>NC_134514.1:5361964-15361964 GCF_027942865.1 Odontesthes bonariensis
CATTGAGTATCTCTTTACACTTAATATAAGACACAACTGCCTAACAAGTACCATTTCAGCCAGATATAGGGACTTGTTTTAATACAATACATCTTAAATATCTTGTTAACTGAAAAAGTCTTGAAAACAAATTGTTTTGAGTCATATTTCACATGAAACAAGCTTTTTTTTTCATTTGAAGAGGTTTTTAAGCTAATTTCAAGATCACTTTTAACTCAAAAGTCCTAAATATCACATCTTATTTCAAGAAATCTTGACAAGCCAATTTTCACTAGTTCCATTGGCAGATCTTTTTGCTTATTTCAAGCAAAAACGTCTTGTATTTGTTTTTTTACTTATTTTTGGAGGGGCATTTTTTATCGTCCAGCAAAATTTGTTATGGTGACAGGCCTAGCTGTTGCATTCGAATGTGTAACATATTAACAGAGTGTTGGTGTTTTATTTGGCATTCTAGCTTTTTAAAAAGCTTGTTACATACATATATATATTTATAATATTTGCTCTTTTTCCAGCCTCATCCGAATGTCAAGCCCATGGCGTACGCCAACACGCTAATGCAGCTGGGGATGATGTAAAGGTTCCACGAATCTGTGACACTGACGACCTCCTCTCAGACCCCAACCATCCCTGCCACCTCATTCCCTCCAGTGCTCGGACATGCTCTCGTTCATGCTTAGCCTAAGGGATCCCTTTCCCCAACAAACTCCAGCTAGTTGTAAGCAGAAAATATGTGGCGTAGTTCTGACGGGAAGAGATCACTTAGACCAGACCAGTTCAGACCAGTGCAGAGCTGGTTATATTCCTTCATTTTATTGGTTAAAACTGGAAAATCCATATTTCCGTGTCGTCGCCGGGCAAAGAAAACCAACTCCGACGATTTCAGACGCGTCTCCTCAGAGATATCTGGTTTTTAGATATTTGATATACTCAGCAGATTGCTTCAAATAAATAGCCGGTGTTTACCAAAGACGAAAAATGATTGTTCAGTTTTAGCAAGAGCATCTTGTGACTCTGAATCCTAGCGTTGTGATGTCGGCCTGCATTCAAAGTTTAGCGGTTGCAAACCGGTTCAGTGTTTCCCAAACCAACCGACAGTATGTCAGTTTATTTTTTATTTCACAGGAATACAGAATCAGACCCCCCCCCCCCTCCTTAAAAAAAAAAAGGAGTCTCTTGGTACACTCTTAAAGGTGCTGTTTGCCATTCGTGATGATGTAACTGGTAACATTTCTTTGCACTGCTGCACTGCTTCCTGCTGGGGAAGGTACTGTTGCTCTCCATGTTTTCACCCCTCGATAGTCATTGTGCCGCTCATTTGGCAGCTCCTGCACAGTCCACTCCTCAAACTAGCTTTGGTGTACAGTTAAAACACTGATGGCACTCTAGTCTTCAATACATGTTCGATTGATGGTGACTTATTAACCCCCATACGTGAATTTCATCAGTACACCAACGTCCAGAATACAATCCTGTCTCGAAACGCACAGCTGAGTTGTCCAAATGGCCCTCAACTTTTTAGATAAAGAAATACACTGACGTGTATGTATATATATATACTGTATCATTTAAAGATTCTGTGTAATGTTTGGAGAAAATTATTGAATTAAAAAAAAAGCCAGTCCAGTGATTTTAGAAACGAGCTGTCGTCTTTGCTTGGTGTGCTCCAGTTTTGTAAGTTTCCCCTCTTGGAAATGTTTGCAATGTGAAGATTTACAACGATCATTACGGGCAATTTACGGATTATTATTGAGGCTTTATTTGACAGCTCTCACTTCATTCTGTTTTCACAGTTCAGTCAAGCTACAGTTATAGTTCAACTTAGCTCTTTAACTGGACCTTTGTCCTTAAAACGGTATAAAGACGTGAGAGCAGAATCGAGTAATCGACTGAAATGCGCCGCTGGGAACTGTGAGAAAACATTCAAGACGCTCTGCAGCTTCTTTCTTTTTCTGCGAGAGAACATGCTACATGTAAGTACAGCTGAATTCACCTCACATACTTTGTTTTTAAGCTACTTGAAGTTGCCTTAATGGGCTGATTTTCAGTAGCTAGATGGATGCATGCATGCAAACATAGATATCAGGCCATGGGTAAGAATAAATAAACAAATTCAGTTAAATATATCAAAATGAGAGCACAAAGTCAATGTTTTGGCAGCCTTTGTGTACTTCGATACTATAAAGTTCCTTTTACACGTCACATAGGGAAGTTTTGTCTTTGATAATTTACATTTATGTAAATAAAGATGAGCCAAAAAACCCCCCGAACTGAACATGTTGAATGATACTCGTTTTATAATGTCTATGTTTTTATGAACTTTATTGAAAAAGGAAGTACATACAAATGATTATATATAGAACAGCAGACGGGTGCTCCGATATTTATGTATCAACAAAAATGAATAAATAATAAATAAGTCACGGTAAACTAAAGTTATTATTAGTAATGTAAATGTATTGTATTTATACAGCCCTTTACAAACAATCATTACGATGTACCAAAGTGCTTTACAGTAGGTAATAAATAAAGAGAAGAATAAGTAAAGACTAAGAGATCTGAACACATCACAGCAGATTAAAAATCTTTACTCTGGCTTCCAGTCAGTCACAGAATAGATTTTAAAAGCCTGCTGATGGTTTACAATCTGTGATCTGTTCAGAGAATATAAAGCCAGCAGAGCTCTGAGATCCAAGGACTCAGGTCAGCTGGTCCAGTCCAGAGTCCAGACTAAACATGGAGAAGCAGCATTTAGCTGTTATGCTGCCAACAAGTGGAACAAACTGCCAGTGGAGATTAAACTTTCACCAAATGTAGACATTTTTAAATCCAGGTTAAAAACATTTCTGTTCTCATGTGTCTATGCATGAAATCTGCACGCTATCTTTGAACTTATCTGGACTGTTGCTTGTTTTTAAATTAATTTAGATTATTTTATTTGTTTCTCTTTATATTCTTTTATGTATTTTAATGCTTCTTCCACTCCCTGCTGCAATGCTTTTATTTTATGTAAAGCACTTTGAGTGGTTTGTACATGAAATGTGCTATATAAATAAATTTGATTTGATTTTGATTTAAAAAAAAAAACAATAAAATAACAGTGAAAGCAATAAAATACAACAAAATCGAATAAGATAAAAGTGTCATCGTACTACTGGGTATTAAAAGCAATCCTAAATAAGTAGGTTTTTAGCCTAGATGTGAAGAGGCCCAGTTCAGAAATACGACGCAGCTCGACGGGGAGCTTAATATAACGTAATGCCAGTAAACTTAAAAGAGTAGGGAGGATAATAAATGAATTAATAAATAAAAAGACGGGAAACGGAATGTATTTACATTCTTCTTCTTTGAAAAACCTCTCGTATATATCTGTTGTTGTGGTGCTTTGTTTAGTGTCAGTTAGTGGAAGGGATTTCCACTAAGTATAGTAGATCAATTTTATAACGTCCGTGAGGCGTCATCGTCATCGGTTGCCCGGCAGCGAAACGACCAATCGGAGCGCGTCTCCGTTTCCGGTAAAACTTGACAGTCGCGTCCATTTCTACGTCACACGTTTCAACAGCTGATCTCCGTTCGTCAACTATGCGCCACGTTTTTGACAAATACACGGCACGAGTCGGAGCTTTTGGAGCGGACTCTTCGGGAAGGGAAGGGAAGGACTTTGGTTTCACCTTGTTGTGAACTCAGCCGGGCAGAGCAGCGCAGAAATGCCAAAATACTGCTCGGTGCCTAACTGCAAGAACGACTCCGGGAACGGCGGCGACAGGAAAAGCTTTTACAAGTAAGCAGCCGATTTAAAACAGCCGTAAACAGCCGAGTTCAGTCCGAGTTATTGAGGAAACTTTGGCTGATAAATGAATGAGATAATCCGAAACTCAAGTGTTGGACGACTCACTTTCACGGGGATTGTTAATAATATAAAATATTATAAAAAAAAAAAAATTTCTGCTGTCTTAAATGAATCTTCGTGGTTCTGACCAATGCGTTAATTTAGCTGCTTTTTTTGACGAGTTTCTGAGTTTCTTTTTTTGACCTTTGAGACCTTTGTTTTTTAAAATGATGATTTAGTGACTCCCTGTTAGAGAGATGGACACACTGTGGTGGTTAGAAACGCTGCTGGAGGTTGAGTTGCTGTATGGGAAGCCATTAAGGACACTGTAATGATGATGTCATCTTTATCTTGGAGTTGACTCATTGAATAAGGTGCTTAACAGAACAATTGTCAGAATAATCCCTAAAATTCTGCCCGTTTTCTCATTAAAATATGTTAATTATGTGTAATTACATGTAGCAGCACTGCAAGCTACAGCTAATGAAAAGACAGGGTTGAATTACACTAAACTGAACAGAAAATAATAGCACAAGCTAAAATGTGCTGAGTCCACAGCGTCAGCTGCTCATATCACCTTGTTTTTGCCGAAATCCTATTTTCTGTGTGTCAAACTGTGTTATCTTTGCTGTTTTTCACAGCTAAAGAAATGGGAGCAAATGATATGTCTTTGTAACAAAGTGCCTAAAGATCCAGTTTAAAATGGCTTCTTTGTTGAGTTATCTGTAATGCGTCGACACAACACTGGTTCTCATGATGATTACTTTTTATTCATAGGTCAGATTTAAGGGGCTTAGCTTAAGTTCTGTTCTATTCTCTTCAAACAAAAACAACACTTTCCTCTGAAAGTGGTCGGCTACAAGGACTGAACTGAAAACAAGTTATTTAAGCAGCCGATGCTCAAATAAAAACTTTGAAAAGACCTACACAGAGCCTGGAGAACTGTTGCTCAAGACCATCTCAAAAGATTACAAGAAAGTCTGGCTGCTTGGAAGCAAACTATAAAGAAAGGAGGGGTGTGGATGAAGACTTCTGCCCAGTACCAGCTGTTTCTTGCAAATCATTCTGACAATGATTTACATTTTAACAATTTAACTTTAACTTTAACCTGCGGTTTTCCTTTCTCGTTTCACTTTAGACAAGGGCTGGGCAACGATTAAAATGTTTAATCTAATTAATCACATGATTTCCCTGATTAATCGCATTTGTACGCCAAATCCAAAAATGAATTCAAAAGTAGTATTAAGCTTTTAGCATTTAGCTTTATTTTAAATGTGCTGCCATATGAATGAAAGTGCCATAACATTTGTTGTGCAAACACACTTTTAACATCAGCATCTTTCTGTAGTTTTTATGTAGAAGCCTCGCTCCACTGTCTGTTTCCTTGAATGACTTGCTGCTATCAGTTGTGTGTTTTGCCTTTAAGTGATATTTTAGACTGGAACTACTACGCTAAGAAGACAATTCAACTTGGCAGTGTTTACAGATGACTTTGGTTCTGTCGACTCCGCCTTCTGGAAGAACTTTAACATGAAAATGGCCGAGTAAAAGTTCCGTACCCTTCTCCATGTTTGGTGGATCCGCCGATTTCTTTCTTTTCCGGCTCCACAGCAGACAGCAGCAGACTTTTACAAAATAAAAGCCTGTGAGCAACAGACTTTTACAAAATAAAAGCCTGTGAGCAACAGACTTTTACAATAATGAAATAAAGAATAAAACAGGGGTGGTTTGTGGCGTAGTGGGTTGAGCAGGCGCCCCATGTACAGAGGTTATAGTCCTCGCTGCAGCTGGCCCCGGTTCTAGTCCCACATCAGACGGCCCTGTGCTGCGTGTCGTTCCCCCTCTCTCTGCCCCCTGCTTCCTGTCTCTCTGAACTTTCCTATCCATTAAAGGCACAAAAGCCCCCCAAAAAGTTTTTTTTAAATTTAAACCAAAAAAAAACATGCGTTAATGCTTGATAAAATGTTTATTAATATTTTTCTTATTTAATCGGCGTTAAATAATTAATGGGTTAACGCGATAATAATGAGTTAACTTGCCCAGCCCTACTTTAAACATATGGCATTATTTCACCAGCAGCAGAACTATGTTTCACAGCTCTGATTGTTCCAGGTTCCCGCTGCAGGAACCCGTCCGGCTGCAGGAGTGGCTGAGGAACGTTGGACGTGAGAACTGGACTCCATCTCGACATCAGTATATCTGCCATGAACATTTTGCACCTTCGTGCTTCAAGGTGCGCTGGGGGATCCGGTACCTTGAGAACGATGCCGTGCCAACGGTCTTCCAGGACGCCGAGGTAAAACCCTGCAGAGTCTTCTGAAGGATGTTGCTGTGAAAATGTAAACGCATTCTGTTAGTTTATGACATGAATTTCCCTTTTTTACATTCAGTTGATTGCTTCTCTTGGACCACAGCATCAAGCATCAGCATCACAACACAAATCTAGGCTAAAAACCTACTTATTTAGGGTGGCTTTTAATACCCAGTAGTATGATGACACTTTTATCTTATTCGATTATTTTGTTGTATTTTATTGCTTTCACTGTTCTTTTATTGTTTTGATTTGTTTTTACTTATTCTTCTCTTTATTTATTACCTGCTGTAAAGCACTTTGGTACACCGTAATGATTGTTTGTAAAGGGCTGTATAAATAAAGTACATTTACATTTACAGCAGGCACGGTTCTGCCAAACATTTGACAGTACGAAGAACAGTGATAGTTTTTTTTATTTTATTGTTCATATCATAAAATTATTTTATAGTTGCAGTTTATCCGGATCGATAATTCAGAATTTTAAGAAAAAAAAGCGTTACTTCATGCTAACAGGAAGAGATAACGTGACCTCCTGCTGCCACTTTGAATCAAACTAAAGTAAAGGTTTATGGTTTTAAAGTAAAACCGTGTTATGTTGCTTCTGTTACACTGGAAAAAATGCCCCTCCAAAAATAAGTAAGAAAAACAACAAATACAAGAAGTTTTTGCTTGAAATAAGCAAAATAAATCTGCCAATGGAACTAGTGAAAATCGGCTCGTCAAGATTTCCTGAAATAAGATGTGATATTTAGGACTTTTGAGTTAAAAGTGATCTTGAAATTAGCTTAAAAACCTCTTCAAATGAAAAAAAATGTCAAAAAAAGCTTGTTTCATATGAAATCCGACTCAAAACAAGATGTTTTCAAGACTTTTTCATTTAACAAGATATTCCTGATGTATTGTCTTCAAACAAGTCACACAACACTGGAAAAAATAAAAGTCTTACCAAGTATATTTATCTAATTTCTTGTCAAAATATCTCATTACACTTAATATAAGACACAACTGCCTAACAAGTACTATTTCAGCCAGATATAGGGACTTGTTTGAAGACAATACATCTGGAATATCTTGTTAAATGAAAATTCTTGAAAACAAATTGTTTTGAGTCACATATCATATGAAACTAGCTTTTTTTTTTTACATTTGAAGAGGTTTTTAAGCTAATTTCAAGATCACTTTTATCTCAAAAGTCCTAAATATCACATCTTATTTCAAGAAATCTTGACAAGCCAATTTTCCACTAGTTCCATTGGCAGAGTTTTTTGCTTATTTCAAGCAAAAACGTCTTTTATTTGTTGTTTTTCTTACTTATTTTTGGAGGGGCATTTTTTTCCAGTGTAGGAATCTGCTCAAAGTGAAACCGTAAAACCGTGTCAAGTTGCTTCTGTTATTCACTCTTTTGGTTCCTATAGAAACGGAAAGCGGTGGATCACAGCCAGAGGAAAGCGAAGCGGCTCAGAGCGGACACGAGTCCCAGCGTGAGCGCGTCGGACGACAGGACGGCAGCTGTGCAGATGCAGGGCGCGCTGCACATGGTGCACCTGTATGAGCTCGCTGTGGACGCGTCCCAGCAGGAAGAAAGCGGTTTAGTGGAGTTGGGTGATGTGGGAGAGTCTGAGGGTTCTCTCCAGACAAACCTGGGTTCACTGGCCTCAGCGGACGGAGCCGGAGCAGGTGTGAACTTCCCTTTAACTTTATATCAGACGGTGGATTGTGCATCTCCCAGCGGGGGGAACGCAGAGATGGTGGTGATGTCTGAATGCCCGGCTGGAGACGGGCAGCATGAGATGCTGGATGGAATTACTGCGGCCATTCTGAGTCAGGGCGGCCGGCTGGTCTTTAACGAGCCCATTTTTGGCGACTCTGATGAGGCTGTGGGCCCCGATGGAGTTCAAGATGTGACCTACACCACCCAGGAGCTGTCAGATGTCCACAGCGGTCAGGAAACTCAAGTCATCGCCTACTTTGAGACGATACCAAACGTTCTTCCCTGTGAAGCCTCCACCCAGTTCGCCTTCTCCCCGGAAACGGTGCTGTCGTCCGCTCTGAGCTCCAAACCCATCTCATCTACCCTGCCTATAGTTTCCAAACGCGCGCCGCCTTCCCCCGCGTCCATGGTCCTCACTCTGGAGAGGCTGGACTCAGAGGCGGGAGAGGGAGATGAGGGCATGTCGGAGGCAGAAGAGGCCGAGCAGCAGGACCAACAGCTGGAGGAACATTGGTGAGCTCCCACTCCTGATTTTTAGCCGCCTCGGAGGTGTTTGTCACAGATTTTTAGCCTTGTTTTCAGCCACCTCGGAGGTGTTTGCCACAGATTTTTAGCCTTGTTTTCAGCCACCTCGGAGGTGTTTGCCACAGATTTTTAGCCTTGTTTTCAGCCACCTCGGAGGTGTTTGCCACAGATTTTTAGCCTTGTTTTCAGCCACCTCGGAGGTGTTTGCCACAGATTTTTAGCCTTGTTTTCAGCCACCTCGGAGGTGTTTGTCACAGATTTTTAGCCTTGTTTTCAGCCACCTCGGAGGTGTTTGCCACAGATTTTCCAGGTAAAATGGGATCAGATTAACGTTGCTATAGGTGGCAACTTAATGTTACATCATCACTGGACCATTTATGCGCTTCTCTCTCTTTTATTTCTTTTTTTTGTGGCTCTTAACAGCTATCACAAGAACAGTCTGAGTAAGGAGCAGCTGGAGGCGATCGTGGGCGAGCTGCAGAAGAAGGTGAAAGTTCTGCAGCAGCGACATCGCCGACACCTGGAGAAACTCGTTGGCTTGGAGAACACGGTGAGCCAGCTGCGACAAAACAACCTGCTGAACGAGGAGCGTCTGCAGCTGCTCGAGAGGGTATTTACCTGAATTAAGCTTCCATCTTTAGCTTTTACTGTTGGATTTCTTTTCTTTATTGCTGTCCACTCTCCCTTCAGGCATACTTGCAGACCAGCGCCGCGGTGTCGGACACTGGTGAGACTGTGACCATCATCTACGAGGAGGACAGTGCTGCCTTCTTGTATGCTCCACTGAGCGACGCAGAGACGGTGCAGTGAGGTCACAATGACACACATCCCGCTGTGCCAAAAACAAAGTAAAAGGGAGATAAATGCGCTTGGGAAATAAAACGGTACCTTATTTTCTTCTGTTTAGTTTACTTCAAATCAAATCAAAAGTCTGTGTACGAAACGTCATGTGTCGGCTCATCCGCTGGTATGACGTTAAGTGTTATTTTTTTGGTTTAAGCTTCTTGCCTTCCCACCTTTCTCTTCACCAAATTATGTTTTTTCAAGTATTTTTGTTTGTGATATTGTACGAATCAATAAAAGTAACTTTCATTACAAACTGGGCTTCATTCCTGTGGATAGTTGGAAGCATTTTATTTCACCGTAACAGGTTGGAACAAAAGCAGGGAGTCGACGCAGAGGGCACACCCTGTTTAATAATGTTGAGCTGTGGCAGGTTTGATTCAGTTTCCAGGTAACACTGAGCAGGCTGCTGCGGTTTGGCCACAGTCCAGTTACTTTTTGGTTTAATTGTATTGTTTAAATGTGAGAAAACCAGGCGTTGTATGGTCTTTAAAATAGACTGTAAACTTGTAATGATACACAGACATTGTACAAAATGTACATTTCCACGATCTGAGTCAATTTGGACTGATCTAAGCTGGTTTTCTGGCTTTCTCTCTTTCCATTTCTGCTTCCTCCTGTTCAGGATGTGTGTGGAGCTGGAAAAAAAGACAAAATAAATCACATATATAACAAACTACCATATAATACTGCATCAAAGTGGAATATTTCCTTTTATGACTCCGAAGAAGCACTGAAAAATGTTGGTATTCAGTTTGACCACCAGAGGGCGCCAAATACTTTTCTTTGATTGTTTCGACCCAAACTGACGGCTCGTTTCAGTGACTTTAGTTTCAGGAACTTATGACAACATGAAAATCTTTAATAAAGATCTTCACATCTTACTAAGAGGAAATTTTGACTCACTTATGTTTGACTTCTACACGTTTCTGTTTGTGTTTTATTGATGAATTCACTTTTAATAGCTTCTTCTGGTCAGAAGCTGATCACTGAGTGAAGAAGGTTCCTCACTTTTCTCTTCCACCTGTACGTTTCCAAATGTCCCGTCAGGGGTGGAAGTAACGAATTACAAATACTCACGTTACTGTAATTAAGTAGATCTTGTATTTTTATGAATATTTTTTTCAAGTGTGTAATTTTACTCATACTTGAGTACAATTTACACCATGGCTGTGTTCGAAACCGCCTACTACATACCACATACTTCCATACTGCATACTCATCGATCAGACAGTATGCAGAGCGGTTACCCACAATGCATTTCGCTCCTGCCCGAGCCGAAATCAGCCGGCCTGAAGCTGATTTCGCTTAAGCTCTAAACTCTGTAAACTTTAGCAACATTTGAAACATTTTCAGGAGAGAAAGTAGTCGTTTAGACCCCCAATGTGTTGAAAATCTGACAAAATACCGGCTATTTACAATTTTGTTCCCACGAATTCGGCGCTACTAAAGCTAGCCGCAGTGAGCAACGCACTTCCGGTTATTTTCACAAAATAAAATACCCGTTGCCTTTTATCATAGGGAAAGCCATTACGATACAATTGGTGCTTTTGTTTTGAAAACAGGAAGTGAACCTACCATCGTTGTAGCCATAGATATGTATAGAATGGCTAGATGTGTTACGTCTGAGTTTAGAGCGTCCGCACAAGTCGGCCATCTTACCACAGGGTGAGATATCCGGGAGACAGTCAAACCTGAGGTAACCATAGTTACGGTAAGTGATCTGCTCTGACGCCATTACTCTTATCTCGCAGAAATCTCCACGATTTTACACTATTTTACATACTAAAAGACCCTGTGCGATATTTTATTTATTCGGTTATCTGTGCAATAATTCACGTCACTACTGTGTAATATCTTATCTATTTATGGTCAGACTATGTGCATACAGTGGCCCTCATTTATCAAGCCGTCGTAGAAAGCATCGTAGATATGAGCGGAGAACTCGTCGTACGCAGAGGCTCAAGTGAGATTCACAGAACATGCGTACCACACCAATCCCATCGTAAAACCGAGCGGCTGTTGACAAATCCGGCGGCTGAAATCCATCGTAATGATCCTAACCACGCCTTCTACAAAAGGGGGCTGAGAGGCCGCACCTCTAGAATTTGCGACATGGATCGACGAAAGGCGGCAAAGAAACGCTGGTGATGTAAATCGCAGACCGGACGAGTTATGTATTTTCTCCTACTGTGATGGTCAATAAAATGGGGGGGGGGGGGACAAACAGAAATCGTGAAGTGGATGATGGCTTTAACACACACCATGCAATCTATCGACAGTACATTGAAAGACATAAATGAAACACTGAAGTTACAGAATAAATGCTGAAAGAAATCCTTGTTCTCCTTTCTTTTTTCCTTGAATAACAGAATGCTTACCAAAAGTCAGAATCGCTGAATAAGTTCCTCTCTCCTCCTGAGCGCTCTTGGCTGTGCAGCCTGGTGGTAGGGATCTCTGGGTACGGGGTCCTCTGGATGTACATCTGGAAATGGCACTCCATTTTTTTGGGCAATGTTATGGAGATCCCCACATGCAATAATAATATTGCATACCTTTTCGGGCGTATAGGGTTCCCCCCGCAGCCGAGAGACAGATCCAGCTTTAGGAGCCCTATACACCTCTCCACAGTGGCACGCGTGCGCGTATGCGCAGTGTTAAAGCGCCTCTCCTGTTCGGTGTGAGGGTGCACGGTTGATTAATGAGCCATCACTCTTCCAATTACGGAGTTGTACTTGTTTAATTTATTTAATTTGCGTTTATGTTTATATTTATGTTGAAGTCAAATAAAACATGGGCCTTCTTTAAAGTTATAAGTCTGTCATTTTAACCTATAGGGATTTGTTGCGACTCCTGAGCACGCACTAGTGACGCTGCTGTGTTGCAGTCACCGCAAGTCAAAATGGAAAAGTGCGTACACGGCCTCAGACCTGTCGTGGCGATTTCATCTTTCCTGCGCTCACGATGGATTTGATAAATGCCAACCTTTGCGCAGAAAAGAACGTACACGCGACCTACGCACGTTTTTCGTCTTACGCAAGTTTGATAAATGAGGGCCAATGTGTAATTAACACAAGTGTTGTAAATATGGGCAATAACTCAACCATAGTGCTATATCTTATTTTATTTAACTCTCTTTACTTTGTATATAGCCTATATTCTTTTTTACACTTAGTTTTAGACTATTCTATATTAATTCTATTTTAATTATATATTATTTTAATTATTCTATATTATACTGTATTTTAGATTTATAGAGATCCTATGTGTGTGTTTGGAGCCACTGGGGACTTGAATTTCCCTGAGGGAGTCATCCCAAGGGATAAATAAAGTTGAGTCATGGGGCAAATAAACGTGAAATATTTACGTTTTTATTTAAAAAATAAATATGGACTTCGTCTGTAGTGTGATAATTAGCTTACTACTTTGATGTTTATAATAACCTAAACGTTTGAGAATTAAGCAAGTTATGTCTTGAATGTTTGAATGTTTCACCATCGACACAATGTTGTCGGCGAGAGAGCTTTCTGTGGTAAGATGGCGGCCATCTGCGGACGTTCGACTCCGTTGCCCAGCAACGCGGACGAGACATCTCGCCATTCTATACATATCTATGAGTAATCTCATGATGCATACCCAACATTTCGGCGAATCTAGTATGCATCCGGGAACTTAAAAAAAGTTAAAGTTAGTAGGAGTAGTGGGAGTAGTAGGAGAAGTAGGTGGTTTCGAACACAGCCCGTGTAATCTACTTCTAAACTCTACTTTTAAAATCAGAAGTCGCTACTGAGTACTTACACAATTTGAATTAATCTTCAAACCGTCAGATTTTCTTTTTTTTTCCAATGCAAATACTTGTCGGCCGTCAGATTAATCTAAGACGTAGCGCGCTAACGGGTGGAGTCAGTGAACCGAATGTATTTTAATATTTTATTTTGATATTTATTTTAATGTAATTTCACTGTAAAAGGTCAGCTGTTTTTGGTTAAAAAAGCTGACGCACAGTGCTGAGCTGCATCTCAAATTAATATTCAGGTTCCCAGCTCTCTGCTGACATATAGCACGAGACCAGGGGTCTGGAACCAGTCTGCCCATTCTCTGCCCCATAGAATATTTATAGAACGTGCGTATAGGGCGCACGCACATTAATCTTGCCTAATTTTGCGTTAAAACGTTAAAATTCAGTTAACTTGCTTTCATTTAGAGAAAGCATTTAGAAATGAAAGCTAACTTAACTAAAATTAACTTATTAAATTAACTTAAATGAAAGCAAGATAACCCGGTACTAGCGGCTGACCTGAAATCTCATTTACGGTCCGTTTACGCATTAGCAGAAATTTACGTGTTCGTGGAAAGCGGAAATTTTCCGTTCCACCACAAATTTATTATTATTTTTTTTTATTAAATCATGTACAAAATACATGGCTTACATCATCTTATATACGTTTTAAAGGAGCAGGTGCATATGAAAAATGCAGAACAGAAAACATGAAAATAAAATCTTCATAAAATAAATAAAGACAAAATAATGTTTGCTAGTGCTTTGTCGCAAATCGTATTTTCAAACAAACTAAAAAGTTTCACCGCATTTTTACTTTTTTATAATTTTAAGGGCTTTGATAAAAGAAAGAAAATCTTTATGAAATACAAAAAATCTGGGTTTTACATTCATATATTTACATTTACGTTCCGCCACTAAAATTCGACTGCGACTGAAATCGAGACTCATCAGAACAGGCGACGTTTTTCCAATCTTCAATTGGAAATTGGAATCTGAATCTGAGTACCTTGCACTTTTACTTAAGTATTTTTTTAACAATAGTACCTTTACTTGTAATTGAGTACAAATGTTCCGTACTCTTTCCACCTCTGTGTCCGGTAGTGGAGCTACTTTCCACGGCTTGCCTTTATATTCATCTCTGCAACTCCAAACCGGTGATAAGTTGTTTAATGGTGCCAAACACTGACCAGGGAGTGAGTCTGCTTATCTCTGCTCTAATGAAGGGCACACTGGAAGGTAAGGGAGTGGAACACCAGCCGTCTCTACCTGGCCAGTGAAGCTGCAGTAAAATGGAAACCAATTAATCAACATTAACAACAAGAAAGCACCTTTTTCATTGTGCAGTAGAACCTTTATAGATGTAAAATGTAAGTAATCCTTTTGAGTGATTTAGATCAGTTTCTCAAACTGATCCTTAAAGTGTGCACAAATAAAACCAGTGTATCCAGATTTGTGGCATTACAGCACAGCTGAGAGTATAAGAAATGCTCTCATGGAAACTGTTGCACACTTTAGACGCCGCCGGTTGCTCTGGACGCTCATTATTTATTTATTTATTTATTATTTTTTATTATTATTATTTAGAGTACCGGCTTTAGATGTCTTAACTTTGTCCCTTTAGAGTGAACACAGAGGTCAGAATATGCAAGTTGGAAAGCTCTGACTACAGAATCCAACATGGCTCCCTCATGCATAAAAAGTTGTGACAGCTCCAATAATAAACTGTTTATTAGTATCGGTCACTGTTTGTCTCGTTAAATCAATCCCTCTGACGGTCTGACCTCCATCAGAACACATTTCTGCTGCGTTTGTTTGTGAGACTTCCAGCTGGAACATGGACATCTCCATGGTAACGGGAAAGCAGCATCATTCCTCAGGTGTTTTTCTGACAGTTTTTGCTGAACATCGACTCTTTGTTTGTCACTGTTTTCTCACACAATGACGTGAACTTTGCACCGTGTTTTAGGTTTTGTGCTTTTGAAGCAGCAGAAGCATCATGGAAACTGTCATGCCATGTGTTTTATGTTTTAGATCATGTTTGGTTTTTAGATAGTGTCTTTAGTTCTTAGTTAGATCATGTTTTAGGTTCAGGTCTTTAGTTTTCATGTCATGCCATCAGCCTCACGTCCCTCACCTGTGTTTTCCCCTTCAGCTGCACTCAATCCCTAATCACCCTCCACAGTATTTAGTTTCCAGGTTTCTTTTCAGTTGTTGTGAGATCCTTCCCCGTCACCATCCACGCCACGCCACGCCACGCCACGCCACGCCACGCCACGCCACGCCACGCCACGCCACGCCACGCCACGCCACGCCACGCCACGCCACGCCACGCCACGCCACGCCACGCCACGCCACGCCACGCCACGCCACAGATAAGTCACAGATAAGTTGCCATGCTTTTGTTTTGTTTTGTTTCGTTATATATTTTTCCACAGTTTAGGTTTTTGTATCCGGCTCAGCCGCGCCTTTTGTTTACCATCTTTTTGTGAAATAAACTCACAGTTTTGCTTTTCATCCTCAATTCTGCATCCTCCCTTCAAACCCAACCTCTCTGACAGAAACACGTTCTTTCAAACCCGGCTAACACTGCTGATGATGGGATGTTCAGATTAAAAACTCCTTAAACAGGCCAACCTGTTCTCAGACAGGAAGTTTAGAATTAATTTATTACTCAGTCTGTAGCTTCAAATCAGTGGGAGGAAAGGCTCATACTCTTAAAAATGTCCTCATTAAAAAAAACTAAGGAGGGGGGGAAACAAATTAGACCAGAGATCCGCTAAGCCATAAGATTGTTGCTTCTTAATTCATGGAAAAGCTTTCCAGTCCTTTACTGACAATATTTTAGCCTTCGTATCCCACTTTGAGGTCGAGGCCACTTTCTCTCTGGACTGACAGTGAAAACATACAGAAACTGAAAGAGACCCAGAGAGGAGGCTTTAAAGTTGATGCTGCTTGTACATCAAACAACAGCCTTGGGATACATTGTCATTCCACAAGTGTTAACCCTGCACTATGATACTGGTTCTTTTTGGAGATGTGGACAAAAGCAGCCATTCTACGGTTTCTGGTGAAACTGGCTCTGCAGGTAGAGGTCAAATAAAGCTAAAACATCTATTTTTGAGTTCAGGAATTTAGATTAATTTGTTTATTTCACCCCCCTCCAATGTTTTTTGAGAAAAATCCTATTCTTAAAGAAAACAGATGTATGAATACAATAAATATTGAACTTTTACTTCCTTGGAATACCATCAAACTGACACGAGTAATAAAAACAAGTTAAATGCTGCTAACTTTCTGTTGTAGATTTAGATTTCTTGATGTTGCAGGTAAGAACTTCAGTGACTTTGTGTTCCATCTGAGCGGACACAGTGAGCCTGTGTTATTAGGGGGTGGGGGTGGTTTTCCTCGTCTAACTTCAGGTGCCAGGCAACCTCCCTGCCCTTCACATTCCCCAGTATCGGTCACGTGAGAAGAGTTTGTGCAGAACCGGCGGTGCATGAGAAGAGACACTCACAGAATGTCCTTTCTTCTCTTCTCCCTATCATCCAGGTTTAGGTATTTGATGAGATATAGTTTCATTACAGCCTCGGGAACTTTCTGGTTAACTGGGTCAGTCTTTCTTCAGCTTTAGTTCATGTCTGTTTGGATTCATGTAAACCTGTGATTAGCTTTTTGTCCAAAAAATGACATTACCTGAAACATGACTTATCTTTCTTTGTCAAATGTTAAACTACAGTACAACTCCTGAAAAGTTGTGTAAAATGTAAACAGACACAGAAAACAATGATTTGGAAATCTCCTAAACCATCTTTTAAATTCTCATCAGAGCATAGAAAATGTATCCATCTTTTTCTCTACCTGCCGGACCTCTGCACTGGAAAAAATCTAAATCCTACCAAGTATATTTGTCTCATTTCTAGTCAAAATATCTCATTACACTTAATATAAGACACAACTGCCTAACAAGTTCTATTTCAGCCAGATATAGGGACTTGTTTTAATACAATACATCTGGAATATCTTGTTAAATGAACAAGTCTTGAAAACAAATTGTTTTGAGTCGGATTTCATATGAAACAAGTTTTTTTTTTTTACATTTGAAGAGGTTTGTAAGCTAATTTCAAGATCACTTTTATCTCAAAAGTCCTAAATATCAGTGTGGGAGAGGAAGCTTCATGTTTATTCTCTTCTACTGTGCAGCCATGTTGTTGGAATAGATGCAGGTTGATTTAGCATTTCCTTAGTGGAATATGCGAGGCTTTCTCTGAGATGTTGGCACTAATGCCCCCCGAAACCATCAGAGATGCAGGCCTTTGAACTGATAACGAGCTGCATGGTTCCTCTCCTCTTTAGTCTGGAGGAAGCAACATCTATAAATTTCTTTCTTTTGATTTGTCTGACCACAGAGAGCAATTTTCCTGTTTGCCTCAGTTAATTTTAAATGAGCTTTGGTCCAGAGAAGACGGCAGAGTTTCTGGATCATGTTCACATGTGGCTTCTTCTCTGCATGAGGGAGCTTTAAGCTGCGGATCTGTGGATGTTTCGGTGAGCTGTGTTCACAGACGACGTTTCCTGGAAGTGTTCCTGGGACCATTGAGGACAGAATCAGGTCTGATTTGAATGCAGAGCTGCCTGAGGGCCTGAGGGTCACAGACATCAGATTCTCATCATTTCTCATGGTGGGATATAGAAACACTTTCCAATTTTATGTTAAACTTCAGAAATCAGACAGTTTTTTTCAGTTTCTGCTGAAAGTGGGTCTTTTTAAACCATAATGGACCCAAATAGTGGCAACATGATCCTCCAGCTGTTTCTTCATTGGAAAAAATCTCAATCTTACCAAGTATATTTGTCTCATTGAGTATCTCATTACACTTAATATAAGACACAACTGCCTAACAAGTTCTATTTCAGCCAGATATAGGGACTTGTTTGAATACAATACAGTGAAAAAGTCTTGAAAACATCTTGTTTTGAGTCATATTTCACATAAAACAAGCTTATTTTTTCCTTTGAAGAGGTTTTTAAGCTAATTTCAAGATCACTTTTATCTCAAAAGTCCTAAATATCACATTTTATTTCAAGAAATCTTGACAAGCCGATTTCCACTAGTTCCATTGGCAGATTTTTTTGCTTATTTCAAGCAAAAACGTCTTGTTTTTGTTGTTGTTTTACTTATTTTTGGCCTTTTCTGTCCCAACTTTTGAGATGTGTTGCTGCCATCAAAGTCAAGATGAGCTCATATTTTTCATGAAATGTGAAAAACGTCTCACATTTTACACATATTTGATGATTTCTATTTCTAGCTTCTATTGTGAACAAAACCACAGTTATTTGAGAAACAAATAAGTTGTATTAAGATACAAATCGTGTTCACATTTTCCATAGCATGCAAACTTTCTTTGGGGAATTAGTTTCGTAGAAGCTCAAAGCACAAATATAAATTTTTTATTCAAATGAGCCACGAGCTGTAGTTACTCTTACCCTGACCAGATGTCAGACTTCCTTGTGTTTTGATATGGGAATAAGAGGCAACAGTTGTCAGGAAACATGATATATGTAACCTCTCCCATATTTACTGTGAAATGTTCATTAATTTTTCACGTCTCTGCCCTTATCGGATGCGTCTGCGTGTGTTTCTGTAAACTGGCTGAATGGCGTGAGTCACGGAAATTCTGCTTTTCTTTACAAGATGTTCTTGAGATTAGATAACTGGGCTATTTTGCTGCTCTTAGATGTTTAATTAAGGGAAAACCAACTGGTGGAGGAGTTAGTAAATGCTTCAAGTTGGAGAAAGAAAGGCAGATGAACCGAGTGTACCGGTACATTCTGTTCAAAGCCCGGTAGAAGGAGTTTATGGTCATACGGGGTCGCTCTCACAGTCAAAAGAGGGTAATAAAAAAGCGTGCATGCTGTCTGGAATGATTCCATTCCTCTGTGCTCACACTTCTCACCTCTGCCTGTTAACTGATCTTGTGGCTAATTGTTCAGAGCGTGTGCGGTTAAGTTGCCTGTTGGATGTAACACAGCCCTCGGGATTGAATGTCGAGGGTAATCTTACGCACCTACGCAGGTAGACACACATCATCGTTTGGGTTAGTGGTTCACTGACTCATGGAGGAGTAAATATACACTTACAAACCTTTAGAAGCTTGAGCTCGTACGATCATTTAAAAAAAATACAAGACAAGACATTGAGTATCTTAAAAAACTGAATTTTATTAACAAAACATTTATAAAATACATATGAGTGAGCCAAATGCAATACATTAAAATAAATCCAGGTGTGAATCCACACAGGTTGTTTCCTGCTTCCTCAGGGCAAACTGTGAAGCATTTAAAGAGCTCTAAAAGAGCTCTAATCTTCCAACCTTTTACCACAAAGAAACAGTTATCGTCATCATACGATTCTACCATTTTAATAGCAAGTAATTCTGCTCATATCTCTAATTTTTTACACCATAGCGCCTTATTAAAAACATATTCAGCCGTAAACATTAAGAAGCTAAAACCGTATAAAAGGCTTGCGATTCAACAATGAGAATAATATCTAACATGTTGATCTTAAAAAAAACTAAGAAAGCCACATGTGTCCCTTTTGTGTCTTTTCTGTCTGAAAGACAAAGAACCTACTTCAAAGTTATTCAACATTACACATTGGAAAAAATCTAAATCTTACCAAGTATATTTGTCTCATTGAGTATCTCATTACACTTAATATAAGACACAACTGCCTAACAAGTACCATTTCAGCCAGATATAGGGACTTGTTTGAATACAATACAGTGAAAAAGTCTTGAAAACAAATTGTTTTGAGTCATATTTCACATAAAACAAGCTTATTTTTTTCCATTTGAAGAGGTTTTTAAGCTAATTTCAAGATCACTTTTATCTCAAAAGTCCCAAATATCACATCTTATTTCAAGAAATCTTGACAAGCTGATTTTCACTAGTTCCATTGGCAGATTTGTTTTGCTTATTTCAAGCAAAAACATCTTGCATTTGTTGTTTTTTAACTTATTTTTGTGAGGGTCATTTTTTCCAGTGGCGGCAAAAACAAACACCTTCTCGTCTCTTTGCGCTCTTTTCTTCAGCACACCGACATCTGGGTGTAGAGATTCAGTAACGTCTGTCCCTCTGTGATCTTCACTCATACGTAGTCTTTCCTCTCTAACCCCGGGCCGCCCGCAGACCGCGGGGCAGAGTAAGCCATCCGTGAAGTGTAAGCCATTCTGGTCTCTCGTGGCGGACAGGAGCAGCAGAGCAGCCCGCCGCCAAGAAGCAGGAGTGCAGCTGCTGCCCAGCCGATATACAAAGCGGCCCCCAGCTCCCTCCGCTGAGCATCAGTGAGCAGCGGGTTGTAGAAGTCCCTGATTATGGTGTTAGCAGACCAGGAGACCGGGATGAGCTGCATGACGCCGGATACAATGAAGAAAACTCCAGAAATGATCATCACCTTCGACTTGGATGCCTCATCGTCGATGCAGTTGGTGCACTTGGCCCCGGCTATGGCAACGAGGAGGGCGAGGATGGCGAGCAGGATGGAGATGACGGTGAGAGCCCGGGCGGCTTGGAGGTCCTGGGACAGAGCGAGCATGGAGTCGTAGACCTTGCACTGCATCTGGCCCGTGCTCTGGACCACGCAGGTCATCCACAGGCCCTCCCAGATGATCTGAGCCGTCACGATGTTGCTGCCGATGAAAGCCGTCACCCTCCACATAGGGAGGGCGCAGGCCACGATGGCAATAATCCATCCCAAAATGCACAGGGAGATGCCTATCAACTCCAGACCTATAGACATACTGAAAGGCCTTCCTCCTCTGCCGCTGGAAGTATGTCACAGAACAAAACCTGGAGAGGGAGTCGAGCAGAGACTAACCCGGCTGGTTATTAAGTTAATTTCAGGCTTTCATTCACGGTGTGATGATCTGTTACCTCCACTAGACTAGCATCCTTTTTATAAGGCTGGTCAGGTGGCTGGGAGGAGTCCTTGAGGAAGCTGACATCACCAAAAAGGGGAGGAAGGACCTGGACACTCAAGACTTTCTGCTATCGACTTACACGGCCAGCCTCACAATGGGCCTGGCCACAAAGAGGCCTTTTACAGCTGAAAGGGCAGACGAGCATGTGTTTTTACAGCAGAAGCATTTCTCAGGTGGACACAGGCTTGCTGGGAAATTAAAAATGCTGATGACACATTACCAGCCATCCATTAATGAGAAAAATGTAAAATAGATAATCGGAAAAAATGCCCCTCCAAAAATAAGTTTTTCCTTGAAATAAGCAAAAAAATCTGCCAATGGAACTAGTGAAAATCGGCTCGTCAAGATTTCTTGAAATAAGATGTGATATTTAGGACTTTTGAGATAAAAGTGATCTTGAAATTAGCTTAAAAACCTCTTCAATTGTAAAAAAAAAAAAGCTTGTTTCATGTGAAATATGACTCAAAACAAGATGTTTTCAAGACTTTTTCACTTAACACGATGTTCAAAATGTATTGTATTAAAACAAGTCCCTATATCTGGCTGAAATAGTACTCGTTAGGCAGTTGTGTCTTATGTTAAGTGTAATGAGATACTCAATGAGACAAATATACTTGGTAAGATTTAGATTTTTTCCAGTGTTTGTAGGCTGTCAGTCCCATCTTCTTAATTAGACCAGGCCCACTTTTGTGTGTGTGCTTTTTAAAGGTCTGATAAATGAAGAATACCTGCCCTTGGTTCCTCAGTAACAGCCTCTTAAAGTTTAACTGCTTCTGTAAAAATCCTCAGAGTAAAGAAAGTTCCAAAAGCTTTAAAAAGGAAGTCACAAAGAGCTGAGGATGAAGGGACTCTACAACTTTACAAGAGCACAGACTCCTTCAACTGAAGTCAAAGTTTAATAGTTCCTTAGAGTCGAACACTTTCGCTCGACAACAGTGTTGTTTTTGGAGAGTCTTATTGACTCTCGCTGCAGAATGTCATTGAATTTCTGTGCTGGAAGGTCTCCAGAGGAATGCAGCATATTGTAACCCAGCGTTGACAACCCAACCCCCCAGTCTGCAGCCTGAATAAAATGAAATGGATGCATTGTTTAGAAGACCGTTTCAGATAGACAACATATGTTATCATTAACCAGTAGAGGAATCGGTGCTGTGACAGACTCTGAGAGGTCAGTCTGAGTATAATAAGGTGAATGGAATAGAATATAGAATAGAAAAGCCCACACATATGAAGATGTCCTTTTTTAATGTGGGTTTACTATAGTTTTTGTAATATCTTCGGTATCTGTTCCTCCCCATGTTATATTTAAAGGGATAGTCACACATGATCTCCAGAATAAGGGTTCTGTGCATTTTCAGCAGCTGTCATTTCTAAATCCTGCCTAACATATGGATGCAGACTCTCAGAATGCATATTTAGATAGATTTTGACATATTTTTGGAAGTAACTGAAACAGCAAACATTTGTGTCAGTGTCCAAATATTTGTGGACCTTAACTGTTTTACTTAAGAGAAATTGATTGCTTTTTTTTTATCATTCAAAGTACAGCATGATGATACATTCTGTATTCTGTTAATATATCAGAAAACACACACAACACTTCCTCCATCAGGTGTAAATACTCAGCTTTGTGAAGCGTTCACTGAGTGCTTCTTAAAGGGATAGTTCGCCTCTTTTGACATGAAGCTGTATGACATCCAATACTAGCAACATCATTTATGAACATTTTCTTACCCCCTGCTGCGTCCTGTGAGCCGAGTTACAGCCTCGTTTTGGCGTTGATGAAAGTAGTTCCGGCTAGTTGGCTGGGGTTAAAAAATAAAGCGTTTTGCTTCTCAAAACAATATGCGTTCAAAAGAGTAATACATTTGCATCACAAAATCGTTCTCCAGAAAAAAGTCAGACCTCACAATCGCTTGGCCCTATTTTCTCTCCCTTCGTATCACTGCCTGCTGCCGCCTGCCGACAGCCGCGCCTGTTACGGTGTTTGCTGCTCGGTCTGCACAGCAGGCGCATTAACGTATGTTTTTTTTTTTTTTTGGGGGAGGGGGGGTTTTGTGCCTTTAAAGGAAAGTTCAGAGAGACAGGAAGCAGGGGGCAGAGAGAGGGGGAACGACACGCAGCACAGGGCCGTCCGATGTGGGACTCGAACCGGGGCCCGCTGCAGCGAGGACTATAGCCTCTGTACATGGGGCGCCTGCTCAACCCACTACGCCACAAACCACCCCTGTTTTATTATTTATTTTATTTTGCAAAAGTCTGCTGCTCACAGGCTTTTATTTTGTAAAAGTCTGCTGCTGTCTGCTGCCGAACCGGAAAAGAAAGTAATCGGCGGATCCACCAAACCTGGAGAAGGGTACGGCACTTTTTCTCGGCCATTTTCATTTTAAAGTTCTTCCAGACGGCGGAGTCGACAGAACCAAAGTCATCTGTAAACACTGCCAAGTTGAATTGTCTTCTCAGCGTAGTAGTTCCAGTCTAAAATATCACTTAAAGGCAAAACACACAACTGATAGCAGCAAGTCATTCAAGGAAACAGACAGTGGAGCGAGGCTTCTACATAAAAACTACAGAAAGATGCTGATGTTAAAAGTGTGTTTGCACAACAAATGTTATGGCACTTTCATTCCTATGGCAGCACATTTAAAATAAAACTAAAAGCTATACACTACTTTTGGATTCATTTTTGGATTCTGCGTACAAATGCGACAAATCGTGATTAATCAGGGAAATCATGTGATTAATTAGATTAAACATTTTAATCGTTGCCTTGCCCTAATCTTATGGCACCAAATAGACCAGGCCAAATTCCTCGTGATGTACAAATTACTTGGCAATAAAACCTTTTCTGATTCTGATTCTGATTCTTATATGTGTATATATCTTAATAGATAAATCAAGAGTGAAAGAAATCACATAAAGATAGTCGAATCCACCTGGATATGAGTCCATACTTTATATGTAGCTGCTGTGTAATAGTTTCAATGAGGCTCATAGATTTAGGGTGATAGAAAAATATATACATGTAGATAAACACAACAACTACAACTTATTTTTTTTAATAGCTTAAAAGGATAATGGAATTGACAACATTAAAAAAATTAGAACTCACAGTAACTTATTTGAAAAACAAGGTTTTTAATTACAATCAACATGTAAAACACCAAAATAGTCCAGAGAAATTGACTGAAAAAATAGATACCACTAATCCACATTCTTCCATTTTTTTTTTTCAGCCACACAACAGCACACTTCTACTTAAAAAATCAAAAGCCCCATCTTCCACAATGAGATCACAAATTCTACATTTATTTCATTGGGTGCACCTGTAACACATGCCTGATCTCAGTGCTTCTTACAGTGACAAGATTGAAAAAAAAAAATAAGAATACAAATTTGACATATGCAGAGAGATACAAATTTCTAAGAAAATCATTGTCCTTCCCATTTCTCTCACTGGAAAAAAATCAAAGTCTTACCAAGTATATTTGTCTCATTGAGTATCTCATTACACTTAATATGAGACACAACTGCCTAACAAGCACCATTTCAGCCAGATATAGGGACTTGTTTGAAGACAATACATCTGGAATATCTTGTTAAATGAAAAAGTCTTGAAAACAAATTGTTTTGAGTCAGATTTCATATGAAACAAGCTTTTTTTGACATTTCAAGAGGTTTTTAAGCTAATTTCAAGATTACTTTTATCTCAAAAGTCCTAAATATCACATTTTATTTCAAGAAATCTTGACAAGCCGATTTTCACTGGTTCCATTGGCAGATTTTCTTTACTTATTTCAAGCAAAAAACGTCTTTTATTTGTTGTTTTTTTACTTATTTTTGGAGGGGCATTTATTACCAGTCTTTTCCATGATGACAGCTGTGTGAGAGAAGAGCGGGAGCCCCCTCAGACGTAGTCTCTCCTGTCGAAACCACTTGGGGCGACTGACCTGGTGTGGGAGTACATCATCTTTGATGGAGGCCCGTACCTTTTCTCAGGTTCCCGCGGGCAACTGGAGCAGAGGATGCTGCCTCCGATGAGAAGGAAGGCAGCTGCAGCCCAGCCCAGGTAGAGAGCCGCCCCGATCTCCCTCTTCTGGGCCTCGGGTATCCCAGGGTTGTAGAACTCCGCGATGATCGTATGGGCAGACCACGACACGGGTATAATCTGGGTGAGAGAAGCCAAGATAAAGGCCCCCCCGGCTGCTATCATCACCCGAGCCTTCGCTGCCTCTTCGTCCACGCAGTTGGTGCACTTTGCCCCCATAATGGCAACCAGGAGTCCCACAATTCCCACCACAATGGAGATGATGGAGAGGGCGCGGGCAGCCTGGAGATCCGCACTGAGAGCCAACATGGAGTCGTGGGTCTTGCACTGCATCTGGCCTGTACTCTGCACCACGCAGTTCATCCAGATCCCCTCCCAAGTCATCTGGGCAGTGACGATGTTCATGCCAATAAAAGCTGACACTCTCCACATGGGCAAGGCACAAGAAACAACAGCTGAGATCCATCCCAGGAAGGCCAGAGCCACTCCGAGCATCTCTAATCCCAGGGAAGGCATGTCTGAAGCGTGGAGGCACGCGGATTCTGTCCGAACTCGTCAGAGGGGGGTTCAGTGAATGCAAAGCAGCGGATTTCTTTGGGATAGAAGCTTGAGTTGCTTGGTCATTGGCTGGTGAACAGTTCAAACTGAGTCAAAAAAAACAAAACGTAGCCTTGGCATGCAAACAGCCTCAGCTTAATCATTCAACTTGGACAGCCTCGGTGGTTCTCCCACCTGTTTGGGTGAAGGGAGAGTAAACAGAGGGCCTCCATCTCTGGGGCTCGGAGTGGTTAAAGGATAACAGAGAATGTAAAGAGTTGTGGATGAATGACCGAAAGTGGAACATGAAGAAATGCCCCTCCAAAAATAAGAAAAAAAAACAACAAATACAAGACGTTTTTGCTTGAAATAAGCAAAAAAATCTGCCAATGGAACTAGTGAAAATCGGTTTGTGAAGATTTCTTGAAATAAGATGTGAAATTTAGGACTTTTGAGATAAAAGTGATGTTGAAATTAGCTTAAAAACCTCTTCAAATGTCAAAAAATGCTTGTTTCATATGAAATCCGACTCAAAACAATTTGTTTTCAAGACTTTTTCACTTAACAAGATATTCCAGATGTATTGTCTTCAAACAAGTTCCTATATCTGGCTGAAATAGTACTTGTTAAGCAGTTGTGTCTTATATTAAGTGTAACGAGATACTCAATGAGACAAATATACCTGGTAAGATTGAGATATTTTTCCAGTGCTGGATTCAGATTCAAATCTGTATGTGTTGTTACTGATATTCTTCTTTGATAGTTTATGAACAGTCTTGACTGAAACTGCAGAGGCAGGACAGGAAATGGAAATGAGAGCCAGGTTGGTTCTTTAGAAACCAATGGAAACCAATTAGAAATCATCTGGCAGGTTCAACAGAAGGTCACTGGAACTCTCAACTCATTGATGATGATCGTATTATGCTCTGGTATTGTTGCATTTTCTGCCCCACAAACCACATCTACAGACTTCAGATAAATATTCAGTTAATGCAGCTTTGCGACCACGATGCGAATACGATTAACACAACGGTACTGAGACTATAACGCTGAAAACAACTTCCCTTTCAGTTCAGCTGACTCATCTTTCTCACTGGTCTCCCTGGGAAGTTCATGACTGGGACCACATGTGGAAACTGCAAAGCAAACAACACAAAACTCTCGGAAACACACAATGTTGCCGGCACAGGTAACTCTCACACTGGAAAAAATCAAAATCTTACCAAGTATATTTGTCTCATTTCTAGTCCAAATATCTCATTACACTTAATATAAGACACAACTGCCTAACAAGTACTATTTCAGGCAGATATAGGGACTTGTTTGAAGATAATACATCTGGAATATCTTGTTAAATGAAAAAGTCTTGAAAACAAATTGTTTTGAGTCACATATCATATGAAACAAGCTTTTTTTTTTCATTTGAAGAGGTTTTTAAGCTAATTTCAAGATCACTTTTATCTCAAAAGTCCTAAATATCACATCTTATTTCAAGAAATCTTGACAAGCCGATTTTCACTAGTTCCATTGGCAGATTTTTTTTCTTATTTCAATCAAAAACGTCTTTTATTTGTTTTTTTTACTTATTTTAGGAGGGGCATTTTTTTCCAGTGCATGACAATCCCGTTTATCCGAAGACTTCCCAGACTTGTTCCTGGATGGCTCCAAGGACTAAGTCATGCAAACAGAGAAAAACCCAGTTTGCTGGAAGCTGATACAATGGTCTGTGTGCACATAGTTTGGGGGGTAGGGGTGGTCTTATCAGTTTCCCTCTTCAGTTTGCACACGCTACATTGATTTAGCAGGATCCTTCATCACGCTTGAATTCAATTAAATCTTTTAAATTCCACATCAATTCATGAAAAGGAATTACAGACATGAGGCTTTGGCTCAAATTTTCCTTTCTTCAAAGCGCTTTCTGTGTGGTTAAGAAAGGAACTCTTAGAAGCTAAAACAGCTGATTTGATTCTCTCTCTGCTCATGTTTTACTCGGCCTCTCTGAACGTAAATGTCTCACCATGGTTGCATCTCTTTTCAAACGGAAGTTAAAGCTTTTGTAGAAATAAGTTTGCTATCTCCTCTGATAGAGCAGCTGTACTTTCACATTAACACATGCCTACAAATGCAAAGTCACGTGTTAAGTAGATTTGGCCTGTGCTTAAAGGGGAACTCCGGGGCATTTGAAGCGCAATCCCATTGCTAGAGGTTGTCAAATACTGACAGTAGGACACAGACAGGTGCAAATCGGCGCTCCCTGTGCGGCGATTGCGCTGTTTGCGCAGCGTGTCATGCGAGGCTAATACGTGGTGGCTAAGGGGCAAGCGCTAACCCTTCCACGTAAAACAACAACTTGCACACTGCAGAAACGTCACACCACTTTATAAACCATCCGACAATAAAGTCACAAGCCTTACCATCAAAACCATATGCATGGTTCTCACATTGCTGGCATGGGGACGTTACAAAACAACTTTATAAACAGCATGTAACTCACCGGTTGGTTGTAGGCTCGCGCATGTGAAAGCCCAAAAGAGTCGATGGAGGATAATCCCATATACAAAACAATTATCTTCTCTAGAAAAACTGCGTTCAAGTATTTAAAACATTAAAACAATACATGCCCAGTAATATTGTTTTAATGTTTTAAATACTTGAACGCAGTTTTTCTAGAGAAGATAATTGTTTTGTATATGGGAATATCGTCCATCGACTCTTTTGGGCTTTCACATGCGCGAGCCTACAACCAGCCGGTGAGTGACATGCTGTTTATAAAGTTGTTTTGTAACGTCCCCATGCCAGTAATGTGAGAACCATACATATGGTTTTGATGGTAAGGCTTGTGACTTTATTGTCGGATGGTTTATAAAGTGGTGTGACGTTTCTGCTGTGTGCAAGTTGTTGTTTTTACGTGGAAGGGTTAGCGCTTGCCCCTTAGCCACCACGTATTAGCCTCGCATGACAGGGTGTGCGAACAGCGCGATCTCCGCACAGGGAGCGCAGATTTGCACCAGTCTGTGTCCTACTGTCAGTATTTGACAACCCCTAGCAATGGAAATGCGCTTCAAATGCCCCGGAGTTCCCCTTTAAAGGGGGTTTTCAGATTATTTGGATCATTAACCTCACTGTTTAAGCTTCTCACCTACCTGCATATTCTGTCAGTGACATCCCCTTTAACATTTACACTAGAAAAAATCAAAGTCTTACCAAGTATATTTGTCTCATTTCTAGTCAAAATATCTCATTACACTTAATATAAGACACAACGGCCTAACAAGTTCTATTTCAGCCAGATATAGGGACTTGTTTAAAGACAATACATCTTGAATATCTTGTTAAATGAAAAAGTCTTGAAAACAAATTGTTTTGAGTCGGATTTCATATGAAACAATCTTTTTTTTTCATTTGAAGAGGTTTTTAAGCTAATTTCAAGATCACTTTTATCTCAAAAGTCCCAAATATCACATCTTATTTCAAGAAATCTTGACAAGCCGATTTTCACTAGTTCCATTGGCAGATTTATTTGCTTATTTCAAGCAAAAACGTCTTTTATTTGTTTTTTGTTTTTTGAACTTATTTTTGGAGGGGCATTTTTTCCAGTGTATAAAGGCAGCAGTCTCTCTATTCTCCTGCAGATTGTTTTTAATCGCAACTTTCCATAAGGAAAGATTATATTTTCTATATTATATATTATATTATTATTATGTGTTATTATTATATTATAGAAAGAACTATTATAGTTCCTGCTTTTTTGTTTCATTCATATTTGAAATTCTTCACGTCCCTCTGAATGTGAATGCATTTCAGTAGCAGTGAATCCCACCTCAGGGGGGAGGTAAACAGCCGCAGACCTGCTTATCAATAGGTTCTTTGTGGCTCAGTTTGGACTGTGCAAATTACGTCCCCCTTGCAGATGGAGACTTTTATCTCTGACTCAGTTTCACTTTACAAATGGAGGACGGGCTACAATGGAAGGGAAGCATAAGGTGCTCTTCAGAAACAAGTGACTCATTGTTTCTTTCCTCCATTTGCACTGAAATTAAATACCTTATTTCGGCATGCACAGGAACTGCTCTTACTGGTCAGATGCTGCCAAACTCCACCAATGGCACGGCGTGTGAGAGGTGCAGAGTTATCAAATGAATCTTCACAATAAAAATGCTCAATCATGATTAGTTTTTTTTGGAAAGCTGTTCATTTATTCAAAATCTTACGAAAAAAATCTATTTAGCCTGGAATCACCTGGATAGTTATTGTGTTTTTCAGGATTAAACATGTTTTTTTTTACATTTCTTTAAAGAAAATGGAAATTCACACTGGAAAAAATCAAAGTCTTACCAAGTATATTTGTCTCATTTCTAGTTAAAATATCTCATTACACTTAATATAAGACACAACTGCCTAACAAGTACTATTTCAGCCAGATATAGGGACTTGTTTGAAGACAATACATCTGGAATATCTTGTTAAATGAAAAAGTCTTGAAAACATATTGTTTTGAGTCACATATCATATGAAACAAGCTTTTTTTGACATTTGAAGAGGTTTTTAAGCTAATTTCAAGATCACTTTTATATCAAAAGTCCCAAATATCACATCTTATTTCAAGAAATCTTGACATGCCAATTTTCACTAGTTCCATTGGCAGATTTTTTTGCTTATTTCAAGCAAAAACGTCTTTTATTTGTTGTTTTTCTTACTTATTTTTGGAGGGGCATTTTTTCCAGTGCATTCACATTATAAAGAAAATAAATGAGACAAAACCACATCAGGACACATTTACCGGTTTTAACTGAGAGCAAAAGCTACCATTGAGCGTCCATCTTCAGCCCACAAATGTTTGAATGCTTTCAGTCGTGTCACATGCCTATACATAGTCTCTTCTGGTGTATCCATTGACTGACATGGTTTTGATTGCTGTGTAATCCACCCTGGAGGGAGCAGAGGCACCACCGCCTGGTGCTGCTGCTGACCTGGATGGGCAGGAGCAACAAAGCAGCGTTCCCCCCAGAACAAGCAGGCAGGAGGCAGCCCACCCAAAGTACAGAGCGTTTCCAAACTCCCGCTTCGCCGTCTCCTCCAGCAGCGGGTCGTAGAAGCCCAAGACAATGGCGTGCGCTGTCCAGGACACGGCCACGAGCAGCAGCAATCCCGCCACGATGAAGGTGACCCCAGCAGCCACCACCAGGCGAGGTTTGCTGCTCACATCCCGGCTGCAGTTGGTGCACTTGGCACCGGCCACCGACAGACCGATGCCCACGATGCACAGCACCATGGAGACGATGACCAGGGCTCGAGCCGCCTGCAGGTCCACCGGCAGCCCGAGCATAGAGTCGTGCACCCTGCAGTGCATCTGGCCTGTGCTCTGCACCGAACAGTTCATCCACAAGCCTTCCCAGATCACCTGGGAGATGACGATGTTCTGGCCGATGAAGGCGGCCACCCTCCACATGGGCAGGCCGCAGGCCACCATCACCCCGAGCCAGCCGGCCACAGCCAGTATGATCCCGAGGATCTCCAAGCCTGCAGAGTACATGGTTGCAGCTGGGGATAGAGAAGGATCCGAACAGAATTCTCTTCCAGGACTCTGGTGTGTGTGATAGATGTGTCCGCGGGCACAACCCTCCTGAGATAAAGGCGATATCGGATCTCTGCGGCTTAAAGACCTGCGTAAGACTCCTACTGAGAGAGGAAGAGTGAGGGAGAACCCATTCTACCTTTTTTTACACGGCATAGACGACTGAAGGTGGAGTCAGCTTAAGGCAGCATTGTGTTTATCCTCAAACTGCCTTTGAATATGGGGCTACATGCCAGTTCAGCATCAAACGCCATCCAGCTGGAAGTGGAATGATACAACAAAACCGTGTCAATCAGTTTTCTTTGAGAATGTTTTGTTCCTGAAATGTAGTCTGACATTAAAAGTATGATCACCGGGGATTCTAGAGAACAGTGTTATCTTAAATTCCAACCCCATTTATAAAAAAATATTTATACAGATAATATTTTTTTATTTATTTCTATTTTCATTTTTATTTTTATTTATTTTTATTATATTTATTTATTTATATAGATTATTTATTTATTTAGATTATTATTTATTCATTTGATTTATTTATTCATTTATTGTTATTATTATTAGTTAGTAGTATTGTTATTAGAATTGGTATTATTATTGTTGTTAATATACAATCATTGTAAATATTAATCATTTTTTTGAGCTACTTGATTAATTTGAATTTCCCCCATTGGGGGATGAATAAAGTATTTTTCTATTCTATTCTTCTATGCTCACATTATAGTTGTCAGTTGTTCGTGTACTTTTGAAGTCTTCCAGATTTGACAAACAGTGTGCATGTGTGCTTCTACGACATATGACTACCTCCAAGAAAAATGCTGAATCATCTGGTGAATGAGATCTTCATGCAGGAAAAAAAAGAGCAACAATGCCAGGCCTTGTTTTTAGTTGGTCAGCCACATAATCCCCACTGAGCTAAAAAACAATTAAGAAAATAAACATAAAAATGGACAAAAATCAGCAGCAGCCCTCATCATGAGTTTGACCACTTGAGATATTGTTATATGTTCAAATTAAAAGCATAAAAAGAATAAAAAAAGCAGAGATAATACTCCTACAGGACACATCGTGGCAAACGTTGAGCCTTAAATACATACCTGAGACTTAATGGTAGGCTATGTGGAACTAATCCCTTCAGTAAATACCCCCTTTGTATCCGATCATTTATGGGAAACTCAGAAGAACAAGTAAATCAAACGAAAAACAAATCAAATTTCACGTTTTATTACTTTTCAAAATGATTTAGAAAAAAAAAAGAGTAAATTAGGTGCAGAAGATGCATGCAGTACCCAAAGATTTCATCACCTTTCTGCCCATCATTAGCAGAGTCACCATCTTCCTTTTTCAAGTTTTAGACTTTTAAACTGATCAAAATGTACCTCAACAGGAGGGAATGTCTCCTAAATCATCCTTTTGTGGTGAGGTTGCTCAACAAGCTGGCTCTTTGTCATTAAAAGGTATCCAGAGGTCGCCTGGGGTCAGCGGTCAGGCTGAGCATCTCTGCAGCACAAACAAAGACGTCAGCTTTATCCTCAGTGGAAAGCTAACGTTCCTTATCTTTTATAACTTAGTCTGCATCAGCTTTAGGCTTTTTTTTATTCAATTAAGAGAACACAGCTTGATGCAACATTTCAAACTAATATCTTTACACCCAAAATCAAGATTTACTTTTATGAAAAGATTCATGTCTGGATGCAAAAACCTGGAATTGCTTTTGGAATTATCGTTTTAAGCATTAACTGTTTCTGTATGGAGGGAAATCGGAAACGCGATAGGGACGACACAGTTAATGCATCATTTTACAGGCAGGGGGCGCCACTTTTGCACTCTTTTGCACTCTTCTCCACTCCCTGTGTGGATTGGCCCAAACTTGCTTTTGATTTGTAGCTGGCAGAGCTCAGAATCAGGGAGTAACCACTTCCAAAGAAAAGCATTTCTGCAAGTGTTTGAGGCAAAGTGCAAATCTGTGGATAACTAGATCAAATCAAAGCTCGATACAGTTAAAGTGACTGATACAGGAAATTGGAGGGTCCACACAACATATAGCTGAGCTTTAAACCAGCAGTGCAGTTTCATTCATTCAACTTCTCCATTCTGTTACCAGACGTATTTCCTCAGCATTATCAACCACAGGAATATATGCAGTATGTAGATGTGACAAATGCCACACCGGAAAAAATGCCCCTCCAAAAATAAGTAAGAAAAACAACAAATACAAGATGTTTTTGCTTAAAATGAGCAAAAAAATCTGCCAAAGGAACTAGTGAAAATCGGCTTGTCAACATTTCTTGAAATAAGATGTGATATTTGGGACTTTTGAGATAAAAGTGATCTTGAAATTAGCTTAAAAACCTCTTCAAATGTAAAAAAAAAAAGCTTGTTTCATGTGAAATATGACTCAAAACAATTTGTTTTCAAGACTTTTTCATTTAACAAGATATTCCAGATGTATTGTCTTCAAACAAGTCCCTATATCTGGCTGAAATAGTACTTGTTAGGCAGTTGTGTCTTATATTAAGTGTAATGAGATATTTGGACTAGAAATGAGACAAATATACTTGGTAAAACTTTGATTTTTTCCAGTGCTGCCATCTTCCATTACACATAAAGTTGTTTAACAGAAGTTGGAGGAGTACTGCTTTTTTTAAATGTTAACTTCCTTCCTCTGCTGCGGGACTACTTGGTCACACATTGAAAGCACCTGGTTAAGGTTAAACATTAGAAGTAGGCCCACTTGTTTAATGTTAGGCTTTAAAGGTTTAAGGTGAGGCAATAAAAAGTGTTTGGTCAAGGATGGAAGAACGGCACGGTTAGGTAGGACAATACACAATAAATTAAATACATTGTATAGCAGGAAGTTTGGCCAATGTGACTTTACCAGCTGGGGAAAGCTTGAAGCTCTGCATTAAAACCAACTACTGACCAAACATCATTGAAAACCAAAAGGCGAATCTCTCAATCTTCTGATTCAGCTTCGTTCCAACCCTCACCCATAGTCACAAGATCTGGGTACTGATCAAAAGTATGAGAATGGGGAAGCAAGCGGCTAAAATGAGTTTCCCTTCCTCTCGTGAGTCTCCTTTCATCGCTCTGAGGTTCTGCCAAAGAGAAAAGGCGAAAGGCTCGACCATCCGGGGGGAGAGCAGAGCTGCTGCTCGTCTGAATTAAATGAAGTCAGCTGAGGGCGTTTGGGCATCAGAATCCAATATAGCAACATTGGTCTGGCCCAGTTCTGGCCCCCATGATGCCCTTACATCTGGCCCACATGATGCCCTTACATCTGGCCCACATGATGCCCTTACATCTGGCCCACATGATGCACTTACATCTGGCCTATATGATGCACTTACATCTGGCCCACATGATGCACTTACATCTGGCCTACATGATGCACTTACATCTGGCCTATATGATGCACTTACATCTGGCCCACATGATGCACTTACATCTGGCCCACATGATGCCCTTACATCTGGCCCACATGATGCACTTACATCTGGCCTACATGATGCCCTTACATCTGGCCCACATGATGCCCTTACATCTGCTCCACATGATGCCCTTACATCTGCTCCACATGATGCCCTTACATCTGGCCTACATGATGCCCTTACATCTGGCCCACATGATGCCCTTACATCTGGCCCACATGATGCCCTTACATCTGGCCTACATGATGCCCTTACATCTGGCCCACATGATGCCCTTACATCTGGCTCATACGATGCCCTTACATCTGGCCTACATGATGCCCTTACATCTGGCCCACATGATGCCCTTACATCTGGCCCACATGATGCCCTTACATCTGGCCCACATGATGCCCTTACATCTGGCCCACATGATGCCCTTACATCTGGCCCACATGATGCCCTTACATCTGGCCCACATGATGCCCTTACATCTGGCCTACATGATGCCCTTACATCTGGCCCACATGATGCCCTTACATCTGGCTCATACGATGCCCTTACATCTGGCCTACATGATGCCCTTACATCTGGCCCACATGATGCCCTTACATCTGGCCCACATGATGCCCTTACATCTGGCCCACATGATGCCCTTACATCTGGCCCACATGATGCCCTTACATCTGGCCCACATGATGCCCTTACATCTGGCCCACATGATGCCCTTACATCTGGCCTACATGATGCCCTTACATCTGGCCCACATGATGCCCTTATATCTTGGCTACATGATGCCCTTACATCTGGCCTACATGATGCCCTTACATCTGCTCCACATGATGCCCTTACATCTGGCCTACATGATGCCCTTACATCTGGTCTACATGATGCCCTTACATCTGGCCTACATGATGCCCTTACATCTGGCCTACATGATGCCCTTACATCTGGCCCACATGATGCCCTTACATCTGGCCCACATGATGCCCTTACATTTGGCCCACATGATGCCCTTACATCTAGCCCACATGATGCCCTTACATCTGGCCCACATGATGCCCTTACATCTGGCCCACATGATGCACTTACATCTGGCCCACATGATGCCCTTACATCTGGCCTACATGATGCACTTACATCTGGCCTACATGATGCCCTTACATCTGGCCCACATGATGCCCTTACATCTGGCCCACATGATGCCCTTACATCTGGCCCACATGATGCCCTTACATCTGGCCTACATGATGCCCTTACATCTGGCCCACATGATGCCCTTACATCTGGCCCACATGATGCCCTTACATCTGGCCCACATGATGCCCTTACATCTGGCCTACATGATGCCCTTACATCTGGCCTACATGATGCTCTTACATCTGGCCTACATGATGCCCTTACATCTGGCCCACATGATGCCCTTACATCTGGCTCATATGATGCCCTTACATCTGGCCTACATGATGCCCTTACATCTGGCCCACATAATGCCCTTACATCTGGCCTACATGATGCCCTTACATCTGGCCCACATGATGCCCTTACATCTGGCCCACATGATGCCCTTACATCTGGCCCACATGATGTCCTTACATCTGGCCCACATGATGCCCTTACATCTGGCCCACATGATGCCCTTACATCTGGCCCACATGATGCACTTACATCTGGCCCACATGATGCCCTTACATCTGGCCTACATGATGCCCTTACATCTGGCCTACATGATGCCCTTACATCTGGCCCACATGATGCCCTTACATCTGGCCCACATGATGCCCTTACATCTGGCCCACATGCCCTTACATCTGGCCTACATGATGCCCTTACATCTGACCTACATGATGCCCTTACATCTGGCCCACATGATGCCCTTACACCTGGCCTACATGATGCCCTTACATCTGGCCCACATGATAACCTTACATCTGGCCCACATGATGCCCTTACATCTGGCCCACATGAAGCCCTTACATCTGGCTCATATGATGCCCTTACATCTGGCCCACATGATGCCCTTACATTTGGCCCACATGATGCCCACATGATGCCCTTACATCTAGCCCACATGATGCCCTTACATCTGGCCCACATGATGCCCTTACATCTGGCCCACATGATGCACTTACATCTGGCCCACATGATGCCCTTACATCTGGCCTACATGATGCACTTACATCTGGCCTACATGATGCACTTACATCTGGCCCACATGATGCCCTTACATCTGGCCTACATGATGCCCTTACATCTGGCCCACATGATGCACTTACATCTGGCCTACATGATGCCCTTACATCTGGCCCACAGGATGCCCTTACATCTGGCCTACATGATGCCCTTACATCTGGCCTACATGATGCCCTTACATCTGGCCCACAGGATGCCCTTACATCTGGCCCACATGATGACCTTACATCTGGCCTACATGATGCCCTTACATCTGGCCCACAGGATGCCCTTACATCTGGCCTACATGATGCCCTTACATCTGGCCCACATGATGCCCTTACATCTGGCCCACATGATGCCCTTACATCTGGCCTACATGATGCCCTTACATCTGGCCTACATGATGCCCTTACATCTGGCCCACATGATGCCCTTACATCTGGCCTACATGATGCCCTTACATCTGACCCACATGATGCCCTTACACCTGGCCCACATGATGCCCTTACATCTGGCCTACATGATGCCCTTACATCTGGCCCACATGATGCCCTTACATCTGGCCCACATGATGCCCTTACATCTGGCCCACATGAAGCCCTTACATCTGGCCCACATGATGCCCTTACATCTGGCCTACATGATGCCCTTACATCTGGCCCACATGATGCCCTTACATCTGGCCTACATGATGCTCTTACATCTGGCCCACATGATGCCCTTACATATGGCTTACATGATGCCCTTACATCTGGCCCACATGATGCCCTTACATCTGGCCCACATGATGCCCTTACATCTGGCCCACATGATGCACTTACATCTGGCCTACATGATGCCCTTACATCTGGCCCACATGATGCACTTACATCTGTTCTACATGATGCCCTTACATCTGGCCTACATGATGCCCTTACATCTGGCCTACATGATGCCCTTACATCTGGCCCACATGATGCCCTTACATCTGGTCTACATGATGCCCTTACATCTGGCCCACATGATGCCCTTACATCTGGCCTACATGATGCCCTTACATCTGGCCCACATGATGCCCTTACATCTGGCCCACATGATGCCCTTACATCTGGCCCACATGATGCCCTTACATCTGGCCCACATGATGCCCTTACATCTGGCCCACATGATGCCCTTACATCTGGCCCACATGATGCCCTTACATCTGGCCCACATGAAGCCCTTACATCTGGCTCATATGATGCCCTTACATCTGGCCCACATGATGCCCTTACATTTGGCCCACATGATGCCCACATTATGCCCTTACATCTAGCCCACATGATGCCCTTACATCTGGCCCACATGATGCCCTTACATCTGGCCCACATGATGCACTTACATCTGGCCCACATGATGCCCTTACATCTGGCCTACATGATGCACTTACATCTGGCCCACATGATGCCCTTACATCTGGCCCACATGATGCCCTTACATCTGGCCCACATGAAGCCCTTACATCTGGCTCATATGATGCCCTTACATCTGGCCCACATGATGCCCTTACATTTGGCCCACATGATGCCCACATGATGCCCTTACATTTAGCCCACATGATGCCCTTACATCTGGCCCACATGATGCCCTTACATCTGGCCCACATGATGCACTTACATCTGGCCCACTTGATGCCCTTACATCTGGCCTACATGAGGCCCTTACATCTGGTCCACATGATGCACTTACATCTGGCCTACATGATGCACTTACATCTGGCCCACATGATGCCCTTACATCTGGCCTACATGATGCCCTTACATCTGGCCCACATGATGCACTTACATCTGGCCTACATGATGCCCTTACATCTGGCCCACAGGATGCCCTTACATCTGGCCTACATGATGCACTTACATCTGGCCTACATGATGCCCTTACATCTGGCCCACAGGATGCCCTTACATCTGGCCCACATGATGACCTTACATCTGGCCTACATGATGCCCTTACATCTGGCCCACAGGATGCCCTTACATCTGGCCTACATGATGCCCTTACATCTGGCCCACATGATGCCCTTACATCTGGCCCACATGATGCCCTTACATCTGGCCTACATGATGCCCTTACATCTGGCCTACATGATGCCCTTACATCTGGCCCACATGATGCCCTTACATCTGGCCCACATGATGCCCTTACATCTGGCCTACATGATGCCCTTACATCTGGCCTACATGATGCCCTTACATCTGGCCTACATGATGCCCTTACATCTGGCCCACATGATGCCCTTACATCTGGCCTACATGATGCCCTTACATCTGGCCCACATGATGCCCTTACATCTGGCCTACATGATGCCCTTACATCTGGCCCACATGATGCCCTTACATCTGGCCCACATGATGCCCTTACATCTGGCCTACATGATGCCCTTACATCTGGCCTACATGATGCCCTTACATCTGGCCCACATGATGCCCTTACATCTGGCCTACATGATGCCCTTACATCTGGCCTACATGATGCCCTTACATCTGGCCTACATGATGCCCTTACATCTGGCCTACATGATGCCCTTACATCTGGCCTACATGATGCCCTTACATCTGGCCCACATGATGCCCTTACATCTGGCCCACATGATGCCCTTACATCTGGCCTACATGATGCACTTACATCTGGCCTACATGATGCCCTTACATCTGGCCCACATGATGCCCTTACATCTGGCCTACATGATGCCCTTACATCTGGCCTACATGATGCCCTTACATCTGGCCTACATGATGCCCTTACATCTGGCCCACATGATGCCCTTACATCTGGCCTACATGATGCCCTTACATCTGGCCCACATGATGCCCTTACATCTGGCCTACATGATGCCCTTACATCTGGCCTACATGATGCCCTTACATCTGGCCCACATGATGCCCTTACATCTGGCCTACATGATGCCCTTACATCTGGCCCACATGATGCACTTACATCTGTTCTACATGATGCCCTTACATCTGGCCTACATGATGCCCTTACATCTGGCCTACATGATGCCCTTACATCTGGCCCACATGATGCCCTTACATCTGGCCTACATGATGCCCTTACATCTGGCCCACATGATGCCCTTACATCTGGCCTACATGATGCCCTTACATCTGGCCCACATGATGCCCTTACATCTGGCCCACATGATGCCCTTACATCTGGCCCACATGATGCCCTTACATCTGGCCCACATGATGCCCTTACATCTGGCCCACATGATGCCCTTACATCTGGCCCACATGAAGCCCTTACATCTGGCTCATATGATGCCCTTACATCTGGCCCACATGATGCCCTTACATTTGGCCCACATGATGCCCACATTATGCCCTTACATCTAGCCCACATGATGCCCTTACATCTGGCCCACATGATGCCCTTACATCTGGCCCACATGATGCACTTACATCTGGCCCACATGATGCCCTTACATCTGGCCTACATGATGCACTTACATCTGGCCTACATGATGCCCTTACATCTGGCCCACATGATGCCCTTACATCTGGCCTACATGATGCCCTTACATCTGGCCCAAATGATGCACTTACATCTGGCCTACATGATGCCCTTACATCTGGCCCACAGGATGCCCTTACATCTGGCCTACATGATGCACTTACATCTGGCCTACATGATGCCCTTACATCTGGCCCACAGGATGCCCTTACATCTGGCCCACATGATGACCTTACATCTGGCCTACATGATGCCCTTACATCTGGCCCACAGGATGCCCTTACATCTGGCCTACAGGATGCCCTTACATCTGGCCCACATGATGCCCTTACATCTGGCCCACATGATGCCCTTACATCTGGCCTACATGATGCCCTTACATCTGGCCTACATGATGCCCTTACATCTGGCCCACATGATGCCATTACATCTGGCCTACATGATGCCCTTACATCTGGCCCACATGATGCCCTTACACCTGGCCTACATGATGCCCTTACATCTGGCCTACATGATGCCCTTACATCTGGCCCACATGATGCCCTTACATCTGGCCCACATGATGCCCTTACATCTGGCTCACATGATGCCCTTACATCTGGCCCACATGATGCCCTTACATCTGGCCTACATGATGCCCTTACATCTGGCCCACATGATGCACTTACATCTGGCCTACATGATGCTCTTACATCTGGCCCACATGATGCCCTTACATATGGCTTACATGATGCCCTTACATCTGGCCCACATGATGCCCTTACATCTGGCCCACATGATGCCCTTACATCTGGCCCACATGATGCACTTACATCTGGCCTACATGATGCCCTTACATCTGGCCCACATGATGCACTTACATCTGGTCTACATGATGCCCTTACATCTGGCCCACATGATGCACTTACATCTGGCCCACATGATGCACTTACATCTGGTCTACATGATGCACTTACATCTGGTCTACATGATGCCCTTACATCTGGCCTACATGATGCCCTTACATCTGGCCTACATGATGCCCTTACATCTGGCCCACATGATGCCCTTACATCTGGCCTACATGATGCCCTTACATCTGGCCTACATGATGCCCTTACATCTGGCCTACATGATGCCCTTACATCTGGCCCACATGATGCCCTTACATCTGGCCCACATGATGCCCTTACATCTGGCCCACATGATGCCCTTACATCTGGCCTACATGATGCCCTTACATCTGGCCTACATGATGCCCTTACATCTGGCCCACATGATGCCCTTACATCTGGCCCACATGATGCCCTTACATCTGCTCCACATGATGCCCTTACATCTGGCCAACATGATGCCCTCACATCTGGTCTACATGATGCCCTTACATCTGGCCTACATGATGCCCTTACATCTGGCCTACATGATGCCCTTACATCTGGCCCACATGATGCCCTTACATCTGGCCTACATGATGCACTTACATCTGGCCTACATGATGCCCTTACATCTGGCCTACATGATGCCCTTACATCTGGCCTACATGATGCCCTTACATCTGGCCCACATGATGCCCTTACATCTGGCCTACATGATGCACTTACATCTGGCCCACATGATGCACTTACATCTGGCCTACATGATGCCCTCACATCTGGTCTACATGATGCCCTTACATCTGGCCTACATGATGCCCTTACATCTGGCCTACATGATGCCCTTACATCTGGCCCACATGATGCCCTTACATCTGGCCTACATGATGCACTTACATCTGGCCCACATGATGCACTTACATCTGGCCTACATGATGCACTTACATCTGGCCCACATGATGGCCCAGATCCGGTTTGCCAGAGCTGGTCCACACTTGGGCCACCATTGCCAGATTTTTCCCAGATCCGGTTCACTTACCAGCATCATTCGGATGCCTCCTGATCACCTCCCTTTAGAGATTTTTTGGGGCAGACCCAGAATATGCTGAATTGTATATGTCTCTTCTGGTCTGAGAACGCCTCGGGATCCCCCAAGATTAGCTTGAAAGTGTGGCTGGGGAGCGGGATGTCTGGATTTCACTGCTGGACCTTTTTTCTCAACAGCCCAACCAGTGATAATGTAAAATAATGGATGATTAGATTGATGGATGTTGAATTGTTTAATTGCATTATTTAGATCTAACCACTCCCGTGTTTTACAATAAGCATGATTTGAAAGTTTAAACCCATTTTGCTTCCTTGAGACTGACAATAAAGGGATAGTTCGCCTCTTTTGCATTGAAGCTGTATGACATCCCATATTAGCAATATCATTTATGAACATTTTCTTACCCCCTGCTGCGTCCTGTGAGCCGAGTTCCAGCCTCGTTTTGGCGTTTTATGAAGGTAGACCGGCTAGTTGGCTGGGGCTTAAAAAATAAAGCGTTTTGCTTCTCAAAACAATGTCCGTTCAAAGGATTAATACATTTGCATCACAAAATCGTTCAACAGGAAAAAGTCAGACCTCACAATCGCTTGGCACTGTATTTTATTTTTGTGGCCCCAGCCAACTAGCCAGACTAGCTTCCGGCACTGGAAGGTAGTCAGAATAGATTTTAAAAGCCTGCTGATGGTTTACAAATCCCAGAACGGTTTAGGGCCAAAATACATCTGTGATCTGTTCAGAGAATATAAAGCCAGCAGAGCTCTTAGATCCAAGGACTCAGGTCAGCTGGTCCAGTCCAGAGTCCAGACTAAACATGGAGAAGCAGCATTTAGCTGTTATGCTGCAAACAAGTGGAACAAACTGCCAGTGGAGATTAAACTTTCACCAAATGGAGACATTTATAAATCCAGGTTAAAAACATTTCTTTTCTCATGTATCTATGCATGAAATCTGCACAATATCTTGTTTGGACTGCTGTTGCTTGTTTTTAAATTCATTTAAATTATTTTGTTTGTTTCTCTTTATATTCTTTTATGTATTTTTAATGCTTCTTCCACTCCCTGCTGCAATGCTTTTATTTTATGTGAAGCATTTTTAACTGTTTTGTACATGAAATGTGCTACAAATAAATTTTATTTGATTTGATTTGATTTGATTTGATTTGATTTGATACCTTCATCAACGCCAAAACGAGGCTGGAACTCGGCTCACAGGACGCAGCAGGTGGTAAGAAAATGTTCATAAACTATATTGCTAATATGGGATGTCACACAGCTTCATGTCAAAAGAGGCGAACTATCCCTTTAATACAATAATCTATCTGAATTATACAAATAAGAACAGTTTTACAGCACTGAATATATAATACGCTGTATCTATCTTATGCTAACACCTTATTCATGCGAGCAAACAGAGAGTGTGACGAGCCTTTGTGTAATGTTTTGAAAGCAAATTTCCAGCAGGTGCAGCCACTTGATGGATCGGTTTCAGGAAGCGCACATGCAGCAACATGCAGAGTTCTCTGACATCCACCTGTGATGGGAGTGGAAGCCGGTCTGACCACTTTACTGAAGGTGCAACAGGTTGTCCTTAACCCATTGAAACCCAAAGTCCCCTGCTGGTTAATGCTAACTGCAGCTAGCGTTTTTGTGTCCAATAACGTTTATGTTTGATTTTAATTTAATTTAATTTAACTAAACTAATCTTTTATTTATTACGTGTTTGAAGATGCGTGTCAAACCCAATCAGTGAAATGCTTTAGGAAGTCAAATAAGAAAAAAAGGAAGCAGAAGTTGCTTGTTTTTGTCATTTGCCTACGGAACACTTCCCCAGTTTTTTAACTATTTCACCTCAAAAATGAACTTATATCAACATTCCCTTCACAGCTTTGTGTGTTTCATTGTTTTAATTAAGGGAAATTATAATTACAATTATAATATAATTTATTTATTATATTTAAGGGAGATTTTTTAAATGTTTAATTCAACCTACCAACAAAGGAAAACTTAACACCCGCGTTTGTTTTATCGTGTGTCATGCCCGAACATGCATTTCTCAGTAATCACCTGTAAATACATAAATAGCCCAGTGAAACTGTGACACTCCCTGAGCGGTGGCCTCAGGGCTCGCTGCGATGAAGTCACACAGGTGCATACCGTCCCATTTTGATACATGAAACCACTTTTTTTTTTTTTAGCTCTTGAATAATCCAAACAATGTAACTAAGAAAAAATGTTTCCATTATGTCTCAAAAGCTTCCATAAAGTACTTCCCCTCATGTTTTGTTCTTTTTCAGTGTAGGATGATCGTAAATAAATGTGATTACTTTTCATTTGTTGTTCAGTCTGTCAGTGGCTGGTGCCCCTAAACTTTGCAATGGGTTACCATGGTTACCGCTGCATATCCGTTCATCAGAAACTCTCGAATTTTTTTAAAACATCTCTTAAAACCCACCTTTTCTCTCAGACTTTCAGACCTGGGTGAAACAAATGTTGTCTGTGTGTGTGTAAATTGTTTTTTTTTATCTCTTGCTGAATTTCTTTGTTAAATGTTTCTGTTGAATTTTATTGTTATTTATTCATGTAAAGCACTTTGGTCAACCCAGGTTGTTATAGAATAGAATAGAATAGAAAATACTTTATTTATTTATAAAGTTACAAGGTGCTGTATAAAGTTATGAGGTGCTGTATAAATAAACGTGACCTTGACCTTGTTAAATCAACATAAATGAAAATGATTTCCTCCAAAAACATGCATGTTAGCTTAATTGGTGTCTCTAAATTTGTCCCTAGGAGTGAGCGTGAGTGTGGTTGTTTGTCTCTGTGTGGCCCTGTGAGGGACTGGGGTCCATCTATCCGCTGGGATAGGCTCCGGCCCCCCGCGGCCCAACAGTTGGATTATAGTGGATAAAACTGTGGAACGACCTCCCATTTCACATCAGACAAGCCCCTTCACTGCCCATTTTTAAAACCCGTCTTAAAACCCATTTTTTATTCCCTGGCTTTTAACCCAGCATGGGGCTCTGTTTCTGTTATTGTTTTTATTGTTTTAATATTGTTATTGTGTATTATTGTTTTTACATTGTACTTGTGTTTTTTGCCTTATATTTCGTGTTGTTACTCATGTACAGCACTTTGTTTCAGCCACGGCTGTTTTAAACGGCTTTATAAATAAAGTTGAGTTGAGTGATAGAAAATGGATGGATGGATGATTTAATGCTAACTTATTCTCCTTGTTTCCCTTGTTTGCTTCGCGGGTTTTTTTCAGCTCGACATTGATCTGCATAGTGACCCAACCAGATAAGCTGAAGGGTTGGACGCCTGAATGAAAGCCAAAGCCAGCCGTTACTTCGGCGTTTGGGCTTGCCTCTGACTGCCTGCTGACACTTGTTGCTTCACCTCCCTCTGGCATTTTCTCACGGCTCCTGGAGTCCTACGAGTGCCTGTTGCTGTAGAATTTGTTTTGTTCCCTTTATCTTATAGAGCGCATTACTCTGGCATGTGTGTGGAATCAGCTGAATATCCTGAAATGTTGTCAGTGGGTGCTTTACATTGAAAAAACACTATTTGTTTCACAACATGACTTTACTTTGTCCTCAGTCTGATTCATTAAACGTGAGTTAAAGTTACCGAGTTCACCAAATAGGATTCTTACAAAAGCATTCACACTGGAAAAAATGCCCCTCCAAAAATATATTACAAATTACATTTCAGAATGATACACATTTTAAATGTTGGTTTTTAATATCGGGCTTGAAATATTTGCCGATCATTGCATCCTGCGATAACATAAAATGAAAAGCTGAATATGAACATTACATTCAGTCCTTTTGAGTGATTCCCACCAGCATAATGTTATGATACACTGGAAAAAATGCCCCTGTAAAAATAAGTAAAAAAACAACAAATAAAAGACGTTTTGCTTGAAATGAGCAAAAAAATCTGCTATTGGAACTAGTGAAAATTGGCTTGCCAAGATTTCTTGAAATAAGATGTGATATTTGGGACTTTTGAGTTAAAGGTGATCTTGAAATTAGCTTAAAAATCTCTTCAAATGTAAAAAAAAAAGCTTGTTTCATATGAAATCCGACTCAAAACAATTTGTTTTCAAGACTTTTTTATTTAACAAGATATTCCAGATGTATTGTATTAAAACAAGTCCCTATATCTGGCTGAAATAGTACTTGTTAAGCAGTTGTGTCTTATATTAAGTGTAATGAGATTTTTTGACTAGAAATGAGACAAATATACTTGGTAAGACTTTGATTTTTTCCAGTGCAGTAGGTGATTGCAACCTTTTTTGTAGCTCTACATCAGGGCTGATCTCAGCCTGAATCCATCTCTCCTCAGAGTCTTAATTGCAAAAATTCCTCCCTGTGTCCTTATGTGCGGAACCCAATCTCCATAGCCAGGCTCAAGTACCTTTAATGATCCTACCTTGGATAAAATAGAGGTATTATAGTCCTAACGGTAGATCTGGCTCTTAAACACTGCCTCCATTCTTTTCTGAAAACATCTGATTCTCTCTCTACCTCCCTTTGCCTCCTTTCACTGTTCCCTCTTTTTGCAACAGTCTAACAAGTGGAATCCTTGGCACGGCGTCTGCCATTTCCCCCAAAAAATCTCCCTCCTGATGTCTTCTTACCTCTGTGGATAAAACTATAGATAATTAAAGTGGGACCTGGACTGCAAAGTGCCCTCCCTGGACAAGCCGTGCCATCCTGCTGCAGCTCCTCATCCTTTAAGGACTGACATCACCACACGGTCAGCAGTTGTTCTGTTACCGGAAAGCTAAGGTTTGTAAGAAAATGTTTGCTTTCATGCACATGCTCTCGCTTCTTGCTTTTCTCTTACATGGATGTGGCCTGTTTCAGTTAATATGATCATAGTTGGATTGTTGTGTGTGAATAATCTGAATGGCCTGAGCACAAAACTGCATTTCTGTTGTCATTTGTTTATCGTGTTATAAATATTCTGCATTAGCCAGTTTGATTTAGGAGCCAACTAATCTTCTTATTTATGCTAAATGTTATCTGATTCAATGTGTTTCATTCTAACACCTAGAAATAGTTAACATTAAGAGCAGGAATTGTGTTTTATCCACTTAAAAACACTTTCTGACATGTTTCGGTCTCAGTTACTGGGCACAAGAAATGTGGAGGCTCTACTTTTTTCTCTCAAACTAAAGCCGAATTTAAAAACATCAGAGGATAAAGACTTCACATTTTGACCTGGGAGATATCAAAGACATGTATAACCTGTAAGGGATTTAAGAGGAATCTTGATAATTGTTTGTCCAACCTTTAAAAGACACACTCAAAAATACACTAATAGCACACACTGGAAAAGATCTAAATCTTACCAAGTATATTTTTCTCATTGAGTATCTCATTACACTTAATATAAGACACAACTGCCTAACAAGCTCTATTTCAGCCAGATATAGGGACTTGTTTTAATACAATACATCTTGAATATCTTGTTAAAGCAATACTATGTAACATTTCTACCTTAAAATATTGAAAAAAATTGTGCGGCTAGAATGAGTTTTAATATTACGATTGGCCTGTCTCCTATGCCCTTCGGGGGTCTGAGTTGGAAAAACTGTGCTATGTAACTTCGCTGGACCGGCCCGGGAGCTGAGCGGAAGTACTTCGACTTGCTTTCTGGCACACCTACCGCAAAAACAAATAGACCCCTCTCACGCTCCCAGGTATAAGGCTAAGCTAGCGCAACATTGTCAGTACGATCATCATGGCAGAGGCACCGAAGAAACAGAAGAAGACGTTGACTGATTAAGCAAGGAAGAGAAAGAGATTTACGACAAAGCAGGAGACCGGACTAGAGTTGCTCTCGGCTCCAAAGTGGGCTTTTTGAGAAGTTACATTGTATTGCTTTAAGTGAAAAAGTCTTGAAAACATCTTGTTTTGAGTCATATTTCACATGAAACAATCTTTTTTTTTCATTTGAAGAGGTTTTTAAGCTAATTTCAAGATCACTTTTAACTCGAAAGTCCTAAATATCACATCTTATTTCAAGAAATCTTGACAAGCCGATTTTCACTAGTTCCATTGGCAGATTTTTTTGCTTATTTCAATTAAAAACATCTTGTATTTGTTGTTTTTCTTAGGCTACTTATTTTTGGAGGGGCATTTTTTTCCAGTGCAGCACGAAACCAGAAAAAAAAAGCCATCTGATTGTTAAAAGTGTTTCTTTAAGGTGTGGTTAGCACTTTTTTTTTAATTTAATCTTTGGTCTGCTTTTCTATGCTGAGCACATATGAGTCACAGCATGTCGAAACAACAAAAACCCACATGATTACACATGTCTGGGTCTGACGGGGGGGGGGGGGTTACAGAAACCACGTCACACCTGTGTGACAGTGTGTCAGCATGTGTCAACCCCCCCCCGCTGAGTTAACCGTATAAAAGACCTGCTCCAACCTTCCTCTAACATTCACTCTTGGGGATCTCTCAAGTAAAAGACTTTCACAGACAGAAACCTTTGGACCTACATTTCTTTGGACAACAGTTTGAGACATGGTGTCGGCTGGATTTCAGATCCTGGGCTTAGCCCTGTGCATCATAGGCTGGGTCGGGACCATCATCGTCTGCGCCCTGCCTCAGTGGAGGGTGACGGCCTTTATCGGACAGAACATCGTCACGGCTCAGACCACGTGGGAGGGCATCTGGATGACCTGCGTGGTTCAGAGCACGGGCCAGATGCAGTGCAAGGTGTACGACTCCATGCTGGCCCTCAGCCAGGACCTGCAGGCCGCCCGGGCCCTCATCATCATATCTATTCTGGTTGGAATCCTCGCCCTTTTCATTGGCATCGCCGGAGGCAAGTGCACAAACTGCGTGGAGGATGAGAGCACCAAAGCCAAGATCGGCATCACTGCCGGTGTCATGTTCATCATTGCCGGGGTTATGTGCCTCATCCCCGTTTGTTGGACGGCTCATTCCATCATCAGGGAGTTCTACAACCCCATGCTTAGCAGCTCCCAGAAGAATGAGATGGGAGCATCACTCTTCATCGGGTGGGGGGCCTCTACCCTGCTTCTACTGGGCGGAGGACTTCTCTGCGCCAACTGCCCGCCCAAAGACACCTACTCTGCCAAGTACACGGCTCCACGTTCATCTGCACCCAAGGACTTTGTCTGAGGAGAGAGAAGCCGGGCGGGAAGGCAGAGAGACTGAGAAAGGACTTGATGTGAATGCTCAGTGGTCCATGAAATTAATTCATGATGCCGCACAAGTATACTTTTCACTGATTTTGTTGTGCTTGGCGCTTAGTTTGAGTTACAGCCGTTCGTGATAAGTTCCATCTGCAGATGTGAACCACACCCAAACAACTGCCACTGCATAACGAGGGGTTCCATCTGCAGGAGGGACAATGTTTGCATGAATCTGTAGTTTTTTTTTACTCGTTTCAATCATTTCCATTCATTTAATTCATTTTTACCCTGTTATATATATATACCTTCTTTTATTGTTCTGCTTGTCTGAAAACTGTAAATAAAATTGTTTCTGTTTAACTCAGATATGCGGTTTTGTGTGCTTTTCTTCAAAAACTTTTGAACATTTTTGTTTTACTTGTTTCACGTTGAGCTCAGAAGACACGAGGCGGCACCCTGACTTGTTTTAAAGCTAAAACAATATTTTGTAAAAGTTAAACAAATTCTTAAATTAACTTGATTTGTACTCTTTACAATTTAATGCATTAAAGACCCTGTAAACTAGACAAAGCAGGTGTCTAAAAAGCTTTATTCACACCAACACCTGTCATTTTTTAAAGAAACATGAAAATACACCTCTGAAAATACGCCTTTCCCTATTTTTTTATTATTAGATACATTGCTGTTAATATTATTACCATTACGAATATATTTGTTCATATTCTTGCTGAAAAATACATTTATAAATGGCTCAAAACCAAGAACAGTGCTTCGAAAGCAAAGCGAACCGCTCCCTGAGAGGAACAACTGGTGCAACACTGCCCCCTGCTGTCAGAAAAGAACACATCTGTAGTTTCTGTCACCTGTTCGTGCTCATTTCATTTGGTACATTTTGTCTCATATTTGGATATTCACATTTCACATATTCACATTAAGCTCGTCTTGTTTTTTGATAAACCAAAATGACACAATAAAGATCTTTTATCCAGTTTCCTACAACATTTTTAAGTGAAGTTCCATTTTTGGCTTTTTTACAAGAACAAAGCAGCTCATTTCTGTACGAAACAATGCTCATAAAATGCCTGATTTAATGCAGAGTGAGCAAATAGAAATACCCTAAAATCCTGCCCTTAAATATGAAAAACAGAAAAAAGATAAAGATGTGACAGAAGCTGAGTTAAAGATAATAAGTCAAATTAAAATGTCTTGTGTCAGTGAGTTTTTAATAGAAGAGGAAAAATGATTCAAGAGTTTATAAGTCAGATTCAACAAGTCATCCTCAGACTGAGGTTTATTCATAGCTATGTGAGAAAAGTTTGAGTTTTTCCAGCTGTCGGACTAAACTAAAGTGTGATGTGCAGTGGTTTCCACATCTGTGCTGCAACAAGAGTCCAGTTCCAAAAAATGATCCACTGAAGGCACATCAAGTACTTCTGCTAAAACATGTTTTTTTTGTATCGTGTTTCACATATCAGGACATAAAAAGCATGAAAGTAGTCAGAGTCCTATTATAAAGGAAATACCTGTGCTTCTTATGCTAAATGAGATGATAAAGGAAGCCATGCTGGTTCTGCTTCATGGCTGCCACTCACTGCATTCTACTCAGTTAGAAGGATTTCTAAGCATAGAAGATACCATCAGCTGACCAGCTTTTTTTAATTTGCTCTGGGAAATCTTTAAGTTCGGGTAATCGAAGACTGTTAGCAACATGTTTTGATTGCATTCACAAGCATGCACATTGTTACCACCGCAGCCTTTAAGCACTGCCATGCTGCAACCTGAGCTTATCTGGACTCTGACTTTAACGAGCTGTAGGAGTTACACACACCTGAGGGGGAGCTCCTCCCTGCAGCAGCTTAAGGACGACACAGTTTACCCGGTTTGCACCTTTATTTCCCCTGTTTTCACTTTGGATCATGACTTATGTACATTAAACCTCTCAGTGTTCTTATCTCAGTGAATATTTCTCAGTGCCGTCTTTTCTATTTATAACAAAATGATAGTTTTCAAAGACAGGGACAAAATGGCCCCTTTGAGAAAGTGTTCGGGACATGTTCCCAGTGATGTACTGTAAATTACATCTAGATATCATATTGTTGGCCGCCATTTAAGAGACAAAGTAACAAAGTTGATATTAAAAAGTTATGCAAACAGTTATTTATGTTAAAAATGCATCTCAGTAAGGAGTATCACAATGGAAAAAATCTAAATCTTACCAAGTATATTTGTCTCATTGAGTATCTCATTACACTTAATGTAAGACACAACTGCCTAACAAGTACCATTTCAGCCAGATATAGGGACTTGTTTTAATACAATACATCTGGAATATCTTGTTAAGTGAAAAAGTCTTGAAAACAAATTGTTTTGAGTCATATTTCACATGAAACAAGCTTTTTTTTAAGCTAATTTCAAGGTCACTTTTATCTCAAAAGTCCTAAATATCACATCTTATTTCAAGAAATCTTGACAAGTCAATTTTCACTAGTTCCATTGACAGATTCTTTTGCTTTTTTCAAGCAAAAATCTTGTATCCGTTATTTTTTTAACTTATTTTTAGAGGGGCATTTCTTCCAGTGCAAAATAAAGTGAAGGATTCATATCAAATGAACTGCCAGTTTTTCCAGTAATGAGCCCAACACTGTGGGAATAGCATGTTGCTATGTGACCTTGGAGCTCTGGTTTCTGGCAGGTCAGCACAGCTAAAGGGCGCCGGGTCTTTGTTTGTGTGTAAACTCTTCTAAGCCAATAGGAGCTGAGGACTGTGGTGTCACATACCCTCATGTCTCGGTTCCTTCTTCTCACATGACAGACTATAAATTCAAGCTTTCGCCATTTCAGTTGTTTTTTGTTTTTTTGACTCACGTGGGAGGGATACAGCCTAAAGATGGTCTCTCAGGGGATTCAGGTCACCGGTATGCTGATGGCTGCCACCGGCTGGCTCTTCGTCATCATAGTGTGTGCCCTACCCATGTGGAAGGTCACTGCCTACGTTGGAGCCAACATCATCACTGCTCAGAACATTTGGCAAGGCATGTGGATGAACTGTGTGGTGCAGAGCACGGGCCAGATGCAGTGCAAGGTGTACGACTCCATGCTGGCTCTGCCACAGGACCTGCAGGTGGCCCGCGCTATGATCGTCATCTCCATCCTGATGGGAATCTGCGGCCTGATCCTCTCCATCGCCGGTGGAAAATGCACAAACTGCATTGAGGACGAGCGATCCAAGGCCAGGACTTGCATCGTTTCCGGGGTTACGTTCATCGTCTCGGGGCTGCTCTGTCTCATTCCCGTCTCCTGGTCTGCCAACACCATCATAACCAACTTCTACAACCCGGTGCTGCTCGGAGCCCAGATGTACGAGATCGGAGCGGCGCTCTATCTCGGGTGGGCCGCTGCCGCACTGCTGCTGATGGGAGGGGGGCTTCTGTGCTGGAACTGCCCCCCCCAAGATGAACACCCCCGCTACATCACCAAATTCACACCTGCGAAGTCAGCCTCCACTTCCAGGGAATACGTGTAAGATGGTTCCCCATCTCTGCATGGAACTAATTTGCTTTAAAACTAATATCATCATCCTAAATATATGTTCACTGACATTGTAAATCTGACTGACATTGGATTTTGGCATCCGATTCGCCAGCCTCCGATTCGCCAATTAAATGGATGGGCATAAAGGGCCATTTCACTGCATTTTGATCGACCAAAACTAGGTCCTGTATGGAAACTACAATTGTTACACTGCTCATATCTGGATGCAATTATTCTAAAGAGGCTATAAATTCATTAAAACCTTGTTTGGGATTTGTGAAACCTTTTTCTGATTTGTGAAAATGCAGAACAGGGCCATTTTACTGCATTTTTTTTGCATTTTGATCGACCAAAACTAGGTCCTGTATGGGAACTACAATTGTTACACTGCTCATATCTGGATATAATTATTCTTAAGAGGCTATAGATTCATCAAAACCTTGTTTGGGATTTGTGAAACCTTTGTCTGATTTGTGAAAATGCAGAACAGGGCCATTTTACTGCATTCTTTCTTTTATTTTGATCACCCTAAATTAGATCCTGTATGGAAACTACAATAGTTACACTGCTCATATCTAGATGGAATTATTCTAAAGAGGTTACAGAGTCTTTAAAACACATTTTATGATTTGTTAAAACTTTATTTGGTCATTGAAAATTCAAAAAGGTGAAATCATCTTGCTGTAAAAGTGGGGGTGTCGAAACACCCCCATCCCCCCACGGGTGCGACGCCCATGTTGTAAATAATCCACAGGCTGAATGATCAGGCTTGACAGAATTTTGTCTTTGTTAAAGTTGCCCATATCACAGCTGACATTTTGTTCTGTGAAGCTCAGGGTATAAATAATATCTGTCGGTTTTTCCAGTGGGCTCACTGTCACACATTAATGGAACAAAGCCTTCGATATTACTGTAAATGGGCCTTAAATTTAAATAAAAAAGAAGCATATCCTTCTTTTTTACGCATTAAATGAAACATCATCTGGGTTGTCTTTCAGATCCAGTTAGTTTTCGTACATTAATGAGGTTTTAATCATGTTCTGATACTTAAAACCTAGAGACTGTGTTTTAAAAGTCTCGGCTGGAAGCTGTAGCTCAGTGACCAGGCAGAGTATGGAGGCACAATCAAAAACCAAGAGATGAGCAACGTCTCAACTTAGCTGCTAAAATAATAAGAAGCTTTACTAAACCAGAACATTTGACTATTTTATAAATAATTATGATTACAATGAATTGAATTCCAATTGGCTTGAATTGGACTTTATTATTTAAGTGCCTTGAGATGACATTTGTTGTATTTGGCGCTATATAAATAAAAATTAATTGAATTGAATTGAAGATTTAGTTAACCAGAGAATATTTCCCTGTATGGTAGCTATTATATCTTTTAAGTCTTGTGCAATTCTTTGTTTTTGTAGACTTATACTATCTCAGAATCTAGACACTTCATTATGAGCCCTGAGGTCCTGTGAGACAAGGCATGATTTTATCATTTTATCATTTCCCATCCTTGTTTGAGCTGGTTTCAGGGTTTTTGAAGTTATAAAGTGGTTTTAACAGCCTCCAATTAACCCACTGCACTGGAAAAAAAATCTAAATTACCAAGTATATTTGTCTCATTTCTGGTCAAAATATCTCATTACACTTACTATAAGACACAACTGCCTAACAAGTGCTATTTCAGCCAGATATAGGGACTTGTTTTAATACAATACATCTGGAATATCTTGTTAAGTGAAATCTTGACAAGCCGATTTTCACTAGTTCCATTGGCAGATTTTACTGCTTATTTCAAGCAAAAACGTCTTGTATTTGTTGTGTTTTTACTTATTTTTGGAGGGGCATTTTTTCCAGTGTGTGTAATGGAAGATGGCAGCACTGGAAAAAATCAAAGTCTTACCAAGTATATTTGTCTCAAATATAGTCAAAATATCTCATTACACTTAATACACAACTGCCTAACAAGTACTATTTCAGCCAGATACAAGTCCCTATATCTGGCTAAAATAGTACTTGTTAGGCAGTTGTGTCTTATATTAAGTGTAATGAGATATTTTGACTAGAAATGAGACAAATATACTTGGTAAGACTGATTTTTTTCCAGATATAGGGACTTGTTTGAAGACAATACATCTGGAATATCTTGTTAAATGAAAAAGTCTTGAAAACAAATTGTTTTGAGTCACATATCATATGAAACAAGCTTTTTTTTCATTTAAAGAGGTTTTTAAGCTAATTTTAAGATCACTTTTATCTCAAAAGTCCTAAATATCACATCTTATTTCAAGAAATGTTGACAAGCCGATTTTCACTAGTTCCATTGGCAGATTTTACTGTTTATTTCAAGCAAAAACGTCTTGTATTTGTTGTGTTTTTACTTATTTTTGGAGGGGCATTTTTTCCAGTGTGTTACTGGAAACAAACAAAAAAAAAGAATCTGCATGTTATTGTTTAAAGGTGCGGGCCACACCTCTTTCCTTCAGCAGCAGGAATCTTGTTTGACCAGAAGAACTCACCTGACGACAGCCCTCCTCCTTCACATCCTGTGACAAACAGCAAGTGAGAGAGCCGTGTCACTCCGAACGGGATTCAGACCTGCACACCTAAAAACCCGCTCGCTCCTGCCGCGGACAAACCCTCTTCACCATGGGGAGGCTCGGCAAAGAAGTGGCAGGCCAGGTGCTCGGCTTCGTAGGCCTCGTTTTGGCGTCGGTCACCTGTGGGATCCCCATGTGGCGAGTGACCTCCTACATCGGAGCCAACATTGTGACGGGGCAGATCATCTGGGACGGTCTGTGGATGAACTGCGTGATGCAGAGCACCGGACAGATGCAGTGCAAGCTGAACGAGTCCGTGATGAGGCTGACCCAGGACCTGCAGGCTGCCCGAGCGCTGGTCATCATCTGCCTCGTGGTCGGCCTCATCGGCTTCATCCTCTCGTTTATTGGAGCCAAGTGCACCGGCTGCCTGAGGAAAGACGCCTCCAATGCCAATATGGTCATCATAGGCGGCTGCCTGATGATCTTAGCAGCAGTCCTGGTCCTGATCCCCGTCTGCTGGTCTGCAGCCATCACCATCGCAGACTTCATGAACCCCCTGACCATTGACACCCAGAGGAGGGAGATCGGTGCTTCTATTTACATCGGCTGGGCCTCTGCTGCATTCCTGCTGATCGGAGGGATCATCCTGACCACTTCTTGTCCTCCTCAGAGACCCACGTACGCCGGCTACCCACCGGGACCGATGTACCCATATGCACCGGCAGTATACGGGCCCATGTATGCGCCCCCAACCAGCCGGCCATACACAGCCACGGGGTCATACGTCTCCGGCAAACCTTATGCAGCACCGACCACGTATTCTGCTCGGCAGTTTCTCTAAAGCTGAAGGGACAAACAGAGTTTAGAGACTTTAATATCTACCCTGATGGCTTCTGAATACTGACTTGCTGTAGTAAAAATGAATTTATCTCCAGAGGACGGTTTGTACACCAACGCATTCTGGTGTGAAATGAATTCACTCGATCACTGTGAGCTTTGATTGTAAAACGCTTTGATAAAATGATTTCTCTGTTGCATTTACGCACGACTCTGATGCAGAAATCTCTGACATAAGAGAAACTATTGTGTCTTCGTGGTTGTGAACCCTGACAGATGCAACTTGCTGTTGATATATATTTATTTTCTTGATTTGTAATGTGTTTGTCTTCTGTAAGCGTCACTTTATTATTCAGATTATTCAGAAGAATTTCAATAAAAAGTTTGAGTATTTTCACTGATCTGTTTGTGGAGTCATTGTTTACTGTATAAAAACAATGAAATATGCATAAAGGAACTCTGACATGGCAGAATATCCGAGCTTTTCTTTATGTCTGCACATATGTGTGTTAATGGTAGAAAATAATCAATCATATCATATTTAATATATTTAATATATATTTATATTTTAATATGTTTAATATATTTATATTTAATATATTTTATATTTAAATTAAACCTTCTTACATATAAATATCATATTTCCCTTCCAAATCTCAGGTAATAACTTCATCTTAAAATTGAATTTAGAGAAAATAAAACTAATGCTTTAATACATTTAGGTTCATTTTTACTCTTTTATTATAAACCACAAAGAACTGATTTAAATCCCCAAAGAGTTTCTGTCCCTTTGATTTGCATCAGTACAGTTCCGTAATTCTGTCTCACAAAAGTGAAGCTGAAAACAGGAAATTGTACCATAAATGGAGACCGCTCGTGACACCCGGTGAAACTCCGGATGTTTTTTAAAAACCTGAAGCTAACGACTGGACGTGACGTCCCAGAAACCCGTCCAATCAGCGGCCGCTCACAGGCAGAGCATTGTTTGAATGAGGCACGTGGCACCTCTCCACAGACCTCATTTGAATAGACGCGTATCTCATCGAAACTACACCTCTTCTACGGGTTGACAATGTGAAGAATCTGGTTGAACCGGAGAATCACTGCCAGCGCCGGTTTCAGGTCAGAGGTGAAGACGGTTTGGCCCCGCCTCTAAGAGCAACGTCCTTATAATGGAAGGAAGTGATTCTTCAGTCTACATTCTGCTTTACAACCAAAGCTGAGCGGCTTCTCTGACTCTTAAACCTGACTTACTCCTCATCATGGTGTCTATGGGACGACAGATGCTGGGCTTTTGCCTCGCCATCGTTGGTTTCTTGGGGACCATCATTGTGTGCGCCCTGCCCATGTGGAAGGTGACCGCTTTCATCGGAGCCAACATTGTGACGGCACAGATCATCTGGGAGGGCTTGTGGATGAACTGCGTGACGCAGAGCACGGGCCAGATGCAGTGTAAGATCTACGACTCCATGCTGGCATTGCCCCAGGACCTCCAGGCCGCCCGGTCCCTCGTGGTCATCGCCATCATCGTTTCCGCCTTAGGTATCATCCTGGGAATCGCCGGGGGAAAGTGCACCAACTTCATCGAGTACGAAAACACCAAAGCCAGGGTGGCCATCGCTGCTGGGATCATGTTCATCTGTGCCGGGGTTCTGATTCTCGTCCCCGTGTGCTGGTCTGCCAACACCATCATCATGGACTTCTACAACCCCCTCATGACCGACGCTCAGAGGAGGGAGCTGGGAGCGGCTCTCTATGTGGGCTGGGGCACGGCGGCGCTCCTCATCCTGGGGGGCGCCCTGCTGTGCAGCTCGTGCCCTCCCAAAGAGAGCCCGGAGTATCCCGTCAAGTACGCCGGCGCCAGGTCCACGGCCACCAGCCGGGCCTACGTCTGAGAGCTCCGCTCTGCGGGGAAAGACTGTAAACTGGTGTAATATTCTTCTGGAACCCACTTTTAATCTGGGTTTCGGACAGGTTTCCACAGATTGTGTGACTGAGAGATGCTGTGAGATATGATTCTTCTGAGAAACCGAGAAGAGGTTTTTAAGCTAACTTCAAGATCACTTTTAACTCAAAAGTTCCAAATATCACATCTTATTTAGAGAAATCTTGACAAGCCGATTTTCACTAGTTCCATTGGCAGATTTTATTGCTTATTTCAAGCAAAAAGGCTTGTATTTGTTGTTTTTCTTACTTATTTTTGCATATAAAGCTTGTGTTACACCTAATTATTCTGTGAATGTCTGCAGGCGAATCTAATGCTCTGACGGAAAGAAATGTGTACAGAACAACTGGTATATTGTAAATTTATTGTGTGAAATTATTCTACAACTATCTGTTCGGTGTTGTCATCTGTGAACTGCCTTTATTTACTGAACCATGCTGATTTGTAATAAAATGTTTATATTCGATCTTATTTGTCAAAGAGTCTTTTTAAAGCGGTCAAAGTGAGTGCGGTTATCTTTAAAAACTGCCTGTCAGCTCTTGTGCTTTGCATTTAAATATTTTGTTTTAAAGACCACAGAGTGATTCTTTTTTTTTTTTAGATCTGTTTAAAGTAGTTTAAAGTGGAAAAAAACTTACTTTTTTTAAAGTGTAGACACACTCATTGATTGCATAAAAAGAAGAAAATCTTAGAGTTGAAATTCAGGACGGACCAAAGGAGGAACTTGGCAGTAAAATAACAAACTTTAAGGCTTTGTTGAAACTAGTTCAACCTGTTTTACAGCATGAAGTCAAAGCCTTATTGTTGGTTTCAACCAGCATAGAGATGAGTCACACACACCGTTTACACTGTCCGAATGTACTTGTAATTGTTTACATTTAAAGAAGGGAACCATGGAAGACTTTTTGTGACTTTGCAGAGTAGTTTTGTTCACTCAGCAGTGAGTGTCCACACCCTTCTGAAAATGTGTGGCTCGTTGATACGTTTCCCTTTTTCTGGACATTGTGAGGCAATAGAATCATTTCATGGGTTTCAGGTGGACCTTTAATACTGGCATGTTTTTACTATTGTCTGAAAAACTGTTAGACAAAGACAAAGTGGAAGCAAACCACGACAAAACAAACCCAAATGCAACATTAAAAACACCCAGAGACTGATTATTTCTACCAGAAATGAGAATAAAAAGTAAAAACGAATGTTGGGTCAGACTCCTCCGATGGTAAAATAAATCCAGTAATCCTGAAAACAAACCGACACATAGTAAACCCACTGGAAAAAATCTAAATCTTACCAAGTATATTTGTCTCATTGAGCATCTCATTACACTTAATATAAGACACAACTGCCTAACAAGTGCTATTTCAGCCAGATATAGGGACTTGTTTTAATACAATACATCTGGAATATCTTGTTAAGTGAAAAAGTCTTGAAAACAAATTGTTTTGAGTCACATATCAAATGAAACAAGCAGGGGCGGTTCTAGGGGCGGGGCCACAGGGGCATTGGCCCCAGCTGAAATCTGATTGGCCCCCTGACGTGCCCCTGTCCTGTAACTCATCTGTCTTTTGTCTTTTGTTTTGTTCAGTTCCCGTCACAAAAACGAAGAATAATGCTGTTTTAGAGTGATATTTACAGTAGTCACCCACATGCAACTTTGTGTATGTTTGTGAGAGAGATGTTTTGAAATGACAGTATTTGTCAAAAAGTAAAAAGGTTTTAAAAAATTAAATAAAATGCTGGATTTTCTCACATGCTGTGTGTGTTTGATAGCATTTTGTCTATGGACAGTAAAAATACATGTAAAATTGGTTAGGAGTTTTTTTTTAATTACGTGTTTGAACATGGTGTGACTGGTGAAATGTATAGTACCTTACCAAAACAGGGAATTGTGTGCAAGGGTGTTGGACAAATACTTGGCCCCTCTATGAACACTGTGGCCCCTTAATGGCCCCTTACTCAGAAATATCCTAGATCTGCCACTGGAAACAAGCTTCTTTTTTTCATTTGAAGAGGTTTTTAAGCTAATTTCGAGATCACTTTTAACTCAAAAGTCCAAAATATCACATTTTATTTCAAGAAATCTTGACAAGCCGATTTTCACTAGTTCCATTGGCAGATTTTGTTTTGCTTATTTCAAGCAAAAACGTCTGTATTTGTTGTTTTTTTTACTTATTTTTGGAGGGGCATTTTGTCCAGTGGAGGTAAATGAATATCAAAGGTATAAAAAGGCCATAAAGGTTGCAGTAACACTGCCAAAGCCATTTAAAGCTGAAAGTTAAAAGGCTTATTTATTCATTATTTAAAGTCCAGTGCATCTGTTTAAGCATGACTCTTTAAAAAATGTCTCGAATCAATGCCGGGAAATGACTCCCATATGTCCTATTTACAGGAATCCAGCAGCCTTTATCTGTTTATTCTTGTCTTTTTTATCTATGATCACGATCAACAACTCTATCTAAATATGAATTCTCCCAGAAACACGAAAATGACGCCGTCCTAAAATAGATATATCGTTGTTTTGTTTTTCGTAATCGTGGCCGATACTCCTTGACTTTCAGGAAACAATGTGTGCGTTTCTTCTGCGGTCCAGATGATCACGAGCATGATGTCAGCATGGCACAGCAGGGTGTCTGACAGGTGTGGACACACCCTGTTCTGTTGTTTCCTCTCACCTGGTATCACATGCACAAGCTGGCTACCAATCTACGTAAACCGGTTACAAATCAATGCTCACACTGGAAAAAATTAAATCTTACCAAGTATATTTGTCTCATTGAGTATCTCATTACACTTGATATAAAGACACAACTGCCTAACAAGTACCATTTCAGCCAGATATAGGGACTTGTTTTAATACAATACATCTGGAATATCTTGTTAACTGAAAAAGTCTTAAACATCTTGTTTTGAGTCACATTTCACATGAAACAAGCTTTTTTTTTTCATTTGAAGAGATTTTTAAGCTAATTTCAAGATCACTTTTAACTCAAAAGTCCTAAATATCACATCTTATTTAAAAAAATCTTGACAAGCCAATTTTCACTAATTCCATTGGCAGATGTTTTTGCTTATTTCAAGCAAAAACATCTTGTATTTGTTGTTTTTTTATTTATTTTTGGAGGGGCATTTTTTTCCAGTGCATCCCAGACAGAAAGTACAGAAACTCATATGTATAAAAATCATAGCGTTCATATTCACAGATACCAAAAGTACCTGAATTTAACTACTTTGTTGAATAGAAATAAACGAAACTGAAAGATAAGAATCAACCTTTCAGACCTATGATTGGAGACAGAAGTTGATTTTGTAACATTTGAAGCACCTGAGGTCAGAATAATAAGCAGAGAGCAACAGTTTTTCTTTGGAGAATCGGAATAAATGTTAGATGCACGAGTCATCTATGTCTAAAAGTTCTTAAAGAAGGGAAATACTCCTGCCTAAATTGTAGAATGTCTGACATATTTAGTTTTTAGATGAAACCATTTGATGGGTGATGATAAACCTGCCATAACAGTAACTACAGGAGCCTTATTGATTGATATGTGAGGATAATGTTTTTATCATTTTCTGTTTCAGACCCATTCAATTTAAAGTCCCTCTCCAGAAATTATAAATTACTTAGAAACTCATCTGAGTTCCTCAAATAATAATATATTTAATTTATGAAGCACTTTACATCAACTTAATGACCTCAGAGTGCTACATTTTCAAACTAGCATTTAAAAAAGACAAAACAAAACAAAAAAACAAACAGAAAAAGAATTTTAAGAATTTTTTTCAGTTGAGCTAAAGGCTTTTCTAAAAAGGTGAGAAAATTGTACATTTTGTACACGTCTGTGACTTTTAGAGAAACTTTTGGCTCCAGTATGACACCTTTTTTCCTAATTCAGTGAGTGTTGGATCAGTGAATGAATTCATCTGGCCCATCTGGTCTCTGCTACTGTAATGTCCGGTTTGGATACTGGGTTAATTCATGCTCGAATCAGATGTTCTCAAGAAGAAGAAACTGAGTTATACAATGTTTATGCAAGTGGAAATATCAGAAACCTATCAGATTTATCCAGAATGCACTGCTACGATCTGCGGCTCCTGCTTCTACTGGCTGCTCGTACTTTGGCTTTTACTAACTTCTTATTTAATTAGATCATTTAATTCCTCATATATATCAGATGAGATAATCCCTACACTGGAAAAAATGCCCCTCCAAAAATAAGTAAAAACACAACAAATAAAAGACGTTTCTGCTTGAAATAAGCCAAAAAATCTGCCAATGGAACTAGTGAAAATCGGCTTGTCCAGATTTCTTTAAATAAGATGTGATATTTAGGACTTTTGAGTTAAAAGTGATCTTGAAATTAGCTTAAAAAACCTCTTCAAATGAAAAAAAAGCTTGTTTCATATGTTATGTGACTCAAAACAATTTGTTTTCAAGACTTTTTCATTTAACAAGATATTCAAGATGTATTGTCTTCAAACAAGTCCCTATATCTGGCTGAAATAGCACTTGTTAGGCAGTTGTGTCTTATATTAAGTGTAATGAGATACTCAATGAGACAAATATACTTGGTAAGACTTTGATTTTTTCCAGTGTGTGATGATGATGATGTTAAACAATCCTGTCCCTGAGCCCAACAACAATCAAACTGACATGTGCTCAGTGGCAAACATTCTTGCAGAAGGATTCCAAGAAGCCTAAAGCTTCAACCCCCCCTCCTCTTCTCACAGAAGAATCATTGAAACCCTAACCTTTATTGTCCCAGCGTGCAACAAAACCTGCACTGCTGGATTTGTTTGGCAGCCCTTCTAATGTTTCCTTGGCTTTCACACCTCCCATTCTTCTGCTGCACACATAAACACCTGATCAGCTCTTCTCTCAGAGAGACTCGACGATGGCTTCCATGGGGATGCAGATGATCGGCTGCGCCCTGGCCCTTTTCGGCTGGATCGGGGTGCTCGTGGCCTGCGCCATACCCATGTGGCGGGTCACGGCTTTTATTGGCAACAACATAGTGACATCGCAGACCATGTGGGAGGGCATCTGGATGAGCTGCGTGGTGCAGAGCACTGGACAGATGCAGTGCAAGGTGTACGACTCCATGCTGGCCCTGAGCACAGACCTGCAGGGGGCCCGCGCTCTGATTGTGGTCTCCATCATCACGGGCATCGCAGGGCTCCTCATCGCTTTCGTCAGTGGCAAGTGCACCAACTTCATTCCAGGAGAACACGCCAAGGCGAAGGCCTCGGTGGCCGCAGGCGTGGTGCTGATCATCACCGGCGTCCTCTGCCTGGTCCCTGTCTCCTGGACAGCCAGCATCATCATCCGGGACTTCTACAACCCTCTGGTCATGGACGCGCAGAAAAGGGAGATCGGGGCTTCTCTTTACGTCGGCTTTGGGGCTGCCGCGCTGCTCCTCCTGGGAGGGGGTCTTCTGTGCGCAAGCTGCCCCCCAAACGAAGAGCACAGCCCCTCTGTGAAGTATCTCTTAAAAAGCTCTGAAGCCAACAGCAAAGGACCGTCATTCCGATCTGTTACACCGACAAAGACTTACATCTGAGTTTCCATCAAAGAAGATTGTCAGTAATCCGCTGAAGAGGGGCCCTCACACACATTAAACAAGCTACGATGAAGGAACTCTGCACTTTACCCTCAGAAGTTATTCACACTTTAAATGAAGACCCTGTGCGTAATGAACGTATTTTATAATTACTTTAACCCTCCTGTTGTCTTGCAGGTCAAAAGTGACCCACCACCATGTTTAGCTGTAGAAAAAATACCTTAAACTATCTTTTTCCAACTTGAAATTTTATGACTTTTCCTAAAGGGACCCCATCATTAGAAAAAGTCAGACTTTATTTTTGTTTATGTGTCCATGTGGGCTGCACACCACTAGGGTAGCCTGGGAATTCCCATGCTGCTTTGCGCGCGATTTCATTCTCACTGCAAAGTCAAGGGCCGTGTATACTCTCGCAGCAGTGTGTCGCAGTGAGTTTGTCGCAGGTAGAAAGTGTTTTAAGTAGCTTAGAGCGCTAGTTTACTTTTATTTTACTTTTTTTTTTCTTTTTCCTCGTCGAATTTCTGTCGTCATCTGGTATAAGTGATACAATTGGCTATGAATCGCGTAGAGCAGCATGGGAAGAACCAGACGCCATTTGATAGACATTCGTAGCGCCCAATAAACGGCTCCAGGCATTCATAAACCACGCCTCAAATGAAGAGAGTCTCCCAGACCACCATCTCATCGGGACTGTGGACGCGTCAGCCAGGCTACCACTAGGGTACAAAGATTGTCTTATGGGTCATTTTTGACCCGTGAATTATAAAAACATTTAAACAGCAGAAAAAAGTTCACTGTTTTTTTCCCTTTCAATATAATTAATTCAGAAGTAATTACTTCACATTAATATAATAGCAATAATAAACCTTTATTATGTAAAAGAAAACTGAGAAAACAAGAAAACTGTTGGTCCAACTGACAGTTGGTTTGTGGTATAAAAAAAAACAAAAAAAAAGTGTAATCCTGAAAACTGGTGATTGTGTTTTTGTATTGTGTAACAACAAATACATGATAAAAAAAATATTGAATTGAGTTGAATAGATAAATAACAGGTGGTTTCATCATACAGAATAGATTTTGGATTTAACATTCAATTAAGTTGCTTTATTTTGGGGCTCTGGTAGGGCGGGTCATTTTTGACCCGTAGGACAAAGGGAGTAAACACAATGTAAAGACCGTACAAAGGGTTAAACAACATAAACTCTTTGTTTTATATGTTTCAAACAGGTTTAAGCTGGAAAAAAATTGTAATGATAAATTGTAACTATGAATCTTCTTGGTTTTATATTTTTCTCAATAAATGACCTTGCATTGTACATGTTTCCTGTGACAACTTCTGTTTAGTTTCTTTTGAAAAATGCACAAATGCTGCAAGAACCTGTTTGTCAGGTACTTTATCAGATGACTATCCAGGGAACAAAAGTGGTGACTCAGCTCGGGTGTTTTATAACTCACGAAGCATGACTTCCTCTCAAAGGTTTCAGTCAGCACCATAAGAGCTTGTTGCATACGTGGGAAGAAAGAATGACTTAGATAAATAATTTAATGGGGTTTTACGAATGTAAAACATGGTTAATGGAAAAGTTTTCACACAGAAATCCTGGTTTCACAAGCTCGATGTGTTGATTTAGTACACAACGTAACCAGCCTGGGAGAAATGTTGTTTCCTCATGTTATCAGGCTGGAGATCAGAGAGAAGGTGGAGTCACATTACTTAGATACCACAGGAGTACAAGTCTACTACAAGTCTTTAAAACTTAGGATGTTCAGAATACTGCAGATCACTGTTAGAGCATGGCATAGAAATAAAGATAGATGCTTTAATAAGACGTTAATCCCTGCTGTCAGTATTTACAATCACTTATAAAGTATGCCATGTAAATGTAAATGTATTTTATTCATACAGACCTTTACAAACAATCATTACGATGTACCAAAGTGCTTTACAGCAATAAATAAAGAGAAGAACAAGTAAAAACAAATAAAAACAATAAAAGAATAGTGAAAGCAATAAAATACAACAAAATCGAATAAAATAAAATAAGATAAAAGTGTCAGTTGTTGTTCTCAGCCATGAAGACATACTAAAAAACACTAACAGATAATACATTTGTAATAATCATTACAGAAAAGAAGGATGCGTCCAACAACATGTGGATCAGTTGTACTTTATAAAGCCGTGTTTTTTTTAATGGAAATACATTGAATATACATTTTATTTGACTTTATTCCTTTATTAAAGGCAAATACAGGAGCACTGAGAGCAAGAGACGACAAAAACCCACTTTGGGTACTCGTTTGTTCATCTCTTGTCACACACTGCCACCTAGTGGCGAGTTGCCTCCATTACAGGATAATCTCTAAATGTTTGTCGAATGGAGTCAGTGACAGGAAAATGTAAATGTACTTTATTTATACAGCCCTTAACAGACGATCCTTACGGTGTACCAAAGTGCTTTACAGCAGGTAATAAATAAAGAGAAGAATAAGTAAAAACAAGTAAAAACAATAAAAGAACAGTGAAAGCAATAAAATAAAAATAAAAAACAATGCAAAGGAAAATAAAATAAAAATACATTACATTTCAGAATGATACATATTTTAAATGTTGGTTTTTAATATCAGGCTTGAATTATTTGCCGATTATTGCATCCTGTGATAACATGAACTGAAATGAAAAGCCGAATGTGAACATTACATTCAGTCCTTTTGAGTGATTCCCACCAGCATAATGTTATGATACACTGGAAAAAATGCCCCTGCAAAAATAAGTTTAAAAAAACAACAAATACAAGACGTTTTTGCTTGAAATAAGCAAATAAATCTGCCAATGGAACTAGTGAAAATCGGCTAGTCAAGATTTCTTGAAATAAAATGTGATATTTAGGACTTTTGAGATAAAAGTGATCTTGAAATTAGCTTAAAAAACTCTTCAAATGTAAAAAAAAAAAAAGCTTGTTTCATATGATATGTGACTCAAAACAATTTGTTTTCAAGACTTTTTCATTTAACAAGATATTCCTGATGTATTGTCTTCAAACAAGTCCCTATATCTGGAAAAAAATCAAAGTCTTACCAAGTATATTTGTCTCATTTCTAGTCGAAATATCTCATTAAACTTAATATAAGACACAACTGCCTAACAAGTACCATTTCAGCCAGATATAGGGACTTGTTTGAAGACAATACATCTGGAATATCTTGTTAAATGAAAAAGTCTTGAAAACAAATTGTTTTGAGTCGGATTTCATATGAAACAAGCTTTTTTTTTTTTACCTTTGAAGAGGTTTTTAAGCAAATTTCAAGATCACTTTTATCTCAAAAGTCCTAAATATCACATCTTATTTCAAGAAATCTTGACAAGCTGATTTTCACTGGTTCCATTGGGAGATTTTTTTGCTTATTTCAAGCAAAAACGTCTTTTATTTGTTGTTTTTCTTACTTATTTTTGGAGGGGCATTTTTTCCAGTGTATATAGTACTTGTTAGGCAGTTGTGTCTTATATTAAGTGTAATGAGATATTTTGACTAGAAATGAGACAAATATACTTGGTAAGACTTTGATTTTTTTCCAGTGTATGATAAAACATCCCACACGTCCTCTCTAAAGAAACTCCCACTCCCACCCTTGTGTGTTTCCCAGGGTGTGAGAGTCTGCTGCGTCTCCCATGGCTCTGCAGGAGCTGGGCATCAGTCTGTCCATGACAGGCGTTGCCGGGACCATCCTGATCTGCGCTCTGCCCATGTGGAAGGTGACGGCGTTCATCGGCACCCATCTGGTGGTGATGCAGGTGTTCTGGGAGGGTCTGTGGATGACCTGCGTCAGCGAGTACACGGGTCAGATGCAGTGCAAGCTCTACGACGCTCTGCTGGACCTGTCGCCGGACCTCCAGGCGGCCCGGGGCCTCATCTGCATCAGCCTGGTGTTGGGATGTTTGGCCTTCCTCATCTTCATCCTGGGGGCACGTTGCACCAACTGCCTGAGCCACCCTCAGATCAAGGCGAGGGTGGTGCTCAGCTCCGGGGCCATCTTCTGCCTGGCAGCCCTCACCACCATGGTTGCTGTTTCTTGGACAGCCAACACCATCATCGCTGATTTTCACAACCCTCGAGTCCCGGAGGTGCTGAAGAGAGAGCTGGGCGCGGCCATTTACATCGGCTTTGTGACGTCTGGGCTGCTGTTCTGCGGAGGGGCCGTTCTGTGCATGAACTGCCCCCCGCAGAGGGCCAGATGCCCCTCTGATGGGTACATGCTGTCCAAGACGCCCACACGCAGCAGCTACGCCGTCAAGAACTATGTTTAAAGTTAGGCTGGCACACACACACATCTGAGTGTGAGAGATGGAAACAACTCAGAGAATGGTCACCACTCTGGGATAAATGTTTTTAATTGAATCGCAGTGCCAATGATAACAAAAACACATGTAGACCCCTTTTAATGCAGTCCAAAGAGCAATGTCTAATCTTTGAAGTCTTTCTTGGAATTTGTAGTTAAATTTCCGTTTAAATTAAGTTTTTGGACACTTTCGAGTTTCGACATTTTCTTGTTTCAGACTAATCATTAAAGAGATTTAAATTCATGGTTTTATCATCACTGAAATACATGATCACAAGTACAAATGTTCTTTCTAATGATCCAGAAGCTTAAAACACTTTCCCCTTTAGATGTTTCTAAGTTAAAGGGATAGTTCGCCTCTTTTGACATGAAGCTGTATGACATCCCATATCAGCAACATCATTTATGAACATCTTCTTACCCCCTGCTGCGTCCTGTGAGCCGAGTTCCAGCCTCGTTTTGGTGTTGATGAAGGTAGTCCGGCTAGTTGGCTGGGGTTTAAAAAATAAAGCGTTTTGCTTCTCAAAACAATATGCGTTCAAAAGAGTAATACATTTGCATCACAAAATCGTTCTCCAAGAAAAAGTCAGAGCTCACAATCGCTTGGCCCTATTTTCTCTCCCTTCGTATCACTGCCCGCTGTGCAGACCGAGCAGTAAACACCGTAACAGGCGCAGCTGTCGGCAGGTGGCTGCACGCATTGACCTCCACTAAAATGAGCAAATGGGTTGTTTGTTCACAGCCTTTTTATTAAATCCACAGAGTCGTCTTCTAACCTACAACCCTGACAGGCAGCATGAGGGAAATACGACTCACACTAAAGTTTTAACTTTAGCAAACATCCCATAAGCAGCAGGGAGGGCTGCACGTTCAGCAATGGGACTGAAGTTTCGACATAGCATCTGTTTTTACACTTCTGGGTTACACTCACACACAACAACACTTTAGTCAAACAGCATTACTCAATCGGGAACAGAAATGAAAAAAACTTTTCTTTTTACAACATCATCTTTCAAATGCCATTTTGCTGGTTTCCTTGGTAACGTGTCAACTAAACATGCTGCTTGGGTGATAACAAAACTTGTTAAGCATTAGAAATTTAAAATTACTTGGGTGTGGTCTGTGGCGTAGTGGGTTGAGCACACTGAAAAAAAAATCTAAATTACCAAGTATATTTGTCTCATTGAGTATCTCATTACAGTTAATATAAGACACAACTGCCTAACAAGTACTATTTCAGCCAGATATAGGGACTTGTTTGAAGACAATACATCTGGAATATCTTGGTAAATGAAAAAGTCTTGAAAACAAATTGTTTTGAGTCACATATCATGTGAAACAAGCTTTTTTTTTTTTTTGAAGAGGTTTTTAAGCTAATTTCAAGATCACTTTTATCTCAAAAGTCCTAAATATCACATCTTATTTCAAGAAATCTTGACAAGCCGATTTTCACTAGTTCCATTGGCAGATTTTTTTGCTTATTTCAAGCAAAAACGTCTCGTATTTGTTGTGTTTTTACTTATTTTTGGAGGGGCATTTTTTCCAGTGCAGGCGCCCCATGTACAAGAGGCTGTAGTCCTCGCTGCAGCTGGCCCGGTTTGAGTCCCGTACCGGATGGCCTTTTGCTGCATGTCGTTCCCCCTCTCTCTGCACCCTGCTTCCTGTCTCTCTTAACTGTCCTATTCATTAAAACGGCATAAAAGCCAAAAAACAAAAAAAAAGAAATCAGAACTACTCAGTTGTGGTTAGAACATTTAATAGGCATATCAAGTACTGGAAATCAGTTTTTTCTTGGCAGAACTGCTCAGGCTCAGCCAGCTTGGGTTCAATCCGGTGAAGATGTTTAGGGTCCAGAACTTTCCCGGATCAGTCCAGGATGGCAACAAAGTTTTCTTAAAGTGTTTTCCTGCTTGTTTGCTTTAAGTCATCCTTTCCAGCCTGATATTTTTTTTGTTCTACATTCATCTTTCTTGCTCAGTAGACCGACCGTCCCCACAGCATGATGCTGCCGTCACCATCTTTGACTGCAGGGATGGTATAACCACATATATCATTGGGGACTGTGGCCAAATAGTTCAATCTCTGCGTCATAAGATCAGAGGATTTAGCTTCTCATGATGTGAGAATCATGCGTCTTTGCATGTTCTTAGCAGGCTGCCGTGCACCTTTATTCAAGAATAAGTGCTTTTTCTGACCTCTCTGTGGTAAATGTCTGATTTCTATTCTGTAAGGTTTCTTATCCCTACTTTGGATCTCATTTAGAGCGAGCACACATACAGGTAGCGTCCTTCTGCTCCTTCTTTGGGCTGATGTTAGTTGCTGTGCTTCCTGATCTTTAAGTGCTGCACACGTTTTCTTGTTTCCCTCCTCAGATCCGAGCCTCGACACAATCCTGGCTCACAGGCCTAAGAATAATAAATCTCTCACAGTTTATTACTCTGACATACACCTTAAAGAAGGTGTGTTCCTTCTTTATCATGTCCAGAAACATCACAAGAGCCACTAACGTGAACGGGACTTACTCGGGCTCTGCTGTCAGTGTGTGGTGGAAATCTTTAGTAAGTCAGTTATTTTCAGAGGACATAAGATGCTTTTAATAATATCTTGCAAGAGAAAACAACACAGCACAGAGTACAGAGCTGCTCTGACCACTGGGGCAAAAACAATTCAGTTATTATGCAGATTATTGCGTCAGCGCTCCTTCATAGTTAAGCATTTTTATCTATTTGTCCTCCCTTCCTGCAGCCAAGGCTACCTTGATACTGCACCATCTATCCTCCTTAAAGTTGTTTAATCATATAACGAGCTCACAATGCCCTCATGGAAGGAAGCTTATTACAGGTTATACACAGAAACACTCAAATACAATGCATATAAGAATTCATTTTCCTTTACAAGTGTCGTAAAAAGGGTCTTAATAGATGAGTTTCTTAACGTTTTATTTTTAAAAAAATCCCCAAACACTCAGAAAAGGAGGGTTTTTTTTACACTGTGCAGATTTGTGCGCAGACTGATAAGAAATATTTAATTTAAGATGCATCTGAAGCAACAAAATGTGGAACATTGAGAAGGATTTGGAAACTTTCTGTCCAAACTATTCTTCTAATGCTGTTATTATGAACTAACATCTCAGGTTTAAAATACTGTGGCTGCAGTTTGTCTTTTTCTGTTTAAGAATAAATGTGTTGCCGGATAGAGAATACATTCATAACCCCTGTATGTGTTTCAATCTGTAGAAAATGACATATTCCATGTTTTAGTAACCTTTTTAAGTGATTTGTATTGTTGTGTAACACAAATAAAAGCTGAGGAGTAACCGTGTGTCATTTGAATCTATATTCTGTAGTCAGCTCCCCAGATTCTGGGAACAGAAACACCAGCACAAGTAACAACTTGTGCCTTTAAAACAGTTTAACTCCACAGTTCAGTGCCAGAGTTCAGAGTCCTTTCACATGTCACATTTTAATATCATTCTAACTTATTAAACGTTCTCTTTGAGTTTCCCACAAACACTTTAAACCCAGTTTCCGAACAGAATTAAGGCCGAGCGGCTGAGCGGTCGGAGCACAGTGGAAGCTTTGTTTTTCCCTCTGCATAGAAACTGAGAGAAAGGGAATGTTTTGAAACCATGGCAGAGCAAACAGGGGTTTCCCTGCTCCACCCAGCTGCAGCCAGGCCAGTGCCTTCTTTTTAAGAATACCAAAGAACTGGTTTCCCCCTCTCTGCAACCGACATGCAAAGCAGACGCACACACACACTGTTTCTGCTTCCCACACACTGTTTCTGCTCCACACACACACACACACACACTGTTTCTGCTTCCCACACACTCTTTCTGCTCCACACACACACTGTTTCTGCTCCACACGCACTGTTTCTGCTCCACACACACTGTTTCTGCTCCACACACACTCTTTCTGCTCCACACACACTGTTTCTGCTCCACACGCACGGTGAAACAACACCCCACCCCAGCCAGCTCTGCTGCCAGCTGTTTCTGCTTCGGAGGTGAAGAGGAGGACGAGGCAGGCCGGAGTAATGAAGTGGCAGCTGGAGTTTGCCGCCTTTGGCTTGGCCCTCGTTGGATGGATATGTTCCGTTCTGACTCGCTGCCTCGCCCTGTGGAAGGTAAGCGGCACCCTCAACAACACGACGGCCACTCTGCCAGCTTACTGGGATGGGGTGTGGCTAGAGTGGGATCACTGGGATCTGGCCCACGATGGCAGCCTGCACTGCTCCTTCTACCAGTCTCTCATGTCTCTTTCCGGGAGTTTTCGGACGTGGAGAGCCCTCATCATGGCGGCCATTGGAGCTGGGGCTTTTGCGGTGGTTATCGGAGCGGTGGGGGTGGTGTGGTTCCCCAGGCGGGGCCAGATCAAAGTGTTTTCTGGTAGTCTCTTTGTTGTGTCAGGAATCCTGTTGCTGGTTCCCACAGCCTGGACATGCCACCACACCAGCCAGCCACTGGAGGGCGCTGTGACGCTGAGGAGGGACTGGGGGCCTGCCCTGTACCTCGGATGGATCTCCTTTGCCTTGATGCTGGCCGGTGGGGTGTTTCTGACCACGAGGTGCCCCAACGCTGAGGGGCAGGCGGAGCATCCTCAGGGCAGCAGGAACTCAAATGTAGAAGAGGAAGCCAATCACCCGCTGAGCAGGATCAACAGGACTGCCTTCACACACAGCCAGTTCCAACGCAGATCAGAGCCCATCTGAGAGGACTGGGATGAAAAATGTAACCGCGGGTGATTAATCTGATAAATCAATAACCTGTCAAACCAATGTGAACAACAGCTGGGGAACATCTGTGGAAGTGTTATCAGTAGCTGTTTCACTCATATCTAACTTTTATTGATGGGGATTGCATCTTGTTTTGCTGTGTTTATCATTTCTAACAAACTGCACATTTACAGCATAGTTCCAGATTCAATCCTCATTCCCAAGATTTTTTACACATGGATCAGCTCTACAACTACAGCCGTTGTGGAATCTGTTTTTTTTTTTTTTTAAAGGAGTGATGAACATTCTTCAAAAAAAATCTGCCAATGGAACTAGTGAAAATCGGCTTGTCAAGATTTCTTGAAATAAAATGTGATATTTAGGACTTTTGAGTTAAAAGTGATCTTGAAATTAGCTTAAAAACCTTTTCAAATATCAAAAAAGCTTGTTTCATTTGATATGTGACTCAAAACAATTTGTTTTCAAGACTTTTTCATTTAACAAGATATTCAAGATGTATTGTCTTCAAACAAGTCCCTATATCTGGCTGAAATGGTACTTGTTAGGCAGTTGTGTCTTATATTAAGTGTAATGAGATATTTGAACTAGAAATGAAACAAATATACTTGGTAAGACTTAGATTTTTTCCAGTCACATGTCTTTACAACGTAAGAAAACAGGTCGTATCTTACTCAGTATGCCACTCAGCTCCTGTTTGTACAATGAATCTACACAGATGGTCTGATCAGCCAAAAGAAGGGACACGGAATTCCACTGGTCACCCATGGCTGCCCAAACCCAGTGATGCTGTCCACAGAGCAACTTCTGGGCAGCTTGAACTCAGTAATACAGGCTTATGCTCCTTTCAGAATTTTGTCTCGTACGTTTATGTTTCCGCACAAAGTCATCTCAGTTCAGACCGATTTGTGGTTTCATCATGGTGGGATGAGCTACTGATTGTTAATAGATTAGGGGAATAACCTCCCCTCATGCCTAACCTGCACTTACCTTTTTCTTCTGTACCTGTTCTGCTTTTACTTGAACATTTAAATTGTAAAGAAATTTAGCACTTAACGCACAGTTCAGTGTTTCTTACTGTGCTCCAGCAATTAATTTATGTGCGGCTTTGGATAAAATCCTCCCCTAAATGACTACTGTAAATGTAAAATGGCACTTCTCAGCGTCTCTTATACTGTCGAACACTGAGGACACAACATCTGTCGGATGATTTCAACATGTTCTGATGTCCTCAGTCTGAAAAAGTTAACAATATATGAAAAATATGTACCTTTCCTGCATGGCACAAATTGATTGCATTGCATTAAAGACGACGTTTTCAGAGTAGGAGACGGGGCTGAGAGACATTTCATTAGTTAGTCCAGGAAAACACGGTGGAGTGGAAATGTCGGCCAAGGACGGAGCTTCTTTAATATATATGGTGCGGTCTGAATTTATTGGCTAAACCGAACAGAACTAAGAGAGTAAACTGAGCAGGAAGCGGTGCTGTTAGGTCCCATCTTTGCTCACCGTGTCTGAGCTTTGAAAACATCGTCGTTAAAAGTGATGCAATTCGTTTTACAACCGATTTGTTCTGCACCCTGTGGAATGGGAGAAATGTCCCTGACTCAAGTTAAGCATTATAGTATGTAAATGATCCAACGCTGAACGCTTGAGTGGTTTAAGGTGGACAGTAATCTGGAGCCAAATGGCCACATAAACTCTCTGTTGTACTTTTTGTTTCCTCCTCCTCCTCCGAAGAGTTCACGACAAAAAGGAACCAATGTGTTCTGAGGGTGAAATGTACGGCTCATAGTAGACTAAAGCAGGACTTTTTTACACATTTATAAATCTACACTTATGTTAAGGGACTATTTAATAACAAGGAAGGCAGGAAACACTGACAATGAGAGCAGCGTACAGACCATACACTTGAACTTTATTCATTAATTTATTCAACAAACTTTATTTGTCCAATGTTTACTGTGAAACCAAACCAAAAAAAAAAGCCTTTCTTCCTGTTGTTCTTCCACATCTGTTTGAACTTTGAGAAAATGTTTTGGGATTTTGAAGGCAAAGCTTGTAGATTTATGAATTTTATGTGCAATCCCTTCCTCAATTTTGCAAATAAAAAACTTTTTTCTGCTGTTTAGTTTGTAATAAGAACAAATGTGTGACTATTCTTTATAACCACTTAAGACTAAACATGTTTATTAAATGCATTCTCTTACATTACTTTTAAGTCAGAGATAAAACGGTGATGTGTTGGCTTTAAATGGAACTTACTTGGATTAACTGTTCCCTGTTTGTGTTGAAGCAAAAAACCAAACAAACCCTGAGTGTACACCCCAAAAATTAGTTTTTATCAGTTTGTTTTAAAGCAAACCCATTTACAGATGAATATATATCACTGGCACATGAAAGATGATGAGAAGCTTTTCATCTGTACTGACATAAAAAAAAAGAATAAATAAAAGAATCCAGATCAGAACCATCTAAGGGTATAAATGCCAATTCTTACTCTCCAGATATATTCCTGTCAGCATGCAAATCAAATTCTTCCAACATTACTGCTGAAAATGAAGTGAATACAACAACAAACGGCCGTTTTCAGGAGTTTTTCTGTTTTTATGCTCCAGTGACGTGTGTTACTGTGAATAAAGTGCAGAGTCCTGACGAGCTGGGTGACTATAGTTTCTCATCTCCCTCCTCCACGTCCTTCAGGCTGAGCACCTCCAGAGAGCCTTTGCCTTTGGTCTCACAGCGAATCAGCTCATCGATCTCCCTGTAGCAGCCGGGATCCACCAAACAGACCTGAGAATGATAAAAGTTCAAAGGCAGGGAAAGTAGAAGTTACTGTAGGCTCCTAATCATTTCTATAAAATGGTCTGGAATATAAAAGTATCCACAGCCTTTAAAGTACTCTGTGGATACATATATCACTGCATTACACCCACAAACTCACCATTTCCAGCTCCTCGTCAAAGTCCTCACTCTCCACAACCTGCAGAAGCGGCTTCAGCTTCTCCTTCAGCCTCTTGGCCTCCTTGGCGGGCAGCACCAAGCGCAGCCTCATGTAGGCTCTCTGGATCTCCATGGTCTCCTTCAGCTGCCGGATCACTTCCAGAGCCTGGGACCAATGGGACAGAACGGTTGGATTTACACACCATCTCAGCGATCGAGAATAAAAATTAACTTTGTTCTAAACTTAAATGTAAATGTATTTTATTTATACAGCCCTTTACAGACGATCCTTACGGTGTACCAAAGTGCTTTACAGCAGGTAATAAATAAAGAGAAGAATAAGTAAAAACAAATAAAAACAATAAAAGAACAGTGAAAGCAATAAAATACAACAAAATCAAATAAGATAAAAGTGTCATCATATTATCGTATTAAAAGCCATCCTAAATAAGTAGTTTTTTAGCCTAGATGTGAAGAGGCCCGGGTCAGAAATAAGACGTAGCTGGACGGGGGGCTTATTCCAGAGCCTGGGGGCAGCTTTGGGAAAAGGCTCGCTCACCCCAGGGTTTGTATTCTGACCTGGGCACTTCCAGCAGAAACTGATCTGTTGACCTCAGAGCTCTACCAGGACTAAACTTAAAATAAATTAAAAGAAATCTCTGAATTCTGATGAAGATAAGATGTTTAATCAGCAGTTAATCTCAGTGTTAAAGAGGGAAAGATTTACTCCCTCCTACATGAAACTCTCTAGAACTTTCCGAGGTGAAGATGTTGGAACCCACGGAACAATGCTGCCTTATGCTTTGCCGCAGGAATCATTTCTGCTGGTAACGTCTGTTATGATGCGTAACCATGTCAACGGGAAAGCTGTTTACATCTGTGAGCAGCTGAATGAGCTTTTCAAAGCACAAGTAATGCCAGGAGTTACCTGCTAATACCGTGTGTGACATCATCAGCTAAGCATCACCCCAAAGCATCCATGGCAACCACTGGAGAGTCCAATCACGCCTCTCTCTGCTACACTTCAACTGTCAACAGTTTGCCAACGGATTTCTGTTTTTATTTGATTTTGTGATCCATCTATAACAATATACTGGAGCGATTCATTTTCTTCATAGTTAATAAAACAGAAATGAACTGGTCTGAATCATCACAGATGAGTGAACACAGGGTCAGCCCACCTGCTGCTTGGTGTTCTGGTTGGTCTTGATAGAATAATGGATGTCCTTCATCGCCCGCTCGATGAGGCCTACCGTGTACGGCCTGTTAGTGTTGGGGTTGACACACTTGTCCGACACAATTGTCGCAATGTCCTTGAACATGGTCTCCAGCTGAGACTGCCTCTCCTTGTCTGACACTTGGAGCTCGCCTTTGGTCATGATCTGTCCCAAACAAAAACATGCTGAAGGAAAACAGCAGGTAGAAAGCCTCAAAAACACTTAGCATAAAATATCGAGACCTGTACCTGTTTGCAGATTTCTGTCTGATCGTCTGTCCCAAAAGCTTTAATCAAATCTTCTTTCTTTGCCATCTGACCTTTGGACACATTAACGAAAACAGAGTGCGTCTGCAGAACCTCATCAAGATCTTTCTCTCTGGAAGAAAACAACAAACAAACGTTCATTTCCAATAACTTGTAATAAGCTAAGAGCAGCAGCATTTAAACTGATGGATTAGTGATTTTAACACATTATGAAATACTAGTTTTTTATGCCAATACAGCCCTTTGAACATTGTGGATGTTGACGTTAAATGTGACTCACGTTCCTGATCTCCAGCTCACAACTTTGTTCTTGTAACAGGCGATTTCAAACCGCTTCCCTCCTTTCTTTATCCGCACCACCGCCACATTCGTCAGTCGGATTTGATTCGTCGGCGTAAATATAGACATATTTGTTTTTAAGAAGACACACGACTGTGTCCAAAGGGCTACTTTGAAGAAAAACGATGCTATCAGTAGCAGCGCCGTTGGTGTCCCCACCAAGTGTGTTTTCAATGAGTGTCCTCCGTGAAACATGGAAATTGAACAATCGTTCCGCTTCATTTCATTTGTTAATGTCAGGCAGATTAGTTTTTAAGCATAGACATCTATATATTCGTTTAAAAATATGTTCTCTTGGCTAAAAAATGAAGAATTCATATAAAAAAATGATCAGTATCTGCAAAATTACCCCTTAATTTCAACTTTTAACTTCGCGTTGACGCAGTAAAGATTAACCACCGGAAGTACTACCAAAATAAACACCACCGAACAAGAGTATTACAATGAGATGCTATTTTTTAATTACACGTTAAAGAAATTAATACATCTTAAAAAAATGTCTTAAATTCAAATTTCCCACTGATGAATATGAAGCTCTTATCTCAAATAGTTATTTTTAAAGATCAGAAATGTTGCCATGCTGTTACGCCAGATTTGACGTCAGATGTACTCTTCAATCTGACCACGAGACTGCAGCAAAAAAAAACATTGATTTATTTAAAATTTTAAACGAACAAATCATTCTTAAATACTGTGTCACTTACGGATAGCTTTAGAAAGATAATTGTAGTATTTTTCAACGTCAGAAGAGAAATCTAACAAGACGAACAATACAGTCCAAAAGCAAATTTAGATTTTAAATGTCTGAAAAATTTAACCGTAAACCTCCTTATTTCATCTAACCTGCACTGATGCCGGTCTGTGATGTTTGGAACAAGTGACTCTTCCAGTTCCCCCAGTGGTCTTAAGAGGGCAGCACATTTCGCCTTTGTGGAAATTGGAAATGATTTCATGGCATTGTGTTGAATCCCACTTCCTTCAACATTAGTCTGAAAGCTTGCTATCTTTAAACAGTATTAATATTGACAATATTCACTATCTTATTGTGAGTTTCAGTCCTGCTTGGTCCCCTTTATTCACTTATCTCACCCTAATTGGAATGCATGCTCCTAAACCAACATCACAGAAGTTTGTGAACCTTGATTAGATCCAAGGACTCAGGTCAGCTGGTCCAGTCCAGAGTCCAGACTAAACATGGAGAAGCAGCATTTAGCTGTTATGCTGCAAACAAGTGGAACAAACTGCCAGTGGAGATTAAACTTTCACCAAATGGAGACATTTTTAAATCCAGGTTAAAAACATTTCTTTCCTCATGTGTCTATGCATGAAATCTGCACGATATCTTTGAACTTATCTAGACTGTTGCTTGTTTTTAAATTCATTTAAATTATTTTATTTGTTTCTCTGTATGTTCTTTTATGTATTTGTAATGCTTCTTACACTCCCTGCTGCAATGCTTTTATTTTATTTAAAGCACTTTGAATTGTTCTGTACATTAAATGTGCTACAAATAAATTTGCATCCCACAACTGTAGGGATGTTGTTTGTTTTCAATGTCACAATAAGCTAAATTACTAATAATATAAAAGACTGCAGTGACACAGGGTGAGCATTTGAGGGGATATACACATATTTAAATATGCAGCTTGTCTGTCACAGTTTTTGATTAAATATTTTATAATTATTTTATTATCGTGAAATCAGACATAAGAAAAAAACGTCTGCTGATGACATGAAAAAAACTTGTTTTCCAAATATTTTTATATTCTGAGAGGAAGGGTTTTTTCATTCATGGTGGGAGCTTAATTTTTGTCCAAAAATTTGAACTAAAACAATTCAAATTTCTATCAGCGCGCAGGAACCACACAAAGAACTACATATCCCAGAATGCCATTCGGCCAAACACTATGGCTGCATACTACAACATTAGCTTCTGAGGACTGTGTGTTTTATTGAGTACTTGCCTTTTGCAGCGATGCCAGGTTTGTTCGTGATTATTTTGCTTTTCACGGGCCCCGTGTCTGCCTTGGATACTAAAGGTGAGATTATTTAAGTCTTTAATGGAACATAAAACCAACTTTACGTTGTGCTTTAGCTAAAATTAGTAGTTAGCATGTGTCGCTAACCCCTGACCCGCCTTTCAGTGGCTGCAGGTTAAAGGTTTCGTCCTGTTCCCCTGCTACTTGCTTTGATTTCGTGTGAGCTGTTCTTCTTTTATTCATATTATCGATCTGACACCAAGGGCTCAGTTGGATGTGTTTTCTTCCTTCAGTCTCGCATGATGCCAACAGTCCCAGTGACAACTATCTCATGTTGGTGTGGCACAACAGGCTGTACTTGTATTCAGCTGCTGCACTTGTCTTTGGTGTCTGGTTCTCCCTGAAGGTAGCTTTGAAAAAGGTGAGTTCTCGCTTGACAATTTATTTATTATTTATTTAATTAATTTTATCTGGCCAATTTTGTGTAATTGTAGGCTAGTTTTCTGTTAGCCTTTGTTGTATTTTCTGTCAAATTGTTTCCAAAGTGGCTGCTAGTTTGAAGTGTTTGTGCACCAGTCATGTTGGCACACATTTCAGGGATCGTGCATTTAGGAAAGCTTGAATAGAAACACCAGTTTCTGAATGAATTCTCTGCTTTGTTCTGTTTTAGAGAAGCTTCACAGAGGGCGCCGGCTTGTTGGTCCACAGAGCTGCAGAAAACAAAGACAAAGACGCCGAGGTTCATGTGTCAGGAGTTAAAATCTTCTTCGGCTCTCAAACTGGAACAGCAAAGGTACAACTTTTATTTTCTGCAAACATAAACCTCACTGACTCATGAAGCTAACAGACATGATGATGCTGTAGTATTCTGTAAAAATCCATCGAGACGCTCGGTTATTTTGACCAAACCCCAAACACAAACAGAGAAGTAATTATTTAGGCTTTGACTCAAGTCGTGACCGATTAACTAAAGCTGGAGGTAAGTTAAGTTTTGAGATGTTGAATAAGCATCTTTCGTGTGTTCAGGGTTTTGCAGATGAGCTGTCGGAGGAGGTGAAGGCTTTGGGTATACCAGCTGAGGTGGTCGACATGAAAGACTACGATCCTGACGATCGACTTGCAGAGGAGGTAAGAAAAGTTGAAAGCTTTGTCCTGACTAAGTAAAAGCAAAAAAAAAAAGCACTCAATTCACATATGAAACCTTATAAAGTAAGTACCTAGTTATCTGTTCATTGCTGCAGCTCTGTTAAGTATGATGACACTTTTATCTTATTTTATCTTATTCGATTTTGTTGCATTTTATTGCTTTCACTGTTCTTTTATTGTTTTTATTTGTTTTTACTTATTCTTCTCTTTATTTATTACCTGCTGTAAAGCACTTTGGTACATGGTAAGGATTGTCTGTAAAGGGCTGTATAAATAAAATACATTTAAGAGATATTTACATCATACAGAGAAACTGTAAATGCCAGCGAATGGGACTTTGCAGCATCAGCATACAGGCAAACTGGAATTAAAAATGACAAACAAACAATTACAATCAAAATTCTTCAGACTGTGAACAAATGTTTTCCTGCTCAGCTGAAGGAAGACGGATTATTTTCACTGGTGTTCCCTTTTTATTTTGTGGGTGTAGTGGCCATTTGTCCATAAAAAACAAATTAAACTTAAACCAAACTAAATCAAAAGGCCACTGATGCACCATGGGGGATGTGGTTTAACGCAGGCAAAAGAAGATGAATGTCCAAAAATGAATTCTTGCGTTTTCTGATTATTTATTTCCAAACAATAAAACAAACAAAAGAACAAAGAAAACCTGCTGCTCTCTCCTTTTCCCTGGTAAAGAAACCATCGGCCCACCCAGGTGCATGCTGGTACTCCAGGTGCCCAGTGTGACCCAATTACCAAAAATATTCTAAACAAATAACTAACAAAGAATATTAGCAAAAAATCTAATCTAAATAAAGCACTGAAATTAATCAAATAAAGTTACTCATAATTAGCTAATTAAATTTACAACTAGAACCAAAAAACAAAAACTAACTTTACAAATAGCTCCTACAGTGGGCACCGGCTCCTTGTTCTGCACTGAGAGCTGAGCAGGAAAGTGTTTGGCTGGTAAGCAGCAAAAAAAAAAAAAAGAGGAGAACTATTTAATCAACCAGAGAATGATAGAGTTTGCAGAGACAGAAAGCCTCCACATGAGCGATGGCTGCAGGCCCCAGACGCTCCGTGCACGCTGCTGATCGCCACAGTGCGCCGGCTCGCTGTCCGGCCATCGGTGTTTGGTAGTTTGTTACATGAGAAACCAGACTATGTCTGCTCTCCTAGTAGGAAACTTTTTCTCTTTAAGATTTCTTTTGGTGTTTCTGCTCTGCTCAGTTTATTATTCTATCATTTTGTTGCACTTCTCCAGGCTGAAGACACACCTATTTTCAGCTGCATCTGAATAAAGCTCCAAATCTGAAGCTTGAGTTTCAAAACTTAATCACATTTTAACTCCTGATTTTATCTATTGTTCTTATTTCTTTCTTTTTTGTTTAAAATTTAAATCATGCTTTATATTTCTAAGCAACCAAAATGACTGACTTTGATCAGGAAACCCTACATTTACAGAGGTGTCCTCCTTTTGTTTCATTCAGGGCGTCAGTAAGTCGGTCTGCGTGTTTCTGGTGGCCACCTACACTGACGGACAGCCCACAGAGAACGCCGAGTGGTTCTGCAAGTGGCTGGAAGAGGCATCCACTGACTTTAGATACGGGAAGACCTACCTCAAAGGCCTCAGATATGCACTATTTGGTCTTGGCAACTCTGTCTATATTGGCCACTATAACACAGTAAGAAATAGTTTCTACATTAAGTTGCATTGAAATAATAATACTATTATTAAAATGTCCACTATGTTATCCAATAAGTATTCCAAGAACAGCCAGACTTTATTTATTTGACCTGCTTTTCCTCCAGGTGGGTAGAAACGTGGACAAATGGCTGTGGATGCTGAGTGCGGCGCGAATCATGACCAGAGGAGAAGGTGACTGCAACGTGGTGAAGAGCCGCAACGGTAGCGTTCAGGCGGATTTTCAGGCCTGGAAGGTCAAGTTTCTGAGTCGCCTGCAGGCTCTGGCAAAGGGCGAGAAGAAGAGCTGCAGTGGGAACTGTAAGAACGGAGGCTCCTGCAGGAAGAAAGACAAACGGGATGAGGAGGACAGGACGGCTTCGCCTGAGAACAGCTCTGAGGTAACGACAGTTCAGGAGCATGCTGTAAAAATACCCAAACAGCTCTTCTAAGGCTCACTGATGAGATGCCATGGATTATTGTGCAATGATAACCATCCTGTCAAAATGTGAAAAATCCCATTTTCTTCCATCACTCTCTTGAAATTGCACATTTCAGAAATTTCCCCATTTTACATGTTCACACACACTGTTTTCATATGCATGACGGCACACACAGATTATCGGTTGTCATGGTATCGGGCACCTCGGTGCCAGCTTCAGCTTCAGCTGAGACTTCCTTCCCTCTGTCTGCAACACTCAAGAAGAGGCGACATTCAGCCGGAAGAACTGCGGTGAAGGGTCCATCGTGATCCATCGACCCGCTTTACCACTTTACCCATTAATCCTGCTGCCTCAGAACCCGAAAGCCAAGAACACTAACTGCTGTACACATGCTTTGTTTTAACACGTGTTCCACATCAGCGTCCTCACTCTGTCATTCAGGTTTTTAATTAGTTTTAACCTGAAAAACGTGAATCGATCTGCTTTTTTTTTTTTCTATAACTCGATCACATATCTCACTATTTTAAAGGGATAGTTCGCCTCTTTTGACATGAAGCTGTATGACATCCTATATCAGCAACATCATTTATGAACATCTTCTTACCCCCTGCTGCGTCCTGTGAGCCGAGTTCCAGCCTCGTTTTGGTGTTGATGAAGGTAGTCCGGCTAGTTGGCTGGGGTTTAAAAAGTAAAGCGTTTAGTCTTCTGGGAATATGCGTTCAAAAGAGTAATACGTTTGCATCACAAAATCGTTCTCCAGGAAAAAGTCAGACCTCACAATCGCTTGGCCCTATTTTCTCTCCCTTCGTATCCCTGCCTGCTGCCGCCTGCCGACAGCCGCGCCTGTTACGGTGTTTGCTGCTCGGAAGCAGGGGACTGCTCGGTCTGCACGGTCTGCACAGCAGGCAGTAATACGAAGGGAGAGAAAATAGGGCCAAGCGATTGTGAGGTCTGACTTTTTCCTATCCCTTTAACCTGGTTAACATTTTTAATCACCTTTTTGTGTTTGTTTTCTTTCTTGTTTCAGGTGGATTTGATCGAATCCAGCAGTGATGAAGATGAGTCTGGTCTTCCACATGAGACGAAGTCGGGTTCAGTGGTGGACATGGAGGATCTGGGCACCATCATGAACAGCATGAAGAAAGCAAAGGTCAGGCTGTGTCCACAGGCCTAATCACACATCTTTTTCTGTTGTGCTTCGTTTAGTCTTCTGGGAATGAGAAGGATCCCAGGATCCCTTATTCAGATGACCAGAGTTGTTTATTTCTACTTACAGATATGACTTGTTGTTTTTCACCTCGCAGTATTACTACCAGGTGGCTGTTTAGTCACGCTAACCTTGAGCTGATCATTCAGCGGGTCCATTTACAACTTCTGCAACTTAAGAATCGGTGTGGTATTCAGCTTCCATCAGCTTCGTACACTCCAGTCTTTGTCCGTGAAGAGAAGAAACGGTGTCATCGAAGGAAAAATGGCAGATGGGTTGATAGACACCAGACCCCAGCAGATGAGAAGTGGAGGCTTGCGTAATCTCGAGGACGCCCACTTGACAGATTTGTGAGGAAAAAGTGACTCAAGGAAGGCAGGAAAAAAGAAAAAAAAGAGGGAAGAGATACCATCACTCCCCTGTTATAGGCTGTCTGAACACGGCCTGTGCAGGGAAGTGAGCGTATAGAATAACAGGAGCTGTTACTAGTGTTGCGTAGTAAGTTGAACTATTTATTAAAAAATAACAATCATATGGCTGTTTTTGCCGAAGGAAGTATAACATCAGATAATCCCGTTTCTATTTAAACCGTCTGACGGCGTGTTGGCTAACCTGTTTTTCCTGTAAAAACAGGTTAGCCAATTTCACATGTAAATACAACTCAAGTCAGTTAAGCCCTCGCTACATTACGAACTGATTGGGCATCTGCATGACGTTAAAAAGCTCCATCTGAACACAAGGGACTCCACGGTGGGTTTAAGGTACAGAGACTTCATGGTGCATTCAAGTACGTGTTATAAACCTAAAAATTTTTAATCTAATTAATCACATGATTTCCCTGATTAATCACGATTAATCGCATTTGAACGCAAAATCCCAAAATGAATCCAAAAGTAGCGTATAGCTTTTAGCATTTAGCTTTATTTTAAATGTGCTGCCATATGAATGAAAGTGCCATAACATTTGTTGTGCAAACACACTTTTAACATCAGCATCTTTCTGTAGTTTTTATGTAGAAGCCTCGCTCCACTGTCTGTTTCCTTGAATGACTTGCTGCTATCAGTTGTGTGTTTTGCCTTTAAGTGATATTTTAGACTGGAACTACTACGCTGAGAAGACAATTCAACTTGGCAGTGTTTACAGATGACTTTGGTTCTGTCGACTCCGCCGTCTGGAAGAACTTTAAAATGAAAATGGCCGAGTAAAAGTTCCGTACCCTTCTCCATGTTTGGTGGATCCGCCGATTACTTTCTTTTCCGGTTCCACAGCAGACAGCAGCAGACTTTTACAAAATAAAAGCCTGTGAGCAACAGACTTTTACAAAATAAAATAAATAATAAAACAGGGGTCCGTGGCGTAGTGGGTTGAGCAGGCGCCCCATGTACAGAGGCTATAGTCCTCGGTTCGAGTCCTGCGGCCCTGTGCTGCATGTCGTTCCCCTTCTCTTGGCCCCCTGCTTCCTTTTTTTGAGAAAATTTTATTAAAAATTTTTTCTAAAAATAAAATAAAATAAACCTACGTTAATGCGCGATAAAATATTTTTCGGCGTTAAATAATTAAGGAGTTAACGCGATAATAACGAGTTAACTCGTCCAGCCCTAGTTTTTACATTTTTCACTGCTTGAATAAAAACGTCAGTCATTTCTTTCTTGTCCCATTGCCTTCTTCAGGTCTCACATAGATTCTCACTAGATTTATTTGCCCGTATCCTTCAGCTCTGATTATGATTCGGAGGTAAATTGGCTCATTTGACAGTATTAAGGGTCCAAAGAGAGTGGCTTCCTCCCACATTCTGATGCATAAAATGCGTTTACTTTGAAACGATTCCACAGAATGACATTTCATTAGAGCGCCTGACCACTCGTGATTTGGTTTAACTTCACTTTGTGCAGATTAGCCTAATTCTGCCTCGGTGGAGAACACACATCCATCTGCAGCAGCTTAGCAAAGTGTGGGAAACATCTTCTTAAGTCCTGTGACTCCTTCTGTGATGAGGCTTGACAACATTTTGCATCATAAGGACACTGATCTTAATTATTTTAAGATTAAGCACCTGCTGTCATTTGTATCTTTACTGTTATTATCAGCTGGATCAGACTATCAGTATTCCTACTTTTTCTGCCATGCGAGGTGTGATCTCACTGGCTCTGTTCGAAACCGCATACTACATACTTCCATACTCCATACTGATCATTCAGACAGTGCAGAGCGTTTACCCACAATGCATTTCGCTCCTGCCCGAGCCGAAATCAGCCGGCCTGAAGCTGATTTCTCTTAAGCTCTAAACTCTGTAAACTTTGGCAAAATTTGAAACATTTTCAGGTGAGAAAGTAGTCGTTTAGATCCCCAACGTGTTGAAAACCTGACAAAATACCGGCTGTTTACAATTTTGTTCTCACGAATTTGGCGCTACTAAAGCTAGCCGCAGTGAACTACGCACTTCTGGTTATTTTCACAAAATGAAATACCTGTTGTCTTTTATCATAGGGAAAGCCATTACGATACAATTGGTGCTTTTGTTTTGAAAACAGGAAGTGAACCTACCCTCGTTGTAGCTAGCTTGAAACTGCCGTTTTGACAGGAAATGACGATCGGCGACGTCACGTTACGTTGCATCTTGGGTAGTTTGAGTATGAGTAGTAACCTCATGATGCATACCCAACATTTCAGAGAATCTAGTATGCATCCGGGAACTTCTCGCTTACTCAAACTCGCTTACTAACTCAAAAAGTTAGTAGGAGAAGTAGGAGAAGTATGCGGTTTCAAACACAGCCACTGTTTCACGGTCGGTGGGATTTGTTGTATTTTATTGAGGGATTTTTCACTTTAACGTTACCTGTTTTGTTTTAGTTTGAGCTTGTTCCAAAGCTCATTTCTGTTAGTTTTGCTTCCTGTTTGTGTCTAACACCTGCCTTGAATCGGTTGTTACTTCCCTTCCTACATTTGGGTTCTCCTCCCCTGAACATGCCTCGTGGCACACTGCACTTCCTTCTCCTGCTGTGGTGTTCTGGGACCTGAGTCTAAAACTGGTGCCGCCAAATATTTACCTTGACTTCAAACATTCAAGTGACCATATTTTCAGCAGGCTCTTTGGCTAAGTGGGCCTTCCGTGTCAGCCAGGAAACATTCAGGTTCACCTTTACTTTAGCCATCCACACACTGCGTTTCAGCTGGTGATTTGATGACTTTCAGGAGCATGAAGAGATGTCGTTGTGAAATAAATGATAGCATAGATGCTGCTATCCTCACATTTGGACGCCTTTGCCCCGTCCTGATAAATTGGAGCAAGATTTGCATAATTTGATCACACAGAGCCTTCATTGTGAAATGTAATTGGCTTGAACGTTAAACATTTGCCAAGAGACAACACGCACTGAGCCAGGCTGCATATTTCTGACCGGAAAATGATATTTAACTGAGTTACAGTGTTGAACAAGCTTGTGTGCAGTTTACTCAGGGTTTTCTTTCTTCTTAATTAATATGCAAAAGTCATGCATATGGTGGAAGAATTCTTACACTGGAAAAAATACCCCTTCAAAAATAAGTAAGAAAAACAACAAATACAAGACGTTTTTGCTTGAAATAAGCAAAAAAATCTGCCAATGGAACTAGTGAAAATCGCCTTGTCCAGATTTCTTGAAATAAGATGTGATATTTAGGACTTTTGAGATAAAAGTGATCTTGAAATTAGCTTAAAAATCTCTTCAAATGAAAAATAAAAAAGCTTGTTTCATATGAAATATGACTCAAAACAATTTGTTTTCAAGACTTTTTCATTTAACAAGATATTCCAGATGTAATGTCTTCAAACAAGTCCCTATATCTGGCTGAAATAGAACTTGTTAGGCAGATCAACCGTCTCTTTGGCCGGGTTTGTCCACTAGGTGATGGCAGAGACTCTCAGTTGTTGGCAGCTGAAATCACTCAGTGACCTGCTGGAGCACCGGACCTTTTATTAGTTTCCTTTTCTCTTATAACTCCATTTTTTTTTGTGAGAGACGCAGTGTAGCAGAGGGTAAACGTGTAGAGTAAAGATGATGCAGGGCGGGAGGTTTTATTCAGTGCACAAACATCACATCACACATCATCTTTACATCTATGTCAGCCTTAAAAAAACATCCTGTTTCAGTCAGGCCCTTTTATCATCTTCAGACTTTCCCTTTAGTTTTCAGTCTTAAATAAACAGATCTCAAAACTCATTGTGGTAAAACTCAGTTTAAATGGATTTTTGAAGACATTTTATTGGAAAATTGGATAATTAAATTGAGGGCATACCAGACAGAGGACACACCTTTCTAAAGCTGAAGAAAATCTAGTTTATTGCCATTGGATTCATTGTTCAGTCCTGTTTTGGAGCCATAAAATCAGTTGTATTGGTCGTAACGTTTGATGCTCCGAGATAAACAAAGATAGACTTGTCTCTATTTGATTTTTAATCTATAATTAATTAGACAAAGCATCTGCGTCCAGCTAATCCATAAACTAATATCTCACTTGTGTTAAATGACTTCATCAAAGACAAAGTGTGTTGGTTAATGGAGTCCAACCCATAAATAGCAGAAAGCTGTTGAGCCAAATATGACACAGATGGATTTGGTTATACTGATGTCCGCAACTTGTAGCCAAGCTGGAATGAGGAGGAACTTCTTGGTGGATGCACATTTCTTCAGATCTACCCAGTGATGGACAGGTTTGCATGCTGTGATTGGATCCAGAGTTTGCATTCGTATTGCCAAACTTTAAAATATATTGGTCCTTGGCTGTAGCTCTATTTGTATTGTGCCAAGTGTCAGCAAGATTCCTTTCCATTGTTGCACTAACTGATTTTTGCAGAAATGTTCATAGCACTGGCAGTGAAACTTGGTCATGAGAATCCTCCCTTTCTGCCAGCGTGGCCCGTTTTCATGCTGCGGGACTGTTGCCCAGTAAGAAGTTGGTGTGAAACGGATCATTAACCTGTCCTGCTGCTGCACAATATTCTTGGCTCGGTTTTTGGTGTTTTCAGCACTTTTCCCACGGGGGAAAAAGCCAAGCACGAGATGCTGCTTTGACTCAAAACTCCTTTTGTATGATTAAAAACAGCCTTTCTGTCAGTCTTCCAAATGCACCGAAGTTATTTTCAGCTCTCACACGGTTACCCGCTACGTTAGGTCACCTGACCGCCAAACTGTAGCCGACTTCATCTGTTGAATAAAACTGCACTTCACAGACTGAGCACTTTAATTGAGTTACTCCAGCGCACTGGAAAAAATGCCCCTCCAAAAATAAGTAAAAAAACAACAAATACAAGACGTTTTTGCTTGAAATAAGCAAAAAAAATCTGCCAATGGAACTAGTGAAAATCGGCTTGTCAAGATTTCTTGAAATAAGATGTGATATTTAGGACTTTTGAGATAAAAGTGATCTTGAAATTAGTTTAAAAACCTCTTCAAATGTAAAAAAAAAGCTTGTTTCATATGAAATCCAACTCAAAACAATTTGTTTTCAAGACTTTTTCATTTAACAAGATATTCCAGATGTATTGTCTTTAAACAAGTCCCTATATCTGGCTGAAATGGTACTTGTTAGGCAGTTGTGTCTTATATTAAGTGTAACGAGATATTTTGACTAGAAATCAGACAAATATACTTGGTAAGATTTTGATTTTTTTTCCATTACGGTGCTTTTTATAACTGCATTTTGTGAATATTATTATCTTTCCCGATGCTATTTTTGCAGAGCGAAAGGAAACAGTTTCACAGTGTGTAGAAGTGTTGGGCGGTCGGATGTCCTTGGAGTAAAACGTCTTACAGAAAAGCAGGAATGATTATGTGATGCATCACTTTTCTTCATTACAGTATATTAACCAAACTCACATTAGGGGGTAAAATCTTGTTGGTTTCGTCTTCTTTTCTGCTTCCTTCTTGCATTCTGGTTTATCTGGTTCTTCTGCAGTTTGGAACTGTTCTGTTTAAGGTTCCCTATCCCATGGTTTTTCCTGCTATTTTTAGGTTCAGCACCTAGTTTTCACACCAGAACGGTGCCCGAACCAAATGAAATGGAAGAAAATGCTGAATTTCCGCGTCATGGTTTCAAATCTGAGTTTTACAAAAGTCTCGATCCACTCCTCATTCCTAACTTGGTGATGAACCAGCGTTGTGTCTCCACGTAACATGCGATTTAGCAAAGAACCTATTTTAGATGGTGTCTTTGGGCTCTTTGTTACGAGCAACTTGGTGCAAAGACGCTCAATTTGTTACCATGTTTTCAGTTTTATCCATAAAAAAAATTACAAAACCCAAAGATAACCTTTAAGCAATCTTTTAAAGTGTTCTATAGTCAATAGTTCTCCAGCTTTCTGAAGGTTTCTTTGCACATTTGGCTGCTTTTTCAGTCCAGTCCTTGTACCTGACCATTTTTTAATTTATCAAGCCACTTAACATTGACCTATAACTTACTTTAGAGGTCCTTGGCTCTTAATCGTATCGATAGGCACTTTGTTACGAGCAGCCTGTCAGAAAGGGACATCATTTGTTCCCATTTCTTTAGCTGCATCTCTGGAAAACCAGCAAAGATAACACAGTGCGACAGACAGAAAACAGGATTTCTGCAGCAACAAGGTGATTCCCAAAGAGCTGTTAGCTGAAAACTTGGCATATCTCAGCATGGTGTGCAGTGTGTCCTTAAAACATTTGAGGAAACTGGACAAGTGGAGGACAAAAGAAGAAGTGTCAGGCCTAAAGAACTATCTACAGCAGATGAACAGGATCTGAAAGTGATGTCCTTAAGAAAGAGGAAAACATCCAGCAAAGACCTGACACAGGAGCTGAGAGATGCATCTGGACCTTCAGCTGATCCATCTGCTGTTGGCCCAAGCCTCATCAGAAATGGGCTCCATGGAAGGGTGGCTGTCAAGAAGCCGTTCTTAAGGAAGGGAAACAGGGAGAAAAGGCTGAGCTGTGCCAAAGGACACAAGAAGTGGGCTGAAAATCAGTGGCAGCAGGTCTGATGGAGGGATGAATCCTCCCCAGAGCCCGGAGCTCAACATTACTGAAGCAGTGTGGGATCATGTTGGCAGAGAACGGAACAAAAGGCAGCCCACATCCAAAGAAGAGCTTTGGGATGTCCTTCAAGAAGCCTGGAGAACTATTCCTGAAGACTCCTTAAAGAAAGGACAGAAAGCTCGTCTGAGAGGGTTCAAAGAAATCAGGCTCTGTATTGTGTGTCTGAATGAAGCTGTGAGGACCAATAGCTTTATTAACCAGAGATGGGACCAAGTCACACATGTGCAAGTCTCAAGTCTTAGCTTTCAAGTCCCAAGTAATTTTTCTTTTGGTCAAGTCAAAGTCAAGCTACCTTATTATTGCAGTTTTACCTGCAGAATCTGATCTTAATAAAGTGAAAACACAAGATATAAGTAACTGTCAGTAAACATCATTGGCCAATGTGTCCAACCTGTCCACCCCGTACCATACCAAGCTAACTAACTACCGACTAGGCTAACAGGATAATATTAGCTAATTTGACGAGCACTTACTGGTCAGAATGGATCTTTAAATGACGAACAAAATTCGAAGTTGTCGTCTGGCTGTCCGAGATGTTGATGCCGCTGTGCTGTTCGTCTTTTGCCGTCAAAATGGTAATTACGAAGACAACGACTCTCGGTCCCGCTGACATGTTGATGCATATCTGATATGAGTTTATTCTCTCCAATAAACACGTAAGGTATGTAGAGAGGGCATGGCTGATTGACAGGGTAGGGATCCAATAATGACGCCATTCTCAGCCTGCGCTCCTACCGGGTAATCCATATTATTTTTTAAATTAATTTATTAATTTTATATTCAAACTGAAAACATGAACTGAATAACACTCAAGTCATTCAAGTCATCGTGTCTCAAGTCAAGTCAAGTGCCGAGTCTTTAACTTCCAAGTCCGAGTCGAGTCTCGAGTCTTTTCTTTTTTTTTTATCAAGTCACAAGTCATCAAAACAGCGACTCGAGTCCAAGTTACAGTGACTCGAGTCCCCATCTGTTATTAACCTGTGTCTGTGTGACAGAATGCGGCTGCTTTAACAGATCTGTGAGGTCAGCTGTGTTACTATGAGCTACCGTGCCTAAAGCTACAGTCTTGTAGGTATTATTTCACGTAATAGCAGTTCTAATCATAATGCAATGAAAGCATGGAAGGTCTCATATGTTTATCCCTCTCTTTGTCACATGTTAGCCCTTAAGTCCCGTGTTGTTCCACAGCAAAACACGGTGCTGTGAGATGTCCCAGTTCTCAAGCGTAACTGGATGTCTGTGAGCTCTCAAGCCCGAGTGAAAGCCGAGCAGTGGAAACTAGAACTGAAGCCAGATGAGTCGGCAGGGCTTCACGCGAGCGCCTCGGGGACAGATTGCTTCTCTGTCGGCTCCGTGTTGTGTATACTGTCAGAGCTGAACATGCCACAGATGCATTAAATGAAGGTGGACATTGGTGCCGGCTGTGAGAGGCACACTCGTCTCCTCTTATTCTGTCTTTTATATCGCAGAATACACAATCGTAGCCCCCAGTTTAGATATCTGGCTAACTTCAAAGCTACTCGAGCCTCATCCTCCGGATGATTACACCACGGGGTGACTGATGCTATCCCTGATTCGCATGTGTTTGGGTTCCCATTCTCCTGCCATGATGACTGCGATAGATAATGCCTTAAAAGTAATGCAAAGGAAACTATAGTCTAAGATAACTTTCAGAGATGTACGTTTTTTCCAAATATAATCCATCAAACACTCCGTCTCAGAGAGAGAAGTAAGAGTTTTCTGGCACAGGATGAAGACTTGCATCCTCACGGCATCAGCTGTCAAAGAAACATCTCCTCCAAGGGGCAACTGCTGCTGTCAGGAGTGAGAAACCTCTCCTGGAGCCGAGGCACGGAGCAGAAAGGGTTGTTAGAGAGCTGTAAAAGCTTTGATGTTTCCACGTGGAAGGTGACAGTTCACTGCTTTAAGGGAAAGATCTTACACAGACCGAGCAGTATTTACGCAGCTGATGTTGGGCTTTATTCCAATTGTTTTGGTCTTCTTTTACAAAGCTTGTGAGACAGCAAAGGGAGGTTAATTCATCTGCGTTGTGGATTAATCAAACTCACGAATGCCCTGATGTTGACGTAACATATTTTTTAACGTCCAGGGACCCTGAAATTCAAACAATCGGAAGCGATTTAACATTTTTTTTTTTTATATATATATTTCTGTTGAGGGTAATTAAGTTACTCATCACATTATCCCTAAAGAATAAAATAATTTTTTTTTTTATACATATAAATGCCTAATGATAATATAATTATGCCTCAGTCAGCTGTTTTCACTGGAAAAGCTCTTTTTCAGAAAGATTATTCGAATTAAACCGTATGTCTGATTGGGTTAAAGGTCTTAATTATCCCTGTTGGTAAGAGGACTGGAGGTTAGCTCCCTGGAAAGGGAAGCTATTAGAGGACTGAATGAGGATAATGTTTGCTTTACTTTAAACTGACTTGTGATCTTGATGACTTTGCTGAAGCACAGCGAGCTTATTTACCACTGAGCCACAAACACTGAGGAATCAGTGAGCCGTCTTAGCTCCTCAGGAATCTACACAAGCAATACAAACATTCATCTACATTTTCTGACACAGTATCAGCTGCTGGGGAGTGCTTCTGTGCTCGCAGCAGAGACATATAAATCCCTATAGACAGGCCAAGGCAGTTTAACATGCTTAATCATAAAGGCAGGTCATCTGTTGAACCTTTCTGAAAAGAAATACCTGCTCCCGTTTCCCCCCGGCAACTTTTCTGGGATGCAATCAATCTTCTGTTTGAGTACTCAGGATATTTCTGACATATTTAAGCCTGTTATACAAATAAGAGTAATGTAAGTCTGGCCTGAGAAAAGGTGTTAATCTATCAAACTAATGGGATTCAGCAGCTTTAATACAAAAAAAAACTGCTTTTGGTGGTTTGAGTTCCAGCTTTAATCGTGTTGTAGAGAAGCCTTGATGATTATTATTTTGTTAACTTAACAGAATGATCAAAAATAATGGATTTATGATCAAAGAATGGAGGCAAATATGGGGAAAAAAAAAACACTTTTTGTTGATTTACTGATCATTACTGGTCAGTACAAATGTATTGGTGCACTGTTACTTTTCATTTCATCATCTTAAACATTTGTATAAGCGTTAAACTACCTGGGTTAAGCTTAATGTGGACACCCTTATTAGCCCGTTAAGCCCTTTATAGACAGATCTTAATACTCCCTGAAATAGCTGTGGATCTAAAAAGGAAGTTTAATTGTCCTCAGATTTGGAGAAGTGCATAAAAAGATGCCAAATCCCCTCCAGCCGGCAGGTTTCCACTGTCCAAAAAATGAAAATAAGGGGAGCTAAGAGAGAACCGAGCAGCGAAAGGCAAAACAAATCTCTGTATGTCTGCCAAGGACACGCAGGGAGGCCGAAGGACGGCGGCGCATCGATCCACTCTGCAGGGCCGATGCTCAGGGTCAGTTTGTAGGCGACCTCGGAGAAACCATTACCTGAGACCTCATCAGATAAACATCTGAAGCATCACAAGCGATTAAACGAGATCTGTACACAGATGGAATCTGGTTTCTTTGGGTCATTTTGATAAAGAAAATGAGTGTGTTGCATGAGAAGAACTAGTTGCACTGTTTGATATAATTAGAATTAGAAGTTAGCTTATTTGCCATCAGCCTATGTCTCAAAATGTGTGTGTTATAATGGCTGCTGTGATTAATGTGAAGTGTTTTATTAATCCATCTTATTCTAAGTTGACTTTGAGTGTTACTTCTTTATTTCTGCTTAACTTAAACCTTATAATTAGGGCTGGGCAACGATTAAAATGTTTAATCTAATTAATCACATGATTTCCCTGATTAATCACGAATAATCGCATTTGTACGCAAAATCCAAAAAATAAATTCAAAAGTAGTGTATAGCTTTTAGCATTTAGTTTCATTTTAAATGTGCTGCCATATGAATGAAAGTGCCATAACATTTGTTGTGCAAACACACTTTTAACATCAGCATCTTTCTGTAGTTTTTATGTAGAAGCCTCGCTCCACTGTCTGTCTCCTTGAATGACTTGCTGCTATCAGTTGTGTGTTTTGCCTTTAAGTGATATTTTAGACTGGAACTACTACGCTGAGAAGACAATTCAACTTTGCTGTAAATGCAGGAGTTTTTTTTTTAAATTTATTTTGAAATACGTGCTTTTATGTTGAAACAAGTAAAACCGGAAGTAGTGCCGGTTAGCTCCGTTAGCTTCACACCTGTAGCGGTGATGTTACCTGCTAGCTTATCTTTATTTTGTTACTCCATGCTTCGTGGTGTTTGCTGTAACTGTGTGAATGTGATGCATTCAACAGACTTTTACAATAATAAAAAACCTGCGTTAATGCGCGATAAAATATTTATCGGCGTTAAATAATTAACAAGTTAACGCGATAATAACGAGTTAACTCGCCCAGCCCTAATTATTACACAATACAATCAGCATTTATAGCACTATATTTGCTGCTTTTATAGTTACTAGATCAGAGCCAGACTTATTTCTTTCCTTCTATTTCTTTGTTTGAGTTTTGAAACGGTAACGGAGGGAAAGTTTTGTGTTTTGTTTTTTTTGTTTTTTTGTCCCTCAGGGCAAAGAGGAGGGTGAAGGTGGAGGGCAGATGGTGAAGCTGACCAAACTGAACGGCGTGAAGAAGGTTGAAGATGATGAAGGGGAAAGAAGAGAGATGATCACCCCGGCTCTGAGAGAAGCACTGACAAAGCAAGGTGAGGAAGGAGCAGCTCTGGATTTAGAGATAAAAGCTCACAGAAGCAGGTCGGTAGTTACCTAATACTGCCTCAGTCAGTGGTAGAATTTTATGCCTCTTCGGTTTGACTGTGGACAATATATTCACGTTATCCGTCTGAATTGCTTTGTAATTAAAAAAAAAAGGCTGTTTTACATGTAACCTTTCTCTTTCCAGTAATAATTTACTGTGAAACGCACATTATGAGCCGTGCATTTCTTTACTTTCAGCTGTTAATCTCAAGTGTCAGGCCAATTATGGTTGGCATTTGTGGGGGAGTTTATAATTTAACACAATATTAGATTGAATTTAATGATCTGAAAGGTAAATTATATTGTTGTAGTGTAATAAATTAATTGTCTTTAGTTATCATAAACAGTCATTATGCATGTTTACATTTAAAAAACGTAAAAAAAAACGATGTAAATGCTTAATTTCGGACTTATCTGACTCAACATGTCAGAAGTTCTGACTGAAAATCAGCCCATTAAGAGTATGTGCTGACCTGCTGTCACTTAAAGCATTTCCAGGCTGTCGCTCTGCTCTAATAAAAGGCTGATTTTATAACTGCAGTTTCAACTTAAAGACGACCCCCCCCCCACAGAAAAAGTTAGAAGCAGCCGAACATTTTCTCACACGGTCCTCAAACTCCAGAAATGTGCTTTATTCCCTCTTTAAGCATTGGCCACTTCTTTACTTCTTTACTTTAGAAGTCAGGGAACCTCTCGCAGTTGATCGGGCCCTGAAATAGCGTCCCATTACCTTCTTTCTCCCTCCAGTTGTTACTTTAAGCTGACTGAAGGTCGGAGCAGAAGTTTAAAAAGGGGAAATATGTGTTGTCTAATGGGACTTAATGATGCGGCTCAGTCCAGTTCACCTCTTTGTAATGATGGAAAATGAGAAGAATATGGCCTCTTGAATTTGAGGATCAGGTATTAAAGGTAGGGTAGGAGATCCTGGATTTTGAGTCCAGCGAAGCTGCATTTTGAAAATACACAGGTAAAAAGTCCCAACCCTTTTCTTCACTTTCCCCCCGAAGCAACGCCTCTAGAGTACATGAACGAGCACGAAGGTGCACGAGCGCTGTTCTGACAGCAAGCATCGATCGTTGCCGTATTTAGTATGCTAACTATACGTTTAATAATGCTAGATGCTAGCCAAGCTGGCTCTAGTTTAGCTTCCTGCCAAGCTTCTGGATGCGTAATTCGTTCACGGAGCAGGGTACGAGCACAGGGGGAAGGAGGGGGAGGGAGGAGGAGGAGGAGGGAGGAGCAGATTGCAGTTTGATAGACTGCATCAGAATCCAATCATCGTTAACGGTCCGTTCAGTATGATTGGATAGTGTTTTTCCTAGATTGTACGTTCTAGAGGCCACTAAAACTTTTCATATTTGTGTCAAAACTTTTAATTAATTGGTTGCAATGGGGATGTGAAGAGTATTTCAAGCAATTTGTAAAAAAATGTTACAGAAAAAGATCCCCTACCCAACCTTTAAGTCATTTAAACGTGTGACTGCAGAAATAATAACCTTAATGTGCAGCAAATCTCACTGTAATCCTGCTTTTTCTTGGACCCTGAGAGCCACAGTCTTGGTTTTTAACTCATTAGATCTCATTGAAACATTTCACTATAGTACTACTATTCTGTGTACTATTCAGTTCAATAGTACTTTTCATTTTCAGCCAATACCACTTACTGTTGGCCTACGTAAAACACTATAAATAGGAACTCAGTTTGCGAGACTTCACTTAATTTGACCAAATGTTGACCTATTTCATGTGTTTGTGTTGGCAAGCGTCAGTCCTGGCGGGCACCTTGTTTTTATTTGGAGTAAGAGAACAAAGGAGGAAATGTTGGCATTGAGTCTTGGAAAGCTGTTGGCGTGGCATGGATGTAAAAGTCATGCTACTCAAACTCTCACGCAGTGTCCAAGTAAGTTTACAGCTATTGATTTTCATGGTGAAATAATTAACGAGCAGCAAAGCTTTGAAATCCTCCCGTTTTCAACAGCAAAATTAATTGTAGAGAAGATTCGAATCAAAGGCACAGAAAAATGAGCTGATTTTAGATTTGAAGGTTATTGGATGTGGGGCAAGCTTGAGATTGAATCTTTGTTGAGCATGTTAGTAAAAAAGTAGCCTGATTTCGTGCTTTTTGACTCAACTGCCAGTCTTTTAAAGGGCCCTAATGGATTTTTTTATCCTCAAAGAGGTCAGAAAAGTGTGATTATTTTACTTTGGTTGAGATGATAAAAGACTTTCATGACTTAGTGATACTTTCGATAATTCCGTTTTGGAAACAAATCTCATTAACTCTAATGGCGTGTTTGTCTGAAACATTTTCTGGGGTTTGTTGTAGCACGTAATTCAGGACTCACGATTCAGGACTCACGATTCAGGACTCATGATTCAGAACTGATGATTCATGATTTAGGACTCGTGATTCAGGACTCACGATTCAGGACTCATGATTTCGGACTCATGATTCAGGACTCATGATTTCGGACTCATGATTTAGGACTCATGTTACATGATTTAGGACTCATGATTCAGGACTCATGTTGCATGATTCAGGACTCATGATTTAGGACTCATGATTTCGGACTCATGATTCAGGACTCATGATACATGATTTAGGACTCATGATTCAGGACTCATGATTCAGGACTCATGATTCAGGACTGATGATACATGATTTAGGAGTCATGATTCAGGACTCATGATTTAGGACTCATGTTACATGATTTAGGACTCATGATTTAGGACTCACGATTCAGGACTCATGTTACATGATTTAGGACTCATGATTCAGGACTCATGATTCAGGACTCATGATTCAGGACTCATGTTGCATGATTCAGGACTCATGATTTAGGACTCATGATTCAGGACTGATGATACATGATTTAGGAGTCATGATTCAGGACTCATGATTCAGGACTCATGATTCAGGACTCATGTTGCATGATTCAGGACTCATGATTCAGGACTCATGATTCAGGACTGATGATACATGATTTAGGAGTCATGATTCAGGACTCATGATTTAGGACTCATGTTACATGATTTAGGACTCATGATTTAGGACTCACGATTCAGGACTCATGTTACATGATTTAGGACTCATGATTCAGGACTCATGATTCAGGACTCATGATTCAGGACTCATGTTGCATGATTCAGGACTCATGATTTAGGACTCATGATTCAGGACTCATGATTTCGGACTCATGATTCAGGACTCATGATACATGATTTAGGACTCATGATTTAGGACTCATGATTCAGGACTCATGATTTAGGACTCATGTTACATGATTCAGGACTCATGATTTCGGACTCATGATTCAGGACTCATGATACATGATTTAGGACTCATGATTCAGGACTCATGATTCAGGACTGATGATACATGATTTAGGACTCATGATTTAAGACTCATGATTTAGGACTCATGATTTAGGACTCATGATTTAGGACTCACGATTCAGGACTCATGTTACATGATTTAGGACTCATGATTTAGGACTCATGATTTAGGACTCATGATTCAGGACTCATGATTCAGGACTCACAATTTAGGACTCATGATTTAGGACTCACGATTCAGGACTCATGATTCAGGACTCATGATACATGATTTAGGACTCATGATTTAGGACTCATGATTCAGGACTCATGATACATGATTTAGGACTCATGATTTAGGACTCATGATTTAGGACTCATGATTTAGGACTCATGATTCAGGACTCACGATTTAGGACTCACGATTCAGGACTCACGATTCAGGACTCACGATTCAGGACTCATGATACATGATTTAGGATACATGATTCAGGACTCACGATTTAGGACTCACGATTCAGGACTCACGATTCAGGACTCACGATTCAGGACTCATGATTCAGGACTCATGATACATGATTTAGGACTCATGATTCAGGACTCATGATACATGATTTAGGACTCATGATTTAGGACTCATGATTTAGGACTCATGATTCAGGACTCATGATTCAGGACTCATGATACATGATTTAGGACTCATGATTTAGGACTCACGATTTAGGACTCACGATTCAGGACTCACGATTCAGGACTCACGATTCAGGACTCACGATTCAGGACTCACGATTCAGGACTCATGATTTAGGACTCACGATTCAGGACTCACGATTCAGGACTCATGATTTAGGACTCACCATTCAGGACTCACCATTCAGGACTCATGATTTAGGACTCATGATTCAGGACTCATGATTTAGGACTCACGATTCATGATTTAGGACTCACGATTCAGGACTCAGGACTCATGATTTAGGACTGACGATTTAGAAGTCACAATTCAGGACTCACGATTTAGGACTCACGATTCAGGACTCACGATTCAGGACTTCAGGACTCACGATTTAGGACTCACGATTTAGGACTCACGATTCAGGACTCATGATTCAGGACTCACGATTCAGGACTCACGATTCAGGACTCACGATTTAGAAGTCACGATTCAGGACTCAAGATTTAGAAGTCACAATTCAGGACTCATGATTCAGGACTCACGATTTAGAAGTCACAATTCAGGACTCAAGATTTAGAAGTCACGATTCAGGACTCATGATTCAGGACTCGTGATTCAGGACTCATGATTTATACCCGACTCACAGCTCACTCCCTCCCGGCTTGCTTTCTTTCTTTCTTTCTTTCTTTCTTTCTTTCTTTCTTTCTTTCTTTCTTTCTTTCTTTCTTTCTTTCTTTCTTTCTTTCTTTCGGAGGAGGAAGTGGGAGTTCATTCATTCTGTACATAATTATCTTATTCTAATGGTGCAGTGTTGAATGTTAGAATATTATTATTTTGGCACTATTGTTTAGGTTATTTAAATGTCCTATTTGTGCACAGTTTCATACATTTTATTATAATTTTGCACTGAATGTTAATTTATTGGCTGTTTGGGTTATTTGAATTTATTTAGAGAGAAAGAAAGAAAAATATATGTTTCACTTCGGAGACTTCTTGATTTTTTTTTAGCCTTTTTCACAAGGATTTGGGACGTGGTTTGGAACTTGTTTGTACATTCCGTGGCGCACACTCTGGGTGATTGATTCTAGTGACTCGAAAACCCGATTCACTTTAGTGAGTGAGTCAGCAAAAGGAATCAAGTAACTAACTGCAGGATCCAGAAAAAGTCCAAATATATTTGTTTGATTTAACAACCAACTGATGGGAAAACATCCTCGGCCCGCTCTTTTTATTCGCTGCAGGCATTTGAGGAAGAAAGATGGAGTCTTACAGAAGGCGTACATTATTAAAATATGATATTTTTAAACATTTGGACTCTGGAATCACATAGCTTTTCATTTTGTCTTCAGTTGCTGTTTGTAGCAGATTACCTGAAAAGTCACTAGTTTCAGTTTTCAGTCTGTTTTAATGATTATTTTTAGCTTGAGTTCCAATCTTGCTGCTGTTGCCTTGTTAAGGTTCCAGTGTGTAACACACATACATCTATCATCAAAAGAAGCTGCAGGCCCAACTTGTTTCATTGTGCTGTGACTACAGTAGCCCAGATGGGACAAACCAAAGAGCAGCTCCAGGCGGAGCTTATTGTGTTTTTCTTGCCACTTTAATATCTTCTTACACACCTGGATGGTGTGGTTGTGGTGCTGAGTGTTCATTTGGTTGCTATTTGCGGTTTATGCCACCAGATGTCACTACATCCAGCACAATGAACGTGTTTTAGTATGCAAGTCTAATGTTTTCTTTCCCTCTTAACTCGCATTTTGAGTCACTTTCTCTGTTTTTTTTTATAATCTCTCAGACCTGGGATTGTAGATTTCTACGTCTGGTACTTGCTTGTAGAAAGGTTGTGTTCTGGAATAATCCTCTGGTGCAGAGTTTGTGCTTTTGTAGCTGGTGTTTCCTCGGTGTGCTGTTTGATACGAGCATTACGGTAGATAGAAAGAGTGTATCTTCAGCTTTGATGACTCAGCTAGATTCAAACCTGAGATCTCTGGACGCTCGGACACACCTGAGCACACATTTCCTCGTGTTATTTTATGTGGTTCATACTTTGTTCATCAGTTTAATAGCTGCTAAAATTTATATTCTGTCATTTTTTTTTTTTCAAAATAAAGTGTTGGACTGGAATCAGGCTATTCTGAAAGTCCTTTTAAATGAAAAAGGGCAGAAAGGCCTTCTTGATAAAGCGATCCTGTTATCATGCTCTGGTGTTTCTTCAGCACATTATGTAATATAGATAAAAATATTCTCTTTGACAGATATCACAGAGGAGGATGTGTTAAAGAAGAAAAAAAGGCAGAAGCTGACATTGACTCATACAAACGTTCATAGCCGGTAGTTTGAGGCTGTGGTGATGAAAGAGGACAGCATGGCACCCTTTTTGAGCGAAGTGCGTTTGTAACACTTTTGTGCCACAGCTGAATCTGAAATGCCTTCCCTCCTCTGACCAGCAGCAGATCTCTTTGTTGCAGATGTTCGAAGACGTTTCTCAGAGGATTGTGAGAGAAAATGACCTTGTGAATGTAGAGCAGGACTTCACTGATGTACCACACATGAGAATATAACTTTCTCTCTGCTGAACTCGGCCTGTGTGCTTCTGCGTCCTTCTTTCTCTTGACTTCATCTCTCTGTGCAGGATACAAACTGATTGGAAGTCACTCAGGAGTGAAGCTTTGTCGATGGACTAAGGTAATGGAATTTGTCCTCCTTAATCTAATCAAATCAAATCAAATTTATTTGTAGCACATTTTATGTACAAACAATTCAAAGTGCTTTACATAAAATAAAAGCATTGCAGCAGGGAGTTGAAGAAGCATTAAAAATACATAAAAGAATATAAAGAGAAACAAATAAAATATTTTAAATGAATTTAAAAACAAGCAACAGTCCAGATGAATTAAAAGATATCGTGCAGATTTCATGCATAGACACATGAGAAAAGAAATGTCTTTAACCTGGATTTAAAAATGTCTCCATTTGGTGAAAGTTTAATCTCCACTGGCAGTTTGTTCCACTTGTTTGCAGCATAACAGCTAAATGCTGCTTCTCCATGTTTAGTCGATCGCTACGTTTTGTTCTTGGAATTTTTTGACAACCGCCGATGCACAGATCACAATTGAAAGTGCTGTTTCTGTTGTTCAGTCCATGTTGCGAGGGAGAGGAGGTTGTTACAAGCACACGTTCTACGGCATCGAGTCCCACCGGTGCATGGAGACCACTCCCAGCCTGGCCTGTGCAAACAAGTGTGTTTTCTGCTGGAGGTAAGTACCGCTAAAGACTTCAAAGGACCAGTTGTTGCTGCTTCTTTTCTCCTGCCGGCCCCCTCTCAGACAGATTTTTTTCATCAGGGAGAATTTTAAACTGTGATTTATCAAAGTTATTAGGGCCTCTGGGACACAACAAGCACTTGAATTGCCTGCTGCAAACGATCATTCTCTGTCTTAGATGTGGATCAGTCACAGACCTGAAGACGAGATGAACCGCTGTTACGATGCATAAATCAGTTTCAGCATTTATTTAAGGTTCTGCTTTTCCAGAGAGCAAAATGCAAACAAAGTGGAAGTCAAGCGGGCGACCTATTTTCTAGCATCATGAGTAGGGCTGGGCAACGATTAAAATGTTTAATCTAATTAATCACATCATTTCCCTGATTAATCACGATTAATCGCATTTGTAAAATGCGATTAATCCCAAAATGAATCCAAAAGTAGTGTATAGCTTTTAGCATTTAGTTTTATTTTAAATGTGCTGCCATATGAATGAAAGTGCCATAACATTTGTTGTGCAAACACACTTTTAACATCAGCATCTTTCTGTAGTTTTTATGTAGAAGCCTCGCTCCACTGTCTGTTTCCTTGAATGACTTGCTGCTATCAGTTGTGTGTTTTGCCTTTAAGCAGACAGCAACAGACTTTTACAAAATAAAAGCCTGTGAGGAACAGACTTTTACAAAATAAAAGCCTCTGAGCAACAGACTTTTACAAAATAAAAGCCTGTGACCCCAAATTTTTTTAATTACATTTTTTTTAAATAATAAAAAAAAACAGCGTTAATGCGCGATAAAATATTAATCGGCGTTAAATAATTAACGAGTTAACGCGATAATAACGAGTTATAATAACGAGTTAATTCGCCCAGCCCTAATTATGAGTTTAATGCCTGCATCCATTAACTAAAACAAACTTGTTTATCTCATTGCTCAAGGCCACTCCTGATCAGTGGGGGAAGTTGTGATCCACATGCAGAAGATAAATGGCCTAAAATTGGACACTGATGCATTATGACACTCGTGAGAGAACGGCTCTCTCTTACTCCACTGAAGTTCCATCCGAAAAAGCAGCTCCGAAAGGTCGCTGTCAGAGTGTGCTGCAGTGAACCGCTGCCCTGTCACTACAGATAAACCAGTCTCTCTGAAGACGGCTATGTGGGAAGACAGGAAATAAGCATTTTCAGGGCACAGATTTATTTCTACAGATGCCATCACCCTCCACCTCTCTGAGGCAACAGGTGACCCATCAGTGTAGGGATCTATGCCTATGCACCGGACTGAAAGTAGTGCCTCTGGATACGTTGTTGCACACAGATGTCACACTCATTACGTGCCATTAACGAGGGGGTTTGAATCCAAGAGAAGATTCTGTGTCATCTTTTTTATGAATTAGATAATAATAACGGGTTATAATTGCATTGAACTGCCTTTTAAGTGCATTAAAGGGATAGTTCGCCTCTTTTGACATAAAGCTGTATGACATCCCATACTAGTAATATCATTTATGAACATGTTCTTACCCCCTGCTGCGTCCTGTGAGCCGAGTTCCAGCCTCGTTTTGGTGTTGACGAAGGTAGTCCAGCTAGTTGGCTGGGGTTTAAAAAATAAAGCGTCTTGCTTCTCAAAACAATATGCGTTCAAAAGAGTAATACATTTGCATCACAAAATCGTTCTCCAGGAAAAAGTCAGAGCTCACAATCGCTTGGCCCTATTTTCTCTCCCTTCGTATCACTGCCTGCTGCCGCCTGCCGACAGCCGCGCCTGTTACGGTGTTTGCTGCTCGGTCTGCACAGAGATATTGCTAATATGGGATGTCATACAGCTTCATGTCAAAAGAGGCGGACTATCCCTTTAAAGATGACTTTTATGAGTCAGCGCTGTAGAGCTAAAATTAACTGAATAGATGTGAACACCCAAAGGAGGGGTGGTAGGATGCATTCTAATGACACCAGTGTATAAGTTTTTATAATTTAATGGTGTTAAATGAGCCCGGTCTAATTGCCTTGGAGCGTCTGAATGGGAGTAAAACCAGGGAAATGTTGTGTCATGTGACATCGCAGCATCACCACAGACTGAGCACGGATGCAGTGTTGTGGAAAGTCTCCCTGTTGGTTCGTTTTGATGTTTAACTGTCAGACATATGTCATTTATAGCCGTAACCTTCAAATAGGGGATGTAGATTTAGCCTTTTTATATAAAACCACGTCCTACTCTCTAACCCGTACCTTTTGGTGTTTGTTCCCCTCTAACAGACATCACACCAACCCCGTGGGCACAGAGTGGCGATGGAAAATGGACCCTGCGGAGAAAATCCTGGAGGATGCGCTGGAAAAACATCAGAGTATGATACGGCAGTTCAGAGGTGAAGTCTCTCTATCTCTAGGTTTAGTTTCCCACGTGTTGCAATGTTAACAAGACCAACTGCTTCATTGCAGCCTTCAGTTTACTTCTTATGACCTCCTCATAACCTTGTGTGTAATGAAGCAGAGTAAAGATTAAAATCCTGCTGTTGTTTCTGCTGTTCCTTCACAGCCTGGCAGCTATAATACCTCATAAATCAGGATTCAACTGCTGCACACCCCAAACACGCAGTTTATTTACTCTGAATGTATCAACGTTTGTTCTCTAACTTTAATTTGGGCTCCACCGAGCTCTCAACATTTAAGTTATGGGAGTGTTTAACAATAAAACTTCCCTTTTTTGGGCTCCATTTGCACCACTTCTACTGGTGGCAGCAACCAGCATCGGCTTAAGGTGCTGCCATGGCTCGCGGTTTCGTGCCGGTCATTTATACCGGCAAATTATATATATTTATTAGTATTATTTAATATCAATTAATAACAATATTATAACATATTAATTATATATTTATAACTGGCACGAGTCGCTGCACCAATAGTTGCAATTTTCTCCATCACAGAGGTGTCGATATTTCAATAGGTGTGTTCTCACCATTAGCATCATGTGTTCTCTGATATAGTACTTAGAATATTGTTATAGGACTTTTAAGTGTATTGTGTTACCCTTTCTTTTAGGGCTGGGCGAGTTAACTCGTTATTGTCGCATTATGATTTAAATATTTTATCGCGCATTAATGCACGTTTTATTTTTTTATTTAAATTTTTTTTAGGGATTTTGTGCCTTTTAATAGATAGGAAAGTTCAGAGAGACAGGAAGCAGGGGGCAGAGAGAGGGGGAACGACACGCAGCACAGGGCCGACTGATGCGGGACTCGAACCTCTTGTACATGGGACGCCTGCTCAACCCACTACACCACGACCACCCCTGTTTAATTATTTATTTTATTATTGTAAAAGTCTGTTGCTCACAGGCTTTTATTTTGTAAAAGTCTGTTGCTGTCTGCTGCGGAACAGGAAAAGAAAGTAATCGGCGGATCCACCAAACATGGAGAAGGGTACGGAACTTTTACTCCACTGTCTGGAAGAACTTTAAAATGAAAATGGCCGAGTCGACAGAACCAAAGTCATCTGTAAACACTGCCAAATTGAATTATCTTCTCAGCGTAGTAGTTCCAGTCTAAAATATCACTTAAAGGCAAAACACACAACTGATAGCAGCAAGTCATTCAAGGAAACAGACAGTGGAGCGAGGCTTCTACATAAAAACTACAGAAAGATGCTGATGTTAAAAGTGTGTTTGCACAACAAATGTTATGGCACTTTCATTCATATGGCAGCACATTTAAGATAAAACTAAAGGCTAAAAGCTATACACTACTTTTGGATTCATTTTTGGATTTTGCGTACAAATGCGATTAATCGTGATTAATCAGGGAAATCGTGTGATTAATTAGATTAAAAGTTTTAATCGTTGCCCAGCCCTACTTTGTTTGTTTGTTTGTTATGAAATAGTGTGCTTCAATGGGCACACTTGGGAATTATCGTTACCTTTCAGGATGCAACAATAATAATAATAATAATAATAATAATAGATCGGTTTTATATAGCGTCTTCAGTCCAATCTCCCGTCCTGAGCGTGCCTGGGAGACTGTGGAGAGGAACGATCAGAACCAGAACCAGGAAGGGTGGCCATCCACCTCCACCAGCTGGGGTTTGAGAGGACAGAAAAGAGGGGAAAAAACCACTGTAACACTATTCAAAGGATACCTGTTGGAACAGGGAAACACCAGTTAATGACCACAATAATGTCACATATACATAATGTCATTTGAGAAATTAAAGGGAGGGGGGGGGGGGGAGAGTAAAGTGAGGAAAGGTGTGACAGATGAGCTGGGGGATTTGGAAAACTAATTTTATTCTAAAAAGATTTAACGCCCAGAAGAAGATATTTTCGTTGAGTCATTATTAGCAAAACTCAGTGAAAATGTCTCGTCCACTTTCCAACAGCCTCAAGTTTCTTGTTTCGTCTACCAGGTATCCAGAGAAAAGAGTAAAAACAGATCAAGAGTCAGATCCTCAGGGTTGAGAAGCATATAAATGTCAAAGTTTTAATATTAAACATGTAGAACCTGAGAGCAGCAGATAACATTTGGCCATGTTATCATGTTTTTCGGGACTCTCACAGCCCCTGCTCATTAGCTTTGTATGGTGGCAGCTCTTTATCCCCCCCGAAAAAGCATCTCTTATTTCTTATCTTTGGTGCATGTGAATCGACGGTATGTTCAGCCGAACTGCTTATCCTTGTGTCCTTTGCTTTAAATGCAGAAGGCACCACTAATATTCGGCTTCGTCCCTTTTCCGGCTCTTTAAAACGCTCGCCTGATTTTAGCCTGCCGTGCCTCCATCCAAGTGTTCTTCAGACCTGAACTGATCTCGCATCTTTGCAGTCGGAGCCGCGCCTCCCTAACCTCAAAGCTGCTGCAGATCCCATTATAAAACACTGAGGCCAACGTACTGAGGTAATGATATATATGACAAATGTTAAAAGCCTCTGGGACATATCTTCTTCAAAGGACCGTTATTGTTAATATCATTCTCAGGGCACTTAAGCGAGATGTATTACGATGCAGGTAAATGTCATTTCCCAGGGCACACATAGTGGAACAGGAGCATGCAGAAACTGATGTTGGCCATAGGCTTCTTGCAAAAATAGTCCATTTTAAATTGGTTACTAAGATACAACTAGCTTTTATATAAGAAAATCTAAACATACCGAAGCAATAGTCGAATATAAACTGACTTCAGTCCTAATTATCCTTCCAGGTGCACTGTGAAATCATATTATGCAGCCCTTACCTCCATTTAAAGTTGACAATGATACATCTTACTCAGTGCGGCGTAATGGACTTTCCAGACAAAACTCTGAAGCTCATCTGAAGCTCTGAGGGCAGTTAAGTAGGTCAGCGTCTACCATACGAAAGGCCTCGTAAAATGGTGGTTTTGAATGTTGCGCAACAGTTTATTATGAAAGTTATTAGGCTTCACTTGAAATAGGAAAAAAAAAAAAAAAGTTAGTTTTTTTCGTATAAAGACGTCAGTGTGGCCTTTCACACATTCGTGAATCCTTTTACCTGGAAGAGAACTCAGCCCAGAGGTCACTAATGACTCCTGTCTCGCAGTGAATTGAGGATTCACTGATGCTTTGTGGAATGATAATGTTGTCAGTATTGATTGGAGGTTGTTGAGGAGACATTTACGTGCTTCTTTGAGTCGTGGAGAGGGTTTGAAACAACCCAAATGCAGGAAACTTTTAGTAGAGATCAGTCAGTGGGGTCTACATGGTGAGCAGGGCTCTAAATTAACCTTTTTGATCACCAGCCAATGTGGCAAGTAAGTTTCTGAAGTTACCAGCCAATCAGAATTTCCACTAGCCACATATGTTTCCGTGCACAAAAGACAGATGAGAGACACTGAATTAATTTGATCAATTTATTAACTAAAGCTTTAAATTCATTTTACAGTGAAATTGGGAATGTATATCCAATTAAAATAATTACAATAATTAAACTTATGTACATACAAAACTTATTCTAACATTTCATTACTCCTCAACCCTCACAGACTATTCAGGGTCACATTTTTTGTACATAAAAAAATAAAAAAAATAACTTTAAAACTGATTTATATTCATGTGAAACCTGAATCTACAAAAATGGAAATATTTAACAACTTTCTAAGCATGTTTTAGTGCAGATAATTCACAAAATTAAACACAAAACTATGTGCAGAGAGTAATTATGAGGGGGATACTGGGAAATGCTTAAACATCGTCCGAGCTCTCTGAACTGTCTTCGGACCCATCTGAATCAGTTCCATTTTTCCCTTTTCTCACAAAAAATGTGGCCGGCGTGTTTCGTGAGGTTCATTATCATCCTCCTCCCCTCCTTTGGCGGGCATATCTTTTTTCTTCACGGCCGGCTGTCCCAACCATCGCCACATTTTGTTAGTGTTTGCGTCTGTATTTGTATTTGTACCGGCGTCTATCGTATTTCCAAACCAAGAGTGACCCACGCCCACTCCCCTAGTACGGCAACCTCGGCGGATGCGTTCCCATAGAAACTGCGCTCGCGCGTCCCGCACATAGACTGAGACTGTATATAATAATTTCGCGTCCCGCGAAATAGATGGTAAAGTTCTTCATTTATCATCGGCCAAGCCGGCTAGTGAGTTTTTTTTAATACACGCCAAAAATAACTTTGTTAATTTAGAGCCCCGATGGTGAGATTAATTCGATTATAGCGATTATAGTTGGGTAATTCTCCTTGGATATATGGCGGTGAATGAATGGGATCAGAGGCACAAAGCGTGTCATACCCCGGTATGATAGGTGGCGCTGTACCCATTCCAGCTGTTGCTAATAGAGCCACTTCCTGTTGACCTCTTCACCACCAACAACAACAACAAACTCAGGCATTGGAGAAAGATGGAGAACGCAGAGCCAGATGAAGCTACGTCCCTCTACATTTGGTCTGTGATGAGCTGCTTGTTGCACAAACTCGATGCCCAACGGAGCATTCTCCATCGCGTTGTTTGTTTCTTTCTGACGGCGACAACAACAGGAATATCGTCTCCTTTGACTTCCGGGTCACGACCCCGGGAAAACATCTGGAGCATGCGCAGAACGCAAAGTCTGATTCACCACGAGCTTCAGCGTCTACAAGCAGGTTTAGTGTGACTTTCAACCCAGTTATCTCGGAGTCTTAATCCGATCCGATCCAATTCTTAGTCAAACTAAGGTGTCTACATGCACTTAATAACTCAGTCTTATTGTAATTTAGCCAATAATCCGATCCTTTCAGTGCCACGTGACCCCACTGAGTGATAGCTGAAATTAATCATTTTGACCCATTGTTGTTGCTGGTTCAAATATATCCTCTAGGGCTGGGCGAGTTAACTCGTTAATTGTTTAATGCCGAAAAATATTTTATCCCACTACGCCACGGACCACCCGTTTTATTATTTATTTTATTTTGTAAAAGTCTGTTGCTCACAGGCTTTTATTTTGTAAAAGTCTGTTGCCGTCTGCTGCGGAACAGGAAAAGAAAGTAATCGGCGGATCCACCAAACACGGAGAAGGGTACGGAACTTTTACTTGGCCATTTTCATTTTAAAGTTCTTCCAGACGGCGGAGTCGACAGAACCAAAGTCATCTGTAAACACTGCCAAGTTGAATTGTCTTCTCAGCGTAGTAGTTCCAGTCTAAAATATCACTTAAAGGCAAAACACACAACTGATAGCAGCAAGTCATTCAAGGAAACAGACAGTGGAGCGAGGCTTCTACATAAAAACTACAGAAAGATGCTGATGTTAAAAGTGTGTTTGCACAACAAATGTTATGGCACTTTCATTCATATGGCAGCACATTTAAAATAAAACTAAATGCTAAAAGCTATACACTACTTTTGAATTCATTTTGGGATTTTGCGTACAAATGCGATTAATCGTGATTAATCAGGGAAATCATGTGATTAATAAGATTAAAGATTTTAATCATTGCTCAGCTCTAATATCCTCTAGTTTTTTCCCTCCTAATTGTTGATAAAATTAGGTCTCATATATAGTGGGATTACATTACATTACATTAAGGTCATTTTGCAGACGCTTTTAACCAAAGCGACTTACAATAAGTGCGTTCAACATCGGTAGGCAAAAGAACTTCAGGTCACAAGAAATCATAAGTGCATTTCCTTCCAAAACCAAACAGCTAAGAGCATAACTAGTGCTAGAGTAAGTGCGATAACCAACCAGCCTCTCACCAACTGCACACCAGTCACAGCGGGGTGGGGATGCAAACCCTGGTTCGGGTAGGGGGTAATGAAAATATAGAGGGTGCCAGAGGTGGAGGAAACAATAAGTGCGTAAGGAACTAGGACGGCGCAGGTGCTGTCCTAAGAGGGCGGAGCAGGGTAGTGTTTCCTGAAGAGATGGGTTTTCAGCCTACGGCGAAAGATGGGCAGCGACTCAGCTGTCCTGATATCAGTCGGGAGATCGTTCCACCATCGGGGTGCCAGAACAGAGAATTAGATTAATGCAGCTCTCCCACAACCCTGAAAAGATCGAAGTCGGTATAAAAGAAGGGTGAGTCGGTTGATGTATGGACAGGATTATCTTGACTTTTACATTTGCACATTTAGCCTGATGCTTTTGTCTTCGATGACTTACAAACGAGGAAGAACTTTTAATCTTCAGTGCAGTCAGAAACCCTGGTTTACCCAGAGAGTAGTTAAAGATGCTTTTCAAATGAACAGATTCACTAAAAAAATAAGGAAAACAGCCTCGGGATCGATGAAATAGATTTTATTTTGAATATATTTAACAAATGTGACATTTTTCAAGCAAAACTTACAGCTTCCTGCTACTTTGAGTGGCAGGAACAGGCATGAATGGCTGAGTTTGAATGTTGTCCACAAACCATAACAACTGGTCCTTTAGTGACATTTCACATGAACAGATTTTACAAGCTGCGGTGCAGATTAAACTGGATTTGGCTGAGATGGAAAGGCAGGAATAAAATGATGGGACGAGTCGATCAGAAATGTTTAGCATTGCAAACCTTCACCCTGAAGTTTTATCGTTTGGACACCTCCCTTAAACCACTGTGTAATCTCTGAGTTCTGCTGTGGAAATGGAGGATTTTTAAGCTTATGGTTCTTTTTAAAAGTAGTCTTCCAATAAATTAATGAATGAAGTTTATGCAAACGAGGTTCTGCTTCCTCCGTCTGAGGTTGCATGAAAAGATGGAGACACAAACGGTAGGACTGTGATACCTGTGTGCAGCATCTTAGACTCTCAGCACATGTATAAAACAAATATATCCTCATTGCTTTAGTACTGAATATGTATTTAACGGGGCTCCACTTGTCCTCTCAGTCCTGTGCTGCTGGTTTTTTTAAAGACTTTAGTAGGATTTCTCCTGGGAAACAGTTGATTTGTGATGTCTTTGCAGTTATTGTCGAAGAAATGTTCTTAAAACTCGTGAAGGAAACGAGCGCAAAGTTGCATTTTGGTGTAAAATCACATGGCATCTGCTGTGGCTGCAGGCGTATCACATTAGATGGAATTGATTCAACTTTTCATCAGGCTTTTTTACTGTTTCTTCCCTTCATTGTAAGTCCTTCCAGTGTCGTGCAGCTGTTAAAATGCTTCTGCCATCAGCACAAAACACCACTGTCCAGATCCACAAAGCAGACTTTAAACTCGCATATAAACACAGACATCATCTCTGCTGCTGTTCACAAGGTTTTTGTTTCTTAGTTTTTCTTATTTTGGCTGCTCAGCCTCAGTATAAAGTGTCTACTGTATACATCCTGCCTTTGGCTTAACTGTAACTGACTAAACCTCCAACTTTAAACTCCTTTTCTTACTCTGAGGGAATTCTTTTGATGGTCAGAATATTATAGAATAGAATAGAATAGAATATTATAACCTTCAGGTACACTTGAAGGTTGGTGCACAGATGGTATTTGTATTGTGCTTTGAGTTTTATGTCTCTTTAAAAAACTAATTGAATGGATGTGGTCGGAGCTGGAAGAGACTTTCAGAGGACAAGCCCAGAAACGAGGGCTTCTGGACCTGACCCAAACCACCTCCTCTGCTGTAATTCATCTCATCTTTCATGAGCACCGTATGTCTCTGGTGTGCATATTTATTTGCAAGTAATTACTCAGTCTGATGTCACTTCAAATCCGTACCTCAAGCTGCTGAACGCCACAGCCTTTTGAAGTTTGCATCAGTCTGATTTATGTTTTTTCTTTATTTTTTGTATTGGTTACATATCAATTAAGATGTGTTGTGCTGCCTTTTAAACTGTCAGGTGTCCCCGGAGTGAAGCCTGAGCGCTATGAGGAAGGCTTGGCAGTGAAGCACTGTGCCCTCTCCTTGGTGGGTGAGCCAATCATGTATCCTGAAATCAACACCTTCATTCGCCTCCTCCATCGCCACCACATCTCTAGTTTCCTGGTCACCAATGCACAGTTCCCAGAGGAAATCAGGTCTGTAAAAGCATACGAAAACATAACTGTGGCTGATCTCTAGGGTCTTTGTCTCAAAATAACTCTGCTTTGGCTTATCGGGATTCTGCAGAAGGTACACATCTTTCAAAGTCTGGAGGATGAGTGTGTGTTTAGCATTTAGATTGCATTACGGTGTTATTGGCTGTGGTACTCCAAGCGCACAGCTTTCATTCAACCTTATTGTATTATTGAGGCATTTAAAACGGTGGTATATCACTCCAAAATATCTACATGACCAGATGTTTTTCAGTCTAAGTGCCACGTTTTTTTTCCAACGACAGTGAAGTAACCCTTTACACCATGATTGCTAATGTTCACACCCTGTTTGAGTGTGTAAAGAGGCAAGTTTCCTACTTATCATGTGCAGCTGGCTCCACTAAAAGATCTCCTGAGATGTGTTTGGGATTTCTCCCTAAAACCAGAACTACATTTTAGTCTTTTAGTCTGTGGGGGACACGAGAAAACTCTGTGAAACTCTGCACTGACGCATCATTTTACATAAACTGCGTGTGGTCTTAGCCAACAAGTGAAAAATCCATCAAAGATGGCCTCTGGTGCAAGTCGTGCAATTCTCAGACAAACATGCGGTGCCTCTTTCTGCTTTGCATCGACTATCTCAGAGGGCTCGTCTGCATCTGTACAGGAAAGGCAAGTTTATTTATGTTGTACGGAAGCATATTGCATTCACTTAAAAAAAATAAATAAAAAAAATCCGTTTTTTCCTTTCTAATTTATTTTTTGGTTTGTTTTTCGGGGTAATTTTTTCTGTTTTTTGGGGTAATTTTTTCCGGAAATATCGAGATACTTTGAAATCCTGCGATATTATCCAGCCTGCAAGGTGACTCCTGCCCCCACCCATACATGTGGGTAAAGTCTACAAACTAATAGTTATACCGTCTACATGACTTAAAGACAGGACTATCTCCCAGTGTCTTAAACCCAGATCAAAGTAAAACTTGCTTAAACTAAACAAACCAGTCATGTTTGCTTCCATTAAATCGAGCCCTCATAAAGGGCGTTGATTGTTGCTTTCTAAACTAAAAAAAACTAAAAAAAAAAAAAATTATCCCAAAAAACAAAGCAAAAAATAAATTATACAGAAAAACCGGAGTTTTTTTGTTTGTTTTTTAAGTGAATGCAATATGCTTCCGTAATGTTGCACGTTTCATATGAAATGACAATTCAAAGTGCTTTACACCGAGCAGAAGAGAGAAAAACCGATAAAACCAGAGAACAGTAAACATTCCAGGATGCAATGCATCAAAAACAATGATCCTTAAAAAGGCATTAAAATGCAAATTGGAAGAACAGAAGAAAATATTCATAAAACTTTCAATACAAGTTTAAATCAAAGTGTCTGAACTCAGAGGAAATAGGCTCTTCTTATAAATGCAAAGAAAGAAGTGTTTTCAGTTCAGATTCAGATTCAGATTCAGTTTGAAGCAGCAGAACAGAATACTGATGAAAAGTAATCTCGGTGTGTTTGGGTTGGATTCTGAACGCCACCGGCTGCTCAGGTGTGTGTTTACACAGCACACAGCTTTGCTCAAATATAACGAACCCGAGGAAGACAAGTTTAACAGGTTGTCATTGAATCAGGAGTAAGCAGCGTCCTGCCTATGGCCAATCTCCTCCAGCTCCAGAGGACAAGGCTCACCTTTTTAGAAAAGCCTCTAGTTTACCTGAAAAATCTTAAATTATTTTACTGTTTATGTATTTTTTTATTTTTTATTTATTTTTATTTTTTCATTTATTTTTAGATGCTAGTTTTAAAATGTAGCACTCTGAGGTCATTAAGTTGATGTAACGTGCTTTATAAATAAAATATATTATTATTATTATTATTATTATTATGGCCTGCAGAAACTCAGTTTAACAGTGAAACCGGCTGTTATTCAGCCACAGAACGCAGGTTACCGTAGAAACCTCGTTGCCCTCTCAGGTTTTTGGGTCTAAACGTGTTGTCCTCAGACGCACGTTGAGCAAACATCAATTCTCACTCGGGCACAGACGACTTGTAAAAGGCCTCCCCTGTTAGCTCGGTATTGATCTGAGGAGCTTTATGTTTCCCTTTCTGCACCGCTGGAGCCTAAACTGAACCCGGTCACATTAATGGGCCGTCATTCACATTGTGGGTTAATCTGATGTATGGCTGAGGTAGAATAAGTAGATAACAGAGCTGTTCAGTGTCCTACTCCATGGTTTCTCTCACTAATATACTGCAAGTGTGTTTTTTTTTGTTTTTTTTTTGCTTCTTACTCTCTGTGCATTTCAGCTGCTCCCATCCACAGGTTATAAACTCAGCATCCTCAGCAGACTTGTTGGACAGATATGAATTACTGTGGCGATTATGTCAGAAAAATGTTGTGTAAGTCTCAGTCAGTGTATGTCCCAAATAGGCAGAGGTGGGTAGTAACGAGTTACATTTACTTAAGTATGTTTTTGAAAAGAATATACTTCTCGGAGTAGTTTTAAATCTCTATACTTTTTACTTTTACTTGAGTAGATGTGTGCAGCAGAAGCTGTCCTCTTACTCCGCTACATTAGGCTACAATGAGCTGCTTACTTTTCTTCTTACCTCTTTGGTATTCTACGCCTCATTATTTTTATCCCCCCGCGTACGCCTCATTTTAATGTTTTATTCTGACAGAGAGAGAGACTTCCGCCAAAGGCTCTACCACCTGACTGTGTTCCACCAATCAGACGCAGCCGTGCAGTCTGGTCACGTGACCGTACTCGATCTCAGCGGCGGGACGGGTTAGCTTTAGCATTAGCAGTCGTAGCAAACAAACAAAGAAACAGATGAAAAATGTCAGAACCAACGGTGGGAAATGAAGACGCAGACGAGGCCTCATACTGAAAGCATGTTTACCTTACAAAGAGTGAGAAACAGCAGCTACATTATGTGTCTTCTGTGTCAACCAAAACAAACGCACATTTCAGCAGAAACTCAACATCTAACTTGAGGAAACATGTAGCGGTAAGTTTCCTAAATTAATTTCCCCCATGGATAGGTGAATGTTTGTTTTTAGGTTGCATATGGGTTACATATGTTTTAAACATTTCCTAAGTCTCTTTTATTTTTTATTGAAGTTCTTGAATTTACCTGGATTATTTTTAATTTAAGCTATTTTGTAATTAATTAATTTAATAATTAAAATTTATTTTATTAATTGGATGAACTTTAATTTGCCTAAAGATGATTATTTAGTATTTTTGTCTGTCTGATTGAATGCTTGTGTTAACAAATAAATCAGACGTTACTCAACAGTTACTCAGTACTTGAGTAGTTTTTTCACCGAGCACTTTTTTACTCTTACTCAAGTAATTATTTGGATGACTACTTTTTACTTTTACTTGAGTCATATTATTCTGAAGTAACAGTACTTTTACTTGAGTACAATTTTTGGCTGCTCTGCCCACCTCTGCACATAGCACCAGTGTGTGAAGAACTGAATGCTGTGGCTGTAACGGACTGATAAGGTATTAGTGTTCCGTGTGTTAGATCAAATGATAATTAGATCATTTAACTGATATTGTGTTAGTGAACACCTGACCGGTCTTTTGGCTTTTGGCCTGCAGTTGTTGATGTTTCTGGAAAGATGCCCAAGTAAACAGAGCCAGTTACAATATCCAGTATAACTCTTCGTATGAAGCCCGGAGATGGAATACCTCATGAGCTCTGAGACGCTGAACTCTCTCTGGGAACTCTCTGTGGGAATTTTGTCATTAATTGCAGTGAATTGAGATTCTCTCTTTGCAGATGTGGTGAGGTTATAACTGCAGTGTCGTGTTGTTGGGTCCCTTAATGGGACAGAGAGACAGCAAGGGTGAGGTGAGGGGTGGGAATCTCCAGTTTTTGTTTGGGTGCTGCATCCCAGGGGCATGACGTGGGCCTGAGGAGACGGACTGAGGAGACCGTGTTCCTCCCAGCTCTGCAGCTCTGTGTTGGTGTGCCTTCCTCACTGCATGTACTGAAACAGCATGATAATGTCACAAATGCATCACTAACAATGTTAACTTGCACAAATGTAGCATTATAGTGGCGTTTCTGTCAAATTCTACAACTAAAACCTGCACAGTTATGGTAACGTGTTTACTTCCATAAGATCAAAAGTTTGCAGAAAATAATATTTTGCTGTTTTATTTTTCAGTGAATCAGTTCTTCACAACTATGAAATTATCTCTCATTTGGATGTTCGAGGTACTTTTAACCTCACAAAGGCTATGTGAAGGTTCCTTTTATAACTTCTTGATCCCAAAAAAGTCAATAGTTTGTTCTTTACTAGCCGTTTATTTTGAAAGAAGATCTGTACATTTAAAATGAGTCGAACATTTCCAGATGTTTCTGTCGTCTGACCTCTGAATTCAGAAGCACTTCCTGGTTGTCACCACATATCTCACCCAGGCACATCAGCCTGTCAGGGGCCCACTTATCACACACTCATCATCCATCAAGGTGAAGGCAAGGAGACCAGTCAGCGGCCATTTTTCCTGTCTTCCCGAGCCGCCTGGGTGGAGATGAGCTGCCGTTTCTGCTGCAGTCTGCTGGGTTATTCAGGGGGGAAAGTTTGCTTTTATCTGTCAGGATTTAAAAGCTTTTGAGTTTCAGCCTCATGAAGATTCTTTATTTTTATACTTCTGTTTACTACTGCAGCTCACTTTTATTAGTTCAATACTTGAAAGCCATCCATGCCCTAATAAGTTCAAGGTCAGACTATTGCATCACTCCTGTTCTGAACTCCCTCCATTGGCTTCCTGTTCTTTATAGAACTCATTTTAAACTTTTAATGTTTGTTTTTAAAGCTCTTAACGGCCTCGCCCCGTCGTATTTATCTGAGCTTTTAACAGTCCTGGTAGAGCTCTGAGGTCAACAGATCAGTTTCTGCTGGAAGTGCCCAGGTCAGAATACAAACCCTGGGGTGAGCGAGCCTTTTCCCAAAGCTGCCCCCAGGCTCTGGAATAAGCCCCCCGTCCAGCTGCGTCTTATTTCTGACCTGGGCCTCTTCAGATCCAGGCTAAAAACTTACTTATTTAGGATTGCTTTTAATACGATAATATGATGACACTTTTATCTTATTTTATCTTATTTGATTTTTTTTATATTTTATTGCTTTCACTGTTCTTTTATTGTTTTTATTTGTTTTAACTTATTCTTCTCTTTATTTATTACCTGCTGTAAAACACTTTGGTACATCGTAAGGATTGTCTGTAAAAGGCTGTATAAATAAAGTACATTTACATTTAGAAATACTGTACTGGAAAAAAATGCCCCTCCAAAAATAAGTCAAAAAACAACAAATACAAGACGTTTTTGCTTGAAATAAGCAAAAAATCTGCCAATGGAACTAGTGAAAATGGGCTTGTCAAGATTTCTTGAAATAAGATGTGATATTTAGGACTTTTGAGTTAAAAGTGACCTTGAAATTAGCTTAAAAACCTCTTCAAATGTCAACAAAAGCTTGTTTCATGTGAAATATGACTCAAAACAATTTGTTTTCAAGACTTTTTCACTTAACAAGATATTCCAGATGTATTGTATTAAAACAAGTCCCTATATCTGGCTGAAATAGTACTTGTTAGGCAGTTGTGTCTTATATCAAGTGTAATGAGATTTACATTTTTTCCAGTGTGAGTAAAATATCAGTAATGTCTTCCTATGCCTGAAGTGTTTGTGTGAATGAAGCCACGAGGAACATGAACACAAATCTGTTTTTGTTCAGAAAATCTGCAGCCTAATGAGAAACTACCCAGAAATATGTATTAGTTTTATTTTGTGTTGTGTGTGTGCATGCATGAATATTCCCTCTAACTGCCCCATACACTGTGTGCCTGCCTTTCTCATCATTTTTGCCCGACTCGCTTCCATCTACATCTTTTCTCATTTCCAGGAGCCTGGTGCCAGTTACTCAGCTGTACGTCAGTGTGGATGCCAGCACCAAAGATAGCCTGAAAAAGATTGACCGACCGCTTTTCAAGGACTTCTGGCCACGCTTCCTGGACAGCCTCAGGGCTCTCGGAGAGAAGGTAAGCTACCCCCACTTCACTAATTTGGTTTCCACCCAGGCGGCCTTATCAGTGAGGGGTTGAACTGTGTGCTACTGTAATAGAAAGTTCTGCTTAAAAAGGGATGCATCTGCTCAGCCAAGTTTAACCAGATAAGAGGAGGAAAACAGATCAATTGCTCTCCAGCTGTAAGCTGCGCACGCCTGAATCACCCGGTATGTCGGTGCTGTTTTCTCCCAAGTGTGACTACCCCAACGTGGTTCTGTCCTAAAACTGTAACGTCTGACTAAAACGGCCGGTTAGTGAAGGTGAAGATTAAACAGAACCAGGGCTCCTGAGATCCAACTGCACTGGAAAAAATGCCCCTCCAAAAATAAGTAAAAAAACAACAAATAAAAGACGTTTTTGCTTGAAATAAGCAAAAAAATCTGCCAGTGGAACTAGTGAAAATCGGCTTGTCAAGATTTCTCTAAATAAAATGTGATATTTGGGACTTTTGAGTTAAAAGTGATCTTGAAATTAGCTTAAAAATCTCTTCAAATGAAAAAAAAAAAAGCTTGTTTCATATGAAATCTGACTCAAAACAATTTGTTTTCAAGACTTTTTCATTTAACAAGATATTCCAGATGTATTGTCTTCAAACAAGTCCCTATATCGGCTGAAATGGTACTTGTTGGGCAGTTGTGTCTTATATTAAGTGTAATGAGATACTCAATGAGACAAATATACTTGGTAAGATTTAAATTTTTTCCAGTGTGCACTCGAGCTAAAATGATGTCGATTATTAGTTTTAAACCTTTTTTTTTCTGTATTTTATTTCTATAATTTGTAAAGTTACATCTCTGAATATTTTAGGAGCCATAAACTGTGTGTTTGGTTGCATTAAACATTAAATTATCTCGCACCACACGGTGCTGCTTTCCAGCTCGTAATTAAGTGTTGGATGAACGCTCCCCTGTTAATCAAGGACTTAACTGAGTTTTCTTTCCCTCAGTTTTGGCCTCCAACAATCATTAAAAAAACACGATAATCCAGATACAACCATTACGGTGCCACATTCCCTTTTACGATCACGCTCTCATTCTGTTTAACCATCACACTTTGGCCTATTTGTAACGGTTCTGTCTCCTCTTTTTTCTTAAATACACTGAACAAAAGGTTTTTAATGATACGGATCCCTGAAGATTTCTGCTTTTCTTTGTGGACTTCACAGTGAACACGGATTTAAAGTCTTTAAATCTTTATATTATATATTATACAGTCTTTATATTATAAAGGATTGAACTATAAGGAGCACTTCAAACCTTTAATATGTTAATCAAGTGGGGAAAGGGGGTTTATTTAATGACCGATTTGTAATCTTTAAGATAGATAGATAGATAGATAGATGGATAGATGGATAGATAGATAGATACTTTATTGATCCCGAAGGAAATTCAAGCATCCAGTAGCAGACATAATAAAGCAATAAAAATGTTTATACAATTATAAACACTTTAAAAACACTCTAAGAATTTAAAAAACAATTTAAAAAAAACGGTTTAAAAATATAAAGGGACCAGTGAAATTCAGAAGAATTCATTTTAAAGAACATGTCGATATTAAGTTAAAATTTTACCTTTTTTGTCTCCCAAGACTGAAAAAAAAGCTAAATGTGCTGTCACTACAGCTTGAAAAAGTACCTCCAATAGCAGGTTTCATGATTTTAAGTGTAAGGTTTGCATATTTCCTGGAACAGATCGTTGCACTCTAATTGCACCTGGCTCATCCCAACATGAAAATTAGTGATGCTCCGATCGATCGGCTGCCGATCAAAAAACCGATCACGTGACGTAAATTACTAGCGACCACTTTCTAATGTGGTACGTGACGTGTGTACAGAACCGAACAGGCAAAACCTCTACAGTGCATCTCGACAACATGACCTCTCTTGTCTGGAATTTCTTCAAAGTGTGTCAGAAAGATGTGAAACTTACTGCGGTCACGCCATCTGCGCTTCGCGCTAGCTACACTTGAAAATCGAGTGCCCGTTTACATCGCGTCGTACGGTAGCGTGTGAGCGGATTTATGGTGCATTCAAGTGCACCCCGTAAACTCAGAAATCTATATCGAAGTTGATTTTTCATTTGTTGGAATACATACACCTGTCATTACTTGGTTGTTATTTTTACTACATTCTTTTTAATGATTGAAACAAAATGATAGAACAAAATTATTGAAGCATATTCAGAATCAAACTCATTTCTGCATAGTCAGATTTGAAAACTTCCTTTAGAACCAAATCAAAATGTTCTCTGCCGACTCCACCAGATTCTTGTTCTACATGTCCCCAGCTACCTCTGGCGGTTTAATTTCTATAAATGGTGCACTCTCTGCTAGATGAAAGGCATGGAAATGTCAGATTCCTTCTGTGATCGGCAATCGGGCAGATCATGATTTTGGTGATCGGTCCAAAAAATGCTGATCGGAGCATCACTAATGAAAATATCAGCCTGAGGTTCCTGCAGTTGTCGTGCCTTCAGTTGTAACGTTGCTGGTTTTATCCCCAACTTCCCCAGGCGCCATATGGAAATGTTCTTGGTTTAGGAGCTGAAACCTAAATTGCCTAAAGTAACAGGAATAACTTGGATTTTTAGGAACGAACGGCCTTAAAATGATAAACTTCTTTTTGCATACATTCTAAAACAGCCTTTTCAATCAATCTCTTATTACTCGGGCTGGGCGAGTTGACTCGTTATTATCGCGTTAACTTGTTAATTATTTAACGCCAATAAATATTTTATCGCGCATTAACGCAGGTTTTATTATTGTAAAAGTCTGTTGAATGCATCACATTCACACAGTTACAGCAAACACCACGAAGCATGGAGGAATAAAATAAAGATAAACTAGCAGGTAACATCACCGCTACAGGTGCTGCTCGGTCTCTGTGTGAAGCTAACGGAGCTAACCGGCGCTACTTCCTGTTTCACTTCTTTCAACATAAAAGCACTCATTTCAAAATAAATTTTAAAAAAACTCCTGCATTTACAGCCAAGTTGAATTGTCTTCTCAGCGTAGTAGTTCCAGTCTAAAATATCACTTAAAGGCAAAACACACAACTGATAGCAGCAAGTCATTCAAGGAAACAGACAGTGGAGCGAGGCTTCTACATAAAAACTACAGAAAGATGCTGATGTTAAAAGTGTGTTTGCACAACAAATGTTATGGCACTTTCATTCATATGGCAGCGCATTTAAAATAAAACTAAACGCTAAAAGCTATACACTACTTTTGGATTAATTTTTGGATTTTGCGTACAAATGCGATTAATCGTGATTAATCAGGGAAATCATGTGATTAATTAGATTAAAAATTTTAATCGTTGCCCAGCCCTAGTAATTACTCTACATATTACTGTAAACCATCAAGGGACATAACTTTACACATCCATAAGTGCTGATCAAACAGGACTCTCCATCACTTTACTGGCTTCTTTATTCTATCAGTTTTTGGCTTTTTCGGTGTTGATTTTACGGTGAAAAGTCGATATTTCTATCTTTTTAAACACGTTTAGGTTCTGTGAATCAGTGTTTCTCATTCATCCACACAGACGCTCATACAGCATGCATCATTTTATACATGCAGCGCTTTTCCTGGACAGTCACTCCGATGAGCACACTGGGGACAGAGTGGGACTCCCTGACATGTTGGAGCTGGGGGTCAAACCACCAGCCTTCCTTTTAGAGGACAGTCGCTCTTCCTGCTGAGTCATGACTGCCGCATTTTAAGAGCACCGGCCTCTGTTTCACAGCATGAAGATAGAGATGACACAGAATAGACAGTGGACCAGCGTGATGATGACAGTAAATATTAAAAGGTCCATCAGAACGGGTGCATTTCACCCAAATCTGCATGCAGCTGAGCCCCACAGCTGCACCTCAGGGCAGGGAACAAACGAGCCCAGTGCACGTATTTAATCTGGAATGCTGGTGACTGTAGATATGAAAACTGATTGCTCCCTCTCCAAAGTGACTAAAGGTCAGTCCCCCTTAGGCCAGGCTAGTGACAGCAAAGTCCTGCTGCTGTCACAAAGTGGCACTTCGTCCTGCCGGCACATTTTTCTGCGTATTTCAGGTAATCTCATTATTTTGAATCCTGTTTGACAGTTTCGTGAAGTCATTAGAAAAGGTCTAATAATACATCACCTGCCTCAGCATTTTAAAAAGTAGATTCACACCAAATGTTTGGAATGTTTTCATTGTAAAAAGATTATATTATTTTACTGGAATGAATCATTTTTTGTTTCTATGCATTTCTTTACGTGTGACGCTTCTGAAGTGCAGTTATTTGGTTATATTGTTGGCTTTGATCCCACTGTGGGAACTAAATGTGAGCGATGGTTTGGCCTTTGGCGCACACGAGCACAGCTTTAATTCAAAGCACTGGAAAAAATTCCCCATCAAAAATAAGTGAAAAAACAACAAATACAAGACGTTTTTACTTGAAATAAGCAGTAAAATCTGCCAATGGAACTAGTGAAAATCGGATTGACAAGATATTCAAGATGTATTGTCTTCAAAAAAGTCCCTATATCTGGCTGAAATGGTACTTGTTAGGCAGTTGTGTCTTTATATTAAGTGTAATGATATTTGACTAGAAATGAGACAAATATACCTGGTAATTTAGATTTTTTTTCCAGTGTTGATATATGCCCAGTGAATATTTTATAAATGCTTTTGAAGGGTGCACTGAAAAAATGCCCCTCCAAAAATAAGTAAGAAAAATAAAAAATACAAGACGTTTTTGCTTGAAATAAGCCAAAAAAATCTGCCAATGGAACTAGTGAAAATCGGCTTGTTAAGATTTCTTGAAATAAGATGTGATGTTTAGGACTTTTGAGATAAAAGTGATCTTGAAATTAGCTTAAAAACCTTTTCAAATGTCAAAAAAAGCTTGTTACATATGAAAGCCTACTCAAAACAATTTGTTTTCAAGACTTTTTAATTTAACAAGATATTCCAGATGTATTGTCTTCAAACAAGTCCCTATATCTGGCTGAAATAGTACTTGTTAGGCAGCTGTGTCTTATATTAAGTGTAATGAGATATTTTGACTAGAAATGAGACAAATATACTTGGTAAGACTTTGATTTTTTTCCAGTGCATGAATTTTTGTGTGAAAGAATACGTGTTTAATCAGCTTTTTAGATTGAAATGATGATGATTGTTATTATTTATGTACTTAAGTGTGTGCACCTCAACCCAATATCATGGTCTATCTTTGTCCTCATCTGAAAATAATCTGTTTCTTTTGCCATCTGCCTGATTCAGCTCTCTATGTTCCCAAGTCATTTCCCATTTCATGGTGCCCTCCATCTCCATCCATCCAGGGCACTTATCCCTCTCTGCTCTGTGTCTGTCCTCCTCTCCTCCACCTGGCCTCCCTGTCAGTGCAATGGGAATTGATAGAGTTGTGCCTCAATGTCAGATACGGAAGAGAGGCAGCTTGCCTCACCTCCCTGCTGCCACTGGCCAATTATCCCCTTCCCTGCCATGCCGAAAGATAACCTTCCAGTGCAAGTTGGGAGAAAATGAAGGAAAGGGTGCGCTCTCTTCTCCCATTACTCTTTACTTGTTTTTTTGTTTTTTTCATATTAACCATTTGTCATGTCGTTTCTTACCATTTCTTCGTCTGGTGTTTGTCTTTGATTGCGTATATTCTCCTCTCCATCACATCAATAATCCACTTTCTGCTGCTGTACACCAACAGCAGCTCAAACTCACAGCTCTGCCTTTTAAATACCTCACAGTGAGGTATAGATCAGATTTGTTTTTATTTCTCCCCGACACACATCCAAAGCTGCAGATTCTGTATTACACTGGAAAAAATGCCCCTCCAAAAATAAATAAAAAAAAACACAACAAATACAAGACATTTTTGCTTGAAATAAATCAAATCAAATCAAATTTATTTGTAGCACATTTCATGTACAAACAATTCAAAGTGCTTTACATAAAATAAAAGCATTGCAGCAGGGAGTGTAAGAAGCATTAAAAAGACATAAAAGAATATAAAGAGAAACAAATAAAATCATTTAAATGAATTTGAAAACAAGCAACAGTCAAGATAAGTTAAAAGATATCGTGCAGATATCAAATAAGCAAAAAAATCTGCCAATGGAACTAGTGAAAATCGGCTTGTCAAGATTTCTTGAAATAAGATGTGATATTTAGGACTTTTGAGATAAAAGTGATCTTGAAATTAGCTTTAAAACCTCTTCAAATAAAATAAAAGCTTGTTTCATGTGAAATATGACTCAAAACAAGATGTTTTCAAGACTTTTTCATTTAACAAGATATTCAAGAAGTATTGTCTTCAAACAAGTCCCTATATCTGGCTGAAATGGTACTTGTTAGGCAGTTGTCTTATATTAAGTGTAATGAGATGCTCAATGAGGCAAATATACTTGGTAAGATTTAGATTTTTTCCAGTGTAGATTTATTTTATATTAGTTAGCCAATGGCTGCACATCACAAACAGCACAGAAAGGATCTTATATTCAAAACCTGCTGTTTGAGTGATTTACAGCTTTGTTGTCCATGTGAATTATTATAGCATCAAGAATCACATGATTTGGAAAGTTTAACTTCAGCTTCAGATGGAAAACAGACGGCAAAATAAAATGGCATCAAATTCAAAATAAGAAAAAATACTCGTCAAGAACCGAATTCCTTAGTTTTTAGCACTTAGTGGTTATCTTTATTCTATTTTAAATCAAACACGGAGCTTTTTAGTTTTTAAAACCTTTGCCCACTGTTAGGACTGTAGGAACATTAGGAAACGGGCTTGTTTGTTCCCTCTCTTATCGACTCCCGTTTGTACATCCAGAGGCAGAGGACGGTGTACAGACTGACGCTGGTGAAGGCCTGGAATGTGGAGGAGATGCAGGCCTACTCCGAGCTCATTGCTTTGGGTCAGCCCGACTTCATTGAGGTCAAGGTAAGACTCGGCAACATCTACGGAATCTTATTTTGTTTTCTACCAGCTGCTTGGCTGGTTTAAATGGAGGCAAGTTCTTGATTTCTCACACTACATGCATACGTTTTGCTCTCCCTGTAGAGTTGCTGTTACTGTAGGGACGTAAGTAGGAAAACCACATTTCCAATTGCTTTAAAACCTGTTAAATTAGTTCAAAACTCCCAAACATACCTGAACATTTCAAATGAGGCAAATGAGCATCTGCCTTCTCAGAAACAAGCTGCTCCTCCTCTTATTAATCATCAAAGCTACACTTCACTTCCTTCAGATGATGAATCATTTCTTGTTTTCCTTTTATTTATCTGTGCACAACACACATAGTTATATAATTAAATAACAAAGACAACAGCCCCAGAAATGTCAAAGAAAAAACATGTTTTTGATCAGTTTGGAGCTGAAATCGTGGTCAGAAGTGGGAGTTTCTGTTTTTATGGGGTAAAACGGGTCCGTTTGTTCGGTACATCCGATTGTTTTGTCACATTACAGTCGATGGCAACACAAAGAAGATGGTGAATTCTCAGGGCAAAACAGTGTCAGCATCTTAGCACGGATAAAAATACAATAACAATTGTAACAACAATAGTCCAAAGTGGTGCTTGACCCGCCTGTGCTGGCTGGTTTCAGAACACCAGAATGGAAAGAAATGTACTTGCTTTTTAACTTTGCCTTTAAGTAGGCATCTGGCCCTGTTTTCAGGGTAATTGTGCATGTGCTTGGACCATAGTGGCAATACTGAATGCGGAGACAATAAAGGAGGGAGCCCTAAATCAAGAGCATCAGATATCCTGTCATACTGGCCCCTACAGTCCATAACATTTCTGTGGACATGTGCAGCTGCACAGCAAATGAAGGGCTGTGATACACACGCAAACACGTAATTAAAAGTAGGGCTGGGCAAGTTAACTCGTTATTATCCCGTTAACTCATTGATTACTTAACGCCGACAAATATTTTATCGCGCATTAGCGCAGGTTTTATTATTTATTTTATTATTGTAAAAGTCTGTTGCTCACAGGCTTTTATTTTGTAAAAGTCTGCTGCTGTCTGCTGCGGAACCGGAAAAGAAAGTAATCGGCGCATCCACCAAACATGGAGAAGGGTACGGAACTTTTACTCGGCCATTTTCATTTCAAAGTTCTTCCAGACGGCGGAGTCGACAGAACCAAAGTCATCTGTAAACACTGCCAAGTTGAATTGTCTTCTCAGCGTAGTAGTTCCAGTCTAAAATATCACTTAAAGGCAAAACACACAACTGATAGCAGCAAGTCATTCAAGGAAACAGACAGTGGAGCGAGGCTTCTACATAAAAACTACAGAAAGATGCTGATGTTAAAAGTGTGTTTGCACAACAAATGTTATGGCACTTTCATTCATATGGCAGCACATTTAAAATAAAACTAAATGCTAAATGCTATACACTACTTTTGGATTCATTTTTGGATTTGCTACAAATGCGATTAATCGTGATTAATCAGAGAAATCATGTGATTAATTAGATTAAACATTTTAATCGTTGCCCAGCCCTAATTAAAAGCAAATATATTTTCTTGTCTTTCTGTGTCATCACAAATGATGCTTCAGTTAAAAAGCTAGACGGATGAAATGAACACGTAGGGAGCTGCTGCATCTGTGCACATCTCCACGCTGTTTCCTCCGTGACGTGAAGGTCACAAACCGTTTCACACGGGCTGATTCTGCCAACTCTCTTCATTTCTCTCAACAAACGCACTCCAGTGGAGCGGTAATTTCTCCGTCTTTTTATTCACCGTCTTCGGTTTAAGGCTCGGTTTGCACGGTCCTTTACGTAAGTGGGATAATTCATTAGAGGGGTGGGCTGTGTACCACGCTGACCTCATCCTGGTCATTTGGCGGGCACGGTATTTATTATTAGTGTGGGAGGTGGCACCCAGCGGCAGTCTGAGCCGTGGTTGTCATAGTGACGAATCTGCCTGAGTCTGAGCTCATTATCCGTTGCATCACATGGAGGTTTGATCCCAGCGGAAATGGAGGGTGAAGCAAAAAGAAAGGGTCAGTGGATCTTTTGTCTGAGTGGCAGAACCGTCTCCAGCAGAATTATGAACACTTTAAAGCAGTTTTTTTTTTTTTTTTAAAGGTACATTCTACTGATTCAGTTCCAAAGTGTTTTCACCTTCCTATCGTGTGAATCGAGACGCACGCCGGAAATGTTGAAGGAACATTTGAGACTAAAAATGTCAAAAGTGTGAAGCAGAGAGCCTCCGCTGGCATGACAACAATCCTTCTCAGGCAGTAAAGGACGCTGCAGTTTAATATCCATTATGTTGCAACATCATACCTTACACAAAACAATTACTCTGGAAAAAATGCCCCTCCAAAAATAAGGAAAAAAAACAGCAAATACAAGACGTTTTTGCTTGAAATGAGCAAAAAAAATCTGCCAATGGAACTAGTGAAAATCGGCTTGTCAAGATTTCTTGAAATAAAATGTGATATTTAGGACTTTTGAGATAAAAGTGATCTTGAAATTAGCTTAAAAACCTCTTCAAATTTAAAAAAAAAGATTGTTTCATGTGAAATATGACTCAAAACAATTTGTTTTCAAGACTTTTTCACTTAAAGTAATACTATGTAACATTTCTACCTTAAAATAACAGCTTGAAAAAAACTGTGCGGCTAGAATGAGTTTTAATATTACGATTGGCCTGTCTCCTATGCCCTTCGGGGGTCTGAGTTGGAAAAACTGCGCTATGTAACTTTGCTGGAGCGGCCCGGGAGCTGAGCGGAAGTACTTCGACTTGCTTTCTGGCACACCTACCGCAAAAACAAATAGACCCCTCTCACGCTCCCAGGTACATTTGATTACTCTTACCTTCTTGGTCGACATAGCTTGCACCTTCTGACTCCTCGCCGGTTTGTCAACAAATGTGAAACGTGAAAGCGAAAGGGTGTTGTATTTACGACAGTGTAACCATACATTACCTCCAAGCCTGTAGGGGGAGCTCCATAGTGGGCTTTTTGAGAAGTTACATTGTATTGCTTTAACAAGATATTCCAGATGTATTGTCTTCAAACAAGTCCCTATATCTGGCTGAAATAGTACTTGTTAGGCAGTTGTGTCTTATATCAAGTGTAATAAGATATTTTGACTAGAAATGAGACAAATATACTTGGTAAGACTTTGATTTTTTTCCAGTGTGTTAGCTTTGTTATTAAAAACTCAGGAAGTGAGTTGTTGAACTTTTTGTTTTGATCACGGATCAGAGTAAAAAGTGTGTTGTCTGCAGTTTTCTTCCCCTTTAAAAACTGCCTACACTCATAATTAGTTGCCCCCACTTTAGATAGCAGAGATCAGAGAGAGTCCTGATCTTTGAAGTTTATATTCAGTCGTAGTCTATACTGTTTTAATTTCACTGCGTAGGTGCGAGCTAACTGCTTTGAGCATATTTCAGCCCTTGCACATCAAAATCAAATCAAATCAAGTTTATTTATATAGCACATTTCATGTACAAAACAATTCAAAGAGCTTCACATAAAATAAAATTATTGCAGCAGGGAGTGGAAGAAGCATTAAATACATAAAAGAACATAAAGAGAAACAACATAAAATAATTTAAATTAATTTAAAAACAAGCAACAGTCCAGATAAGTTCAAAGATTTCATGCATAGACACATGAGAACAGAAATGTTTTTAACCTGGATTTATAAATGTCTCCATTTGGTGAAAGTTTAATCTCCACTGGCAGTTTGTTCCACTTGTTTGCAGCAGAACAGCTAAATGCTGCTTCTCCATGTTTAGTCTGGACTCTGGACTGGACCAGCTGACCTGAGTCCTTGGATCTAAAGCCTGATTCTTACTCGGCGCAACCTCGCTTTGACCCATTCTTACTAGCTGGTCGCAAATGGCGCAAACGGTCACGTGACCCAAAATTCCGCCACGCCCCCCGTCGCAAGCTTAAAAAATCCTCGCGCGTCGCAAGGGCGCGCACACAACTTTTTTTCTGACTTCGAGCGAGCTCAACCGGAAACAGCTGACCAAGAGAAAGGAAACATGAACACTGCAGAGACCGCGGTGACCGAGAGGGTGCGCCTCTACAAACATCTGTACGACACGTCTATGAAGTTATACTGGGACAACACGGCAGTGTCGAATTCCTGGGGGGAAATCGGCAGGCATCTGGGGCAGTCGGTGGTGGAGGTGAAGAAAACATGGAAATGCATTCGTGCATTCTGTTTTTGCCGCAGCCGCTTAGCTCTGAGATACATATACAGTTCTACACCCAGAGTAAATTCATTCCATCAGATGTGCCAGCCTCTGCTGACGTGACACCACAGGTGGCATTGTGTATGCTTTCTTCCTATGCTTTTCAGCTTGTTTCCTCAACAGTGACGCCCGCTGGTCTGGAGAGAACTGCAAATGTGACGCATACTCGGCGCAAACTGCGCTTATGAGCTGAAGGAACTGTGAAGGGGCTGGTGCTTTCGATGACGTCATTAATGGTTCTCGAGCCAGAACAGTTGCGCGGTTGCGCCGAGTAAGAATCAGGCTTTAGAGCTCTGCTGGCTTTATATTCTCTGAACATATCACAGATGGATTTTGGGCCTACTTCCACATGGATGCATTTAATGCTCTCATTTCTTGCCTCAATCATCCTAAATGTCCTAAAAAGGCAAAAGAACATGAGACGCGTCCCACAGACAAAGTTAGATTTCATTAACTACCTTTTCCCACCTGGAGCTCGACTTTGGAGCACCTCCCCACGGCGTCTGAACCCGGGCTCCTTAACCGCAGAGTTCCACTACAGGGCTTCTCTTACCCTGTTACCTTCAGTGTTCCAGTTGCAGTTCGCTGCATTGAATAGTCTATATTGACTGAGTGACTTTTTTAAAAAATATTATTATTTATTTATTTGTTTTTTGTTTTTTAATTCTTTTTTGATTTACTCATTGGCTGCCAGCCATTTAATTAAAAAATTTAATTAAAAAAAAAAAATAGATTAAAAAAATAATTAAAAAATGAATAAATTTAAAAAAGACTGAGTGACTTATAAACAGAGGTGGGTGGTAATGAGTTACATTTACTTGAGTAAGTTTTTGAAAAAAATTATACTTCTAGGAGTAGTTTTAAATCACTATACTTTTTAGTTTTACTTGAGTAGATGTGTGCAGCAGAAACTGTCCTCTTACTCCGCTACATTAGGCTACAATGAGCTGGTTACTTTTCTTCTCACCTCTTTGGTATTCTACGCCTCATTATTTTTATCCCCCCGCGTACGCCTCATTTTAATGTTTTATTCTGACAGAGAGAGAGAGACTTCCGCCAAAGGCTCTACCACCTGACTGTGTTCCACCAATCAGACGCAGCCGTGCAGTCTGGTCACGTGATCATACTCGATCTCAGCGGCGGGACGGGTTAGCTTTAGCATTAGCAGTCGTAGCAAACAAACAAAGAAACAGATGAAAAATGTCAGAACCGACGGTGGGAAATGAAGACGCAGACGAGGCCTCATACTGAAAGCATGTTTACCTTACAAAGAGTGAGAAACAGCAGCTACATTATGTGTCTTCTGTGTCAACCAAAACAAACGCACATTTCAGCAGAAACTCAACATCTAACTTGAGGAAACATGTAGCGCTAAGTTTCCTAAACTCGTTTTTCCCCCCATGGATAGGTGAATGTTTGTTTTTTAGGTTCCATATGGGTTACATATGTTTTAAACATTTCTGAAGTCTCTTTTACTTTTTATTGAAGTACTTGAATTTACCATTCTAATTTAACCTATTTTGTAATTAATAAATTCATTTTAATTTATTTTATCAATTGGATGAACTCTAATTGGCCTAAAGATGATTATTTAGTATTTTTGTCTGTCTGATTGAATGCTTGTGTTAACAAATAAATCAGACGTTACTCAACAGTTACTCAGTACTTGAGTAGTTTTTTTCACCAAGCACTTTTTTACTCTTACTCAAGTAATTATTTGGATGACTAACGTTTTACTTTTACTTGAGTCATATTATTCTGAAGTAACAGTTATTTTACTTGAGTACAATTTTTGGCTGCTCTGCCCCCCTCTGCTTATAAAGAGTAGGAATATGTTGCAGGAACAACGTCCTGCTACATATTCCAAACAATTTCCAATGAAGGTTTCCCAGAACTCTCTTTTTCGAGGCATCTCGTGGCCTCGAAAACCATCAGAAAAAAGTTTATACGTACCACATCCGCTCTGGGCTTCCGTACACTTCAAGCCAAGCTTGCTTTTAATTATATAGAATGTTGTTTTTTCTCCAACTATGTCGTTTAGCCTCTTTCCCTCCGCCGATTGGCTTCAGATTATCTAACTTCTCTTGTGCTGCATTTTGTTCTATAAAATTGCAACCAGCTGAGATTAAGATCGATTACAAGGCCTTAAATTGAGATGGTCAATCAGACTGTAGTGCACTGCGTCTTTCAAATGTCATACAGTGAAAACCGGTTAGAATTAGGCGAATTACGATGTGAGAAGATCCTATTTGGCTGACACGAGGTGTGAGGGACCGAGCCGGTCAAGCATGAGGACACAGAAATCATTTTCAAGAAAAATGGGTTTATTCCCCAAAAAATAACAAACTTCAAACAATAGTTGCAGAGCCCTTTAAAAGAGGTCAAAATGAAGTAACTAAACACAGTTAGCTTAAGAATCAACCTCAAACTAACGACTCAAAAAACAAAAAAACTGACCTGACACACAACACACAAAGGGGACTTAAATACTGGCTGATCAGACCATAGTGACACACTGAGGAAGGGGGAAGGGAAACATCTACACAATTTTAAACAAAAGTAACTAAACACAGTTATCTTAAGAATAAACTTAAATGACTAATAACTAAACAAAGTTAACAAAATAAGCAAATCAGAACTAATGCAAAAATTAGAATGAAGACTCCATAGTCTTCCCCCATGGAACTCTAGATGGTATCACCCAATCAGCTAGTCAAAGATTGGAGTGTTCCAGCCAGAGTCCAAGGTACTTCCCCCACAGCACCAACAAAAGAAAGCCCAACAAATTAAATATTTGACTAAATTAAACATACAAAAGCTAACTAAATGTGCGCGCTACAATTAGAACTAATGTACTTCAATATTATCAAATGAAAATAAACTACCCATATATTTGTGCTACAGTTAGCATGTATATGTAAACTCAGAATGAAAAAGTGTTGGTGTGTGGGGTTACCGCACATGAGGACTTGAGACGCAGAACAAGACTTGCTTTTATGAGGTAAGGGGGGACAGCTTTGTGCAGCCATGCAGATAGAAATTTGGACACCAATTGCAATCAGTAACACTTTAAACACATTGTTACCATATGAGAAAGTACACCAAAACCAAGCCAGGATCGCCAAACATCACACGGAAAAATGCTTGAATAACGAAATCCTGCTGCGTTTTATGGCCACATTTTACCAACATTTACCTTTTTTCTTTTAGTAAGGGATAAACGGCTGCTGCACTCGCATCTTACATTTTATTCTCAACTTAATAACCAATGGAAATTGGAAATTTTCAACCTCCCACTTATAAAACTTTGAGAAAACGCAAAAGAAGTCTGATATCTGGGACCTCAGATAAGGTTTAAAAACCCCAACATGTGCAGGGAGAAAGGTAGTTTATCAAGTAAACATAGAATGTTTTATTTGCTATTCTTATAATATATAATTGGACGTTAAACAAAATATTGGTAGAGCATTATTAGCTCATTTCTTTTTAACTTCAGTGAGCTATAAAACTGCTGATTAAGATTTGCTGTTAAAAGCGAAGAAGCTCTGATTTCACACTTCCAACATACAGCAAATGCAGCATGTCGTCAGGTGGTGGGTGGCGATAAAAATGCTGGATCATTTTCCACAGCCCCCCACAGATCTCAGCGGCTCCCTGATTAACGTATTTTTAGAGCGAGGTGAGCCCAAAGTGACAGGGTTGTGTTTGGGTAATCGACAGCTTGCTTTATGACTGAGTTCATCATGAGTTTAGGAGAGAAAAAAAAAAAAAAAAAAGGACGCAGTGAAATGATCCGCAGAGACCCGCTGTTCTATTGATGTGTGCATTGATCCACCACAACATGACATTTCATTATATCAGAGTGAGTGCAGCTCTTACAAGACAGCTGGGAGCGCTGGAGTGGATCTATAATGGGAGAACCTCTGAGATGTTTAAAAGATGAAACCACACCCACTTTAGGAAACGCCTGCACTGCTTCCTTTTATCCAACAGAGAGGAAACGCTTTTACAGTATTTTGGTATTAATGGTAAACGCTTATACAGCGCTTTTACTTTACAAGCCACATGAACCCATTCTCACAGACGTACAGCACATCTTAAGATGTGCCACATGTTACTAAATGCTTTTGTCCCTGGTGCAGAGATTCACACAACGATGGATGCGTCGAAAGATTTGAGCCGCCCCATTTCATAGACGGTTGTTGACAAAAAAAAGTCATGAAAGGTGCAAATTTCCAACCTCAACAGCCTGAGTTTTAGTCTAACTTCCCCACAAATGCATTCATTCAGTTTGTGGTTGTTGTGACAGAGATTTTTTTATGGGTAAGGCTATTTGCACCCCTGGTACAATTAGCACTGTATGCTGATTGTACCCTGGTGCAAATAGAAGTGAATGCTATTCGTACCCCGGTGCACTCAGCAATGTGTTTTATTGATACCCCGTCTGGTGCAATTAGAAGTGTATGCTATTTGTACCCCGGTGCAATTCGAAGTGTATGCTATTTGTACCCTGGTGCAATTAGAAGTGTACGCACCGGGGTAACTTCAAATAGTTTAGCCTCTCCAAAACCGGCGCCAAAATGCCTTTTCTATCCAAACGTGAGGTGATCAATAAAGGGTTACCAATGCCGGAGGTCCAAGGTATATGCTTCAAGCAACAGGGCATAAGATATCTCGATCTACTACTCGCATTCAAATTGAACCCAAGGATGATTATGAAAAAATAAACTGAAATGGCAGCTAAAGTTTTGTTTCATGGTTGCTTTGGTTATATAGCTAATAATCATAACTTTAAGCTTAACGAAAAATGGGAGAGGTGATTTAGCATGAAATGATAGCTAGTTGAACCACTGTCTCCCGTATGGAGGATTACGTTGCTATCCATTAAGCCAGAGATGTCCTCAGCTAAGAGTTAAGAAAGACATCTATATTTCAATTTAAAAAGATATTAGTGCCATCAGAATTCTTCGCTTTCTGATGAAGAAAAAACGAATGTCCGCAATGGCCTTTGTGCTCACGAGCAAGCTGTTTTTGGTGATAATTCACTGGGTGTGAAGAATCACAGATCTATAAAGAACCTTCTTTAGGACCAGGGGTACTAATAGACATTCAGAATAATGTATGCTATTTATAGCAAAGTGTGCTATTTACACCCTGGTGCACTAGCTAATTGTTGCAATCAAAACTTCCGTTTGAGAACTGAATTGTTTTTCAAATTGCGCGGCTTCTCTGCAGAGACGTTGGTATGCGCACTATCACTTCTCACTGCCAAAACGCATCGGGTAAGAATCGAACCCGAGACTCCTGTATCTTTACCCAAATCGCTTACCACTACGCTAGTTGATCCTATAACATATCCGTGGTGTGCAGGTAACTTTATAGTTATTATGGCTGAACGTCATGATCGCGAAATTTCTAAAAACTAACAAACTGACGGTTGTAATGTGTTCACTGAACATCGATTATGAAAATAAAACACAATGTTTCCATCTAGTTTTTAATTGGAACAGATATTAGTGCCGAAACCTAGCAGTATTCTTCACTTTCTGATGACGAAAAAACGGATGTCCGCCATGTTTTTTTGTGCAAGCCAGCAGCTTTTATTTTGGTGTTATGTCACGGGGTGTGAATAGCTCAGCTGTGTGGCCAAGGCTATTTGTACCAGGGGTGCAAATAGACACTCCGATTTTTTATTTTTATAGTTAGGGCTGGGTGAGTTGACTCGTTGTTACCGCGTTATAACTCGTTAATTATTTAACGCCGACAAATATTTTATTGCGCATTAGCGCAGGTTTTATTATTCATTTTATTATTGTAAACGTCTGTTGCTCACAGGCTTTTATTTTGTAAAAGTATTTTGCTCACATGCTTTTACTATTGTGAAAGTCTGTTGCTCACATGCTTTTATTATTGTGAAAGTCTGTTGCTCACATGCTTTTATTATTGTGAAAGTCTGTTGCTCACAGGCTTTTATTATTGTGAAAGTCTGTTGCTCACAGGCTTTTATTTTGTAAAAGTCTGTTGCTCACAGGCTTTTATTATTGTGAAAGTCTGTTGCTCACAGGCTTTTATTTTGTAAAAGTCTGTTGCTCACATGCTTTTATTATTGTCAAAGTCTGTTGCTCACAGGCTTTTATTATTGTGAAAGTCTGTTGCTCACAGGCTTTTATTTTGTAAAAGTCTGTTGCTCACATGCTTTTATTATTGTAAAAGTCTGTTGCTCACAGGCTTTTATTATTGTAAAAGTCTGTTGCTCACATGCTTTTATTATTGTCAAAGTCTGTTGCTCACGTGCTTTTATTTTGTAAAAGTCTGTTGCTGTCTGCTGCGGAACCGGAAAAGAAAGTAATTGGCGGATCCACCAAACCTGGAGAAGGGTACGGCACTTTTTCTCGGCCATTTTCATTTTAAAGCTCTTCCAGACGGCGGAGTCGACAGAACCAAAGTCATCTGTAAACACTGCCAAGTTGAATTGTCTTCTCAGCGTAGTAGTTCCAGTCTAAAATATCACTTAAAGGCAAAACACACAACTGATAGCAGCAAGTCATTCAAGGAAACAGACAGTGGAGCGAGGCTTCTACATAAAAACTACAGAAAGATGCTGATGTTAAAAGTGTGTTTGCACAACAAATGTTATGGCACTTTCATTCATATGGCAGCACATTTAAAATAAAGCTAAATGCTAAAAGCTATACACGACTTTTGGATTCATTTTGGGATTTTGCGTACAAATGTGATTAATCGTGATTAATCAGGGAAATCATGTGATTAATTAGATTAATTAGAGGTGCTCCATCTCTTTGGAGCACCTCTCTTATCTCCCTTTGTTTGTAAAGATTTTGGCAGTATGAATAAAGTTCTTTGTTCTGTCCAAACCTGACCTTCAGAACAGGAAAGATAACTCGTCTCCGCCACATCCCGACAATCAATTATTTAGCCGTCTCTGCGGTGCAGGTGAGGGGTCGCTGTCGGGGTGAACGCTCACTCACTTCCTAATCTCTCTCTGTCCTTTTTTCTGCTTGGTAATCGCTCCTGTGTGGTTCTTCCTGCCCCCTCACTTTCCCTCTCCCCGCCTATGATCACTATATCGTCTGTTACTGAGGAGATAAAAACGCTCTGACTGCTGAGCTGTGAGCACGCTATCGACTTCTGCATCATGAGCCCGTAATTAGTGCGTCCCCCCGACGGTGCGATAGAGGAAGTCGCTCTCATAACCAGCTCTCAAATCAGCCGTCACTGCTGACCAATGAGGGCGTTTCGCACTACGGCCGTCTCCCTAACCCTTATATTATAGTTACGATATTCCATTTAAATCAGAGTACCAGACACCTCAAATATGCAAGTTGAACACAAAGTTTAAACTTCTGTCATTCCAATTCACCTTTCGTTGCTTTAGATCAGTGATACTCGCTATTTTTTTCACAACAAAATCAAGGGAAGAGCCACTTTTACGACAACATACTAAAGTCCACTTTATATGCATTTCTACATATAAAACATCCCATAAAAAAAGAAACAACACAGCCAATACATTTTCAATTAGGACCATATTCACCTTAAAGGTAGGGTAGGAGATCCTGGATTTTGAGTCCAGCGAAGCTGCATTTTGAAAATACACAGGTAAAAAGTCCCAACCCTGTTCTTCACTTTCCCCCCGAAGGCACGCCTCTAGAGTACATGAACGCGCACGAGCACGAAGGTGCACGAAGGTGCACGAGCGCTGTTCTGACAGCAAGCATCGATCGTTGCCGTATTTAGTATTTAGTATATGATAATTATACGCTAGGTGCGGGCCAAGCTGGCTCTAGTTTAGCTTCCTGCCTGGTTTTTGCCCTTTTTTAATTAAAAACCAATCCATTGTGCCTGCATCTCGCGCTGGCTAAAGGAGCTAACGTGCTCTGCGGTCAAGTGAGAGGTGGTTTAAGCGGGCTGCGTTGCCAGGTTTAACAGTTCCCCCTTTAGTAAACACCATTAAGCCTTAATTAATACTTAATAAAAATACTTAAAGGGATAGTTTGCCTCTTTTGACATGAAGCTGTATGACATCCCATATCAGCAACATCATTGAAGGTAGTCCGGCTAGTTGGCTGGGGTTTAAAAAATAGAGCGTTTTGCTTCTCAAAACAATATGCGTTCAAAAGAGTAATGCTTTTGCATCACAAAATCGTTCTCCAGGCAAAAGTCAGACCTCACAATCGCTTGGCCCTATTTTCTCTCCCTTCGTATCACTGCCTGCTGCCGACAGCCGCGCCTGTTATGGTGTTTGCTGCTCGGTCTGCACAGCAGGCAGTGATACGAAGGGAGAGAAAATAGCGCCAAGCGATTGGGAGGTCTGACTTTTTGTACATACATTTTGTGATGCAAATGTATTACTCTTTTGAACGCATATTGTTTTGAGAAGCAAAACGCTTTATTTTTTAAACCCCAGCCAACTAGCCGGAACTACTTTTGTCAACACCAAAACGAGGCTGTAACTCGGCTCACAGGACGCAGCAGGGGGTAAGAAGATGTTCATAAATGATGTTGCTGATATGGGATGTCATACAGCTTCATGTCAAAAGAGGCGAACTATCCCTTTAATACTACAAAATGCAAACTTAATAAAAATACTCAATACTGTGCAGTATTCGCTGTATGTTATTTGAAAAAAATGTATTGTTATTGTTACCATATAGTTGTAGCTACTATACGAGTGCGAGCCGCCAATTTAAGCTTGAGGAGCCGCATAATGAGCATCTCTGCTTTAGACCAAGTCGAGGATCACAAAAGATGAGAGTTTGTGAGATTTAAACTGGTTAAAAATGTGAGTATCGTAAGTTAAAGGGAGACGGGTGATCCCGTGTTAGCAGTGAACTTCCCTCTGAGAGGGAAAGGATATCCCAATCATGCCAGAAAACCCATCTCAGAGGAAGCATCTCTTCCATTTTCTCCCTCCTCATCTGAAATCTGTCCGTTCGTCTCCCTTTTGTTTATGTAATGATTTAAGTAATGTGCACGAGTTTAACCAAGACAAAGCGTGGGCCTGTAAAGATGATGAATTGCATGGATATGTGCTCGTCCACTGCTACCGGTGGCGAGATCTTTCTTATCGAGGCCATTAGTTATTCATCATTTTATGCGATGCAAGCCAGCGCTGTTTGTTTGTTTGTTTGTTGGTCCGATTTATCGCCCCAGCGCTGCATCAATACCACTTACCTGCCACCGGTCGCTCTCTGAAAGGGAGCGTGAAAAGAGTTGGTTGAGGGTGTAAATGTGCACAGATGAATTTAGCACTGCGTTTGGGCTTTAGAAATCAATATTTATGATTTCCATCAAAGGTGGAACAAATAGATTATCTGAAAAGGTGAAGGGCTCTCATTCGTTGGCTCCGTCGCCCCCACACACTTCCCCAGCTGATACAGTACATTAATTCCTTCCATATAGATCTTTACCCATCTCTCCCATTGCTCTCTCCTGCCTTGGCCATTCTCAGTGATTTATACCAAGTCCTGGATAGTTGATCTTTATTCAGCGGGCCTCCAGGCAAGGCTGATAACACCAAGGACTCTCATCAGTTCTGTGCAGCGATCTTGACCCACCTCGCCACCCCCTTACAGTCCCTTCCAACTCAGCCCCTAATGATCCGGTTCACTTTGTTTGTTTTTCTTGTGCTTGTGCAGTGGAATCACAATCAGCCCCTCAAGACTTATGTGGTTCCATTGCACAGATTCCCAGTAGATGGGAATGGTGCTCTGAAAACAGACCAAGAAGTGAATACTCCAGTGTAGAAATCCACTATATTGGTTTTAGAAAGTTATCTTGACGTGGACCCTGTTAAATAGGGAAGTTTCTGATATTTATTCTTCCCGGGCGTGATATCTTTCATTGATCAGACGGATTATTTACCAGAATAATGCCCTGGAAAAGCTGAAAATGGCTCTTTCTAAACACCGTGAGATGTAAAAGATGGTGGCAGGAAGGAGCATTAAAGTAAATAAGAATTAAAATGGAAATGCAACAGTTTTTAACCATTATTTATAGAGTTTTTATCTGTTCAGTTCTCTCATATACGGGACACCGTATAGTAAATCTGCTGTGAGACTCTGCAGGTAACATGTTTTTGATTTCATTTGTTTTCTCTGAGGCTCAGGGAAAATTGTTATTCTTCACCGGAATGTGCCGCATCATCGGAGCTGAATAAAGCGCAGGCTGGTGTCTTTATTTTCAGTGTTTTTGTTGAGACTGAGCTGAGAGAGAAAGGGCTCTGTCACTGTTGTTTTTCCTGCTGATGGTTACCTGATTGAGGATCAGAGGGTGTTACTGGAAGCAGACTCAGTGGGGTTACATGGCACAGTAAAAATTAGATTAAGGGCTAAATTACAATAAGACTGAGTTATTAAGTTCATGGAGACACCTTAATCTGACAAGAAATTGGATCGGATCGGGTTACTCGCGATTGGATTAATCGTATCCGAGTATGACATGCGTTGTGCCTCTGATTCCATTCATTCACCACCATATATCCAAGGATAATTACCCTTTGCTCAAATAAGGAGCATAACACAACTCTTGCTATAATTGAATTAATCTCACCACACTGGAAAAAATGCCCCTCCATAAATAAGTAAAAAAAAACAACAATTAAAAGACATTTTTGCTTGAAATAAGCAAAAAAAAATCTGCCAATGGAACTAGTGAAAATCGGCTTATCCAGATTTCTTGAAATAAAATGTGATATTTAGGACTTTTGAGATAAAAGCGATCTTGAAATTAGCTTAAAAACCTCTTCAAATGTAAAAAAAAAAGCTTGTTTCATATGAAATCCGACTCAAAACAATTTGTTTTCAAGACTTTTTCACTTAACAAGATATTCCAGATGTATTGTATTAAAACAAGTCCCTATATCTGGCTGAAATAGTACTTGTTAGGCAGTTGTGTCTGATATTAAGTGTAATGAGATATTTGGACTAGAAATGAGACAAATATACTTGGTAAGACTTTGATTTTTTTCCAGTGCATGTAGACCCACTGAGTGATACTCAGTTCTAAGTTCTACTCAGTTCTAAGTTCTATAAGTTCTACTTGGATTTCCATTTTTGTGAAGACTCACCAGAGTTTGAGGAGTTATGAAGATTCGGCCCACCGTCCTTCAAAGTGCATTAAAGGAGGTTAAAGTGTGAATGTTTTAATTAAAGTTAAGAAATGAGTTTCTGTTGGTGTCAGAATGGGCATTTTTGTTGTGGTGCTTAATGTTAGCATGGTTAGCATAATATTGTGCATATTCGAATAATTATATTTGAGCAGAAGGCAAAGCATTACTCTGATGTGTATGACTCTGGGACCACAACTGGAAAATGGCTGCAGCACCAGTATATAACTATGATGGAAGGCAGCCGTGTTATAAATAAATATAAATCACTGAACACTGAGCAGCTTTGGTTCTGTATAATCCTTAGAGGTAAGTTCTGCGTGGCTAACTGACAGAAGCAGGCAGTTCTTCAGTCTGTGGAAATATTTCTCAGACATCTTTGTTGTAACAAACATTTCTAGTTTAGTTCAGGGAGCGTTGTTCAGCTCTATTTGTGAAGTGAATGGTTGCTGCGTGTCAGTCTTCTGTCTGTCATTGGGAACCGTTTACAGCTAAATTCAGTTCGTAGAAACTCACTGTTTTGCTCTTGTGTGCTATTCTGAAATTCACTGTATACCTTTAGGTAATCTTAGCTTTTATTTTAGGAAATACTGCTGTAAACGCCCCTTTAATTTAACTTTACTGGCCAAATTAGCATATATTTATAGATTTGATCTATCCATTGAACAAGGAAGAAAAGGGGGAATCCTATCTTTAGCAACTTTAAAGCCTAGAGAGGTATTTCTGGTGGCAAAATTGGATTTTGTCGTGCACAGATGAGTTTTTAGAGGATTTCTAACGGCTGGTGAGGTACTTACAAAGCAAGCATTAGAAATATTGTTAATCAGCTGTTATCTGTAACTTCTTATGTTGTTGGTTAATAATTTAAGAACTCTGCCTTTGAAAGCAAGTCATGAACAGAGGCGGTCCTGGTTTAAGTGCCTGCTTCACATAGAAAGAGGATAAACTATGAATAAAAGAACAGCCTCACTTACTTTATGTGATAACTGGAACTTTTGTCTGATAATGCATCTAATTGCTGATGCTCGGCTTGTATCTGAGGACATTGGTTTGTATCGAAGCAGTTTCACCTGCTTCCTGCTTCCTCTCTGATCAGAAAATACCTCCATCCTGCTGTTTTTGATGCTTTATTACTCCAATTTTCATCTTCAGCTGAGTTCTATAGTTTACCAGCCTCCAGGATTAATATTGATAACCTGAAGCTATTGCTGTGTATATTAAATATAGGTTATTTAGTGTTTGTTGTTCATCCTTCTGCTTCTTTCAGAGAGTAAATTAATAAAAACGAGTCAAAACAGCCTCAGTGAGTTTTATTTAAGGACGATTTTGAATGAATCGGTCTGAATAACCGTGTTTTAAAACTTTATTTTTGGTCTTTAGTGTGTGGATCTGCATTAGCTGATGATTTTGACAAACAAACTACCCTTAAATATCTAAAGTTTGAATTTTTTGAGCCTCAAAGCGTCTCACAGCTGCCCAGAATGCAGCTAAGAATGTTCCCAAATGCTGTGTTTTTTCTTTGTAATGCACCAACCTGAACCTGCTCAAATGAATGCTGACATTTTTCTGTCGAATTACTTTTAGTACGGCGAGGAATCCTGAGTGTGAATGGGCAGATATCTAAAGTAACTTGTTTTCTGTGGCTCTGAAGGATCCTGCTTCAGTATAGATCCCATTTCTGTTATAATGACACTCAAAATCTCTCATGTGATAATATTTGAAGACATAATTGCTGTCCTCGGGTGTGTAAATAGACATCGTTCTTGTTTCCTGTGTGGTTGCCTTTAAAAAGCTGTGTCTTTCGGTGCTTTTGTGTGTTCAGGGCGTGACTTACTGCGGGGAAAGCTCGGCCAGCAGTCTGACCATGGCCAACGTCCCCTGGCACCAGGAGGTGGTCGCCTTCGTCCAGCAGCTGGCCGACAAGTTGCCTCAGTACGAGATCGCCTGCGAGCACGAGCACTCGAACTGTTTGCTCATCGCTCACACCAAGGTAAGAACCCGGCCGAGTTGTTGTCAATAGTTCGATATCGTCCCAAATCTGCAGAATAAATCAACTGAACGTGACATTTAAAGGGATAGTTCGCCTCTTTTGACATGAAGCTGTATGACATCCCATATTAGCAACATCATTTATGAACATCTTCTTACCCCCTGCTGCGTCCTGTGAGCAGAGTTCCAGCCTCGTTTTGGTGTTGATGAAGGTAGTCCGGCTAGTTGGCTGGGGTTTAAAAAATAAAGCGTCTTGCTTCTCAAAACAATATGCGTTCAAAAGAGTAATACATTTACATCACCAAATCGTTCTCCAGGAAAAAGTCAGACCTCACAATGGCTTGGCCCTATTTTCTCTCCCTTCGTATCACTGCCTGCTGTGTAGACCGTGCAGACCGAAGTGCAGACCGAGCAGTAAACACCGTAACAGGCGCGGCTGTCGGCAGGCTCAGGATTTCATTGCATTTTGATGTTGCCTCTTATCTGATTTAGCCCCCTTTTTAGAGCAATGCCACCATCAGAGTCGGTTTTATCGTGGCTGAGACACACCACCCAGTAAAGTATCATTCTTAGCGTAAACTCTCAGCCTCGGCAACTGTCTGTCAATAATTAATGATGATTAACTGTCACCTTGGAGTCCATTAGGCACCTAAACACATGATTTATGTGTTTTAAATGTTGAACCATGGGGCTTTGCTGCTGCTACTGGGCCCTCAATACCTGCAGAAGGAAAAGGAAAGCAAATGGCTTATTTGTCTAGCCTGGGTGCCAGCCGAACTTAGCCCCGCCCATAAAAGTTTTGGTCGGGAAGTTCGGTCTGGCTCTGCTCAGTTGGGAAATCATTATGCCCGACCAAGAATCGGTCGACCCAATCAGATTGCCAGGGCGGGCTTAATACGATGATGGACAGATGATCAACAGGGACATTATCGACTACGTCACTAAAGAGCGCTTAGTTTGACTTGGTTTGGAACAAACATGGCTGCCGCTGGAGAGCTAGGGTGTGTAGATTCTGCCATCGAGTCTGTTCTACAGGATCTCCACATTGCATTCATTTTGAAAGACGAACAGAGGAACGCGATAAAGGCTTTTATCGATAGAAAAGATGTTTTTGCCGTCCTTCCTACAACAAGTGTGTGTTGCTTAATCTACGTCACATACTACATTGCTCTGATTGGTTGTAGGTCTATCCAATTGAGCGACGAGGCATTTTTTTTCTCCTGGTTCGGTTGAAACACGCCCCATACTCAAAACTCTATTGAGCGGTATCAGACTCACATTCTGACTAGAATCGTGAGTATGACGTAGTCAGGCTATTATTTGTCTCTGAGGTTATACGAAACAGTCACAGGCTTCAACTTGTCTTAGGAGCAAAAATAAGCTCTTAAAGTTGTATGAAAGCAGATTGAGTGGTAGGATTTTTTCAAAAGGAAACTGCAGAATATTTAACAGTTTTACCACTCGGGAAAAAGAAGAAATGCCATCGTGCTTCACTGGGCCAGTGGAGCTCAGCTGGAGGGATGGAGTCCTGTCTGACCAACATCTTCCACAGGTGTTCAGTCAGGTTGAGATCTTTTACACCATATTTTGGTATAATATCATACTCTCTCAGCCGAGACTTCTTGGAATAGATGATGTCTTTGTGCTGACCCTTCCCTCTGAGCTAATTACACGTTTTCCATCTGCAAACATCTGTTTTCCACAAGCAAACAATTCTATCCATGCTGCCTTTCAGGTCACCTACACCTAAACTTCCCATGCTTGGGCATGTAATCCATCTGTAGTTCATTGTGTGTGTGGATAATGGCGACTGTCCTGCGAAGTCTTACCCCAAGACGATCCCCCGCATTGTTCTTCTGCTGCTCGTCTTTGTCTGCTGTGTTTCTCTCTGAAACCATTGATCCAAGAGCTTGTGCTGTTTGTTCTGTTGTTGTCTGCTTGACTTCCCATCTTTTTCCAAAGTATTAATTGGCTTCTAGAGGGCAATTTACCAGAAACAATGGAAGTAAAACCGGGTTAGGGTTGGGTGAGGATGGAGCCCTTGTTTTCTCCAGTGATTTTAATACAGTTCAGCCTCTGGAACCTCTGGAAAATCTGGAGGTTGTGGGTCTGAGGAGGTGATCAGCAGATCGGGCACATTCCATATTTCACTGAACTCCTTTGCAACAGAAATATAACAGCAGACGAATGACACCTTAATTCATATGCACCTCCTCGCCTACACCCGTCGGAATTTCCTAATATACTCTCTCAGACAGGTTTTCTGCTCCTCTTTCTGCTTTCTCCTCTGTTGCTCTCCGTCATTAATGTGGTGATGGTGCTGGTTGCTCTCAGCTCTTTGAAGTAGCAGCCCTGTCCGTGTCACCGTGACAAAAAATGAACGGTATTTTGCTCTCATTGTGTCTTTTTTAGAGATTTCGAGAACATGCTCTGCCTTTAATTCTGCTTTTTTTTTCCTGAATCAGTATGAATGTATGTACATTTTTGTGCTAAACATCAAGGATGCTCGGTGCTCGGGTGCAGCTGGGGATGATGGACGGTGTTGGCCAGATGCTGTGTATTTTTTACTTCTGGTAATCTGAAGTCCTGCGCTCTCTCTCAGCTCAAAACACAGTCTGCCCATCAAGCTGTGATGGAAAAAAACACTCCACAAGCCTTTGATTTCTCATTGCTGCAGCCCGGGTCTCCGCTCATTCGCTCCAGTCTCCTGCATCGGAGCGTCTGCTGCGGTAAATTCAGATTTCTGTAGCTCCTCTCCAACATTTATGACTGTATATCTGTCTTAAATGATCCAATTGAAGCTTAAAATAATCTAAATAACGTGTATTATAATTGCATCATCAGGATGTTCATGTGAAGAAAAATCTGTCTCTGTCTCCAAACAGTTTCACCTCTGAGCACACAAACTGAGGAGGTCTAATGTGTTCATTATTAAAGGTGTTTCGGTCGGTCGGGCACCGATCGTTATCAGGCGGTAAAGTCTGATATAATGCGATCGGTGGTCCCGATAAGGCCGATCTGAGGGGCCCGTCCTCGGTGTTATCTTTAAATGGAACGGAGAGCTGCACCGTCTGCGCTGAAGCCTGTAAGAGAACAACAGGAGAACTCACAACTGGAGTTGAGTCGAGTAATTGTTATTTATTTTCAGCTCCTGAGGCTACATATCTGGGTCGGATCAGACACACGAGTTGGTAATAATAACAAATTACCTGGTGCTGATTAGATAATGTCAGCGCAACAAGCAGCCAGCAGATATATCAGCAGATATCAGGAGATATGAACAGATATAAGCAGATATATAAGAATATATCAGCAGATATATAAGCAGATTTCGGCAGATATATAAGAATATATAAACAGATATAAGCAGTTAATAAGCAGATATCAGCAGATATATCAGCAGATATATAAGGAGATATCAGCAGATTTCAGCAGGGGTTGCTGCTTTGGCATGCTCTGACCCACATTCAGATCATGTGTGCTGAAGATGTTTTGATGGAAGTACCTTTGTGCAGCTGAATAATTGAGGTAAATCTGATCACTCCAACGGCAGCTGGAGCTGAACTCGAGCCTCGTTCACGCTTTAGGAGTGTCAGTGCTGTGGGATCGTTGTTGTTTTTGCTGATTGGCTTCTTCTTCTTCTCTGATCTTCATCGAGCAGTTCTCGCTGTCATGTCCAGGCACGTCACCAGACACTTTTTACCGGGGCACGTGCCCCTGTAAACATGCATTGTGCCCCTGTAAAAATTCCCAAATACATCCTTCGACGCCCACGCCTACCTATTGGCCGCTGTAATGTCTTACGCCAAATACACAACGTTTGCATTTAGGCTTAAACAGCGTCTGGTTCCATGGCAAACACAATATCCTATTCTGCCTATTATAGCCTATTTACTAAACTATCTTAGGCATTATAAATGGGTCAAATGTGGGTAGGCTAGTTTAAAAGGCTACTAAATCAGGGGAATAACTTATCAGACCATATCAGTTGCTCTTAATTTAAGGTTTTTGACTTTTTATTTTGCAATATTCCCTCTTGTGGAAGCATTGATTGACTGTGCTGCAGTAAGATTAAAACCTGTTCAGTACCTGGACTGAAATATTGTAATAATATTGTTTTTTAGTAATATTTCCTCTTGTTAAAGGCTGACTTGGTTATGTTTGGTGAGATACAGAAGGAGGAATTGAAAAGCTAAATGGCTGAACTCAAAAGTGATTTTATTTGCTTAGATAGCCTGTAGCTCTGTTAAACCTGTTCAGGTTCATGCAAATTTGAATAAATGTTCGTATACATCCAGTACAGGCTCATTTTCTGTATATAGTAAGGCAGTGTTGGGGGGCTCCTGGTTTCTGACCACGGCTTCTTTGTCGAGTCTGTTAGTGCACACTGGAAATATCAAAGAAGAAGATGTAGACACCAGCATTCAAACAGATTCTGCTTGGTTTCCTGTGCTGCTCGTAGTTCGTCCACCACACTCTCTTGGATATTTGTTGTATTTTTCTAAGATGTCTCTGTAAGCATCCCAGATCTTTCTAACCTTCTTGCATAGCGATTAATGATGGAGCTGCAGATTTGCCTGAAATCTTAGACTATTTGTCTGTGACCTTCCAACGTTTGTTTGCATTCTGAAAATAAGCCCAAAATCTTGTAGTTTATGCCCACAAACACTGCCAAGCTGCACAATTCTGTTTCACATTAAGTTTGACAATTTTGATGCCACATATTTTCTATCAGACTGCAGACACCAAATTATAATAAGCCGCAGTTCTTTAGCAGTTCCTTTAACCTTTTCAGGAACGGGGCCGTTTTTTCCCACATTCGCACATACAGGAACTCGGGACCACGGCCCTCAGTTCCTGGAACCATTTCAGCTCCTTCTCCTCAGCTGGGTCTGTTCTGGTTTCCATAGCAACACATCTGACGGAGGTGTTTGGTGGTCGGTAGCTCCGCCCCTTGTCATGTTGTCAGGCTGAAATGTTTCCTCACACGACACGGACTCAACCTTGGCGTGTTTAATAAGTTAAACCTCCACGTGGTCTCCTTTGTCTGCGGCGCTCTGCTCTCCTTCCTTCATGAAACCAAGAAGTATGGCCTGCTCTCGATCCTTCGTCTCCTGACTCTCTCTGTGAGCTCTTCCAGCCTCCATGTTAGACGCCCGATGTGATCGTCCATGATTAATATCACCATCATGCAGACCATGAACACGGTGGCCTCCTCGCTCTCCATGTTAGCTTCTTAGTGGAGTTTTCTTCTTCTCTCCTTACTTTTACCGGGTTTTGTTTTGTTGTGTTTTGTTGTTGAATGTGGCGCTAAAGTAACACGTCGCTGTCGCAGACGGCTGCGTCGCATCAGTCCCCATCAAGGTCCGACTCATGTGGGAATGTAAACTGAAACAGTTCTGCTGGGGAAGGAATTCAAGGTGGACCGTTCTTAGCACTGCTCTGTCCGAATGCGGCTATAGTTGTACCGAGAGAGTTTGGTTAAAAATACACAAACAGGCTTCTTTTTTCCTCTTATTTAGGAGGTAGAAGTGATTCTTCTGAGTGACTGTCGGCACGACATTGACTGTGACCAAAACCAGTTGAATCACTCCTATATGTATGCACCCAACTAGACTCAAATGGGCCTTGGTGCTGTGCAGTCAATCTAAACATTTCCAAACTCTCACTCTGCCCTAACTCAGTTCCACTCCTGTGCATGTCTGCTGGGGAGTTTAACTTTCTCAACTCAGAGGTGGATTTTTCCCACTTTATGCTTGAATAAGATAAAAACTAAACACCTTCCCGTTTCTCTATGTAAATAATAAGTGATGTGTTTGTGCTGCTGTCTGTGGACGGTCATCAACAATCCAGCAGACTTTAGAACCCGAACAGAGATTCTCACATTCACCAGTTAAGTGTCTTCATATATCTTCATACAGAGCTGTCACTGCAGGAAATGAGTTCCTGAAGGTTTCATCTTAACTAGCGTGGCAGCAGAGTGTGACGTGCATCACAGTCTGATTCTGTTTGTGCAGCAGTGTGTGTGTCTGCATCCATAGGAGGTAACAACACATCCTCCCAGCGCTGACACATCATCATCATTAATGCTCTTTCCGAGCCTTTCTCTCGTTGGATCTTCCCTTCTCTCCTCCGTCGTTCCACTTCTTCTGCCTGCCTCTTTGGCTTTTATCTTTTCCCTTTCTTCTTTTCCATCCCTTCCCCCGTGATTTCATCCACTTTCTCTTGAGATGATGCTTCACCCAACGTGTGCAGTGAAGACGATTCTCCCAGAAGTTCCTGAACAGCACAGCTCAGTGAGCCGTCCTCTGGAGCAGAGATACTCACTATTAGTTTCACAAGAGCCACATTGGCACAGCAAAATCAAGGGAAGAGCCACTTGTAGGAGCTATTTGTAAAGTTAGTTTTTGTTTTTTGGTTCTAGTTGTAAATTTAATTAGCTAATTATTTATTTAGATTAGATTTTTTGCTAATATTCCTTGTTAGTTATTTGTTTTGAATATTTTGGTAATTGGGTCACACAGGGCACCTGGAGTACCAGCATGCACCTGGGTGGGCCGATGGTTTTTTACCAGGGAAAAGGAGAGAGCAGCAGGTTTTCTTTGTTCTTTTGTTTGTTTTATTGTTTTGAAATAAATAATCAGAAAACGCAAGAATTCATTTTTGGACATTCATCTTCTTTTGCCTGCGTTAAACCACATCCCCCATGGTGCATCAGTGGCCTTTTGATTTTGTTTGGTTTTAATTTGTTTTTTATGGACAAATGGCCACTACACCACTTTTACGCCAACATACTAAAGTCCCCTTTTGCAAATATGCATTTCTACATATAAAAATCCCACAAAAAAGAAACAACACAGCCAATACATTTTCAATTAAGATCATATTTACCTTAATACTGGGATGAGTGGAAGCTGGCATGCATGTCCTTGACTTTCTTCATGTTGTATTTGTAGTTTGTTGTTGTAATCATAGTGAGACATTCAGGATGAGCATGGTTTTTGTGCTGGTTTTTGCCCTTTTTTGATTAAAAACCGACACATTGTGCCTGCATCTCGCGCTGGCTAAAGGAGCTAGCGTGCTCTGAGGTCAAGTGTGAGGTGGTTTAAGCGGGCTGCGTTGCCAGGTTTAACAGTTTCCCCTTTAGGAAACACCATTAAGTCTTTATTAATACTTAATACTGCAAAAATGCAAACTTAATACAAATACTTAATACTGTGCAGTATTCGCTGTGTGTTATTTGAAAAAATGTTTTGTTATTGTTACCATATTGTTATAAACTACTATGTGAGTGCGAGCCGCCAATTAAAGCTTGAGGAGCCGCGTAATGAGTATCTCTGCTCTGGTGGGATCTTTCACAGAGCGCATCGGTACACGTCTGAAGACGGATGGCGTGCAGTCCTGTGGAAGTGATGCACAACTCTGTGGTTCTGTGGGTGAAGAAGTCTTTGTCGTGATCCTCAGCTGTTTGTTAGAACCGCAGGCCGCCTTGTTCTCCTCTCAGACAGCTCGGCTTCGCTTTGTTACTCAGAGACTGAAGTTGTTTTCCGAGGCGTCGGCTGAATAAATATCATCCTTTCTCATTACTGGAAACATTAACTCCCAATAGGCGCTACTTTAATTCTTCTCTCTCTTCTTCTCAGGCCTCATTAGCAATGCAGCAGGCGGTTTTTCTCCATAACAGGCAAACACAAACACTTCACCGTGTCGCTCCCTCGGTCTTCAGCTGTGCAAATGAGTGTTAGTCCATCATGAATATATATTTTGTATGTTTTTAATTGCTGTTGTTTCGTTAAAAAAAAAACCCTCTGTGATCTGATTTCTTTGCTTTTTTTCTTCAGTGTTCCAGCTTTGGTGCAAGTCTGAATATTTTAAGCCTCAAACCAGCCACCAACTTGAAGGGACTGCTAAATGCTCAATAAAAGCACAGCAGTGGTGGTATTTACAGCCCATCAGAAAGGTCCAGACCTTCCTGTTTTGCTAAAGTTTGGAGCATGATGCAGTCTCAAGTGAAAACAGCTCAGGATTTGGGGTTTTTTAGACCTTTTTTTCTGGCTGACAGATCCATAAAGTTGAGAGTTAATCGACTGGGAAGTGTAAATAAACCCAGGCGACACTTAGTCGTTCCATGCTTCCTGCTTTCTGTGAGATGTTTCCCTCGGTTGCCATGTCTGCTGTCTCTGATCCCTCTGTCCTTCCAGCCTCTGCGGATCAGACGGGAACCGTCATGCTTTCAGGCTGAAATGTTTCCTCATACGACACGGACTCAACCTTGGCGTGTTTAATAAGTTAAACCTCCACGTGGTCTCCTTTGTCTGCGGCGCTCTGCTCTCCTTCCTTCATGAAACCAAGAAGTACGGCCTGCGCTCCATCCTGCGTCTCCTGACTCTCTCTGTGAGCTCTTCCAGCCTCCATGTTAGACGCCCGATGTGATCGTCCATGATTAATATCACCATCATGCAGACCATGAACACGGTGGCCTCCCCGCTCTCCATGTTAGCTTCTTGGTGGAGTTTTCTTCTTCTCTCCTTACTTTTCCCGGGTTTTCTTTTGTTCTGTTTTGTTGTTGAATGTGGCGCTAAAGTAACACGTCGCTGTCGCAGACGGCTGCGTCTCATCAGTCCCCATCAGGTCCGACTCATGTGGGAATGCAAACTGAAACAGTTCCCCCGGGGAAGGGCAGTTCTTAGAACTGCTCTGTCCAAATGCAGCTAATGTGAGCCTTTTCCCTCACTGCTCAACACCAACATGATTCAGCTCCATGCTCTCATGTCCGTTTAGCTCCTTTTCTGCTCTCTTCTCTGTAAGACGGACGGTGAATTGAGGGAAGTAAGAGGAGAGAAACGGGGAATCGTGTAAAGAAAGGCTAAATTAACAGCTTGTTAGTCTTTTGATCACATTTGTAAATTCTTTATGAAGTTCTTCTGTTTTTTTTAGTTATTTTCCTCGGTTTGTTTTGCTTTTTGCATCCGTTTTATATAAAAAAAAAACTGTGTGGAATGTGCAGGTCTGCGAAGAGTTTTCTCATCGTGCAATGACAGATTCAAGCCTTTTAAAACACTCAGCGGGGTCACATGGCTCTGAAAGGATCGGATTATTGGCTAAATTACAATAAGACTGAGTTATTAAGTGCATGTAGACACCTTAATCTGACCAAGAATCGGATCGGCTTCAGACCCCGAGATAACTGGGTTGAAAGTCACTCTAAACCTGCTTGTAGACGCTGAAGCACGTGGTGAATCAGACTTTGCGTTCTGCGCATGCTCCAGATGTTTTCCCGGGGTCGTGACCCTGAAGTCAAAGGAGACGATATTCCTGTTGTTGTCGCCATCAGAAACAAACAAACAACGCGATGGAGAATGCTCCGTTGGGCATCGAGTTTGTGCAACAAGCAGCTCATCACAGACCAAATGTAGAGGGACGTAGCTTCATCTGGCTCTGCGTTCTCCATCTTTCTCCAATGCCTGAGTTTGATCCGGTTCATTCACCGCCATATATCCAAGGAGAATTACCCTCGCTCAACTCATTCTTATTGTAATTTAGACAATAATCCGATCCTTTCAGAGCCACGTGACCCCACTGACTGACTCCCGTTCACTGATCTGACGGCAGCTGAACCCGTTGGATCCCTGCCTCACTGACCAGCTTGTCTCTCTTGTTTCTCGTGCTTTCAGTTCAAGGTGGACGGCGAGTGGTGGACGTGGATCAACTACGAGCGTTTTCAGGAGCTGGCCGAGGCGTACGAGCAGAGCGGGGGGCGGCGGAGCTTCTCGGCCTCGGACTACATCGCCCAGACGCCCAGGTGGGCTCTTTTCGGAGCGCACGAACAAGGTTTTGACCCTGCCGACACGCGCTTCCAGAGACGCAACAAAACCAAAGACATCTCTGGATGCTGATGCTGGAAGAAAATCAGATAAAGGGGTGGAATGAATGGACAGAATGTCGACCTCTCCGTAAAGAAATGATTCATTAAGTTTTGTTTTTAGAGACGTTTTCTCCTGGTTTCATGTCTCATATGTTTGAATCGTTACTGGTGTCACCTCTGAGATTACCCCCCAAAAACCAACAGCATCTTCCCGACACCCCCCCCCTCCCTCACATTTCTTTGTGTTTTTTGTTGTGCCACGTGCATATGTATATATATATATATATATATATATATATATATATATAGATAGATAGATAGATAGATATATATATATAGATATATAGATATATATCTATATATCTATATATATATATATAGATATATATATATATGCGTCACTTTCCGAAAGGCTCATTATCATTCATGTCTGTGTCTTTGATCTTTATCCTCATATGGCTGCACAGGGGCGTTTTTTTTACACTGATAAATTTGGTGGATCCGCCATCTGCCTCGTTTCTCGTATTTTTAGAAGTCCATGTTGCAACGGCACGGCACATGGCACCATAAACATGTCAGGGAAAAGCACCTGTATCCCTCCATCTGCCGTCCTTGGAAACAGCACATCTTTCCCAGGCTCTTTAGCTCTTCCTCCTACTCATTAGAGGACTTCATTTGGCTACTGTGGTCAATCTCTATGCCATTTTCTGTCAGAATGGAAGGTAAAACAGTAAACTAGGTAATATCTAGGAAAAGAGTTAAAAAATAACCTGGGAATGATATTAGGTGTGAGCACCTATATGGTTTAGACACTGAAAATGTCTCTTGTTTTGTATCTCAGTTCAAGAGAGAATTAATCCAAATTCATTCACAGACTTGCAGTCAGTCTTGTGTCATCGTGTAAATTAGTTAGTTGAATAGACACATTACAGCAAAGGTCAACTGTGAATGTATTTAAAATGTAAACCAAACACTGAAACGTACACATTAGGTGAAGAAATGTGTAAAAAAGTCCTTACGAGAGATTAATACTGGCCAAACTCGTGGAAGCGTCCTTTAGTGCAGCATGCCAGAACGGTCCCTTAATTATTATTATTATTTTATAATTGTTATTTTGAATGATTTCTGTTGTAAAAGTCCATTTAAATCTGTTTTGTGTTTAATGAAAGTCTTGATGTAAATGTTTCTTAAGTGCGTTTTCGTTTGTTTTTTTCGAAGGTTTCTGATGCCGCAGTGCCTCCCTGTTTGAGAGAGAGAGAAACTGTATATTTCAATGGAATAAATACATTTGAATGATTTACTTGGTCATCGTTGAGCTTCATGCAAAGTTTCGCTTCTGACGGTGCCATTAAGGCAGCTTCATCACTGATAACAAAGGAACAAATCTGACATTTTAAGGCTGCATTGATTGTAGCAGAAGCTGTTCAGACTGCACTTAAAGGCCAACAGAAAGCACTAATTGAACAAGATTGGAGGCATAAAAGTGCAGCTAGAAATCAGATTCACATTCTTTATACACTTTACTACTGTTATAGTGGTGAAACGCATCATTTATATTTGTATTTCAGACACATCTCTGAGGAAAATGTGTAAAAGGTACATTTGTCCACATAATGAAACAGCAACAGGTTTGTGTCCATGTGACCTCATGTTAGCTACGATCCATGAATAGAGTAACTTATAAGCTCTAACCGTGTATGTTTTACATTTAGTTATATTCTGCATTCCAGGCGAATGTAGCTGTTACGTGTTGTGTCTTAATATTTATATTTCCGGTAGTCTAATCTTCTGTTTTTAGGGGTTTTTTAGGTTCAGACTTCCACGTAACGCTACGTGTGTTTGGCTCATGAAGAAGACACGTGGTGCCTGATGTAACGTGAGAAGATTTACACAGTTTAGGACGATATAAGGAAGGTAAAGTTATACTTTTTAGTTCATGTGATGTTTTTTATTGACCTAAAAATTCAGTGAACTTCTATCATATTTACAGAAACTGACAGAGGAACAGAAATTTTGTTGTTTTTCAGGGAAACTTTGTTCTTTTTCAGGGAAATTTTGTTGTTTTTCAGAGAAACTTTGTTGTTTTTCAGGTAAATTTTGTTGTTTTTCAGGGAAACTTTGTTCTTTTTCAGGGAAACTTTATTGTTTTTCAGGGAAACTTTGTTCTTTTTCAGGGAAACTTTGTTCTTTTTCAGGGAAACTTTGTTCTTTTTCAGGGAAACTTTGTTCTTTTTCAGGGAAACTTTATTGTTTTTCAGGGAAACTTTGTTGTTTTGCAGAGAAATTTTGTTGTTTTTCAGGGAAACTTTGTTCTTTTTCAGGGAAACTTTATTGTTTTTCAGGGAAACTTTGTTCTTTTTCAGGGAAACTTTATTGTTTTTCAGGGAAACTGTTGTTTTTCAGGGAAACTTTGTTCTTTTTCAGGGAAACTTTGTTCTTTTTCAGGGAAACTTTGTTGTTTTCAGGGAAACTTTGATGTTTTTCAGGGAAACTTTGTTCTTTTTCAGGGAAACTGTTCTTTTTCAGGGAAACTTTGTTCTTTTTCAGGGAAACTTTGTTGTTTTTCAGGGAAACTTTGTTGTTTTTCAGGGAAACTTTGTTCTTTTTCAGGGACACTTTGTTGTTTTTCAGGGAAACTTTGTTGTTTTTCAGGGAAACTTTGTTCTTTTTCAGGGAAACTTTGTTGTTTTTCAGGGAAACTTTGATGTTTTTCAGGGAAACTTTGTTCTTTTTCAGGGAAACTTTATTGTTTTTCAGGGAAACTTTATTGTTTTTCAGGGAAACTTTGATGTTTCTCAGGGAAATGTTGTTGTTTTTCAGGGAAATGTTGTTGTTTCTGAGGGAAACTTTGTTGTTTACCGCACACACATACACACGCACTCTCGTTGTTTCCAGTTTCCAAATTTCACTCCTGGAGAACTGGAGCCAAAGTAGTCTCACATCAGACTGGAAAAACTAAACTGGTTCACAACACTAAATACTGCATTTCATGATAAAGGCTCATTTATTGGTACATCCATAAACGTTACGTGCCCGTCTTTTCACTGCAGACTGTCACCAAAGAGAGGGATTATATACATATACATGATAGGCTTAAGCATTGATACACACACTCAGTTGTACGTGTATTGATGTGTGTTCCTGTGTCGTTCTTTCAGCTTCCTCTCAGAACTTCAACACGCGGGGCGGTCAGTGGCGTAGTGGGTTGAGCAGGCGCCCCATGTACAGAGGCTACAGTCCTCGCTGCAGCTGGCCCCGGTTCGACTCCCGCACCGAGCGGCCCTTTGCTGCGTGTCTCCCCCCTCTCTCTGCTTCCTGTCTCTCTCCACCTGTCCTAACATTAAAAAAAAAACTTCAACACAATCTGAGTGCTTTTGAAGGTGTGTTAAACTCTGCATCTGCATAAATTCCTAATAGCAAAGTGCCTGAAACTCGAGGTGTGAAAGTGATAATGGTTCTTTCAGATAGGTGTAAATGTATTGTTGCATGATATCTGTCTGATTTCATGTTTGACGAACAGTGCAGGGGATTGGGAGGAGTCGGAGGGGCTTTCAGACTGTTTGCACCACCATCACTCAGCTGCTGACTCTGCGTGCATGTAGACTTCTTTATAACCTGTGTGTGGAGCTTTCCTTTCAGCTTATTAACATGTGGGATCTTTACTTTGCAAAGCAGTACAGAGAAAAGGACGAATCATCTTGGTGTTGTTTATGGCAGCATCAGTTTCCACCTGATTCATCCAAATTAGGCCTAAAACAACAGAGGCTTATTTTAACCACTGGATCTATCACAAACACAGAACCCGTCAGTTTGTGTACGTCTTCATGTGATTTGATATCTACCCGTGTGAATGAATGCTCGCCCATGTGTTCTAACTATCTGTGAAACTTCTGAAAAGAGTGACCCGTAAACCTGCGTGCACCCAGCTGTGTTTATGTCTTTGTCTCGGTGAACTCGTCTGTCTGTACGGAAACCCATTCAGACATATACGCTGAAGTTTTAAGCCGTCTCAGACCAACAGGAGCCAAACGTTGAGATGCCCTCTGAAAGTGATATCTATAGAATAGACGCACGTGTCACGGAGGCAGGGAGCATTGTTCTAGAAACGGTATATGAGCCATTAAAAAGTCTCGGCCCTCTAGATGTTGCTTCTGATGTAGTTTTGTCGTCTTATCTCTTAAAAATACTTTCAAACTCAGTTGAATTCTTCTGTGTTGTAACAACAGAAGCATCGATCATTTATACAGTTCTGTGCAAAAGTCTTGAGACACCCCTCCTTACGGGTGCAGCAGTTTATTCAGATATGAAACAAGAAATGGAAATTCACATTTTCTTTTTTTCTTTTTTTCTTTTTTTTTATGAGCTTTAAAGTGAATATCTGCTTTGTGGATTATTGTTTGTAATCCTTCAGATCCAACCTGAACCACGAGACACCTTTGGCATCTTTGTTCTGTTGGCACAAAGGAACAAATGCACCACAGAGATAAAAATCAGGCCGTTAACTTTTCATTATGCTAAGCAGCTTTAAAGTGAATATCTGCTCTGAGCTCCTTTCTCCTCCAGCACAGCCTGAACCCTCTCAGACAGCTTTCTGTCCTTTCTTTAAGGAGTCTTCAGGAATAGTTCTCCAGGCTTCTTGAAGGACATCCCAAAGCTCTTCTCTGGATGTGGGCTGCCTTTTGTTCCGTTCTCTGCCAACATGATCCCACACTGCTTCAGTAATGTTGAGCTCCGGGCTCTGGGGAGGATTCATCCCTCCATCAGACCTGCTGCCACTGATTTTCAGCCCACTTCTTGTGTCCTTTGGCCCAGCTCAGCCTTTTCTCCCTGTTTCCCTTCCTTAAGAACGGCTTCTTGACAGCCACCCTTCCATGGAGCCCATTTCTGATGAGGCTTGGGCCAACAGCAGATGGATCAGCTGAAGGTCCAGATGCATCTCTCAGCTCCTGTGTCAGGTCTTTGCTGGATGTTTTCCTCTTTCTTAAGGACATCACTTTCAGATCCTGTTCATCTGCTGTAGATAGTTCTTTAGGCCTGACACTTCTTCTTTTGTCCTCCACTTGTCCAGTTTCCTGAAATGTTTTAAGGACACACTGCACACCATGCTGAGATATGCCAAGTTTTCAGCTAACAGCTCTTTGGGAATCACCTTGTTGCTGCAGAAATCCTGTTTTCTGTCTGTCACAATGTGTTATCTTTGCTGTTTTTCACACATGCAGCTAAAGAAATGGGAACAAATCTTAATTCCAGTCTAAAACCCACAAAGAGCTTCTAGATTATTCATTTCTGGTGGCATAAAACAGTTTAATCATTTAATTTACATTAATTGTTCCAATATTAGTCATTAGATTATATCTTATTTTCCTTTTTTAAGCTTTAAATTGAATCTTATTTACTTTTTCTTGATGTTGAATAACATATAATTCTTATTATTGTCTATTTTTTTCCTACTTTTAGACGTGATAACGTTCATTTTTTTTATTAGGATTTTTTTTAAACTGAATTTCTTATATTAATTGGACTCTTTTGGTAACTGAAAGCAGTTTTAACGTAAATGTACAACAAAGTTGAAACTATGAAGCTGTTTTTCAGAGAGGCAGCTAAAGAAATGGGAACAAATGATGTGTCTCTCTGACAGGCTGCTGGGAACAAAGAGCCTAAAGATCCAATTTAAAACGGCTTCTTTGCTAAGTTGTCTGTTCTGTCTGGACACAACACTGGTTCATCCCTTGAGTTAGGAGCCTTTTTCCTGCCTGAATGATTCATAGCTCAGAGTTAAGTGGCTTAACAAAGAAAAAACACATCAGGTACAAGGATTGAAAATGAGTGGAAAAAGTAGAAAATGCCCAAAGAAAAACTTTGAAAGACCTTCAGAAAGCTGGAGAACTATTGTTCAGGAGCACTTTAAAAGATTATATGAAAGTCTGGCAGCTCGCAAGCGAAATATAAAAACACTTTTGCCCCGTATTGTATTTTATATCACTCACTGAATCAGACTTTATCCCAGTTCTGACAATAATTTCCTACACAATAATGGTCCAAATGCTTTCTGGAGTCTAAATCACCTCGAGGTCATGGGCTGAGTCGGTGTGTGACCTGGACTTTGATCCGTTTTTCACATCTGGACACTTTTTAAAACCAGCAACACAACCCTGCTGTAGACAGATGAACACACTCGGCCTCTTTTATTTCGAAGAGGTTTGCAGAAGTGTTCGTATGCACCCACTCGGGCCACAAGTGTGAGTTGGCTGCGTTATGATTAATTTATTTTTGCTTCCCAGCTGCCATGATGTGGGGAATGACCTTGATTAGCTCGTATGCAAATCCTCTCTTCAAGCAAAGTGACTCAATTAACCAGATGACCGTCTAATGAGACTTTCAGACCGATGCTTCGTTTTTTAAATGAGCATTTGCATTCTTTAGATGGATTGACTTCTCGCCTGACAACTGACTGGTTGCGACTCACGCAGCAATCTGATGAATCACAGGAAAATCTGTCTCTGAAACGAGTGTTGAAACGCGGGCCGGGTGCGGAGAGATTAGGGGAGCGATGTGCTAATTGCCTGCTGTGTGTCCTGGATCATTCTTTCTTTCCTCAGGCTCAGCTGTCATATGGTCTGTTTCACAACTCGTTGCTTAAAGGGGAACGCTCCATGATAAAAATCTAACACCATTTTTACCTCCTGGAAAGCAATTAAAAGCTCATTTAAAGGTTAAATAATTCCCTGACTTGTGTGCGTTCTCTTAAATGATCAGTTTTAATCAAGCTAACATTTTATTGGTGGCTGCGGGACATAAAATTAACCTTTAGAAATAACAAATAACCTTTTTTTTTTTTTTTTTTACCCTTGAAAGCTTTTTTTTTTTAAAAAACAAAACCTGCATGCACGACACAGAGCAATTAAAAGAATCAAAAGGAACTCCTTGTGTGGATGGTGACCTCGGTGCTTACAGCTGTGCTGCTTTTGGATATGACAGCACTGTAAGAAAAGCAGTTTCTACTAATGAGTTCCCTCATTATAACAATCAAATGCGCTTCTACAGCAGCTCTTAAAGAAGAGACAAACACGTTAGAGTGACTGACGGGACCCTTTGCTCCTCTTATTTGTCCTTGAAGAATCTCTCTGTGTGTACAGTAAATCGTACATTTGAGACTTAATTAAATACCCACCGGCACAGAAACATGAGAGCAGTAATTAAGATTTTATGTCCATGCGCTGAAAGAGCCTTCAATGCAAACCACAACCTGCCAATCGCATCATTTTGTTGAAGGGGGAGCAACATTATGGTAACACGACACAGATTATCAGTCAGTGTTGAAAAACAGCCACACAAGCTCATGCATAATTTGATGATGTATTGAATCAACTTACATTATTTCTTTTTGTTTTTGAGTACTATTTTTTTAACCAGATGTGGTAAATAGATTTTCAAACCTAGAATATGACATCAAGAAACCCAAAGAGGTGCAAAAAACAAGTCTACTCATATCTTAAAGGGATAGTTCGTCTCTTTTGACATGAAGCTGTATGACATCCCATATTAGCAATATCATTTATGAACATTTTCTTACCCCCTGTTCCAGAGTTCCAGCCTTGTTGGACAAAAGTAGTCCATCTAGTTGGCTGGGGCTTAAAAAATAAAGCGTTTTGCTTCTCAAAACAATATGCGTTCAAAAGAGTAATACATTTGCAACACAAAATCGTTCTCCAGGAAAAAGTGAGCCCTTTGCCAGTATAATCTGTGCCAGTGGGAGCATGTAGATGTTAAACAGAAGAGGTCCCAGGATGGAATCTTGGGGAACTCCACATTTGATTGTTGTTTGTTCAGATGTAAAGTTACCTATTGACACAAAGTACTTGCTGTTCTCTAAGTATGTTTTGAACCAGTATAGTACAGTTCCGGAAAGGCGGCAGCACGCAGTGATACGAAGGGAGAGAAAATAGCACCAAGCGATTGTGAGTTCTGACTTTTTCCTGGAGAACGATTTTGTGATGCAAATGTATTACTCTTTTGAACGCATATTGTTTTGAGAAGCAAAACACTTTATTTATTAAACCCCAGCCAACTAGCCGGACTACCTTCATCAACACCAAAACGAGGCTGGAACTCTGCTCACAGGACGCAGCAGGGGGTAAGAAGATGTTCATAAATGATGTTGCTAGCATGGGATGTCATACAGCTTCATGTCAAAAGAGGCGAACTATCCCTTTAAACGTGATTTTTAGGGTTGGGCGAGTTAACTCGCTAATTATTTAACGCTGATAAATATTTTATCGTGCATTAACGTTTTTTTATTTATTTATTTTTTTGGGGCCTTGGTGCCATAGGAACGTTCAGAGAGACAGGAAGCAGGGGGCAGAGAGAGGGGGCACGACACGCAGCACAGGGCCGTCCGATGCGGGACTCGAACTGGGGCCAGCTGCAGCGAGGACTATAACCTCTGTACATGGGGCGCCTGCTCAACCCACTACGCCACAAACCACCCCTGTTTTATGATTTATTTTATTATTGTAAAAGTCTGTTGCCCACAGGCTTTTATTTTGTAAAAGTCTGTTGCTCACAGGCTTTTATTTTGTAAAACTCTGTTGCTCACAGGCTTTTATTTTGTAAAAGTCTGCTGCTGTCTGCTGTGGAACCGGAAAAGAAAGTAATCGGCGGATCCACCAAACATGCAGAAGGGTACGGAACTTTTACTCGGCCATTTTCATTTTAAAGTTCTTCCAGACGGCGGAGTGGACAGAACCAAAGTCATCTGTAAACACTGCCAAGTTGAATTGTCTTCTCAGCGTAGTAGTTCCAGTCTAAAATATCACTTAAAGGCAAAACACACAACTGATAGCAGCAAGTCATTCAAGGAAACAGACAGTGGAGCGAGGCTTCTACATAAAAACTACAGAAAGATGCTGATGTTAAAAGTGTGTTTGCACAACAAATGTTATGGCACTTTCATTCATATGGCAGCACATTTAAAATAAAGCTAAATGCTAAAAGCTATACACTACTTTTGGATTCATTTTTGGATTTTGCGTTCAAATGCGATTAATCAGGGAAATCATGTGATTAATTAGATTAAACATTTTAACCGTTGGCCAGCCCTACTTATTTTACCTTCATGGCCGTGTGCAGCAGTGAAGAAGGACCCTCTGGTGAGCGTCGGATGCAGCTTGTTTTCCCGTAACCTTTAAGTCTTGTGGGCTGGTGAGCCCGCAGTTTGATGGATAAATGAGCCACGGGCAGGTCAGTGGGCAACAAGCCAGTTGAATCACACCAACCTGATCATTATCCATCAAACAAACAGACTGGAATAAAGACTCTTGAATCAGCACACAGGCTGAGTTTGTTTCATTGACTCTAAATCATGCAGGTGTTGATTGTATATTAGCCACTTTTCAGAAAGTAGACCCATAATATGTATGTGCTGCATGCGCCTCACTCACAGTGAGCTCTGCAGGTTGCCTTCTTAATGAAAATGGCCCAAAGTAACTCGATGTTTCAGTCTATTTACCCCTGATATGTTTTTTCCTCCTTCCTGTGTGTTGGTGCACAGCCTGCTTTATGATGGCCAGTTTGGATTTCAGACAGGTTGCTAATGAAAAAAAACAGGCGTTTACATCTGAGTCACACTGGCATGATAGATGGATTTATTAAAGACTCGTAGTCCGGATCACATAGAAAAACAATCGATTATAAAAGAACATTCATAAAAAAACACTCTCTAGAAAACACAAGCTTACTGCACTATATTTAATGTTAGTCAACAGTAGGATAATTCTATTATTACACTCATTTAGCCGGCAAATAAGTTTATACATAAGCTTCCTTAAAACAGCCATCAAAGAGCTGACATTCGCATTAGTTACCAAAAATAACAAAATAAGGAAATGTTGTGTGCAAAGACAGCAAAGCTTGATCCAGGTACTGCAGACGTGGGCGAAAAGGAAGGGATTGTGGATTAAACTGAGTCTTCTGAGGAGGCTTTTTGAAGCTTTTTGAAAAGAAAATAGTTTTGTTTTTTTTATCTCCAGTCAAAAGGAGCATCAGGATTTTTATTTCAGTGTTTCGGATGCAGCTAAAACGAGTCTGCTGCGGTTTACCTGCATCTTTTTCTTTGATTTTCTGTTCCATGATGTCTGCTAATAACACAGGAACCATTGTTTTCCAGGCAAATGTTGCACCGAGCCGACAGCATGTCGGTAAACAGGCAGAATTTGTTGTTTCTGTTGAATAATGAATGCCTGAATGAGCTTTTGTGTGAGAGGTTGGCAGTCGTCTCTCACACTGCGAAGCTCTTCTCTTTGCACATGGTTACTGTGAACACATGACCAGTCACAGAACACAGATGCCTCGCATTTGGTTGTTGGAGAGAAACTAAACGTACTGTAAGTGCTACGTCTGCGAGGAGAGCTTTGGCAGGAATACGAGCGACCAAATATAGGCACAAGAGGACCCTGACATTCTGAGGGACGATCAAAGTAAAGGAAATTTAAGATATAATCTCAGTCCCTGCAGCGTTTCTGATGATGGGGATTGTTGCAAACGTTAAGGGGTGAGAGCCTTCAGTCAGAGTTGGAAATGCCACTGTTGGATTCAGCAGAAAAACGCCCTTATGGAGAAAAAATCGACTGATTTGGGATTATTCGCTGTATGTCCTCCATCTGCTTATTTATTCTGGTTTGTATGTCAGCAAGAGAACTGTGGCGCTCAGTCCAATCCTAACCATGGTTGTAGTTTTATTTTACAGATCCATTGTGTCTGCAGTCATTTCAATTCAATTCAATTCAAAATGTATTTATATGGCACATTAAAACAACCAAAGTGCTTCACAACAGCATCTGCATCACATATTAAGAGAGTCATCAATAAAATAGCATTAAGAATAACTTCATCACAGATAAAAATAAAAATTGAGATGAAATTAGCAATAAAATAACAACAAGAATAACTTCATCACATAAAAATAAAATTTGAGATAAAATTAGCAATAAAATAACAATAAAAGTAGCAAGTAGAAAGCATTTAATCATTTGAAGATGCCTCGTACTCAAACGCTTTCAGTCCACTACAAACATTTAAATAGAAGTGTTGGACTTTTAGACAAGTATAAGACGATAAATCTTTGGCAGTGGAGCCATGAAATGGTTCGAGAGCAACACCAGCTTTCATCCCTGTGAGCACTTTGTGGTTCCCCTGTGGATGATAACGCTGAACTGGAGGAAAGTGTGCAGGGCAAATAGAGGTCTGCACTTAGGAGTCTTCCACAGGGAGCAGCAAAACGAGCTCCTGACCATCTGATGAAATATTTCTGAGGTTCAGCAGTTGATATTCATGGTGGTTTGAAAGTCAGGATGGAGTCTACATAGTCTAATAGAAACAATTATTATCTGAATCTTTTAATCAATATTTCAAATGTAGAAAATGCAGCCTTCTAAAAATGGTTATTTTAAAAGGACATTTTCTTTAATCTGTATCCTGCAGCTGATCATCTGTGACTGATGATGGACTAATCCTAAAATACCAATGGCAGCAAAAATGTGTTGAAAGCCTGGAAAAGCACAAACATGTTCCACCGGCTTCCCAACAAGTCTGACACTAGGGCTGGGCGGATCGATTTAAAACATCGATGGTATCGGTACTAACGTTGGTATTGGGTATTGATCGATGCTTGTGTGATGAGATCGATTCTTAAGTTTCAGTTTCTCTTCTGTACAACTCCAGGGGCCTCATGTTCAAAGACTTGTGTGGATTTCCTACTGAAACATGGCGTACGCTCAAACCCAAATGCCAACGCACAAAAATATCCAGATGTATGAATCTGTGCGTATGCAAATTTCCTTTGTACATCCCAATCGACACGTAATTGAGCGCACATGTCGGAGCACCCGACTCCTCCCTGTCCACGCCCCTACATAAAAATATGCACAACTTACTTAGTTTCATTTCAAATTGAAAAAACAAATTCTTGAGTTTGTTAATTGCAAATACAGATTAGCACCCCAAAAGGGAAATTTAAGTTTTAAGTTTTCTATAAACATTTCTTAATAAAAGTATTTTTATTTGCCTGAAAACTTTGTCCTGTGTTTAATTATCATCATAAACATGATTAATTAAAGGAAAACCTACATAATAATTAAATAATCATGAAAAGTTTTCATTCAAATTTGTACATTGATGATGCATTCAATTATGATACATTGCTGTCCACTACATAAAAGTAGATGGTAGTAGTAAAAAGTATCGGTATTGGTATCGGCAATACAGTCAAACCACTGTGCACGTGCAAAGAGGTAGGATGCTTGGACTCCGAGAGGCACTTTCAACCGAGCGTGCTTTCAACAATGGGACTTGAGTTGAGCACCCAGATATTGTCTTTTGCCATTTCTTATTTGGGTTTAGGCAATAACCTCACTTTCCTTGGGGTTCGGTGTCAATCTTGACAGTGATTTTAAATTTGACGGGCAAGTTGGATCTGTAGTCAAAAGTGCCTTTTTCCAGCTGCGACTTCTGGCCAGGGTCAAACTTCACCTCTCTCCTAGTGACCTGGAGAAGGGGATTCATGCTTTTATTTTTACAGACTGGATTATTGCAACTCATTGTACGTAGGTTTAGATCAGCAAAATGCTGCTGCTCGGCTTTTAACGGGTACAAAGAGACGGGAACATATAACCCCGGTTCAGGCCTCTCTGCTCTGGCTTCCTGTCCGCTTCAGAATGGATTTTAAGATCCTGATGTTTGTTTTTAAAACTTTAAACGGTCTGGCCCCCCTGAGTATTTAGCTGAACTCATAAATGTTCACAGACCAATCAGAGCTCTGAGGTCTGCTAACAAACTTTACCTGGATGTGCCTAAATGCAGGCTAAAAACAAAAGGCCATCGAGCTTTTGCAGCGGTTGCCCCTAAACTTTGGAAAGGGTTACCATGGTTACCGCTGCACATTCGCTCATCAGAAACCCACCTTTTCTCCCAGGCTTTCAGACCTGGGTGAAACAGATGTTGTCTGTGTGTTTAATTTTTATTTTTATCTCTTGCTGAATTTCTTTGTTAAACGTATCTGTTGAATTTTATTGTTATTTATTTATGTAGTTCTTAAGTTCTTCTCAAATTGATTGATTGATTTGTTATTTTTTTATTATTATTATTTTTTTATTTAGTCATTTATTATTATTTTTATTATTGTTAGTAGTAGTATTTTTACTAGAATTTGTATTATTATTGTTGTTGTTAATATACAATCTATTATTGTATATTAACTAAATATTTATAATTTTTTTGAGCTACTTGACTAATTTGAATTTCCCCCATTGGGGGATGAATAAAGGATTTTTCTATTCTATTTTTCTATTCTATGTAAAGCACTTTGGTCAACCCAGGTTGTTATAAACGTGACCTTGACCTTGACCTCACGCCGTTATTCTTAATAAATCAGCTACTGTCTCCCACCTGTCAGAAATATCTCATATTCACACATGCAGGATCTTTTAATGACTGGAGTGTATTTACTCACTCGTATTTATTTGTACTACTTCCCCACAGAGAGGATCATATAGCAGGAAATTCAGAGTAGCTGGTTAACAGATTCTGTCTCTGGCCTGTGGGCGGAAACTGTAATTCTCCAAACTAGCCAGAAGTGTGAATGTGTTGAACTGGCTGTGTGTGCATGCTTGGAGGCTTCTGCTTTTATACTGACACCCGTCACTCTTTCTCTTTTCCCTCTGCTAATAATACACCTGTGAGTTGGGACCAGAAATAAACCCGCTCTCTGGTTGCTATGCAGGTCCATTCAGTTTGAACTCGGCTTTGAAAACAAAAAACATGGCTTCATTGTTATTCTAATGCGGAGTACTTAGAATTCAGGATAACAGCTTGAATAATAATCCCGCGGTGCTCAGAGTATCATCACGGTGCTTGTTCGGTTTTACAGAGAAACTCCCTCGTTTCATCTTTCTCTCACAGAGATCCGCAGCAGCCAGAAGCTTTGTGATCCTCAGCAGCTGAAACAAGGATTTTAATTTGGTCGCAGCAAATCCAGAACAGAGGTACTGACGCATCAGATTCTGTTTATAAAAAGTTAGATGAAGCCACAGGAGGAGATATTGTGACTCATTCTACCGAGAAAACACACACACACACAGATGCTCAGACAGGCAGTCACACTCACACTCACACGCCTCATGGTGATGAGCTCTCTGTGGCTGGACCGGTGCAGGAACTGAGCACAGATTGGATATGTGAAGGGTAATAACTGTGTGTGTGAGGGTTTGTTACAGGAAAACATCAGAGTCTCTGACCTAAAGCTCATGATAAACCTGAAGCTAATGAAACTGCAGTTTATTTGAAAGTTCTTTGCTTTGAAATGTTTGAGTGATGAGTTACAAAGTTGACTTGTTTACTCGTTGCAGGGTTTCTCAACAGCTGTGTTTAGTTTGATTTATGGAATTAGCATTAGTCGTGTTTTTCTGGCTCCTATGAATAAATGGAATCTACAGTCATCAATATGCAATCATCTGATCCCTGATGGGTCTCAGAAACAGGTAAATAAAACCTCAAATTAAGATCATATTACGCTGTGTCGCTGTTCATTTAACAAAAGCTGAGACAAAATGCAAATCCAAACGTGCTGCTGTGCATAATGAGCAAACATCTCCACTTTGGTCTGCTCTGTCCAAAGGACATTGTTCCAGAAGTCTTGTGGTTTGTTCAGATGCAGCTTTGCAAACCTAAGCTGTGCTGCCATGTTCTTTTTAGAGAGAAGAGGCTTTCTCCTGCAGCCCTTCCAAAGTCAGTCTTTTTCTAACTGTGCTGTCATGAACTTTAACCTTTAACATGCTGACCGAGGCCTGCAGAGTCTGAGATGTAGCTCTTGGGTTTCTGACCTTGGGGTGACCTTTAACCTTTAACATGCTAACTGAGGCCCGCAGAGTCTGAGATGTAGCTCTTGGGTTTCTGACCTTGGGGTGACCTTTAACCTTTAACATGCTAACTGAGGCCCGCAGAGTCTGAGATGTAGCTCTTGGGTTTCTGACCTTGGGGTGACCTTTAACCTTTAACATGCTAACTGAGGCCCGCAGAGTCTGAGATGTAGCTCTTGGGTTTCTGACCTTGGGGTGACCTTTAACCTTTAACATGCTAACTGAGGCCTGCAGAGTCTGAGATGTAGCTCTTGGGTTTCTGACCTTGGGGTGACCTTGCTGGGACGTCCATGACAGCTGTCCTGAATGTTTTCAGCTTGTGAATAATCTTTCTCTCTGTAGAACGATGGACTCCAGATAGTTTGGAAACGGCCTTATAACCCTTCCCAGGTTGATGGGCAGCAACAGCTGCTTCTCTGAGACCATTGCTGATGTCTTTCCTCCTTGGCATCATGCTAACACACACCTAAATACTAGTTTTTGTTGTATGAATATGTCATATAAGTGGTTCAGATTATTATATCCTAACACATAAGGGTGCACTTTGGTTGTATATACCTCATGAACACAAGCAGCTGCTGGTTCATCAGGCTGCTTCCACCATATATAGACGTAATTGTGCTCTCATTACATAACGAGTGGATAGAAATGGATGATTGGAAGCTACAATCAGAGATGTTTTTTTTTTTACTGTATACTCTGATTGCGGCACTATGCTGTAAAAATGAAGCTGTTATATAAACAGTTCAGTTCAAATCAAATCAAATTTATTTGTGTAGCACATTTCATGTACAAAACAGTTCAAAGTGCTTCACATAAAATAAAAGCATTGCAGCAGGGAGTGTGAGAAGCATTAAAAATACATAAAAGAATATAAAGAAAAACAAATAAAATAATTTAAATGATTTTAAAACAAGCAACAGTCCAGATAAATTAAAAGATATCGTGCAGATTTCATGCATAGACACATGAGAAAAGAAATGTGTTGCATTATAACGCTTCAGATCAATGGTTTTCAGTACAAAACAGCCCCTTTGTCTCACTTTTTAACATCTATCAGACTTTACGGTGCAGGAGATGTTGTGGCTTTGTTTCTTTGTACACAAAAAGGTTTTGTCCTTGTTTTTTTATGCTGTAAAAGTCTTCAAGAGACATTTCTGGTTGGATATATCTGACGTAAAAGTCATCCAATGCAGTGAATCACAGCTGGAAAGGAAACTGTAATATCTTTGATTTGTCCAGTTAATATGAATTATGTCCAGCAGGTGTGAGACTGTATAATAACCATAATTTCTGCCTGTTGACTCATACTAAATCCCACTGGGTGAGAACTCTTTAAACGCCTAAAAATGTGAAAATTAATTGTTGTAATCAGCACCGTAAAAAATTGTGGGTCCCATTTTTGGCAGATCCTTTTTTTTTGGTCTGCAGGCATTCCTGTTGCACGTTACTTTGAATTTCGAATCCCGCTGTTACAATACCCGCTTCGACGCAGGCCTTCATTTGATTAAAATGACAGGAATAAAAATAATGAAAGAGAGTGGGTGTGTAGGAAGTGCTCTGCCATCAGCTCTGCAGCTCTCAGAAGATATCGACCTCTAATTCCTCTTTTCTTATCTTTCACACCTATCATCTTCGAGAAATGTAGTTTCTTGTCATTTAATACAGGTTGTGTATTGATATAGAACTTTTTTTAGGTACCAAACAAGGAGTTTCTGAATCATTTCGGGGAGTAGTGGGCTTTCAATCTTTGGGGGATGACAAATGAATGCTGCACTCACTGAGCCGAAGACATTTTGTTATTGTCAGTCTTAATACTTACGAGCATGGAAAAAAAGAAGCACAATGGTGGGAAATGACTGAACTGCACTCAAAAGACACATGAAATGTCAAAACAAAATCTGTGGCGAACAATACAGATTTGAAAGTGCTGCATCTCTCGGTGCTCTTTCACGGAGAAGATGGCGGAGACAAAAAAATAGAGCCATCTGTGGTAGTTAAAGAAAAACTTTACAAGCAAATGTAAAGTCTTAATATATGTGAAGTTGACCTGTTGTATTCTACATGATATCTTAGAAAGATTTCATTGAATGAAAGGTGAATAAATAACATTGAATGTATTTCAAGGCTGCGACTGAGGAGTGAAAAAGGTGAGATGTGCAGTAATATGCCAAAGTCTTGTGCAAACATAAAATTAAATACAGAATATAAGGAAATAAATAGTTTGTTCAGTTCTGAGCAGTTTTAAGGTGAATATCTGCTCTGAGCTGCTTTCTCCTCCAACACAGCCTGAACCCTCTCAGACGAGCTTTCTGTCCTTTCTTTAAAGCTGCAGTCTGCAACTCTTTTTCAAGCATAATGCCTGGAACTGTCCGGGGATTCTGAAAGTAGTACATTAAATACCCCAATACAAAAAAAATGAGTTCTCTAGGTCCCCTATATGTCCCGCTAGGTCCCTCCAAAGCCAGCAGGTTTGTTTACAAAATTGCAGACCGGACCGGTAAAAGGTAACCAATCAGGTTATGAGCTGGGCTCTGCTGCCTGTCAATCACCGATTGTGCACGCGCGATACAAGGTAGGCTCGTCCCCACGCTTATTTATCTGGACTATTGAACTTCATTACGGGCTAGTCTACTTACTGTGTCTTCCATGATCGCAAATGACAGGTGAGTTGATGAATGAGGAGTCGTGTTCGTGCATCTGGCGTGCACGTAGACGTGCACGAGTTCTCATGTGTTTTGATGGGGCGGGACAGGAAGTTGAATAACTTTTTATTTTTCGGTTAAGAAATAAGCATTTCTTGCATTTTGCGACTACGGAGGTCACCGTTTTCAACTTCAAGCGTTCTGATAGATCATGTAAACTCTTAAAATGCCAAAAAGTAGGACTTTACATATGACAACAACAAATCCTGCAGACTGCAGCTTTAAGGAGTCTTCAGGAATAGTTCTCCAGGCTTCTTGAAGGACATCCCAAAGCTCTTCTTTGGATGTGGGCTGCCTTTTGTTCCGTTCTCTGCCAACATGATCCCACACTGCTTCAGTAATGTTGAGCTCCGGGCTCTGGGGAGGATTCATCCCTCCATCAGACCTGCTGCCACTGATTTTCAGCCCACTTCTTGTGTCCTTTGGCACAGCTCAGCCTTTTCTCCCTGTTTCCCTTCCTTAAGAACGGCTTCCTGACAGCCACCCTTCCATGGAGCCCATTTCTGATGAGGCTTGGGCCAACAGCAGATGGATCAGCTGAAGGTCCAGATGCATCTCTCAGCTCCTGTGTCAGGTCTTTGCTGGATGTTTTCCTCTTTCTTAAGGACATCACTTTCAGATCCTGTTCATCTGCTGTAGATAGTTCTTTAGGCCTGACACTTCTTCTTTTGTCCTCCACTTGTCCAGTTTCCTCAAATGTTTTAAGGACACTGCACACCATGCTGAGATATGCCAAGTTTTCAGCTAACAGCTCTTTGGGAATCACCTTGTTGCTGCATAAAATCCTGTTTTCTGTCTGTCACACTGTGTTATCTTTGCTGGTTTTCACACATGCAGCTAAAGAAATGATGTGTCTCTGTGACAGGCTGCTGGGAACAAAGTGCCTAAAGATACGATTTTAAATGGCTTCTTTGCTAAGTTGTCTTTTCTGTGTGGACACAACACTGGTTCATCCCTTGAGTTAGGAGCCTTTTTCCTGCCTGAATGATTCATAGGTCAGAGTTAAGTGGCTTAACAAAGAAAAACACATTCTCACAAAATGCTCAGGTCGGTACAAGGACTGGACTGAAGATGAGTAAAAGTAGAAAATGTCCAAAGAAAAACTTGGAAAACCTTCAGAAAGCTGGAGAACTATTGCTTAAGATCACTTAAAAAGACTACGTGAAAGTCTGGCTACTTGGAAGGAAATAGAAAGAATTGAGGGGTGGCTCAAGACTTTTTGACATCACTGAAGTCTTGTAATTCTCAACCGAACTTTAACAGTGACACCTACGTATATTAATCACCAACTAACTGCTTCTGCGACTCCAAAACAGAAAAAGTTGACACAATAGGAAAATGCAAACGAAAAATAGAAATAAAATGCCATGAATTTAACTTTAACTTTTATTTCACAGCAGGCAGCATCGAGCCCAACATATTTTGGTCTCATCAAATGTATTTCATTTATTAATGGATACAGTCGGGGTACATGTGAAGCTCGCTGTTACATCCAAAGTTATAGCTGGAGGGTGAACAGAAAAACAGCTTCCCACAGACCAGCAGATACTTCCAGGAGGATGCTGACTCTTTTGAGTTCTTTATTTCCCCTCCTCAAATGAGCCAAAGCCACATTGATTTAACCTTTACTGAACTCATTCATGAAAACTGAGAAACTGTCTGCATCGTTGACACTACTGTAAAATCTGAAGCAGCTATTAAACTCTCAGCTCTACGGGCTCTGTTGTCTTTCAAAAGACACTTGGCACCTTTTCATGTTCATTCCATGAGAGCTTGTATCACTTTATTACTCAGCTCTCTCTGTGTGTGTGTGTGTGTGTGTGTGTGTGTGTGTGTGTGTTCATCACTTGTAGCAATTCCCCCAGTTCCAAAACAAGACCCTTTTAATCTTAACATTTACCGGCAGACTGTCACAGTGACTCTTCTGTCATCCATCACGCAGTTGTTGGCTGGCTGCTCTGGCTCATCGCCTTTTCTTTTTCTGTTTCTGTTCCCGGGAAACAGAAACGTACTGTGAATGTCATTGTTCAGTAACCTGAACTTGGATTAGGGTTTTATAAGGCTGAATTGGGCTGGAAGTGGCACTTTAAGACCAACAGGGGCCGATCCAGCAAACTAATTTTAACTTTCTGAAAAGAGTTTGTAAAAGTTGTGGCAGCTTGTTCGTCTCTCTCTCTCTCTATATATATAAAACAAAACTATCTGAAAATGATAAGGAAATAAAAGAAGACACTTCCAGGATGAACTTTTCCAGTTAATTAAAGAGATAAATATTCTAAATCAATGTTGTGGTCTTCCTTTTTTTCGTTTTTACGGAGTTTTGTTTGAAATAATCCAAAAATAAAACTGTTTCGGCCTGTTTGATATACACTTCCGCCTTGGCAGATGTCTGTCCTGTTATATATGGGCTCGCTGATTGAAAATAACACGATGAACTGATAACTGCAAACGCGTAAGAGCAGCCAATCCGCTGCTTTCCTGCTCGATTGCGTAAAGATTTGGGTTGGAGCGTTTCAGTTGGGCACCGGGCTGCCTCATCAATCTCCCCGACTCTCTGCACCTGTGCGTGGATCTTCAGCTCATGGGTTGTTATTCAGAGATGGAATTGTGCACTCAAATGTTTTCTTTTTTCTGATTAGAGAGATAGCACCTGGAAGGGGAGAGGAGAAATGACAAACTGGTGAGAGTTGGAGGAAAAGTGCAACTCGAAGGAAAGCGAGGCGCGCTCCTGCTGGATTTACAAGCGCACACAAACCAACTGGTGTGACCTTTCACGGGAAAAAAAGGACTACCCAGACTAATTAAAAATAAAGGAATAAGTAACTGTTAACTCACCAATCTCCGGGAAACGTCACCAGGATCTATCACTGCCGCTCTGAGTCTGCCTCAAGCATCTAAACTGGATCATACTCCGAACAACGATTAACGGATTTGACTGATTACCTCCAGACACTCTCAGAGGTAAGTTCAGGCAATCCGGTAATAAATCACCGGCAAAAAATGATATAAGTAGGCTGCTGTTTATTAGATTAGTGGCGCACAGGCTACTTGTTGTTATTATATCCGCATTGAATCCCACAAATGCTCCACCTGTTGTTGGGATCGCTCAGGAGCCGCGGATGTCCGCGTGCGTTAATCTCTATTACAGATTTTATTTTTATTTTTCATTTACTTCTTCACATGGTAAGTAAATTATGAAAAATAAGTCAGAAAATGTATATATTTTTTAAACTCCTTAAATCTTTTAAACGCGTCAAGCTTATTTTATTATTTTTTTTAAACATATTTTATTGATTGATTGATTTATTGATTCAGATAAATCATCTCCAGGTATCTCATACTCTCAACAGGTGATACTTCCTTTAAATAAGCTCCTACACATGAATGTAAAATGTTTAACCTGAGCAGAATAATCAGAAATAATAATATATATATTCAGAAAAAAGAAGGCGGCCCCACCGCCGTGCTGTTTGCACGCGGCTCTAACAGGAAGTGTGTGTTTTTGGGGTGGATGTGATGCTGTGAAGGGTCTCAGCAGAGCTCTCACTGTGGACCCCCTGCTGGGACGCTGCCTTGCACCCACCATCATCATCCTCAGCATCCGACGCGCGCTCTTGCTCCCACACGGTGGCGCACGCAGACGCATGGCGCGCGCTCTCCCCTGTATGATGTGCCATCACGGCATCCCTGTGACCGTATAAGCACAATCTGCTGCCTGTACAGATACACTTTATTTTCCACCTTAAATGTCGCTCCATCTTCCCTCTTTCCTCTCTTTCTTGGCAGCTGCTGCTGCTCTCAGTCTGTATTTGTCCATCTTCTCCGTCTGTCTCAGACTTTCTGCTCCCATCATCGTCGTTTTTTTTTTTTCTCCTCTAACAAGCCTCTTCTTGTATATACTCTGAGTACAGCCGCAGGCAGGGCTGAGTCTGTCATTTGGGACTCCTTAATGAGATATCCTCTCAGATTCACCATGTGGAGGAATGTTTGCACTGGAGAGTGAGTGGGAGAGCAAAGGGGGAGAGCAAAGGGGGAGGGAGGATTGTGAGAGGAGTCGCTGTACCTGCTGCTCTCACTGCTCAAACACCAACAGCTTTTCTGGGAACTGATGCTGCTGCTCTGGGACGAGCCCAAACTGTGGAGGCAGCGGGCTTCAGCGGTTAGTGTGCTGGTGGAGGCGCCCCTGCATCTGAGAGTCTGATGGAGCTGGAGGTCACAGAGCCCGGTCCTCAGGCGCTGGAGCCACACTCGGAGGTGAACGGAGACCTGCCGGGCAGCCCGTACGCCGGGGCTGGGACGGAGGATGTGATGGAGAGTCCGGTCAGGGAGCCCGTTGTGCTGCAGTATCCCACAGAGTACGATCTGAGCCACCAGTGTGGGTAAGAATCAGCACTGAGGGGAGCAGCTGTGGATGTGTGCACGGATGAGGTGGGACACTCCCGTCTGGTTTTCTCAGTTTGGGTTTGAATCCTGCTTCGCAGTGATGGTGTGATGAAAGCTCTGTGTGCTGCGCAGTGTGGAACATTATAAATAATGTTCTGTGGAACATTATAAATAACGTTCTGTGGACTGCTCTGAAAATGTAACTTGGTCATTTATGCTGCTGGGAGCTGGAATGTGATCTTGCAGCTCAGTGCTGATGGACACAAGAAGTTTGCAAAGAGGGGAAGATGAATGTGTTCATATACCTTCTTGATGCTTCTTTTGTGTGCAGAGTTTCATTAATTCATTCATTTGAGACGTTATTGCAGCTCGTTTCCCCCCTCTTGTCCTTCAGGGTGAAAGTGATTTGATTTGTCATGTCGTCTTATTCTTATGAGACATCCTCACATGGCTGTGTGCACTGCAGGAGGTTTTGTTTATAGCTGAAACTACCTTACGTTTGTATTGTATATAAATGGAAATGCACTTAAAACACTCCCACCCTGAATGGGTTCATCTTCTCCAGTTTACCTTCTTTCAACAGAAGCTTTTATTTGTTCGCGATTCCTTTTTATTTCTCCTCTACTGATCCAGTTATCTTAATTGAAAAATTGCTCTCTCAGAAAGTCCAGGCGCACATTTCACATGGTTATTTACAGTTAAGGGACACGTTTGGTCTCAATCTCTTTGCTGTCAGCTGGTGTTACACACACACACACACACGGTCAGTTAAAGCCACGTTGGCTCCACAGGACTGCTCAGTGTTTATGTTGGTGATTTTTAGCATCTTCTTTGTGTGTTTGCAGCATTGTACAACATCAATGTTCACTGTATAACAGTTTATTCATGTGCTCAACAACGGAGCCGAAGGACGGCACCAATTTCATCAGAATAACAAACTTCTGACCTGATTCTAAGGCTGTAGCGTTGCAGATCTTCATGTTTTTGGCCGAGGTGCCATTTCCTGATCCAGCCAGTTTTATAACCAGTTGAATGTTGGAATCTTAAGCAATTAAAATCTCTGAAGCCTTGCTGCTGGATTTGTTTCTTTGGATGAAATACGTTTGTTTTTGTCTCCAGTTTGCAGCAGAAATATTAAAGTTGAAGCAGTAGCTGTGCTACCAGAGCAAAGCATCTTTTATCTCAGTTCAGCAGCCTTTTGTAGGCAAATCCAGCTCATTAATGTTAAAAGTAATGACCCTTGAAAGATAATTAAACTCTGTTGCTAATAGTCTTTTCTCTGGTGTAGATTTCTCTCTTTTTTGAACATATAATGACGCAGCATCCGTGGTCCTTTGTAAAGTTGAGGGCCTGCTGCTGGTACACGGTGTTCTGCTTGAGCCCCCCTCAGTATTGGACCTTTGCTATTGGCTGTTGTGCTGCAGGGTCTGATGTAAGAAATTGCCATCTGGCCTCCCTGTCATGCAGAAAGCTGTGAGTAAAGCTGTGCTCTTATCAGGTTGCAGTCTTCAGGAGTCAAGTCTCGGAGCCCGAGGACTGACTGGTTTAGCACTCTGGTGTGGTCACGGGTCCATTAGTCATTTCTCAGGAAAGAAAGAAACTCGAATTCACAGCTATGTCACAAAGATTCAAGAGTTACTGCATACGCTTATTTGTTGAATGATGCTTACTTTGTGTGTCCTGCAACTTTCTGCTGCAGATGATTGGTTAATTTGAGGATATTTTTAGGTTTAGGATCTGATATTTTTAGGTTTAGGGTATTATTTTCACTGTAAATCATGTTTGTATTTGTCTCCTGTGTTTAAGAATCTTCCATTTTTTTCCTTTTTATTAGCTAAAGAATACAGTTGGTTTAGTGTTCACCCCACCTTCTTTATAGCACACATGGTTGAAAATTAATTTATTGATTGAATTTATTTATGTATAACGTTGGTAAAATAGCTTTTTCCAACAAAATAAAATATTATCATTACTTTTTTTTACGTAAAAGATTACACTTAAAAACTATCAAGCTGAACATATGAAACCTGCTTGAGTTTCAGGGCGTGTTCTCAGTGTTTTATTGTTCGTGAACCACCTTTTAATCTGAAAAGTATCAGAGTTGCAGCAACGATATGAATGCCCTCTTAAAATAAAGTGCAGTAAGTGAGACATGCTGCACTTATGTCTGAATTGTCCTATTCAGAGACAAACATGGTCAGTCTACGGGTTTTCTGCCCGTCCAGCTGCCCTGGATGGAGGTGTCACTTAAGTTTAAAAAAGGGGGGAAATGCATCATGCTCTCAGCATCACGATTTATTGATCATACAAATGTTTTGTCCCTGCTGGGCAAGAAAGCTTTTAACACTCTTGTCAGCTGCCAGGGGGGGGAGAAACATTAGTATGATCAATAATTTGTGACGCAGGGTGCAGTGTTATCCCTTTTTGGGGGACTGGCATAGCAACAGTTGTTAGAAGCCCTTAAATTCCTCACCAGGAAGACGATTATGGGCGGTTCGGTGCGTTCTTCTGTCGAGCTGAGCTGAGGCAGAGGCTCGTGATCGATGCTGGTTGTTTGTTTTTTACAAGATGACACAAAAACTCCCACATTTTTAGATGGAGACTTTAAGCATGGCCACAGGAAGAGACCATTTACATTCTGTTGCAGATCCTGATGAGCTTCATTAAGATTTGTCAAGTATTAGCACTCCGTTTGTTACCACAATTGATTTAAAAAAAAAAAAATCTGAACAGATTTGCAGGAACATTTTAAAGAAGATGAGACGACAAAGAAGTGATAAACTTGATGAATCTGGATCCTGAGTGTTCATATTCCGCCCTGGAATTTTGTCATGTATATACATAGGGCTGGGCAACGATTAAAATCTTTAATCTAATTAATCACATGATTTCCCTGATTAATCACGATTAATCGCATTTGTACGCAGAATCCAAAAATGAATCCAAAAGTAGTGTATAGCTTTTAGCATTTAGCTTTATTTTAAATGTGCTGCCATATGAATGAAAGTGCCATAACATTTGTTGTGCAAACACACTTTTAACATCAGCATCTTTCTGTAGTTTTTATGTAGAAGCCTCGCTCCACTGTCAGTTTCCTTGAATGACTTGCTGCTATCAGTTGTGTGTTTTGCCTTTAAGTGATATTTTAGACTGGAACTACTACGCTGAGAAGACAATTCAACTTGGCAGTGTTTACAGATGACTTTGGTTCTGTCGACTCCGCCGTCTGGAAGAACTTTAAAATGAAAATGGCCGAGTAAAAGTTCCGTACCCTTCTCCATGTTTGGTGGATCCGCCGATTACTTTCTTTTCCGGTTCGGCAGCAGACAGCAGCAGACTTTTACAAAATAAATTAAATAACTATTATTTTTATATATATATAAATATAAATGTGGGTTGACGGGGCTTACCTGAGTGGTGTGTTCCTGCACAAGTCGGACTCTGAGCCCTTAGGTGAATATGGAGTGTTTCATATCTCCTGAGAATGTGTAAATGAATGAAAAGCTGCTTGAGGAACATGGATGATGTGTGTGTGATTGTGGCTTCGTGAAAATGTAACTTGGTCATTTATCCTGCTGGGAGCTGGGATGTGATCTTCATTCTGCAGCTCAGTGCTGATGGACACTAGAAGTTTGCAAAGAGGGGAAGATGAATGTGTTCATATACCTTCTTGATGCTTTTGTGTGCAGAGTTTCATTGATTTGAGACGTTATTGCAGCTCATTTTTTTCCCCCTCTTGTCCTTCAGGGTGAAAGTGATTTGATTTGTCATGTCGTCTTATTCTTATGAGACATCCTCACATGGCTGTGTGCACTGCAGGAGGTTTTTTTTTTTATAGCTGCTCTGGACTTGGGTTCAGTTCAGAGTAAAGGTACAATAGTTATGCAGTGATTATTTTCTTCTGTGAAACTACCTTAAATTTGTATTGTTTATTAATGGAAATGCACTTAAAACACTCCCCACCCTGAATGGGTTTATCTTTTCCAGTTTACCATCTTTCAAAAGAAGCTTTTATATGTTCGTGATTCTTTTTTTTCTCCTCTACTGATCCAGTTATCTTAATTGAAATCTAGACTTGATCGTCAAAGCCTCAGTGTGGAACTGATTTCTTCACCACCATTTCCGTCTTAATGATATTTTAATCCTTCCTTTCAATGTTGGATGTTATTGGTGTTGAGTTTAAGAAACTTTTTCTACTATAAACTCTGGTAAAGTCGGTTGAATATTGTGTGAACCTGTTTGGTAATGACTCAGAAAACACGTTTCAGCTTTAAATCCACCGATGTGAAACGTCTTTTTTTTTTTTTTTTTTTAAATTGTGCTTGAGGTGACACAATGATGATGTCATCCTTTTAGATGCCACTGCCTGCATTAATAATTTCTTATTTATAGTATCTTAAATGTTTGTCTTTCCTATGAAACATATTTTCTTTTATTGAGTTGGATTTTAATTATATTAATGATTAGATGCTTTTTAGAAATTCAGCAGAGCTGATACAGACTGGTGGTTTTCAGCCTTCCTGTTTTATCATTAAACATTAAATCATTCATTGGAACTTTAATCACTGCAGTCAGATGGATTAGAAATGGAGAAAATAATTGAGGTCTTTGTGTTAAATAAGTTGAAACTTTTATTTGATAATTGGTTAATTTGAGGATATTTTTAGGGTTTAGGGTATTATTTTCACTGTAAATCATGTTTGTATTCGTCTCCTGTGTTTAAGAATCTGCCATTTTTCCTTTTACCAAAAATGGAGAAAATAATTGAGGTCTTTGTGTTAAATAAGTTCAAACGTTAATCTGATAATTGGTTAATTTGAGGATATTTTTAGGGTTTAGGGTATTATTTTCACTGTAAATTTTTTTTTTCCTTTTATTAGCTAAAGAATACAGTTGGTTTAGTGTTCACCCCCCTTCTTTTAGCACACATAGTTGAAAATCAATTTAAAGATACGGATCATCGTGCACTGCCATCTTTTTCTCAGCTGCCAGACATAAATGTCATCACTTTAATGCATCTTTAAGATATCCATTGGTGGCAGAAGGTTTGTCTTTGCATGGGAACACATTTGGGTTTAAATCAGGAGCACAGGAAACTGCAAAGCAGCATGAGATGAAATGAAACCAGTCCAATCACAGCAGCCATCAACGGTGTCCTGTCAATTCAAACACTCTCCTTGAGCCAGACACTGACTGTCAACTCACTCACTGATGGGAAAGTCACTTCGTATCAGCATCAGCTAATGGCCTCAGCCAGATGTAAAATTTGAGTTACTATCCCATAAAACCGGCGACGGTTTCAGTCGCTTGTTGTGTCACATTCATGTGCAAGATTACAAATTCTTGAGTTGTCTGACTCTTCAGCTAAAACATTCTGGTCTCCTGGAGCACCAAAGACATTAATGTTAAGTGTGATTGAACCGTTACAAAATAAAAACAACAGTCATCAACAGTCAAACCAGTTGTTGTTGCAGAGAAGAATATGAAGGAGTGAAGAAGAGTTGATCAAGGCTGCTTACTCAGTAAGACACTGAGGTAGCAAAGCGTGTTTATCTCCCTTGTTCACTCATTTTGTGTCATGATGATGTTTAATACCATTTCACCTATATCACAGTATGTAAGGAATAACAATTAGCTGTTAAAGTGTCTTGATAGAGGCTGATTTGAGTGATTACTGTATGCTCGGTTTCTAAAGGGCACATTAGCACCTTCGGCTGAGGCCTTGATCAGTTTAATCAGTGTAATGATGCTGAAGCCTGTGAACAGCTCAGCTCTGAGCCGAGTTCTGAAGGGGCTGAAGAGCTGCTGCTTTATGGCCTCCGCCCGTTATCTCACATTTCATCCCCTCCTGTTAGATTCCTCTTAGATATTACAGTAAAATGTGGCAGCATTTCCTTTAGGACACATCTACATTTCGGTTTGTCACTAGAGTCAGATTTGTTTACTCTTTAGCACTCAATCTTTTCCAGGTTTGATTAAACCAAATGAGTACCTGCAACCTGGGAGCATTTGACCTGTGATGAACTCTGAGAAGTTAGCTCAACTTTCCAAAGCTTCAGATTCAGGTTTGATGGGAGATCATTGAGAATGTTTCGGTTTCAGCAGCGATGAGGAATCTGTTGAAAGTACAAACCCCTTCGGTTACCACGACACCGTCTCGCATCAAAATGTTACACGCCTGCATCGGTCCTCAGTGCAAAACGTAGCAGTTCGACAGTAAATGTGCAAAAGTTGTGAGGTTGCTCTGCTTTCTGGGCTATAAAACCAAACCGCCATATCTGTCTTTCAGTGTCGCAAAAAGAAAACCAAGTTTTGGATTACATAAAACAAATGATAATACAAAACTATTGGAGTTTAGAGACTATTGGTTTAGAAAAAGAGAGCGGAGGAAGTGGACGGTACTGTTCTGGTCCGAGTCAATCCAATATTGTAATAACTTTTTACTTTGCTGTCAGACATGGTTGCTTAGGAATGCACATACTAAAAATACAAGGTTAGGTTTAGATGGTACCATATGGTTTGGGGCTTAAAAGAAGACTTGGATAGGCTTGGATCTTGATAAATACATGGTTGTGGGTTTGTGTAACGCCACCTGAACACTTCCTTTTACAAACAGACAAGGAAAAACTTTGATTACTGTTAAAGGATAAAGGAACTACAAAGGTAAATGGTGTTTGCATGAGTAAATCTGCAGAGTTGGAGGATGTGTCATGTTGTGTGTGATTTCTGAGGTTATGTGAGGCTAATGCTAAATTGTACAATTATGCTTTTAATTTAGTATTTTAAATCAATCTGTGGAAAAAAAGAAACATCTATTTTCTGTAGTTTTGGGTAATACGATGCTTTAGTTTGGTATAACTAAGAAAAACTGAGTGGGAATGGCAGATGAGGCAATCATGGTGTAATTGTTGGTGCTGAAATAAAAGTGCTCGTTTTTGGCTGCGTTCTTCGTGGTGGAAGGTGCTGCTGCTACAAGGACGCTAAAAGGAACGGGGCAATTTCATTAAATTTGTGCTTTGCATGCTGTGATGAGACAAAGTCTGCCCTGAAATGGGTCTATTAGTCGCCTTACTCTGCCATTTTGCGGACTGCATAATCTGAAGTGATCAGTGAGCCATTCTGGCACATGAGACTGGGGCTAGCTTTTAGATTAGCACGTGTTCATGCTTGAATGGTTGTAGCTTAGAGAGAAGTCTGTTCAGCTTGTTGTTTCCTTCAAGTTGATCTCATTTAGGTCTTCTGGGCAGCAATGTTGTCAAAGCTACTGCAGATCGTATCCATTGAACCTTGAAGGTTTTCCAAATGTGGCAACAACACGTGCACTCTTTGCAGCTTAAGCTCTCCTCTTCAGTCCTCCGTAGATCTTTGACCACAGGAACGAACGGTGTGGCAAAGGATTTGGCCTTTCCGGTTTTTATTTTGACTATTCTTTCTCTTTTTGATTCGACTCCCAGTCTGTGAACTCTGGTTCGAACCATTTAAACTCAAATAACCTACCATCCTCATCAATAATGGTCCACTGAGTAATTGTGCAACTGCTGAGTCAGCCTCAACTTTTAAAGGATTATTGATCAGGTCAGTCGGCAAGTCATCCCAGATGGATACGCTAACCCAAACCGTTCGGTGAGGCAGGAGTTTTTTGTGTTTATATTCAGTCACGTGACCATCTAAAATGTAACACACTCACTAAGGATGTGTGCAATTGCAGGCATGTCTGGATTACATTGTGGCAGATCTTTTTGGTTGTGGTGTTTTTGAACGATATTCTACGAAAGTTATTAATTTCAACCCAGAAATGTAGGAAAGATGGCCGCGGTTTAAAGCAACACTGGAGAAGAACCTTAACTCTGTGCACATTCCTGGGCCTGAAACTGCTCTGGAGCCCCTGGGGGATCAGGCTGGGGCGAGATACCACTGTCCATGACTTAGGTTTCCGACCCAGCACCACACAGATTTGCTTTATGGTCGCTTGACATTTTTTCGATGGGTCCTTTGTGGCCTGTTCAACATGACATGTGTATGGCTGTACATTTGCATTTCTCATTGAGACAATGATGTTGCATCTCACAACTTTAGGGGAAGCCAAAGAGCTAACAAATTACCAAATGTCCTAGTTTTACTTTTAAGATGCCAAACTTTTCCATTAATAGCTCAATTTTAAAGAATGTCACAGATTTTGATCGTGTAAATTTCGTTGAATATCTCATCTGTGTTAATGTTTCACAACTGAATACTTCAATTGTTGTTGGTGTTTAAACTCCAGGTATGAGTCACATTTTGAATGTTAAGTAAAAATGATTGAATCTGAATTATTATTATTATTATTATTATTATTAAATTACAAACTCAATGCCATCGTTGGTGAGAACAAAATCCTAGTTCTTGTTACTAAAAGCTGAACAAACGGACAACACATGAAAGTCAACCTATGGTTGCAGTGAAATAATTCACTAATTCATTTCTTTAAATATGAATATATATATATTCATTGCTGTCCCAGCATTGTAAATCAGTTTGATCAATATTTTTTCTTGCATCACTGATTCAATGCAGTCGACATTTGTGTCAACCTGCTTGACGGTATGGATAGGCTGATACAACAGAAAGACAAGAGGGATGGTTGTAATATTCAAAAGGGCAGCTTAGATGACTGAATAATTGATGAATTGGGAAATGAAAAATCCTGATATTAGTTGTGAGGAAAAGGCGGAGGTGCAGACGTCTTGATATGAATGCTTATTAAACTGACAAGCAAGAAAGATGCAGAGATCATTCTTGAATTGGAAGGTAAAGGGTGACTGATGGCTCCATGTGACATGTGGTGGATGGAACAATAATATAATAATAGTTTCTTTGTGCTTCATGGAAAAATGCAGTTTCCCTTCACTCGGTTGAAGCTATTCTGCAAAGTTCTGACAACTACTTAGAGCCGAGACAAAGAAGGGAACACAGGGAAGCTGGAAACTTGGTCAGTTTAAATATACCGATGCTCTTGTCTGTCAAGTCAATGATATCCAACCTCCAAACTCATAAAGAATACAGTGAATTTGTTGTGAAATGTAGGGATCCAGGGTACAATGGGGTCGGAGAAGAAACATTGTAATCACAGGCAACTGAGTTGGGAACATCTGCAATAGATGAGAAATGTGTATGAATACATGAAGAATTATTGGACCTTTTTTTATTATCTAGAATATTATATAAATCAAAATGGGTCCCAAAATGGAAGCTTGCAGAACTCCTTAAGTTATGGTCAGAAAAAAAAAAAAAAAGAAAATATATCTTATTCGGCCTCTTCTTTGGTACATAAAGGTTAAATAAATAAATGTTTTCCTTTTGGTTGCACAGTACAAGTGATGTGTTGGACATCTCTACTGAGGCGCTCGATGGAAAACTTCTCAGATAATCTTGTTTAGGAAGAAGTTCTACTGGAATAGGCTTTAAAATTGCCTTTTTTCCCAAAGCTATATTTGCCAAATGCTCAAAGAATCGCTTTCTTATACAGCATCTGTATTCATCCTTTGTTGGGACATATTTAATTGCAGTTTTTGCACCTTACTGGTGCTACAGTCTTAAACATCAGAGGTTAAATATTTTATTTAAGGAAAAGATGAGCAGGCCAAGAGGAATTTTAACTCCAATTCAAAATGGTTTAACCACAAATGAAGGTAATTATTAGAAAGGTTGCTGAACACGCCTCTTTCAAACTTTCAAGTAAATATGGAAGGTTGGACTTCAGCTTTTATAACTTCACTTCTTGAGGCCTTCACCATGAATCTGCAGCAAGAGACAAATCCACTTAGCATTGGTGTAAGAGCTCAGTTGATCTTTGAGATGCTGTCTCAGAGCACTTGCAGAGATCCCTTTTGCTTTTGGTGCTTTTATTTTCCCTCTGTGTCCTTGAGCTTCAATTTATTGAATAATTAATTGCCAGTTCAGACTCATTTGCACATACAGGGCACACACAGACACATACACACACATGCTGGCCACGTTTACTTCAGGCTACGAATTCGCCTCACTGTATAACTACCCATTTAGTGAATGAGTTCTGCTTCATTTGCAGATCTCGTTTAGGTGGCGCCCTTTGGATGTTATTTCTGTCGTAGCTTCACCAATGTCACACATTCCTCTGCTGATAGGCACACATTTAATGTTGTATTTATTTGTCTTTTTATAAGCAAGCCAAGTTGAAATCTGTGCACCTCACCAAGGAATTCTCATGTTTGTTTCTGGAAAAGGTTTAATTCGTTGCAACACGACCACGAAATGGGTTACGTGTGTGTTTTGTATCCTGGAAAACTCAACAAATCTCCCCAGCTTCTCTTCACTGCCCTCTAAATGTCTTCCTCTGTGTCTCAGAGAGAAGATGCCGTTCCACCATGTGACGGCAGGCCTGCTCTACAAAGGGAACTACCTGAGCCGCTCGCTGTCCGACAGTGACAGCGACGTGCTGGCCAGCATCTCTGTTGAGGAGCTCGGTGGTAAGACTTCTCAGATTTCCATATTGTAAAGCATGTATGTTCTTGCAGTATTGTGAAAAATTGTACTTCTTCAGTTGAAATAATACTTCAAACATGTATATTTTTAAAAGCTTCACTGTGCCTGTTCTTGGGGGCAGAAACTTAGTGTTTTGGGTTTTCAACAGCAGCCAAAGGCAGTGTTAGTTATTTCTTAACAATTTTCAGCTGATTTATAGTTGCAAGGTAAGCACCCCAGGAATTTAATGCCACGTACGAATTTTATGCTTAGTTAGGCTTCATGCTAGCTTTAGGGGAGGCAGAAAGGAGGGGAAAAAAGAACCCACTGCAGTACCCCAAACCTGCAGTATGTAGAGCAGAAGTAGTGCAAAGGTCAACCAGACACCGTTTTACTCACTGTTTTATAGTCAGTATTACTTTAACCCTCCTGTTGTATTAAAGTGACACACTACCATGTTTAGCTGCAGAAAAAATACCTTAAACTATCTTTTTCCAACTTGAAATTTTATGACTTTTCCTAAAGGGACCCCATCATTTTTTTGTTTATGTTTCCATGTGGGCTGTACACCACTAGGGTACAAAGATTGTCTTATGGGTCATTTTTGACCCGTGAATTATAAAAACATTTAAACAGCAGAAAAAAGTTCACTGTTTTTTTCCCTTTCAATATAATTAATTCAGAAGTAATTACTTCACATTTATATAATAGCAATAATAAACCTTTATTATGTAAAAGAAAACTGAGAAAACAAGAAAACTGTTGGTCCGACTGACAGTTGGTCTGTGTTAAAAAAAAGTGTAATCCTGAAAACTGGTGATTGTGTTTTTGTATTGTGTAACAAAAACTACATGATAAAAAATGTATTGAATTGAGTTGAATAGATAAATAACAGGTGGTTTCATCATACAAAATAGATTTTGGATTTAAAATTCAATTAAGTTGCTTTATTTTGGGGCTTTGGTAGGGCGGGTCATTTTTGACCCGTAGGACAAGGAGAGTAAACACAATGTTAAGACCGCACAAAGGGTTAAAGACAATACTCCCTCGTCTAAACACGAGTGCATCATTCTCTACATGGCTCGTCTCACCAGGATCATTTCGGGTCTGCCGGCCTCTCCCTCTGAGGCTGTGTTTTTGAACCCTTTGTTTTGGAGTCTGTCTGAGAGCAATCACCAGGGCCTGTGCAACATAAACCTGATCAATAACAGTCTGCTGGCATCAGCAGTGGCAGACACGCTGGTTGTGGACAAACTAGACATGCCCAGACACCAAAAATATTAATTCGCCAATGCAGCATTAAGCAGCCGCCTGGAAAAATGTCGGCACAGGGCACGGCAACAGCCGGATACTCTGTCAAGGTCAAGTTTTAATATGCATGCAGGGAATTTGAATGCATGAATTCCTAATTTCTGTTTCAGTGGGTTTGTGTTTTGCTCGAAGAATGAGAAATGATTTGTAGTTAGATGGTTCACATGAGTTCCATTTAGTAACACCAACTGTTTAACTTTAGCCTGTTATCAGTATAAAATCCTGTAAAAGGATTTTAGCATACTAAATATGTTGGAACGATGGAATCGTCACCAGTCTGACTGGTTTTAGTCGAAGGGAAATGCCCACGAATGGATCGCACTGCTTCTAGTCTCGTGAATGAGTCAAAACAAAAGACGTATCACTTCATACACGTCACGTTTTCTCATGTGAGGGTTCTTCGTTCAGTTAATTTTATTCATATCTGTGTACAAACTGCAAATATAACTTTGTATATACCATTTTTCTTTTTTTTTTTTTCTTTTTTTTTGGGGTCAGCTGTGCCGTCGCTCCCCATGCACGAACATTGTGAAGATGTGGATAGTGTTCAGGAACCTTCACTGAAACTTGCTCAGTCTAATGGGGAGTGTGAACTGAGAGTAAACCCATTGTGAGACTGGTTAAATTTACCTTACTGAATGTGTGGTGTTTATATTATAATCCTTTTAATAATCCTGCTTAAAGGGATGGTTCGTCTCTTTTGACATGAAGCTGTATGACATCCCATATTAGTGATATCATTTATGAACATTTTCTTACCCTCTGCTGCGTCCTGTGAGCCGAGTTCCAGCTGAGTTTTGGTGTTGACGAAAGTAGTTGAAAGAAAGTTGGCTGGGGCCACAAAAATAAAGCTTCTCAAAACAATGCGTTCAAAAGAGTAATACATTTGCATCACAAAATCGTTCAGCCAACTAGCCGGACTACCTTCATCAACGCCAAAACGAGGCTGGAACTCTGCTCACAGGACGCAGCAGGGGGTAAGAAAATGTTCAGAAATGATGTTGCTAGGATTGGATGTCATACAGCTTCATGTCAAAAAAGGCGACCTATCCCTTTAAGTTGTAATTCGGTTAGTGTGTTTTTTTTAGTTTTTTTTTTTTTTTTAATCATGATCAAATATATCTCCACGATTCTTTCACATTGGGGATCTTTCATCTGTGACGGCTGAGAATCAGGCCGTCTGTAACGGACTTTAATCTGCAGATGGATCAACTGTACCCTGTACGTTTTATCCACAGGGATGTTTTCTTCAAGGAGCTAAAAAACATTTATGTAGGATATAAGTTTCAGCATTTCCTCTGTGGTCTAAAGTACAAAGTAAATTTGTCAGATTAATCCTGCTGACTCTCCTGAGGACACTGGAGTTGCAATATAAAAGTGAAAAGAGGTCGCACAAATCAGCAATGTGGCGCTTCCGCACATGGTTGTGCTGAGGTGTTTGCATGTTTACTGCTGTGAAATATCCCAAAAATAAAGTTCTATCACTCTGATCTCTGTTTCATTGTCACAATTGCTGCTCCTTCTCCTTATTCATTCTACACTTTGCCTGCTCTGGTGTCTTTCCCCAACTCATTACAGAAGACAGAAAAATACTACAAAACAAAGCTGATCTGCCAGCTGGCATCCAGTGTTGTTTTAACGTGGCCGTCCAGGACCTTATTACAATATTGGATATGAAGAGAGACCGAGACTACTGAGAAATGCCTCGCTGCTGCCCCGAACAGCTCCATCTGGCACTTTTCCCTGAATTACTCTGTTCCACTTCTTCCACTGCAGCTAAACTAAAACCACACCCAGCCACCTCAGGCACGTCCACAAAATAAATGTGTAACCATAATCTACAAAAAGCCTTTTTAATGACTCGGCTACACTTGGTTATGGTCAGTGGTGACAACGGTGTAAACTTTGGGCTTAGTGTTGAACCACTTGAAATGACATTTTTCTTAAGATTTTCATTAAAACGTCTTGCGTCATGGTCAGCTGTTGTGTGATTTCTCCCTCTGATTCCAAATCTCCAAAAGGACGCAGAAACACGGCTTCCCATTCTGCATGTTAAACATTCACTGCTTTGTAATATTTAAAGAGGCAATTTACTGTATTTGTTCAGGGCCATTTAAAAACCCTGCAGCAGTGGGCTGAGCTGCCACATGGCTGGCAGTGTGGAATTATTCAGCTGGTGCATTTTTGTTTACACCTCATCTTGTAGGAAAAACTACTGTTGCCTGCAGGGATAGCCTCTAGTCTTTCTTACTGAAACAGATTGGACTTGGTGGTCGGTATATGTCAGTCATACAAAAATAGTGGGCTGCATTACTGTGGGTTAATTATTCACTAGCAAGTGAAGAGAAAAGGGACATCTTTTTGGGCTTGCAGGTATAATTAAGGATCAATATTGACATTTATTAAAGTGACTTTCACTGATGACTGAGGCCTCAGTTCGTTCTAACTCTATAAAGTGTACTTCCAGAGCAGAGTGTTGCCTGTAGACTACGGTTTTGCTTTATTTATAAGGGATAAATGTGCCATGAACATTTTTTTTTTTTTTTTTTTTTAACTAGACAGAAATGGAAATGATCTGGGGTTTCTACCTAAACAGAGGTTTCACTGCTAATAAGGATTTTTGATCCATGTTTTGTCTTTGTAATCTGGTTTTGCAGGATTAAACTGAGTTTTACATCTAAATGCCACTTAGAATTAATGTAATGTCTGTTCATTACCACTCAGTATCTGCATCACCTATTTTTTGAGCTCCTTCTTTAGGAGTTTAGAGATCAGCCCTACATATTTGTGCCTCAGCTGATGGCTTTGTTTTAAGTCCTCGTGTAAATCCGGTCACAGTGCAGGGAAAGCCTTCAGAGCACGTTCGAGGAACATAACCGTCTCCTCGCCAAACGCCAGCACAAACCACAGGCTTCAACAGCTGCCTTTGTGCTGTTCTATATATCGTCTGTTGTTATAAAAGAGCTGGAAAGCCTTTTTAATCACTGGAGTTGTAATCCTGAAAGGAACAAACTCTTCTGTCTGGGCTTTTTGGATAATAACCTCCTTGGTGGATCATTTTATCTGCTGGAGCAGGTACACTCTCTCTTTTGAGCCATATAATATTAGTCATGGTGCCGCTGAGAGAGGAATGCAGATAACATTTGGGGAGACATCAAGGTAATCTTCGGTCTTAATGTATTTCGCAGATCAAATATGAGCATCTTTGACATCAGGCCAGCATGGGAAGAGATTTAGAATAATATAAATGGCTCAAACGTTGGAATAAATTATTTTTCTAAAATAAGTTTGATTGAAAACCAGCTTCAGTTTAATTTTTTTAAACCTATCATACAGCTGAAATTTGTCACTTGTATTGTGGAGGATGAACTATACTATACTGATAATGTTCTCATTCAAGTTGCCAGGATTATGTACGGAAGCCCAGAGCGGACGTGGTACGTATAAACTTTATTTTAGATCGTTTTCTCGAGATAACGAGTTAATTTACCGATGGTTTTCGAGATCATCTTTTCTTGAATGCTCATGATCAGTTTCTCGGTGTTCTTAAAGCCTTTCCAAGAATGGACTCAAGCTGAAAATGTCAGATTTTGGAGAACCCGACATAGATCAACGCATCAGATTTTACTTCTGTCGAGGTCTAACAGACTGAAACTGCAATGTGTTTGTCTTGTAGAGATAACTTTCATATCAGCCCGCCTCATTTAAGGAGACGGCCGGCACGACTGCAGCTCAGCAGGCGTTTACACCTCAGTGATCCTGCTGATGTAGTCGACTTCATCAGTGACCAGCTGAGGGGACCAGGCCGTCTCCATGGTTACCGAATGATGCACGAGAGGTGCCGTTATCGTTACCTCGAGAAAACGATAACGGCATGATTGGTGTGTGTTAAACCTGATTCCATTCTTCAGATGCTCGTCACACCAGCGGGATTTGTTTTGTGCATTTTCACATTTGTTACACAAACGCTCCACATTCCATGTTTGATTCATAGTCTACTTTACTCAGTTTTCAATGAAAGGGGGGTAACGATGGGTAAACCTTTGCCAGAAATAAATATAAACAGGGGCGGACTGGGGAGAAAAAGTGCCCTTGAAAACCAACAGTAAATTAACTCGTTATCTCCAGAAAACAAGATTATTATCTCGTTTTCCATCAAAAAAAAAAAAAACATCAATGTTTATACGTACCACGTCCACTCTGGGCTTCCGTACAGGATTGTAGCCACCATAAACTTCAGTTGGAGATGGCGCTTGAATCTGCATCTACAGAGCCAGTCCAGGGTAAATTCCTTTAGATTTAACATAAAATAAAGGCCTGGAGCAAGGTATGGAATAAGTTATTTCACAATGAAATCCTTCTTAGTTGGCCCGCAGTCTTTTTCCTTCACTAAGCATCCAAAGCTTAAATCAAACATGAGCAAACCAGCAGGTACGTTTGTACCTGTCGAGCCAAAGAATTGAATGGAAAGAACAAAACGGGGTTTCCACCTTTATCTGTTTGAAAGCAGCAGTTTCCTCTTTGCAATTTGTTGAGCTTTTACAACCTACCCACTGATACTAGTATAACAGAAACTGGCATCGCAAACAAAAAGAGGATTTGAACAAAGCCGGGAGAGCTATCCAGGGTGCTGAATTCTCTTCTCTTCAGTCACGTAAAGATGTCACAACACCTCAACGAAAATGTGTTCTAGAGCTGTTTAGAGCAGTGAAATACTGCATTCATATGAATTTAGTAACGAATGTTTTAGAGACATGCACATACATAAAATAATATTTGAGAAATGTCATGTAAATGTCAAATTATTTCAAACTTGAGCAGACTTTGAAGTGTTTTCTTCAGTCATGAACAAATACTTTTTAAATGCTGCTCTAAAAATACAGGCATCAAAGTCGGCTCATAGTATCAAAATGAACACATCTGTGATCAAGGTCACAAGCTGTGAGTCATCACTGAAAAAATGCGATGCAGCTGGACCCTTTTGGGGAAAAAAAATGAAAAGGATTCAGGATCAGTGATCAACTCAGTCAAAACACGGGTAATAATCTGTTTCTGTGAAAGATCAGATGGTATGAACGACACTACATCATGTAAACCTCAGAAGACAGAAAGAAGTAAGACTGGAGACCACAGAGTAACCAGAATGAGGAGGAGGGTAGTTACCTGCAAGATGATCTAAAAGGCAGAGTGACATAACTGCAATGATATTTGATTAAAGAGAACTGTGGGTGATGGGCCCAGAGAAAGCAGACGAAAAGATTATAGGGAGATCACTGACGCTGAAATTAAGGAAATAATCATTTTGACAGCATTAGAAAATGCAAGGGAAGAAAAGAATAGACCTGCAGTCACTGTCCATATTTACCATAAAGGATAAGAAAAAAAACAGGGCATCGTGCTGGAATTGTTCTTCCTGAGGAGTCTGCCAACAAAAACATACATAATGCAAAAAATAAGCCTTGAATCTCAGTCACGAAAGGTGAACTAACTTTTGTTGCATCAAGCTGCTGCTGGGGTTGTAGTGTTAAAAAAATAAGATAAATAATATATGTATATCTACACTGTTGCTGTTTTGATTTTGGATAAAAGCAAATATCCCACTGTTTGGGTTCAATGTAATAAAGTTAATGGAAGATGATTTCACAGGGGTGTATTCCACCTCTCTTATATGTTGTGAAGCCTTAACCTCCCTTTGATAATTTCATACTGGATTTTGTATACATGGACTGAGTATATACTCAGTTCCTGTTTACAGAGTCCAGTATATTTCTAAAAAAGGACCTTAAGGCTGCACGTGTTGAGGCTAATACTATTGGCCATTCAGGGCCATTACGACCACAGTGAGAGTTTGGTTATTAAGGCAGACTCCAGGACTCCCCTTTGTCACTATTTTTGTTCAACCTTTATGGACAGATGTGGTCCTGTTGGTTACCTTGAGCAGAGACCTCCAACAGGCACTGGGTTGGTTTGCAGCTGAGTGTGAAGCAGTCATGATGAGACTTGGCATCTTTTAAAAATCTTGAGGCACTGTCCTCGGGTGATAAAGGGTGGATTGCTCAATCTATGATGAGAGTGAGTCACTGCCTCAAGTGGAGGAGTTTAAGTGTCTTGAGGTCTCACAAGTGGAGAGATAATAAAATTTGGGTGTTTGACGGGCAGATTTGAGCAGCATTTGCAGTCACTTGGATGCCTTACCTACCATCTATGGTCTATGGACCTTGCCAGAGAGATCATGTTTACTCAGAGCAGATTTTGGAAGTCCTGGGAGTTGCCTTGGAAGAGCTGGAGGAGGTGGCCTGTCTCGGTATCTCTGTTCACCCTGTCGTCCCTGATGAGCGGCAGAAAATGGATCGATTGATTCATTTCGTGTACATTAACAATGTAATTAACTTTCTGAGCGATCCTGACAAAGTGAAGGTGAAAAATATAAATAAATCTCTTCAAATGATAATATAATATTTGCTAACCACCGTCTTCCACACCATGCGCCTGGACTTTGACGGTGTCATGGTGCGTAATCTTGGCGGTGATATTGATTGACTCAGTGCTGAAGTTAAAATGGTGGTGACGGCTCTGTATGTACCAGCTGTGTCTCTGCTGATGTCGAGCATCACTGCTGTATCTGAAAGGTCAAGCAGAATGTGATAGTTAGCAGATTAGATAATGCAGGAAAACAGGCATTAGTCATTCAAACGTAGTCATGGACACACAATGCATGCGTTCCCTCATAAACTGCAAGTCATAATTGCATGCAAAAAATAAAAACACCCTCTACCACTGAACTGTTCCTTCTAAGCTGGGGTGTGCTGTGACATCTTTAGTCATTTTCAGCCCCTTTGATGGAAATGCTGCTGTACCAAATGTCAGGTTTTCCTTGGAAAGCAGCTTAATATTTCCTGTGTGCTCGGAGTCATGATGGATAGGACCATTTGTGCTTGAAAATGTACTGATTTATTTGAATAGACAAAGCCAATCCAAGTGTTGTTTTTTTTCCTGTTCCAACATGCTCCAGATACAGAAAAGTACCCAACAAAGGCCTGAGTCATGGATAGATTTATGCATGAGACTCTTTTCAGTGCAGGCAAAATAATCTACCAAATAATATGCTTTTTTTTGACAGTTTGTCAGCTGCCTTTGCCTCCAGGAATATATTGGCTCCAGAGTGATGCTTTTTGTAGTTGCAAATAATTATAATGCTTTCTTTTTGAAGTGACAGAAACCATACTATTTGGATGCAGGTTGTCAGGCTTTGGCCTCTATTGTCAACAGGAGGTACTAAAGATGACCAAAATGCTCTTTGTAACTTCATGACACAATTAATAAGTTATGCCCCATTTACACTTTGCTGTTCCAAGTCATTTGACAGGAGACAGGTTCAGAAGGCTGGCAGCGGAGCAGATAATAAGATGATTGATGAGCTTATTCTTAATGATTTATTTTTGGCTCAGAGTTGCAATTTCTTGGTTCAGGCTGTCAGAAAATGCTCCTTGTTTGTTTATTCCTCAGGGAGGGACATATTTAATTGAATGATGGGTTTATTATTTGCATCTAAAATCAGTGGTATTGTTCTGTTTTATCTTGGGCTTTATTGTTCTGTACTTAGCATGTGTACCTGACATTTTTTTAATTTAAGCTCTGAATATGCTAAATGTCTTTGTTAAAATGTCTTCAAAATATCCCTTTAGAAATTCTCCTTGTCAGGTGTGCACTATGCGGTTACCTACATCCATTCCACTTTTCAGTTAAATTATTCCGCGCTCCACAGTATGCTCATGCATGTCATGCAGTCACTGTTCTCCACAGAAATGTCATTTCACCCCTGTTTGAAATTAAAACACCAGGTGCCTGTCAGTCTCTACCTTTTCTTACCACACACACTTTCTGATCTGTAGACACACTCATGAAATGTGCGATTATCAAAGCACACTGAAGCCTGCTGACTCTTGCCACTGATGACCAGTGAACCAGCTCTGACTCAGTTGTGTAAATTGGCATTTTTGTCCCAGATATATGAACCAGTTTAGAGTACCATCACACATCCCAACATGCTTTGTTTGACGGGGGGGGCAGATTTCAACCCTGGTACTGCTTTGAAAAGGCATTTAACAGATTATTTAGCATGTGCACGGCAGATAAACACTTCCTAATCATACAGTATTGCTTGATTTCTCCCAACATTAAACATCCTCTAAGTGCAAGGATTTAGAAGCGATGTATGGATGTGACTGTGAGCTTATCAGTTCCAGAGTAAAACATCCCCTTTTTCAACAAAGTGAAGGTGATTGACACAGTAGTGGACTTAACTACGTGCAGTGCATCAGTAGCAGTAAAATCTGCACTCCATCCAGACTCTGTCCTCCATTTCCTCATTTTGCTCGATGGACTCGAAGTTATTTAAAGTGTTTTTGAATATATCTGGTAACTTAAAACATTTTCTCTCTCTCACTTCCTGGGAAACAGCAGTGAGAATGCTGAAAAGCTGAATGGGGATAGCTGACCACGCTAAAAAAAAGCTGAAAATAATGAAAATTTAGCAGAAAGTTATTTTCTGAAGTTTCAAAAGGTCTGAAAGGTATTTTTTGAAAGGAGCTGGAGCTGAACGAGGGTAGAAAACTACAGAAAAGAGAAAAAAAAAATGCAAAACAGAAAAATTTGAAAATTTAGCAGAAAGTCATTTGCTGAGGCTTCAAAAGGCCTGAAAGGCATTTTTGAAAGGAGCTGGATGAAGGCAGAAAAGAGAATAAAAATGCAAAAAAGCATTGGCAGTCGGAAGGTACTGCTGTGATTCAGAGGCTTCTAATTCAAAAAGTAAAGTTCTGAAGGCTATGAAAGTCACATTGGCTGAAAGAGGACAAGGTGTCCTACGTTGTAATGCTAAATGTATTTCTGTGGCTTAAAGATTTTGGAAACAGTGACAAGTTAAAAACTTTTTTTCTGAAGAATCTTTCTGTATTCTTCCACTCTGTCAGTTGGAGCCTCCACACGAACATTCCGTGTCATTGGAGCGCATTGTAAACTCAGAAATCATCAAGGATTTTACTAAATTTTTGATAGTTCAAAATTGGCTGAATATTTTAAGAAGCTGCATAATTCAGTAATAGCTGAATGTCTTGTGAACATTTTAAAGTTTGAATGGTGTCTCCAGGTGAAAGTATGCTGTTTTTTTTTTTGTTTTTTATTTATGATTTGAAAGGATTTACCATTACTTTTAAAGGGAGGAAAAGTTGCACAAAAACCTTAATATTTTAAAAACTATAAAAGTTAAAAACACCAAGACTCATTGCATAAATCTCCAGAAAGAGCTGAACGTTTTGTGCACAAATGGTTTAATTTGCTTAAAGTATGCGAGGTAGTTAAACTTCAAAAAACGTATGGAAGAACTAAGAATATGGAATACAAATGAAGAAAAACAGGAAAACAATAGTGAGTGCTTTACAGCATTCTCACAATAAAAACTTTTTTAAGACCATGATATTCTCTGATAATGCCTAAAAGATATGAGCTGATGCGTTGCCTTATGTTTTATTATTAGAAGACGAGTCATTATCTTTGCCTTACTATTTAAAGTTTTCCTTTTGTCACTTAATGTTTATATTTTCTGAAATCATATATGAATTGCTTTATGTCTTTTGTAAATTTTGGAATGCGTGTTCTCATTTATCTCTTAAGAGAAATGGAGCAACAAAAATTTGTTGGGAGGTGAGGTGCTCTTTTTCTATAGTTTCGCTTTAATTTAGCTTTAGCTGCACCTTTCCCCCCGAAAATAAGATGACGGTAAGTGGAAAAAAGACTCCCAAAAGACCCAGGTTATTTAACCATTCAAAGAAAATGTCAATATGTTGTTTCCAGGCTGCTAATTTGACTCATGGTGGCAGGTACAAACAACCAGTGCTGATATTTTCTCCCTAGTGTTTGGACCAGTTTCTGTGATTTAGTTATTGGAGGGAAAAATCCACATCCTGAAGGTCATATGATCAACCCAGGCAACAGACATTATGCCTCTTAGAAAAAGCTTGTAAACACTTTAATCGAAAGGTTAACGAACTGAAAGATTCAAAATGTTCTGGCTGAAGAGAGTGGCAATTCAGTTTGTTAAAGAGGGGGAGAAAGTTAATAAGACAATAAGGAGAAAAGGCAGCTTAGAGGATGCTTGTGATTGGGAGATGCAGGTAGATTTAGGAAATAAGCTTGTTGTTCCCCAGGAAATAGCCTCTACAAATTTAAGGTCTGATATAGTCTTGTGGTCCAGGAGTAGAATGAGAGTCCATTTCATAGAGTCTGTTCTTTTGGAGGAATTAGTAGCAGAAGCATATGAAAGGAACAAGCTTAGGTATGTGGAGTTGGGGACAGAAGCAGAGCAGCGAGGATGGAAAGTTAGGAATTGTCCAGTGGAAGTAGGACATAGAGGATTTGTTGCAAAGTCTGCTGTCTCATAGTTGAGGGAGCTGGGTGTAAGTGGACAGAGTGTGAGGAAAATAGTGAAGGAAGTGTCAGATGAGGCAGTGAAGTCCAGTCAGGGGATTTGGATTAGAAGAAGCAATAGTACCTGGGGGCCCAACAGGGGGAGCACTTAGGGTAAACATACTCTTGGAAGAAGCAAAGAAGAAATCCAGGATGTATTTAAATGGCGGGTGTGGCCCATATGAGCCTTTTGAAACCAGGCGGCCATTTTAGGTGAGTTGGCCTATATGGCCTTGTTTTTGCTGGCATTTTTAGTGATTGTAGGACTGTTTAGGTGAGTTTGTCTGCTGAATCTGCTAGTGTGTCTTGTCCTGCCTCCACCTCTGGAACCCTCTATACTTTCACCCCCACAAGTTTACCCCCACAAGTTTCTTGTGTTTACCTTAACCCCTTCAGACCATGCGTCCATTGTAATGGACATGACATATCTCTGTCTCTAAACCAATAAATACGCTGTAATTGAATGATGCCAGCAGTGCTGGTTACTAATTGGATCCTGATTATCCAATCACAATCATTTCATGACTTTGAGCAAGCTCTGAGAGAGTGACAGATATCAGACAAGACAAGCATGGCGGAGCGACTGCAGTAAGTGTCCATTTTCAATCTCAAATATCGATTTATGTTCATGGTGGCCAAATAAATTTGCTCTCAGTATAATTGTAACTGTTACAAGTGATAATATTTTAAGTTATTTTGAACATATATCATCATATCATTAATTTATAGGATTTTTATAGGATTGCAGTGGACATCAGGAGTTGTCCGGGTTTAGCTAACACTCACATGTTTAGTGTCAATATATAAAGAAACAAAATACCTGTAAGCTTTTCATACAGTGTTTCCCCTGGGTTTACACTTTTTTTTTGGGGGTGGGGGGTCAGATGGTGTTAGAGTTTATTTATTCATGATTATAAAATGTTTTGTACATAATGTTCTTGCAGAGTATAAAGTTGAAGACTTCCTTGAACATCTCATAAATGGAGAGTTATCTGAACTTGACTCCTTGAATTCAGGAAATGAGGAGGATGAAACCAGGAATGAGATTGATGGTAAATTAGAAATTAAGAGTGTTTTTAATTCTTAGCATGTTTTTTTTTCTTTCAATTTAATGTCTTGTATGTAAGATCTAAATGGATGCATATGAGTTCAAAAGTAAGAATACATAAAATTAGTTAAATGTGATTGTTTTTTTATTAGATTCAGAGAGGGACAGTGAAGAGATTACACGCATGCCAGAAGAACTTGATGTGGCAGTTGAGGTTGAGATAGAAGAGACAGACAGAGGAGGACAGAGGTGGATAGGAGGAGATGACAGTAGCCAGGAAGGAAGAAATCAAGTGGCGTCACAGGCCATTCACTACAATCATGGACACTTCCTTTGAGAATCCTCCAATTCATGAAGATCATCCCACGAGGCCCTATGAATACTTCAAACAGTATGTACCAGATGAGATCTTCAATTTGATGGCCGATAACACAAATATTTATGCCATGCAAAGTGGTACACTAAGTTTCAAGCCGACAAGTCCTGGAGACATCAGAACCCTAATCGGTCACCACCTTGCTATGGGAGTGATGAAAATGCCAAGAGTCTCCATGTACTGGGAAGCTGGGATGGACATTGGTATTTTTCAAAACACCATGCCCCGTGACAGATTCTTCCAGCTCCGGTCACATTTGCATTTGGTCGACAATTTGGTTAAGCCAGCTGACAACAAAGATGTGTTTTTCAAGGTACGCCCTCTCTATGATGCCATACGCAGTAGATGCTTGGAGCTTCCACTAGAGGAGAACCTTTGCGTTGATGAACAAATGGGGCCATTTTGTGGAACTTTGTCAGTCAAACAATACATCAAATGCAAGCCACACCCATGAGGAGTGAAGATATACTTCCTGTGTGGGAAAAGTGGCATGGCCTACGACTTCCTGCTGCACCAAGGCAAAACCAATGGAGCCACCACAAGAGCACAGGAAGCAGCTAGGGCTTGGAGCTGGAGTGGTGTACCATCTTAGCCAGCGAATCACAGAGGCCAACTATAAGTTGTATTTTGATAACTATTTCACAACCTACAATCTTCTGGAGCTGCTGGCTGAGAGGAAAATTCATGCTGCTGGGACACCAAGGGTGTCTCGCTTTGCCAGGCCTCCTCTACTGTCTGACAAAGAGATGGCCAAAAAGCCTAGAGGAAAAACAGATTTTTTTTCAGGTAATCTTATCTACAGTCATATCTATTGCTGTCTTGTGCATGTTCAGATTGCGTAATTTCTCTATCTTCTTGCAGGCTCCGGGTTTTCCTGGTGATGACCTCACAGCTGTTCCCTACCCACGCTGTGATACACCATCAAGTTCATGTGCATGTTCAGAACTGTACACAGACTCAAAACCATGCAAACATCCAGTTCCAGATGTTTAGGTCATACCTTATTGGTTACTATGTGGAAAAACTCTTTCTTATGTTTTTATGACATTCTACGCCCATTTTGTCGTGGCGTCCATTGGAATGGACATGAAAAGATACTATTAAAAACACGAGTTACAAAAAATGTGTTTTTTGCACTTTGTTTTTATGTTGGAGAGTAGTCAGAATCAGCCAAAAAAAATGCAGGTCTGAAAGGTTAAATCTGTGAAATATAAAAGAAGAAACCGTGGACGACTATAATAATTAATTTGGAATGCACTGAAGGAGTACAGTTGGGAATGTGAAAGCATGAAAACGATCAGAGGTGGCGGCGGCTGTGAGAGCAGGTGGAGAGGATGAATCAATGACTGGAATCGATCTTGTTAACTTGGCTGCAGTGGTGTGAGACCAATTGCATAACACGCTCCCCAAAGCTGGGTCTGACAGGATTAGACAGAGAGAACAAGGTAGAGAAAGGTTTGCAGATCATTATAATGAACAAAGAGGAAACGCTAACTTACTTTACTGAATGAATTCAAAATCCCAAGAAGTGTTTCATTGCACAGAAAATTAATCTTGAAATTGCAGAGGACAGTTTGGAAAATGACAATAATGGGGGATATTTGACACATAATTTTGTAAATGAAAAAAAAAAAAAAAAGCATTTATGTTTGTACAGAATGGAAGCAGGAGGGATGGGCGTTGTTTATAGATGCTGAGTCGATTTCCTGTTTGTCTTGGCAGAGATCCGGGAGGCGTTTAAGGTGCTGGATCGTGATGGAAACGGGTTCATTTCCAAGCAGGAACTGGGAATGGCCATGCGGTCTCTGGGGTACATGCCCAGTGAGGTGGAGCTGGCCATCATCATGCAGAGACTAGACATGGATGGTGAGTCATGCACACGCTTGGGTATAAGAATGTTCTGTGAAACAAATATTTTGTGTTACATCATGCTTGGGCATGAAAAACAGTTTGTCATCAGATTCATAATAAAGTAGTAAAGTTAATCCGACGCTGGGAAACAACAATGTAGTGATATATAATGAATAGATATTTGAGATTAATAAAATCTATGTATTGTGTATTGGTTGATAGATAGATAGATAGATAGATAGATAGATAGATAAGTACTTTATTCATCCCAATTTGGGAAATTATTGTGTTGCAGCAGCGTACAGTATAAAAGATATGTAAACAATTAAAGGAAAAACAAGCAAATAGAATAAAAATAGAGAATAAACATCAGCTATATACAAATCTACAGTATGAAGAGTAGGGTAAATAATAATAATAAACATTAGTAAACTAAATAAAAACAGATTTGTACATTTAACAATAAAGGTAAAAATAAATTTAACTGAGCAGACTGAACCAATAAGAAATATAGGGTATATAGATAATTTACATTATATTGTACTATGATGATATTTGTGCAAATGTTATTAGTGCAAAATGAGCAGTTATGCAAATTGTCATTGTTATTGTTTTTAGGAGAGACTTCAAGACTTCAAGCCTATTTGCTGCATCTAAAAAAACGGAATTACAATAAATCCAAAGTATGTATGGTTCCTGTTGTCAGAGAAGTGAAATATGAATTTATTTAGGCCCATTTGTATGGCACTATTCCCTCCTCTGACCTTTGAACCCTAAACTTCACAGAGAATACAGTCAGCAACAGAAACATGCAAACACAGACAATCCCCTTTCTTGCTAAGAAGCCCGGTTTCAGACAAGGTCATTAACAATAACTGTGCCTGACGCTTTATGAAGACTTTTCCTGAATTTGTACAAGGCGGGGAGCAGAAGAAGGAATATGCAAACGTCAGATCAATGAGAAACCTTTAAGTCTTTGGGATCTCTGCAGGGAGAGACATACTGAAATGTTCGAGGCTCAATATTAAAGGTTTAGACTACTTTTCTTCGTCTTGTGACTCATCTGCTTCGGAATCTCTGGAGACCCTAACTGCTTTGGGGCCTCAGGATGGTCTGGTTGCATCATCAACTTCAATTTGAAGAAGCAGGCGAGGACATTTTTGAAGTCGACAAAGGTCACAGCAGCGTCTGTGACGTATCATGCTGTTAATTTATTTATTCACTTGGCTGTCATTTATCTCCCTGTCGCTGTCTATTGACTCTCAATCTGTTGGAAAACCTTTATCTATCAAAGGACATTCGGTCAGCTTGTTTGTACTGACTGAGCTATTTAGCAAAACACTTAGCGTGCGTTTATGTCTACAATATTGAATCTGGATCCAGCTGAATGCTTTTGTGTTTGTTAAATTCCTGTTCACTGAGGACAGCTTACTGAGAAATGATCTTGCCATTTTAGACAAGTTAATGAAGAGAAAGACCCGAGCATCGATTTCATGCCAAGAGAGTGTCTAATGTCCAGGGAATCAGAGCAGAGATCATTTATATCAGATGGTTAAGATGGAACAGCATGCGGCGGATCAGGTGGAGCTATCTCTCTTGATATACCTGTTTTATAGAATGAAAGTTGCTGTTGTCAAACGTTCACTGAACAATAGACCAACGATATAATAAGATCACCTAGAACAGGGGTTCCCAAACTTTTCCATGCCAAGGCCCCCCAAACAGTATTAGCTTCTGGCCGGGGACCCCCTTTGCAAACCACAGACAATGCTACAAAATATGTAAAAAAACATAAACTTTTAGAACGTATTTTCTTTCTTTTATTCACGGACAGTAGCTCGCTGTGTGAATGCAGCCTGACTAAATGCTCTTCTTTACGTCTGAAGAAGTCAACCGTTTTTTCGGACTCTGCCGGATGTTTTTGTATCAAGTGACGCTGAAGTTTCGAAGGTTTTGAACACTCATTTGAGAGGGTCTCCAGACAGAGGACGTATTTTGGGCAATCGTGGCCATTTTTCTGTATGGCTGTAAAGCCAAACTTAATGTATGCTGTCTCATACTTTCTGATTTTAGTCGGCCAGTTCTTTCAGTCTCTTCCAAGTCAAAAATCTGTCCATTTTGGCTAGCTACCTACACGCTAGCTTGAGGAGCAGAGCATCTTCAGAACAGGCGCAAACCGCCAGGTCTACGATGTTTTGACTGGCAGCCAATCAGAAAGACAAGCATGGCAAATAACATTTCGATATGATATATTATTATAAATTGTATTTTACAAAACTGATTAAAAAAAAAAAGTGACAATTTTTTACAATGATGTTTCTAAAAAAATTTAATTCTATTTTTTCATTTTTGCATTTTTTTTCTTATCTTCACTCCAATTTTCTGAGGCCCCACTAGTGCCCCCTGGCGGCCCCCAAGGGGGCCGCGGCTCCCACTTTGAAAACCACTGACCTTGAACATGCATCTATATGACCCTGTAGATCAGTGATACTCACTATTCAATCATGGCTGGGGCTGAAACACATTTGCTATGCATGCCATTGTAGTGGTTGCCACAGTGATACTTCAAGGTTACAACACTTTACAAAACTTTTGTAACTTCATATTTGGAGGAAAAGATAAAGGCAATTTCTGTCATTGGGGCTTGAATACGTTCTTTCTACCACCCGTTGTCATCTAAATGGGCACCATTTTTACACCTTGCATGCAGTTACACTTATAATCGCGACAGGTTCCCTATTTTTCAAACATTAATTACATTTAGTTATTTTCAGCTTGAACAAATTATCCGTGGCATTGTTTGTGGGAGGACAGTCAGTAGAAGAGAGTTATGGTGAATAGTGCTTTTATGGTTTCCCATTGGGATTAATAAAGTATATTTTTTTCATGTCATTTTCTGCTACTGTTGAGTCCTAAAAGCACTCTGCCATGTATAGAGCCCTGCATATTCTATGCATACACTTTGTATCACATACTCTGACACATCAGGTGCAATGGGGGCTCAGTATTTCGCTCAAGGACAGAAGACGCCAGGGATTAAATAAGCAACTTCTTTTCTTCTAAACCACAATAGAGCACATATCTGGTCTGCAGCAAATGCTTTAAAATATTCTTTTTCACTTTCTTTGTAACACAACTGTTTTTCTGTAATCTACCAGCTTGATAAAGAAATACATTTTCAAATTAATGGAAGTAATTTTGAGTTACAGTCCTGATTTATTCCTCCCTCCATTCACTGTCCTTACCGGCTGTAACCACTTCCATCAGAAATCAGTTCTTAATTTGGTAAATTATGCATGCTTGATTAGTATTAATGATAAGTAGTGAGTGATCAAAGGGACACTGTTAAGAAGCAGAGCGTTATTTGCAGAGCAGCCGTAAGGAGCCTCCTTTCGCAGCAATTGATTCTCAGTCCAGCTGATCTGCAGCAGACGGTCTTCTACTCGTAACTGCTGCCAAGCCAATCCACATGATTATTATTGACCAAAGGTGGGTAGACAGCCAAAAATTGTACTCAAGTAAAAGTTAAAAGTATAGAGATTTAAAACTACTCCTTAAAGTATGATTTTTTTTTTTTAAAACATACTCAATTTAACTCGTAACTACCCACCTCTGTTATTGACTGCTCTTATTTGTTCTTATCACAGTATTTCAGCACCCTTTGTTTTTACACATTCTCTTCTTAATATTCATCATACTTATTGGGAAGACCAGCTTTTATTGTGGGTTCTCATTCATATTGCCTTTTATGTGAACCTGACTTTAACGACATAAAAGGAAGGATGATTTCACTTCATCTTTAATAATTGATTTAGTTCCGTCTCCAGATGAAACTGTATGCTTGGCTGTGACACAATGCGGGAAGTCGGTGGTCACAGGCAGGCAACTTTGGCTATGACAGACACAGAAAGCGACTCAGGGACTTTGTGCAGAAATGTTGAGCTGTCACAAACTGTGAATGCAAAATGAAAGCCGGCAGGCAACTGTGACGTGATAAGAAAAACACTGTTTTTTTTTTTAAGGGTGTAAGTTTTCTACAATGTTACCCTTTCATGTGGGGTTTTATGCTTTTTAATTATTCAGGAGATGGTGCATCCTCTATATTGTAATTAAATGTTTCAGATCCATAAAGCTGTTTAAATTACGTATGACACAAACAAAAGCAGTATCAAATCGCCACATTCAAATATACGTAATAAATATAATACTTTATTCATAATGCTAATCTAAATTAAACTTTTTAATTTAGATTTGTTTTAGGTAACTTTAATAATAACCTACACTGGACCTTGTTATGGAGGTTAATTTTTTGTTGGATTTAGTTGTGCACTTAGGGTAAACCGACTCTTGGGAGAAGCAAGGAAGAAATCCAGGATGTATTTAAGTGGAGGATGTGGCCCATGTGAGCCTTTTGAAACCAGGCGGCCATTTTGGGTGAGTTGGCCTGTATGGCCTTTGTATTTGCTGGCATTCTAAAGCCTCGTTTCCACTGTCAGTACGGTTCGGGTCACTTCGTATCGGTACGGGTCGGGTCGGCTTGCTTTGGGGTCAGCTTTGCGTTCCCACTGTACAAAGGGGCCCCTCAGGGGTGGGCGGAGTGCGTGCCAAAGCGTAAATAACAAATAACATCCATAATTTCGAACCACCTCCTAGCTTCTTCAGCTTAATGCAACACTGGCTGGCGGTCCGGTTGAAACCACTCTCTGCCATTTTTGCGGCAATCAGCTGGAAAACTTTTTGGTTTGGCACAGCGCCATCGAGCTCCCGCTGCACAGCCTCCTCACCAACAACGGAGGGCAGAGCCTGGAACCGGTCCTGTGTGTTAGGTACCCCAAGCAGAAGGATTACAAAAATGGTAACGGGTACCATTGGACCGGTACGCTTTCATGGTAGTGGAAACACTGAAATAAGCAAACCGTTCTGAAGCGACCCGTATTGCACTGCATAGTGAAAACAAAGCTTTAGTGATTGTAAGACTGTTTAGATGAGTGTGTCTGCTGAATCCGCTAGTGTGTCTTGTCCTGTCCACATGGTGGTTGTGGTGTGAGGAGCAGTGATAGCTGGCATTAGGGGAGTGACTCTGGGACGCCAGTGATCAATGGCTGTGTTCGAAACCGCATACTTCTCCTACTACTCCTACTAACTTTTTGAGTTAGTATGCCAGTTTTAGTATGTGTGAATTTCCGGATGCATACTAGATTTACCGAAATGTTGGGTATGCATCATGAGGTTACTACTCATACTCAAACTACCCAAGATGCAACCTAACGTGACGTCGCCGATCGTCATTTCCTGTCAAAACGGCAGTTTTAAGCTAGCTACAACGAGGGTAGGTTCACTTCCTGTTTCCAAAACAAAAGCACCAATTGTATCGTAATGGCTTTCCCTATGACAAAAGGAAACGGGTATTTTATTTTGTGAAAATAACCGGAAGTACGTTGCTCACTACGGCTAGCTTTAGTAGCGCTTAATTTGTCGGAACAAAATTGTAAATAGCCGGTATTTTGTCAAATTTTCAACACGTTGGGGATCTAAACGACTACTTTCTCGCCTGAAAATGTTTCAAATGTTGCTAAAGTTTAGTGTGAGTGTAGAGCTTAAGCGAAATCAGCTTCAGGCCGGCTGATTTCGGCTCGGGCAGGAGCAAAATGCATTGTGGGTAAACGCTCTGCATACTGTCTGATCGATGAGTATGCAGTATGCAAGTATGTAGTATGCGGTTTCGAACACAGCCACTGTCTAGCCTCCTGGAGGTGTCGTGGGCTCAACTAGAGACGAAACACTGGTGAAAGGAGGTTCTTACCTGATGACCCCAATGACATGTTGGTCAGCACTGCTCACTGGTCTATAGGGAGTATAGGGATCAGGAGGTTCTTCATTAGGTACTGAGCCAGCATTGGAAGGTTAATTGTTGAATTTAGGGAATTATTCACTGACTCTGGTCCATTTTGAATGAACTACATTTGACATTTTTTTTGTATGTCCATCTTAACCAGGTCTCCCTAAATATAGACCAAATAGAATAGAAATAAATCTCCATATACTGACAAGAAAGTTATCTGGCCATTGAGCTATTTCACCTTTCTCTTTGTTCAACATCTAGTCCATAACTTTTACAGAGCTTGAATGAAGTACCAAGAGTGGAAAAACACATACATGTGCAAGATAGAAAATACTTTTCTCATTTCTGTCAATCAATTTAAAAAAATAAAATCAGAAATATACAAAATATCCCTTAGTGGAGCAACATAAACTTGTATAATGCATCATGGTCCCAGTGTATTGTCTTACCTTGCATTGTCATTCGTCCGTCCTCTAGTCTTGACATCCCGGCGTCTCAAGTGTCGATCCATCTGACCCGTAGTCCTGCATTTACACTCATGAATATGTATAGATGGAAGTCAATGGCATCCAAAGTTACACTGCCACCATGTCCCGAAGTGGCTGCAACAATAAAAACGGGTGCAGAGGTATTAGGGACAGATGTAGTCTGTAACTTTATCCAGGCATGGCCTCATCTGCAGATACAGCAGGAGGGACGAGCTGTGCTGTTACCAACTTTCTTTAGTTTATTTTTCACTGGATCTTTGCTAGTTTTGCAGATTTTTTTCTTTTAAAAGGCTGAGTCCCATGTTAAATGCTTGTTTGGTTAATCTATTCAGATAATGAAACTCCTTCCAGGGAAAACAATGAAACCTCACTTAGTTTATAAAAGCTTTCCCCCTGAACAGTTAAAGAAAAACAAACTGAAGGGTACTGAGCTGCATCACTTACTCTTAAAATGGCGTCTACAGATATTGATGCTTTGTTTTGGCTGTAGTTTCCAAAAACTATCATCAAGCCATGCAGATGAGAAGTGTTTGAATCTATGTGCATCCCAGGAGCTCCAGACTTTGATCTGCTTCATATCCTGTATTAAAGATCCAGTCAGAGCTCACAGCTTTATTTATCCATCATCTGTGTTGTTAGTGGTGTTTTGAACTGTGTGATTTGAGGCATAAATTAAAACAGAGGCCGACAACAGTATCAATATGTCTCTTTGAGCCCACACAGTGACTTCCTCCACAGACTGAAGAAAGCAACTCCAGAAACAACTCGAAAAAGGCTTCAATTATGTATCTGCTGCACACATATTTAACTCAGGAGAAGTTTCTCCATTTCCATGAGTGCTCTGCTTTACTTCGGTGTCACATTTACTTTATTCTGTTGCTGTTTGGAGCTCTCAGGATGGGTTTGGTCAAAACATTTCACACAAACCATGTCAGTATCTATAAATCATCAGTCAATAACAGCCTTCTCCACTCTCTCTCTGTTTTCAGGTGATGGACAGGTTGATTTTGAAGAGTTCATGACAATTCTTGGCCCCAAGCTGCTTTCATCTGAAACAAGAGAAGGCTTTCTTGGCAGCACAATAGATACCATCTTCTGGCAGGTAAATCTCAGTTCTCTTGAGCATAATTGCAGAGCTTATGCTTATGCAAATTCTGTGTCACCTATACTGAAAGATGATTACAGCAAAGGAGAGCAGACTGCTGTTTTATTTTTAGTTTAGTTCAAAGTAGCAGCCTTTGGTCTGTTTTATTTTAACACTGTGTTCACAGTGTGTGTGTGTTCCCTCAAGCCAACACGGATGTGAAGTTCCATGAATCCTGCACCAGACATGCTTATTTGATATTAATTACGGTCTTACCATGTATGGAACACATTTCACCAACTTGGAAAGGTTAGTTTTGTTATGAAAATGAAGGCGCAGGTGAGCTCACTGCATGGTAAGACTGGGATAATAGCACAATAACAGAACGCTTGCATGAGTGTCTCAACATGAACACAAAATGTCTTCTCAGCGGCCCTTGCTTGGACGTCTTTAAAGATGTAACATTTGTAAAAATCACGATCCGGATTAAATGTATGTTTTCTTTTCTTTTTTTATAGAATTTTTATTGAGTTTTCACATTTGTATATAGGCAAAAACAATCCATCAAACAAGGTAATAACACTAACAAACTGTCTAGAGATCTTACTATTCAGTCCACTGTTCCATTTAGCATTTATTCAGTTGGTGTCTCATATAAATGTTCCATTTTTCCCAGTTTTTTTCAAATACTTAATACTCTCAACAGGTATGTCAATTTTTCCATGACACAGATTTTCTGGACAATTTCCAACCACTGCTCCTGTTTTGGAGTGTTCACATTAGATGTATGTTTCCTATGATGTCATCCCTAATAGCTACATGTCTTTATATGCAGCTGTGGCTTAGGTTCAATTGATCTGATTGGTAGCTGCTAGTTTAATGACAAAAAAATCCCGTATCGGTGTATAATACTGAGCGTTTCAATTCATTTTTATTTATATAGCGCCAAATACAACAAATGTCATCTCAAGGCACTTAGATAGTAAGTCCAATTCAAGCCAATTGGAATTCAATTAATTAATAATAATCATAATTCATAAAATAATCCAATTCGTTCATATAGAGCCAATTCAAAAACAGTTTCCTAGCTAAGAAAACCAACAGATTGCACTGAAAACTTTTTGTTTTTCGGTCCAATCTCCCGGCCTGAGCGGCGTGCCTGAGGCGACTGTGGAGAGAAACGACTCCCTTTTAACAGGAAGAAACCTCTGGCAGAACCAGACTCAGGAAGGGTGGCCATCCGCCTCCACCAGCTGGGGTTTGAGAAGACAGAAAAAGGGGGGGGGGAAGGGGGGGAAGGGGGGGGGGGGGGGGCAGGGGGCCACCGCGACGGCGGCACTGTAACACCATTCAAAGGATATCTGTTGGAACAGGGAAACACGAGTTAATGACCACAATAATATCACATATACATAAAGAGAGTAAAGTGAGGAAAGGTGTGTCAGATGAGGCCCCCCAGCAGTCTAGGCCTATAGCAGCTTAACTATGGGATGTTTCAGGATCACATGAGCCATCCCTATTCAAGGTAAACACAAGAAACTTGTGCTAACGAAAAAATAAATAATAAAATAAAGTAAAGGACCAGACTCAGTGAGTAATTCCCTATACTCCCTATATAGATCTGCTCCTCACACCACAACAACCATCTTTTTACAGCCACAAGCTACCTCAGCCTCTCACCAACTGCACACCAGTCACAGCGGGGTGGGGATGCAAACCCTGGTTCGGGTAGGGGGAGAAATAAAAGAGGTGAGAGAAGCGGGAATGGGATTCAAGGTTGGCAACCTGTTCTCACTCCAGACTCATCACTCTGTTTGACAGGAATAAAAATGTGTTGACATCATAGCTTCATTGTAGCCAGATGTTGGGAGATAAGGGAGACAAAGATTGATTCTTGTTTCCAGATGTTCAATTCAATTGTAAATAGAAACTTAGAATTTCCAATGTCATGCCACAAGAAGTTAGATTTTACTGTACATCACTCCCCCTTGAGTTACTCGTGATCAAATAAAACAGACTCAGTAGTGCTCTTTGGCCCATCTGTTTTTTCTTTTAAGTGATTACAGAACTGTTATGAAGCATAAAACAACCAAAGAAATGAAAGCGTACCAGTCTGCCTGTTGAATTATCTGCATTTGTTGATGCTCAAACATTCTAAATAAAGCTGCGTGTTGTTGTTGTTAAGCTGAGATTTTTGAGATTTTATCGTTAAGCGTAACATCTCATTGCACTGGTGGTCATAAGATAATATTGTCTGGAGTTTGGAGTCAGCCTTTTGGTCAAAGTGTGACAGGACACAGAAGTCTAACCCAGTTTTCGTACCTGCGTGGTTTCTGTGGCAAGGCATCTTTATTTATATAGCACATTTCATACCACAGGCAACTCAATGTGCTTTACACAAAGACTAGATAGATAGATTAAATAGAATAAAAATTAAAACACAGTTTAAAGCAATCAAAGAAGTTTAAATATAAACTCAACCATAAGCACACGGAAAGAGAAATGTTTTTAACCTGGATTTAAAAGTGCTTACAGTTGGGGCTGATTTCAGTTCTGCTGGTAGTTTGTTCCAGTTGTGTGCAGCATAACAGCTAAAAGCTGCTTCACCGGGTCCAGTTTGAACTCTGGGCTCCACTATCTGACCTGAGTCAGCAGATCTCAGAGCTCTACTGGGTTTATACTCCACCAGCATGTCATTCATGTATTCTGAACCTAAACCGTTCCGTGATTTGTAGACGAGCAGCAGAACTTTAAAATCTATTCTGTATCTGACCGTGCTCTTTTTAAGGCCACAGGAAAGAAAGCACCTGATGTCTTCTGAGTGATGTTGTGATTGATGAAAACCCTAAAAGGCCTTGAGAGTCTAAAAAGAGTTAAAAGTAGAAACTAATGAAAAAAAATGGAATTGCTGGAGTGAGTTATATTGCCTTTAACAGAATATGCAAACAATAGAAAGGAGGTTGTAGGCCGGATGGGCATGAGGACAAATAAAGCAGGTGTGTGAGACAGAGCAGAACATTTGGCACTGATCGTAACACTTGGCGAGCCCATCCTCGTGATGCAATCATCAGCTTGACCCGTGCTTTCTCTCGGGGGCAGGACCTCGCAGTTTACACCCTGACGACTCAAGTCTTTGTTGGTGTGACTGCAGGCTGGGAGAATGTGCTGTCGGACACATTAAGCTGCTGCAGTGACCTTGGCTTGTGAAAGAGAGTGGCTGGTTTCAAACAGTTTTCAGTAGCCCTCAGATATCAGCTCGTGTTTGTGCTTAAGGGTTGGTTACAAACCCAACGTGTCCTGTTTAATTAATGTTAGGAGCATGAATTGGCAGCAAACAGCTTGTCTAATGCATGGAGCTCATTGAGGGAGGGTAAATATACTACAGTCAATGATTTATCATGATTATTTCTACATAGCCTCCCAGATGATTAGTCGCTTCAGAGTTTACTGATTTTTGTCCCGTTCACGTTTGTTAATGGGCTGTGGTATATGACTCAGCCTCTTCTCACCAAGCTTAATTTGTTCTGTCATTCTGCTTGAATATCTGCTGTTGCATCAAAAGCTCCAAAGCTGTTTTCAAGCTTTAGAGTTGTGACAAACAGCTCCAAACCGAGCATCAGAATGGGGAAGAAATGGGATTAAAGTGGCTTTGAACGTGGCATGGTTGTTGGTGTCAGACGGGCTGGTCTGAATATGTCAAAAACTGCTGATCTGCTGGGATTTTCACCCACAACCATCTCTGGGGTTCACAGAGAATGGTCCGAAAAGGAGAAAATATCCAGTGAAAATGCCTTTTTGGTGTGAGAGGTCAGAGGAGAATGGGCAGACTGGTTACAGGTGATGGGAAGGCAACAGGAACTCAAATAAGCGCTCGTTCCAACCAAGGAATGAAGAATACCATTTCTATGGAAGATTTGAAAAACGTTGCATGGTCTGATGAGTCTCGAATTCAGTCGAATTCGTGACGGAACAGAAAAATTAAACTTCCGCTACTTCCAGACCCTAGTATTGGGTTAATTTGCTTTAATTTTGAGGAATCTCTAAATTAAAGCCAAGTTTTTAACGCAAAATTAGCTTTTTAGCCAAGATTAACGTGTGCGTTAATACGTACGTTCTATACGTACGCATATATTTACACCTTTAAGTCTCAGAAGTAGGTTTTAATTCTTAAAAGCAGTTTGACAAGGGACAATTCTTTAAAATGTACTCTCTTCACATGATTTGGGGACACAGTTGAAGCTTTGAATGGAGCTTTTGTCAAGCACTTGGGTTGGATGTACATCACACGAATAATTTGAAAGAGATAATCAACACCAGACGGACATCATCTTAACGATTATAACGGGTTGTAAATGAATCATATGGTTTCCACTCTTGGTTAAGGTTCATTCCTGACTTGTTCGAAAAATTTCGAAAAAATTATTTAGTTGCCCGACTGTTGGTCGCTTGCAGTAATCCCGCTCAAAATAACATGTACTAGTAATATTGCCATATATTGGTAATCCTAATGACACAGATTACGTCTGCCCCTGAATGCAAATGATCTTGTTTACAACAAGAGCTTAACATTAAGCATATTAGATATATTAAACGTAAAAAAATTGCATCTGCTTGGCAGGTGGTAACATGCTCTGTGGTTTTAGTGCAACAACTGGAAAATGGAAATTATTTCAGCAATGCAAATATACATGGAGGAAAATAACACTATCTGCTTGAAAGCCCACCTAACAGTTCAGCAAACACTGAATAAACCATCAACTAAGACGACTCATGCTGTTGGATCATCATGTGCCGCTCATCAAAATTCAGAAACACACAGTCGACAGATCTGACAGGGTTTGAATAAATGCTCGTTTTTTTCATCAGACCGGTTACTGATGGAGTATACCGCGGACTCTTGGCCGAGTGAAATAACAGAATTTGGCTGTGATCGAAACCGCATACTTCTCCTACTACTCCCACTACTCATACTAACTTTTTGAGTTAGTATGCGAGTTTGAGTAAGCGAGAAGTTCCCGGATGCATACTAGATTTACCGAAATGTTGGGTATGCATCATGAGGTTACTACTCGTACTCAAACTACCCAAGATGCAACGTAACGTGACATCGCCGATCGTCATTTCCTGTCAAAACGGCAGTTTCAAGCTAGCTACAACGAGGGTAGGTTCACTTCCTGTTTTCAAAACAAAAGCACCAATTGTATCGTAATGGCTTTCCCTGTGATAAAAGGCAACGGGTATTTTATTTTGTGAAAATAACCGGAAGTGCGTTGCTCACTGCGGCTAGCTTTAGTAGCACCGAATTTGTCGGAACAAAAGTGTAAATAGCCGGTATTTTGACAGGTTTTCAACACGTTGGGTATCTAAACGACTACTGTCTCGCCTGAAAATGTTTCAAATGTTGCTAAAGTTTACAGAGGGTAGAGTTTTAGCAAAATCAGCTTCAGGCGGCTGATTTCGGCTTGGGCAGGAGCGAAATGCATTGTGGGTAAACGCTCTGCACACTGTCTGATCGATCAGTATGCAGTATGCGGTTTCGAACACAACCTTTTGAATTTTTGTTAATCGCTGCAGAAATTAACTTAAAAACTGACTCGTTTCTCTTTGCTCACATAATATACAGAGTGTTTCTTTGCCTGGTCTCTGGGGTTGTGCTTCTCTGCCTCTTATATCAGCTGTGTAGACGAAGAAGGCCACAGCTGTCAGCGTCTTCATCGCCACCGTCGTTAGTCCTTTTAGACACTTGAGCGCATCTGCCTCAAGCATCTTCATTTCTTCATCCCTCAGCTTTATGCTATCCTAGTTTAAGTGCTCGTCTGACTGCTTCTGACTGATTTCCAGTGGCATGAGAGTGGGGCAATTAGCTGGCAACAGGATACTTCAAACTAATCAGAAGACCATAACTAATCACACTGAATTGCTCCCCACCCACTTATCAAGGAACGTGCCATTTATTTTTTATTGAAGTTCTTGAATTTACCTGGATTATTTTAATGTAAGCTATTTTGTAATTAATTTATCTAATTTATCAATTGGATGAACTCTAATTTGCCTAAAGATGATTATTTAGTATTTTTGTCTGTCTGATTGAATGCTTGTGTTAACAAATAAATCAGACGTTACTCAACAGTTACTCAGTACTTGAGTAGTTTTTTCACCGAGCACTTTTTTACTGTTACTCCAGTAATTATTTGGATTTACTTGAGTCATATTATTCTGAAGTAACAGTACACTGGAAAAAAATGCCCCTCCAAAAATAAGTTAAAAAAACCAACAAATACAAGACGTTTTTGCTTGAAATATGTCAAGGATGGTGAGGATGGAGGACACGGATGCGGACTTTTCAAAAATAAAGGCTGATTAATTAACAAAAAAAAACAAAGTTTCAACACAAAGCACGGCTGAGCCGGATTCAAAAAACCAAACTGTGACAAAATAAAGAACTCAACATGGCATGGATAAATAAATACTTAACTTTGGCAAATACGACGTGGAACATGGGTAACAAACAGGAAGCGAAGCAAGGCAGGTAGGGAAGGCATGAATGGCAAAGATCCGGCAAACTGAGAGGGGAGACTGGAAACTAAATAGGGACAGTGATTAGTGACTGGGTGCAGCTGGAGGGGAATGACACTGGTGAAGTGAGTGAACTAATTAACAGAGTGCAGGGAAACTAAGACATGACTAAACTAAACATGGACTAAGAACCAAAACGTGACCTAAAACATGATAACTAAAACATAAAACTTAAACAGAGTCCCATGGCGGGACAGAAATAAGCAAAAAAATCTGCCAATGGAACTAGTGAAAATCGGCTTGTCAAGATTTCTTGAAATAAAATGTGATATTTAGACTTTTGAGTTAAAAGTGATCTTGAAATTAGCATAAAAACCTCTTCAAATGAAAAAAAAAAAGCTTGTTTCATGTGAAATCCGACTCAATTTGTTTTCAAGACTTTTTCATTTAACAAGATATTCCAGATGTATTGTCTTCAAACAAGTCCCTATATCTGGCTGAAATGGTACTTGTTAGGCAGTTGTGTCTCATATTAAGTGTAATGAGATACTCAATGAGACAAATATACTTGGTAAGATTTAGATTTTTTTCCTGTGTACTTTTACTCGAGTACAATTTTTGGCTACTCTACCCACCTCTGCATGTGAGTGGTGTGACTGATCGACAAAAAATATCAAAGTAGCATCCACCAGGATGCAGGTTTTACTGGCAGAACATTGCAGTGTTGCTAACTTTAGCTGTTTTAAATGTAAAAAAAGTCCCATTCATCGGGGGAAAAGTTCAATAAATCCACACATTTCTGTTGACTAATCAGCGTTCTTTACGGAGGAAAGAAAATAAGTATGCAACACTTTCCATAAAACATGAATCATGACAAGGATACGACAGCGGTGGCGCAGTGCTGGCGACATCTGGCTGGGGGGGGGCGTTTCTGTAACCCTCAAATAAATGTTCAGCCATCAAAGCTTTTGCTTGTTTCACAGATTACGTTTTCCCTTCCTTCTGGCATTTCGTAGGATTAATAGATGAAGTATTTATATCCTCCCGCTGAGTTTGTCAGAATGTGTTTCCATCAGAGCGGGATTCACTCAGAGGTGTGGCACAAGCAGACTTTGTCTGATCCTCATCATGTTCTGGTTCAGTCTTTTTCTAATCTAGCCTGAGAGTAACTTGCCTCTCGTCGTGGATGAGAGGTTTTCTCATTCCGGTGATTTGAGGCGTCAGTGTCACATCCCCACCAACTGTGGTGATGGAATAATGATTCACTCGCTGTCACACACTCACCTTCCTACTCACTCGTATTTGCTCTTGAACAGTTCGTTAATTTATCTCATTGTGTAATTACAGTGTTATTGAACAACTACAGACGTTTTTCTTTCCCTTGTGTTGCCGGTCATTGGCAGCACGGTTAACAAGGAGGATCCGTCCTGTACTGTTTGTTTTGGAATAGGCAGCATTTAATCAACAACACTTTTGTTTCCTGTTCCTCACCTACAACATCCTGATTGCTTTTATGGATGATTGCACAGATTGTGTCAAACTCTTATTTTGCAGGTCAAAGCTCTGCTGTGCTTTTTATTAGTAAAAAGTAGTCATCCAAATAATTACTTGAGTAAGAGTAAAAAAGTTCTTGGTGAAAAAACTACTCAAGTACTGAGTAACTGTTGAGTAACGTCTGATTTATTTGTTAACACAAGCATTCAATCAGACAGACAAAAATACTAAATAATCATCTTTAGGCAAATTAGAGTTCATCCAATTGATAAAATAAATTAAAATGAATGAATTAATAACAAAATAGCTTAAAGGGACACTGTAATTTATTCCCCCATCTAGTGGTGCAATTTTATTTTGTAAAGTTGAATGAATTTGCTCTCTAGCGCCTCACGTTTTCAAATGTGCACTGCAACTTCTTGAACTACGGCAAGCGGAATGTGTCAAGATTCAAGAAGCTATAGCTTCAGACTCAAGGTCCATACAAACAAAAAGAAATCAAGACACACAGTACAAAGGATTACATAACAGACATACAACAACACTATGAATACAGATGACAGATAACATGTCAGATAACATAACATCTCCTTTGGTGTGCAAGCAATGCAATGCTATGTGTACTACGGCAGAAGTTTGGTAACAATCAATGCATTATTAGTGGGATCATTTACGAGATAAAATCTATTTAGCATTTTTTTTTTTTTTTTAAACTTTATTAGTAAATCAACAAAATAACAGTTTACAAATGTGAGCATAACGCCAAAAAGAAGATATCCAGGGGGAGCATAGGAATAATAATAAAAAGAAGAAGGTGATGCACTTACAAAAAGAAAGCTAATGAACACAAAGACATATGTGCCAAGGAATAAAATCTATTTAGCATTAGCGGCTGTAATAAGCCATTTGGCGGAAATGACGTCACAATGACGTCATTTCTGCTTGTAGGCCTGGTGGGGAAATCGCGATTCGAAGTGCTTTATGTCCCTCTCGGCACTTCGTCGTTTTTCATAGACCGGAAGGACATGGCAGCCTCCATAGAGCTTACCCGCTCTATGTAGATACAGACAAGTTATTCTTCACTCAGGAGGATAAGTGAGATTTTTGACAGAGATCATTTTACACCAATGAGGACTAACTTATGAATGAATATGTTGATTTGAGCTAATAAATGACTTAATTTATTACATAGTGTCCCTTTAAATTAAAATAATCCAGGTAAATTCAAGTACTTCAATAAAAAATAAAAGAGACTTAGGAAATGTTTAAAACATATGTAACCCATATGTAACCTAAAAAAACAAACATTCACCTATCCATGGGGGGAAAAGGAATTTAGGAAACTTACCGCTACATGTTTCCACCAGTTAGATGTTGAGTTTCTGCTGTCATTTTTTATTTTCATCAGCACTTGTTTGATTTTGAGGAAGACATTTTCTCAAGGATTGACAACACTTTTGTTTCCTGTTCCTCATCTACAACATCCTGATTGCTTTTATGGATGATTGCACAGATTTTCAAACTCTTATTTTGCAGGTCAAAGCTCTGCTGTGCTTTTTTATTACAGCTCAGCGCTCCCTCATCGCACTGCTTCATAGAACAGGACTGTGACTCATGAACGGGATGGTGATTTGGGACAAGTAACCAAACTACAAGGATCTCTCTGTATAATAATGGTGGAAAGTCATATATGGGTCATCATAACCAGTTGGTAGTCAGTCATCAGAAGTCATAAATCGAGCACAGTGTGTATTATTCTGCAGCAGTCTGACTTTTTCCAGTTGTCAGTCCCAGTGGAGCTCATGCTTATCTCCTTGGTTGTAAAGCTGGTTTCGACCCTCACAGCATGCCATCCGAATAATTCCGTTTCAGTGCATCTAATATATCAGCCGGATTTTTAAGTCTATTGATTTAGTTTCTTGATCATAAAGCGGCATCGCTATAAACGCTTGGCTGCCACAAGCCACTTATCCCCGTAATAGCTTTTCTGACACATCCTGCTTAAAAACCCCAAAAAACAGAAGAATCCTGAGACCCTGCTTTCATGGTCTGTTTTCATACTGAAAATCAAGATGAAGCGAGCTTTTGCCCCTTTCCTTACACCTGTGTTACCCTCTGACAGGTGCACCACCTCAGTCAAACTCCTCACCTGCCACTGCCTCCTTAGCAGGTCACACTGGGAGAGCAACAAGTCTTCCAATTAAAATACCCTTAAATGTGAACCATAGGGACGCATACCTCCAGGCGGCAGGAGGAAAATACAATTTACATTATATTTGAACCTAATAGGTGTTATTTTGATACTTCACATGCCATTACAGCCACAAAGGTCACATATTCTTAATATCTATTTCTTGATCATAATTCGTTGCATTAACAAATGCCCCATGGCCAGAGGTGGGTAGAGCAGACCAAAATTGTACTCAAGTAAAAGTAAAAAGTAAAAATGAGTAAAAAAGTGCTTGGTGAAAAAACTACTCAAGTACTGAGTAACTGTTGAGTAACGTCTGATTTATTTGTTAACACAAGCATTCGATCAGACAGACAGACAAAATTACTAAATAATCATCTTTAGGCAAATTAGAGTTCATCCAATTGATAAAATAAATTAAAATGAATTCATTGATTACAAAATAGCTTAAATTAAAATAATCCAGGTAAATTCAAGAACTTCAATAAAAAATAAAAGAGACTTAGGAAATGTTTAAAACATATGTAACCCATATGTAACCTAAAAAACAAACATTCGCCTATCCATGGGGGAAATGAATTTAGGAAACTTAGCGCTACATGTTTCCACCAGTTAGATGTTGAGTTTCTGCTGAAATGTGCGTTTGTTTTGGTTGACACAGAAGACACATAATGTAGCTGCTGTTTCTCACTCTTTGTAAGGTAAACATGCTTTCAGTATGAGGCCTCGTCTGCGTCTTCATTTCCCACCGTTGATTCTGACATTTTTCATCTGTTTCTTTCTTTGTTTGCTACGACTGCTAATGCTAAAGCTAACCCGTCCCGCCGCTGAGATTGAGTACGGTCACGTGACCAGACTGCACGGCTGCGTCTGATTGGTGGAACACAGTCAGATGGTAGAGCCTTTGGTGGAAGTCTCTCTCTCTGTCAGAATAAAACATTAAAATGAGGCGTACGCGGGGGGATAAAAATAATGAGGCGTAGAATACCAAAGAGGTAAGAAGAAAAGTAACCAGCTCATTGTAGCCTAATGTAGCGGAGTAAGAGGACAGTTTCTGCTGCACACATCTACTCAAGGAAAAGTAAAAAGTATAGAGATTTAAAACTACTCCTAGAAGTATAATTTTTGAAAAACATACTCAAGTAAATGTAACTCGTTACTACCCACCTCTGCCCATGGGGTCATTTTTAGGAGGACAGTTTTGGGACAATTAAGGTATCCACATCCCAGCCACCTAAATGTGTGGCAGTAAGTTTGTGTAAGTGGGAAAATGTGGACCATGTTGCTAATGTTGACGGGTAATCTTAAAATGATTACTAATTTAAAAGATATGTATGTGCTTCAGGATTATGCACGTTACAGAGGAACTTAGGAAATGTATTCTATTTGAATTCAGCTCTCTAAAATCCCACCAATAGTCTGATTGATCTCATAGATTCCTTGTTTTCTGTGTTGAAGTAAAGAAATTATTTTCTTTAATTTTTTTCTGGAAAAATGACCGATGCGAGCTTTGTCCAGCAAACTGCTGACCTGTATAATGGGAAGTGCTTCACAGTTTATTGATTGCTAGAGTTTTATGTCTCACAATCATCTTTGATTTTCAACAAGAGTGCTTCCATAAATCAGCACATCTATTTTTCAGTCATACGGTTTCTGTGAGACTCGTATATCTGTCGCTTCACGTCGTGTTCTTTAAAAAAAAGTTAAAAAATCTTCAGAAGAAGAAAAATCCCGGCATGCCACTGGTTTGCAGGTGTATTTCCATGTTATTCCACCATCAACTCTCCAGAACTTGCCTCCAAATGTTCCCTGTTTGGTGTCATTTCATGTGTTTAATAAGGACGGACCTTATAAGGGAGCATATCCTGCCTCATTGAGTCTTGATGAGGAGGAAAGGCTAAAGAGATGGTGGGGGTGAAGGTTTTATTCTGTCCTTAGACATAGCCTTAGCTCCCATGGTTTGAGCTGGAGCTGGAGCGACTATCAGAGAAGGTGTCAGTGTTAGCAAACAGTCATTTTGACATAACACACATGAACTGTCCCCAAAGTCCTTATCTACCTCTACAGGATCCACAGACGGTGACAGGTTAACCTACTCTTGACCCACGTGTGCTGTTGCCATCTTCACAGCCACCGAATAAAAGCCATATCTGAAAAATAAAGCCAATGAAAGTGGAGGACATTGTCTAAATCTGTGGGATGATTGACAGGGATAAAAATACCGTGCTGTCCTGCGGGACACTTGGTGTCCCTGCAGAGAAATCCATCACACCAGAAGCAGCTGCAGCGACACGATTTTCCCAACTGATCGTAGTTCCAGTCAAAAACAGTTTAATGGAAAAGACTTGTACCTCTTCTGTTGAATAGGCACATGAAAAAGGATTAGGTTTCCTGTTGCTTTTTGACATGAGCAACATGATCTTATTTTAGAGGTGTTGCCACTAAAATCCCTCTGGGCTTTAAGCCCATTATGAGGATGAAAAGTCGTGCAAAAACGCATTTAGAAAGTGTCATGTCTGAATTTTAAGTGGCTCAGGTAGTAACACGTGACTTGTTCTTCCATAAGCTCTGGTATTTAACTTCTCAGCATCAGTCCTTTCAGTTGTAAAACAGTAAATAATGGAAAATGTTGTTGTTTTTAAGCAGTAAGTGCACTGAAATATTAGTCGTACTTGTATATAATTGTAGAATTTTACTGTAGAAAGAAAAGTACTTCCTTGGCATCAGAAGTCGGCGTCGTTCCTTCATCGGTAAAGAACTTCCAGGAGGTATTCTGCATTGTTCTGACATTTTTACCACTCATTTATGCACAATTCGTCAGCTAAAAGATGATTTGGAGTTTTCCCACATGGGCCTGTCTGTTCTGCCAAACTGGGACTCGACTTTGGGTCAATATGCATGAGGAGGATCGATGTGCTGTTAAAAGATCCCTGTTTCTAGCACTCAAATGGTCCTAACATTAGCTTTTAGCACTCCTTGAAATGATTCAGCATTTAGATTCAGTCAATAAGCACATTTTACGTGAAGGTAGAAAAAACAAATTATTGTTAAACAAGACTTAAAGATTCCCGGAAACATGTTGGTCCGACCGAAATCATCCACAATAGAGCTTCACAAAATCTGACTAACACACCTGGATGGTGCACTTTGGGCTTTGAATCACATCTGCATCGGTGCTAAAGACTGCAGCATGTCTTGAATGTTTTCTCACACAGTCCACAGCATCGCTGTACTGGACATACTTATGGATGCATGTATACTTTAACAAAGACGGTGGTGCATTTAGAGCATGGTAGCTATAATTAGCTGTAACTATTGCTCCTCTCCACTGTGCATGCGACCATACTGAATGACTGCAGGTTACTCTGCCCCTGAGGTTGTGAACCCTAACCCTACCATTTCCATCACCATTTACAATTAGTATAAGGTTGTTTTCCTGAAAATATGTTATTTGTCTGCACCAAACATAGCTGCAGTTCCTGTGACCAGGCCACTTTAGCTTTGATTCATTGTGTTTTGCCTGTTTTGTTCCATCCCTTATACCACTTTCTTTCACACGATAACCTTTAGAGACCATTGTCTGCCATAATGTGCAAGTTACTTTAAGTTGTGGAAAAATTTCCATATTTTCTATTTCTGTTTTTATTAGTTTGACTTATTCCTAAAACTCGACTTAGATGATGTAGATCATTTCCACACCTTGTTGTCAGTAGGTAGGCTACAACAGATCATCTGATTCTGTCCAAATTTGGCCCTCGAGGGCCGCTGTCCTGCAGGTTTTAGATGTTTCCCTGCTTCAACACACCTGATTCAGATGGATCTCTTCAAAAGATTAAGTTCTGCAGCAGCCTGCTGATGATGCACTGATCTGAATCAGGTGTGTTGGAGCAGGGAAACATCTAAAACCTGCAGGACAGCGGCCCTCCAGGACCAGATGTGGACATCCCTGATCTTTAGGGGTCCTAAACCATCATGTGTTTTCAAAGTGGTTCATTTCTGATCCTATGCAACCAGTTCTGTCAGTGTCTGTGATTTAATATATGATTATGAAGTCTGCACATGGTGTTTCATTTAAAAAAAAAAAAAAAAAAGATAGGATTATGGATGGTGTTCTCTTATCTGACTCCCAGTTTGACTCATCTGTGCTGCCTGAGATCACTTCCCTCAAAAATAGACCAACTGCGTATTTTTAGCATAGCAGAGCGATAGCAAGCCGCTGGAAACACAATTATTGACTTAATTGGATGCGATCAATTTCGGTGACTGCATTTAAGCCGGAATCGGTCTCCACTGCTTCCTGTGGAAACAAAGTGTTATTTCCACCCCTGACTGCATTCACACACAAAAAAAAGCCCTGAAAGAGCCGCCCGAGTAATCCAGTAAATCTCCAATTTAATATAAAGCTAAAACTCTAATGGTAATTGTTATACTTCAGCTGTTTTTATCCAGTGTGGCGGGTGCTTCAGAAGGTTATTTCTGCTTCGTAATCTTTCATTTCCACAAGAACAGACCCAGCATTTAAAGTGTATCATGCCATAACTGATGATACCTGAATGCAGGTGTTAATTCTTTCTTTCTAAATGCTCTTTGTTATTTTGTCTTTATGAAAGCTTACAGTAAAAATAGCTGGATTTCCTTAAATTTAAGCCAAACTTTGTTTATTTAAGAGTGTGTTTCAGAAAGCTGTTTGGATGAGGCACTACAGAGCAGACAAGTGAGTTCATAATTACTCTCTAACGCTAACAATTAACTAGCTTTGGCTTTCATTTCGACTTGGGCCCAGACATCTTGGCATGTCCATGTATTTATTGCATTTTTATTGTAATTTTGTTGTAGTTTTTATCGCTGGCCGAGCCTGTAAAGCACTTTGGTCAACAGTTGGATATGGTTTGTAGTGAATTTGACTGAGGTGGCATGTTTGTGAGTTGCATGGGCCAAGATGTTTTTCTCTCTTTTCCCCAGACTATGATCAAAATGTCACAAGCGCTTTTTTATTGTTAATGACTCATTTGTTTGGCACGACAGAAAGTGTTTCGTCATTTTTAAAGTGTTCCTTCTGTCTCATAAAGCCAGTGTTTTTCTTCTTTTTAGGAATATTTTTAAGTGAAAATCAAATAACAGATTTCTGTAATCTACCGTTGTGAATATGTGACATCTGAACAGTTTTGTTTTGTCTTTCAGAATATAAAGTGCGACACTTAATTAGTCTTTTTCACTCTTTAAAGCAGTAATTATACATGTAGACTTTTGTTTTGCATCTGTAACATTATTTTTTTGTCCCTGCATTTTGACAAACGATCTGTTTAGTTTGTATATGTAGATTTTCATTTTAAATTGCATCCATTTGTCATCTTTTTTATCAGTCCTTTGTGCCCGCACACAATTTTGATTTCATAACGACTTTGGAGTAACTCGTCTCTGATGAATAATACATGGACCACAATGACTTTTCTATAGAGACGGGTGACAGTTTCAATTAATAATTTAGCCTGCTCCTCTGTAGAGATCCTGAAACTTGTCATTAAATCCTTTCTTGAGGCTCTCTTAAGGGCATGCAGATAAAAAAAAACAGCCATAATTGGAACACTGTGTAAAATACACTTTGTTTTTTATTGGCAAGGATTTGCAAATCTCATAAATCAATATTGTATTCTCAATAGAACGTAGAAAATGTTTCATATGTTGAAAGTAAGACATTTTACTATTAAATGAAAAATATTGGCTGTGTTCGAAACCGCATACATACTTCCATTCTGCATACTCATCGATCAGACAGTGCAGAGCGTTTACCCACAATGCATTTCGCTCCTGCCCGAGATGAAATCAGCCGGCCTGAAGCTGATTTCACTTAAGCTCTAAACTCTGTAAACTTTAGCAACATTTGAAACATTTTCAGGTGAGAAAGTAGTCGTTTAGATCCCCAACGTGTTGAAAACCTGACTAAATACCGGCTATTTACAATTTTGTTCCCACGAATTCGGCGCTACTAAAGCTAGCTGCAGTGAGCAACGCACTTCAGGTTATTTTCACAAAATAAAATACCCGTTGCCTTTTATCATAGGGAAAGCCATTACCATACAATTGGTGCTTTTGTTTTGAAAACAGGAAGTGAACCTACCCTCGTTGTAGCTAGCTTAAAACTGCCGTTTTGACAGGAAATGGCGATCTGCGACGTCACGTTACGTTGCATCTTGGGTAGTTTGAGTATGAGTAGTAACCTCATGATGCATACCCAACATTTCGGAGAATCTAGTATGCATTCGGGAAAAAAGTCAGGATGAGTAGTAGGAGTAGTATGCGGTTTCGAACATAGCCATTGTCTCGACATGTATTTCATGGGAGCAACAGATCTCAAAAAGTTGGGACGGGTCCATGTTTCCCACTGTGTAGCATCCCTTCTTCTTCTAGTAACAGTCCATAAATGTCTGAGAACTGAGGACACCAACGGCTGGACCTTCATCCTCTTCTTGTCTCATATAGGATTCTAGCTGCTCAACAGTCCTGGGGTCTTCTTTGTTATATTTTGATGCTGGTCAATCCGGCACCCGAACTCTTCTATAAAGTCAGAGGTTTGAATATGCCACCACATATCCAATAATAGTTGATACTTTCTTAACCTCGAAAGGTTGCACCGAGGCAGATCTAATACCAAGTTTCCCAAACTTCCATGAAAAATTGCTGAAACCAAAATTAAATGTCACCTCAAGAACCGCTGACTATCAGAATTCCTGCTCCCTGCAGGTACTGTGAGGAGAGCCAGCTCTTCTCTAACAAGCAGCTGCTGGGTGTTTGATGGATCTGAGGCAGCCAAGCAGGATGCAAACACACCCAAAGGGTGTTAATATACCTGCTGAGAAGGCGGAGAGGTAGAAAAATCATACTCTTTCTGCCAGGCATGGCCTTGATTAGCAATGAAGGCGGCCCAGAGACGTGACGTCAGAGCCGGCTAATCGACGCCAACACACATGCACGTGTCCTCCTTTTCCCTCCATGATCAGCATCCTTCAAACAGTCTGGTCCGAGTGTCGTCCGTCTTTAGAGGTTGGGAGGTGAACTGTGGAGGATTATCTTGGTGAAATTTACTCCCATTTGTTTGCATCTTGCCAAGTCTTACAGTGCGGTCATGCCAGGGAAAAGCATTTCTTTGTACTCTGGCCAAAGTCTTTTCCTCAGGAGCCTTCGCTATCGCAGTGGGACACAGCTGGATGTTCTCCAGGTGACTTTTCACTGCCAACTTTGGTCTAGACCAAGGTGTAGATGCAAGCAACGGTTGCTACCAATATTCTTTTTATAGCCTTGGATTAAAAAAAAAAGAAAAGTGCAATCTAAACTTTGTTTACCTTTTTATTTTCCATTTAAAATCCAAACAGAGGAACTAATATTGAGCAGAACTGTTATATTGAGAGGCCTTGCTTCCCTGTTTCTTGATCTCTTTGTAGTTTTGTAACATGTAAGTCCTTCAGTACCAAACTATTGAAGTTTGTTAAATCTATAAAAAAAACTAGAAATGCACTCAGAGAGTGCAGACCTCCGCCAAGGAAGCTTTGTTTTATAAGCGCATTTTTTTTATCCACCCATATATTGTAGTGAATGGTCTGAAACAATCACAGATGGCTGCGAAGGTGTGGCCTACCTGTGGATAGCGAGCCATGTATGGACATACGTTCCTGATGTGGGCTACTTGTTCTTTGGCGCTGTCAGCAGAAGAGGCATTACCTTCTCCCTATTCATTATTGAACAGCAGTGTTCGCCGTGCACACTGGCTTGCCGTTGCAATCTTTTGTTGTGCTAATTACAGCAAATCCGCGCAATTTGCATTCAATCCGCGCACTATGCATTCTGTCTGGCTTTGGCACCTTGAGGTCGCGCCACCTTGTGGCAGGTCACAAGATTGCAGCACGAACAGACGAACATCCAGACGAACATCCAGACAAACTCGGGCGAGCACATAACCTCCTTGGCGGAGGTAATAAAAATATATAACAAAAATAATTACATAAAGGACCACACTTAGATTTTGTGAAACTTTGACTAAAATTAAGTGAAAAAAACTCTTGTTTTTTGTTGCTGGCTGTAGTTTAGTTCTGCTTTCAGATGCGTTTCGGTTTGGTTAAGGCTTTGATTGTCCAAGTTCCTATTTGTCGCATTCAATGACAGAACTTCTGTCTTGTAAATGGGGGGAAAAATCTGACCAAATGCCAACAAAAAGAACAGTATATTCTTCTGATGTACACTGAATTCAGCATGATTTGTAGCTGGGTGATAAAAAGTGATGTTTTTAAAAAAGATTATTTGTTTATATTATTCAACAAAATACAAAAGTAAACATTTCTTTTTGTTTCGTTTGTTTGTAGCAGTACATCCCCTCAGGCACAGAAAACGTGATTTTATTTATTTTTCACAATATCCCTTCTTTAAAATGTAATTAATTAGGATTAAAAAACATTGTGCATCATGGCTGCCAATGAAACGGACCCACTGATTCCTTCTACTTTACCTGATGACAGAACCTGCACCTATTGCACAACACAGGCCTGAGCTCAATGAAAAACATTAAATTGTCACCAAACAAAAAGCTCATACAAATTTTTGTATGTTTTTTTTTTTTTTTAGGGCTGGACAACGATTAAAATGTTTAATCTAATTAATCACATGATTTCCCTGATTAATCGCATTTGTACGCAAAATTTATTTTATTTTAAATGTGCTGCCATATGAATGAAAGTGCCATAACATTTGTTGTGCAAACACACTTTTAACATCAGCATCTTTCTGTAGTTTTTCTGTAGAAGCCTCGCTCCACTGTCTGTTTCCTTGAATGACTTGCTGCTATCAGTTGTGTGTTTTGCCTTTAAGTGATATTTTAGACTGGAACTACTACGCTGAGAAGACAATTCAACTTGGCAGTGTTTACAGATGACTTTGGTTCTGTCGACTCCGCCGTCTGGAAGAACTTTAAAATGAAAATGGCCGAGTAAAAGTTCCGTACCCTTCTCCATGTTTGGTGGATCCGCCGATTACTTTCTTTTCCTGTTCCGCAGCAGACAGCAACAGACTTTTACAAAATAAAAGCCTGTGAGCAACAGATTTTTACAATAATAAAATAAATAATAAAACCTGCGCTAATGCACGATAAAATATTTGTTGGGGTTAAATAATTAATTGCCCAGCCCTATTTTTTTTGTATAAATATGTATTGATTTTTGTGCACACATTTGAGGAGGATTTCTGGTATGAGTTAATGATGTTTTCCTAAACTTAACAATCACACTGTTAATACTGAACCTAAGTGAAGCGCTAGCGTTCGGGACAGGCCTGAAGTTTTGCTCTTCAACTTTACCATCCAAATATGGACTTTTCCCCTGCTGTTGAATGAGCCAACAGTTAATTGGTTAATTTATGACTAAATGCTGCCTCCCCGTTTTCCTCTGTGGAGTTATTTTGCAGACAAAAATAAATATATTCAGTTTTTGTGATTATTTCCTGTTTTGCCATGAGATTCAGATTCAGATTAAGTTTTATTTGTGTCCCCGTAGGGAAATTAGTGTTGCAGCAAGTAAAAAAGACATAAAACATAAAAGACATATAATTAAAAGTCTAAGAGGGAGGGATAATATAATAATATGAGATGGACGGTGTTGCAGACACCATTGAAACACATTTCTTTAAAAGTCTGCATCTATCTGCAAATATTCTGGGATTTATTTTTTATTTTTTCCTTTGTGACTATTTGATAGTAGGACATGAAGCCGAGCTGCATTATCACTAAAGGAGGCAGCAAAATAGATGAAACATCCGACACTCGCATTCAAATAAAGCTCCTACATAAAGAAAACGCATGTTTTTTCCTCATCAAGCTTGCTTTTGTTCAGAAAACAAGGGGTAGCTGTGGTAAAACACATGCATTTATGTAGCCAACGGAGTTTAAATCTGCCGGCAGCTGACATTTATGTGAACAAATGGTATGCGCAGTGCATCTGAAAACAGCGCCGAGCATCTTAAGTAACTGATGCAGCTCCCAGGACGCCTTGTTTCATGTTGGTATTGATTAGAGAGTGACAGTTGGCTGCAGGAGGAACATCACCCTCACAGAGGGAGCAGAATTAATAATGCAGCGCACAGCGAGAGGTGAGTTCAGATTAAAACCTGAACACACGGAGTAAGTGTTTGGATGTGGAGTTAGCGGTGAGATCCCTGAGCTGTACAAACTCGCTGCACCAATTAGTTTTGTGTGTTGAACCTTTTTCGTGGTGATTGGTGCTGTTTTTAAGTTTGTAGAGAAGCAGCATCACAGGTTTTCAGGCCTGCTTAAACCCTCAAATTCATTTTTTCCTGTGCACAATATGACAGTTTCCTACCTTTTCCCTCATCCAGACCTCGACTCCTTATGTTCCGCAGCTTTAATTGCATGTGAGTCAGCTTGGCTACCTCGGTGATTCACTTCATTACAGAGCTTTCTCATCCAGGCTGCAGCTCTGAGAAGTGTCAGCGACACATTACTGCATTTTCTGCACAGTCGCTTAACTTAAGATGCACACGCCCACGCACACTGGAGGAGCGTTTGCCTTATTGAGTGGCCGGAGTTTTAATGATGTATCTGCCAATCACAATAAATGCCTCTGACTACATCGCAGTGCAGAAAATTATTCAGACAAATGGAGGAAATCATATGTCGGCTGAATGCAGTGAACGCGACTGGAGTTCGCTTTTAATTGATCGTCATTGCACAGCGTTGTTTGGTGTTTTGTCCTCCGAGCTGCAATTTAAACTCATCAGAGCTGCAGACGGAGAGGAAGAAGAGAGAGTACGGATGTTTGATTTCGGCCTTAGGTTATTATTCATGATTTAACCCTTTGTGCGGTCTTAACATTGTGTTTACTCCCTTTGTCCTACGGGTCAAAAATGACCCGCCCTACCAAAGCCCCAAAATAAAGCAACTTAATTGAATTTTAAATCCAAAATCTATTTTGTATGATGAAACCACCTGTTATTTATCTATTCAACTCTATTCAATAAATTTTTTTATCATGTATTTTTTGTTACACAATACAAAAAGACAATCACAAGTTTTCAGGATTATACTTTTTTTTTATACCACAAACCAACTGTCAGTTGGACCAACAGTTTTCTTGTTTTCTCAGTTTTCTTTTACATAATAAAGGTTTATTATTGCTATTATATAAATGTGAAGTAATTACTTCTGAATTAATTATATTTAAAGGGAAAAAAAACAGTGAACTTTTTTCTGCTGTTTAAATGTTTTTATAATTCACGGGTCAAAAATGACCCAAAAGACAATCTTTGTACCCTAGTGGTGTACAGCCCACATGGAAACATAAACAAAAATAAAGTGTGACTTTTTCTAATGATGGGGTCCCTTTAGGAAAAGTCATAAAATTTCAAGTTGGAAAAAGATAGTTTAAGGTATTTTTTCTACAGCTAAACATGGTGGTGGGTCACTTTTGACCTGCAAGACAACAGGAGGGTTAACTCAATAGTTTGAACATTTCCTGTGAAGATTAGAGGTCATTCTTCTCCCAGTGACTCAGCAAAACACCTTTGCTTTTACTCTCAGGCTCCAAATCCTCCGGTGATGCTTTCCTTCACAACTGAAAGAGCGTCCAATGTGACATCTTTACGGAGAAGTCATGTGCAAAAGTATTGAGCCACCCCCTCTGTTCTTTATATGTTGCTTCCAAGCAGCCAGGCTTTCTTGTAATCTTTTAAAGTGTTCTATAGTCAATAGTTCTCCAGCTTTCTGAAGGTTTCTTTGGACATTTGGCTGCTTTTTCAGTCCAGTCCTTGTACCTGACCATTTTCATGGCATTTGTTTTTCAATTTGTCAAACCACTTAACTCTGACCTATAACTTACTTTAGAGGTCCCTGGCTCTTAATCGTATCGATAGGCACTTTGTTCCCAGCAGCCTGTCACAGACACATCATTTGTTCCCATTTCTTTAGCTGCATGTGTGAAAAACAGCAAAGATAACACAGTGCGACAGACAGAAAACAGGATTTCTGCAGCAACAAGGTGATTCCCAAAGAGCTGTTAGCTGAAAACTTGGCATATCTCAGCATGGTGTGCAGTGTGTCCTTAAAACATTTGAGGAAACTGGACAAGTGGAGGACAGAAGAAGAAGTGTCAGGCCTAAAGAACTATCTGCAGCAGATGAACAGCATCTGAAAGTGATGTCCTTAAGAAAGAGGAAAAAATCCAGCAAAGACCTGACACAGGAGCTGAGAGATGCATCTGGACCTTCAGCTGATCCATCTGCTGTTGGCCCAAGCCTCATCAGAAATGGGCTCCATGGAAGGGTGGCTGTCAAGAAGCCGTTCTTAAGGAAGGGAAACAGGGAGAAAAGGCTGAGCTGGGCCAAAGGACACAAGAAGTGGGCTGAAAATCAGTGGCAGCAGGTCTGATGGAGGGATGAATCCTCCCCAGAAAGCTGGTCTGAGAGGGTTCAGGCTGTCATTACATCATGTATTTACATTTATCTTTGAACATGTTTCTATAAATCACTCAAGACATTTTCTCTGTACTTTCGTTTAATAATCTGTTCCCTGCTTTTGAAGTTAGATGCTTGCTTAGATGCAAAAAATAAAACTCTTTTGAATCTCTTTCCCTCTGGTGGGTTAAACATTTTCTGAGGAAAGACAATTACTGATAGCCTAGTAAGCCAGACCCGTACAGCAAAAAGCTGTACAGGGGTCGAGTGACGCTGGATAGCAGTGTGGGCGGGATAAACGGCTGTCTGTCAAGTTTAACGCCACGCAATAGGATGGCGCAACAACCAATCAGAGCGATGAAGAAGTTTTATGTAGTCAACGCGACGGAATGTACATCGTGGTGTGTAGTCTATGGCCTGAAAAGCTGATTGCTCTTAAGCTATAAACTCTGTAAATATATAACTTTAGCAACATTTGAAACATTTTCAGGCGAGAAAGTAGTCATTTAGACCCCCAAGGTGTTGAAAATCTGACAAAATACCAGCTATTTACAATTTTGTTCCCACGAATTTGTCGCTACTAAAGCTAGCCGCAGTGAGCAACGCACTTCCGGTTTTGCCGTTCGGCCCGCCGTCTTCGACTGGGGATTGCTCTCAGATGTAAGTTTACTTCGTTTCCCTATAAATCTAAAGAGAGCTAGCTAATGGAAGGCAATATAGCTGTTATATAAGCCTGTTCGCCGGGCGCAGCCATTGTTTACCTCTCTCTGGAACTACACACTGAAACGTCGCACCTCTGTCGTCACTAGGTAGCCCGGCCTCTGACCCCGCTCCTCACGATTTGATTGGCTCGATTAAGTTTTGATTTGGAACCTCGCAAAACGACCACAAGTGACTAGACTAGCCCCGGAGCAAATTCCATTTGCGGCCGCTAGGGGCGTCTAGATTTCTAGGCTAAATTACTGAGTGAATTTGCTTCAAACTTTTCAGATTTTCCCTTCCAAGCTATCTAGATATGGTGATCTGAGGTCCATTTTTCCATGAGTCTGATTGAGTCTTCGGCTTAGTTGAACCACGGGATGAATACTTCCAGGTTTGAATCGAATACTTTCAGTAAAAGTATGTGTAGAGTTTTACCAGTTCCTCACGTTTCCCCTCCTCCTCCTCCCTCTTACTGTTCAGCTACCTTCCCTCTCACCTTCTGTGTCTTCTTCATTCATCTTGTGAAATAGCAACGAATTACAACAGACGGTGCATATAGATCCACTGAATCCTGTTAATGAGGGCCGTGACCTTCAGGCAGCTCCTTTTTAGCCTTCTCCAATCCAGGGGTCAATGGGAGAAATTTCTCCTTGATTAATTATAGTGGCGGTAATTGTCTATTGATACCTTGCTCAGTAGTTTAAGGCAGTTCTCCTTCTTTCCTTATATTCCTCTAACTGCCTTTGAGTTAAAAACGCCGTCTCTTTGGTTCATTGATGAAACCGGCTCGTTGTCATTGTGCCTGCAGCAAATTAAAAGTGAAGGGAAAGTATTGCTTCCTGTGCTGAGATTTAAATATATTTCCCAGAAGGATTCACGGACTGTTAAGTGCCTGATTATTATGGTCTGTCTGTGTCTAAAGAAGGCACAACAGTTCACTGGGGTGCAGAGTTCGCAGACCTCGACCGTTTGAAAGGTTTGTTAAAACAGAATCTAACTGCAGCTAATTTACATCATGTGACCGATGTTTTTGTCGCTCCCAACACTGTGCTGATTGGTTCCCAACGTTAACGCCGATCCATTTTCCCTTCTGCTGTTACCCCCGTGGTGCACATCATGTTTTCTTTTCCTCTAAATGAATCTTCTGCCCTTTGACGACTGGGTGATGCAGCGGTAATGGAGACATAAATTTCTCTCGAAGGCTCTGGGCCCTTCAGGCACAGCAGAAAGGCTGCTTTAAAGCACAGATCGATGAAGATGCTAGGCGTTGATTTAAGCGGGGCGGGGGGGATGTCTCCATGTTGGTACACGGGTGGCAGAGGGGCATTTTGAAAGCTTATAAGTTTAAAAAGTTTAAACTGAAGTAAGTGGTTAAGTAATGGCTATAATGCAATGTGAGAGAATGTGGCCCATATCCTCATAGCAACACTTTGTGGCACTGGGATTGTCAGCCACATTAGCCTCTAGCCTGCTCTCAGTCCAGCTTAAAGGGATAGTTTGTCTCTTTTGACATGAAGCTGTATGACATCCCATATTAGCAATATCGTTTATGAACATTTGCTTCTCAAAACAATATGCATTCAAAAGAGTAATACATTTGCATCACAAAATCGTTCTCCAGGAAAAAGTCAGACCTCACAATTGCTTGGCGCTATTTTCTCTCCCTTCGTATCACTGTTATGGTGTTTACTGCTCGGAAGCAGGGGACTGCACGGCCTGCACATAGAAGTCTATAGAAGTTATCTATTAACATATATACTTATCCCAAAGTGAGAGAAGTATATCTATGAAAAATTATTAAAATAAGAATCACTCCACTATAAGGAGGAAATACAAAAAGGATTAGCAAAATTTAGTTTTAACTTAAAGCCACTCCTGCTACAGAGGAAAACAAAAAGCATAGGAGGCACTACACTATGAAATATTTATCAAACAAAAAATCTCTCCACTGGGAGGAAAAAACAAGAAAGCTTTGAAACTTAAACTTGGCTTTAGGAAGACTATATTATTAAAGTTAATCGGAACAAAAAAACTCTCTTAGCGAGAAAACGACCAAAATGGTTACTTAGAACTTGGACAATGGCTTTGAAAAGGCAAGAGTGAAGCACGTTTGAACCAACAAATACGACACACTGGCACAGGACAATGGGAGACACAGGCTGTGTTCGAAACCACCTACTACTCCCACTACTCCTACTAACTTAAACTTTTTTTAAGTTCCCGGATGCATACTAGATTCTCTGAAATGTTGGGTATGCATCATGAGGTTACTACTTATACTCAAACTACCCAAGATGCAACGTAACGTGACGTCGCCGATCGTCATTTCCTTTCAATACGGCAGTTTCAAGCTAGCTACAACGAGGGTAGGTTCACTTCCTGTTTTCAAAACAAAAGCACCAATTGTATCGTAATGGCTTTCCCTATGATAAAAGGCAACGGGTATTTTATTTTGTGAAAATAACCGGAAGTGCGTTGCTCACTGCGGCTAGCTTTAGCAGCGCCGAATTCGTGGGAACAAAATTGTAAACAGCCGGTATTTTGTCAAGTTTTCAACACGTTGCGGATCTAAACGACTACTTTCTCACCTGAAAATGTTTCAAATGTTGCTAAAGTTTACAGAGTTTAGAGCTTAAGCGAAATCAGCTTCAGGCCGACTGATTTCGGCTCGGGCAGGAGCGAAATGCATTGTGGGTAAACACTCTGCATACTGTCTGATCGATGAGTATGTAGTATGCGGTTTCGAACACAGCCTTAGAGTCACACAGAGACTCTTTGGTTCCCTCTACAGCTGTGGAAAGTCACACCACCGTCATAAGAAAATGTCTCTCTGAATCCTGCAACAGGACGGTCATATGCGGATATGTTGCTCATGCTGAGGCGGCCACAAAAACACTGCCATGAGATGCATAGAGACAAGGTTACAAGACATCGATAAGGCTGCGTGTTTTCATAGCAAACACATTCTAGTTTATCTAAATTATAGTCTGCTTTTCTGAATGAATCAGGTTGTGGCGTATGTGTGGAATCAATACATGAAAAACATAATTTGCTTTGTAGATATTACAGCAATATGTGCTGCAAAATAAACAAAAAGAAGAATCTTTGGAAAGGTTGAAAAGCTCCAAGACTACCAAAAAATGGCCAAACAATTTTACATGACAAGAAGTTATTAGAATTGGTTTGAAACAGGGCTGAGGAGGCCTGAGTATGCAGAATGGAAGTATGTAGTAGGTGTTTCGAACACAGCCACAGCCCCTTATACACACAGGGTTAACAGGGAACAGGTGGAATCATTCATGCGACAATTAGACTGGGACACGAGAGGAAGAGTTAATATTTCAAAATAAAACAGGAAGTGACAAAACATGACAGAGACGAGACAAAAAACCCACTTGACCTCACCGCGGTGTGACATGCAGGGGGTAAGAAAATGTTCATAAATGATATTGCTAATATGGGATGTCATACAGCTTCATGTCAACAGAGGCGAACTATCCCTTTAACATGGAGACGAAGTACAGTACCACTCCTCAGGGAATGGATTTTACTTTACATAGTCCAAGTCCAACGTCTTGTCAGTCATTAGATGGCAAAATGATCCGGGGACGATCTTGTTGGTTGAAGCAGAGAAACTGAAAGCAGATTTTCCAGACTTTAAATTAGTCATTGCACCCAATCTTATAAGACATGGACCACACCAGTGCAGCAAATGGGTGATGAAAATCTGAGATGGCAGCTTCTTGAGATGGTCCTTATTGAGGAATAACCTCATACTCGTCCACACTTTCAGATAGAGAAGATTTTTTCATGCTTCCAGTAATTAACCTCAGGGCAAGATTATAAAATGCATCCAAGCATTTAAGAGAGGACGCAGTGGCGTGCCTGTAAATATCAACGCCCTGATCATAAAAAGAGAAAAATGGCTTCAACAATCATTTCTGACAAAGTATAGGAAGGTTGCATAGTGCTGAGGAAAACTCCTGAGGTACCCTTCATTTCTTTGTATACTGCTAAGAAAAAAAGGATATATATATATATATATATATATATATATATAAAAGCAGCGGTTTATTAAAATGTGCAAACATAAATGTAAATACAATATATAACACAAAAATGGAGTTTTGTGTGAGTCTAATGAACTTGAAAGTCAATGTTTGGTATGAGCGCATTTATTTATTAAATCCAGGTTAAAAACATTTATTTTCTCATTTGTCTATGCAGGAAATCTGCACGATATCTTTTAATTTATCTGGACTGTTGCTTGTTTTTAAATTCATTTAAATTATTTTATTCGTTTCTCTTTATATTCTTTTATGTATTTCTTCCACTCCCTGCTGCAATGCTTTTATTTTATGTAAAGCACTTTGAATTGTTTTGTACATGAAATGTGCTACAAATATATTTGATTTGATATTCTTCTGATAATGGAGTCAGAACCTTAAGTTATGATATGTAAACCCTCCTTTTTAATGAATGTATAAAAGTCCTCATTTCAGTTTTGATCTTATCTTGATGAATATGTTAAACTTGTTATATTTATAGTTACATCTTCCTAAAGTCTTCCTAATGCTGTTTTATTCGAGGCAAAGGGGCTCCAATGCTCCACTCAGTGGCAAGTTCTTTCCCCAGCTTCATTTCTTCAGATTACTCGTGTTTTTCCTCCTCTGACGGAGCAGTTCAGCTACAAAGACGTGATTATATATACGGCGCTTGATCGTAACCTCGGTAATGTCTGTGGGATTTCTTGTCATGTCTTGTTTTTTTTTGCTAGAGACTCACTGATGTCGCTGGAGTTTTCCTCCTTTCCAACAGCTTCACAGGTCTTGCCAAGATTCTCTCACCATATATAAATACATACCTTTAAGCCTGGGGGCTTTTCATGTGCATTACTTTTTTTAACCCGTGAGATCATAAGATTTCTGTCTCTAACACACTCTGCCTTCCTTCTTCCTTTGCTGTCGAGCTCGTATGAAATCCTCCCCTCTGGTCCAAAACTCGGTTCTATTTCCCATCAAAAGCATTCTCTCGCATTTAGCTTCTGAGAATGATCAAATAAAAGACAGTTTTGACACAGTGGATGTGAGAAGTTGCGTCTAATGAGACGAGCCCGATGCACACAGTGTTCTGCGTTTAAACCCAGTGACTCCAGTTTAGAGTGGCTGTGGCGTATAATGTTTTCCAGTCCGTCGCTTTAAATTTAGATCGGCAAACGCGTTTAATTCTTCAGTAAGTGCAGAGTGTTTTCTGTATGACGATTGTGTAATTTGGCTGTACTGCAACAGGCTGAACTCAGCAGATGGATGGATGCAGGCTCTTGGCACCTTCTCACTGCCTGGGTGTGTGTGTGTGTGTGAACCTCATTTACGACTGTGGAGCTGAACAGAGCTTTCTCCCCGGGGTGTCTCCCCTCCAGAATCTGAAAACCTGAATCCCCTTTGCAGTTTGAATAAAAATCAAAAACAGTTCATGGTTTAATTCAAAGGCCCAATGATCCTGCCAGGGTGAGAGAATCAGCCTCACTGCCCAGTCTCAGAGGACCATTGTGGGGTCACAAAAGCTGTGAGATGGTGGTGTTATACGCTGCTTGTTTTGTGCACTGGAAAAAATGCCCCTCCAAAAATAAGTAAAAAAAACAACAAATACAAGACGTTTTTGCTTGAAATAAGCAAAAAATCTGCCAATGGAACTAGTGAAAATCGGCTTGTCAAGATTTCTTGAAATAAGATGTGATATTTAGGACTTTTCAGTTAAAAGTTATCTTGAAATTAGCTTAAAAACCTCTTCAAATGTAAAAAAAAAAAAGCTTGTTTCATGTGAAATATGACTGAAAACAATTTGTTTTCAAGACTTTTTCATTTAACAAGATATTCCAGATGTATTGTCTTCAAACAAGTCCCTATATCTGGCTGAAATAGTACTTGTTAGGCAGTTGTGTCTTATATTAAGTGTAATGAGATACTCAATGAGACAAATATACTTGGTAAGATTTAGATTTTTTCCAGTGTGTTGAGCAGATTTTATTCCCAACCCTGACCAGCTGTGACCAGCTGTGAGGGAGAAAAGTTAAATTTGTCAGACAGTAGCAGGTCGGATGGGACAAAACCTGGGGATGTTGCAGTTTTCTAATCTTTCATCATGCATGATGGTTTCACATAATGAAAATGTCGCCATGTTATGACTGCGAAAGGCAGAGATGGGGACTCGAGTCACTGTGACTTGGACTCGAGTCGACTCGAGTCGCTGTTTTGATGACTTGTGACTTGACTTGACAAAAAATAAAAGACTTGAGACTCGACTCGGACTTGGAAGTTAAAGACTCGGCACTTGACTTGACTTGAGACACGATGACTTGAGTGTTATTCAGTTTGAATATGAAATTACTAAATTAATTTAAAAAATAACATCGATTACCCGGTAGGAGCGCAGGCTGAGAATGGCGTCATTATTGGATCGCTACCCTGTGAATCAGCCATGCCCTCTCTACATGCCTTAGTGTTTATTGGAGAGAATAAACTCATATCAGATATGCATCAACATGTCAGCGGGAGGGGGACCGAGAGTCGTTGTCTTCGGCTTTCGTAATTACCATTTTGACGGCAAAAGACAAACAGCACAGTGCAAGACATGCGGCATCAACATCTCGGACAGCCAGACCACAACTTCGAACTTTATTCGTCATTTGTAGATCCATTCTGACCAGTCAGTGCTCGTCAAATTAGCTCATATGATCCTGTTAGCCTAGCCGGTAGTTAGCTAACGTTAGCTTGATATGATACGGGGTGAACAGGTTGGACACATTGGCCAATGATGTTTACTGACAGTTACTTATATCTTGTCTTTTCACTTTATTAAGATCAGATTCTGCAGGTAAAATTGCAATAATAAGGTGACTTGACTTGACTTGCTCAAGAAAAAAATTACTTGGGACTTACCTTAGACTTGAAAGCTAAGACTTGGGACTTACTTGAGACTTGCACATGTGTGACTCGGTCCCATCTCTGGTGAAAGGTACATGTAGCGTTATAAAGGTTTTAGAGCTAAAAAGGTGTTCAATTTTTTAGCCTTTATTGTAAAAATCACAGCTTTTTGGGCAGAAGACGAAGGTTCCTCCTCCCATAAAAGACCCCACAGAGAGGTTGTTCTTGCAGGCAGTAACGACTTATGATCACCTTCAATGAATATACAAATTCTGGCAAATTAATGTTCATATGAGTTGTATTTCTCTTCAGTTTAGAGGACGCCACCCAAGCCTTGTTTTTCAGAGAATGAGCCAGCCTAACTGGTCGATTCGATTGAAGAACTTGTTGGCTGTTACACATTTGATCTAAAAGTTGCTCAGTTACAAAGTAAGCCCTGTTTCGTTGTGCATTTTACTCTAAATGGGACCTTTTTTATGTGCTAAATGAATGTCCTGCTGTAACAAAGACTTGAAATCAGCTATCGAGACCTTTAACTCTGAGGGAAAATCTTTCCTTAATTGACAGAACAAATGATAAACGTGTTGCTAGAAAAGAAAATGTTGCAGTTTTTTCTTCCTACAGACAAATGATGATTCATATAAAAGTAAAACCGACCTGACGTCTCACCCACTTTCTCGCATATTGATGTCCATAATTAATACCAAACCAAGTACTTTTCTTGTCTAACTATTTAGTTCTGCTCAATAAAGCAGCCAGATTGAGAGCAAAAGTAAATGAACAACTACGGGTTCACATTGGGACCCTGTCCCGCTCACTTAAATTGTTTTATTTGTGATTCGGATTCATTTAAACAGGAAGTTCTGTCTGAGGTCCAGAGGTGGGTAGAGTAGCCAAAAATTGTACTCAAGTAAAAGTACTGTTACTTCAGAATAATATGACTCAAGTAAAAGTAAAAAGTAGTCATCCAAATAATTACTTGAGTAAGAGTAAAAAAGTGCTTGGTGAAAAAACTACTCAAGTACTGAGTAACTGTTGAGTAACGTCTGATTTATTTGTTAACACAAGCATTCAATCAGACAGACAAAAATACTAAATAATCATCTTTAGGCAAATTAGAGTTCATCCAATCGATAAAATAAATTAAAATGAATGAATTAATTACAAAATAGCTTAAATTAAAATAATCCAGGTAAATTCAAGTACTTCAATAAAAAATAAAAGAGACTTAGGAAATGTTTAAAACATATGTAACCCATATGTAACCTAAAAACAAACATTCACCTATCCATGGGGGAAAAAACGGAATTTAGGAAACTTAGCGCTACATGTTTCCTCAAGTTAGGTGTTGAGTTTCTGCTGAAATGTGCGTTTGTTTTGGTTGACACAGAAGACACATAATGTAGCTGCTGTTTCTCACTCTTTGTAAGGTAAACATGCTTTCAGTATGAGGCCTCGTCTGCGTCTTCATTTCCCACCGTTGATTCTGACATTTTTCATCTGTTTCTTTGTTTGTTTGCTACGACTGCTAATGCTAAAGCTAACCCGTCCCGCCGCTGAGATTGAGTACGGTCACGTGACCAGACTGCACGGCTGCGTCTGATTGGTGGAACACAGTCAGGTGGTAGAGCCTTTGGTGGAAGTCTCTCTCTCTGTCAGAATAAAACATTAAAATGAGGCGTACGCGGGGGGATAAAAATAATGAGGCGTAGAATACCAAAGAGGTAAGAAGAAAAGTAACCAGCTCATTGTAGCCTAATGTAGCGGAGTAAGAGGACAGCTTCTGCTGCACACATCTACTCAAGTAAAAGTAAAAAGTATAGAGATTTAAAACTACTCCTAGAAGTACAATTTTTTCAAAAACTTACTCAAGTAAATGTAATTCGTTACTACCCACCTCTGGTGAGGTTTTAACAGAATGTGACATTTTCAACTTTTCCGAAGTCTCCGTTAAGAGCCCTGTGCTGAGCATGTGATTACACTTAAAGGCTGAACTTCAGTGAAGAATGTGACAAAGGAAACCAAAGATTTCCAGCGTGGGGTTCAGTGTGAGCCTGTAGGTCACACATCACTGGGTGTCCGGAGATCTTTTCTGTGGGGCTCACTTCAGGTCCAGGTGTGTTATTCTTTTAGACTCCCTTTCTTTCACCATATTCTCTGGAAAGGTCACTCTGTGCTTGAAGGTGATTGGAAGCTGAGAATAAAATGGCTTTTTCTTATCTGCTGCTGAAGTGCTCGGTGAACAAAGCCGTCCGCTGGCTCGTTCCTCTTCTCCCTGACAAATGAAGTTCTGCTCGTCTCTCCATGTCCGCAAGCGATGCCGTCGTCGAGGGGGGGCAAGGTTTTCATAAAGGTTTGGTAAACACAGCTACGCCACCGACCCGTCTCCCTTGTGGAGAAGTAACTCAGCAGTTGGCTGTAACTCTAAGTGTCAGATGCTGCAGGATTGTTCCGGCTGGATCATTTCTGTTTTGGGCTGATTTTCATTTAATTCTTTCTCCATTACCCGGAGGAAGATGAGGAGAAACAAACAAAGCTCGGCTGTCTGTTAGAGACCCGATCTGTTTCTGAAGTGTGTTAGTGTTAGAGAGGTTAGAGAAGGGCCTTTACAGTCTCAAAGACTTTGTCAGATTTATTTTTACATTTTTATATTATTTGTATCCACTCACAGAATGCAGCAATAACTGGAGTTTGTTTTTGTAACTTTAATATGAACCATTTATCCATTTTTTTTTTTATGGATCATTTATGGCATTTATCACATCAAGACCAGAGTACTTTCTATTTTTACACTGCTACAGTGACCATAAATAAAGGTCAACCTGTGACCATGTCTGTATTAATATTTAAGTTTAAACATGTGTTTTGTATCCCTAACATTTCCAACTGTCTGCAAAGTAGAAAAGTCCAGTAGGACTGGGGTTAACTTGGTTCTCTGGCCCTGGTGCAATGCCACTGTCCACACCCTCTTACCTCCAACTGTTTTTGAACACGTTTTAGTTGTGCAATATCACATCTGTGACAGCTTCATGCAATGCAACAAACTGCTACATTTGGTGCTGTGGACCAAAGCGGCTGTTAGTCGTCATTTCAATTCAATTTTATTTATATAGCTCCAAATTACAACAAATGTCATCTCAAGGCACTTAAATAATATAGTCCAATTCAAGCCAATTGGAATTCAATTCATTGTAATCATAATTATTTTCAAAATAATCCAATTCATTCATATAGAGCCAATTCAAAAACAGTTTCCCAGCTAAGGAAACCAACAGATTGCACCGAAACTTGTCTTCAGTCCAATCTCCCGTCCTGAGCGTGCCTGTGGAGAGGAACGACTCCCTTTGAACAGGAAGAAACCTCTAGCAGAACCAGAACCAGGAAGGGTGGCCATCCGCCTCCACCAGCTGGGGGCTGAGAGGACAGAAAAGAGGGGAAAAACCCACTGTAACACCATTTAAAGGATACCTGTTGGAACAGGGAAACACGAGTTAATGACCACAATAATGTCACATGTACATAATATCATTTGAGAAATTAAAAAGGAGAAAAGAGAGTAAAGTGAGGAAAGGTGTGACAGATGAGGCCCAGCAGGCTGGGCCTATAGCAGCTTAACTATGGGATGTTTCAGGATCACCTGAGCCATCCCTAACTATAAGCTTTATCAGAAAGGAAAGTTTTAAGCCTGGTCTTAAAAGTGGAAAGGGTGTCTGCTTCCCAGACATTTAATGGCAGCTTATTCCACAAGAGAGGGGCCTGATAACCGAAGGCTCTGCCTCTCAAACTGGCAGCTGGTTCCACAGAGAGGGGCCTGATAACTGAAGGCTCTGCCTCTCAAACTGGCAGCTGGTTCCACAAGAGAGGGGCCTGATAACTGAAGGCTCTGCCTCTCAAACTGGCAGCTGGTTCCACAAGAGAGGGGCCTGATAACTGAAGGCTCTGCCTCCCAAACTGGCAGCTGGTTCCACAAGAGAGTAGCCTGATAACTGAAGGCTCTGCCTCCCAAACTGGCAGCTGGTTCCACAGAGAGGGGCCTGATAACTGAAGGCTCTGCCTCCCAAACTGGCAGCTGGTTCCACAGAGAGGGGCCTGATAACTGAAGGCTCTGCCTCCCAAACTGGCAGCTGGTTCCACAGAGAGGGGCCTGATAACTGAAGGCCCTGCCTCCCAAACTGGCAGCTGGTTCCACAGAGAGGGGCCTGATAACTGAAGGCCCTGCCTCCCAAACTGGCAGCTGGTTCCACAGAGAGGGGCCTGATAACTGAAGGCTCTGCCTTCTAAACTGGTAGCTGGTTCCACAAGAGAGGGGCCTGATAACTGAAGTCTCTGCCTCCCAATTTGCAGGAATTTACCTCTGACAGAAGGAATAATTATTCCTGATTTTTATTTAACTTATACATAATATTATGCATTTTATGGCTCTATTATCATTTGCCTTTCATTATACATTTGCCAGCATTTACTCTCACTTCAGATTAATGACCCTGCAAACAAAAGACGAAACATTGACCCGCACCTTTTAATTAACCTTCATAATGAATCTTTACAGAGGCTGATTAACATTGGTGGCACGATAGGTGTAAATGTTCATTATTTGACTCTGAGACTGAGAGATAACAAATGGTATTGATGGTCGGTGTCCAAGCGTGATTTATGCAGTGATTTATGCAATTATCCACCCGGTGGCCTTGCCAGGCATTCCAGTAAATGTTATCTTTCACTCTCTCGGATGAGCATCGTGAAACCGCTGATAACAACAAACACATTATGATTTGGGATTCAAAGGTGTTAAAACGGAGTTTTACAGCAAAAAACTGTCATTTTTCGTGTCTATTCTACAATACTTTCCTTTTTTTTACATGGCAAAGTGTCAGCACTGCTGTCAAAAAAGGCCAAAAATGCATCTCAGTGTTTGTAAATGCTCATTTGAACTGATGTGGCTTAGTTTTTTCTACTTTCACACTTCTGATGACACGACATTCAAACGTCCTCCTGTTCATTGGTGGTGGCATAATTATTCGAATCCAAAGTACTCGGTTCCAGTGTCCTGCGCTGGACATTTTATTTACTTAACGTGATATAAGGTGCATTCTTTCTATGTCAAAAACTCTACTTTTCAGGAAATTAATTAAAAAATCATGATTTTTAGGAAATCAAACTCAGCATTGTCCAAGTTTACAAAGTGGAAGCGGTCCCATGTGTCATAGGATGACCTCCCAATAGTCACAATAAGTAACAACAGCTTCTGTCATGGCAACAGATTCATGCAGGGGGGGACTCGTGTTTATTTGTCATTTCTGAACTTTAGAAACTTTAGAGATCTGGTCATATGGTGGGTAAGGCAGACATTGTTTTATCAAATAACTAAACAAACTGTGTGTTTTTAAGTAAATATTCAGCAGGAGTGAAATGTTCAACTACTACAGGATTCATATAATTCCCCCTTTTTTCTGTTTAGCATATTGTCATCTTTTCAGCATCTTAATGAAGAGAAAATCAAATCCCTTTTGTCCCCATAGTCACGCAGCTTTGAAGCACTGCTTTCCTGCTGTTTTTTCTCTCTCTGAGACCTTAAAACTTCTTGAGTTTACAAGTGTCAGCAGATGTGTCTGCGTCCTCTTTTGGATTGATTTGAGAAGCCGTAAATAAATCACTTTCAGACCGTAAATCCTGCACACTTAATTTAATCAATGGATCAACTTTTTGCATTGCTCTGATCAAAGCGAATGCATTAAATCAACACCTGTAAGAGATGTGAGGATTTATGCTTTTATTAGTCATTGGCAGCAAAAAAAAGAGCAGAACTTAAGGTGATGGAGCACGTTTCCAGCAGAAATACTGTTGGAAGAACTGTTGCATGATTGCACAGAAATGGAACTTATTGAGCTGACATTCGGCAGAAGAACAGAGACTGTTTATGCTCCTCTCTTTTCTCCCCAGTTTGATATGCAGAGGATCACCCTGGAGGAGCTGAAACACATCCTGTTCTACGCCTTCCGTGACCACCTGACCATGAAGGACATCGAGAACATCATCATCAATGAAGAAGAAAGCCTGAAGGAAAACTCTGGGAACTGTCAGACAGAGTTTGAGGGAGGTGAGTGAAAATCCCTGAACTGGCTTCACCCGCGGGCACTTTCGTGTGTCACAGCCGTGCACTCTGTGCTGTGTGGGTTTGGGAAATTGAAAGTAACCCATGCTGTCAGGAACAATCTGAGCCGTCTCATCGGGCTCCGCAGCCGACAGAATCCGAGCACACCTGCTGATTTATTGATTTGGGGTGTTGTGGGGACTGGTGTCAGCTGGTCAGCAGTGGCAGGGATGAAAGATGCATGACTCCACTCTGCACACCCGGCCATCCAAGATTTATGGGCATCAGAGCAGGAGAGGGTATTCCAGGACTTTCTCCCACTAACCATTAAAACAGCAAATGTCACCGTTTCTCTCAAACTAATTATAAGTCAAATCATTTTAAGATGTTTTTAAATGAGTGTTCTCCTTCGGGTCTGAACAAGAGAAAATTTACACGGGAAAAACAAACCCAAAACCAATTAAATTCATGTTAAAAAATGAAAAATCACAGTTTACTGGGAAATTAAACTTGACATTGTGGTGTTAAAGAGCTCAGGATGCAGTCCAGAAAGTAGCTCTCACATGTGTGCGGGTCACAGCTGAATGTTAATAAGCATCTGTTTGGCTTTAGCTGCACAGGTGCTTGTTGTTCAGCTATGCGCTATACTTTTGTGTCTCTTTGATTTAAAGATGCGGGTGAGTCATGATCTGACAGGTTCACTGTATTTACAGGGTAAACTAGGGCTGGGCGAGTTGACTCGTTATTATCGCGTTAACGCATCGATTATTTAATACAGATTATTATTTTATCGCGCTTTAATGCATGTTTTTTTATTTAAAAAAATATATATTTTTGGGGGGGGGGGGGGGCTTTTGTGCCTTTTAATGGATAGGAAAGTTCAGAGAGACAGGAAGTAGGGGGCAGAGAGAGGGGGAACGACACGCAGCACAGGGATGTCTGATGCGGGACTTGAACCGGGGCCAGCTGCAGCGAGGACTATAGCCTCTGTACATGGGACGCCTGCTCAACCCACTACGCCACGGACCACCCCTGTTTTATAGGCTTTTATTTTGTAAAAGTCTGTTGCTCACAGGCTTTTATTTTGTAAAAGTCTGTTGCTCACAGGCTTTTATTCTGTAAAAGTCTGTTGCTGTCTGCTGTGGAACAGGAAAAGAAAGTAATCGGCGGATCCACCAAACACGGAGAAGGGTACGGAACTTTTTCTCGGCCATTTTCATTTTAAAGTTCTTCCAGACGGCGGAGTCGACAGAACCAAAGTCATCTGTAAACTCTGCCAAGTTGAATTGTCTTCTCAGCGTAGTAGTTCCAGTCTAAAATATCACTTAAAGGCAAAACACACAACTGATAGCAGCAAGTCATTCAAGGAAACAGACAGTGGAGCGAGGCTTCTACATAAAAACTACAGAAAGATGCTGATGTTAAAAGTGTGTTTGCACAACAAATGTTATGGCACTTTCATTCATATGGCAGCACATTTAAAATAAAACTAAATGCTAAAAGCTATACGCTACTTTTGGATTCATTTTTGGATTTCGCGTACAAATGTGATTAATCGTGATTAATCAGGGAAATCATGTGATTAATTAGATTAAAATATTTAATCGTTGCACAGCCCTAGTAAAAAACATATTGTTTATGGAAACTAGAGGCAAACCAGCCCAGTTTCACCAGGAAACGTGATAAGTAAGTTTGACGCATCCAAAATGTAGTAATATCATAACCCAACGTCATAAGTATAGAAACGTGCAACCCAGTGTTCATTTCTGTTATTCTAACAATTTATTTTTAAGCCTTAACTTTATTAGTTATTAATCCTCCATCTGTGGTACTCAAAATTTTAATATTCAAAAAAGTTTTCAGTGTGATAAAACCACTCATGGCCATACAGTAGATTGGGTGTTTTTCCTTCTTTAGTGAATGGGGATGTGTGAATAGGCTAATGTGTCTCCACCCACATCCCTGCCCATCATAAGATGAGAAGCAAGCACAAGGTGAGGTTAACGGGCGGCTGGAAGTGGCTTTCCTGGCTGAGTGGGCAGGCGCTAGCTGCCAGTGGGCGCTCAGTCAGTCCTGGTCAAGTCCCAGAGGCTCGTACCCGCTCGTGCTTGACCTGAGCCAAGTCAAAGCCTCAATTTCATTGTGAAAGGACTGTAATGTGCAGGATGAGTCGGAAACTAGTGATTTCTTGTGTGAGAGCTAACAGAATTACTCCATTCACCATCCTTTTCTCGTCCTTGAGCCAGAACATCAACAGTGTGCAACACGTAGAGGCACACATGTACAGTTAAACGCCTGAGAACACGGGCACGTCGTCACGTTAGCTGCGTCTCTGAAAATAAAAAGGAAATGATGTCATAGACATAGCCAGTATCATAGCCGTAATTGTGGCCCAGTGGTTAGTGGTTAACCGGAAGGTTGGCGGTTCGATTCCCACTCTCGTCACTCAAAAAGATTGGTGAAACTGACAGCTGGAGGGGTGTCAGTCACAGCCGAGGTACCCTTGAGCAAAGCCCGGTACCCCCATGCTCCCCGGGCGCTGTGATTGGCTGCCCATCGCTCCAGTGTCTGGCATCTGTATCTACGAGTGTGTGACCCTGTCAACAGGTGCCGACCTGGGTTAGAAGCAGAAGACAAATGTATGCATGACAATAAATCTGATCTTAATCTTAATTGTGTCACATATTATCTTTACAACTGTTTGCTTCCATCTTACTCCTGTTGTTCACATATAATCTATGTTAATACATGCATTTGAAATGAATGTAAACCCGCTCTTTGGTAGAAAACCTTAATTTTTATAAGCACAGCATCATCTGACAAGACCTCATTACAGACAACATCTACAGGGAGATTTCAGCCACATTTTCCCGTACGATGATCACTGAGAGAGAATGTTATAAAGGGCAGAATGTCTTTAATGGTTTCACTAAGTGACACATGCCTGTCAGCAAGCTTTCAGCGGCTGCTGCTTCATGCCTGCAGTCTGTGTCTGTGCTGCTAGTTGCAGGAGCAGTCAGCCGCGGCCGCTGTATTTGGGCAGGATGGGCAGAGCCCCGCCTGCCACACCCCCAACCTTTCCGAAATTATAGATAAAATATTTATTTCAACTTCAATCACAGTGGGAATCGTATTACACCATATTGTGGCTTGTGACGGACTTTGCGAGTGGAATCTGTTTTTATTTTCGCTGAAATATAGCCTACCTCCAGTGTGGCTGCTTCACGTTAGATCTATGGCCACCGGCCAGAGCAGATGCCTGGCTGCCCTCAGCTAAGCCCGGCCCCGCCGCCCCTTCTTAGAACTCTCAAGCACATTCTACCAATCAGAATCACTGTAGGCCCCTACGTAGCATAATATCATGTAACATTTAGCGCGCCTGTATAGATGCTATAGGGGCAGGTGTATGATCTGCCCTGGACATGGAAAGGACTCAAAGGGTTTAAGAAATATATTACTCCGCCCATCTAGCCAGTGGGAACTTCAGAGCCGCCAAATTCCCCTACAAACTTGTTGGATAAAGCGGATAACTATGTCGGATTTGATGAAGGATATTGGCTGTTTAATCCGGATTCACGTTTGTGGTAGGTAAAGATTTGACTTTATAGTTGCTATCTTACAAAGTTTAAGTGATTGTGAACGAAGTCTTTGCAAAATGGGAAACTGGGAGTGATTTAATGAAATATCTTAGCTTGGTTAGCAAAGCAATGTTACAGTAGGTTCAAGGGCGTCAGTTTGGTTTTAGAAGTGGTGGGGACAAAAAACGTAATGCGTTCTCTGCCCCCCACGGACCACCCACCATCCAGCACATTAAAAAGTAACGCATTCTAGATCGATTCCAGCGTCATGTTTAATAACGCATACAGAGTTTATAAAATATATCCTTTAATGTCATGTTTCCATATCATTATGATATGATTCGAAAGTATGTATTTATTCATGAATTAATTACTGTTAATTAATTACGCTACTGTACTGTTTGTAAGAAAGGGGAAAAGTGCAACTGCAACTGCAGTTGTTAGTCCGGACAGACTATCAAAACAAACACAGACTTCGGCCAACGGGTCCTATAACTAAGCAGAAACCTGTAGTCTGTGGGGCTCCTCATTCCTCCTCATCGAGCCTCTCACTACCACCTTTCCATCAACTACATTTGACACTGAGCATATACAGAATGTTATTTTCAGGAGTTGCTAAAAAAAAACAAGCAAATAACTAGCTTAACCTTTCCTTGGCTAACCTAATACTAAAATGCTAACGCTGCACACGGAGACTTCATAGCCACCATGGCAAATTATATTCATAATATTATAGTCTACACATGACAAATATTTAACACACATTTCACACACAGACAATATTTCAGATGATTTCTATGGATCGTATACGGTTTGCTTATCATTACAAAACATGAATGTGGAAGGCTATTGAGTAGCCTACTGATAAAAATAAAACGTTAGACAATTTACCTTAACTGTGTATATACTCCTCCACAAATAACTTGTACCCTTTCCTCAGCCTGGACTGTGGTGTTGGTGAGTGTGACTCCACGACCCTGTGTATATCCTCTAAAGTTATCCTTGGAAGAACCACCAGCGAAGTTGCGAAGAAACGCTGCATTTTTGTTTGTGTAGAAGTAGCTCTGAATGAGTTTCGCCGGGAAAGCGGTTTACCCGGGGTCCGTTTCACAAAGCAGGTTCAACAAACTCTGAGTCTATTCCTGATCTCTGAGTTGCTCTACTCTGAGATAGAAAACTCTGAGTTTTCGGTTCCAGAAACGCTGATTTGAGTGAGTTTAATCAACTCTGAGTAGGACCTTGAATTTAGCGACTTTAAAAAGCCAGCATCAATGGAGCCCCGATTCGACGAGTCACCATGGCAACGGGGAAGAGGAGGGGCTACGTTTTTCACCAACCTCGAATTGGAAATCTTAATGCGCTCATACGGCGAGTTTCAATACGTTTTTAGAAATAAGTGCAACACCGTTGCAGCAGCAAAAGTGTGAGTTTAAATGTAGTCCTTTGCAATCACAATAATATTACAGGGAAACTGCTTGAATGGTAGCCCATTCATTTATTTCATTTAGGTGCAATCCCACAGGGGAGAAGCGCACTCTGCAGCAGTTTAAGATGAAATATAAAAACATTGTTCAAACAGGTGAGACCTCGGCATGGAGGTTCCTCATTTTGATCATGTTTTACACTGTAAAGTAAATATTAAGTGGCGATTTGACTGTGCAGTTATTTTATCCCCAACATAATGCTGTTTTCACACACATAAATGTCTTCTCATCTATATCATGTTCTGTTAAATAATTAAGCCTATTTAAACTAACACAGACTTCTACTCAGCCAACAGAAAGAAGGCAGATGCCCGTAAAACGGGTGCTGCCCAGCACCGCTGGGGAGGGCAGTGGCTGAGGGAATCCACCCCCAAGAAACGAGTGTCTTTATAAAATATAATAGGCCTATATAATTTTTTTTAAGCCTATTCATACAAATATTTATTTGTATTTTATGTCTTTTTTTTCTTTTGTCCCAACAAAATTCCGATGGTGCCGCTCAAAAAGATAATTGTCTGGAAATGCAAAAATCTATGCGCGGTCTGATAACCATCTCCTGAGGAATATTTATTTCTCTGCGCAATAATGCTGCTCCTTCATCCACGGGATCGTTGTCAAAAGGACATGTTGGTGGAAACAGTCGCCTCCTGCTGTGCCTGATGGACTTCTATAAAAGAACTCGCTCTGCTGACTGAATGAATGAGGAAATCAGATGGCTGAAAGAGGTCGGAGACAGAGAGAAACTCAAGGTTTATTGAGTAAAAGTTTCTCTCATTTCAGGGTTAATCAACTCAGAGTTTTCACTAAACCTGCTTCGTGAAACAGACCTCTGGTGTGACGTCATTGGAATGCACCGACTCCGCTGTCATTTTACAACTTCATGTTTCTACAGTGGCTCACAGTCGGCAAATCAAACGACTAAATACCAAATTGGGGTTTTCACATGTTCGTGCGCGCCTATCGCATGATTTAGACTCGACGATTTCGGTTGAGAATGTGGGGATTTTTTTTCGGTCGCATCAGAGCACATTTTTAAAAGTCGTGGGGACAAAATTCAAATCATAAATAGTGGGGGGGACATGTCCCCACCGTCCCCCCGTAATCGACGCCTATGAGTAGGTTACTTGTCTGCTAGCTTAGGTTTCCCCAAGACTAGCTAAAAACATTGTAAGGATCTCCTCCGAGAATCTTTGCTACACACTGTCCCGCCTACTGCTATATTACTCTGCACAACCTCAGGAGCGAGTCAGTCTGATAGTAGGCTACAGTGAGTGAAAGCAGTAATCCGCCGGTGAAGTTTTAACCATGGCTGCTAGCATCGAACCTGTACTCAATAGCGTTGAGTTTCTCTTGGAGAACTCATTTGAAAGACTAGATTTGGGAACAAAATTGGCTATTAACTCTTTCGGTGCCATTGACGTCTATAGACGTCAATTGCGTTTTTTAACGGAGCGGGCTGGGGAACAATCTAGCGGAGTTCGTCACTAAATCTTAGGCTTGTAAACACTAAACAGAGAATGTACTGGCAAAATTACCCGCAAGGTTACAGCAGTGCCACTTTGCACAAAAAAAAAAGATCGTTTTCTCCCTTTTTTTGGTCAAACAGCTGTTTTTGGTGAAACCAACCTATGTTCTACTGTCTATTACTAAAGGACTGAAAATGGTAGAAACAAACTTTTTTTTTCCTGTTGAAAGAAGAGAGTCTACTCTTTCTTTTGGTAATTTCGGTGTGTACATAGTCATAAGACACACTTTTCTGTGGGTCTTGGAAAATCAGTCAAAATACTGTAAAACACTTGGCAGTATGGGTCTCTCTGCACTGAAAATGGCTGGCAGCCAATGAGTTAAAAACCTCGGCCCCCATAAACCTGATATTAATATAGTTCAGCAAACAATGGATAAGGTCTTTCAATCGGACGTTTTCCCGTGTGTGGTATGACAAAAAAGCCCTGGCTCTCTGGTTGTTCCAATAGGAAAAAAATGTTCTATTTCCCATGCTTGCTCTTCCAATCGCCTGGCACGGGGGGACAAGGGGATATGTGGAGCACTGTCGGTGTGTGTGACATGAAGCATTTTTTTTAAATTTATTTTTTTGATTGATTTAATTGAAACGTAGGAAGTATTAATTCCTTTCACAAACTTTCTCTTCGCTCATTTTCATGGGGCTTTTGTGTTTGTTGTATGGCAGACTTTTATGCGAGTGCGCACATCCCCCCTGCGTATGGTCCAATCAACGATCTAACAAAAATGCCGAATAAAACGAACAATAAAATCGCTCACTGACACACAGCAGGCTAATGACAAATATAGCCTAATAGCTGAACTATGAAGTATCACAGGCCTAAACTCACTTTACCTTCGTCCACTTACTGTTACTCTTCAAAGTAGTGATTGAAACGTAGCAAAAAAAGACCAGCGGGATTGAGTGGTGCTTCCATGCAAGATGTTTTTTTAAATTCAAAGTGGAATTTTTTGAGGTCGACAGAAGCTTTTCACCAACACACAGAGAGCATTTTACCGTTATGTTGTTCTTGTCCTTTTCGCTGGTGAATTGAAACATACTGTGCGTACGATGAAAACGCTGACCTCTCTGCCATCTTGCCGGGGGTTTTAAACGGATTACATTTTTAAAAAATAACTAAGTTACTGATTACCGAACGCACGAAACTAACGCGTTACGTTACTCGTTACTCAATAAAAGTAACTAGAGTACTCTAACGTGTTACTTTGTAATGCGTTACCCACAACACTGGTCATGACATAGAGTTAATAAACAGAACTGATAATAAAAAAATGCAACACTTATGGCCCTGAAATGTCACGCATAAAAGAATAAATGGTTAACTTTTTATGAGCTGCATTCACTCACAGCTTGTTTACCTTGACTTAATGAGCTCTGAAAGCAGCTAAAAAGTACGACTTTCTCACCAGCATCTATTAGGCCCCAAAACCTGAAAGATAAATTTTAGGTTTCTACATCTCCTGGAGGCAGCGTAGATGAACAGGGACCCAGCCGTCTATGTTATGCAGTGAGGCTGCCTTCATCAAAAGTAGCTTAGACTATATGTGTGAAATTTTCCGTTCCATTTCTGCTCATTTATCTTTGATGCTCAGAGCTGAAACAGCCTTTAATTCTCTTTGCAAACACTTCCTGCCTCTGAATCTCTGCACCTGTCTGAGGGGATTTAGTGTCGTCGCTGAGGATGGACACAGATCTCTCTAGCACTTCATCAAGTTCTTAAAACTGGTATAGAGTGAAGACAACATGATGTTCCCGCTAAGTTCATGATGATGGATGACCACTGCAGAATTGTATGGAGCAAATCATTGGTCCCAAGGTCCATGAGGTACCACCTGATACGCAGGGACACCAAAATGTGCTCAGTCATGGAGGAATCAATATATTGTGTCACGGTACGGTTCATACTAAATACAATTCATCATGCTACTCTAGTACCTCCTAAATCATCGTGCTCATATACGAAGAAGCATAAAAGGCACTTGATTTCCCCTCTGGCTTCAGCTCATTCTGGAATCAATATGGTGCGGAGCTGCAAAACAACGTTATAAAGAATGTAACCACTGATCCGTAGAAGCCCACCAAGCGCTGATTCATTGCTGAACAAATTGCCCCAATAGCATGAAGCATGGAGCAACATGCCGGAGCAGCAGCTGCCCAGGGAAATGCAGGAGGGGGAGCCATTTGGAAGCATGGAAATCACCTCCGATCCGTGAATGTCACAGCTGCCGTACAGGTGTACACGTTTAAGGACATTTATGTTTAATTCCTATTTTTGTACGCCATTTTTTGCTGTTATGAGCGTGGAAAACTCCTCTGGAACACACAAGCTGATGCATTTTTAATGCTTTTTCGTTTTCGAGAAGAACATGTAATTACCTTGTAATGAATTTTTTTAGGCTCTGGGTTTCTGGCTTTTCCTCAGAAGCAAAACTAGACATTTACCCTTAGGATCTTGGTATGATTCTTTTTAAAAACACCAGTTCCTAGAGCTCACAAGCTAAAGTACGCCCACCTTTGTGATGCACATTTCTGGGCCTGGAATTGCCCAAGAGTGCCCGGCAGCTCAGATACCTCAGTTAGCTTTTGGCCCAGCGCAGCAACAAGAAAACAACACACTTTTGGCACAATAAATAAAACTTCTGTTTGTTTTTTAAAGGCATGTTCACCGTGATAGGGCAAGAATAAACACAAGATTAGCTTTTACTGTTGAAGAGACGGACAGATGCAGACTTAGTTTTGTTGTTGCTGGTGGTTGGTAAGTTATAACCAATTAGCTTACCTTTCTATGTTGTGTTATGTGTGCACACGCAGCTTTATAATCCTGAAAATAATACACTTATTTCTCCCTCTGCTCTGTGGAGGCTGTAAATCAGACGGAACTGAAGCTGGTTCGCAATAAAAATATTTGCTTTAGCACTGCTAATGGGAAATGCACAATATTATGGCAGCAGCATGTGCATTAGCATTGCATCATTTAATAGAGATTGAAACATTAGTTGTGACCTCATCATTATCATCTCTGACTCACAGATGCATCCACATTAGGCCTCCTCAGCCCTGTTTCAAACCAATTCTAATAACTTCTTGTCATGTAAAATTGTTTGGCCATTTTTTGGTAGTCTTGGAGCTTTTCAACCTTTCCAAAGATTCTTCTTTTTGTTTATTTTGCAGCACATATTGCTGTAATATCTACAAAGCAAATTATGTTTTTCATGTATCGATTCCACACATATGACACAACCTGATTCATTCAGAAAAGCAGACTATAATTTAGATAAACTAGAATGTGTTTGCTATGAAAACACGCAGCCTTATCGATGTCTTGTAACCTCGTCTCTATGCATCTCATGGCAGTGTTTTTGTGGCCGCCTCAGCATGAGCAACATCTGTGACAAAAGACACGGGCTGTGTTCGAAACTACATACTGCATACTTCCATACTACATATTCATCGATCAGACAGTATGCAGAGCCTTTACCCACAATGCATTTCGCTCCTGCCCGAGCCGAAATCAGCCGGCCTGAAGCTGATTTCGCTTAAGCTCTAAACTCTGTAAACTTTAGCAACATTTGAAACATTTTCAGGTGAGAAAGTAGTCGTTTAGATCCCCAACGTGTTGAAAATCTGACAAAATACCGGCTGTTTACAATTTTGTTCCCACGAATTCGGCGCTACTAAAGCTAGCCGCAGTGAGCAACGCACTTCCGGTTATTTTCACAAAATAAAATACCCGTTGCCTTTTATCACAGGGAAAGCCATTATGATACAATCGGTGCTTTTGTTTTGAAAACAGGAAGTGAACCTACCCTCGTTGTAGCTAGCTTGAAACTGCCGTTTTGACAGGAAATGACGATCGGCGATGTCACATTACATTGCATCTTGGGTAGTTTGAGTATGAGTAGTAACCTCATATCACTCCTGTTCTTGCTGCCCTCCACTGGCTCCCCATACGATACAGGATAAATTTTAAGATTGTTTTATTTGTTTTTAAAGCCCTACATGGTTTGGCACCCCCTTACCTAATTGATCTTTTAAAAATCCAGAGCCACTCCAGGGCCCTCAGGTCAGCAGACAAACTGCGTTTAGTGGTGCCTCGCTCCAGATTAAAAAGTAGAGGGGACCGGGCCTTTGCAGTTGTTGGCCCAAAACTGTGGAATGAGCTCCCTCTTCATATCCGCCTGGCTCCCACCTTAGCGGTTTTTAAAACGGATCTTAAAACCCATCTTTATGCCCAGGCTTTTATTTCTTTATGATCCTAGTCTTTGAGTCTTATCTATTTATTTTTAATTTATTGTGTTTTATGGGTGTCTTCTAGTCTTATTGTCTGTGTTGTTCATGTCCCTCAAGGTGTTCCTGTTAGCACTTTGGTCAGCTGCTATTGTTGTTTTAAAAGTGCATTATAAATAAACTTTGACTTGACTTGACCTCATGATGCATACCCAACATTTCGGAGAATCTAGTATGCATCCGGGAACTTCTCACTAACTCAAACTCGCATACTAACTCAAAAAGTTAGTATGAGTGGTGGGAGTAGTAGGAGAAGTATGCGGTTTCGAACACAGCCTATGTGAACCCGGTGAACACAGAAAAACAAATGTATTTAAAGCACACGTGAATGTAGGCAGCCGTAATTCATCAGCCTTGATTACCTCGAGGACTAAAATGGTCCTCTGTGGATATTTGGCAGCTGTATCATTAATTTAAGCTGCTGCTGGGTTGTTTTTGAGGCTGACAGCAGGTTCTGGTGATTGTTCTGAGAGCTAATGTCTAAACCACAACTCTCCACGCAGCAGAGGAGCACGCTTTGTTTCCACTGGCAACATCTTCAGCACATCGTCACTTCCTGTTGAGTTGATGAAGTTTGGAGGAGATTTCTGACCTTAGAAAAAGCACGTTGACGCTCATCACACAACCATGTAAACGGAGGATAATTGAGATCCTTCCTTATCCTCCCCGGGTGTGTTATATTTCATAAAATCTCTAATGAGAAGACCTAAAGGAGAAAGCCACTGCTCGCCAAAAACAATTAAAAACATACAGTTTGCTAACGATCCCATGGACCAGCCAGCGAGCTTGTGGTGGATGGATGAGAACAAGACAGAAATCATTGGTTTGAATTAGACGTATTATGTTTGCTGCTTTTCTACCACCGTGTTTTATTTCACGTATAGAACATAAAAGGTAGCAGGACTACGGTTTGGGTCAGAATGGCCTAAGTGCTTTGTGAGAAAGCAGCTGGACCTGTTTTTCCAGAACATTTCAGCTCCGATCCAAGAGGCTTCCTCTGTTTTAACCAGCTGGAGATGAGTTTAAGGCATCCGATCTCATAAGGTGTCATCACCAGAAGAAGAGTTTGTGAGATACTGTGTTTATTTTGTTTTGTTTTTTAACAGATTTTTTTTTTTTGGTTTTCAACAGAAACACAAAATATACATTTTGCCATCATGTCAGTCACAAAGATAGAAAAAATAAATGAATAAATATTGCCATCCATCTATCCTAAGCAGGCAAATCTTCCAGTTAACTGCCCCCCATCTGCCCCCGCAGTGCAAACAGGCACCCTCCTTATAGTGCTCTGTATACATACACATCTCCCATTAATGCAGTCCCAGTCACATCAGCATCCCACAGAGTAAACAGAGATACACCAAGCAGACTTAATATAATGAAATATGGTAGTATTTAACTGCAAGAAAAGACCCTAACGGGTTTATATCAGGTGGGCGTGGCCATTGTAAGGAAGACTGGCCCCTCATCACTAGCTGAGTCAATTCATCAGGTAGATAGTTGAGCAGAGGAGCCCACCATAAGGTGACAGTAGGTGATTTATCATTGATCCAGTTAATTAAAATACATTTTCTGGCCAATAGTAGTAATTTGTCACATAGTTCCCAGACAGTAAAACTCGTTTGGCCCATATCCGGCCCACACCTGACATGTTCACCGGCCCACATACAGCATGGGCTGATGGCACTTGGGCGGTCCGCTCATGTTTGCCAAAAGTGGGCCACAACCAAGCCATCACAATGCCAGATGTCAACCAAAAACAGACCAAATAAACCAGCACTCAACCGGATGTGGGCCACTGTGCATTTTAATTCTGTCCAGAACTGGTTTACACTCTATGACCGTGACTAACCTGCACACTTAGGGAGTCACAGCCATGATAAAATGGTATGTCAAATATGAAAACATAGAATAATGGTCTGAATTTGTGGCCACATGCCATTATGGTACCCCCAGATACTGTTTGAATGGTGGCATGCAGTGGTCCAGTCTTGTTGGGACTCATCTTGGGGTCTAAGATGAGGAAACCCACTGAAGAAAATAAAATGGCAAAACAAAACAAAATCCAGGCCAAAGGAAAAGAGTTGTTGACCTACAAAAATCCAAATCCGTCTTGTGGCCCCTTAAGAAATACACAAAAGAACAGATTTAGTTGACTCAGTAAGGCATTACTGTGGTTACTGTGTATGGTGGCAGTGAAGTGCAAAACACAAAACCTCATCAGGAGACCAAACAAAAAAGGCCCTGTGAAATGATATAAAGTTATATACTATAATATAACTTAGACTAGGTTTTCTAAAAACCTAGTCTGTTTTTAATTACAATTAATCTGAAGATATAGTTGATATTATGACTGATCACTGACCCAATATCTGCTTGGTCAACCTCATTCGTGGTAGTGAAAAAAAACTCACATCCGGATTAGTCGTTGCTAACTTGCCATATATCGGCCAAAGCTGGGCCGTATTTGTTTTGTGATATTTGGCCCATGTAGCCTTGACTACATGGGCCAGTTTAGGCTCACATCTGTTTTGTCCGGGCCAGAAGAATGCCTACAGTGCTGGATCGTTGCCTCAAGTGGCCCACATCCGCATGCTATCTGGGATTAAACTTCAAACGGGTTAGAGTCGCCTCCTTTTGAGGGGAGGCTGAGGATGAAGATGCCACTCAGTTCCTGTGAGATCGTACCCCGAAATCTTTTGATCAACTTACATTGCCTGAAGTAATGGTAATATGTTCCTACCCCTCTATGACACACAGAGGTGAGATCTGACGGTCCATCTTATTTAGTATGTAAGGGGTGAGGTGTAGACGGTGTAATATTTTATACTGTTTCTCTCTCAATCTATTACACGTAAAGGTAAATTTAAATACTTTAATGGCCTCTTGCCAGTCATCTCAAGTCAAGATCTCTCTCCCACTTCTGTGCAAAGCTTGTGACATCACCTGGACTGAGAGAGTATAGCAGTGCATAGAAGGAAGAGATAAAACGGGTAATAAGGAACCTCTCAGCATCACTGTACATGACTGAGAGAGGAAGGTTTTGGATCCAACAAAGTGCCTGACCTGGAGAAAGCCAAAATTATGTTTTTTTTTGGGGGGTCAGGAATGAGGCATGACTTTCTCTGCCTATATATTTACAGATTTCCTGCCACAGTACCCCATCTTAACAAAGTTACTTTTGTTTAAACACCTTCTTCTACTCAGTGTGCATTATTGGATCCCTTTCCTTCAATGAATGAATTACCATATAGGATATTTTTTTTGAATATATTAGTTAAATTGGGTTATCTTTATTTGCTCTTAGGTCGGGTGAAGACTTGATGATTTTTTTATTGTAATTTTTTCGTGTCGTATCTTTAAAGGGCTCCCAAACATTTAGGCACAGCAGAACTGATGACTACAATCCAAAGGAAGTCTATTAAAAGATATCAGAAGCTTGCACCCTCTACTGTCATTAAATGTAGTAGCTAAGGGGGGCTGTGGAAGTCGGGACAAAATGTTAAAGCAGGAATTCGCAGCTGACACAGTATTATTGGTGCACCACCCGATGATATACAGTTATTTGAAAAAGGTCAGAACATAAGGGCATTGTAGAAAATTGTCTGGTTCTTACGAGGTCATAAATCCGGGCAAATATAACCTCAGATGAACGATTAACGGCGAAATGCTGAAACAGAGTGAGAGAAACTAAGTACACCCTTAGCAGACATCAGCAAAGATCCATCAATCTGGGAATGGTTACGTACGGAAGCCCAGAGCGGACGTGGTACGAAATAAACTTTTTTCTGATGGTTTTCTTGAGATGACAAGATAATTATGGCGTTATCTCGAGATAACGAGTTAATTTACCGATGGTTTTCGAGGCCACGAGATGACTATCTTTTCTTGAATGCTCATGATCAGTTTCTCAGTGTTCTTAAAGCCTTTCCAAGAACGGACTCGAGCTGAAAATGTCAGATTTTGGAGAACCCGACATAGATCAACGCATCAGATTTTACTTCTGTCGAGGTCTAACAGGCTGAAACTGCAGTTTTTGTCTTGTAGAGATAACTTTCATTAGCCTGGCGACGCCATCCTACGTACTTCCGCCCAAAGATTTTGGCTCCGCACATAGTCTGGCCAAATCCCCCTACCTCGGTTCGCTCAGTGTTTTGCCAATCAGCAAACAATTGCGAGTGGTGACGCAGAAGTCACGCGCGGAGTCCATTGTAGTCCATATAATTGTAGTTCAACCGCAGCGGAAATAAACATGGCGACGGAAGAACGCTAGAAGCTATCCATGAAGTTGTCTCAACTCTGGAGAGCATTACACAATTAAAACAAGAGCAAGAGGAATGCCTCGTCAATTTTGTTAGTGGCAAGGATGTCGTAGCTCTCCTTCCAACTGGCTTTGGGAAAAGTTTGATTTATCAAATGGTACCGGTATAATGAAAGCGGATGTGGGAAGCGTGATTCGCGAGCTAGAGCCTCGCGAGAGTAAGCATGAACCTCGGCGCATAACCTACGTCCTTTCTAAACATTACTGATTGGTTAAGGGAACTTAACTTAAAATGGGAGCTCAACTTTCCTCACAGAACATCAGAAAAAAGAGGAAGAGTTTAGGCAGGACAATGGCTGTGTTCGAAACCGCATACTACTCCCACTACTCATTCTAACTCTGTGAGTTAGTGTGCGAGTTTGAGTAAGCGAAAGTTCCCGGATGCATACTAGATTCTCCGAAATGTTGGGTATGCATCATGAGGTTACTACTCATACTCAAACTACCCAAGATGCAACGTAACGTGACGTCGCCGATCGTCATTTCCTGTCAAAACGGCAGTTTTAAGCTAGCTACAACGAGGGTAGGTTCACTTCCTGTTTTCAAAACAAAAGCACCAATTGTATGGTAATGGCTTTCCCTATGATAAAAGCCAACGGGTATTTTATTTTGTGAAAATAACCGGAAGTGCGTTGCTCACTGCGGCTAGCTTTAGCAGCGCCGAATTCGTGGGAACAAAATTGTAAACAGCCGGTATTTTGTCAGATTTTCAACACGTTGGGGATCTAAACGACTACTTTCTCTCCTGAAAATGTTTCAAATGTTGCTAAAGTTTACAGAGTTTAGAGCTTAAGTGAAATCAGCTTTAGGCCGGCTGATTTCGGCTCGGGCAAGAGCGAAATGCATTGTGGGTAAACGCTCTGCACACTGTCTGATCGATGAGTATGTAGTATGGAAGTATGTGGTTTCGAACACAGCCAATGTCTTTTGTCACAGATGTTCCTCCCCCATAAAAGAATGTACAGAAACCGAAAAAGAAAACAAAAGTTCCACCTGACTAGTCTTATAAATGTCATAAAAACAATTAAAAACAATAATTTTAGCCAAATTAACCCTCGTTGTTCAATGAAAGGGGGGTAAAGATCGGTAAAAATGGGTACACCTTTGCCAGAAATACATATAAACACATATAAACAGGGGCGGACTAGGGAGAAAAAGTGGCCTCGAAACTCGTTATCTCGAGAAAACGATCATTGTTTTCTCAAACCATCAGAAAAAGGTTTATACGTACCACGTCTGCTCTCGGTTTCCGTAGTTACGAGGTCATTCCCAAACTATTTTAGACGTTTAGATATAATAATGCACAGCAGCGTGTTTGGAGGAAGCCAAACACAGCATGTAGTTACAGACTTTGGTGAAAAGTCTCTCATTATGTACGTTGATGGACCCTGGAATAATGTAACTGAGCCAAAGCTCGTCAACTAATAACGCTGCCTTGGTCTCATTAGAAAGAAAGATGTTGCGCTTTCTGTCCTGCTTTCCACATAATCATTAGAACAGCAGTCAGGAAGCGGTTTTGATGACTTCAGTACCTCCTGAATTATAAGTTAAAAATAGGCGAGTGGGAGCAGAGTGGCTGGAGGTCGTTGGCCCGGCTGCTTTAATTACCGTGGGCTGCTAAAATCATCTCAGCTGCCGGCTGTAGGGCAGGAGGCCCGCTGTCGTCTCATTGTGCATTTCTACAATAATCTTCAGTTCAACGTGAAGAATCTGATGGCATCAGTGTGAATTTGATGGGCTGAAGTGGACTTTACTGCCAGGTGTCTTAATTTCTGTTTAGAGAGCAGAAATAAATTAGATCAAATGTTTCTGATATTTTTCGTCTGAACGTAGTTTTACTTTGTTGGTGTCGACAAATTTATTAGAAACACCTGCAACTCAGCAAAAAACTGAAAATCAAACCACAAAGGTATATTTTATTGCAAGGATACTTTATTAGACTACATTAGTTTAAGATTTTGTGGTGAACAGAGTGAGACGTGGAGCGGTTCAGTCAGATTCACACGTATCTATTTGTCTAATTTAACTTCTGAACAATGGATCTGTGGAGACGGGACTGATGTTTTGATGTTTTGACTTTTAGCTTAAATTCAAGTTGTTTGACAAAGATATTGAATAAACTGTTGAGGAATTGCAACCATTCTAACACAGTAATGGGCAGAGATGGGACCAAGTCACACATGTGCAAGTCTCAAGTAAGTCTCAAGTCTTAGCTTTCAAGTCCCAAGTAATTTTTTCTTGGTCAAGTCAAGTCACCTTATTATTGCAATTTTACCTGCAGAATCTGATCTTAATAAAGTGAAAAGAAAAGATATAAGTAACTGTCAGTAAACATCATTGGCCAATGTGTCCAACCTGTCCACCCCGTATCATATCAAGCTAACGTTAGCTAACTACCGACTAGGCTAACAGGATAATATTAGCTAATTTGACGAGCACTTACTGCTCAGAATGGATCTTAAAATGACGAATAAAGTTCGAAGTTATGCTAGATGCTTAACACTCAAGTCATTCAAGTCATCGTGTCTCAAGTCAAGTAAAGTGCCGAGTCTTTAACTTCCAAGTCCGAGTCGAGTCTCAAGTCTTTTATTTTTTGTCAAGTCAAGTCACAAGTCATCAAAACAGCAACTTGAGTCGACTTGAGTCCAAGTCACAGTGACTTGAGTCCCCATCTGGTAATGGGAAAGGCGAACATAATTTCCAGATTTTTAAAAAAGAAGATCCCGTCTTACAGCAAATCTCAGGGATGCCGATGTAAACCCAGGTTGCTGAGTTGCTGCATCTTCCCTTTTCTCTCTAATATTAGTCATTTTTCTACCTGATTTCTTTGGCTGTTAATATTTTACCCTTGAGGGATCTACATTATTGAATTTCAGCTTATTTACAATTTTCTGATGTTTTCAACCACATAATTAAGACGGATTGTTGAAGCCGTTACAGATATATGATCACCGAGCCGCTTCCATTGTGGAATTGACTCATTATTATTTCGACTCTTCTTTTCATGGCCCATATTTACAGTTAAAATAGAAAAAATAAGCTATTGTGCTTCTTTCGCAGTCTGTTTGGGGCCATTATCGACCTGTTTTGTTTCCCACTATCCCGTCATCTCGCAGTGTTTGGCTTATGCGAGCAAACTCATCTCATCCTCCTGCTTCTGTCAGAACTCGTGTTATGAGTGTATGCCAGGATGTGGCCTGGATGCAGCACATGAACAGCAGAGTCAGTCCTGTGCCGTGAAACCCTACGTCGGGAACATCGGGAGCGTTTGGGAACATCTGTCTCTCCAGTCGTTGGGTGTGTAATGCACTGTTGGCTCTGTCTGGACCACGTTGGCGTTTTTTCTCAGTTGATTTAACATATTGAATGGATGTTGGTTCTGGCTTCAGGCTGAACAGCCAGTCAGTCTGATTGCCTGATTGGCAGCGAAATAAATAAGCACTGTATGTTCATTTGACATTAACTGTAAATGCATTGATAAAAGCATGAAGCTACAAAGCAATACATATGTCTTAGTTTAAATTAGAATTAGTTTTTTTTTAAACCCCCTAACACCAGAATATTTATTGAATACTGAAAATAGGACTAAAAGTGGCTCAACTTTTTATGAAAAATGATGTTTTCTTTACATTTTTTACTCCATTCTACACTGCAAAGTTATTTCCTTTCATGCAGGGATTGATTATAAGTTCTCGGCAGCAGTCCTAGTTTCACTTTGCAGTGAACTGAACTGCTGCTGTGTCCAGACGTTGGCAACTTGAGGAGTTACAGCAGGGGGGGCGTATATATGTCAGTTTGCTGGATATAGCCTTTAAAGGCTTCATGCAGTTCAGTGGCCCTTCAGTGTGATAAAGACTAGAGTAAAAGTCTCCCCCTTAAAAAAAGAAGCAATGTCGCAGCAGTCGAAGAAGCCACAGACCTTAAAGGGATAGTTCGCCTCTTTTGACATGAAGCTGTATGACATCCCATATCAGCAATATCATTTATGAACATTTTCTTACCCCCCGCTGCGTCCTGTGAGCCGAGTTCCAGCCTCGTTTTGGCGTTGATGAAGGTAGTCCGGCTAGTTGGCTGGGGTTTAAAAAATAAAGCGTGATACGAAGGGAGAGAAAATAGCGCCAAGCGATTGTGAAGTCTGACTTTTTCCTGGAGAACGATTTTGTGATGCAAATGTATTACTCTTTTGAACGCATATTGTTTTGAGAAGCAAAACGCTTTATTTTTTTAAACCCCAGCCAACTAGCCGGACTACCTTCATCAACGCCAAAACGAGGCTGGAACTCTGCTCACAGGACGCAGCAGGGGGTAAGAAGATGTTCATAAATGATGTTGCTGATATGGGATGTCATACAGCTTCATGTCAAAAGAGGCGAACTATCCCTTTAAACTTAACATGATTCACCTTTGCAACTCATAAAATACTAACAGTGGTCCACAAAAAATTGTGCTTTTACCAAGTTTTCTTTACATCGTTGCTCACACAGATGCATCTTCGGATGGTTAGGGACCAGAATTACTGTAAATGTGTCAATTCTGTCTGACAGAAAACAACAGCATAAAGCTTAAAGATTAGCATAATGCTGTACGGCTGCCAGGTTAATTGGACGTTTATATAGAAATCTGCGTGCTCCTGCCCCTCTCTGCCCCTCACTGCTGGTAGCTTCCCAGCAACCCTCTGATCACTCTGATGAGATCCAGAGCAGAGCTGTCAACTCTGCCCGGCAACACAAATGTGAGATCACACCTCGAGTCGATTTCCTTTGATCCCAACCGCAGTGAAGTGTATTCCAGTCACACTTCAAAGTGTATTTATGAATAAAAGTTAGATGATTTTAAAAATGTTGTGCAGAAGTTCTGCAGCTCGTCTCATCCATCACTGCTGAAATGTTTCAGCTCCACCAGTAATACGTGGAATTAACTTTTGACTCGCTGAGTAAACATTTCTCACACTGGAAAAAATCTAAATCTTACCAAGTATATTTGTCTCAATGAGTACACTTGATATAAGACACAACTGCCTAACAAGTACCATTTCAGCCAGATATAGGGACTTGTTTGAAGACAATACATCTGGAATATCTTGTTAAATGAAAAAGTCTTGAAAACAAATTGTTTTGAGTCATATTTCACATGAAACAAGCTTTTTTTTTTTCATTTGAAGAGGTTTCTAAGCTAATTTCAAGATCACTTTTTACTCAAAAGTCCTAAATATCAGATTTTATTTCAAGAAATCTTGACAAGCCAATTTTCAGTCGTTCCATTGGCAGATTTTTTTTGCTTATTTCAAGCAAAAACGTCTTGTATTTGTTGTTTTTTCACTTATTTTTGGAGGGGCATTTTTTCCAGTGCAGCATAAATAAACCACTAAAAATGTGCTTTGAATCTCTATTATATTCCTCATCTTGGCACAGACATTTGTTTCAGATTTATTTTCTTATCTCTAATCTTATTTCTCTTTCAGTTCACCCCTCAAAGAAAAACCGCCAGACGTGTGTGAGGAAGAGCCTCATCTGCGCCTTCGCCATGGCATTCATCATCAGCGTCATGCTCATCGCAGCCAATCAGATGCTGAGGAACGGCATGGAGTAGCTGGACCCCACTGGGAGCAAGCCAGTCTGCATGTGCATGCCAGTGGGGTGAGGACATGTCCCAGTCGGTAGGAAAAGAACCACAAGGAATAACAATGAAATTATCGTTTTTAAAACAGTGCTTTTAGTTTTTTTTCAAACTAGAGGCACGTCTCCACCCGACATCCAATAAAAACCATGAAGCCAGCATGAGGAGTCGTGCAGGACTCCTCCCCCTTTACTCCTACATCGACTCTCAAGGGCTGACATACATACAACCCACCGTTGTCTCCGTTTCCCTGATGCAATAAAAGTGTTTTTAAACGAAAAAAAAGAAAAAAAAAGTGCAGGAGTTGAGAGCTGCTCGCTTTTCCAGCAGGCGAGATGTGACGTCGGTTTGCTAATCTGTCGCCCACCAGGAGTCTGATGAGCTACCGGGGCTTCCGTCTGGGCCCCAGGAGGGAAGGAGGGGGAAAAAACCCACACTCTTATTATATTTCCTGAAAGGTTGTTGGCGGAGCGTTGAGCCACCGCTGAGGCAGAAGGATCTGTACGCATGAGGCTGGAGCTCCCAGCTCTGCTGGCTGGCATGAGGTGCTGGCCTCACCTCATCAGCCTCACAAACCAAGCAGTGAAGTGAGTAGAGCGTCAGATGCTAACTGTAGGCCTGTGTTTTGCTGCTTGATATTTATGAAGGGACTGTGGAAATATGACTTTTTATTTTTTTCCTCCTCGTGGACACTTGTGGGTGAACTCTCTGCAGAAAGCAAACCCCCCCCCCCCCCCCCCCCCTCCCCCTCTTTGATGCGTCTCATTAACATCTGAGTCAGTTTGTGATTTCCCAGTTTCAGTTTGCAACCTCTGGAGGGACAGGTGTGAGCTGGTGGCATTCAGCCGGGTCTTAATGTGTAAGTGGTAAAAGCACAGATGATGGGTTCAGAGAAATGTTTTTCAGCTGGAAAAATTTGGATTGCAGCTTCTAATCTTGGGCTGTGTTCGAAACCGCATACTACATACTACATACTACATACTACATACTTCCATACTACATACTACATACTGCATACTACATACTACATACTGCATACTACATACTACATACTTGCAAACTGCATACTGCATACTACATACTACATACTTCCATACTACATACTGCATACTACATACTACATACTACATACTGCATACTACATACTACATACTTGCAAACTGCATACTACATACTACATACTTCCATACTACATACTACATACTGCATACTACATACTTGCAAACCGCATACTACATACTACATACTACATACTTCCATACTACATACTACATACTGCATACTACATACTACATACTTCCATACTACATACTGCATACTACATACTACATACTACATACTGCATACTACATACTACATACTTCCATACTACATACTGCATACTACATACTACATACTTGCAAACTGCATACTTCCATTCTGCATACTACATACTACATACTTCCATACTACATACTACATACTTCCATACTACATACTTCCATACTACATACTTCCATTCTGCATACTACATACTTCCATTCTGCATACTACATACTTCCATACTACATACTGCATACTACATACTACATACTTCCATACTACATACTTCCATTCTGCATACTACATACTACATACTTCCATACTACATACTACATACTGCATACTACATACTACATACTACATACTTGCAAACTGCATACTTCCATTCTGCATACTGATCGATCAGACAGTATGCAGAGGGTTTACCCACAATGCATTTCGCTCCTGCCCGAGCCGAAATCAGCCGGCCTGAAGCTGATTTCGCTTAAGTTCTAAACTCTGTAAACTTTAGCAACATTTGAAACATTTTCAGGAGAGAAAGTAGTCGTTTAGATCCCCAACGTGTTGAAAATCTGACAAAATACCGGCTGTTTACAATTTTGTTCCCACGAATTCGGCGCTACTAAAGCTAGCCGCAGTGAGCAACGCACTTCCTGTTATTTTCACAAAATAAAATACCCGTTGCCTTTTATCATAGGGAAAACCATTACGATACAATTGGTGCTTTTGTTTTGAAAACAGGAAGTGAACCTACCCTCGTTGTAGCTAGCTTGAAACTGCCGTTTTGACAGGAAAGCATCTTGGGTAGTTTGAGTATGAGTAGTAACCTCAAGGCAAGGCAATTTTATTTGTAGAGCACAATTCAAAGTGCTTCACAGCTACATAAAATCACAAGAAGGGAATAAAATCATTAAAAAGTATATATATATATATATAGCAATTAATTAATTTAAAAGTGGAGTGCAGATAAAATACTTTCAGATGTCATGATCATCTTATGATGCATACCCAACATTTCGGCGAATCTAGTATGCATCCGGGAACTTCTCGCTTACTCAAACTCGCATACTAACTCAAAAAGTTAGTAGGAGTAGTGGGAGTAGTAGGAGAAGTATGCGGTTTCGAACACAGCCTCGTGTTTTTGTGTGCTGGGGCTGTGATACTCTCTGGCCTCTTGGTAGAGTTCAACCTTGCATGTTGTTAAATTCAGCTTGTGCTCTTCAGTCATGACGGATCGGTACCAAACCCGATCATATAACTCGTGTTTTTCTGTAAATTTCCTGCTGTTAAGCTGAGCTGTATTAGTGACACCACCAGTCAGTCATGAGAAAACACAAAAACAAACCAAATTTACTTGAAAACAGATGACATCACCCCCAGACGAGTATTTCTGAACACTGTTGAAGTGTTTAAGGATTTTTCTTTTTTTGCCAAAGGTCCAGTGTGGAAGTTCTGAGGACATCTGTCTTGGATTGCGGGTTGCAACCAGCTGAATTCCTTCCACTTCATTTGGGTCCAGATTACGAAGACATTTTATTTTTCACACAAATCTACAATAAAGAAAAGACGTTTCTGGTTAACTGCGTTGTGTTCCTACACTAAATGTTGGGCTCATCACAACCCGCATCCCTGTTTGTTGTCCATATCGTTGCTCTTAGAACTAATCAAAAAATAATTCTTAAACTTTAAACTTCCAATATGTAAATTATAAGTAGGGATTCACTGATTGTGAAACTTTATCCTCTTTAGAAATGATACTTATTTCAGCTCGTTATCACAACACCTTTGAATGAGCGCAAATTCTTTCACACAAATGTATTAACCAGCATTTTAATATAACTTTTCATGGAAAACATTCTACATTCAAAAATCCCTTTTAGCCTTTTAAATCATTACCTACTTTTTAGAACTTAAATGGCTCAACAAAATAATCTTTTAAAAATCAATAACCTGCTATGGAACTATGCTGCCACCTATTGACTAATGACTTAATTGCAGCTGCTATGTGATGCCAACCGATATTAGCTTCTTATATCTGTGCATCCCTGATTATAAGATGCTCAAAGTCAACTCTGTGTTTGATCTTTAATTTCATTACCCCCCCCCCCCTAAAACAACAATACTCCATCAGTTGTTTGTTCATTCAGGCATAAATGACCGATAATTACTTTCACAGAATATAAAACGTTTCGTGGTTGTGGAGGAAACTGCACGTGGTGACGGTGACACGGTACAAAAACTGTATTTCAGGCCTATAAGTCATGTTATACCCAACCGTAGTCGTCATAGCATGTCGTCAAGGCAACCAGCAACATGGTGTATATTACAGTGATGGTTGCATTGTTAGATTCATGTATTTCAGCCCTTTCTATCATCATTTTCTAACTAATAAAAAAGTTTTGATTTGAACCATAACTAAGTAAAGTTAGTGCTTAGTTTTTTAGTCAAATTATGTCGTGTTGTTGGATTTTAATAACCACGCAGTCTCCTATCAGCCTTTGTTGGTTACATAGCTGAAATAATTTGTCAGTTTATCAACAATTTTGGTAATTCCTTCATGATTTTAGCTCCTTTTTTTAAGATAAAATAACAGAAGGTTGTTGCATTTCTCCATTGTCAGCATTTACTTATTTTTGTGGATCACTGAACTCTGGAAATATGATAGATTAAAGTCTCTTCAGGCCAAATGTGACTGATTGAGGGACAGAAGAAAATAAGGAGTGTAGTTATATGCACACCCCACATGTTACAGGTTGGAGATGGTGTTTTAACCTATTTCTGTGTGCATAGGTTTAAATAAGTTGGGACAAACTGCAATAACTCTTGGGGTGTACAAACTTTCAGCACACTATCATTCAAAGACGCACTTTGACAGGCTCGGTATCTGCTGAGGTTGGCTCTGAACTCCTGCATCCGAGCGTATAAACTCCACCAGAGGTCGGAGTCGCCCTTATTATCAAGTGCATGTGATCAAGTCGGTGTCTCCTGTAAATACTGTAACCCCACGTCTAAAGTGTGTGTTTAGGTGTGCAGTATCTGTGTGTGTGTGTGTGTGTGCATGATCGTCAGGGCTCTCTGATGCAGGGAAGGAGCTCAGCAGGCAGAGAGCCGGCTGCTTCCTCACAAACGTGGAAGACGCAGGCGGTAAAATGCCCGTTCTGTTTCACTCTCAACCCTCTTGCCAAAGCCATAGAACTCTGCAGAGGTGAACCAGACGACACATTGTGAAGTGTTCACGGGGTTTTCACGCGGAAGCACGAGAACATTTGGGCATTTTCTTTGGCAGAAAACGTGTTTGTCATGTTGAATCTGTTGTTTTTTTGCACCGTGTCCGTCATCCATTCCAATGAAACGACGGAGAGGGTTGTAGGTTTGTACAATAGCGCCATCTAGAGGTGGCGTAGGCTCACAATGCTGTTGTCTCATCTGTGATTTATGTATTTTTCACTCTGTTAAAAATGAAACTCCACAATGTCTGGAAAATGTTGATATTAAGTGTTAAAAAACAACAACTTTTATGTAAAATAAAACCTCTGCCAACAGTGCAGGTAGAGCAGCACTCGTATGCGAACACATATTTAAATGGTGTATTTAATGGGATCATTTCTTGCCTGTGGCAGAAAAAGTCATTTTAAACCTGTAAAAGGTTTTATTCACCTATGATTAGTCATTGTTATATTGTGGGGACTGAATGAGAGCAAATGCAGTCTGTAGTTGACACTGGTTTCATTTTCTTTTCCTTTTAAACTTAAGATTACCTTTTTATTTCCAACTTGTCCGTGCTGCTTTATAGTGGTTAACTGGAGACCTATTTCATCAAGAGGGACTTTGTCTTTTAAATTTCGATTCTTATTTGATGTTTTTTGGGGATCTGAATTACAGTTTTGCTGTAATCAAACTGTTCTCCCCCTGCAGAACGACTGCATGTATGTCTCCAACACTGAAGTAGATTTCTCTTCAGTAGCATGGTGGTTAGATCCCACTTTTTATTTTATATTTTTGTTATGTAACTTTGTACATAGTTAATAAGACGGCATATCTATTAGACAAGCACACACTATACTTTGCACGTGCGATATTTAAACGTAGAGAATGACTTTCAGTTGTACTATTTATTTGAGACATAATAATTATGTTATTGTAAATATGGAAACCTGTATAAAAATCAAAGGATAAAGAATTGTTGCAATAAAAAATCTTTCTTAAAATAGAGGTTTATGTGTTACTTTGACGTTGGACTTGTTAACGATCTCCTGGATTTCTCCTGTTGGCTCCTGTGTGATCTTCAAGAACACCTTGGGCTCATCTCATTTGTTAAATTCCTGCTCCCTCGACTTCTCTCTCCAGGTCCTCCTTTTTGTTTCCCGAAAATTGTCCACAGCCAAATATTTTGTCGGTTCCTAAAGTGATATTCGAAGGAAAGAGGAGCCGATGATGGAGGCCTGCCAGAGAAGCTACAAGTGAGGATGCACCGGTGTGGCCATGACATGGTTCAAAAGAGTAATACATTTGCATCACAAAATGGTTCTCCAGGAAAAAGTCAGACCTCACAATCGCTTGGCCCTATTTTCTCTCCCTTTGAACGCATATTGTTTTGAGAAGCAAAACGCTTTATTTTTTAAGCCCCAGCCAACTAGCCGGACTACTTTCGTCAACACCAAAACGAGGCTGGAACTCGGCTCACAGGACGCAGCAGGGGGTAAGAAGATGTTCATAAATGATATTGCTAATATGGGATGTCATACAGCTTCATGTCAAAAGAGGCAAACTATCCCTTTAAAGAGAGAAATGGACACAGTGAAATTGAATAAACGGAGAGTATAGACCGTCGGGGTCGTGTAACCATTGTAATGGTCATTTCTGTGATGTCATAGTTTAAGGACATCTGTTTATATTGTATCATTTTACACCCAATGGAGTGTAAAGAGAGACGAGATTTGAACCATCAATTGTAGCTGAGCAGTAAAGACCAGAGAAGGGAGGCAGCGGCACATGAAGCCTGATGAGATGAGTGACGGGTGTGCACGATCCAGGGTCCGGTCCTGGGCTGTGGCAGCAACATATCACACCTACAGTCATGATAAACCCAACAATCAAACTCTTAAATGGCGTCTTTCCAGTTTCTATACCTGTTGAATTCAATTCAGGGCTGCAGGAGGAGCTGGATCCTACCCCAGCTGCCACTGGGCGAGAGGCAGGTACACAAACCCCGGATGAATCTATAGAACTGATACCTATAGGTCTCTGTTTATTTGCACCATTTAATCTGATGCCAATCACAGGCCTGTCTACATTTATCTTTTTACGCCAACCACCCAATCATCTTTATATGAGTGGATAGACTCACCTGCTCTGTTTGAATGTGCATTGGTTTAATTGTACTGTGTCTATATTTGTAACCACCAGATGGCAGCATTGAGCACTGAGCTAATGTATGGATTCAGTACTGTGAGCGCACAGTGGATCCAGTCGGTCGTAGCAGCATAATCTGGTGTAAAACTGTACTGATGTGCCATCAGGATATCTTGTGTTGGTTTCTGACCATTCAGTCCTCTCAGAAGGCAAACACCTTATCAAGCTGATGTGATAGATTCCGTCCAAATAACATGCAAACATTTTGGTGCAAATATTAAAGTAAGGTTAAGTAAAGTTGCTTGGAACTGAAAGATGAAAGCCAGATTGGCTCAGCAATGCTCAGCCATGGCTGTGAGCCATCTGCTGCAGGACTCCTGTTCCTCTTGTCTCTGAAAATGTTGCATCACAAGTGATATTCAGTTGTTCTGTTGCTATTACGTCCAACAATCTTTGTTAGCTTTTTAAGCAGACTGCCACACTGTATCCAGAACCCACGGAGCAGGGAGCAAGCTGACGGCTGCAGTGAAGCTGACTGGAAGTAAGTGTCATATGGCACCAGTGATGACACGATCAAGTTCGTAAGCGCTGATTCCTCTGTCCTACTATCAGCTTTCATTATATGCCTACAGGTAGAACACTGCTGGTTATGATGATGCTCTGCATATGGAAGCCAAAAGAGACTTAAAAGAGGATTTTTCTACAAAAACAGAATAAACAACTGCAATTATTTTGATTTACTAGAACTTTGTTGGTTTTTTTCTAAGTTAAAATCTACAAAACTAAAATGTTCTGCCCTTAGGTTTTCAATCTTACACCTGACTGGCTTAGAAAACTCTCACGTTTACTTCATCACTGCATTGTTCTAACTGTTGAGTAACATTTAGAAGGAATTTAACCAACATGCCAGGAGACGGTGAGCAGACCTGTCATCCAGAGTCTGATCAGCATTCATTCAGACTGGCGTTAACATTCAGGCGCTGTCCTTCAGCGGCGCTCTGCACTATCCAGCTCTCTGCTAGAAACAGGGCCTTGTGCTCCCAGCAGGCTCCTCCTGTTGCATTTACATCTTAAGCATTTAACCGACGCTTCACCCAGAGCAGCTTAGTGTGAGTAAGCGGTGGGAGTGCAACAACTAATTCATGGATGAATGGCTGGAATCCATAACGTTCCATTCATAAGACTTAAATGTTACGCCACCTGGCTGCCTCAGGTGTTGCAGTGTCATATTTAGGCGAACTGCTTTGTTAAGTTCAACTTTCCTATTTTTGGAGATTATTTTGAGGTCTAATCTCACAGTTTCATGCAAAAAAACCCATAAAAATCTGTGGAACTAAAGAGAGTGCAGCAAAGTAGTTCTTTGCAGGGTCTAAAATTGGAAATGTTGTCTTTTACCATTTAAGGTAATAGAATAGTAATGTTGTGTCTCAAGACACTAATAAAAACTTAAGGGACATATTGAAAACTTGGTGGTTATGATCAGAACTGAAGTGGAAGAAAAGATAAGTGGAAAAAAATAGTACTATATGATGTTTTTAGATCGTTTTATTAAGTTAAGATTTTTTTTTTAATCAGACATAGCGAGAAAATTAAAAATCTCCAAAAATCAATGTTGTTGCTGATCATTGACATATCTCAGACCATAATTATCCCCGCTCAACAATTCCACTTTGCATTCTATACACTGAAAATATAGCAGTTTTTGTGTTTTTTTTTACAGAAAGTGACGTTTACATCATATAAACCAGTATTTAAAGGGTTAAATTTTCTTAAATAATTGAAAACTTAATAGTTATGATCTGAACTGAAGTGGAATAAAAGATCTATGAAAAAAAGTGTTTGTTAAGTTGTTTTAAGTTGTGCTTTAAATCAGGGATGAGGGTTAAACAGCTTCTTATTCACCAAGAGTAAAGCACATGATCAACATGTTGTCCTCAAACACCGTAGCAACGCATTATCCAGAAACAATTTGTTTATTGGAAGACAATCTCAGGAGCAAAAATTCAACCAGTAACACTGAATTAAACATATGACATCATATACATGTCAGCATTTCTCTCATTCCAGTCCTGGAGGCCTTCAGCATGTGAGCCACCAATATGCTTGTGCAGTTTTCTATTCCTGATTCGGTCGACCTCTCAGAGTCAGCGTTTTTTTTCGCGTCCTGAACAGAACTTTGTTAGTTTTGGCCGTCTGCAGTAGTTATGGCACCTGGAAGCTAACAGAACAGATCAACTTAGCTCAACTAAACTTTGTACCCATGTGCTTAAAGTACTTACAATCATGCTACAAGATTTACTGTGTCTGATGCTACAGAGTGCTTCGAGATTTAAGAAAAAAAAAAAAGAAAAATCCATGACGTATAAAAACACGACTGAGCCCGGCAGCCCTCTTGGCAACGTCATTTTTTTAATGGTATGATTTACGACAACTGCAAAAAAATAGATCCCAATATACCGAGTTATATTTACGGCCCATGCCTTTTTCTTCTGAAATGATTATTATTTACAGGGTGCAGACTCCTGGCAGCTCAAAATAAAAAAACATTTTTATGGGTATTTCTAATTATTTCGGTTAAATTCATGCCTGTCATGAGCAGACACTCCTTCCTTTTCAGCTATCTTGCATTAACAGATGGTGCCTATTGAAACTATAAATGCAGATGAGTGCATACTACTGATTTTATTTTATTTTAAATTCTAGGTATCTTACTCCATTTCATGACACAGAATGACATATTGCAGAGAGATTCTGAGGATGGAACATTGCTTTTGTTTTTTTTACCCCCAAATAGGACCTAAGAGGGTTCTGATGGACTGAATCTCTATTCTTAAACCTAAAAACACCGTAGAGAAGTGGCACATACAGGAGTTATGACAACATCACATCAAAAGTTTGTAAAATTCAGAGACACAGTCCTCATGCTGAACTTGTCCCTCTTTTTAATGTTCACTCAGTAAAAAATAAATTGTTCCCGACTCCCCTTTCTCACAGTTACATTCAAAGCAGCTCTTTCTTCAGAAGCCGTTTCTTCCGTGAGTCTTTCTTGAGGATGAGGAGCTTGCGCTTCGTCACCTGTCCGCGTGCCAGGCCGTGGTCAGGTGACAGGTCCTGGTCCTGGCTTCTGCTGTTTCACAGCCAGTCTGCCGGCTACTGCTTCATGGCGTTCTTGATGGTCCATCTCTGCCCGGAGCAGGGCTGCAGGACCAGCAGGTGGCCGAAGTAAACGTTGGCCGGCACCACCTCCAAACAGCGCCCCGTGGCTCGATTTATGATGGATTCGTTCTGCGAGGCAGAAGGAGTGACAGCTTAATGAGGTTTTACAGATGGCCCGTGTTTCCCGCTGTGGCAGGATGCAACATGAGCCAGGTTTAATGCAGACAGATGCTTCTCATTTAATCCTTCCAGGTTGTACATTTATTAAGGTGTTCCAACCCTTAATTATGGATGCAAAAACATGTTGCTTCAAAAGTGGCACCAAATTATTCTTGGACGAGTAAATATTATATCAACATGTATCCATTTTTTTCTGCTCATCCAACTTAAGAGAGGCAACAGGTTATATAATCCTCCCAGTGTGTTCTGGGTCTCTTCTTACTTGGATATGCCCGAAAAACCTCCTACACTGGAAAAAAATCAAAGTCTTACCAAGTATATTTGTCTAATTTCTAGTCAAAATATCTCATTATACTTAATATAAGACACAACTGCCTAACAAGTACTATTTCAGCCAGATATAGGGACTTGTTTGAAGACAATACATCTGGAATATCTTGTTAAATGAAAAAGTCTTGAAAACAAATTGTTTTGAGTCACATATCGTATGAAACAAGCTTTTTTTTTTCATTTGAAGAGGTTTTTAAGCTAATTTCAAGATCACTTTTATCTCAAAAGTCCTAAATATTACATCTTATTTCAAGAAATCTTGACAAGCTGATTTTCACTAGTTCCATTGGCAGATTTTTTTGCTCATTTCAAGCAAAAACGTCTTGTATTTGTTGTTTTTTTTAACTCATTTTTTCCAGAGAAAGGGAGGTAACCAGGAGGCATTCTAATCAGATCAACCACCCCGGCTAACTCTGTCTCATTAAACGATTGTTACATGAAAAAAAAAAAAAGACATTTCTGTGCTTCAGAACATATATTTGGGCATCTCAAGTGACTAACGACTCAAAAACTGCCTCGGTCTGAATATCACATCATCAAATCAAATCAAATTTATTTGTATAGCACATTTCTTGTACAGAACAATTCAAAGTGCTTTAAATAAAATAAAAGCATTGCAGCAGCGAGTGGAAGAAGCATTAAAAATACATAAAAGAATATATAAAGAGAAACAAATAAAATAATTTAAATGAATTTAAAAACAAGAAAAGATATCGTGCAGATTTCATGCATAGATTTGATGTAACTTAGAAGTTAAAAACCTTTGCTACTAAAAGCAAATTCTAACCATCAGTTAGAAAGTTGACTTAATAAACAAATAGGTTAATAATGTTGGCAGCACCAGAACCACCATTTTAAACCAAAAGCCTCCAAACACTGGTGGTACGTCAGCATGTAAGTCGCAGTGCTTGATGTTAGCTTCTGAAAACTTAAATTTTTAAGTTAAAAAGTTCATGAACCTCGTATGTGACAAAGGAATTACTTTGTGATCTCTGACTGGTCTTCCTGACATGAAGTGTTTAACCCATCTGTGCCAGTTCAACACATGAGACTGGGCCTTATGGCCTGGAGTCGAACAACAGATAAGAGAACGGTGAGTATTTGAGAATAAATAGAATATATCAGTTTAGTGTGTGCTAGTGTGAGCTCTAAGGTTGGATATTTAATGCTCTCTTATATGGTAACTGTGTACTTTAGATGTTATTAAGTGTTTATCTTCAACTTTACATTTTCATGGTGGTACAATGCTGCAATATAGATCTAAAAAAAAAAGGCACCCCAAGCAGTAAAGAGGGATTAAGTGGAGTCGAGTGGCTCACTGCATCCTATAAAACCAGCTGCTGTGAACAAACATGTAAAAACATGGTTATAAAAAGGAGTTACTGCACAGTAAATCTGTGGTATTTTCACCAAAGTATGTTACAGATTTCATCAAGTCCTCAGAAAATTGTGGAAAAGAAAAGACAAATGTCTACTTTAAGAATGACAACTTAATCTGCTGGACCCTTAACTGGTTTTCAGAGTGTAACAGAAGAAAGAGCCGAGTGAGCCTTTCAGATTGAACTAAAAGACCAATTAATTTGATACCAAATGTTTTGTCTTCAGTAAAAAAAAATGGCAAGATAAGAGACAATCTCATGAAAACAAGATTGGCTTGTTTCTTTGATTTAGTTCCATTACAAACAATGACTTAAACTGGTGTTTAAAAGTGCCGCTTAAGGAACATTTCAGCCCGATCCCGACCTTTCCCCTTTGCAGAGGTAGGCCGCCCCTTTTCTTTTGGGGATTAAGGAGTCGTGCTCATGTAGCCCTTCATCCAGGGTTTGGAGCAGCTTGGGTAGCTGTGACCACCACTCCTTGACCCTCAAGAGCAAAATAATTTCCCAGCTGGGATGAATAAAGTAGTTCTATTCTATTCTATTCTATTCTAAGAGAAAAATGGCTCCTTATATCTGTGGAATGAAGGGGTTAGGGTCAAGAAAGGGGTCAGATAAACTGGCCCTCACTTAACAGTAATTACTTTTCAAATAGACAGACAGGTATTATCAGGAGCATTGGGCCTCATGCAAGAACATTTTCGTATTTTTATTATAAATTTCTCTTACTTTTTTCGTACGAAAAAAGTGTGTAAACGACCTGCGTAAATGATGAATGCCACCGGTGCGTATTTATGTGCACGAGCACGAGGATAGTAGATTTGCATACTCCACGCCCCAAAATTATACCATATTAGGATGTGCTTCCTCTCTCCTGTGCCAGGAAGTGTTGAGTCATGAGAATGGCAATCTAAATCGCGATGTCAGCCATTTGTCTGTCTCCACAAGGGTATCTACACGGTCTCGGAACACACGCTCTCTTCCAAGAGCCTGACGAGCTAAGGCATCCAAAAGTAGCAAGTCAGCCGCTGGTTACGCTTCCCATTGACCTTGTTATATACAGAGTCAAATTAACCTTCAATTAGTGCATAATTTAAGTCAAACAGAATAATGTCAGCATCATTATGGGGTATAATGTATATAATTATGTAATATACAATCCATTAGTCAAGCAAACTTGATTGGAATAACAGCTGACTATTTTAGGAAACTCCTACGACAGGTCTGGATCACTCGTAAATTCTGTTCGTACCTGAAAGAAAAACGTAAAATACGAAAAGATTGGTGAATGCGCAAATTCTCTTAAATCACTCGTACGCACGACTTAAGAACAAATCTGTGCGTACGAACGGTTGTTGCATGAGGCCCAATCTCTTTCTACTGCTCACCTGAGAGAAATGCCACGTCTTCTGTTTCACGTTGGTCACCTTGTCACAGTTGAGGAGCTGTGGAAAGCTGCTGATCTGGTCGTCCACCACACAGCGAGTGTCCTCGCCGGTGCTCCCCAGCGGGCCCAGGAACAGCTGACCCTCTTTGGTGTAACGTCCCAACTGTGGGAAGATGGTAAGACTCAACAGGCGGCAGGGAGCTGGCAAATACACTCTGTTTACACACAGTTATGATGGTCTTGACTTGGTGAAATCTTTTAAATTATTTTAGGTGAAAGTTGTAGGGGACAACTGTAACCCCGGCAGGAACTTCCCTTCATCATGCCGCCTACTTTTTCCTCGCCCACTTCGAACAAAAGGATGTGTTGCCGTGTGTTCTAATAGAGCTGAGAAGCAAAACATGTCTTTGTTCTCAACCAGTGCTGTATACTCCAAGGTTTTCCTGTAAATTAGTGTAATCAGTGCTGATTTAACAGCGTCCCAACCCACAGAGTGCACATAGATTAGTTTGATCAAAGAAATGGAGTTTCCACAGGATGTGACGATAACAAACAAAATGACGTAAAGACTCAGATTCTGCCTCCTCTGCTTGCTCAACTTGTTTTTGTGTAAAATGTTATCGTGGTGTCAGTTGGTACAAGACGCAGTTATCCAATTTATAATCATCAGATCTATTGTTTATTCTATAAGTGCTGATGAGGTTTGGAGTCAAATAAACTCACTCTTCAGTCAGCTTTGAACTGAGAATCATTCATCAATCCCAGCTGAAATCATACAGTTGCATTACAGCAAGTTCTTAGAAATGTAATATCTAACAAAAGAAGAACAAAAAATAAAGAAAAATAAATGGATAAGAAGTTATTAGGTAAGGTTATTACTTAAAACTTAAAATCATAAAAACTGAACACTCAATTGTTTAATCGCTATATTACGTAGAGGGTTTGCAGTGCAATATTCTAATTTAACCAATCAGCTGTAGGGGCTCCAGATCAATCCCCAGCATAGGTCCAGCCTTCTTTATTCGTTTATTTATTTGAGTCATTAGTTGAGTCTCTAATAAAGCAAATCTGCAGAAATCTTCTCCACAAAAAGAATCCGACACATTTCCATTGACTGATCTTAAGAGAATAAAGTAGGCTGCATAGTGTCACGAGATAGCTAAAAGCTATGTTTCTCATCATTTTAACTCATCATAAGTAGTTCTGTGGTGGCAGAAAATGCTCATCTCTGGGAATATCTGGGATATTTCATCAGACGGGTGAGTTTGTCGGCCAACTCAAAGACCGGGAACAGCTGGTGAGTCACATCCTTTTAGTCTTTGCCAGGTCAGACGCAATTTGCAAAGTTATTTCCAATCCCCCCAATGTGCATTAAATCTTGTTCTGAACAGGCAAACAAAAACACCTGATGGGGCAACTCAGGAGGGAGAGCGGTCGTCTGCCAACTGGAAGCTCAGCGGTTTGATTCCTGGCTTCACATGTCGAAGCGTCCTTGGGCGAGACACGTTGCCACTGATACCAATCAGTGTGTAAATATATGTGATAAGAGAGGAAAAAAAATGCTCTGTGCAGCCGGTAACACTGTACAGACTCAGATGTGCTGTGTGAATAGGTGAAGGTGGCGCTTAAAAACAGTTTGAGTGGTCAGCCAGACTACAAAAGACCAAAACTCTGATGCTGCTGCCCCAACAGATCACAGGACTCTGAGTCGTGGTAGAAGTCTGAGGTGTACAGAGTAAAGTGAAAGGGTGAGAGTACAGTCCCCTGAGGTGCTCCTGAGCTGCTGAACACCTCCTCCGAAACACAACCCTGCAGTGGTCTGTTCCTGAGGGAGTTAAGATGTTAAAGGGATAGTTCGCCTCTTCTGACATGAAGCTGTATGACATCCCATATTAGCAACATCATTTATGAACATCTTCTTACCCCCTGCTGCGTCCTGTGAGCAGAGTTCCAGCCTCGTTTTGGTGTTGACGAAGGTAGTCCGGCTAGTTGGCTGGGGTTTAAAGAATTAAGCGTTTTGCTTCTGAAAACAATATGCATTCAAAAGAGTAATACATTTGCATCACAAAATCGTTCTCCAGGAAAAAGTCAGACCTCACAATTGCTTGGCTCTATTTTCTCTCCCTTCGTATCACTGCCTGCTGCCGCCTGCCGACAGCCGCGCCTGTTATGGTGTTTGCTGCTCGGAAGCAGGGGACTGCTCGGTCTGCACGGTCTACACAGCACATAAACAAAAGAAAAGGAAAGGAAACAAAAGGAAAGGAAAGGAAAAGAAAAGAAACTAAATGAAAGGAATGCAAAGGAATGGAAACAAAGGAAAGGAAAGTAAAGACAAGGAAAGGAAAGGGAAAGAAAGGAAAGAGAAGGAAAGGAAAGGAAAGGAAAGGAAAGGAAAGGAAAGGAAAGGAAAGGAAAGGAAAGGAAAGGAAAGGAAAGAAAGGAAAGGAAACAAAAGACAAGGAAAGGAAAGGAAAGGAAAGGAAAGACGCCTGCCGTCAGCCGCTCCTGTTTACTGCACGGTCTACACAGCAGGCAGTGATACGAAGGGAGAGAAAATAGCGCCAAGTGATTGTGAGGTCTGACTTTTCCTGGAGAACAATTTTGTGATGCAAATGTATTACTCTATTGAACGCATATTGTTTTGAGAAGCAAAACGCTTTATTTTTTAAACCCCAGCCAACGAGCCGGACTACCTTCATCAACTCCAAAACGAGGCTGGAACTCTGCTCACAGGACGCAGCAGGGGGTAAGAACATGTTCATAAATGATGTTGCTAGTATGGGATGTCATACAGCTTCATGTCAAAAGAGGCGAACTATCCCTTTAAGCATGTTTAGACTAACAGTCTCAGGTGTCCGCAGCCCATTCTGTAAGCCAGGAATGTCAGGTAAATTGTGGGCTGCTGTCACCTGGAATACGCGTGGAGTGTGCGTGAGAAACTACGGCGCAGACTTACCGAATGGATGATTAAAAATAAGAGTGGATTGAATATTTAGCAGGAAGGGGAAAGCTTAACTTTCCTAAAACAAAGGTTTGCATTTTTAACGACAGAAACCAGGACTTGCCCCCTGAAGCGCCTGTTTGCCACTGCCAGTTAAAACAGGAGTTGACACGAGCTGACTCAGGGCTTCAGCGTGAAAAGTGAAACTCCAGAAACATTTTAATTATGACAGCAGAGCTCGATGGGCATGCTGATGAGTGTGCGGCGTCCATGTTGTACCTGAGGACCCCACCCATGGCAGGGGTGCAGGGTGGCTGTGTGGTTCTCCTTCACACCCTGATCCATACACAAGTGGCTGACTTTAGAGTTTCGGATCTGAAATGAAGAAAAACGACTGAATAAACATCCTCAGTTTTTTCTTGATTTATATTCAGAATTTATCACTGAATAAACTACAAATATTTCCAAACAATTTTCAGACATTCTAAGAGTAAAGTTAGAAGAGATGGAGACGTTTTCTATAATTTAATGAACAAAGCTGAGGCAGACTTGATGGATAAGCTCCCTGAGTGCTTGTCTTTTTGTTTTGCTTTTCTTTGGGAAATCTCCTGGCGTTTGTCTCTTCTATTTTTCATCCCTTCTCAGCGGTTTCCTCCATTCATGTAAATGCAGCGGAGCTTAGCCGTACAAGCTTTTCCCTGCAGCCCCTTTCTCCTTCATGTCAGTTGGACTGATGACTCACCTCACCGTAGAACACTGTGTTGTTGTACCTCCTCATCTCCGGGTAAACATTGTCAAGGTACCACTGAAAGCTCTTACACTGCAGACTCTTCCTCAGAGCAACCCTCTGAGATATGTCTCCGTAATCAATCCCGTGGTTCTGCAAGAGCAAAAATGAATTGTTATAGGAAGTCAATTCAGAAAAATTTAAACACAACAGTGTTGTTTATGTCTGTGGAACAGATTCAATTAAACAATTCCGAGTTTACAAAAACAATCGGATGTACAGGAGCAGATATACTTTAACTTTCAGCCAACAACGCCCGTTTTTCATGTGCAATAGACCAAATAAGGTCATAGTTATTTATCAAGCACTGCAGTAAACTTGGATTTTTACGACAGGAGAAACAACAACATCTTCTCTGCAGGGGCCAGATGCAAAAAACTGTGTGTCGCTTCATAATTAAAACTGCCAAATTTAGACTTGTGTACATGTAGTTCTCTTTTTTTAATCTCAATCATCATAACACTATGTGCACATACTTTCCTCTGCCAGTTTCACTCATTAAAGGATGCAGGCACCCCACTAACGCCTAAGTAGACATAATAATGAGCATGTTTATTTGGCACACACAAAAAAGTTAATTATTGTTTCAGTCTGACCAAACTCGAACTTTTAAGAATGTTAATCTGACCAAAATACAGCAAAATTGAGCTTCTCGAAGACAGATTAACACACCAAGATGATGCAGTTGGTGCACATGTGCAGGACTCAAATGGGCTGCAAAGTTCCATCTTTTTAAAAATGTTGTAAAAACAGTAAAGTGTAACTGTATATTAATCAGAGGTGGAAAGAGTACTGAAAATTTGTACTCAAGTACAAGTACAAGTACTAGTGTTAAAAAAATACTTAAGTAAATACTTGAGTACTCTAGTACCAGACTACAATTCACACAGGCTCACCAGAACTGGACAATAGAAGATTGGAAAAACGTTGCCTGGTCTGACGAGTCTTGATTTCAGTCGCAGCCGAAAATTTCCGATTTCCACGAACGCGCAAACAAAACAGAAATGAAATTTCCGCTACTGCAAGCTGCTAGTACCGGCTTATTTTGTCATTTATATAACTGGAATTGAACGTTTTAACGCAAAATTAGCTTTTTAGGCAAGATTAATGTATGTACGCTCTATACATTCTATAAATATTTTAAATATTCTATAAATATGTCAAAGGCAGTGAAAATGCCTTATTGATGTGAGAGGTCAGAGGAGAATGGGCAGACTGGTTCCAGATGATAGGAAGCAGAGGTGGATAGAGTGCTGAAAATTTGTACTCAAATTTGTACAAAGTACTCTTCTCAAAAACTACTCAGAGTATTAATTACTTTTTAACCAATGGGTGTTTTATTGCATCGTCAACAGCAGACATTTGATTGGATTCACCTGTATGAAATATCGCGGAGCGCGGATTTAGCCTCCAGAACAACAGCGTTGAGAAATCATCTATCCGAGGCTAAAGTCCAAAACCTCATGACAACAGCTTCTGCATCAATCCCACTTAAGACATTTGATTACGCACAAGCGGGCACGCAATTCAAGTCCATGGAACTTGGAACAAGACCATTTAAACTTCCGTACTTACACTGGAAAAGATGCCCCTCCAAAAATAGGTAAAAAAACAACAAATATGAGATGTTTTTGCTTGAAATAAGCAAAAAAATCTGCCAATGGAACTAGTGAAAATCGGCTTGTCAAGATTTCTTGAAATAAAATGTGATATTTAGGACTTTTGAGTTAAAAGTGATCTTGAAATTAGCTTAAAAACCTCTTCAAATGAAAAAAAAAGCTTGTTTCATGTGAAATATGACTCAAAACAATTTGTTGTCAAGACAAGATATTAACAAGATAACAAGATATCTTAACAAGATATTCAAGATGTATTGTATTAAAACAAGTCCCTATATCTGGCTGAAATAGTACTTGTTAAGCAATTGTGTCTTATATTAAGTGTAATGAGATACTCAATGAGACAAATATACTTGGTAAGATTTAGATTTTTTCCAGTGTATAGTTTATATCATTTTTAAGATTAAAGCGACCGGTAAAAATAGATTCTGACGGGATTTTACGACCCTGTCAGTCAAAATGACAAAAAAGTCTATCACAACCTCTGGGTCCGAGCTATGCATGTGAACACAATGTTTATGCATCACTTTGTAAATAGCAGTTTGTGTGCGGGAAAAGCTACAAATAGTTTTTGTGTGCATGCAGCGTTTATGCATCTGGCTCCAGCAGATGTTGCCATGGAGACAGCAGCCCCGCCTCACCTCCATCGGGATGTTCCAGGCCAGGTACACGTTGGACTTATACTCATCCATCCAGACCTCGGCCACACGGAGAGCGTTCCGCCGCGTGTGGAAGGCTATGTTGCTGTGGTAGGGCTTCTTTATTCGAGCGATGTGAGCCACTCTGGAACAGGGCAGCACCTCCATGCTCCCCCCACACAGCCACACCTGCAGGGAGAGGCTGTTACTGGGAAATCTATTTAAAGCTCACACACTTATATTTCCCACAAACAAATCAAGATGAACAGGAGCATGGAGCAATGTTAGTTGTTTGGGTTTATTTGATCTCTTGACCACCTGATGAAGTCCAGTTTTATTTCTGCTTTGCAAGTTGCTCACATTTGCTGTGCAATACAACCAAAACCAGGAGCTCAAAGAGGCTAAAAAGCACTCCTGTAGAGCAGCAGAGTAATCATTTTATTGTGGAAAACACAAGTAATTCCTTCACAGATCAGACAAGCTTGCTTAATGTCAAATCCCACCTGTGCAATTTGCAAAAAATGTTTGATATTTTTTTCAGAAGAAAAACAGATTCCAAATTCCCAACCGTTCTTACTTTGTGTGACCTATTTATCTCTGTTGCCCTGATGTGAGCTGCACATGCAGGCCTGGTCCACCAGGACCCTTAATGGAGCCTCATTTATCAGCGGTGCCACCCTACAGTGGCCACTGCTCTATTTAAGCCTACAGGGGTAAAGAGGGATCAGAAACGAGACAAAACTGGGTGACACACAAACCCTGATGCCCAGCTCGATGTTCTCCCCGCCGTAGACGTCCATGCCCGAGTCGAGCAGACCGAGCTCCCCAAAGTAGTCACGATTGGCCACAAAGGAGCAGCCAATCATGGCAGGAGTCCTGCAAGGAGGAAGATGCAATATGAACACGAGTGAGACGGAGCCTTTGCACATGCACATATGGTAAATCACCTTATTAAATGAGCATTAGGACCCTTGTGTGGCTCTGAAGAGTTTAACAGATCCAAACAGATGTTTAATATAAGACTCTTCATGTCTTGTTTATCTTTATGGGATATGACACAAGCTTCCATTTTCAGTGTTTATTTTTAATTAAAAAAAGTTGTTCAAATTATGGGTGAAAATCAGATAATTAAATCCCATTTGTAGCGCAGCCACTCTGCACTTCAGGCTGTCGTTTTTAATTTCTTTAAGGGAGTCTAGTGCCGAATCAAGAGCTTATTCAACGTCCCTCTTATCTCCCCCAAAAAGTGGATGATGAAAACAGAGTAATATAATCTGTCTTCTCAAAAAAAACAGCGGGATATTTATGGAAAATATTTAAGAACGAATAGAGATGTAAATAAAGACATTTGAAGAATATTTGTCCTTTGAAGAGTGGAGTTACAGTTCTGTGCAAAGGTGGTTTAAAGTGGCAATATTTCTCCAGGCTTTCTGAAGCTCTTTGGACATTGGTTGCTTTTTCACTCATTTTAACTCCAGTTCTTATGTGGATAAGCCACAGAACTCTGACGTATGAATCATTTAAGCATAAATAAAGCAAACAAAACCCAAGGAATGAACCAGTGTTGTGTCTACACATGAAAGACAACTTAGCGAAGAGTCTACTTTAAATTGGATCAGTAGACCCGGGGTCGGCAACCCGCGGCAGGCTCTTTCACCCCTCTTTCATGCTGCGGCTCCCTGTGGCTTTGGAAAATAAATAATAAGTATTTCATTTAAATTTATTTTAGTTCGTAATTTCTTTTTTAAATGTAATTCTAAATTTGAAGATTATGGAGATCTTGTAACATTAAAATAAAACGTGTTTAATTTTTTGCCGTTCAGAGTATGCGTCACACACACGATTTATTCAAATGTTAAAATGTTTTTGTCTTCTCTGTAGCAGTTCATTGATTTCATAAATGCAATACACTAGCTTTTTTTAATATATAGAATAAAGGTGAAAAAATATATATATGCAGTGTTATCTTCATTTTAGATGTCAAAAGGGTTTTGTATTTTCTTTTCTGTGGGAAATGGGTCCAAATGGCTCTTTGAGTGTTTAAGGTTGCCGACCCCTGCTTTAGACTTTATGTTCCCAGCAGCCTGTCACAGAGACACATCATTTCTTTAGCTGCATGTGTGAAAACCAGCAAAGATAACACAGTGTGACAGACAGAAAACAGGATTTCTGCAGCAACAAGGTGATTCCCAAAGAGCTGTTAGCTGAAAACTTGGCATATCTCAGCATGGTGTGCAGTGTGTCCTTAAAACATTTGAGGAAACTGGACAAGTGGAGGACAGAAGAAGAAGTGTCAGGCCTAAAGAACTATCTACAGCAGATGAACAGGATCTGAAAGTGATGTCCTTAAGAAAGAGGAAAACATCCAGCAAAGACCTGACACAGGAGCTGAGAGATGCATCTGGACCTTCAGCTGATCCATCTGCTGTTGGCCCAAGCCTCATCAGAAATGGGCTCCATGGAAGGGTGGCTGTCAGGAAGCCGTTCTTAAGGAAGGGAAACAGGGAGAAAAGGCTGAGCTGGGCCAAAGGACACAAGAAGTGGGCTGAAAATCAGTGGCAGCAGGTCTGATGGAGGGATGAATCCTCCCCAGAGCCCGGAGCTCAACATTACTGAAGCAGGGTGGGATCATGTTGGCAGAGAACGGAACAAAAGGCAGCCCACATCCAAAGAAGAGCTTTGGGATGTCCTTCAAGAAGCCTGGAGAACTATTCCTGAAGACTCCTTAAAGAAAGGACAGAAAGCTCGTCTGAGAGGGTTCAGGCTGTGTTGGAGGAGAAAGGAGCTCAGAGCAGATATTCACTTAGCTTAAAACTAGGGCTGGGCGAGTTAACTTGTTATTATCGCGTTAACTTGTTAATTATTTAACGCCGATAAATATTTTATCGCGCATTAACGCAGGTTTTATTATTGTAAAAGTCTGTTGAATGCATCACATTCACACAGTTACAGCAAACACCACGAAGCATGGAGTAATAAACTAATAAAATAAACTAGCAGGTAACATCACAAAGCTCACGGAGCTAACCGGCGCAACTTCCTGTTTTACTTGTTTCAACATAAAAGCACGTATTTCAAAATAAATTTGAAAAAAAACTCCTGCATTTACAGCCAAGTTGAATTGTCTTCTCAGCGTAGTAGTTCCAGTCTAAAATATCACTTAAAGGCAAAACACACAACTGATAGCAGCAAGTCATTCAAGGAAACAGACAGTGGAGCGAGGCTTCTACATAAAAACTACAGAAAGATGCTGATGTTAAAAGTGTGTTTGCACAACAAATGTTATGGCACTTTCATTCATATGGCAGCACATTTAAAATAAAACTAAATGCTAAAAGCTATACACTACTTTTGAGTTAATTTTTGGATTTTGCGTACAAATGCGATTAATCATGATTAATCAGGGAAATCATGTGATTAATTAGATTTTAATCATTGCCCAGCCCTACTTAAAACTATAGAAAACCTGTTATATATTGTATAAATAATAAATGTGAGGCAGCTGAACACTGGTGCAGAATGCATATACCTGATCGGAGCGGACATGTCTCCCTCGTCCCACCACTGTTTTGGCGGATTGATGTACATACACCACAGTTCCCAGTTGTAACCATGGCCTGAGTTCTCGTAGCGCTCCACCTCAAACGTGTCGTGCTTGATGTTGTCGATGGAGGGCAAGATGATCCTCTTGTGGTCCTCCTTTATTCTGGCTAGAACGGGTTCAGCCCTTTAGGGAGCACCAACACATTCACATTTACTCACATTACAGAGACGAGCTAAACAACAGAGCTTCCCAGATCACCCATCTTCCCCTCACTTCAGTCAGACAGAAAACCCCACATCTTGTATCAACTTTGTTACTAATTCTATTTGATTCGGCTCCGTTCGGCTCTGGAGGGCATGTATCTACTTATGCTGAGTGAACTGCATGGCGTACAGACCCGAGAAAAACTCACTGAGCCGGAAAATGACCAGGGGCCTGTTCTCTGTGCGTCTCTTAAAAGCTCAGCTGAGATCTGCTGATCTCGCATCTTCTAATCCAATTTGTGCAGTTCTTAAAATCCACAAGGATACGTGATCACAACAGATGGATTCAATTATCCGAGATAATTTCAGGCTCCTGCGGTTATTGACACTTTGACCTCTAATATATCGCGACTGGATTGGGTTGGAGGAATGACAAAAGAGGGTTTATCTCAGCAGAGCAAGAGCTTCCGTTAGCATGAAGGATGTTTCTATCTATCTTTTAAGGGGCCGCAGAGCAGTTTATGTTCTCTGTCATCTTAAAGGAAAAAACAGCTGCACTGGAAAAAATGCCCCTCCAAAAATAGGTAAAAAAAACAACAAATACAAGATGTTTTTGCTTGAAATAAGCAAAAAAATCTGCCAATGGAACTAGTGAAAATCGGCTTGTCAAGATGTCTTGAAATAAGATGTGATATTTAGGACTTTTGAGATAAAAGTGATTTTGAAATTAGCTTAAAAACCTCTTCAAATGTTAAAAAAGCTTGTTTCATGTGAAATATGACTCAAAACAATTTGTTTTCAAGACTTTTTCATTTAACAAGATATTCCAGATGTATTGTATTAAAACAAGTCCCTATATCTGGCTGAAATGGTACTTGTTAGGCAGTTGTGTCTTATATTAAGTGTAATGAGAAACTCAATGAGACAAATATACTTGGTAAGATTTCAATTTTTTTCCAGTGTGAGACAGTCTGGACCTCAGCTGATTGCAGAGCTGTAGAATTCATCTCTGTGCATTAGATGTTATAAAGTGGGCAGAGGTCTGTCATCTGATCTTGTTCACACTGAACAAAGCTACACATGAGTAGGTCCAGTTAATTTGTTAAGTTTGAGAACCCCCAGTGGTCCCAGCATTGAATCCTCAGACAGTCCTCCTCTAATAGGTCTAAATAACTTAACATTCACTATGTCACAAGTAGGGTTGCCAACCGTCCCTTGAATAACGGAATCGTCCCGTATTTAGAAACAACAGCACCTGTCCCGTATTGAGCTGAAAAGGGACGCACTTTGTCCCCTATTACTGTGAGAGTCTAAAAATAGGCAGTATCATGCCAATGGAAATGAATAACGGGGCTTTAAATGAAAATGTACGGTAAACATGTTCCCAGGCCCCGTCCTGCTCTGTGACCAATGAGCTGACAGCATATTCACACACCAGAATACGCTGTCAGCTCATTGGTCGAGGAGGTACTGTTGCTCGCGGAGAAGATAGCGGAAGGCAGCAGCATGGGCGACAGTAAGCAGACAGCTTTAAGCAATGGTGGACAAAGTACTCAACTCCAGTACTTGAGTTAAAGTATTGATACTCATGGTCAAATCATACTCAACTACAAGTTCCAAATTTTATTCAAGTTAAAATACTGAAGAACTTACTTTTAAAATTACTTAAGTATTCAAAAGTACAAAGTACGTTTTCTAATATCAGTAGATTTCTGTATTGTTTTATGAATGCGTTTACAGAACCATGTAACTCTCTGAAACCACTTAATGTAGACTTTTTGCACCACTCTGCTACAAAATAACAACAACACGGCAGCTCTGAGCTAACAGTGCAACAGTACGCGTTCATTCATTCATTGGTCTTAAAGTATCAGTGAAATAAAGACAGATGATAAACGGATTTCCAGTGATCTAAATATCTTCGGAAGGACGCCGACTTTCACCAAACTGTTATCGGTGAGTAGATTAAAGTATTTTAGGCCAGAAATAAGGTCCAGGTTTAAAAAAAAAATGAACTTCTCCTTTAAGAAAGATACTTATTTTATTCAGTTAATTTTGTTATTTTGTATTAAAGCTGCAGTCTGCAGGATTTGTTGTTGTCATACGTAAAGTCCTAATGTTTGGCATTTTAAGAGTTTACATCATCTATCAGAACGCTTGAAGTTGAAAACGGTGACCTCCGTAGTCGCAAAATGCAAGAAATGCTTATTTTTTAACCGAAAAATAAAAAGTTATTCAACTTCCTGTCCCGCCCCATCAAAACACATGAGAACTCGTGCACGTCTACGTGCACGCCAGATGCACGAACACGACTCCTCATTCATCAACTCACCTGTCATTTGCGATCATGGAAGACACAGTAAGTAGACTAGCCCGTAATGAAGTTCAATAGTCCAGATAAATAAGCGTGGGGACGAGCCTACCTTGTATCGCGCGTGCACAATCGGTGATTGACAGGCAGCAGAGCCCAGCTCGTAACCTGATTGGTTACCTTTTACCGGTCCGGTCTGCAATTTTGTAAACAAACCTGCTGGCTTTGGAGGGACCTAGCGGGACATATAGGGGACCTAGAGAACTCATTTTTTTTGTATTGGGGTATTTAATGTACTACTTTCAGAATCCCCGGACAGTTCCAGGCATTATGCTTGAAAAAGAGTTGCAGACTGCAGCTTTAAAGTGAATTCCTGAATAATAATTTGTTTTCCATGTGTTCATGTCACTCAAAAAATATGCATCTTATTCAATTCAGGTTCGAGTTAAATAGTTAAAAAAAATCATTTCACTCACAAAAAAAGGGGCTAAAAAATTCACCAGGCTAGGAAAGGTGAGGGCAATCGGGTCGACCGGCCCGTCTAATGAGGTGTCCCTTATTCATTTTTCAGGGAGTTGGCAACCCTAGTCACAAGCTTCATGTAAAGGGCTGCAAAGTGTTGCTTGTTGTCCAAGGATTCTATTCATTCATTCTTAGGCCAGAAATATACCTGCTTTTGATCATGGATACACGTGTTTATCCTGGCTGCCTCTTTGTTTGGAGCATCTCTCGTGCACATCCTCAACAATTAGCGCCATGCGCTTGCAAATCTCATTTTGAAGGGTAAAAAAAAAGGGTGTAAAATTCAGTTATTTTGTTTCATTGAGAGCCCCAACAGGGGTCTCGATGCTCGGGTTGAACCTCAGCAGGTGGTCTTGTCACCTCTACATGCCTAAATGCATTGAGTTGCGACTGTGGAGGCCATTGGACTCCAGGGAACTCATTGTTATGTTCAGGAAACCAGTTTCAGATGATTTGAGCTTTGTGACATGGTGCATTACATTTCAGTTAACTTAAATCAACCAGATACTGGCGGGATGGACATATCCTCTCTCTCGCTATCTATCTATACACAGGCTGTCAAATGAACGCGTTCAATTTGACACATTAGTAGAACGTGCGCACGTTAATCGTGTAAAAAGGGTAAATTTCAGTGAAAACATTCGTCCACAATGAGCTCTGAGCCTAAAACTCTGCATGATGTTTCCACAGCTGAGTGCAGATACTGGGGGAATCTCTTTTTTTTGAAAGGTTCCTTGAATGCATTGTTATTAACAAGTTGAACACTTGCTTGCTTTGTTTGTTTTTCTATCTTTATGTGTCTTTTAATCCCCATCCTACCAGCTCAGTCCTCTCCTTTTCTTATCTCGAACCCTCCCAGGTGTGAAATAGCTCCATGTTCATTTTAAACTGCTTCAGCTTTTCTTTCTCGTTCACGATTCCACTAACATCATTTTAAATTGGATCCAACTGCTGCTGTTATTGCTACCGTTACGATGCGAATATCATAATAATAATAATCAATTACATTTGTAAAGCACTTTTCATTTCATACGGAATCTCAAAGTGCTATGCTGATGGTGGCAGACTACTGGATTGTAGCCACAGCTGCCCTGGGGCACACTGACGGAGGCGAGGCTGCCAAGCACCAGCGCCATCGGCCCCTCCGACCACCACCAGCAAGTGGTCAACCTAACATGCATGATTTTTTGGACAGTGGGAGGAAGCCGGAGTACCTGGAGAGAACCCACGCATACATGGGGAGGACATGCAAACTCCACACAGAAAGGCCCCAGCTGGGTGTTGAACCTGAAACCTTCTTGCTGTGAGGCGACGGTGCTAACCACCACACCACCGTGCAGCCCAATCATAATCATATCATAATATTAAACTATTAAATTTGGATTACGGAGCTCAAATTTCACAAGTGAAATTCATTCCACTCACCTCCATCGAAGTGTACTCACCGTTTTTATTTTTTAATCTGTTGTTGTACATAATCATTCTGACCTGATCCCAAACTCACCATGAGGGAGTGAACTCCACATGGGCGTCAAAAAATCCCGTCACCTCAGCGGTGGCCACCTTCCAGCCCTCGATTCTGGCCCGGATCAGTCCCTCTCTCTTCTGGTTCCTTACGATCTTAACCAGGCCCGGGTAGCGTTTGTTCACATACTCATCCAGCGGGGCTTTCAGCTGCTCTGTAGGTCATAAAAAAGGGATTACACACTGAACAAAAGTACATGTCGGACATTGTTTGAGTGCTCAGCATCCTCTTTCTGGCACATGACCTGCTTATCCTATCATCAAGACTTCTGACTTCTTAAATGTGGGCCATAAAATAACCACAATCAGTCTATCAACATTATAGAAACAAGAAACCAGATAATGCTCATGAAGCCTGAGAATGGGATTATTTTCAAATTACACAAAGCTAAAAATGGAGTTAAAGTAGCCTGTTAGCTTACTCGTTGCTTTGAATTTGACTTACAAATCAAAACACCAAAGATTGTTTCTTTATACTATTAAGTACAACCCTTAAACTCTAAATAATAATAATAATAATAATCAATTTAATTTGTACCGCACTTTTCATAGCAAAATCTCAAAGTGCTTACACAGTTGGACTAAAATCAAAAATAAAATCAACATCATAAAAACATAAAATCATGTGGAGGCAGAGTAGGCTTGCTTAAATAAAAAAGTCTTCAAGCCTCTTTTAAAATCAGTCAGTCTAAACTGCTGCAACGGAGCAGATGTGATTCCCAGATTTATCCAATAACAAGAATCAAAAGGATGAGCTTTGACTGACACTTAGGAAAGCAAACAAGTTTGACAAATGATTTAGCAATAAATCCAAACAAGACCGTTCATAAGCTCCAAACTGTTGACTGTTTTCTCTAATTCTCCATCAACACTATAATGTATACAAGTCACCGTCACTATGCAGGGCTGACAGACTAAAAGGTATCACAACTTTACTAAAATCTGTTATTTTAGAATAGAATAGAAAAATACTTTATTCATCCCCCAATGGGGGAAATTCAAATTAGTCAAGTAGCTCAAAAAATTATTAATATTTACAATGATTGTATATTAACAACAATAATAATACCAATTCTAATAAAAAATACTACTACTAACTAATAATGCTAATAATAATAACAAATTATTGAATTAATTAATTAATTAAAAAATAAATAAATAAAAATATATTTTGAATAATTCATTTACCCAAACATCATGTACACATAAGCAGGAACAGGAAGTTGATACCGATCTCATTCCTCTGTTCCCTTTGGTGCTGTTTGGAGCTCCAAACAACACCAAAGGGAGGCTGCACCTTCCTGAGTGTCAGTGAATGCGCCTCCTTTGATCTCTCAATCAAGTCATCAGCCTTTTCCCCACAGACCCAAACACTCCCCCCTTCTTCCTCTCTATCACATGCACGCACATACTTAAACATCCCCTAAAACAAGAATCCATTTCTCATTCTCTCCGTGTCTTTCTGCTCTTATCTTTGTCTTTCTCGCACACGCTCGATCACAAAGTCATTTCCTATGCCGCCTTTTCTCCGTCTCACGCCCGTACGAGATGTGCGAGGCAATGCTACAGAGCCGGGTGAAAGCCGGTGAAACTGGTGAGTGTTTGCCTGCCTTGCCCTCTGTGCCACTGCAATGTCTTTCCGCCTGTGATGGATAGCGTGCTGTCAGCCAACCAGCGGTGTCAGCTGAGACGGGCACGGCGGAGGTGCTGTGGTGCTGGGCCTCAGCTGGCTCGCTGCATGCGTCTTGTACCGACCAGCCTCACTCAAGGCTGCCACAAAATGAACTAAATCTGGTCCTGACCAGATGTTAACCTCAGATGAACAACAACACATGACACATTACATTGTGCCATTATTTACTGAATAAAAACTGAGACGAAACACAGAATCAGTGCATCGTGTCTCCTCGAGTCGACCCCCTTTCCCTGTATCCCCATCTCTGTGACACATAAAACCCCACAGCGAGTATCTTCTCGTGCAGAATGCAGAACAGCCATTTCAGATCGTACTGAAGCCGCTACACAAAAACTCAGAGTGGAATTGACCAAAGCAGATTGAAGTGTATCAAGAGAAAGAGACTGGAGCCACTGGAACTGATAATTCAGCTCACTTTACCGTGAATAAAAGCGTCCCAAAAAGGGATTTCTGTGGTCGCAGCATGTGTTTATCCGCTGAAACGGAGCCAGCTCTCTGTCCTGGTTCATAAACTGAGAACTGGGACGTCCTGCTTTGCTGGTGTTGACCAGGATTGTGCACTGGAAAAAATCTAAGTCTTACCAAGTATATTTGTCTCATTTCTAGTTAAAATATCTCATTACACTTAATATAAGACACAACTGCCTAACAAGTACTATTTCAGCCAGATATAGGGACTTGTTTTAATACAAAACATCTTGAATATCTTGTTAAATGAAAAAGTCTGGAAAACAAATTGTTTTGAGTCACATATCATATGAAACAAGCTTTTTTTTACATTTGAAGAGGTTTTTAAGCTAATTTCAAGATCACTTTTAACTCAAAAGTCCTAAATATCACATTTTATTTCAAGAAATCTTGACAAGCCGATTTTCACTAGTTCCATTGGCAGATTTTTTTGCTTATTTCAAGTAAAAACATCTCGTATTTGTTGTTTTTCTTACTTATTTTTGGAGGGGCGTTTTTTGTGTAGCTCTCGTTGGAGCAGCACACATGCTTTTTGTCTGAATATTCTTCAGAACTGAAAGTTTGTGCCCTTTAAAAGGGTGTACATGCATTATTTTACTGTAACACTGTCATATCAGTGACTTGAAATTGTTTTAAAACGACAGAAACATTGTTTTATCACAACTACTTCTGGGACAATATAAATGTTCTTGGGTTATTGTGACAGATCCGGATCCAAACTGTTGCTCAGCTTGATGTGTTTAGCATTAAAAGCACCAGTTTATCTTATTAATAGTCAGTCACACACATTGTTATGCTGCTGAAAAGGATATTTTTGGGGGTCAAAATGAAATATAAAAACGTCTGCTTTCTAAACTGTTAAAACCTTTGAATGTCAAACTTTTCTCATTACTTGCCTCCTTTTTGTTTCTTGCTCTGTTTGATTTCTGATTCTGTGCCCTTCAACGTTATCGAATCCCAACAACAAACAGCATTGACCACTTTGTGATAACTCTGAATTATGGATGAAACTGGTCCAGAACAAATCATTTTCTATTAATTTCTTTCCTCCCAAACTTTCCATGAAAACTTCACTCTGCAGCTCATTAAGGAAATAATGTACCGTCAAATAAAACTATTGTAGGGTCTGATGGGTGAGACAGGCACAGTTGGTCATGTCCTCCATTTCCTTCAGATTTGTCTTGTTTTCAGTTCTGTTCGGCTGCTCCTTCCTTTTCTTCCGGATATGTATTGCTTGTGCTCCGTCTCCTCCTCTCTGTCCGACCTCATTTATCTCAGCTCCTCTTTGTTTCTCGTCCTTTTCATCTCTCTGCCTCTTTCTCCAATTGCCTGGTCTGTTCTTCCTGCTTATCTATTATCCGTTGCTTTGTATTCTCTTTTTCTTCTCTCCTTGACCTTTTTATTCCGCTCAGGTTCTCCTAATTTTCCCCACACCTTTCTATCCTCCCTGTGCCTCCTTTCACTTTTACTCGAGTTTAATCTCTTCCCCTTCTCGTCTCACAAAGCCCAACTTGGCAGCCCGGCCCAATAAATAAGACAGGGACGTCTCTCCCATGACAACCAATTGGGCGCTCCGCCTCTATCTGCCTGTCTGCCTTGTAAAAAATATGACGCCATCAGTCATCACAGCCAAAGCTGCTCCTCGGCACAGTGACCGCAGTTTTTCCCTCGGAGACCATCACACCCTTGTCTGGTCGAGACAACATCTGAAGTTTGATGCTTTGGTGACATTCAATCCGCTCCGTCTTGCTCTGTGTAACAAGTTTTACTCGTCCTGTCTGTTGGCTTGAAATGACACAATTTAAATATTCAGGTTTGTTCACACTAACACTGACAGTATCTGCCTTGATTCTTTCACCTGCACTTCTCTTTTACTAAATTAGAAAACATTAAATCATTCATCATGATGAGATTTGTCAGAATAAAATGCCAAAGGAATTTAATACTGCCAGGAAATTTAAAGAATAAATCAAATTCACCACCTGAATTTACAGAATGGGCATTTGTTTTTCAATCTTTTTTCTTCATATTCGATGACCAAAGGATTCACTGGGCTGATATTGTGAAAGAGTGGTTCAGCGAGCGTGATGCATCATTTTCACTCATGGACTGGCAGAGGTGGGTGGTAACGAATTACATTTACTTGAGCAAGTTTTTGAAAAAATTATACTTCTAGGAGTAGTTTTAAATCTCTATACTTTTTGCTTTTACTTTTATAGATTTGTGCAGAAAAAACTGTACTCTTACTCCGCTACATTAGGCTACACACTGGAAAAAACTCAAAGTCAAAATATCTCATTACACTTAATATAAGACACAATTGCCTAACAAGTGCTATTTCAGCCAGATATAGGGACTTGTTTGAAAACAATACATCTGGAATATCTTGTTAAATGAAAAAGTCTTGAAAACAAATTGTTTTGAGTCACATATCATATAAAACAAGCTTTTTTTGACATTTGAAGAGGTTTTTAAGCTAATTTCAAGATCACTTTTATCTCAAAAGTCCCAAATATCACATCTTATTTCAAGAAATCTTGACAAGCCGATTTTCACTAGTTCCATTGGCAGATTTATTTTGCTTATTTCAAGCAAAAATGTCTTGTATTTGTTGTTTTTTTACTTATTTTTGGAGGGGCATTTTTTCCAGTGCAATGAGCTGGTTACTTTTCTTCTTACCTCTTTGGTATTCTACGCCTCATTATTTTTATCCCCCCGCGTACGCCTCATTTTAATGTTTTATTCTGACAGAGAGAGAGACTTCTGCCAAAGGCTCTACCACCTGACTGTGTTCCACCAATCAGACGTAGCCCTGCAGTCTGGTCACGTGACCGTACTCAATCTCAGCGGCGGGACGGGTTAGCTTTAGCATTAGCAGTCGTAGCAAACAAACAAAGAAACAGATGAAAAATGTCAGAACCAACGGTGGGAAATGAAGACGCAGACGAGGCCTCATACTGAAAGCATGTTTACCTTACAAAGAGTGAGAAACAGCAGCTACATTATGTGTCTTCTGTGTCAACCAAAACAAACGCACATTTCAGCAGAAACTCAACATCTAACTTGAGGAAACATGTAGCGCTAAGTTTCCTAAATTCTGTTTTTTTCTCCATGGATAGGTGAATGTTTGTTTTTTAGGTTACATATGGGTTACATATGTTTTAAACATTTCCTTTTATTTATTTATTTTATCAATTGGATGAACTCTAATTTGCCTAAAGGTGATTATTTAGTATTTTTGTCTGTCTGATTGAATGCTTATGTTAACAAATAAATCAGACGTTACTCAACAGTTACTCAGTACTTGAGTAGTTTTTTCACCAAGCACTTTTTTACTCATTTGGATGACTACTTTTTACTTTTACTTGAGTCATATTATTTTGAAGTAACAGTACTTTTCTTTGAGTACAATATTTGGCTGCTCTACCCACCTGTGTGGACTGGCCACCACAGAGTCGGGGGGCTGATTCTCCCACGTCAGAACCATCTGAGACCTGCACTGGTGACGTCTGAACAGCTGTTCAGTTGCTAAGTTTTTCTGACATTTTCTGCAACTGTAATGCAGATTTTGTTGTGCTGGTGAGGATGGTCTGACTTGGCATGATAACATGGAGACAGCCAACAAAAAAAGTTGAATATTTTTAGTTTTATTTGCTTAGTTGGTTTCTCTTTATCTGCATCAGGGACATAAACTTTGAAGCAGCACGGCATCTGAGAACCGCCACCTCTGAAGCTAAATCAATTCCATCCTTTAGCACCAAAAGAGCACCAACTTATTTTCAAATGTTAATTCCTCCAGCATTGTTTTGAGCATTTGAAGGAGTAAGCTAAGTCAAAATCTTGGCATGCTGGAAGTCTTCTTCCCCCTTTACTTGTTTTATCCTCTCTTTCCTGACTTCTACAGGCAACTAAACTCCACTTAATATAATATTCAGGATTCAAATGATTTGAATTATTATAATTCTTCCATCTCTACTGACCGTCGTCGCTGTTGTCGTCCACCAGGATGATTTCTTTGAGCAGGTGAGCCGGCGTGTGATTGACAGCCGAGTGGACTGAGCGCAGGATCACAGACAGAGCCTCGTTGACGAAGATGAAGATGAGGGAGATTTGGGGGAGGTCTCTGGAGTAGCTGACTTTTCTACATCTGCAGAGAGATAAGCAAGCAGATCATCTTTAGAATAAATCCTTTTATTGCTGCTGTAAATGAGCTTCCTCCATAGAGTAGATGACACCTTGTACAATGAGGAAGTACCTTTTCTTGTTCAGCTATAATCACACAGACCTTTTTTAATTGTCCTTTCCACCGGGTGGCTGCTGAGGAGAGGAGGCCTATTTTTACTTCAGTTTAAGCAGCTCTAATGAAGAGGAAACAGGTGGGGGGAGCACATATGGAAAAGGAAATGTCTTCTTTCGATGTTTATGTTGCATGCCACGAGTGAGATTAAATTTTAATTACAAGCCATTCTATAACAATTCTAGTGTCCTCATTAAAATTCATAAGATTTGACGACTTTTGGCAGTTGCCAGAACAGTTATTAGTAAATTATATCTACTCTATGATATATTAGATTCACATGCATGAATATTACAAAGATGGCTGTGAGACGTGAAAAGAAATAGTCCCATAATAACCCAGCTTTAAGACCTGGTAAGGACCTGATGATGTTTAAAAATGTGCTGCATCCGAAGAAGCTTCCAACAGAAAGTGCGAGTGTTTAAAAGCACAAAAGCACCAACCCCCCCAAACTGGTAGACTGTGTTATGTAAAAGTGCAAAAAGCGTCAGTTTTTAACGACAGCATCAATTTCAGGTTCAAAGGTATACATTAGAAGAGAGTTACAAACAAACATACAAGGCGTTAGATGCAATAGATGTACTGAGGATCACAGCTAACACAATATTACACAAGGCAACAAAAAGAAATGGCACAACAGTGATGCAACTAAGCACAAGAACTCCCTCCAACACTGATGAAAAGATTGTGAGAACACCTGGCAGATCCAAGCATACCTATTTCCTTCAATAGGACATACCCAGTCCCCCTAAACCATAATGAAAATGTGTATTTCTTTAATGAGAACCAGTTTGAACTTTTTGGCCCTAATTTTTAAAAGAATAATAGAAGTTGAACTAATGCTATGGCTGGTTATCTTCAGCTAGATGTGGGGCTTTAAAGGGATAGTTCACCTCTTTTGACATGAAGCTGTATGACATCCCATATTAGCAACATCATTTATGAACATTTTCTTACCCCCTGCTGCGTCCTGTGAGCCGAGTTCCAGCTGAGTTTTGGCGTTGACGAAGGTAGTCCGGCTAGTTGGCTGGGGTTTAAAAAATAAACCTCACAATCGCTTGGAACTATTTTCTCTCCCTTCGTATCACTGCGTGCTGCCGCCTGCCGACAGCCGCGCCTGTTACGGTGTTTGCTGCTCGGTCTACACAGCACGCAGTGATACGAAGGGAGAGAAAATAGGGCCAAGCGATTGTGAGGTCTGACTTTTTCCTGGAGAACGATTTTGTGATGCAAATGTATTACTCTTTTGAACGCATATTGTTTTGAGAAGCAAAACGGTTTATTTTTTAAACCCCAGCCAACTAGCCGGACTTCTTTTGTCAACGCCAAAACGAGGCTGGAACTCTGCTCACAGGACGCAGTTGTCACACCCACGGGGTTTTCCCCATGTTTTTAGTTTGATGTTTTCTCATGTTTTAGGTTTATGTTTTGGTTTTAGTTGTCACTCACGTTTTTGTCCCCAACTGCACTCACTCCCAATCACAACCAATCACTCCCAGTTCCCTATTTAGTTTCCAGGCTCCCCTTTCAGTTTGTGATTTCTTTCCACGATTCCACCATTCCCCTGCCACGCCACGCCACGCCACGCCACGCCACGCCACGCCACGCCACGCCACGCCACGCCACGCCACGCCACGCCACGCCACGCCACGCCACGCCACGCCACGCCACGCCACGCCACGCCACGCCACGCCCTAAATAAGTGTTATTCATGTTATGCCAAGTCATGTTCTTTTTGTTTTTCCTTAGCCATGTTTTATTTTCCAAGGTTTAGTTTTGACATCCGGCTCAGCCGCGCTTTTTGTTTTGTCTTAAGTTGATTAATAAACCCAGTTTGCTTTTTACACCTCTGAGTCCGCCTCCGTGTCCTACCAACCAACACACGACAGCAGCAGGGGGTAAGAAAATGTTCATAAACGATATTGCTAGCATGGGATGTCATACAGCTTCATGTCAAAAGAGGCGAACTATCCCTTTAAAGTGAAGAGAGAATCACGAGCCTTTCGGCATGACAACCCAAAGCAAACGTCCAAATCAACAATGAAAAGGTTTCACCAGAAGAGCATCAACCTTCTGGCACGGACCAGCCAGAACCGGACCTGAATCCAGATGAAAATCACAGGATGAAGCTCTATAATCTCAACCAAAAGAATGTGGAAAACGTCTTTTATAACTTACATAATAGATGCCACAACTGTTGCAATAAGAGTTCAGAACAAGAGAAGCTGAGGACGGTTGGCTCGATGTAACCAGTGACAGCAGAGTCGAGGAGATAAAAGAGAGCAGCTCGAATCATTACAAATGTGAGAGTGGGAACTTGTCTCCTTACGAGTACAGCTTCATTGATCATTCTCAGTGTGACTGTAGGAGTCAGCTCATCAGCTCATGGCTCTGTTTATCCCCAATGCTGGCAGATTTGTGGCAAACTTCAATCATGTTGGTTTATGTATCAGTCAACTCTGACTCTCATGAATATATGGAACATCAGCAATGTGCCAGCACAACATTAGATCTGTGTTTTTTTTTCTATAATTTCCTCATTTATTTCCCTTGCTTCTCCCGTGTCACGTTTAACCGCCACCTCCTGCTCCGCAGTGTAAGGAGAGCTCAGTGAAAACACTTATCAGACTCCAGCTAACATGCTGCTGCTGCTAAGCCTGAAGATATCACACACCAACACGCTTCACAGACCACTTTGATCCCACCAACATGAGAGACCCCCCTGGGTGACAAATAAGAGCGCTGGATTCTGCACCTCATCACCCTCAAAGCCGCACACACACGTTCAGCTGGTGGCAGGAATGGGCCACGGACTCTTTCGTCATTAGTGTCTTTCAATGTACTGTTCTGTTACTCATTTAAGCAGCAATGTGGACCAGAGAAGAGTCTAAAAAAAGCCCTTGTGGAGAAAAGCTGCACCGTGCAAACGTTAAACTCCACGGAGCGATTTGCAAGTGCGCTAGCTGAAGAACACGCACAAGCATACAAAATTCTATATGTAATAGGCAAGGCAAGGCAAGGCCTCTTTATTTACACTGTAAAAAAATGACGTTTTTGCTTGAAATAAGCAAAAAAAAACTGCCAATGGAACTAGCGAAAATCGGCTTGTCAAGATTTCTTGAAATAAGATGTGATATTTAGGACTTTTGAGATAAAAGTGATCTTGAAATTAGCTTAAAAACCTCTCCAAATGTAAAAAAAAGCTTGTTTCATATGATATGTTACTCAAAACAATTTGTTTTCAAGACTTTTTCATTTAACAAGATATTCCAGATGTATTGTCTTCAAACAAGTCCCTATATCTGCCTGAAATAGTACTTGTTAGGCAATTGTGTCTTATATTAAGTGTAATGAAATATTTTGACTAAAAATGAGACAAATATACTTGGTAAGACTTTGATTTTTTTCCAGTGTATATAGCGCATTTCATACCACAGGCAACTCAATGTGCTTTACATAAAGACAAGGCATTTAAAAGAACAGCATAAAAACAAGCAATTTAAAGAGAAAAAACTTAGAATAAAAATTAAAACACAGTTAAAAGCAATCAAAGAAGAGGGGAAAAAGAAAAATATAAACTCAACCGTAACCACACGGAAAGAGAAATGTTTTTAACCTGGATTTAAAAGTGCTTACAGTTGTGGCTGATTTCAGTTCTGCTGGTAGTTTGTTCCAGTTGTGTGCAGCATAACAGCTAAAAGCTGCTTTACTGTGTCCAGTTTGAACTCTGGGCTCCACTATCTGACCTGAGTCAGCAGATCTCAGAGCTCTGCTGGGTTTATACTCTGCTAGCATATACTCTACTAAACCATTCCGTGATTTGTAGACGAGCAGCAGAACTTTAAAATCTATTCTGTATCTGACCGGGAGCCGATGTAAAGACCTGAGAACTGGGGTGATGTGATGTGATCTCTTTGTTCTGGTTAAAACTCGGCTGCAGCGTTCTGAATGAGCTGCAGCTGTTTGAGACTCTTTTGGGGGAGTCCAGTCAGAAGACCGTTACAGTAGTCAAGTCTGCTGGAGATGAAAGCATGAATCAGCTTCTCCTGATCCGTTTGGGACATAATAATAATAATAAGTCTATATTTTGTACCTGCTAACCCCCTTCTATACGTATGGGGCCCCACAGTTGAGAGAATGCATGACTCAAACTATCTGAAGACCAAACCATAACCACAATGGGGTCAAATGTGTTGCTGCTCAGAAAGTATTCAAGGTTAAAGTCGACACACAACACACTGCGGGCTTTCATATCAATAACTGGCCTGACGGTGCATTGATAAAGATCATTTTAGGGTTGTTATTTGTCCAAAATTTAACATTTCTGTTGCTGAGATGAATGTCGTTACTAGGGCTGAGCAATTTTATCGATACTGCGATATATATTTATATTTCGTTTCCCAATAAAGTATAGATTTTTCAGCCGTGAGTATCGATTTATTCATTTTTTTATTTATTTTTTTAAAACATTTTTTTAAAGCAAACTTTATTGAAAAGTCAGACGTTACAATTAGTGAGAACACCGAACATTAAGGTAACACAATACAATGCCAGGGGGTCACATTCTACAAAACAGTGATAAATTAGTTTGTGACATGTTCGTTTGTTTCTGTTTGTCTGGCGGTGTTTTCCTTCCGGTTCAAAGGTCGGACCACCGGTCCAATCAGCGACGATTCATGTGAAATCACACTGTCCCTTTTTTTTACCCCCAGACAATGATGTAAGCGTATCGAATCGTATCGTATCGTATCGTATCGTATCGTATCGTATCGTATCGAATCGCATCGAATCGTATCGAATCGTATCGAATCGTATCGTATGCCGTAGGCGGTGCCCACGCCACTGGAAATTTGCTTTTAATTTATGTCAAAGAATGGATGATTGATTAATAGCAACTTGTTCTACTGTGGGTTTAGTGAAAAGGCTCTGCTCTGTGAGGTCGCTCTCAACGAATCAAAACCTTAACAAGAAGTCTGCTCTGAAAAAATAACGTCAACATGTTATATTAAAGCTAAATGAATGAAATTTGTTGCACCAAAAAATAAGCCAACTGAGAGAAGGCTTATAATAATGTAGTTGGAATGACTGTGCTGTGCAACCCGTAACAGTGACGAGTCTTTTGATTGTCACACAGCTGTGAATTATCCAGTGACTGTGACTCATGAATGAAACAGCTGATGGCAAAATCGGCTAACACAAATACAACTCTGCTCTGCCTGAACTTTAGGTACAATGGAGAGAAAAACTCTGAGATTGGGCACCAATCTTCATTCACTGTTGGAAAAACTCCACTAACACCATCTAACATTGGTGTTCAGTAAGCAGAGGTTGGGTTATTAATCGGCATCGATGGGACACAATGACTGGATGCACATGCTAATCTTTAAAAAAAAGTGCTCACTTTTAATCTACCAAAACACACATTTACTTATAATTAAGTTCTAACATTGAGGCTCCGAAACTGACTGAAAGAGGCGTGATTTGTCCATTTTACCTGTCCACAAACCTGCCGTGTGGAACCAGCCTAATTATGTAAAAAAGATAGGATTGGCAAAACCTGTAATCCATTTAAGCCTGGAAGATACAGTGTAATGCCATTCTTTCATGTCCACCCAGAGGCAGCTTGTGAATGGCTGTATTGTCCTTGGGGCACTGAGGGTAAATAACTGCTTCTGGCAACTGGAAAACATTCAAACGTCTGGCTTTAATGGGTGTACTTGTGTTAAAAAAAAACAGTTTTAACAAGCTATTTAAAAAGTATATTACATTTAGCTGATTTCTAAACTTCCGATGTGTAAATTTTAGCAACATTTAGCGTCCTAAATTCCAAACTGGACCCAACCAAATACCTCCACCTAATCCAAACTATACTGACCACAGATAATGTGAAAGTCAGCCTCTGGAACCAGTGTTTGGTTCATCCCTTCTGGATTATTGTAGCACTGAGTTCATACAACATGGAGGTGGGAGGAGCCATGGAGTCTTTGGATATAAATAGCTCATTGTAAGTGGTGTGGCATAATTACGAGTATTGTGTTGCATTTTTTCTGTTCCTGTTTAGTTCATGAACTTTGAAAAGTAAAATATTAGTGCAAAGTTTGTGCTACATGTTAAATTCATATTGCTTTTTAGGATCTAACTAATTCAGACTTGTAATGGCAAATCCGAAACTCTCTGGGAACTGTATGCTCACAATAATTCAGCTGCCTACTCTGCGGTAACTGACCTAAGATCTGCGGTAAAATAAAGCTAATTACTGTCCATAAAACAGGAGGTTATAGCACAAAATGTCCAGCTTTTATTTTCCTCTTGTCAAAAACATCCTTATAAAATGCAATGTTTAATCATGCAGAGCTCAGACAAGTTCTAGATGTGCTGTAGGACCAGAGAGAAGGAAAACTTACCCGCTCCCTCATTTAAAAAGAAAAGTCCCAATCACCAAATGTATTTGCTTGATATAAAATTGAGCATAATTCAATGAAAGAAACACCTTACACTGGAAAAAATCTAAGTCTTACCAAGTATATTTGTCTCATTTCTAGTCAAAATATCTCATTACACTTAATATAAGACACAACTGCCTAACAAGTACCATTTCAGCCAGATATAGGGACTTGTTTGAAGACAATACATCTGGAATATCTTGTTAAATGAAAAAGTCTTGAAAACAAATTGTTTTGAGTCACATATATGAAACAAGCTTTTTTTGACATTTGAAAAGGTTTTTAAGCTAATTTTAAGATCACTTTTAACTCAAAAGTCCTAAATATCACATCTTATTTCAAGAAATCTTGACAAGCCAATTTTCACTAGTTCCATTGGCAGATTTTTTGCTTATTTTAAGCAAAAACGTCTTGTACTTGTTGTTTTTCTTACTTATTTTTGGAGGGGCATTTTTTCCAGTGTATCCACTGTTGGACAGAAGAGAAAATTCTTCTAGACAATTGTGAGGCACGTAAAGAACAAAGAGTTTCCTTGAAACATCTTTAATATTTGATGGAACTGTTGTGCAGTCAATCTAAAGAGCAAAACTGAAAACAAACTACAGATGCAGCCTATGGAAAAAGGACAGTTACTCTTTAAACTACCACCTTCTGGAGAGGCCCTCACAGCTCTTTCAGAACTTACATTTATTACTCAGTTACAATCAGGAATTAATTGGTTATTGTCTGATAAATCAGTGTCCCGGAGCAAAGTCAACGTGTGGTCATTCACAGTCATTCTCTAAGATATGCCCAAGGTGTCCTTTGGTGACACACCAGCTGTGAGGATACATTGAATGAAATTAACTGGAGGTGTGAGCGTGCACGGTTGTTTGTCTCTATGTTAACCCTGTGATGGACTGCCAAACTATCCAGGACGTAACCCCTTAATGCTTTACTTAATGCTCACCATCAGAGACTTTTGCAGATAACAGCTTTAAAGTATATAAAACAAATATTAGCAGTGCATTTATATTTTAAAAATGTCTCGTTTTTTAACATTCAGCGTCTGCATTCACTTCTTTTTAGTTGAAAAATCAACAGACTTAGACTTTGCTCATATTTTTACAAGTAAGTGCTACACTTAAATTATTCAGCGTATCTTCAAGTTTTATTTCTCTACTACAAAGTGTTCCATTTAAAGCGGTTCGGCGTGAGGTCTGAACTGTTTATGGAAAGGGAATTTCGGCTGAATTATTAAAATGAATCCTTTTAAGGCTGTTAGGACCACAAACTAAATTCCGTCCAATCTTATTGCTTTGGCATGAAAGCAGCACTGGAAAAACTCATACAATATTTGTCTCATTTCTAGTCAAAATATCTCATTGCACTTAATATAAACTGCCAAACAAGTACTATTTCAGCCAGATATAGGGACTTGTTTGAAGATAATACATCTGGAATATCTTGTTAAATGAAGCTCTTTTTTGACATTTCAAGAGGTTTTTAAGCTAATTTCAAGATCACTTTTATCTCAAAAGTCCTAAATATCACATCTTATTTCAAGAAATCTTGACAAGCCGATTTTCACTAGTTCCATTGGCAGATTTTTTTGCTTATTTCAAGCAAAAACGTCTTGCATTTGTTGTTTTTTTTACGTATTTTTGGAGGGGCATTTTTTCCAATGAGACATCTGAGCTCAGAATCGAAGTAAGCTGCAGAAGAATACACATGCTCACTTGCTGGGCCGGTGGTCCGGGATGGTCCGATCCAGAGAGATTCTGTCACTGAGAAAGGCATTGTAGCCGTACTTCTCCCTCAGATATTTAGCATCGTTCTCCTCGGCCGGTGACAGCGTGGCAGGAAGGCCGCCTTTACCTCGACCCCCAAAGCCCTCAATCAGGCCCAAGGATTTGGACAGACCTGGGCAAGACAAACAAGAGTTACATGTCAGAATTCTTTAGTGTGCCTGAGCCGCTCTCCTCACAGGAAAGGCTCTATGGCCCACAGCTGATGGCCTTACCCTGAATGTAATAACCGCCTGTCAAAACAGGTGAATCTCTGAGCTGTATTCACAATATGAGAAATGTCAGCACAGCTTCAAACAGAGCGTGATAAGTCTGTTTGAATTTCACAAATAGGAATAAGTACAAAGAGCATAATCCCACTGCATCCTTCTAATGTGCATTCAGTGATTTTAAAAAAGAACAAATCACAAAGAAAGAAATCCCATTCAAGGGCCGCAAGATGCCAAGATTCAAGGCTTCTACTATCAAACAGAGATAAAATACGCTTCTTCTGTCAGGTTGTGTTTGTGGGCGGCTGAATGATCAAAGTGAGTCTTCTCCTATGTGAAAAGCTGTGTTGGAGCATCCATGTGCTGGCAAACATCCTGCATCCTGCAGGCACTGAATCCTTCTCTGTAGTCGACCCTGACCTCAAACCAGCCACACGGAGCAAAGACACCGACTCTTCAGGGATTAATTACGTACAGTTCTGGATTAGCTCGCAGTGAATAACCCATCCACATTAATTGCATCCATTTACACTCATCTCATATTCATGGTGCCTCAAATTTAAATTGTTTATTTGAAATCAACCATTTGATTAATTGTTTATCTGAAGAAGTTTTAAAATTACTTCCAGTTTAATGGGTTTAGTGCAAAATTGCATCAATCAAATCAGACTTAAAGAATATTAAGGTAATATCAGAGATTTACTGATTCTCTCCTAAATCTTTATGCAGGGTATCCTGTGAATAAGTCAAAAGGAAAGTCGGACAGCTCTGACTTCTCCGGTTTGCATAGATTACTCCTCCCTGAGTAAAATCAGGCTCTTTACCGTTTAACTGCCTGTACACCACATCCTCCAGCGAGCTGAGCCTCTTCAGCAGCACCTCATGGCTGATGCTGGGCCCCTGCGCTGTCCCGTTGGCCCGGGGGTGCCTCCCATCAGCCGGAGCCACCGGACCGGCGGCTTGGACGCTGCGTGTGTTGCACTTGGCCCAGAAGGTCATGAATCCAGCAACCGCGAGCACGTTCAGCAGCAGTAAAACCCTCCATCTTCTGAACACAAAAGCCATTAAAAAGGTCTGGGCTCCGAGTGCTGGGGGGGTCAGGAGGGGGTATGGTTCGGGAGACGCCGCGCGTTCAGCAGATTCGGGGCTCCCTGGGCTTGAGATGTGCGGAAAGCTGCAGGGATAATTCACAACCGGCTGGTTACAAAGTCTGCACAGAAACAATACAAGCCCACAGAAATGTTACTGCATGTGTGCGCCGGTGCACTGACTGCTGGACATAAATCTGGTCTCTTACCATCTGACACAGGGGTTATTTTAGGTTGCATGCCCCTTCTGAGGAGATTTGGGGCGCCTGGCCGTCGGCTGTCATCCCTGTCACCGCCACTTCTCGCCTGGCTTTAAAACCATGCACGGAAGATGCGAGACAAAGACGCCAGCATGTGTTGAGCTTGAGGAAGAGATAGCTACTCCTAAATAATTAAACAGTGAGCAGAATATCAAGTGTGTCCTTTTCCCCTCCTTTGCGTCTAACAGAAGCCGGCAGTGCTGCGGCTGAGGACGGCTGCGCGCACAGATCCTCGGATGTGATCAGGGAAATCCTCCCGAACCCTCAGTCAACATTCAGGCTCCTTGTCTGTTCTCATAACGTCTTCCAGCCGATGCTCCTTAATCACTATGAGAAGAAACTAAGGACAGTGCGCGGATTGTGAGAGGCTAGCGGCGCTTGAAGAAATGCAGCATCCTCTCCAGCAAACGTTGTAGATCCTCCGGAAACGCGGCAGCAGCAAAGGAATACGCTCTTATTTCTAGTTTTTATTCACGTTTCCCTCTTTTTCTCAGCACATACCAACGCCTTCCTGTTATTGTGAACGCCCTCCTCGGTTGTTGTGGCTTGTTGTTTCCTCTTATTCTTTTTTTTATAAGGCGCGCAGTCCTTATTAATAAGGACGCTGGACTCGATCCGGCGACGTTTTCACTTCGCAGGTCAGGGGTGGGTGGGATGTCTGCTCACTGACATGATTCAGTGCGTCCAAGAGCCCTGTCCTTGGCTCCGGTGTGGGGGACTGCAAGATTTCTGCAGTCTGAATATTTGCTTTAAAGGTTGTTTCAATGTTGTTCATTTAATTCAAGAATATAGAAGCTTTGCTGTTCCCCTCACGGAGGGAAAAATCTCATCAGATCACTTTTAGGATGCCTGATCAGTGGCTTCTCTTTCAGCTTTAATAGAATTTAGAGGATTTATTGTGGAACAGCCCTAATGCATGCTGAACTGATCCTGAACATATAGAACCAGTCACAGGTTTGGATACTTATTACAAATGAATAAAAAATGTGTCTAAGTGATGCACTGATGTGAAAAACTACTGCAATACACAGAGCTCTGTCAGCTCCATATTTGTTTTTATTAAAATAACACTATCAGTCACCAAAGAGATATTAAATTGTTACAGCATATATTTACCTTTACAAAATAAAGAAAAACAAAGCTGCGTAATAGGTGACCTGCACAGTAGCGTACCCCACAGTTTGGGACCAGGACCGTGACACACATAATACTACATTTTCATCAGGGATCAATGCACATTCTACTTTACTTTCCAGAGATCTCTCTATTCCGATGGCACCAAGGAAAGTAATGGGATACAACTCCCTTCATCTCCAGTTTTGATTTTTTTTTTTTGCTTGACACTCATCAAAGCAGAAATTCCTTTAGCAGCGCAGCATCTGAACCAAAAATCAGTCTTTTAACACACAGAAACCTCAGCAGATACAAAGCAAGACACAATGTGACCATAGCTTCCAGTACAGGGTGCCACTAAGGGGGCACCAGTACAGATTTACAGTTAATCAGATACTAATGTAGCTTCATATCAAAGGGTTTTAAGTTCGGTTTCTTTAGTTTTTAGGTGACTGTTTAAGTGGCTGTTTTCATATTGATGTTTGGAAAACTTTTAGCCAAGACAAAGAGTTTTATTCCCTGGTGTCAGGTTAGCATGTTAAACCATGTGAATCCTAGTTGGATTAACATTTCAAGTCTACTACATTCCAGAAAACAAATAAACCCTTTTGGTACTTTTGGTTTTCTGGTGCTATGACAATGCTGAGATATCTGTACTAGAAAGAGAGCCTCACTAAGGTGATTAAGATATACTGAGGCATTAACGTGGTGAGACACTTTACTGTACTTCATTTCAGAGCTTTAAAATGTGTGCGTTTGTGCAGAAATGGGTCACCCAGATAGCTGGTATGAATCTAGGTGTTGAGTAACTCTGCAGCCTGCAGAAAGACATGCTAACATTGATCTACAGGCAACCCAGGAGGAGAGAAACATTCAGTATGTGCCTGTGTGGGAAAGAAGGACGGTGGAAAACAAAAGGTACAGCGAGATCAAAACCAGCACTAGGTTGTGTGAGACAAATCAAGAGACAAAAAGCAAAAACATCAAGGGAAAAGAAGAAAAAAGGAGCATCCAGTGAGATGTGCACATGGATGCAGAGATATGAGGAGAAAATGGGGAAAGGTGGGAGGAGAGAGCAGACATTTGGGGATCAGAATTCAAAGGGAGAAAAATCCTAAAGTAGAGACAGACACGCTGAGATGCAGGAGAGAACAAAAGATAGACATGAAGAGGGGGGAGACGGTGTGGCAGCAGCTCCGAGGACATCTGAGGGAAATAAGAAGTAAGAGAAGAGCTGACCTGATATCTGTTGAAGGATCGTCTCAACTCAAGTTGCTCTGGTGAGGCTGGTCAAGGGGTGGGCAGATCATGCTTAAAAAAGGCGAGTTGAACTGGATACGACCTGAAAAAGAGTAAAGACTTCCAGCCACGCTGTGCTCTCAGGATCCAATGAACTCAATTTTAGTGTGTGTCCGTCAGTGGCTAGGTATGCTTCATCTTTGTTGTGTTTCTCATGAACAAACGTGCGAATCCGTAGCTGCACAGTGCAGTTATACAACCCAAATGGGACGGAATAAAAAGCGAAACAGTAATGCACAAGAGGTATTCAACAGAAGCCAACTCATATGTTTGAAATACATGTTTAACATACAGCACAAGCATGTGTTAAAGCTAAAGCTAGACCATCAGCCTTTTGCAGAATACTGGTGTATTGAAGCAAAAATGAATCTAAAATAGTACTGAGATATATGTCAGGAGTAAATTTCTAAGATTGAGGATCAATCACACAAAACTGGTAGCTGGAATTTGTTTAACACTCTTTTAATATCATGTAGATCCTCTACTGTGCCACCAAAACCTGTCGCGACCCATCGACACATAGACTCTGCAAGTTCCCTGAAGATATCAGGCATCGAGACATTTGTGGCAGATCTTTCAAATATTGTGAGCCCATTCCGCCTTGTTTTTCCAACACAAATACCACAAAAGCTCAATTTAATGCAGATCTGGAGAATCTGGAGCTCGTAACACTTGTATTACCCTGCTGGAGGTCGTTTCTATCATGAATGGTGGTCTCAAACAACGATTCAAGAACTTAGTAAGCATGAGACGAAGGTGCACTTTGCTTAAAAATCTGAATAAATTCAACTTGAAGTCTCCATTGCAGCTGGTCCAGGTTCGAGTCCCGGCCTGTGGAGCACTTTGCAGCACGTCATGCCCTGAGTGGATGTAAATGTGTTTTATTTATACAGCCCTTAACAGACAATCCTTACGATGTACCAAAGTGCTTTACAGCAGGTAATAAGTAAAGAGAAGAATAAATAAAAACAAATAAAAACAATAAAAGAACAGTGAAAGCAATAAAATACAACAAAATCAAATAAGATAAAAGTGTCATCATATTATCGTATTAAAAGCCATCCTAAATAAGCAGGTTTTTAGCCTAGATCTGAAGAGGCCCAGGTCAGAAATAAGACGCAGCTGGACGGGGGGCTTATTCCAGAGCCCGGGGGCAGCTTTGGGAAAAGGCTCGCTCACCCCAGGGTTTGTATTCTGACCTGGGCACTTCCAGCAGAAACTGATCTGTTGACTGTCATGCCCATGGACTTGTGTTTTTTAGTTTCATGTTTTAGGTTATGTTTTTGTGTCAGTTCATGTCTTAGTTTTCCCTGCACCCGGTTAATTAGTTCACTCACTGCACCTGTTTATTCCCCTCCAGCTGCACCTTGTCCCAATCACGCTCACTCCCTATTTAGTTTCCTGCCTCCCCTGTCAGTTTTGCCAGATCTTTGTTGTTGTTGTTGTTTGCACTTACCCAAGTTACCTTACCTGACCTGCCTGCGTTGTTTCCCGTTATTCCCATGTTCTTCGTCCCTGTCGTAAAGTTAAGTATTTATTTATTCTTGCCATGCCAAGTCCTTTTGTTTTCTCAGTAACATTTTTGAATCCGGCTTAGCCGCGCCTTTGGTTGTTACTTTGTTTTTTGTTAATGAACCAACCGTTATATTTTGAAAGTCCGCATCCGTGTCCTCACTCACACATCCTGACATTGACCTCAGAGCTCTACCAGGACTGTTAAAAGCTCAGATAAATACGATGGGGCGAGGCCGTTGAGAGCTTTAAAAACAAACATTAAAAGTTTAAAATCAGTTCTCTAAAGGACAGGAAGCCAATGGAGGGAGTTAAGAACAGGAGTGATGTGCACACGTCTGTTGGTGTTGGTTAAAAGACGGGCAGCAGCGTTCTGCACCAGCTGAAGGCGGCTGAGAGAAGACCGGGAGACGCCCACATAAAGTCTGACCTTGAACTTATTAGGGCATGGATGGCTTTCTCAAGGTCATGACGACTTAAAAACATTTTAACTTTGGCCAGGAGACGCAGCTGGAAAAAACTAGTCCTGACGACATTGTTCATTTGTTTGTCCAACCTCAGATCAAAGGTCAAAGGTCACTCCCAGATTTCTGACCGTTGAACTAAGCTTTGGAGACGAGGTGCCAAAGCCAGCCGTCAGTATCCCCAAACACAATGCATTCAGTTCTGTCATCATTTAAATGAAGAAAATTTTGGAAAAAATGTTTGGATGAAAAAAATTGGATGCTCACAAATGTGTTGGAGGCACTATAAGGCCTCCAAAAACCAGATATTTTCACCGGTTGTTTTTTATTCAACTTTTCAAGCTCTGCTTTAAGTAGATGGTGCATGTTGAACTGGCATCCACATGAAAACCAGGATTTATAAGCAGAATACTGCCCTGTAGTTAATCCTGCTGCTATCTCTTCCCCGACAACGCGCAAATATCCGGTCACACACGATTAAAAACACAATGGGATTTGTCAAACCAGGCCCTCTTCTTCTATTGTTTAGGTAAATAAACTGTTTTTTTTGGGTTTTTTTTAATCATAGTTCTCAAAGTGTTGACTGATAGGAGCTCAACTCCAAACGCCAGCGTTGTCCTGCGATCATGTCTGGGTGCACAGGATCCTGTAGAAAAAGGAAGGTTCATTACATTCAGCTGTGGGGCTAGAAAGTCGAGGAGGAGTCTGAGATCAAAGCCAGCACGATAACTGCGGGAGGGTGAGGATAGCCTGGGAGTTATGAGGAGAGGGAGTTTTTCACAATGTCCTAAAAATAGGATGGCGAGCTTCTTTAGTCGACCACACTGTGGGCTCCGGCGCACGTGATTTAAACGCTCAGAAAATTAGCCCTGGGGCTTATACCTCTGCACAAGTTAATTCCATTCTCCATGAGACTTTACCAGTTGCTAAGCAGGATTTGTGTATGATGAAGTTAATCACTGCACTGTGGGGAAGAGGAAAATATAAGATCCAAAACTTTGGCTGCGTCTTTTAACACATGCTTGTTTAATTTTTACACAACAGCCCATTTTACTGGTCCTGTGGGTCTATTGTGATCTCAGCCGGCAGATGCTAAGTCTAATTGACCTTCACACTGGATTGACTGGAGTGGGTGCTTTTTTTTTTTTTCTTTTCTGGGGGATCAGAGCAGTGGTACAGCATGTGGTGGCGGGTGCCGCTCCACAGCCAGAGAGCTAAAGAGTAATTTAGGTCAGGTACCAGCTACTGCTTAGACTACTGACAGTTTCCTGATGAAAGACACCTGCCATGGTGTCTGGTTAGCAGTGGCTACCATGGAGGGATCATATCCTAATCCTACATGCCAACTTTAACACTTCATTGTGCAAACATTTATTGAAATGATGCAAAAAAAAATGTATTAAAACACAGTGCATGCTCGTCTTTGAAAAGGATCTGGCTACACTGAGAAAGCTAAGAAGTCAAATCAGGTCCTACAGTGGAAAAAATCAAAGTCTTACCAAGTATATTTGTCTCATTTCTAGTCAAAATATCTCATTACACTTAATATAAGACACAACAGCCTAACAAGTACTATTTCAGCCAGATATAGGGACTTGTTTGAAGACAATACATCTGGAATATCTTGTTAAATGAAAAAGTCTTGAAAACATCTTGTTTTGAGTCATATTTCACATGAAAAAAGCTTTTTTTGACATTTGAAGAGGTTTTTAAGCTAATTTCAAGATCACTTTTATCTCAAAAGTCCTAAATATCACATTTTATTTCAAGAAATCTTGACAAGCCGATTTTCACTAGTTCCATTGGCAGATTTTTTTTTGCTTATTTCAAGCAAAAACGTCTTTTATTTGTTGTTTTTTTACTTATTTTTGGAGGAGCATTTTTTCCAGTGCATAGTAGCTCAGGCAAAAATGAGTGAATGATACAGGCACTTCACATAGTCTACTTTGTCTAAAATACGCACCGATCAGCCATAACATTATGAGCTGATCTCCCATTGAGTACGTCTTCCTCAAGCAGCCAAAACACTACTACTTGGCATATCTGATTTGTCCATTACTGACAAATTTAAGAGAAAACTTCACCAAACATTTGCTTTCTGTGCTGGAAAGTGTATTCTTTTGAATTGGATAATGGATAAAGCCCCATCCATCTAAGGCTCAGTGGCACAGGGTGACACTCCAATATGTTGCTTTGGGCTACAGTATTTGATGTGTAAATTACACAGCAAAGATGATGTTTTCTGTAAAACATGGGGACCCTTTTTTGTCATATATTGGTTTGAATATCTCTACCTTAACAGAGCTGAGAATGCTCTGGCTCGTAAATGACACCCTACCATTTAATTTATATGTTTTTGTTTATGTGTACCTTTCTTTGATCATGTGAATGTATCATGCATGGCAGTGTTGGGTTTATTTTGCTTGCTCATCTTATTTATATGGGATGACTCCTGAATTTCTCGCCTGTATAAATTTAAATCTGAATTTGAATTTAGATGCGTATGTGAGCCAAATGTGTGTATGTTCGATTTTGTCGTGTGTATTTCTGTTTTGTCTTTTGAAAATTTAATAAACAATGTGAAAGCCAGTATGCAGATTGTCCCAGCAGGACCATCTTATCTTATTTTATCTTAATTGATTTTGTTATATTTTATTGCTTTCACTGTTCTTTAATTGTTTTTATTTGTTTTTACTTATTGTTCTCTTTATTTATTACCTGCTGTAAAGCACTTTGGTACACCGTAAGGATCGTCTGTTAAGGGCTGTATAAATAAAATGCATTTACATTTACATTTCCTCCATCATTCAGCTGGTTGTGTCTGATTGGTGTGGAGTTGTTAGACGGTTTGTTTTGAAAAAGTTGCAGAACCGCTGTAACCTTTACATTAATCAATTCAGTTATATTTTATTAATCCCTGTCGGGGAGTCATGTATAAATGACCGTTATGGATAGCTAACAAAACAGAATAAAAGTCAGTTGGCAAACTTTAGGAAAGTCTAAGTATTACGAGGTGATTGAAATCTTCAGAGATCACCACGGATGGATTGGCATGTAGCTTTTGTAGCTTGGGATTCATCGTCAGCCAGTCACAAAAGAAAACTCAACATGGACATAAACTCCCTGCCAATAGTGCGACATCTCTCTGTCAGCAGCCTTTGTTTTTTCAAATTCAAAGTCTGATTTTGATGCTGTAATAATTCAATATTAGAAAATTTTTTTATTTTTTAATTTATTCAAACTCTGATGGCACAGAAAAACTTCCATATCTTTGCCCATATAGTCTAAAAGCTGGATAGACGGGTCTTAGTTGTTCATGCAGCCATGTTTCTGTGATACAGATAAAACCGCCCTCCAGATATTCCTGCAACGTCCTCGTCTGGGTTCCAAACTCATCCAATTTGTCTGCTATAGATCTCACATTCCTCAGGATAATCAAGGGAAGAAATAATCTAAACTTCCTCCCAATTGTCATTTTGTTCCCCTCTATATCTTAAAGGTCTCGTCTCATTCCAGGCATTACTTGGGCTTTGAAAAGTTCAATCAGCTGCTCCAAGATGCAAACAACGTTGCCACTGGTTTGGTTACACATCTTAACACCCCAGCAGCACAGCATTCAAACCAACACAGAAATCAATGTTTTCCCAGAGAAAAGCTCGATAGAATATCACAGAAAGACACAATATGTGCAGAGCTATGGCAGCAGGCTGCGAATATAGAGCTGCATCATTCGAAGTCAAAGAGTATTTGAGTTGAGGCGGTTTAATAATTCCAGAAATGAATACAGCCTCATGTCTGATGACCACTGGAGGAGAAAGCTGTTGCCATGTGGATGTACGGGGGCTGCAAAAGTGTTTAGGTGGGTGACAAATATCAAATTCAGGATGCAGGAGACAAAATAACCAGCGTTAGTGGCTTTACCTGTCAGTCATTGTAACGTTGTGGCCAGGTGTCCTTGGTCTCAAACCGAAATGGAAACAGCCACATTGGTTATGCAGTGTGTGTGTGTGGTGCCTGAACCTCTTTGTAGTCTGCAGCAAATTCTGCTTAATGGTTCTAGTTCCAGTCCAATGATTTCACAGCCCATCTTAATGATCCAATTCTGACGGTTAAAGTGATTGTTGCTAAAAGCACCGAGGCAAGCTGTTATGTTACAGGAAATAATAGATTTAATGAAACACCTGTGAACAATTAATAAAACTGGATTTTACAGCTTCCTGAGGAAAGTTTGGATATGCTTGAGCTCTCGACTGCATGGCCGTTCACCAGTGAGGCAGAAACACAGAATTCTGGTTTTAGAAGCATTCGGGTTGAGGCAAACACCACGAGGAGAAGTCCATCTCAGCTGGAGGTTTATTGTCAGAACACCTAAAGCTAATTGTTTGTAGATCTGAGGTCCTGCAGCCATTGTTGGGGGTGAAGAGCACTCATGGGGCTAAAATAGAGAGCACTAAAAACTGTTGTGAACACACTCAGGATAGAATGAATATTAGGGCCGGGCAACGATTAAAATGTTTAATCTAATTAATCACATGATTTCCCTGATAAATCACGATTAATCGCATTTTTACGCAAAATCCAAAAATGAATCCAAAAGTAGTGTATAGCTTTTAGCATTTAGTTTTATTTTAAATGTGCTGCCATATGAATGAAAGTGCCATAACATTTGTTGTGCAAACACACTTTTAACATCAGCATCTTTCTGTAGTTTTTATGTAGAAGCCTCGCTCCACTGTCTGTTTCCTTGAATGACTTGCTGCTATCAGTTGTGTGTTTTGCCTTTAAGTGATATTTTAGACTGGAACTTCTACGCTGAGAAGACAATTCAACTTGGCAGTGTTTACAGATGACTTTGGTTCTGTCGACTCCGCCGTCTGGAAGAACTTTAAAATGAAAATGGCCGAGTAAAAGTTTTCCGGTTCCACAGCAGACAGCAACCGACTTTTACAATAATAACATAAATAATAAAACAGGGGTGGTTTGTGGCGTAGTGGGTTGAGCAGGCGTCCCATGTACAGAGGCTATAGTCCTCGCTGCAGCTGGCCCCGGTTCTAGTCCCACATCGGACGGCCCTGTGCTGCGTGTCGTTCCCCCTCTCTCTGCCCCCTGCTTCCTGTCTCTCTGAACTTTCCGATCCATCAAAGGCACAAAAGCCCAAATTATTTAGTTTTTTAAATGAAAAAAAATTTAAATAAAATAAAAACTGAGTTAATGCGCGATAAAATATTTATCTGCGTTAAATAATTAACGAGTTACCTCGCCCAGCCCTAATGAATATGCATTCAGATTACATCCGTCTGTCTGTGTTTTTATGATGATATGAACGCACGCCGTCCTGGGGACACATTCTGGACCACCTGCAACACCTGAGGTGACTCCACACAAGCAGGTGAGCCAACACCAGGATGTTTATAGCTCTCCTGATTCCTGAAAGCAGCATAAAAATTCACAGGATGAATTATTCACAGAAAACCTCCCGCTCATCTTTTTTATTTCTGCATAGACGGTCAGCAAAGCAGCTGTGAGCGCAGCTCCAAAGCTCTGGATCCGTCCCGTAAAGTCCTGGGAGTTGGTTTTCATCCGGCCCTGACCAGATCAGTACGATTTACAGCCGGCTTGATGTGCATTTTGGCTTGTGGAAACGACATGGAACAACTGTAGTCTCAAGCCAACTAACTGTCAAAAGCTAAGGAGCTAAGGGTTATATTTCATGTGAGCTGGATAGGAAAGAATACATAAAGATGAGGCACAGCTGCCAGCTCACTGGAAATGCTACGACAGCAATCTGTGAGAATATACTGAAGGTTTTACTGGACTGTCAATGACACACAATGAAAAATACCAGGATTAGCAGGAGGCTTTATACGAGTTGCCTGTAACCTATTGATTGGCACTGATTGTATTCCATTACATCAATCAAATCACGACAATATCAATTCCATATTAAATATGACTCAGGTGCATCTGAAACATGCTAACGTCTGAATAACGACATAGTTATTGAAATTGTGATTTTACAACAAATAATCCAAAGATTTAGTGCAGATTTGTGTCCTTTAGGAACTAAATTTTAGGGTTTGAGTCTTCGCTAGGCAGCTGCAGACATCATCAATGTAAATGTAAATGTATTTTGTTTATACAGCCCTTTACAAACAATCCTTACACTCACGCAAGCCTGGGGATCAGGTAGAAAGCAGAAGAGGTTTGTTTTACTACTATTTACAGTAAAATAGACCAAAAAAAAGCAGCACATCGAAATAAATATCAACATTTTTGTTGATTCAACTTTTGCGTTTTGAACACGTTTTTTTAAATGTTCTTAAATAAATGTAAATGTAAATGTATTTCATTTATATAGCCCTTTACAAACAATCATTACAATGTACCAAAGTGCTTTAGAGCAGGTAATAAATAAAGAGAAGAATAAGTAAAAACAAATAAAAACAATAAAAGAACAGTGAAAGCAATAAAATACAACAAAATCGAATAAGATAAATAAGATAAAAGTGTCACCATACTACTGGGTTTTAAAAGCAATCCTAAATAAGTGTGGTACACCCCAGGGTTTGTATTCTGACCTCGGCACATCCATCAAAAATTGATTTGTTGACCTCAGAGCTCATCAATGAGGAAACTAAATGTCTATAAACAGGGACTGAATCAGAACAAACTTTTATCTGAACAAAAAGAGAGCATGTTTCCCGTGGCAGTGTCCCAGCAGGTGGAGCTTTCTACAAAACCTATCAGTCACATATGTCAACAGAGGAGCCCCGATGAGAGCCGGCAGGCTTTCCTGTTACAGGCACACAGAAAAAAGGCATCGAACCATCAACATGCCAAGAACGGTCTTTAATCTTCAGCCATGCTACAGACAGACTGCCACGCTGTGTGTCATTCTTGCTCCCATCCTGTCATCCCCTGCGTCGCTCCTCAAACTCCCCCCTTCATGTTCTGCCAGGCCCCACTGAGCTCCACCGCTCCGGCTGAAAGTTTACTAAATGAAACCAAGCAAACTGTCACACATCTGATTTATTTCTCAGGACAAAAATAAAATCCATCCTCTTTCATTTCTCATGACATGCTAAAAATTCCACTGCCGCAGGTCTAAAATGAGACAAATCGAGTCTCGGATGAACAACAACTCCTGACATATTACACCGTGACATTATTCATTTCACTAAAAATGAGCAAAACGCAGAATAAGTCTGTGGAAAACTAAGTGAACCCCTGATCCAGCAGCTGGTTTCCTGTGGGACGTTCTCAGTCTCTCTCCTGGTTGAGGAGGAATCTTGTTCCCACTCTTCTCTCCAGCGCTGCTTCAGCTCATTGAGGTTTGCAGCTCTGGTTTCTGCACAGCTCTCTGAAGGTCCCACCACAGCATCTCAGTCAGGCTGAGCTCTGGACTCTGACTGGACCGTTGCAACACCTCGATTCTTCTCTTCTTCACACATTCTGCTGTAGATCTGCTGCTGTGTTTGGGATCTTTGTCCTGTTGATGAGCCAGTTTCAGCCCAGCTTTGACTCACATTAGACTCTAGAACACTTTGGTATCCAGAGGAGTTCAAGGTGGACTCAATGACTGCGAGGTGCCCAGGTCCTGTGGCTGCAGAACCAGCCCAGATCATCAGCCCTCCACCACCGTGCTTAACAGTTGGTGTGAGGTGTTTGTGCTGATGTGCTGTGTATGGTTTCCTCCAAACGTGCTGCTGTGCATTATGAGCAAACATCTCCACTTTGGTCTGGTCTGCCCAAAGGACATTGTTCCAGAAGTCTTGTGGTTTGTTCAGATGCAGCTTTGCAAACCTAAGCTGTGCTGCCATGTTCTTTTTAGAGAGAAGAGGCTTTCTCCTGCAGCCCTTCCAAAGTCAGTCTTTTTCTAACTGTGCTGTCATAAACTTTAACCTTAACATGCTAACTGAGGCCTGCAGAGTCTGAGATGTAGCTCTTGAGTGTCTGACCTTGGGGTGACCTTGCTGGGACGTCCACTCCTGGGATGATTGACAGCTGTCCTGAATGTGTTCAGAATAATCTTTCTCTCTGTAGAACGATGGACTCCAGATAGTTTGGAAACGGCCTTATAACCCTTCCCAGGTTGATGGGCAGCAACAGCTGCTTCTCTGAGATTGTTGCTGGTGTCTTTCCTCCTTGGCATCGTGTTAACACACACCTGAATGCTGCAGAACTTCATACTTGATGATGATCAATTAATTAATTGAAGTGCATATTCTTAACTGCACCAGGGTACCACTTACCCCCTTAATTCCAGTTATGGCTGAATTAGCTTTTTCATTTTCACCGCAGAATAATATGTGACAGGCTGGTGTTCATCTGAGTTCATCTTTATCTTTTATCTTAAAAATCTTAGCGAGTGCTTCTTTAGTTTCACAGGACTGTAGGATGATGTGTGGCTCGTAGGGTTTCCTGGCTCTAATTTCAGCTGTCCTACTTCCCGTCTCGCCTCAGAGCTTTAGGTGAATCAGAGCCAGAAATGTATTTCTTCTCTGCTGATCTGTAACTTTGCTTTGATGACTGTATAGAAAGGTATGGGTAATGTTAGAGTGGGTTTATTATAAGAAGGAATATGACATCATGCAGTAGTTTTCCTAAAAGGATTGGTGGATCATTGGATTCTCAGGCACACATCACATGACAAGTGTGTGTGTTCAAAAATATATTTATTACAAAATGTACAATTACACAGCTATACTGGGCCTTTATGAGAGATGTTTTAATGGGCATCCAAACAGAATTCATCCCAGTGACTACTGGTAATTCATGCCTTTTTGGGACAGAGCTGGAGCTGATGAGAGCTGATGAAAGGTAAACATGGATCAGTTCGGACGAGAGGAAGAAGAGAGCTGCAGCATTTATTCACTGCAGAGGCATCATGCAGGCGCTGGATCGGGTTTAACATTCAAATTCTGTCAGAAAACTTTCCTTAAACTGTCTTTTGTGGTTCGTGACAGAAGCAAGAACTCCCGCACTCCAGATTTACCGGCCAGGTTAAACATAGCAGTGTTTGACGTTGTGTTTTCTCTAATTAATTGATATTAACCAGCATTTACAAGGCCGTACATATCTCACAGCCATTGATATCTTCAAACTTTTACCATGGATCCCAGATCACAAGCTGGAAATGTGAAAACAACATTGTCACACATTCACAGAATGTTCATCTTCACATGGCCAGCGAACTCTAAATATCTTTAACTAAGTGGTGAAGTAAAAGAGCTCGTATCTGTCAGTGTGTTGTTGGACCTTCTCATTTAGGACGCTCTTCCTTAGCCTTTGGACAGTTTTGGAGTTTTAATTGAACTTCTTGTGTCTTTTCTTTCCCGCCAGCTGACGGTTCAGCTGTCAAACCTCCTCATTCTCCTCCATCTGACCTCCTCAGCTGTAGGCTCCGCAGAAAGGTTGAAGCCGTAAGGAGGAGGACCCCCTCTCTGACCAGTTTGTCCTATAAAATAAGACACACATTAAAGTTAAATAGGTTTTCAGACTCAGTGTCACTGCAGCCAGCCTGCACTACACTGGAAAAAATGCCCCTCCAAAAATAAGTTTAAAAAAAACAACAAATAAAAGACGTTTTTGCTTGAAATAAGCAAAAAAATCTGCCAATGGAACTAGTGAAAATCGGCTTGTCAAGATTTCTTGAAATAAGATGTGATATTTGGAACTTTTGAGATAAAAGCGATCTTGAAATTAGCTTAAAAACCTCTTCAAATGTCAAAAAAAAAGCTTGTTTCAGGGGCGGTCGGTGGCGTAGTGGGTTAAGCAGCCGCCCCATGTATAGAGGCTACAGTCCTCGCTGCAGCTGGCCCCGGTTCGAGTCCCGCACCAGACAGCCCTTTGCTGCATGTCTTCCCCCTCTCTCTGCCCCCTGCTTCCTGTCTTTCTCAAACTGTCCTAACATTAAAGGCATTAAAAAAAAAGCCCCAAAAAATACTTAAAAAAAAAAAAAAAAAGCTTGTTTCATATGAAATCTGACAAGACTTTTTCATTTAACAAGATATTCCAGATGTATTGTCTTCAAACAAGTCCCTATATCTGGCTGAAATGGTACTTGTTAGGCAGTTGTGTCTTATATTAAGTGTAATGAGATATTTTGACTAGAAATGAGACAAATGTACTTGGTAAGACTTTGATTTTTTCCAGTGTAATCAAACCCCCCCTCTGCTCTTACCTGAGTCATTCAGGCTGTTTCTGATGGCTGCATCCAGCTGCTCCTCCTCCGTCAGCCCACCGGTGAAAGTTGCTGCCTGACCCATTGTGTAACCTGGTGCTTGCTGAGAGTTTCCTGAGAATCGTCCACCTGTGCCGCTGTAACCTGTGCACACACACGTTAAGACTGTTGTGTTGTTTAGTCTGTATATGCTACAGTTTCTCAGTCAGAGCTCTGAGCTGAAGTTCAAATTTAAATACGTTCTGGAAAAGCCGACGAACTGCATCTTCATTTTTACTGTTTTATTTCCATTCTGTGGAGCACAGTTGCTTTTAAATGCTCTATATAAGTAAAGGTGACCTGACTGACGTCACTTGTGTGCAGAGATGGGGACTCGAGTCGCTGTTTTGATGACTTGTGACTTGACTTGACAAAAAAAGAAAAGACTTGAGACTCGACTCGGACTTGGAAGTTAAAGACTCGGCACTTGACTTGACTTGAGACACGATGACTTGAGAGTTATTCAGTTCATGTTTTCAGTTTGAATATAAAATTAATAATTTAAAAAATAATATCGATTACCCGGTAGGAGCGCAGGACCGAAAGTCGTTGTCTTCGGCTTTCGTAATTACCATAAGCTCATTTGACAAGCACTTACTGGTCAGAATGGATCTTCAAATGAGCTAATATTATCCTGTTAGCCTAGTCGGTAGTTAGCTAACGTTAGCTCGACATGATACGGGGTGGGGACAGCTACTTATCTTGTCTTTTCACTTTATTAAGATCAGAATCTGCAGGTAAAATTGGTAAAAATAAAAGACTTGACTTGACTTGCCCAAGAAAAAATTACTTGGGACTTGAAAGCTAAGACTTGAGACTTGCACATGTGTGACTTGGTCCCATCTCTGCTTGTGTGTGATGTAGAAAATTGAATCACTTGAGCGTCTCATACCTGAAGTGCCCGAGGAGCTGTAGTACGCACCGGGCTGCGAGCTATATCCATGCGAGGTGACCAACTCTGGTGGAAAAAATACACACAAACACAAACTTCTGGAACTGCTCATTCACATTGAAGCACATGAACTCATTATGTCATTAAAGGCTCTTTAGAGATGTGAAATGAATGGCTTTATCAACCTTTAAAGTCATTAATGTTCCTCTCAGGTCGGGTTTGCACTCACTCAAAGAAAATCTGAAGCGAGCTTTTGAAGAGCAGTAAAAGGGTTAGCGTGTGTCCACGTTTGATTCATGTTGCTTTCATGTGGTGATAACCAATCCGTCATGTGGTGATAATCAATCCGTCACGCCATCTTAATCGTTGCAGGTCAGATGTAATTTGCAAAATTGTCTCCAACCCCTCCGATGCTCAGCAAGTCTTCCTGGAAACTGTCAAAACCCACCTTAAACGTATTAAGAGTGGAAGTGTTGTTGGCTCTTACTGTTACTGTTGCCCTTTTTAATTCACATCTTTTAAATGTGATTAAAAACTGCAACAGAAGCCCATCCGCCCGTACAGCTTCATGGCTTCCTGGCTGTGAAAGTAACAGTCAGAGGAACGCTGCATCTGCCAGTCGAGGGAGATTGGACCGTACATCCCTGAAGTCCTCAGTCTCATAATGTGTTTTAATAACACGTAATTAAACCACAACAATTAAAAGTGTGCCAAGTGCACTGTGGTTTGTGTAAAACATTTCACCAGCGATTGAAGCAGCTAAAATGATCCCTTTTCTACATTTTTAAGTTCAGTGAGAAGTCATTGTTGTACTTGTGAGGGTTTAGGGTTCAGAAAGCTGCTGCTCGTCTGGTGTTCAACCTCCCCGAGCTCTCCCACACCACTCCCCTTCTCCGCTCTCTACACTGGCTCCCTGTAGCTGCAGCATCCAGTTTCAGACTCTGGTGCTGGCCTACAGGGCAGTGGGAGGAGCAGCTCCTTCATACCTCCAGGCTGTGGTCGAGCCCTACACCCCCGCCCGACCGCTTCGCTCTGCGGCCTCCAGGCGGCCGGCTGCCCACTCACTCAGCGGTCCCTGCCTGTTTCTCTGTTCTGGCACCCCCATGGTGGAACGATCTCCCGACTGATGTCAGGACAGCTGAGTCACTGCCCATCTTTGGCCGCAGGCTGCAAACCCATCTCTTCAGGAAACACTACCCTGATCCGCCCTCTGAGGACATCACCTGTTTCGTCCCAGCTTCTTACGCACTTATTTGTTTCCTAAATTGTCTTCCCATTTGTCTCGGTACCTAACTTATCGCACTTACTCTAGCACTAGTTATGCTCTTAGCTGTTTGGTTTTGGAAGGAAATGCACTTATAATTTCTTGTGAACTGAAGTTCTTTTGCGTACTGCTGTGGAACACACTTATTGTAAGTCGCTTTGGATAAAAGCGTCTGCAAAATGACCGTAATGTAATGTAAAGTCATTGTTGTACTTGTGAGGGTTTAATGTGCAGCAGTAACAGACTAGTTGTCATAAACATGATCTTTTACTTCAGCTGAGGGCACAGTTTCATTGTCACTGCTGTATGAAAGGTCTCACAACTGCATAAAACTCAAAGAGTTTTCTAATAAAAAAAAAAGTTGCATCATGAGAAAATTCATATCAAGCAAACAAGCACACTGCACCGTCTTCAACAAAACAGTTCTGAAGGGAAACAGGTGAAAATACTGACATATGATCAGACGGAGAACAGAAGCTCATGTCAGATGTTAACAAAAAACATGACTAAGCGCTGCAGTTACTAAAAATCTGCTCAGCTCCAGTATTCATTTCATAACACGACCTGTCAGATTCCTCTGAAAAGTCATCAGAAGCCAAATTAACCTACTACTGCTGTGTATGTCTGTCAGTTAATGGGACTGGACCAGTTCCTAACTCTGACCTGGTCAGACTGATGTCACAAAATTAAATGGAGGAGCAACAGGTCGCTCATGCCAGAAAAAAATCATTTGGCTTCAGGAAAAAAATGCTTCAGTGAAACTAAAAGTTAAACTCAAACCTGCACATTTCTTCATGATGAACTTCAGTGGTCCTGTGGTGTAGAGCAGACCCACCAGGATACCTGCCAGGTGACCAACAAAAGAGGTCCTGGAGAAGCAGAGCACAGATGAAGCGTTAGCCAGCCGAACACCGCCACCTGGTGGACACTTTAATCCATAGCACCGAGAAGAAAAATACTCTGAGTGTGCTAAATGAACCTCGGTAAGCGGAGGAAACTGAGGGTGAAGAAGTGTCCCATAGTTAAAAGATGGGCCAAAGCTAAATCAAATATGGCCACACGGAGAAAAAGTTGTTCGTCCCGTGTTAGTCCTGTCGCTGGAACAGTATTAAATGTGGACCAGGGGGAAATCAACGCGAGCGGGGTCATCAGAGATTTGGTTGGCCTCCTTCTGAGGGATCACTTTAGAACATGCACCGATGGCACTGAGCTCAGCCTCCTCAGTAAGTACCAACTTCCTGTCTCATCCTTTTATTGGCTGTGCTTGAAAATGTCAGTTTCTTGCTCACAAATGATCCCCTATAAGGTGCTGCTTCCTAAAGAAACTAAAAGACACAATCTCTGTGTTGTGATGGACAGTTTGGAAGCTTTGTTTTCTTCTGTTGGTTTTCAGAACATATTTTAAATCACACAATGTGTGTACTGGACAGTTTTAAAAGCTTGTAGCCAATGGAGAGTATAAAAATGAATGGAAGTGGTCCCAGGACTGCCACCTAGGGAACTAAATTCTGGAAAGCTGGTTAAATTCTGAGGCTGGAAACTCACCCAGGTGATGTTATGTGGATCAACACAAGCTCCGCCCAGCTCGCATAGCGGTTAGACACAGGGAGACCCATCACATAAGTCACGCCTCCGGGGTGGTAATGGTTATTGATCACCTTCAGACCAAACAGAACACCTAGAAAACACAAAAACAATGATTAACAGGGATTAGGAAATGCCGGCATTGGGGAAAGATGTTGCACGATACTTTGGTGTTTCTATTAAAAGTAATTTTGTAAACTGCGATATGATTTATACCCGAGAAGCCAACAGCACACGCCATGCTGTAGGACTGGTCCTCAGTGAGCTCTGTTAACAGCGCCTCCAGCACCAGATAAACCAATCCAGTGAGCAGGGAAAACACCGAGAGCAGGTAAAGGAACCAGGCGCCTCCCAGCCGTCGCTCCAGCCTGATACCTTTCCACAGGAAGGACGCCATGTTGAAATACAGGTGCCAGTCGTCTGCATGGTGCAGTGGAGACAGAAGAAGTCTGCGCCAGTCTTTAAACCAGTACGCCTGCTGCACACTCACGCAAGCCTGGGGATCAGGTAAAAAGCAGAGGTTTTTTTTACTACTATTTGCAGTAAAATAGACCAAAGAAAAGCAGCACATCGAAATAAATATCAACGTTTTGGTTGATTCAACCTTTACCTTTTCGAACAAGTTTTTTTAAATGTTCTTAAATAAATGTAAATGTATTTTATTTATACAGCCCTTTACAGGCCCTTTCGCTCACCCCAGGGTTTGTATTCTGACCTGGGCACTTCCAGCAGAAACTGATCTGTTGACCTCAGAGCTCTACCAGGACTGTTAAAAGCTCAGATAAATACGACGGGGCGAGGCCGTTAAGAGCTTTAAAAACAAACATTAAAAGTTTAAAATCAGTTCTCTAAAGGACAGGAAGCCAATGGAGGGAGTTCAGAACAGGAGTGATGTGCACACGTCTGTTGGTGTTGGTTAAAAGACGGGCAGCAGCGTTCTGCACCAGCTGAAGGCGGCTGAGAGAAGACTGGGAGACGCCGACATAAAGAGCATTGCAATAGTCTGACCTTGAACTTATTAGGGCATGGATGGCTTTCTCAAGGTCATGACGACTTAAAAACATTTTAACTTTGGCCGGGAGACGCAGCTGGAAAAAACTAGTCCTGACGACATTGTTAATTTGTTTGTCCAACCTCAGATCAAAGGTCAAAGGTCACTCCCAGATTTCTGACGGTTGAACAAAGCTTAATATCAGCAATACAATTAAACAAAGAACATTGTGTACTGTTACTATTTGGCTTCAATGGTAGATACATTTGTAAATCGTCTGCATAACAGTGGAAAGAAAGGTTGTGCCGGGCTATAATTAACCCAAGTGGTAGCATGTACAACGAGAAGAGGATAGGGCCAAGAATAGATCCTAGAGGGACTCCACAGGAGAGAGGAGCACTGAAAGAGGAAAGGTCACCAACCATAAATAAAGTGTGTAGAGCCGCATCAGTAAGTTACCTGCATCAGAGGAGCAGCAGGAAACAGAAAGAGGTACACGTTGAGAGCCAAGACACCCAACGTGATGGGAGGGATGTTGTCCAGGCCCACCTGGAACAGCTGGGAGGCCAGGAGCAGCAGGCCCATGTGGGACCTCCTCTGTCTGGGATGCATACTGAAGACCACCTGGGAGGAGACAGCCAAAAGATTAACGTTCAATCATTTCTGGTTTATTACAGAATTCACATCGTAATATCAGAGGAGGCTCTCCTCTGTAGAACTGAAACGGGCATTACAACAACAAGAGAACTACGAGTGAATGTGATTCTAAAGGTGCTTAAATCTCATTCTCGTTACATTCATTCACATTTTAAAGCCTGGAATGAGAGCATTAAAACTCCAGATATATCATGTATACTTGTCCAGAGAATACACATTTAAGTAAAAGACGAGCACACATAAATTTACTCCCTACAGTTTTATTCAACCATCACCAACAGTCTCACATGAACACTTTCCAGGTCCTCCTAACAGCTTATGGATGAAATACAAGCACTAAAAGAGATGCTGTGCCTTTTCTATTGAAATGCATCAGTCCAACTTAGACTTGCTCTTGGCTGGCAGAACCCTCCATGATTTCAGATTACAGCTAATGAAACATTCTTGCTTTTCTTGCTCCATGTGCCGATGAATGCCAGTAAATCTCCACGGCTGCTGTCCGCTGTTGTTGCCCTTTGGTTGCATTCGTGGATTTCTCTGTGTTGCATGTAATATCAAACGTGTACATGATACATAACGCTGCAGTGATCAGGTTGTTTATCTTGCGACTCAAATAGGAGGAATACACAGAAACCTTTAAATATTTAGGAACAGGCAACTGAATAAAGGCTTTAAATCAAGTTTAAGGAACTTATTGTACATGTTAATGTAGTGTGTAGTTTTTTTAATTACCATTAAAAAAAAGAGACCATCTTCGGAAACACAAATAAAAGGTAAACTTACCTTTAGTTCAGTTGGCAGCTGTGAAGCTCTTCCTCTTTCCGAGGAACTTTGACCAATGCTAATGCTAATGCTAACGTTAAAGTTTTTTGTTGCCTGTTTTATCCGGTTATTCAGCGGAGTGCGTTTTAAAGGACTTAAACACTGATAGACTGACTCTGGCTGTACTCATAAACATATTGGTCACACGTTAGCAGAGTTTCTTGCTCGACGTTTCGTCATTTCCAGCAACGAGCAACTACTCTGCAACAGCGGGGCGGAGCGAGTAGGCGTCAGGTGTCATGTGACAATAACATTAGTACGTCATGGCGCAGCCGCAGTAGGGTTCTGAGTGAGAGTTCTTTTCAATCAGGACCTCTGTGCTCATAATAATTATATTATGCCTTTTATCCCAGGCCCTGTTGGTTTATCCTTACATTCCCTGCTATTACTAAATAATCGACAGCTTTTAAAATAAATAAACCATATGTTTGTATATGTGGCTTTATATAAGATTGTGTTCCTGGGGCCCAAGTTAAAGGCAAGGTCTTGGGGTCCCATCAATCTGACTCTCTCTTTTAAAAACCATTTCAATAGTCTATATTTTTCTTTCTTTTTTTTTTTAAAGACAGCTTAACATAAAACATTTAACAAAGATTCCAACAGTTTTTTTTAACCATCCAAAAACAGGAAGATTGTTGAACAAAACTTGATAAATCCTGAAATAGAATGAATAAATAAATGTAACTGAAAATAATATAACTTAATCAAAAAGCTCTCCAAATTAATTTTGGCACAATGTAGATAATGTTGATTGTCTTTTTGCTCACTTTGGGAACTTGCAAACAATCCAACAGCTGCAGCTTGAAGATCAGTTTTTAACTTTCTCTTCATCCAAGATGGCAGAGAAATATGAATTATCACTCCCTCCTTACAATTCCTCCAACCTCAAACCTTGCTCAGTCTGCCCCACAGCTCACATGTTGGGAAATAAACTACACAGCTTACAAATTCAGGCAATTATTTAGCTAAATGCTTTGCAAGATTATATGGTGACAAATTACATACCTAGATATCTTTAGTCCTTAATAAATTGGCATCGATGTGTCAGCCGTTACATCTGATATGATAATTTCACTCTGATGAGCAAAAGACACTTCTTAAGAGAAATTGGTGCTCATTACTTCTCTCATAAGCTTCTTCTGTTTACATTCTAGTAGAAATGTTGAAGGTCACATGACTATAATAGTACACTGGCTCATTTTAGCCCACTCTCCCCTAAACATTGTAAAGTGAAAGTGTGGACGACATGTATGCAATTTGCTCTTCTCTGCTTTATTGAGCACTTACAGCATAATACAATTATATCACACAACATCAACCACTGCAACACTTGATTTATTCTGTTGAAGGCACCTAATTTAAGGGATTAATAGCAGACAATTTAGCAATTTCCAATAGTCTAGTCAAGCAGAATGTTTCAGTAAAACGCTGCACTATCACCCATGTTACTGGTAATATGAAGCAATGACAATTGGCTCAAGACTTTTGCACAAAACTATACGTTTGCTATGTTCTGGTATTAATAAAAGAGGCATTTAATTCAATTGTTTATCTTCGTTGCTGCAGCCACATGGGGCATAACAAAACCGACAAAAAAACACAACAAACACAATATGGGACTTTAGTGCCCTCCAGTGGTCACAATAAGGAACTACATTAAGTTAAGACATTTCTGGTCATTTATGAAGATAATCCCTATATAGATCGATTAATCAACAGAAATTATTGACTTTAATTAGACTACATATGATAATATAATTATAAATGAAAAAACATATTAAGAAATAAATCAAACACGCACGCAACAGTGGAGTGAAACCTCCTTCTTGGCCTTCTTTGGCATTAATTACAAACACGTGCGCCAGGTGGAGCACACCGTTTCTCCATCATGCATTATTGAGGGCGCAGCCCCAACACCGGGATCAGCTTTCTCGTTTCAGAAACTGGAACCATGGTTGGTGGGTCCGCTGTCACGCTGTTTGTACTCACAGTTTCACTTTATACTCTGTGTGTGTCTCCTGCCTCCAATGATCACGAAGCAGGGCTGACGGAGAGGCTGTTGCTATAGTAACAAGAGTACGCAGGGCAGACGGAGAGGAAGCTGATTCTCTAAAGTTAACGATGGTTAACCAGGACACAACCGGAAGGCAAATGGTTTGCTCTTCAAAGTCATAGCAGCGACTGTTAAAACAAAAGGCCCCCAAATGAGACATTAATAAAAATAAAAATAAAAACGACATAACCGGCTTTTGCTCAGGTGAGCAAAAAGATCTGCGAGTTTCCATTTATGCCAAAGATATGTAAGACAATAATAAATACACTTTGGGAAATAAATGGGGAGATATTGCTTACAAACAATAACTCACAAATTAATGTATCTTTAAGCTATAAAGAATGAGAATAATTTATTTAGAAAATTTGTAGAATGAAATCAAAATACCCAAATACATATGTTTATGTTTAGTGAAATATGTGAAAGGAAAAATAATACAAAGATAGATTAAAAAAGATAGATGTACAGATAAATGAATATGATATTATTAGATTGAAAAGCTGTCAAACAACACATCAGGATGACATTCACAAGACAAATTAATAGTAGAAACGTATTAAACACCTAAGATTGGCATATTTTCTGCACAAATGCACCCTAAACACTTTATCTTTTGAGAATACATGCAGAAATATGTAGATGTTTGAGTCAAAACGTGCTTTATTGTTATTTATCCCACATGGCTGACATCTGTGGCTGCTCGGTGTGACTTTAACTTGAAAGCAGACAGAGGAAGCGCTGCGTGTCGGCTGATGGCAGCTTGATGCTGGCTGTGAGGGCTGGAGCAGCAGCGGAGCTGAGGCAGGTACAGGTGTGTGCGCATGTTTCTGCATGTTGGGGAGGCAGGAAGGGCTGGCGGCCTGAAGACGAGACGGAGAGGGCCGAGAGAAGGACAAAGGGCCCGGGCTGGAGAGAGAGGAGAGACGGAGGAGGGAAGGATGTCTGAGAGGATGGCTTCGTGCGGGAGCCTGTATGACAGCACCAACCTGCTGCTCCAGTACTGCAACAACGGTGAGCTGCCCGTGGCTGCACACACAGCCAGATGAGCGCGAGCTGAGAGCAGAAAATGAATGCAACAGTTTTCATTTCATCACATGCACGCACTGCTTGCTCATTCTGTTTCTGTCTGCACGAATTTTTTTTAAATTCCTTTCGAATGTGAACGTGAATATTACCATCGACATATTTCTGTAAAATGTGATTTAATGAACATTGGAGAGTCTGGCACCACTTTGCTGTGTGTTTACTTCAAAAAGGCTAATTTTCTGACTGCAGCAAACATGAAAAATACTGGCCAATATGTGTTTGTTCCTCCTGGACTTTCAGTTTGTACTCATGATGTCTGCTGTTTAGTTAAATGACATCTCACTGAGTCAGGTTCATTTCCTCTGACACGCAGTGCCGTGTTAAGTAATGAGCCACCTCTCGTTTCTTCAGAATCTGCTCTGAGCTGCTTTATTCTCCAGCACAGCCTGAACCTCTCAGACGAGCTTTCTGTCCTTTCTTTAAGGAGTCTTCAGGAATAGTTCTCCAGGCTTCTTGAAGGACATCCCAAAGCTCTTCTTTGGATGTGGGCTGCCTTTTGTTCCGTTCTCTGCCAACATGATCCCACACTGCTTCAGTAATGTTGAGCTCCGGGCTCTGGGGAGGATTCATCCCTCCATCAGACCTGCTGCCACACTCAGTGGGGTCACATGGCACCGAAAGGATCGGATTATTGTCTAAATTACAATAAGAATGAGTTGAGCAAGGGTAATTTTCCTTGGATATATGGCGGTGAATGAACCGGATCAAACTCAGGCATTGGAGAAAGATGGAGAACGCAGAGCCAGATGAAGCTACGTCCCTCTACATTTGGTCTGTGATGAGCTGCTTGTTGCACAAACTCGATGCCCAACGGAGCATTCTCCATCGCGTTGTTTGTTTCTTTCTGACGGCGACAACAACAGGAATATCGTCTCCTTTGACTTCCGGGTCACGACCCCGGGAAAACATCTGGAGCATGCGTAGAACGCAAAGTCTGATTCACCACGTGCTTCAGCGTCTACAAGCAGGTTTAGAGTGACTTTCAACCCAGTTATCTCGGGGTCTTAACCCGATTCGATCCAATTTCTTGGCAGATTAAGGTGTCTACATGAACTTAAAGGAACTGCAGTATTTTCAACATTAAGCCTCATTTCTGAGTCGTCTGCAATGTTTTAGAACCCCCCTCACCGCTTTTTTGATGTTTACTGCTGTCTCTGGTATTTGCCTAATTTTGATTCATCTCAACCTGCTTCAGAACGGCAAGTCATGCGCATGTCCAAAAAGGTCCGTAAAAGCACCATAAACGTCCGTTTTCAAAATAATCAACTCACCGGAGTGGTTACTGGTGTGCATTGGTAATCCATATCAAATTTCGTGGCGAAAAGTTGCTTCTGTTGTGTTTTATTTGACATTTTGTACTGGATGTTTGTTGATATTACTCCGCCACCGCTAAGAAAATAGTGCGAGCATGAACGAGCTACCAAATAAAACACGACAGAAGCAACTTTTCGCCACGAAATTAGATATGGATTACCAGTGCACACCAGTAACCACTCCGGTGAGTTGATGATTTTGAAAAGGGACGTTTATGGAGCTTTTACAGACCTTTTTGGACATGCGCATGACTTGTCATTCTGAAGCAGGTTGAGATTAATCAAAATTAGGCAAATACCGGAGACAGCAGTAAACATCAAAAAAGCGGTGAGGGGGGTTCTAAAACATTGCAGACGACTCAGAAAAGAGGCTTAATGTTGAAAATACCGCAGTTCTCCTTTAATAACTCAGTCTTATTGTAATTTAGCCAATAATCCGATCCTTTCAGTGCCATGTAACCCCACTGAGTGATTTTCAGCCCACTTCTTGTGTCCTTTGGCACAGCTCAGCCTTTTCTCCCTGTTTCCCTTCCTTAAGAACGGCTTCTTGACAGCCACCCTTCCATGGAGCCCATTTCTGATGAGGCTTGGGCCAACAGCAGATGGATCAGCTGAAGGTCCAGATGCATCTCTCAGCTCCTGTGTCAGGTCTTTGCTGGATGTTTTCCTCTTTCTTAAGGACATCACTTTCAGATCCTGTTCATCTGCTGTAGATAGTTCTTTAGGCCTGAAACATCTTCTTTTGTCCTCCATTTTCTTATTTCTTTTTAAGGACACACTGCACACCATGCTGAGACATACCAGGTTTTCATCTAACAGCTCTGTTTGAATCACCTTGTTGGTGCAAAAATGCTATTTTCTGTCTGTCAAACGGTGGTTTCTTTAGCATTTTGACCACTTGTTGCCTGTAACACCAACAGTGGAAGGTGGTTGGCATCATGAACAGGAAGGCAATTAATCGTGTTATGTTTTTACTTTCCACATTTGAAGCGTGGTTTCTGGTGATCATTGGCTCTTTTGTTTCCTCTTCCTTCTCCTGCAGCCTCTTATATCTATCAGTGACATCCTGCTTTACATGCAGCATTCAATGCAAATATCCCTCTTCTGGTTTTTTGTATTTTGATCATATCTGTTGGGACAGTAGACGGCTGTGATGGTTGGATGAAAGCTTCAAACAATTTGGATTATTACAATCAGGAGAGATTAATGCAGGGATGTCAGTGGTTCAGTTTAGGGCAAACATGCAAATGAATGTTATCTGTGAGGTGGGGAAAAAAAAAAAATCGGTTTAGTCAGTGAAACATCTGAGTCCCAGTTATCTGAGGTGTGTGTGTGTGGATTTAAAGCTCACAGACAGCCATGCTGAGCGGCAGGTGGAGAGACAGCGAGGGGTCAGGCAGTTCTGATCAGAGCTGCGATGTTCCTGATCCAAGTCGAGCCCTTCAAACCATTTGGTGAACGTTGTGCCTCCAAACCTCCTGCAGCTGCCCGGCTGATTTCAGCCAAAGCAGAAACACGAAAGCCCAGACTCAGTTTACTTAGCTGGAGCTGTTAAAATGAGGTGGAGTGGAAACCTGAAGGGAGAAATGACGTGGAAGTTGCAGAAAAAGCTCGCTGAATGAGAGCTGGTCCTGCAGTGAGGAGCCAGCGGCTCAGTGTGAGCGTGAATCATGTCTATTTCTTTTTCAGGAGACTCATTTTGATGATATTTAAGCCTGTGAATGAAACTTGAAATACATCCGGAGACACAGAATGGAGAGCCACGTTTCGGGTTATGATATTGGGTTATATTTCTTCAGGAAACACTACCCTGATCCGCCCTTTGAGGACATCACCTGCTTCGTCCCAGCTTCTTACGCACTTATTTGTTTCCTAAATTGTCTTTGTTTTCTAAATTGTCTTCCCATTTGTCTCGGTACCTGACTTATCGCACTTACTCTAGCACTAGTTATGCTCTTAGCTGTTTGCTTTTGGAAGGAAATGCACTTATGATTTCTTGTGACCTGAAGTTCTTTTGCCTACCGATGTGGAACACACTTATTGTAAGTCGCTTTGGATAAAAGCGTCTGCAAAATGACCTTAATGTAATGTAATGAATGAGAGCTGGTCCTGCAGTGAGGAGTCAGCGGCTCAGTGTGAGCGTGAATCTATTTCTTTTTCAGGAGACTCATTTTGATGACATTTAAGCCTGTGAATGAAACTTGAAATACACCCGGAGACACAGAATGGGAACAAAGACTGATGCTTATCCAGACACTGGGTTAAATAGATTGATTCATGATGTAATACATACAGGGCCTGGTGTGATAAGAGCTATGTTTTGGGGTATGATATTGGGTTATATGTGAGTTCAGAGGGCAAACTTGTTGAAAGTCTCAGAGGTCATAGGTCACACTTTGTGTTAAAGAAGGATTTAACATGTGGTCAAGAGCATTTGATATAGATATGTGCATTTCAAGTGCAAATAGTGTTCAAAGTCACGTGTTTTTATATTAATATGACACAGACACATAAACACACATGCAAAAGCGTATTTGTTTATTATGCTAACACGTTCTTTGAATTCAATTCATTTTTATAGCGCCAAATACAACAAATGTCACTTAAATAATAAAGTCCAATTCAAGCCAATTGGAATTCAATTCATTGTAATCATAATTGTTTATAAAATAATCCAATTCATTCATATAGAGTCAATTCAAAAACAATTTCCTAGCTAAGGAAACCAACAGATTGCACCGAAACTTGTCTTCAGTCCAATCTCCCGTCCTGACCGTGTTTTTGGTGATGCATTGCCATCATTTGTATTGTGGGAAATGTGTGCGTGGGATGTTTAGCTTGTGTGTAGTCTTTATGTTTTTTTTTTTTTAAACAGTTCCATATAAAAGTGTATAAAAGGTGACTTTGGTGTTTCTCTGGTTGGAGCACCATTAGCATCGAAGCACGCCGTCCCAGGTAGGTTTGCCCAGAGCCTGGCAGCCATGAAGCGCTCCTCTGTTGCCCGTACAGACTCTCAGGCATCCAGGTCATAGTAACCGTTGTAAATAAAGGCGGCTGGACTTTTCTTAGAAGTCCAGCCGCCTTTATTCAAGCTCTTATAGTTTACACTCTTCTGTTGTTGTTTTCATGGCAGGAAGAAAACAGTTCGGCACAATACCGCCATCTTGTGGTGATAGTAACACATTGACAGTTGCATGAAGCGTTATATTTCTTGTAGTTTAATGCCTGTTTGAAAAGTATTACCCATCCCATCATGCCCCTGTGAACCATCAAGGCTTCACATCCACCAGCACATGGCAGATTTAAAGATTTAACTACTCTGAGCCTGAATTTGAAGCTGTATCACTCGACCGTATCATTGGGATTATTTGAAACCGCCTTCATGAAAGTTTTCTGTAGTTTTTTAGTTGGTTGGGGCCCTTCGAATGATGTTTGCTCTTCTGCTTCTGCTTCAGTTTAGTGACTGATGAGTAGGGATATACTTTCATTACTGACATTAGATAGACCTAATCTGATCAGCGTCTACTGACATTAACATGAATTTAGATGTAAAGCCAAACCACACAGCATTGTTGTGGGAATATTATGTCTGTAGTACAAATGGAAAAGAAGAACTTGGAGGATTTTAAACTAATTTTACTGTGAAATAACTTAAAAATGAGTTATCCCTGGTCCATATATCTCAAGATTCACGGACCGCAGGGTTTTAAGATATTAACGAGACAATTAGATGATTAATCACAATTATTTCTACAGCCGTTAATCATCATGACACCCCTAAATGAGACAGGAAGGTGTTTTTAGCCTGCTTGGGTAAAGGAAAAGAAAAGAAAGACTCCTGTCAGCATCAGAGGGGCAGCTGTAGGCTTTGGTTGGCTTTTTAATCCTCAATAATAATAATAAAAAAAGGTTTTAAACTGTGTTGAGAGCAGAAGAGGGGATGGGACATGAAAAGAAGCGTAAAGTCAGGCGAGGTGTCTTCTTCCCCTCCTTTGTTTCCACGTCTTTGCTCTGTCTGTCCGTGTCCACCTGCCATCTGTCTTCTCATTTCACCCAGAAATCCACCTCCGCTCACACCTGCTCACAAATTGAGCCAAATACACTTTGCATTCTCTGTTTATGACTTTTTACAGTTTTATTGTACCCTGATCCAGCCACTCCGGGTCATATAATGACAGGTTTATGGTGTTATTGCAGCGATGCTTCTCAGGTGAGCTGCACACATCTGGGCTGCTTTTCTTTACACTCAATACGTTGCTTTAAAAAAGCAACTTTTAATCAAATGTACCTTTATCATGAACCCAGGAGCAATAACTGCCTCACCTAAAGCTTTAGTTCTGCTTCTCAGACTTGTCTCCAGTCAGCAGTGAGGTGTTGAGCATATTTTGTCAGCCATACTTGCATCCTGACACTTCTTTGAGGGAATTTTCTATTGGTGGCCCTTTTTCTCTTTTAATCTTTTTAACCCCGTCGTGTTTAAGTGTCGGTTTAATCAAAGGTGCAGCTGTAATCCTTTTTGTAAACACACCCAGAACTGCAGAGCAAAGTGACATTTGAAGCACATTAACGGAGTAAAGAGATGAACAGTCTGTTCCTTTAGCTGGAGATTGATGTGACTGACAACTGAGGCGGCGTGTGGAGGGTTACAGCTGCAACGCCTGCCAATCACGGCCCCGCTGCGAGGCGCTGAGTCTCTTAAGGTTGATTAAAAAGAAGAAAAAAGCCTGCTTGAAGTGCTTTATCTCCGTGGGATACAGAGTTGCAGTTTTGTTTAGAGTTTGAAGTGCAAAATCCATTGAAAAGGAGAGAGTGTAAATTAGGTGTCGAGAGAGGAAGAATTCATGTGACTGTTACCTTTGGTAGCTTAGCCAAGGCAAGTTTATTTGTGCAGCACAATTCAACCACAGGGTGATTCAAAGTGCTTTACAGAGACATTAAAACAGTAGAAATAAAAAGCATGATTTAAGTTTTAAACAAAAAAGAAAGAAATAAGAACAATAGATAAAATCAGGAGTTAAAATGTGATTAAGTTTTGAAACTCAAGCTTCAGATTTGGAGCTTTATTCAAACGCAGCTGAAAAAAGGTGTGTCTTCAACCTGAACTTAAACACACTGAGTGTTCCAGCTGATCTGAGGCTTTCTGGGAGTTTGTTCCAGACATGTGGAGCATAGAAGCTGAATGCAGCTCCTCCATGTCTGGTTCTGACTCTGGGAACTGATAGAAGACCGGATCCAGATGAGCTGAGGGGTCTGGAAGGTTCATACTTACCTGAGTAAACCTCAGTAAATAGAACCATAGAACCTCAGTGTTTTCTTTTTAATAAACTCTTGGAGCTTTTCTGAGTATTTACATTTTCAGGATGGTGCGTTTACATATTCCCCTGCAAAGGCTGTGAAGGGTGAGAACAAACCGTCGAGCTGTGCAGCGCAGCTTTGAGTCTTTGAGTATTTTTAGCTTTATTTAGAAGAAGAACCGGATTGATTTGTCAGGGATATCATTTACCAAAATTTGCCTCTCACTCAGATATGACTGATGTGTTTGTTCAGGTTCAGACTGTCTCAGCACTGCCTGCATCAGAAGGAAGTTTTTAGTGTTTTTAGTGGAGTTCTGCCACAACCTCAATTTCCTTTTATCCATTTCCTGAACTTCCCTGTCTGCCAATGCTGCCGGTCAGGAAGAAGTTCATCGTCATCACTGGAAACTTTCTGGGGAGCGTGACGTCACCTTCTCCTTTTTCCTCATTCTGTCTCTCATTCATAGTCATGTATGATTTAAATTTGAGCTCCTACACTCTGCCTTCGTCTGTCTGTGTATTTCGGGATGAATCCATTTCTGTTAGAATACATTTAGTCTTCATCAGTATGTGAAGACAACATTGTTTATTGGCAATAACTATGATTTATTTCAGGGTTGTCGCAATAATCACAGTTTAAATTGATATTTTTAGCGTTCACTATAACAAAGTTTTCACAGTATGGTTACAGTAAATTGAAATAATGGGATTGTTGGGCTGATTGTCTGGACAAGCACACTTGAAAGCCATAAATTAGCCGATGCTATCATTGATCAAGGAAGCAGCCCAGTTTTCTCTGGAACATACGTCACCCATCAGCCGGTTGACTCGAGCCGAAACAGAGGAAAGCAGCCTAACAGTTGTCTGGTTAGATCTCGTATCGTAACACTTATGGATGTATGACAACCAGCTGTTTAATAGGGAACAAACTTAGATTTTTAGATTGTTTTCTATTCTCTTTATCATGGCCATTAAGCTTCCAAATAACAGCAACAGAAGGTTTTTACATTTGAACCTCTGGGCAACGATTAAAATCTTTAATCTAATTAATCACATGATTTCCCTGATTAATCACGATTAATCGAATTTGTACGCAGAATCCAAAAATTAACTCAAAAGTAGTGTATAGCTTTTAGCATTTAGTTTTATTTTAAATGTGCTGCCATATGAATGAAAGTGCCATAACATTTGCTGTGCAAACACACTTTTAACATCAGCATCTTTCTGTAGTTTTTATGTAGAAGCCTCGCTCCACTGTCTGTTTCCTTGAATGACTTGCTGCTATCAGTTGTGTGTTTTGCCTTTAAGTGATATTTTAGACTGGAACTACTACGCTGAGAAGACAATTCAACTTGGCAGTGTTTACAGATGACTTTGGTTCTGTCGACTCCGCCTTCTGGAAGAACTTTAAAATGAAAATGGCCGAGTAAAAGTTCCGTACCCTTCTCCATGTTTGGTGGATCCGCTGATTACTTTCTTTTCCGGTTCCGCAGCAGACAGCAACAGACTTTTACAAAATAAAAGCCTGTGAGCAACAGACTTTTACAGAATAAAAGCCTATAAAACGGGTGGTTTGTGGCGTAGTGGGTTGAGCAGGCGCCCATGAACAAGAGGCTACAGTCCTCGCTGCAGCTGGCCCCGGTTTGAGTCCCGCATCGGACGGCCCTATGCTACATGTCGTTCCCCCTCTGCCCCCTGCTTCCTGTGTCTTCGAACTTTCCTATCCATTAAGCCCCACCCAAAATGTTTTTTTAATTTTTAAAAAATAAAACACGCATTAATGCACGATAAAATATTTATAGGCGTTAAATAATTGATGCGTTAACGCGATAATAACGAGTTAACTCCCTAATTAAAACTGTTAATGTGGTTGCTCCTCTCAGAGAAACTCTTCATATTCCAGTCTGACTGGAAACAAACACTCGATTAACTGCAGTTTAATTAATTTGGTAATGAACTGATTTAAACTTCTTACCAGAACACTACAAGAATGAGTTAATATTTAAATATCAATATTTGCTCCCTAATACTCTGTGTTGGTGGTCAGGCTCTGGCCACACAGACTAAAAGGGAGATTATTTTTATTATTGGTTTTGACCTTTTTTTCTTTTCTTTTTTTTTGGTTTGTTTACAAAAAGAAAACATTCGCCTGGAAACACGTAAATCCTGGAGAACGCCAGTCATGACGATGGTCATTTTCTACGTTTTGATTTGAAATAAAGTGCTGGCCTGCGGGTCACGTGTTGTGCCTAACCTTTGTTTGTGTGTGTGTGTGTGTGTGTGTGTGTGTGTGTGTGTGTCATCGATTGCAGAGTGTGGCTCTGCAGCATCTCGTCCTGGTGGTGCCTGGCTGTACAGATGCTGATGCAGTGTGTGTGTTAGGCTCCACCCCCTTCTGCCTCTGCTCTCCCTGCCTATTGCTAATGAGACGGGGGGGAGGAGGGATGGAAGTGAAAGGATAAAAGAGGGGAGAAGGAGGAAAGTGGGGGGAGGGGATGGAAGGAAGAGGGAGTGGTTCGGACGGAGGGGAGGTGAATGTGCAGAGAGGGAGAGTGTTATCAAGCTGTGGTTGCAGACGGGGAGGGGAGGGAGACGGAGTCCGAAAAGCTTCCAGGGGAGGAAGGGTGAGAGTGAGGGGGACAGCCTGACTGACCGGCTGTTTGCTCTGTGGGCTGAGTGACAGGAGGAGTGACCAGAAACTCAGAGTGGCACGATGGCAGGTAGGCAAGACCAGCTCCACCTTCATCCTCACTTTACCGCATGAATATTTCATCAGCCTTCAGTTTTCTTATTGCCCCGCACCGACCTCCCTCAGTGTTTATCACCCCTATCTGTCTGCCTGTCTTCCCTCCATCTCTTCTTCCACTCCTTTGTTTCTACTTCCTTTCCATCCTCCCTTCAGCGTGGTTGTGTTTTCTGCCTCCTGACAGCAGCCATGTGTCTGACACAGCCTCACATTCAGCTGACTTTTCAGCAAAGCTTTGCTGTGGTGTTTGGAAAGTTGGCTTCAAACACAAAATGTGCTGCATGTCAAACAGATGTGACCTCAGGTTTAGAAGAAGAGTAACGGAGTACCGCCGAGGTGCAGCCACTGTGATGGTGTGAGTGTGTGTTTGTATGATAATTCAAGGGCGAAATGAAAAGAAGCTGGCGCTGCAGTGCTTTAAACAGGTGTTCTGACAGCAGAGGGCTGGAAGGTGAACCCCGCAGACTCGGCCTTTGTTTGCTCTGTTTCCTCTTCATCAGATGGAGGTTTATGTATCTGCATGGATCCGTGACTCATCGGGTTACAGGACAAAACTCCCCTCAGTGACGAGGAAATGGAAGCTGCAGAAATGACATCAGGTGCTTCTGGACCGCTGGAACTTTTTCACAGTCCTGAAACTGCTGAAGGAAGTTTGCCATCTTTTTTTAGGGCCTGTTTACTGATTGTAGATCATATAACTGCTTTTATAAGGTCTTGTTTTTGAGTCCTACTGTAGGAGCTTTCCTAGCATGAGGGGCGTCATCTGTGCCGCAGTTTCACAGTGATAGATGCTGACAGCATAAGTCCAGCATTGGAACTGTGGGCTGGGCAGTATGTACCAAAATATCCCTGTTTTTCTAGGTTTAATGACGTATTTCATTCAAACTGAGCTAAATGTTCAGTTGTACACTGAAAAAAATGCCCCTCCAAAAATAAGTAAGAAAAACAACAAATAAAAGACATTTTTGCTTGAAATAAGCAAAATAAATCTGCCAATGGAACTAGTAAAAATCGGCTTGTCAAGATTTCTTGAAATAAGATGTGATATTTAGGACTTTTGAGATAAAAGTGATCTTGAAATTAGCTTAAAAACCTCTTTAAATGTCAAAAAAAGCTTGTTTCATATGACATGTGCCTCAAAACAATTTGTTTTCAAGACTTTTTCATATAACAAGATATTCAAGATGTATTGTATTAAAACAAGTCCCTATATCTGGCTGAAATAGTACTTGTTACGCAGTTGTGTCTTATAATAAGTGTAATGAGATATTTTGACGAGAAATGAGACAAATATACTTGGTAAGACTTGGATTTTTTCCAGTGTAACTCAATTTGCCACAGATGTGATGCTTTAACACTCCTGATGCCTGGAATTGTTGCGATAATGAAGTCACAGGAACAGACGCATTATTAATCAGGTGTTCTGAGTTGCTCGTGCCTCTGCTGCAGCTTGAAAAAGTTAAACTATTCTCACCTTTCCACAAGTGTAGCAACGAACCCAGATTTAAAATCTGGCAAAGCAGGAAGTCTCTCCATTCAAAGGGAATGAAAAGCCTTCCATGTTTTCGGCTGTGTGAATAACAGATACGTACGATGTGACTCCACGAGCTGGCATCGGTAAGGCGCTTCCTTTTAGGCTTCACATCTCAGACGTGGTGGCTGGATATTCTTTTAAATGTTCTGTGGATTTCTATAAACTGCATGCTGACCTTTTAGAACATTTGTATGAGATGGAAAATGAGCTGGAAGCTGTGCTCACACTGATGTTGGCTGATCATGTGAGTATAAAACTGATTTACATTTGAATTCTAATCATAAAAGAACTGAACATATATTTTCAAATGCCAGTATATTAAATTACTGCAGTCCCACTTTACCCTGCCTTTTCATTTGAGGGTTTTGCTTGGATTTCTCTCAGTGAAGCGTACTTGATGGTTACAACAGTATAGATAAAGGAGATTATTGCTCAGTTTATTATTCATCAGTTAAAAATGAATCATTCTTCTCTCTGCTCAGACCTTTTCACCCTCTGTCGCTTCCTCTCTCACGATCTCCTCCCACCAACATTCTGTCTCCTACTTCAGCTAATAACCTTGTTTCTTGTTTGTTTCTTCCTAATTTAGTTTGCGGTTTAATTAATATATTGGTTTTTTTTTTTTATTATCTATCTGTGTCATTACCACAGACCACAGTCTGAGCTGAGTTTTAATTATCGAATGGTGTACTGATTCTGAATCAGCATTTCGACCACAGTGAAGATGAATGAAAGGCTTTTATAAACTGGCAGCTATATGTAAAAAGGGAGACCCGACTCCTTCCGTCCCAATGAAGAGAAACTGTGTTGAAGGCTAATCTGATATTATCCTGCTGGTACTTGGGTCGGTTCTGCCATGCAAATCTCCCCCGAGCCTGATAATTTCATGTAAATCAGAGGCCTGATATCCGTGCGGTCCCATTGCGTCTCATTTGACAGTGATATGTGTTACAGTAACAGGGCTTCATGTGTCCCCTGGCTCAGCTAACAGTGCTGAGGTAATGCATCCTGGGAGCATTGCAGCAGTTTGTGGTGAGGCGGGGGGGGTGAAATGGCATCTTTGTAGTGATGAGTTCCTTTACTGCGGGTTTAAAGTTTATACTTGAATTTAGTGCAGCTTAAAAAGTGTTTTTTTTGGTTTTATTGTTTTGCTACATGTAGTTGTTTCTTTCTTTTTAAGAGATAAAAGTGTTAAAAAAGAATATTTTCCAGTGTTCATGCTAATATATATGATAACTTTGACAGAACCCAGGTCCTCTGATTGGTTTAAAAGTCACTTTATTCCTCTGTATCCCATCCTCACTTGATTCCTGTCACCCTTCACTGTTATACAGCAAAGTTCTGGATAATTTTATCATTATCCCTATTATCTGAGGGGAATTTGAAACATTTGCTGCTAATCTGAATTTATATCAAATCAAATCAAAGTCAAATTTATTTTCTATAGCACATTTCATGTACAGAACAATTCAAAGTGCTTTACATAAAATAAAAGCATTGCAGCAGGGAGTGGAAGAAGCATTAAAAATGCATAAAAGAATATAAAGAGAAACAAATAAAATCATTTAAATGAATTTAAAAACAAGCAACAGTTAAGATAAGTTAAAAGATATCGTGCAGATTTCATGCATAGACACATGAGAAAAGAAATGTTTTTAACCTGGATTTAAAAATGTCTCCATTTGGTGAAAGTTTAATCTCCACTGGCAGTTTGTTCCACTTGTTTGCAGCATAACAGCTAAATGCTGCTTCTCCATGTTTAGTCTGGACTCTGGACTGGACCAGCTGACCTGAGTCCTTGGATCTAAGAGCTCTGCTGGCTTTATATTCTCTGAACAGATCACAGATTGTAAACCATCAGCAGGCTTTTAAAATCTATTCTGTGACGGACTGGAAGCCAGAGTAAAGATTTTAAAGCTGCTGTGATGTGTTCAGATCTCTTAGTCCGGGTTAAAACTCCAGCAGCAGCGTTCTGGATGAGCTGCAGATGTTTAATGCTCTTTTTGGGGAAGTCCAGTTAAAAGAGCGTTACAGTGGAAAAAATGGCCCTCGCAAAATAAGTAAGAAAAACAACAAATACAAGACGTTTTTGCTTGAAAGAAGCAAAAAAATCTGCCAATGGAACTAGTGAAAATCAGCTTGTCAAGATTTCTTGAAATAAGATGTGATATTTGGGACTTTTGAGATAGAAGTGATCTTGAAATTAGCTTAAAAACCTCTTCAAATGTAAAAAAAAAAAAAAAAAAAAGCTTGTTTCATATGATATATGACTCGAAACAAGATGTTTTCAAGACTTTTTCATTTAGCAAGATATTCCAGATGTATTGTCTTCAAACAAGTCCCTATATCTGGCTGAAATAGTACTTGTTAGGCAGTTGTGTCTGATATTAAGTGTAATGAGATATTTTGACTAGAAATGAGACAAATATACTTGGTAAGACTTTGTTTTTTTTCCAGTGTACAGTGGAGTCTACTGGAGATGAATGCATGGATGAGTTTCTCCTGGTCTGTTTGGGAGAGGAAACCTTTAATATACAGAATTAATTTATGGGTTAGATTAAAACAGCTGTTTAAAGACTGATAGACTGACAGATTATACTTTTTAAAAAGGCGTTTCTCAAAATGAATGGCTGTAGAGTTGGGCATTGTATTGACTTTTTGATTTGTATTGATATCTTATTAATACAATCTAAAATGGCACGATGCTATTTGTTAGCTAACCTGTTTCCTGTGTAAAGATGTGACAGAGTTTGTAAATCTCCTCTCACCAACATGGGAGCCTGTCCACAGACTGCCACTGTGTCTGCAAACGTGTTCGACCGTCCTCATCGATGCCAACTTATTGACTTTGGTGCCTTTATTCCAAAATAATGCATCAAGGGATGAATCTATCAGGACAAACTGTAGCTGCTTTCTGTTTAAAAGTGAGCCGAACATCACAGCCGGTGAGATGTTCAGGGCCGATGCTGGCCCCAGTTTAACGGGTTCTATGTTGTCCTTTGGTCAGAGTTGCTTCTCATATTTTGATGGCAGTATCTCCACCTCTGCTTCTCAACAGATACATCTGATCATCTCTTTTCAACTAAGAATGAATGCGTTTAGTAGCTCTAATTAATAGTGATTCTGTGTCAACTCATCACTGTTTGACTCTTTGTCTGATATCTGAGGTCAAGTTTAGAGGAGAATATAAAACCAGCTTTAACAACTAGGGAATATGTTTGTATAAAACAAAAAACATCGGCTGCTTTTACTTCATTCTCGCTATCGAATTAAAGTCTGTATTCGTGAGCATGTGCACGTGGCTGTGGATGATTCCCAGAGGGGACAGAGATGAAACTTGCTTTTTGATTTCATCAGGTTGTAATCTGCCTAAATGGGCCACAGATGAATAATCCGCTGTGGGCAGTTTGCCTTCTTTAATCTGGCCAGCCTCGTGTGATGACATGGAGGGGATGATGGTGGACGATTAGGCTGAAACAGGTTCAAGATGAGAGAAGCGAAGGCTGCGGACTTTGCTTATGTGACAGTGTCGAGGTCGAAAGGAAAAGAAATGTGAAGAAATGGATATTTATGCCCGAATAAATGGATGAATAGCAGTTCAGAAGTTTGTTTTTCTTTTAGTTTGAAGTAGGTATTCAAGCTTTTAGGTGAATGAAAGTTAAAGTGGATTCTGCCTAATGAATATTTGAAAAACCGGAATAATTTCCCATTTGGATCCTTTGGCTGGTTTTTATCTACTAAACCTTTACTGACGTTGTTCTTCAGATCTACATCATTTACATCTGTCCTTCTGTGTAACGGTTAGGATGTAAAAAAAGGCAAAAAAGTGGAGCCCGGTGGTTCAAACTGCAATGGCTCGCCTGGCCTTCCTCTTTCTTAATCTTTGGTTGAGACTCATGTTCACCTTTTGTCTGAATTATTTAAACTCGTGAAGAATCCGTTCTGCTGTCCTACCCAAAGAAACTCAAAACCACTGAAAACAAAGCTGCAGCAGTGAAGGAAAAAGATCCACATAATGCACCTGAGGCAGCATTTTGTGTTTAAATCCAAAAACATGTTCAAATATTCAGGCAGCCGTCATACTTTCATTCATGCTCTTTTTAATATTTTTCTCTTTTTTTTTTTTACAGTCATTTCAGTTTTTATCTCCAATTGATTATGTTTAAAGCTCTAAGTGACATGTTTGTGAGTAAAGTATCAACCAACTTTTCCCAGGCTTTTAACGGAGATCTGAACTCAAACTATCTGTTCTCCCGCATGCAGATGACACGGTGTCAGCGAGCAGTAACATGGACATGGAGGACCGGGTCTCCCACCTGGAGCAGAGGCTGCAGCTGCAGGAGGACGAGATCCAGCTGCTGAAGTCGGCTTTGGCCGACGCTCTGCGCCGACTCGGCTTCTGCGAGGAGCAGAGTCACGGGGTTCAGCCCGGAGGTGCCCACGCTGGGAGGAGACCTTTGGCCCCAGCGGGTTCAACACCACCAACAAAGAGTAAGTGCTACCCACCTGTCAGCGCTGCTGTTGTAGTTTTAGTCCACTTTATACGTTTTCTCTTCTGGTGAGACTGATGACGGTGTTTTTACCTTCCAGTGCGTCAGCTGCTGCAGGCTCTCCCCTCCAGACCTCTGAGTAACGGATATGTTCAACAGAAACGCCTTCTTTCCTCGCCTTCATCTCCAAAGAAAGAGGTGCTGCAATCCATTAAGAGGTACGATTTAAAAAGAAAAAAGCGCAAGATCAACTGCAACTAGGGCTGGGCGAGTTAACGAGATAATAACGAGTTAACTCGTTAATTATTTAACGCCGATAAATATTTTATCGCGCATTAACGCAGTTTGTTTTTTTTATTAATTTTTTATTTTTAATAAAAAATAAAATGAAAAACTGCGTTAATGCGCGATAAAATATTTAAAATTTTTTTTTTTTTTTTTTTTGGGAGCTTTTGTGCCTTTAATGGATAGGAAAGCTCAGAGAGACAGGAAGCAGAGAGAGGGGGAACAACACGCAGCACAGGGCCATTCGATGTGGGTCTCGAACCGGGGCCAGCTGCAGCGAGGACCTTAACCTCTGTACATGGGGCGCCTGCTCAACCCACTACGCCACAGACCACCCTGTTTTATTATTTATTTTATTATTGTAAAAGTCTGTTGCTCACAGTCTTTTATTTTGTAAAAGTCTATTGCTGACAAGCCATTATTTTGTAAAAGTCTGTTGCTCACAGGCTTTTATTTTGTAAAAGTCTGCTGCTGTCTGCTGCGGAACCGGAAAAGAAAGTAATCGGCGGATCCACCAAACATGGAGAACGGTACGGAACTTTTACTCGGCCATTTTCATTTTTAAATTCTTCCAGACGGCGGAGTCGACAGAACCAAAGTCATCTGTAAACACTGCCAAGTTGAATTGTCTTCTCAGCGTAGTAGTTCCAGTCTAAAATATCACTTAAAGGCAAAACACACAACTGATAGCAGCAAGTCATTCAAGGAAACAGACAGTGGAGCGAGGCTTCTACATAAAAACTACAGAAAGATGCTGATGTTAAAAGTGTGTTTGCCCAACAAATGTTATGGCACTTTCATTCATATGGCAGCACATTTAAAATAAAACTAAAAGCTATACACTACTTTTGGATTCATTTTTGGATTTTGCGTACAAATGTGATTAATCAGGGAAATCATGTGATTAATTAGATTAAACATTTTAATCGTTGCCCAGCCCTAACTGCAACCTCTTGCAATGAATATGAATTCAGAAGTTTTTAATTTGCACTTTTGAAACAGATAACGGCACAAATCTAAGTGAGTGTGCAGTTCAAATAGAGCTTAGTTTGCAGAGCGTAAAAGGTGTTGGACCTGGCTGATGGACAGGAAACAAGAGAGCAGTCAGTGGATTATAAAACTCATTCAAGATGGTAATTCAACTCAGAATGTGTCAAAAAGTGTTGGTTGTTCCTGGTCAATTTGTCTAAAAAGGGACACAAACAGGTTGACAAAGGAAGATGCCAAAGCATCGGGACAAAAGACTCTAGAACTGTAAGACACTGACAAAAATGAGATTTTCATCCAGAGAAGCCAAACGTAAACCATCAATAACATCTAAAGAGAAGAAAAGCAGGTCACAGCGGGCTGAAGAGAAGCAGCCATGGACTGTGGATGGTTGGATGGAAGTGAGATTCAGAGATGAATCACCATGGAGACGATGCTGGAACTTTAGTTTGGTCCAATGACTGGCTGAAGAAAACGGGCACATTTCCACCATCACTGATGATATGAGGTGGATGTCGGGTAAAGGACCAGCGGAGATGGCAGCCATTGCCTCCACAGTGACTGTACAGGTGGACGCTTTTCTCATTTTGGTGACGCTGAGCTCATTTTTCAGGATGATAAAGCATCTTGTCGCAGAGCAAAGAGCGTTCAGACTTTTTATTCTGGAAAGACGTATCAGCTCAATGACAGAGCCAGAAATTAGCCCGTATCTCAGTCTGAATTAGAAAAAAAGAGGCATGACAAGGCTCCATCCTCCATCCTGATCTGTCAGCTGCTGTACAGGAAAGTTGGAGCCTGATAAATGAAGAATATTAATATTAGAATAAGATTTTTTTCCTTTTTAGGCGTGTTTTACAAAGCCAGGATTAAAACGTTGTGTGTTTTTTGACTCCGAATCTTTTATTATTGTCCTATTGTTATGATAAAATCTTTTAATTTAAAGTTTTTCCTGTCAGGATACACACAGCTCACTCCCGTTCTCCTTCCCTTCTCTTCAGAAAGAGTATGTCCACCGAGCGGCTCACTCTGGTGAGGAGAGAGATGGCCGCCGAGAGTCGGAGCCGCACCACCTCCTCCAGCAGCTCCTCCGGTGGAAAAAGGTAGCAGTCGTCATCTGCCGGATCGTATACAACCATACGCTGCATTTCTAAATCTGTCAGCACCCCTTAATATGTGGGGACGAGTCGTTGAGTGGACGCAGTGTAACCTCCTCTGTTGCAATGAGAGAGACAAAGAAAAGAAGAAAAGACAGGAAATTCCCAATTTAGCTTAACAAGCTGAAAGCAATTTTTTGTGTACTGTGGTCAGAGTTGGGGAGGAGCTCAGTGAGTCACTCGGATTGTTTTAATGAGCCGTCTTACTGCGGCCCTGTCTGTCTGTCTGTCTGTCTGTCTGTCTGTCTGTAAACAGACTGTAACATCAACATGCATCAATGTGAACTTAGTCTGTACAGGTCAGGAAATTTAACTGAGTAACAGATCATTTTAGACATCAGTTTAATGCGCTGGCAGCCCATGTAAGGCAAGGCAGGTTTATCTGTACAGCACAATTCAACATCAAGGTGATTCAAATGCTTTACAGATACATTAAAACAGTAGAAATAAAAAGCACGATTTAAATTTTAAACAAAAAAGAAATAAATAAGAACAATAGATAAAATCAGAAGTTAAAATATGATTGTTTTGAAACTCAAGCTTCAGATTTGGAGCTTTATTCAAATGCAGCTGAAAGTAGGTGCGTCTTCAACCTGGACTTAAACACACTGAGTGTTTCAGCTGATCTGAGGCTTTCTGGGAGTTTGTTCCAGACATGTGGAGCATAGAAGCTGAATGCAGCTTCTCCATGTCTGGTTCTGACTCTGGGAACTGATAAAAGACCGGATCCAGATGAGCTGAGGGGTCTGGAAGGTTCATCCTGGGTCAGGAGGTCACTGATGTATTCTGGTCCTGGACCATTCAGAGCTTTATAGACCTTAAAGTTCTGATGCTGTAGTGTGTGCCCGGTCCCTCTCTCAATGCATGCTGGGTAAGCTTCGTCCCTCACAATCCAGGATGGACTGACCCCATTTTAAAAAGAGTTGGGATGATGTCTGAAATGTGATGTGACCCATATATTTAACTGAAATATGCACAAAGACAAAATATTAAATATTAAAACTGAGAAATATTACATTTTGAAAGCACCACTTTTTTTAAAAGGTCTTGGATAGCTATTATGTTCAGAACTGCATTAGAAACGGATGCCATTCTGTGGTGGAAATGCTGCCATCTAACAGTTCCAAAGCCCATTCTGCACATTTTACAACAGCGTGGCTCCTTAGTAGAAGAGAGGTGGTGCTAAACTGACCTTCCTGCAGATCAAACTGTCACCTGCTGATAACATTTGGAGGGTCCAGCCACGGTTCTGCCTCAGTGCAGCTTTGTAAACGCAGGTAGAAATGCTGTGTTGCTGCCAGCTGGGGGTGGTGTGAGAAACACGAGGGACGGTCTGAGATGAGAACTGCCAGAAAACACAGACACGGTGATGGAGGGAAACTAAAATGTCATTCTTTATCCTTTTTATGATGAAATCAGTTACTGCCCATGCTAAACTATCGACCAATCAGCATGTCTGTTAAACTGTGTTTGCAACTAAACAAATTGGGAACAAATGATGTGTCTCTGTGACAGGCTGCTGGGAACAAAGTGCCTAAAGATCCAATTTAAATGTGTGTGTGGACACAACACAGGTTCATCCCATGAGTTAGGAGCCTATTTTTCTGCCTGAATGATTCACAGGTCAGAGTTAAGTGGCTTAAAGGGATAGTTCACCTCTTTTGACATGAAGCTGTATGACATCCCATATCAGCAACATCATTTATGAACATCTTCTTACCCCCTGCTGCGTCCTGTGAGCAGAGTTCCAGCCTCGTTTTGGCGTTGACGAAAGTAGTCCGGCTAGTTGGCTGGGGTTTAAAAAATAAAGCGTTTTGCTTCTCAAAACAATATGCGTTCAAAAGAGTAATACATTTGCATCACAAAATCGTTGTCCAGGAAAAAGTCAGACCTCACAATCTCTTGGTACTATTTTCTCTCCCTTCAACACCAAAACTCAGCTGGAACTCGGCTCACAGGACGCAGCAGGGGGTAAGAAAATGTTCATAAATGATATTGCTAATATGGGATGTCATACAGCTTCATGTCAAAAGAGGCGAACTATCCCTTTAACAAAGAAAAAACACATCCCTCTGAAAATGCTCAGGTACAAGGACTGGACTGAAGATGAGGGAAAAATCAGAAAATGTCCAAAGAAAAACTTTGAAAGAACCTTCAGAAAGCTGGAGAACTGTTGATCAGGACCATTTGCTTGGAAGCAAAACATAAAGAAATGAGGGCTGGATCAAGACTTTAGTACAATCCTGTATTTATTCTAACAGTTTCTCTCAAACCACCTTTAATTATGTTATTTACTCTCGTTAACTATTGAGGAAATAGTCCCCTCTCCTCTCCTCTGTCACAGCTTTCTGCTGATGGATCAGATTTCCTGTAAAAGGGAGGTGTGGCCAGTGGGTAGAGAGGGTTTGGCTGCACAGTCAGGAACTGCTGTCTGATTGGATGCTGGTGGCCTTGAGGCTGAGCTAAAAGTTTGCTTAGTGAAGGAGGAAGTCGGTGTGTTGCTGGGGCTGTTGAACAGGACAGAAACCACTCCGACTGCTCGACACTGTTGACCGTAACGGAAACTCTGCAGACATGAAGAGATCTACCAGGTAAATATCAGCTCTATGGTAGGTAAAGACTGACAGAGAAGAAGCAGACTGTAGGCAAAGAGCTTGCTGCTGAAGCTTTTGGAAGACAAAGTTTTGCTCTTACTGGTTCAGAATATGTGTTTAGAAAGTGTGTATCTGTAGCCTCTGGATGACAAAGTCGTAGCTTTTTAAAAACCTAAATTTCTCAGGTTAGTTTTTGGTTTGATTGCTCACATTCATCCATAATAAGCTGCAGTTTTCTCACTCCAAACAAAGCTAGTGGTAGTTATTCGCTGTGGTCTTGCTTCCTGACAGCCTGGGGAAGTTTTTTTTATTTTTTATGAAACGGTTGTCACGCAAACAGTTTGATGCAGAGTTTCTCTTCTGCAGATCTGTGGGCAGCTATGGGGAGGGGCAGCTGCACAGTCCCATGAATAAAACAGAAGCAGCAGCCAGTCATGGAGTCAGTCATGGATCAAATCACTCAAAATACAAAACGATGTTACTTTAATAGTTTAAACAGTAAAGAAAAATGTTGCTCCAACTATTATTTTAGTTTTAGCTTTCAGGTGAAAGCTCCTTTTTTCCATGAAGTGGTTAAAAAGTTATTAAATGAGCAGCAAATCTGTCGGATTATGAAGCACAGACGGGTGAACAGGATGTGACAGAACAGACACACTGTGCTCAGCACAATGACGGCTTTGCCCATGTTCAGGTTGAACTGACCACCTCACATCGCTGACTCCGATCTTATTTGCATGAACTGCTTTGAGTGCAGTTGTGTTCCTTGTATAACATTAATTGGAGCGCTTGAGAGCATAGAGTCTGTGTAAAAATGATGCAAAGGGAGGAGGCTGACGGGACTGCAGGACAAATGTTACAACCACAGACGCTGCTCAGCTTGCAGATAGCATTGATTGGACTTCCTGCTTAACATGCAACAAACACACTGACCATGTATCGGATTGAAGAGCAGCACAATTGAATTAGTAACCTGCTCCTTTCCTTTCATCTAACAACGAACGCATTTAAAGTTGGATTTAAAAAAATCCTTTAAATCCAGGAGTGCTGCACAGAGGTGGGTTATTTTAGAGATGTGAATATATGAGGAATGATTTGTCAATTTCACTCTATTTGTGTTTTAAATCTCTTTATGACAAGAAATCTAAAAGCAGCGTCCCACTTCTAACTGTGAACGCTGAAGGAAACTATTGAAAGAACAGGATCAAGGTCAAAGGACGAATATTTGTCTAAATATTTTCCCTGCATCGTCTCCCCACCTTCTGGCCATTATCTTACAGTCAGGTTTTAGTGCGTACTTTACATGAGTTGAGTGAAAACGTGAAGTAAATCAGAAGCGTTTGTGTACAGAAGCTGGACTGCTGCAGCACTTTAGTCATAATGGATCAGCAAATGGATGTTCAGCCTCCCACAGACCGCACAGTTCAGGGGGCTGCAACCCATTAGTGATGCCGCAGAATCCATTTCCTCTTTGCGTGTATCACAGTAGTTTCCTCAAGATGGATGTAGCTCTTTCACAAGGCCTCCAGCTCACATATGAAAGACGAAGACGAGCCTCTGCACTGGAAAAAATCTAAATCTTACCAAGTATATTTTTCTCATTGAGTATCTCATTACACTTAATATAAGACACAACTGCCTAACAAGTACCATTTCAGCCAGATATAGGGACTTGTTTTAATACAATACATCTGGAATATCTTGTTAAGTGAAAAATTCTTGAAAACATCTTGTTTTGAGTCATATTTCACATGAAACAAACTTTTTTTTTCATTTGAAGAGGTTTTTAAGCTAATTTCAAGATCACTTTTAACTCAAAAGTCCCAAATATCACATCTTATTTCAAGAAATCTTGACAAGCCGATTTTCACTAGTTCCATTGGCAGATTTTTTTTTGCTTATTTCAAACAAAAACGTCTCGTATTTGTTGTTTTTTTTACTTATTTTTGGAGGGGCATTTTTTTCCAGTGTGCCCATGCTAATTTATATCGGAATTTTATTTTAGAAAAGTTTCCTCAGTCCACACCAATATTTCCTGTATTTTTCCTTTTCCTATAGTTTCATCTCTTCTCCACGTTTCATGACGTTTGTCTTGCTCTCATCACAGCAAAAGAATAAATCTCTTGTTTTCACAGTAATGAATCAAGCAATGGATAAACTGTGTCATCTTCACTTCTTAAAATTCATTTATTCTCAGCTGTTGAGTACAAAAACAAAATGTTAAAGTTAAACACAGACAAAATGGGATAAGTTAAATTACATGACCGCATTGAAGCAGTCAGGACTGAGACTGCATATAGACTGCAGGCCCTAATGTTCAGCTCTGATTGACTGCTCACAGTTAACGTCTGTGCTCTCCTTCATCATGTTTGGAAAAGACAGACGCAGACATGCGGTGACTTCCGACTGCACAGACTCGAGAGTGACGAAGAAGTCTCATGAATTCGGATTTGACTGTGCAGACATTACAAAAAATCCGGTCTGTATCAGGTTTATGATCGCATAATTTGATAGAACAAAATCAGTTTTCATGTGATTTTTGATGTTCAGACTGACACAAACAAATCAGATTTGGGCCACATTTGATGTGCAGTCTGAACGTAGCCCGAGTCAGATTACGGCCTTTTAGTGGTGGTGCAACTTCACTGTGAATGAAAACGGGTGAACCAGTGAGTGGACCAGATAAAGACGGAGGACAAAATAAAATTAAACTGTTAGAAGAAAGGAGGAAGAAGTTGTGCTGACTTCTTCAGAGAAGTGAAGCACGTCAGTGTTGTTGGTTGTCATGGCAGCTGGTAAACACGGCCTATTTGCTTAAAAGAAATGTGTGTTGGTTCTGCAACAGGATGTAAACTGTTGTAAAAGTTTAAACATATCCAGCTTATAACTTCCAACAATTCTTCTCCTAAATTCTGACGTGATGCAGGATCTCTCGGTCTCAGCTGCTCATCAGGCCCCTCCGGACCTTTACATCTGAGCTCAGTGTGTTTTCAGTGTGCAAGCATGCAGAAAATGTCAGCAACACACTGGGTGCTGCATGCTAATGAATGTTCTGTTTGTGCGTTCCCTCTCCTGGGAAACCTGGAGGCTCACGCTGCCGCTGCACCGGCTTTGGATTCAGAGTTATGTGGCCTGTTCAGCTGCCAGTTACCCAGCATGCCCTGCACTAATTACCGGCCCTGGATCGATCTTCAGTCTGTTATTGGTTAGAGCCGCGCCACGCCTCATCTTCCTGGCAGACAACTCACAAACACTCTCACAGTCCAGGAATCAAACAGGCCTTTATGTGGTTGCATTAAAGAGCCGACACCCGGCCTGCCTGTTGGGATCCAGCTGCCCAGAGACACAACAGACACCGCTCAGTTCTCAGTTCACCATTCAGACTGTCCTTTAATCTCCTTCAGATCCGTCACGGTAATTCAAACACACATACAAGCTCTGATCTTTTGTGACTCATCGGTGTGCTTGTGGCTTAAATGGAACCCATTGTTGAGCTCCAAAACTGTTCTGGAAAACCTTTATGAATAAATGTCACCTGGTGGCTCCTTTACTCTTAGTCTGACTAAAATCAGGACATGTTGACGCACGTGGCTCGTCCCTGTGAAGTTTTTCACAAAGCACAGCTTTAACACATCCTTTTGGGTTGTTTCCACTCCACCTTTTCCACAGAAAAACTCCTCCAACATGTGCCTCCTCTGCTGCTGAGCACACACAGAGTCAAAGCTTTCACTTTCCCATCTCATCAAGCTTTACCTGTTCCCCTTACTGCCGCAGCAGTATCCAGCTGTCGGCTGATTGGCTGACAGCACCCTGACAGGTCGGGCTGAGTGGCCAGCATGCCCTGAAATGCTTGTTTTCTGATTAGTTGACAGATGGCTGATTCAGGAACAGCTGCAGTTTTAGCTGAGCTGCTGCAAAGCCACGAGACGGCCACAGCTTTTGATTGACAGATTTAATTATACATTTAGGCAAAGTGGCCTACTCGGGTGTCATCGTTTTCGACTCAGTCACCACTTCTTATAGACGCACCGAACGTTTGTGTGTGGGAATCTTCTGTATAAGTGGCTACGATACGAGCTCGCTGTTGACTTTGTCTGCTGATGAGATCAAAGGAACAACATTAAAGGGCTCAAACTTCTGCTCGTGCTCTCTGTTGGTCTGTTAGAGCCTGAGGGGGAAATATATTTACACAACAGACTTGCATGATTTTTCCAGAAGGGAAAAAAAGCCTAAAAATGATTCTCAAACGGCTGAAACCAAACAAAAGACCATTTTCAGGTGTCCCACGTAGAGAAATATAATGGATCTGTCCACAATATTGTGAGCTGGATAGATTAAGTTGGGGAAACAAATTTGTGATGTTTAAATTTGTTGTTTCTTTCCTGAAATTGTTGCAAAGATGAAATGGATTCCCCACAACCTCTGCATCCCATGAGATGAAAGCTAGCGGGAACAGGGATGCCCTCACTGATCAGCCTGTTATCAGAATAAGCTCATTTATAGCTTGACCATAGCAAATCAAATCAGGATATTTTTCACCCTACGTTATAGTAAATTTGTATTAGGGATTTCCGGTGACAGAGAGAGAGAGAAGACGCTGTAGCCTGGTGCCGTTTTGGAAAGAAAATAATGTTATTTAAGGTTATTCTTCTTTAGAGTTGACCATGAAAATCGCAGTTGGTGCATCGCTAAGCAGGATGCAGCCAGTTTAACAGTAAATTTACCAGTTTAACAGTGAATTTACCTGTTTAACACACCACCACCACCACCACTCTGTCTCACTCTGATGAAGACACACTGAGGATGCATCCTTTTACAAAGATCTTTAGCTGGTTCTAAGTCAGACAGTGAACTGTCTCCTCCTGCACATCAGTCCTCACAGCAGACATTTAATCGCTTTTTTATTTCCTCTGTTTCAGCAAATCCAAAGAATGCACCTTCAATGCAGGTAAAGCAACCTTTACTCCACCTTTTGCTTTGTATTTGTGTGCAAACGTGCATTAGTTATCATGTCTCACCCTCCAGTTAGCGTTACTTTGAACTGTTGGAAAGGCGACGAGCAGCTGCTAATGTGTGGAACTCCAGCAGGAGTCCTTACTGTTCTCCAAAGTGCTCGTTGCTGTCATTTTCTTTTCTTTCAAAGGTCTTTTTTATTATTGACAAAACATAAATAAGACCATCATTGTACGGGAAGATTATTTTGTATTTTCTGAACAACATCCACCCATGACATAACCCATAACCCTGCCTAAACATGGACAGACATATAACTACAAGTAAACGCAGATATTATTGTTGTGGGTTTCTCATAAAATACCAAAAAGGGGCACTATATTTTGTAAAATTTATTCTCAGATCCCCGAATAGTGTATCTCATCTTCTCAGTAACCATGCAGGACATCATGTCTCTGAAGAGGAAGGAGGAGCTGGATCCTTCCACTTAAGTGAAACAGCTCGTTGAGCTAATAAAGAGGCAAAGGCCAGAAAGTTGTGGATAGTTGTAGGCAGATTCAAATCTGGAGCAACGTTGCTGTCATTTTAACCTAATTAGAACCACTAATTAAGACGAGTACAAACATTTTGATATTATAAAACTGCTCTAAAATGAAAGATCTGTAGCTGGAAAGTGTTAAGACGAAGAGATGGAACTGCATATATCTGAGGTTGTGATTTCCAAGCATCCATAAATTAAAGTTAAAGTCAAAGGTCAATGAGGCCTCGCTTTTCAGGCTGGTGAAACACTTAATATTTTCCTCTGCTTCCCCTCTCTCCTGCTTTATTTTTAATAAACTGTGTGTACAATATGTGTTGTTCAGTTACTGTGGTCAGTAAGCAAGTTTAAGATTTTGTAAAATCCAGAATAAAGCTGCTTGTGGAAGGTCAGAAAATGTATAAAACTCAGAGCTGTTGGATGAGTGAAACGGGCTGACGGTCGGCTTGTATCTGTACTGAGATGATGTCACTCCCTGAGAGCACACGTGCACACACGTGCACACACATGTGAGTTCGACCTTTGTGTCTCTGTTCTCTTCTTTCCATTTAATCATCGATTGCACCTCTCTCTTCATCCCTCTGTTTTCCTGCAGAGGACGGCTACGTGAGGATGTTCCTCCGAGGTCGCCCGGTCACCATGCACATCCCCGACCAGCAGAGGGAGAGCTACAGCCTGGACCAGAAGATGGCGCCGCCGGACCACAAGCTCAAGCTGCAGTGGGTGTATCCTTCAGGCAGAAAGGGGGAGAAATATATGGACACGGGCAGGACTGTGTGGATGGATGACTGATATATGAATGAATTATAATAAATTGGGGTTTATTTTTTATAAACTTTAGGTCAGACATGCTTTAATTTATCCTATCAGACCTCTGCACTGGAAAAAAAATCAGTCTTACCAAGTATATTTGTCTAATTTCTAGTAAAAATATCTCATTACACTTAAAACAATTTGTTTTCAAGACTTTTTCATTTAACAAGATATTCAAGATGTATTGTCTGTATTGAGTCGGATTTCATATGAAACAAGCTTTTTTTACATTTGAAGAGGTTTTTAAGCTAATTTCAAGGTCACTTTATCTCAAAAGTCTCAAATATCACATCTTATTTCAAGAAATCTTGACAAGCCGATTTTCACTAGTTCCATTGGCAGATTTTATTGCTTATTTCAAGCAAAAATGTCTTTTAATTGTTGTTTTTTTTTACTTATTTATGGAGGGGCATTTTTTCCAGTGTAGACATGGATTATCACCTAAAGTGTTGTCTGGCCTGAGCTTTTAATATCACTCTTGTTTTTGTATTGATCGATAACGTAAGACCTTCGTCCAGCTTCCACCATCTTCCCTAACCAAAGCGTGGACCAGGTACGGCTACCGCGGTCGTGACTGCCGCTCCAACCTCTATCTGCTGCCCACAGGAGAGATTGTGTACTTCAACGCCTCGGTGGTGGTGCTGTACAACACGGAGGAGCAGCAGCAGAGACACTACCTGGGTCACAACGACGATGTGAAATGGTGAGAGAGCAGAAAGCGGATAAGAGAGGCATGTTTTAACAAAGCTGCACGATTTCCTGCACAGCCCGGCCTCTTCCACTTACTCTGGGACGTGTTAACGTACCCCTTTGATCACATGCTGTCCTGGTTAGTGTAGTGTGTGAGAGTTTAAACTTTAAATTAGGGCTGGGCAACAATTAAAATGTTTAATCTAATTAATCACATGATTTCCCTGATTAATCACGATTAATCGAATTTGTACGCAGAATCCAAAAATTAACTCAAAAGTAGTGTATAGCTTTTAGCATTTAGTTTTATTTTAAATGTGCTGCCATATGAATGAAAGTGCCATAACATTTGTTGTGCAAACACACTTTTAACATCAGCATCTTTCTGTAGTTTTTATGTAGAAGCCTCGCTCCACTGTCTGTTTCCTTGAATGACTTGCTGCTATCAGTTGTGTGTTTTGCCTTTAAGTGATATTTTAGACTGGAACTACTACGCTGAGAAGACAATTCAACTTGGCAGAGTTTACAGATGACTTTGGTTCTGTCGACTCCGCCGTCTGGAAGAACTTTAAAATGAAAATGGCCGAGTAAAAGTTCCGTACCCTTCTCCATGTTTGGTGGATCCGCCGATTACTTTCTTTTCCGGTTCCACAGCAGACAGCAACAGACTTTTACAATAATGAAATAAAGAATAAAACAGAGGTGGTTTGTGGCGTAGTGGGTTGAGCAGGCGCCCCATGTACAGAGGCTATAGTCCTCGCTGCAGCTGGCCCCGGTTCGAGTTTCGCATCGGACAGCCCTGTGCTGCGTGTCGTTCCCCCTCTCTCTGCCAAAAATGTTTGTTTTTTTTTTAATTAAAAAAAATATAATTAAATTAAAAAAAATATAAATAAAGAAATAAATAAAACCTGCGTTAATGCGCGATAAAACAGTAACTCGTTAAATAATTAACAAGTTAACTCGCCCAGCCCTACTTTAAATGCTTCATTTGACTTTTTTGTGACCATCTGCTGAAATTATTCTCGACACAACGTTTGTAGACAGGCTCAGAAATGTGTGGTTTTATTAATTGGCACTGGTTGACATCCTGAGTCAGCTTTGTCCCTGGAGCCACAGGGATGTAAACACCAAATTCCCCCCGGGGCATGCTGGGAAAGCGACTTGTCTCTGCAGGGAGTCGGCTGTTCTCTTCGCTCCCACGCCATCATATTGAATCCTCGTCTTCTTGCTACCATAAAGAACCCCTCATTGTTAGCTTCCTTTTAATCTTTTTTTATTTTTATTATTTCAGAAGTAGAAGGTTGTTGTACGACAGATATAGTACAAAAAACTTAGTTTCTGAGTTTCTATCTTTGATGTAGCGTTTCTGCAGAGCATTAGATGCTTCCTGTCAAATTTTAAAGTGTCAATTCATTAAAAAACCTAAAAGATGGAAACAAACCATCTTCAGCTGCAGCGTCATGATATGTTTAGATTTACACAAACGCACCAGAAAAGCTTTGATTGTCACACATTTCCTCCACAAAAGCCAGAAGCAGTGGAACGCATTCAAATCAAATCAAATTTATTTGTAGCACATTTCATGTACAAAACAATTCAAAGCGCTTCACATAAAATAAAAGCATTGCAGCAGGGAGTGTAAGAAGAATTAAAAATACATAAAAGAATATAAAGAGAAACAAATAAAATCATTTAAATGAATTTAAAAACAAGCAACAGTCTAGATAAGTTCAAAGATATCGTGCAGATTTCATGCATAGACACATGAGAAAAGAAATGTTTTTAACCTGGATTTAAAAATGTCTCCATTTGGTGAAAGTTTAATCTCCACTGGCAGTTTGTTCCACTTGTTTGCAGCATAACAGCTAAATGCTGCTTCTCCATGTTTGCATTAAAGCGCAAAAGTCACTAATATTTTCTTTCGTTTTTTTTTCGTCGTAGCTTGAGTGTGCATCCTGACATGGTTACCATAGCAACGGGGCAAATGGCCGGAAACTCTAAAGATGGAAAGGTGAGATCACACTTATCTTCCCGCCGTGCATTTTCCTCATCGCTAAATATCGAATTAAAGTTTTTTTTCTTTAATTCGATATTTCAGAAAAAAAAAGAGCATTTAGCTCAAAATAGTTTGTATGAGGAGAAAAAATGCTTAAACATCTATTGTGATTCTTATCCCACGTACTATATATATTTGTTTCTCTAGCACAGTGTTTCTTAATCAGTTTTCATCTCAGTTTTCGTCTTATTTCTGACCTGGGCCTCTTCAAATCTAGGCTAAAAACCTACTTATTTAGGATTGCTTTTAATACCCAGTAGTATGATGACACTTTTATCTTATTTGATTTTGTTGTATTTTATTGCTTTCACTGTTCTTTTATTGTTTTTACTTATTCTTCTCTTTTTTTTATTACCTGCTGTAAAGCACTTTGGTACACCGAAAGGATTGTCTGTAAAGGGCTGTATGAATAAAATACATTTACATCTCTGTCACCTGCTCAGCTGCTGGCTCCCCACGTTCGTGTCTGGGACTCCGTGAGCCTCAACACGCTCCATGTGATCGGGATGGGCGTGTTTGACCGAGCAGTCACCTGTGTGTCTTTCTCCAAGTCGGTAAGAGGTTCAGTTGTTTCGAGTATCGGCTGAAATAAAAAGCTGCTGCTGTGGTCTTACTCTTCACTTTCCACTTTCAGAACGGCGGTACCTTCCTCTGTGCTGTGGACGATGCCAACGATCACATCTTGTCTGTCTGGAACTGGCAGAAGGAGAAGCAACTGGCTGAGGTCAAGGTACTTTGTGGCGACCAGCAGCATCATTACTGATATTATCCGTTTGTTCTAAACTTTAATTAAGAACCTGAGAGGATTAGACGCATGAACAAAGGGCTATAATTGAATTGATCTTCGAGCTTCGTGCCTTCTGTCCCTGCAGTGCTCCAACGACTCTGTGCTGGCCGCTGTGTTTCATCCCATGGACACAAACCTGATTGTCACGTGTGGGAAATCCCACCTCAACTTCTGGACCATGGAGGGCAACACTCTCACCAAGAGACAAGGCCTGTTTGAGGTACGACCATTAGACTGTAGGTCCGAAGTACACAATGTTAAAACAACTGCAGTCTTTTCAGCACTTTTTTCTACTTCTTTCTGTCTAGAAACACGAGAAACCAAAGTATGTGTTGTGTGTGGCCTTTGCGGAGAATGGAGACGCCATCACAGGAGACTCCAGTGGAAATATCTACACCTGGGCCAAAGGTAGAACCGAAAAGAGTCGCAATGATCCATGAAATTTGGAGATTAAATCTTCCTATACACTGGAAAAAATCAAAGTCTTACCAAGTATATTTGTCTCATTTCTAGTCAAAATATCTCATTACACTTAATATAAGACACAACTGCCTAACAAGTACTATTTCAGCCAGATATAGGGACTTGTTTGAAGACAATACATCTGGAATATCTTGTTAAATGAAAAAGTCTTGAAAACAAATTGTTTTGAGTCGGATTTCATATGAAACAAGCTTTTTTTGACATTTGAAGAGGTTTTTAAGCTAATTTCAAGATCACTTTTAACTCAAAAGTCCTAAATATCACATCTTATTTCAAGAAATCTTGACATTTTTTGCTTATTTCAAGCAAAAATGTCTTTTATTTGTTGTTTTTCTTACTTATTTTTGGAGGGGCATTTTTTCCAGTATAATAGTCTTAACTGCTCAGAATGTCAGATTGTTTTTATTTAAAACTAAGGAATGCATATGGGATCATGTGAAAATAGGCTCAATTTACCAGTTGTTGTTCCTCATCAACATAGCCATAAAAGATGTGTTACTGAGCTGCACATGCCCTCAAGCCTGAAAACAAAAAAGAATCCATCAGACGCAGCTGCTCTGACTTCCAGGTGGTAACCGCATCAGCCAGGTGGTGTCGGGGGCCCACGAAGGGGGGATTTTCTCTGTTTGCGTCCTGAAGGATGGCACCATGGTGTCTGGAGGTGGGAAAGACCGCAAGGTGGTGCTGTGGGACCACAACTACAGGAAGCAGGCTGAGATGGAGGTAAGAGCTGCTGGAGCCAGGGCCGGTTTGTGCTATGGGCAATGTGGGCGACCGCCCAGGGCGCACTCAATGTGATAGACTGATCCCAGGCCACACAACACAAACTACTTCCAACCCAAGTAAACTGTATTTCATTCCTAAAATGAACATAGACCCATATATCTTCATGTAATTAACTGGTTTATGTGAAAAATGTGAAAAAAAAAAAATAAAATCTGTGCAGTCATCTACGTGAATTTGTATACGTCACGTGACTCCGGTTGATTGACGGGTGAACGGACGGTGTAAATGGGAAAAGCAGAGGTGATCCATGTGGATCATGGATCATCATCATAGTAAAAGACCAAAGAAGCCATCAGGTGCCCAGTTTAGAAAGAGAAGAAGTGGCGAAAAGGGCAAAAGATAAAACGACTCAGATTTCTACGAGTGACCTGAGTGACGTAGGCTATTCGTTAGCCTCTTGTTAACATGTTGCTATTAGCCACGACTGTATTTGATTTTTAGTTTTGCTGAACTAGAATTAGAATTGAGGCATCATGTCATGCAGCTAATTTCACCCAAAGGCAACCTGGTGTAGTTTATGTTTACAACACAACAAGAAGTCCTGACTGTGGATTTTTTTTTTTTATTGTTATGAGCTATATGCGAAATTCAATAACTTAAATAACTTCTAATATACATTGACATGGCATTCTGTAAGCTACATGTGGAATCTTTTTGTAATGATACAAATAATATGGAGCTGTACTGTTTTACTTCAGAAGCAGAAGATGGAGCTGTCGCTTAAAAAGACAACAAAAAGCTGAATAAAGTGTCCGGATGGGAACACGTGAGCTTTATTTGACCCTCTGTGATGTATGTGTGTGCAGGTGGCCGACTCGCTCGGTCCCGTCCGGGCGCTGGCTGAAGGTAAACCAGGAGAACTCTTCATTGGAACCACGAGGAACGCCATCATCAGGGCCGCCTTTCCCGATACCCTAACCCCTATTGTACAGGTATCTGCCCACAAAATTCAGTTTATTTGTACCCTCCTGACGCATGTTACAGCCTCGGGTGTGTTAAATGAGTTCTGCGACGTGCTGCAGGGTCACACGGATGAGCTGTGGGGTCTGGACGTCCATCCCTCCATGGAGCAGTTTGTCACCTGCTCACAGGACAAACAGGTTCACCTCTGGGACACCAACTCCCACCAGCCCCTCTGGAGCAAGACCATCGAGGTAAGCAGGATGGCGAAATTAAATGAGCGCCGACTCAAAAAGCAAAAGAAATGATAAAAATGCTTCCTCCTGTGCCTCAGGATCCAGGGAGGTCTGCAGGTTTCCATCCCAGCGGGGCTGTTCTGGCTGTGGGCACCATGAGTGGAAGGTCAGCCTTTCTGCCGTCTGACATATTTTTTCTTATATGTATTTATTTTTACAGCAGCTGTAACTTACGGAAGCCCGGAGCGGACGTGGTACGTATAAACTTTTTTCTGATCGTTTTCTGGAGATAACGAGTTAATTTACCGATTGTTTTTCGAGGCCACTTTTTCTCCCCAGTCCGCCCCTGTTTATATGTGTTTATATGTATTTCTGGCAAAGTTTTTTACCCATCTTTACCCCCCTTTCATTGAAAACTGAATAAAGTAGCCTATGAATCAAACATGGAATGTGGAGCGTTTGTGTAACAATTCTGCTGTGAAAATGCACAAAGCAAATCCTGCTGGTGTGACAAGCATTTCGTTTTAATTCGATTCAGCATTATCTCGTTTTCTCGAGATAAACTCGTTATCTCGGCACCTCTTGTGCATCATTCGGTAACCGTGGAGACAGTCTGGTCCCCTCAGCTGGTCTCTGATGAAGTTGACTATATCAACAGGATCACTGAGGTGTAAACGCCTGTTGAGCTGCAGTCGAGCCGGCCGTCTCCTTAAATGAGGCGGGCTGATATGAGTTATCTCTACAAGACAAACAAATTGTGAACACATATAAACAGGGGCGGACTGGGGAGAAAAAGTGGCCTCGAAAACAATCGGTAAATTATCTCGTTATCTCGAGAAAACGATCATTGTTTTCTCGAGATAACGAGATAATTATACCGAGAAAACCATCAGAAAAAAGTTTATACGTACCACGTCCGCTCTGGGCTTCCGTAGTAACTCACAAAATAAACATGTGAATGATTTGTAGATGAGGCAGAAACCATTTAAAACAAGATAACAACGAAAGCTATAATGTATCTTTCTAATATTTGACACAGTTTGTTAATCTTGGTACAAATCTGAGAAAATCCCACTTTTTGTGATGGTTTTAAGTTGGCTGTAAAACTACTGAAGAACATTACCTTTAAAGTTTCCCGAATGTCTGGCCCATGTGTGTTGCAGATGGTTGGTGCTGGACACCGACACTCGAGACCTTGTTTCTGTGCACACAGATGGCAATGAGATCATTTCCAATGTCAAATACTCTCCAGGTAATCGCCACGTGCGCACGCCTCACCCACACGCTGCCATAAAACGCATCAGCTTTGTGTGAACTGCACCGTTAACTCTGAGCTCACTGTGCCTGCAGATGGCAACTTCCTGGCTGTCGCTTCCCATGACAACTTTGTTTACATCTATGCTGTGACTGAGAATGGCAGAAAGTACAGCCGTGTGGGGAAATGCACGGTGAGTGCAAATATTAGGCTTCTCTGAAAGCTCTAAGAATGAAATGAAATAGCCACAGAAGGTTTAAAACTAAGCTTGAAATGGAAACAGTTGTATCTTTACTGTTAAACTGCCCAGAGTATAAATATATAAATATCCTCCCGCTCTGTTCGGCTTCCTCCTTCCTCAGGGACACTCCAGTTTCGTCACCCATCTGGACTGGACAGCAAACAGCCAGTACCTTGCCACCAACTCAGGAGACTATGAGATCCTCTTCTGTAGGTCGTCCTTCTTCTCTGTCCACATGTTCTTTAATTATTCTGTTTTAATTCATTCAGATGGCACCCATTAACTGTAAGAAGCCATCAGCTAACTTATTTGTAACTTGTTACTCGGCTAAAATAGTCAAACTCTTGACTTATGATAGAACATGATGAATATTTTGTTGTTCTCAGGGGAGGCATCCAATGGTAAACACATGACCAACATGGATGTAATACGCAACCTGGAGTGGGCCACCTCGACCTGCACTCTGAGCTTCAACACCTTTGGTAGGTCATTAAAGCCGGTGTTATTAAGATGGGCTGTTATTGTTCACATGTTGTTCATTTTGGGGGGAGCTGGCTGATGTTCAACACGATCAACAAGTGATGAAACCAGCCAACAAATAAAGTGGAAACAGCAACAAGTAAAACATTTTGTTACCCCAGGTGTCCTGTATGAACACATGCTAAATCAAACAAGACACAAAGTGACCACACAAAGATTTGCAGTAAGGAATTAATGTTAGCTAGTTCTTTGCTTTTTGTCTATGTGCAGCAAGCTAAAGCTAATTGTTGCCGATATTATTAGATAACTTATGCTGGCTCACTGATGGCACATCTTTTCCCATGGATACATACATACATATAAAATGTAACACAGGATGCTGACAGTTAGTATTTCTTTTGATAAATTTCACTGGTTTTAGTCTGTCTTTGCCTTTACTTTGTTGATTGGTTTAATGTTAGAGTTAGGGCTGGGCAACGATTACATTTTTTAATCTAATTTATTACATGATTTCCCTAATTAATCACGATTAATCGCATTTGTACGCAAAATCCAAAAATTAACTCAAAAGTAGTGAGTAGCCTTTAGCATTTAGTTTTATTTTAAATGTGCTGCCATATGAATGAAAGTGCCATAACATTTGTTGTGCAAACACACTTTTAACATCAGCATCTTTCTGTAGTTTTTATGTAGAAGCCTCGCTCCACTGTCTGTTTCCTTGAATGACTTGCTGCTATCAGTTGTGTGTTTTGCCTTTAAGTGATATTTTAGACTGGAACTACTACGCTGAGAAGACAATTCAACTTGGCTGTAAATGCAGGAGTTTTTTTTTCCAATTTATTTTGAAATACGTGCTTTTATGTTGAAAGAAGTGAAACAGGAAGTAGAGAGAGACCGAGGAGCACCTGTAACGGTGATGTTACCTGCTAGTTTATCTTTATTTTATTACTCCATGCTTCGTGGTGTTTGCTGTAACTGTGAATGTGATGCATTCAACAGACTTTTACAATAATAAAACCTGCGTTAATGCGCGATAAAATATTTATTGGCATTAAATAATTAACAAGTTAACGCGCCCAGCCCTAGTTAGAATGCCTGGCTGCTGTATTATAAAGACGAGTGAGTATTCAGAGATGTTTTTCACCCTTTAACTAAAACCTCAAGGCTGGTGCAGCAGATGAATTCAGCCCCATTAACAACCGAGAAAAGCAGAAAATACATTAAGGAATTTCATTCCAGATCCTAATTCTATATAATCTTTAAACCACGAATCGAGATCCCAAATCTGTTTGATTCTTTGTCATCTCTGTGTTTTTGTGCTGCCTTGTCGTTTGTTCAAAGATGCAGATTATTAAAGTTGTCAATTAGAAGGATCTCACTTTGTGAGTCACCTATTATAATCTCAGAATATTGCCACACAGGATAAGGATATCTTGCTGTTATTTATCATCTGATTCCACCATCAAACAACCTGCACATGGGGCTGCAGACCGTTTATGTAGGATGGCAGACTCAAACATACAAGATAAATATGATGCCATGTAGCTCTGTTTTTCATTGTATTTCAGCTTGTTGTATATTTGCCTTTTTTCTTTGATTTTATATTTTGTTTGCACCTGTTTCTGTTGAACTACTATAAAGATGTCAAAGCCACGCTGTTCATAAGTGAAACTTTGGGATGCAAGTCCATGCATGAATTACCAGATTAACCGGTTACGTTAAGACGTTTTTGCTTGAAATAAGCAAAAAAATCTGCCAATGGAACTAGTGAAAATCGGCTTGTCAAGATTTCGTGAAATAAGATGTGATATTTGGGACTTTTGAGATAAAAGTGATCTTGAAATTAGTTTAAAAACCTCTTCAAATTAAAAAAAAAAGATTGTTTCATGTGAAATATGACTCAAAACAATTTGTTTTCAAGACTTTTTCATTTAACAAGATATTCCAGATGTATTGTCTTCAAACAAGTCCCTATATCTGGCTGAAATAGTACTTGTTAGGCAGTTGTGTCTTATATTACGTATAATGAGATATTTTGACTAGAAATGAGACAAATATACTTGGTAAGATTTAGATTTTTTCCAGTGTGTCTTTCCCTCCAAATGCCGACTGACTGCGTTCCAGTCCAAACAAGTGCACAATACTCTGTGTTTTCCTGCAGGCTGAAACAGAACGTTACGTTTCGAACAATATTTGTCTGTCTCCCGCTAACTCCTGCTGTCTTCCTCACTCTTTTTGTCTCCCAGGGATTTGGCCAGATGGTGCAGACGGCACCGACATCAACGCCGTGTGCAGGTCACATGATGGATCCCTGCTGGCCTCTGCTGATGACTTTGGCAAAGTGCACTTGTTCTCCTTCCCCTGCTCTCAACCAAGGGTCAGACACAGCCACATTTACTTTTCACAAAGCCTTTTGCGACCGTTTCTGACGCCCCATTTGCTTCCACACACATCCAGCATAAACTTTAGGAGAGCCGAGCAACCACACTGTTTATTTTGAGCCCGCATTTGATGGAGTGTTAACGAATGCTGTGAAAACTGGATCATCACCAGACACATAATGAGCATAATGTTTGCCAGGTGTGTGCGTTCTGTTCACAAAAATCCAGTTCAGGCTGTCCCACTTTCTTTTACAAGTGTTTATCCAAACACATTTAACCAGTGTTGTAAACGTAATTATCCATTCAGACAAAATTACCTCCATCAGCTCAGGCTCTCAGAAGCAGCAAATTGTTGCAACATGGTTTTAACTGTCTTAAACGTGTGTATACCCATCATTAATAACTGAATCCTTGTTTAAGGCGAGACACGGCAGGCAAAAACTTTGTTGTTTTTTTTGTTTTTTTTCATGCAGTGGTCAATTTTTAGATTTTGGGCCAGTCTACTCCTTCAATATGTTGTTTCAAAACATAAATTAAAATGTTTATTTCATCCCATTTTGTTTAATCGCGGCAGTGCGTTTCGCCCCAAATTTACCAAAATGAATTCCCCTATTTAAATCTTTAAATGCCGTTTTCTCAAAATCAGTTTTTTGTATTTTTCCAGTATCAATATCTCAGCCTATGGAGCACCTATTAACACCAAACGTTCCAGTTATACGCTTAGCAGTATTCTGAAGATATTTACAGAAGGATTTGTTGATAAATCATTCCTGGCCTGATTTATGTGACATTATAATAAAAAAACATGGCGAAAATCGATGTTTTTTAGGCTATGGGCAGTATATTTTGATTTCCTAAGAAATGAAAGCAGATATCCTGAAATCCCTCTGTAATTTTCTTTTCATTTTGCGTGTAAACAAAATGAAAAAATAATTCTGCACCTGGCTTTATCATATGTTCAGATTTATCTTCCAGAAATATATGCAAATGTGCGCATATTTAATGAGATAATGCCTAATTTGCAGAATTAAACATACATATTTCTAAAACTTGTAATACATTTTTTTCATACTTGTATAAGTAATCAACTGGGGAAGTTTCATGGTGATATCTATCTATTATTTTAAAATATTACCCTATTCACCTGTAGTGTCTCGCCTTAATACACTGTAAAGAATTTCCCTGTAAAATAATGTTAATTTACAGTGCAACTACTGTTATTTGTTAAACAGTATGATAATGTTTTTTTCGATTACAGTACATGACGGGAGGATAACTGTGTTTTAGTCATTTTACGGCGCATCTACCGTAATTTATTTAACAGTATAATTACGTATTTTGGATTTGGACATCAATTCATTAAATTAAATTACAGTTATCTACTGGTATTGTTAAATGACTGATTTAACTGTTAATTTACACGTGAGGGATGAATATTCAACAGTATTTTACCATTATTGTAAAATACAGTCGGATACTGTTGTAAATCCACCGTAAATGTACAGCAATACGTTACAGTGTACATATGACTTTTTCAAACTTCTGGCATTTCGATCACTCGGAGTACTCCACCAAATCTTTTTTTTCTGAAGATTTGTAACCTCGCCAGATGTGTTACGAAAGAAGAGATCGTTCCTGTAAAATGTACTCGGCCTGCCAGATGTTTTCAGACTATTACTGTTACTTTCAGTTGTATTTAAGTCATTTTTCTGACTCTTTTCAGGCTCCGGGTCACGAGTACAGCGGCCACAGCAGTCACGTGACCAACGTTGCCTTCCTGCATGGTGACAGTCACCTGATCTCCACCGGCGGGAAGGACACCAGCATCCTGCAGTGGGTGGTTGCGTAGGCAACGCTTTACATCCCCAGAGGCGGGGATCAGCACCACTTCTGGCCCCCTGCCGCCTCCCCGCCACATCACTCCCCTGCCACCAGGTGGCAGCACCCCTCTGTGCCTAATAGAAATGTAAAAAAACAGCACGCATAACTTGATCAACCGCTGATGTCACAATGAATTAGATTATGAGTAATCACTGTAATTGAAAAAGTCTAGAAAAGTCTTGCTGTTTGTAATGGATTGTAGAGAAATGACTTGTTGTGATGCAGAAAGTGAATCTTGACTTGTTCCCAGTTGAATGATGCAGATGGTGACCACATGATAGACCTGTGACTTTAGCATTAGTACTAACTGTGCCTAAATTCCATTCAATTGAACCCCTTTTAATGGGAATTCCATCTATTTTAACACACAGGCTTGCTGGCAAGTTTTCACTGCATGCTACACTAATATCTTGACATGTATTGTGGTATTTTTCTGCCATTAGTTTCCATTAATTTCACAAAGAACTCATATAAAATCCAGAAGTTGTTACAAAATATTTTTCTATCATATTGACTGAATGGAAACCAACTAATTGCTGAATAATCAGGAAAAAAAAAATACCCGTAAATGTCAACAGAACAGCAAGAGGAGCTATGATGTAAAGTATCCTGGATTTGGACTATGGAGATTAAAGTATGGCCCTAATTTCATTAAAAAAGAGATCACAGTAGATGCTTGTGATTTTAAAAATAAAATCAGTTAAACCTGCGAACTTGTGACAAACTTTGCTGCAGGGATCTTGTACAACAGAATGTAACCCCATCAAAGTGTGAGATTCCAGAGTCGGAATCCACTGACCCGTCCTTGAGCAAAGTACGATTGTTTGAAATCCTAAAATAGATGGCATTCCCCATTAGAGTTCTAATTTCAACCCCTCGCCTTCTTATCTTTCCCTCTTTCAGTCCTTCAGCCTTATTTCCAAACTCTTAAGGTGCAGATTGTAAAGTTTTGCTTTTAGAGAAAGAGAACGGTACAAAGTGTCTGTTTCATTTGACCTTCGCCCCCCAGGCTGCTGTGTTTGATTGTACTACTACTGTAACTGTGCTGAGAAGGCACTAGATGGCACTACAGTGCAAAAGAATGAGCATGACTGAGGCTTCCCTCCTGCTGTAGATGCTGTCAATGGTCTCCTGAGTAAATATAGATATTATGCAGTATATCCGAGTGGCTGTGTTATTTTAATATTTAGCTGTAACAATAATGGATGTTATTATTATTATTATTATTATTATCATTTCATTGTGGGACTTTTGGGTTGTTGACATAGAGGTAATGTATGCTGCTGTGCTTTGGAAGTGAGCTTGAGCTGTGCTTTGCCTTCTTCTGTTTTGTTAATAAAGTTTTTTACCCAAGTATTCGATCCCTTTGAATAAATTTATGTTTGGCACTTAATCCAGGTCGACTTTTTTTCCCATTTTAAATCTGTTTCTGTGCTTTTTGAAATAACTTTTTTTGTGGAAAAGGAGAAGTAAAAATGGAAAACTGAATGATTTAACAGTTTTGTGATGCACTGACAGCCAACAGGTGGTGTGTTTAAAGGTGAATTATTTCAGGATCAAAGACTGACGGTTTAAATATCAGAATTCAGAATAGAACCTGATAAATTGAATTTAGTTTGGGAAACCCTCTTCTTCCCTCTTTTCCATTATATTTGTTGCACCACTGTGTCTATCTGAATCCTTCCCATCGCAGCAACATTAAAAATCATTTTAATTTATCCTGTAAAACCTTTCAAAATCTATTTTAGCTGTTTTATGGCTCCGATGGGTCAATTATATTATTATTATATATATTTTTATGGCAGTCATCCAATCATTTCAGATCACTAATTGTTTTAACGCTCTGACATTCCCCAACAGGTGTCCTGTGTAAAAAAAAAAAAAAAACAAGATGAGCAATATTTAGCATGTTATGTTGGGTGTAAAAACCTGTAAAAGTTAGATTATCAGGTAGCTACAGGTTCTCACTGCCATGAATTCTATTTTGGCAACACACATTGATAAAACTGAAATATCCTTTTCTCTCGTGCAGTGAAAGTGGTGAAAGCAGCCGTGAAAAGTCCTTGTTTCCGTACACATAAGTAAAGATAATTCAGATATTTATTGCACATTTCTCGAGGTTGTTTGTCTCTTCAGTCTAACTTATCTTCAAGACTTCCTTGATTTTTTTTTTTTTTCTAGTTTGCCAAGACTTACAAAGTTTTTATATCTTTGGAGAATTTTTGACTGATAAATATGATGTGAGAGCCACTAACTCTGGCCCTTGATTTGGTGCTCATCTCAGAAATGTAGTGCTGTGGAGACCTGGCACTGGATGGATGAAGTTTAGTTCTGGTGAATAAGGTTCCAAACCTCTTAACTACTCTGAAACTCAGGTGATCTAACTACTGCATACACGCAAAGGCACCTGACCTAACAGTGATTTCTGCCTCTGAGAGCGGCTTTTAAAAGATTAATAAATGTAAACTAATGTGAGTTCAGTAGTTTATGATCCTTTAGAGACATTAATGCTTTATTTAACATGTCTGAAACAGAATTTCTGTATTACGAATAAAATACACTGTTAAACTCACTGAAACAACGTCGGCTACGTACCATGAACAGCATGTGTTCTGTTTTAAACAAAATTTGACTGAATATATCTGATGGATAAATTAAGTAATTCAGAGATGTGCGCAAATCTGCTGAAATGTCCTGTTTAGTATAGAAGGAGGATAATTAAAGAATAAAAAAGCGTGAACTACTTAACTTTGGACCATGAATTTGGTTCTGAAAATCAAACGGTGAATAAAAAACAATCTTAATTTGTGTGGACTGAACTTTGAACGAGTTCTTGTGAACTTTTGTGACTAAAAGTCATAAACAGGAAGTGAGTGATACAAACACACAAACACATGCTGGAGGTTCCCACACCTTCATTAAAGGAACATTAAATCAGCCCTTCATATTTCCAGATGCACAGTGTTTTTTCTTATTCTTTTTCAGTTTCTCTTACTTTAACTTATATATCAGTGATATCCTCGAAACACCTACTCAAAAACCTGCTGGACAGCGGCCCTCCAGGACCGACTTTGGACATCACTCTGATCACTCTGACTGATAAGTGAAGGTCTAAACTTTGTTATTTCCTTATTTATTTAGCACAAATTAACGAAAACTAGATCAAACTGATTGTGTCTGCAAACAAATTCCCCTGAATGATGACTGTAGTAGAACAGAAATGTTGTTAATGAAAATGTTTTCACCTTTCAGGCCACTGTGGGCGTTTAGAAGAAATTGCGCATCAGTGTGTCTAATTGAATGATCCAGTGGACCCACTTTGAACCGAGGATTGGAATTAATTTGGCATTACTGCTACCTTCTTAAAAGCAGTAACACAAACATCCAATGCCTGAGTAACTGAGTAATTACATATGCTGGGGCTGAGTGGTCATTTTGTTCTCAAAGAGAGGACAAGACTCCAGTGTTTGTCCAAAGATCGCAGCGAACGGTCAGATAATATCCCTTGTGCGGTCTTAACATTGTGTTTACTCCCTTTGTCCTACGGGTCAAAAATGACCCGCCCTACCAAAGCCCCAAAATAAAGCAACTTAATTGAATTTTAAATCCAAAATCTATTTTGTATGATGAAACCACCTGTTATTTATCTATTCAACTCTATTCAATAAATTTTTTTATCATGTATTTTTTGTTACACAATACAAAAAGACAATCACCAGTTTTCAGGATTACACTTTTTTTTTTTAACCACAAACCAACTGTCATTTGGACCAACAGTTTTCTTGTTTTCTCAGTTTTCTTTTACATAATAAAGGTTTATTATTGCTATTATATAAATGTGAAGTAATTACTTCTGAATTAATTATATTGAAAGGGAAAAAAAACCGTTAACTTTTTTCTGCTGTTTAAATGTTTTTATAATTCACGGGTCAACAATTACCCAAAATACAATCTTTGTACCCTAGTGGTGTACAGCCCACATGGAAACATAAACAAAAATAAAGTATGACTTTTTCTAATGATGGGGTCCACTTTAGGAAAAGTCATAAAATTTCAAGTTGGAAAAAGATATTTTAAGGTATTTTTTCTACAGCTAAACATGGTGGTGGGTCACTTTTGACCCGTAAGACAACAGGAGGGATACAGGAGTAACTCTACAGTTCCCAGGGTCCTGTGTTCCACAGATTTACAAGGCACAAAAACGAGTTCACAACTTTTTGGGGTAAATTTAAATGTATTATTTACTTGTTGTATCCTGTAGAAATAACCTTCCCATGTCCCTCCGTAAACTGAGTAAATACTAACTTTACTATACGTGACTCCTCATATATTGAGATGTAAAAGATAGTTTGTTTCTGTAGGTTTTATGAGCTCTGTGAGATTTAAGGCCGGCATCACATTAAAGAACTTCCCATACAGTGAAAGGAAGAGTGAGAGACATAGAATACCCTCAACTTCAGCATAATAAACAGAGAAACCGAGGACCGGGGTGACACAGGGGACGTGGAAGAGGAGGCAGGACGAGGTCTGCACAAACCCGAAAGACCTAAAGATGGAGGATAGAGACATCAGAAGACATTCAGAGGGTCAGGGTAACGCTTTAAACTCTTCTTTCTTTCTTTTTATACATCTGCAGTGCTGCCACGTCACAGTTTCCTCACAGGTTCAACTGGTTTGGAAGATTCTGAAATATCTAAACAATCAAAGTAAAAGGCAACAAAACCTCTCATCTGTAATTCACACCTTTATTTTACTTATATAACTACAGAGAAATGCTTTTCTTAACATGTTTACGTAAGACTGTTGGGGATCAAATCACTCAGCGAGATTAAAATGGGTCCTAGGTGCTCCACAAATGCTCAAAAGCTCCATCTTTTTGTAAAAACAGAAATGTGTAACGGTATGATAATGCAGCTCAATTGCATTCACATATTTTTCTGTTTAGTTTGTCAGAAACTGGGACTGAAAATCAGCCCATTAAGACTACATATCTCTCAAAGCATTTCCAGGCTGTCGCTCTGCTCTAATAAAATCCAGATTTTTTTTTATAACCACAGCGTAATCTGAAAAAAAATCAACATAAAAATAACCTAAAAACAACGTTTATGCTGTAAATTATGCTTTACTATTCCACAACATTGGATCAAATACTCGATTCTGCTTCTGTGCTTGTGTACAGCGGTCCGATTAAATGGCCTCAAGCAGCAGTTTGACTCAGTTGTGCATGTAACTGTTCTGAATGACCGATTTAATTTTATTCCAAATCTAATACCAGCAACACACTCAAGAAAAGTTAGGAGGTAGGTAAAAAAAGACGATAGTTTAAAATATGTATATATCAGGGCTGGGCGAGTTAACTCGTTATTATCGCGTTAAAGGGGAATTCCTGTATTTTCAACATTAAGCCTCTTTTCTGAGTCATCTGCAATGTTTTAGAACCCCCCTCACCGCTTTTTTGATGTTTACTGCTGTCTCTGGTATTTGCCTAATTTTGATTCTTCTCAACCTGCTTCAGAACGACTAGTCATGTGCATGTCCAAAAAGGTCCGTAAAAGCACAATAAACGTCCGTTTTCAAAATAATCAACTCACCGGAGTGGTTACTGGTGTGCATTGGTAATCCATATCAAATTGCGTAGCGAAAAGTTGCTTCTGTCGTGTTTTATTTGACATTTTGTAAATCCCATTGAGTTGTATTGAAGACTGGATGTTCGTCGATAGCGGACATGTTTGTAGTTCTCTCGCACCGGAAATGCTGCTAGGTGTATTGCATTTCAAAGCAAGGCTGCTCAATTTCTCCATTGATAAAATAATTTCACAACTCTACAACATAAAAATTCATAAAAAAAACATGTAGAATATAGCATATACTTTGTTGTCTACAGTAGTAGATCAACCCTCATCTTACTTTGAAGCTCCCAGCTCCCAGAAGTGACGTCGACGCAGCTTTAGCAGCAGAGAAGCTATCAGGCTTGTGTTGATAATAATTAACTCCTGGACTATTTTCAAACTTCCAAATGCATCGTTTTGTGACTACAGACCATATTTGTACAACTGTAGAAGTTTGGTGTCATGGCATGTGATTTTAGTGTGGTAATTTTGGAGATACTGCCAGGATCCATTAACCCTTGTACGAAGCTATTCGGGATAACTCAGTAACTCAGCTGATGTTCAGCCAATATCGAAAAAACTGCGGGTGGGCTACTTGGCTGGATATCACGGTTCAAATGACCCCAGGGTGAATCTACTCCGGAGTATCACTTTAAAAGTGTGTTTGTACAACAAATGTTATGGCACTTTCATTCATATGGCAGCACATTTAAAATAAAACTAAATGCTAAAAGCTATACACTACTTTTGGATTCATTTTTGGATTTTGCATACAAATGCGATTAATCGTGATTAATCAGGGAAATCATGTGATTAATTAGATTTGAAATTTTAATCGTTGCCCAGCCCTAGTGTATGTATATATGCATATACATATATATATCTATATATATATATCTATATATATAGATATATATGCATATTTTATTTGAAGTTCAAATTTTATTGGAAGTGAACAGATTTATGAGATAAAGCTACAAAAATCCAAAATAACTTGATCATTTCAAGAACTGATCCCATAACAGTGATGCTTCATACCTGTTTGGTATAAAGAGAAAAATGTGTGAAATACACAAATATGTAAACGAGACAAAACACTGCAAGTGTCACCCGTCTTTTTTCTGATGGGAGAAGAGTCGTGAGAAAAGAAAATGCCCAGATTTTTTTCTCATGTTCCCTGTGACACTTAATGATATAACACAGAACGGAATATTCTGACAGTCTGGGATCAACAGTGAGTGAAAGTACAACCCTGAGGCTGTCGCTCTCACAAACACAAACATGCGCCGTCTCAGATGGTTTGTGCTAAAACAAAAAAGTGTAATCCTGAAAACTGGTGATTGTCTTTTTGTATTGTGTAACAAAACCTACATGATAAAAAATGTATTGAATTGAGTTGAATAGATAAATAACAGGTGGTTTCATCATACAAAATAGATTTTGGATTTAAAATTCAATTAAGTTGCTTTATTTTGGGGCTTTGGTAGGGCGGGTCATTTTTTTACCCGTAGGACAAGGGGAGTAAACACAATGTTAAGACCGTACAAAGGGTTAAATAAAGTCTAGAATCTGAACAGCAACAGTTTAGAAGTATATGAACCTTTTATTGCGCTGTCTTTGAATGAGCTCCAGTTCTTTCAAGTGTATTGAAAAGGACTTCATTATTACCTTTAAAGGATTTTTTTTTCAATGTTGGGCCTAAAAACTGGGATGTTAATAAATCTTCTCATGTTCAGGGCAGAGTCATTCTGACACAATCAGGACACAGATCTCAGCCACTGCCATCACTTGATGGCAGTGGCCTATTTTGTCCTATTTATCAGCAGTCAACAGGCTGGGTCTACTTATTTTGTTTACTAGAACACTAAGGGTGACAACATGCGATTCCCAGAGGATCCCACCTAGTTTTTTTTATCATATTTATTCCAGAGATGTAGGTTTCCCATCAAACTGTTATGAAATCTAATCTATTCATTTGTGGTGCTGGAAGTTTTCCCTTTTTTTTTCCCATGAAAAAGTCCCACAGGACTGTCATCTAGATTAATACCCGAGTTCATCACCAGTCTAGACTATCACTTATAAAAACATGGTGTTTTTGGTTTTCATTAAACCTTCTGTTGCATGTTAGAGAATCTTTATTTTCAAGGTGACTAGTTCTGTCCCATAAAAAACAAATGAAAATGTTTAGGGTAACACACAAGCTGTAATCCAGCAGCCATGCCTCAGAAACCATCCTGATAACCATTAACTAACTGTTAACCAATCTTAGATCAACAGGCTAAGTTTATACTTAAACTGACAGCTTTAGATGACACCAGGAACAGCAGACAAGTAATGAGCTGTCCAGTTGGAGCGCTGCAGTTAGGCGGATCTGCATTGAGCTTAAAAGGTGTTCCAGATGTACACCCCACAAATTAAGTCAGTCTGTCGTCACAGCAAATTAAAGAGATATGTTCAGAGAATATAAAGCCAGCAGAGCTCTTAGATCCAAGGACTCAGGCCAGCTGGTCCAGTCCAGAGTCCAGACTAAACATGGAGAAGCAGCATTTAGCTGTTATGCTGCAAACAAGTGGAACAAACTGCCAGTGGAGATTAAACTTTCACCAAATGGAGACATTTTTAAATCCAGGTTAAAAACATTTCTTTTCTCATGTGTCTATGCATGAAATCTGCACAATATCTTTGAATTTATCTGGACTGTTGCTTGTTTTCAAATTCATTTAAATGATTTTATTTGTTTCTCTTGATATTCTTTTATGTATTTTTAATGCTTCTTACACTCCCTGCTGCAATGCTTTTATTTTATGTAAAGCACTTTGAATTGTTTTGTACATGAAATGTGCAACAAATAAATTTGACTATGACTTTAAAGGGTGTATTATTTTTCTTCTTCTTCTTTCGGCCTCTCCCTTTCTCAGGGGTTCGGAGTCGATCTCGCATCATTGATTTGGCACATGTTTTACACCGGATACCCTTCCTGACGCAACCCTCACCATCTTACAGGGTGTATCATCCCATGAAAAAAGCCTCTGAGAATGTTTACAGCATACAAATGTTATCAGACTCTTCAGCATTTACAGATTTGCACTTTTATAAGACTTCCCCTCCCATGCAAGAGCTATTGTTTGAATGCAGCTCAACACTCAACTCAAAAGTGATGCATTTTGTGTCAATTCAACCAGGGGTTCCCACACAAGATTTTGAGCTTTGTTCAATTTTGTCTAAACATAAAAAGCTGCAGCTTATTTGATCAGACTCTAAAAGATATCTACACAAAACTATCTTAGATTTCAACATTTTTCCTTATCTGTGGAGATATAAAAACTTGTGTTGTGTAACTGGTTTCTTTTAGAAACTTTTTAACGGCATCATTTCAGAGAAGCAGCATGAATCAAATCCAGATGGGTTACTTTGTTGCAAAAAGTATTATAAAAGGTGGGCTGCACTGTTCAAATGGGGCTGAGAACGGGACTGAAACACCAAGAAAGCTGAGGTTAGAGCAAAAGAAAGAGGGAGTGGGAGAGAGGAAATGCTTGGAGAAAGGGTGAGGAATGCAGGTTGTTTGATAATCTATTCTCTGTGTCACCGGGGTGTCTGAGCTGCTGCCAACGGCCTGTTGAGCCACATGTTGATGTATGGGGTGTTGCTGCGTAACATCAATTTATGTGCTGGTCAACCTGCTGAGCGGAAAAAAACCTGTATGAGGGCTCGTTTATATACAGTAGGATTCCATTAGCTGCTGTACAACAGTATTACCCAACAAAGTTTCTTTAAGTGAGCAGCAGAATGTCTCGAACGTTCATTCTTTTACAGTCCGCAGTCAAAAACTTGATTCTGCTCCTGTGCATGTGAACTGGGACAATACTGGTGGTCCAGTTAGATGGCTGGGCTACAACCATAGCTCGACTCAGCGATGCATGTAACTACTCCGACTGTGAGAGGGTCTCTTTTAAGTAGGGCTGGGCAACGATTAAAATGTTTAATCTAATTAATCACATGATTTCCCTGATTAATCGCATTTGTACGCAAAATCCAAAAGTAGTGTATAGCTTTTAGCATTTAGTTTTATTTTAAATGTGCTGCCATATGAATGAAAGTGCCATAACATTTGTTGTGCAAACACACTTTTAACATCAGCATCTTTCTGTAGTTTTTATGTAGAAGCCTCGCTCCACTGTCTGTTTCCTTGAATGACTTGCTGCTATCAGTTGTGTGTTTTGCCTTTAAGTGATATTTTAGACTGGAACTACTACGCTGAGAAGACAATTCAACTTGGCAGTGTTTACAGATGACTTTGGTTCTGTCGACTCCGCCGTCTGGAAGAACTTTAAAATGAAAATGGCCGAGTAAAAGTTCCGTACCCTTCTCCATGTTTGGTGGATCTGCCGATTACTTTCTTTTCCGGTTCCACAGCAGACAGCAACAGACTTTTACAAAATAACAGCCTGCGAGCAACAGAATTTTACAAAACTAAAAAAAAGAGTTAATAAAATATTTATCGGCGTTAAATAATTAACGAGTTAACGCAATAATAACGAGTTAACTCGCCCAGCCCTACTTTTAAGGCAAACCTCGATGTAGTTCTCAATGCCTAAACCTCCCCGGCTTGTTTCTACTGCGTAAAGGTGACCCCATCATTTTCAGTGCCAAAATCGAATCATTTTTTAATGCCTCTGCATAACCAGACAATTTAGGTGCCCCAACCTGACAAAGCTGTAAATATTAAAGTAAAGAAAAGTCATTTTCTTCACTTTTAAAATCTGCCAAAGACTCATCTTTTATGACAGTTTCATGAGCTGGATTGAGGCTGACCAACTGAGTTAAAATGGGATGAAATTACTCAAATACTGAACATCAGCTGTCCAGGACCGCAGATGACTTCTCAGTCTTACAGTGTACTGTTGTTTCAGACCTGCCCACCTCACAGAAAGTCCACCAGGTTGTCATGAAACAGTCGTTATAATGCTTTGCGCAGCCACAAAAATGCTTTCATCTCTGCGTGGCGTTCATTTTGTTGCTGCTTCACACAGGCCTGGATCCTCTCCAATGTTTAGGAGACTCCATCTGTCTCAACAGAGCTGCTGCAGGCCGATGGGTGTGATACTGTACATGTGGAGAAACATTCTGAAGTGAGCACTTTGGATAACAGTGCCACAAATGATGCCAAAGAATGCATGTAGCTGTGAGGGAATATAGCAGCAGCTGCAGATAAACGACTGAGAACTTAGTGGAAAATTATTTTAGGAAAATGACCTAATTCCAATTCTTAATTCAGTTTGATTCAGTCACCGTCACTGATTTGATTTAAAAGCAAGAGAACATTTGATACCATCTATCACATTTAAGTGATGTTAGCAAGCAGCTGTTAATGCAAAAACAAGGGCAGGGTGCAAAGCACACCCCTGAGATGGGATGAGGCAGGAACAAAGAGAACATCATGCCTGTGTGGTGTCATCAATGATGTGTCAAACAGGAAATATGGGCAAAATTATTTTTAAAAAGAGAAATAAACCACTAAACTCAGAACGAGCTGCAGAGAGGCAGCAGTCCAGGTCGGTGAAGACAACACAGCAACACACTCATCCTTCACTAAAAGTAATGCACGTATAAGTAGAACCACAGAACAACATAAATCAATGTTTAATGTTTAATCATAACTTCCTGTACTTCTCTGAAAGATGGTGTTCCAAAAGTAATTAGGGAACAGACCAAGAGTAGCTCTGTAAACGAGAATATGCCAGAGTCTGAATATGCAGAAGCACAGGGCAGAGATAGGTGAGCGTTTTAAGGTTTGGGACGAACCTCAGTGCTCCGCTGGAAACAGCATTTAAAGCATGTAAATAACATCCCCAAAATCCAACACAGACGTAAAAGTGGTGGCAACAAGGTTCTTCTTGGCCTTAAAGGGATAGTTCGCCTCTTTTGACATGAAGCTGTATGACATCCCATATTAGCAACATCCTTTATGAACACCTTCTTACCCGCTGCTGCGTGCTGTGAGCAGAGTTCCAGCCTCGTTTTGGCGTTGACGAAGGTAGTCCGGCTATTTGGCTGGGGTTACAAAAATGAAGCGTTTTGCTTTTCAAAACAATATGCGTTCAACAGAGTAATACATTTGCATCACAAAATCGTTCATCCAGGAAAAAGTCAGGCCTTACAATTGCTTGGCCCTATTTTCTCTCCCTTCATATCACTGCGTGCTGTGTAGACCGTGCAGACTGAAGTGCAGACCGAGCAGTCCCCTGCTTCTGAGTAACAGGCGCGGCTGCCGGCAGGCGTCAGCAGGCAGTGATACGAAGGGAGAGAAAATAGGGCCAAGAGATTGTGAGGTGTGACTTTTTCCTAGAGAACGATTTTGTGATGCAAATGTATTACTCTTTTGAACGCATATTGTTTTGAGAAGCAAAACGCTTTATTTTTTAAACCCCAGGCAACTAGCCGGACTACCTTCATCAACGCCAAAACGAGGCCGTAACTCGGCTCACAGGACACAGCAGGGGGTAAGAAAATGTTCATAAATGATATTGCTAGTATGGGATGTCATACAGCTTCATGTCAAAAGAGGCGAACTATCCCTTTAAAGGAGAGACAAGATTTGATTCTAAAGGAAAAAGAGGTTTAAAACATAAGGTTTTTCACCAGTTGCTGGATATGAGGTGTGTGGGAGAAAGAATGAGAGAGATTTCTGTTCCTTTGAAGTTGATCTGTCCATAACAGTGTGCTTCTGTTATTACACTTTGAGTGCATAAGTGTGTTCATACTGATGAGAACAGGAAATGCAGTGCCGTATAGATCTCCGCTTGCCAAAACAACTTCCTGTTTTACTTGTTGACAAAAAAATAACAGCATGTGGGATGGTATCTCACAATATTTGACTTTGCAATCAAGTTTCCAGTGAGGCAACACTTTCTGTTCTCAATTTGATGACTTTGACTACGTCAAAAAGTAAGAGAAGAAAGTAAGTGCACCACGGGGGATGTTGGAAGTGGGGGTGCAAAGGGGCTGCAGCATCCGCCTGGCAGGTGGCTGCAACTGTGAAATTTGTGATCCTCCTGGAGAACTCTTAAATGTTTTCATGTTATCTGTCTGATGCATAACTGCAGAGCATGTGACATCATAGCTGGGTATGAGGGATAATGGATATTAAGATAGAAGGTTTAGCTTATTAGCATCCCGTTTGGTCGGTTTGGTCATTGTTGCATCTTTTATTGTCTGTAAGTCTAGCCCTTGTAATTTAAATGAACTTTTATACTTTTTACTCAAACTTTAGGTGTAACTCTCATGTGATAAAAATCACAAAACAAATGTGGGTAGAAAAGATTGTTGGTTTGAAAAGGTGCCCTTATGTTGTTTCTTAGTCCTCCAAAAGGTAAATAAGCTGATCTTATTGTATGAATTATATCCCCTGATCATTGTGTGATCACTCTTGTGTGGTGGTGGTGTATGATTATCATTTTTTCTTGTTGTTTTACTGATTAAACAACATAATAATTGACTATATCATTTCAAAAGTAGTTATTTCTTGCTGCTATTTCCAATGTAAGAGTGCAACCTTCTTAAAAATTAGAACAAGTCATCCCACTAAGCGCAGGGTTATGTTTTAATGTGATCTGCAAAGAAGTCCTCTTTTGTTTAGCACTGCCAAAGCTGAGTCCAGTTATTTAGAGATTCTCATGAATGTTCTCTGGTGTGGAATGCCTTTATTTCACTGTCACATGCCTGTGACTCTGTCAACTATGTAAATAATTGTCCTCTGCATAGAGATAAACATGCAAACCGTGTAAAGTGTGTTTTTATTTCGGTTAGTCACATTTGTTGTCTCTTATAGTTTAGAATGCTCTAAAAGTAGTTTTAAATTATCATTCAATTAAATTACTGTTTGCAGGTTTTGAAATGACATCATTATGTGGATTTTCTCCCACGTCTGATGGACTTCCACCTTCCATAGAAGTCCAACAGCGCAAACAATTAACAACACGTACATCTGAATGCTTTATTGCACCTATTTTCTGTGTAATCAGCCTAAATCTGTCTCATTGTATTTTAAAAATGTGGCATTTTTAGCTGGTCACAGGCCACTTTGTAACTTGAAATTATACCTCAGTATGTAAGAATTGATCACTAACTCTGGAGATTATATAAAGATCAGTGAGCATTTTTAAACTTTCTGAGGACAGATGCAACAAAGGCAAAAGCCTAAGCTTGAAAGTAAAGAGAAATAAAGGCTTGAGAGACAGATTCTCTGTCTTGATGCTCAGTGCCATAAAAACGGAGCATAAACAGAGGTGCATGGGGTCGTTTTTATGGGACTTGATGAGGTGATTGCTGGGAGCTAGCAGGCTGAATACAAATCTAAACTCATACATTAGGACTTATTTTAAGGGACTTCAGTTTGTGGAGGTTTAGTTATCGAACCCCAGGCTTTTTCCCCATGGGCAGCAACAATTTCTTTCTCTAAGATCATTGCTGATGTCTTTCCTCCTTGGCATTGTGTTAAAGGGATAGTTCGCCTCTTGAGACATGAAGCTGTATGACATCCCATATTAGCAATATCATTTATGAACATGTTCTTACCCCCTGCTGCGTCCTGTGAGCCGAGTTCCAGCCTCGTTTTGGCGTTGACGAGGGTAGTCCAGCTAGTTGGCTGGGGTTTAAGAAATAAAGCGTTTTGCTTCTCAAAACAATATGCGTTCAAAAGAGTAATACATTTGCATCACAAAATGGTTCTCCAGGAAAAAGTCAGACCTCACAATCGCTTGGCTCTATTTTCTCTCCCTTCGTATCACTGCTTGCTGCCGCCTGCCGACAGCCGCGCCTGTTATGGTGTTTACTGCTCGGAAGCAGGGGACTGCTCGGTCTGCACGGTCTACACAGCACATAAACAAAAGAAAAGGAAAGGAAAGACAAGGAAAGGAAAGGAAAGGAAAGGAAAGGAAAGGAAAGGAAAGACAAGGAAAGGAAAGGAAAGGAAAGGAAAGGAAAGGAAAGGAAAGGAAAAAAAACAAAAGGAAAGGAAAGGAAAAGAAACTAAACGAAAGGAATGCAAAGGAATGGAAACAAAAGGAAAGGAAAGTAAAGACAATGAAAGGAAAGGAAAGGGAAAGAAAGGAAAGAGAAGGAAAGGAAACAAAAGACAAGGAAAGGAAAGGAAAGACGCCTGCCGTCAACCGCGCCTGTTTACTGCACGGTCTGCACAGCAGGCAGTGATATGAAGGGAGAGAAAATAGAGCCAAGTGATTGTGAGGTCTGACTTTTCCTGGAGAACAATTTTGTGATGCAAATGTATTACTCTTCTGAACGCATATTGTTTTGAGAAGCAAAACGTTTTATTTTTTAAACCCCAGCCAACTAGCCGGACTACCTTCATCAACGCCAAAACGAGGCTGGAACTCGGCTCACAGGACGCAGCAGGGGGTAAGAAGATGTTCATAAATGATATTGCTAGTATGGGATGTCATACAGCTTCATGTCAAAAGAGGCGAACTATCCCTTTAACATACACCTGAATGCTGCAGAGCAGCAAACTGACAGAACTGGTCACACTTACTAATGATCGGTTAATCAAGTGCATTTGACCAGCAGCACCTGGGTGCTACTTAATAATCTTACTAATGCTCAAGTGTAATTCTACCCACGTTTTTATGCTTTTAGTAATTTCAGTGATTTAGCTCATTGTGCTGTTGCAGAAGCATAGTCGGTGGACCGGATAACTAACAGAGCTGGAAGTAAAACTGAAAACTGAACACTTTTACAAACTGAATGATCCTGCTTTTTTTAGAACTGATATAGAATGACTCAATGTGTTATTGTATATCGCTTTATTCTTGCAGGAACTGCGTAAATTCAGACAAATACAAATGAAGACCCACACAAGACACACGCTGAGATACACGCGTGCGCGCGCAGAGGAGGAGAGAGCGCGTCATGGAGCCATCGTGCCGCCTCTCTGACTCTCAGTCTCTCTGAGAAGTGTTTGCGTCTCAGTCCGCCTGCCGTTGCCGCTCCGCTCATCACCCTGTCGTGTTGCGCTCTGCCGCTCTCACCGCCACTCTCCGCGCGATTCTTACGGACGTTTTAAAGAGATAAGTCGACTTTTTGTGTGGATACGCTTCTGATTTGGGAAGTGACCGGGAATCCGAGAACCTGCTGAATGTGAGTACAGCGTTGCGCTTTTAATAAGCTGTTTGCTCCTTGTATTGAAACTGTCACCACAGGCGGCAGAAATTCCACTCTGTTCGATACAGGGAGCATTTCTCTTTCTAATTAAAAACAGTTGTTTTAATAGTATTAATTTTATAACGCTTTGGGAAATATAGCTAAACGATTATCTATCTATCTATCTATCTATCTATCTATCTATCTATCTATCTATCTATCTATCTATCTATCTATCTATCTATCACTGTGTCTGCGTGTTCTCATCCTTTACTACATCCCACTTTGCTTTGGTGTCTTCAGTGTTACGCGTGCGTGGCTTAAACGCCGCAGTACGTGAACGTGATGCTCCTGCTGCACAAACACTGTTAAATTGCTTTTTTGACCTGAAAGAAAACAAACACTAACATCTCCTCTGCTCTTCCTCTTAACTTTGCTCTCACTTTGAATGTGAAATCACTTCCACTCTTCACGCAGCGGGCTGGTTTTTAGCTCCTAACAAACACGTTTCCAAAGTCAAACTGCTTCTGAAATGGCAAACAGGCCGAGCCGGCAGCACTGGCATGGCACTACAGCAGCCGCTTGTTTCCCCTGCCACTGCTCTGCCTGCAGACAATTAATAAATCATGAGAGTGAACAATTAAATAAGCATCCACTAATCCTCTCCAGCAGTGCTTTGCCTTGCTTCTTTATAAGGGAGATGGAACACAACCACACTTGGTGCCATAGTTAACTGTGCGGTTTCAATTCTTTGCATTGAGTTAGTGAACCTTATAAACACGCTTGCTTAATTTGCTGCTTATTTATTGGCTTTATTTTGAACAGTCATTTTTACAAAGTGGTCTGTGGATATTAAATCTTCACTTCTGGCAATAAGAGAATGAAAGGTTTGGCTTTTAAAGCCGAGTCTGTCTGCGTGATGTGTGCAAAACATAATGTTTCACAACAGATTGCAACTTTCTGAGAAACAGATTTATTACAATTTTAATTAGGATTAATTTTCACCCTGAAAACTTACGGTTTGATAAGGACTAAGTACTCCTTTCATGTGTTTGTTTTCTGACACAAGCAGATGATTAACTCAGCTGTAACGGTAACCACAGTTTTGCAAGCTGATCAAGCGTTGAGCTCAAAACTAGTTTCATTCTTAACCGTTCTGTCTCAGTTTGAAATTTCCTTCTCTTTAGTGATACCTTATATTAAAAGGAGACATTTCTACTAACAAACTATTTATATTTATAGTATTTACTGTGAATAATCATCAGCTTTTCCCTGCAATGCGTTGTTAGCTAAACATTAGAAAATAGAGGTGCAGGAATGGTCTCATAAAGCTGCATGTGCTGTCTCATTTGTTCCCCCTGTAGGTCACATGCATTGTACCTTGAGAATCAGAACATTTTGTTCCTTCCTGTCTGTACCCTTCAAAGAGAAATATTGCCCACCTACTGCCAAAATGTACCTTATACCAAAAGAATAAACCCTTACATTCACAGAACAAAAAACATGCATTAATTTACACTGTTATCAGGCAGGAATCAGGGTGCACCCTGGGTAAGGTGCCAGGCCGTCACAGAGCTGAGACAAACGGCAAAATGAGTTACAGCAAATCAGAAAAAAAACAACAACAAAAAGAAACATAGGCACAGATTGGACTCGTAAGCTCCAGAAAGGCCCAGATTTGAAGCAAAGAGCCACACCACTGTTCATTATTTGCGAATATTTAAGCACAATAACAAATATTAGTGAAGGAACGTCGGTGAAATATTCCAAAAAGTGAAATCTGAAGAAACTACAATGACAAGCGGAAGCGTTTAATTCAATTTAAAGCTCAGAAAAAGTTCACAAGATACATTAAAGTTACAATTATGTACAGCTGTGTAGTTCATTTTCAGTAATTTTGTACCTTTTAATTACCTGAAGAAATGCTTAGAAACAGCAAAGGCTTTTATAAGATTTGAACTTCTCTAGTGTGAAAATAACTCGTATTTTGACGCTCATATATGAGTATGGTGGTTCTTCCCTTTCATTAAACGATAAATCCTTATTGATATCATCTTCTCTGCATCTGCCTTCCTTCTCCCTATTCTGAGATATCAGTTCGTTTCTTCTTTCCCCAGCTCAGTCGCTCAGTCACTTAAATCACATAATAAGACTGACTGAAAAAAAAACAAAAACAATCTGGAAATGCTGAACTGTTATTCACGGTCCACTGAATTTCCATCCAATACTATGTTGCTTCTTGTATTCTCTATATCATGCATCATTAATAACGTTGCAAGTAAACAATCCTTTCTTCTGTCTCCACCCTGCTCCTCCTCCATCTCTTGCATTGAACTATTTCTGACCTCGCTGGAAAGATAAGCTGTGCAGTTTTAGCTCCAACCTTGAAGGCAGAAGGATGATTGTGGTTTGCTAAAAGCTGCAGCAGCGTTACTTACCTGCCAGTTCTTTTTTTCCACACACTTAAACCAAGCACACACACTCAAACGCACACACCACCTTCACCTCCATCACACCTCCAGAACAATCTTCCCCAGAGATCAGACGGCAGTGTGAGTAGATGTCGACTGATTCCCCTGTCTGATCAACGAGAGCTGAAAGGAAATCTAACCAACAATAGGAATCCGTGGTAATAGTGTCAGAGCAGCCTCGCAAACAGACACACATCATATGTTTTGCATGGCGGGATCCATACGTGAAGTCAAAATGATGTCATTGGAAGTGTTTTCAGTTCAATCTTTAAATATTTTTTCTCCAGACGGGCTTTACAACCAGGAAGAAACAGACAGCAGCTTATTCTAAGGACAAAGCGATGCTATTTGTTAACCTGTATGCAGAAAGCCCGGTAAACACACCTGCATTCAGCTACAGTGCTGAAGCTAATTTTCAGCCTCTCACAAACTCTCACATAATTGTTCTGATACCATCTGACATATGTATCTGTGTAATTAAGACATTCAAAATCATGAAGTTAGATGTTAAAACTCTAATCGTACCTCTGAGAGCTCCTGTGAAACTGAGCATTGAAGCCAGACCCTCCACACCAGAGTTATGTTTTAGCTTTTATTTGGCAGTTTCAGGGAAAAAGTTTTGTCACTTGTATTTCAATAGACATCTACTGCAAAACTATTGCTACAGTGAGTGATTTTATGTTAAAACACAGACGACGTGCGTGTCTAACAGAAGTCAGAGAAGTCGGGATGTTGCACTGCATGTTTGAAAGAAGAAAATGTCACCTGAGGCACCAAAAGAAGAGCTTTTATTAAGCTGCTAAAGTCGTGCTCAGGACGTTTAAGTGGGAACAGATTGTAGACATAGCGGACATTGTTAATGTTATATATAAGTTCAGGGGACACCCCTTGTTGTTTGGGAGCTATTCCCTGAGCTTTGGGCTGAGTCTTGTGGTCCAGTCGGATCCCGTTGTTATCACACCAAGGCATTTATGATCTCAAACACTAAACTCAAAGGATTAACAAGTAAATAGCAGGATTTGGGTTCAAAATGTTCCTGCAAACACCAAAGTTTGGCAGAGTCCTTGGAAAAAGAAATTTTAAGAAGCTTTTAAAACAGAAAGTAATAGATGACAAAGAAACTGAAACGACAGAGGAAGCTCCCACAGAACTGGTAGAAAATTATATGCTGTGCAGATAAAACCAAACGACCACATTTTCTTTTCTGTCATTTCATTTTCTTATAAAGTAAAAAAGACACAGCACATTGTACTCGCTTAAAACTAAAAACAGTTATGGTCTGTCTTAAACATCGATGAATTATAGTAACTCACCTTAAGAGACTACTACATGACAACATCTAATATATGGACCATAAAACATATATATATCATGAAAGGTGATCCGAGGATAGATCCAAGACAAATGAGAAAGAGACTGTTGGTAAATGACAAGAACCTGTAAGTTTTTATGGGCCAAGAGAAAAATGACTTGTTGTAAAGCAGGTGTGCATAGGTAGAAGAAGAAAAGAATGATGGATGGAGTGCCAGAGCAGGAAGATAAAGAGAGGATAGATGTGAAACAGATAGCATTGATGGTGTGATGGCTCTCGGAGGAGTTCTCATAAGCAGTACTTAAGAGCCTGTGTGGTCAAGTAATCACTGTGATTAACAGCTGCAATCCAAATGAGTGACTTTAACCGGGAGCCTGACAGAAGCACCCACACCCACTGCAGCACCTTTTCATAATATACTCTTCTATAACCCCTCCCTGATTGCTTTATTTCCCGGGTGCTTTTGTGCAAACAGTTTGGAGTAAAGTTTGACTTTAAATCTCAAGGTTTTCCACCATGTTCAGTTTAGATGTTATGAAAAAGCGAAACTGGTGCTGTTTGGAAGATATATACCCAAGATTAAACATGTGTGACAACTAGAGGTGAGACATCCTGTTGCTTTTGAATTCATGTGTGAGCGAAGCATCGGATTTCATACACAGGAAGTCATCAGGTTACAGTAGATGTAATATTCTCACCAGTTCAGTCTGGAGCTGCATTGCAATCACCACCCGGAAGCAAATCTCTGTGTGTGACTAGTATTGTTGGTATGTTCACTTTCAGAGTAGTTGTGACAAAAGAACAAGTTCGTACATGTGAGACTTGTAAAAAACTGTAATGATTGCTGGAGAAATACAGCCCCTAATCAGGAGAATTCAGACTGTACGGAAAATGCAAATCAAAACAAAAAGCAGCGATTCTTACATTAACTTTGACTTTTATTTCATGGAAGATATGATACTGCCAAGAAATGTCACGTATAGTCTCGTCAACTTGATTTAATCTGTTAATACAGATCAAGTTTTGTTGAAATATGCGTGGGCGTCCCTGGAAAAGACATGTGACATGTGTTGCCTGGATGAATGCTGCGGTCACAGGGCACCGACACAACCCCATAACATCACAGAGCCTGGCTTTTGGTCCACTTTTACCAAGAAAGATCTGGAATACTGAGTGGTCCAACCATGATGCACATTCCCACTGTGGGATGGTCCATCACAGATGTCGCTGAGCCATGGATGTAATATATTATCTGGATACAGGAGCGCAAAATGGCCGCTGTTGATTTCAATGGAGTTTCTCGCCTGGCGCATTCGCCAAAAAAGTTTCTGACTTCTGGGTTTACTTCCGCGTTATGCGGAACATAGGCTGTGTTCGAAACTGCATACTTCTCCCACTACTCATACTAACTTTTTGAGTTAGTATGCGAGTTTGAGTTTGCGAGAAGTTCCCGGATGCATACTAGATTGGCCGAAATGTACCCAAGATCTAGCCAAGATTCTAACTTTTGTTTCCTCTTTAGAGCAATGACTCACAAGCGACTGAAGGTGAAATTAGTTTGAGTCACACACGCACACACACACACACACACTCTCATGCACACACGGGCAACGGTTCAGTGTTTAACTGGGAGTCTTAGAGCAGAGTGTGTTGTTTTTCTTGTGTGTGATCGCTTTCGTTTTCACAGTGTCAGGAACTCATTTGCATCAACACCAACATGCCCTGCTTTATCGGTTGTCGCGGCGATAAGAAAATGATTTGATGCTTCTCAGTCGTTATTATGTTCTTGAAAGAGATCTTGATAAGTTAAGTGACCAGACGTTAGTGAAGTGATGTTTTACTGCTGTATCGCTTCATTAAGGGACCGTGCTGAGTTAGAAGCACCCAACTATTTCCTCTCTAAGACTCAGAGGAGGAATCATTATTTCATGAACTGTTATTCGATGGTTAGATGTTAATGGTCTCAATGTTTCTCCATTTCTGAGATTGTAAAACATTCTGATTCACTTAGAGTTTTTCCTCTTTGGCTCAATTTGGAAACAGATTCAGCAGTTAACAGCTTAAGTATGATCACAGAGCTGCTCGGATTTGCTTCCACATTGCAAATACAGCTTTTTTTAATCAGTTTTAAAGAGCTGGAGAGCGAGAGGAGGAACGACATGCAGCAAGGCCGGCTGCTGTCGGCATGCAGATTTCTGCCTCCATAAACCAGCTTTGTCAGTGCAGAAAGTCTGATAAAACAAAAGAAAAGGGCTGTTGGATGAAGGCACCTGTTTAGTTCCACTAGTTTCTCATGAAACAGCAACAATGTACAGTGACAGGATGACCCTACTCAATTGGTGAGTAATGCAACAGCTTAAAATGACATTAAAGGCTCACAATGTGTTTAAATGAGATGCCAAAGCGTGCCTGAAGGGCGTCCTATGTGTGCACATTTACATGAGAACATATGAGAATGCACACATTGCTGGTGGACAGTCTTTGCTCTGAGCCGTCAGGTTTGAGCATGAGTTTCTGTTGCTTTCTCTGCCACTTATTTCCTCTTATCCATGCACTTAAACCTTTTTCTGAACTACTTTGAGGGCAATACAAGCAACATAGTTTCAGAATCTTCAAATGTATTACATCTACAAAGCCTAAAATAAAAGTTTTGCTCTGACTTGTGGAAAACAACCTTGGTTTTACAGCACTTCTACGACCACAACTACTGAATAATACGAATTTTCTACCTTATATTTGCTCAGAAAGAGATTTTGATGGACAGTTAAGTGAAATGTCGTATTTCCACAAAAATGGGATGCAAATAAAAGCCGGGCTTCTCATAATGGCTATAAGTGCGGCCTCTCTCTCTACAGTTCACCACAAAAGTTAATATTTTTCATCTTTGAAGCAAATTCTGGAGCAGAAAATTTTTTATTTACTTAATAATGTTTTATTTCTTTACATATTTATTGTTTTTGTGGCACGTCTATGAATTCGTAACGTGAGCCGATTCCATGTCTGTAACGGTCAATCCTGCTCAGAAGTCACTGACATTATACGTGCCAACTAGCATGTGGCTAACTGCAACTATATTAGTTTGAGGCGTATAAAATCTTCAACAGACTGACTCACCAGCTTTAAAAAGAAGTTTGTTCATGCTCTCATGTTTTTCTGGTTTGCTGCAGACAGCCACAAAAGGCTTCCTGCACAAGGGAGATCACAACAGGATTTGTTTACATCCCATCTGTTTACAAATGTTGCAACCGCTTCCCACTGTAGCACGCTCAAGCAGGAAGTGGATGCTCGAAAACAGGGGTCGCACTCAGGCCTGGGACGGGGTCTTTAACGGACACAGAAGCAGACCCATCTGACAGACATTTAAATGCTTAAACAGCGAGTCAGACTGGTCCTCCGGGTTGAGCTTAGACTGGTCACAGCTCCACAGGCCCTGGTGTTATTTACACAGCTATTGTTTTCTGTCCATCCATCTTCACTCAGTAACAATGATCCAGACAGGTCAGATCTGTTGGTGTACTTCTTAGATTAAAAAAGGATCCCGGTATCCCGGTATGCACAAACTTTGAAGGCTTTCCTGAAATACTGCAGCGAGGCTTTTTGTGATGTTGCAATGGAGCGCATCTGTGTGTGACGGTGAAATGACGTCCCTGATGGCCCGAGTGGAAACCTAAACAAAAGAGGGGACAAAAGAAAGCGGCAGTGAGATAAGAGGTGGGTTATCCACAGAACATGTGTGTCTAAATGCTCCCGGGACACGGTGAGATCACTAAGTCTGTCAGACACACACACACCTGTGGCCAGCATTAGAGCCATTTCAGATGGTCGATACCCATCTACCCTTCTCCGTTTGACCTTTTGTCTTTTCCATTAAACCTCAATCTTTCTCTCCTCTCTGACCATGTTCTATCTCTCCCTCTCTTCTTTTCCAAAATCAATGCGCCCTTTCATCTGCAACACCCCGTCTCTGTTTTGCATCTTCCTTATTTGGATTCTACCATCTCTTATATTACCTCCTTATCTTTTTAATCAACCTCATTCCCAAACTCATGCACATCTCTATTTTTACGAAACTGATTTCTTCTAATTTTCCCATTTCCAGAATAAAGTTGTGATATTGGAACTAAAGTGGAATTGTTGAGGACAAAGGTGAAACTCCTCTTTCATTATCTTCTATGCATTGCATGCAGGTGTGACCATCAATGCTCTTACATTAGTCCATTACCAGCTTACAGCAGCCTGAAGAAATACGGCCACATCATCCAAGTTTGTGGAGTTTCTCCTTCTCCTTCTACTCATCATCTGTGTTGCCTTTCATCTGCAACACCCCGTCTCTGTTTTGCATCTTCCTTATTTGGATTCTACCATCTCTTATATTACCTCCTTATCTTTTTAATCAACCTCATTCCCAAACTCATGCACATCTCTATTTTTACGAAACTGATTTCTTCTAATTTTCCCATTTCCAGAATAAAGTTGTGATATTGGAACTAAAGTGGAATTGTTGAGGACAAAGGTGAAACTCCTCTTTCATTATCTTCTATGCATTGCATGCAGGTGTGACCATCAATGCTCTTACATTAGTCCATTACCAGCTTACAGCAGCCTGAAGAAATACGGCCACATCATCCAAGTTTGTGGAGTTTCTCCTTCTCCTTCTACTCATCATCTGTGTTGCCGAAAGAGAGAATTTCCTTGTTACTAAAACTTATTCTGAACTATAATTTCACCAGTTTGTATATGCAAGACATTTTCTATAGTAGTTTGATTTAATTCAACTTTATTCTCGACATTTATACTTTATTGTTGAGGTATTAAAACGTTTTTCTGTCTATTTTGTGAGCCGAACACTCCGTACTATCTAAACTAGCTAAGTGGGTGTATATATATCTATATATATATAAATATATATATATATATATAATGTTACTTTAAACATGGATGAACTTAATCAACAAAAGATTATTGACTGCTTTTCTGTTGCCCATAGTTTCCTGATACCAGCAGTACAGACATTACTTATTACAGGGATAACACTGCACAAATATATATTTAGATAACCGCCCTTAATCTAAATAAGACAACATTTAGATGATGTTGCAGGCACTTATATGCAAGGGATGCACAGACATGTCAGCCTGACAGCAGTTGATGTTTGGCTTGATTAGGGCTGAAATGCTTTTAAACTATTCGTTATGATTTTCTACGCCAAATTGAATTGTTTTTCCTGACAATAAAGGGAAGATAAATAGCAACAAACGATCAGTTTTATTATCGGCCGTCGACTAGATTGTTCATTTTTAACATCTGCACTGACGTCAGCCCAGAATATCCCTTTCAGCGCGTCCAATGCGATATTTTCACCGATCCACAGCCTTCATTACTTCCATATTATTCAGTTTATTAACCCGTTTCTTCCTGTTCTGCATTAAATTCAGACAAAAGCAATACTACCAGATCTTGTGACAGAAACTAGCAACTCAGTCTGTGAAAATAGGCCCAAAACAAGTGACGTGTTCTTAAAAAACAACACGAAAGTCACTTATTAAAGGGATAGTTCGCCACTTTTGACATGAAGCTGTATGACATCCAATACTAGTGACATCATATATGAACATTTTCTTACCTCCTGCTGCGTCCTGTGAGCCGAGTTCCAGCCTCGTTTTGGCGTTGACGAAGTTAGTCCGGCTAGTTGGCTGGGGTTTAAAAAATAAAGCACAAAATCGTTCTCCAGGAAAAAGTCAGACCTCACAATCGCTTGGCCCTATTTTCTCTCCCTTCGTATCACTGCGTGCTGCTGCCTGCCGCACCTGTTACGGTGTTTGCTGCTCGGAATCAGGGGACTGCTCGGTCTGCACTTCGGTCTACACAGCAGGCAGTGATACAAAGGGAGAGAAAATAGGGCCAAGCGATTGTGAGGTCTGACTTTTTCTGGATGAACGATTTTGTGATTAAAAATGTATTACTCTTTTGAACGCATATTGTTTTGAGAAGCAAAGCTTTTTATTTTAGCGACCCCTGCCAACTAGCTGGACTACCTTCGTCAACGCCAAAACGAGGCTGGAACTCTGCTCACAGGACGCAGCAGGGGGTAAGAAAATGTTCATAAATGATGTTGCTGATATGGGATGTCATACAGCTTCATGTCAAAAGAGGCGAACTATCCCTTTAATGAGCCGACCTGGCAAATTTGGAGCCGAGAGCATGGATTGTAAAAATGCCATGAAAGCTCCGGTATGACAGAATCTTCTTCAAATAAGAGCGACGTATTCAACATGGCTTAATTTGATCACTGCCAACTCATTTGGGATTAAGATAGCGTTGGAATATTGGGTTGATTTTGGAATATTACCGTATCTGTAAACGTGGCCCCTGCAGATCACTGCAACACAAAGGAATTGCATCTGATACCCTGCATGCTGTGGTGGACCTCTGAGTGAGAGCACTGCTCGTGGGCGGACTGACTCAGCTGAGCAAGCCCTGAACAAACGGACTGAGAGAGAGCTGCAAGCTGCCGTGCAGACTGTTAAAAAAGATGCGTCTGTATCTGCGTAGAGCTCAGGAAAAAGATGCACAAGTTCCCGCGTGTTTCAGGTTTCCATCACTGCAGATTCCTCCGCTTCTCGTAAGAGAAATGGTCAGATTGTGGCGTGTGAATTGTTGTTTTTATTTGTTTATTTTGTGAAGCATGGAATGAGTTTCGGTTTTTCGCTTGATCACGGTGCCAAAATAAACAGTTGTTTAGTGATAGGCTGGGTGTTCGAGGAGTCCTGATTGTGGGAGGATTTGGCTGCTACTTTGTTCTCAGAGCTGACATGAAGTTGCAGATGGACCTTTTCTGTAAAAATATCACGTTTTTGGTCTTTTACAATTCTGTTTCCAATCTTGTCTCCATTTTTCTATCATATTTCTTCTCTCCACTTGCTTGCATGAGCCTGAAGCACATCCCTTTAAGCAGAAACCCAGCAGCCCTGTGCTGGAGTTGTGCTTTAAGGGTAGAATCAGGAGGCTTGTTGAGGAAGTGGTTAATGGAGCATTGCATGAATCTGGATTAAATCTGAGACATACAATCAGATAAGGTCATAAAAATGAAAGATGATTGAAAGCCGTGTCCGTCCACTGCATTTCATCAGGTCTGTGTCTATCGACCGCTCTTAGAATAAATTATGTAGATGATGAGATCAAACTTAAATGACAGCAGAGGAAAGATGATAATGTAGCTCTCGTATGAATTATAGATATTCACAGTTTAGACAGAAAGTGACCCGAAGACAGCAATGACAGGCTCAGTATGTTGTTGGCTTTCTGAATTAAAGAGCAAATGTTTATTATTCTTTTCAAATGTGTCTTATCTGTATGTTTTTTACAGATTTAAAGAACCAAAGAGCCACAAAAACTCTCACCAGACTTTTAAATTAAATAAGTTTTTGGTTTCTGCAGAGCAGTGTTAATGGGACATGAAGGAAATCCATGAATATTCAAATGTTTAACCCAGAACAATTTGTATTTTTGTAAGCCTCACCTCGTAGTTTGTAAGATCTAAGCCTCACCGTAGAGGTTTCTTCTTATTCCACTCATGGACTCCTGAGCCTTATCGTCGCAGAAGAGATCACAAGTGGGAAGGAAAGTATGAAAAAAAAAAACAAGGAGTGTAAAAATCTGTGCAGGACACATCTCAAACCAGCAGTCTCATGCGTCACAGTTCAGGGATTAGCACCTTTGACCAAACATTTGTGGCCAAATCCACAGTAACAAGAGGCCAGAAGTGGATGTAAAAAGAACCAAGAGTTCAAATTTCACGACTTGACAGGATGTATAAAGACGCAGAAGGTTGACATGGTGACATATCAAAACTCAAGCTGCTCCATTGCAGGGAAAGGAGTAAAACAAAATTCCACATGTAGTTGTTCACATTTTTCAGCCTTTATTGTTAAACTGCAGCATTTTGAGCAGTGGACCAACATTCATTTTCCACGTCCTGTTAGCACTGACACTTTTGACATTTTTGTTTTTTTCTCGACTTTATTACTTGTTATTTGAAACAAATGTCATATTTTGTGAATTAAACCCACTTTAAAAAGTCCTTACACGAAGATCTGAAGGATGTTTTTAGTTGTGAATGTTTGACATTTTCTTTTAAATCCGGTGCATTGCTTCATCGTCGGCTTGCTCTCGGTTCTATATTTCCTCTGTGATGATTTAAGTAAATATGTTGGTTTTTTTTGTACGCTTGGTTCAGCTAACTGACCCAAATTTAACGTCCAAACATCAATTTATTAACTAGAACCCTGATTAGTTCAATATTAGAATGTTATTTGTTCTTGTTAATGTATTTAACATTTTATCTGCAGATTTACACTCAGTAATCATCTCCTGTGATGAATTCGAGCTTTTTTCCTATGAACAACAACACAGGAACACAATGCATACAAGCAAAGCTCCCTTTTACTGTTGGCTCTAGAACCTTGCAGGGTTGCGTTTACCGTATTTTGTCACTACTAATGCTAACAAAACATCTGGGGCAGCTTCACACTGATAGTGGTCAATCATTGAATTATGGACTACATTTTTGTATTTTTTTATCTAGGGCTGGGCGAGTTAACTCGTTATTATCGCGTTAACTTGTTAATTATTTAACGCCGATAAATATTTTATCGCGCATTAACGCAGGTTTTATTATTTATTTTATTTTGTAAAAGTCTGTTGCTCACAGGCTTTTATTTTGTAAAAGTCTGTTGCTGTCTGCTGTGGAACCGGAAAAGAAAGTAATCGGCAGATCCACCAAACATGGAGAAGGGTACAGAAATTTTACTCGGCCATTTTCATTTTAAAGTTCTTCCAGACGGCGGAGTCGACAGAACCAAAGTCATCTGTAAACACTGCCAATATGCCGCCCATTGATTGGATGCGAGACTCCGGTTGTTTTCACAGATGTTTACTTACGCCACATCAACACCGTAGAACTAAATGTTCAAGTAAACAGAGTAAAAGACAACATAAGTTGTTGTAATCATTAAAGAAATAGCATTCTTAGCATTGTCACTGGTACCAATAAATAATCAAAGTAACACTGGCCACTTTAGCCTTTAGCTTCTCAACCAACGCCAGAGTCATTCCCCAGGGGCAATCTACACGGTCAAAACTAGGATTCTTTAACTTCCACTTCCCCAGTCCAACTAAAGCCACACAGCAACTTGAAACCCATATGGGCAAACACAGGTGGAGCCACCGTGGAAACTGCGGACATACCCACCTGGGACCCTTATCTGCAGCCTTTGAGTATGAGTAGTAACCTCATAATGCATACCCAACATTTCGGCGAATCTAGTATGCATTTGGGAAAAAAGTCAGTATGAGTAGTAGGAGTAGTAGGAGAAGTATGCGGTTTCGAACACAGCCGGTGTGAAGCTCACGGAGCTAACCGGCTCTACTTCCTGTTTTACTTGTTTCAACATAAAAGCACGTATTTCAAAATAAATTTAAAAAAAAAACTCCTGCATTTACAGCCAAGTTGAATTGTCTTCTCAGCGTAGTAGTTCCAGTCTAAAATATCACTTAAAGGCAAAACACACAACTGATAGCAGCAAGTCATTCAAGGAAACAGACAGTGGAGCGAGGCTTCTACATAAAAACTACAGAAAGATGCTGATGTTAAAAGTGTGTTTGCACAACAAATGTTATGGCACTTTAATTCATATCAGAATCAGAATCAGAATCAGAATCGCTTTTTATTGCCAGGTATGTGGACACACACGAGGAATTTGACTCCGGTTACACCTCACTCTCTTTAGTGCAACAATTACAAAAAAATAGACAAAAAAATAGACATAGAACAAGGTTAAATCAGAAGTGCAAATTGGTGCATGGTGCAAGGATGAAACACTGAAGTCCGGTTTTAGCTGTTTAACACAGAGACAGCCTGAGGGAAGAAGCTGTTCCTGTGTCTTGTTGTTTTGGCGTACAGAGTTCTGTAGCGCCTTGCAGAAGGGAGGAGTTTAAACAGTTTGTGTCCAGGGTGTGATGGGTCTGCAGAGATGTAACTTGCCCGTTTCCTGACTCTGGACAGGTACAGATCCTGGATGGAGGGCAGGCTGACACCAATAATCTTCTCTGCAGACCTTATTGTCCGTTGCAGTCTGTTTTTTTCCTGTTTGGTGGTTGATCCGAACTAAACGGTGATGGATGAACAGAGAACAGACTGAACAATGGCGGTGTAAAACTGGATCAGCAGCTCCTTAGGTAGGTTGAGCTTCCTGAGCTGCCGCAGGAAGTACAACCTCTGCTGGGCCTTTTTGATGGTAGTGACTGTGTTGGTCTCCCACTTCAGGTCCTGAGAGATTGTGGGGCCCAGAAACCTGAAGGATTCCACAGCAGACACTGCGTTGTTGGTGATGGTGATGGGTGGCAGAGTGGGGGGGCTTCTCCTAAAGTCCACTGTCATCTCCACTGTTTTTAGCGTGTTCAGCTCCAGATTGTTCTGACCACACCAGCAGACCAGCCGTTCAACCTCCCGTCTGTATGCAGACTCATCACCGTCCCGGATGAGGCCGATGACTGTTGTGTCATCTGCAAACTTCAGGAGTTTAACAGACGGGTCTCTTGAGGTGCAGTCGTTGGTGTAAAGGGAGAAGAGCAGTGGGGAGAGTACACACCCCTGGGGGGCACCTGTGCTGATAGTCCGGGTGCTGGATGTGATGCTCCTCAGCCTCACCTGCTGCTTCCTGTCAGTCAGGAAGTTTGTAATCCACTGACAGGTGGAGGAGGGCACAGTGAGCTGGGTGAGTTTGTTGCGGAGGATGGCTGGGACGATGGTGTTGAACGCCGAACTGAAGTCGACAAACAGGATCCTGGCGTACGTCCCTGCAGAGTCGAGGTGTTGCAGGATGTAGTGCAGTCCCATGTTAACGGCATCATCCGCTGACCTGTTCGCTCGGTAGGCGAACTGCAGGGGGTCCAGCAGGGGGTCTGTAATGTCCTTCAGGTACCCCAACACCAGTCTCTCGAAGGACTTCATGACTACAGATGTGAGGGCAACAGGCCTGTAGTCGTTCAGTCCTGTGATGGTGGGTTTCTTGGGGACCGGGATTATTGTGGAGAGTTTGAAGCATGAGGGGACTTCGCACAGCTCCAGGGATCTGTTGAAGATCCGGGTGAAGATGGGGGCCAGTTGGTCAGCGCAGACCTTCAGGCAGGAAGGTGACACACCGTCTGGGCCGGGTGCCTTCCTGATCTTTTGTCTGTGAAAGACTGAAAGAACATGCTCTTCATAGATCGTGAGTGCTGGTGGGGGGTCAGAGGGGAGAGGTGGCAGAGTGGCAGGTGATGTCAATGGGGGGGGGGGGAGGTGGAGAGGTGTGAATGTGTCAAACCTGCAGTAGAACACATTCAGCTCGTCAGCCAGTTGATGATTCGCTGCAGTGTTTGGGGATGGTCTCCTGTAGTTGGTGATGGACTGCAGGCCTCTCCACACTGACGCTGGATCGTTGGCTGAAAGGCTGTTTTTAATCTTTTCAGCGTAGCTCCTCTTGGCTGCTTTCACCTCCATTGTCAGCGTGTTTCTGGCCTGGTTGTACAGGACTCTGTCCCCACTTCTGTAGGCCTCCTCCTTGGCCTGACGAAGTTGCCTGAGTTTTGCAGTGAACCAGGGTTTGTTGTTGCTGTATGTGCGGAAGGTTTTGGTGGGCACACACATGTCCTCACAAAAGCTGATGTAAAATGTCATGGTATCAGTCAGTTCATGCAGGTCTGAGGCTGCAGTCTCAAAAACACTCCAATCAGTGCAGTCAAAGCAGGCTTGTAATTCCACTTTGGCGTTGTTGGTCCATCTCCTCACCGTCTTGACCACAGGCTTAGCAGATTTCAGCTTCTGCCTGTAGGTCAGGATAAGATGAACCATGCAGTGGTCAGAGAGTCCCAGGGCTGCACGGGGGACAGAGTTATATGAGTTCTTAAAAACAGTGTAACAGTGGTCCAGAGTGTTTGTGTCCCTGGTGGGACACTTAATATGCTGTTTATATTTTGGCAGTTCGTGGCTGAGGTTTGCTCTGTTAAAGTCCCCCAAAACAATGAGCAGAGAGTCCGGGTGTTTTTTCTCCACGTTATTAATCTGGTCGGCCAGGTGTTGTAACGCCTCAGTAACACAGGCCTGAGGAGGGATGTAGACCAGAACAAACGAGGAAAACTCCCGCGGCGAATAGAACGGTTTACAGTTGATGAAGAGTGTTTCTAGTTGAGGACTGCATGATTTGTTTATGGCAGCACATTTAAAAAAAAAACTAAACGCTAAAAGCGATACACTACTTTTGGATTCATTTTTGGATTTTGCGTACAAATGCGATTAATCGTGATTAATCAGGGAAATCATGTGATTAAATAGATTAAACATTTTAATCGTTGCCCAGCCCTACTTATTTTATCACAATATTGGATTATTTTAACGATTCAAAGCTCTCTTTGAGGGCTCATAGAGAAGGAAGTTTGAACCTGCCCTTCAGATTATGTCATTGAATAAATAACAGCATTGTTCCCGCTCCACCTGAGCTAAACAAAAACTCGAAGGATGGTGCTCTATGGCTTTGTTAGCCCCGTCTTTCTCTCAGTTTTTCTGTTTAGCTCCTGAATTGATTGATTATGCGGCTGAAGACCCAGCAGAGCTGAGACATGTGTAGTCCTGGTTCCTCACTTTCTGTACAAGTGTTTTTTCCATATTAAGATGAAACTTTGATTATGAATCATTAAGGGAGTTTGAAAGAAGCAACTCAATCATTTCTGGTTCTATGCCATCAGATTTATTCTGTTTGTCCATAAATGTTGCAGCATAAGAGATGGCAAATAATCATATTCTCTGGCTGTTTCAACTTTTCAAGTTGAGAAAATGCCTCCTCTGTGTTTTTGTGTATCCTTTCTGATGGAGCTAATACTCCTGTATTTTAGACACAATGCTGATAGAGAGCATTAATGATAAGTGAATATTATCGATAATACCACTATAGAACAAGCATTTGCATTTGAGCTATTGTCAACCTCTGCCAGCACTTGCTTCTTTCCTACCTCTGCTTTCAAATACTGTATTTTATGACTCAATATGACTGAATTCCTAATAAAGCCGTTCTTCTTTACACTTTTTTCATTCATGCTATCAGATAACACAGTGAGTCAGACATAGCAACCGATTTAACGCCCGATAAGACTTCATGTTAACCAGCAGTCTCTTATTCTGAAAATGCAACGTCGTCTTAAATTAACCTGGAAAGGCCTGTTCTGATCCTGGTTGTACTTCCATACAAATACAGCGCGGTCAGGGCTGTGCTGACCGAAGAGAAATACGCACTGGCTGATCTTTACAACAGAAAACAGTCAGATTATGTCACTGTAAACAGATATATCTCATTTTACCATTCAACCTAAACCCGATAATCTAATCTTCATACCTTCAGACTCTGAAATAGCTACGTTGGTCCACAGCTCAAAACGTAGCAGTTTAGCAATAAAGGCTGTAAAATGGTAATGTTTGTCCAGTTTTTGGCTTCCAGCATTGTTGTACATCAGCCTTTCCAAATCTTAAGATGTTTGGCAATACACAAAAGTGTTATAAATGTGATGTTTCACAAGTAAAGTTGCGTAATAATGTAATAATAACTGTAATAATGATGTCCTCCTGTCACATCTAAGTAATTATGTTGGCATCCACGGCTCTGCATTGAAGTGGTTTGCGTCCTACTTGTCCAGTAGAACCTTCTCCGTTATGGTTGGTGACCTTTCCTCTTCCTGTGCTCCTCTCTCCTGTGGAGTCCCTCAAGGATCTATTCTTGGCCCTATCCTCTTCTCGTTGTACATGCTACCACTTGGGTCAATTATAGCCAGGCACAACCTTTCTCTCCACTGTTATGCAGACGATTTACAAATGTATCTACCATTGAAGCCAAATAGTAACAGTGCACAATGTTCTTTGTTTAATTGTATTGCTGATATTAAGCAGTGGTTGGCCCTTTGGCACCTTGTCTTCAAAGCTTAGTTCAACGGTCAGAAATCTGGGAGTGACCTTTGACCTTTGATCTGAGGTCGGACAAACAAATTAACAATGTCGTCAGGACTAGTTTTTTCCAGCTGCGTCTCCTGGCCAAAGTTAAAATGTTTTTAAGTCGTCATGACCTTGAGAAAGCCATCCATGCCCTAATAAGTTCAAGGTCAGACTATTTTAATGCTCTTTATGTGGGCGTCTCCCAGTCTTCTCTCAGCCGCCTTCAGCTGGTGCAGAACGCTGCTGCCCGTCTTTTAACCAACACCAACAGACGTGTGCACATCACTCCTGTTCTGAACTCCCTCCATTGGCTTCCTGTCCTTTAGAGAACTGATTTTAAACTTTTAATGTTTGTTTTTAAAGCTCTTAACGGCCTCGCCCCGTCGTATTTATCTGAGCTTTTAACAGTCCTGGTACAGCTCTGAGGTCAACAGATCAGTTTCTGCTGGAAGTGCCCAGGTCAGAATATAAACCCTGGGGTGAGCGAGCCTTTTCCCAAAGCTGCCCCCAGGCTCTGGAATAAGCCCCCCGTCCAGCTGCGTCTTATTTCTGACCTGGGCCTCTTCAGATCCAGGCTAAAAACCTGCTTATTTAGGATGGCTTTTAATACCCAGTAGTATGATGACACTTTTATCTTATTTTATCTTATTCGATTTCGTTGTATTTTATTGCTTTCACTGTTCTTTTAATATTTTTACTTCTTCTTCTCTTTATTTATTACCTGCTGTAAAGCACTTTGGTACATCGTAAGGATTGTCTGTAAAGGGCTGTATGAATAAAGTACATTTACATCTCTGTCATCTGCAAAACAATCCGAAATCGGTGTCAAACTGCAGAATGTTACATTTGAAAAAGAAACACGTTGGTCGTCGTCGTCCCCCCCCCCCATTTCTGAATCATTCCTATGGCTTGATTTTGCTTTCAAAGTGCCTCAGATTGATTCGATTGAATTAACAATGTTCAACATTTTCGACCGGGGGGATATATCAAATATTGAATTTATCACACTTGGGTGTTGAAAAAACTGTTGTATATGGGTTCATATAAAGTACAAAGTAAGATGGGCTTCCTAAAAAAATTGCCACCCTACAATATATGCCTGCCACCCCTCTGCCACCCCATGTATAAATCTCTAGAATCGCCACTGAGCAGGAGGGGTTGGATGGTGGACTGTCACAACTTCACTATCAGTCCTAGTTGGAGGTTTGCATCACTTTTTCTTCACGCTGCTCTTACAAAACATCAGGCAAAGTGAAACCTTACCTAAATGTGTGGGGAAAGTGGTGATTCAGATTTATACTGCAGCTCTAATGCAGGGGGATCGACTCCTCTGTACATCACTGGTGTGCAGGAAACTACTACAATTAGATAAGCTGAATGCTTTTCTGTGGTATTTCTGAGATAGCAGTTGCAAAAGAAACAATAAACCAAATTGCAGTTGCTCTTGCCATGGTTACTGTGCATATGTTATGATTTTAATATGAGTTTAATGTCACATATGTCTAGAAGAGTCACACTGAGCCTCAAGCTTTAAAGCACTGGACCTCAGGGACTGAGAAGCTGCAATTTATATGGGTTATATATATATATATATATATATATATATATATAGTACGTAGTCATAGTATCCTGCAGGCTGGACAGTAGTTGGTGAAAAGTTAAGTTGCCACCAGGGAAAAGGTGATAATACAGAAGTGTGCCTGCTTTTCCTGAGGTTATTCCCTTAGCTTGGCAGCTGGCTAACTCTTAATCCACTTTCTAAATCACATTTAAATGAATGTTTAACTTACCCAGTTTTAATCTGTGAGTGTATTCTCTCAATGGCAGCGGGCACATTTGCGATTTAACCTCGCTGCTCTTAGCCTGACTGTCTGCCAGCTTTGGCTGCAGCCACGCTGACAGACGAGGCTGTTTGTTTTCAGTGAAATTCTAAATATACTGAGACGCATTTTAGTTTATAGAAGCGATTATCCTGCAGAGTTTGAGGTTTCCTCTTACCGGGTGCAAGTTTTCCTTTTTCTTTTACTCAATAAACACGTTGCAAATAGTTTGTTATATCTGCTGGATGTAACATTTATTAGTTACGTTGATGATATCAGAGCAAAACATGTGCATAATTCCATCATCAGGTTTCAGTTCTCACAGTAAAATATATACACACACATATATACACAAATAAAGTACAGTTTCTTGTCTAACTTTTTAGGAAAAAGTAAATTAAGGTTCAGTCATTTAAAATGTACATTTAGTTTATTGTTTTATGGTGAAGAAGTGCATTATCACTATTATTGAAAGTTAATTAATATTTGTTAATTCTGGAGGATACTTCATTCAAGCACACGTTGTCATAGTGATCAACATTTACTGGTCTTGATGATTGGACTGTCTTCTTCCATGTGAAATATTTTGATCCCGCATGTGCTGGAGATCCCAGAGAAACAAAGAATAGTTAAAGCTGCCCACTTTTCACTCCACACGATTAGCCAGAATAGAACTGACCGATTATATGTAAAGAGACATAACAGGAAGTGGCAGAGGAAGCAGCTACATCCTGGCAACAGCTCAGATGAGCAAACAAACCTTCCAGCATGCACACACACACACACACACACACACACACACACACACACACACACACACACACACACACACACACACACACTCACACACACACTTTTGTATTCAAACCAGTGTGGACAGTGGTTGACCTAATCAGCTCCCAATCCACAAAATCTAAAAGAAAAATCAATATTTAGACTCGGCTATGACTAATTTCTAACCATAAGTGAAAAAATGAGGTCACAAACTTGAACTGACAGAATATCCTCACATTCAAAGTCTTTTAGTACTTACACACAGAATAGCGTAATTAAAGGATTTTATATTTTCTCCATTTAAAATTCCGCTCCATGATAACAAATGTCATGACTTCAGAATAACTTGGGATTGAATGTACACCTTTTTTCTATTTCTGCGAATGGTATGAGCGTGTTGCTCTAGCCCCGCCCACTTCTATGCCTGCCATGAAATGAGAAGCCAACACGAGCTAGAAGGAGAAGATAGCCACGGGCTACCAGGAGCTAGCACCTTTAGCTGTGAGACAAACACGCTGAGATAAGGCTTTCAATGCATCACAGTGAACATTGTGATACATTGTACATTGCCCCCATGGATCTGGTTTTAAACATGATAGATCAGGCATAATGCTGGTTACTATGTGGAGTTATACTCAGTTATATCATGTGGTTATACTATAATTATTTGACAGCAACAGCTTTGTGTGGGCGGAGCTCTTTCAACAACATTTACTTAGTATTTCAGCCTCTTTCTCTTCCTCCAGAAGATGTACTCTAGATATCTATAATTCTCTACCTGTAACTGTAAAAATGTATTTTTAGGCTATAAACTTTGGTTTAATTAACATCACCAGCCACATATGATGAGCCCACTTCTGCTGGCTTGGGCAGATGTCATTACACAACACAACATTATTTATCTAGAGCTTCCATTCATTCATTCATTCGTGTATTGATTATTTAATTCATTCATGTATATATGCATGTATTCTTAGGTCATTTCGGACTACGTTTAATAATGATACATAACCAGAATCCAGCCCCGGTAACTCGCTAGCTTCTCATTTGATTGTTTCCCACACAGCACAGCTCAACCACGCAGTAGTCAGGACTGGTTCCTCCAATCTTCTACGTCTGACCTCGTCTCTCTGAGACGGTTGATAGTGCTGATTTACAGCAGATTTACTGCAGATTTACTGCTGATTTACAGCTGATTTACAGCAGATTTACTGCAGATTTACTGCTGATTTACAGCTGATTTACAGCAGATTTACTGCAGATTTACTGCTGATTTACAGCAGATTTACTGCAGATTTACTGCTGATTTACAGCTGATTTACTGCAGATTTACTGCTGATTTACAGCTGATTTAGTGCTGATTTACTGCTGATTTACAGCAGATTTACTGCAGATTTACTGCTGATTTACAGCTGATTTACTGCTGATTTACAGCAGATTTACTGCTGATTTACTGCTGATTTACTGCTGATTTACTGCTGATTTACAGCAGATTTACTGCAGATTTACTGCTGATTTACAGCAGATTTACTGCAGATTTACTGCTGATTTACAGCTGATTTACAGCTGATTTAGTGCTGATTTAGTGCTGATTTACAGCTGATTTACTGCTGATTTACAGCAGATTTACTGCTGATTTACAGCTGATTTACAGCTGATTTAGTGCTGATTTAGTGCTGATTTACAGCTGATTTACTGCTGATTTACTGCTGATGTACAGCAGATTTACTGCAGATTTACTGCAGATTTACTGCTGATTTACAGCAGATTTACTGCTGATGTACAGCAGATTTACTGCTGATTTACAGCTGATTTACAGCTGATTTAGTGCTGATTTAGTGCTGATTTACAGCTGATTTACTGCTGATTTACTGCTGATGTACAGCAGATTTACTGCAGATTTACTGCTGATGTACAGCTGATTTACAGCAGATTTACTGCAGATTTACTGCTGATGTACAGCAGATTTACTGCTGATTTACAGCAGATTTACTGCAGATTTAGTGCTGATTTACAGCTGATTTACTGCTGATTTACAGCAGATTTACTGCTGATTTACTGCTGATTTACTGCTGATTTACTGCTGATTTACAGCAGATTTACTGCAGATTTACTGCTGATTTACAGCTGATTTACTGCTGATTTACTGCTGATGTACAGCAGATTTACTGCAGATTTACTGCAGATTTACTGCTGATTTACAGCAGATTTACTGCTGATGTACAGCAGATTTACTGCTGATTTACAGCTGATTTACAGCTGATTTAGTGCTGATTTAGTGCTGATTTACTGCTGATGTACAGCAGATTTACTGCAGATTTACTGCAGATTTACTGCTGATGTACAGCTGATTTACTGCTGATTTACAGCAGATTTACTGCAGATTTACTGCTGATGTACAGCAGATTTACTGCTGATTTACAGCAGATTTACTGCAGATTTACTGCTGATGTACAGCAGATTTACTGCTGATTTACAGCAGATTTACTGCAGATTTACTGCTGATTTACAGCAGATTTACAGCTGATTTACTGCTGATTTACAGCAGATTTACTGCAGATTTACTGCTCATTTACAGCTGATTTAGTGCTGATTTAGTGCTGATTTACAGCTGATTTACAGCTGATTTACTGCAGATTTACTGCAGATTTACTGCTGATGTACAGCAGATTTACTGCAGATTTACTGCTGATGTACAGCAGATTTACTGCAGATTTACTGCTGATTTACAGCAGATTTACTGCTGATTTACAGCTGATTTAGTGCTGATTTAGTGCTGATTTACAGCTGATTTAGTGCTGATTTAGTGCTGATTTACAGCTGATTTACTGCAGATTTACTGCTGATTTACAGCTGATTTAGTGCTGATTTAGTGCTGATTTACAGCTGATTTAGTGCTGATTTAGTGCTGATTTACAGCTGATTTACTGCTGATTTACTGCTGATTTACTGCTGATTTACAGCAGATTTACTGCAGATTTACTGCTGATTTACAGCTGATTTACTGCTGATTTACTGCTGATGTACAGCAGATTTACTGCAGATTTACTGCAGATTTACTGCTGATTTACAGCAGATTTACTGCTGATGTACAGCAGATTTACTGCTGATTTACAGCTGATTTACAGCTGATTTAGTGCTGATTTAGTGCTGATTTACAGCTGATTTACTGCTGATTTACTGCTGATGTACAGCAGATTTACTGCAGATTTACTGCAGATTTACTGCTGATGTACAGCTGATTTACTGCTGATTTACAGCAGATTTACTGCAGATTTACTGCTGATGTACAGCAGATTTACTGCTGATTTACAGCAGATTTACTGCTGATTTACAGCAGATTTACTGCAGATTTACTGCTGATGTACAGCAGATTTACTGCTGATTTACAGCAGATTTACTGCAGATTTACTGCTGATTTACAGCAGATTTACAGCTGATTTACTGCTCATTTACAGCTGATTTAGTGCTGATTTAGTGCTGATTTACAGCTGATTTACAGCTGATTTACTGCAGATTTACTGCAGATTTACTGCTGATGTACAGCAGATTTACTGCAGATTTACTGCTGATGTACAGCAGATTTACTGCAGATTTACTGCTGATTTACAGCAGATTTACTGCTGATTTACAGCTGATTTAGTGCTGATTTAGTGCTGATTTACAGCTGATTTAGTGCTGATTTAGTGCTGATTTACAGCTGATTTACTGCAGATTTACTGCTGATTTACAGCTGATTTAGTGCTGATTTAGTGCTGATTTACAGCTGATTTAGTGCTGATTTAGTGCTGATTTACAGCTGATTTACTGCTGATTTACAGCTGATTTACAGCTGATTTACTGCTGATTTACAGCAGATTTACAGCTGATTTACAGCAGATTTACTGCAGATTTACTGCTGATTTACTGCTGATTTACAGCTGATTTACTGCTGATTTACAGCTGATTTACTGCTGATTTACAGCAGATTTACTGCAGATTTACTGCTGATGTACAGCAGATTTACTGCTGATTTACAGCAGATTTACAGCTGATTTACAGCAGATTTACTGCAGATTTACTGCTGATTTACTGCTGATTTACAGCAGATTTACTGCTGATTTACTGCAGATTTACTGCTGATTTACAGCAGATTTACTGCTGATTTACTGCTGATTTACAGCTGATTTATTGCTGATTTAGTGCTGATTTACAGCTGATTTACAGCTGATTTACAGCTGATTTAGTGCTGATTTACAGCTGATTTACTCATTGATTGCTGATCTTATGGACACGTTAACAAGGTTTGTCTTTCTTTTAAATGATCCTGTCTATCCTGCTCCTCCTCATGTGTCTACAGAAGGTAAAAGTTCATTTTCGGGCTGAATTCACCTTTTAACAAATGTAAGAGTGTGTCTTGTTTTTTTTGTGGTGGTAAATTTGTGTGTTTTTGAGTCACTGCATTTCTTTAAGCCGTTAGTTATTTTCAGCTTTCACTCTGAAACATCTTCAGCTCTCTTATGCAGTCCTTACTCTGTCTCTTTTTGTTGGTGTGCCTTCTTTAAGGCCTCTCTAATGTGACTTATGTGTGTGTGTGTGGGCAGACTGTTGAGCATCTATTTGAGTTAAATCCTGTCTGAATGCATAAATCTTCACATATTCACCCACTTACCCTCCTACGGCCTTGACTCAACAGAAATATCGGCTGATGTATTTGTGTCTTCCTCACATACACACAGACGGTGGAATAAGTACAGCAGGTCCTCCTCAGAAAAGCGTGGAGTTTCTCTGCAGCCCATCATTAAAAGTGCTGACACCTCTGCATCCAGAACTGGAATATAATTTGTCACGCAGTCGAGTGTTCAGTGTGTAAAAGTCACTCTGAACAGTCAGAGCGCCAAACACAAAGGGAGGGGGATTCGTGGTCAAGAATGGTACGATTTGGGTGTTTGATTGGTGGAAATTAAGGTTGGGCAACGATTAAAGTCTTTAATCTAATTAATCACGATTAATCGCATTTGTACGCAAAATCCAAAAATGAATCCAAAAGTAATGTACAGCTTTTAGCATTTAGTTTTATTTTAAATGTGCTGCCATATGAATGAAAGTGCCATAACATTTGTTGTGCAAACACACTTTTAACATCAGCATCTTTCTGTAGTTTTTATGTAGAAGCCTCGCTCCACTGTCTGTTTCCTTGAATGACTTGCTGCTATCAGTTGTGTGTTTTGCCTTTAAGTGATATTTTAGACTGGAACTACTACGCTGAGAAGACAATTCAACTTGGCAGTGTTTACAGATGACTTTGGTTCTGTCGACTCCGCCGTCTGGAAGAACTTTAAAATGAAAATGGCCGAGTAAAAGTTCCGTACCCTTCTCCATGTTTGGTGGATCCGCCGATTACTTTCTTTTCCGGTTCCACAGCAGACAGCAACAGACGTTTACAAAATAAAATAAAGAATAAAACACAGGTGGTTTGTGGCGTAGTGGGTTGGGCAGGCGCCCCATGTACAAGAGGCTATAGTTGTTCCCCCTCTCTCTGCCCCCTGCTTCCTGTCTCTCTGAACTTTCCTATCCATTAAAGGCACAAAAGCCCTCAAAAAATTATTATTATTATAATTTCTTTATAAATTGTAAAAAAAAAATAAAACATGCGTTAATGCGCGATAAAATATTTATCGGCGTTAAACAATTAATGCGTTAACGCGATAATAACGAGTTAACTCGCCCAGCCCTAGTGGAAATATTTGGATTTCTGCTATTTGTCAGCTTCCATCACAAAAATCTTAGTCAAAAAAATCATTTTAGTTATATAGTTTATTAAAAGTAATGACTATAGTGACACAATGTTCAGCTGTTGTGTAATTTGGATGCATAGGAGGGAAAAAAATCAGTCCTCCTCTGTTCCAGCCACATGGAAAGTTCCAACAAAACTCAGTGGTACAAAGCACACTGCAAATGAAAACGTGCTGCAAAGACATTGGTTGGTTGCAGAAGAAAGCTAAAATGTCTTGTCATCTAATGTGATTTGAGGCAGCAACACAGGTGCTCAAGTGAAAAGACATGAGTATCATCCATCACATCCTGTGCATTGTCTGCAGCAGTGTCTGCAGCAGTGTGTAGGACGTTTATCACCTGCTCGCTCTCATACTCACTCACATGCAGGTGAAACACCTCATTATTTCTTTTCAGTTTTATTGCAACAAGCTCTGGTGAGGTGATCAGAGCCGAATGTGTCCAATAAAGCTCAATGCGGGACACATTGCAGGGAAATATGGCGCTTTCATTGAAGTCATTAATTTTCCCTGCAGGGCATCAGGTCGAGGATGTGAGGGCTATGAAACGTGGACGACTGCACAATCACTCAAGCATTAAATGAACAACCAGGATTAACTACCAGCAGTCTTTTCCTTCAGGCCCCTGAAGGTTTTTTGTCATTCGTGTCCACTTTTTCTCTTTTTTTTCGACTCGCCCTAAGTTACATGCATTGTAAGTACAGCTGAATCCACTGCACTGCAAGTGTTTGTATAAAAAATATATAAAAAGATGCAAAAAGATGGAACTTTGGAGCATGTGCCGAGCATCTTGGCTCATTTGAGTGTAGTTGAATGCATAAATGCAGAGTGATTCAATCCCCAGTCACCTTATCTGGGAGCGTTGGTTCCGTTTTTAAAAGCTCATTTTCATAGTATGTTGTTCAAAGGAACATGTTTACAGGAGTTTTAGAAGTCTGGATCTGGTCAGACTCGCTGTAATTTTGCTTGTGTTGGGTCAGCTAAAATTAGGTCTCAGAATCTGTAGTTTAAAGGCTGTTCGGGTGAGCATCTATCATCCTTCCTTTTGGTGTGTCACTGCCTGTTTAGTGTAATTAATGAGCTGTAACAGACATTTTTAGATACATAAAGCTTAAAGGGATAGTTCGCCTCTTTTGACATGAAGCTGGATGACATCCCATATTAGCAACATCATTTATGAACATTTTCTTACCCCCTGCTGCGTCCTGTGAGCAGAGTTCCAGCCTCGTTTTGGTGTTGACGAAGGTAGTCCGGCTAGTTGGCTGAGGCCACAAAAATAAAGCGTTTTGCTTCTCAAAACAATATGCGTTCAAAATGTATGCGAGTAATACATTTGCATCACAAAATTTTCCAGGAAAAAGTCAGACCTCACAATCGCTTAGCCCTATTTTCTCTCCTTTCGTATCACTGCCTGCTGCCGCCTGCCGATAGCCGCGCCTGTTACGGTGTTTGCTGCTCGGAAGCAGGGGACTGCTGGGTATGCACTTCGGTCTGCACGGTCTAAAATGTATTACTCTTTTAAATGCATATTATTTTGAGAAGCAAAACGCTTTATTTTTCGGACTACCTTCGTCAACGCCAAAACGAGGCTGCAGGGGGTAAGTCCAGAGGTGGGTAGAGTAGCCAAAAATTGTACACAAGTAAAAGTAAAAAGTAGTCATCCAAATAATTACTTGAGTAAGAGTAAAAAAGTGCTTGGTGAAAAAACTATTCAAATACTGAGTAAATGTTGAGTAACGTCTGATTTATTTGTTCAATCAGACAGACAAAAATACAAAATAATCATCTTTAGGCAAATTTCTTTTTCTAAAACGAATTGAGGAAACTTACCGCTACATGTTTCCTCAAGTTAGATGTTGAGTTTCTGCTGAAATGTGCGTTTGTTTCGTTACTACTCGTTACTACCCACCTCTGGGTAAATCAATGTTCATGCACGATATTGCCAGTATGGGATGTCATACAGCTTCATGTCAAAAGAGGCGAACTATCCCTTTAAATGTTTAACAATAGCATAAATGTACAAAACAATGGTGTGTTCAAAGCTGTTTTCCAGGCTGCAGGGATGTAGAAGAAGGTGTTCACGCTCACGCGTTGCTGTAAAGATCAGATCGGGTAATGTGTAGGAATGACACAGTTGCAGCCTTTCCTGTTTTATTTTATCGTGCCACAGATGTTTTATGCTTGAGCAGGGCAGCGTGTTCTGTAAACATCACGTAGACAGAGACGAATCACACATAGCTGTGTAGTCAGATATCTGGGGAGGTGCACGCCAGGCCACATGTAAGCTACAGCGTGGGCTGCAGTGTAGGAAGTGGGTTGGTTGGATGTTCGAGCATAAATGTGCATCAGAATACTGTAGACACCATTTAGCTTTCAGTCCAACAACCTGTTGAAAACACACATGTTGTTGCGCTACATTGTGGTTTGACTCTGTATCCATTGGGGGATACAATGATGCAGGATGTGTGTGTGTGATAGAGCAAACTGCTTGATATAGAAACATCAATGAAGCTCCATCAAACAGACACCAGGAGTAGAAGGAGCTGTTGTAGCACAGCTATGTAGGTCAGGTTTACAATGTTTGAATGTGAAAAACACGAATTCCAACACTGGAAAGATCAAAGTCTTACCAAGTATATTTGTCTCATTTCTAGTCAAAATATCTCATTACACTTAATATAAGACACAGCTGCCTAACAAGTACTATTTCAGCCAGATATAGGGACTTGTTTGAAGACAATACATCTGGAATATCTTGTTAAATGAAAAAGTCTTGAAAACAAATTGTTTTGAGTCAGATTTCATATGAAACTTTTGAAGCTTTTTTTGACATTTGAAGAGGTTTTTAAGCTAATTTCAAGATCACTTTTATCTCAAAAGTCCCAAATATCACATCTTATTTCAAGAAATCTTGACAAGCCGATTTTCACTAGTTCCATTGGCAGATTTTTTTGCTTATTTCAAGCAAAAACGTTTCGTATTTGTTGTTTTTCTTACTTATTTTTGGAGGGGCATTTTTTCCAGTGAATATGTAGGTTGTAAATAGAGGCATTCGGTTCGCTCTGGGACAACAAATCATCCTGCATGAGCCAGTATCTATTGGTGAATCACAAAAATTTGCATGAGATTCCCTCCTAATGATGTTAACCAATTTGTGGATTAAATTTTGCACTTTAGTTGAATCGAATGCTTTTTTTCCTTTCTAACTTCCTCAATTTTGCAACAAATGCAGATCCAGGACCTTATAAAACTATAAAAAATAGCTGCTTTAGACACAGTAACCTGTTCAGAAAGGTCAAACAGAGATCAGAGGCTATGGAAGCAGGGAAAAGAGAGATTCCAGAGAATGGATGCCTCATTGGTTAACAAAACAGCCGAGACTACAAAGGATCAAAGCTCCTGTTATTGTGACCACTAATCGGGCTCTTTTTGTTTCATTTGATGGCTTTGTGACCGTAAACAGGCTGCTGATCAGCAGAGGGGCTCTGGGTGTAAATGGAGCTTTTTTTTTTGATTGAGTCGAAGCTTCCTGGTGCTGTATATAGAAACAGGAAGTGAGACACATGAAAGTCCAGCTCAACTCTGAGTGCGTATTGTGCCCTGTGGTGATAAAGGGTCTGTCGTGAGTTACCCTGTCTGGCATTGTGCAGGGTGCTTGTGCAAGTCTTGAAAGTCTTACTAAGTATGGAATTTTGAAGCACTGTTTTCCAGACCTTGAATAGTCTTGAATTTTGTGTGAAAGTCTTAATAAAGTATGGAAAATAAATGTATGGTAGAATTTTACAGTATGCTGAAAGGCATTGTGAAATGAGAAATAGGAAGGTAGGCTATAAAACTATAATTTTACTAACTGGTCACGTACTGTATTAGCCTAATGGGATGATATCCAATCAACGCATGCTTAGCCTAGTCTGGCAAATTTTTGTAACGTCACTGCTGAGGTCAATTGACATGTACTTGTGACTTTCATGTTTTGAAACGTTTTCATCAGTAAAAGCATAATTTACTGTGAATAATGCATTTGTTCATTGAATACTAGCCTATAAAAATTAACATTTCTAATAAACACAGTTGGTACAATCTCAACCAATGAAGTAGGCAGTAGGCACACAAGTTACAAGTACATAAAGGGAAAAAAAGTATCAGTCTGGAAAAAGTCTGGAATTTTAATTTGGAAAAAGAGCAAGCACCCTGATTGTGGCTCTCATTCCTATTTCCTTGTGACATTTCATGTGATTTTAGGCCATAACGAGATGAAGATCGGTCCATCTAGCCCTATTCCAAACACTTTCTGCAGATGTGAGGCAACCTGAGCATCTGGAGAAAACCCCTGCATGCACAGGGAAAAGTCCTCACAGAAAGGTTTGAACCACAAGTTGCTAACCACTACAGTACCGTGCTACCGACTGTCAACATAACCTCTGACAAATTAGATTTAATCAGCTGTGGAGGTTTTTTGGGTTAGCTGTCATCAGACTGTAAAAATGCTGAGGATGACACATTTTATTCCCGTTTATCCGAGTTCTTACAGGTTAGCCCTTGAAAAATACAGAGCTTGAAACAGCTGAAACTGCTCTGCTTTTGTGGTTAATCTCGTTTAATAGTTTGCTGTTGAGATAAAGAAGCGGAATAGAGTTAAACAGGCACTAACTCTGCCATCTTTTGCACGTTTTATCCAGAAGATTAAGGCTAGGCGTCCACTATTCCGGCACGTCAACGTAACTCGCCGGATTGGATGCCTAGTTGTCGCCGTGTTGCTACTACAGTGGGTGTGTGGGGCGTGTAGAATGGCTCCGGGGGAAAGTAAATAACTTGTGATTTTAACCAACCGAAGTTTCTCCCTCTAAAAATTTGAGTTTTGGGGGGAAATTAATGTGTATAAATCGTCAGCAATGGAACATTATTTCATATTGTACCATGGATCCGGATCTGCGAGCGAGGAGAGCTGCTGTGCTGCTGCTGCTGCTGCGACACAGGAGATCACATGATCTACTGTCATTGGATAACGCACTCCGTCTGCCGTGGCAAATTTGCATAAAGTCCGGCCGAGCCCAACTTTTTGACGTGCCGCAGGTCCACCGCTCGCTGTGCCGGAATCCCAGCATGGTTTGCGAGCACGGCGACAACGATCGGCCGGATTTCATTGAAAATGAACTGAATGCGTTGGATACGGCTTGACGTGCCGGAATAGTGGACGTCTACCGTAAGAAGTTAGAAGTTAGGTTTCATAGAGCAGTGATCACCCAGTGTGTTATCTGTGTTGGTTTTGATGGTTCAAGATGAGTTGCAGGCAGATAATGGATGACTTTTTTGTTTGTTTTTTAAGCAATGAAGGGCACTTATGTTAAGTTGACTTGTTTTGATAAGTATATATTTTACAGAAAAAAGCTCAAAGGGCCAACGGACTGCTCAGTAACATCTGATTTCATGTGGATAGATAGATATGGAGCCACTGTTTGAATATATTCACTTCATCACCACATTAAAGCGCCTGAAAATATTTAAAATTCACTTTGAAATATATTACCTGAATTTGTCTTTAAGGATAATGTGACATTCCTTCTTACTGCTATTCAGTGGATGATTTAATGGTGCTGAATAAATTCAATGGCCTCCTATCCATCCCTCAGGGTTCCTCAGGTTCTGCTCCTTTTGAGATCTGTAGTACTCAATGAGCCTTGGAGCATGTTGTTTTTTGATTAAGTCACACTGAGCCTTTTGATTAAAAAAAAAAAAAATCATTTTTAATGGACGCTAATTTAGGAGTCAGATTTCCTTGTAAAGTTATGACATTTTAAACAAAGTACTGTTAGAGTATTATTGCCTCGTTTATTTCTTATTTTGAATTAACTATGGAACTGTTAATGAGATTTGATGATAATATCAATGAAAAGGCAGGAACGCGAGAGTTTAAACGTCCAATATCCAAGGGGCAGTGAATGCAGCATCATCTGATGTTAAAGTTGGGGAGAAACAGAGGGAGGAGGCTGAATAACCTTGTGGATTATTCAGAGGGACATAAATTTCTTTTTCACATTTTCAGAGGCATGGGGCTAAAACAAAATGCCAAGGTTGTGTTTTTGAGTTGGTAGTGACTTTAGACTCCAAAATGTATGCTCTAAGCACAGAAAACAAGTTAATTTTCCATTAAATGTCAGTTTTAACGTCCCTTAATCTGCGTGTGTTAGTGAGTAACGGCTCCACAGCTGCGAGACCAAAACGAACAGCTTCATATTTGAGTAGGAGGCATTTGGGAGAGTTTTGAAATTCTTGTTCCAGTCTGTTAAGAAGCATCACTTCTGCTTAATCCCAGATGGAAATTTGAGGGTAAATAACGATATCATAGACAGATGAAACTCGACCATATGTGATGCAGCACTCATTTACTACAAGGCTGCCTGTTCACTGAGCGCTACGGTTCCTTTTGATAACAGAACCTCCTGGATGCTGAAGGGTTAAATAAATCTATAGGCCCAACTTGCTGTCCTCTGCTTGTGTTTGTCACACACCTACACACCATGGTGAACAGGTGAGACAGCCACATGATGACAGCGTGGCTCCCCGGGCCTCAGTCTCATGACTCAGCTCGGCAGCTGATGACGGGCTGGAAGCTGTAATCATGCGGTGGCTCTCTGCTGCCGTTCTCTGCTGCTCTCAGCAGCATTGTCATCCTGTCTAACGTGCACTGTGGTGACAGACGCCATGTTCAGGCTGTGCCGTGACAACAACACATCCTGTTCCAATTAGTGTTTTCTCCTGTATTATAGTTTGCTTAGTCATTTAGATTCTTACTGCTAACGCTGACAGAATTTAGTTTGCTGTCTTTCACAGATGACTTAATTCATTGCACGGCTCTGTTTGTTACGTTCTGTGACTTCAGAACTGCAGTGTGGACATAATTTGATCACCTGTAAATGCACACCAGTCACTGTAGGAACAGTTTTAAATGTGTAAAGCTGATTAAGAACTGCCTGTGCTCTCTCATATATTTGTATTAGGGCTGGGCGAGTTAACTCGTTATTATCGCGTTAACTTGTTAATTATTTAACGCCGATAAATATTTTATGGCGCATTAACGCAGGTTTTATTATTGTAAAAGTCTGTTGAATGCATCCCATTCACACAGTTACAGCAAACACCACGAAGCATGGAGTAATAAAATAAAGATAAACTAGCAGATAACATCACCGCTACAGATGCTCCTCGGTCTCGGGCTGTGTTCAAAACCGCATACTACATACTTCCATACGGCATACTCATCGATCAGACAGTATGCAGAGCGTTTACCCACAATGCATTTTGCTACTGCCCGAGCCGAAATCAGCCGGCCTGAAGCTGATTTCGCTTAAGCTCTAAACTCTGTAAACTTTAGCAACATTTCAAACATTTTCAGGTGAGAAAGTAGTCGTTTAGATCCCCAACGTGTTGAAAATCTGCCAAAATACCGGCTATTTACAATTTTGTTCCCGACGAATTCAGCGCTACTAAAGCTAGCCGCAGTGAGCAACGCACTTCCGGTTATTTTCCCAAAATAAAATATCCGTTGCCTTTTATCACAGGGAAAGCCATTACGATACAATTGGTGCTTTTGTTTTGAAAACAGGAAGTGAACCTACCCTCGTTGTAGCTAGCTTGAAACTGCCGTTTTGACAGGAAATGATGATCGGCGACGTCACGTTACGTTGCATCTTGGGTAGTTTGAGTAAGAGTAGTAACCTCATGATGCATACCCAACATTTCGGCGAATCCCAGCCAGCATGTCCATGTGGGGCCCATAAGGTTTAAATTTGGGCTGCAGATAAGGGTCCCTAGTGGGTTTGTCCGCAGTTTCCACGGTGGCCCCACCTGTGTTTGCCCATATGGGTTTCAAAGTGCAACTTGAAGGGTTAAAGGTTAGGGTTACCCTAAGCCTTAAATTATTCCAAATGGAATACAGATAAACACAAAGTAAAAGAATGTTCACATTCAAATTGGCTAAATGCAAAGTCCAACTAAAGCCACACACCAACTTGAAACCCATATGGGCAAACACAGGTGGGGCCACCGTGGAAACTGCGGACAAACCCACCTGGGACCCTTATCTGCAGCCTTTGAGTCTAAAATATCACTTAAAGGCAAAACACACAACTGATAGCAGCAAGTCATTCAAGGAAACAGACAGTGGAGCGAGGCTTCTACATAAAAACTACAGAAAGATGCTGATGTTAAAAGTGTGCTTGCACAACAAATGTTATGGCACTTTCATTCATATGGCAGCACATTTAAAATAAAACTAAATGCTAAAAGCTATACACTACTTTTGAATTCATTTTTGGATTTTGCGTACAAATGCAATTAATCATGATTAATCAGGGAAATCATGTGATTAATTAGATAAAAAATTCTAATCGTTGCCCAGCCCTAATTTGCATCAGTTACAAAATGGGGTTGTTGGCACGAAAGATTGATCGACAAATAAGCAGGCTGCAAACATTGATTAACATATTACGATTGGATAAACCATAAATCAAACACAGGACTTTGGCGCACTGGCCTTGCTGAGATTGATGTCCGACGTACATTATGAAGAAGTCTGTTATCATTTCATCTTCTTTTTGCTTCACTCACTTCTACATGCAGCTCTCAGTATTAAAAATCTAAAGGAAGAAGCTTGATAAACATCTGTATTATTAGACTGAGTTCTATCCAAGTGAGAGACTTATTAGATTTCAGTTTCTACTGTAATTGCTAGAAATTGTCCAGAGGAGAATACATCACGTAGATATGATGTATGAAACTATGTAAACGTTGATATCAGGGGTTTGCAGTCATATGTTTCCTCCTTACCTTTTCATCCATCTGTCAGTCTTTATGTCATGAGTGATGGAGGTTGCTGAGCGGCTCAGTGAAAGCCAACAGCAGAGAAAGGGGATCGCGTGGAGGTGTGGATCTGTGGATCTGTGTGTCTTATGGAGCGTAATGGCTGTAAATTCATCAGAGAATAAGTTCCTTTCTTTGATGTACCACGTGGATTTATGACTCGTGCTGTCACTGACTTCTGTTAGTGCTTGAACAGCTGTTACCAGAGTATATATGCACATATATGTATGGTTTGATTGTCCAAAGATGACAAAGACCACTTACTCATATTTCGAATATGTGAAGAAGAAAAGTTTGATCTAAATTAATCTTATTAATTAATTTAATAATAATTAATCTTGTCTGGCATAGCAAAGATTTAAAGAACCCACCAGACGTTTCCAGGCTGCGCTGGTGAACAATAATCTCAAATAACTGACCGGAGTCTGCTGAGAATGATGTAATAATGATGCAATATCACAGATGTTCCCAGAGGTGAGGCATTTCCTGATGAACCCCCTCAACTTTCCTCAGGTGGATGTCCACCGCACTTGTTGTTATTTTTTTCTCTTTGAAGTTTTTTTCCAGTTAGGACAACTACTTCTACTGAAATATAGTCACTAGCAAAGTAGCCTATACCGCTACCTCCTGGTGACACTATGCAGCCTGTTTTACTCGCTTCAAACCGATGAATAGAAACGTGTCTGATTCACGTTTCCTTTTTGCAGCTTTTTTAAAAATAAAAAAGCGCTTCAGCTTTGCTTGGTTAGTTAATGGAAACCTGGCTATGTTTGCTTTGTTGATGAGTAGTTGGCACATTTATAAGCTACTTGTTTTGGTTCTTATGATATGACTATTAAAGGAACGGTGCATAACAATTACTGACATCTAGTGGCCGAGCTTGAGATGGCAGCTGTCTGAAATATCATCCACCCAATAAATTGCACAGTATCTGTATTGGTAGGCTAAATGATATGTTGAGGAAAAAACGAGCAGCTTTGGCATCACTGAATAATTTTGTCCCTGCAAATCCTGCCTTGGAAAAGCCACACAAGTGTTTATTCTTTCTTCTTCAGTGTTTCATGTTTTTGCTTCCTTGACGAGATCAATCCTTTAGCTGCTGCCTGTTCTTGTATCAGGTAATAAGTTTGATCCTCCATTTCTCAAATGTGTAACCTCAAGCTTCTTATAAAATAGCTTCTACAACCACAGATTCCTCTGCTTTCTTCGTCTTCATCTTCAAATCGGCACTCTTCTTCTATGGGTCTTTTGTGGTAGTATTACGGCTATTGTGGAGTGTAGAATGCCTCCCTGTGCAAACAGTATAGGGTTACTTCTAAGGCCAAAAACAGGACAGTATATAAGACAAAGTCATAAGATACTGATAGAAACATAATAGATTATGGTTTTTTGTTACACTGTTTGACTTTGAATAATCATTTTTACCGATTTCAGACAGAAAGGCTCAGGTCTTTATTTTTCTAACTTCCACTTTTAGACTGGAACATGTCTCCTTACATAGAAATTTGGAGGTGAACGCCTCCTAAGAACAGGTGGTGTTTATCATGTCAAAATGCCCACTTTATGTTTAAGTTTGTGGGGTGATGAAGGAGCACTGAATCTGATTCTGAATTCCCTGCAAACATCACATACTGGCAGAGGTGGGTAGTAACGAGTTACATTTACTTGGGTATGTTTTTGAAAAAATTATACTTCCAGGAGTAGTTTTAAATCTCTATACTTTTTACTTTTACTTGAGTAGATGTGTGCAGCAGAAACTGTCCTCTTACTCCGCTACATTAGGCTACAATTAGCTGGTTACTTTTCATCTTACCTCTTTGGTATTCTACGCCTCATTATTTTTATCCCCCCGCGTACGCCTCATTTTAATGTTTTATTCTGACAGAGAGAGAGACTTCCACCAAAGGCTCTACCACCTGACTGTGTTCCACCAATCAGACGTAGCCGTGCAGTCTGGTCACGTGACCATACTCAATCTCAGCGGCGGGGCGGGTTAGCTTTACAGTTTACAGTCGTAGCAAACAAACAAAGAAACAGATGAAAAATGTCAGAACCAACGGTGGGAAATGAAGACGCAGACGAGGCCTCATACTGAAAGCATGTTTACCTTACAAAGAGTGAGAAACAGCAGCTACATTATGTGTCTTCTGTGTCAACCAAAACAAACGCACATTTCAGCAGAAACTCAACATCTAACTTGAGGAAACATGTAGCGGTAAGTTTCCTAAACTCGTTTTTCCCCCATGGATAGGTGAATGTTTGTTTTTAGGTTACATATGGGTTACATATGTTTTAAACATTTCCTAAGTCTCTTTTATTTTTTATTGAAGTTCTTGCATTTACCTGGATTATTTTAATTTAACCTATTTTGTAATTAATAAATTCATTTTAATTTATTTTATCAATTGGATGAACTCTAATTTGCCTAAAGATGATTATTTAGTATTTTTGTCTGTCTGATTGAATGCTTGTGTTAACAAATAAATCAGACGTTACTCAACAGTTACTCAGTACTTGAGTAGTTTTTTCAGCAATCACTTTTTTACTCTTACTCAAGTAATTATTTGGATGACTACTTTTTACTTTTACTTGATTCATATTCTGAAGTAACAGTACTTTTACTTGAGTACAATTTTTGGCTGCTCTACCCACCTCTGCATAAAGGAGAGAGTAATGTTTTTCAGTGAACGTCTGTAAGGACGTTGTGCTCCAATAACTAATCAAATGTTTCTAACTTTCTACATGTTTGATGCATCAATGTGCAAACTGGAAATCTTATAAGCATTCACACGCACACTCCTCAGAGCCTGACATGTAACAGTCACCTTGCTGGGGCCATTGCAGGTCAATATGACGCACAAAGTGCAGTGATGCCCTGCTGAGCTTTACAAATTTGGCACATGTGAGACTGCACAACAGACATGTTCTGGTCCCGGCTGATGACATACTCCGACTGCTGCGCTGTGATGACTCACCCCCTGCAGGGACATTAAAGTCAGATGCCATAGTGAGGCATTTTACTCCAAAGATATAACAAAAACCCATTACCTTGCAAGACACTGAGCCTTTCTAATAATACAGTCTGGTTTGCTGGTCCGGATAGACCCAGTCATCTTCATAGTAATCTGGTCTGAAGTCACCGTCTGTTGTGAGTCACCTGTAAAAGGATTAGGCCTCTGATGGATTGTTGTAATAACAGGGACCCTGAGCAGTAGCAACTCTGCTGGTGACAGCTATCTGTCAGCATTTCCTCCAGCAGAGGATTTAAAGGAGGCGGTGGACGGATCATGGGACCTGCAGTGTGTAATCAGCACACTTTAACTTTAAAATATGAACCTTTCAGCAGCTTTATTTCACATGAAGGATGACAGCTGCAGTATTCTAATCTGAACCTATTTAAATCCCAAAAGTCCAGGATATTGCAGAGACAACATTTTCACTCTTATGGTGTTTTGAGGTAACTTTTTTCAAGGATTTTTGGGCTGTGGTGGCCTCTATTATAAAGTTGCTCGACAGAAAGAGGGCTTTTATCCCAATGAGGCTATAAGATTACAGCTAACATCAAAGCTAACAAAAAGCTACATAGAAGGAAACCACTAATCAGACTCTGTCAGAGGTGACAGTGCAGAGATAGAGTGCAGAGATAGAGGGAAGTACAGGGTCAGTGCTGGGATAGCAGATGCTCTCTGAAGAGTTTCTTGAAGATATTCAGGGACGCTCCTGTTCTGGTAGCGCTCGGTAGGTCATTCCACCATCGTGGAGCGAAACATGAACAGAGTCTGGATGGTCTTAAGCGTGGTGTAGGCGCTGCTAGACGACAACACTTCGATGACCGTAGTGACCGAGTTGTGACGTAAGCCTTTACGAGAGCATTCAGGTAGATGGGAGCCGTTCCATTTAGCACTTTGTAGGCTAACACCAGTGACTTGAATTGTTTGTAATTCCACTATAAAACCCCAACTAAACTACTGCAGACTGTTTACTTCAGTTTTTCTTTGAAAACTGATTAAAGGTGGGGTAGGGGATCTTTTTCTGGAATTTTTTTTTACATATTGCTTGAAATACTCTTCACACCCCCATTGCAACCAATTAATTAAAAGCTTTGACACAAATATGAAAAGTTTTAGTGGCCTCTAGAACGTACAATCTAGGAAAAACAGTATTCTGATGCCGTCTATCAAACTGCAATCTGCTCCTCCCTCCCCCTCCCTCCCCCTCCTTCCCCCTGTGCGCGTACCCTGCTCCGTGAACGAATTACGAGTCCAGAAGCTTGGCAGGAAGCTAAACTAGAGCCAGCTTGGCTAGCACCTAGCATTATTAAACGTATAGTTAGCATATACTAAATACTAAATACTAAATACGGCCATGATCGATGCTTGCTGTCAGAACAGCGCTCTTGCACCTTCGTGCTCGTGCGCGTTCATGTACTCTAGAGGCGTGCCTTCGGGGGGAAAGTGAAGAAAAGGGTTGGGACTTTTTACCGGTGTATTTTCAAAATGCAGCTTCGCTGGACTCAAAATCCAGGATCTCCTACCCTACCTTTAAGTGTTAACCATGAGTTAGATGCAGTTAAACAGTTCACATGATTTATTGTGTTTTGTATATATTTGATGGTAACACAAGGACATCAGGGAGGTTGCTGTACTGTTTCACTGTGTACTGTAATAATGAAACGTGTGTTTAAAGTTTTGTTTGGAACAGTGTTTGTGGCTCTGGTGATTGTGTTTTTCTGCTTACAGCATAAGCTGCATTCCCACTGTAGGAACCTTCTGCAGTTCCTAGAACCTTTTCAGGAACGGGGACGTTTTTCCCCGCATTCGCACATACAGGTACTCGGGACCACGGCCCTCAGTTCCTGGAACCATTTCAGCTCCTTCTCCTCAGCTGGGTCTGTTCTGGTTTCCATAGCAACACATCTGACGGAGATGTTTGGTGTTTGGTAGCTCCGTCCCTTGTCATGTTGTCAGGCTGAAATGTTTCCTCATACGACACAGACACAACCTTGGCGTGTTTAATAAGTTAAACCTCCACGTGGTCTCCTTTGTCTGCGGCGCTCTGCTCTCCTTCCTTCATGAAACGAAGAAGTATGGCCTGCTCTCGATCCTTCGTCTCCTGACTCTCTCTGTGAGCTCTTCCAGCCTCCATGTTAGACGCCCGATGTGATCGTCCATGATTAATATCACCATCATGCAGACCATGAACACGGTGGCCTCCCCGCTCTCCATGTTAGCTTCTTGGTGGTGTTTTTTTCTTCTCTCCTTACTTTTCCCGGGTTTTGTTTTGTTCTGTTTTGTTGTTGAATGTGGCGCTAAAGTAACACGTCACAGGCGGTTGCGTCCCATCAGTCCCTATCAAGGTCCCGACTCATGTGGGAATGCAAACTGAAACAGTTCCCCTGGGGAAGGGCAGTTATCAGAACGGAATTCGAGGAGGACCGTTCTTAATGTCCGAATGCGGCTATAGTTTATTGTACAGTTCCACACTTTAGTCGTACTCATGCCATTAGGTCTATTCTGACTGTTTGTTCTGACTCTATGAATATTGTGTGATTGTGTTCTTCATTAGCAGCAGGAAACGTAGACCTTCAATTTGACACAAAAGCAATGTGGGCTTGGGCTGAAATAGATGACTTGGGTCATGGGTCAAGCATTAAACATGTAAATAAAGATTGTAAACGGTTTTAAAGTTAAAGTGGAAACATACAGTGATCTCCCCAGTACCTTTAGCACATCCATCCTCCACAGCTTGCTCTCTTTGCAGATTTTGTGGCTCTATAATTACACCATAATTGCAATGAAGCTTGTAACAGCGAGTTGTAGTGTGATACTTGAACAAACAGCCCTGCTTAGCAATGAGCAGAGGACTTTAGGCATCATGTAGCTGCCGTCCTGCATCATCCGTGTAACATGAGCGCTGATGTTACCGCCGCTGGACTGCTTCCAATATGACACAGCAGATATATCTGAGCACACCACAGATGTTGTGTTTACGCCGGCAAGCCGAATGGGCTTTCGCTGTGACTATCGCAGAAATACTGAATCTCTTTATCAGGCCTCCGGCGAGCTGCGTGTGAAGGGCAACAAGCAGAACCCACACACACTCGTGTTGGATGTGTTTGAAGAACGATGATGCGTGAAATCTTGTTTGAACAAGAAGGCTTCAGGGAGCAGCTTACTGCCTAATTCATGACTTTTTAAATCATTCTTTATCAACTGGCGTGCAATATGCATACAAAACTATTTGAAGACAGTAAGATGCTCACATTTAGTTATTTTCTGTAAAATCCGTTTTTCTTACTATCATACGATACATTTACACTGCAAATATTTGTCTTTGCAACTTGTGTTATGTTGTGTTTATGCATTTAGCTTTTTTTGTAAATATGTTTTATTGATTTTCTGGAAATTTTTACCCCACAAGAATACAGCACATGTACATGTTATTTTCATTTACACAGTCACTTCCAAAACACAGAGTACAATGTTCATCAGTTACATTGCCCCAAAGTATATGCTATATTCTACATGACTTTTTATGAATTTTATGTTGTAGAGTTGTGAATTTATTTTATCAATGGAGAAATTGAGCAGCCTTGCTTTGTTGTCTACAGTAGTAGATCAACCCCCATCTTACATTGAAGCTCCCAGATCAAGGAAGTGACGTCGACGCAGCTTTAGCAGCAGAAAAGCTATCAGGCTTGTGTTAATAATAATAAACTCCTGGACTATGTACAAACTTCCAAATGCATCGTTTTGTGAGTACAGACCATATTTGTACTATTGTAGAAGTTTGGTGTCATGGCATGTGATTTTAGTGTGGTAATTTTGGAGATACTGCCAGGGTCCGTTAGCGCTTGTACTAAGCTATTCGGGATAACTCAGTAACTCAGCTGATGTTCAGCCAATATCGAAAAAACTTCGGGTGGGCTACTTGGCTGGATGTCACGGTTCAAATGACCCCAGGGTGAATCTACTCCGAACCATCACTTTAAGTGTGTACTTGATTTTTTCTAACTTTAAGAAGTACATGATATCTTCGGGATCTAATCGGGTTCCAAACATCTCACTGAGAGCTTTAAAAATACTTGTCCAAAAGGTAGAAAGGCTCGGACATAGCCAGAACATGTGCATTAAATCTGCAGGTTGACCCCTACATCGGGGGCATAATGGGTCAAGGTTCGGATAAATCTTTGCCAACCTAGCCTTGGTGAAGTGAACTCTGTGTACGACTTTCAGTTGGATTAGGCTAGAGATGGGACCAAGTCACACATGTGCAAGTCTCAAGTAAGTCCTAAGTAATTTTTTCTTGGGCAAGTCAAGTCAAGTCAAGTCACCTTATTATTGCAATTTTACCTGCAGAATCTGATCTTAATAAAGTGAAAAGACAAGATATAAGTAACTGTCAGTAAACATCATTGGCCAATGTGTCCAACCTGTCCACCCCGTATCATATCAAGCTAACGTTAGCTAACTACCGACTAGGCTAACAGGATAATATTAGCTAATTTGACAAGCACTTACTGGTCAGAATGGATCTTCAAATGAAGAACAAAGTTCGAAGTTGTGGTCTGGCTGTCTGAGATGTTGATGCCGCATGTCTTGCACTGTGCTGTTCGTCTTTTGCCGTCAAAATGGTAATTACGAAAGCCGAAGACAACGACTCTCGGTCCCCCTCCCGCTGACATGTTGATGCATATCTGATATGACTTTATTCTCTCCAATAAACACGTAAGGCATGTAGAGAGGGCATGACTGATTGACAGGGTAGCGATCCAATCATGACGCCATTCTCAGCCTGCGCTCCCACCGGGTAATCAATGTTTTTTTTTTTATTAATTTATTAATTTCATATTCAAACTGAAAACATGTTAACACTCAAGTCATTCAAGTCATCGTGTCTCAAGTCAAGTGCCGAGTCTTTAACTTCCAAGTCCGAGTCGAGTCTCAAGTCTTTTATTTTTTGTCAAGTCAAGTCACAAGTCATCAAAACAGCGACTCGAGTCGACTCGAGTCCAAGTCACAGTGACTTGAGTCCCCATCTCTGGATTAGGTCATGTTTAGCAGATGTAGATGATGTATGTATCAGATTTAAGACGGACTTCCACTGATATGCTTTTATCCAAAGCTTAGCTTAGCTCCTGGTTTGAATAGATGATTTTCTCTTTGTAAGCAGGTTTGTCAGGATACTTTACAGAAATAGCAGCTCTTAAACGAGCAGCCTGCAGCCTGATGGCGTCTCTCTCACACCACGATTTCTTTCATATTTGCAAAATTTAACGTGACAGCAAAAACAATTATACTCCCCACATATAAGAGCTCGGTTGTGTTTATTGGTGCAGAAAGTTTTCTCCGTTCAGTTATAGCGCATAGGGGAATTACAGTAAAAAGTGTAGGCAGTGCAGAATCCCACAAGCCCCGCAGGAAGAAAATCAGCTCAGCCATCTGGAGGCTGCTGAGCATGAATGAACAGACACTCCTTGGTTCTGACTACTGGGGTACGGCTCAACTCTGATGTTTTTGTGTAATTGTTCATTTAGTTATTCTTCTTTTTATATTTTTGATCATTATTCTTTTGACTTTGATTATGAGACAAATGAAAGAAAAGGCAAAAAAATAAAAAATCATTGATCCGATTGTAAATACACTTCTTCCAAAGATCATTGAAGAAACATGGAGATGAAATCTTAAGAGAACACACCTACAGCATCCTTAATAAGGGGAAACTGCACGGGCTGAGATGTACATTCATTTTTTGATTGACACACTACTTTGGATGTATTTGATTTGACAAACATTGGCATGTAGATGTGGAGGATCAGGACAGGAAAAAGCTGGTCCATCTCCATCTTCCTCTTCTCCCTCGTCAACATTCTTTTCCTCATTTTTCCCCTTTTCAACTCAGGGTGATCATCCCTTTCCTGTCTCCTCTCCCCTGCGTTTCTTTTGGTAGTGAACTTTTTTAATTTAGCTTTATTTAACCTTACATTTTGCATGGTTATACATTATAAAACACTACTTATGTGAAGAACATTCTGGTGGTTTCCTGCCACTAGATAAAGAGAAATCTTGTTCTTTTATGCTAACCATGACTGATAAGAAGCGAAGATTGATTAGAAGATCTGCTGCGCTCATCTTATGCTCTTGACATGCTACTGTTTGGAGCATGCAAATGCATGAATTTGGGCTTCTACACGGAAGAGGTCCTGCAATGTCATGTTCTGGACCAAACTTCAACCCTTTAAAGGGGAACTCCGGGGCATTTGAAGCGCATTCCCATTGCTAGAGGTTGTCAAATACTGACAGTAGGACACAGACTGGTGCAAATCGGCGCTCCCTGTGTGGCGATTGCGCCGTTTGCGCAGCCTGTCATGCTAGCCAAATACGTGGTGGCCAAGGGGCAAATAATAAACCTTCCACGTAAAACAACAACTTGCACACTGCAGAAACGTCACACCACTTTATAAACCATCCGACAATAAAGTCACAAGCCTTACCATCAAAACCATATGCATGGTTCTCACATTACTGGCATGGGGACGTTACAAAACAACTTTATAAACAGCATGTAACTTACCTCTTGTCGGTAGGCTCGCGCATGTGAAAGCCCAAAACAGTCAATGGACGATAATCCCATATACAAAACAATTATCTTCTCTAGAAAAACTGCGTTCAAGTATTTAAAACATTACAACAATATTACTGGGCATGTATTGTTGAAACCTCCCTTTTAACAGAAAGAAACTTGGGGCAGAACCAGATTCAGGGAGGGCGGCCCCCCGCCTCGACAGGCTGGATGTTGTGTGGAAAGAGGGGACAACAAGCACCATAACACCAGGCCAGGGATACCCACTGAGAGACAGGAACACAAGTTAATGACAGTATGGGAGCTCCCCCAGCAGTCTGGGCCTATAGCAGCAGAACTATGGGAAGTTTCAGGGTCAACTGGACGTAACTTATTGATATTTTAAGCTAATAAATATATCTTACGAAAACTCAAACTCTTAAATTTGTCTTCACAAAGATAGAGATACAGGAGACACACACACAAACAAACCCAGCTCGGGTTGACTCAGCTACAGTTTCTGCACCGGCATCTGTTCAGAAGTCAAGATCCTCAACAAGCCTCTGGTCCTTTTCCCTCTGCTCTCCTCGCTCCCTGTGTTTATTGCTGCTCGGTTGGCCAGGATGATGCTGGGGCTTTTCCCACCACACTTATGGGAGCTGACACTGAACTGTCCTCCCTCCTGTTTACAACTCATTATGACAATCAGGCCCCTCCGGGACGCCAGTCTCACACTCAGAACCATGCGGGCGGGAGACGCAGCCACGGGGTCGGCTCGGATGCTGTTGACCATCACGGGTGCAGCTCCTTGTTTATCGTATAAAAACCTGAGATGCATGATCGGTGGATGAGACCAAGTCGTGAAAATGCTGCCTCTGAAGAGACGGTTGAGTCACGTCCGCTCTGAAACTGTGCTGATAAAACCTGGACACTGGAACCCAAAAGGCAGGGAGATTTATGATAGGACCGCCGTAATAAACTGAGTGTATATCACTCATTTCTTACAAAACATACATTATTTTATTAATGCGTTATGTCAGTATCGGTTCCTGTTTTCGGGGGGATGATTAACGATCCATCTAGTCTGTAATCTTTACTGCCTTTTCATATAGCCAAAATGGGAAATTCTGCTGCCAAGCAATAACAGTGTTTTCTTTTTGATTAAGGTCCGTAGAAATAAAAAAAAAAAAGCTTAGACCATCATCCAGATATGATTGCTTCAAAACATGTAGTTTTCCAGTCTGGAGATTTCCAATAAACCACAGCTTCTCCTGTTGGTTTCATGCTTCATAGATGTTGCACGGATCTTATTACAGAAGCTCTTACCGTCTGAGATATCCAGCGAGGGAGGGGAGGAGCAGAAAGAATACAGCAAATAAGACAAACATTGATTTGTGATGCACAGAGTATGACGGGACCTTTTTCATCATATAGACATGTTTGCTTTTGGTTTGATTGTGATGTAAAATATTCCATGTGGATAGATGCACAAACTCTACTTGATAGATGTCAGGTTCAAACACCTAGAAATTCATAAAGAAGAGAGAGAGAGACGTTTAGGATTTTTTTATACTCATGAGGAGAGCGTTAAAGCCTGATTCTTACTCGGCGCAACCTCGCTTTGACCCATTCTTACTAGCTGGTCGCAAATGGCGCAAACGGTCACGTGACCCAAAATTCCGCCACGCCCCCCGTCGCAAGCTTAAAAAATCCTCGCGCGTCGCAAGGGCGCGCACACAACTTTTTTTCTGACTTCGCGCGAGCTCAACCGGAAACAGCTGACCAAGAGAAAGGAAACATGAACACTGCAGAGACCGCGGTGACCGAGAGGATGTGCCTCACCAGTCTCTTCTCTGTTCTGGTGCAAAGGACGAACATTCCACCTTCTCTTCTGTTTTTGCCGCAGCCGCTTAGCCCTGAGATACATATACAGTTCTACACCCAGAGTAAATTCATTCCGCATCCGCATCAGATGTGCCAGCCTCTGCTGACGTGACACCACAGGTGGCATTGTGTATGCTTTCTTCGTATGCTTTTCTTCGTCCGGTTCTTCAGCTTGTTTCCTCAACAGTGACGCCCGCTGGTCTGGAGAGAACTGCAAATGTGACGCATTCTCGGCGCAAACTGCGCTTATGAGCTGAAGGAACTGTGAAGGGGCTGGCGCTTTCGATGACGTCATTAATGGTTCTCGAGCCAGAACAGTTGCGCGTTTGCGCCGAGTAAGAATCAGGCTTTAGGAGACACTTCTTACAATGTCCAAACTCGCTCTGGAGCATCTCCTCACGCCTTCTCCATTTTATTCTGGAAATGGGTGTATACAAAAAGCAAACAAAAGAAGGGTATCCAGTTTCAAGCTGGACCAGGCCAAATTCCTAACAGTGGAATTTACGACCTTCACACAAATAAGCAAAGCACAACTTTGCTTAAAACTCTTAATTAATACAAAAACAGAGTATATATGGGATAACAAACATAAAATGTATTTACAACTCAACAATAGAAAAAACAGCGAACACACTGAACCTTGGCAAAGGGGAGCACCAAAGACTTTGGGGAGATAAAGAAATGTGTAAATAAACTGCAGCGTATTTAGGAACAAATTGTCTCGGTTTCACTGGAGCTGTAATTTTCCAGAAACATGGAGATGGAACGGAGTCTCAGGAGGTCTGAAATGCATGCATGCATGCACATGCCCCATGACAAGGTTCAGTCTGTTTGAAGCTGAAACTTAACTTGAATCATTCCTTATTTAATTCGGTTTATTTGCTTGAGTAAAAATAGCAGCAGATAAAACTCTGACCAACATGATGAGAGGTGCTGCTTAGGTTTCATCAGCCAGACCGACACAGTCAGTGAGGCATCGAAGGCTAATGCTAATCCAATTCCTTGTCTGGGAGTGCTGGCTGTGTAGTTTTCAATAGTTTTTGTCCCAGTCAGTGTTTGGACTGCATGGAAAACTAAACTTTAAATAAAAAGTGAAGCTGCTACCACTTTGTAATGTTGTCATATAACACTTAGAGCATCGAGGACGGCAAACATTAAAGTGTTTCAGGTGTTCTTCTTTTGCATCAGTTCAGGGTCGTTGTTGTTTTTCATTTCAAAACTTTCCTACATTTCCTGTTGGGTTCAGGTCAGGGCTGCAGTTTGGAGCACATTGCCTTCATTTTATTCCAACAAAGATCTGAAATACTGATTTTTCTGAACACAACACATGTTTCCACTGCCTGATGGTCCATCCCAGATGCCTCTGAACCCAAAGAAGTCGACACTGCCTCTGATCAAGGTTCAAATTCGGCTTTTTTCCCCTCCTAACAGTAAAATTTGAAGTAGCATTTATGAATGTAACTCTGTATTGTTGTACTTGACAAAGGTGGGAAGGCAGTAATCCCTTGTCCATGTTGTTGTATCAGCTGGTGATGAATGGCGATGCAACAAAGATCACAGGTGTCCAGCTTTACTGCTAAGACTTCCACCATTGCCCTTTAAGTATGGGAATCCTTCCAGAATGAATCATTTAAAGGTATTCTGGACTGTAAAAGGGGAAATATGTAAATCCCTTCCAATCTTTCTCTGGAGAACTTTCTTTTTAAACATTTAAACAATGATTTCCTCACTCATTTGTTAACAGATTGGAGATCTGCCTATCATGAATGCTGCTTTTGGACCAAATCATGATGGATTACAATCAGCTGTTTGAAAGTTTTTTTTTTTTTACTTCATTACAAAGCTTAATGGCCCCAATATTTTTTTTTGGAAATTAAATTAAATTAAGCTGACGAGAGAAAACATGAAATATCTTGGCTTAGTACTGTCTGCAAATAAGTTCAAATTAATGATAGAGTTGTTTTTGTAACCAATTTAAACATGTTTATATTAATTCTACTGTTGCAACTTAAGTAAATCTTTAAATTCAAGTAATTGGAAAATGGAAAACCAAAGAAAACAGAAAGTTACTCTGTCAATTAACATTTTAAAGGGAAAAGCTCAACATTTTTCCAAAAAGGAAACGCATTTGATAAGAGATAAGAAACCAGCTGAGGTGTCTCCCTACGAGTCACATTGTGACGAGCATTTGTCAGATGCTACAACATCACAACTGATATGTGCGGACTGCACCGTGGTGATCCTGGCCCAGTCGCTCAGTTTTATGAGCTGAAAAGCCGAATAATGACTCATTTAATACTGTGTGTTAACATTTTACAGAAAAGTTGTGATTCTCCTCTGTTTCCCTTTGTGGTCTGAGCTGGAGGACACATCATACAGACTTTGTTTTAATTCCATAAAGATATTTTCTATTATTTGGTTGGTGCCAGTGTCATTCTGACGAGCCCATTATTATACGTCATGTTACGATCTTATTGGCCGATTAGCAGACATAGCTCGTAACAGCAGACATCCTCAATGGCGCCACGTCCAACTAAATCGCTCCGATTGTCTCATGATGATCATATTTCATCAGGATGGCCCAAAATCGGTCATAGGGTGGGTCTAACTGACCCTGGAACGTCAATTCTAACACCTGTAATTGAACTTATCTGCACAGAGAACAAGACTTCTTAGATGGTGAAGACATACTGCGCGTTAAAAATGTAGGCTGGAAAAGGAAGCTGACGTAACAAGCCTGCATCCAGCAGTGGTGGGAATGTAGCAGCGTCTGGGTCTCTGGTGTACAGAACATGTTTTACTCGTCCACTCAGGGTTAAAGTCAGTGGCCTGCTAATTCATTTAATTCAAGAAATGGATTTTCTCCGAATCTAAAGAACATGTTGATGAATTTACTGAAAGCCAGCACTGCTGATTGGATACTGAAAGAAATCATAAACATTATAAATGTAAGGAAGCTGAGGTCATGAACATGGGAACTTGGGTGGGCCAACACAGAGGGGGAGCCACGATGAGCCGGCTGATATCAGCTGTCCTGCTGTCTGCTGAACACTTGGCTGCAGCTCAAGTTTTCTTTATTGTTTCTCGTAAAGATAGTGAGACTTTTTTTTTAATGCAGGAAAAGCTAAAGAAAAAAAGAAATTTCACTAGTTATGTAAGACTTTTTTGATGGTAAGAAACGTCAGAGTCCAACATGGGAAGTTGCACGGGCTGGCATCATATTGGTTTCGACAACAAAAAAAAAACAGGAAAGGAAATGTTTTTAGTGCGTTCTGAGCCAAAGAAAATAAAGGCGTGATGACCCTGAAATGTGCAAAACCCTTGAGCCACTCCTCATTTATTTTACTTTTAGGGAGTTGGCCACTTTACACTGATCTTTGAATCATTCAGGCATAAAAAAAGGCTCCTAACTCAAGGGATGAACCAGTGTTGTGTCCACACAGAACAGACAACTTAGCAAAGAAGCCATTTTAAACTGGATCTTTAGGCACTTTATTCCCAGCAGCCTGTCACAGAGACACATCATTTGTTCCCATTTCTTTAGCTGCACGTGTGAAAAACAGCAAAGATAACGCAGTGTGACAGACAGAAAACAGGATTTCTGCAGCAACAAGGTGATTCCCAAAGAGCTGTTAGCTGAAAACTTGGCATATCTCAGCAAGGTGTGCAGTGTGTCCTTAAAACATTTGAGGAAACTGGACAAGTGGAGGACAGAAGAAGAAGTGTCAGGCCTAAAGAACTATCTACAGCAGATGAACAGGATCTGAAAGTGATGTCCTTAAGTGTGTCCCGATTGTGTCAGAATGACTCTGCCCTGAACATGAGAAGATTTATTTACATCCCATTTTTTAGGCCCAACATTGAAAAAATCCTTTAAAGGTTATCATGAAGTCTTTTTCAATACCCTTGAAAGAACTGGGTCTCATTCAAAGACGCGATGAAGGGTTCACATACTTCTAAACTGTTGCTGTTCAGATTCTAGACTTTATTTAAACAAACTGAAGACACAAAAAAGCCTGGATAACCAGAGACTAAACTTATTAAAGAAAAAACAAAAGACCCAACTAACTAGAGGATAACTGGACGACAGAAAACAAACTGGAACAAACGGAATAACAACAGCAAGGATCTGAAAAAGATGGAGATAAACCATGGAGCCTATTTACTGAAGGGGCTGATGGTGGCAGCATCGGAGGCCAAGTTACTGCAGACAGGTGTGTGGGAGAGCTGAGGAAACCAAACCAAAGTAACTGGGAACAACTACTGGTGAGTGTGAGAAAACAAAGACAAAATAAGCAAGAAACTAAACTGAGAACAGGACTTAAAGATAAACACAAGAACAGAACCGAGGCAGGACGAGACCAAGAAGTGGGCTGAAAATCAGTGGCAGCAGCTCTGATGGAGGGATGAATCCTCCCCAGAGCCCGGAGCTCAACATTACTGAAGCAGTGTGGGATCATGTTGGCAGAGAACGGAACAAAAGGCAGCCCACATCCAAATAAGAGCTTTGGGATGTCCTTCAAGAAGCCTGGAGAACTATTCCTGAAGACTCCTTAAAGAAAGGACAGAAAGCTCGTCTGAGAGGGTTCAGGCTGTGTTGGAGGAGAAAGGTGCTCAGAGCAGATATTCACTTTAAAGTATTTATTTCTATCCATAACAGCCTTCAATAAATCACTGAACATTTTTCCCATTTTCTAGTTAATATATAAAGAAATTAAGGGTGTCTCAAGATTCTTCACAATACTATAACTAACACAGATAATGAAGCATTGCCATGAAGCTAAACACTGGAGAGGAGCAAGATTAAAAAAAAAATAAGAACAGTCGATTGCTTAACAAATAGCTTTATGAAGCATCCCTTTAACCAACCCTCACACAGGGTTGGTAATAGGAAAACAGATGTTCAGAGATGTATGAAGTGTAACATTCCTTTAAAGTCCCCTGTGACCTCAGTGTCTATTGTACTACAGTACTCTGTGTCCAACAATCTAAAGTGTCCTCACAGGCAGAAAACTGAGTGCAGCCCTGAGTGTTACTGTGTTGGTGCAGGTGAGGGAAGCGTGTTGATACGTCTGACTGTGTGTCACTGCTTTCCGTCTTCCTGTTTCCACTGTTTGACTGTCAACAGGGGTGTTTGGCAAACAGCCACAGCGTCACGGCCACAGCGCAGATACAGACCTGCTTTTTTTCAATGACAGTTTTATTCACTTTCTCAGTGGCCCTAACAGCAAGGCTGAGGCCTGAGATAGACTGAACCATACTTTAAAGAGGAGGTGAAACCTCTAGTTTAAAGATCAGATTCCAGGACACGATTTGAATCAACCACTTAAACATATATGGAACAAAAAAGATCCAGCTTTTGTACTTTAGCTTTAATTGACACTAAGGGAAATTACTGTGTGCACTTGGATTGCAAAGTGGAATTATGAGCTATTCTTTTGCATCCAAACAATGTGGTTGAGACCATTTGATGCACCTCTTCAAATCTAGGCTAAAAACCTGCTTATTTAGGACGGCTTTTAATACCCAGTAGTATGATGACACTTTTATCTTATTCTATCTTATTCGATTTTGTTGTATTTTATTGCTTTCACTATTCTTTTATTGTTTTTATTTGTTTGTACTTATTCTTCTCTTTATTTATTACCTGCTGTAAAGCACTTTGGTACACCGTAAGAATTGTCTGTAAAGGGCTGTATAAATAAAGTACATTTACACACTGGAAAAAATCTAAATCTTACCAAGTATATTTTTCTCATTAAGTATCTCATTACACTTAATATATAAGACACAATTGCCTATCAATTATCATTTCAGCCAGATATAGGGACTTGTTTTAATACAATACATCTTGAATATCTTGTTAAGTGAAAAAGTCTTGAAAACAAATAGTTTTGAGTCATATTTCACATGAAACAAGCTTTTTTTTTTTACATTTGAAGAGGTTTTTAAGCTAATTTCAAGATCACTTTTAACTCAAAAGTCCCAAATATCACATCTTATTTCAAGAAATCTTGACAAGCCGATTTTCACTAGTTCCATTGGCAGATTTTTTTGCTTATTTCAAGCAAAGACGTCTTGTATTTGTTGTTTTTTTACTTATTTTTGGAGGGGCATTTTTTCCAGTGCATTTACATTTACATCTCTGCTGTTGTTCACAACTTCTCTGGTTCATTCAACCATGAATTTGTTTTATTGATACTAGCAGAAATTTTGTTTCACAGTATTCTCACAGCAAATGGAAATCAGGCCAAAACAACAAATTAGACCACAGATGGAACAAACTGGGGTTAAAACAAGGATTAATTAGCTTGCAAATGAGAAGCAGAGCTCGCATTGAAAACATTTCTTTGTCCTTCTGGTCAGAAAAACAGAATCCCAGCACCTACACACAGAGCAAAAGACTTATGTCCCCCCGCAGTGTGTTTACCTGATTCCAGAGCTGACCTCCATGTTTCCTTTTGCTAAGATATGGGTCAGCTCCTTGTTTGTGTCGTCTTCCTTCCTGGCTCCCCCGTCTGAAATGTTCCTGCGCTGACACAAAACTAATGAACTGGGTCAGAGGGAGTTCTTCTTCATCATTAATTCTCTGCACATATTCAGCTGGATTTAGTCTTTTTTTTTAGGTGGTGGTGTTTGTGATGTGAGTGCTGCTCTGCATAATTATTAAGCAGCTTCGTTCACTCAGATCAGATAAAATGCATCGTCTCAGCTGGTCGTCCCCCAACCGGAAAGGTCACTGGTTCAGTCCCCATCTCCTCCACATGTTAAAGTGTCCTTGGGCAAGACAACCTGATAACCTCAGCGGTGTGTGATTGTAGATAAAAAGAAAAGTAAAGAGTGCTTACATACAGCATCTTAGGGAGGAAATGGGAGGATTAAATGAGACAAAAAAAACGGAGCTTTTTTCTGATCTTGAAGAAAAGCCTGAAGGTCAAAACGTCGATAACAGATGGAGCCAGAGGGCGCAATGCTTTTTTACAAATCAATTTCCAGTAATCAGGACCTCACTCTCCTCGGTGCATTATACTTATCTCCTCTAAAATGAACTAAAGCGAGCCTAAATTTGGTGCTTGATATTCTTAAAGGCCAAAAATGAATTGAATTGTATTTATAAACATGCTCTGAAAAAACTGAGTTGGGTGAAATTATTTCTTTATTTGAAATGTTTGATGGTTTCCTTTGATTCAGGTTTAAGGTTTAGTAACATTTTGGACAAAGTATAACATTATGTTTGTTCTACCATGAAATCTCAGGTCATACTTCCCAAACAAATTTATTTGCATTCAAATCTTAGTGAAAAATACGCTGTCAGAAGGTGTGTTGCAGATATCTCAAGCTCCAACTATGAAGAGTTACCAAGCGGCACTGAAATAACTTCAGTTATTTAATACAGAATGTAGGTTCCTTAATGAAGCTATTAGCTTGACACTCTTCTCTCTCGTCATCCACATCCAAGACAAAATAAAAACTCCAAAAGATCCTCTTTTTGTTCCTCAATTTACTTCCAAAAAATAAAGAATGGTACAGCAATGATCCGATATGAGAAAAATACAAAAGGTGAGAGAAAAAACAAAGAAAGTGACAGAGAGAGAGAAAGGTCAAAAAACTGTGTGGCTTCACTTTATGCCGCCTGACCATAAAAACTCTCCCAAGATTAACAACAAATTAAAGGCAATGTACGCAATTTTTAACCTTTTTAAATAATGCACGCATAAATGATCTGAATTAAACTGTTAAGTTATTAAATGAATTATCTGTCTATAAATACTGTAAATAGCTCATTTTTTATTACAATTAACGTAAATCATATTTCAACATGTAAACTCAAATAGCTATCAAAATATCAATAAACCCAAATAGGACCCAGGCTCCTACACAGAAGTATTTTATTGCTCAGTGAACACAAACAAAACTGTTTTCAGACTCCAAATTCAGTCACTTTGGCCTTACTTACAGTCAGTGAAGCTCAGCTTTGACTTCTTCTGCTTCTTCTGGTCATGAAACATTTCTTGGATCCCTGAGTGTTTGGTTTGTGCGTCAAACATCACATTATCCTGCCTTGAGTTAAATTTTTTTGTTGTTAAAAGCACACAGCTTAAAGGCGGGGTAGGGGATCTTTTTCTGGAACATTTTTTTACATATTGCTTGAAATACTCTTCACATCCCCATTGCAACCAATTAATTAAAAGTTTTGACACAAAAATGAAAAGTTTTAGTGGCCTCTAGAACGTACAATCCAGGAAAAACAGTATCCAATCATTGTGAACGGACCGTTCACAATGATTGGATTCTGATGCCGTCTATCAAACTGCAATCTGCTCCTCCCCCCCCCCCCCCCCCCCGTCCCCCCCCCCCCCTGTGCGCGTACCCTGCTCCGTGAACGAATCACGAGTCCAGAAGCTTGGCAGGAAGCTAAACTAGAGCCAGCTTGGCGAGCACCTAGCATTATTAAACGTATAGTTAGCATAAACTAAATACTAAATACTAAATACTAAATACGGCAACGATCGATGCTTGCTGTCAGAACAGCACTCGTGCACCTTCGTGCTCGTGCGTGTTCATGTACTCTAGAGGCGTGCCTTCGGGGGGAAAGTGAAGAAAAGGGTTGGGACTTTTTCCCTGTGTATTTTCAAAATGCAGCTTCGCTGGACTCAAAATCCAGGATCTCCTACCCTACCTTTAACTATTGGTAAGTTAAGAGTGTGTGTGCTACCGGTGGGATCGGCCATCTTGACTTAATCCCCTCTGGCAGTGGATCAAACGCTGCCATATTTCGCCCAACAGCACAGACAAGGTTGACAAAAGCCTTCATTGTACACATTAGAATGGTTTAATTCTTAATAAAGCTCACGGGCCTCCTTCCAGCTGTGAAGTGCGGCCTCAGACCTTCAGTCACAGACAGTATGTCCCTGCAGAACTGTTCTTTATTAATACAAACAGAGAAACACACACACTGTTTATTACATTGAAAACTGCAGAGTGAGACCAATGAAAGAAACGTGACAGAAAAGGACAGAAAAAATGTATCAATACGTTAATCCACACGGACAATCTTCTGACTTAGAAAGTTCACCTTTTTCAGTTCTGAAGATTTCCTTCTAGGTCTTAAAGATGGATAATTACATCCTCAGACGCACAACAATCTGACATGTTTCACTGTGTCATTATTTATTGTACAAAAACGAAGTCAAAAAGCCAAAGCAGTTCCATAAGAATTAAGGAGGCTAACAGCAGCCAGATGCTAATAGTATGCTTGATTAATTGATCATCAAAAGGTGTGAGCACCTCTATAAAAGCAGAAGTTCTAGAGTCATTCAGGTGTGTGTTAACACGATGCCAAGGAGGAAAGACATCAGCAGTGATCTCAGAGAAGCAGCTGTTGCTGCCCATCAACCTGGGAAGGGTTATAAGGCCATTTCCAAACTATCTGGAGTCCATCGTTCCACGGAGAGAAAGATTATTCACAAGTGGAAAACATTCAGGACAGCTGTCAATCTTCCCAGGAGTGGACGTCCCAGCAAGGTCACCCCAAGGTCAGAAACCCAAGAGCTACATCTCAAACTCTGCAGGCCTCAGTTAGCATGTTAAAGGTTAAAGGTCACCCCAAGGTCAGAAACCCAAGAGCTACATCTCAGACTCTGCAGGCCTCAGTTAGCATGTTAAAGGTTAAAGGTCACCCCAAGGTCAGAAACCCAAGAGCTACATCGGAGACTCTGCAGGCCTCAGTTAGCATGTTAAAGGTTAAAGGTCACCCCAAGTTCAAAAACCTACAAGCTACATCTCAGACTCTGCAGGCCTCCGTTAGCATGTTAAAGGTTAAAGGTCACCCCAAGTTCAAAAACCTACAAGCTACATCTCAGACTCTGCAGGCCTCAGTCAGCATGTTAAAGGTTAAAGTTCAGGCATGAACATTTTGTGTATGTGACACCCCGCTGTTGGAAGTCGTGCAGAGTGTAGTTTGACCTTGTCCTGTAGGAAAAGCCACAGACACAGATATCCCCACACATCGTCATCCATCCCATCAGACGCTGACACTGGATGGACCTTCTCATCTTTGGCATATTGAACCCGACGTCACTTTTTCCCTAAAAGTATCGGAAACGTGGACTCATCTGACCAAAGAACACATGTTCACTATCTTTCTATCCATCTGAGATGGGCTGGTGTCCACAGAACTCGGCTGTTGATAAATGGCTTCCTCCTTGTGTAACACACGTTCTCCTGAGCCCATGTGGCTGCTCCGGTCAATGTGGCGTGATAGATTCTCAGCCAATGATGCCCGAGGGCTCCAAGATCATCCATCTGTGGTTTCCATTTTTTGATACACTTCCCCAAATACCCTGAATCTTTTCACAGTAATCTGCTCGGTAGATGTTGAAAGACCAAAGCTCTTTGTTGTCTTGCATTGATGTGAAATTTCTTTCACTGACTGATGATTCTCAGATGAACTTTTGCACAAATTGGTGAACCACAACCCATCCTTCCTTGGAGAGATAAAGGGTCTCGTGTTTTGTATTCCAAAGGATTTACAAAGGAAGCATTGAGTCCCCTTTCCTCATTATTTGAACAGCTGTTATCGTGGCTGCTACTTAGATACTTCTGAGAAAAAAGACCATTCTGCCGGACTCTAAGCCATTGTTGGGTGCTCCTTCAATACCTAATCCCAACACCCTTACCTATCACTAATTAATCTGCCGATTGTACAATCAGGTCCGTGCCAAAGCCTGTAACTTAATCTCTTAGTGGCGCTGATTCTGTAGTCTATGCCTTGGAGGTTGTGGTCATTCCATGAATTTCTGTGAGATCTTGTTGGACTTGTTGACCACCAAACAGTTCCAGTCCCCGTGGCAAGTAACTGAGGCTACGTGCCCACGACAACGGTAACGACAGATAAACGCAGAACATTTCGACAGATGTGCCTATCTTGCACTCGGCGACGGCGTTTTTAGGAGTTCAAAACGGAGAAAACGCAAACGCCCTCCAGAGTGGAGATCTTGAAAACGATCCAACCTCTCGTCGCCGTAGGAACAGTTCAAAACGCAGAAGTGCGTTTTTTGCACACGTTAAGTGGGTAGTTCTCCATTAACGACTCACATATCTCACTATATTTATTTTGGACACTCTCCCAATACATAGTATCCACTGCCTTCCTGGCTTTGTAGTTCAGTGTCGTGTTGGAGCAACTGGACCTCATCATCTGTCCAAACAAAGTTTGAAGGCGTACTGTTGTTGCTGCCGCGCTTCGCCATTTTCTTCCAACTGACGCGGAGGAAGTAGCCACAAAACAGGCATTTCTCATATTTATTAATATATAACTCATATAACAATACCAAAGGTATTGTTGCTACTGCCACCTACGTCCGGGGCGTGCATACTACATCGGCAAACTGCGAGTTTTATACGTTTTCCCTGTTCCCATGGGTAGACAGATATCCACCCCAAGACGCTCGTGAGAACGCAGATAAATTGTGGAGGAAAAAAACGGACATCTGCGTTTATGCTTCAGAGCGTTGTCGTGGGCACGTAGCCTGATTCCCTATATGTTCCCTGCTGGTTACACTGGAAAAAATGCCCCTCCAAAAATAAGTAAAAAAAACAACAAATACAAGACGTTTTTGCTTGAAATAAGCAAAAAAAAATCTGCCAATGGAACTAGTGAAAATCGGCTTGTCAAGATTTCTTGAATTAAAATGTGATATTTAGGACTTTTGAGTGAAAAGTGATTTTGAAATTAGCTTAAAAACCTCTTCAAATGAAAAAAAAGCTTGTTTCATGTGAAATATGACTCAAAACAATTTGTTTTCAAGACTTTTTCACTTAACAAGATATTCAAGATGTATTGTATTAAAACAAGTCCCTATATCTGGCTGAAATGGTACTTGTTAGGCAGCTGTGTCTTATATCAAGTGTAATGAGATACTCAATGAGACAAATATACTTGGTAAGATTTAGATATTTTCCAGTGCTGCCAGCTTGCATGAAAGACTTATTTCCCTGTAATGTGCATTGTTGCTTGATGAAGCACCTGCTCGAGCAGGATAAGGAATTAAAAAGGAAATGCAAGGTTGAGGTTTCTTTAAATATAAACCAGCGTGGTTCAGTCACCACACACTGTGTCTCTGACATGTGCATGTTGGATCATTTTCTTGTCAGAAACAAAATGTTTGACTCCTGAGGAGACGGTCAGCTGTTACAAACTGACCTGATGACCTAACAGAAAGCTCCCAGACGGACGGACACGTGCACATCAAACAAACATGTGATAGGGAGGGGGGATATAATCTAAGGGGAGACCTAAATTTTAAAAAACCAAAGGTCCGAACAAATATGAAAAACATGTGCGTATCGAGCTGTGGGGTGACTTGGTGGAACAGTCTGGAGACAGAAAAAAATCAAAGTCCAAATATAATTCTGTTTAAAAAAAAAAAGGTACAAAAAAATATTTTTAAACAAGTACATGGAAGAGGAAGTATGTTAACGGAGGACGATGAGGGATAAACATATGAATAGAATAGGGTTAATTGTTAAATTGTAACTTAATTAGTATATGGTATATATTTATTTATGGGGATAGTTTTTTATATATATATATATATATATATATATATATATATATATATATATATATATATATATATATATATATATATATATATATATATATATATATATACATATTCATATTTACTTTTATATTTACATGGATATGTGTGTAGTATATATTTATTTAGATATTTAGGAAGTGTATATATGGCATATATTTATATAGGTGTATTGGAGTTAAAAAGGGGTTGGAAACTAAAAAAGTATTGTGCTTCTTCACATTCCTTTTTTCGAACAATGTGCAGTGTTTTGTTATGTATTAGCACTTTATGTGATTGAATTTTTTCTTTCTTTTGTATGTACAAATAGTTACATACATTTTCTTTTTTATACATGTTCGAAAATAAAAATCTATCTATCTAAAAAAGAAAGAAAGCTGGGTGCCATCGCATGAAAGAGAAGGGCGATGAATATCTGTAAGTGACCCAACAAGCCACATTTCTGGTGACAGGGTGGACTAAGATAGCACCAGTGATGCTTGACTGGAAAAACAAACCCGTGTCACTCTGTCACTTTGTCATATCGCACATGAGCACAGACGACGTTCCCTTGAGCCAGACCTGATTCCTGAGTTATTCCTCTGTAGATGCTGGAAAGGGTCTGGTCATACTTAAGGCTGATTTGATTTAATCTCCCGATAACTTATTCTTTATTCAATTAGAGAGTAGTTTGATGTGAGGACAAATGCCGAGATAAGAATTTATGTGATAAGGTTGGCTGGCTTTGGTTTTATCTTGGGCATGCTGCTCTGCTGATTTATCTAACGAGGAAGAGAAGTGAGGCTGTTGTGCTCTGTGGCGACAGATGTGATCGCAGCTCTTTGACTGTCCAGGGACAAGGAGACATATTTCTAAACTCCACTCTGGCATTACTGTCTGAATTGTCTCTTATGGAGTGAATCGACTTGTTTTTGGTAAAAACATTTGATGTAGTAACGTTTTTCTATGACTTAATCTTTTAATTTGTATGTAATTCTTTCTCATTTTTGTTTTTTCTTGCATGAAAGCATTCCTAAAATATGATTTAGGAGTATTTACTTTCACTAGAAGCACTGCTTATTGTTTAATTGTAATATTACCTCTGTAATTGCAGGGGATCCTGTTTTTGTTGCAATTAACTAGGGCTGGGCGAGTTAACTCGTTATTATCGCGTTAACTTGTTAATTATTTAACAATTATTGTCATTATTGTCAATTATTATTATCGTGCATTAATGCAGGTTTTATTATTGTAAAAGTCTGTTGAATGCATCACATTCACACAGTTACAGCAAACACCACGAAGCATGGAGTAATAAAATAAAAATAAACGGGTAACATCACGGAGCTCACGGAGCTAACCGGCGCTACTTCCTGTTTTACTTGTTTCAACATAAAAGCACGAATTTCAAAATAAATTTAAAAAAAAAAACTCCTGCATTTACAGCCAAGTTGAATTGTCTTCTCAGCGTAGTAGTTCCAGCCTAAAATATCACTTAAAGGCAAAACACACAACTGATAGCAGCAAGTCATTCAAGGAAACAGACAGTGGAGCGAGGCTTCTACATAAAAACTACAGAAAGATGCTGATGTTAAAAGTGTGTTTGCACAACAAATGTTATGGCACTTTCATTCATATGGCAGCACATTTAAAATAAAACTAAATGCTAAAGGCTATACACTACTTTTGGATTAATTTTTGGATTCTGCGTACAAATGCGATTAATCGTGATTAATCAGAGAAATCATGTGATTAATTAGATTAAACATTTTAATCGTTGCCCAGCCCCACAATTAACCAAAGACTGTGAATGCTTCAGCCGATTGCTTTAATGTACGGAAGCCTCGGAGAGTCATGGTGGGAATTTTCCTCTCATTACTGCTAAAGCCACTCACAGCTGCTTCCAGGTAGTGAGGAAAAAGCAATAAGTGCATCATGAACGAATCATGTCAGCTATTGTTTCTGTACTGTAGAGCATTTCCCAAAACTGGCTACGGATTATAATGATCTTGGACCGACACACGATGTCCAAATCCCAGTTTCTAACCTTGGCTCTTCCCCTCCTTTTGCAAAGTTAAGGTTTCCATTGTTTTTTTGGTGATAGTCATCCACATGGCAACCAACGCCCCAGCTGAAGGGCAAAATCACCACAACACTTCCATCTTAAAAAGAAAAGGAGCAGCTTATCTCTGCAAAACGGAAGGATTAGGTCAAGTGTTAGTGCCAAGGCTGCTGAGATCCACCAACAGAGGCTACAGAGGTTAAACTGCTTCTGGCATCCAGGAGTCTGGAAGTAGTTCCTTTCACACAATTAGCTACACACTCAAAAGAGGATGTAAAACTCCTCGTACACTTACATATCAGGGACAGATAAAGTGTGGGAGAATTCATCAGTAAGCTGAGACTTTACTTCTGTTCGTGTGTAACTCTGCACTCAAAAACCTTTTAGAGGGGATTTCAAGGAAAAAACAAGGAAAATAAGGCAGAACTCGCTCAAACGCTGTGATGGAGATGTGTGCGACAGCAGATTACAGCAGAGTTTTCTCTCAGCTGATCCAAAGAGATGTTTCCCCAACAAAGATTATTTTTGACAAGGTCACTGCTGAACTGCCTGCGCTTTACACCGTCGTGTCCGTGTGTTTGTGTTGCTGCTGTCAGCTCACTGTTCCTCACCAGCGAACGTCTTTATCAGTCGCTGAAGCTGTGTTGGTGACAGATACCTCTGAGCCTTCTGACCAGGAAGTGCACACTGATTCGGCCGCTTCATTTGTAACCGGTATGAAACCTCTGCGTTGTGTTAAGGTTAGAACGAATGGAGACCACACCGCTGCTCTTTCGAAGGTCTTTATTTTCCTCAACCTTTCCTCACCGAACATCAGAAAAAAGCGTTTAGGCGGCTGTGGCTGTGTTCGAAACCGCATACTACTCCTACTACTCCCACTAATCATACTAACTTTTTGAGTTAGTATGCGAGTTTGAGTAAGCGAGAAGTTCCCTGGATGCACACTAGATTCGCTGAAATGTTGGGTATGCATCATGAGGTTACTACTCATACTCAAACTTCCCAAGATGCAACGTAACGTGACGTCACCTATCGTCATTTCCTGTCAAAACGGCAGTTTCAAGCTAGCTACAACGAGGGTAGGTTCACTTCCTGTTTTCAAAACAAAAGCACCAATTGTATCGTAATGGCTTTCCCTATGACAAAAGGCAACGGGTATTTTATTTTTGTGAAAATAACCGGAAGTGCGTTGCTCACTGCGGCTAGCTTTAGTAGCGCCAAAATTTGTCGGAACAAAATTGTAAATAGCCGGTATTTTGTCAGGTTTTCAACACGTTGGGGATCTAAACGACTACTTTCTCGCCTTAAAATGTTTCAAATGTTGCTCAAGTTTACAGAGTTTAGAGCTTAAGCAAAATCAGCTTCAGGCCGGCTGATTTCGGCTCGGGCAGGAGCGAAATGCATTGTGGGTAAACGCTCTGCATACTGTCTGATCGATCAGTATGCAGTATGCAGTATGGAGTATGTAGTATGGAAGTATGCAGTTTGGTTTCGAACACAGCCTGTGTCTTTTGTAGCTGGTGTTGCTCCCCCATGAAAGAATGTACAGAAACAGAAAAAGAAAACAAAAGTTCCACCTGACTAGTCTTATAAATGTCAGGTTAAAAACAATCATTTTGTGGAATTATAAACAAGCCAAATTAACTCTTGCTACACATAGTTATTCAGCCCACATGAGGGAGCTACCTGTGATGTGTATGACATCACAGGAAGGATTTTTGTTCCCAACTTCCCATTTAAACCAGTAACATGATTAAGATTACGGTAAATATTAACACGTGTGTTAACGGCTTTAAATGGAGCGTGTTCAGTTGCCCTGTATAAAAAACACATCAGAGTCATTTATTTGAATAAACAGTAGCTGAGCGCATGGTGAATGATGTAATGCTGAAAGGTGAAACAGGACCTGATCCTCATAGGCTTGCATAACTCTCAACATATGTCCCGAACACTATGTTTGCACACAATGCAAGTTGTTTTGTGTCCGTTACAGTGGCCAGCATGCTCTGTGTTGCTGTGCCAGCTGTTATGGAATGATTCCTCACTACATGCTGAATAAAGTGTTCCTTTCTGTGTCAGTCAGTCCGTCTTTCGGGCTTTATTCTGGCCCTCCTTTTCTGTCTGAGGCAGCAAAATTCAACATATAAGAACAAGGGTTTGTTGAATGTACAAGTTTAATATTTTTGAAGCACGTGAAGTATTGCTTTCACTTCAAATAACCAGTTCAAATGGCTAATGACTGCGGGTCGGACTCGGCGAAAGAAGGGAGCTTGGTGCATTAGAATAAACACAGGAAATGAGTCTTAAGTAAGGTGAGCACAGCGGCAGCTTTCAGCTTGCATTCTGGACAAAGATGAGCACAGGAATATGTAGATTACTGCAAACAGCAAGTTTTTAGTTTAAGTTTTAAAATATAATATTCAAACTCAAACATGTCCAATCTGTCAGCTAAATGTACATAACCTGATAAAGTGGTCTTTATTAAGAAACTCTGTGGAAACACTTTGCCCGTGTTTTAAAGCGGCGCTATGCAACTTTCAGTAATACGGGGTTTGTTTACCATGCAATACATACCCCAAAGCTGTAGGGGGAGCTCCGTAGAAAATAAGGTGACAGTCTAGCCAGACTGTCGTAAAAGGCAATTTACGGTTTATTTTTCAAGACACTGGCAGAGAGTTGGAGAGCTGTCGACAGCTAATGGAGAGGGGGTGTGTCTTATCAGGCTGCCTGGCTCGGCTCAGAGCCCTTTAGACCTGCCGTGAAGCAGTAGTTCTCGGCTCTCGTGTGTCGCGAGACTTCCAGAGGTAAACAAAGCACGCGGCGCCACAGGCAAAGTTGCAAGCGCTGTTTCGGTCTAGGGCCACCAGATGGAGATGGAAATGTCACCGTTTTCATCAGAACGGGTCAGCCAAGCAATCTGATGATTGCCAAGCAATTTTATGACCATGAAAAAGTTGCATTGTGCCGCTTTAATTGTTGAATCAAAAGCTTTAGAATGATATCCCCCTCATTTATTTTCAATATATATCTTCATATTTTTATTACGTTCATTATTTACCTCTGTGTTGATGGTTGTCCATTTTCTACCTGTCCTCCTTTTTTTGTTAATGTTTTATAAGATTTTTTTTTACGAGTAAATGCAACAAATCAAACATTTCCACAGGAACAAACAAGTGTTTTTTTCTCTTTTATCTACATTGGTGTTATGATTCATCCGTAACTATCGTGTTTTTTTTGTTCTGTGTCCCTCTCTCGCAGATGTTCAGGGGTCCTGGGCGAATTGATGGCCTGTCGACTCTGGAGTGCTGATGCACTGTAAAGTCATTCCTCCGTTTGGATGCAAGCATCCCTCAGGAGATTTATGTGTCATCAGGACCTTGAGACGTAACCACAAACACTGATCCTCAGTCTCATCCCTCTCACAGCAGACCTGGCAGACCTCTAATCTAAAAAAAAAATTGATGAGGTCTTGTCCGAGCACAGAAGGCCTGGCACGCCGTTGATACGGCAGCTTTAACTTCACCGCCATTTATTCCTCGCTCCCTCCTTTCTTCTCTTTCGTTTACTTCACACTGAGGGGCACATGGGGGCTGGCTTCAGAGCATGAGAGAGAATTATGACGTGCCGAGGCCTCTGGGTGAGAAGGACGGTGATTTAAGGAAACAGGAACCATGATATGCCCTGGGAATACCAGCTCTGTTTTCTTCCATCGCTCCTCGTTGGACTGCCTGGTGGTAGCTGAGCAGGACGCCAGAGTCGGCATGTCACCGTCAAACTGCCGGAGCTGGAGTATAGTGAAACTACAGAGGGGAAACAAACGGAGCTGAGAGGAGCTGAAGTCGTATCGCACACCTGCACACAAACACACACTCAGAGCGAGTCTCACAAAGGACAATGTGCAATATCTCCTTCTGTGATGTGGACAGTAAGGTGGACCAGTTCTTCCAGCCCACACTCTACATCATTGTCATCGTTCTGGGGCTGCCCACTAACTGCATGGCCCTGTGGGCTGCCTACATGCAGGTAAGGTGGACCCGAGCACCCCCCCACACGCACGCACACACACACACACACACACACACACACACAAACACACACACACACACTCCTCCTTCTGCCACTATTGAGCAATCATGGTCTGCACTTTTTTTTACAAGAAATCTTTTAAGAAATCTTTTTTTTTTTAAAAAGCAACAAAACAATCTCAAACACTGAAGGTAACCATCATATCATATGAATGTACCAACTGTAGTCACTTATGAGCTTGTAAATTCACATTTTAAAGCCTTAATGAAATCAAATTTCATATTTATGTGTTTGTGTTCATATATATATAAATATTAGGGCTGGGCGAGTTCACTCGTTATTATCGGGTTAACTTGTTAGTTATTTAAAGCCGATAAATATTTTATCGCGTATTAATGCAGTTTTTTTTTAAATGTATTTTTTGGGGGGGGGGCTTATGTGCCTTTGATTGATAGGAAAATTCAGAGAGACAGGAAGCAGTGGGCAGAGAGAGGGGGAACGACACGCAGCACAGGGCCGTCCGGTACAGGACTCAAACTGGGGCCAGCTGCAGCGAGGACTATAGCCTCTGTACATGGGGCGCCTGCTCAACCCACTACGCCACGGACCACCCCTGTTTTATTATTTATTTTATTTTGTAAAAGTCTGTTGCTCACAGGCTTTTATTTTGTAAAAGTCTGTTGCTGTCTGCTGCCGAACCGGAAAAGAAAGTAATCGGCGGATCCACCAAACATGGAGAAGGGTACGGAACTTTTACTCGGCCATTTTCATTTTAAAGTTCTTCCAGACGGCGGAGTCGACAGAACCAAAGTCATCTGTAAACACTGCCAAGTTGAATTGTCTTCTCAGCGTAGTAGTTCCAGTCTAAAATATCACTTAAAGGCAAAACACACAACTGATAGCAGCAAGTCATTCAAGGAAACAGACAGTGGAGCGAGGCTTCTACATAAAAACTATAGAAAGATGCTGATGTTAAAAGTGTGTTTGCACAACAAATGTTATGGCACTTTCATTCATATGGCAGCACATTTAAAATAAAACTAAATGCTAAAAGCTATACACTACTTTTGGATTCATTTTTGGATTTTGCGTACAAATGCGATTAATCGTGATTAATCAGAGAAATCATGTGATTAATTAGATTAAACATTTTTATCGTTGCCCAGCCATAATATATACATCGCTAAATGTGATGTGGCCGTTAACTATTTTTGCATCAAATCAAATTTTGAATTTCAGTAAAGCTGATAGTGGGTGGAGTCTCATCAGTCTGTTATTGTCTGTTTTACTCTGAATGGGGGCCATCATTTGTACAACTACACCGTGCTGCATTCGGAAGCTGTGAAACTAGCAATTAGGAGCACAAACTAACAGTGTCAGCTATTTCAGACTCTGCATTAAAACACCACTTTGTTGTTTAGAGAGGCCGACACTGAGAATTGAGTTTCTGATGGTTGAGTGCTGTGACGGTTGAGCTAACCCAAGGCTCTTATAGCACTGTCAGTCTAAATAATTAACCAAGTAGCAGCGGAGGCACAACAGCATGCATCTTGTTGATTAAAGATGCAGTTTAAGACTGCAGCAGCACTTCTGTTGGTCCTCAGTTGGAATGCAAACATCTTTAGGCAGCGGGTAACAGTGTGGGCCAAGTGACATGTATGTGAATGCCAACAAGCAGGTTTTCCTAGAAGGTGAGCTGTGTTGGTCATTTTATTTGTCAGTAGTTTCAATGATGTGGCTGATCAGTTTTGGGGCGTAGCATCTCTTGCTATAAATAGAAAAAAACCCATCACAAATCAATCTTTTACCATAATTAAAGACATGGTTGGTAATCCTGTTCAGAAACACATTTTGTAATACTGGGTGAAATGGTCCGTCTATCCTGAGAGAAATCTATACAAGATGTATTTAGAAAAAGGGACGAAAATAATCAGACCTCTGTGGCAGCTGCAGGACTGAGAAAAAGCTGACCAATCCGAGATCAGCGTCCGTCTATCCTGAGAGACATCTATACAAGATGTATTTTTGAAAAAGGGACGAAAATAATCAGACCTCTGTGGCAGCTGCAGGACTGAGAAAAAGCTACCAATCCGAGATCAGCGTCCCGCTGATCTCGGATTGGTCGCCTACAAAAAACCAATCAGATGCCTCTGCTTTCTGCCTACGCCCCCCTCTGCCGGCTCCCTGCTCCATGTGCGCACGCGGCTCTACCGGCTTTGGATGAAGCACTGACGGAATGGGGAGGGGGGGGGGTGGAGCTTAGAGGAGGGGACACTTTCGAATCTTGCTAGCTCTCTTGCTAGCTCTCTAGGATTACCTACCATAGCTTTAACTTCTCTCTGCATTCACAGGAGTCTCCCCCTGCTGGCCGTGCATTAGAATGCAGGTTAAAGGCACGTCCACATTGACTTATTTTTTTTAAAACAGGATGTTTAGTCCACCTTTTTAATATATAATTACCAGAGTAAACACTGGTCTTAATTTACTCTTAGACTCATTAATAGACCTTGAGGATATTTGCGATGTAAACAGTTCAGGAAAGCAGCAGACAAACATACACACGAAGGATGCCTGTGACTTACATTTCATTTCACAGTAGCATCTACAACACTGCCTGAGAGATATGATCAACAGCGCCTTTGGGTTATTTTCCCATACCGCATCAAAGGTCCGGATTTCGTTTCCCACAGACCTTCAGTTTGCTTTGGCAGCTGCAGGAAGGATCGTTATTGACTTTTCATTCAAGTGAATTCATGGTTTCATGTTTTTCAAGAACAAACGTCTTTAAAAAGTTCAGGTTCAGGTTCAGATTATTGTCAGTCAAGGAACAAACTTTGTGCAGTTCAGATGCCACAAATGCACCCCAAATCAGGTTAACGATTGTGTTTTACCACACTCACATTATCAAGGAGCCCTCGGTGCTTCGGAGAGTGAAGTGTATTACTCAGAGATGCTCTCTCCTTCAACCACATTTCAAAACCTGAATCCAAAGCAGGAACGTAATATTTTGTGTAATCAACAGCTGTATGGGAAACAGAGCTGTTTCCTGTCCAAGTGCTGGCGAATCCATTCAGAAACAACACTGGAAAAAATCTAAATCTTACCAAGTATTTTTGTCTCATTGAGTATATCATTAAACTTAATATAAGACACAACTGCCTAACAAGTACCATTTCAGCCAGATATAGGGACTTGTTTGAAGACAATACATCTGGAATATCTTGTTAAATGAAAAAGTCTTGAAAACAAATTGTTTTGAGTCGGATTTCATATGAAACAAGCTTTTTTTTTTACATTTGAAGAGGTTTTTAAGCTAATTTCAAGATAATTTTTAACTCAAAAGTCCTAAATATCACATTTTATTTCAAGAAATCTTGACAAGCCAATTTTCACTAGTTCCATTGGCAGATTTTTTTGGTTATTTCAAGCAAAAACGTCTTGTATTTGTTGTCTTTTTTACTTATTTTTGGAGGGGCATTTTTTCCAGTGAACTCTTACCAAGTATATTTGTCTCATTGAGTATCTCATTACACTTGATATAAGACACAACTGCCTAACAAGTACCATTTCAGCCAGATATAGGGACTTGTTTGAAGACAATACATCTGGAATATCTTGTTAAATGAAAAAGTCTTGAAAACAAATTGTTTTGAGTCGGATTTCACATGAAACAAGCTTTTTTTTTTAAATTTGAAGAGGTTTTTAAGCTAATTTCAAAATCACTTTTAACTCAAAAGTCCTGAATATCACATCTTATTTCAAGAAATCTTGACAAGACGATTTTCACTAGTTCCATTGGCAGATTTTTTTGCTTATTCCAAGCAAAAACGTCTTGTATTTGTTTGTATTTTTACTTATTTTTGGAGGGGCATTTTTTCCAGTGAAACTGGAAGGATGGATTCAACATGCCCTATGCAATTAACTTTTAATCTCTAATCCTCTTACATTTTTATATCTTGTTATTCTCCCTTCTTTATGTACCTTCACTGCTCTCCTTCAGGTACGCCAACGCAATGAGCTGGGCATCTACCTGATCAACCTGTCGGTGGCTGACCTCCTCTACATCACCACCCTTCCTCTGTGGATCGACTACTTCCTGCAGCACGATGACTGGATCCACGGTCAGGAGAGCTGCAAGCTGTTTGGTTTTATCTTCTACACTAACATCTATGTCAGCATTGCCTTCCTGTGCTGCATATCGCTGGACAGATACCTGGCTGTGGCGTACCCCCTGCGCTTTGCTAAGGTTCGGCGCATCAAAACAGGTACGTCTCACTGCCTGTCCTCAGGGCAAACATGAGCACATGCAACCTGCTGACACATGAATGTGCAGGACTGGATTTAAAAACTTACTTTTAAACAATAAGGAAAACTCAAAAGCCTTTTGTCTACTGAACATCCTATTTTCTTTATATTTAGGACACTGGTGTTGTATAAAGTATTTGTTTGCTTGCAGAAAACAGTGGTCAGGGCGATCTCTCTTTGGGGAATCAGGAGCTTTCCCAATGGATCAACTAAAACGAACAGCTTCTCAGAAGGGGTTCACTAGAAAAGCTCATTTTTTTGCCATCTAAAACCTGCAAAATTTTATTGTGGTTTTATCGAGTGAATGCTGTAATGGTGGATATTGGCACCGTATCACTTCTGCATGAGAGTCTTGCGTTGCAGCCCAGACTGCTTTTGAACGCACCCTGAACAGCGTTGCTTCACAGATGTTCTGTGTAAACATCTGTTTGATGCTGAAGTGATGCAGTGTAAATATCCACAGTGTAGCTTTTTCGCTTTTTTATTTATTTTTTAGCTGTTTTAGATGGTGAAAAATGTGCTTCTCTGCGGTCCCATTCTGTGTATCTTTAGCTTGCCCATCAGGAAAGCTTCTGATTCTCCAAACTCTGAACGCTGTCATCTGCAGGTAAGATACCGACTGCTCATAAGTACCTCAAATGGCCCCAGTTAAAAGAAGAGAAATGTCCCTTTAAAGGGATAGTTTGCCTCTTTTGACATGAAGCTGTATGACATCCCATATTAGCAACATCATTTATGAACATCTTCTTACCCCCTGCTGCGTCCTGTGAGCCGAGTTCCAGCCGCGTTTTGGCGTTGATGAAAGTAGTTCCGGCTAGTTGGCTGGGGTTTAAAAAATAAAGTGTTTTGCTTCTCAAAACAATATGCGTTCAAAAGAGTAATACATTTGCATCACAAAATCGTTCTCCAGGAAAAAGTCAGACCTCACAATCGCTTGGCCCTATTTTCTCTCCCTTCGTATCACTGCCTGCTGTGTAGACCGAAGTGCAGACCGAAGTGCAGACCGCGCAGTCCCCTGCTTCCGAGCAGCAAACACCGTAACAGGTGCGGCTATCGCTAGGTGGCTGTATGCATTGATATGTAGAGAGAGAAAATAGGGCCAAGCGATTGTAAGGTCTTACTTTTTCCTGGAGATCGATTCTGTGATGCAAATGTATTACTCTTTTGAACGCATATTGTTTTGAGAAGCAAGACGGTTTATTTTTTAAGCCCCAGCCGGACTACCTTCGTCAACACCAAAACGAGGCTGGAACTCGGCTCACAGGACGCAGCAGGGGGTAAGAAAATGTTCATAAATGATATTGCTAATATGGGATGTCATGCAGCTTCATGTCAAAAGAGGCGAACTATCCCTTTAAGGACCGGAAGTTATTCCTCAGTATTGAATCTTCCCCTCTCCTCTTCTCTCCTGAACTTCCTGCAGCCGTCCTCGTCAGTGTCATGGTCTGGGTCATTGAGATCGTTGCCAACTCTGCTCCTCTCTTCCACGACGAGCTTTTCCAGGATCGGTTCAACCACACCTTCTGCTTTGAGAAGTATCCCATGCAGGACTGGGTGGCCGGGATGAACCTCTACAGGACTTTTCTTGGCTTCCTGGCTCCCTGGACAGCCATGCTGGTCGCTTACAGAGGGATCCTAGTGGCAGTGCGGTGCAACGTCTCAACGGAGCGCCAGGAAAAAGCCAAAATCCAGCGTTTGGCTTTAAGTTTGATTCTCATCGTCTTGCTTTGCTTTGGACCGTACCACATCCTCCTCCTGGTGCGGAGTGTTATGTTTCTGAGGAAGCCGTGCGACTGCAGCTCAGAGGAGACTTTGTTTGCTGCGTACCACGTATCGCTGGCGCTGACCAGCCTGAACTGTGTAGCAGATCCCATTTTGTACTGCTTTGTGAATGAGGGTGCCAGACACGATGTCGGCCGGGCCCTCTCAGCCTTAATGTCCGCGGCCTGCCACAGACGCTCCTCCTCCTCACCGTCACACGCCGACATACTCAACGCCGGGTCGGTAACCATGGACACGCCGCTGTCGGCAAAGAAGCAGCCTTGTGTGTACGCCGACGGAGGCAAAACTAGCACCTACAAGACTGAACTGGTGGCTCTGAGGGAGGAGTGTCTACAGATGACCATCCTCAGTGTTAAGAAGTGAATTCTACCCACGGCAACAGGTTCAAAGTGTTCAGCTCGGTGAAAAAGAAGCTCTTCCATGATCTGATTTCTTCCGGGAATTACAGGCGAAATCAGATTTAATCAGCGGCTGTTAATGTGTCCGCTAGATGATAAAATAAGAAGCCAAAATTAGATTAGTGTGAGCTCATCGTGCAGCATTCAACCATAGTAAATGAGGCCGAAACGCTCACACAGCAGAAAACTGCTATTGTTGCATCTGTAGCACAAGTCTGGCCTGAAAGTGGCACCCGAGGACAGTTTATGTGAGACATCGGAAGTGATTTTCCTTTTTAGAAGCAAATTATCTTTTAACCGATTTTGTAATGCTATTTGTAAAACTTAACATGTGGAGCTTTTGCATTCCAATAACTTGTCAGCGTCAGACCCACATCGCTGACTATGGTTCAGCTTTTAGCCCTTTAAAGATGCAGTCCATGCAATGCTGTCCTTAAGCCCAGAGTGCTGAGGCAGACTAGGATTTGGTTTTTAGATTCAGACGTGAAACTTTGACCTGCTGGTGAGACCAAATGAAAAGTTGGGAGATAATCTGAAACCAAATTATTTGCCAATCCGCCACAGAGTGGACCAAAACGTCGATCAGCAGATTGACTTTAGTGTGATTTGTAAGGATCTTAACACTGTTTGTAAACTTGGATATTTGTGCCAGGAGTCACTTATGATGCCTAAAAGAAATCCTTGAATTTTTAAGAGAATTGTTTGAACACAGCACCCTCTGCATGACTTGTAAGTGGACAGAAGATTACTGAACTGAAACATTGTGGTATTTGTCTCTTTTTTTTCAATGAAATATCAAGCCTTATAAAGTACCTCCACTTCTAAACTGTAAAAGTAGGAAGGCTTAGAAAAAAGGTGTCTTATTTTTTTTACTGTGAGCCATGTTTTGTTTTTTTCTTTAACACATGCAAAAAAAGAAAAATCGGAGAAAACAAAATCCTTTTTATAGTTTATATTGAAATGTTTCCATGATTATATTGTGAAGCAGAATATAAGCGTCATCACAGGGTGACACAGATTAATCATACAGTTTTAGAATATTAGCAAATGCATGCGTCCATAATCGCTGAAATAAGTTTGCGTTTTGAACATTAATGCAACAGATTTGTTGTGTAGAAAAGAAGTGGAAGTCCAGCTCCTTCTACGTGTGTTGCAATCAAGCTTTTTTTACTCAATGTTGTTGCAGCTGGGCCCGCTGTGCATGCCAGTGACTGCACTTGAGTCAGTCCAATCTAGTTGATTATCCAGTTCTAAACCACAGCCTTAGCTAAAAAGGCTTTCTGCATAGAGAGTAATCCAACCAGTCTCCACTGAGCTGGCTTTTCTGACAGAGAAGCTGTGGCAGGGCCCTAAGATGTGTTCAGTTTGGTGTTTTAATGGAACATCCAGCTCTGACAGCATTTACTGAGATGATGTTGCAGACAAAAATAGGTAGCGCTGTAATGTTTACATTCCTGTGATAGACAGAAGCTCTCTTCCTGAACCTCTGAGCTGACATTTTCCATTTGATTCATTTTTTATCTTCACTAGAGGTCTTCAAATTGGTGAGATTTGAAGATACTGCTGTGATTTAAAGGAGACTGCTAGCTGCTATAGATGAGGTCATAATAAGATGATGCTGCTATGCCACATTAAAAGCATTATAAAGAAATATTTTGCTTTTTTAAACAGACAAAAGCATCTTAAAAGGTCTGTGGGACAAGTATTAGGAAGTAGTTGGGTAAAGTAAAACAGTATTGGTTGTTTCCTACGTGTTCATAATAATCACATAATTAAATTTCTCTTTTCTCTTGTAAGCAGTGGAGCTGCCTTGTTTTTCCATTTAATCATGTGAAAAAGTAAAAACTCTCAATTCTAAGGTTTTAGGTATCAGTGCTTGATGTAAAATCATCTGGTCCTAAAAAAATAGGTCTTAAATTAAGTGAATACAACCTTAGAAGAACAGCAACACTCGACACATCACACTGTCATTATTAAACAAAAACTAAGACAAAACACAGAATATGTGTGTGAAAAACTAAGTGAACCCCTGATCCAGCAGCTTGTAGCAGCAGGAAGCTGAAGTAATGGTTTCCTGTGGGACGTTATCAGTCTCTCTCCTGGCTGAGAAGGAATCTTGGCCCACTCTTCTGTCCAGCGTTGCTTTCAGCTCATTGGACAGATCTGACTCTAGAACTCTTTGGTATCCAGAGGAGTTCAAGGTGGACTCAGTGACTGCGAGGTGCCCAGGTCCTGTGGCTGCAGAACCAGCCCACATCATCAGCCCTCCACCACCGTGCTTGACAGCTGGTGTGAGGTGTTTGTGCTGATATGCTGTGTTTGGTTTCCTCCAAACGTGCTGCTGTGCATAATGAGCAAACATCTCCACTTTGGTCTGGTCTGTCCAAAGGACATTGTTCCAGAAGTCTTGTGGTTTGTTCAGATGCAGCTTTGCAAACCTAAGCTGTGCTGCCATGTTCTTTTTAGAGAGAAGAGGCTTTCTCCTGCAGCCCCTTCAAACAAGCCCCTCTTGTTAGAATGGAAAGAGATTGCACTTTCCTTTTCAGCTGTACACGTATGTTGTCACCTTTCTTGTGCCATTCTAAGAAGTGAGAGCTGTCGAGGCCTGGTTAAAATGAAGATAATTGTTCAACAGGACATATTTGCTATGACTTGACATTCCTCTTACATGAGTTATCTTCATTTTCCTATTTGGAAGCTTGTCAACACAGAAAAAGCAACACAAAATGACCCGACATATTGTTTTTAGCACCCACAACATAATACCAGTCTCACAGAGGCATCATCAACTGTCAGCCTTACCTTAAAATTGTTTTATATTTGTGCTCTTGTTTGCTTTCATATGTTTTTGTACTCTTGGACTCATGATAATGACATTTCATTGCATCTGTTTACATAATACAAAGCCCTGCTGAACGCTAATGTAACAATGACACGATGAATCTCCTTGAATGCTGAATTATGTCTCATATAATCCAGCGGTTCGGTAGAAGTGTCTGTGTTGCAGTTCCACCTGCCCTTGGTTTAGGAAATGATCTGATCCCAGCATTTATGTTTTATTCGTTGTCTCGGCATGAAAACATCAGTCAAAATTCAGTGCAACGGTGTAAAGTCAGGTTTCTGCATTCCCTTGGTTTGTCCGTGTTGCTGTAAGTTGTGCCGTATGTTAATGAGACAGCAGGTGCCAGGCTTCATACTGTGTATTTGTTCATCAACAGTGTCAGTGTGTGAAATAAATTATGCATACGAAACTTTTGGTGTACCAGTGTCTGCTTGTTTAAAAACAACAGAGCTGCATAAAAGCTCTTAAAACCTGGCTAACACATAGAGATAATGTGGTTTTACGCCCCTTGCTGTATGACATTTTAGACATAAACATATCCAAAGATATTTCAGAGGCAACAGATCAGGACGCTTGGAGGTAAAACAGCTACAAATCACAGGAGAAAAAGAATATTCCGTAACACTGTTCTGTAATCAGAGAGAGCAGGTCTGGGATGGTGCCAACACAAAGTCACCTTCCTCACTCCTCACCTCGTCTAGACTCCGAGGACCGTACAGCTAATGAATAACATTCAGGACCTCCTCTGTTCCTTGTGCAAGTTTCTATCTGCATTTATTGCAATGAGTGTGTGTCCTTGAGCATTTATATCTAGTACTGTGCAGTGCGTCTCTTCCATTCTAACTTTGTAGATCAGAAGTTACCCTGTATTTCTAACCTGTCCTCATGGGGATGGACAAACAGAACAGGACAGTCTGTACAGGACGGTGTGGGAATAGGAGGTAAGCATATATAAAATCATACTGTGCTGTTGTTTTTTTTTTATATATAAAAAATATATATAATTATAGAGTCATTGTGCGACTGCTTAGAGCAAGTCAAAAAGTGGATGAACCAAAGTTTCCTTCAGTTAAATCAAGAAAAAGAGAAGAGGTTTGCTGTCAGTAAACATCTTGAGTCTGTCTCTAGAAACTAAAGACCAAGTCCGGAACCTCGGCGTGCTGATAGACTCAGACCTGACCTTCAACTATCATGTAAAATCAGTCACCAAATCAGCCCTTTATCAACTTAAGAACATATCCAGAATGAAGGGTTTCATGTCCCAAACGGATCAGGAGAAGCTGATTCATGCTTTCATCTCCAGCAGACTGGACTACTGTAACGATCTCCTGACTGGACTCCCCCAAAAGAGTCTCAAACAGCTGCAGCTCATTCAGAACGCTGCAGCCGAGTTTTAACCAGAACAAAGAGATCACATCACATCACCCCAGTTCTCAAGTCTTTACACTGGCTCCCGGTCAGATACAGAATAGATTTTAAAGTTCTGCTACTCGTCTACAAATCACGGAATGGTTTAGTAGAGTATATGCTAGCAGAGTATAAACCCAGCAGAGCTCTGAGATCTGCTGACTCAGGTCAGATAGTGGAGCCCAGAGTTCAAACTGGACACAGTAAAGCAGCTTTTAGCTGTTATGCTGCACACAACTGGAACAAACTACCAGCAGAACTGAAATCAGCCCCAACTGTAAGCACTTTTAAATCCAGGTTAAAAACATTTCTCTTTCCGTGTGCTTATGATTGAGTTTATATCTTTCTTTTTCCCCTCTTCTTTGATTGCTTTTAACTGTGTTTTAATTTTTATTCTAATTTTTTTCTCTTTAAATTGCTTGTTTTTATGCTGCTTTTATGCTGCTGTTCTTTTAAATGCCTTGTCTTTATGTAAAGCACATTGAGTTGCCTGTGGTATGAAATGTGCTGTATAAATAAAGATGCCTTGCCTTGCCCTATATGCATGTGTGAAAGAAAGTTAAAGGAAACAGCAAGTGCACAGTTGCTCTTGTGTTCATAAGAGGAGACATAACTCACCCTGTCTCAGGGAACATTGTCTCTCGTCCTCTATGCTTCGTCGGCCACCTCTGCAATAGGTCTAAAAATAGAACGTCGCCAGAGGCCCCGCAATGTCATTACCAACAGCTCACCTGATTATGACAGGGATTCATCATCAGGTGAAAGGAAAAATGAACACCCCCGGGAAATAAAGAGTGGTTCTGGCCTGAGTGCAGCTCAGCAACAGAAGTAGCACTGGAGCATGTGGGGTTAAGTTACAGAGCAACACAAAGCACCATGGAGAGCAACGGCAGTGTAATGTAGGATATCTTGTGTCTTTCACTCCAGGTTTATAAAACGTCAGAGATCTGGCTGAAGTCTTTTCTACTTTGGTTCCTAAACTAAATAAATAACCCAGAAGTACCTACGTACCATGACAAAAGGACTCAGGATTCAGGATTCAGGACTCACGATTTATACCCGACTCACAGCTCACTCGCTCCCGGCTTTATTTCGAAGGAAGCGGGAGTTCATTCATTCTGTACATAATTATCTTATTCTAATGGTGCAGTGTTGAATGTTAGAATATTCTTATTTCTACACTATTGTTTAGGTTATTTCAATTTTCTATTGGTGCACAGTTTCATACATTTTATTACAATTTTGCAGTGTTTCGCAATGAATGTTAATTTATTGGCTGTTTGGGTTATTAGAATTTATTTAGAGAGAAAGAAAGAAAAATAAATGTTTCACCTTGGAGACTTCTTGATTTTTAGCCTTTTTCATAATGATTTGGGACGTGGTTTGAACTTGTTTGTACATTCGGTGGCGCACACTCTGGGTGATTGATTCAAGTGACTCGAAAACCCGATTCACTTTAGTGAGTGACTCGTACAAACTCGAGTCAGTAAAAGGAATCGTGTATCCCATCATCCCTATGTAGGAGCCCTGGGCTACTTAGCTAGTTAGCATCTTTAGGCTTTCTCAGCTCCTGTGAAAGTGAAACCATTGTCATTGCAATCCTCCCACGTTCTTACGACCTTGCATAATTCTTTCTACTTTCTTCAGAAACGTTTTGAAGCTTAGACACATGGCTGAATTCTTTTTTTTTTTTTCAACTGAGCTTTATGAAACACACAACTGTAACAGAGTCATTGTATACATATGACTGAATTACCACAGTAATAGCAGTGATCATCTTATCTTATTCCTATATTCCCATTCACTGAATGAGAAACAGGATGTAGAAGATTTTTCCTGGCAGAAACTTTTTAAATGTACTATTAGGAGGTACACAGATTACTTTTGAATTGGACTTCAACAAGCTGGGATGCTTGTAAAATCCATCCATCCATCAATTTTCTATACTTGCATATAACAGTGTTTTTTGAGTAATGACTATATATTCTTAGCCTGGCTGACGCGTCCACATCTCGATGAGATGGTGGTCTGGTAACTAGGTGTGCATTTTCTCGTATTTGAGGCGTGGTTTACGAATGCCTAGAGCCGTTTATTGGGCGCTACGAATGTCTATCAAATGGGGTCTGGTTCTTCCCATGCTGCTTTGCGCACGATTCATAGCCAATTGTATCACTTATACCAGATGACGACAGAAATTCGACGTGGAAGAAGAAGAAAAAAAAGTAAAATAAAAGTAAACTTGCGTTCTAAGCTACTTAAAACACTTTCTAAGGCTGCATCAAATGGTAACCTTGTGTCCGCTGTCATGTTGGATTAACACTCTACACGCTTCGGTGTAGCGCATAGACGTCGTCATCGTCTTGCCCCCCCCCCCCGTTCTGTGATTGGTTCCCAAACTCAGGCAAAAATAAGCGTGGTGGTTTCCAGGCTGACTTTGCAGTGAGAATGAAATTGCGCGCAAAGCAGCATGGGAATTCCCAGGCTAATATATTCTGGCAACCAGATTAGAATTTGAATAAAATATGGGACACAGAAAAATAAACTACCTTTACATTTAAGAACCATACCGAATCAATAACACTATTCAGATTTTTTTTGGAAGTCTTTCAGTGAGCTGTTTATTCCTCCTACCACTGTGACCAATGTGACCCAGAATCCAATTTAAGACATGTGCTATAATCTAATTAGTAACTCATTCAGCTGTATTTCCATTCTGCCAGAGGAAGCAGGTCGCCAGCCACTGAATCGCCCAGACAAATACACAACACAGTAAGAAAAATAGACTCACATTGCTATGCTTTTGAATGCACACCACGCACCATGAGTTAAGAACAATAGAGCTAATTTCTGACTGACAGGCATTTATGTTTCTAAATGTTATCACGTTTGGGGAGGCATTCAGGTTCCTTGTGGGTTTATCCAATTCTTTTTCACCATGTAAACCCTCAGTACGTCTGAAATCACAAGAGGGAGGAAAATAACTATAAGAAGACAGTAGATTAAAGCTTTATGTGGGTTGTTGGCTGCATTCACAGATCACCACTTTCCCCTGATCTTATTGCGTTTATCTCAACGGGTTCTGTTTATCGTGTGCAACAGTTTTTAAGATTTGTAAGCTGTGTTGCTGCAGGTAACAAAGTGCTGTACATCTGTTTTAGGCCTGCCACTACTTCTTTTGTCATTTACTTCAGTTTCTTCATTTTTTAAGGACACACTGCACATCATGATGAAATATACCGAGATTTGCAGGTAACAAAGTGCCCAAAAAAAGCAATTTTGAAATTTAAAATGGCTTCTTTGGTAAGTTGTCTCTTATTTGTTGTCACAACACTGGTTCATCCCTTGAGTTAGATCTCTTTTATCTTTATTTTGTACTTCAGTAATAGGTCAGTTTGAAGTAGTTTAGCAAACAAAACAAACAAACAAAAAACCTAATTATTCTGAATCTATTCATCAGGGAACTGACTAAAAATGTCCAAAAAAAACCCTTTGAAAGATCTTCAGAAAACTCGAATAACTATTAATCAAGACCACTTTTAAAAGATAACAATAAAGTCTGGCTGCTTGAAAGCTGAATAAAAAGAAATGTTGGGCGGCTCAACATTTTTGCAGTGCTGTGGGTTGGGAAATTATGTAAAATGAATGTAACGTTTATGTGATGGAAAAACAAAATAAACCAACAAACATGACACATTTTTTTAAAACTGTTGTGAGAATTCTGTGTATTAGGAGTGGAGGAAGGTGTGTGTAATCCAGTTAACTATTACTGTAATATTTGGTAGCATCTCCCATTTTCCTATAAATGTTCGTAGAAAAATGCTCCAAGTAGCCATTTTACCCAGATGAGACTAACTCGTCTCAACACTGAGGAGCTTCTTAACAACCTGCACCATATTCATGCAAATAACCAACCACCTTATCATTTGTTTCCAGAACCACTGCTCATTTCAAATACAAATTTATGGAAACTGAATCACTCAGAGCCTTTGGGTTAGATAAGAGGACTCATCGTGAGCTGAACGAGGTCAAAGAGAGAATTGCAAATGACCATCTGTAATTTATATGCTCTGAGACCTTTTTATGCTCTCCAACTCCTAAGGTCAAGACAATTACATGAATGTGAGATTCTACAGGCAAATTTGCTAAACACACTAACATTTGTGCCTGTACGTTTAGCATTTAGGTAGTTTTAAGGTTTTAAGGTAGAACTTTAAGTAGATAATTCTGCTCATTAAAATATTCATATCAAGCAATTATTGTGAGCAAACCTTTCCTCACTGAACCTCCTATAGGCTACTACTATTTTAATAATTCCTGACACTTTAGGTGTTACAGACACACTGCACAATGACGAGACGTTGGAGCTCACAAAAGAACCAAAACAGAGAGCAGGGAACCGCTGGCGCCCTCCCATGGTTCACTGACAGCATACCAGGAAGGACAAAACCCCCTCAGCAGCTGGGAATCAGCTCCTGGTTGCCTCCTTCATCAATGTGGGGAAGCTTCAGAATTAGCGCTGGGCAACGATTAAAATGTTTAATCTAATTAATCACATGATTTCCCTGATTAATCACGATTAATCGCATTTGTACGCAAAATCCAAAAATGAATTCAAAAGTAGTGTACAGCCTTTAGCATTTAGCTTTATTTTAAATGTGCTGCCATATGAATGAAAGTACCATAACATTTGTTGTGCAAACACACTTTTAACATCAGCATCTTTCTGTAGTTTTTATGTAGAAGCCTCGCTCCACTGTCTGTTTCCTTGAATGACTTGCTGCTATCAGTTGTGTGTTTTGCCTTTAAGTGATATTTTAGACTGGAACTACTACGCTGAGAAGACAATTCAACTTGGCAGTGTTTACAGATGACTTTGGTTCTGTCGACTCTGCCGTCTGGAAGAACTTTAAAATGAAAATGGCCGAGTAAAAGTTCCGTACCCTTCTCCATGTTTGGTGGATGCGCCGATTACTTTCTTTTCCGGTTCCACAGCAGACAGCAACAGACTTTTACAAAATAAAAGCCTGTAAGCAACAGACTTTTACAATAATAAAAAAATAAATAAAAAACGGGTGGTTTGTGGCGTAGTGGGTTGAGCAGGCGCCCCATATACAGAGGCTATAGTCCTCGCTGCAGCTAGCCTCGGTTTGAGTTCCGTTTTGGATGGCCCTGTGCTGCGTGTTGTTCCCCCCCTCTCTGCTTCCTGTCTCTCTGAACTTTCCTATCCATTAAAGGCACAAAAGTCCCCCAAAATGTTTTTTTTTTTTAAATAAAAAAAGATAATAAAAAAAATAAAACCTGCGTTAATGCGCAATAAAATATTTATCGGCGTTAAATAATTAGCGAGTTAACGTGACAATAACGAGTTAACTCGCCCAGCCCTATACAGAATAAATATAAAAACTTTTAGAATTGTTTACTTACACATTATTACAAACACCATTATTTTCTTGAGCTGAGAGAAAATCCATATAATATATATATATTACATATATATATATATATATAATAACATCACATGATTAATCATTTCGCAAAAAAGCTGTGTAAAAGGCATTATTCTCACATTTAATGGACCCCATAACCGTGGCTATTCAACAAATAAGCAAGGCTCCAGAGCAAATATCACCAGCTATTTGAAGCAACAGCATCAGAGCGAGGAAACAAACAAAACACAGTGCTGCATCCGCAGAAAAGGCAGAGCTTTATCTACAGAGAGACTGCTGCAGGAACAAATCTGAAGCTTTGATATATTCTTGCCGACGACAGCAATAAAAATGCTTGTGTCCACAAAAAGGTGAAAATTGCTTTAGTGATTTACAATTTTTCTCCAAATATCGAGCCGTGGGTCACAATCTTAAAGATTAACAGGAGGGGGTCTTCTGTGTGTGTCTAAGTTTTTCTTTCTTTCGCAGGACCAAGAGCTTGAAACTGACCTGAGTCAGACTTGGAGTTTCTGGTACAATTAGGTTTCAATTAAACTTCAGGGTAAAAGATTTTATTGAGCATTAACATTTCTTTATATTCTGCTTCCAAGCAACCAGATGCTCTCGTAAGCTTTTAAAGTGGTTTCACACAATATTTCTTTACTTTTTGACCTACAAATGATTAATAAAAATGGCACCTTCCTCATGCGATGAACCAGCGTTGTGTCTACAATTAGAGACTAAGACGAAATACACATTTGTGGGTGTTCTCTTTACAAATTACTATTTTTGAGGATAAACAATATTTCACTAAATAGTTGTAAATTCATTTACTGCCAGTTTACAACCACTTTTTGGAGTTTTCTGTACTCTTACTGACTTTCATTGTTGGCAATTTCATAAAACTAAAATTCTTGCTCCATGTAAACAAACCCATTATGGACCCTAAAGTCAGTGCTTCCTACCTTTCTCTTGGATAGGAAATTTATGCCTCAAATTTCTCTTGAATGTGTACAAAGAGAAAAGCAGACACGTTTAATGTGAGTAAGAATAAATCACTTCTTTTTTAATGTTTATGATGAAGTTTCTCGTGACTTTCTCATTTGTTTCCCCTCTCTGTTTTAGGAAACCGTACATGTGTGTGACTTTTTCTGATCGATTGGAGCATCCCCATGAATAACAACAGACCATGGTGGATAAACAACATGGAGGAAATGACAAAAACAAACTTGATATGCTGTCCATATGATTTATTCAATTATTGTGGAAAATGAGAGTAAAGTCTGAGCACAAAAATTGCAGAAATATGTTTTAATGTACCAATTTAAATTGCAGTTTACACATGCGAACCAAAGAGAGACGTGTGACTTGTAAAAAAAAAAAAGACACTATATTTATTTTGAAAATGAAGATTAGATTAGAAAAAAGAGAAAAAACAAGTACTAAAAAGTAAAGTGACCAAAAAGTAAAGTGACCTAGTATAAATAATATTGCACATTGTAAAGTTGAAATGAATACAAATATAAATAAATACAGATAAAGAAAAATGTCTATATAAGTGGTGGATTATCTTGTAAAGGCAACAACATGATCAGTGGGTGCATGTGTTGAAAAGTCTGGCAGCTACCGGGATGAAAGACCTGCGGAACCTCTCCTTCTTGCACTGTGGATGTAAAAGTCATATATATTATGTGTTCATATTATAGATGTAAACATAGAGGCTATTTGAAATACTTTTCCTTAGACAACACGTTTAACATCACATGAACCATTCCTCCTCCTGTAGTCCCTCTCAAAATATCTAAACAATCAATCTGAACACCATCAACGTTTGAGTGCCGGATAAAATAATCACCAGCAACAGTAATTTTGGATGTGTCAAGAATTTATACTGATCACAAATTACCAAAAATCTCAGTTCTTTTTTTTTTCGTTCACATGTATTCAAATTAAAAAAAAAAACTTTATTAACAATTCTATACATAACAAAACTGTTTAGCCACAGGAAGAAAAGAAAAATATATATATAAAAGTATAAATGTACAAAGAAACTTATCGAAACATCATGCATATAAAATGCATCACTGTAGAGAAAAACATATTATTTAAATAAAACTTTTTCCAAAATAAAGTTTGTTTTGCCTGGCAACGGACTTCCGGGATCTGAAAGCTACGTGAATCACGTGACGGTGGAGAGGTTTGAACTTCCGTTACTAGGACTGAGTCGTGTACAGCACAGCCCCGTCTTCACAGAGAGAGTCCCAGTTTATGTTCATTCTTCAACGCCAAATCTTCCAGTGAGAAAGTCGTAAACTCTCTCGGCCAGCACATACCCCCTCTCTCCCTCCCTTCCGCTTCACGAATCCTGCGCGCCCGGACAGAGGAGAGCCCCCCAAATAAAAACAACTCACAATTAGCATACGTGCTAATGCTAGTTAGCAGCAGTGCTAACTCTGCAACAACAACAAACAAGCGACCGGAATCGTTTTACCAAAGAGGACACAAGGATAGAAAAGCAAAGGCTGGACATTCACTGGACACCGGACCTTGTTCGGCTCTACTAAAAAGACTAAGGTAACAAATACACGCACTCTGTGTTAGCATTAGCTCCACATGGCTAAGAGTAAGACCACTAGCTATACACGGACCGTATTGATGTGATCTTTATAGTTTGTTGTCGTGACCACGTTTACATAGGCTAATTTGAGTTGCTTACAGACGAACCATCCTCCTTCATCTAACCCACCAGGAACCTTAAACACAAACCGCACTGCAACATCTGAACGTCTCTTTTGAGGAGAACCCAGCCCACGGAGGGATTTAAACATCCCGCCCTGTATGATCCCCGTGTCGTGATGCACCACGTGTAGCTACTGAAGTTACCATACGCCGACACATTTCTATTGAGTCCATACATAGTCGTAGTTTCCATCTTGTGACCTTATTGCTCAGGTGGAAATGGCTGCCATTTTGTTCTGTAGTTTTTTCCCGTCTCCACACACACATTCACACAGGTAATTAGTTGTCTTTCACTGTTGTTTGTTGTGTGTTTTTTGCACCGTATTGTAGTATATTAGTGTTTATCACATATATAAAGCATACCAGTGTAAATAAATGCTATGGATGATATGTCATGTTTCCCCCCAATCAATGAGACATGACACACCATCCCTGCTCCTTCTTCCAAAGACGGACGTGAACATTTCAGGGCTGCTATGCATCCTCTTCACATTACAGTGGAATTAGCAGCTTGTTATCCTCTGCATTTGTATCACTGACTTCAGCACGTGAAGCTCGTGCTCACTGTCACATTAGCTGAGAGTCGACCTCACAGTGCCTCCACCTTGAGGCACTTGAGTTTAAAGACATTGAACAGTTTTATCCTGATCATTCTGATCGTGATCGCTTGAGTTTCAAGCGATAAGTTTCAAAACTTAGTCACATTTTAACTACTGATTTTATCTATTGTTCTTATTTCTTTCTTTTTTGTTTAAAATTTAAATCATGCTTTTTATTTCCACTGTTTTAATGTCTCTGTAGAGCACTTTGAATCGCCTTGTTGTTGGATTGTGCTGTACAAATAAACCTGCCTTGCCTTGATAATGGAATTTTAACAACTAGTGGACCAGGCAAGGCAATTTTATTTATAGAGCACAATTCATACACAAGGCAATTCAAAGTGCTTCACAGCTACACAAGAAGGCAGTAAAATCATTAGAAAGAAATAAAAAATAATAATAATAATAATAAAGATTAAAAATTAAAATTAAAAAACCCATTAAAAATAATTATTAATTAATTAATTTAAAAGTGAAGAGTGCAGACTACCCAGATGGGAGAGAGTTAAACACCATTTTATTAAGCCATTACCCACCAGTGACAGTGTTTGTATCATTGTTCCTTGCAGATTTCCAGCAGCTTTTGATGAAGATATTGGTTTCTAAAATATTTCTGCAGAACCAGGACCCAGACCTGCTTCATGTAAAGGAGGGGAATAAGGAACTCTAACCAGGCAGGAAAGAGATCCACCCAATGTGCTGGAGGCCGCCAAGTTCTCCAACACTGCTTTTCCTGTGAAGGATGAAGATGAATCTCTGTCCTCAAAACACATAAAAATCAGTTTGAAGACAGCAGAGAGGCTGAGGGTCCAACCAGCAGCTCAGCCAAGCTGATGAACGAAGACACTGATGTAGAGGATTTTGGAGGAGCAAAACCAGACAGAAACCAAGATCCAAATACTAAGGTACAATCAAATATTGAAAAGTCGATGATTGACAATTGGCAGAAACCTTTGTCAGATTCTGGATCTGAAAATGAGGATAGTGAAGGTGGCTCTAAGGAGAGCAGGGAACCCGTGTTGGGTGTAAATAGTCATGTGGGATGTAACGCTGCCAAAAAATCACCAAAGAGCGAAATTACGGGGGAAATGCAAGGCTCGCTGTTCGGCTGTGATGTTTGTGGGAAACAATTTAACCAAATCAGATCTCTTAGAGCACATAAGACGATCCACATAAAAGATAAAGCGTTTGGGTGCGATTTTTGTGGAAAAAAATTCAACTGCAAGATAACTCTGGAGAGGCACATGAGAGTCCACACGGGAGAAAAACCATTCGGTTGTGATGTTTGCGGAAAAAGGTTTAACCAGAGCGGACATGTTCAGTCACACATGCGAGTCCACACAGGAGAGAAACCGTTTTGCTGTGATGTTTGTGGAAAAAGGTTCAACCAAAGCACAACTCTTAAAACGCATATGAGAGTGCACACGGGAGAGAGACAGTTTGCCTGTGACGTTTGTGGAAAAATGTTTAAGCGAAACACGGCCGTTCAAGCTCACATGAGAATCCACACCGGAGAGAAACCGTTCATCTGTGCCGTTTGTGGACAGAGATTTAACCAAAGCGGACATCTTCAGTCGCACACGAGAGTCCACACAGGCGAGAAACCGTTCGGCTGCGACGTTTGCGGGAAGACGTTTAACCAAAGCTTAACTCTTAAAACTCACATGAGACTCCACACGGGAGAGAAACCGTTTGCTTGTGATGTTTGTGGCCGAAAATTTAACTTGAAAGTGAATTTCAAGAGACACGTGAGGATCCACACAGGAGACCAACCGTTTGTCTGTGACGTTTGTGGTAAAAAATGCAACCATAATAACACTCTGAAACAGCACATGAGAATACACACGGGAGAGCAACCCTTCGCCTGCGATGTTTGCGGGCAAAGATTCAAGTGGAAAATATGTCTTACGAGGCATATGAGAGTCCACACGCGAGAGAAACAGTTTGGCTGAAGTGTTTAGGGCGAAACGTTTTATCTAAGTCCTTTAAGTTGCGGTTAGTTGTAAATAACCAAAAAAAAACTAGATTTACTATATAATCTACAACTTAGTAATGCATTTTTATTAAGATATAAAAGCGATTACAGAATCTGGTTTTGAGAGCATCGGACGACATCTTCTTGAGGTTTTTTCTGTGAAAACGAGGATTTCTGAGGCATTTTTCTGTGCTGGTTTGGATGCTGTGCTGCTGGTAGGACCTCTGCTGGTGATAGTTACCATGGAAACGGGACATCTTGTTAACCCATTGGAGCAGCTAACTGAGCTTCCCAAAGTCCAAGTAATGACATGAATAAGACTTAAATCAAGATGAGTTGAAGAGGAGACGTCTAAGATGCAGAGCAGGAACAAAATGGAGAAAAAGGTCAAAAGGGGGTTAAACCATTTCTTCACTTGATCTTCATGGGAGGATGAAAGAGCACTGGCAGATAAAATGGACAGGCTTGGACCCCTGATGAGGATACAGCAGGAATATCAGAAAGGCAATTCATTTTTTTCATCAGGACATGGCTGCAGGAACAATTCTAACAGCTCTCTGCTCAGCTTTAAGACTGTACGGGCAGACAGAGACTGCAGACAGAGACTGCAGACAGAGCGGTAACGGAAAAGGAGCAGGATTACAGAGTTAACAACAGATGGTATAATCCTGGACTGTTGAACTGTTTGGCTGTGAGTTTCTGTCCACTTTGTCCACTGAGAGAGATCACCTGTGTTACCTGCCAATGCTGCATGAACATTCATCAGCTCAGTTGTTGCTAAGCTGCAAAAAAATCCACCGATTCAATTTTTAATATGTTTGTTAGCTGATTTATATTTTATTTTGTAATCTATCTATAACAATGGTGTATCTTTATTAATGCTGCAGCGATATAATTTCTCTTTGTGGATTAATAAAGTGTTATTGAACTGAATCACTGCCACAAAGTCTCCATCCTAAATCAGCACAGCAGTCTGAACCACCATGACTAGTGTTAGAAAGAGAAATAGCAGCTGATATGGGGAAAAGATCAGCTGTGCCTCTAAAGATCATTTATTTATTTATTTTTGCTGTAAGTAATCTTTTCAAAGTGAAGACCAAGGCACCGTGTCTTTGGTCATATTCAGTTGTTAGCAGGACGGCTTTAGTTTCTACTAAATATGTTTTTTTGAGCACTTTGCTCCAAGAAAGTTTCTGCTAGTATCCATCAAATGACCCTCTGCCCAATGACTTTAAATAAGTCCTACAGAAAATGAGAAGACACGAGAGCGCCATCCTGTATGGATAGTCTCCCAGAACTTTGGTTTACTAGTTAGATTTTGTTTTGTTTGGTCAGATCTTGATGATAAGAAAGAGGGACCTTACTGAGAGTAGATGAATTAGCTAAATGATAATCGACAAACCGGTTTTGTGCCTAAATCTGATCCTCCCGTTGCTTTTTTACTCATTTATTTTAGTTAAAAATTATAGTTCAAGATACAATCAGTGATGTTTTTTTTTTTATTTTTATGGAGTCGCGTGTAGTGGAATTTGTATGTTACGCGTCATACAATATGTTTTAATTTGAATCTCATTACCAATGTGTTTAACATGCAGTGGACAGATACGTTTAAGCTTTATTTATGAGTGATAGAAATGGACTGTTATGATTTTAGAGGTTGATCCTACATAGAATAACTGTCGTTAGCTTCTAATTACTAAGCTAGCTCCTTCCAGTTTCCGAGCATAATTTGTGCCAGTGTGTAAGGTCTAACACCAGACAGTTTTTTAGAAAATAAAAAGGTTTTTCTTCACACTTACTTGACTTATCTTTGTGTAATTTGGAGTTATTAAAATCATTGGTAGTCTGCTGCTGGAGTACACCTTCACCTTTACTTACAAACTACGTGGTGACATTTTGATTTCTAATTTAGCATCTGATAGATTGATGCTACTGATAAATCATAATTTTAACTTGAGTTTATCTTGCCTTATATAAGCGATAATATATTGAATGCTTTGCAGTCAAGCTGACAACATTGTAAATTAAAGTGCTCCTCTGTCTTTTTGTTATTTCACAGCACTCAGAGAGCTTTTACCTACTATTACTCCCAACCGTTCATGAATCAACCCCCTTACTGTCAGAGTTTTGCAGTTAGGAGGATATGAGAGCCCGATAAGGTTGATGTAAGTATCTGAGAAATAATTATAGTTTATTTCTATTTATTCCTTTAGCAGCAGCTAACGCTAATGGCTTAGGTAATGAAGATGACATACACTAACTTCTAGAGTTATTGCTGTTACTTTTTGAAAGATTATCATAAACACTGTTATTAATTTGTTAATTTACGGTTATGTTCCGTAGAACCGCCCACAGCTGTGAGGTGAAGGTTTGTTTCAGTAAAACACTCCTCCTCTGCTCAGTACTTTTGCTACACTGAATGCTGTTTACATTACATTATCGACATGTTTCTGATAAAGATGCAGGCCTCCAGGTGCAACTGTTTAATGACACTTCATGTAAAACTTTTTAATGGAACGTATGCATTATTACGAGTTGATCTGTGTACATCTCCAACTTGGTCCATTACAGTTTATCAGAAAGCATTTACTATCTTCTGTTAGTATCTTACTGCTAAACTATTCCCCTCTAAAGAGTAACTTTATCTATGTATAGTGCTAGAGTGTTTTTGGTGTGACTCGAGGACTACTTCATTATGCTATACTGCAGTAAATTACACAACGGATTCCCAGGTTTTGGTGACAGGTTACGTACTTAAACACACTGAAAACACTAGAACTTGAGTCTGTGACAGCCAGCATGCAAACGATATTCTAGTGTCCTTCATGGGGTCCAGATGACTGGTGAAAAAGCCATGCGCTGTTTATCGTACCTGCACACAGCAGAGTTGGATCTCTGCACTGGTAAAGCTGAGGTCAGAACACCTTGGTCCAACACTGCTGTCCACTTCCACACAGGTAAAAGTTGTCTGACTCCTCATCGCTGGACACCGAAAAATGTTTTAGTTTATTCTCTGGGGGACGCCCCACGCCTTTGTCCCCACTTTCACTTACACATGACATTTCATTCCTTGTCCTCACAGGAGCTGAACTAATAGTACCTCCATCTTGAAGAGTATAAGTTTAGAACTTGATACATTGGCTGTGTTCGAAACCGCATACTACTCATACTAACTTTTTGAGTTGGTAAGCAAGTTTGAGTAAGCGAGTTTTAGTAAGCGAGAAGTTCCCGGATGCATACTAGATTCTCTGAAATGTTGGGTATGCATCATGAGGTTACTACTCATACTCAAACTACCCAAGATGCAACGTAACGTGACGTCGCCGATCGTCATTTCCTGTCAAAACAGCAGTTTCAAGCTAGCTACAACGAGGGTAGGTTCACTTCCTGTTTTCAAAACAAAAGCACCAATTGTATGGTAATGGCTTTCCCTATGATAAAAGGCAACGGGTATTTTATTTTGTGAAAATAACCGGAAGTGCGTTGCTCACTGCGGCTAGCTTTAATAGCGCCGAATTCGTGGGAACAAAATTGTAAATAGCCGGTATTTTGTCAGATTTTCAACACGTTGGGGATCTAAACGACTACTTTCTCACCTGAAAATGTTTCAAATGTTGCTAAAGTTTGCAGAGTTTAGAGCTTAAGCCAAAATCAGCTTCAGGCGGCTGATTTTGGCTCGGGCAGGAGCGAAATGCATTGTGGGTAAACCTTTGCATACTGTCTGATCAATGAGTATGCAGTATGAAAGTATGTGGTTTCGAACACAGCCATTGAATATTTTGATCCAGAAAACTGTTAATTATACTGATAATTATTTCAGCAACCAAGATGACCATCTTTGACCTCCCATGTGTAATTTATTGGAGGGGAGTTAAATATATGTGACCAGCCATAAAATAGTCTATTTATTTATCCAATTGGCTTTATTCTTAGACTTTATGTATTCATATTCTGTAGTTCACTAAATAATCTATGTTCCTAGTTTGTACGTTTACACTCTGCTCATACAAACGCAATGTATGTCCAAGACTTTAAGATGACGTAGCGGGATAAAATAACTAGGTCAGAGAAAGCGTCTCTATTAGGACAGATGGGTCTGGTGCAGTAGATGCACACCTGAAACGACACTCACATACACACATCGCTTATCACATCCAAAGAACATGACGAAGATGGTGGATGGCCTGCTCAAATCATTTGTAAATGTTCAATGATACGTTGTCAAGTGTAGGTACAACCTCTGTGAGATAAAGGTGAACATAAAAATGAAATCCATCCGACCAAGCCCCGATATCTGGAGTCGGATTGACGGATAGCGACGGAGAATGCTAACCCTGAAGGAACAACAAAGAAGTGACCAGAATCCTTTTTCTAAGGAGGACACAATGACTGAACAGCAAAGACAAGGCATTTACTGCCATCTCCAGCGCTTCATTCAAGGACCGAATTGTCTTCTAAGGACTGAAGTAACGGACACAATGTGCTTCAGCATCAGAGTTAACGTCAGCTCTAAACAGCTAAGCTTAGGACCGTGTGGTTTCTTCTCTCTTCTCCCAGCCTCACGCAGGCACACACACAAACAGGCTGATGGTTGTCTGTCTTTTAGTGTTGCAGCTGCTTGTGTATTTTGTGCATAGCATGGTAGCGTAGTGGAAAAGCAGCTTTATTTAATTATCATTAATAGATAATTGTTCTAACTTCAATAAATTCTGTATTAACCGCTTCATATCCTGCGTGTCTGATCTGAACGTCTCATATCGGTCCCAGATCAACAGTTACAGACCAACTCAGGACATTATTAACTGCTTTAAAGACGCTAATTAACCACTAAGCACTAAGTTAGTTCTTACCATATTTGCAGCAACACTGTATACCATCGCAGCTGTGATATAACGTCACATTTGTACATAATTAATATTTTTATTGTTGTTCCCTGCAGATATCCAGTAGCTGTCATTAGAGGAAGTGGCATCCCATAAATCGAGCCTCAGCCTGGACCCGTAGTCCCAGAACCTCTACCCAGATGTGCTTCATTTAAAGGAACTCCTGACCAAGCAGGATAGTAAGAGGATACCTCCAGGTTCTCTGAAGAATGAAGAAAATTGAGATTGATCTCTGTCTTTAGAACTCCAGCAAAAGGGTGGAACCAGCCCCTCATCTAAGCTGAGGAACAAAGAAACGTTGAGGATCGTGGAAGACCAAAACCAGCCAGAAACCAAGATCCAAACAGTCAGGTACAGTTAAAGATTGAAACATTCCTCTGAGACTGAGGTCCGTCAGTGATGATGATGAGTGCCGGTTGGCAGAAACCTTTGTCAGATCCCGGGTCTGAAAGTGAGGGCAGGGACAGCAGCTCTGAGGAGATCAGGGCACCTGAGTCGAGTGGAAAGAGTCACGAAGGACGTAAGGAAAGTACAAAGCTCTCGAGCTGCCCTGAGTGCGGGATGCAGATGAGTAAGAAATCTCTTTTGCGACACATGAAAATCCACACAGGAGAAAAACCATTCGGCTGTGACGTTTGTGGGAAGAGATTTATCGAAAATTCAACTCTGAGAATACACATGGTCACTCACGGAAGGGAGAAACCGTTTGGCTGTGATGTTTGTGGGAAAAGATTTAACTCCAAGCAAAACCAACGAAGTCATATGAGAGTGCACACAGTGGAGAAACCATTTGGCTGTGATGTGTGTGAAAGAAAGTTTAACTTGAAGCGAGATTTAACAAAGCACAAGAGAGTCCACACGGGAGATCAGCCATTTGTTTGTACTGTTTGTGGACTAAAACTTAACCGTAAAAGCAATCTGAAACAACATATGGTTAAACACTCAGGAGAGAAACCCTTTGCCTGCGATGTTTGTGGACAAAGATATTACTGGAAAAAAGGTCTGATGAAGCACATGAGAATACACACAGGAGAGAAACCCTTCGTCTGTGATGTTTGTGGACGGAGATTTAACTGGCAAATGGCTCTTGTGAGGCACGGGAAAGTCCACACAGAGAAGAAACCTGGATAAAACCTGTTAAAGTTGCAGCGTTCCTTGTGACAGAATCATTTACTGTATCGTGTACAACTTAGTAAAATGTAAAGCTGAATCTGCTTTTGAGTGTGAGTTTAAGATGGCAGCATATTATGTTGTTCCTCTTTATGAACGCTACTTTAAAGTCTCCATCCATCATCTGCAAAGCACCAGGACTGGTGATTAGAAGAAAAAAGAAAGAAGAAGGTGCTTTAGCACTTGGCCTGAACAGTGATGGCTCTTTGGGGAAGAGATCAGCAGTGGACACCTCTTGGAGTTAATCTGTTTTGCATTTTCTTCCTGTTAAAATCCAAACAGCCGACATTTTTTGGAATAGTTTAACCAGAAACACGCATTAAATCTAGGGCTGGGCAACGATTACAATTTTTAATCTAATTATTCACATGATTTCCCTGATTACTTACGATTAATCGCATTTCTATTAATTCAAAAGTAGTGTATAGCTTGTAGCATTTAGCTTTATTTTAAATGTGCTGCCATATGAATGAAAGTGCCATAACATTTGTTGTGCAAACACACTTTTAACATCAGCATCTTTCTGTAGTTTTTATGTAGAAGCCTCGCTCCACTGTCTGTTTCCTTGAATGACTTGCTGCTATCAGTTGTGTGTTTTGCCTTTAAGTGATATTTTAGACTGGAACTACTACGCTGAGAAGACAATTCAACTTGGCTGTAAATGCAGGAGTTTTTTTAAAATTTATTTTGAAATACGTGCTTTTATGTTGAAAGAAGTGAAACAGGAAGTAGCGCCGGTTAGCTCCGTGAGCTTCACACAGAGACCGAGGAGCACCTGTAGCGGTGATGTTACCTGCTATTTTATTTTTATTTTATTCCTCCATGCTTCGTGGTGTTTGCTGTAACTGTGTGAATGTGATGCACTCGAGAAGTGGAAGTTAAAGAATCCTAGTTTTGACCGTGTAGATTGCCTCTGGGGAATGACCCTGCTGTTGGTTGAGAAGCAGCTAAAGTGGCCAGTATTACTTTGATTATTTATTGGTACCAGCGACAATGCTAAGAATGCTATTTCTTTAATGATTACAACAAGTAATGTTGTCTTTTACTTTGTTTACTTGAACATTTAGTTCGATGTGGCGTTAATAAGCATCTGTGAAAAGAACCGGAGTCTCGCATCCAATCCAATCTGTAAACACTATTGGCAGTGTTTACAGATGACTTTGGTTCTGTCGACTCCGCCGTCTGGAAGAACTTTAAAATGAAAATGGCCGAGTAAAAGTTCCGTACCCTTCTCCATGTTTGGTGGATCCGCCGATTACTTTCTTTTCCTGTTCCGCAGCAGACAGCAACAGACTTTTACAAAATAAAAGCCTGTGAACAACAGACTTTTACAATGATAAAAGCTGCGTTAATGCGTGATGAAATATTTATCGCGTTAAATAATAATTGGGTTAACGTGATAATAACGAGTTAACTCACCCAGCCTTAATTAAGTCTTTTTTTTTTTTTTTTTTCTAAACCAAATCACATTATTTGCTAGTCTGCTTCATCCCTACAGAAAGGCCGATCACTGACGTGGACTTCTCACACCATAACCTTGTTTGACTTAGTGTAGCGGGAAGCTGAAGCTGAAAACAAAATGGAGGAGTTGGTCCCTAAACAGAAACCCACCTTTGTTAAAGGGAACTTTTCCCCAAACAAGCATGGACAAAGGACAAACACTTGCAATTAGGTTGCTCAGGCAAGGTTCGCAGGTCGGATGGAAACACTACAAACCTTTTCAACCACTTAAAGAGACGGCGTCCTAAAGAAGAGAAGCAACGGTTAACTTCAGACTGAAATAAACCACTTTAACACAGACATTTGATAAAGGATCTCCGTCTGAGAGGACGAAGAAGTGATGGTTTTAAAAGTAGCTGATCCGCGGTACGAGCTGCACAGCCTTAAATACTCTTTTATACATACCTGTTAAATGCCCATTGTACACATTTTGGTAAAACTGAATAAAATCTCTTTGGCCTAAATGCTTTGTTGGCTTTTTATCTTTAGGGTTTTTACAAAGGGCAGTAGTTTGGTTGTACTGCTCAGTAACTTAAAATAGTAAAAAATCAATTGCTTTGTTTGTTCATAAGTTTCTTAATGTGTTTTCTTCCTGTTTTCCTTTAGGTTTCCCCCTGATAACACAAGAAACTGACTTATGCAGAATGACAGCTGGATGATTACCATCAGACTGTGTGCTGTTCTAAACGTGTTGCTGTGAATGCTGTGTATCGCACTCTGTGACCAGATTAAACACTTTGTTGTCAGTAAAAAGTAGGGCTGGGCAACAATTAAAATGTTTAATCTAATTAATCACATGATTTCCCTGATTAATCACGATTAATCGCATTTGTACGCAAAATCCAAAAATGAATCCAAAAGTAGTGTATAGCTTTTAGCATTTAGCTTTATTTTAAATGTGCTGCCATATGAATGAAAGTGCCATAACATTTGTTGTGCAAACACACTTTTAACATCAGCATCTTTCTGTAGTTTTTATGTAGAAGCCTCGCTCCACTGTCTGTTTCCTTGAATGAACTTTGGTTCTGTCGACTCCGCCGTCTGGAAGAACTTTAAAAGGAAAATGGCCGAGTAAAAGATCCGTACCCTTCTCCATGTTTGGTGGATCATATTCATATTTAGTTCAAGTGATTAATCGATCTTCTGTCTGCATTTGAGAACATTATTTTGTGTTGCATTGGATGGATGTTGTGTTTACTGCTGCAAATGAAAGAAGAAAAAAAAGCTTCTCTTCATGAGCACCATCACCACGTCTCCACCCTTCATGAGCAAAGCAGTCCAGACCCCCACGATGAGTCATCACACACTTATCACTGGAAAGAAAAAGTTACATTTTTCTTTTATTTCTCCTTTATTATTAATTAGTTACTTGAGAATTTGAACAGAACATGGTCATGAAGAGTATACTGCCTCATACATTTTAATTACTGTAAGAAATGCTCCCATGGTGCCTTTCAAAGGTGTTTTGATGTTTCAACATGAGTGCTGGCAGGTCTGCAGTCTTCTCTTTGGAGTCGTGCAGAAGCTTGATGTGTAGAAAGGGGAAGATTAGATGGATTCCCTTTGCTTCACATACACACTACTTGTACCCACTCCCACCCTGAGCTCAGATATTAGTGTTGGGGTCAAGGACGGACATTTTATCAGAGGACAGTATCTTTGTCAGATCTCCTTCATTAAGGGTTGGTGGGTGTGTATCTCCCCATCACAAACTAACAACAAAGATCCCACTAATCCTCGAGAAATGACTGTAAATCTCAGCATGTCCATCTCCCAACAGATCTAACTACTACAGAGAGCCGAGCTTAGTTAGGAATCTTTGCAAAATATATCAGAACTGCAGATTAAAATGGAACGAGAGCGCTTGGATAAACAAGAATAAAAGATGGATAAATACATAACCTCAGACCCTGGATAGGATTAAACGGCCGTCTTGCCGCTACTCTTGACAATAATAATGATAATGGACAGTTAATGGTTGGAAACGTTAGAAACACTGATGAAGCTTCTTTGGTACCCTCCCCTTTAATTTGAATCTACGCTACAGTTTAAGTAGATTTGTGTGTATGATATGTATAAAATCATTGCTTTACTCCCAATGTGGCCTGTGAGGCTGAAGAGTTTCTAGCAACAGACTGATAAATGAGCTAAGTGATGTGAAAAGGTTTTAAGTTTCATACTTTTAACTTTTTTACTAAACTTTATTATTCTGAAAGAATTATAGTCTGCAGGTTCTCTTGTTTCTGAACACGTTAGATTAATTGTTGACTCCAAAATGACCACGTAGGTCATACAGTAGCAGAACGTTCAGGGAACTAAAAACTCCAACGTTTTCTTTGTGCTCTTCACACATCACATTCACATCACATTCTGTTTCCGTTACTTCAGGTGTTCCTCAGGGCTCTGTCCTGGGTCCCTTGTTGTTTATTGTCTACCTTCTCCCTTTTGGTTACAATTTTCGCAAACATCATATTCAGTTTCATTGCTACGCGGACGACACCCAGCTCTACCTCTCAGCTAAGCCTAATTCTACACTTCCACCTTCGTCCCTTACTGATTGTCTCACTGAAATTAAACACTGGTTCACTTTGAACTTTCGTAGTAGTAAAACGGAACTTCTTCTAATTAGCACCAAATCAATGCTAACTAAACTTCTTAATATTATAATATTTCTATATCATTTGATAACTCCACCATCTTTCCTTCTCCTCAGGTCAAGAGTCTGGGTGTCATTCTCGATAGCAGCCTTTCTTTCAATTCTAACGTCAATAATATTACTCGGTCTGCTTATTTCCATCTTCGTAATATCCACCGTCTCCGTTCTTTTCTCACTCCTCACTCAACTGCTGTTCTAGTCCACAGTTTGGTCACCTCTCGTTTAGATTATTGTAATTCTCTTCTGTTTGGCCTACCTCAGAAAACTTTACATAAATTGCAGTTGATTCAAAACTCATATCCTTTTATATCCTGCCACCAGTTAATCTGCTGATTGTAGATTGTTCTCTTATTTCTTATTATTGAGGGTGTTGCTGGCATCAAATTCTAGATTTGTTTAAAATGTCTGAATACAGTGAAGTTGGTCAGTGAAGACACTATAGGGCACTTCCTTGTGTCTGATAAATAAAGGTTTAAAGTTTGTACACTAAATCATTAAGATTGATTATAGTAGGTTGGAGTATCACTGATCAGAGTGAGATATTTATCTTTTCAAATTGAAAATAGTGCCTTTATTTAACCATTATAATGTATATATTAGGACATTCATTTAATTTGGTATCAACAGAGCAATATCAGATGTTTAAAGTCAGTTCCATCAGTGCTTTGAATGAATCCCTCTTTGGAAAAACACACTCTTGGAAAAACCAACCAGGTACTAATTTGCTTTTGTTAAAATGTCTGGAATTCCTTTATACTGAGCACCTCAACATGCATTCAGTAGTGCGAGTTTTACTAATAATATTTACATATACATTTTTTTATTATTTTTTATTTTTTTATATTTTATATTTTAATTTTATATTTTGTATTTATTTATTTATTATTATTATGATTATTATTACTATTATTATTATTATTATCATGTATTTTTTGTTTTATTGCACCATACAGACATGGCCAAATTCCTTGTGATGTGAAAATTACAATAAAATCTTTTCTGATTCTGATTCTGAAATCTTTTCTGATTCTGAGTTGATAAAAGGATGTTCAGAAATGTGGACCAGGGCTCCATCTGGTGTAAAACGACCGCAGCACATTCCATGCTGGTTAAAAGCTTCATGACAAAGTCTGACATCTGGAAAATGAGCTCGAACAGATGCAGGTGAATAAACAGTTGTAGCAGTGGAAGCAACTATCGTTCCTAAAAAAGGAACGGTGTTAGACGTGGTTCTGTTCATGGTTTTTAATTGTAGTTGCAATGATGATGATTTTTCTTTGTCTTTACTGCTGCTTTCAGATGCTACTTTTCCTCTTGGTGATGAAATCTAAACCAGATCAACTATCACACATCTGTCATGAAGGGCCTTCGTCAGACAGGTAACAAATAAGCCAAATGTCACTTTGAATGAGATTGAGAGTTGCGTAACAGGGGGATGATTGAACTTTATGGAAGAACAACCATCAGTGCAACAATCTGCTGGTCAGTTATTGATGTAGAGGTGCCAAACAGAAGCCATTCCTCACTAAAAGGCTCATGACAGCCTGCCGAAAGTCCACAGTTGACCATTAATATGTGCAGGAACCAAGACACCGAGTATTTCTTCATTAATATCTCGTTAGTCCAACATGGTGATGACGGCGTTATTCTGTGGGGATATTTTTCTCTGCCAGGGTCTGGAAGATGGAGACAAATACCACTGAGTGTTAAGTTTTTATTGCTCCGGCCATGTTGCACAAAAATCATTTAAAAAGTCAGATTGTAACGTCTGAGATCATTATACAGATAATACCTTTATACTGGACCCTAGAATAAAACCCCAGCTCCAAATAACTTGGGACACTGTGTAAAATGTAAATAAAAACCGAATGCAATGATTTGCAAATCTTATAAACCAATTTATTATTCAATACTTAACATAGAAAACAATAAAACCAAAGCTTAAAGGGAAAATGTTCATATAGAATTACTTGGTGATGGTTAGAAATCAAAACCACTCGGTTATGATTATGTTTTGGGCCAAAATATGATCCTTTTATAGCTCTGGATAACATTTATTGCCACTTTTACACTTCACATGCAGCTGCTTTTACGTCCACAACAGGTCACAAATTCTTTAAATGTAGCTGTAGGTCATAAATGCTCAGTGGAATATTCCAACCTTCAGTTATTAATGCCCCTTTTCTCCCATTTTAAGGATTTAAGGTGGATGGAAGAGAAAAGAAAACCCACTTAAAGTTGAGTCTGAAACAAAGCAAAAGGCAAAAATCAGAGAAACTATCCAAACTGTATTTTTTGACAAATACTAACAAATTGTCCCCAGATATTAATCAGCATTATCAGTTGGCAGCACATCCAGAAAGAGCTCATGTCTTTCTGTGACACTAATTACCGTGTGAAATGACTCTGGTGACTGTTGATGCCGCATAAAACCAACTATTTATCCATTTTAGATGGCTGTTTACACTCACACATCACACACTTTTTCAAACATTTCCTTTTCAAATCTTTCTACGACGTAAAGACATTTGTGTTATTGTCAATCCCCTAATGGATATTCAGGATGCTGCACAGCTGTTGGTGCCGAGAGATTTACGACGTAACAATAAGGCCATCATCCAAATCCGATCCGGAGACCAGCTCTGATATCAGCATCTGATGCACCGGGCTTCATTTCAGTTTCATTGAACAAAATGAACAATATCAGGAACACTCTTCACCAGATGGGTCCGTATGTGAGCATCAGCGTGGTGGCGGACGGCCAAACACACGAGCTCCCCTTTTGTCATCAGCGGCACAGCGGGGGACGTGGAGACCTCTTCCCACCACAGTTAATCAAATCAAAACCTTTTATTGTCTAAATTAATTGCTGTGTGCATGCTCATCCATTTTAGCTGGACAGATGGAAAAGGAAACTAATATTTTTGGGATTTCCGAATGGGCAGTGTTGTTCTTTTCCTGGTCCCTCCACGCTCTCCTAAACAGAAACGACACAATTATATGTCAGACGACCGGTTGGCATTTATCCAAAGTGACTAAAAATGAGCCTTAATTCCCAGATTATGTATTTTTATCAGTGTGAGGTCAAGGGGCAAAGCGTAAATCTGTGGAATCTCAAGAATGATCACGTTTGGCTGAAGTGAGGAGCACCGCTATCAGTTTAGTGGCTGTGCCAACACACACACACACACACACACACACACACACACACACACACACACACACACACACACACACACACACACACAGCAGGGTTTTAAACACAGAATGGTGTAGATTTATGTGAAAGCTCATAAAGCTCTACCAGAAGCAAAGGGATGATGGGTGCTCACCCAAGCGACCTCCCACCATCTGTCCAAAATTAGCATAATGCACATTCCTACAACTTTCAGCTGTAATTTATCCTCCCCGTGTTCGTCCTCCCTTTGTTTTGTTTTTTTATCATGTCTGGAGTTACAGTCTCTGTTTGTAAATGTTTACAAGAACAAATCTGTGTTTAAATGAACCAAACACACACACAGGACAGGGCAAAACCCAACTTGATATGTATGGCCAACAGAATAAGTGAAACTTTACATTGAAGAATCGCTTAATTTACACCATTTTGCTATAATCTGGTTAAACCTTCTTTTATGATCAAAGGATGGTGCCTGTTATCGCTCAGAATATTAAACATTAACTGTTTAATTCTGATGTTCCCGCCTCTTTGGAAAATATTTGGAGTCGTAAATCAGAGGAGCTTTCTTCCACAGATAGCTGGCACACTGCGTCGGTGCTGCACTTTCTAAAAATACATGCGCTCTGATTTGTAATGGTGATCAAGTCTTTAAAAATAACAACTAGAATCTAATTTTCTCTCTTGCGGGGGCGGGTCGTCTTAGTTTGACTCATAAATCTTCGGCGCGATTGGCCTGAGTGAGGTCAGCAACCACGGAAATAAAGAGGAACGCATCACATCACTCTCCTTTCAATCTCACAGAGTGGCCGAGCTCCTGCACTGCATTGACTTTTCTATTGATTTTTGCCATGAAATTGGATGAGTACTGGGTGGAAGGACAATTATGCAAAAGTGGAGGAGGGAGGGGGCAGAATGGGCCTCGGGGAGAGGTCCTTCACTTATATGTAAGTGGTGGCTGGTTGGCAAAAGACTGAATAAGAGGAGGATTGTCTTTCCTCTGACCGAACCTCCAACAGGAGTCTGTTAGAAGAGAGTGCTTCAGTCACATGACAGTTAAATGTTTCTGAGGTAGGGGCCTGACAGCGACGTTTAGGATGGAAGAATTCTGATGACCACGTATCGGCCGACAGTATTAATTATATATTATATATATATATATATATATATATATATATATATATATATATATATATATATATGACAAATGTTTTTAACCTGGATTTAAAAGTGCTTACAGTTATATATATATATATATATACACACACACACATACATACACTATTAGCTCTGAGATCTGCTGACTCAGGTCAGATAGTGGAGCCCAGAGTTCAAACTGGACCCGGTGAAGCAGCTTTTAGCTGTTATGCTGCACACAACTGGAACAAACTACCAGCAGAACTGAAATCAGCCCCAACTGTAAGCACTTTTAAATCCAGGTTAAAAACATTTGTCTTTCCGTGTGCTTATGGTTGAGTTCATTTAAATAATTTTAAAGCATAATGCTATAAATCCTCTTAATTGTTTCATATTTTTCTTTTTTCCCCTCTTCTTTGATTGCTTTAATTTTGCGTTTTAATGTTTATTCTCTTTAAATTGCTTGTTTTTATGCTGCTTTATTCTGTTCTTTTAAATGTCTTTATGTAAAGCACATTGAGTTGCCTGTGGTATGAAATGCGCTATATAAATAAAGATGCCTTGCCTTAATTTACTGAGAAATTTATTTTTTGTGTACATATTTGGCAAGATGTTTGTTAAATTCATGAACTCTAAGGACACATGGGACGGCGATATATGAAGATAAAACAGTCGTCCCATGAAAATGCACTAAAATAAACTGTTAAACCCTTTAGTTTAATAAAGCTGAGTTAGATTAATAACTAAAGTTAACTCATATTTTTCCAGTATTCAGTTATTGAGGATAAATAAGCGAAAAATCAGTTGAGAAACTGTAGGAAAGTTGAAAGTGTAACAGAGAGAGAAGAGGCTGAAAAGCATCGGGATGCTTCGTTTGTAACCTGGCAACAACTGAACTGATCACATGCAGTGTTGTCAGGTAACAGGTGAATATTTTGTGTAAATATAGACAGAAACTTTTCTTTCAGTGACATTCCCAGGACTCATGTACTCATGTTGCTCATGTAAAGTCTCCATCCACCCAGAGTGATAGCTGTATAGAGAGGTGATGAAGTTGGAGACGTATATTTCTGCAGCGAAAGTGAGTGAAACACGTCTATTTTTTATCTTTTTTCCGCTGTTACCTTAGCTCTAAAGACTAGTCAGTTTTACATTACTGTGTGAGTCTAAAGGCACCCTTTTTTTCTTTGTATATTTCCAGGAAAACTGGAAAAAGGTGCAGCAATTTATTTAAAATGCAAAGATAAATGGTAACACACTATATGCTGCGGAGTCACCCTTCCATGGAGACCACTTCTGATGAGGCTTTGGCAGAGGATGGATCAGCTGAAGGTCTTAAAAACTGTTTCTTTAGAACATCACTTTCAGATATTGTTCATCTGCTGGAGATAGTTAAAGTGCTCCCACTTTTGTCACAGCGGAGGGTGGGCCAAAGGGAGGGAGCCGTCTGGAGGACAGGCACAGCCAAGAACTAATCCTGATTAAGTGCTTGACCACTATTAATTTTGTATATAAAAAGATACAATTATACACAGTACCAAAGGCGGGGAGGGCAGCAGCCTGGAGCTACAACAATGAAGAAAATTATTTTCTATTTCTGTATTTGGCAGGACACGCAGGAAAGCAGCACCAGATGTTAAGCAGTAATAACAAATAAGAAGAGTCTTAAAGTCTGAGAGGACGGTGGCCAGCACAGGGGTGTGGGAAGGAGGGATTGTCAGCGCACGGATGGGGTCATGTACGATGAAACGGGCTTTAGAGAGGGCAAAAAGATTATTATGATTGTAAATGGATGCACAGTCCAGCTAATCCATCCATTTTCACTTCGAGACTCGTCTTCCACAATGTTTTTTTTTACTCGCAAAAGGTTAAAGTTAGAAGTTTAAAGTACATGTTAGATTTAATTCAAAGGTTAGTCCAGATGTTTAACAATACAAGGTTCAAGATGTACAAAAATCTACATGGTTAGGGCTCACACATTTTAGCATTCAAGGCTTGTTTTTTACATTTTTAAATTGTTTTTTTAAATTCTTAGATTGTTTGTAAAGTGTTTATAATTGTATAAACATTTTTATTGCTTTATTATGTCTTGCTACTGGATGCTTGAATTTCCTTCGGGATCAATAAATTATCTATCTATCTATCTATCTATCTATCTATCTATCTATCTATCTATCTATACATAAATCTAAAATAATATTAAGATATATATATATATATATATAAATAAATAAATAAAAAATAGTGTTGGCAGAGCTGCAGTGCATGTTGCTCATTTACTGTAATAAAACCAACAGTGTGAAAAATAACACCAGGTACAGTCTTATTCACCCATGTGTTGTACTGGTAATGTCTTAATTTCTTGTCTTCCATCAGGCTACCAGCAGGTGGCGCCAGCAGCCCGCCACCTTTAAGCGTCACTGCTGATTTTGCACCCCGAATATCCATTTAGCTGCTGTGCCCCAGTGCAGGTGCAGCCACCAAAATCCTGCGTGTCCATGGCCAAACTCTGCGGAGAGAACCGGAGTGAGCAGTTTACAGCTCCAGGATGATTTGTTCCAAGAGAAAACTCCTCAGACAACACGGCATGTGTTTTTATTTCAGTTGTCAGAGGGAAAATAACCAGCTCTGCAGGCTTTTTATCACCGGGCACACTGTGCATGACGGGATGAAAATATTTCGTGTTTATCTCAGAACACATTTTCTGCTCCAGGTCAAGTCTCAGAACTCTTTTGCCACCTCGGGCGGGGGGGTTGAGATTTGGCACCCCAGCTGGCTTGTGTCTCAGCTATTCTTCCTTTTTTATTTAAGTCACTCCCAAACATTGTAAACACATAACTGGGAATTCCACACTTTGGTTCCAAAATGAAGAATCCATCTCTGGAGAATGCCCCCTCTCTCTGACTGTTTCCATGAGCAGAAATTTATGTGCAGCTCTGGATAACATTTATTTGTTGGCTAAACTAAAGCTATTGCGTTCAGATCGTGACAGTGGGGGAAACTGACTTATTACTGTAAACGTGCGTCTTTCAGCTTGCATGTGGTGTTCAGGATGGTTTATGGCAACTCTTTGGGGTCACTGTCCACAGCCAAACGGGAGTTTGCAAAAACCAAAATCTCTGAAAACCATCTCACTAACATCTGCTCATAGCCCCGACCTAATAAAAACTAAAGAATGCTGCTAGTCCGTGTGCTTTACTGCTTATGAGCTTACTTCACTTTTTCCATGTGCTGCTGCAGCAGCGCGGACGTTCCGGCCACGTGGGACCGTCAAAGTTTAGCTTCCAAACACATTTTGTTCCTGTTCCAAATGTATAAATGCATGTGTCAAGCTGAAACTGTGCTGCACTCAGCCTGTCCCACGGTTACAGGCGTCCCAGGCCTTTTGTGTTTGCGAGCAGCGCCTGCTGTGTGTGGTGCCCAATCCGTTTCAGACCACAGCTTTGAATCCATCTGCCTTGGATTTGCCACGTATTTCCAGAGCAGGAGACTGGCTCACCAGTGCGGTTCTCATGGCGATGTGAAATAGTGTGAGGTGGCTGTGCGTGTGTGTGTGTATGTGTGTATGTTTCTATGTGTGTGCACAAGCAGCACAATGTCACCTTGACTGCGATCTACGGGAGGCACTGAGGGCGAGCAGCATCTGTAGAGCTCCGGTCGGAGAGGCAGAAGGGGACTCGACGGTATCTGCGCGTCTCTCGGGGTGTGTGTGAGAACATCTCCAATGTGTGAGTGTGAGGGAGAGAGGGAGTAACACTGAGGCGGGTGTAGCTCTCTCAGACAGCTCGCAGTGCCGGAGGATCCCTCTACAGACCCAGGCAGAGCGACGCAGAGATGTCAGGAGCAGCACACACAGGTGGGTCACACAGCGGCTGAGGGGGGGGGGGGTTAGGTGAGATGGGCCGGGCGCGCAGGTTCCTACGTGTTGGACGGGTGCTTATTAATGTCATCATTGTAATGTGATCATACAAAACTGCCCAAAATGTCAGATTTGTGTTCAGAGGAGGCTGAGGGACTGTAATCTGACCCACGGGTCACTGCCATGCGTCCCAGGCTGCGGGGCTCCCACTGAGGCAGTCAGAAACATCCTCTGAAGTCTCACACGTTGCTTATTTCTAACATTTGAATTTAAGGCAGAGCTCTCTACATCCAGCTGACAGGTAGGGCTGCAGAGCTTCCAGCGGCCGCAGAGCCTCCAGGCACCTGACGGCACTTGTTGGAACCGAATAAAAACCCCGCCGCCGCATCCTTTTCTCTCCGTCATGTGACTCCACCGGGCGGATATATCTGACTCCTGATCGTTCCGCTGGAGAAATGCAGCCTCGGCCAATCGCGTCCAAATGGAGGCGTCTCTCTCTCTCTCCTTCTTTTTTTTTTTTTTTTTTTTAGCTTTCTCCGGCGATGCCTTCACTGGTCGACGGAAATAAGGCAGCTGAGCTGGTGCGCATGTGAGCACCCCTTGTGTTTTAACTTTTGCAAGATGCGTATTCTGGCCCTGTGATGGACTCGCAACCCGTCCAGGTTGCGCATGCCTCTGGGACAGGCTCCAGCCCCCCCGCGGGTATAAAAAGTGGATGGAGGATCTGTATTTTTCCGAGAAAACCTGGCATATTGGAGCCCGGCGGACTGATATGACGCACTTTAGGTTACACATTGATTTTTCCCGTTTTTTTTCGTTAAGAACCAGCTTTCAGGCAGTAAATGGGTTTCCCTTAGAGATTGTTTTTGGGGCTTAACTGTCAACGACGCGCAAGAAAAACACAAATTAAAAATGCTGGAAAGTGCGTGGAAAATCCGAGTGTTCGTGGTCCAATAAAGGCATCGCGTGGCCCAGTGACGTCAGCCGCTCCCCTGCGCCTCCTCCAGCAGCCAGTCAGAGGAGGGATGCTCTGAACGCAAGACTGCAGCATCTTCACCGAGAGAACGAGCAGCGCAAAACGTCTCTTTCTCTGTGTCTTCCCGCAGCTCCGCGTCTCCGGACCTTCATCACCCACCCGCCACCCCGGGGTGTCTTCACGACTGGAGCCAGGATCGGACAAGAAGAACGAAATTCTAGAAGCCAACCCAAATAACGCATCGGATCTTTTAATTTTCTTGTGTATTTTTTTTTTTGCTCCAGCGACTTTCCCTTTTCCTTCTTTGATCCTCGGCTTGATCTCTCCTCTTTGTCTTTTTGTTTTTGTTTTATTTATTGTTCCGTCTCGCCGGCACGTTGCAGAGGAGCGCCACCATCCTGTTCTTCCTGACATGAGTACTGGTTGCAGCGGAATGATACACATATCCTAGTACCCATATCTGAAGGTTTATGGAAGATTGATCCGTTTGCAGGTTTTTAGCAGCCCAGAGGACACTCCATCCTTAGAGGTTTCGGATTTTCTCCCTCTCTGAGCCGATCATCCGCCGCTCAGCGTTTCTTTCTTTCTACCCCTGCGCAGCATCTCTCTGTACGCACGGCGCTCCGCGGAGAACAGCGCAGCTAACCTGCCCCGTCCGTAAGAAAAAAGGCGTATTTTCCCATTCTTAAATCGCTTCTGCCTTCTCCAAGGACTCATCTTTACGGCTACGCTGCGTAAAAAAAAAAAAAAAAAAAAAAAACGGTAAAGGGGGATTTAAACGCAAACGCAGCTTAAGCATCCAAGAGCAAGCTCGAAAATGATGGCCGGCGGAGCAGTACAACAAAACGGCATTTTCTCAAATCCTCACCATCACAATCAACAACCACACATGGAGTCCGATCCCCCGGATTCACGTAAAAGACCCCTGGAGACCCCTACGGAGGCCAGCAGCACCAAACGCACAAACACGGGAGGTAAGAGCAGCGATGGGGATGCTGGGAGGCGGTCCGGGTTTCGGTGAATGTTGGTTCATATGAGACAGGCTGAGAGAAAGCAGAGCAGGTTGATCCCATTCTGGAGCTCAATCCGTGGCGTGGCTCAGCCGCATTTTCTCACATTTCGTATTTGTGATATAAATTGAGAGAGGATGTTTTTATGCGCTCCCTCGTGAGCGACAGTCATTTTCCATCAGCATTAAAAATAATCACGGGTCGCCGCTTTTGATGGAAAGGAAACAATGAGCCGAGGCGAGCGGGGATTTGGAGGGAAGCGTCGGTCCCCCTCTCTCAAACATCCTGAATCATTTCCCCTCTCTAGGTCAGCCGAATTTGGTGGGGTTTTTTTTGTGTGTGTTTTTTTTTAAAAATTGCGTCTTACGAATTACGCGGAGCCACAGCGGCCATGCTGGAGCCAAAATAAGGATGTAAACAAGTGAGAGCCAGATAGATCAGGCTAGTGCGTGATCGCAGGGTTTCATCCCGTCGACGGATGACCTTGTGATAATCTCCCACATCAGCCACCGTCGCCGCCGTGTGTACAATTACACAAGCGGATAAACAAGCGGGCTCATATTAACAGCAGGCCCGTGGCGAGCCGGAAAAAAACCAGGGAATCTGGAGCAGCTCAGAATGCGACGGCGTTGAAGTGTTATTGCAGTATATTCTCACCATGCATTGCCCTCCTGCAGCAAGGAGGGAGACGTTTTTTTTTAATACCCGTGAGATTATCCGATGATGTTTCTCCATGATTCTCAGGGTTGGATGAAATATGAATATGTCGCCATGGTGATCACCATATTTGGTTTTTGTTTACATGCTATCATGCACCAAGCATTCCCATCACCTGGCATTACAACCATCAGCAGCCTATGCTGGCCATGCACCCCATCATGGACATTTGGACATACAATACACCTCTAATGGAGCAGCAACTCTTAAAACTGAGCTGGTAAAGGTTCAGGAGTTGTTCCGATATGCCATAAACCGAGAGCCCAATACACCCCCAGAGGTTAGAAGCTTTAGATTTCAGGGGACTCATCCTCTATAAGTAGTTGGTTCAATGTTGTGTTCTTTTACATTTTCAGGGAGCCTGTTATTGGTTCTTTGACAGCTGTTTAAAGCCCATTACCTCATATATAAAACAGAAATCAAGATCTAAGATTCAGGGATAAATTGGAGCAGGTTTAATTTGATAGGCGCCTCGATCATATAGAGGGGTGTCAGCATGACTGATTAACATTCTCATACTGAAATTGCCATACAGTTCCCCTCAGTAGCTTCTGGATCATTCAATAAAACACTGCAAATATGTTTTCCTCTGAAAACCAACCCGTCTTAAGACACAATTACTTTAAAAAAGCAAGGATTTTAGTACGAGGTAAACACAGTCTTAAAGATCACGAGTGCCACCTCTGTAAATGAGTTGGCCGGACAATGACCAAAACAGACTCTTTAAACCTACCCTTCTGTTTTGCAGAAGTAAGGTGCCTCTTTTCTTTTTGGGTATTAAGGAGTAGTGATCCTCTGTTCCATCAACTTTGGTGTTCGGGGACTATTTGGGTGTCTTGATGACCCCTAATCTTTGATCCTCAAAAGGAAAGCAGAAGGGTAAGGTCAGAGAGGAGGGGGGGGGGGGAGTGGGATCGGGCCTTTAAGTCCCAGCAGGAACCGTGACAGCCATCCTCACGAGTAATAATCAGACAGCGAGAAAGTTAGGCTGAGCAGGGGTGAGCGGCGGGTTAGCCAGCAGTGTTTAACTGCAGATCGATGCAGCACTCAGAGCGCTAAAGGCTCCTCCTCGCTGTATGTAAAAACCCACGGCTGCCTCTCAGGGGACCTTCCTCCTGCCTGCATAACAGTCGGGCAGCTTGTCCATTTAGACAAATGAAAAGGTTGCAATGATGATGATGATGATGATGAGGATGACGGCACGGCTGAACAGACTTTTACTGAGGCAGAGAGGACGCTTGCACCGCAGCAAGGTCGACACTTTTAAACATCCAAACACGAGCCCCTCGAGAGAAGAAAAACAGAGGAATCAGAGCTTGGTTGGGGGTCTTTCTCTCCTCTGTTTTACAAATGTATTTTGTTCTATTTTTTATGATCTTTTAAGAAATTGGTCTTTATTTGACTTTGTTAGTTTGGGAAAACACTGTTGAGATCAGCCTAAATAACTTCTTCCTTATTGAATATAAGATCCAGTAACTGTTGATGTTTCTGGCTCTTTATTCAGAAGAACACATTCACCACAACATGGTGGCTGCTTTGACCCAAACAGAGGCCGTATTTTTTTCACCAAGAAAAGTGTCTTTTTATTGTATCTATATTTCTGAAGCTGCACCCAAGCTGCGGTTCTAACATTAGAAGTTAAAGTTAGTAGATGATCATGGTTGTGTCTCTGAATGATTAGTTCACGCCACACACTCCCCACCCCTGTGCTTCCTCTCTCTGTAGTGGCCTTCCTGCAGCCCCTATTTGAAACTGAAGGCATTGTATTCCCTCACCAAGAAACTGAGACTCATGGTAAGACAAGACTTTGATTTTGATCTTCTACCTGTTTTTTAATCTTTAATGTAACATTTCTCAATGCAGAACTGATTTAGCATTGACCAAATCTAAAAATTTTAGGGTCTTTAACGAGGCGAACCGACAACTGCAGGGCCTGGCATTTAAATAGGACTTAAAGTAACATTTAACACCATCATTCTTCTCATGATTCAGGGTAATGCATGCTGATATTCTTTATATTGTATGTTATCAATTCCATAACATCCATTGTCATGCTTTTTATGCAAATTCAGTGTTTATTTTGTCATGATAAGTGCACAGATGAGTGCTGCTGATGACCTTTGACCTCATGTTAGCCATATCATCTGCTGATGTATTGTTCAAATGTTCATTCTTGGCTTATTATCCTCAAAGTGTGATATACTGTCTGATGGCGGTAAAATTCACATGACTTTAACTAAACTGCTTTTTTTCCTTTCAAACAAGCAGATGTTAGCTTTTCCTTTCAACTCCATCTACTCTTTTGTAGACATCTGTAGATGTGAAAGCGTTTAATTCCATGCCGAAGAGAAATATGGACTTGTTTTTTTTTTTCTGCTTCGCTCCTGAATCCAGGGTTTAACTATATATTATGTGTGTGTGAAGAAAACAGCAAGTGAGATAAGAAAGAAAGAAAGAAAGAGCTGGTCAGCTGTCAGAGGGTAGACGTGGGACAACATGGGACTCCTCCAGCTCTGCGGGTCGTAAATCACAAACGTCTCATAAAGAGCTGACGGTCTTAAAGACGGAAAGATCAATGAGTCACTGCAGTGGCTGCTGCTCACAACCCCCACCCTCACCACCTCTCTAATCCACCAACCCAAACCCATTCTTATGAGTGCCCCTCACCCAGCACAGCGGGGCTCTCCCCTCCATTAAAGGAACGCAGTTTTCCCTCTCCACACATACGATGAGCACATTTTTAACATTTAATTCAGCCATTTAAACTTGATCAAAATGGACAAAAAGAGGTAGAATCTCCCAGTAATTTATTAATTTATGGATCTGCTTTTTAGGGTTTCGTATTTTGATTTGTTGTTTCGAGAGACGATGTTCATCTGGAGAAGAAACTCTTTGCAGGAGCAGAATGATAACATCTTAATATTATTGAGACTGAGGAGAGTTCAGATTAGTCTGGAATTAAATGTTTCTGGTCAGTCGGCCTTAATCATCGTAAATAGGAGGAAATGCTGCTTTAGGCTCCTGGAAACAGGATTTTAAATCACATTAAATATGTAATTGAATAAATCATTAAATGTCGTCAAATAGATATGTAATCAAATTCCTTCATGTGCCGACATTATTAAGGACAATAATACACATTTAAAGCAGCTGTGTAGCTGAACTTGTGATAATTATTTATAAGATTACATTTATTTTTATCTAACTTTTAGCCTGCTGGTCTGTATGAAAAAAAACTACATCATGTCGTCATCCACCCCTCATTTCTTTCCATTTCCTACCAAGCAGCCAGATTTTCTTGTCATCTAATTCTTTGGCCATTTCCTGCTTTTTCACTCCTTTTCAGTCCTTGTACCTGAGCATTTTCAGAGGAATTAGTTTTTTCTTTGTTAAGCCACTTAACTCTGACCTATGAACCATTCAGGCAGAAAAAAGGCTCCTAACTCAAGGGATGAACCAGTGTTGTGTCCACACAGAAAAGACAACTTAGCAAAGAAGCCATTTAAAATCGTATCTTTAGGCACTTTGTTCCCAGCAGCCTGTCACAGAGACACATCATTTCTTTAGCTGCATGTGTGAAAAACAGCAAAGATAACACAGTGTGACAGACAGAAAACAGGATTTCTGCAGCAACAAGGTGATTCCCAAAGAGCTGTTAGCTGAAAACTTGGCATATCTCAGCATGGTGTGCAGTGTGTCCTTAAAACATTTGAGGAAACTGGACAAGTGGAGGACAGAAGAAGAAGTGTCAGGCCTAAAGAACTATCTACAGCAGATGAACAGGATCTGAAAGTGATGTCCTTAAGAAAGAGGAAAAACTCCAGCAAAGACCTGACACAGGAGCTGAGAGATGCATCTGGACCTTCAGCTGATCCATCTGCTGTTGGCCCAAGCCTCATCAGAAATGGGCTCCATGGAAGGGTGGCTGTCAAGAAGCCGTTCTTAAGGAAGGGAAACAGGGAGAAAAGGCTGAGCTGTGCCAAAGGACACAAGAAGTGGGCTGAAAATCAGTGGCAGCAGGTCTGATGGAGGGATGAATCCTCCCCAGAGCCCGGAGCTCAACATTACTGAAGCAGTGTGGGATCATGTTGGCAGAGAACGCAACAAAAGGCAGCCCACATCCAAAGAAGAGCTTTGGGATGTCCTTCAAGAAGCCTGGAGAACTATTCCTGAAGACTCCTTAAAGAAAGGACAGAAAGCTCGTCTGAGAGGGTTCAGGCTGTGTTGGAGGAGAAAGGAGCTCAGAGCAGATATTTTTCCTTAAATAATATAATAATTTATGTTTGCAGGTTTCAGTAACTCACTGAATCTATCTCAAACCTGGACTTCACACGTGGCACATTCTTTTTGCGTGGTTGGTCACATTATAATTTAATTATAATTTAAATGCAACCACCATCGTATGCCGGTGTGAACGGTCTAGGACCCTGAAGCCTGCGCATGCGCAGAAGAAGACGCGACGTCACACGCAGCACGCTGCGTTTGCCGAAGTAAATACGGATGCTAAACATGTGAGCGCGCGTGTAGAACTTCTGAAGTTGTTGTGCAAGTGGAGCCAACGAAATTATAGGGAGTTTAATTAAGTCCAAAGCCTCGCTTTATTTCTACTGACTGGCTTCATTAAGGGTGTCCGCCATGCTTGTTTCTTCCATTGTTTCCATTTGTTCTGGCCGTGTCCCGCCTTCTCCGGCACAGAACTCACCTCAGTGACATAAAAGTCAGATGAAATTCGACATGACTCTTCAGATTGAGCGTTTTGAAAAAACATCAGATATCGGTTTTAGGATCAAATATGAAAGTGGCCTGGCTCTGATTTGAAAAAGAAATCAGATTTGTGCTTTTTAGACTGTCAGATATGGCTCACAAAAAGGCAAAAAAAAGTCAGATTTGGACCACTTTTGCCAGCAGTGTGAACGTAGCCATGGTGACGTTTTAATCCTAAACAGTATCTGCATCATAGGGGGTTAAAACACTGGAATAGTTAGTTTGAGGAGCTGTAGGTAACTGGTATGTTCTCCAAAACCCACCAGCAGGCTTTTAGCCTGATAGTCTGTTCAAAACAAATGCAGCTTTCAGGTGAAAAAAACAAAAAACGCTTGTATAAGCCATTAGGAACTCTTATGTAAGCACAAACAGAATAAATCGGATGTGTTTTTTCTCTTCTTTTTGCTTTCATGTAGGTGGTCAGTAAATGAACATCTGTTCGGGACACAGGTTCAACAGAAGATGTGTGTGTGTGCAGAATAAGTTTGCTGACCAGCTGATAAATTCTCAGTCCTTTTCATCTCTTCTTATTCTTTTTTCACATCATCTTTTTCCTCTTTTCATCTTCTCTCCTGCCTGTAAGATGTAATACATTCATTTAGTAAATGGATGACTGGCTGGTGTTGGGAAGGAGGAGGAGGAGGAGGGTGTTGGAGCTTGAGACGCCCTTGCCAAGTGACATTAGAGGACTGGACTGGCTGTACACCGGGAGCTTTCAGTGCGTTGTGTCTTTGTCTTTTATGTCTGACTTTACTTGCAGAAAGCAGAGATGAAATTTAATGAGGGAGATGAAGGGGTGTGTAAATGGATCCGTGCGCACCCTTAACATACGCTCAGTCATGTTGTGCAGGGAGCCTCGGCTGCCTGAGCCCAGGCCTTAGATGTTATTGATCTGAGTGTTGCTGTGAGTCTTATTTCGGGCCGTCCTCTCAGCGCAGGGCAGCCTTCCTCGCATCGATCCGACTGAGGAAGAAGACGCACCACATTTGTCTTTTATCAACTAAAAACCACAACCGTGAGGTTGTCGGTGGGACTTTTGAGATGTTTTCTTACAAAACAACAGTTATATTTTGCCTTCTGCTCACATGGAAGCTGGAGCGTCCTCCCCTCTCTTCCTGATTCATCCCTCCGGTCGTCCTCTCCTGCCTATCCATACTAATCATTCTCTGCTTCGGCCCATCACGACTGCGGCCTCCTCCTCCTCCTCCTCCTGTCCTCCTTTACCCTCGTCCTCCCATCATTTCATCCTCCGCCACCCCCTCCATCAATCGCACACACACTACCACTGACGACGCTCGCTCGGCAACCGTTTCCGAGGCCGCCAAATCGATCCACAGCCGCCGTCGGCAGGAATCTGCTTCTCCTCCTACAGTCTCAACTCTTGCTCTTTTTTAAAGCCACTGCGTCAAAGTAAAAAAAAAAAAGGAAGAAGAAGACGAAGAAAAAGCATTGTACAGGGTGGGGTGTCGGCGCAGGGAGGCGGGAGTATTCCCACAAAGACGGGCATGTGATTGGTGGAGTGAGACTTTGGTCACAGCGAGGCAGGCGCTGATAGGTGAGGCGAACAGAGTGGCGATAAATATGGATGAAGGAGGGATGAAAGGGCCGACACAGGGATGGGGCCCCTCCTCTGGAACAGTCAGCGAACAATACGACCCGATTTTCACACACTCTGAAGGGAGGGACAGAAGGCGGCTGCTTCAGTTAGCTTTGTTCGCCACTGTGTCTGCTTCGTTTTCTGCGCCCTGATGAAGGCGAATGTTTCATCACGGAGGCGTCTGATTGGCTCAAATTCTAAAGCATTACGGTGGTGCGTTTGTAACGAATAAATGGAGGAATGTCAGAGCTCTGCTCATTTTAAATACACATTTCTGCAGTTATTGGGATGCACTCTGTGCAAAATTTTGTTTTTGTCACTAAAAAAAAGAGCCTTTTTTTAATGTAAGGAATTATCTTAACATCGATGTGTCATTCAAGCAGGCTTCTGTCACATGAAAATGAGCTCATGCGTAAAACAAACCACAGTATTGTTATTTAGCAAGTGTTTTATACCCCTTTACAGACATAACTTTGTGATATTGGCTTCTAAATTCAGTCCCTAAAATCCCTGAATCCCTCCAACAAGGCTGCGTCTCTATTCATAAATTAGAATTTAAAGGACTCCTCTCATTTCCTCTCTACATATTTGACTGTCCAGGGGTTTAAGGGGGCTGCTGGCCTCTTTAAAAACCAGGCGCTTAAAGAACTTGAGCTCATTCTGCACTCTGAAATGTCAAATATTCAGTCGATTGAATTAATGACGAGAGAAGAGTAAAAGATTCAAATGTTGGAGAGGCAAAAGGACGATTTCCTCTGCGAGCTCACGGTATTTACGAGTGACGATGGCCATCTTTTAGAACGAAGACAGCTGCTCAGAGCCTCGCTGCTCAAGAGCTTTACGCCTGTGTGTGTGTGTGTGTGTGTGTGTGTGTGTGCAATACCTCCCAACAAAAGAGAAGAGGACTGGAGGGGGTGTGTTAGACAAAGCCTGCCCCCCTTAACTCTCCCTGCTTACGAGAGATGAATATTTTCCAAGTCCCCAGAGTACCGAGCCTCCGTACCCGAGCCCCCCTTTATCAGGCTCTGCTCACACTGTTTAAGACTCTTCCCCTCGTGAGGGGCTCTTATTTACATTTGACCCATATTAGTTTATTATGGCAGATTCTGATATTTGCTCATACTAATGTTATTTTCTTTTTACTTAATCTCTGTAAATGTGAATGAGTTCATTGTGGAGCTGAAAAACATTCCAGTGAAATCTAGTTTTATCCATAATTTGATGCTTTGATTTAGATCCCCTGAAAAGTCACGCCTCCGAGGTCATAAAATGAGATGAAAGAGAGTTGTTTGCCGGCGTGTGAGCAAGAAAATCAGGGATGAATATGGGGAGTAGAGTTTTCTGTCCATGAGATATTTTACAGCTGAAGACTTTGACTGATTTGTTGACCTGAGACCTGACCATTGTTTCGGTGGTAGTTAGGATTTACCATCAAATAACATGTTATTTTTCCAAGAGAAGTTTAACACTGTGACTCTAAATTTGCTGAATATCTCAACATAAGTGTTCTACATAAAGTGGGATGTAATATCCAAGTTTTCCCCAGCTGTGGTCAGCAGTAGGACAGTTTTCTACAAACAAAGGGACACTCGTTTGCTTCTCAAAAGTGAAGAATTTCACTGCTTTCTCTTTGACTTTTTTTGGGGGGGGGGGGGTTGTTTTTGAGGACAAGACGGCTTGAAGGAATCTAGAAATAGCTATTTATTAGAAACTTTTACCTCTTTAAAAATCTGGAATCAGGAGAAACCTTCGTGTTTGTTTTTAACTAACAAAAAAACACGGGAGGGGATTCGTGATCTTCAGCCGTTCTGCCCAGACTCCGCAGGCCCGTGGACACCAGATCCCGGGATTTGAGCCCCCAATCCCTCAGCATGGAGAGCCTATTCTGGGCCTGGCGGGTCTGCAGGGGCCTTAGCAACAGATTGGACTGTTGACACATCCAGTTATGTCGTGTTGGAGAAGGATTTATTATTTATTGTAAACAAACTCCACATCTCCAGATCCCGGAGGCTGGAAGATGGGCAGTTTTTTGCTCTCACACATCAGGGTGGAGACTCACATGGACTCACATGGACTCACATGGAGGCCTTGCTGTAAACTCAGTGTCCGCGTTGCTGGTTCCATTCATGACAGAAAAAGTCCGTTTGATGTGTAAAAGAAAATGTGTGTGTGTGTGTGTGAGATGCTCGGAGGAGTGAAAACAAAGACCCTCATCACAGCAGCCTGGAGGGAACCCTGTAGTTACTCAGCTGCAGACACCATATCTACACAAACACACTCCTACTCTGCTCTGTAGAAGGTTTGATGTTGTAACTCTTTGTTTCCGACCCGAATATAATTTCTTTATTTTCTTAACTGTGTCTCAGTGTTTGTGTTTTTTGGTTTGTGGGATTGTCGTGGTTTAATTCGACCGCCAGAAGTCTGGCAGTCTGCATCATCTGAGAAACCGAGTGCAATCACATAGTCAGAAGCTATTTCTGCAAAAGTACCCACAATTACATTTGGATAGAAAAAGTCAAGTGACAACAGCCTGTGTTTTGAGTCGGTCCTGTTTAGCTGTCATGTTGTGTGCGGTATACAACATATTAATGTGAATATGCTCCTATAAATGAGTGGAGAGAGGTACTGGAGGAAATGAGCAGCTTGTTTTGGGTTGGAAAGTTTATCAACTACAGTAATTACTGATGCTGAAAAATAGCAATTAGTATTATATAATGTGTGTAAATGCCCTAATAACATCCATCCGTATCTGACTGTTGTGTAAAAAATGAAAAAACAAAGGAGTGAAACGTTCAAACTCTCCCAAAAATCCCACCTCTGCACATCTGGTTAGCTGTTCCAGAACACGGCTTCTTCAGCTTCAGCAGTGTTACTCTCAGTTGTCTATATGATATTAAGGTCTATTATGGACCCCAAAAGTGTAACCCTTTATTAACTGCCCCCCTCCGTCGTCCCTGACAGATAAAACAGGGGGGACTAATCAGTAACAATCACCACTGTTGTAATTATGGTGTTTTTCTAGTGAAAGTTTAGATGCTCATTACGCCGTTCGCACGCCAGAGTCGCTGCACATGGGGGGAGAAGACGCGCTGCATCTTTGATGGTTCTTCTTATGTAAAAAGATGCAGAAAACAGAAGCAGCGAGCAGTGAGCATGACATCATTCTGACTTTTCTCAACAACCGTTAATATAAAAGTCCCAGCGAACATCGGCAGGGGACTGAATGGTTTGACTTGCAGGCTTTTGGCTTAACCTCGGACGGTTATTCCACCATGGGGGCTCATTTTAAAAATGAATTTTGAATTTTAAAAGCAACAGGAGACCAATAAGAATTTATTTTCCCGGAAAGTTTTTCTCTGAGAAGCATAAACCCAAAAGCTTTAACTTTTTTCTCTTCTCAAAAACTGAATTATTTCATGAAATTTTTCATGGACGGACGAATATCTTCATTTGTTTTTCAGCTGATTAGATGAGAGGTGTGAGGGAAGTAAAGTTTAGCTTTGACACTGATGGGTCAGCCGTGACAATGAGAGAATCCAGCTCAGTGTTCTGGGGCTATTATGAGCGACATGTACCTGTGCGATGTAATTACGCATAATCCGAGTTTGCAATCCTAATTCTGACATTAATATATATTGAATTGGTCTTTTATGGAAATGTGGCGGAAATATAACCAAACTGCTCTTTGTGGTTGTGTTCAAGCTGGACTTGGATGTCAGTGGTGACTTGAAGCAAATATTATGCTTACAAAACAATGCTTTTTAAAGGGATATCACACATCGATGTTCGTTTTTTTTCTCTCTGCCGCAGAATGATATGTGAGCCGTGAAAAATATTAAATTAAAAGTCTTGAAAATGGAAGTTTTGCAGTAGGTTTGAGCTTTGAGGAGGAAAAAGAAGCTATTAAGATTTCATGGACCATTATGTCCAGATGCACCTGATAAAACTTGAGGAATGTTGACAAAGCTCTAGTGTAAATTGTGGTTTCCAATGTGGTGCAATGCAGGAAGAAGAGGCCGATAGTGAAACAGCATGTATATGAAAACTCAGTCACTCAAGTGGTCAAACCCACTAAAGGCTTATTTCCTAAGTATAATACAGTCTGTCTTGAATAATGAAATAAACTCCACAGCTCTGCAGTTATAATAAGTCTGCATAAGTGTTCAATAATGCAAAAGGACATCACTTTCAGATGCTGTTCATCTGCTGTAGATAGTTCTTTAGGCCTGACTCTTCTTCTTTTGTCCTCCACTTGTCCAGTTTCCTCAAATGTTTTAAGGACACACTGCACACCATGCTGAGATATGCCAAGTTTTCAGCTAACAGCTCTTTGGGAATCACCTTGTTGCTGCAGAAATCCTGTTTTCTGTCTGTCAGACTGTGTTATCTTTGCTGTTTTTCACACATGCAGCTAAAGAAATGGGAACAAATGATGTGTCTCTGTGACAGGCTGCTGGGAACAAAGTGCCTAAAGATCCAGTTTAAAATGGCTTCTTTGCTAAGTTGTCTGTTCTGTGTGGACACAACACTGGTTCATCCCTTGAGTTAGGAGCCTTTTTCCTGCCTGAATGATTCATAGCTCAGAGTTAAACAAATTGGCCAGGTACAAGGACTGTACTAATGAGTGAAAAAGCAGAAAATGCCCTAAGAAAAACTTTGTAAAACCTTCAGAAAGCTGCAGAACTATTGCTCAAAAACCTCTTTAAAAGAGTACAAGAAAGTCTGGCTGCTTGGAAACTAAATATAAAGAAATGAGGGGTGGATCAAGACTCTTAAAGGTTTATTTGATGGGTGTGTAGGCTTTATAAACTTTATAAATGGGTTCATATTGTTAACACCTTTCACCTGACATTTAAGAGATAATCAGCACAAGCACACACCCAAAATATGTTCTGAATGAAGTCGTGAAAGTTTTTTTTTCACAGGTTTTTTTCTATATAAATCACGCTTGTCCTCTTCTGTAGCGCATGCTGCACATAGATGCATGGTTTTATGATTTCCATGGTAACATGTGCAAGTGTTACCATGCAACAGACACAAGTGATGGACATGAGTCATGCGTTACATCCTCTAATATACATGATGAGTCATGTTGCCAAGGTGTGTGGGCCTGTTTATGAGATGTCGGAAACGATCTGTTTGCGGAGGAGGTGTTTCTGAGTGCGTGTTTGTTTCTGCTTTGTGATGCAGCCTCGGTCTTGTGCTTGTGTGCGTATGCATATGTGCGTGTGTGCACGTGCGTTTCATATTTACCAATTCCCCAGCCTTATTAATACGAGCCGGTTATAATTAGCTAGCCTCTATCTAAAGCAGGTCAGTCCAAGGCTTCGTACTCAAAGTGGGTCACTGCAGAGAGGAGAGGAGAGGAGAGGTGAGGACTAGCAAAGATGAAACAGAAGGCGGGTAAGGAGGTGGGGCAGAGGAAAGTGAGGAAGAACAAAGATAAAGAGGAGAAAACGAAGGATGTTTTTAGGACACAAACATGTGATGGCTCCTCGAGCTTTAAAAAGAAACGCTGCTGTGAGCATCTTTGCAATCAGAGGGGCATTATTGTCACAATAAACATTACATCATCATTACAATTTGCATCTAATAGCTGACACATTGTCAGAAGTCTGTAAAAGAAGCATGAAAAAGGATGCTTAAGAGATTAAAAACATAAATGCACGTGCAAATGATGGCCCACAGCCTTATTACTACGAGCCTGATAGGCTTCAAGGAGACCAGGACAGCTCAGTTAGCAACATTAGCCAACGATTGCTTATGTTTTTTCTAGAGCTGAGCAATGATTAAAATTTTTAATCTAATTAATCACATGATTTCCCTGATTAATCACGATTAATCGCATTTGTACGCAAAATCCCAAAATGAATCCAAAAGTAGTGTATAGCTTTTAGCATTTAGTTTTATTTTAAATGTGCTGCCATATAAATGAAAGTGCCATAACATTTGTTGTGCAAACACACTTTTAGCATCTTTCTGTAGTTTTTATGTAGAAGCCTCGCTCCACTGTCTGTTTCCCTGAATGACTTGCTGCTATCAGTTGTGTGTTTTGCCTTTAAGTGATATTTTAGACTGGAACCACAGCCCTTTTACAGACAGCCGTTCCACTTCCTATTCGCCCCATTATAAAAAATTTGGCCGCAGTTCAGTTGAGTTTCTCTGGGGGCGCTGGCGAGCGAGTGCAGAATGACCATTTTCCATAGGGCTGGCGCTAATAACTCAAAAAATGTCCCCACTAGCGGCTGAAACCTGAAAATAATACTGTGATTTCTGACAGAGGGATCTGGATTTATATCGAAAGTACAATAACCTGGGAGTTATGGCTTTCTGTTTTCTTACAGGTCTGGCATTTGCGAGTCAGTATACGCTAGCATCTAGCTAACGGAATCTGAAGAACGCACGGCAGATTACGACCGGCTGCTTTACGGCACTCGTCCACTGTGCCAGAGTGCTAACCTGGTGCTGCTAACAACAACCAAAGCTAAACCAGAGGCTAGTCAGAGAGTATGTAAAAGGGCTGTGCTGAAATCTGTAACTATTTGAGCTAACACCTCTCTGCTAGCTCAGCGCTAGGACTGACCATGCCGTAAAGTGATGCCACATGCGTGACGTCACTCGGGATGCAATACTGACAATAAATGTGTATTTTAAACAAATCTAGTGAGTCTAAAAAATCAAACCAAGTGCCGTTTGAAAGGATAATTTATCCTGCCTTTAGGAAAATTAAAATGAAAAAATATAAAAAATTATATCCAAAGAAATGGCTGGATCTAAGGTGGATTTCATAGTACCACCATAGAGTTCGGCGTGCTCTGCACTGCTTCGTTGGCGCCCCTAGAGTGCAGTACCACCCGGAAATAGCCGCCAGTTTTCCCTCTCCTCATAATAGAGACTCTCTGCTGGAACTACTACGCTGAGAAGACAATTCAACTTGGCTGTAAATGCAGGAGTTTTTTTTTTAATTTATTTTGAAATACGTGCTTTTATGTTGAAACCAGTAAAACCGGAAGTAGAGCCGGTTAGCTCCATGAGCTTCACACAGAGACCGAGGAGCACCTGTAGCGGTGATGTGCTAGTTTATTTTTATTTTGTTACTCCATGCTTCGTGGTGTTTGCTGTAACTGTGAATGTGATGCATTCAACAGACTTTAACAATAATAAAACCTGCGTTAATACGCGATAAAATATTTATCGGCGTTAAATAATTAACGCGATAATAACGAGTTAACGCCCAGCCCTAGTTTTTTCACAGTACTGCAAAGTTTGCCATTAGTTTAACCAAAATATCAGAGCATTTAACAGGATATAAAACAGAGAAGTTTGTTTTTTCTGTCCAGTATCAGCTGGCGGGCTATTAGCCATATCACACACTGTATAACAAAGCCATGCTTAGGTACATTGCCAGAGACATGGGAGTAGACAGGGAGGGTAAATCAAAAGCCGAACTATCGAATGAGAAAGCAAAATTCACAGTGAACAGTTCCTGTCTCAGTCGGGCTTCATATCAGCACGCAGTCCCTGTTGGTCCCTCAGTCTCACACGTCCTGCAGCCTGATGCTGTTGGCGACAGAGACGCCATCAGTTTAACCCAGTGATACTCACTATTTTTTTCTTCACAAGAGCCACATTTGCAGAGCAAAATTAAGGGAAGAGCCACTTTAACGACAACATACTAAAGTCCCCTTTTGCAAATATGCATTTCTACATATAAAACATCCCACAAAAAAAGAAACAACACAGCCAATACATTTTCAATTAAAGTAATACTATGTAACATTTCTACCTTAAAATAACAGCTTGAAAAAAATTGTGCGGCTAGAATGAGTTTTAATATTACGATTGGCCTGTCTCCTATGCCCTTAGGGGGTCTGAGTTGGAATAACTGCGCTATGTAACTTTGCTGGACCGGCCCGGGAGCTGAACGGAAGTACTTCGACTTGCTTTCTGGCACACCTACCGCAAAAACAAATAGACTCCTCTCACGCTCCCAGGTACATTTGATTACTCCTACCTTCTCGGTCGACATAGCTTGCACCTTCTGACTCCTCGCCGGTTCGTCAACAAACGTGAAAGCGAAAGAGTTTTGTATTTACGACAGTGTAACCGTACATTACCTCCAAGCCTGTAGGGGGAGCTCCATAATGTACTTTTTGAGAAGTTACATTGTATCGCTTTAAGACCACATTTACCTTAATACTGGGATGAGCGGAAGCTGGCGTGCATGTCCTTGACTTTCTTCATGTTGTATTTGTAGTTTGTTGTTGTAATCATAGTGAGACATTCAAGATGAGCATGTTTTTTGTGCTGGTTTTTGCCCTTTTTTAATTAAAAACCCATCCATTGTGCCTGCATCTCACGCTGGCTAAAGGAGCTAGCGTGCTCTGCGGTCAAGTGAGAGGTGGTTTAAGTGGGCTGCGTTGCCAGGTTTAACAGTGCCCCCTTTAGGAAACACCATCAAGCCTTAATTAATACTTAATAAAAATACTTAATACTACAAAAACGCAAACTTGATGAAAATACTTAACACTGTGCAGTATTTGCTGTATGTTATTTGAAAAAATGTATTGTTATCGTTACCATATTGTTATAAGCTACTATGCGAGTGCGAGCCGCCAATTAAAGCTTGAGGAGCCGCATGTGGCTCGCGAGCCGTGTAATGAGTGTCTCTGGTTTAACCCAATTTTAGCTTCTGCATCCCATCTGGAACCCCATCCACTCTCCAGGTACATAAGCCACAAACGGTTGGCTCTGTGCTAACGGCTGTCCAAAAACCAAAATTAACCCATGCAGGAAAGCTAAGTCATTAGGTCAGGAAAAGTGTGGACTCCACCAAAACAAAACAAAAAAAAGACCAATTTATTCAGTCACAAGTATAAAACATCACCATCACCAGTACTGCAAACAGTGTTGGAGCAGAGACACTCGTCATGTTACGTAAAACGAGGCGCTGACGCTGCTCATAATGGCCGATATTCTGCATTTCTTTCACTTGAAATACATTAAATGCATCACTAAGGTTTCCACAACATTTTACATATAAACATTTTGAGCAACACAACCAACAGGTTGCACTTTAAATGATAATGAGCCTGCTAAGCTTCCAGCATGCTGAGTGGCTGCGAATAAATCCAGATTTTTCTGATTTCTAAGATGCTTTTTAGGCTTCACCCACTCAGGTTAATAACTGATTGGATCATTCACGTCTCGAATGTTTCTGCTTCCGAGAAATGTCCTCTAACTGAGTTATCACAAATCAGACGGATGGTTGGACGGAAAGAAGATTTTCTCAGAATATTTATTTAAAAAGTTGACGTTTTCATGGTGGAGTTAAACTTCCAGTTTGGAAAGAAGTCTGACTCAAAACCTGTTAAACTCGTGGAAAACGCCTCGCCTGCTTATTCGGATTCACACAAGCTTTGGTTGAACTGAAACACCAAGTTCTTCTTTCCTCTGCTTCCATGTTTGAGCTCCCTGCAGTTTATATTTCATCACTAGCAGAGCTGAGGAAGGGCCGGGAGAGTGTCGGGTTTCCTGAGTGTGTGCTCATTGACTTGGCTGAACATTTAGAGATGAGAATGGAGCCCACCAAGAGAAATGTAGATAGTTGGAGCGCGTGCTTGGATATGAAAAAACTAAACTCTTAAGGTTTTTTTTCAGTGCAAATGGGCTGCTTTGTGACAATAAAGCTTAAACTTGGAAGAGTCTTTGGCAATTTAACCTAACAAGGTTGTAATTTCTGCCATTTTTCAAAGACTTGTTGGGTGTTCAATAAGGTTGAACTGGCAATAATCGGCTTCTTAGTCGTAAATGAAGTTAAAAAACAAACAGAAATGTTTATTTCTTGGCTCCAACAGAGTCGCTTCCTGGTTGGGTTTAGTAGTTATGGCTCCATTTTGCTGGTATCCATGGTTATATGTTAACAAAACAAGTTACGACAAACTTTGTCACTTTGAAATCAAAACTACTTACTTAGAGATAGAGAATGATCCCAGTTAGGGTCAAAATCTGTGCTTTGGTGATCCTCACCTGCATGGAGATGCTTTAATAAGAGTTTTAATATTCCACAAAGGTTATTTTTGGCCTTTTTGATCAGTATGAACTAATGTCCTATGACAGTCTTTATTGAAATACATTTTGAGAGTCGCTATGGGAGAAACAAATGCAGAAAAATACAGAATTTGTGGTCTCCAGCATGTTCTGCATCACCAGAACTATTTAAAACACTCACAGTTGTGAAAGGAGTTGTCATCTAATTATCCAAAATGAGGGAAAATGATGAGTGATATTACATCACCGGTGGTGTTGAAAGAATTTCTGGGATCTTGAGGCATCGTGTGATGATCAGAACAGGAAGTCTTTGGGCCTGGTTAACACGTTCCTCACCCTCCTGATAATTTCATTGCACCTGTTCAAGTGGGACTACTTCTTTTTTAATTTTTATTCTCATGTACAGACTTATAGGAGCTCAGTATCTGTTCACCAACGACTGTACCTATCAGGAGACCTGAAGAGCCAGCATGACTGAAGCCACCTGTGTGGGTGTGCGGAACCTTTCACTAATTAAATGTATTTATAGTGAGGTGTCACAAACACCTCGGTCCCACTGTTGATTTGTGTTCCAGGCATTCGATGTGAGCTGAATTAAATTATTAAACGCTATTTGCTCGTATCTTGTCGTTACGCCACAAATGAATGCAGGGCACTTACGTACGTAATGTTCACGAGCTCTTCTGTCTTCAGTTGTTCCCTTGAATAAAGCAGAGTTACAAGGTGCCGCGCCCTTGTGAGAAAAATGTGTCCCGAACAGTAATCCTATTTTAATCTGCCTCCAGAGGTTATGTGTCCCGGATTATCAGATATATGGAATGCTGCGAGGGAAGGGGGCCCGCGACACGTTGGAGCAGAGGCAGTTTAAAGAGATGTAACACTCAGAAATCATGTTAGAAACTGCTCAGAAACGGATTTCTGTAGAAATGCAGGAGAGCTAAATCTTTGCAAAGACATAAAAGCTGAAGACAGAGTGGCGGGATCACGAGTTTTTGATTTACTTTGTCTTAATAAAAGGGATTTTAAAGGCTGAAAGACCTAAAGACTAAAAACCTTCAGACATGAAATGAATTTGACCCTTTGCTGCTCCATGAAAAAAAAGAAATATCTGCATCTCCCTGAGGTTTGTTAGGATTCCTTAAGAATTTCTAGTTTATTGCTCATATCTGCGATAGAGATATAGAGTCTAGTCTTGCAAGAAAATGTGTTACAGATGTGCTTGTCTACATGTCCAAAACATAGTAAATTACTATAAAGGCAGAGTAATAGTGAAATAGTTTAAAATAGTTCATGTTACATGATGCCAGCCTGTAACCAAGTATTCCGTTATATGTAAGATGGAGACATATAACCAGTTTGGAATCCACAAATTGTATTTATTCTTTATGAAACTGATACTTTTTGCGTTGTGGACCAAGTATTACACCAAGAAAAATACTGTGCTCCTCTCAAAATTAATCTCATGGGTTGTTGGTTCGTGCAGGCAGAAAAAAACCCTTAAAAAATACTTTAAAATATGCAACATCTAAAGGTTGTGAGACCACCTGCATGTGAAGTGTTAAAATAGAAAACATTTCGTCTAAACCACAATGTTATCAAGCGGCTTTGGCTAATGATCCAACCAGGAAATTACAAACGTGTTTCCTGAAACAAACTGAGGAAAACTCACGAGGATCGAGTGATTGATTGAGTAGGAGACAGGTGTGGAAACGGAATAATGACTCGATCTGAACACAGGACTGAAACCCTGGAGGATAAACTAAGCCAACTAGGAACATAGACCCAAAAGACTAAATAATTAAACCACAAAAAGACTGGAAACACAAAGGACGGGAAAAACAGAGTACAAAAAAACCCACAAATCATGACAGAAATGAGGTCTGAATGTTTGTTTTTTTTTAGTTTACCGACAACACATTGATGTTATCACTATGCAAACAAAGTAAATCCTTTTGTTTGTTTGTTTTGGTTTTTCTGGACTATTATTAAAATGTGGGTAGAAATGCAGAAAAGAACCACCTGACCAAATGTGTTGCAGTTCCAGCCGCTGTGATTGAATCCAGCTCCATCAGGGGCTGATTTTCTCTTTTGCTTTGTGGCCCTTATGCATTAGTTGGTCATTTTCCACTTAAAACTAAAACACAAACGATCCAGGCAGAGCCAGGCAGACAAAAAAAAAAAAAAAAAGCATTAACATGAAAATGTCAGACCTTTTTCAGTCATTCAGAGCTTCTGTAAATGAACTTGTTTTTTCAATTCACATGCAAATTTAGCATTTTCCCAGACGGTCACATGTTGGTTTTGTGCATCAGATTTACTTCAGTAAACCAAATGTGTTCATTGTTCATGTGTACTTAGCTGGAAGTTGACATTACGTACTGATGATGCAGGATAACTGGATCAGAACTGTCCTTTTCCAAGTCCATTTTTCCAAATCAGGAAAAAGTTTTATGTGTTTCAGAGTCACGCGTGTGCATTTCGTCTCTGGGTTTTGCTTATCTGGAGGAGCTGTGTGGAATAAAGAAAGGGACACTGTACTCCCAGATGAAAATAAGAGTGCAGAAAAATCCTGATATTTGTGAGTCTGAGGAAGGAGAAAGAAGGGAGGAGTGGCTCTAAAAGTAGGTTTGGCACAAGTAGTTTTCATTTTGGCACATTTTAGTTTCTGGACTTCTCCCTTTGCAAGGCCACCTCCTTTCCAGCCTTCAGCCTGATAAGACTTTTTTTTATTATTTTTATAAAGAACCATACTTAGCTCACACTGTATTTCTGAGTGAATGTACAGCTCCAAGTCAGCACGATGAAATATATAAATAATAACACATTCGGTTCGGTTTGTTTGTGTGAGCTTATCGGCACCGATAATCAGCACATGTATGTGTCATGGCAGGCATGTGGTGTTATGTGTTCACCAGGCTTCGCATCCACAACCATTGTTTGAATCTGATTATCTCCAATAGCAAATCCGCCGTGCAACATATTCCTCAACTCTCTGCCCTTCGTGCCAAGACGGTGACGAGGACCAGATTCCTCAAACCGTACGCTGAAATTAGATCAGACCAATCTGCACAGAGTGTTTAGAGGCATCCACAAATGGACGTGCAGAGAAAGGGGGGGGGGATAACTCTGGCAGGGGATCATCAGATTATGGAAATAATTAGTTGTCATGAACAAGAGTTATCATTTGATGTGATTGGGTGGATTTCTGCAGCTTTGGGAGACGGTGGAGGGAGCAGGAGGGGAAGACGAAAAGAGAGACTAATCCTTCTGTCCTGGCGTGGTGAAGCGGCGGAGTTTCACATCTGTTCTGTCAGGCTGTGATTGCTGACAAACACGTTCCTTCCACTTCACAGTTTACATTTATTCAACTTTTTCCACCTCCGAGAAAATCAGATCAAAATACAAACACAAAGGCATGCATGAGGGCAAAGGTTAAAAAAAGATTGATAATGCACTCTTTATCTTTTTGTGAAATTTTTTCCTTCTCAGTTTTACTTGTGTGGAAAAACAACACGAACTGCACAAGCTCTCTCTCTGACTTCCTGTTTCCTGTTTCCTGCTGCAGAGGAAGGCGAGTACTTCCTGAAGGTTTTGATTCCCAGCTATGCGGCGGGTTCAATCATCGGGAAGGGAGGTCAGACCATCGTTCAGCTGCAGAAAGAGACTGGAGCCACCATCAAACTGTCCAAATCCAAAGACTTCTACCCCGGTAAGACGCCCTGTTTTAACAGGATGGATGTGTGGATGTGTGGATGTGTGGATGAGGCTGGGAAAATAAAATAAATGTGAATCCTGACATATTTTTAAACAGTCAAATTTGCTGTTTTTATAATTTTCATTCTCAGTTTCTTGAATGATTTAAAATAACGAGCCATTCTGTTCAATAAAAAAAAGAAGACATTCTTTAAAACGCTGAACATTTTGTAAAGTTTTCTGCGTGAATCCAACGGTCAAATGCAAAATAAGTTGGATAAAATCAAACCAGTTGTTCACGGAGGGATGGATAAATGTTTAGATAAATAAAAAGCTCCTGAATTTGTACCGACTCGTTGATCCATCCATCCATCCTCATAAAGGAAGTGGATGAACAGATGGATCAGTACAAAGTGTTGTGAGCCATTAAGGAGGCATTTCATTACTTTAGTCTTCATGCATCAATTTTTCATAACGTTAAAACACTCATCCACACACACACACACACACACACACACATACACACACACACAGTGCTGTTTCAGAGTGGCCGCTGGATGAGTTTTATCACAGATTAGAGCGGCCGACATGCCGCTGGTTGTCATGCGCTGACGTTGGCGATGAGTCTCGTATCAATGCTGTGAGATGGATTTATAGAATTATAAAGTCTGTGCCGTCCATATGTGTGCGGTCATTGTGTGAGAGTTTTTTTGAATCCTCAGGGTCATTTGGGCCTTAACCAGGCCACACATGCACACACACTCAAAGTGTCCCGTGGTGATTGGGATTAAAGGATCGGGATGAAATTGTGTTTGTCTAAACTCCTAATGCCGCCCTGATGTGACATGTGGCTGCAGCAGTGAGGCGGGGGTGCGTGCGTCTGAATGTTTGTTTGTTTTGAAATGCAGGAAAAAGCAACTTTGTCTGCTGTTCGGTATATTTAAGCAAATCATCATTACATTTTTCAGATTTTAATAATTAGGACATAAAATAAATAAAAAAAAACACAGAAGGAGTGTGTGAAAAACTAAGTGAACCCCCTGATCCAACACTTTGGTATCCAGAGGAGTTCACGGTGGACTCAGTGACTGCGAGGTGCCCAGGTCCTGTGGCTGCAGAACCAGCCCACATCATCAGCCCTCCACCACCGTGCTTGACAGCTGGTGTGAGGTGTTTGGGCTGATATGCTGTGTTTGGTTTCCTCCAAACGTGCTGCTGTGCATTATGAGCAAACATCTCCACTTTGGTCTGCTCTGTCCAAAGGACATTGTTCCAGAAGTCTTGTGGTTTGTTCAGATGCAGCTTTGCAAACCTAAGCTGTGCTGCCATGTTCTTTTTAGAGAGAAGAGGCTTTCTCCTGCAGCCCTTCCAAAGTCAGTCTTTTTCTAACTGTGCTGTCATAAACTTTAACCTTAACATGCTAACTGAGGCCTGCAGAGTCTGAGATGTAGCTCTTGGGTTTCTGACCTTGGGGTGACCTTTAACCTTTAACATGCTAACTGAGGCCTGCAGAGTCTGAGATGTAGCTCTTGGGTTTCTGACCTTGGGGTGACCTTTAACCTTTAACATGCTGACTGAGGCCTGCAGAGTCTGAGATGTAGCTCTTGGGTTTCTGACCTTGGGGTGACCTTGCTGGGACGTCCATGACAGCTGTCCTGAATGTTTTCAGCTTGTGAATAATCTTTCTCTCTGTAGAACGATGGACTCCAGATAGTTTGAAAATGGCCTTATAACCCTTCCCAGATTGATGAGCTGCTTCTCTGAGATCGTTGCTGGTGTCTTTCCTCCTTGGCATCGTGCTAACACACACCTGAATGCTGCAGAACTTCTGCTTTTATAGAGGTGCTCACACTGACTGATGATCAGTTGATAAAATAAATTTGATTAGCAGCACCTGGCTGCTAGATACCCTCATAGGAAGCAGTGAGGGTGGATGTAGATGTAAACACGACGCAAGAGGAAAGATGTTGGTTCAGAACTCTGAAAACACGACATCCTTCTTTGACCTCAGCTAAAAGCTTACAGATTTCCAACTGTAACCACAACAAATTGTTCATGCATCGGTTGCCAGGAGTTGATATCGTTGGAAAACATCAAATAAATTGACCAGGAAGGTTTTGAATCTGCACACAAAAGCCTGTTGATTATGAATATCCTCTCAAATTAAAAATACATAGTACTATTTTGTTTTGACTCCCTCTGTTTCCACTTTTTATGACCTCAAACTGCGTGTTGGGTTAGAATTGAACGGCCTCCAGTTTAGCTGTGATTACCAGTGGAAGGTTGGCAGGCAGCTATTGTTGTTGTGGTGAAACATGTTCATATGACCCAAATCTGTTACTATGACGCATACTTTTCTGTCTTAATATGAAATTCACAAGCAACAGGGTCCCTGTAAAAAGGTAAAATTACTGTCACATGCTCACTGTGAAACAAAGCATCAGCAGTCCTGCATCAAGTTAAACCTCCAGCGACTTTCCAGCGTTGTCATAGAGTTTTGCGGATTCGCTGATCTAATTTAGCAAATTGATTTTTTTTTTCATACTTATATTGGTTTGTGTAGCTTCCAGTTTTTGACCAAAATCCTCAAATTTCCAGAGACTAAGCTTTTTGGATGAAATTCAAATAAATAAAAAGGAATTATAATGAAAACAATCTACAATCAATCCCAGACACAGATTTTTTAAAGATGCAGCTTTACTTGAAAACGTTTTTTCCTGATTTAAGAAGAAGGGGAGGAAAGTACAGGCACGGATTCAGTTCCAGTGCTTCGATTTTTCGACATGAGACGTGATTTTTGACATGATGCATGTTGGAAATAACAATTACCAATGACTCGAATAATTTTCCTGTAGAGCTTCCTTCCACATCATCCAGCTGCATTCATGTTTCCCCCCCCGGCCTCTAATTTAAACTCCACTGAGGTCCCCAAGTGTTTATTTGGTTTGAAGTTCAGCTCTCATTTTTGTTGTCTTTGTGTGTGCTTCTTTCGGGGTGTTTGGATTTGTGTATCGGTTCAGTGTTGAGGTCCGCAAACAAGCCGCCGTTGTTTGACATCAGCACACGAGTCCTCTGAAAGCTCTGCCAGCGAGAACAGATGCAGGGTTCAAGAGCCTCAAAGACACACACACACACACACACACACACACACACGTGCACGGATACACACGTGCAACAGCACGGATTCACAACACTGTAAATGCAAAGAGACGAGCAAGAAAAGAACATAAATCCAAATGGAGTCTGCACGCTGGCACAGAGGACGCGCATGTGAATCTATGAAAATATTTATCCACGCAGATGCACAGGCACCAGACACAAACACCTACACATATGTATACACAAACACACAAACAAGGCTTGTAATTTCTTGGGGCAAAGCCCAGAAGAGGTGAAGATGAGGAGGGAGGAAGAGACAAGTGAGAGAAAAAGAAAGAAAGAAAGAAAGAAAGAAAGCGAGGGTTGTCTGGGCTTCAGTCTGGAGGGGACGACAGAAGGAGCTGTGTGTGTGTGCATGTACATGAACCCTTCCTCTGCTCTGAAGGGGGCATCTGTATGCAAATGAGACACGGTTCTTCCTGGGTGACAAATCAAAAGGCCCACCTGCTGCAAGGGCCCGTCTGTGTGTGTGTGTGTGTTGGAAAGAACAAGGCCAGTTTGATGAACAGAGCTGAGAGTTACTGCTGTGTCTTGGCCAAAGTGTCTCATTCCTCTCCTCATTCTCCATGGAGGATATCGGTCACCCCTCATTCCTCCTCCTCCTCCTCCTTTATTCGCACACACACACACAGATAGCTACACAAAGGAAAGCCGAGGGGGTCACCCGAGGTTTTGGAAATTTCATTTCATTGTTCTGCACTAAAAAAACAACAACCAAACCGCACTTATTACAAATAATGTAATAAGACGGTACAAAAGTTAAATAAAGGAGCCGTGATAATTAGGTTCACCAAAGTAATAACCAGGAAAAAGGTTGGCAGTAACAATCGGGGTAATAATAAACTAAAAAATGATTTTACAAGGAAACAGAGTGCCAAAAATAACGAGGAAAACAATTTAAAGGATGAAGTAAAACATTGATAATGTTTAGAGTTTGACCCAGTGAGAGTTAACCACATATAGCTGCGTGACATACAGACACTAAATACTTCACTTATCCTAAAGTCCTTATTAGTTTCAACCAAATCACAAACATTTAAGATATAAAGAGCTAACATTTCTTCCCTTTCACTCAGTGAGCCTCCCCTTAAACTGTTTGGAGTCTTCCTGAAGAGTCTTGTCCCACACTTTGATAGCTGCTTCTTTAATGGGATATTACCACGAAATTGAATGGAAACAGTTAGTTTATTAGTTTGCAGAGCTGACATGGACGGATCCATCCCTGCTGAAAACCCATTGACCCCTGAAGTGCTCCTGTCAATCACTGCTGGCTTGACTCTTTACATCTGAGCAAAAGAAACTGGCCTTTACGACGAGGCATAAATGCAACAATGCAACATGGACTGGAAAGCAGCTCCATTTGAACTCAGAAGGTTCTCAGTCGTTGTCATGTTATTTTCTTTGTTTTATTTGAAGTACATAAAGTGCTTGAATGAAGTGATATTCAGAGGCTCAGATCTCAAACTGTAGCCAGCAGCAAACAGTGAGAGGCTGGTGCGATGCACATGTTGTACTCGGCCCGTCTTTTGTAAATGTGGCCAAGAGAAACATCAGATCCACCACCAAGTCTTCATTCATGGTTATCAAACAGAAACTACTGTTTCCAGGTAGCAGGCTGCAGCAGTAAATATCTCATTTCTACAGAATTACCTTGAAACAACAGAACTGCAATATGGTAATAACCAGTTTTGACTTATTTCATGCAAGATTGTAGCCTATAATATAAAAATAATGAATCTATTTTACCTCATTATTAGGCTTTTACCGTATTTAGGTTTTGTTTTTAACTATTTTTCTGTCTGCAGGTTATCATATCCATTACAAAATGTTATCATACCAATACCAAATACTGTAGTTTTGTCTTGTTGTATCTTTCATTCATTTAATTATTTTTTTCTCTTGGTTTTTGGCCCCTTATTACTTTAATTTTCAGATTTAATTCTGTTATCACTCTGATATCCCCACTCAGGTTATTGCCTAGTTCTTATATCAGTATTTGTATGCCTTTATATATGAATCAATTCATTTATTTATTTATTTGTTGTTATTTTACACAAACATTTACACTTGCAACCATATATTTTCACTGTGTGATTGATGCTGTTCAGTGTCATTTTTGCTTTTTGGAGTAGTAACATCCCAGTTAAAGTGCACGTTTCCTTCCACAGAGTGTTTCAACACGGCTGTAAACAAATATGAGCCATTTTCCAAAAATGAGCTCATCAGCTTAAGTAGAAATAAAACACCTCCGGCGCTTTATTGCAGAATTCAAACAGTGTTTGGCAGCGTTGCAGAGCAGAAAGACCTGAGAGACGTCTCCAGCTGAACCTTGAAGATTAGAAGCTGTTGAAAGATGACAACAAAACAAAACTAATTCTAAAAGTTAAGAGTTTTACTTTAAATGCAACAACATATACGCAGATTTTTTTCTAAATTCCAGCTTTAATTACTGCCTGATATATAAATGTAGAATTTGGAGCAGAAAAAGAAGGTGAAAACAAACAAAATGAAGACTGAAATAGAAAATTCAAAGACCAGAATCAACACAACGGGATGAAAACACTAATTAAATGAACATGAATTACAGGGTAATTACATGCATTTTCTATGTTTAGTTTGTGTTAACAGACTGATATGATACTTCAAACAGAAGAACTATGCTTTTAAAATCCTGGACGTAAACAGCATTTTCTTTCACGACCTTGTCCAACCCTGCTCTCCTTCTTCAGCCTACATTCTCCCGCTCGTATATCACACCCTCCATCTCTCACTCCTTCCTTCCCTTTTTTTTAATTCACGCATCTTTCGATTTGGCCTTATCTCACCCATCCGTCATGTCGCCCTCCCTCTCTCCTTGTGCCTCCTCTCCCTCCTCTTCCTCCGCCATCTCTCCCTGCATCCCATCTGGAGAATAGTGCAGCAGCAGCACTTAAGAAGACAACCAATTAGCAGGGAGCCGCAGCGCTGGGGGACGAGACAGGCAACCATTCTTCCACACACACACACACACACACACACACACACACACACACACACACACAGATCTATGCAACCCACCATTCACTATTATGGCACAACAGATTTATTACATACCCATACAGTACAAGGCGGTGCCGCCTCCAAATATAGCCTCCCTCTGTCTGGCTCTCAGTCTCTCCTGAGCAAAATCAGAAGGACGTTACGGTATTTTATCATTTTATATTACTGTTTCAACTGCAATCAGCAGGGAATGATTTGCATTCTTTGTTAGGGTGAGATGAGCTCGAGTTTTGGTGTGAATTAGGGAAACTTGTTGCCTTGAAATGTCTCAGTGGTTCAGGTGGCACTGACTCACCGGCTAATTACGGATTAAAAAAAAAAGCATTAATTACCTGTAAATACACATCCTAAATGTGTGGATTAGTCATCAATGATGCAGGGATGGATAATTACAACGGGAGCACCTGCAGGGCGGCTGCAGCCACTTACTGAGGCCTAAGTACCCGAAGCCGAGTTCTCCACTAATCATGAAAATGAAACACCGTCTTCTTCAGGCTTCTGACGTCGTACGAATTCAGATTGTTGTGTGTTGGTGCTCTTAGGCCTTAGCTAGCAGAATTAGAATAAAACTCTATTTGATTCAGGATAAAATAGGTCTTGAATATTATTAATTGTGAGTTTGTTGACCTGCCAGTTTTACAGGTAAAAGATTCCACAATTAAATGGAATAAAGGTAACAGATCTCTCCTCGACTTGTAGACTGTTGAGATAAAACTTGTGCAAGCAGCAGTTTTTGAACAGAGAACGAATAGAGCCGCTGCAGCTCCACATAAAATATTCATTTGCGACACCTGTTTTATAATTAGAATCGACCTGCTTCCCTCCTCCTCCCCTCTTCTCTCCGCTGAGATATTGACCTCTGGTCGGACGCAGAGTCAAAGCCATGAAGACGAACTTAAGGATGGAAATAAGTTTGTGTTCCTGCCAGCGAAGCGTCTCTCTCTGTCCCCTTGGAGTTTTATGGCAGCACTTTAGGTGTTACAGCAGAAGGACGCTAAAAGAAAAGTTGGCCGGGCAGAGAGTCACTAATTTAAAGGCTCTTTCTATCCGTCGACGCTGGGGACATTCGTCTGACTTCTGGACTGCACAACGTGTTTGATTTGTCGCAGTGGCAAGCACCATTTTGTTGGGTTGCGAGAGAAAAACTCCTCAACGAAACGCAGTCGTGCTTGTTTAGAATTAGAACGTAATCTTGCAGATACAAGTACCACAAATTAGTTTAAAAAAGGTCAATTGGGTAATTGAGGTTTTAGAGAAAAATGTGATTAAAGTGCAGCTGAAACTTGGTCTTTCCAAAAAAAATAATGTGAAAATCCCTTTAAACCTTTTTTTTTTTTTTTTTTTTTTTGAATGGATTTTTCTCTGCTTTTCTGGAGCTGAAAGCAACTAGAACCAGATTTGTTTTGCAAGTCGCTGCCAAAATCTCTGAGCTCATTGGATGACAAGCCCCCAAAACATCCAGTAGTGTCCGCCTGGAGATAATTTGTCTTTAAAGACTTCACCTTTCACTCAGTAACATGAACATTAATCAAATCAAAGACCGAAATGCAAACGAAAAGCAACAGCTTGAAGTAGAAGAACATGATATCTGCCTTCATTTGGGCCACATTCCTGCAGCAGTGACATCATCGCGTCTTCAAGCCACTTCAATGAGCCTGATCTGAACTGAAAACGATGGTTAATGAGACGCCCTGAAGGACCCGCAGCACATGGTCTTATACTGCAGAGAAAACAGAACCGATTAGTTTCTCATTAGAAGCTGTGAAAACATCTCCGCTGAGTCACAGGAAGAGAGAAGAAGGAGAAGCCCGAATTCAGTGGATTATTCATCCACGCTGGGATCGTACCGGGGTTCTCAGCATACATTCGACTTTACTGACACGAAAACAAATAATCCAAATATGAGAAACTCTACCTCAGACTCACTCCGTCTCCTCTGTTTGTCCTCTGCCACCATTTTAGAGCTTGGTCTTTAATCCCACACCATGATTGCATTTTCCAGCATTTAATATCCCTTGTGCAAACACACACACAAACACACAAAACCAACACACATCTGTCGTAAAATGCCACACGAGCTGACAGAACACCTGACACACACACATCCAACCTCTATCGACATCACTCATTTCAGCACTCAAAGCCTCTTATGCAGCTCTAAGCTCTCAGACTCAGAAATGGAAAACTGCAATATTACATATCACACAAACACACACACACATGTGCAGCTGTAATGGATTTCCTACTTGTTAGCCGTTTCCCTTCTTCATTAAATGACTTATTCATTATAAATGTCTGCTGTTTATCAGTCATAACGAGATGATTTTCAACTAAATTAGATTCCCGCCTTGGTCCTGTCTGAATTTGTCAAATTACAGCTGAAAAGTGACTGCAGTCAGTGGCTCAGAGCTCAGCCAAACTTGGGGATTTTAGCTGCAACACGAGAGTTTCCCACTTGTTTAAAACTGAGACATTTTCATTTTAACAATATTAATTAATCTCCATTATTAACACAGGCTACGACTCTCAGAATCCTTGTGAACAACCTGAAAGATTCCTGGTATTTGCAGTGAATCTGTCGGTGCAGAACACTGGACTCCAGGCTTTCTGGTTTATCTTCACCTTGGGGCTGAGTTCAGACGGCGACCCGAAGCTGTTTGTTTGTGTTTGACGTCAGCCGGCAGGCAGACGGGCTGAGTAATGCGTCTGTACCAGTCAGTGCCGTTCAGGCTGACAGACAGACAATCGTATGCCAGCACTTAGATCGAGCCGGAGCTACGGCGCGGCTCAACTCGGGCTTCCATGAGAGTCTCGAATGTTTCGGTTTAGTTAGTGGTTTTTAATGTTCTGTAATTCTAAACTGCTGCAGCTTTTATTTAACCCTTTACAACCCAGTGGTAATTTTTAAAAGCCTCCATTCAAGCCTTTTATTCCTCTAAAACCAGCTTTTTTTTCCTCGTGTCGATGCTTTTTTTAGATGCGTTGCATCAGGTCAGAATGGATTAAAGATGGTCGAACAGTCGTTCTGTAATGAAATATGTTGGGAAAGGATGACTGAAGCTTTAAGATATTGAAAAAGTAAGCATTTAAATACACGCTGTATTGTTTCCTGGGATAAGATCTTTCATTTGATATGCGAGTACAGCTTCCATTTCTACAGGTTTCACTAATTAAAAACATTTTTCTCTCTTTTGAGTCAGAAAGGCTTTGTGCATTTTAGTGCTTCTTTATAAAAATCCTGTTTGAGATGACCTGCTACGTTTTAGAAATGTTGAAAGGCAGCCTTTAGCTTTTCCTCTGAAACCCTGAAACAGTGTGGAGCAGAGGGAGCTCAGTTGCTGTAAAGGTCAAATTAAAAGCGGCGGACGCTCATCGCTTCCCTCTAAAGTGCTTTCCTGAGTGTGTTTCTGTGTTCAGAGGCTCCGCTGGGAGCTGAACCCTGAACTCTGGCAGAATGAACATGAACTCATGCAGAATGAGATTCCCCCAACCCGAGCAGTGTTAATACCACGCTGACACACGGCTCTGTCGACCAGCTCAAAGTCGCAGTCCACAGTCAGACTGATGCACACCGGCCACAGATTAAAAACTGTATCGTGCACAGAAATACACACCGACTTAAACCTTTCGGCCTTTCTTTTTGATGGCCTCTCACCTAATGTTCCGGTTGCATAAGTTCTGAGCTTACGGGCAGCCATGTTGGAATGTTTTACTAAAAGAGATGGACCTGATGAGTCACTGGTTGCTATTCTGTTTCCCACCTTTGTTCCACTCCTGCGCAGACAGAGGCAGACGGGGAGGCTGTCGAGAAACAGTCCATGTAAAAAACTACATGTTCTGTGGGAAAGATGTTTTAACTGTGAGTGACAGTGACAGAAATTGTTTTTAATTGATCTGCTGTGTAGTATGGCAGCTAAAAGAAACCCTTTACCTCGAAATATTAAGAAAAAATGGCCAAGCTTGATTCTAATGGGTGCACCTTCTGCTCTGGAGAGATTTGAGAGAAAAGATTTTAGGCCTATCACAGAAGCAATAACATTTGGTAAAAGAAGAATCAAATTGCCAACATTTCAATATATATACTTTATAGAATTAGAGGAGAAACTGTGAGCAAAAAAAGTAGTTTAAAAGAAAAATATATTTTAGAATAAATGAGAGGTTTAAAGTGTGTGACATCAACTCAAACCTGAACATTTCTTGGAAAAATCGACAAAATTCATCAAACTCAAACTGGGTTGCAAATAAACCATTAAAGATATATAAAATATACAAATTCATTTAGCAAAAGTCCAACTTCTCATGACTCGTTTCCTCTCTGAATGATGTTTTTACTGTAACGTATGTCTGAGTTTGGGTTGTAACCAGCATATGATGAATCACTACCAGAAATCATAGCACATTATTTCTTATGGAGCTAAATCACAAACATATAGATATATAATATAAAGCTCCAGCAGAGTTTGGTGTTCTTACTTGTCTATTTTCTTTCTTGTCCAGTCCTTAAGAGAGTTTTACTTCGAGTTTCTGGGACTGAATTAGCTCTTGGAGAGTAAATCTGATTACATTGACAGGACACCAGAAACCTCCACATGTGACCCAGTAGCTTCCAGATCAGAGAGGACAGATGTAGTGTAGCATGCAGTGTGTTGTCAGATAGAGTCCAGCTCCTCTGAACCCTCTTGACAGGCCTCCTCCTCCAGGGACCTTTGATTTGCCGACTCTGCAGCTCACAGGTGGCATCAGTCAGTCAACTTGCTGCCTTCAGATGGACTTGGCCGTTCAATCTGAGGTCTGAGGTGAGGCCGTATTCTTCTGCAGAAATTATTTCCTCCATTTCCTTCCATTTCCTTCCTTTTCTGCCCTCTGTAGTTTGTTTGTTTCTGCTCCGTCTGTGTCAGCCTGCAGGAGTCAAAACAGCCAAAACTGATCATTAAAAATGGAGAAGTTGGGGGTCGATATTGTTTTCTCTTCACCTCAGTGCATGCTCCGTCTCTCCATTTGCTGCATTTGTGCTTAGACTTTTAATAAGAGAGGACTGAGAGTCCCAGCGAGGCCGACCGTAAATACAACAGCAGGAATACGGTCGGCCTGCCCACAGATCAATGCTGCGCTGAGTGCACATCTCTCTGTGTGAGTGTGGACTCTCAACTGTCTTTAACTGTGATTTCAACCTGTGCGTGTGAACCAGAGTGAGTATGTGTCCTTGGGATGTGACGGGATAATGCAGTCTGAGTGAAATATGACTGTTAGAAACCCACTCCGACACTTTCACTGCCTCTGCACAGCACACGTGTCTTTGGGATAATCACCACTGATAACCACCTCAGTTCTGTGTGTGCACGTGTGTGCCTACATGCTGCGATTATTTTATTACATCAGAAAATCTAAGATCTCTGTTTTAACTTCTTGAGACAAGACAATAAGAGATAAGAAGCAGAAGTAGGAGGAATAAGGGGACTTTACACCCATCCCACATTTATTTTAGTCACGGTTCACCTAACTTTATTCATTCGTTTCCACTCTAAGACAAGTAGTACTAATAAAAATGATAAATTAGATTTTTTTTGTTCTTTTTGAACACTTCACTCTTCTTCATTAGACAGGAGCAGCTGGAGTCCTGCTACAATTTAAGATCTTTGATTTATTCTGAAAATAAGTGGGATCTCTGGAACATGACTTTGAAACTCAATATATTTTCTTTTCTGTAATTTCTTGTTATGAAACTGAATCTATCCACATACAGTGTCAACAGACGTGCTCTTTTTTGCAGATTTCTTGTGCTATAGAACAAGCTGAGGAGCTCTGATTCTCATCCCAACCCCTCATTTCCTGTTTTTCAGTTGCTGTTTTGTCCTTATTTCAAACATTACACATTATTTAGGTAAGATTCAACAAAAAATAATTATGAATACATCACAGTTCGGGTTATAACAGACACAAGTCTGTTGTTTTAGTCACGGTTCACCTAACTTTATTCAATCGAATCCACTCAAAGACAAGTGGTAAACAATAAAACATAATAAATTAGATTTTTTCTTGTTCCCTTTGAACACTTCAGTCTTCTTCATTAGACAGGAGCAGCTGGAGTCCTGCTGCAAATTAAGATCTTTGATTTATTCTGAAAATAAGTGGGATCTTCTGGAGCATGACTTTGAAACTCAATATATTTTTTTTCAGTGATGTAGTCTAATGATGAAACTGAATCTATCCACATACAGTGTCAACAGACGTGCTTTTTGCAGATGTCTAGTGCTATAGAACAAGCTGAGGAGCTCTGATTCTCATCCCAACCCCTCATTTCCTGTTTTTCAGTTGCTGTTTTGTCCCTATTTCAAACATTACACATTATTTTGGGTAAGATTCAATATAAAAAATGAGTACGAATACATCACAGTTCGGGTTATAATGGAGACAAGTCCTGCCGTCTCAGCTAAACACACAAAATATGCTGGACACACAGAACCAGCCATCCTTAACAGATGGAACAGGAGAAGAAAATCCAAAGTTTTCTGTTTTATGACTACTTTATTCAATTCAATTCAGTTTTATTGTCAATTCTTCACATGTACCAGACATACAAAGCAATTGAAATTACGTTTCCCACCATCCCACGGTGAAGACAAAGACATATATGGTAAAAAAAAATGACACATAGCTAAACATTAGGCTAAATAGACATATCTAAATATAAAATAGGCATTTAAAATAAGTAAAGTGCAAGTTGCAAGTTGCATAGTAGTGCAAAGAAAGTCAGGTAATAGCAGCATAAGTTTTCATGTTTTGTTTAAAACATGAAAACTGGCCTTTCACATTGTTACATAAAATTGTATCTCGGTCCCTTTTTTTAATACATTTTAAGGTGTTGGTACCACAAGAACCTCGGTCTAGCTCAGTCTTCATTTGTCCCTGAGAGAAAGGAAGTTTTGATCCCTGGTATTGGCCTTTTCCACACAGAAAAATCGATGTTTTTAATGTGAAGTCTGACACATTTCATTTAGACTCTGCCACATTTTAAATGAATCCAAAGCCCTCGGAGCTGCCTGCAGAAACTTTGCACTGACACATGGTGAAAAAGCAGGTTCAGACAAAATAGTTTCAAGTCTTATGAGCTATCAAATAATTATTTGAAAAAAAATGTGCTTTTTTTCTTATTAATACAAAATAAATACTATCTACATTAAACCCAGCCGGTTCATTGATTATAAATCAATCCCACACCTGCAGCCAAGTGTGTGATGACTACGATTCACTTGGATTCACATCTATAAGCTGGATCCTGTAATATTAGGCATATACAGACGGAGGTCTTATCTGCAGCGCACAGCTCAGAATCAAACACTTTATTTTCCTGCTGACAGATCTGAAATAAAAATGTGATTTTTTCTTTAACATTTTTATCTTCACATGACGAACAGAACACCCACTTTGCTCATATGCCCAGTTGTAAAGAATTCCTAAATGACCAGTTTTGTCTGAAAAGCAAAAAAAAATCTTTTTTTTTTTTTCTGTGTTTGGTTTTATTTTACGGGCTCGCAGCCATCTCGGTCGGCTCTGAAACCAACTCCAGGAAATGTTGATGGCTCACCGGAGACTCATGTGTGAATGTGGAACATGGATCCCTGTTTGCTGGTTTCGCTCATTCCTGGCTTATGTAAGGGAGAGGCGGAGCAGAAAAGGGATGCAGACTTCCCGAGCGGTGCTGAAACGACGATTCACTTGTGCGCGAGTGAGAATGAGAGTTGAAGAGATTCCACCTGCCTGCCATTCACAGCATCGTGGCGCCCTGCAGCCGCTCAAACTGCAGCGTCATTGCAAAGGCTTTGCTGGTCTCTGTCTTGCCAGCCGAAGCGCGTCTCTCTGGGCGAGGCTGCGACTGCCGCTCTCAGGCTCCACTGAGGCCTGCAATCTGACCGACTGATTGGTCATGCAGTTCAGAGACAGCTGGACTCCTGGTTTAAGCTGCTAAATGCATTCAGCAGAGATGCACTTGAATCACATCCAGGTCTGTTGAAGATATGGAAAAGTCATTTCCAAGATGGATAGTGCCAGCCAATCTGCAGAGTTTGTCACTGAGTTAGTTTCCATGCTTATATTTCAATGTGGTCTAGCAATGTGGTTTTTACTTTTCAAACTGTATGATTAGAATCGTGCAATAATCAGATTAAGGATTTATTTAAATCCTTTGATTTGTTAGATCATGAAAATGCACCAGTTTTCAAGCTGTGCAGGATACCAGACAGCAACCATAATGTTTTGTTTGCAAACCAACAGCAGGGCAAGCAGCATGTGGACTATTCTATCATTTTTGTGTTTTTTTGTTGAATTTAAACCAGTCAGTTTATATTTTTAAGGCAAGGCAAGTTTATCTGTACAGCACAATTCAAAAAGGCGATTCAAAGGGCTTTACAGAGACATTAAAACAGTAGAAATAAAAACATGATTTAAATTTTAAACAAAAAAGAAAGAAATAAGAACAATAGATAAAATCAGTAGTTAAAATGTGACTAAGTTTTGAAACTCCAGCTTCAGATTTGGAGCTTTATTCAAATGCAGCTGAAAAATAGGTGTGTCTTCAGTGTTTCAGCTGATCTGAGGCTTTCTGGGAGTTTGTTCCAGACATGTGGAGCATAGAAGCTGAATGCAGCTTCTCCAGATTTAATTTAAACCTAATTAATCGATCAAAAATCCCCAGACAATCTGTAATTCTTATGTTTCAGCGATCTTTTCTTTATTGGGCATTCTCACGTCCAATAGATCTCTTTAAGAATCTTGTTTTTCCCCACAACAATCATTAATGATTCATGTCTTCCAGTTCAAGCATCTCACAAAAATGACAGCAAGAGATAAAGAATAAATATACTATATATATGAATAAACTCGAGCAAACAAAGAAATGCTTGCTGAAGTTTGTTTGTCCCCGTGTCTGTGCTGATCCAGCTGTGTCAGTGCATGTGACAGATTAGAGTCCAGTCAGCACATAAAGAGAAGGGGGTGTAGGAGGAGGGGGAGGAGGAAGAAGAAGAGAGAAGGAGTTACCAAAGGGGAGAGTGAAATAAAGAGGAGAAAGGAGAGGGCGAGCAGGAAGAGGAGGAACAGTTCAGCGTGCAGAGGTTTGCTTGAGCTCTGAGGGTTTCCAACTGTCGCAGACAAAAGGCAAGGCAGGGCGCTCTGTATGACAATAGGCTCTTTGACCCCGGTCAAAGTAGCAGGGGGGAAGACGGGGGAGGAGGCGGGGTATGGAGGGTGTCCCCATCTGTCTCGGAAAAGAGAGCGTCTATACATCTGTACGCTTCGTGTAAATCTGTGTCACTGTTAAGTCCCTCTGCAGGTGTGTATGTGGTGCACGTGCAAACAGAAATAAGCCTCAATCATCACAACCCTCACAGATGGAGTTGCATCTGATGAGGAGTGTTTACGTTTGTATAATCACATCTCAAAACTTTTATTCTTTCTGTTGCTTTACACAACCTCACATTTCTACATTAGTTACTACGATTAATGGCAGTTTTTCCTTAGAATTATTAAGTGAATTTGAAGTAAACCTTTCAAATGTAACCAATTCAAGAACAGGCAAGTTTTCATTTCCTAGGTTGGACTGAAATATAGTGTCATCACAATGTGACTGTTTAATGTTACACAGATATGAGGTCCTTATGTGAGAAAAATTGAGGAAAATCCTCAGAATTGTGTCAGCCTTCATGTTTATCAATTCATCTTTGACAAGACAAAACCACCAATAGATATACAGTAGCTAGCATAAAACTTTGCCCAGCTCTCTTTTCTAATTGAACATACACTGTTGCTTTTTAAAGAACAATTTTACCTTTATTTAATTTATCTAAATATTAAGTAGCACGCTAAGTACTATAGCTTCACGTGGCTAGCTAGCATAAGCAGGCCCGGAGCCTAGCTCATCATGGCTAATATATCATACACATTACGGGTTTTTCTTAAACACTAATTTCAACCTATACATATATGCTGTCAGCTAAACCTATGCTTGGTTACACTGTGGCTTTTTATGACATAGCATAGCTAACTGACTATAAGCTTCTTTGCTAACTTTTTCAGTTAGCTACACTAGTGAGTCTATTTTTTTCCCCACAATTAAAATCTAATCTGTCACCTGTAACTGTATTTAAATGCACGAAGAACTGGTATCTTATATAAATGTTCTGTTATTTTTGTGTGGGTACAGCCAGTGTTGTTATCTGTTCATAATAGAATGTAGCTAACATTTGCTAAAAAAAGTTGCTAAATATTTCTAGAAGACATTATATGCTAATTATCATATACATCATTTGACCAGCCCTTTATAGCTAATTGTATACAGTTTATCAGTACAGCCAAATACCAATTAAAGCTGCTCTTATTCACATATTTTTCTGTTTCTGTTGTGAGAAGCTAATCTTAGATAGCTATGACTAAAATAATGGCCCTTTAAGACGATAGATGTGTCAATCTACAATCACTATTGCTCTGAAAAATCCTGATTTTATAACTTCAGGATCATCCGACAAAATCACCATTTATATTAAGTTAAAGACAACAAGCATGCTGTGATTTAAGCTATATTTACATGTATGAGTGTCACAAAGGGAAAAAGATAGATGATGATATTTTAAAAGAAGCAGTGAAATCACTTCATTTAAGACTTTCTGGTAATAGAGGAGCATTATGATGATGGGCCACAATAATGATCCTCGCCAGCAAATCTGCAAAAACCGAACCCCATAATGTGACAAGACTCATTCTGCCATCTTTTCACTTTACTTTGCATTGATTTTGTAGTTCCATAACTTAATTATTACATAATCTTGATTAGTTCATCCTGCATTAAAAAGAGATTAGATTAGAGCCACTTGTGAAAAAACAACTAAAAGTGGTGGAGAATTTGCAAAGAACGAACCCATTAAATTAGATCACTTTCCTTAAAATTGCCAGAAAAGTTGCTTGCCTTAACGAAGGATTCTGCTTCCCAGACATCCCTGTTTTTCTTTATGGAAAGCAATTTTTAAAAAATGCTACCTACCTACTTGCATTTTCTGCAGCACACTGTACTACATACCGAACCATTCTTGAAGTAAAACACCTTCCTGTTACCACAGGACATCTGTTTCTAAGACTGACAGCCAAATTAAAAACTGCTTTTTGTGAGGCATGGGGGGAGTAAATGTTTCCAATTGACGGCTAGGATTTTGTTTAAGAGTGTTTTAATCGTGACCCCATTACAACCCTTTAAAAATCCTCCTGCTGGTGGATATTATGCGAGTCAGCCTTTAACAAACAAAAAAATCCTCTAGCTGCATCTAAGTCAGCAGACATTAACTGATGGGTGTCTCCCTCTTTCTCTTTCCTGTCACCCAACTTCTCGAATCTGTCAGTTCTTATGACAGAGAGAAGCTTGGCTAAGCAACGTGGTTTGGACCTCTTCATAAAACATCTTTGTCATGATCACAGACAGCAGTTTCAGCTGGTTTAGCCGGATAATATCGCCTGCTGTTTCTTTTCCCATAAATAGCAGACATAGCTGGAGTTGTTTCTGTGTCACCATGGCTATTTGCTTCTTTCACAACCTGCTATGAGTACAGCACCAGGCCTTCGTGTTTGTCTTTGTGAATTTGTGTTTTGCGTGTTTGATGTAGGTTTGCAGAGGTAGGGCGCAGCAGCTACACACACATGCACACCCCCACCCCCCAAAGGACAAAGCAGAGGATTGTGGGGCTTCACGCCCGTTGCCTTGGTGATGAGAATCAAAGTGACAGCTCTCCTTTAGGAGGAGTACCCCACCTCCTCCTCCACCTCCTCCTCCTCCACTCATTCCCTTCTCTCCTCCACAGCAGGTGTAAGAGAGTGTGAGAGACAGAGAGATGTCTTTCTTCCCGTTTTTGGTCGGCTTCCAGATCCTCTCGCCTGCTGTCCTTGAGAGTCGCTGAAATAAGCAGCGCTGGTGGGAAGTTGAGGCTGTAATTTGTGTGTCAGCTTTTTTAATAACATCATAAATTGTGAATGCAGTTGGAAAACCGAGTAAAGCTTTTTCTGGAGGAGCTGCTCATAAGACATTATTCGATCCAGCTACAACACTATATCAGAGAATCGTACCATAACGACCCGTATTTGCAAATCATTTCCTCATGCTCATTATACGACGAGACTTTACTGCTCTTTTAATTTAGATGCAAACGGGTCAGAAAAATATATCTCAAAAGCAAAGTGTTCATCAACTGCAACGCAAACGCAGTGACAAATGTTCTCCGTCCTGATTGGCCCTCTGCAACAATGACACTTAGCGTTGGTGGGAGCCATGGCAACGTCCCCCTGGTAGCACAAAGGGGTCAGAGCTAAAAGGTCTAAACCTGCTAATGTCTCCGAGCACCCCTCGCATGCACAGATGTGTGTGTGCATGCTCTTAAAGGAGCAGGTTCCTTCACAACGGAGTCCGGCTTTGTTAGGCCGTTGCTTTAAGGAGGAGGAAGGTGAGCGTTGCAAACAAAGAGCCTCATTGATGTGAGTGAGAGCCAGTTGTGAAATTGCATTTTTTTTTTCTTTACAGACCCCCCAATCTCTGGCAGAGGGACAAAGGTAGCCTTTTGGGACCCCTTAACCCCTCTGTCGAGCACACACACCCTCCCCTTACAAAGGAACTGGTTCCACAGCTGCCTCGAGTCCCTCATCCCTCCCCAGTCCCATTAGTTTTAATCCCCAGTGAAAGCTCCCTCAATTTCTCCCCCTTTTCTAACACTCCAGCAACCATATAGACCCACCCCCCACATGCACAACACGTATACACTTCACAACACCACCGTAGCCCCCTTGGTCTTGCATGATTAATCCCCCCCCCCTCTCCCTGTCTGAGGTCCCACAAAGCCGTCAGCTGTCATATCGTCTCTGACACACTGGCCCGTCCGGAGACCACAGGGTGTAATTACACGTATGGTACAGATGTGGTGGTGTGTTATGGTCAGGGGTCAGACGGGTTGGCAGGATTTAAAGGGATAGTTCGCCTCTTTTGACATGAAGCTGTATGACATCCCATATTAGCAACATCATTTATGAACATCTTCTTACCCCCTGCTGCGTCCTGTGAGCCGAGTTCCAGCTGAGTTTTGGTATTGATGAAGGTAGTCCGGCTAGTTGGCTGAGGTTTAAAAAATAAAGCGTCTTGCTTCTCAAAACAATATGCGTTCAACCCCAGCCAACTAGCCGGACTACCTTCATCAACACCAAAACGAGGCTGGAACTCGGCTCACAGGACGCAGCAGGGGGTAAGAACATGTTCATAAATGATGTTGCTAATATGGGATGTCATACAGCTTCAAGTCAAAAGAGGCGAACTATCCCTTTAATGTTGGTCACATGACAGGTGGAGCAATATTATCCTATTATTTTCTCCTCTTGTTTTGTTTTTTGGTTGAATTTATTATTGATTTTACGAGTAAGATTGTTTAATAATCAACAGCACTGTCAATCTAATCATCAAAACAGAGAAGGGATTAAGCGGCAGCTTGTTTTGGCAATCTTATTTCTTATTGTTTTAACCATGAGTGATGATGACAGAAGGGCACAAAAATAATCACGTGAACAGTGAATCATGTTTTTCACATTCCTCCTGCTCACCACTCTGCCACATTTTGTGCTTTTCCAGCAGTTATCCATTCTTCCACATGTGTCATCTCATCAATAAACTTGGGCCACTTTCAGTAAATCTCTGCTTTCATCCTCCTCCAGCCTGCAACCGCCTGTTGTTCTCCGCGTCGTGCCGTAAATCACGCCGTCGTGTTCCATGTGGTTGTCATTAATACAGATGAGGTCACACTTCCAGGCAGACCCCACCCTCTGCACTCAGATGCATGTACACAGTGACACACAGACAGCACGTTACACGGTGCACACTTTGCACATGCATGCGTGCAAACGTGCCGATATATACGCGCTCGCTCAAACGCTCTTCTTCCGCTCTTCTTCGCTGCAGAGAGGAAGGCCCGTAGACGGAGGAAGAGAGGGAGCTAATTAGTGTTTTAGCTGATTGCTAATTGCCACTTTCTTCCACCTACTTACACACGACTGTGAAAAGAGAAAGAGATAAACTAACAGTCATTTTATACCCCTTTCTATCAAAAACTCATTTCACTCTTTTACTCCTAATTACACATCCAGCTCATCTTTATCTGGTCCACTCGTGCACAAACACATCCAGGAGTCTGGCATCCTGTCTCTGGCCGTTTTTCAACACTTTTTTTTACCACAAAAACCAGGATCTGCAGAAGGAATCACCTCTAGATATCTTACAGATACAGAATGATTTGTCAACCAACAGAATATATGTTCTTTGCCTTAAATGACAACTTCAGATCAATCATGTTAATTTCTTTTTAGCTTAAGTTTCACTCAGGTGTTCATTCAAAACCAGCCCGGTCAAACAAAAGCAAGAAAAACGACAAAGATATCAAAGACAGTGTGTTCACTGTGTGATGTTATGAAGCTGATATCAGCGAGCTAGTTCACTTCTTACCACAGCTGTTGGCAGATGTTTATTATGCCTGTGAGTGGCAACACACTCGAAAAAAATCAAAGTCTTACCAAGTATATTTGTCTCATTTCTAGTCAAAATATCTCATTACACTTAATATAAGACACAACTGCCTAACAAGTGCTATTTCAGCCAGATATAGGGACTTGTTTGAAGACAATACATCTGGAATATCTTGTTAAATGAAAAAGTCTTGAAAACAAATTGTTTTGAGTCGGATTTCATATGAAACAAGCTTTTTTTTTACATTTGAAGAGGTTTTTAAGCTAATTTCAAAATCACTTTTAACTCAAAAGTCCTAAATATCACATCTTATTTCAAGAAATCTTGGCAAGCCGATTTTCACTAGTTCCATTGGCAGATTTTTTTGCTTATTTCAAGCAAAAACATCTTTTATTTGTTGTTTTTTTACTTATTTTTGCATTTTTTCCAGTGTATGCTTGTATTAGCAGCAACATATTTTCCATGTACAGTATTTCTATCATCCTTTGCTGTATGAAACACAAAACATTGTGAAAAGTCCCACATTTTGACCCTCTTCTCAGCTCCCAGGCAGCGTGAGGTTTTGTTTGGCTTCTCTTTACAACATCTCTGATTGAGGACGACAAATAAACGCTGGATTAGAGAAGAAGCATTCGACTTGTATATGTTCCTAAACTGAGAATTACTGTGAAAGCATCTGCACCTGGGTGGGGTGAATTACTTCAAACAGTCTGCCATCTCATGGAGGCCGGGCAGAATTTCAAAAATGATTATTTATTGACACGAGTGGAATCGGATCAGGATGGGATTATGCTACGTTATGTTAAGCATAGAAACTTTTCTTTTAGTTTTAAGAAACTGTACAACTGATGAATGCTTATGTGACTTTGGATGCATTTTCCAGATTCCAGGTGGAGCGTTCTGGCAGGGATGTGTTGCATGATATAATCATGATCTGACGCATGGGTGTAAAACTAAAATCTGATGTTTTGCTTTACGTGAAACAAACTCTTTATTTGTACTATTTCACCAAAAGAAAATTAAACTTGAGAGGCACTTTCTTCATGTTTTGTTCGAGCAGAAAGAAAGCACATCTCTTAGACAACACCGTCACTGCACTGGAAAAAAATCAAAGTCTTTCCAAGTATATTTGTCTCATTTCTAGTCAGAATATCTCATTACACTTAATATAAGACACAACTGCCTAACAAGCACTATTTCAGCCAGATATAGGGACTTGTTTGAAGACAATACATCTGGAATGATGTATTTGACATTTGGAGAGGTTTTTAAGCTAATTTCAAGATCACTTTCATCTCAAAAGTCCCAAATATCACATCTTATTTCAAGAAATCCTGAAAAGCCGATTTTCACTAGTTCCATTGGCAGATTTTTTTTTTCCTCATTTCAAGCAAAAAACGTCTTGTATTTGTTGTTTTTCTTACTTATTTTTGGAGGGGCATTTTTTCCAGTGTGTGGGTCTAAGCAACCCGACCTCTGCTCTGTCTTTAATCACATTTCTAACTGTGTAAAAGTTGGGTTTGAGTTACAGTATTAGTCTTCTTCTGCAGCCAGAGTTTTATTTGTTTTTCCAATGTGGATTTATGTCATGTCGGAGGAGAAGCGTGTGAATGGCGTGAATTCTTGGGCGGTTTTTACTAGCGGTGCAAGCATTCAACCGGCCGCAGAGAGGAAAGTTCAAGAGTAGTTGAGGATGTTTTGGTGAGTTTGACGCTGCACAGTTTTCACTTTCTCAGGCCACGTGTCCTCACTGCGGAGCCAAGTTGCAGTGCACACACACACATGCACACACACGCAATCATGGGCAAAACATGATCTCAGGCGGACAAAAGACATACTCAGAAACGTGCATGCGCAACACTGCCGTCCCAGCTGTAACAAATGGGGACCAGATTGTGTATGATGATTATGATGATGTAAAAGACCAGGCATGCTGGTCTCCATGGTTGTCAAGCTTTGTTGAGTAAATGTTCAGAGTGTGAGTGCATGTGAGTGCATGGTCGAACCCTGGTGCCGCGAGCTATTAAACAACTCTCCTAGGCTCCCTGTAGAACTGATCAGATCCTAATCATGCACAAGTTTGCTTCAGTGTGCCGTCATGATGAACTGTTGTTTCACTTTAAGTTTGATTTCTTTCAGATTTCAGATGAGATTCCAGAAGTGCACGTAATCTGTTGGCACATTTGTACCTGCGCACGATGTTTCCTGAATATTCCCTCCAGATTTGAAACCAGATAAAGCAGGATTTTTTTTACAAGAATAAGAAATCCCAGTGTTAATGTTTGGAAATGAAAGGCGGTTATGTGCAGGTATTATAATACGGCTCAATAAACTTCAACAAACAGAGCGGGGTTCTAACAGTACATTAGATTAAGCCCTCTGTGGGGTACATATGAAGTCACAACATGGGTGTTTGGTGTTAAGGGGAGAGAAGATTGGGGTGACGCTCGAGTTCAAACACCTGGTGCTCTGTAAAGTTGTGAAAACGCTTATAAAGTGAGATCGGTATTCTCATAATGGAGCTCGGATCGACTCCATGGACGCGCTGATAGGCGTATTGCTGTAGCTGCGGGTGTGCGTTGGCGTACGTGAGACACGGTTCTCAGGACGAAGGGTGTGTTCAGCTGAGCGAGTTGGCAGAAATGAGAGGAAGAAACAGTGAAGATGAATGTAGAGTGCAACATCTTTTATCTTCCTCAGACTTAAAATTCACAAACTTTAGTCTCAGACAGCTCTTTTTTTTGTGTGTTTATTGTTTAAAACTGTAAAAATAAGTTTGAAAAAAGTACCGTTTTTGAAATTTCTCTGAAAAGCCCCATTAGTCTCTATGGGGCTGTCATTTGGAGCCTAACAACACAAAAAGTGTAAATCTGTTAGCTTAGAGGCGTAAAATGTGAGAGAAACGACTCATTTTTACACGTTTTAAAGAAAGGAATTGCAGCTCGAGTGAAAACTGTTATTGCTGCAGAAGGTTAAATCTCAGCTTCACTCCAGCTCAGAACAATTTGCCCATTTATTTCTGTTTTTCTTTCGCTATGCCTGAATAAAGTCAGTTGTTTTCATGCATGAGATGTGATTCTGTGGCTGTGTACAAAACCGCATACTTCTCCTACTTCTCCTACTACTCATACTAACTTTTTGAGTTAGTATGCGAGTTTGAATAAGTGAGAAGTTCCCGGATGCATACTAGATTCGCCGAAATGTTGGGTATGCATCATGAGGTTACTACTCATACTCAAACTACCCAAGATGCAACGTAACGTGACGTCGCCGATCGTCATTTCCTGTCAAAACGGCAGTTTCAAGCTAGCTACAACGAGGGTAGGTTCACTTCCTGTTTTCAAAACAAAAGCACCAATTGTATGGTAATGGCTTTCCCTATGATAAAAGGCAACGGGTATTTTATTTTGTGAAAATAACCGGAAGTGCGTTGCTCACTGCGGCTAGCTTTAGTAGCGCCGAATTCGGAACAAAATTGTAAATAGCCGGTACTTTGTCAGATCTAAACGACTACTTTCTTGCCTGAAAATGTTTCAAATGTTGCTAAAGTTTACAGAGTTTAGAGCTTAAGCGAAATCAGCTTCAGGCTGGCTGATTTCGGCTCGGGCAGGAGCGAAATGCATTGTGGGTAAACGCTCTGCATACTGTCTGATCGATGCAGTACACAGTATGGAAGTATGTAGCATGTATTATGCGTTTTCAAACACAGCCTGTCAAGCAGAAGAACAAAGAACAAGGAATAATAATATATATATTTTACACTTTGCTGGAGTCCCACATATTATACTTCTCATAATGCATGAAGAGGTTTTGATGTCCTACTGTGATTTACTGTTTAATTCAAATGAAGAACTTCTTTCACTTCTTCTTTGACTGCTGGGCTGTACAGTAGTTTTCTTTCTATTTATTTGAGATTTTTACTCTCTTGGAACTTAAACAAAAGGTAGTGAGTCAGCAATCCGCTGCTGTTTTTAATCTGTCTCTTAAAGGTCCAGTGTTTTAGGGGCCCCCGTAAAATGCCTTCGCTGAGTAGTTGCATTTACTTTTAATTGTGACTCTGCTTTTAAGGGTTGAATGTGTAAAAGACAAAGTAATCTGGGAGGAACAGAGATATGTGCTTGTTTTCATACCTCTTTAGGACCTTCTCTGGCATAAATCAATGTGAAACCCCGATCAAAGTGTAACTTGAGGTTTGGTTTTCGCTGGGCTGGTCCCAGTAATGGTGGCTGTGTGAACTTTTGTGTGGGAGAGAGGCTGACAGCAGAAATGGGGCAGCTGACGGGGTAACGGGGCAGTTGCAGGGATGGATTTGCAGGAGGGGGGGATTTGAGGCTGTTAAAGGGTTGGGACAAGGAGGCTTAAGCCAACTGATACTGTCCATATAACACACACTCACTGACACAAGCCAAACATTGTGTAATGTACTCATAACACTCAGAAACGTTAAAAAAAAAACAGCCGTTTGAAGAAGAAAGCTCATGACAGGCAGATATGAACACATAAAGTCAGACCTTAGAAACACGCACACACACAGCGGAGGCTCCAGAGGTATGTTTTGATAACTTTGGCGCAAGGCATTGAAGAGCAAAGGGGTGTGTGTCGGGCTGGGAGACAGGTGTGGCTTCATCATGGCAGTTGTGCGACACCAGACACCAACAGTGGAGATAACACTCATTGAGCCTATAGTAATGGAGCTGGAGTGTTTGCTCGTGTGAGCGTTCGCCTCATATATACGGTGTGAACGGGATGCCACAAAAGCCAAGTACACACTCAGATGTGAACAGAAGGTCAGCATGTTGTCAAATCCCGCCATTCCAGACACAATTCTTCTCCTTTCCTGCAGACTTGAATTCATGTGGTTGAGGAATGATTCCACATTCAGTCTGAGCTCTGCAGAACACTGATCACTTTCACCAAAAACCACTTTGTTACGGCAGAAATTTGGAGCTCAGAGATCAGAAACAGAATCATTCTTTTGGTCTGATTTCCTTAACTTTCCTTTAACTTTATTTATTTATTTATTTATTTCATAATCATGCCTGTTTTTAACACAGTGCTGCCTGAGGGCCTGAAGATCAGGGCTATCCACACTGGAAAAAAATCAAAGTCTTACCAAGTATATTTGTCTCATTTCTAGTCAAAATATCTCATTACACTTAATATGAGACACAACTGCCTAACAAGTTCTATTTCAGCTAGATATAGGGACTTATTTTAATACAATACATCTGGAATATCTTGTTAAAGAAAAAGTCTTGAAAACAAATTGTTTTGAGTAGATTTCATATGAAACAAGCTTTTTTTGACATTTGAAGAGGTTTTTTAAGCTAATTTCAAGATCACTTTTAACTCAAAAGTCCTAAATTACACATCTTATTTCAAGAAATCTTGACAAGCCGATTTTCACTAGATCCATTGGCAGATTTATTTGCTTATTTCAAGCAAAAACGTCTCGTATTTGTTGTTTTTCTTACTTATTTTTGGAGGGGCATTTTTTCCAGTGCAATATTGAATTTCTGTCATTGCAAGATGTCTCCAGATTCTATGAATCTTTTGACGATATTATGTATTCTCGATGATGGAATATTCAAAGTCTTCTCGATTTCACAGAACATCATTCTGAAATTCTCCCATGATTTGTAGATGCAATGCTGCTGTTCTTTTTCACCAAAAACCAAGCTCTTCTTTGTCTAATTTGAATGTTTCACTTTGTTACGGCAGAAATTTGGATGAAAAACAGCTCGGAGATCCAAGACAGAATCATTTTTTTGTTCTTTTTTCTTTAGATTTAGGCCCCCAATTTCTTTCGTGTGAGAGAAGTTAGTCGCAGAGGAAAGAAAGTGATGCAATCGGACAGACAATTAAAGAAGAAGTAGAGGCGATGGGAAATTAAAAGCAAAGAGTCGGTTAAAGAGAGAAAGACCCGGGGTCAAAAAGAGAGCAGTTATCCCCTCATTCCCTCCTCTCCTGGTGCCACTTCATTATAAAGTGATGGTGGCTTTTAGTGTGTGTTTGAGAAAGACGTCGGCCTGTTAGGGTGTGAGTAAAATCAGAACAGCGTTGAACTGGTTTAGGTGGAGCAGGAATTCACACGAGGTCCGGTTACCTCGCCGCCTTCCGAGGATACAAATGAGCTGTGTGTGCGTGGAAGACAGATGAGTATGCCAGTGATTATGTGTGCGTATATATAGTTGTCTGCGGTGACACTTTCTGCAGAGACTGTGTGTGAGAGTGTAGCTGCATTCTTTCCACAAGTGTGTGAGTGTGTGGAAGGGTTCCTGCAATGTCACCATTTAATGACATGAGTGTGTGTGTGTGTGTGTGTTTGGTCCATGGGGAAGACCCGAGCGGCACACACTAGTACAGCTGTTCCCCGTTCCCATGACGACAGTCACTTCCTGTGCAAACTGTGCTTTTTGTGACATTTTTAGTTACGCTTTTTCACCTGTGGACATGGATTCATTGTCTGTGCTCATCTCGCAGAGAGTGTAATTGACATAATTTGGTATTTTCTCATCCCTGCACATCACATTAATTTGCTTTTGTGCTTCCACACGTTGGTTTTGAGCTACTGTGGTAGCTTCGGAAGGTTTTTATTGTACATTGCTAAATGCAGATTCTCAGTCATCCAGCTCACGGTAACTCTAAAAGCCGCACTCATTCAAGATCTTGGTAGTAAGTATCTGTTTTACGATCAGTTTCATGTAAACTATTAGTTTAGTTTGAGTAGAAAAATTTCTTCTAAATCAACTAAGCAGTTGTTTGAACCTGGATGTCGGTATTTTTATTTCTCCAAGCTCAAATCAAAGTCAAAGTAAAATGTATTTGTATAGCACATTTCATGTAAATGTAAATGTAAATGTATTTTATTTATACAGCCCTTTACAAACAATCGTTACGGTGTAACCAAAGTGCTTTACAGCAAGTAATAAATAAAGAGAAGAATAAGTAAAAACAATAAAAGAACAGTGAAAGCAATAAAATACAACAAAATCAAATAAGATAAAATAAGACAAAAGTGTCATCATACTACTGGGTATCAAAAGCAATCCTAAATAAGTAGTTTTTTAGCCTAGATTTGAAGAGGATTTCATGTACAGAACAATTCAAAGTGCTTCACATAAAATAAAAGCATTGCAGCAGGGAGTGTAAGAAGCATTAAAAATACATAAAAGAATATAAAGAGAAACAAATAAAATAATTAAAATGAATTTAAAAACGAGCAACAGTCCAGATAAGTTCAAAGATATCGTGCAGATTTCATGCATAGACACATAAGAAAAGAAATATTTTTAACCTGGATTTAAAAATGTCTCCATTTGGTGAAAGTTTAATCTCCACTGGCAGTTTGTTCCACTTGTTTGCAGCATAACAGCTAAATGCTGCTTCTCCATGTTTAGTCTGGACTCTGGACTGGACCAGCTGACCTGAGTCCTTGGATCTAAGAGCTCTGCTGGGTTTATGTTGCAGTTCTGTGAGGTTTGGAGGAGGTGTAAATACAAAACTAATAAATGGTTTATAGCTCCTCATTAGAGCAACACAAAGCCTGTGGTAAAGCTTAAACACCTACGCTGTTGTGGTGTGGATTTGTAGCACTGCGACAATCAGTACATTTCCATCCACGGTTAAGTCGAGCTGCCGTTACAGCTGAAGTAAGCTATTTAATTGGATTACTGAGCTTATCCCAGGATCCAAGCACGTAAAAATTATTTATCTTTTTGGGAGACCTATGTCACACTTTGCTGTTATAGGTATGAGTCTGTCGACATTGGGCTTTTTCTGTTTGACCCATTTGATAACAGGACAAAACAACTGACAAATAATTTAGCTGGAGGCAAACTGGATATCTTTAGAGCTCTCTGGTTTTTGTAAGTGCTGATGTGCACGATATTCCTTGTGGTTATTCTGTTGTTACCGGCGTCTTTTTCTTCTTCTTCTCCTGTGTGTTCCGTCTTCTTCTGTTATTTCCAGGTTGAAAGCCCAGGATGGGAACTGCAGATTATGCACATGGGCCAGTTTGAGACCAATTCAGCATAAACCTGCAGGAATAAGTCAACAACTTTGAAAAATTTAGCTTTGTGGTGCTATTATGAGAAGTTTCCCTCATAAGCAGACCTTATTTGATGCCCAGGAATGAGAACAGAATGAGTTTTTATACTCTTACTGTATGTCTCCTCTTATTTTGACCTATAGTGAGTCTTACAAGGTTCATACGAAGCTTTTATGGGATATATTCGCACATCTAAATGTAACTTTTGTGTGGCTCTGATTGGTCAGACATCCTGCTGGGCCACTTACTTCCCAAACCTCTCTTTTCTCATTTGAGCAGAGTATCCATTCAGGTTTGTGAAACGGCATTTACTGAACACTTAACTCAAAATGAAATGGGTGAGTAATTAGAGATGGGCCTAAAAGTCTTGTGTGGTTTTTATATGATTTGAAACATTTTGTGATCGCTGAACAAAGACACTTTCTCGCTTAGAGCAATGGAAGATGATGCAATAAGCTTACTTTAGTGCTGTCACAAAGTGCTGCATGTGCATCCTATACGAGCCCGTCAGCCATAAGCTCCGTTTGAATAAGTTATGATGTAATTAAAAACAGCGTTTTTCTACGACTTGCTCAGAGCAGACCATCAGCTTTCAGATGAACGAGACAGCAGGTTCAACAATGTGATGGAGAGACGGAGCGAGAGGAGAAAGAGGAAGAGGACGGTGAACACAAAAGAGACAGAGAAGGGGAGATTAGCTGAAGAGAGAAGAGAGGCCGAGGAGGCCGAAAAGGGGGAAAACGAAAGGAGAGGAAAATCAGAAGAGAGGCAGTCATGGCATCTTTTCAGCTGTTTGCTCGGCATGGGCCGGGTCACTTGGGCAACAGCAGTCCTGCTGCCAAGGAAACGAAAAGACAAGAGAGGAGAAGGAGGAGGGGGAGGGGAGGGGAACTGAGGACAGCAGCCAAACACAGGGTGGATGCTGAAGTAGGATTGTGAGAAAAGACTGTTTTTTGTGGTGGTTTGTGAAATGCAATAAGTGTCCTACACGGCTCATTTTTAGCATTTCTTTGTCTTCCAAATGAAAAACCTTCGGCTGATAGAGTGAGATGTAAACTTCCTGCAGCCCAGAAAGAGAAAGGACAGCTTCAGCAAGGCCTTTATGAGAACAAAAACATGCAGTCTGAAGCATTCAGGGCTCCTTCTATCGTTCCAGATAACTGACTGTGTTGAAAATGATTTTTGGTTTTTAAAATGGAGGTTGGGAGGAATTTGAAAAGTTTGAAAGCTCAAATCCTTCCTGCAGTCTGCATGTGGTCGCTCCCGTTGGCACATCTTCAATAGTTTCAGTCATTCCGTTTTCTACATGCTTAATGTAGCTCAGTGCTAACAGACGTGCCATTTTCTTTTTGCTTTGGATCTAAATTTGCCTCCCGAATTTGTTTCCACGTTGCTCAAAAACACGGATGGAAGAAGTGGATGTTTATGAAGCGTGCGGTTAACCAGCAGAAGAACTCTGGATACAAGCGAAGGACATGGAGTGAAAAACAGGACGAAGAGCAGCAGAACCCTCCAAGTGAAAAGCATTACATCAGTTCAGAGGAATTCCTGCCTTTTCTTCCAGTTTCTTTTGTTGTTCTTTGGAGTGAGTCGCCTTATTCTTCTGGCGTCTTGGGTGCTCTGTCACTGCCGGACCTCTGGACCGATAAAGGAGGAGAGGAAGGAGGCGGGGGGAGGGATGTGTGAGGGAGAGACAGGAAGGGAGGGAGGCTGACAGGAAACATGGTGGGGTTTCAGAAAATAACATGAGGTGAAGAAGAAAGGACAGACACCATGACATTAATGTCAAACACAACTCTCTGGCTGAAGCTTCCACCGTGAAAGAGTGCAATGAGTTCTCCAGGCTTCTTGAAGGACATCCCAAAGCTCTTCTTTGGATGTGGGCTGCCTTTTGTTCCCTTCTCTGCCAACATGATCCCACACTGCTTCAGTAATGTTGAGGTCCGGGCTCTGGGGAGGATTCATCCCTCCTCAAAGCTTAGTTCAACAGTCAGAAATCTGGGAGTGACCTTTGACAGTCACCTGAGGTTGGACAGACAAATTAACAATGTCGTCAGGACTAGTTTTTTTACAGTTGTGTCTCCTATAAAATGGGTTAATTCCCATTAATAAAAAATAAATAAATAAATAAATAACTAGATAAAATAAATAAAATAAATAAAATAAATAATAATAATTCCCTATAAAATTCTCCTATAAAACGCCAAAGTTAAAATGTTTTTAAGTCGTCATGACCTTGAGAAAGCCATCCATGCCCTGATAAGTTCAAGGTCAGACTATTTTAATGCTCTTTATGTGGGCGTCTCCCAGTCTTCTCTCAGCCGCCTTCAGCTGGTGCAGAACGCTGCTGCCCGTCTTTTAACCAACACCAACAGACGTGTGCACATCACTCCTGTTCTGAACTCCCTCCATTGGCTTCCTGTCCTTTATAGAACTGATTTTAAACTTTTAATGTTTGTTTTTAAAGCTCTTAACGGCCTCGCCCCGTCGTACTTATCTGAGCTTTTATCAGTCCTGGTAGAGCTCTGAGGTCAGCAGATCAGTTTCTGCTGGAAGTGCCCAGGTCAGAATACAAACCCTGGGGTGAGCGAGCCTTTTCCCAAAGCTGCCCCCAGGCTCTGGAATAAGCCCCCCGTCCAGCTTAATTCTGACCTGGGCCTCCTCAGATCTAGGGTAAAAACCTACTTATTAAGGATTGCTTTTAATACCCAGTAGTATGATGATACTTTTATCTTATTTTATCTTATTCGATTTTGTTGTATTTTATTGCTTTCACTGTTCTTTTATTGTTTTTACTTGTTTTTACTTATTGTTCTCTTTATTTATTACCTGCTGTAAAGCACTTTGGTACACCGTAAGGATTGTCTCTAAAGGGCTGTATGAATAAAATACGTTTACATTTACATCAGACCTGTTGCCACTGATTTTCAGTCCACTTCTTTGTCATTTTTCTTAGGTTGAGCTAAATAAAAGGGGACAAAGGATGCTAGTAACATATGAAATATACAATTTGAAATTGGTTCTTTTGCAAAGCTCTGTCTGTTTGTGTTGACACAACACTGGTTCATCCCTTGAGTTAGGTTCCTTTAAATGATTTACTGATCAGTGTGAACCAGCAGAAATGCTCAGGTGCAACCTCTCAGATCTTGGTTGTCCTTGCTCTTGTGCATCCAGTTTGTGATAATACTGCTGATCAGTAGCATTGGGTTCACATGGAGCTACAGGATTTTAGCAGCATACATACAGTAAGAGTAAAAGTATTATTCTGGAAACATAGGATCTTTTCTGTGCTGAGTGTTCACACTTCCGTGTGCTCACACCGGGGTGCCAGATGAAAACTTTTGTTTTCCCCATTTCTGTGTTTTTAAAGTCTGTAAAGAGTAGTTAAGCTGCCCCCTGGCCAGATGCTCATGGTAACTCCATGATTTAATACGTTTTTCCTAATTGACCATGATTTCGTCTGCTATAAATGATGTGGAAGCCAGTGGGAGAGCGTATATTACGGGCCCGTTGGGGCTCAGGGGAGACCAGATGAACTCTGTGCCAGCTCTTTACAAAGCAACCATCATATTTTCATCCACATAAGCTTTCACCGAGCTCTCACTTTGCTCTTCTGCTCATCTTTCTGTCTTCTTCACTTCACATTGATTCTCTTTTTCCTCCTTAAACTTTCCTTCCCTCTCTCTTTAGTTTCTTACTTCTTCTTGTGCTGTTTTTACGCTCCCGTCTTCTTCAGCCGCGTTTCCTTCCTTTCTTCCTCTGATCGATCCGTCCTTCAGTGATTTCTTCCTTCCTTCCTTCTTTATTTATTTTTATTTTTTTTTACTTCTTTCTCTCTGTCCTGTTCTCTCTTTAATGACAACTTGGTCGACTGTAACAGAGAACAGCTCCAAGTTTCCTTACTGGCCCTGATTACATCAGCACATGCAGTCATGCTCACGCACACACACCCACACACACTTGGAAGAACAGTTCATGACATCACCAACAGCTGCCCAGCTGCATGAAAGAGCATGTGTCTTGTGTATATGTGCAACTGTGTGTGTGTGCACGGTCTTAGAGGGGGGGGGTGACGGTTAGTTGCCATGGTAACGGAGCAGGACCAGTGAAGGGGTGAACTTCTCTGCCATCTATCTCCCCAGAAGAAGTTTGGTTGAACTTTGGCTGTAATCAATGTAACTCTGCAGGGTTTCTCTTTTCTTTCCCTCTCCGTCCGGCCTTCCACGTGTTTGCTTCAACAAACCTTAGCCCTAATAAAAGCACGGTGACGTCTGCGCGGTCGATTTATCTTTGAGTTATTGAGTCATCAATCGCTTAATCCATCTGTCTTTCAGTGGCTGAGGCCCGTTGGTCTCAATGTCAGCACTGTTTTTTCCACATTTCAGGGCACCATCGTGCTGGTAAACACTGGGAAATACAATGCAGGGTTATTAACAAGCTACTTCGCCTCTTCAGAAAGCAGGAAATAAGCAACTTCTGCCGCTTTGTTGCTGAGTCGTGGACGAAGAGAATTTTAATCAGCTTGTTTTTTAAATGGCTGCACCTCAATGAGACTCAAATATCAGATACCTCATGCATCGAACTTAAGGTATATTTTGGACAATGTTAGCACTGAGGAAAGTTTTCTTTTTTACGAGAGAAGCTGATGATAGTGGGGTGTTCTTTCCTCTCATTATGGAAACTTTTAGGAGTACGATGAGCTGGATACAGAATACCAGGACTTCAGAATCTCTGGCTGACTTTTATCACTTCCCCTCTGTCTGACTGTCCTCTCTCCGTCTTTCCATACACTGCAGTCTTTAAGCCATCTTATATTCTCTTTAACCCTTTGGAACAACAAGCCCGGCTAATCCAGCCGATATGATCAAAGGTAGCAAGTTAACCTGAGCTTATCCTCAGCCTAAGGAGATCTGTTTAATGAGCTTACATTAAACCAGCCGCCACATCTCTGTGCTTCCAGTCAGCTCCAATGGAGACTTTAAGGTTATTTTATACTGAAAGATGGAGAGTTTGTCTGTATCCTTTTTCTGGGATGTAGTTTTTAACACATGATGTTCCTGTATCTCCAGTCTGTCTCTCTTTTTGAGACGGCAGCCGTCTCACTCTCACTTACACTGGAAAAAATGCCCCTCCAAAAATAAGTAAAAAAACAACAAATACAAGACGTTTTTGCTTGAAATAAGCAAAAAATCTGCCAATGGAACTAGTGAAAATTGGCTTGTCCAGATTTCTTGAAATAAGATGTGATATTTAGGACTTTTGAGTTAAAAGTGATCTTGAAATTAGCTTAAAAACCTCTTCAAAAGAAAAAAAAAGCTTGTTTCATGTGAAATGAGACTCAAAACAATTTGTTTTCAAGACTTTTTCATTTAACAAGATATTCCAGATGTATTGTATTCAAACAAGTCCATATATCTGGCTGAAATGGTACTTGTTAGGCAGTTGTGTCTTATATCAAGTGTAATGAGATACTCAATGAGACAAATATACTTGGTAAGATTTAGATTTTTTCCAGTGTACTTTCCCATGTAGAAAATTCATGTTAAAAATCTTCTCCGGATCAGAATTACATCGACTTTAGGTCAAACTTTCCACTTAAAGTCCAGCTCAAGGCCTTGTTTTCCTTTAAAAGGAGCACACAGATCAGTGTAGATTTTGATGAAAATCTCTACGGTAAAGGCACAAAATGGAGAAATTAGGAAAAGACCACAAGCAAGGAAAATCTTGACATGATTAACAGTGAAATTGATACAAAAAAAAACTGTAACGAGAGAAAACTGTTGAGTATTTCTTCAAAAATATCCAGACAAGCTCATGTGCTCACTGTTTGTTTTTCAGGTTTCCACATTTCTGTGCACATCACACAGAGTCTCCTTGTCTCTCCGTGTCTCCGTGTGTCTGACATTACTTTGTTGTGACAGCTTTCACAAAGGTCTCTCCCTCAGCATCCCAGTCCGTCCGTCTCTTTCCTCGTCTCTGTTTGTCTCCCTCTGTCTCCGCTGTCGCTCCATTTTGACATCCCTATCGTCTCTGCGCCGATCCGCCTCTCCCTCTCTGAGTTTTTCTTCCTCTCCCTCTGCCTCCTCCATCCCTGATGGTGTCTGATGTGACTCAAGTCTTGTGAGGCTCTCTTCGTATATATATCCCCTGCTGATGCTTTTTTTCTCTTTCAATCACTGGCGTGCTGGAAGTGAAAAAGCTGTACATCTCAGCATAGCAGGGGATGAACATTATGTACCTGTGAACACATGACCTCTGGCGTTTCTGTCACATCTTATCTTTTTCATCTCACTCCCTCTGTTATGCTCTGCTGTTATTTTGCAAATATTAATGTTTAAAAAAGTTTCAGAAACACACTCCAGAAAGGAAACTTCTTCCTATGACAAATGGGGCCACTTTGCAGCAGTTATCAGACACATTGTTTCACATATTCGTCGCATTAGCTGCAGATTTTCAGGTTGGCTGTTTATGCCTTTAGTTGTTTCCTGACCTAAAAAACAATATTAATAAATCAAGAGGCAGTTACATTTTCTCAGGCAGTTGAATTCTTACACTGTGGAAGCAAAGTTTGAAGCTGCACTTAGTGAAATCTGCAAACCGTTGGGGATATTTTCTAAAATACAATAAATTGTTGGATCGTTTGATGTTTAATAGACACAAGCCCAAAGAAATTGTCTGACCAGCTTCATTGCATTTGGAAAAATTAAACAAATCTAGAATTTGATGCCAACGACACACTAAAAAAAAGATGGTAAGGAGGCAAAAGTGTATGAACTGTTCGTAAAGGCCAGATAAATGTTCAGCTTTCCTGGTAATGAGGTTTATTAATCATATCTCTTTTAAAATGAATCTTTTGCGCCACTGTAACCGGACATTTTATCCATTTTGACTAGCGTTAGAGCTCATACTAAAATGCACAGGCTAGGATTTGCTTTCATTTTTTGTTGTTTGACTCTCAAACAGAAAACAAAAAACAGCACAATATGCTTCAACACATTCAAACAGACAACCGTGCTGCAAACGAGGAAACCTTGAAAACACTCCAAATACATGCGATAATGTCAACAGCCACAAAATCTCACAATAAATGCAAATACAGCAACTTGCTGCACATATCTCAGCAAAGAAAAAAAGTTACTGAACAAAGGGCCAAAGCCCAAAAGGTTTGAATCATTTATTGTACATGTAAACAGCTGCAACTTAATTATACTTCATGCACAGAACAGTTTGTGTCAGGCTGATATTAATCAAGACTAAGAGGTTAACAGGTGTTTGCAACACTGTCAACATGCCTTGATTCTGATTCTATGCACTTACACATTTTATGTATACATAAAGTACAGAATTGTACCTTTGGGGGTATGATGGCTTGTCACTGGGGCAGTACCCTCAGAAGGTATAGTTTTGTACCCTTTTAGTTTGTACCTTACAGAGACCAATCGTGTACCTCTGGTGGCAATTTTGTACCCTTTTACTGAAGTAGCCTAACACAGACTGTCTATTGTACCCCAGCATGTAGAAAAGAAGGTACATATATGTACCTTTTACCACTTGAGTACATATATGTACCTTTTGAACCCTCAAAAATGTACATATAGATACCTTTAGGTCAAATAATTAACCCTAGGGGGTACATTAGTAGAGATTGTACCTCAGGGGACAAAAAAGGACTCGTGCTGTACCCTTATTTCTGAGAGTGTATACAACCAGGCCCGACAATGATTTATAGAACAGTTTGGCAAATTCAGTTATTTCTACTTAGATGTTTGAATTCTACAAGGTTTTAGGAACATTAGTGGTCAAAATATCCTGTCTCTCCCTGTGGAGCGCAGGTCTAAAACGTGAAATCTTACATTTCCTGAGTCTGACCCTGCAGGATCTCACAGGCTTTCTTCACATTCTCTCCTGTTACAACCAGAAAGTCTCCAAATACAGCTCAGATGAGCCTAATGGTATCCTCAAAGGGCCTTTAAAATGCTCGAAGATAATTGCACTAAGAATAGATTTCACCTGTCCATCGCGTGACCTTTAAGAGGCTAGAAACAAGTGTGACTTTTCTTATGTATCAAACGAAAGCCCCCAGCGGGCAAGTCTCTCCTCCCCCAACTGGACGAGGCTGGAAAGAATGAATCATGGCTGCAGATTGTAGAGGTTGATCACACTGATGCAATTAACAGGCTGAGACGCAGAATCACCTTTACGATGACGAGCCACCGTAACTCTGCTGTTGTCAGCGGGAGGTCACGTCTCTCCTGATTATGGCTAATAACGCGCCTGCTTTGACGTCTGCGATAACACTCAGATTTTTACCTCGGAGATTACGGTGGCGTTCATCTGGGAGTCTGAGGCGTGCATATGTTGCTGTAAGTCAGAAATCAGAGAGGCAGCTCTCTGTGCTGTCTGTCTGTTACCACTGGTGCCTCTCCGGTCATCGGGGAGAGGAGGAGGAGGAGGAGTGCAGGGGAGGAAGGAGTGAGTCATGTTCGTTAGACCTTAATAAAAACAACTGCCAGGGTCCAAAGCCAGCCTCGTGATGATGATGAGTGTGCTGGTGTTGAATGAAAAGGTGCCGGGTCACTTGGTCACCGCGGAAACAACGAGCCGAAGCTCGCGTCTGGGATGAATTTCACAGATTTTCTGGTGCAGTCGTCCTCTGACAGAAGTTCCAGTTCCTGAACTTTGTGTGTTTTTTGTCAACATGACATAGTGTTAAAAAAAAATAAAAAAAAAATGTTGTAAATCAGTTAACAAACCTGCTTCGTGCGCGTGTTATCAGTCCTTCCTTGGCACCGTTGGAGCTGGTTTGTTTCAGAAACTCGACGTTCTCTTGACCTGAAACTTCGGAGCGCAGTAAATTGTATTTTACAGTCTGTGGTTTGTCCCTTTGTGAGTTTAGCAGTCTTTCACGTTGATCTTTATTGCATCTCAAATTCTCCCAAATGTTCCATTAAACTGGTTTCTTATCTCATTTTCTGTCTCAAAGCTGCATGTCACGACTTTAACCGGCTGTATTAAATTAGCATTTTACTGGTATTGGGTTGCCATTTAGCTGTAAATGGGGTTGTTAGGTTATTTTTTCCTTTGTTTGTTGCAATAATCCTCGTTTCAATGAAACAACGTAATTTCTTAATTAGTCTTAATTCCTCTGAGGTCACCCGAAAGTCCCTGAAATTTCAAAAGCAGCTCCAGAGAAAGCACGCATGGCTCGATAGTGTCCATAGATACCAGTTAGATATAGTTCAATGTTTTTCTGCTATGTTCTGCGTCTATAAAATGTCTTTTCTGTGTTATGTAAACGTAGCAGTTTTAACAACATTGAGCAGATGTTTCTTCCACTGCTGCCGCATGTCAAGTTTGGAAATGGCTTCCAACTGTTAAAATGTCCAATGATGAGGTACATTTTATAAGGGAAAATACTAAAACACACATTCACACTCACACATGCGCACTTTTTTTGCATCAGTAGAGGACAGACTGCCAACTGAGCTCACTCTCAATCACTGAGGGATGTATAAATTCTGCAGTGTTGGCGCTGGTTTGGCATTTATACGTCTGCCACTGTCAGTCCCTCCCTCTGTGTGTTTTCAGCAGGGAAACAATAAACTGAGACATGAGCGTGCTAATATTTATTAAGATGTATCAATCTGGGATGATTCAACCCGGTCCCATAAGAAAACATGAATGTCCACTTGTAAATTGTGAGATGGTAACGTGTCCCTGGACGGTTGTTTTTTCTGTCAGGCAGGAGTTCCCGATACAAAAAATAATCAAAGCCATGAATATTTAAATGTTGGCTGCAAAGATTTTTGTAACTAAACGTGCATTCAGAGAGATGTAGACCTAACCGTGTGCGTTAACCACGTCTTTTCAGTTCCTAACCTCAACCGCGTGCAGGTGAAAAAGTGAATAATGGAAAGCACGGGGGAGGTCTCACTCCAATAGGGTTTAGAAAAGTGTTTAAAATCTACCCACAGATGGACAAAGTTACAGACTGAAGGAGAAAAAAACAGCTAAAAGTGAGACCAACACATCTGTGAATACATTTTAACGCTGCTCCTTATCACATCTGTACAAGGCGGTAATATTTAACCCTCCTGTTGTCTTGCGGGTCAAAAGTGACCCACTACCATGTAGAAAAAATACCTTAAACTATCTTTTTCCAACTTTATGACTTTTCCTAAAGGGACCCCATCATTAGAAAAATTCACACTTTATTTTTGTTTATGTTTCCATGTGGGCTGTACACCACTAGGGTACAAAGATTGTCTTTTGGGTCATTTTAGACCCGTGAATTATAAAAACATTTAAACAGCAGAAAAAAGTTCACTGTTTTTTTCCATTTCGATATAAATAATTCAGAAGTAATTACTTCACATTTATATAATAGCAATAATAAACCTTTATTATGTAAAAGAAAACTGAGAAAACAAGAAAACTGTTGGTCCAACTGACAGTTGGTTTGTGGTAAAACCAAAAAAAGTGTAATCCTGAAAACTGGTGATTGTCTTTTTGTATTGTGTAACAAAAAATACATGATAAAAAATGTATTGAATTGAGTTGAATAGATAAATAACAGGTGGTTTCATCATACAAAATAGATTTTGGATTCAATTAAGTTGCTTTATTTTGGGGCTTTGGTAGGGGTGCTATAACACCTTGGTGGACTGCGATGCTGAAGGGTTCAGGGAGTTATACGATATGTAAACCTCTGTCTAAAAAGTGACAGTGAGCGTTGTGTCATGTGCAAACTCGCTGATCTTTGGGTAAATATTTGATAATGAAATGAATCGGGTCTTTGCTGCAGCAGCACAGATGTACAGGAGCTTCAGTGAGATGATAGCGTGGCCTTTTCTGCCCAAATCACACACACGATTTAATGCGCATATATATAAAACAAAACCCCGCCGTCATTCTCTCATGCCAAGACAATGGCCTGCTAATCCCTGCTCCTGATTGGACGAGTACAGATTACCCAGAGGGCACCAGCTGTCAGGGAGAGAGGCGAGGCCCAGTTTCCTCAGTATCGACACACACGGACGCACACAAACACACACACTTCGCTGGTTAAGTCCAGTCTGCCTGCCACAAAACCCGGATAAAACACGGAAGGAACCGTTAGCGCGAGGCTACTCTTTAAAGCTCACTCTCACGCACAGTTAACGTGATTTGTAAGCTTGTCGTCATTCTCACTTGACCAAACCGAAGCACTCAGCGGCTGTCAACAAAGCCTGTTTGTCACTGCTGTCAGCAGACTGTAAAAATAGGAATGGGCACCAATATGCCTGCAATGCTAACAGGCTTTACAAGTGCCCAGCATGGCCAGGTAGCCATATTCTGCAAATGCCAAATGTGTTGTCAGGTTTATTTTTAGTCTGTTGTCACAAACCCTCCACTCATAACTCATTCAACTGTTCTCCTTCTTTTTTGTTTTACCCTTTTTGTTTTTCTTTAAAATTCTCTGTTCACTTGCACTCTTTTGTCTGATTTGAGCCGTGTTTGTTTCAGCGAATAAATAGTCTTCTTTTAGCCCCTTCTCACTGAAATATGCTGTCTGTTCCCAACCCCCCTCGTACAAACACGGAGAGGCTTTTTAATCCATCTGCTCCCAGTGCAGCCGCGGAGAACTGAGCCGGGCCAAACCGAGCCAGTCCAACAATCCAGGGAGAGGGAGGCAGGAAGTGCAATCTGACACGCTGCTCGGCTGCGATAAGACCAGATCCCACTGAAATGCTGGAGAGGAGGGAGAGGAAGGGCAAGAGGAGGAGATAGAGAAGAGGAAAGGATGGTGAAAAAAGGAAGGAAGGGAGCATGAGGAAGAGAAAAAAAGAAAAACAGAGACGGTTGATGCTAAAACAGTGTGAGAGTGATGGAGATTTATTGCAGTGTTAAGATGGACTGAAAGGCTTTGCTTTGACCTAGAATTCTCTGTCTGACAGTAACTCTGCTTTTTATTCGTATACATTTTCATAGACAGTGAAGTCATTCAGCAGAAACGTGCTGCCGTAACGCTGAAGTTTGGACTTTTATCTTTAAAGGAGTCGAACTACGAGCCACATTTACAACAGCTTTTGACTTCTAAGAGGATGAAACCCTTATGTATTCATCAAGTTACGCAATGCAAGTCTTTGCCACTCAAACAAAACTCATAAGTAGAATTATAGTCAAATTATACTGGGATTTAAAACAAAATAGGTAAATACGAGATTTGTCTTGTGACCCCATGTGGAAAACTGACCCTCTGGGGGTTTTATTTCAATAAAATTGAATTTATCTACAATGAAACAACATTCATTAAGATGGATTTCACAAGTAAAACAAGTTTTAAGACTCTTCTTCTCAAGATAGTGAGTAGTAGCTGCCTGAAACTAGGGAGAAAATCCCCAGTTTTAAAGAAAGTGATCTACAGCTTAATCTAAACTGAACAAGTTTCCTGCTTCTCTCCTCCTCGGTTTTTTTAAACTGGCTTTGATTTGCTCGGTTTTGCAGACAAACATCTTTGATCTCACTCGGGTGGAGGAAAAAAAATCTTGAAAATATACAAAGCAGTTAACAGTAAATACAGAGAAATATAAAGCTTTGTTCCTTTTATTTATTAGTAAGTTGCACTGTTGATTTTTTTACCAATGCAAACCAATAAACTGGAGTTGAAAAGTAATTTTAGAGAAACAAAATACAAAAGTTAAAAAAAGTCCATTTTATTGCCAGTTTAATCATTGTCGTAAAATTGGATTTTCTTGTCGTACTTTATATAACAGCAGTATATTTATAATGCAAACAGACTGCATTTAGTCTATTATAGAGATAAATCGTAGTTTTTGGGACAAAAAACTCTAAAAGAAAAGTTTTTAATGTTTAAACAGCTTGTTTAGAAGCAGGGAGGTTGAATAAAAATGAGTGTTTTAATACAATATGAAGCTTTGTACTTTCTACTCATGAGGTCAAGAATGACGTTTCTTTCTTTAAGGCCTAATTTAGATATTTTACTCTTGTAGTGGTCATGATGTTTGATCAGTTGATTCTATGACATCAGATCACAAGTTTCTATTTAATTTTCTACTGTGAACATCACACAATTTCCATTTTTGTACACTTTTCTTCACCCTAATCTCTGAAATTATTTGTTTGATAACTGTTTTGTGCTTCTTTGTTGTTATTGTTTGCTGCTGCTGTGTCATTTCCCAGCATTACGGTCTCCTGGTGTCTTATCTGGCTGTAAAAGATACAGAAGATTCTGACTGTTTAGACCAGCTGCACGACATCAAACATTTTATCTGCTGTTCCAACCTGTTGAAACAAATGTAAAATGTTCATTTCTACCTGATTTTGGGGTTTTCTACAGAACTTATGCCACTAAATTATGCGTTTTTGACGTCTTCTTCAGCACGTTTTATCAGCAGTGGAGCTCTGCTGTGGTGCACTGCTGCCACCCTGCTTTACATCCAAGCACAACACATTGATTCAGCAGAAAAGAAAAAGAAAAAAAAAGTGAATGCGATTACCAGCACTCGTCTTAAAACGTGCTCTTGAGCAGCAGGTGAAAAAGTGCAGATTTTTGCTGTTTATTGCTCCTCTGAGTGTTGCCGCCATCACTTATGTGCTTGTGTGTGTTTGTGTGTGTGTGTTCAGGAACGACAGAGCGGGTGTGTCTGATTCAGGGGACGGTGGAGGCGCTGAACGGCGTCCATGACTTCATCGCTGAGAAGGTGAGGGAGATGCCTCAGAGCACCCAGAAGACAGAGCCGGTCAGCATCCTGCAACCGCAGACCACCGTCAACCCGGACCGTGTCAAACAGGTCCGTCTCTAATCTGTTCTCATTTATTCTTTATGTCGCTTTCGGATTGATATACTGTGCGAGTTTCTGTTCTGAGCGATTCTGAACGAGGTGCAAAATAAAAACAATGAACACACGTGTAAGAGTGTAAAGGAGGGAAAGAAAGGAACTGAGTGAGGAAGGGAGCAACGAGGAGGCAGAACTGAAGGGAGAAAATTAAGGAAAGAAGGCCAGAGAAAGAAGGGGAAAGATTGAGAGGAGAGAGTCAATGTTCCCTCTAATTGTTCATGTGTCTGGGCATAGACACAAGCTCCCTGAGCACACTGAGGACCACTGTGAGCATCATCAGATGTGCACGCTGTGGCCACACACCTGTATCACACCTGTTCAGAACCCTGGATCATAGCAAGTTACATTTGCTTATTAAAAGAATCAAATCACAGCAGCAATTTTCATTAGTTTACTTTTAATGTAAGCGATTTGGCCCACTTAAAATGAAAAAGACAAACATCTTGTTGTTCATGAGATGTGTCGTATGTTATCTGTTATATGTGAGAGATGTTTTGCAGAGTAAACCTTTCTCACTCGAAAAAGAAAAACTCTCCCCCAGTTTCACCGCTTTTTCTTCTATTTGCACTCAGACAGCCATTCCATCCTAAAAGAACCGCATTTCTTTTTTACTTTGGCTTGGTGAGTGGATGTGTCGCTGGCGCTGCCCGTTGGTTTCGCCATGATAAGGGGCGTGTCTGAACTCCTAACTCCGCCGCACTGTTGTTAGCTAGCTAACCTGCACAATGGGGCAGGGCACATATGCAAGCACCATCAATGCTCTGATTGGCTGTATAGCGTAAGCAAACCGTATCATTGGCTGAACACTTGTCACTCACTGCGTTACATTGAAAAATGGTACAGAAAAACACATTATTGGTCTAATGAATTAGATTACATTAGGTCTAGTATTAGATATTAATGAATACGTTTATGGTGAATTTTATTTTATGCGCTGCATAGATTTTCTTGTGCGCAGCTTAGAGGGAACATTGGAGAGAGATGAGATTCAGTGGGACAAGATGTTGTGTCTAAGGTGTGAACATGTAAACTGCACATGTCAAATGAACTGAATACACAACACAAACAATACCAGAAAGCTAAACATTCAGCAGGAAATAGTTTCCCACTCACGAAAGAGAGTGTGTGGAGCAGAGATTGGACCAAAACCCTGTGAAATGTAGGCTGGAGCAGCGTTAGAGTCATTTAAAAGGAATAAGACAGACTTTGTTTAGCATTTGTAATTAGCTGAAATCTTTAACTTGTATTTTATTTTGTTTGAGAAGGATAACCCTTTCTTCTCCCCCTACACGATGTAGTCAGAAAACATGTATCCTGCCACATTTCACTGTGTTCGCTGAAAATAGTTGACAAAGAACATCCAAAAATTTGCTCTTGCAGAGAAACTTTAAAAGAAAATGTTGTTTGATTGCAGCTCTTTACACAAACTCATTCACCTGCTGACTGTTGTTATAAGTGTCAATACCAGCCGTGTGATTGAGGTCAATTAGTGTGGCCATTGATTATGACCCCAATCTGTTTAAGCGATTATCATCATTCGCTCTTCATGATTGCTCCAGTATTGATTATTCAGGTCTAGCTTTGTTTCCATGTATTGACTGAACGGGCCTGACAGGGAGTGCATTCAACCATCCCGACACTTTATTTTGACACCGAAACAATTAAACCGGCTTTGAAACTGTAAAATGAAAGATAATCTAAATGAGAAAAAGCTGATGGGATGTGCTGCTGTGTGTAAAAAGTAATTATTGTTTTTCTCTGTTGCGTCTCAGCTTGAGTGTTGCATTAGTGTTGCATGCATCCACAGTCATAAGCAGCATCTGGGGGACGGGGAGGAGGAGGGCTACGCCTTTATAGTTTTGAATAATTAGAATTACCAGACTTATGAACACACAGCCGCAGAGGTACACACACATTTAGACCTTTGAGAATGAGTTTCTGCAGGGTGCACAATTTCTATTTAATCACGATAGGTGCACACAACACCCATGCTGCCATAAAGGAATTAACTGTCGGCTGTAGGAGGAGTTTGAACGGAAGAAAACAATATTATTTATTTATATGTGAAAGGTTCATCAGTAAAAAAAAAAAGACAAACTCGCCGAACAATGACAGAATGAGTCTGAAACTGGTTTAAAAAACGAAACGTACGACAGGAAGTTCAGCTGGGTCTTTAGGTGAGAAGAGGTGTGACTTTAAAGATCCGTTCAGGCGTTATATATCATCATATTCTGAGACACAAATATTTACTTTATGGTTTTTGGAAGTCAAAAAGAAATGGATGAGAATATTAAAGTAAAACTGTGTTGGTTGTGGTTGATATTTCAAAGATAACAGAAATAATGTGATCCGAAATCATAAAGCTTCACGCTGGAAGAAAAACGTCCTGTAAAAAAACTGATGAATTTTGGGTGGAAATACCCTTAAATGTGCGCGTAAACCTTCAATCAGATTAATGCATTCCTTCAGCAGTGCATCCTCATGTATACAATAATGGTCCTGTTAATTCAAAAACATATAATTCCATAATTTTTAAGGTAAATCTTTGCACTTCTCACTAACTTTACCCTACATATCCTGCTGTGTGGAATTACGGAGAAAGCTTATTAAACAACGATTTCCTATAAGCTATAAGTGTTACAGATGAGGCTGCTTACTCTGTGATGATTGTTTGTAAAGTGAGTTACAGAGAGGGCACAAAAGTCTGATTTTAGGGGTATAGGGGCATTGATTTTGGTAGTTATCATTTAAAGTTAATGGTTTGTTTCTCTTGTATCCTCTCTGTTTTTGAATGGGAGTAGTTTAAGTCAGCCGATGAGAACTATTTTCTATCTACTGGGTATTTGTGTTCCTTTGCAGTGAAAAATGATGAAAATAAAACTTCTGCTCACACGTTGAATTCCCAAGGCCACACATCCACTGAAGAGATAAAAGATGACGACATTCAGGCCTCAACCCATGATGACCCAACGTTCAATTAAAAAAAGCCACCTGAAAGCTGAGAAACCGGATTTACTGAAAACTTAAAGCTGTACACGAGACCTTTCATTTCTCAGCCTTGGAAAAAACTAGAAAAATAAGAGGTTAAACCTTCTGCTTCACTGCTTTAGCGACTTTGTGCTCATCAATAGAATAGTTAGTTCAAGAAAAAGTCGAATAAGTTTAACAGTGAAATAATAGTTTAATAGTTAAATCTGTTTCACCACAAATTATGACACGTTTGGCCCGATGTGAAACTCTCACATATGCTCACAAATACTGAAATTACCACTTTTCCAACAGGCTGATGATTTGCATCATGTGAAGCAAGAGTCCTGATACGCTGGTATTGTTGATAATCGTGACAATAAATTAATTAAATATCAGTGTTGTGTAAATATGATAATATTTAGATTAGATCTTAGCTAAAAAAAATGAGATTTGTTCCCTAACATCCTATTTTGAATGCAATTCATTCACCAGAAAACACGAAAAATTAGATAAAAAAAAGATAAATTAGTCTGATAAGAGTATATTTGTTTTCTAAAATCTTATATCGAGACATTCCTAATGTGCTATTGCACACTTAATCATGTTTTCAGTGTTCCACTTCCCTGTCTGGTTAGGTTTAGGGTTAGATAAACACATGGTTAGAGGGTAACTGCACCTCCGTTCTCCTCTCTGAGCATCAGGGACCAACGAAATGGGTTGAGGTCAGGCCTCCCCGCAGGTCAGTTAAACGCTTCCACATCACAATCAGGCTGCTGTTGCCAGGCAACCACCTGAGATTCCAGCAGGTTACTGTTCAGGGCTATAAAAAAATAAAAAAAATTGCAGTACACGATTCACACAATGTTCCACAAATTCGACGTGATGTGTTAATTAGTGTGCTTGGGTGCCGGTGGGCGGATTCTGTTACTGTCGGACTGACCCGTGGTTCACTGCTGTGGCGAAGATGAATTATTCATTCAGCCAAAGTAAAACTTTTTCTTTTTCCTGTGCAAACACGATGTGTATACATTACGTTCATCATGTTCATCATGTGTACGTGAGCCTGAGGCTGACTGACAGCTGAGTAATCCTGTTTTGGATGATTTGAGCAGCCGTGGGGAGACAGGCAGGCTAATAGCTGCTGATATTTAGACTCTTATAATAGCGGGCGAATCCCCCTGTTGCTCTTTCGGCTATTTATACCGTGTCAGAGAGGACACTAAATGGGTTTGTGTAGCGTTTGATGACACAGAGGCACACATGTTCACACACAGAGAAAGAACCCTTTCACCAAAATAACCTCTTCGGTGCCGCCGGACACTTCGGCCTCGAAGATTAAACGAATGAGTCATCAAACCAAAAGCGCCCCCAATAAAGAGAAAGTCATTTGTTTTGTTCACAATCGTGATCAACTGTGACATTTTAAAGAACCATACAATATGTTTTCCTAAAGACTGGTTAAATATGAGGAGTGAGGATTAATATTTACGCACCAACTAAAAGTCCCTCACACTACAGTACAGACCTTAGGTAAAAAAGTATGTTTTAAATGCAAACTATTCTTACAAATCGTGCTGGGATGAGCAATCTATGGTGGCCCTGAAGGGCAAAACCCAACAACAAAAGAGTAAAACACAAGATATATTACAGAATGCCACGATTCAGGTCTGGGCAGAACCCAAGTCCATTGCCACTGGATGATGTCACTTCCTGTTTTCGGTGTGTAACACTCTCATCGCTCCCCTTCAATTATGAACAATTTCAACTTCCCTTGAGCTGTTTTTGTCACCATGCTGAAGTTGGCTGCCATTATGGCAGTTAAGGGTAAAGACAGAAAAAGGCAATTCAATTGTTTTGGATCTAAACCACCTTAGATGAAGTCCAGATGAAAAACCATACCTCACGGACCGGTTAGATCTAGACTAGAATATCACACAGGAATGTAAACTGTTTAAAACTGTTAACCTGAATTTTTTTCATTAAAGTGCAAAAAAATCCAAATTTGATCTGTCAAAATATTGTATTTTTTTTAACTGGACCTGGTCTAATGTGCTTTATATGAAAAATAAATGGATGAAAAGCATTGAAATGGCCCGTTTTTGCATTTACACAAACGGAATAAAGATTCAACTTAAATCCGGGAACAAAACCAGCTCAAGAAAAGCTGCAAATGTTCTTAAAATAAGGGAACTAATGAGGGCATTTACTCAAAAACTACAACTGTTGTGCTGTGTGAAATGTCTCTGTGGGGCCACCATAGTAATCAAACAAATTTGACCTGTCAAAATATTGTATCTTTTTAACTGGACCTGGTCTAATGTGCTTTATATGAAAAATAACTGGATGAAAAGCATTGAAATGGTCTGTTTTTGCATTTTCACAAATGGAATAAAGATTCAACTTAAATCCGGGAACAAAACCAGCTCAAGAAAAGCTGCAAATGATCTTAAAATAAGGGAACTAATGAGGGCATTTACTCAAAAACTACAACTGTTGTCTCTACCTTTTCCCAAAAACTACAACTGTTGTCTCTACCTTTTCCCAAAAACTACAACTGTTGTGCCGTGTGAAATGTCCCTGTGGGGCCACCATAGTAATCAAACGAAGTCGCACATTGCCTGAGGCAGACCTCCCATCATTGGACTGTTAGGAAGTTAGTGAGTAAATCCTCACTAAGTATACGGAGCATGTCTGTGATTGTAGTGTGAACAAAACAACATGTCGATTTGATTTGATGAATGAAAAACGCACGTTGACATTCACACCCTCATTCAACGTGTGCGCCCCTGAAAGATGAATTGGCGCCTGCTGTGACGCAGTCGTTGATCGTCTACTGTTTCAGTCGTGGATAAAAATGTCGTCTTCTCGTTCTTCTTGTCAAGAGCGCGGCTGTCGCAGCATGTGGTGGCAAATCTCTGGTTGACCCAAAGGACTGGTTGAGGGAGAAAAAATAGGAACCCGGGAGAGAGGGAAGATATCTGAGGAGCGTTTGGAACAGATTTGGAAGTCAGAGTAAGAAACAAAGATGACATAAAGATTGATTGGGAGAGGACAGAACAGAGTCCGAAACAAGAGCCCGGCTGGCTGAGTGGGTGACTGAAAGCTGGAAGCAGATCTGAACTCTTGTTAGCCGACAGCTGCGGAGTGATGGAGAGCTTCATGGGACGAAGCAGCTGCTGATAGAAAGAAAAACAGAAGCAACAACATGCCGCGGTTCAAGGCCACGAGACAGGACAGCGGACCGGTGAAGAAGATGATTTATGAGCTGAATGAATTCCTCCGCCGACTCTAATGAGGTCTGACATGACATGCGGATGAGGAGAATTTATCGAAGGATTTAATTGCTTTTATTGTTCAATGCTTTCTTGTTTCCGCACCCAAGTAAACTCTCGTAAAACATCGCAGAGTCCCTGTTCACACTGCAGCAGGCGAACGCTGAGAGTGAAAGTCCGAATGTAAATTTGAACTATTTGAAAAATGATAAACAAATGATTTAAGTACTTAAACTTCCTCACAGAAGAATTTGTCAGTAAATTACTAGTACCACACAACAACTGAAAATGAAACTAATGGAAAATAACGCATCAAACATTCGTTATACGTCAGTGATTGTTGCATAAAACAACAATCACTGGCCTGAAAGGCCTGAAAACTCACCTTTTTAGAAAAGCCTTTAGTTTACCTGAAAAATCTTAAAATGATTTTTCTGTTTGTTTCTTTATTTGTTTTGTTTTGTTTTTTTAAATGCTAGTTTTAAAATGTAGCACTCTGAGGCCATTAAGTTGGCGTAAAGTGCTTTATAATAATAATAATAATAATAATAATACATTTCATTTTTTTAAAAAGCGCCTTTCTCAACACTCAAGGACACTTTACAACACTTTAAAAACACAATAAATATAATAACGCAAGTTAAAAAGAGGCTAGAGGGAGAATGCAGCTTGAAACAGATCAGTTTCTAGTTTTGATTTGAAGAGGGGTAAAGGTATTTTATAAATAAAATATATTACTATTATTATTATTATTATTATTATTATTATTATTATTATTATTATTATTATAAAAGCCAAACACTCCGGAGGCCCAGTGTTTATGTGTAATGTGGTGAAGTAACACCCACTTACGGCATCAGTGTTGTCTTCGTATTGGCAGGAAACGTGCCCTTTGTTGATCATCCTTGCTTTATTGTGTTTGGGAGTCAGCTGCAGAGCTGCCCGCCCTGTGAGACGGGGTCTAAATGGCCTTTGCTTCTGTTGCGGTATTATTCTGGGGCTATTTTTAGCCCGAGCTGGCCTTTATTCAGGCTGAAAACTGCAGCGGCACTTTTTCTTTGTTTAGCTTAAGTAACAGCAGCACCGAACGTTTACTCCAGGGTGTTTCCCTGACCGCCCCATCCAGCCCCTTCCTGCGGCCGTTTCCTGTGACCTTTCACCTCCTGCACAAACACCTGTTTCCTACTTCCTGTTGTTGCTACCCTACACAGGAAGTTTGCCATATATGTGGGGAAAGTGGAGTCTGGCTCCCTTGAGCTTGATTGCTGCAGCAGGCGGGATGAGTTCTGTGTTGTTGGTCGAATGAATAAAAGCACAAAATGCTTCTTCAATTACAAGAAACTCATCAGTCAGTGCAACAGCGCCCCTTTGGTCCATGTCAGCTGGTTTCAGGGGGCGGAGTCAGATGTGCCTTACTTTAGATTGCTTCTACAGCTTTGCATTACCATCCAGACAGGAATGTGGACACAAATAACATTCAATAGATCTTAAACTATGTAAATATGGTACGTAAAATCAAAATGTATCACCTGAGAACAGCACAGAAAGGGAGACCAAGCTCAGACTGCCACACACTGAACTAATACGATGTTTCTAAGTTTGTTTTGCTAACTTCTGGGCTGCACTACAGATTCAAACAGACAAAGACCTGTTCCAGCATTGTTTTCCCCTTTCTTTCTCAAGTAAACTGCATACAGCTGATGAGAATTTGCTGATTCACAACAGAGGTTACAGTAGATGCATCTTGATGGGAAGTGGAAGTTTAGTAGAGATAGTTTAGAGGAGGCTGAATATTTCTGCTTCATTCTAAATCTGAGTCTGTGTCCCTGCCCATCTGAACGGCTCACTGAACCAGAAAACCCCCCAAACGAACTGACAGCATCGTGTTATGTCTGAGCTTTTTGACATGATGGTCACAAAAAAAATTATACACGTAAGGCAAGACAAGACAAGTTTATTTGTATAGCACAATTCAACTATAAGACGATTCAAAATGCTTTAAAACAGTAGAAATAAAAAGCATGATTTAAATTTTAAACAAAAAAGAAAGAAATAAGAACAATAGATAGAATCAGATAAAATCAGTAGTTAAAATGTGATTAAGTTTTGAAACTCAAGCTTCAGATGTAGGATATATATTAAATCGCTGTGCGGTTCATAAAAAGATGCTTAGCCCTGCATTCTATCTAATGGCCAACAGGGGGCATCTCATGTGGTTGCAAGAAGGCCTCAGTTTATATTACAGTTGAACGTAAAATGTTTCTACTTCTCAGTTGATCTTCTTCAGTAAACAAAGTTAAACCAAAGTTAAACCAAACAGCAGATACACGCACAAACAAAAACCTGTTTTATCCTATTTGTGCTGACTCATGATCAGGACTTTCTTACATCTTACGTAACATTTAAACTTTCTTTCCCTGTGATTTACGGCTTCTGTGCTGAGTTTGCAGAAAAAGACACTCTCTGTGGGCATGTCTTATCTGCTTCAAACAGATGACCGAGCGCCTGCATTTTATTATCACTGCCGTAATTCAAACTGTTACTGAGCTGCGTACGCATGTGAGAGCTGCAGCTCAGATCAGCCTGTGTTGGTGTACATGTAAAAGACATTTCTGCCCCCTGGGGAGGGATTCACCAGGATGACCTCCGGCTGATAGGGCCGGAAAGAAGAAACAAAAGAGGGAAACAAGGGATGAAAGCAGGAGACAGTAGAGAAGTTTGAGATCTGTTCTTTTTTTTTGTGCTTAAAAACAAACATTTTAAGAAGTTCCTCCAGGGTCTTAAAGATTCACGGCCCTCTGTGCACAACAGCGTTCTCCATTTCATTTTGACCTACGCTGCCCTCTTAAGTGTTACTACATGTGCTTTATAGTGGATATTCCAGGAGTCAAAAAGCTGCTTTTATAAGAGCAGACATGAAGACGACTATTGTTTAGAGGAGGATAAAAAAAAGATAATTTAGCAGGATTTTTTTCTGATCTTTTCTATCGTCCATCGTATTCAGGATGCAGGCTCCGACACTACGCGCTGTGTGTGTTTATGTTCGATGACTTTCTCTGCTGTTGCTGCTCGCACGTGCACGTCGTGGTGGGAGAATTTCCACATGAAACGCGTTCTCACAACTGGAAATACTCCAGAGTGGCACCTGTTCACAGCACACAGGAGGGGAGATGATGTAAATGATATTTTATGTACTGAATTAAGCCTTTGAGGGACGTCTATCCTACAATGGGGCTGTCTGAGTTCAGAATTGGATTATTTTGTCAATAATTATGATTACAATGAATTGAATTCCAATTGGCTTGAATTGGACTTTATTATTCAAGTGCCTTGAGATGACATTTGTTGTATTTGGCGCTATATAAATAAAAATTAATTGAATTGAATTGTATTCAGATCAGGGTGCAGGCCTGAAAAGTTGAATTATTGTTTAAACAAAACGATATGAGCTGTTAATGAGACCTGAAGAAAGTCATTTGTGGTCTCAGTTACCATTAAAACAGCTTCAAGTTGAATTACTTCCTGATAAACAATCAACATGAAGTAAAACCAGGAGGATTTTATCATAGATCGAGATCCCAATTAATCTTTTTCAAATTAGTTTAAACATAAATCTTCTAAATCTAATGCTTTAAGAAGCACAATTTCATTTCAAAAGACCACTTAAACTGTAGCAGCATGCAAACATGTGGATTCTTTGTATGGCAGGAAATAAATGTCATCGTTTTTTTCGCATGGAGCCAGAAAAAAGGATGAAATCTTTTAAACTTGCAACACATGGTAAAAGCAACATGTAAACTGTGTGTAGAGACACGGCTCCGTGTGTGTGTGTGTGTTAAAGTTAACACTATGTTCCCTCACCGTGTGTCATTCTGTTATTTTTAACCTTCACGGGGGTTTCTGTGATCCGGGATAAGAGGAGAAAGATGGATAGAGAGATGGAAAATGAGGGATGACACAAGGAGAGGGGCGCGGGACTGAGGGCGAGCGAGGCAGAGGCAAAGTGGCAGAGAGAGAGGCGACTAAGCCCGCGGATCAGTGGGAGGCAGATTAAGCTAAAGTCCCCCGCTTAAGACTTCAAAGTTCAAACTCCAGCAGCCTCAACAGTTGTTCCTCTGTCCTCCACTCACTCCGCATGTTTGTGTGTCCATGTGTGCAGAGACACCGAGAAAACATGCGTGCATTGTTGTGGCGTGTGTGTTCAGCTGACACAATATGCAGGTTTTTCACACTTTTAAAAACAGAATTCTGAGTCCACATGCAGGACTTCTTTGTGTTTACGCTGCCACGCCCCTGGCTACATGTGTGTGTGTTCATGCTAGCATCCAAAGATGACCCTGACACACAGCCGTGTGACCTGGGAGGAACGCGACACAATGTTTAGATGAGAATACGGCTCGTCTTTGCCCGCGTGACGACTTCAAAAGTGACTATTCCAAATTTTACCGTGGACCTGGTCACAAAGATCAGGTTACGGTCGTGTTGATCTATTTGAAAAATATATTCTATTGTTTTCAGGCACATATAATCCTAATGGAAAGCTTTATAAGCTTTGAAGGATTTGGATGGAAATGCAGTTTAAAGGTTTGTTTTCTGTCCACATATTAAAAACCAGGCGGGAGTTTTATTTTTTCAGGATTTTCTTCTCACACTACGAGTTTGGATGATGCACAAGCATATAAAACACTAGAATTTTGATTTAACCCCATGAACTTATTGTTTTTTTTAAATGATTGGACGGGGCTTGTTCTTGTCTGCTGATCTGAAAGAAGGTCTAACATCTCAGGAGATGAAGAGAAAACTTTTATCCTTAGAATAAGAATTCAAATGTTTGCAACCTTTGACAAAGTACTGTGTGTGTGTGGTGGTGGTGGTGGGGGGGGGTGTGTGTGTGTGTGTGTGTGTGTGTGGGTGTGTGTGTGTGTGTGTGGGTGTGTGTGTGATGGTTGTTAACAGTTTGCTTGTTCCCCGTTTCTTACATTAAATTTGATCTCACATCTCCACGCTTTGGTGCCCTCAGCCACCTCCTGAAACATTTTGACTGATAAAGAAAAACAAAACCTTTGTTTCTCTCTGCCAGTCTGCTTTGAAATTGTAAGAACACCTTCAGGGCAAACAGGGAATCTTCTTTAATATTCAACAACATTTAATTATGCAGTCAACATTCAATTCATTTGCAACATTTTTAAAGGTTTTTTTTAAATTTATCTTGACTTTTCAGCCTGTGGCAACAACATTTAATGTGTGATACTGTTAAACAGAAACTCTAAAGCTCATTTTGAGTATCGTATTTATTTATTCCAGTATATAGTTGGATGTAAAATCCTTTATTTATTGTACATTGGCTTCAGCATTGTGTAAGTTCACACAAGACATAGAAAGTTACTTATTTCTGTCTCAGTAATCTCAGAGTCAAGCACAGCTTGTGAAATCTTTAAGTTGGACCGCTGGAATAGGTGATACGTTTTTTTTAAATGCAACATTCAAACTCAGTCATGATATTGCGCAAGAAAACGAGCAAAACAGAGAAATGTCCCATTTTTTTCGGATTATTTCCTGTTGGACATGTTCTGATGTAAACGGTCCCATGTCAGCACAACCCTGCAGGAAGCCGTCACATTGCAGATTTGTGTGTCTGCAGCTGAGGTGTCCGTTCTTCGTCTCATTGTGGCTTCATCGCTCGGTCTCTGGGACGGAGCTCAGATCTGCTCCTCAGATCTGCTCCTCAGATCTGCTCCTCAGACAGAACTCCAGCAGCGAGTCGGCTCACTAATTTGCTTGATCGTCCCATTACTTTTGATCACAGCGGAAACTCGGAAAAATCTGTGTCTCAACCCTTTCAGAGTGCTGGAGGATGTGGTGGTTATAGTGTGAAGAGCAGTGCGTTCACAGATGTATTAAAGGGATAGTTCGCCTCTTTTGACATGAAGCTGTATGACATCCCATATTAGTAATATCATTTATGAACATTTTCTTACCCCCTGCTGTGTCCTGTGAGCAGAGTTCCAGCCTCGTTTTGGCGTTGATGAAGGTAGTCCGGCTAGTTGGCTGGGGTTTAAAAAATAAAGTGTTTTGCTTCTCAAAACAATATGCGTTCAAAAGAGTAATACATTTGCATCACAAAATGGTTCTCCAGGAAAAAGTCAGACCTCACAATCTCTTGGCCCTATTTTCTCTCCCTTCATATCACTGCCTGCTCCCGCCTGCCTGTTACGGTGTTTGCTGCTCGGAAGCAGGGGACTGCTCGGTCTGCACGTTCTAAAATGTATTACTCTTTTGAACACATATTGTTTTGAGAAGCAAAACGCTTTATTTTTTAAACCCCAGCCAACTAGCCGGACTACTTTCATCAACGCCAAAACGAGGCTGGAACTCTGCTCACAGGACGCAGCAGGGGGTAAGAAAATGTTCATAAATGATGTCGCTAATATGGGATGTCATACAGCTTCATGTCAAAAGCGGCGAACTATCCCTTTAAGACTGCATTTTGAATTTTAAAGTATTTCTTCAAGTAAATCTGCGTCTTGTGCCCAACATCAGACTAGAATGATCAGGATCAAAAGAACCACGTAGAACTGCTTCAGAAAATGAACCAAACGTCCTCGGTCTTTGATCTTTAAACAGTTTAAAATTTAAGCTCTTAGTAATTTCACAGTTTTTCGACCTTCATAAACCCCCAAACAACCAAACTCTGAACTTGTTCCAAGTTTCATCCTGAATCAAATCGCCCCATTCGGCCGTTGACATTGATTTGGTCTTATCTGTTAAGCCGGCATCCCTGCTGAAGTCAACACTTCCCACCCTGATCCTGGGCACCGTGTGGCTAAGTGTATTCATGAACAGGAGATCAGCTTCGCCCTTTGACCTCAGTCCAGCAGCTGCAGCAACAGGACGTTCTCATCAGCAGCTGGATGGAGGCCAAGCTCCCTCCTCCCCTCTGCAGAGAGATTTCACCCAGCAGAAAATGAAGCTCTGAGACGAGAGAAAATGCAGGAAAAAAATGTAAAAAAAAAATCACAAGAAGGAGCACATCAGAGCAGCAGAAGGGGGAAAACATGAAAGAGTCGTCACTGTAGGGGAGATTTCCTGTGGCCTGTCACCACATAATCTTCTCCTGAGGCAGCGCGGCAGAAAGGTGTTGGCAGCGGAGGATTGTGGGTAGGTAAGTGTCTGCCTGACTGAGTCGGCCATTAGAGCCAACCAAAGCAAAAAAAAGCAGGATGAAGAGGATGATTTCATATCAGAATGCCCTTCAAATTGGTACCAGGTTGCATTGTGTGTGTCTGTGTGTGTGTTTGACCTCGTAAGAAGAGGCTATTGAACCGAGAAAAGAATTAACTGTTGTAAATGCACTGGAAAATTGCAGCAGTAAAACTTTACGAGGCAACCAGATGAGGGAAGACTCAAAGAGTACACAGTTTCGAAATATCCAAAATGTAAAAAAAACTCGTAAATCTGTGAAGAAAAGTGGCATGAAAGGAATTAAAAACAACAATGTGGAAAGACATGTTGTTAGCAGACAAGAGAAGACCGAGGAGGAGGAGGAGGAGGAGGAGTGGAGGCGAATGGAGAGCCTCATTAGCAGAGAATCAGTCGGATATAAAGATGGTAGATGTGATCATTAACACCAGGAGGGATTCAGACGCCGCTGTACGCCGCTGTTTATCCTCCCACTTCTACACCAACAGCGTGAGAACGCTTCACAGCAGAGGATGAAAGGGTTCGTGGGTAAAATCCTTTCGGCTCCCTCTCTGACTCCGAGCTGCTTGTCGCTTATTTATTTTATCCCTCATCCTCATTTACACCCCCGCCCCGCTCGTCTCCACGGCGCAATATAAACGCCGTAACAACAAAAGCATAATTTTCTGACGCAAAAGTTCGACTTCTGAGTGAAATTTTTGGCAATGAGTGTTGTTTTTGTAACAAATCTTTTCAGCTGTAACTCATCCTGCCGAAACATTTACATGAAAAATAAAATTGGGTTCATTGTGTTACTGTGCGGATGGTAGAAAAATCATTTAAATTTGGGCGAAAGGAAAGCGGCTGGATGTGTGTATAACTTTAAACGGCTGACTCCGGAAAAAAATCCTTTTTATCTTCTTCTAACGACAACATCTCTGAATATAAGAATTGTGGTCTCTTTTTTTATAGTGAGGCAGCAGGATTTTTAATGAGGCCTGGGGAAAAGGGAAGTCGGAAGCGAAGTAAAAATTGATTAATTTTTGATGGATAGATGTGCCTACTTACACATTTTACAGTCTGAACTGCAAAGAAAATCATCAGTAAAATCCAATTAACAGTTATCACTCAGGTTAACTGATTTAAACGTTACAATGCCGGTATCTTTTGTATCAGATTAAATACATGAATTTAAGAAAAAACATTCACATTTTTATTGTTTGTTGTACTTTCAGAAGCTTAAAGAATCTATTTATGTTTAACTTTGATCTGGAATGATCTGTTTTAGCTCGAGTCTCTTTAAAGACGAAAAACAGTGCAGGGAATCCAGAGAAGGTCCAGATATGCAGGCGCAGTGATGCAAGAAGCTGTCTTTTCTTTTTGCTATTTATAATAGTGTTGATCTTGATAACTGAGCAGCCTCCAATAGTCGGTGCAAACTTCACCTTCGGCCCTCGCTGAGTTTCCCTGGATGTTTGGCAGGCTTTGACTCTTCCTGTTTTTAAGAGTTGTCTCTCCTTGGCTTTTAATTCTGTTCTGTTTATTCAATATACAGCACAGGACTTTGTTCCCAATAACAGCAAAGTGTAAATATTGGGTAACGGTAGTCAGTCAGTGCTCATCTCTAAATATCTTAATAAGCTAAAACAATCCAGAGGCTGCTATGCTCCAAGATTAGATTCGATTTCGATAGATTCCCGTCGGTTGCTCTCATCAGGGCAATCTGATGCCTAAACATCAGACAAACAAAGTAAACTAGAAAGAGCTGTTCCTGCGAAACAGCAGTGAGAATGCTTATGAGCTGAATGGGGATAGCTGACCGTGCTAAAAAAAAGCTGAAAATAGTTCAATTTTAGCAGTAAAAACTATTGGTTGAAGGAATTTTGTGATTTTTTTGTGTACTACCAAACTTAACATTGGAGTTAGTCAGAGAATTTGAGAGGTTGATCTCGGTTCAAGGCTCATAGCTGAAATTCTGTAAATGTGAGCTCTTTGGTAGTTACATTGGCTGAAAGAAGACACATTTTCCTACATTTTAAAGTATAATTTGTTTCTCTAAGTTAAACTGTATGAAAGTTAGAGGAATTTGTTTAAAAAAAACTGAAAAATTTGAAACTTATCAGCACGCACTCAACTGTGTGCTCATTCATAAAAATCAAGAAGGAGCAAAATGTTCATGTTTTTGAAACTGTCATATTTCAAAATTGGCTGAAGATTTGAAAAAGCTGAAACAATTAGTGATAGCTGAATGTCTTGTGACCCATTTAAAGTTTGAATGGTGTCTGTCTAGCTGAAAGCATGCAGAAGTAGTTGGGTTGGAAAGAGGGAGATGATTTGGAAGAGCTGAAAGCAGTTTCCATTCATTTGAATGACGGGAACATTTGAATATCTTAAAAAGTGTAAAACAGAGCTGAACGTTTTGATACCAAAATTGTAGAAATAGCTGAAAGTATGCAGGAGTAGTTAGGTGCCGAAAACTGGAGGGATAATAATGATAAAGAGAAACAGGAACTTAATAGTGAGAATGCCTTAAAGCATTTTCACAATAAACACGAATCAGTTGATGAATGATGTCCAGCAGCTTTTAGCAGAGCAGGAGCTCAAAGCAACTCTGGAGAAGTTTGTGAACCTTAAAACTATCTTGCTTTATAATTCACTGGGTCTTTGGTGGCGTCTTTTTGGCTTCTTTGACCCGATAAGAGAAAAAAGAAAAAATGGTGTACTGCTGTACATGTGCAGGACTCACACAGATATTTGTTTTTATGGCCCTGCTGTTACATCTGACAACTGTAGGGGGCGCCAAAGAGACAAAACGTTTGCCAAATGTGTTAAACAGTGGATAATATCAACATTTTGCGCTAAATTTGGAAATCAACAACCATCGTAAGTGTGATTTCTTCACCAGTCAGTGATGTTTGATCGTAGTTAATCCATCCATCCGCGATGATGTCACTGTCCACAGGCGGCGACAGACACTGGTGGATCTTTTTCCAAATCAAAACTCTGTATCTTTGCATAATTCTTCTTTCAGTGAGGTGTACAAACACCACTATTTGAGCAAAAATCTACCTTTGAATATAATTTGCAAGAACTGCATCTATTTATTTTTCTATCACAGCATCTTGCTGCCTTCTGATCATTCAGAATTGCTGCATTTATGTATAAAATACCAGTTTTCCGCTTAAAAAAACCTTATATTAACATCCAAGTGTGATTTTTTTTTTTTTCCCACAAGACATAAACACAGCATCGCTGTTGTTGTAAGAAGTGTTTAAAGTTTTAAAGATTTGAAAGCCACAGTTTGAGCCACTGGTTGACTGGACAGCTGCGACGCAAGATGGCAGAACGCGTAAATGAATGAATAAGTTTATTTAAAGGACAGCATGCAATACCATAAATAAGCCATTTCATGAACAACAACAAGATGGTTACATCGGATTTAGCAGAAGTGCTATTTTCCATCCGTAGTCCTTAAAGGGGGATGGGGTAAGGAGTACAATTATTATCATTTTTTTCCTTTCTTTATTTAAAAAAAACAACCTAATTACTAGTGGGTCTATTTTAATCATTTTAATTTGATTAATATTTTATTTAATATTTTCTTTAAAAAAGTCTTTAAGAAACCTGATTAAAAAATAAATTAATTAATAAATTAATAAAATTTAAAAAAAAACAAAAACAATTATCAGTGGGAGCACGTCTGTTTTAATAGTAGGTGCATTTTAATATGTTTGGGGAAATCTTTGAAGTTTATGCAGGACTTTATGTGTTGGGGGAGTTCATTCCATTCTTTTATAGCTATATATGAGAAGCAGTTTTGTGCAAAAGCGCTTTTTCTTTTTGGGATGGTGCAAATCAGTGGCTGGAGTTGTCTGTAACGTCTATAAAACGCTCTGACGCCACACAACCACTTGCACCTTTAAAGTTAGGTAAAGAGGTGAAAAAAGAGTCGCTCAGCAGTGTTCAGGAATTGTTAAAATTCTTCTCATTAATCTGTGCAGGACAGCAGGACGTGTTGTACGAGCTCCACAGTGATGACTCACTGATCGATAGAAGAAAACTTGTTTTCATAGACTAATGAAAGAGGGGAAACTGTTAATCCGACAGAGAGATCTCAGAAACAAACATCTCCAGGGGAAAGATAATTCTCTAATACTCAAGTTGAGGCAGCAGGAAGTGACTGTGTGGTTTGGGTTTGTTCTTGTTATCAGCTCCCTCCCGCACGCTTCTCTAATTTTCTATTTCTATGTAAATTCATCCCGCGCCTCGGAGAAGGCTGCAGAGAACAAGCAATGCAGTGCAGAGCGGCAACAAACCTGTGTACCGAGGCCGCGGCCAAACAAATGTGCAGCTTACAACTGCAGCAAACGGGAGGAGGAGGAGGGTGGAGGGATGAAAGAGCGGAGGAAGCAATCAGCAATCAGAACAGCCTTTTTTTTCTTGGGTTAATTGATCTTTGTGACTTTGAATTTCCCGTACCTTTTCTGGCTTTTATTCGTTTTATTTCACTTATTTTCACAGAAACAGGAGGAAAAATACTTAACGTTTCATCTCCGTCTCTTTCACTCTGAGGAGCTGACGTCTTCATGGAGGCCGACTCTTTTCATCTCTCCCGTCCACCCTCTTTCCTTCTGCTCCGTAAATGAGCATGTGTCACTCAAACAGAGAGCAGGAGTTTCTCAGCCAGTGGTAATTGCAGAAAGCAGGGCTCTCATAAATACACTCCTGTTTATTTGCTCTAATGTGCAGCAGAGGTCCATCTAATTTGATGCAGGTGTTCTCCTTTATGAAATCCCTGCAGAAACACTTCATTTTGTTTGCACTGAGATGCAAACTAACACGTTTTTTTTGAGGGCTTGTGGGTGTCTCTGGTCTGTTACCTTTCAGCTGAGGGTTTCTTTTACTGCGTGTTGGAGGTCAGTGCTGCGGCAGTGTGATGCGTCACTCTCGTCCTACGTCACTGAAGCCTCCGTGAGCGCTTATGGTTCATGTAGACGTCAGATCTGCGATTGTGTAATAAAAAATGTTCTCTGCTTTTAAAGAGCAAACGAGCACTTTACATCAGGTTTTTAGAACACGATGTCTGTTAAAAGACATTTCTCTGCCGTTAAATTAAAGGTTTCTGTTGATTAAAGACTGCTTGATTGAAAGAATTCTTCATTATTTCCCTTTGAAATGTTTCCTTTAAATGTTGCTGCTGTGACTCTATACATTTTTTTTAACTTAACCCTGAAAACGTTGCAAAGATTTGAAGAAGCATTAAGAGTGTATATATTGGAAAAGCAACATGAGCCTCATACAGTTTGTCAAATAAAGATGATATTTATATTAGGGCTGTGCGATACTGCAAAATTTGATATCGATCCAATACTAAGTAAATACACAGCCAGTATTGCCGATACCAATACTTTTTACTAACACCATCTACTTTTGTGTAGGGGAGAGCATATCATAATTTATTAAGTGAATGCATCATCAATATGCAAATTTGAATGAAAACTTTTCATGATTATTTAATTATTATGTAGGTTTTCCTTTAATTAATCATGTTTATGATGATAATTAAACACAGGACAAAGTTTTCAGGCAATTAAAAATACTTTTATTAAGAAATGTTTATAGAAAACTTAACACTTAAATTTCCCTTTTGGGGTGCTAATCTGTATTTGAAATTAACAAACTCAAGATTTTTTTTTCAATTTGAAATGAAACTAAGTAAGTTGTGCATATTTTTATGTAGGTGCGTGGACAGGGAGGAGTCGGGTGCTCCGACATGTGCGCTCAATTACACGTCGATTGGGATGTACAAAGGAAATTTGCATACGCACAGATTCATACATCTGGATATTTTTGTGCGTTGGCATTTGGGTTTGAGCGTACGCCATGTTTCAGTAGGAAATCCACGCAAGTCTTTGAACATGAGGCCCCTGGAGTTGTACAGAAGAGAAACTGAAACTTAAGAATCGATCTCATCACACAAGCATCGATCAATACCCAATACCAACGTTAGTACCGATACCATCGATGTTTTAAATCGATCCGCCCAGCCCTAATTTATACGTATCTTTTAAACCACATCTACCTGGAGCTTAACCTTTAGCACACGTAAAGATTAGAGGCTGCATGTACACGCTCAGCGATATTCTGACTATTCACCTTAAATGAAATGAGACGATATGAGTGTTTACATGAGTTGGCCAAAGGACATTCCACTCATATCCTCGTTTACGCGCTGCAGAGCATGGTTGGATTAATGCTAAAGTAGCTTTGTGACAAGTTGGGAATAAAAATGTGTTTTTGCTTTAAACTTTTGAACTAAAACTCTCAGATTTAAGAGCAGGAAAAAGGTAATTGACCAAAATTTATACGACTTTGAAAATAACTTTTCAAAATCATTTTTAAGTGTAATGTGACATGTTGTTAATAAAACATTCAACAGGTTTACTGTGTAAGTAAATGAGAAATCAATTAATAGATTCAAAAGAAAAGTTCCATCAGTTGCACCACAGTTGATTGCTTTATTGGACATGTTGCATGACAGTCACTCTGATTTATGGGCCTCCCATAGATAAAGAGAGTGAACTGTAAAGCATCATGTTGGTCCTCTGACTGGGGACCTGGTGTTATACTGGATGTGGTGCCCTGTGTGATGCACAGATCTGTAGTAATACATCATTTCTACATTTAAAAGTAAATATTCGGCACTGAGATGTGTGTGTGTGTGTGTGTGTGTGTGTGTGTGTGTGTGTGTGTGTGTGTGCGTGTGTGTCACTGCCTCACTCCCTTTCAATACCCTTTGAATGCCGGAGCTGTGTTTCCATGGCAACGCTGACCCCTGGGAGTCAATGTTATTTTTTTCACACAAGTAGCCTCTTTAGAATTCCTCCCTCTTCTCTCTGTCTCATCCATCCTTCCCTCCCACTCTGTTTACCTCCTTCTACCTCTCCGTCTCCTGTTTATTCACTCTTTATTCATTATCTGCTATTCCACGGCCTGCGTAGTTCAGGCCGTACTACATCTCTTTCTCCTTGAGGATGCCGTCACGCTTCTCCAACATGTGCGCACACACGGTTCACTTAAAGCCACTTTTCAGACATGGCTGATTTCATCCCTGAATCTCTTCTTTGGTTCTTTTTGTCTCTTCTTCTTCTTCTCACGGACGCCTCTAAAGACAGTTCATCTCTTGCATGATTCTTCTTCGTGTATATTCTAAATGGTTTTCTCGCATCCTTTTTTGGTCACATCTCAGGTGTCACAGTCATTAATTCCAGTCCTCAGATTTTAAAAGGATGCAAATACAAAACAGATAGATAACAGAAAATGTCACTGTCATTTATTTACTGAACAAAAAAGAAGGAGCAGAGTGTGAAAAAATAAGTCCATCCTTACTGCTTTGATAAGTAGCAGCCAGGTGCTGCTGATCAATGCACTGATTAACTGATCATCAGTCAGTGTGAGCACCTCTATAAAAGCAGAGGTGTTGGTCAGTTTGCTGCATTCAGGTGTGTGTTAACACGATGCCAAGGAGGAAAGACACCAGCAACGATCTCAGAGAAGCAGCTGCTGCTGCCCATCAACCTGGGAAGGGTTATAAGGCCGTTTCCAAACTATCTGGAGTCCATCGTTCTACAGAGAGAAAGATTATTCACAAGCTGAACACATTCAGGACAGCTGTCAATCATCCCAGGAGTGGACGTCCCAGCAAGGTCACCCCAAGGTCAGAAACCCAAGAGCTACATCTCAGACTCTGCGGGCCTCAGTTAGCATGTGAAAGGTTAAAGTTCATGACGGCACAGTTAGAAACAGACTGAACAGGTATGGCTTGTGTGGAAGGGCTGCAGGAGAAAGCCTCTTCTCTCTAAAAAGAACATGCACAGCTTAGGTTTGCAAAGATGCATCTGAACAAACCACAAGACTTCTGGAACAATGTCCTTTGGACAGACCAGACCAAAGGGGAGATGTTTGCTCATAATGCATAGCAGCACGTTTGGAGGAAACCAAACACAGCATATCAGCACAAACACCTCATACCAGCTGTCAAGCACGGTGGTGGAGGGCTGATGATCTGGGCTGGTTCTGCAGCCACAGGACCTGGGCACCTCGCAGTCACTGAGTCCACCATGAACTCCTCTGGATACCAAAGTGTTCTAGAGTCAGATGTGAGGCTAAAGCTGGGCTGAAACTGGCTCATCAACAGGACAAAGATCCCAAACACAGCAGCAGATCTACAGCAGAATGTGTGAAGAAAAGAAGATTCGAGGTGTTGCAACGGTCCAGTCAGAGTCCAGAGCTCAGCCTGACTGAGATGCTGTGGTGGGACCTTCAGAGAGCTGTGCAGAAACCAGAGCTGCAAACCTCAATGAGCTGAAGCAGCGCTGGAGAGAAGAGTGGGAACAAGATTCCTCCTCAACCAGGAGAGAGACTGAGAACGTCCCACAGGAAACCAGCTGCTGGATCAGGGGTTCACTTAGTTTCTCACACACTTGATTATGTGTTTTATTTCAGTTTTTTGTTCAGTATATAATGGCAGTGTTATATAATGTACCGTTGTTCATCTGAAGTTGTATTTACCTCATTTTAAGTTCAGTTAGGGAACAGATTTTTTTTTTTTATGATGTTCTGAGCGTTCTGATTCTGATCTTTGAAACTTTTTCTTATTTTACAGGGGTGCATATGGTCATTTTTGTCTCTCTTTCGAACACGAACTTTCTGTTTCTCTGTGTAGTATATCCATCCAATCCAATTTTATTTATAAAGCACTTTACAACAACCTCAGTTGACCAAGGTGCTGTACAGAAAAAATAAAAACAAAAAATTAAAATAATAAAATACAAGAATAAATTAAAAGACATACAACAGCTATATAATTTAAAACAATAATAATAATACTAAAATAAATAAAATAAAAAATAATAATTATACATTCAACATCTCACATCGTGTCAAAAGCCAAGGAGAAGAGATGTGTTTTAAGGTAGGATTTAAAAACAGATAGAGAGGAAGCCTGTCTGACGTGGAGAGCCATCCATAGAGAATCACTTCATCCAGCCTCCCCGACGTTTAAATCTTCCCATCGTGACTGTAGAGAAATGCATTTCTCATGATTTTGCTAAAGCAGATTTGTTGCAGAAATTGTGATAACTTGTGCTTTTTTTCTGTTTTCTCCACCCTCCCCACCCCTTCCCACCAGGCCAAGCTGATCGTCCCCAACAGTACAGCGGGACTAATCATTGGTAAAGGTGGAGCCACAGTCAAGGCAGTGATGGAGCAGTCTGGGGCGTGGGTCCAGCTATCCCAAAAGCCTGAGGGCATCAACCTGCAGGAGCGTGTGGTCACCATCAGCGGCGAGCCTGAACAGAACAGAAAAGCAGTGGAGATCATCGTCCAGAAGATCCAGGAGGACCCGCAAAGTTCCTCCTGCCTCAACATCTCCTACTCGAACATCACAGGCCCCGTCGCCAACTCCAACCCCACCGGTTCCCCGTACGCCAACTCCACCGAGGTCATGCCGGCAGCAGCGGCGGCTGCAGCAGCTACAGCTTCCTCTCTGCTCGGCCAGGCAGGCCTGGCTGGAGTTGGAGCCTTCCCGACCACAATGTCCAGCCTCTCAGGCAACGACCTGCTCGCCATCACCTCCGCCCTCAACACTTTGGCCAGCTACGGCTACAACACCAACTCTCTGGGCCTGGGGTTGAACCCTGCCGCGGCCTCAGGGGTGTTAGCCGCCGTAGCAGCTAATGCCAACCCAGCAGCAGCCGCCGCAGCTAATTTGTTAGCATCTTATGCTAGTGATGCATCCACCAGCGCAGCTCACTCTGCAGCCAGCCTTGGCGGCTTCTCCCTGGGATCTCTTGCTGCCGCTACTGGAGCCACAAACGGCTACCTAAGCGCTGCGTCGCCACTGGTGGCGCAATCTCTGCTCGCCACTGAGAAGCTAGCAGAAGGAGCAAAGGAAGTGGTCGAGATCGCCGTGCCGGAAAACCTAGTGGGAGCCATCTTAGGGAAAGGAGGCAAGACGCTAGTGGAGTACCAGGAGCTGACCGGCGCCAGGATCCAGATCTCCAAGAAAGGCGAGTTCATCCCTGGAACTCGGAACAGGAAGGTGACCATCACCGGCTCCCAGGCTGCAACACAGGCCGCACAGTACCTGATCAGCCAGCGGATCACCTATGAGCAGGGGGTACGCGCCACCAACCCACAGAAGGTGGGCTAAACCTGACAGCCAATGAGAAACGAGGAGGAAAAGAGGAAAAAAAAAAAGAGTGGGGGCTTGGGGGAGGAGTATAAGAAAAGCAAGAGCTGAGAATGGAAAAAAGGAGAGGAGAGCAAGAATGTCGGAAGGAATCGTTTGCGCCGTTTTCTTCTGCGTGTTTTCAGTATTCTGTATTAAAAAAAAAAGTTTTTTGACGCAAAGCAAAAATGTGCTGAGAAAGGTGAGGAGGGAGAGGAGCGAGTTGTTACGCTGAAAAACCAAGAAAAAAATGTGTAAAATGTAAATAAGGTTTTATTACTTAATGTCTTGACCTTTTGGGATTTTTTATTGTTTTGTTTTTCTTGTTTTTTTTTGTTTTTGTTTAGTAAATTAAGCCGTCTGTTTGTGTATCGTGTGGACAGAGCTGAATGCCATGTAGACAGGCGGACCGCCTGAGAGGCTACAGTGTGGGGGGAGGGGGGGCATGGGCATGGGCACGGAGAGGGGGAGGGTTGGTGTTTACAGGGTACAACCCTCCACCCCCCCCCTCAAACCCTAAATCCTGTATGGAAACAACCCTTACCCGTCCCTCCCCCCCTGCAGCCCACACCCACCACCCATTAGCAGGGTTTTTTTGTTTTCCGTCTAGATTTGCCCCACTTCCTTCAAATACCCTTCTCACCCCTTGCCCCCCCCCCTCTCTCTCCCTTGCCCTGCTCTACCCCTCCCCCTTTTTACAAGGGTTTTATAATGAGCGAGTCTGCAAACTTCAGCCTGGTATGTGAGAGAAGAAATGCCCTCGACTCCCCCCCTAAACTCCGTCTTCTCTCTCCCACATATGACATCACCTCCCTCCTTCTCCTCCTCCTCCTCCTCCCCCACTTCTCTGGGGAACAGCGGAGGGGTGAGGTGAAACCGGGGAGAGGTGTGGGTGTGGGGGGGGGGGGCAGGAATCAGCTGGGTGTTTCTTCATTTTGCACACCCTGTGATGCCCCTGCAGGGGTGCGACAGCACGTAGCGCCCTCCACGTGCGGCTCTAGTGTTTCAGATAGAATGTCGAGGCGCATGCTGATGACCTCACGTAGTGCGAAAACCTAGAAACGGCGAGAGTGATGCTGTGCGAGCAAACACGCAGGATCCGCGGCACTTTTTGCAGTCTCCTGTGATAACTCTATTAATAATATTATCATGTTTATTACAATAGGAATCATCACCATCGTCACTATTTATTAATGAAATCACCCGATATAAAGCTCAGTTTTTATTTGTTTTTTTTTTTAATCTGTGAATTCAGGTTTGACATGAATGTAAATGAGACTATTTTTGATTTCAATCTTTTGTTTTAATGTAAGTGGGCTGAAGATGAATAGTAATGTCACATAGTGTAATATATGTCTTATTTAAGTCCAGTAAGCAAGCCGCCCCAGGTGTTAAGATCATTACAGTGGAGGATCACCTTGTATATCCAGTCAAAGAGCAGAACAGGGAATGCACACACACACACACACACACACACGTACACAGTGAAAAAAAAACATAATGCCATATTTGGTGCTAGAAAAAGGGAATTCATCATATCTTGTGATGCAGACTGCAGCAAGTCTCTCAAATTCTACACCATTCACGCCACAGACTGCAGAACAGGTATATTAACCTTAAATACCTGTTTATTACGCTCAGCTACCCCTCCTCGTGCTGCAAAATGTCACTGCTGTCTGTATCTGTAGTTAAATGCCCGGTTGCAGTTTCCCTACTATGTAGAACTGCAACTAAAAATGAATAATTTATCAGAGCTGAGACCCACTCTCAGATGAACTGCTGCTGCTCAGCCTGTGGTCATTCGAACCCTTCGGGTTACCCCAAACCGCAGACTAGATCAAGTAAGAGCACTTAAGACTGACAACATACTACTGAGAAATGCAAAACATTAAAGAGGAAACACTGAAAGGGGGCGAGGGAACGTCGTTTGTCCAGGTTCCACTGCCGAATCTGCAAGCCTCGCTCGTAGATTTGCTATTTTTAAGGCAGCATGCATATCGGTTAAGGAGATAAATAGCCTCACTGATCCTTGCCCTTATCAAGCAACCGTCCGGCTGCCAATGAGGTAAAGGGCAGACGACTGATTTTCAACATAAGTCAAGGGAGCAGAGCTGATTTCTGCCCCTGGCGAACTGCAGGTCGCTCCATGGCAACAGGTTTACTGCCCACTGTAGACCCACAAGGCTGCTCAAGATGCTGTTGTTTATTTTCTTGTTTTGTTTTTTTTTTGTTGTGTCGTGTTTTTATTTTTCTTGTTTTTTCTCGGAGTACACTGAATTTTTTTTTTTGTCTTAATGCACTGTGAAGCCAGAAAGCAGTTCTCTCGACTCAAAAAAGGTCAGGGATGTGCACTGTAGATGGCATTATGACTGGATGGGTTCTGTTTGGCAGGGAAAAAAAACAACACATGTTTGAAACATATGTAGGATGCATATGAAGAACTTCACCAGAAAGCACGTCATATCTGAATACTGAAAATCGAGACTAGGTCGATTGAAGAGGATCAATCAATTTGAGGATGAGATTCTACTTTTCTGTTATCTTGGAAAAGTGTTTTTGGAATAAGAGGGCGGGATGCTGGGGGAGTGTTAGCTGTCCACCAGCAGGTCACAGAGACTGGAACAAATTCTAAATTCAAATCTCTCTTTACGCATCTGTGTCTTTTTCATGAATAGTGTAAAAAAGCATATCCAACGGGCAAATTCCTGGGCAGATATTTAATTCTAATAAGAGTTTAGATCGAATGTAAACTGCTAAAAAATGATGAGGAGGGGGTGATTGGATTTACTGACCTTAACAGCCCTTTTGATTGTTTTTCGAAACCAATCTGATCCCAAAATCCTCCACTGTGCTATCGAACGTGTCACTCTCTGTTGGAGCGCCAGTGAGGGTTTATCTCCACAGCTTGGTAAGGAGGCTTCTTTACTCCCATCTAACACCATCCACACTCTCCTCACCCTCCCACCCGTCCTCAGTTTTCCAGTGCACTCCCATTCTGACACCCCCCTCCTTCCACATCGCTCCATGGGTGACTATGTCTGGTGTTCCAATCGATGCATGTCTGCTGCTTGCCCCGGTAAACGCCACAGATTGAGCCTCTCCTCTCTCTGAGACGAGCAGAAAACAACCACACCTGCAGAGGAAGGCGTAGCTGGCAGGGCGCAGCGCTCAAACACTCCCAGCTGCAGTTTGGATCGCTGCGTTTTTACCTTAATTTGGAACACCTTGTTGCACATACATACACATTTGTTAGGGAGTAGTTTGACTTTGAAAGGGTTTGACTGGATTAAACGCAGGAAGGCGGTGCTTCTGTTTCAGCGTGGACATGTACTGTGCTGTGTGCATTTGTTAACTGGCTAATCTCACTGTGAGGCAGGTGGATGACTGACTAATTTATCATTTATCAAGCAGAAATTGCAAATGACTGCCTCATTCTTATTAGCTCTCCAAATGTGAATTTTTCTGCCATACACCACTTTTCACCTTCCTTTTCCACGAGGGACTGAGGCTTAACCGACGCCCCGTTCCTCTGTTTTCAGGTTTTTTTAGAGGCTAATGTTAAAAACATGTTGGTTTTATGGGTGACTTTACTAATGGCCGAGCCGCTGATGGTGCATTGAATGACAAATAAGAAAAATAATTACAAAATGTCTGTTAAAAGTCAGAATTCCCAGTCAGGAAACAAAATATCGAACAAAATGCTGGTAGAGCATTGTTTGCTCCTTTCTTTCTTAGGCTAACCATATCACTGCTTAAAGCATAAAGCTTTCCGACTTTCCATTTCTGAGGTGGAGCAAATGCAGCATGATTTGAACTAGAAGTTGGGCGGAGATGAAGATGAGTAGGCGGGATATTTTTGCTCTGAGTTGAGAGTTTTACGTAGAAATTACACTGCAAATGTACTGATTGAGATATTTCCAAACTAGCCGCGTACATAGTGTCAGGGTTGTGATATCAGGACACTAATTCGTCACCTTTAATAGCACAGCAAACGGACAAACAGGCAGTTTGTGGTTTGTCTTTTTCCCTCTCACCTGGAGTAGTCATAGTTTACAGACTTTGTTATGTCAGTTTTCCTGCTTGTTGTTTCACAGAAAGCAAAAGCATGCATGCAGCACAGTTCAGTGTGTTTATGGTGGCAGAAGAGCTTGAAATTCCTGATTAAGGTGCCAGATGACTTTGATAAACGCGGGATGGATTTGTCTTTTTCATCTCATTAATTAAACCTTAGAGTTTTATCTTTTAGACAGCGGCCAATCTCTTTAGTTATCTTAATGTTAGGCGGTCGAGATAAAAATGTGACAAGTATTGGAAGCAATACATGTAGTGGCATATCGTGTTGTCCTGTCTTTTATCCTCTGTCTGCCGTAGGAGCTTTTGGATTTCTCTGTAGATGTTGGATAGGTTGACAAGAGTATTTTCTTTTTTTTTGTTTGTGGAAAATGCTGCTATTGAATAATAACTGATGTACTAAAACTACAAGGTTAAAACATATCGAAATCTGTCCTTTAGCTGGAGAGGCTAGTTTCAAGCGGCAGTATAATAATGCTCTGTTATAAGCTGACGATAAGTTAAGAGTAGTGTAACCTGAACAAGTGAAACCTGTGCCAAAATACAAGCTAAACTGTAAATGTATTCATTTAAACCACATTAGGAAAGAGGAGACCTACTTTTGTATTAAGAAAATGTGAAAAGTGCCAAATGAACCATATTTATAATTACCTAACTGAAGGGGCAAAAGTCCTCGTAAATGTTTTTAAGATCTAGGTTGAAGAACAGACGAAGCACCTCACTATAACAGTGTGTTTAAGCCCTCTCTGTCCCTGCTACAAGAGGAGGGACCGCCATGTTAGCCAAGTGTTAAGCCAACGCTCTGGGAGCTTCACCTCCCAGAATGCAACAGCACTATGACTCTGGGGCTAGACTGCTCAATACAGTGATAGGTTAGCATTCTAACGCTAAAGAAAATGTGACTAGATAGCATTCTTAAACAGCCTTTTATAGTTACGATAAAAATGTATTTTGTGGAAATAGATGTTATCTTTTTTGCACGTCTATATTGCATGATATCAAAGTGAAGCGTGGACAAAAAAAAAGTTTAAAAAAAAATGAAGAAACAAAAGAGAACTGATAAAAAAAAAAAGTTTAAAAAAAAATAGGCAGTGTATTGTTCATTTTTCAAATCTTTGCATGCCGGTAAAGGGTAGAGCATTTTGATATAGTTTTACACGCGTTCAGATGTTCGTTGTTACCCCCATGCAGTCACGTTAAGTCCTGGTCCACCTGCTGCAGGTGGGCCACATGTTGGATTTTAATGTTACAACAGAAGAAGTGTGTCGTGGTTAAGCTGACTAACCTTCCTCAGAGGAATACGAACAAAAATCTCGAACAAACCTAAGACTGTGTTGCTACATGTCGAGCGAGCTTGGACTAAAAATGTTTCTTTTTAGCTTCAGAAAAAAAAACACAAAAAAAATAGGATTTAATTACAAATAGAGACTGAGATTGTCCATGAATGTACTCACCTTTTCATAAGTTTGCATATCACTCTTCTGAGCACTGGCGTGCAGTAGAAGCTTACATGTGTTTTTGTGTGTTTTTGTAACATTACTAACCCCTCGGCACATCGTCGAGCTCTCAGTATAATTATGTTGTCTGTTCTTTAACCCCCCCCCCCCTCCATGCTCTGAGCTCTGGCTTGTCTTGTAAACAATGCGCACCTTATTGACCTCAAATTATGACATGGAGTATCTCAGGCCACGCCCACTGCGATTCAGAAAGAGAGACAGTGTAAGACAGAGGCTAAAAATCCCCCGCCTCACATGAATCCAGAATATAAACTCTCAGACACACACGAGCCCGTGTGCTGCTCTGTCGGCCTCCCTCGGGAGCCTCGCTGCAGAATTTGGGACAGACTGTGTTTTCGCTCCCTTAATATGCGATCCGAGACTCCGTTCCCGGGGAGAGAAACAACGCTGAGCATTGCCAGTGTTGTTTTCAAAGTGGTAATGTTTTGCTTTATTGGCGTCAGTGTGCAAACTTTTTTTATTCATTTGCAGCCAAAGTCTCTTTCTGCCATTGCTTATCATGTGACAGAAGGATTTTCTTTGCGGTCATGTTTCCTGAAAATGGCCCAAAAAAACCCAGAGAATTATCAGAATTTCCATTATTGATCCGAGTGATGTGTTTGCACTATACTTTCTGCTGATACTGTGCACGGCAGGCCGAGCTGAGGTGGGGGTCAGTGTGCGAGACTACTGTAGATGCGTAGCTTTACTGTCGGTGTTTCCTCAGTATTGTATTTAGATGTGCATGCTCCCGTCTGCTCCTCTCTCTGAGTTTGTCTGCTTTAGGCCAGCTTTGTGCTCGTGGTGTCCAGTTAGTCGTGTTGTTTTTTTTCCATGTCCTTTCGTTTGGTTCTTTTTTTTTACTGTAGAAGAATGCTAACTGAACCCTAAACCTGCTCGTCAGGTGACCTCATTGCTTCTCAGTGGGTGTGTGGCACTTCAACTTTTTTTTGGTTTTTTTCCTCCACAAACCCACTCTCACCCACACCAACCACTGACCCTCTTCAGACAACCTCCACGACACATAACGGGACCCCCCCACCCTGTTCGTTTCCCACCCCTCCTCCTCCTCCTCTCCCGAAACTCGGGCCCCATCAAAGCACCAGCAACTGTAGACTACATTTGTCACATCACTGTTTTTCTGTTCCTTCTTCTCGCTCTGTTTTTTTCCTGGTCTTTGATTTGTATTGTATGCTCTAACCCAAGCCAGTTTTAACAAAATGCCATTTCTGTGTGTAGCCTGTTTACCCTTTCAACACACACACACACACACACACACACACACACACACACACACACACACACACACACACACACACACACTCCTCCATGCCCTCTTTTTTTTTTGCACTTTCACTGCCCACTCCTCCTCCTCCTCGCCCAAAACATACACACACTTTCCTCCTCCGCCTCCCACGAGTCTCTTCTCTTTCTCTCTCTCTCTCTCTCTCTCTCTCTCTCTCTCTCTCTCGAGTGCCAAAATAGAACAGAGAGGAAAACAAAAAACGACAACAACAACAACAACCATTCCAAGCGTTTCTTTGAGTTGTTCTTGTGTGTCGGACATCCATCCTGGAAGCACCCATGAAGCCAGCATGCTCCGCCCTCATAACATGATGTCGCTCATGACGCCTCAACTGAACAGCACCTTGCCCCCTCCACCACCACCTTCTCCTCCTCCTCCTCACCACCCCCCACAGAGCTAAACCCGACAAGGATTAACCCCTCTGCAGGTTGGCTACCTACCTACTGTCCTGCCTCTCAACCTACCTAAAACAGTCCTACCGCTCATGCCAGCTGCTTTCCTAATTCTGTCATTTCTTCAGCCTGTGGGACTTCATTGATTGTGTGCCATAGTGTTGGGGGCACCTTTCACTCTCCTCACCTCCCCCCTCTTTTACACCCCCACCTCTTCTCTCTCTGTCTCTGTAACCCCCCCCCCTCCTCTCGCTCTCGCTCCATTTGATTTTTCTCGATGGGAAAGATTCAAAAAACTCCATTTTCTAATGATGATTTTTTTTTTGTTGTCGTTTAACATCCAAAACCCACGCACGCCGACACATCCACCGCCCCCCGTGCAGTGGTGTGGGGAGTGTTTACGCACCGTCAGCTGCGCAGCCATCCTCTGTCTTCTTGAACTTTTTGAACTTTCACCCCCTCATGAACTTTATTGACCTTCTTCCTCCTCCTCCTACCCCCCTTCTGTGTTCATCCAACTGTTTGGACGATAACTCTCCATTCCATCCCCCCCAAAAAAACCTCTTTGAGACTGTGCAATGCTAGCTGATATGATTGGATTTTTTTTGTTTGTTTGTTTGTTGCTCATCATTGGGGACAGTCCTCTGAGATATAAGTTTAAAAAAAATAAAGAACAAAAAAAAAAACATATGAAAGTAAGAAAAATATCCAAAAAAAGGAAATGCAGACAAACAAAAAAAAAAGGATAAAACACTAAACAACTGTTTCTCCACAATTTCATTTTTTTCTCTCTCATTGTAAATATTTTTGTCAGAGTTTTGCTGAGCTGTAAAGAGAGAAGTGTTGAGCAGAAAGGGGCCGGCAGCATAAAGAGAAACTAGTGGACGCAGCAGATGATCATGACACTCTTCATCCTCTGTATCTGATAGTTAGGTCTGCCTGTATAATCGGCTATGCTAGTTCTACTGTGTTACCCTGTGCTGTTGTTATTAGTGTTGATTTACCTACTGTATTCGCTGTTTAGCTTTCATGTTGGCTTGCAAACTCTTTAGATAACTGTGCTCATCGAATACTAAGCTTGAGAAGTAGTCCAAGCCGTTCTCAGCATTGGCTTGTTTATGTGCATTCGTTGATGTTTTTTCTAAAAGTCTAACAGTGAGTTGTAGTGGCATAAGTATCTTTTGTCATCAAGCCATAGTTTTAAGAAATGCTTGGTCGTGTTAGAGACATATCATGGTGGAAAACGGCTCGACTCAGCTCCTCGTTTTTTTTGGAGCGAAACCTAGGGAGGTGGATGAAAAAAAAAAAAAAGAAAAAGACCCTCAGCTGCTGCTGGGGTTCTTAATGAGGAGGCTGAGCTGCTACCTTTTGTGCAATACAGTCCTAGTTTACATTACGTAGAATGATAGATTAGAGATGATTAACCCTCTGCAGGTGTCGCTCAACCATCCGGCCGCCTGCAGAACCAAACTGGTATCATATCTCCATATTTCGCCTCCACATCTGGGACATTTTGAAAGTATTAAAAGTGACTGCGTGAGATTAGACTCCACCATTTCATCGCATTGCTCTCAGCTCCACTCTTGATTTATGCTGCCTGCCCCATTTGCCCTGAGAACACCACATGAGCTATTTATTTCTCAGACTCTTATTATTATACTATTAATAAATAACAACGCAACAAGAAAAAGGGAAAGACTGGAAAAAGGTGAATTAATATTATTATTGTTTTGTTTTTATTTTTTAGTATTTTAGTGGTTGCTTTTAACAACATTCATTAACTGACTTAAAGATTATTGAATATTTAATGTAATTGTAGCATTGTGTTTGTAAAGAGAAAAAAAACCTAGTGAGTTGTGTTTCTTGACTTGTGGATTACCAGTGAAGTGGGCAATCTAGTGCTAATATATATGAGGTCTTTTTTTAAGGATTCTTATTTTGCGACAGCAACAGCAGTCATTATAAATGTTCATTTTAGCATCACCTGTCTTCCGTTGTCTTATTCTTCACCTTCCACCACACTCTGCATCATCACAGTAACACATCGCAAGTCTGGGGTGGGACCGAGTGCGTGTTTGTGTGCATGTGTGGGTTAACAAATCTGTGTGTTTATTCGTGCGTCTATGCAAAAGTTGCGGGTAAATGTGTCCTTGTGCCAGTCCACCTCCTTGTGTGAGCGGATGCGGCGTGTGTGAGTGTGTGCTCGTTGGGTTTGTGAGGTCGGGATTCGGGGTGGGTGTTCTGTCCAGTGTCCACCAAAAGCTAAAACCTGTCAGGCTTCCATACTTACCGATGGAACCTCCTGACGTTATAGCTGCAAACCCTCATCATGTGATCTGACTCAACACAACTGTCCATAACCCCCTTCAGTCACCTGACCAACCAAATCAACCAATCACTGTCCACCACTACCGCCTCCCCCTGCGCCATCCTTTTGCTGCACACCACGTCAGCCCCATGTGATGTTCTCCATCGATAACATACTACTGTCACAATCTACTGTTACATGCTGACAGATCTGGGGATAAATACTCACCTCGAGCTGTAATCGCTTGGTTTTGTTTGACAAAACAAAGCCCATCATAAATTAAGACGCGTGCACTTCAGGTTGTTCGATTCTGACGGCGTCAGTTCACCCAAAATTAGTTTATTCTTCCAGGTTCTCAACATATCTGTCCCTGTGATTTCTGCCCCAAAACCGTAGAGGTGAATGGAATTTAGTTTGTGGTGGTGCTCACAGCATTAAAGATTTAATTTAAACTTTGAAAAAAAAAATAATAAATCAATAGGAACCTTTCAGTGAAGGAGAATGTGTCCCTGTTGCTTGGGGTAAACCACACAACTCACTGAGAACAGTTTTTATCGGGACTATTTTTTCTCTCGAAAGTAGATGTAGTTGTTGTGCAACAAAAATAAAATTGCATTTCTGGGGGGATGGTGACAAAAATCCATGAGACAGATGTGTCGAAACTCGCAATCTGCATTACTAAAAGAACCGCAAGGGTTAAGTTAGGAAACATTTTTGCAGTTTGGATGAACTGGCCCGTCAGTCTTCTCCTGAGGTGCACTCGTGCTGTTCATTTGAAACCATTCCAAATTCAGGATTGTTTTCCCCAGAGCTGCATATTACATTCTACTGTTCATACTACTGTACGTGCTGCATACTACCTTTACCAGGTCAGAATCCACCTTAACCTGTTTCCATGCCAACCACAGAGGAGCCAGTTGCATGGCAACCAGCTTCCGCCACAACAAACCGACCTACCAACCAGCCATCTTCCTCCACTGATGAGGCCCGTGCCCACCTGACTATGATCGCTCCTTAGAAGAGATAGAGGAAGAGAGAGGATAGGAAGAAGGGATGACAGATGAAAAGAAGTAGTTGTGATTCTCAGGGTGTCTTATATAGATCTGCTGTTTAGTCTGTTCTCCAGTCTCTCACTGGTGTCCTGTTGCCCCTAACTGAGCCCAAAGACGATCATGTCCTCCTGTGAGAAATTCCTCATATTCCTCGATTAATTGACTATTGACCAATTCCTCTCGATCAGTTGATTGACAGCATTGATTGACCAATTTTCTTGAGAGATGCTACGCAGCCAGCTGAATGAAGCTCGGCACTGTAACTAATGTTTACAACCCAAATGAGACCAACAACGCTGTTGAAAGAATGTCTAGGACTTAAAAAAAAAAAAAAAAAAAGAGACAAATCTCTGAAGAGTACTTATTTCTAAATGATGGAACTTTTCGCTTACTTTCTATGTGACATGAGGTAATGTAATTTTTTTCAATCATTGCATGTGACTATTTTTATTTGCAATGAAACTGTTAGAATGGATGGTACATTTGTGACGTCAGTGCAACGTTTGGACGCCGATGCTAGAAATCAGTCGGTGTCTAATAACAGTGTTTTCATGTCGCCGTAAGGAGTGCTTATGGACCAATGAATGCTAAATGTGTGACCATACAAAGCTGTAAAGGTTTTGTTTATTTGTACATGGTTATGGGTACAATAAACCATTGAAGAAAAGTAACACCTTTAGTCTTAAGGATTAAGCCCTCGCACATTTGTTTGTAAAGTCAGATCCGAGAGAGGTACTTTGGATAACGCAGTATGTGCTGTTCAGAGGTAAGTTTCAGCAGTTAAAGTTGACCCAACATGGCACCTGGGAAGCTACTTCCCTTCAGATATCCAGAGGGCTTGGCTTTACATGTTAGACAGTTAGACAAATTAAAGACAATTAGGGTTTGGTCCACTTTCACACATCCCTGTCCTCCCAACAACAGGCATCACAATCGAGAAGGGGAGGGGTTCAGCTCTCTGACATATTCATCTACCCACAATCCTCCTGTGCTCCAGAGTCATCCGATCAACAAACACCTGCACTCCCACATCCACCATGATTCCACAAACCAGCCAGTCAGCTCCTGTGACCTCTGGCCAAAATCGTCTCAGCCCTCTTCATGCCATCAGCTAAAGCGGCCAGTGGCTTTTTTTGAGCTGTTGTTGCAAAGCCCCCTGGGAAATGGAGTTCACAGTTCACAGCATGGTCCGACCAACCACCTGTCACTCTCCTCCCACATATCTTTCTCCATACGCCACTAAAGAAGTTCCTCCGGCTTCCAGGGAGAAGATCACAGCAATTTTGTGGTTTTTTTAGAGTTCAACTTGTTTCACCGTCCGGACGGTTTGGGCCGTTTAAAACAAAATACATGGGTTTTAAAGGCAGCTAAAACACACAAAGAATTCAATTCAGTTCTTTAAAACGGCCTTGTTTACACTGCACTGCTCAGTTTACACTTTCGATATCAAGTTTTTGACAATGTCACATTTAGATCTAAGCATTCAGATGTTAACATTTTATACCTGGGCTGTAATTAATATATGTTAAAGGAAAATTTGCTCATTTTCATTTGCTGGAGGATGAACTGCTGGGAGCAACTATTCACGATGGTAAATCTAATCCTCAGCTCCAGAGCCAAAGAATCTGTTGGGGTTTTTTTTGTTGAAGACGAGGAAGCTCACAGAGTAGAATAGAGTGGGTGTTTTTACTGGATTTACTGTAGCTTTTCACAAGAACTGTAAATAAAACTAAATGAAATCAAAGCCATTTCTGAAACCTGTTGAAAAATGCATAAAAGCTGTTATTAGTAGCAGTAAAAGTAAGAAAAACACAGGGTAAGTGAACAGAATGAGCTCTGTGTTAGTGTAATTCTGACAACCTTCAACCTTCAAAGTGTGCTAAAAAAAAACATATTTCCTTCCATAAGAAGTGATTCGATCCTCATTTACGTCGATCTGCGGGCCCCAGAGGAAAGAAAATGTCCAGTTCTGCCATTAAAATCTGGTTGACTGAGGTTTTGATAGAAAACATTCGACTGGGTCTGCTCAATGAATACATTTGCTAAAAAAAACAGGTAATCAGTTTCAATTCAGTTCATTTGATTTATATAGCAACAATTCACCACAAAACGAATTTCAAGGCACTTTAAAAAGCAAATAAACAAGTTCAGTGCAGCCTAATTCAATCCAAATTATTCTAATCTAATTGTCATCCAATTCAGTCCAGTTAATTACTATTGATGAAAAGTGTTCTAACCAAGGAAACGAACGGATCACACTGAATCTTCACTTCAAATTAATCTCCCCCGAGCATCAGTGAGGAAGAAAAACTCAGTCTGTGATGTCTTAATCACAGCTCCAGTACAAATCTGCCTTCGGTTGTAGGTAAATATTAACTCAGTCATAACAGATGACCAGAAGAGAATTACAATTCACACTTATTCAAATGTCAGCCAGAGTTTGAGCAGGCAGCTGACATGATTATGAAATACTGCTTCCTCACTGGAAAAAATGCCCCTCCAAAAATAAGTAAAAAAACCAACAAATACAAGACGATTTTGCTTGAAATAAGCAAAAAAAATCTGCCAATGGAACTGGTGAAAATCGGCTTGTCAAGATTGCTTGAAATAAAATGTGATATTTAGGACTTTTGAGTTAAAAGTGATCTTGAAATTAGCTTAAAAACCTCTTCAAATGAAAAAAAAAGCTTGTTTCATGTGAAATATGAGTCAAAACAATTTGTTTTCAAGACTTTTTCACTTAACAAGATATTTAAGATGTATTGTGTTAAAACAAGTCCCTATATCTGGCTGAAATGGTACTTGTTAGGCAGTTGTGTCTTATATCAAGTGTAATGAGATACTCAATGAGACAAATATACTTGGTAAGTTTTAGATTTTTTCCAGTGAGCTGTTTGGCTCTTCTTTCTCATCAGAGCCAATAAGATTACTCACGACTCCACCACAGTTCTTCCTCCAATCACCACTTTTCGGACGAAAACGCTCGTCTTAATTCACTTGCTTTTAGCATCTCTGACAACGTATTTCCAAAGGTTACTATCAGCGTGTTTACAGATTTTCTCCTGGGTAGAAAAATTTGCCACTGGGATGTAGATACTCCATCTCCTGCGATGGATGCTAGTGTGCCTTAGATCAGCTTCCAAGGGTGTTGCAGGTTGTGTCAAAACCACAGTGGCCTTTGAGGATACAGGAGGTAAGTTGCTCAATGCACTGAGAGATTTAACACATGTTATATCAACATCTTTGTAATTTCTATTCATAAAAGTCTCCGGATCTATTTTGTCGCTGTGTCTGGGTGTATTTATCTCGCTAGTTGCCCTACTTTAGTGCAGATGACTACAGTTTTGTACAGATGCGCTGGCTGTGGGAGCCACAGAGGAGCTTCTATGATTAACTGGCTGCACTTCTGTATGCTTGGTACCAACATGCAGATCACAGCTGCCTCCTAAACTGGGGCACTGGGATGTCATTCATGCTGCCGCTGCAATTATTATAAACTTCCACGAGTCAAAGAGCTCGAGCTCAACTGTAAGAGTCGTTTAATTAATCATGAACTTAAACATCTTTCCAAAGAAATGCCACAGCTTCTTAAGCATAACTCTTAATCTCATCCTCGCCGGTGCTGGCTGGTTATATGTCTTTGTCAGTGTTAACAAAGCACCTACTACCCCTAAGAGGCTGCATATTGATTTCATTCCCTCTTCATCTGCCCTTTTTACTTTTTCACACGTTCCCTCATTCCTCTCGACTCTAAGAATAGATCCGAGTGAACCCTCAGAGGAGCTGTTCACAGAAATTCCCAGGTTGTTCCTGTGAAGTCTGGGGGGGGGAGTAGAGATGAAGATTAATTGAACTTGCTTCCTGCTGAGAAACTGTGTTTCCAATGTACAAGAAGCCCAAATCTCTGTAACCTCTTATGGGCTCTGGATCATGTTTTCCATTATATCTGCCTTGTTTCCGAGGGTTGAGATGAACATTACATAGATGTATGTAATAAATTATTTAGTTTGTCTTCCTGTTAGAATAAAACAAAAAAGCATTTCTGAGACAAACCAAAGCCAACAAGAAGCTACAGAATCACACCGTCGTGTCCCTTTGCCATTACATTAAACTTTAGTTACGCCTTTAATTCCTCGATGCAGGCAGGTTTGAAGGGACAAGTGAGCCTAGAGAGCAGAGAGGGGAATAATTTATGTTGTGGGCTGATGAACTGGATGTCTCTCTGCCCTGCTTTTAATGAGTTGCCTCATTTCCCTGCAGAGGTGCAAAGTTCCACAACATTAACAAGTGACTGCAGAACATAAGGTAATGCACACCGTGTAGTATGGTTCCCCACGAGGAGCAGGAATACAGCAGCTGTATGTTTAATGTTGAGAAGGAGACACTCTTTATTCAGATCTGTGATTTTCAGTCCAGTCCTTGGATGTGTTTTTTATTTGTTAAGCCTCTTAATACTGAGCTATGATCCATTCAAGCGTAAAAATGGGAGCCAGTGTTGGATGAATCAATTATTAATCGCCTCTTTAGACATTTTGTTACTAATCACAAAAAAATTATCTCAGCATGGTGTGCAGTGTGTCCTTAAAACATTTGAGGAAACTGGACAAGTGGAGGACAGAAGAAGAAGTGTCAGGCCTAAAGAACTATCTACAGCAGATGAACAGGATCTGAAAGTGATGTCCTTAAGAAAGAGGAAAACATCCAGCAAAGACCTGACACAGGAGCTGAGAGATGCATCTGGACCTTCAGCTGATCCATCTGCTGTTGGCCCAAGCCTCATCAGAAATGGGCTCCATGGAAGGGTGGCTGTCAAGAAGCCGTTCTTAAGGAAGGGAAACAGGGAGAAAAGGCTGAGCTGGGCCAAAGGACACAAGAAGTGGGCTGAAAATCAGTGGCAGCAGGTCTGATGGAGGGATGGATTTTGGAGCTTTTGCCAACATAAGCAGATGTTTTTCACATGAAAGATAGAAAAAAATATTTTTTCAATCCTTTGCCATTCAAATGTTGAGCAACATTGTCTAATTGATTCCACAGTGAGGAGGGATGTTTGCTCGAGTCGCTTCATTCTGCTGAAGTTTTTTTTTTAATTTTGAGGGCAAAACCTCACATGTTACTCAAATTAAAATGGAGGTGATGCCTCGCTGAACTGTCGTATAACCTTAAATCGAATGTGTCTCCTCACCTTCAAGCCGTGTTTCTGCCCTGCAGCTCGTTCTTTTAACACTGAGCTGTCAGACATTCGATTAACAACATCAATGCTTGACTGTTTTAAGGCTGTGAGCTACAATATAAGACGAGAGTCGCTTCAAATCGTCTGCAGAAAAACAAAATAATTTAATGGAAACTGCTTTGAGCAGAAAAATCATTTCAAGTGAAAAAAAGCAGGTTTTTAATATATATTTCATATTGACTTTAGAACTGAAAAACATTGGCTTTTAAAACATATTTGTATATTATGTGTACATAATAAAATTTTAAATCAAAATTGATATTTTTGGCAACTAAAAGCAATTTGTAGTCATTTTAAAAGAATCGTACCTTTACCCGGATGACTGTGTTGTTCTGATTATATGTGTCTACATGTAATTGTAGCAGAAAATTAAAAGAAGAACATCACACAAAGCCACGGAGCCAAAGGTAATGTTAAAGCTGGCTGAAATAGAGCTGCTGTTCCCTCAGGTCCTGAAGCAGCTGTGCTCCACGTGTTTTCCTGCCATGATCAAAGTCCAGTGACCACAGACACGAAACCCATCGGCTGAGCGAGTGAATGATTTTCTTTGCCGTTTCTCCTGCTGTGCTAACATTTCTAACTCAAATTTATACATGTGCATTATTTCATATTAATGCTATGCTAAAGAAAAGACATGTTTTTTCTTTATGTGAAAAGATACACATGCCATAACTGCAGTGGGAAAAGCTGTGATTTTAAAAAGCGCTGCAGTGTGTACGGGGATTTCTCCATGATTTCAATCTGATGCTGCATAATGTGTTCTGCAGTCTTGCAGTTGTTCCTTTTCTTTTGTTTCGGGTCTGGGGCCTAAATGCTTTAATAAATACATTTTCTACGGGACAAAAGGGAAGCCTACGCAGCGCTTAGTGTGTCTAACTGGTGTTGCAGTGGGTGGCAGCAAAACCAGCACACAAATAAGTCCTTCCTCCTCTTCCCTGGTGTGTGTTTTTTTCTTCCTTTCTTTGTCTGTAAATAACATAAAATGCAATTTGTCTACAAGCTCTCATGCATCTTATTTGAGTTCACAAAGCAATATTTGACTACTTTTGCCATATTTCTTCTCTTGCTCTTTATGTGTTCTTGGACTCTTTCTTAGGAGAGAAAATGGAACTTGTTGAACTGAAGGTAAGACTCATCTGGATGACAAACCTCAAAGCTGCACGAATCAACACAAACACACACTATCAAAAGACTTATTTCACCTCAGTTCCAGCTGCAGCAGGCAGATGTTTTGCCAACAGCAGACAAAGACAGCAACAAGCTTTTTTTTGTTGTCTTAGAAGCAATCTATAAGGGCAAACCCAATTTTCTGGAATCAAAACAAAGCTGAGATGCGTTCTTGGCTCTGTATATCAGAGGGCCAGAAGATGCTTACACTCTTTCCAGTCTGAACTAAATGTAAAGTAGAAGAAGTCATGTTGCGCTGCAGCAAATTCGCATAAGGAGGACACAGGCAGCATTTATTGGTAATATTCTAAACATACTGATCCGTGCAAGCGTTGAGTGTGTTTCTAAGTATGTGACGAAGATGACAAATACCGTCTAAAATTGCACATGCTTGCGTCTCAGTCAGCACAAAGAGGAAAAACACACCTGTGGAACACAAGAGTTTAAGTCTTTTGGCTGTTTTGTGTTAACAGGGAACCTTTTTTATCCAACCTGAATGCTGCCAGTGTTCCATGATTTATATTTACTTTATTTATTTATAACAAATTACTTAAATCTTTTCCAGCAATATCACAAATAACGTTCTTTCACAGTTGCTTGATTGAATGTACGTTTTTCCTAGTTTGTTAGTGCTAATAATGCTTCTGTTGAGGATCCAAATCTGATAAAAATTCATTATTTCAAATGTTATAACAGACTCAAGGCCCAGAGTAAAATAAAGATATTACATTGAATAAATAACACACAAACACAGCCGCAAAGATACCTTGAAATAGGTATAACTCAGTTTCCTACAAGCAGAGAACCTCACCGTTGTTTCTATAACTGGGTTATCGTATATTACTAAACTTACTAAACATCAGATTGTCCCAAAAATAATGACATTTTCTCTGACACTGAGGCAGCAAATACATTTATACACTAAATTTCTAAAAAATAGTGTCATGAGTTGTGACTCCCGCAGCTATAAACATTTGACCTGCACTGTAGCGTCTTCACTGATATCTTCATGATGTCATTATGAGCAACTTTAAACATTATTTAAACTAAATCATCTCCTGGAAGTTGATTTAATGCTTAGAATGCTGCTGCCTCAGTTACATATTTTAAAATGATGTTTAACCCATATAGGAGTTTGCAGAGTTTGAGGCCTCTACTGCAATTCATCAACAAAGTAACAGAGAACACAGGTAGGTCAAGAGAAAAAAGCGCCCCACATGACCCATATTACCAAGATATTGTGTCTACGTCAAGAGAGGCAACACATTTATCACTTTTGAAGCGAATTAAATATTCTTTTAGGCCAGTTCCAGTAGCAAATGTGTTATGGTAGGTGAGATGGTGGATGCTCTCTGCCATTTGAGTACAACACACGCAGGAATGCTAACAAAGCTAGCCTCAAAGCTAACCTTCAACTGGAAACCAGTTGAGGACAAATATGGAACAATCATTCTCTTAGAGGATGTTCATTCAGAGACACTCCAGCTTTGTAAAACATACTTAAAGAAATAAAATAAGCTGTAATTCAGCTGTAGAACATTGGAATCTGCATTTCTAAAACAAATACCTGCATAAAATGGTAAATATGTACATTAAGGTTAAAAGAGAGTTCTTGCAGAGCTGTCAGTGGAAGCAATGGAAAGGATTATACAGCTTCCTCGGGGAGGTAATTCAGCTCAGATAGTGACAAAAGATATTGGTTGTTAGCAGTCGGTTGTGTCTAATATTTGGAGCAAGCACAAACAGAATGGGAAGGTTGTGAAAGGGAAACATACAGGTCGGCCAAGGAAGACTCAAAGCATCAGGACAGAACACAGAAAACTCAAAACAATATGTCTGAAAACAATAAAAAGGTTCAAGAAAAGAGGAGTCAATGTTTAAAGGAAATATAGATGCTTTACGTCATTATCTCTACAGTAAATACACAGGTGCAAAAGAGCATTAAAAACTAATGCTCAGCTCTTAGATAAAATGGTTTTGTGTCATATCTTGGATTTGTTTTTTTTTTCCTATGAACGTCTTTCATAAAGAGAGTTCTATTTTTGCCAGATGTTTTATGAAGTTTCTTTCATTTGCTAATGATCTGAACCCAAAAAAAGGTTAAAAAGTGATAGAAAAAGCCTCGCAGGTTGCATTATAATCACTGCATCGCACTAATTGTGCATATTGCATTGTAACAAACACCAAAACAGGAGATAATATTATAATTTGCATCATATTAGGCTCAAAGCTGGGTCCTAGTTTAAAATTGTGCATAGGAACAGAGTTTATTATTGTAGTGGTCATTCTATTTTTACACTGATAACTCAGCCCTCCAAATCCCACAAATCCACAAGGAGACATTAGTCTCTCCTCAGTTTGTGAGAAGGCAGCAGCCCTCTGCACTCACATCCTGCACTCTGAAAACAACAGTTCTCCAACGGTCCAAAATGGTGCTTTGGTTCTAACTCGTGTTAGAAAGACCATCGATAGATAATAGCTGAATGTTCTGCTCTGTTGATCCGATAGCGCCTGATATTACCCAGTTTCCTGTTTGGATAAGAAACCGATGCCTTTAATCCACCACTGTCTGTCAGTTGGTGTATTTTAGTGCATTTCTGGAACAGGTGCATTATTTCCTAATAATAAAACTGAGTCTGATATTTGAAATATGTCAGGTTGTTTCCCTTGGCAATCATTGAGCTAAATGCAGCACGCACAGCCAACATTTTGTTTACTGGCCTAAACAAGCAGCAGAATTCTGCAGCATTGGTAGAGTTAGCAGCTCTTTAAAAGGTTTCTAGTTCAACTAATTTCATTCAAGAGATATGTTTTCAAGCACAATTAGACGTGAGATTTGGAGGGATAGATAAATTATTAAGCTAAGGTTACAAAAATAAATGCAAAACTATGCCTGGGATTGTATGAAAAGACAATGGTTAAATTATGATGTAATTATCTGAGAAAAGTCCTCTTCTTATAACCAGAGGAACCACCTGCACGCAGCCTGCAGAATCCTTTTTAATCACAGTGTAGAAGTCTCTCGACACGCTCGGCTCTGCCCAGCGGGTTCAATCGTCCACCTGTCTTTGAGACCCCCAAAACATCACGCCAACCCTGTCGGGAAACATTAGACCTTCAGTGATGTATGGAAGTCAGCCAGAGAGGAGTGAAACCACATCAGGCCGACAGCTCTAACTGCCTCAGGCTGCTGCACGGCACACAAACCAGCGAAAAAACACAAGAACAGGAAGTTCTTTCTCTGGTGGCTGTTTTAGTTTTATTCTGAGATCAACAAGCATAAAACCTTTGTGCATCTGCAACAGTAAGATTCACTAACAATGAGCTGTCATGGACTGCTTTATTAGTTTCTCTGTGTTTCACGTCCAAAATCATTGGCTTTAAACTGGTTTTAACACGAACGCACGCATCGAATTCCAACTTTCACATATTCTCAGTCACAAATCTTATGAGAAAGTTTAGCAGTCACACGTGGCTGTAATAATTACATCCATCGAAGACTTATTGTTCTTGGTTCTGGCAGCAGTCCGTTTTTGTCCAAGTGAACATCCGGTTACCTGTACACTGGAAAAAATGCCCCTCCAAAAATAAGTAAAAAAACAAGAAATACAAGACGTTTTTGCTTGAAATAAGCAAAAACATCTGCCAATGGAACTAGTGAAAATCGGCTTGTTAAGATTTCTTGAAATAAAATGTGATATTTAGGACTTTTGAGATAAAAGTGATCTTGAAATTAGCTTAAAAACCTCTTCAAATGTAAAAAAAAAAGCTTGTTTCCTATGATATGTGACTCAAAACAATTTGTTTTCAAGACTTTTTCATTTAACAAAATATTCAAGATGTATTGTATTAAAACAAGTCCCTATATCTGGCTGAAATGGTACTTGTTAGGCAGTTGTGTCTTATATCAAGTGTAATGAGATACTCAATGAGACAAACATACTTGGTAAGATTTAGATTTTTTCCAGTGTAGCCCTTCACCACCTTCCTGATCCTCCTGAAATACACAATCTTTGTCCTTTGTCCTGTTTACATTCAAGAGGACCACACAGGTGGCTTGTTTACATCCTCAACCCCTTAACGCCTGAATTTATATAGCTGTATATAAAAAAAAAATGTTTTGTGTGTGTTTTAGCCTCTAAGTAGATGGTGAATAATGCTGAGATTGTTAATTTCACTTTTGCACAAAAATAAATAGAATTTTTGGTATGTTGCAAATTTGCGACAACAGGCATCCTGGTCAATTTGGAGTCAACGGTCACTCCGGCTATGGTTTGTAGCATATATGCGACAATAGGCGTCAAGGGGTTAAATACGATACGATACGATACGATTTAAATACGATTTTTAACGTAGCACCAGGTAAAATAATATTACTATGTGTGCAGCCTTTTTCCTTGTTTCTTTTCCCCCCTTCTTCTTCTTCTCTTATTTTCTCCACCACTTTCTCGTCGTCCATGTCTTCTTCTCGTTTCCTCCTTCCTTCCCTTGTTGTAACAATGCACGATTGAAAGAACACTGCAGCAGGCTGCTGATAAATGTCATGACTAAGTGAGAGTCAAGACAGTCTTAGTGGTTATATGACCTTGAAATAACCTTGACTCTGCATTCCTCCGCTCTGCTTTTAAGTTATTACAGTCTCTGGTCATTTAATAACTGAATGATAATCTGATCAAGCTAAGTGCACAGATGTATAGAAGATGGAATGAAGCCGCCTTTATTCCTCCCGGCCAGACAGATGAGATCCAGAGGTTTCTGGTCCAAAATGCAGAGAAAACAAATTTCATTTTGACAAAAAGATGCATGGCTTATTAAACTGAGAGGTAAGAATCTGTCCTCTCATTACGTTAAAATTCTTTGTACCAAGAGATTGATATGTTGAGTGTCTTTCCATCTGAAATGCTCTGTTTTCCCTCCTGACCAATCAGAGTCCTCTGATTGGTCAGCTGAATGTTAGAAACGGTGGAGTGGAAGAGAAATGCCTCGTTTTTTTTTACATGGCAGGCATTATTCAAATGTATTTCTAGTGATGTCATCATCTGAATATGGAGAAGCCTGGAACACGAACAAGGGGTTTCAAACAGTTCAGAAGTCTTTTTTTAAGGAGAGAATAACTTAATGTCTTGCGGATTCTCGGCTTTCTAACCAAGCAAATCTTTTACAAAAGCTAAACCAGACACTTAGAGATGGGGAAAAATCCCAAAATGTATAATTCTGCCTGTTTAACATGTCATGTCTCATTGCTTTATCGTGTTCCAAATCTGCAGGATGAAAACGAAACATCGCAGTTCTGTTTTAGGCTTCATTGTGAAACAGTGATGCTATCAGAGCAAAAATAACTCCCAGCTACATGTGTTTGATGGGTGTATCAGCTTCAAACATACCACAAAGAAGAGCAGCTAGAGCAACACAACATCAATAAATCAGAAAGGTAAAATGTGCCAAAACAAAGCTTATAAATTAAGTGTTATGTCATGGGTTATATGAACTTTTCACATGATAAATCAGTGTTCATGTTATTCTTTGAGTTGCCATCAAACTTTCTATGAAGACAGACATGTTTATTTTTTTTATATACAATCTATTTTAATGTATTTTGGTAGCATTTTTAACCCGAAATAGGAGTTAAATGTTTTTTTTTTCTTTAAATCCAAGTCAGTATTTTTGGGAACAGGATTTTTTTAAACCCTTTTATTAAAAAGCACCATTTTGTTCAGCAGCAGATTGCTGCCCAGTCCTTGAATTTAAAGGTTTCTATTACCCTCCTTTGTCCTGTTTTGAGCCCCCTGCCTGTCCAAATGCCCAAGAAGAAGCCTGGAACTCTGACAGCTGGCAAATCTACGAAAATTAAATCACGCCAACACAGACAGAGCTACTTGTTCGGGTCAGAGATCAACTGGATGTACTTAGTTCTGTGAAAGTGGAGGCCTGGAGAAGCAGAGGAGCTTTATGCACAAACAGTTGAAATACAAAGTGACTATTTATGTAACACACTCGGTGTCAGCTGAATTCCCTTTACATAAGTCAGCTTATGGAGCAACAGACCGTCTGAAAACAGGAGACAAAACATAAACCACTACAACACACAGCCGGAGAGAAGCTATGCGGTCACTCCTGTGGGGAGAGATTCTGTTAGTGAACAATATCAAATACATATCAAGTCACCGTTAAATTACATTTACACAAACACATTATAAAACCGTTTCACATTAACTGATTATATCACAATCATGTAACCTAAAAGGACCTCCTAAAAGAAATTAAAATGGAGATAAATCTGTGTGAAAGGAAGTGACACTATTACTCTGACCCATTTCTGTGAGTGATATAACAGACAGAGCATGGTCTCCTTTAGGATTACTGTGAACAGCAGGGTGTTTTTTTTTAGATAGATGGAGGTCAGCGAGTCTGCTTTACACACATTTTTTAGAATTAACACAGTCCAGTTTGTTTTTACATCGAATTTCAAGTTAAAATGAAATATTTTTCTGTTCCGTGCAAAACAAGGGGTGCAAAGATTCCCCGATACATTCATTAAAGATGGAATTGCATCATACCACATCCCTGTATTGAATAAAATGTGTCGCACACAAAGAAAGATTTCTGTGTCAGCGCCATTACTATGTGCATGTCCGTAAGAGGATTACACAAAACATGCCTGGAAACCAACCCTGACAAAGCACTGTCTGAACCATCATGTGGAAATATTTGGATTTTAAAAAAGGAAAAGAACACTGAACACAGAGCCTGATGAAATACAGCACAATAAATATAAATACTCACCCACTCAGTGGGGTCACATGGCACTGAAGGGATCGGATTATTGGCTAAATTACAATAAGAATGAGTTGAGAAAGGGTAATTCTCCTTGGATATATGGCGGTGAATGAACGGTATCAGAGGCACAAAGCGTGTCATACCCCGGTATGATAGGTGGCGCTGTACCCATTCCAGCTGTTGCTAATAGAGCCACTTCCTGTTGACCTCTTCACCACCAACAACAACAACAACAAACTCAGGCATTGGAGAAAGATGGAGAACGCAGAGCCAGATGAAGCTACGTCCCTCTACATTTGGTCTGTGATGAGCTGCTTGTTGCACAAACTCGATGCCCAACGGAGCATTCTCCATCGCGTTGTTTGTTTCTTTCTGACGGCGACAACAACAGGAATATCGTCTCCTTTGACTTCCGGGTCACGACCCCGGGAAAACATCTGGAGCATGAACGCAAAGTCTGATTTACCACGTGCTTCAGCGTCTACAAGCAGGTTTAATTTGACTTTCAACCGAGTTATCTCAGGGTCTTAACCCGATCGCGTGTAACTCGATCCGATCCAATTCTTAGTCAGATTAAGGTGTATACATGCACTTAATAACTCAGTCTTATTGTAATTTAGCCCTTAATCCGATCCTTTCAGTGCCAGAAACTGTCCCACTGAGTGAGACATCACAGTGAATCCCAAATCATTTATTGTTTATTGTTTATTTATTGTTGGTTGAGAGTGACAGCTATGGTGACCAAAAAGTACCTCAGTGGTTCCCAACCTAGGGTTCCTGCCCCCATAAGGTGTACGCCAAAGATCATAGGGGATGCGCGAGGCTTTTACTCAACACACGTTTTAAAATTAGATTTGTATATGTACAAAATCATACCACCTTTATCAGATTATCAAACATGTGTAGGAGGATGAAACACTTCCACTCTACCAAATATTCTTAATAAAACCAGTAAATGTGGCCTGGCTGGTGCTGGAGTGCATTGTTGGAATAATTCTAAAGGTGGAGCCACCATGATGTCCACTGTCTGATGCAACAGTCTGATGCCAGAGTGTGAGTCTTTATGCACAGATCTGCACACAGGGTTACTCAGCATATAAAGATGCATTCAGTTCAGAGTTTATTCTTTTAAATACTTGGGGGAGGGGGGCTTCCAGGAAAGAGGGTTCGGGATAACTGCCGAGATCTGATTACAGCCGAGATTAAAGACACAAACTAGACTGTATTTCTTTGTCAGACTTTTATATAAATGTTAAGAAAAAGGTTCAACAAGAACTAAGAAATAGATTTTCTCTTTTTATAAAGTACAGTAAGTACGTTGAAGGCAATGCAACATTTATAGAGATGTTTTTCTTTACAACTGAGCATGAATACTGTTGGCAGACGAGCTGTAACGGCCTGAAATCCAAGTGATGCGAGGAGGTGCCTCCTGTATGAAAGAGCTTTAAGAGCGAGCCGAGGATGGGGGAGGCTCTTTTAATCGCTGCTTTGGCGTTGAAGAAAACACGCCTTTGAACGTATGCTGAACAGCGACATGTGAGTGGAAAAGCCTTGCCGGGTCAACAGAGAGTAGCATGAAACAATAATTCTTATCAGCACACTCGCAGTCGCTGCTGCACTCGCACATTGTCTCGCCTGCTAATCTTCTGGATGTCTTAAAAAGGTCGAAAAAAATCAGGAAATATCCACAAATGTGGTCTTAACCCCTCAGTTTTGTCATATTACAGGCCCATTTCTAAACTCCAGCTCTTTTCAAAGTTTGTTGTTATCATTTTTATCTGATTGAATGCCTTTTTAGACAAGAATACTATCCTGGAGGCATTCCAGTCGGGATTTAATCGCTCACACAGCACTGAAACAGACCTTCAAAGGCTCTTTTATGGGTTTTTTTTTTAGCAAATGACTCTGGTAACTGTTATCCTCGTGCTTTTAGATTTAACATCTGCCTTTGACACTGTATCTCGGGGAGCTCTGGTGGTTGTTACCTGTGTTTGCCAACCCCTTTAACATGAGAACAGGAGGATTGCCTTTGCCTGACATAACAATTTCCAATGAACAATCCCACTTTGACAACTCCCAGTCGAAGGGACTCGGAGCAGAAGGGCTTGTCAGTCTCAACCCGCAGGCAGATGGCTGCCTAGCAGGACTTCGGGGGGAGTGATAGCTTTCTTCCAATGGCCAATTTATTTCTCACCCGGCAGCCTGAACCCTGACCCAAATTTAACTGAGGGCTCGCACACACAAACACTCTAAGAAGGCAGCTTCCAAGTCGTCATGTGGAATTTACTGTCTTGCTCTGTGTTAAAACCTTTGAAGATGAATAAACTTGATGGGGAAATTATACAAACTGCTCGCCACATTGATTTGTTCATGCAGTAAAAGCCAATGATCAGAACTCAAGCTTATAGCTAAAAGCAAGCATAAACGTTGGAGTGATACAAGTTCAGATATGCATAGAAATGTCTTGTATGTGTCAGACTGGGGTTGTTGAAAACTATGTGCCGGGTTTTACTGAGTTGTGGAGTGGGGCTGTTAAAGGTTTTTCACTAATTTTCTGCCCAGGATTTTTAGAGCTGGTCAACAAATCACAATTCTATAACAGCACTGGGAAAGCAGCATGGGCGTCAATTGGGTATGGCAGCTGCCACACCTTGGCTCCAGGGGAAAATGTAAATGTTCGTTTTTCTTTTTTTTTTAAATGAATTTATGGAATTACTCTGTGTCAATTTGTATTGATTATTCTATTATTTAATACATATAAATGAACTACAAATGAAATTCTGAACAACACAATCAATTGATCTAAATATCATCTTCCCTTTTGAAATGTGGTATCTCCCAGCCCCCCCCCCCTCCCTCCCACGAGATGACGGAGCCTGGAGGTCAAAGCTGATGTTATTAGCAGGATTTGTTGTTTGCTAATTAATGTAAAATATGAAAAGAAAGCAGAAAACTTTAGATTTATTTATCACCAAAAATGATGATGGTCCAATGTTGCCCCAGCAGCAAATCCTCCGCTAATGCTAACGCTAACGCTAATGCTAACAGGGAACGGAGACGAGTCCATTGTTATGTTATGTGAGTGAGACTGCATTTGCACACAGATAAGCTACATAGCAGACTTTTGTGGTGATTATTCTATAATTATTGATTTATTGATACTGTAGTCATGAGACTATAGTGACCTTGCCATACCTTAGCTTTGGCTAAATTGATGCCGCTGGAAAGCAGTGCTATGTAATAAATAGGCCCTCTACGGTGCTTTAGCCTCGGTGTAGAAACAAGCTAACACACAGTTCCGTCTTCATCGTGGAAATGGATCTGTTAGCTCGATTCTTTCATTGGAAGCTCAAGAACAAGCCGGAGGAATCTCAAGTTAAATAAAGTATTTAATGGTGGTCACAAGTGAAGTATATCAGCGCTGGACCCGGACCAAAACACCTCTCGCAGGATATCCGTTAGGTCGAGCCCCGATTTCCGGGTACATTTTGTATTTATATGACTCATTATTTCACATAGGTTGGACTCGACCGAGTATGATTGGACATGAGGAGGTTCAACATGCTTCGTCATATTCTCTGGATAAGCCAAACAATGTGTGAATCTTGCACCTGCTTTCCCAGGCTAATCGTTTTGTCTCACTATGCTTGGATCATTTAAGGTCGTATATCGTGTGCATCGTGGAAAAGTACAGAGCTAAGAACAAAGCTAATTTTAACACATCTTACCTGGATTCCAGAATTGCCAGAGTGGAACTAGTTGGTAAAATAAAACTCTCCCTGAAGCAAAATGACATCATTGTTCTGTCTGCTGTTACACTAAATATGCCAGTCCAGAGCAACTTGCTGCAGGAACACCTGAATCTGTCAGGACAGATTCTCTAATGACGCTGGTCTCTCCAGTCTCGTGAGAATCCGGTCGCCTTGCAAGGATACTTTACATCGCTGGCGCCCCGAATACGTCTCCAGCTCCAATCTGCATTGAGCAGAACACCCGGGTGTACGAGTCCATTTTAAATCAGGGTGCCGGGGGAACAAAAGTGGGCACACTTTTTCAAACATGGAGCCTCTAAAACTGACAGCAACACACTGGCAGCTCACTCTCAGTCCCGCTGTGCAGGGCAGAGTCAAAAATAATGAATTAGCCTAATTATCTATGAAAGTGATGAGTATTAGGAATCCTCCACAGCCTGCAGGATACAGCGTACTGACAGCCTTGATGTTGTAAGGGAGTAGTGATGGTTCCCGGACAACAGTCTCACAGAATAAAGAAAACTGAGGAAAAAGTTGAGCTGTTTGTTGTGAAAAAATGCGCAATGTGCATCTTTTTTTTTATCTGTGCCTGATTCACATTTTAGCTTTTGTTAAGCATTAACGAAACAAGGGAATTACATTAAATTAAATTCAATTTAATTGATTAATTATTTTCTGTATGAATATATCCCAAACAGACCAGGAGAAACTCATCCATGCATTCATCTCCAGCAGACTCCATCACTGTAACGCTCTTTTAACTGGACTTCCCAAAAAGAGCATTAAACATCTGCAGCTCATCCAGAACGCTGCTGCTGGAGTTTTAACCCGGACTAAGAGATCTGAACACATCACAGCAGCTTTAAAGTCTAAACATATAAACCCAACAGAGCTCTTAGATCCAAGGACTCAGGTCAGCTGGTCCAGTCCAGAGTCCAGACTAAACATGGAGAAGCAGCATTTAGCTGTTATGCTGCAAACAAGTGGAACAAACTGCCAGTGGAGATTAAACTTTCACCAAATGGAGACATTTTTAAATCCAGGTTAAAAACATTTCTTTTCTCATGTGTCTATGCATGAAATTTGCACGATATCTTTGAACTTATCTGGACTGTTGCTTGTTTTTAAATTCATTTAAATTATTTTATTTGTTTCTCTGTATATTCTTTTATCTATTTTTAATGCTTCTTCCACTCCCTGCTGCAATGCTTTTATTTTATGTAAAGCACTTTGAATTGTTTTGTACATGAAATGTGCTACAAATAAATTTGACTTGATTTGATTTAATTGCTTTACTGGGAGCATGGTTTGTTGCACTTTGCATCTCAGCGTGGCCTTTTCATTCTGCACTGGAAAAAAGTGCCCCTCCAAAAATAAGTAAAAAAACAACAAATACAAGACGTTTTTGCTTGAAATAAGCAAAAAAATCTGCCAATGGAACTAGTGAAAATCGGTTTGTGAAGATTTCTTGAAATAAGATGTGATATTTAGGACTTTTGAGTTAAAAGTGATCTTGAAATTAGCTTAAAAACCTCTTCAGATAAAAAAAAAGCTTGTTTCATGTGAAATCTGACTCAAAACAATTTGTTTTCAAGACTTTTTCACTTAACAAGATATTCAAGATGTATTGTATTAAAACAAGTCCCTATATCTTGCTGAAATGGTACTTGTTAGGCAGTTGTGTCTTATATTAAGTGTAATGAGATACTCAATGAGACAAATATACTTGGTAAGATTTAGATTTTTTTACAGTGTGTTTGCTTCTGCTAACTTCATCAGATTTGTTTATTATGTTATTTGAAATGTACTGTGCATTGTAGGGCTGAGAGACAGCTGCTGTTTTAAAGGGATAGTTCGGGATATTTGACATGGATCTGTATGGCATCACCATAACCAGTGTCGTGCATTCAAACTGACTTACCCCCGACAGTGTCCTGTGAGCCGAGTTTTTGTCCAGTGTTGGTCAAGGCGAAAGTAGTCCGGCTTGTTTGCTGGGGTCAAGAAATTAGCGCGTTTTTCTTCCCAAAACAGTACGTGTGCTAAAGAGTGATTTATTTCATCACAAAAACCGAAGCCGGCAAAAGTCACTCCTCGTTATCACTTGGGCCCTATACTGTCTCTCATTGTGTATCAGTGCGCACGTCATTCTGACCGCGAGCTGTGCGCACGAGTCTTTCTGTTCTTTGGCAGTGCTCAACACTGTCTTACTCTGCAGACAACTGGCCATCGGGTCCAGCTGGTCTGGGACGCCTCTTCCAGTTGATCTTGGGAACATGGAAAAAAGTTCTCAGACGCCTGCATTCAGGAGTGCAGGGAAGTCACCGTTATTTGTGATGCAGGCAGCAGCTGTCCCGCGGCCGCCGACATCCTCATCTATGGAAAGGTTTTGTATCTGGGGCATAACTAAATCCCACTCGTGGCAGCAGTAACATTCCACCTCTGTCTGCATTACTTCGCACTTCAAACAAGTGCACCAGGATTTGTCGGCCACCCTGGGTATCGCAGCTCCAGCACTGGCTCCAGCTTCTGTTTCCATCACTTCTCTGTCCACCCTCTCTCTTTCTGCCCGATCTAAGTCCATTTGGCAAACTTCCTCCTCAGTATAAACGGGTTCATAAAGATACCCCCTTGGCTCTGAACGGAAGTCAATATGTTCCTCGTCGCTCTCGTAGTCAGACATCTTCCCGAGCAGTAAACAAAGTGAACTCGTGCACACAGCTCGCGGTCAGAATGACGTGCGCACTGATACACAATGAGACAGTATAGGGCCCAAGTGATAACGAGGAGTGACTTTTGCCGGCTTCGGTTTTTGTGATGAAATAAATCACTCTTTAGCACACGTACTGTTTTGGGAAGAAAAACGCGCTAATTTCTTGACCCCAGCAAACAAGCCGGACTACTTTCGCCTTGACCAACACTGGACAAGAACTCGACTCACAGGACACTGTCGGGGGTAAGTCCGTTTGAATGCACGACACTGGTTATGGTGATGCCATACAGATTCATGTCAAATATCCCGAACTATCCCTTTAAGTGAAGAATATCTTGTCTTGTAAATGGGTCAGACAGAGAGATCACAGGCTGTGGAGACAGATTATTGCAGAATCAGCAGTACAAGATAAGAGAGTGGAGAGGTATAAGGAGAGTGTGAGGGTGAACCTCTGGTTTCAGTGTTTGATCTGCATTCCTGTCCTCACCTATGGTGATGATCGCCCATTTAAGACTGAAGGAATGCGGCCGCAGATTCCTGTGGAGACGAGATTAAGAGCTCAAACGTTCAAGAGAATAACCTGAAAACTCTGCATTAACTGAGGCTGAGCAGAATTACATTTTTTTTTTTTTTTACGTGATCTCTTTGTTGCCCGTGTATCCCCCGCTGGTTGTAGCTCCGCTCTGCTCACAGAGCAGCACAGACTGTATCCATGTCTGCTTCTGCTGTGAAGGTCAAGTGAAGGAGCTCCTTTTTTTTGTCGTTTGACCTGCACTGTCACATGAACACGCCCACCGAGACACAGAAACACACAGTCTGCTATCACACAGAAACAAAAATAAAAAATGACGCACATACAAACTGTGTCCACACACAGCAACAAACTGCACCAAACCAGCTCTCACTGTCAGTCTTCAAGGCTCTAATAAACCAAGACTCTGAAAAAGCTTTCAGGATATCGAGCGGCCCAAACAATGGGGAGAAATGGCATTGGGGTTTCCATGGCAACTGCTGCAAGCTGCTAAGGGGGCTGCTTTGAAAACATATGTCAGACTTGACTGGTTTGTTCACAGTGAGCCTAGCAACAGATTCTCGGTGCAGCCTATCACGCTGTCTCGTGCAGCATTCACTGTTCTAACATTTGACTTTCTGTCTGCCGTCTGTGGTCTAAAGTGATTGAAGCAAAGAAAACTCGTCCCATTCACAAAGGGAGAAGAACCTCGGGCTTCTTGGCTGTGAGAAGCAGATTTTTTTTTTTTTTTGTACAGCCGAACTTAATGAGCCGAACTGATCATATTTTCCTTTTGGCTTTTTAAAGATTTTAGTCCAATCAAAAGATGAAGAGAAGCGGAGCTGTAAATCCTAAGATCCACAACAGCTGATCTCTGTTTCAGAAAGGAGAATCTCCAAAATTCTCTGAGCATATTATCTCAAAGATCCTTTTAAGTCTCCTTGCTGCATTGTCTCTTATAACAAGAGAGGATTTAACAGCTGAGAGTCAGAGATACTTTCACCTGGACTTGATTAATTGGTCGGGTTCGATATTATTGGGAAGTCATTTCTGACTAGCAGACACTCACCTGTTTCAGCTTCTTTAAGGGGGGGGGGGGGATTTATTGCTTTTGTATTCACTATCATTCAATAGAGGCTCAAATGTTCTGCTCAGCAGTTCTGAGTGTATGGAAGCCAACTGGTCACTTTCTGTTTCCTGACATTTTTTAACATTTAATAAATAAAAAACCTAAATAATGACTTGATAGATAGATAGATTTTTATTTTCGAACATGTATAAAAAAGAAAATGTGTGTAACTATTTGTACATACAAAAGAAGGAAAAAGAGAAATTAGTAAAAAACATAACAAAACACTGCACATTGTTCAAAAAAGGAATGGGAAGAAGTACATTACTTTTTTTATCCTAACTACAATACACCTATATAAATATACGCCATACACACTGGAAAACATCTAAATCTTACCAAGTATATTTGTCTCATTTTGTATCTCATTACACTTAATATAAGACACAACTGCCTAACAAGTTCTATTGCAGCCAGATATAGGGACTTGTTTTAATACAATACATCTTGAATATCTTGTTAAGTGAAAAAGTCTTGAAAACATCTTGTTTTGAGTCATATTTCACATGAAACAAGCTTTTTTTTTTCATTTGAAGAGGTTTTTAAGCTAATTTCAAGATCACTATTAACTCAAAAGTCCTAAATATCACATCTTATTTCAAGAAATCTTGACAAGCCGATTTTCACTAGTTCCATTGGCAGATTTTTTTGCTTATTTCAAGCAAAAACGTCTTGTATTTGTTGTTTTTTTTTACTTATTTTTCCAGTGTATACACTTCCTAAATATCTAAATAAATATATAATCACAAAAATAAATATATACTACACACATATCTTTGTAAATATAAATATGAATATATATATATACTAATTAAATTACAATATAACAATTAACCCTTATGAAGATATGTGATATACGCAGCTGTAAATATCATTCTGTCAAGTCCCATGTGTTTGAATTCCTGTTTGTCACTGCAGAGGTGGTGTGTGGGTTGTAGCAGCAGCTCTCTGCCATACCACCGCCACACAATATAAAGAGCAAGGTGGGAGGGTGGGTAGGAAGAAAAAATTAAGGAAATAACTGAGACGAGGAGGAAGAACGAGAGAGCGATGGGGAGGAAGTTGATTTGGGGGGAGGGAGAGCAGAAACGAGAGATGCGTCATACCAAAACATTAGTATGCAATCAAGTTGTTGGTGCAGTAAGGATTGTGGCGGTCTGTCGACGGCTGCCGCAGCCTTTCATGTCGACACTGCAACACACAAACACACGACCACTGGCTCAGTGACACCACACAAACAGCCAGCACAACAACTCCCTCCATTGTCTGGGGGGAAAATAGAGGTACAAAAGAAGAATTGCAATTTCCATGTCAGTTTGTGCAGAGAGGCTTCATATAGCCAGTTATTGATCCATGTCACCCCTTTCAGTTTCAGCGGAGGGGCTTATTACAGGGCTGCAACTGGAAATGGGCCAGAGTACAAACTCATACCGGTACATATATACAGAGAAGAGCAGTGGGTATTTTCTAATTTGGTTTCTGAATAGATAGATAGATAGATAGATAGATAGATAGATAGATAGATAGATAGATAGATAGATAGATAGATAGATAGATAGATAGATAGATAGACAGACAGACAGACAGATAGACAGACAGATAGACAGACAGACAGACAGATAGATAGATAGATAGATAGATAGATAGATAGATAGATAGATAGATAGATAGATAGATAGATAGATAGATAGATAGATAGATTCTTTGCTGCATATTTATAAGCTCGAGCCCTCTGTGATCTTTATGCTTTCAACAGCATGCCTAAAGACTGTGTGTGTGTGTTTTGGTGGGGGAGGGAAAGGGGGACTCTGAAGACATTGATGAGCTGCACCCTCCCTCCTCCCCTTCCTCTCCATCGCTGCGGTCCTTAGCAGGTCCAAGTTACCATGGCAACGTTCACATTGCCGCAGGCTGGCTGGAGCAGGGCGCGCTGGTTGAAAAAGAAAGCAAGAGAGGAAAAAGGAATTGAGAGAGAGAGAGATCACTGCAGAGGGAGGGGAGGGGAGGGATGGCGAGAAATGGTCCTCCCATTCATTACCACTATAGCACCCCACTCTGCCCCCCCAAACGAAGAAAAAAACCCTTCCCCACACCAACTACAGCTCCCCAAACACCTCCCCCCCACCAACCCAAACCTCATCATTGGCATCGAGTTGGCCGGTCAGCAGAAAGGCCTCTGCTCTGCTCTGTAATCTGCACACGTTGGATCCAAACTTCAGACTGCATTTATTATTCATCCTCGTCCTCCTCCATGGCAGACAGCACCGCGGCCTAACACACACACACATGCACACACACATGCACATGCACACAGAGCAGAACCTCCACTGAGCTCATACAGCAGCTCTCACACACACAGTGCTGTTCATAGCCATACATTGACTCATTACCTTTGGTATAATGTATTTCCATGGAGACACTGGCTGATATAAGATGGTCTGTGGATGGATGTTACAGTGACCAACTGGAACTGAACAAGCCTCATGGCCTCAGCTCACCTGAACCTTACACTTGTGACTTGAAGATTGGGGTAAAGTTTTGTCAAAATGCTGCTTCTGACTATCCAGATCAGAAAGTTGTGGCTTTTAAAACAAAAAAACGAGCCTATTAAGAAATCTTCCCATTGTTTTATTTTTCACTTAAAGTATATGTACTATTATTGCATCCTTTGTTGTTTTGTACTAGAAAAACACACAGATATGTCCAGTTTATCCCTCAGTATTCCATTTGGTATATGATGGTTTAAATTTAATAATCAGAAAAAGTTCAATTCTGTTAAAGCTAAAGTTCCTATCAAAGCATGTTTTTGGCCAAAGACAGTCTGCCCCCCAGCAGATATACATCATCCTGTTATGCCCAAAGTACCAGGGGGCATACAGGTTTGATGTTACCTCCCCTTTCCCTGCCTGAGCTGGATTGTAATATTAATGGGGGCTTGTCCGGGATTGTTAATTCATCCCATGATTAAGAAGGTAAAGTTTTGTTTACTGATTCAGAAAGTGAGCAGTTGGTGCTTTGCTTGTTAAGGCACTAAAAGTGACTCCTGTGCTGTAAGTATTGGGTTTAATTCTTCTCATTTTCTATGGTTCTGGGATGTGACAGCAAGCAGTAGGATTTATATCCAGAAACCTTGTTTGTTTTTGGTAGGTAGCTCAGTCTTTTATTTACCTTTTTAGATTAGATTTATCTATCTTGACTGTGTTCGTTTACATTTTGTTTAGCTATTTTATATGTTTTGTTGACACCCTCAGGCCCTCAGTTCAATCACAGTTTTGCTTTTGTTGTTGTTCTAAATTTCTTTACATTCAGCCAATATCTGGTTTGTTGAGGTGGATCGTAACAGATACGTATCGGTTATGCAGACGCCTGCATTTGATAAAACATCCCATAAACCAGTCAAAAACCCAATTCTGTATTCAACAGTCAGTTAAGTCAAGCTGCTGTCCATCTGTGCAAATTGGTATAATAGAATATATCATATTAAATGTTAATGTTAAAGTTTCTTTCCCCAGACCATCCGTCTGCTCAACAGTGAGCGTTAAACTGGACTCCACTTTTATCTGTTAATACTGTATATTGCAGATACCTTATACATTTTCTTTTATTCTTATTTAATCTTTTTTATTAATTTTTATTCATGTTTCAGCATCTTGATGGTAAAACGTCAGCCTGTTGACCTCAGACATGAACTGAACCTGCCTCACTGACTACTCGACCTCTGAGCAGTGGAAGTGGTGCATTCAAGGAGACTAACACGCTCTGTCGTGGTTGCTAAGATACAGTGTGGCTGACCGGGTCTGAGGCTGATTCCCACAGAGAAACTGCATCCAGATCCTCCGCTATTCTTTCTCCTATTTTTCATTCCTCTCATCTAAATCAAGAAATCGAGATGGAAAAAAAATACATTTAAATGCAAAGGTTGCTTATTTACTGAGGCTGCCTTTTTACCATTATCTACGATTGTGAGATGAGTAATGCATCAGTCATAAGTTTCTCCTGAGAGAAGAAACTTCACTGCACCTGTGGTAAAACTTTGAGGTTTCATGTGGTCCATCTCCGAAAGAACGCATCCAGAAAAATAGAATCGAAATAGAAATAGGAAAATTCTTTATTCATCCCCCAATGGGGGAAATTCAAATTAGTCAGGTAGCTCAAAAAAATTATTAATATTTACAATGATTGTATATTAACAAGAACAATAATAATACCAATTCTAATAAAAAATACTACTACTAACTAATAATAATAATAATAATAATAATAATAATAATAATAAAAGACTAAATAAATAAAAAGCACCACACCATCAAGAATGTATGGATTGCTCATCAGTTACAATAGTCAAGCACCTCAAACTCTATCATTTCATTCCATCAAGGTGAATATTGTTTTTCTTTTGTGCAGGTTGATAAATGTGAACTGTTCTTGAAGTGGACACATTTGGTGTCATTTGAGCTGGAGCACATGGTTTGCATGCTAACTTAGCCAGCTTTATGTTTAGATGTCGCATGTTCTTTGTTATGCATATCCATCACATATAGTCTTAAGATACAACAACATACTGCACATCCACATTTAAATACATTTTTTAATTTAAATTATGTGTCCCACTCTTTGATCCAGACTCAGAAGTGGAACACTCCAACACAACTTATAATAAAATTGGTTGTCAGTGTACAGTTTGGAAAAGAAATAGAAGAGATGCCAAGTTGTATTACTAAAGTTCTTGAGTCAGAAATCCAAAGTATCCAAATACTTCCAATAACTTAACACTCTCCTGGATCTGCTCTCGTTACTATTGAGTGTTCACAGACTGGACTACTTAAGGGTTGTAAAGTAGAAGCAGATTTAATTTTCTTTCATGTTCCTTCAAGCAAGTTGTGTCACTAAATCACTGAGTAAATAACCGCTCAAACTAATGTGTTTATGAAATATCAATCCAATTCACAGAAAAACTGCTTCAAGGAAGAAAACCCAAACTGGGGAATGTGGGGCACATGGGGCTGAGGTGTCCTCCCAACATTATTTACAAAATAATTTTGGATGATGTGTAATATGTAAATAAAACAGAATCCTGTTGTTTAAAGACTTTATATGAGTGTAAAATAATAGAAGATAAAAGATGGAAGTGTTATTGTTTATAAAGTTCCTCTCTAGCAGTTATTAAACCCCTAAAAACTCTAAAGTTTTTGCCATGAAAAAAAAGGCTCGGGGTATAGCTTCAGTGAATACCTTACACAGTTGAATGAATACTTATGAATATGCTAATCTGACCCCGCCTACAGCTCCACCTATCAGCAGATGAAACTGTCTTCTTTGCCTCTACTACGCTATGCAATGAGCAGCTCTAATATTGGTATAAATCATAAATCATATGTATTCTAACATAATATAATACATGATTCTCAAGAAGAGGAGGCTAAATTATACAAATTATTAGAATTTTATTAGGGCTGGGCAAGTTAACTCGTTATTGTCGCGTTAACTCATTAATTATTTAACGCCGTTAAATATTTTATCGCCCATTAACACCTTTTTTTATTTTTTTTATTTAAATTTTTATTTTTTTAAATTGGGCTTTTGTGCCTTTAATGGATAGGAAAGTTCAGAGAGACAGGAAGCAGAGAGCAGAGAGAGGGGGAACAAGACGCAGCACAGGGCCGTCTGATGCGGAAGTCGAACCTTGTTTTATCATTAATTTTATTATTGTAAAAGTCTGTTGCTCACAGGCTTTTATTTTGTAAAAGTCTGTTGCTGTCTGCTGTGGAACTGGAAAAGAAAGTAATCGGCGGATCCACCAAACATGGAGAAGGGTACGGAACTTTTACTCGGCCATTTTCATTTTAAAGTTCTTCCAGACGGCGGAGTCGACAGAACCAAAGTCATCTGTAAACACTGCCAAGTTGAATTGTCTTCTCAGCGTAGTAGTTCCAGTCTAAAATATCACTTAAAGGCAAAACACACAACTGATAGCAGCAAGTCATTCAAGGAAACAGACAGTGGAGCGAGGCTTCTACATACAAACTACAGAAAGATGCTGATGTTAAAAGTGTGTTTGCACAACAAATGTTATGGCACTTTCATTCATATGGCAGCACATTTAAAATAAAGCTAAATGCTAAAAGCTATACCGTACTTTTGGATTCATTTATGAATTTTGCGTACAAATGCGATTAATCGTGATTAATCAGGGAAATCATGTGATTAATTAGATTAAACATTTTAATCGTTGCCCAGCCCTAAATATTATACAAGCTTGCATGTGAGTCACTCAGACTGTGTTTTGTGACACAAAAAAATGATCTTATGGACATGTTAACTATGTTTAAAACATTAAAAAAATATCTACATATTTAGAATTTGGTGTCACCAACATGTTAGTTTTTAAAAATGTTTGGACAGCGGCAGGTTTATGGATATGTTTCAGATCTTTTTTAACAACAACCTGTAAGGGTTTAGAAAAATGTAATCTCATGGCAACGCGTGTGAATAACGCACCACTTCCAGTGCTTAATATCTATGCATTTTGAGCTTTGAGCAACACATTTTATGCTGCTAAATTAAAGTTAGAGTCAGGTTAGAATAAGTTTGATGTGTCACATTTCATACAGTAACTAGAATGAATGGTTAGTGTTAGAATAAAAGCACAGGACAGCGTGTCGGCTCCTCACGGTACATAGAAATGTCACACAAAACTACAAAAACACATAGTAATAACATGTGACATGACAGGACAGTAACTGCACCTTTTCAGACTGGTTGGAAAACAAAAGGATTTTAGCTGCTCAGCAGTTCAGTTTGAAAGCGGGACACAATCATAGTGTTTATTTTTTACTTCTGGGTTACGGTGAGGCGATAACGTATCTGATCTCATGACAGAACTGGAAATCTTTTACAAAAGAAATGTCACGTCAAGTCATGTGAACGCAACAGAAAGCATTAGCCGAGGGATATGTTACCATGTCACAATTTATAATCATGGATTGTGAAACTACAATGATTTGGACAAGTGAATAAAAGTGTATATTCCACATTTTCTAGTAAAACTGGGCTGTAATTAAACTTTGTGCTTCAGTTTCTAAAATGATTGCTTAAGATGATTGCATTTCAACACTTCACATAGGGCTGCATATTCTTGGAACGTAATTATAGATCTTAATTCATTGCATGCACTGCAGGCCTCTGGGGTTGCCTTGGGAGACGGGCAGTCTAATTTAGTTTATTTTTTCTTTGCATGATAGCGTTTGAACTTGTAATTCTAGATGCAGATATGAGCTGTGTTTACTGAAAATGCTTTTTCGACCTTCTCCTGAGCTCATGTGTAGTTTCTACTACAGAAACGTGTTAGTTTTTAATGGAGGGCTGTCTGATCACGTCCAATCAATCGTGGTTTCTCTGGTTTCTCTGAATCTTTTATTGGACACTGTGCACTTTAGATGATGAGATCCCCCCAAAATCAGGAGTTATTCTTGAATTGTTCAACTTTTCATTTCTACAGGCTGTCACAGAAAGGTGAATTCCTCCCCATCTTTATTTCCAGAAGCTCCTCCGGGATGCTCTTTTTAGACCATATCATGTCACTGACCTTTTGTACCTAATTAGATGTTAAACCACATGTTAAGCATCACAAAACTTTTCCAGTCTTCTTAAACATGTTACTGGCATCTGGTTAATGAGCTTATATTGTTCAAAAGAACAGTAAGATTTCCAAGTTTCAACATTTACTATGTTATGTTTATAACAGGTTTCAATGATTTACGCATCACTTTGTTCTGTTTTTATTTACATTTTTTTTTAGTAGTGTTCCAGTTTAATCAGAAAGTGAGCCATAGATCTTTTTGTTCCTCCTGTCCCACACATCTGTCCCTTTACTAATAAAGCACTGTGAGCTCTTCAGTCCTCCTGCGCTCATGTATTTATCTGCAGTCACAGCAGAACTTGTCAAATTTGTTTTGCAACATTGCTGTGGTGAAACATAGGCAGGAAAGAAACTACTCGGGATCTTTTTACCAAGGGGAGCTGTTGAGAGAGAGCTTTGCAGACCTGTCACAACTCCTTTTTATTTATTTTATTGCAACTCTGCAGTGTGGTCTCTTTAACTGTGTAGGCACCAAGAAAAGGCAACACGGATAATATGATAGAAAAGCAACTCTGCTTCCTGTCCACGCTGGTGAGTTTACTTGTTTGTTTATAGATTTTACCACAAATCCTTCACACATACAGGTGTGTGACTTCATGTTCAGGGAAATGTAGGAATTTAAAACTATTAAGGCTGGGCGAGTTAACTCGTTATTTTTTAACAACGATAAATATTTTATCGCGCATTAACGCAGGTTTTATTTATTTATTTATTCTTAAAAAATATATGTATTTTTGGGGCTTTTTTGCCTTTAATGGATAGGAAAGTTCAGAGAGACAGGAAGCGAAAACTGAAAACTCGAAAACTCTGAAAATCTTGCAAGCGCCACCTGCCAGTGGACGACATGAAAGAATCTAAACTTTATATTTTTGGGAGTCGCTCAGTGACTCTGTAGCGCCCCCTACGATGCTTAAAAATGGTCCCCGCATTGGGGTTAGTTTCGCGTGGGACGACGAAATTCGGTACACTCATTCATCATGCCCAGACGCACAAAAAAGTCTCATGCCGCCATGGTCCCACGTCCACAGGAGGGCGGCCATTTTGGATGGAAAGTGCGTTTTGGTGCCATTTTTGCCCGATTTCACACCTGCATATGATCGAACTCGTCCTACAGATTTAATGCTAGTTTATTTTATTTTGTAAAAGTCTGCTGCTGTCTGGTGCAGAACCGGAAAAGAAAGTAATTGGCGGATCCACCAAACCTGGAGAAGGGTACAGAACTTTGAATCGGCCATTTTCATTTTAAAGTTCTTCCAGACGGCGGAGTCGACAGAACCAAAGTCATCTGTAAACACTGCCAAGTTGAATTGTCTTCTCAGCGTAGTAGTTCCAGTCTAAAATATCACTTAAAGGCAAAACACACAACTGATAGCAGCAAGTCATTCAAGGAAACAGACAGTGGAGCGAGGCTTCTACATAAAAACTACAGAAAGATGCTGATGTTAAAAGTGTGTTTGCACAACAAATGTTATGGCACTTTCATTCATATGGCAGCACATTTAAAATAAAACTAAATATTTTTACTATACACTACTTTTGAATTCATTTTTGGATTTTGTGAACAAATGCGATTAATCGTGATTAATCAGGGAAATCATGTGATTAATTAGATTAAACATTTGAATCGTTGCCCAGCCCTAAAAACTATCTAAAAGGTTGCTTAAATAGAAAAGTCTGTGACAGTTTATAAGATTCACGATGATTCACCTTATGCAACCAGTCTGATGTGCATCTCCGGCGCTTTTTTAGAGAGCTTGTCTGTATAAGTGAGTGGTGAGGCCATGCATACATAAGGCACACACAGCACAACAGCATTCAGTAATGGTAGTGCACTGTGGATGATAAAATGACCACTTTGAGCACCTGAGTGCAGTGTAGAGAGATGGAGACACAAAAGAGGGCAGTTATAGCTGCGAGAGGTGATTTAGAATTCTGTGACTATCCTGCTGTGTATTTCAGATTACATTCGACTGAAAGGGAACTCTGAATGTGAGGGAAATCAGATGAAGATCTATCACATCCTCTTGAGAACACTGCACATGCTGACACACAAATGCAGGCACTCGTGATGCAAGAATGACACAATTAAATGATATTCTGCTTGAAAAACCAGCGCGTGCTTTATTTAGCCGAGATGTTTTCTGCCTGTAGTATACACAGGCCGACAGAAATCACTGCGGATTGATGGTTGTTAATGAAAACATGTAAATTATTGATGACTGAGTAAAGTTTCTGTGGATTCCTGGTTTTCAGAGAGACATTTTTATCATTTTATCATCAACAAAGACCAAATGCAGTATATTTTTTGACCTTCATGGAACTTTTTTGCATTTAGCTTTGCTCTAATTTGTCAATTAACTTATTTCTATTGTGAAATTGTCTATATATAATTCAGCTTTGGCTCAGTTTAGCTGTTACAGTGTGAAAAGAAAAGCACGATTCTGAGGTTTTAGATATCAGAACATAATAAATAAAATCATCTGGTCTTAAAAACAGGTCAATTCAACCTCAGATGTGGAACAAATTAGCACACTCCATGATTCAATAGCTTGTAGAACCACCTTTAGCAGCACTGACTTAATAAATCCTTTTTCTTGATGATGCTTTCAGTGTCTTACATGTAACACCACTGTAGTCGGAACAAATCTCAGTGGAGCCCTGCACATGCACAGCCATACACGGGATTTTGTTAACATGTTTAAGAGGCTGGCAAAGACGCCATCAGAGGCCACCGAAAATGTCAAGCAACAATGTAGGGAAATGTAACAGAATGTAAGAAGAATAAGAGCATATTTTTATAAAATACTCATGGTCTCTCCTGTAGGGAATGAAGATGATCACATGGGGCGACAGGGTTTATAAAGAAAAAAAAGGTTAAAACGAAAGAAGAAGCGAGACTGAATCAAAGCAATGATAGTTACTTAACCTATTGTGTTTTTTTCCTCCTTTCTATCAACATCCAACTGTGTGTGGAAGTGCACATGAGCTTAAATAAGCTATAAAAATGTATTAAGTTTGAGTTGTTGTCCACATCCTACACAAGATGGTTAGCTGTCTGGAAGAAAATAATTAGGCTATACGTTCATTCATTTTCTAGACAATGATTTTAATTGAATTTATATTTATTTAGTTTTTCATTTCACTGATGTAACATAAGTCCTGTAAATCGTTCATGATCTTATTCTGCAGCTAAAGGAGGACTTAAAATGAAAACAATATCATTCAGTCCTTCTATTTATCACTGCTGGGTTTTTAAAACACACGACTATGACCAAAAAACTGCTCGAGAGGCACGGGAACCACTCTTTCCATTAGAAACTAAATAATATCGGTTACAATTCTGTATTTGATCAAATCTGCTGCTCAAATATATGATTTATGCTTAATTATTTATGCTAAGATCAGCAGGGTTCGCGCATATTATTTGATTCAAATTCAAATTGTGAATTTCTTGAAACAAAACTCTCAGCCACTCAGTGTCTTCCCAATCTAACGTGTTATGTTGTACACATTTATTTTGGATGCTTTCTGTGGGGTGAGAGTGATGAGGCTCCATATGGGGAAGTAGAGTGAGTAAATGTGCTAAAAACGCAGAACTTTCCCCTTCAAATAGATTCTCTTTTGATCTGAAAAAAAAAAATAATCATAATAATGAATAAATGAATCAGTATTTTGTCATGGAATAGCCCTGAACCTAAAAATGAGAAAACACACAACATTTAGGAGGCAGAATGTTTTAAAAAAGACCTTTCAGGTTCTTTTGGGTTTGTTTTAACTTGACAGACAGTTTGCTCATTGATTTTCGGTCCACATTTTTGCCAAATTTAATTTTCTGAAGTGTTGTTTTTATTTGTATATTAGCACAAACATTACACAGAGTTAGTCTTTTTAATTTATTGTGTAAACAACTGGGAAATTAATAGAGGATTATTGTACACTGGAAAATATCAAAGTCTTACCAAGTATATTTGTTTCATTTCTAGTCAAAATATCTCATTACACTTAATATAAGACACAACTGCCTAACAAGTACCATTTCAGCCAGATATAGGGACTTGTTTGAAGACAATACATCTGGAATATCTTGTTAAATGAAAAAGTCTTGAAAACAAATTGTTTTGAGTCGGATTTCATATGAAACAAGCTTTTTTTGACATTTAAAGAGGTTTTTTAAGCTAATTTCAAGATCACTTTTAACTCAAAAGTCCTAAATATCACATCTTATTTCAAGCAATCTTGACAAGCCGATTTTCACTTGTTCCATTGGCTTATTTTTTTGCTTATTTCAAGCAAAAACGTCTTGTATTTGTTGTTTTTCTTACTTATTTTTGGAGGGGCATTTTTTCCAGTGTAGAATAATGGTTCAGTTTGATGAAACTGGCACATGTACAGTGTTCAGTAAATGAACTGTTGATCAAATAAAAGATATATTAAGGAGATTTAACCAACACAGTAAAAAGCCTTTTTTATTTCACTGACTTTAAGCTCGAGCAGCTGCACAGTTACAGAAATGCACCCAGGCACTAAAGCCTGGAGCACAGAAGCTCACACACACATTCAACATACCTGTGAGGACACACAAAGATCTGGCATGGGATGTGACTCACAGAGACGCTTTATACATCATCTAACATCCAAGGCTCTCTGCTTTACTGACTGCCAGCTAAACCAAAAACGACTACATTATTGTGGTAAGTGGGGCCAAATTCACTCTGGTGATTTACTCTCTTTGGTATGTTGAGGTTTTATGTTCTGTCATGGTTTTGATTGTTTTGGATCTTACAGACACCTGGGAAGCTTTACAAAAATGTATGTGCAGGTTTATGAGTCTGGATCAATAGGCCTTGCAGCATGTGCGGTGGGGGGAGGGGGGGTTACTACAGATGGTGAGAGTGTGATAGCACCAGAGGTGCCTGAGCTCATTAGGAAGCAGGACCATGCTCCGGTGCAGAGCCGGCAGAGGGGAGCAGGGGAGGGAGGGAGGATGGGAGGATGCAGAGCCAAGACTGAAATTTTTCACCTCGGTGTCACAGAGATCTGATGATTCACCGCCGTCTGAAAAGTTTACAATTACAAATTCTTTCTTTGTGGATTTAGACAGCAATGGAATATCTGCTATACATGATTTAAAAGGCAGTGTGTAAATAATAAGCCCAGAGGTCGCTCAGAGTCTGCGTCCTGCTGCTCCACGCAGACACAAGCCTGGACTGTGGCGCCATCTTCCTGCCAGAACCGTTTGCTTCTTTACGGCATCTTACTGTGAAGAACTTTGGCTCGTGGTGCAAACGTAGAGATTTGTAGACTTAAGATCCTCTAATAAGGGCCTGACTCCAGTATTCTGTGCAGATATATGCAACCGATTGTGGCCAAGAAGACTATCCTACAAAGTCTGAGCTTGTGGAAAAAAAACAGAACAAGAGATGAAAATAAAAAAGGTTTTTTGTCGATGTGTTCTGGGAGAAAAACCGTAATACATCAATAATATGAGAATTAAACAGTCATGAAACAGTACACATTCCTTCAATTTTTTTTTTTTTGGCAATTAATATTTATTATTTTCATTATTTCAACAATATAATAACAACAGTAACCCTCCCCAGCAAACAAACCCCTCCCAAACCACCACCATCCATGCTGATCCCTTTTTGGTTACCAACATCTACTACTGTGCTCCTTCATGTAGCTACACTATTTGCATCAATGTAGACAAAACATATAGTAACTATAACAAAATTGGACACAGAAAATAGCTCCAAACAAGGTCAATACATCAAATAAGGAAAGTAAGCACTATGTCAAAGAAATAATTGGTCAACAGAAAATAGATAAATAACAATAAGAAGAAGCACTGTTATGTATTTATTCACTACAACTTAAAACTTGCATTTGTTTGTCTGCCCACTCTGGAAGAGAGGGCACCCCCTCCATCTTCCATCCCCTGATAAGTACTTGTCTGCCAATCATGATACTGGTTTGGATATAACTTCTGATATGTTTATCCTGTCCTGTCAGAACTGAATGATCATCCAAAATAAATAACCTAGGGCTAAATGGGCATTTATATCTCTGCAATCTCACACAAATTATCATAAATATTAGTCCAAAATGGTTTCAAAGATCCGAACATAGTAAAAACAGCTCTTTACCAGAGCTTAAAATGAGGTGAACACACTCAGATGAAGAAGAACACACTACATAGTTCTCATCATCCACCCTCACTGCTTCCACAGAAATTAAATCAGTAGCAGCCAGGTGGCGCTGATCAAATCCACCTGATTAACTGATCATCAGTCAGTGTGAGCAGCTCTAAAGCAGAAGTTTTATCAGCATTCAGGTGTGTGTTAACACGATGCCGAGGAGGAAAGACATCAGAAGTGATCTTTGAAGAGCCGTTGTTGCAACTCTTGTTTTTATTTTGGAAATAAATTCAGTTAAACCAGACAATTTTATTTCAGACAACTTTCAGGAACAAACAGTAGAAAATAGACAATCTTACACTCAGAGTTTGCATCTTTTGGAAAACGTTCATTCTTTTTTTGTTTTCTCTACTTGAGTCGCAACACAAATTCAAATTTCATTCTTTCTGGATGAAGTCACAGCTCCCAACAGGGCATGAGAGGAAAAATGCTGCGATAATCTTTCAACCGTGGGACAAAAAAACCACCAATTTTCTTGTTTTTCCCATTAATCAGTTTTAGAGATTGTTTTCCTGCACGGCTTCCCAATAACGTGACTCACAACCTTCATAAATGCAAACTGTAAATCTTACGTGGCGCCATCTCATTAATCTGTCTTCATATCAGCTCCGGTTTTCTGGACCTGCTGCCAAACCAGCCATGTTAGCTGTGTAAATACACACAGCATGAGCACAACCCCGTAACACTCCCTCCATCTTGACAGACACTGGCAGAAACTTCAGAAACTCATCCTACATTCGGCCTTATTTCCCATGCGGTCATTAATTCCTGAAGCTGCACACAGCATTTTTGTGTAAAGCTGTCAGCTTCTGAGCTTAAAACCAGAGGAACGTTGGCCCGACAGATGCTGAAATGAGCCCATTTTATAAATCGTCTCACTGCTCAGTAGATTCAGGATGTGTTCTCCTTTTCCTGCCAAAGTCTTGCATGACGCATCTTTCCAATTAGCTGGAGTAAATTAGTAGCGAACACTACCCAACACAGATCAAAAAAATAAAACTAAACATTAAACATCAGAGTCAGACCCACTAGTCATCCTCAGTTTTGCTTTTCTTCTTCTTTTTCTTCTTCTTTTCCGAGCCTCCGGCTGCGTCGCCGTATAAAATGTCTACAGGTTCGGATTTCACAGAAACCTCCTCCACCTTCACTCGAACGCTGGGCTCCAGTCCCTCCTCCACCAACTCCCGCTCTCTGTCCTTCTTTTTCTTCTTCTTCTTCCTCTTCTCTCCCAAATCGTCCCCCTCCAGGAAGGCGTGATCCATCATCACTTCCTCCTGAATTTCCTGAGGTTCCTCTTTCACCCTCAACACTTGCACCTCCATTTGCTCCGTCTTCACCAACTTTTCTTTCTTTTTCTTCTTCTTCTTCTTCTTCCTGCCTTCCTCCTCATCCTCCTTCTCCTCCGCCCCGTGCCTCGTTTCCTCTATAAATCGCTTGACCACCAGGGGGCGGAGGGTTGTGGAGGAGGGCCCGAAGGCAGCTCCATCCACCTCATTCTCTGCCACGCAGGTCAACGTGGGGGTCTTGCTACCAAAGGGGTGGAACCGCTGTTTGAGCCCAGCTGGAATCGAGGGTGCTGGAGAGGCGGGGATGGCCCGAGGGGCCTGGTTGGTGCTGCCGTCTCCGTAGCTCTCGCACACGTTCAGCAGGCCTGAAAAAGTGGGACCTAAAACCATGTCGCCTGGCGCCTGCTTGTCGCTGGTGAGCAGGTGAAGCTCTGAAGCTCCGTGGTTGGAGGCCAGGATGCTGTAGATCTGTTGGCGGCTCCCAGGAGCCGCAGCCGTGGGAACCTTCAGAGTCTGGAGACCTGACAGCGGCACCTTGATGCCACTGAAGCTGGGCGGTGAAAGGAAAGTTTGGGGGTCAGTCACAACAGGCTGGGAATTCATCTTCAAATGTTTACATTAGGGCTGGGCAACGATTACAATGTTTTATCTAATTAATCACATGATTTCCCTGATTAATCACGATTAATCGCATTTGTACGCAAAATCCAAAAATGAATCCAAAAGTAGTGTATAGCTTTTAGCATTTAGTTTTATTTTAAATGTGCTGCCATATGAATGAAAGTGCCATAACATTTGTTGTGCAAACACACTTTTAACATCAGCATCTTTCTGTAGTTTTTATGTAGAAGCCTCGCTCCACTGTCTGTTTCCTTGAATGACTTGCTGCTATCAGTTGTGTGTTTTGCCTTTAAGTGATATTTTAGACTGGAACTACTACGCTGAGAAGACAATTCAACTCGGCAGTGTTTACAGATGACTTTGGTTCTGTCGACTCCGCCGTCTGGAAGAACTTTAAAATGAAAATGGCCGAGTAAAAGTTCCGTACCCTTCTCCAGGTTTGGTGGATCCGCCGATTACTTTCTTTTCCGGTTCCACAGCAGCCGGCAACAGACTTTTACAAAATAAAAGCCTGTGAGCAACAGACTTTTACAAAATAAAAGCCTGTGAGCAACAGACTTTTACAATAATAAAATAAATAATAAAACCTGCATTAATGCGCAATAAAAAAAATTATCGGCGTTAAATAATAAACGCGTTAACGCGATGATAACGAGTTAACTCGCCCAGCCCTAGTTTACATCAATATCATTTTTATTACATTTGGGAAATATATAAAAAAAATTTAAAAAAAAAACTCAGCAAAGAGTCTGAGTATGATTTGTCACAGAAGGCACTGAAAACATCAACGAGCTTTCTGATGAGATGGACATCGAAGATTGAACCGCTAATACTAAACGTTTGAGACCTTCCGGATATTTGAGCTTTATGGAACATTGTGGTGAATATTTATCGAGCTGGAACTGCTCGATAAAGATCCGTCAGACGAGTCGGAGGTTAATTCTTGTCGTGTGCGATCACTCAGGATTGTCCTCCTCCCGCAAAATGTGCCTATGTGGCCTTTGTTCGTGCAGGCAGATACAACCAGCGCTTATGTGAATGGAAATGCGATCTATAGTGGCCATGAGACATGTGAAGGGTAGAAATGGTCAAATCGTTGTTTTCACCCTATTCATGAATGTTTTAACCACCCCAAGTCATTTAGAGTTCTAACTCCAGTAAAAGGATGTTATGTTTTATTAAGCCAACCAGAAGGTGACAGTGTTTTGTTGTAATGTGTTTTATTTACATGTAACTAGGCAACCAGAAAAATGGCATCCATTAATGTGACGGTTGCCTTTTAGACCTATCCATGGGGTAATGACATAAGGAAGTATATCAGCAAGTTACTATTAAGTAATTGTTTTTTAAATGGAAATGTGTGACAAGTAAGATTGAGCCTATCATCATTAAAACATTAACATATTAATGTCATATTGCCCATCTATTAATGAAAATTTTGCAATATATTTAGAGTAAACTTGTAAAACAAAGTGAGTCAACTTTATTTTACTTATCAAGCATGTAATCTCGTACATACACATAATTTAGGACTGCTTTTAATATCCAGTAGTATGATGACACTTTTATCTTATTCGATTTTGTTGCATTTTATTGCTTTCACTGTTCTTTTATTGTTTTAATTTGTTTTTACTTATTCTTCTCTTTATTTATTACCTGCTGTAAAGCACTTTGGTACATCGTAATGATTGTTTGTAAAGGGCTATATGAATAAAATACATTTATATTTACATACACAGCCATGTACTTAAGTGTACTTAGTATACTTTAAGTTGTTCCCCTTTTGCACACTAAAGTACATTAAATGGACTTCAGATTCTGATTTTGTACATTTTAATTACAACTTAAATGTACTTAGCACAAAACTAGTTGTTCCAAGTTAACTGATTATTGACACACTTCAAGTATACTAAGGATGAGTCTGACTTTGGGTATAGTCAAGTATGCTAAAAATGTAAAATAATTAGAAACAGTAAAAGTTTGACTGCAAATGAGAAGCAGAGGTAAGGAAACGGATGGAAAGGGACTGACTGCACCCACCATTCTGGGTCAAAGCTGGTCGGAGCTTTAATGAGCCATAACTCGTTGTTGTTGTTCTTCAGACTGTCTGCCAGGGTGCTGCTGCACGGTACATGGCAGAGAGACACAAAGTCAGCAGGACACTCGTACCGCGTGATCTTCTTCTCTGTGGAAACAAACACAACCTGGGTTTTTTTTCCAACAAGAAATGACCAACTGGCTTCTGCCGCTAAAAGCTGCTCAAACATAGTTGCACTCGCATTTCAGTCATTTTAATGCACCAGTTAAGTGGGATTTATGTACTGAAACTCACCGGCTTCTTTCAGTGGTTCTACCGATGCCGCAGAAGGATTCTCCTCTTCATCTTCGCTTGATGACAGCGGTGTATTTTTCGGCATTTTTTTTTAAGTTTTGGAATGACCGCAATCTAGTGAAATAAAAACTTATCTACCTCGGTACGCATGGCTTTCAGGGGATGCACATGTCTTAACACAAGATGAACTGTGACCTTTAATTGCTTTACTTCCGTGTCAGATTTGAATGTAGTTCTCTCTCTCTCTCTCTCTCTCTCTCTCTCTCTCTCTCTCTCTCTCTCTCTTCATTTATTATTTAAACTACTTATATATGTATTTATTTTGGTATGCTTATTTGTTCTTCATTTATTATTAATGATACTCGTCATGTTTTTGCACTGTTTTTGTATCTTGTAAAGCAAAATAAAGTTGTATTTAAAAATAAATAAATAAATAAATTTGAATGTAGTTCCACGTCCAGGTTTGAGGGGACTGTTGGCGTCCGCAACACCGGGTAGGAAAACTCCAACACCCACAATTCTCCGCGCAGTGTTACGTAACGTTCCAGCGTCCGTCGGGGGAAACAGTTGACAGCAACGAAGAGTAGGCCGAAGTGGGTAAACAAAACAGATGTTTGAAACAAAAGGCGAGAACAGCAGTAACTTTTTAGCTAAAAATTAATCCATATAATGTCTAAAAATATTTTAAAGCCGTGTGAGGCCCGTTAAGGCAGAAAGTCGGCAGAAAAGAGAGGGCAAAGCTAAATAGGTTAACACGGCTAACCTGTGATAGCACGTTAGCAAGCTAGCTGGGGTTAGCCAGGTGGGCGGACAGCCATGTCGTCCCCTTCTTCCTCCAGGCGCCAGTGGTGCTACCTGTGCGACCTTCCAAAGATGCCGTGGACTGTGGTGTGGGACTTCAGCGAGGTGGTCTGTCGCGGGTGTGTGAACTACGAGGGGGCTAATCAGATTGAGTTTCTCATAGCGAGCGCCCGACAGCTGAAGCGCACCCACAGCATGCAGGACGGCAGCGTCAGGTCACCTGGTCCCATGCCCAATAAGCACGGCTCTGCGTCCCGAGGAGAGGCTGCGGCAGATGGTGGCAGGCCGCTTTCCGATCGCTTTGATCGGGGAGGAAGGGGAGATGGTATCGTGTCGGCTTTACGTGTGCCGCCCAACGGGCTGCACCGTGACGGTCAGCCGCCTCAAGAGGTGAACCGTCAGAGCCCCAGCGGCAGCCGGAGACCCATGCTCGGCGCTGCCATCAATCCCAGTCTAGTGACTCAAAGTATTGCAGGGATTCCCCACGGGCTGCTTGCGGGCATGCCAGCGGGTCTGACCGCACGGACAGCCCCTATGAGCAGTCCAATGATCTTCCCTGCTCCGGTGCTGGCCGAAATGAGCCGCAGACAGCTGGGGTTAGGGATGGGAATATCCCCCTTTATCACTCCAGAGCTGGAGCGAGAGCTCAGTTCCTCCCAGAACCAGGCCAAAGCCCAGGCACAGACCCACACGACAGTGGCTAGCAGCAGTGCCAGCAAAAGCATGAGCATCGCCTCTTCGTCCTTCTCTATGGTTGGAGGTGTCAGCCAGACTAGTCCGAAGCCTGCCTCATCTCCAGCCCGGCAGCCGCGCCCCCTCACCTCCAGGTCTGGAGGAGAGCCCCTCGGATCCAGCACCTCGGCAGAAGCAGCCACCACCGCTGCAGCGTTACCCAACAGTGGCGCCTCAGAGCTGGGATCAGCGTCTGCCAGCAACACCCACTCCACTGGAAACGCTCTGTCCTGCACCTTGTGTCACGAGAGACTGGAGGACACGCACTTTGTTCAGTGTCCATCAGTGCCGGGGCATAGGTTTGTGTTTGTGATATCATCCTGAAACATTACAGTTTATAGTTTTAACATAAACTGACACAAAATGACTGTTTGCTCCTCTGCCTCCTGTAGGTTCTGCTTCCCCTGCACCAGAGTATACATCCAGAGCCGACGGGGTGATGGCGAGGTGTACTGCCCCAGTGGAGAGCGCTGTCCATTGGATAACTCCCCCAACAGCCCCCCATGGGCCTTCATGCAGGGAGAGGTCTCCACCATACTGGGCACAGGTGCAGCGGGAGCAGCAGGAGCAGCTTCAGCATCGGCCGCTGTGTCCGGAGGCAGCACCGGGCCGGGAGCTGCGGCAGCATCCGGAGCAGCGAGTGGGCCAGCAGCAGGTGGAGGCGGAGGTGGAGGTGGAGGCGGAGGCGGAGGCGGGAGCGGAGATGTCACTGTCAAGAAGGAGAGAGAAACGTGATGATTGTCATGGCAACTATGACCCAATACAGCAACAGGCAAGTCTTCACACACACCAACCAGGTGTCCACGTAACCTCAAATGTTGTTTAAAGGGGAGTGTTGACTGTCTGTGTAGGAGCTATTTTGTAAAGTTAGTTTTAGTTTTTTGGTTCTAGTTGTACATTTAATTAGCTAATTATGAGTAACTTTATTTGATTTAATTTCAGTGCTTTATTTAGATTAGATTTTTTTGCTAATATTCCTTGTTAGTTATTTGTTTAGAATATTTTTGGTAATTGGGTCACACTGGGCACCTGGAGTACCAGCATGCACCTGGGTGGGCCGATGGTTTCTTTACCAGGGAAAAGGAGAGAGCAGCAGGTTTTCTTTGTTCTTTTGTCTAATTTTATTTATTTATTTGAATAGGGACAATGGACATTAATGAACATCAGTATAAAAACAAATGTAAATATGCCGGATTATAGCTACAAAGCTAGTTTTCATCCATAGTCCTTTGTTTTATTGTTTTGAAACAAATCATCAGAGTCATTCATCTTCTTTTGCCACATCTCCCATGGTGCATCAGTGGCCTTATGATTTAGTTTGGTTTAAGTTTAATTTGTTTTTTATGGACAAATGGCCACTACAGTCTGCATGTGATCCCAGGTTTGCCTCTTTCAGAGCTTTAACATGGCAGAATGTTATGTTTGTTTGTTTGCTCTTTGCTACCCCAGAGTCGTACCCCACACAGAAGGAGATGTCTACACTGGACTGTTGAGGGACCCAGAAGAAAAGCAACACAGCAACCCACAAATCAGAAAACCTCCACTGCACAGGTCTTAACTCCACTTCCTCACATGTCAGTTTATCTGTGTTATCAGGCCTCAGCAGATCTCTGACTCAAGTTGCAAAGACTGCCTTTACATCATATCATTTTTATCTTAACAAATACTGACATTGTCAACCTTTACCCTAAACTCCCCCCATGTAAAAATAATGTAAAGTAAAGCATTAATTAGGTTTCCATCACATCCTGTGCGTTACATCAAGAAGAGCGATTCTGGCTCATATTTTCAATCCGACAAACAGCAGAGATCCTGGTGATACAACCGAGACAGCGGCTACAGAAACATGTAGAATCCAACGGTTTGTTGCTGCTGGAATCAGATATTCAGCACAAATCACCAGCTCAACAGCCCTCCGAGTTATTTATATCACATCACATTGGACATTTTATCGTTCCAAAGCCATGAAAAACTTGGCTGGCCCATCGCTCTTTTTTTTTTTACGGTCAGGTCAGGTCAGGTTAGTCAGACCTCACACAGTTTGTGAACCCTGCAAAGAGATGAGCAACATGTGAACAATAATCCAGTTTTCTATTAACAAAATCTGACAGCCATCAGAGTAATGTGAGAAATGCTTTACATCACATAACAACACTTCAAGCAGCCAGTGAAAAGAGGAGAGGAAGAGTGTCTACTTCTCTTTGTGGTCAGTATCGCAGTAATATATATTCTATTTATATATTATATTATATGTTAAGAGGAGCTTGTTAACAGACCTGAAGGTTATGGTTTCAGATTGTGATCAAACTAAATTCAGAGAGCGTTCAGTGATGGGTCCCAGCATCAGCGTGCCACATTCTGATTTATGATCACTTAATAGATCATTTCACAAGTGTTCAGTGTTCGTGAGTCAGAATACATTCATCTTTGTGACCCTCATTTAGAATTTCCTATCATTGCATTGGAGACCTAACCCCTAAAATAAAAGAAACACTTGAAAAAGAACGCATCGATTTGATGTTCTTACCTTATTTGTGTGCAATAAGTGCAAAAAAAGCTTCACAAAGTTCCACTTTAAGTTTAAAAAACCCAGATGAACGGACTAAATCTCCTCCATCCTGATGGAAAAACGCAGATTTAGGCTAGACTTGGTGCTCCGCCGTTCTGTGTGTAGGTTGGACACCACAGAGCTGATCCAGTCCACACCACTGAGGAGCTGTGTGCTCTGTGTGAATGAGCTGCAGCAGCACCACCAGGGGACTCTTTTTGTCCGTGTTCGGACTCTCAGTGTGAAAAGATACACTCGTAAAAAACAAAAGCAGCTTCAGTCGTTTCTTATCTCTGTCGTCAGACCTGACTGCAGTAAAGAAAGTGAAGAAAAAAATCTGCTGTCTTGGACAAAATGCCAAAATCTCTGCCAGTTCCTCCAGATAAAATCTAATCCGCCTGTTCAAGAGACAACTCTCAGGCACAAGTGACAAAACCCTTGACAGTAATCATCACAAAGTGTAGCTTGTAAATCAAGATTTATTTTATTGCTTTATTTTAGTAAAAGGAGAAAAAGAATCTCTGTAAGACGTGTGAGATGCAGACTGACCTGTGATGTGGACAGAATGCCAGTAGTGACGTTTCTCTGTGCACTTTTTCTTTAGTTTTTGGTTGTTTTTGGTCAGCTTCACACAGAGAAAACAGGATTTTTGCTGTTTAGACACGACGAATTCATCCGTCGGCCTCAGAGACTCTGCCTTTGACTGTATTTAATATTGCTTACATACAAATCCAGCTCAGCCTACGCTTCACCCCCCCGAATGTATATCTAAAGATATCTATTGATAGGCCTAGGACTATATTTTATACTAGAATGTTCGATGTTATATACTGTAATAGTATGGATGTGCAATCCCTTTGGTCTTAGTATATGCAGCAGTTTAAAATATGCTATCAAAAAACGAATGCGTATCATTTCCTAAACCTTTTGTTTTTAAAGGGAGAATCCGCCTGAAAACAGAAACACTTTCTGACACTGAGAGTTGAACTAAACAGAAGAGCATCTAAACATCCGATTGTCTTTGTTTCATTTTCTTTTTCAGACTTTATATGACGGATACATTAAAAATCTTGCAGGGATTTCATGAAATTAAACCGAACAGTTCACAATGTTGAGTTCAGGGTGGATTCTCCCTTTGTGTGCAGCATGTACCATCAGTACAGAAGCACACACCAACCAAAGGTGGTTTTTATGCCCAACCCAGTGTTTCTGGATGTAAAAAAAGTCACTATTTCTGGAGCACTTGGTTGTCTTCATCGGTTTACAGACTCCCATCTCTGACTGTGCTGATGGGATCTGATGGCGTTGAGCAGAGCGTGTCCCACAGGTCAGGTCTGTTATAGAGAAATGGAATTTAAGTAGAATATGCACTGATTCGTAATGCAATCCCTTGTTAAGTGCCTTTTAAAAATGTTTACCATCTGCTTTTGTCTGGGAACCTCAGGGGAAGTAGGAGTGAAAATGAGCTCTTTATTGTCACGTCAATGATTGACCTGAATCTGTTTCCCTTCGGTCGCCATCACGACGGCTTTTACCTGAAGCCGACTGGCCCGTTCATTGTTTTCTGTGCATCCCTCTCTGTTTCAAGTTTCCTTTCATCATTGTACCTTTTTTCTTTTTCCCTTTTTGTAGATCTGTTGGTTTTACTGCAGCTTCATGTACAAAATTTTAGAAACCAGGAATAAACGGGATGGAAACTTTCTCATGTTGGTGTGTTCTTTTCTTAAAATTCAGACTCGTAGAATGTAACAAATCAAAATCCATCTGTTTGAACTGTTTTTGACCAGGATTATTTAATTAACTCTGTGATGACAGGACTGAGCTCAGTATGTACAGAGAAGCAGATCCTCTTCAGGTTGTTTTGAGACGTTGGACTTCTTGATTCAGTGTCTCCGTGCGGCTGTGGAGCAGGAAAGTGGCCACAAGGTGGCGCTTGTGACTACAGAGTGACTGACGGAGCAAAAGCTGCACAGACATTTTCATTTGGTCTTCCAACAGATGCATGTAGAACCTAAATGTTTCCAGACACCTCTCATTTCTTTGTATCTTCCTAGGAAGCTGGGAACTGTGCAGTGATTTATTAAAGTTATAAATGGAAAACAGGCCAACAGAGTCTGTATCATTCTAACAAGGTGTTTGCAAGAAATCATACAGTAATGTGGAAAAGCCTTGATGGGGCCCTCATTTCTTTACAAATTATCAGAGAAACAGGTTCAGTGATTTATTGAATCATATGAAAACATGAATGGAAGTTCAGTATAAAAGACGAAGCAGAATTTGTACAATTCTAACATGTTTGAAGTGAATATCTGCTCTGAGCTGCTTTCTCCTCCAGCACAGCCTGAACCCTCTCAGACGAGCTTTCTGTCCTTTCTTTAAGGAGTCTTCAGGAATAGTTCTCCAGGCTTCTTGAAGGACATCCCAAAGCTCTTCTTTGGATGTGGGCTGCCTTTTGTTCCGTTCTCTGCCAACATGATCCCACACTGCTTCAGTAATGTTGAGCTCCGGGCTCTGGGGAGGATTCATCCCTCCATCAGACCTGCTGCCACTGATTTTCAGCCCACTTCTTGTGTCCTTTGGCACAGCTCAGCCTTTTCTCCCTGTTTCCCTTCCTTAAGAACGGCTTCTTGACAGCCACCCTTCCATGGAGCCCATTTCTGATGAGGCTTGGGCCAACAGCAGATGGATCAGCTGAAGGTCCAGATGCATCTCTCAGCTCCTGTGTCAGGTCTTTGCTGGACTTTTTCCTCTTTCTTAAGGACATCACTTTCAGATCCTGTTCATCTGCTGTAGATAGTTCTTTAGGCCTGACACTTCTTCTTCTGTCCTCCACTTGTCCAGTTTCCTCAAATGTTTTAAGGACACACTGCACACCATGCTGAGATATGCCAAGTTTTCAGCTAACAGCTCTTTGGGAATCACCTTGTTGCTGCAGAAATCCTGTTTTCTGTCTGTCAAACTGTGTTATCTTTGCTGGTTTTCACACATGCAGCTAAAGAAATGATGTGTCTCTGTGACAGGCTGCTGGGAACAAAGTGCCTAAAGATACGATTTTAAATGGCTTCTTTGCTAAGTTGTCTTTTCTGTGTGGACACAACACTGGCTCATCCCTTGAGTTAGGAGCCTTTTTTCTGCCTGAATGATTCATATATCAGAGTTAAGTGGTGCAAAGAAAAAACACATTCCTCTGAAGATGCTCAGGTACAAGGACTGGACTGAAAATTAGTGAAAAAGCAGAAAATGTCCAAAGAAAAACGTTGAAAGCTGCAGAACTATTGTTCAGGACCACTTTAAAAGATTACAAGAAAGATTTGCTGCTTGGAAGCAAAGAAATGGGAGCTGGACTAAGACTGACACTTAAAAAAAAATCCGTTTTTCCTGGGAAATCAGCTCGGATTCACCGGTTTTGACATGAATCAGCTCGATTAAAATGACACATTTTCACGCAACCTGTCGCTTTTTTTTTATTGCGATAAAGATGCAGCGGTGGGGGTTCCGTGAGTTATTTCTCCCCACCGTCCGGCCGCCGTGCTTCTGGTAGGCCGTTTCCTCGATTAGTGTCAGCTCATTACAGCCATTGTTAAACCAATTATAGAGGTGTTAATGGACGATGGAGGCTCAACTGGCATGAAAAACAACCTGCAGAGACTGGATGGGAAAAAAATGGGATCTGGAAACGTGCGTCGATCAAGGATGTTTATTAAAAAGAGGAAAACAAAGAAAGAAGGAAATACTGAACGCGTGCAAATGTGAGAAGACGTGGAATCAGTTAAATTAACCAGGGTGGAACATTTCTGTCCAGAAGTCATTCAGAGGTATTTTAGACTTCTCCAACGGACTGAATTCAAACATATTTGACAAAAAATGGCAGCAAACGTTAAAAATGAGCTCATATATAAATCCCAAACCTGTTTACAAACGGGAGCCAAACCCTTTTACCCAAAAGGGGCCAAACGAAGGTTCTGCAGTCAGTCTGGATGAAGAGGTTGTTTCTGTAAACCAGGATAAAACCTTTTGGATCTGATCCAGCCCCACATCGCGGGCCTCTTTCTGTGTGATCATTTATCAAAGAATCCCTCAAATGGCCACCTCATCTTTAGAAAGCCTGAAACATGTATATATGTGTTTCTTCTCCCTTTTTCTCTGTCCCGATCAGAGCCTGGAGGTCAGAGTTTTATCAACCTTTCTTATCTCCAACTTCACCACCGAGCAGATGAGAAATTCTCGTCTCTTTCGGCCTTAATTACATCATTACAGACGCGGAGGTGTGAGCTCATTCCAAGTGTTAATCGACTTCACAGCTTTTTGCAAACGGCTGATAGGCTAATCGTTGAGTCCTCCCAGGTGATGGCGTCCGTGGTGTCTGGGAGAGAAAAAGGCCAGAGTCAGTAATAAAATCAAAGTGTCCCTGGAGGCTCGGGTCACAAACAGCTACCTGGGAAACTTTCCCACATGGAATCAGCTGAACTCTCACGCTGAACTCCTCATTTCTGTCGCGCATTTCTGTGCTTTTTCTTCCTGTTACTTCCTCGGGATCTTTTCTCACAGTCTAATCCCGTCGACCTCCCGCATGCGCATCAATTACATCTCCATTGACTGACCATTAGGCAGAGGCATTGACATTCACAGGCCTCCGTCTGCACCCAGGCCCGATGTGTATTCCACGACACAGGAGTCCGGCCCTATGCATTACGCCAGGATTACATTATTTATTGTATTTCTCTGGCGTTTAAGAGAAAAAAAGAAACTCAAAAGCAAAGTTTCTTTAGAAGAGGAGTCCTCTCCCATTCACAGACAGGCTGCGACAGGTCTTTTACGCACAGATTACGCACAAACAGGAGGTCAAATACTGCTACTAAAGGTCCCTTTTTACAAATATGGAGAGGATTTCCCCTGATGTTTAAGAGCTGTGGACCAGATGATCTGATATGCTTCATTTCAAAGTCAAACAATTTCAAGATATTTGGGACTTTAGGAAATATATTAACATTTATATCTATGAATTAGTCACATTTCACTATCAAAACTCAAGATCTAAAACAGAGTTTTAGCCCGCACAGAATGTGTTAGAAGCTTTAAAGCCGCAGAAAAGTGATGTCTGGGGGACCTTCACAGCCCCCACATGCATAAAAAAACAATGAACGTAGTCGAAAATCTGCATTTCCTTTGACATCAAACTGCCTTTCATTTCCCCCCAAAACGTATTTTCAGCTTAAATGCTGACATGATACATTTTATTATACAAAAAAATATTCCGAAAGAAAGCATTAGAGCGCAAATTTCAGCAAACTATTTTAACTTTTGCACTCATGTTTTCTCACAGCTTCTGGGCTTTAATGCTTTATCTAACAATAATAACAAAAATGAGCGCAGCTGTCTCACTGAAAGACGCCCGGGTGGCCCCGGTGCAGCCGCCGGGCCAATATGCAGCACGCCAGGGGGCCACATCGGCCTTTTCGCGGGGCCCTTCCTGGATCCTGCGGTATTCAAATGTGAGAGCGGGGCGGGTCCCAGCAGCACCTTATAAGAGGAGGACGTCCAGAGTTCTTTACCGTATTTGCGCGCTGAATCTTCGTCTGTTTCAGACTGCGTCCCGAGGTGCCCCGACGGACTGAGGGGGGAAAAAACGGGCCATAAGAAGAAGTCAGTATCTGATGCCAAAACAATATTACGCTTTCGAAACAATGGATGACTGACAAATAAGAGATATTGACTTAACTATTCCCAGGAGCAGAGCGTCCCATCGCTTTGGTCACTTTTACGCATTATCGACACGAAATTCTTTCATTTTGTTTGGCGAAAAGAGGGACAACTTTTTGTCTGGATTTTTCCAAGAAAAAACACCAACTTGCTGAGGATTTTATATTCATTTTTGATATATTTTTCTAAAAAAAATCCAATCATAGATAGATAAAATCCTTCCGCTATAAAGTATTGTGTTGGGGATGTTGAGCTCTGTGAAGATGGAAGCCCATGATTTACCAGAGTGGAATACTTTCTACAGTGAAGCCAGCGAGGTAAAACCGCACTCACACTTATATTATAACAAACATGATTACAAAAAAAAATCAAATAGTTGTGGGTTTTTCGTGTTGTAAAAAGTGGAAAAGTTTGGAGGTTTGTATTCGAAGTGTTAAAAAACTGATGTGGGAAAAGGAAAACCCGTATAAGGAGTAAAAAAAACTTTTCTGCTCTTTGGATAAATATAAAATAAATTAAAACCAAAACCTTCCTCAGAAGTGTTAAACGACCATGCTAAGAATTAAATGAAGCAAGTTTTTGACGGAAATGCATTAAGAATCACGAAGAAATAAATTCTTAAAGAGATTTAAAAACGCCAAAAAGAGACAGTAGTCCCAAAATGATCCGTTTATCTTATACACCGATATTTTTGGTAATAGTCTCATCATCAGTTTTTTTCATAAGTTAAAGAAATCAACAGGAGCTATTTTTACAATCCACAGAAACTCGGTAATATTTTGATTATCTTATTTAAATTCCAAACACTTCTTCCCACATTGAGCTTTCCAAATTTCTTTTTTTTAAATCGAAATTTGCTCTTCATAGTTCGTCTTCCTTTGTGTCTCTGCAGCGGATGAAGTTTCGCGACAATTCAAGTGTTAATTAAACCCTTTTTTTTCTCTCACTAATTCAATTAAGAGTTAATTTCATCAGCAGCTTCAGTTCTCACCTCAACTCAACCTGATGAAATTACCAAGAAGAAAGAGTCTGACAATATTTAACCCACAATCAGCAAGCGGGCTGTGATACCTTTGATCCCCACAGATTTAGATTTTTTTCATTTTTTGGTTGTTTGTTTGTTTGTTTTTGTATCTTGAACATTAAACTCCGTTTGGATTTATTAGAACAATTCATTCGGACAACATATGTAATGATCACTATTTGTAAGAAAAAAAGAAAGAAAAGATAAATGGAAATGAAAGCACTCCTCCATTTTCGTTTAAATTGTGAACAGCTTGTTTTTTCCGTGGCAGCAGTGGAGGAGGCCGTCTGAGCTGAGAGGCACCATGACGCGCTTTTTACGCATTTTCAGGTTAACATAGCTGTGTGAAATCCATGTCCTCTCCGCACACTGAGCTTCATTGTGCATTGATAAGAGTCACCTTTTAGATGGAGAAGCTGCTTTCTCTTCACATTTCACACCAATTTTGACCAAAAAAAGTCAATTCCACCTATCATTTACACCAAATAATTACGCTCTTTGTTTCCAGAATAGTTTTTTTTAAGGAACAAATAGATCTTTTATATAATTATTTATCGTCGTTTTAAACATTTGTTGTTTGATATTAACTGATACTCTCTTTGTTTTTCCTTGGGACTAACCATATGTTGTTTTGTTCCAGATGTATTCCTCTCCCAACACCATGAACTCTGGTCTGGGCTCCATGGGCTCCATGGGCTCCATGGGCGCCATCAACAGCTACATCAACCTGAACCCGGCCACCGCCTCCCCCGCAGGTATGAACATGGCATATCCCAGTTCCAGCCTCAGCAGTTCCCCTTTGGCATCAATGGGCTCTGGGCCAAGTCACATGTCCCTCTCCCCTGTGGCCTCATCCCTCAGCTCAGGATCTCTGACTCAGCTGGGCCCCGCTGCTCCAGGCTCCCTGGGCTCTTTGTCCCACTACCAGAATATGGGGCAGTCCATGAGTCAGCTGGGATATCCTTCTACAGGGAGCCTGAGTCGTTCAGGACCCAAAGAGATTCCCCCTAAGCCCTACCGACGCTCCCTGACCCATGCCAAGCCACCATACTCCTACATATCCCTCATCACCATGGCCATCCAGCAGAGTGGCAGCAAAATGCTCACCCTGAACGAAATCTACCAGTGGATCATGGACCTGTTCCCCTACTACCGGGAGAACCAGCAGCGCTGGCAGAACTCTATCCGCCATTCGCTCTCCTTCAACGACTGCTTTGTGAAGGTGGCTCGCTCGCCAGACAAGCCGGGTAAAGGCTCCTACTGGACTCTGCACCCGCAGTCAGGCAACATGTTCGAGAACGGCTGCTACCTGAGGCGCCAGAAACGCTTCAAGATCGAGGACAAGACGGCAAAAAAAGGAGGCAAGAGCCAGGAGGGGGGCTCCGGTAAAGGAGGCCACAGCGGAGATCACCTGGTGGAGGATCGCAGCCCTACAGGTGGATCGGAGGGAGCTGACTCTGCCCACTCAGATAACTCCCACCCGGGCTCCTCAGATGATCAGAATCATCAGAGAAACACCCTGGTTTCCCTAGACTGCCCCCAGCTGTCCTCCTCCCACCTCCACAGCCCACCCGTCTCCCTGCCTCCTTCCTCCTCCACTTCATCTTCCATCCCTCCCTCCTCCTTGTCCCTCTCAGGCACCTCCTCCTCCAACCCACTCCTCCACTCCCAGTCTTTAGCGGGTAGCTCTCACCTTCTACCCAGTCCCATGCAGCATCACATGGACCTACAGAATGATGCCCTCAAGTCTCTGGACCCCCACTACAACTTCAACCACCCCTTCTCCATTACCAACCTCATGTCCAACGAGCAGAAGATGGACCTCAAGTCCTACCAGGACCAGGTGATGGCTTACAACAGTTACACTGGCGGCTCTCCTGTGGGAGCCAAGCAGATCTATGACAGCCAAGGCCCGGCCGCAATGGACTCAGGCGCTTACTACCAAACTCTGTACAGCCGCTCGGTGCTCAACGCCTCCTAATATGGACACTCGGCTTCCTACAAACACACACACCTGTCTGTAGAGGTGAGCCAAGATGGAGACTTCTGTTTCTCTTTACTAAAATGGACACCAAAGCTCGATTTATCTTCCTCTTTCTTTATCTTTCCCCGTCTGGCTCTAGTCCAGTGGTCGTCACAGGACTCTCGTTTAAAATGGCTGCCATGTTTTGAGGGACCAAAGAACTTTTTTAAAAAAAATCTTTAACTGACTCTTATCAAAGAAGGAGACTGGTTAGTTACATGAAGGACAGAAAAAGGGAGGCTGGACGATGAGAAGGACTTTTGATTCATCTGCGTGTAAGTCAGTCAGATCTTGTCTTTGCCTGTTGCAGGAGGAGCGTGTGGCAGAAATTTACCTTGTACAAAATGTAAATAGTGGTAATAGTGCAGGGGAGGATGATATTTGCATTTATTTATGAAGGGAATAAATTTTAATATATCTTATGAAGCGCTCTGTCGACCAGTTACAACCCAGATGTGAGGGTGTTTCATCCAAAGATGGAAAGATGGGTTTCAGGTTACTGCAACGGGAGACAGTTGAGCTCATATTTTGTGTTACAGCTTTTGTTAAAAAAGTTTCCGTCATCTTTGTCACATCATCATTCATCCGTCAATGTAGATGCAGCTCATGAGATCTGGACAAAAATGGTATATTTGTTGGTTAATACAGATACAAAATAAGAGGAAAAAGAAAAAGATGGAAAGAGACAAAGCAACTGTGGTAAAAAGCAAAAAAAAAAAAAAAAAAAAAAAGTTTGGATGTGTTTTTGTTCCAATTGGTTCAAACCAGTTCTTGTAATGGATGCCTTTCTGCAGACTGTAACATTTAGAAGAGGAGTTCAGTCAGTTACTAAAACAGTGGGAGGGAGGAGAGATGCACTATGGGAGGATTTACATACAGTACTTTGCACTATGGCGCTCCTACAGGCCAAGTGGGCTGATAGTGTGTTTGTGTGTGTGTGTTACAACAATGCTAAGGAACGCCCTCCCAACCCTGTCAATGCATCAGCTCAATGGGACCAGTGTAACAATTGGGTGTCAAATGACCCTTGATGCCCAAAAAAAAAAGTGCCTTTTCTTCAAATGACTGCTGATCTGATAAGAGATCAATGTATGGACAATCTGTCGAAGGATTGGGGCCGCAGAAGTTTCAGGTCACATGATGTCCTTTGTGGAACACATTTTAGTTTCAAAGAGAAATGTCTTTATTTAAGCTATGTTTGCTTTTTAAACTTTGAAAAGTGTGCTGATATAATATATTGTCTTGTTTTTTCTTTTTTTTTTGTCGTTGTCATTTCTCGTTGGTTTAAATGTGATTAAAATGATTCCTGTTTCATTTTTCTTATTAAAAAGGCAAAAAATTTGGGGAAAAATGGTACATTTGAGTTTTTTTGTGCATTGTGCATGCGTTTCTTACTTACAAACAATTCTGTAAAAATGACTTAAGAATGTTAAAATCAATATAATGTCATCCAACTGGCTTTTATAGTATATTTCAATTATATTTCAAAAGGTTTAGTTGAATAAAATACATATTTTGCTGCAAATTTGTACACAAACTTTTCTGAAAGTCCAAAAACAAAACAGATTTGGCTTAAAAGTAAATTAGTTAATATGACATGTTGTTATTTGCATAATTTTTTGGATCTTACTTTCAGGCTTTCACCGAGACAAACAATTTAAAATGTTAAAATCAATATAATGTCACTCAACTGGCTTTTATGTTATATTTCAAAAGGTTTAGTTGAATAAAATACATATTTTGCTGCACATTTGTTACTCCCTGTGCCCAAACTTTTCCAAAAACACAACAGATTTGGCTTAAAAGTAAATGAATTGATACGACATGTTGTTATTTGCTTCATTATTTGGATTCGTCCTGCTCAATCAATCAATCGGGGCTCTTCTTGGCGAAGCAGTGCCGCAGGAATAGCAGAGTCTTGTTGAAACAGCTCCTGACCAAATGACTGTGGTGTGAGACATGTCGGACTGGTAGACTAAACACGGCTGGATCGCACTGCGAGCCTCAAAGCGGAGCTCCGTACACACCGTCAGCCTGGGCGGCATCACGCACACGCAGAGCGAGACCACTCCAAAAACTACTAACCCGCCTCTGACCCTGAACTAGAAAAACTATCAGCAAGTCAACAAAACAAAAAGAGGGGAGGAGGGGGCAGGGGACAGAATATTTTTCCTCTTTAATCTTTACTCCAAACCGATCAGATTTCCATCTGTTTCTCCCAAAAACTGAAAACGGATCATTTCCTTTAGGCCATTTCAGAGAGAGAGAAAAGTATGGACACCTGCTGAATTACCGTGGAGAGGATAAGAATTATTATTGCTCCAAAGATGTTCGAAACAGACACTCAGCCGCTAACACAAAGTAGCTTATGGTGCACATGAATGGCTCTTCTTTTGTACCTGTGCAGGATAACAGAAAGTTGATTTATTGATCGTAGTTCCTGCAGCCTTCTGTCCCTGGAATCCGGCTCCCCTCCCCTGTCACCATGCCTCCTGTCTGTCTGTCTGTCTGTCTGTCTGTCTGTCTGTCTGTCTACCTGCTGACGGTTGCTCAACCTCGTCCCATTTGTTATTCCACTTTTCTTTGTCACATCGAATGTGGCACCATGATCCTAACATGCACAGCAGCAACAAAATGATCAACGTTACTCCACCGTTTCAATCTGTTCTCGAGCATTTTTCATATGACATCATGATAATGGCTCTCAAAAGAAGCATAAGATGCACACAAACGTGCCAATACACACACACACACACACCATGGAAATGGTGATTAGCCTCAGTCTGAGTGTGAAACTAAGGGAGTTCGTCACCTTGCATGCACAATAGTCCCCTTTAGAGCAGTTGGCTTGATAAGATAGGCGAGCGCCTGCCTGATATGGTCTCCACAGCTACAAAGACACACACACTCAAGGCAGCTCCAGGTATGACTAACCTGGCAGACTGAAATGTCACCCTGATATGTCCCTGCAGTAATCAGGAGACCACGCTGATAGTGGTCACACTCAGCCCAGGCTTCTCCTGCAGGGGACACATGCTGGAGTCTGTAAAACACGCCGCTGTTCTGCAGCAGCTGGAAAGGAACAAAAAAAAGGAAACATTTTAAAGTGGCCCCTTACATTTAAAACATGTAATACGTAACTCGCTGCTGACCCAGTTTCTGAACATGAGAATCTCAGAGATACCAGCTGCTGATAACGGTCTGGATGTCACAATATAACAATCTCTCACAAACAAGCATAATAGCAGTAGCTAAAGATACGGGATTCGCTTCTTTATCACACAATTCTCAGACTGAAGCATTCATATTTAAGTCAAACTCAGCAGTAGATATGATCCTCAGTTTGTGCTTGTTTGCTTCAGCATCATTGATTTTACCAAAGTAACCCAAATTTAGCTCATACCAAAGAAACTGGGTGACTAATTCTGCACAGTGAACAAAGCTACAATTTGACATTGATTGTTAACATGTAGTAAATGAAGGAAATCAAACTTTATTATCAACTTTAAGAGAAAAACAAATCATTACACTTCTGCAAACTGCTGTGAATTTATCCAAAAAATGTTCATTCATCGCACCAGAAACTCTTTTTGTGTCTGGATTTTGGTAAAGTGAGAGTGGGATCCATCTTTAAATTTCCTTTGAATCTTTTTAAGTGTGTGAGTCCAAGGTGTTAGAAAATAAATAAATACTGTGAATAGTTGGCTGTTTATTGCATCTGCTTTAAACATTGAAAGTCCAAGAACCAGAAGAGTTGATGACTGACCAGGTCAGGTGATCTCTATGTGGTAGAGACTGTAAAAGTGACATGTGTGAAAAATAAAGAATATACACAACAAATACTACAAACTAAACTGCAGTATTTGATGCGAGTCAATTAAAAACTACATATATAAGACAAAAAGTATCAGTAAACATTGCCAGTAGGGCTGTGCGATACTGCAAAATTTGGTCCAATACCAAGTAGATACAGGGCCAGTTTTGCCGATAGCGATACCAATACCGATACTTTTTACTACTAACATCTACTTTTGTGTAGGGGAGAGCAATGTATCATAATTAATTAAGTGAATGCATCATCAAAATGCAAATTTGAATTTTCATGATTATTTAATTATTTTGTAAGTTTTCCTTTAATTAATCATGTTTATGATGGTATTAAAACTCAAGATTTTTTTAAAAATTTTAAACTAAGTAAGTTGTGCAAATAGATAAATATAAGAAAATACTTCTACTGGCTCTGTTTTTTTGACCTCCTGTGTCCTAGAAATTATCCCGAGGGTCCCATTTTGAGACCTGCCCCCTTGTTGAGAACTACAGATTTATAGGTTTTTTGAGAGAGGGAAGTGAGAGAAGAGCGGTGTTGGACTACCCGTCGGCCACTCTGTAAATGCCTGGAGTTGTACAGAAGAGAAACTGAAACTGTAGAGTCCATCTCATCACAGAAGTATCGATCAATACCCAATACCAACGTTACTATCGATATTTTAAATCGATCCGCCCAGCCCTGATTGCCAGTGTCCCAAATGTTTCAGTAGAAAATATACTTACTCTTAATTACATGTTTACTTGAGTATGGTGGCTACCCAAAATAACTTGTGACATACTCAAAATGCATCAAGGTGGAGACCAGATATCCAAAATCCAGACCCTTTTTCTGCTGTTCTAACACGAGTCTGATACCAGAGCATGTTTAACGGAGCGGAGCGCCGAGGAATTCCCGCTCCCCGCTCAGGAGGATGTTCGCTCATTCGCTCCCCCGCTCAAAGTTGCGCCAGGACGCTCCGCGCTCACCTTAATTTTCCTGCTGCTCAGGCAAAATCGCTCCACGCTCGCTCAAATTTTCAGGAAAAGGCATTTTCCTTCATGTAATTATGCCAGGGCCCTGGGACCCACGGCGTTTGATTTAATGATGTGACCGGTGTATTGTCTTATTTAACTGGCAGTTAAATTATCGCACTGTTTCCCAGCTGTGAACGTAACACCTCGCTCCGTTCATGTTGCCCCGCGTTTCCTATTTAATTATTAATTTATTTTACTAGACTACATTAAAAAAGGTCACTTCGCAATCGCATCCCATTGCAAATGAGAACACGTACAGTGCATGCATGCGATCCATTTTCAAAACCAGGCTCTTACCACAACGATCACTTTATGTAAACCCACTCTGTATTGTTAAGTATAGTTAGTGTATGTTTTTATGATATTTTATCCCACTTTTTATCACACAATATGCAAACACAACATTAATACCTCGTCATGCTTTCTCATCACATGCCTTCGCAGGTTAAAGTACGAATCTTTACTCACAGCGACTATGTCGCCACACTCTTCCTCAACATCTTCCTTTTTTACTTGAATTTTGCATTTTGAATTTTGAATTTTACGACCTAGGCCTATCGCCTTCCTTTTCGAAATACTTCACGAACTCCATCTTCTCCCTCGCGGGCACACGTGACTCATAGAGGCCGGGTCAGTGGCTGCGGCTTGTGCAATACATATTTTTTAAGGATTAAAAACTGTTGGCCTGCAACTGTTTTTCAATTCAAAAACATGTCGAAAAAAATCACACTTAAATCAGATAAATGTTATTTAACAAATGTTATAACCCAACATTTTTAATTGACGTTGTGAGCGCATATCGGAGCGAACTGGAGCGGAGCGATACTAACCTCGTTTATCATCTCCATGTTGACCGTTTATGTCCTGCACGGTGGGAGTTAGCTGCGGCGTCACCGAGTGGAATTCTCCGGTAACGGGACCGATTGTGGTCAGAAGTTTCTCTGACGTATGAAGACGCCGGCGTCCTCACCTCTCTGTTTTTTTATACATTTGGTCTTTATTTTGAATTCCGTTATTATTCGATTATAGCCTACGACTTGGTTAAGATTAACAAAACATCATGTTTAGGTGTTAAAATATTAGGAATGGGCGAGTTAACTCGTTATTATCGCGTTAACGCATCGATTATTTAAAGCCGATAAATATTTTATCGCGCCTTAACACGTGTTTTATTTTTTTGAAAATTCTAAAAATTTAAATTTTTGGGGGGCTTTTGTGCCTTTAATGGATAGAAAAGTTCAGAGCGACAGGAAGCAGGGGGCAGAGAGAGAGAGGGGGAACGACATGCAGCACAGGGCCGTCTAATGCGGGACTCGAACCGGGGCCAGAATCAGAATCAGAATCAGAATCGGCTTTATTGGCCAGGTTTGAGTAAACAGACAAGGAATTTGACTCCGGTTAAACTTCACTATCAAAGTACATCACTCAACAATAACATAAAAGAATAAAATTAGAAATAGAAATTAGCTGCAGCGAGGACTATAGCCTCTTGTACATGGGGCGCCTGCTCAACCTACTACGCCACAGACCACCTGTTTTATTATTTATTTTACTATTGTAAAAGTCTGTTGCTCACAGGCTTTTATTTTGTAAAAGTTTGTTGCTGTCTGCTGCGGAACCGGAAAACAAAGTAATCGGCGGATCCACCAAACATGGAGAAGGGTACGGAACTTTTACTTTTAAATTTTCATTTTAAAGTTCTTCCAGACGGCGGAGTCGACAGAACCAAAGTCATCTGTAAACTCTGCCAAGTTGAATTGTCTTCTCAGCGTAGTAGTTCCAGTCTAAAATATCACTTAAAGGTGGGGTAGGGGTTCTTTTTCTGGAGCATTTGTTTACATATTGCTTGAAATACTCTTCACACCCCCATTGCAACCAATTAATTAAAAGTTTTGACACAAATATGAAAAGTTTTAGTGGCCTCTAGAACCTACAATCTAGGAAAAACAGTATCCAATCATACTGAACGGACCGTTCACAATGATTGGATTCTGATGCCGTCTATCAAACTGCAATCTGCTCCTCCCTCCCCCTCCTTCCCCCTGTGCGCGTACCCTGCTCCGTGAACGAATTACGCGTCCAGAAGCTTGGCAGGAAGCTAAACTAGAGCCAGCTTGGCTAGCACCTAGCATTATTAAACGTATAGTTAGCATATACTAAATACTAAATACGGCAACGATCGATGCTTGCTGTCAGAACAGCGCTCGTGCACCTTCGTGCTCGTGAACAAGCATTGCGCGTTCATGTACTCTAGAAGTCTGAAGAAAAGGGTTGGGACTTTTGACCTGTGTATTTTCAAAATGCAGCTTCGCTGGACTCAAAATACAAGATCTCCTACCCCACCTTTAAAGGCAAAACACACAACTGATAGCAGCAAGTCATTCAAGGAAACAGACAGTGGAGCGAGGCTTCTACATAAAAACTACAGAAAGATGCTGATGTTAAAAGTGTGTTTGCACAACAAATGTTATGGCACTTTCATTCATATGGCAGCACATTTAAAATAAAACTAAATGCTAAAAGCTGTACACTACTTTTGGATTCATTTTTGGATTTTGCGTACAAATGCGATTAATCGCGATTAATCAGGGAAGTCATGTGATTAATTAGATATAAAATTTTAATCGTTGCCCAGCCCTATAAAATATATAATGAAAAAGATTCTATCTTACCAACATTTTCTATGTTTTCAGGGTGACGGTGCCAAGTGGGTTTCAGGAGGAGAGAAACCAAACACCTTCTCCAGAGCGGGCCTTTTGTGTTTTTTCCAGCCACTCGACTTCGGTGTTTACTGAGCGGGTTGAAATGTGCACTTTGTGTTGCTGGATGTCACTACATCTTCAAACCCCATCCTGAACATTGGGCTTTTATATGTGGTGGAAGCAAAAAAACACGAGAAGACGGCCAGTGTTTGGTTCGTCTCCTCTGGATACCTGTAATAACCTGATGGACAATTAGTCCATTAATTTAGCTAATTAAAGAGGCCAAGCACTCATTTGTGCAGGATTGTTTTATCTAGACATCTATGAAGATATGTTAGTAGTTATGATAAGGTAAAAAACAAAGAAAGATGCATTCATTGGCTCATTTTTCCAATGAGATAATTGAATAGATGGTGACAGCTACCCTCAGGCTGTAGTGCGGGGATGGCACAGAGCTTGCCAGCATGCACACCTGCACAAAGGGTTTCTGTGCAGAAATGAAAGAGTTTTGTTGAGAAATAAGAAAAAAATATTCCACTGCTGCTGTAGTTGAGAAAGAAAGAAAGGGCGTGTGTGTGCGTACGTTTCTAAGATGTGGAATGCAAATGAGGCAGTGCATCCTGGATCCTGTTAGGTGGATGTACTGTTTACACTTGTTCTAGCCCGAGGGAGGGGGGGTGAGGAGCGAGTTTACAGTTCAGCCCTCAGGACACACGAAGAAAAAACGAGTGCAATAACAGATGAGAAGATAGACAGCCATGAAACAGTTCGGCATCTGAACCTGATCTCACAACAAGTTTCCACTAATTCTCATAAAATCAAAGTGGGCACCAAAAGATTAAACTCCATGTTTTTACACTCTCAGAAAATAAAGTACAGAATTGTACCTTTAGGGGTACGATGGCTTGTCACTGGGGCAGTACCCTCAGAAGGTATAGTTTTGTACCCTGTGTACCTTACAGAGACCATTCTTGTACCTCTGGTGGCACTTTTGTACCCTTTTACTGAAGTAGCCTAACACAGACTGTCTATTGTACCCCATCATGTAGAAAAAAAGGTACATATATGTACCTTTTACCACTTGAGTACATATAGGTACCTTTTGAACACTCAAAAAGGTACATAGGTCCAATAATTAACCCTAGGGGGTACATTAGTATAGATTGTACCTCAGGGGACAAAAAATGACTCGTACTGTACCCCTATTTCTGAGAGTGTACTATCATTATGACAAATTATTAGTGTAGCACCCACATTAAGACTTATTTAGCTTAAAATATATCTCATATCTACTGATTTAGTAAGTGATAAAGGAAACAACAGACGATATAAGTCAGTGAAAACGCTGAGAGACGGCATCGCCACCAGTCGGGAGGATGAAAGCTGTGAAGAGGCCGTCAGACAGAGAGAGAGAGTCAGGAGTGCAGAAAGACAGAGATACACTGAGATAAAGCTGCAGCTCATAAAGACCAAGAGACAGTTCATAAGACTGTAAAGCAGTCCGAAATAGCTGAGCACGCTCTCAAAACGAGAGACTGACTTATTTGTCCAAATCAGGATGGGAGGAAAGTAAAGGTGCTCATAAAGGATTTGGCAGTTTACATATTCAAATACATAAAGTATACACAGAGGATCTTCTCCTTTTATGTTTAAAAGACCTGCAAGGTGTTGGAGATGATGTGGGTTGGGTTGAAGACAAAACAAAACATTAATTGGCAGATTGAGGGGATGTTTTTTTTTGTTTTTTTTTCATGCAGGCAGAGTGCTCAAAGTTTGGTGAATGACGGTTTCCTAACAAGCTAAAGCTAATAGAAAGCTGAGATGTGGTGACAAACTGTCTGATGCAAAAGTGAAAATCCTCTTTATATTGTTTCCTCAAACTGTATTGAAATATTTCTGGTTTAAGTTGTTTTAGATGGTCAAAAATTCCCCCGGTGCTTTTAGCTTTTAGCTTTTAGCGTTTAGCTTGGCTGGCCTGTCATGATTCATTTCTCACTCTGCACTGGAAAAAATGCCCCTCCAAAAATAAGTAAAAAAACAGCAAATTCAAGAGGTTTTTGCTTGAAATAAGCAAAAAAATCTGCCAATGGAACTAGTGAAAATCGGCTTGTCAAGATTTCTTGAAATAAGATGTGATATTTAGGACTTTTGAGATAAAAGTGATCTTGAAATTAGCTCAAAAACCTCTTCAAATGTAAAAAAAAAGCTTGTTTCATATGAAATATGACTCAAAACAATTTGTTTTCAAGACTTTTTCATTTAACAAGATATTCCAGATGTATTGTCTTCAAACAAGTCCCTATATCTGGCTGAAATAGTACTTGTTAGGCAGTTGTGTCTTATATTAAGTGTAATGAGATATTTTGACTAGAAATGAGACAAATATACTTGGTAACACTTTGATTTTTTTCCAGTGAGCAAACAGAGCGCTCTGCCTCCTGTAGGTACCGACTAACCAACCACAGGTACTGCACTCGACCTTATCTAAAAAACCCAAACGTTGCCCTAACATTTGATGAGAATAATATTAACTTACACGCTTATATGAAATACAACAACAGAGACGTTAAAGTTACACACCAAAACCCACTCAAACAGAAGTTTTAATCAAGTTTAAAATGCAGAAACTGTATTTTCTGTGTGAGATTGTGTGTGATAAACAGGAGGGTTGAGAAACAGTTTGGCAGCTAAAGAGTCGGACAGAAAACGTTGTAAGTCCGTCAGAGAGTCATGAGGACTGAGGAGCATTCAGGGCACCAGAACTCAGTCCATGAGACAGTTAGTATTTCATTCAGACAGACAGACAGACGGACTGAGCGCCACAGAGTCAAAGATAAGCCGCTGGACTTTGCTCCGTCGGCTGTGGGTGTTGCAAAAAGGCTCGAGATAAACTGTTGGCCTGAGAGTCGAACACAGAGGAGGCTGATTACATATAACCTGGTATATGTGTGTGTGTGTGTGCAGGGGACGTACAGGGAGGACAATATTGATCCAAACTGCACCATAGACTCAGAAACAGGCTGCCTCTCTGCTGTTGAGCAAAGCAGCGACAGGTTAAAGGTCAGGGAGGCAGGTTCGTACAGCGGTTGCTGGTTCTAACTCCTGAGTTTTAGAGCCCTGAGGTCTAACAGCACGTTGTTGGGAAATGTAGGGACTGCCGTGCTGTAAATGAGTGCTAAAAGAATTAAATTCTTCCTTCTTTCTTTCAGCTTGAAAATCCTCCACCGGCTAAATTCTTCATTTATTTTTTTGGTTAAATTTCCCACTTTATTTCTCTTTCTTGTTTTCAAATTCATACGACTTCCTGTGACAGTTTGCAACCAGTTTTCTTAAAGTTAATTTAATTTTATCTTAATTTGTGTCACTGATATTGTGATAACACACAAAGCACCTGCTGAGTTCTTCAACTCTGTAACACGATCCTCAGTAAATGAGAAAATACACCAGGTAGTTGCAGTTGATATGTTGACGCTGTCGCGAATGAACAGTGATAACAATCTAACTGTTATGCTGCAAATTAATGTCACACTGTGTCAACACCTGCTTACGTCTAAAGTTTCAAGATGTTTGCTTTATACAGAAGTGGAATTTCAAGAACAATATCCTGAGAATCAAATAGTATTCATCATGCCTGGGGGAGGAACGTGGTGCACAGCTCTCAGGGAAAATCCCTCATTATCAGATAATCGGTTCACAAAATCACCTTTACTTCCTAAACTGAAAGGATGCCTTAGAGTGATAAATCTACTTAGTCATGAGAAGAGCGAATAGGTTGTTACCCTTAAATACTTTAATAGTACAATGCAGAGGTGCATCCTTCAAACTAATGCTTCAGGAGGGAAATATAACTCATATCACAGTGTTTCCACATCAGAGCACAGATCATTCGCAAGAGCTTCTTTCTTCAAGCCTCATGGTACTCCTAAAGTTGTTTTTTCAGTCCTTACATTTACAATAACACATCAACACTTTACAAAAGCTTTCACTCACTGGCAGACAATAATATGACTTGGTACTGGTCAGAAAACGATAGGTCAGGATTGAATTACATTCTTTTTCCTACACCAACTTGTCCGTTTTTCTGTGGTTCGGGTTAACAAGTCGTGGCGACACTTTGTCACCTCCTACTTGGGTTTAGGTAAAAACTTTACTTATATCTTATTACTTATTACTTATATCTTTATTTATACAGCGCATTTCATACCACAGGCAACTCAATGTGCTTTACATAAAGACAAGGCATTTAAAAGAACAGCATAAAGCTGCATAAAAACAAGCAATTTAAAGAGAAAAATAAAAGTAGAATAAAAATTAAAACACAGTTAAAATCAATCAAAGAAGAGGGGAAAAAGAAAAATATAAACTCAACCATAAGCACACCGAAAGAGAAATGTTTTTAACCTGGATTTAAAAGTGCTTACAGTTGGGACTGATTTCAGTTCTGCTGGTAGTTTGTTCCAGTTGTGTGCAGCATAACAGCTAAAAGCTGCTTCACTGTCCCTTACCGCTGCAGGAGAATATGAGAATATGCGAGAATATGTTTATGGTTAGGGTTGAACTGCAGCCTTTTTGCCATGCCAGCATCACCTTTTTGCTGGTTGCCCTGGTGACACATCAACACGTTACAACTTGTCTCGTACTGTTGCCCGGTCAGGAGTCTGGTCAGCACACAAGGAACAGGTCTGCAGCTGCGTATCGCCAGCTGTCCTCCTGCAGCGGGAAGTGACACACTGGCTGCAGGAATATGACCAGAGGAAACCTCATGAGAGGCTGGAGGGGAAGAGGGGCATAGACACAAGACCCCCAAGCAGGAGACTCACGTTTCCATCCATCCATGACACCAGTGTTGCTGCAATGAAATTAATTTTTTTTTATTTAGACTTCTTATTAGGACTGGGCAACGATTAAAAATTTTTAATCTAATTAATCACATGATTTCCCTGATTGATCACGATTAATCGCATTAATCGCAAAATCCAAAAATGAATCCAAAAGTAGTGTATAGCTTTTAGCATTTAGTTTTATTTTAAATGTGCTGCCATATGAATGAAAGTGCCATAACATTTGTTGTGCAAACACACTTTTAACATCAGCATCTTTCTGTAGTTTTTATGTAGAAGCCTCGCTCCACTGTCTGTTTCCTTGAATGACTTGCTGCTATCAGTTGTGTGTTTTGCCTTTAAGTGATATTTTAGACTGGAACTACTACGCTGAGAAGACAATTCAACTTGGCAGTGTTTACAGATGACTTTGGTTCTGTCGACTCCGCCGTCTGGAAGAACTTTAAAATGAAAATGGCCGAGTAAAAGTTCCGTACCCTTCTCCATGTTTGGTGGATCCGCCCATTACTTTCTTTTCCGGTTCCACAGCAGACAGCAACAGACTTTTACAAAATAAAAGCCTGTGAGAAACAGACTTTTACAATAATAAAATAAATAATAAAACAGGGGCGGTTTGTGGCATAGTGGGTTGAGCAGGCGCCCCATGTACAAGAGGCTATAGTCCTCGCTGCAGCTAATTTCAATTTCTAATTTTATTGTTTTATGTTATTGTGATGTACTTTGATAGTGAAGTTTAACTGGAGTCAAATTCCTTGTTTGTTTACTCAAACCTGGCCAATAAAGCCAATTCTGATTCTGGCCCCGGTTCGAATCCCGCATCTGACGGCCCTGTGCTGCATGTTGTTCCCCCTCTCTCTCTCTGCCCCCTGCTTCCTGTCGCTCTGAACTTTTCTACCCATTAAAGGCACAAAAGCCCCCCAAAAATTTAGTTTTTTTTTAATTTTAGAAGAAAAAAAAATTAAGGCGCGAAAAAATATTTATCGACGTTAAATAATCGATGCGTTAACGCGATAATAACGAGTTAACTCGCCCAGCCCTACTTCTTATATATGCAGAATGTGGTTTAACATTAATAAACTATGCAAAGCGTTCCCTAAGAAATATGTAATCTGAATGGGAGCATTGATGGAGCCCTTCCAGATATGCAAACTGTCAGTTCTATAGGCACCAACGCACCCCCATACCATCAGCTGACAACAAGCTGGATAGTTCCTTTCAGCTCTTTAGCATGGAGTCAGTTTTCCACTCGGTTCGTTTTAAATGAGCCTTGGCTCAGAAGACACGGCAGCGTTTCTGGCTCATGTTCACATATGGCTTTTACTCTGCATGACAGAGCTTTAACCTGCATTTGTGGATGGCACGGTGAGCTGTGTTCACAGACGGTGGAAGTGTTCCAGTGAAAATCACGTCCGAGTTAATGCACTGCTGCTTGAGTGCCTGAAGATCACAGACGTCCAGTTCTAATGTTCAGCCGTGTCCCCTCCAACAGAGAGATGTCTCAAGATTTTATGAGTCTTTGGATGACGCCTCGTACTGTAGATGGATTATTCCAAGTCTGAAACATTTTGAAGACAGCTTTATCTGATCCATGAACCTCTCCTCATCTTTACTTCTGAGACAGTTTGCCTCTCAAAGTTGCTCTTTTTGTACACAACCTAATGAGTTTGTTACTCCAGTTGTTTCATTTTGGTACCACCTCCTTTCCAGCTTTTTGTTGCCCCTGTTCCAACCCTTAAAGGTAGGGTAGGAGATCCTGGATTTTGAGTCCAGCGAAGCTGCATTTTGAAAATACACAGGTAAAAAGTCCCAACCCTTTTCTTCACTTTCCCCCCGAAGGCACGCCTCTAGAGTACATGAACGCGCACGAGCACAAAGGTGCACGAGCGCTGTTCTGACAGCAAGCATCGATCGTTGCCGTATTTAGTATTTAGTTTATGCTAACTATACGTTTAATAATGCTAGGTGCTAGCCAAGCTGGCTCTAGTTTAGCTTCCTGCCAAGCTTCTGGACGCGTAATTCGTTCACGGAGCAGGGTACGTGCACAGGGGGGGGGGAGGAGCAGATTGCAGTTTGATAGACGGCATTAGTATCCAATCATTGTTAACGGTCCGTTCACAATGATTGGATACTGTTTTTCCTAGATTGTACGTTCTAGAGGCCACTAAAACTTTTCATATTAATGTCAAAGCTTTTAATTAATTGGTTACAATGGGGGTGTGAAGAGTATTTCAAGCAATATGTAAAAAAATGTTCCAGAAAAAGATCCCCTACCCAACCTTTAATACTGGGATGCTGCTGTTCAATCAAAGATGAGCTAATATTTTTCATGAATTAATCAAATGTCCCAATTTCAACATCTGATATGAGACTTTACACAGCATTCCAACTTTCTGGAACTGTACTAAAAAACCTCAAAACACGATATTAAACACCTTAAAGCCATAATGTGTAATATTTCACGTTGTCTATTAACAAATTTGAGTCTTATCATTCACAAGTATTACCTCAATCGTTATTAATTACCTCCATCACAAAAGTGCAGTGTTCTTATATTCTTTATATTCAGCATGCGAATGTACATAAGAGTGTTACACCCCAATGGATGTCGCCATGTTTCTCCGCCATTTTTAAACTACGGGATTTGTAGAAGGACATGTCATCAGCTTCGCATTTTCCGTTTACACATTGGAAACGGAAAATGCGAAGCTGATGACATGTCCTTCTACAAATCCCGTAGTTTTAAAATGGCGGAGCGACATGGAGACATTCATTGTCCGTGAAATATTACACATTATAGCTTTAAACTGCATCCCATTGCCAACTGTTGTTCATCTATCGCAATATTGAATGTGATACAATGACCAAATTGTCATTTTGTGCATCATCAGTTTTCCCCTAAACTGATTCTAACTTCTTGAGTTCACTGTTAGCAATATGGAGGAGCTTCTTTGGTAAATCTTTAAGGATCAGTAAGTATCTTGTCCATCTTATACACAGCTTGTAAGAAAGCAGAAAATGGCCCTAGCGTTTCGGCCCTCTTTGGAGCGGATGCGCTCTCTCTTCATAGCTGCTTTCAATTTGGACAAACTGACAAGTGGACTGTGACAGTGTCAGGACGGTGTGAGGAGACGTGTCCACAAGTGTGATGAGACCGTCAGGAATGTTCACCAACATCTGGAGAGCATGTGTCGGGTCAAACACACTGTGAAAATGTGTGTGTGTGCCACTGGCTAGACTTTAAGACAACAGTACTTGAATTGACATGACGGCCACCACTGTCCACTGCTGTAAATCACAGACATTCGCACACACACATATAAAGGCACACAGAGCATGTCAAAGGCTGTGTTTGTCTCCAGCTCACAGATGGATGAAGACAGGGCGTCCATCCTTTGCCAAGAGACAGAATCCGATAGAGCAATGTGTCAAACCTTTCTGTTGAAACTGGCTCTACGCCGACGACCAAACCTGACTTTACGCCCAATGTTTGGAGCTGACGGCGTAAGAACCAGGACTTTGATTCTCAGTTTGAAACCAGTTTGGTCCAACAGGGGCTCTCTCAAGAAAGATTTTACGGTATTTCCACAGTTTTGATGTTTGTTTGTTTTTACTGGTATCAAAGCAAATGAGACTCTGGCTTATTAGAAGCAACTGCATTTCTCTTTTTTCTGCAACACTCAGAATCCTGCCAGTTTGTCTTGGTTTATGAAAGCAGATTCAGATGAAAAGGATGAAAAAAGGAGTTTTAAAGGGGGGTGAAAAACATCCATCATTACCTAAAATGCCCTTTTAATCTACTTTCAGTAAAGGAGATAAATTGAACAGAAAATGAGGAAGAAGACAGTTGCATTCACAATTCAATTATCTGCTTACGTTTAAATTAATGAACAGAAAAAAATTGGGAAACATGGAACTGTTGACATGCTCCTCCTCCCAAAATTAATCTCATGGGTTGTTTGTTGGTGGTTGTGAGAACAACTGAAGTGTCAAAATGGCGTCCATTAAGTTGATGGTTGCATTGAAAAAAGGAATTTATCTTGGTCTTAACCATGAAGTATTTTATTTACCTGTTATTGTCTAAATTCAATATCTACAACAAAAACTAGATTTATAAAGAAAGAATGCGCAGGTTTGCTTAAGCAGGATTTTAACATATCAAAAACTAATTGAATCAGGTCATATGATGAGGTTTATTGGCTAATTTTGTTTCTCATTGTAAGCTGTTATGATATAGTCTTACTCGTGGGTGCTATAAGTAACTTTAGCCATGTTTCTTGGTCGTGCGTAAGGTGTTTAAGGCTTTAAATAGAGAATATTTATAGATTGTTTTGATTTAAACTGTACAAGATTGGCTCAATGTGTTGCTTTGGGTACCCAAACCAAATAAAATGGACTTCCTTGTTTCTCAGTTCAAGATGAGGCTTACATTATCATGCATTTTTACATTTTAAAAATCTTTTTGCATGCAAATGCTAATTAGGGACATCAGCTACGTGCACATTCATATAGTTTCATGATGATTGGAATGAAGAAGAAGAATATCTACAAACAGCTTTAGAAATCTGGTGAAAAGAGTGTGTGTGCACATTTCTGCCTACACACAGATTTATGCATTTGACAGTTAAATGTTCAAAACTACAACAAAAACTCGATAAGATAAGAATTAGAAAAATAAGGAGTTTGCAATCATAAAATACAAAGAAACAAAACAAGCTCTGACTCTGTAGAAGACTCACTGTAGGGTTTAGTGGTGGGATAAAGCTTTAATTATTTTATTGTCACTTGAATGTAACAGAAAACTAAGACAAACTGGTGCAACCTGCACTGGATAATGTAGCTAATGTTATCCCAAACCTGTTTGTTTCCAGAAGTTGCAAACAGAACTTCATTTACGCCGCACCACATATTTGAAAACTGCTCGATATTATCATGGTTTGTGTTCTGTAGCACTGCACTTTTTAAGATCTCCAGTTTTTATTGTTTATACTGAATTTGCTTAACTCCTGTGTTGTGTCAAATTAGCATTTGCTAAATTGCCGTGCTCCGTATTCCAGTCTGACTTAATTTTGCCTACTTCTCTTGTTTATTTCAGTTAAATTTACTTCCTGCCCTTGCATCCTACCAGGGGTACGATTTAACCTTTTTTACTGAGCTCTTTTTCTTTAACCTTACTGGGAAACGTAATGGGGTTAAGGATAGATGGCAGAAGAAATTTGTAGGAATAATTGTTCCCTAGCCCAATAGGTATCTTTTGGAATCTGATCATGTTGTTAAAAGGAGCCTATCATGGGTTGCTTGTTCATTCAGTCAATAACAACCTATAATTACAATAAAAGACTATGCAAGTTTGAGTGGTTGTGAGAGCAAATGAAGTGTCAAAATGGCGTCCATTAAGTTGATGGTTGCATTGAAAAAAGGAATTTATTTTGGTCTTAACCATGAAGTATTTTATTTACCTGTTATTGTAAAAGTAAAAGTATATTGTATATATCATATTAGTGTTATATTTGGTAGCATAACATAATAATTTATAGTCAAGTTTTGTATTTAGGAAAAAAAAAGGCACAAAAATAAAAAATGGCGCCAATACAAGCTGACCTAATATTTATTGAGTACTGGTTGGTCCGAATGATCCCCTTTCTTTCATTGGATGCTTCAGTGTTTTCGATGCTAAAGAAGAACAAAAAGCACTGAAGCTCCTTTTTTTTAGAGTTTATAGAACTCGAACAGCTCTAACCATGGCTGCTGCATACTTCCGGGTCATTTCACTCACTTTTGAACCTTCCTAAGCAGATAAATCTATTAGACCTGGCCCCAGGTCTTTGTTACTGATTGCCAGTCACCTGTTTCGTATTACTCATTATCTTCGTGTGTTTAACCCTTTAACATCCTGCTCTACCATTTGGTAAGCATTCATACTGACTATACTGACGATATGGTTTTCTTGTTGAAAGGAGATTTTTCATCCCCCCCCCCCCGTCCCTACAGACACCCGCCATTAACCCTGCATATGCCATAAAATGAGCAAATGCTGACAATACAAAAAACCACTCCACTTTTGCATCCACCTGTGGGCTCTAAACCTGACTTCCTCTTTTTGGGAGAAGCTTTTGTCATTGACCCCCACTCCCTCAGGCCGTTTCGCTGGTGCTGCCAGAAGAGATTAACCTGTTTAAGATGTGTTGGCTGACTGAACTACACAATGTTTTTCTAATTCATAATATCTAAGATCACTTGCTCAATGCAATAAAAAATTGTATACATCATTTAAAAACAGTCTCTAAGTTATTCAAATGAATATTATCCCATTTTTATTAAATTTTAACAATGCACTGGCCATTCTGTCAGTTCTCTATGAAGTTTACAACCGTAAAACAGAAAAAGTGATCAAGATTAAACAGACAAAATGAATCCTTAATTATTCCCAGCATAGATGTGAACAGATCAAATATAAGTATATTTAGGTTAACATATGTGAGCACAGCAGAGTGCTGAGGAAGACAGCCATGACACTGCAAATATTTTCATGACTCTGATTATTTGCTGCAAATATTTACACCAAATCAGAATCAGCTCAGATAATCCCCGACTGTTTAATATTCAACAAGGCCCAAATCAAACGGGCTTTGAATTACTTTTTTTAACTCTATGTGCAGTCCAGGTGAGACATGAGTGAGGGGCAGCCGATCAGTTATCACACAAAGCACCAAAGAAATGTTTGTTAAAGTAATTTTACTCGCATTTTACGCTTCCTCAAAAGTATACACAGTGAAAATATTGAAAATGTATAATAACAAAGGGTTGAGGGGATTGAATGTGAGAGGTTGAGGAACATAAACGAATTCTGGTGAAGTTGGCACGCAAACAGTAGGGGAATATCTCTGGAGGCTTCAGCTATTTGACTCCCTGGTTCCTGCAATGAAAAGTGGGCAAAAAAGGGACTTGTTTTAATACAATACATCTTGAATATCTTGTTAAGTGAAAAAGTCTTGAAAACATCTTGTTTTGAGTCATATTTCACATGAAACAAGCTTTTTTTTCATTTGAAGAGGTTTTTAAGCCAATATCAAGATCACTTTTAACTCAAAAGTCCCAAATATCACATCTTATTTCAAGAAATCTTAACAAGCCGATTTTCACTAGTTCCATTGGCAGATTGTTTTGCTTATTTCAAGCAAAAACGTCTTTTATTTGTTGTTTTTCTTACTTATTTTTGGAGGGGCATTTTTCCAGGGAAATAGAGTTGGTTTAAACAAGGCTACACAGATGCACGTGAAACTGGTTATGTGAGGTACTTCTTTCTTAATCTTAGCTTTTAAAACTTCATTTATACAGATACACACAAAGACAAAAATAATATCCCAAGGTGATATCTTATCAGCGCTCACAGGTGTGTATGTTGAAGCGACTCCACCTATCACTGCGCCCAGGTAGAATGGGAGTTTTCTGTGTGTTTGAGTGTATTGTCTGGAATAATCAGACTGTCAGGAAAAAGCTGTTGACTTCCAAGCCCAACGGGATGTAACGCACAAGCTATCTGTGGGCTAAGTAGCCTCAGGCAACAGATGGATCTGTGGCGGCTTTAAGAAGCTAGCAAAGTCCAAGTAATAAAAGGACATTTTGAATTTGGCAACACTCAGATACCATCAATTATTAGGAACCAGTCTGTAGTTGGAGAGACACAGAAGGTCTAGGTGGCTGTAAGTTTAACATCCCCTGTACACCAAGCCAAAAAACAACCATTTGGAGCATCTGGATGACTGAGAAACATCCACCTCTCCTGTCTTTTCAGAGTGCAACATATTGTCTGTATGTTGAATCTGTATGGAAGTTTTTCTGTGCCATCAGAGTTTTTTGAAAAACCAACAGTGGAAAAAAAAAAAAAAATCAATTTCTAAAAACAAAAATCAGAGGAAAAAAATTCAACATCTAAAAATTCAGTATTTCCAATCAATTTAGAAATTGATCTCTTGGTTTTCCAAACTCAAAGTCTGATTTTGATGCTGTAAAAATTCAATATTAGAAATTCAAACTTTGATGGCACAGAAAAACTTCCATAAATCTGGACGAGGTCCATCAGTGAGAGAGATCATTCAGATTGGCTGTTCAGCATAGCTGGGAAATCCCCGATTTCACCCAGTTAATGAGGTTTATTTTTTATTTTTCATCTCTCACCTCCCACACAACCAACAGGTCAAACACTGCTGATGCCATCCCTGCAACAAGGCTCTCACTAACCCTACCCTTGAACTACACTCAAACCTCTACAGTCAGCAAACAGCGACCGTGTGATGAAATGCAAACATGGCTTTATTTACATCTTCATCTGGAAAGTCTTCTGGTTTTCCTTGTTGAATACAGCAAATAAACTACACACCCCTTCTGCTGTGAAGAGTTATTTCCTCTTGTGCAGGTGTCAATGGTAAGTCCAAGCTAGCATTTGGATGTGGTCTTTGTGGTGTGCTCATGTGCTGTATGTTTGTTCAGATGCTGACGACACAGGGAGCCCAGCAGGGAGCTCAATCATCGCTGCTGCCTTAAGATCATGATATACCAACTTATGATCCCGTCATCATTTCTCACGTAAGCTGTCGACGTTCTGCAAACTCCATCCAAACTTCTTTTTTTTTTGACAGGAAATGGTGAAGTCACCAACTTGCTACAACTGGCTTGATGATCAAGTCCCCAAAACCATTTTGCAGATGATACAAACATGTACTGTTCTGAACTTTTGTCTTCTATAGAAAGAGAGCTAGAAATCCTCAAAACTTGGTTCGATGTTAATAGATTGTCACTCAATAAAAAAAAAAAACACACAAGAATGACAGAGATAACATTTTTAGGGGTGGTTATTGACCATAAATTAACATGGAAACCACATGTTAATTATATCAAAGGAAAGATTTCGAAGACAACAGCAATTATGTACAAATCAAGAAACATATTAAATTATAAGGCCTTACATATTATTTATTGCTCACTTATACTTCCTTACACATCATACTGTGTGGAAGTCTGGGGCTCGACATATAAAACAACTGTTAACGCAATAGTTCTCCTACAGAAACGAGCCGTACGGATTATTAATAAGGTTGATTACTATGCACATACTCCCCCACTGTTTATGAAATCACATGTTATGAAATTCAATGATCTGGTATATTACAAAATAATGCAAATAATGTATAGAGCTAAATCAAAGTTAGCATACAAAGGTTTTTCTCATCTCAAGAAACAAAGTATAATTTAAGAGACAAATTTACTGTACCAAAGGCCAAAAAAGAAATGAAAAGTTGATGCATATCTGTTGTTGGGGTTTCATTACAGAATTATGCTAATATAAATGTAAGAAATTGTAGAACATTTTTGGTTTTCAAAAGGATGGTTACTAAAGCAATTTTTGAGGGCTACAAGTATTTATAATTTGTGAAGGATTTTGTGTTTATTTATGATTTTGCTTCATTGGATCCAATTCTGTTTTTTGTCTTTTGTCTTTTTACTATTATTTTTCTTCTTACTTTAGTATTTGTACAAATATAGGTTGATGGGTAGCTTAATTTTGTTCAACAGGACAGGCTTAAATATCAGCATTAAGCTTCAGCCTGTAGGCCTTTTCAGTCACAAAAAAAAAAAAATGCTATGATTGTACTGAACACATTTGTTGAATACTGTGTGACTGAATAAAACAAACAATAACAAATGCTATCTATAAGTAGATAAAACCACAACAAGCACCTCCACCCAGTGAGGAGGACCGAAGGCTGAACAGAAGCTTCCATCAGCAGCCTGCACAGCACTGGGAGCTGAAAGTTAACGTAGCAAAGCTGCTTAAGTTCCCTGAAACTGCTTCCCTGGAGGGAGTACATCGAGCAAACTAACGAGGATTTAGAATACCTTTAACTAGTGTAAGAGTCAGAAACAACTTGTTGTACGTAAGCTGGGATCCCGGAGGGTTTACTGGGAAATCCTTCTGCACCTACAACAGGCCTGGCATCACAACTGCCAATCAAAGGGCCTCCGTGGCAGCCACTGACACGCAGAAGTTGCTTCACGTTGGCCTTGGATCAGTGGAGGGCAGCTGATGAACCCTCACTGTGTTGACTGCGAGGCGGTGTCCAATCAAAGTTGCTGTCTGCACATATTTGTTTCTGTCCGCTCTTGTATCCTCTTGGTGTTTTATTCTGTTCGTTATTAGGCAACAGAGGAAATCATAAGTCACTAAGACTGGCGACACCTCAGAAATGGCATGTTAAATCCATCTTTCTGATATAAAAATGGTGTTTCATAATGTTCACAACCTGCTTTAGACCCTACAGGAAAAAAGCAGCGACCTTAAAGTTTCATGCCATAACTGCTGGGATTGCATGACAATAATGTAATGTTTTCATTCTAAGCCGGTGAGTTTTGATTGGCTCGGAATGATTCGTTTTTAATGTTACAACAGTCAAGAGCAAACAGCTTTAGCTGATGTCATTACATCCAACATCCTGGATCTTTAAGCACACTTAAAGATGCTGTTGCTCGAATCTATTAGCTATGAGGATTGACTTTTTGCAGGACTCTTCTGGCGTATTAACAGTAGTTTTTTCCTCTTTGGGATGAAAAAAGTAATATTCAGTTTAGTCTCTGCAAACACGTCTGATTGTGATGTCCAGCTGTAGCTTCAGAGGTAGCAAGGAGGAGGATACTTCAGCTTTTTGTCTTTTTCTGAGGATTTTATGGGCTCTGGTGCACTTTGTTTCAACCAGCTGAGCCTCCCTGCATCCCTTCAAATGATGTCAAATGTTTTCTTTTGTGAGGTAAGATGATCACTGTGTCATACAAACACAGCTCATGCATTTTCCCTGTTCTGCTGCTCAACATCACATTAAAGATAAGAAGATATATATTCAGTAGCATGCACCTGATCCCAGAATAATCATGTTCATTATTAAAGATGACCATAATTTATGTCAAATGTAAAGTGACAACCACGCTCTATTTATTGAAACTCCAACTCGTCTTCTTTGAATTTGCATTTTCTCGCAGCTTCAGGCCGGAATTAACTCAAGTCGAGCTTCTCCGTGGCCTTTGACCGGAGTCACCGAGACAGTCGCACCAACGTGACAACTGCCGCCAGGAACTTAGTTCATTAGTTGTGTGTGTACAGCTGGACACACAAACACACGCATACATGTAAGCAGGGGCAATATAACAGCTGGGGTTGCGGCCTACAATACAGCAGAAATAAAAGTAGCAGAGAGGCTAGAGAAGGAGGTTTGAATCTGCAGAGCAGCTGTAAAAAAAAAAATGATTGCCTCCTTCATGAATAACTGCTGCAGATGTGCATTTCAGGGGAATCACAAAAATAAGTTCAAAAGAAAACAAGCTTTTGGGTGTAAATTAATCTGATAATCAGTGTATGAAGCACAAAGCTAGTCTGCAAAAGAGCCTGCCGAAAAGAAAATATACCAAAGTGTGAAAACTAAAGCTCCTGCGTATCTGCACAGGTGTCTTTGGGTGGGAACAGGTGTAAAGATAACTTAGGCTTATCCCTCTCAGAGGGGGCTCTTCTGTTGTGGAACCACATGGTTTATTAAAATGATGAGATTCACCTCTGATACGCGTCTGAAATGAGTAAAGCTTCGACAACATTTTGAAAATTTTACAGTGAAATAAAACAGTGGAAAGATGTTTTTGGACTAGTTTTTTTCTTCTTTATTCTCATTTTCATGAGCAAATTTATATTTTTGAAGCAATTTAAATCCTTAATTTTGTATTGGCTTGAGAACAAATTGAAATGAATGCTGACCATATACTCTTTACCATAAGGTGTAAATATTTAAGATAATTTTATTCTGAGGTAGGACAGCAGAATAAACTTGTAAAATCTCCAAAATAAGACTGCATGGGGGATGTTTGAGGACTTCGTTGAAAGGCCACCATCAGTTTCTCCAGATAAGGGATGACTGACAGCCGTTGGTTTATCACCCCTCCAGTGACATGTTTCAGAGGAATGAAGATCCTGCTCACTTTCACTGACATGTTACTGTTTTTCCACTAACTCCAATCACAGGCCCCCCGGCTAGGACCAATTAACAGCAACACACACAAACACACACATTCAGCGAGAGGCCTCCGCAGTACCCAGCTGGGGCAGATTAGTGGCCCTCCACCCACACACTGTGCTGCTGGTATGATCAGGGACTTTAAATTAGCACCCACACATGAGAGGAGAACACCCTCTTTACTGTTTCCAAACCTTTGTTTTCCCGGCAATGTGTAAATCAGGGAGAGCTTCCTCTGGTGCGGAGGATCTGTAACGAAAACTAACTGAGGAACGTCTGAATTTATGCAGCTTGGACATACTTTAACACAAATATACCGATGAATTCATGGATTTCACATATACCCATACGGATCATTTGGTGATCGGCCGGATCAGGGATCAGACAAACCGCAGCTCATTGCAACCTGGTCTTTGGGTTTATTCATACTTTAGTGGTATCCAGTCTGTCAAACACAAAATAACTTAATAATAAAATAACTCAGACCTGAACTTTAACAGCCACATTAAATCTGTAACATCAGCAGCTTTTTTACCATCTAAAAAACATTGCCAGAATCAAAGGAATAGTGTCTAAACCAGACTTAGAAAAGACTGATCCATGCGTTTGTCTCCAGCAGGTTAGACTGCTGTAACGGCCTGCTCTCTGGGCTCTAAACAGGCTGTAAGACAGCTGCAGTACATCCAGAACGCTGCTGCTCGAGTCCTGACTAGAACCAGGAAATACGACCATATTAGCCCAGTGCTCAGGTCTCTGCACTGGCTTCCTGTCGCTCAGAGAATAGACTTTAAAACAGCTCAAGTCTCTTCATGGTGTAGCACCAAAGTACATCTCTGACATGTTAAAGCCATATGAACCCACTGGGACTCTGAGAACCTCAGGGAGGGGTCTCCTGCTGGTGCCCAGAGTCAGGACTAAACAAGGTGAGGCTGCGTTTCAGTTTTATGCTCCTAACATCTGGAACATCTTTCCAGAAGATGTGAGACAGGCCTCAACTCTGACAATGTTTAAATCCAGGCTGAAAACAGTTCTATTTAGCTGTGCTTATAGCCGCATTTGGACAGAGCAGTTCTAAGAACGGTCCTTGAATTCCTTCTCCAGGGGAACTGTTTCAGTCTGCATTCCCACATGAGTCGGGACCTTGATGGGGACTGATGAGACGCAGCGTGCGAATGCGGGAAAAAACGGCCCCGTTCCTGAAAAGGTTCTAGGAACTGCAGAAGGTTCCTACAGTGGGAATGCGGTTATTGACACCTGAAATTATTTTATCTGCACTCTTCACTTTTAAATTAATTAATTAATGATTATTTTTTATGTAATTTTTTTTGTTAGATTTTTTTTGTAATGATTTTATTGCCTTCTTGTGATTTTATGTACCTGTGAAGCACTTTGAATTGTCTTGTGTACAAATTGTGCTCTACAAATACAATTGCCTTGCCTTAACCAGTAATGGAAGTGACCCGTTTGGGAGAAATCTGAAGTGTTTGAAGGATTCTGAATAGTGTTGCACCGATACCATTTTTTGGCCCCGATACCGATACCTGGCTGTGCAGTATCGGCCGATACCGATACCGATACCATACCGATACCACTCTGTTTAAAAAAAAATATATATATATTTTTTTTTTATTTTATTTTTTTTTTAAACAGAGTGGTATCGGTATATATATATATATATATATATATGAAGAGCTGCATACTACTTGGATGTAAAATGTAAAATCTTTATTTGTTTACAAGTTCATAAAACACATGGGGTGGGGGGCTCCGATCTAATGGAGAGAGAGAAGGATTGGGAACGCAGGCTTCCTTGGTCGCGACACACACGACAGGCTAACCCTTAACACAGCACACGGAATGAAAACCCACTACAAGTCAGGCTATCTTCACTAGCTTTAAGGCACGCTTTAAACACAGCACACGGAATGAAAACCCACTACAAGTCAGGGTAGCTTCACTAGCTTTAAGGCACGCTTTAAACACAGCACACGGAATGAAAACCCACTACAAGTCAGGCTATCTTCACTAGCTTTAAGGCACGCTTTAAACACAGCACACGGAATGAAATCCCACTACAAGTCAGGCTAGCTTCACTAGCTTTAAGGCACGCTTTAAACACAGCACACGGGATGAAATCCCACCACAAGTCAGGCTATCTTCACTAGCTTTAAGGCACGCTTTAAACACAGCACACGGAATGAAAACCCACTACAAGTCAGGGTAGCTTCACTAGCTTTAAGGCACGCTTTAAACACAGCACACGGAATGAAATCCCACTACAAGTCAGGCTAGCTTCACTAGCTTTAAGGCACGCTTTAAACACAGCACACAGAATGAAATCCCACCACAAGTCAGGGTAGCTTCACTAGCTTTAAGACACGCTTTAAACACAGCACACGGGATGAAATCCCACCACAAGTCAGGCTATCTTCACTAGCTTTAAGGCACGCTTTAAACACAGCACACGGAATGAAAACCCACTACAAGTCAGGGTAGCTTCACTAGCTTTAAGGCACGCTTTAAACACAGCACACGGAATGAAATCCCACTACAAGTCAGGCTAGCTTCACTAGCTTTAAGGCACGCTTTAAACACAGCACACGGAATGAAATCCCACCACAAGTCAGGCTAGCTTCACTAGCTTTAAGGCACGCTTTAAACACAGCACACAGAATGAAAACCCACTACAAGTCAGGCTAGCTTCACTAGCTTTAAGGCACGCTTTAAACACAGCACACGGAATGAAATCCCACTACAAGTCAGGCTAGCTTCACTAGCTTTAAGGCACGCTTTAAACACAGCACACGGAATGAAATCCCACCACAAGTCAGGCTAGCTTCACTAGCTTTAAGGCACGCTTTAAACAGCACACAGAGTCAACACACCACAAAACACGCGGCTAACCTCCAGCATATGGCGCCCGTTTAACCACAGACCCGTCACTCCTCCCCACGCAACCCCACCAATCAATACCACATAACAATAGGCCGACCTATACATAAACACTAAAACACGAAGTTAAAAGGAGAGGAATACTTAACTCGCCCACTTGGCGAGACCCTCCCCCGGGGTCTGAGCTTGTGCCGCCGTCCAACTGGCGCATGTTGTTCTAAACTGTCCTCTCATGTCAGCCGGAGGGGCAGTGGGTGGAAACACGAAACTTAAGAGTGTGAGACCGGATTCTGAGACTGCTTTGGGACCAACCCGTCATTACTCAAAGTTCAAAACCTGATTGGTTGGTCAGGAGCCCGATGCATCAGTTTTGAATGCAGATGGTACTCTCAAAAGTTGCAAACCTGCAGGGTTAGAGTGATGCATCACCATGGCAACATGGGAAATGCCAGTAAAGCGTTTATGCATGCCTCAGCACAATGTATTTCTAACTAAGTACTTTTAAAACCTGACCCTTTAATGCCCATCGAAGTTGTAGGGAACAGTAGTTGAACAAAGAAAGCAAGAATAAAGACAAAGCTGTATCAATCGCCCTCCTCTTCCACCTGCCTAAGGGTGTCCATGTTGATTGGTGATAACCCTGCACTGTAAAATGATTTATAACTGGAAATATCCAGCTATAGAGCAGTTCCGCATACACTGGAAATTGGCACTAAAGGGATACCACGTGATTTCAAACCTGACACGACCATGTGGCAGCATGTGATGAGTTGGGATTGTGCTGGTAGGAATGGTTTGATTATGGTTTGGCTTTGACTTCTGTTCAGAGTAAGAAAAGATGCTAAAAAGTCCTCATTGTGTTACAGTCTGATGGCACCTGGTCCTGGTGAAGCGATGGTTTCAACAAGCTACTGAGAGCAGTGAAACACAGCTAGTTGTGTCCTTTTGTTCTTGTTAGGGGTGATGTCACATTATATTGAGAATAAAATTGTGTATTTTGTGCTCAAAACATCCTCTAAGGCAGAGATACTCATTGTGCGGCTCCTCAAGCTTTAATTGGCGGCTCGCACTCGCATAATAGTTTACAACAATATGGTAACAATAACAATACATTTTTTCAAATAACACACAGCGAATACTGCACAGTATTAAGTATTTTTATTATTTTATTAAAATAATAGTATTTTATTATTAAGTTTGCATTTTTGTAGTATTAAGTATTTTTATTAAGTATTAATTAAGGCTTAATGGTGTTTCCTAAAGGGGGCTCTGTTAAACTTGGCAACGCAGCCCGCTTAAACCACCTCACACTTGACCGCAGAGCACGTTAGCTCCTTTAGCCAGCGCGAGATGCAGGCACAATGGATTGGTTTTTAATTAAAAAAGGTCAAAAACCAGCACAAAAACCAGCACAAAAACCACGCTCATCTTGAATGTCTCACTATGATTACAACAACAAACTACAAATACAACATGAAGAAAGTCAAGGACATGCACGCCAGCTTCCGCTCATCCCAGTATTAAAGGGATAGTTCGCCTCTTTTGACATGAAGCTGTATGACATCCCATATCAGCAACATCATTTCTGAACATCTTCTTACCCCCTGCTGCGTCCTGTGAGCAGAGTTCCAGCCTCGTTTTGGCGTTGATGAAGGTAGTTCCGGCTAGTTGGCTGGGGTCACAAAAATAAAGCGTTTTGCTTTTCAAAACAATATGCGTTCAAAAGAGTAATACATTTGCATCATAAATCGTTCCCCAGGAAAAAGTCAGACCTCACAATCGCTTGGCGCTATTTTCTCTCCCTTCGTATCACAGCCTGCTGCCGACAGCCGCGCCTGTTACAGTGTTTGCTGCTCTGTCTGCACGGTTTATATAACCCGTAGTAATACGAAGGGAGAGAAAATAGGGCCAAGCAATTGTGAGGTCTGACTTTTTCCTGGATGAACGATTCTGTGATGCAAATGTATTACTCATTTGAACGCATATTGTTTTGAGAAGCAAGACGCTTTATTTTCGGGACCCTAGCAAACTAGCCGGACCACCTTCGTCAACACCAAAACGAGGCTGGAACTCTGATCACAGGACGCAGCAGGGGGTAAGAAAATGTTCATAAATGATGTTGCTAATATGGGATGTCATACAGCTTCATGCCAAAAGAGGCGAACTATCCCTTTAAGGTAAATGTGGTCTTAATTGAAAATGTATTGGCTGTGTTGTTTCTTTTTTTTGTGGGATGTTTTATATGTAGAAATGGACTTTCGTATGTTGTCGTAAAAGTGGCTCTTCCCTTGATTTTGCTCTGCCAATGTGGCTCTTGTGAAAAAAATAGAGAGTATCACTGATCTAAAGCAACGAAAGGTGAATTGGAATTACAGAAGTTTAAACTTAGTGTTCAGCTTGCATGTTTGAGGTGTCTGGCACTCTAATTTAAATGGAATATCATAAGTATAACATAAGAACAAATGCCGGCAAAAATAGGGAGTATCAGTGCTCTATAGGGTCGGCCAAATAACCGAAAATGACTGTAGGACCTGCAGGACATTCAAAACCTCGGAAGGACTCTTCGGCAGCTTCCTGCGAACGGAAGATGCTCTGAGGAGTCCTATTTCAGTGCATCTCATCTTCAGAAATGTTGCAGCAGCGTGTCCTTTCCACAGAAAACAGAGGAAAACAAGGCAGGTCTGTGGCGACAGGTTGGACTCAGTCGACTTCGGTTTGGCGTGAGCTGGTGTCTCGAATGACCCACGCTGTTTCATGAACATATCCATCCTGGCTGTTCATCCTACAGACTGTTTTTCTACCTTCCCAAAACCTAAAATGGACATGGTCTGAAGAGGGGGTGGGGGGGCGATGAAGAGGAGGAGGAGAGTGGAGGGCCGAAAAAAGCAGGGGGGAAGGTTTGAAGGCCAGTGGTAGAGGATGGAGGGGGAGGCGGCTGCTGCGGGTGGATGAATGAGTTCTACTATGTCTGCTGGCACCAGACTAAGCGCGTGTGCATGTGTGTGCGTTAGGGCATGCGGCTGAAAACCCCACTTATTTTTTGTGTAGCTGCAGCCCGGTTTGATCCACCGTAGAAGGGGAGGAGAGTTGTGATAAAGTATATCGATCAATAGCATTTTGTAAAAGGAGCTTTCAGCTAAACGGTTATTCACACTGGAAAAAATCTAAATCCTGCCAAGTATATTTGTCTCATTGAGTATCTCACTACACTTGAAATAAGACACAATTGCCTAACAAGTACTATTTCAGCCAGATATAGGGACTTGTTTTAATACAATACATCTTGAATATCTTGTTAAGTGAAAAAGTCTTGAAAATATCTTGTTTTGAGTCATATTTCACATGAAACAAGCTTTTTTTTTTATTTGAAGAGGTTTTTAAGCTAATTTCAAGATCACTTTTAACTCAAAAGTCCTAAATATCACATTTTATTTCAAGAAATCTTGACAAGCCGATTTTCACATTGGCAGATTTATTTTGCTTATTTCAAGCAAAAACGTCTTGTATTTGTTGTTTTTCTTACTTATTTTTGGAGGGGCATTTTTTCCAGTGCACTGCACTGCATGGGACATTTGGCTTCGTTGGGCCTGAAGTGTTTTGTACTTGTTGTCCAAGACTTAATCTATTCTGTTTGAAATTGGTTAAACTGGCTATATCATTAAGAAAATGAATGAAAATAGCATTTGCTGTGTGTAAATCCAGTACTTAGCACAGCTTTGTCTTCTTACTCAGGTGCAGATTGACATTATATTCTAACTTACGATTTACAAACATAAATGGCCACAACATCCCGGGCCCCTAATTCCTGTACAACAATAATTATATCTAGCATTCGTACAAGTGGCCATTATAAATTTATTATCAATATTAACATTAACAGATTTAGATCTTCACTAACTTTCTATTCTCAAATAATTCATATAAACGTCAACTTATCCAATTTGGATGAAAAACGAAAGTTAATGTAAGGCAGTTACCTGTTTACGCCACTGTGGCACTGTGACATTGTTCACAGGTAGTTTTTTTTAGGTTTGCCCTGTCTGGGACGCCATGTTTTCTCAGTATTCCTCTACCTTTGTCCCAAAAGGTAAGCATGGTCAGGCGTCCTGCGTTATACTAAAATATGATGTTGTAACGGTCCTTTTTTTGTTGATTTGTTCATGAGTGTTGGTCAGTCATATGTCAGACTAAAGGTCGCTGTTGTTATTAACGTTGTGTTTTTTTTACTGTTTGAAGTCTCGGTAGGATGTGGCTGTGAGCGTGTGGCAAGCATGCTAGTGTGTTCATTGTGAGCCGGGCGGAAATGTATGTTTTGCATTAGCGGTTTATTTATCCAGAGATGCTGTTTTTTGTCTGGTCGGGCAGCAAAAATATTTTTACTCTGTGATATATGTTTTGTTTTTTATGTTAATTATTGTTTGACGAGGAGATTTATTATTTAAGAGTATTCCTCTACCTTTGTCCCAAAAGGTGTTACCGCGGGTAATAAAAGGAAACGTCTCGGACTCACATTCCAAAGAATCCTGTCTCCGGTGCCTCCTTCCCTCCGCACAATATTCCACGACAAATATAAATAAAATCACAACGCAGAGTCCAGGGAGGGTGCAGAGGGTCTGGCAGCGGACGTGTCGAGGCAGTGGGTTACATCTTTGGTGCCGTGACCACTGGAATTGTGACGCTCCGAGACCGAAGACTGAGCGCGACTGAGAGTGGCAGTGCGCTCAATCGACAATCTGATAAACTGTGTTTAAAAAATAAAGACTTTTAAGGGACAGTTGCTTTCCTGCTGCATTCCTGCTTCAGGAGACTGCAGTGAAATAACATCCACCTTCAACAGTGTATCCTTCCAAATATCGAGTATGACATTAAAGTGCTTGCAGTTTCTTAATTAATTTTTTTTATATATAGAGAAATAGTGATAGATAGTAAGACAAATCTGGTGTGTGATTATTTGATGAAAACCTAATTTATTAACAATATTACTGGTATTGCTATTGCTTGAGATTTAAAAAAAAGTTATGTACAGGCAAATGGTTGTTAATTTACGTGTGGTGTAAGTTATGGATAAGATGTGATGTGAGATGTGTTGCACATATTTCATGACAATTTATTGTAAAAGATATAATACTTTCACATCCACACAGTCTCACGTACAACATCAACATACTGAAGTAACCTCACAATATTCCTATTCAGCCCCAGCTAGTGTGTATTGAGAAGAAAAAAACAACAAAAAACAACAATGTGGTGTGGCTACATAGATTCCCCATTAAGGCTGGAGGCACCGTCTGCTGCAGCCTCAAACATTCAATCCTCCCATGGTCCTGCAACCAGCCCCTACCGTGGCACAGATGGAACCCAAATCCACCCTTTGAGTGATGGGGCAATGGCTGACCCTGGCACGGTGAGCCCACAGCACCACATCCAAGACCCCCCCACCCACGGGCGTCCCGCAGGGCCAACGTAGGCACACAGCTAACTCCATTGCCCCCAGTGCTGTCACCTTATTGGACTAATCCTGCCAAAGCACCCACCATTACAGGCTTTGGAGCTAAAATGCAGGTCCCCTGGCCCAGGTTTCATGGCACACCAGCCACAGGACAGATACGTCAGACAAACAGGTCAGATCACAACTTGCCAAGTGTCATGTCTCCTTTGGATGCTCCTGTGTCCCAGCCAACAGTGCAGACTATTACGAGCTCTGTTACCCCACCTCAAGCTAGTCTGTATGGGTCCCAAGTCCACCTGCCTTTTCACAGCCCCCCACATTCCATCCAACCAGAAATGCAAATTGGGCCACAGCCCTCCATGACACACCCAGGTGCCCTTCATTACCGCACCCAGCCCATTAAAACTAGCTCTCAAAGTTACACTGGCTACTCACACTCTGATCCTGGCCCCCAGCTCCGTATAGAACCAGCCCCTGTTCAACACCCTCAAGACCCGAACACAACAATGCCTAGGCCTCTGAATATGGTAAATGCAGCTTTCAGCAACGCAACTCCTCTTCAGGCCCCCACTTCAGTGCAGCTACAGACACCGGCAGTCAACCCTCATGCCATCATGTATCCTGGCGCATTCTCACATACCATGCCCATGCCTCAACCCTCAAACCCACTCATGCAATATTCCCCGCCTGACCCACCCCCACAGAACACCACAGCTAACCCAAGCGTCACACAGATGACCTACAGTGGGTTCATGCAGACTCATCAGGTCAAGAATGTGATACTTGTCGATGATAGGACACGTGATATGCAGTATCTTCTTGAGGCAATAGAGTTGCCCACACACCTCTGCTTTTCTACGGTAGTGCGTCACTTGAGTGGTGAGGCCAGAAAACTGGTTCTGAATCTTCCACCCCATGAACAGACCCCAGAGAAGGCATTTGAGGAATTAAGAGCAGAGTATGGTGACACACAGGGCTCTTTGGACCCACTAGCCGACTTCTATGAGTGCAGTCAGCGGCCAGGGGAGGCTGCCTGCTCTTATGCTATTGTGCTGGAGTCTACATTGCGGGCTGTGGAGGAAAATCAAAGAGGGGGCAGCCCCTTCCCTGATCGTGACAGTAAACTCACCCGGCAGTTTCTGAAAGGACATACTGATGAGGAAGTGTATACTAGGATTGTACCCATGAAACCCAGACTCTGAAGCTTCCGAGAGCTGCAAGTTGAACTGAGAAATCTAGCAAGAGAGACTAAAAAGTTCCAGGGACAACACAAATCAAAGAAAACATATGCACAAGTGCATGTTGCATCTGAGTGTAGTGCAAATGTGAAGACAGAGAGAACAAATTATGCCTCAGAATTATCAGAACTGACAGAGATGGTCCAAAAGTTAGCCCTGAACCAACAGGTACACATGGCTAAGTTGTCTCACCTTGAAGCAAGAATAACTGCCCCCCCTGCCTAATCCCCCCCCCCCCCCCAAGACCACCTCCAATGAATCCCAGCTCCAGTGCAAGTGTCACATGCTACCGGTGTGGGAAGCAGGGACACACAGCCCGTGTCTTCAGAGAAGTGTTTCCCAACCCCAACCCAGCAAGGGCTCAGCAACCTCAACCAGTGAGCCCTGGAGAGGGGAACACGCCTTGGCCTTTAAATGCCTAAAGCCCATGGTAGCTGGGGAAACCATGGGCGAGCTGCAAGGTTCCCTACTACAGAAAAAAGAGACCAGTGATGGAGTAAAGGGCCCCCCCTTAGTGGGTCCCAGGAACAAGGGGGAGGTGGAAGTCAATGGAATAAAGTGCAGGGCCCTCATCGACTCTGGCTCCCAAGTAACAAGTATTACTTACAGATATTGGCGTAACCACCCCATCCTTCGCAAGCAAAAGCTCCAGTCCTCTAAAGTACCCATAGAAGGCGCTGGAGGCCAGAACGTGCCCTACCACGGTGTCCTGTGCATTGAACTGAAGGTACTGGGAAAAGAGTACAAGACTGTACCAGCTTTTGTCGTTCCAGATTCTGAATATCGCTCACAGTCCCTCTGCTTGTAGGTACCAATGTCACTCGTGCTGTCAAAAGCCATCTCCAAGCAACTCATGGCCAGCAGTTTCTCCACCAAGTCAAAGAAAGTCATCCAGAGTGGTACACATCTCTGCTAGAGGTTGGAGACACCAAACAGAGTGAAACGGATGACATGGTGGGCCCTGTTGTGTACACTGGTCGTAAGATCTGCATTCCTGGAGGAAAAGAGATGGACTTAAGGTGCAAGATTAAAGCAGGCCCTCAAAGAAAGACTTATACAGCCCTGATTGAAGGTCACCCTTCTCTACAGCTCCCTCAAAACCTCTTGGTTGCCAAAGTGCTTGTGGATGTGAAAAGAGCCTGTGTCCCTGTCAGAGTGATGAACCTGTCCCAGCGTGCTATTACAATCAAACCGCATACATACCTGGCCAATGCTTCCCTGGTGGACAGTGTTGTGGAGTTTCCTGATAAAAAGCGGCACAATGGTGAAAAGGAAGGGGACAGTGAGGCATGTCTGAGCTTTGATCAGGTGGTGGCGGGCTGTGCGGTGGATCTTAGTGAAGCAGCGGTGGAGGATGAACATCAGCGCTCCTTCCTTAAAGAGCTGGTGGAGAGGAATGCAGGTGTGTTCTCACAGCATCCCACAGACCACGGCCACACAAAGACTGTGCAGCACAAGATCCCCCTGGTTGACTCCAAGCCCTTTCGACTTCCATATCGCAAGATTCCCCCTTCCCAGTGGCAGGACGTCAGACGATTGTTGAGTGAGATAGTGGATGCAGGAGTCATCCGGCCAAGCAAGAGCCCATATGCATCACCTGTAGTGATTGTAACCAAAAAAGATGGGTCGCTAAGGCTGTGCATCAACTATAGGAAGCTAAACTCCTGCAGCACAAGAGACGCATTCCCTCTGCCACGGATAGAGGAGGCCCTGGAGGCTCTGGGTCAAGCAAAGTACTTTTCCACTCTCGACCTCACCTCTGGTTATTGGCAGGTGGAAGTAGCGGAGCAGGACAGGCACAAGACAGCGTTCAGTACCCCCATAGGGCTGTTTGAGGCCACAGAATGCCGTTTGGGCTACAGAATGCTCCATCCACTTTTCAGAGACTCATGACCTGCTGCTTTGGTGATCTCAACTTCACACACCTCCTGATTTATCTTGATGACCTCATTATTTTCTCCATAACCTTTGATGAGCACCTTGAGAGGTTGCAGCTGGTGTTTGATCGGCTTCGGGAACATGGCTTGAAGTTAAAGCCCTCCAAGTGCTGGCTGGTGAGAAAAGAAGTGCAGTATCTGGGCCACATGATGTCTGCGGAGGGCATCAGGACGGACCCAGAGAAAATAAGCAGGGTCAAGGAGTGGGTGAGGCCTACCAACTGGAGAGAAGTGTTGGAGTTTTTGGGGTTTGCTGGATACTACAGGCGGCATGTACAGGGCTACTCCACCTTAGCTGCTCCATTGTACCGTCTCACCTCTGGTGACCCCAGGAAGAAAAAAAGAGGTGGAAAGAAAAGCGTGAACCCTGACCCACCCTTCTTGTGGACTAATGAGTGTGAGGAGGCGTCTCAGTCCCTAAAAGGAAAGCTGATGACTGCTCCAGTACTGGGCTACCCAGATTACAGCCTGCCGTTTCTCCTTCAGACAGACGCCTCTGGGGGGGGACTCGGTGCTGTTTTGGCACAGGTGGAGGATGGAGCAGAGAGGGTCATAGCCTACGCCAGCAGAGGTTTGAGTCCAGCGGAGACGAGGTATCCTGCACACAAACTGGGGTTCCTCGCCCTAAAGTGGGCGGTGACAGATAAGTTCTATGACCATCTCTACGGACGCAAGTTCTCTGTTCAAACAGACAACAATCCACTCAAGTATGTGATGACCACATCAAAGCTGGATGCTACGGGCTAGCGGTGGGTGTCGCACCTGGCTGCATTCGACTTCGACTTCCAATACAGACGGGGTCAGAGTAACTCAAATGCTGATGCGCTCTCTCGTTTGTCCAACCAGGAAGTGACCCAGGTCCTGCAAACTTGCCCTCAGCGGGTGACCAGCGAGCAGTGGGAGACACAAACCACGCCAGAACCAGAAAGCCCTGGAGATGAGGGTGCTGCTGCCTCCACAGAGCCTGAACCAAGCCAACTCCCAGAATCTAGTGAGCCCTATGCGGACGTTGGGACAGAGTCACTTCCTACCATGACTAGGCAGGAGATTCGCACACCACAGAAGGGAGAACCTGTCACTGGCCCAGTCTTACACTTCAGGAGCCGGAACCAAAAACCACGTCGCAGCGAGAGGGTTGAAGGTGGTGGTCAAGTGTGCCTTCTCTTAAAGGAGTGGAGGAGGTTAACGGTTAAGGATGGAATCATGTACCGCTGCATCCAAGACTGTCAGAGAGGGGCAGTGGAGCAGCTTCTACTGCCAGAGGGTCTCCACACATCAGTCAAGACTGCTCTTCATGATGACTCGGGGCACTTAGGATTTGAGAGGACATTGCAGATGATAAGGGAAAGATTTTACTGGCCAAGAATGTTCCAGGAAATCAAGGCATGGTGTGAGCAGTGTGAGAGGTGCTGTCTCAGAAAGACTCCTACTGCAGGCCTCAGAGCAGCCCTGGTCAGCATCCACAGCAGCACACCGATGGAGCTCATTTGTGTAGACTTTTTGACTCTGGAGAAATCCAAAGGTGGTATTGAAAATGTGCTAATTGTGACAGACACTTCTCCCGCTACGCACAAGCCTACCCCACCAAAGACCAAAAAGCCTGCACAGTGGCTAAGGTGCTGTGGAGAAACTTCTTCTGGAGGTTTGGTTTCCCAGCTAAATTGCATGCAGACCAAGGGCGCAATTTTGAACTGTGCAAGTGTACTGGCATCACCAAGACCCACACCACACCATACCACCCTCAGGGTAATGGGACTACTGAAAGGTTCAATAGGAACCTGTTGAACATGCTGGGTACGTTGGAGCCTCACTTGAAGCCCTGCTGGCATGAACATTTGGATGCTATGACCCACGCATACGGCATGATTCAACCGGGTTTACACCACATTACCTGATGTTCGGTAGACATCCCAGACTCCCAGTGGACCTAATCTTTTGGCTCGCCACCGAGAATGAGCCATGCGGGTACAGTGATTATGTCCAGACTCTCCACGACTGTCTGTCACAGGCTTACGCTCAGGCCAACCAGATGTCGCGGCATGCTAAGCAGCAGCAGAAGAAGTACTATGACAAAAAAGCAAAGAGTCAAGTCTTCAGTTCAGGGGATAGAGTCTTGGTCAAAGTGTGTCATGTGGAGGGGCGTCAGAAATTGGGAGACAGGTGGGAGTCTCGTCCGTACATTGTGGTGAAAAAGCAACCTGACATCCCCGTGTACGTGGTGTGATCAGAGGATGGAGGAACAGAGAGAGTGATTCACCGCAACCTCCTGACACAATGTATGTTTCTCCCAGTCAAACAGGTCGGAGGAGCAGTGAGAGTGGAGACTGAGCTCGATTTGGGTGTGAGAGATGCAGGCACTGAGTCAGATCCAGCTGAGAACCGGATAATGGAGGATGCAGAGGAAAATGTGGAGAGGGCGGTACCTGAGACAACAAACAAGACAGGATGAACACACAAGCGCAGGGAACATGGGCATGGACACAGGACAAATGAGTGACGGAGGGGAGAAAAATGGAGCTGTAGTTGGTGACAACACACCTCAGGGTCCCAGTTTCCTGAGGAGAAACCCACCAAGGAATAGACATCCTCCAAAGAAACTATGCTATGAGTCACAAGTCATAAAGTCAGAGAGTGACCGGGAGAAAATAAGAAGAGGATGGAAGTTGTGGCAGAGGGTTAAAGCAAGACGAGCAGCAGGCCATGTGTAACACAGAAGGTGTAGTTCACCTGAACGGCAGTAACATAGACGCACATACACGTCATGACAATCCAATCATTTAATCACCACACATTTATTCCCTCTGTTCTCTGTTTGAGCTCCACATATGTTCAGTGGATGATCTTGGTGTTGTTTATACTTACATGTTTGATTTGGTCTGATGGCTGGGACGCCATCAATTAAGGAAGGGGCGGATGTAAGGCAGTTACCTGTTTACGCCACTGTGGCACTGTGACATTGTTCACAGGTAGTTTTTTTTTAGGTTTGCCCTGTCTGGGACGCCATGTTTTCTCAGTATTCCTCTACCTTTGTCCCAAAAGGTAAGCATGGTCAGGCGTCCTGCATTATACTAAAATATTATGTTGTAACGGTCCTTTTTTTGTTGATTTGTTCATGAGTGTTGGTCAGTCATATGCAGTGTTGGGAGTAACGGCGTTTAAGTATAACGGCGTTACTAACGGCGTTATTTTTCCAGTAACGGAGTAATCTAATTAATTACTTTCCCCATTGTTACAACGCCGTTATCGTTACTGAGAATATAAAGTGGCGCGTTACTGCAATTTGGTTGTAGGCTTTAGGCTACACATCAGCTGCATGCTGCCTGGAGAGAGCAGGGGTGGGGATGATGACACCGTTGAAAATGTGATGATGATTGGATGTGTGGGCGGAAGCCCTCTCACGCTGTCTCAATGCACGCACTAAACACACACAAGACAGCGGCGACGAGCCAGGGATGTTCAAAGGTAGCGTTCTCTAACTGGAATTACTGGCACTACTTCTCACCCGTGGAGATAAAAGGCAACAATGTGTATGTAACATGCACGCTATGCCACAGGGAAAAAAACTTTATCCACGTCTGCCTCAAGTAACTCAAATCTAATGAAGCACCTCACATCAACCCATGCGAATATGAAGCACTTGTTGCTTCTGCAGCTGCTAGCCCAACCCCAAGCCCAAATGCAGCTAGCTAACCCAACCCCAAGCCCAAATGCAGCTAGCTAACCCAACCCCAAGCCCAAATGCAAGCTAGCAAACCCAACCCCAAGCCCAAATGCAAGCTAGCAAACCCAACCCCAAGCCCAAATGCAGCTAGCTAACCCAACCCCAAGCCCAAATGCAGCTAGCTAACCCAACCCCAAGCCCAAATGCAGCTAGCGTGAGCCCCAGCGAAGGAGACGGAGCCACTCAAAAACAAACACTCGATTTTTCGGGTCAGAATTTATTTATTAATTTATTTCTATGCATCATATGGCAGGCTGCAATCTATTGAGTTCAAATAAATACCGAATGTTCTAAATTACTGTATTTAGTGTTTTTATATCTTCTATATAGGGAGTATAGGGAAATATTCACTGAGTCTGGTTAATTTTTTTTTCCTTTAGCAGAAGTTTCTTGTGTTTACCTTGAATGAATTCAATCAGTTAATATAAACATATTTGATGTTAAAGATGTTATAGAACATAACAGCGTTGTAGAACACAAAAATAACGCCACAGTTACCCTGCTGAGTAACTAATTACTTTTACAATGTGGTAACTGAGTTACTAACTCAATTACTTTTTGGGAGCAATAACTAGTAACTATAACTGGTCATATGTCAGACTAAAGGTCGCTGTTGTTATTAACGTTGTGTTTTTTTTACTGTTTGAAGTCTCGGTAGGATGTGGCTGTGAGCGTGTGGCTAGCATGCTAGTGTGTTCTGTGTGAGCCGGGCGGAAATGTTGTTTTGCATTAGCGGTTTATTTATCCAGAGATGCTGTATTTTGTCTGGTCGGGCAGCAATGATTATTTTTACTCTGTGATATATGTTTTGTTTTTTATGTTAATTATTGTTTGACGAGGAGATTTATTATTTAAGAGTATTCCTCTACCTTTGTCCCAAAAGGTGTTACCGCGGGTAATAAAAGGAAACGTCTCGGACTCACATTCCAAAGAATCCTGTCTCCGGTGCCTCCTTCCCTCCGCACAATACTCCACGACAAATATAAATAAAATCACAACGCAGAGTGCAGGAAAGGTGCAGAGGGTCTGGCAGCGGAAGTGTCGAGGCAGTGGGTTACATTAACTTAATCTGATTTAACAAGCTCTAAAAGTGCGTGCAAGAACAAAACCACCTGTTGCCACCCACGGCCTTTGTTAGAAAATATACTTTGGAAACTCAAAATGCCGCGACATTAAGTAAAAAAATCCTTTAACCATCACTTTTTTGATTCTAACTAAAGTATATTCTAACTGCCCAAAGAAAACTAAATTGATAGAACTTGTGATTTACAAACATAAATGGCCACAACAGTATGTTCTGACCAGCAGCTATTTTGTTGTTCTTCACATTGATTTGGTGTCGAGGAACCCTTTAAGTTTCCATCAACCTTGTACAATGTGCAACTTCAAAATCTCCAAAAAGAATGGAAAACATTTGTGCCAGAAAGATGACGACTGTGGCTTTGTTTGGGAAAAGGATGGTGGCTGGAAAGGATCAAGAGTGGTCATGGGGCCATTCTATAATGTGGTCATATGCATCCAAGCGTCCTGTAGCTCCTCAGAGTTGCTGATTTTAACATTAGCCATCACCATTACCAGTACAAGTCCAGCATTTTGTTGTATTTGTATGTAACATTAGTTGTGCAAACACACTTTTAACATCAGCATCTTTCTGTAGTTTTTATGTAGAAGCCTCGCTCCACTGTCTGTTTCCTTGAATGACTTGCTGCTATCAGTTGTGTGTTTTGCCTTTAAGTGATATTTTAGACTGGAACTACTACGCTGAGAAGACAATTCAACTTGGCAGTGTTTACAGATGACTTTGGTTCTGTCGACTCCGCCGTCTGGAAGAACTTTAAAATGGAAATGGCCGAGTAAAAGTTCCGTACCCTTCTCCAGGTTTGGTGGATCCGCCCATTACTTTCTTTTCCGGTTCCACAGCAGACAGCAGCAGACTTTTACAAAATAAAAGCCTGTGAGAAACAGACTTTAACAATAATAAAATAAATTAAAAATCTTTTTTTTTTTTAAAAACAACTATGTTAATGCGCGATAAAATATTTATTGGCGTTAAATAATAACGAGTTAACTCGCCCAGCCCTAGAAAATAATTAATCACATAAGTTTTAATGAACAAGAAGATCTCATTGTTCCATACCAACCCGCAAGAGCTCTTTACTCTGAAAGTGCTGGCCTGATGCTTGTTGTTAGTATTTAATAAAATGTGTAGCAGCAAAGCTTTAATGAGGTGCTCATCACCCGGAACAAATCATCAAGAAACCTTCAAGAAACTCCATCATCCAGATTTATTGGTTAACGTTTTGGCCTTGGTGCCTTCCTCATGATCGCCTGAGTTTGAGTAAAGCTATAGGATCAACAAGTCAGCCAGAATGGGAGGCAGAGCCTTGAGTTGTCAGGCTCCTCTCCTGTGGAGCCGGCCATCCGTCCAGGATTCAAACTCTCGTTCTGCTTTTAGGACTAAGCTAAAGACTGGAGACTTTACTTCTTACTGGCTATCGCCATTTAATGGTTTTATGGTTTTACCTGTTATTCTGTTTTATTGCTCCGTAATTTTTGTTTCCTTTAAAGCACTTTGGGTTGTAGTTCAATAGCTTGAGAAAAACACTTTATAAATAAAGCTGAGTTGACTTAAGATCCCGTGCTCTCACAGGTTTAGGGCTGCAGTGAGTGAGAACAGTTCTCTACAGCAGTGCAGCATCACTTAGCCCTTGGGTCATACTACAGTGTATCACAATCGTCATTTGAACCTATGCTGTCTTTATAGTTGTGTCTCTGCTCGGCCTCTACAGTGAGCCACCTTTATCATAAAGCCAGGCAGTGTTAGCTGAGTCTGAACACTCAGCATCTTTGCAGTTTGAGCTCCACCAAACTTTACAAACTAGCTCTCTTCCTTCGGTAAAACTGGGATTTTGGAAGTGGAGGAATGTCCGAGCCTGAAATATCTTCTCCTCTCCTGGTCTTTCTTCTTTTTTTTTCTCATCTCTCCATTTATGTCTCCCTCTGCCGCCCTCCCACCCCTCCCACCTCGCTCCCCCCTGTCAAAATAAACACATTGAGAGCTGCCCTTCTTTTCATTCAGACGCCCCCGGTCGACAGGCCTAATTTCGGGCTCTGCTGTCCTCCTGTGTGTGAGTGTTTCTCTAAAGTATTTATAACACACACTGAAAAGCAGTTTTTTTTTTTTTAAATACTCCCATTTCTCCTCCTCCTCCTGTCCCGGCGTGGTATCTGACATAACCAGCACTGGGTTTCTCTCTGTGGCTCTGCGTTCCTGGCAGATAGAGGGGCCGTCAACCACTGCTGGGGGAACTTTCCTGGCTCGGGGAAGCCATCGGACAATCACACCTTTCATGGGCCGTGGAGAACGACGCCCATCGAGCGGCTCTTAGGCCTTGGCCAGGGAATTTCTCTCCTTCCCTAGACCCCGTCCAGCTCCTTTTTCTGTTTCTGTCGCCACTTGATTTCTGCTGTAACTGTAAAATTTCTTTAACAAGATTAGCGTTTTTTTCAAAGACCTCGGCGCCAAAGGTGGGCAGGCATCAGAGAGGGATGACACATTAGATGCACATTATGTATGTTTTGTATTTTCAGTGTTTGATCAGGGGTAGTGATCTTTAATCATACTTAAAAATTAATTTGACTGACAACTTCCATCACAACAAAGTTATTACCTTATCATTGTTCTAATAGATAATATACTTAATTGTGAGTCAAATATTTACACTTAAAGAGTGTTTATCTCATGAGGTGTAAAAATACTTTGATCTAAATCAATTTAATATAGTATTATATTCCATAATTTGGTACAATTATATACATTTTGTTATCTGGCAACACTTAAGAAATGTCTTAATTTAATTTAAAAACAAACTAAATGATTCTGGTTAAAAAGCGTCTGAAGGCATGTTGTGGCTGAATCATTGTAGTTCAACCTGTAAGTCAAATGAAGATGAAGTTCAGCTTGTATTTGGACAAATTGTTAGAGATGGAAAAGGTAGGTGTTGTACAAGCGGTTTTACATTAGAAAATATTGTCCTTTAACTATCTTGTCTCTGCCAAAATAAAACAGTATAAAAGTGGAAGCGAGTGAATAATCTTGCTCTCTGTTCTTTGGGTAGAATAACAGATGTCTGGGTTCTCAAGAAAAAAACCTTTTTCCTAAAGATTATTGAGCATTTTGTGTTAATGAGCAAACAAAACTTTAAGTGATCTTCCACAGGACATGAGCTTTTATCTCATGTCCTGCCGGCTGTAGCCTCTCATACTACTTCTACGCCTCTATTTTCTTCCTTGATCTCTGCAAATTTCCTCCCCCAACTTTTCCCTCTAGATTTTATTCCCTCTGAAGCCACCTCTGAGTCTACAAAGCCACCTTTCTGCAGTTTAAATTTAGCATCACCTTCTCTGGGGCCACAAGGTTGTCCTGAGGAGAGTTTGAGAAAAAAGATTTTCTAAACATGTCCCTGAATTAGCAGATTCTGTGAAGACCAATTTGGAAAGGCTTGGTTTGGAAGCATGAGGGGACCAGTTGTGATGCCGCGCTGTGTGCTTCCCGTAAGCTTGCTGAGTAACTTTATTCAAAGAGCTGCGGTATAAAAGGCCAAATAAAGATCAAATCGGCATGGAGGAAACGCACGGGGAGGGTAAAGGCTTCTGTGCAGCGGTGGGGGCAACCCGGGACGTGGAAAATGCAATAAAAAACACAATCTGAGCCAGAAGCATATCAGAGAGGAAGTCTTTAAAGGGAAAATTTAATTAAAAAGGCTAAAATAATGTTTTTTTTTATTCCTTTAATTAATAAACACAGGACAAAGTACATAATGAATATTTGATCAAAAATCTGATTTGGATACATATCTCAGCTCTGGAGAGAGCAACAGGTGGAGGATGCCTGATATCAGATTATAAATTATATATAAAAGACAGACTGAGCCACCATAATATCATCCGGTTATTAGAAGACTTTAAGTCTGTGCTTTGGTCATCACCATCTTGGATTTTGGAACCAGAAGAGACATGAGAGAAAGGCTCTCAGGAAGGACCTGAGAACGTCCACCTGACACAAATCAGCATCTTTCTAAACTCAGTACCTCATGAGAAGAAGGAGAAGGTCACAATAATATGAGACTCCATCTTGCAAGGAAAAGCTAAGCACCTGAGACCAAAACAACAAAGTTTGGACCAATCAATGACTTCCATCAGCAGCTATTCTTGGTAACAAATTAAATGTTGCATCAATGAACAGCTTAATTTATACAGAATCACAGGTTTTACATCATAGGTTTTGGTTTGTGTAAACTGTGATTTGAAAGTCAGAGACGCTGTCCAGTTTTCCTCGGTACATCCAAGTCAACTAATGTAGCGTTGTTAGTTTAGAAAAAATCTTCAGTTTCAGTTATTCTGGCACCAGTTGTTCTTATCATGATCACAGTTGGAGGCCCACAGTATGATATTTCAAGTTTTAAAAATAATTAAACTGCACAAGCGAGGATGGCGGGGACCCATCAGTGAGACAAACTTTAGATTTAAGAAGATCATCTCCCTTTGATAATAAGCATAAAGTTGTTTTATGCAAGAATAAGCTGACCAAAATGTAGAAGATGAAGAGTTCAGCTAAAAGATGTGCTGGCAGCTCTGCCACTGAGGACCACTGCAAACTGCTTTGACACCAAAAACAATGTTTTGTCTTGCATATTGTGCATTTAGATTCAACGCAGCTGATGTCACGTCACATGTGACACTTTGCTGTTACCATTCAGCGTTTAATCTGTAGGACGGGTGAAATGCAAAGATGCAAAGATGCCATTAAACAGAACTTTTGGCTGTAGACTTCACTTAGAATTCACAGACCGTTAACTTTCAGATGATTTTCTGCAAGATTGAATGGTTGAAATTGAGTGGAAACTGGCTGGGACTTGACAAAGCTATTCTAAGTGGCTGTTTCTGTAAAATAAATTAAATAAACCCGTGACATGATAAATTAGCAGGTCATTAAAGTGAAGCTTTGTAGATTTGTTGTTGGTGAAGACAGCATCTGCAGTCAGCCTAGATTCACTTTAATTACACTGTCTTCCACTTACTCACTCACGATATAAGCTTATTTTTAAATGGTTTATATTCTTACTATAAGGAGTACTAATCTACTGATGAGGCACATATACAATCTAAAGGAAGAGACACATTTAGTAAATGTCATTAGTTCTTAAAAGGCTTGAACTCTTGATCCAACAGTTTGAATTTGCCGACTTTGCTTCAGTGGGAGAAGTGTTAGAGAGCAGCGGGATGAAAACACACACTCACCACACACACACCCTGACATGGATAAGCAGAGGGGTGGGACCAGACCTGCTGAGCAGTCTTGCATCCTGGTGTCACGTCAGCCTTTTTAATTCCTTCCTGGAACCTGTGAGGATTTTCACCGTGCTAACAATGTGTACTCATGCATGAGTCACACACACACGAGCAGCACCGTGCTCATTCTCCCCATTCCAATCTCTTTCTGTGTTTCTGTCACTGTAACAATGACTGAAATCCACATTTTGTGTGTCTTAGTTTGGCAGAGGTTTAGGGTTAGGGGTGGTCATTCTGTGGAACAGCATGCACGCACGGATGCATGTCTTGTCGCTTCAGCACGGTCTGCTGCTTTTCAGTTTCCTTCACTTGGCCCGTCGTCTCCCAGGGCATTTATCCATACTGAGCTGCTCTCTGCTTTCTGTCCAAACTCCATCATCTCAGGCAATCAAGTGCAGTCTGTTTCTTTCATAAAGGCTGCATTGCGCCTCATCGTAATTTCTCCTTAACCTCCGTTTGGCCAGAAGCCCCTGTATCTATAGGCTCATTCAGGACTGGGCTCGCAGTTACTGAGTGCATCTCTAAAGCCAAGCTAAAAGCAGGCATCTGCAGAATATATACATACATACATTTACATACATGGAAACATACAAACATAGATACATATGTAAAAAATACATACAAACATAGATACATACATGAAAAATACATACATACATTAAAAAATTACATACATACATACATGGAAAATACATACATACATATTTACCTACATTTACATACATGGAAACATACATGCATAGATACATATGTAAAAATACATACAAACATACATACATACATGAAAAAATACATTCAAAAATGAATGGAAAAATAAATACATACATACATACAGGATAAAAATGCACAGATACATACATAGATGGAAAAATACATACATACCTACATACATACAGACATGGAAAAATACATCCATACACCAGCCCAGCGGTGGTGGACACCAGTCCAGCGGTGAGGGAAGCCGTCAAGCTGAACAAGGAGTCCTATCGGGCCTTTTTGGCCAGTGGGACTCTGGAAGCAGCTGATGGGTACCGACAGGCCGAGCGGAACGCAGCCTCAGCGGATGCTGAGGCAAAAATGTAACTTATGTATCTTATGTATGTATGTTTCCGTGTATGTATGTGTGTATGTTTCCATGTATGTATGTATGTATCCATGTATGATTTTTTACATGTTTGTATGTATGTATGTATGTTTTTTTTACATGTATGTATGTATGTTTGTTTCTTGTATGTACTTTTTTTTCCATGTTTCCATGTATGTATGTATGTTTTTTTTACATGTATGTATGTATGTATGTATGTATAAATGTACTTTTACATGTATGTATGTATGTTTCCAAGTATTTATGTATGTATGTATATTTCCATGTATGTATGTATGTATTTATGTTTCCATGTATGTATATTTTTTTACATGTTTGTATGTATGTATGTTTCCATGTATGTATGTATGTTTTTTTTTTAAATGTTTGTGTGTTTGTATGTAATTTTTGTATGTTTCCATGTTTCTCCAAAGAGACTGGATAGTGTAGTGGTGAGACTGCTACCTCTCATGTAGGAGACCTTAGTTCAAATCCCTTACGTGAACAGTGTTACTTCCTGTTGAAGTTGCTTTGGATAAAAGCATCTGCCATGAAAATGTATGTATATTTTTTTATATGGATGTATGTTTCCATGTATTTATATATGTATATATGTTTCCATATATGTATGTTTTTTTTTTACATGTTTGTGTGTTTGTATGTAATTTTGTACGTTTCCATGTTTCACCAAAGAGACTGGATAGTGTAGTGGGTAGACCTTAGTTCAAATCCCTTACGTGAATCGTGTTACTTCCTGTAGAAAAATTTATGTTTATTTTTTTATATGTATGTATGTTTCCATGTGCAGTATGTATGTATGGTTTTTTTTACATGTTTGTATATATGTATGTATGTTTGTATGTATTTATGTATGTATGTTTCCATGTATGTATGTTTTTTTTTACATGTTTGTGTGTTTGTAGGTAATTTTTGTATGTTTCCATGTATGTATGTATGTTTTTTTCACGTTTGTATGTATGTATGTATATAATTTTCCATATATGTATGCATGTATGTTTCCATGTATGTATGTTGTTGTTTTTTTTTTATATGTTTGTGTTTTTGTATGTTTCCATGTTTCTCCAAAGAGACTGGATAGTGTAGTGGTAAAATTGCAACCTTTCATTAGCCTGGGTGCCAGCCGAACTTAGCCCCGCCCATAAAATTTTTGGTCGGGAAGTTCGGTCTGGCTCTGCTCAGTTGGGAAATCTCTATGCTCAACATCAAAACAATTGACCCAATCAGATTGCCAGGGCGGGCTTTATACGATGATGGACAGATGATCTTCATAAAGGTGCTAGAGTGAGAAAGCTCAGATGAGCCGAAGTTTAATAGGAGTTTTCTATTCTTCTTTCCTATAGCAGCTATGCTCTGCCTTCCATTTTAGCCTTTGTTTGTGCCTCTGTTCCTGGCCCCTGAAACCCAGTCCAGTAGGGGAACAGGGTCGCCTGAGTCTGGTTTTGCTCAAGGTCTCCTCCTGTTAAAGGGGAGTCTTTTCTCTCCACTGTCACCTAATGCTTCATGAATGCTCAACATAGGGGACTGAATCAAAGTGAAGATTCAATGTTATCTATCACTTTCCATAATAAGACAACTTTTTATGAATTGGCATTAAATAAAAACACTTGTGATGAATTGGCCTGTATTCTATTAGACTTTATTTGAACTTGTTTATACTGTATGTAAAGTTTGTTGTTTCTCAAAACTTTTCTGAAAGTAAAGTTTGTAAAATGATAAACCTAAACAACATAGATAGTTCTATATTTCTATAATTCTGTTAAAGATAAACTAATCAAACAGTGAATATTCAGGGTTCAATGAAAGCAGTTAGCTACCTCCCACAATGAGCACCGAGTGGTACACTGGTTCAAAACAAACAGAGCAGGACTGGGACAGAACTGGTCGGACTGGTTTTTGTAGACACTGATGATGCTAAAGGGAAGAATAAGGTATTGTTGGAAATTTTCCATCAAAGAGTTTTTCTCTCAAAATATCCTCAATAAATGACAGGAAGCAGGTGGTATGTCTGGAATTTATTGTGTGTTTTCACCTTTGTTGGCAACCTGTAAAGCCTAGAAAGCAACTATGTTTTAAAAATATTTTCAGCATTTAATTCATTCTACAATAGTTCAAAGACATTTTATTATTCATAAACATATTTCAGACTCTATTAGAGGCACTGAATTTGATTTGTACTATTGTCACCCTTGTCGTGAAAAGACAAAAAATACGATGAACAACAGTTCATCAAATTGCCTTTTGAAACGAACCATTTATCACCTGATAAGCACCTGCCTTTCCTCTCCTCCATCTGGGTTTGTTTGAAGTTGAATGAAGCTTACAAAAGTCAAACAAAACGCCTTATGGCTTGCTTGCTTGTAAAGACAGTTAATTAAAACTTGGCGTCCATTTAAAATAATTATTACTTGTGGGAAGGTGGAGCGAACACTCAGGAAAATAACAGGCTGTTAAAATGTCAGAGGAGGGTGGGGGAACATCGGCGAAAACAGCTGTATCTATTACTTTCTGAACGGTGACATACTTTGAGTGAAACCCACTGGAGGTCAACCTGAGAGGAACAACATCAGCTAACCTGCAGTTTCAACGCTGCCCGACTTTTTCTACCAGGACTGGATTTTAATTACCTGACATTTTATCTGTCAACTATAAGTGTCTGTAAGAAGCAGTTCTTTTGCCCTAAATTTATATTTTCAGGCCAACAACTTTTTTTTCAATGTCTGATATAGAAATATAGGAAGCAAAAATAACAGGTAAACTTCATTTTCAGTATTAAAATATGAATCTATGTACCTCTACAACTATACTATGGGTATCCAAATGTATCCTAATTATACATGCACCGTTAAGGAAACATAAGCTGTGCTCGTGTAGGAGACTGTAAGACCCTTTTTATACCATTAGCACAGTTATCGTGTTAGTGTTCTGTGCAATCCGTGAGCCCCAATGTTGCTGCATGGAACCTGGAGATGCCTGTGAAGACTGATCCACCCACAGACATGTTTGTTTTCCAAAAAAAACAGCCACCTCACATACAACAGGACGTAAAAATCAGGATGTGCATGACCAGAGGAAATTACACCAAAGTGCACCAGACTCCGGCAGCAGTTATTTTGGTGGCATACGCCACAGAATAGAAGGGTGAGAACAATCATAAAACTATAAAAGTAAGCTTTACAAGCTCAACACATTCAAGATGGCACAACTCTGAATTGTATGCAGTCATATTAACGGAGGCGCACATACATATAGGAGTGGCTTTTGATTCGGGATATGATAGTGATAATTTAAGTTATTCCGATCCGATACCAAGTAAAGCCAAAGCTGATTATGTCGATATCGATACAAATACTTTACAAAAGCTTAATGTGTTAAAAGAAGGGAATTTTAAACATGTAGTGTTTTAAACTATAGCCAGCCAATGACACCAAAACTCAGATTTACTTTCTCATTCTTTATTTAAAGAGCATTTCTAGTCGTAATAAGGATAAGAAATGATGAGAAATTCAAACAAAATGATCTACTGAGAACTTGCATGTTCATTTTAAATTATGGCAACTGACACATAGAACGACCAAGTCGAGATGTACCGTCGCATGTGGCATCGTTTTTAGTTTTGGATGTAAAAAGCTCAAAAAAAAAAAAGATTTTAAAAAGCTTTTTTCATCCCATTTAACTAACCGCCGTGCGTTTGAAGAAGGGTGCATCGATACAGCCGTAGTTCCCCTTACAAGCAGAAGGAGATGCAAGTTAGTTGCTGCCAACTGGCAAGAAATCGGTCCTGTAAGCGGCGAAATAACTATGTACTACGTTAAAAAAGTAGCTGTTCACACCAAATTTGCACAGATTTGTAAAAGTATCGATACTTTTGATGAAGTATCGATTCTAAAATGGACAGCTTTGGGATCACAAATATTGATGCTAAGTATCGATCCACACAACAGGAGTATATCATCTGCTTTAAAAAAAAAATTCCATTGATCATATCATTACAAAATAAGACATGTGTGTCCACACTTTTCTTCTTTATAGTTTTTTTCTGCTATTATTACTTACAAAGCCTTTAAGGCCCACATTTACTATCACTTTGTGCCTGGCACAAGTCTTGTTTTGTTGTTAAAAAGTCAGTATTTAGCAAGAAAGCATAGAGGAAAGTCAGTACCTGAAAGGCCTGGACACAGGGATTTTTGTGTTTGGCCCAGTTACATATGCATTTATGAGAGTTTCTCTTTCAGAGTGCAGTTCAGTCACACAGATTGATTTATGTAGCATTAAGGAAGCATCAAAGGCTCCTCAGCAGAACAGGACACGTCGGTTGGAACGGTTTGTGATTTGCTGTCACACTAATTTGCAGGTTTAGTAAATCTGGACCTAAGGGATTTTCTTTTCTCAGCCATTGAGCAAAATGAACAGAATAAACTACTGAATCTTCTCCACCAAGTTTGTAGTTTCTTTTTTTCTGAGAACACGGGAACACAGCTGGAAGATCTGACAGCAGCTAGCTACATTTAAGGGGAATAAAACCTTCTAAAGTAAGGAGCTGCTTATTAAAACAAGCTTGCACGTCAAAATAAAAAATATCTTTTGACTTCTATGCCTCTCCTAGTATATTTTACATAACCAATGCACACAATTTATCGACAATAACTAAAAATCTCTTACAACTTAGATGAAAAACGGAAGTTAACTTAATCTGATTTTACAAGCTCAAAAAGTGGTCTAAAAATCATTTTACCAAAACCTCCCGTCTTCACACCGGACATTTGACAAACAAAAAGCTCTTCCAACATGCCCCCCCCCCCCCCCCCCGGTGTGTTCTTAATCTGTCTAATTAATGGGAGGGTCTAAAAGGTACCAAAATAATCTAAACAATTTAAAATACAACTAGAAAGCTGCAAGCAGCTGTATGCAGGACCGAGATGTGCGTACGTTGGGAAGGCGCTGGACGCCGTAGTCGCGCAGCTCTGCCCACACGCACGATACCCTCTGCATACGTACGAGCACATAATAACCCCAATGCGGAGGGGTTTTTGAAAATTTCTAGGGGGTGCGACTGAGCCATTTATCCCCGCTCACACACGATACCCTTTACATACGTACGAGGTCGTCAGGCTGGACGTGTGTGTGCCAAGTTTCATGACTTTGTGATGATGAAAAGGCTTTCAAATCACAAACGCCATCACGTGATTTTCACCGCCTGGCCACGCCCACACCGTTCAGAGTTTTGAATGGTTTTTCAATCAATTTTTCCCCCCATGTCTTAAGAGTAACCTGGCCAAGTTTGATGATTGTAGCATTAAATCTGTAGGACGAGTTCGATCATATGCAAGGCGTGGAATCGGGCAAAAATGGCACCAAAACGCACTTTCCATCCAAAATGGCCGCCTTTCTGTGGACGTGGGACCATGGCGGTAAGAGACTTTTTTGTGCTTCTGGGCATGATGAATGAGTGTACAGAATTTTGTCGTCCCACGCAAAACTAACCCCACTAAGGGGACCATTTTTAAGTATCATAGGGGGCGCTACAGAGTCAATGAGCAACTCCCAAAAATATAAAGTTTAGATTCTTTCATGTCGTCAACTGGCAGGTGGTGCTCGCAAAATTTCAAGAGTTTTCGAGCACCTTTTTCAAAGAATCGGACGGAAGACGGACGGAAAGATGGACGGAATAATAAAAAACCTTACAGATTTTGATTCCAAACTAACTAAAGTATATTCTAACTGCCCAAAGAAAACTAAATTGATACAACTTATGATTTACAAACATAAATGGCCACAGCACTGATACTGTTGGGAAACTCGTGTCTGAAAAGAGCTTAATTGAAAACTCTAGGCCCTCAGCTGTCTTAATGAGGTGGAGCCATTCAAAAGGTTGGGACTGGATCTGACCTCTGTCAATCAGTGCTGGGACAAGTGAACTGCAGCGATACAAAAAAAAGGAAAACATTTGACTTTCCTGAGCTGCATGTTTGCCATTTTAGAGCAGAGAGTTTACATGTGGCTGCTGAAAATCTGCTTCACACACAGACACACAAACGCAGACACTTTCACATAAATGCCATAAATAGATATTGGGCATAAATCATTCACACATTGTTACCTACACGCTCACACAGGCACATGCACACCAAACACACACCAAGGTGCACGCACACACAGAGCTCCTTCTCTGTGGCTTCTTGAGGTCCGTTAGTCCCACAGGCAGCGGCGGGCAGGACGGAATTAGTGATACGGCGGGTGATTTTTCACTGCTAAAGGTGCAGTCTGCCAAACCAAATAAATAACACCACCATTCATTCATTTTTCCCTCCACAACTAGTTTTCCTTCCCTTCTCCTGCCGAAAAAACACAGAAACACGCGCTCATACAAACAAAAATGTGGTGGCGAGCGCCCAGTCAGGCGGCACGCCGACAACAAAGCAACACGAAAACAGAAAATAAACATGCGTGCACGCTAACGGCTGCAGGATGCGCCCCCCAACAATCAAGCAGAGTGAAAACACAAGCTCCTCAACCTCGTTTGGAAATAAGAACCGGCAGGATAAATAGAAAGCTGAAAGTCTGTCTTTAAAAGAATCTGGTGGAAGTAAAAAAGGCTTAAAGAGGCCTGAGAAGAAACCAAAGAAGGCCGCACATATTTGCTGTATAACACCCATACTTAGATTATAATACAGTTTGGAGCAGATTAAAATGGTTTACATAAATAGGTTGTATATTCAAATGTTTTAAAAATGTAAAAAAATGTCATTAGTCCGCTACATCATGTCCTGTATCCTGTTTATACTCATTCCAATATGCTATAACACTCAAAACCCATCATTTCAATTACAGAATATCAATATCAGAATATATATAGTAGTATTTATAGTTTCCATCAACAAAAGTGGCAGAAAGAGGTGAAAAGATGTGAGAAAAGCACCTTAAGAAAAGACGACGTCCATGAATGAAGGTGATTCATTGAGGAGACAGGAGACTGGCAGTAAATTTAGTCTGAGAGGAAAGGAAATACCATTTCGTAACTGGGGAGACACAAGAGTCAAGTTTTTCTGTGCTCCCTCCATTAATAGTTTAGATAAACATTGAAGTAAACAGAAAAACAAACTGGAGTAAACTACAAGCATGTGAAAGTGTGGCTTCATTAAGTGTTGGATGCATTTAAATAGACTTTTTTTTACATACGACTGTCTTCCTTCAGGAGTGATGAAACACTGTCACAGACTCATGATAAGGTTTTATTTCATGGAAGGGTCGGAAATGTCTTACCACAACTCGACTTAAAGTATTTCATGCTGATACTTTGACATTGATTACCCGCTAAAAATACTAACAATCCTTCTTATGAAATAAAACGAAGGTGTTGAGTACATTTCAATAATTAGTAGGGCTGGGCAACGATTAACATGTTTAATCTAATTTATCACATGATTTCCCTGATTAATCGCGATTAATCGCATTTGTACGCAAAATTCAAAAATGAATTCAAAAGTAGTGTATAGCTTTTAGCATTTAGTTTTATTTTAAATGTGCTGCCATATGAATGAAAGTGCCATAACATTTGTTGTGCAAACACACTTTTAACATCAGCATCTTTCTGTAGTTTTTATGTAGAAGCCTCGCCTGTTTCCTTGAATGACTTGCTGCTATCAGTTGTGTGTTTTGCCTTTAAGTGATATTTTAGACTGGAACTACTACGCTGAGAAGACAATTCAACTTGGCAGTGTTTACAGATGACTTTGGTTCTGTCGACTCCGCCGTCTGGAAGAATTTTAAAATGAAAATGGCCGAGTAAAAGTTCCGTACCCTTCTCCATGTTTGGTGGATCCGCCGATTACTTTCTTTTCCGGTTCCGCAGGAGACGGCAACAGACTTTTACAAAATAAAAGCCTGTGAGCAACAGACTTTTACAATAATAAAATAAATGATAAAACAACGTTTGAGTTCCGCATCAAACGGCCCTGTGCTGCATGTCGTTCCCCCTCTCTCTGCCCCCTGCTTCCTGTCTCTCCGAACATTTCCTATCCATTAAAGGCACAAAAGCCCAAAATTTAATAAAATTAAAAATTTTATTTAAAAAAATGATAAAATATTTATCAGCGTTAAATAATTAATGCGTTTAAGAACAATAGATAAAATCAGGAGTTAAAATATGATTGTTTTGAAACTCAAGCTTCAGATTTGGAGCTTTATTCAAACGCAGCTGAAAATAGGTGTGTCTTCAGCCTGAACTTAAACACACTGAGTGTTTCAGCTGCTCTGAGGCTTTCTGGGAGTTTGTTCCAGACATGTGGAGCATAGAAGCTGAATGCAGCTCCTCCATGTCTGGTTCTGACTCTGGGAACTGATAGAAGACCGGATCCAGATGAGCTGAGGGGTCTGGAAGGTTCATACTGGGTCAGGAGGTCACTGATGTGTTCTGGTCCTGGACCATTCAGAGCTTTATAGAGCAGCATCAGAACTTTAAAGTTTATCCTCTGACGGACAGGCAGCTGGTGTAAAGACCTCAGAGCTGGACTGATGTGCTCCAGTTCTTTGGTTTTAGTGAGGACTCGAGCAGCAGAGTTCTGAATGAGCTGCAGTTTTTAGGTCGACCTGTAAAGATGCTGTTACAGTAATCAAGCCGACTGAAGATGAAGGCATGGACTAGTTTTTCCACATCAGATCCTTTAACCTTGATATATTCTTAAGGTGATAGTAGGCTGACTTTGTTATTGACTTAATGTGTTTTTCCAAGTTTAGGTCTGAGTCCATCACTACACCCAGATTTCTGGCCTGGTTGGTAGTTTCTAGGTCAGTGATGCTCCCTATTGTTTTTCACAAGAGCCACATTGGCAGCAAAATCAAGGGAAGAGCCACTTTTATGACAACATACTAAAGTCCCCTTTTGCAAATATGCATTTCTACATATAAAACATCCCACAAAAAAAGAAACAACACAGCCAATACATTTTCAATTCAGACCACATTTACCTTAATACTGGGATGAGCGGAAGCTGGCATGCATGTCCTCGACTTTCTTCATGTTGTATTTGTAGTTTGTTGTTGTAATCATAGTGAGACATTCAAGATGAGCATGGTTTTTGTGCTGGTTTTTGTGCTGGTTTTTGTGCTGGTTTTTGCCCTTTTTTAATTAAAAACCGATCCATTGTGCCTGCATCTCGTGCTGGCTAAAGGAGCTAGCGTGCACTGCGGTCAAGTGTGAGGTGGTTTAAGCGGGCTGCGTTGCCAGGTTTAACAGTTCCCCCTTTAGGAAACACCATTAAGTTTTTGTTAATACTTAATAAAAATACTTAATACTACAAAAACGTAAACTCATGTTATTTGAAAAAAATTATTGTTATTATTACCATATATCCATCATGGATAACCCCACCCATCCTCTCCACCAGCTGCTGGTTGGACAGCGGAGCTCCTTTTCCAACAGGCTCATCCAGCTCCGCTGTCACAAGGAACGATTCAGGAACTGCTTCCTACCAGCAGCCATCACCATCTACAACACCTCCCCTCTGGCTGGAAGAGAACTTCAAGCTCAATAGGCTTGAAATCTCTCCTAAAAACAATAACAATGACAATTTGCACAACTGCTCATTTTGCACAAATAACATTTTCACAAATATCATCATAGTACAATATAATGTAAATTATCCATATACCCTATATTTCTTATTGGTTCAGTCTGCTCAGTTAAATTTATTTTTACCTTTATTGTTAAATGTACAAATCTGTTTTTATTTAGTTAACTGATGTTTATTATTATTACTATTATTATTATTTACCCTACTCTTCATACTCTAGATTTGTTTATAGCTGATGTTTATTCTCTATTTTTATTCTATTATATTTGCTTGTTTAATTATTTACATATCTTTTATACTGTAAGCTGTTGCAACACAATAATTTCCCAAATTGGGATGAATAAAGTATCTATCTATCTATCTATCTATCTATCTATCTATCTATCTATCTATCTATCTATCTATCTATCTATATTGTTATAAGCTAATATGCGAGTGCGAGCCACCAATTAAAGCTTGAGGAGCCGCGCAATGAGTATCTCTGTTCTAGGTGTATAGATTGTATGGAAGGAGCCAGTTTATGTGCTTTGGGAATCTGTTAAGGTTGCTTTCCATTTGCCCCCTCAGGGAGCTTTTTCAGGCATGTTCCACAAAGAGGAGACCTAAAGGCAGACCCAGGACCCATTGGAGATATTACATCTCCAATGGGTCCTGGGTCCTCTATACCTTCATGTGTAGTTGGTTTGCTGCTGGTTTCTGGCCCTGTGCCACAGTTTAACACACTGCTAACATGCAGACTAACCCAGGGTGCTGACGGACATTAGAAACTATTCCTCATCTCTCACTTGTTCGTGATATTTTTGCTTTACAGTGGCTGGATTTGTCCACAGCTCCAAGTCTGGAGGCGGTAAGGCAAGAGTAATGAGTGGGATATTTTGGAAGTCAACTCGCTGCTACCCTGCCAGTGAGGTTTGTATGGAGACAGAGGGAAATTAACTGTATCAATGGAGAAAGTGTCCTGCCCCCGGTACAGGTGAGGTTCCAGTGCAAGGCAAACAGAACAGGTCCAGTTCAGTTCATTTCCTCAGTAAAAACAGACGGGGGGGGGGACCCAGAGGGTACAGTTAGTGCAGCTACATCCTCTGTCTGTTTCCTTCAAAACATCCGCTCCATGAATTAGACATCTTATTTACCAAGTGCTCCCTCCTCCGCCTGTGCCTCCAGCCCTCTCCCTCCGCTCCTCCTCTGGCTGAACACCGCCGCTCCACCCGTCTCCCACCTCTCCTCCAGGTCCCCTCCCGTCTTACTTCTCATGCGTCCATAAAAATGGGACGTTTTGGTCACCGTTAGTGGTGACCAAACAGGGAGAAAACACAGATCAAAATAAGAACCCGAACGCTTTCATTCGTTCTCAAATGAGCTACAGAAACACTTTAAGTCAAATATTCAGACACAATATTCATCATCAACATTATTTTTTATACCTTCTCCTATGCACTCTGTTGGTTTCCTTAGCAAGGAAATTGTTTTTGAATTGGCTCTATATGAATGAAATGGATTATTTTGTAAATAATTATGATTACAATGAATTCCAATTGGTTTGAATTGGACTTTATTATTTAAGTGCCTTGAGATGACATTTGTTGTATTTGGCGCTATATAAATAAAACTGAATTGAATTGAATTTTGTATTACAACAAAGGTCTCTACACAATAATTCCCCTGTTAGTGCTTTGATAACTTTTTAAACACTACAGAGACTGAAGGGGAGCTTTCTATGACTTTTTAATATAAATTAAAAACCGAATTTTAAAGACGCTTAAGAGACACTTAAGAAATATATTTATGTAAGCAGAGTTTTTTAATATTTCTACATAAAACGACTGATATTCTGCTGAATGGTGGTCAGACGTGGGCGTCCCGGCCAGGGTCGATCTGCAGCTTTCCCACTGGATGCAGCTGCACGCCGCCTTTCAGAAAGCGGCTCAACGCTCAGCTCAGCTAAAAAAATATGCACCTGATCCGTTTTAAAAGAAGCCGCATCAGTCAGGAACCCAAATATGGGAACATACGTTGACATAAACGGTGGCACAAGGCCAGTAATGAACCGGTCAAAGTGATTCAAACATGGATGATGAGCTGCTCAAAAACTAAACTGTTGAATGACACCACATTATTTTATTCATATTTTTAGTTAAGAACAATACCTGAGAGGACAAGTTGTGGAAATTAACAGCAGGAGTTTGGGACAAGAAGCTGCACAATATAAGAAAAATATGTGATTAAGCCTCACTGAATTTGGCCTGGCATGGTTTCACCTGCTCAGTCCAGAGCAGTGGCTCTGTTCCTTTGGAGTGATCAAAAGGTTTCTCAACTCACTTAAACAGAGAGCACTGCTTACACTGGATTAATGCAAGTTTCTTTTTTTTCTTTTTTTATCTTTTGAGAGATTTTATCACATGATTTCTCTGACTTTTCCAACCTGGTCCCAAATAAACACTTAACACGGGCTCGACATCTTTCTACTATAACATGGCGGAGGTGTGTAAGGTGCTTAAAGGACGTGCTGGAGCTACAAAAAGCCACAAGATCTTCATTTATTAAGCTTGTAAGGAACTTATATGACTGCTGACACCAAAGAGGAGAAAAGAATCCACTCCTATTGTTGTTTTCCAGATTACAATGAGGAAATTAAACAATTTCATTCACTGATGAATCAACCTAAGGTGTATTTGGTGACCGACCCGCATTTATCTGGGATCCTCTGTGTCACCCTAACGTGATTCAATTGAGCAAAGGAAATCCACCTTTAAAAAAATCTATTCTTTGGCTTTTTGTTGGCATTTTGTCTGTAATGTCAGCAGATGATTTCAAGACATTACAGGCCTCCACCAGCTGGAACAGCAAGTCCTTCTAATAAAACAGTCATATCTGTTTATTCATACGCTAAAATATGGTAGGAGTGAAATACCCCTCATACAAAGCATTTCCACATCGGTGGATCGGCTGATGTTATTACCGAGTTTATCATTTAACAAGCAAGCTGACAATCAGTTCAGTCAATCTTTATTTTTATTGCATATTTCCAAGCACAATGCAACTCATAGTACTTTCCAAAGCAAAGAAAAAAAAACAGAAAACACACACACAAACAAATATACTTTAATAAATGTCAAGAATGAGCACAGCAATGAAACTATAGAAAAAAGGCAGAAGGGGTTCAAAAATACAAAGAGACATGAGATCGAGACCAGCAACACGTCCTGGTTCGATCGAGGTTTCAGCTAAAATACTTTTTATTCTTTTTACAGGTTACTATTACTGCATGTAAACTCAAGAAGTCATGAGAAAACTGTCATTTGGTTGGTTTTAGGCTGTAACAGCATGTAGTTGGGGAGGAAAATTAGAACTACTTGGTTGGGGTTTGGGACAGACCAAGGTTTGAGTTGATAAAACAGTCGCCATTTTTACCCTATATCCTTCTTTTTCTTCTAACCTAGTTATAGTCTGCATCTGCCTGCATGACAACATGCCACATGGGCACGTTCTGGGGAGGACAGTCTATTAGAAAGAGGTTGGATTTAATTGATTTTTTTACTTAAGAGTGATGCATTTACAAATTATTACAGAGTATAGATGGATTTGAAATGACCCACTTCTTTGCTTGGACAAAAAACCCTCTGGCACCTGCTAACGTCTGGATTTGAAGTGGAATGGAGAGCGTTTTGCATCATGTTTTCTGGAGCCTTCTCACACTTTAAACCAGCTATGTCTTCATGCTCTGCATGCAGTCCTAATGTGGCTATTTTCTAAAGCCTGCTGGGGATTGATTGGTTAAAAACTTTCTTTCTCTCAAGGCAAACTACAAATCATTGTCTCCAAATCACGGCCTTTAAGCATATTTTTTATGAATTCTGTTCACCTCTCACACATACCAGGCCACATGTTGCAATTAAAGTACATTTAATTTTAGTCTCATCTGGCATGGTAGCTGTACAAAGGTACCAGTGTTAGCAAGAGGCCTGACACAGAGACAGAAAGGGAACACACTGAGGTATTTATAGTGAAAAAGTAGGTAGCAGAGGTGGCGGGAGGAGCCTGCATCTAAGGGGAAACAAGGTAGACCAGAGTTTAATATTTGTTTCCTTTATTCTAACAGCAGCCCAGTAGTTGTTCCTCCTCTGGCCCAATTTTGTGTTACATTGGTGAGTTTTTAGGAGATTGATCATTTTATTGAGACATCATTCAGCATTTTGTTCTGAGAAAGTAAAAAAAGTGCTACAAAAAAGTCGTTTTTGCCAGTGTTTCTGACCGTAATTAGCTTTTTAGGGCTTTGGTTTGCTTTGAATGATTAGGAAAGGTCAGGTGAGGAAAATTCCAAAGCTTTGTAAATAATCCGACTCCTCCAAACCTTGTCCTATCAATCAGGAGAAACTAGTTCCTCTAAGATGCTTCTTAGATCACCAACACTGGAAGACAATTCATACCCGCAAAGCAGGAAAAGGCTGTGAGCGGAAGCTTTTTCTCAGTTTATAAATAAAACTGAGAATATAGGAAAATAATCAGACTTTAAGGAGGGTTTTGTAGTCATTGGAGTGGATGCACACTGTTCTATTGTGAGTATAAATGGAAAATGTGATTCAGCATCAGACATTTGCATGTGAACATCTAGAAAAGCATTTAATGTCTACGCTGCACTAGTTATTCACCCAAAAATAGGTAAGAGAAATTCGCCCGGTGCTTGTTTTCTCATCATCCCCATTCCAAAAATGCAGCGCAGCCCGAAGAATCTCACACAACTAGAGGCCATTTTTGGGAAAAATGGGTGAAAATCTCTCAAATTTGGCCTCCAACAAAGGGTTTTAAATCAATGCTAATGGCTGAATGGAGTCTTAGTAAGTACTGAACATAAAGAGTGCCCAATCTTTATTGAAATATTAAATAATAACTGCATAGAAATTAGAGCTGGGTGAGTTAACTCGTTATTATCGCCAATAAATTTTTTATCACGCATTAACGCAGGTTTTATTTTTTATTTTATTACAGGCTCACAGGCTTTTATTTAGTAAAAGTCTGTTGCTCACAGGCTTTTATTTTGTAAAAATCTGTTGCCCACAGGCTTTTATTTTGTAAAACTCTGTTGCTGTCTGCTGTGGAACCGGAAAAGAAAGTAATCAGCGGATCCACCAAACATGGAGAAGGGTACGGAACTTTTACTCGGCCATTTTCATGTTAAAGTTCTTCCAGACGGCGGAGTCGACAGAATCAAAGTCATCTGTAAACACTGCCAAGTTGAATTGTTTTCTCAGCGTAGTAGTTCCAGTCTAAAATATCACTTAAAGGCAAAACACACAACTGATAGCAGCAAGTCATTCAAGGAAACAGACAGTGGAGCGAGGCTTCTACATAAAAACTACAGAAAGATGCTGATGTTAAAAGTGTGTTTGCACAACAAATGTTATGGCACTTTCATTCATATGGCAGCACATTTAAAATAAAACTAAAGGCTAAAAGCTATACACTACTTTTGGATTCATTTTTGGATTTTGCGTACAAATGCGATTAATCGTGATTTATCAGGGAAATCATGTGATTAATTAGATGAAACATTTTAATCGTTGCCCAGCCCTAATAGAAATAAATAACCATACAGTTACAGATAATTCTCATTAAGTTTATTTTGATATTTTTTGACCAGAAAAATAACTTAATCTTAAAGAAGGTGTCACATGACTCCAGAAACTATTATTCCTTTAAGTTCCAAGTGTCTCGCTGCCCCCAAAGAAAAGTCAGTTCGTTTCTGAAAAAATAAAATGTCTTCTCCTGCTCCTACCTTCCCTGCGTCATTCTCGGTTTCTGTTCATTGTTCCATGTTCAGGTGCTTTGCCAGCTGGTTAATGGTTAACCTTGGGCTCGGCGCTGGCGGGCAGCGAGGGGAGGAGGTGGCAGCTATGAAGAAATGGTGACATTTCACTGCCATTATTCATCCGTGCTTTGTTCCCGCTGCACTGAGGAGTGTTTGCACTGGGCTGGAGTGCAGGGCGGAGGGATGACGAGATGGAGGGATGAATGGGGTAGGGTGTAGGGAGAAGAGGGGGGGGGGGGTGATTGGGGGGTTTGAGAGGTGAAGAAGTCATGGGGTTAAAGTGTGAGACACCTCTGAGGAGAGGATAAGAGAGACAAAGGCCTCAGTGACTCTGCCTCACTATCTTTAACTTTTAATCCTGGTGTTTTTTCTCTCGCTCTTGTCTTTTTTTTTGTTTTTAATAGTATGTCTCCAGCCTTTTTTGTAGTCCATAATAAAGACACGCACACATAAATGTTCCAATATATGGCCCACACGCTCACAGACATACAGATGCCCCTCTCAGATGTTTACATGGCGTGTTTGCACAATATGGTGGATGGGAGGAGGGAGAAGAGAAAGAAGGAGCCGGGATTTTAGCCTCAGTCAGTCAGGGATGTTCTTTACTGTGTTCAAACCACCACAAAAAAACCTCCTCAGCTGCTTTACTTTTATAGTTTTTGGATCAATATAGTCCTCTATTGTTTTCACTGATTTGTAAGGATGTGTCATCAACAAATTAAGCATATTCTTGTGAATATGAGCATGAAAATAACACAGATTAACACTGATGATTTCTAGATTTACAGCAATATTGTGATATTAAAGTGATTAAGAAAAGGACTCTGCATAAGAAACAGCATATTATAACAAACCATAATGAGGTCAAACCCCGAGGAGGCAATAAAATAACTGTGCTTTGTTGGGCGCCTTCTTTTCACTTTTATCAATCAATCTGATCTTCTAAAAATAGCACTTTCCATATAAAAACGAGTGCTTTACAACATGCAAATGCAAAAAAACCAGTAAAAACAAAACATCCTGCCCTGTACCTTCCCATCCCACAGCTCTGATGCTCTAAAGGACTGTATTCTGAGGAACTAAGGGGAATTTAAGGGGTGAAAAAAATGAGGAAACATCATATTGAGATCTGAAAAATCTCAGATAATTGTGTGAGGAAACACTGGAGGCGGACAGAAAAAAGAAAAAAGTTGTTAGGATTTAAAATCCAGAGGTTGTTGTAGGTTAACAAAAATAAACACGGGCTCGTGAAACAATTAAATGAGACTACATTTAAAAAATCAAATAAAAGTCCATTAAAACCAGACTGAAAACACAGTCAAATTAACCATAAATACCAAAAAAGACATTTCAATAGATAAATAAGTGAAATTAAATCAATGTAAAATCCTCACATCATCAGTTCTGAAGTCTTTAAAATTGGTGTGAGTTCATGTGAGTTCTCTTTCTGGTCTTAGTCAACATTCATGCTGTTGAGTTTTAAAGAAGTTTTAGTTCTGATATAGTATGTAGATACAGAGTGTTACGTTAATCAATCTTTTCTATCAGATCTGTTGTTTAGCTTTTTGCAACACATACAGATAGTTGCAACAGAACCCACAAATACACAGGGAACCAGGAACCTTTGAGCTGTGAGGCACCACACCACCGGGCAGCCTCCGTGTTTGGATTTGGGATTGAAGATAGAAAATATTAGATGTACGTTACGAGGTTTACACGAGACTTTAAAGGGGAACTCCGGGGCATTTGAAGCGCAATCCCATTGCTAGAGGTTGTCAAATACTGACAGTAGGACACAAACAGGTGCAAATCTGCGCTCCCTGTGTGGAGATCGCGCTGTTTGCGCAGCCTGTCATGCGAGGCTAATACGTGGTGGCTAAGGGGCAAGCGCTAACCCTTCCACGTCAAACAACAACTTGCACACTGCAGAAACGTCACACCACTTTATAAACCATCCGACAATAAAGTCACAAGCCTTACCATCAAAACCATATGCATGGTTCTCACATTACTGGCATGGGGACGTTACAAAACAACTTTATAAACAGCATGTCACTCACCGGCTGGTTGTACGCTCGCGCATGTGAAAGCCCAAAAGAGTCGATGTACGATAATCCCATATACAAAACAATTATCTTCTCTAGAAAAACTGCGTTCAAGTATTTAAAACATTACAACAATACATGCCCAGTAATATTGTTGTAATGTTTTAAATACTTGAACGCAGTTTTTCTAGAGAAAATAATTGTTTTGTATATGGGATTATCGTACATCGACTCTTTTGGGCTTTCACATGCGCGAGCCTACAACCAGCCGGTGAGTGACATGCTGTTTATAAAGTTGTTTTGTAACGTCCCCATGCCAGTAATGTGAGAACCATGCATATGGTTTTGATGGTAAGGCTTGTGACTTTATTGTCGGATGGTTTATAAAGTGGTGTGACGTTTCTGCAGTGAGCAAGTTGTTGTTTTACGTGGAAGGGTTAGCGCTTGCCCCTTAGCCACCACGTATTAGCCTCGCATGACACACTGCGCAAACAGCGCAATCGCCGCACAGGGAGCGTCGATTTGCACCTGTCTGTGTCCTACTGTCAGTATTTGACAACCTCTAGCAATGGGATTGCGCTTCAAATGCCCCGGAGTTCCCCTTTAATATGTGCACGGATACTCATAACTCATAATTCAAGTCATTGGAGTTCAACAGCCGGCTCCATCATGGCATCTCAGAGCAAAACTGATCGCTGGTGTTTTACGGTGTCTAAATCTGAGGAACCAGCTGGCCTTTCACTTTGAGACCTGACCAACACATTATTTCTAATATTCTTTTAATTTAAATCAGTTTTTTTAACATTCTGTGCTTTTATTTGTGAAATTTGGACTGTTTTAACTTCCTTTTTTACTCTTAAACAGCACTTTGCTCAATGCTCATCATTTTCAAATGAAATCAAACAGATATTTTAACCATTAAGATCAGATGCAGCACATGTATTTCCTCTTCAACATGAATCAATGATTTTCTTGTTTCATCCCTCAAGTCTGCTATTTGCATTCAACTGTTTTTTAAAACATTACCACGCGGTCAAGAAAAAGCCGAAGGTTTTACCTCTCACACGGTTTTTATTTCATATTTAAAGCGTATGTGGGGAATATGATGGACATTCTTATAGAAAATCCTAAGGTGTTGGGAGATGCTTTTCAAACAAAACTAAGATTTGAGGAGTTTTCTTAACTTCTGTGTGAATGTTCTTCATAAGAAACTCCACACTCACCTTCTTGTGGGCCGTTGAATCTCAGGTCCTCTATGGCAGCTGGCAGCTTGAGGGTTTTCCACAGTTTCCTACATGTTTCTCTTCTGGGCAGAGATCTCTGATGTTGCTCTGCTGGAGTCACTCTCCCACAGCCCTGAGTCCTCTCTTAGCCGTCACTTGGAATTGCTGCATCTATCACCACTGCTTTCTTCTGCGGTATTTCGACCACCACAGTGTCCGGTTGATTAGCCATCACCTGTTTATCAGTCTGGATCTGGGAGCCCCACAGGATCTGGGCACTGATATTCTCCGCCACCTTTGGAGGTATCTCCCACTTTGACCCATACTCAGCCCGTCTCTCTCACCCTGCTGCTGTGTGCTTGACTGTTGCTTGTTTTTTAAATTCATTTATATTATTTTATTTGTTTCTCTTTATATTCTTTTACATATTTTTAATGCTTCTTCCTCTCCCTGCTGCAATGCTTTTATTTTATGTGAAGCACTTTGAATTGTTTTGTACATGAAATGTGCTATACAAATAAATTTGATTTGATTTGATTTAACCTGAATCTGGAATCCTGTCTGGTGTGGTAGACCCTGGCCTCTTCATATATAAATCAGGATTGTTTGAAGTTCTGAAGAATAGTGAGAGTCCTACCTGCAGTAAACAAGAGTCAAGAGCTTAGCTAAAAGCCACTCAAAAAGGGGCAAAAGATCATCTGAAATATCTCAAAGTTTAAGAAAATGCTGTATTAAGGTTGTTTTTTTCCCCCATTTACACAAGGCAGTTCTTTACTTTGTCACTTTTTTCTCATTTGAATGTTTAGGATGCTGAATATTTCCAAATCAGTGCCTCGATTTTACTGTAGATTGTGGCTCATTTCCCCGGTCAGAATTCTCCCTGTTTTCCCAAACTGACTGTCAACTGCAGGTTAGACACCGAACTAAAACTAAATATTCCTCACTGGAAAAAATTCCCCTCCAAAAATAAGTAAAAAAACAACAAATAAAAGACGTTTTTGCTTGAAATAAGCAAAAAAATCTGCCAATGGAACTAGTGAAAATCGGCTTGTCAAGATTTCTTGAAATAAGATGTGATATTTAGGACTTTTGAGTTAAAAGTTATCTTGAAATTAGCTTAAAAACCTCTTCAAATGTAAAAAAAAAAGCTTGTTTCATCTGAAATATGACTCAAAACAATTTGTTTTCAAGACTTTTTCATTTAACAAGATATTCCAGATGTATTGTCTTCAAACAAGTCCCTATATCTGCCTGAAATAGAACTTGTTGTGTCTGATATTAAGTGTAATGAGATATTTTAATTAGAAATGAGACAAATATACTTGGTAAGACTTTGATTTATTCCAGTGCTCTAGTTAATGTTGAGTGTAAGCAACACATGCAGCAGCTTTAATATAAGTTGCTCAGACTGTGTTTGTGCCCCTTTTATAGATTTATAGTTCGTATGCAGACTCATTCAAAAGGACTGATGCTGAACAGCTGCACCTGAGCACATGTCTGAATGAGTCATTGCATGTATTGTGCATATATTGTGCATGTTGTTGTGCGCATCGACCTGTATACAGTGAGCTATGTTCCCAATCACACACACTAACATGCGCGCACACACAAATACACAGTGTGTGCAGAACAATGGCCGGCTTTGAGAGAGCTGGGCTGACAGGAGGAGATGGGCTGGATCTATTGTCTGCTGTGTTTACTCACAGACTCACCTGGCACTGAGCTAATAGCACCGGCTCTATCTGTCATTGCAGGAGACGAGGGTCTGAGCCCACACACAGCCACAGAGTGGGACACACTTTCAGAAGCAAAACATTCATATATTTAGATATATATATGGTGCTCAATGACCAAGAGAGATGTGAGACCTAAACTGTGTGTCGATGCAGTTACACCTGGGTGTCCTGAGAGATTCTGGGTAAAAGAGGGAGGGTTTATGGAGGAGAAAGAGGGGAGGGAGGGACACAGGGGGTGGGGTTCGTTCAGGTTTTTACTACTGTGCAAACACTCGTGCACACCAGCCACAGTTGATGGGTTTTGATGGGATCAGTTGGAAGCCTCAGAGTGACCCTGCCCCAGCTCCTCCCTTGTTTGATCGACAAGGGTGAGAGAAGAGGGGCATGAGGGTGTGTATTTTCTATTCTCACAGGGACTACATGCTGTAACAGGTGAAAAGCACAATGGTTGATATAATTGAAAAACAATGACTTTTGACTGGAAGTGTGTATATTTTAAATCAAAAACCACCAAAAACCCGATTTCTTCTGTCGTCTCATTCATTCCACATTGTTCAATTTAGATTCGTGGCAGATAAAAAAAACAACTCATAAGATTTACTTAAAAAAACCCTTTGTAAGTATTTGCACTCAGATGATTTAAGTAATATTTAATGCTGCAATATCAAGTAACACTCACTTGCAAGTATCAAGTAAATGTTACTTACCATAAAACATAACAGTTTTGAAGATATTAAGTAACATTAACTTAATTACATCTAAGTTTTAAGTTGTATTTTTTAAACAAATTAAGTAAAGTCTACTTGTTTTTCATAGGCAGGAACATAATTTTACTCAAAATCTAGAGTAAATTTTATATATCTGTAGTATTTGCTGTTGTGAAGTAACTTAGTAGATTTTAACGATACACTTTCAGAGTAAAGTTTATGTAGTATTTCTAGGTTTATGTACATGCAACTATTAAACATTTAAATTGTATGAGGAAACCTAAGTAAAACTCTTCCCCCATAATTCATGTATTACGTTTATAAAATGTTTAATTTTACTTAAGAAGCTCTAGTTCTTACTGAATCTAAAAAATACAAGGTAGAAATAATGACAGTTACTCTAATAGAGTTTACGTCACCAAAAAGTCCCTTAAGTTATAATCGCAGACGCCTTGTGTCGCCTAAACGTGTGAGACGACACATGTGTGCTGTAGATTCAACTGAATCCAAGAGTTTTTTTTCTATAGCACACTTGGAGTCCAGTTCAAGACAGTTTTAATCCAACACATTAATACAATTGGAATCCAATAAAAGTACATTCATTAAAACCCAAAAGGTTTTCATTAAAACTTTTTTTTATTTATAAAAAGTTGCCTAGATGAGGAAACTTCTCTCTAATTCAATCTCCTTTTCTGAGCGTGCACACAGCAACAAAAAGGGATCTGGAGTGACTAAGTACCTTCATGTGTGCATCATTTGTACCAACAGCAGAACAGAAAACGTTGTATTTATGAGAGCATTTGGGAGATTTGAGTACAAATTGGAAACAGTAGCTATTTCAGCAACTTTGTGGATGACATCTGGAAGACTTCTCCTCAAACTTTTGTCCAACTATTTAAGAAAAGATTCAGAATATCAGGAAAAACTAATGTGAGACCGGGTTTTGGATGTTTGAATTATTGTCTCACATAAACGATCGGAGGGCTGTGGGTAAAGTAAGAGCACGAGGACAACTTCGGCCGTATAACTCGATCCACTTTAATGTCAAAACGTTGGCCACCCTGAACACTGATCACAAACGTAAACTCTCACACCTTACATATCACTCCGCCAATCTTAACCATCACTCACATTAGCAGCACGTAAAGTGCGCCATGTTATATAGTTCCAGATGACACTAAAGCAGCAGAGTATGATATTTATAAATGTAGAAACAATTAGTTAAATTATGTGGACTCAAAATAATGAACAATGCAAAATAAGGCAATCTGCTGATATGTCTTCACTAGGGCTGGGCGAGTTAACTCGTTATTATTGCGTTAATTTGTTAATTATTTAACGCTGATAAATATTTTATCGTGCATTAACACATTTTTAAAATTTGTTTAAACTTTTTTTGGGGGGCTTTTGTGCCTTTAATGGATAGGAAACTATCTATATTGACTATAGCCTCTGTACACGGGGCACCTGCTCAACCCACTACGCCACGGACCACCCCTGTTTTATCATTTATTTTATTATTGTAAAAGTCTGTTGCTCACAGGCTTTTATTTTGTAAAAGTCTGTTGCTGTCTGCTGTGGAACAGGAAAAGAAAGTAATCGGCGGATCCACCAAACATGGAGAAGGGTACGGAACTTTTACTCGGCCATTTTCATGTTAAAGTTCTTCCAGACGGCGGAGTCGACAGAACCAAAGTCATCTGTAAACACTGCCAAGTTGAATTGTCTTCTCAGCGTAGTAGTTCCAGTCTAAAATATCACTTAAAGGCAAAACACACAACTGATAGCAGCAAGTCATTCAAGGAAACAGACAGTGGAGCGAGGCTTCTACATAAAAACTACAGAAAGATGCTGATGTTAAAAGTGTGTTTGCACAACAAATGTTATGGCACTTTCATTCATATGGCAGCCCATTTAAAATAAAACTAAATGCTAAAAGCTATACACTACTTTTGGATTCATTTTTGGATTTTGCGATTAATGCGATTAATGCGATTAATCGTGATTAATCAGGGAAATCATGTGATTAATTAGATTAAAAAATTGGAATCGTTGCCCAGCCCTAGTCTTCACACCAAAGTAAATCTTCTCTTACACTAAATAGCTAGTTTTTGCTGTTTTTGCTGTTTTAGCAGCTGCTAGCTTCGCTGTGGGTTCAGCTTTAAGACGACATCCCTCAGCACATGTTTATAAGCAAAAAGCTTATATTACTGAATATGTCCAATCTACGACCTCATACTAAAGATGAGAAATTGGCAAACGGGAGATAAAAGACCAAGGTGATCCACTGGCTGATTCCATACAACGGTTAGAGGTGACATGTGACCAGAGGTGGTATAACGAGTTACATTTACTTGGGTATGTTTTTGAAAAAATTATACTTCTAGGAGTAGTTTTAAATCTCTATACTTTTTACTTTTACTTGAGTAGATTTGTGCAGCAGAAACTGTCCTCTTACTCCGCTACATTAGGCTACAATGAGCTGGTTACTTTTCTTCTTACCTCTTTGGTATTCTACGCCTCATTATTTTTATCCCCCCGCGTACGCCTCATTTTAATGTTTTATTCTGACAGAGAGAGAGACTTCCGCCAAAGGCTCTACCACCTGACTGTGTTCCACCAATCAGACGCAGCCGTGCAGTCTGGTCACGTGACCGTACTCAATCTCAGCGGCGGGACGGGTTAGCTTTAGCATTAGCAGTCGTAGCAAACAAACAAAGAAACAGATGAAAAATGTCAGAATCAACGGTGGGAAATGAAGACGCAGACGAGGCCTCACACTGAAAGCATGTTTACCTTACAAAGAGTGAGAAACAGCAGCTACATTATGTGTCTTCTGTGTCAACCAAAACAAACGCACATTTCAGCAGAAACTCAACATCTAACTTGAGGAAACATGTAGCGCTAAGTTTCCTAAACTCGTTTTTCCCCCCATGGATAGGTGAATGTTTGTTTTTTAGGTTACATATGGGTTACTTATGTTTTAAACATTTCCTAAGTCTCTTTTATTTTTTATTGAAGTACTTGAATTTACCTGGATTATTTTAATTTAGGCTATTTTGTAATTAATTAATTTTAATTTATTTTATCGATTGGATGAACTCTAATTTGCCTAAAGATGATTATTTAGTATTTTTGTCTGTCTGATTGAATGCTTGTGTTAACAAATAAATCAGACGTTACTCAACAGTTACTCAGTACTTGAGGAGTTTTTTTCACCAAGCACTTTTTTACTCTTACTCAAGTAATTATTTGGATGACTAACGTTTTACTTTAATGGAGTCATATTATTCTAAAGTAACAGTACTTTTACTTGAGTACAATTTTTGGCTGCTCTACCCACCTCTGGCGTAGACACAAACGTACTCAAATTAAAGTCGATAGTTGGTGTTTCTGATTTAAATAGGACAGACAGCAAAGATTGCACAAATTAAGTGTCAGCGGAGATGTTAGAAGGTGTAACTGACCAAATACGAACAGACTATCTTTTGATTTCAGATGAGCTCAGATGTCAGAGTCAGAGTTTTCCTGATTTACTTTCAGGTCTCAAGGCCTGGTCAGTCAAAAGCTGTGCCGACCTCGACTGATAAGCCCTTTTTTTTTTTTTTTTAGCTTTGGTGCTTGGCTCCTTGCCAGCTGATAACGACTTGGGGCATACCAGCTGCATTAATGATTATTCAGCCCTGCCTGCTTCCCTCACCGAGGTTCTTTATTTTAACATATTTCTTCATCATTCAGGTATTGAACTGTTACAAAAACATATCAAGTAAAGGCATGAGTTCCACCCACGAATATGCAAAACGGAGCTAAAAGGAGCCAACGGCATTACGTCTCCTCTCTTTGTAGAGTAGAACATTAGCCTAGCTGCATGCCTACAAACAAAATCTTCTGAAAGCAGTGAAACAATAATGTGGAGAACCTACCTTGGACGGAGTATGCAGTAGTATTAAGTTGGGTCAAGCATATCCTCATTAAGATCAAAAAGAGCTCAGTCCACAGTCACAATGACAAGCAGTAATGGAGGGAGGTTCTTTATCCACTGTGGCATCTGTTCACAGCATGTTGCACATCACTGCACACCTGACTGCCTTCATTTGCAGTTCATTGCTTTCATGTGGCACATGCTGCGTCAGCCACGGTCGACACTGAATTGGATAAAACTCCCGATTGTGTGTTTAAACGTGACGTACAGTTACCAGATTTTACCAGAATTTTCAATTACTCATACAATTTGTCATTTTAGCATCTTTATTGAAGTTGCTCAAGAAATATTTCACTGTCCAGGGTGGAAAAGATTGATGCTATCAAAATGCTACTTGGAGTCAGGTGCTCCAGTTTAAAGGGACAGTTCGCCTCTTTTGACATGAAGCTGTATGACATCCCATATCAGCAACATCATTTATGAACATTTTCTTACCCCCTGCTGAGTCCTGTGAGTTCCAGCCTTGTTTTGGTGTTGCAGAAGGTAGTCCGGCTAGTTGGCTGGGGTTTAAAAAATAAAGCGTTTTGCTTCTCAAAACAATATGCGTTCAAAAGAGTAATACATTTGCATCACAAAATCGTTCTCCAGGAAAGAGTCAGACCTCACAATCGCTTGGCCCTATTTTCTCTCCCTTCGTATCACTGCCTGCTGTGCAGACCGAGCAGTCCCCTGATTCCAAGCAGCAAACACCGTAACAGGTATAAGAAAATGTTCATAAATGATGTTGCTAGTATGGGATGTCATACAGCTTCATGTCAAAAGAGGCGAACTATCCCTTTAAGGAGGAGGTGCGAGTTCTAAAGGTGACGGCCTACAGGGTAACAGCAAAACACCTTTTTTTTTTTTTTTTTTACAGATAGCTGAAATCATTATAAAGCCATGAATGGAAGAAGACAACAAAATGCAAGTGAGAAGTTTACAAAAGACAGAATGGATTTCCCACAATACTTCTGGTACAATGTTCTAAGGACATACCAAAGAAGAAGTGTCAGGCCTAAAGAACTATCTACAGCAGATGAACAGGATCTGAAAGTGATGTCCTTAAGAAAGAGGAAAACATCCAGCAAAGACCTGACACAGGAGCTGAGAGATGCATCTGGACCTTCAGCTGATCCATCTGCTGTTGGCCCAAGCCTCATCAGAAATGGGCTCCATGGAAGGGTGGCTGTCAGGAAGCCGTTCTTAAGGAAGGGAAACAGGGAGAAAAGGCTGAGCTGTGCCAAAGGACACAAGAAGTGGGCTGAAAATCAGTGGCAGCAGGTCTTACTCAACAGGTTTGCAGACTTGCTGCAGCAGCTCTGTACATTTTGTGTTTTTGTTTTTTGCATTTTCTTGACATTTTCTACAGAGCTTTTTTCTGTAAAAACACAGATTTCTCAAACATTTTCTGTGCTGGTTTGGATGTTGTGCTGCTGGAAGGACATATGCTTTTAACTGTGGAATTTCTCACATATGTTATTAGTTGCTAATCTGCTGGAGCAGCAAACTGAGCTTTCCAAAGCCAGAGTAACGCCTGGAATAAGACCCAAAATAAAGATGACTAAGATGCAGAGCAGGAAAATAGAGAAAAAGTTAAAAGATGGTTAAAACCATTTCTTCCCTTAATCATCGTGGGAATTGGGAAATTAACAGATGAATCCTCCCCAGAGCTTAGACCTCAACATAATTGAAGCAGAGAACGGAACAAAAGGCAGCCGACATCCAGAGAGGAGCTTTGGGATGTCCTTCAAGAAGCCTGGAGAACTATTCCTGAAGACTCCTTAAAGAAAGGACACGTGCAGAGTGAAACCAAACTAGATCAAATGTAACAAAAGGTTTGGACCAAAGTTGGTTTTCAGATGTTAAATGCTCTAACATCTGTGTTGAGCAACCACATAATCATAAGCATCCGGAGAAAATAATCAAGTGGTTAGAAATTACTCAGAAGCCGAGTTTATCAACACCTAGGGAGCAGGTCGTTTAGGCCATTGGCGTTTAGGCCCCCCTGCAGTCGTTTAGGCCGACAGAGCAGTCGTTTAGGCCGACAGCGGAGTCGTTTAGGCCACAGGGAGCAGTCGTTTAGGCCCCCCTGCAGTCGTTTAGGCCGACAGCGGAGTCGTTTAGGCCACAGGGAGCAGTCGTTTAGGCCCCCCTGCAGTCGTTTAGGCCGACAGAGGAGTCGTTTAGGCCCCCCTGCAGTCGTTTAGGCCGACAGAGGAGTCGTTTAGGCCACAGGGAGCAGTCTTTTAGGCCCCCCTGCTGTCGTTTAGGCCCCCCTGCAGTCGTTTAGGCCACAGGGAGCAGTCGTTTAGGCCCCCCTGCTGTCGTTTAGGCCCCCCTGCAGTCGTTTAGGCCAGGCTACCTGAGCAGCTGAAATCTTTATTATTGTACATTCGTTATTATAAGATATAAGTCAGCTCTACTGGTCTGTCTGTGTAGCCTACATATCTATGGTAAATTATTTAATAAACAACTTTAGTGTGGAAACGTTTTTTTTATTTAATAAATGGTGATTTATAAATTCATAAAATTGTGGAAATAAACATCCGCATTGCCACATTCATTGGACAATAATGCTGTAATTATTTAGAAGCCCGTTAGATTTGCGCGGCTTGTGAGAATTAAAATAGTGATTTATAAGATAATCATGCATTGTCATCGAAAGGGTGACTGATCTGAAGCACCACATTCGTTGGACAATAATTATTAATACCTAATAATTTGTTATTCAGAAGCCAGTTTGATTCGTGGTTTGTGAGAATAAGCCAAACGGGCTTCTAAATGATTAGGCTACAGCATTATTGTCCAACAAATGTGTGCATGTGGTTTATTTTCACACAACGTTTGTTGGCAGTTTTGCATCTCCTCTTCCAATTTCCAAGCAACTCGCAGTTCTCTTAAGCGTCTTTCGTGCACTTGTGTGTGTTTTAATGTTTAATGTTTATATCCTATGAATAACTGCAAAATAAACATGGCCAATATTTAGTGAACATGTGTTCATATATAGTCTAGCCATCCAAGCCATCGAAACCACTCTCACCTGACTAGAGGTAGGTGTTGGTATGCCGGGCGATTAGTGCTGGCGTAGACCAATTAAATGTGCCAGCTGTGAACGAGGCGAGGGTATGGAATGTTAACCCATCAAAGCCACTTGCAGCTCTGTATGCAGAGCGATTACTATCCGCGCAGATGTGATCAGGATTCCAAAAATATTCTCACAAACCACAAATCAAACTGTCTTCTGAATAACAAATTATTAGGTATTAATAATTATTGTCCAACGAATGTGGTGTTTCAGATCAGTCACCCTTTCGATGACAATGCATGCTTATCTAAAGTTGGTTATTAAATAATTTACCATAGATATGTAGGCTACCCAGACAGACCAGTAGAGCTGACTTATATCTTATACTGTAATAACGAATGTACAATAATAAAGATTTCAGCTGCTCAGGTAGCCTGGCCTAAACGACTGCAGGGGGGCCTAAACGACTGCAGGGGGGCCTAAACGACTGCAGGGGGGCCTAAACGACTGCTCCCTGTGGCCTAAACGACTGCAGGGGGGCCTAAACGACTGCTCCCTGTGGCCTAAACGACTGCAGGGGGGCCTAAACGACTGCTCCCTGTGGCCTAAACGACTGCAGGGGGGCCTAAACGACTGCTCCCTGTGGCCTAAACGACTCCGCTGTCGGCCTAAACGACTCCTCTGTCGGCCTAAACGACTGCAGGGGGGCCTAAACGACTGCTCCCTGTGGCCTAAACGACTCCTCTGTCGGCCTAAACGACTGCAGGGGGGCCTAAACGACTGCTCCCTGTGGCCTAAACGACTGCAGGGGGGCCTAAACGCCAATGGCCTAAATGACCTGTATCCAACACCTATAATCTTACAATGATGTGTTTTCACTCTCTCTTTCACAAACACCTGTCAGCTCATATAATTTATTCTTGTGGGTACCTAAGGCCACTGTATTTGTTTTTTCAGCACACTAACATCAAACACCAGAAAGAGATAACCGAGTCAACACTGTCAGCTCCACCTGCCAGAGACTGTGCTGTGAATAAATTAAATAAACCTGAGCTGGGAATGAGGAAGATAAAAAAAGCAAAGCAGCTGTTTAGAAAAGTACAACATGCTTCCATTTAGCTGCTGCCCCTTTTACATTTGTTAGGAAAGCAGCAGCACACTGGCTGAGCGGCACCTGAAACTGAGCACCGTGGGTCGGGCAGTGACCTCAGGGTTGTCTGGCCTGGATAAAAGGAAGTCCTGGTTAATGAGTAACAGTGGCGATGTGGCCTGGCTACAGGTGGGGTGGGTGGGGGTTGGCACACTGATAAGGGAGGGTGAGTTTTAATGGGTGGGGGCAGTGAAGGCTTTGACTCAGGCTTTGTTGTTCACACTTAAATTTATTCAGTATATTGTGTATTTTTTGTGCTTAAGCCAGTGATCTAAAAGCAGGAACCAGCTATGAACACAGAGACGTCTCCAAATGTCTTAATTTTGTCAAACAAACACTTTTAACACTCAACTCAGCTTTATTTATAAAGCCCTTTAAAACAGCCGTGGCTGAAACAAAGTGCTGTACATGAATAACAGCACAAAATATAAGGCATAAAACATAATAACAATGTAAAAACAATAATAAACAATAACAATATTAAAACAATAACAGAGAAACAGAGTCTCATGCTGGGTTAAAAGTCAGGGAATAAAAATGGCTTTTAAGACAGGTTTTAAAAATGCAATGGGAGGACACTCCCAAACATTCAGTTTAATTGTCGGAAAATAAGAAAAACAATTCATTTTAAGAATGCTGAAGTTAATTTTTGATCTGTGCAATAACAGATTTGCACAAAAATGTTAGTAAAATAAATTTAAGACGCAACAGCTGCAGTAATACACAAAAATTAACAGCCCGGCTTGAGTAAAAACATCACCCGAAGAACTGTTACTACTAGAGATGCTGTGGCCTACCAGTACATTGTAATGACTGAGTGAATTTTCCCCATCTCTAAACCTTCTTCCACTCTCCTTCATGCTAACTGTATGCGACGCAAGCTAACGGTAACGCTAACAAAAAGCAGCTTCATGTTCAGTGCAAAAACAACAAACAAAACAAAACCTACGAAGCTCCTCTGGTCAAACAAAAATGTGAACAATGGCAGGAGCAGTCTAAAAAAAACATTGTTCGGTTTTAATTGTCCCCAACAATCCCAAAAATACAATACATTAATAATCACCCTCAGCTGAGGGTGATTATTAATGAGGCTGCCAAAACCTAACCAGCCAGGTAGTGAAAGCAAAGGTAAACAGTGTACAATACGGTAAGTTTTGATGTGTAAAAGCTGGATGTGCAACAAACTTTGGTTTCCTTAAAACAGGTCTGAATGTGGTCCCCTACTTCCTCAAAGACATTTATTGTCACATATAATATTTTATCCTTTAGTGCCCACATTGATGACGTTTAGAGACGTTTACAGGAACACAAATCAAAAGCTTTAGTTCTTTCACACTGTCCTGATTTGTCATGAAGCAGGTTTTAGTTTATTTGTTGGATCAGTTGACGTGGATTTGTCACTTAATGTGTCCAGATGTTTTGTGGCACCTCAAGTAGCAATAGTAAGCAGACTCTAGTTAATTGTTAATAACATGGGCTTTCTTTAGCATGGTGGAGTGGCTGTTTAAGGCCAGGGAAACCCAACCCCACCCATCACACTTTAATGTTAGAAATAGGCCTACGACAAGGCATTAGCCTCAAACTAACCAACTATCTGACAACTAGCTTGCTAACTATTGACAAAGTCAAAAGTCAAATTTATTTGTAGCACATTTCATGTACAAAACAATTCAAAGTGCTTTACATAAAATAAAAGCTTTGCAGCAGGGAGTGGAAGAAGCATTAAAAATACATAAAAGAATATAAAGAGATACAAATAAAATTATTCATATGAATTTAAAAACAAGCAACAGTCCAGATAAATTCAAAGATATCGTGCAGATTTCATGCATAGACACATGAGAACAGAAATGTTTTTAACCTGGATTTAAAATGTCTCCATTTGGTGAAAGTTTAATCTCCACTGGCAGTTTGTTCCACTTGTTTGCAGCATAACAGCTAAATGCTGCTTCTCCATGTTTAGTCTGGACTCTGGACTGGACCAGCTGACCTGAGTCCTTGGATCTCAGAGCTCTGCTGGCTTTATATTCTCTGAACATATCACAGATTGTAAACCATTAGCAGGCTTTTAAAATCTATTCTGTGACTGACTGGAAGCCAGAGTAAAGATGTTAAAGCTGCTGTGATGTGTTCAGATCTCTTAGTCCGGGTTAAAACTCTAGCAGCAGCGTTCTGGATGAGCTGCAGATGTTTAATGCTCTTTTTGGGAAGTCCAGTTAAAAGAGCGTTACAGTAATCGAGTCTATTGGAGATGAATGCATGGATGAGTTTCTCCTGGTCTGTTTGGGAAACAATAGCAAATTCGCTTCCCTGAATTAGTAGAATTTGGGCTGATGAGAAATACTGAAATGAAGAACAAATTGGGCTGAATTGCACTTCAGTTGTTACCAGGCTGTATAACATGCCGGAGTTACATGGTGTGGATTAATTTTGCTCCACATCACTGAGGTCAGAGAACTGTGCACCCACTCCTGCTGGATTGATTTTTTTTTTTTGCAGAGTTACAGAGTTCAGGGTCACTGCCAACACCTGCCCTTATTTTTCACCAGCTAAACTTGCTAACTTTTACTGGCATGAGCTTGGATTTAAAGGATTTTAAAGGCATACACCGATACGCTGCTGCAGAAGCTGGATTGAGGCCCTGCCCACACCAACACGGATAACACATCATCCACATGCGAATGGCATTTTAGTCAGAAAAAGATTTCTAAAAACTTCATTCATTGTGTACGCAACAAACTGAGGTTGTGGGCGCCTCAGCCCACTTTTTGCATGTCCACTGTTGCTTTGTGTAATGAGCAGGAGCTTGAAAACATAACAAAAATAACAAAAATGGTGCAAATATACAGCTTTTTCTTTTGTTTTCCTTAGCTTTCATCAACTTGCACTGTAGCCTCACATTGAGCAGCAATTCTACGTCATTCTTTGTCCACACAAACTAATCACACAAGTGTTTGCCAAAGAAAAATCAGCTCACCACACTGGAAACAATGCCCCTCCAAAAATAAGTTTAAAAAACAACAAATACGAGACGTTTTTGCTTGAAATAAGCAAAAAAAAATCTGCCAGTGGAACTAGTGAAAATCGGCTTGTCCAGATTTCTTGAAATAACATGTGATATTTGGGACTTTTGAGATAAAAGTGATCTTGAAATTAGCTTAAAAACCTCTTCAAATGAAAAAAAAAAAGCTTGTTTCATATGAAATCTGACCCAAAACAATTTGTTTTCAAGACTTTTTCACTTAACAAGATATTCCAGATGTATTGTCTTCAAACAAGTCCCTATATCTGGCTGAAATGGTGCTTGTTAGGCAGTTGTGTCTTATATTAAGTGTAATGAGATATTTTGACTGAAATGAGACAAATATACTTGGTAAGACTTTGATTTTTTCCAGTGCAGGCATGCTCAGAATGTCTTTCTTTTGTATTCTGACATGTCGTTAATGTAGACATTGCAGCGCGATTATTTCAGGTTTTGTGTGAATTTCTGGATTCTCGTTTAGACAGAAAAATTGTTTTAAACGGAGGTGAAAATATGCATCTAAAAAAATATCTGGAGTGGTGTAGCTGAGGCCCGAATCTCCCCCTGCTCCCTGCATGGTCGCGCTGCACAAACATCTCAGCAGAATCCTCTGATAACGTTGTCAACAGCTGTAAAGCGAACAAATTATTAAACATCTGCAGTGTGTGATTTCATATCAAAGCAGTTTGATTCAATTAGAAAATAAAATGGTTAATTTGAGCTTATCTGAGATGTTCACTTAGCAGGAGTCATTTTCTGATGATTTTAAATATCATTTAATTTAGGTGTTAATTATTCATGTTTTTCCTGCTTTCCTCACTGACAATATTTGATTATTCACCTGGTAATGAGCCAAAGTCATTGTTAATCTTTCGGGATCTGTTACGCTTTGTGAATGGTGGAGAGACGAGGACCCAAGTGCAGATCAGCTGACTGGAGGCAGAGAGAAAGCTTAGGTTTATTCAACAAACTGTAATCTGCCGAGTTCAGAAAAAATAATTAACTAAACTGTGAAAAAGACTAAAGTGAACATAAAACAAACCAGATGATGCAAACAGATCAGCAACAAACATAGATAGTCTGTGTTCGAAACCGCATACTTCTCCTACTACTCCCACTACTCATACTAACTTTTTGAGTTAGTATGCGAGTTTGAGTAAGCGAGAAGTTCCCGGATGCATACTAGATTCTCTGATATGTTGGGTATGCATCATGAGGTTACTACTCATACTCAAACTACCCAAGATGCAACATAACGTGACGTCGCCGATCGTCATTTCCTGTCAAAACGGCAGTTTTAAGCTAGCTACAACGAGGGTAGGTTCACTTCCTGTTTTCAAAACAAAAGCACCAAATTGTATCGTAATGGCTTTCCCTATGATAAAAGGCAACGGGTATTTTATTTTGTGAAAATAACCGGAAGTGCGTTGCTCACTGCGGCTAGCTTTAGTAGCGCCGAATTCGTGGGAACAAAATTGTAAACAGCCGGTATTTTGTCAGGTTTTCAACACGTTGGGGATCTAAACGACTACTTTCTCACCTGAAAATGTTTCAAATGTTGCTAAAGTTTACAGAGTTTAGAGCTTAAGAGAAATCAGCTTCAGGCCGGCTGATTTCGGCTCGGGCAGGAGCGAAATGCATTGTGGGTAAACGCTCTGCATACTGTCTGATCAATGAGTATGCAGTATGGAAGTATGCAGTTTGCAAGTATGTAGTATGTAGTATGTAGTATGTAGTATGTAGTATGCGGTTTCGAACACAGCCCAAGACAACCGAGGAAGACTACACAACCCTGAAGGCAACATGCAGGAATACCGACTAAGAGCACGGACGTAAGAAATGATTAAGCCACAGAAAGTCTAGAAGCTCAAAAGGAAATCAAAATCATGACAGGATCACACAGACAAACCATGAAAAAGGTTTATTAATTCACCAATAATTCAATAATATGGAAGAAAACAGCCCACAGCTTATTTTTATGCCAAAAAAAATGAGCATTAACACCATTAGAAGAGTCAGCTGTAGATGTTGTCATGGTAACAGGGGTCAGTCCTCTTTGTCCTGAAGGTAAGAATATGGTTTAAATGAGCGACGGCAGCGTAATGAAGCTGTAGCATCGCTGGAAGCAGCAGCATTAGTTCAGTTGTGTTTTATTGATCTCAAAGCGGGAAATTCCGTCCCCCCCCGGCTGATATACTGTAAGTGACGAGCTTCAGCAGAGACCAATGAGAGCGCCGATGCTGCAGCTGGGATTTTACCTGCAGGTGTTCATATTTAACCCACTCGGCCTGCAACTCGTCCTCCGTTTAACGCGCAAACATCTGATACTCCGACAGAGTGAGCTGGAATGCGAGGTTGATTTGCATTGATCTCTGTCAGGCAGACACGTTTAGAGAGCACTGATAAGACCCCTGATACTGGCCTGAAAGGGGTAACCGTGACAACCAGCATCACCTTTAACCTCAGCACTTTAGCCTCACTTCCTCATTCTACATAGCGAGATGATTCGGTGGGGGGGGGGGGGGGGTTAACATCAAGAATTCATTCAAACAGTTGAGGCGTGGAGAGATAAGTTTGTCTGAAGCTGATATTATCATATGTGTCAGGTTGATAATTAACCTGCACAGTCCACCCAACGTACAGTCCGCCGTGCTCACAGTGCAGTCTCTTCCCTGGATTTATAAGAGCATCTTCCATCGTTTTCTTAAATTTTAACCAATGCTGTAAACAAAAATCCCTGCTTGCTGGTTACTTTTCTTTTTCACTCCTAACCTGGAACAACAAATTCCAATTAAAGCAAATCCCGTTTTGACCTCACACCTTTGCAGCGTGTCATTTGAAACCTTCAGCGGTCAAATCTTGTTTGTCCAAAGTGCCGAATATTCACCTGCTTAAAGAGCTTGAACCCCCCCCCCCCCAGAGTCTGTTTTTCTTGTGACTTAACTGAACAAAAGCATGCTTTAAGCGCAATAACGCAGAGGAAATCCTTTGCATTCACGGCCCGGGTGTAAAGTTTAGGGATGAAAGCTCTAAGAGGCAGACTAATGAGGATATAAAGATATAGCTGTGGATGCACCCCCTCCCTCCTGCTCGCCCCTCCTCTCCCCTCCTCATCCCACACACAGATCTGGTTTGACCGGACTGGGTAATCAGTTACCTGCTCTATCTGACCTGTGCTACCCGTGTAGCATGCTAGTACACAAACACATCAACAAGCCCCACAGGCCACTTGAAAACCAAGGCCACATCCACATTAAAGTGAATAAAAGCGGCTTTTTGTTCATTTTATTCTCATACAGAGAGTTTCACATCAGGCCGAGTACAGTTTAATTCCTCCTTTATATCTTCAGGCTATATCCCGTTTCCTTATAGCTTTATAATTATTGTTTTAAGGCGAGTTGTTTGCTGGCATACCAGTTATTTTTTCAGACATGTAGAAACTCATTTTAAAAAAAGATAATTGACCTTAAGTCAAGAAATGAATGAGGCCGTTTCATTGTGATATTAACTATCAGCTATGTCTCTCTGAACGTCCCAGGTTCCAACATGTTTTCATTCCAAGATTACAGCCACTTCCGGTACTCAAATTTCAAGATTTCTTTGTCAGTTTTGTGAATATTTAATGACGCAATCTGAGCACAAATATCAAGATGTTTGATGAATGCGTTTTAACCCCACTGTTACACGCATGCTAACAAGCCTTGATTCAACATAGTATCAATGCAGCCTTAGGGTTTTCCTTCACATAAAGCTCACTCTGACCCACCTTCTTCCACATAAAACATCAATGTTTCCTTCTGATCTGAGAAGCTAAGGTCAAAAGGGCCCTATAGCTCACTTCTTTTTGTTTGATACCCGTTCTCCTGATGAGTTTATGGTCTAATCAGCAGTTTTAAGTCATCTTTGATACAACATCATGCTCTTTTTGTAGAACTATAGTTCCATTTTGAGTGCAATAGGCGATGAGGCCAGATGTGCTCCAAGGCTGGGCTAGAAAGATGCTGATATATGATCTGATCTGCTTAGTACTGAACGTCACGTCCAAGGACAAATCAACATGGAGGAAATGGGGATCCACAAAAGAGGCAATTAGATGGCGACCCTTTTTTACCATCTGGGCCATCCATGGTGCCCATACGGGTATAGGGACGCATAATACGTGTAGGTTCTTACACTGGAAAAAATCTAAATCTTACCAGGTATATTTGTCTCATTGAGTATCTCATTACACTTGATATAAGACACAACTGCCTAACAAGTACCATTTCAGCCAGATATAGGAACTTGTTTTAATACAATACATCTTGAATATCTTGTTAAGTGAAAAAGTCTTGAAAACATCTTGTTTTGAGTCGGATTTCACATGAAACAAGCTTTTTTTGACATTTGAAGAGGTTTTTAAGCTAATTTCAAGATCACTTTTAACTCAAAAGTCCTAAATATCACATCTTATTTAAAAAAATCTTAACAAGCCAATTTTCACTAGTTCCATTGGCAGATTTTTTTGCTTATTTCAAGCAAATACGTCTTGTATTTCTTGTTTTTTTACTTATCTTTGGAGGGGCATTTTTTTCAGTGTATACCTACCAGAAACAAAGCTGTGAACACAGGAGTACTGGTTCCATCACTAAATACAGAAGCCCAGACAGACTGCAGAGAGTGTTGCATCTTTCTCAGCTAACTGTACAAACACAGCAGGACTAAATGTTCTTACCAAACAGGAGACTTTAACCCACATGTATACACATGAGGATCAACATAAACTCGCTGCACTGCACAAACAATAGTAACATGCAACCATCACAAAATGGAGCCACAAACCAAAACAACTTCTCACACAAGTTGCAAACAATCCAAACCAAACGTGAACCCATGTGGTCACATTCTCTTTCAATAAGACATTCAATTATTCCAATTTTTCCAGTTTTTCGTAAACAAAATGCATCTCCAACATTCATTTCCTTATACCATCCGTGCTTTGGCATAATTGCCCCCTCCACCCCCAGCTGCTGCCTCAGCTGCATCTTGCTCTGAAGCTGCACATCTTTGCTGGAGATGTGACCTCACAGCTGAAAATACTCTGGAGTTGTGCCTATGAACAGCAGACGGTAACAATGTTCGCTGCGTTTTAAAAACACAACACTTTGGAGATGAGCGATGAAGCTCCTTTTTTCTCTGTTTTTGTGTCGGCGTGATTAAAACAGCCATATTTTCTGCTGTTGTTTTCACACACCGGAGCGCTCACTGCTCTCCCAGTCGGCCTACTGGGTTGCTGGCCAGTTAATTCCTTCAACAGATCAGAAGTGAATGTTTAAGATTTTTGAGATTCCTCACGTGCTGCCCTGAAAAAAATGTTGAACTGTACCAAACAGAGGGCTTGATAGGACATTTAATCAGTTTCTTTCTGTTGGTTTGAAGAGGTTTTTTGCTTTTTGATTTGAATTATCTGACGGATAAACCTCTGATTTTATAATAAATAACTACGCTACAATGCATTCTTTCTCGTACACAAGCATCAACTTGGTGACTGACGGCAGGTTTATTCGGTAAGACAGAGATCCATCACACAGATTACTTTGCATATTCTTGTTAAATAATGTTGTCAGGCCCGTATGCAGTAGAAAAATATCTTTTTCCATGTAAAGAACTTTTTTTTTTATGTAAATGAATCTGAGTCAAAGATGACTCACACGCCCACGCCCACACAGGGTTGTTTTTTCATTACAACATCGCAAAAAAAAAACACTTTAGGGGTTAAACGGTAACCTCTTTGCACTGAAAAAAACAACTCATAAGATTTACTTAAAAATCCCTTTGTAAGTATGTATGTAAATGTATTTGCACTCAGATGATTTAAGTAATATTTAATGCTGCAATATCAAGTAAATTTTACTTACTATAAAACATAACAGTTTTGAAGATTAAGTAACATTAACTTAATTACATCTAAGTTTTAAGTTATATTTATTTAAACAAATTAAGTAAAGTCTACTTGTTTTTCATAGGCAGGAACATCATTTTTCTCAAAATCTAGAGTAAATTTTATATATCTGTAGTATTTGCTGTTATGAAGTAATTTAGTAGATTTTAACGATTCACTTTCAGAGTAAAGTTTATGTAGTATTTCTATGTTTATGTACATACAACTATTAAACATTTCAATTGTATGAGGAAACCTAAGTAAAACTCTTCCCCCATAATTCATGTATTACGTTAATAAAATGTTTAATTTTACTTAAGAAGCTCTAGTTCTTACTGAATCTTAAAAATACAAGGTAGAAATGATGACAGTTACTCTAATAGAGTTTACTTCACCAAAAAGTCACTTTTTTCAGTGTGCCAAACTGTAATCTTTTCCAAATTTTGATCTCAACTCCCGAACACTGAAAACCCCACAGCTCCCCCTCCAGCCATCCAACTGCCCCCACAGCCTGAACAACAGTCCATCCTGAAAAGTAGCTGAAATGGTTCAAAAGTAGAATCAGGAAACGTTTGAGCACACCTGGCCCTCACATCATCCTTCACCTGTAGTTGAACGGCCTGTTCTTTTGCCCCGCTCTTCCTCCCCCACACATCTGCCCCACCTCTGGTCAGTGAGTCCAACTCAGGCAGGCGTAGGTGGACGAGGTACAAAACGAACTGGCTTACCGTCAAAATCAATTTGTTGTCATGTTATTTGTCCTCTAATTCACTCCCGCGAGTGCACTGGAAAAAAAACGCCCCTCCAAAAATAGGTAAGAAAAACAACAAATAAAAGACGTTTTTGCTTGAAATAAGCAAAAAAAAATCTGCCAATGGAACTAGTGAAAATCGGCTTGTCAAGATTTCTTGAAATAAGATGTGATATTTAGGACTTTTGAGATAAAAGTGATCTTGAAATCAGCTTAAAAACCTCTTCAAATGTAAAAAAAAAGGCTTGTTTCATATGAAATATGACCCAAAACAATTTGTTTTCAAGACTTTTTCATTTAACAAGATATTCCAGATGTATTGTATTAAAACAAGTCCCTATATCTGGCTGAAATAGAACTTGTTAGGCAGTTGTGTCTTATATTAAGTGTAATGAGATATTTTGACTAGAAATGAGACAAATATACTTGGTAAGACTTTGATTTTTTCTGGTGTGAGAGTTGCAGAATCTGAGCCTTAAGCAGATCAAAAGCAAAAAGAGTGCATTTAATTGAAGGTTGGACCCCCCAATAACGCAGTGTTGGATACGTACTTCAGCTACGGAGTGTGCATAGTTTTCAGTTTGTTCTCAAAATATCGTGCAATAAAAGTTGAGCAACCGCAGGGGTGTTTTGTCACGCTGCAGTAGGTGTGGTCCAAATACTGTCAGCTCACTCTCTGTGTTTGTGAGGACCTTTTTTATTTTTTTTATCATTTTAGGTCACAAGGTTTTTAAGAGGGGTTTCGGCTATAGTTCAATTTAATCTAAACTGAGAATATAAGTGAACAAAGGGGTTAAGAGGACACAATCCGACTGGCGTTATCAAGAGAAAGAGCTGATCTGTTGCCTGATTAGCTGCTGTCAGACAGTCGGTTAGTTGGGTGGAGGTTTATACGAGCGTGAGGAGTCGTTCCGCTTCCTTCTCCACATCCTTTAACTACACAGGTGACTGGCTTTCCTAAGATCCTGGAAGCTGTGTGTGTGCGTGCAGCAGAGGTTAGAGAACACACAAAAGAACAACAGATCAATAGTAAATGACGAATACGTGAGTCAGTATTGTACAGCAGGCACCCAGTGGGTGTGAACTTGTGTTACTTAAGAGGCTTACCTTACAAACTGCTGTTTGGTCAACAGCGTGCCACAACAGTGGGTCTTTGTCATTTGCATTTTGGGGGGATTTAAACGTTGTTTTAGTGGTCCTGGGGGACATTTTACCAGGTCTAAATGCTTGATATTGGATTTCTGGTTTAGATCTTTTAAAGGTCCAAAAGTTTCTCAGAAAAAGAAAAAAGAGTTACTGAGTTATGCTCTTAGCTGTTTGGTTTTGGAAGGAAATGCACTTATGATTTCTTGTGACCTGAAGTTCTTTTGCCTGCCGATGTTGAACGCACTTATTGTAAGTCGCTTTGGTTAAAAGCGTCTGCAAAATGACCGTAATGTAATGTAATGAGTGTAAAATGTGCAAAAAGAGCCGATGCAGAAGCTCAAAACTTAACAGTGTGATTGGTGGGACTCGGTTAGAGATCACGTTTTTATTTGCGAATATATCAAATTTATTCAAAACGCTAAAACAAACAAAAAAACAAATTCAAATTAGGGGCATTTATGTTAACTGGCCTGTGTAGAGTCAGAAAAAGAAAAGAAAGTGCAGGGGTCACAATGTGGAAACAAAAGCAATCACCCAGGCCACGTAGGTAAGAAATGAAGAGGTCTTCTGGACCTTTAATCAATGTTTCAACTGGCAAAGCTGCAATTATTCATTCATGTTAGCGAGTGTCCTTCCCTACAAGTGGAAATAGTACATCAGACGCTGCGATAAATGGAAGCTGCCTTCGAGTAGGACTTCCTGTGGGTCCAGGAAGCTCAAGCAAGGCTTGGAACATATGCAACATATGGAATTTGGCATAAAATACACTGTAACCAAATCTAATGTAAACTGATGCTGCTTTACTTGGAGATGACTGGAGGTGGGAACTTTTGGGAACTTTTGGGAACTTTTGGAGGTCGTACACACCTGAGAAGCAAATCAAAATGAGCCCAAAGAAAGGTAAACATGTTCTTTTAGACTTTTGGAGATAGTTTGAGATTGGCCAGCATCAAACAGATGATGCGCAGCTACATACCAGTCAGCATCTGTCATCTGTTTTAATGAAAGTTTCTCTCGGGAGAAACAAAGCAAAGCTTTTAAAACTCTGCCAACATTTCTGAAAGGCTGCAAACAAAGCTTTACGGAATGAGACAGAGTGACAATTAGGGGCAAAAATGCCAAAGACTGGCTCTGTTGCCCATGTTAAGTTAGTCTTTTCTGTGTTGATGTACATAATGTCAAATACGGAATGAAAATGAGACAAAATGGCCTTTTTTTAAGCCCATTTTCCAGAAAAAAAACTTTCTCTTTCATGCAGGCTGATGTGGAAACTGGAGGCTTTCCTTTCTATATAAAAATGTCCAGCTGCGATGATACTGAATTAATTTGGAGTGGGGTCTTGTTTGTTGGTTTTTAAATGATAAACGATCAACAATACAAATGTCCTTTGTGCTGTTCATCTGCTGACCTTAGACATACAGTACAGACCTTGTTGTGTCGTGATAAAACCTTTTTCTTTAATCATGAGACACAATAATCCTCGCTAGTTCTCAGAAATGAAGAAGACATTTAGTTTTAGTTTGGAGGAAATGTTTGCTCTCACCAATATTTTCATTCTTAATCCATTTGTAAACTATTTTTACACATGATTTATTATCTATTTGATTATTTTTTTTAATTCCAGAGCCCGAGCTGACGTCTTTACGTTGTTTAGTTTTTTTTAATTAGTCAAACAATCAATAACACAGATAAATGACACTTAATAACCATAAAATATAATAAAAACAACGGCAAAGCTAACACCAGCTCTCTCTTTATAAACCTCTTGAATTATTAATCCATTCTATGAATGATTAATCATATCAACTATATTAAGATTTGAGCTTTTCACGGAGTAAACAGCTGAATTGGTTTGAGGGGAACTGGAGATGTGCATCATTTGATGCTCGTAGTGGTGACCTGGAAAGCCTGTGTTCAGATTTTTCCATCTGAATGACAAAGCTATTATAAAAAGCGTTACGCCATAACAGCCATTACAGGCCTGCTATGGTGATGTCAGTGTGTTTTTATGACCCGCACGGCCATAAATAGCAGCCTCAGTCCTCACGCCGAGTCCACACGGAACGAAAGAGGAAAAAATTCAACAGAAATGTTTGATATTTGCTCAATCTCACACATTTTCCCGACAGGTGTAATCAAGTCCTGTTGTGGAAACATTCGTGTTGGTTTATCCGAAAGGAGCTGAAATGACTTTTTTCGTCGGTCTGTTGGGTAGCAGCTGTTCCCCTCGTCGTGTGGCACATGCAGATGAGCATTTAGACTCAGAAACTGTGCGCTAAATAAACCATTTTGGTTCAATTTTCATCTTCGGTGTCTAAATTTAGCAACATTAAGGTGTTTATCCTCAATATATATCTGTTATGACGGGATATCTGTTGAGCATTAGAGATAAAATATCAGTTTGATCCTTTTTAGAAGACAAAAGAACATTTCCTGCTGTTTTTATTAACCCCATTGCTGAACGTAATGAAAATAAAGTCATAGGATGTGAAGATAACAGCAAACAGGAGTGGCAGAGAGCGGAAGTTAAAAAAAAATCTTTTAGTAGAGCTACACTGGAGGAGGGGGGGGGGGTACTGTGAGTAATAAACGCAGAGCAACAGTTGAGTTCAGGTGCTGCTTGGTGACTCATCAGGATCGATCCAGTTACAGGGTGACAGGCACACAAACAGGCCTACTCTGGAAATGAGGAAAATAAACTTTTAAAGCTGCCAGCTCACCTCACCGGCCTGGAAAATGTCATTAAAAAAAGTTAGTATGATTAAGAGACTTCAGATTATATCGTGCTTTTATCATAAGTTGCTTTTTTTTATTAAATTTAAAAAGAAAACTGATAAGAGAGTGAACAGAATAGTGATGAAATAAGCTGGAATAACCCTTCAAAACGAATTAAGAGATGGTTTTGTTAAGTTTGAGGAGGCAGATGCAAACATAAAGCATCTCCAACAAGCAGAGGACAGACGGGAACTCGGCTGCGGAAGTGAAGCCGGTCAGTGTTTTACTACCTCGCTGTAAGTCTGCCTTTGTTGTTGTAAAAGAATAAAACTGTCTAGGATTTTCAGGCCCGATTTCCATGGTTACATACAGACACAGATACATATAACACACCTCAGAGCTGCTATGATTGCATGCACATCAACAGCAAAACTGTGCAACAACAAAAAAAAAACAACATAGATAAAAAGTTGAGTTAAAAACACTGCTGTGAGGAGGGAAAATGTGTGTGCATAAATGTAGCTATCTTGGAATTTCTTTGGTCTGGCTCTTTCTTTCTTATCAAACTGAATATTTCACCAAGAACAAAAGAAGCTGTAACCATTCACCACGCCTTTTCATAAAGCACATTCCTCTCTTTTTAATGGATATTCTAAGGCACGTATTTCTTGTTGCTTGATTGCGTGCCGTTGGTGGAAATGAACTGCAGTCTGTTGCGGCTCTTTTATCATCAGCACTGTCTCCGTTTCCAAACATCACTCATGTCTGCGGAATCCCTGTCTGTACTTGCCCTCTGGCGCCCCCTGCTGGACCTCGGGCTAACTACAGTGAAGCACCCTGAAAAACCAATTGCTGTGCATGTGACTGTATTTGTTCAGGGGGAGACGTTGTTTCACTAAATATGGCATGGGGTCACGTGTGACTGATGACATCACCACTACCTGTACGAGAGAGATGTTACCTCCATCTCTCTCTCTCTGTACCTGGTTAACAGTATATGCACGTTACAATAAATAATGCCACGAGCTTGATGGCTAAAGAGACAAACGTCTGTTAATCATTAGAATTATTATTCCGCTGTACAGGTAGGCAAAAGGAATAAGCCTACCTGCTAACACCTATGATAAAAGGATGCCTCCAATAGTACGGATTCGTACATGAATAAAACTAGAAAGCCAGATAGAGGGACATGGCAGCGACGCAGACGCTCGTGGTCAGAGCCGTACATAGAGAGAGTTCGGCCAACTCGAAACATGAGCGCCATGTTCGCTACCAACGGCGAAGATTCCACAGCGTAAGCCTATGGGCCGCATATGTCAGAATCGCTGAATTTAAAATACAAATAAGGTTCGATATATCATCAAACTTCGCTTGTAGTATTATCAAGATCCCCACATATGAACTCAAACATTAAGAACATCGTTCGTATACAAGGAGTTTGCTTAAAAGAGGTTCTTGTTAACTCATCAACTCGCGTTCTTAACCAGACATCTCTTGTTTCACAAACACATGCATGAAAAAAACTCTCATTTCAGAATTGGCCAAATACACACAAGTTCAATACATCCAAAATGTTCGTGACTAACTACTGAATTCTTCACAAAGTTCCAGTTTTTTTGCGAAATACATGAGAAAATGATAATGCTATGGACGTGAGTTTCAGTAAGATGTCAATCGCGGGAAGAAAGGAGCATAACATTAGCCCGATAGCAGTAATAACTTAGTAACTGAGGCAAAGTTATGTGTTACCGAAATGTGGCTGTCTACATCGACATAAATTAAATGCACACGTCGTTTTCACAGTAGGTGTTATATTGCATCCGATCCGAGTTACTGATGTTATGACAGTAGCTGCTAATTTTCTAACTAGCATAAGGCTTGACTAACTTCAAACTTAATTCATTTCTTAAGCGGTGTCAGGAGTTTTTGAGAGCATGGTATATATTAATGCTATTATGACTTTATTTTTTTAAATAATTGTTAACAAAAGTCAGAGAAAAAAATAACATTTACCTCACACAACACGGAGAAATCTGTCGCTTTCCAGTTCTTCCTTCTGACCTTAATGGAACTACTGCCTGACTTGTATATGATGTGTATGCTGGGAGGGGTGGTTGGAGGGGGGTGTGGATGCAACGATCTGTATATGTGTTTTTGTCTATTTGTGTTTAAATTCAGTGAGACCAAAGGCAATTTTCATGCTGGCATGACAATAAAGTCTATTCTATTCTATTAATCTCCCATAATTTCCTCCGTTTTTTGTCAGGGGGGAAACGGTGTAGTTGTTTCCCCTGACCCGGTCTTACACTACAGCCATATGCACTGCAGCTTGGCATTATATTGGCATAACAACTAATAATAATTCAATAATGTATTTGAAGTGTTCTGATATAGCTCACTGTGGGGATCGCTGTATGAAATATGAATATTGGTAGCAAACATGGCGTCCACGAAACACGTGACCAGCCCAGAACCAATCAGCATAGCGGGATAGCTCAAACGTTCGAACCCATAGTTGGCCAAACTCTCTCTATATAAGGCTCTGGTCAATGCCATCACCGCCACCGGTACTTCAGGAAGTCTTGGGGCAGCAGTGGCATAAAGGGGGCGGAGTTATTGATGCCACTGCCTTCCACTTATGGAGGCCCCGCCCCCTCCGCTCTGCCACCCCGCTGCCTCCTCAGGTGTCCTATGCCCTCCGTCTCTCCACAGTGGTACCATCAGAGCTTCTGGCAGTACCAGTACCAGCACTACCCCCCCTACCTGAGCCAGGAGCCCCCCCCTGCATGCTGTCCCCCCGTCGTATCCGGAGACCAGCCGAGGCACCCACCAGCCCCCGTCTTCCTACCCAGAATCCTTCAGGGCAGCAGATGGACAGATAGAGGGACATGGCAGCGGAACCGCCCCTTTTTTGGAAGGCCCCTCCTCCTCCTCAGTTAGCCCCACCCCACCAGGCTCCGCCCCCTCCTCAGCTGTCCTGTACCCAGATCAGACTCATCTCCCCCCTCCCCCGCTGCTGCATCTGCCTTATGAAGCTCTGCTCTCTGCTGCCTACCTGACTACAACCCCTATCCCTCCTCCTCACCCGTCCCACCTGTCCCATCACTCCTCCTACCACTCCTGCCCCCCCCCCCCCTCCAAACACTGGGGGACGCTTTCAACTACAGGCCACGCTCCCAGAGTCTACTGCCCTGCCCCAAATCCTGCACATGTGGTGGGGTACATCACGACCCCGCCCCCTAGCCACTCACTATCCCCCCCCCAATCTAAGGCAGATGTTAGCATGTTAGCTTTACATTAAGGCAATTCACCTGTTCGCTGTTAGCATGTAGCTAACGTATTTGTGTTTACAGCGGTGACCTCAGACAACATGTCTGCCTCACTGAAACTTCTGTTGCTTGTTTGGACGTTTGATTCGTCTGTTTATTAGGAACACATTTCAACTTGCTGAAAGATGGCCGTTGGTATTTTCTTTTATGATTTGGTTGGCTGAGTTTATGTTGAGTATCAGCCAACAATGTTGTTGGCACAGTGTTGTTCAATCTGGTATTTTGTTTGTGGTTTGAGTGAATAAAGTTTGTTTCACCAGCAGAAAAAAAAGAAGAATAAAACTAGAAATGTACATCATCAACCCCTGACAACACATGTATAATTATCTTGTTTTTGTTTGCTTTAACACTGGTTTGAATCTTACCTAAAAGAATAATTCTACTTTGTGTCTATGGGTAATTACACATTTGATCTGACAGACAACAACACGTGGAGTTCCTCAGGGTTCAGTTCTGGGGCCTCTTTATTCAACATGTAAAGTTTTTCACTAGCTCAGACAAAATATCTCTGTCTCGTGGTGATTATAATCTCTCATAAACACTCACATTAAATGCCTCAAATAAATAAACAGCAGGATGATCCAGAATTTTCTTCAATTAAACAGACAAAACAGAGATTGTTGCCTTTGGTGCCAAAGAAAAATGCTTCATTTTAGTCGGTGATGTTAAAAAAACACAAACCAAGCTAGAAATCTGGGTGTTGTTATGGCCTTATCAAGTCAGTTATAAAGTCAGCCAACAATCATCTAAATTATATTTAAACTATTGAAGGTCTAATGTGTCAGAGTGATTTAGAACAGCTGCTCTATGCATTCATCCTCAGCAAACTTGAATAATGTAACAATGCATTTCCTGGTCTGCCTAAAAGATGGATCAGACAGCTGATTCAGAACGCTGCTCAAGTCTTCACTACGACCAGAAAAGTGGATCACATCACTCCATCTGAGGTCTCTACACTGGCTTCCTGTCCATCAGAGAGTTGATTTTAAAACACTGCTGTTAGTTCATAAAGCTTTAAATTGTTTCATCGCAGATCTTCTGCTACATTACAAACCTTTAAAACCTCTCGGGTCTTCAGGAACAGGTTTGCTTGCTGTTCAGAGTTAGAACTAAACACGGAAAATCTACTTTCAGTTTTTATGGAGCATATAATATGGGACAAAATCCCAGATAACTGCAGGTTGGCATCAGTTCTTCCTCTTTTAAATCCCACATTAAGACTTTCTTGTTTACCACTGCATTTATTTAACTGAAGGGACCTTGATAAACAACTTTAACTGCACTGTACGTCTCTCTGTGTTTTACTTTTTTCACTTTTTTTTCTAATTATTTTAATGTTCTATTTTAATCAATTTAACTCACCTTGTTGTTGAATATAAAACTTTATATTTAGCATAGAGATAGATACTGTGTATGGTACAACAGTTTGCCCTCAAACACACCTGAGAACATCAGCTACCTAATAAATGTATTACGGGCACCAAAACACTTCATAACTCATCCAAGAGTGGCTCATGCTGCCATGGCAACTTAAAGTGCTGCAGATCGCACATATAAAGTGTGCCTGTATATTCCATTTTGGCACAACTTTCTTCCATGTTGCACTAGAAAAAGGTATGTCCTACATATTATAATAGCATTTTAATCTAAATAAATGAACATGAAAGTCTGTTCTGCCAAAATGTTAAAGCAATACAAAAGTACTCACAGTTTAGCTCACATATTCTGCTGTAGGGGGAATGAATACAATGTATTGTGATTTTTAACAGTATGTAACATGCACGAGTATTAGCTTGGTAAGTCTAGTTGTGAGATGTCTGTCCTACGCTGACACTTATTCATCTTTAACCCACCTGACGTGGACCGACAAGGCTTCCCAAAGCAAGTATAATGTATAATCTGTACTCGTCCAGAAGCCGGTTAGCTTTTGCTGTAGTCATGGATGAACGGCGGCCTCTAGTGGTGAACACGAGAACTGCGTTAATGTAAATTCCATTTTCTATGTTTGACGTCAGCGCGGCAGCTCTCCTCCAATTGGCTGCCCCGCACAGATCACATGACCTCCTCCCAGCTCGCTGTCCTTTATGTAGCCAGTTCGTAACAGCAGCACAATAACATAGTAGTGCGTTTCTTTTACACTTTCCCACCGTGTTTACAGTTAAACTGTCGCCGTAAATGTTGTAGTTTGTGAGGGATTAACATCGACAGGACTTTAACTAACTTGTACACATGATAACAGGTGAGTAGACGGGTTTTTTTAAGCTTTAAAGTGTTTGTTTTTGTTGTTTTGCTCTGTCAGCCATTCTGTCTCTCAAGCCAAAACTCACCGTGATGGATGACTAAGAGATTATGAATGGACATTCACATTCAGACGATGCCTCACAATGAATCGATTATTTCTTAACTAAATGTCTATTTTTTAAACATTTCCTGAAGCCAGTGAGCCTTCTTCAACTCATGTAATGTTGCAACCATCTGTTTCACAGCTGCCCCTTCCTTATGTTCTCTGAAGCTCTCAAAACAAGTTTTAATTCGGTTAAATTCGCATTTAAACAGTTCAGTCGTAACTCTTGAGTCACTTGTCTAGCTTCACGTGTTCCTGTCCGTTCAGCTGGGATTTAACCGAAAATAACTAAGTAAATTACCTGCCAGATTATTAAAATGTGGAGCCACCAATTTTAATTTGAATCGAGTTGTTCCATCCACTGTGGATTGCTGTCTACTTTTTTCACCAGACCCTTGATGAGTATGTACTTAAATTTCTATCTATAGCTCACCTATGCTCAAAGATTAGTGGAATATATTTTAATTCATTTTCTAAATCCTATTAATACAAATCAGGGTCACAGGAGCGCTGGAGCCTCTCCCAGTTGCCATTGAGCGTAAGGCAGGTGAGCCATTGTGGTAGAAATGTGCCTAATAAGTTCAATTAACACATTTCTGTCCCTTGGAGTTTGTGATTTGATATTTACGTGACAGACTAAACAGTTTTCATCACAAGAGTTCAGTTATTACCATTTTTCTGCTCCTGAAACCTGCACTAATGGGTTAAAAGCGCATTAATCATCATAATTTGTGTAAAAAGAATCTGGATAAATAGCACAGAGGCAGAGCTGTGATATTATGATCTCTGAAGTTAGTGTTTCTGAATGGGACTGAAGCTGCTTTGAGTCTGTAAAGAATGACGAAAACCTGAAAAATAACTTTACTTTTGACTAATCTGAAATGATTGAAGACTTGGAAATGAGGAAGTTACCTTTAAATCAATCCACGCTAAAGGGGATGATGTTCAGTCTTTTTCTGTATCAGCAGCCTTCCTGAGGGATAAATATTCCTCATGCTGCTGGTGTTCCTGGGTTCCTTCGCCCGCTCCTCACTTGGTTTTTAGTGCACACTGGACTCTGCATGTCTGATTTAACAGTGTTTATACTGGAGCTCTTCATTGGGAGCACATGATGTGACAGAGGGTGGTTGAAGTTTCCTTTTAAGTCAAACTCAGAAAAAAAGGTGATCGGATTAATTTGCCTTTTGTGATGTGATATTAAACAAAAAAAAAAAAGCCTTTTTTTTCACAAAGGAATCTGTTCATTAGCTCCTAAATAAACAAAAAAAAAAAAATAAAGTGTCAAGTGGATTTCTCTTAAATCCATTTCAGAAAAGAAATCTTTACATGTACAAGCTGCTTTAATTTAACAGGAGTAATGGGTCACATGTTTCTTTGAGACATAGACTCTCGTGACTGCTTACTCAGAGTTATTGCAGCTTTACCTACTTCCTCTCTTATTTAATTACCCAAACATCTACATTTATGAAACCTTCAGCTCTTTCTCGATCCTTCATTTCAGTTTAAGCGCAAACGACCTGAAGCTGTTTTATCTGTTTGGCGTTTTCGACGTGAAGTTGTTGTGGTGGTCGGCTCGCCAGCAGCTGGAGCCGTGTGTCTTTGTGCGCCTCATTCTCTTTATACGGGCTGAAAACACCTGGAAGCTTCTCTTTGTTGCATCTGTAAAGGTTGCACAGAGGGGTGGGAGTCAGAGCGGTGTGTTGAGTGCAGAACTATGCAGCTACTTACTCAGATAGAAACTCAGCTCAGCCTCTGCTGCGCAGTTTCCTCATGTCAGACTGTCAGTTCTGACGTGTCCAGCACAGAAACTCGAAGACGTGACGTAACGTGTTTTGTTCCTCGTGTTTTCTCTCAGAGCCGCAGAGGAGCATCTGACCCGAGCTGACAGGACGGCGGTCTGAGAGAGATCTCGCTGCGTCCGTCGACATGAAGACAGAAATCCCTTACGACCAGGTGAAGTGCTTTTTCCTCATTTCTTTTACAGTGATTCCACATGGTTATTTAAACTCAAACCTTCAGTCGTGTCCGTATTTCATTGCTCACATCTTGGAACTGTACATTTCCTTTGACAACCACTTTGAGCACATGCTTATTTTGACATTTTGTGCACTAAATGATATAAAAAAAAGCTGATAAAAGTGGTTGCACACATAGGCCGGGTTCATACTTGACAAATTTAGTTTGGTTGGTGTTGATCCACCTCCAGCCGAGTCCTGGTGGGGTTTGATTTAAATGTAAAAGCAGCACCGACCAAAACCATCCAAACATACTGAGAATCCCAGTATGGTCTATATGTGTGCAACGCAGGGAAGTCTGGCACTATTTCAACTATTTTATGCCTCTGTGGCAGCTCCGCTGGTAGAAACGCGCCCATTTAAATCACTTTGTTTAAGTTCTACCTGCAGAATATACCAGAGATGGGACCAAGTCACACATGTGCAAGTCTCAAGTCTTAGCTTTCAAGTCCCAAGTAATTTTTTCTTGCTCAAGTCAAGTCAAAGTCAGGTCCCCTTATTATTGCAATTTTACCTGCAGAATCTGCTCTTAATAAAGTGAAAAGACAAGATATAAGTAACTGTCAGTAAACATTATTGGCCAATGTGTCCAACCTGTCCACCCCGTATCATATCAAGCTAACGTTAGCTAACTACCGACTAGGCTAACAGGATAATATTAGCTAATTTGACGAGCACTGACTGGTCAGAATGGATCTTCAAATGACGAACAAAGTTCGAAGTTATGCTAGATGCTTAACACTCAAGTCATTCAAGTCATCGTGTCTCAAGTCAAGTCAAGTGCAGAGTCTTTAACTTCCAAGTCCGAGTCGAGTCTCAAGTCTTTTATTTTTTGTCAAGTCAAGTCACAAGTCATCAAAACAGCAACTCGAGTCGACTTGAGTCCCCATCTCTGGAATATACATCAGAGAAGACACCCAGTTAAGTTGTTATCAGGTTTTTCAGGGTTTGATATACATAGGAAATAACCCTAAAACTGAAGACACCCTGAGTTATCTGTTTTATATTTAAAGGCTGCCCCTTTACGTTCCCATTCCTGTTGACACACCAGGTCATCGTCTTTCTGTGAAGTCGTGGACGTCCAGTAAGACACGGTGCAAAAGCAGGAAGTCACGGAGCTTTATAAATAACCAGAGAAACTAAAGTATCGTGAAGGACTTACAGTTTCCTGTATTGATTATTCATAGTTTCACTTCAGCTTCAGCTCGCTTTGACTTCAAAGGCAGCATTTAAGGCAAGGCAAGGCATCTTTATTTATACAGCGCATTTCATACCACAGGCAACTCAATGTGCTTTACATAAAGACAACAGCATAAAGCAGCATAAAAACAAGCAATTTAAAGAGAAAAAAAAATAGAATAAAAATTAAAAACACAGTTAAAAGCAATCAAAGAAGAGGGGAAAAAGAAAGATATAAACTCAACCATAAGCACACGGAAAGAGAAATGTTTTTAACCTGGATGTAAAAGTGCTTACAGTTGTGGCTGATTTCAGTTCTGCTGGTAGTTTGTTCCAGTTGTGTGCAGCATAACAGCTAAAAGCTGCTTTACTGTGTCCAGTTTGAACTCTGGGCTCCACTATCTGACCTGAGTCAGCAGATCTCAGAGCTCTACTGGGTTTATACTCTGCTAGCATATACTCTACTAAACCATTCCGTGATTTGTAGACGAGCAGCAGAACTTTAAAATCTATTCTGTATCTGACCGGGAGCCGATGTAAAGACTTAAGAACTGGGGTGATGTGATGTGATCTCTTTGTTCTGGTTAAAACTCGGCTGCAGCGTTCTGAATGAGCTGCAGCTGTTTGAGACTCTTTTGGGGGAGTCCAGTCAGGAGACCGTTACAGTAGTCCAGTCTGCTGGAGATGAAAGCATGAATCAGCTTCTCCTGATCCGTTTGGGATATGAAACCCTTCATTCTGGATATGTTCTTAAGTTGATAAAAGGCTGATTTGGTGACTGATTTTACATGATAGTTGAAGGTCAGGTCTGAGTCTATCAGCACGCCGAGGTTCTGGACTTGGTCTTTAGTTTCTAGAGACAGACTCAAGATGTTTACTGACAGCAAACCTCTTCTCTTTGTTGCCAAACACAATGACCTCAGTTTTTTCTTGATTTAACTGATTTAACATTTAAGGTTTAAGAAAGTTTAGGTTGCAGTTTTATGTGAGAATGCATCGAAGGTTGTATGATCGTGTTGATGTGTTGTGATCTGTGCAGCTGGTGGGCGTGGAGTGGAGGGGGCAGGAATCCAACAGGAAAGCACAGGTGGTAAGTTACCGAGGCCTCTTACAGGCACATCCTTCACTTTATGTTTTGTTTTTTTTCAGGATTTGAAACTGTAATCGTACTGCTCTTATTACACATTTAAATTATTTAACAGGATAGAAAAAAAGAGATGTGACACCTGTTGAGCTTTTCCTTTCCACAAAACCTGATTTTGGTTCCTTACGGCACCAGAACATCTCACTCTGTGCTGTGAGGAAGTGGAAATGATCATTTTGATTATAGATTCCTTGCTTAAATCTATATGCAGTTCATCACCACTCTGAGGTGCTGGAAAACCTTGCAAGGTCACCTTGAAAATGCTTGAAAAGTGCTTTAATTGGACTTGGAGAGAGATGTAAGAATCCTGGGCTGTGTTCGAAACCGCATACTACATACTTCCATTCTGCATCGATCAGACAGTATGCAGAGCGTTTACCCACAATGCATTTCGCTCCTGCCCAAGCCGAAATCAGCCGGCCTGAAGCTGATTTCGCTGAAGCTCTAGTCTAAACTCTGTAAACTTTAGCAACATTTGAAACATTTTCAGTAGTCGTTTAGATCCCCAACATGTTGAAAATCTGACAAAATACCGGCTGTTTACAATTTTGTTCCCACGAATTCGGCGCTACTAAAGCTAGCCGCAGTGAGCAACGCACTTCAGGTTATTTTCACAAAATGAAATGCCCGTTGCCTTTTATGATAGGGAAAACCATTACGATACAATTGGTGCTTTTGTTTTGAAAACAGGAAGTGAAGCTACCCTCGTTGTAGCTAGCTTGTAACTGCCGTTTTGACAGGAAATGACGATCGGCGACGTCACGTTACGTTGCATCTTGGGTAGTTTGAGTATGAGTAGTAACCTCATGATGCATACCCAACATTTCAGAGAATCTAGTATGCATCCGGGAACTTCTCGCTTACTCAAACTCGCATACTAACTCAAAAAGTTAGTAGGAGAAGTATGCGGTTTCGAACACAGCCCATGATACAGCACAGGTTACAGCACAGTTGTACATATTCACATATTCCATGATGTGCAGCTTTTAATCGCCCCCTCTCTGCCAGTACGCCAGGTGTTTGATGGCTCTGGCCTCTGTGGCCTGTGTGCTTCTGGCTTCCATGGCCCTCTATAACCTCCTGACCCCGATAGCCTCCTCTGGTCCCGCTCCGGCCATCTGCCGCCTGCAGGAAAAGGCTAAGTCCTGCTCAGACCCCTGCAAGTAAGCAAATGTGACGTGAACGACTGTAGTTCAATGCTCAAAGCACAGTTGAATCAAGTTAAAGTTCCAGATCATACAATAATAATCTGTTTTCAGGGCCCCAAAGTGGATGTGCAGATTTTTTTATGTGGAGTTAAGGTTTAAGTTTACATCAGGAACCCAAAATGGGATTTAAAGATACAGATAGCTACAACAGAGCTGGTCATGCTCATTTTAAGAGCTTGAATAATACCTGAGGGCCGAAGTATCCAGGCTCCTTCCACCTGAAACGTGATAAACTCTGTGATGTTATCACTGTTTACAACCATATCTGTGCTGTAATATCATGATACTTATTGATCTCCGCGCTTCTCTCCTGTCAGGATTGTTCTGGTGGAGAGCATCCCTGAAGGGCTGGTGTTTAACTCCAGCTCCACTCACCCCTCCATCTTCCAGGCGTGGATCAATCTGATGGCCGAGGCGCGCAGCAGCGTCGACATCGCCTCCTTCTACTGGACGCTGACAAACAAAGACACCGAGACCCACGAGCCGACAGCCCAGCAGGTCAGCGGAGCCTCCTGGTTTCATTCTGTCTGTTCTCTGCTGTTGGACTGCAGAACGCAGCGTTACAGATGTGTCTGTTGCTGTGTGCAGGGTGAGGCCATCCTGACCAGGCTCGCTGAGTTATCAGGGAAGCTGCATGTTCGTATTGCAGTGAACACACCGCAGCAGAGCCAACCACAAGACGACCTCAAACTGCTCAACGACTCAGGTGTCTTTTTTCTTTCTGTCTTTCTTTATTAAAGGGATAGTTCGCCTCTTTTGACATGAAGCTGTGTGACATCCCATATCAGCAACATCATTTATGAACATCTTCTTACCCCCTGCTGCGTCCTGTGAGCCGAGTTCCAGCCTCGTTTTGGTGTTGACGAAAGTAGTCCGGCTAGTTGGCTGGGGTTTAAAAAATAAAGCGTTTTGCTTCTCAAAACAATATGCGTTCAACAGAGTAATACATTTGCATCACAAAATGGTTCTCCAGGAAAAAGTCAGACCTCACAATCGCTTGGCGCTATTTTCTCTCCCTTCGTATTGTATTACTGGACACACTAGTTCAGACACAAACCAAGCAGTCCCCTGCTTCCGAGCAGCAAACACCGTAACAGGCGCGGCTGTCGGCAGCACGCAGTGATACGAAGGGAGAGAAAATAGGGCCAAGCGATTGTGATGTCTGACTTTTTCTTGGAGAATGATTTTGTGATGCAAATGTATTACTCTGTTGAACGCATATTGTTTTGAGAAGCAAAACACTTTATTTTTTAAGCCCCAGCCAGCGAGGCTGGAACTCGGCTCGCAGGACGCAGCAGGGGGTAAGAACATGTTCATAAATGATGTTGCTAATATGGGATGTCATACAGCTTCATGTCAAAAGAGGCGAACTGTCCCTTTAAACAACAGCGGGTGTCGCACTGATGCGTCACCCGATGTTTGGGTTGAAATATCCTCGTTATAAGACACAAAACAAAAAATGCAACAACTTTTCCCTCAGAAGTCACAGTCATGACACCAGTTTTATCACAGAAATTAAGCTTCTGCCACCATCAGAAACCACCAATAAAACTCTGGGGCCAACAGTGTCCTTCTATCACCAGCTCAACGTGTTCACACACAGATTAAAGCATATTAACCAGCAGAGGACCAATGAGAAACACTTTGGTCTGACAGTTAAACACCAGACTAACTTTCGGTGGCTTCGGCTGTGAATGAAACATCGATTTTATGGGAATCGGGCTTGTGCATTAACAGTGTTTGAGGGTCAGTTTGTTGTTTTGCTCTCACAAACAACACATTCTGAGCTTTACAAGATCTAATCTTTAAAATGAATCATCTTTGGTGTTCAGAACAGTAGCTCACGTTTGGCTTTTGGTCCGTTTCAGGAGCCGATATCAGGACAGTTAACATGAGAGCGCTCACGTCCGGCGTCCTTCACACCAAGTTCTGGGTCGTAGACAAGAAGCACATTTACATCGGCAGTGCCAACATGGACTGGAGGTCCCTCACGCAGGTGCAAACACACACACGCTCACTTTGGGGGTATGACGGTGTCATTGGACCTCTACATTCTGACCGTCGGCCACTTGTGGTGTAAACTCTGACTTTAAACGGATTAATTCAGTGATCAAGACGAGCTTCAAAGAGTTTTGGCCTCGCTTCGTTGGCTCCCGGTCAGAGCATGTGAACGGTGCGGACGGTGGAGCGGAGCGGTGAAATATGGTGAGAGCGGTTTTCAATTTAAAAGCCGGAGCGAGGATTTCGCTCCGCTCCAGTTCGCTCCGATGCGCTCACAACGTCAATTAAAAATGTCGGATTATAAAATTTGTAAAATAACATTTTTGATTTAATGTAGTCTAGTGTAATAAATTAATAATTAAATAGGAAACGCGGGGCAACATGAATGGAGCGAGATGTTACGTTTACAGCTGGGGACAAGCAGCCACGCGGGCCTTGTCACCCGTAGTAAATGAGGAAGTGAGCAATTCAAGTCGAGGGCGCAACGGTGTGTTCTATGTGTGGCGGAGCTAGCATTAGCTGCAGAGAGAGTGCGGATAATAAACAGGGAAACACCCGAACTGTAGGGCCTACAAACGCTATCGAGCGTGGATTGTGTATTTCGTCTGGAGTTTTGGGACACGGGAACGCTCGGAACAGCTCAGGTACCGTGAAGACATGTTCCCCTTTCTGATTGTCTGAATTAAGCTGACTGCTCAGGTGCTAGTTTTAACCGTGACCCTCGTTTCCTCTGCTTTGCTTCCGTTTCTGCTGATGCTCTCGCGGCCACACACACACACACACACACACGCACACACGCACACACACACACACGCACGCCTCTCCCTCCTCCTGCCTAGCCCAGCCTGCGCTCTCTCTTTGCTGTGTCGTGTGATGCATATTTAAGCTGAGTAATCTGGTGGGCTTCGTCCTGACGTGGTAGTTTTCCACCTGGCGCCCAACATTTTCTAAACATTATTTTTTGTACGTCAGATTGGCGATAATTTAACAGCCAGTTAAATAAGACAATACACCGTCACATCATTAAATCAAACGCCGTGTGTCCCAGGGCCCTGTCATAATTACATGAAGTAAAAATGTCAGAAAATTCCTTCTCCTGCAAATTTGAGCGAGCGTGGAGCGATTTTGCCTGAGCAGCAGGAAAATTAAGGTGAGCGCGGAGCGTCCTGGCTCAACTTTGAGCGGGGAGCGAATGAGCGAACATCCTCCTGAGCGGGGAGCGGGAATTGCGCTGCGCTCCGCTCCGTTCACATGCTCTGCTCCCAGTTCATCACAGGATCCAGTGTAGAATTTGTTTTTAACAGTCTCAAAGGAGTAAACTCCACCTCACCTGTCTGAACTTTTGAAGCCTCATGCTCCATCCACAGCACCGAGGTCTATGAATCAGTTGCCTTTGGATGTCACTAGATCCCGGGTGAAAGGTGAGGGGTGTCAGAGCCTTTTCAGTTGTGGAACAGCCTACTTTTTCACATCAGAGCAGCTCAGACTCTCTGTCACTTTCTTAGACTTTAAAACGTTGTTGTTGTAGATCGATAAGCTGTTTGCTGCAGTCACACAAAATTAAATATCGATAAGTAACACCAGCTAAAGATTTCACTGTCGAGAAATGGGCAGCCACAGAAATTTGAGATTCACCGTAATATTACATTCAGATCAATTATAAAAGACAATAGACTAAAACCAAATAAAAAGCAATAAGCCAAAAAAAAATAAAATGTGCCGATCAAAAATAATAAAAAGCCATAGGTTAAAACCATTAAAATATAACAAATAAAAGAGGATGAAAAGAGGCTAAACAAATAAAGTGCAGCGGTCAACAACCCAAGGAGTCTTCAAATGGGCTTCAAGGGCCAGTGCGCAATCATCCGCCAAGTGGCCGGGTCCGTGGGGTTCTCTTCTCAGCGCTTTATGTCAACTTATGTCCAGCATTAGATGTCAATTGCATGGAAAATGTCCACCACACATCATGCAACAGAAGCTCCACACAAAAACAACAACCTTCAGGTCACAGATGATGCATGCATTAAACCAACACTCTAAAATACATCCTATAAACACAATAAAAAGCATTGATCTACCAGTTTACACTACTGTGATCATAAGAGAAGTGTAAGGAGTCTTTACTGTATCTGTTGTGTGATCCAAGCCAAGCAGAGTTATTTCCTCTGCCCTGTTAGCGTCAGTCCCAGTCTAAGGGAAGTTTGCTGGTTTTAATAATTCTTTCTTTTTTTCTTTATTTAGGATCGTTACCTGTCAATCATACTATTATCACAGGTTACGTCAGCCTCACAGAGAAAGTAATTCTCTCCATTCGATAGATTTCATATACAATATCATACCATTCCCTAATAGATGGGGTATCTGGTTTAAGCCATTTCCTTGTTATTGCTTTCCTAGCAGCTGCACTCAGCCTTCCAAACAGTTTCTTTTTATTTTAATAATTTTTTCAAACCACTGCATCCCAGAACTCTGCAAAGCTCATCAAGAACAAGCTGGATGTAATCCAAAGCTTCACAGTTCCAACTTTGTTCTTGTTTTCTCTCTCGTTTTGTTGCTGGTCACCAGGTGAAGGAGCTGGGCGCAGTGGTCTACAACTGCAGCTGTCTGGCTGAAGACTTGGGGAAGATCTTTGAAGCCTATTGGTTCTTGGGGGAGAGTAAGTCGATCCCGTCGCCTTGGCCATCCAGCTTCTCCACGCTGTACAACAAGGACACGCCCCTGCAGCTGCCCCTGAACAACACGCCGTCCGACGTCTATCTGTCGGTGAGACATCTCGGCTCATCTCATTTTGAAATGCAGAAATCGACCAATGGCTCACCGGATGTCTCTCCTCTGTCACCCTCAGAGTTCCCCTCCATCTTTCTGCGCAGCTGGTCGAACTCCGGATATTCAGTCCGTCCTCAGTGTGATAGAAGACGCCCAGAGCTTCATCTACATCGCCGTCATGAACTACCTGCCCACCATGGAGTTTTCTCGCCCTAAAAGGTACCTTTGTTCAGACTGCAGGGAAACAACTTCTTCAGATTTTAGCTCGGCGAGCGACGCGTCTCATGAACACACGTATCTGTGGTGATATTTAAAGGCCCCACTGCTTTGCTTTTCTATGCTTTATCTGGTTTGTTAAAATGATGTGGCTGATGAGACAGCTGCTTGAGTTCAGTTGTCCCACTCTGTGCAGGTACTGGGCAGACATCGACACCCAGCTGAGGCGAGTGGCGTACGAGAAGCGGGTCAAAGTGCGGCTGCTGATCAGCTGCTGGGCCCACAGTCAGCCCCTCATGTTTCCCTTCCTGAAGTCTCTGGCCTCAGTGCACGACCCCACGGGCAAACTGGACATCCAGGTGGTGAGTGGCTCTTCCGACGCCCGGTGCAGGTCACGTGTCCTCTCCCTCTGAGAGGAGTTTATGCATATAACGATGCAGTAATCACGATGTGAGGACCTCCTGCTTTGTTTCTCCAGAGGCTGTTTGTGGTACCTGCCAACCCCACGCAGAAAGAGATCCCATTTGCAAGAGTTAACCACAACAAGTACATGGTGACTGATAAAGTAGCATATATAGGTAAGGCCACAGACCACATACTTAAATCTGTTTCCCCTAAAATGTGGGATTTTGTTCACAGGACGTTAAGATAAAAATTAGGGCTGGGCGAGTTAACTCGTTATTTGTTTATTTTTTAATTATTTTTTTGGGCTTTTTAACAAATGTTATGGCACTTTCATTCATATGGCAGCACATTTAAAATAAAACTAAATGCTAAAAGCTATACGCTACTTTTGCATTCATTTTTGGATTCTGCGTACAAATGCGATTAATCGTGATTAATCATGTGATTAATTAGATTGAAAATTTTAATCGTTGCCCAGCCCTAATAAAAATACTTGGAGAAAATGTGGAAACCAAACTGAATCGATTATTAATTGCTTTAATTTCCATTCAACGTTTTCACTCGTTCATCATCAGCATAGATGGACTCAAATCTAATCCGTGTATTTCCGTCTTCAGGTACGTCGAACTGGTCAGGTGACTACTTTGTGCACACAGCTGGCTCAGCGCTGGTCGTCAACCAGACGGCGTCGCAGTCCCTGGAGCCAACCGTCCAATCACAGCTGAAGGCCGTCTTTGAGAGGGACTGGGACTCCGACTACAGCACTCCGCTGACTCAGAGCACAGACCATAAAGACCTCTGTTAGCTCAACAGCCAGCGTTACATCACACACGAGTTTGTTTAGGAACTCTTGAACTCAACACGTATTACGGTGCTGTATTTGATCAAGTATTTTGCACTTGGAACAGTCGCTCATTCAGTGAAAACACAAACCTCTTCTTTCCTTAAAAGAATGATGAGCTACCAAAACAATGAACTGCCCATTTCTGGGAGTCTTCAGGTTAATTTTTTTCCTCTTAAATTGTGTAAGTACTACTTTGCATCTCTTTGAGTGATTGGATGCTCTGATGTATTGTCAGACGACATCCTGCCAATGCTGACAAATCAGCCTCCAGCAGACATGCAGGTTTCTTTGTGCTTTCTGTCACGTAAAATCCGTAAGTGTTGAGGGAGCTGCTCCACCCCTGGAGTAAGGCCAGTGTTGAGTGTTTTCAGCTGGCTCCCATAGTCACATGTGGATCACTTTCTTAAATGATCACAACCACAACGCAAATCTTTTACGCGTCTCATCTCAGGGAGAAAAGTTTGGAGTGTTTCCACAAACGGTCATATTAGTCTGCTGGAATTCGACATAATTTACGCTCTGACCTGTGTGCTGTGAGTGCAATGGACTATTAAATTCATTTAATACGACAGTCTGCAGGGCGCTTAGCAGACTGAAAGATTGGAGGCAGGAAATAAGAATGAACACGTTTGATGCCACTGTGTGGAGTGATTGAAGCTACTAAAACTGTTCTGGAGCAGTTCTGCAACGTTTCCCTTTTCTTCGTAAAAAAAAAAACTCTTTTCAATAAAGGGCTTTAAATCCAACATGGTTCTGCTTATTCACTGCAGCCTACATCTACCCAAGTTTACTCAGAGCTACAAAATCATTTATACGATACATTTTTAGAAAAGTAAGTCCATTTTTCCACAGACTTTTTGACTTCAACACTTTCACACCCTCCTTTTGATTAAAAACTATCTTGCTTTCTATCTCCTCCCGAGCTAACTAGCTTCTTGAAGACATAACGTGTTATAACATAATCACAGGGCTTTATCTTGAAACTCCACCCCAACAAATGGAAGAAATCACAAGAGGTGTTGAAATTACACCAGTGTGTGTCAGTTTGGCATATTGTGTAATAAAAAATTAAACTCCTACATATGAATGGCTCATTGGCTCACGTTGTATCATTAACATAACACCAAAACATCCCCAACAGCTAACCAAAGAAATATATCAGGCTATATAGTAGTCTCACTAGTAGGTCTACTGTATGGGAATAGCTGGGCAGATCTTACCCAATCTAGCAAAGACGAGTAGAGCAGGTACATTAGCCATGTACAATGCTTTGAACATCATAAGCATGAGCAAAACGCATGTTTGGTTTGGAAACAGGCAGCAGTCATGAAATGCTGAGTAAGAACTTTCCCTTTGGGCAAGAGATGTGTGGTTGAGACACACCGCTATGGTTCCCATATGCTTATTTTTCCTAACCCCTTACCCATTTGCATCATTTCTGGCCTTTGGTTCCGTTTCCTCTTTAACTTGTTTTTGGACATTTTATTTTCATGCTGCATTAAACAACACATTAAAAACGAGTAACTGGTCTTTTTTTGGAAGTTTTACATCAGCCTGACGAGCCAAACGCTGAGTCAGCAGTTCGGACCTTGCTTACGCTGCATCAGAAATGAAAGCGAAATGAAAAACATCTCGAGACACTGCTGCTCAGCCTGTTTCTGCTGTCTCCTCCGGACAGTACAGTCGGATATACAAAGGGAAGTTGAAGGCCTTGCCTTTTTATTATCCAATATTGTAATTAGTAGCCTATTCTCAATCTGATCCCTATTTGCATGGACAGAAAAAGATGGGAATCCATACACTACGCTAATACTACACGTTAAAGTAACTACTTTTTGCACTACAGACTAGTCTAAATAAATCAGCCAACTTTCTGTATTCTTCCACTCTGTCAGTTGGAGCCTCTACTCTACACACGAACATTCCGTGTCATTGGAAAGCATTGTAAACTCAGAAATCACTACGCTAACACTACACGTCAAAGTAACTACTTTTTGCACTACAGACTAGGCTAATTAAATCAGCCTATTATTTACAACAATTATTTACAATATTTACAACATTGCGCCTAGGTTGCAGTGTGTGTGTTTGTGAGAGAGACTTACCAATGGCAAGCTCACTCATCAATTGATTGTTTGATAAGCTTGTAGTAATCTTCCTTTTTACTACTCAGATGTCTGCCAAATAAAGACCGTCTGTTTTATTTCAGGAGTTTCTCAGCAGTGTATTCTGGTTGCCTCAAACAGAAAAGAAAATCAGCCAATACACCCAAAGTGTCCGTGGTGACTGTATAATAAACACAGTTCGTACGGATTTCATACTAGACTATAACGTTAGATGAAACTGTAACAAATGCCCGTCGATTATATCAATGTCCATGAAAGCTTGTTTGTTATTATAAAGGTCTAAAAGTAGAACTTTAGCCAAGCTACTTCACCTGACTGACCTACATGATGTTTAATTTTATAGTAGCTAGGCTCGTAGTTGATTTTAAAGTAAGTTAAAGCACAAGAATGGAGACAAATAGTTTAAGATTAACACAATTTTGGGGTTTAACCTGGCTGCCTTATTTTGTGTAGGGACAGATAACAATGAAAAGAACGGGAAATATTGCAGACTTCTTTGTAAAGAAGCACAAGTCAGACCCAGATCAGGCCCAAACAGACCCCAATCATGAAACCAGCAGCCCTGGCAGCTCCCAACCAGGCAAGTCGGTGTGGGCAGACACAAGGAGCCAGGCTACCACCACCAGGTCAGAGTATTCAAAGGCAGTTAAATGCATTTCCAGTTTATAGAAGTGGAGCCTCACTTTGCCCAGATTGTTAATGTAAAGAGGGGGGTGTGTATGTCCTGCTGGTGAATATTATGATCACGATAATGTGAGTGGGTGTGTGAGATAGAGATATATGCATAATTTTTGTTGTTTTTCTGTAGACATCAATAGTGACTGGCCAGACATGTGGACTGCCAAACAAAAAGAAGAATTTAAATCAAAGTTTTGTTGAATGATTTAAAATAACATGTTCAAAACTAAGCATTCGTTCAAGAAAATTATATTCAATATTTGTAGTGATATTTATTTACTGTATATCTAACAAAGTATGCTAGAATAGTGTTCAGCTACTGAAAAGTAAATAGTTTGTTTTGAGTTTATCTGATTGGTTTTGATGTTTGGAAGGGAATGATTTTTGGTGAAATATGAACAAGGATGCATTGTCAACTTCAGATTTGAAGCATTTTATTTAAATAAATGCTGAAAAATGACCTGAAACACCATGTTTGCCTCATGTTGAATATATTTTAAATTCATGCAGGCTGCTTGTGTGACCAGTAAAACCTACAAACTGCACCTGATTAAGTCATGATAATTTTGTATTAATGAGTAAATACTACTGACAGATTTTTGGGTAAATTTAATAGAGTACGTAGTCTTACATGCCACTGTATCTAAAACAGTGCAATTTTCTTGACTTCTTAAAAAAAAGGGGAAAAATTGAATTTCCATCACTGGGTTCCAGAATGTGCCATTTGAAAGTGTTGATTACTTTCAAATGTATTTACCACCCGGTTACACATATTTCAGCTGCAATTGAAGCTTTACACTTCATCGCATCAACAAACTCAAAGTTACCTGAAGACCACAAAGAAACGTTTACAGACTGCAGTCAGAGAATCATCTTTATCAGAGTAACGAGGCCTCCAAAATGGGGTAGTTTTTGGCAGTTTGCGCACCAAACATTCAGAAAGATGAGAAACAATAAAGAAAAAATGGAATATTTAGTAGAAAGTCATTTGCTGAAGTTTCAAAAGGTCTGAAAGGCATTTTTTAAAGATGGATGAAGGCAGAAGACCGGGCCAGTGGTCACTACCACTAGGGGCGCTAAAGATACTGGTCCTGACCAGCTCCTCAGTGGTCGGCTTTAGTATTTTCTCCCTTTTCCGGTCGGTTTGTCCACATTGTTAGGTGCATGGATAAATTTCAGAGATCACAATCGTCTGTCTCTAAAATACATCGTATATGATTGTTGTTAAAATGATTGATTATGCAGATCCGTGTGGTGAGGACCAGCTGCTCCTTGGCACGGACCAGTGGTCACTTTCTGCAGCAACAGAAAGAGCCTCACAGATAAGAATGAGACTAAATAAAGTTTTTTTAATAAGACCTTAAAATTAAGACGAAGGAAGCGGCAAATTCTATTGAACATTTCAATCAGAGTTATATTGATCTACTTTTGTCTTTTCAAAAGTATTTTCATATATTTCAAAATAAAGATCTTGAATATATTTTATTTCTACTGTGCTTCGCATTTATTTTTTGGACGACGAGGGACAAATTTGTTGCTTTGTGCCACAACGTCACTCTCTGACAGCACAGTGTTCACCTGAATCCACCAACCAACTTTCCACTGTTTTCCATTCCCAACTGGTTAATTCAGATAGGATTATTGACAGGACAGAACAGCTTGAAACTCTGAAAGCAGATCTTCAAAGTCATATTGACAATTTCATGGAGGGTGATTCATCATTGAATAAATTCATAGAAGGATTCAGGGAGGATGAATCTTTGTCCAAACCTAACACCAGCCAGAAGAACATTGAGACTGAACTGCGAGTTTCTGAAGATGTCCAAAATAAAAATGAACTACAAAGTATTGTGCTTGCAGGCATTTTCGATGCAGAGATGCATGAACATGAAGGAAAGGAAACCCCAGCTTCCAAACAAGAGTAATTATCCAAAACCAGCCTGGAAGAAATTATTAACAATGATCTGCAGATTTCTGATAGCTTTAATTCATAATAAAAAAAACAGTTAGGTTTGCTGATTGTGATTCAAAATTAGATCACCCCACTGAACCGCTTGATGAAACGGAGAACAAATCTGCTCCCACAACAAGTGATAAACTGGAGACTCATAAACTGGAGCCTAGCCCTAACCCTAACTGCAGGAAACGGCATGCAAAAAGCTTACGAGCTGATCGATGTGCAATACAAGATGGGGAAAAATTTGCACATGATTATGAGAAACTCTGTTCCATGGTTCTTAAAATGTCCCAACAATTCAATGAAGTGTATGATGTAACAATAGTTAAAAACAAGACCACAGGTACAAAGGCAGAAGTGAGCGTTGCTGAAGTTTCTAATAGGGATGATGTCGCACATTTAAAGGGAACCTCACAACAACCTGTAAAAGACCACAAAAATCAAACGTTTCCACAAAAAGAGGTCAGGCCGTTGTTTCAATCTATGAAGAAAAGATTCTCAAATTACTTCAGAACGAGGAGGTCTGGAGAACCTGCCGACGACCAGCAGAGGCATCACAGCAGAAGAGCCTGTTCCCCAGGAAAAAGCAATGAAGGAAACAGAAAACAAAGGCAGCCGAGGGAACAGCCCTGACAGCGTCACACAAGAGACATCCAGCCAGGAAGGATCAGGCTGTAAGAAAACCAAGAAGAAATTCAGGGTGACCCGAGGAAAAAGAAGAAAAAGAAAGCAATAAATTCATCAGATTTGTCCAAAGAAAGACACAAATGTAGACAGAAGCAGGTAGCAGGAGGTGTGAATGCATAAAAACATATTCAAATAACTAACACGGAAATGGAAAAATACAGCAGAGAACAAACAGTCCACTGCAACAAGAGAAACAGCAACAACTACAAGGACCTGGTAAAAGAGAAAAGCAACAGAACAACACGAACAACATTTCAATCAGAGTTATATTGATCTACTTTTGTTTTTTCAAAAGTATTTTCATATATTTCAAAATAAGGATCTTGAATATATTTTATTTCTACTGTGCTAATAAATTTAGACTTGTTTATTGCCATGTTTTTGTCTGTCTCTTAATATTTAAAGTTATTCTCCAATAATTTCAATAAAATTTAAAAAATATATATATTTTATTCATATTGTGCTGTTTTGTCTTTTTATCCATTCATTTTAAAACTTTGAATTTCACGTGTTTGAGTGTTCCTCTGAATGTTTTATGTTATTCTACAATCAGTTTCAATAAAGATGTGTTTAATTAATAAAAAAAACTCTTGTGCATTATTTTGTAAAGCTACTCAGCAGCAGACGCTAAAAACTCCATGTTGGGTCACCGACAGCTTGTCGCTACCACTGAGGAGCTGCAGGACCAGTGTCTTTAGCGCCCATAGTGGTAGTGACCACTGGTCCAGAGACCATGGTCCCAGGACAGACCACGGTTTCGGCTACAACCCCCTCTCAGAAAAATGCAAAAAGCATTGGCACTTGGAAGGTACTGCTGTGATTCAGAGGCTTCTAATTCAAAAAGTACATTTCTGAAGGCTATTAAAGTCACATTGACTGAAAGAGGACACATTTTCCTACGTTTTAATGCTAAAATTATTTTTGTGGCTTTAAGATTTTAGAAACAGTGACAGGTTAAAAACTTTTTTTAACTTTCTGTATTCTTCCACTGTCAGTTGGAGCCTCCACTTCACACACGAACATTCCGTGTCATTGGAATGCATTGTAAACTCAGAAATCAACAAGGATTTTACAAAATTTTTAAACTGTAATGGTTCAAAATTGGCTGAATATTTTTTTTAAAACTGCCTCATGGAGTAATAGCTGAATGTCTTGTGAACATTTTAAAGTTTGAATGGTGTATAGCTGAAAGTATGCTGAAGTAGTTAAGTTTGAAAGAGGAGGAGGCTTTTTTAATGATTTGAAAGGATTTGCCATTACTTTTAAAGGGAGGAAAAGTTTCACAAAAACCGTAAGAGCTGAACATTTTGTGCAAAAATTGTTTAAGCTTAACAATAATAATCCAGCACAAGAGTAATATGTTTGCCTAATGCCTTCGGCATTGGCACTAGGGTTGCCAATCGTCCCTTGAAAAACGGAATCGTCCCGTATTTAGAAACAAAAGCACCTGTCCCGTATAGAGCTGAAAAGGGACGCACTTTGTCCCGTATTACTGTGAGAGTTTAAAAATAGGCAGTATCATGCCAATGGAAATTAATAACAGGGGCAGTGTTGCCAGATTTGGTTGAGCTAAATCTGCCAATCACGTTCCAAAACCCGCCCACTTCAGCAAAAAACCGCCCAATGACGTTTTTCACACGAAAACAATACATTTTTTGAATAAACGTGGATTTAAACGCATTTATAGTATTGTAACGGCCCGTAGTCAAATATGTACTGTGTGTACTGTTTTCTGTGTTTTCCCTGTGCCCTGCTCCCTGTCTCCTATGCATTGGCTCTGGGTTGGAGTAGGGAACTAGTAGAACTATCCGGGGGCAGGGAGGTTGGGGAGAAAGTGTGGTTCTAGTGTTATATGCGCCAAGAGTTAGGCCTATACTTCAATGGCTGCAATGTTTTAGGCTCCGGTCGCTTGAGGAGTAATAATAAACATCCCTGAGGATTTTACCATCTCGACTCGTCCTTTTAACCCGGTATGAAACAAAAGCTCAAATGGCAAGTTCTATTTTATGTGCGAACCAATTGTACGTATTCCAGGCTGCTTGGGAGAAGTTGCATTGCTTTGTTAGCAACAATGTCGAGTGAGTGGCAAACGCAGCGAATAAGCTGCAAACTTGGCTGCTTCTCTTTCATTAGTGAAAAAACGGAATGATTTTTTTCCGACCATTACACTGGCGCCATCGGTAGCAATCCCAACCATATTCTTGATGTCCAGTCCGAATTCACCGAGAAAGGTCACTATCGCGTCTGCTATCCCACAAGCATCTGCGCTGAGAAGGTTGACAAGCCCCAGGTAGGTACTTATAAACTTCCCATGTTTCTGTTAAACTTTTTCCCAGGCCCTGTCCTGCTCGGTGACTGACCAATGAGCTGACAGCATATTCACACACGAGAATACGCTCATCCCATTGGTCGAGGAGTTACTGCGCTGGCGTAGAAGAGAGCGGAAGAAAACGAAGCAGCATACATGGCAGTTACGCAGCAGCGACACTACTTTAAGCAATGGGAGACAAAGTATAAAAAGTACAAACTACATTTTCTAATATCAGTACATTGTTGTATTGTTTTCTGAATGCTTTTACAGAACCATGTAACTCTCTGAAACCATTTAATGATGAACTGGCTTTTTGCACCACTCTACTACAAAATAACAACACGACAACTATGAGCTAACAGTGCAATAGTACGCGTTCATTCATTCGTCTTTAAGTATTGGTGAAATAAAGACAAATAATGCCTTATTTAGAGGCTGTATTGTCTCTGCCCGGTTCTCTCATATGGATATACGCTGATCTCTAAATCTAAATATCTAAGGACCCCGACTTTCACCAAACTGTTATCGGTGAGTTGATGAACGTATTTTACCCAGAAATAAAGTCCAGGTTAAAAAAAAAACTTCTCCTTTAAGAAAGATATGATTTTATTCAGGTAATTTTGTTATTTTATATCAAAGTTAATTGCTGCATAATAATTAGTTTTCCAGGTGTTCATGTCACTCAAAACTATGTATCCAATTCAATTCATGTTTGAGTCAAATAGTTAAAAAATATTACTCCACTCAACCTCTGTTTCGAACACAGATGGGACAGTGGGGGTGGGGATTCCCAATGACGTAGCAGGGAGTGTGGGTCGGCTGTGTTGTCCGCACCGGAAACTAGTTCCCAAACCGACATGAGCAAACCAAGCCTTCCGTGTTGATTTACACAGTCATTTGCACTCGATGTGAAAGTACACCACTTACACAGTAATTAGAAGGTAAATCAAGTAAATTAATTCACGTTGGGCGAAATATTTCGATTGGCGACGCTAGCATGGAGGTATTACGCGAAACCAAGCAGTGGTCAGTGCTGTGAGATTCGGACAATGCCTGGGTCGCCAGGAAAACGCTCCCACACACTTATTTATGTCTCGGGAATGCGGGGATACACTTAATTTGGCCTGGGGGTGGCGTATCCCTTTAACTCTACTTGATTTGATGTAATGTTAGGACACACTTTGAAACACGAACCTCATCGTTTGTATGATGATGCAGGGACAGATGTGGAAATAAAGACGTTTAGAAAAAGAGGAGTGATAGAAACTGCAAAGGGGAATTAATACAGGCATAAGTACATCTTTAACTAGAAAAAGCTACAATTATTCAATTAAAAATACTTTGTAAAATGAAAATATAAAAGGAAATAAATACCTAAAGGGCAAGAAGTTGGGGAAATGTGCAAAGAAAGTGTAATAAAGAAATAAATGGATTTAATTAATGTAAATAAACAGGGGCATTAAAGGGATAGTTCGCCTCTTTTGACATGAAGCTGTATGACATCCCATATTAGCAACATCATTTATGAACATTGACTTACCCCCTGCTGCGTCCTGTGAGCCGAGTTCCAGCTGCGTTTTGGAGTTGATGAAGGTAGTCCAGCTAGTTGGCTGGGGACACAAAAATAAAGCGTCTTGCTTCTCAAAACAATATGCGTTCAAAAGAGTAATACATTTGCATCACAAAATCGTTGTCCAGGAAAAAGTCGGACCTCACATCTCTTGGCCCTATTTTTGCCTCCCTTGATATCAATGCGTCCAGCCACCTAGCGATATCCGCACCTGTTACGGTGTTTACTGCTCGGAAGCAGGGGACTGCTCGGTCTGCTCTTCGGTCTGCACAGTTTACATTGGATGCATTGATATCAAGCAGGCATGCAAACTGGTCAGGGGTGAAAAAGGTGACAAGGGTACACGGACACACGGCACGCGCGGAAAAGTGGATTTCGTAGTTTGTGTTATAAGTGCAACTATTGAATTAATAAATACACTACAAAATAACTTACCGTATACAAGTTTTTATTGGTAAACTATAGAAAAGACATCATGGGACCAACAGTATTTTTACAGTTTTACAGTTCAACAGCATAAAAAGTTCTTTTTTTTTTCTTACATGTCTGTTTTACAATGTGCCAACAAAGCCTGGCTCCCTTTGCTTCCGTAATTGATTTCTTTGTGGCACAGAACACACCTTGCATGACCAATCTTATCTATCTTCTTGAACACATCAGATAACAGGAATGCCCTGTCTTCTCCCTTCACCTCCACATGATACTTCAAATTAAGCCAGGCGAAGTTCCAAGCACATCTGATGCGTGCATCCAGCTGTTTAATACAAAGAGCATCCTCCACTCCTAAATCTCTCATCCTGAAATCAAAACATGAGACGCATTAAGTTGTAAATTATACAAAATATATATTATAAAATATACAGTATGTCCCATTTGCATTAAGTAGAGAACAGCTGCGCAGCATAAAAGATGAATTTATAGGGACAGTAGGCCTATCAATTGCATTTACTGTACTATTATGTGTTTGATATACCGTATTTCCTCGAATAGTAGCCGGGGTTACTATTTTTTTTTTACCAGGCTATTAATAGGGGTAGGCTACTATTTGAGGGAGGCTTCAATTTTTCTTTTTTAATTCTAAAACAAAAAAAACAAAGCTCAATTTTATACCGTACATTTATTAAATTCATAAATTAATTTACGGTACATGTCCCTTTTTTGGGTGGTTTAGAACATCATCCACCAGGATTAGAAATAAGTGCAGTTGCTTAACGTTATAAACACAAAACATTGACAAGAGAAACCAACTCTGAACAAGTTAACGATTTTAGAAATCGAATGTCTCCCATCACTCTGGGCCCGCGTTGTACGCTTCCTGAGAGAGAAGTTGTTTCTCCTCAGGAAACGCTCAAGCCATCCCCGGCTGGCATTGAAGTTTTCATCACGGCAGTGTCACATCTCGTGGAAAAGTTCGGCTGCTTTCACCTGAATCATTCGTCGACTCACTCTCAGATATCTCTTCCTTCGTTCCTGTATCCAGCAAGTGAGAGTAGCCTCCATCTTCTCACTGACAGGGCGCCTCCCGCCGCCTTGAATCCTAGCCCTCCTCGGAGAAATCAGTTTCGCCGCATCGACAAGTGCGTCTTTTTGTTTCTTCCAAGCCCTCACCTGCCTGGCATCTATGCTGAAGTGACGGGCTGTTTGTTCGCCTGAGTTTTCTGCGGCATATTTAAGCACCTCAAGTTTGAATCCCCTAAAAGTATACATTTTTTGGTAAATCAAATATAAATTACATTCACAAGACTTATAGTGCTGGAGAAACCCGGCTCAATAATGACATTTCAGACAACAAAAACTTTCAACAACTACAAGGTAAAACATCTCACCTGCAAAGCATTCCAATATAGAGAAAGACAACATTCTTCGGTGTGGCTGCAGTCCTATTGACAATGGGCTCAGTCTGGCAGGCAGCATCCCTGGTCCGGGATGTCTGGACGTGAGCACTTGATGTGCTGGCCAGTGAGGAGTGAACCTGATGCAGACAGAGAGCACACATCTCATGGTTTGAAAGCCGAGCATTACACTCGTGATAAACTGACGAGTCACGACAGATTTGAAGTCAAAACTGTGTTCGAATTGACAGATACATAATGGTGTATGTTCGAGGGTAGTCGGCAAACGTTTGCTAAACATCCTTCACCTAGCCACAACACCCGATCGCGTATCCCACACGAAAGACGCAGAAACGACTCGACGTAAAAAATAAATAAATAAATAAAAGGTCACCAAACCGTAACAAATGCTTACAAAATATAAAGTCATCAATCGAAAGAAAGGCTTACAAAATATGAATTGTTTTCGTCGGGCGTCATTTTCCGTGTAACAGACGTATCTAGCCGCAGAACATAACTAGACTTGCTTACCTAAGTATTCATGCTGTATGTAGTCCCCTACACGTAAGATACTTGGTCAAAAGACAAATGTCTTGTTTTACAACCAATTTTCCAAATCTAACCAGTTTAACAGAGTATTGGTTTTGTAGCGCAGTGTAGGTTTCATGGATAAATACCTCCACAGCTAATGTTGGCTAGTTAGCTGGTACCCATAAAGTGCTAGCGGCTAGCAAATAATTATGACTTAATTGATCGGTGTGGGTAGCTGATGGACCGGCAAGGCTTGGCACTGATCCAGGCTTCAACTTCAGGTGTAGGGTTGTGAAAACATTCCTCTGAAATGTGTCGCACAAACACTGACGCTCTTTGGAACATGCATGGGCACCCGTACCTCTAAATGAAATTAGCCATTCCGTTTTCAAAGGGACAGAGGATGGAAGCGGAAACAGATTCTTCTCTTCATCTTCACATCCTGGCACAGTACATTTCGCATAGTAACGTCGTTTGGAAGCCATTGCTGTATCTTCTGTGACTGTCTTCAGTCGTGGCGAGTCTCGGTCTACTCCGCATGAGTTGGGCGGGTAAGGTAATGCAGGTGTGGGTGGAGACAGAGGGCGTGGCGGAGAGAGGGGGTGGGAAATTTTGATGAGCGCTATCCTGGCATGACGTCATACCAGGAGCCTTGAGTCAACGAGACACTTGGAGGCGCTCTATTCAAAACATGGAGGAAATGCTGTACTGCACAGTGAATACATTTTGCAATTTCTACTCACTGGGGTGACTTAAGGAGGCTAGAGGAACTCATTTTAAGGCTAAAAAACCTCTGAGAGTGAAATTTTCATGCCATGGGACCTTTAAGTTGCTGAGTAAGGTCCCACCCTCCATGGAAACGGATTCCTCTTGGGTTTTTCCAGACTGGGGGGGTGAGCATGTCAAATAGCGAGTGGAACTGTGAACCTCTAAACTACACTAGACCTATCACCGCCGCTCTCTTCTCGTGACAACAAATGACTGACAAGAGTGGCGTGTGAGAGAAGCACTATCACCAATCAGAAGTGAGGAGGGCGAACCCCTATCCCCCCCCCCGGACCCCACACGGTGGAAATTGCGACAAGGACAGGTAAGGGATTTATGTTTACAGTTGTTAACTTCTGATGCTAAAATGCTACAATTTGACTGATGTCCTGAAATAGTCTTCATAACGAATTGTGTCGTTAGATCAATTCATGTGCTTGGAATAGTGTCAGCTAAATGTCTTGATAACAGACTTGAAATAGTCTACAATTCCTCAATATTTCACTGCCTCACAGAACGCTGTTTGTGTTAGTGCTACTCGAGGTAACTGTAGAGTGGCTAACTAGCGCCTTCCACACAAGTTCAGGGCTTTGCTAATACTTTTAGCCAACGTCAATGGAGACCTTAATTGTCGCCGGACTTGGCTTTTTAACGAGGTATGCCCCTTCATAATACCCTCCGATAATCACGGAAAGGAAACATTTTGCCCATTTGAGGAGGTCGTTTCATTCGTTGTGAGTTTATCAATGCAGAGTCCGGAGAGCTCTGCCACAGGTCGTATTTGAGAGTGCGACCCCCATCCCCTCGCTGTTCGCCCATACCCCCGTTTATGATGACAGCCTACAGGTGCACTCGTGTTCATCCAGTATGATGCACCATCAATCGAAGTTAAAAGGGGCACAATGTAGGATTACATAGTGCTCATGGCATGCATGTCTCAAAACTTACACTGTCATGAAAAAATGCCGTTTAACTAAGCTTGCCGCGAGAATGTTTTTCATGTTAGAGTGCCAGCTGTCGATACAAATTTGTCTCTGGCGGTACGTCAAGTGAATTGCTGATATAAGTTTTTCCCGTGGAGCTCGTTTGGCTCGGCGTGCCAAACGTTCACTTTCGTGGTTTAATGACAGCGGACCGCGAAAGTGTGAGAAACACTGTTTACACATTGTTTCTTGTACTTTCAGACTGTACTTGGCGGCGATCCACTTTAATGAAAATGCGAACCGACCACAGGCCCAGACAGCAGACGGTGTACCTCTCTACAAAATCTCCTTTCCCAAATCCAAGAAGGGAGAGTGCACAGTCAAACGTCAAAAGACTAAGCCAACCTTTGGTAAGACCTCAAAAGTTCAAGAATTCAAGTCCAACTACTTTTGCCTGTATCAAATTTACTGAACTTAATTCCAACAAATAGGAATACAAAAAATGTGAGAAATCTAAATCTAAACAAACATAAATATATAGAACAAATATAAATATATAAATAGATATAAAAATAAACATTGAAATGTACAAATGACTAACTGAAATATACAAATGTTGTGCGTGTACAGTGTGTATGAATGTTCTGTGTGAAAAGGGTATGTGGATGTCCTGATGGACCTAATTTTTCACACGCGAGGCAGTCTAAACCCGGTGCAGTGTCCTTCATCATCGGGGTACTCGGCACGGATACGCAGGACCACACAGGCAGGAATGACCACTCTGATCCGGCGACCCAAAAAGCCCCAGCACCACGCCACAAACTGCCTGTAGGCCAAATACCTGAAGCGCCTGGAAGAACAGATAGAAAAAATGACACTTGCAGAGAATGTTGTTGTTCTTCTGTTATTGCTATGTTGTACATATTTACATATTCCTATGGATTATTCTTGATTGTGTTTTAATGTCTTGTAAATAAATATACAAACACTCTTCATACTGTCTGCATAGTTGAATTATCAGGCTCTATTGGGTGGGTATACTGTAAACTCTATGTATGTGGCTATGAGTAATTATTTTACAGCGCTTACCGATGCGTTCTTCTCAGGCGTAAACTGCCAAAATGGTGCCTGTAGACTCGCCCAGCGGTTTGTAGCGAATATACATTTCGGCTCAAACCCTGGATGATCCAGTATACATGCTGGCTCTGCCGCCACTTCTCCTAGTAGTGCTGTGACCTAATAAAGATTAGAACTAGACATGGTAAGTGTCATTTCAGGAACAGGTGGATCGAAATGTTTACAGTGTTACCTGAGGGATCTCCATGCAGCATCTATTCTCCCTTTCTGTGGGCATTATCTCGCAAATTCCACATTGACACCTATTATTAAAAAAAAAAAAGGCAGTGTAATGATATTCTATTTTCAGGTAATGCCGGCAAATATAACAATGAAACATCTTTAGTGGCAAGTAAATGAGTTAACAGGTGAGCATGGAGAATAATTACATGCTGGTCAGAATACTATCATGTTTTTTGCATGCCATAGGCTACTGTATAACTACATGGGCAACGAACAGCTGGCTGTTCCCAGTGAAGACGGGCTACTAAAAAGGTGTACACAAAAATCTGTAGCATAAGTTTCACTTCGTGTAGTTACACTTTGGATCCAGCACCTGGTCAGGATATGATGAGGTATGGTTTTTTTTTTGTATATTATAGCATGTAAACCTTTTTGTCTAGAAAACTTGGTTATAAATCGCTCCCCTTATGTCAACACTGGGTGGAGAATAATTTGCCAAACAGGACAGTGTTTGTGGGGGTAATTGCAATTGCAATTTTCATGAAATTACCCACCGGCGTTTATTACAGTTGTTTTTCATAACATGTTGGCAATGTGTACTATGGGAAATACTTTGGCAGTGTTACTGTTGTACAATGCAAGGCGACATTGAGAAAGTTACTTGGTGTAGAGACTGGAGATGCCAGCAGCCATACTCACTAATGTTAGCACTGCAAATACGTGCCCACATTGCAAAATAAGTTGGGAACTTATACGCTTTGTAAGCAGAAATAATATTTTAGGTAGTCCTGATGTAGTGACTACAATTTCTGCTCTAATTAGGCTACTGTAGGCTAAGCGACTGCTAGTATCTGCGCACCTCAGTGGTTCGGACCAACCCAACTATAAACGTTTCCAGACATAACATTTCAAACTCACCATTCTGAGACGTTTTGCTGAAGGCGCTGCTGATCTGCAGTTTGTTGCTGAACTGCCTGCGCCTCGGCTTCAGGGTCCGATTCCGGGTCGAAGGCGAACGGTACGATGGTTTGCTCACCTGCCATTTCTATTTTTTTTTTCCTACTAGCAGGCAGCTAACATGCGCGTAGCCAAAACAGAGAATCAGACACGCCCCCATTCAGCCATGACACACCCCTCGCGCTCCTCCTTGCTTCTCATTAGGAAAACAGGGCACTGGAGAAGCGCTGAAATACGGCTTTCTTCTAAGAGGCCAAATCTGCGTTTTCCGGGTGAATTTTGAGAACGCCTGGGGGTATAACATCCTGAAGCCTCCGAAAGCCCATTTAAAGTGCCGCTACTATACCATGCCATGGGAACTTTAAATTCATTGGAGTTCCCTTAACCAATCAGTAATGTTTAGAAATGACGTTGGTTATGCGCCGAGGTTCATGCTTACTCTCGCGAGGCTCTAGCTCGCGAATCACGTTTCCCACATCCGCTTTCATTATACCGGTACCATTAGATAAATCAAACTTTTCCCAAAGCCAGTTGGAAGGAGAGCTACGACATCCTTGCCACCAACAAAATTGACGAGGCATTCCTCTTGCTCTTGTTTTAATTGTGTAATGCTCTCCAGAGTTGAGACAACTTCATGGATAGCTTCTAGCGTTCTTCCGTCGCCATGTTTATTTCCGCTGCGGTTGAACTACAATTATATGGACTACAATGGACTCCGCGCGTGAGTTCTGCGTCACCACTCGCAACTGTTTGCTGATTGGCAAAACACTGAGCGAACCGAGGTAGGGGGATTTGGCCAGACTATGTGCGGAGCCAAAATCTTTGGGCGGAAGTACGTAGGATGGCGTCGCCAGGCTACCCCCCCCCCCCTCCCCTCCCCCCCACACACACAATTTTTTTTTCTCCTCGGATCTACGCGATTCAGAAGAATGACCCATTTTGATTTCAAAACGGCGAATTTCGCCGAAAGGTGGCAAGTTTGCATGCCTGTCAAGGGAGGCAAAAATAGTGCCAAGCGATGTGAGGTCTGACTTTTTCCTGGACAACGATTTTGTGATGCAAATGTATCACTCGTTTCAGCGCATATTGTTTTGAGAAGCAAAACGCTTTATTTTTGTGTCCCCAGCCAACTAGCCGGACTACCTTCGTCAACTCCAAAACGCAGCTGGAACTCAGCTCACAGGACACAGCAGGGGGTAAGTCAATGTTCATAAATGATGTTGCTAATATGGGATGTCATACAGCTTCATGTCAAAAGAGGCGAACTATCCCTTTAACACACATTTAAATCAATACAGTTGAAAAGCAAAGGAGAAATATCCATTTATGTCGTATTTTCTACATTAATTATTGTGTAAATTATTGGCATCTTGATTGAGTTTATAGCGCCATTTATTCTTTGTCGCATTTATTTTGGATTTTGGCCACGCAACACGTCAAGAGCCCCCACGGGACAATTTGTTTTCTCCTCGAAGCCTTGTCATTAGGATAATTATTCCCCTAACAATGATTAAGGTTTAGTTCTGTTTAGTTCTCACACAAGTTCTGTAGTGCTGAAATTTTCTTGAGATGTTCCTCAGGGGCGTGTCTAGATATTTTTAGAAGGGGGGACAGGCAGGTGCACATACTGGGAAAAGTGTGGCACATGTAACTGACCCAAAAGCTTTGAGAAAAAAAAAACATTAAAAAGTAATAATTATCATCTAGTTTTTAAGAAATCACATTGTTTATCATAACTATACTTCACAACGTGAAAAAGACTGATCTTTTACGAAGTTAACGGGACAATTGAGTTGTGAAATATGAATGTTATTATTTGTAAGACAAAAAGGTTCAAAATGAATCTCGTTTGCCCCTTAGAAGCGATGGATACTGGACTCGTTGTCTTATTTCCTGACCTTTGTGGAGATGTTTGTGAAGGTAAACTTACTTTGTGTCATCTAAGTTCTACTTTAAAATCAAAGCTTTCATTAGACTTGAGGAATGCTGTTGGGATTTTACGTGTCTTAAACATGACTGGATGGGTCGTTTCTCTAACACCAGGTAATGGCCACAGGGTTGATATTTGGAGAGGAAAGCTACTGCCGGTGTTCCTGGAATGTCCTGGATGGTATTCTGGTGATTACGTCTTTGGCCCACATATGTTTCACTGTTGTCACATCTGAAAAGACTGAGATGCTGAGCATCCTCAAGGTTTTACGGTTTGAGTTCTTCTGAAGGTTTCAGACAAGCTGAAAAACTACTTTCCTTTTCTGAATACCAGCTCCTGTAAGCTGGATACTGTTGGAGTTGACATACAGGTTTGTTTTTTGTTTTTCTTTCAAGCGACGCGTTTGGACAGTTTGAGATAAACAGACACATCAGATTTGAGTTTTGCTCCCTTTTCAGCCTGTAATGCCTTGTGTACACCAAGAGCGACCTACGCTAACTGAGCGCCGGAAATCATTATTTCTCTATGGAGGGTGAGCGAACTGGGCAACCAGAGCGAATTCGCCAGGGGCGAAGCGAACTGAGCGACCAGAGCGAATTCCAGCGATTAAACTCAAGCTAATATTATGGTAATGAGCTATGGCGCGGTTTGGCGAAAACCAATGACAATCCACAGATTGTAGGGGTTCGAAAATCCGCGGACGTGTAAACTTTGGTTCCTAGTTGGCCCTATCCAAACAATAGTCGTTTAATCCTGAGACTGTTGCAATTGCCGTGTCGAGTGCTTCAATACAAAAGTGTAGTAACCCCACACATACCTTTCTCACTGCAATTAAGTTTTATTTCGGATTTTATTTCGAATTTATTTTATTTTTCACAGCTGCCTCTGCTATTCCTGCTCTTCTCAGGTGTACCTAATGTAGTTTTACATAATTTGTAACGTGATGTATATCTTGTATAAGAAATTGTAAATAACAACACGTTTATTCGTGTCCCTGCCCTCTCTTTCCTCCTTTGTTCTTTTTCGCGGGGTTGCTGCACAGCCGCGGGGCCTTTAAAAATTGAACATTCTAAATGTGACGTCACGAGCGAACAAAGCTACCAAAGCGAATTCTCAAGCGAAGCTTCTCCAGCTACCAGGCAGCGTAGGTCGCCCTTGGTGTACACGCAGCATAAGGCACTACAATGAGTGGGCGCTGATTTATTTCATCTCCTTCATGGTCATGAGCTTCTTCCTCCAAGACATATATATATATATATATATGAAGAGCTGCATACTACTTGGATGTAAAATGTAAAATCTTTATTAGTTTACAAGTTCATAAAACACATGGGGTGGGGGGCTCCAATCTAATGGAGAGAGAGAAGGATTGGGAACGCAGGCTTCCTTGGTCGCGACACACACGACAGGCTAACCCTTAACACAGCACACAGAATGAAAACCCACTACAAGTCAGGCTATCTTCACTAGCTTTAAGGCACGCTTTAAACACAGCACACGGAATGAAAACCCACTACAAGTCAGGGTAGCTTCACTAGCTTTAAGGCACGCTTTAAACACAGCACACGGAATGAAATCCCACCACAAGTCAGGCTATCTTCACTAGCTTTAAGGCACGCTTTAAACACAGCACACGGAATGAAAACACACCACAAGTCAGGCTAGCTTCACTAGCTTTAAGGCACGTTTTAAACACAGCACACGGAATGAAAACACAGCACACGGAATGAAATCCCACCACAAGTCAGGCTATCTTCACTAGCTTTAAGGCACGCTTTAAACACAGCACACGGAATGAAAACACACCACAAGTCAGGCTACCTTCACTAGCTTCAAGGCACGCTTTAAACACAGCACACGGAATGAAAACCCACCACAAGTCAGGCTAGCTTCACTAGCTTTAAGGCACGCTTTAAACACAGCACACGGAATGAAAACCAACTACAAGTCAGGCTAGCTTCACTAGCTTTAAGGCACGCTTTACACACAGCACACGGAATGAAATCCCACCACAAGTCAGGCTAGCTTCACTGGCTTTAAGGCACGCTTTAAACAGCACACAGAGTCAACACACCACAAAACACGCGGCTAACCTGCAGCATATGGCGTCCGTTTAAATACAGACCCGTCACTCCTCCCCACGCAACCCCACCAATCAATACCACATAACAATAGGCCGACCTAGACATAAACACTAAAATACGAAGTTAAAAGGAGAGGAATACTTAACTCGCCCACTTGGCGAGACTCTCCCCCGGGGTCTGAGCTTGTGCCGCCGTCCAACTCCCCAGGGCTTTGCTGGACGGCGAAGACGGTAACTGGCTGTCAGCTGGTAGTACGCTGTCACGACCGCACAGCGAGCGATGGCGATCCAGCACTCTCTATCGTGGACCCTGTTTTGACTACAGGAAGCACCCAGCCTCCCCTCCTCACACTCGCGCTGCAAACTCCCCCTGGCTAGCTGTCTTCGTCGCCGGCAGCTCTAGATGACTGCGAATGACACCCTCCCCAGCTGACAGAGTGCCTGTGCCTGACGTCTTGCTCCTCACACATAGAAAAAGCTGCCCCGGCATTGGTTAAGAGCGGCTATTGGCCCGGTCTCATTGGTCTGGAGCAGGCCAATAGCGAAAGCTGCACAGTGATCACAACACAGTGTAGCGAGTGTCGGGAGACGTTCAAGTGTCATACAAGTATCGGAAATGGTATCGCTGCCCTATTTGTTGGTACTCGCCGATACCGATACCGCCATTTTAGTGCCGATCAGGGCCCCGCCCGATACTGGTATCGGTATCGGTGCAACACTAGTTTAAATAAACACTGACAAGTATTGTTAAATTCAGTTTTAATTTATTGATTTACATTTCCTTAGAATTAGTTAAATTAACATTTAAGTGTGCTACTCACCATACCCACCATGTGCTCAGAGACAAAGGGAGGAAGTGCTGCAATATTTCTGCAATATTATTTATATTCTGTGAAACATGATTGGGGGAGGTCATTGGACTAGTCCACATCAAGAAGGTGAGACACATTAGGTTAAGATATTATTTAGGTTTATTTGGTATTTAATTTTGTATGGTTAACATGTAGATGAAGAGGTAAAACAGGTATGAGTGTTTTTACTGTAACGTGTATGAATTGTGACATGTGGAAAAGTGAAATGATGAAGTTAAAAGCCAGTGGATTCACCTCCTCTGTTGGTACAACCAAGGAGGCAGTGCCCAGTGAGGTGAGGCTATTTAAGCAGTGGCCTTTAGTCTGTCGGGGGAAGGAGAGGGAGTGCAACCATTGTGCTGATCGGGTGTAGCAATGTACATTTGATTTAATTTATTTTTTTGTTGTTTAGTTCTAAGTTGAGTTTTATTTAGTTAAACTTAGTTAAAGGCGGGGTAGGGGATCTTTTTCTGGAACATTTTTTTACATATTGCTTGAAATACTCTTCACACCCCCATTGCAACCAATTAATTAAAAGTTTTGACACAAATATGAAAGGTTTTAGTGGCCTCTAGAACGTACAATCTAGGAAAAACAGTATCCAATCATTGTGAACGGACCGTTCACAATGATTGGATTCTGATGCCGTCTATCAAACTGCAATCTGCTCCTCCCTCCCCCTCCTTCCCCCTGTGCGCGTACCCTGCTCCGTGAACGAATTACGTGTGGCAGGAAGCTAAACTAGAGCCAGCTTGGCTAGCACCTAGCATTATTAAACGTATAGTTAGCATAAACTAAATACTAAATACGGCAACGATCGATGCTTGCTGTCAGAACAGCGCTCGTGCACCTTCGTGCTCGTGCGCGTTCATGTACTCTAGAGGCGTGCCTTCGGGGGGAAAGTGAAGAAAAGGGTTGGGACTTTTTACCGGTGTATTTTCAAAATGCAGCTTCGCTGGACTCAAAATCCAGGATCTCCTACCCTACCTTTAACTGTTCAGTTATATTTCTTGTTGTATATATATATATATATTTTTTGCTACACGTGAAGCCGGCATATGTAAATAAACACCTTGTGGGGATTTTTGGACAAACTGCCGTGAATCTGCCTCCTACTTATGCCGCTCTGGTCAGCTTCCCAACGGTTACATTAATTCTGTTTGTGTATATATCGAAATATAGTTGTGCTTGTGTGTTTTTGAACAGAAGTTGGTGCCATATTATGTGAACCATTCCACCGCACGGCGCTTTATACACAAAGTGTGTTTGACATGTTCATTCCTGCCGTAATCATCATCAATGTTGTGATGATGTCTTTTGAGCACCATGGTAACGCGTGCTCACACACACCACTGATGGTGATGAAAGCTTCAGCCTTTTGAGGTGAAGGTTATAAACCTGTTTGTAGACATGTGTGTTCTTTAGTATGTGACCCAACTTTCAGAATACGTGTTCACTCTCATCATGATCACTGAAATCACTGAGGATGATTGCTTTTGGCATCGTTAGAGTTGTAAAGGACAGGTAACACATTGGAATGAGGGAGAATTGTTGTTCCTCTGCGTCCTTCAACTCTAGAGATGGGATTTATGGCTCTTTTGGGGGATCCGGCTCTTAATGGCTCGTTCCTTTCAAAGAGCTGTTCAAAAAACAGGCTCGTTTGGCTCTTTTTTTTTTTTTTTTTTTTTTTTTTTTAAAGCTGCAGTCGGCAGGTTTTCAAAATTGCGAGTCTAAAGTCGGAAAGTTCGAACTGATACAACTTTCAGGTCCCTCCCCCAACCTCTAACAAGCTCCGAATCGCCCCCCAAACCCCTCCCCCTCTGTGGACGAGGTTGTGCACGTGAGTTCACACCAGTGTGAGCGCACACAAGCTAGGGCAGACTCATGCTCAGCAGCGTGTGCACAAGCTGTGATTGACAGGTAGGATTCCTCCACCCTAACTTGATTGGTTAAAAACAGCCGGGAGCGCTCGGTTTTTGCAACCATGATTACAGGCTTCAGAGGGAGCTACAGAATTTGTTATTTTTCCTAAACAGCCTATTTAATATTCTACTTCCAGAATCCCATGACAGTTCAAGCTAATATGACAAAAAAAAAGTTGCCGACCGCAGCTTTAAGTATTTTAGGCTTATAATCAATTTCCGCCATGTCCGCTCGTACCCATGGTTACTCAAAAGATTTTCTTAGTCCTATTTGACCGTCTCTGGTTACTCCACAAACGCAAAGTCCTGCACCCATTTGGGAATGCGGCAGAAATCATACATAAGATGCATAAGTTACATTTAGCTTTGGTATCCCCCTCAGCTGAAAAGTGGTCCCAATATTGCTCCTCTTTCTCTGGCTCATTTCGAAACAAATTTGGCTGCTTCCCTTTCTGTCCCTTTCTGCGAGCAATGAGTGACTGACTGTCTGACTAGATTCCTATATTACTTTTCCCTCACGTTCTATGTGTGCGCGTGTCGGCGTGGCGCCGCTTAGGCGCTTATTTTCGCGCCACGAAGGCCTCCCCCCATACAGAAGTGTCAGTGCTCACTCAGACACTCACTGCTCATGTGAAGGGCACGTGCAAGCTGCCTGCGCCCTACCCCCCCTACTCGTAGTTGTCCTATGTGGGGGGAATCCGCAACTAGATGTCCCCTGGGAGCTGCGTGAAACACGCATGACAAAAAAAACAAAAAACGAACGAGAAATAGAACGGCTCCCACGCCGCCGCGACTCAGCTCCCTTCGTTCATATCAAAGAGCCGTTCAAAAGAACCGGCTCGTTCGCGAACGTCACAACACTATTCAACACCATACAACCTCCCATACTGAAAGACAAGCTTCTAGGTATGGATGTGGCCCCCTCCCTGACATCATGGATTATAGACTATTTGTCTGCCAGACCACAGTGTGTCAGGATGGGGAAATGTGTTTCTGGATCACTGGAATGCAGTACTGGGGCTCCGCAGGGTACTGTTTTGGCTCCTTTTTTTTTCACCCTGTACACATCGGACTTCAGGTACAACTCAGAGTCCTGCCACATACAGAAGTATTCTGATGATACGGCTGTTGTGGCATGTGTGTATGGTGGACGGGAGAAGGAGTACAGGGACCTTGTGGATGCCTTTACTGGCTGGACCTCCTGAACACCACCAAGACCAAAGAGCTGGTGGTGGACTTCAGGTGATCTAAAACTCCATACCAGTCAGTCTGCATTGATGGAGGGGAGATAGAGACTGTTTAGACCTGCAAATACCTGGGAGTGGTGCTGGATAATAAACTGGAGTGGTCTGCCAACATAGAAGCAGTGTACAGGAGGGGCCAGAGCCGTCTCTTCTTCCTGTAACTGTGTGAATGTGATGCATAGGAGAAGTGGAAGTTAAAGAATCCTAGTTTTGACCATGAAGATTGCCTCTGGTGAATGACTCTGCCGTTGGTCGAGAAGCAGGCTAAAGTGGCCAGTGTTACTTTGATTATTTATTGGTACCAGCGACAATGCTAAGAAAGCTATTATGCAACTAATGTTGTCTTTTACTTTGTTTACTTGAACATTTAGTTCTACGGTGTTGATGTGGCGTTAATAAACATCTGTGAAAAGAACCGGAGTCTCGCATCCAATCAATGGGCGGCATATTGGCAGCGTTTACAGATGACTTTGGTTCTGTCGACTCCGCCGTCTGGAAGAACTTTAGAATGAAAATGGCCGAGTAAAAGTTCCGTACCCTTCTCCATGTTTTGTGGATCCGCCAATTACTTTCTTTTCCGGTTCCGCAGCAGACAGCAACAGACTTTTACAATAATAAAATAAATAATACCTGCGTTAATGCACGATATAATATTTATCGGCGTTAAATAATTAACAAGTTCACGCGAGTTAATAACGAGTTAACTCGTCCAGCCCAATTATTATTATTAGTAGGGATGCTCCGATCGATCGGCCGCCGATCGTGATCGGTGGGCTCTGGAAGTGCCGATCAGAAAAGCCGATCGCATATTTAAAAAAAATTTTTTATTTTTTTTTCTCCGCGTGACTATATGAGATTATCAATGAGATTTATGTTAAATTTAAATGAATTAAACGGTTTTCTTTCCCGCACGTGACGTAACTTACCGGCGACTGTTTTCTGAAAAACAAGCGCAAGGAAAACAAACCCCAACCGTCACTCAGCCCACCGTCAGTGAAACGTTTAAACGCCTGGAGCCGTAGGGACAGTAAAAGGTGGAGGGATATAACAAAAACGCTTATGGAATTCATTGGACTTGACGAGCAGCCTCTGTTTGTGGTGGAGGGACACGGGGTTCCGGCGGTTGTTATCGTGCCTGGAGGAGCCACGCTATGCCCCCCCCGGACGTAAATACCTAACGGATGTATGTCTCCCTCAGCTGTACGAGACAGTATACACACACGTCAACACGCTTTTGAGAGACAATGTCACATCAATCAGTTTTACAACTGATATTTGGAGTTCAAGTGCATGTTACATGTCGATGTTAAGTTTAACAACGCATTTCATCGACCCTAACTCCCAGCGACACAACCTCGTACTGCACTGCCAAGAATTCACACACAGCCGACGCTTTAGCAGGAGCCTTCGGACGTATGTAATACATTTCAGTTGCTTATTCTTACTTGCTCATTCCCTCATAGTTAAGGTCTAGTTGTTGGTTTGTGCCAAGGTTTTTTAAAAATGTTAAGGTTATTTAAAAACTGTGCTTATTCTTATATATCGTTATGAGGGAATAAGCAAGTAAGAATGAGCAACCGAATACATTTTGGTTGCTTATTCTTACTTGCTTACTTCCTCAATTAAGGTTTAGTTGTTGGTTTTTTATTAATCTATTGCTCTTGAAAGGGCATGTAATGTTTACATAAATAAAAAGCTGATGGTGGTACATAAATGTCTTTATTATTTATTTTAGTACATATGTTTTTTTTAACACTTTAAGTGGTGCACAAGGCTAGATTGTAAATACACAACATTGAGGGTTTTTATTATTCGCCCATCGATTTTGTGATCGGTATCGGTATCGGCAGATTTAGGATTCCTGTGATCGGTGATCGGATCGGCCCCCAAAAATGCTGATCGGAGCATCCCTAATTATTAGTTAGTTGTAGTATTTTAATTAGAATTGGTATTATTATTGTTGTTGTTAATATACAATCATTGTAAATATTAATAATTTTTTGAGCTACTTGACTAATTTGAATTTCATTGGGGATGAATAAAGTATTTTTCTATTCTATTACTATTCCAACATCTGACAAAACTACACAAGTACATTGTTTTATGACTTTTGTTATAACTATTGTACTTTGAAGGACTGTGTGCTACTTTTGCTCTCTTCAAAAGACCAAAAACAAATACATAGGGTGCTCAATTGTATCAAACATAACCTATTGGAGACTTATGACATGAAAGAGCATGAAAAAATAGATGAATGCGATGAGTGCTGCTGCACTTGTATTACCTTTTTAGAAAATAAATACCGGTAGTTCACATAGAGACACGGCATTTGAGACACCTGCAACAATTAACACAGGCAGGTTTCATGGACTCAATTGATACATGCTTATATAAGATAATTACATAAATAAATACACAAATACCGTGTAGACAACTAATGCCACCACCAACTTTTGTCTTGGCTCAAGCAGCTACACATTCACTGACTCTGTCCTCACGCACTACAGCTAAGTATGATTTTTTTTGTGTTCTAACATCAGATAAAATCCTACAGCTGCTGGTGGCGTTTTTTAAAATTACATCTAAAAAGAAAAAAATACAATAAATAAGTAAATATTACATGTACTTTTTTTGTCTGTCATTTAAGTTAACATTTTCTGTACTGTTTTACCAATATAATGACAAAGAAATATACTCTCTGAAAGTATGTGAAAAGTATACTGTCAAAATTTGAACTATTTTTCATCATTTGATTTTTAACACACTTTAAGAGCATTATGGTTTTAATCAAAATGTATACTTTAAGTGAAAGTTATGTGTATAAACTGAGGTATACATATTTCAAATGTAATAAAAATATATTTTTGTATTGTATGCTCAAAGTTATCGTTACAGCAATTCACTGAAAGCATCATAACGACTGTTATTGTGCACAGTTTTTCCAGCTGAAGTGTAAGAATGTACACCACAACAGTAAAGAGTGCTAGCAAGGCACAATTTATTGTGCAGTAACACTCTACAGCTGTAATTAGTCTAAGTATCTTATTCCTGCATTAATGAAGCAATGAAACTCACCTACGTAATCACAAACACCTGGGAGGCCAATTGTCCCAAACATTATGGAGCCCTGAAATGAGGGGGGCACCGTATAAAAAGTACTGTCAATTCTACATGGTGGAACTGAAATGTGTGAAAATGACTTTAAACTAGAAAAAGCTGTTCCTGCTAAACAGCAATGAGAATGCTGAAAAGCTTAATGGAGATAGCTGACTATGCTAAAAAAGATGAAAATTTAGCAGAAAGTTATTAGTTGAAGCTTCAAAAGGCCTGAAGGGTATTTTTGAAAGGAGCCAGCTTAATTGGAACCATAAATTGAATTTTAAAAGTGCAGATGTGACAGCTGAAGAGCATTTCAACACAGAGATGAACAGTTCTCATGAGAAAGGTAAATGGTTAAATGGATCCCCAGAACACTGATGTTAAATGGGAAACAGAAGCACACAGAGAAGAAAGAAAGAAATGTTTTAATTCAAATGATTTGAACAATGGGCTGGAATGAAATGGGCTAACATTTTACTTAAGCATTCATTATTATTCCGTACGTAACTTTTTTTCTGAAGAATCTTTCTGTATTCCTCCACTCTGTCAGTTGGAGCCTCCACTGTACACACGAACATTCCGTGTCATCGGAATGCATTGTAAACTCATCATCAAGGATTTCACTAAATATTTAAACTGTGATAGAATTGGCTGAATATTTTAAAAAGCTGCATCATTCAGTAATAGCTGAATGTCACGTGAACATTTTAAAGTTTGAATGGTGTCTCCAGCTGAAAGTATGCTGAAGTAGTTAAGTTTGAAAGAGGAAGCTTTTTTAATGATTTGAAAGAATTTACCATTACTTTTAAAAGGAGGAAAAGTTGCACAAAAACCGTAATATTTTCAAAACTATAAAAGTGATAGCCCCAATCTCCAGAAAGAGCTGAAAGTTTTGTGCTGGTAAAAATGTTAAATTTAAATTAGTTATTTTTCTTCTAAAAATGAATTAATTAATTATCTCCCCTGCAGCCCACTTTTAAAATCTGTAAAAGGTTCATGTGTTCGTTGTGGCCATTGCAAACACAATGGTATGACCACTAACTCCCAATAAAGATGGAATGGAATGGAATAGAATAGACTTAATTATTGTCACTGAACTACTGTCTAAAGATGGTCACATATTATTCGTGTCAATTAATAGGAGTCAATGATGAGGTACTTGGTTTCACAGGGCATTGATGTAACATTGCTCAGCATTACTCAAAGGGCTTGATGTGGTGTTTTTCGAAATGAGAAATCCAGTTCAGAGTCTATGGACAATTATCCCCAAGTGTACCTGTACAATTATGATATGGAAAAATTTTGGCTTTACTCGTCGGCCTCCACGGGTCCAGCAGGGAACTGGATGCGTATATGGGTACAGTCTAGTGCACCGAAAACATTGGGGAAGCCTGAGGGAGATGATGAACTTAATGCACATACTTCAGCCAGTAGGTTATTTTACATGATCGGCTGTTGTAAATGTGGAGCAGCAGCCTTAAAAGGCCGGTCCCCCATTTTTCTGAGTCTGGTCCTGGGTGGGTGTAGGTCGGGTGTTTGTGAAATGTGGGACGGAGAGTGAAAGTGGTGATACGATAACCGCAATTTAAAAAAAACAAGACATGAGTTGCGGGAGCGCGGAATTCTACCAGGTGGAAATTTGTTTCGGGAGTCTGTTTCAGCCGGTCGGACATTCTTTGAGACACAGCTAAGCTAAGCTTGAACGTTAGCCTGCCCAGGAGCAGGTTAGTTCAGCGGCATTAGTTACCATGGTTACTCAGCGGGCATTCAAATAAGCCACGTTAGTGGAGCCGAACTGGCCTCGGCCCGGCACCGGCTCCAGCACCAGCACGCATTTCCATAGGGTTCAGTACTGAGTAGAATTTTACGTGCGCGAACCGATCTAGAATTTAGGGTAGTGAAGCGCAATAATGTTACCCTGGTAACACAACCTCAGATCATCCACCATGGCGCCCCAAAACGTTTGTCTTGTTTTGCTGGTCAGCATTATAAAAACATTTATTCAAGTTCAATATGAAGGGTGGTTGCGTCTAACCACACTTAACAGGCTGCATAGCAGGAGAAGATTGTCCGCTAGACGTCGGGTACGTGTTCTATGAATTCCGATAGGTCCTAGTGGGTGTCCTACTTTCAATCAAGAAAAGTGTCTGGCAGCTTAGACCTTAATTCGATGTGTCAGGCCTTTTTTTCTGCTTTCGCTGATTTATGAATAGACTATCGACACGCCCCTAAATCACTCCTCCAATCGGACTAGGCTAGCATACACGTCTGTAAGCCCTTTACTGTAGACTAGCGCCACTTCAAAGGACGGGGGTAGCTAGCACTAGCAGATAGCTAGCTAGTGCCACATTCCCATAATTGCACCAGAGGAGTATGCCACTGACTATTTCAACAGGAAACACTTTCATTCAATAGTGTTGCAAGGGGCTGTAAATGGGAAAGGGCAATTTTGGGATGTGTGTGTGGGGTTTCCGGGAAGTGTGCATGATTCTAGAATATTGAAACAATCGGATTTGTGGAAGAGAATAGGGGATGGGCAGATTTTTAATTCAGACATCCAAAATATTGCAGGACATGGCATTGGACATTACATAATTGGAGACCCAGCTTACCCATTACAGAGATGGCTGATGAAGCCATTTTCAGACACTGGTCGACTGACAGAGGAGCAAAAACATTCAACTATAGAATAAGTAGGGCACGGTCAGTAATTGAAACAACCTTTGGGCGTCTCAAAGGTAGGTGGAGATGCCTTATGAAGCGCAATGACTGTAAATTAGACATGGTGAAGAAAATGGTGCTGACATGCTGTGTATTGCACAACATGCGTGAGGAGAATGGAGACTGGTGTCATGAAGACATTTCAGAGAGACAGACACAACCTCCCCTTCGTGTTCTACCTGAACGTGGGGAGCAAGAGGGAGCGGATGTGAGAGCCGCATTAATACGCTACTTCACTGGAAATGACTGAGAAACATACACTCATAGAAATATTTATAATTGTTCAAAAAATGTATATATTATAATTTATATTACAGAAGTTATTACAGTAGTTGTGTAAATATTATATAAATACATTGTATAAATAGTGATTGTGTGTGGGTGCACGAGTGTGGGTGCGCGAGTGTGTGTGTGTTTACTGTTCTTTTTCAATGACGGTCACAAAACGACCTAGTAAACTGATGAGAGCTGAACTTGATGCGTCCATCCGGTTTAGAAAAGCCTCATTAAACTGGCAGGTCTGCTCCAAAAAGATTCTCTCTTCTTTCCTCCATCCGTTCCATACTGTCCAACAGTTCCTCTTGCTGAGATTTCCTTTTTCCTACGGAAGATAATAATAATAATAATAATCTTCATTTCAGTTTGCTCATCATCGTTTTTCTTTTTTTGTCAGACGTAGGCCTACATTCTTGTAAAGCATTCATGGTAGCCTACTGAATATGCCAGACGGGGTAGACAGGCTATGGCTTAGTTAGAAAGACCAAATGAGCAAAATTCACAGTGTGACTTAAGAAAAACACAAGAAAGTCAGAAGGCTTCTAATCCTTCCTAGATTCATTGTGCGCTGGTGCAGCTGGTTTAGATGGTGGCTCTTCATCACAGGGGGGCTCAAAATCATCTGCATCTTCTGAGCAGAAGAGACAGAAAAACACAACTGGTAGACTAAATGTCAAGTCTAAACATTAATAGTAAAATGCCTCTGGGGGGGCTACCTTTCTAGTGCTACACATATTGGGAACATACAACAGAGACAGAATAAGAGATCAAGCTACGGACTGAAGACGTACAATAGTTTTATGAGTGTTGGGGAGTAAATGCCATGAAGCCACGAAGCCAATTGCTACATGGTAGGATATCACAATTACAATTCAACTTTGTATTTCAGTTCAATGACTCGTGAAAACCACTAGCCACAGTGTCTGTTCCTCAATCAAAACGTTGCGCTAGGCAATAACAAGTGGTTACAGCAATAGTTGCTAGCTACACGGCCAAATCGGCGCAATGACCTGCGCGTCATAAATATGAATACATTAAACTTAACAAGCATCTCACACAAACACAAAAACGTACACGTACCATGGATGTATTGGTCACACATCGCCTCCAACAGCTCAGTAGCAGTAGCAGTAGAACTAGTAGCTCTAGCTGTGTGATCGTTTGCGGCCACCCTGGAGTTCAGGGCTCCCTCCAGGCGGTTAGCTGGTCTGCGTCCCAAAACATTATCGAGAAGCGTAACATTGATGCCACTTCTTATTTTCACCCTCCCCGCACCACTTCTGGCCATCTCTGCCTTGTGGTCACGGTATTCCTTTTTGATTTTTTTTTATTTGTTCGTTATTTGGTCCACTGTTCGGTGGTAGCCCACCCCAGCCAATTCTCCCCTAATTTCCTCGTGTATCTTCCCCTTTCTAACTGCCCCCTCTAATTTGTCTTGAATTTCCGTTGATGCCCAAATTCCAATTAATGCATTTGTCTCCTCCATGGACCACAATATCGTGCTTTTTTCTTGAGTAGCACTGATAGTGCTACTAGAGCTAGCTATTTTGTTGCTGGGTTTGTTTATGATGTTGCTAAAGCTAAAAACAGAAATGACGTTGTCAAAGCTGTGTGGTTGCTGTAGCAACAGCCATAGTGACGTTTGTGGTGCTCAACTCTGGCCCAGCAACTTCGCGGAGCCGACGGTGCCGAGTTTTTTGGGTACAGGCACCAGTCGTGTATTGGTCGAAAAGCATAGAACCAGTGCTGGGCCCGGCACCGCGTCGGTTTGATTATCCAGAACTATCGAGAAAAGCCAGGCTTTCTGCTAATCCAGTTTCGTGGAACACCCCTCGGAACTGGGCGATAGAAGATTGGAAAAAACGCTGCCTGGTCTGACGAGTCTCGATTTCAGTCGCAGTCGAATTAGTGGCGGAACAGAAAAATGACATTTTCGCTAGTTCCGCTAACGGGTTAACTTGAATTTTGGGTAAATTGCAGCAATTTATATAATGACATATATAACATTTATAATACAGTAAAACAAAAGCAATAATGTAGCAATAATAGTGAAAAAAAAAAAGAAGGCACAAAAGAGATAAGACCAACAAAAGATATATATATATATATATAAATGTTTTTATTTATGTACATTTCTTATTGACATATATATATATATATATATATATATATATATATATATATATATATATATATATATATATATATATATATATATATATATATATATATATATATATATTGTGTTGGACAATTGGCCCCGGTTGGAGTTATTCTGCTTAACCCACTACGCCACCTACCACCCCTGGTTGGAGTTATTTTAACTGCTTCTCTGCTGCGGATGGAGATTCTCATGATTGTCCTAAGGGAGACAGAGAGTTTTCTCTGTAAATATTGGTAATTTAGTCCCAAGGTTGAGAATTAAAGTTTTTGTATGTATCTTCAGCATGTTTTGACAATGTGGCTGAGGTTTACTAGCCTGGGTGCCAGCCGAACTTAGCCCCGCCCATAAAAGTTTTGGTCGGGAAGTTCGGTCTGGCTCTGCTCAGTTGGGAAATCATTATGCCCGACCAAGAATCGGTCGACCCAATTAGATTGCCAGGGCGGGCTTTATACGATGATGGACAGATGATCAACAGGGACATTATCGACTACGTCACTAAAGAGCGCTTGGTTTGACTTTGTTTGAAACAAACATTAATCTACGTCACATACTACGTTGCTCTGATTGGTTGTAGGTCTATCCAATTGAGCAAAGAGGCATTTTTTCTCCTGGTTCGGTTGAAACACGCCCCATACTCAAAACTCTATTGAGCGGTATCAAACTCACATTCTGACTAGAATCGTGAGTATGACGTAGTCAGGCTAGAGGTTTACAGAGTCGCCTCAATGAATTTCACCACTAAAAATAAACCAAAATCAGTCTCTGGGATCAACAAACTCGTTACATCTTTTTGAACATTTCAGTTTAGATTGTTCAGACTGACAAAGGTTTCTCCTGCCAAGAAGGATCACTATTTGATTTTTACCCTAAAACTGTGTCAGAATAATCCTGATGTGCACTTTAATGTCAGTAAATGTATTGTAGACTCTTTTGTTGTGGTGATTTGTTTAATTTGGAACTACTTAAGGAAAAAGTACAAAGAGCTGAGAGACTGATATGGTTGTACTTTCATGATGATAGTTTGTAAGCATATTTTGATTTTTAGAGTAAATTCTTAACAGAAAATCTCAATTAAAGTGTGAATTTGTGTGCTGGACTGCAGCTAGCAGGTCCATCTTTCATGTTCAGTTGGCCTGATGTGCACCAACAGCGCTCTCCAGTCTACCTACCATTATTCTCCGAGAAAACCTCCTAAAAAAAGGAAAGTTCCAGGTTTGTTAAAATAAAATAAGTCGTAAAAGCATCACTGCTGTTTTGCATTAGTTGCAGTTATACCTCATTGCTCTCCTTGAGCGCTTGCATGATGAAGGCCACCACCAGGTTCGCCAGCACAAACTGGGCCACAACAACAAAGCTGGCAAAGTAAATCGGTGAGACCCAGAAGAGGTAGCTCCCACAGTTGATGTCAACAGGGCGACATTCCCTCATTGTGTCCTGCAAGGCACAGAGCCAGATGTTCATCCATTCGCCAGCAGGCGGGACGTAACTTGGACATGATCAGCTATGATCCAGGTGTTTGTTTTCAGTCATGATATATGGCAGGTTGTCAGGGTTTGGAGTGCATGTGCGCTCATACTTTCACGATGCCACTCCAGTTGTCTCCGGTGCAGACTTTTTAGAGCGTGAACAGAGCCATCGGGAAGTTCCTGAAGTTGCTGTGCCGATGTAACCCCAGGTGCGGGTAATCAGGAGTACGCGCTGATCAACAGAGGCAAACAAAGCGGATGTGCAGATGTTAACGTTTCTGCGCTGTTAACATATTTGAGTAATGCATTTGAGGCACAGAGACAGTTTAGATCAGGGGTGCCCAACCAGTCGATCGCGATCTACCAGTCGATCGCGGGAGGAGTTTCAGTCGATCGTGAGATGGTAACACTTCTCGCGATCGAGTATATACGTCAGTAGTTACCATGTAACCATGTATTTAAGGCTATGACAAAAAAAAAACCTTGTTAAAAACACACTAATCAAATCATCATTCATGAAAGACCTGTAGGCCTATGTATTTTCATAATAACAAAAATAAAAATAATTATGAACGCAACATTTTGCGATGCATGCTGGGTATGGTTTGCCACAGTTGCTAGGTTGTAACCAGGGACTCTAAAGCGAAGCTGAAGTGAGCTGAAGAGATAATGGCGGAATCCAAAAAAGCTAAAAATTATCACTTTCATCCCGAGTGGGAAGAGGATTACTTTTTTACTTTTTCCAATTCAAAGCCGGTGTGTCTGATCTGTAATGCTGCTGTGGCCATTCCGAAGAAAGGGAATTTGGAGCGACATTTTCTGACGGTTCACAAGAAGTATGCTAATGATTTCCCCGCGAAATCAGCTCTACGAACCAAGAAGGTAACTGAACTGAGGAGACAGCTAGGCGCAAAGCAGGCAGTGTTTACAAGACCTGCCAACAATAGTAGAGCTGCCACGGTAGCTTCTTACCCTGTCAGTCGAGTTCTGGCAAAGCGAAAGAAATGTTTTAGAGATGGCGAAGTTTTCAAAGAAGCATTTGTGGAGGCACTTTTTGCTGACTTCAAAAACAAGAAGGAGATCATGTCGTGTATTCAAGAAATGCAGCTATCCAGGAACACCGTTACAAGGCGGTGCGAGACCATGTCTCAGGATATAGAACAGCAGCTGAGAAATGACATTGACACCTGCCTCTGTTTTTCTCTGCAATTTGACGAATCGACTGATGCTGTGGATGTGGCACAGTTATGTGTTTTCATTCGCATGGTTTTTGGTGACATGACGGCAAAAGAAGAGCTTTTTACCATTTTGCCTTTGAAAGGGCACACAAGAGGGTCTGATGTTTTTGACACGTTTATGGAGTTTGTTAGTAAGTCGCATTTACCTCTCTTCAAACTGACATCTATCACAACTGATGGGGCTCCATCTATGGTTGGGCGCACTGCTGGATTCGTTGCTCTGTAAGCTATCGTAATCTTTCCCGGATGTTTTGAGCTACCACTGCATCATTCACCAACAACAGTTGTGCGGCAAGATTTTAAACATGAAGGAGGTCATGGACGTGGCAATGAAAATCGCTTGGTCTGTTCGGGCCGGGAGTTTACAGAGGCGTTTATTCCGTGCCCAGCTCGAGGAGACAGGTGCAGACCACACCGATCTGCTGCTGCACACTGACGTCAGGTGGCTGAGCCGTGGCAGATTCCTCGAAAGATTTTTGGAACTTTTGCCCGAAATTAAAGAGTTCCTGAAACACTCAACAACCCATGCTGTTGCTTATACCCAGCTGGAAGACGGTCAGTGGCTCACTGATTTGGCTTTTCTCACCGATGTCACCAATAAAATCAATGACTTGAATCTCGAGCTGCAGGGGAAAGGAAAGCACATCGCCAACATGATCAGTTCAGTGAACGCATTTAAAACTAAGTTACGCCTGCTGTTAAGCAGGTTGCAAAAGTGTGATCTAAGGAACTTTCCGCACATGGAGGCAGAGCTCCGCCGTCAGGGCAAAGACCGTATGGAACTTGCTTCTTATGAGCAACAAATCCAAAACATTCTCTCGGAGTTTGAGCGCCGGTTTACTGACTTTGCGTCCATTGAGCCCGTAGCTCAGTTTCTATGCTTTCCATTTGGGGAAAATGTTGATGTGGATTGCATTGCGCCCAAAGTAGCCACACTCTTCAGCCTGGACGGCACTGCTGTTGAGAATGAAATTCTCACACTGCAAAATGACATGGAGATCAAAGCAAGAGCAACACCTGGCATAAGTGGCGAATTTTGGAACCTGTTGCTGGAAGAGAAGTATCCAAGCCTCAGACAATGTGCACTGAATATGACTTCCCTTTTTGGATCAACATATCTGTGTGAGTCTGCCTTTTCACACATGAAAATCATCAAGTCGAAGTGCAGAACCACACTGAGTGATGACCACCTTGCGGACTGTTTAAGACTGGCGCTCAGCTCCTACTGCCCGGATTATGAGAAGCTAGCTGACTCCTCCCAGTGCCAGAAGTCCCACTAAGGTAGATAAGTGTTTTTTATTATTATTATTAGGCATAGTCCTACTCATATACTGTACTTTGAAGAGTATGTTACTATCTTGAATTAAGCTACACATATTCATATCCATTTAGTTTGTACTTATAGTAGCCTATGTTCCGATTTTTATCTGTTTTCCAGTTGAATTGAAATCCATCTGCCGGTTTCCCTGCCAGTGCCCAGTGAAGTTTATCATTGTTACTGGACTTCCCTTATCCTCCTTCCTGCATTGAAGTTATCTCTTCTTGAGTTTGTGTGTGTGTTGGACTGGCCTGGCTGGAGTTTCTGTGTGTGTGTGTTAATATCTCAGTTTCTGTGTGTGTGAGTTAATATGTTGATTACTTGTTTTTTATTTAGAGATGGGTTTTTTGACTACCCAGCAGGAGTTCTTGACTGCTCTTTTCTGTAGTTTTGGTGTGTGACTGTGTGTGAGTGAGAGAGTGAGGCGCCGTTTACACGTATTTTGAAAAACGCATATTTTCTAACCTTCGTTTGCAAAAAAAAACTAGGTGCACACAGCCCCGTTTCTAAAAAAAACCATGTCTACATTGATCCGGAGAAATACGCTATCAGGAGCTGTTAAATTACGCCAAGCCTGACGGTGGCAGTGTTAGAACAATGAGAATTCCACACAAGCCAATCAGAAGCCTAATAGAGAACCGCTGACAGGAAGAACTTCCGGATCCTTTTCAAGAAGAAAATATTGCGCCAGGCTCATGTGTGTGGACTGATAGCGAGACTGAGCTACTTTTACACGTTGCGCTGGACTATAAAACTGCTAAAGCCGTGAAAAATGTCTTTGTTGTTCAATACATTGTATGACTGTAATTTTCAAAATCACACAAGCGAGTATAGCTCTCAACAACAGAAATGCTGCTAGTACCTCCATGCTTGCTAGATAAACAATGGACGGAGAGAAAGGCGTTCTCACGCTAGCATTCTGCCAATATGACGGATAGGGGCGGGGCTCTGTACCATGACGACAACTCCGCATTCCATTCTGAAAACTCCGTTTTCGTCTCTTTCAACCAGTTTACACACAAACGCTGAACGAAGTTTTTAAAAAATCTCCACTTTTGCCGGAGTTTTTTTTTTAGCTTCGTTTTCGGAGGAAAAAACTCCGTTTGTGTATAAACGAAAGGCACAAACGAAGGGAAAGGTCTTCATTATCAAAATACCCGGGTATGTGTAAAAAAGTTCTTGTGAGATTGTTAAGTTCTGTTTTGACAACCTTTTTTTGACACATTGATCAAGTTTGTAGGATTTACTGCTTGTTCTCCACAGTGCAAATAAAAGACAACTACATTTGAACTGCAATTGGGGTTCCTTGTTACTTGTTATTGCCCGGCCCTTCTGTTTGACTTAGTAGATCTCGGCATGCCATCAACTTCAAAAGTAGATCTTGGTTAAAAAAAGGTTGGGCACCCCTGGTTTAGATCTTAAAGAACTGTGATCTTCCACGGGAACAGGCTTTTAATTCAGCTCCACTGAATGAAATGAATGATTTGGCACAACAAAACTGCTTAAAAGAAGATCTGGTTTGACTCAGGTGTTTGGCTACTCTTTAAAGCTCTTCTCCACAATATTGGAGAACATTTGCAGTGCAAATACAAAATCATCTACCCGGCCGATGTTCCTTTGCAGAAAGTTTGTGTTTTTATGCTTGTCATGCACCTGGGACTCACCTAAGTTGCCAAAGAGCTCCACCCCCAGCGCGGCAAAGATGAATAAGAAAAACATGAAGGGTAGACAGATGTTTCCAACCTAGAACAAAACCTTGCATTAAATCCTCTGTAAATTCTCTGTCAAAGCGCTTACATTTTAGCATTCTTGGTTGCAAAGAGTTCAGAAGGACAAATGCACTTAATGTACAGCTTTACTATGTACAGAAAAATCTGAATGATGCTGGAAACCGAGTGGAATGGATAACAGTTCTGTCTGAAATCAGATTGAACAGAACATTAGAGAAAACGGTCCAGAGTTAATGCTGCAAACTCCCCTCACAACTCTGTGAATTTCAGGACTGCAACACATGTTTGAAAATGGCTCAAAATAACAAATTTGGGTATCTAGAAAACAATTTCTGTAATCGAAAAGCACTTGAATATTGTTTTGATCTCATGTGGACTTTAAGTCAATATAGCCAGACGAGGAAACAACATAGCTTTTAATGAGAGCAGCATGAAGCTTCCTTTTATTTTTAAAGAAATGCACAGTGGCCGAGAGTTTCATTGTTTGCATGCTTTTTAAATCTTCTGAGGTTAAGACAAAGTACACAAAGGCTTTCTTATCACGTCTTAACGTTAAAACAAGACACGTGCTGGTGACCCATGTAGGCACTGGTCCTCACTAAACATTGATGCTCTGCTTGGATTTTCATTGGAATGCCACTTAAACAGTGTTACGCATCAATAAAAACAAGAAAAAAATCACAGTCAGTCATAGAATAGAATAGAAAAATACTTCAATTCAAATTCGTCAAGTAGCTCAACATTTTTTTTTTAAATATTTACAATGATTGAATTAACAACAATGAAACAACAATAATAATACTACTACTAACTAAATAATAATAAATGACTAAATGGCAAAATAAACAAATAAATAAAAATCAATCAATCAATTTGAGAAGAACTCAGCAGTCACTGTTAAAAAGCCTTATGGCTGTTGGAACAAAGGACCTCCTGAACCTCTCAGTCCTGCAGCGCAGAGAGATGAGCCTCTCACTGCAGCTGCTCCTCTGTCCTGTCAGGATGCTGTGGAGAGGATGTTTATTGTTCTCCATCACAGAATCTAACTTCCTCCTCATCCGTTTCTCCACCACAGCACTGAGAGGGTCCAGCCTTCTGCCTACAACAGAACCAGCCTTTTTCACCAGTTTGTCCAGGCGCCTACAGTTTCTGTCTGTAGTGCAACTCCCCCAGCAGACAGCAGCATAGAACAGTGCACTCTCAATGATAGTGTGATAAAACATACTCATCATATCACTGCAGACATTGAAGGACCTGAGCCGTCTCAGGAAGAAGAGAAGGCTCTGGCCCCTCCTGTACACTGCGTCTGTGTTGGCAGACCACTCCAGTTTATTATCCAGCACCACCCCCAGGTATCTGCAGGTCTGAACGGTCTCTATCTCCCCTCCATCAATGCAGACTGACTGGTATGGGGTTTTAGATCTCCTGAAGTCCACCACCAGCTCTTTGGTTTTGGTGGTGTTCAGGAGCAAACTCCTGGAGAAGCACTGGAGAAGTCAAAGAACATGACTCTCACATATGAACCAGGCACATCCAGATAAGCATATGCCCGATGCAACATGTACAGAATCGCGTCTTCCACTCCTATGTGTTTCTGGTAGGCAAACTGGAGGGGATCAAGAGCCTCAGCAACCTGCAATCTCATGTGACGAACAATGAGTCTCTCCAAGGTCTTCATGATATGAGATGACAAAGCCACCGGTCTGTAGTCATTCAGCTCCACCGGTTGCCCTAATTTGGGCACCGGTAAGTTTTCCACAGCACCGGGACTTTTTCCATCTGAATGCTCATATTGAAGAGCCTCTGAAGAGGGACTGCTAGTTGACCAGCACAGTCCCTCAGAAGCCTTGGGCAGACTCCATCTGGGCCTGAAGCCCTCCCTGGCTTAAGTCTCCTGAGCTCAGCTCCAACCTCCTCTATAGTTAGACACAGAGGTTGTAGCGGAGGGATGGCGACAGGAGTGATGTTGCTATCAACCATAGAGATGGGGGTGGGAGTGCAGCTGGACAGAGGAGGGCTAGTGGTGGGAGTTGCTGCAGAGGTGGAGGAGCAGCTGAACCGAGGAGGCCAGGCGGTGGAAGCTGCCGCAGAGGTGGATGTGCAGCTGGGCTCTGGATGCCTGGTGGTGGAAGCTGCTGCAGAGGTGGATGTGCAGCTGGGTTCAGAAGGCCTGGCAGTGGAAGCTGCCGCAGAGGTGGATGTGCAGCTGGGCTCTGGATGCCTGGTGGTGGAAGCTGCTGCAGAGGTGGATGTGCAGCTGGGTTCAGAAGGCCTGGCAGTGGAAGCTGCCGCAGATGTGGATGTGCAGCTGGGCTCTGGATGCCTGGTGGTGGAAGCTGCCGCAGATGTGGATGTGCAGCTGGGCTCTGGATGCCTGGTGGTGGGAGCTGCCGCACAGATGGAGGTGTGGCTTGGCTCAGGAGACCAGGCGGTGGAAGTTGCTGCAGAGGTGGAGGTACAGCTGGACAGAAGAAGCCTGTTGGTGACAGCAGAGGTAGAGGTGCAGTCAGGCGGAGGAGGAGGCTTGCTGGTTGCCATTGAGGTGGAAGTACAGCAGGGCAGTGGAAGCAGTATAGAGGAAGCAGCTGTAGTGGTGGGGGTGGAGGGAGCAGCAGCAGAGGAGGGAAAAGCCACACCTGTCAAACCTGTTGTAATAATGGTTGAAAGTATTGGCTCTGTCCACATCACCTTCTACAGACTGAGAGTTCTTCAGTCTGTATCCAGTGATGGTCCTCATGCCCCTCCACACCTCCTCGGTGTTATTGTTCTCCAGCTGTCTCTCCACCTTTTTCTTGTACTCCACCTTAGCTCGACGTAATGTCTTTTTAAGCTCCTGTTGTACACTCCTCCGCCTTTCTCTATCCCCATTCTGGAACGCCCTCTTTTTCTGGTTCAGGAGGTCTTTGATGTCACTGGTGATCCATGGTTTGTTATTTGGATAGCACCTTACAGTCCTGACTGGAATCACAGTGTCCCTACAGAAGTTAATGTAGTCAGTGATGGTGCTGACCCTCCTGTCCATGTCAATGTCCATTTCTTCTTCCTCCAACAGTACAGCCCAGTCTGTGACATCAAAGCAGTCTCTCAATGCATCACTCGCCTCTGGTGACCACTTCCTGAAAGATCTGGTAGTAACAGGAAGTCTTTGTACACACGGTCTGTATGTGGGTTGAAGATAGACCATGCTGTGATCCGATCTACCCAGTGGTGGAAGAGACACTGCCCTGTAAGCCTCCTTCACGTTAGCATAGAACAGATCTAATGTCTTTTCTCCAGGTGTTGGACAGTCCACATACTGTACAAAGCCAGTCAGGCAGGAGGATAGAGAGACGTGGTTGAAATCTCCTGTGATTGCAATGAATGCCTCAGGATGCTGGGTCTGTATCCTAGCAACGGCGTCATGGATGACGTCACACGGTCACATTGCGGGGGTTTACCCATCTCTGATTAAAGAACAGTATAACACCCCCGCCTTTCCGCTTACCGCCGCTCGTACTGCTGTGAAGCCGGGTATGTCCACACATGAGTCCGGTGTGTTGTTGTTCAGCCAGGACTCAGACGGACAGATCAAACTGCTTTCTTTATACAGCCGTTGGTTCCGCACAAGCGCCTCTAACTCATCACATTTGTTAGGCAGTGAGTTAGTGTTTCCCATGATCACCGAGGGCAGAAAAGGTTTGTACCTCCACCTCCTGTTGTGCCTCTCTGCCTTTAGGGCGTATTCACACCTACCTCGTTTGGTCCGGACCAAACGACCAAACGGACCAGATTTCCGTTGGTTCGGACCTTTTGGGATGGTCTGAATACAAACCACCGAACTCTGGTCCGGACCAAACAAGCGGACCGAGACCGAGCTGAAAGGTCGGACTCGGTCCGGATCAAACGAACCCTGGTGCGGATCTTTTGGAGGTGTGAAAGCAGACCGGACCTAATCCCAGACTTTTTGCTTTTTTGTACCTCGGGAGCATCCGTCGTTTGTCTGCTGCTAGGTAACAGAACAGAGCGTCGTTCTTCTAATTACTAGACCGGCTGTGGTAAAGCTAACGAAAGACCGAAAATAATATTTCTAGACCGAAAATAAGTAGGGGACAAACGTGGGCCGAAGAGGAGACCCGTGCTCTTGTGGACGTTTGGGCAGATGCCCACATATCATATACGTTGAAAAAACATATAGTTTTGATTATATTAAAAGCAATAACGGCACGGAAAGCGTCCTTGACTACATTCACTTTTGAACTTAGCACTTTGTGTTGCGCGTGTCGATTCTGACCAATAGCCGAACGACTTCAGGGCGCGTGGCTTTGATGACATATTTTGGTCCGTTTACTGAAATGTACAGTCTGAAAGCGAACCGCACCAAAATGAAAAAAAAAGGTTCGGACCAAAGCAAGTGAACTATCGGACTTTCCTGGTCTGAATACGCCCTTAGTTTCGCTCCAGCTCTGCATCCACGGTACAGCTTTTAAAGCTCGGTCGGAATTGGATGTTTGATTCCGTGTCCAATCCTTGACAGTGCCAAAAGTTCTTCTCTTGTGTACACTGCTTTAGTAGTAGTGCACATTGTCGAAAAATTAATTAAAACAAAAAAGCAGATCAATAAAAAAATGTTTAGATAGAAACTTAAAAAATGAAAAATGACAAATAATCAAATAAACGATGAGAAAAATTGAGAGCTACACAGACTTGCTGCCGATAAGGTCGGCGCATAGCAACCGAATTAGTCATTAGTCCGTTATGTGCACCATCACGTCATTTCACCACCATTTGAAACACTTCAAATACTGACACTGAAACATAAAGGAAGACATATTGATACTTACTATGGTGATGAGTATGAACAACACTAAACTCCAAACAGAATGAGTGTCCACTACGAAGTACAGCATGTTGGTCCACCCTTCAAGTGTGACAACCTGGAGGCAAAAAGAGAGAGATTACAGTCAAACATTAAAACAGGCAGACAAACAGATAGATAGATCATTCAATTGCCCACCTGGAACATGGCGATCCATGCATGTCCAATGTCGTCAAAGCTGATGGCGCCCATGTTGGGGTTAGGGCCACCAGATCCCGTACGTATCTTCAGTTCAGCAGAGAAATGGGACTCTTTCACCTGGCGCTGAGACATAGTACGGACTCAGAGACAAGTTGTACTTTCTGGATTGAAAATGGACGATAACAACACACACACACACATTAGATTTTATGTAGAGCTCACACATAGCTTGTCATGCTGCAGGGGTGGAAATACCAATATAGTAAACTTTCACTGACTCCAGTTTTTAAAATGTGAGGCTTCGGATAACAGGTCAGACACAACGAATCTGAAGTTTCACTTCTCAGTTTCACTCCGGATGGGAGCAGACTTTCCCCCAGCTAACGTTAGCTAAGTGAATTTAGCTACGTGCTGTGTGGCCATCCCATTGAACAGTTTTCAGAATAATGTATGACGGCTAGCTTCAATGAGTAGTGTAAAATTCAAGAAAATTAATTAATTTAACAACAGTTCAATGTAGTTTTAATATAAAAAATATACTGTCTCAGTATATTGACAGTATATTTATAGTATAGTTTATATACATATAGTTTATAGTATAGCTGGTCCAGTCCAGAGTCCAGACTAAACATGGAGAAGCAGCATTTAGCTGTTATGCTGCAAACAAGTGGAACAAACTGCCAGTGGAGATTAAACTTTCACCAAATGGAGACATTTTTAAATCCATCTTAAAAACATTTATTCATGTGTCTATGCATGAAATCTGCACAATATCTTTTAATTTATCTGGGCTGTTGCTTGTTTTTAAATTAATTTAAATTATTGTATTTGTTTCTCTTTATATTCTTTTATGTATTTTTAATGCTTCTTCCACTCCCTGCTGCAATGCTTTTATTTCATGTGAAGCACTTTGAATTGTTCTGTACATGAAATGTGCTAGATCAGAGGTCTTCAACAGGGGGTCCGCGACCCCCAGGGGGTCCGTGGAGGTACTGCAGGGGGGTCGCGAAATCTTTGGTTGATTAGACGATTTAAAAAAAAAAAAAAAAAAAAAAATTTTTTTTTTTCAAACAGTTTTTTCTCACAAATTGTGTGCAAACATGTCCCATCCACAGATGGTTTGAGGATTCATTGTCCCATCTACATGCATGTTTAAAGTTAAAATCTGTGGATTATTTGAATAGCTCAGTGTTGTGTGCAAGATGTTTGTTTATAAATGGCAGTGGCACCGCCACCTTGTACCTTGCACATGTTTAAAATAAAAACATGAATATATTAACCTGTGTATTATTTGAATAGCTTAGTATTGAATGTACAATAACAGAGTAGCTATGTTTATGCACGGCACTAGGCCCCGTTAAATAGAAAACACAATTGTATGCCATATAAATAGTAGGGGGGTCCCTGCTCCAACTCTCCATAAGTTTGGGGGTCCCTGGCCTGAAAAACATTGAAGACCCCTGTGCTAGACAAATACATTTGATTTGATTTATGTAATTATCTTATATAAGCATGTATCAATTGAGTCCATGATACCTGCCTGTGTTAATTGTTGCAGGTGTCTCAAATGCCGTGTCTCTGTCAACTATTTATTTATTTATTTTCTGCGGCAGCACTCTTCGCATTTATCTATTTTTTTCATGCTCTTTCACGTCATAAGTCTCCCAAAGGTTATGTCTGGTACAATTGAGCACCCTATGTATTTGTTTTTGGTCTTTTGAAGAGAACAAAAGTAGCACACAGTCCTTCAAAGCACAATAGTTATAACAAAAGTCATAAAAAATGTACTTGTGTAGTTTTTTCAGATGTTCTGGGGATATATTAACATTGTATTACTTCAGCAACTTCAGCCCAAGTGTACTGAAACAGAATCTCATGGATGTCTTTGAAATTGTCGACAGTTGAAAATATATAAGTTGCCTCCGTCACGATTAGCTCAAGTAGGTATTGAATAAGCTGTTCCACAAACTCTTTCTTTGCAGCTGTAACCATATCTTCGACAACTTCTGGTTCAGTATCTGAGATTGAAATTCTGCGTAATAAAGACGATTTCTCTATGACAGTGTATAACTATTTAATTCTGCTCAAATTAGAAGAAAAGGCACCTGGATATCCAACAAGCTGTAATATTGGAGCAAAAAAACACCCAACAAGGAACGCAGAAAGCTCCCATTTGTGTGAGGGGATAAAAGGCTGGTCTGCATGCTCCCAACCCACAGAAGAGTCCAATACAGCCAACTGCTGAAAACACTGAAACCATCTTTCTAGCTATGATCAGAAATGAAAGTGACTTGGATGTCACCCAGTGGCTTGTTCTCTGTGGTTTTAAAGCCTCCAGGTTGGCATTCAGGCATCACTGTGTTGGTCTTTATAGAGCTAAAAGTAACTATAATTGGACATTGGAGATGAATGCTTACAACTTCACAGGCTGTGGGATCAAAACTTATGATTCAATGAATGAAGGGCCAACACTAAAAATGCAGTTTGAAAAGCGCTCCGAGAACATCTCCAAGTGCGAAGAGGACTTGGTGGAGTGGTGGGTTTCATGGAGCCAATAAGACGGCAGTGATGCGGCGCCTGGCTTGAATCATGGCCGTTTGTCTGTTCCCGGATCAACTAAAACCTTTCCCACTGTGCTGGGTCAGGAGGCGGCTGTGTCATAGAGAGACAAAGACATGGGTTATGAACCAGAAAACCACCAAGGGGCTGAAACTTTACCACAATGACCGAGCATGTGACAGTTTTTTTAATTAATTAAGTTCAGAAAAACTAAACCAGTAATTAAAAGGTTTTGGTAATTACTCTTAATTCACTCATTGTGGCAGCGGGATGGGGCGGCTCCCCATAACAGGAGTTATTAAGCCCGATCTGAAACATACATGAAATAAAACATAAACTGGATGTCATTTATTCAGGCCTTCTTGGGTAGAAGGACACGAACAGTTATACTTAAATCTCTGAATCCACGTATCAAATATTTGCTTTAGAGTTTGAATTAAAGGATTAAAATCACTACTCCTTCGGCTTTAACTATAATAACTCCCAAATATTCAACTTTAGATTTTATAGGAATTCCTGCAATTTCTACTTCACTGCACGGTTTTATGGGAAACAAATCATATTTGGACAAATTAAGCTTAAGACTAGAAGCTTTTGGGACTAATCCTGCAAGAAAATGGTGGTATCATCTGGTAGTTGGCTGAGGGTAAAAACCCTTCCCACAGAGATGCCTTTCAGCTGACTGGTTTTAATACAATTGGCTAATATTTGCATTGGAAGTAAGAATAAATATGGAGAAACGACGTCATCACAGGCCAACATCTGAATGCTGTTAAATGATCGGGAGAACTGTAGTTCTGCAGGGGGGAAAGTAGCTCACAGAGGGATTGTTTGCTCAATTTATTACAATTAATACAGTTTAATAACCTTAGCATCAAATAATATTATAAAACCTCACATATAGAACTAAAAACCTTAAACAGTCAATAAAGAATTAGCTATTTTTTTCGGTTTACGTGGGAAAACGAAGTGCCTATATAATATAAAGAAGGGAACTGTGGTCATCTGAATACTGATTAGTAAAACTGATTAGACATTTCTGACTAATTATTATTATAATTTATTTGCTTTTATGCATCATTGAGTTACAATCCCATCAAGCCAAAAGCTTGTTAGACTAACAATTTCTCTATTTTTTTTTAAACTAAACAGCTGTGAAATTAGATCTACATTTTATTTTATAGCAGTTTCTATTTTGAACACCAACAGTAAGTGATTTTGAAAATATATTATTCCACATTGCTGATATTCTAATGGTCATTTTAATTTTAAAAAAAGCATCTTTTTGTGGCTGAATTTGGTAAAGTTGCCTGCTTGCATGTATCTTGTGTTCTTCGTAACTACTGCTGCAAACCAAATCCCCCTCAGAGGGACAATAAAGTTCAGAAACCTATAAGCACCAAAGAGGTGATCTTCTGTTTGGGTAACTATTCAATTCCAAATCAGAGAAGATTTGCATCCTTTCTATACAGTATATCAAAGCAACTCACTGAAGGAAATGGAGCTGTAACATGTTGGTTATGATTCTGTTTCTAGTTGTAATACCTGATATTGGCCGCCAGATGTCACTATAGTCCGTAGTTGCAATAGGACACCAAACATTAAGAGGGAGAGTGATTCCACTAGATGCAACAGCAACCAGTTTTAGCTTTATTATTACCACATACTATGTTAGATTTACATTTCTATAAATGTACATTTATTTCTGTAGAACCACACAGAAAAAAAGCCAACCAGTTTCTATGGCAGTTTTTTTAACATAACGAGGGGATTTGATAGAGCAAGAATTATGGAAAACAAAAATGTGTAGCTTCACAGTGAAGTTTTGTATAATAAGAACATGGCCTAGTTTGGTATTTTTAGCTGTAAAGAGAGATTGAAGACGGTAAAGAAAAAGTTTCTCATTAAATGTTTTTAGGTTTATTCATTAAATAAATGAACAGGATTTCTTATGAATAAGTCAATTGTGACTTTAAAAGAGGTCAAAGTAAAGAGACGTAGAAAAGTTTGGAGTCAGCAATTAGCAGAACAATTAGCAGATTTCCTTTTAATCATCAAGGTGTGCCAAAGGGATATTCTTCCACTTCAAATGACTTGAAGTTCAGAGATGTTTGTAGGCTTCCTTGCACTCGCAGCACATTTAACATCTCCCTACAGATCGACAGCATGTTCAAGTTAACTTCATCTCGTCTCCCTGCAGCAGATCACAATGGACTTTTGTGGAAGGCAGACATTTTTTAGTTTAAGTTTCATAACCATCTGCATAATATTTGGATCCAGCATTTTGTGGCTACATTGTGGAATCCATGCTTCCCCCCCAACCCTTACAGATATGCTTTTCCATGCTACCTCAGAGTGGAGCATTTCGTTTTTTTGTCACTTAAATTTTTATTGACAAATCAACAGAAGCAAATACAAACACAGTCAACTTAAACAAAAAGCTGCCTTGGAATACATCAAATTATTACCATCTTGCGGATTAGTCTCTTCGTCAATTACTGTCCAATATCATCTTGAGCCTTGTGTAGTGTCCATTTCTCCCATTTCTTGTCCAGTTGAGCTTCCTGAAGCCTCAATATGTGGGTCAGTTTTTCCATTAGAAAGATCAGAGTGGAGCATTTCAACCCACAGACGTGCACATGTGCAGCTTTACCTGGGAGATTTTTTTGTTTTGATTTCCACAATTCCTTTTGAAAGATCTGAATAAAATTTCACATCAACAAAAACCGAAAAAGATCCAATTTACCGGCTTCCCCTGCTTTATTAGTCAGTTTCATTATTGGATCCTCGGAAATAAATTCTCAGAATGCTGAATGAACGGTAAGGAAAGTGCTTGAAAGATCACAATATGACAGTTTCTGTGTGGTAACAGTTTGATTGCTCATCTTTTGTCCATGTTTTTGCTTTCTAACCTTTAAAGTCAGCTCCATAAGTTGGTCCTCATTTCTGGGACACAAACATTAGACCCAGTTTTATTCAAACAATAAAAAAGGGGCTTTCACCCCCTCATGAATACTTTCTCTCCCGTTTCATTGGTGCTCTTGGGGCGTCAGTCAAATGTGGGTGGTGTCAGCTGACAAATGATACTTCCAGTAAGTCCTCACATGCCGCACAACACAGAGTCAACAGGCTGTGCGGGGCGCAGACGGAACATCTCTACGACTGGATAACAACAACAAACCAGCGGTTCAACAGTCTGCCACCTCCTCAACTTCATTTCACCCGAAAGGCGTTTCAAAGGCACACTTTTTGTAGCTGTTTACACAGATTTCCACCGGTTTGGGATGTGACATTCAGCGCAGACTTTACGCGCAGGCGGAGCACCGCTTTCCCGGTCAGACTTGTCTTCAGTTTGCGCGCATTGCAAAGGCGTAAAAGTATCTGCTTTTGAGAGTCGACCAGGCTCGTGACACTTTCATGACATTGTAACACCTTTCTCAGTTACCTCTCTATCATGGCGGAAGCGGCACAGCAGCCACACCTGGTGGAAATCGACCCGGATTTCGAGCCTCTGTCGCGGCCCCGGTCGTGCACTTGGCCCCTGCCCCGGCCGGAGTTCATCAACCCGGGCGACTCCAACACGTCCTCGCCGGTGCCGTCTGTGAAGCAGGAGCCCGGCAGCAATGCGGAGTTCATCAACAACCTGAGCCTGTTGGAGGAGAATGAGGACTTCGCGGAGCAGAAGCCCGTCATCCTGTGCAATGAGTTCCAGTGTCGGGAGAACTGCGTCCACCAGCAGCCTCCACAGCAGCAGCACCATCAGCATCAGCAGCATCAGCAGCAGCAGCAGCACCCGAACCCGCAACTCCCGCATCAGCAGCAGCAGCAGCAGGTGCCTCTGCTCACCGGCCCAGTCGGCTCGTCGCCTTCGGCGGCCGCGGCCGCGGCAGCAGCCGCTGCCCAGAGGAAGAGCAGCTCCTCCCGGCGCAACGCATGGGGGAATATGTCTTATGCAGATCTCATAACCAAAGCTATCGAAAGTTCTCCAGAGAGCAGATTAACGCTGTCTCAGATCTATGACTGGATGGTGAAGAGTGTGCCTTACTTCAAAGATAAAGGAGACAGCAACAGCTCTGCGGGCTGGAAGGTACGTCTGCTCCTCTTTCTGACCCGTTTTCCTGGAGAGGTAGAGTCTCCATTTGTTTTGGAGTCGGGGTTCACATCACCAAAGTGCCAGTTCCCATTCAAAGTTATCCATTGGTGAGATTTTGTGCGTGTTGTGGTACTCAGTGGTGGATTTATGGGGATTTCAGTGATCCTTATGCTGTTTTTATCTCCTGTGGTGCCACAGGGATATTCCCTCAGGGGGTGGTGGCTGGTCTGTGGGGTTTGGTAGCCACTTTATTGTGTCTGTAGAACGCCTTTTGGTCAGGATTGGTATTCATTTGGTTGAAATCTTTTTGTTATCTCTGCCATCTATCATAAGCCCCCTTTTATTATCACTGTTAGTTGCTCTGCGGGGACCTTTGCAGATAATTGCACTGCTTGCTTGAGTTTTCCCACAGATGTTTGTACACTAACTAAAAAACCAGACTATTAAGTTAGTAATAAGCTCCATCCCTCTCCTGCTGCCATCACCTTAGACAGTTATCTGACTTCTCCCAGCATTCTGGGACTTATGTAAGTCTCCTGACTCAACAGGGTTTTTCTTTTCCTTCACCTTTCTCCAACAGTAGCCATGAAATGCTTGAGTTCCAGCTGTATGATAGTAGCAGCTCACTTCTTTCTCCCTGTTGCTCTGCGTAAAAGAGGCAGATTTTACAACAAAATCCCTTTTTCCACATTAGACCGTGTGACTTGGTTGCAGCTGCTTTTGACGTCTTTGTCGTAAGGAGATACCAAAGGCATTCGTGTGTCCTAGAAACTGTCCAAAACATTGCACAAGAGTGGACTTAAAAGTTTCTGATGTGGTGTGACAGGCCCTCCCACTGAACTTTGTTAAAGGGCGTAAACCTTTCTCCGGAGACGCATAGTTTCAGTGGTGTCTGACAATAAATTAATGACAGTCTACTCTCCCAGCAGGAAATCATACTGAGGCTGAAGCCACACAGTGAAAGATTTACGACGGCTGCCCCCTGTTATAGGCTGTCTGGGTTGCAGTTGTGAAGAGGTTTTTTTTTTTTCCCGTCTTGCCCTGTTAGAGCAGGCTCGCATGTTTGAGTCATGTGCTGGAAGGTGACACATTTCTGTCAGTCACAAATGCTGCTCAGGCTTTCTTTTTTTTACTTCCTACTCCATCCGACACATTGTCGGATCTAAAAAATATTATGAATTAACTTGTGTCTTTTTGTGTTTTTGCCTTATTCTGGGTTGGCTTTTTGTTTAATTTAAAGTTACAGAGCGTACACTGGAAAAAATCTAAATCTTACCAAGTATATTTGTCTCATTGAGTATCTCATTACACTTGATATAAGACACAACTGCCTAACAAGCACCATTTCAGCCAGATATAGGGACTTGTTTTAATACAATACATCTGGAACATCTTGTTAAGTGAAAAAGTCTTGAAAACATCTTGTTTTGAGTCAGATTTCACATGAAACAAGCTTTTTTTTCATTTGAAGAGGTTTTTAAGCTAATTTCAAGATCACTTTTATCTCAAAAGTCCTAAATATCACATCTTATTTCAAGAAATCTTGACAAGCCGATTTTCACTAGTTCCATTGGCAGATTTTTTTCTTATTTAAAGCAAAAACGTCTTTTATTTCTTGTTTTTTTACTTATTTTGGAGGGGCATTTTTTCCAGTGTAGATGCAGTTTTCGGAAATTTATTGTTTGATTTTGGTGTTTTCAAAATGCGTTGAGCTGTCAGACGTTGGCCTGTAAACCTCAGACTAAATGTGAGTGGAAAAACCCTCTCAGCGTTGTGGAATACCCACTGTAAACAAAGCAGGTAGTGCACAGATTTGTCACGAGGGTGGTAATATTGTTCAGGTTCCCATCTTTTGTACTTTTAAAAGGAAATGTCTACGAAGGTCTGTGGCTTTGTTGTGCTTTTAACATTAAATCTGATTTTCTTACGAGCCAATGTGCTTTCCACTGAATATTAGTTCAATATTAGTCAAATATTTAATGTTTGATTGTAACCAGCTCAGATGGTTCATTATTTCAACAACATAAAGCTTTGGTGTGGGAGGAGTAAAGAATCAGCCACAGTGGTATCTTGAGTGTTAAGCAGGATTCATATGGGTTGCTTTCCCCACATGTCACCCTCCAAGAAGCTAACGACATTACACACATTTCAGATATGAACTGGTTGAAAGTTGGTTTGAACCGGAAGAGGAGAGAGACCATAACAGAGAGGCAGAACCCTGGAAACCAATAAAGACCAAAGTGTTCTAAGAGATAAAGTTAAAAAATGTAACACCTAGTTTCACCTCAACACAGAGCGGATCTGTGTCCTCCATAGCGTCTGTGTTTACTTGCGGGGTAAAGCTAAAGGATTTAGCCGAGAACAAAGCAGCTGATATAGCGCTTCAGCTCTTCAACTTCAACTTTATTGACCGAAGATTTATTCTAAATCATAGCTTTCCACTTTTCATGCGTCATATCGACACATTTCAAGCTTTTTGACATCATTTCGACCTGTTTTGCCTGCATTGTAAGCTTAAATCCTCACTCTGAAATGACCGAACTCTTGTGCGTGTTAGCTGGATTGGCTCAGCCCACTGCTGCAGGAACAACAGGAATAACAGTTTTCTGTCTCAGTTTCTCCAGAGTAAAATGCAACAGAAAGTGGCTACAACAAGTGACGTTTCATAATTGTATGGGGCATCATTATCATTATCTTCCATTTTATAAATAATGGCCCAAAGTCCCGCCGACAGAGGCATGTTTCTCGCTGTTGTTCCATCTATTTAACAGATTTTGTGTGACTGGCAGCTTGGAAAAGGGTGCTCAGCCAACGCCTGGGCTCGCTGCTTATCCTGCCATGCTGGGGGTGTAAACTGAGTAATACTGTGGGAAAGCAAAGTGCCATTCAGTGCTGCAGGGGGAGTTATTCATAGAGCTCCACTCTGTTCCACACAGGGGGGCCATCACACATTGTCCCATCGGAGCAGGATCTCTTGTAGGGCAGGGGGAGCTAAAAAGAGAATATCTCCATGGTAAAGATGGAGATCTACGGAGATCCTTTTTTTTTGTCTTTAGATATGAAATATATCTTCCTCAAATCGATTTGATAATCCGTGGTTCCGTTTCGAATGTGGCATTTCAGAGATGAATGTTTTTTTGTTTGTCTGCTGCCGTAAAAGGAGTTTTTATTTCACTCTTTATATTTCACTTCAGAGGGGATGAATTGACTAATCTGAGACTTTAAAAACATGTTGATATCACGTGGCGCCTACCTCAGGCTGAGCACGCACACTTTGAACTCCTTCAAAGACCCAGAATAAGAATATGCTCTGTGGTTTGTGGACGTTTTTGTGTTGATTCGCTGGTTGAATGCTGTTACAGCATAAATGCAAACATCAGTCCCTAGCTTTTTGTTACGGACTGTTTTTCCGTGTGATTCAGCTCTCGGCAAACGTGGCTCCCGCACAGTGAACGGAAGCACGTGAAGTTCTCATTAATCTGTGATTAAGGCCGCCTGCTCTGTAATTGTTTGGGATGGAGCTGGTTTCACGGCGCATCCACACGTCTGAGTCACGGCAGCCTCCACACTTCTCAGGCCGTCTGTGGCAGTGTGAGGTTTAAGGACAGTTGTGCCAGGTGGGAGCAGCTCGCAGAAGCTCTCAGATTGGGGTCCCTCGGGGTCCTGGGGCCCCGGGACAAGATGCCGTCCAACAGGAAGGAGAACAGATGGCTGAATTGATGCGTCTCCCAACCTATCTGCAGTTACATATTTATAATGTGTACAAAAAATTCCCTTCATAAACTGTTTTTAAAGAATGCTGTTGAAGCTTTACAAACACAGTTTTGGGCTGGAACACACACACACACTTCACACGTCAGAGCTGTGTATTACACACACACACACATACGTACTCATGCCAAAAATCCGTCCTGTCTCGTATTTCTCTCCTCTTACGTCACGGCAGTATAAATATTTGCTCTGGACTGCCGGAGCTGGATGGCGCAGGTACGCTTTGATGTCAGCATCGGGATCAATTCAGTTGTAGGTTTTCTCTGTACACGACGCTCTCTTGACCTGAAATTCCTCGGCCCACGCTGGTAAACACTCCCATGGATTTCAAAACAAACTGTGCAGACCGGAGCAGACAAACACGCAGGACCGAGCGGATTGAACAGCGAGGGACACGAGGGTCATTACCATGTAGATGCACCTATTGACTCCATGCCCCCCCCCCCCCCCCCCAGCCTTACGGTGAACACAGCTCAGAGAGGAGGCTCTGATCAGGTGTGTCACACATCAGGCACACATCAGGACAGCCCAGCCGGGCATCCCAGCATCAGACTGCTGATTGATAGATTGAGCCGTGCTGACAATATCTCGAAGTCCAACTTCTAAACTTTGCTTTTCCTTCAGTCAGCAGATTCATTTATCGTAAAGACTTAAAAGAAACTGGAACTCCTTGAAGCCTGAATCCTGCAGTATCTTTGACGGAGCTCTCTAGTGGACAAACGATGTAACAGTAATGCAGTGGTAAATAAAACGGGCTCTTTTTTTTATTCTGCAGTTTCTCTTTGCTTAGTTTACGGTGTGTGTAATTGCTCATCCAGGTCATATGCAACGTTCCCTCTAAGCTGCGCACAAGAAAATCTATGCAGTGCCTAAAATAAAATTCACCATAAACGTATTCATTAATATCTAATACTAGACCTAATGTAATCTAATTCATTAGACCAATAATGTGTTTTTCTGTACCATTTTTCAATGTAACGCAGTGAGTGACAAGTGTTCAGCCAATGATACGGTTTACTTACGCTATGCAGCCAATCAGAGCATTGATAGTGCTTTCATATGTGCCCTGCCCATACGCGCCGTGCAGGTTAGCTAGCTAACAACAGTGCGGCAGAGTTAGGAGTTCAGAAACGCCCCTTATCATGGCGAAACGAGCTGGCAGCACCAGCGACACATCCACTCACCAAGCCAGAAATGCGGTTCTTTTAGGATGGAATGGCTGTCTGAGTGCAAATAGAAGAAAAAGCGGTGAAACTGGGGGAGAGTTTTTCTTTTTCGAGTGAGAAAGGTTTACTCTGCAAAACATCTCTCACATATAACAGATAACATACGACACATCTCATGAACAACAAGATGTTTGTCTTTTTCATTTTAAGTGGGCCAAATCGCTTACATTAAAAGTAAACTAATGAAAATTGCTGCTGTGATTTGATTCTTTTAATAAGCAAATGTAACTTGCTATGATCCAAGGTTCTGAACAGGTGTGATACAGGTGTGTGGCCACAGCGTGCACATCTGATGATGCTCACAGTGGTCCTCAGTGTGCTCAGGGAGCTTGTGTGTATGCTCAGACACATGAACAATTAGAGGGAACATTGGTCATACGTATCTCCTGACTCCCATCCCGACTGCCTGGTTGCACTGAGTTTAGCTGTTTTCGAGATGAATCTTCTTCTCACCATTTACGTCTTAATGCAATTAAACAACAACGCAGAAAACAATCAAGCTCGCAGCTTTAGGAGGTCTTACGATATGCAGCACCTGTTTTAAGGTGGCTGCTAAAAAAGACCGTACAAGCCACCGTCTATGAAGCACTTTATATCACTCAGCTCCTTCTTCTCTGACTTTTACAGTTCCTGGAGTTCAGATGCAGCAAATAGTAAGGATGTAAGTTGGTTTCAAGCAAACGTCGTCAACCCGTGAAACCGATGAGAAAAAGTGCAGTTTTACTGTAAAGCTGTGCAGCTCGCTGATCTGCAACATCACCAGAAACATCACGCTGGTCACAGGGGTTCAGCGAAATCTCCACCAGCTTAAAGACATTTCACGTTGCTCAGTGCAACTTCAAACGTTATAAGGAACCTCGATTTTCCTTTTAGAGTGATTAAGTGATCATTGATGTTTTTCAGAATGTGTTTAAACTCCATCTCAGACTCCATCTTGTTATAGATTTTTTTTTCTAAAGTGAGAATGCAGAGGGCTACTTCTGTGTGTAGAAGAAGTTGTTTTCTACAAAGTGGTTTACAGGAAAGCTATAGGAGAGCTAAGACTTTAGGCGTTATAATCCTGGTTGCACGATATCACATCTCACCCACTGAGTCTGAAACTGTATTAGTGGGACAGAGAGTTGGACAGAACAGCAGCCCTCCTGTTTCTGCCGGTTCAAAACACACACACACACACACACACCTCACCCCCCCCTGAGGCAGTTGTGGAGCCCAACATTGGCATTGCCCCAAAACATGAGGGGCAGCTGTGTTTCTCAGGCAAAGAGCAGGAGCTCTCCTCACCCTCCTCCCCATTTCCTGCCCGTCCATTCCTGCTTTTCTGCACAAAGCAAGCCACACTGGATGTTTTAAAGGGTTAATGCCCCCCCCCATCCTAAAGATCCCACCGCCTGCTGTCCTCAGAGCAAAAACGAAGAGATGAAGGTAAGAGAAGAGAGACTCTGAATGCTCTAAGTTCAGTTTGGGTGACACTTGTTGGGAGTTGCATAACAAGACATTTACTGGAATCAGGGAGCCGCGGGCCAAAGTCTGGTGCCACTGGTTAGTCAGCGGAACTGTGAGGCACTGTGTTGGAGATATGTGGGACGCTAGTCTCGTGTGTGTGTGTGTGTGCGCACATATAACCTGGGCCTCATAATTAAAGCCCTGCTGCTGGCAGATGCACAATCACGATGGCAGACAGACAGACAGGCAGACACGGCCAACATTCCAGCACAGGCTTTTATATCTTTTTTATCGCGCTGTGATACTCTGCCTTTCCTTTTCTTCCCAGCTGATTTTAATCCAGATTCTACTTACAACTGCCCCCCCCCCCCCCCATCCCTCACATTTTGGACCACGTTGTGCTTTGAAGTGCCGAATCACAATAGCTGGCACGCCGGGGGTGTCGGATGCAAAATGAGCCGTGAGCGTGGATGACTCCGACCTGCTGGTCTTCGGTCTCAGACTGTAGTAATTCATTTTTCCACTGAAATACGGCTGAAGTCAGCTGAAATACTGATTATTCCATCCCATTAGCTGACAGAAACTGAAACAAATAAAGGTGGCTGCCTTTATTTGGCAGGCCGATCACACCGGAGAATTAATTCGGTTGATTGTGGAATCAAACGAAGTTGGACCCAGTTGTTTTGGTGCTTCTGGCAGAGCGTTGGTGTAAAAATGGGATGGAGCTTTGATTGAGCAACAGGGTGAAACTAGTAGCCCCGCAGATGATTTCACAACGTGGTGTTTTCCTTCCTTCCACCCAGCTCCAGATTTGTTTACCTCTCAGCACCGGCACTTGTGTTGCTTTCTTTTTTTTTGTTTAATATTTTTCATTGATGTGTATACAAGAGTAACAGAGGCACTTACATATAGCGGTATACAATGGTGTGGTCATTAAACGTGTTTGTATACACGTAGACCTTAGATTTAGATTATATTTTTATGTTTTAAGAACAAACCATTGCAGAAAAAAAAGGCCAAATAGACTATATAATGAAAAAGGATTTATGACATAGTCTGTTTAAGATGATTAAACTGTCCGTGTAAACATAACAGATACATTATATAAATAATAGAAAATAAATAAATAAAAGAAGAAAGAGGGGGGGGGGTATATTGTCACAAAAAAGGTTGTCATTTACTGTAAAATTTGCTCAAGTTTCTTCTACTTGAATATCTCATTTTCCCTACTTTCATAAATGACACTCTTTGATCCATTGTGTGCTGGAAGGAGCTGTTCTGGACTTCCAATTCAGAAGGTATAGTCACTTGTGTTACTTTCTGTTGTCTTTCATTCCCTTTTTTACCAAGAAGCGTTTTAGGATATTCATAAGACCTCAACAGGCTGAAATAATAAACCGGCAGGGAAGCAGGTCAGCGTATGGCAGCCTGGCTATCAGATGCCTTTTGGATGTTTATGTCTGTGTGTGGTACACGTGTGTTTGTTTATGGGTCCCGCACATTCTGATGCGATGACATCACTTCGCTTTAACCTCAGATGAATGTTGACAATTGAGTCCATGTGGCATTCCTTTTGGTCCTCCTTTAAAAGGCTTGTTTCTCATGAAGAGGCTGTTTACTGGATGCAGGTTTTCTCCACTCTGCAGCGGAAATGTTGCTCCTCAGAGCAAAACAGCCATTTAGAAATGTGAAGGAGCTGACGTGCCTTTTGACGTGGATGGTCTGACACGAGGAATGAGCTACAGCCGGAGAGAAAAGATACATTTTATGATAGCCAGAAATATTATGTCATAGTTGGAAAAAGAAACCTGTTTCTCATTTAACAGCTGTTGGATAGATATGAATCTTCCCTTTCATTTTGATTTAGATTCACAGAATAATCCCCCAACTAAAGCTCTCAAGGTTTTCCATTTAGATTTCCAGCTTTCTATTTACCTTTTTTGCACATTTTTTTTGCCTTTCACTTTAAAAAAAAGATTTTTTTTCCATCTTACTAACTAAATTTGAAACGATCAAACCACTCAAAACTCAGAAAAGTATGTCAATTATTCCGAATTTCCTCGCAGTCTGTTAATTCTGTTTGTTTCCAGGGATTAGACATCAACATAGTATTTTTAACCTCGGTTAGTGAGGAGCTGGAGCTGGCCGCTGGTAACCTAACTCTTAATAACTGAGCCTTTAGCTCACTGGAATGGACTCTGGAAAATCCCGTAAAGTGCCCCTTTCATTTTGCTAATTCAAACAAATCGTGTCAAATGTGTACACGGGTGATTCCACCCACCTCAGAAACTGTTATCGCACAGCCCTGCAGCACTCCTGCCAGGGTTTTGTTTTGTCAGTCTTTTTTTTTTTCTGGCTGCAGACCACAGGACAGATCATTCAGTGAGCGGTACGGTGAAAGATAAAGAGAGGGAGCAGATCCTCATTCAGGTTGAAAGTATGGAGCTGAGATTCGCTGCCATTCTCAGGTAAACAGTCATTTGGGATGAGTCACAATGTTTTGTTTTTCTAAGTACGGGTTTGGCAGCGGCGGCGCGTGATCTCTTGTTTTGGAAGTGGGTTCGCCACAGATTCGGACTATAACTTCTCATCAGTCTGAAAAAAAAAGTTGGAGAAATCTCCTCCGTGGTTAACAAAAAAAGACCTCGGCATTGTTTTATGGCGCGAGAAGAGGAAGCGTTTGGGATTTGAATCATTCCACCATTGAATTGGAGAAGTGAAACTGCAGAGTGCTTCTTCACGTGTGAAAAATGCGTCCCATCTCGGGTATGTGTGTGAAGTGGACGCAGACGCACAAGGAGCGAGGCGCAGAGCAACACTTTTATGGGACCGCTCACTGCTGAGGGCCCCAAACCACAGGCATTACCCAGACCCACATTGTTGTGCAATTCCTGCCCTGAAGCCATTATGCACGGTGCCTGTCAGACTGGCCCGGCATTATCACACATCCATTCAGCCCCTCTCTATCACACAGAAATGCTCATCTCACTTATATAGCCGTCACCAGTGGAGCTTTAAATCCACGCTTATATCAGAAGTACCACTGTGACTGTGGCAGGTTCACTGCTTCAGGTTCGAGGCCAACGTGTGCAACATAACAAGCGAACCGCCGCCAGTAGAGTTGATTGTAGGTTTTGGCAGTTTTGCAACATGGCCGTATTCCTGTCTGTGTTGTACAACAAGATTCTGGCATGACTGAATGTTTATAAAAGAAACACCTTGCAGAGAGAGGAGCAGAGGTTACCTGAACTGGAAACAAGGCTTTCAGTCCAACATGCAAGTAGAGCCATGGGTGGTGTCCAGCACATGTCTGGGATGCTGCTTAAAGGGACAGTTCGCCTCTTTGGACATGAAGCTGTATAACATCCCATATCAGCAACATCATTTATGAACATCTTCTTACCCCCTGCTGCGTCCTGTGAGCCGAGTTCCAGCCTCGTTTTGGTGTTGATGAAGGTAGCCCGGCTAGTTGGCTGGGGCTTAAAAAATAAAGCGTCTTGCTTCTCAAAACAATATGCGTTCAACAGAGTAATACATTTGCATCACAAAATCGTTCTCCAGGAAAAAGTCAGACCTCACAATCTCTTGGCCCTATTTTCTCTCCCTTCGTATTACTACGGGTTATATAAACCGTGCAGACAGAGCAGCAAACACCGTAACAGGCGCGGCAGGCGGCAGCAGGCTGTGATACGAAGGGAGAGAAAATAGCGCCAAGGGATTGTGAGGTCTGACTTTTTCCTGGAGAACGATTTATGATGCAAATGTATTACTCTTTTGAACGCATATTGTTTTGAAAAGCAAGACGCTTTAGTTTTTTAAACCCCAGCCAACTAGCCGGACTACCTTCATCAACACCAAAACTCAGCTGGAACTCGGCTCACAGGACGCAGCAGGGGGTAAGAAGATGTTCATAAATGATATTGCTAATATGGGATGTCATACAGCTTCATGTCAAAAGAGGCGAACTATCCCTTTAATGTGAAAGCTGAGATGTTTTTTAGAGTCGGGGGTGTGGCCTGTGCTGGACATGCAACAGTGCCAGTCGGGCTGATTTGAGGTGAAACGCATGTGGACTCATTTTGATTTAAATAATTAATTCATATTCGAGATGAAAAACATTACAATTAATCAGTCATTTGGAAAATTTGTTGTGATTTTGCCTTGATCTGTTCTATTTATAGGTTCTAGTCCTGATTTGAGAAAGAATGCCATAAAAATCCAATGAAAATGTTCTAAATGGGGCTTTTGTTTCTTTCTTTTCTGTGCTATTATTGGAGCTTTAATACTGCAGTTGAGCTTATTCATTATGTCTTTATCCCACTGAAAAATAATCCCGACGGTCGAAGCGCTGCGATCTTTAGAAAGGCGACAAACTGAGAGTAACACGGTGTACTTTTCATCACTTTTCTCCATGTTAGAATTAGTTTCCTCTGCCTCCTTCAACCTGCTCATCTACCTTTTGAAGAGATGCAGATATCAGCCTGTGGCTGACAGGAAGCGGGTGCTTTGAAAACACCCGCTTGAAGTTGTGTGACTGCACATGGTGTGCAGCAGCAGGGCAGTGATGCCATCAGCAGAGGAAGCAACACCGAGCGTGACGCCGGATTCGGTGGCTTCTTCCTCTTCCCGTGTTTCCTTCGTTTCTCAACATCCTTCCTCTGAACTTAACTCAGAGCAGGAAGTGAATCACTGTCGCGTCTGATACACATCTGTAGAAAATCTCACGCTCAATGATTATGTTGAGATATAGCGGGTCACACTAGGCGTAATTTACCATCTTATAGGAGACGGACTTCAGTAAAATAGAGTCAAAGTAAACGCTGAAGTCTTTCACTTCCCGTGCTGATGCAGCTTTGTGATGGCCCCACTGACTGGCCAGTTTAATGTCACAATTACTAAGTTGTTCCTTCAGCACAAAGGGTGAAGTGTCCCAATTTAGGTCCAACTACTGACAGGAAAAGAAACTCTCTTTTCTATAATAGTTCTGTGATTCCCACTGAACGCTGCTGTCCTCATGTGACGTGTTTAGTATGAACATGTAACAACAGATTGTGCTGATTGTGGGACTTCTAATGGCACCAGTGTATTATCAACAAGGCTGAAAAAAACTCCCAGTACATAAGTGACACGTGTATTTAAAAACTGCTTCATGCATCTTTTTGAGATACTTGTGCTTTTGATTAAAGTTGCGTGCTTTTTGCAGCGAGCCCATTATAAAAAGACTCCTTTGTGATGAAAGGAATAAAGGTTCCTCTTCATTGCATGAGGTTTCCTGAGCATTTTTTTCCCTGAAAACAGCTATGTGGAATGACTCATGCTAACTTTAGAAGCTGGAAACAGGTAGGTGCCTAACAGCCTTGCAGGCAGACCTGCAGCTTCATGGATTTTGAATAAATGTCAGGATATTTAAGACGATCGGGATTTTGCATCATTAATAAAAACAAGATTAATTCCCTCTGTGATAACATCGTGTTGCCAGTTACTCACTTGATCTAATACAATGTTGTTAAATTCAAAATTCAAGTTTATAAAAATAACAGCAGCCGCCTATTTAATGGACGTTTGGGCCTCTTTCACAACCTTTTCAGTGCTTAACTCCAAAAAAACCCCTCATTTTGGTGACATTTGGTGTGCGATTTTGCAGAATTACACTCATGAGAACGCACTCTGCAGACAGTGTGGGCGGTTCTTTTTTTTTTCTCCGATTTTCTGTTGATGTTTAAGATTGTGCAGGTTATCTTCAGCCGCATCGCTCAAGAGAAATGACTAATGTAGCACGAAAACAACAGTAAAAAGACACTGCAGGAATACAGGAAAACAACACAAATAGGACATTTGTAATGAGAAATACTTTAAAACTTGTTGGAATCAGCGACTGGCCATGAAACAGTTCTGGGATATCCCCGTGTTTTCCAGTTTAAACAGGGGTTTACAAGTATATAAATGTATCCACCACAACACTCAGCCCCTGAGGGTGCAGCGATGGGCCGGGTCTTTGGACGCAGGCTGCCACCCAGCAGCGGGGTACACACTGCATCTTTATCCAGCGGGAGCAGGCAGCAGCCCAGTGGCTGTGCTGATCAGAGGCAAAAAATATCCCCACTCCACAGACACAGCTCTGTGCATTTACAGACTCTCATTGTGTTGCACATAGCAACACATGCACATATTTCAGGATGGTAAGCTCGGCCAGCACAACCCCGTCCCTGTCCATGCGCCGCGCGCTGCTTCGGCCCGAGTCAGGACATCAACAAGCACCAGAGAGAGCGCAACATGTAAACACCGAGCTCCCGTTCGCTGTAAGCGAAATGCAAAATGAACCCCCAACAGTTCAGCCACATTTTATGTAGGATTTCTGCTGTTGTGAAACAATGAAAACTGTTAAATCTACTGTTTTAAAGTGAAAAGCTTTGCAGCTGAAATCCTGTCGCTACCACGTGATTACACTGAAAAACATAAAGGGGACAGAGCAGATAACACCAATAGGAACTGGAAGTTTGACCATTGTTTGTTTTCGGCGTGATTTCTCAAGAAAAGCTTCAGAGGAAAAGTAATCGATCATATTTTTTATTTGTTGATATAGAATTGTTTGTCGTTTCATCTTTTCCTGGCTTGTTGACATGAAAATAAGAAGAAGTGTGACCCAAAAGCTTCAGCAACATCAGTGACATCTCGGTGGTAAAGCTGCAGATTGAATACTCTCCACCTCAACCTCTCCTTCCAAGCGTATAAGAAAGACTCCAGTGGCCTGAAAGAATGCAAAAGGCCTGTTCTGGAGTACGTGTTTAGTCTTAGATAGATCATTTATTATTCTCTAAATAGGTTCTGTTTGTTTGAGGACAAATCTTAGGTGGCTAATAGTTTCTCAGGTGCACAATAATGCCTTTATTCCCCGTTGTAATCCCTTTGGAAAAGCCTACCTGGACAAGGCCCCAGTCCTTCCTTTTCCCTCTTGTTTTCAGAGTTTCACAGTCAGAGTGGAGAGTTTTGATTAGGAAGTTGTGGCTCTTGAACCCACTGGTTTCTCTGGCCCGTTCCTTGCTCTGCACCCTAGCAGGGTCTCGTTTTTCGCAGTGTTTTGCATCTAAAGCAGAGGCATCAGTGGGGATCAGTATCAGGCCTGGCCAGCTCTTCCTGTGCGGATACAATGCAGCAGGAAGTTCGCTAATAGCCACTCTGCCATTCGTCTGACACGGCGCTCGCCTCACACTGTCACAGTGATGAAAGATCCAGGAGCGTCAGTGGCTTTGCTGATTGTCATCATTTGCACAAAACCACTCACAAACTATTTATCATTTGTCTGCGAGGTCTGTGTGACCAGTCAATCTTCAGCTTAACCAGTCAGCATTCTCCGAGGCTTCCAAGTTCAGCTGTGTTTGTGTGTGTCTGAGTGTGTGTATTTGAGGAAAAGGAGGCTGGTCGCTCTGAGATTACTTGCTGAGGTTTGTGAATAGACGATCCTGCCAAGAGGCAGTCAGTAAATGCATTTGCAGACAGATTTGCTCCTGCATGACTTGCGTTTTCTGCCTTTCCATCCGCGCTTTACGACGGTCATATAACTCGCCGTCTGACAATGACCATGTTGAAGAGGTACTTTCCTGGAAGTCAACCTTGACGATTTGGGCTAATAGAATTCTGAAGTGAATGTGAGGAGGAGCACACTGATTGCTTTGTGCGTGGGCCTTCTTCTTCCCCTTTCTTTTCAGATATACTTTTCAGAGGTTAAAGTCAACTTTGCTACCTCGAAAAATGGGAAATCAGCTGCGGCGAGCAGCCTGAACACGAAGAAGCCCAGGCAGCAAGTGAAAATGACAAGGGAGAAGTAGGACACTGGAGAGGGGATGGAGGGAAAGGGCAGAAGCAACCTATTTTTGGCTCGAACCATATCCTAGGGTCAGTTCCCATTTTAATTTGTGACTTTTTTAAGAACAGAAATTGTGGCCAACGATTGCTTTTTATATCTTTGCTAACAGTGACACATTTATGCTCTGCTCACCAGACCAACCTGAGGCTCTGTGCGGTGCCGCTCGCTGCTATGCAACATTAATGACAACAATCATTTCCTTTTCTTCAGACTGGGCTTTTTCTGTTTTTAATCTGAGGGTGTAAATAATAATAAAAAAAAGACCCCAGGCGCTGCATTTCCTGGGCTCGGCCTCTTATTTTCACTACCTTTTATGATCATTGCTGTATTGACTTTGGTAAATAGGTCAGTGATTATCACCGGTCAGTTCAGTATTGGTGCTGATGATAACCTATCAAACTGCAAACACATGAAGTCATCACAGTCTGTTCAGATTGCTTTTTGAATGCAGTAATGTTAATGTGTATTACTTTATTCTTTGCATATGTGTGGAGGACACAGATTGGTTCACAGTGACAGTTTAATTTTTATTTTTTAGAAATAATTCTCACAACGTTTGCTCAATGGCCATTTTTCCTTTGTTTGATGACATCACAATGAAACACATTTGCTTAATACATGCCCACCAGCTAGTTTGCCAGGCCTCTGAAAGATTAAACAGCTGTGTTTTTACCCAGTGAGCCGGCCAATCAGGAAAGGCCCAGCTTTTAGGAGTTAAATCACAGTTCACAATGATGAAAAAGGATGCGTTCTTTGACCTTTCAAACCTGTTGAAGAGCATAATATGGACTCTTAAATGAGACAAACACAACGCAGAGGATTTTTTATGTGACACTGGATGTCATATTGGATGGAATTATGTGAATCAAAACATGGACACAGCAGCAGGCCACATGCTGGTCACACACAGGCAGGAGTAATAGCTGAAAAGGAAAAGCAAGCAACGAGCCACAGGTTTGTTAGTTAGCTTGGATGCTAATGCTGGTGGTAGCGGTTTAGCACATAGGTTTAGCTTTTCCTGCTGGGATGGAGATATTGTAGGTTGTTGTACTTCTCATAGTCATTGGATGCATATTTTGCAGCAGATATCCCCCTGCTGGAAGTCGCCACACGCTTTTTTTCCAACATTGCCTCAGTTTTTGCTTTTCCAGGACATGTTTGCATGCGTTATCTTTCCGTGTTGAAGCTCTACCTGTGTGAGCTACACAACACCGTCTCTGGCTCCTAAAGGCACGTAAATGTGAGTGCTGTCCAAGCAGAACAGATACATTATGTTATTGAGGCAGATCGTTTTTAGCTGAGCCTGTGTGGAGATCAGTTTGTGCGATCAGGAAGAACGTCAGTTTTTCTGTTTTTCTAAAGTTCCTTTTGTTCTCACAGAACGGCCTTTGGGTGCCAATGTAAACAGCAATGATTAAGTGTCTCACAACTAATCAAACTGAGTCAAAATTTAGCCACAAACTCATTTGATCTTCTCTTTAACTCGAAATGATCTATAGCTCTTCTTGCCTGGTTCGTCAATCAAGCGAAAATCAGCTTTTTGATCCTCTTTGAAAAATGTATTATTTGAACCTATGTCGACCAAAATTTCAACAATATTAACTGCTTCTGACACAGTAGGGAGAGTCCTGCTGCGAGTGCAATCTTTGATGACTTTATGATCCCAGAAAGCGGTCTTCACTGTCACTGGTTGCTTGGCCGTCTCAGCCTGAGCTGTGTGCTCGTGCACATGCTGTTGTTAAGTAGGCAGACACGCTCAGCTGGTGTTAGCCTAACAACTAGTATGTACATTTACCACACAGCTCTAAGTCAGCCACACTCAGCACAAACCTCCAGACGTGACCGAGCTGCAGCTTTAGACCTACTTACATCAGTGTTTAGAAATGGCTCACAGGCCCGGCAGGTTTTTGCGATTACAGCTGCAGACATTACGCAGAAAATAGCTGGTTACAGTGCAAAAAGCACACCTATTGTTAAGACTTAGACATTTGCAACAAAAGAGGAAAATGTCTGTGCAGGACAGCACCGTTTCTCTCATGAGTTGAGTGGAAATAGTGCAGGGAAACCACATTTTCACTTTCATCTGCTCCTATCTCTGGTAGATGTGTGTGAAGCTGTGTCTGCAGGTACGTGAGCTCATGCCTGCTGCACGTTTTCAGTCAGCGAGGAGGGAGCGTCGCTGAACTGTACGGCTTCTGCAGATGAGGTTTCACTTGTGGCTTCGATTGATTCAAAGCAGCACTGCATGTAGGTGGTGTTGCACTCAAATGGGGACTTTTTCTTCAGACAGGTTGACATTTGAGCATCTCTGAGAGCGTCAGCACTGTGATCAGTGCGCAGGCAGCAGCTTTCCACAGGTCGACTGCAATGGCAAGACAAAAGAAAGGGAAGGAGAGAGGTAGGGGAAGGTAGGGAACGAATGAGGAGGAGAGGTTAGAAATGAGATGTAGATAGATAGATAAGTACTTTATTCATCCCAATTTGGGAAATTATTGTGTTGCAACAGCATACAGTATAAAAGATATGTAAACAATTAAAGGAAAAACAAGCAAATAGAATAGAATAAACATCAGAGAAATAAACATTAGCTATATACAAATCTACAGTATGAAGAGTAGGGTAAATAATAATAATAGTAATAATAATAAACATCAGTAAACTAAATAAAAACAGATTTGTACATTTAACAATAAAGGTAAAAAATTGATTTATTTATTTTTAAATTTCTAACATCCTGAGAGGAGGTCAGGAAAGGGAACTTATTTACTGACCTACGACAATTTATTATTCTCGTACACATCCCTATTTACCACCCATACTCAATTCCACTCTTACTGTTCTGCATTTCTAATTTTGATTCTTTTATGTTATTGTTGAGTGTTGTACTTTGTGAGGGAAGTTGTACCGGAGTCAAATTCCTTGTTTGTTTTAGTCAAACCTGGCCAATAAAGCTGATTCTGATTCTGATTATAAATCATGAGAATGAGATGAAAGAAGATGAAGAGAGGGGGCAGCAATAAAAGGAGAAGAGACAGGAAGTAAAAAGAAAGATCTACCAAACAGTGTGGCCTTTCACTAGTGCTGCCAGTGAGCCGGTTTAAAACCAGCACAGTGTGTTCTCCACTGATTCCAGCCCACTCCGTCACACACAAGCCCTCTGTCTCTGCTTCTCCAGCAGCCTTATACTCCAGCACACACCCTCCTTCCCTCACACACTCACACCACCCAGATGCCCACACGACAGCCACTTGTTGAGTCACAACGCATCCAGTCTTATAATTCAATTCCAGCAGTCACGCGATAAAATGAACATTACTTTTATTTAATGAACATACTGTGACAACAGGCCTTGGTGCCTGATGCTAAACATAAACTCTCTGGGCTGGCGGGGGTGAATTTTCGGTGTCCGCTTGGCTCACGACTCTGCGGCTTCGCATTCCACGGCTTTTTCTCCGCCTGCCGACCGCCATGTTTCCTGTGAGACAGGAAGTCAGCTCTGTTTCCTGTCACAGTCCTCTTTTATGTGGTCACTTCCTTGTGTTTTGCCAGCTCTGCTCTGCTCTGTTGACTCAGAGAGTGGAGATGGTGCTCCTCGCAGTTGGGACGGGAACAACAGAGAGAGGTCTCCTTATTGCGTGGCTGCGGCTGCACGAACAAGCCCTCAGAGACGCAGCCGTGTCACCATTACTTTTATTGCTACATATCTCCGTGCAGAGAAGGTTTTCTAGTCCCGATAAGCACATCGTTTTTACACCAAGCTGCACTCAGCGTGTTGATATAATTAGCTGTACAAGCTACTCTGTATTAAGAGCTATTTCCATTGTTTTTCCAAAATTATCTCCCTCATTTTGATGCATTTTTTTGTTGGGAAGAGAAAAACGTCTGTGTTATTTTCTTATCTTTATACAAAACAAGATACGAACGTCCTTTAGTGACGGCAATCAAAGTTCAGTGAAATTGTGGGTTTTGTAACCTTGCTGAGGAATGTTGATTGTGATGACTGCCTGGCTGGGAATCCTGCATTTACTGTTTCCTAAAAGATACTAACAAGTTGGCTGTGATTACAATTGAACTTTGCACACTGCGATTAGCTGGAATGTTCAGATTCCTGTGTACTTCAGCCAGAGATAAATCCATGTCACATACTGTTTCAGATTCCAAAAGCATTAGGCTCTTAATTAGTTAAAAAAAAATCAAATATGCATCGTTTGAAAAATCAAAAAACTATCCGTGTTTGTCGAAAAGCGGAGTGATTTTCATTCATACACTGGAAAAAAATCAAAGTCTTGCCAAGTATATTTGTCTCATTTCTAGTCCAAATATCTCATTACACTTAATATAAGACACAACTGCCTAACAAGCACCATTTCAGGCAGATATAGGGACTTGTTTGAAGACAATAAATCTGGAATATCTTGTTAAATGAAAAAGTCTTGAAAACAAATTGTTTTGAGTCACATATCATATGAAACAAGCTTTTTTTTTTTTTACATTTGAAGAGGTTTTTAAGCTGATTTCAACATCGCTTTTATCTCAAAAGTCCCAAATATCACATCTTATTTCAAGAAATCTTGACAAGCCTATTTTCACTAGTTCCATTGGCAGATTTCTTTTGCTTATTTCAAGCAAAAACGTCTTGTTTTTGGTCATTTTTCTTCCTTATTTTTGGAGGGGCATTTTTTTTCCCAGTGTATATGCATGTTTGGGGCCTCAGTGGGTGTCGTGTGTGTGTTTCTTTCCCAGTTGCGTGCGTTTTCAAACCACTACATCACTGGCTGCGATGGAGTAAGCTGTAAAACTCCAAAACCACACTGTGCTGATGTTTGTCACTCTGCCATTGCACTCAAAACATGAGCTGGCACTCTCTCACACACACAGCTGGAGACGAGGCTTTTCCATTGGCCACACCAGACGCTCCCAGCCACACTCCCCACAGGGCACACCGAGTTCTGCCGCCTTGGTTTTGGTATTTCCCATCAGAACATCTATTCCCTCTTTCTTGTGTCGATGCTTTTTAAACGTCGCATTGAACTGTGATGCAGGGCCGAACTAGAAGTCTCAATAGCTGAGACTGGAGCTGAGAGATTTTCCTTCCTGTCTTCGGGATGATGTAGGGCTGTAACAGGACATCCCGGCGTCTCTGCACACATTGCAGTCATTCCTCGTTGCAGCACAGCTGAAAACAGCAGCACTCTTAGCAGTCATGGGAAACGGAGGCTCATGACCAGACTTTACTCCTCGCCTTTGTCATAGCTGCTGATGTGCAGTGGAAGGAGGAGGAGGGGAAGGGAAGGGGGAGAAAAAACATTTGCTAGGATAATCAGGGAAGGACTGTCACGTACCTCAGATTATGCAAACCAGCCCAAGACTATTGGCTAAGGCAGTCAGGTCATTTGATTCAGGGGTAATTACATTCATTTGTAAAGGACCAGTGTTCATACTGGCTCTCATGTGCCTTCGTGGCCGAGGTCGTCCAGAGAGGAAGGGAAAGTATGGAGGAGAGGAGGAGATGAAGAAATGAGAAAGGAAATTGAAAGATGGTGTTATAGCTGAAAATAGAGGGTAATTTTTGCTTCCTATAAGTAGCCTTTCACCAATTTACACATGGAAGTCAGTTTATTTGTGATAATAGGATGTAGTCAGGCTGTGAAAATGGCTCCATGATGTCATTTGTGGCTCTTAAACTTGGAAAGATGTTTGGGATCTAATGACTACAACTGTAACTAGGTTTGTTTTAGCTTTAGGGAAAACACCAAATAGTCAGAGTACCCCCGAAGGCTTTATGTTTAATCATTAAGTAAAGTTATCAGATGTCAAAAAACAATTCAAAACGTCACAAAATTCCGGAGGTTTGGAATTTTACAGCAAGCATTTTTCCACAGTTTCTGACAGTTTGTAGACTTATCAAAATGATTTATCAGCTAGAGCGGGACTGCTGCATTTCTGAGTCCAGAAGTAGGAGACGTGGTTAAGTTGAGGACACGCAGAGGTGAAAGCAGCGCGGAGGGTGCAGACTGTGAACCAGATGTGAGGCAGTGACTCACGGTAGGCAACAGGCGTGATGACGTTAGACACTGTGCATGCTAAGCTCTGCGTGCGCCGGGAGTTCCAGCTTTTCCTCCAAAACAACAGCTCCACGCAGGCACACTAACGTCTGGACAACACACATCCCTGCCTGTTGAGACCCGACACGAAACGATGCCGAGTCAGAGCGTAAACGCTTCTCTGTGGACAAACAGTCGCTTTAACTGTAATCCGAGTCGACGTAGCGTTTGCATATCAGAGGGGCTGAGAAGCTAATGAAGAACTCAGGCGTCAGAGGAAAGCAGCAGCTCCAGAGGAGTTTCTGTGGTTTGCTCAGCAGACATTTGCCCAATATTCACGCTCTTTTGTTTGCCCTGTTTTTATAACGCTCGACTGGCTTCCTGCTCCAAAAATTAGTTTTTCCACTGGCGGTGTCACTAAGCAACGTCAGAGCAGAGCATTAATGTGTCTGTAAGGAGGAAAGATTAGTCTGTTTCCTCCCTTTGATTTTGTGCTGGCTTAGACAAGACACATAGTCAGGTGGAATGTGACTGTTGGTATAATGGGGTTTCACAAAAGGCCCTCATGTACAGTATATTTGTTCAGGATGCAGCACACTCACTGACATCTATTGTGTGGGTGCTTGTGCACATGTTTTTTTGTGCAGCAGTAGCACGAGATTGTTGAGTGACCTTAAAAACCTCCGTCTCCTCACAAGTCAAGGCGATGGTGTTTTTAAAGACGGCCACCTGTACAGATGGATTTGCACCTGTACGATAAAGCACATCGGGGGTGTTTTGAGAAAAGGGCAAACACAAATCTCTATGTTTGTCTTCTCCTCATCTCTTTTTTTTTTTTTTTCTGCTTCTCCCTCCCCGTCAGAACTCCATTAGACACAACTTGTCCCTTCACAGCCGCTTTGTTCGCGTCCAGAATGAGGGGACGGGGAAGAGCTCCTGGTGGATGCTAAACCCAGAGGGTGGCAAGAGTGGAAAGTCCCCGCGACGCAGGGCCGCCTCCATGGACAACAACAGCAAGTTCGCAAAGAGCAGAGGAAGAGCAGCAAAGAAAAAGGTAAATCCATAAAGCATCAATGTAGGGTTTTATGTCACATTTTACGTTTTCTTTCAGGTACGAACAGAATTTACGAGTGATCCAGACCTGTCGTAGGAGTTTCGTAAAATAGCCCGCTGTTATTCCAATCAAATTTGCTTGACTAATGGATTGTACATTTAATTACTTTGAAGCAAACATAAATAAATATATACATTATACCCAATAATGATGCTGACATTATTCTGTTTGACTTAAATTATGCACTAATTGAAGGTTAATTTGACTCTGTATATAACAAGGTCAATGGGAAGCGTAACCAGCGGCTGACTTGTATACTTTTTGATGCCTTAGCGCGTCAGGCTCTTGGAAGAGAGCGTGTGTTCCGAGACCGTGTAGATACCCTTGTGGAGACAGACGAATGGCTGACATGGCGATTTAGATTGCCATGTACTGTGCTGCGTCTTGATGCCATTTTCATGATTCAACACTCAACACTTCCTGGCACAAGAGTGAGGAAGCGTATCATTTTGGGCGTGGAGTATGCAAATTTACTATCCTCGTGCACGTGCCCCTTGAATACGCACGGCTGGGATTCATCATTTACGCAGGTCGTTTACACACTTTTTCCCAAGTTAAGAGCGTTTGTTGAATCTGACGTGGCGTGTTCGTACGAGACCTTCGTACGAAAAAAGTAAGAGAAATTTAGAATAAAAATACGAAAATGTTCTTGCATGAGGCCCAATGTTACTGAGAACAGAGTGGAAGTTATAGCCATTGACAGTGTTGGTCAAGTTACTTTTAAAAAGTAATTAGTTATAGTTACTAGTTACTGCTCCCAAAAAGTAATTGTGTTAGTAACTCAGTTACCACATTTTAAAAGTAATTAGTTACTCAGCAAAGTAACTTTGGCGTTATTTTTATTCATAACGCTGTTATGTTCTATAACATCTTTAACATCAAATATGTTAATATTAACTGATTGAATTCATTCAAGGTAAACACAAGAAACTTGTGCTAAAGGAAAAAAAAAATGTTACTGGAAAAATAACGCCGTTATACTTAAACGCCGTTACTCCCAACACTGGCCATTGATAAAATATATCATGGTGGATTTTGAAGGCCAGGCAAGTTTATCTGTACGGCACAATTCAACTACAAGGCGATTCAAAGTGCTTTACAGATACATTAAAACAGTAGAAATAAAAAGCATGATTTAAATTTTAAACAAAAAAGAAAGAAATAAGAACAATAGATAAAATCAGCAGTTAAAATGTGATTAAGTTTTGAAACTCAAGCTTCAGAAGACTGAATATGTTACAGTTGAAACAGATGTGGTGTTTGTGTGTCCCCACAGCTGTCTCTGCAGGCCGGCCCTGATGGAGGGGCCGACAGCCCGGGCTCCTACTCTAAGTGGCCCGGCAGCCCCAACTCCCACAGCAACGACGACTACGATGCGTGGAACAGCTTCAGGCCTCGGGCCAACTCCAATGCCAGCACTGTGAGCGGCCGGCTGTCCCCCTTCATGCCTGAGGACGACCTGGTTGAGGCGGACGTGCATATGGGGTACCCGGGAGCTCCAGGCACCAAGATGACGGCCACACTGCCCAGTCTCACAGAGATGACGGGCTCTCTGGGACACGGCTCTGAGAACGTCATGGAGAACCTTCTGGACAACCTGAACTTGCTCTCACCCAACAACTCTCAGGTTGGAGGAGGGGCGACGACCCCCGGCTCCTCCCAGTCCTCCCCCTCACCCATGATGCAGCCCAGCCCCGGGTACCCGGCTTACAGCTCCCCCGGCATGGCCTCGCAGTCGCAGCAGGAGTATCACAAGTGCGTGTACGGCCAGGCAGGAATGAACACGCTGTCGTCCATGCCGCTGCAGACGCTGTCAGAGAACAAGCCCGGCTTCGGGCCCAGCATGGGGCAGTACAACTGCCCCGCGGGGCTCCTGAAGGAGCTGCTGACGTCAGACACCGACCAGCACGGAGAGCTGATGCCGTCAGTGGACACAGTGGTGTCTCAGTCCATGCTGCCGGCGTACAGCAGCAGCCAGCATGCAGCCAAACTCATGGCAGGAGGGAGCGCCCACCCGCACGGGCTCCCCCACACCCACCCCCACAACGTGCACAGCCAGGCCCCGGCCTCGTCACCCGCCATGAACGGGCGCCTGCTCATGTCTCTGAGCTACAGCGGGGGCACGACACGTTTGCCTTTAGCCAAGAGCCCCATGCCGATGCCTTACGGCCTCTCCGGCCACCTCAGCGGGGGGGGCATGCCCGCCGGCTTCTTTCCTCTCAACACCAACGGATACAGTCGACCGGGCATGTCGGCCCCCTTACACGCAGAGAAACTGCCCAGTGACCTGGACGACATGTCCATCGAGAAGTTTGAGTTTGACATGGAGACGGTCCTCCATGACACCCTCATGGACGGGGACTCGCTGGACTTCAACTTTGAGCCTGTGGTGACCCAACAGAGCTTCACTCATGGGGTGAAGACCACCACACACAACTGGGTGTCTGGATAAGAGACGGTAACGCACAAGAGTTCCTTTCAACTGACTCGGTGTTGATGTTTGGTCGAATAATTTGAGACTAAAAGTCCTCATCCCAACAGCCCCCTCGCAGGGGGGGGGGCTTCCTGCAACATTCCCATCCCAAACATACATCTCAGATCAGATCACTTCAGCAGGCTGAGATTGGTTCGGACTTGCTGTGGACAAATAAATCAGGATTACTTTTCAAAGTCTGTATAAGTGCCAAACATTTTTGCCTTAACAAAAGAGCCAAACTGAAACACATTTCTGGTTTACACACAGAGGTCACAGTTACTGTACAGTAGTTGAGTCCATAGATTTTGCTAGTAATATGGCCAAATACATCTCATCAGCAGCAGCAGCAGCAGCAGCACCGTCTGTGGAAGTGCACAAACTATTTACTGTGTGTCATCAATCAAGCTTTTTTGTATGTAGAAGTGATAATCGACGGAAGACTTTCTGGAGGTAATCTGGCTCGTTTTTGGACTGAAATGCTAAATAGTGATCGAAAATCTCGACGGATCCTCGCAACATGTTCCATAATGACCACGTTTACCTGAATGTACATAATGTAATCATAGAGTTTGTAAAATCAAGTCTTATTGTTTGTTGTGTATTTTTTAAGTTTGTAAATAGTGTTTACAAGAATGGAAGCAAAAATCAAGCCAGCAGAAAAGAGCTCACTGAGAAAACTGGATCCGATTCTTTCAAATACGTGGTGAACAGGTCATTCAGGCTGTAAAATGATGATACACTTTCTGATTTTTTTTGTACATACATTAAGAATGTATATTAAAATGATGTCGTAGATGTTTACTAGATTTAGTATATATATTGAGACCTAAGTTATTTGTGGTTAATATAGATTTATGCTGGTGCACAACTTGCACTCAGACATCAGAATTGTTCGGTGTTATCAGTCACTCTGTACCTTAATACCACAGGGGCCTATTTATTGTGCCTAACAAAGTAGATTTTGACTGCAGGCTTGAAGGGTTTAATATTGTAAATGTCTATGGTCCAGAACATACTCAAATCCAGCAGTCCTGAGGAAGAGAATTCTTTATTTTCAATCTTCTGCTTTCAATTTTCTGTAGAAGAAGAAAGCCTAAATTCTCATTGTTATCGTCCTGAATACATTTTTGCCACTTTAAATGTTACAAGGTTAAAACGGTTTTTAGAGATATTCTCAGTCCTATTTTTTGTTTTCATGCAAGTGAGCAGCTTGTGCCCTCTTCAGTTTCAGAGCTTTTTGTATTTTTGTCTCATTGAGTTTAGTGCAAACAAAGTGAGATTCCTTTTTATCCAAAGGAGCCCTCTGACGCTGTCTCAGAGAACAGCCTTACTGCTTTCAGTGCCCCTCCTACCTCTGCCCGCCATTGTCTTTTCCAAAATTTCTCATCATGGTAATGTGTGTCTTGATAGCGCTAAATCATCCTTTCAATAACAAGTCTGTTGTTATTTAGTTTCCCCCAAAAAGCACCATTAAGTGTTGAGTACCAGATCTTATTTTGTATATTTGCATACAAAACTTGCTTTTCACACTTTTTGCCGTACTAATGCGAAACTTTTTAGCCCGACAGTAACTTTTATACATAGTCTAAAATGTGAAGACGTGTCTGAAAATGGCTGCTTCCGATTTTAGGTTGACTCATCCGGTGGAAAGACCACGTAGGATAGAGATTTAAAGAAGTAAATAAGAAAACATTTGACATTTTAAACCCCATTCATCAGCAGGTTGAAATGAAAACTTGCATTCTTTAGACCAAGTGACTTCACTGATAAAGATTTTAAGACAGTCGGGGAGCGAGGCAATTTAAAAAAAGAAGAAGAAAAAGGAGTGAAATGACTTTTTTTTTTTAATGAATTTTAAAAGGCAGAGTAGCCATCAAAGAAGCTGCTGCTGTTTGGCTTTGTGGCCAGATGTTGCCTTTTCTTACCCAAACATGCCATAGTGTACTATAGCCAAATTTGCCTTTGAAATCAAAGTGATATATTTAGCATTTTATCATGTGACGTGTTCAGAAATATATATATATATATATATAATCGTGCCGGTCACTCAAGTCAGAATGAACTGTAATGAATCCATGTAGTTTTACTCTAAACATTAAAGAGCTGTACTAAGTAAATTATATCTACATTTTCAAATGATTGAATCTATGCATTGTATCCCTTAATTCTATGTCGCTATTGTTATAATTTCTATTTCCTTGAACTTTTAAACTTTTAACAGAGATATTCTATTGTAATATAGCGCTGTGAGATGTTATGGTGTCGTTGTTGTTGTCAAAACTCTATGTTCCAGATAGTTATATGGGGAAAAAAAATGAAGTTTATTTAGAAAATAGATGATGCAGTGATTGATATGCTAAGCTTTTGTCAACTCGTTTTTTCTTGTATTCAGCCACAGTTTTTTTTAGAAAATAGCATCAAAAAACACATTTCTGAAAGGTGTAAAGATACATTGCATTTTTAAAAAGAAACAATACTTATTCATCAGAGAAGTCGTGCTCACGACGCAGATTTTGGACCATTTAGATATTGGGAGTTTTACTTACATTTTATAACAAAGGGCTCCTCGCATCAAGAGGAAGAGTTACCCGTCGCTTATTTTAGAATACAAATCTGTTACATTCACCTGATACAGGAATTCATTGGAGTTGTTGCAGTGATTTGCAATCAATAGAATATGTCATTTGTTCAATATTAATGTTTTCAAACCTAAATAAATGTACTTCTGTGTAAAAGCTGTGTTAGATTTGTCATTCGGTTTGTTTTGGTTTCCAGGCAGACGGTCCCTATCCTTGAAGAAAACCTTGAGATAAGTTGAAAAAGCTCAGAAATCTGGACATTGTTATCCACACTGAGTCATGATTATGGCCATTGATTACAATCATCTTGGTTTCGTTGGCAGGCAAAACGGCTACTATTAGGGGGAAATATCCATCTATCTATTTAAAGGTTTATTACCTCTATTTTTCGATCTATTTCTGCCTCCGGACTCTCTGTTGTTCATTGTTAACACAGATGATTGCATAACCAGACCTCCACTGTAGTAAAGTCTGAGGTGGCTTTTAACAGCGGGACTTAGGAAATCACAATAATGTCGGATCGAAGGGGTTATTCAATAAAAAAAAAGTCCTAAAAAAAACAGTTTTTATTTCATAACAAAAGCCGTTAGCTCCTAATTTAAAATTGAAGTAGACATGAAAAAAAGCAAATAAGTATCAGCAGTAAAATTCATGCTTCAGTCCATTAAGTATTCGCATTGCCTCACAGGGATAAAAGAGCCCAGAATGGAAGGGAAGATTTAAGCCATATGCAAAGGCTTGTTGCATAAAAGGCAGAAAATTCTCTAATCGTGCTGCACTCCCAGTTCTGGCGTCTCATTTCTTCCCTATAATGATTCCTACTGGCTTTTTCTTACAGCCACATTCCGCACCATGCACCCCCCACCACTGAACCCAGTCACCCCAGACTGCAAACTGCACAGCCTCCCTCGCCCCACTGTCTTTGACTTTGACTTGTGACTGAGCGATAACCTTTAACGAGGCAAGCCACAGGGGGCTAGTCTAAAAAAAGAAAAAGAAAAGGGGTTTATCCTACCATCTACTCTCTTACTTTTGCCACTTCACCAATTATCAGCATCTACTTTCTACAACTGGATGCAGAAAGCTTGACAAACCTTCATCCTCCACCTGCATAAAGTCAGTTTTTCCTTTGGCATGCTGAGAAGAGCCGGGCTTAATTCGAAAGGTGGCAAACTGCACGCCTCGCCACCCCCTTTTGTCCAGAAAAATAATACAGTGTTTGCTTGTCTTTATAGTACAAAGCAATGTGGGCCAAGTTTTGGTGTCAGAGCAAAGTGGGAGGGAGGTGGGAGCAGAGAGAATGCTTGTGAGCACATAGCAGAGGAATGTGGGTGTGGACTCCTGCCAAAGGCATATGTGATCCGTATATTCCCCAGGGTGCCAAAAGACAAAATGCAGTTAGACGGTTGGGGCCATGTCAGGACACAGATGTGGTGTTAGGACATAGTAATGGGCCACTGAGTTCACACTTGCTGCTGCTTTTGGGTTTTCACATTTGGTTCCAACCTGTATTTCCTCGTGCCCTCGTTCTGAATTTAAAGAAAGTGTAACACTGTTGTTACTGTATGGCAGTACCGTGTAGACTCCTGTGGCCAGTAGGATAAATCTGCCATCTTTCAGTACTCAACCAGGATGTTTTTGTTCTGTTTACACTTTGACATTCCCAAATAGGATAATTTTTAGGATAGATACATGTATGTCTACTGATAAAAAAATAATTATATCCATTAAGACTTCAGATAGCCTTTAAAAAAACCACTCCATCACCTTCCAAACGTGGGTCATTGTGAACTAAACGCTGTATTTCTGTGAAACACAAACAACATTAAACACTTTGCTTGTGTTCGTTGGCTCTTTTTATTAAAGAATGATCGGTCACATGTCTTGAAGATGTAAAATGAACACATCACATATATGCCACATCTTGTCCAAATGGGTTTAAATGTAAACACAAAAACACAAGTCATAGTTTTTCAACTCAGTGTTTCTACTGTACTTCATCACACTTATCTTTTCCAGGTATCAGTGCAGGTCTGAACATGCCGGAGAGTGCGTGTGTGTTCAAGGTGTGTCCCGAGGGTTCTGTAGGTGACATAAATGAGTCTCTGAGAGACGTCGGGCTCAAAAGACCTGAAGCAAAGGGCCATGTAACCAGCCAAGTGCCGGTGTGGATGACAGAAGTCATGGGCCGCCTGCATCAGAGGAGACTGGCTGCTTCATTTTAAATTCATCTGAAATATTTTTAATTTAAAAATGCACTCTGGAGGCACTCTGTGCTGTTGCTGTAGTCGTGCTGTAACTCAATCAGTCCAGTTGTGTTGTTTTGCTGACAATGCTCCTGTGAAACAATAATCTTACATGTGATGAGCTGTAATGGTATTATCAAATCAAATCAAATTTATTTGTAGCACATTTCATGTACAAAACAATTCAAAGTGCTTCACATAAAATAAAAGCATTGCAGCAGGGAGTGGAAGAAGCATTAAAAATATATAAAAGAATATAAAGAGAAACAAATAAAATCATTTAAATGAATTTAAAAACAAGCAACAGTCCAGATAAATTCAAAGATATCGTGCAGATTTCATGCATAGACACATGAGAAAAGAAATGTCTTTAACCTGGATTTAAAAATGTCTCCATTTGGTGAGAGTTTAATCTCCACTGGCAGTTTGTTCCACTTGTTTGCAGCATAACAGCTAAATGCTGCTTCTCCATGTTTAGTCTGGACTCTGGACTGGACCAGCTGACCTGAGTCCTTGGATCTCAGAGCTCTGCTGGCTTTATATTCTCTGAACATATCACAGATTGTAAACCATCAGCAGGCTTTTAAAATCTCCATTCAGAGCCAACGTGTTCCTGGTCTTGGTTTTATTGAGCCCCACCATGGAAAAAACCCTCTCTGCATCAGCATTTCAGTGCAGCAGAACTAATACCAGTTTGGCAACTGTAGATGGCCTTATTGGGAATCCGCTCATATCAGTCACCTTTGAAAAAAATTAACCACGGAAGCCTAATTACACTCCTACATATTTTTCATTTTTCATTAACTTGCTCATGTCAAAGGGTGTGTGCTGAATATTTAGACCTACTACTCCAACGAACACTTTAATTGGCAGGCAGTGGCGGCTGCTGACTTATTGAACAGGGGAAGCCCATATTACGCGTAGCTAAAAGCATGTCAACTACATTTGGTGTTGCTAACTGCTTAGCTGCGAGCATAGCCGTCATTGTGACAAAACTACTAGCTAACACGACAAACAAATGCACAACAGGAATATGATTGACAAAACTTCAAAACAACATGGATGTGTTTCTTATTTACAGTGTAATATTTACAAAAGTGTTTGTGTGTGAGGATGGAAATGGAAACGATGGGAAATGAGTGAAACTCCGACAGCACTTTCACAGACAACCAGTCTCTTTCGTATCCGCTTTGCAGGGATTAAAGCAAAAAAAAGTCGTCTGACTGAAATTTTTAGCGATTAAACATCAGATTGAGTTCCCCCCCTTGTACCCCTTCGGAAACCAATGTAGTCATACCTCTGCCCTCAATACAGAACGTACATTGGTTCTATGCAAGCAATGGAGGGATAATGGAGATACTTGATCAGATGCCTCAGCAGACTATATGATTCTATAACATGTGAAAGTGTGTCCTTTATGCTGTCCTAGCCCAATGTTACACATACCTTCCTAAGACCTAATGCAAGTGTTCAGTTTTGTTTCCAAGGGATAAAAACTTTCACAGTGGATTACACACGCATTCATTTTAACCGTCTGGAAGGGGGGAAAAGTTTTAGTCTATGCATTCTTGTGGCAGCACATTAGATAGCTATTCTGGCTATTTAATGGCATTCCACAGTGTTAGCTTTGTGAAAAGGCTAAGTAGGTTAGTTTATGATGAACTGTAACTCCTGTAGTTGGCGCAGTGCAAAAATGCTAGAATTCTATAGAATAGAATTCTACTGAATACCAAGTGGTTTTTAATTGAGCTGTGTTTATGGAGGCCTACACTGTCATAGGTGCCCTTCTTTTTGTTGATCACCTACAAATGACAAAAAAAAAAAACGAATTAAGTGCAGAGATTTATTGCTTTTGGGCTTGTTTTCAGGACGGCAGTCGCTTATTTCTCGTCCAAGATCTGGCAACAGTGCCCACCTGTCCAAGTCCAGGCTCCGCTGGAACACAAACATTCTATGACTTTAGCTCTAACTCGCTGAGCAACTAGTTCTAGCCTAAAATCGAGGTGTGTGAACGTAGCTACAGGCAATCGTTTGGGTGAGCTCTTCAATTGAAATAAAATGCAATAGTCTTCCTGTTCAAGTAACGTCAACATTTCATTAAGACATTAGCGCTGTAGCATACCCTGTGGTAGGCTATATTATCAACCAACCGATTGTTGGCATGCTGATATGTTAATATGCGAGACGTGTTCACTGATGTAGCCTACTCGGCTTTGGTTTACAACGAATTATGTCGAAACATCATTGGCCTGTACACTTTTCAAAACGTATTTTTGATTGTCCATAAGGTAAAGGCTTGAGCATCCCTGTTAGTCTGACAAAAATAATTTGGACCGTCTATTTGGAAACTGTAAATCAGGATTAATTTCTGTCAGTTTGCTGGCGTTGACAAGCGTGCAAGCAGTCTGATTCATGCCTGGCATGCAGACTAAATAGAATAGCTTCGCCCTGTATATTTGTCTTGCAACCCCTTAGGTCATTCAAATAACTAAATAGCCTAGATAATTCTACATGCTCCAGACTCGCTTGTCTTGTCCACGCTGAAACTATATAATTTGGACCGTTGGGGTCATTGAACGCTGATGATTTTCAGCGAATTAAAGATGGGACCAGGAGTAACCTTATGTGGACATCAGTTCAAGTGATGGTTCGGAGTAGATTCACCCTGGGGTCATTTGAACCGTGACATCCAGGCAAGTAGCCCACCCGAAGTTTTTCCAATATTGGCTGAACATCAGCCAAGTTACTGAGTTATCCCGAATAGCTTGGTACAAGCGCTAATGGACCCTGGCAGTATCTCCAAAATTACCACACTAAAATCACATGCCATGACACCAAACTTCTACAGTAGTACAAATATGGTCTGTACTCACCAAACGATGCATTTGGAAGTTTGAAAATAGTCCAGGAGTTAATTATTATCAACACAAGCCTGATAGCTTCTCTGCAGCTAAAGCTGCGTCGACGTCACTTCCTTGATCTGGGAGCTTCAATGTAAGATAATGGTTGATCTACTACTGTAGACAACAAAGTATATGCTATATTCTACATGAATTTTTATGTTGTAGAGTTGTGGATTTATTTTATCAATGGAGAAATTGAGCAGCCTTGCTTTGTTTTGTGAGTACAGACTAGGGCTGAACGATATATTGCATTTGCGATAATATCGCGATAATACCAAGTGCAATTTTCTAATCCCAAAGGCTGCGATTATTTAAAAAAAAAAAAAAAAAAGGCTGCGATTATACTCTGTTCACGTGACATGCGCGAGTAAAACATGTGACATGATCAAACGAGATTGTCTAACCACAGAGGCTGCACTCAGGTCACGTGACACGGGGAGCAAAGTTATGAAACAGTCTACCGGAGAGGACTCACAAGCAAAGCTGTAACCTACACAATGGCCTCAGGCTCAACAGAACCAGACCCTGCGGGGATGCTAGTTTCAAAGAGGAACTGCACATCAGTCGTGTGGGACTATTTTGGTTTTAAAGTGATGGTTCGGAGTAGATTCACCGGGTCATTTGAACCGTGACATCCAGCCAAGTAGCCCACCCGAAGTTTTTCCGATCTTGGCTGAACATCAGCTGAGTTAGCTTAGCCGAGTTAGCTTATCCCGAATAGCTTAGTAGGCTACAAGCGCTAACGGACCCTGGCAGTATCTCCAAAATGACCACACTAAAATCACATGCCATGACACCAAACTTCTACAGTAGTACAAATATGGTCTGTACTCACAAAACGATGCATTTGGAAGTTTGAAAATAGTCCAGGAGTTTATTATTATCAACACAAGCCTGATAGCTTTTCTGCTGCGAAAGCTGCGTCGACGTCACTTCTGGGAGCTGGGAGCTTCAAAGTAAGATGAGGGTTGATCTACTACTGTAGACAACAAAGCAAGGCTGCTCAATTTCTCCATTGATAAAATAAATTCACAACTCTACAACATAAAAATTCATAAAAAATCATGTAGAATATAGCATATACTTTGTTGTCTACAGTAGTAGATCAACCCTCATCTTACATTGAAGCTCCCAGATCAAGGAAGTGACGTCGACGCAGCTTTAGCAGCAGAGAAGCTATTAGGCTTGTGTTGATAATAATAATCTCCTGGACTATGTACAAACTTCCAAATGCATCGCTTTGTGAGTACAGACCATATTTGTACTACTGTAGAAGTTTGGTTCATGGCATGTGGTTCCTTGTCAACACTTTATGCTCAGATGTTTGTAAGCTCAAAAGATACTATTGTTGTATGTTCAAATATACTGTTTTGTTAAATAAAAATGTCAGTCATCAATTCATGCATCACCTCATGTCATCATAATAGAGGTCTGTCTTCCAGGAAAGAACAGTTTAAAATTAATGTAATATAGTTTTAGCCATACTGTATGATGTATTGCTTGTCTTTGTTTAATAATACAGAAGACAAAGACCTTAAAAAATAATCGCATCGCAATCGCAATATTGGCGCGAAAAATCGCAATTAGATTATTTTCCATAATCGTTCAGCCCTAGTACAGACCATATTTGTACTACTGTAGAAGTTTGGTGTCATGGCATGTGATTTTAGTGTGGTAATTTTGGAGATACTGCAAGGGTCCGTTAGTGCTTGTACTAAGCTATTCGGGATAACTCAGTAACTCAGCTGATGTTCGGCCAATATCGGAAAAACTTCGGGTGGGCTACTTGGCTGGATGTCACGGTTCAAATGACCCTAGGATGAATCTACTCCGAACCATCACTTTCACAGTCTTGACAAACGCCTTTTCTAATGGGGGTTTCCAATATGTTAAGGCCTCAGGTACCGGTCCAGCATTCCTTCTATATTGCTCTAACGAAATACTATTTTAACGCGTGTATTTGTAAATTATAGCTAGCTAGGACTAATAATTACTGTAAGTCATTTTTCCACGCAGTTGTAGCCCCAGCCCCCACGCCCCGCCCCCGCCGTTGACAACTCGTGTTCCTTTTTGCACCTTACTTATCAGGGGAGGGCGCGGCTCAAACATAAAGGAATCAAAACAAATACTGCTGTTAATTTAATCTGTTACATCACATCAGTATTATAATAAAATCCATACACCAAACACCCGTCACAACCCACCCTCCCCTTTCTCGATCAGGACGATCTCCCACTTGAGTTCAGTTGACGGAAAATCCGTCTGGACAAACTATGCAGGCTGTTCAGCTGACGGAAATCCGTCACAGCGACGGAGAACTTTAATCCATGGCTTTGGGACTGAAGTTCCAGCGTGCTTCTCCCCGCTTAAAAATTCGGCTGCCACAACATCTCTCATGATGGACAAACACTAACTCCAATCATCACAACACAGCCCCTCATGTTGACACGCCCACGTCTAATCTACCCCCAGAGACGCCGAGCAGCCTCGGAAGCCTCGATTTAGCCAATGATGCGCAAGAATTGTAGAAAAAAACTTGACTCTCCCGCCCCCTCCTGAAGCCGAGCAGCCCTCGGCTCGGAAGCCGGGCTGTTAGTGGCGGCTTCATAACGTGATTTCCTCAGTGAACGGCGGCGATTTCAGAACAAATCACTTCATTAAGCTACAGGACAACATGTTGTAGTTATGAAAGTAAATGCAGTATTGGGCATATCTTGTGTTTTGTGAATAACTGTTTTATCGTCAATTTAACATTGAAGATGTCGCAATTTCGCCAGAGAATGGGAGAGGCTGCCCAGCTTCCCGTGTTGTCTCTGAATAGCCGCGGCTGTCGGCAGGTATTGATCTTTTACAAGGAGTACGAAAACTATAGAAACTAATAAAAGATTAAAATAAATGAAGATATGACCTGCTGATGACCCTGACGGTTCTCTTCCACCTCCAGCTCGTCTACAACTTCTGCACGCATTCAGAGCATAATAGGCTATGTCCGCTGTGCATTCATGGAACGCGTGCTTGCAGCTGAAAGCTATTTCAGATCTCACCCGGCAACAAGAAATTTTGTTTTCTGATTGGCTGAGAAATTCTATTTTGTGATTTGCCAATGGGTTGCTAAATCAAGACAGCTGTACCAGAGCTATAGTTCTGAGCTGTACTAGCGCACAGTAACCTGCCATTGGCTCGTTTATAGTATAGGCCATTAGAATTTCTGTGCGACGAAGTTGATCATTTCTCAGCGTGAGAAATGGCATGTGTGGTGCGTGAGCGTGTGAACTTGTTGAAATGCGTGTTTCACGCTCATTGCGTGAGACTTGAGAGCCCTGCTTTATTCGTCTCTCTCTTGTGATGCTAACACAAAACTCAGTGTAACCATTTACAAACTCACACACGCCATCTTTTTCTTTGTCGTCTCTTTCTTTTCTGTCCTGGTGTGTCGTATAATGACAACCCAGTGATCACCCTCCAACCAGACTTTGGCAAAAGGCTAAAAAGCAAAATTGTGATGCAACAGGACGGATGGGTCTTTATGCGACACGCAGTTCCAGGTGGAGTGGGTGATGTTCTGCAGTCTTCTTAAGATAAAAAAATGTCTCTCAGGGTAGCTTAGTGTTCATAAAGTGAGCCCAGGTGCTGTGTTCGAAACCACATACTACATACTACATGCTTCCATACTGCATACTCATCGATCAGACAGTATGCAGAGCGTTTACCCACAATGCATTTCGCTCCTGCCCGAGCCGAAATCGGCCGGCCTGAAGCTGATTTCGCTAAAGCTCTAAACTCTGTAAACTTTAGAAACATATGAAACATTTTCAGGCGATAAAGTAGTCGTTTAGATCCCCAACGTGTTGAAAACCTGACAAAATACCGGCTGTTTACAATTTTGTAATTGTAAATTTCGAATTCGGCGCTACTAAAGCTAGCCGCAGTGAGCAACGCACTTCCTGTTATTTTAACAAAAATAAAATACCCGTTGCCTTTTATCATAGGGAAAGCCATTACGATACAATTGGTGCTTTTGTTTTGAAAACAGGAAGTGAACCTACCCTCGTTGTAGCTAGCTTAAAACTGCCGTTTTGACAGGAAATGACGATCGGCGACGTCACGATACGTTGCATCTTGGGTAGTTTGAGTACGAGTAGTAACCTCATGATGCATACCCAACATTTCGGAGAAATCTAGTATGCATCCGGGAATTTAAAAAAAGTTAAAGTTAGTAGGAGTAGTAGGAGAAGTATGCAGTTTCGAACGCAGCTCTTCTGTGCAGGGCTTTATGTGAGCACACATCTGGTATCTCAGATCTGGTTGGCGTAAATACCACATGCAACATGTAGTTCAAGTATACTGTTTTTCACTGATGTCTCTCTGATTGGTCAATTCCTTAGTAATACCCACCTGGTTAGCTATGTCCACAGTTTGCCCCCGTGCTCTTCCTGCTGCCACTAGACCGCTGCAGCTCCTTCTTTTGTAAGCCCAGCTGCTGATTTACCCTTAGCTTGGGGCACCTTTTGATGTTTGACAGGCAGTTGTCCTCCATCATTTTTCCAAATGCTTGCCAGGTTCACATGAGTGCCTCTTTTGCGTGTCCTTGTGATTTGATTTGCCCAAATTCTTTTCATGCCTCCCTCTTGTTGTCCCAAGTTCTTTTTTGGTTACTCCACACTGGAAAAAATGCCCCTCCAAAAATAAATAAAAGACGTTTTTGCTTGAAATAAGCAAAATAAATCTGCCAATGGAACTAGTGAAAATCGGCTTGTCAAGATTTCTTGAAATAAGATGTGATATTTGGGACTTTTGAGATAAAAGTGATCTTGAAATTAGCTTAAAAACCTCTTCAAATGTAAAAAAAAAAAAAAGCTTGTTTCATATGATATGTGACTCAAAACAATTTGTTTTCAAGACTTTTTCATTTAACAAGATATTCCAGATGTATTGTCTTCAAACAAGTCCCTATATCTGGCTGCAATAGCACTTGTTAGGCAGTTGTGTCTTATATCAAGTGTAATGAGATATTTTGACTAGAAATGAGACAAATATACTTTGTCAGACTTTGATTTTTTCCAGTGCAGTGATTTGCTCAAATGCTAATGCCTGTACAGTAAAGCTGTACCCGTATTTTTCCGTGCACACCACTGTAGGTGAACGATTCTGCATTATATTATGTCACCGAAGCTACTTTGGAGCCAAGAAACATCAGCGTGAAACTGCACTTTTTCTTGAGTGAGACGAGAGGCAGAGGCAGAAACACAAGAAGAGCCAGAGAGAGTTAAGGAGAAGCAGATGTAGCTCAACTGTTAGGCAGGGTAAGAGGAGACAGCCCAGCTCGGGGGTGTGATTTGTGTCCCAAGTTGACCTCTCCGGCAGAACCGATACGACACCAACAGGCATGACACATGCATAGTGATCTGATTCCTTCTCTTTTTATCTCTACAGTTTCTGACTCTAGCCTTCTCCTTTGCTGTTCTTCTCTTTGTGATTTATGCATCGCTGGAACCAATTAGCCCCATATGACTCCAGCTTCCAGGTTAGTTACATTCCACATCAGTCTCTGCTCCTCACTGCCTTTGTACTGTGACATGCTCCTTTTCAAGATGTTCCTGCTAACTACCCCTGACATTATTTCAGTATCTATGCAGCATTTGATATGTCCCAGGGAGCTTAATTTATCTCGTGTGATGCAAGCCGCGTTGGGTAATAAGCCTCGACAGAGCAGAGTCTGCGAGCGTTTAGCCGAAGACCAAAGTGTGTCAAAGTCAGCCCACTAACATCTCCAGCGGGGTTCGTTTCTGTTTTACTGTCAAACTGCTTCTGAAGTCAATTCAAAGCATTCGCTTCTGATGGATCGTAGATTGAATTTGACAATCTGGGAATATCTTATGACTCGTGTGGCATCGCTCTGAAACAAGAAGAGCCCTTTTCCCCAGCTATACCACAGGCAATGGTTACTACAGTCTGTCTTTGTGTCGCTCAAAGCTGTTACTACATGCAGTGGAAGTCTATTTGTGGCTGTTCGCTCAGCCTGCCGATGGCTCGCCCACAGCCATATTCCATGATTTATATGAAAAAATGCCCCTATCCACCCAGCCAGGGTTTGCGGTTAGCAGTGACTGGCACGCGACTCTTGGTATTTCCTCCAGAATGATAGTAAGAGAGTCACACACTGGCACGCTCAAGGATAAACAAGGTCTTGAAAAGAACAGAATGTAAACACAAAAAAGTTTCCAAATAAACTAAATTCACAAACACAACAGAGGGAAAGAGGAAGCAAAAGAAATCGGCGAAGAATAACAGCAGAACGGAGAAAGAAAGACAGAGGAGAGGCTTGTTTATCTAAAGCACCGAGGTAATTCACTCTCTATGGCAGGAAATACGTTAAACACTTAAAGACAGAATGAGAAAGGAAAAACACGGCTAAACAAGATCTATTAGGGATAAATCAGTTTACAAAAAAGAGCTTTAGAGACAAAATATTGTATTTCTAATTCACTGTTTGTCTAAGACTATGGGTGTTTTAAAGGGTTCACATACTTCCAATTACATATGAAACTAAATGAAATAAGCAGGTATATTTCTCTGTGATCTTTCGTAAAAGCTGAACAGAAAAGGGAAATCTCATCGATATCTATTTCATATTCCAGCATTCAAAAGCATCAGAAAGTAAAAACCACGGGAGTCTGACACTGCACCTTGTGGGACTGTGACTTGTGGTACAGTGCACTTTATTGTTTTGAAGCAAGAACAATCATATGCATGTTTAAGTCACAACTTAATTCCGGTAAGCCCATAAGGATAGTCGTTCCTCTCTTGTGGATGGAGCTGCCTCAGGATGTTTTCAGCTGGTTTTCCGCTGAGAGCTTTCATCCTCACCAAAGGTGTGAGCGCTTACGTTTGATTCACAGGCGATCTAACTTCACTTTTATCCGCGGAGCATTATATTTCAGAATTCATGACCAGTTTGGTTTACCTCGTTTGCTTTTAAGTCATGAGTTTCGATGTCAGGGGATGGGATGAGGCTACCTGCTGCTGCAGTGACTCATTCAGCTGGTGATGAATTTTATTCATGAGAGCATTTAATTCCATGTCCTCTCTACTCATGTGTGTCATAAGGTATTTCAGACTTGTTTACGTTTTATCTGGGAACATATCGTTTACCTGAGCACTGGCCTAATAATATGCATTCAGGGTACGTGTGGGCGACAACCAAGTGTCAGCAGGACATTTGAAAACAACACCATCAACAGCACTCACTGGGCTGTCAAACACTGAGTGCCGATCCTGACAAAGCAGCGTGTGTTTTTGGAAAAGTCTGGCACCGAGCTGCAGGTGGAGGCAGTCCATCCCCGTGTTCCAACAACTGGAGTTATCTCACCACTGTTACCGCTGAACATTTGCCTTCTGATAGGAGAAGACAACATCATCGTCTGGGTTGAGTGTGTCAGTTCAAGCTCTTGGCTGTGCATCTCAGCTGCTGATTCACTCTGTGCTTCTGAATCTGACTTTTACATGTGCTCACTGGAAAAAATGCCCCTCCAAAAATAAGTAAAAAAACAACAAATACAAGACGTTTTTGCTTGAAATAAGCAAAAAAATCTGCCAATGGAACTAGTGAAAATCAGCTTGTCACGATTTCTTGAAATAAGATGTGATATTTAGGACTTTTGAGTTAAAAGTGATCTTGAAATTAGCTTAAAAACTTCTTCAAATGGAAAAAAAAGCTTGTTTCATATGAAATGTGACTCAAAACAAGATGTTTTCAAGACTTTTTCACTTAAAGATATTCCAGATGTATTGTATTCAAACAAGTCCCTATATCTGGCTGAAATGGTACTTGTTAGGCAGTTGTGTCTTATATTAAGTGTAATGAGATACTCAATGAGACAAAAATACTTGGTAAGATTTAGATTTTTTCCAGTGCTTGTCTGGAGTTTGTGTTTTAAGAAAGAGGAAATGTCCAAAGTCAGCGCATTCTCTGTTTTTTTTAATCTAATTTCCATAAGATAGTGGTGGAAAAATTCAAATGCAAAATCCAAAAATGAATCCAAAAGTAGTGTATAGCTTTTAGCATTTAGCTTTATTTTAAATGTGCTGCCATATGAATGAAAGTGCCATAACATTTGTTGTCCAAACACACTTTTAACATCAGCATCTTTCTGTAGTTTTTATGTAGAAGCCTCGCTCCACTGTCTGTTTCCTTGAATGACTTGCTGCTATCAGTTGTGTGTTTTGCCTTTAAGTGATATTTTAGACTGGAACTACTACGCTGAGAAGACAATTCAACTTGGCAGTGTTTACAGATGACTTTGGTTCTGTCGACTCCGCCGTCTGGAAGAACTTTAAAATGAAAATGGCCGAGTAAAAGTTCCGTACCCTTCTCCATGTTTGGTGGATCCGCCGATTACTTTCTTTTCCTGTTCCACAGCAGACAGCAACAGACTTTTACAAAATAAAAGCCTGTGAGCAACAGACCTTTACAATAATAAAATAAATAAGAAAACCTGCGTTAATGCGCAATAAAATATTGATCAGCGTTAAATAATTAACGAGTTAACTCGCCCAGCACTAGAAAAAAATTTAAAAAAAACAAAGAAACGGATGAAAGTAATACTACACCCAGCACCAACAACATCCAAATTCTTGTTTTTTCAAATGTATTGTTTCTAAATTCTATGCACAACTAAATTCCCTACATAGATGTATATATATCTGTGTGTGTGTGTACATGCTGGTAGGGATAAATGGGGCATCTCACAGTGGCTGACACAGAAATAAAAGTACTGAATGTCCTTCCTGACTTCAGCAACATGAAGCCAAAGCACATTCTGCATCCATTCCAACATCATATATAAACATACTTTCATATTTCTGTGTGAGATGCTCCTTTTATACATTACGTCCCTGTTGGGATAAATTAAGATTTTCTGCATTTTTCTGGCCATTTGTTTGCCACCTCAAAGTAGTTTTGTTGCTAAGATCAAATTCAAAGGGATCATTTTAGAAATAAGGTCTCAATACTCTCATGTTGTCTCCCTACAATGTTCAGTTTAAAACACGATTTAAATGATTTGTTAGTTTTCTGATTTTTTTTTTACCTTACAAAACATTAATGTGTTGTGAGCATTGGATGCTATTTAACATCCTTAAATGTCACATAAGCTTGTTTTCTCAATCTATTATTGGCCTCATCTGGACATTAAGCAATATATGTAGCTGCTTGAGACATTTTTCCTCTGTCTATTTAAAGAGAGATGATACAACTGGAGCCCATTTTCCATTCTCAACACTGCTACTACTCTCTTTAGTTCTTTAGTAACCATATTCTACCTTTTTTTTCTAAGTAACTTTTTTGATTTGCCACAAACAGCATCAGCTGAAATACAATCAAAGTCAAACTGTATTAGTGTCAACGTAAGATGAGATCAAAAAGCTTAAAAGTCCTTTCTTGGGAATGACCCTGGGACACACCTCCAGGAAATGCACTGTGACTCTCAAGGGAGATTAAATTGTCCATGATAGGTTGAACTCTGATTCTTTCTCTGCTTCTCCAAATCCTTTAACTATTGCTTTTAATAATGAGGTTAACCCTCTGTGGCTGGCCAAATGTGTGTGCTCTGAGATACTCAGCTATTGACTTAGAGAGTTCAGGGAGGGGCTCTGTGTCAATAAGCTGGCCTGCCCCATGCTGGTTACACCATATGGAGGCCTGGCTGTAATTCGAGGGACTGGCCAGGGCATAGTGCCAGGGAATTAGAGAGGCGGGTGGCAGGAGACATTTTAATTTGTGCTGCCATGTGCAAAGGCATGCACCTCTAGCCTGGGTCGGTTCCTGTGATTAGGCCAGCCAGCGTATTCCAGGAAGAGGGAGGGGGAGCTGCAAAACACGGGGCAACGAAACAAGACCCAGGAAATGCTATTGATTGCTTGACATGAAGTATCTTAATATAATGACGTGATGTGGTCTGAGAGCAACATCCTTACTCCATCAAAACAAAAGTACAATCAAAGAATCCGCATCACGAAGATGTCTATTCATATAATGTGCAAAGCGCGCTGGTTTTCAGGTTCAGACAGCAGTTAGTCACCAATTAACAGAGTCTCTCAACAATAATTTGATACACACTTGAGTTTAACTCCCCTTAACGCCAGCAGTGTGCTAAATAATGAAGGTGTCTGATGTTAAAAGGTGTTAATCTTGTAGTCACCTCAGCTCTTGAAGGCTTTTAGCCCCCATTGCTTAGCTTGTGCAACCTTCAGACTGTAGTCATTAACATCTTCGTTGGCAGGACACTGCTGTGTCATCAAAACTAGAACCACAAAGCAAATGTTTATCAGTCTGAGTTCTCAGGTCACTTGATTTAAATCCAATTATTTCACGTTCTTTGCCAACAGATGAGGGAAATATCCATCTGACAAATGTTCCGCTAAGTTAAGCAGCTACTCCAACATTTTATTTTGTTTTGCTTGTTGAGTATGTCCGGGGCCTTTAATGACAATTGTGTACATTAGTGTTTAAGAGGTATTTCATTGTAAATAGCTATCAGCTGTGACCACAAATGTTCTATAGCAGCACAGAGTGGAAATAAAATTGTGGGAGAGAAGAGACAGAAGGGCGATGGTCGGACACTGAGAACAAAGCTCCACAAAGCTGAGTGGAGCTGTGCGTTCATCACCACTTTCACACTGTCAGGGTTTTTTATCAAATATGGTTTATGGGGACTTTAAAGTAGCGTTATTGCAGTTTTAAAGCTCCAAACTAAAGTGTATCACTGTAGAATAAATCAATATTTCTTCAGCCACGTGTTGGAAAGATAAAATAAACTCTGCATCCTGCAGGAAAGCATTTATTTTAGCACAAAGGATGCTGTCAAAGGTGTTGAAAACAATGTTTTGCCGCTCCTGATTGTTAAGCTATTCATCAGTAGATGATGAACATTTTATCACTTTATATTCATTCATCCTTTATGTTTTTTACATTTTGGAATTGAAAGCTTTTTCTTACTTGCACGCCAATCTCCATCATTAGTCAAAATTACAGTCAAGCACATAAGATATCCCATAACCCGGATTTTTAAGAAAGTTAATTGCAGTTCCTCTAGAATCACGAAAGGTATCACACTCATGTAACAGTGTCTCTGTGAGGTCTGATTAGCTCATCACGGAGAATCAACTGGTGTAATTCTGAGGATGGATTTGCCCCAGTGGGACGTGCTGCTGTCTCCCTGGCTCTCACCTTCACATCTCCACGGTTACAGACTCCCATGAAAGGACCAGAGTGGTAAACTCAAGAAGCACTAAAACAAAGCACTTCTTGAACTTACTGCTTGTAAGAACTTACTAATCCTTTAATTATTTATAGCCTTTATCTCATAATTTGTACCTGTGTACTGGAAAATAAAGTGTACGTATGTAAGACTCTTTGAATTTAGCTGCAGTTTGCTTTGAGGTGGGATTTATTTCAGTGATACTGCGTAGCCACTGAAAGCTGATTGAATTCACGGGAGGTTTGTCAGGTACAAATCCACAAAAATTCCTCTGTTTGCTCGACGACAGGATTATGGGAGATAGACAGTGAGATATTTCAGAGCACCCTGGGCATAAGGAATGACCTTGCGCTCATTAGTGAGCAGGGAAGAGGGTAGCAATTACCACAGTGAGTCCCGCAGGAGGACGGTGGCAACTCTAAAGGGCCTTGTTAGGTGTGTGACACATTTTATGTAAACTCACAGTGAAAGTCTGCTGTGTGGCCTCCTCTGTAAGAAGAATAAGAGAACAGAATATCACATTTCTGTACGACTGGAACCTCAAACAGCATCACAGAAGTATAGTTTAAAGCTGAATTTATACAGATAAGTGTTTGGTTTGTCATAATGCATAGTGGACTTAACTGTGGCACATATAAGTCCCTTATGACACCGTTGTTTTTTAGAAAAAGGCCTATAACTCCTTCTCACTGTGAGCACCACTTGGGACTTCAATTTCTTTTCTAATGGAGACATCTAGAGATTTGCTCTCTTAATGTCAAAGGCCTTTTGAAAAGCGCTGAGTTATTTCTCTTAGGTCAACTCGCATCAAGGTCAAACATGGTTTGCAGACTTAATTTCAATGCTGTCAGTGCTTCATACTTGAATATCATAAATGCTTAGATGAGTAGGCCGTGTCCTGCCAACAATGAGCTTTAAGGACATTACTGCTGTACTGTGCAGGCTCAGATTCTGCAGCTACTCGACGGATCCAATGGAAAAACCTTCCCTTTACATCACATGAAATCAGGAACATAGTCTTGTAGTGTTCCCTGAAATAGCCAGTTGGCTGTTTAGCTAAACAGTGTGAGAAGCTCCCGGGTTCTTTGGCTAACAGAATGATATGTCTGAGACTAAAAAATGCTCAAAACTCAGCATGTTCCACACAAAGCATCAGTATCTGTCATCTGTCTGAGAGCTGTTGACATGTTACACATCCTTGTTTTACCTTTTTATCATTTAGTCTTTTGTGATACATACGTGGTGTTTTGTAAAAACCTTTAAAGATGTTGTTTTATTCGCGCACCATTCAAATAACGTTTGTCCTTTTAGACAATCAGTAATATTTTATTTAATATTTAATATTAATTTAATTTAATTTAATTTAATTTATTAATTAAATATTAATAAATAAATATATATATTATATTTATATATTTGATAAATACATATTAAATGCAAAATTTTAATATTTAATATTCAATATGTAATATTTATTCTTCATATTTATTCATATTTAATTAATAAATTTAAGAATTAGTATGACGAGGATAAGCCTGTCCTCATTTGCTGTCACCTGTGCACTTTAATGTTTTACTTGTTGGTAAATGTCTTGTCCTGTCTTGTATATATGAAGAAATTGACAATAAACCTGACTTTGACTTTAAAACAAGTGTTGATGAATAAAAGGTTATTGCTGACAGAATTAAAAGACATGACCAGTGTGAAAACTGCATTAGTCACAAGAGAATCATTCATAGGCTGGTGTTACTGGCGAGATGAAAAATGCATGCCTGAGTGTACATTTTGAGAGTCGAGACGCTGTGCCTGTGTGTGAGAGCCGATTCGGTGTTGCTAATGACTGCCTTCCTGTGAGCTTAATCAAAGATTTGTACATTTAATTGCTGTCAAGTCAGCGCTCACCACCTGCTATGGCTTGCCACACGTGTTCACCCCCTATCTGGGAGCATTTCCAGCTCCATCTATCATCCCTGGCTGAAGGCTGAGACAACACAGCCTGCTGGGCAACCTGCACTCAGCCGTCCAGCAGGGCCCAGCCAGGCCTGCACAGCATGGACCCAGAGAGCCTGCTCAGCATGGAGGGGAGGTCTGTCCGCACCTGGGCCTCACAGCTCCAAACCATTCCTCACATTATCAGAAACAGACTCGCCTAAAACCGACACTGAATGAAGTCAGCGAGATGGATGTTTTTGTTTTCATCTCTCATGTAGGCATTCACATGGCCGCATGCAACCTGGTCACGACATGAGATACGTATCAAAGCGGAGGAGTTCTGTGAGACGCCGCCAACCCCCAACCTCCGGAGGCCTCACACTCACTCCAGTGCTTGCAGCTATTGCTGTGTGTGGCTGATGGTCTACGGAATATAAGCTTGATCTGTAATCTGTGGCAGCTTGTTTTCCCAGCTGATACACACAGGGCCGGTGTAATGTAACCACACTAGCACAAACCGTGCCTGGGTCTGCCAGGAATGTTCACTAATATCTCTCACCTTTTGGTTTGTGGGGCTATTACTGCACATATGACAGACATGATTAGTCCCCAAAGGCCTGCGTATCCCAGTGCATACAGAGTGTACAGCATCAGGGGGTTATTGAAAGCAGAGGATACACCATTTCAGTGTTTTTGGTGAGGTTGTCCTATTCATGCGTTTCTCATCACTGGAGAAAATTCCCCTCCAAAAATAAGTAAGAAAAACAACAAATACAAGACGTTTTTGCTTGACATAAGCAAAATAAATCTGCCAATGGAACTAGTGAAAATCGGCTTGTCAAGATTTCTTGAAATAAGATGTGATATTTGGGACTTTTGAGATAAAAGTGATCTTGAAATTAGCTTAAAAACCTCTTCAAATGTCAAAAAAAGCTTGTTTCCTATGATATGTGACTCAAAACAATTAGTTTTCAAGACTTTTTTCATTTAACAAGATATTCCAGATGTATTGTCTTCAAACAAGTCCCTATATCTGGCTGAAATAGTACTTGTTAGGCAGTTGTGTCTTATATTAAGTGTAATAAGATATTTTGACTAGAAATGAGACAAATATACTTGGTAAGACTTTGATTTTTCCCAGTGATGGGGTCACTTTCACATTTATAAGATAAATGTAGGAAAGCTTATCCTGTAGATAAGTCAGGGTTGAAGTCAACTAAAAGGCTCAGCATGTGAAAGGGATTCTCTGCCAGCAATTACTATGATCAAATTATCACCTTAGATTTTCTGTTTTTTTGTTCCATTCGAAACAAGGCTCTGACTCATGAATGAATCATAAGCTATTAGCATCCATCCCATTTATATAACTTTTATTAGCACAATGTCCATATTTGCTGAAAATCAGAAGGGAATGTTGAAATGAGCCGGTGTCACACACACGACCAACAAACACAAGATGTTGCACTGCGCGGCGGTGGCTCAGGTGTTACACTTAATCCAATGTTAAACTCATCCTTGAAAGTTTGCTAATTATCCAACACGAGGCTGGAGGCGAGACACAGGAAAACAGGCCTGACCTGTAGGGTGGGATTCAATTTGACTGCATGCTGGCAAGTCTGGACAAGGCTTTCTGCAGCCTGACATCTCCTGAGGCTGGAGAGCTTCAGGCAAGATGTAATCCAAACCTGTCCCATGGGTTCCCGTGCGAGTGAGCAGGTGGAAGGCTACAGCTGCCTTTTTGACTCCCCGAGCTCATTAGTGCCACAGAATTTTCACTAAGGAGAGTATAAAAGGCCTTCCAACGTGGTCTTATTTCCTGCACATTCTTTCAATCAAGGGATTTTCTTTTAATAAAGATTGAAGTTGAAGGTAATTTGATACCTTTGATTAAATAAGTGAAGATGACGTAATAAGAATATTTTTACACCTCCACTGAACATTTGGTATCGAATTTAAATCCGAACGCTCTTAGTGAAAAGCGTCTTTATTCTTTTTATGTTCTTTTTTCACTAAAAACTCATCTTGTACAACAGTCGTGTCAAAGAGGCAGAAATGATAGAAAGCATCGTGTCGCCAATAGTTTTGGTTAAAGAGTTTTTCATGAGAGTATGCTGGATGAAAATGATGCCATCATCTGCTGTTTTACTTTTCTAATCTGAAAACTGTTGTCTCACAGTCTGACACATTCATACAGAGGTTTCTCTGTTTGTGTCGATATGATGGCGGACATTCTTACAAATGTGGATTTATCATATATTCAGTGCAGTTAAATTAAAACTAGGGCTGGGCAACGATTAAAATGTTTAATCTAATTAATCACATGATTTCCCTGATTAATCACGATTAATCACATTTGTACGCAGAATCCAAAAATGAATTCAAAAGTAGTATATAGCTTTTAGCATTTAGTTTTATTTTAAATGTGCTGCCATATGAATGAAAGTGCCATAACATTTGTTGTGCAAACACACTTTTAACATCAGCATCTTTCTGTAGTTTTTATGTAGAAGCCTCGCTCCACTGTCTGTTTCCTTGAATGACTTGCTGCTATCAGTTGTGTGTTTTGCCTTTAAGTGATATTTTAGACTGGAACTACTACGCTGAGAAGACAATTCAACTTGGCAGTGTTTACAGATGACTTTGGTTCTGTCGACTCCGCCGTCTGGAAGAACTTTAAAATGAAAATGGCCGAGTAAAAGTTCCGTACCCTTCTCCATGTTTGGTGGATCCGCCGATTACTTTCTTTTCCGGTTCCTTTACAAAATAAAAGCCTGTGAGCAACAGACTTTTATAATAAAAAAATAAATAATAAAACATGCACAATAAAATATTTATCGGTGTTAAATAATTAACGAGTTAACACGACAATAACGAGTAAGCTCGCCCAGCCCTAATTAAAACAGATCATTAAAAAGCCCAAAAGTCTGATATATGCTTTGACAAGCTGAAAACACTGCATGACTTGAATCCATGAGTTGTTTGGATGAGGTATATAGTAAACTCAGCTTACAAACAAGTAGTTTTCCACTGCTGAATTTCCAGCTTTGGGAGCCCAGCAGATTTCATGAGCCTACGCTCTCTTGTAAAACACTGGCCTACAGAGAAAAGGTGTCAGGGCTGAAGTCTTTATTCTATCCTGACCCTGACATGCTTCGCACTGCTCAGCAATGACCTGCATGATGTTATCTTGATTACTGTTCTGTCAGTTAAATAATTCATAATACACAGCTTAGGTTTTTGTTTTGTTCATGTTGCAGTTAACCGAATATTAAATACTGTCTTTAAAGAGATTTAACGGCTCTCATTAGACCAGGCTGGTCAGAAAATACTGTTTCATGTTTTTATAGCCAGCCATGAAAACTTGAAAATACACAGTGCAGCATAGACTCGTGTGCTAAAAACAGCTTTATTAGTTCATTTCATGACTTATTAAAGCTACGGTTTTAATGCAGGAAGATGCGTCCTGCTGCTGTGTTGGACCCAGCTTCACAGTGGAGGGAAATAGCTTCCTTTCTTTCCCCTCCTCATGACTGAGATGGGCTTTTTATTTTAATAAAACCATTTTATTACCATTTTAATTGGACTTCCACCATTTTCATATTGTCGTGGGATGAGGCAAATACATAGCTGCATTATTCATATTCATATACTGTACATTGTTCACTATTATTGCAAAATGCAGCATATGCCAGGTCCTGACTTACTGTTTGTTTATCTTTGAGCCAAGCCTTGAGAAAACTGGACTAGAACTGAGTTCAAGAGTTGCACCAGAGGAAAAAAGGGCTGCACCATATGGCCTCTCCTCAGGGAATAAGAGAAAAAAGGAGGGTTCAGAATCTCTCATATCGTGACAGCAGATGCAAAGTGAGTGGTCTTTTTTCGCTGACTCACATGTTTGGGACACCCACGTATGACAGCGCCAAAGCTAAAAATCACACACTGTTTCCATAACAACCCTAATTGAAAACCAACCAAACGAAAACCGACTTTTTTTTTGACTCACGATGTCATAAACGTAGCATTTTTTTTTGTCCCATTTGAGTGTAATGTGCCTGTTTACCGGTGTTGAGGGTAATCTCTGCATTACAGGTAAACTGCAGGTTTGTTTGACGGAGCAGATGTTTGTCATTATTCGGTGAGCAGCCTCGAAAGTTGTTGAAACTGCACAAATCCTCATTAATCATACAGCAAGTGGAAAATTGCTTTGTCAAAACTTGATCCTCCATTCTTGGGCATTATCTGACTTCCCACCGTGATTTCCTATTCAAGGGCTAACACAGTTTCCTACTTCTTGATCAATCGGGAGAATTTCATATGTGGGAGCCAAGATACCACTTAAGAGAAAGTCAAGACCTTTCAGCGCATGAATGGGAGGAAATAGCTGGCGAGTTCACCCCATTCAATAAAAACACCCTTTCTTTGCTCCCGTGCGCTCAGGTTAAATACCAAAGCTTGTTTTCCCTGCTTGGATTTGATGTGCGTCCATGATTTGAAAGTGACCCTCCACCCCTCACCCCCCGTTGTGAAAACAGGGCCTGATCTGGCCCCGGCCCCAGCGCACGGCTTGTTGGGACAGCTGCTCAGATGATCTGGGCCCTCTGCAGGTTCCATGACTCACATTTTCTGAGTCAACACCATGAACTTGAACTTCATCCTCAATGCAGCAGTGATTCACAGGCAGATTTGTATATTTGAATGATTATTCAGTTGTATGTGTGCGTGTATCTCACACGGAGGCAGTAAAAAGCAAATAATTTTTTCCAAAAATGAAACACTTTGACAGCTTTGTGTTTATTCTTATCAAAGCATTTTGAGTTGTCCGGGAGATTTTATCACAACACTGCAGAAAGAAAGAGCAGCTGAATCAGCTGACTGTCATACATCTGACTTCTATCAATTATAAACTGCTCGTTGGTCCGTTTCCTTGTCACCGTTTGTGATGGAAGGAAAATGTCGCTGTGCTGTTTTTGTGCTTCACATATTGAATAGAAACAAGAAGTTTGTTCCTGAGGGTGGGAGTTATTGAGGGGCTTCAATCATCACAGTGAGGGTCAAACAATCAAGATAAGAGGAGGGTGTCAAAACATTTGCTCTGACCTCAACTGATAAGCATTACAATAACCTGTATTTTACATAATGAGGCCTGGAAGAACACTCAGTGGGTCTACATGGTGAGATTAATTCGATTATAGCTATAGTTGGGATTATTAAAGGGTAATTCTCCTTGGATATATGGCGGTGAATGAATGGGATCAGAGGCACAAAGCGTGTCATACCCCGGTATGATAGGTGGCGCTGTACCCATTCCAACTGTTGCTAATAGAGCCACTTCCTGTTGACCTCTTCACCACCAACAACAACAACAAACTCAGGCATTGGAGAAAGATGGAGAACGCAGAGCAAGATGAAGCTACGTCCCTCTACATTTGGTCTGTGATGAGCTGCTTATTGCATAAACTCGATGCCCAACGGAGCATTCTCCATTGTTTGTTTCTTTCTGACGGCGACAACAACAGGAATATCGTCTCCTTTGACTTCCGGGTCACGACCCCGGGAAAACATCTGGAGCATGAACGCAAAGTCTGATTCACCACGTGCTTCAGCGTCTACAAGCAGGTTTAATTTGACTTTCAACCCAGTTATCTCGGAGTCTTAATCCGATCCGATCCAATTCTTAGTCAGATTAAGGTGTCTACATGCACTTAATAACTCAGTCTGATTGTAATTTAGCCCTTAATCCGATCCTTTCAGTGCCATGTAACCCCACTGAGTGTCATTTAATTTCAGATAACTTTAAAGTGGATCATACTACATTTCCTGACCTTGAAGAACGATGTCTGCTCACCTCACTTCCATCCACATTGAAATCTAAGCTCATGTTTGTTGCACAAGTCTTAAGCGTATCAACAAATTGAAAGTAAATATGGATGGTTTTGTTACAGATAAATTACAACTGAGCAAACTGACACAATCTGAAGCCTTGAAAAATCCACTGTTGCATTGTTCTCAGTTTTTTGCAGCCATCGTTAGCTTGGCTGCTCTTATCAACTGTTTTCTTGGATCTCATATTTGAAATGAATTACTGGAAAAGATAAGTTACTCTAGCTTTGGCTGTTTAGCCTGTTTAGCCCTGACTCCTACCTTAATTATTTGTTTTAAAAATGGGACCAGCGCTGATTTTTGAATGAAGAAAGCAGCTTATTTTGGATTAGATGCTGTATGGTTATAACACGACTGCTGAAATCTTTGGCATGTGGATTGTGATACCGCATAGTGTGGATCAGAGCAGGAATGATGGTTTTCTTTTGTTACACGCACGTATGTGTGTGTGGGATACAAGTGCTGACAGATTAGCTCCACAACACTTCAGGTCAAAACCCATCTATAGGATAATTATTGTGATCTTCAACTGTTTGCTACACATACAGCTTAATCTCCATGAACCCATCTAAGATTCAAGCAAATGTGTGTCTTCCCGGAGTGAACTAATGTCTGATGGAAAACACAAATAAAAACTTCTAGTGTAACAATATGTCTTGTTTAGGGCTGGGCAACGATTAAAATGTTTAATCTAATTAATCACTTGATTTCCCTGATTAATCACGATTAATCGGATTTGTACGCAAAATCCAAAAATTAATGCAAAAGTAGTGTATAGCTTTTAGCGTTTAGTTTTATTTTAAATGTGCTGCCATATGAATGAAAGTGCCATAACATTTGTTGTGCAAACACACTTTTAACATCAGCATCTTTCTGTAGTTTTTATGTAGAAGCCTCGCTCCACTGTCTGTTTCCTTGAATGACTTGCTGCTATCAGTTGTGTGTTTTGCCTTTAAGTGATATTTTAGACTGGAACTACTACGCTGAGAAGACAATTCAACTTGGCAGTGTTTACAGATGACTTTGGTTCTGTTGACTCCGCCGTCTGGAAGAACTTTAAAATGTAAATGGCCGAGTAAAAGTTCCGTACCCTTCTCCATGTTTGGTGGATCCGCCGATTACTTTCTTTTCCGGTTCCGCAGGAGACAGCAACAGACTTATACAATATAAAAGAATAATAAAATGAATAATAAAACCTGCGCCATAAAATATTTGTCTGCATTAAATAATTAACGAGTTAACGCAATAATAACGTTATAAGCGTATAATAAGCAATAATAAGCGTTAACTCATAATTAATGAGTTAAGTCATTAATTAAGTCATTAGGAGTTAACTCGCCCAGCCCTAGTTATGTTATTAATCAACTCTTAATAATTAGTAATGATTGATACCAATTTGTCTGTCGTGGGTGTGACTGTGATTATAATATAACAGCACCCCTCTGAAATGTCTTTACGCCTCCGCTCAGATGGTTTTTGGGGTGGAGTTAACCCCCCCATATCGTGAGGTGTGGGTTTTTCATGTCTCATAGCTTTGCACTATGATGCAAATGTAAATTTGGACAGGAATTACACTCATATGAATCTGAGTGACTCACTGTATATACATTTTCAGACCCTGAAAAAGATAGTTATTTCTGATACTCATCATCATTATATAACTACAAATCCCAAATCATACTACAGAAAAGTGTTTGGGACAGAAATGTGATACTTTCCCATCTGAATGAGTCTGTTTTCTTCCAATTTCCATGGAGTCACTGAAGCAGAGACTATCATGACTCACAAAGAGACTTCACATATATATGATATTACCAAAAAAAAACATGACTTACTCGTCCAATTTTCCATAAAAACAGTGCAAGACTCATCTAATTCTTCAGTAGCAGGGATAAAAGTGGGAAAAGTGTTTAAAATAACATTTATTTTCCCTTTTTTTAATCACATCTTTACACATCACTGATTCTTTAATCATTAAAGAATCATAATAATTATCCATGAATTTTGTTTTATCAATCATGAATAAAAAAGGTTCATAATAAATAACCCCAGTATATAAATATGTGAATAAGGTGAAATAAAAGGTAAATAAAGTAAATATAAAAGTTATTATATGCCAGGTTTAAAATGTGACACATTTCAAAAAATAAATTACATGTGGGGGTCCCTGTTCTTTTTGTCTCTCGTCCAAGGGGTCCTCAGGCTGGAAAAGATTGAAGACCCCTGCTTTAATGCACAGGAATACATGTAATGTCTTAACAGAACGCACTCTTCATGTGGGAGGAAGCAAAATCCTGTTTTTCTGAAACAGGGTACGTCAGAAAAGCTCCCAGTCACACCCAGATGACGAGTACAGGGGCAAAGGTTTCAGTGTGGCAGGTCTGGATCCCTCTGGCTCTGCTCCTCACCCCGGACTGAATATAGCATTTCAGTTGGTACCTCCCTTACCAGTCTTGCGTGTAGAATGTGTGGGCTGGGATGGATTAATGATGTCAGGGCAGCAGTTTGGTCACAGCCACTCCCAGTCTGCGTATAAAGCCACTAATCACCAATTTACCTTCTGCAGACTGCTCCGAGTTCTCTGCTCATGCTAAATATTATTGTTGTGAGTTGTAGTTTGAGTGACTCATACTTTCCATCCACATCTTGTTCATTCAGACGCTACAAAGGAAGGAGTGGCTTTCTGCTGACACACATTCCCACACATTTCTTCATCTCGTCTTGTGCAACTGAGGTTTATGCTCCTCAAATTTCATTATATAATTTCGCTGTATTTTACTTTGTGGCAGCGTGATTATAAAAAAAAAAAGATGAGGTGAAGCAACTGATCCAAGAGTGCAGTCACAGGAGCCACGATCAGGCTTGCTGACACTCACAGTTGTGCGTTGGGATTTTTGGTTGGTCGTGGCGCTTCTCTTTACGGTTCAACAGAGATGAAAGAAGAAGCACAAAGACTGAAGGGATCGCATTCCTCCTCCATTCGGTTAAAAACTCATCTTCAGTCCGTAACTACCTGTTTGCCAGCAGAAAGGTGGCCTCCTGCTGACCTGACAGTCCACCACATGTGGCCCAGTTGCACCTGACAGCATTAAAGGGATAGTTCGCCTCTTTTGACATGAAGCTGCATGACATCCCATATTAGCAATATAATTTATTAAAATTGAATTTCCCTCCTGTGAGCAGAGTTCCAGCCTCGTTTTGGTGTTGCAGAAGGTAGCCCGGCTAGTTGGCTGGGGTTTAAAAAATAAAGCGTTTTGCTTCTGAAAACAATATGCGTTCAACAGAGTAATACATTTGCATCACAAAATCGTTCTCCAGGAAAAAGTCAGACCTCACAATCGCTTGGCCCTATTTTCTCTCCCTTCGTATCACTGCCTGCTGTGCAGACCGAAGTGCAGACCGATCAGCAAACACCGTAACAGGTGCGGCTGCCTTTCTGCTGGCAAACAGGTAGTTACGGACTGAAGATGAGTTTTTAACCGAATGGAGGAGGAATCCGATCACTTCAGTCTTTGTGCTTCATTTTCCTGGAGAACAATTTTGTGATGCAAATGTATTACTCTTTTGAACGCATATTGTTTTGAGAAGCAAGATTAGGGATGGGAATTAATAAGATTTTTACGATTCAAATTCCATTTTCGATTCTGCTTAACGATTCGGTTCTTTATCGGTTCCCTTATCGATTCTCATTTGGAGAAAAAGGACAACAAACCGGTCGATTAGCATTAACTTTGTTTAGTTTAGAAGTAACACGAGTCATGACCTTACAAACCCAACAACGGTGAGGTCCACATTGGTCTATCCTGGCCTGGGTAATTTAACTCTTCCTGCTCTGGTGAAAGGAGAAGCTGGAGGTAGAGGTGAACTGGGGGTAGTACCACCAGCCTCTGGGTCTGAGCCAGTCAGGCTCTGTCTCTCATGATTTCATCTAAATGTAATGCCTGAGAAGGCATTCATTTAACCTTAACCGTTACTAACAGCAGGTTTTACAATGAGGCAAATGGCGCTAACATGATAGGCAGTGTTAGTTAGTTAGTTAGTTAGTTACCTGCAGTGTTAGCCGAGGACATGCTAACGTTGCTAACGTTGCTGCTGCTGGGTTCAGATTCACCAACGTTAGTCCAGAGTAGATCGAAAATGCGACATTCATTCATAGTTATTGCATGTTGGTAGTATTTCCTCCCTTTGGTAAAATATTCACTTTGCAAGTTGCCAAAACGAGGCTGGAACTCGGCTCACAGGACGCAGCAGGGGCTAAGAAAATGTTCATAAATGATATTGCTAATATGGAATGTCATACAGCTTCATGTCAAAAGAGGCGAACTATCCCTTTAATGGTGTCAGCGTTCTACAGCATGCAAATGGGTTTGGAAATCTCAGCACAGAGCAGTCAGTGATGAGTCACTACTACTGACTAAGAGTCGAGTTAAAAGCTAAAAAGATACTGTACATTTCCCTTATTTGTCTATGATGAGACATTAAAAGTGACACATTCCTCGTTCACGCCATTTGGCCTGAACTGCTGTCAGGGAAAATTCTACATAATGCACTTGTGTTTGCATGTGCTGCTGCGATTCTCTCACTGACTAAGCTCTCTGGGCGAGTGTATGAGAGTGTTTGAGCGCACACAGTGGGGAGTCAGCACACAGGCTCACTTCACGTGGTTCCAAAGGTGAAGGGCTATTAGGGGAAAGGTGAGCATGGGACTGCTGCTCCGGGTTACTCAGTAACTGCATTTCTGTCCTGCCCCTCTCAGGCCTCTACCTCTGCCTGTGCACAACACACCTTGCACACACACACACACACACACACACACACACATACACACATATAGCTGCAGTGTAGTGGTCTCTCTCTTTAAGAAATTTCTGCAAACACCAAAGTTAAAACCTCACTATTAGCAGATATTAGAATTTGCAAAAAGGCTGCAGCAATTATGAATGAAAGGTGCAAAGAAAAACCAAAGAGCCACTCGACACAAGCCAAAGCTAAAGCATTTACTTTATAATAAAAAAGCACGGCTTCATGGGTAATGTGCCCTTCAATTTTAAAACGTCGGAGTATTGTGGCACTTCATGGCACTCAAAGGCACAAGGTGATGATTTTGTTATATTCAGGATAGATTAGAGTGGTCAGAAATTGTGTGGTTTCATTTAGATTGCGGTTTTTAAGCACAAGGTTTTTCTTTTTTACATATTTCTATTAAATGCTGCGAAAGGATGAGAAAGTGGGTAGAGATGGCATGTCCCAAAGAGCCATGAGCTGAAAGTCAAACCTGGGGATGCAGCAGTGAGGACTTTGAGCTTCTGCATATGGGGTGCCTGCTCAACCAGTTGATGCTAGAATACCCATAAGCCCCTGGTGGCAAAGCCAGAACGTTTTCCAACTAGCAGGGATCATTACTCTCCCTGGGATGACCAGAAACTGACGTCTCATCACTGTTTTTTCCTGCATTGCACACATCTGAAGGGTATATGGTTCATTTATTTGCTCATTCTTGTTTACATACACAGACATGACACCCGTGTAGAAGTGCAGCGTGTTTATGTAACCAATAAGATCAGGAGTCTTTTTATCCATCTAATATAACTGCTTTATCTATTCATCCATTTGTTTCACCATGTGGTTCATCTGTACATTTTGTCTCTAATATGGATTCTAAATGAGATATATTTTAGATTTTACTTGATTTTAGTTTTAGTGTCTGTGGTTTCCTCAGTTTCTCAGATGTTTAGTCTACTTTACTGAGGATTTTGTTTGTTTTCCTTCTTTAAATTCAGAGCAGAGTCCTGCAGAACTTAGGGAAGGACTCGTGAGCTAATGTTTCCAATACGTCGTTTGATCTTTTCTTTTCTTAATCACTCTTTAGAGCAACTTGTGCCATATTCAGTTTGGATGAAAAAATTGTATACAAGTAAAGACTGATTGTTAAAAATTGAGTTTCTGGATGCAACTCCCATTTTGAGTATATGAGTATATAAAGCATTTATTCCCAAAGATGGGTTCCCGACCCACAAATGGGTCACAGGGGATTTTACGTGGGTTTTTTGTTTCTGTTTGTTTTTATTGACGATAGGGAGAAAAACAAAGTATTAACATGCCTTATTTTTGCACTAGCTTTGTTTCATTAACTACAAATTGTGTAAACTGTACTGATCAGCATATAAAAACAATGAGATTCCCTCTTCTGGGATGCATTTATTTCATCTCGCTGTATTTTACTTTGGCATATATTGTCAATAATAGGTGAATAAAAAAAAGTTCAGATTCATCAAATGCCTATCCCTTTTAAATGGCCAGTTTAAGATAATGCTTAAAGGCAATAAAAATAGTCATAAATGTCTGTTAATGCACAAATTCTCTTTTCGAGGAACTAGGCCTAACGTAAATGTGGTCAGGAGGATTTATCCACTTGAAAAAGTGGGTCCCCAGGAAAGAAAATGGGGAAACACTGCTTTAAAGGGCTGGACAGAGGTGTGCTTTGCCCCAGATCACCTCAAGATGCTTTTCGTGTTAAGACGACGGCAACAATTAATTAATAGAAACACATCAGTACACCCAAATCAGTACACCCAAAGACAGCAGCGAATGTAATACTGACTCAACGGTTGGTCTTGCTTATTTGTTTGTCTGAAGTCTCAAGTAATTTTTTCTTGGGCAAGTCAAGTCAAAGTCAAGTCACCTTATTATTGCAATTTTACCTGCAGAATCTGATTTTAATAAAGTGAAAAGACAAGATGTAAGTAACTGTCCCCCAACCCGTATCATATTAAGCTAACGTTAGCTAACTACCGACTAGGCTAACAGGATAATATTAGCTAATTTGACAAGCACTTACTGGTCAGAATAGATCTTTAAAATGATGAACAAAGTTGGAAGTTGTGGTCTGGCTGTCTGAGATGTTGATGCCGCATGTCTTGCACTGTGCTATTCGCCTTTTGGCGTCAAAATGGTAATTACGAAAGCCGAAGACAACGACTCTCGGTCCCCCTCCTGCTGACATGTTGATCCTGCGCTCCTATAATCGATATTATTTTTTTAATTATTCATTTTATATTCAAACTGAAAACATGAACTGAATAACTCTCAAGTCATTCAAGTCATCGTGTCTCAAGTCAAGTCAAGTGCCGAGTCGAGTCTCAAGCATGGGCGTCAATAGGATATGGCAGCTGCCACACCTTGGCACCTTGGCTGGGGAAAATGTAAATGTTAGTTGTTTTTTTTTTCGTTTAAAAAAAAAAATGAATTTATGGAATTACTGTGTTGATTATTCTATTATTTAATACATATAAATGAACTACAAATGAAATTCTGAACAACACAATCAATTGATCTAAGTATCATCTTCCCTTTTGAAATGTGGTATCTCCCAGCCCCCCCCCCCTCCCTCCCATGAGATGACGGAGCCTGGAGGTCAAAGCTGACGTTATTAGCGGGATTTGTTGTTTGCTAATTAATGTAAAATATTAAAAGAAAGCAGAAAACTTTAGATTTATTTATCACCAAAAAAAAGGGCAGGTGATGATGGGTCCAATGTTGCCCCAGCGGCAACTCCGCCGCTAACGCTAATGCTAATGCTAATGCTAATGCTAATGCTAATGATAACAGGGAGATGGAGACGAGTCCATTGTTATCCTAGCGGCTATGTGAGTGAGACTGCATTTGCACACAGATAAGCTACATAGCAGACTTTGTGGTGATTATTGTATATTTATTGATTTATTGATACTGTAGTCATGTGACTATAGTGACCTTGCCATACCTTAGCTTTGGCTGAATCAGAGATGGGGACTAAAGTCGACTCGAGTTGCTGTTTTGATGACTTGTGACTTGACTTGACAAAAAATAAAAGACTTGAGACTCGTCTCGGACTTGGAAGTCAAAGACTCGGCACTTGACTTGAGACACGATGACTTGAATGAATTGAGTGTTAAGCATCTACTACAATTTCGAACTTTGTTCGTCATTTGAAGATCCATTCTGACCAGTCAGTGCTCGTCAAATTAGCTAATATTATCCTGTTAGCCTAGTCGGTAGTTAGCTAACGTTAGCTTGATGTAATACGGGGTGGACAGGTTGGACACATTGGCCAATGATGTTTACTGACAGCTACTTATATCTTGTCTTTTCACTTTATTAAGATCAGATTCTGCAGGTAAAATTGCAATAATAAGGTGACTTGACTTGACTTGACCAAGAAAAAATTACTTGGGACTTACTTGAGACTTGCACATGTGTGACTTGGTCCCATCTCTGGGCTGAATTGACGCCGCTGGACTTTTTTTTTTGTGTCAAGTCAAGTCACAAGTCATCAAAACAGCAACTCGAGTCGACTCGAGTCCAAGTCGCAGTGACTCGAGTCCCCATCTCTGCCTCAGACTGGATCCACCCTGCCCTCATCGGATCACCGTTCGGCCACTTTGGCATCAAAACACAGATGTGTGTGATGCAGCTGAAGCTTGGGCTCTGTTTGTTTTCCGTCCCTGAGCACGGACACATGAAAGTGTGGTGACTGGGACTGCAGCCTTGACCCCAGTGACTGGTCCAACCCCCCGTTCGTGTAGTCACCGTCTTTCTTCTTGTCCAGCAAAGTGGCACCTGCACATATATACAGAACATTGGTCCGCATGCAGACCAATGAAAGTGAAGACAGTGTTCTCTGCGTGAGTAATGATTGACAGCATGTTGAATTACTCACAGAGGCATTAGTCACGGTAAATGTGTTACATGTTCTTGTTCTCTATTCTGTGAGTCTGACTGTCTCGCAGGTTCGTGGATTTCTCCGATTGCCGATGTCAAAACTGCTAATCTTTAAAAGGTTTCTGGCATAAAAAGCTTCAGTTTATCATCTTAACTAATTATCGTGATGGGCAATCTGTGCAGCAAACGCATTCATCAAACGCATTTTTTATTATATTCTATTTGCTTGTTTTTCCTTTAATTGTTTACATATCTTTTATACTGTACGCTGTTCCACCACAATAATTTCCCTATCTATCTATCTATCTATCTATCTATCTATCTATCTATCTATCTATCTATCTATCAAAAAAAAATAGATTCAGCGTTCAGGCAGAGGAAGAAAAAACAAAAAACGGAAAGAGATTCTTTAACAAAACAGGAAAAATCGGGTCATTAGTGACACGGTTTGGAAATCACTGAACATGCTTGTGTTCAGTCCAGCACTCAGTACAAAGTGTTCATACCAGCAAAAGCAAACATGTTTCTGCTGGCAGGAAAAGCTTACACAATGAAGTATCACAGCCACACGCAATACTGCACAAGCATTCTGGGGCACCATCAGGGGTCCAACATTTTTTGCAACAGTGCGAGGGCAACATCATTGGCTAATCTTTGGCTAAAGAGAGCCAGTCAGATCTGTGCTCTCCTCTCATCCCACAACTATCCAAACACTGAGCCGTTAGCGGCTATGATATGCTTTGTTTATCGGGCCACCTGGACGTGCATCTGGTCCACAGGGAGTAGGCCTGTCGGTAGCAACGCCAGATGGAATGCGCATTAATAACCGTGCCTTATGTGTCAAAATCACAAGTGGCAAATGCTGACTTTTAAAGCAGCTTTGAGGTCTTAGAAGCTCAGGAGAGTGAATGAAATAATGATGGTGAATGGTAGAGCAGACAATAATTACTGAGCACTCCGGTTTCAGTTCACTACTTCACTGTAGCTCCCCGTCCTGCGCTAATAGAGAAATGACATAATAGGCTCTGAAGAGAGAAGGGCTTTGACATAAGGTAACCTCTGGAAATAAGAAAAGTCGTGTGGAGATGTAACTCAACTCACTGAAATGAAGTCAGAGGTATCTCAGCATCACAACAAGACGGGTGACTGTGCATAAGAGGAATGTTGCATAACTAACGGGCCTAATAAGAGATGCGAGCGACAGGGATGTGGGGGCTCAATTCAAACCACAAATTCGGCTGGCATGTTGAAATCCAGAAGCAAACCTTTTTCCAAGTATTGAGTAAGACCACTTCATATGCGAGGACTGATAAATTAGATTTTGAGGGATAAAAACTTCCCCTGTTGCAGAAAGCTTTTGGTTCAAAGTCTAACTGGACAGCAGAGCATGAGGAAGCTCTTCCAAATATGCGAGAACAGGACAGTCTGTGAGATGAGGAGCCCCATGAAAGCAGATAATACATTAACATGGGACACATCGGTGCGCTTACTTGGAAGTTTAGTGTCACAAAGTCCAATATGTCATAATAGATTTCCTCACGACTTCCTCCTGGATAAGGTTATCTGTGTGAGATTAGAGCACTAAAGTAGAGGCCATTTTGCCTGAAATGGGGTTTCATTAGTAAAGAAGCTACAATGACGCTTATCTTTGGGATTTACCCCAAATTAGTTCTTCATAAGGACTCAACATAACATTGTATTTAACATCACTGTGCTGTGACACAAAGCCCTCACTCCTACTACTTAGTCTGAGGAGATGAATCATCTCGAGCGAGGTAAAAATGCTAAATTTAAAAGCTCATATGTGTAGTATACAGTGAGATCTGATTTCCTTTCTAAGTTTCCAAACTATATTTTGATTCCAAACTAACTAAAGTATATTCTAACTGCCCAAAGAAAACTAAATTGATATAACTTGTGATTTACAAACATAAATGGCCAAAACAGACTCTTGTGAGGCAAAAGAACACTGGAAAAAATGCCCCTCCAAAAATAAGTAAGAAAACCAACAAATACAAGACGTTTTTGCTTGAAATAAGCAAAAAAATCTGCCAGTGGAACTAGTGAAAATCGTCTTGTCAAGATTTCCTGAAATAAAATGTGATATTTGGGACTTTTGGGATAAAAGCGATCTTGAAATTAGCTTAAAAACCTCTTCAAATGAAAAAAAAAAGCTTGTTTCATATGAAATCCGACTCAAAACAAGATGTTTTCAAGACTTTTTCACTTAACAAGATATTCAAGATGTATTGTATTAAAACAAGTCCCTATATCTGGCTGAAATGGTACTTGTTAGGCAGTTGTGTCTTATATCAAGTGTAATGAGATACTCAATGAGACAAATATACTTGGTAAGATTTAGATTTTTTCCAGCGCTGGAAAAAATGCCCCTCCAAAAATAAGTAAGAAAAAACAACAAATAAAAGACTTTTTTGCTTGAAATAAGCAAAAATAATCTGCCAATGGAACCAGTGAAAAAATTGCTTGTCAAGATTTCTTGAAATAAAATGTGATATTTAGGACTTCTGAGTTAAAAGTGATCTTGAAATTAGCTTAAAAACCTCTTCAAATGTAAAAAAAAAGCTTGTTTCATGTGATATATGACTCAAAACAATTTGTTTTCAAGACTTTTTCATTTAACAAGATATTCCAGATGTATTGTCTTCAAACAAGTCCCTATACCTGGCTGCAATAGAACTTGTTAGGCAGTTGTGTCTTATATTAAGTGTAATGAGATATTTTGACTAGAAATGAGACAAATATACCTGGTAAGACTTTGATTTTTTCCAGTGAAGACACTCGAGTTGTAATCAGTGCTATGATGTTTGTCTCCAGCCACTGGCGTATATGAGTAAAAATGAAAGAAAAAAAAGCTCAATAATGCTGGTATTATCCTTTAACCCAGATTCTTGCTGGTTTCACGCTCCAGCAGGCAAAAGCCTGGTAACTGCTGTGATATGGAGCGGATGATAGGATGAATGTTTGCCGCTGTGCTCACAACTACCTGCTTCTAAGTGGTGACTCCATCACCTCTCACATCTGCCGACTCATTAATACAGTCACTCAGAGGACAAAGCTCCCACATGCTGAACCGTGCAGGCCCACATGTAATCACACACAACCGATGCGCAGCTGAGTAAGTGAAGGCGTGCACTCTGTGTATTTGTTACACATGAAATGTGTTGTTATCTGATATTCCTGCTTCTCAAACATCGTCCTACTTTCTGCCAAAGGTTGCTGAGAAAAAAAAACACTCTCTGGAGCTTGCGTCCAGCCGTAACCACGCAGAAGTGGAAAAAAAACAGAAAGCCCGTCTATTTAAAGGACTTAGCAACGCCATCCAGATGCTGAACTTTGCTGTATTCCATTTATTCCCAGTACTCGATGTCCCGGCCAATGATATCCGAGGAACATCCGGTGAGCTGGGGAAATCCTGGGACTCAGTGCTGGCAGTGCTGCCAGGATCAGGCTCGCTGCCATCAACCTTGATGTTAGATAGCAGAAATGAAACGCTGCCTCAAAGACCAGAGCCCGCGGCAACAGACGGAATCAATACTCACTTATCTTTACTGTTTCACTACTGTTTTATTGGGGACCATGCTATCAGGGTGGTGCCAGTTTTTTCAGTGATATGATGTTACATGTGTCACTAGTGGCCACTGCAGAGTTAACTGCTGAGAGATGGAAAACACTTTGAATTCACTGAGTATCTCACAGTGGTAGATAGAGGTCAGTAAAATAGTATTAAGTGCAGTATTCATAGCATTTATTCATTGAGTCAGAGGGCTGAAATAGTAGATCACAAAGATAAAAGTGTTTTAGTATGTAGATTTGGACCAAACCAGCTATTACCAGTTTCTGTATGTGGTGAAAAAAAATGTTGTTCATATGCTAGCACATTAAAAATTACTACGCTCTGCAAATAGCGAAGACAAACTGTTTCCCTGCTGTCACACAATGCGTTTAAAACGGCCAAACAATCAAATCTGGTCTCATTATGGTCGCGCCTTCACATCTCAGTTCATACTGGTGGATACAGTTTGAAACGCCAAAGCTGACGGTAATTCATCCCGCGGATATTTTCCATTTTATTCCCACTACTCAGAACAGTTGATATCAAAATAAACATAATTTTTGCACTGAAACCTCTGAGGTTCCCTGCTGGCATCGCTGCTCCGACCACTTTTATGTGTGGAAAGCAAGACGAGCTCCACAATTGTGTTTTGGGTAATGTTTGACATTTTTAATAGAAATGCTTTGTTTTATTCAATAATGCGACATTAAAAGCGAACAAAGAACAAACAAAAAGCACAAGAATCATATACATATAATCAAATTTCTTCCCTCCGGGCACACAGGAGGACACATCTCTCTGAGGTCACTGATCCACGTCCCACATTTTCCAAAAGAAGCTGAACCTATACATTTAGTTTTATATACATTTGTGTTATTACATCATACAAATGCCCCTTAAATAAGCTGCAGGTTATCCTCTGCTGGGGCTCGCCTCAGGACAGCAGCGTCTGAACCTGCTGAGGGGATCTGGGCAGCAGCTTTTCAGAGTCCTTGTAAGCATTGGCAGGGCTGGTCAGAGCTGCGTAAACCTCTCCATAAGCTCTGCACACCAGGTCTGTTGACAGTTTGAAAATCTGCTCCCTGCAAAGACAGAAAACTCATAAAAAAGTCGTGCTTGTTGACCAAAACAGAGGCGGCGAGTTGTCCCTTTAATAACTCTAAATGAGACTTTTCTTGCACCAATGTGTTCCCCTGCTGCACCAAAACAAACTGACAGTGTGTGGTGCACACTGCCATCTATGGACATCCATTACAGGGTTTAAAAAGGGCACAAGAAACATGCCAAGGCCGTAACTAAACATACAAAGAATTTCCCCTCAACTCTGACAATGTTTTATCCTTTTAAATCATACATACGAGAATCTGCACTTCGCTTCATTTTATGTTTTTTTAATTTTTTTTTTAAATTACGTCCTTGTTTGTTCATCAAGACTTTGTTGGTTTATTTTCGAACATTACATTCAGCAAAGCGAATCATTTGTAGATTGGCTCATTGGTGAGACAGAGCGTGATAACCGAAGCTCTGAATTAGGCAAAGGCCTCCACTTACACACATTTCATGGAGTATTACTAGGATTAAAACAGGAAAATATGCTTAAGATTTTTAAAATAACCTCCTTTTAACCCATTTTAAATTTTGTCTATGATATTTTATGTGGTTACTGCAGTTTAGTGCATCAAACTGTAATTTTCACATCTTTTCCTTGGTTTTTTTCCAAAGGAAAAAAATGTTTAAAAATCACTTTAGGGGATGAGTACATAATTTTACAGCGGAGTACACATGGAGGATGCAGCACTTGGATTAAAGAGCTCAGTGAGAGGACTCAAGGACACAGTGGGGACGCTCAGTTGTATCCCTCTCAAGCTCTTGAGAATCCATATTTTTAATTGGTCCGCAGAGAGCACGGTATCACACCGCAGTGCAACACCTTACACAACAGCAACCGCAACCAACGGCGATTGTGGAATAAAAAGTATTTTTTGTGTATTTAGGTGGACAGGAAGGCAGATGTGAAAGAGGAAAGGAGGAAGGATTTCAGGCAACGAGTGTGAGTGAGAAATGAAGCAGAAGCTAATTAATGGTGTCCTGCCCATCAGTTCTCCCATGTCCATTAATAGAGAACATTAACCTGAGGTACAGAGTGCTGCTCGAGCCTGTTGCACTTCCCAGTAAGCGTAACTCATAGAAAGAGCCCTCAAAGGCAGCTAAAAGCATGTGCATTTTCTGATCAGTAAGACAAATATACAGGCAGTGCTGCTCGCCATTCTGCCGATGTGTTGGTGGATTTAGCAATTTAGCTCCTCATGCATTTAGTGAAGTGTTTTGTTCAACATGCAGTAATGATTGTATTACGTCTGGGTTCCTTTTTTTAAACTCTCTGGACATGCTCTTCCTCCTGTTATTACATCAAACAGTGGACATATACTCACTTAATAGCTGCACTCAGCAGGAAGTTGAGCTGCGACATAACAAGCGTGTCGGGTGACGACAGGTACCGATCAAACTGGACCTGGAGTTGGTGAGGGACGGACAAAAATCAGGCGGTCATTACTCAGGTTGCTGCAGCAGAATCTGCTTTACCGAAGAACAAAGGGTGACCCACCATTGCTGCTTTCACAGAGGAGCTGTCCATACTGGGGAGGAGGGACAGAGGACCCTGGGAAAAGGAAAGTGAACATAAGCTTACAGTCCAACTCAAGGTCGCAGTGTTGGAACAGCAACAAGGCTCAACAAGTGAACAAAAATCAGGTAGCTGAGGACTTTCCATCCTGTCATGTCAATTTTTTTGGGCTTTTTATGCCTTTATTATATAGGACAGTGTAGAGAGACAGGAAGCAGGGGGCAGAGAGAGGGGGAATAACACGCAGAAAAGTTGTACCCTGCTGTACCCACTACACCACAGACCGCCCCTGATCAACACATTTCTAATTGGAAAAAGACACCGCGGCACACCGACTTCCTGCAACCCGTAAAGGAAAAAGAATCCCGCCTGAATAACTGAACTTGTGTGCTTTGATTTGTGAATAATAGAAATGTCCTCCTTAAATCCTGGTGTCAGACAAGGTAAATACATGTCTGACTTTGTGTCCACAACAGCAGGTACCTTTAAGGCAATTAGCCGTCCCAGACCATCCGAAATGGTTGCATTAAGTCGAGCTTAAATGCCTAAATTGCCAGCGTTAAAACCAGCAAATAGAAGAAAGTGCAAGGTTCGAAGCGACAGTTCAGCACCCAGAGTACTTTTATATGATTATGAGCACTATAGCAAACATACAATGAGCCACAAACTCCTCTGCAAGTTATAATACATGTGAAGAGTATATCAAGGTGTTTCTTTCCAACTTGTTTATCTCATATACGAGAAAAAAACAAAACAAAAACATGGCTAAATGTTATGTAAATAGTAACAATAAAGCTGAAAAGTCTAAGATAAATACTGGGATTCCTGTAAGTCACTGACATCTGGGGTTTAGTCAAGTGTAAAAGTCTAGAATTTCAAATACACAACAATTTCAAGAAAACCCAAGACAGACCACCCGGGGAGTGAAAAAGTTTGCCGAGGGATGACAGTTTGTAACCGAGCTTTGCAGCAGGGCGCGGTGTGTCCTGACATGACCCAGAGTCGAGGCTTGCACGCTGAACCACAACTATGGGTTTCAAAGAGCCCAGTGTAGCCCAGAGCAAAGTGTGTTAGAGAGCGGGAGGAAGAGCTCCGGGGCATCAGCCCTCTTATCTGCACAGACACTTCAGGAAAAGCCAATATATTTTAATAGAACATGACACAATCTGTCTTTCCCTCTCATTTTCTCATCTGAAAATCTGATGGAAATGCTATTATGTTCCAACAAAGACGCAGGTCATGTGGTAACCATAGCAATGGTAAAGCCTATAAACTCTTCCAAAGGCCAAAGGGATAGTGTAAACAATAGCGTAGGGTCTGTAAAGTATATAAAAAAAAGGACTACCAGGGAGAGTAAGAGGAAATAAAATGTGAAAGTGCACAGGACTATAACTGGAGAGCGCCGTGTGAGACCTGCTCAGCGCCGTGCTGCTGCACGCGGCTGTAGATGTAACTCAGCCCAGCTCTGGTCAGCACGTAGGATGCCTGCTCGTTGATCAGCGTATCAAGGTGAGCCTCGATCTGAAAAAAAAAAAAAAAGTGGGAGAGAGGGGCTTAAAATGGAGTCCGTGCCTGCTTTGTGAACAAATGGTCCTTTTGGTTAATGGAGAATCTCTGTGCTATTGATAATGAAACTTCTACAGGAGCTCTTGTGGTGCACAATTACAAAAACTGCGCTAAAAATAGAGGGATGGATGGCGCACTGAAGCACCAACAACAATGCGTGACGCACGCTCTTTTATGGACAGCAAATTAAATCTTTTTGGGAAAAGATTTTTAGCTCTGGATTTTAATGAAAGGGACAAGAATAATGAACTATTTTTCACGAACAATAGGGCTACAGACAACGTGACAACTGTAAGCTCCAAGCCACCGCAGTGAATAACAGGCTTTCATTGTTCAATTGGTCTCGTCTTATTAGGGCGTGGAACACATTTACATGTAATACGTGGTGTACATTCATCATAATTATTAGATTCATTCCCATAACTATTCAAATTAACACTAATTAAGTACCTATAATTAAAAGATAAAAGCAGATGAATTAAAAAAATATATAGAATTTGTTGAGAGGCGTTTACGGACCTGGAATTCGAGCATCTCAAGCCTCTTGTCGGTGAATTCAAAGAGGGCCAGAGTGGTCTTCATGACGTACAACGAGTTGACCATGTAGGTCGCCATGTCAGCCGTGCCGAGGTTGCTGGCTGACACGGTACACAGCTGCAGCAGGGGATCCAGGATGCAGGACAGAACCTGCAGGAGACGCAATGAGACGCAGCTTTAAGCAAAAAATTCAAGACCTTGAATTCAAGAATCAAGGTCCGGTCTGCAGGATTCTGCGACATCTAGGGGTATAAACAGCAAATTGCAACCGCACAACGTCGCCTCCCTTTTTTTATTATAGGTTATTAAAGAGTCTGTGAGTTCCCTAACCTGCTGCTAATTCTCACAGAAAGATTAAAAAAAAACTCAACAGTTACTAATACACAAAACAAAAGTTTACATTCAAGCAGGCAAAATAATAAACAGTTGGTTTTTCAGCTTTTTTCAAAAAAAACTTTTAGTTTTACCTGAGCAAAGTCAGCCTGGCGGGCATCCAGAGGGACCACGGAGGAGTCATGGGAGGCGAGCACCTCCCTGAGCAGGGAGAGGGTTTGAGTGAGGGATGTCGTAGGTCCAAGGTCTGGTGGAGGCAGCTCCACCTGCAGATGGACCCATAACAACGTGAGACGGGGAAACAGCAAAGTTATAGATCTAGGGGTTAGTTGAATGTGGGCGAATAAAAGCGGCCCTTTTAATATCATCACAGCAATAAACAAAACAAATAAGCAGTTGCACATTGGATGACCAAATACACAACTACTCTGAGTCTGCAGAGCTTTTGTAATGAAGAGGGTTTTGATTTCATTGGTCTCTAGACACACAATACAGAACTGAGCATAGCCACCTTTGTCCATCTAATGGAGCAAATTATGAAGAGGCTGTGTTCCTGGCATTAGCTGGAATTGACACCAAAACCCTGAGGGCCTCCAATTTGATTAACACCATGCTACAGGGATAATTCTTGTAACTGCTATTGATCAGGACACAGGCTGCGAGTAACGTGGAAGAGCTCGTGCTGAGGTATATTTGGATGGCAATTTAACTAAACGGTAACAAGTATAGCGTTTCTTGGCAGCTAGCACCATTTTGCTGTTGTGGCCAGGAGGCTGAAACTGTTTACAAGCATAAGTGCTTCAGAAATAGCCTTGTTGTCTTTGAGGCTTTAGACTTCGAGCTGAAATACACAATGTGTCCCCACAGGGATCAAAACTAAACTTCGCTGCACTGTCATTTAAGCATTTTTTATGAAAGGACATTGTGAACCATCTCTGCTTAAAAAACAAGGCTTCTTCTTTTATCTCTTTTTGTAGTTCAGGGCGTTGTTTTTCATAGCGGGCGCTTTCTCACATCTGCACAGGCAAAGAAAAAAAAATCCCCCCTGCTCGTACAGCACCTTGTCCATGAGTCTGCTTGCATGAAGGCTCAGGCTGTTGAAGAACATCTTTTTGCTGAGGAGGTGCATTTCTTCAATATTCATGAGCAAAGAGGCCACGCTGGTCCCGATAATAGAGCTGAAAAAGATAAAAACAGGTGGATGAGAAAGGGATCATTCACATAACCGATGGTTTTTCTAGTCCAATCTTGTCCAAAGCTAAATGAAAACATGTTAAAATATAATCATTAACACAAACTCATTTCTGATGATGATAAATCAGCTGCATTGGTGTCTGGATCAGGCTTTGATACCTGATTGTGTGGTGGTAGAACTTCAGCAGGTTGGACAGCTTGTAAAGCAGGACAGAACCCGGCTCTGCCACAATGACTTGTTCTATCCGCACCTAAGGAGCAGATCGATAACAAACACCAGCGAAAACGTGACAGAATGCACCAGGCGATCAACAGAAAGCTGTTCAGGCTTTAATACGCTTTACAACAGATTTGGCTCCCCACTTTCAGTGGCCTGCAGACTCCCTCTGTGATGTGTCCCACCACTTCCTGCATGTTCTCCTCCACACCTAACAGAAGGGCACAAATCAAATCAGATTTATTTATATAGCACATTTCATGCACAAAACAAAGTGCTTTACATAAAATAAAAGCATTGCAGCAGGGAGTGGAAGAAGCATTAAAAAAAGAATATAAAGAGAAACAAATAAAATAATTTAAATGAATTTAAAAACAAGCAACAGTCCAGATAAGTTCAAAGATATCGTGCAGATTTCATGCATAGACACATGAGAAAAGAAATGTCTTTAACCTGGATTTAAAAATGTCTCCATTTGGGGAAAGTTTAATCTCCACTGGCAGTTTGTTCCACTTGTTTGCAGCATAACAGCTAAATGCTGCTTCTCCATGTTTAGTCTGGACTCTGGACTGGACCAGCTGACCTGAGTCCTTGGATCTAAGAGCTCTGCTGGCTTTATATTCTCTGAACATATCACAGATTGTAAACCATCAGCAGGCTTTTAAAATCTATTCTGTGACTGACTGGAAGTAAATATTTTAAAGCTGCTGTGATGTGTTCAGATCTCTTAGTCCGGGTTAAAACTCCAGCAGACACAAAAGTAGTCAGGGGTCCATGGAAGTAAATTCTAGCTCCCTAAAAGTCAACTAAGCTTTAGTCGGCTAATCGTGGGGGGTGTTGGTACTCTAGTATGGACTCACTGAAAATATCCATATTTTCTAGTAACGTTTATTAGATCAGAAGCAACAGAATATCTGAATATTCCCTCCATCTCTGACTTACATTAAGGTCTTTGTCAGCTGTTGTCTGGCTCCTTGTTCATTGAATTAGCTGCAGAGCTCCTATTTGTTAATTATGTAATGGCCCCATATGAAGTCTCCATCTCTGTGCTTGAAGCAGTGAGAGCATGGAGGGCCTGTCCTACACGGAAAGTAATCAATGTTTGTCCAAAACACCAGATTCCTGTGTGCATGATCACCAATTGATGTGACGAGGGGCCGATGTAACGGTGTGTACTGTGGGGGGCTCAGCTGAAGCACTGCAAGCAGCCAATGATTGTGTGGAAAACCCTAAATACATCTGCTGTAAGTAAGTGTAACAAACAGTCAACTGTTTGCTTTGACCTGTGACTGCTGGCTGAGCAAACGCATGAACTCTTTGCTCGTTTTAATGAACAGAAAAAAAAAGAAAGAATCTTCCGGACCTCACTGAATATAACTCGGGCTGGGCGAGTTAACTCGTTATTATCGTCTTAACTGGCTAATTATTTAACGCCGATAAATATTTTATCGCGCATTAACGCAGGTTTTATTATTGTAAAAGTCTGTTGCTCACAGGCTTTTATTTTGTAAAAGTCTGTTGCTGTCTGCTGCGGAACCGGAAAAGAAAGTAATTAGCGGATTCACACAGTTACAGCAAACGCCCCGAAGCATGGAGTAATAAAATAAAAAATAAACTAGCAGGTAACATCACCGCTACAGGTGCTCCTCGGTCTCTGTGTGAAGCTCACGGAGCTAACCGGCGCTACTTCCTGTTTTACTTGTTTCAACATAAAAGCACGTATTTCAAAATAATAATAATAAAAAAAAAAAACTTCTGCATTTACTGCCAAGTTGAATTGTCTTCTCAGCGTAGTAGTTCCAGTCTAAAATATCACTTAAAGGCAAAACACACAACTGACAGCAGCAAGTCATTCAAGGAAACAGACAGTGGAGCGAGGCTTCTACATAAAAACTACAGAAAGATGCTGATGTTAAAAGTGTGTTTGCACAACAAATGTTATGGCACTTTCATTCATATGGCAGCACATTTAAAATAAAACTAAATGCTAAAGGCTACACACTACTTTTGAATTCATTTTTGGATTTTGCATACAAATGCAATTAATCGTGATTAATCATGTGATTAATTAGATTAAAAATCGTTTCCCAGCCCTAAATATAACACATAATTCCTGTGGATGGCAGCAATGCAATCATTCAAATTTCCATAACACTTTATAACCAAAGAAAAACCAAGTATCCTCCAAGTTAGCCTCCATAAAACATGTTACACGACCCCGAATCAGATGACTGACAGCTGGACAACGTCCAACGTGTCACACCTTGCATTGTGACTTGTTTCAGCAGAGCTTCTAGATGTTCTTCCTCTGAGGCAGTTGCTTGATGCAGCCAGGCCAACATGTCCCCAACATACCTGAGGGAGTGATAAAAAAAAAAAAATAAATGCTCTGGATTAATCCACACGTCACTGCAGAACCAAACAGAGGGGTCGGCTTACCTTTGCCACAATCAGAGCCACATTTAGGCACGGCTCATCGCGTTTTACTCCAGTCACATGCAAGCGTCTTTAGCGGTTGCATAATGGTGGAAAAACAGCAGGGTTAAACTTGCTGTGTGTGTGTGTGTGTGTGTGTGTGTGTGTGTGTGTGTGTGTGGACATAGGGTTAGGCAAGAGAAAACTTGGTGTTCTCAGAACTGATGATTCCTCCTATAAAATGGAGGTGATTTTGTGTTCCACACATGGCTGGTATTCTGAGAAAAATCTCCTATTTTGCTCTCGGGCACAGTAAGAAGAGGATGTAATACAACAGGAAAGACGGGCGCACTCAGACACTTTAATCTAAACGGTGGATAAGACGGTCCCATTGATTTATACTTCAATATTCATGCTAAACACAGTCATACATACATTAGATACACTTTAGAATACTTACTTACAGCACTTTATTTCCAAAAATATCTATACTAAGTCAAACCAGTGATTTCATTTAAAAGTTTACGTGTAATTTGTTTAATTAGTTAATTAGTCAAGAGATCTGAGAAAATATCTAAAGTAAGTCAAACCAGTTTTTTTTCATTTAAAAGTTTACGTGTAATTAGTTAAATTAGTCAAGAGATCTGAGAAAATATCTAAATATCTTAGAGCTGGAAATCAGTCTGGCCCGTTTTTACTGGATGGTTATTTTTAATCATATGACATTTTGTGCAGGTTTAGTCACTCGTTAGTCGATTATTAGATTTTTATTCCCATGCAATACCTAACGGGAAGGCAAATGACTGGTCCCCAATGTATTCTGCAACATAACAGCACGGATTCAAAGACACATTCAGAGTCAAACAGAAGAAGAAGAAGAAGAAGAAGAAGAAGAAGAAGAAGAAGAAGAAGAAAGAGTCGTGAACCTGATGAATTGATGCCAGGACAGCTAATTTTTCTCAAGTCTTCAACATGCTTCAATAACCTGCAAACACTGCGAAGCACCATTTGTACAAGTAAATTCTTGTGATTTTATTAATATGATTTAAAAGTTCTTTTTGAAAACACTCTCTCCTCACTTTGAACGCTTAAAATGTTTTTATTCATAGAAAGCTTGTCTTTTTACAGCATTTTAAGAGAAAAATGAAAGAATAACACATATGGCTTCAAACTGTGTGCGTTTGTAACCTATATTGATCGACTAATTGCCTTTGTTAATGTGCAATGAACTGAAAACACGGAAAAAATGATCCATAAAACAGGAACCCTCACTAGTTGAATTCAAAATGAATCCTCAGTGGTCATATGAGTTTAAGTCCCAGACACTGAAGCATCTACCTGTTAAAATCAACGGTGCACATACTTTTGTGTTCATGCGACAACGAACAACAGTGTTCGAACATCTGTCAGCACTACAGTTGTGGAAGGTTATTCCACACTTTTACATGAGAAATCACTATGAGACACTTTCAATCTGGTGTTCCCTAAACTGTTTATGGAAAAAGTAGATCAGTAAGTAAGATTAGTCCCATAATATGTGGGAGAGAGTTGCCCTCAGAGCTTTCTCTAAAGGCAGTGATGTCCTGCAGGTTTTAGATGTTTCCCTGCTTCAACACACCTGATTCAGATCAATTCTGCAGAAATTAGCAATCTTTTGAAGAGCATGGCTGTGTTCGAAACCGCATACTTCTCCTACTAACTTTTTGAGTTAGTATGTGAGTTTGAGTAAGCGAGAAGTTCCCGGATGCATACTAGATTCATCGAAATGTTGGGTATGCATCATGAGGTTACTACTCATACTCAAACTACCCAAGACGCAACGTAACGTGACGTCGCGGATCGTCATTTCCTGTCAAAACGGCAGTTTCAAGCTAGGTACAACGAGGGTAGGTTCACTTCCTGTTTTCAAAATAAAAGCACCAATATTATGGTAATGGCTTTCCCTATGATAAAAGGCAACGGGTGTTTTATTTTGTGAAAATAACCGGAAGTGCGTAGCTCACTGCGGCTAGCTTTAGTAGCGCCGAATTTGTGGGAACAAAATTGTAAATAGCCGGTATTTTGTCAGATTTTCAACACGTTGGGGATCTAAACGACTACTTTCTTGCCTAAAAATGTTTCAAATGTTGCTAAAGTTTACAGCTAAAGTTTAGAGCTTAAGCGAAAGCAGCTTCAGGCCGGCTGATTTCGGCTCGGGCAGGAGCGAAATGCATTGTGGGTAAACGCTCTGCATACTGTCTGATCGATGAGTATGCAGTATGTAAGTATGTAGTATGTAGTATGCGGTTTCGAACACAGCCCAGCATTTCATCTGAATCAGGTGTGTTAAAGCAGGGAAGCATCTAAAACATGCAGGGCATCCCTGTGTAAAGGGGGACTTCAGGAAGTTTAGTGGGGGAGTAGAAAGACTGACTAAGCTGTGGTGTATGAACGGCTCCAAAACAGGACTTTCCCTCAGAAAAAAGTGGTCAAATTCCTGGCTGAAACCAAAAGTCAGAGGTAATTTATGGATTATACAACATTTATATTTAGCCAAAGCAACATAGAAGTTTGGAACAACAAGCTTCACTGCAGAATGAAACCGGATTTAAGCATTAAGGGTTAAATCATTGAAATATAAGAGTAAAAGTTAAAGAAAGTACAAGTTAGGTGTGTTGATTAGGCATTAGGGGTCCCTCATGAAGTTTAATTTCATCATTTCTACTTTTAAGTTAATTTAGATTTAGACACATATGGACATGTGGTTTCCAGCAGAACAATAACAACTAAACAGAAAGCCATTCTGCAGGAAAGCATAAATGGCTTCAAATGAAATGTACCTCATAGGGTCATGTGAATGCATCTCTATGGGGCGGGGAGTTCCGCCCGGCCCACCACGGGTCAGGGCATCAATGAAGCCTCGTACCACAGCACACCTGCGTGCGGTCCCAAACTCATCCAGGGTGTACCTGAACAAACACAAGAGAAAGAAGGCAGAGTTCTACACCTGGTCCTCATGTGAAAAGGCAGGAGCCACAGTCTTGTTGTGTAGACTGAGTGCTGTGGTCAGTTTCTAAGATCAACAATGGAGGCAGCTTTTCCAAAAGGAATGAGTTTGGGTTTTTTTGATGACTTGGTGGTGACAAGCTCTGCGACAGACTAAACAAAAGATAGTGTTGAATTAAGACTCCGAAAACGCTGCTACCCAGCCTCAACAAACCCAGACAGAGTATGACCTTGGATACTTTGTGGGTACGGGGGACAGGTGCACTTCTAAAAACACAGAGGAAGGGTTGGCCCTGAAAACATGCTAAAGTGTGAAAGCTTCATTTGTTGTTTTTCTTTTTGAGGATAAATTTAGACCCACGCTAAGGTTCAGGAAGTTCTGTAAAACTGCTTGTTATGTATGAGCACAAATTACCTTCTCTTACACTCGAAGGAATAGATTATTCCTACATCCTGATATGAATTGCTTTAAAAAAAACAAACAAGGTTTTTAAGCTTTTCTTGATTCAGTTGGTACCTCAAAAAGACTCTAACCTTAGCCTCTGTGCTTAAGAGGATCCATAGAAATTATAGTAGAGAAATTCAAAGTTTTATTTGAGTTAGTTCATATCTGTAGCTTTAAGGTAGATGGTGTCAAATATATTAAAAAACAAAATGTATTTGGCTGAATCTGAGCACACAAAATGTTAGTTTCGCCTTCATCCTGTTGCTTGTGTCAGCTCTGAAATCAATGCCAGTGTGTTGGCAATCTGACAGATAAATATATACGTCCATATGTCACAACTTGAACTAGACCCTGGCCCTGGTACGAGTCTCGCATCGGACGGCCCTTTGCTGCATGTCGTTCCCCCTCTTCCTGCCTCTATTAACTGTCCTATCCATTAAAGGCATAAAAGCCCACAAAAATAATATAGGAGAAAACATTTTTGAGTGTGCTTACACATAACCAGAAAATGCTCTATGGTCATGTGATGAGCGTTTGGCTTTGAGAGGCATGAGGCAACAGGAAAATCAACAATCAAAAAGATCAAGATTACTCAGTTCAGTCTTAATAATCTTTTTGTTTCTTTTAAATTCATGCAAATCAAAATCTGCACTCTGTATACAGAGTATTTCATGAGGCTGCCTGCAAACATAGTTCACAACATGACCGACAGATTTATGTTTGTTCCTTTAGAGGATCTTCCATTTCTGACAGTTTCTGTTGCTTCAGGCGGTTTGTTTTGTTGTTTTACAGCCGAGAACCTTGTTTTCCCTCTATAAGGTCCTCAGGTCTCACTGTTCACCTGCAAGTGCCCAAAGAATCCTAAATTCTAAGTTCATCTCCAAGATCTTAGTTCATAAACAGGTGATACTGTTTTTTTTATTTCTAAAGCACATATGCCTCTGTTTGTGAGTTTGTTTTACTTGTAAAGAACAGGGCGGTCTTGTAAGGCCTCCATGGCTTGGGTCAACACAGGGCTGATGTCACACGTCTCCTGAGTCAGGCCTCTGCATTCATCTATGCAGAGAAAAAGAGAAAAATAACCAGTAAAGAGATGAGTGAAGTCTCTGTACTGAAGGAACTTCAACCCCCCCACGTTACTGCCATTGTTATGCTAAATGCTAAACACAGAACCATGACAACCCTTTTGGTGAAAAGCAAATCAAACCATCAAGAAGATATTACATGTAATACATGTAAATGCACACTTCAAAAGGCTTCACTCACTCTTGAAATGACAATTACGTATAGCAAAGGCTTTTCACAACATCCATTAAAAACATAATTTCCAAAAAAACCAGCATTATGACCTACAGAGAAGCTTTTTTTCCATTTCTAAGACGTTTATGAGTACCAAACCCTGCAAAACAAGTGTTTGTAAAGCGACACATAATCTGTCAAATAAACACGGCACTTTTCTAGTCCTGATGATGACTGGAAGCCTCGAGCATTTAACAGCATGTGCCACACTGACGGCAGCGTGGGGTTCAGCATCTTACTCAGGAACACTTTGGCATGTGGGCTGCAGACGTTGGAGATCCAACCAACAACCTTTTGATTGGTGGAGGACCACTCTATCTCCTGAGCCGAGCCACAGCTGCTCTGTTTAGTAAGTGCTCTATACTTTGTTCCTGTATAATTACCCGTGAGAGGTTTCAGGGATCTAAACAGTTTATTTCCATCCTGATTTCAACATAGCCTCGGGCTGTGGAACTTCTGGTCCGCTGGCATTCTTTTGGAAAAGACGGTCAGAGGATATGAGTCATACGCGCCGTTAAATAAGTCCTATACACGCCATTGCTTTAGCCTGAAAAAGCAAAGTTTTCTTTTGTAATAAATACAAAAAAAAACCCACACACATACTGTACATTATTATTAGAGGTAAAAAAGGCTCGTATCCCTAATGAGGGGATATTCAGGTCACATTATTTTAACAATATGCTGTATCCTTGTCCAAAAAGACCCGTAGTGACTTCTAAATGTGCAGTAGTACTTACTCTGAGCCCAGCGGTACAGTTGCTCATACGAGGTCTCCTGTAACACTGCCATCTGCTCCATGATCTCCAGCCTAGAAGAGCAACAGATGCAAAGAACTTTGAGCTGCAGCATAGTGTAGGACCCTGACAGCTTTTTGTCCACTTGTCTATTCTATCCTCAGGCTCATTACATAAAATATAATGCAAATCATAAGATGCAATTAATTTAACAGCAAAATAAACTGTAGGACGTGAAGCTTACCCTGCAGTTTGCTGGTTGGTTCGCAGGAGGATTTTCACATCCTCGTGAATGTGCTTCACCCGGCTGAGAACTCTGAAAAAATCCTGTGAAATTCAGCAACATGCAAATACGTGAATTACAAGGCTTGCGAGTAGCAAATTTACATTAGTTAATTAGCTTTTTTTTCCCCCGGCAAAACTATTTTGGGCTTCTAACCGATCGTGTGACATTACGAAATGGAGCCTTAATTTGGAGCTAATAGCAGAGGCCCTCACCGGTCCACTGAGCCCGAGACCCGGCACCGAGGATGTGTGTATATACTTTTATTAGACCATTATGTTCCAGACTTGCAAACAAGCAATGCTGGCATTATTAGTTATTAGAGATCAAACAGGCAGTCAGTTATTTCTGTTACGCTTCACACAGCCAAACAGCTGATTCGTAATGAGACGCATTCGTCATCTGTCACTGTGACAGGAAATAGAGTTAGGAGCTTAAGTGAGGGGTGAATTAGTCTGGCTGTTTCAGTCAACATAAATGGGATGTAATTTATCAACTTTGCCCACGAAGAGGACAGATATATGCGTCACAACCCGACACGAAGGAAATCCAGGTCTTGGTTCTGGACCCCAGCCGCAGCCTTCAATGACACATGGGTCTATTTCAGTTCTGGGTGGTTCTGCTCAAAGTTTTAGGCTTGTGAAGCTGACAGATGTGCTGTGTCTTCTTATGAAATTACAGGTGACTAAGAAGAGTAATTAAATCCCTAATATGTCGTCCCTTTCTTTGGGTGACAACGGGAGGACGGCGCTCATGATTGAATGCAGCAGTGAACAGGATAGTGGCGATCACCTCGGTAATGGGTGCATCCCGAGCGACTCGCAGCGTGGCCATCTCCTCGTTCGATAGCTGGAACTTGGCAAGGAAAGCTTGAGCAACCTGAGCTCTCACCTCCAGTCGCTGACTGAAAGGAAACAGAAAAACACCTCACGCGTCATTTCTTTCACTTGACTTTGTTGAACTTTAATAAACCTCATTCACATCTGTTTTTCTTTCCATGTAGTTTGAATTCATTTCAAGAGTTTTCGGTCATTGCTTGTAGAAACGAGAAAACATTAGAGCATCAAAACTGGGCGAAGTCAGACAACCAAAAAAATACCAGACAGAGTTGTTATTGAGATTTGTTTTGCATCTCCTCAAGGTTCTTACTTTTATCTCTCTAAAGTGTTTTTCCTTCATTTTTTGGTGATTGAGTTTTATCTGTATTTTCCTCTTTCTTCTGTTTTTTTTTTTGGTCCTCACAATTTTTTTAACCACGCTAAAATTAAAAATGAAGAAACAAACAGAGGAAGCTTTTATTCAACATAAAAAAGCAAGACACGTGCCTGATGTCAACAATATGTAATGCTGACAATTGTACAGCAGGTGGCAGTCACACTCTGCTCGCAGCGACCCTGAGAACCTGAGAGTGTGAAGACATCACGGAAAGGACTGAGAAGAGAAATATCAGAGGGAGGCGAGGGGGACAAAACGAGCAGAGCCGGATACTGGCCGGGTTTTGTCCCGATCTACAACAGGAGAGAGATCGCTATCATGTCAGGAAGTGTGTCAACACAATAGCGACCATGGCAACCGCCCCAGTCCAACAGGGAACTCTGTCACAGGCAGCAGAGCAACAGCAGATCCTCCCACTGTTCCCATCTTTACATCTGACATATCCTCCCTCTATATTCTACAAGACATGAGCAGCAAATCACCGGGTAATTCTGCTTGGCCAAAATAACCTGGCGATTGTCTGACCTTTGTTTCTCACACGACTAAAGGTAAAAGGTTGTAAAACTCTTACAGGAATCTATGATTCAGTATTTCTCTGCACAACTCACCTTGCCTTAAACACACACACACACAGAGCTGACAGATGCACAGACACGCCGGACTGTCATTCTCTTAACTAGTTTCAAAACTGTAAAAAAGCAACTTTAATAGCAATATTTTTCTCCCTCTGCAGGGAGACTGTAAAAACTTTTGCCTGCCATCAGTATCTGTAATTACAGTACAGCGTTAAGCTAATGTTCCAGAACACACATTAGAAATATACTTCCTTAGACAACACACGAAACCTCAAAGACAGAGAAGAAGAAACTGAATTAGAATTGATCGCCTACTGAGAGCAAACATCATGCTATGGAGAGATGAATTAAAACAAAAGGCACTAAAACACTCCTACACCCCACCACAATTACAATGATAAATACAGAATTAACTAGCTATGCTAATGAGGTCCTTAGTTAAATCGAGGGACGCATAAATTATAAAAGCAATTTCACGTGAACACGCTTGCTTCACACAACGCGGGAGGAATGTGAGAGTAAAATCTGTAACTCTGTGGCTGTCAGATCCAGAACATTAAGTGCATCAGTAACACGCAAAGCTTTAAGAAATACCCAATTAGGTAATCTCTGCTTTTTGCCAGAAACTGCGTTTATAGAGATTTTCAGCACCAGGCGTTTGAGAGTTGCAACCTTTACATAAGAAGAGAGACCAACAAACACATAACATGGAGGGAAAAAAAAGAAATGCAAGTAAAAATGATTAATCAGTTGTATAACCCAATGAGTTTTGCTTTTAAAGAAGCGGATCTTCAGCGCTTATTCTCAGTTTACGGACAAACTGAATTCATAGACCCAGGGCACCAGCAGAGAAAACCTTCATGTGCAAACTTACAAGAAGAAACCTTCTTAATTTCTCACAACCCAGACAAACCAGTTCCTAAAGGATGTAGATCATAAGAAAAAGGCAGACAGTGCACACGGTTAGGAGACTGTGGGAGGTCCCTGCACAACAAAGAGCAGCACAGTAACGCTGGAACAGAGGGATCATTTAGTGCAGCGCTGTCAGGACATGACACATTCTTTTCCAGGCTGCCATCACCGAATACCAGAGAGAAGCAGCATATTTGGACCGGTGACGTCACACTGTTAGGAGCATGGAGTTTATGTGCCAAAGGTTCACAGAAAATTAGGTCAACAAGCTTTTCTCGAACAACCCGCAACAAGTGCAACATTAATTTAGACAGGATGACGACAGGATGTCTTAATCTGCCGGTGGAGATATCCAAGCTTGGCCAATTGATTTAGTCTTTTCAAGCACAGAAATCGTTTAAGCAATATAACGTAGTCCAAGATCATAAACAGCTCTGACAAAGTCAGACTGAAAATGCTTTTGTGTACTTAATTATGTTACGAAGCCGAGCTGACACGGCAGCTTGGGGGAGCTTAATCACAGGGTTACAGTTACCGGGCTGAACAACTGTTCTTTGTAACAAGCAAATGTCCAATCAACACAAAAGTTCAAAGCACAGAACCATATGGACTGATTGTTCATTAAAAATAGTGCGTGCCGTTACATCAGAATACTCACTGCCATGTCCTCATTAGGACCAAGCTGGGCTTTAATAATGCACAGAGTCATTTCACACTCTGATATCCCCAATTGTTCTCTCTGGGTTTACAGCACACATGATTTATCAATGACCTCGACGAGAGTCGTGCAGAGAAAATTGGCTTTTTTCTCGTTCCAGGGAGAATCGTCTCAGAAACACACAAGGCCAAAGGTCTGATAATTCATCACATGTTAGATGTTGAATTAATAAGGAGCAGGAGAGTTTCCGGAAGCTAAAAGTAAATAAATGTTAGTTTGCCCTTCGACATGAAGCCAACTGGATCTACTGTATGTGCAGGAGTTTCCTTTGGGAGAATGAGCACAACAGTTCATCACCTCCAACATCCGTCTGTTAGACGCGTCAGCTCGTTAAACAAGACGTTGGCCAGGTGGGCAGCCTTACATTTCATTATGGAACAACAAACAACACCCATTTAGTGCTCCTGATGACAGCCTCTTTGAACAGGAAACCAGCCCAAAACAAAAGAGCCTCGTGTCTGAAAGCCAGTGGACAAACACGGGACTCCCGTTTCTCCAGATAGAACTTTTGGTTTCATTAGATTTGACAAATGACGTGTGCACATAAGACACGGTAAGGGTTGGACCTCCTCTGCCAGGCACAGATCAGAGCCTTAAACCAAACAGTTTGTGGTCTCCCATCAGAGCTGCCCTTTAAGCACTAAATCTGTCACAATGCTGCAGATCAAGCATCATTAGAAACCTTTAAAAACACACACAATGGTTTGGGACTGCAGAGCCCTGTGGCACCTGAAAAGAGATCTGACCGAGAGGACTGAGGTAAGGAGATGCAGGGGGCTGACTGCCCGGTGGCTCAAGGAGAGCAGCTCCACTGTACACTTCCCCCGGCTGCTCTTCTGAGACAAAATTGCTCGAGACAAGGTCAAAACCCAGCGTGCACAAACTATCCAATCCGGTTGTTAGGTTACTGCAGTTCTGCGCATGAAAATGTCACACGGACAGACAGCAGGTCCCAGCGGAGGCACAATGCAAAGAAAAAGACAAGGCCAGGGACTGCTCAGAAGGACGTTCACGTCAAACCTCCGCCTGCTTCAACAAGACGCCTGACACAAAGCGATACGTCGTCCAAATTCACTGCCCACGTGTGCTCACGGGGGGCTTTATCCCCACTGCAGTCTTTCACCACTCCAAGACGCAGAACTAATCTCCTCCCTTTTCAATATCCTACCCTGCTTCAATATAAGTCACGTCTGTGTAAAGGAGGTGCTGTTGATGGGCGAGTGGAACATGAATTCAGCAGTACACCACCACTGCAAACAAACCACATCCTCCCAGCCAGCGCTTCTGCCAACATAAGACTGGGATCTCATATGCCATTAATGCTAAAAAACAACATCCCGCCCCCCAAACCCCTGTGGACAGGAGCTGATGTTTTATTTTTTCATGTTGCAGTACTGTGATGGTCAAATAGTCTGTGTGTAAATGAAATAAGGAACTTAAGTTCATTTTTTGAGCAAAACACCTGCAGATGCCACTGGATAGTCGCATCACCAGTAAAGACTAATGAAACGCTTGACCTTGCTCTGTGCAAAGTTCCTCAACAGCAATAATTTCACCGTCGCTGCCCCATATTAGATAAACTGCGATTGGCCGGGCACAACAACATGGAGGAAATTTGTTCCACCCGGAGGAGGGAAAGACTAATTGTGATGGAGCATATGAAAAATGAGCTGTAAGATTAGTTTAGTTCCCTGGCTGAAGGGCCAGAAATGCATAGATTAGTAACACTGAGATTACATCTACTGCAAGTCATTCCACCAAAATCTATCCATAAATATACGTCTATCCTAACGAATAGATCCCACGTTAAGACTTTCCCTCAATGATTTCCCATTTAACTGCTTTAAAAATATGTTGTCAGCTAATTTCGAAGCAAACACTTGCCGGCTGCTATTAGTTGTAATGAAGTGGATTCAATAAGATACAAGAGTAATGAAGGACCTGTGTATCCCCCGGAGAAACGTCAAGACAAATAATGTTCCACTGATGTTGATCGCTGCCCTGCCTGCAGGATGTGAATACACAAACCAAAAAAATAAATAATTAAATTCTAAATTTTTCTACAAATTTCTAAATACACTGGAATCACTGAAGACACTGAAAAATAAAATCCCCAGTCGTTGTGTGTTAAATAAAGGTGAACAAATAAAGATGGAAGCTTTGTTACGTTTTAGAAACAACTGCAGAAGTTATATTCGTCATTCTCATGAATTATTCATCTCTCCTCATCAAAATTCAGGATGAGCTTACCAGCCCTTCCCGTCTTGCCCCGAGTCACTCTAACTTTCACAAGTAGGCCTATTTCATATCACTTTCAGGCTTTGATCTGGGTGAATTACCACAGGTGAACGCTGGCAGTTTAACGAGGATGTCTTTTTTCGTGCTGATAACCACAGTGTGAAGAGGGCTAATGACTTAACTTGAAGGTTCATATCCTATGAGGAATATATTATAAATAATCAAGTATTATCATCTTTATATGATTAAATGAGAAAAGAAATGGATAATCCCTTCAGACAAATGTTAGAGATAAATTATGGAAAACAAGCTACACATTCATGCATGACTTTACTTTAAGTGTAAAATAAAAGCTAAGCTCTTAGAAAATGGACAAAATCCCTCCTGCTGTAGAGTTTGGATTAAGTGCCATTTATATGGAAGATTGCCCAAACAGAAAAGGGTTAGCCTCTGTGGAAATGAGTAGAAAATAATGGCGTCTTGGTTTGGGCTGATGATGATGCCTATCAGTGACATGTGTGACAGGTTTCCACAATGACTTACGGCTCCTGAACAGATAAGGAAAGAACTAATGGTTTGAGATTTCCTTTTAATTCGGGCAGATAAATTAGAATAATGTTAGCTTTCTACCTCGTGGATCTCCCTGGTAGTCAGACCTGCCAGTTTTAAATCTAAAATGTCAAAACGTCAGCCTGGCCATGTTGTCATCGTCTATATTTTAGTGATAAAACTGTAAAATCTCATCCTAATTCTCATTCACTTTTAAGATTGTGAAAAATGCTGAGAGGCCAGTAAATAGCCTGAGCAAATTCCTTTTTATGTTTATTTAACCTTTATTCATGCAGCTAATCTCACTGAGACACACAATCTCATTCTTAAGAGACCTTCATAAGAATAAAAAAAAATGATTAGACAATATCCAGTTAAGTCAGGATTGCTTTTTGTCCAATATGTTCTGCTTCTTCTGCCCTACTAAACCCTCTTCAAATGTGATTGGTCAATCCTATTTGGACTACAAACTGACAACAAAACAACCATGGATAATGACAGCTTAGGATGATAGTGAAAGAGGAAAAAAGGATTTACTACTTATAGGAGAATAAGATATATTTTCCAGTTTACCGAACTTTAAACATGCAATCAGCAGCGAAAAATTCAAATTGCAAACTCAGATGTTATAATAGAGCCGACATAACTTTGCACACAAATCAAACAATTAAAATATCTATGGTTAAGATTTAGATAAGATTTAATACTTTTTTCCTGTTCGTGATTCGTGTGGCTGCAAGACCACCGTTATACCGTTAAGATAGATTTAAAAGGAAAATGTTTGTAAACTATTTAATATTAAACATATATGTTTATGTGAAGTTAACAAACACATGCACACATTTTACCGCCTTTGGAATCAACTTACTTTTCTCCCTGCAGCTTGTTGGTTTTCACAATGAGGTCTTGCGTTTGCTCTTTTGCCGCCTGTCGGAGAGAAGTTGACATGCTTTAAAAACATTGTATTTTCAAAAGTGACTCAATAAATCACTCAAACAAACTGTTAAGCATCTTACTTTTATCAAGTGTACATGGGTTAACCGCTCTCCGTTTTATTTTTAAATCAGTTTAGGTAAATCACACACATACATCTGTGAATCTCATTGGCTCACCTTTAATCTGCTGGTCATTTCATCACAACATGTGCTCATGGCCTGGACATCCTCATTAACACTTTCGAGCTCCTGAGAAAAATGTGCCATCAAAGTTAGGACGACTGTTCACACATACAAGGTGGGATAAAATGTCATGTGAAACAAGTTGTGTTATTGATGTGACAATATCAAGAACATTAAAGACAGTTTTTAAACGATAGCATCTTGTGAAACCAGAAACCATACATTGTGAAATGCTGTAAGAAAGTATACAAGAGTAGTTGAGAATTGTTTTTTTAAATGAACATTAGGAAACACTGACTGAATCACAGGTTGTTCTCGCTTTCCACTACAGTCTAGTTTTATAAATATAGCCGCCAATCGGTTCTCCAAAAAGACACATCCCTGACAGTTACACTAAACATCACTCTCTGATCTTCAAAAATCCAAATGAAAATCTTTCTTGTCAATAAGGAAGAAAACACCACGAACTGATTCACATTCCCCAGACCACCTGATTATACTGAGAGGTATCCGAGTTACCTCTTTAACTTCTTTAAACATTCGTGCAAACTCTTCGTTGATTGTCAAACTTCGCCTCTCTATGTCACCACGAAGGTTTCTTCTGGTGCGCAAACTGTTCTCAGTGAAGAAAACTGACAGCGCCTTAAGAGCCTCCAGCATCTCCTGAAAGCACAAAAAAAGACATGCCAATCATGGTCAATCAGGTGTTGTCATACATAAATCATCATTAAAAATCTGGTCCACTTGCATATAACTGATTGAAGCCAAATATTCTTAACATATGAAAATTAGATATCTTTTGTCGACCTTTATTTTCAATTCCTCTTATGGCAACTCAGGTCAAACAATCTCTTACTTGAGGAAAATGCCACGAGAGTCTGCAATGAACGACTGCAGCAACATGATAACTGTTTAACTTCTACGTATGATTTAATTGACCTTTTGATTGGCTTTTAACCGTCAATAAATGCAGTATGTGAGCTCCAAATGATTACTTTTGGAAACGTTCAAATCAATAGCTTGCAAATATAGCTATGTTAGTTAGCTAGCTAGCTTTCAACTTACCTTGTCATTGTCAAGTCTCGTTTCCAGGATTTTATTGAGCTTCCTTGACAGCGGGTTGTTGGGCTGAGAGGGCACATTTTGATTTGATGATACAGAGGGGCTACCGGTTGAAACTTCTACTTTTGTGTTGGCCATTGTACAAATACGCTTCCACGTCAACGTCAATTCAAGGAAAGGTGTTTTGGTCCGTCTGGAATTAACGTCCGGTCGAAGTCCTGGTACAAGGTTCCGCTTAGTGGTTATCAACGTTCTTCTGCTAAAGTAAAATGTCTTTAACAACACCGCTCTTAACTTATTATGAAAAGAATGATGACGTGCAATTTTAATTTCGAAAGGATCCTTATTTACCAGATTTGAAAAAAAAAACCGAAACATTAAAAAATACGTTGGTCCCACACTATTTATTCGTCACTTTCTTACTGTTTCCTTCTCCAAACACTCAATAACACACGGAAAGAATCGTGTTCATGAATTAACATGAAAAAGAGGAGAAGATTGAGCTTTGGCATGTTGTTAGCAACATTCCACTCACATAGTATAGAGCTAATAACATACAATATCAAGACACACAGGATATACGTCAATAAAATAATTAATCTTCAAATTAAAATGTTTTGAAACAACTAAGAATACAACACATGGTATACACAATATATACGCAAATATATGTTTATGTGTATATATCAATTTCAATTCATTTGAGTTTGTCGCCACATGAAATTTTAAAAGTTAAACCAACCAAAACCAAAGAAATGTACACGTTAACATACATTTTTGGATCCAACACTCAGGGTTTCCCTAACTTAGGGACACAAAGGAATTACAGCTGATTGTGGATCATTAAGTTTTATTTCATAGAAAAACACAAATCCCCATAACATTGTGTGACACATTAAAAACAGAAATGTCTGCCAAGACAAACCAGCATCAACTTACATGCTGTAAACCTATTGGTTGTGAAAACTTGACCATTTTTCCCAAGTTGATCTTTTTCTTGTAATGGTAAAAAAAAAAAAAAAAAAAAAACCTGCTACACAACTACCTACACAACTAGCTCTGTTTTGTAATAAAGCTATTTGTAACTCACTTTTACACAAAGTGGCAGTATAAATGTTAAAACACTGAGCTACTCGTGGTTGTTGGTGCTATATGCGTGGTTTTATATAGAAAAGAAGACTTTAATTAAAGTGTCTAAATGTCAACAGACTCTGTCGGACTTATTACATTTGGGAGCGAAGGAAGGCAAATGATGGAATATTATCTCCGGCTTAGACAAACACAGAGACTGTACAACGGGAGCATAAAGGAAGTTTAAACTGACATGAAATTGCCTTTGAAGTCGCTCCATAAAGCAAAGCTAAAGTTAAGGTCCCTGAACCGCTATTAATGCCAAACACTATTTAGTTACATGTACTGAAGCCATTTTTCGATTTTTGAGTCATCCGTGATTGCACCAGCAGCATGCAGGAATGATAGGAGCGGCAGCGGTAAACCCAGCCGCTGGGTAGGGATTTGTGTGATTGATGGTCTCCTCCCAGCACTGTTTCATGGACTCGCCTCCTCGCCTCCTCCCTCCTCACCTCCTCCCTCCTCCCTCCTCCCTCCTCCCTCCTCCCTCCTCCCTCCTCTCTCCTCCCTCCTCACCTCCTCCCTCCCTCTGAGCAGGAATGTGAAATCGGGAGTCCGGTCAGAGAGCGCCGTTCGTCTGCACCGCGCAGGAGTGACTCATTGATCCTCGACTTGGTTAGATATATTGACGAGAAAGCAGCGATTAGTGTTCAGATACTGTAGTCACTTTTTTTTTTTTTGGATACCCACTCTTAGATCTGTCGTGTCTCTTTTCTCCTTTTTTTTTCTCGACTGGAGAAAAGTTTGCTTTGAGACCCGACACAGCTGGAGCCCACAGATGGGAACGACCTCTCAGTGTACAACCCAGCGCACCTTATTTCGGAAGCATGTAAGATTTCCCCCCTCATTATTATTATTTTTTTTAGCACTGCGATGGTATAGTGTGCTTGTTGAGGTCACCCCTAAAGACAGATCACTGCCTGTTCCCGCAGAAGTGGCAGCTCATGCGGGGAACTGAAGAATGTTTCCTCAGCTCCCTGATCACTCCCCGTTAGTGCGGCTCGTTGTTAATTAACAACTCTTAAAACGCGTAGGTAGAAGTTTTGCCGTGCCGTGTGTGCGAGTTATGTAATTCCAGTTTATCATATGAATGATTCTGCTGTTTTTTTTTTTGTCGACAGGTTATCGTTATTTTCAAAGAAGAGACGAATTATGCTTTATTACAGATATTCTAATTACGGCTACCTGTTGGGATGCGTGAAGGTGTTTTAGAGCATATCTCAACGTGCTCCTTATTGAGAACAAAATAACAAATAAGTGATTTATTTTAATCTTTATTTAGCCATTAACTGCTTATAGAGGCGAGCCTGGAGTAAAGAGAGAGGATGCAAAGTATTCAGCTCATAAAACGTTGGTTTTTGTTTACTACTGATTAAATCTTAATTATCTTTTATTTATTCAGAATAAGTGTGTGGATTATATGGCCACATCTGTTTCTGTTAGTTTCTGACTATCTTTCAGGGGAGGACTATGAATAGACCAATTTAATCAACAATTACACACAAAATATGATTAAGCGATAAATGGAGGTCTGTTAATTAGAAATTCTGCCCTCTTTCTTGCTTTTTTTGTTATCATTTGGTCATTCTGTATTTATAATGAGTGAGAAATACATTTCTGTTTGTTTTTAGCTGACTTTCTTGTTATTTTAAAAGCCACAGAAGATGCATGTGTTAATGTGGGTGTTTCTCTTCCTCCTGACAGGGACCCGCAGTCGCTGAGAAGGTGAAGACTGAAGTGTTAAATGCTCACTGCGAGGTTCCCAGCAACACAGCAACTGCTCATCTAACTGCTGTCCGTTCAGTTACTGTGTGAACCATTTGGAGACTGTTTGCGATGGCGTCTAGCCTGACGTGTGCAGGTGTTATCTGGACCCTGCTGTCCCTACTCTGTGCTGCCGCCTCTTGTGTTGGCTTCTTCATGCCCTACTGGCTGCTGGGAACGCAGATGGACAAGCCAGTGTCCTTTGGTACATTTCGGCGCTGCTCGTACCCGGTGCGGGACGAGGAGAAGCAGATCACAGTGATGCTGGAGCAGTGTGGACGCTACGCCTCCTTCCAGGGCATCCCGAGCGTGGCGTGGAGGATTTGCACGGTGGTGACAGGCGTGGGTTGTGGCCTCCTCCTTCTGGTGGCGCTCACAGCTCTCATGGGCTGCTGCATCTCTGACCTCATCTCACGTACGATTGGTCGGGTGGCTGGCGGGATCCAGTTTGTCGGAGGTGAGCCCACCGATGTTTAGTGTGTGTTAGAGCCTGGGAGCCCACCCTTACACTGTGGACGCTGGGTAGCTCTGGTGGGATTGAGGCAATGTGTTTTTTGCAATTTTCTAACAGTCAGCTCACTCTTCATAATGGCTAGTATTATAAAAAAAAAACATCCAACTTCTTTAGAAATCACAACACAGACGATTGTTGGAATGATAAAGGTTTTAATGGCTGTTTTGACTTCTTACCAACTTCTTTTTTCAAAGTCATATTAAAAAGAAACATAAGAAAATCATTTTGGTGAGGAGACATGGATACTTTTCTTGGCCAACGGTCCTGCTGTCTGCCCAGAACAGCTGTGGTTTCCTTAGATACTCTGCAGCACAGGAAATTAAAAGTCTCCCAGTAAAATGTTAGTCGCAAAGTTGAGTCTTTTTCCATTTTTTAATACATTCTTAAAGTTTAAAGCAACACTCCAGTCGCCCGTCATGCTGGATTGTTGGAATGTCGGTGTTTGCAACATTTTGCGCTGCTTTTGGGTGTGCACGGCTTTGGTTCTTTTTGCAAAGACCTGGAATATGCTTTCATTTTGTAAAAATGGTAGAACATATAATCTGCTATAGAAAAAAATCTTAAAAGCAGGGCTGAGTTTTAATACTTTCCTGTGTTTTACCGTGACCAATAATTTCCCCTTCCCTCTCTTTTTTTGTGAAGTAGACATTTGGCATCAGTTCATAACTTTTGCTTGTACGTAAGTGAAGTCATGGAAAATAATCAGGGGTACAAATGAGCTCAAATTCCGCTATGAGCTCAAAACAGAATGTGGCCCTGAGAGTTGAAAAGAAACCCATGCTGATCCTTTCAGCAGAGTCCTGTCTGCGCTGCAGAAAGCGTCGTTATTTCTGCTTGTTCGTTTGTTTGCAGTAAATTATCCCAGCACAAGATTTGTTTATGTGTACTGATGGTCTTGCACATGTGTGCTCTCATGACGTGAGGTCTGAGGGAAGGCTCCCACTGAAGCTGCAAATTTCCTTCGCCCCAGTTTAAGAAGCTGTGGTGCTCCAGCCCTCTCATTTGCACAAAAAAATGTTTGCTCGCATACTGTGGCTTACCACTCCGCTGTTCACAATCCCCATCACTTCAGTTTGGATTTAAAATGTGATGTGACAGAGTAGCAGGTTGCAAGCAGATTTGATGTAGCTGCTAGGTTTTCTTGGGGGATAAATCTACAGAGGACCACCACAACACTACATGCCCTAATTCTAAAAGGCTTAGCTTCTTAGGAACATCAGTATTAATGATGTACATTATGGAGGAGGATTAAGGTAAAAGCTAGTTGGGTTACAGAGAATTCTGCACTTTATATAAGGAGAACTCTTTTTAAGCTCACAACTACCACAAACATACACAGTGATACACCAGCTGCTATTTTTGGTTATAGGATTAAAAAAATCCTGTCTGTCTTTCTCGCAAATTCTCCCTTTGCAGACTCACAAATCCAGACATGCATGAATTTAGATGGCTGGAGAGTGAAGAGAGACAGCATATAATACAAGAGACTGTGTCTCAGATCGTTTCATCTTCAATGTCAGCGAGCTAAAGGGCAGAGATGTCACAGAAAGGCTAACTGGAAGTGACACAACTGAGGAGCTCAGTAGGCTGTTGCATTTATTGTCTTCTGTCACTTGGAAAGTGTCCAAATATCCAGGGAGGCAGGGGAAGTTTAAAGAGAGGACGCAAATGTGCCTGCAATCATTCACTTCTTATGAAGTGAGAATCTGGCAGAGAAATAGAGATCTGCGGGCAAACAGCTGGCGTGGAGGCTGCAGTGTTTGATCAGATCTCAGTGATTAGCAGGAACGGGGAGAGGAAGTAAATGTGATGAGCAGCAACGCTGAGGTGAGCCTCGTGGTTTACTGTCTGATTACGGTGGCATGCTCCCGTCTTGTTTTCTCTGATCCTGTTGGAGGCCGCTGATGAAGAGCTTTTTGCCCGCGGGTTGTCGCAAATGAAACACATCAACTTCACATCTTCTTCTCCTCTATCTCACTCCCGTGAAAGCGATTAGAACTTATCAACGCTTTGTCTCCTCGGCTGCTTCCCTGACAGAAAAACTTGTCACAGTAACTATTGCTGTTGAAGGTGTTGCTCTGTATTGCCGTTCTGCTCCCAGTTCCCAATAAGCAGCGTTGCACCACAGCTTTTTAATTGGTAATGGCAGCAGTTTGAGTCTCAGTTTGAAACTGCTTCATGCCTCTTATACAGTATTAAACAACCGCCTTTTGTCTGAGCTCCTTGTCTTGGTCGTATAGCCTTGCAGGCACAAACAACTGTGGCACAGATGAGCGGTTCAGACTCCCTCTCCACTCCTGCAGTGTCTTGCCTTGTCTGTTTAGTTGCCTCAAGCAACTACGCACAGCAGGAAGAGAGCTATTGAACGATTTAGACACTCTGTGGGCCTTTTTTCAAACTTAGTTTTTGTCCAAAGACAAATAACCTGCCAATACATTGGGGTTTACATTTTGGTGTTTTGACATCTCACTCTCAGATTGCATTACAGTTGCTGTAACATCTGACAGCTCGTGTGAACGGATATCAACAATTAAACATGGAGGATAGCGCTGGGAGCCTGAGGCTTTTAGGATACCCCTTTTATAACAAAAACTATTTAATTGGCAGCGGCTTCTTAAGCTGAGACACCTGATCTGAGGTGAAAATTTACAGGATTATATCTGAAACTAATCTGTTGTTGAGTCTTGGCTTGAAAAAATGGTCTCGATCAATGTTGTTAGACTTTGTGCAAACTTAGTTGTGATGAGGAGACAATAAGGGCCAGATGCCATACTCTGAGGAAGGAGTTTTTTTACAAAAATTGATGTGTTTATGGATGTTCCGGAGGGGAGTTATAAATGCCCTTAAGGAAAGCTCTAACTAGACTGCGTACTATTTGATGCTATTGCTATGTACAGTTTAGATATTATGGATGAAAGTTTTTCTCCATTATGTTGATTCTTTTCTGATAGATTTTCCTCCAACCCATTTCAGCTTTTCTGCTCATTGTTCTCATAATCTGCTTTATTAATCATTCTCACACTGCAAAAGTGCTGCCGATTTTGAATGAAAGAACTTCAAATATGTTTGATATCTGCAGCTGTCTGAAAGTACTGAATCCCCCAGTCGAGGCTACGTGTCAGACCCGACTGAATGCAGAGATTTCAGTGACCGCCATGTGGTCTGAATTGGCTCCAACCTCAGAGTTTTGTCTCAGATCTCAAAATCTTGCCCGAGACAGTTTTATTCACTCTCTGTGTGACTGGCTTTAAGGGATTAATATGGTGGACTTGTGATATAACCAGATGCCAAAGCCAAGAATAGCTTAAAAATGAAATCGCACTTTAAAAATGGCAGTAAAATAAGACCGAGGTGTGACCTGTTTTTCCATTACACCTGATATGAATCCGGACTGATCAGTTTCATTTTTCTGTGGAGTATAAATGCAGACAAAGGGATCTGTTTCTACCAGCAGATGAACGGCAGCATTTCATGTGACTTTGTTGTAGAAAAATACACAAAATAGAAAATATTAAGAATTCAGATACACATAAGTAGCTTGTTTCTGTTTATTTAATAACCATGAACTGCAAAAGGAGACCTAGTTCATGTCACAGAAATGTGTCGCCCTTTAGTCCATCACGCAAAACTGTTTTGATCCAAAAGGTAAAGGTCAGTTGAACATTAGTGGGCACATTAGGAGAAGCAGCGTAAAGACATTGTTCCAAAACGTGCCTGAAATCTCTTAAAATATTTATTTTGACCTACAGAGAATGTCAGCATGGCTGAAATCATTTAGGCTCTTGATAAAAATGTCAGGTGATATGGCTGCTCAAAGCCGGAGGGTGTAAGCTATATTTCATTGAGGAGATTTTGAACTGCTGAGTCCTCGGAACTGAAGGTGAAATAACAAGACAAACACAATGATGCATGGCGGCCGCACTCAGCTTTTTTCTGGGAGTTTGTTGAGACGGTCTGTGGGGTACACACAGAGGGCTAACTGAGCAGCTGCTGTTTCAGAGGAGGTGCAGACTTATCAGGTACCGTGTCCCCCGGGGACGTAAGACACGTCTGAAATAGCTTGACACCGGCGGTGGACAGCAGGGAAGTAATTTCGTCTGTCATTGTTGAGTGAAGTATAGAGACGTGTTTACAGTGTGTGGAGAGAAATACACTGTGGGATGAGTATTAATTATTGATTTGAGACGTTTAATGTCTATTACATTAAATATTAGTGGAGAGCTCCAACAGTTCTTTGATGAAATGAGATCAGAAAGATTTTAATCCTCCCCTGTGAGCTCTTTGAGAGTGAAATGACAACTCAGCGATAAGCTAAACATAACTTTCAAAGCTTGGTTTTTCTTTTTTTTTTATTTCTTGAAAGTCGAACTGCTGAAGTTTCAAATAGACTGAAAACAAAACACAGAACTTGATAGAAGTTAATTAAACCATATTGTGCTGGTTTTTCGGAACAAGAGGACCTGTTTGTGGGGGGAAACAGTCTGTGACATTCTGGCTCTTGCCTTCACAATTTGCACAGACTTGTTGGCAGCTCTGGTTGAATACATCCTGCACAGCCTCCGCTGAAGCAGTTGAACTGAAATATCAAATAATTGGCTGTGTTGCCTTCTGGGAAAGCTTCTCCATTTCGTTTTGTGGTTGGTTGGTTGAGTTCACGCCGCTGTGCCAGCTACTCATTTGCCCACACTGCTGTGGCATGTCAGTAAATTAACCGAGCTGCTCAGAGCATTTAAGTGAAATACTCTTGATTTCAGTTAACTTTAAGTCACCAATTTAAGCGCACTACTTCCTTTAGTAGCTCTGCTTTTCCCCACAGAGGTGACCTATCACACACAACAAATAATACAGTAATCTGGTCATGTGCTACTGAGGCCAGATGAAATTAACTTCACCACATCTGTCTGCACCACCTCTGCGGCTCAAAGGGTACATCAAGGGCATAAACATGAGTGATGAATATAAAGACATGTAGATGAATTACAGACGGATGGCATTTATTGCATCTATAATGTTGCCAAGGGCAATTTGGCATAGTCTTGTGTTGTCCTGTTTCAGAGTCATAGCAGCGCAGCCAGGAGCTTTGTCCTTGTGTCAGCTTTGTGAGCTCCTGCCAGCTGGAACCCACCCAGTCCCAGAATGTGTGCTTCCACTCCCCTCTAACACCAGCACTTATTATCAAGAGGCACAACATAATGAAACGGCATCTATATGAAGAAGGCTTCAGGACGAGGAGCTCATCTTTCCGCCTGGAATGGTGTCACATGACACTCATTGTTTAATGGTGTCATTTCACAGGACGTTTCCGGAGCGGTGAGGAGATATTTCCTGACATGTCACGTGCTCCGTTTACGTCCATAACTTATCTGTATTCCTTCCTCGTCATAGACCTGCCACTTTGGTGGGAGGATGATGAACTGCGCTATCTCATCTGTCATGAAGGCATTGCATAAAACTAATGAGATTACAGTGGCTCATATGTTTAAGAGAAGAAAGCCAAGATTTGTTTTTAATGTGGACAAAAGCCTTGCGTAATGGTGTTCAGAACACTTTCCTGCTCTTCATCGCTTACATTTCCGGATTCTAATGGTTATAAAGTGGATGCCTCTTCCTCTGGGTTGATTGATCACCTAAAGTACAGACCACTCTTGCACTGTAATACGCTCATTCAGCCCAGCAGCAATTTTTTTCTCATAATACAGTTCCCTGAAACCCCCCACCAACACGACCGCAAGGATGTTTGGAGTCAGAGAGCTGTGAAACGTAGCCTGTGGCCAGAAACAGTCTATTTTCCCCAGCGTTCAAGTCTATCCTCTTTCTCTGGATGAACCCCCTCCTACTTTTTTTCATCTCCGCTTCTCTCAGTCTTTGACTCTTTTCTTTAAGCTTGTTTCAACTTTCCCCAAATTTAGCTTCTTATACTGGAAAAAATGCCCCTCCAAAACTAAGTAAAAAAACAACAAATACAAGACGTTTTTGCTTGAAATAAGCAAAAAAACTGCCAATGGAACTAGTGATTTTTCCAGTGTAATCACCATCTGCATCTTTCTCCTCTTCTCCTCCATCTCTTCCCCTCAGCTTATACTCGTTCTACTCAATGCAGTGTGCTGCAAGCAGGAATAAAACCACGAGGCCAGAACCAAGTGACCCAAAGAGTGGACTTGGGTTCAGCCAGAAAGATCGATCCGATGTAAAACAATAAAAATAAACGGTAGAGACAGAATTGGAGAAAAGGGCGGAAAGCCCAGCATCAGCGGGGATTTAGTTCTGTCAAACAGGAAGTCTGGGGAACCAAAGGATAGACAGAAGGGTTATTACAGCCTACCCCTCTGTTAAGTCATTGTTTTTGCTGGTATAGCAGCAGGCGTGCTGCATATCCAGTTTTTTTTTTTTTTTTTTGTCACTGGGAACAAAACTGTTCCAGAAAATGTGTTTGGTGTGTCTGCAACCGTGTCTGGCATTAATGCAGCTGTAAAAACAAAGAACAGAGGGGGCTGATAGTCGAGCAGAATGGATTCATTTTGGTAGTTATTAAACCATTATTTCATTAAACGATTTGCTGATTTACGAACAGCTTTTTCATTATTGTTCTATGAGGAATTCACTTGGCAGAATATCAAACATTGTGTTCCAGCTGCCCAAAGCACTGTTTCTTTCTTATTTTTGTTTGAAGTGTTTTTAAGATTAACATTGTTTAGCTTGTTAGTTGGACAAAGCAAGTCATTTGACTGTGGCCTTTAGAAAACGGACATGAGACTGTTTCCTAAAATTTTATAGGCTGAATAATAAGTTAGTCAGTGGGAATTAAGCCCCTTTTCAGAAATGCTTTTCCTGAGTCTGACAGCAGCAGAGTGTCAGACTCTCTTTTCGATAAAAATGAGAAACTCTTTGGTATTTATGTTTGAAAAAGCTATGGCTTCACCTGGTATAATTTCCGTATTGCTTTTAACACATCACACATGTGACCTGCATTCATTTACAGTGTTTGGGGTTGGGCTGTGCTTTGAACCCAGGAGCAGTGGAAGATAACGTTTTCCTCACGCTGATAACAACTGAACCCTTGAGAGTAACAAACCGATCGAAGTTCTTTAGAATCTCAACTGTTCAATAAGCCTAAAGCAATATATTCAGCAACTTCTATCTACTCCCATTATATCTTACACATGTGCTTAACCTGTAACATCTCAACCATTACATCTTGGTACAAGTAAACTTTGAGCATTATATCTCACTTGATGTATTGTCCAGTCCCACAGAAATGAAAAACACTGTGTACACTGCGTTGCTGTTAACACGTTAGTGACCAATGTCTGACTGACTGGATGCTGTTACTCAGACATATTTTGTGTACAGTAGGAAAACATCTTGGACAAAGGCAGTGTGCTTAAATGATCACAGCTACTGTGCTTTACAACTTCACTGTCCGTGTTTAGTCTGTAATCATGCTAATGTGGATTTATTAACACCAAAAACTTGGATTGAAGCGATACTGATGGACATGTTCTTAGTTTTGAATGCAAGACCTGTTGATTAACAAGGTGGTATTAGGTCGAAATCTGATCACTGGCCAAATTTTGGCCAATTTATTAAACTAAACAAATGATAATGATAATATTTCCAAATACATTCTGCTCGGGACGGATTTTTTTGGGGTCAAATGCAGCTGGTTTCAAATGTTACTGTGTTGATAATAAAGATATGTTTCGTTTTAAAATAAGCGAAAGGCATTAATTCAACTTGCAGTGAACTGAAGTGGTCAGCATTTGGTTTAGGAGCAGAAATGGACTAAGATGTGATATGAGTCGAACCCTACAGTTTGAGCACAGAAATCATCAAATCAAATCAAATGTATTTGTATAGCACATTTCAGGTACAAAACAGTTCAAAGTGCTTCACATGAAATAAAATCATTGCAGCAGGGAGTGTAAGAAGCATTAAAAATACATAAAAGAATATAAAGAGAAACAAAATAAAATAATTTAAATGAATTTAAAAAAAAGCAACAGTCCAGATAAGTTAAAAGATATCGTGCAGATTTCATGCATAGACACATGAGAAAAGAAATGTTTTTATGTCTCCATTTGGTGAAAGTTTAATCTCCACTGGCAGTTTGTTCCACTTATTTGCAGCATAACAGCTAAATGCTGCTTCTCCATGTTTAGAAAATATCCTGAAGTTAGAATTCAGGGTCTGTGCATACTAAATGTGCACTCAGAGCAATCAAAAATACAATATGGTGTCTGAACAACTTCACTTTCTTTAGACACAACTACCTTATGTTTGATTTCACACATATGATAATCATTTGCTGTCCAGAACTAAAGAAACTCATCAGTGACTTTGTGAAAAGACTGTTTTTTGGGTTTTTGTCCTCAGCTTCAACAAAAAGGGCGAAGCAGACATAAAAGTAGTTGTCAACACATGTCACGTATGTGCCACGACACCTATAAAAGTGAATATGTGCAATTGGATGACTCCCCACCCAGACAGATGCTTAACAGATGGCTGAGGCGCCGCTCCTCTGTATCGCGGGTGACACACATTGCGGAGGGCATGTTTCATGGCACTGCTCCAGCCTCCACCAACAGTGAGTAATGTTTTAGTCGCGTACAGGTACAAGAGCAAACTCATTTCAAGAGCGATGCAAATAGTGGAAACAACAAGGGAAAGAAAATGTACCTCATCACCACATGTTGTGACCAGTAAGTGATAAAGAGGATGATGGAGCAGCCCACATTTGGCCTGTTAGATATCTCTAAGGGAGTCAGATGCCATAAGTTGGCTGAATAAATGTATAAATATGGATTGGCTCTCAGCCCTGTGGGATAAAGTAGCTTGCTCAGTATTCATTCCCTGTTTTACAGCCTCAGCTGCACCGTGCCTCTAACACTACAGTTAATTATCCTCTTCTTCCTAGTGAGGGGAATGTGGGGTCAATACTTCTTTTGTAATGCCTTCTGGTAGGTCAAATAGCAGGGGAGTGAGAAAATAGAATATGGGTTGGATGCATGGAGGCAGATCCACAGCTAAAAGAGCTGCATAGAATAGAGACGTCTATATTAGCTGAAGGAATTCATTTATTTCCCCAAAAACTGCTGATACATGCTTTCTTTTGGTTTCAAACTTCCAGGCATCCCAAGCACCCATGTAGGAGTGAGTCATTTTGTCTTTAAACTTGTGAATGTCTCATTAAATTTTGCTCACGGTGACGAAAAAATCTCCTGCATCTTATTCCTAAAAGGCCATGACTAGCATTAAGAGCCGCATGGGGAGTCAGCCTTCATGGTAATGTGTGAGCTGCCTCTGTCTCAGGGAGAATTAGATCAGTTTACAGCCGAGGGAGAGGTCACTCAAACACTTGTCAGCTTGCTGCTCGACACTGTGGACAGGTGAGGAAGGCATGAAAGGCAGCTGGAGATCAGATAGGAGGTGGATGTGAGTCACCTGTGCTCAGGCATTTGTCTGAGAGGGGCAGGCCGCTGCACTGCCACGACCTGGAGACGGGAGTTTTGTCCACGAAAGCGACATGCACTATTTTCAAATGTGAATTTGTTGCTTCTTGTGTCTGTTTGCGTTTTCGAGCGAGTTATAGATAGATCTGCATGTGGTTGAGTGTATTAATGGCTGTCTGCTGAGGCCTGAGTCTGCCTTTCCTGTCTGCCTTAAGGAATGTTGGGAATTTAGGGTAAATGTATTCTGTTGCCAACCACCCAACCCTCCTGCAAATGTAAAGCTAGTGGTTTTCAACTGACTAACTTTAGTATGCGATTTGAATGATAACAGAGTCAAGGATTTTTTCATCACAAATTCAGCTCGTGTAAATTAGGACAGACAGCCCCCACGAGAGACTAAGTGTTGGTGCGTTTAGTGATCAATACAAATCAGGATGATTTAGAAAGAGGAAAATGTGCATTGGTGGCTTTTTTTAAAACCCTGAAGAAAAAAATCCATCAAAAAGGCACCTTGGTGTAGTAATAAGCAAAATGTCACTCTCGTTATTACCATAAAGTGACAACTTGGCAAGTGTGTTGCATGAAATTATGTCTCAGGGAGAAAACAAAGTGTGCATCCCCGAGATGGAGTGCAGTCACCATTTTGTGGCTCCTGGGTGTACTCCTGTAGTCCGGGGGAGTTTTTTTAGTGTTTGGGTGGAAGTTAGTTTTTTCTTTACTTCCCAGGCTCTCATTCCAGCTGGTCAGCAGAAGTTGGGTGGGCTTTTCCCAGAGGATCTGGTTTCCACAGCAGCAGGGGGGCACAGAGACGGACGGGAGAGAGGATCAACATTGGGGAGAAATTCCTGGAGCCTTGTAGTGGTTGGGGTCTTTTGCTTAAGATAAACAGGTCAAACTGTAAGTTGCCTTCACACTCAGAAGCAACACACACCACCGTTCTGTTCCCAAAGTCTATTTTTACTCTTCTGGCAGATTGTTTTTAAGCCTCAACAGTTAAACGGCACCTTGTTGACTGACCTTTAGGTGAACGCAAAGGAAAAAAATAATTCAGCACCAGCAGCAAGATATAAGCTAAAACCAGCACAAAAGAGCTCCAAGTCAGTCACGTATCCCATCCAGCTAACAGACAAAGGCTGCAAAAGTGCTCTGGAATAAGAGGCCCCAAGACGGGACGCCCATTCAGTTTACCATATGACTTAGTGGCTGCTTGTATTTTGAGGCTCTCAGTCCAAAATACAGTCTTGTGTAAGCATAACACAAGGTTTCTGGAATGTAGAAAGTAAGCTTCTTCTCGGAGAGTTAGACGAGGCTATAAACAGGACAAAGGACTGCTGTACCCATATTTGTATGTGCTTATGAAGACCAGCAAGCTGGTGGCCATATATGAGACTATTGTGGAAAAACAGCCCAGTGGAAGGGCAGCACGAAGATATCTGTGTTTGGAAGCAATTCTATGAAATGTACAGATGCAGTTGTTGTTATAAATAAAGTTGTATTAGAGCAGTGATACTCATTATTTTTTTTCACAAGAGCCACATTGGCAGAGCAAAATCAAGGGAAGAGACACTTTTACGACAACATACTAAAGTCCCCTTTTGCAAATATGCATTTCTACATATTAAAACATCCCACAAAAAAAGAAACAACACAGCCAATACATTTTCAATTAAGACCACATTTACCTTAATACTGGGATGAGCGGAAGCTGGCGTGCATGTCCTCGACTTTCTTCATGTTGTATTTGTAGTTTGTTGTTGTAATCATAGTGAGACATTCAAGATGAGCATGGTTTTTGTGCTGGTTTTTGCCCTTTTTTAATTAAAAACCGATCCATTGTGCCTGCATCTCACGCTGGCTAAAGGAGCTAGCGTGCACTGAGGTCAAGTGTGACGGTGGTTTAAGTGGGCTGCGTTGCCAGGTTTAACAGTGCCCCCTTTAGGAAACACCATTAAGTCTTAATTAATACTTAAAAAAATACTTAAAGGAGAACTCCGGGGCATTTGAAACACATTTCCATTGCTAGAGGTTGTCAAATACTGATAGTAGGACACAGACAGGTGCAAATCTGCGCTCCCTGTGTGGCGATCGCGCTGTTCGCTCAGCCTGTCATGCGAGGCTAATACGTGGTGGCTAGGGGCAAGCGCTAACCCTTCCACGTAAAACAACAACTTGCACACTGCAGAAACGTCACACCACTTTATAAACCATCCGACAATAAAGTCACAAGCCTTACCATCAAAACCATATGCATGGTTCTCACATTACTGGCATGGGGACGTTACAAAACAACTTTATAAACAGCATGTAACTCACCGGCTGGTTGTAGGCTCGCGCATGTGAAAGCCCAAAAGAGTCGATGGACGATAATCCCATATACAAAGCAATTATCTTCTCTAGAAAAACTGCGTTCAAGTATTTAAAACATTACAACAATACATGCCCAGTAATATTGTTTTAATGTTTTAAATACTTGAACGCAGTTTTTCTAGAGAAGATAATTGTTTTGTATATGGGATTATCGTCCATCGACTCTTTTGGGCTTTCACATGCGCGAGCGTACAACCAGCCGGTGAGTGACATGCTGTTTATAAAGTTGTTTTGTAACGTCCCCATGCCAGTAATGTGAGAACCATGCATTTGGTTTTGATGGTAAGGCTTGTGACTTTATTGTCGGATGGTTTATAAAGTGGTGTGACGTTTCTGCAGTGTGCAAGTTGTTGTTTTACGTGGAAGGTTTAGCGCTTGCCCCTAGCCACCACGTATTAGCCTCGCATGACAGGCTGAGCGAACAGCGCGATCTCCACACAGGGAGCGCAGATTTGCACCTGTCTGTGTCCTACTATCAGTATTTGACAACCTCTAGCAATGGAAATGCGCTTCAAATGCCCCGGAGTTCCCCTTTAATACTACAAAAACCGAAACTTAATAAAAATACTTAATACTGTGCAGTATTCGCTGTATGTTATTTGAAAAAAATGTATTGTTACCATATTGTTATAAGCTACTATGCGAGTGCGAGCCATCAAATAAAGCTTGAGGAGCCGCGCAATGAATATCTCTGTATTAGAGGCTAAACCAAAGTCTTGCTTTGACAAGTTGGGTCACAAATATTCTCTTGGTTGGTGGCAGATGCTGATATCTTATCTCCTCCCTCACCTGTTACAAGACCAGAGAGCATTACCAAGACAGTCAATGCACACTCTTACCCTGCCACTTTTACGCACTTTGCTACTATTAGTCACGTATTCTCTCTTGAATTTCCACTTACTGCTTGCTTCACTCGTGCATTTTCCCTTTTTTCTTGCATAAAAACAAAATATCCCAGAAAACTGAAGTAAAAGTGAAAGCTGAGAGTTAAGCTCCTTTCCAGAGGGACAAAGGTAGTCTTTGATCCAGCTCTTTGCTCTTTGCTCTGTATCTGGGTTTGGCCCATTGTGAATCCCCTGGTGTTGTTCTCTCAGGCCTAACATAATGTGTTCCCCACAGCCATGGCAAGTTGGCTCTGGTCACATCAAAATATTGCAGGAAGTTTTCCTGGGTGTGATTTAAATTCATACCGAGGCTGAACCCTGGGCTTATTAATCACATATTCCAGCTATTTCTCGCGCTTGCTCATAAGTTGCTGTCTCTTGCAAGAGATGGCGCAGATGAATTGAAATGATTAATTAGAAGTTATTTTCACTCTTTATAGGCTTGCTGACATAATAAAAACACCAATCTTAGCCCCAAGATAATGCAAATACTGACCGCCACCATTCGTCTGCTTTGTGTTGTGCCTTTCATTTTGAATAAAGCCTCATGAAATAGTAATCTAAATCCATTCAAAGGTGAAAATAGGATCACATTTATTTTACTCTGGCAGTGTCTGAGCTGTTCTAATACCTCACATCTGTGCAAAATTAAAAATGATGAACCCCATCATAGCCTGGGCTTTCTGTCTAACTCCAGCACCCTCATAAGAGCAAATTGGAAGTAAAGCAGAAGGCTTTTAACAAGGACAACTAAAAACAAGGATGTCACCTGTTAAGCTGGAGCAGAAAGTAAGATTTCCAATTACAGAGTGATTATACGTGGAGCCGAGCCCTTGGGAGTTGAACTGTACTGCCAGGGATATCCCTCACATCTCCTTATCTTCTGCACCGCCAGCTAATGCTCGATCGTGACTGAATGTGTCGCTATCACGACTGTTCTCAAAGAGGTACTCTAACACCAGTCCTTTGTTGGCGTTTCCCTCAAGGTAGCTCCTCCTCCAGCTTCCCTCACTGGAAAAAAGCCCCTCCAAAAATAAGCAAAATAAATCTGCCAATGGAACTAGTGAAAATCGGCTTGTCAAGATTTCTTGAAATAAGATGTGATATTTAGGACTTTTGAGATAAAAGTGATCTTGAAATTAGCTTAAAAACCTCTTCAAAAAAAGCTTGTTTCATATGATATGTGACTCAAAACAATTTGTTTTCAAGACTTTTTCCTTTAACAAGATATTCCAGATGTATTGTCTTCAAACAAGTCCCTATATCTGGCTGAAATGGTACTTGTTGTGTCTTATATTAAGTGTAATGAGATATTTTGACTAGAAATGAGACAAATATACTTGGTAAGACTTTGATTTTTTTCCAGTGCTCTGCTTCCTGTCTCTCTTGTAATCCCATAAATGCTTGAAAAACAAAGACATAGCTTTCTAAGGAAATTGTTAGAACAGCTTTGAAAATTAAATGTGTTTCATGCATAAAGAACACATTTGAAACGATTATTTCACAGCTCAAATGAAAACAAATTCAGGTGATTTTCTTCTGAATCAGAAACTGTCCGAACAGCTCCAACAAAGGGATAGTAAGGTTAGAAGTCGGTGTTATTTTTCCTAACATCGCTGAGTCTCTGTGAGAGCCGCTGGATCAGGATGTGAAATCCTCCAAAGCCGCTCTGCTCAACATGTTTCTGACTGACCGTGATGCGCTTCACCACCTGACATTTGAAGATAAGCAGAAAGAGTGGGCGGCCGGCCAGAGAGTGGGTTTGAGCACTCAGCCTCTCTCATGACAGATGTCGAAAAGCTCGTCATGTGCAAAAAAAAAAAAAAGAGATATTAGAGGCTGAGAAGTCACCGGTGTTCGGTCCTGCTGATAACAAAGTGTAAACTGTCAGTCACACAGAGGAGTGGACAAAGCGTAGGTTGTCCTGTTTTGATTGCCTGCTTGATATCTATACTCTCACAGTTAACTGGCCCAGAAACATTGTTTTTTCTGCCTCTATAACTGCACAAGCTTTCCAGAGGAAGATGGCAGCGATGGCTACAATATAGGCAGGTAAGTTTGACATCAGTCACTTTGTAGTTTTCACTGAATATCCCAGCACTGCGGTCAAGGTTATTCTGAGAGACATCTGGTAAACTGACTCTAGCAAAACGTCGATAAAAGCAGCGGCAGCTATGTGGTGTGCAGAGGCCCTGTAATACCCTGCTGGGTTTTTGGAGAGCAAATGTCCAATATTATCTCAGCATCAGGTCCTGGAGCCTCCATTGTGTCCAGAGCTCTGCAATAATTTAGCGTCTACTTTCAGGCAATGCAGTTGAGATGAGTTAGACATTATTTTCCCTGTCAGACCAGAGGAGGAACAGATTAAAGGCACTCACTTGCTACTGATCTGTGCTGGAACTGTCCTCCTGGATATGAGCTGCATTCTATTGTGGATCTTGGCAAATGTTACCTGAATGATTAACAAATGTTTTCAAGAGGCTGCACAGCAAGAGCTGCTGCCTTTAATGAAAGTTAAGTTATTTAACTATGGATTCCCATCTGTCTATTGGATCAAAATGTCCAAAATATCTGCAGCCAAAACCTTATATTTACTTTATTTAAATGATTAAGCCTCCTGCAAACTAAGTGAAGTATTAATAGGAATATTTTCATTTGATTTAATTAAAAGATGCCAAAGGGTCTCAACGAAATCTGACAGCTTATTTTAATGTGCCACCTCTTCTTTATCAATTCCACCTAAAGAAAGCACATGCCAGAGAAAGATGGCAAATAATGTGGTTACTGCTCAATCCACAGCTTTGTTCTCTGTGCTTTAGAGATAGTCGATGTGAAAGACTTCAGAGGAGCTGAGCACTTTTTCTCTTGGCAGTTGTTGGCCAGCTACTGGCGTGAGGAGATTTCCCCCGGCGGCGTACATTCACTTTGAAGAGACACATTTGGTCTACACATACAGCCAAACTTCAAAAGAGAAAGGCAGTGGAGTTTTTACAATGGATTTCCAGTGTAGGCAGTCTGTGTCGTCATTGGTGAAAACTGACGTTTGTCTGTAAAGCCTAGCGTCAGAAGCTGTGTGGATTCATTTCAGAACACATACATAAAGGGGATAAAGTAACTGGGGCGCGGTTCTTAAAAACTTGTCAGTGATTTCCCTCATAAAAAACAAAACAAAACTTTTCTTTCTGGGTTGTAGTTAGAGGCTCCCTTGGGTTTTTACAAACGTCTTCTTTCTCGAAGGCAACCGCACAAAACAATCTTTCAAAGAAGACACGGCGTACAGAGGTATCAGTGGTTTAAAGATTTTTAAGGTTTGTTGTCACTTAAGGCAAAGTGTTCAAACAGTCACTCTTCCCACTGCTTATTGATGGGCTCTCAGCAGGGTGGTGCTGAGTCAGAAAGACACCTGCTCTGAACCACAACAATCTGTAATCATGATCAAAGCTCTGAGCTGTCAGCGGTAAGCCCAATAGTGTCCCTGCTTTGAACCTTGTTGCTTTGAGCTCGCTCTACCCCCTTGGCGAGCACCGTGGGTAGTCACACAGCAGGCGAATAAAAGTTGTAGGCAAAATGGAGGGTGGAGATGGACACAAGCAGGAATCATTCCCAGGCTTGTGACAGCCTCATTGATCAATGACAAGAGATCTACATCCTTCTCCTGAGCTACCAACAGACCATTTTCAGACATCTTGATCTGTATTCTTCACATGCAGCATTTAGATCTATGGGACCCTGCAATTGACCTTTTGTCTTAAAAATGCACCAAATGATGGATCCTGCACCATGTGTCTGGCAATTAAGGAGGCCCATTCACACCTTAGCTAAACACCTCATCTTCTGACATCCCCCTCTGTGATAATTACCCCTTTGTTACCTTGAGCTCCACATAACCTAGGACAGCGTGCTGTGTGCAGAGCAGTAATTCATTGGCATGTACGTGGTTGGCTGTATATATCTTCAGGGGAGAAGTAATAGGTGGGGGTTGGTGAAGTGAACATGCTTAAAATGGGCGGCTGTCAGTTGAACAGCTGCTAATGTGGGCTCCCACTGATTATATGAAACACTTGGGGGAATTATCTGCTATTATTATGATGCTACTAATGGACTAAACAGTACAAATGACATTTGGTTCTTCCATGATCGAGCCTTTTCCACTGAAGGAGCCAAACAAGACAAAATACAGCTAATAAAAATGAGATTGTTGCCATTTTTAATCACTATATTATGAAGAGATTATATTTATACCTTCTATTTATTGAATAACATGTTAATTGATCAGTAATATCTAAATATTTATACTTTATATTGCTGAATGGCTATAAACTTTTCAAACAGTGAATCAAATGTGGGCTGCGCCACAGAGGCATAGATAAACGCTCCACTCTCTGCCATCCATTTGCTTTCTGCAGTGGCATGTCAGCTATCATCCAGACCTAATCTACCAGCCTGATAGTGGGGTACCCACAGGGAGCCCGGGGTCCTCAGGCCCACAGCCACCGCCTCATTCGTCTTAAAGACAGGCCACAAGCGGAGACCTCACGCTTGTCCTGCTGTGCTTGCATATGCAGAGTTATGAGGGATGCTGAACCCTGAAGCTTTCGTCTGGTCACCAGTGGTCCTTCTGTTCCCCCACGCTCTCTTGGTCAGCAGCATGGATAAAAAAAAATGAGTGAATGTGGCCCTTTTCCCTGCAGGGAGCCTCCAGCCTCCTCAGAGGCAACAAGCAGGCGTGACCGTGCTCGCACGCTGAGGTGACAGTGAGCAAATAACACAGGAAGCTTCACTACCCAGGCTGTTTGTGCTGTGTGCTATCACATCAATCTCCAGATTGTTTTGGAAGTTGCTCAAGCATCACACCTGTATGTTTGCTGAAATGACATTTAATACTTTAATTTTCCTCCTGTTGTAAATTTCATGGATTTATCATGTTGATAGCTCAGATGTTATGCAGACAGTTGCATATGGTGCAGTTTAGTTTTTTTAGTTTTTTTTGCACAAGGCCGTCATCTGACTGTTTTTACAGTCTCTTTACAACTTCTGAATCTTTAGAAAACAGATGAATAATTTTGTATGATGTCAGCCCTCTTTCTAAACAAGCTAAAACATTTTAAATTGCCTTCTCAGTTTTGTGTCTATACTAGATTACAAAAGTTTTAACATTTTTTTTAAGAGAACCAAGTGGGGAGAAGAGTTAACGTGATCTTGCTGTTATTTCTTGACTAACTGCAGAAGACAGACGGTCAGCCGTGTATTGAGCTGTTTACTCTGGCAAGCACACTCAGAAAGTCTTGCAATTGTGGTAAAATGAATGAGTTGTTGTCCCCGAGAAAGCTGCTCGTGGCAAAGCTCTGTTTGTTCCATTCTAGTGGAAGTCAAATACAGCTTAAACAAACTGGAAGCCTTAACACTACAGTAAAGGAGTCAGGCAGTCTGTTTCTCCTGAAGCCAGATGCTGACTGATCGGCTGATTAGAAATTATCCAGCTTTACCTTTTTTTTTTTTTTCCCAGCAGGAAAATAACCCATGAAATGAAGAATTTGAGATAGCTCATCTTCAGCCATCACTTCTGCTTTTCTCTCCACTTCTCTGCACCAGCACACCGAGTGAAGAGTATAGTGGAGGGTAATGAAATAAAGACATTTAAAGAAAGATTTGAACTGAGTGTCAATCATACACAATCACATTACCAGTTGTCCACTGTGATGACTTTCTCTGCCAGTAAAAGGGATTATGATCCTCTCTAAAATGTAATTATGGTGAAAATGGACCTATGTCTGGGCAGCCGAACTGGTCAGAAATAACAGAGAGCAATATTTGCTGTTCTTTTTCCGGATGGAGGCGCCTGTATGTCAGCGTTTGCCGACTGTTCTTTACGATTAGAACATCACCTTTTAACAGCTCTGCTTCCTGTGGAGTGCATTAACATGAAAGAAACTGACACCTACATTTGCCAGCTTTGAAAACCCTGCACCATGTTTTTATATTGAGGTAAACAGATTTACATTGAAGTCAGAGGGTAAAGATGGGGTTTAATGTGCGTCTTCCTCCTCTAAGCCCCAAACCTCAGCTCTTTTACTTCTGCTATTTCACGCTCCTTTTCTGGGGCTGCTCAAGGTTGATGGGATCTGAGACCGGGGGGGGAGGGAATGGGCTCTGGGGGCCGCCTGTGGAATCTCTACATGCCACCAGAGAAAGTGGGAGGGATTTTTACTTCCCTCAACATTTTTCCACCAGCTAGCATCATAAACTGTGCAGCAGCAGCTGGTGTCAGAAAGAAAGACAGAGCGAGGCGAGTGACGCCCTGTTATCTCACTTACCATCTTCTTTAAATAAAAGTCAGTAAGCAGAAAAGGAGGAGGGGGGGGGGGGGGGGGGGGGGGTGCTACACCGAAGAGCAGAAGATGTGGCACCCATCCCTACAGCAAATCACCAGATGGAGCAGATCTAAATCAAGTTTCCCCTGCTATAAATACAGTGGAAAACAAGCATACACGGGGAATAATAAGCAGCACCATACGCCGTGGTCAACCTCTGTGGGCAGAAAGAAGTGCTGTTCTTCCATGCTTTGCATTTCTCCTCTGAAGTCATCCATGAAGGCGCACAGTTTAGCACGCACCACAGCAGAAACAGCCTTGGCAGCATGAGATGCCAATCAGACCAGTGGCTGTATTTCTATGCCGTCTGTACCCTGGAAAAACATTTTGTTTCCAATGAAAATTAACTAAAAATCCTGCAGCCATCAAGTCTCAGTCCCTTATTGTTCTGTAATTAAATGTTTAACAAGGAGCAATTTGGGTTAAAAGCTGTTGTGCAAGCCACCCCCACCCCTCTTGGGTATCATATTTTTTGGGTAGGTGGGGCAGATTTTTGTTTGTTAGCCCATAAGGATCAATTAAAGACGGCATGAGTAAGAGAGAGTAATATGATGTGTAATGAAAGGCCCGTGTTCCATGGGGAAAGTGTGTTAAATTCATCACCGCCTCGTGTTCACACATTTATCATTAACACATTACAACATGTAATCTGTCACAGATGTCAGGGCTCTCTATCCCACCATGCGTCTTCACACTGTAAACTGTGAGAGCTCATTGTGGATTTCAGGCAGGCAGACTGAATTAATTAGAAAGTCATGATTTAGCATATTTTCTTTGATGTGCAGAAGGATTATTAAACAGGTCATCTAAAAAAAACGGGTAAAACTATTCAGTTTAACACCTTTCTAGCACTTTCAGTTGAGACTGCGTGAACTGTAATCACAGGGTAGAGATGTTTCATCCCCACGTTCTAACACATATTCCACATCACAGACTTGCCAGCAGGGTGGGGTTAATCTATTTGCAGCTTTCCTTCCAGAGTTGGTTTCACGCTTCCTTCCACAGACTGGTTTCATTGTTACACTACCGGTTCCAAAGTGGGACCAAGTTATTTGTCAGAGTAAAGTAAAGGGTACAAAAGTATTAACTGGGGAGCAAGTATCTGTGTTGGCTGTTGTTAGGGTGATGTGAAACAGTTTCAGTCCAGCAGTTCAATATACACCGACCAAAAATACCGTTGCATTCAACCTTATAATTCCTGTGTTTTGGGCTTGCACCCACCGGCAAGCCGCAACTTTCACTTTGCTCAGAGTGGCTTGGCGAGCATTTGAACCACACTGTGCATGAGCTGGCTGACTGTGCGCTCCTTCACTCATGTATATCATTATAAAATCTCCCTGCACCTGACTGGATGAACTCTCTATTGACTTGACTGACATTAGTCTTTCCATCAGATTTCCAATTAAACTTTAAAGTGGAAAAACATGTATAGCTGTTGTTGTCAGCTGTTAATACTCGATATTATGAGCCATGCAGCAACTGAGTCTTACAATATTTTCTATTCACAACACTTGTTGCGCCGAGTTCTTCAGCAAGTGTAGGAAAATTATGAGCTTTGAATCATTTAATTTATGGTAGCTCAATTCAATAGCTCATTGATTGATTTGCCAGAGGGACAAGGCTTTTGTCAAAGCATTCAGGCAAATATTTACCTTAATGTTTCACCTTTTTACCTGAAAAAGCAAGGATTTGTAACGATGACCTCATCAGGCACAAATAGGATTAAGTGTTATCTTCTTTCATTTTCTGTCCTTAATTTTCAATTAGTTTACAGCTCAGAGTGACATTGGCAACAATCTGTAGCTCGCAGTAGAAGGCAAAGAGGAAGAAAGGTTGATTAGTCTGAAGGCCTTTTTAGATATGAATACCTCAATCTGTTGAAATGATTCATATATGAATCATTTTTATGGAAATGCTCCTCATGGCCACACACATGTCACACACATAGTCAAATACATGATAGAGAGGCAAAAAGCCATGGTACACATGCAGTATCTACTGATCATTTAATATTGGTGAGCATACCAAATGAAGCACGATGGCAATATTATCTCATAACAACATTTTACATTTTACATTACCGATAAACACGCTGCCGGACAATGGGCTCGACTTAAGATGTTGCTTTCTACATGGCTGAGCTTGTTAAAAGATGATGTGATAAAGGATTTTACAGTATTGGGTGTGCTTGTTGCCGGTGCAATTTAAAACATTCAACCTTTCAATTTGCTGTGAGAAACGTGTGAAAACTTTACTTCACCCATTATAGTAAGGAAACTGAAAGGGTAGGAATGCTGGGTGGCTGTGTTATTTAATTCCACAATCATGCTGATAATGTTTGCCAAGATAAAAACAGTCTCCACGGTGCATGCATGTCTGTTGATGAGGCTGCAGCTGTGCAGGCTTGTTCCATGTTATAAAGGTGATATGCACCTGACCAGGGACGATTGCCTTTGCAACTTTTTTACAGAAAGCAGCAGGTTGCTCAGTTGTATGAAGTTGATGCATCCAGAAAGCAGTGCTCTCTGAAGAGGGACTTAAGTAGACTCAACTGGGTCTTTGACTAAATTGCAGTCATTTACAAAACAGTTGTTTACTTGAAAGCCTTCCTCAGGTTTGAGGTTGATATTATGTACAACCTGTTATCCAGTTAGTCTTATATACTTCCTCTGTGGTCCTTGTATTTGCATACTTGTTATTTTATGGTCACATTACATATGAACTGGTTGGTGTCTGCATTTTTTTAGAAAAGCAATATCACTGGAAATGAGAGTGAGAAAGAAATATCCAGAATGCCGACCTGGACTCGCACAGCGCTGCCTGCCTCGTTGGCCTGGCCATATGGCGTATGGGGAGGAGCCAGCGCCCGGGGAGGATGCAGCCGTATGGTAGCAGGAAGTAAACATACACAGCAGTGTGGCAAAACAAGACAGAGGAGGGACAGAGCATTCACCATGCTGCAGTTCACACAGCAGAGGCAACATGAGTACATGCAGCATGACAGAGACAAATGAAAGAGTTTATATGAATGGAAAGCGTCAAAAAAGGCCTTCCAACTGAATCATAAAGTGTGCAGCAGTTCATCTCTCTCCCTGGGAGAATGTGTGTCTATAATGCATCTATTACTTCCTGTTTTATTTAAATATCTGATAAGATCTCTGTTCCTCTGAGGCACCACACGCTTCTCATTGAATTCGGCCTTTGCTGTGATCTCATCAGTGATAATGTGAATCCAATCCACTGTTGTTTGACATTTTAAAAGCAGATCTGCTCCTTTCTCTGTTCCATCCTCAAAAAGAATCACCGTGGAGCATGGCTGAGTATTGTTGAGAGACTAAAAGCTTGAGCAGAAGTCGGCCCGAGGAGACCGTTAGTAGCAGTCAATTGGTGGTTGCTAGGTGTGGGTGCTACTCCTGTATTTTGAGTGACCTTTTCTGAGCGGCTCGAAGGATTTCCGTGCCATCTGTGCCCTACGGGTACCTCTAATCCCATTGCTGCTACTCTCAGCAGTAATGGGTACCTTAAACCTTTCCAACATGCCCCTGATCTTAGTCACTCACAGGAACACACTGCTTTCTTTGTTGCAGTTTCAACTTAAATACATCTCATTCGTCAGCCATGGCATTTTCTTTTTATTTCTCATTGCGTTTGTCACTGAGTTCTTGTATGAGTAATTATTTCTTCTTGCTCTTTGCTTTTTAGCAGACAGTCTGCCTGAACAGTCCTTTGCAGGTATTGTTTATGCAGACACACCAAAGCTAGAACTCAAACAGATATTTGAAAGGCAAAGAAACAGTAAATAGTTTTTTTTTCCCTGCACCATGGTTGTATTTGTTGTTGCTGTTGTGGGTGCAGCATCAGTTTCTATCAGTCTTCAGATGCATTTTCAGCCAGCACAGATTCCTTCTTATTACTTTTTATTTTTTTCTTGGACTCCCATAGGACTAACTTTTAACGAACCCCTCCTTTCTAAATTAAAGTGCTCTGTCTAGATGTATTTATTGATTCACCCATGTGCCATTCATGCTTCAAAAAAAGAAAGGAAAGCATCTCTGAAGGTAGATAACTCTGCTCCCTGCTGATGGGAAGCCAATTTTAGCCTTGGCTCCAAGACAAAAACCCTCCATGGTGCACAGAAGAATCTCATACCTGCACTGGCTGAAGGAGTCGTAAAACTACGATTGTGAATTAATGCTTTCATGTGAACTGATGCCTGAAACACACACTCGTGCTTACACGTCCACGCTACCATCCAATTCCACATTATTCTTGATGTTAGTGATCTATCCTTGATGTTCCATGTCCGTGGCAGCTTAATTTCCACTTTCGTCATGACAACCAAGAGACCACGCAATGTGTCATAAGGCAATAGCAATTTGTTTTGTTTGACGCTTGCTTCAGCAGTTTAGTTTCCTGTCAGGGGTGCTGCAACTGCTGGAGGGTTTTTGCTTTTCTTTTCATGACTGTTCACCTCATTCTCCTCTGCTCTGGATTTCCCCGTGTGAGAAAGCCAATCTTTATGTCCTGCCTCTGTTCTCCGCTTCTCGGTGAGTGAGAGACAGTGGAAGATCAAAGGATTTCTTCCTCCTCCTGGTGTAAAAAAGAAACAGAAAGAGGCTTCACGGTGTGGCACAGACTTTGCTCAGGGATACACCGTATGCTTTAGTCTGCCAGAACACTTGCTCACACTGCCATTAGTCTTTTTTAGTGGTGTTTACTTTACAGCAAACACATTGGAATTAGCACAGGCTTAAAACCTTTTACTGCAGCCAACAAGAGACCATTTATCGTGAAAGAGACATAAATAGTGATATGGGGAAATGTTTGTACATCTGTTTGATCATTTTCCCATTATATGAATACATTTTTCATAAATATAATGAAATGGCAAAGTGATAGCTGAAGGATGGAGGAAACACACTGAACAGTGAGTGGAGAGTTGAGCAAAACTTCCCTGGATTCCTGCAGCGTTGCTGTATGCAGCGCTTTTTGATTTATTATTGCAAAGCTCTCATGCGGGACAGCTTTTTGGTGTTTTTTATTAAACTGGCTGAAGTGTGTAAGTGCTTCCCTGAGGAATGATTCATCACTGGGTTGCCGGGATGCAACCAAAGCTCTCCGCCTTAATGTATGAACTGCTGGAGCAGCTGGAAAAGTTAGTCCACCCGGATGTCTCCCTGGTTTTTGCTGTTCGCTCGTCTAAAGATGGCTCACGGTGGTGGAGTTGAACCCTGAGGGATAGGCGGTCAGCAGGTTACATCATCTGATCTCATTTGTAATTGTTTGGAGCTCACTAACAGGAACACTTTACCACAGCACCGAACAACTCTTCCTCCGAGGTGATGAATTGTTGGAGATTGCCTTTGGGGACAATCAACCTAAAAGCCTGACTTGGGTTTACCCTTTTCCCCGGCTCAGTCAGTGCAGAACTGACTGGTAACAGCACTCCATGCACAAATAAGATCTGAACCCCCCCACCTCCCATCTCCTGTGTTTCTGATCATGAGATCACAAGCAGAGTAAGGACAGAGTGACCTTCAGCTTTGGGGGAAGGGGAGTTTTCCTCTGCTGGGACTTTTCCCATGTTCCAGTGATTGTGTCTTAATGAATTCACTGAATACTAATCAGGCAGCCTAAGTCCAGGGGGTGGGACAGGGCTTGACACAGGCAAGGCCCTGTATAAATATGCAGAGGATTTCTTTTTTTTTTCTCCTGCCATCATCACGTTACATTTCATTTAGGAAAAAAAAACTAAGCTGACATGAGAGTTGTTGCCTTTCAAATATGTAGTTAACTTGTCTATTTCCTTGCTCGTGTTCTGTCCTGCTTCATTTGTCAGTTAATACACTTGCTTGTCTCATTACGGCATTTTATTGTGATTTAGCTTATGTCTTGGGGATACCCTGGGATTGTTTCGTCCTCACTGACTTCGAATCACTCCAATTGAGCGTGAATATATTTTGCTGCTGAGACCTTGTTTATATAAATCTTTCAGTACCACTGGCCAGAGGTTATATTCTCTAACATTAATCAACACTCACCAGACTCTTAATCTTTTATCCTGTTAGCCCCTCGGACAAACCCTTTATAGCTCAATCAATCATACTGACTACCTCTGAAATGTCCAGCAGGACATTCTCAACAGCCCTTGGCGAGCTATTTAGTCACTGTAAGGCTGCCATAACCCAGCTGTAGTAATCAACGTTCAAGACATTTAAAAAACCATGCCTGAAAAGTACTAATTTGCATATGCAGTGGGCGATGATCTTGGACGGCTCAGTCGGAGTCCCGTTTAGAGACAGAGGCACTCAATTTTATTAAATCAGGAAAGGATGAGTTAGTTGGACAGAGAATAGAACCCTTTCATGGACACATGCCATTACAGGGAACTTCTCTGCCTCCTCTCTGAGAGCCTTTCAATGATACAAAGTTAATCTCGTTGTGAAATTTCACTGTTGCGGATCTCTTAATACATCATCAGTGTTGCACCACCATATTTTACCTCTCATTTTAAGCCTCTGAGGACAGCCGTCCATGGTTCTGATTACTGATGGAATTTAATTTTGAAACTTTATAAATCTCTGTTGCTCCACTCAAGCTGTGACGAGAAAGTAATCCGTATGAATAAGGGAGATGACTGGTGGTTTTAATCTCTATGTGGGCCAAGTTTGTAATGTCACTCTTTCCAGCCATAGGTAAGAAAGCTGTATCCACCATTTTGAGAAAGTTGCTGCAGGTATACATTGAAAAAAGCCTAAAGAGCTTCAGTCAGATGGACAGATTCAGATTAAGATTACATTTTTTCCTCCCTCCATATATTCAAGTTTAAAGTAAACAAGTGTTGATATATTTGAAATTCTCAATTACTCTAGTTCCTAAACAAATGATCTTGTTTTCTATTAATATCTGTATTTATTTTTTTATCTTTTTCAGCTTGAACATCTCCATTTTTTTAATGCTTTAACATGAATCTAGCTTCTCCCATCCACCCCTCTTAAAGGCAGTTGTGTGATGTAAATCATAGCGTTTGGGCAGAAAAAGCTGGCTTTGCATGTGCTTGGCTGTTTTTCTATTCAGAACAACAATTTACCAGAATGTCAGGAGCAGAAGAGCAAAATGGACACTTGGTTTGAGGAGAATTGGCATGATCCACATATCTAGAACTCACTAATGTATTCCAATCTGTGTTTTTGCTTGGCCAAGAATTTTTGAGAAAATGCACACAAATCGAGTTGTTTTTTCCTGGGCGTTTTCCTGAACTTTCTCTGTTTCTCTGTCAAGCTAACAATTAGCTAAAGCCTCTGTCACACATGGTTGGCGCTTTAGCAGTGCAAAAAAGACGGTATTGGCATGTTTTCTCCTGCTAAACAGAGGCACATCCATCCTGCATGCTGAAATCAGCTGAGGGACGACAGCATCATTGGTTATGGTGGCGCATTCCACCTTGCCAGCTTGATGTGTTTAAGTACACACGAGGCAGGATAGTTTCGCCTCTATTACTCCTCAGCGGTGGAACGACTTCGACTTTGGTCTGTGACATAAAAGATCAACTGGAAAAGCCTTAAAAAAAGCCTCCATTTATAAATCAGTGGTGCTCTTCTGCTTGTATATTGGGACAAGGACAGAAGTCCTGTTAAATGGCCAAGTTGAGCTATAATTGTAACATGGAAAGGTACTTTCTGAAATTTGTCTGTGGCATCAGAAACAGTGCAGTTGAGTCTTTCCCTTGTTGATCTTTGCTCATGTAATTTCCTGCAAAAGAAGTACTATTTGTGTGTTGAGCACAAAGACTTTAATTTTCTTGTCCTGGAGTGCTTACAGAGAACCAGAGGCAATGACCCTATTGATGAAATATGTACTGTAACATGAAGCATATTTTGCTTTCTTTCCAGTGTAATTTAAACTTCAGGAAGAGGAACAGTGGAAGACCTTTAAATGAACTGCTCTCATATTTTGTGTGTGTGTGATTTCAAATAGTTTTTTCTTTTAAACGTCTTTGTGAAAAAAAAGACTTTGGAAAGTATTGATTTTCATTGGTTTCCTTGCGTCTCAGCTATTAACTGTAAATCGTGCGATCCACTGACTCTTTAAAGCATGAACAACTGCCTGATTGAAGCCATGTGTTCGTGAGGAACAGTGTAATCTTAACTGTTTGGTCTGTGGGTTGCGATGCATAGTGAAAAGAAACCTGGCCGAGAAACAATTCTGTTAAAAGTTCTCGTTTTATTGGAAAAACGTTGCATTCAATAATGGCTCCATTGTTTATTTTGCATTACATCGTGGTTCATCCCGTTTCCCTGCACAAAAAGAAGGGTTCTGTGTTGTGGATTTTTCATAATGACTCGTATAAACTACTTCATCTTCAGACGACCTGCATTCACTCAACCCTTTAGGTTTTCATCAGGTGCACATCCGGAGAGTCTTATCTCTTTAAATGTTTTAGATTCAGTTTGGATAAGGTTTTAAATGATAAAACACAGACTGTGTGTATCAAGACGAACGTTTAATGATCTAATTTAACCGACTGGTATAACCCACTAGAAGAAAATTACGTTTTTTTGGGAAGTAGCCCCGAGTTTCTCTATATTTCATCAGGTTTTACCTGATTTGTTACATGACACATTAAAGTGAATCAGAGAAGGAACCTTGATATATCTTCTTTGGTCATGATTTTTACTTTTTAAATGCACTGTCAAGAAAGCAAGGCTTCACCAGTCGACCGTAGACCTTCACATAATGCGCTGCAGTTTACCTTCTTACACACGACTTACACACATGATAATGGTAACTCATATCAAGGAGAATTGGCAGCTTTTTCTCGACATCTCTTTGTTCTCAATCTGTGGAGTCACTGAGGCAGAAAAAACTTTTTATCCTTGAGAGGACACGATGAACCAGATATTATTATATGATTACAGGATTACAATACCAATTCAGTACCTTCGAAAAATGCTTTGAGCACTCCCCACACACTCTTATCTCGGTGTCCTTTTCCTTTTGCCTTGTAGTATTGCTCATAGATTTCTTGACGTGTTACATGTTATAAAGTGTTCTCATTGCAGCCATTTTCTGTTCCTTAAGGGCTCTCAAATATCACGATAAGCTCATGTGATGAAAGAGGAGCTACTTTAGCTTCAGCTGACCTTTCTCTGTCGGTAAAAAAGAGGTATCTTTTAAAAGGTTATTTCTTTTCAATAAAACATACATTCTTAGTTCTCATGCTGTCAACTTATGGTGTTTGATCAGGAGCTGTTGGGTGTCACACGTAAATGCTCTCTGTACCGGTTTGGCTCCATTTTTTACCAACTTTGAACACTTGACAGTATGGATAATGACCAAAGTTCAAGTCCTGTGCCTGTTGATTTGTGTTATTGTTTGACATGTTGCTATCACTTTACATTTGTCATTTCCCCTACCCTAATGGGTCAGTACACTGTGCTGAAAACTCACAACGCAGCTAATGAACATGAATGTTTTTATGTTTCCCACTAATGGTTACATGAGAAGATTGATACCACTCTGATATAAAATGTAAACACAAAGCCACCGCTCGCACCTATTAGCATAGCTTAGCATAAATACCACAAACAAACAAACCAGCAGCAAGCCGTTCTGTGTTAAATAATGAGAGTAAATGTGCTTTCATTTAGCCGGGTAATTCCTGCTGATTTAATTGTATTAATCTTACCGAGCAGACAGCCAGTTGCTTACAATGATTTGGTTTTATTTGAGACGTAACATTGAAAAGTAACCTAACATGCCCATTTCTTCAAATGACCAACTAAAGTCACAAATATTCCAACTAACAGTTGGAATGTTTAGGTGAACTGCACTCTTACGCATGTCTGTAGTTCAGTCCTAAAACTTGAATGAAATGGTGCTCTCTCAATGCAAGAACCTCCAGAAAATGTAGATTTTTCATCTGGGCTTTGAAGCTTTTGTTTAAATGTATGTTAAAGCCATATTATGGCGCTATTTCTGTTTCAAGGCTTTAGAATGGCCCCATTTACTGCTGAGGATTCCAATCTTACCGAATGGTTTTTATATTACACCCACACAATGAAATCCTTGGAGTCAGAGTGACCGGTTAGTTTGTGGAATATTTGATTTTAGGGAGGAGGGTAAGGCTGGTTAAACCCAATCCAGCTCAGTCCTCAGGGGTAGCCAGCAGGGCTGGTGTGTGTCCCTGGAGGAAGCGTGAAAGCACTGGGGTAGGACTTTAAACACAGGCTTTGGAGTATTTGGAGCACTTGGCAGTGGGAGTCATTTTTTGCTCGATCCCTGAAGTGTTGCATTGTCTTTTGAATGCAGGCTCTTTGTGTTTGCGGTATGAAGCTGCTCACATGATGAGCCACAGTGCTGTCATAGAGGCATCTTGATGTCTTGCAGTGCTGTGTGGAGGATACTAAAACATTCATTGCATATTTGGATGCTATTTACAGGAATATTGCTGCATAGTGACTTTCATATCCCTTTCCCCAGAGGGCCTTGTGTTAGCATACTTATGTTCATTACAAGGAGTAATTAAGACAGGAATATTTTTGCTTTAGGTATGTGCAGACTTTTGAAGATGTGGCTGCTCTATCAGGCTCCGAGGAGGGTGCCGCTCAACACATCAGACGTGACCCAGTTAGAAGAGCTACACTCGTAGGACCCTATAAAGTGGATTTTACCCTGAGAGGATTTTTACACCGTTAGGCCTCGTTGTTCACATCACACTTTCTCTTCTTCACTCCACTCTCCTCTCTGATGGATGGAACAGACATCACTTTTAAATTGAATTCCAGGCCATTAAACAGATAAATACTGTAAGTCTGTAATGTTTTGTTGAAGATTATTTTTTTAACATGCCTTTTACTACCTTTTATCTTTTTAAATGACTGAAATTTCATTTAATAAGGCTGAAAACAGTTGCCCGCAGTGTCTGAAACGTTTAGAGCTTTTATGTCTCCGTTCTGCAACCGAGCCTCATACTAATGACAATAATTTGTTGAAATTTCAAAGATAGGAGCAGTCAGGTGGTCTTTATACTCACTGACTTCACTGTTTTCATGTCATGCCTTGGATTCCAACACTAGTTTAGCATGAGTGACTCAATTTAAGTGCGTCGTTTTAAGAAAGAATAATTAGATTCTCTCAGATTTAGCGCTGAATTCTTTTACTGTTTATTTTTGTTTGCCTTTTCTTTACTGTAAGGAGGGGGTGTGAGATCAGACGGGACACGGCTGATGATGCAAACGGACAAAATGTTGATGCCCTTGAGGGAAAAAGTGACAGGAAAACGTTCTCTATTGAGAGTTATTTGCTTCACATTTAGCACACCTCATTCTCAGTTTGTGCAAGTTTCCTGCACTGCGTCGTGCTGCTGATCTTTTTTGACCACTGCCTAATGAAGCAGAAGTTCATTTCGCTCTCGTAATTGGTGCGCTTATTAATTGCTGGTTGTTGTGGGAAACTGCGTCAGGCATGAGTGTTGTGATTAGATAAGAATGGCTCTTAACCGAGTGCCTGTAGCAAGAGTATTGAACAGATCAATGAAACAAACTGCTCGCTCCACTCGCGGCCACGACCAGTGACTGATGGGTGAATGTGGAAAGAAATGAGACTGTGCTACAGGAGAGGGGCACAAGCCAAGTGAGCAGCACATAGTTTGCATTGTTTTGGGTTTATTTATAGCCTATTTGTTTATGCAATCTAAACTGATAACATTAGAGATTTTAGTCGGGTCCTTTGCACAGCCATAACGTCACTTTGTAAAAGATGAATACAGATACTGAGATCTTCTTGCGTTCTCATTTTGCTCCTCTCACATTTCCATAGAATTCTTGTCATAAACAAACGACGCAGGCAGTAAAGTCACAGCATAAGACGATAACAAGACCATCGTGTAATATTTGTCGTTGAGCGCTCACAATTTCAGTGGCACACAAAAAGCCAGTGTAGCAGAGGGCCGTTGTGCCTGCAGCATGAAGTGCACCTATACGTCCTTGACACTACAAATGGCTTAAATGCAAAGCAATGTGAAACTTAATAACCCCTCTTTTTCAATCATTAAAAGATAGAAATGATCTCAAACCTAATTTTCATTAATCCTCTGAGCTGGATGAATAACATTGATCTCAATGTGCAGCCAGCACGAAAAAGAAAATTCCTTTTCACTTCAATTGTGTTCATATAAAAAAAAGCTCTGTTACGTAACCTGGAGCACTTTACCTTGAGATTTGCTTTAATGACACCAAGAGAGAGTCTTAATCAGATCACATCACCCCAGTTCTCAAGTCTTTACATTGGCTCCCGGTCAGATACAGAATAGATTTTAAAGTTCTGCTACTCGTCCAGAATACATGAATGACATGCTGGTAGAGTATAAACCCAGCAGAGCTCTGAGATCTGCTGACTCAGGTCAGATAGTGGAGCCCAGAGTTCAAACTGGACCCGGTGAAGCAGCTTTTAGCTGTTATGCTGCACACAACTGGAACAAACTACCAGCAGAACTGAAATCAGCCCCAACTGTAAGCACTTTTAAATCCAGGTTAAAAACATTTCTCTTTCGGTGTGCTTATGGTTGAGTTTATATCTTTCTTTTTCCCCTCTTCTTTGATTGCTTTTAACTGTGTTTTTAATTTTTCTCTTTAAATTGCTGCTTTATGCTGTTCTTTTAAATGCCTTGTCTTTATGTAAAGCACATTGAGTTGCCTGTGGTATGAAATGCGCTATATAGATAAAGATGCCTTGCCTTGCCGTAATGTCTGGTTCCTTTATGGAACACTAGTCAAAAGTCAGTGTTTATAATGAACATAGAGTTGAATTTCTCATAACAGAAACGTAACCAAAAGGTTTGTGTAGGCTGTGAGTTATACTACTCATAGCAAGCAAAAATCAGCATCAGCCATGTCAGAACTGGTTGGTTCACATTTAGGTGGCATCTTTTGATGGATTTCTAACTGCCAGCACTTCACCTGCAATACTGGTTAGTTGCAGGAAGCTCTCTCCAAAACATGTACGGAACAGTTGTGACAAAAGCAAGATGCAAACATCAGCAACATGGAGCGAACTTTAATATCCTGTGGTTAAAAGGGATGGTCAGACTTTGTGAGTAGGAGAAAATTCATTTGTAAAATGGCAAAAAAAAAAAATAGATCTTGGGTGTTTCAACTCTTGCGGTTGTCGAAATTTTATCAACAAAGCATTCAAAGCATTCAACAAAGCGCAAAGATGTAAATTACCTGGCAAACAAAGAGAAGGCTGAGAATGCAAAATTGTTAAATCCATACAGTGCATCGTACTTCTTAAGGTTATATTGATGGATGCTTCCAGCACCATGTTCAGAAGAGCTACTGGAAAAGGATTGATGCAAAATATAGTGAAAGTTGTAGTGGTTTAGGATGAAAAGATGAGGCCATTGCAGTATTTTCCAGTATCATGAAGGTTTTTCCAATCGGCTTCAATAATATAACATGTTCTTTTTCTGCCAATGTGCCCACAAAACATTTAGTTTGATTATTTTTATGTAAAACCTCTTACGTAAAGAGTTTTTGCCACAGTGTGTCTGTTGGTCTCTTGCTTTGGCAGAGGAAAAATCACAAGGGCCTCACATGAATATGACTAAATAATTTGACTATGTGGGCGTTTATAGCGGTTTGACCTTTTCTGGGCCTGATGGTAGCAAATACCGGAGTGAAGAGAGGAAAGGCATCAGGTTTTTTGTTACTGACCTCCCATATCACCGGCCTGGTCAGTAAATGGTTCCCTTTGTTTTATACTCAAGTTGTAAATCCAGCGAATTACGGTGAAACCTACAACTGAACAAAACACTGCGGACTGGCATCTCTTCAATGGCTGTGCAGAGAAGAACAAAACAGCAGCTCTATCGCAAAGAGGTGTTGATTAAAAACAAGGTTTATAGAAAAAAAGAGCTTTGCCTAAATTACATTGAATGCCAGTCATTTGGAGCAGCGTGCATTGATATGCTTCACTGTGCACAAATATCACACATTCTTCACATACTCCATTTAAATCCTTCCTTTTTCTGCATACCCCCTCTTCCTTCATCTCACCCATCCTAACTCCTTTCAAATCAAACTTCAGGACCCCATAAATGAAGAAAAAAAAGGTCGTACAAAGCCCTTCCGAAGGGACTGCGTTGATCCAACTTGGACAACAGAGAGAACAGAAACATGTTTTAAAAAAAAAGCAGGCGTGCATGCTGAACATGTCAATGTGTGTTTCAAGTGAAGGAGGCGACATGCCTCAACATGCAGAGATGCTTCTGTGGATGGATTAGTTACACGGGCTCTTGAGGCTGATGTGACACGGGGGAACCTGTGGATTTGGTTTTTGATTTGAAGCTTAAGAGAGGTGAACAGGGAGAGAATGTGAATGAGGTCAGCTGCACATTAACATGCTAGCAATATCAATTTAAATCGATGCTTGTTCATGCAGCACCTGAAGTTTCTGTTGAATTGTCTCGTCGTGTGAAACCAGACTGAGAATGCCCCCTTTATCTTTGGCTCTTGAGAAGAAAGGCAGAACAGCACAAAGGACATGTGAAGGTAGATGTTATTTTGATACTTCACATTCTTGCCTCTCCAGGTGTAGTTGCACATATTTGTGCCTCTTTTGGATGATCCTCCAAACACAAAAGGGGATGTCTAACATTAAGCCAGCTCATTGATGCACATCCCCACTCCAATTCCCTGGCCACCAAAATTTTCCCCGGCTTTAGCGGCGTTTTTTTTATATCCTCCCTCCCCTCTTTGGCCTTTTGAATGATAACCTTGAATGGTATTGTCTCGAGGTATGAAGGAGGCTAAAGGAATTCCTCGGGTCTTGACAGAGAGCAGGAAGACTTGACAAAAGCCATCAGCACTCTGCAAAACAGAGAATGTGGCGGATATGAAAAGGGGGCAGATTTCCATTCAGGTAAAAAAGCTTTGAAAAAGAATGGGGACCAATAGCTCAACCCTGGTGGAATTAAATTCTAATTTGTGAGCTTTTTGAAGCGACGAAAACCCGCTTTCAAATCTGAGCTCAGTGACGAAATCTGAGGCAAGGAGAGGCTGAATAATGATCACTATATTAGAGCAGTTTGTGGATCTGAACACCGATACGTGGGACTGATTGCATCGGGTTAAGTCAGTTTAAGCCAACACACTCCCAGTTTATACAAGAGCCTTTCATAGTAGCCATAAAGCCTGGGATTGTCACTCTCATAATGGCCATGTGGAGATCAATTGAAACTTAATATGTGAATGGTCTGCCCAGGTTCTAATATTCTGCACTGCACACTCCATCTGACCCTGCCCTCTTCCTCCTCACTCCCTCCTCCACTGAACTCTATCAAGCGTCAGCTGGCTGCCACAGCAGCTGCAAAAAAACCCCCAGAAAGGCTCAAACAATGGTTATCGGCAGGAAACAGCAATGTAAACAAACAGTCCTCCAGGTCTGTGTTGATAGACCAATTTTTTAATCAAAAGCAGACCAGCATCCTAATCTTTAAACTGATCGACGCCGGTATAAGAAAACTAGTTATTTGGATTCTTTATAAACTCTGTGGAAGGAGAATAATGGTGCCAGATCTCTCACATTGTTTTTTTTTTTCATCTAAAATCCCATATAGCTGCTGTATAGCCTGCTGTAAGTCCACCAACTCTCCTCACAACAGCTTAGTGGAGTCTTGCAGAAATTTCATCATAAGACGACCATCTGCTCAAGGCAAAATGAAGTTACTCATGTCATCTTAAAGAGAAAGTTTCCCATCTGTGCTTTGGGAAATCAAAGGAAATTCATAGAAGACCTGAACAGTTAGAACTGAAGAGACTTAATTCAAGTTAATTAAGATGAAATAATCTAATTTGAAGATGAAGTGAAGACAAAGACTTCAAGTCTGATCCATCATCTTGTTTCTATTCTGTAAAACTATCCTTGTTATCCTTACAGCATCCTGCTGTAATTAATATTTTTGCTTCTTTTCAGCTAGTGTGAACCCATTTATGCACTTATCTTTGTAAGCGTGACCTGTAGCTTAAGGTGAAAATCTTTTTCGATGCATAGAGCATAAATCTAATTCTTTGTCCCGATGTATTGCCAGGTATGTTTCAGCCTTGCTCTTTTGAAAATGAATCATTTTCTTCACCGTCTCAGTAATGCTTCTCAGTTTGATTAAGCAGTCGAGGTTCTGGCAGTTCTGGCAGTTCTGGCATCCATGGAAGACACGTTTCTGTGGTGTGGGTAGAACAGTTAGACAGCTTGTCGTCTGACAAAACTGGATGGCGGGGTTTGCTAGTTCAAGGCTAATGCACATTTTAGGCCTATTTACACAGTGTTTGTGGTTAGGTTAGTTTAGCTCACATCAAATCATCAAATCCCTGATCTGCACAAAACATTTCTCAATAGAAGGTTGATGAAGGTCTGCTTCAATAGTCCAACCCCACAATTCAGTAAACTATAGTTCTCCCTCTTTTCACATGTTTTAAGCAAGTCTTATTTGCAGTATTTGGTTGGAGCTCATAAAGGGTTAAGTGTTAACGTAGCTCACAGCCACTTGCTGTATGACACGTTTCCCCACCCGCCCAGTTGTGCAGATCAGGACACATTGTCATATTTGGTGATAAGGAAGACAGGAAGTATCTGTCGACAGCAGCATGCATGCAGCATCACAGCCTGAAGGTGGGTGCCTCTGAGAGCTGCACGTGTTTAAAACAGCTTGGCTCTCAGACATGTGAAAAAAAACATCTTTCTCTATTAGTAATCCTTTCCCCTCATCCTAGTCTCCAGCCTCCCCACCTCCGGTTTTCAATAACCCACATAGTGAGTGTGGAGGATGGGATTTGCTGGAATTAACCATCCTGGGAAAAATAAATAAATAAAATAGATAAAAGCTAAAAGAAAAACGTGGGACCACGTTTGATACAGACCTGAATTACACCTTTCCTTCATGTGCGTATTTTTATTCATCTGCCCCCACGGTGATTTGGGTGATACTGTATCTGTTTTAATGGTGTCATGGTAACATGTGCTCACATTGATTTCAGCCACTGAACTGTTACAGGTTCAGGGAGGGAGTTTCTCATAAATAAGAACAACGGGGAAACAGTGAGAGATTACAGGAAAACCTTTTTTGATTTTAGGAGGTTAAATAATGGAAAACAACCTGTGTCTTTTGTTGCTGTGAGAACTCCATGCCAGCTTGTGGTCTTGGAGAGGTATTCACAGTCATTTCTGAATGAAAGTGGAAGTCTTGATAACTTTCAATCAGGCTTCAGACGTCATCACAGCACTGAAACCGCTCTGGTCAAAGTGTTAAATGACATCAGGTTGAATACTGATTCTGGTAATGTTTCAGTCCTGGTTCTGTTGGACCTCAGTGCTGCGTTTGATACTGTAGATCTCAGAATCCTGTTGCACAGGCTGGAAAACTGGGTTGGACTTTCTGGAGCGGTCCTTAACTGGTTCAGGTCCTACTTAGAAGGCCGGAGTTATTTTGTTACTATTGGAAGCTATGAATCTGAGCGAGTGGCCATGACTTGTGGAGTCCCCCAGGGGTCAATTCTTGGACCTCTTCTGTTTAACTTGTATATGCTCCCTTTGGGTCAGATATTACAGAACTTTAACATCAATTATCACAGTTATGCAGACGATACACAACTTTATGTGTCTCTGTCACCGGACGACTGCAGCCCAGCAGACGTACTGTGTCAGTGTCTGGAGGAAGTAAACACCTGGATGAGAGAGAATTTTCTACAATTAAATGAAGACAAAACTGAGATCATTCTGTTTGGTAGCAAAGAGAAGAGGGTCAGCGTTGGTAAATATCTTGAGACATGGGACCTTACAATCACTGACCAAGTTCGTAACCTCGGGTTGTTGATAGACTCAGATCTGACTTTCAGCAGCCACATCAAAGCTGTCACCAAGGCAGCTTTTTACCACCTCAGAAACATCAACAGAATTAAAGGTTTCCTCTCCCAAAAAGACCAGGAGAAACTCATCCATGCATTCATCTCCAGTAGACTCCATCACTGTAACGCTCTTTTAACTGGACTTCCCAAAAAGAGCATTAAACATCTGCAGCTCATCCAGAACGCTGCTGCTAGAGTTTTAACCAGGACTAAGAGATCTGAACACATCACACCAGTTTTAAAATCTTTACTCTGGCTTCCAGTCAGTCACAGAATAGATTTTAAAAGCCTGCTAATGGTTTACAATCTGTGATATGTTCAGAGAATATAAACTAACAGAGCTCTTAGATCCAAGGACTCAGGTCAGCTGGTCCAGTCCAGAGTCCAGACTAAACATGGAGAAGCAGCATTTAGCTGTTATGCTGCAAACAAGTGGAACAAACTTCCAGTGGAGATTAAACTTTCACCAAATGGAGACATTTTTAAATCCAGGTTAAAAACATTTCTGTTCTCATGTGTCTATGCATGAAATATCTTTTAACTTATCTAGACTGTTGCTTGTTTTTAAATTCATTTAAATGATTTTATTTGTTTCTCTTTATATTATTTTATGCTTCTTACACTCCCTGCTGCAATGCTTTTATTTTATGTAAAGCACTTTGAATTGTTTGTACATGAAATGTGCTATATAAATAAATTTGATTTGATTTGATTTGATTTGATCATCATAGACCTGATGTGGAAACTATGCAGTGAAGTCTTTCTTTTCCCATCCTTCTCCCCGGTGCCTGCTGTAGAGCACAGCAATCTGATGGCTGTGATTGCTTTCAGCAGACTTACTAATCAAAGTTGATCTTCATAAATCTTGTTTTGTAAAACAAAGCAACCTTTTTCCGGTTTCATCCGTCCATTTTTGCTGCAAAGAAACTCCATGCGGCTCGATCACTGCTTAACACTTGAAAGAGAATTCAAATGTAGTTTAATATTAATCAGGAATACATTATCACATGCTTCACGGTCTTTATGGCTACAAATTTTAAGCCAAACACATTTGATGAAGTTAAATAATTGAGAATATTCAAATGATTTTTCTGCGCGTGCAGATATCCCTACATTTATTTTTCTGTTTTGTTTAATAGTGGGTGTTCATCAGGGTAGCAGGTGCCTGTTTGAACAAGGATTCACATGTTCCTGTTTTCATTTCGCTGTATTGCTTTGTTTAAGGTGGTCATTTTTTTAGTTCTGAAGCAGAAACTCATCTAAGATTCTCTTAAGGCTCTGAGGGAGAAATGGTTGATTTGTTTTATGTATGAAAATCCCTGGATCCCCTCTGATCCTCAGCTATAATTACACAGACTTGGCCAGAGCCTTTTTCATACATATATATATATATATAGACTCATTCTCATCAACATGCTAGAGTTTCACTGCATCGATTTTCTATCAGTAGTACCACGGTTCCCCTCTTTGTTTTTCCTCCCGAGCTGCAGCAGTGACATTTGCTGTCCTTTTGGCTGCGACGGGGGGCAAACACAGATGTCTTTTTCACTTGTCCCACCCCACCTCAGATGTTAGCCAGTTTGTCCAGCCCTTCTCCATTAGCATTTGGATTAATTCCTGCGTGTTATCGGGTCTAGATGTAATACGGCAGTACTGGATGGCAGGACTAATCATGTTGGAAGGCAATACGTTCCTCCCTCCTTTTCCCTCCGCTGCCATCCTCACATCCAAAAACTGATAACGGGGCAGATGCATTAGAGAGGATTAAGCTAATGTGATGGCACAGCCACCTAGCAGGAGACCCCACAGGAGAAATTTAAGAATTAGTCCATGACATCTTGGGAATAACTTGTCAAGACCTGGCTACAGGCAAATATTGAGGATATTAATCCTTAGTGTAATGGCCTTGACTAGATTTTACTCTTGTTTCTGTGAGCAGCTTTGAGCATAGTCATGTCTCCTTAATCACTGATGGAAAGCAGTCCCTCTAGGATTCTCCATTTTTACAGTAATTATTGTGCACGAAAATAAATGCCTGAGTGTTTCCCGGTTTCCCGTGTGAGAAATCGCCAAGTTATTTACATGTGTTCGCTGTTCATTTGTCAGAGTTATATGGGCTGCTGGCAGAAGAGTGCTTTGTTTGTTGCAGTAAAAAAAATGTGACGAAGGCGTAAAATCACAATGCATGTCATTTCACAAAGTATTGTTTGGCTGCTGGTAAAACTGCTGGGGCAGCGCAGAGCAGCCTCTCTGCCAGTTTTCTACCAGATGAGATCACATCAATGTCTCCTCCATGGTTTTAATATAAACGTGAATACTGAGAAGGAACCCACCGTTTAATTCCATCTAACCTCGCTGGATATTGGGATGCAACAATGTAATGAACAAAACGACAGGTTTCCTTCGCATTTTAATTAACGTTATTCTGTTCAAGGGTGTTAAATTATGAAACTCCACTAAAAATGAGGCCAACTTTTCCAAGGGGCTTGGGGATAATGGTGTGTCCTTGCTGCAGGTTTCCTCTCAGCAAGGACAGTTAGCTGTGTCTGTCAGCCTCCAGCTATATTTTTGCGATATTCCTGAACCCCCAGTGATGATTTGTGCTGCTGGATTTTCCTCACAGCTTTCTCCTCATCTTGTTTTCAGGTCTCCTCATTGGGTCGGGCTGTGCTCTCTATCCACTGGGATGGGACAGCGAGGAAATACAACAGACCTGCAACAACAGCTCGGATCGGTTTCAACTGGGTAAGATGTCTTCCAGGACTTTTGCATCTCACGCACAGCCTGACGGATTGAAAGCAAATGCTTCATAAATGCGTAATTTATATAAAAATAAATAAATAACAATGTTTCTCATGCTGCAATAGATGCCGGAGCCATGATTTCTATGTGTTTGAAATTCATGATAAAAAGTCAACTGACCCTCCGGTAGCTGGTGAGTGTTGTAAAGCTAGAAATATGTGCTGGGAATAACTAAGAGCTTGATTTGTGCTCTGTATGCAGCTGGCATTATCAGGACTATCTCACACACAGTAATATGCTACTTTATCAGACACTAGGGGAGAGGAAGAGCTGTTCATGCTGCAGCTGCTCCTTCATTTGATTATAATCAAACAGTGCTTGATTTCTTTTAACTTAGATACTTTATTCAGGATTACAATATAAGCAAGCAACAGAAGAGTAAGGGGAGCCACTATTTAACATCCATCTATCTTAAAAGATTAAAAATTCATCACTACATTTCTCATTAGTCGGACTGATTTGTTGTGTTCAGATACTTTGAGCTCAGCAACAAACGCGTGCAGGGTTCAAAGGGAAAAGGTTTGACCTTGTGAACAAATTAATTCAGTCAGTGAATGTCACTGCAATCATCCTACAAAGTTGAAATATTTTAAGCAAAAATCTCCTCTGGATGGTGGATCTATAATGATGGTTAGTGCAGCTTTCTGACAGTTTGTTGTTTGTGTGAATTGTTGTCATCGACAAATGAAATTTTTGCACAAGGGAACGTCATTAGCTGTCGAAGCCACCAGAGCTCCACTGCACAGCGAACATTCTCATTTTATGACCATCTGTGTCCAGCCTGCTCTTATGGTGAAATGTGACCAAGGGTCTGGATGCTGTGAATGCCCACTTTCACACCCTCCAGATGCCAAGTAGACCATTTCAACCTGGTAAACACTCTCGTCCATATGCAGCTGGAGTGCAAACACATTGGTTAAATGGGTCTTTCTTTGTATTTAGTAATTTTGTAGGGTTCTGCAAAGTACCTTTGAGTAGTCAGACAGGACTATAAGAAATTAATGGAGAGCATAGAAAAACACAAACACTTAATGTCTTCTTAATCTTTGCCAAAGTAATGCCCTGCAGTAAGCTAACAAAAGGCAAGATTGGCACATCTCCTGATGCTGCTCAGGGTACGTTGGGCAGCCAATTATTCTTATCAGCGTGGTGTTTCTTCTGTTGAGAAAATATTGTCAAAATAAACAACTATAGGATACAAAGCTGATGCAGTGATGCAGAACCACTGTGAAAAATGTTTTTGGGGTAGAGATGTTTAAGATTTGGAAAATTCCCTCGTTTGTGGCCCCGCTCTTAACTTTGCTCCCCTATAAGAATTCCTGATTCACCGAACGGAGAGTGCTCTAACACATATAAATAGTAATACTGCATAATACTTTTGAAAAACAATATCTGGTCTGAGCTCCTTTATTCTCCAACACAGCCTTACCACAGCCTGAAAGTCGGCTTCAGGAACAGTTCTCCAGGCTTCTTGAAGGACATCCCAAAGCTCTTCTTTGGATGTGGGCTGCCTTTTGTTCCGTTCTCTGCCAACATGATCCCACACTGCTTCAGTAATGTTGAGCTCCGGGCTCTGGGGAGGATTCATCCCTCCATCAGACCTGCTGCCACTGATTTTCAGTCCACTTCTTGTGTCCTTTGGCACAGCTCAGCCTTTTCTCCCTGTTTCCCTTTCCTAAGAATGGCTTCTTGATGGCCATTCATGGAGACAATTTCTGATGAGGTTTTAATGAACAGGAAATGGATAAACTGAAGGGCCAGATCCATCTCTCAGGTCCTGTGTCAGGTCTTTGCTGGATCACTTTCAGATGCTGTAGATAGTTTTTCGACCTGCTACCTCGTTAATCCTCCATTTATCCAGTTTACCTCATTTTTTTAAGGACACAATACACAACATGATGAGATGTGACAAGTTTTACGCTAATGGCTCTTCGGCTATCACCTTGTTGGTGAAAAAATACTATTTTCTGTCTGTAAAAATGTGTTATCTTTGGCATGTTTTCATATATGCAAATGGGAACAACAGACTGCTAGTATACAGAATGCCTGAAGCTATTAAATGAAATGAGTTTTAATGTGTAGACACAACACTGGTTCAACCATATGATTAGGCACCTTTTGTGTACCTTTTTGATCCTCGAATGATTCTTTTCGTCAGTGTTATGGTCATATTCAAGGACTGTAATGAAAAAGCAGCCAATGTCCAAATAAAAACTTTGAAAGCCCATTGAATAGCCTGGAGAACCATCTCACAAATACACTCAGAGGTGGCACGTCCATTTAAACCCCTGGCAACTAAGAATACAATACGACAAAAATAAGACTGTTAGTTATCTCACCATAGAAGGAAGAAATATGTGTTAATAAGTGATTAACAGCCACATATAATTAAAATTTGCAACAGGAAAATCTTGAATATTTTCAAATCCAACCAACAAATTAGCACTACAGTTTGTGTGATGTGAATCAAGGCTTCATACAGATTACAGTTGCCAGTGTGTCAACAGTCGGATGCATCTGCATATAAAGCGCCTCCGTGTTATTAAGATGGATGTAATTCTCACAGACTAAATAAAATTGTCAGTGAAATTTCAGAGCATGTCTTCAAAAATAATTCTGTTGGATATCCAGTTACCCTTTTTGTGATTTCCTCTTTGAAGGAACTGGCTCTTGATGCAGTATTGGTAACAAACGTGTTTGCACCTATGTGCCACTCACTGCTACTGGCAAATTAGATTTGCTTGTTTAAGACAAGATGCCTGTATTTGTTCCAGTTTCATCCCCAACCTCATTAGCGCCATGACAAGATGATTCTCTCCCATGCGCGCAGCAGATTTCACACAAATTATATGTTTGCCACATTTGAATTTTCCCTCATTAATTAATCTCTCATTTATTAATCATCAGCAGTGCAGTCAGTACTTGATGTATTTTCCAATAGACAGTGCAGTGCACATATGCTGCTCGTATGTTCAATTTGATAACTATCAGAGATTCTCTGCTTTGACAAGGCATGTTCAAAAAGACTATGGCCACATTGATAAGCTATTATATGAGATATATAAACTATTTTGAGATCAGGGCACAATTTATGTTGCATTAGGTTTCCACAGTAAGTACACACTACTGGCGCTTCCTCGCGCTTCCTCCACCCAGCTGTTATTCATAAAACTCTACTCATTCAGGTGTTCTGATAAAAGTTGCTGATTATATTGATCAGTCATGTTCATCACAGTGTTTGGTATCAGTTGTCTTATCACTTTCTCTCAGGTTTGCACAGGATATGCCTGGATAGGTTTGAAGGTTCAGTCAACATTTTGTAGAACCGGTGAAAGTCTGTCGTCTGCATTTTTCACATACCAAACTGTTTGCAAATGATGTTAAACTATTTTCTTTGCATTTGTTTGAACCATTTTCACAAGCAGAAGAGAAATGTTGTAGCCTAGACAAAAATGTGAAGCAGCTGACCCTGTTCTCAGAGGTTAAAGGTTAAAGCAAGATCAGAGATGTACATTACCCTCATGTGTATTAAACTACCCACCGAACAAACCTCCTGCAGCGTATTTCATCTCAGTGAAGGAAAGACTGGAGTACTCTTTGACGGGAGAAGTTCTGAAAGGTTTATCGGTTTTCTTAAAAAGGGTTGTTATCATAGAGAAAGTTTTGCAGTTCCTTTTTAACACGGTCTTGTAAAAGCTAAATCAGATGATGGCTTCCTTTGCTAAAAGCTTCTCTGTTTAGATTTGATTTAAAGCCATTTGTGGCTTTTTGGGGGATTTCCTGACAGACAGGCAGATAAAAACAGGGCTGAAGAGATATTCTCCTAAATCCTGTGTTTACTCTGCAGGCTCCTGTCAGATCGGCTGGGCGTACTACTGCACAGGCGCCGGTGCGGCCGCCGCCATGCTGCTGTGCACCTGGCTGTCCTGCTTTGCAGGGAAAAAGCAGAAGCAGTACCCATACTGAGGACAGCATCTGCGAGGCGGGGACAGACAGAGGCCTCGGGCGGTACCACAAAAGGGAGAAGACTCAGACTCTGTGGACTCACATCAGTACGGCACATCAGGCAACAAAGACACCAAGTCATTACGGTGCTCTGCACGTCGTGGGACACTACTCATCTGACAACTGCAGGGACTGTTTCATAATGCAGCACACACACGGCTTTGGAAACTGGTACTTCTCTTGAAAGATGTTCTCGAAAGAAAGATATATGGACCAATCCTGTTTGTAAAATTGTTACCTTCAAAAAAAGTGTTCTCTCTCTTCTTCTCTCTTCTTCTTCTTCTTCTTCTACAGTCATTGGTGTTTATGTGATAGTGTCCCCTGTGATGAACAGAACTTTAGTAATAGAAGTAATATGCCTTCATTGTTACCTGAAGTGTTTCCACCTCCTCTGCGTGTCTCATTCTTGCCTTAAACACAACCTGAAATGCAATAATCCCTATAATGTAAAGCAGAACCACACTGACTTCCTGCCTCCTCAGCTCAGCCTTTTTCCGAAGATCGAAGCACAGTTTATTTAACACATTCATAAGATATACATTGTGTATGGTAAATGTATTTTATCATGTTAGCAAATGTTTTGTATACACTCTCAAAATATTCTTGGTCATGCTTTTTGTTTTGTAAATAAATGTTTACTGAAATTCTGCTCGTAGGTGTCTTTTCGGGGATAGACGACAGCTCGCCCTGAGGCTAAATTAGCAGGCCTGAACTCACATTCCTAAAGAACCTTTCCCACGACTTCTTTATCTCAGCAGCTTTCACCACATATGGGAGTCCTTTTTTCCAACCAATCAATAAGGACGATAAGGACAGTCAGCTGAGTGAATTCAACTTTTCCCTGTTATTGATGAGGTAAATCTCATGGCCTCCAGTCAGAGTATTTGCCTTTTGATCAGGTTTCTCTACTTCAAAGCCCGAGAATCTTCCAGACAAAGCCTGAGATGTAATCGTACTCTGGGAAATTGAGCAGCTGTGCTTCCATCAAGCTATCAGCTTAATGTCAAGGGGTATCTCATAGTTCCACAAAATGCCTTCAAAGTGTGAATAATAATAACGAAAACGTCTGTGTTGCAGTTACCACGGCTACAAGTGTCATTAGAGATGTGAACTGCACCCAGCATGTCAGTGACTATTTTTAGCTGTTAGGTCCTCTGTTTTATTTTCCTCCTTTGATTACAGACTCCATTTCCAGCCTGTGTATGAAGTCAGCTTTCTTTTTCAATGCGGCTGATGTCAGCTATGCATTTGGCCCTCATTAGCAGTTCCATTTCTTCACAATGCTCAGCATCCACAAGATAATAGAAATACCCCCATCCTTTCCGTTCTCACTCGAGAAATATCTCACATTCTCTGGTGTGTTAGCATAGCTCCTCCGCATTCTGCTCCTTCTCTCAGATCTGCAGCGCTGATTGATATCAGCAGTGATTGTTACGGAGAATCAACCAGATGCCTCGTGAGCACAGGCAGACGTATTGGGGTCAAGTTGGAGCATTCCCTCTTTCATATCATTACCTGTACCTCAGACTGACGGGATGTGCTATTCGATGTGAGAACTTGGCAGCTGACTGTCTTAAAAGATGTAAAATGTGTCGTAACGGAGAACTACAGCTGCTCTTATAAAGGGATATAGGGATCTATTTTATGTAGAAGCCTCGCTCCACTGTCTGTTTCCTTGAATGACTTGCTGCTATCAGTTGTGTGTTTTGCCTTTAAGTGATATTTTAGACTGGAACTACTACGCTGAGAAGACAATTCAACTTGGCAGTGTTTACAGATGACTTTGGTTCTGTCGACTCCGCCGTCTGGAAGAACTTTAAAATGAAAATGGCCGAGTAAAAGTTCCGTACCCTTCTCCATGTTTGGTGGATCCGCCGATTACTTTCTTTTCCTGTTCCACAGCAGACAGCAACAGACTTTTACAAAATAAAAGCCTGTGAGAAACAGACTTTTACAAAATAAAAGCATGTGAGCAACAGACTTTTACAATAATAAAAGCATGTGAGCAACAGACTTTTACAATAATAAAATGAAAAATAAAACCTGCGATAATGCGCGATAAAATATTTATCGGCGTTTAAATAATTAACGAGTTAACTCGCCCAGCCCTACATAAAAGACATGCCAAAAAGATCAGCTCTTTGAGATATTCATACAGTTTTATATTTAAAGGATAGCTAAAGTGACACCAGCTCAAGTTAACAAGAGATATTCCCTTGGATCCAAAATCCAGTCAACCGTGTATCTTATTTTTTCATTTCTGATGACAAAACCTTCAGGTAAATTACAGCTGAGCATGTCATCAACTGAGTACTGCTGAAAATCTGACAACCCAACTGCCTTCATCACCACATCAACAGACTTTAGAGAACCATCCATTCGTGCTGTCAAACTGGTGAGGAAATGCTCTCAGCTTGCTCGTATTTTGTGTATTCTCCATTCTGCTGAGTGGTTAGATGCTAAACTGCGTTTCGTTGTCTCAGTACTTGTACTCTGTGCAATGACAATAAAGTTGAATGTAATCTAATCTAATTTAATCTTTAGTTTCTGAGTGCTTGACTCTCAGGGCCTTTGTAATTATTTTAGGAAGAAAACTGTGACTTGTCAGATAGACACATCCACATCAATGAATTCCTTCTAATAAACATTTTTCCCCTGATAGCACCCTATGAAGATAATTGTGTCCCTTGAGACAAATACTGCTTCAAAAAAGAGAGCATTGCATAATGAATATTACAGCAGAAAACATCTAGAGAGAGCTTGGAAATTTGTGGAGCAGTGCATAATATACAGTTGAATCACTGTAATTAGAACTTTTGAAGTCTTTTTTTTAATCAAATTCTGTCAAATAAAGTTAGCATTCCTCCATCTCGTTAACAGCAAGTCGGAGCATTTTTCTACGGTGTGTTACATCCCTTTTGATCATAGCAGTAATCGGCTGCCACTTCAGCGAGAGCGACATCCTCAGCAACCTTCTGGAAATGGCTGCCAGTACAGGGAGCTTCTGTGTGGAAGGGGTTCAAATAAAACCCACTCACATATCCTCACATATCCTCTTCTCTCTTTTTTTCATCACTGCGCTGCAGAACAAGCCTCGATTCTGCTTGAAGGAGCTGCTAATCAGCTGTGTATGTGTGTTTTCAAAGGTCTGACAAATATCATGTTAAAGTGGAATCCACAGTAACATACACCGAGCATCCAGCATCAGAGCATCAGAGGATGTTTCTAAAAGCTCCCTGACAGACATGGACGGATTACAGCTCAAGGTTCACTGGTTCACCCTCAGGGACACGAAAAGGTGTAGCAGGGTTTCTAAATAAGCCATTTGTTTGAAGTTAGAAAGAGGTAAAGGTCGTGCTGGAGGAGCATATTTGAGCTTGGAAAGGTTTCTGCTCCGCTTTAATAAAGCCAGTGTTTACTTTTTAAAGAGCATGTACACACGCAGGTGTTTCCAATTCTGGCTGATTACTCCTCTGCTCTTGTTCAGAGTGAGTGGAGTGATGCTGCTCATTACATGAGGTCAGTGGAGTCCAGATGAGGCCAGCATGCATTTTTTTCCTCATAGAAGGAAAAGCACAGGTGATAGTAATAACATTAGCTATGGCTCAGTTCCATTCAAGTGGCCCTGCAAGCCAAGTGTGACAGTGAGCCACTATAGGAAAAGAAAATGAGACACCCGTGCTTTTGCTGGTTTACATGCCAGGATGTCTTCGGAGGAGAAAATTCTATTTGTCCCACGCTAAATTGAAAGACACAGCAGAGGCAGGAGGCTTTGAGAGATGTCACACAGCCATGAGGGGAGGTTTGACACACCGGCATGAGTAAAATCACCTCTGTAAGTTTACTGTGGTGCATGGTTTAAATGCTTTGGTCAAATAAGGATAGTTTATCTCGCTGGTGACCATTTCAGGACTATTTTTTTCTATATACTCACATAAAAAAGAAACAATTGATTACCAAGACATGACATCAGCACTTAGTGCAGTCAGTATTTTCTGCTGTAAGTCAGTGAGCAGTGAGCACACTTTAGGAGTAGAGCACATTCACCAGAGCCGTGGGCAACTGGAGGTGCAGCACCAAGGGAATATTTAGGGGTCAGGAACTTTGCTGAAGAGGACTTCAGCTGTGGAATAATAAAACAGACTGCACTCAGCATTTGCTGTCCAATTTTTTCTGTCAGTCAGTGAATGAGCCCTATAATACCAAGTCACTTCTTTGGCTTCTCAGCCATTTTTATCCCCAGGAAGACAGTGGTGTTTAAAAGTTTATGAACCCTTCAGAAGTTTCTACATTTCTACATAAATATGACCTTAAACATGTAAAGTTTTTTTTAAAAAGAGCTCACTGGAACTGAATATCAACAGAACTAAAGAGATGTACTGCAGGGAAAACATCTTTTTTGCTTTATTACAGGTCAATTCAAACTATTCATATTGCATCCTTTCACAACCTTTTGCATCTGAATGATGATTCTATCCAAATCAGCCAAATTAATGTTTGTTTTATTCCTATAATGCTGATTAATATAGCATTGCTAAGAGGAGAACTTTCTCATCACAAAAAGAGACCTCCAGCAGATCGAGACTCAGGAAAGATGGTAATTTGATCATGGAGGTGACACCACACGACAAGGACACAAGCAAATACAGAAACACCAGGAAAGGGAGACCTGCTATGGCATGCACACAAAAATTTAGTAATGACAACGTCTCCATCACACAGTAGACAGACAGGCTTCTATCTATCTATCTATCTATCTATCTATCTATCTATCTATCTATCTATCTATCTATCTATCTATCTATCACTAACATAGAGTGTAAAAGGTAAAGCGGTAAGATGCATCATGGAGGGTCTCCCTTCAGTCTTGGCCTAAAGCAGCATAACCTAAAAGAGGGTTCTGGGTCACCTGAGTCAGCCCTAACTATAAGCTTAATCAAAACAGAAAACTTTTAAGCCTAAACTTGAAGATAGAGATGTCTGCCTCTAAAACCTCCTGGCAGCTGGTTCCACGTGAATAGGCCCCGATAACTGAAGGCTATGCCTTCCTCTCCACTCTTGGAAACTCTAGGAACCACAAGTATGGCCGCAGTTTGAGAGCGAAGTGCACTGTTGGGAAAATAGTTAATCCAAATCTTTTTAAGAAATGATGGAGCTTGGTCATTTATACCTGAGGAGAATAATTTTAAAGGGAACGAGTGAAGAGAAGCTCGGATTGGAGAAATGCTCTCACTACAGCAATTTGGATCAACTGGGGGCATTTTCAGAGAATATCTGGGACAGTCTAACAATAAAGAACTGCATTTTTCTGCATACGTAGGTGAAAGTAGATGGTTCTAGAAACTTGCTTTATTTGTGAGTTACAGGACAGATCCTGGTTAAAAATAAATCCAAGACTCCTTATGGTTCTGTAAGGCAAGGTAAGGCAAGGTAGCAACTACCAGAGGTGGAAAGAGTACTGAAAATTTGTACTCAAGCACAAGTACTGTTACATTGCTTACATTGTACTCAATTACAAGTAAAAGTACTAGTGTTAAAAAAATACTTAAGAAAAAGTGAATACTCTAGTACCAGACTACAATTCACACAGGCTAACCAGAACTGGACAATAGAAGATTGGAAAAACGTTGCCTGGTCTGACGAGTCTCGATTTCAGTCGCAGTCGAATTAGTGGCGGAACGGAAAATTTCCACTTTCCGCTAACACGTAAACGGACCGGAAATGGAATTTCTGCTAGTACCGGGTAAATTTGCTTTAATTTGGAGACCCCTAGGGAGACAAACAAAAACAATTTTCAGTTTTCTAAAGATTAATAAAGAATTATCATTTTACAAAATGTCAATTTTCGAAAAGATTAGTAAATATTAAGAGGATGAACTCAGATGAACACTTGACATTTTCCATTATGTCATTATTTACTGAACAAAGACCTAAGAGACCCCTAGGGGGACTCCAAATGAAAGCAAATTAAAGCAAAATAACTTAAATTTAACGTTTTAAAGCAAAATTTGCTTTATGGGTAGACTGGTTCCAGATGATAGGAAGCAGAGGTGGAAAGAGTGCTGAAAATTTGTACTCAAATTTGTACAAAGTACTCTTCTCAAAAAACTACTCAGAGTATTACAGTTTTTCTCTATTGGTTTGGCTCATTTCTTGAAACAGAAATTACATTCTCAAAACTCTAAGATCATTTGGCATAACACTCTTATAGTTCAGCACAACAGCATAGCTAACCTGCAAAAGCTCATATCTCTCCCAAAACTGTTCACCCATGCTTCAGACCTGATTTCTTTCCCATGTAAAGAGTAAGTGCCATCCAAATTGCAAAGATCTTTCTCAATTGCCTAGGCTCATTTCTTGAAACAGACCGGACGTTTTCAACACTCTTTAGTACATTTTGCAAAACTGAACTGAATTGTTCAGCAAAACACCATGGTTCACCAGCAAAAGCTCATATCTCCCCCTAAACAGTTCAGCCATGCTGTATGTCAAAATGAAGTTTCATTTTCATTCAAATAGTCAGTGCCCCCAAAATGCATTGTCCTTTTGGCATTGTGTGAGCACTACAAGTCAAAATGTTTAGATGTTTTGTCACTATGGCATATGACTACCTAAAAGAATACAATAGTGTATAAAACTGGAGGAAAAAAGTTTCACAGTAAGAGTAGCCTCAAAGCACACACAATACACTCATACCAACCATTTTTATTCACACAAATACTGTGAAGTACGTAACTTCCATACAGTATAGTATTGTAGAAGGAAAAGAAAAATATACATAGCACACATATACTGTAATATAAACACAAACAAAAAACAAGCAAAATCATGTGGCCTACAGTACTGTAAATAAATCTGCAGCTGACAGAAAACACTATAGCAACACTTTACTGGTCACTGTCGTCCCCCTCCCGCTCACCCTCACCCTCCCCCGCCCCTCCCTCATGACCACTGTCCTCACCCTCCTGGCCGTCCAGACGTTGCTGTCTGTCTGGCCACAGATTCTTATCAACATCACAACTGCAATGCAAAGCGGGAAGAAACGCCGTGCATGCCGCAACCATCCCCTACACTGATCTCCTGTAATGTCTAAACATGCAGCGTCCATTGCATGGAGCAGGGATCTTTGGTCTTGAGCATGATGCTCATGCACTCTCCACCTCCAAGCAGAGAAAAACTCCTCAATAGGATTAAGGAAAGGGGAATAAGGTGGGAGCAACTCCATCATCATTCTTGGATGCATAGTGAACCAAGCCCTGATGAGTGGACCACGATGGAAGTTGACATTGTCCCACACAATCACGTAGCGTGGTAGGTGAGACTCAAGAAGACCTCGCTCATATTCAGGGACCAAATTAGTATAAAGGTGGTCCAAGAAGAAGAGGAGCTTCTGTGTGTTGTATGGGCCAAGAGTGGGGATGTGAGTGGCCACACCATTCTCAGAAATGGCAGCACACATAGTTATATTGCCCCCTCGCTGGCCTGGAACACCCACCGTGGCCCGGTGGCCAATAATGTTGCGGCCACGTCTTCGCCCCTTGGCCAGGTTGAAGCCGGCTTCATTTACAAACACGAGGATGTGAGGGGTCTCATTTGCTTCCAATCCCATTGTTCTCTGCAATAGTTAGAGTAAAAAAATTACATGTACCCATCATGTGCTTTTTAGCTGTTTTCACACACTGTTTTTATTTACTTCTTTTACTCTGTAAAGCACACTGAACTGCTTCTAAGCATGAACTGTGCTATATACTGTAAATAAATGTTGCCTTGCCTTGACTTGACTATCCTATATGTATCTAGGGATAGACCTACACAGAGTTACTGCAGGGGGTATTTGACAGAAAGGAGAGGGAAATACTGAAGATTTACTGCACTGAAATGTTGTATGTATTTCAGTAGGCTACTGTACTTGGGAGACATTACAGTAATTGCAGCTCCTTGACCCCTTTCAATAAAAGGATTATAATGATAATTGTATCATACAGTAAACTGTAGTTTTCTGCTGCAGTTTTAAGCCAAAATGTTGATGTCAGATACAGTAAAGCAAATACTTGGAAATCTGAAATCAGGTAAAGGGGGAACAGAAGCCCAAAAAGTTTAGGAACCACTACTTACAGTATTTACAGTTAAGGTTATGACGATAGACAAGCACTAACTGACTTACTTCTACATACTGGTACCGTAGCTCTTTCACTCTATCAGAGTTCCTCTCAAAGGGTACCCTGTAAAATTTTCATGGTCATGTGATGCTTCTTCAATGTCCGGTCTATTGTGGAGATGCTTATGGAGTTGGTATTGTGGAATATGGCATTGTCTTCAATAATGGCAGTGCGGATCTGTCTCAATGTGATGGCATTATTTGCCAACACCATGTTACAGATCTCTTGTTCTTGTTGATCACTGAGAAGTTTTCCTCTGCCACCCATGCGAGGTTGTCGTGCAATCCTAGATATAGAATCCAAAGGACAACTCTGTATTATTGTACTGTACAGTACCATTCGTATTTGTATGCCTTGTATTTTTCTTACAGAATGAGTTACCAATATAATTGTATTGTTGTTTTACATGTACTGTAGTGCTTACAATAATGCATCACTGCACAGTGACTGGAATATTACTCTAAACAGTGTCCTGTACGTCATACAATTCCATAATTGAGCAAGTACATACCTGTTTTCCCTGCGAAAGGTTTGTATGATGGACGAGACTGTAGAGCGAGGCACATTAGGCTGCACTCTGCGACCTGCCTCCGCCATTGTGAGGCGATGGTTGATGACACGATCTATAATTGTGCCCCGAATTTCATCTGGGACAGCACGGTGTCTTCGTGCTCCTCGGCCTCTTCCCTCTATTCCACCACCACGCATCCTCACTCCTCCTCTTCTTCTTCTTCTTCTTCTTCTTCTTCTTCTTCTTCTTCTTCTTCTTCTTCTTCTTCCTCTTCCTCGAGCAGGAACTTGCCCTTGTTCATTTGCTCGGCCTGGTGCCTCCATGTTCAGAAATTGGTCCTGGTCAAGCTCTTTATATAGGCCTACATGTTTGGCAGCACTCACAATCATGGACAGCATCTGTCAGGTAACTAACTATGCCTACCATTTGATTGGTCACCTGAGGTGCTTGAAACTCCTTCTTCGTTAGCAAAGTTCTAGTTTCACCTGATTGTCAATTACTGTCATGAATTTATCAAATGTTACATGAGATTCTATATGGTATTGATGGTATCATGTTCTTGGCCCACTTTGACAATTGAACAGATTATTGTGCATGTGATGACTTATACAATGAAATCATGCTGACATATTTTGGATAGAAGAACCATTAGACCAAGAATCAACTAATCAGTTCAGATCACCAAAATCTATTCACTTGGAAAATGTGCTAAATGTAGGCAAACTGTGCAAACTGTAGGCTACTTGTACTTAATCTTTTGCAGAGATGCACTGAAACAATTGACACATGCATTCAGACAATTGCAATTTGATGAAAGCAATGAGAAATGCCATTCTGTTGTGAACAATTGCGAGGTGGTTTGGAGATTTGTCCATGTTATTTTGATAATGTAATTTCTGTTTCAAGAAATGAGTCAAACCAATAGAGAAAAACTGTAATTACTTTTTAACCAATGGATGTTTTATTGCATCATCAATAGCAGACTTTTGATTGGATTCACCTGTATGAAATATCCACACCTGCCTGGTCTCGTGCTTTATGTCAACAGAGAGCTGGGAAGCTGAATATTAATTTCAGATGCAGCTCAGCACTGGATTAGCATCAGATTAATCGGGCGCGATCTGATGGCCAATAAGGATTTGCATTGGAATAAAACAAAAAATCTGACGGTTTGAATATTAATTCAAATTGTGGGCGTACTCAGGAGCGACTTTTGCTTCTTAAAGTAACGAAGTAGATTAACGTTGTAAATTGTACTCATGTATGAGTAAAATTACACACTTGGAAAAAAATACTCATAAAAGTACAAGTAACCAAAAATCAGCTTAATTACACTAACGTGAGTATTTGTAATTCATTACTTCCACCCCTGGCAACTACACACATAAACATCGTCTTCCAGAGCACTCAGGTCTAAGGACAGCCTCCGTTTTGTCTGAAGTTAGAAGCTGAAAGTGAAGCGTGTTTAAGACATAAATGAGGCATTGGTTTTATGTGGCTTTGTGGAAAAGTACAGCTTAGTGTCATTTACATTCCTTACTGCCTAAAAATATTAATTAACTGAATCATTTTTAGTAGAATAAGTAAAGACTATAGATTATAAATCACCAATGTGGAAGAAATTTTTTAAATTAAACAATCTGAAAAACACAAAAGTAATCAGGCAGCCATCTATCCATGTGCCCCCCCATCAGAAATCCAGTTCTGGGCACCTTTAGCTAAAAACTTGTAGAAACTTTGTTACACTACAGTCCTCTTATGTATGTTTTAACCCTTTATGTGTGTTTGTGAGTCTCTGAGACAGTTGTCTGGGTTTGGGTTTGATTTAACAGTAAATTTGATGGTAAGATTAGAGTCTGGTGTTTTCAGTCAGTCGTGTGTTTAGTTGATGTCCTTTTTATCTTCAGATTAAAAGAGTTAAGGCTCATTAAGTCCCCTGTAAGACCGAATGTGTAGATATATCTTATCCTGTGACTTTTTCAACACAGGATTCTTTCACGTTGTTTACCATTAGCATACCATACCATAGCATTACCATATAGGGTTTTCTTCCTCTGGGCCCAGGACACATTGATGGAGTATTGAGTTCTGAATTACACCAGGCAATACTAAAGGAAAATGCCTGTAAATCTGTTCACAGGCCTCCATAAGAACACAAGTCATTCTCCTAAAGAAAAGAGGAGTAAAGTTAAAGGGCAAAGTAAAGCCCTGAGACCTTGTTTGTGTAATATTGTTTTGAAAGCATTTGAAGCAAGGTCGTGTGAAGAATTCCACCCGTAACCCAGAGAGTATCCGATTCCCTAAAAAAAAACAAGCTTTTCAGGTTGATGTGCAGAGCTGATCAACAGTTACAGGAGACATTTGGTTGCAGTTATTCCTGCACAAAAGGGAAATACCAGATGCTGAAAGCAAAGGCGAACATACAGTATCTATTACTGTATAATAAATACTGTATGTACTGTATGTTACTGTATATTTACAGTAACATAACAGTTCATTCCTCTCTGGTTAGTTAAGTGTCCCAGTACTGTTCCCTTAATATTTGTAATAAAACAATACCTCTCAGATATGTGCGTAGACCACTTTATCAATAACACGCCAGTTTTCTCATGAAGAATCAAATAGAAAAGTCTCACATGTCAGACTGCTTCATTTCATCATCTTTTCCTAAAATAAGACTGGCAGCGACGGATGAGTTGAGACGAGCAGGATCCTCGTCTGGCATGCCTTGACAGATGTCAGCTACAGGATGCAGACTGCTATCACTAATCAAGCTTTCATTTAGGCTCAAACTCTGGCAGCAGCCAAGGTTAAACTCAGCCACTGCAACATTACAGCCCTTAAAGACCAAAGGTAAAAAAAAATCACACAATTTTTCTAGATATCTGAAATTATATCTCCAGGCGGGCACAGTCTGCACTCAGAGTTTCTCAAAGTTCACAGAGCTGACAGACTTTTCATTAAATGATGAATCGTGTTCTGCCGAACTATTTGAAGAAAATAGAAATAGTTCTTCATTGCCTCCGCTTTACTTGGAAAACACAACCCTCTATAGAGTCTGAAAAACAGCACACAATTTAGGGTGAAAATATCTAAGGACTCTACGGGAGGCTGACTGTTATGTAAGATCTGCCGAGAAGATGCAAGAGCAGCATTCTCTGAGCTGCTATAGAAAAAACTGCACTTCTGTTTGATGCAATCAACTCCACTTTGAACACTTTGCAGAACAGAGGCTTCCCTGGAGAAGCATGCTGACACTTTTATCTTTCATCAAATGTTTGTGGGTCATGGATGATGCTGTTTTATGTTGCTTTTTCACATGATTACATGTTTGCTGTAAGAAGCGTCTCAACCAGCCTTAAATATTAAAGTGAAAATAAGTGAATTCCCCACATCTTTTTATGGAAACAGCTCTGTAGCCACTGCTGCGTGTCTAGTAGCTTTAGACGCAGTAACGCAGCTTTAAAGTTTCTTTAACCCAAATGACATTAAAGTTGTTTCTAAAGTTGATGATCGCTCTGCAAACTTGTTTGACAGTTTACAGTAGATATTATATTGAATCAGCAATGCACTGCTGAAAAGATGTCTCACTGTGAGAAACCAAGCTGGGAGTCATCATAAACCTGCAACCAAGCTTGTCTCTGACCTCTTTTTATTCAGTAAATGTGAGAAATTGGTTAACATCAAAACTGGAGAAAAAAAGCAGCAAAAGATATTTTTCTTAAAACAAACTCAGGACTAAAACCCAGACCTCACAGGTAAAAGGACCAGTTTTAGTTTTAGTTGATGCCATTTTTAATTATGCTGTTATCTCGAGATGACTAAGCCTGTTTTTACAGGTTCATTTATCTCATTTATCGACTTTTTGTTTTCTCAAAATCACGACAGATGCCTGTTATCATGAAAAAACAATTACAAAGCGATTATGGTGACCTCTACGAGCTCCTGACCATAGACGGCAGCGTCTGTGGTCATAGATAAGTTTTTGACAGAGTCCACAACGGGAAAGTAAAATTAATATTTCTTGGCCAAGCTAAGAAAAATATATTAACTCAGTTATCTCTTGAAAACAAGCTTTGACATCTGAAGATAAAGAAGATAATTGATCCATTGTCACTACAAAACAAGCCTTGTTAAGTTTGAGTTTTTTAACTCGTGATCTTGATTTTATTATTTCTTTTTTGGCCCCTCTCAGCTTCCATATTTTTTCCAAATATAGTTTTTATGATACTCAGATACTTCTTAAAACGTCTTAAATGTTCCAGGAATTCTGAGCAAGTGTCTGAATAGTTAACCTGTCCATACACGAGTACCTCAGAACAATTTGATCACAACTTTTTGGTATTTCCTTTGTAGTAATGTTTCATTTTTCAGTCTTCCTGTTGCTGTTCTTGTTTAATGGAGCTGTGAAGTATGTCTGATGTTGGAGTTTTGAAAGGAATCCTCTTCCAGCTGATCTCCAGAGTCAGCGATGGCTGCATTATAATTTCATTGTTACAGCCGGGATTCTTTACAAACTTTCCTTGACATTTCGGGGAATTTGTTCACATTCCTCCTATCATATGGTTGTTATTTAAACATCACAGTCTGTTTTCCATCCTTGAAATGATCAAAGCCTTCCTTATTGATGACAACGCATGGGTTTTAAGTGTGATGCATTCCAGGGCTGAAGCTGTCTGAGCAGATAAGAGAGCTGATAATCACGTTGTTTGGTCTTCTCCATTTCCTGTGAGTCTGAAACGAAAAGCTCTGTTAAGGTTTCAGAAACTACTGCCTCTATTGTCCTTGACTTTGACATCATCCTGGTTATCATGGGCTATGCTGGTGCACAACACACTCAAAATGTTTCTCTGAGTAACAACAGTTTTTCTAGATGTATTGTTTCTTACCTTTTATACCTTAAAGGAACGTTTCAATTGCATTTCAGAGATATATTGTTGCAATGCAGTAGCTCTGTACCTACCCAGTATGCAGTTATGATAAAGTGTTTGCAGATCGAGAGAAGAGATATTAACCCTCTGAATATTTCATCTCTTTCAGACAAGAAGCGGTTTTGCAGTAATTCCAAAAAGATGAGATTCAGATATTAAAAAAAAAAAAAAAAAAAAAAAATGGAATGGAATAATATCTGGTTTGTTTTCTTCCACTTTTAATTTCACCTGTTCAATTTGTCTGATTCTTTGAGAGGGAGAACACTTTAATAAACTACCAACATGTATAGAAGCAGCTCTATTTCAAGCATCAACAACAGTGAAATAATGATCACTTTAGATTTAAGAACGTATCAGTGATCGGGCTTAATTTACACATTTACATTACATCTGATTTCAGGCTTTTTGCTGGTATTTTTCTTTCTTTCTCTGTTTATCTATCTGTAACATTGTAAGGACCAGAGTTAAGGATGTGTTGCTGTCCATCCAAATCTAAAACTAGTGAGGCGTAAACCAACAGACAACACTTAGGACAATAAACCAATGAGGACGGTCATAAACAAGATAACTATCTGAAGGTTGGAGATAAAGTCTTTGTTCATGAGTCTCAAACGGAGCCAAAAGTTCAGGTAAACTCTGGATCTGTTAGGGTTTGTGGGTTTTTGGATTGGTTTTGGTTATTTAGTCATTTAGGTTTTGTATTATTTTAGTTTGTTGTTGTGACATCCATGTTATTGGTGTTTTGACTTTGTGTTTCTGGTGTTTTTACGGTGGGATTATTTCTCGGTTCCTTGTTTCACTCTGTTTCCTGTTCCTAAGCATCTTGTTAAGATTATGGTTTGTTTGTGTGCTGGAGTTATTGTGTTGTTCTCTGTTTGTATTTAAGTTGTCTTTTATGGTCACAATCATGGTTTGTCTTCGTTATTTTTGGGCCAGTTATGTTAGTTTCTTGTTCCAATCTCTCACGCATGGTTTTCCTCAGTTCCCTCCCTGTTCTGGTCATTAGCTCCTCTCCCACACACGTCTACTATCCCCAGCATTCACTATTCAGATCCCTCTCAGGGTTTAAGCTCTCCTGTTTCTCCCAGTCATCGTCACATCCTCGCTGTTTTTCCTATTTCATGTCCAGTAATTAATTTAAATTCAATTCAATTCAATTAAAAAAGCTTTATTTATCCCCGGGGGGTAATTAAGGAGGCATGCACAGCAGGCACACAATACAAGACATTTAATGTCAAATAAAATGAGAATAATAAGATAGAATAAGTAGTAAATAAAGCAATAAAAAGGTGCAGATTGAGGTAGGTCAGTCTGTATGTGCAAATGAAAGTCGTGTATTTGTGTGTGTGAGAGAAAGTCAGGAGGGGGGTTAAGAGTTTAGGAGCTGGACAGCCCTGGGCACAAAGGTAGCTTTTCTCCTCTGTGTCCTGCAGGCAGGAAAGTGAAGCCGGCCACTCCAATGATGAGAAGAGGGCGTGTGAAGGGTCCTGTGTGATCCGGTTCGCTAACCTGCATGTTGAGTGTTCATAAACAGCAGGGTCACATCACAGTGTCACATCCTCGCTGTTGTTCCCAGTTCATGTCCAGTCATTGTCAGGTTAGCTTCTCAGGTTTTCGTTGGATCACTTTAGATTTTTCGCTGCCTTTTCTGTTGAAGTTCTGTTCAGACATTTGGGTCCTCTCTTCACGGCTCACCCAGACAGTATGGTCGTACAAACTGATCTTCACTACCCCAGGAGGAGCTTTAATGATGCAACACTGTGGAATACAAATATATATATTTTCCCCATTGATGACCCTCCTTGAAGTCAGATATTATTCATCCTTTTATTTTCTGTTCATTCATTCATTAATTCTGTTTGAACTGTGGATTCAGCTTAAGATGTGGCACTGATCCAGCAGTTTGGCACCGGGCTACAGCTTTAACATTCCCTGGTTTGCATCAGTAATTAGCTGCTTTCTTTATCTAACTTCTCACAATGCCAAAATGTGGAGTTATTTGTCTTATGCATTGAAATATGTCATCTTGGGGGCACAATGTTGTTACAGTATTTTGCAGCAGTATGCAATGGACCAACGTGTACATGTTCTATATTCAAGAGCTTCATTTTTATCAACCAGTCTGTTGTTTTATGGGTCTCTGATGGACTGAAGTTCACCTTCTCTGACAATAGATTTGATGCCTTTCAACATTATTTTAGCTTGTTTTAGACCTTACGTTGGCAAGATGTTTTATTTCACCGTAGATGTACTTATATATCTGTAATATAAAACGTAATCGATAGGCTTACAGCAGGAGTCTTAAGTCATACAGAAAGGTTTCTCTGCCTTTTCGGTGTCCTGATCCTGTTTTTGGCCCATAAATTATCACACCCAGGACTTTCAGAGTTATAAAGCTACTTTTTTAAGACAGCACATTCTCTCTCAAGACCATTATTGGTTTTGTATATATTTTGTCTTGTAGATGTGGTCAAATAACCAAAACTAACTCAATTCAAAGAGAGATTAAGACACGAGTCCTATATTATACTGGCCCAGGGAGGCCCAACTGACTTGAGAAGCCTCTCCTTGAGAGGATTGTAATGTGATTTATTTTGATTTCATATTGCTCCACAGCTGCTTCATTACAGTCATTTGTCATTTATAATTTATAAAGCTCAGAGACGTCAGCTCTGGACTGATACCACATCTTGTTATTTTGCATTTAAAGGGTCTTGGTATCACATACATGCTCCAGCCAAACCTTTTCTCTTAGAAACAGTATATTTACACTACAATACACCTCCTCCATCTCATAAATCAAACATCAATTCAGAGGCAAGTTACTTTTCTAAAAGACAAACACACACACCTGCACGGCTTCCTATTTTCATCCTTTAGACAACGTTTTGTTTAAAATGTTAGCCGTATTTCTTATTTGTCTGTATTATTTTACCTCGTAAATCAGGCAGAGATTGTACTTCACCTTCATTCTCTGATTTAACTCGATATCAAAGTAGATATCGAGCTAATTGCAAAATGAATATCTGTGTCTGTCTTGTCTCATAAGAACAAGCTGTATATAATCCCCACCCATTAATATGGAGTCTGTCCTTGTCGAGGCCTCATCTCAGCCATAATGAGACCTTTTTTGACACGGCAAGAGAAGCAAAGAATGTCCACCACATTTCCCCCAAACAGCTTGTATAGCTGTAAACTAACCGCTCCAGCATGCCTCATTATTGTCGTTATTTTCCTCCCGTGGAAAAGTTGGAACCGGAGCACTGCCAAAGAGCAAAAAACAGAATGTAATGAGGTAAATATCAGAACCGAGACCCACTGTGTGGCTGAGATGCATTTAGTTCACACTGCACAAAGAATTCTGCTAAAAGCTGAGGTGTGTTATCTGAACCTACAAGATACACTCGGATTTGTCCAGGCAAAATACACACAGGCTGTTGCATTTCATTTATCAACAGGTGACCATTCAGTCGTGTAATCCATCACACTGATTGTCAAGTCCCCACATTTTGTCAGTATTCTATGTTTTTTGATGAAGACTATTTGTGGACTGCTTCAAAAATTCAGCACTGCATTATAATTTGATTCATTTAGCCTATGGACATGAATAGAAAGCAGTGGATGCATTGAGTAGATTACATGCAAATAGAGCCCCCCTTAGCGGACACTCGGATGATATATCCTCTGTTCTGTTACTGTGGGAATGTGGGAGCTTTCATTTTATTCAGGAGAAGTCAGAGGAATGGAATGAAATAAACTAACTGGATTTGTTTTTTTTTCCTTCACAAAAAGTATATTCTGAATAAGTTACATTCCAACATTGTGGTTTCGGAGGTTTAGTGTGCAGTGATTTGTTTTACATTGGCTGAATGTTGCAGGTTCCATGTCTGAGGATTCACTGTTTTCATCTCAATGAAAAGTATTTCCTCTAGTTGTAACAGAGAAGAAACTCATGCTTTAAATTCCCTTGATGTCTTCATGGCATAGAAACCACTGTTTTACAGTGATACAGACTCTCCACCAACTGAGGAGTTCTGGTTTACTCAGGAGTTCATGAGGCCCTCTACCGTCAGCAGACCACATCTGCTTATTTTCATTTGCCGAAATTAGCAACCAGACACATTGTCTCATGTCCAAAAGTCTTTAGAAATGACCATCTGGACAGGCCCTTACACTGATGCCAGATCAATAGATGTGATTTTAACACATTTATAGTGTTTCATTTCAGCCTCCCACTTTTTATCTCTAACACCGTGCTGTGAGCCAGCACCCAGACACATTTATTCCACTTATTATGAGTGTAGTTATTACTTCTTTAGGATTAAAAGCATCTCTTTCCCCACTTTGAGGTCACTATTTAGATAGATCACCAACACTAATTTTCCTGTCGCGCATATTGTCCAAAACCAAAGAACCAGAACTGGTCTGTACAACACTGGTGGTGTTGTTTTCAAAGAGTAGTTTGGACTAACTTTTTCTTTTTGACAGTCAGAGTTTAATCTTTCTACAGGTTATTTGAAGTGGACGAGAAGATGTAGCAGAACACATTAGAACAATAGATAAAGGTTAAATTCATAAACATAAAAAAACATCAACTACAACTATTTTACTATTTAACTATTTTTCCTAAGATAAATCATCAGTTAAGAAGATTGTGTGAATAAAAAAGAAGATATTGTGATCTGCTGCCATCTAGCGGCCATGTTGCGTAGTACAGCTGCGTCTCGCTCTACGTCATCACAATAAGGAAGTAGCTGCCAAACAAAACGCACGAGTCCAGGTTAATGATAATAATCCTTTATTCATTTATCATCTGTGCATTATATCAGAGTTAAGTTGAATATTGAAGGTTAAAAAGACAGTAAAAATTTAAAGTGAGTCCAGCTTGTTGGTTCTATCCTGCGTGGTCACTTTTTCTGTGGTTTTTGGTTGAAGCTCAATGGAGAAATACTCACACCTGAGAGTCATCGGAGAAGGCTCGTTCGGCCGGGCTGTGTTAGTCCAGTGTAAAAACACTCAGGAAAAATATGTGATCAAGGAAATCCAGCTGCCGAAGGTATGTGCAAACGATGATAATAATCTAACCTACGTATTATGTTTTTTTTGTTGTTTTTTTTGTCCTCGCCTGTGTTGTGGAATTCGATTTGAGGAAAATCTCCTCAGTGCAGAATATATTTCAGGAAAACCAATAATAATGCAAATAAAACCGTAATCCAAACAAACATATCACTGTGTTTGGTATCCAGAGGTTGCATATGGAAATATTATCTGTGCCCTGCTGATAAATTGCCAGATTGCTGCCCACATTCATACCTGGAGACTATTTGTTTTGCATTTAATGTAATGTATCAATGCCTCTGTTTGCATTTTTACAGAATCAATCCAAATTGGAGAATTCGAGGAAAGAAGCCATCCTGCTGTCCAAATTGAAACATCCTAATATTGTGGCCTTCCGGGAGGCGTTTGAAGGTTCGGCTCGGCGCTCCTTTTAAACCTACAGTATGGGAAGATGTTTTCAGGAGACGCAGCTTTAGTTGTTTGGGTTAGAAAAAAGGAACTGTGATTGTGTCTGTTCAGTGGACGACCTCCTTTGCATAGCTATGGAGTACTGTGGTGGAGGAGATCTGCTCCAGAGGATTCAGCAACAGAAAAACACGCAGTTCTGTGTTGAAAATGTACAGTAGGTCTTAAATACCTACAGCTATTTTAACTTATCACACGTCTATAGTTTGTTTCTTATTTTGAACAATTTGTTTTTATTTCCGCAGATCTTAAAGTGGTTTGCTCAAATGTGTTCCGGTGCAAAGCATATCCACGATAAGAGGGTTTTACACAGAGATCTGAAGTCCAAGGTACAGTCTCATCTAAGCATTGTAGTTCCTTATTACTGACAGGTCTCTCTTTGCATGTAAAATAGGCTGCTCTCATTCATGTCTCATCTGTTTATTACTATTTATTTATTCAGCCATGAAGAAAAACAGTCACCAACAACTGATGTGGATGATCAGATTTTCCTCTTAGGAGAAAATAATTGAAACCAGTGGTCATTAATTTGGTTCCCTGATTGGTTGAGGGTTGATGGAAACTCATCAGTGTGAGCACTGTGGAATGAAATGATCATAAAGAAAAGAGTCGCTGATAGAGTTAAGATCACTCCAACTTATCCATAATATGGTGATGCTGGGACAGCTTGCTGTTTGTATGTATCCCCCCCGTGTTAAATCAGCAAAACTTTCCCATTTCCTTACCCAGAACATTTTCCTGACGAATGATGGTTCAGTCAAGCTCGGAGACTTTGGCTCTGCATGTATTCTGAACAGGTACTTTAAGGGGAAAAATGCCATGCTCGGTGCTCCATTTGCTTTTGCTGTATTTTAAACTTGACTGTTGATTTGTTGCAGCTCCGAGGCTTATGCTCATGCATATGTTGGCACACCATATTATGTTGCACCGGAAATCTGGGACAACAAGCCGTACAACAATAAGAGGTATGTTTAGTTAGCTCAGCGAACATGCATACTGCTCTAATTCTCAGCTATACTCGGGAGGCCCAATAATAAACAGATTCCAGGCTTGTTTTGGGGAAATTTTTAAAGCTGTATACCTTTATCGCTAATAATATTTCATTTACAAATATTTATAAGGTATCAATAAAATGTCCACCCACCAGAAACTAACAAACGATACACAGAAGTTGGACATAGGATGATCATGAAAAGCTGTATGATATCCATGGTACATAAAGATGGTGGATGCCTCAAGTCAAAATGTGCAGTTTTATATGTTTGGAGTGACAAACTCAGTGCAAGAAATCAATATATCTGTTATTATTTATTATATTATTATCTGTTACACACCATTATGATAATAAAATTGCCAGTTTTTGGGGAATGGAGTTGTGTTAAAGTGTATCTCCCCTCATTAGTGTTTTAAAGTATTATTTGAACCACACCTCTCTATTTGACCCGACCATCATCAGACATTCGGACAACAGACGCACGTTCTTATTCAGTAAACTACAGAAATGTCCTCTTCACTGGCAAACTATTCAGTTTTTGCTGTTTGCGTGTCAGTAAATGTGAGTTTTTTTCTGAGTTGTGACTTGATGCCCTGCTGTGTTGGTTCATGATGACTTCCTGTGGTGAAAGAATAACCACATGTGTCTCTGTGTGCTCTGCAGTGATGTGTGGTCGCTGGGCTGTGTCCTCTATGAACTCTGCACCCTGCGACACCCGGTACTACCCCTCGACTGGGGGCCTCTCTTTAAATATCGTCACTGAACGTTGTGTAAAATCCGTCTCCTGTCACGGCACAAAGCGTTGTTATAGAACGATGAGGCCTGTAGCTTCAGCTGAGTTGGATTATGGGCTGTGTATTTTTTTGTGATCGAATGTTGCAGCGTGGTTTGTTGTCTCAGGGAGCCTCGCACCTCTTTCCTGTGTCCAGTTCCAGGCACCGAGCTGGAAGAGCCTGATTCTGAAGGTGTGCCGGGGCGCATACCCTCCTCTTCCCAGGCACCTGCCCTATGAGCTGCAGTACTTGGTCAAGCAGATGTTTAAGACGAACCCAAAAGACAGGCCGTCCGTGCACACGATCCTGACCTCTCACCGGGTTTCCCGACTCCTGCGCTCACATGTGCCGTCGCAGGTAAAAACAGGAGCTTCTTGTTCAGTGACGGCTGCTCAGTCAGCTGAACGTGAGGTGATTTTTACAGCTTCTATCGTCAGAATGCAAGTCAAAGTTACACAACTTCTTCAGCTGTGGTAAGCCTATGTGGAATCTGACCTTTGACAAGCTGCTGTTAGTTCAGATGGCATCCGAGCTTTTATTATGAGTTTGATTTACGGCACTGCTTTGAGTCTTTTACAGGCCGCAGACAACGAGAAAGAGGGGAGGCGCACAGGTCGGTGGAACAGAGAAGAAGGGAAGAAAGTGGCTAATCTTCTGGAAGAGAAGAGTTTGATTAATACATCAACATTTGAAGGTAGAGCCGGGATCAAACTGAAAAGTGTGGCCATAAAAAGATTATTTGCAGAAAGTTTAATGTGGCGGTTTGTGAGAAAATAGGACAAATGACCCAGACTGTTTACCCCAGATGTGTTGTTACCCAAAGGCGGCTGTGAAAGCACCGAGCCCCGCCCTCAAAGGCAGTGGGCGAATGAGCCACCAGACACTCTGCTGCAGGTGTTAGCCGGTGCCAGCCTGGCCTCATCAGACAGCATGGCCTCGGCCGGTTCGACCCATGGTGATACAACAGCAGTGGAATTTTCATTTCCTGAGATGCATAACAAAAAACTTGGAGAATGAAGCACATTATCGGAATGTTCTTCCCCTGTTTTTCCAGGTGTGTCAGAGGGGCCAGAGGACGGCCAGCGGAGGAGACGATGGGAGAGGGATCCTCCTGAGAGGCTTCTGGATATGCTGGAGAAGGCCCAGCTGAACAAAGCCTTCAGCACCTTTTTGATAAACAGAGGAGGTCTGTTGATATTTGACATGCCGTCTAATATAAGAGCTGTGGAGTATGTTTCCAAAGCATTCTTAATAGGGGCACTTCAGTGTCATATATGGTGAAAAGGGGCTGCGCTGTGTGTGATTTCTACCTTCAGATAACAACCCTCTGATCGGACCCCTGTCCCAACCACAGGGTGACGACACCGACGGTCCCGAGCCAGAAGTGCTTACAGACGAGCACAGACTGCAGTCACGCTCTGATGACGAGGACACGTAAGACTTGTGGCTGTATTTTGTTGATATATGACGAATGATTTGCATCGTGTGACTCATCTCTGAGCGCATCGGCAGAACAAAAAGAGAAAGAACCGCTGGCTGGTGGTTTTTATTTAGCTTCAGAAAGTCCCAGTGGTGTTTCCGCGTGGTTCCGCTCCCATGTACATGCTGGAAAACATTTTAAAGTTGAACAAAATGTGCACATGGGGTAGGGACCGTGCGATTTCTGACAAAATATCTACAGTCGGGCCAGTAATTGGTAGACAGTGAGGCCCCAGTGGCAGGCTACATAAAACTACAACATTTCCAATTTTATTGCACACTTCCACATGTTTATAGGTATATAATTATATATTTGTATCAGTATGTACAGTATAATAACACCCCCCACCTGGATGATTGCAGCAGCTGTAAATAACGTGTTACATTCCATTTCTATTTATATATTTAGCTTTTTTTTTATTTTTCTGCTGCTGTTACCTTTTAAAACTTCCCCTTACGGGTTGAATAAAGATATAAATTAAGAAAGGCTTTCAGCTGTTTACAAACATGTAACAGTTGCATAATGAATGAGCAGACTCTCACTTTTAAGATCTGGTGATTGAAATGCCTGGATTCATCAGCTTTGCTGGATTTTGCTCATTCTTAGTAGATGGTTTATTCTAATAGATTTCAGTACGAGTCAGTTTCTCTGTTCTGTGAACTTCTCATAGAACACCAGCTCAATGCTGTGATCCCGATCAGATCTGAACCTTCTCCATTCTGTTTTTATTCTCAGCGCTCCGGTTTAGCTTGATCACAGCTCTGTCCAAAGAATGCCGTCCCGGCCGGGACTGCTCTTTCCTGTGGGTGTGAACACCCTTAAATTAAAGCTGAGAATCAGGATATTCCTTACGCAGCCGTAACATGAATCTGTTTTTGCATATAGCTGCAATAATAAAAGCTGTGTCACTGTCCAAATAGTTCTGAGCCTGACTGTATGTCAGCACCTGGGAAAATAAACATTCTTCACATTGAATATTAATGTGTACATGGAGTCTCCACTGCTGAATGTATGGAATGTGCTAGCTTTGTATTATTTCTATCATTGATCTCAAATATGAAAACACGATTAAAATGCATTGAATTGTGTGTCTTTTCCTCACAGGGACTTTGAGGAAGAATCTCCATGTGACTGGATAGAGGAAGTTGAGAAAATGCTCTTGGAACACTAAAGCTTCATTTCTTCTGACTGAACTCAGTCACTCAGTTTGGATTAATGTTTACACTTGATGTGCCAACCTGATGTAACAAGATGATTTAAAGACCATTTGATAAAACTACCGACTGTTGATTGCTGCAAAGAGACACTAAAGATTCAACATGAATGTTCTTGAACTTGTTATCATTAAATATGTGTTTCTATAAAGATGTTTGAGGTGAATGTGTGTGCTAATTCTGGTTCGATTGAAGCATCTGCTGTGTGCTGTTCGGGTCAGCGGTGATAACATTCCCAGTAGACCGAAGGCCGTCTGGAGGCTGCTGTTCAGCTCTTAGGGGAAGCAGGAAATATTAGCCTCAAAGAAGCAGGGTCTCCACAAGGTCATGTCATTTTGAGCCGGCCTGCGCTTTCTGAAGTCCGTTTCCTCGACGATATCAAAAGTAGACTAAACATTTTCAGTTGTTATTCTCTTGATGAGAGACTAGCAAAGCATACATCTGGCCCCTTTGGCTGTTTTCTTTTTCATTCGTTGTGACACTGATGCAGAACGTGCACAGATGTCAAAGATTTTAGTGCCGTTCCTCCCACATAAGATGCAGATTAAATGCCACTAGGTGGCATCGACACAACTGCCTAAAGCGGAGTGGGAATAGCTATGATTATCCCTCTGGTAATAAAGATGAGCTGTTCACAGATATCAGTGCTCATCTTGCTTATATGTGCACTTAACTGCGTTCTCGTGTACAAGAAGAACCTGTTACTGTCTGCGCTTTGCCAAAATAAACGCTTGAAAGTACGGAGTAAAAGCAAACAATAGCTCAACCCAAGCCTCGCCCATCACATTTTGGGCTCAACAGCATATAGATATTACAGACCCTTGAGTCAACAAAACCGGAATGGTGCTGACTCACCAACGGTCACACCAGGGATGGATTATCCGAGAGCCAAAGTTCCTGAAGTGACTGGAACCTCCCAGTGGCTGACAGGAGAGCTCCACACCCTGAGACTGGGTATCTGCCCTGGATGTGTTTTATTGAGGAAGCTCAGGGCTGCAGCTCGGCTCTTATCTCGGAGTCACAATGAATCCCCATCCAGGGCTCACTGTTCAGCCCCCTCTGCTTTTTTTTAAAATTATATTTTGTTTCCCCTTGTGCCCCCCTAAGATGTTCATGTTCAGTGAAGATACAGATAAATTGGTGCAGCGTAGCTGAGTTACAGCGTCATCGTGTTCTGTGTCCTGCAGATAGGAGGGTCTCCCATCAGTGGTCATGGTGCGTCCTTACAACTGTTTGGAGTTGAATAATTCTCTCCATCACATGCGCTCTGAATTGGGACCCTTTTCAAATTTCAGATTCTATTTCTTAAATCAAAAGTCTTTATTTAACAGTGATGGACAGTAGTAACACAACTTTATGAGTAGGTTAAGTGAGACACTGTGTGTTTTTGTTATTATTTATTAAGTTATAAAACTAGCTTTTGCTTTGTCACTTGGCATCATATTAATAATGATATTGAGACTTACTGTTGTTTGTGCAGGTCTGCAATAACACTATTAGTTGAAAGCATCCACCTCCTTTGATCGTAAAGACAAAAGTTGAAGACCTGGCTTGAAAATAAATCCAGATAAAAAGGTCACGAAGTTGCTTTTCATAAAACACAGAGCCAAACAAGCAGATGAATACAGGCTTCCTCTTGCAGGAAGGATGTGAAGCTATCTGTTGTACCTCAAAAGGAGGCAAAAAAAGAAATGAGCTGCATTTGTGCAACACGTCTACACTTACAACTGAGTTTAGAAGGTCAAAGGGGAAATGCAACTTTCTGTAAAACCATGTTTTGTGATCCGACTCAAAATCCTGTGCCCACAAAAGAAACTGAGAAATGAAATGTGCAACGAGCTAATGTTACCCCGGTTACCGCAGAGCTCTATGTTTGTTGACAAATGCGAGAAAACCACAATACCGAGGTGTTGCTCTGAGCCTGCCTGCTGAGCTCCTGATGCAAGAGAAATCAGTGGAAATGAAGCACACGATGTGATGCAGCGCTTCCTTCTCTTCTTTGGCACTCGCCTTAAAACAGGCTACATCCTGTATTTCAGCATGTGCTCTGAGTCAGTCAGCTTCATTTTACTGCTTGGGGGTCTAATCTAAAGTGATTCATTAATTCTCTTCCTGTTCATCCTGGTGACCTGATAGCAAACAATCACATAACATCCCCTATTATCAAATGATGCACAAAAGACCTTTCATTTAGTCCATCTGGGAGCTTGTGCACACACCTCGACCCTCAGCTGCTGTCATCACCTTTGACGAAATAATGACACCGGCTATCTACGACACTTTCTATTCCTCCTCTTATGTGTCCCTGCCTCTCTGTTTTGGGCCTGTTTTTTGCGTGTCCTCAGTTTCACTCAGGAAAAGCACCGCAGATGCGAGATGACCCAGTGATCTCTGTCTGGCTACCGATGCTCAGAAAGCCATTTTCTATCGAAATCCCCTGTCTCCTCTGCAACTTTTTGGTTGGTAGTTTGGTTTGTTTGTGGTTTGATGTCCAGCTACATTACTTTCTGTATTATATATAGCCTCAGAAGTACAAAGTGGGGGGTGAAAACCACCACCACGTGTCAACCAATAAAGAGAAGTTGTTTGTTCTTCATGGGGAGCAGAGCTTCCTGTTAATAGCAAAGCACTTAAACGCTGCAGTTGGGAGTCTCTTCGCAACTATAAATATGAAGGCTGTCATTGTTATGATTATTTCTAGCGCTCTGCCGTGACCCTCTATTGTCTGCTGCCAGTGTTTTGTTGCTCTGATTCACACAATAGAGACTGGCGTGGCCAAGCAGGGCTTTGTTGTGGAACAATTTATCAGCAGCTCAAAGTAAAAAGATCAAGAACAGTTACATTAGGAAAATGTGAACTGGGACACTTTTGGCTGTGTGCAGGTTGTACGACCTTTTGCTGATTTGAATGCCACTATTGTTTGTAGCAAACAGGAGGCCCCCCACCTTTGGTTAGGGTCACAGTCCCTGCTCGCCTGTCTCTTTGCCATCCTTCCTTTTAGCCAATAATAGATCAACTGCAGGCGACAGAGAGGCTTCCTCTCGGAGCTTGAATGTAGGCTACTGAAATCTACTGCTTTATCGTTTTTTTGAATGAATGAATAAAGTTGTAACCAAATATGTGTTTGTGAAATGTGGTCATATCTTATTGCTCATCACATCTTTCCTTATTGGTTTGCTAACATCAAATTAAATTGTTATCTATTGAAAGCAAGAGCAGACAAGCAGAAGTGCTGAAGCAAGAGTGGTGATCTATTGTGAGCCTCACCATGCAAGCTTTATAGCCACGCCTTCAAAGGTGCAGCAACAGGACGGCACCTTTATGGCCACGCCTTCAAAGGTGCAGCAACAGGACGGCACCTTTATGGCCACGCCTTCAAAGGTGCAGCAACGGGACGGCACCTTTATGGCCACGCCTTCAATGGTGTAGCAACAGGATGGCTCCTTCGTGGCCACGCCTTCAAAGATGCAGCAACAGGATGGCTCAATCTGTACTCACCATCTTAAACTTCAGCTGTGGCTCCACTTAGGTGAAATTTCTCGTCATCTTCTCACTGCTCATATTCTAATATATGCTAATGAGTCTGATATGTTGCACTGGCTCTATGCACATTTCACAGTATGGTACAGCAGGATTACTGAAATGAGCACCACAGTAACTATTAACTATAACTATTTTTTAAAGACTTCTATATTTTTCTTCTATAGAAGGAGCGTACCCTTTCATAGATTCAACTGGACTGTGTCCTTTAAATGATAGTGTAATTAGGCTTGAGGCTTAATTTCTCATCTGCCTTCAAATAATCATGGTTTTATTTATGGTTTCTGGTTTGTTTCATTTGAAAAACGTAATTTTTTGGGAGGAATATAACTAAACAATAAACTTGCAGGGAGCAATGTTGGAGCCAAGCTGGTAAGCAGGCAACTTGATATGCACAACATGGTTGTACTGATGAGATATAGTTTCATTTCCTGTTATGTTGTTTTGCCACTGATTTGCTGGGAGGGTGGTTCTCTTATCTGCTGTAGCTGTCTCTGCAAGTGTTAGGATGCTCGAGTTGCTGACACGAGACTTGAAAATGAATAGAAATGAACAGCTGTCCCCAACCTGTGTGCCAAATGTTTCAAACTTTCTACCAGACGGAACTATTTGACCAATCCTATAGGGGCTGCCATACACTCCAATGACAGAAGAAGACACATGTGATGGCTGCCGATGCTGGTTTGCCAATTTCCTCAGCCTCCAATTAAGTCACAAAACAAGTACGACACAAATTCATTTAAGCATGACAAAGAAACTACAGTCCATGCACTAGCATGAATTAAATCAGTCAGTCTTGTGAGTCTGAGTGTCAGCACAAACGGTGCTGAAGCAGGCAGACCCCAACACAAGTTCAAAGCATGATCAATATCTGGTCAATGGTTAATGCTTTTATCAGGCCAGCCACTTCCTAACTCACTTAACATGAGCAATGTTTGCCCCCGTGGAGATGATTCCCATGGAGAAAACTAAAGGATGCAGTGTTCATAACATTTTACTGACATAGTAGCTGCAGGCTCACCTTTAAAATGTGTTTAATGCAGACAGCGTTCAGTAACATCACTTTTAATTTGATTAAACTCTGTCATAATTTAAAGAAGGCGTTTTCTTTAATGGGGGTGCGTGTGGCTCAAGTTGTAAAAAATATGGATGCTCCAGTCTCCACAAAGTGAAGCTTGATTGGAAAATTTCTTGTTCAGAAGTTTAGATGAGATTGTTCCCTGTAGGAGCTATTTGTAGAGTTAGTTTTTGTTGTTTGGTTCTAGCTGTAAATTTAATTTGCTAATTATGAGTAACTTTATTTGATTAATTTCAGTGCTTTATTTAGATTAGATTTTTTGCTAATATTCCTTGTTAGTTATTTGTTTAGAATATTTTTGGTAATTGGGTCACACTGGGCACCTGGAGTACCAGCATGCACCTGGGTGGGCCAATGGTTCTTTTCTTTGTTATTTTGTTTGTTTTATTGTTTGAAAATAAATCATCAGAAAACGCAAGAATTCATTTTGGACATTTATCTTCTTTTGCCTGTGTTAAACTACATCCCCCATGGTGCATCAGTGGCCTTTTGATTTTGTTTGGTTTAAGTTTAATTTTTTTTTTATGGACAAATGGCCACTACATTCCCTTTACTGAGGGAATCATGAAAAATAACTAAAACTCCTTACAGGACACCACTGTTGGATTATCGTTCTGTCGACGCCACCTCTACACCCGCTGGCACTATGTTGGCTTCATCTGTCTGTTACGTGGAGCTAATAGTGTGGTTTATTTCAGAGCGATGCAGACAACCTCAGGGCTATTGATAAGCCGTGTCCTTCCCACCACGAGGCCAGAGTGTCAATAAATTGTCTCTCCGGGGTCCTGGTTGAACAGGATGTGGGGGCTGAATGCTAAATTTTTTATGTTTTACAAGGCATTTGGATGGAAATGCATTTCTTTTGAAAAACAGGAACTTATAGAGTAAACAATACAAATAATTAAATCTCACTAAGAACACTGGCTCTCAGGCAAATGGGGGCTGAGCAGATGATGGAATTAAATAGCTCTTTTCTGTGGCACCAAGAGCCTGAATTCTGCTGAGGAAGAGAGGGAGAGCATTGTGTAGGCTCAGTGGAAATTCCTTATGGGGAACATGCTGACCTCAAGGGCAACCTGAGAGCGTCGGTGTGTGTTATGGGCATTTGTTTATGAGTGTGTGCTGCAGTATTATCACTTATCCTGCCATGTACTTGATGGAACTGCTGTAAAACTTGGTAAGAAGCTTAAATCCTATAGTTACCAAACAGTTCAGAACGATTTTTGATGTATTTCTTAACTTATTCACGGGTATGTTCAGTAAAGAGGTTAATAAGGATTTGTCAGGGTTCACAAACCAAGCAAACATAGCAATGTACTATTTAAAACATGAAAATGTGCCCATTTCAACTGGCCTATGATTAAGTACACTTGATAAACACTAAAAGTACACTGAAGTACACCTAATAAGCAACATAGCAAATTGTTTCAAATGTGACGTTGCAATATTACAGTATTCTCAGCATTTTACAGCAGTAATGAAAAAAATTAGGGATTTATATATTATCATTTGCCACATGAGTAAGTGGTGGGACATGTGGCTCTTTCCAGGTTTGAACCCGTCAGCCTTCCTTTCTCTGTTGTTATGTCAGTTGCATCAATAGGCTGATTAGAAGCTGTAGCTACAGGAGAGGATTAATGTCTTCACATTAGCTGCTCAGCCATTGTCTGAGGAGTCTTTAAAGGAAGGACTTCCCACAAAGGAAACCTTAACTTGTCTCATCAAGCAGAACACACCCAATTTATTTTTTTCCTCCACTCTCCAACAGACTGTAACACCAAGCTCAGTCAGGCTGAACCAGATGGTAACAAAGGCAGCAGACTGATGTTACTGTTATCTCACGTGCATGTACAGTACTGCATGTATGTAAAGCCACCCTTAAGCAGTTGTCCACCCATGTCCAACCATGAATAACAAGTATGCCAGAGAAGGAAGTCCCAGCTGTTTTTTCAGGGAAGAATGAGTCAGTCTTGTTCCCTTTTCACTTTAAAACTTGTGGCTTCCATGTCAAAAACGAAAGTGTTGTGGCATCGATAATATGTCTCTACAAAACTCCCTCACGCCTCTCTGTATTCAAACACACGCAAAGTGACAAGAGGTACCCACAGCATTGTTTTTTTTGGTTTCCAAATAAATCAAAACTTTCCTGGCGTGACTCAGCAACAGAGCAGTCTTTCTCTATTATTCATCATCTATCTGCAAGATTTATGCATGTAAGTCCTGGCCTGTATACTAATACCACAGAAGTGGGACATAACAAGCTCAAATTCTGCCTACAGGTAAAGACTTGACTGGTCAATTAACCAAAAAACAAGTCAGGCATTGTGCAAACTGTTTTTGTACCCTTCTTAACAAGCTGAACTCTCATTTCCATAAACACCATGCTACCCTGATGCGGGGAGTATTCTTTCAACATACTGCTTATGCTCTTTGTTTCATTCCTAAGATGTTGTGCAACCTCATCTGGTCATATAAACTCCTCCGGGAATTGATAAGAAATGTTTATGGTCCGAGGCGACAGAGAGTTAAGGAGGATTACACGTGACCATTGGCCCTTTATTTGGTCTAACCATCTCCTTGCAGTCGATTCCACAGCTCGTTATTAGTTTGGTGCTGCCTCTGGTTTTAGAATGAATCAGGTTGTTATACATTTCCTTTTTGTCAGACATTCTAACAACTGATTATTTGAGGTAATCTAATATATTTTTATAAGCTTTACCGAGCCAGGAAAGTTGTCTTGAATTAAGTGGTCTGCTTCCACCTTCTCTACCCTAATCACCCAAGAGATTTTCTATAAAACTACCTATTTTCTACAAAACCACAGGAATGGAATTATCAGAGATTTTACTGGTAACTGTGAGAAAATAGAGCAGATATCTAAATGGGCACTTTCCATATCAGGATAATAACAGCCATTTCCTCCTTAATTTAGCCTGCAAGCAGGGAAAATGGCTGATTATCCTCTGCAGAGACCCCCCTTCCCCCAGATCCATTTGGCAGGATAGGCGCTGCCCTCATTATGTGATCCGGAGCTGTGGAGTGAATCTGAGAATGAAGACCTCACCCCAACACTGTGCATGACCCCACCCAAACTCCATTCTCCTGAGAGCGCAAACACACACACACACACACACACACACACACACACACACACACACACTCTGAGGTGTCTGTCAATGTTGTAGCAGAAATCACTCCTGACACAGAGTGACAGCACTTCAAAGAGGCCATCAAGTGGTTCAGTGGAGAAAACATGCTGCATTTATCAGAGTGATGTTAACCCCCAAGCTGGAGGTCTTCATGCAGACTTGTTTTTGTCTTGACTAAGACTTGCAGGATGAGACTTACAGTGATGACCCTGACGATAGCTTCTCAGACCAAACATTATTATTGTTTTGTGTGACCTTGTAGGCTTATCTATTGGAAAACTAAATATATGATGTCAAACCTTCTTTGAATATCGTATTCTACTGCAATGCTTAATATGAGAGTTTTAGTTTTCCTTTGAAACGCGGACACACGCAAAATAAATCATATTTTCTCTTTCCGTCTCGGATCAGACGAGGACTCGGATGCATGCTCCCATCTGAAATTGCCAGGGCAATAGAAAGAACAGAATGTATGTGATGACAAGAAGTGCCGCGTCTGTGTTTTCTCATCCTGCAGCCTGCTGGGAAGGAAAGGTCAAGCTGATTAGATAACGGTTGTGAATGCAGAGAAGCCTGCTGGGCTATTATGCGGGGCCCCAATTCCTTATACAGTGAATTAATACTTACTTTAGTATATTCAAATCAATAAATGGGAACTCTTCACATGCTTTTAGAGTTTACATTAGAGACATATCACAGTTGATAATAGAAAAACCCTCAGAAAAAGCTGAACGGACATTCTTTTTTTCTTTGCTCGAGGTGTAAAAGTGGTGGACAGGCTTAAAACATGAGTGTGGTTATCTTAAGTGCATTTAAACGAATGCCCTCATCTTTGACAGTGATGTCAACAGCCATTAAGACCTCATGGTTCGATTCCATGCACTGAATACATATCTCAGCTCATCTGTAAGTTGTATACAAATGAGTCACTTATCCTCGTGGCCCTTCCCCATGTCTACGATGCTCGGTGAGCATTTGGTCATGTCACCTTTCGTGTGGGTACCTGTTTGTTTTCATAACAGCCTCAGCCTTTAAACTTGCCAATTGAATCACTCCCACATCCTTCCAGCCAGACTTCTACTGGTAGCATGAATAAAGTGCAACTGGCTGACTTTCAAGTCATGTCTTAAAAGTTAAGGCACCGTGTGTGTTGATGCTGTGTTGATTCCTCTCTCATCGCTTGTAAAGTTTTCCAGTGTGACACCGAACCTATTTTACTTAATGAAGGGAAACTGTAAGGTACATTTCCAGGTCTACATTTCTAATCTGAAACTCCCGTTGCTTTCGTGACTCCCAGATCAAAGAAAGTCCTATTTTTAAGCCATTTATTTCAGCTCCGGACCTTTTAACAAACTATCCTATTCTTGATTACAAATTACCTTTCAAATCTGTCTGTACAAGTTCAAGCCTGAAATCATCTCTAAAACAAGCGTGTACAGCAATTAATATCCACAGAAACCAGGATCACATCTCTGTTTAGTAAATATTATGCTCATTATCAGCTTATTGCGAGACCTAACAGTGGATTTAGTATTTCAAACATAAGCCACACGTTTTTTGTATATTTGTTTTTGGTGAACATGTGGGAAATTTTCCAAACCTCAAGAGGGCAAAACAAAAGGAAATGTAGCTAAACGTTATTCTCCATTTTCCATGTACTCTTGTTTACACATATAATGAAGTACTTAAAATGCTTTTAGTACTCATATTTTGTACATACAGTTACTAAAAAGACCAGTTTGACTTTATGGGCTTAAACTGTATAAAGAAGTCCTTCACAAGCCAACATCAGGTTATCTAAAGCCTAAACTTTTAGCTTACAGGCTGTAAGTTTCCACATCATTCCCTCTTTATTTTTAACACTAACCACATTTCATAAGAAAATCCAACAATTTCACATGATAGAAATTTAGAGACAACAATCTATTTATTTTGTCATGGCGTAAGCACGACAGAATAGTTTTTTAAACTATGCTGCATGGCAATTAGCAAAGTAATTCTTGGCTAATCTGACACATCCTGATTTATGGCGGGGCTGTACAGACTGTACTAGTGTGGTGAAGGGGCACAGCCTTGTCAGTTGAATCAGAAAACACCATGTCCTTGTGAAGGAGGGAAAGCAAAGTGTTGCAGGATGATAAAATGAAATTCCAGTCTAGGTTAAGAAAAACAAGCTTTAACTCTAAGTCTAGAATCAGTTGATCCAAACTCATATTATCATTATGGCATGTAGGTGATTGTCCCCAAAAATAATGGGATGAATGTTTCTCTTGCCTAAAAAAATGTCAATTGTATTTGTCAGCTACCATCAACTGAGGCTACGCTACACGAAAACGAAACAAGGTTTTTTTTTTAAAACGGGTACGAATATTATTGCGGCCATACGGCAACACTGCTGTAAAGAGTCAGGTCCAGACGAAAACGATGAAAAACGATGAAACGATGCAGTACACACGAAACACCTCTAGGTGCGCTGTAAGCCACCCCCGCCGGTTACACCAGAACAATAGAAGAAGCAATGCACATGCATGTACGCCCCTACTTCTACGTATGTGTATACGTCACTGCGTTAGCCATGTGGCTGACGCAGATGTAAACAAATCCGTTTTCGCTGTAACAATGGAAACGAAACGACACCGTTCTCAGATCTTCCCACTCTGGAACCCGTTCTCAAAAACTATCGTTTTGGGGTAGTGGGAACGCCGGCTCCGTGTGGCCGCGACAGCCAAACGATAAGAAAAAGTATCGTTTACAGTGAAAAACGTTTCCGTGTAGCCGTAGCCTGAGACTTCCCCTCTTCTACCACTTATTGCCACATATAAAGCTGAAACTGAGGCTACGGCTACACGAAAACGTTTTTCACTGTAAACGATAGTTTTTCTTATCGTTTGGCTGTCGCGGCCACACGGAGCCGGCGTTCCCACTACCCCAAAACGATAGTTTTTGAGAACGGGTTCCAGAGTGGGAAGATTTGAAAACGGTGTTGTTTCGTTTCCATTGTTACAGCGAAAACGGATTTGTTTACGTCTGCACAGCCACATGGCCAACGCCAGTGACGTATACACATACGTCAGTGACCAGAAAAAAAGCGGCTTCTATTCAAAATCTGGAAGAAGACAACACAACAAGGACAGACAGCGATCATCATGGACCCCACAACATTGATAGTAGCACTGCTGCAGACACTGCTAACTACAGCGGCATTGTTGAAGGAACAACGTGAGCTTCGCGCTGGTAGAAGTAGGGGCGTACACGCATGCGTATTGCTTCTTCTATTGTTCTGGTGTAACCGGTGGGGGTGGCTTACAGCGCACCTAGTGGTGTTTCGTGTGTACTGCATCGTTTTCAGCAAGCGTCGCGTTGTCATGTGGACAGAGAAGCCCCCCTGTGTGGTCGAAATCGTTTTCGTACCCGTTTTCAAAAAAACCCTCGTTTCGTTTTCGTGTAGCCGTAGCCTGAGTCAGACTCCATCCAACGTTCGACTTCCCTTCTTTACCCATTCATTGCATGTAGAACAAAACATTAGACAAACAGTTTTAGCGCCTGTATATTGTGTAAAGTGTAAAGTCAGGAGGGAGGGTTGTGTGCACTAAATGGTTGTCTGCTGCGGGGCTATGGCTGTAGGCAAACTAGGCTACAGTGTATAGATACACATAGATCTATGTTTACATGTTTCCTTGTTCAGCATATATTGTATGTTTCTTGTGTGTTCCCTCTGTGGTACCTAAGTCGTGTCTAAGTCTTGTTCGTTCATTGTAAATCACACCTTCTCATGCCCACGCAACATTTCTCTCCTGTGGAGACAATAAAGGCGAATCTTATCTTATCTTATCTTAAAGTTGCAACTGTTTTCTATAGTGCGCTACAACAGTCTCCATCTGCCCTGCGAAAAAAAGAAGTAAAGGAGCAGTGTCGTAAAGTTTGATGATAGAAACAAACAGGTTTTGTGCCACGATGCAGCTCCCTGGTTTTCATCCATTATGTCACATTCAAGTTAAATATTTAAGGAAATTTTATATTCAAGCATCAACACGATTTAAATGACAAAAGGTTTCCGGTGCAATGATTAGTTTACGACAATACTTGGCTTTTATTCATGACAAATGGCGTGAGAGCAGTTTGAAAAAGTCTGTCAGTGTATTTAGTCTACAGTGAAATGTCTCTGGAACGAAGAAGAAGGCACTTTGTGACCCATCTGTAATTCTGTAACAGTTTTACACAAACATAAAGCCCTGTACATCTATAGCTTGATATAGCTTTATGTTAATTTATTAGATTAACACACTAAAGTTAGCATCACAGCTTACCATGGATATAAATACAGTTATACAGGCACATGCAGCAATCAACATCACATCTGACCTGCGGTTCAGACATTTCCTTCCGGGCCATGAGCAGAAAAATTGTGTTAAACACAATTACAGTTTATCCACAGGAAAAGGAAATTAGTAAGTAGTAACAACAAATCCACTGAAGTAAGCATTGAGTCAGGTAATAATACTGCAAAGCGGAGGCTGTCAGATCCACGGTTCCAAACATTTGCCCCGAGATGAAGACTGCAATAAGGTAAAGCGCTCAAACAATCCATCCACATGGTCTCATGGAAGTGTCCTCATGCTTTATGCTGAGCACAGCCCCCCCCCCCCCCCAACTGTCACACTGAAGACTCCGTGTTGAACACTTTAGCTTTGAGGGTCATGAGGCTGCATTGCAGATGGGAGCTGCTTTCTGACTGCAAGGCCTCGGAGAAATTGACATCGTATGCACGGCTGACCTGAGACTTCCTCTTGATGGAATTCTGGATGGTCTCCGAGGTGAAGTAGTAAACAATGGGATCAAAGCAGCAGTTGGATACAGCAATGCAGAGGGCTATCGGGTATATGGTTCGAACCACCGACTCCACATAGCAGTCTTTTAATGTTTTTGTTCGGACGAGGGCATAAAAAACCAAATTTACATTGTAGGGGATGAAACAAAAACAAAAAATTAAGAGATGCACGGCTATCATGCGCAGAATCTTAGTTTTGTTCACCTTACCCCCACGGCTGACGGTTTGGGGACGCCGCAGAGTCTGCAACACCATTATGGAGCAACAGACGTTGAGCAGCAAAGGGATGATGAAGCCCACCGTTTCGATGAAGATCACCACTTTGGAGAGGTGAGATTTCCACTGTTTGGACGAGAAGTTCTCGAAGCAGAAGGTGGCGTTCACCTTTTCATCATTCGATGTGCTGTTCAACAAGAACCCCGTGGGAAGGCTCCCTGAGAGAACCAACACCCACACGGCAGCGCACACTATTTTGGCGTTGCGCTTGGTTCTCAGCATCCTTGAACGGATCGGGTGCACGATGGCCAAGAAGCGATCCACGCTGATGCAGGTGAGAAAGAGCATGCTGCCGTACATGTTGGTGTAGAAGAGGGAGACGGAGACTTTGCAGAGCATGCTTCCAAAAGGCCAGTTCTGGTTGATGAAGTAGAAGACCCTCAGGGGCAGCGTGGAGACAAACAGCAGGTCAGACACTACCAAGTTCATCATGTAGGTCGTGGTCTCATTCCTCAGCTTCAAAGAGCAGGTGAAGATGTACATGGCCACAACGTTGGTGATAAGCCCAACCACAAACACAATGCTGAAGACCGTGCTGTACAGTGGGTATTTGAACCCGTCATTCTTGCTGCAGCTGGAAGACCCCAAGTTACTTGGAAACGATTGCTGGGTGATGTCATTCAGGAGGGTAGTGTTGTACATTCTGAGACAGAGAATTGAGGAGGGCTGTTATGTAATAGCTATACAATGAAAGGTCTGCCTTGCACGATGAACTGACCATGAATAAATAGCCAAGAACAGAGCAGTCCGAGACAGCAACGCATTGAAAGAAACTCAGGCCATTTGCACAAATGTTTCTTTCCAACACAGCTGCCCATGTCATAGAGAAGTGCTGCACGTGGTCTTGATGCAGTTAATTTGGGGGTTACCAGACATTGAAAAGATCCCTCTGAATAGATACAGGTCCAGGCCGGAGTTTCTTCCCCTCCCCCTGCTCTGCCTCTCTCAATCAGGCTTCACCAGACAAGGTACAGGCTCACTTTTACTTTCTCAGATAACACAATTGTGCCTCCCTTTCACTCCATAATCACAATGAGCATCTCCACAAAGTGAACAGGGACTTATCTTCATTCAGATCTGTTTGAGAAGTGTCCTCATGGTCAGATTCCTTCTCTTTGTTTAAAGTCTCTCTAGTCCATTTCAGCTCCAAGGCAGAAAAATTGTCAGGTTCCCATCTCTCAGCAAGTCCTGATCACGCAATACCATGTTTCTCCTGAAGAAGCAGAAGTAAAAAAGCTTGAGTTGATCCCCTGCTCTCTGTCTCTGTGTGACAATGTGAATGTCTTTCAAAGTCTGTCTTCAGGATGTATTTCCTGTCCCTTCTCTGTCTTCCTTTAACAAACAGCGAGGGTCTCTCAGTGTCTCCCAGGCTCTCCCTCCAACAGCTTCAGGGACTTTTGGTCAGCACTCATCACATCCAGAATCTCTACTCCTCCTTTGTGCCGGTATCAGACAGTTTTTCTACTTTAGAGTAGAAGGGAGAGAAGCAATAATAACTCCTCCTCCTGCCTGACAGCAACTCCTCCCTCTCCTTTGTCTGCTTGTACGGTTAAAGAGCCAATCACAACAGCAGTGCACTGTGAGGGGATTCAACAAAGCTTTGGAATAAGTGCATGTGACTTACCGAAATACTGTCACACACTTTGAATTAGGGACACATGTTGAAAACAAATGTTTTGGGGTATCTTTAAATGTTCCTAAGTGGAAAAAAAAAGGTTTCATCTGTGGAAGTGCATTGATGGAGTCTAGAATCTCAGGTTCTATTATTTGTTTGGTAAAAATATATATCTCGATATTAAACTAAATGCCCAACTCTTCAAGGTTCTTAATGAGTTTAAACTTAACTGTGCTGGAGTGCATTCAGCACATTGATTTAGCTTATTTAGTGCTTTATAGTATACTTGTACATTTTCTTTTCCAGCAGCTGAAGTTGGTACTTATTTTTCCAACATCCAGTTAGAATTAGCCCCACTTAGTTAGCATGAAATGCTGCTTTATGCTTGATTAATAATAGTCCAGAATAAGTCGGAATCAGTGTAATACTGACAAGCTTTAAAGAGCCGATTCTCGTGTATTTTCACATTTTCGCCAAAGTTTTTTTTTTCTTTGGTATTTTTACTCTGAGGTGATGTGAAGTCTGAATCCTTCTTCTGCTACTGTGCAGCATGACGGGTAGAAAAAAATCTGATTAAGGCAGGGGGGGTCAAAAGTGCCTGAGAAGGTCTCTGAAAAACATGGGAAGGGCCCAAGGTGACTGCCTCCACAGATCTGCTTTCAGCCTGTGTGGGCAGCAGCTCCGCCAAAGAAGAACAGCTTTCTATTTTCCTGGGAACATTAGAAAGAAACAAAACAGAGAGCTTTCTCTGTTCAGCAGTATTGCGGTTGCCCTCGTCGGCCCATGCCCGAAGCTTTCTCTCCTCAGCGCATTGTGAAAGTCGCATTCAGCTTCTCCCTCAGCTGAAACTTTCTACTTGGCAGTTGGTAGAACTCTGGGGCGCTTGCTGGGAATGAATCAGCTCAACGGGGAAGGATGTGAAGTTTAATTAGTCTCAGACAGAGCTCTAAGCGTCTTGATTACGTTTGAGTGATATTGTTTGGGCCCATTGTTACTGCGCTAAGGAGAATGCATGCTACCTGGTTTGGTTCTCTGCCAGCACACAAATGTTTTGCCACTATTTGTTGTTGAAACAAATCCTGCACTTATATGACGACTGTAGCAGTGTGTTATTGGTTCTAACAATATTTTCCTGATGTGTGTAGTGCTTCGGAACATGACACCATTACAAACATAGCTTCAGAGTTACCAACAATAGCCAAACAAATGAAGGAAAATCTCACAGAGAATCAAAGAGACAGTGGGTGTTTTATGGCCTGTGAGTCTCTCTTTGTCAGCCATCCGCAAAATAAACATCATCAAGGCTCAAAGAAAATGTTAGTCAAAAAAAACTAAACCTGTACTATTGTCTTTCACTCGCAAAATAGTTACATCCAGCACATAAAAACAAGCACTTCACATGCAACGTGGTCACTAAACAAAAACATGTGGCTTAAATCCTTGGACTGTTAAATTTCTCACAATGGCAGGAAACTGTCTGGCACCCCCCAAGGCCAAGACCGAAGACATGGTGTGATTGTGTAAAGACCATCAGCGGCATTCAGAACCCGGCCAGAGACAGGCTTCAGATCTGATGACAACCTCAAGTTCGACAAATGAAGAAGAAAACAAACCAACCCAAACTTGACTGGCTCAGCAGGCATAGATTCGTCTGATGTATAATGCATCAACACCCAAAGCTGTTGAGTTATGTTGAAAGCATTTGTAAAAAAAAAATGCATCGTGTAAAAGTCTGGCGTAGGAAAGTACCATCAGCAGAACTGACATGAAGTCAGAGTACAGTTCTTTCATTAATATCACTGCCTCCTTCACAACTTGTGTGTCAATATTTAATGTTGATGTTACAAGTTGATGTTGCAAATATCAAATTCAACTGTTTGTTTGTTGTGTGCACAGATTTCTACAGGCTTTTGAAAATACTTTCGATATCTGAGGGTTTAAATGAAATGAAACAAGTAACTACAGCCAAGTATAGCGGAGTCAAAAGATGTAGTGAGGTATAAAGTTAGAAAGAATTCCAGTGTGCAATATCCAGGGCAAAATGACAGGAGACAATGTAATGTGGAATGTAATATTCACAGCTATGTGTCCATCAGTGGAGAATTTTCAGTCTATTTTTCTTACTGATAAATAAGCATTTTATATTCAAAGATGGGGTTATTATCTGCTGTCTCAGTGTATTTTTTAAGAGAAAAGTCAAATCTCTATTCATTTTAAGGGAAAGTACCTCACACAGAGTTGGTGATACTTGCTTTTATACCTACTGTAAATATTTAACTCATCAGAATGTTGCGATGGAATATCCCATTTCCAAGTGTCACGTAAAAGTGTAAATTTGATGACGATTAATAACTAGCTGAGGAACAGATTACTAAAAAAAAAGACTTGAGACATGACTTTGGTGTCAAGACGTGAGACTCACATGTGACTTTCAGAAGCAGAAGTCCTAATAATTAGACAACTACAAAGCAGGCACCCAAAATGCAAACTGCAGAACAAACGTCTTCAGACACGAAGGCACTCTGCTCCATCCGACTGTGCTTCAAAGGGCTTTGGGCTCATTCTCTCACGTTCACCTTGGAAACAGCGGCTGCACAAATGTTGTGCTGGGATCCACAAACAAACAAAAAGAGGCAGAACTGCAGACGCACCAGCCACTGAGGGCATGAGTCCTCCGAGGGGGTAGGCCCAACACAAACTTCATAAAAGAAGGAGGAAGAATGATGTTTTAACAGCGAAATCAAAATTCTGAGGGAAATGGCGCATAAGCTGAGCTTTTAGACGGTTAAAGCATGCCTGACTGAAACTCAGATAAGGCAAAAATATTCATCTTTTTTCCAGAGAACCACACGTGTCTTTGTGAGATATACCAGAAACACAAAGATCCGTCAGAGGCATAACAAGTTATGTTTCCTAATCTTTTCTGGAAAATCATGAGTGAAAACATTAACATTTTACAGGGAAATCTCTGGCTCACCACCTAAAGTTTTCTCTGTTTTATAAACCAAATACTCCCCACCCACAAACAATTTTCACTCACTCCCACACAACCGCTCTTTGCATGTGCAGTGCTTAAAGGAGTAAATCATCAAAGTTACATTGACCCATTTTTATAACTCTTCATTTCAATCCACAAACCGCTGTCGCGCTAAATCAACAAGAGCGTGAGAAGGGATGTGTGAAAAAGGTCAAAGTTTGAAGACAAGAGCTGCTTCTTAAGATGCAGCTAAATTTGCATCGTGGCCGAACAGCTTATAATTATGAACTAAACAGGAAGTACTCGAGACGAGACTGACAATTAACCAGAAACTATTGTACATCCTCTGTAGGATATTGCACAATGTCCAAGTGTAAAGAGTGAGCCTGTGTCCATGCCAGGAATTTAAAAAAAACTCATTTTCTGCTTGGTTTACACAATTTAAGCAATACTCTCTAAACTGAGCAAAAACAACCACGAAGGCAGTTTCCTTTTTTTTTTTTTCGCTTCGCCATTAATTTACATCTCACACCGTAACAGCATCCTGAGCTACGTGGCGCATGCTTGAGTAGCTTTGCAGAGGAGTACTGAAGTTAGTCCACTTAAGTTTCTTTATAGGGTTTATAGACACAAGAGTATAAGACTCAAAACAGCCAGAGACATGCGTGCAAACAGACGTTGTCGTGCTCGTCTGTCTGAGAGAGGAAATACAAACTCCAAATCTGGTTCAGAATTCGTTAAATGGTTCAAGTTACACAGTGCTGTGGATCTCTCTCTGCCAGGCAGTCTAATCAGAAAAATAACACCAGTCTTTTGCAAAATAAGCTCTTATTTTGCCATAAATCTGATATATTATTGGTCCAAAAGTTGGGGAGAAGCCGTGGTTTAGACTTGGCTTTCCCTGTTTAGTCCTTGGTCCGATATCGGCCTCGTACCCCATCTCTGCTCCATTCAGACTTCTTCTCCCTGTGTGGGAAAACTCCTCCCTATCTCCCTGTATCCGGTACTTTTCTACTATAGGCTTCATCCCACCTGTTTTGACTCCCCCTGTACGCATGTAGCAGTTTCTCTCAACACTCAACTCAGGGTCTTTCCTGTTTTCACCCTTCACACCGTAGGGTCAATCAATGTTTGCTCCCTTCAAAAAGGCTGTGTATCAACTCTGTATCAGCAAAATGCAGAAATACGCACAGTAAAAGTTTATATTAAACCCCTAACAACATACAGGTTTATAAAACTGGGTAAAAGGCACAACCGCAGGAGCCACAAAGAGAAAATACAAAACAGTCCGCGCATTCACTCCTAACTGAAGTAGAGTGTGTCTGGACTACTTTAGATAAACATTTAATGGGACTTGGGAAAATAAATCATGATTTATTTCACACTTTGACACAGAGTGATGCACAGTAACATGGCAGAGTGCCAACGACCGTTAGCAGTTGTGCACGTTTCCTCATTTGACTTTTGAAATTCTTGTAAAACTGTTTAACTTGTCACTGCTATGATGAGCGTTTGGTATTACTACAGCGTGTCGCTACGTTTTAACTCAGTTAAGTTCACAAAAAACAGAATATTAACACGACTGACAGTCTAATTCATCATATTTTGGGATTAAAGACAAAAAAAGAAACCTTTGAGCTGAAATGCAAATTAACATATTAAGAACAACCTATGTTAAACCTGCTACAAATAGCAAAGTTAGGTAGATCTGTCATCAGAAAACTGAACAGCCGATACTTGTCCATCAGTTTTCTCTAAGCGATTAGGACACGAATCACTTGATTTGCTCATTTGATTAGTCTTTGGCTCGAATGGAGATCTAGCGTCATCATCATCAACTGTCTAGTGATGATTTGGCATTCATCAAATAACCCCTAAACATACATAATCATCTGTTAGGACTCATAATTAAAACTTTTAACATTTCACTGTGGTGGAGATGCACGATCAGCATTATTCAACAGTCTCAGCAAAATTAAGATTTCAACTCGACACATTCAGGCAGGTATTTGAAAAAAAAAGAAGAAAAAAGGTGTTATATGTGCAGTTGAGGAAGCAACAACCACATGCATAACCCAACAGGTTGTTCTGGCAGGAAGAAATGAAACTCTGCCGCCTCTAATCGTATTTCCTCACAGTCAGTTTAAAATCATTGCTGCCACTTCCTGGGGAAATTCACCACACGATTGATGTCTAATGGTGCACTTCTTATGATAGTTTTAGGTGAATTCGAGTGATAAAAAAAGTGCATTATTACAAAGCCAAACTGGTTAATTTAGAGGAAAATGCATGGACCTATTATTCAGCAACCCTAACATACAGTTAGTGGTTATCAGCAGTGAAGTAAAGGCACCCCAACTGTGCAAAGAGGGTGTGACAATATACAACTGCTGACCCCAATGGTTACCATTTATAGGACAAAGTTATCGTGGTGTGTTTTACAATAACATATACATCAAGAATGAAAGTTTTTATTTTAATTTTATGTACATAACATTATGAAATGTTACCCTTTGTCAGGAGCTCACAGCATTTTTCATACAAAATGATAAAACACTAGCTTTTTTATATACTAATTGGCCTGTTAAAGCAATAACGAAGCTTTGTGTTGATTTCTATTTGGGGTGATTTAGCAAGTCAGGATTTACCTCCAGGACCTACACGAGCTTTAAACGCAGTCTGCTGGCAATTACACTAAGCGAGCACTATATCATTACCACAAGGAGCAATCTGGGGAGACGTAAAAAGAAATCCTCGTAAAAAGTCCGCTGCCAATAAGTTAATAAAAAAATTGTTGTAAACATACCAAATTACAAGGAAATTCAAGTGAAAAATGAGCTGCGTGTACAGTGTACCGTCGCCATCAGGAAACACAAGAATCAACATGCTCGTGTGAGTCAAGCAGCGCACACATCCTCCAGAAGAATACCTGCATACATGTTAAAGTACGTCTTAAACAAAAAGAGTTGTGACCGACCACACCTTTTCTCAGCATCAACATCCAACGGTGAGCATAGTTTAGGGTGGCATATCAGTAACTAAGACAAAGTGACAAAATCATTGCTTAAATGTGAGACAAACTGTTAATGAACAAAGCTGCATCATGTTACACTCTAATGCAAGAAGAGTGCTTTTACCTTGTTTAATACATTTTAATCCAGAAAGTTGGACAATCAAGGCATCCAAAGTACAATTTGGTTACACAAATGGGTGGAGGGCCGTTATTTAATAACTTTTAAGCTATTCATTTCACACACTAAAGCTATTTAAGTATCGTTATCTGCTTCCTGTTACTGTAAAAAAACAAAAAAGAACTTTTCATACATGTAAATAAGAAAGTGTAGAAACAGATACTTGTGATCAGCCAACATCAGCTGACTGAAACGAGGGTCAGGCTATAAGAGAAAAGCAGCATTGTGTAAAAGGGTCGATTCAAAGCTGATCACTGTAAGTCATCACTGATGGGACATAACGAGCGTTCAGATCTGTCTGATGAAGCCCTGTTTTGTGACCGTTTGGGATTATTCTGAGGCATTTTCAGACATCTGGCACCCTTTTTTGTGTGTTAGCAGACTGGAACAAACAAAGACGACACAGACTCCGCTGAGCCTGTTGTCAGTGACAGAGAAACAACAGACTGTCGACTACTGTGGCACATCTTTCCTGTTCGGCCTCTGCACGCTCTGCTGGGGACTGGATTAGCGGAGTAACCCAATATATTTCCAACCCACTCGACTGTGTTTGGACGAGGTTTACAACAAAAACACAGAAGCATCAGTTAGCGGGTGAAACCTTAAACCATCTGCCTCTTCAGTATGTACATCCCCTGTGACAAGTCTTTCAAGAGCTGACCAACCGGGTGTTTACTTTGGCGGGCTCTCCTCCGTGGGATTAAACCACCTCTTCTTGAGTTCATCACTACAGGGGCGCTCTAGTCAGTTTTTGAAGGCCCCGTAGCGACTGGCTTTGCTAATGAAGGTCTTGAGCAGGTCATGATCCATGTCTGCAAAGGCCTGGGTCTGCGTGACAGCTGTTAGGTGGTTGACACAAAACTTGAAGCAGAACTCCTCCAGGTCCTAAAAATGAAGAGGGCTATCTGGTCAGTGCTGAGGAGTATAACCGACTAGCTACTGTGCAGGCCCCCCGCCACCATGGTGTCTGACTGTGTGTCAGGGGCTATAAGCTTACCCGCGCCTCATATTTGACAGCAGCAGAGAGCAGAGTGATGGCGTTCTCTTCAGAAATGCCTCTCTTGATCGTTTCCTGACACAATCTCTTTAGCCTCGTCTCTCTGTAGAATGTAGCCAAATCTAAAAGTCCTGCACACACACACACACACACACACACACACACACACACAGACACACACACACACAGCTGAGCGTTTAAATTTCCGGTTCCCTCGAGCTGTAAAGAATATCAGTCCGTGTTACGGCTTACCAATAGCATCCTCTGGTGGCAAGTTAATAGTGTCTGTGTAGAGATACTCCAGGAAGGCTCTGTAGACCAGGTATGAGAACTGGTGAATTTCTATGGCATCTTCATCCGTTTCATTCAACAACGCACGGAAATGCTCACACCTGGACAGGCAAGAAAGGAAAACACAGCCGTGAATGATTACGGATGAAACAAACCTTACTGCAGCAGCTCACGGCTGGATGCCAGTCTGCTTGTTCACAAGTCTCCAGTTATTCCTCCGGATCAGACTAAATTATCATATTTATTTCAGACATGAAATCAGTGTAAACAAACCCAGCAGCATCCTAAAAATAACAGAGTAGTGTAGAAAACAGTGTTGATCAACTGTCAGACACTGACAGGTTATTTGTTCTCACGTTTAACAGGAGACAACAGCAGTGGAAATCCTTTCCGTTAAAAATAAAAATCCCTTCACAACATCAACTCAAGGGGGGACATATCTATGTTCAAGTCTACGATAAAGAGACGACTTAAAAAAAATATGCAAATCAACTCATAAACCGAAGAACGCAGAGAAAAGACACAGACGGAGCCGAAAACTGTCTTTAAAGGATCGACTGGAACCAGAATGATAGGAAGAACACAAAAAGCAAGAAGGAAGTTAATGTCTGATTAACAGAAACCAGTAAGGCCAGGTGTATATATCCTGGTTTTTATATCCGAACACCGAAAGAGACTCTGCAGACGCGCACACCGCTTTTTCAAACAAGCCTGTAGGTCAGCCACACCGACGCTTCCCATGAATGGGTGTGTACATTCTCTATAGTTCATTGGAAACGTGTGGCTCACAGCAGTTCTCCTGCAAAGCCCCTCATCAACCCAAGTGTTGGGAATTTTCCTCTTCTCCTCCCTTTCTTTTTTTTTATCCGTTACGTCTTTTTCCTTGATGAAAGCGCATCCAGGTGCACGGGTAATCGTCGTGCTCAAATGTTTGAGCTGCGCGCCAACAGGCACAGAGGAGTCCGTCGGTTCCTCGAGGACCGGTGAAAATGACAACATTTGCATGATACAAGCCTTGTGCTGGAGCGTACTGAGAAACTGAGAACTGCCTTTAAAGCACGAGGAGGCAGTGTGATGGCATTTATTGATCATTAGAAAGAAGGCAGGAGAAGGTGGATGAATTATGGGGTGTTCAGAGATGAAGTGTCTGCTTAGTTTCATCCAAACGCAGCAAAGTTCAGTGCAGATAAAGTTAAAAAACAACAAAAAAAGACACCATAATCACTCCATGTTTTTGGTGATTACCTACAGAGGCACTCTAATGACCACATCCTGCTGTTTTACACTACATATGGAAATGTTGTGTCCTATCACTTCTGACTTTGTGAAAAACACACACCTTATTCTTATGAAAATGTAATGACTTTCCCCCACCACCTCCCTCTGAAACAGTCTGGATTCCCCCTGGGGAGGCCTTGCATTTAGCAAACCTCTGACCTAAAGCAACAAGTTTCTTTGGGTAAATGAGTGAAACCATCTGCAGCGGCAGAGCCAACCACCTGACGCCAACCTGAGCTAGCTGCATTTCACCTGCTGAACGGCTGAAAGCTGGAGACGGCTGCAACACGTGCCTGGGGGAGATCTACAAAGGAAAACAGTTCTTTGGGGATGTCCATGCTTTCCTGACTTCAGGCAGGCGGACGTCTGTCAAGGATGCTTGAAAAGAAATCTGATTTCATGTTCATCAAATTACAACTGAGCCTTTAAAAACAGGTTTTACATAGTCAAGAACTGTAATTCCTTCCTCTAATTTGGATCTAAACAGGCTCAAATTATCGTTGAGAGTCGGCCCTTTGCTGATATTCATTATGTAGCTTTAATTTGAATATGGTTATATCTGAGTCAGTAGAAATATTTCTGGGCCTCTATTCAAATAAATAGTAAATAAAGCTTTTGTTTTATTTAAAAAAATAAAATAAAATAAATAAATAGTAAATAAAGCTTTTGCAGCCCAACATATTTATTCAATTGATTGACATTATCAAACTCAAGATTAATTTTCAAGGGCATTACACACACACATGTGTATGTGTATATATATATATATATATATATATATATATATATATATATATATACACACACACACACACACACACACACACACACACACACGTCCTGGGACAAAGTGGAGACGAGTAGTTGAAAGTTATAGCTCGCTGCCTTTTTCCATATTTCCCTCCTTACGGGCCTCTGCTTCTGATAAACTGATCACATTTTTGCAGACCCTTCTCATCCCCCCTCACTGCTAATCTCTCACAGCTCTGTCTCTATCATTTCTTCTCAGAATGCAGCACAACAAACAACCGAGTTTCATTCTATCCCGAAGCATCTTTTAACATGTAATTTGGAGAAGTTCTGCACAGTTGCACATTTGTGTGAGCATACGCAATAAGGGAGACAGGGCAGACAGTCTGGCTCCTTCCTCCTGACAGTGCAAAAGAGCAAGGGACTGGAATGCAGATACTCCGTGTTCAAATGTTGTTATAAAAAGAAACACGGGAAACAATAGGCTGCCCTGCGTCTCCATGACTAACAGGACACAGCGTCTCCCAGATGAGGTTTAAATATAGGAAAACAGCATACAGCGAGTGTGAGTTACTTTTATTTTCATGGAATAAGATCCCCACGTGTCTTCTTTCATAATGGAGACAAAATTAACTAAATTATTTTTATCATGTTGCTAAAACTCAAAAGAACAGAATTCAGTAGGATAAAAGGGTGCTTCTCTTCCCCTGAAAAGCCCAAAAATATTGTTTTGCCAAGTGTTCTCATTAATAATGATCAAGCGCGAGGGTGAATAGGAAAATGTTTTCTTAAAAACTGAGTGCAGAAGGGTGCAGGCCCGATAGAAAAGGACTATATTTTATATAAAAGCAACTATATTTTGTAACGTGGTTTCACGACATAAAGAAAAACAATTCAAAAGCAACGTGTTAGAGCAGATGTTGCCTCTCACCAGACTTTACACTGGCCTGAAAAACAGGGAGCAGTTCAAGATAAATGTTCATTCCATAAATCTGCAGGTGAATATAACCGACTGGTTAACTGGTTTGGAGGGTTTTTACCTGATCTTCAGCAGGGCTTTGTGAACATGGATGCATTTCCCATCAACCATGAATTTCAGGTCAGAAATCTCTGGGCTGTCAAACTCCTTCTTCAGAGACTGGGCGACCGTCAGGTAGTCATCTCCATCTGGAAAAAGCACGGAGAAGCGAGTCATTTTTTTGGTGCTGGACTCTGTCTAGTGTCCACTTTAAAGTCTTTTAACAGCTGCCAAGTTCCAGTGTAAACTAACAGTACACACCATATGAACATGGCATCACATTTTCTTATAAAGATGACAGAAATGACATTTAAAAGACGATTTCTTTAAGAGTTATAGACACGACTCTCTCATAACAGAACAGAACGGCCATACAGGCAAATAAAGATGTGCCTGTCACCATTTGTTGCTCTGACCCGACAGTCAAATGGGTAATAAAAGAAAAGACTCCTCTCGTGAGAGTGGTGATCGTTAATTCAACAGATCCTTATGGGATATCATTCGCTTTACAGTGTAAACAGAAAATGAAGCTCCAACAAGTGACATGTTAATGCTCCTCAGTTTGAGCAGAGTTCATATAAACATCTGTTTGACATGAAGAGGAAATGCAGCATCCTGTTTATTTCTTAGACCACTGCCAGGAATTTGCACCTATGACACACAGATATGTGCCGACTGCATAATTATCCCCAACTGGTCAAAAGGGTAAACATGACAATGGAAACCATTTGAAATATTCAACCGAATTTCCTTAATCGTTGACCTCTACGACCCTCCCTCCGTCTTTATACATCTTCTTCACAGGTCTTACCCACGGACAGAAGATGCCACGTGACTGCGGGGGTGGCGAAGCAGGCGAACACGTCGTCGGTGCTGCTGAAATGTGTGAGGTGAGGGCTGCACACAGCCTGACCCCGACACTGACCCCACATCAGGACCTGTCCGCTCTGCGTCTTGGCAGCTGATGTGTGGCTGGTGTGACATGCAGCCACCTCCACCATCCTGGCAAGGAAATCAGAATTCAAACCTTTTAAGTACCTGTAATGCACAGCTTTCGCATAAAATTACATTCATTACATTTAGAAAAGAGGTAAATCCATTAATCCTCAATAATCCTTTTATTATTGATGAATAGAAGAAGATTTACAGTACTTTGGAATCAGCAAAACTCTTTTTATTGATTGTAAATAAACAATATACAGCCCTCAGTGATGAATGACTGTCACCGATATGATGCTGTACCTTTAGAACAGCGTAAAGCGATGTACCAACCTCTCTTTATCCGTGTTTATTGCAGTGGGAATAGCTTGGTTGCTTTTATTGCCTGTTCCCAACTGTCCATATGAGTTGGCTCCCCAGGCGTAAACAAAGCCCTCGTCTGTAAGCGCCAACGTGTGTGCATATCCACACGCTACCTGTGTTTGGAAGGAGGGGTATTTTTAAGGGAAAACACAACAATTGTGTAAAACGTTAATAAAAACAGAACATTTGACAATTTTAGCTCAGCTTGAAGTTGATGACAGCAACGTGTCTCAAAAAAGCAGAGATGGGGACAACAAAAAGCTAGGAAAGTGTGAGATTATAAAAGAAACCGATGGAGGAACATGTTGATAATAATCAGGTTAACTGGCAACAGGTCAGGAACATGAGTGGTATAAAAAGAGCACCTTTAAAAGGCAGAGTCTCTTACAAGTAAAGCTGGCCGTTTCTAAAAATTGTGGAACAATTTAAGCACAGTGTTCCCAAACATAAAGTTCGGTAGTATTTCTATAGTACATATCATCAGCTGAAGACGTCTCTGTGAGCAGGGGACACATGTCTGTGTGCCCTCAGGCAGCTCTGCATTAAAAACAGACATGATTCTGTCATGGAAATCCCTGCACGGGCTCAGGAGACCTTCCAGAAATCACCGCCTGGGAACACAGTTCACCGTGACATCCACAAAGCGGCCATGAAACTGGCACATCTGGAAAGGCACCATCAAAGCTGAAAGGTATATACAGGCTCCCGCACAGATGATGCCTTCTCCAAGGAAGGCCTTGCATATTTCAGCAGGTCAATGCTAAACCACACACTGCTTCTATTACAAAAGAATTTCATTTTGAAGACTATTTTGTGACTGCTTTTGAAAGAAGGGGGGGGGGGGGGGGGGGGTGCTACACACATGGCTCTGAGACGTGTTGCAGCCACGAGTTGTTTTTTCTTGTAATCAGAATCAGAAAAGATTTTATTGCCAAGTAATTTTCACATCACAAGGAATTTGGCCTGGTCTGTTTGGTGCAATAAATTTAAATTTTTAGACCTTTAATTTTTTTATTAAATTTTTAATTCAAATAAAAAAACAATTTTTAATATATGTATATATATATAATAAAATAAAATAATGTAAAATAATAAAAATATATGTACAAAGTATACATATATAGCAAAACGTCCAACTTACCTGGACTATGTTGACACCTTGGAGGGCAGCGATCCTGCACGGTGTCTGTTGATTTCCATTGTTGCCCAAACCCAGCTGTCCATTGCAATTGTAGCCCCAACCATAGACCTACAAAAGACAAAGTCAGGGTATGCCTTATACCTTCATAAGGACAGTGGTGGAGGGTGGTTTTTTGTGTGTTTATGGCTCACTCCTAAAAGCCTATTGTAAAGTATGCTACTGACCACTTCTCTTGTGGAATCAGAGCCACCTCTTAGCTGTATTTTAGGTTTAAGTTAGATTAACTGGTTAAGTGGGCAACACAAGCTCTGAGTCTCAGCTTGCGGCCCTTTGCACAGTCTTCCCGCTTCTCTGCCCACTTTTCTGTGACCTTCCACTTTCAAACGAAGGCCACGACTTCCCAAAAGTAAAAGAATAAATATATAAAGCGAAAGGATTGGGTACCTCTCCATTGTCCAGAACAGCCATAGAGCAGAGCTGACCGCAGGCTATGTTGACCACCACTTTGTTCTGCAGGCAGCTGCTGACCCGACGGGGTGTTGGCTGATTGGCAGTAGACCCCGAACCTACTTGGCCAGAGTTGTTGTAACCCCATGCAAACACCTAGCCACAGAGATAAAAACTCACTGTCCACAGATATACTGAGTAGAAAACACACTCCAGTGAGGACACAAGAGAGGTTGACTTACCTCTCCATCTGTGGTGAGGGCAATAGTGTGGTGGGAGCCACAGGCCACCTCTGTCACTCTCTTACTAAGGAGGTTGGTGGACACCAAAGCAGGGGTCAGTCCATGGTTGGTGGTCCCATTTCCCAGTTGGCTGTAGCCATTGTGGCCCCAGGCAAACACCTCACCATCTACACAGCAGTGAGTAAACTCTTATTCATGTTGTAAACAGTCGAGTTCACCCGATTTACAGCCAATGCTCAACACTACTCTCACTAGGTATCCTTTATTGTTTTTTTTTTAATGGAGCTTAAATATTTCTGAATGACAGGGAAAACACATCCAAAGTGGGACATTCAAGAGAAAACGAATAAACTTAGACTGTGTGTGGATTTTCACTGTCCGGTCTCTCTAAAATAGGATGTGGAGTAAGTTAAAAATGACTTAGCTGTAAATATCGCCCGATAAAAGGTTAAATAAGAGTAAAGACGCCTGGATAAAAGACACAATACCAAAATTACATGAGGCATTTAACATAACTGCCACTAGTGATCAGTCACAGCTCAATGCAATCAGAAGGTGGTGTAAAGTGGTGCTATGCTTCAAATGTGGAGTGATACACACTTCTGCCTGTAAGTGTGGTCCTGTTTACAAGGGTTTTCTCTTCCTCTGCATCCTGATGAAATTTCACCCCGAGGACAAATAAAGCTTTTCTGAAATGTTGCATTCTGAAGCGATTACCTGCAGTGGCGATAACCACATGTGGTCCTGTTCCATAGCTCAGGGACACAATCTTCTTTCCACACAAGACATCAATCCTGCGCGGCTCGATAGTGCTTTGAAGGTCTCCGAGCCCCAAACAGCCGCTGCAGTTGGTGCCTAAAGCAAAGACCTGCAAGCAGCAAACGCAGCTGAAGTGCAACCGATGCTCAAAAATTAAACGGAAACTCCACACTAGTGTTCACAGATCTTTACAACCACGAGCAGACATTACGGAGCACTTTTATTCTGCTTTTCATGGAATAAAATAACAAAACTAAAGACAGACATGATAATAGAACCACACTGGGATCCGAAGCTGGCCATTTCACTGTGTTGAGAAGTCTTTCCTGAAGAAAAGTTTCAATGCTCTTTGGCAAGTTGCATTATCCTTAAAAATACTTTGCCATCATCAAACCTCCTTTAAATTGGTCCCACATCATCAGTTATTGGGGAAATTTACATGTTTTCTTCAAGCAGTCAGATTTATGGGTTTCATTTGAGTAGTTAGTATACATTACTTTGTGTCAAAAAAAAGATTTATGGGGGGTAATAAAAGTGTGATTTATGAGGGGGGTAATAAAACGTCATTTGACAGGTGACCTTTTGACCTCCGTATGTCCTGTCACATCAAAGGGTCAGCGATAACAAGTGGCTGGTGGTGGGGGGTTAGGGGTGGGTGTTAGGGGGGTTCAATATGTTTGAGTAGTAACAGTATTGACAATCAAATCAAATTTATTTGTATAACACATTTCGTGTACAAAACAATTCAAAGTACTTCACGTAAAATAAAAGCAAATCAAGTAAAGTCTTTCATTGTCAGATACACAGAACAACAGAGTCGGGCACTGAAATTCATGACATAAGTACGCTAACAATAAATAGGCAATATAGATACTATAAAATATACATTTTACGTTAATTACTAGTGCTATACTGAACATATAATACACTTAATAGCCTATGCTAATCTAAGACCTATACTAACCTAGAAACCCAAGATAAAAATACAATATTGTGTAATATTGCATGTTTTAGTGCATTTCAGCAGGGAGTGTAAGAAGCATTAAAATATATAAAAGAATATAAAGAGAAACAAATAAAATAATTTAAATTCATTTAAAAACAAGCAACTATCCAGATAAATTAAAATATATCGTGCAGATTCCACACATAGACACATGAGAAAAGAAATGTTTTTAACCTGGATTTAAAAATGTCTCCATTTGGTGAAAGTTTAATCTCCGCTGGCAGTTTGCAGCATAACAGCTAAATGCTGCTTCTTTGTGTTTTATAAATAAAAAGATGGTAAACTGTCAAGATTTAAAATACTGCGTTCTTGATTGTTTCAAAAAGTATGTAGACAGGCTGTAGATAGTTTAAATGCTAATATGTTAAAGTTTACACGAGACAGTCAGACGATTCAAATCGCATTGTGGCAAATCAAGGAGTGAGTTTCCACAGCAGGGGTCCACGGGAACCTGTCAAAATGGGTGGTTTCAGGGTAAGTGATGAATACAGTAAAAAGGCTGAATTTCCAGTCTCATCCCGTAAGGTGACTTGGGGGATGTTGGAGGTGTGATAAGAATCCAGCCTGACTTTAAGAACCAATGAGATGACAGGAGGGTGGGGGGTTTTGGTAATGGATAAAAATAAAAATAAAAATGTCTCTATTTGGTGAAAGTTTAATCTCCATTGGCAGTTTGTTCCACTTGTTTGCAGCATAAAGCCTGATTTATACTCGAAAACCAGGTCGTCTGCGTGTGTGTCGCAGTTAACGCAGATACTACGCAGACACTCTGGTGCACCTCCTCAAAATTGTAACTCACCGCAGACAGTGCCGCAGACATCGCCGCAGGGAGGAGAGAAAGGAGGCGTCTGATTGGTCAACTCTACATCCGCTCTACACTATGCGTATTTCCGGTTTGCTAACCGGCTGACGCTAACCGTGACGATTCTTTCCCTCTCTGCCAGCTCCAGTTGTAGCAATATTTCTTCTATTTCTAGATCGATCAGCTGCATCTCAATCAAAGTGCGCATTCGTCCAGTCGCCATTGTTGTTGAATGACCTCCGTAACCGTAACACCCACAATCCTAGCTTGTTCGTGATTGTCCCTCTTGCGTTGTGGCGTGGGATTAACATAGCGCAGACAGCGCTTCAAGGCATAAATCAAAAATAACTGCGTCATGTCTGCGACAAGCTCACTGCGACACACTGCTGCGAAGTATACACGAGCCTTAACAGCTAAATGCTGCTTCTCTGTGTCTAGTTTAAATGCTAATGTTAAAGTTTACACGAGACTGTCAGACGTTTCAAATCGCATTGAGGCAAATCAAGGAGTGAGTTTCCACAGCAGGGGTCCACGGGAACCTGAAAGAAAAAAAAAAAAAAAGGATTATTCAAGAAAACCCTTGAAACAGGAAGCACAAAGAGTTGTTAATGGAACCTCACACCAACAGTATATCTGCATCCGCACCAGACAAGAATAACTCAATAAACTGGCTTATGTTACCCCTCATACTTTATGTTACTTTGCTGCTAAAAGACTTATTTATCTCCAGTTGAGCAGTGTAAAGAACATTTACTCAACATTTAATTAGCTATATTCAATATGATCTGCTGTATTCAATGCAATTTATTATTAATAAAGGTAATCACACACACAGCCAGAGACAAACAACGACAAGTTTTCAGGAGTGCTGACAGTTTTCTATTCTCAGGTAAACTTCATCTCAGGGCAAATACTAAACCAGACAGATTTGTCAGCCTTCTTCAGGTAGGCTACTTCTAAATAGGAGTCTGCACACCTATTAACTAACCCGGGGTGAATAAAAGCTTACAAAAAAAACAAAAAAAAACCTTATTCATCCATTGTTGTGCAACAACCCAGAAGTAGATCTCCCAGGGATGTTTAGAGTTGAAATTAAGAATGATTTAAGTTTAAAAAAAATAAAAATAAAAATTTAAAAATAAAAAACAAAGCAGATGTAAAAGAAAAACCCACCTAACGACATGCAGAGAAATAAACTACAGTCAAAATAAAGTTTTCAAACAGAGTTCGAGCACGCTCCTAAAACACCTGAGCACCAAGTTACCCAGGAAGTGATCAGAACTGATCAGAAGTGTAAAGAGATAGATGTTCCAGGCAACTACAGGCTTAGAAAAAATTATTTGGAGATAACGGTAAGTCACTCGTCTAGCAGAGTCAGGTTCTCAGCTGTCATCCTGAGAACTACCAATGTCTGATTCTATCTTTTATTCTGAGATCTTGTGAATTTCCAGTTAAACATTTATATCAGATATGTGTAACAGATAGTTAGATGTACAAGTCCCATCCTGCATTTACTGTTACAATGTTAACTCAAATGTGAACTAAATCTTCAACCTTTTAGGCGTGCAATGCAATTGTCCAACCAGGAACTGTAGAAAATAACCCAGCTTTATGGTGAATTACACCTAAGCGGCATCAGTGTAAAGTATAAGCTTCAATAAGCCAATTCACATATATTACTGATAAAATAATGTTAATATTGCAACATTCCAAAATAATGGACCTGAATCCGACTTAACGTCTGATTGTAGTATTAGGAGATAACCTAAGTGTACTGAAGATGTTAACCAGCAAACAAGGCCTGAGTTCATTCAGCCTTAAAGACTTTCAGACTCTGCTTATCTCCAGTTGAGCAGTGTAAAGAACATTCACGCAACATTTAATTAGCTATATTCAATATGATCTGTTGTGGTCATTGCAATTCATTATTAATAAAGGTAATCACACATGGCCAAAGACAATCAACTAAGTTTTCAGGAGTGCTGACAGTTTTCTATGCGTTAAATCTCAGGGACACTTCATCTGAGAGAAAAATACTAAACCAGACAGATTTGTCAGCCTTCTTCAGGTAGGCTACTTCTAAATAGGAGTCTGCACACCTATTAACTAACCTGGGGTGAATAAAAGCTTACAAAAAAACAAACAAAAAAAACAAACAAAAAAAAAAAAAAAACCAAAACCTTACTGATTCTATCTTTTATTCTGAGATCTTGTGAATTTCCAGTTAAACATTTATATCAGATAGTGTAACAGATAGTTAGATGTACAAGTCATATCCTGCATTTACTGTTACAATGTTAACTCAGCATGCAAAGAAAACATACTGATCTCCTGGAGACTCAGAATTAAATATAATAAAAAATGATCAAAGTCTAATCTTTCTTGAATTGTTTAAAACATTGGTTACTGCTTCAGCTCCGTTTTGTGTTGTTTTTATGATAGTTTATGTCCCCACGAAAGAATTGATTGAGCTGAAATTAAAACTCCATGCTTTAGTTTTGCATAAAGACCTTATAAATGTACACTTTATGCCCACCAAACTCTTAGATTTTACATGAATGTAACCTTAAAACCAATACTAATATTATTCTTAAGCTTGATTTGTAAAATATTTTGAACATGAACAACTTTTCTTGATCTTATGTACTAGTAATTTGTAGATTTTAAATCAACTTAAGCTGAAGGCGCTAGCCAAATTCTTTAACTCCATTTCCCCACCTTGGTTTATTTAAGACAACTACGTATTTATCTTAAACAGAATACAGGCACACAATCGGTTCTAGTCTGGAATAGCTACTGTAGTGGATTTTTATTTTTATTATTATTATTTTTTTTATCAAGTGAGTAAGAAGACTACTCAGATAATAACAAGACAAAATCCAGATTTTGTCTTTCCTTATATTTATTCAAAGGCAGAATATAGCATCAAAGAACAAATAAGCCTCCTCTGTTCTATATCTAAGATAAGATAGGTGTCTCTTAAAAAGCGAAACGTTATTTCATTTAACTAAAAGAGGGCAGGAGGGTTAAATTAACCACACAATATTAAATATTCTGCATCTAATGATTCATTTCTCAAATCTTTGAATTACTACTCGTGCGAACATTTCATGACACAGAAAATGTATCCTAAATTGTATATCCAACCAACATGAAAATTCCATCCACTGCAAATGATGGCAGCAATAACCAGTGTTTCAATCTTATTCTACTTTTTATTACCATTACCATTATTTTATAACCAAAGAAAAACTATGCCTTTCAACAAATTTAAAAACTAGACTGGATACAAATTAGCACGTTCACCAAATGCAGTCTAAAACAGCAATCAAAGAGATGATAGATTCATTTCAGAAGTTGGGTATAGGGAGACTTTCCAATAAAGAATATCAATTTGCTATCTGGAGGGACCAACATTGGATATAAATCAGTTCATTTACATGTTGAGGGTCGACTAAGATAAAATAATCCTAGTTTTCCCCCCGTTGTTCTTAATATCTGACCATCCCACACCTGGACTCAAAATAGTGTAACATGATGTGGAAAGTTTGAAATGCAATGAAATTACACACAAACTGTTAGACTGGTATTCAGCATCCGAGCCAATGTCCCACAGTTAGACCTTGTGAGGGTTCTAACCAGAGATGTATAGTAACGAAGTACAACTACTTCACTACTCTACTTAAGTACTAAAATGCTGTATCTATACTCTACTGGAGTATTATTTTTTTCTCATACTTCCACTTTTACTTCAGTACATATTTTAAAAGAGTTTAGTACTTTTACTCCGATACATTTTTATGTGCTGCATCGTTACTCGTTATTATAAACGCACACACACACACACACACACACACACACACACATAAAAACGTACACTCATTCATGCACAAACACACCCACACGCATACAAACACGCAAATATGCATATAAAAACACACACAGAGACACACAAGCATGCACACAGTTTAAGAAGGGGAAAAGTTGTAAAGAAAAAAAAAGCACAAGCAGGGAAGAGAGGGGAGGGATGCTTTAAATGGAGAGGGGACATGCTTGATCTGTTTGTTCACAAAGAGTTAAGCCCAGTGTTTTCAGGTGTTCTAATCACTTTTTGTTTTTTACATGGCATTTGTATTTGTATGTGGCCTACTGGCCTTGAGATTTTTTTTAACAAGTTGAAAGAAAATGACAAGGATGAAAAGAAAATGTATAATGTGTGAAGTGATGGGAGATGCTTTAAAGGGGGAAGGGACATACTTGCCAATACATATTCTTTTGTTCAAAAGAGTTAAGCGCAATGTATTTAGGTGCTCTTGTACACTCCGCTGTACTGCTGTGACAGCCAAACATTTTGAATAATATAAACAACTTGATTTTCAAACTTTCGACTGATTTCTTTAATAACTACATTACACAATACTTTTACTTTTACTTTCAATACTTGAGTAGTAATTTTAAAAATAAACTACTTGCAATACTTAAGTACAAAACATGTTTAATACTTTAATACTTCCACTTAAGTACGGTGCTTAAAGAGCACTTCTACTTCTACTCAAGTCACTTTTTTTTGATAGAGTACTTGTACTTCTACTCAAGTCTGAATCGTTTGTACTTTATACATGTATGGTTCTAACACTATTCTTTTCCTGAAATAGTTGAAAAACAGCCACATTCCACAGCAGCTTCATCAACCGCGCTAAAAATATCAGTGAAGGGGATTCTGGAGACACGTTCGAGGGTGATGATGAGGTTACCGGAGCATCCCCCGGTGAAGCTGCTTCACTGATATTTTTAGCGCGGTTGATGAAGCTGCTGTGGAATGTGGCTGTTTTTGGGGGGAGTAGACACAGAGTAAAATCTTCCGTGACTGCGGGGGGTGGGCGGGAGGGGTCATTGATGTCCTACTGAGGCCTGGTCAGATTGTCCCTGCATGCACGTGCCACGGAAAACTCTTTCGGTCCTCGCCGCTCTCCACACATTTTCGGTCTAAAGCGTTGCGGGGTCTCCTGACTGTTTTACTGGGTAGTTATGTAAATAAATATATATATAAATGTCTCTTCCAAACCGGCTCCAGCCTCCTGGACTGCGGGTAGATTTCTTTAACTGCCCAGCTGCTGTGTAACTACGGCTCTGTGTGGGGATGATTTACAGCTGATCTTGACTGACTACCAAGAAACAGTGTAAAGAAACCTGGGCTTTTTGATAACTGGGTTAGTGTAGATGTAGTTGACAATGTTCCGTTAAAGGTGCAGGCTTCAAGAAGATAGCATTTGACATTTAAACGGATCACCTTTGCGCTCTAACGCAGCTTAGGCTAATAGTACTGACGCAGAGTCAGTCCATCATTCATGAAACACGCTAGATGTTTTTGCTGGGCGATAAAAGTACGCTGTAAAGTTTAACAGCACCCCAAACTGCAGCTTCCTAAATAACTAGTCATTTGAATCGATCTTTTCAACTATTTCAGGAAAAGAATAGTGTTAGAACCATACATGTATAAAGTACAAACGATTCAGACTTGAGTAGAAGTACAAGTACTCTTTAAGCACCGTACTTAAGTGGAAGTATTAAAGTATTAAACATGTTTTGTACTTAAGTATTGCAAGTAGTTTATTTTTAAAATTACTACTCAAGTATTGAAAGTAAAAGTAAAAGTATTGTGTAATGTAGTTATTAAAGAAATCAGTCGAAAGTTTGAAAATCAAGTTGTTTATATTATTCAAAATGTTTGGCTGTAACAGCAGTACAGCGGAGTGTACAAGAGCACCTTTAAACATTGAGCTTAACTCTTTTGAACAAAAGAATATGTATTGGCAAGTATGTCCCTTCCCCCTTTAAAGCATCTCCCATCACTTCACACATTATACATTTTCTTTTCATCCTTGTCATTTTCTTTCAACTTGTTAAAAAAAATCTCAAGGCCAGTAGGCCACATACAAATACAAATGCCATGTAAAAAACAAAAAGTGATTAGAACACCTGAAAACACTGGGCTTACTCTTTGTGAACAAACAGATCAAGCATGTCCCCTCTCCATTTAAAGCATCCCTCCCCTCTCTTCCCTGCTTGTGCTTTTTTTCTTTACAACTTTTCCCCTTCTTAAACTGTGTGCATGCTTGTGTGTCTCTCTGTGTGTGTTTTTATATGCATATTTGCGTGTTTGTATGCGTGTGGGTGTGTTTGTGCATGAATGAGTGTACGTTTTTATGTGTGTGTGTGTGTGTGTGTGTGTGTGTGTGTGTGTGTGTGTGTGTGTGTGCGTTTATAATAACGAGTAACGATGCAGTACATAAAAATGTATCGGAGTAAAAGTACTAAACTCTTTTAAAATATGTACTGAAGTAAAAGTGGAAGTAGGAGAAAAAAATAATACTCCAGTAGAGTATAGATACAGCATTTTAGTACTTAAGTAGAGTAGTGAAGTAGTTGTACTTCGTTACTATACATCTCTGGTTAGAACCCTCACAAGGTCTAACTGTGGGACATTGGCTCGGATGCTGAATACCAGTCTAACAGTTTGTGTGTAATTTCATTGCATTTCAAACTTTCCACATCATGTTACACTATTTTGAGTCCAGGTGTGGGATGGTCAGATATTAAAAACAATGGGGGAAAAACTAGGATTATTTTATCTTAGTCGACCCTCAACACGTAAATGAACTGATTTATATCCAATGTTGGTCCCTCCAGATAGCAAATTGATATTCTTTATTGGAAAGTCTCCCTATACCCAACTTCTGAAATTAATCTATCATCTCTTTGATTGCTGTTTTAGACTGCATTTGGTGAACGTGCTAATTTGTATCCAGTCTAGTTTTTAAATTTGTTGAAAGGCATAGTTTTTCTTTGGTTATAAAATAATGGTAATGGTAATAAAAAGTAGAATAAGATTGAAACACTGGTTATTGCTGCCATCATTTGCAGTGTATGGAATTTTCATGTTGGTTGGATATACAATTTAGGATACATTTTCTGTCATGAAATGTTCGCACGAGTAGTAATTCAAAGATTTGAGAAATGAATCATTAGATGCAGAATATTTAATATTGTGTGGTTAATTTAACCCTCCTGCCCTCTTTTAGTTAAATGAAATAACGTTTCGCTTTTTAAGAGACACCTATCTTATCTTAGATATAGAACAGAGGAGGCTTATTTGTTCTTTGATGCTATATTCTGCCTTTGAATAAATATAAGGAAAGACAAAATCTGGATTTTGTCTTGTTATTATCTGAGTAGTCTTCTTACTCACTTGATAAAAAAAATAATAATAATAAAAATAAAAATCCACTACAGTAGCTATTCCAGACTAGAACCGATTGTGTGCCTGTATTCTGTTTAAGATAAATACGTAGTTGTCTTAAATAAACCAAGGTGGGGAAATGGAGTTAAAGAATTTGGCTAGCGCCTTCAGCTTAAGTTGATTTAAAATCTACAAATTACTAGTACATGAGATCAAGAAAAGTTGTTCATGTTCAAAATATTTTACAAATCAAGCTTAAGAATAATATTAGTATTGGTTTTAAGGTTACATTCATGTAAAATCTAAGAGCATACAAGAGTTTGGTGGGCATAAAGTGTACATTTATAAGGTCTTTATGCAAAACTAAAGCATGGAGTTTTAATTTCAGCTCAATCAATTCTTTCGTGGGGGCATAAACTATCAGAAAAACAACACAAAACGGAGCTGAAGCAGTAACCAATGTTTTAAACAATTCAAGAAAGATTAGACTTTGATCATTTTTTATTATATTTAATTCTGAGTCTCCAGGAGATCAATATGTTTTCTTTGCATGCTGAGTTAACATTGTAACAGTAAATGCAGGATATGACTTGTACATCTAACTATCTGTTACACATATCTGATATAAATGTTTAACTGGAAATTCACAAGATCTCAGAATAAAAGATAGAATCAGTAAAGTTTTGGTTTTTTTTTTTTTGTAAGCTTTTATTAACCCCGGGTTAGTTAATAGGTGTGCAGACTCCTATTTAGAAGTAGCCTACCTGAAGAAGGCTGACAAATCTGTCTGGTTTAGTATTTTTCTCTCAGATGAAGTTTCCCTGAGATTTAACGCATAGAAAACTGTCAGCACTCCTGAAAACTTAGTTGATTGTCTTTGGCCATGTGTGATTACCTTTATTAATAATGAATTGCATTGAATACAACAGATCATATTGAATATAGCTAATTAAATGTTGCGTGAATGTTCTTTACACTGCTCAACTGGAGATAAGCAGAGTCTGAAAGTCTTTAAGGCTGAATGAACTCAGGCCTTGTTTGCTGGTTAACATCTTAAGTACACTTAGGTTATCTCCTAATACTACAATCAGACGTTAAGTCGGATTCAGGTCCATTATTTTGGAATGTTGCAATATTAACATTATTTTATCAGTAATATATGTGAATTGGCTTATTGAAGCTTATACTTTACACTGATGCCGCTTAGGTGTAATTCACCATAAAGCTGGGTTATTTTCTACAGTTCCTGGTTGGACAATTGCATTGCACGCCTAAAAGGTTGAAGATTTAGTTCACATTTGAGTTAACATTGTAACAGTAAATGCAGGATGGGACTTGTACATCTAACTATCTGTTACACATATCTGATATAAATGTTTAACTGGAAATTCACAAGATCTCAGAATAAAAGATAGAATCAGACATTGGTAGTTCTCAGGATGACAGCTGAGAACCTGACTCTGCTAGACGAGTGACTTACCGTTATCTCCAAATAATTTTTTCTAAGCCTGTAGTTGCCTGGAACATCTATCTCTTTACACTTCTGATCAGTTCTGATCACTTCGTGGGTAACTTGGTGCTCAGGTGTTTTAGGAGCGTGCTCGAACTCTGTTTGAAAACTTTATTTTGACTGTAGTTTATTTCTCTGCATGTCGTTAGGAGGGTTTTTCTTTTACATCTGCTTTGTTTTTTATTTTTAAATTTTTATTTTTATTTTTTTTAAACTTAAATCATTCTTAATATCAACTCTAAACATCCCTAGGAGATCTACTTCTGGGTTGTTGCACAACAATGGATGAATAAGGTTTTTTTTTTGTTTTTTTGTAAGCTTTTATTCACCCCGGGTTAGTTAATAGGTGTGCAGACTCCTATTTAGAAATAGCCTACCTGAAGAAGGCTGACAAATCTGTCTGGTTTAGTATTTGCCCTGAGATGAAGTTTACCTGAGAATAGAAAACTGTCAGCACTCCTGAAAACTTGTCGTTGTTTGTCTCTGGCTGTGTGTGTGATTACCTTTATTAATAATAAATTGCATTGAATACAGCAGATCATATTGAATATAGCTAATTAAATGTTGAGTAAATGTTCTTTACACTGCTCAACTGGAGATAAATATATCTTTTAGCAGCAAAGTAACATAAAGTATGAGGGGTAACATAAGCCAGTTTATTGAGTTATTCTTGTCTGGTGCGGATGCAGATATACTGTTGGTGTGAGGTTCCATTAACAACTCTTTGTGCTTCCTGTTTCAAGGGTTTTCTTGAATAATCTTTTTTTTTTTTTTTCAGGTTCCCGTGGACCCCTGCTGTGGAAACTCACTCCTTGATTTGCCTCAATGCGATTTGAAACGTCTGACAGTCTCGTGTAAACTTTAACATATTAGCATTTAAACTAGACACAGAGAAGCAGCATTTAGCTGTTATGCTGCAAACAAGTGGAACAAACTGCCAATGGAGATTAAACTTTCACCAAATAGAGACATTTTTATTTTTATTTTTATCCATTACCAAAACCCCCCATCCTCCTGTCATCTCATTGGTTCTTAAAGTCAGGCTGGATTCTTATCACACCTCCAACATCCCCCGAGTCACCTTACGGGATGAGACTGGAAATTCAGCCTGTTTACTGTATTCATCACTTACCCTGAAACCACCCATTTTGACAGGTTCCCGTGGACCCCTGCTGTGGAAACTCACTCCTTGATTTGCCACAATGCGATTTGAATCGTCTGACTGTCTCGTGTAAACTTTAACATATTAGCATTTAAACTATCTACAGCCTGTCTACATACTTTTTGAAACAATCAAGAACGCAGTATTTTAAATCTTGACAGTTTACCATCTTTTTATTTATAAAACACAAAGAAGCAGCATTTAGCTGTTATGCTGCAAACAAGTGGAGCAAACTGCCAGTGGAGATTAAACTCTCACCAAATGGAGACATTTTTAAATCCAGGTTAAAAACATTTCTTTTCTCATGTGTCTATGTGTGGAATCTGCACGATATATTTTAATTTATCTGGATAGTTGCTTGTTTTTAAATGAATTTAAATTATTTTATTTGTTTCTCTTTATATTCTTTTATATATTTTAATGCTTCTTACACTCCCTGCTGAAATGCACTAAAACATGCAATATTACACAATATTGTATTTTTATCTTGGGTTTCTAGGTTAGTATAGGTCTTAGATTAGCATAGGCTATTAAGTGTATTATATGTTCAGTATAGCACTAGTAATTAACGTAAAATGTATATTTTATAGTATCTATATTGCCTATTTATTGTTAGCGTACTTATGTCATGAATTTCAGTGCCCGACTCTGTTGTTCTGTGTATCTGACAATGAAAGACTTTACTTGATTTGCTTTTATTTTACGTGAAGTACTTTGAATTGTTTTGTACACGAAATGTGTTAAACAAATAAATTTGATTTGATTGTCAATACTGTTACTACTCAAACATATTGAACCCCCCTAACACCCACCCCTAACCCCCCACCACCAGCCACTTGTTATCGCTGACCCTTTGATGTGACAGGACATACGGAGGTCAAAAGGTCACCTGTCAAATGACGTTTTATTACCCCCCTCATAAATCACACTTTTATTACCCCCCATAAATCTTTTCTTTGACACAAAGTAATGTATACTAACTACTCATTTGACCTAAACCGAAGAAAATCTCTTTATTTAATCACAGAATATCCCTTTTATCCAACCATCCACGGTCCGTGACTGCTTTTCTTTAGCCCTCTGTCACCTTGTTTTCTTCTGTTTAAGTTTAAGGGATGGTTTGATTTAAGCTTCTCTGTAAAACTCAGTTTCTTACAGCTACATGTGCCCATTTGTTTTTCCATCTCCTTTTTGTGTATTCTCTCCTTTCAGACATATTTATTTGATTTTATTCTCGTTTTTTTTTTTTTTTTTAAAAGATATAACTGACTGGAAACAACAAACATCTTTTGCCACACTGAGCTGAATTACCATCTTGAAAGAGTTTTCTAATCTTTCCAACGTTTCCACTGACAGCTCTCCAGTTTGGGCCATGTTTCGTGCAACTTGGTGCAACAGCCTGTGAAGCTTTGCAAGCTGTTTCTTAACAGCCGTCTCATTTGGGTGTCAAAGCTCATGCAGGAATTGGTTTTAGAAATGCAAATTACAAGGCAGTTGTTTTCCTCACGATTGAGTGATTCAATAATTGTTTCCTCTACATCATCTAAAAGAAATTATGCAAAAAAACATTTACAGAAAATAGAAAAACAACTTTTTCGGCATGTTTATAACATATCTGAGGTTTATTTTTATATTTTTACTTAGTAAATGGGTTGAATGGAGATCTTCTAAGTATGGTGATTCGATATATTTTGCCAGGGGGTTGTACTGATAAACCCATGAATATTTAGTGAGACAACTTACCCTAAAAACTCTCGTTTATCATTACGGTAACATGACCAAACATTTAACCTTATCTGCCTCCTACCTTCTTGTACAGCACGTGTAACATTAGTAAGAAATGTACAGAAGTGTTTTATTATCATTATTATTAGTATTTGTTAATAACATTAATCATGGATTCCATACTAAATCTAATAGAGTCAATAAAACCCACCAAAATAAATGCTTCACCAAGTGTTTGCTCTGAAACCTCACCTGTGTCAGGGGAAAACAAACGAGCAAAGCGAGACAGATGAGGCATGCACAACACCTTTCCATGGGATAAAAATAGAGCTTGCTTGGGTATTAGGCCGATATGGCTAAAGATAACCCCATTCTATCTGCTTATCTCTGCGCGGAGAACTGCCCCTTATATCAGAGAGTGAGAAGCCAGAGGCACTTTTGTTTAATCGGCTGTCAAAAACGGGTCAAATCAACACTGTGAAAAAGATCAACTATACTAGGTCTAACTGCACACAAGAGTATTAAGACACCCTTGCTTTGAGCACAAACGTTACCTCATCATTAACTGTCCCATAGAGAGCTTCATTTGCAGCACTGCCAAAGACACAAGCCTGCCGGATAAGCCGTAGTTCCTCAGGAGGAAGGAGTGCAAACACTGGCCACTTCCCCACGTCCAGCATGCTACTCAGCTGTGAAGACAGAAAAACACACTGTTACACTGATCAGAATACAAGTTAAAAAGGTCTAACAAAACTAAGCTGAAAGAAGGGCAATGCATGAATATTACAAAGAAAAAGGCACTGCGGAGCAGAGCCGGATCTGTATCAACAAATGCATAAAGTTAAAAACTGAGAGGATAAGTTATGCACGAGAGATCCCGTATCTTAAAGTGTCAGCATCTTTGTGCTGAGCCCAGGTTTGCAGACACTTTAATACACATGCTGACTCAGCTAAACAAAAGAATGTAAGTTTACTGATGGGATGAGAAGGGTCCAGTTTACACCATTTCAAACATTTTTTTGTGGCATAGCCACAAATAAAGTCTGAATCAGTATCGGTCAAGATACAAGTCCATGTTGTGTCAGTGCAAGACCAAAAGATTAGATTTTAAATGTGCTATATAGCGTTTTAAATACAACCCACTGTTGAAAAATAAATCAGTGATTTCCGACGCTTCCGTGTATTGATGTATGAAAAAAATATTTAAAAAGCAGACTGGAGTCGGGTCACAACTGAGATGTCTGTGTGGTCTTAAAATGATAAAACATCTTGGCTAAAAATAAAAAAAATGGAAGCCCAAAAAGGGATAACAGACTCAGAACTTTTCCTCTTTCATTGATCATCTCTCTGGCATCCCTGCTTACAACATTTCCAGCTAATAATCCAAACTAGAACTTCTAATTTAATATTTATATTATATTTAATGCCAATATTTTTGTACTTCAAGTACTTCCCTCTTCTGGTAACCCAGCTGAATTAAAAGCTCTTTGTGTTTCTACCACCACGTGTGCCTCAGTATTCAATGGAGATTAAATATATGATCTATGTGGCTCTTTCTGTACTTGTGTAAGTCTGCTGTCTTGCGTTATCTGGTCTAATGTGCAGCTCACACTATATAAAAAAAAGCATAGAAGCAATAACACTCCATCCAACATGGCTGAATCACAACACCAGGCGCAGAAAATCCACTTCTAAATCTGATTTAACGCACTTCAGCTTCTCAAAAGGCCCTTATAAAGACATGTTTCAGTCATCTGGCAAACACACAGCTGCTGTCTTATGAGTGATAATGTGAAGTTGCACTTTAGCATGAACCCCAGCCCTCCCTAAACCCCACCCCGCTTCCGGGAAATGTTCCAACCACTTAAAATGCCCAAAGAGGAATACAAACAGACAACACAAAAGCTAGGCTCGCTGCCTAAAACCTGCAGCCTTATAAACTGGAGCACAAAAGGTTTATAATGTACCGTCTATAATCCGCAAAAAAAAAAAAAAAACTACCACCTAAAAGAGCACAATCCAACACAAAACTATTGAGCTAATTAGCATTGAGAAGTCTTGTTGCTCCTGGAAACAGTAGACCCGCTGGAGGCTCCAACTGTTGACGTTACCTTTTGCTGTTGTTCTGGCCAGTGTTTCGTCCACGATGTCGTTTTCTATTCAACGGCGAAACTCACACTTTTCTGAAGTAATCATATCAATAGTGTAGCGTGGGTCAGTCTATTAGCCGTGGCTGCGCCTTGTTGTAGCTAGCTTTGACCACTACATCATAACCTAAAAAAACAAAACTTACCCTCAGCTTACTTCCTGTAGTCCGATGGTGCGTTCATAGGGGGTCGGAGCTTGGAGCTTCGACGTTTTCTGTGTATCAGACGAGGACAGTGCAGTAGGCCTTGAGTATGGAAGTTTTTCTGTGCCATCAGAGTTTGATTACGAATTTCTAATATCGAATTTTTACAGCATCAAAATCAGACTTTGAATTTGAAAAACCAACAGTGTAAAAAAAAAATTCAGTGTAAAAAAATCAAACTTCCAAAAATTCAGTGGAAAAAAATTCAACTTCCAAAAATTCAGTGGAAAAAATTCAGTGGAAAAAAAATCAACTTCCAAAAATTCAGTGGAAACAAATCAAACTTCAAAAAATTCAGTGGAAAAAAAATTCAACTTCCAAAAATTCTGTGGAAAAAAATCAACTTCCAAAAATTCAGTGGAAAAAAATTCAACTTCAAAAAATTCAGTGGAAAAAAATTCAACTTCCAAAAATTCAGTGGAAAAAAAATTCAATTCCAAAAATTCAGTGGAAAAAAATCAACTTCTTACAGCATCAAAATCAGACTTTGAATTTGAAAAACCAACAGTCTAAAAAAAAAATTCAGTGGAAAAAAATTCAACTTCCAAAAATTCAGTGGAAAAAAAATTCAATTCCAAAAATTCAGTGGAAAAAAATCAACTTCTTACAGCATCAAAATCAGACTTTGAATTTGAAAAACCAACAGTCTAAAAAAAAAATTCAGTGGAAAAAAATTCAACTTCAAAAAATTCAACTTCAAAAAATTCAACTTCAAAAAGAAGCAATCGATCCATGTCTCAATTCATCCAACGGCAGCCAATCAAGTTACGCTCCATTGGACAGATCAGCCATGTCCACCAACGCGGGTGATGGTGCTTCGGTGAGTGAGTTTACTTTATTTGCCATTTGTGTTAATAAAATTGTAAAATTACTCAATATCTATTGAGCTGATCTGTCCAATGGAGCGTAACTGGATTGGCTGCCGTTGGATGAATTGAGACAGGGATCGATTGCTTCTCCTGTTTACCCGGATGTTGAGTCTGGTTCTTTTTCCACTGAATTTTTTGAAGTTGAATTTTTTTCCACTGAATTTTTTGAAGTTGATTTTTTTTTCCACTGAATTTTTTGAAGTTGAATTTTTTTTTTTAATTCTCAACATGTCGACTTTATTCTCGACAGGCAAAATATTATTATTTTTTCTTATGCCTGGCCCTAATACTCTTCCGTACAATTACCCAATATAACCAAATGTCATTTTTCTGTAATCTCAGTGGGTACAACAACAGCTTGTCGAGTCATCTTAAGACATTGGAAGGCATCAGAAATTCCACATGTGAAAGAATGGGTGTGTGCAATGACTGAAACTGCATCCTATGAATGTATGCTTAGTAGATTGAGTGGTGATAGGGAGGAGGGGGTGACCCCCTAGGGCAGGTTTTGGAACTATATAAAGGTAAATAATGACCACCACTGGGACTCTGGTTTTCTTGTTTTGTTGGGCTTTCCCCAAGTGGGATCCTGTAATACTGTATGCCTCAGCAGTCAAATATCATTATGTACTCATCTTGTCTTTGTGTCAGCTGCCTATTTTTGAGACAAATATGTGCGAAGTCGGTTATTAGAATTAATTCTTACTCATATACTAATATACTACTTGTTCCTGTATAAAGAAACATGTTTAATTTGCCATGGACCAAGCCTAAGAAAAGTTCAATACAAAACTTGAATAAAAAAAAAATATATATTTTGGGCCATAAGTATATTGCAGAAATTTCAATAACAGACATAATAATCTACTTTATCCGACATTGTGATCACAGGTTACAGCAGCATGAGAAATATAGAGTATAGAACACACCTCTGCAAACTATACATGTCAAATACCTCCTTCCCCACCTAGATCACAGTTTGTGTAATTAAATATCCAGATACAAATAAGAACCAAGGACAAAATCAAAACAAGACTTGTACATATGACCGCACATATGGATGAACATCAGTGTATAGTACAGGTGAATTAGACAGTGACTTGCATGAAAAGGACGGCGTTTTATGTCATGCTTGTGATAAAGAGACAGCAGTAAGGATGAAAGACCTGTGATAGCATTTCTCCCTGCATTGTGGGTGCAGCCGTCTGCTGCTGAGGGCCCACGCAGAGCACAGCTTGTTTAATTTATGTGTACACAAATGTGTTTGTGTGACTTCTCCTACATCAACCTTTTATTGCTTAGTGTTGTTTTTTTTGTTTTTTTGTTTTGCTTTTTCATTTGAAGTCTTGCTGCTGAAAACTATTTTACTCTATCTCCATCTTGACATCTTATGAGAAACAAGATGAAAAGCAAATGTTTAATCTCCGAATATTTCCTTGATATGTTATTTTGTTCTTTGAAAGATTCTTCGCAGCAAAAACAGTATAAATAAACAAACATTCAAAAAGAAAGTAAGACATATATATTAAACAGGTTGTCTCAAAAGGTCATAGGGAACTATAGATCATCCTCACAACAACAGTTTAGTAGAAAATTACCACAATCACTCCAAAACTGAGGCACAGAGGTCCTCCTTTATAAAGTCCAGCAGGTGGAGCCCTGTCTAGTCTGACACATCACACCTTTTTTGGACGAATATAGCTCAATATATTCAGACATATAGGAAGTGTGTGTATACATTCTTTCTTTGGTTACATAAAAAACAGCTGCTTCAATGCAAATAGTTTTAAAAATGTCCTTTAACATGTTACATAGAGAGATAGACAGACATATAGATAGATAGATAGATAGATAGATAGATAGATAGATAGATAGATAATTGGTAGTGCAACTCATGTGTTAGTTCTATGCTTATTGGCACTGATTTGAACATTAAGGATGAAATGTTGAAGATAAACTTTTTTCATTCATTCATTCATTTTTTTTACTGCTATCTTGCATTTTGCAGGTATGTGTGTATTTCCCGTGAGGGACACGTGGTAACACTATAAACATATTACGCCTTACATGCAACGGGTGTTGCTGTTTCGGTGGGCTAGAAACTAAAATGATTTATCAAATTAAATAAATGAGTGGCATATGGCATCAAAAGTTATGAATTACAAAATTAAACACGGGGTATGAGTAATTTTCTCGCCTCATTTCACCGCACAATGTGTCTGTCTATGGCTGACTTGGACGAACCTGTTACAGACACGTCACGTCAACCGTCCCATAGATACCGTACCGTCTTCCTTAAAGTCATGAAAATGTGGGTAAACATAAGAAGTTAATTTATGCACCATCACACAGTAACCCTGCCCACTGTACGAAACAAAATTGAACACTGATAAATTTATAAAGCCTGGAATCGCTATTTTGGAATTTGGGAAACATTGTGAGTAATACGCATGCGCACCAAGCCTGTAAGCGATGGCGAAATTCCTGCCTTTTATTCGTGGAACAGGGTTGGATGGAAAGTTATCTCGGTAAAAAAAAACTAGCTGCCAGGTTAGCATCTACAGCAGTGGTATCGAGACAGTTGCTTGCTAAGATATCTTTAGCGGTTTGAGGTGCAGTCACTGCAAGACGTCGCCGTTTGTACTACGAGGAAAGCACATCATCCTGCTAACTATTAGCTAGGCAGCATTAGGTAGCTAAAGCTAGCATGTCACGTTTTGCCTTTTCTTGTGTTTATCCAGGTAGCTAGCGAGTTATCAGTCTCAGTTGTTGCAGAAGGTAGCCGGTCATTGTAGCTTGCTGACTTTAAATATCCAGTGAGGAGCTGCATAGGAATCATCACTGTGCATCGTCGTGTCAGTCAAAACTGCTGCTGCTGTATCAACCATCTGACTGAGTGAGTAACGTTAGCCGCACAATTCCTAATAACTATTTGTGTTGCGACAGTCTGGGATGTATTATAACCGTGTCTCTTAAAGGAACTCAGAAATCACCGTGAGGTTATTATATGTCAGTGTGCCTAGTAAAAGGTTAAGTTGCAGTTAGAAAACAACAACTATGACATAACGCTAATCACACACCTGTAGCCAGAGTAAACAATTCAAGGAAGCTAACGTAATCAACGCAGCCATTAAATAAGAAGCTCTATTCCCGGACGTCGACTTCAGCGTTATTTATTAATTTATTTGCATGTCGTTCAGTGCAGAACTATAAACAGTAATGTAAAGTGAGGCTGACATGTTGTTTGCTATGTGGGTATCAACAAGCCTCGCGCATAGTCATTTACTTAGCTAGGTGCTGCATTTTTCTGGCTTGTGAAAATGTTTTTTTTCAGGTGTTGTAGCTGATTATTATGTACAATAAAATAGGTTTCTAACTGTGGGTAAATGATACTCCATTAGTCTCTCAGTCTAACCGAAACTGCAACCGAAAGACAGCTGCTGTGTCCTCGGACTACTCTCTCTCCGACAAACAAATATGATGTACGGTTCGGGCAGCAGTTCGGTAAAGTTGGAAAGATATTGGCAGATTCGGACTTCCGGGATCAATAACTCAGAAATGAGACGTTGTTAAAACACAAAACAAGAATATTTCCAACCGTAGTAAGACAGACAAGGAGCTACAACCTAACTTTCATCAAAACGAGCCATCCTCGGAGCCACACCAATAACATTAGTGTTTATGTGCAGCCGGCTGTGAGAGCAGCGAGCAGGGACCGTCTACAAAGTGCAACCCAAGAGAGACATTACAAAAAATAATCAATAAATATCCAATAACTTCATGATGATACGGTGTAGGGTCACCAAACTCACTACATATGTCACTGGTGTCCTACAGATTACACTACAAGTTTTGGTTTGAAAGAAATTCATTTTTCATAATTTCTGGGAATTTTTATTTGAAATATTAATCAATAAATCTTCAATAACTTCACTAGGATACAGTGTATGGTCACCAAACTCACTACACATGTCACTGGTCTCCTACAGATTACACTACAACTTTTGCTTTGAAAAAAAAAACATTTTTTATAATTTCTGGGAATTTTTAATCAATAATTAATCAATAACTTCATGATGATACAGTGTAGGGTCACCAAACTCACTACACGTCACTGGTGTCCTACAGATTACACTACAACTCTTGGTTTGAAAGAAATTCATTTTTCATAATTTCTGTGAATTTTTAATCAATAATTAATCAATAACTTCATGATGATACAGTGTAGGGTCACCAAACTCACTACACATGTCACTGGTCTCCTACAGATTACACTACAACTCTTGGTTTGAAAGAAATTCATTTTTTATAATTTCTGGGAATTTTTATTAGAAATATTAATCAATAACTTCATGATGATAAAGTGTAGGGTCACCAAACTCACTACACGCGTCACTGGTCTCCTATATTACACTACAACTCTTGGTTTGAAAGAAATTCATTTTTCATAATTTCTGGGAATTTTTATTAGAAATATTAATCAATAACTTCATGATGATACAGTGTAGGGTCACCAAACTCACTACACATGTCACTGGTGTCCTACAGATTACACTACAACTCTTGGTTTGAAAGAAATTCATTTTTTATAATTTCTGGGAATTTTTATTAGAAATATTAATCAATAACTTCATGATGATACAGTGTAGGGTCACCAAACTCACTACACATGTCACTGGTCTCCTACAGATTACACTACAACTTTTGCTTTGAAAACAAAAACATTTTTTATCATTTCTGGGAATTTTTAATCAATAATTAATCAATAACTTCATGATGATAAAGTGTAGGGTCACCAAACTCACTACACATGTCACTGGTGTCCTATAGATTACACTACAACTTTTGGTTTGAAGGAAATTCATTTTTATGAATTTCTGGGAATTTTTATTAGGAATATTAATCAATAAATCTTCAATAACTTCACTAGGATACAGTGTAGGGTCACCAAACTCACTACACATGTCACTGGTGTCCTACAGATTACACTACAACTCTTGGTTTGAAAGAAATTAATTTTTCATAATTTCTGGGAATTTTTATTAGAAATATTAATCAATAACTTCATGATGATACAGTGTAGGGTCACCAAACTCACTACACATGTCACTGGTCTCCTACAGATTACACTACAACTTTTGCTTTGAAAACAAAAACATTTTTTATCATTTCTGGGAATTTTTAATCAATAATTAATCAATAACTTCATGATGATAAAGTGTAGGGTCACCAAACTCACTACACATGTCACTGGTGTCCTATAGATTACACTACAACTTTTGGTTTGAAGGAAATTCATTTTTATGAATTTCTGGGAATTTTTATTAGGAATATTAATCAATAAATCTTCAATAACTTCACTAGGATACAGTGTAGGGTCACCAAACTCACTACACATGTCACTGGTGTCCTACAGATTACACTACAACTCTTGGTTTGAAAGAAATTAATTTTTCATAATTTCTGGGAATTTTTATTAGAAATATTAATCAATAACTTCATGATGATACAGTGTAGGGTCACCAAACTCACTACACATGTCACTGGTGTCCTACAGATTACACTACAACTTTTGCTTTGAAAAAAACAACATTTTTTATCATTTCTGGGAATTTTTAATCAATAATTAATCAATAACTTCATGATGATAAAGTGTAGGGTCACCAAACTCACTACACATGTCACTGGTGTCCTACAGATTACACTACAACTTTTGGTTTGAAGGAAATTCATTTTTATGAATTTCTGGGAATTTTTATTAGGAATATTAATCAATAACTTCATGATGATAAAGTGTAGGGTCACCAAACTCACTACACATGTCACTGGTCTCCTACAGATTACACTACAACACCTGGTCTACAATAAATTCATTTGACATAGTTTGGGGGAATTTTTATAAGGAATTATATTCAACAACTATTACAGTGTAGTATCATAAACCACAGGTCAACCACTTCCATTACCTCCTTGGTACTACAACAATTAGTTTGTGAGAGATACCTTCAGTATAATTTGTGTTATTTCAGTTTTGTTACATGTGAGAATTGTGTGGTTGCTTAAGTGCCACGAGCATGAACCAATCAAATGAAGGCCGTATACGTGATTAAGTCACTGGCCAATCAAGAGCAGCTTTCAATTAAGCTCTACCTGCAGTGACATTCCAGTCTGCAAAACCTCTCCCTTTGAAAAAGTGCCTCCAGTCCTGCTCAATGGTTATACGTAAGTAATCTTTTTATTATAGTTATTAATATAGTTGTGCTATGCTTGTATACTTGTCCAGACTCTTACATTTCTTCTAGATTTTGTGCATATTCTACTAACTGAAATTTTACTGCATATCAGCTCCAAACTAATGTATTTTTTCTGAATCTGAAGAACTAGCATAAAAAGACAAAGACACATGATGTCCTTAACCTATCATTAACCATATTGTGAAATGATTATTAAGGATGAAATAAGACCTTTTTATGTGGAAAACTGTAAATTTGATTTTTTTTTCAGTTCTTAGTTATATGATATGTTCATGTACTGTTTGTGTGAAGTGACAACAGTGGCTTTAATGTAGATTTTAGCTTTATCAAGACTTTATTACTCACTTTATTTTTTCCTTTTCCATTTCACTAGGTTAGAAGCAATTTAAAGACAATGGGTAGAGTTAAAAAAGGAAGCAGAGCTCAGAGAAAAGACTTGTGGGCAATGGCAGGTGGAATGGAAGCTATTGTCAGATCAATGGAGAGTGTTAATATTACAAACAGAGAAACAGAGTATTCCTCAGAGATCTGGTCTGAACTATCTGTAATCCTTTTTGGTCAAGATCAGCAGAAAAACCGTCATTGGTTGTGGGTTATATGGACCACGAATAGAAAAGGCGTGAGGGACATGATTATTAAACAACAGGACAAGACAAAAAAGACAGAGGAAGACAGCAATGCTAGAGACCTTGTTTTAGAAGAGGACACAGAAGAGAATGAGGAAGAAGGCAAACAACAAGATATGCCATTACAGACAGAAGCTCATCTACAAGAAGTGACTGATGAAGACGATGAAGAAGGCAAACAACAAGATATGCCATTACAGACAGAAGCCCGACCTAAACATGGAAAGACATTTAACAGAAAACAATGGAGAAAGTTGCCAGTGGTATCAAAGAAGTTCACAATTACAGTAAACAGAAAGAAATGGCAAAAAATTATTCCACTGCACGGCTCAACAAAACTGAGGCAACCATGGACCCACGTCTTGTACAACAGTTTCCGACAGAAAAATCCCTGTTGTACTCTTGCCTTCAAGAGCCAGCATATCAAGACTCCCCACAGCCGGAAAATGAATAGTCCATATTTAAACATCAGTGCAGTTTGTACATTCCCTTCCTGTTGTGCAAAATACTTATTTAAAAAGAAAAGGGAGCCAGTGGGAGAACAAGAGGTTAAGATTTCTGTGCTCCAAAGAGGAAAAATGTCACACAAAACAAGTGAAAAAAAATTCAGGCCTGCAGCAAACACAAGAAGAGGGAAAATAGCAAGAGCTATACGGAAAGGAGTGAGTCGACTGTACTATAGTAGACTTAAAAAAACACCCATTGCCGAGCTGATTTCAGGAAACATAACCCGAAGTCTGAACAAAAATGTTCTTAAAGTGATTAGTTCAGAGTTTAGTAAAGAGAAAAGAATTCATGATGATGTTGTCATGGAGATGTACCTCACTCAAAACATCATGAAGGAATGTGATGCCAATTTTCACAAGATGCCTGGCTACATACAGCACCTTCAAGTTGACCCCTTTGGTGTACACATGTATACTGAAACAGGAGTAAGCATAGTTGTGCAACACCTGAAAAAGAAGATCCCACTGACGTTATACCTAGATGCCACAGGTAATGTTGCATCCAAAGTTCCAGGGCAGACCAAAAAAGTCCTTTACTACTCTCTCACTCTTCCTGGAGGGGGTCAGAATGCACCTCCCCTCCCAGTCTGTGAAATGCTGACAAATGAACACTCTGTACCACCAATAACATTCTGGCTAATGCAGTTCTGCAGAAAACTGTTGCAGTACACAAAACTAAGAGTACATCAAGTTGAAACCGATTACAGCTGGGCACTAATGCAAAGTGTTCTTCTGTCATTCAACAGGGAGAGCATTGTTAGCTACCTAGACAGGGCTTTTTCTATTTGTTCAAAACTGAATACATGGAAAGACATCAGAATGTTTACAGTGCTACACATATGCTCAGCACACGTGCTCAAGGCTGTCACTCAGTCAATTTCAAGAAAAACAGCAGACAAAGGATTGAAGGATTTTGCAACATTTTGTTTTGCCAGGTTACAAAACACTACCTCAATGACTGCAGCACTCAACATCTTCCGCCCACTGTGCACTATACTAACTGGCAAATACAACAACGACACTGTCCTTTGTAATCTGAAGGTCATGGAGGACTTAATAAAGAAATGCAACATTCCTGACATGGAAGAAACTGAAAAATTACATGACAGCCCCTTAGCTCAGGAGGAAGATGATGACGAAAGAAGAAATGCCCACACAATTGTTGGCAGATCTCCCTTCACATATGAGTTCAAGAGGGTCCTGGAGGAGGTCCAGAGAGAGCTTGAAAAAACAGATGCCCAGAGCCCACATGCTGAGAAAAATCCATACTTCTGCCCAGGCATTGTTGATGTACTTTTTGAGAACTACCTTGGCATTTTTCCCCTGTGGAGTGGTCTGCTTTTGGGGAATTTGAAAAGGTATGCATCTGACAAAGAAGACCACACATTTGGGCCCGGTAAGACAAGGGACACAAACTGCCATGTGGAGAGATGGTTTGGAATTGTCAAACATTCAATTTTGCAAAAGCAGAGGCATCTGAGGCCAGGGACATTTGTCAGGAAAATGTATATGGCTCTCTGCAGGGGAGATACAAAGAACACATCATGTCTCATAACTTCTCTGAGCAGTTACTTCTTAAACCCATGCGACCAAAAGACCTCACTCAATCTCAAGAGGGTTGGGCAAAGCGAGGTGGAGCAAAGCTAAAGACTTCCAGTTCCAAATTTTATATTGCTCCAACCACAATTCCAGTTCCAAAGAGACCAAAATCAACTCTGAACACTGGCAAAGATCTTCAAAAGAGCACAGATGGGTAGAACAGCAGCAATGTCTTCACAAGTAAAGGGTCCACGTCTGCCACAGAGGTACTTTTTTGCAGATCGCTAAAATGAAAAAACCTGCTCTAAACAGATTAACACCAAGTCAATGTAATTTGCACTTTCCAGAGCCATATAAGCATTGTTAAGGAAGCAGTTAGAAACATTAAGCATCAATGAAGCTGTTGTATTCACATCCATGGCTGTCTGATGAAAGTATGTTTTAAGAAGGGACTTCAGAGAGATTACAGACTTAGGACAGTTTATTGTTGAAATTATTGCAAATGCTGTATGAAGTGATTACAGTTTCATTGTAGGTTGACGCCCTTTGGACATGCAAACCAACTGAAGTTATTGTGGCCATTGTACGACATGCTGAACATAAGCACAATTACACCCTTCGGCACAAAGAACTTCAGAGTTTGAGGCCTGATGAACTCATCATAGGCGAGGCAAGTTTCTCATTATAACTGATGTCACAGATTTATCTAAAAGTAATCTACTTGTTGATGGATCAATCCTTTAAAAAAAATATCTGCTGCATAAAATGATTAAGTAATTTAATTATAAGTTAATTGTTGTGAAAGAAGGTCTGGAGTGTCTTTAGCTAAAGTATTGCACCAATGACCGATTCTCAAACATGTTGACAACAATGTGATTAAAAATGACTTTAGACTCTACATTACCAATACCAATATTTTTGTGTGATTAATTTTGTCCAACAGGTGATAGAATGTTACATGAGAGCCATCCTCAATTCTAAGGATACTGCTGGCCGACTGTACCTCATGAATCACTACACTGTGGGTGTAATTCTACATGGCACAAGAGAGCAGATGGCAAGGCAAGGGTTAAAAAAGGTGAGTATAACTGTACTAATGATTATTTTATCACTGTAGTAGTCTTGCTTTTAATCAATACATTTACAATAGCCACTTCACCTTTTTGGTTGGTCCTGTGGAGGAAAATACATAATATATTATCATCATGAAATCGTTGTTTTTTGCCAGGTCACATTTGATGACTATGATGGAGCCATTGGATTTGTCAACATACAAAATGTGCACTGGAAGTTTGTGGTGAGTATAAAGCTACTGTACTACTTGCCTTTACAGCATATATTTATGGCTCATGGTTTGTCCATTTAAAATGTATCAACCTTGTAACTGCTACAAAGGTTTACAAATACCTATAATCTACTAAATAAATCTACATAGATTACTATGAGTTGAATCTTTGTTTAATAAAAGGTCATGTACTTTTCTGAATTTTAGATTTAATTAACTCACAGACACTGAAAGGCTTCCTGTGCATAAAGTTATCAACTGCAGTTTTGAAGTTTTACATAAATGAAACTTGTTTTTTAAGAATGTATATGGTTTACTGATGCTACCTTTTCATATTACAGTATCTTCATGCCCTTTCAAACCACATTTTTGTGGTTGATCCTATGCAAGGGTCAAATGAAGTTGAGGACTCCAGAATCGCTGGCTACAGATTTGAGTAATATTAAATAAATTATGGGAAGTTAATAGGTTACATACACATTCTGTGTAGCCATAGAGTAAGCACAAAGGTAAAGCAAAAATGTATCTTACTTTCAACCTGTAGACAATATTTCAAGATGCGCAGGAACAGCCTGGGAAAGGAGGACTGGGTTAACATCAAGTGGCAGCATGGCAAGATAACCCACACCTTCCAGAAAGATGCCACCAGTTGTGGGATCTTTGTCATGCAGGTGACTTGTGTTTTCTTTATAATAAAAAACATTTAGTTTTACTATGTAAGATGATCATACACAGTACATATGTTGTTTTGCCACCTCTACAGATGGCCAAGATGACAGTGACCCAGTTTCCAAACATCCCAGAGAGGTTTCATATTGATTCCTCCAAAAAATCTCTTAAAAAACTAAGAAGAGACATGGCAGAAGAAATTCTGAAAGGATCAGGTATTGCTCAAATATTACATTAATATGTCAAACAGTTCCTACAAACGTAACAGTAATAAAGGCCTATATTTTCTTTTTTTCAGTTTCAAAGGATGAGTTCTGTTCCTTCTGTGGCAATGAGGACCTGCCCAAGACTGCCGTTGATGTTGTCTGGGTGAGATTTAGAGATCAAATAATCTGAATAGTGGATAATCAATAGATAATCTGGGGTTAAGAACCAGACACAACATTGAAGTATTCAAATATTATATACTTTATAGGCATTATGTAGAGATAACATTTTAATATATTATGTTTAATATATTTGTCATTGTAGATTCGGTGTGGAACTTGCGCAAGATGGTTTCACACACAGTGCCTTGGAATGACAGCGGCAACGACACCAAACAAAGACACTCCTTGGTATTGTGTACTGTGCAACCCTAAATAAAGATGCTAAGACCAATGAAGCGTGTAGTGAGTTTGGTGACACTACACTGTATCATCAACAAGTTATTGATTGATATTTCTGATAAAAATTCCCATAAATGGTTAAAATTGTTTTTTTTTCAAAGCACGAGTTGTAGTGTAATCTGTAGGAAACCAGTGACATGTGTAGAGAGTTTGGTGACACTACACCGTATCCTAGTGAAGTTATTGAATATTTATTGATTAATATTCCTAATAAAAATTCCCAGAAATTCAGAAAAATGAATTTCTTTCAAACTAAAAGTTGTAGTGTAATCTGTAGGACACCAGTGACATGTGTAGTGAGTTTGGTGACCCTACACTGTATCATCATGAAGTTATTGATTAATATTTTAAATAAAAATTCCCAGAAATTATGAAAAATGAATTTCTTTCAAACCAAGAGTTGTAGTGTAATCTGTAGGACACCAGTGACATGTGTAGTGAGTTTGGTGACCCTACACTGTATCCTAGTGAAGTTATTGATTAATATTTCTAATAAAAATTCCCAGAAATTCAGAGAAATGAATTTCTTTCAAACCAAGAGTTGTAGTGTAATCTGTAGGAAACCAGTGACATGTGTAGAGAGTTTGGTGACACTACACCGTATCCTAGTGAAGTTATTGAATATTTATTGATTAATATTCCTAATAAAAATTCCCAGAAATTCAGAAAAATGAATTTCTTTCAAACTAAAAGTTGTAGTGTAATCTGTAGGACACCAGTGACATGTGTAGTGAGTTTGGTGACCCTACACTGTATCATCATGAAGTTATTGATTAATATTTCAAATAAAAATTCCCAGAAATTATGAAAAATGAATTTCTTTCAAACCAAGAGTTGTAGTGTAATCTGTAGGACACCAGTGACATGTGTAGTGAGTTTGGTGACCCTACACTGTATCATCATGAAGTTATTGATTAATATTCCTAATAAAAATTCCCAGAAATTCAGAAAAATGAATTTCTTTCAAACTAAAAGTTGTAGTGTAATCTGTAGGACACCAGTGACATGTGTAGTGAGTTTGGTGACCCTACACTGTATCATCATGAAGTTATTGATTAATATTTCTAATAAAAATTCCCAGAAATTCAGAAAAATGAATTTCTTTCAAACTAAAAGTTGTAGTGTAATCTGTAGGACACCAGTGACATGTGTAGTGAGTTTGGTGACCCTACACTGTATCATCATGAAGTTATTGATTAATATTTCTAATAAAAATTCCCAGAAATTCAGAAAAATGAATTTCTTTCAAACCAAGAGTTGTAGTGTAATCTGTAGGACACCAGTGACATGTGTAGTGAGTTTGGTGACCCTACACTGTATCCTAGGGAAGTTATTGAAGATTTATTGATTAATATTCCTAATAAAAATTCCCAGAAATTCAGAAAAATGAATTTCTTTCAAACCAAGAGTTGTAGTGTAATCTGTAGGACACCAGTGACATGTGTAGTGAGTTTGGTGAACCTACACTGTATCATCATGAAGTTATTGATTAATATTTCTAATAAAAATTCCCAGAAATTCAGAAAAATGAATTTCTTTCAAACCAAGAGTTGTAGTGTAATCTGTAGGACACCAGTGACATGTGTAGTGAGTTTGGTGACCCTACACTGTATCCTAGTGAAGTTATTGATTAATATTTCTAATAAAAATTCCCAGAAATTCAGAAAAATGAATTTCTTTCAAACCAAGAGTTGTAGTGTAATCTGTAGGACACCAGTGACATGTGTAGTGAGTTTGGTGACCCTTCACTGTATCATCATGAAGTTATTGAAGATTTATTGATTAATATTCCTAATAAAAATTCCCAGAAATTCAGAAAAATGAATTTCCTTCAAACCAAGAGTTGTAGTGTAATCTGTAGGACACCAGTGACATGTGTAGTGAGTTTGGTGACCCTACACTTTATCATCATGAAGTTATTGATTAATATTTCTAATAAAAATTCCCAGAAATTCAGAGAAATGAATTTCTTTCAAACCAAGAGTTGTAGTGTAATCTGTAGGACACCAGTGACATGTGTAGTGAGTTTGGTGACCCTACACTGTATCGTAGTGAAGTTATTGATTAATATTTCTAATAAAAATTCCCAGAAATTCAGAGAAATGAATTTCTTTCAAACCAAGAGTTGTAGTGTAATCTGTAGGACACCAGTGACATGTGTAGTGAGTTTGGTGACCCTACACTGTATCCTAGTGAAGTTATTGATTAATATTTCGAATAAAAATTCCCAGAAATTCAGAAAAATGAATTTCTTTCAAACCAAGAGTTGTAGTGTAATCTGTAGGACACCAGTGACATGTGTAGTGAGTTTGGTGAACCTACACTGTATCATCATGAAGTTATTGATTAATATTTCTAATAAAAATTCCCAGAAATTCAGAAAAATGAATTTCTTTCAAACCAAGAGTTGTAGTGTAATCTGTAGGACACCAGTGACATGTGTAGTGAGTTTGGTGACCCTACACTGTATCATCATGAAGTTATTGATTAATATTTCGAATAAAAATTCCCAGAAATTCAGAAAAATGAATTTCTTTCAAACCAAAAGTTGTAGTGTAATCTGTAGGACACCAGTGACATGTGTAGTGAGTTTGGTGACCCTACACCGTATCATCATGAAGTTATTGGATATTTATTGATTATTTTTTGTAATGTCTCTCTTGGGTTGCACTTTGTAGACGGTCCCTGCTCGCTGCTCTCACAGCCGGCTGCACATAAACACTAATGTTATTGGTGTGGCTCCGATGGCTCGTTTTGATGAAAGTTAGGTTGTAGCTCCTGTCTGTCTTACTACGGTTGGAAATATTCTTGTTTTGTGTTTTAACAACGTCTCATTTCTGAGTTATTGATCCCGGAAGTCCGAATCTGCCAATATCTTTCCAACTTTACCGAACTTCGGGCAGCAACAGATGTTACCGCAGTTTAGACACAGAAGCTATGTTTGTGTGTTGCAAGAGGAAGGCTGCACTTTGGCTTTATCATGCAACCCACAACAGGAATGTTGTATTTGAGTCAGCTGGCCTTTAATGGTAGCCAGTGGTGATTCACGATTTAAACTTTTACAGACGCATTTCTTCCTTTTTTCTGCAGAGGTCACAGGAGCAAAGTGGGAAAGTACCTACGTCATATGATAGCAGGAGCAACATGTTGCCCATGGAAGTCTTTTATAACAAGCATACATAGAAACTCTTCATAATTCCCCTCTCATTTCAATCGAATTACATGAAATGATGTGTTTTTTTTTCCCTCATGTGAGAAAAGAATTTCATCTTTAACTTCCCCAAATGTGTCAAAGGTGTATTGTCAGGGGCAAAAGGGAATGAAATGGGCTGAGTTTGGGTATTCCTCTTTATTGAATTTTTATGTAGCTGCTGTGAGTGTGGTCTTGGTAAATCGGTTTGATTTGAACAAACTCATAGTTTAAAATTTGTAGAGCTTTATGAATGTATTGTCTAGCTCGGTGGCCTATTTAGAGCACGGGTACTCTACTATTAATCTTAAGCCTGCTAGTAATACTAGGCTAATCTCATGTCAGTCCTGCACTATAGCAAAAGTTCCCCTCAAATCTAGTTCAATGACCATCAGACTGTAAACTGACTTTGTTGTTTAAGCATAAGGAGGGGAGGGGCTAAGGCAAACAGATAAGCCAGATCACTGCGAGGTTTAGGGACGCATGCGCTCGAGCGTAATTAGGTTCAAGGACACATGTTACACCTCCCACACGGTGTTTGTCATTTTTCATCTTTTTCCATTGTCTAATTCTATCAAAGCAACTTTGTGTTTTATCATGAAACATTTTCTTATAGGATTCTTTTTAGACTTTGATGTAACTTGAGTTTGGTTTGTTGATTTCTAGAATTGTGTGCATGCCATTTTGCTCTGTGTTTTTCATGTGAAGGGTGTGAGAAGACATTGTACAGCACCGTGTGCTTCTCTCTGTTCTCAAGAGCAGGAAATAATTGGGCAAATTTGCCTCTTTAAATGAGAAGTGTGAACAGTTGTCCGTATGTGGTTATTTATTATATTAACACTTTACAAGCCTTTAACTCATGCTCAGGAAGTTGTTGATACTTGTCACTTGGCAAAGCGTTTTGCTTGTCTCATTTACTCTCACTTTGTAACATCAGATTGATTGTTATTGCAGTGATATGATCATCAGGTGGTTGTCATCTAAAAGAGAATTTTACCATCACTGCATGGTATTTAAAAAGATGGAATATTTAACCGCTTGAGGAAGTGAGAGCTCTTTTATGAGGCTGAATGTTTGCGTTACAAACGACCACCTCTTGGTATCACTTTGATTCATTGTTGCCAGTCAAGTAAATCCTGTTGCATCACTTCAACAAAAATTGATACAGGGAAAGATAATTTACTGATGTTTATTCATCAACCTTTCTGCTCTACTGGGCTGCTCCCATTAGGGATTATTTTCCTCAGGCCTAATTGTTGGTATACTAATGGAATACTTAATATAAGCCATGCAGTCAGAAATAGGTTCACCTGTTGTACAAGATAACTTATTTGTCAGTACCATTGCCCAACTCTGAAACCCAGACAAGTTGGCTCATAAATGATATTAAAAGGGGGAATAAAAGAATATCTTGAATGGAGAATTTTCTTGGAGCTAGAATCTGGTGGCCATCGTTGGCATTACACTTACAGTGGCCTTACTGAGCCGGACCTGTCCTGTGAGTGCAACGATGTCATGTTAATCAGATAATGCACACGTTTCAAGCATTTTTCCCAGACGCATATAAAGTGGTGACGGAAGCATTGATTCCTTTTCTTCTTTGTTGGGGGTGGGGTAGGATGGGGGATGGGGGTTGTGTCACCCAGTAGTTTTCATTTGAGTTAATGAGACGCTGTATTGTAATCTGGTGTGTAGTTCTTAATGCTATTCATGCATGATAGATGCAGCCTTACGAGAACATTTACATCGTATATATATCACGGACACATCATCCATTTGTTTTTGCTTAAATCCTTCAGCCAAAAGCGGACTCTTTCATTTTACAACGCTGCACACTTTCATCAGTAAACTGGCTGGTGACGCACTCATAGTGATATATACAACCTGGAGGAGAGGAGCTGCCTCCTGAAGAAAATCTGGATAAATGACGTTATCAGCACAGGTTGAATGATTGCCGGGACGGTGACGTCACAAACCTTTGTGATATACTGTGTACACTTCCATATATCACTGTCTTTGTTTTGCAGCAGTACCTCTTCAGTGGTGTGAATGAGGGAGACATGGCAGACCGCACGCCACCTCTGGAGTCTGGCCAGCTTCTCAGCCCTGAACTCCCAATCCTGGCCTCACCACCACCCCCACCAATGGTCAACGGGGAAGGCCCTCAGCAGGTACACACGGACCCCTGTTTAACTTCACAAATGGCCTTTTAGGAAAAAGCCTTTAAATTACAGTCGAGGTTATGTGTAAGAGATGGTGTTTGCGTCTTATTTTATGAGTGTTGGCCTTAGGTGTGCAGGTGCTGAGCTGCTTTATCCTGTCATGGGAAAAAACTAAAGCCTAATTTTAGAAATGCATTTACATATTTGGTCCTTTTAGGAAGTACTCACTCTGTGCCATATATAATACTGGTCTGCTGCTAAATAAAGGGATATTTGTACCATAGTATAAGCAATATTTATCCATCTGTGAAATTTTATATATGTATTTGTTACTCATGTAGATATGGGTAATGTTATACCTCCACCTGTTAGAGTAATGGCATTATCCATTTTAAAAGTGTTGCTATAGATTAAATTTGTAGTTACCATTGCAACAAAGTTTTCCGATGCATTTAGATTGTCTTCTGAGACCTTTGTGGGATTTTTTTTTTTAGGCTTGTTTCAGATGCTAATCACTCTTACCCAACTAAGTATTGAAACAACCAAATGAATTTGCTCTCCTCCAATCAGTTGCTCATTGAAGGTATTTCATAGGCAGCAGGTGCATGTTGGTTATGAACCATATCTCTCTCGGTTTTGATGGCGGTTTTTGCCGTGTATTTTCAGGATATGGGCTGATATCCGCCATCACATCTTATCAGTGTCAGAGTGAGATTGAACGACTTTGACAAGCTCGGCTGATTTCCTTGTCATTTTAAGGGTCACCAGTTTGATTTGCTTAAGTTTCCCTGACTTCGAGATAGCATCGAACCCAGTGATATCTTTTCAGCCCATTTCCTCGGTCATGTGTTCTTTGTCCCGATAACGCTTGTGAGTATTAGCTACATTAAACTTGCCTTTCCACCCATCTCTGCCTTTTCCACAGTGGAAAACCCCTCACCTGAATCAGGCTTTGTTCACGTACAGATTGAATTTTGCCCACTTTGTTCAGCTGTAAGGGAGGCGTTCTCATGGAATTCAGTCTTTACTTTACCACGTCTCTCAAATACTCCCTGATTTTCTCAACATGCCCCCTGTGACTGTGTACATTGTTTTATAAGGGCTAAAATAATAATAATAAAAAAAGCTGCTGTTGTTTCCCAGCTTACATCATTACCACCCTGCCGCTCAGGCCAATTTGAGACACTGCATGTTCATGATAGCTGAAATTGGAAAACCAATTTCATGTGTTTTTCAGTGATTTCTTTCTTTTTTTTTTTTTCAGTGTCTGTGTTTCATTCTCAGACATATCAGTACCGGCATCTTTGGTTTGCAGCTGTTTACATGAACATGAAGCCTTTGCTTCACATGATAAGAAATTATTTGAGATTTTTTTTAAAAATTTTTTATCACCTATGGCAAGCAGTGATGGTCTGTTACAATATATCTCAGTGGTTCACTATAATTGATGGTAAAAGCACAATGTTTAGTCACCGCCCTGATGTCTTTAATTTAACATGAAATGAACAAAGACGTTTTAATTATGTTAACTATATTCCTTTCAGAGGCAGAGTGGCAAAAAAACCCTGTAAAGAATAATTTGTTTAAACTATTAAGCTTGAAACACTAAATAAGTCAGTCTGACACCAAATTAACGAGTGAACAATGTGGAGTGATGTACAGGTGCACAGAGTCGTTGTTTGGGCAGCACTTCTTTTTCATGAAATGTTGCCATAATATGCAATGTGTTCATCATATTCCATTTGAATCCATCCATCAGATTGGGCTTCGTGTGTAGTTTGTTTACAGCAGCAGCAGGTTTGCATCAGTTGGACTTTTCCTGCAGGTGTTGTTGAAATCGATCCTTAAGGCAGCATGATAAAGTATATGACCCCGTTTTATTGTGCTCCGTTTTAAGGGCAACTTGTGGTGAGTCACACACCTGGGTTTTTGAGATCTTTATTGATTAATTATCCTTTAGACATCAATTTCTGTTTGCAGAACAAATTTTCTTTTTTAATCCAATTTTTTTTGTGTTGACCTTTAAGCTCTTTTCATGTGTTAAATGGAAACACGCACTGCATGCAGTGTTTTCTCAGATTAAGGGTGTTTTAGTACCTCGTGGAGAGCACACACGGAAAAGGAGATTAAATGTGATTTTGTGCCGTCAGAGTCTGACCCCTGACCAGCTGTGAAAATGACCAGGGAATAAAAAAAGATGCTGCATTGTTTGATGCTGGGACTTTGAAGCATTGTTGTTCGAGCAATACCATGAATGAATGTAGTTGCGTGTTCCGTGTCTGATAAGGTGCGTAAATATCATGACAGCTTCAGAGTGAGGGGCACGGACTACTGAAGGGATCTGGGCCCTGACAGAATGAGGCAGGACTGTGGTGACAGTGAAGAGGATGCACAGTGATGGCTGACCCCTCAGGTTCTGACCTTTTAGTTAGAAAAGCAGCAAGGACACTTAAATCTTTGGTCTTTCTTTTCTTTTTTCCTAATTCTAGCCTTGGTATTAACGCTCTATTGAACCAATTATTCTGAGTCGGAGAGGAAGCTGTTATCTTGGGGTCATTACCTGAGATGATTCCTTTTAAGAGATGACTTTGGCTACAGTATGATTCACTGCTTCCTTCCACTTGAGCTTCCCTCCCCCCTTTGGTTTTTCCTGCTCTTGTTGTTTGGTTTGTAGCTAAATTGGTAACAGATGAATCGGTCCGTTTCTGTCAATGTTTAAGCCTAGATAATGGCCTTTGCACTTAGCTGCTGGCTGTGCTGATAGATATGTATATTTTTTCCCACTTTATTCATTACTCTATTTTGTCTGGCCTGCTTTTTATTCTTTAGACCCTATGTGCTTGTGTTTTTTTGTTTTTTTCCCCTGTTCTGATGGGTTTGAGGTTTCTGTTTATAACCTGACAGATTGGCAGGGATTAGTATCACTCCTTGGTGCAAACTTCTTGGTGTGCGGTCTGTTAGAAACACTTATAATTACAAGTTATTCCAAGACAACATTGTACACTTAAGGGATGGCTTGGAGAGAAGTGTATTTCACTTATATTCCAACCTCATGTTTATACAAATTGCTGTTAAAAACATGGCATGAAATCGAAGAATCAACAATTTCTGGTTCGTCTGGTTGTTTGTAAAAGAGCTCAGTAATATATTGCGACTTCACAAACTGAACAGGAAACAAAGAGTCATGAATGTGCGGCCTGCTTGTGGCTACGTGTTTTGCGTGGGCTCATGTGAATGTGGGTTACAGAGACCTGACTCCTAATTCGACTGTCTTTAGTACTGGCCTTGTATGCCATAGCCAGACCGAGGAGACAGGTCCTTGGACACATTTCCCTCACAAGTTGCCAGAGGGCTCGAGATGCTGTGACAAAAATGCAACCCACTCTTCTTGTCTTCTCGTCGGCCACTGAATCATCTGTGAAGACGGGGGTTAGCCCACTATTTGTCAGCTACTGTGAGGAGGCGGACAGTTTGTGAGTCAGCAGTGTTTAGGCTACTTTATTCCAAGCAAATAAAACAAACCACATTAGTTTAGGTCCTGCGAAAGAAACAGTAGGCCACTACGCCCAAGTCTTATAATGATGGTGAAATCCCTACTGTTTATCCTGGCATCATGGTGGTGGCTCCATCTTGTAAACAAACATGCATATAAATACAACAGGCTATTCCGGGCTATACGTTAATGTTGGAACGGGTCTAAATGTGAGTTAACGCATCATAAATGCTGAATAGAATTTACCCGGTGTCTCTGCAGCTTTCAAGGCTAACCCAGCTAGCATGTTATAGCCGATTTAACCTCAGTTTGTTTGATCCACTCGATGCACTGAATTATGATAACTGAATAACATTTAACATCGTGCACATTTTTATTTACCAATTACATAGAGGAGAGTACACATACCCTTAAAGGAAACTCTACATGCATTTGGCCACATGGCCCATGTGAGATAAATTTCATTATACCACTGCTTTATCGACTGGTTACGTGCCCGTGCATGCAAAGCTTTGGTGTGGTTGACCCAAACGGTAGTATGGATAAGACTGACTGGGACTCTGCAAACATGCATGCTGACACAGAAACCATTTACTCAGCTAAACAGTTACATGCTCAGACATTTCATATCAGCAGCCAACAACTCATTTTTAGTTTTTATTTAAAGGCTAATATCAACCTTAGGAAACTACAGTGAGCTGCAGCAACCCAAACCAAAACAAACATGACCAAAGTCCAAAGTAAAACCCAAGTTGCAGCCTCTCAAAAAGCTCATAAATCTCTTTATCTCAGATTAAACCAGATGATTTGGACTTGGATCTTATCTCTTTTTTTTTTTTTTTTTTTTTTTTTTTTTTTTTTTCCAACCAAATAAAGTGCGATACGCGGTGAATGACAATCTAGAGTTTCGCTTGCTCTGAAAGAGACCTGTTTGCTTGATCAGGCACACATTTGCTTGTTCCTGAACACGATTTTGGACTGTCAAGTGATATCAAAAAGTATATGAACATGAAAAGGAAAGCATAAGTTGAAGAGAAGCTGTTCTCATCAGCTCCTGACAATAAGTAGTTGGGCGTGGTGGGTAGGGATGGAAATTGTTAAGAATTTGGCGATTTCGGTTCCATTATCGATTCGGTTCCTTATCGGTTCTCTGATTGATTCTCATCCATATATATACACAGTATATATTAGTACAAATGGCTTTGGTTGCAGTAACACTTTAATTTCAAGTATGCACCAACATTTTATCTATTTTTGCTGATCCTGACTCACTCTTGCAGTCCTCGTCAACTAAATGTTAATATCAGGTGCGTCGCTAACATAATTACAATTAACAGGACCTGGAAGTTTCAGGGCTCTCAAGTTTTGAATGCGGGCAAGAGTGACCCGGTTGGACGGATCACATGAAATGGGGGTCTTTCATTAATAATATTATTCTTAGTGTTGTTATTAATAACTGCTCTGCTCAGACTCATGGGAGACGTGCTTGTTTCCTGCCGTTTCCATAGCGGTAGCGCCTCGCCAGAGAAATTTTATATTATCATTTTCTTTCGGCGTGAGAAATGCAATGTGTGGTGGGAGTGCGTGACTAAAGACCGAAAAGCGTGACCGTCACGCTCAATGCGTGAGACTTGAAAGCCTTGTAACAATGAACAGGACCTGGAAGTTTTACGTTACCTGGGACTGGGAAAGACGCTGTGCCACAAGCTCCCCCGCGAGAGTCACAGACTTTACATTCGTGCAAAGTAACTGCATGCTGTGTGGTCCAATGTTTCAGCATGTTGGAGGTATTCCCCCCTTTGATGTGATCACAGCTCTGCACGTGTTGCAGCTGGCCCTAGTTTTATCCTTTTTGGTGAAATATAACCAAACTTTGGAGCGCTTCTGCCTCGATGCCATGTTGGAAACATTCTGAGCCAAAATACGGAGTGTGCACATGACGTCATCGCGCAAATGCGTCAGACGTTAGCAGAACCGATAAACGGGATCGTTAGGCAGGCAGATTAACGATTCCACAGAATCGAAGTACTGGGAGCAGGTTCTCGATTCCCATCCCTAGTGGTGGGTAACTGTTGATAAATTCATAGGAGAAAAAGAACAACCTAAAGGATTGATTGGGGAAAAATAAAAACTAATTAACCTAGTACACATTTGGACTCTTGAGTTCAGACACCACATTAATGTACATGACTGTTCTTGGGTATCATTTTGTGATTATCCTATCTGAGACTAAATAATAATGATAAGTATGATCTCCTTTTGGAGCCCCCCCCCCCACCTTCTTCTTTTTTTTTTTTATCTCCTATGCTATTATGCAACGTTTCCAGGAGATCCTGAAGGGTGGAGGATCATGAAATTGCTCTGAATCATCACTGCACACGCAAGTGTACGCCATCAGCTGCAGGGAGACTGCGTTAGTTCCTGGCTTGTTCCGACCCTGGCAGGATTTTCCCTGTGTCATTTGGCTCCTGTTTCCTGTCCACCCAGCTGCTATGTCGCATCAGCGCACAGTAAACAATTAAGAGGAACAAACTGAAAAAGCCGAACTCTGAGTCACCAGTGGCAGAGAAACGTCAGAGCTAACCGTCATGAGCACAGAGCAGGCCCATTCTCTGGGGTAATAAAACACAGCAGTGGCCACCTGTGTGACAGTGCTAAGAAAGCGAGGATCAGTTGGCACACACAGAATTAATACCTGGATGTAAATCTTTACAGTGCTTTGAGCAAGATGTGTTGCTTAGCTTTGGGACATGATATTCTAGAGAATTGTATCATATGTGTTGGATTGATATTTTCTTTCTTTTGTCTTTTCAATTAAAAAGATCTAAAGATGTTTCTTTAATGTGAGCAGGAGACCACTGCACACCACAAAGCTTAGTCATCTGTGTGTAAAGTAACCTTTGCAGTTTCCTAGCACTTTTTCAGAGTCTATATTCTAACAAAGCAAGCCACTCAGTGACGCATTCACTTAGTTGATGCACTCGCATTCGCTTAGTTTGTGTTTGCCAGGTAGCTTTATGATAAGAGGAACTTGCTTTATCTAAAAAGTAATTTAACTTTACCGTGCTCCTTCTTCACATGTTGTTTGTGCACTGAATACATGCGTCATAGGCACATGCATTATAGAGAAATCTACTCTGTGCTTCTATAAACGCCCAAATAAAGCTGCCTTTCTTTACATTATATTTCCTACGTTATATTCCAGAACGGGTTCTAAAATGATTTGCAGTCATGGCGTTTTTCTCATCGTATGATTTATACTTCACTGATGGCTAATTTTTTTTAGTTCCAAACAAGCCAAACCGATACCAAAGAGCAACTTGGAAACATTGCAGCTTGCTGATTGGTCAGAGAGAATTGCACTGTGGCTGCACCTTGATTGTGCCTGGATTTCCATGTAAAATGATCAACCCCGAGAGAAAGCTCCCAGCTGTGAGGTCGGCTGAATGTGCTGCTGCCACCAAGTGAAGTTGTTGGGTAAAAACCAAGTGCCTGTGGGGCTTTTCTGGGAAACTCTATTCAGTGGACAGTAACAATGGTTTGACCGAAAAGGAGTTCGATTGGTCATTGAGAGCTTATCTGAATTCATTCTGGCGACAAAGTTGCAATGTTGGAAGCAGAAAAGAGAAGTAGTGATTGAATCTGCGGCTCACAGACAAAGAGGGAGAGTTGGGGTGGGGCTTGAGATGACAGGAACAAAAACCAGCACAGCTTTACAGAGGAAACTGGTTATTTAATGCAATATCCAAATATATCACTGTTGGGGAAAAACATCAATACAAAATCTGAAAAGCAAATACACCATCAGATCAGACCAAGCTGATGTTTTATCTCTGTAAAAAAGTTGCATGTTTGTTCGATTTCTGCATGTATTTTACATGAGATTAAATCTGATTTAGGAGAAAAGCCATCTTTAATGGATTCTCAGGTTAATGAGCATTTTAGGTTAAAGCAGTATTTAAATCTTGTGGGAGTCGGTGTTGTTTAAAGCGTCTTTCATAATTCATTTTACTCTAAATATCCCTGAGGTTATCTTCCTCTTCAAGCCTATGATATATGGACTCTCATGATCACTGCTTGTGGCTATTCTTGTATAATTGTGATAATCCATCATTTTAACATTTAACAAGTAGAATAAACTAGGACTCGGTTTTGCGGAGTATTTTTGATGTAGCTGTTGCTCTGCAGAGTCGGTGACGCATCTGTTAACTTGACACATGCTGATCAAGTGATCAGCACTGTCGCTTTAAGGAACGATCCATTTAGACTTAAATGAGGGCAGATGTTTCAGAGGCATTGAGTACTTGCAAGCTGTGTGTATTGTTTCGCCATTCAAATAACGTCTCGGTGTGTCTGAGCGTGCTGCTTTGTGATCCGCCGAGGCTGTAGAGAACTCAGAGCTGGAATTGTCGCCGACGCCGGTGCCTTGCAGTTGAACTCCCTCTTCCTCATCTCCTCATTGATCACAGCATTAGGAGAATGTATGGCATTTTGCTCTGTGAATGGGAGAGAGAGCCAGAGAGCGGATGAGGGGGAGGGAGAGAAGCGAGAGAGGGAGGCAGGCAGAGGGACTGTAGCGTAGTCGTATATGTCAGCCTGAGAAGCTGCGTGGGTCGCTCAGTTCCCTCACGCCATTGTTGTTGTTGTTGTTGTAAAAAGACAGAACAAAGGACTCCCCACGCTATGGACCCCTTATACCTTTGCCGACTAACAGTGCTATGATCACACCCTGATGGAATGCTATTGAAATTAAGCACATTAAGGATCACAGCAGGCGCTAACTGAGCTGGCACACAGTGACAGAGGCAGGAAGAAAACAGAATAGCAAACTGAGGCATCATCCAAAGTCGTTTTCATTTTTTGGCCCCGTTTCCTTGGACTCATCTGCCTCCTCTTCCGAAGAGTGGCCACTGCTGATAAGGTTTCAATCCCTTCTGTGGAGGTTTGGCGCGGACATCGCTGAGGCTTATTTGTTGAAGGGGTTGCTGTGGATACTGACGGCAGGCAAGCTGCACTGAAGCCAGAGGCAAGAGTGAACAAGTCGCCCTGCTGCAGAGTGTGCCTGTTGGAGCAGATGCGGCTGAACCGAGCTAAGCAGTGAGATTCATGCCACACTTTCTGTGAAGGCAACATCCACAAGCCCCGAATCGCTGTCCTCCTCGCGCTTTGTCAGTTTTCTTGCCGGACTTCATGCAGGAGTTGATGGAAATGGAGGGTGTAAAGGACCATCCCTGCCAGATGTGTTAGCATCGCAGGTCATGTGATTTCTCATGAGGGTTGGGTGAAGTGGTGGAGGGTCTGGTAGACCCTGGAGCATCTTATCCTGTCTGTGACTGCATGAGTAGTGACGCTTGAATGAGACAAAGCAATGCGGGCAACAGTAAGTAGCAGTAAGATCTTTTACAGACAACATTTTCCTCCTTCTGATTTTTGGTAAAATGAAGTGCATTTCACAGTATTGATCTTGACTGTAATTTCCAAAGTAAAATTAAATGGAGTGGGAGGGTTATTCTAAGGGTTTTTTTTGTTGTTTTTTTTGCTTCATATCATAGGGAGAGAACAACCAACATAAACATGTATCTGACAGAAGTCCCCTGACTTTTATTGATTAGATTCTTATGCCCCTCCCACTACCATCATCATACTACACACACTGCTGACGCTGCTTGTGTGGGTTTGTATGAACATATCGCTCTATGTGTGGCAGTCAAAGGGCTCTGTGCTGTCTCCGCTGAGCACATGAATGGGAGCAGTGTCAGAGATGGAGGTGCTGATGATTTCAGTGTTTGAAGACAGCCATAGCCACAGCTCTCTGGCAGAGGAGTGTAGATTCTATGACAGCGACTTCCACAAGAGTGAGGTACCTAGCGCCCACACACAGTGCCAGGCGAAAAAAAACAAAGAAAAACCTCTGAATGTTTTTGGTTTTACAGGAATAACCAATTTTAAGGAGATTTTTAAGGGGAAGTTTCTGAATTTAGGTTTCGAGCTGTCAGTTAAGTGAATTTTAAAAACTGATCATGTAATGATTTTTGTTCATTTTGTTTTTTTTGACATTGATTTTTGAAACGCTGTGTTTGTATAAAAACTAATTTGCTTAAAAATGTTGACTTGAACAAAAGTGCTTGTTTCTTGTTCGGTCTGTATTTGTTTAGTATTTTATCAGGACCGAAGCAGCATGACTCACTGTTAAATACATAGCAGCGTGCACCTGACATTTCATGTGGAACTGAGTGTAAATAAAATCTAGATACTGGAAGATATAGTTCTATTGAATAATCCGACTCCTTTGTGTATTTTAAATTGTGTATTTGTTAAGCTTTTTAAAGTAGCTTAAATTGATGAATTTATTTATTTCCTTTTAGACCAGTAATTTGGAGGCAACTACTGTTGATTGTTCTGGAAAGGCAGTGCTTTGTGTTGTATGTGCAAACATAAATGCAACAATTTCATTATTCTAAGTTTTAGTTATTATTGTATAGATAAAACTAATTTAATATATGATATAATATGTTATTTATTACATTCATTATTATATTCCCTGAGTCCCTGAGTCTGTGAAGTGGTTTGTTTGGTAGAAATGAACCAAAACCCTTTCCTCTTTGCTTCCTCTCAGGTAATCCTGGTGCAGGTTAACCCAGGTGAGGCCTTCACTATTCGACGAGAGGATGGTCAGTTTCAGTGTATCACAGGTAAGAATTCTATTGTGCTTTTACTTATAAGTCTTTTAAAGGTTCGGTGTGTAGGAGGTAGTGACATCTAGTGGTTCGTATGGCATGTTTAAATTAACTCTATGGCCTCACCCACCCTTGAGAGCTAGCTTGATAAAGTCCTAAATTCCAGCGCGTCTGATGTGGACGTTTGCGTTGTTTATATGCAGCCCCTCTGGAAAATGTGTAGTAAATTTCAGGCCTGCAGAGCGGCTGTGAAACTAGCCACTGGAGCTGGTTGAACAGCTATTCTCCATCTTTACGTTGCTTGTTTTTCACTGCTATAAAAGTAGACTTTTTACATCCGTTTCCGTCTCATTAAAGCAATGCTCGTTAGAAATGTCAATGACCCTGCCCTTCTCGCACAGCGGTCGCAGCAGCACAAACAAAGACCTCCTTAAGTCGCTGCTGTTCCAGTTTGACCGAGCAGATAAAGCGGAGGTGTCTCAGAGGCGCTTCAGTGTTAGCTTATACGCAGCGAGCCGGCGTCGCAGAACCAGCTGAGTGATGACAGCTCGGTTAGTCAGAGCAACGTGTTTTGTGAAGCTGGCTCTCCTTTAAAAACACGGGCTGTTTTTGGCCTGTGTCACTTCCTCTGACACTTGCTCAGAGGCATATCAGTGGCAGGCCAACTTCAGCCTCTCATTCCACCTCTTCTTTCAGAGGACAGACTGTGCTGGGAAAGCTCTCCAGTCCTGTCTTGAAACGGACTGTGTGAAAAGACGTATCGTAGCCTCTGTAATTTCAAAGGAGCGAGGCAGAGAAATATCATTTTTATTTATTTAAAAAGTTAAGTTGACTCAGAAAGCTCTTCAGTAAGACGTCTTGTTCAGTCCTGCAATACAATGAAACTTACAGTCGTTTAAATGTTTGACTTTTTATTTAAATGACTAAAACGGTGATAATTCTGTCGTACATTTATGTTTTTTGGCCTGACTGATGATGGTATATTAGAGGGTATTAAGCAGATAGTTGCTCCTAAGTCTTTCCCCCTGCTGTGGGCAGATAAATTGAACAACAGTGTAACAAAGGACAGCTGTTTCTAACACAGTGATTAGTGAATATGAGTAAGAAAACGATTCATCTTTGTTCTGTTTTGCAATAATAATCTATTTACAGGCTACTAGACTGCAACCATTAAGTAAGTGGGCTTGTTAGCTAATGTGAGGCTCCTGTCATGACAAGAATGTGGGGTGGGGCCAGTTCTGTCATCAGTCTTCGTTGCTCTATTCATTAATGCTCGCCCCATTAAAGTATTTATTTCAAAACAAAGATCAAATGACGCTCTCCTGTAACAGTGCAATCCCTAATTTCTGATAAACAAAGGATTGAGAATCTTGTTTTAAATGAAGCAAAGGCCTTCTCCCTCTGACACGCAACTCCGATTTTATAAAGTAAAGACTGCAGAGTAATGTCATTTATTTCATATGCTGCCTTTGGTACGGCCCAACATGATCTGTAAACTAGTTTAACTTTATTACTTGTAAAGCACAACAACAGCATTATTCATAATCTGTCCTGGAACAGCTGCAGTGATGATGCTACAGAGCCGCTGCAGGAAAACTTTACAATCCAACGTACACTAGTACAAATGAAGGAAGACTAAACCAAATAACTTAAATCAACATGTAAGATGATACAATTTTTCTCTTAAAGGAAATCGGCAAGTGTTGAATTACAATCATTTAGATGCTGGTGATCCAAAGATTTTCACCATTAACACCAATGGAAAAAGCTTATCGCTCTCATTTAAGGGAGTTGGAGTTCTGACCAATTTATATTTATATAAATATATATATCTAATAACCTGCAATCTCTGGGAAAAGGGAAGGTTTTGGCCAAGATGCAATGACGTACTTTTACAGAAATGCAATTCTGATCAGATAGATAGATGCATTGGGTGTCAGACAAATTAATATCATAAGTTGAAGGTTGTTGGTGTTTTATTCATGCACGTAAAAGCCTGCGTTCTACTTTAAATCAGAATTTGTTTGTAAAATGAAGATGTCAAGGACGCCGATGAATATTCTGGTGGCATGACAACAGTTTGCCCTGCTGAAATTTTACTATCGAATCCACTCTGCAGCTTATATTATACATTGTGAGTACAATTGTAAGTCAGTTAAAGATGCTTTGGGGCGCACCTTTAGTCAAACATCAAGACAAAACAGAGCGTTGCTGCAGATCTTTCTTTCCAGTAGAAGTTACAGCGGCTGTTGAATAGCCTTTCTTGTCTTTACTTGGTGAAAATGTTATATAATTGTAATTTTCTACACAAAAAGCTAACATAGTTGACACAAAGTATTCACTAAAAATCCATGTTTCTGGCCCTGGATTCAAATTGCTTCTGAACTGCAGCAGCTTTTCTCTCTGCTCTGTGGAAGTTTGTTAAAAGGCGCCCTCAACCTCTTGCTGAATCTGTTCGTACAATGAGTTTCAGAATAGCCCTTCCTCATTTTAGTTGTGTCGTCTGTGTTTTCACATGGGTCAGTCAGCGGTCACTTAAGTCTCCTGTCTTGCTGCCATTCATTGGCTGTAACTCGAGTACCATGAGATCTCTGATGTCACATGCAATCCCTCAACATAAGAAATTGCGCATCTTGAACATGTTATGCAACACTTTTTATTGAAGCCAGAAGCTTTTTAAGAGGCTGATCAAACACATTAACCATACTTAATGAATAGGTCTTTTACCAAACTTGTTTTCACAAGCCTAGATGTGGGATGCAGTCATTGTTCTGTCTGCACTGGCCATGAAAAGAACCAACCCCACAGTCGTTTTTTTCTAAAGTTGGAACCGTAAAACTTTTCCTGACCTTCAGACGTAACTCTTCCTTAAATGTTGGACTCTCTACGTTGTCCTGAACATTATCATAATTATAAAGGCCTCAGATTTCTGATTGCAGAATGATTATAGCAGGATAATTACCTTTTTTTTTTGGTCGTTTAATAAGTGTGACTACTTGATTTAGAAAAAAAAAAGAGTTAATCAAAATATAGACTAAGTATATAAATCCAACAGTAATCCTTCCACCTGAATGCTGCTCTCGCTGTTTAGTTCGGCAGATGATCCAATGAAAGGTCTTCCAATGATCTATCATATTGTGAACAAAACATATTGGATAATTGCAGTGTTTAGGAACGTTTTAAAGGGGCAGAAATGTGGTGTTTGAGTTCGACGTGAAGCTCATTCTTGTTTATCCTGATGGGAGTAATTTCTTTTTCCACAGTTGTTCTGCTGGCTTTGTGACAGCAACAATGAAGTGTAGCTCCTACGTGTTTTTCACAAGCGTGAACGGAAGGCAACTTGAGCAGTTGTAGGAGGTAGAGTCGTGGGGCTGTGGTTGTAAACCATGAGGATAAATATTGGTTGCCTGGAAGAACATGTTTGTTTTTTTACTTTCTTAAATTGTGTTTTTGACGTAAGAAGGTGTTAACACAATAAATGTTTATGAGAAAAGAACTTTTGACACCAGTGTCCCAGGACGAGGAATGTAGTGACATATGTTTGGACCAGTATTGAATAGTGCTGTCGGTTTTAGGAAAATGACTTGTCTGTGGCCTTTGTCGATACCTTGTGGCATATGTGCATCACAATAAAACAGTAGGCCTCAGGTATTCATTCAGACTGGATGACAAAGCAGCAAAATGAGAGACAGAAGGTGATGCTGCACAGCCAGGATGGCGTCTTAGTGTGTTCTCAGCAGGGGCTCCTCTGCCTGCTTTTGTCTGACTGAGCTCTAATACCAGCCCTCCATTATGAGCGGAGTAAAACTTCTAAATAGGGAGCAAGAATACATAGTTTTTCCATCAGAGGAAAAACCTGGAACTAAGAGGTGCCACATAGATCAGTGTGACTGCTACTAACTGGCCTGTCACAGGGTGTACTCATCTCTCTGTGACGTGAATAGAGGGATGACTCACCGCTTGCAGTGCAAAGAGGCAGGAAGATGAGTGTGTGTGTGCGTGTTTTAGTGCGGGCAAGAATTTATGTGTGTATGTGGTTGGTTTGGTTTGTTGTTTGAACACAACAACAGACTATCTTTGTTCACTTAGGCATCTGTTGTGCATATATGCATGCGATCATTCTTAACCCGAGAGTATGCTGACGGGTTGGAAGGACAAAGGTAAAAGTCCAACGAAGTGGTTTGCGTGTGTTTTTCAGGATCTAATCTATCCTGTAAAAATTTTTTTATTTTTTTCCAGTCTAACGACTAGATGTGCATAGCAGCCATGTGACGGGGCATGGCAGCCTGCTTAATAGGAATAGACAGTCTTGTAACATGCAGTTTATAAAGGGCATTTGCCTTTTTTGATATCTGCCTTGAAGGTGGGATCTTTGGTGAAGAGAGCTAATTAGAGTAGCCATTTAGCATCCTTCTGCTCACCATCTCCCTCGCCTTAAGGGGAGCTCTGTATGCGAGGGGACGTGCCCTCATAACTTCACCCCAAGTGCTCCTTTTGTTTCCCTTTTCCCAGAATCTCTCCTACAAGATTCCAGATTTAAGAGCTGTATCAACAGCATCTGTAGCCACCTGATAAGCTTGGTGACTGATGAGGCACGTCAGCATCAGGACCATTGGGCTGATTAGATCCACTTCTTTATCTGAGTTAGCCTACTGGTGATTCACCAACACTTTGGATGATTCATTCTTGGGGCGATGGCATAAAGCACTGTGTAGTTCCAAAATGATTTTTGAGCCTGCTACAGATGTGCCACCGAACGTAAGAGACCCACTTCTTGACTGGAAGTTATTAGGATAGAGAGGACACATCCTCATTCCTCATTATTCCTCATTATAAATATGATTGAAAACACTGGCTCAGTCTGTAACTATGTTGTAAGCTGATGTTTATTTGCTCTGATATCGTAGCTGTGGTGTAAGTATATGTTCCCGAAGGCTGAATTAAAATACTGCATGTGGTTTTACAAATGAAGATTTTATTTCTTTGTATCGTAAAAAATAAATGGAATCGAATATGAGTGGCAAATGATATACTAGGGGGGCCTGGGACATATTATCAGGATATTATAATTATTATATGGTCCTTACCAGGTCTTAAAATGATGTAAATACAACCTCCAGTTGAACAACAACACATGACACATTAAAAGTTTCCGTAGTTTGCCTGTTTACACATACAGGTGCGTGCAATCACGTTGTAAAGGAGGAAAGACATCAGCAGCGATCTTAGAGGAGCACTTGTTGCTGCCTATCAATCTGAGAAGGGTGATCTAATTTCCAAACAATTTGGAGGATGTCTGAGGGGCCAGTACCGAATGTATAGGGCTGCCAGTGGTCCGTCAATTGGTTTATCAGGGTTTTTAAAATTCTCTTTCATTTTACTGGCTCGCATTATCGTATAATTGAATTATACAATCCACATGCACAACTGTGACATTGTTCTTTCTCACTCACGGCACCCTCTCACTGACCCAGCTCATCACATATGGCTCACATAATTGGAGTGCAAACACATCAGACACATTGGCACTTTCCTTTTATGCTCCTCAGCTCCCCCCACCTAACTCAAGGACATGTACACCAACGTGCGTGCAGATGAAGAAAGATGGAGCCTGGGGTTCATTTTCCCATTGCTACAAGAGTTCCTTAAATCATACATGGGTTTGGGGATCAACTTTTTGTTACCGGATGGAACTTGAGAGGAAACTAAGGTTTCAGAGTGGAATCTTTATTTTCATAAACAGAGTCAAATGCTTCATTTAAAAAAAAAGCTCCATCCCTACAGTCATGGCCTCCATTGCTCTGGTTTAGTCTGGCTCGGAGAGGCAGCCGCAGCAGCAGGGTGTGATGTTCTGTAACAAGCAGTAGCATGAAGGTTACTGATTCCCCTTCCTTCCTGTAAACATTATTCATACCACTGGGATTGTAAGAGCTGTGTGGATGTCTTGACATATGAGGAAATCAAAGTTTATGAACATCTAAGGGAAAAAGTCTATTTTTAATAAATTCTCTTCTGCTGTTTACTGCACAGCTTCTTCCCGTAGGCTGTGGTTTACACACAGATCAACACAGAAAGCTGTTCCCTCTTTGCGGTTCCTTCTGCTCTATGTGCTGCTCGGATCCTAACCGGCACGAGAAGCCGCCTGGCCGAGGGCAAGTGTACACTTGCGTAATCTGCTAACAGAATGCTACACTTATTGCAAATTAGTGCATTCCTTATTAATGGAAGATGTTTCCTGCCTGAAAGAGAAATGTGCAAAATCACGCTAAAACGGGACCATTTGCCACCGTCATCACGGAGGGGAAAAAAACTCTGTTATGGTTTACTATTGTAATTATTACTTTTCTGTTTTATTGACAGTTCAGTACTTGGTCTCTTTTCCTTGCTTGGCAGTAATTATCATGCTGAGTCATTTCATCTGTTTCTTTCTCTTGCCTAATTCCTCTCCTCTTTACTTGTGGATGTAGACAATTTATTAGCTCCAATTAAAAATCAGGCCCACTCCATCTTTTCTGGCTCACAGTCGATGATGTGAGATATCTCATATGAACCTGCTCTGTTTCTCTGTATCATTATCCCCTCTTGTCTGCTTTCCTTCATTTTACCACCCTCCTGTCAACCCTTTGTAGTACATCTTCTCTGCTTCATTTTATGCCTCCAATCTAGCCGAGGGTTCATTTGAACATCTGATTAAACCTGACAGTTTGCTTGGGTTGTTGCCATTATTTCAACACCACGTCGCCCTAAGTTTCCCCCTGTTTGCATTATACCTCAGTGAACCAATGCGAAGCCCCGCTTGTTTGCTATTTGTATCCATTTTCAGACAGGAGGACATGGATGAGTGCTCCTCACAACAAATGCACATCCATGTGTCGATGTATGTGAGCATGTAGAATACCTGGCCTTTAGGGTTCTCGTTTGTGTTTTGCTCCTTTTCTTCCTCCCTCCCTCCCTCTCGGCTTATGTTTCTCCCGTGGCTGCTTCCTCTGGAAGGCTGGCACTCCACGGCCACGTCAGCACTACCAATGCTCCAGTTGACTCGGGAAGGGGAGGGGGGATGTGGCCGTTTTTTATTTATCTGATCTCAACACGCTTGTGCGTCAGTTTGATGTAAAAGACTGAGTGCCCCCCCCCCCCCCCCCCCCCCCTCAATGTCTCCGCCCTACCTTTGTTTTTCTCTCCCTCCTACAGTAACATAAAATGCCAGTCTTCTTATTCGTACACTCTCCAAGTCTGTATACGCTTAGATTTTCAATCTAAATAGACGAAACATTGGACACTAATAAAATTCATCACATTTACTGCTGGTCAGCATCGGCAGCACTAAATACAATTGCCTTAAACAGTCATTAGGCAGGTGCATAGCTGAGTGCTGTTCAGTGCAATATTCACCTAATGTGTCTTAAAGTGAGTGGAGTTAACAGCAAACACTTTGAACACTCACTTAAATTACATTGTAATATTAAATCAATTATGAACAGGCAATTGTTACTGGGTTCACTCAGGCTGAGCTCCTCCACGCTCCCTGATTTAAAACTGTGTCCATCTGCATGCTGCATGCTGTGTTTTCAGGTGGACATTTGACTCTTGGGTCTACCGGTTGTCTGTTTTATGCAAAAATATTTATCATCAGGTATAACAGGTCTTAAATACTTTAGTAATGGCTCGCAATGTTGTTACTGTCTAGTCCAGAATAGTTGCTTGACTGTCTCTCGACCCGAGTGGCTGATGGTCAGTGGGATAAGATCCTAATATGATAAAACACACCTTGTGCTTGATGGTATTAAAACATGAAATGGCAGATGTGTGTGTGATCTGTGTGCATTCCTCTGGGATTCATAAGGCAGCTGTCTCTCTCCTTCTCTGTACATCGATGACAAACCTAAGAATTGTTTTTTACTAAAATAATCTCTTTTTCTGTCAGAACCCCCTTTTTGATCTCCCAGATGTGAACTCTTTGAAATTCTCAGCTTGTCTTTCTCCTCCTCCCTCCTGCCTCAAGTCAGTTAAATGTCATCTTACAGCTAGTAAAGGGAATTTATTTGTCCACACCAGGTCCCCAAAACAGACACAAAATTGACTTCCAGCCCTAAAATCATGAGCTGACCCTCATTAATTTGACCAGTACAGATGGAGCCACTATGTTGGTCTGAATTGATTTTTTTTATTTTTATTTTTTTTATTTATTTTTTTAATCTAAGGAGATGGTCCAGCACACTTTCCAGTCATGACATCCCACCCTGCCACATAGCCCCTCATATGGCGTACAGGGCATCACTTTCGATCACCAAACTGCCCTGTTTTCACTTATTTCAAACACATCCCGCTCCTCTGTTGAGGTGTTCAGTACAGCTGTGGTCTCTGGACCTGGCATTCTTTGCTGAATGCCCTGCTGCCATTGAGCCCTACCATAAATTCTGCTTTCATGCATCTTTGTCATCTAAATGGTTGAAGTTTATATTCCGGTTGAACAGTACTGGGTACATAGAGAAACGATTCTTAGATTTGTTTAGTCTTTGCACCACAAACTTAATCACCCAGAGAGTTAAATCAACATTTTGAATCAGCTTCAGCAACAACTGTATTTGGTAACCCCCATGGAGTTGGGCTTTATTAGCAGGCTTAGTTAATAGCCTCAGCTCGGTTACCAAACACTGGAATTGTATCCATCTTTCTTTCTGTTACTCCCATTAGAGCTCGAGGCTGAATGACAACACCTAAAGCCCCGTTTTCCTCTATGCAATCCGGTACGGGTCGGTTCAGAACGGTCCGCTTATTTCAGTGTTTCCACTACCACGAAAGTGTACCAGTCCCATGGTACCCGTAACCATTTTTGTAACCCTTCTGCTTGGCGTACTGAGTACACAGGACCGGTTCCAGGCTCTGCTCTCCGTTGTTGGTGAGGAGGCTGTGCAGCAGGAGCTCGATGGCGCTGTGCGAAACCAAAAAGTTTTCCAGCCGATTGCCACAAAAACGGCAGAGAGTGGATTCAACCGGACCGCGAGCCGGTGTCGCATTAAGCTGAAGAAGCTTCGGAGCGACCGACGTAGTGTCGCTTCTGCATGCACTCCGCCCACCCCTGAGGGTCCCCTTTGTACAGTGGGAACGCAAAGCTGACCCCAAAGCGACCGACCCGCACCGATACGAAGTGACCCGACCCGTACTGATAGTGGAAACGAGGCTTAAGAGAAAGGCGCCAGGTGTCAGTGGGACTGTTGGAAGTTGCAGGAAGTCATTGCATAGGCTATCCTCTAAAGCCATGACCCCATAATAGCTGCACATTGAGAGGTGCTTTCTCTCATTGCACAATTATTGATGAAAAAAGAAGGATAATTTTCCCTCATGGATTATCCCGGGAGGTCAGTGAATCCCTCTGGTCTCCTGCATAATATCTGGCATTGGGGTCCTCAGTGTTTCTGTCTCGGGTTTAAAAGAAGAGAAATGTGCTAATGTACAAACTTGGCTCTGAGATTACTCTCTGTTAAGAAACAGAGCCTCTCCAAGGCTTTCTGCTGATCTGTCACTTCTCTGAGCTGAGCTAAGCCATTGGACTGGCCCCTACAACAGAGCTGGAAAATTTGTTTCTCAGCACTTTTGTAAAGTAGTCCTCTTGCTTTTGCCAAAATGGTCAACAATGCATTACTTTGCCTTTTCTTACCCAGGCACATTTAGGGTTGGGATACTCCCTAACTGGTGGTATTCACGCCATGCCAGCTGTCATATGCTGAGTTTTTGAAGATGTGAAGAGCTTTTATGTTTACCCATTCTTACAGTAGTTAAAGCCCATATGCCATCTAAAATACTAAAGGAAACTGTTTCCATAAAAATGTTAGAAGCACCACCGACACAGCCTGGTCTTATCAGGTTTGACAATATGCTGCGAATTTGGAACTTTTGACCCAGTGCTTCGATATCTCTGTATCTTTTCTATAACTCTTGGACTCTGGCTTGGAAATGGAATAAATTTCTGCCTTATGTGCACCTCCCTTAGCTCCTCCTTAGCATATTTACCACAGATAAATCCGCTGCTTGAACAGAGAGGGTGATTGATCCTATTATCTCTTCCTTCATAGGTCCTGCTCAGGTTCCCATGATGTCTCCAAATGGTTCAGTGCCTCCCATTTATGTGCCTCCTGGATATGTTTCACAGGTATTAATTCCAAACTCTTTCCTGTCCAAAATGTGTTAAGGCCAACTTATATGAAGTATTAGCAGCTTTTAAAATCTGTAATGTCTGTTTCCTGTTAGATCATAGAAGAGAATGGAGTGCGGCGGGTTCTGGTTTTACCTCAACAACCAGATTTCCACCCAGGGGGGCATTCCCCTCTCCACCATCCTCCACCTCCACCCCATGCACACATGCCTGCCTTCATCCCACACCATGCCATGATGCCCCACCCACCTCACCTGTTTACAGGCATGGCAGGGGGTGTGGGCGACTTGAGCTCCCAGTACATCCCTCAGTACCATCCAGCTCATATCTTCTCAGAGCAGGGTGAGTAAGAGTCTGCATTCAGGTCCAGTGAAGACCTGAGTCAAACTGTCCAGTCTTTTAGCCTCTTCATCTTGAAGATACTTCACTACTGAGCTGTCTACTTGTATGGCCGTTTTATAATTACTTGTAGGTTTGCTTTGTTTTTTACAGTCTCTACAGATTCTCACTCGCAACATGGACGCCCATCGTTTGTTCACAGAGACGATAGAACTAACAAAACACACGAACGTCTTCAGAAGAAGCTGAAAGAGCGTCAGGGAGGTGGAGGAGGAGGGCAGGTGAAGGATAGCCCTCCGTCGTCACCTCAGAAGTCCTGCAGCAGTCCCCCAGCTGTGGACATCCACAACGGCATTAGTGGGAAAGTGCTCGATGCAGAGCATAGACATGCTGTAGCCTGTCCGGACAGGCAGACTGGCAAGGGGAAAAATGGAGAGTCGAAAGGTGAGCAGCAGAGGTTTGCTCAGGTTTTACAGTTTGGTAAACTGATAACGTAACTGAATATTGCCATGCGCTCACACAAGTTGGTGATACCTTATGACTTCTTAAAGATTGGTGAAATCCTGGGTTGGCTACCATTAACTTAGTCAGTTGTTCTTATTATTGTGGACCTAATTAGCGAACTTTTTTTGAATAATTCCTTTTGGCGAAGTAAAAATGGAGTCAGGACGTGTTAACCTACTAAAAGTAGCTTAAATTGACAATATTATCTTCTTCAGAAAACAAAACTAGTGATGCAGTCATAAAGTTACCCCCCTTAGTAAACCTTTTATTAGCAGTTCTTCACTTGAAGAATTCATGTCTATAATTGATGATACAGAGCACTCAAAATCTGGTCAAGACAAACGGTGAATATGTCAGTAATATTTACTTGGTTGGACGTTGATGTAAATCTGTTCACATTTTCTTTGTCATGGTTTCCATGATGTTCTCTACCTTCTCTTTCTCCTCAGAGCTAGACAAAGAAGCTCAGGCCCTGCTCGCACTTTTGAGTACCATCAGTAAACCAACGGTTGGTATTGGTCTTCATCTAAATATGACATGACTCTATGTGGCGGTTAACATCTAAAAAGAATAGTTGCTTGACAACCTTGGAAAGTGCAGCCTCAGTAGACAAACCACACGAGATTCTTAAAGGGCTGTGAAATAAACTGTGGGAAGTAGAAGACTAAGGTGAGGCCCCAGGGCAGAGGGTTGGAGTTACAAACTTGACCTCATTGAGTTATTCCACATATCCCCACCACCCCCCACCCTCCCACCCCACCGGCAGTCGAGCTCAGACTATTTTTAAACCTCCTCCAAACAGAAGGAAAAATCTCTGGTTTTGCAAAGCACATCTCTGCAGCTGGGTACCCTTTGTCAGTCGCCTCATTACCTTACATATTCCGATACCTCTCAAAGACTTGAGTACTTGTTTGCAGCTGGTGGGATATTCTTTTAGACATTTGAATGACATGTGAATTTGTCATTTTGCTAGGTGTCAGACATCCAGGCCAGAGGAGCAGTAGTCAGCTGGAGTGCTCCCACCAAACCAGAGAACGAGAATGGCAGCATTGAGGATGACTGTAGCCCCACAGAGCCCCTCAGCTTTGAGGTCTCTGTCTCAGTTAGCGGCAAAGATGGGAAATACCAGAGCATGTACTGGTGAGTGCAAACAGCAGAATAACACAAGGGTGGACGCAAATTTGTGTGTTATCAAAAATCATGGAACAATATTTTTCTTTCCCTTTGATGCAGCGGGGAAGAATTAAATGCAACTTTGGGGGACCTTCGACCAACAACGGACTATCATGTCAGGTTGGCATAACCCCCTGCCCGCTTTAACTTCTGTCAACATACAGAGGAACCTTGTGTCAACGCTTTGTTTTTCATCAGGGTCCAGGCAATGAGTAACTGTTTACTGGGAAGCCCATCAGAGGCTGTGAGCTTCACCACTTTAAGCTGTGAACCAGATCCTCCCAATCCTCCCAGGAAGGCCAGCGGGACCAAGAACACACTTGTACTCCAGTGGAAGGTAAAAAAAAAACTAACTGGACACCAGAATGAATGTGGCCCCACAGTATATTAGCCTAATATTAAGTTATTTTTCATTTTGGCACAGGAATGATGTCAGTTTGCACAGCATCATGAATACAGGTTTTGTGATTCTTACTAAAAGTAGAAGAATTAGGTTAAATGACTAAAATGTAATTGGTTAAAACCCCTCAAAACTGTTCAAAGCTAACAAACAATAAAGCACCCCCCACACACAATCTTCCTGTCCTTCACAAAAGTTGCTGAAATCATCTTCAGTGTTGGGCTTCTTCTCATACTTTGGCTTAGATTTGTTCCATTGAGAAGAAGGATGGTGGTAGCACAGATTTTAACAGAGATGCATCAGGAAGTTCCACGCTTGCTCAGCAAACTTAATTGAATGACATAAATCTTGTGCGTGCATCTAAATGCACCTTTTTTATTATTAGCCGTGCTGAAAGTTGCTTCTTTTATTGGTGAAGCCTGTCACAATCACCTGATTGCAGTCATGTAAAAATGCAATTATCCTTATAAATGTCTGTTCACATGCATTAAATCATTGTGCACTGGAACCTGTCCCAGCTGCCATTGGGTAAGAAGTGGGCCACACGGAGACAAACAACCCGACAACATTGACGTTCACTCCAGGGGTCAATATAGAACCACGCATTAACTCGATGATGATTTTGGACCCGGAGAGAACTCGCACATATGTGGAGAGAACATGCAAACTCCACACAGAAAGGCCCCAGCCTGGATTCGTCCCATGAACCTTCTTCTTTTGTGAGGCAACAGTTCTAACCACCACATCACTGTGCAGCCCTGACTTTCAGACACTTTTAGCATCATTTTTTTCTTTTCAAAAAGTACCTGCTGAAACATGCAGCAACCTTTTGAATTAAAATGAATTGCTCTCAGTGAAGGAGAGTCCCTCTGTGCTTCGAGCACAGGGAGGGAGACTTTGTATCGGTGCGTTACATAATGATCATATGGGTCCTCTGCGGTAAATTAATGAACAAGGACCCAAACACCAGCTTCAAGGACGTCAATGTGAGTTAGAGAGTTGGTTTGAGAGAAGAAAATGAGGGTATTATCTTGCTTCTGATCTAAGAACAATAACTGAAATGAAAGTATAAGTTTAGGACAAAATAGACACACTTTCCCCACCTAACAATTATAAACAACCAATGAAAATTTGGCTGGCTAAGATTGTTGTTGTCAGCTAAAGCTTATTTAGCTGAACCCTAGTTTGTTGCATTTAATCATGGGTCAAATAGTCAACAACTAGAAATTTCTGAACATTAAAGAAATGCATGTTTGTGGTGGAAAGTGAAATGTAATACGCCGTGTCTGCTCCACCCTATAGGCTCCATGTGACAACGGCTCCAAAATTCAAAACTACATTCTGCAATGGGATGAGGTAAAGTATCATCTATCATGAAGCTTCATTAAGTTTTGGACAGCTGAGATTCCTAGTTGCTCGGTTTTTACCTCGGCATCTCGTTGTCTTCAGGGGAAGGGCACAGGTATTTATGAGCAGTGCTACTATGGACCTCAGAAGCAGTACAGAGTGACCAAGCTTACTCCAGCCTCAAGATACTCCTTCCGCCTTGCAGCAAAAAACGACATGGGTGTAAGGTAGGTGGCATTCTTTCTCGGATGGCGCCCTGACTGTTGTCCATTGTTATGTTGCTGTTTCTTCCATTCGCCGTCTCTATCTTTATGTGCTCGTGCGTCTCTCACACGGTCTCTGCTGTCTCTTCCTCCCATTCTGTCCCATCCTCCGTCTCCCTCTGCCCTCCCCAGCGAGTTCAGTGAAGTGGTGGACCTGTTCACCTCATGCAGTGTGCCATTGCCACCCTTCCCTCCAGAGCTGGAGATGGCAGGTGTGACCTGGCTGTGTGTGAAGTGGCAGAGGCCCAGTAGCTCTCCCAAAGAGGATGACATCTACTATATTTTGGAGATGGAGGAAGAAGGTTCGGTAGGTCTCTCAGTTTCATATTGTTCATATAATTTCCTATTTTCCCTCTCTTTTGTTGACTGGACCTTATTTACTCATTGGCAGTTTTTCCAGTTGACACTTTGACAACCTGTAAATGATATAATAATAGCCATTTGTTGCGTGGTTGATATGATGTGACACTCGATCAGAATCAAGCATCCACCTTCAGAGATGGCTCCTGTTGGCCAACAGAGGAGTTCCTTTTGCTCCAGTAATTGTTTCTCCCTCAGACGGCTTTTTCTACAATGATTGTCAAATAATTCATGGCTCAGCGTATTGTTTTCTTTCTTTCTCGTTTGTCATTGTCCCAGGGGTATGGCTTCCAGCCAAGCTACGACGGTGATGAACTCTCCTGCACTGTGAGGAATCTCCACAGGAGCACCAAGTACAAGTTTAGGGTAAGCAAGCTCTTTGTCAGCGCTGTTTATCTGAAGGTTTAACATTGGAAGTGGCGTTTGTATGTGTGGAGGGAACAGGGTTCAGGGAGGGAGGGAGGGATGCTCAGGCCCACGATGGCCCTATGACTCATCTGTTTACAGGATTCAGCCAGCAGAACAGTGGGCAACTGACAGCATCACAGGAGGACTCCAGTGTTGATCACATGCCAGGCCCCAGTGAGAAGCTCGGCAAGCGAAGTGTTTGACCAATATGTGGCCTTTTGGCTTGCAGTTATGTAACAGAGTTGAGGGACAGACTGTTTTTTTTTTTTTTTTTTTTTCCTCCATGTCACTGTATCTCTGTTTCCTCACCCTCATTCTCACATTTCCACCTATCTCATCCAACTCGTTGATCTTTTGACTGTAAACAGTCTCAACTAATTTACTAAATGACTCACAAGGGATCACAAGTGATCATCCTCCATATTTTGGTGTCGGACCCTTACGCAGACGGATGTCACTCCTAATGATTAAAATCTACATAAAGGCACTCCAATCAGAAAAAGGCTTAAATAGCTACAATCAAAAAGTGACAGACTGGATGTGAGGTGAGATGTTGGTCATAAAACAAAAGGAACAAAGATCAAAGGTTTATCAGACAGATTTGTTGTTTTATACTTAGAAACCGTTCACCATTGTGTAACCTCTGTTTGAGCCACGTGTGCCTTTGTCCCTACGTCCTGCTGCCATAAATATTATAAATGCCATCAATTATGCATGATTTAAAAAAATAAATAAATAAATCCTTAATGGTGGTTTATGGCAGAAATTTTTAATGAGTGCAAAAATGATCCCCAGCAGACATTCGGTATACTTGGGTAACAATTAACGCTACATTGCCCATCTGTAGTAGGACTCTTTGTTGTTTTCTTTATGAATAATTGTACAAACTCTTTAAAGATTGATGCAGCTACTTGTCTCGTGTTTGAGCACAGTGGCTGCACTTTGGGATGTTGGATGAATTGTTGGTGTGCAGCAAGCTTTAGTTGTGATTATGTTTTACAAATAGTCCCTTTTAAATATATAGGTGTGTTTTATAAGTTGCAGTTATCGTCTGAAGTTGACAGCTGGATTGCAGGTATTTTGCTGTGGTTCAATTCTTAATAGCTGTTATTTTCCTGCAACGGGTGGCTGTTTTTATTCTGCCCACCGCCTCAAAGAACATGAAATCAAGGTTTTACTCCATTCACCAGAGGAGACTGTGCCATAGGTCTGGTAAATATGGTGCTGATGGAAAAGTTTTTAACATCTAACCGCACCACCTCATGCATAAATGATAGAAATCCATCTTGCTCATTCCTCTTATCCAGCTGCACAGTGTGAAGGGAGACGAGGTGCTGTGCAGTTTGTCATGGCGCAGTATGAATGAGCTCCACACAGCAGGCTATCAGAGATTTCTGTATTTTTGCAGATGTTTCTCACTGAAATGCAAATGCCACCAAAGCTGTATTGCCTCGTGGCATAATTGTATACTTGTGGCTTCTAAACAGTTTTGTTGAAAATGTGTAAGTGAATGATTCTTGTTCATAACATGGTATTTTCCAGAGGTAATTTTAGCTGAATGCACACTGAATTAGCATTTCAGAGTCTAATTAGTGGAATAGAATCGTCTATTGTCATTGCACAACAACATTGAATGTAGTTCTTGCTATCAGGAAACGTAATGTCTTTATTACGCTCGCCTTCTACGACTTTCAAAGCAAGCCGTTTCCAATGTTCTGACAATGATAAGACTGCTTATTGCATGTGTTTGTACACTTTCACCAGGTGGCAGCATACAACTCAGAAGGGAAGAGTAACCCCAGTCAGGTGGTTGAGTTTATCACAAAGCCAGACAGGCCCACCTGTCCCTGCAGACCTGTCATCAGAGGAAGAGTCCTGCCCAACAGCTTCAGAATGGCCTGGGGTGAGCTTTCCTCCCAGACTCCCTTCATAAAACCTCTCAGTCTTGCATGTAGATGACAACCTGGCAAGTCTAGTTTACTGATTCACTTTTCTTATGGAGCTCTGCCTGACATTAGATGAGACGGATCACAGCCCAGGTAGTCTGTACTATAGATGATGTACCGGTTTCTCCTCTATTCAGACATCAGCCAGAATCCCTCATGCACGTCAGTGGGCAAACACATCCCTCATCGCTGTGTACCTGGTCTATGCTTCCATTTGTCAAATGGAAGAACATGTCTGCAGTTATAATAACGTTTCATTTCTCTGTGCGCCCACATGAGTTCCAGAGGTTACTTTCAGGAGGAAAAGGGGCCACATCATGTTTTACCTACAGTAGCATCAGGAAATCACTTCTCATACGTCTTAATTTTACTGACTTGCTTCAGGACACATTTAAAAATGTGTTAAATTCTCATGTGGATAACCACACAAAGCAGAATGTTTAATATGATGCTGAAGTTTTCTTTTTCTTGAAAATCTAGAGCCGCCTAAAGAGGGTGGCGGCGCAGAAGTCACAAAGTATGTTGTGGAACTGTCTGAGGGGTTAAGTGGTAAGTTACACAAGCTTGTGATCAAACGCCTTAAGATTTCACTGTGTTTCACTGAGACCGTTCTTATATGGTGGTGATTTAAATCGATCTGTTTTTAGGTTTGTCATGGGGGCTGGTGTACTCTGGGCCGGCTCTGGAACATGTCTGTGAGGGTTTAAAGCCTGGCTGCTCCTACCAAACACGAGTTTACTGCCTGAGCGAGGGGGGGCAAAGCCCGGTGAGTCATTCGGCATCAGTACACGTGCACATGTGATGGTGTGTGTGTGTGTGTGTGTGTGTGTGTGTGTGTGTGCCCATCTTTGTGTTTCCACACGAGAATTTAAAGTGTTGAATGATCGCTTATAATTCAATGGATTACAGCTTAAAATATAATTAATTTGCACCTTTTTTTAATCATTATCGTCATTAATATTACCGTAACTCATATTGAGGTGGAATTGGCCTCCAAACTTCCGTATTTCTACAATTGTTACCGCAACTCACTCTAGATTTTCTTTAGTTTTGCACATTTTTCCTTTTGGCTTTTTTCATTATGGACACATTTCTTGGCTGTTATTCGTTTTGCAGTCGTGAGGGCAGGCTGCCACTGTTGATATGATTTGATTTTTACGCTTCTAGATATGCATTCTATTTATGAGTTTTGATAAGAATTTGTCATTTATTCAATCTCCTATAGTGGAGAAATGAGATCACACTTCCTGGTGTACAAGACAAAGTCTGCTAATCGATTAGCCCTCTCTGCGTGTGTTGGAGCATGTTTTTCTATTTTTACTTAACCTTTATTTCCCCAGGAAAAGCCCCATTGAGATTAAAAATCTACAGACAGACACGTCAACACACATAAAAACTGACGGATGTGTAAAATTTGAATCCAAAAATCAGGCAACGGATAAATCTGCCTCCAAGTTTATTTATTTAAAAGCCTCCAATGGCACCATGTCATGAAGGATCGCGGCTTAATTCTTCATCAGTTCAGTTTCCACATGCTCTTCATTCATTTCTCCATCAGCTGTTTAACGTGCATGTAGTTCAGATGGGCTGGGGAAGACACATGAGTCATTGAAACAGTTCCTATGTTTTGCTGCAGCATCATGTGACGCAGTATTCACATGCTTTGCTTTGCCATAGTTTTATTATTTCCAGATAATCTAACTTTATCCATGGGAAACTCATTGTGTACGCTGAAACAATGCATTCATTTTTGTCTCCTCTGGTCTGTTGTAGCCTGAATCAGCCTGATAAGCTGGGGAAAATGACAATAGTATTCAGTGTCTTTTGTGAGGGCGAGTGAGAGGAGGGTGTGAAATTGTCAATTTGTTATTTTCTGCCGCTCTTAATTGGTGTGTTGTATTCCCTCGCAAGCTGTCAGAGACCCTGCAGGTCCAGACTCCTGCAGTGCCTCCAGGGCCCTGCCAGCCCCCACGAGTGGTGGGCAAGCCCAAAGCCAGGGAGGTGCAACTGCGCTGGGGTGAGTCATTCTTCTCCAACTTAGATCTGTGTGGGATGCATTTCTAGGGTTGGTTAATGTATGTATTCGTCTTGTGAACTACCTCAAACTGATGAGTTTTGATTATGCGGCATCTTTTTACTGCGAATTTTACAATTTGTCTTTGAAAACCTTTTTCTAAATTGCACTGGTTTGTGAAAATTTCCCAGGTCCCCCCCAGGTAGACGGTGGAAACTCAGTGTCCTGCTACAGTGTAGAAGTGAGTGGGCCGCAGTCTGAGGAGAGCAGGGAGGTTTACCAAGGTCCAGAGCTGGACTGCTCTGTGGGAGGATTAATGCCCGGCAAAACCTACAGCTTCCGGCTCAAGGCAGCAAACAAAGCTGGGGTGAGAACAAACTGTTAAAGCTAATCCGTCAACGGGAAGACAGATTTTATTTCTTACTTATTACATCATAATATACTTCTACTGTTGTTTTTTAATACTCATTCTTCTTTGGCACCACTAGTTTGGGCCTCTTTCGGAGCGCTGTGATGTTACGACTGGCCCCGGAGCCCCTGAGCAGTGCAAGGCCCCTTCAACCACATGCAAGTCCCCCAGCTGTGTTGTTGTGAGCTGGGAGGTAAGACCAGCTTCGTTTTTGTGTATAACATGCATAGTTCTAAGATTATCATGGAAAAATGGCATAAATTCGCACATTGTAATCAGTGCTCATTGTGACTTTTAGGCACCTCCGTGCAACGGAGCTCCGGTGACAGAATATCGTCTTGAGTGGGGAGCAGCAGAGGGCAGCATGCAGGTGTGCTACAGCGGAGCAGGACTCAGCCATGAAACCAAGGGGCTCCTGCCAGCTACCAACTACTTCTGCCGGGTGCAGGTGAAGTTTAACAAACACTGTGCTGGCTTTTTATTTTAAAGAAGCCTCTATTGATGACAGAAACAGTCGCATGGCAACACAAAAATATCGTCATGAGAAGCAACAAGAGCTTCCCAGTGACTGTGAGCGTAATTTGGACACCAAGCCAGTTTTGTATGCAACAGCTGGAGCAGTCCTTCCTTAATTGTCCGATCCTTTGAGGCATCCGTTCAGCTTGAAGTGGGCTGATGAGCAGCTTGGCGTGGATTCTTTTATCCTTAAAGGAAATGGATGACTCACAAACCCATATTTCTCACCTTAGGTTTTAGATGATATTATAGGAGAGCGTGTATGAGAACAAGTCACAATTGAATATCTCCGCATATTTGGAAGATTTCTTTGGATTTTTAGTTGTTGATTAATGACCTCTTGAACTCTATTTATTTTTTCTTTTTAACATGCTTTTCATATAGGCACAAAGCTGAGGATTAAATTTCAGTTTAAAGAGCAGTTACGTAATTTGTACATTTTCTTTCTTTCTTTTGGCTCGCCATGTTGCCAGTCAGGTATTTAACTTGATTTGCTTGCCCTTTAATGGCTTGTTGACAATTCCATTCTCAGATCTATGTTGCTGATGTTTTAAAAACAAAAGAAATGCATCTTTGTTTGGCTTTGTTAAAATGTTTACACTGGAACTCCACCTTGTGGATAAAAAGGGACGTTGCGCGCCCTCACATGTTGCAGGTTGACTGCTGACATTGGTGTGTTGGGCTCACTCTTGTGTCTTGATGCACAGGCTGTCAACGTGGCCGGCGTGGGGCCCTTCAGCGAGGCGGTGCTGTGCCAGACGCCGTGCTCTGCGCCCGCAGCTGTCAGCAACATCTACGTGCTGAAAGAGTCCGAGCTGCAAAGGTACAAGACTCTGGCTGATGCAGATGATGACGATGAGGAAGAGGATGGTGGTTCGGCGCCGCCACCTGTCTTCTCTCCATCCACATGCCTGGGTATTTGCTGGGATCCTCCATGTGATCACGGCTCTGAGATCACTTCCTACCTGATCGACCTTGGAGAGAAACAGCCCATTGTTGTTGGCCCCGTCACCAAACACATCATCCAGCATCTGCAGCCTGACTCCAGCTACAGGTTGGTGCTTCTTTGGGATCTCATGTGGTTACAGAATGTGGGATCACTCACATTTTAGCATTGGAGTCCTAAACGTGTTGTAATTCAATAAGATATAAGCATAAAGTCTCGCCCATCACACCCCAAACATTCTTAAAGTCGGGTCACGGTCTGCTTTTTAGGACATAATGATGCTGAAGTAAGCCTACATCACTTCATTCACCACTTTTCCTGTCCTTATTTCCTGTCCATCACTCTGGAAAAGGACCAAAATGTCCAAATCTGGTCCAATCGTTATGCTCCCAAGCAAATTTAAGCTTTTTTTCCCCCCACAATTAGCCTCACTGATGAGTGAGCCGCTGTTTGTGTAGTTGTAAAACCATTGTGTTTTGTGCCCCCTAAAACTAAAACTTTTTCTTCAATAAACCTTTCAGATTTGCAGTGAAAACTTGCATCACTTAAAAATGTTACCTTTCCCCCCCTCCTTTAGTGTCTCAGCCCTTTTGTGAAAAAAGGGCAGAATATGTCTTCTTTAATGCCACTTTGACAGGCTCTGCTCTGTTCAGGTCAGGTTAAGAGCAGTCTTTGCAGCTCTTTGAAGTTTTCTCTGCTCTAATTCTCTCTTAGGCTCCGGATTCAAGCCCAGAATAGCCTGGGAACAGGACCCTTTAGTCACACCTTTAAGCTGAAGACAAAGCCCCTTCCCCCACAGCCTCCCCGCCTGGAGTGCACCGCCTTCAGCCACCAGACCCTCAGGCTCAAGTGGGGCGATGGCCCGACCAAAGCTGCCACCTCAGATGCCCTCCAGTATCAGCTGCAGATGGGAGACAAGAACGGCAGGTCAGTGACCTGGTACATTGCTGACTGGGGGGGGGGGGTGCCCTAGAAAAGTGCCCTAGAAAAAGGAAACTGGGATTGCTTAGGCTGCTGTATATTCACGCTGAGGTTTTTTTTTTTTTTCTCCCCAAAATGAATCTTTGCTCATTAAATCGGTTCTCTGGATTCTTCATGTTCCTGTCATTGCAGATTTCTCTCCTTGTATAAAGGACCATGCCACACACACAAAGTCCAGAGGCTTAATGAGTCTACCTCTTACACGTTCCGCATCCAGGCCTTTAACGAGGCGGGCGAAGGGCCCTTCTCCAATGTTTACACATTCACCACCCCACGCTCTCCTCCAGCCCCTCTGAAAGGTACAGTGTCGCTGTTCTTTTCTTTTCCTTCTTCTTCTTCTTCTTCTTCTTCTTCTCTCTCTGTGCAACAGTTCTCATCATCTTCACTAACACTTACTGCTGACAGCCAGTGTGCTCAGTTTTTAACCTCATTTGACCAAAGCTTGACTTTCATTGGAGTAAGACTCACCAGCCACAGATTCACTTGTCGGCTGTCATCGGGAGTCGGGTTGTTCAGCTTTATGGCTTGTTCTCTGCCAGCCTCTGCAAAGCCTCCTTTTGATCCTACTCGGTGAAGTCAATAATGAGGATAAAGGCTTTATTGTCAGTGTAGCAGCTCTTTAGAATCGGGCAGTCATGTGCCAGAATTGTCAGTGTTACTTAACACTGTTTGTCTCCACGGTGAAGTGGACATAAACAGTTCAAGATAAAGTCTAAATGCCATCAGGGCCTGAAGTGGATTGTTCTGTTATTACCACAGCACTTCACTTGTCCACTACAGCCTGGTATTTTTATATGTTTTGCTTAAACTCCCTCCCTAATGCAGTATATGAGCTGTTGAACTTTGCAAATGGGGGGAAAGTATATGCAGTTGTTAAAGATTTGACGGGGGAGGGGTCAGTTAGTGTTTTAAGAATGACACAAAGTAAGTGTTGTGGGTGTGTTTTTGCCCCAAAGGAGCCTTTCCCCCAACTTAAAGGGATAGTTCGCCTCTTTTGACATGAAGCTGTATGACATCCCATACTAGCAATATTATTTATGAACATCTTCTTACCCCCTGCTGCGTCCTGTGAGCCGAGTTCCAGCCTCGTTTTGGCGTTGACAAAGGTAGTCCGGCTAGTTGGCTGGGGCTTAAAAAATAAAGCGTCTTGCTCCTCAAAACAATATGAGTTCAAAAGAGTAATACATTTGCATCACAAAATCGTTCATCCAGAAAAAGGCAGACCTCCCAATCGCTTGGCCCTATTTTCTTTGCCTTCATATCAATGTGTACAGCTACCTGCCGACAGCCGCACCTGTTACGGTGTTTACTGCTTGGTCTGCATTACGGTCTGCACAGTTTACACAGCCCGCAGTGATACGAAGGGAGAGAAAAAAAGGGCCAAGAGATTGTGAGGTCTGACTTTTTCTGGAGAACAATTTTGTGATGCAAATGTATTACTCTTTTGAACGCATATTGTTTTGAGAAGCAAAACGCTTTATTTTTTAAACCCCAGCCAACTAGCCGGACTACCTTCGTCAACGCCAAAACTCGGCTGGAACTCTGCTCACAGGACGCAGCAGGGGGTAAGAAAATGTTCATAAATGATGTTGCTAATATGGGATGTCATACAGCTTCATGTCAAAAGAGGTGAACTATCCCTTTAATGGATTGCCACTTTTAAAAGAAGCACAATTAAATGGATGTTCAGGTGCCTTTTATCTGGGATTACAGGTAGAAGTAGGAAATACTGTCACTCGTATTCATCTTTTACAAATTGACACCTTCTTGATCCAGCAGAAGAAGTTTTCTCACTTGTTTAATCGAATTTCCTCCCACCTTTACTTCCCAGCCCCTAAAGTGGAGCGTCTTGACGACAACTCCTGCGAAGTCACATGGGAGGCCCTACTGCCCATGAAGGGGGACCCAGTCACCTACACCTTGCAGAGCATGATGGGGAATTCAGAGTTTAAACAGGTACTTCTGTAGTTGTGTGAAAGTTTAGTTCTGCCTCTTCGCGTCCTTCCCCGTTACCTTCAGCTGACCTGCCATCCATCACAGCAGCCTTTTTAATGCACGTCAGGATACAGATGGTTTCGGGCTGTAATCTTTTCAGTGTGGCGCTGTGGCGTTAGTCATCGCTGGCTTTAAACTGCCCATTTATGCAAAGGTCATTGATACATGAGGTATCCCAGGTGTCTTCATTCCTCATAATGGCCTGCAGCCATGTTAACATGGAGTAATGGCCACTGCAGGCTTATGCTAATCTCACCACATCATGCACTGCAATTGAATCAGGAAGCTGAAATATGTGTGTGTCCTGCCCGTTTGTTTCCCTCCTTATTGTTGGACACAGTGGCCTCGCTGAATTCAAAAGCCTATGTTTATGAAAGGGAGCTGAGGACAGGAGCACAAGCCTGTAGCTCGTATGAAGGAAAGGTCACTCATTTTAATGCCTCTTATTGTTGCCTGCTACAATAATCCTTGGCTTCAGAAGATTTTTATTTTTCCTTTTGAAAGTTGTAGGTACCAATAAATCTTTGATTTAGTTAATGGGCTTGCTTAAACGGTTCAGTAATTAATGATATACGTGTGGAACCACACAGATCAGACTCACTAAAAACAAATGTGTGTGTCAGTACAGTTCGAGCAGATGACTTTCAATTCATTTTTATTTATATAGCGCCAAATACAACAAATGTCATCTCAAGGCACTTAAATAGTAAAGTCCAATTCAAGTCAATTGGAATTCAATTCATTGTAATCATAATTATTTATAAAATAATCCAATTCATTCACATAGAGCCAATTCAAAAACCATTTCCTAGCTAAGGAAACCAACAGATTGCACCGAAACTTGTCTTCAGTCCAATCTCCCGTCCTCAGCGTGCCTGAGGCGACTGTGGAGAGAAACGACTCCCTTTGAACAGAAAGAAACCTCTGGCAGAACCAGAACCAGGAAGGGTGGCCATCCGCCTCCACCAGCTGGGGTTTGAGAAGACAGAACAGGGGGGAAAAAAACAATGTAACACCATTCAAAGGATATCTGTTGGAACAGGGAAACACGAGTTAATGACCACAATAATGTCACATGTACATAATATCATTTGAGAAATTAAACGGGGGGGGGGGGAGAGATTAAAGTGAGGTAAGGTGTGACAGATGAGCTCCCCCAGCAGTCTGGGCCTATAGCAGCTTAACTATGGGATGTTTCAGGATCACCTGAGCCATCCCCAACTATAAGCTTTAAATAAGCTTTCCACTTCTTCCAATGCAAAAACATAACGAATGAATCGGTCTGTTCAGTGAAAGATGGTCAAAGCTAATAAAGGTATCTGCAGCTGTCTGAGGCGGTCGGATGGGAAGCATGTTTTCTGTTTTATTGCCCTCTTTATGCTCAGCATAAGAAAATAATCGCCTGGCCTCCTCTTTCCTGTTCAGGCCTACAAAGGCTCTGCTACATCCTTCCACATGCAGAACCTGCAGCCCAACAGCGACTACCGTTTCCGGGTTTGCGCTGTCAGGCAGTGCCAGGACGCGACAGAGCTGAGTGGTCCCTACAGCCCCACTGTGACCCTGTCCCCCCAGCGGAACGATGTGGTGTCGGGCGGCAGCGCAGCCGGCTCAGGCTCCAGGACCGGCACCGAGTCCAACCGAACCAGACAGAGCCTGACAGACGAGCAGTGTGCTTTCCTCCTCCTCATGGTTTTTGCCGTCATCGCCATCCTCATCGCTTTTGTCATCCAGTACTTTGTCATTAAATGAGCAGTTTGCGCCACCCAGCTGCAGTGTTATAGCTTTACCCCCCCCCCCATCTGTTGTTTTGTATTCTTTGTTTTCACTTAAACTGTTTTCCGGTTTCAACAGAGTAATTGCATTAGCTGAAATGGGGTGCCGCAGGAGGATGTGCTGGGAAATAAGAGCTGAGCAGCAGTTATGAATTGAGGCTGTAACATCTCGTTTGGCACCTGTGATACCTTCCGCACTCTCCTGCCTTTCCGCCCCAAGTTTGTGATATCTATAATTCTTTTCAAATTTATAATCCGTAATGATTAGCCTTCTGTGAAAAAAGGAACTCAGACAGCATATGGTTACGTTTCATTTTGAGGAAAGGTGGGAGGAAGTGGCGCGCATATAAAATGTATAGAAATATTCATTATTTATATTTCCATTTACGTGTCCAGTATGAATCTGTTTTTGATAGATGTGTTCCAAAACTAGTATGTAGGTGTTTCATTAGCCTATGTGCTATTCGATCGTGGGACCTGATGGGCCAGTGTTTGCACAGTGAGGTGTATCCAGATGTGTATACTGTATGTAGTTTGTGCCACGGCGGTACACGGCTGGGAGGACTTCAGGGCCAGATGAAGGGACTTGACTTCCAGCATGCTGAAGTTTGAGGAGATTTGTGAGAGAAGTAACGGAAACAAAAATCTTGTTCACAGTATAGAACGTTCATTTAGCACTTTCCAACCTTTTTGATGTTCAGAATGTTTAAGGATGCAAAAATTACTGGATAAATGTTAGTATATTTTTGTACAGTGAGGGCATGAAGATCTGTAGGATTGATGGAGGAAAAAAAAAATGCTCGATATAAAGTTAGAAAACAAAAACCAAACTAACAGTGAATTCTAATTATTTTTACTATCATATAGTTATACTGTAGCTTGTTTTTACAATCATGCAGCTGCTTAACTCTGAAAAATTGTTGTTCAGCACAAAAAAATGTATGCTTTCCTGTATGTTTTGTTTTATTTTCTTTGTCCCCTGGTAATTAATTTTGCACATTAGTGGAGAAAACCTTGACTGACTGCGATTTTTGGTCTTGTGATGCATTTTATAGAACACACTTTGAGATTGTGCAAGCCCTACTTGGTGTTTTAAAGGTTGTAGTATCAGATAATGTGTCACTGAAACAGCTAATCTATCAGCAAAAAAAGAAGAAAAAAAAAGAAAAATAAGAGGAAAAAACAGGAAAAAAAAAAGGTTGTACCAGTTGTTTCAGAGGCCTTAATTGGAGAGGGGAAAAAAAATCTTTGTGAGACTTTTTTTTTTGTCTTCATTTCTCTTAAGTTTGGCTATTTTTCTTTTAGTGTTAGAAAACACTAAACTGTGTTTTATTTCCTTTTACTTTTGCAGCATTCATTTGATGTTCGTTAACATATGTAATCATAAGAGAAGTGGAAAGTAGTTCTATACATTAAGAGTTTTTTGGGTTTTTTCGTCAGGTCATTCATGTGTGAAGTATATTTTTTTATAATATTGAAGTAATATAAGTTAATACTCTCCACAGAAGATGATAAATCCTGAGTAGTCATGAATCATGGAACGCAAATGGCGGATACAAAAATGTGTTATCATGTACTTCCTGTGAATCTAAATTTGCCTTTTCTCTGTGTTTAAGTATTTGTAACAACACTGAGTCGTCAGTGGTAATCTGGCTGTGGGGTCTCGTGTTGTTTGGTTCGGGGCAGGTCACTGCTGTTGCAACTAAAAATGAGATGCAGGTACCTTGCAAAACGTCCTGAATAATTACATGATTTGGTCCTTCAGACATTCTGCAAATGTCTTCTCTTTGTCATTTAAAGAATTCAAATTCCTATTTTTGATAGCGATTGCAGCGTGTGCCATTTTAACACCTCCCCGCCGCGGGCTTACTACCTTTGGCTGGGGAGATGAACAAAATGCTACAAAAATGAGTAAAATATGCACAAAAATAGAGACCATTTTTATGTAATTTTAATGTTTGCAGTTACCTCATACACCGTACATTCCAAAATGAAAATTTGTTATACTATACATACTACCAGACATATCACTTTACAATGTTCGTTATGGAAAATATGTATAATCATAGATATGTATCTAAAGTGTATCTGTATAGCCATGATATCTACTAAGGATCCATGCACAATAAAAAAACATTTCTAATTCTTCATCATGTTTGTGCTCGTTTGTCTTTGGTTCCTCAGCTTAAGAGCACCTGATCTGCAGGTAGAGCTGCTTCTTTCAGCTTCGCACCTCACCGACTTCCACTTCCACACATCCCAAACATGAAGTGAACTGACCCCAAACCTTGTTGCTCTTCAGGCTTCAAAAGCTTTGAACCTGGAAAAGATGCAGTCAGATTTTAATGGAATAACAGTTGAGTGTGATGACACACACAAAGCAAATAATTTCACTGTGTTGTAAAGAAGTTATAATTACAGGTACAAGCCTGTAACTATAATATAAAGAGACTGCGTTACACAAAGAACAGTGTTTACATGACTTTATTCAAGAAGAAAACTTGGTCCAACCAAACATACTCAGACAAAGCCTTTGGAACTTGACTCATTCCTGCGTAAATGGCATAGATGGTGTCCCACAGCAGAAACTGTGGGGAGATGCTCGTCACTGTGAGCAAATTCTTCATAATGTACATGCAAAATCTCAAATAAAGCCTCTCTCATTCACATATTTTTGTTAAATGCATCAGAAATAGTGACTGAAAATCAGGCCTTTAAGACAGATGTCCTTGAACAGTTAATTATTTTTCATTGTACTGTGGACACTGACCCCGCACAGCAGGGCTGAGAGTGAGCTGCCTGCTGTCCTGGAATCAGTTTAAATCCACCAATCTCGTCTCTCTTTGTCCATGAGCTGTTGCCGTCTGTTTCAGAGCCTCCACATAGGTCTTTACAGTTGGTAAAAAAAAATGTGTTTCTCTAAAGAAAAAGTGAGCTATAGTTGCAGAATCCTCCATGAAAACAAGCGTGCACACATTGTGTTCCCATCAACACCGTGCTGATAAATACACATAACCACCGGAGAATCATTTGAGCTGGAACTGAATGATAATTTTAACATGTTCCATTTGTACTAAAAAGCCCGATATCAACAGCTTTAGTGTTTCTTTACTGGTGTAAAAGAAGCTTAGTTGTCATCACACATCAGACATCACTTACTGTGTGTGTAGCCCTGTTTAAAAGGGGTTGTTTCAGTAAACAAAATGACTCGCTGCCCCTTTTCTTTTCTCCTTTTCACCAAAGGGAAAAACGAGGACTGAGAGGAGGGTGGGCTGCGTTTGCTGGGGTCATAGCTGAGGGTGGGGGCTGTACAGTTGTGACATCACGACCTCTGGGAAGTCTTTTTACGGCACTGCTTCTGAATGCAGGATTTGTCTTTTTCTCAATGGACTAAAACACTTCCACAGAATCAGATTTATCCCATTCGTAGTCCTGCTTTGTATTTTCTAAAACACGTGAGAAACATCGAATCTGCAATGATTCAATTTCACAAAGACGAGTGGTTGCAACTGTTACCTTAAGCACTAAAGTTTCACCAAAGTTTGGACTGTTTTCTGATGGCGAGTCAGTTTTTATGCACATTCTGTTCAGTAAGAACGATAGTTTCTATTTTTCTCTTTTCTGTTGTCTCCCTCTTTTCCCTTTTTTCTTTCTCTTTTGATTACTCTAAATGAGAAAATTTGTCCTTGAGAATTGTTAAAAAAATTCAAATACTATACCTCTGGAATAAAATTTGGCATTTCTTGTTAACTCCACAAGCCCCCTGAGCGGCGAAAGCACAGCCACTGTGATTAATGAGGGTGAGAGCTGGCTCGCTCGTCTTGGTCACGGCAGTGTGAACAACATTGGCTCTTGTTGAGAGATGGATTACAAACCCTTGAAAACACAAAACAGAAAAACAAGCTCTCCCTGTCACGTTGCTTTGACATGAGTAAACAGGGACACAGGAGAGATGGTCCTGCTGACCCCTCGGAGGTCCGAGTAGTTCATCCGGCTGTGGGTTACCTCTGTGTAAACACACAAATAAAGCCTAATGTCAGCGCTTTTCTTGTGGCAGGGGTTCATTTAGCTCTAATGGATGCGATAGCTCTTAACCAGCAGAGCACAGCGGCAACCGTCCATGCTTTGATGATTGATGTCGCCTTTGACATAAAATGGGGAAACCTGTAGATCAGGAACTAAAAATATACCTTTCCACCTTCCACCTCAAAAAGCCTGGAAACAACTTGAAACCTCGTGTTGGTGGAGTCGAAGCTAAATTTGGATTTGTGATTCAGTCCTGAAAACCTGGACAAAGGGGGAAGGGTTAGCGATCATTGATTATTTTTTGGCTGCATTTAAGCACTAACCAATGTATCTCTGTTTGGTACTGATGCTGATTACATACTTTCAGCCAAATATACCATTTTTCAGGATACTTATTCTTGTCTTGGTATTTCCAGAGATATTTCTTCTATAACCTGTTACTCTCATTAGAATGATTACAGTATTTCCTCTTCTTATTATCATTATCTTCTTTTTCTGATGATTTTTCTTTTTCTTTCACCATCATCCTCTGATTAATCATTTCTACAAGTGGACTTGTTCTCCTCACCTATATTATCATTACTCTTATTCCTTGTTTATTAATTTTCCTGTGGGCGTTCCCCTCTCTTCCACACTATCACGGACTTCTGTGGCATCGCACTTGTACTTATTAAGGCTAATCAATTGCTGTACCTCAACCATCCACACTTTCACCCCTTGCTTCTTCTTCCTCATTCTTTATTCATAGTTGTTACCCGTTAACTTTTTCTTTCTTTGGCCAAACTACAGAGGACGGAGGCAGAGGAGGTTGGAGAACTATGAAGTAACACTGGAAAAAAATGCCCCTCCAAAAATAAGTAAAAAAACAACAAATACGAAACGTTTTTGCTTGAAATAAGCAAAAAAATCTGCCAATGGAAATAGTGAAAATCGGCTTGTCAAGATTTCTTGAAATAAGATGTGATATTTAGGACTTTTGAGTTAAAAGTGATCTTGAAATGGGCTTAAAAACCTCTTCAAATAAAAAATAAAGCTTGTTTCATGTGAAATATGACTCAAAACAAGATGTTTAAGACTTTTTCACTTAACAAGATATTCAAGATGTATAAAACAAGTCCCTATATCTTGCTGAAATGGTACTTGTGTTTTATATTAAGTGTAATGAGATATTTTGACCTGAAATTAGACAAATATACTTGGTAAGACTTTGATTTTTTCCAGTGAAACGCACGCAAAACTTGTTTTTCTGTGATTGATGATCGATTGATAAATGTATCGTTCTGGTTTGGATCACCAGTTTACATCTATTGTCAGATAGGAGCATCCGTGACTTGAATCCCATTCCTTTCAGCCTTTACCTTTTACCACCAGGCGTTCTGCCATCATCAGAGTATGACGGTGACTTAGGCACACACACAGCAGGCAACCCCCACTGATGCTCCATGAGTCCTCAGGGTGCTGTGGAGGAGGTGCTCCTTTCTTCGTCTCTCAACACAGCTCAACTGGTGATTAGTATCAGGACAGGCTCTGCCACTTCATCTGATTCTCCTGCTGCTGCTGCTGCTGCTGCTGCTCATCAGCGCACACAGGAACTCTGCAGGGACTGAGAAAAGTTAAAAGGACCCAGCTCAAATTCTCAGGTAAAGTCACCTGCTGAGATTTATTTCACACCACTTTATTGCATTTCGAATTGAAGTTTCCATGAAAATGACTTTTTATGTTTGATCTTATCTACTACAACACTTTAAACTACTGTGAGATATGTTTTAATACTTTGATATTTGAATGGTCTCTGCTTTGCGATAACACCTGTGTAATACGGACAGAGACTGGAGTTGTGTAATAATAGATGGTGCATTCATCTTTGTTAGACCGGCGTTCTTTTACAGCTCATTGCAACAATTGCATGAGCTATACAACTGAAAATGTCATGCTCCCTGCCAAGGATGAAATATCTGAAGCAAAGTTACTGATTCATATTGTGTTTTCAAGGAGACAAAACCTACAGAAAACAAAGGTTTAGTCCAGTAATGTCCATTTTTTTTCTCTCCTCAGCAGCCAGATTTCCAGAGTCCAGATTTCCCCCCACACTGACCCCACACAGTGAGATTGGCATGCCCTGGGCCAGACCCCAGGTGGACCTTCATGCTGGTGGAGCAGAGGCCACCGACCAGTACAACATAGACGACCACCACTATGAGGGATCCCTGTTCCCCACCTCCACCCTCATCCCCGTCACAGTCATCTGCATCCTCATCTTCATCATCGGGGTCACAGGCAACACCATGACTATCCTCATCATCCAGCACTTCAAGGACATGAAGACCACCACCAACCTCTACCTGTCCAGCATGGCGGTGTCGGACCTCATCATCTTCCTCTGCCTGCCCTTCGACCTGTCCCGGCTGTGGAAGTACGTGCCCTGGCTGTTTGGGGAGGCGGTGTGTCGCTTCTATCACTACATCTTCGAGGGCTGTACCTCGGCCACCATCCTTCACATCACGGCTCTGAGCATCGAGCGCTACCTGGCCATCAGCTTCCCCCTCAAGAGCAAGGTGGTGGTGACCAGACGCAGGGTCCAGTACATCATCCTCGCCCTGTGGGGCTTCGCCTTGATTTCTGCAGCCCCCACGCTCTTCCTGGTCGGAGTGGAGTACGACAATGAGACGCATCCCGACTACAACACGGGGCAGTGCAAGCACACCAGCTACGCCATCAGCTCTGGACAGCTGCACATCATGCTCTGGGTGTCCACCACCTACTTTTTCTGCCCGATGCTCTGCCTCATCTTCCTCTACGGCTCCATCGGATGCAAGTTGTGGAAGAGCAAAAATGATCTGCAAGGTCCCTGCGCGCTGGCCCGAGAAAGGTCACACAGGCAAACCGTCAAGATCCTGGGTGAGTTATCCAAACAAAGGATGAAAAAGACACAGAAAGAACACAAAACGGAGGCGTAATCAACTTGGAAATGAGAAACAGAAACTAATCTTTACAGAATCAGTAATAAATGAGTCCTTATAAGCTGTGACATGTTCACCACCTGGTTAAAACTCAACCAGTCTTTCATGAAGATAACGGTCATTTTGATGGATTCACAAATATCATTGTCTAAAGATGAATTGCTATAAGAGCTACCAGCTTATTGTTCTTCATAACAATGAATGAATCATCACGTTGTTCCTTAATTCATAATAGGCTATGCGTAATTCTTTTTGCTTCTTAACTGACTAACCAAACAATAACAATAAAAGTTAGTCATTAACTGTTGGTTAAAAAGCAGAAGCAGCTTGATCTCCACTGGTACCCATTTCTTTATTTGAAACTCCTCAAAATTTCGTGTCACCACTGTTCCAGCAGTGTGACTCACGAAGACATTCGCATCGTTTTAGAATTTCAGCTCTTTAGTCTGCTCGTTCTCCTCGTTGTCTTCAGTAACTACACTGAAAAAAACAACTCATAAGATTTACTTAAAAATCCCTTTGTAAGTATTTGCACTCAGATGATTAAAGTAATATTTATTGCTGCAATATCAAGTAACACTCACTTGCCAGTATCAAGTAAATTTTACTTACCATAAAACATAACAGTTTTGAAGATATTAAGTAACATTAACTTAACTAAGTTTTAAGTTATATTTATTTAAACAAATTAAGGAAAGTCTACTTGTTTTTCATAGGCAGGAACATCATTTTACTCAAAATTTTAAGTAAATTTGATATATCTGTAGTATTTGCTGTTGTGAAGTAACTTAATAGATTTTAACGATACACTTTCAGAGTAAAGTTTATGTAGTATTTCTAGTTTTATGTACATACAACTATTAAACATTTAAATTGTACGAGGAAACCTTAATTTAATTTTAATTAAGAAGCTCTAGTTCTTACTGAATCTTAAAAATACAAGGTAGAAATTATGACAGTTACTCTAATAGAGTTTACTTCACCAAAAAGTCCCTTTTTTCAGTGTAAAAAAGCAGATGCAGGGTGTACATGTGGAGCATGGGAGTCTCTTTGGAGGGAAATCAACCTGTTTACACGGTCGGTTTGCTTTTCTGTGTTGCTGAGGACAAAAAAAAATAAGAATCTTGAATTTCCGGTTTTCTGTGCTGTGTTTGGGAGTGTTATGGAACAGCTTAAGCAGATCTTTAATAAAGCTGTTTTTTGGCTGAAAAACGTCCATCTCTCCAGCAGCACCATGACAGATCGTTATTTCACCTCCTCTATGATGAAGAGAAAGCTGGTGCCGTGTGTGCTATTGTTGATACAATCTGGTTGATTAGTCTGTTTTGTCTGAAGCTAATCATGTCCTGTCACTGCACATACTGATTAGCCTAATTTGTAGCTCTGGTATATTGTGCAGGAAAAACCCCGTTTTACAGCAGAAGACTGCAGCCATGCCGCTTCAAATGTTTAATCATGATGTATTCATTATGATATTACTGCTGAGCAGATACTGCACAGAGTAGTCAAACTTATAGACCTCATTTGCCAAATCCCAAACTGGATTGTCATCAGAGGTCGACATGAATCAGCCTTAATGGAAGTTCGCTCATTACAACAGTCCTGGGTCTATTCTCAATCTGCTGATGTCATATATCTCATTAATTACTCAGTGACAACTGTGGTATCTGCTCACTCTGTGTTTTACTGTTATTTAAATTCACAAATAAATACCCCCCCCCCCTCCCCTCCACACACCTCTTTAATTACAGGACTGACATTTATTGCCCTTACAGAATTAACTGCCCTTATTACAAACTGATGATAAATTTATCTGCTGGGGCTTCTTGATCAATACCAGTGACTCAGTAATTAGCTCACACCTCACACAGATCTCCACCTTTGTTCTTTGCTGGATTGGTGCCACGTTTCCTGCTCAGCTGACCTCTCTGCTGCATTTGTCCTCTAATTGTCTTGCTTGCTTGTCTGTATGGCGAAAAAAAAAAAGAAGAGTGACTTCAGAGTTGGAGCCGGTTACGAGCTACAGCCAGTCCTGGAAACATGCGTTGGGCTAATGGGGACATCTTTTTGATGCTTCTGTAATTACTGTTGGTCATTAATAAATATCACGGGTGGCTGCAGATCACAGGATACTTCAAAAGCCTGAAAATCAATTTTCTTAATCAGCTTCTCATTATAAATGGTAATATAAACGGGTTATATCATAAACTGGTTTAAAGTGAATGAGGCTTTATGGAAAAAACTATAAAGAGGAATATGTGTGTTCACCATACCTGACTAAAGTATTTTGCTTTCAGAATGTTTTTAGGATGTTTTGTGATTTTTGAAAAATCTAAAATGACACCAAGCTACTAATCTGCCTTTCACAACCTCATTAATTTGGCTTTATTTCTATCTGCCGTGAACAAAGACCTAAATGGAAAATCGTCAGTGCCTCATTCCTTTTTTCATGGCCAAGTTTAGAGACTCCTTTTGTTGCTTGGCAACCTCATGGCGAAGAGAAGACTGAAAGTGTCATCCTTACATTTTGTACCAACCAGTGATCTTCTTTTGCAGGTGTTAGTCGATGTATTTTGTTACTATTTTACTGTGGAAGCTGCTTGCAGCTGCTAAGTGGCTTTGAGCTACAGTTTTAACAAGACAGCAGGGAGTGTTTGTTATCTTACATAACTACTTTCAAGTGTGCCTTAAAATGTTAATCCTCATTTATTCCATCTATTCCCCCTCCCCTCCATCAGTGGTGGTGGTGCTGGCCTTCATCATCTGCTGGCTGCCCTACCACATTGGCAGAAATCTCTTCGCCCAGGTAGATGGCTACAAGACAGCCATGCTCAGCCAGAACTTCAACGTGGCCTCCATGGTACTCTGCTACCTCAGTGCCTCCATTAACCCCGTTGTCTACAACTTGATGTCTCGGAAGTACAGAGCCGCGGCCAAACGCCTTTTCCTGCTGCACCAGCGGCCGAGACGAGCCCACCGTGGCCAGAAACAGCTCTGTGTGATCGATCACATCTCCACCCTGAACGAAAGCCTGACTGGCGTCTGAGCTTTGTTTGGTTTCACCAACAAGAGGGAATTTGTGAGTCTATTTAAAGTTCGGGGGTTAAGGGTCAGGAGCTGAAGAGGAGAGTCATTGAGGATGTGTAGAGGAGAGAAACAGGGCTCAGTGTTTCACCGCACTTCAATGCAAAATCTGATTTATTACTCCTCAGTGGCATTCTAGTCACTATGAGACACAATGATGATCGTCACATTCTAGTTTTTGTCTTGAAATCATACCCGTTAACTTTTTCTTTCTTTGGAAATCATGCATAAAGTGTCAGCAGTCTCTCCTGGTTGTTCTTATTTGCATAATTCTGTTTCGCAGTTATCATCAGATTTCCAAGTAATCTCTCTTTGTTTAGTGACAGATATACAACGACTGTTCATTTGTATTTTTCGACTCTTGTCAGCCTGATGTTGGTGTGTATTTGGATTTGTTTTATTGTGTGGTGAACTACTGTTATCATAATGTTTATTTGTTCTCATGCATCCAGTAAAACTAAGTAAATCTGTTAGCAGTCGGCCATTAGTTGTGCAGATCTGAAAGAGTGTGTGCGCGCATTGAATGGATTGAACGTGCACCTGACAAAAGCAGATTAGAATGAAAACGCGGCTCTTGTTGACTGTATGTGTGATACCGAAGCCACCTGAGCCCGGAGGTTTTTGGGCTGCGTACGTGCCGGTCGTCACATGTAATCTGACATGGCTATTATATTAAATGGGCTCTGAGTTAGATTTACGTTGGCAACCAGCGTCCCTGCATCTCCATATTCAAAGTAATGGCTGCGCTAAGTGCTTTTGAAAGAGGAACAAAGATGTTAGGTTGTCAGCTGCAACAGAGCTCATTACTTTTACTGCCTCTACTTGCATACATTGTATGATTCCTCTTCTGGGCTGGGTTTTTGATTTAAAACTGTACACTTTTGTACCACACGTGTTCCTCCAAAAAAGGTAATGTCAGAGTTATGCCTTCTAACCTAGAAAAAAGCCTAAAATAACCCCTTTTTTTTTCTCAAGTTCTGTCTATCAAACCTCTCATTCTTTAAAAGAAGCTGTCGTGATTTTTTCCCATGAATCATCAGGCCTTGGTTTGCACAAACACAAAGAGACATAGTCGCTCCGGGATGACTCATTCACATGAAACTTTTTTTTTTTCACAGAGCCATTCATCTTCTCGAGAGAGAGAGGAGCTGAAGCAGCCCGTGAAAGCTCACATCCCCCAGACCATCCTGCCATCACCTTGTAGAAAGATCAACAAGCAGCACGACTCCTCTCTTGGTTATTTTCTTTCACGATAATGAAGTGTTGCTGTGAGCGGTTTGTCAATAGCTTCAGGCATTATTTCCACATTGGTAATATACTAATTAATTAAAGAAAATAAACGTACATACTCCAAACATTGCATTTTAGTTCTGTGGTATATCTTCTGGTTTATGCATCCCAATTATTGACTTAAAATCTAAGAGATTCACTAAGTTTATGGTCAGAAAAACTCCATAATAATTAATTCACTTTAAGGTTTTTTCACAAAGATGACTCAATCTTGAGGTCATCATCTGCAGCCATTATTTAAGTGCAGTTGTTTTAATCACCACAAGGTGGAGACAAAGTCTAGTGTTGCAACCATAATGCAGCACGGACCAGCTACGTACATTGTTTAAAGCTCTTTTAAAATCCATGTTTAAAATATTTGAAATAGAATAAGTTTAAAATGATTAAGACAAATAGATTAGACAAATGCAGTAGAAAGTAAAACAGCCAATAAACAGTCTTGTTTCAGTCAAAGCTTCTGGATGCCACTTTTCCCTCTCAGAAGTCTTTTTATCAGCTTCTCCTTTCAACCCATTTCCACAAATTATCAGCTTTCTAGTCCATGTGTGTGATTACAAGAGGCTGTGCTAAAGTAATTTAGGTTATTTAGATGAAGACAAGTCTCTCTGCTGATCCCAAAGGGGTTTACTCTCCCCTGTTGTGTTTTGTGATCATGCCATCTCCTTCTCTGTGTCCTCCTCTAAAATCTGAGAGCTTTCCCACCCCAAGATGACTGTGAGGTCAGTCATCTCAAACCAAAACCATTCACTGCTAAAGATGCAATAAAGGAGAGTGCGGTGGATTTGGCATCATGGCAGTTGGAGGTGTGAAAATGTATCTTATGTGAATGTAAAAGTCTCCCATGCGTGTTCCTGTTTCTGTGCTATGAAGAGGCGGACATGTTCCAGAGCAAACTCTGTGCTCCTGTTGCACAGCTGGGAAACAGAATGGCTTTTAAAAAGCACCAGGCACAGCAGCCCTTTAATGAGGGTGATAACGATAATAAGCTTAAATTGTGAATCACTTATCACCTCATTTTGTAAAGCTTTTAGTGCCCAGCATCCACGTTTAATGAGCCTTGTTGCACAGAGAAGCTTCAATGCTCTGTTTCTATCTACAAGTCAGTGGAGATTTCTGCAATCCGGAGGCTTGTTTAAATCTACTTGGCAACAGAGAAATAGCTTGTTCGTGGCTGTGTAAGTGTTTAAGATTTGGTCAAGCAAGAGACCAGCCTCTAAAGTCACATCTTCCTTTGACAACTGAACAACAAGAGATACCTTTGGCTTTGATGAAGACGTGAACAGATGCACAAGTTGATTTCCAGGAACTGAAAGACTTGAGGTGAGGTTCATTTTTGTCAAACATGAAAGTGGCCTTAAGATAACATCTGGAATTTTGTGAGGTCATTTTCCCAGCTGGGGAATCTCATTTTCCTGTACCTGTGTCATGTAAGCAGGGCCAGCTGACTGTCATTGTTCCGCCCTCTCAGTATGCCTGGTGCCATTAAACAATGCAGGAGGCAGGTTTTGGCATCACTTTCCAACCCACCGGGTAAACATAATGAAACAGTAGATTTTGCATCCTATTATCAAACCCACTGAAGTGGTGCATTTTAATAAACCATCATCTTTTCCAAAATAGTTAAATGAAACAGCAAGTGTAACTTGGCATGAGATCTAAAGTACACAGCAAAAAAAAAAAAAAAAGAAGGCTCATAACACCTATGGTTAGAGGCGCTGGGCTGTGAGGTGTTCAGAAATTAGTCTTCAACAGATTCTTGAAGGTAGAGAACCACCAAGATAGTAGGTTTAATTCTTTGAATTTCCCCCATTGGGGGATGAATAAAGTATTTTTCTAATCTATTCTATTCTTCTCCTGCCTGTTCTTTGTGGTGGCTTTGATTAAAGCTTCGTTGATTGTTTCAAACTGCATCAGAAGCCCTGTTTTTCTGTCAGGGCAGAGGGACAATTTGAGCAAATACAACATATAATTTCTCTCATTCAAGTTTAAATGTTTCCAAGCTTTGTTTGTCAGTGACAATAGAAGAATTGTGGGACGTGTGGGGGGAAAAAGAGGAGCGCTAACTTTAATAGTGAGATAAATGTGGATAGTTAGAGGAGAACTACTTTAATCCAGCAGGTTTCTCATGCCCAGCACAATTACATATTGACTCGTTTATTACCCACCTGACACAGCCAAGTCAGGGAAGACAAAGGCCAGGCGTGACAAACTATTATCATCTAAATATAAGTTCAAATATTTTGGGACAAGGAGGGAAAATTAAAAATACCAACGTGTAAAAGTACATTTGGGGTTGCAAGGGTCCTTCAAGGAGTACTGCTACAGTCTTCCATGACTGAAATTTTCACGAGGCAGCTCACTCTTGCACATAGATATCAGAAGTGTTTACAATGGCTTTAAGAAGATGGTAATTGACCTTGACGTGCATGAAGTTTTGCTTTAGAGAAAGCAGGTATGTAGCATTCATGAACTATTAGACCACATTAATTGTTTTGTTGTAAATGGTTTGATGTAGGTGCAACATGTCTTCTGTCATTGTCACTATTTTGAGCGAAGAAAGCATGAAGTTTGCAATCCTTTTTGTTTTCATTCAAAAATTGCACCATCTAATGTTCTGGATCTAACAGAATCAAAACAGACTTATTCAATTAACAGCTGAATCATTCAGTGAAACTATTCTCCTGTGTCCGCCCCTCCTTCATCATCTGTTTATGGGAGGGAAAAAAAGAGGAAGTTTTATTTTGGAAGTCCCGAGAAGGAGTTTTGTTTTTATAACTTGAACAACTTGACGTGCCGGGGGAGTCAAACGTGCGTAAAAAGTTGTGCGCTCCTCCTCTACGTCCATCGGGCTGATTTGGCTCCAGATATAAACACAGAGCTGCTCCGTGTCTCTGCTGCGCACGTCTCCTCTCCTCTCAAGCAGCGCGTAGTTTGTTCCAAAAAAGCCGAAGCGGAGGGGGAAAAAAGATCTCTGGCGCATTCCCCAGGATGGAGGTAGAAACTAACTCTGAGTGTACCTCTTTGATGCAGCCTGTACTTGTAAGCCAGATGTTTTTGACATTTCATGGTGGTTTTGTGTTACCATAGTGTGGCTGAAAGTGAAACATTACATCACAGGTACTCAGTGAGTCACAGTGTTTTTGAAGATGTGTTTTATGATTGTGATAATCTTGGAGGAACTTGGGCCTATTTGTGCAATCTTTTATGTGTTTTTATGTGCAATATTTGAATGTTTTTAAAACAAATACTAGAACTTTAGATAGTCATGAGTATGTTGTTGTTCATTATGGTCCTTATAGTCCATCTCTGAACTGTTAGAATGTGTTTGACCTCTTATCACTAGCTGCATTTGGCACTTGTAATTTTAAACTCCTTTTAAAAGTTGACTTTGTTGTGTAAACACATGCGCTCTCATGCACAATCAGACATACAAATAGGGGCCACACCATTCACCAAAAGCAGCAGGAGTTTGCCTCTGTTACCAATACTGGCTCAGTGGGTTTCAGGCAAATTTCATAACAAGTGACCACAGTGTACAAGGAAGGAAATGGAGCTGATAGACCATCTGTCACGAGTCACTGTTTATGCACTGCAAATGTGTGGAGTGAATGCTATTAGCGATTTTCCCCAGCATAAGTATGCCGAGTCCTTTTTAGCCTTCCAAGTTCATCACAAAAGCCAAATTGTCTTTACCCACATGCACCGAAGCAAAAAATGAAAGGCGTGCTTCTGCATGATATAGGAGGACTTTTCCAGCCCCTCCAGTCGTGTTTTTCATGCCGGGTTTGCTCACAGGTTTGTGGCCTCCTCCCTTTTTTCATTTCAAATAATTTTGTGATTCATGAGAGTTTAACGTCATGTGGAAAGTGGAGAAACACCCAGTTTCTTTCCTTCATGGCACACCAGGGAACAGGTCTGATTTAGACCATTAAACTTAATATAAGAGTATGAAATGAAGTATTTTTGTGTTTCAATACGCTTTGAAGAAGGAATTTATGTGGGAAGATCCCAGACGTTGCCCTCTTCACCTGGAAGGAGAGATTGGTTCCTTCACATAGATTTATTTAGAAAAATATATATTTGTTGACGGTCTGGATGCATAAGCCATGCTAATTTTCCAGTCCATTATTCAGGATGATTAAGATATTTGTCTGTAGTTTAATTCAAAACCACTTTTTTCCTTAGCTGTGAATGTTGCCAGCTGTCCATACAGAGTTTTAGGGCAAGATTAACGCATGGAAATTCTTAAATTTCATGTTTCCTATGTTGGAACGAACAGCTGCCAATCAACAAACTGAAAAAGTTGTGCAGATGTGGGTGCATGTAACACACCTGAGGATTGTCAAAGTATGGGTGTGTGTTTTGTGGGGTAGTGTTTTTCTTTTTATGGAAAAACAACCCCAAAGTTGGAGCCGTGAGTATTTGGGATTGCCTTGCCAACCATCTGGTGAGCACATTTATTATGTAATGCATAGTAAACTTAATAGACCAATAACAGTCTGTACCAGCGACTTTGCTAATGAGTTGGTTTTTCCCCTTTTGCTTTGCTGCAGTATGTCATTTAAACAGTGTCAGAATGTGATTATGAACCAACTCTAACACCTTTACTCAGATACATGCAAGTACATCTTGTTAGATTGGATTTGTTTCTATGCAGGATGATTTTTTTCACCCCACCAAAAACATAACAGAAGAAACCAAACTGATTGTGAACTTTGGTGGAATGCAGAGCATCAGCATGAAGGGAAGCCTAAGAAAATGCAGCCTTACCTCAAAGCCAGAGAGATGTTATGGTTGGGCTTCTGTGGAAATCACATATATTTGTGTAAAATGTCTGCTTACTTCACAGCTACCAGAAGTTAATTTTGATTAGAGAGGCTTGTTAAGCTGAGCACATTGTGATAACAGCACAAACCACCAGCATCTCATATCATAGCATCTTTTAGCATATTTTCAACTTCACGTCCACATATTTGAACTGTATTGTGCTCTGATGTAAGCACTTTAAAACATCCCAAAGGATTTTATTTTCAACTGAGTCTCCTGCAGTTTGTCTCTTATTGTTGCGCAACACATTTGTTTTCCTTGAGAATGACAACGTAGAAATCAGAACAGGGTTTCTGTTTTTTCTATCTCAGTTGCACTACATTCATAAAGAGAAACTTGGACTTCTTTGTAGATCACTTGTGACACTGTTTAGTCTTGCTTTAATTTATATTGTCTGCCTCGGCATGAACAAAAAAGGATAGTAGAGAGTTTAGCCAGATTGAGTTGGTGGAAAAATAAGGAGTAAAAGGTGCAGTTCTGTTATGAAATATATGAGGAATATGCAGATGAATAAGACTTTACATTCAGCAGTTAGAGGGATGCACACAATGTGATTTGATTTAACATTACTGTTAATTTTCCATTAGATGTGAGGTTGTTAGTCTTAAATATATTTACTCTGCTGTCCTGTTGCAAACGTTTGTCTGTATTTGAACTGCATTATTATTGCAGCATTTGTTTCCCCTTTAAACAATGTTGCTGCCTTTAAGCTCACACTGTACATGCAGTGCATTTTGAGTTCTGCTATCTCTTGTGTTAGAGGCTTCTTCTCAGAGTCTCCTTCCAAAGCGTGTGGCGTGGGGAGATACTGACACTTATCTGTAAAATTAAACCACCCATGCTGTTTGCTTTCATGGAAGTTGCCCCACTTGAAATATAAAAGCTGTATACACCTGATTTAAATCACCATGACCAAACTGACAACTAATGTTGTCGCCATTAAAACTGGTTTGGTTTGAGCTGTCTCCAAACATCTGTTGAATTTTGTCAATATGATGTCTTAAAACAGGAGAAACCAGAAGAAAAATTTTGAGAACAATGAGCCATGCAAAGGAAGTGGAAATGACCTAAAACCCACATCATCGGAGCTTAAAACTTACTGTCAGGACTCCCAGCAGAACCGTTAACCCGTACCAGCTGAACCACCCTCTTCTAATTTTGGCATGTGGCCATGCTTTTTCCTTTTTTGGCAGAAGGGACTGCAAACATAAGTGCTGCAAGCTGCCTTTACTTACAAGTGCCATTTCCCCCAACCCCCACCCATGAGTAAAGTTTAGCATTCTACAGATGGCTGATATCGCAACTTAGGCCCCATCCACATGTAGCCGGGTATCTGGTAAAACGAATATATTTTTCTACGTTTGGACCTGTCATCCACATGAAAACGCATAAAAACGCACCGTAAACGAATGTTTTTAAAAACTCCGGGCAAAGTGAAGATTTTTGAAAACTCTGTTTATGCAGCTGCGTGTAGACAGAGATAACCGGAGTTTTGCGTTTTCGAACGTCACAATATGCGCCAAAACAACAACAAATCTGCTTAAAAGTCTAAAGTGCGACCTTTGTTTACTGAAGAAGCATGGATGCCTTCAGAACTGTGGTGGTTATTATTGTGCAGGCGCTGTTTACTGCCTTGATTTTACACGCCCAAGTCGTACTCCTCACTCCTGTCGCTGTCGGAATTATTACGTCCTCATATCGAGGGGCAGTCATGCGATCACCTGTCCGTGTGCTCAAAAAAGTGGCGTGCACACTTTATTATTTAGCTGACGAGGGCAGATTGCGCAAAACAGCAAATGCATTTGGGTTATCAAGACAGGTGAAAACGCAGATGTTCGGTTATGTGTGGTAAGAGTTTTTTTCGAAAACGAGGTAATGTGGATACAGATTTTTTTATAAACGGAGGGGGGGAAACATTCGGTTTTAAAAATACCTGGCTACGTGTGGACAAGGCCTTATTCTAGAGTCTGAATATTTTCATTTCACCAGAATTGCTCCTCTGAAATTTACTTTATTTTACTTTCACTTACATTCAAGTCACAACACAGGATGTTAGCCTACAAAATGCTTAATGGAGCGGCTCCCATCTGCTTGAATGCTCTTCCAAAGTCTTACGTCACAACTCGGCAGTGCCTACACCACGCTCAAGACCGTCCAGACTCTTTTCATGTGTCGTTCCACGATGGTGGAATGACCTACCGAGCGCGACAAGAACAGGGGCGTCCCTGAATATCTTTAAGAAGCTCTTCAGAGAGCATCTCCTATCCTAGCTCTTACCCTGAACTTCCCTCTATGCCTGCACTCTGTCTCTACACTGTCACCTCTGACAGAGCCTGACTGGTGGTTTCCTTCCATGTAGCTTATTGTTAGCTGTAATGTTATATCCTCATGTGTAATTCGCTTTGGATAAAAGCGTCTGCTAAATGCATAAACATAAACATACTGTAGTACTGTGAAGAATTGCGATTTTTAGGTAATTCTGGCTTGGCAGACAGGTGTTTCCTGTCAGTATCAACGGTAAAATGTTTTGTCCCTTCAAGTCAATCTTACTGAGTTTTCGAGCTCAACTGTGTGGCCTTTTTGGAAGCAGTTCTTTTAAGCTTGTATTGTGCTAAATCACCATGAATCATTCCACGTTATTACTACGATGGTCTAAATAACAGAAGCACTACTTTGACAGTTGCGACAGGTTGAATCTCACCGTGTAGCATAGCTTTTAGTGGTGGTGAGGTAAAGCCGAGAAACGGAGGAGGGAACACATCGTGGAACATAATTAGGTACTCTGATAGCACCGTTTTAGGTCTTGAAGATAGAGGATATTTTTCATTGTGTTAACTAGGGTCCCTGCTTCCTTCAATCATATCTAATCTCCTTCCTGCAAGATGTAGGAGAAAGAGACATACCGGTAAGTATGGTGGAGCTGAATGTTACAAAAAAGCAGCGATTGGTTCCTTTATGTCACGATAAAACTGACCGAATGACTCGAGAAACACAGACAGATCATTGACGAGATACACTGATATGAGAAAATTGATTCATTATTTTAATCACAATCTTTGGTATGCAGCTATACAGAGATGATTCGACGCCTTGTGGCAGCCTGCAGGAACTACATAGCTATGAAGTCTTCTTCTGCGCAGCTTGGCCTCAAAGCCAAACATCGATTAACTGTCCAGATGGTTTTTGTCCTTGTTAGATGACAGTGGATGGGAATACCAGAGCATCATGTGGAAATTCCCAGTTTTTCATATCGCTCTTCAAACATTTGGGGGAGGCAGTCCCTACTGTAAGCTATTAGAATTTACTTAACTACTGTTTCTCATCATTCACTCTCAACAAGTCAGTTTATGTATCCCAGACTGTTGCCATGCTGAAGCATCACATTGGATTCTGTCATCAGCTTACACATCTTCCAAATCTGTCTATCAAATTGCAGTTTGAAAAGTTTTATAGTCTCTCGGGGTCTTAACACATTCATTATTTAACAAAAACATGTGGTGTGTCTTTGTGAGTTTTAGTTTCAGTACATCTCAATTATTTTCCCTGCCTGTGAGCGTTTGTTTTACTTCATATTCGTCTCACCAGTATTCATGTACCAGTCTGTGTCAGTAGCACCACCCTATTCCCTCTCGTGGATGAGTTTACCTCATATGTCTGCTCGAGGACCGCATTGTATGTGAAAACAGAAAATCAGTGCCAGTCAGAGCAGTGGAAAAGTGAGATATTCAGATGAAGTCAGGTTCTAAAAACACATAATGTTTTCCTGGAAAGGCAGCAGGCATGAAAACGCCTGTTTTGCTTTTTTACCGCTGAACAAGTGTAAGCAGAGTGGAGCTGCTCACTGTGGTGGTTTCTCTCTGGCAGAACTTGCTGATTTGTGAAAACAAAATCTGCGGCCTCAAACCTAAGCCAGAACACTGGGGGAACTTGATGAACAAGATTTAGCTGAACAGCTGTATGTTTTATCCATTTTGACCCACAGAGATTGGCTGCATATGAGGCCGGCTGTATTCTGAGAGATCTTTAGTCATACAGCATCTTTACCTGCTCTGTGAAAGATCGCAGGGTCTGCTGCTCTCTGATTGCTGTTGTTACATCAATAAATATGTTAGAATTTACTGAATCTAATATCATGTGCTTCTTCTATCTCGCCTCTGGAAATGGGAATCACGGGAACAGACAATAACAGGCTTTGTGCGATTGGTTTGTGTCTGTTCTTCTTCCACATCTGCTGGTCATACCGCAAACCTCGTGTCTCTGTCCACAGCCAGGAAATAAAGACACTCGTAGGGAGTTTATCTCAACCAAACACAGATCGCAGAACATGTTCTGTGCAAATCTTGCACCTTTTGCAAGTATTTTTCACTTTGAATATTTCAGATTAAACTGTTTTAAAGTAAAGCAGAGGCTGCAGACAGTCGGTGACATCCACATATAATGTTATCTTTAAATTGAATTAGTCGATATTATCCCCGACTGTTTGGATTTACATTGTTTTATCAGTAACAGCTGTTCTTTCAGGTCTAAAGTCGGAGTTCAACGCTGACTGTATTTACTTATTTATTCATGTTTAACTTCCACACAGGCCTGTTTTTAGGAAAACTTCAATCACATGGTTAAGGCACTGTTTTAAGAAGTTCTTTTTTTTTAAGTCTTCTCCTTGTTTAGACATGCTCAGTTACTCCCTATGCTCGACTGCAGTATGTTTCAGATGTGGTCTAGCATATCCAGGGACGCTCTCTGAGGAGCTGAGGGGTTACAGAGCAGAGCTGTGATCGAGACTCCCTGAACAGCTCTGGGGCTTTTTCCCAGGCCTAGAGCCCCAGAAATAGTTTGCCCTGCTCTCTCCTACAGAGAAACATAGTTTCCCACTCTTTCAGAGCCGAGCATGGGGTCCCAGCTGACTGAAGCATGTGTAGTACTGATAAGAAACTCTAGGTCTCGTATAGTTCAGCGGATTATTCTTCCACTTTGTCTTGCCAGTTACACAGAGGATGAAAGAGTTTGTGAACATATCATAAACTGAACTCTTTAAAAGAAAATGATAAGCTAGCAAATCAATTGCAGTAGCCACCCAATATATTCTCCACTGCCAGGCTGAAAACAAAATAAAAAGACAAGATTTTTACATTAAAAGATTTTCTTTTCCTCCCTTATAGCATATTGAAATACATCCAAGATGATATTGTGAGGATTAGTTGGGCTCAAATTGTTAAAGTGGTTTTGGGAGCACGAGACGTGATTCTCACACATGGTTTGGCCTCCACAGAATCCAAACCTGAACCCTGTTGAGAAACTTTGGGATGTGCTGGAGAAAACTTCGCTGTGGTGCAACTCTCCCATCATCGATGCACGATTTGGGAGGGAAATAATTGCCACTCTGAACGAAAATGGATGTTTTGAGTTTGCATAGGCTTAACTGCATTTCTGACTAAAGTGAATCTTGCTGACCTGTTGAGCAGGCGGTGTATATAACACCATGGTGTTTCTTTAGCTCAGCAGAGTGAGAGCAGGGCTCACAGTGAGGCCCATCTTTTTCAGTTGCAGTCTTGGTCCCAGTTTAAAAAGATTGCCTTTAGACAAAGTTAGGTGGGATGAGTTTCACTTTTGAAGAAAATTGAACCCAATTTTTAAACTCTACACACTGTTCAGACATCTTTTAGGCATGATTAAAACGATCGTGTCTCTGTGAAGCCAGCAGAAAATGAGCTGATGTCTGGGCTTAGAACTGACATGCCAGGAGATTTGAGAAGCTTGTCCAAACCTTGTCCTAGCACCAGTCACCAGTCATGGGCTCCACTAAGCAGCTTCCTGGCACTCTGAAAAGGTAAATTATTGATGACCACAATGATCTCTTAATGGTTTTCTCTGACTTTGGAGTTTTCCAGAACTGATTGAAGTATGCTACAAAGAGAAATCAAAACCTTTGTCTGACTTCAAAAAGCCTTCAGTAAAATTCAGCAGACTCTATAAGGTTGGTTCTGCTGTGCAGCCAAACCTGGACGGATACAACTTTCATGTAAATGAAAATCTAAACAGGCCTGATGCATGTTAAAGTCAAATTGACTGAAGTTGTAGCAAACATTTTGACAGCATTGAGCATTCATCATCAAAAGAAGTCAGACAGTGACAAGGGCAACATTGCACTGGTAGAGGGAAAAATGGATTCAGTTCAATATCCTTACATTTTGGAACTTATCATATCAATAAAAACATGAAAAGAGGAAGGCTTCTTCAGTATAATAATCTGAAACACATCTCAGAATCCGTAAAAGACTAAAGGGGTCCAAGCAGAATGCTTTACAACTGCCCTCACAGTCCTTTAACATCAACGTAACTGAGGGTCTTTGGATATTATTTTCAGGGAGATAATCTCTGGTATATTAAACCTTCTGCAGGAAGATGGGATTCGAGTTTACCAAACGATATTTCAAAGACTCTTGAGTACATAGAGAAAGCATTTGCAAGCTTCCAGGGATGTTAAAGAGTTCTGAACGTGATGTTGCTCTGTGCAACTTTCTGTTCGTGTTGTTTTGAAACTGTAAACGTTGGAAACAGAAAAGTACTTTTGCTTGAAATATTAAATAAATGTTCCATTTTTTCCCTTTTTGATCAGGGGTGCTCTGACTTCTGCAGCCCACTTAACTATTGGCTATGAGAATGCAATTCTGTAGTCCTAATGTAATTATTCTGTGGAATTATTTTATTTTACATTAAACACGAATAACATCCTGTCTGTCATCACGTGCACTGTATGCATGGTAAGTGTGTGTCATTGGGAGTTTACATCGGATCTCAAGTCCTTTTCGCTCTGCATTGAAAGCTCATTAAAGATAAAGACTCACTTTGAAAACACACAAGGAAGAACATAATGGCATCCAAGTGACTTCTTCTGAAATTATGCAGCTGTTAAATGGTTATCATTGCTGGACCCTTTATGCCACATTTTAAAGCCCCTATTGTGAGTAGCTGATCAACATGTGCAGAGTTTTATCGTTGCTGCGCCTGAACAATGTTCCCTCCTTAATATTAGAAAGCAAAATGCTGAACCAAGCTACAGCATACACACTGAAATGGGAAAAAGCTTTCCTCATCCAAAACGTCTGAGCAACAACTTAAACAAAGAGCCCTGCTTCCTTTGCTTGCACTGTTGTGACTTGAGTTTGCTTTGGAAGGGGCGTTTGTTTTTGAAGGACAGGAAAGTGTTAACAATTAGAGGTTACAAAATAATAAAGAGGCGGGTGGGTGGTCCCTGGTAATTGCTGTTTATCGCATACGAGAAAGGAGCGCACAGGAAAGGGGTTGGTATGTGGATCAGGAGAACACAGAGAAGCCTGAGCTCAGACACTGTGGGGCTCGATGGTGCTGTGTCAGACTTGGGTGGAGGGAACAAGGTGGTGAGGTCATGTGGACAACAAGGGGGAAAAGGGAAAATAAAGCGTGTGATTAACATGTGGTATGTGTATCTGTGACGCATGGGAGTGTGAATACATCTGTGTTTTCAAAGGCAATGGTCCAAAATGAGCAGAGCGGAGGTGGGTGGGAATGAGGAACTGGGAGTGCACACCCAGGAAATGTGACAGAACTGGCAGCTGTGAGAAGATGCACAAGCTTTCCGTGGTCAATAAAAGAAAGATGGAAATTTATTGTAGAACCAAAGCCAGAGAGGGAAAGGGTGGGGCCCCACAAGCAGTGTCTAAGATGCAAATCATTAAATGGCAACATGATGCATGAGAACTTGCACAATCCTGCAGACATATGTAAACAGATGCCTTGACCCATTGGCAGTCCAAAGACTTAGTGCAAAAATTAAAAAAAGAATAACACTACAATGTTTTCAGAGCTTTCATTCTTGCAAATTCCTCCCCGACGCCAACTTATCACTTCGGCCACAGATATGTGGAGTGAGTTACAGATTATGAAAGGGAAGTGCGGAGGAGGGCTGTGCAGCAATCAGCTTGGGAATAGTGTGAGAGACGGAAAGTAAAGGGGCTAAGAAGTGATAACAGTTTGAAGCAGCAAGGACAGGTCGCGGCTCTCACAGGCAGCAGTGTGATGCTAAACAGCTGCCGAGGCACGGCTCACTTCCTGTGCTCCTCTCCTGAAGACAGTGCTGAACCAGACATACTGGTGGCATCCTTCCTGTATGAAAGTCATTCTCCTTGCAATGTTTCTCAACTTGTCTGCGTTTTCTTGTTGAGGAGAAGGAAGTGAAATATTTTCGCTATTTTAGAATGTCAATTATGTTCTTCTGCTTATAATGATTAATGGTAAGATATCCAGCAAACCACTCCTCAGTGTGACAATATTCACACGGTCAAAGTTCACAGTAAAAGATTGAAATGATGGATGTCAAACAAGCTGATTTCCCACGCTCTTTTTTATTTACTTTATACTTGAAATCATTTTTGAGCATTAAAGTTTTCTAATGTACTTGAGCATGTGTCGAGGCTATTGTTCAAATGAACTATTTGCCCAGTTGTTTGGTTGACTTGTTTTCAATTTATTTTAGAAGGATTCTCCATCCAAGCCATCTGTGGCTGAGCTGGCTGGAAAGTTGAAGGGTCATATTCATCCAATGCCAAACTCAAATGATGAGGTAACTAGAGTACAAATTTTTCATATCGAGTGGTTTGTCAATTCTTAAACCTTGCTTGTGAACACAGATTTTGCTTCTTCCCCCTCCTTTTTCTCTGTAGTCGCCATTTCGAAGACGACCTCCGTGTTCCCTGAAGTTGCAAAATCAAACACATGATAATGGAGAGTCAGATGTAAGTCATTTTGTTCTGTGGTACTTCTGGTATCTAGAGATTTTTAGGGAAGTCCCAGAAAACAAACTAAGTATTGTTTCCTTTTCATTTCAGCCTAAAAAAAATGTTGCAAATTCTACAATTTTGATTCTTTTTGATGAAAAACCAGGAAATTGCTGCATTATTTTCCCCTACAGCAGAGTGACTTACCCGGAAAGCCCCTCTGTGCATTATTATACCTTCCAATGCTTAGGCTATGTTTCAAAATATGGGTGTTTGCAATGGTCAAAGCAAATCCACACTGTTTGAAGGAAAGCGAGAGATAGAAGAAAAATTCTGTAAAAGAAAAAATCAAGGGAATACAAGGTGGGATATATTTAAAAAACTTAGAAATGTGAAGAAAAGCAAATGAATTAAGAACAATCATACAACAGGTGACTCACTTAGCATTTATCTGCTCTGCCTGCGCAGAAAGAAGATGCACTCGTGCCCCTTTCTTACAGTACCATAAAAAAACTGAAGAAACAAAGATTTCTGATTTCTGACATTATTTGTGGCATCTATTCAATTCAATTCAATTCATTTTTATTTATATAGCGCCAAATACAACAAATGTCATCTCAAGGCACTTAGATAGTAAGTCCAATTCAAGCCAATTGGAATTCAATTCATTGTAATCATAATTATTCATAAAATCTAATATATCTAATTCGATTTCAGTGCTTACCAGGACATATACTTACTGTGGGGTATATATATTTTTGTTATAATTTCTGTTCCTGTTTTTCCTGACAGAAATCCATCTCTTCCAGTCCTTTTAAAACAAAGACGAAGAACTCCACCAACATTGGGAAACTGCAGGTTGGCAAATATGTTTGATTCTTTTTGTGAGTGAGCAAAAAGCGGGGAAAAAAAAAAACGATGTGTTATTATACAAGTGGCATGTAGTACAGCCAGGACATTTAAAATATTTAAATCATTACTGCCCCCAACTGTTGTGTTTGTGCTGGTGCCGGAGCTGCTCACATACACAGGAGAAAAGGGAGGGGCTTACCCCAGATGCCACAATCGGCTCAGATTAATGAGCTAATGGGATGAAGGGCCACAGACGCTCTGGTGAGGCTCTAACTCGTCACTCTAGGTCCTTTAGTTAGCAGTTTACAAAGTGGGCAGCCATGGGACAAAAGGGCTGCAGATTCTCCCTCTTTCTCTTCTCCCCAGTGCAGGTAAGTACAATCTTCTGCCTCTGGGTTTTGGGTATTTGGTTTTTGTGAGTGTAACAGTTGAAATGGAGTTTTCTTCTTGCAGTGAGCTTCCAAAGAGGAAAGTTGGCAGGTGTAAACAGAGCAATGTCTCATGTGCAAACCTGGAAAATGATTTTTATTGATGCGATTTATTTCAAGGACAAAAAATGCTCTCTTTGTGGAACATTACCTTGTAAAAAAAAATCTCTCTTGATGAACTGAATCATGTTCTGAAATAATCTGACGTTTTGCAAAGGCAGTCTCAGGTTTTACCTCATTTTTTGTTTGTTTATCAGTCATGAATTTGCTCCAAATCTAACTGAGACCATATTGCCTTGGCTCCATTTTCTTGCCTTGTCTCTGCAGGCCAACCTCGCTCTGTCGCCCACTGCTCTGCTGCCTTCACCCAAGAGCCCTGAGCTAAAGCTGCAGCCGGCACCGTTGTCCCCCACCACACCCTGCAGCCCACTGAGCCCCACTCTGCGACTGCCACATCAGTCCAGCGAAGAGGAGGACCCCATCAGCTTCGACAGCCCCCCTGAAGGCACTCCACTGCCGAGCTTCAACAAAGTGAATGCAACTGCACAATTCACATCAGTCCGACAATACTAAGGCCACACAGACGTTTGCAGAACCTTCTTATCTGAGATTATTTTGGTTTAAGCACACTAACTTGAGTAGATTAGTAGTCTTATCGTCCATATATTTGTAAGTTTTTACCACAAGCTCTGAGTCACTGATAAACAAACATGCGCAGCCCTTAAAGTCTTTCTCACGCTTCTCGCCGAGTGAGCTATGATGTCACAGCCGGGCACATGCACGTCCTCCCCACTGACGTGTTCTTCATTGGACATTGTGCATCTTCAGTTTAAGCAGGTGTGAGATAAGCTGGAGCAAGATGGTGGATTAAAGATGTAATCCCCTTAGCCTAGTTAGAGTCCCTGTGTACTGTTTGTTTGGTGTTTCTCACGCAAACTATTGATTAAATTCAGACTGTTACCAGAAATCATTTGAGCAAACAGGATAACTGATATTTATTAATATTAATTCCTTTAAAAACACTTAAAACTCAAAACTTGTATTAAACATCATCTAAATCACCTCTTGGTTCTTTTTTACAGACTCGTGCACGATTATCATTCAAGAGGCGTCCGCCCACGAGGCAGCACAGGAGGTCGGCCGGAGAGGAGGTGGGCGCTGCTGGGAGTGACCGGTCACCATGTGAACCGCATGCGCCAAAAGAAAATGGGGACAAGGACCAGGTTTTTGACAACCTGATAGAGGAAGCTGAATACAGGCAGCTGGGTCGTCAGAAAGAAGCCGAAAACAAGGATGAGGACTGTGAAAAGATTGAGGCTGATGGAGCACAGAGTGACCCAGACGACAGGGGACATCCGGAACAGGAAGTGCAAAAAGTCAAGTGCACACAGGCTTTGGAGGAGGAACAGAAACCAGAAGCTGAGCAAATAAAGGATGATATTAAGACTGAAGTGGGGCAGACATCTTAGAGAAAGTGAACTGTGAATGTTTACGTTAAGGAAAAAAAAAACAAAAAACTAAGTTATTCATTGCTTTGACTAAGAAAACTCCTCTTTAACAGTTAATCGGTCTCAAATGTCTTCATTACTGCTACTTTAAGGCCCTTTGTCCCCGTCTCCTGGCTGTTTATAGAACAGGTCTATGAGCACTGGAGTCAGGAGAAGCAGATGTTTTCTGCACATGGAAATGAGTACGACTGGTGAAGCTGGATCACGGGAGGTTTCTTTCATGTCCCACCATGTCTGCATGACACCTTTTTTTTTTATAACATTCCCTTTTTTTTAAACAAATCAAAGACTTTGTTTAGAGTGCATTTCCATTGAAGCGGTCTGTGCCACATATTCAGAACACTGAAAATACTGAATGCCGGGCTAGCAAAGGGCAAAATTACAAGTAGATCAGTTAAATGTTTGAAGATATATAAATGTCTGTTATCAAACAAAATCACTTTGAGTGAGATTATAAGCTTTGCTTAGTTGATGTACAGTATGTTATTGTATGTTTCAGCTTGTCTTGTATGCAGCCAAATATAAACCCCACAGTGCTACTGTATAGTAGCTAATGTCCTCAAAAAGGTTCAAATAAACTGCTTTCCCATTCTGTAAAGAACACCTAATATTACATGTTGTTTGAGTCAAACTTCAGGACAATACTGATGTACTTTGGGCTCGCCAAGGTTGCATTTTAAAAGGGGAGGTCATTCAATGAGATACATATGCAGATCAGAAAGCTGCTGTACAAATGAAAAAGTCTCATACAACTGATGTTTTGCTTTATTAGTGGCAGTTTGCGCACAATAAGAATTGTATTTGTGTTTGCAAAAGGCACAGGGTAGTCGATCAGACATCAAACACACTGAATGGTTTTAGAGAGAGCTGTAGCATAAATCATTTACTCTAGATTTACTGCCGATCGCTTTCTAATACTGTGTGTACCTGCAGAGCATTGCTGTCACCTGTCGGCCTCTGCTGGTAAATTATAACAGCAGTTATTAAAAAAAAATACAAACTACAATGTAGTTGATCAAATACCTTCATAGTTGTCTATAATCATACTTAATAAAGAAAATTATGTGTTCAACTCATGATTATGGCAGCTTTTTAATGTAAAAATGTAAATAAATACAGAAATGATAGAGATTATATTATATTATACAGAAATACAGAGGCATTTGGACTGAATACCTGGACGGAGGCGATTTTCTCAACATATTAATGGTCATAGCTAAAGTAGTTATCACCTGTTGTCCGAGTTTGATTGCATATCGTGTAATTATGCAAATTTGAACAGCCTTTCGGACACATTACTAGGGGAAACTGGCTGACATGGGATACTGTAAAAAAAGCCCAGACGTTACGCTGCAGGTTGAGAAACAGCTGGGCTGTCTGTGAATGCCGGAGTTGTGTCATTATTCTTTCACTTTTGTTGCGCTTCTTGTTCTCGGCACCGCCTCCACTCAGACCAGTTAGTCAACTTAACCGAGACTTGGAAACAAACTCACTTGACACTTAAGAGGGGAAAAAGGTGTGGAAGAAGACAGTCGTTGCTTTGTCTAGAAGAAGATTTTTACCCAAGGTGTCGGCTCAGAAATGATGAAGACCCCCACCTGTTGTCTTTGAGAAACTTTGGACTCTTGGAGACGTTTGCGGTCAGAGTTTATTTCTCAGCATTAAGCCTGTCGGCGGAGGGAGCTTCCGGGTTCCCACCAGCATGGACATTGGGATAGAACTAAGAAATGTGGAGAACGAAGCAGCAACTTCGGTAAGATAATGACATAAATAAGATATGTCAAATATAATTCTCAGTTTCAGTAATCGTAGCCATGAGTGACACAAATAATTACTAGTTATTTTTAAAGTCAATTAATCCAATTCCCCTTTAATGTGCTGTGTGCCTTTGCATCAGTAATAGAAATCTGCTGCTTGTAGTTTTTACTGTAGACCACAGCAATAAGGAAAAGGTGTTATTTTGAGTTATTAAATAAGGAAGTCAGCTGGTGGGCAAGTCGGCAATAAACCTTAAGTTTAAAAAGCATGTGATTGTTTATAACCCTGTATAGATGTTGGGATGATGTTTGTCTAACGCTGGATAGAATCTCCTCCCATGTATACCTAAGCGCTTAAATAAAGCTCCATTCAAATCTTCAACTGTGTCTCTTTGTATCCTGGGAAGATAGTTTAATCTTTCTTATGATATCTGTTCAGTAATTCATCATTTTCTTCTTTTCTACTTTGATATTAGAGCAAACTTTCAACCTTTGAGCTTTAAGTCCTGGTAGTGTAAAACAAGCTGCTCTGTGATATCATCTTGGGTTGGTTATTCACGCAAATTTTTTTTATGTTTTATAGATTAAACAATAATAACTCAATAAACTGTTTTTATTTCTTTTCATGGGGATATTTATTCACAGAAGATGGCAGATATTCCAGACGGCGTAAAAGTGAACGCTGACGACACAGAGACAGATGTGTTTCTGCCCGTACCGGTGAGCTTTTATCAATGTTGTGCTCTGCTGTTTGGTTTTATTCAGTTATTTTCAACATGTTCAACACACTAAGGTCAGCCCGCACATTTATTTTTAAAAGTATGACATTTCTATTCAGGTAATGAAGGTCATGTAGCTGCACTCTTTAAAGAGAAAGAAACAACACACTGTCCCACTGACAGATGATGCAATCCAATGATAGAAAGAAGAAGTGACACAGGCCTGTTTTGTCCTTTTTCAGGTTAGCAGTAATGGGGAGATACCAGGTGATGACCACAGAACAGGGGGTCTAAGGAATGGAGGAGATAGAAACAACACACGTCTGGAGGTACATAAGAAGCTCTTTGTTTGGTTATTGGTATAAAGGATAGTCTCCCCGCTGCTTTGACCTCTTGTAGTATCTAACTTGCTTCCTCACAGACTGCAGCCACATATTAACAATTCAATTTTATTATGCTTTTAGAATAGTTCTGTTTCCAGGATAAAGAAAGAACTGCGTGAGAAAGTCTTTTGGAAAGTCAGACTGTGGATGATTATCCTTTTCATCTTTGTCCTCATCATTGTGGTGATTCTCATCTCCCTCGCTTTGTGCTCAGGTAAATGATCTCTTGGTTTGTATCATGACTCCTGCTACGTTCTGCCAGATTAATTACTCTTTAAAAGCTTTATACATAAAAGCACAATTGAAATGTGAGTGTAAGTTATTTTGCAAAAGCACTGACTTTCAGGACTTTCAGACCTTTTGAAAATGCACTATTTACTGATTTTAAGGCTTTTTTTTTTTTTTAACAGTAATCCATGATGATGAAGATGAAAAGTTTGACCCTTCGTTGTTTAAAATTCCTCAATATTTCAATGGAAGCTTCCAGATGCAAAATCTCTCTTTCACTGAGAGTGAAAAACCTGCAGAGCTCCAAAACAAGGTACAAGTAATTCCTGTCTGCATTTAAAACGATGTATTACACATTAACCTGTATGAAGAACTCACTGTATAGGCACAAAATAGCCTGTACAAAGATCTTTCTCACAATCACTCCATTATTAACATGCTATAATGTTCAAAAACATTACTTTTCTTGCACTGCACGTGGCTGCAGCCTCTCTTTTCACCTTCTGAAACTCTACTATGACTTCAGGCTAATTTGGCCTGGATTTTGACGTTCCCAGAAAGTAAAGCAACTTGTTAGAAGAAAGGGGAAAGATTTAAAAAAAAGCATTTTATCAACTTACTGACAGCTTACTAGATAAATGAACCAGTGTGCATAATTTAGTGACATCCAGCAGTAAAGTTGTGGATTTTCAACCAAGCAGGTATGAAAAAGTACAGAGTCTGAAAATAACCATCTTTATGTTTGTGTCTGCTGTAGTAACATCACAGGGTGAGGGGAGGGCACATTTAAAATACTCTTTCTGGCGCCATGATAACACAGCAACTCTTCTTTTCTTCACTCTTTTCATGCAACTGAACACTAATGAAAGGAATTTAATTACTGTTTGACTTTTATATCAATAGATCCACCTAAATAATACACACTGATATCTTAAAGGCTAAAAAAAAAGCCTCCTGAAGATGCTTGTGTGTTATGTGTTTAATGGCAATATGAATGACTATGTTAAGAAGACAAGAGTAGGTTAAATATGTTTGCATTACATAGCGCTTTCCATTACAATAACAACACTGTGGTTACACTAAAAACATACAGTAAGCCTCATAGTAAAGCACCTTTAGTAAAGAATTACATAAGAATATAATCTCAATATCACAAACTTTTTACAGTAAGCTTAAAGGGGAACTCCGGGGCATTTGAAGCGCATTTCCATTGCTAGAGGTTGTCAAATACTGATAGTAGGACACAGAGAGGTGCAAATCGGCGCTCCCTGTGTGGAGATCGCGCTGTTCGCTCAGCCTGTCATGCGAGGCTAATACGTGGTGGCTAGGGGCAAGCGCTAACCCTTCCACGTAAAACAACAACTTGCACACTGCAGAAACGTCACACCACTTTATAAACCATGTGACAATAAAGTCACAAGCCTTACCATCAAAACCATATGCATGGTTCTCACATTACTGGCATGGGGACGTTACAAACAACTTTATAAACAGCATGTCACTCACCGGTTAGTTGTACGCTCGCGCATGTGAAAGCCCAGAAGAGTCGATGGACGATAATCCCATATACAAAACAATTATCTTCTCTAGAAAAACTGCGTTCAAGTATTTAAAACATTACAACAATACATGCCCAGTAATATTGTTGTAATGTTTTAAATACTTGAACTGGGTGACTTAATCTTGTAATGACGACTGTTTGATAATATTATATTCATGATATAATTTAAGTGAAAGAAAAAACTGGAAGAATGTTTTTACAGAGAATACAAATTGAATGTTTTTGAGAGCAGACTGAAGCTCTCAGTAAATGAAAAGTCTATCACTCATTGTTTGCTTGTGCATTTTTCTACCTGCCACACCCAGCTGGCCGAGCTCTACAGATCCTCTCCTGCCCTGGGGCGATACTTCTCTAAAGCTGAGTTACATGCTGCCAGGTAAACGCACAGCACACCGCAGTGGTTGCATATGCTGTTTTTTTTTTTATCTGCCACATGAAACAATGGAGGAACTTCAGAACTGTTTCCCTTTCTTTGCAGGAATGATTCAGTTGTCATTGAGTACGAGCTGACTTTTGTTTTGCCGGAAGAGCAACAGGAAGAGCTGAGAAACTTTACTCTGAGCAGGGAGATGGTGTACAACGTGTTCAGGCAGTTCCTTTATGAGCAGGAGCCACTGGAGTCTGGCATGACGTATATTGATCCAGTTTCCCTAAAGATGTCTTCTGCAAACTGATGACAAATGTTCCCCAAAAAAATACGACACCGAGCAAACAGAGTGACACAATTTTACAAACTATGAGTTTGCACATCCAGTATCTTTACCACAGGAAGCTACATGCCCACACACCCACAAACACGTTCAGTCATGCGAATGATCTCAGTTGGTCAGGTTTTTCTTGTTGTATTTCAGATCTTATTTTGTATTGTTGTGCATCGTTCACGTCTAAGGGCATTAGTTTAAATGTTTGTGTTGTAAATTTTATATGAATTTTCTGATATTCACTGTGATTTCATGTATGAGCATTTGTACATGAGGAAAACTTCCGTGACAAGCTGCTTGTTGACGGAGAAAGCAAGTGTTTATATTTAAATATCTGTGCAGTTATCTTGCGTCACCTGACATTTGCAAATGCTGACTGGGATGCATTTGCCTACAGTGTAACAAACTGTAGAAATGTTCAGCTTCTGAGGACACTGCTGGAAAATTTCTGTCCTATTTTCTGAAGCGATGGTTGTGCAAGCCCATTTAAAATATGGGCTTGTGTTGCACATCACACATTTACACCAGTTTTTATCTGGCGTAACAGTTGAACCCTGTTTTCCCTCAGACCCAAATGTGTTTTGAATATTCTCTGAGCAGTAGGGGGCGTGCATGTCCCACATGCTGAAAGTTCCTCTTTCCCGTAGCAATGAATTACACGGACATTTTCCACCCGAGTAAGGACAAGTATGAGGTTATTGCGGTTCATAGCATTGGTGGTAAATTATTCACATTTTCAGCAAACACAACTGTGTCATTACATCAGATTGCAAACTTTTCATATCAGCTCCCGGCACACAGTGATCCTCACCTCATCTGGTTGAAATCTGTAATCTACACAAGTTATCCTGTTTAATTGTAAATTCTGCAGTTTAGCCCAAAAAACTGGCCAAGTCTCAACCTTCCAGCTGGCAATAATGTGAATAAATATATACTGACATAGGAATGACCTTTCTTTCTGGTGGCTAAATTTAACATAAAATATGTCTGTGTCAGGTTTCGGGGTTGGGGGGGTGAAGGTGGGAAGGTAGGACACGGACTTACAAAAACAAGGAAGATTTATTAACAAAAAACAAAGTAACAACATAAAACGCGGCAGAGCCGGAGAAAAACGGAGCTATAAACAAAACAAAAGAACATGGCATGGAATAAATACTTATCTTAGAAAACCGTGGAACTCATGGGACGTGGGAACCTTAGCGTGGATTTTGAACTTGACATTAAACAAAGATCCCGCCAAACTGAAAGGGGAGGCAGGAAACTAAATAGGGAGTGAGAGTGATTGGGGAGTGAGTGCAGCTGAGGGAAAAAAACACAGGTGAAGTGAGTGAACTAATAAACAGAGTGCAGGGAAACTAAAATGGCAAAAACTAAACATGGTGTGACACACAAACATAACCTAAAACATGAAACTAAAAACGTGAGTCCATGGGTGTGACAGTCTGGAAACATCAGCTCACTGTTGAAGGTATCCGAGGCAACAGTGAAAAAAATTCACTGCAGAATATCTTGGAAACGTATAATAATTGGTAGATATAGTAGATCATATACAGGGAGGTGCAACAACGTCAAAAAGTGTTTCCATTTGCCCTTTGTTCCCAAACCATTAACATCTTAGCCTTTCTCTGACTTTCGAGCTGGGACCGATGGGCCTTTGTTGCACACAAGCGAGGTTCCTACGCCTTGTTTCCATGTATGTATTTGTTTGGTCCCTAATTTATGGACTATGCCTGCTAGTGTTTAACATTTGGAAATGCACAATGCTTTTTTCACATGAATGAACTTCACCACAGTAATAGGAGAGGCTAATATTAGCAGATTTCCCATCCAGTTTGTAGAATATAAACACGAAATTACCACGACAGAACACACTTGTAAAGTAAAGTGGGAGGGTCTACTCAGCAATATTTTTTTAATGACAGATGTTAAAAGATGTGTGAGCTCCAATGAGAGCACTCATGTGTTAGGAAGCTTCCCACTATTTTAGTACCAATGTTGGCTTAATAGATCTGTAAAGTTTTTGTTTAATTATGTTTGAAACTTAGCGATCAGTTTGACTGTAAAGATGATTTGTTTTCCTGTTCACTACTTCATTCATCAAACATATTGGCAACGGTCTTGCTCCTTATTTAAATCAGAATAGGGAGATCTTTTGTGTTGAGTTCTTTGCTTCACTTTGCTCACAGCTTGTGGTTTGAGAAAAGCCTCGTTGAGTATAAGTAGCGGAAGTAGTGTAGGAGCCAGCCAATCACCTAACCAATCATGTGTCTGATCTCGTGACTGATTGTCTAATACGATTCAGAGCAGCAGGCCATCCCACTGTAGACGTTTAAAGCATCCGTGTGAATCCTTCCAAAGGCCAGGAATACACTTGTTAATTGTGGACTACGGATACATGTGTTTATCATGGCTGTCTCGTGTTCAGCATTAGTCTGGAGCATTGTTTGTGTCTGTCCTTAAGCTGGATTTGGCTGGATGTATGGTCAGAGGGTTCGTAGTGTTTAAAAATGGCGGGAAAGCATGTAAAGAACGTCCACAATTACCCTTATCTTTACAATGTGTCTTTACCACTGCACAGTGACAGATATGCTTGGGAAATTTTCTGGTGAGATATCAGTACCATTTTGCTGCCGAAAAACATCTATTTGGAAAAGAGCTTCTGTCTCTTTTATCAACAGTTTGCACCAACAACAATTATTTACATCATCTGGAGAACTAAACATTCATCCACATTAATTTAGCTTATGCTTTTACTCAAAGCAACTACAAACTAAGATTCTCATCGGAAGGAAATGTGGGTTTCAGTATCTGAAGACTGCTGGTGTCCTTCAATCATTGCTCCATTCAGTGCATGATAACTTACTAAGACGGTCGCTCTACAGCCCAGAAAGTCATCGGCTGCCCTCTCCTCTCCCTGTAATATGTGTGCAAGAATGTTTACAACAGTCACTGTTGTTCTTTAAGCTTTTTATTTATCTATTTACAATGTTGGAGGTTTTGAATGCACTTTTTTTTAATTCTTTTGAACCATTTTTTTATATTTCAATTTTGTTGCATTTTTTTTTTTTACAATGACAATGAAGATATTCTGATTCTGAACACTTTGTCATGTGAATTTGGAAAGTTAAGGATTGAACCAGCAACTCTGATTGAAGATTTGATCGCTCTAACTCACGAGTTAAAGTTGCCCACGTTTCACAAGTGCTGACCTACAAAATCTTAAGCATGCTTTTTTCTAAAAGGAAACTATTTTTAATCATGTTGTCTCATCAACTGTGAGCGCTGTACTCAGGTATTAGCCACGACTCCCTCAATAGTCTCCAATCTGTTAAATATTCTGTAACTAGACTCATCACCGGGACTAAAACACAAAAATGCCAACTTACATTTGCCTCTCTAATTGGGCTATTTTGTAGATTTGGTATTGATTCTGACATTTTTACTAATCTATTTTAAAGCCTTATGGCCTTGTAACCTAAATACATCTCAGACTTAGTGGCCCTCATACGTGCCCTCCTTGCCATTTAAATAAGCAGATGGTAAAATCCCTGCTGACAATTGCCAGGTCACTGTTTGTGGCTGTTTCGTGATCCTGCCCTCTCCATTAGCACCCATATTCTGTCTGTCTATTTTCAAATCCCTCCAAACTTTCTTCTATGTGAAAGCCCTTTGGCAGTCTCTGATATTTATCAGACACCCATCCTTTCTTGTACAACACAAAGTCAAATACAAATGTAATAACGTTATATGATAACAGCAGTTTATCTCAGCTGTGACCCTGTGAGCACTGTCTACAAGAGTGGTCAGGCGTTGTGAGCGCTCCAGTTTTCCCCCAAATCAATATATAATCACGTGATTTTGAAATACATTTTTGTGCAATGCACCACTGGGAGTTCAATAATTTATTACCTCAGAAAATCAGATATATCTCCCTGCTTTGAAACCATCAGTAAAACCATTAAAATAACAAATGTTATAAACAAGGCACATTTTTGTTTAGAGTAGATTCACTGAGTCAGATGACTCCAATTAGTTTTAGAAGCTCAATATATATTATTTCCCAGCTCTCTCTGTTCTGCAGAGGTAAATGCGTGTTAGTTGTAGGTGCCGATGCAAAATCAACATTGACTCTGGTTGTGTATGTCTAATAGGCTCACAGATATTGGCTGCCAGGCTGGGTCCATTTGCCCAATCCTATTTTGAGAACTGTCAGCCGTCTAAAGGCAGATTTACTATAATAAGCACCGTGAGCTTTGATAGCCTAGTTTGTCTGAATTACAGTGGCAACCCTTAATGCCTCTGTGCACCCGTGTGCCTGTGAGTGGGTCACAAAGGTGTGATTCATGGTTTGACAGTGCAAGTTTTACATGTCTGTTGGATAGTGTCTTGTAAGAAATGTTTGAATTGCAGAATTTTGCTTTGAATGCGGTTTGTTTTATTCTTAGTATTTTTCACCCTGATTTTGTTTTCAGTCCTAAACTAAATTCTTTCTTTGCTCTTGTGTTTATCACTAATGTGACATCTAGCCCAGGGAAAACAGCTTAGAAACAGCAGTGTTTGTACACTTTGGTACATTTCCAAGAATATAAATTAATTGTCACTGAAACAAACAAAAACAGCTTGAAATATTCAATCCATAAGAAAATGTGTTATGCAGCATAATTTAGTTTCCCTTCAAACTCCAACTGTGCTGCAGTTAACTCATTAAAATTCATAGAGAATCAAAATAATATACACAAAAAATGCTTTAAATTTGGGCCTTTATATTAATTATTGTGTACTGTATTATTCTGTAGTTTATCTGTAGATTATTTATGATAGTTATTCCTCTTGAAATATTGAAATATCAAAATGAATTCCATCTCTCAACACTAAATATTTGAAAATCATATTTTAAAGATTGTGAATAAGTGCATTTAAAATTGGTTTTTACCTGCTGTCACAGAGAAATGTAATTATGCAAAATTCAACATTAAATTAAAATTATTTGTGCTTCACTACATTGGTTGAACAAGGGTGATGAAAAAGACTCCGGAAAATAACGTAAAATATTACTATAACAGAGTTTAAGAGCTAACTATGTCCCCCCCCATCTCAATTTTTGCATTTAAGAGAAAACTTTTTAAGACCCTTTAAAGGGAACTTACTTTGCTCCACATTTGAGTCCCATTACACAAAACTACAGTCTCGGTAACATCCCTCTTTGGGAACATCCCTCTTGATGCCAAAAGTCTGGCTCTACGTCGGCCATCAAGTATGCAAAGTCCCAGGAGTTCTAGGAAGACTTTTGTTGTTATCGCATTAAAGGTTTATTTCCCCTTTGAGCTTAAAGATTAGGGCAGACTTTGCATCAGCTTTCGGTCAGACTTCAGAAGTGTTGGTGTCACAGTCTTTTCCAGTCGCACTTTCGTTGTAAGTTTCGTGGCGAAGCTCTCTGCAGGATTCGTGATAAAAATCACAGTCCTCTAAAGGAATAATGGGTTCCCATGCCTCAAGCCTGGATGATATCTTGGAGGAGGACATGCACCACTGGTACACAAAATTCATGAAGGAATCTCCTTCAGGACTCATCACGTTGTTTGAGTTAAAGACGATGCTTGAAATGAATGGTATGACAGAGGAGGCCAGCAGTTATGTGGACCAGGTCTTCTTCACTTTTGACATGGATGGGGTAAGAAAATACTGCATTTAATCTTTTTTTTTTTTCATTTATAACCTTAACAATACAGATCCAGACGACTAAAGATAGTTGCTTGGTTCACTGCTGATGCAATCACCTCAGTGTAATCACCATTACTCAACATGGATGTAGAAAATAAAGAGCTTACAGTAGATTTAAATGCATTTGACTGTAAAATGTTTCAAAAGGAATGACCAGACTTTATAAATGATATCTGCCTCTTTGAGAGGAAACAATTTGGTTAGATTGTACCAAATCGGGAGTCCTTAACTCTTTTGTGGACAGATAAGATAGATGCAGTAAATGTTTACTCGTAACAACATAGCACAACGATGATATGATGACAGGCTGAAGTCTTTCCTTTGTCTTTTACTCCCCAGGATGGATACATAGACTTTGTGGAATACATTGCAGCTATAAGTTTGCTACTGAAAGGAGAAATAAATCAGAAATTAAAGTGGTACTTCAAGCTCTTTGATCAAGATGGAAATGGAAAAATCGACAAGGATGAACTGGAGACTATATTTAAGGTAGGGTGTATTCTCTATGAATGTTGCATTAGCACACTCATTAACATTTGTGGAAGTGAGCTGCCTGTGGTTCCCTGAATCAAGCAGCTTTTTCCTGAGATAGTAACTACTCTTTGGTGTCATGACATAAAGTACACATTCCATCGAATCTGATGGGATCATTTTGGCCTTTACTGTAACCTGATTCACAGAGTGAGTAGGTCACACAATCAGCCTAATCATTTGACACATTTTCCCCTGTTGGTGTGTAATTCTATTAGCAGTCAAGTCGGCTCGTGAACTATTTATTATGAAAGGTACTTTAATTAAGTGCAGTTAAGGCTGGGAAGAGATATGTTGGAACCAATTTAATTATTTCGTTCATTATTACTGACCTGCTTAATGTTTTCATGCAGCAGGTGTTTTTTTTTTTTTATATGTCACTAATTTAGGTCAGACTGATAATCCACTCCAAGCTTAATTTGCCTCTGTAAAACTCCTCTTTCAGGCTATTCAAGATATCACCAGAAGCTATGAAATCCCTCCAGAGGAGATTGTGACTCTTATATATGAGAAAATCGATGTCAATGGAGAAGGTAAGCTCATGGATATTTTTCAATCAGCCTTAAATGAAACAACTTTGTTCTTGTTTGGAAATAATGTCATCGTGATCAGATGTGGCTTCTGGTTTCAATGAGCTAATAACTCCCATTAAAAAAAAAAAACGATCTAATATTCAAAATGTGTAGAATGGTATTTGATTGTTTTTTATCCTCTCAGGTGAGCTGACGCTGGAGGAGTTCATCAGTGGAGCGAGGGAGCATCCTGACATCATGGAAATGCTCTCAAAGATGATGGATCTTACTAATGTCCTGGAAATCATTATCAACGGTCAGCGCATGAAAGCTGTTGAGTGAGTTGGGAACCAACAAGCAGGATTATAAGACTGTGCTGTGAAAAGTCAAGTCCAGACTCTTGTTACATGTTGCCAGGGGGACACAGCAACACCCCCACCCGACCCATGTGCTCTATATGTGTAGAACTGTCAGGCATGAAGTAGAGAGCAAAAACTATTTAAGCTGAAAATCTTTCAACAGCAGCTGGTTTAATTTTCATTCAGAATTTCTAGTAATTTCAAATTGAACATACAGAATTATCATTAGTTCTGCTTAGGACTGCCAACTAAGTGAATTCCTTACAAAAATATAAAATGCACCGCGTTCACTAGCAGCAGAAAGTATAGTCTTATGTAGTTACTGCTGTATGGTTTACATCTGAGACTCAAACTGTTGGTTTTTTAGTGCTGTTAATCCTGCAGGATCTGCATGAAAACTATACTGCTGCTTTAAAAACTCGGGACTGAACACAAATGCAGTGACTAAATGTAAAGGTAGCTGGCATTGTGAACAGGAAATGTCATTTTTCACTTTTTTTGCTACCACTAAGGTTACAACATTGCCTTAAAAATCCGTTTCTTGGTTTTCTGTTTTTAAGAAAATGCTCTTTTGAAAAGGATTTCTTACCAGATTAAAATGAAAAAAAGAAACTGAATTGTTCTTAATTAAACGACTGACTTTTCTTTTTGTGTGATACAAAGAAATGTAACAATGTTATGCACAGTTCAGCTGCAAATACTGGAGGCTATGTTAAAATTAGAGATGAGATATAAAAGCCTATAATATCCCATGTAACAAGTAGAACTATGTTATTTGACTGTCAATAGGGAACTGATGCATGTACTTCACCACTTTACAACTGAAAGAGCTCAAGATTGCCATCTTGTGACCACACGTCCACATCTTGTGTGTGGAACAAAGGTAAAGAAAGAAACTGCCAGTATGTTTCAGCAACTTTTTACGATTTAATATTCTGTATTTGATTGAGCTTTTTAGTATCTTGTTTGAGTCTGTTCTGGGACACAGTTTGACAATCCTGAGCTCTTAATTTGTCAGAATAAAACCATGAGCTTGTTCAAACACGATGGTGTACATGGTTAATGATTTGACAGAAGAACATTTTGGTGCCCAACTGTTCAGAAATTATTAAATTCCCCAGACACTGTGGGTTGTGTAAATCAAATAGAGATAAGGGTTTGACTCCATGTAGTACTAAGTGCATCGTGCATCGGATGATGCACTTGCGTAAATGCTCCGATCTTCCCACCGGGGCTCATGATATAAACTCCAGTGTCTGCTTCACAACTTTGCACTGCATACTACTGCCTACCACCACCGCAGAAGAACAGCCATCCACATCCAACTGGAACCATGCAGTCTGCCACAGCCAAATTCAACAGGAACAGCCTGATCTTGACTCTGAAACGATACAGCTCAGCCGTCGGCGACATGGAGCAGACCGTTCTCCTGCCCAGCCTGTTGCGAGACGTGCCCTCTGACGAGGTGTGGGACTGTGAAGCAGCGGAAGAGACCTGCAGAGATCTGTATGGGAACTACCTGATGCTCAAGGCCATCAGAAACACAGTGGAGAGCAGTCTGGTTCCCCTAGATGACCTCAAAGCCAAGAACAAACTTGATAAGACCCTGGAGTCCCTCTTGGACACTAATCCTGAAGCCCTGTTCCACTTCCATCTGAGAGGACTGTTTTCTGTGATGAGTGAACTCACAAAGAAGACTCGGATCCTGACTGAGAAGTACCTGGACATTATCGGAGTGGCAAATTAATGGCAAAATATCTTAAATGTCTGAATTGCTTTCATTCTGTAACAAAGCTTCGAACTCATTGAATACAAAATAAATGTGCTTTGCCAAAATCTATCAATTATATCTCTTCATTTGCCTACTGTAAAAGAGCCTTTATAGTCGTATCAAATCAAATCAAATTAAATTTATTTGTAGCACATTTCATGTACAAAACAGTTCAAAGTGCTTTACATGAAATAAAAGCATTGCAGCAGGGAGTGGAAGAAGCATTAAAAATACAAGCAACAGTCCAGATAAATTCAAAGATATCGTGCAGATTTCATGCATAGACACATGAGAAAAGAAATGTTTTTAACCTGGTTTTAAAAATGTCTCCATTTGGTGAAAGTTTAATCTCCACTGGCAGTTTGTTCCACTTGTTTGCAGCATAACAGCTAAATGCTGCTTCTCCATGTTTAGTCTGGACTCTGGACTGGACCAGCTAACCTGAGTCCTTGGATCTAAGAGCTCTGCTGGCTTTATATTCTCTGAACATGTCACAGATTGTAAACCATCAGCAGGCTTTTAAAATCTATTCTGTGACTGACTGGAAGCCAGAGTAAAGATTTTAAAACTGGTGTGATGAGTTCAGATCTCTTAGTCCGGGTTAAAACTCCAGCAGCAGCGTTCTGGATGAGCTGAAGATGTTTAATGCTCTTTTTGGGGAAGTCCAGTTAAAAGAGAGAAAAGAAAAAGAAACCTTTAATTCTGTTGATGTTTCTGAGGTGGTAAAAAGCTACCTTGGTGACAGCTTTGAAGTGGCTGCTGAAAGTCATATATATATATATATACATACATACAATATGTCAATCGAAACATATTTTTATCATAAAGAGACAGCTGTTGTCTTTTTATGATTTATCAATGAACACAGGATAAACCTTAGTGTTGTCAGTACTCAGAAAAACTCAAGACGGTAAAAATAGGGTATTTCTTTTTATTTACAGAGTTATATTTTTCATAATATATGACAGATTTCACAAAAAAGGCTGCACAAAACATGTTGGTCAGCAAATGTTTTGTCTTCCATCCTTTTTCACATCTACAGCCAGGGACACTTAGCGCACAGGATAGAAGGGCTCCACAACATGAGCAAGGGTCTTTTTTTCTGGCAGGACAAAAGAAACAGAAAAGCAGCATTATTACACACATGATATGTTCATACTCTAAAGTCTAGTTTTGCTCAATATTTCCCATTCATCCAGGTCATGGTAATGTCCAGTTGCCTTAACTCAAGCTCGTAGGATGTCACATAGCAACAAAAACTTATGTTACAGCAAACTAACAGTGCAGGGTTTCAAAACTTAAAAAAGCCAGAGCTGAGATCAGCACAAATAAAAAATAGAATGACACTTTTCTTTGAGAAGGTACATTTGTAACTTAAATGCAAAGTTCACCGAACAGTGCTTTTCTGTTTTTGAACACAATATACAGGTATGTATAACAAAATCTGGCACCATAACTTACCCTTAGGTTCAAATTTATCTGGGTGGAGTCTGATGTACTCGTTCATATCTCGATCCAGTCTGGCGTAGGTGTAGTTCTCATATTTTGTTATGTGGTAGCCGATGAACCAGCCAATTGTTGAAAGAAGGACCTGTCGATGAACCCCTAATTAAGAAAACAAGACAAACGTCATAACTCTGATCTGAAGCGCATGTCGTAGGGTTACAAGCAATCGTTGATTTGAACCTTTCAAATTAGTTAAAATAAAATAATAAAATTTAATCAACTTTCATACAAGGGTTGGTTTTTAGCACATCAGTTAAAGGCTCTGCAAATGTTGTTACTTCCACTATCTCTGCACACGTCTGAGCTGAAAGGCTAACCTGATTTGAACGGCGGCCTGTGGTTGATAGCATTTTGCAGCATCGCGGACACCCAGCCAACTCCGGCCAGCCACACGGAGTTCCTGTTCACGATTCCAGGAGGAGGAAGCGACTTTCCCTCGTCTGGAACGAGCCCCATGACGATAATATTAACCTGAAATCTGCAGCTTTTGTGACCTCAGCGCTGTGTACTCCCGTCTTCAAGCTATCACCTCTTCTAGGAAGTCAAGGGCAGGGTGTGCAACCGCTTGAAACCTCCGGCAAAAACAAACGAGAGCTGCTTCAGTTCCACCTCTTCAGTTTCCTAGCAACCAACGCCAGAAGACAAAACTTGCTATTCATAGCTAGCTGCTGAGGACTACTAATGCATAATTACGTTGGTATTTACAAGGATAATCACCCAGACAGCCATTGTTAGATTGTAAACAGTGACAAATGGCAAAGCTAGTTGTAGCTAGAAGTAAAAGTCGCCCAACTATGAACGACAAAGTTACGTCTTGCAAAAGAGCCGAAAGGCACACAGAGTTATGGAATAAAAGGGGCTGTGAAATGAATCAGAACTAAACTTTAGCAGTAACACGCAGCACTGAAGAGCAGTCTTTGAGTGGATGTGGAGCTAATGACATCATTGAGTGCATTACCCCTCCTCCTTCTCCCTCCTCTTCCTCTATCCTCCTTTATCAGACAAGCTGCTGCTGCTGCTGCTACTGGGCTGCTGAGGATACACACCACACAGCCAGGGGAATTATGCCCTGCCCAGCTGCGGCTTTGCCTATTTGAAGGGGCGACCTATGCATACCAAGTAGTTAAAGGTGCGGGGATATCCCCGTGTTTTTGGTAAGTGCAAATGATTTACTGGCTTTATGCGCTGAGCTGTCTCTGATTTTTCACTCCTGCATCTCCAGATTGTGCCAAAATGGCTAAAGTCGCACGGTAGCTGCTAGTTGCTACTGTTGCTAGCTTCGCCCTAATAGCCATTAAATCAGGCTCTGGATTAATCTTTATTAGCTGGAGGTGAAACGCTAATTCTTATTAAATATGCACCAGAGGCTGCAGTTTTTTGGGTTTGACAATAGTAAAGGGGGAAAGGAAACGTGACACAGGGAGGAGTTTTTAATTTTGCATGCGAGGTAGGGTTAAATAATGCACCCGAACTGGCATCAAGATTGTCAGTATTTCGTACGTTCTTGCGAGCAACAGTTTGTTTGCTTAAACAAAATCACTTTTTACCGTAATTATTCCGTTTTTATGCGGGTCTAGGTAGGATTGATCCTGTTAGTTGCAGAACAAATGTGCTGCAGTACTAACCTGATCTACGTTTACACAGAATGTAGTCTTTCAATGGACAATACATCAACACCAGAGATTGTAGGGATGCTACAAACTTAATTATTTCAATAAACTGAGACTTGTAGAACTGAAATTTCAGGATAAATTCAGCATTGACTCGGATTCCCACACTGAGGATCCTTTAGTATGTGTTGGAATGTTATTCAGGTCAAATGTCATTGTGATCTGAGTTCTGAAGATGCTGCCCTGTGTTCCAGTTTCACAACAACTCTTTGCCTTCCCCGTGTCTCCACTAACCACTTCTATTTTATTTTGTTCCTGTATTTTTCACAGTTTAGCATGAGCATGGAAGATTATGACTACCTGTTCAAAATAGTTCTCATAGGAAACGCTGGCGTTGGGAAGACATGTCTCGTCCGGCGCTTTACTCAGGTTTGTATTTTTATCGGAGTTGTTAAAGTTACTTTGTGTGAGAGTATTTATTTCACATCTTTACTTTGATTCTAATTTTAGGGCCTTTTCCCACCTGGACAAGGGGCTACCATCGGAGTAGATTTCATGATTAAAACTGTGGAAATCAAAGGGGAGAAGGTCAAGGTAGACAGGATTTAAATTGATTTTTTTTTAAATGTGTAAATGAGCATCCATCTGTGCTTCATCCTCATTTGGAAGGACAGTTGCCCACATTGTTTTTTTTTTTTGTCTTTTCCAGTTGCAGATATGGGACACAGCTGGACAGGAGAGATTCCGCTCCATTACTCAGAGTTATTACCGTAGTGCCAATGCCCTCATTCTTACTTATGACATTACCTGTGAGGACTCCTTCAGGTGCCTTCCAGAGTGGCTGAGGGAGATTGAGCAGTATGCCAACAACCAAGTGGTGACTATATTAGTCGGTAAGAAAGCTTCACTTTCTACTTTCATTGGGGTTAACCGTCTTTTGTCCGCCATGCAGCACATGTTATGAAGAGATTTTTTTTATCAAACACAAAAAACAGTTTTGTTTTTTCTTTTAAAAAAATGTTGAATAGAAAATCAAATCAAATTTATTTGTATAGCACATTTCATGTACAAAACAGTTCAAAGTGCTTTACATAAAATAAAAGCATTACAGCAGGGAGTGGAAGAAGCATTAAAAATATATAAAAGAATATAAAGAGAAACAAATAAAATCATTTAAATGAATTTAAAACAAGCAACAGTCTAGATAAGTTCAAAGATATCGTGCAGATTTCATGCATAGACACATGAGAAACTAAATGTTTTTTACCTGGATTTAAAAATGTCTCCATTTGGTGAAAGTTTAATCTCAGCTGGCGGTTTGTTCCACTTTTTTTGCAGCATAACAGCTAAATGCTGCTTCTCCATGTTTAGAAAGCTCAGATTCTTCATCCCACACACAGAGGAACATGCATACACCTCCAACTCCATCTGTTTCACGACACACACACAAACACACACACCATTGTTCAGTCACACTGTTGCTCAGAATGATGTGTTGTGATACAATAAGCCAGACACTCACTCCTATAGTTTGTTTACAGATGTATTGTCTCCTTTTTTTTTTTTTTTTTTTTTTTTCAGGTAATAAAATTGATCTGTCAGAGAAGAGAGAGGTTCTCAGGCAGAGGGCTGAAGACTTCGCTGAGACTCAGAGCATGCTGTATCTGGAGACGTCAGCCAAAGAGTCTGACAACGTTGAGAAACTTTTTCTTGACCTGGCGTGTGAACTCATTCGAGATGCTAAGCAGAACAAGCTGGATAACAATGACACTACCCCCATGCCCGGCGAGGGTAAAACCATCAGTTATTTGAACTGCTGCAGCCTCACTTAAAGGGTGCTCAGCTGCTTGGTTGTGGGTACTGAGTACTGACTTAGTAGCCATTGACTGTAGAGGTTGGATGGCTGAGCGCCAATACTTCCGTCCCACTAAGATGGCATAAAGCCACCTCTTAGTTTGATCATTTCTAGTCCCATGCCTCTTTTAAGCCGTGCAAGGGAGTTAGTCAGCTTTAGTTTGGCCCAAGCAATTTAAGATGCTGCCATTGATGAGAACTCAATCCTCACTGGAATAGGAAGTGTTTGTCTGATGCATCCAGGAATCAGAGGGGAGGCTTCATTTTTGCCTCACTATTTTGAAATCCAGGATTTTCCTGTTTGGGCTTTAAGATCCATTTTCATCAAACATCAATATTCACCAGCAGTATTACGTGAGTGAAAGGTTCTGCCAGGTATTTTGTCACAGATCCCACAGCTGACAAATGGTTCTGGGATCACTGGCTGTTACCAGTTATTGATAATATGTTTACATACAGTACAATACATTTTTGAGATTACCAAGTTCGATCAAGCTTTGCAAAATTAGCCTAAAATCTGTTGCACATTTTTTTTTTCCACTACAGTTTCTTCTGTTGTGAGAATCAATGTTATTACCTTTCAAGATTTCCTTTTTGAATCATTTTGCACCTGTCATTACGAACTGTGAAATATTCATTCCCAATAGAATTTTTTTTTTTTACTTGCTGCTAGAATATGTTTTTATGTCAAATAACATAAACCGAAACACATGTACAAGTACTACAGTATTCTGTGACGCTATTATTATTTCTTAGTATACTTGCAGTGCTTGTGAAAGTTGATTTAGTTTAAAACAGTTGGACAGGTCGCTATCAGAGGAAATTATAGGTAGTTGAGAATTACTTTTCAATGTTAGCTGTTTTTTCTCTCTTTTTTTTTTTTTTTTTTTTTTTGCTTTTGTTATTCATATACGTGAGTATTTCTGCATTTGTTGCTGCTTCCTAGACATGGAATTGTTTAAAGGGGTATGTCCATGTAGTTCTGTATAACTAGTTGTATTTCATATGCTTTTTTGTGACTCTTAATTATTCAGCATGGTTACCCATTATTTGTATTGTCTAAAACTACCATTGATTTATTTGCCATAACTGCAATCTGTGTTGACCAATGCCATATACTGCACAGCTCCTTTTTTATTTTAATTATTGTAACGTTTAGTCTTTTGTTGTACAGATTTAGTTCTGTACATCTCTGCACTTTGCTTTTATAATTTTGTATTTTCAGTATTCCCTTTGTAAGAATGGCAAGAATTCTTCATTACCTTTTACCTTAGATTTCATCGCAGTTACTCATGGCAAATCCTTTGCATCAACCTATCAACAGTAATGGGAAATACAGTGGAAATGCTGTTGTGCTTATTTTCATTTATGTGTAAAAAAATAACCACTAAAATATTCTGTATAACATTAAAGAACTACACTAAATATTGTATATTTGTCTTGTTATTATCCATTCTTCTTGTTCTTTCGGCCTCTCCCTTTTATCAGGGGTCGCCACAGCGGGTCGATCTCGCATCATTGATTTAGCACGTTTTACGCCGGATCCACTTCCTGACGCAACCCTCACCATTTATCCGGGCTTGGGACCGGCACTAGAAATACTCAGGTTATTACCCATTCTGTTTCATAAAAACAAGCAGTAATTTTGTCATTTTTAAAGTTTTGCATTATATTACATAAAATGTTATTTAATCTATACATCTTTTTGCTTCAATTATTCACTTTGATGTTAATAAAATGAATTCTGCATATTAAATAAATCTAATCGTGGTGCCGGGACACAAACTGCATTGGCACAATATCCAGGTCTGCGACAAAAGCTCTTGTAAAAATGAAAAGAACACACTCAAAATGTTTAAGTCTAAATAAAAATGACTAAAGTGACAAACTGTAATTCAGAACAAAGATTAGTTATGTTACAGTTGGTAAAACGGGTACCCTGAGACAGAAAACTTTTATTTTTTGTCATTTTAGAACTTGTCAAGTTACCCTAACACATATGCTGGCATAAACGTATGCAGGTGCATTATATATATATTTTTGCAAGTTTTTGCTGCCACATTTCAAAGATGTAATAAAAAATAGGCAATTTAAGAAATCCTTGACACAATCTAATTGAACTTAACTATAATTACTTGTATTTGTTTTCACATTATGTAATTCTGATCATATTTAATATCTGACAACCCTGAGATCCGACTGTTAATACTTCTTATTTCCTTTTATTAAATCTTATTTTGAACTCTTCACCGGAAGTAAACAGAAGCAGTGGAAGCGATGGTCACGTGGCTTAAGGACGGTCCCTAGCTAGCTTAGCTTAGCCTAGCCAAGCCGACTCAGCATTTTGCTGGCAAGTTTAGTAACCTCCTTCCTAATTTTCATTGTAAAACTATACTATAGCAAGAATAATGCGTATAAATATAAACTGTTCTTCACGAGAGACTGGGATCTTTATCTGTTTCTGTATATTTATAGTTTGCGAGAAATAAAGTTTCCGTTAAAAGTTGTTATCGCTCATGTTTGAACCTCAGTGGCTCCAAAGTACCATTCTGAATAGTCTGAATACTCATTAAATAATATTTCATCAAATGTGGCTTAGGCATTTCTTCAACTTGTAATACTCTGTCCCTGTTGGTGCGTGAACAAGACACGTCGGAGTGGACATCACAGGTAGTTTCAGGCAGCGATATTTTGAACGGTATCGCGGCACCTTGCCCACATAAAACTCATTCTCCCATCAACCATTGCGAACTATATACAGTAACAGGCGCCTGCGGTCTGTATACACCGCAGACTGCTTGTCGACTACATTTAAAGTTGTGAAATCTTTGGGAAAACTTTTTCATGCCTCCTGTTCGGCACTGGACTTCCCCAGCTCTCGTGCTAAGTTTAGATCACGAGCTGGGTGGCACCACCTCTCTGGACCTGCTGACAGGGGGATCTCACTTCCTCTCCTTTATGGGACAAGGCTCCTCGTAGTGCAAGCACGGTTAATATCATGCGACCGCGTTAATCATACGCTGAAGATCCACGGGTTCAGGGCTGCTGTGGACACTAGCTGGATGATGGCTGTGGTTAGGAAGCAGCTTTTGGACAGAATTGCAGCTACCTGCATCATAACATTGTGTTTTGCATGTTTACACGTGACCGCCCTCAAAACGCAACTTTTCACAAGGCTGGGAGGGCTACGTTACTCCAGTGAGCCCCCCATCAGCTATAACACCTTTTACTTTGACCAAAAGGTGAGTTCTACATTTATCTTTTTAATTAGCATGCCTTTTATATAGACTGATACGTGTTTGTTGTTTCACTGGTTGTTTCCTGTTAATTCTTTCTCTTTCGCTTCCCCATTAAAGGTTTGATTTGTATCTTATAAAAACAGATTTTAGTTGTGTGAGAGAAAATCAATGGCACATTTTACTGGAAGAATAAGAGTGTGTACCCCATGAAAATATAACAGGACTACTTTTGGTACAAGATGATATTATTTTCTGAACATATAACTCATTGTTTACTCACATTTATTTGCTCTTGCTTTACTTTGCTTCATTGTTTGAAGTATACAAATAACTGCACCACTTGCTCTTTCTAAAATTCCCACTGTACTTAATTCTATAGGAGTTCATGTGTTGTGTCTGGAGACAATAGGTGTTTCCATCTGGCTTCCTGTAGTGAAGGGAAAACCATCACAATTGGCTCTGTTGCTGCCAGCAGATCTGCAACCATCCTTCCTGGCCCTCTGCCTAAAGAGGTCTCCGGGGCCCAGTGAATATGAAACGCTTTACCTCATGGGGGTTTGACAGATCCTTATTCAGCCTTTATATTTTCCCTTTATTGTTACTTCATGGAGATTCAGGTTGCATGTTGAGCTGTATATGGTGGTACACGACACATCATCGGGTTTAGTCAAAACAAAAAGCCTCTGGGCACAGACATGTATGAGGCCCCAGCTCGTGTACTGAGAATGAAGCAAGGCACCCAGACTTAAAGGGACGCAAAACAACTGCAAAAAATAGCAGATAGGATCACTTTGTGGTCGTTGCATTTCCCTTTTTCTGCTTCTTTCTGTTGTCAGTTTTGGTTCTTGTGCGTCTGCTGATTTTGTCACATTTAGTCAACTTTTGGATTTTTTTTTACTTCCTTGTTGTCGTTGTCTCTTTGGGAGGGTCTCATGTCTCATTTCTGTCTTATGTTATGGGTATTTTATGACTGGGATTGTTTATTTTGGATTTTGCTTTAATAGTTTTGTGTCTCCTTTTGATCAGTTTGTGTTTCATGGGTTAATTTTGGTTTCATCAAGCTAATCATTTATCTTCTTTAGTATCTTTTTGTAGCCAGCCTGTGTCTCTCTGTGGTTGTGTCGTGTCTCTTATAGCCTGTGTCCTGTCGGCCTGCTCGGTCACCTCTGCTTTGGGGAAGGGATTTGTGTACCTGACTCATAGAATCACATGTCTTTGACATTTTGGTGTGAACTTAATTGTTGTGATTAGCTTTATTAACTCAACTCAACTTTATTTATTTATAAAGCCCTTTAAAACAGCCGTGGCTGAAACAAAGTGCTGTATAAGGCATAAAACATAAGAACAATGTAAAAACAATAATAAACAATAACAATATTAAAACAATAACAGAAACAGAGTCTCATGCTGGGTTAAAAGCCAGGGAATAAAAAATGGGTTTTAAGACGAGTTTTAAAACTGTATTAGTTACAATAAGATACGATACTAATTATGAAAAAACTCAGGAGAAGTCATAAATGTGCACTCATTCACAAGTTGCTTTGTTTTTCATGGGTTTTCTTCATTTATACAGGTGACTGGGGGGGGGGGGGAAACTCGAGCTCTTGGGTATGGTATGGTTAATGATTGTTAAGGTTTCTGCCCACTTGTGTCCTTAGTAGAATAGTCATTGCAGATCTGCACAAATGTGCTCTGAGTTATCACCTTTGGTGTTGAAATATTTCCATCCAAATGCAAGAAGTGTTAACTTGGATGCCAATGCCCCCATCCATAAGGCACAAAGGGTTACAGATGTCTGGTAGATTTTGGACCACACATCAACAAAAAACCCCAATAAGGCAAAATCTGTTGGAAGAATAATGTTCCACCCCTTAAGTTAATCTCTACAGACTTACAGATTCGGTACCAGACCATCAAAGCTGTTCTGCCGGCCTCCTGCTCAATAAAAAAGCAATGAGTTAAGCCCACTTTCCTGCTGACTAAGATGCTTGGCAGTTTTAAGCAGCACTTTCAAAGAGTCATGCTTGTTATTAAAGTGAAGAAAGTTCTCAGCAAGCAGGAATAATTCAACACAGTCTGCACTGTGCTTTTAACCTGTGATACTGGTAGTAAAACAAAAGGTAACTAAGTTTTTATGGGAGTGTTCCCCACAAATTGAAAGAATAGTGATTTGCAAAGTACAGAACGTTTGTGTCAGAAAAGTTGCAAAAGTGCTGCTGGATTGAATATCATTTTTGTCTCTTTATTCTCCAGGAAACATTGACTAATGTTTGAGCAAACAACGAATTGATCACTCAAAAACATGAATGCACATATTGACTGACTGAAATGAAGTGCGGTAGTATTTACGTGCTCTTATTAATGCTCTCAGCACTGTTTGGATTTGAGGACAATGCTCCACACCTGTTCCAACCCACAGCATCCTGCCTAATCAGCCAAGCTGACAAGAAGATTAAGACCGTTTCCTGCCTTCTTACGCCTCCACTCTCGTATCGTGTAGGTTTCTGTTTGCCATCAACAATGAATTGTGAGCTTCTTCCTGACAAGTACAATAATTAAACCCCTATTGGTGGCAAATCTGCTGTTATCTCAAAACAGTCATTAATCATGCAGGCTTTTCAATGTTTTGTAGTACAAATTACTATGAAGAGAGCACCAAGTGATCCAGGGGTTGCCATCAGGAAATCCTCTTCACTGCATTCTGCCTCCAGACAATGAATGGAAGTGTCCTTTAGCATCCTCAAATTAACTGCGGTAGTTTACCGGAGCTTGTGCTTCATTGGTTTCCTTCATGTCTCCATTTACTGGAAAACAGATGCAGGCTGTTGTCTTGTGGAAAACTTAACATAGTGGCTTAGAAGATGTGCAGCTCTGAACTTAAAATGAAACCAACTACTGACGTGTTGCCTGCTGAAGCCACATGGTGGCACTGCTTATCAGGATGTGGACATGTTATGAAACCAGATTCACAGTTTTTTTGTTTGCATACTGACCGGATAAAACTTCTCACTTAATCTTTATATATGAAGTCAGGTTTGTGTTCTCTTTTAGATCAAACTGTAGTTTTTATTTGAATATTTATCTCGGTTATTATTTATTCCAAAGTTGGATGTGTTTCATGTGAGAAGCCTGGTGTTGATTAGAAAATAACTAATAACACAAAATATGAGCAAATGATGTGACTTTAAAGGTTACAAAGTCACTCGAGCGCTTTGTTCACAAAATTTCAACGTTCCACTTTTGGGTGACCAATGCCACTGAAATGTTCTGCTGCCAGACTACTGAACTTTTCCTTTAAACTGTCTCATAGTCTCCTCGCCCTTAAAAGCACTGCCAAGTGTGAAGGAGTCGAGGCTTGAATGAACACATTGAGGCCCCAGAAGCCTTTTGCTGTCATTGGCTCATAAAAGTGCTGCCTCCTTTGTATCCACCAAGGAGGAAAGAGAGCGGCGATGGGGGAAAAACAAAAAAGAAACATTTTGTATTAAGTGTTGGGGCTGTTTCAAGGGTTGGACAACTCAGAAACCTCACATGGTTGTCTTCTCTGTGAGGTTTTTGTTTTCTCTGCCTTTGGAAATATGCTTGAAAGGGGAAGATACCCAGAATCCCTGAGGTTTTATGAAAGGATATTTCAGAGCTCATCTAAAGTGGAACTAATGTGGCTTCCCTTACATTGGCTCCAACATTTTTTAATACAAATTGGGGCTAATTACCCAAGAATCCAACATCAGGACTGTCTTTTAACAACGCCATACCTGGCACGGGGCCACGTATTTCATGCTTGTAACAGCTCCTGCAGACTTTGGGGAATCCCTTAAAATATCATGTTTATTATTCGTGTCTATGTATTTTTGTTTAAAAAGTGTAATCAGTTTCCAAAAACAATGTTTTCTACCGATCCTTAGATTATATTTTGGGTCATGAAGCCCTAATTTAGTGAATTATTTGCTTCGTGCTAAAATGGGAGATTACTATGTGCCTCAAGCCAAAACAAGCCCCTAATATAACCTTAAATTGCAATCACAAGTTATTGTAGTTCTTTTAGCTGCCCAGTATCAGTGTATGAAATATACAATTGTTATCCAAAGCCAGAAAAAAGATTGGCTCAACAAATGATTTAAAAACTGATTATTATAAGCGTAAAAATAGGTTTTCAGTGGTGTTGATGGATTCCAGTAGAATGTGTAGAAACTTCTATGTTAATTCAACAGAGGAGGCAGCAGATTTTATGAACATGTGTAGAAAGCATAAATAGCAGAAGCATAATTTTAGCACTCAGACTGTGTCTGACTGTTAGCTTTGTGATGTGCAGCGCAGACTTGTCTCCTTGCTGCAAGATTAAACCTTTTTATTAACAGCAACTCTGAGCCTCATAGGGAGGATTTTCTTAACAATATGGGATAGCTGGTATTCTTTGAGTGAAATAAATTTTTATTGATTTAACAAAATAATACATTGCACGATCCTGAAATAAAGAACTGTTGGCAAAAGTGTTCAAAGTTGATTTAAAATGTTTTCCCCTTTGTGCTTATGATAATCTATATCGTCTGTGCCTTTGAAATATGGAAATAATCAGAATAAGATGGAGGTTAACAGTAAAAGCAAGCCTGGTCCTGCAGCAAGGTTTTGGATATGAATTTGATGCAGAAACTGTTTTATGGAACAGTTGCACAGTTAAAAGTACAAAAAAATATGGGAACACTTTGTACTTCTGGATATAGAAGCCAATTTCTCTGTCTAATTATCCATTGTATGTAGTTTTTTCTGCAACATGGGGAGGATCAGCTGATTATAACTGCACTGCACAAAACTACCATGTGTTTGAAGAATGGCCATCACAGCGTAGGTGTCTGAGACGGCTTCTTAGACTAGTGTGGTAGCAGGTAGAGTCTGGTTGAGCTTAGCAAACCCTGCAGTGAAAAGAAACAGCTTTGGCCTACCATCAGGGAGTTTTGTGTAGTAGCAAACATGCAATTATAAGCTGTATTTACCATTGTAAGAGAGGTGCAACACATTTGTAGATATTATCGTGCTCGGAAGATCAAGCTAAACTCGAGCCTTACTTTTGAATAAAATAGCTGCCCAGCTGGGGCTGTGAGTTTCCTACCGATCGGGATTTTCTGCATTTTTCCTGGGGTTCAGAATCCTGTAAGGATTTGGCAGACTAGTCCACTGAAGTGTTAAAGAAAATGTCACTCATTGTGTTCTGTGTCAGGGCAGTGAAGCAGAGAAGCCAAAGTAGAGGTGTGTTTCAGCTGCTTTCACTCAAAAATATGGCAGTCTGGCTGTTTTTGTGTGCTTTAAAGCGGGACTGCTGTAAATTAAATCTTAATTTTCAGAGTCTTTTTATCTATAGCAGTAATGAAGACGGGCTTCCATCAGTGTACACAATTAACATTATATATATATATGTCTATTGTTGGTTACAGATTGATCATTTTGGATTTCTCGAGGACGGCACCTTCAAACAGAGATACCTTGTTGCTGACAAACACTGGCAGCAGCCTGATGGACCTATTTTATTCTACACTGGAAATGAAGGCGACATCTCTTGGTTCTGCAACAACACTGTAAATATCCGGCTATTGTGCTGCATGTTTACATTGTGCATAATCCTCAGTCTAATGCAACACCTAATATTGATTTCTGTTCAGGGCTTCATGTGGGAAATAGCGGAGGAGTTGGGTGCCATGCTGGTCTTTGCAGAGCATCGTTACTATGGAGAATCGTTGCCATTTGGACAAGACACCTACAGCGTAAGTAAAGATGGATAGTCACAGGTGTACATCTAATTATATTCTAATCTAAATTTGTATTACTTTTTGGCGCTTCCATGCATGCTTTAAAGTTATTTATTGTATTAATAAAATATATTTTAGGACACTTTATCTGAAATCCCAGTATGTGGCAGCTAAAGCTAAAGCTGTTAAAATAATTGTCAGTCTGAATAAATGATCCACTATCAGAGAATATGTATGTTTAAAAAAAAAAAAATGCTTTTGGAGACAATTTGGGAAGACTTTACACTCTTTACTTGCAGGACATCAAACAGCTGAACTACTTGACCTCAGGGCAGGCCCTTGCAGATTTTGCCGTACTAATTCAAAACCTTAAGAGCACGTTACCTGGAGCCCAGCACAGCCCTGTCATCGCTGTCGGAGGTTCCTATGGAGGGATGCTCGCTGCCTGGTTCCGGATGAAATACCCCAATGTAGTTGTTGGGTAAGATATTCGTGCATCATACCCAAATACAAACAAGCTCTCTTTGCAAGTCTTTACCTCTTAAAAGCTGTAAAAATATGATCAAAGATGTGATTAAATACTCAGAAGTCAGATCACACACACTGAAGCCTTTCTACCAAACTTACTGAGGTGTTTGGAATAATGAGGGAATGAGAAGTTTTGTCTTCATTGTCTGGGAAGAATAGAAAGAGTTCTGCTTCGTCTTGTATTTTAGAGCTCTAGCGTCCTCTGCTCCGATATGGCAGTTCCCTGGTATGGTGCCATGTGGAGACTTCTACAAAACAGTAACACAAGACTTTGCCAGAAGTGGCTCGAACTGTGATGGGAACATCCGAAGGTCATGGAAGGCTATTAATAATGTCTCTTCCACTGGTAAGTGATGCTTTTATAATGGTCTCTTTAATCTTTTCTGCTACACTTCAAGAACTATGTTTTACTATTTGGATGGGAACAGTCTGTCTTACACTAAACCAATGGGAATCTTTTTTTTCTAGCACTATTAGTACTATTATGTTTTTCACTTCACACCAATAAAAATGATGCCATTCTTTAATAAAGAGCCTTTTTCAAGGGATTAATAAGCTATAATTAATAGCTTGATTAGTTTAGTTTAATTATTTCCAGATGCTTTATAGAAATTGTATGTACTACATAAAAAGAGCGTATTTTAGGTTAAATACTAAAAATCCTTAATCAGCATAACTAAAGTTCATTGGCATGGCCTGGAATTTTGAATGAATACGTTAAGCCAATTTGTTAATGTGAACAAGATGACACCGTACCCCCATGCTTCCCCGGGCGCTGTGATTGGCTGCCCACCGCTCCAGTGTACGGCATCTGTCTGCATGAGTGTGTGACCCGGTGCATGTGCACGTGTGTGCTCAACAGGTTCCAGCCTGGATGGGTTAAAAGTGGAGTAATTCCGTGTGTATGCATGTATGCATGACAATAAATCTGATCTTAATCTAATCGTAGAAATGAATTTAAACAGATCATCGGGAAGAGGAGGATTAAAGAGATTATGATCTATGAGAAAGCTCACCAACAGTCACTGGTTTTACTTTAACTTAACTTTAACGCTCATAAATGCACGGAAAGATTGCACCTTAACAGCAGAGCACAACGACACTTCTTATCAAGTCCTCAGTGGTGGTGAATATCTTCATTTGAATGGTATTTGTGTCATCTTTGTTTGCATTTTGTTGTATCTGATTTTAAGTCGTTGTTAATGTGAAATTTTGCTTACGCTGCATCAGTGGTTGATATCTGTCTTTAACAGAAACAAATTGATTTTACATAAAAGTAAAATAGATTGATAAATAAAGTGCAAAATTAAAGGATTTAGCATGTAGTCAAAAAGACAAAGTATCATAATAGAGCAGGTTAGTTCATAGCCTGACAGCAAAAAGTTGAATAATAATTAGAATTAATATCTCAGCACAGTTTAATGCACCGTTGAGCTGAGCTACAGTTAAAGGTCAAGTAGGCCATTTAACCAGAGAAACACTCAAGATATTCAGCCGCCTCCAACATTTTCTCTGGGAGATCATCGTATATGGAAGCACTGCACAGACATCTTTGAGTTACTCGAATTGGTGATTTTTCGGTTATAAACTCACAATTATATCAGAGCAATTTGACAGTCGTGAAATGCTTTCGGCAACCACGAGTTTACGCATAGTCTTAATGGGCTTTTTCCGTCACAATTTCTGACGTGTCAGATGCCGTCTGACAAAAGAAACTGAAAAATATGAGAGCAGCTTTAGTGGGAATTCAGCTGTATTAATATGCAGATGTGCTTTACTGTTTATGCAGTGAGATGGAGGTTTGGAGCATGTGCAGAGCAGCTAGTTGAGAGTATACATGGAGGAGGGATTCAGTGTCCCTATGTATTATCTTCGCGTATTAACTTCTTTCAAAGCTTCAGTACTTTACGATTTCAGTTGGTTTAACGTGCATTTTAACAGCCTGGTTTTAGTTTGAATTCTTTAGGGCTTAAAATAAAATGTAAGTTCCAGCTTATAAATCTTTTAGTAAACTGGTGCTTTATGAAGAAGTGCTATCAACACGTCTTAGATCCATTTCATCTGCTTTGGCTCGCTAATCTCTGTAGTTTCATATTCTTCCTTCTCCATATAATGGAGTCAGGGCACACACAAGCTGCAGTGAAAATTCTTTATATTTATGAAATATGATTCATTTATATCACATGCAGCCGTACAGTTTGTCTTTTCTTTGTAATCTTAATCCCAGTTTGGGATAAACTGCCTGAATTTAGTTCGTCACAGCGGCTCAGAATGTTACATTTATGAATGACTGTTTTTACATTGTGTTAATGTTGGCTGCTAATGTGTTGCTCAGTCTGCTAAAGTCTCCTGAGGTCATGAGAAATAAGGTTACAAGCTCTAAATGTGAGTCACGTTAAAGAAGAATGAATATTTAACCGACTTTCAACCATTTGTCTGCTCTCTTTTGACAGCGTCTGGTCTACAGTGGCTCTCTGAAGAGTTCAATTTATGTGCCCCTCTAAAAACCAAGATCGATGCCATCTTCTTCAAGAGCTGGCTTCAAGAAACGTGGGTAAATCTGGCCATGGTGGACTACCCGTACGAAGCCAATTTTCTCCAGCCACTGCCACCCTGGCCCATCCAGGTACGAACAGCCACTGGGATTCAAATCATATTTAACAGAACAGAACCACCAACTTAGATGCCCCAGGGCTGTATTTAGGGAGATAAAATAATATTTTAGATGTGGGTCTTTTATATTTCCATTGAGTTCTAAGGTACATTGTAATTTAGGCATGTTAAATCCATGGGAAGTTGTTCGTTGCTAAAGTATCAGGCCTGGTCCAGAAAGTGATCTTCAGCTGTGTTCGGTAAAAAGCTGTTTATTTTATACATTTATACAAGGTTGTGGGTGTTTTTATTTGTGCATAGGAACTTCACCGCTGTAAAATAATCTGAAATGAACATTTTAGCGTTCAGATTCACTGCTTTCTTGTCCCAATTAGAGCTTTCACCCACCTCTCATTCACTTTGATATTCAACCGCTGCAGCTCATGGTGCGTGCCAGCTCTGCCCATCTGATGGTTGCAGGCAGGAGTGTCGGAGCTTTTAATGTTGACTTTAACAGTTATCAACTATTCCTGTGGCAAACTTAACGTTAACAGATTTCACTGGCAATGGTGGAGATTAAACATGAGAAAACTGAGACAGAAAAGTGGAAAAAAAATGCTGTGAATACTCAACCGATCAGAAACGCTCAGTGCTGTAAGACAAACAGGACTCTGGTCATCTCAAAAGTACTATCTCCTTTCCAGGGCTGTTTTTGGGCATAAAATCCATCCATCCATTATCTATACCGCTGAATCCGTCGATCGGGTCGCGGGCGGGCTGGAGCCTATCCCAGCAGTCAATGGGCGAGAGGCAGGGTACACCCTGGACAGGCCGCCAGTTGGGCATAAAATATCCCCCCTAAACTTTTATTTAGCTCCTAGTTCATGTGATCGCAGGTTGAGAAAAGGACCCTTCAAAAATCCTAGTTTCTGGCAGAGGTTCCTCCAGTTGAAAAGCAGCTGTGTTTAATCGTTTTTACCTTTTTTTTTTTATGTCTTCACTCTGCAACAAAGAGTTTTGTTCATCCTTGGTTGAGCGGCTAATTTGATCTGACAACCTGTCCTTGAATGTGTGATTAAGCGAATTGTGTTACAAGTGTTTGTTATGGTCGTCCTAGCGTTTGTTTACAACAGCTGTCAACGAACTTCATCAATATTCATAAGGATCTAGTTTCTTTTAGATTTAAAGTATTCTTTGGAAAAGCAGGAACAAGTATGCCACCATTCCTCCCTTCCCTCGTACCAAAACGTTCTTTCATGTGCACACTCCATCAGATCTCTGAGGTGTTCCTGTGAGGATGCTCCCATGGCACCACAGAAAGAGGGCATTTGCCCAGCACGTCTCATGAGAACCATCGAACAAAAGCTCAACACACTTGTTTGAATGGGAATCTAACAAAGTTAACTAGACACTTGATCTGAGAAAGCATTTCTAACCACAATAACACCAGCCGTATGAGACGGATGATGCAGAAAATGTTTTTTGTTTCTTCGTTGCATTTTTTCACAAAGCTTTTCCTCTCATCAGCATTTAAAAAAATGTCCTTTTCTTTTGTGTAAATGAGCGGGTGGCAGCACAGGAGCTGTTTGCATAGGCTGATTGACTTGGTGCAGTGTATTCGTCAGTCACCTTGGGACGTCACGCGTTTATACCAAGCTCTGCTTTTCGCCCTGGACTTTCTGTTCAGTGTCTCAGGAGCCCTCACAAGAATCTAATTCTTCCACTGGTGGGATACATTTTTGTTATTTATTATCAAGCTAATGAATAGATCCAAGAGCATCATGTTTCATCATGTGAAATAAACACTAAATTGTCACTTTGAGTTTTTTTTGGCTCCTTGCCTTTAATGTATGCGACCCCTATGGGTTGTTTAAGCGGTTTAGGCAGTGGGTGCAAAGAGGAGCTTTTTTAATGACAAAGCTAATGTGATTATCTGAGTGAGTGTGAGAACGGAGTATTGAGGGCTTAGAGGAGGGAAATCTGTTGGCAGAGATGAATGTATAAGCCTAATCCTATTTGAAAAGTAAGGAGAAGATGCTTTGGAGCTATTGCAGTTTTTTTTCTTTCACAGTATAAATCTTTGGTTGGACATGTCTGTGGCCCTCCTCATCCATCGACCACCAACTCCTCCCCAGCCCATAAACAAAAGCCTTAGTAACAAACTCCACACTGGTGCAGCTCCCCTCCAACCTCCAAACAAGAGAGCCCAGTTTCACTGCTTCACAAAGACTGCAGAACAACAGCCATGGCCAGCTCTGCCTCTGCAACCATAACAACACTCAGTGAAATTAAACAAGAGCTCAAATGCAAATATTTATCATTCATGCTATTAATTCAGAGAAATCAACCGTGGTCAAACAAAACAGGAGTAATGAGAGCTGAACCTTTAAATTTTAAATCATTCAGATTGGTGCATTTAAATAAATGGATGTTGTTTTTTTTCTCTAGTGCCAAGAATAGAGCAATAAATCCAAGTTCATTCCAAGGAATTTCTTATGCAAATCAGGTGCCACCACATTTTTTTGTGGAAAAACACTTTATGGGCTACAAGAAAGCAGTCTTTAGTCTTGTAAACAACTTTGATCTAAGGGAATTGAATATTCAAATTCCGCTCTTGTAGGAAGCTTTTGATATGTGTAATAGCCAGCTTAAATCTTGCTGTTGTCAAACCCTAATTGTTGTTTTGCTTTGCTTTTAAAAAATATTTCCAAGGTGGTGTGCAAGTATCTCGGTTTCGACTCCTCTGTGTCTGACTACCAGCTGCTGCACGGTGTCTCTCAAGCAGCAAAGGTCTACTATAACTACACCGGAAGCTCTCCCTGTCTCAACACATCTCAGACAGCAACGAGCAGCCTTGGAGAACTTGGATGGACATACCAGGTGCATAAACCTGCTCAGAGATCAGTCTTGTTATGCTGAACTAATTGATGCATAGAGGTGTCAGCGGGCAGCTTTTCCAGTCAGGGGTAAATATGTGCTCAATCTCTCATTCCTAGGCCTGCACAGAGATGGTGATGCCCATGTGCACAGATGGTGTGCAGGACATGTTTGAACCTGAGGAGTGGAACCTCCAGGCCTTCTCTGACTGGTGTTACGGCATGTTTGGTGTCAGGCCACGAGCCGATTGGGCCGGCACTGTTTACGGGGGAAAGGAAATCGCCTCTCATAGCAACATCATCCTCAGGTAATGATGGCTTGTGGGCAGAAAAGTTATTTGTATTTTTCTGAGTTTGTCTTCCTAAGGGAGGACAGTTTCACTGCAGATTTTAATGAGCTTTTATTGCAGGCAAATTACACGTTCTCCCAAGAATAGCCACTGGAGATCGAAATGACTGTAGCTCATAATAAAAACTTGCTCTCATTAGCTGAATGCAGCCATAACTTCTGCTAAGCTGTAAAAAAAAAAAAAGAAAGTCTGGCAATTAACAATTTGATGTTGTGAAGACAAAACCAAAAAAAAAAGTGGAATAGATGCACTGAATTGGCAAACGTTTGACTTAATACAGCCTGTGCTTGTGTTTTATTTTGTATGTATCTATATTTTTTCAAAGCCTTGACACAAAAACATGAGTTGTGGAACATACTGGTGGAAGAGGTTTTCTGAGGAGGTTTGGAGGGAAGGACATGGTAAAACAAATTGATAGGAACAAACCTAAATGTCAAAAGTTGCAACTGAGAAATGTAAGATTTTCTTTCAATTGTTGATGCTTTTCTTTCAATTTTTGATCCAAAAAGCTGGGCCAGTGGCAGCAATGAAGGTTCTGCAATGCGTGAAACGCTGTACACGGGGAACAAGAACCAAAGCCAGTCTGAAACATTTGTGTTCCTTGGGCCCTTGAGCAGCACCGCTTTAAAAACAGATGGTGGACATAGCTGCATAGAGCTCAGGAGACCTTCTGAGAAATCATTGTTCGTCACTGCGTCAGTAAATGAGAGTTTAGACCTCTAGGACCATGCAAAGAAAGCAGAAAGCATAAACAAGAAGAAATGGAGCCTTCTCTGGCCCTGAGGCTGAATAGAAAACTATTCAGTGGTTTAGCCCACTTTTCAAAACACGCAGTTCCAAACTTACCCTCCTTGATTATATTTGGATGTATTGGTGCAGATGGCTTAGGAAATCAGTGGAGACACCACTAAAGGAGACGTATTATGTCCTTTTTTAACAAGCTGACACAATTTCCTGAAGTCCTAATTAAATGTCTGTGACATGCTTTGGTCAAAAATAACACAGAGAAACGGTACAGTAGAGCTTTTTTCTTCTATTAGTTTTGACCTCTATTCAAGCAGATTATTTTAGAGGCATGGAGTGACGCACTACTCCGCTGCCCATGTCCCTGTATTCCTCAGGGTTTTCGTCTTTTGAGATCCGAAGTACTCGATAAACCTTGGGAGTATGTTATTAAAGTGTGAGAGAATATACAGGATGCAGCCTGAGAGCTCAGACCACACACACCCAACTGAAACATACTCAACTGCCCATTTTATTATCAAATACTTCCATTTCCCTCATCTTCAGTTTGACCATGGACAACTGGTAGGCTGCTGATCAACTTCTGTCCGGTTTATAACACCATTGAGATGAGATCGTGTCCTATCACATATTTGCTTCCTAAACCTTTGACTTCACTGTCACGCCATCCCTCTGTATTTTGTTTATTAGGTTTAAGCAGCTAGCATTCAGAGCTTTTTCTTATATGGGCAATAGTTCCCTAAAGTTTGTTTTTGAGGAGGCTGCTATCAGTGCTGTACTGATGGTGCATTTAATGACAAATGGGAAATCAGCATTTCCAGAGCAACAATTATAAGTCACATTTCCTTGTTGGGACATAACACAAAACAAAGAACTGGTAGAGCATGATTCTCTAATTTATTTCTTCATTTAAGTGAACTGTGTAACTAATGGTGAGATTTGATGTTAAAAGCAAAAATCAAGTTCAAAACAGTTACAACTTTCCACTTCTTTTCCACTCTCCGGATGCTGCAACATCTGAAATTAAAGTTAGGTGGAGAGCTGAAGGGAGAAGGCTTGGAATATGGACTAAGTTTCCTGTGCAGACCTGAAGGGCTCACTGAGATTGACATTTTCAGTTATAGTGGGTCTGAAACAAAATGCCTGGATTGTGGGTTTTCTCCCTGGTTTTTGAGGTGGTAGTGACTGCAGACACCCAGATATATTCTCACAAACAAAGATTATATGTTCCCTTCAATGCTTAATTACATATAAGGGGGTTTAGATCCTTTGATTAAGTCTTTCTCAGTCGAGACCTTGCTTATTTCAGCAAGACACTGCCAAACCACACTTTGCACAACAGCATTTCTATATGTGATATAGCCATGGTGATGAACTGACTTCTCTGTCCAGTAAAAACATTTGGCTAATAAAGAAAGGAAAAGTATGACAAAGCAGGTCCCAAACTGTTGAGCAATTAAAATCCGGCATCAAACAAGATCGGGTGAACATTTTCATTTTCAGAATTATTACAGGTGGCGTCGATATTTTTAAGATACAAGCCACTGCATCAACTCTTTTAAGAGCATTTTTTGGCATTGAATTATAGATGTTATTCTAAGAACAACAGCATTTTCCAACAGTTTGGAAAGGGGGTTGTATCCACTGTGTCCGAATCTGAGTGTGCGTGTCTCTGTTGTTGAATTTCAGCAACGGAGGACTCGATCCATGGTCAGCTGGAGGAGTGACGTACAACATAACAGATTCCCTGGTCTCCATTATGATTCCTGAAGGAGCCCATCACTTGGACCTCCGCTACAGCAATGATCTCGATCCACCCTCGGTCCGTGCCGCTCGGGCATTAGAGGTGAAGTATTTTCGGGAGTGGATCAAGCAAGCTGAAAGCAGAACCAGAACTGCATCGACTTTCTCCAAAAACAGCCAAATTCTGTCCGAATAGGATGTTTATGAAGTCCAAGTGTTATCTTTAAATTGAAAAGAACTCATGTGGTGCTCTCTCTGTTGATACACCAAAGTTTGTCCCTTTTTTTTAATCAATTTGTCTCGTCCGGGTTGCCATATTTGATGCAAGAATACCAAAAGACTTTATTTTACCTTTTTAGGCACACTCCATTTCTTCAGGCTAAGTTATGCACTTCCAAGGGCTTGGAGACAAAAAGTGTTACTCTCTCATATTAAAACTATTGATAACAATGATGTCGAACTGTTTGTTTATTCTGTCTCCATGAAAAAATTGGATCAATTAATTTTTTTCTATCATGGAAAATTTCCCCAAAACCATGAAGCCCTGTCTACCTCTAAGCTAACCTTTTCTTCTGTTCAGTCTGAGCAATATTCAGTCGTTTGCTCCATTGTTATTGGTTTGACTCCTTGAGTTTTTGTAATTTTTTTTGCATGTTTTGAGCATATTTGGGTCTCAGGAGAAACATTTGGCACCAAAAATAAAGAGTTCTTATGCTTCTATGAGTTGAATGTTAATCTTTGTTGTTCACGGGAGTAAAACTCCTTGCTGCTTTTTGAAGATTTGTATTCATCTTGCACTACATCCTCATATATGCTCTCATTCTCAAGAAATATGTCTCACTGTGGAACTGATATAAAACCTCCAGACATATAGTGCTTTGTATTGTGTTTTGATTATCTGTGGATGAACTACTGTTCTGTTAAGGAGAACCTTTGTCATATTTCAGATAAAATTAGGCCTTTAAATTCTATTTTCACCCAGCAAGAGCAATTGCATGTGCTTGAGATTTAATAAAATCCCAATCGGAGGAGGCCAATAAAGTGAGTGGTAGGAGGTTATTGCTGACCTTACCCCCGTGGACCAACCTGTGGGATTCCCCTTGGCATGCATTAATTCACTGGCTGCCACTAAAGCTTTAAATTGTGGCACCAAGGCAGCCCGTAGATTCTGGTTGTTGCCCCCTGCAAGTAATATTATTAATACAACTCCTGTGGTGTTTAAGAGGTTGAGGAGGGTTGATGGAAGGTTAAGAGCGAGGTGGTGAGAGGATGCAGCAACCGGCAGGGACCAAGAGGCCTTTTGTATTTCCCAGTGAAGTCACTTTTTCCCCTCCCTAATGTCAAGATAAAAGACTCCTATGTCATGAAAATGCTAAGATTGGAAAAAACTACCTATTGAACGGTAATGAAAACATGTTTTCTAGTTTTGTCATTTTTCTTTGAACTATTCTGACCACTCCTTTTTACACTCCACATTCCTTTTTATTCTTTCTTCCTCTTTTAACTCCAAAGATCCTGACATGACTTGACCTTGTGTCGCGGATGGGAAACATGTCCCCGCTCTGGTATGTGAGCTTATTTCTATGAGGAAACAAAGCCAGGCTTTTTAACATTTTGTCACAGGCTCGACTGAATTTCAGACTCTTCAGTAAAGAGAAACAGAGCTAAACATGGAGGAGGACGGAGTCCCTGCCACTAAATTCCCTTCTTAAACGGTTCTCAGGACTTTGAGAGGTCATTCATTTTGCTGGCCTTCTTTAGGTTCCTGACAGTCGTCATCAATCAGAGGCGTTAATGTTATTCACTCAACCTCAACCTCTTGAGTATGTCCCTGCTCAGACAGGGACCACACACTATTAGGAAGAGATTAAGCCTGTGCGTGTCACATCATGTTGTGCTGAGCACCCCCGTCTCACTCCTTTGGGGTTGGGTGCTGTTGAATAAGTAAACTCTCTTGCACAAAGTGTGGTGCTAAAAACAGTAATCCGACAATATGGGACAACTGAGAAAGGTACATGGAATGACAGGTCATACTCCCATTTATTTCCCTTTATTGCTCACATTTCTGCAAATGCAACCCATGGTTTGGTTGGCACAGAAACAAACAGACGCCTTAAACTGGAATCTAACACAAACATTTTTAGAGTAGAAACAAGTCTAAACCTCCTCAGCTGTGCTCCTCAGTTTCTGCCTTTTGAGTTGGTGTGCAACAGCCCATCCCCTCTCGCCCTCTCAGCTTTAATGCAACAATAGAAACTTGTTTCCGGGATCTGTGCGTCAGGCTCTGTGATTTGAATGACCTACCAGCACAAAAGCCAAGACCCCCTGACTAGAAAAAAGGGGGATATGGCTGCCTTGACTGTGATGATGTCACTTTGCCAAGTTGTGCTGCAGTAAAGAAAGCTCAGTAGTCCCCCACCGAATCTGGGAGATGCTGTTAAATGGCTGTGGCCGTTTTCCTCTTTTAACAGTATGATATATTATATATAATATATTGAGCTCATAAAGCTTTAGATGTAAATTCAAATCTTTTTAAAGTTTTAAATCCTGAATTTGTAATTAAGTCTCTGTTATCACAAATATATGGAAGTGACATTAGTTCAACTGAACAGTTTTGTCACTTGCATGTTTTCTTAGGCATCACAAGATTTTTAATGACTAACTGAGGAATTTGGAAGTCCTTATCAGTCCCCAGTCTTGAACTGACCCATAGATCGTTTAATGCTATCAGTTTCATCAACTCTTTTCTTCCCAGTAATTAACATTAAGAAAATGATTTTCCACTTTCTTAAGACATTTTTATATCTCAGAATCAGACTTAAACGAGTCACTGCTTCACTTCAGCATGGGCTTTTGTAATTTAAAGTCTCTTCATTTATTGTTTTTTGACTCATTTTAGTTGCATCGTCTTCAAAAAAAAAGAAAATTATGAGAATAAATCAAGTGGATAAAAACGGGAGAATTATTTTAGAATCAACAAGGAAAATTTAACAGTGAGTTACACATTTTTACTTGTGCAGTTAGACCATGCGCACGCAGAATGTTCCTGAAATGCAGCTTAAATTCCTCTTATATTCACACAAGCTCTGGCAGCTTAATTGTGTGGCTTTTGGACACATCCTCCTTTGAATTCACTGCTGATCAAAAAACTTCCTGTAAATACGTTATTGTTTACAACAGACGTTTCATACCCAGGATTTCTTAAGGTCAACATTTCTTCTGGCACACTGAGCCTGAACTGCACTTTATTCCCCTTTAATTTAACAGCTCCGGCAGCTTTTCTAGTTAAATCGACTGTTCATTATTGAGACCCATTTTACGAAGGGGCTGTGAGGTGCAATTTAATGAATCTCTGGCACAAAGCTCCCTTTCAGTGCTGCTCGAAGAATAGAGGCTATTTAGACCCTGTAGGGCTTTATGTCAAAGGCAGCCCATAATAGTTGTCAGGCCAGGGCAGAAATTCCCACTGGCCTGGGAATGCACTAGGAATCAACTTTTGCCATGAGCAGATTAAGACACAAGCAAGCAGTTGGGAAGATTCCCCCAAATACTGGCATCTGTTTAGGCACAAAGATTTTCCCACAGAAAAGAAGTCTTCCTCACAACTGTAAAGCTGGGATTTGATTGTGGAGTTTTCAGAAAGTAAATAAAAAGCAATTAAATGACAAATTAACCTTCATTTGGCAAGACAGACAAGAAAAACAAAAGTAGAAGGAACGGTTGTATACTAGCCTAGAAGGCTTTGAAAGCTGAAAAAAGGATAACATCTATGCTTTGGTTTAAATATGGTTTGATAATCATAGACTGATAATTGTATTTTGTTTTCAGCTTTTTTTTTATTGAGGGTTGTTTTTTACAGCTCTGCTTTGCATAATATTCCATCCACCAGGACCTTAAAGGCTTTTCTTCTCACTGTTACAGTAATATCCTCCCATTTCATCAAAGCATTTATGGTTCAGAGCACACACAAACAGTTAAACCAGAAGAGGAGAATACTGACAGAGCTTTTTGTTTTCAGCTCAGCAGGGAATTTCAGACAAATCCCTCTTAGATGCAGGTGGTCGGGCACAAGCAAAGAGTTAAGTCTTGCGGTCCCTTTGCCCCTCCTCTTTGATGTTCTGACATCATTAGTCCAGCCCCCTGAAAGATCTTCTTGCTTTCCCCAGAGCTCGTCACTTCTACTCTGGAATGTTTACAGCAACTTTGGGAGCAGCATCAGGACCAAGAGATTATCAGAGGAAAACAAGTCATGCTCTGAAGACATTTTTGTTTCAGGGATCACAGTGGATGCCACAGGTGTTGCCTCTGGGCTCAACAGAGTAATGGCTGTTCAGACTGCAATCATGAACCCTCAGTTCATGAGTTTCTGCTTCCCTGGCTCTGTGATGGAGTATGATGTGGAGAAAAGTCTGGATGGGAGTCTCCTGGGTGAGGCAGAAAATGATGAGGACTTCAAAGAGACCACAAGGGACTTGCTGAGCTTCATAGACTCAGCCTCTAGCAATATCAAGCTGGCTCTGGACAAGCCAGTGAAATCCAAAAGGAAAGTTAACCACCGGAAGTATCTACAGAAGCAGATTAAACGGTGCTCTGGCATTATAACACCAGGAAATGTTGCAGAAACCCCTGTTAAAAGACAGGGTTCCCCCGTGACTCAGCCGAGTCCTTTGCAGAGCAAAACTCTACCTAAGCGGGACGGAGTTCAGGCCAACTTACAGAGCAAGAGCCTGGCAGCTCTCTTCAGCCCTGTGAAGGATATTAGGGGGGAGAAAGGAAAGAAGCCGCCCCTGAGACATCGCAATCTGCCGCCATCTTTTTTCACAGAGCCTGCCAACTGCTCAAAAGTCAGCTCCACATCTGGGATGACACTGAAGGACTTGGAACGAGGCAACCCCGAGGCTGCAGAGTTCTTTGAGCTCCTGGGACCTGATTACAGCAACATGATCAGCGACCAAGACCTTTATCAAGGCATGTCTCTGCGGGTACAGCCAGAGTTTGGAGGACCAGATCCTGCTTCCTATGATGCTCACCACTTAGTTGGTGGTCTCCTTTACTCTGAACCCTGGACTAGCTGCTCAGGACCCTCTAAGAAACAAGGAGAGAACCTGCGTACAGGCCCAAATCAGCCTCCCGTCTACTGTCAATCTGAGGATGCTTCCGGGCCCATGGATGACAATGCACTGTGCACTTTGGCTTTCCCAAACTTCTTCACAGACTGCTCCATACCTCAGGTTACCTATGACTTAAATGGTGGTTATAACAGAACTAACTATTCATCTCTATGAGAAACTGACAGTTAGATAAGCTGGAGAAAAGAGACAGGTCTAACATTAGTGAAAGACAGTTTGATATTATTTGTTTATCTGTTGTGAATGTAACATGTCCACTGGGAAACATGTAGTAGCATAACAAAAAGTGCATGCAACTTTACCCTCAGCAAAAGGTTTCTTACAAAGAAAAAGGTCAAATGCTTCATAAGATAATTGGAGATGTTTTATTTCACACCTGTTTATGGTTAAAGCTGAAATACTTCACTTGATGATTTTCTTCATCTCAACCATTTACAGAGACAGTTTAAAGGAAAATATTTCTAATTTTGAGTGTGCTTAAGTTTTGTCCATAAATTTACTCTTTTGGGAATTTATGAGTCCGACCTTAGTTTACAACATGTTCATATTTTACAAAAGAGAAATTTAAGAGCTGCAGCAGTAGTTGTTGGCTTAGTTATATTTGACTGTTTGTCCTAGAGAGATAGAACAACAGATGCACGTTTTAAATCCTTTTTTAGTAACAGTTCTGCACTGCAACATAAAAGGGGAAAACTAATTTTTGCTGAAATGCGTTTGATGCCGTGTCTGCCTTACAGAATTTTATTGATCTGAAATTATTTTCAGCTGGCAGATTGATCAGCTGTATACTTCTTTTTTGAAAGCCTTTAATGTATCTAGCTATTGTAAGATGACAAAATAAAGCTGGTCTTTATTACTGTGTCTGTTTTTCCATATATTGTGGAACATAATGTGTAATTATTACGGTGTAAGGGGGTGCAGAGCAAAAAACCCCTGCAGAGAAAGATCTGTAAAACTGTCTTAAACACAAGTAGCAGTGTTTAAAAAGACAAACTTTGCTGTGTCATTAATTTTAGGTTTCTTCATGGACTCAAACAAGGCTTATAAACAACATGTGTTACTTTAAAAACCTTGTTTAAAGATGGAAGAAATGATCAATCTAATTGATTGACCTGATTTATGGCGGCTCACTGTTCAATCTAGTGACTTTATGTCTGAATATGGGCATTTTACAGATTATAGGTGTTGTTTTTCTCCCTCGGTTTAAAAGAATCTTGTCACACAAGATTTTTATCTGAAGGCATTGACACCCCAGTCTTACCAACAGGCCACACTTCCACCTCCCCCTGGTGGCTGTTAAAGGTTTGTTCATTGGCATCCATACCACCATGCAGAAATTTGAGAGGTATAGATGTCCTTCTAAGGCTTGCTTGCTACATTTATGGAGTTATTCATCCTAAACTTCCAAACATTTGTGCGTTTTCTTCAAAAACAAGAAAAAAACAACTATGAGAATGTTTTTCACTGGATTGTTCTCGACAGTCGGTTGTGTTGTTAGCAACACTTCAAAAGAAGAATTTAAATTCTCAAAAATGTTCATCTGGTCATTCGTGTTTGCTCTCACACTTTATAACTATTCTATTTTGCGGTGTATGCATGATCTGTGCAACGGCTTGCACAATCACTCCTATGCTTAGATCTGCTGCAGGTCACCATTAATTATTAACTAACTGCTCAAATTGACGACATGGAGTTTACAATAAAGTGCAAATGCTTGTTGATAAACATTACAAAAGTGATTTCTGTTTTCCCCTCGATTTACTGGCCCATAATCTATGACCCATTTTTAACTTTCAGTCCCGAAAATATATCAAATGATGGAGGACCACAGATTTTATTGCAGTTGCTCAGCATAGACACTAGATGGCAGTAATGCTCCATGGAAAACCCATTGCTCACCACTCCCATCCAGACAGAAATGATGTATGATGTTTCGTGTGTAATTGATGCTTTGCGAGGTAAGAACTGAGTGGTTTCTCAGATGTCTGTCCATAAAATAAATCTGTCCTGAATTTACTAAGTTGGAGGAGAATGAGTGGTAGTTGAACACGATTTTTAATCTCTGTCTTTTCCGGTCTTGGTTGAAAACAGCTTTGGTTGAGAGAGATTCCCACTCAACACTGTTAAGGTGCTCACTCCTGTCAGCATAAAATATTAAGGCGTTCAAAGTCATCGCTACACACGCCCTACTTCAAAGCTACTATCGTCTCCAAGACTTTGGCTTTACTCCCTGCCACTTGACTTGATTAGCAAGCTGGTCAACACTATGCTGTGTCAAACACAGGGAAAACCGTATCTGTCATTTTGCAGGGGAGCAAACTATACACAGAAGGTGTATGGATTTTCTTTTCCTCAGTTGATACCAGCTGATACATTCAGATTAGGTCCTGCTGATGAAGCCAGAACTGTATCCTGCTATGATTTATGGTGCACTGAAGATGCAATGTTTGTCAAAGTGATTAACAAGATCTGTGCTGGAGCAGACCTGAATACTAAGAGCCAGTCAGGTATCTTTGAAAACTAGATAATGTTCACCAGATCCTTTCTAACGTTGTAGGGATGTCACATAAAGAGAAAAAATGTGTAGAAACAAATAACAAGTGATTATGCACACATAATGAATGGATGGAAGCAGCTAGAACTGAAATGGATGCCACTGCAGAGAAGTTAGTGCTGCACTGGAAAATGAGTATCCATGTCCTTATTTGCTCTGTCATGGACCTTTCACAACTGCTTCCTCTGTCTCGTTAACACCACCAGGGTGGAAGCACTGTGCAAGATGACACTCACAGGCCTTTATAGTGTTTGTACTTTGTGTTTCTGTGCTCATGGACAGCTTTTATATGTGTACTTTATGGAGGGGAAATAAATGTTTTAGGTGTGGATTGAATTCTTTTTAAAGCTAATCTGCTTTACTGATGTATGTATTATTGTATTCACTCATTCATTCATTAATCTGGTGAATTTGTGACAGAGATTCCCCACACTTCAGAGCCAATGGCAATTTATTGTTAAAGTTCAAGGCTTTTGCAGAGGATACAGCTTTCCACAAATTTGAGCAAGGTAGGAATTCAAAAAGGCTCCTTGGACATGTTGATGGGATGCTGTAATGGGGCAGATATGTACTTAATTTCTTCACAGGCATGCAAAAAAAAAAGGTTAAAAAAACACGATATTGTATACCTTTAGAGATACGTTTTCATTTTTTGCAAACTTTAAAAATCCACTGCTCAAAAAGCAGCAAAGATTATAAAGCATTTATTTGTCCATTTTCTAAGAGCAGCAGTAGCTCATATGATAGAAATCGTCCTTCACTCCAATAGGTATGGTTGAAAGGCACTACATACTGTATACGTTCATTTTTTTCTTTTAAATATTGTAAATGCTCTGAATGGTTTCAGTCATAGAAATGTGAGATGGGAACCCTTTGGTGAATTAATATGGATTGCCATGGATGATATTGATGCATCACCATTATCTTAACCTGCTTTGGTGCAACTATACAATAAAATTTATTACAGATTCATGTTTTGCTCACCGAACTTATGTGTGAGCAGCCACTATATCAATATATGCTAATTCTAAGTCTGCCTGGATTATTAACATCAACTAGTGAAAATATTTCAAACATTAGTTTTTGCCAATTTTCCAACAAACAGTAAATTCTAATGCTTTACCGCATATGACTCACTATTGGCTTTGATTTTCACCTGTGTTTCAGTTGCTAGGAAGTGCCTTTATTCAACCAACACACTCAACAATAGTCTTCCTGTGGCTTTCTAAAGTCTCTGAATGGATCCTCTGTCAACACCAAACTTAACTTTAAATCCTGAAATTCTGAAATGATGTTGCATCATAAAGGATGTTCCAGGCTTTCTTCTACCTTTTCAGGTCATCCTACACCAGATGCTATGAGGACCATAAACAAGGTCAGAGCAGGGGTACAGTTTCACAACACACCCTTTATTCCTCATGTCTTGTAGTGCAAGACCCCCACCAATGATAGCGTTCAGAATGAGAGGCACGTTCATGTCAGCCTGTACGGAAAACACACCAACACATAGGAAAGCTGCTCAGTAAATATTTGCTTTAATTTCACATCATATCTCTGGCTGATCCTCTCTTAAGTTATGTTATTACCCCAAAAAATCACAGCAGAGTGGATTTCTTTTCATATGCATTTCACGTTTCCCATCTTTCCGTTTAAGTCGGCAGCTATGATGCACTGTTTTCCTCCTCAGGGTGTTGTGGGTATGCTTGCTTACATCTGTGTGTATATGTCAGTATGATAACAGTTGCCAGCTGAGCCGCTGACAACAGTCTTGGATAGATTAAAGACATTGTTGCCTTCCATTTTTCATTTCCAGCAGATGCTTTCCACATTGACAGACACAGCTGTCTTATGCAAATCAAATCAATAAATAGTAATCTAAGAGGCAGTCCTTACTCAGACGGCAGATTTTGATTGGTGCACTTGCTGCTGTGATATCCTACAAAACAACATGGTTGAATGGGAAAAACCTGAGCTATTAAAACAAATGACAATGTCAGTATAAACTCACTGTGAAGTCTTGGCTATCACAGTTACAACGATACACTCCAGTGACGTTTTTAAAGACCTTTCCACACACCCTTTCTCCTCCCCAACTCATTACTTGGATGAATAATAATCCCATAATATTATTCTATTAAGACAGTTGTACTGTATGACACGTCTTTGGAAGCTGATACCTTCAGAAAAAGTGGAAACTGAAAAATAATAATAATGTTTTACCTGTTAAGCTTCTTCCACTGAAAAATTCATCCGTCCATCCATCCATCTTAGTCAGGGTTATGCTTGAGGGAGCCGAGTATCCAAACTCTGTTTTAGCCTAGCAATTTCCTCAGGTTCCTCTTCTCCTAGTTGGTCATCCTCCATCAAAGTCACAGCTAAAGATTTTTTGCCCCCTGACAACAGCGAAACAGAAGCTTTATTAAACTGAATATCTGTTGTTCCTGAAATGTTCTTGACCCCTGTCTAACCATGGGCCACCAGGTTTATTCAAGGTTTCTCCACCGAATTGTGTCTCTGTGCTTTGAAAAACTCCAAAGGGAAGCCAGCTCTAATTGAAGTCCACCTCATTCTGTCGATTTCTACGATTTCCCACTCGGTACTGGCCAATACTGAGTTATGACGGATCATGTATCCACAAAGTATGAAAGAAGCTGTGCTTTGTGCCGCTTTGTTATTTTACAAACACAGAGCTAAAGTTACTGGAGCTAATTGTTCTGCCTGTCCAGCTCCATGATCTCTCATCAGGAAGACTCAGGTGACAAAGATGTGCTGAATGATGTAGAGGTAATGATGATCATTTTGACTACTTCCTGCTGCAAATCATTTGAGTTCATCAGTAAAAGTGACACTAGAGGGATGACATAATGCGATAAACAGCTGCAAACTGTTATTTTATTGCATCACTGGGCACATATGCCACATTTGAGAGGTGTCAGATAATAAATATGGTGCTCAGGAGCATGATCATTAGCATTTGCCCCCCCCCAACCCAAATCCTCCAGACACCTTTTTTCTGTATGAAGACAGAGGATGCTTGATAGGGATAAAGTTAAACAATTCTGAGTTTCTTTGGGAAACCAGCAGTGCAGACTTCTTATAAACTAAATAAGATACATGCTCATAATCTGATGTGAAATGTTTGGACTTGTTTTCCAGCTTTGCTGTAAATCTTAGTGACCTGACACACAAACAGCAGAGTGGCAGGCGCACCGCAGGCCCAAAATTTACATTAAAAAAACATGAACAATTAGAAATGTACCTTTTTATAAAGCTGTCCAAAGTAACTATTCACTGTGTGAAGACTTACCCAAGTGATCCCTGATCAAACAGACCATGACTGCTGCTTTATTTATCTGTCTATTTCTCTTTTCTTTTCCATCTCCCTGCTGCACTCTGGCACCACGTGGCAGCCAGTATTTGGTGTTAACTGCCCAACAGAAAAATTATTTAGGTGGCAGCTGATGCTTAGTTCTCCAGTGAGCCAAATTCTATGAGGACATTGGACTAAACTAAAATTGCTTACATGATATGCTCTGCGTCCTGTTCAAAGAAAATCATCTTGACAAACCAATGCTTACAATATCCTATACATTAAGGGTTTATGTATGTCTATATCGATATATATGTAATCAAAACAACATTGTAGGATAATAAGTACCTTTCTATAAAGTAATTTGACAGTAGACCATTCAAGTAGCATTTCTGTCTTAGTATCCTTGTTATTAACATCCAAAGCTTCCGAGTAATGAAAGGAACATTTATAATAACTGGCAATAGCAGCAAAATTGATACAAAAAGCCGGGACACTCAGCAAGCTGTTTCTTACCCTGCAGCCATTTTTAGCTTTTATTCAAGAACAGTTGCATTGACTACATTAAAGCATAGAACAAAACAAAACAGTTTCTGTTTAGGACTGGATATGTCTAGCTTGCATTTGCAGCCACGTGTCTCATTCCACACAGCATGATATCGCTTGTTTTTGCTAATTCTCGATGCACGGTGGCAATGTGAGTAAGACTTTCATCTCAAAATAGATGTTATTATGTGAAAATCATCTAAACTGGCTGGCAACAAAGCCAACAGACCTGCTCAATTATGGAGGTTTAATGTATTGTTGCAGAGCTGCAATTATCTCTCTGCTGCGTGTCTTGACTTATGATATTTAACATCTTGAAAAGGAAACAATTGTCAGGTGCAGATTCGGAGATGTTCTAATGGACGCATGTTGTGATCTCTCTCTGTCTTTGTATTGGAGTGAGGGCAGGATCTGAACTGCAGATATAAATGATATGCCATTCATCTGAAAAAGAGGAAGTTATGTTATACCACCTGCACGTCCCTTGAGAAGCATAAGAATCATTCAAAGCAGAGACAATCCCATTACCTGTCACAGATTTCTTCTCTCATAATTGCTGGAGTCTGCCCTTTGGGAGGGATATGGGGTGAAGGACACCAGACTCACCGACAGACTATCTGCAGGAAAAATCTAGGGGGCATCTATTTTTGTCTTGTCTCTCCCATAACTTGAAGTGGCCTTTCTCAAAATCTGAAAAGAGACTTTTTGTTGGGGTTTGAGTTTATGTGGATTTTCCTTTTATATGTTCTGTTAACTTTCCTTATCTAACTATCATCATTGATTTGTTTGATTATTCTTAGTGACTTGGTTTAGTCTCTGTTCTGTGCTCTTTGAGTGCTGGTTTTGAGCTTTTTTCTTTGTGTATTCTGTTTTAGTTTTCTGTCCTTTTTACTAGATTTCTATTCTTATAGTGTACTGTTTAGTTTGGAGCTTTTGTTTCTCCTTTCCAAGTTCAGTGTCATCATGTGTTCAGTTAACTTTTTTGGGGAGGAATTTTTATGCCTTTATTGTATATAGGGCAGTGGAGCAGGGGGCAGAGAGAGGGAGAATAACACGCAGCAAAGTACCGTCTGATGTGGGATTCGAACCGAGGCCAGCTGCATGAGGACTATAGCCTCTGTACATGGGGCGCCTGCTGTAACCACTACGCCACAGACCACCATAGTTTTAGTTTAGTTTTAAACTTATTTATCTCGCTGTCTCTAAATGTCCCCAGCTGTTTTTTTTCTTATTGCCGGGTCTCTGTGCACACCTGTTTCCTGTTAATCACTCACCTGCAGTCACTCTTCTCATCAACCCTCCCTGTGTTTCTAGCTGAACTGTTTTTTGTTTTAGGGTTTGCCAGTCTGTTGTTGTCTCTTCCCCAAGGGTTTCCTGTCCTGTTGCAGGCCCGGAGTGGCTAATCGGGAGGACCACGACAATCACGGTTTGTAACCGCTTGTAACGTCAAATGAGGACGATGAAACGGGTGAGGCAATATGTTGAACTCTGCCTGCAAACCACCGTTCAAGTTAATTAATTATCAAGTCAATGAATTATGTGGCGTTGTGGCATATAACACAACGTAATATAATTTAAATAATAGTATGATGCGATGCCACATAACCCGGAAACTTTGTTTTGTAGCCTCAAGCACAAGCCATGAGCCCACAAGTCCAGAGAGGGCAGGTAGGATTACTCATTGAGTGGATATCATTAGAATTAATATCATGAAAAGTATGGTGTAGACCTGCTCTATATGAAAAGTGCCCTGAGATGATAGATGATTCAGCACCTCATTAATGAAACTGACCTGAATTGATCAGGAGGCTTTGTAAAAAGGGGAGATTTGTGCTGAGATTAAGGACCATTTTTTAATATTTTAGAAAAATACACTAAATCACAAGGCTTTACAGAACAGTGTGATATTGTAGACTTAACATGTAAGGTTATAATTACATGATTTTAATAACAGGTCGTGATCTAAAGTGGGCCGGTCTGAGGCATGAAACTCCAGGGCTGGAAATGAGTCCCACTTCTGTCCTTTCCTGTTGCCTCTTCATTTAGCTTTTTGTTAATTTGGAACTGTTAGATTTGATGTTCTTCAGAGCCCTCGTTTTGTTTACCAAAGACACCCTTGGCTCATTGTTAGTTTGCTCCGGTCTGTCTGCATTTGGGACACCATGATCTGTTACCGCTGGTCTCAACACTTCTGTTATGAAACACTAGTGCACAGTGTTGGGGAAGTTACTTAAAAAATGTAATCCGTTACAGTTACAAGTTACCTTGTTTAAAATGTAATTGTAGTGTAACTTTTTGGATTACTTAAAAAAAGTAATGTAACTAATTACTTTTGGATTACTTTTGGATTACTTTTACCTATTTATGGTATAGGATAATCTGTATATTATCTGTATGATTCCATCTGTATTTATCACATTTATTTATACCATGCTATTTTTCTTTTCATTGTACTGCCATAACTACATTATACATTCTCTGCACATACATGCATTTCCCTAGGTAATTGATCTATTCTGCACATATCTATTAACCATCTTTCCTTACACTAGCTGTAAATAACTGCATTTTATCTCTAAATACTGCATGCTATACATCTGCACGCGTTACACTTGATAAGATGCCAAACTGCATTTCATTAATACATGTGCAATGACAATGAAGTGCTCTACTTTAGTAATAAATAAGCAAAGTAAGACTTTTACATCACATTTTATTTTTCTTTGCACACCCTTGCTTGTGTGTGTGCGCCAGTACTTCCGGTGAAAACTTCCGGTGATTTGACAGCTAGCACGTCAGGTTAGGGCCAGTGGCCGTAAACAAAGGTTAACTTATAGCCGAGAAGAAAGATGATAATATAACGTAGCTAAAAAGACTAGCTTTCTTCAGTAGCCTAATGCTTACCGATTTAGCAAGCCTAGCAGCCTCGTTGCTAATGCTAGCCGCCGTAACGTTAGCAACCATACCCGACGTCAAGGAGTTGGCTGAGCAGGGGCAAGATTATAGGGCTGGCAGAGTTAACTTCATAATGGGTGAGTGCAGGTTTCATTCACTTGTTTTCATTCTTTCACAGGATTGATTCACTTCATTGGCTTATCCGATTGCTGGCCGCCGAGCCATTATGTGTCTGGGTTTGTGTAGGTTACTGATCATGGTTGTTAGCCGATAGTCAGGTTGTGTGATGTGTGTGTGAGTGTGTATTTTTTCTATGGGTACATGCCATTGACTGTATGAGCGGTCTGTGCTCGTTTTTTTTTTATTTTTATTTAATTAGATTGGAGATACTAATTAATACTGAGGGGGGGCTGGTCCCGGGGAAAATTGCCAGGGCCGATTTTTTTTCCCACAGTCCGACCTGCCGCTCTGTACTTCTGTCACTGCAACCTCGCACAAATTGTAATCCTGTTAAGTAACCCCCATTCTCACTGAATGTAACTGTAATCTGAGTACATCGTTTTTGCTTGTACTGTAACGGATTACAGTTACTTTTATTTTGTATCCTTTTACCGTAACGCCGTTACATGTAATCCGTTACTCCCCAACCCTGCTAGTGCACTATGATTTGATGCCAAAACCAAAAACCCTTTTAAGTCTCTGATGGAACACATAGAAAAGCATAGCACCACCTTATCATTGACACCAGTTTATCTATCTGCCAAGGCTAAAATCTAACCCCACTGTACTGTTGGAGGTGGATGTTCATTTTGGACTCTTTTTGCTCATCTGTGTATTGTTTCTATAAACAATATAATATAAACAGATATCTCTGAAATTCGGTGCTTAGGCAAGTAAAAGTGCAATTTACAGCAAGTACAAGCTTGACATATTTAGGTAAATATCGTAAATTAGGAGACTGACCTAGTTAGAGACACCACTGACTGTACATTGCAAGGCGACCACATCTGTATCATGTATAAATATACTTGTAATTCCTTCAAGTACATTAAGATTATTAAAGAGGCACCAACATGGATGAGTTTCAGTGGCATATACTTCTTTAAGTTCAATATAGGCCTACACTAAACAGGTGTGTGATATTGGTATTGGGCTTTTATCCACTCATCCATGGAATTATCCATCCATTCATCTGTGCTGCTGGGAGCACGCTAAGCCAAGCAAATGCTTCCCCCGGGAACAAACAGAGGTGGGGTATCTACTTTTGTAAAAACCACGATTTAATCAGGAAATAGGACTCCTGAGATTTCAAATCTGCCTTGTAAGACTGATGACCGAAAAAAAAAAAAATAAATAAATAAAATAAATTCCATCACCAGACAGCAGGTAAACAGCTCATTAACAGTAGGAGCATGCCATCATGCCCCCACTGGATCCTATTACAGCTTTCAGTGGTGTAAACAGTATAATTGTTTATATAAGATATAACAAAGTATACAGTGGTGGTTAACCAAGCTTAAAAAGGTGAAGCTAATCGCCTTTGGTCACACTTTCCTCTCAGGAGAAGAACAAACCCTGAGCCTCTGTGAGCTGACCTGAGAGACGCTCTGTCACCAGAGATCACACAGTCCAGACAGTTGTTTGTTCTGCTCCCGCAGTTCCGTTTGTTCAGCTTTGCATCCAAGTAAACCCAGCTACAGAGTACTGAAATACCTTTGGCATTCTTGTCCACTAAACAGCTCGGAGTTTGTCTTCATTCCCCTGACATAGCAAGAAGCAAGATCTTGCTGTAATCACGTGGAATAAAAAAATACTACTCAACGTGGCCATGAAAAGCCTTATATTTGAGCTTACATGATGTAAGCTTTTGCCTCTACAGCATTCAGAAAAATAATTCAAAATGTGGTTGTAGCATACAGTAAACGCATCTTATTGTTCTTTGGTGCTAAAATGAATTTATTTCCGCCCCCTGCAGGAGCTCAGGTGTGTCATGCTTTAGCTTTCTTCACTTTATCCTCTCGTCTGTTAAGATCGTCTGACTGATAACCAAGAAATATTCCCGTCCAGGTGTGCTCTTCTTCTCCTTTGTTTGTCTTTTTCCTTGTTTGTTCTGCAGGATGTGGGTTGACTGGTGTGATTCTGTGAATGATGGCATGTCCTTTTTTTTTTTTTTAACGAGCTGTTTACGTGGCGTCGGGTAGATGGAAGTGTTTGATGTTTGCGTGCGGAAAGACGGTGCCAAAAAGCCAGAGTGAACCACGGCTTGTGACGTTGTGTTTTGACACATTTGAATCGTGCAGGTCCCTACACAATAAAGAAGCAATAAGAGAAGAAAGGCAAAATAAGCTCAAATAATTGATGGGTTTTTGACTTTTGAAGACATCATCATTCAAGGTGTTGAAGAGTGCGATCATGCCTGTAAAGATAAGTCATCTCTCAATGTGTTGCTTCAGAGGATGAGAAGATAACATCTGCTGATTGTTGAGGATAAATTAGGTAGAAAATATGGCAGCAACGCAGTCCACTGGTGAAGAGTATAATTTGTTCAATAAGGAAAATCTGTTCATTTAATGCAGCTATAACCCAACAAATCAGATTACTTTGAATAATGTGCCTTAATAGTATTTTGTATTATGTGCATTTCTTTTACCAGCTGAGAGGACTCGAAAACACTTCACTGTCTTGACCTTATGAGTCAATATTTTACTTCAGGTTAACATATGTTGAGTTATACAATTAGCTTGGACAATTTTTGATTTAAAAAAAACAAAACAACAGCACTTAAGAACATTTTTCAAAATGGAAAAGGAAAGTTAACAAGACTAAATTCTTTCCTATAGGCCAGATTTTTTAATCAGAGCATCATCATATTTTTCTTTAGTCAGTTTTAAAGCAATGAGTCTATAAAACCACTGTCCTTCTTTCTGTCCTTGTTCACATTTATGATATGCAAATTCAAAGCAGGACCATTTGCATCTGAGTCCCCAAAGAAATTTCTGAATGTGCAGTACCAAAAATTGAATTTAGAGGCCATGTTTTTTTCTCCTTGTCTGGGTAAATTGTTCCATCAGCCATCTTCCAACAAATAATTCTAGGCTTTCCAAACATCAGCCTATTCTCCAGCAACATCAATAATTATAACCAGTTTTCGACAATGCAATTACTTTTTGGAAAAATGTGCTTAATAAATGTTCAGTGCTGTGGAATACAGTTAGCAAGGGAATCAATTTTCTCCATTATATATGTGTGTGTGAGGAAATTAAATTCATATTTATTTCTGTTTCCAACTGCATTTTAACAAGTTAAATTTCATCCACACAATCATTCTTCATAGTTGTGTCCTTTCAAAAGTTTCCAAAAAAGATAAACTCTTTCACCTAAAGCATGCTGGCTTACATCTCCAAAGCAGATGTGTGGAATAGGTGAAATCCTCTCGAGCAGCTGCATTCAATACTGGTTCATTGACCATACAAAGACAAATGACTAACAGCTGTTTTATTTGCTGCAGACACATTCTCAGAAGGTGAATTTTGCTTTGTATCCATCCTCTGTATTGCACAGTATGCATTCTACAATCCAGCAAAGATCTCAAGTACAGCATAAATGCTAACAAAATGCATTATGTGTCTTTGTTCTACAGGCCCACACTGAACACCATAATTCAGGATTTTCTTGAAATAGGTAATAAAAGGAACAAACTCAAATAATGATGATCAGTCTCAGGCATTTGCAAGTAGAACGTGTAGACAATTTCATATTTCCCTTTTTTATTTCAGTAAGAAGACAGCTTGGGGCTGTAGACTTTAAGTCAGCACTTGAACACTTGGAGTTCAACTTGGATAAGTCACGTTTGTATGACAGATGTCAGAAAAAGGAACAGCAAAAGACAGGGGAAACAGGAGACGTGTTTATGGAAAAGCCAGTATTTTCCTGTGATAAGCAGTAAACCTGTAAAAGAGTCTGTCCACATACACTGATACACAGCATGCTGTATGCAATGTAAAACTCAAAACATGTCTTATTACCGACATCAGCAACAAGTCCCAAGATGGTCACTTTAGAACAAAACATAATGAGATGGATAAATTTAACTTGATCCCCTGTGATCAATATTCATTTTTTTCTTCTTCTAGCTCTTTTTGTTATCCTGGATCAGTAGTTACACTGAAAATGAAACTATTTTCTTATCTCTATGTTTTCACCAATGATGCTGTCTCTGTTGCAGGGATCTGTAGATGATGATTGCACAGAAGTCACATACAAATAAGCTTAACTTCCGATGCAATCAATGAGCTCACACATGCTGGTGTGCAGGGTTTAAGATCTTATCGATACGTAAAAAAAATGCCTGTAAGGCGTAATGCTGGGCTTTTACATAAATGCACATCAACAAAATCATCGACTCGCAAATGATCCTTTACCCCAACCTCGGAAATTTGTCAAGCGCTTACTCAAATGAAATCTCAAATCAATAGATTCTGATCCTCAACATGAGGGCTCATTAATGTGTTCTAATGACATTAACGCAGATGCAAATCTGAATAAAAATTATGCTTCAGACAAGGCTTACCTGCTGGGCTCAGGTGAAGCATCCCAGTGCAAAGCACTACAATTTAAAAGCAATTACATGAGACTGCAACAAGGAGACACGATGCCTTAACTGCCCACTCAAGAATTCCGTCCACAGCAGCAGTTTTTTAATTATACAAAATAAGCTTTTCTAAATAAAAATGCACTTCATGATATTTTCCTACATGTGTAAATACAGATACAATTCTGTTAGACCTACATATTATTATAATGAGTGTAGTCCTGTGTGACCTTTTCAGAGTGTGTTATGATAGCGAGAAGGTCAGCAAATGTCCTCTTTGTTCAGAACGAGAGGAGGAGGAGGGGGGCTGGCTTAATGTGAGCTGCACTAATTTAGATATTACATCAAGGACTGTGGAACATTCTGATGAGGAAATGCTCACATAAACAAACAGCATATGGCTCACACTCCAATGAGGCATGCTTATGTTTTTTTTTTAACCTAATAAATGAGAGCTATGTTGAAAAGGTATAAATTATAAATGTCAGGGAAGAAGTTCTGATTTTTATATACCTCAGACACAATCTTAAGGAGAAATTTGATCTATTATCTGCTTTTATTTCTGACTGTTCAAGTAAATTCAAGATGATATAAGACTAAATGACTTGGCCTCTAAAACTTATTGTTAAAGGGGAAAAAAAGCTAATTTTTTCATGCATTTTCTCTGAAAGTATTATGTTCAAATGATAAAAAATCAAACATTAAAAGTAAGATTTCATCCTCCTGCTAAGCTTTTGACACCAGCTTGTCAGTTGTAGGTGCCTCACAGTGTGGTTGCACAGTGCATCTTCATCTATGGAACAATCAGAGAGCTCTGACTCAGCTCAGACACTTAACTTAACTTAATTCTGCTCAAGTACCACTGAACCATTTCAAGGTCACCAAGTAGCAAACAATTCCTGAGCAAACATTTCATTAATCTTAATTCATTAAGATGCAGCTATATGCTACCTCCACCGCCATCTGCAGCGGGACACCATCTGTTGTCCAGTCGATGCTCTTGTGCCACTTTCATATGACCTCACTGCTGGGACACGTTCATTTAACACTTTGTGATAATGACTCACCTTTCATATCACTCCGCATGCATTTACGACCTATTGTATTTAGTCATGCATACCACCTTAAAATGAGACCTCTGCAATGGATTGATAATAATGAAATTATAATAATAATCATTTGAAACACTTTGATCTGAGCTGCAGATTGTTTTTTCAAACTAAACAAAACTGACGACCGTAATTCTGCTATGATGAAATGGAAATGAAATGCCATCATTCTTGAGAAATGTCGACCTCATAAAGATAATATTTTTTAAATCATGACACTTATCACCTTATGAATCCTTGTGATATTTACACTCTGGCTATTCTTGGAAGTGTGGGTATTATCACAAAACTTATCACGAAATTCAGACAAAGGATGACGGAAAAGCCTTTCGGGGCTTTTTATTTTTCTTGTGTTTATCCTTTATTTCTTTTCTTTCTTTCACATCATGCTTACCTACTGTTTAATTCTGCAATGAACATATGCTAATCATGAGCTCATCTTAATTGAATTTAGTTTAATTAAGGGCTATTTTAAAACTTAAGAGGAAACATGCTGTTATCTTTACTTTTCTGATAAACACAGGGGGCAGTGCAAATACAGGTACCTCCCCCAGATTTAAAGAGATTTTATAATAGTTATGTATGCATAACAAGAGGGAAAACTATTTCCCAGGCAGACACCACTGTATCTAACAGCTGACATGAAAAAAATTTGACAAAAAACAATAAACATGGATTTACACTTCAAGGATTTGACCTGATCGCTTTTCTCTCATATCCTCTCGCTTCACTTGATGCACCTTCTGCTATGATTGATAGAAATTACAGAGCTATAGCAGAAAGAGAACACATCCACTGCTTGTTCCTAGAAAAGATAATAACCTGAAAGGTGCGTATGTCAGACAGATTTAAATCAAAGTAACAGACCATTAGAGTCCTCCAAAAGCCTCTGCTCCTGAGGGTGAACACGATATCAAAGGTGAATAGTTTCCCCTTAAATAATTCTTCAAATAGCCTACAAAGCACATTACATTTCAATGAACCACATGCCACAGAATGTAATCTGTAATAACCGTGCTGTGCAGGCTATATTAGAGGCACTGAAATGGATTGGCACTATTTTGCCGAGGCTGTGCAAGAGAGGGACACATTGTGTAATATCTCAATGTCATCCCAGAGATTATTGAGAAATAGCTTTGGAGTAACTGACAAAACTGAAAGCGAGAACTAATAATAGTATGAACAAATAATGCTTCATCAACTCAGGATGAAACAGAATGATCAAGGGAACAGGCTCTGAGTGCAGTTTTATAAAGGGTGGGGGATCAGACACTGCTACATCAGGGTGCATAATGAGTTTGGAGCGTTGTTATGTGATGGAGGGTACTATTTTACAATCAGTTCTCTACTTCATTTGGCTCTTTCAGAACTCAAAATATTCCTCTGGAAAAAGGCTTGTTATGTACAATCAGAGGCGTTTGCTTGGTGCACAGATATAGTTGATAATTGCAGACACACCTCCACTCAACACAGGATCTTGTGGCTCATTAGATTCTGATTTGCCATTAATGGCAGAAATGTTCCTGTTTTCTCACGTTTCTTTCCTTTTTTTTGTTAATAGCAGTCATTAGATTATATATTTCTAATTTACTGATTGCACTGGGAGACCATCCACTGGAAAACAAACAATAAAAATGTTAATCCAACCAAAACTGGACATGCAAATTTGTTAATCTGACTGCAAATGTACAAAACTGAGCTTCTGAAAACCAGATAATACGAATGCGGATTAAATCACTCCTGCACAGATCTATATGAATACAGCCTAATTCCCAGTATAGCTGCTGTCATTCACATGTGTTTCTGTTTCTTTAGTCAGACAGCTAAACACGTAAGAATCCATGATTGATAATAAGACCATTAAAACTACGTGTCAGGTATTTCCAGACTGTCATCCTGATTTTATAACTACATTTGACTAAATCAACATTCAGGTAACTTAAAGACTTTGCTTATAAGTGCACGTCTTTATTCTTTTTCTTCCTTTCAGGCCGGCTGTCCTTTGGTCAGTGGTGCCTTTGTATTCTAAACAGCTGCAGACAGGGAGCCAGAGGACTCTGGGGCTGCTGGTCTTCCCATGCTGGGAACGAGTTGTCTTAGCATGATGGTGACGACTGCTTTTCCATAGTTATTGATTCTTTGGGCTGTTTATTCCCATCAACACCAAGCCAAGCCTTCTCGAAAAGAACTAAGCCATTTTCCTATTTTCCTCTAAAACTATCTTCCAAACAATTGTCCTATTGGCAAAATCCGGTGTATTCAAATGGGATGAGATTTCATATGCATCTCACATTCTCCTATTCATTTATCTCTTATTTCATTGCAGCAGGTGAAATACTAAACCAAATCTTATTTCATGTGTTCTTAAAGGCTTTCAAATTGTTATTAAAAAGTGCAGAGTGAGCAGAAGCAGGGATACTCAGGACGACTTCAGGAGCCAGAGGGGCTCCCAGATTTCGTCTTCACGGGAGCTGGCTGTGGATTTTCACTCTCTGGATAATGCGGTGAATCTGATGTGAGTCAGCTCCACCAAAAAGAAAGAGCAACACAAAAGAATCAAATAGTCATGTAACTGATCGCATGCATCGGGGTGGGTATGTTGTATTGTGTTACATGATATTCATTCATTGTGAGGCTGGTACTGTGTGGTTTTGCTACTTCAAAGTTTACAGCTGCAAACAGTTGCAAAGCTTTAAGTTTATGTGTATAACTGGTGCATATAATACAACTTCCACATATTTCTTAAATTCACATCCAGCCCATTGTTTTTACACGTAAATAGTGTTACTTGTGTCCTACACGCACAGAATGATAAACGTGAGGAAACATACTTTAGTCCGTCAGTTTGTAATAAATTTAGCTTTTCCACATAATCATGTTCATCTCTACAATCACTATTAGCTCATCTAGAATTCCATGGCAGCCACACATCTCAAAAAAGTTGGGGCATCTGGGAACTGAGGCGTCCAGTTTCACGACCTCTGGGAAAGAAATACAATCCTGTTCTTTTCTGATATAATATTCTACCAGTCTAACAATCCTGGTTCTTCTACGTCATTTTTTTTTAAACAACATGATGCACCAAATATTTCAGCTGTTACAAGGTCCAGAGCACTCTTCTCCTTTGAAGCCATGCTGTTGTAAAAGGTGCAGTATGCGGCTTAACACTGTCTTTCTGGAATAAACACACCTTCCTTGAATCAATCTTCACCTTGGCCGGACTGTATGTTGCTCAAAAAACTGTATATGCCTTTCAGACGTACAAGTTGCAAGCTCCATAGGCTCTGATGCACCCGCATGCTGTCAGAGATGCAGGCTTTTGAACTGAGCACTAATAGAAGACAAGACAGATGGTCCCTCTCCTTTTTAGTCCTATGGGCACAGCATCCATGATTAAAAAAAAAAGAAGAATTCAAATTTTGTTTTGTCTGGATTGCGAGCTTCGGCCCACAGAATTTCTGGATCATGTTCATATAATGCTTCCTCTCTGCATAATAGAGCTTTTGAACAGGGTTTTTCTGAACTCATGCAGTGATTTCCATGACAGAATCACATCTGGTTTTTATTGCATTAAAGTATCTGAAGACCATGGGCATGCGACATTGATTTTACTGAGTGCAGGTCCAGATTCTCTGAATCTTTTGATGATATTATGTACTCTAGATGATGGAATATTTAATCTTCACAATTTTGCATTATTCAGAAACTTCTCCACGATTTGTTGAAGCATTTTTTTGTAGATTGCTGAACCCGTGCCCATCTTCATTATTGAAAGACTCTGCTTCTCAAAGGGGCTCTTTATATGTTCGATCACGTCACTGACCTGTTGCCAGTTAATCTCATTAGCTGCAACATGTTCCTCTCACTGTTTCTTCAGAGTACCACCTTTTCTTTCCAGCCTTTAGTTGCCCGGTCCCAGATTTTTTTTCTAGACGTGTTGCTTCCATCAAATTCAAGATGAGCTTAACTTTTTATGAAATAATAAAATGCCTCACTTTTAACTTTTAATGTTTTATATGTTACATTAGGAATAAAACATTTGATTTGCAAAATCATTGCACTCTGTTCCCTATTCACAGTTTACATCCAAACCTTGAATAGGGGTTGTACTTCCACTTCCTTAATCTTTCATAAAAATGTAATTATTTTTTTTAATTCAACATAATGTGTGGTTGTGGTTTTCCTAAAATAACAGCCGTTCAACAGCAAAACATGATGTTTGTGTAGACTGGATCAGCGAGTGTGAATGTGTGTGCCCATCTGTCATAACCTGCTCATAGTAGTTCCTCTGCTTATTGATTTTGTCAATAAATCCCTTCGGTTTCATGTTCGGTGTCTTCCGTGTTGCCTTACTGCTGATCAAACTGATGTCCCTCCTGACCTCTCCTCGTCTGCCCCTTTTGGACCTCCCCAGGCAGCCAGCCATCTGTTTGTTGTGCTTTTATGGAATAACATCTCAAATCTGTACATTAGAAAATTACACTTGTCCATACAGCAGTGTGTATGCAATACTGCAGCTTACATTGAATTAGATATACTTGCACAACCATTAGCAGTCATGTCTGTTAGTTTGTGGTTCATTTTCATATCTTTCTCTGATTATCAATACATCAGGTTAATCATGTTATTCACACTTAACCTGCCGTGGTAAACAAACATCCTGAGCAATCCTGCTCTCATATACTCACTCTAGCTCAGCAATTACTTGCGTGTCGATTTGAGACTTTTAAAACAACGTGATAAGTGTAATTGCAACTCAATTGTCTGAATCATCAATGTAGAAAATGTGACAATCTTGGCATTACTGTCACGATCACAGCTTTGTAATTAAATGGGCTTTGTCTGCACATGGATCATTGCTTTCAGCTGATTAAGAAACGATAGGAAAGACTTTATAAATCAAGGACAACCAACCCAACTAATTAGCTGTCCTAACCATTACATCTACTAACAACTGCTTTGGGTGGTTTAACTTACATAATCAACTTCATTATTAGATTGTTTCACTAAATCTTGCAATGGGTTACATTTCATAACAAGCCAGTTTAGCAGAAGGTGCATCTTATCATTTCATCTTAATTCTTTGTAAAGTCACATGTCACTTAGTCAAAATAAACCAAGAGCTATTTTTATTCTACTCAGTGACAAGGGCAAACAGTGCAGTGGGTTGTTTCAATTTGAAAAAACAATGCTTGGGCTTGATTGTAATTTGTCATTTAATCAATTAATAAACCTTGACAGCAATATCATATCAAGGTGCAAAACTAAAAGTATGAAGGACATGCTGTAACTTAACGATTTAATTACTCAAGGATATCATGTGAATACAAAGCAACTCCATTCCCCCCGTGAGAGCAACACTCAGGATGCAAAGCTGGGGAGATAATCCTCTAACTGCAAGAAATCTGTGACAGTTGTCTCTGTTTAGCAAAGATTGTGCCCTCAAAAGCTTCACCTTCAGACTGGGGCTATTATGTTTCCCCTGATATGGGGCTGATGCTAATCAGTGTGGATTGTATTTTATGCCTCGAGGCGGGAAAATCTGCTGATGAGGGTCCAACAATAAATGAACCTTATCACCTAATGACATCTTTGCCCACCTTGTGGCTTACTGAAAAGGCCCCTGCTAAATGTCACAGGCAGGCAGAATACACATGTGAGATAATTAGAGAAATGAATGATTCACAGATGTATCGGTCACTTAGAATTATCGCTGATAGCAAACTCGGGGGCCTCCTGGATACACTATCACTGATTTCTTTTCATTTTTTAAAACAGAAATATTTTGGTCTCAGCTAAATTGCAGTGATAAGGCAAGTTTTATTGGAGCTGACGTCGGTAGACTCTACAGAGAATAAAGTACATCTTTTACTAAGTATTTTTGTGGCTCTAAACCTGAAACGTTCATCACATAATGGTGCACTGAACACACCCCATGATGTTGTAAATAGGCTAGGCCTGAGTTGCTTGGCAATGAGTTGCTCCTTCATAGCTATCTTATGTTAAAAGCCAGATCACTGATTATATAAAGGTGATGTATGGATATCTGTCATCACACTCCAAAGAGGTTTAATCAGCAATCTTCCACTAATTAACACATAATTGCAAGTGTTGACTTGAAAATAAATCAATATTTGTCTCACTTATATTCGTCATAACACCCTTGTACAATTGAGTTGATCACAACCACTAAATAAGTCCGTGTGTATGTGTGTGCATATGACACAGAGTTTGTGTTATTTTGGATGGAAATGCTCTGTAGAGCGGGGCTAAGTAGACAATCACTCATTCTGAGTAACGGCAGAGGTGAAATGTAAGTAAACGCTGCGAATGTGCATGGCCACCCAAGTGCCAGATGCTGTGAGCTAGTGCCAGCACTGCAAGTGAGTGACTCATTATATCAGGAATCCATTGGCCTTTCTCTGATGACTCTGTTGCTCATTTAGACCAGAAAGTCTGCCTCAGACTTTCTTCCATCAGGGAGATCGGCCAATTGGGACACCTCCCGATTAATTATTGCCATTTAAAAAAAGTTATTTAAAAAAAATAACATTGAAAACGGGACCATGAGGAGGCAGCTTTGGTATTAGAGAAAGGAAAACAGTTTCTCTGTAAGCAGCAGATTATGAAAACATTAAACAACAATTACCATAATGAGAGTTATTGAAGCGGTAAGGTAGCAGACAAGCTGTGTGCATCTGGTTACTGCATCTGGCTGCAGTGGCAGAGTTTTGCTGTTCCTTCCCCGTGGATCCAGAAATGGCAAGTCAGTAATTGTCATGTACTGAAAATGACCTCACAGGCTGTGTGTTGATGTATGCACTGCTATGGATACTGAGTGTTCTGTCAGAAATGTTGAAGATGTCACTTTGGGGAAACAGAGAGAATGGTTTCAGTCTGTAATTTGTATCCCTTTCTGTGTGTTAAGAAATGAGCAAAAGATAGGTGTTAAAATTGATATGTAAGGTTGATAGGATTGAAATCTTCAGCTTTCATTTTGGCAAACACAGTCACAGAGAGCAGCCAAACTTAGCTCTGCATGAACTCGCTGCACAAATGTTTTATTCAAGGTAATGGAGCAATCAGATTAAATTTGGACCATGAAGTCTTTTGCTTCATAGACATTTGGTTTGGGATTTGGTTACAAACAGGAAAGTGGCTTTCATACAGCTTAAATGTGAGCCTAATTCCATAACTCCAGATTTGATAAAGTGAATTATCGCAGCTCTTATCATTAGCATTTCTCACATACCTTTGAAGCACAGAGGTTGCGAGAGATATGCAAATAAAACAACAAATACCAGGGGAAAAAAAATAAGCATTACAGTGAAAACAATTACATTTTTTCTGTGGTTGACTGCAGTATCTCCCATGGAACCAGTTTCTTTCTCCGTGTTAAATGGTGTTTACAGAGGTACAGAAAACACAACAAAAAAACAGGAAACACTTGAACATTTCAGTCTAAAGCGCAACAGATCTCAGACAATGCAACATTCCACTGCTGTGTTTCGTTGTCGTCTTTTCTGTTTCATTCTTGTGTTTTACTGTGGCATTTCCTGAATTATTGCGTTTTCTGTTCTTGTTGTTTTGTCCCTTGTTGTCAGCTCGGGGTCCCCGTGGTGTTCACATCTGTGGACGTCATCAGGACATCATCAACCACACGGCTCAGATTTGTAGAACTAGACATTATTCTTAATAATGCCTGCATCATATTGTGGGTCACACAGGCCCTCTACAGATCATCTGTAATACAATTAATGTTTCGGTACATGTAATAAAAAAAATAAGCTGACAATTTTTATTATTGTTATGTTGTTTTTTTTCTCTACCCCCCCCCTGCCTGGTTTGTCACTGGCGATTTAATGTACAATACTGAAGCCTGCCCTCACTGCACACTGCAGGCCATTTAATCAGGGAGTGGGATTAAAGCTGAGCAGACCAGTCCCAGATAAGACATACTGTAACATGACTCTCTACTAGGGACTCAAGATGGATGGGCTGGGCTACAGTCTGGATGGAACGCCTCCATTGGGCTCTTTGGCCTGGTGGAACCCATCAATCAGGGTGGCACCAGAGGTCTAGGCTGAGGCAGCGTAATGATGCGAACAGCATGTGGCCAAGCCATCCCTGGCTGCTCAGGTGTAAGGGTCTGCCCTGTCCAGCGGTCCTCTCAGCTCCTTCACCGCTGCCATCCATCAAGTACCAGCCTTTTTCACAGTATGCAATAGATTCAGTAGGATTGATAAGAAAACTTTGGATAAAGACAAATTGTACATGGAGTTAAACATTTTTATTTGTGCTTTTACAGACTTCCACACCTGTGGTAGGAGAAATCCACATTAATTAACCCTTGGAACTCTTAATGGAATTTCCCACTTGAAAGATAATTAATGGAGGTTTGGGCTGAATTATATAATTATATTGGAAAAGCAGTAAGGAAGTAAAGACCACATTGATCACTCTCTGTAATAGCAGTAGTACAGGAAGTTGCCATTAGCCATTTTCATGTGCCCCATACTTAAGGCTGAGTAGATGCTTCAATCTTTCTCTAATGTTCATTAAAGGACATATTTTATTGCACATTATGTGCTTTATACTCCTCACACAAACATATTATGCTCCTGGATGAAGGTTTCCTTATGAGTCCCATAAAGCAGGCCTCATGAATATGAGTGGAAAAGCTGCTGCTCAGTCTGGACTCCGTGTGAAGGGAAGGTCATTTGGTAGAAAGCATGCACTGCAAAAATGTATGCTTATAAAAATGTCTTCGGTTTCCAAGCTGCTAAAATACGTCTGCTGCAGCCTAATGGACTTCTTTCCAACCACTGGAAGCAGGGTTGGATTTCAGAGAGTTATAAGCCTGAATTAAAGCAAACCCATTCTTTGGTCAAGGATTTGTTTTGTGCTGTCATGAGGTGCCAACACTTTACCCCCTCAACAGACCCTGAAATTGCATTATGACTGCAATAGCTCGATTATTTCTTGGTTTCGGTACCATCGTAAATTGAGTGTACGTGTAGAGTCAGCGAGGTAAATGAGCATTGACAAGTGGCAGATGAATCCTGTTCTTGTCTCCTGCTTGTTATTGAAAACTGCATCCATGGCTGTGATTTGTTTCCATGGATGTGGTAATGACAGAAGCTGAATCAACAAAGCATTTTCCAATTTTCTTACGGAATCTCTGTTGGATGATTTCTTTTTTTTTTGAAAAGCCAGTGTGTATGAATGCGTGATAATTGCTTTTTGTTCTTCACTGATCACAGGTATGGCAGATCCTGATTAAAACCCAAAATCGGATTTCTAAAATTGGGATATGAGGTGTGAGGAGGGGTGTTGTTCGATGCATTTGTAACCATTTTGCTCCTCTTGAATTTCAGAAAATCATTAAGGAACATGTTTTCCACGTGTTTATCAATGTGATGTTGATTGTTTCATTTACATGAAAGGGGATTTCACACCTTTCTGGCACTGAATGAATAATACCCCCACAAATCCTTGTAAGCTTATAAAAACCCAGAGAAAGATTTGCTAATGTAGGAGCAGCACCCCCGGTGCCTATTTTTTCTATGTCACATTGTGTTAATCTCATCCATATTTGGGCATCCAATCAGTAAGACCTTTCTGTTAACTTCATAATTAAGGAATGCATCATTATTCTGACTTTAATTACATTACTATGTAACTTTGTTTTAATTAGAAATGCCCTTCTCTAATGGGAGCATAGTTTGACAGACTTTTGAGTGCTGGGGTGTAAAAGCAATTTTTCCATCCCGCTCAAGCTTCATTATCATAAAATTCACCCAAGGAACTTCGTGACCATGAAAATAAGGAAATGACATTGATGGTCAAATCTTTTTGTCTATCATAGTATGCAAATTGCCAAAATTGTATGCACTGTAACTGCTTGTAGCTGTAGTCTGTTCAGAGCGTGTCCCATTTCCTACACCATGCGCACTGTAATCAGAGGGTTAATAGCAGCTTTTTATAAAGGGCAGCGAGCATGAACGTCCTTTTTGGAATGAGAGGGGCAACGTCAGGAGATTATTAAGATGTGCTGCCAAGACTTAATGGTGTTCCAGCACATTACGTACACCTCTGTATGTCATTGGGTTTTGTCAGGCATAAAAACAGTCATTTTACTAATTTGAACAAACCGTTCTTCATTGCCATGGTAATGATTGGGAAGCAGTGCAGCCCAGTCAAGTCATCACTGTGTCACGGATGACCAGTCTCATTTGCTATAACATCATAGATGGCACTGTTGCACTGCTGACAATCAGGCTGACAGTGTGTTGATGTAGCAGTCAGAGAGCACAGATTTTGTTGTCGTGCCATATCTGTGCATTTACAGAAAAGCTGTCGGCAGCCATTATTGAACAACTAAAACATGTTATTTATTCACATCTTTTTTTTACATGCGTTCTTATGTTAAGTGATTGTATTATTGCAATTTTGTTATAGAATTATGTAGTGACAAAATATGTGCATCTTCAACATGACACTTGGCTATCTTTTTAGTCTTTTTTTTTTTGGAGGGGGGGGGGGGGGCACAGTTTCCAAGAAGAAAATGCTAATTTCTCATGAAGCTACGGGTGCTTGTTTGCTGTGAATTATACACAGGAATATGACATGTCATTCACCTTGACAAGCCTATTTTCTGCTCTGTCATTCAACCTGCGCATGTGAATCATAGCTATCTGCATTTATTAAAGTATTCAGAATGTGCTGACAGTCATTTTTCTATTGCTGCATGTCCCAACTGTTTTGTTTAAGAATATACTACATCAAGACACAGAAGGAATAACACTTAAAGTCTGACTCTCCTCATACTCCTCTCCTCATACTATGTTCAATTTTTCCAAAATTGAACATAGTATTTCATTTAATTTTAATTAAATGCAGCTTGTGGGTAGATATTGTGAAAAAAAGTAATTAAGATTGTAATTTTCATGATGTGAAAACCTTCAGTCGAGATGCTGACTTTTACAATAGCATCGATGGGGAATAGTTTTTAAATCTCCACTGGTAAATGCTGAGTTTCTTTCGCTGTGGAAGAGAATACCAGCTGAATATCAAAAGCATGTAAGGCTTATCAGCAAGCTGTTTACCTAGGCAAACACTCTGCATATGGCAGGCCAAACAGGCCTTCGAGGGACTGTGGACCAATCTAATGGTGCACCAATTTAACAAAGTGATGTTTTAACGAGCCTGGATCCAAGGGACAGTATTGCTATTTTCACCTGAGGTCCCTGTTGAAGGAAGAAATCCAGCACCTGGCTCTGAATAACCGCATGACACAACAACATACTAAAGTCTGCTGACAGAAAAAATCATCTTGTTTTCCTCATCAGTTTGTTGCTCTTAATTCGCACATTAAATGCAATTTGAACCAAACCATTACATGCAATGCTGGTAAGATTTGGCTTTCAGAACGGAAGCCATTTATGAATTGTAAATCAAATATCGATAAAATGACATCCTGAATTATGCAATAAAAACATTGAGCCGGTTTCTGTTGCAGCCTGGATGCAGCTATAACAAGCATCTCAAGCAGGACACTCGCCTCCAGAGCCGTGACTCTTGGAGTATCTCTTTACTCCGATGTTCATGATCACACAGATGCTCACACTCTGTGAATCTAGCCTCATTAAGAACAGAAAGTTCCAGTTTCGAAATGTTTTTTTTTTCCACGCCACAAAGCGTGTGTTTATCATGCACTGAATATAACATGCTGGAGCAAAACACCACATTGTAAACAATAGAGCAGCTTCCTCTGCAATGGTTAAGATATTGAACCAACGTGGTGTAACAGATCAAAACTTTTACGGTTTAGAGGCAATTATTTCAAACCTGAATGTGCTCTGATCTATCGATAATGCAGTTAGATATGGAATTTAGAATAAAAATGAAGAATTTACAATCCCAATTAAAATACATGGCACTGGGTCCCATATTTTTGCCTGAAATAAAATGAAAATTCACTAGCACATTATTTCAGAATGTCATGCATAAAATAACATAAAGTGCACAGCGATGGGAGTGGAGACTGTAGCCTTAACGGCTAATACAAATGAATAATGGATAAAAACACATCAATCAAATGGAATACCCCCAAATGCCAGACCTGGGCCTTTTAATGCAGACATCACAGTGTTCATACTGTGAGGATGCTCTTACTTTGCAATATGCAGATTTCCTGGAGCTTTTTTGGAGCTTGTTAAATAACAGATAAAAGGTGAGCCTAACACCTTGTCCGACTTAATGAGGTTTTTATTAGGGATGCACCAATACCACTTTTTTTTCAAACCGATACGATATCAATACTTGGATCTGAGTACTTGCCGATACCGAGTACCGATGCCGATACTTCTACCACAAAAAAATGTAATGAATTGGAAGACAGGTTTTGGTCTCACTAGCCCAGTGGTTCCCTAACTTTTTGTACCCAAGGCACACCAAAGGACAAGTAAAAATCTCAAGGCACACCTATTGTGCAAAATAGCCCTTATAACACGTGTTATCACTTGTAGCGTTACCGGGTATTTATATACCTATTAAATATAAGGATTTATGAGATGTTCTTACAGTCTCAAATAAACCTTACCTCGAATTCAGGGCACCACCCACCTAGGTTTTAACTTAATTTAAGTCACAGTCAGGTAGGAAAACTGTTTGAAATCTTACGATCCTGGTGTTAAATTAATTAATAATTAATATTCAATTAATATTCAGTCTCATATCTCGCTACTTTCGTGAAGTTCTCGTTTGGTTGGACAGACATTACGTAAAGAAAGCATACGACACAATCTGTGATTATAACATATATATATATATAGATATATGAGCTGTTTATTACAATGATATGATCTTAGACATGAACCTTTAAACAAACAGGAGATGCATTGAATATGGGTGATTATATAAAAACACTTAGTGAATATAAAATAAAATATGGGAATGGAGAGTTACTGGATTTATTCAAATAGTTTGGGTTGGCTGACTATTTGAAGCTAAATACTGACATTTTGGATTAATTTATCATTCTGTGAAAGCCTCGAGACATCCATCAAACCCACTTTAAGGTGAAAACGGGTCGGTCTTACTGTGCTTAGCCGGTTCGGACCACGGCAGCGGCCACGCGGGTCCGAGGGGATTTCTCTTCCGCTCTCTGGGCCTTTCTGGTTGTGGTGGCTGACTTTAGCGGACTTCTCAGTTGCTTCTTTTCACTGGGAAACGGGAACGATGGTGCCGAGGGCTGTGGTTAGATGATCGAATCTTCTGAGTGTCAGTGGGTCCGTTGCTTCTCTGATGAAGTGAACTTAAGTTCACAGAAGATTAATAAAAGGTTGCTTGGAGTTGGCTTCTTGGTAGGAAAAGGTGATGATGGCGTGAAACAGCGGAGGTTAGGACGTGCGACGTAGAAGGACGTGGATGGCGAGGGACGAACAAAAACACGTAAAACGTGCATCTTCAGAGTATTTCAATCTGTTTCTTTGTTCGGGTCTTTCTGTCTCGTCTCCGGGGTCTCACGGGGTTCTGGAGGGTCTCCTCCGGTCGTCCGCTGCATCGTTATCCACACGTCCTTCCGTTCTCTCCTGAGATTATGGGAAAACTCACAAACTCTGGTGAGCTCTTCTCTTCTGCTTAAACCATCTCTAAAAGTCTCTGAGCAGCTGTTCTCTGCTCAAATCTCCTTCTGAAACTCTGGGTTGGAACCCTTCTGGAACAAGAGGCAAGAAGCAAGAGAGCAGATGCCTCAAGCGAGCCAGCAAAACGAGAGAACTAGAGAGAGACAGAGAGCCAGAGAGAGCGTGTGTTTTCCGCGGTTCCGGGTTTTGACTCTCGGAGGCGGGGCTTACACTACTTTTTCAGCCAATGACATGCTTGAACTGTGTGCATGTCTGTGTAAGGTGATCTGTGCTATAGGGGGATTTCTGGATGAGACAAAGAACTCTGTGTTTCTCCATTACTCCCATCTCATAGAACATTTGTCTCGGTGATTCTGAGAACACCACATCTTGTTAAGATATGCAGATTAAAGATATAACATAGACTTGTAATATAAAGACATCAAAATAACACACATGATAAAGACAATTATGACTTTCAAAATTCAGATGAATATCTATGAAATCGTGACATATGAATAGTGAGTCACACAATGTTCATTTTCTGTGTTAACAATGGGGACACCAAACAAATACCAAATAGATACTGAAGGGACATGTTAGAAGTTACTAGTTGCATATATTGTCCATTTTACTGAGTCCTCTGGGATTTAAATGTTCAACTAATCAACACTGCAGACCACTAGGGGGCAATGTGGTTCCATCAGGCAGGTTGGGCGTTTTCCACCAAAATCAGTTCTTTGTCAATATTTAAGCCAGAATCGTACAAATTGTCTCTATATGCGTCTTGTGATCAAGCTGGAAACCTGAAAGAAATTGTACACGGTTATCAAACACATTTAATATAGTTTTAAGATTCGACTAAAAGTGAGTCTTCTCAGTTCGTGTGTAGCCATCTGGTCGGTTTGCTGGTGAAAAGCGGTGTTAAAGTGTCAACTTTCGAGTTATGGTCTAGATAAGATAGTAAGTGTCCCACTTTTCCAAGAGTGAGTTCGACTCCCCAAAAGCTCTTAAGGGTGTTGTAAATTAGGCAGTTTCTGTCTCTTTTTCCTTTGTGGAAAGAAAATGAAGATCTGGTTTATATCCACATACGTAAACATCCCCCACAGGAATGTTGGTTTTGTCAAAGTTTGAAAAACTCTTAATCCACACGGCACTGTGACTGCTACACACTCATATCATGTAAAATATCTGTAAATGTGCATTATTATTTACTAATGCCAAATACAGTGTGACAAGACAACTATTACTCATGAAATATTTATTAACGAAATATTTAAAAAATTAATTTGAAACTTTATCAAATTAGGCTTCATCAAAGCAGCAACAGTCATTTAAACCAGACAAGTCACAAAATTAAAATTAGCTAACTAGCAGTTAAGTTACCATTAGTTTTCCTCTGTATTATGAAATGAGTACATACAAAGTACTAATATAGTAAATAAGATAAAAATATTTTTGTGTAGTTGTATATTGCACACCAGGACTTGGACACCCTCTGATCGCGGTCTTCATGGTATCGGTTCATGGTATCAGTTAACTTTAACGAGTACGAGTAGAGTATGTTAGAACAGTATCGGCCCGATACCCGATACCAGTATCGGTATCGGTGCATCCCTAGTTTTTATGTTTCACACAGGTGAAGTTTAAATATTTTGACAGACGTTACACCTGAACAGTATTAACTAAACTTGCATCCAAGTTTCTAAGTCTAAATGTAAAAAGTAGAGGATGTGGACTGCTCATTTGTGTTTTCCACACACAATTTTCATTCCCTTTTGTGTAGAATTCGGTCAAAATATACGTGACAATCAAACATTTATTTAAGTCTGGATTAAGAAACCAGTGTCAATATCTGTCTGTGAAAGAAGGATCTATTTCAATCAGGTCTGAAGATTAAAACATCTCTGAAGATTCCCAAAATGATTTCAAAACAGCTGTGAATGTTATAAAAAATATGTTCTGAGAGTTTGAGAGATTGTTGTTGATTTATCTTACACTGAAACAGGAGCGTTGAGTGTAACTCCATATGAGATGGAACTAACTTTTATTTGACAAAGGTCTCCTTATATATAATCATATATTTTTCTAATTTTACAGACTGTGATAATTGAAAAATCCATCCCCACATTATGTCTACATCTCTCTGTTACATATATGTGAGACAGAATGATGACTTGACTTCCTGTTTGCTACCCTGACATAAGATGCTGTGAAGGTTCTTATCTGTCAGATTAATGTTGACAGTGGATTATCCAGCTGCATGAGATGTCCGTGGTCCTTTCGGCACATAACAGAGATAATAAATTGCATTTTCTTTCTTTTATTGCATAGGAGAGATTTTAAACTGGGAACAGAAGTTAATCAAATGTAGTGGGATTAAGCAAATCAATCATCTGGTCTCTCAGAGGGTCCTTGTTGACCGCCAGCACATGTCGTCATTCATTTTCAGCCAATTTACTTGATGAATCAACAGCCTGGCCCAGTGTTTGGCACCCATTTTACATTTACATAAATCTAATTCCAGGTGAACTCATCAGACCTCACCTTTAGCCCAGCATAGCCCAGAGTCCTGTGTGTGACTGAGGCATCCATCTCCGGAGCCCCTGACAAAGAGGGTTGGCAGCCTTGTTTGATCTAATACATATTTAAAGTGGAAAAGATCCGGAAATGTTTACAATGATACGGTGATGAAATGTTTTTTTTTTTTATGGCAATGGTGTGTGCATGTTCATCTAGTAGCAGCACAATGTTAGATAAAATGTATTTACGCTACTTGTTTTGTCTTTGATTTTGTTTCTTTGGTTAAAAAAACAGCCAGTATTTGTTTAAATGCATCCAGTATTAACAAGGGTTATTGTTGTATAGGCAGAATATCTATTCTTTATGCTCTGCCTGATTGCTGTGGGCTGTGTTTTGGACTGCAGTATATTGGGATGCCTAGAAACAGACGGAAGCAATGATTTACAGACAGCTTAGAAGCGGTGTATTTCTAACCCTAAAGTCAAGAGGAGATTATGTAAAACAACACAAAGCAGTCAGGAGAGTCAGACTTGATGTGAGCTGAAGTCTGTTTTGTTTCAGAAACACAATGATGAGCCGAAGGTGCTGGAGCACCTTTAATGTCTAAGGTGTCCTTTTGTCAAGGCACATGTTATCTTTTACACATTCTCTTCTTTATTCATTCATTTATTTAGTTTGCTTATAAACTTTGGTTGAATAATACTATGATAATATCTAGTTATTAATAAAATGATCTACCTGCAATTAATCAGTTAACGTCAGACGATGATCCCTCACCTGCGTTCACCGTGACCATATTCAAACGGAATATCTAATTTGTTGTGTAGTTGCTCTGGCAAAAAGATGAAAGGCGTTCAAGGACAGGTTTTTTCCGTATATGGCAGTTTCTTTTGTTGGGAACCAGTGGTAGGTGCAAACTTTACTTTTACATATGACGGTTCTTTTAGGCCGATTCCCATTTACCTGCGCCTTACTGAAGAATTTAAAAGAAAAGCGGGATATTATAGAATATTAAACCGTTTATAGAAGTACAGTTAAACTATGTCAGTTACCCACATGAGAGAAAACACCTGCGTTTTAGTCAAATTACACCTATTATCGTAACGGGAAGAAGAAATCAGAATGTGAATTGTTATTCAATCAAAATAAAGGATGTGAATATTTCCTCTACCAGTGCCTAAGGTGCAGTTAACACTGAAGTTTCTTGCACTTGAAAAGTTCTCCCTCAATGATTAACTGTAAATGTGCATGAGTTTTTAAATATTAGGTATGCAGTGTAAGTATAGCACCAGACATAAATGGCGTAACGGGGACTCACTGAATCAGCAAACTTGTGCACCATAGTAGATATCTGACAGAGGAAATGCCACTGTCTGCATGTGTGCGTGTATCTTGTTGTGCTCTGAATACTTTCCAGCTATTTATGTCCTTGGCAAGTACATATTTTTGTGTTTGACGGTGTTACAGTGTCACCTTTAAACCCTGTTATCAGTTCTAAAACATGAAAATGACAGTGGTCACGGCTTCAGTGCTTTTTGTGAGCGCTTGAGCTTAATTAAAGGCAATAGTTGAGTTGGAGATGAAGATGTGGTAAGATAAGATTTGTTAGAAGATTTGGTGTTAGCATTCTGTTTGAATATGGCTTGCTGTAACTCAGCAAGTTGGGCAGTGAATTATGTTGGCATTTTAAAATCTTGTTCCATCTGCCCCTTTTGAAGCTTGAGCACTTGCCTCTCTAAAGGTCTCTGCACAGCGCTGCTAAAAAATGAGGCCCCTCGTGACAGCAAATGCAGGGCTGTATGAGATCATAAAAATGACACCCGTGGTATTTTCACCATATTGCTGTTTAGTATGGACACTAGCTGCTTGACTTATATTTGTTATTTTATGCAAAGTACAGATGAGTCCTTCTCTTAATTTGTTTTAATTTGAATGATTAGTATCCCTTGTGTTGTATTTGTTGTTGTAGTGTCTATGATTATTTTTATTATGCTTTTGCTTCTGTACAGCACTTTGGTCGACTGAGGTTGTTTTAAATGTGCTCAAGAAATAAACTATAACTATGACTATGACTCTGTGAAGTAGCCAGGATGAGAATTAGCCCATCCAAGTCTTAGGCCATGATCCACAGTTGGAAAAATGGTGAATTTCCCACTCCGCGTTGGAAGTGAGCTGTTGCCTTGTGTGGAGGAGTTTGACTATCTCTGGGTCTTGTTCATGAGTGGGGCATTGACTATTGGATTGGGGGAGTGCCTAGAGTGATGTGGACACTTTACCTGTCTGTCATGTTCCAGAGCTGAGCCGACAGGCAAAGCTGTCAATTTACCAGTAGGTCTGCTTTCCAACCCTCAGCTGTGATCACAAGCAGCGAGTAGTGACTGAATTACAAATACAAGTGTCTGAAATGAGTTTCCTCTGAGGACTGGCTGGCCTCACCCTTAGGGATAGGGTTAGCTGCTCAGTTATCAAGGATGGGCTTAGAAAGGGGCCATTTGAAATTGTTTGGATATCTGGTCAAGATGCCTTCCAGACATCTTCTAGGGGTGATATTTCAGGCATGTCCCAGCAGAAGTCTCACGGGATCACATCTTTCCGCTGGCTTGGGAACACCTTGGAGTCCCTTCGGAAGAGCTGGAGGAGTGCGACAGGGACGTCTGGTGATCTCTGTTCATACTATTGCCCTCATAACTCGAATGGAAGGATGGATGAAAGGAAGGATAAAAGATCCTAGACACCCTTCAAAGAATTAAGTTACTGAAATTCAGAACTCAGCGACAGTAGCCATGTGTAAACAGCAATGTTTTTATTGTTGGAATGCTTGCACCCATCCAATGTTTTTATGACATGCATGTTGCTCAAAGTACAGAGTACGAGCCCACTCTGGTTTTTCCTTCACTCCAAAACTGTTTCTTCTTTTTATCACAGCCTTCCGGTGCTGAAGCTGGTGTGGCCAGATCTAGGAATAAAAGCCCAAAGGCGCTCGTAATAAACGGACCTAGCAAATCTGGAAGTTACACTTTTCACTCTAAAAATGCTTCTCTCATTATCATTATTATTCAGTAATTCAGCGTGGTTACATGCTGAGTTGAGTCTTCTTCCGATCTTGTCCCAATGCACGTATGAGAGACAATTCAAGACAGGTCCTTGTACATGTACGTATAACTGAATTTACTGCACAGACATTGCCTTTAAGTTAGTTTTTGGATGATTTTGTCAGATGAAGCTGCGATTTAAATCCGGATTTTTATCAAAGAAGAAAGACAGTCTTACCAATAATATTATTAACATTTCTTTCTTTCTTTTTTTACAATATGAAAAAAGATTGAACTTCTGAGCATGTGCCTTTAGTACCAGCAGGAGCACAACTGAACCTCCACAGTGTTCTCCAGTTTGTGGAGCATACTTTGAGTATAGGCGATGGGCTTCTTTCTATGAAGTGTTCTGTTGGATTTCTTCCATCCATTGATTTCAGATAACTCCAGCTTATCTATGAAGGTTTTTTGCAGATTCTAGTCTTTCTTTTTTATGCCTCTCGTTCAGTAGTTACATCTTCATTGGCCTTCAGGCATTGAGCCCTGCTTGGTTCAATGTGCAGCATATGGTGCTTGCTGAAAAAACCACTTCGATTGCTGCAGGTCAGCCTGAAGCTCTGAGAATGTCTGAGGGTGCTTTTTCTTGACTTTCCGTTAATCTTCACAGACATTTCTTATTGAATTTCATTTAAGGGCTACATCTTAGAATGTTTATGAATATGAAACGTCTTGGCAACATTCTGACCTTCTGAAAGAGGGATGTCAACACTTTTGGCGATTGTAGATGGGGAACCTTTTTTTTTAATACAACTTTTTGATTATTTAATTACGTCTCTTGTCCTCAGCACTGAAAAAAACTTAAACTAAAACTTAACTCAAAACAAAGAAAAAACAATGAGAAATCAGTCCCTTTTATATGTAGAAAAACAGTCACAGATTAGTTAATTCAGGTTATCACTCGGGTCTTATTTGATTATTCTATTGTGTGTGTGTAACCAATTCAATTTTACCAAAAGTGTGATAATAATTGGGGTCAGCACACATTTAGTTATACCCCATGTAACCTGTTGGAAAAACCTGTTGTTCCATAAGTAACCTGTGGAGAGAAAAAATGTAAAAACATTCAGAAAATATTATTTTTATTTCATGGAGTATTATTTTAATGCAATTCTAAAGCACATTCTTTATTTTATTCTGTATTTAATTTATTCATTTGGGTTATCCCAGAGGTCAGCTTCCAGTCAAGTAGTGGTTCTGTGAGGAGGAAGCGATTTCATTCGCTCATTCCGGAGCAGCCGGATTGCGATAGGAGAAAGCCAGCTCATGCCCGCCTCCTCGGCGCAAGTTAGTGGGATGCACAGAGACACGCATGCAGAGCGCGTGGCATGAAGAGAGCAGAGGGATGTCTGGATTGAATGATAAAAAGTTAGGAAAAAACACTGGATATCGAGCAAGAGGAGCTGTTGGAGCTGGCACCTGAGCGTCCGGTAACCACCACAAGTGACCCTGTGAACCACACCTTTTGTTTATTCCTTTCTTTGCCCGGTGAGTGCTGTGAAAAGTAGTTAGCTCCACGTGTTAGCATTAGCTCGCGGCGCATGCTAGCCGCCGAGCTAATGCTGTGTGGTGTTTATTTTCCTTGATAGAAGAGAAAAGTACGTGTGGGAAAAGAGTATATGTGTCTGTTATTTACTTTGTGTGAGCAGAGACTGCTTGATTTATTTTTGTGTGTGTATATTACTGTGCTGTTCCATTCAGGCACAAGTTAAAGGTTGAACAAGTTCATATTACATTATTTCACTTACCTTAAGCCAGCGTGAGTGTACTATTGAACTGTGAGTGGTTTAAAATCATTTACATGTGATTTCTGATTGTTTATCAGTGATTTAATAATTTATTTTTCATTATAAAAGAAAAAGAGTGAAGTTAACATTGCATTTGCTAACACTATAAATCAGAGGTTATCTTGAAATAAGTTAACAGTGAGAAAAGTTCATTTTACATTGATATTGATTACATTGAGAAAATACAAACTGTACAGTTAAAATGAAAAAAAGTGAATAGATTTATTTAAGCCTGTTGTGTTATGCAGGCTGGGGTTTTTGGACACCTTGGATTTTGGAGCGAGATTCTCTTCCTGACCAGGGAGAGTGGCAAGCCAACCCGTGAGACCACTTGGATCAAAGAGGACATCTCTTAGCCAACCAACGGTTTATCGCTTTGAAAGAAACTAAGAAAAACTCAAACACTATTTTCTACTCTTGGAAAAGAGACATTTTATTTTATTTTATTTTAAGGGTGCACCCGATTTAAAGTGTGACTAAAGACCGGCCGAAATTGTAACCTGTTATATGATGTGTGTTAATACATTCAAATGTTGCTAAAACTTACCTCTGCGTGTTCCCTCTTAATTAATTGGTGTCCAGTTCATTAATCTACTATTTCTCCCTCACGAGTCTAGGAAAATTCTGGTCCGTGTTACTTACCTTACAGGTGGGTTACACACATGAAGGCTTTTTTTGTTGGGAGTTCAGTAGATGTCAACATTTTCTTAAAATGCTGTGAGTTTACTAAATTTTATTTTAGTATATTTATTTATTTCTGAAGAAATTTAAATTTCTGTTTTTATGACTGTAAAAAGACTGAAGACTGTTTACAGCATCCATGGTTGTACAGTAAATGATGTAATCTATTGTTTTTATTGCCTCTCAGCCACACATATTGTGATAAGACTTTTAAATTAGATGGCTGATTAGAACCTGTGCCATCAGGCAAACTGCACATTCTGTCTTGGAGATAACCGACTTCAGCATCTGCTGTCTGTTTGTATCTACCCTCTTGTTGGTGTGCTATTAAATGTGACTTTACTGAATGTGCTTGCATCATTGAATATTTACAGTTTATGATAACAATCATGAGTCATGGAACACTAACAGTGACAAAATGACTTTCTGGGATGACTGATGTGGTAATAATATGATGGCTTCACCCTTAATTACCACAAAAAGATCTGCTTTGTGATGGGGTTTGCGTCATGTAGAATTTGTCTTCAATTTGTGCATTAACTCGACAGCAGCTCTGTGTTCATCTTAGATTGCTTATATTACATGGTTGATTGACCATGACAGATACTCTAGCTTTTAGATTATTTTGCTTTGAGCTGAAACTGACATTTGGTCACGCTGTCCAATAAGCACTTTCACTGTTACGATTCAACTATGCATTACTGCTTCGGACAAATGAAAAGGAATGTCTTCAATCTCAGAGTCACCTCGGAGCTCTAATGTGGTCAGTTTTGCAGATCGCATGCAGGTCTGCGGTTTCAGATTGGCTGGCTTTATTTTTAGTGCTTGTTTGGAGGCTGTGAGTGGCTCTAAGGCACAAACTGGTTGCAGACTTGACTGAGACTCAAATTGTCATTTTGAAAGTGACAAGTTGTTGATTCCTCCGCCTGGCACTCAGCGATTGGACATCACTGTTGACAAATGGGCAGAGGAACAAAACTGGCAGAACGCAAGGGAAGACAAAATACCTTCAGCCATTGTTTTTTCTCCCATCTGTTATCACAGCTGGACAACAGCTAGTTAAAATTCCTGAATTTTCTGATAGTATAATCATTTTGTTGCCAACCATTTCTGTGTCAACCGCATTTCTAGCAAATATTTGTCTACTGTACTATTATGGGATTTTCAGCCTTTGGTCTCTGTCTATATTTACACATCATATATTTGACAATGTGGATTCAGCCATGGATTTCTTTTAATTCAAGACTTATAGGATTTATTGCTCGGGTTCCTCAGTATAATGGTTGAGATACCTCCCTTAGAATGGTCAAGTACAGCAGTCTTAAACATTTGTTTTGAAATTCCCAAACTCTTTCTTATTCCCCACTCATCACATAATGATGCTTGGTCAGGAGTACATTTTTAGTACACCTGGTAGCCCTTTAGAGTCATTTTGAATTTTTTAAGGAATTGATCTACAGATGCATCTCACCAGGTGTCAGTTTGTGTTGGTAACTAATGCACCTGCTGCAGCAATATTAAACAGAGACAGCAATTGCTGCAATCCTCATTTTATCGTGCTCACTTGCTATCAAGCAAAGTCTTCATAAAGCTGTTGGAGCTGAGGAATATTTAAGGATACTAGCGTACATACTAGCGAAAATATCACGGTAAGGCCTTGAAATACAGCATTTTATTTGGTTCGTACAAGGTTTTCATGTTAACATGTCCCCAAGCATTCTGAAAAATAACCCGATGAGGTACCCTGTGTGTTGACAGTAAAGAGTCTTTGCCAGGCATCAGCATGGGACAAGTTGGGAGTGAGAAGAATACATATTGCCAAAGATGAGAAAAAAATATCATAACTCCAGGTTACTCACAGTGTTCCACATAAAAAAGAAAGATACCTTCAAAGTGCTCACTATGTCATGAGAAATTTCCTGTTGATGTTGTGGCTTATAATTATTCTCTGTAGCTGGATTGCTGGTTGGGACTACAGCACAGTTTGCAAAACAAACTGAAATGCTTCCTGTGTGTCTGTGCGTGTTTGCTTGTTGTAATGTCTGAAAAAAAGAGAGCAGGCTTGAGTGGGTCAGTGGATGTCAAAACAACAGTTGTGAAGGGACAAGAGGGAGGGATGAGATCCAGATTGTCGTCGTTTCTGCAGAAATTCTCCAAAGAAAACTGAGTAGTGCTGCGTTATAGAATAATGCATTTAAAGAGTTATGTTTCTTAGTTATTGTGTAACAAATCGCATTAAAACACGAGCTCTAAGAGAAAGTTAACAGCACAGATATTAAAATTACCAGGGAAACACAAGTACGACAATCCTAATCTGCACTTCACAACTAAGAGGACACTCTACTAAAGCAGGTTGCAGCCAGTCATCGAGAGTCAAGCTGGTAACCCATCAGAAATGATTTTTGCTATCACATCATCCTGTTGAGAGCTAATGCATTATACAGTCAGAATGAAAGCAGCACACCATTTCACACTCACCGGCCAAGTGTTTGGTCAGATCCCAGTTTCTATGCAGAATATTAAAAAATAAACACAACTGACTGGAGATGATAACCTTCACTTCATGCACACATACTGACCACTTTCTTAGAAACACCTTTGAAAAATAGTTCAATCCAACAAAATCCTCCATATTTTCATTTTATGCTCATGCTGTGAAAAAGGTGACACTGTGATTGTGCTTCATGTAACTGAAGTCACTTTGTGATTGTAGTGCACTACACTGCATTACATTTAAAAGAGCTCTTGATATTCTGACCCTGTTGTGTATTTTGAATGGCAAACTCACGTAATGCTGCTAATTGTATGCATGCAGGCTCATCTTGACAGTTAATACACTTAATACATTTCCCAGATTTGTCTGTTCTTGGAAGAAACAATCAAAGAAAAAACAGAGAAGAGAAGTATGTTCAATTTGTCAGATTTTAGCTTCCTCAGAGGAAGAACCAAGTCCAGCTATTCTTATAGATAAGACTAAACTTGTAATTGAATAAAAAGTTAACTGCAGTTTATAGTAGGGCTGGACAACGATTAAAATTTTCAATCTAATTAATCACATGATTTCCCTGATTAATCACGATTAATTGCATTTGTACGCAAAATTCAAAAATGAATCCAAAAGTAGTGTATAGCCTTTAGCATTTAGCTTTATTTTAAATGTGCTGCCATATGAATGAAAGTGCCATAACATTTGTTGTGCAAACACACTTTTAACATCAGCATCTTTCTGTAGTTTTTATGTAGAAGCCTCGCTCCACTGTCTGTTTCCTTGAATGACTTGCTGCTATCAGTTGTGTGTTTTGCCTTTAAGTGATATTTTAGACTGGAACTACTACGCTGAGAAGACAATTCAACTTGGCAGTGTTTACAGATGACTTTGGTTCTGTCGACTCCGCCGTCTGGAAGAACTTTAAAATGAAAATGGCCGAGTAAAAGTTCCGTACCCTTCTCCATGTTTGGTGGATCCGCCGATTACTTTCTTTTCCGGTTCCGCAGCAGACAGCAGCAGACTTTTACAAAATAAATCCTGTGAGCAACAGATTTTTACAAAATAAAAGCATGTGAGCAACAGACTTTTACAATAATAAAATAAGTAATAAAACCTGCGCTAATGCACGATAAAATATTTATCTGCGTTAAATAATTAATGAGTTAACGCGATAGTAACGAGTTAACTCGCCCAGCCCCAGTTTATAGATAACAACACAGTGGAACAAATAACAGATTCTGAATCCCCTATCCAGGTTTGCTCATAAAATTTGCATGAGAATAACTTGCATTGTGAAAAATGCTGAGGATTATTTGTCTTTTTTTGGATGCTGCTGTTTAGTTTTAGTCTGCGCTGGATGTGAAAAGATGGTTGGATGGATATTGAAATGAAGGATGGCTCATATAAATTGATGTAGTCAATATACAGTTGAATAATCAACATCATTACAAGGAGAATTTATAGAGAACGAAACAAGTGCATGCTGATGAAGATTTTTGTTATTTTACAGTGAAGCGGATTTCAGCAGCAACACGAGCTGCCACACACTGTTGTCTTGTGAGCAGATAATAAGCAGCTCAACACCCTGCTTCAAATCTAAGGACACTGAGTGCAGCTGACCTCTAGTCACTCACCATACTTGTGGGCATGTTGCGAAATAACAGCTCAAACCTCGTGTTAGGTGAAAGGTGAGGAACCAATTACCTGGAGGTACGTCTTAGGGCCAAAAACATCATTGTCAGCTTGTGACAATGTGAGCAATAGTGTGGAAAAAAAAAGAAACAGTGACAAATCTCTAGGCAACATGACGGATTGTGTTGTCTTGTTTGTTTCTCTTATCCAGATCACAGAAGATGTACAGGAGGGGCCAGAAACAGTCTGTAGTCTTCAGTGCTGCAGAAGCACTTAGGGATAGATTTACTATTGCTTTGCCCCTACCACAAAGCCTGTTTTTGGCAATAATTTGTTTCTGTTAACATAGATGGAGTGGGAAGTTAACAACTTGGAAGCATGGTCGCTTACAGCAGATTGCACCATTATTTACCGCTGAAAAAGGTATGTCTTGAATTTTAGGTTGACAGTCTCTGTGATGGGAGTGTGTGTGAAGGAAGAAAGATGTCATCCCCATCACTTAGTTCAAAAATTGAGTTTGGAAAAAAAAAACAGGCCTTTGGAGGAAGGAGACAATCTGACACACAACTACCTTTGTGAAGCGGCTACCAGAGGACGCAATACTTAGAATTAGACACAAAGGACCTCTCATAACTCTTTGTCATATTCAAGGTGACACTGTTTTGAAATGGATGTTTGCAGCTAGCTACAAGAGCTAGCGTTTCTAGCATTTGTGACATAAATAGCCTACTGCAAGCGTACAACAGCTGCACATGACAAGGCTAAAGAACTAGCCCTCATCAGCTCCTTAACACTACTAGAATTCCATCAGAGAGCGGAGAAGTTCAGAGAAGTTTTCAGTGAAATTAGTGCTTTTACTTTCCTCCTGTAATTAGATTTAGTTTGTATTATTTTCCTTTAAGTATTCCACTGCTGTTTCCATTTGTTCAAAATAATCCAGCATGTCATCCAGCACTATACACACATGTTTACAAATGTTCCAAAATTGAGACGATTCAAAATAATTGAAGTATTCTGTATTATCTGTATTATGATATTGGGAAGTAGTAATATTTTTGCTCAAGGTTTTCATCCAGCCAGAATCTCCTACCCGCTCATGCCTTAATATAATGAAATAGTGAGTAAGCTGCAATGTGCTGGCAGATCTATATTGCAATGCCCTTGTTTTTTTTTTTATTAATAGCTGTTTGCAGATATCCAGGGGTGGACAAAGGGCTGTAGTTACAGCTAGAAGTGAGGTAAGTCTAAAAGATTTCCCTTCATATTGTTATTTCTCCACATGGTGGGCTTTAAAGACTCTTCCTCACAATTGTGTGCCGTCCTTTTCTGAAACATAAAAACATTACCACATTATTTGAATGCCATGAAACTGAAGAGTGAAGTCTTTTGGCACGAATGTGAAACTAATAGTTTATTTATCAACGTTTTTATATCTGAGCCAAAGTGTGCATCTTAAGTATTTTAAATAAACCCATAATTCTGTTTGGACTTGACAAACATGACATTTAAATACATTGGAATAATTGAGTGTTTTATTTATCCAATGGACAACTTAAAAATGCACAAAAAGTGAATATATTCTTACCCATTACTGAGGAGAATCCCTTCACTAGGAAATAAACCTCAGTTAGATGGGATACAACCTCTTCGGTTCTTCTTCAGCTCTACGGTTCATTATCAACTCTTCTCTGAACTCAGTTTTAATATCAACAAGCACAACCACAACCACAAAATATTAAATAATAATATTATTAATTTTAAATGTGCTTTGGGTTTAAAAGCTGAAAACAACTGCATGCTGTGGCAGTCGTACTCCAAATAGCAGGGGTGGAAGTAACGAATTACAAATACTCACGTTATTAAGTAGATTTTTGGGTACTTGTACTTTTATGAGCATTTTTTCCAAGTGTGTAATTTTACTAATACTTGAGTGCAATTTACACCATGTAATCTATTTCGCTACTTTTAAAAATCAAGAGTCGCTACTGAGTACTCCACACAATTTGAATTAATATTCAAACTGTCAGATATTTTTTTTTTTTCCAATGCAAATCCTTGTTGGCCGTCAGATCGTGTCCGGGCCGATTAATTAAAGACGTAATGTGAGGAAAGGCCAACTCCTCTGCTGCAGCACCGCAGGTTTCTGGAGGAAACACACCTGGGGTCCGTTTCACGTAGCAGGTTCAACCAACTCTGAGTCTATTCCTGACCTCTGAGTTGATCTACTCTGAGATAGAAAGCCCTGAGTTTTCGGTTCCAGAAACGCTGATTTAAGTGAGGTTAATCAACTCTGAGTAAGTTCACCTTGAGTTTAGCGCGTGCACCACAACTTTAAAAAGCCAGCATCAATGGACCCCGATTCGACGAGTCACCTTGGCAACGGGGAAGAGGAGGGGCTACGTTTTTCACCAACCTCGAATTGGAAATCTTAATACGACGCTGAAGTTGGCATCCAATTCAGCATAAAGGGCCATTTCACTTAATTTTTTGCATTTTGATCACCCAAAAAAGGGTCCTGTATGGAAACTACATTACTTAGAAAGCTCAAATCTGGATGGAATTATTCCAAAGAGGTTTTAAATTAATTAAAACCTTGTTTGTGATTTGTGAAACCTTTTTCTGATTTGTGAAATTGCAGAACAGGGCCATTTTACTGCATTTTTGGTATTCTGCTCACACTAAACAGGGTCCTGTATGGAAACTACATTACTTAGACTGCTCAAATCTGGATGGAATTATTCTAAAGAGGGTACAGAGTCTTTAAAACACATTTTATTATTTGTGAAAACTTTATTTGGTCATTGAAAATTCAAAAAGTTCCTCTGAGCTTTCTTTCTTCTTTTCATTTGGACCATCCAAAACCAGAACCTGTATGAAACATGATTAAATATGGGTTTAATCATTGATCACATGATATAAATGATATCAAACACACTTTAGAATTTGCGAAACCTTTCTTTGTCCCAAAATTCACAGACGTCCTCGCCTCTCCATGTTCATTTTAATTTCCATGAGGATCTCCCGTCTTTCACTACATAGGAAAAAGAAAAAGTTCATGCATTTTACATCACTAACTACTTACAAGAGTCTTCTTCACTTGTTGATTTTATTATCATGTTCTTTTATCTAGAAACAATGACTTCTCTCACCTTTCTTCCATCTGCCCGTGGTCAACCTCTGCCACCGCTTCAATCCGTTTCATTTTTCTGACTACTTCCACAGCCTTTATTGTTGCCTGCATCAGACATCCCATAGTTCAACCATTATTATGCCCTATTCTGTATTGGATGCTTTGATGAAATCTGCATCACAAATTTATAGCTGTCATCTCATTAATCTTTCCACTAACATGTGCTATCATTTCAGACCCTGCTTGTCTTCTCCTGCTCCCATCATAGTCATCTTACCTCCCATCTGAGTGCAGACAGGACCTTCTTCATCCCTTCATTAACACTATCTTAGATACTGTACCACAACTGTTCAACATTGTCTTTGCTTTGCAGCCCTTTAGCCTGTTTCTGAATGTGATAACCTGCCATTGTAATAATGAGATTAAAAACTGTCTGTTTGTTTCCAGTTGCCATTTTACAAGAAAATAAAAATTTATTTTATTTGACATATTTAATGTAAAATAATGGGTGGTTAAGACCAAAAGTAATCATTAGGTTGTGCTTACATGATTTAGAATACTGTACATGGACATATGTATCTGTTAGGATGGCCATGTAGCAGCTGGATACGCAAGTTAGGAGGCTTGAGGCAGAGGTAGTGATGAACCAACCGGGTGTTTTATTCACCAACATATACATCAATCATACACTTTAACATGGACACATACTGCGGACCAGGAGCACTGTGGTCCTAGCAGCATTAGTAGCAACAGGACCAACTCTCTCACTGGTACAACTGGCAGCCTTATATCCTACTCTGGCTCCACCAACCAAACCCCTGGGGGATTCTGCTCCTCCCATTACACATCCCCATAACAACAACACACAAAAACCTTAAAATACATTTACCTTCTATTATAAAATCAATCAATTCCTAGGATGTCTAAACAAAAGTACCAAATCTACCAAAGACTTCCCCTAACTGATTCTGGTGCACTCCCCCCTACACTAATCAGCACATGGTACGACCCGGAACCTTCAAACGCTGCAGACTGAATGTAGGGACTCTTTTGACCGAGCACCCTGGAGAGGAGACATAGGTGAATGACTTTACACACAAATTTCAGAATTCACAATTCCAAACAGCATAGTCACCTCACAGATTATCACATCCTTTAGCTACAGAGCATTTCAGGCTACTAACTGACTGGATGTTTCCCTTTACAGGCCTGGTCCCCCCTCACTCCCCACTGAGGGCAACACAGGACCTGCACACCCACTTGTTGTTAATATACACATTCAATAAAACATTTGACAATTTATTTATGCTACATTATTAAAAATACTACTCATGTGACCTCAAAGACCAAAAGTCAGTAATGAAGATTACCTTCATTACAGTAGCCCATTTTCCCGTTGTAATTTATTTTACTCTACTCTGGAGCCACGACAACACTTCACATTTTTTACTGACCAAACTACACACTTTACTATCTATATTACAACAACTTAACAAGAAGTTTATTTCTCACTGGAAACCACTTGAAGATATGAAGAAATAGTTTAACCCAAAAGACATCTTCAACATTCCAGAAAGACAAATCTTGATTAAGTAAATGTATTTCAACCTTACATTCACAAATTGTCTTGTCTGGTATAGGGTGAACTCTAACAGCAAAATGTAATGTTTAATATCCAATTCATCAGTGCACATAACACATAATGGCAAAATACTACGGGTTTGATAGACGATACAATTAGGAAGTTGTGGTACAGTATCTAAGATAGTGTTAATGAAGGGATGAAGAAGGTCCTGTCTGCACTCAGATGGGAGGTAAGATGACTATGATGGGAGCAGGAGAAGACAAGCAGGGTCTGAAATGATAGCACATGTTAGTGGAAAGATTAATGAGATGACAGCTATAAATTTGTGATGCAGATTTCATCAAAGCATCCAATACAGAATAGGGCATAATAATGGTTGGACTATGGGATGTCTGATGCAGGCAACAATAAAGGCTCTGGAAGTAGTCAGAAAAATGAAACGGATTGAAGCGGTGGCAGAGGTTGACCACGGGCAGATGGAAGAAAGGTGAGAGAAGTCATTGTTTCTAGATAAAAGAACATGATAATAAAATCAACAAGTGAAGAAGACTCTTGTAAGTAGTTAGTGACGTAAAATGCATGAACTTTTTCTTTTTCCTATGTAGTGAAAGACAGGAGATCCTCATGGAAATTAAAATGAACATGGAGAGGCGAGGACGTCTGTGAATTTTGGGACAAAGAAAGGTTTCACAAATTCTAAAGTGTGTTTGATATCATTTATATCATGTGATCAATGATTAAACCTATATTTAATCATGTTTCATACAGGTTCTGGTTTTGGATGGTCCAAATGAAAAGAAGAAGGAAAGCTCAGAGGAACTTTTTGAATTTTCAATGACCAAATAAAGTTTTCACAAATAATAAAATGTGTTTTAAAGACTCTGTACCCTCTTTAGAATAATTCTATCCAGATTTGAGCAGTCTAAGTAATGTAGTTTCCATACAGGACCCAGTTCAGGGTGATCAGAATACCAAAAGTGCAGTGAAATGGCCCTGTTCTGCATTTTCACAAATCAGAGAAAGGTTTCACAAATCACAAACAAGGTTTTAATTAATCTAAAACCTCTTTAGAATAATTCCATCCAGATTTGAGCTGTCTAAGTAAAGTAGTTTCCATACATGACCCTGTTTAGTGTGAGCAGAATACCAAAAATGCAGTAAAATGGCCCTGTTCTGCAATTTCACAAATCAGAAAAAGGTTTCACAAATCACAAACAAGGTTTTAATTAATCTAAAAGCTCTTTGGAATAATTCCATCCAGATTTGAGCAGTCTAAGTAATGTAGTTTTCATACAGGACCCTGTTTAGTGTGAGCAGAATACCAAAAATGCAGTGAAATGGCCCTGTTCTGCATTTTCACAAATCAGAAAAAGGTTTCACAAATCACAAACAAGGTTTTAATGAATCAACAGCCTCTTTAGAATAATTCCATCCAGATTTGAGCTGTCTAAGTAATGTAGTTTCCATACAGGACCCTGTTTAGTGTGAGCAGAATAACAAAAATGCAGTAAAATGGCCCTGTTCTGCATTTTCACAAATCAGAGAAAGGTTTCACAAATCACAAACAAGGTTTTAATGAATCAACAGCCTCTTTGGAATAATTCCATCCAGATTTGAGCTTTCTAAGTAATGTAGTTTCCATACAGGACCCTTTTTTGGGCGATCAAAATGCAAAGAATGAAGTGAAATGGCCCTTTATGCTGAATTGGGTGCCAACTTCAGCGTCGGCGAGTTTCAATATGTTTTTAGAAATAAGTGCAACACCGTTGCAGCAGCAAAAGTGTAAGTTTAAATGTAGTCCTTTGCAATCACAATAATATTACAGGGAAACTGCTTGAATGGTAGCCCATTCATTTATTTCATTTAGGTGCAATCCCGCAGGGGAGAAGCGCTCTTGGCAGCAGTTTAAGATGAAATATAAAAATATTGTTCAAACAGGTGAGACCTCGGCATGGAGGTACCTCATTTTGATCATGTTTTACACTGTAAAATAAATATTAAGTGGCTATTTGACTGTGCAGTTATTTTATTCCCAACATAATGCTGTTTTCACACACAGAAACTATGTCTTCTCATCTATATCATCCATCCATCCATTATCTATACACCGCTGAATCCGTCAGTCGGGTCGCGGGGGGGCTGGAGCCTATCCCAGCGGTCAATGGGCAAGAGGCGGGGTATACCCTGGACAGGCCGCCAGTCCATCACAGGGCCACATAGAGACAAACGAGACAAACAACCATGCACACTCACACTTACTCCTAAGGACAATTTAGAGTCATCATCTATATCATGTTCTGTTAAATAATTAAGCCTATTTAAACTAACACAGACTTCTACTGAGCCAACAGAAAGAAGGCAGATGCCCGTAAAACGGGTGGTGGCCACCACCTCTAACGGGAGGGCAGTGGCTGAGGGAATCCCTGGAGGGAATCCACCCCCAAGACACGAGTGCCTTTATAAAATATAATAGGCCTATATATGTCTTTTTTAAGCCTATTCATACAAATATTTATTTGTCTTTTATGTCTTTTTTTCTTTTGTCCCAAAACATTCTGATGGTGCCGCTCAAAAAGATAATTGTCTGTAAATGCAAAAATCTATGCGCGGTCTGATAACCATCTCCGACGAATATTTATTTCTCTGCGCAATAATGCTGCACCTTCATCCACGGGATCGTTGTCAAAAGGACATGTTCGTGAAAAAAGTCATCTCCTACTGTGCCTAATGGACTTCTAGAAGTAGAAGAACTCGCTCTGCTGACTGAATGAATGAGGAAATCAAATGGCGTGTGTGGCTGAAAGAGGGCGGAAACAGAAAGAAACTCGAGGTTTCTTGAATAAAACCTGGTCCCGACCAGGTTAGGTTCAGAGAGTCTGTTACTACGGTAACTGACCGTGAGGTTAAGTTACCTCTCTTTGTGAAACAGGCTAGAGTTACCCCTCTTTCTCGGGGTTGAGTTACCTCCCTTTGTGAAACGGAAAACTCAGGGTTTCCCTCATTTCAGGGTTAACCTACTCAGAGTTTTCACTAAACCTGCTACGTGAAACGGACCTCTGCTCAGAGGAGCAGAGGGTGGACTGAGGAGACAGCTTCCAGATGCAATGAAACTTTGTTTGAGCTCCACGGTGATACCAGTTTACAAGACTTCAACGTCTAATCTCAAAAAACACACTGCAGGAAGAGGTTTTACAGCAATACTTCTATGATATTGCTTTCTTATTTTTCATGTGTTAAGGTTATTAATTTGGCTGAGATAAGTCTGCAAAGCTGCCATTGGTTAGCCTGATAATAAGACTGAGCGAGCTAACGGGTGGAGTCAGTGAACCGAAGTGTGCCATCTGTTTACACTCTGGCCTCATAATAGTTAGTGGCGCAAACAGTGGGTATGCTCTATATGCGGCACTATATGCGGCGCATAGGGGCGCTGCACTAGAGAGGGCGCCAAAGCGATGGGGAAAAAATAATTTCGAGTAGGACATCGTCTTTATTTAAAGGGAAGGGACACTATGTCAGAATCAGAATCAGAATGCCTTTATTTGTCATTGTACATGGTACAGCGAGATTTAAAGGCACCAAAACAGTGCAAAGAGAAAATAAAAATGTTAAAAAATATAAGTGTGTACAATAAGGGAAGGGTGTAAGATGCAACAGTTTTAGTTACGGTAAATAAAATAAATAGAATAAATTTCTTCCCCCATCTAGTGGTGCAATTTTATTTTGCAAAGTAGAATGAATTTTCTCTCTAGCGCCTCGCGTTTTCAAATGTGTGTGGCAACTTCTTGAACTACGGGAGGCGGTATGTGTCAAGATTCAAGAAACTGTGTAGATTTAGACTCAAGGTCCATACAAACAAAAAGACATCAAGACACACAGTATAAAGGATTACATAACACACATACAATAACACTATAAATACAGATGACAGATAACATGTCAGATAACATAAGTTGACATAGCCTTTGGTGTGCAAGCAATGCAATTAGTCATATTCCGGGAGTTACCGGAAGTGACGTTGACGCAGCGGTAGCGTTAGCAGCAGTGTGTAGTTGCTGGAAAGTGTTCTTTTAAATAAACTCCCGGTAAACTTACAAACTTTCTAATGCCTCGCTTTGTGAGTTAAGAGCCTATGTGTACTACAGCAGAAGTTTGGTAACAATCAATGCATTATTAGTGGGATAATTTACGAGATAAAATCTATTTACCATTAGCGCCAGTAATAAGCCATTCGGCGGACGTGACATCAAAATGACGTCATTTCTGCTTCAAGGCCTGGCGTTGGGGAAAACGCGATTCGAAGTGCTTTATGTCCCTCTCGGCACTTCGTCGTTTTTCATAGACCGGAAGGACATGGCAGCCTCCCTAGAGCTTACCCGCTCTATGTAGATACAGACAAGTTATTCTTCACTCAGGAGGATAGTTGAGATTTTTGACAGATAATTTCACACCAATGAGGACTAATTTATGAATGAATATGTTGATTTGAGCTAATAAATGACTTAATATATTACATAGTGTCCCTTTAACAGCTTTTGTGCATGTGTAAATAAAATTATCAATAACAGAGGCACGTAACAGCAGCAGGAGACCACACCGGGTGCCGCTCCTGTCAGCTAGCAACAGGAAACTGAGAGGGCTCACCAGTGCTGGGAAAATAGAAGATTGGAAAAACGCTGCCTGGTTTAACGAGTCGAATCAGTCGCAGTCAAATTAGTGGTGGAACTGAAAAGTGACATTTCCACCTGTTCCGCTAACGGGTTAAATTAAATTTTGGGTGGTGCCGCTACCGGTGCAGCTAATTTACCCTTCAATTGACCCTTTTTATGCTAAATGAGCTTTGCAAGCGCAGGCGCAGAAAATTGCAAGCGCGTAGCGCTAATTGTTGAGTGTCCATAATCAAAAGCAAGTATATTTCTGGCCTAAGAATGAATTAATAGACTCCTTGGAAAACAAGCAACACTCTGCGGCCCTTTTTCTAGGTTTACATGAAGCTTGTGACACAGCGAATCCTACAATGTTAAAAGTTATTTAGACTTTTACTTAAGTATTTTTTTTAACACTAGTACTTTTACTTGTAATTGAGTACAATTTAAGCAATGTAACAGTACTTGTACTTGAGTACAAATTTTCAGTGCTCTTTCCACCTCTGCCAAATAGTTTCAAACAACTATCCTGAAGCAGGTCATTTAAAGACACGAGAACAGAAACTGCAAATTATTTTGGCATTATTTTTCACGTGAACGTGTTTACTACAGTGTGTTCAGCTGTAAACTCTGCAACATTGTTAAAAATGAAGGCCTTCTCACGTTTCACTATAATTGGGGAAGGAAATTGACGACAAAAGAGGCTGTGATACCAATTTTTCTGTTCACAGTAGCTTCTAAAGACCACATTGCAACACACACACAAGATGCGATACAGTTTGAGAAAATATATGACTCTCACTTCCTCTTCACAGGAAGAATTTGATCTCTTGCTCTCTTATCACTGTCATTGCTGCTGTCATTATCACCCCCCCCCCCATAACAGCCACAGCTGAATGCAAGAAGTTCACAGGTCTGGCAATTGTTCAAACCCACTATGTCAGATACATAAGAGAGACTGAGGAAATATAGGTTTACCGAGAAAAAATGGAACTGCAAAGGTTAACCAGAAAATATTACCTGAAATGGAGTGCAAATCTCAGAATGATGATTTAAAACCGTGCAAGTGTTATTTGAACATGGAATTATTTTTATTCGTGGATGGCTAGAGAAAACGGGTCAGCAAGACATGGTTCTGCCTTTGATAAATCAGTTGCCATGGAGTCTATTAATTCAGCATTGGGCTGAGTCTGACTTCTTTTCAGTGATTTATTTTGTTGTATCTTTAAAAAATAGTCTTTATTTTCTGCAAAAACCTAATTATAGCAGTCATGGCTATGGAAAAGGACCCTGCCTCAATAGAAGGGTTGGGCTATATGCCAAGTTAAAGTCTTTAATGACTACAATGACAATGATTTTGGCTCATGCAGACACCCTTTTATGACTGCAAGTTTATTTAATATGGACTTTGCAGTAAGCCAAGGAGGGGACTGCACAGCTGCGTAGGAGTGTGTACAATCATTGTAAGACGTGCTGATCCTCTCAGGTAACCATTTCATTTTCACAGGACATAAACTGATAGCCACAGCTGAGACCAATGGTAGGATTTATATCCTGACACTCCATATTTATATATCGTTCTGTATCAGCTTTCATTAAAATGGAGCAAACAGATACGTGTCTGCAGCTGTGTAAAATCCACAAGAGGTGAAAAGCATTCTCAGAGGCTTTTTATGTTGTAGTTCACATCTTTATGTCACATGAGATGAAGCAAAAACACAGGTGTTCTCTGGGTGGACCAGACATTGTGATACTCACATAAAAATGTCACTTCCATTTGTCGTGAACAATCAGTGATGTGATGTGATATGATTATGGTAAAAAGATAGAGGTGTGCCTGAAAAATGTCTTTAAAACAGATGCTTTCAATAGACTTTACCAATCTATATGTGTCTGTGTTCTTTATCTATGAAATTACATAAGTAATTGTCGCCTGTGTATTTTAACAGTGATTGATAATTAGCTCAGATGAGGAGGTTATGTCGTCGGGTTGGTTAATTTGGCTGTTAGTTGGAGCGATGATTCAAAAGTGAAGGTAGAAAAGATCAATTAGAAAAAAAATTGGAAAATTAGAATTTGAAAAGAGAATGTAGTGGTTCTTTGATTTACTTTGAGCTTGATTTGTATGACCCCTGCATATATGTTTTGTCTCCTCAACTTATTTTCACATGTGTTTAATGATCCATTCTGGGATTCTGGCCTGCAGCACATTGGGGCTATTAAGAGAGGGGGGGGGGGGGGGGGGGGGTTATTGCCTAAAGCCAACCAGGAAGTGACAAGTGTTTTTGGGCATTTGTCAGTTTTCACCCAGGGAACGAGTGTTGGTAAGTGATGAATAGAGTGTACATAGAGAGCACTTTTTTGGTCGAGCTGAATACTCAAAGCGCTTTTATACTGGTCACATTCACCCATTCACACACATTCATACAGCATGTCTCAGTCAGCCTTTTTTATCTATCACACACACTTGCACACACTGATGGCTGCTTTGGAGGCAACATGGGGTTTGGTGTGCTGCCCTAAGACACTTTGACATGTGGTTCGGGGGAAGCCGCAGATGCTCTTCTGTCTGAGTTACAGCTGCCTATGTCGGTGTCCCATGTTGAACTGGTATTTTGCTGTTTAATGTTAATTTTAGACCACTTTTTTCTTTAGTTTGGTTTAGATTTGATGACAAAACTGCAGATTGAATAGCTGGATTGATTCACACCTGCTACAATGTGGGAAGTGAGTGAACTCATTGGATGTTGATTGGATATCTTTTATGTCTTGATTCTGATGTGCCATCTATTCTGACTTTGGAAGATATACAAAATTTTCTTTCTCCTTGTTTAAGATAAAAAAAAAAAAAAAAAAGTTTTATCCTGTTGAACAAAATGTGGAAAGATATCGGTCTCATTAGTATTTGTTCGATTTGCAGCATTTCTTTTAAAGCCATCGCAAAAAGCTGTTATTTACTCCATGCAAGGTCAACAGTCGTGGAGACGTGGAGAAAATAACAACAGCGTTTGTGGGTAATGCAATCTTAGATTAAATGTAATAAACACAAATTAGCTCTTAGGAACTTGCAATACATCTGACTAAAGATAAGAACTATCAGTTTGTTTGTTTTTTTCTCCTTGCCACAAGTTCCAGAACACTGAAATAAAATGGTGTGCATTTATTCTTGTTCTTTGCAGTAAACTTTAATGCAAGGGTAAACATAAGGGTATTATATCTCATCAGTTGTATTGAAAATTAACCAGTAAAAATATCTAACCAGTGTCACTCCTCCCTGTTTTCTAACATTCCCAGACATCATTGAAACATCATTCCTCATGAAATCTTTTAAACAGCTAATAGAAAAAGAAGAGGAATGTGCAGAATTTTCAGTTTCTGCTTTCCCAACTGCAGCAAAGCTACAGATCATGATAAATATAGACCACAAAGATGGAGAAGCAGACCCACAGGTTTGCTAAAAGCATTGTCCTGCAAATCAGGTTTGAACACTTCTCTCCAATAACTGTATTAAGCGAACAAACTATTGGTGGTTGCACCAAATAATAGGTGTTTTGAGACGGGTGCATTGTATCATGCACCAGAAGACATTTAGATGTTAGAGAAACTGTCTCACTATCACTCTTGGTCAGTGTCCTGTTACAGTGCATTTTTAGTTTTAACCAAACTGTCAGTTGAAGGGGGGCGTCTGGCTGTGCTGCTGACATGGGCTTTGTTCAGTGGACTGGTATATCAAAAAGAGCAGGGGGTGAGAAATGCAGCTCCCTGAGAGGTGAGCCTTTTAACCTCAGCACAATAAAGTAAAGCATCACAATACAAAGGGCTTTTCTACAGCCTGTACACAGTAATCTGCTCAATCATGCGTCACTGTCACCAACATTCTCTATGCCATCACATTTCTGTCTTGTCGTAAATACTTCAATCACAGCATGTCTCCCCTTGAGGAATAGCATTTTCTTGAAGCAAAACGAAGGCTGGGGCAGTTTCACATTCCAGCCAACAGCTCATCCATCAGATTGAGCAATAACGGCATTTTCTGTGTCCTTATTAAGAACACTCTTTACAAGCGACAGAGGACTTTGTAAACAGCAGTGTACCTAAAGATTTAACATTGCGTGGCCTGTATGTGTCATTTAAAGGCCGGCATCTTGGAAGCATCTTTAAATGTGCAGCTACTGCACCATTTATCAGGCATAATTGGAAGACTTAGTAGACGGCACTATCTTTGTTGCAAACAACTTAAAATGACTTAAAAGCATTCAGTTGTCACTGTACTGCAGCTTTCATCTATTATGAAAAGTTCTGCTTGGCAGCACCAATACATTATCGTTCAGCTCTCATGTCAGAGCAGTGCACTACAGATGAATGGCTTTACATACAAAAAGCTCACATTATCTGAGAAAGGAAAGAGCAGCAAAAGCTACAACTGCACTTTTGAAGGACAAAACCAGTTATTTGCCTACTTGCATTTATCAAATACAGGAAAAGGTTTGTATGAGCCCCATGTTGTGCAGTTAAGAAACGCTTGCAGTTTTAATCTTGTAAAGAGATGAAGATGTTGTTCCAATGTTTGAGCAATTCGGGAAATATTAAACTGAAATTATACCAGTTAGAAAGAGGAAGACAGACTGTATATTGAGTGCTATGTCAGATGGACAAGATCAGTGTTTCTCAGTAACTATTCACAAAAAACAAATGATTAATCTTGATTGAACGTGTAATTGGCTGGGGCGGTAGCTATGCAATTAGATTGCACAGCATGAGGTTTGCGTTGCTCCACACTCTTTGTCAGAAATAATTTCACCCAAGGGTGTTGCTGTCTTGTGTTATCCTTAATAGTTAAACAAGTCATTGCACTACACGTGTAGTCATAAGCCAGTGGTGTAAAACACTCCAAATATAGTTGCATTGGCAACAAAGTGTGCCTGCTGTCCATGTTAGCAATTGGAGAAAAGATGTGCAGCTTAAAATAAGTTGTAGATGCTCTTTTATTAAATTATGTACTCCAACGTGATGCATTTTAAACCTCGCAATTTTTTTTAGCGAGTTGCTTTTAGACGTCCCTGTAGAATTTAATTTGCAAGAGTGGTAAGATTAAAGGCTGGTGAGTCACTTTCAGTAAGAGACTTATACCAAATGGACCATTTTCCTCCACCTCAGATGCCATTTTAAGGGGATTTTTAGCTATTAAAAGGTATTTCTATTGTTGCTGTGACAAGAAGAATACATTTATGTAAAGTCTACCTACGCTCTCATTAGCACAGTACTAACACAGAACTACCTTTTTCATTAATTTGAGTACAAACTTTTAAAACTACTAAGTTTACCATCACAGCCTGACACATGGTACCTGAAGAAGAAAAAGTTTTTTTTTATCATCCTGTTTTTCACAATAACATAATGTGACAGTTGTTCCATTAGAAACCTCATTATTAATCCTTATAAAAAATTGAGGCTTAGTAATACATTAGCTGTATCACACTTGACATAGTCACAACTTCAGGGTCCATTTTCTCTCCCCCACCAACAGTCCAGTCTCTTTTCATTTTGCTCTAGGATTAAGTGGTTGGCAGCTCTATTAGATATTCTGGACCACTGCACCACATAACCTCCATAACGTGCTTTTGGTCTTTACTGGGTAAACACGACAGACTTTGACTTTCTTTGTGGCCTCTGTGAGCTGATTGGGGAAAAAAAAGTTAATTAAAATAAGTAATCAGTTCTCTCTGTTTTGAAAGTGACTTGTTTACACACTTCAGGAAGTCATTTTCTGTAAAGAATAAAGTTTTGTATCTTCAAAGCTAGAATACAGGAAGAGGAAAAAACAGGTGTTTCTGCATTAAAGGGATAGTTTGCCTCTTTTGACATGAAGCTGTATGACATCCCATATTAGCAATATCATTTATGAACATCTTCTTACCCCCTGCTGCGTCCTGTGAGCAGAGTTCCAGCTGAGTTTTGGCGTTGATGAAGGTAGTCCGGCTAGTTGGCTGGGGTCCCGAAAATAAAGCATTTTGCTTCTCAAAACAATATGCGTTCACAATACATTTGCATCACAAAATCGTCCCTCCAGAAAAAGTCAGACCTCACAATCGCTTGGCGCTATTTTTGCCTCCCTTCATATCAATGTGTTCAGCCACCTAGCGATAGCCGCACCTGTTACGGTGTTTGCTGCTCGGTCCGCACTTCGGTCTGCACAGTTTACACAGCCTGCAGTGATACGAAGGAAGAGCGAAATAGCGCCAAGCGATTGTGAGGTCTGACTTTTTCTGGTTGAACGATTTTGTGATGCAAATGTATTACTCTTTTGAACGCATGTTGTTTTGAGAAGCAAAACGCTTTATTTTCGGGACCCCAGCCAACTAGCCGGACTACCTTCGTCAACGCCAAAACGAGGCTGGAACTCGGCTCACAGGACGCAGCAGGGGGTAAGAAAATGTTCATAAATGATATTGCTAATATGGGATTCAATTCAATTCAAATTCAATTCAAAAATACTTTATTTATCCCAGAGGGAAATTAAATGTTGATGTAGCTCAATTAAATCAAGGAGTTATTATAGATGCTGATGGCTGTGGGCAGGAAAGATTTCCTGTAGCGGTCCGTTTTGCATCCAAACTGAAGAAGCCTTTGACTGAAGAGACTCTGTTTTCTGATAACAGTCTCATGGAGAGGATGTTCAGGGTTGTCCATAATTCTCTTGATTTTATGCAAAATCCTTCTTTGCATTATTATCTCCAGAGGTTCCACAGTCGTCCCCAGAACAGAACCAGCCTTCTTTATCAGGTTGTTGAGTCTTTTTAGGTCCCTGGTTCTGATGCTGCTGCCCCAACAGATGACGCCAGAGGAAACGACGCTCTCAACAACAGACTTGTAGAATATCTGCAACATCTTGTTGCAAACCTTGAAGGACCTTAGCTTCCTCAAGAAGTACAGTCTGCTCTGTCCTTTCTTGTAGATGGCTTCACTGTTGTGTCTCCAGTCCAGTCTGTTGTCCAGATGAACACCAAGGTATTTATATTCCTCAACCACCTCCACTTCTTCTCCCATGATGGAAACAGGGTTTGATCTGACCTTGTTTCTCCTGAAATCTACAATCATCTCCTTTGTTTTGTTAACATTCAAGATGAGATGATTGTTCCCACACCATGCCACAAAGCGGTCCACCAGCTCTCTGTACTCAGCTTCTTGTCCATCTCTGATACACCCGACAACTGCAGAGTCATCTGAATATTTCTGTAGATGACAGGAGTCTGACTTGTACTGGAAGTCTGAAGTGTACAGAGTGAAAAGAAATGGTGAGAGTACAGTCCCCTGTGGTGCTCCTGTGCTGCTGATCACCTGGTTAGACACACAATTCTTCAGTCTGACAAACTGTGGTCTGTTTGTCAGACTGAAGATGTCATACAGCTTCATGTCAAAAGAGGCGAACTATCCCTTTAATGCAGAAACACCTGTTTTTTCCTCTTCCTGTATTCCTGTATGCTTTGTGCCAATGATTCGATTCATTCACCGCCATATATCCAAGGATAATTACCCTTAATAATCCAACTATAGCTATAATCAAATTAATCTCACAATGTAGACCCACTGACAGATTATTTTAGCGTGTTTCTTTTAATATAATGTGATTAAAGATTTCCTGCGCTCTGTTAATATCCTCTTTGACGGACATCTTGTACAGCAGACAGGAGCTTAGTTAGGCAAAGCCTCTTATTTTGTGTGAACTGCTTGCTAAAGAATTGATAACCTGCATTTGAATTCATTACAACGCCAGTATTCGGTTAATTTGCATTAATTATTAATGTCCTTTTAATTTCAGTTTTACCAGCAATGCCTGTTGGAACACAAAGCATTTGCATTTCAGGATAAAATGCACAGAATATGTGCTTTAGGCTAACTTATTCTCAGGCATGAAGATGAAATGTCTCCTTAAAAAAGGTCATAACATGCAAGCCATATTTTATTAGAAATATCCGTGAATATTTCTGGATGCTTTGGATGTGTGGGTAGGTGATAACATGTTATTCTCAGTATTCATAGCTGGTAAATTAGTTTTCAGAATTTAAAGCTAGTTTGTCCACAGTTTGAGTGTAACAAAGGAAGCAGACAAGCTGTTCAAAGAAACTCAAAAGAGGAAAAAAGCAAAGTGCTTTATGGACACTGTTGATGATCCACAGCTTGATGCATTTTGCACATGAAGTCATTTAAGAGTTTAAGGGAAGTGACAAAGCTGTTGATGACAAATTGAGCAACAGTTTGTATAATATTAATAAATTACAAACTAATTGCTTGTTTCATGTTTTAGAATCTCAGCAGTCCATTTTTTAAAGCCCAACTTGATGGCTCGTGGCCTGAATCTTTTCCCGTTTGTTCCAAAGAATGAATGCTTGGGCTTTGAAAACAACTCATTTAAATTTCACAGCAGCTGAGATCCTCTTCATCTTGTTATGGTGGTGTTTTATTTTTTAATCTTATGGTGATATTAGGATTAGATACAATTCCAATCCAAACACACAAACAGAATGTTCTGAGTGGCACCTTTTCTATTTAGTCTTCATATTTTGGTTCTCTTGTTCATAACATTTACATGTTGAATTAGATGTGAGATACACAAGGCAGCGCTATGATGAAAATATGCATTGACTTATCACTGTGAATACGAATATACACTTGTTTTAAATCAATTATTTCTTTGGCTATTCTGGCATTTTCCATTATTTTCATCAGGATTAATGTGAAAATGCTCCGTCTGATATATTCATTTTAATGTATTTGATGTGGTGGAATGAAGGTCCCGGGCTTACTCCTCTTCTAAGACATGGCATGGCAGCCGCAAGACATGTGTCCGAGATTTCTTTTCTGTTGGAATACATAATATTGTGTGACAGGACATAACTAGATATATATTATGGAGCAGTGAAATGATGTCTTCTGCTTAATACCACTGACAGATTACAGTCTCGAGGGGAGAAGCTGGGATAAAAATAGCATGTGACATGTTAGAATACATTGTGCTTGGAAATGTTCAATTCCTTGTTTGATTCGGTTTATTATATGAATGAAACGCGACCAACACCTTACAATGAGTTTTAGTCGTTTTCTAAGTAAACTAAACTAAATAACAGAAGCAGAACAACTGTATAAACACTGGTGTTATCGTGTGGTCTCAGCTTGTTTTCCACGGCGACATGATTGACACACTTTGATCCATGCTTAGCTGTACTAAAAATGGCCCCTTTCTACGAACTGAAACTTCTAACCAGAGTTCTCACCCGAGAAATCAAAATGCATTTTTAGTAGAAAAAAAAAATTCTGTGAACAATCATCCTAAAAGCATTTAATCTTCTTCCACGTTTTTTGTTTATTTCACAATTACCAGAAACAAAACTTCAGAAAATCTCGTGTTTTTACCGGGATACTGATGGTGGTTTCATTCTTCCTCTAAGAAAACGCTGTTCATTCATTCTGGTGATGGCACTGCATCGCTGATTGAAACAAACAGTACTGCTCTTCACTTTGTGCGGTGCTGTTATTACCATTTGAAGGAAGCAGAGATATGGACGCACACAATCTCTATGATTAGCTTTCATTATTCCACAAGCTGAACACGCGTCTGCCAAAGCTTCCGTAAACTAAATAAGTTCACAAATGTGAATTATTCTTTTTTTTTTTTCAATGTTTAACAGCTTTGTGATGGCACATTTCATGAATTCTCATTCTTTATTTATGAAATCCTTGGGCTCCTGCAAATATTTATTTTTCATTTTCTTTTATCATTTGCATTTTACTGATTAGACAACAGACTGTTTATGTTGATTAAACCGACTGCTGTTTTGTGAAAATCTGCATAATTCAAAAGCAAACAATTCTTCTATAACACAAAATAACAAAGCACAACACTGTAAAAGTCCTCTCTATATTTTGACATTATCTGCATTGTTGTCTTACTCTAAAGATTTGAGAGTTTTCTTTCTCTTACAGTTGTTTTAACATTTGTCTCAATTATTGGAGATGAGAAATTTGCCCAATTAGCAGACTATGTGAGCAAAAGTGTGGAAGCTTTGGTATTTTTTTTGACCACTTCCCCCAGAATTCTTGACCATGTCTCTCGGCCAATGCACACAACCAGAAAGTTCTACGACTACAACTAATTTTACAGACAGTAAGACACAAAACAGTTAACTTTCACATTAGAACTCAGTGAAAGTCCAGCAGAAGCAACTTCAGTAAATCAGTTCTTTGCTGCTTGGTTACCATCTCTGCAAATGAGGAGATATTTTCCAGGAAAAATATAGATACAGGCTTAATATAGAGCATAGAGTGTACAAACTCTACTGTGACTAACAGAACAGTTACTTAGAGCTACATAAAAAAAAAACGTAGTTTTATTTTTGTTGATTTACAATTTTTATAGGCATTTTAACACTTTTCTTCCAATCAAGTTCTCTCTTGCAAACACAAAAAAACCACCCAGGGGCATCAGTTACCAGCTGGTATAAAGTAAACTACAGTGACAAAAACACTTCATATTGCACCAAAAACGGACTCAAACTGCCATACAAATGACACATAATGTGACCCAGCTGTACTACTGGGGCACTGAAATGTTCCGGCAACTTTAAGCCTCCCTGCAAACTGTTTATATAAAGTTTGCTTGTATCTTCCACTTTGACTCAGATTTCCTCATGTTGAACGAAAAAAGCAAAGGTAGCTTCAATGTCAAACCACTACAAGTTCCAGATATGCTACAGCAGCAAGAAGTTCACTAAACTTTCTTCCAGCATCATCATAAATTGTGTGTAGTTTGATTTGTCCATCATAATGCACCATATGTTCCATCTGCAGTGCGCCTTTGTGGTTTCATGAGGTCCTGACCTGAGAGCTAACTGTTTTCAACGATGTGTTGCACTGTCTGTAAAATGAGTTGAAGTTGCATGGACTTTTGCTAGTGGTGTACCTTGACTGAGAGAGGTATTCTTAAATTACGGAGGAAGTGATGAAAGAACACATTTGGTGCCAAAGAAATGTAGAAAAAATATACACAATTGCTCAAATAATTTAGTGATGCAGAGAATGGGAAGTTGATTTGCAACAGTGGACGTTGAATAAAAAAAGATTTAGAATTAAACAGAGCTTGTGATTTGGAATTGAGTGGTTTACTTGTTTAAATGCAGCATGAAAGAAATTTATACCAACGTACAAATGCACCGATTTGTACTGATACTTAAAGTTGCTGGTATATACTTTCTTTAGCCCTCAGAACATTTCAGTGGCTCAGTAGTATTACTGGGTCATAGCATTTGTCATTGTTATGGCAGCATGAGTCACTGGTGACTTATGAAGTGTTTTGGTGGCTGTAGAGCATTTTGAACCAAAGGTCAACTGATTCACTTGGGTGAGTATTTGAAAGCACACTATGCTAAGCGTTTTGCCGCACTGGATGTGATAGTAAAACAAGTGTTAAAACGACTGTAAATAAAATCTCAAAAAGAAGAGATCCTCACAGCTATCTTCTTTCCATATGCCATGCATTCTAAATTTCCTCTGAGAATTTTTACTGGATACTATAAGACACACTATGCAATATAAAATCATTACAAAAACATCTCGAGGTCATTTTAGCAGCTGCTTCTGTGAAGTGCAAAGGGCCCTGCTGATGCACTGAGTATTTACTGAAGCACACGACCACTAACCAAATTTCCTCTCTGCTGGAAATGCAATATGTAACAGTTGTCATTTCCAATTACTCAGACTGAGTAGGAGGCAGGTGATCGACCCTGTAAACATAGCATGTGCTTGAAGATGTGTGAAACCAGCCACAAACAATGATAATGGACAGCTTGTAGTGGTTTGCCTCTGTCACAAAGGTTCCACTGTACTGTAATGATCTGTGCTAGTGTGATTCATTATTATTGCTTGGTCTCAGCTGATCTGACAATGGCAGAGATTCTTCTGGAGTTAAGTGGTTTACGGAGGAAAATTTTATCAATTTTATTTCTGAAATGCAGGGAGACCCCAGACCAGCAGGAATGTGAGCAATAAGAGTAATGATGTTAGTGAGAAGATGTCTCTGCAAGCAGACCTCTTAACATATGGGAGGGATGAATTGTGGTACCAAAAACTGTTAATATTTTTGGCAAAAAAACACAGAGCATGTCTGCTCTGGCAACAAATTAATAGGTTTTATTTTGTGCTTTTAGAAATGAGGAAATCCAGTGTTTTCATATTATTGTTGCCAACAGAGTGTGTTGCTGTAGATGTATCTGATTAAGATAGATTCTAATTAAAACGGAATGATTTCTTATCAAATAATGGAGGTCTCCCTGGATCATTGGGTGTGTCGGTAATGTTTTATGTGCAACCTGCACCCCACCAAACAAAAAACAAGCAAACCAAAGCCTTTAAGCCTATAAAACAAGTGTCAGATTATTTATGTAAAGTACTATTTGCCCATTTTATAGCTTCACTGGAGGCAGTTTATAATTATTGTTTTATCTCTTGTTTCTTCTTCCACTCCTATGATTGATAAATTTGATTAATTCATGCTGTGTGTAGATACATCCACCTCCTGCAAATGGTGTTTCGCCGTAAATAAACACCAAATAAACAGAGTTAAGTTTTTTTTACTGTAATCAGAAAAACAAATCTAATAAATTCATGAAAATTCCAAACAGAATTCCACACTTATTATGATATTTTAATATGTTTACATTGATTATGCTTTGGCATCAGCTTAGAGTTGTGTGTGCACAAAAAAAAGTAAGTGAGTGCATATGACTTTCACACTGAGCTGTTTCCTGATGGTAATCTGGAAATTTGGTGCTCTCATTGATTTGTATCAATTACAGCTCACTCACGGTTGTCATGAAGAAGAAACAATCAATATTCTAACTCAAACCAAGAGAGGTCAAATGCATTCTGCTTGTAAACTGTCCTGTGGATGTGAAGCATGGCCATCCAGATTTTTAGTTATAAGATTGTCTAGTCAGTGCTTAAAAAGCTACATCTTATTTCCTTCTCATGCATTTTTATTAGAAACATTTTTCAGAGATGTAGCAGCCATACTCAGGAGACAGATATATACGTAAAATGATATGTCATTCAAACTGATTAACATTTATGTGTTTTTCTTTTCTAACGTTTCTGGTGTTTTAAATACCCAATTTGTTTCCATTTTACACATTTAGTCGGTCACTCATTTCAAGTTGCAAGAATTAAATGTTCCTCAAATAGAGTTCCCGACAGACACTTGTAACTTAATTAAAAAAACTCATTAGAGTGACATCTTAAGAGGTCACAAATCTTCCAGAACTGCTTGAGCTCCAGCAACAAATGGGGAAAAAAAAATGCAATTTCACACTACAACCTTGACAGCAGGTTTAAAGTAGATGAGGGGATCCAGTGCAGAACACCAAAAAGCATCCACTGTACACTATTTACATGGAAACCAGCTGTGCTAAAAACATCCTTGAATGTAGGATGTTGTAATAATCTGAAAGCCGTCATTTTGATTTGGAGGAACATATCTGTGCCCTATAATACCAGTGTGTCTTTAATACTGTGCCACGCTACAGATGACCTACTGACACCATTTTACTGATTCGTGCTGTGGGGATCATTGGAGAGGCAGGTGTATATTATTTGCACATACATTCTGTAACATGACCCCATTCAGACAGGAAATAAGCAGCGCATTAGATCAAGCAGGTTGCAGAAGTTTTTCTTTGTACTTGACATGGGCACAGATAGAAATGAAGATACTGTGGACGTAGGACAAGTCATCTTTAATTAGAAGAGCTGGATATCTACTCACAGCTGGGTGTGGTGAATATGTTGCAAAATCTTGATGTTAGCACCAAAGTAAAAACTGGTCCCAGGTCTTGTTGAAATAAATATATTACAGCAGTCAGTGCAAAGAAAGAGACGAGAGATCCTTGTGGTATTCATTACCTAAGAATAGATTGAAATTTATGTGACCAAACTGAAGCATTGAGGATGATCCAACAGTTGGCTACTGAAAAGTGACGCAATTTTTATCACGCCTAGAAACCCAGAGCCAACTAAATGAAGCTGCTCAAAAAAAATGTATAATGATTAAAACCCAAACTAGTTTTTGCAAGTTTTGTGAGTCTTGCGCTTTGCGAATTGGAGATGCCATTACTGGTTAAAGGACTACAGCTTCTGAAATGATCTGCAGCAGAATTCTTTTTGCAATCATCTCCAAAGAATGTATTAAAAGCTGCTTACCTTTGTATTAGATTTGACCTTACAGAATTATGAATTAACTCAAGAACAGATCAAAATAGATGGATGACCAGGACTGTCTGTGGTACATTTAATAAGCCCAATCTGAATAAAACAGAAACAAAGGCACCTTGTCAAAGGCAAAGATGGCTGTAATGGATGCACTATTAAGACGTGGATAGTGAGCAGAGGAGTACGATGTCAAAGGAGGTTTTTCCCACGAGAGGGTAACTGTAAAGAGGGTAAAGTGTAAAACGTTTTTTTTAAAAAGTGACAAAATGCATACCCAAAATGTTTTGTCATAGTGGCAAGAAAAAGAAGGCCAATATAAACCATTTACACAGAACCTCGGTTTAAAAGAAGGCAGATAACAGAAATTTACCCTTCAATTTATCCTTTTTACGCAAAATGAGCTTCGCAAGCGCAGGTGCAGAAAATTGCAAATCGAGGCAGCCGGGATAAACACATGTATCCATAATAAAAAGCAAGTATATTTGTGGCCTAAGAATGAATTAATAGAATCCCTGGACAACAAGCAACACTCTGCAGCCTTTTTTCTAGGTTTACATGAAGCTTGTGACACAGTGAATCCTACAATGTTAAAAGTTATTTAGACCTATCAGTGTTGTACTGACTAAGGGCTCAATGCTGGGACCACTGCCATTCCTCACATATATTCATTATTTACTCACCGGCCACTTTATTAGGTACACCTGTTCAGTTGCTCGTTAACACAAACAGCTAATCGCATGACCGCAACTCTATGCATTTAAAGGCTGTGGCGCAAATGGTGGGTATGCACTATATGCCGGTCATGCGTCTGCATACCCCTTAGAAAGTAGGTAGTTGTGCCCCTGTGTCCCACTGCATGGGGAAAAAACAGGAAGGTGTAAAGTTTGTCCATGCCAAATGTGTTTTCTGTGCTCAGGAGGGTATCAAATTGAACCCACAGAAGAAGATGCTACAAAAGAAGTGGAGCAAACACAGAACAAGGATGGCCACCTGCCTGAACAGGGATAAACACATTACTGTGCCTGCTTCTTAAGCAAAGGAGCGAATTTGCATGGGTTGCAAATAGAGGTGCACCGAAATGAAAATTTGTGGCCGAAACGGAAACCGAATAATAATTAATCACTTGGCCGAATACCGAAACCGAATATTACAGTTCAGTTAAGTTATCAAAAGTTAGATTTTTCACCATTTTTAAATATTGCTTAAATCTACGCCTTACAATAAATGTTTAGACATGTTTTTCAAAGAAAATAAATGTTTATTTGAAATCTTCAAAAGTTATTACTAATAAGTTATTAGTAATAACTATAACTATAACTAATAACTACAGATAAGTTTCATTAATTCCCATTTTCAATTCATTCTGGGTTTTTTTCCATTCATTTCATACAACAACAAAAAATACAACATATTATAAAAGCGTTCCAACACAAAAATGTAAAAACATGCAATATAACAAATTATCTGAGTGTCCTTTTTGGCATAGAGTCTAGGTAGCCTGCTCCTTCAGGAACAGTGGCAGGTTCTTTTTCACGAACAACAACTTCTCTGCTTTGTCGCATGTCAGTCGGTTCCTCCTCTCATTAAGGACATTGGATGCAGCACTAAACGGCCTCTCGCTATCTGTGCTTGTGCATGGAGCAGCCAAGTGCCTTGGATGGAAACAATGTTGTAGGTTCAGTTGTCAAGCAATAAAAACTAATAGGCTACAGAGAATAAACAATTCCCTGAGTATTTTGATTTTGTACATATTTTTTTCTTAATTATAAAACTTCGTATTGCTACAGTCTTGAGTGCTGTGAATATTGACTTATTACCTGCGTGCCATCCGTGCCAACTCAGGAAAGCGCCCTCGATTGGTCCTTCAATATGTTAGTGGATCATCACTCCTAGGGATGAGGACTTCTGACAGGTAACAGTCCAGTTGCTGAGCAGTGGCACTCGTCTGCCTAGGAGGATCTGGATCGTTTTCTTGGAGGATTTCGTCAAACATGTCTGAGAGTGAGGGGGCAGACTCGGCCTCGGTGCGGATTGTTTTAGTCTCCACGGCCCCTTCTCTGTACGTCACTTCACCGTCTGCCAGCGAGTCCAGTTCTGCACGCACCATTTCCCTCATTCTCCGTTTCTTGTCAACATCAAAGTAATGATCCTTATATCGGGGGTCAAGCTCACTTGTAATGCAGAACAGGGGCTCTGTGTCTGTCTGGCTAAAACGTCTGTCCAGAGCTTCTAAAAGTGCTGTCTTCATTGTTTTGACCCCGTGGTCGGTTTCCACTTCTTTTTTCATCAGACGCGTCAGTGCTGCAAATGAGGGGATGACATCTGCAGCGGATGCTTTGGTTGAACTAATTTCTCTCGTCAGCTGTTCAAATGGCGCAAGGAGAGAGAGAACATTCTCAATTATTTGCCATTGGTAAGGGGGGAATGTCGCTGGCAGATCGTAATCTGCATTGTAGGCTGCCAGGGTTCGCTTTTGATCAAAAAGGCTCTGTAGCATATAGAACGTACTATTCCATCTGGTGTATTCCTCTCAGGCCGCTATCATCCATGGCTCATATTACGAGCGTTGTCGCTGACAACTGCGTGCACTCTAGTGCTGTCTATTCCCCAGCGCTCAAACATACTGTTAAACGCGCCCGATATGGCCACTGAGGAATGGGAGCCTTTGAATTCCTGGCACTGGAGTACAACACGCTTTAGCTGGAAGTCTTCATCCACCCACTGCGCCGTCAGGCTCAACATACTTGTTGGGCTGACGTCAGAGCTCCATATATCAGTCGTGAAGCAGGGCCGTAACCAGGATTTTTCAAATACCGAGGTCAAATATTGCGATAAATCTTATTTGACAAAAAAAACATCCTAATATGGTGACTTTTTAAAATACAGTTTGGAAATGTGAATAAACAGAGGTAAATCACAAGCCCATCAAGGAGGTGAATATGTAGGTGAACAAGTTTATTATAACAATGTGATCACAAAAGTAGAGTATTTGAGTGAGTGAGTGAGACTCAGTTCTTCCCCTTTCTTCCTCTACTGACTCTCTCTCTTCAACTCCCTCATTCTCATCCTCTCCTGTGTCATCTGTTTTAAAATATCATCATCAGCATCACCATTAATATTATTGTTATTATTAATATTACATTATTATTATTATTACTATTGTCACCATCATCACCATGCATGTGCATGACCCACTAAAAGGTCAAATGAATGAGTTGGGTTATTGGTCTAACCGATGTGCAAAATTTTAGACACCATTTGCAATAAAATCCAAATGGTTCATTAGGAAAAATGCAATCATTTTACCTAAGTAACTGGTTGAATCCACCCACTAAATTAACATCGTAGAATGTGCCAAACAGACCAAAAGATGTTGGCTGTATTTTAGATGTATAGTCTCAATTCAATCCATTCACTCAACACAGAGAAGACATAGGTATCATGCTGGGCCTGACAACTAGCTAAATGCTGGTAAAACTTGGCTTCATAATGCACCATGAGCAGCACAACTAACCTCAAGATTGTGTCATATGAGAGAGTACACGGGGTATTTCATTCTGTTATTTTGCCCCGTGTGCATGATCAATTGTTTTAAGTAAAATGAAAAATATAAGTTTCTGACCCAGTTTCTATTAGTCTGCTTTATTTACATGTAGGAAGCCATATAGCACTGAACAAAACTGTAGCTAGTGAGGCTGAATGACCACTAGCCACAGTTGGCACAAAACTGTCAAGCCCTGATTAAAAAAAAAAAAGTTAGCTTAACAGCCCAAGCCGTGTCACGATTCCCAACAATTCCATTACAGGTCGCTACTTTTTTTTTTGGAAAATCGAATTGAGAGAGAGATTTGTGTGCAGTGTGTTTGTGCCGACTGGAAAACGAAATCCTAACCAAGGGGCTTTGTGACTGTTGCTTGAAATGCTGAGGACAATGATCTAGCATCCTCCTATTCCTAGCCGCGCTTTGAACGCATATGAACATTATGAACTGTCACTCATTCTCACTGGCGATTGGCGAAATGAACTCACCTCCTTCTCTCTTTCTTTTCCCCTGCCCAGTTGGCTTTCCAAAGCTGAGTTTAGTTTGTTTAGTAGATTTCTTCATCTTGCTTCCATTTCCTAGCTGACTTTCGCGTCGAAGCTGTGTAATGATAAACATGTTTCCAATGGCGGGTGGCGTAAAAAGAAAAAAAAGTCGGGTGGCGTTTTTCCGCTCAGTTTTAAAATATAACGTGATGATAAAGGGATTATGTGGACTTTATTTTCAGAAAAACAAATGAGAATGCATGCTGATCTTTCCACCAATCAAAGTCAGAACGATTTTCATCTTATATTAATTTGACATTTCTCTGAATAAAAAAAAATAAATAAATAAATTTAAAAAAAAAACAGCGGGGAAAATACCGAGGTCATGACCTGTGTGTCCTCAATGCTGGTTACGGCACTGTCGTGAAGCTCATGTAAGGTAGATTGCTGCCTTTGGCCAAGAGCTCGTGCACACGACTGGCGATGCTGTTGTACAGCTCTGGCAGGCAAACATCGGCAAAGTAGCGTCGGCTAGGTAAGGTGTAGCGGGGCTCGATGTGTTGAATTAGTCTCCGAAACCCCACATCCTCCACAACACTGAATGGTTGGTCATCTAAAGCCATGTATTCAGAATCAGAATCAGAATCAGAATAACTTTATTAATCCCTTGCGGGAAATTCTTTTGTTGCAGTGCTCTCATTACAGGAAAAAGAAAAGATTAATAAGAATAAGATAGGGAAAAAATAAAAATAAAAATATCGATATGTACGAAAATACAATAAACAATAAACAGTATTTACAATGCTACTCAACAGCTAATTATTATTGTTATTGCACATGACCGGGTTATTGCACATGGTGAAATAATGTCAGACACTGGAATTGTACAGTTTGATGGCCACAGGCAGGAATGACTTCCTGTGGCGTTCTGTGGTGCAGCGTGGTGCAATCAGTCTCTGGCTGAAGGTGCTTCTGTGGCTGACCAACACATTGTGAAGAGGATGTGCAGGATTGTCCAGCATGGATTTGATCCTGGACAGCATCCTTCTGTCTGACACTGCTGTCAGAGAGTCCAGCTCCTCTCCTCTGGCTGGCTTTGCGGATGAGTTTCCTCAGTCTGTTGGCGTCCTTCACCTTCAGTCTGCTGCCCCAGCATGCAACAGCGTAGAGGATGGCACTGGCAACCACAGACTCATAGAACATCCGCAGCATTGTCCGACAGATGTTGAAGGACCTAAGCCGCCTCAGAAAATAGAGACGGCTCTGGCCCTTCTTGTAGAGGGTGTTTGTGTTTTTTGTCCAGTCCAGTTTATGGTCCAAGTGCCCCCCTAGGTATTTATAGTCCTCCACCATGTCCACATTGACCCCACAGATGGAGACAGGGGTCACTGGGGCCTTACTCCTTCTCAAATCCACCACCAGTTCCTTGGTCTTTGCCACATTGAGCTGCAGATGGTTCTGCTCACACCAAGTGACAAAATTGTCCACCACACCCCTGTACTCCGTCTCATCACCATTGCTGATGCATCCAACTACTGCAGAGTCGTCAGAAAACTTCTGAAGGTGGCAGGTCTCTGTGCAGTAGCTGAAGTCTGTGGTGTACAGGGTGAAGAGGAAGGGAGAGAGGACGGTCCCCTGCGGGGGCCCGGTGCTGCAGATCACCTTGTCTGACCCGCAGTGCTGCAGGCGCACGTACTGTGGTCTGCCAGTCAGGTAATCCACAATCCAGGACACAATGGGGGCATCCACCTGCATCGCCGTCAGTTTCTCACCAAGCAGAGCCGGCCTGATGGTGTTGAATGCACTGGAGAAATCAACGAACGTGACTCTCACAGTGCTCGCCGGCTTGTCCAGGTGAGCGTAGACACGGTTGAGCAGGTAGATGATGGCGTCCTCCACTCCTAGTCGGGGCTGGTATGCGAACTGGAGGGGGTCCAGAAGTGGTCTGACCATGGGCCGGAGCTGTTCTAGGATGAGTCTCTCCAGGGTCTTCATGATGTGTGACGTCAGTAATCCTTCTCAGTAATTCCCTTTGCCTTGACACTGTCCTTTGTGAATTTCCTGCTCTTTTCAAAGATGTCAGCCACTGATGGAGTTGTGCAAGCTGTTTTAGCTGTGTTAGCTTTCCTCTTGGTCTCCCTCGCATACTCCTCATATTTTGAAGGATGGTTGGACTTTAAATGATTGATCAGACCTGACAGGCTGAAAGTTTTAGCACTGAGACTCCCTCTAGACACTTTAGTCTTACACTCCTCACAAACCGCAAATCTATTCTCGCCCTCATGAACTTTGAAATATTTCCACTCCAACGACATTTTTAAGGATGCGCCAGTTTGTAGCTCACTCGCTTGTTCGCCCCTAGCTTAGTTCCCGCGGTTCTGTCATTGTACGTAAGGTAGGTAGGTGTGTGTGTGTGAGTGTGTGATTGAGAGAGAGAGAGAGCTGTCTGTTTTACGCGTCACTCAGTCACTGCACGTTGTCTGCTTGGATAATTTTGCGTCACCACTATTCTGCCTCCAATTCGGCCACTCATTCGGCTTTTGGCCGAAAGCCGAATGAGTTTTTTTTTGCGTTTTCGGCCGAATATTTTCGGTTGCCGAATATTCGGTGCACCTCTAGTTGCAAACCACATAAAAAGCCAGATTGTGCAGAAATAGTGACAGCTATCACATATTTTGATCCCTGAAAATAATTGATATGACAAGTCAGGTGAATCCAGGTTGTAGAACAGTTTTAATAAAATGCAAAAAAGAAAAAAATACATCATAATGTTATGCAGTATTCAAAGTGCTTTGAATATTTTGCACTTCTGGCAAATGCACTGGTATGTCAGAAGGATGCATATTTTAAGAAAAGGGATGTCGTCGGGGATGGGAATCGAGAAACGGCTCCCAGTAGTTTGATTCCGTGGAATCGTTAATCCTGCCTAACGATCCCGTTTATAGGTTCTGCTAATGTCTGACGCATTTGCGCGATTATTTTGGCTCAGAATGTTTCCAACAGGACGTCGAGGCTGAAGCGCTCCAAAGTTTGGTTATATTTCACCAAAAAGGACAAAACTAGGGCCAGTTGCTACACCTACAGAGCTGGGATCACATCAAAGGGGGAAATACCTCCAACTTGCTGAAATATTTGACCACACAGCATGCAGTTACTGTGCACGAATGTAAAGTCTGTGACACGCTGCTAAGCAATGGTGTCGATTCTCGCGGGGGAGCTTGGCGGAGCGTCAAAAGTTCCAGATAACGTAAATCTTCCAGGTCCTGTTGGTTGTAACAGGGTTCTCAAGTCTCACGCATTGAGATGTCACTATTGCCTGCATTCAAAACTTGAGAGCCCTGAAACGGTCAGGTGCTGTTGATTGTAATAATGTTAGCGACATACTGTACGAATAATTTCCATTTGATATTAACATTTAGATGACGAGGACTGCAAGAGTGAGGCAGGATCCGAGGCAGGCTCCCTCATATCTGTAGCTACCCCTTTCATCCAGGCAGGGAAATGGATAAAAATGTTGGTGCGTACTTGAAATTAGATTGTATACGATATACAATTGGATGAGAATCGATAAGGAACCGACTCGATAAGCGATACCGATAACGGAACCAGAATTGCTACATTTTTAACAATTCCCATCCCGAGATGTCATGTGGTAATTAGCAGGTCCAGTACATGCAAATAAAGTTGTTTGATTAAACCATCTCAAATGTCTGATTAAGCAGACAGTGTCATGAATACTACTTACCTCTTCCAGAAAAGTTGCTTTCACTCTCAATACTGTCTATACAAAGACACACAAACTAACTGAAATATAGAAGCCGCCTCCGCAGATTTTCATGCAGTTTTTCATGCAGTTTTTCATGCAGTTTTTCAAACAAAATAACAGCTGCAAATCAAAATTATCGATACCCTGAGTTGTAAGCAATTTAGAACATTTTCAGAAATAAGATGCTAATGAACCATTCTTGTAAAATCAGATTAGTGAGATAAGACTTTCAAACGAACAAAGAATATGAAAATGAACACACAACCATGATTAAAATGAATAAATTATTGATACGCTGAAGTGTTAGGTAAATTAGTTTTTCAAGTAGATTTAAAATGTGTTGAATTTTCTGTGATCCAAATTAACTATCAGATTTACCTGAGTAATATTCTGGAGGTGGTTCCACAAAGGTTGGTGCAGATTGTGAAATAAAGCTCAGGATAAGCTTACCAGAGGTCCTGAAGAGCTCTTACCTGGAGAAATCTGGAGTAATAGTTTCAGCCTGTGCATCATCACCCCCGCAAAAAATGTGTTTGCAAAAACTCTCGGTCTCTGTGTGTTTGTTGTGTTTAATGAACGATGAACTCCAGAAAAGAGCTCTTTGGGAATACAATGAATCTGTTTATAGCTGGCAAATTGAACAAAGGGAAAAATGGACCCTATCTACAGTAAAACTCGATGGAGGTCCTATCATCTTGCAGGGCACTTTTGCTGCCCCACCAAAGGAAATAAACACATCAGAGGAATGGTGAAATAAGATAAAAAATGTGTGCTAAACTACAACAAAAAGAACTCTAAAAGAAACTGAAAAATCGATCTCTTTCTCATACCTCCAATGGCTTTCCTTTAGAATGTACAGTATTTATAGTGTTTATGGCTTATGAGGCTCTGCAGGACCATGCCCCCAGTTATACTTTGAATGTCTTTGTTCCTCATCTCACCTCTCGACCCCTCTAATCCTCAGATCTTGGCCTTTATCCAGCCAGCGCTCCAGCTGCAAAACAAAAGGTAAGTGGGCCTTTGTACTCATAGCCACAACTCTCTGGAGTCATCTTCGTATTCCCTCAGATTCCCTTTTAAGCAGCTCTTAAAGACCCCCCTTTACAGACATGCTTTTTTCATAGACTTAGAAATCGCAATGTACTTATACCTAACACCAGTGTTTCCCACACATAGATTAATTCGTGGCGGTGCGCCACAGATTAAACACCGGCCGCCACATATTGCGTTTCGTTATTATTATTTTTTTTTAACGCTATTTAAAAAATACTCGTATTCGTTAAGCTGCATTTCCTTTCCCTGCTCTCCCTCTGTCTCTCTCGCATAGCCTACTCACACACACAGCCCCTCCCGTCCGTGCTTCCCTGGAAGCGTGGAAGCTTGCTAGCTTCAGTGTCGCGTTAGATTAGCTCAACTGAAAGAAGACGGCTGGCGAAATTCACGAAAGGTTGGTATCACGTGCACCTTTACAAAATCACACATTAAAAAGTCCTATAAAAATATTTTATATTTTGAATACAATGTTGTCCCGTCCCGTCCCGACCCGTCCCATAGCAAACAAGCGATTACGCCTTCTTTATAAAGTTAACTAGTCGCAAAAAAAAAATGTAGTTGGGTTGTCGAGGTCTAAACACTAGCAGCTGTGAATCAAATAAAGTAGTTTTTTAAACTCTTACACTGAATGTTTACTGCTTCAATCCAGATGAGTATTGAAAAATATTTTCCGCGATTGAAAAAGAGACGTGCGTGTTGAGGATGAGGAGCAGCCTGAACCGGAGGTATCAGTCTGAAACAGCTGAACAGTCCGACCAGTGTAATTATCTATGTTATTCATTTGTTTACAATGAAGATGTGAATATCTGCAGATAAGCCGGTGTCACACATCCTTACGCCCCCCATAATTTTCCTTGATGGAGAAATTATCCAGGTTCTTAACTCCCAATGTGACATATACGTCACATTACAGATCTCTGACAGTGGGGGGTGATATTTTGGAAAAAAATTCTGAAATGGGTTCTATGTGGTCTATTTAGTCTGTGTTATAACCCCCTTAATTTTCATTTTAGTAGAAATGGGTCGTCCCCCCCCCCCCCGTGGCCCACCACCACACATTGCCTTCACATCTGTGGGAAACACTGAACACTTATATATTCCTGCATAAATGAAGTTTCACCTTCACGGGCATTCTTACAAAATTAACATTAAGTACACATGTGTTGAGCACAATAGCAACCATTCTGCAACTTGAAAGAAACACATAACAATACATCAATATGTTCATTTGAAATGCCAAAAAAAATCAGTTGCCAAATTGAAAATATAATTTATACTATTTCTTACTTACTTCTACAAAAGAGGAAAGAAATCCTAACGTATTTGACTTTTAAAGAGCAAACCAGTTTATTGGGCTAATAATGTGTAAACATTTTGTAAAGACCTGATACGAGTGCAAACCCTCAATGTCCAAATATTAAATGTAGATAGGCTATTAAAAAAGGGTATGAGTATAAAATGAGGTTTCCCATGATAGATAATTGCCATAAAAGTGCAGCTAAGGCTATGGTAGCAAATCAGAATTCCAACTCAGAGAAACCTTTTTTGAAGATTGCAGACCTCATTTGACAGTTTATCCATTTGACCTGCGAAAACCCAATTTAAAGCTATCAGTAAGCAATGGAAACACCTTTTCGTCTCTTTTATCTTGTGGCATTTCCATCAAAATAACTTGCGTTGTTATTTCAGTTATAACATTTGCAAAGGGTAGGTTAAGTTGTGGTGTAGTCGCTCCCTCTGATTTAAATAATACAAGTTGAAACATTTCAAAGCATGTCAAGTGGGAAAGTGTTCATGCAAATTAAAATGGACTGGTTGGATGATTATGCTGACACACATGCTGTAAAGAACAAAACCTACCGTAGGATGGATCCATTTTCAGGGCTTCAGGCAACAATGAAATTTAGATTGGCTGACCTTAACAAGTTAAAAGTTCTTTTACAACATAGATGCAAAGTGGAAGTTGCTAATGAAGCAACCTGATCAAAATATTTTAAAAAGATGGTTTATAGAGATGTCCTTCGGGTGGATGATAATGAAAAAGTTACTTTTTTAGTCAAGGTTAAAATTTCCAGGAAGGAATTATTCTCTCATCATACTGTTCAAAACTGTTGAAGTTGAGCCTCAGTGTACTGATGATGTACGTAAAAGTGCTATAATCAATATGCTGACACCACAACAAATCCTGAAACTTTATGCGATGTGTGATTGGTGCACTCGTCACGGCAATCTCACAGAAATATTCACATAATCCTGTTATTTGTGTCAAAGACAGAGATTTCCTTCAGGAGTTGGTGGAGGCTAAAAACTTCAGTGATAAGAAACTTGACTTCAAACGAACGCCAATGCTGCTTTGTATTCGCTACATGTATAAATCCTGTAAATCCTCACGGCCACATTGTTTCCCCTCTTGGATTGAGGAATTATCATGGCAGAAGGGCCTGTGTGGTCGAGTGATCCTCAGGGACAAACCTACCATATGAATAGGTGATGATATCTCAGTCCTAATTTAGGAGCTTGTTTTTGGCTTTGTCAAAAAGAGTCATTGTCAGGTGTAGCAGTAAACTGAAAGAGCTCCCACTGGCTTGGGCCCTCTTTTACAAAGCACTGTTACCTTTTACTACCGATGTGTTTCTGTAGCATGTGTTTGTACAGAAAATCACAGTGATCTATCACGGGTGAATTGCTGCTTATCAAGGTGCTGCCTTATGGTATGTGCAGACATGACAGTTTGACTGAAGACCAGCACACAAGTGGCAAAGTGTACACAGGTACAAAGGCATGTTATGAAGTCAGTCTTGTTTTGCAGTGACTCATACTTTTTCAGGGCAGTGTCAAACAGACTAATGAAAAACTAAAATCACAACGCAAACAAAACATGTAGTAGCAAGAAGTTCAATCTCTGGGCAAAAGTAATAACACATGAACAGATGTACATAATTTTTTTATAGATTTTGCAAGGAAACATTTAGTGTTTTTAGTGATCACTTAATATCTAACTTAGTATCCACTGAAAATGCTCCTTTATTTTTTACAATAGATGGTAAATTAGTTCAAATGCAAATTTCCAAAAGAACATGCAAAATTGCTCACATGTACATATCATCTTTAACTCCTAAGAAATGAGCAGTAATTGGTGGAAAGGACCGGCTGTGGACGGCACTAAAACAAATGCTCTTACCTCAACTTAGGTTCGAATTCTACAGGGAAACTATTCATGTACTGATGTTCTACCTTGATGTGCTTCTACCAGCCGTTATCTTTTCTCTGTGCTTTGGTTGCACATACACACACAAGGCACTTGATAACTGTTCCAAGAGACATTGTTTAGTGAAGGAATGACATACAGTATGTGGTTAACATTTAAATATAAAATACCCAGTTAAGGCATGACAAAAATACATGGCTTGGTCTTAAACACCAGCCTGGTCACAAGGACAGAGCACTGGTACATACTGTACATGCATTTCAGAAAACTATGGAAGGGTCCAAAATATATATATATATATATATACATATATATATATATATATATATATATATATATATATATATATATATATATATATATATATATATATATATATATAAGTATATACGTGCAGCACATTTGGTGGCTTTGGTTGAAATTTCGAACGCACCAGCGGAACCAGTGCATCTGGCTCTTAAAAACAAAAATTGCTGTTCTAATTAAAAGTAATCAGCCTTGGCTTACTGGTAAATGGACTACCCACAAAACTGTAGAGCTAGGCACTTATTTTTAGACTGGGCTGCCAGTTTGGCCATCACAGACATGTTTTAAGGATTGGCACATTTCCGGGTCATTACAGAAGTCCATTGCCCCCTACAGTAAGAGGGTTGCTGTGACCTTGTTCGACATCCGGTCCTGAACACCTGATCATGTTTGATACAAACAAAAACATGAAAGGAAATATTAACAATATTTTTGGCAGTGTTTAGTCACATTTGGCAAGTCAAGGTTAGTTGAGGGTTGATATTGCACACAGACCTCTGGTTGCTTATTATGTGGCAACCCTATAACACAGCTATTTATTTTAGCTTGTAAAAGGTGATGTTCCTTTGAAAAGAAAGTTCCAGCTCCTACTTGAGTGTACTGATCTCATTCATGTCAACAATATTCCCCATGTTGCTTAATCCCAACGTTTGGTTACTAGACAAATATTTAATAAACCTGGACTGAAGGTGTGTTGTGGTTTAACTACATGTGATTTTTTTGTAAATTTAAACTATATTTGTGGTCCTGTTTATGGTAATATTCATAGAGAATCAAAGGCATCATCTGTTACTGTTTACATCCTCTTCAACCTTGTAAGACTTTGCTCTTCCCACACAGCGCCTGTTTTAGGTCTGAAGAGTTATGTCTATTCTCTACAATGCTCAAAATGCATTATTTCATGTCTCACCCCTATGCTGATCTCATTCAATAGGGCAGTGATGCTCTGTCAGATCCTGGTTCCACCCTGTGCAGTGACACCTCTGCCACAAATGTTATTTAGCTTCTCCATTTGGCAATCTTTGCTAGAAATGTTCAGTATGCTGTCATCAGATATTTCTCCTCCGTGTTGCCCATAAATTATAGAGACTGAAGACAGAAAAATACTGATAATGATCATTCATGCTATTACAGGGTTGTGATTATGTCCAAGATTATCATTTGAGTGCTCAGTGTTATTTCACCTGATGAGAATGGATCTATATCTAAGGATTTAAGGTAACTCCTATCTATTTTTCCTTGTTGTCCTGTAACTTTACTCTGATGCTATTCATATTATCTGCTAAGAGGTGAACATAGTCTGTGTTCATCTTAGATTTGAACAGTTCACAAACAACATAACATTTTGTCGAGGTTTAAGGATGGGAAGTAATGCTGTTACTTTTGCTTATTGGTCTTATCTTTATCAATTCCCCCAATTGATTCTGATGTCATTTTGGTCTCCATTTCATTAAAGCACAAATGTGCACAGTAGCAATTTTATTTGATCTCAGTTGGGAAATAATGCACTGCTGAAACTTTCACAATAAAATGGCAACATACAAGGACACTAGAATTTTACTGCACACATCTGGTATGCAATGTGTGCCAGATATTACCCTTGCAGATTTAGATTTAGATTTAGACTTTATTGTCATGTAGATACATGCTTTTAACCCATCCAGGTTGGCACCTGTTGAACACGCACATGCACATGCACATGGTCACACACTCATGGAGACAGATGCCATACACTGGATTGGTGGGCAGCCATTCACAGCGCCTGGGGAGCATGGGGCTATGGTGCCTTGCTCAAGGGCACCTCGGCCGGAGTATGGATATTTTGTCAACTCAGATTTGAGATATATCTCTCCAGCCCCACCATTTTGCTCATATATAGCTAAATCTGCCTCCAAAATGATCAAAATTGTAATGACTAAAGCTTCATAATAGCAGTTTCCAAATAACTTGCCTATATAGAGCCTGTGGTGACTTGTTTACATTACCTGGTCTTGTGCATTTATACAGCAATGAGTGGAAAGCATACAAATGAATCATTTTGCTAAGAGTGATATACATGAATCACAAGAGACCAGAGGTTTCCATCCACCTGCATAGGACAGAATCACAAAGACGAAGAGTAAATATGAACATGAAAACAAAAGAAGCAATTAGAAAATTAAATTATAATGTTTGCAGTGTGTGTGTGTGTGTGTGTGTGTGTGTGTTTGTGTGTGTGTGTGTGTGTGTGTGCATGATTTTGTATCATAGAAAACAGAAAAGGACACAAAACCACAAAAATGTAGAATTTCTTTCTGCTGAGGAAAACAAGATGTGGTATAGTTGGCTGGGCACAGTCATGCTCAGACACAACTGTATTCTTCTTTTTCATCTTTTTTAGGGTTAGGGTTTGAATATTGACATTTGATCTTGCACGGGACATTACAGGCTGTGATCAGGCACTGTAAGTAATTTTGCTAACTCTCCGAAACAAGATATTTTTGCTTGTGGCAGATTTTATTTCCTGTAACTTAAGCCGAGCATGATGGATTTCTTTCTCAGCCCTCTTTACTGTAATTCACTCTGCCTACTGTAAACACCAGCTGAAAACATTCGTAGAATCAAGAAATATATATATATTATCTAATCCCTCAAAAACTGCATTTTCCCCTGGCTGTATAGGATTATACTCTTGACAAACAAGTAGGAGTGCTTGTGTGTGACTTTGTGTGATTACTTGCTGCAGCAATAGTTCAAAGACCATCTCACATATGCTCAAAAAGCATAGAATAAACAGTTGAAAACATTCCTTGTGTGAGCACAGCCATTAAGAGGAAAACTATGTTGTGATTAGTCACGTAAACAAAATATCAGACATCTCATACAACACTCTGCTGCTGTGTGGTACACCTGCTTTTAAAGGAGCCAATAAAGCGCAGAACAGTAGCAGCAGGGAGAATAATGTTGCTTTAGTCTTTCCAAAAAGTTCACCTCAGTCTGCTATTGTGAAATAATTCACTGCACATGGTTTTACTGCACATTGTTTTCATGGAAGTAATTACATGGGTAATCATCACTCACAGACAAACCGTAGGCTGAGACATGAAAATAATTCCCTCTGGTTTTATGTTGCACTCTGCCCGTTAAAACCCTCTGGTAAGTCCAATGAATGGACTACTAATATAGCCACATACACTATTGCATAGTGATTCATCTTGAGGTTATCAGCAATCTGAGATAGCTTTGTAAGAAATATGAAAATCTATGAATAAACATTTCCAGACAGCCTCATTCATTAGGAGTATTATTGATCAGCAGTTCAAAGCAATATTACCTTTAATGAAAGTAGCATTGTTACACAGCTGCTTTAATCTTTATTGTTGTGGCTACATGTCCTGGCAGAGACTCAATTTCCAGCAATTGCTGTTTTTTTGGTGAAGCTTAGAGATTTAATTTCCATGGTAACAAATCCATTGTGTAAGACTAACATTAATAACAAATAATGGAAGATTTTAGCTTTCAGGTCCTGGTCATGTTATGATTCATTTTTATAGTTCATGGCCTAGTTGTAAACAAATATCTGAATGCAAAGTGGTGATGCAAGAGTAAAATCCCTCACAAAATAACAGTTTATTCTAATTCTGTGTCTTATTACAAGAATAAGAAATTCCAGTCCCTTACAGATCCAGCTGTCAGTGGGACAAAATACCACAGCTTTGGAAGACATCTCCAGTTTCAGTTTTTTATCAATCATGCATGAGGTCGTAGAGATAAGACCAAGGTCAGAAAGGCTCTCTGGCAGAGGAACTTCCATTAATACAGCCACACTGATCTTTCTTTCACATTTGCATCAGCCATCCAGCACTTAACTGCAGTGGCAGCAGAGTGTTAGACTGAAACTGTCAACAGGGTAACCAAACCAGTACAATACACACCATGTGTGTGCAGACAACAGAAGCAGGTATCTTGAAATCGTCTTTGAATAACACATGCAGTCATGTTGTGTAATACGTCTAAGCTGTTTTTTGTATCAGATTGCAATGTGGACACCCTGAGCTTTAGCATGACTCATAAACATCTGGCTTGTTAGATGCATTAAAAGCCATAGAATATACATGCTGAGTGTGCTTAAAGCTGCAGTCGGCAGGTTTTCAAAATTGCGAGTCTAAAGTCGGAAAATTCGAACTGATACAACTTTCAGGTCCCTCCCCCAACCTCTAACAAGCTCCGAATCGCCCCACAAACCCCTCCCCCTCTGTGGACGAGGTTGTGCACGTGAGTTCACACCAGTGTGAGCGCACACAAGCTGGGGCAGACTCACGCTCAGCAGCGTGTGCACAAGCTGTGATTGACAGGTAGGATTCCTCCACCCTAACTTGATTGGTTAAAAACAGCCGGGAGCGCTCGGTTTTTGCAAGCATGATTACAGGCTTCAGAGGGAGCTACAGAATTCGGGATTTTTCCTAAACAGCCTATTTAATATTCTACTTCCAGAATCCCATGACAGTTCAAGCTAATATGACTAAAAAAAAGTTGCCGACCGCAGCTTTAAAGATGGGTTATTTTCATACTTTATAGGCAATTCTAGGCAAGTCTAATGTATTTCATGTTAGTGTCATCACTGTGTAAACAGAGCAACAAGTCCTCCAGTACATTTGGTTTCACTTGCTCTTTCCTTAAGTTGAGGCATCACAGCTGCTTTGATAGGGTTAAGGAACACAGTGTTCTGGTTAGCTTTAGGTACTAAAACTACTTGGTTAGGTTTAACGATCAAAACTACCTGGCTAGGTTTAGGAAAAAAACACCATAGCACAAATGTTACAAGATAACATTTTGGAGGCTGTTTTGGTGACATGTTGACCGAAGATTCACCATTCACTTGTTCACATCAGAACTAAATTTAGCATTTTTTTTCCAAATGCTGATATTAAGCCTAGGCCATAATTTAAGATTTTAAGCCTTCTTCTTCACGTCACAGACAAATATTGAAGACTATTGGCTCAGATTTGAGGCAAATCAGCAGTTTAGTTGGTGGTCATCAATTGCTATAGGTGAACGCTCCAAAATTATGATTTGTAAGGCTCGCTGACCTTCCCAGCCCCCATCTGAATATCATGCATATTTTCAAGGAATCGGTGAGGGAGGAGTGTTAAGTGAGCCGTCAGCTACGATCTACAGCCAGCACAATAGACAAAGTCAGACACTAGCACAGGGTAAAACCCAAAAAAGAAAAAATCATGACAGCGAACATCGGAAAGGAACTGTGATCCATTTAGGGAGCTAAACAGTATTTGGTCAAACATTGGTGAGAAAAATCTATGTCTTTCTGATGATTTGAGCGTGCAATATCACGACTGATAGAGAGGTGGTGAATGTGGATATACTTGGACTTCAAAAGTCCTGAACACAAGCGAAACATGCAGTGTAGTGTGAAAAATACAATGGTTCCACAACATTGAAAATCTTGTAGTCTAAAATGTGTGGTTGTAAAATATAATACCTGCTGGAACAAACCACCCATGATGTTGTGCTTTGTTAGACACTCTCAAACACAAAGATCCACATCACTGCATTATACGTTTTCATTAATCTAGAAAGTGTGTAAAAGTCTCTCAGGAATGGTGTCACTCTGCTGAAAGTAATACTGATGGAGCAAATATAACAAGCATCGCTCTGTGGCCAGACCAGTGTACAAAATGGGGCAGCTTGCATGCCCCAAATCCTGATGGGTTTTGAATTATGTGGCAGGAGGAACCACTCTGTCCACGTGACAGCCAGTGAGCCTGTCCACATAATCAGAAATATGTGCAGTCATTTGGAATATGCACTCACTTCAAGATTAATGTCAAGAGACTGGCCCCAAAAATTGCAAATGTAATATGAACTCTGAGAATTTTGTCAGTGAATATAGTGTCAACACAACGCAATAAGATCACCTGCCTATGGCCTTTAAATATGCCTCATGCCCAGACACTAAATAACTCCGACTACTCATGCAAAGCAAGTTATGCTCAAGGCAACACCATCTGAAGTAGGGCAGCCTTGCTTACATCATAAGCGATGATTTATAGCAATGATGTAAATCGTTTGTTTATCTTGTGGCCTCACTAGAAGTTTAGTTTTAGTGCAACCACTGTAAATTATGTGATAAATGTCAACATTCAGATTCCTGCAAACTGATGTAGTTACATAGAAATAGTCAGAGTTAAAAAAAAGTGCAAATAACACATCTCCATTTCAGTGACAGGAAAATAACTGCTGCTGGAACAAACAGATATGCTCATTTATGCTGATGCCCACAGATACAGTCATTTCAAATCTCAATGACTTGTTGAGATGTTGCTGTTGTGTATAGCATTGAGTTTATTTCCTAGACTTTTAGTTTCACGTAATGACAATGTCTGTCAAAGATGAGCAAACTCAGTGAGGAGCTATAACGGTGAAGCAATTTCACCATCTGTATGAAAGTCCAACTCCTGGGTTACTGCTGGATGCTAGATTTTACCCACAATCTATTTCAGCTCTTCCAGCACTGTCAAAATATCTCCACATTTCATCTCACCCTTCATCTCTCGCCACCTCACTGCATCTTTTATTTTTGCTCTGGATGACACTGTCATGTCCACAACCAACCAAAGACACTGCTGGTGATTATCGTAAACCAGTGGAGGCAGAAAATCCTAAAATTGATTTTTGTGTCACTTGTAAATGGGCTCAGCACCAACAAGATTGTTGCAGTATCCAGGAGGGATGTGATAACAAGGTTTGCCTCATTACCTCAAATTCTGAGCACATCATTATGCTCCATAATGCAAATTCAAACCCAAAATAAACTATTATCAAAAAACTTTGATCTGTTTAATTCTGTCCACCAGTCAATCCTCATTGGTCCAAACGCTTAAAGACAAGGCTAGCCTTTCATGTGATCACATCATTTTAAAAAGCTTATGTCTTCCAACAGAATGAGCCCTAAATTCAGTCACATCCCTTCACTGATCTCCCTTTTTGCTTGTGGACTTACAACATGCTGTACAAATAGATGTACAAAAAGACAAGGCAAAGTTTGAAAAATCCATTTTCTGTTCCTTAATTACAGTTTTGCTCAGCTCTCATTTATCCATTTCTCATTTGCTCTGTGCAGGTCTGTTTGGTCAGTTTAATAACCAGGGCCTCTCACTGATCTATACAAACTCAAAGCCCTGAATATATTACCAGCTGTCTCCTTTGCAAAAAAGATATCAAAAACTAGTGCTTTGTTTTTTTTCCACTTCGATGCTGAAGAGTTCTTTCTATAAAGCTCTTACTAAAATGAGCACTTAATTCCGTGAATTTCATAGACCATGTGTACTGTTGTGTTTTTGTCATCCACATTAATCGGATGAGAGTTAACAGGTTTTTTTTTTTTTTACATGCTATGAACATCTTGATGTAAATAAACCTCACGTGTGAACAATTTCAGATATAGTGGCACTTTTCAATGCAGCCCCCCTCTGGCTCATCAGCTAACATTCCAGTCCATTTAGGCTAGTGCAGAATTTGAATTTGTACACACATAAACAATCTGCTGACATATGTGCAGGTTTAGAGGTTCCTGTATCTAAAGGAATACAGAACCAGGATGCTAGACCATACTTTGATAGGCAAGTTACAAACACTAATGTGCTATTTGATGCCAAATATATGCTCAAAATGTCTCAATGTCCTCTGCTCACAATACCTCTGTGGTTATTACCTCATTTAAAGCAGGTCATGCAGTTGATTTGTTTGTTAGCAGAAGCTTGGCATATCTCAGAAATGATAAAAAGGGGTTGTTCATTTAACTTTCTTTTTTCATACAAACTGTTTTTGAGGTTTTGGTTTGCAAGATTTATCTGATGTCCAATGGATCAAACCTCTACTATCTGACATCCCGGTATTCTAAATGTGCTCGCAGAGCGGCTTGGGACTGGTTATCTGATGAGGTGATGAATTGGACTTTATCTTAAACTGACGTTGAAGAGTGAAAAGATATTCATGATAGCCGGCCAACTGCAATTCAGAGTCCATCTAACAAGGGGTCCCCAACTCAAATTTTTGATCCAGTAACTGATACACAGGCACCATCTTTCAATTCCTGATTATCCAGCAAGTTGTTTTGCTTTCTTTTGAAGTTTATCCCTATGGAAAAGATCACATTGGGGAAAATGATCACATCTTTACCTTATTATTTACTTATTATTACTTATTTTACCAAAATTCTGACAATTAATCAGACACATAGCTAATGGAATCTGATGTGTAACTCATGGAAAAGAACTGACCCATTTTCCACTTGAGACTCTATTATCTTATTATTCCCTGATGGCTCTAATGTTTGGAACGTCTTCGTTGTAAGTAAACACCTTTCACCAGAAGAAAAACTAATAATTTAAAACACTTTGATTTGTTGAAATCTATTGATTCAGATGTGCCCTAAACGGTGTCATTTCCATAAAACAGAGCATACAAATAGAGCATGTGCACATACAATATGGTTTATTTAAATCAACTTTCCTTATGCTTTCTCAGTCATTTTCTCCTCACAATGATGGTAGAAAAATGCTCCACAACAGGCATACGTTTCATGTTCTAAATATGTATTTATAGAGGAAGAAGTAAAGAACAGAATTAGCATAAAATATGGTAGCAGCCACAGAAGAAACAATATAACAGATTTTAGAAACAACAAAAGATGATTAGAGACTTCTAAAGATGTAGCAGATTTTTTATAGATTTCTTCTTTAAGTTATAGTGCTTTGCTTCCTTTTTAGAATTTTTATATCTCACATAAAATTGCCACTCATGTTGCTTGATTAAAAGAGATAAAACGTAACTTAGGGTTCAATCCGTGGACATTTCTCTTGTAGTCTAAGATTCTTTGTGTTCCACAGAGGTAGATTCAAACCATCTTAAATCAGAGCATTTATTATTTCAGCTGTTGGAAAGCAGGAGGTTGGGACGGTCTGTCTCCACTGAAATGTTTTCTCAGCTGCTGTCTCCGCATTACACACGTCTCCCCAGGCGGTAGACAAGAAGCAGCACCTACCCCCTCTGTCAGGACGAGCCCCTGGCTTCCACCCGCGGGAACAACTTGGATACAGGGGTCTTATTTAGCTGCCTTAAATGATGTTGTACTTTGTGTCTGATGCCAAAATAGCTCTGCACTCTTGTTGTGAGTTTGGTAACCTCATGTCAGACACAATTTGTGGGTTGGAGTCACCCTCCCTTTAAGAGTTTGACCTTAACACACCTTTCCTTTTTTTTTCTTAAGTAAATGTACGCGGTTTTCCCTCGAGAAAGGATACCTTCTACTTATGTTTTTATATAGATTTGTTTTCTTGTGTATTCTTTAAGTTTGAAGTTGAAGTTATGATTGTGGCAATTCAGAGAGAGACCCATGAATACAGCTGTGCAACGCAGGAGAAATTCTGCAATCTGTTACTGGTCATTTTTCACTTTTATAGAATGTCTTACGTTTAGGAGTCATTCAGCGGTCATCACAATTCACTTATCAGCTTTTAAAAATGAGAAATAGCTCTAATCATACGATGACTTTTTTTACCAGCCTAATTGGTCACAGCTTGAACACATTTTGAGGGCAACATCACTGCATGAGGAAGTAATTTACACCTTAAAGAAATTCATGACCTTCTTTCCAGATTATGCACTAATGCTTTCAGCAGTATCGCACAATATTCATGTTTTTCTAGAAAGTGGCAGAAAGGACAACCCAGGACTGGACTGCAATCACTCCTCCAAAAAGTGTTTGTGAGAAGATGACACGACCTTCCGTGTTTCACTCAAATCGTTTTTTACTTCGTTTTAGGCTCCTGCATTGGTGAAAAAGTCAGTAATGCTCAGCTTTGAAAAACATTTCCTCACAATACTAACTCAAATAGTGGTGCTGTGGTTAGCTCCTCTGCCTGTTAGAAAAAAAGGTTCCTGGTTCAAAACTCAGCTGGTGACTTTCTGTGTGGAGCGTGTGGCGTATTGTTTGATTCCTCTCACAGTCTCACAATCTTAGGCCGATTGCTGTTTTAAATTGGTGGTAGATTTGAGTCTGAGCATGCCTGGTTGTCTGAAACTCAGTAAGCTTTAATGGACTGGTCCAGAGTGAACCCCGCCTCTTTCTTAATGTCATTGGGATAGGCTCCAGACCCCTGCAACCCTGAACAGGATACAGCAAGTATTGAGAAGGGACGGTGGTGACGGATGATATGGAAAAGTTCTCACCTGAAACCTCTATGTGCAGTTACAACGGTCCACTGGTTTCAACACTTTTTCTCCTGCTGTGGTTTAAAATTGCTTTAATTTTCTATTTGAAACATTCTCAAAAACCATATAACCAAAGTTCAAAGTTGCACAGTTCATGTATTTGTTCTATAGATGGAGGAATCTTAGCTAAGAGCCAGATAAGTGGTCATCAAAGCGCACAGTGAAAGCCATGCATCACAGTAATAGTTTTGAATGGTATTCAGTTTAATTCAACATGAGAATGAAAGATAAACGGCTTTGAACAAAGAGCTTTAGTTTCCATCTTTAATACCAAGCAGTATATGAGATAATACAGGACTGTAGTGCCATGTAAATTAAAGAAATCAAACAAAAGAAACTCCTTAAACCACAGGCATGTATCCTATAGCTTCAATAATCGGTTACAAAGCACATAAAAAATCAGTCTACCCAACTTCACAAGTCCATTAAATACACCCCCACGTACATAGTGCAAGAAATCTAAAGGATATTGCTTCATTTGGAATACATAATGCTGGTCGACATGGACACAGGGAAGGTGGATGATTTCAGTGATCAATCTTTGACACTTTAATAAGGTGTTAGAGTTGAGACAAGAGAAGTATAATTAAAGGCAGAGCCTTTGAAATGAGACATACTCCTGTTAAATAATTGAACAGTGTCTCCTTTATACATAGAGTCACATGTTCTTATTAATGTTTGTGTCACAGTGACACCTGAAGTCCCTCCTTTTAACACATACCTTACTGTACAGATCGACCCCTGCCATTCACCCAGTTAAAGTACAGGGCTCTGCTCATACTTTGTTTGCTTCTCATTTAGGAGTAGATGCATTTTTTTATTTCATCATCTGTTTCTTTGTTGCATGTGTGCGCCATAGTAGTAGTTTTTTCATATTTTTTTTATCACATTTCTGTCTCGTTGTAGACTTGACAATATAGGGAGTCTCAACTGAAGCCATAGCCTCATTTAATATGTCAATGGTATGAAGTTGTCCTGTCGTAAGAAATGAAACACTGCAGTAAATAAGATGTCTCAAAGTCTACATATTAGTTAATATGTTGTAAGCAGTCATGGATCTTTAGTTTAAACTAAAATCCAGAGTTTTGTTCCATTTTCATTAGAAGAAACTGGCCAAAGAGCACAGGTCAAAGATATCTAACTATTATTCTGTAGCAGTCTCACTCACTCTTGAATAATGAGAGAAGAGATGTAATTTCAATGCAGTTCAGAGGACAACCTAACCTATGAGCCAACATTCAGCTTTATTACTATGATGGTCACAGGACCCGTACTGAGAGATCATAACCTGCATTATTCTAGTATCACAAAAACTTACTTTTGTTGCAAGCCTAATTCACTAAATATAATAGATTTTAAGGCATTTTGTTTTTCCCATATTCAGCTTCTGAATTTGTATTCCAGCAAAGTAGACTGCAAAATCCTAGTTCCTGTGGTGTTACAACAGCCTGAGGTGATCGTGTCTGCAGATGTAGACGAAGTTCTTTGTGATTTTGAAAAGTTTTGGTGAATGTAGCTTGCTATGAATTTTCATATTGGTCTATAATTTTCCTCCTTGAAATATTCTATTTCTGCTTGTTCTTTTATTTTTGCTACTTTGTATCTTTGACCTGTTTTGCTCGAAATTATTTTGAGGACATTCAGAATAATCACTCTTTATGGTTAAATGCACATTTGTACGATTACAGCTCGACTTGGGCATTTAATCGCACCACCGTTATATTGCTGAGACAATTTCCTGAGATTTTCATGCTCCTTTTCAACTGTTGATATGCACCTCTATGAAGTGACCACCTCAGCTCCACTGCATCCTTCTCTTCCTCAGGGTCTGCATCTTTTGAGATCTGTTGTGCTCTCGTGGCACATTGTTATGTCATGAGACAGCCCACACTAAGCAGCCTGAGAGCTCACACACCGACCTGATGGATTCTGATTTCACTCTTTCACTTTACTTGTCCGCAACACTTGTTTCTAAATTGCATCAGGCTTGTTTAAAGTCCAATTCTAAACTTTTGAGTTGTGTTTTGAGGATTTAGTTCAGGTTTTCATCTAATAACTTTTATGAAGATCATATTTTTTCCCGCAGGGTGCACAGTAGAGCAGTGCAAGGTCTATTTAATCTTACCGAAGGCTACCTGAAAACACTATAATTTTATCTTCTTTATCGGCATCATTTGTTTGAATAAGAGTTTTTTTTTTTATGTTTTTAAAAGCCATGAAATCTGAATCACCATTTCTCTCCAAGACCATGGACATGTAGAGATTTAGCTCTAAAAAGCTGATGAAGGTCTGAGTCCTTGGTTCAGACCTTTGCAGACTTAGACCTTTGAATGATGCTTCTTTTTTTTTTTCTTCTTTCACAAAAACTGAATTTATGTAAGGAAGGTTTCATCTTCAACTTTTCACTACTTGGAGATGAGTTCGCCTTCTATTCACTTTAATTTTCAAGGTTGCAGACATGCAGTGCCTAAACATTTACGTTGTATTAGCTGTTCCTGTTGAGATAAATGTAGATACCACAGTCTCTGCTGCTGGTTAGTTTGTGGCAACACAAAGAAGTGTCAACAGCTGTAGCACTCACAGCAGCTGAAATTCCTGTTGAAGTTAGCAGCGCTAACTATTCTGAGCTTGTAATATTAGCACTATGAGTGGCAGAAATGGTCGTTTTTGTGCTTGTTTTCATTATGACTTAACATTAATAAGCAACCCCAATGTTTTTGTTAACATCAGACTTTAGAAAATCCTACACAGATGAATGCTGAGTTGTTTCAACTACTTTTTTGAGTTGCACTACAAGACCAATCTATTCACAGTGCCCATGCTGTGTTACCCGCAGTGATGACTCCTGGTGTGATTGATCATATGTGTGGCTCCATTGCTGGGACAGCCTTTGTAACAAGGTGGTGTACATTGTGTGTCATGTAAGCTCCCAGTCATTATCTCCCAGCCGGTACAGAGCACCTCTCTGTAACCCAAGTGGCTCTCTTGACCTGAGGCACTCAGCTTGCCAGTATCCAGCTCCCACTTCGAAATTAGTCACTCTCTGACAGGTGGGGGATGGATGCCTGTGATCCTGGCCAGATTCATGCGCTTTTTCACCCCCATCTATCATCACCCACATGTCCCTTTGTCTCACACTGCTTCCCTGCTTCATTTTAGTTCTGTTATGGTCTCTGAACACAATTTGATCTACAATGATTTTAGAAAACGAGATAAAGAACATTTGAAGGTTTATGTCCATCCATTGTCTATCTACATTATTTGTTGTACATTTGTTCTGTTTGCTGAAGTACCTGTTTCCAGCCGCAGAACCCAGCCAAGTTTTATGAAGTTGGTACCAAGAATTTCACCAAATTTAAGTGTCTAACTATGTGGCTCTTCACGATATTACGGCACTATAGCTGTGTTTCTCTCAGTACCAATTTCAAGCTGTGTGACAGATTGTGAGAATCTGAGAGAACTGCCACAGTATATAAACTAAGTATGTGCTGAACTCCCAGCTATGATGCAGACAGTCTGCTTTGCTTTATGGTCATTTCTATCAGCACACTTATGGTGTGTGTGAGAATGTGGGGGAGGACTTGTGGGCATCTAGCTGTGAATTCAAGTGGGTGTAAAATGAATCAAAAGCTATTTGAGTAATTAGTCATTTTGCTTTTATTAATGAGATGTGTTTTTAAGTAGCTGAGATGGATCCATCATGTTTTGGCTCAGCACTTTGCACAGTGCTCGGGGGTGCATTTTCTCTCCCACCTATGGCAATATTGCTCTTTTGAGAATCACAGTGTGTGGGCTGATTTGTAAAGAACTAAGTGCTCTGAAAGGAGTTTTTTCCTCTTAAAATATTTGTTATCATTTCATGTCAAAGTAATAATAAAAAGAAAACAAAGCCATTCAACAGTTTCTATAACCTCAACAGGTTCGACACTTTATGTACAAGTGTCTTACCTGTAAATCATTTAAATAGTTTTCTCGGTTTCAAAATATACAACATACATTCAGCACAAAGCAGCATCAAAGTCATTTTCCATCTAACATTGATCCCTGGTATACATAAATTCATCCTCCAGGCATTTAATAAACCCCTAACGTCATTTCTGTTCAACAAACTACATACAGTACTGAATGGATTTTTCATCGAAATAAATCCTTTGTGCATTAAAATGACTTAGATGTAACTCCACACCTTTATTTAATTCATGTGGATAATCCTGCCTCTCCTGCTGATGAGTTGATGTTTAAGACCTTAACTGATTTCATGATGTTATGACTTTTAAAATGATTTAAGTCTTCCACAATATGTCACAGGTGAATATAGGTTGTGGTCAGGTTGATTTTATTCCAACATTCCTTCTATAACACATATATCTTTCACCCATCCGTATGAGCAGTATGTTCTAAACTATAGAACATATCTGTTAAATATGCCTTACACCTTTTCTATCTCAGTTCTCAGGTGCTATCCTGTGCTTGTGAGAAGAGGCATGCGTTTGCTGATGCATATTTTACGGACAAGACTTCAGTTGGTGAGTGCTGTATTCTCAAAGGGTCTAGTTTGTGTATCACTTTAAGGCATAAGGCACAAAAATAGCACATCTGAGGCAGTGCACTCATGCACTGTGATATTACTGCAGAAGCTCAGCTCAAAATCACATGCTAATGAACTGTGGCACCATTAAACAGAACACATTGCCTTCTTTTTCACCACAGGGCATACAGAAGAAAAGTACTTTTTGCTTAGTTCCCTTGCATGAAAAATTACTAAAAAATGTTGCTTTCGAGTACAAAGAAAACCACCTCAGCTTCCTGGTTTTTAATCACTGAATCTAGTGAGGCAGATGTGGTGAAAAGAGAATGCATTTGCTTAACTGTTTGGTTTAAAGAAGCTATAAGTTTAAAATCTTCCTCTCTGCTCTGTGTTTTGGGTGCTTGGTTCCCTTTATCATCGACCAGCATTCACTTGATCAAAAGACGAGGCCCCAGAGCAAACTAATATGCTCATTAGCATTGATGAGAGTTCCCATGAGCAGTTCATGTGCATTAATGAAGTAAAGAAGTGAGCCAAACAATTGTACCCAGCCAGCTTTGGAATGCACAGCCTGCCACACGCAGGGCTCCCTCATGACCTGTGGGTCTAAACTTCAGCAGAATTCAATAGGGCGTTGTAAAGTGGCTTTGTTCAACAGCTCCATACTGTTATCATATATAGCTTATGGTACTCTTGTAAATCCTGTGGACAATGTTCAACTGCCCCAAGTCAGATTTCATTTTCAAATACAAACAAATGAAAGTAGAGCAGCCTCCCCAAACTGTCTGGTGTTCCACTTGCAGCGCGAGAAAACAGTGAACGCAGAAGAAAAACACATTTCCTTGCATATTTTGATATGTTACCTAAGGGATATTTTTAATTTCCGTGAAAGAATTGACCCTCATGTTTTCTCTTCCCAAAAGTGAGTCACTGTGGCAAATGAATTTTCACTCTTTTTCTCTGGGGCAAAAGATCATTTGATTGCATTTTCTATGATATGCTATGCTTTATATTCTGCTGCCTAGATTATTTGAATTGATTGTCCTCTGACATTTTGCAGTTTTTCTCTGTTATGCAAATTCCAACTCCAGGAGTTGGCAAAGGCCATTATTTTCAAAGTCCCCACACCTGCCTCTTCCAATCACGGGTGTCGACGGCAGAGCCACAGCTTGCCACATGACCATTTCAAAGATGACATTTTTATCGAGACCATCTTCAGTTGTGAGTATAGGTGAGTACAGACGGCGCTCAGGTCAATTGTCCCCTGTGTCCATATGGGCTGCAAGGTGTGTGCAGTACCATACAAATTGCACTCTGCCTATCCTTTTTCACTCCATCACTTCCTGTATCTCGCTTCCTGGCTCCCTTGTCTCTTGACAGATCATTCTTGCATGCATATGCTCAGAAACACACACAGATTTATACACACTGAGAAAAATATCTTAAAGGAAAAATAAATCATGGATATATTGGTGGATCTCACCACAGCAAAGGTGTAAAGCTGATAGACATCTCTGTGCATCGAATTGATAAAATAAATAAAAATCTTTTCTCTTGAATTTAAAATCATGTACTGGACACTTCTGTCCTGAAGTGTTATCTTCAGTGTTATAGTACTGAAAGCAGTCCGAAGGAATACTTTGAAGTGATGATAAAACTCAATATGTGCATGAAAATGAATAAGCAATATTCATCAAGTCACAAAAACACACAAAAGCTTGGCATGCCTACACCTTCTACTGCCACTAACCACCCCGTGGGGCCTTGTTAGTCAGTAGTTTTACCTGAGTGCAAGCAGCATGCAACCTAATTTAGCAGACACACGATGCACTAAATTAGATACCTTTTTTTAACTGGTGTTTCTTCCATCAACAAGTAGCATTTCTTCTAATAGAAAAGGTAGAGTCTGAACAAAGTGATGGATTGTGGTTCCACTAGTCTGACCTTTGGCTGAGGTTATCAAGCATTTGCACAAGGCGGTGTTAGTCTAAATTGAAATGAGGGAGCAGAATGGAGCTTCCCCAAGCATTGTGACCTTTGGTAGCCACTCCATCAGCTGCTCGTCACTTCAGACTCATTTATCAGGCACAGTTCTCTCTAAGGAGGCTCACAGGTGATGTCCTTGATGGGGTCACATGACAAGTCGGGTCTTCTCCCGTAACCTTAGCTGGAGGAAATAAGCGAGTCGTTGAAGATGCAGTCCTTGCTGATCAAGCCTAAATAAAAGTCAGATCTTGGTGCTAATTTGGTAGATGGTACTCTGTGAGGGAAAAATGGAAGTTTCTGCAAATCTCTGATTAGTTGTTACTGCTGAGAGATGTTGAATCGTGAAAAAACATTTGAGAGTAATGCAAGAAAATGAATAAGTAAAACGTCACAACTCTCCCTGACAGTCATATTTTCTGTCTGAAAACACATAAGAGGTCATAACGTTCTGCAATGCTTTGTGTCTGAAAATGAAAAAACATCAAAGAAATTATTACAAATTTTGCACACTCTGCAGTTGTTATGGAACGGATTTTGTTCCACTTTGCATTTTATTGAAATTACTCTCCATGTAACTCCAGAAATACTACATTAAAAAATTGATAATGGTGGATTTTATTTTATCCCTTAATATCAGCCAAAGAATTGTAATAGCCAAGAGAATGTGCACTGTGCTGAGTGTAGTAGTAAGAATCTTTGAGCGCTATATATGATGGAGTACTCTTCCGCAGTCATTGGATAATTTAAGATGAAAGTAGAGTAGCCTTTTTTAGGGGGATTCTTTTCAATGACAAATTGAGCAATAAATAACAAAGTGTTATTCAAATACAGTAGCATAAAAAAATCTGATCTCGCACCATGAGTCAGATATTGAATAACTTTTTTAATTGGCTCTAAGTAATCCAATTTTCTTTATTAATGATGTATGATTTAACACATAATTAGATATAACTGCAGAGTTTTGATGAGTATATATTTGTCTAAACAGCTCTAATCAAACATATGCAGTTTTCATTAATTGTTTCTAAGGGATGAAATCCATCTTAAATGGGAAATATAAGCTTTCACTGGAAAGCAAGTTATTGAATTCTTAGAGTTTTTACATCATTGACTGGCTTCAGGCTTTTTATTACACCTAATAATGATCAGCTCAGAGCTCAAAACAAAGGAGCAAGTCCCTGAACTGGTATTTCTGACTCTAAGGCATCTTTATTAGAAGCAAACCCTCACATTTTGAAAGTTCTAAGATGTAGTGGAGTGAGGGGAGCTAAAGTGATTGAGTGATACTCAGTCATGTACATATCCTGGTGGCTGGTACTCTAATTTTGATAGCTCTCGCACACGGGCTTGTGTGCTTAGGCTTATTGTGGTGACACCGTATATTTGCAAGATCATGCACAGGGAAAACTGCTGTCTGATGAGACACTTTGTATCGAGTACCACAAAGAGTCTCTCAGCTGAACAATTTGTGAAATAGCCCAATTACTCCAGTTAATGCACGGGCATGGTAAATCCCACCGAACAACTCTCTTGTACTGCTTAACACAGATACTGTGATAAAGGTTTTATGTTAAAGTGTGAGCTGGCACTTATTTACTATTTCAAAATATGCAATAATAGTGAATTAAGTAAGGTAAGGACCTTGTTATTCTCATTGGTTGTTTTCTTGGCAAAAACGTTTTGAGAATAATCCTGTTGTGGCCTTAACTTATCAGCCAAAGACAACAAATTGGCCTACATTGGAGCCAAGCATCCAATCATAACTTTCCCAATGAGCATGTCTTAAGTATTCTTTCAATGTGAGTAGGTTGACTGGGTTAGGTGTTGTTTTGTGAGTTGACTTAAACAGCACTGAATAATTTCAGTTATACTATTATTGTCATTATCAGAAAAAGATTGTGAATAAAATCCCTTCTGAGGCCTTGAAAAACTTTGTTTTACGTTTATGACAAAGCATCTGTAAGTGTCTGTAATTCAGGATTCACTGACTTTACACTTGAACCACCATGCTAAAAAGCATGCAACATTTCAGGCTGACATCAGTTAGTCAGGTAACTCCCGGTTTATTTCTGGTCTCCAAAAGGCATCGTCTACATTAAAAGGCCATAATGCCTATCAGATGCCTCACAGGGTTGTTAGAGGAGTGTCAAACCAACCACTAGAAATGCACGATGAAAAATGCTGTAAGGTGGTATTGATAAATAACAGAACAAAGGAATAGACAGCCGACAAGTTGTTTCAGTGGATGGGGGTATGATGGGAGTATTTGGATGAACTCAAACACAATACAATGAAGTAACAGGATAACCCCTGAATGTATATAGTGTGGTCTCTTTAAGAAATGTAGTAGGTTCTGTAGCCTGTGACATAATCAGTATGAATAACCATAAATTTATTTGTGTAGCACATCTCATGCAGAGGAAGCAGTTTAAAAAAAAAAAGAGAAAATCTCTCACCATAGTCAGTATCTGTTGTATATCATGCATTCCACATTTACATTGCATTCACTTGCTTCAGTATTATACTTTTGGAATAGATTTATTTTTTGAATGCATATGGTGTCTGTGGGCATCATGACCCACGTTAGGCTGTGACTCAAGTCAACCTCTGCAAAAGTCATGATGTGCTGTTCGTGACAAGCACAAAGACACCACACTCATTTCCAAGCGAGAAGCTCAGCTCCTCTCTGTGCCCATCATAACTCAGCCTTTCAGTGAGGGACAGTGTGGTGGATGAGGTCTGACCACAGATGCAGCTCGCTGGGTGATAATAGCTGATCCCTTTGAGTGGTCTTCAGAGTGGGAGCCACACAAAATATTCTGATTACATTCATATTCACACCACACAGCATGAACTGATCATGGGCTATTTCTCTGTGCCTGAAAAGAGGCAGTTTGGAGACAATCTCTTTCAATTGTTTTCAATCAATTACAAATGGTTCAACATGGCTCCAGTTCTCTCATTCATTTGAAGGAAATTGGAGGAGAAATGAAAGGATTATCATTGTTGCACTACTTAGCCTTTATGATGATGTACTACTGTAGGAGTGAGTACTCACCCCTGTATGAGTGTGTATAATACATTGTAAACTAAGCCTACTTAATAATTCATGAACTGTGTTGCATCCAACATATTTGCATGCATCAGTGCACAAGTTCAAATAGCTTGCTCCTGAAGGCGTTTCCGTGAATCTGTTGCAGCTATTTTCTGCTTACAGCCACACACTAATAATTGTCAGTGGAGGTGAGCTGGCTCAGGCAAAGACTTGCTGCACTGCTGAATTGGTAAATTGACCCCAGACCCTGACACCACACTTCAGCTCATATTAAGACAACACGGTCAGGGCATTGCAGCTTGATTTTGACAGACGTGCAGTTGTTATCGCTGTTGGTCACCACTAATCATATGCCTCCACAGACAAGTGGCTCAGGAGACTGTGAGGACAGAATTTCAAGGGCAAAAAACTTGCACAGGGTTTCTGTTTCAGATGAATAAGCCAGCTGTTGCGTTAGCCATCACATAACACATGTAACACAGTGTAACCGCGGTGACTCAAAGCACAATCCAATGCAGCATTATAGAATCACTAAAAACATTAATAAAGTGCTTTAATCCAATTAATATGTCCACTGGTGATGAGCAGTTGACACTTCCAGGTGTTTAGGTTTTGTAATACCCCAGGTATTTGCATGAAGCAGCTGAGTTTCCTTTCTTTATGCTCTATTCAAATAAAAAGTTACAGCTTCATACTTCTTATTTAGCCATATTAACCTCTGATTACAGGGCTCCCACACATTCATCTGGAAATAACTGGCAGCAGAACAGCAGTCAGCTGACACATTTGCTTATAAGTGTTCTTCCTAGGCTCAAATATTCAACATTTGTTTTATAGAGCCCAAATCAAACGTGAATTATACAATTTTTCTTTGAAAGTTAAGTTGTTTTAGGCTCTTTTCGTAACAATGTACAAATGAAAGAGGCTATGTGCACAACACATTACAAGTTAGCCTCAAATGTACTTTAGCATGAAGGGCAAAGCTAAGGAACATGAAAAAAGGTCTTTATTGTTGGAGCTTCTGGGCAGAGAACTTACTAATTGTGTCTACATGGGGCAATTTATCATCAGTCAAAAAGCTGTCAAATGTTTCAGTTTGGGTTAAAGTAGATGATCCTGCTACATAATCACTAACAGCGGAACCATTACCTTTTGAATTTTTTTTCTGTGTCCCCGTTATCCCCGTCAATTTCTTGTTTTTTCCCCTCACCTCCGTGACCGATACTGACACCAGGTCTTCTGTGGAAAGAGAATAGTCAGATTAAAAGTGATTGCCTTTCCCCCCCCAGTTGTGCTGTCCCCAAGAATCCAACATTATTGGCATTCGCTGCAGTGATCCTCTCATCTGCATGGTGGCAGTCTTACTGCCAGCACAAGGACAAGAAATTGGACCTCTGTGGGGAGCTAAATGTGCCTTCAATCTCAACAATCCTTTTAATCTTTCATCAATCATGTGGAAGCAGCTTGGAGCCCTGATCCTATTACAGTTAGAGAGAAATAGCTTCAAACTGACAAGCATGAGAACGGCGGTGAAAGTTTGCCATGCAAGAAAGTTGTGATGGAAGCTTTGCTCTGCATTTTGACGCAGAAATCCTCAAACTGGTTTGTTAAAATTGAAAGCAAACAAACTGGAAGTGGTAATTCACTTGCTGTCAACATGGGGATCTTGGGAGAACTTCAAAATGAGGAGAAGGTTCTGCAGATTGCTTTCTGGAGCAGCTCTGTGAGTGGCAATCATAAGGCAGCCAGCAGGACCAAATGAATTGCAAACCATAAAGAGAATCTGACAGTCTGCGGGCCAAGTTGCTCCTAAATGGCCAATTTAGGATTATGGTTTAAGAACTGGGGTTACACACAAATCAAAGTTTCTCTGATAGTCATTTACCAACATTTTAGGTCTAAATGAGCCCCAAAAACAAGACCAATGAGAACCACGTCACACACTTGCTGCTGCAGGTTTGCATTGTAGAGGCCAAACTGGTCAAATGGCCATAATCCTGACTCTGATTTGACTGGTGGCCTTTTTCTGTCCTAATAAAGTTTTCTCTCAGTGTTGCCAGTGGTCCAATGCATAATGAGGCCGGGAGACTGAACAATCAGCGCAATCCATTTGTTTTCTTACCTTGGCAACGTCTTGTGAATTGACTATAACTGCAATGACTGATTGGAGTGAAGATAAATGGACTTGAATTGTGTGTTTTGAGAGGATCATTTGTGAAGTATTACGATATAAATACAAACTGTCTATTGAAAAGTAATAGTCAAAACTGAACTGAAGTTATAAATTCACTTTCTATGCTTTCAAAAAGTCAGGTGCTCCGAGCTCCGCAAGCCAAGCTGAATTAGAGCTGCTCGCCAGCTCAGCACGTCCACAGGTAATCCAGTTCCTGAGATCAGCAGCAGACAACAGAAGGAAGGCTGAGCTGCAACTCACTGGCGCTGGTCAGGACTTCGCTTTGCTAGCTCTCAGGTTAGCTCAGCATTCCCAGAGCAAGCAGTTAACTCCCGCTCGACTGGGAGCAAGCTTGTTGCTGCCTCCCAAGGCTCACTGTGTGCTTTGGCTCCTCGTTCAACTTTGTTTCTACTGTTGTCTCCAATTAGCCTCTAACAACTTCTCCTCAGCTTGCAAGCTTCTCATTTCATCTGTGCATCACAAAACTTGATTTTTAGCAGAGGGAGACTTTAATATCTGAAAATTCTTATTTACAACTGAAACAGCACTGAACACTTTATTTTACCAATTATCACTGAGCTTAATCTCTTGATTGCTTTTATTCCCCACTGAATATTAGATTTATTTGAGAAATTGTGTGTCTGTTTTCATTCAGGGTCATCATAATGTGTGTCTTGATGTGGTTACTATGAGTCAATTTGAAAAATATAGTTCCGAATCTTTTTTGCTACAGTAACGGCAGCTTCTGTTAATTACGCTGTAATTAGTGTTCTTTCTCACAAACCATGAAGCAGGCATGACAGTTTTGACACTGATGCACTGTGAAAGGACCAAAACATCTCGCTCACTGTCAGTCACTGGTGTTTACTTCATTAGTAACATTTTGGTCCCTAAACCTTCACCAGGAAAGGTTCATCAAACATCTGAGCACCGAAACATTGTTAATTAAGAGTGTGCAACTGATCAACTGTGTGGGAGTTTTTGGTCTTTTCACAGAGTTTATGATCTACACAGTAGTCTATATGGCTTTGTGTAATACAAGAATTCTTTATGTTACTTAATTCACTGAGTCTAAATCAAGAAGAGACTAATTTATAAGTAATTTGGGGCTCTATTCATTCAGCTGAAGAGCTCAATGAGTAACTGCTTATCTTCTCTGCTCAGTGCTAAAGCTTTTGGATGTTGAAATTGTAGCTAAAATTGCTGGCTCCACATGGTAACAAGAGGTGAATATTTGAAAATTGTTGAATTTGAATTGTATGAAAAGTGGTTGGAGCAGAGATGTTTCACGCTCAGGTGATATCCAGGTGAATTTTTCTCACATTGTTCTCATATGCAGAACTGAAGGTGAAGCAGAGCTGCTGTTTTTCACTGCATAGCTTAGCTTTGTTGTTAGGCTCTCAGCATGATTTGTCACTTGCTGTGAGAGAATGAAATATATATGAATATAAACAGCTTATCTCATATGCAAGGCAGTTTTTCTTCATAGATCTATGTTTAGTTTTATCCTGGGAGGGCTTTTTTTTTTAGCTACTTTATTCAAAAAGCTTTAAGCCCAATGAAAAATATGTATTGAAAGTAATCATCTCCTTATTTATGTCCTACTGTGGAGGGTAAGAATGCTGCAGAACAAAATGTCACCGGTGTTTGTCAGCTTTTCACACAACAAGAATGATGAATGCCAAAAAACAGTGTTTATATGTTCTCAAATGACTTACTTTGTGCATTAACCCAATAAGATCTGAGTTGCTGTAAAACAGGTATGCTCATAAGGTGTATTAAAGTCCAGGTTGAAGACACACCTATTTTCAGCTGCATTTGAATAAAGCTCCAAATCTGAAGCTTGAGTTTCAAAACTTAATCATATTTTAACTACTGATTTGATCTGATTTGATCTATTGTTCTTCTTTCTTTCTTTTTTTAATTAAGATTTAAATCGTGCTTTTTATTTCTACTGTTTTAATGTATCTGTAAAGCACTTTGAATCGCCTTGTTGAATTGTGCTATACAAATAAACTTGCCTTGCCTTTATGGGTTAAAAGAGAAAACAGGAAAGTAAAAGGAAAGAGAAGACAGGGAGTGACGGTATGGCATAGCCAAGCATTCCCTAATTAGGAGTTTTATGGGGCATATAATTTGAGTCACAGCACTGAGCCTTAATTCAAAAGCTAACACTTTTTAAAAGAAAAAAAACTTGGATATGAAATGAAGGCACTGCAGCAGAGTGAAATCTCACATAGTATCTGATCTAGTGCAGTCAGACCAAAATCTTCAATATGGAATTAATGACCTGCAATGTGACTGCTGTCAGGCTTTAAATAGTTTCAAATGTGATAAATAACTGTTTTTTAGTCATGCATTTAATATCCAATACTACCTCATGTAGAGCTTATTGGATTTCCAGTAGTACATTTCAATTTCTTTTAGTGTATTGGGTCTCCATCCATATGTCCCACATGTTCTAATTATAGCGTGATCATGGGAGCAGACAACTGTGCACATTCACATTACATGACTGTCACTTTTTTGAACAGGTACTCTTATCTCCATCTGGAAGTCTGATCAAGGAAAAAAGACATTTGTTGATGCATATCTCTGCATTCTCTCTTTTTCATAGTCTCATTTCACAGAGCCTACAGGGTTTAAATCACTTTAATCCTAAACGTATGTATGTTTTCACTATCAGATTCATTCAATATATATATTTTAGTTAATATACTTTTAGGATTGCTCTTTGTATACGCTCCATACTGCAGCCATGAATAGGAGAATAATGTTTAAATGTTTAATTTTCTGCTTTGTGCAACAACAGATTTTCTCAAAACGTCAAGCAAAAACAATAATTAAGCAAAAATAAGCCAATAATTCTTCAATGTCACAATATTTAAAGTTGATAGTAAACATATGAGCAAAGTTATTTACTCATCTAGCAGTAACACAGCAATCTCATCACCCATCTGAAGTCATGCCTTTGGCAACATAGCTTGCGTAACTCTAATATTTGCTTTTTTTGGGCTCTTGGATTGATCTCTTTACGGAAATGGTTACTTCTTTATCTACTAAGTGCTCCTCTATGCTCCTTTGCTCAATGTGTCTGTCTTTTTGTTGGGGCTGGCAGGTAGAGTACGGTGAATTTAAGGGCAGAAAAATATCCTCCTACTGAAGCTAAAATCCTTCTATGACAGCAGTGAGAGTGAGTAGGCAGAACAGCTAAAAAAGCGAGTCAAAAATCACTACAAAACTGAAAAAAGCAGCAGATTTGGGTAAAAATGCTCCACTCTATAACTATTAAGTGACTCCTTTCTCAGTGTCACATTGCTGAAAGACATTATAGTTATTATTTTCATAGTATTAGTGGACCTCAGTAATACTTTAGAATGATCTCAGACAACTAGTTATCTCAAAACATTTTTCTTGATACTATTTGTATACTATGTAGTTCACATTATAGCACTTTTACATATGTGGATACGATGTAAAAATGTACAGCATGACATCAGTTCTGATTGATGGTTGAGCACAGACTTCCAACTGTGAATCGTCAATTATTTTACACACATAAGGCGGCATGAAAATCGGTGTATAACCATTGAATAGCAGCCAACCACCTGCAAACATGAGCCTGAATTTAGCCTCTCAAACTGGTGGGCCCCTTTCCTCCTGTTGCCTGGGTCAACGGCAAATCTCACATTCCCACAAAGACACAACCCACAATACCAGGCAAGTCTTCGGTTTTACATTTGAAAGCATATTTAACTTTTCGCTCATTCACTCACAGCGCGTGAGCAGTGAGACTCGGAGCCCGGCCGAGATTAGCTTTTGACAGACAATGTATTGAAGTAAAGGCCACACATGGCCCCTTTCTTGTTCTCTGGGTGACCAAACACACTTCCAAGGCCAGGAACTCTTGACCATTCTTTTTAAATCAGAAGGAGAATCTACAAGTTGGGAATAAGTATACGGCGGTGGATTTAGGATCAGAACCTGGCCAGACAAAAGACAGATGGTCTTCTCGTTAACCTAATGTGGTCACAGCATTGCTTCAGGAAAATTAGTTTACAATAAGTGTTGTATTTTACTCTTGGAACCAGTTTGTATTGGAGTGCTAGGACCTATGCATGCGATCTTTGTCTAAAAATCTTAAAGCTTAAGAAGACTCTACTTCAAACATCACATGTAATACTGTGTTTGGCAGACGTTGATCCCTTGTCAATATTTAATAAGAAATCGCAAACAAAAGTCAAACATAGCTGATTACCACAGCATTTCCCCTAACATTTAATTATTGATGAGGACAAAGCCTATTTTAAACAATAATTACATAATCCCCTCATAAAGCAGTGATATTTTAGGGAGGCTAAATACATTCCTGGAAGAATCACAGTAATTATACAACATTTAGATGGAAGACTTGATTATGATTTTGTTTCAGCAGTAGATGTGGCTCAGCACAACAAAATAATTGAGATTTTACATCTAGTAATTAACATTTAATTGATTTAAAGAATTGAAAGTAAAGCTATTGCGTTCCCACAGGACATTCTCAACAGGATAAAGATATCAAAATCAAAGAAAGAACAGATTACAGGTTGTCAATTCCCATGGACATTTCAATTAACATCATTGGTGCAGCTCACTGATTATAAAACACTGTACTGATTGTTAACTTTATAACTGGGTGCCTGATTTAGAGCCCTCTCCTTTAGGCTAATGTGTTGTCAGATAATCCGTTAAACTGTTGGCATTTTTTCTTGGGTGGAAAAGCATATGTGAGGGGAAAATGGTATAAAACATAATGCGCTAAAGGTTAATAACGTGAAGTCATCTCTTCGGACGCTGTAATCCCCGATAGGATAATTACAACCCATTCCAAGAGAGAAAAAAGCGGGTGGACGTTTGGAAACCTTTACCGAAGGGGGCGACCACGCACAGTCGCTCACTCATCCTTGCTCCAAGCTCGTAATTGCAAATCGTGAGGGACCACGCAGCTCACCATTCCCCAGCATATCGCCTGGCGCGTCACCTTATATCCCTCTCCGTGTTCGGGGACTATCTCGCATATTTCTCCTGAAGGATTTTCCACGGCGCTCAGTTAGGGCTGTGCTTGTTAATGGACGTCTTGGACGGCTGCCTCTCTCATCCATGTGTGCCCCTGTGAGTGCACTGTAAGCAGCAGCAGCAGCAGCAGCAGCAGCACCTTGGAAGAGCAGAAAGAGGAGGAGGAGGATTGCTTTCTGCCGTACCGTGTAGTCCACGGTGGAAATACGCTCGCCTGCTCTGGTTACTATCAAAACGAAAGGGAGGGAAGCAGGAGAAGACGGAGACCAAGTAGAGGCGTAAGGGCTTTTGGGGGGCATCTCAGACTAATTTGGTGAATTGTCAACGGGACAGGCCTGCAACACTGGATGTGTCTTCAGAATGGTAAGGTTCATTTCAGTGTGATTTTTGCCGGTGTAGCAGAAAAACGGGGCAGCAGCAGCAGCGCAGCCTCACGCAGTACAAACGGAGAACTAATGTGATGCAGGGAGCCGCGATCAGTTTCCCTACAGACCGATGCTTTTCCACACCGCGTTTGTTTGTGTTGTCTATTCGTGCGTTTTTGCGTTTTTTGTTTGTTGTTGCCCATTTGGCCGCGCGTTATATCCCGAACAGGGACAGATTCCCACCGTCGGTGGGTTACCTGCTCCTCGGATTCAGAAAGGGTTCACAAACCGCCGTGACAGTAATGCAGTGTGCGGGTTTGATGGCTGGCTGGGGTTTAAAAAAAAAGTCCTCCAGAAATATGAGCGCTGTGAAACAAAAAGCTCCACAAATAAGCATGAAGCCCGACAATTGAGCCGCTGCATGAATTCACGGAGATCAGAGGAGCCCGATGTTGGCTATTACTGCATGAGCAATGTTGTTCCATGACCGTCTCTCAGACTCAGAAAAGGCTGCGACATTATTATTATTCAATGCTTGTGTAAAGCATCGGGAATAAAACCTATTTGAACTGGTTGGGATTTGAAACATACTGCCTCCCTCCTTCACTTTTCGGTCTTTTTTTAAAGATTTTTTTTACAGGTGGGTCCGTTTCCAACTTTGTAGTAGGATTTCTATCGCGGTGAGGTAGCGGCACCAGCTCAGTGAATTGTGTCTGCTCTTAAAAGAAGCAGGGCCCAGGGAAAACTGCATAGCTGATAGTTTTACTGCAGCATACTAACCATACCAATAAAATACACCAACACATCTGTCTCTATGGATTTCACTAAATTAATGAAAACTATAGCATAGTCTTATTGTTAAATTCATGTGGAATTCTGTGTTAAATTACTGATGATATTTTTGGACTTTCTTTTTTTTTAAGATTATAAATGTATGAGGGAAAGCCTTCAAATGCTCATTAACACATGGGGGTCACAATCCAACCAGTCAAATAAAGCGAAATAAATGAAGACAACTCAAATGTATAATGCAGTTCACAAGCATTTCAGAACGGAGGAGTGAGAGCATGAGGTGGCCCCCTGGGAGTCATTGTTGGGGCCCTACACACAGCATAAATCAGCTTTGCACTCAGACTGAGCACGTTTTAAGACTTACACTCACACACGTCTGAGTGTAGCGTTGGTGTAGGACTCATGCTGCTAGAATCAGGCTGCCTGCTACTTCTTAGTGACACGCAGTGAAATGCTTTTTCCCCTAATAATTAATATGCTAAAGATTTTTGTAAAAAGTGAAACTGAACCAATCTTATAAATAAGTGAAGTCACATGGTGATTCATAATTAGTTTACTTTGCCTATCATTTGCAAGGACAAACGTTTCTACGGTGTGTCCTGCATTAGTCATCAAACTTTTCCCAGGACACGCCGCAGACATCCAGACATCCATTAAGATACGACTGTGTGTGTGTGTGTGTGGGGGGGGGGGTTTGTTGAACTCACAAGTGCCACCATTGGCCATAGCGGGGTGTGTGACCTCAGATATTAGAGGTTAAATCCAGGGGAATCCAGGGGCCCTCGATCCTCTATGGAAAGTGTTTGGTGGAAGCATCAAATGAGAAGTCTGAAGTTGTTAGGTCCCCTCGAGGTTAACCTTTGTAGAACAAGGCTGCATTCTCCCAGTTGTCTTTGTCGTGCTGATGAGCTCTGAGAAGCAACATCAGCACTAGTTCTCTGCATGATACGAGGGGGAACAGCCCACCCTTTGTAGTCACAAATGAAAAATCTGTTGCTCGTCTTTTCACCTTAGTCGTTGTTTCATTGTGAACTGAATGCACGGCTATTCTCCAAAGAAACAAGATGCCGAAAGAGAGATGACATGTAAGTTGCAGTAGGACCTTGTTATATTCCATAAACAATTGCTGCGTTTGAACTAATGTTGGGAGTGAATGAGGGCAGGAGGATGACTGCGAGGAAACAATGAAATGATTCTCTCCCTGTGGAGTTTCTCAGGGGATGTTGTGTGTTTGAAGTAATAATTGTTGTGAGAACCATACAGTCATCTAGGGAGGCGAGGGCTGTGTTTTAGTCGAATGGAAAAAAATGGATGATGAAGAGCAGGTTCTCCCTGATCAGTGGGTAGAGAACTGCAGAAGAGGTAAATATAAGCAGCTTTCGCTTGCTTTTGCACAGCTGAAAAACCTAAAAGTTAAATGGACTCTGTCAGTGAAAACTACGAGATATATTTACAGGTTTCATTACATACCTGCTTTTTCAACATAGGAGCACTGGGTTTAACAAAAGGAGAGGTGGATTATCTGGCCTGAAGCATTATGTTTAGTTGAAGCTGCAGTCTGTCATCTTGTGATTTATCTCACATAGAACTAATGGGTAGCTGTCACGATTACACCACTTTATTGGACATGAAAACCAGGCAGTACCCCTCTCGCCGTTCTCACACACAAGCACACACACACAAACACCTCATTTTTTTTCAAATCTTGACAGGACAGCTCCAGACTCTTATCACGAGTAAAGGACACTGCAGAAATCAAAAGCATGTGGTGCAACCAAGCAGCCAACTGACTGTTGCACAGCAGCTTTTCTTTGTTGGTAGACACTGATTTCCGGAGTGCATTGACTCCATATAAGTGTATAAAGAAAGTTCTGATTTATTACAACATTAGATAAGATCTATGTTTTTTTGTGCTGCACCCCTGTAATTGGATGAGCAGAACATTGTAACTGTCAGCCTAACTGGAGTTTAAAGAGAATTCACTTGTTTCTTTGGGACAGCCTTCAGTGAGCCTCATGAGCTTAGTTAGAATAGGCTAATACAAAAAGAAGAGAAAAGGAAAGTGCAGGCTTTGTTTTATTTAATACTTTTAATTGCATTTTTTTTTCAATTGAGGAACATATGAAGGAAACTAGCATTTGATCCCACAAGTGGTGTCCTGGAAACCTCATCTAACGCACATTTTTTTGTTTTTTGTATTCTGCCGAATGCTAAAAACCCTATTAAACAAAGTTTAACCTTTAAAAAGCTTACATCTTATACTTGTTTCGTCTTCTGAAGTCAGAACCCCTGAGAAGTATTTGAGGAGTGAGATTGAGGTTGAAATTATGCACTTCAGCGCCCCAGACACAGGATAGTATTTCTCTTCCTGGGCACAGACCAACAGACTCCTCTTTGTGTTCAACACCACATAGTATGCATGTAGCAATTTTTAAGATGACTCTCATTGCTGTTGAAACAAATCAGAATTTTGCAGGTGTGTTTCTCATTATCCCTACATGCCATGCTTTGGTAGATTCTTGTCTGCTCAGTGCAACAACAGAGCATTAGTCTGCTCAGGTTTTCCCTAATATCTGCCATCCTCCCTATCCGCCCTAACTGATATCATTTTAGATAGCAAAGCAGAAACATTGTTATCAGGGCGGGGGTCCTTTAAGTAAGCACACAGCTTTAGTTTTTGTCCCTTTTCATGCATTAAACCTGCATCTTTTACACCATAATACAAACAAACTTTTTATATCAATTGCCTTTGCTTGACTTAGTTTGAGGGATGTAGATTTATGTTGTTATTCAAAGACTTGAACAACATTTGTGACTTGCGATGAAATGTAGCTTATTACTTGCTTACAACTGTTGTTAACATGCCACTGGCTACTTGTTGGTCGACTACAGCAGGTTGACTAAAAATTGTAGCAAAAGAAGTTCATTTAATGTTATATGAAGCGGAACGTTTCACAAACCCAAAGCACCTAGATTTGAGTTTTTTTCTTTTTTTTCTATGAGGGACAAGCTGAGAGGAGGCTGGCAAAGGTTAGCTCATAGTTTAACTGCCTTGAATAGATCAAACCAAGAACGAAAACCTTCTGCTGCATTCTTTTTTTATCCCTTTAAATGGATTTGTCAGCATGTGAGCTCTCTCAGGGAAACACAAGATAACTTCAGGCCCTAAAAAAACTTCAGTTAGTTGGTGGAGATGGGCCTGAATTTCAGATGCTGCTGCTGCTGTAACAAAGAGTATCAAGAGCAAAGAGAATATCACCATCTGATAGAAGAGCTGCAGGATATGCTGATCATTTTCAGGAGTATTTCAGGATGTCAGTGAGACAGTTTTGGTACTCAATACTGAAACCACACATTAAAAAGAAGACCCCTGATTTCTGTAGTCCAGTAACTCTGCATTCCTCATTTATTATTGTTTATCACGAAGTGCTTGGCTGTGGGAAACAAAGTAAATCAGTGTGTCTGACACCTTTATATATAACTTTAGCATGCACAGAGGCTCTGAGCGGCATTTGACTGATGGGAAAAAATAATTAAGAAAATCAGACCACTTCTGAAAACTTTTATGACATGAGGAAAGTTTTGGAGTGAGTGTGTAAATGTGACTGACATGATTTCACAAAATATTAAAATATGTGTGCGTGACAAAATCCAACAACAAATTCAGGCTGGGTGTGCAAAGAGTCATATTGGTTATGTTTGGCTCTTTTTCCATGCATAGCAAGCACGGTTTAATTTCCTCTATTTTAAGTGTGGCTCCAAAAAGGTAATGGGGGAAACAGCCATCTTAGGAGGGCCATTAGGTCCGATAGTTGCCTTGCTTGGTTGTTCACAGCCAAATAAAATGAGGCCATTTTAGAGGTGCACTTAGTGCAAACACTGCTCTCGAAGCTTATCCCCATATTCTTCTATGATGATGCTTCCAGCTCATTTAGGCATGTTTCCTGAACAGTAGGACATAATACTTTCATTATGGAGGTCCAGTATGTCCCTGTTCAAAATTTCACAACCCTAGTTTTTCACTTGTCTATGTCATGTTGTGGCTGAGATATTGGGATCTGTCTCGACTGGCCACTGAAATATCTCTGTTTGTTTTCACAGTTTTTTCAACAGGCTGCATGAGGTAGATCAGATCTAACTACAAAGACTTAGGTCAAATGTCAATAAGGCCTGCACCCTGTGGTGACCAGTGCAAATATTACCAGAGTTTAGCATGTTTCCCTCAACTATGTTGGCAAATGTGCAAATATAAATGGAATTAAGCAAACCGAGACAACCGGAAAACTAAAAATGCTTCAAAAACTGAATGTAAAAGATCAAAACATCATCAAATATTTTACTCCAATAGAGCAGGTTTGGCATAGCTGGCCTTACAAACCTTTGTGTTTGATTGCTCATCACGCACTGAAAAACTCCACGCTGATGGAGAGAAATTGAGGCTGACCATTTTAAACTGCTTCCAAATACTGCTCGCAGACTGACTCTGCCCAGCTGTCGGGTCAATGTGTTTTACACCACTTGAGTTAAATGCACTGCAGCAAATTGCCCCACTCACAGCACTGTGTGAATACACTGTGGCCTGTTACGGCTATGCATAGTGAACAAAAAAGCTTGGAATTTGACAATAGATCCTCAGCTCGTGTTGAACTTGGAAAAAGTGACAGGAATACTAAGATGACCTTGCAGTGTTTGAAAGTTACAATCTGAGGGTGATTTAGCTGACAGTCATCATATTCCTAGCAGCTATCAGACTAACAAAGTGGCATCTTATATTTTCTGCATCTTCAAGTCCTCCCATCAGAACAGCCTCCCAAGTGGCATTTCATCATGACCAGGATAATCTTATGCAAGGTAGTGAAACAGCAGTCGATTTGCTGGTAATTAAACCCTAGTGAATTACAGTTGAAAAAGAAACATATACAGTAAGCTGTCATTATGGCTGCTTAATGTTTGGAATGATAATCGGCCACTACACCACAAGGATATTACTTGGATCTAAAAGTGTACATTGACTTTGTAGCGGAGTGCTAATACTGAGCTCTGAATTCAGCATTTTCTCTTTAACAGCAGCGAGTGGTCAGTCTCATAATCTGTTATAATGTCTTTGTTTTCCACAGCAGTGCTCATACTTATATGTCTTGTTACCTTAATGTAGAATAGTTGAAAAAGCAAAACTAGGCTGGAGTTTGGAGGCTGGCTGTTAAGAAACTTATATGGTAAGGACATGCACTCATGTTATAACAGGGTACTTCACTGCAGCAAAGAACTCTCCAGAAAGAGTCCCACGGCATGGTTCAGCAGTGCACATTGCATGGAATCTGATCTTAAAAAAACAACAACAGATAAGTCAAATGTCCCATTAATAGGTAGGAAACAAAACAAATAACATGCAATTTCTCAGTTATAACACGCATATTTTAGTCTAAAGATTAAACTAATTTTAGAGGCGTCATGAAAATAGTCCTGGGCTCTTTATTTCTTATATTTCAGGTAAGACTCAGGGAGCCTTACTGAAATTTTACTCCATGGTGTTATAGACCATTTGAAAGATTTAACTTCACAGTGCTTGACTTCAGTCCTGAATCCTCCTTCGATCTCAAGCTAATTTATAGCTTTGAGTTAAAGCCGTGATTGCTGTGGCAGAGACATTTTAGAGGACGTGAATTAGGACTACATGAAAGGGAAGGCGCAAGACAGGAAGCTTATCATACTCCTCAATGATTAAGCCCCCTTTTAAGTAATTAAAACATTTCACATCTGAGGGTATTTTTGTATTGTTGTGTTGGCACCAGCTCTCTGTCAGTGTGTCTTAGTACTTTTGCTTCCCAATTACACGGAAGTGATTTGATATGCTTTTAAAACTTAAAAAGTTTTCTCTTTGTCTTTAGATATATTTAGTTATGATGAAAGAATAGATTTTTTTGCTCCCTTTTTTCCATCTCACTCTGAGAATCGCTTGTGGTGTCATCTGGAAATGATTTGGGGAGTATGTTAGCTTATGGGAGAAACCAATGCTCGAGGTTCACTGGCAGCTACTGCCTGATTACATAAACATTCAAAATTGGCATTAACAGAGCTTGTGAGTTTTTTGTCATTTGCTTGAGAGAACAATAGAGGAGTCTTGATGCTTTAGCGATAATAATGAAAACAAAGTTCTGCTCACTGGTGAATGCTTTGTAAACACGTCACGCAGTCACACCACGGTGGGACGGCTGCAGCCGTCAGAATAGCTCTGGACATGTTTATCTGAGAGATGAGATTACCTTGCAGTTGGTTTCATGTGAGTCCTACTAATCCACGCTTTAGATAGTGTCTCAGAAAGAAAACGGTCCCCTTTGATTATGTCCACGTGTGTGTCACTTCATGCCAAGGGTCAGCTTTACATCTGCTGAAGTTTACAGGAGATGAACCACAAAGCTGCTTCAAACTGGCTGGTAATGCTCTTGATCATCAGAGAGCTGTCAGCAGGGCTTATTCATACATCCAGCCACACATCGGGGTGACATCGATGACACAACGTTGCTGCTGTGCCTCTTTTTCTCTTATAAATTCAATAACAAGGATATTCAGTCCCAGACTTCTTAAATTGCCCTTTCAAGTATTTTGACGATTGAATTCTGTGTCCCCATTGTGCAAGATATGAAATCAAATGCAACTTAGAGTATTTTCTTTATTCCTTGGGAAAACTGGAGTGTATTTAAACTTGCTGCACACCTGCACATGGACATTGTCAGAGGAAGGGGAGATTTAAAAAAGGAGCTGTCAATATATTTTGTAGGTGTTAGGCAGCAAAGTGGAGGGATGGCTCTCAGGGGGATGGCCTTAAGCTGTTATTCTATAAATATTAATAAAGCCCACCAGTCTGCCTGGAAGGAGGCTAACAGTTTGCTCATGTCAGAGACAGGGCCTCAATGTGACAGGCTGTGAAAAGAGTGATGAGATAACATAGAAGTGGTAAGATGACATTTAGTGACAGGCCTCATTTTTCAAAAAAAGAAAGCCATTGCTGAGAATGTTGCTGAGGCCCCTTGACCTCTCCTTTACAAATTTGTGCCATACAAACCATGCCTGCTGTAAGTTGCAACTTTTATTTATTCATCACAAATATATATTTACATGAATTATTAGTAGCAGCTGCATAGTGTAAACAGAGAATGACATTATTTTTTACTAACACCTACAAACAGCATCACAGAATGGCTGCAATTTCTCATTCATTTCAAACACGATTTAGCATCTGAGCTATTTTCATAAAAATGTCATTGTGGTTTTAATGTTTTGTACTTTTCTTCTCATCAGAAAACCCGTTTTTCCCAGCCGCCTGTTTATCTACATGGCTTCTTAGCTTGAAGACTAATTGTACCAACGATGTGGACAATAATAGAAGGTTTTGGCTGTTGGTCACAGTGCTCTGCCAATATGGACGTGTCGTCTGTAACAGAGACGAGGCAGCAACACTTAGATTCAGAGCCTTTTCTGTCTTTGTTCTTGTCCTTTTATGAAGGTGCAGTACATATAAATATTGTTTATTTGAACACAGAGTAAAACATCTGTGATAGCCATTTTGAATCTCACATCAGTGAATTTAACAAACATAGAAACACAATGTACCTTTTAATGATTGTCTGGAAGATTTTATGTGGGTTTTTTTCCAGTTAGAGCCCCCCTTGCTGGTACTATATCCAACATGTCGACGTGTAAAAGTGAGCAAGGTGCAATGGCTATTTTGAAAATAGCTGCAGCAGCTGATTTTTTTGGTACTGTGCAAGCTTGTCCTGCTCCCAAGGTTGAACTAAAACAATGCTCAAGATATCACTGGCAAGCCTATTTATTAAGGGAGGAATCTCATGATTCGATTAGACTATGATTCATAGGGCAGCGATGCTGTTAGAAAATGCATCTTGATTCATCTTTTCTCTGTCTGTTCAGGACTTCTCTGTCTCACTGTGTGGCCGCTTAACTTCTAATATCTTTTATTGATAAAACCAATTAAATATGTGTGGCCCGTTAACTGGAAGGTTACATTTGCCGTCATGTATTCCAGCATCGAAAACAACAAAGAGAGAAAGAGAAATTAGCCTGTTGCAGCATAATTGTAGCAAACTAACAGATAGATTAGCATGTTCTGAATTAAGGCTGAGTTATACTTCTTTTAACTGCCCTTGCGCTTGCGTCTTGCGCTTGTGTTAATGGCTCGAGACGTTTATGCTTCATTTAGCTTTGCCGGCGCTTGCGTGTGCTGCGTGGCAATTCACCGCCAGGACAGTTGGTGGAGCAGCGGGTTTTTTCAATGACAAGCCTACTACAATGAAAGGAAATTCACCGCCAGGACCTCTTCGGCAAGTCTCTCTTTGAGTGGATTCATCATAGACATAATATATTATATATATTATGTCTATGGGATTCATGCTTCTTCTTCTTCTTCTTCGCTTTCTACCTTGGCGTTTGAAAACAGCGGTATTTTATTAGGGGATGAAACCGGAAGATCAACACGCCGCCGGATGTGATGTAGATAGTGGCTTGTGCTCGCGTCCAGAGTGGCTACTCTATAGCTCTGCTCGCGTCTTGCATGAAGTTTAGAAAATTGAGGTGACACACGCAAGCACGCAAGGGGGGGCTTGCAACCGCGCAAGGGCTTGCGTTGCGTCTTGCGTTACTGACTATAAACCAGGCTTTACTAACAAAGAGATGACAGAATTCTAACCAACATCCTCCTGTTATTTGCCATGAGCAAAATAATCTCTCATTCATCGCTCTCATTTATGAGAATCTGCCTGCTGGTTTTCTGTGAGAGTTTACAGTTAAGACTAAAAGTATTACTGCTGTCAACTGGAGCCATTTTAACACAGGGCCTATTTTCATTTGAGATTCCCATTGTTTAACAATGTTAGTTTTCTTTTCTATTGTTTTGAACTGAAGCACTGAACTGGAAAATTATTCTTTTTAAGAACTTGCAAGAATTTATAATAATAGAAATAATAATTAAACTCTGTAACAGCGACTTAAGAAATTGGAATATATTAAAGAGCCAACAGACAACATCTGACGGAGCAGTTTTGTAGTGCTGAATAAGTCAGGGGAGAACACAAAGTAGACTGGCGCTCATGCAGTTGTGCCGGTGTGACTTTCCATTTCTCTGTGCTTCCAGAGAGCACGTTGCTGTAAAGATGATCACGGCTGGGATTCTTCAGCTACAGTTTGTGTTTTATGGGAAATCTATGTCTTGCCCAGTCACAGCCATCTTTGCAAAGAACTGTTGTTGTAATCGATTAGGTTGATGAGTCGTCCCAGCATTAACGGAGCCGCTCATCCAAACAACATGAGCGAATGATTGAGGTCATTCGTGCCAGCCCATCCATCCTGCCCAAGAAACCAGAGAAACTGCGCTTTTCTCTCATTTACACTAATTTCTCTGCCCTCCTCTTCTCTCGTGTGAGTGCTTGTGTGCTTGTTTCACCGTGTTAAAGCCACTCCCACCTCACTCAGAGCAGATACCTCTGTGGAAACACTGGTTATAGCATCTTATGGCTAAAATATGAGAACTATTCATCCAGATGAGTTCAAAGTCAACACTGCTTTCTGGGATCCCAGCAGTGTGTGAAAGATTGATTGAACCACTCTGAACAAAAGAAAGCACACACTCATTCATTCATTTACTTGTGACATACTGTATGCCGCACAACCATACCATCACAAGCCATTTTTAAATGATTTAAACAACATTTTTAATTAATGAGTGAGCCATCATGTTTGTTGATTTTGCTTCAGTCTATGGAAGATATGTTTTAAACACCAACCCTCTAATTTACAGTCCACTGTAAGGTGGATTAAACCCATCTTTTTTTTTCTCCAAAAGAAGCATTTCTCCTCCTTAATGCCACCTAGCACTTAAATATGACACACAAGTTAAACATTGTCAAACAAAACTGTAATAATTGTATAATTTCCCTCTAGAATCATCTATTCATTCTCTATTCATTTGTTCCTTTTTATTTCTCCAATCACAATATTACAATATTTGATCAAATTACTGTTTTGTTGATGGACTGTAATGGCCTGGTTGGCTACTGCCCCACCATTATCATCATGAATTGTGTAGAGACATGACTTCGTCACTCTTCTCCAAAGATTAAACTGTTGCATTTACAGACACGACTCAAAATGGCAGCCATTATGCAAAGAAGTTTCATGCTCTCTGATGGTACTCAAAGCATTTGTATTAACCTCATTTCTCACCATCAAGAAGATAATTCTGATGTTTAAAAATTGAGCCTCTTTGATATTAAGCAGTTTATTTAAGATTCAAGATGAGAGCGTTAATTAATTTGCTTTAAAATTCAGTTCAAAGGAAACGGATAAGAACAATAAATAACATGAGGCACATGTAGGCGGTATGTATATGCTTTTCTTTTTTCTATCATTATTCATATCACAGAAGCCTTTTTAGGCTTCCTAATTTTACACCCTTCATGTTCAGAAATGTAGCTGTTCATGTAGTAATAGTTTTCAATGTAGTAATAGATTCATATGTCGGCAGATTACTGGATATGGAGATCTTTCTAAAAAAGGTATTCCATCGTACTACAGCACAGTTTATAAGCAATCATCACGGTAGATTAGTAGATTTTAAAGATGAACTTAACTGGTCCCTGTGTTTTAAGCCTTTTGTGGGTGATGAAAACAGATTCACGACAGCTAAATACACAGCAGGTTGAGATGTGATATCTCACACTCAGAGAACGGTTACTTTGCATCGCTAAAAGCAAGCAACTTCAAATGTACTATGAAGGAACACAATGCATCATTCCAAAAGCCATTTAGAGTGAAAAGGAAGGCTTGTTTGTAAAATAAAGCAACACATGTTCCATCCGCAGATCTAGTCTTTCCAGAGAGCCAAGATGGCGATGTTTATTTTACGTTGTGTTTACAGGGAACACATTACAGAATATATACACAGTGTCATAAATCAAGCAGCTAATAAGGCCACTTCTGTTGTGTCTACAAGAATAGGCAGAAGACAGCTTATTTGGTGATGTCATGGAAATTAGGTTAGAGCAAAGCTCCACATGTAATGTTTTCCAGAAGATCTACACTGAAATGTTTTTCTTTTTAGGTCCTTACGCCTCACAGTTTATGACAGCTCAAATAGCAAGGTGAAGGAAATGAAAAAATAGTGCTTCTAGTGCCCGTCTAAAACCTAAATATATTGAGTCATTTGACCACACATGCAGCAGCCAAACATGCACCATCCCAGTGCCTGTGACACAGCCCTTCATGACTTGGCCCTTCTCCCAGAGCAGGACCATTATGTTGCTCATCCGCATGGTCACCCCCTGCTGTGAGGATGCGGCACAAATACAAGTTGGTGTGGCACTGAAGCGTGCAGTTTTGTGTTGTTGTGAGAGAAAAAAATAATAACATTGCCGTTGCATACCATCAGCTATGTTTCAAACTTTAGCTGCCAAGTTTTGATGTGGATGTGATTCCTTGCAAATGGGAAGCAATCGCTGAGCCAAGCATTCAGAAGTGACATTTGCCTCTCACCAACTGCTGCCTTGCATTCTAGTGTTGGAAACCGAAAATTTACAATCCACTTTCAGTGCAGTTATGTGGAAAGAAATATAATATGATGACCTATCTTTTAGCTCAGTTTTTCTGTGTTGAAAAGGTCGGATGTTCAGCTTCCAACATCAAATAACAGGTACAGGTTTTAATTATGTAAAAGAATTCATTTCATTCAGGGGAAACAGAAATAATAAGCTCTGTTCAAAGGGTAAATTTAAAAATACAGCCAGCTGTGTATTACTTCCGTGACATTACTTTTTATCGCTGTAGTTTGAGCAATAATCTCATTGTGTATTTTTGTACAGCAGAGTAAAAGTAAGCAACACAGGAAAAGACAGAATGGGCAGCGTCTAAACTGTTTGTGTCTCATTTGTACTTCACCAGCTTGAGTAAGACATGACAGAGAGCTAGTGCAGGAGGCAATTTAAACAGGCCTCAGGGTATTAAACTCTTGAGTGTGTGTGCATGTATTTGTGCATCTGTTGTTTAATGGCAAAGTTTTATAAAAGCACAGAATGATGGCACATTATTTTTTCAAATATGAGCTTTTTTATTTATAGAGGACAGATGCTGGAGCCTGAGCATTTAGTATTAACAGCCTTTATATGTGCCTTATTAGAAAATAAAGAGCACAACAGTGATTAGAGACAACTTAGCTGAACATTTAAAGCTTAGATATCTAGACTATGAGTATATGGAAATATTTAATTCTGTTGTTATCCCTAAAATTGCTTTATAATGTGTTGTTTCTCATAAAAGCTATTGAACTGTTTTACTTACTTACTTACGTATGTATCAAAGTAACATATTAACTGCTTCAATGGTAGTTTTGCCCTGCTGGTATTCATTCTGAGTGTTTATTTTCTACATTTAACATTACCATTACTTAATGAAAGACTGTTCTTAGATCTTAGTAAGACCTAAGCGGAGCATAAGAGTCTTTCGTGAAGTTATTACAGATTGTGCCAGCGAGGGTCTTTTGAGTGCAGAAACTTTGGTTGACACGAAGTTAATTCATTCTCCAAAAACTGAAATGTGAGAAAAACCGCAGATTCCTGCTTCATGGAAAACAGCAGTTAAGGTCCAATGTCTACAAATATCTTTGAATAGTGTAACTGAAGCTGTTTTCACACATGCACAGCAACCCTCACATTTTTTAGAAACTTTCTGGATGTGTGAACTCCACATCAGACAGAATTGTGTTGCAGCTTGGAGAACTCACAGCAAGCAGTTGTGTTGATTATGCTTGCTGTTTCATACGCTACTCTTTTCCACTCTTTAGATGTCGAATGGGTAACAGAAACAGCCATCATTTTCAGATAAGTGGAGCACCGCTCCTCACCTATGCTATCGATGTGTCCAAAGACTGGCAAAGTCTGTGAAAACCTTTCCACCAGCAGTGTATGAGCAGGACCTTTTCACTTTGTGTTTGAATGCTTTGATTCATTTACTTTTGGGCAGAAAATAGACATAAGCTGAACATTTCTGCTGACAGAAAAGAAACCGAGTGAAACCGTGTGTGAATGTGACCTTTTACACAATCGTCCAACGTATTCTTGGATCAGAGAACCTGTTTTTAATTTCACAGCCAGCTTGCATTTTCAGATATCCTATGTGCAGGCTCAAGTATTTTGCTTTCATTTTGATATGGAGTATATGTGCACTGTTCAATAAGTAATGGGGTTGCCTCAGTGCACGTGCATTAATTCTGTAGATCAACAGAGCCGCTCAATGCACTTCAAACTCTCTGACTTTCCCAAGTGCCCTTACAGCCTTTTACAGTTCAAAGCATCTGCTTTAAAGCTGCGTAAAAGTGTTTTTATGCAGAAATACATGTAACCTATCAGTCTAAATCATTAAGTGGCTCTGCAAAACAACAGAACATTCAGCCCCTTTCACTTTGGCGTGCCTAGAGACTGTGTGTGACTGAAAAGGAGTGAGCTGTGTGCAGTTTTTATGTCACTTTATGAATGTTTATATAACATGTTTTTTTGTTCTAGAAATCAATAAATGCAGCTAAAGCTGTTAGTTTTCTGCCTGTCTTACTTGCCAGTTATATGCTTTGCATGTGAATCCTGTAATGCACATGCTTTGGAAGAACACGTTGGAAAATGTATGATGAAACCTCTTGATCTCGCTCTCATGGTTTTTAATTTTATGCTGAATGGCTTGTTGAAGTCATTCCAGATTCAGCTGTTACTGGCTGCAGGGATTTCCAGCAGAACAAAAGGCCTCAGGAGTGACTGGTCTGTTCCCAAAATGTTTCAGAACCATTTTATCAACATTTCACATTGCGTAAACATACGCCACGGTCGTACTCGCTAATTCTATGAAATGCGTTCTTATGCAGGATCATGTTGAGGTTAGAAAAGGAAACCGAGCAGTGTCCTCAATTTGTTATCACATTTTGTCCTTTAATTCGCGAGTATATGAAAGAAACAATAATCTGGGGGAAAAAAGAGCTCTGGCACATCTCTATCGCTCCCTCTTGCCCACTGTGCCACCCACACACACTGCCTCGTGTGCTCGGCTCCTCTTTGTTCGGTGCAGTGTTGTATAAAATGACAACTTGGTGGAAATGCTTTCGTGCTTTTTGAGCTCATTTTAAGGGAGGGTGAATTTGCATTCCTCCTTTTTAGTTTCCATTTTTTTCTCATTTTTATTTCTACAAGAGCAAACATTGTGCATAATCACTGTGCACGGACCAACCAGTTGCATGCTAAATGTGTGACCTTACAAACAAGTACTCTCTATTCAGGTTTTCCCCTGAATGATAACAGTAATCAGTAGTGATGGCTCTGATATATGCACATGATCGAAATCGTAGTAATTATGAATCAGATTTGTGTAATGAATTATTCTCATTTCTATTTCTTCTACTGCCAGTAGGTTTTCATTTTAAATGTAAAACAGGTGTCAAATGCTATCCTGTTATACATGCAGTTGCCAGTAATACATTTGATATTTGCGTATGCAGTAGTCTCATTTGAACATTTAATCATGGTCGGATTCTTCAGGTGTGAACACTCTCAATTATAAACTTTCTCAAACCAACGTATCACATACTGAACAGATATCATGTGATAATTGTGTATTTATACTGTAATTTATTTATTTTGCCATTTAATTCTAAAATTATTTTCATGATTTAACAATGAATAATGAATTTATTTCATATATTCATTTTTTATTTACATTTCCTTTTTGATTTTTCTAAACTTAACTTTTTATTTATTTATTTTATTAATATTTTACAAAGTACAACTGAATATTTGCACTTATGATATTGATCCTTTTTGTAGATTAATTTATTCGGCGAACTTTCTCCCTCTACTTATTTCCATGTTTCTTTTACATTTCTCTCACTTTTTACGTTTTTACGTTCCTGCATGAATTTCTGTTTCATTATGCAAATGCAAATAAGTGTATGAGACAAATTGATGATAAATTATTACATAAGTAAAGGAAACTGAAAATTCTGAATTAAATCTTGATTTATGTCACATTCCATATACTAACTGTAGCATGTCATTTAGATAGTTTAATCAGCCTTTTGTTGCCTAAGGATAATGCCTTCTTTAAATTAAATAAATTAGACTGCGCCTTGTTACACTTTAGTTATACCCTTTTCATTTTCAGTTGCTGTTGAGTTGCATTAAGCCACCAAAACTAAGTGGTTAAACTTAGGAGAACATTGTCATTAAGAGTAAATTTACCCTAACTTACTTCACTTTGATTAACATATATTTAGTTCTAGCAGAATAGTCCACATGTTGAAAAATAATGTTAAATATATAGCCAGTGATGCCAAACATCTGCATGTAAGGAGTTAATAGGAGTCAATTAAACCAGGTTCCTCAGTTCGGTTCTATAGATGGCTGCATTTAAAGTTTTATATTGTCATTTATAATTGCTGCAAATAAATGTTTTAATTGTTGAAGCTGAATTCTTAATTGGTTCTTCACAGCAGTAACCCAAGGTCAGTATGAGTCCTCATATTCTCAGAAACAATAGGGAGCAGATGCTGCTAAATCATGTAAACTTGCACTTAAGATGTGTTGTTCACAACACTATATACTGTAGGGGATGTAATAAAAGTTGTGCTGCAGAAATATGTGCTAATAAAATGTGCAAAGTACAAAATGGTGTTCGATAGGAGAAGGTATTAAAACTGTCAGCCTCCTGTGGGTGGGTGTGGGTTTTGCATCATATGACCAAAACCATTAGATTCCTGTGTTTTCATTCAATGCTCGCAGTATTTCCAGCCAGCTTCTTTTCCAACAGTATGTGGAGTTCCTAATGTGCTTGAATGTTTCTGTATGCTCATCAGGACCAACAGAAACACAGAGGGAGCTTATAAGATTTAGATCACGGCTCGAAAGGCTGCTGTTGTGCTGAGTTGGAATGAAATCGCAGTAAAGGAAACTGCTGTTCTTTAGCACACAGCTGGACCCATAACAGGGGTTATTTATTGTTGTCAGCTGACAAGCTCATAACTCCTGTTTTAGCGATTTAGCTTTATTTGTTAACATCAGTTCAAGGACTTGTGTATGGGTTGCAAGCAATCAATGTCCCCAGCAGTTTTTCATTAACACCAAGAAGAAAACATGAAAAATCAAGCTACTATACATTTTCACCCAGCATCAGTCATTATTGTCTACAACAGGGTTTTTACTTTTTCCTTAATAAAAAAAACGGATCAGTTTTAACACATTGTTGATGAAAACTAAACTCATATGAATACAAGAGTAAACAGAAGAGAAAGCACACACAAAAAGGAAATGATAATAGAAGCTTTACATGTTCTCCTGGTCTGATTTGCTTCTCATCGGAGCCTCGAACTTTGAAAGTAGTAGTTTCATGAAGCGGAAGCTTTCATTTCTCTCATGTAAAATCAAATTCATACCCCCTCATTTGATATTTAATAGTAAAATATAACAGATTATACATCAGCTGAAGTGCTGAAAACATGTTGGAGTAGCCCTATCGTTAAAAACTATTATCGTACTTTGATTCCACCTGCTGTTGCCTTAAAAACATACAAAACATCACTGATAGGAATCTGGAACCCCTGCATTTGGTTTAGCTGCTCATCTAAAAAAAAAAAAAAGTTGGTTACATGAAGGACAGAAGGGGCAACACATTATTTTGTATGAAAACGTTTTAGAAATGATAAAAATCTGTAGTTAATATTTTAGATAATACAGAATATCAAGATACCTGTGGAGTTCTTCTATAGAGCCACAAGCAACGCAGTTCATACTGTACAAAGTGCTCGTTTCATTATGAGGACATATGGTTTTCTTGAAGCTATAACTGCTTTTCTACATAATTATCTCTGCTATCATACTGCATCAATAATTTATACTACTTCTGCTCAATACTTTATATAAATGATATGCTTTGTCAGCATATAACATGTAGCACTATGATGCTGAGATGTGAGAGATGATAGAAATCTAGTTTTGTTGTGAATCCTTTGTTGGTTATCCATGCAATCCTTAAGCTGCCAATTCTGTGTGAAAATAAGCAAAGTTCGAAGTTCTTTATACATTTTAAACAGTTTTAATCTATCAGGTTTTCACCAATGCTGCTTCCTGTTTTTCATTCACTTTTTATAAATTTGTAAATTAAGACCACATGAAGCTGGATAAAGGTTTCTAATGTAAATTAGGATCTAATTCAACTGGTGGGCTTGTTTTTAAGAAGTGGGAGAAAAATCAAGCCTTAGTTCTTGGACAAGACCCAGAACTTATATTACAGGAATTCCCAGCAGTGGCCTCAGCTTTCAGATCTTAACACCACATGGAAAACACAGTGCATGACTGGATAGACATTTTCAAATATCTATCATCGATCTCTGTGTTTCTTCCTTTCTTTCTAAAGATTTGGCAATGAGAGATACTAACATGTAGCCTCAACATTTCAATGGCAGAATGAGTGTGTTTCTGGCAGTTCAGCTGAGACAGCACAGGGAAGAAAGACAAGTCTCTCCTGCTGTTTAGGAGTGTGGAAGACCATCCAATGAGGAATTGAAGGAAACCCCAGCTTGTATCTAAACTTGTTAAACACAGAAATGGTGTTAACATGCTTTGTTTCACTGCACAGCCCCCACCTGCACACACATACACACACCCCTCCTCCACTACTATATCCAAACACACCCCCTTTCAAAGTTGAGTAAACCTGCAGAGAAGCAAGTGGAGGGAGCTTGGCCCTGATTTCAGCGTGGTGGAGGAGCCAGGGGGCCCAGGGGACACTCAGGTTACCAACATCGAATCCTGCAGTATTAGCAGGGCACAGTGAAATAACAGCCTGCCATCTGGAACCTATGTTAAAGCCATCGTAGCCTTGCAGCGTTCAATCACACTGACCTCAATTAAGTGTTATTTGTTCAGTATTTTTATTCTCTTCTTCCTTTGCCTCCAGAACTTTCTGTTCCATGTTGTAACGGATGCCTTAATACACTGTGTCAGATCCTGAGTGATAGTGAGAGTTTAGGTTTTCTTACCAGGACCTCATTTCTGTATAAACTTTAAGCAATTCCAACTCAGAAGAGGTTTCAGAAGAGAGAACCTTGAGTGTGGGGGATAAAGCTCGTCTTTGTGCTGGAGAGATGCCGCATGGTTTGCAGGGTTAGAAGGGTCCAGAGAGACCATGTTGAGTCTTTCTTGACCCCACTTAAACAGGAGACAATGAGTGCTCTTGAGCAGGTTGTTCCTCTTATTGAACCTTGATGATGCACACTTTGTGAAACTACTTTTCTATCATTGGTTTGCTATGACAAAGCTTTTTAAGAACAGTTAACGTTCTCTAAATAACTCGTAAACGATGCATTATTGGGGGAGGTCTTCTTAATTGTTCCGATAATTCGGCCCCATTTAGATTAGTTTTTACACAGATTTTTTTTTGTAAATCTTGTTGTAGACTGGACTTGCGATGCAGTTCTTGAGTTTTAAACCTAGCTTGGGACTATTCTAAAGTTGGTCACTCCTCTGAAATGAAATGAACTAGGTACTCAAAATCTAAATTGGTCTCCATGGCTACATTACCCTCACAGTTATTGCACTTTCAAAAAAGTCAATTTTAATGATAGTTCATTGCCACTTAACAATGCACAAATTAGATATGGTCTGATTAGCAGCAATGCTTGGATTCCCTTCAAGTTTTGCTGAGGTTGGCAGCACTTAAAAAGACATGCCCACAGGAATGCTTCCATCCAGCTAATTATTTTAATAACGTTGATGCGATTAGAAACATTAGCTCTTAATCTGGGTCTATTATTGTGACGCTTTTTCCAATTTTAGAAAAGTGTATCTCAGTTAAACACTGTCATTGCAATGCTGTGTCATATTTATTGAAAAACAGACATTTAGAGATAGTTTGAGATCAGCAAAGTGAGAAAAAAAGAACTTGCTCAGGAGTTGTATTATTGTCATCTTTTTGTCTATTGTCTGCATTATTTTTACTGCAGGTACTTTGCAGCTCGTTAAGTTAAAACAAACATCACTTTCAATGACATAAATGACAGCTCTCACCAGACTAGCATGGGCTTTGCTCCTCATGGCTAATCAGCATAAGGAACACCAAACCTATGCTTAATCAATATATCATTGTGTGTCAACATTGCCAGTTCTGTTTCTCCATTGGCATTTTTCAACCTATATGTACTCATGGACTGCCTGCTCCACAAAAAGTGATCTTCACAAAAACGTCTGAACAGGCACTCAGTTAATTGTATCTCATTACAAAGCTAAGCTTACATACTTTTAGTGTCTCTGCATTAGCTACTTTGATAAACAAACCCCCCATTATCCCTCTGTTTCTGGGCCGTGGTGTCACATAATCCCCCCCCTGTGTGTCTGTATTTAAGTTCATGTGTGGAGCTGCTGTTCTTCACCTGACTTTTGCAACTTCTCCGAAACATCCTATCAGCACTTCTATTAATAATGTAATGAGTGTGGTGACAAAGGTGGCGGCGGAAGGACGGGGTGGCTTTGGGTGGGGCAGACGGACCGCAACAGAAGACACGACCACGACATGAGACCACTGCAGCAGAAGTTTCCATTTCAGAATCATTGCTTCTATTCATTAAATGCACCAACAGGTGAAAAACTGTTTTCATGTGTCTATAGTCCACAACTTACCTCTTTATGATATTTAACATGAATAGTTTATATTCTGCCTGGAAAGAAACGACTTCCATTAATTGAGAATAAAAAATAAAAATGTTTTAGCAGAACTACGGCTGACTGGTAATTGATCTCTTTTCTAAAATGTACATTAAATCCTGTCACAAATTATTATTTTCGTCTTTGAAACAACTTCCAACTTGTTAAATCATTCACTCATGAAAATTTAATTGTGGTTCCTGATGTATTTTTCGTGAGGAAAGATGAAGTTTGGCAGGAAGGGATAAAATGGCTCTCCTGGTGATTTAGGGATAAACCAGTTGTAACGTTGGTAAAGATTCTAGCCCAGACAACAACTGGTATTAAAACTCAATTTAGCATATCCCAGATATTTTTTATTTTAAATGTGTTAATTCCTGCACAACTTGTGGGTTTTAATTTTAGTAGTGTCTATCACCTCTGCCACAATCAGGGCACGTCAGCAAAGTGCTAAAAACATACGAGAGACACTCTGAACCTCTCGTCTTCATTCACCTTTTTTATGCGTGAGCAGCGGTATGAATTTTGTGTTGCTGTGCACTATCAGAATGTCACAGTGCTGGTTGCATGCCAAAGATAGCACGTAGATAAAAGCTGCACAACTGGCATTTTGAATCTGCTATTAGATATCTCCTGCTATCAGTGGCAGACATCAACAGGAGAGAGTGCTTTTAATGGCCGTGAAGACACATGTCAGAAGTCTTCCCAAACGGGTGATAAATAAAGCGAGTGTTGTGGGTAGCTTCTCAGCTTCTTCTCTTTTTAGGTGACATGTTAAAACATGTAAGTCAGGGGACACAAACCTAAATCATTTAAAAGGTTTTTTAGACTAAGCAATGATTCAGACTACCATGTAAACTTGCCTAACATCAGTTTAAAATTGTTCCAATAACTTAAATCAAATGAAAGATTTGAGTTTGCAGTTAGAATCAAGCAAACATGTCTTTTACTCTGAGGGTACCCCGTCTCCATTTTTGGTTAATAGATCTATTAAGCTGCGTGGCATGACTGGAGTGTGATTGCTGTGTGGAGCACAGGATGATGTGTTAATTCTGGGTAATTTATTACCCTGGGTGTCGCCTGGGCGAGGTGCCTCTGACAGATTCTGTCTCTCTGGGATCACCCCAGCGAGGCTTCCATGGGCATTACTTGCTTAGCAGTGACTCTTGCATGTGGTGCTCACATCCGCTGATGCAAGTCTGATGTAAAACCCTCAGTGTAGGAAAAACAACAGTCAGGATACACGTAGTGAGCATTAAGTCAGAGTGGCAGTGTTTGAAGGTAGAGAGCTAAAAGCACACCTGTGGAGAGGAAGAAGATGATCAAATTTAGACTCAGTGTTATAGGCACTTGCTGGGTCTTATATGGTTTTTATTTATGGAAGTATCCTTTTCTGTCTAGGCCAAGTTCTGATTAGATTAAGGATTCTGATTGTGGCCTAGAGCTGGTGATCAATCCTAATTTACTGGGGGAATTTAATTTATATATTGGAGGATACCGTGCCCTGCCCTGATGGATGAAAGGTCATTTCCCTCTTATGCATGAGCAATGAAAATGGGAAAAGAAAGGAAGACAGCAGAGATTTATGATTTCATTCTGTTGTGTAGTATACAGTAACGTCTCACATGGGGCTTCTATTTGGGAGTAAATGCTGCATTAAAAACTTGTAGCAGATGAGCCAAAAAAGAAAATGCAAAGCCGTTTGTATACAAGAGTTTCTGCAAGCCTCAGCGCTGTCTAATGTTTAGCCATTGGGATCAGATAGTGCAGACCTATGGTGCCTTAGGGGCTGAGGGATTGTGCAGGTCAACACAAGGCTGCCAAGATACCCGTCAGCCATTTCATGTCATAATCAGCTGGGGGCAAATCAGGCTCCGCCAACTCTCAATGCCCCAGGATAATCCTCTTTGCAATCTTGTCTGAATTGTAAAGGTGATAACATGGATTTCTGTCACTGAGATCAGAGAGGGGATGCATTTTATTTTTAATGTTATGTTGTGATGCTCTTAACTTTAAAATATCAGCACATGGTGTTTACAGCAGGCCACTGCAGCAGCCACGCCTTCTATAAACATTGCGTTTTTATAGCCGGGGCTGTCATCCGGCGGGTGATGAAGCTACGGAGTGATTAGCCACACCCAGGGGCTGCTGAGATGGGAGATGTGGGAGGTGTGTGGTTGTCAGAGCTTGCTGGAATGACTCAGTTGAGCACTTAGAGGAAGACCATTACCATGTAGGAATGCTTCTTCAAGTTTTGCTGTGTGTGCTGATTTTTTACTGTTGATATTGAACATCCGCTGGTTTTATTGTTTCAACATGGTTGTGTTTGCTGCTTGTTGTGCATCAGGTTATCACACAGTCCTCGCGTTTATATATCTTCTGGAGCCTGGAATGGTTGCTGATTCATTTTGCAAAGTGCAACCAAGATCTATATTATTGCTGCTATGAGGAAACCTAATTACCCCAGTTTATGTGATTGATTGACGCTTTTACTATGTACAGAGCTTCCCTCTGAACAGTGAGAAGCACTACTTTGATCAAGAAGGCAGGATTCAATTACGCTTTGTAAAAATGTGTTTGTCTACATACTGTATATCAATTGTATACCGTCCTTTATCTGTCACAACTGAGTTTATTTAACAATTGATCAGTCAATCAGACTGAAAAATGCTAATATCAATTAGCATTTTTCATACAAAACTGAATGCAGCACAATTAGAAGAATAGCACCTCCCATCATGTTGTTTGTACACATTCCAACACACCTTGACTTGATGGACAGCAGCCTGATCAATGCTATTCAATTTTTTTTATCCTGAGGTGGTGATTTGTGCCTGGAAGACTGCACTAATAACCTGTTTACAGTGCAGTTAGGTAATAAATGAAATATTTCTAAATGGCAGTAGTTAGCAGTGCCAGAGGCCGTGTGGTTAACCCCAGTGAACTGGTATCATTAGTTGCCTCTGAGGACAACCCTGCAGACTGCTACAGCAAAAGCTTTTGTTGACAACAACTTCCGGAGAAATTTTTTTTTGTTTTTTTTGGGACTGGTCTGTTGGAGTCAGCCCTTCACAGCAGGACTGAGAGAGAGCTGCCAGCTGCCAGCTGCCATGCAGATGGGTAAAATGGATCCATCTTGTTTCTGTTTATCCACAAGTAGGTGCTCCTGTCAGACTCAGAGCCTCCTTGTGAGGTGCTACGCTCAGTAAACATTTCATTTTGAAACTTCTTTCAGGGCTGCAGCCCCTATCTCAGCAGGGAAAGTGATTGCTACCGTTGGCCTTTTATGTTTACGTCACTGTCACTCAGGCTGAAAATGATAATTTCCTGCAAGGTCATTTGATGTCAGGCTTAATGCAGATTGCCTCCCTTTACACTGAGGATAAAAGACAGTCTTAAGTGGGTGTTAACGTTTTTTTTTTGTCCAGTGCGCAAGAGGTTCAAGTCTCTGATCTCTGCAGTGCACCTCCTTACTCTGGACCGACACAAGTTATTATGGGGAAATCTCCGGATCCCCATTGTGAGAGGATTGTAATTGGTATCCAGCAGTTCAAGAGCACTATCTTTCTTTGCAGGGAGTTCCTTCCCTCTAAACTACTCCTTAAGAGCAACATGGAGCACATTTTGTCACTACTTGGCTTTAACGTGGGAAAAAGCATGAATTCGATGATCAGATTACTATTGGATGGCTCTAATTACAACATTTTCAGGCCATGATTTTACATTGCATGTGACTGCTGTGTGTTGTGTACTTTGAATAGAGACATGAGCTGTAGCCGGTTCTTTCTGGACCACCGAAATGGAAGTGATTTACAGGGTTATTTGCATGTTGGACAGAAATGTGAACTCCAAACATAAATGATCACTGGAGGCAAATTTGAGATCAATTCAACTTCCATGGATTAACCAAATTCTGGCTTGACTCACTCTCAATGTACTTCTGGATTTCCTGCATGTTTGTTAAAGCTTTTATAGCTTTTCAATTTACTCCTTTGTTAAAAAAATATTGCAAGAGAATTACTGGGGTTTACACTTAACATGACTGTGTTGTGCTGCTAAAAATTATTCATGCACCATGTTTGGATCCAGTAAGTGGAGGATCATTAGTGTCATTACAGTGTGAACATCTGTGATTCATTCAGTAAATATTGTTTTCCCAGAACAGCAGACAATTAATGCCACTATTTGATAGCTTGGAAGTCATATGCATTTATTTGTGTACCAGTAGTACTATACAGGGTATTCAAGTTGCTAAAATGCTTGAGAAGGGAAAGAAAACAGCTTTCACCTTATTTTGCAGCATCATTTGAATGATTATTTGTGTGGTAAAAGAAAAAAGATAAGAGAAGACAAAGTATATAAAGTACAGTTAATAAAAGAAAAACAAAATGGTCTTTGCATGTCTCTGAAAAGAAGCATTACCTTTTTTCGGGTGAAAACCTGTAGCCTTGTTGGGATTAACTACAGGTTTTATCTTTTCCAGCTGCCATAAAGAAAGAATTAAAAAAAGAAATAAAATCCACTGGGACTAAATGGTGGAGTCAAGCAAGCTCATCTTCCAGTAAGTCAACATAAGTTAACCCTCGTATCAGCACCATAATTACAACAAAAAACAAAACAAAAAGGCCAGTTTGGGGTAGAAAGTTGATCCAGTAAAGTATCTCAATGTCAGTTTATTATTTTACAATATAAGGTATATAACAGATGTTTCTGTTGAACATTTCGAGACTGTGAGCACCATATACTACATCCATTCTTCTCTATTATATTACGCTGAACTTAGGTCCCTCGCAGTGAGAATATATGTTTTGTAATTCCAGTGAACCAGTCCTAAAGGCATGGAAACGGCACTTAAAATATTTTTGTGCACCGCATCATTTATTTGCAGCGTTTCAGTCGCATACAGTACACCCTCCTCAGGCTGTAGCTGCAAACCTCAAACATTTTCAACAGCGACTTTGACCGTTGCAAGTTTACATTAAGTTGATTATTTCTTAGCTGGTATTAGGTTCGGTTTCCCTGCAGGCCAAACTGTAAATCAAATTCCCGTCGAGCCTTTGCAGGATAATAAGCATTGGTTGCAAACTAATGAGAGAAAGGTCGTCACCAGAGTGAGGAGGTCCTCTTTTAAACCTGTTTGAGCTTTATTTTTTGTCTTGTTTTTTTTTTCTTAGGACAATGTGAACCTTATGAAAACAAATCAATTATTTGCATCAAGTCTGTTTAAGAAATGCAACCCTGGATCAATCTGTACGATCTCTGTTTAGCCAAGGTCAGCTGCTTTTATCACCGCAAAACATGAATAAATAGACTGCGTCTCTCTGTTGCTTACCAACCTGGTTTAAAAGCATTATTCCTCTGCCCTGCTCCTGCTGTCAGACTAAACCTTGAATTGCTTAGAGTGATTAGTAGCAGGGAGCGTGCTGCAGCAGTGGTCCCAGGCTACTTTTGTTTATGTTGAGGCTTTTACGCATTCGGTTTAATGCGCCGGTGGGGCTCGCTTTTGATCCCGGAAGGAGGCTGCTGAGATACCCCACCACCACCATGCAACCCCCCACCCCCCCCCCTCAAATTCAGATCGGCCTGGCAAGCCATTCAACCCCCCACCACATCAACCCAAGTCCTTTTTTCCCTCTATTGAAAACACACCTTTCTGTTAACTGAGAAAGCTTTTCTTTAGAGCCGAGGCATGTGAAAATCTTTCAGAAAAGAAGTAAGTGGTGCCTGTGTGGAGCGTTCCTTGCTATCAATGGACCATGGAGACAATGTTCTTGATATCTGCCCAAGTTTCCTCCAAGTTGCTCTTTAAGCTGCTTGAATGTGTAGATGTTTGTCTGCAGTGTTTGTTAGCTTACCATGGCTGTTTGTGATTGGGCGACACGCTGTGAATATCTTCAAGAAGATATACTATGTAGTGTTTTATGAGCTCTTATTTGAGTAAAAAAATCTAATCCCTCGTGATTAAATAGGTTGTTTCATAGACAAGTAACCAGTAATCAACTTTTGCACTCTGTGGGATTTAGCAGACATTGTCCATGTGTCTCACTGTGTCTGTTTTCTGTGTTGACTGAGAATGTTCGCATTTAGTTCTGGCTTCTGGATGGAAACAATCTTTAACATGTAAAGAGGAGCTGTAATGGAAAACAATGGTTTGTGCAGGAAGTGAAGGCCAGATTTATATGCAGCACCAGCACTGAATAGCAATTCTCAGCACACTGCTAATTGCTTGATGGATAGTGCAGAGCCATTTGCATTTATATTGTACCACAAATGCCTCTTGCCTATTTAGATCTCATATTTAACTCCTGACACGGAGGCAATGGTCACAACTGCCCCGAAAAAGTCCTCAACAAGTTTTTTACTGTGGGCCTCAACTGTTCACACTGCAGGTGGTGTTTTTTATGGGTTGGTTTGACAGATATGATCTAATTTTCAGAAAATTTGTCTTCATTAGTAGTAGTTGTTTTTTGTCCAGATATAATTGTATTCATTAGGAGAAAAACTTAACAAAATATGGCGGCAAAATTGACTTTCTTTGCAAGGCTATGCGTTGAAAGCTTGCATCATAAAATAAATGGTTTTAGGATGTTCTTCTGAAAAAGAAGGAGTTTGGAGATGTCACCTTTGACTTTAGTCAAAATTAAAAAAAAAAGAAAAGAAAGTAATGATGAAGGGTTTTGATTGATAAAATGTTTTTGCAGCACTTAGTGCTACATTTAAGGTTTGGCTCTCCTTAGTAATTTGTTTAAGTGCTTGATAGAAAGAATCTGTAGTGACAAATGTGATTATGTATTGATCCTAAATTGTCTTAAAAGTGAAAACCATGTATTTAAAGTAACCAGATCTTTATCAATCACTGCCAAACCATGCTTGACCAATCTGTTGTTGCTTTTAGACATGGGTTAGGGTTCATGTGTCGCTGTCATTGTTTGTGCTTTTCCGTTACAGAAAATTTCACCATTTTGAACTCAGTTACATTTACGTAACTAATTTAGCTTCCAAACAGCTCCAGAGATGAATCTGACAGATAACACTGTTGAATATAACCTTACTATCCAACCTAATGGTTTAACTTGCGATTCTTTTCACTGTATTTCAGCTAAACGAATGGGAGCAAAGTGTTTGAACTGTTGCTCAAGCTTCAGCTTTCTGTCTGACTACATGTTGATGTTTTCGACTGTTCCCATCCACTGCTGTCTTGTTGAACGCAGTACAGCTGGCTCCTTGGTTTTATAAGAATTTTTATGGCAACGAGTCACAAAAAAGAGTATCTCTAAAAAGGACTTTTAAGAGGTTCTCTTTGTGGTTGGACCTCCTGCTGACAAGCAGTTGTGTGAATGGAGATGGTGTCCTCAGGTGAAGTAAAAGATCTTTTCTGGACTTGATAACAGCTATGCTGCAACTGTGATGCAACACTGTCTGTTCATTAGGCTTAAACATGTAGGGAAGCGGTATCCTCAGCAGCCTCTGTCCATTCGCCTGCATGTGCTTGACATGAAAATAGGAATTATTATGATGTGACGTGCTCTTGTGAGAAATACAGTGATTCTTGTCGGAGTTTAGTTATTTGTCTCACTTGAAATACCATCCAATGTTGCACAAATAGTGCACACACAGCAACCTGGTGTCTTACTGAAGCCACGACAGAGACTCATGGAGAAGTGAGCGTTCGTCTGAATGACTGTATGTTGTTGCTTTTAGCGGATTATTAAAACAATTAAAGCCGTGGGAAATTTTTCACTGCTGTTGCAAAAGCTTTGTCTTCTGTTTATGGAGCTAAAATATTTTTGTATATTTGATCATAGGTCTTTAAATGTAACCATGACATGTATAGATTATGAATCTGCCCAACTTAAGATGTTCTTAAGAACAATTTGAATGTTTGCCTTTTCTTTATCAACTACATTTTCACCTTCCCGAACTGCCGGTTAAAACTATTGATTTTCACCTTCCTTTAGTCTTTCTTTTATCTGATTTGACACAACATTCACAACATGTATGAGCTGATTTTGATCTCGCATTCCCTGTAGAAAACTAGGAATTCGGGAAAGGTAAGATGATCTTGATCTGCCTCAGGTGACCCGTTATTCGAAATGTTTGACTGCAGTCACTTCCTCCACATATGCATTTCATCAGTGATTTTATGCATCACTGTATCTGATGACTTCCATTGTTCAACACTCACTGCAACACTTTCTTTGTGGAGGCCCATTACAGCGGTGCTCACAGCTGCTATACATTTGCTTTACACCCACAGACAAACCTGACTCTACCCTGGTGTAGATAATGAAGTTAAAAAAAGGTGGCGTCTGCACTTGCTTTGAAGAGGAAAATAGACCATCCATCATTTCTTTTGTCCATCCGGAGAGACCTCAATTGATTTTGGATCATTTGAAAGATAAGCAGTTAGTTTCCTGTTTGGCACTGCTAAAGCTCGACAGATATGGCTTTGGGAGAACTTTGGGAGAACTTTGGGAGAACTTTGGGAGAACTTTGGGAGAACTTTGGGAGAACTTTGGTCTTTGTAAATAACTTTTTCCACTCGAGTCTCACAGTCTCCTTATTCTTATCTGGAGTTAATGACACTTTGAAAATAGCCGTTTTGTTTAGTAGTACCTCTGTTTCTCAGTAGGTGTTTTCAACATCTTGGCTTTGTTGTCATTACATACGAGTACATTAAAATATTACAATATTGGTTCAGTTTTATAGCACACGTAATGGATGTGAGTCCAGGATAGAGCGTTTTTTGAATCCCATATCATCTGTCATTGAGCATGGTATGCTGCTTCTTTGAAAAACTTTGCTGGGTTTCCCATGGTCCCAAAAGTACACTTCTTGCCGAGGAGCTGATTAATAATGAGGAGAAAAGGTTTGTGCCGAAGAGCCATGGCCAAAGCACTGAGTCCAGCTCTTTAGAAATAAAAACAATGCACTTTACAGAACATTCTTCAAACTTTACAAAGCTGCTTGTTGTCTGCGCTCTCACATTTGCATAGCATCATGGATCTTGAATTAAAGGTAAAAAATTAGCAACTCATACAAGCTGCATTTGAAATCTTGGGAGCAGCTGAAGTGCTCTTGTGGCTGCAGAGTGGGGGCATATCCCCCCTCCTCCCCCTCCACCCCATGTGGCCTCAAGTCATTAATCACCAGGATCTTTTCAGCTGTCAATACATACAAAAAGAGACCCCCTAACCCAACAATGATGTTTCAAAGAAAGCGTTTTTCTTTTTTTTTTCAGAGCGGGGGCAAATATAGTTCATGAAAGATTATTGTTTACTGTTCTGTCCGGCACAAATCTCATACAGTATTCATAAAGAGCTTATCTTGTGGAAAAATCCTTGTCTGAACAACACAGCATATTGCCAGTAAAAACTCTCAGATTTGCCTGGATTAGTTTTTATCTCTTTTTCAAAGAGCTGTGTTCTTTTATCCAGTGAATTACTTCCCATTTTTGCTTATGGGGGCAAACTTGTAAAGAAGCAGAAACCTGTGGCGTGCATGGTAAGATTTTAATCTCGCATTACGAAATTACTGATATTTTAAGGCACTGTGTAAAAAAAGAAGCAGGGGGATATTTTGAATTCCTTTGGTTGTGCTTGATATTGACTAGCTGAGCTTCAAAATAAACAATGAGCAGACTTTTAATACAGTTTACTTGCACATTGACATTTGTTAATCCGACTCAGTGCCTTAAAACACGTGCTTAATTCAAATGAGCTGCTTGCAAGGCATCATCTGTTACCTACTGTGCAATTATCCATTGATTTTCCCAATGTTTACCTGACACAGCAAATCTATTTTTTTCTATATTCACTTCAATATTTTGTCCTTGAAGGGCGAGAAAGAAACGTGGTGCATAGCTGAATGCTAAGAGTCCCCCTCCTTATTGATCTCATCCTCTGCGAGCTGTTTGGCAGTTGTGGTTTTACGATGCAAATTTTAATCACCTCTGCTGGTTCAGAGTGGGCCGAGATGTGTTTGGCACCTCAGCTTTCAGCCAGTGATGATTTGTATCTTATAAACAACACAATTCACGGAAGGACACCTGTCACTTTTACACAGGCTGGACACCCAGCTTTTCTGTACAGCACATAAAATAGAATATTTGTGGGTGACTGCTACCATAAACTTTATAGGTGCAAGATTTGTTGTGCCATATTTTATTAGATCTAATCCTGGTGATCCCTTGTGCTCTCGCTGTGTGCTGAGCCACGCATACACTGGAAGTGAACAAGTATTTGCATTTTATGTTTCTGCTGTGGCTAAGTTTGTGTGCCTCATTGGGTTGTGTGGGGGAAGATTGCAAACTTATAGAGAACATTTTTACCTTTTTCATTTATCTTTTAACATAAACAAGACTGTGGTTGCAAGTAATATGTGTTTGTTTTCCTGCATTAAGTATCCTCGTCTTTTTTTGTGTTTCCCTTCTACAGAAACACTCAAACTGAACAGGAATCGTGATCCACATTTGATTCTGAAAGTAGCGTGGAGGCAGCCATGGAAGTAAAAGAACGCAGACCCTACCGCTCACTCACTGCCCGGCAGGACACAGAGCGCCGTTACACCAGCTCATCAGCAGACAGTGAAGATGGCAAACCCAACCCGAAGTCCTACAGCTCCAGTGAAACCCTCAAAGCCTTCGACCATGACTCCAGGATGGGATACGGGAGCCGTGTCAAGGAAATGGTTCACCACGAGGTGGACGAGTTCAACAGACAAGGTTAGACCAGCAGAAGAGAGAGACCATGCTACTTTGTCAATTTCATGTTAGTATCATTTATATTTACAGGTTAACCTATGAGTACATCTGCAGAAGCTGGTTATCAGTTAACAGACTAGTTACAACCTGTTTTTTTTTCTATGCATCACTGCTTTTAATGAGGACTCAGAGAAAAGGACCCAGATTATTGACTCAGGTGCTCAGTTTTTGTATATTTACCGTGACGGTGTTATTAACAGCATGACACACTTTTACCTTATTGTTCAAACTTTTGATTTAGCATAGAAGTTCAAACCAAACGTTATGGAACAGTCAAAATACTGTTAGATCCAACCAAAGCATCAGAATAGAATTTGGTCTGTTTGAATGTTGTAACTTTAATTATCCTGGTGGAGGATGTGTGACAGAAAAAAGTGGGATGAAACTGTCATTGTAAGAGAGAGTAAAGCTGTGTATTTGAAGTTTAAACACGTCCATTTATATTCCAAATGAAAGACAAACTGTGTAAACAATACAAAGCATTAACTGCATTTACTTTAAATCCCCTGTGGCATGAATTTCAAAATACTCAGTTTTGCCAACTCCTTTTAGTGTAAATAAGACAAATTCACGACAAGAGGACCTCGGGATGACTGCTGTGAAAGCAACTGTGAAGATGAAATAATACCCAAATGTTAAACTGACCTAAAGGCTTTAAATAGGGAGGAAGATCAGTGTTTCCACTCCCAACTTCCCCGGGCCACATGTAGACACTGAACCCCACATTGCTTCCATCAGTGTGTGAATGTGTAGCCTGTAAGATAAACTGTTTAAACTAAGACGTGCCATATGAGGGTGTGAGTGAATGGGTGAATGTGGCATGTAGTGTGAAAGCTCTCTGAGTGGTCAGATAGACCATAAATGCACCATAAATCCTAAATGTATAAATAGTAAATGTATCTGAATTTCAATTTAGGTCCATAACCACTGAGTAAAACTGTTCTTCTTAAATGACAACCAGGCAATTTAAGTTCAAGATATCGCTGTCATTTTCCTCTGTAATGAAAACAGTTCATTAGGTTAAGCATTGCAATTAGTTGTAGTTTTAATTACCAGTGTTCTGTATTTATTGGCTTGATGTAGGAGCAGACTTTTCCCTTCGAGACCTCGGCTTTGCAGAAGCCCTCCCATCACACGTTGCCACGTACAGAACTGACATTGGGCTGCCGCACCGCGACTACTCCGTTAGTGTGGGCTCCGACGCAGACACGGAGACAGACGGCATGATGTCGCCGGAGCATGCGGTCAGATTATGGGGGCGCAGCAACACCAAGTCGGGCCGCAGCTCGTGCCTCTCCAGCAGAGCCAACTCCAATCTAACTCTCACTGACACTGAGCATGAAAACACAGAAAACGGTAGGACACTGTTCTCTTTCACTTTCATCTCTTTGTCCTTGTCAGGCAGCTGATTTCTTACTGCGTGAGGATTTATTTCTAGAATTACAACTGAGCAAATGTGTGTTTATTTTTTTAAGCATGATTCTTTACACACATACAGGATGACTTGTCAGGTCTTTAAAGCAGCAAAAACACACTGGGCGGATTAAAAACCAGTATGATCACACTGAAATTAATTGTTTTTTTGACAGTTCTTAGCTGGAATCCATAAGATCAAAAGATGAGCTGTGTCCTCTTTATTTGTATAATTGAACTACTTTGCAGCAAAACCAGAAATTTGGCGTAGCCTTCCAGATAGTTTTATTCTTGTTTTGCGTGTTGACCTTTGTGAATCCCTACATATTTGTAGACTTTGACAGAAAGGGGTCAAGCAGGTCCCTTTTGGTGACTTTGGTATCCCTATTTGGGAAACCCAAACCCAAATGCCCCCAAAGGCATGAAGGACTTTTGTGTTTGACCAGATGGTCACTAAACCTGAAAAAAAGAAGATGCCGGAGCACGACAGCAGATCTGCAAAAGATACCATTTAAACTGCTGCTAACTTTTTCTACTCAGAAGAAGCAACGTTGTAATTTAATTGTAGGAAAACTCTGTTTCATCTTGCTGTTTATTGGAGAGTCTGTATAGTGTATGCAGTAGGGAAAAAAGGCTTGAGCACTAAATTCACTGCTGTCTTGAGTCAGTATTACATGTACAGGTTTCTTTTTCACTCTTAACCTTGTTTGAGTCTGTAATGTGTACCACTCTCAGCATTTGTTTACCCCTGTTTCTGCTTGACTTGATTATCTAAATCATTTTTGACATATAGGTCCTGTGGGCTGAAAATTGAAGATCTGTTTTGCCCGATGAGAAGTTAAATACTCACTTAAATCATGAATATTATATGGCAGATTTGTGATATTGTTCCCAGGGTATTTCACAGATAGAGAATCTCATCAAGGGCAGAGGAGAAAAAATTCTAATTACTCTGCACAGCCTTCCAGAGAACCATTTGAACAGTTTTGTATTTCAAAGTGCGTCACCTTATGTATTAGCTGCTTATTATAACTGACAGAAATGACTGTTGCAAGTGGAATCCATTTGGACGAATGAGTCAGGAAAAGAGCATGTCATCCCTCTGCTTGATCATCTGAGATGCCGGGGGACTCAAATTTGGCTGTACAGTACATAATTAAAGAGAATCTCCTTGGATGGCTGTTCAGGGGTTGGAATGCTGGAATGTATTCAGAGCACCCGTAGCTGCTGCATCATGCATCTGTGAGACCCAATTGAGATTCTAAGTAGCCTTTTATTCCACTCACCCAAGCAGAAAGAGCACTTGTATTCAGCATTTAATTCAGTAATGCCAGATAACATACAATTTATATATGGCAAGTTAATTAAAATCCACCGAGCAGACTTGCTTGTGTGTGCCTTAATCTATTTAAATCAACAAACCATTTACTCTGCTTTAATGTATTCCGGCCGCTGGGCAGTTCCCCCCTCTTAACATGTGACTTTCTTGACCCTGGTTTTAATGCATGCAAATAAGCGACAGTAATTTTAGAACGATTTTCTCGATGCTTTGATTCCAAGCAATCACTTCTGTTGTGTGAACAAACCACTTGCTAATTATCATGTTCCATACAAAGACTCATTCCATTTGTGATTTGATAATATTAGCCTTTACCCTGACAGACATCGTACCATAATGAAGATCTGCTGTAAACAGTTATTGAACAAATGCATGTCATTTGAATTATTTGTATTTCATACCTAGTCTATCATAAGTAGTTATTAACAGCAAAGGTATCTTATGTCTGTGGACATACAGTGCATATGCATGCTCATGAGACGGATTGTGCATTTATGCTGTATCTACACTTATCTGTGTGTATCCTACCCATGCTGCCTCTGGTCCCTAGGGAGCCCCTTGAGGACACTTCCAGCAGCCAGCGACTGCTGAGTCATTGTACATCTTACTGAGCCTCAAAAGCAAAAAGAAAAGCCAACTGCTGCGTTTGAAAGAGGGTTGCTTTTCTTGGTTTTTACCCAATAACAGCTTATCCAGATGTGTGCTCTAATCTCAACGTTACAGCGAGGCTATTACATTTTTTGTAACCATGAGAACCGGCAGAGACGATAACCACAAAGTCTGTCGGCAGATTGTTATTCATGTTTTCCATAACCTGTGGAGAAAAATAATGCAGCTAAGACCTATACAGTTCAGAAAACTGTTTGTATGACTGACATTGGCATTTTTCTAGGGCCATGATGTAATTACTTCCAGTGGGTGGTTAGTTGTTTACTGATTTTTTTTTACCTTTCCTCTATTTTCCTGAGAGATCTGTCCTGCATGACCTGAGGAGATGTATATAGAATAGAAGAATAGAGAAGAATAGCATTTATTATCATTGCACAACCAGTATACAATTAGATTTGGAAAGCTTCCCCAGCTTTCCGTATAGTCTCCATTGGCTCGGTGTGAGATCAGCGTGTGGTTACAAACAGAAAGCCAACATTGCAGAATTAGCTAAGTTACTACAACGTCGCTGGTTAGAGTGAAGTGTTCCATGATGCTGTCCCTCCCTAACAATGCTGCATCACTCATAACCGTGTGAAAATGGGTTCCTTAAAAACCTCCCAAGTAGTCTTGCAGCTGCTTTTTAATATCCAGCAGAAAACTACAAACTAGTTGTGCTTCTGTTGAAGTAAATATTAAATTTTTAATAAGTGTTTATCCCCGAGTACATGTAGCTACATTTATAAAGACAAAGGTGACCAAAAGTTTGATATATGGTACGAAAACTGCCAGTAACTCAAAACTAGCAGCCCTGCTGGTGGACATCATGTGTCACACCAGATTGCTTTCTTGCTTGAGCTTGTGTGTACTTACTGAGCAGGTTGCCAAGTGTTGAGTGGCAGCTCCGTGTATGCTTTAAAAGACTCTGTAAACTCTCCAGTCTGATTCGGAAGCCTCACAAGCATCCGAGGGAATTACGGAGCGACTCGTGGCATATTCTTGTTTTGGTGCAGGTTAAATCTCTGGCTACTACGCTTCAGAGGAAATGAGGAGAGAATTTGTGTTAATATAAAGAATATTTCAATGAAATAGACTGGACACAAGAAGAATCTGTTTTGGTTATCCTGGAAAAATATTCCGTTTTTCCTTCTCTTGCCCGTAACCATGTCTTTATTACACCAACTCTTAAATTTAAAGCACCAGCCAAGGCTTTAGGCTGATAATCAAGTTCCTGAGCCTGCTTCTGTTTCTTGTTCTGCATGATGTAACTCAAGTCATCAATCAGCATTTTTACTTTCTCAGCACATGGCGGCTAATGTGCTGATGTGATCATGTGTTAAACTGGGGTAAGAGCAATATTTATTAATGATGAGTTGGCAAACAAAGTGTTGCTTTCCTGTGGATTTACAATGTTTCTGCATTCCTATGCTGATCATTTTCTTTCTATTTACACTTAAAAAGGACTTTTCTGCCTGCTTACATATTACACAAATCCATAGATTACAAATAAATTACAACTAGTGTAGAAAATAATCTCAAAAGAAATTAATTTACAATTTGCAAAGACCACTGCTTCAGCTTTTATACGTGAGTTACCCCACTAATACCAGTAGATGATACTATTACTACCACTGATAATGATGATAATAATAATGATGCAAAATCATGTCAGAATGAGGACTGCTGTGGTTTGTTATCTGAGAACAAGCTCTTCATTTCTCTAGATGATATGCATCATGATCACAGTCGTGCAGGGTTAAACAGCTTATGGTACTTGGTCTACCACATGCAGCCCACACCATCATCTCTGTCAGTAGACACATGCTGCGGATGGACAAAGTTCTGACAAAGGTCTGATTTCGGTACAGATGTGCAGGGACCCTGCATGAATCAAAAATAATTTCATTCTTTATTCATAACACTATAAATACACTTCGGAGTTGTAGCAGCAATTTACATGAATCCCAAAAACACACTTATATCACTGAAGCATACCGTGAGTTAAAGATGTATTGTATACACAAAATCACTATTCTTAGTATAATTAATAAACTTTATAGTATAATGTGTTGACAAACCCCTATTATTGAGCTGAACATCCATGTATCTGCAGCCCCCTGCCTGTTAAAGCTGGTGTTAATCTTTACAACATTTAGGATTGCTCACATGCACGCTTCTCCCAAAGTGCAGCGACTCACATCGGGTAATGACAGCATCCACTCCTACGTACTTAGGAGAGGCTGAGATGGGGAGTATTCACTTGGTGGCAATCTGCTGCTTCACCAATACTGATCACTAACTCCTACACACGGCCCTTTAATGAGTTATGAGACAAAGGATAAAACAAGGATTCCTGCCTTAAAGCAATACTATGTAACATTTCTACCTTAAAATAACAGCTTGAAAAAAATTGTGCGGCTAGAATGAGTTGTAATATTACGTTTGGCCTGTCTCCTATGCCCTTCGGGGGTCTGAGTTGGAAAAACTGCGCTATGTAACTTTGCTGGACCGGCCCGGGAGCTGAGTACTTCGACTTGCTTTCTGGCACACCTACCGCAAAAACAAATGGACCCCTCTCACGCTCCCAGGTACATTTGATTACTCTTACCTTCTCGGTCGACATAGCTTGCACCTTCTGACTCCTCGCCGGTTCGTCAACAAACGTGAAACGTGAAAGCGAAAGGGTGTTGTATTTACGACAGTGTAACCGTACATTACCTCCAAGCCTGTAGGGGAAGCTCCATAATGGGCTTTTTGAGAAGTTACATAGTATTGCTTTAAGTTTAAAGCCCACAGTAACAGTGATTTATTCCCTTGCTACCTCTACCAGGTGTTTTTTGGAGGTTATAAGATTCTAGTGAAACTTTGAACTGTTGAAAGAATGAGGTTAAGGGCTCCAGGGTGGTTTTCTGTTACTGAACCTTTGAATATGGTGCGACTGTCTATGAGAGACAGGTGCTCCTTGTAAAAAGTGTCACACCACCCAAAAAACTGAGGACCTTTGAAAAGCAAATCGTATGTAGATTTGAACTGAAGTGGGAAGTACATCAATTGTCACTTGTCCAAGTATTGAAAGAACCTTTGTTCAGTTTTTATTATTCTTTGTCCAGGCCACATTTCCTGCACGCAAAAACACGTGTGTTTAGTGTATTTATCATAAGGACTCCAGTCTTAGGACAGGTCCACTTTCTTTGGTTTCTTTGTTAGATTTTTGTTTTCATCTTCTGATCTGACCCAGATTAGATAAATCGAAATTGACAATAGTTATAGAAAGAATAACATGTCTTAACAAACGTTGTCCAGTATGACTTATGCAATTAAATGTCTCTTATATCTTTAATCATTTTTCAGCAAACCACTAAGCAGGAGATGAAAGAACACTCATTAAAAATGGGTGCTTTGCATAAAAATAATTACAGAACAAGCAGCAATGTTACACTTTGATAATACTGCTGATGACCACGCCCTCCTGAGTACTTCTCTTTGATACACACATCACATTTAAGGTGAAATGATTCTCTGCAGTTCCACACAATACCAGGAGCCTGTGGGGAAGAAGCAACATCAGACTTCCAAGTAGACATGTTTCTCTGTGTTCCAGCGCTGGATTCAGTCAGGCTTGTTTTAGCAGCGTGATAGGAGCACTGAAGCAGGCTTTCTTATTGTAACCTTGGAAAGAAAGGTAGCATAATTGCAATGGAACAACACATATAGTCATGCATTTCTTCTATTTTTGTGTTATTAAAGAGTAATGTGATCAAGATTCCTAGATTTGAAAAAATAAATAAAACCGACAGTAAAACAGCAGTAATAATATTGTTTTTTATTCTAAAAAGTAATACAACTTAACTTTCTTGTTTTACTAGTTTTTATTTTATCTATTTAATTAGTTCTCTCTCTACAGTAATGTTTGTTTTCATTGCAAAACTATTTAACATGAGGGTCTTATTAAAGTGAGCATGAATTCACAGAGCATGGACTGTAACTGTGTTAGTGCTGCATAATTATGAAATTTAGTGGCATATTCTAAAAGAATGAGCTTGTCTTGAATGCAGTGACTCTTTTATCTTCTACTACTTCTCTGCAGTTTTACTACTAATCATAGCCCTTTTATAATTCATGTTTAATGTCAGTTTTTAGCTTGCCAAAAGCTCTGATTCATACGACATGACATTTTTTTAATTAAGCAAAACCGACAACAGCTGCTCACCTTCTTAAACGATACAAAAATCCACACATGAAGAAAAATAATGTTGTTCTAACTGTGAACGGTTGTATTATTCTAATTTTTTTTTTTTGAAATGTTAGTTTCAGCCAGAGCCACATTAGCTCAGTTTTCACTTTTCTTTCTAGAAGAATTCATTCGAAGGGTTATTTTCAAAAGTTCCAATTCGTTCAAAGAATCGAGATAAAAAGTAAGACATAAGTAACTATTAGTACAGACAGTAAATGTCTGGAAATGCTGTTTTGAAGAGCCCCAGAATGATCCACCATGTCCACAGTCATAGATACTAATGGTATCAGTTTTCCTGCAGATACAAACATAATTACTTTTGTCAAACAGCAGTTTTTTGATGCAACATTGCCTTCTGGCATCTGCGATAGAGGCTGTGATCATATGCTGTGGGGAACAGTGTTTCCTGTAATATTTGGATCTGTAATTTCACTGCATCCTTATCGAGCTCAACATGGGAGCTTGTTCTGAAACGGTCACCGGAATAGTTGTGCAGCAGCAGAGTATCAGGCGAAATGATGCTTCAAAGAAATCACTCGCAGTTTCCCAGCTCACAGCCATGGTTATTTCCACCCCCAGTATTTCTTGTGAAGTTATTTATTTGTTTACTTTTTGGGTCTCTGCTCAGATCATGGATTAGTAGAAATATTCTTTGGCTCATTTGCAGGCTAATTTGCTGGGTTTTAGAGGCCCTTGTGGACAGTTTGGGGCTGTTATCTGTGGCGTTGCATATCCACTCCCCACAAGTGCCTTTGACAGTCTAAACCAACAGCACATCCAGGCCCATCTTACCACTGAAGCTTTGGGGCCTCACCACAGCTCAAAGCTCAGCATGGAGCAGGATGAGCCCTTTTCTTCAGAGGATCATTGAGCCCAATCCTTCAGCTTCTGTCCCTCTCTTAGCAATATCCATTTAACACACTGTCAATTATCTGTGCTCATGTTATATTTATGTTAGTTTTAGGGAATACTTTCACTGCTTATAGTGTAATTCAAGCAGTAGTGCACTGACTCACTGTTTTGGATCAGGTGATACAGATCAGGTGCTGGACGGATCAAACCCACAACAATACAATTTTTGTGTTATTTAATAAGAAAAATCTAATGCACATAGTGCAAAAAAATGCTATTTGAACATCTCTGCTTGCCTGTTATCCGTTGTTTTTTGTGGGTTAGATTGTGTCCTACAAAGAAAATCCCGATAGCTTTGAATGAATTATCTTTAGTGAAAGTAATTAGCAGTTGTTACTGAGACTCAGCCAGCAGAGATCATACTGTGCTGCTGTCTTGTATAATATAAAAGTAATTACTCCTCCATGCTGAGATTTTTCTGATATGTAGCAGTCTATGATGGATATCCAGGCACAGAATGTCTTTACTTGATTAATCTTCAGAAAGTCAGGAAGTTACATTAAAGGGGAACTGCGGTATTTTCAACATTAAGCCTCTTTTCTGAGACGTCTGCAATGTTTTAGAACCCCCCTCACCGCTTTTTTGATGTTTACTGCTGTCTCCGGTATTTGCCTAATTTTGATTTTTCTCAACCTGCTTCAGAACGGCAAGTCATGCGCATGTCTAGAAAGGTCCGTAAAAGCACCATAAACGTCCGTTTTCAAAATCATCAACTCACCGGAGTGGTTACTGGTGTGCACTGGTAATCCATATCAAATTTCGTGGCGAAAAGTTGCTTCTGTCGTGTTTTATTTGACATTTTGTACTGGATGTTCGTTGATATTACTCCGCCACCGCTAAGAAAATAGTGCGAGCATGAACGAGCTGCCAAATAAAACACGACAGAAGCAACTTTTCGCCACAAAATTTGATATGGATTACCAGTGCACACCAGTAACCACTCCGGTGAGTTGATGATTTTGAAAACGGACGTTTATTGTGCTTTTACAGACCTTTTTGGACATGCACATGACTTGCCGTTCTGAAGCAGGTTGAGAAGAATCAAAATTAGGCAAATACCGGAGACAGCAGTAAACATCAAAAAAGCGGTGAGGGGGGTTCTAAAACATTGCAGACGTCTCAGAAAAGAGGCTTAATGTTGAAAATACCGCAGTTCCCCTTTAACATTTCTCTGTCACATCATCATCCAAAACTTACATTTTTATCTAACAGATACATACAATTCTTCTAAAGCACAAATTAAATTTTTTTTAATCGTGCTCTTGCACAAATTGAAAAGCATCTTGTTTCAAAGCAGTTGTTGCAGAACATTAATGCTTTTCTCGTTGAAAACTTGAAAGCGGGAACATTAACTTTGGTGGACAACACAATCCTCTGTGATAACTCTGAGGGTTGACAAAGAGTTTAGCTGTATTAATATTTATTTGCTGCAGTCCCACTTTGGTTCTTCAACAGGACATGATTCATAATCAGCCAGCTTGGTTATCAGGGTATAACCAGGGTATTATCAGCTTGGTTACAAGTTTCTTGGGTGTTCACACATCATTTTCAAAACATTGCCGTGCAGAAAAACTCAAGTTTCTTCCTGGATTATTTGTCTTCCAATGATAGCTTGGCACAGTGAAATTTGACAGCCAGTGAATTTAGAAGAAAATAGCTTGGGAAAGCTGTGCCTTCTCTCCCTTTGCATTCAGAGGGACATCTGGAGTGCCACTGTCACACAGGACACACTAATCTTATCTGTAAGAATTTCCAGTTTTTTCAGCATTACATTACATTACATTACATTAAGCTGATGCTTTTTAGATACAGGGTATTGGTTACAGCCCCTGGAGCAATGTGGGGTTAGGTGCCTTGCTCAAGGGCACTTGGATAGAGGTATAGGGAGAGGTAATGGCGGGATTTGAACTTGCAACCCTCTGATCTTAAGTCCACCTCCCTAACCACTAGGCCACGGCTGCACAGCAGGTCACACCAGAGCTGCACACTGTCTTCAAACCTCAGTGCTTGCTGTGTGAGAAATGCCCAATTTTGGCACACAGTAGATGCACTTTTAGACGGCTTAAGGTGGTTTATTACCACTGTAGAATAGCACTGACAGTTGTTTACAGTAGGTGGAATCTGTGACAGCCTTTCATTTTGTGCCAGTGGAAATTGTAGCCTAGGACACAGAGCGGCATTTCTCACTGAGCTTCTGTATCGAAGGCAGTTGTTCATAATGCCAAAATGGAAAGCTTAATTCAAGAACGAGAAAATAAAGCACAGTTGAAATAACATTTGAAGGTCTATGGCATAAATTACCTCAACAGTGAGAACAAAAGATGGTAATGTTTCTTAACTTTATTTATATCTTTACATGGGAATAAAATGTTTGTGTTTAAGAAAGTAAGCGTGACAATATAATTTGCATCAGAGCTGCAGGCCTCACACTTTAGTTATATTTAGCTGCCATCCTTGTAACAGATTGCATTGATGATATTGATGAAAAAAACTGCAGTATTGAAGTATGTAAATGGAAACGGTCTCCTAACCATATTTCTAGTACCAAGGTAAAGAAATCTATTTTCAGAGCAAAAACATAATTTGTGTGAACCATCGTAAACAGAAACGTGAAGCCAAATAATGGCATGTTGCATTTATGGGAGCATTTCACACATTTTGTAAAATAAACCATTATTAAACCACAATAAAATCCACACAATAAAACATAGTGAGACTTTTTAGATACAGTAGGAAAAATATTTAGCTTATCTTGAATTTGATGGCAGCAACACATCTTAAAAACTTCTGGGAACTGAGTCGGTAGATAGTTGAGAGGAATTCTTTCCCTTGTTGTCTGTTATCTATATTTATCTGGTGATATTTGCTCTTCATGTCATAACAAATGTTTGGTTGGTGAAAAGTCTGGACTGTAGGCAGGCTACTTTTCCACTATAAAGCTGTGCTGTAGTAATATCTGCAGAATGTGGTTTAGCATTGTCTTCATCTTGATGGGAGCACTAAAACCTGTATATACCTTTAAGCACCGATGGTCTGTTTCTAGATGTGCAAGTTGTCTTTAGGCACTAACTTACCCCCATACCATCAGGCTTCTGAACCTAGCACTGATAACAAGCTGTACTGTACCTCTCCTTTTTATTCTGGTGGGAGCAAAATCTACAAATTCAAAACAGAATTGAAAGTTTTGATTAGCTGTCTCTGGTCCATGTTCACATGGCTTCTTCTTCGCATGAAAGAGCTTTAACCTGCGTGTCGATGGCACGGTGAACTCTGCTCACTGACAATGATTTCTGGAAGTATTCCTGAGCCCATGCAGTGATTTCCAGGACAGAATCAGGTCTGTTTTTAATTCAGAGCTGCCCCTGGAGCTGGAGATCATGTACATCCAGTACATTCTTTTGGCCACCATGTCTCTTGCTCACAGAGGTGTCTCCAGGTTTTTTGCTGATTGCTAAACTTCTGTCAATCTTTATTTCTCAGAGACTCTGCCTCTCTAAGGTGCTCTTTTTAAACCCAATCCTGTAACTGACGTGTTGCTAATTAACCTAATTTGCTGTAGCATTCCTCCAGCTGTTTTCTTTTTCTACCTTTTGCTTTTTTAACCTTTTGTTGCCCCCGCTGCCATCACACACAAGTTAAAGTGATATTTCCATGAAGAAGTAAAATCTAATAATAGTATTTTCTGTGTTTTTTTCTATTGTTTCTTCTATGAAACTGGCATATCAATGCATTTAGTTTTGGGAGGCTGTCTACATATTACACTACACATTGCAATGATCCTGCTACCATGCTAAAAAAAAAAAGAAGAAAAAAATCAAATTTACCATGATGCCTTTCATTTGATAACATAAACAATAAATTGTAATACAGCTTAGATTAAGAGTGCAATAAAGAAAGGTTTGGAAAATAATCAGGCTTTGTATGGTGTATTGTATGGTTTATATTGATCCATTAAAATCGACTGGCCCTATCTTTATCCTGTAGTCCAGCTTAATACATATCCAGCATCAAATTTCTATTAATAGAGAGTCAACATATCAACACAAATTGGTGAACAGAATTGTCTGGGATAAGAAATGTCTTTGCAATGAGGTACAATGTTTAACAACACAATTATAAAGTTTTTACGAGATAACCTATACATATAGAGTGATAAATATTAGATTAAAATCATCATATTGGAGGGTAATGACTTGACTAAAGGTGGCATAGCACGTGAAAGAGTTAATATTCATTACTCAACAACTGAAAATATGTTAGAAATTTTCTATTTGATTTATTGCCGGATTGGCATAACATTAAAGGATAATCACGGTTTTCATGTTGTTGCCCATTTCGAGTCGGTAGGACTCCATCTACCCCAGGCAACTTCATTTCTATTCATCCCGTCTGTAGGAATTTGGAATAAATATTGGATTTCCTCATTCAGACCAAATCCTCCACAACAGCGTTCCGGAGAAGATTTTTTGTGTCTGCTCCCATCATTTTTTTGCGGTTACATGTTTGCCATTATCACTGTGTTTAATGCATACTTGGGATTTATTTCAGAAAAGAGAATTATGAAATGTAACTGAACAGTTGTTAAATGCTCGTACATGAATAACATCCGGATTAGCTATGTGTTTTCCAGTGATTCAGTTAAAACCGTCCCGTATTACTCTTACATTCCTGTAACATTTGATATTTTAAACAAACCGTATTTGCCATAATTCTGCCTGTCAGTGGTTTACTTTTTTTTTACCATGCTATGAATTATATAAGCACTCAGAAACACAAGCCTCTTGACAGCATGTATTTGAGATAGCCTTTTGAACTGTCATGCACTCAGTGGGAGCTGGATTCACACCCAAATCAATTCTTCAACACTCTCAAAGTGTCTGAAATGAAAAACTGTGGGCTTTTATGTAGGCTATCCGGAGAGCACGAGAAGAGGAGATCATATTTTGACGAAGGGTTTTTTAACATGGATGCATTGAGGATGGGTATTTGTAGCAAATAGGGATAAGCACAAATTACATAAAAAGGTCTCAGTTTTCTGTCGTGTTGCATTTGGTGTTATGAAATTTTGATTCCAGAAGAAAGTTTGGAAGATGCAGAGGTTTGGGGGGTTTTGAAGCCATGCATAAGCTCTTTACTGTCTTTTATTAGGACTGAAGCTCTTTCTTAAGGGTATACTTTGGAATTTTACTAGGCCAGGCCCAAAATGCATGGAGGAATGACAGGGTGGGGATGGTGCCATCTTTGTTTAGCAAGGCCCCAGGCAAGCCACATGTAGCCCTAATGAGTCGCTTACAATTTCAGGCCTCGCTTACTCTCAAACACCAAAAGTAAACTTTTGTCTTTTTTCCTCCTCACCATTCGGGGATCTTAAGAGGATTGGGGGGTCATTATTTATTCATGCCATTGTGTTTATTCACCAGCTTCTGTGTGTGAGGGGAGAGGGAATGGAGCAGCCAGTGCAGACGGAGTAAAAGCTGATAATTATCCACTATTAGCATTGTTTTTTCAGCCATGGTTTAAGTCGGCTCAGTTGATGATGGAGCCACGATAGAAGCCTAGAAACATCCATTTAAAGCAGATTATCTTGTGTCTGTCTTTGAAGTCTGAAATTCTTTGCAGAGTATTGTCCTAAAGGGTGTGGATGTGGTTATAAGCCTATTTTTTACGGCACTTTTTCTGTGAAGCTAGAGAAGATATCCTGTTACATTGTCGCTTACAAACACTGGGGTGGACCTGGAGATCCTTAAAGCAGCCGTCACATGCCATAGGATGTTGTGAGAGGTGAGGAGATTAGAACCTTTACCTCTCATCCTAGAACAAAGCCTCAAGGAAGCTTAAATGCAGATGTATTGAGGGATTTAGCAATGATGGACTATCCAAGAACTAACATTGATTCAAAAGACTTCGTAACGTGACGTAAAGTGCAACAGATTCTGGGCTTACATATTCATATATAAATACTGACACAACTTAAACTTGGATGAATAACTGTTGACTCTGTCATGAAAAACAAATTGAAAATTATTCTTTTGAGTTTTTACTTGGCTGCCTTTACATGGTTCAGTCAGTTTGTACATTGTTTTCTTCTAATATTACACGTGTTTACACTTTTCCTCAGGATGGAGGGCTATCCACACCAGGGACAATAATGTTAACCACAAATGATGCTAGCATGCTACTGAAGCCAAGCATTCGCTGCTCGCTTCAGCTATATCCAGCCCCTCTGTTGATCTTTAGGACCTTTATGTTAAAGTGCTGTACGTTCAGATAGTGAAGAAGTCAAATGAAATGGTGTGGAGTCTCCAAATTCTACTAAGACAAGAGGAGTTGGAAGAATTTACCACTCAGTCCCAAGTAATTTTAGGCTTTTTTATGTGTAATTTAGCCTAAATTCATGCTGATTTATTGTTGTTGTTAAAAGTTAGCCTATAGCCAAGACTGTGTGATTCCAGAGGAGAAATGTCTCCTACGCCATTAGTTAGCTCATTCAGAAGAAGTCAGAAATGGTAAATGCAATATTAATCATGTGATTTAGCTTTTTCCCAACTATAAAGAGTAGGAATGCAAAACCTTTGAGCTGTCCATCTTTCAGCACCATGGAGAAGATAATTTGTCCTGGCTGTATTTTGATATAGGTGTTGTAATAGTTATAGTAAGGACTTCGTCATCTACCTGATCTGTCAGCTACCTATTTACAACTATCAATTCAGAATTATCGTTAAAGTATTGTGTTTGGTGTAGACAACAAACAAATGTTGGTGTTCTTGGATTGAGTCTTTAAGGGACAGAAGAAATAACTCTCTTTTAAACTCGTGTAAGATTTCAGTTTTACATGTATAGTCTGGTTCGTTCTTCAGTTTATCACAGAAAATTCGAAACAGATGGTGTCTTTCGGCTGGAATTGCAGTGCACATTGTTTCTCCTGGACGGAGCGACAGAATGGACTGGATGGATGAGAGTTACGGGAGCCAGGCAGGGGTGTGGGTGGAGGATAGGGAAGCAGTCTGTGCTAACAATCACTCAGAAGAAGCGCCATCTCCACAATCAGCCTCTCTGGGATTCTTTTCATCTTCGTAGGTGATGCACTGAAATGCCCGCGGCTGTTTCTATTATACTGCGTGCTAATGCTCGTGTGCTGCAGACTTTTTTTTTTTAATCTTAGTTGGATATTTCCCTCCCTCCTCTATGCACATGAATACATTATTACTGAGTGAGTGCATCCATATATATGTTCTAATTTATAGATGACTGAAGGGTGGATGTTTGATCCGTCTGGGGCGTATGGCCTGTGAACATCTTGTGACAACTGCTAATTTGATCTAAATCACCAGTTTCAAGCTACTGTTTCAAATACTGTTCTGAAAAGATTATGGAATGTTTTTAAATTTTCCCAATTTGGCATTCAACATCCTTTTAAGAGCTTACAGTAGTTGTCCTTTAAGTAATGGATGTTGAGCTTTAAAGTGCTGCTTAAATGCAGAGGGCCAGCCTTACATAGAGCAATGCCTTCTGCGGTAATACTTTTTTATCACGCACAAATATAGTTTCCATTTTCTCAGTAATGGTTAGTATTTGTAGGTATTTACAATTTGTTTTCAGTCATGCATTATGTTCATTCTGTTATTATGATATTGATTTGCTGCAGGTAATTGGCTCCGACTGAGAAATATTTATACATTTTTCCAATGCCGGTTCATAAAAACTCCTTTTTCCACCATATGTGCTTGTGTGTTTATGTGTCTGTGTTTTGCATTATGTAGTTTGTGCTAAGTGGGTGACTAAGTACAGTGTGCAGGGTTTCTAACTCGTCATATTAGTAGCAGCCGGGGGAAGTGTGGTAATTCTGCAGCAGGTATATGTTTTGGACAAATTTTGTAAAATTAACCAAAATGTTAATTGGTTGTCAACATTTTGTTCAAATCATTTACATTAGTCATGCTCATTCCAAACTGTCTCTTCGAGCTGCATTCTTTTCTGATTCATTTCTATTTTTTAAACTGAAATTAAATAATCTCTCAAGTATTAATATGATTTTAAAAAAAAAGGCTAGTTATGGCTTGCAGCTGTGTAATAGAATGCAATTATGCCAATTTGACAATTTCAATAATTCAATAAAATAAAATGAAGCTGTCTTGTTGTTTATCTTGCCTACAGACTTCTGATAGTATGATTATTGCCTCAGCACTCACCAGAGTTACTTCAATAACTTAAAAAAAAAATAGATAGTGTTTTCTTTTAGAAATTCTACTATGAATTTAGCTGATTTTATGCCTTCACAGTTGTTTCCTTGCAGTGACACCGTCTGTTAAACCCAGTCCTGCCTTATTAAGATGGAATGTGTATTTAAACGGGTATATTTTATATTCATCACCTCAATTTTACACTACTTTCTGGTTCAAAGGTTACCTTAATGCCGTCTCCATTGTCTTCATTGATTGTACGCCTTCAGATATTAATCAGCAAAAAGAATGAAAAGTCTGCCTCCAGCCAAATTTACAGAGAACACAGGGATTGAAAGACTATTCATACCGATGAGTAGAAAATGGATTGCTCTTAGCCTGTATGCACAGCATAGTGAAGATTGTTTCTCATTGATCAATATTCTAGCCTGTGTTTTTTTTTTGTGTTGTTATTAAACAGCACAGATATTCAAGCGGTTTTATTCATGTTAACATTATTGTATAGTTTTCAATGAATTTGGAGTGACCTACAAATTAAATGTCGAACCACAATTTTCTATATAAATTACATTACGCTAGAAAACCAAATCAGCCTACATAGATGTTATGATTTAACCAGGGATGTTGAAGGTGAGTGATTGCCTCTAAGGTCTTAATATAGTTTATTATTCAGTTTATTGTAAAAAATTATATTACCCTTAATCAGTATGTAGGCATTTAAGCTAATATTCACCCCATATTTCATTATACCAAAGCTTGATATACAATGTGATTTTATTTCTTTTTTTAACTTCACCAGATGAAAGCTGAAAGTTACAAAAATATCACGGTGATGTCTTTGTTTGTGGCTCCAAAATGGGCTCGTCCATCACACTGTGGTTTAAAGATGGACATTTCAACAATGTCTTTGATTAAAAATGAACAGATAGAGGCAATTGTGCAAAACTAAATGTCTGGGTTTCCTACAAAGAGGACGTGTCAAGTTTAGCTTACTCGTGACATATAGAATTGCTGAAATCTCACATTTGAAGTCGCTTTTACAGAGTGATACAGGATTTGATTTAATCTGGCTTCAAAGGTGCTGAGTTTCTGAAAGTGCCAGTGACACAAAAGCAGCTTTTAATACCTCCTTTGCACAACATTTAAAATTTAGTCCAAAGCGAAAGCAGTGGTCGAGTTCACAGGAGGGCGTGTTTAATCATTCGCAGCTCAAACAATGCCAGTCACTGAGAAAAATAAATAGATAAAAAAAATCAGGTATATTGACTCTCTTCAGGGGTCATTTGAACAATTTTGTGTGACAGAAATGTATTCGTGTTCTGCATCACTCAACGCACTTGACTGACTGGTGAACACTACAGATGGCCATGAGAGGTGAGCTAAGTTGGCCAGCTGAAACACTGAATTAATGATGATGAAACACTTTAAAAGCTAAGGATATTAAAAAAGGGAACTTTAGGTATGTGTTTGGTTTGATATCATACACTGAAAAAAACAACTCATAAGATTTACTTAAAAAACCCTTTGTAAGTATTTGCACTCAGATGATTTAAGTAATATTTAATGCTGCAATATCAAGTAACACTCACTTGCTAGTATCAAGTAAATTTTACTTACCATAAAACATAACAGTTTTGAAGATATTAAGTAACATTTACTTAATTACATCTAAGTTTTAAGTTATATTCATTTAAACAAATTAAGTAAAGTCTACTTGTTTTTCATAGGCAGGAACATAATTTTACTCAAAATTTTAAGTAAATTTTATATGTCTGTAGTATTTGCTGTTATGAAGTAATTTAGTAGATTTCAATGATACACTTTCAGAGTAAAGTTTATGTAGTATTTCTAGGTTTACGTACATACAACTATTAAACATTTAAATTGTATGAGGAAACCTAAGTAAAACTTAGTAATTCATGTATTACGTTGATAAAATGTTTAATTTTACTTAAGAAGCTCTAGTTCTTACTGAATCTTAAAAATACAAGGTAGAAATTATGACAGTTACTCTAATAGAGTTTACTTCACCAAAAAGTCACTTTTTTCAGTGTAGGCTTATTTGTTTGTTAATATTTCTGGATTCCTGGATTTTTACTCTGAACTACAGCTCAGCTCAGTGATCATGGTTGCAATCCCCTCTGAACATATGAATCATATATGTGAGGTTGACACCAACGTAATTCGTGAATTCATGATGAAATTAAAGGATGTCAGCATCTCTTTCATAGATTTTTAATTCATGAACAGCATTAGACAATGGAAAACGATCCATGTAAGCAGGAGAGAAGTTTGTTTTTGATTCTGCAGGATTACAATAAGGGTACCAGTGTAGCTGGTGTGCTAAATGGCACTTTCCTAACCTTGAAAAGGATGGCCTTCACACCTACAAACTGGTAAGAAACAGGCTAATCTCGGCATTGTGCCCATGTTCAAAGTTTTGGAAAAAGGACCTGTAATTGGATTACCTGTGATAAGAGAATAAAACAGATTAAAGGGTAAATGTCTGATGGTGTACTTCTTTCTGGTGGCGCATAAATCACCCGCTGCAGTTGCTGTATGTCATTCTCTGTCCAAGCAGGTCAATTGTGGATTTTAACACTGAGATTACAGATTAGGGAACATTACCAGCAAACAGCAACACATCAGTGATCTGCACTGCGAATAACAAGCAGGCAAAAAACAGCCACACAGTGTATGCACCAACAGAAAAAAGGAGCTGTCCATTTCACTTTGTAACAATCCTACACAGTAAGCACGATTTTAAGGAACAGGAGGGATCAGAATATTTGAAGTCTGTCTCCTGATTGTGGTGGCAGCAGCGAGTCGAGAATTCACCAGTCAACAGCTGAAAATATGACAAAAGTATGTCATCGCATCTAGGAGCGCATCCCGCTCCGCCTACACTGGATAACAGAATTGATGCCGGGAGCAAATTGCACAACATTTTTACTGATCTGCCAATGACAAACTGCCAACCTTTCACACACCCCTGTTCTAATGTTACCACGCAACTGTCCAAGTCGATTTGTTAACACGCGGCGTTTTTTTTTTTCTTGTGCCAGGCTCTTATCGTATGATACCTAGATGTGAATTAGAGTTAGCATCCAGTAAAAGGTCTTGAGTCTTTTACTAAAAGATTGATCCTACATGCAGATGCTCAGTAGCAAAGTGGAGATTTAACACAACGTGCTCTTACCAATATGAGACACTGAGGTGCACCTCTTTTTCTGTGTGCTTCACATGTCTTAGCATCAGTAGAATGAACAGGGTGAGCCAAAGGATGTTTTATATTTTCATTCCTGTTCCTCGATGAACTGCAAATACTCTGCATTTGGTTAAGATGCTGCTTGCATATTTAGTCCCTGAATAGAACAAATGTTGGTCAGTGTGGAGTCAAACCTTGGCTTCTTTGCACTGTGGGTGCACTGTACATTTAATGAATGTGGTCATAGATGGTTTTCATCCTGTTGTGTGTTTGAAGACTTTCATCTCCTTGAATGTATCAGCTTGTGTTAAAATCAGACAGATTAACTTGGTATGGAGGGGAACAAAGAAGAAATCAAATTGAAAATTAGGACTGTCTGGATGAAAGCTGTTGACTCTTCTTATTTGAGTTTGTTTTTTCTTGATTACATCTTCACTCTAAATTATAATCTTTATTTGCCTTATTTAATTCTCACTCCTCTAGCTCCCTCAAATAAAGACATTTTTGTAGGTACATTTTCACATGTTTATTTATATGATAATGACTAATGCAGCTTCTCCTGCATGCACAAACTTGATCACTGTGATTAGGGTCATAGAGTTTTTCATTGTGTGATTTTTGATTCACAGTTCTGCCCGTAGTTAACGTGGCTGTTGCATCGCTCGTTTACACACACAGAAGCATAAGATACAGGGACTGCAGGACATCTGCAGGAGCAGCTCTTTAAGTCTAATTTGTTATTGGTTTTAGTGCTGAAGCAATTAGTAGATTAATTGACCAGCTAATTGTCAGAGTGAAAAGACAACAGCAATACTAGGTGAAACTGTCTTAACTTTTTAGATACTTTTTTACTTCACCTGTGAAATAGTGTTAGAAAGCCTCCCTCATGTGTGACTTTAGAAGATGAAATGACTGAGAATCTGTGGGAAAATGGCTGAGTTGCAGTTGTAAATGTGCTTTTAAATCCAGGATTTCTGTTAAGTCTCTTTTTTTGTCATTGGTTTGTTTGATGTAACTGGTGCGAGGCATTTTGGCTTCAAACAACAGTGTGAAGGCGTACTGTACATATTTAGAAAAGAAGATTCTTGGATCTCGTTTCTGAAGGCAAACAAGTTTTGTATTTAGTTTTATTCTTTGCTGGTAGTTTGCCAAGATCCCCTTTTTTCAAATATGAAACAGATTCCCTTTAGCACTGATGATACCACAAACATAAAATGTGAGGCATGAAAGATGTGTGAGTCATTGTTCCTTTTAAGCTCCTCAGCAGAGACACAGTGAGTTGTGTTAAACTGTGCACGAGTAAAAGTGCAAAAACTTAAAAGGAGTGTGAGCTGGATGTAGAAATGACTTAAAAATGTAATTCGATATTTTTTGAAAACATGATGGTTTAGGTGAACTATCAAGGAATGCTATTCCTTAATGAACATAATGCTCATTTCATTAACAGTCAAATGCATCTGGATAAACTACAATGTAGTTATGACTGGAAGTTAGAATTAATGCTAAACAAACATTAAACAGGAGACAACCACCCTCATTCAGCTGTTTAGTTGAACATACAGACTTAAAAATGCCTTTTCACGGCTTACCCAAAGTAAATAAAGTGCTATTCTGGAACCAGATTGAGTAAATACTGGATTTTGGTATCTTTTAGAAGCAAATACTAAGATTTTTTTTCAAAACTGTGGAAACAACTCAGTCAACAGAATGTATGATTTCATAATCATCATTTTTAGTTAAGAAATGAACCTGAAAAACTATTCACTCTTTAATTTTCTGTATTAGCTTCAATCCTAAATCTGTTTCAACACGTCCACTCAGCATTTTGCTTCGGAAGAAAACACTAAACACTATAGTGCAGATTTTTCTAGACTACAGATCGCAGTCCCAAAGTTATTTGTTCATTGATTGAATTGTGTGGCTAATGAGCTGATTAAGACCTTAAATGCAGTGGGAGGAGATCTGTTTGTGCTCAAGCCAAACTCGGCCGTAAGTAGCACTTCTTGAAGCTGTCAGAAATTAAAGCAGTGGGGTATGGTCCAAAGGCTTCCAAATAAAGGTCCCCTTACGCCGCTGTAATATAGTGAGTGAAGCTGAAGGCAATAAACTCTGGCAGCCGGAGAAACTACCCTGGCCATCTGAAGCTGTTGCTTCTTGCCTGCACAGGTGCTGTCGCTGGCCTTAGGTAAATGTGGCTCGGGCTTTAACTGCCTGCAGCAGGATTAATTAAACACAGTGAGACAGTCAAACCTTTGTGTGCAAGAGTAATGGCTGCTGAACATGACTACCTTGACCTCATTTAGGTTATGACTTTGACCACTTTTTGAGGACTTTAATTTTTTCCTGTCTCGGCGAAGAACTCGCTGGCTGGGAAAAAAATTCAGAACATTCACTCAAAGACGTTTGCACTTCTCCTCTTTGTCTTTCATGTCAAGAGTTTCGGATTCCCTCTGGTGTTGTACAGTGGCAGTCACTAGTTCACTGAGTGGTTCTCGGATCAGAGAGGAGTGTTGTTGTTTCGACACACACTAATGAAGTCTCATAGATGTATCTGAGGGAAAGAGTAATAATGCGTATTCCAACAACTCTTCCCGTCACACATTCCTGTGCATTCAAGAACAGCAGTGTTATGGTCTTTACTGCTTAGCGGGGCCGCTGTGTCTCTGCATCCATTGCTGCACAAGCATTAGACAAACTGAAAAAGAGATTAAGTGTATGGTGTGAAGTGTATATAAAGCTCAAACTGTGACTCTCGTGGGCAGTGAACATTTACTGCTTCTGCTTGATATGTTAATATCACTAATTGTTGCCTAATTAGATGCGAGTCAGTGGCTCGTGTTTTAATGCTCTTCAGGGATCTTTACAGAGGGAGAGTAAATTCATCTCTTCTGATAAATGACAGTCAGGTCAGCAGGAATTTCAAGATCAAGAGTGAAGGACTGAAGGGATAATGCAGGAGAGCGCCAAACTGATGGCTTTGTGCGCTGTGGTGCTGTTACTCAAGCACAGTCACTTTAGCGTGGTGCATAGCTACATTACAAGTTAATCGCATTTTAATAGGAGCTCTACGTGGAGATTTAACATCCACTCACAGCATGGGAATGAAACCAATAAGCCTTGAAAGAATGAAATTTTGGGCTGTATATTATCATAAAAGAATCTATCAATAATCACGACTGCAAATTATCCCATAGCTGCTTTTAAATTGAGTGACCAGAATGATGACAGTTTTATTTTTTTGTAACTAACAAGGAGGAGAACTGGGATGGATGTCGCATATTGAAGTGAGAAGAAACATGTTCTCATGTTGGCTACCGGAGGTTTTATATATTTCAAATGGAAGGGTTCTTTCACTGACGCCATACTGAGGAGTGTTTCAGTCACACAAAAGCTGTACAGTGCATGAATTTGAATCTACTGTTGTGACTTTTACTTTGGAAAAATAGTTTTTTTTTTAATTTTTCCAAAAACATCCCAGAAAAGGCGTTGTTTGTTGTTTTTATTTCTCTAAACCAGCATCAGGCATATGTCTTCGCTATTCATTCTCAAAGTCATTTGAGTTGTTTGTATTGTTCCTCCCAGCTGGGGTGAGGTGGCGGAGACAAAGGCAGATGTGTCCCTGTTTGTTTTTGAAGTGTCAGAGTTAAGTCCAGCATGTGTGACTGAGCTTGTGTGTGTGTGTTCTGCTTCTGTGTGATGTTGCCTGTGTTTGGGTGTGTTTCATTCCCCCCCATGTGTTGTCTCTGTTTGTGGTCCACAGGTCCTCCGCTGCATTGTTCATCCTCCTCCTCCTCCCCTGTTGAGCAGCTCCCATACCCTCCCCCTTCCATTGCAGCCAATGAGAACCAGGGAAGGTTGCTAGGTAACTGTGCGGCTCAGCCAGCCCAGGACTCTGACTCTGAGGATGAGTTTGGCCCCAATTCATTCTTAGTTAAAACTGGCTCAGGGAACCTGTATGCTCCTGCCACTGCAACTGCCAATGGTGAGTTGGTTTTCAAACTATTGTTGCTTTCTGGAGGTTAGCTTTCCCCTGCTCTTGGATATGTTGTGTTACAGGTCATGCAGATGGCTGTGGGCATGTTTTTTTCCAATCACCTTTCGTGAAAGTTCAAACTTTAAGTCAATATGTAGCTTCACAAAACTGTCTGACACAAGGTCTGCAAAGTTCAGAGCCTAACTTAAAGGGATGGACGGTTTTGGTTCAGTAAGAGAGATTTGTCACAGAAATCTATCTTCGACTTCAATGTCTGATGGTAGGAGGAACCATCTGCTATTCCTCAGATACAACAGCCTGCATGCAACCTCCACATCTCACATCGGATATACTGTAAGCTAGAAATTAAGACAAGTTTCTTCATTCCAGGTGCAGTGTAGTCTATAAGGTCCAACTCCTCTGAAGTTATATGAAAAACAGCGTAGGAAATCACACTGTACTCTTGTATTTCAATAACTCAAACTGATTTTTGAGCTAGATTACTTTTGAAGACTCTCTATGTGGTTTCTCATTAATTAATGTCAGCTATTTATTCCTCATGAAACATGTGTCTATTGCTTTTGCCTTAACACTCATTCAGACTGACAGAATGACATTTTTGCTCAATGTGCTAACATGGTGTTGACAGTTGACAAAAATCAGTCTGTAGAGCTGCATGTTTACTAAGTAGCAGTCAACATGTGTCATACTTTATATCAGCAGCTAACGTCTTGATTTAATTATGAGGAATATTTTTTTGGCAAGAGCAGTGTTGGCAGGCAACATAGTTGGGCTTCTTAAAGGGAAAAAATGTGCTGTTTGTGTTTTATTTGTTTGTTTCTATGCTACAGATTAGTAGAGTTCTGTGTATTCATTACTGGCTTAGAAGGCTTTAATGCTTAATGATTTAATCTATCCTGTTTATAACACCAATAAAACATTCACACCATAAGCGAACGCCTGAATATAAAGGCATCACAAGTGTTTTCTCAAGGTAACTGCAGGAAAACACATGGTCACAAAATACTGCTGTTGTAGTTGGATCGTAAACAGGAATATAATACGATCCAAATGCAAGTGAATCTAAACCACATGAGAAAAGACTTTCAAATGTTTTTGTTCAAATTTAGGAATTTACTTTCTGAAAAATTCCCCCTAGCTTTTGCATGCTGAATACGCTTGTTCTACTGGTGCAGCAAACCCAAAACAAGATAAAATTGTTTCGATAATTGGTCCAGCTGAGAAGGTAAATACCCAAAGGGTTGAATTATATTAATCTCCAAAGTGGTCCAGCTGCCTTCTCAGAAAGCCTGGAGAATGAGTTATTAATCCTGCTTCAAATCTCCCTCCTAATTCCTCAGTAGCAACACAGTGGTCACCCAGCGGAGGCATGACTGGCTTAAGGGGACATGGGTAGGGGAAATGGCCTTTAATGCAGCAGATTTTTCTCACAACAATGACACTGATTTGCATAGGTAGATCGTTTAGGTTGGCCTCAGGCTGTCAGTAAGGGGTAAAGGAGGCCTGATGAAGACTTTCCCCACTCTAGTCGCTACCTTTGGTCTTCATTAGGCTTCCTGAGAGCCTAACTTTACGTTAGCATGTGGCTCTTGCAAACAGGTGCGAGACCTTTTCCATGTTTGTAACTTGATAAAATTAAATCAGTACGTTTGATATTAGTGTGCCTCTACAGTCTCAGGAGTTCACACCTCACTCGTGTTAATAAGCAGCAAATTATGAGAGGTGAAATGTAATATTAGATTCCTCTTTGACATTCTTCAATGTTTAATTATATTAAATCTTTTAGAGCAAGGAGCTAATTCAATTAGAAAGAAAATGAGGATGTGCCTTCACTTCGTACTCACCTATTGTGTATGTGCACATAATGAAATAAGTGAGCACGCTCCATGTCTTCTTTTGCATTTTCTACATCACAATCCACATATTTTGCTGACTTTGTTTATTTAATTCTAGATATCACTAGTTTTTTATTAAAGAATAAAAAAATATTATATGTATCTAGATAACTTTTATCATTCAGCAGTGCTTGCACCAGAGTGATTTGATTGGAAATCGTTCAGTGTGACGCCAATACATGTAGCTTTATACATTTAATTTTCACAAGGTGACAAAGCATGAGTGAGGTGTAGATCTGGCATACATTCAGGCAGCATAATTACACCGAAGACTGCAAATCCACTGAGATGTTCTGTTAAATGTATCGAAAGGAAATTCTACTGTTTTCTATTCTATGCATGGTTTAAAGTCTGGGCAGAGAAAAAAAAGGTGCACGTTGCCAAATTTAAATGGGAATTAAGTATGCATCTCAGGTTTCCAGCTGAAATTACATGTGCAAAAAAGGTAATTTAAAAGCCACCGTGGCAAAAATGACTTGAATATCAAATGAGATCTTTTTGATATGCAGGTCAGTTGTTGAAGAAACGTTCAAAATGGGAGTTGACACGGTACAAGAAAAATTTACTTTTTTCATTGTCAGTAAACAACCTCAGAAAATTTATATCCCTAAAATAATTGGCACACAGTGCATCTTTTGCACTAGAAAACAGGTGTTTTTTTTATCACTTCAGATTACATTTGCCCAAGGTCATCTTTGAGCCCACATACAAGACTTAAAATGTTCTGCTGAATTTTGAACAAGGGAATACTCTCAGCAGCATATCATTATTCACATTAGTAGCCTCCAAGGCTGCAGGTTTTTTTTTTTTTTTAAGAGTTCTGTTTTCATCTCGAAGAAGACCGAGCAACGGTTTCTCTAAGGCTGATGAGGCTGCTCGCTGAAGCCTGCAGTCTTATTGTCAAGCGTGTGTTTCTCTGTGGCCCTCGGCTTTCTTTGAGGGTCTTCTTCCTGGGGAGACTGCCAGTATGAGCTCGATGCCATGCTGAGCTGCAAGATCTCAGACACTGCAGCCTCCCTGCATTAGCATCTCTTAATGCAAAGCAGCATGGGGTCGGCCAGTGTTGGCTTTCAGTGTGGCCGGGCTCCCTGGTGAAAGGGCGACCACACCGCCACCTCACAGCTGACCAAGCAGTAATGCTGAGCCGGGCAGAGGGCTCGGGGACGCGGCTGTGTGGGAATTGAAATAAGTCCCGATTTTAACTGCTTAATCACCCCCTCTGCGTCTGCAAAGACGGGGAAATTTGGTTAAAAGAGGTCATACCAGAAAGTAATTTAGTCCCAGACACCATGAGGAACGAAACTATCTGAGGCTAAATAATAATTTAATGAGTAGCACATGGCACTTGTGCTGCCCCTGTTTTTCTGAATATGTGAGATTCCAGCTTTGAGCCGACATATAACAGGCAATCACTTTCTTTTGAAACTTACCAATGAACTGGAGTCAACAGACAATTTGTCCACTTCACTTCGACTTGCTGTTGTTCAGTTTTCAGAGAGCATGGATAATGCATTTAGAATACCTACATATCTTCTTTTCATTGACACAAATTGAGATGCATTACTTTCATTGTATGATAATTGTAGACCATCTGTGCCTTCTAACAAAATCTTCAACCTCTTGATGGATATGCAGCAGAGTGACATACTGAACGGCACATACATAACCACTTGTCTTGTTCTTGCCAAGGCAGCTCAGAGAATGACAGAAAATCCATTAGATCACAGGAAGGGAGAAAGAAACATATGCCAGCACTGGTCTTAATGGATTTAGGTCGCAGTCCTTTTATAGTGGCAGACCCTTATAATTAGTATTTTTAATGATATTTTATGTTTAATTTTGCATGTATTTTGGGCTTCTTTTCTAATTCCACACCTCATTTGATGTTCTTAGTGAAAACCGGTGGTATTCTTAGAAAACAATACATCATTTCTCCTCCACCTGGTAAAGAAGCTGAAGTTAGATTCACATTCCAGGAGATGTTCTCCCCCTTTACTCCCTGAGAGGACCGGAGAGGAGCTTAGCGGTCTGCTGTTTGTGATACCTGTTACCTTTCAAATGGTTTCAGGGAAGACAGCTTCAATTCCCACGTGTCTTTTGCCTACAGACTTTCCTAATGGTGTAAGAAACCGCAGGTCTAGCAGAGAAAACCAGAGTTCAGCTTCTCTGCCTCCATGATAAATTTCATATGTATTTTTATAGACATATGGTGCTCGACTGTAAATTAGCTCTTGTGATTAGTGAGACGGTGAATAGCAGTCAGCAAGATTTAGGGATTTGTCTGGGTTCAGACAGCTTTTGATTAATTCTGTATTAAAAGGCTCGCATCTCAGTGTGATGATCAGTTGTTCAATGCTTGTCATTTCACTTTCTTTCAACAGGTTAGAACATTAGAGGTGTGGGTTCTGCTTCAGAAACAGAATCTCGACCTGGACTCTGCACAATGTGGCAAATTAAGTCAAGAATCCAGCCTACATATGTAACCAAATTAAGAAGAAATAAAGACAATGAAATATATTCTTCTCATTGTAGGTATTTTACATCTTAGATAGATATCTTCATGAATGGAGGTCCATTCATATTTACAGTTACACAGCACTGTCAGCACCTTATTTGGTATTACTATATTTTAATTGCTATTGATACTGATGTTGATTGATCCTGCTGCAGCAATTATAGTAATTCATACTTACAAAAGCTAACATCTGCGAGCCAAGCATCCAATGAATATGTTTCCACTTAATTAATTGCTGATCTAGATTAATTGCTACATTGCAGTGTATTTCGTTACCATGACAACCACTTTAGTGACTTTAGTTTGGTGTAATATGCACCAGCTGACGTGGAAGGTGAGCTTTTATCAGCTATCACTGATTAGTCATTTATCACATCTGACTAATTAGTGTTAGTGTGCTATAGAATCCAGTCTCCAATGCACTTACATATATGTATATATATATATATATATATATATATTTTTTTTTTTTTTTTTTCGTACATAGTACACTTTAGTTGGACTTTGGATTTAGCCAATTGGAATGTGAACATTCTTTTACTTTGTGTGATGTGTTTATCTGTATTTCCTTTGGAATAATTTAACCTTCCCTTCAACAATTAACATTAGCGGATGAATACCGTAATGACATTTAATAGAGTCAACATCAGTCTTTTAGAATTAAAAAGCTGTGGGGGAGATAATACTTTACAATCATCTGAGTTTGTCTTTTCAATAATAGAAGATTAGTAGAAATGTTTATTACAGCTCTATCTGCGTCTGATACGGCAGCAACACACGCACATTAATGTAAAATACGTGTCAGGTTGTTTGCATATTAATATCCCTCCTGGCAATGAGAAGATAAAAGTGCTCAGAAATCTCATATTGGTAAATAATGGAATCCAAATTCTTCATTTAAAAAATAGCAATGTGTTCCTGATACCCCTGCAAACTTTTGTAGCAGGTTGTAACAGGTATTTTGTTAATTGCTTGTTTTGCTTTTCAGAAAAAGAAGTCGAGACACTTAAGTTTTCTGAAAGATTTTCTATGTAATCTTTAGTCTTGACTTAGCGCTGCTGTTACAAACTGGACAGTTTTCTCCCAGCAGTTATGAGATCTGACCATAAGAGAGATATTCCCTTTGGTTTCCCAGTGTGGGGTATGAGGTCCTAGCTAATGAAGTGGATTTGCCTTAATTACTTGTCTAGAAAAGCATCAGGAGGCCTTAACTCGTGCATGCATCTGTTAGAAAGAAAAATGAAACCTCCACATTCCCAGACAGAATGAATTTCTTCAGGCCTCTACTTTGAATGTGATGTGAAACTTTGGCTATTGTAGCATGGTCTTCCTTCTCTGTCTGTGTGATAACAAATGAATCTCCTTTTCTTGGCAGTTTTGTTGTGCAGAGCAGTTCAATAGAAAACCTTTTTTTTTTTCCATCCCTTGTATAGTAGTGAATAATTGTTGCTGAATCACCATGTCTGTGGGGGTCGTGTTTCTGTGTGCTTTGTCTCATAAGCAGCTTTGTTCCTCGTCTATCTGTTCATCTACACAAGAATAATTGTGACTTCTCACCTGGCTGTTGGACATCTTATTGGCTGAACAAGAGAAAACATGCGAGCTGTTTGGCAGAAAATTTGAATCACAATGTAACGCTTATCTTGTTCTTTTCATTGTACCACAGGTCCTGCTATGTTTTAGAAAAGTAATGGTGTATATGCACATGTAGGATGTGAAGTGAACAGGTTTAAGCACGTAGGTTAGACTGTATGAAAAATACTGACATTCACAAATATTTTAACTTAGCTCAGAGCACTACATGAATAGAATCTGACTGACTGAGAAACTTACTCCAAATGTGGGTCATATTGAAAACTAATTTTCTATTTTAGATTAAATAAATGTATATTGCACTTGTGACTATGGATGTTTCCAAGACAAGATTTAAGTTTAATTCAAGAAGTTGAAATAAAAGATGACCTACTAGTAATTCATATAAATTCAAAGAATTGTACATTTTCTAAGTGAAACTATCTATCTTTATTAAATAAATAGAACACCATTAGGCAATATTTTCTAAAATTAATGTAAGCGGAAATGTACAGTCTTTATATTTAAAGAACAAGTTCAGCTTGGTGCATGGTGCTTTTTCTGAGAAATCCCTGAAAATATATCACGAAACCCTTCTGTGCATTTGCAGTTTATTTACGGTGTGGCGTCTTAATGTTTGCTGATTTATTATTGAGGCTGTTTTTAAGGTTGTAGCTTGTGTCTTAGAAATGATTGCATGTGTTGCCCCCAGAAAAAACGTGTTCGTAAAATGAATGGCTTTGTGCTGATCTTGCTCGATCGTCATACTGTAGAAGGTAAAGTATTTGTTTACTGAGCATTAAATGCATTTTGGAGCGGTGATGAATTTGTCCTTGTGATATATTTTTCTGTGTATCTGCGCCGTCTTCCTATCAAATTAGCATAACCTTATTAATGGCTTCAGGGATCAGGTACATCGCTGAGCAGGAGGGAGGTCATCAACAACTGTGTGCTTTTACTTCACACCGATGTGAACACTCTCCCAGCGTCTTTAGTAGATTTTTTGCACTCAAACCATCTGTCGATGCAGCATATGCATTATATATATTGCTTTCTCCAGTTTTCAGTGGTTCTTCATATAAACTATGTGGATAATGTGCTGAAAGAAAAGTTTAGTCTGACTGTGATTATTTGAGCTCTTTGACTTGTTATTGTTAACAAATTGCTCTGAATAGAACACAAGGTGGAAAAACTTTAAAGCTTAAAGAATATGAATAAGAATATGGCTGTTTGAGAGACTTACATAGAGAGACGGGCTTGGGGATGAAGACCAGCACACTTCATTTTTGTCCTTATTTTGCCTGCTGAGCTGCTAATTTGCAGACAACTTGTTGACACAAAGGGACCTATCCCCACTTTTTACAATAGCATCAAGCACCAAGGTTTGATGAAAGCGTGCATGCCGTAGAGCCAGTCACCTTAAACGTTTATCAATTGGGCTTGATTGGCACATGTTGATATAGGAGTGTCATGTTCCTGACCCTGAAAAAGATCTGAAAGGACTCCAAGCGTCTTGACTGGCATGTGAAGGTATTGCTTTAATGAAGGGGCTGATTATAGAAAATAAGCCTTCTGTGTGTCTGTATTGTGTTCTCTGGTCTGTAAATTGGCAATTTAGTGTTGTGGATATCTGTGAAAAAAAAGGGGGGGGGCTTACTGCTATAAAGAAAAGCCACTCTGTGTAAAGTCAGGAGTTCATTGATTGATGAATGGCTTAGCAGACGTTGAAATAAATGGATACAGAGAGCAAAACGACATTGGTCCTCTATCTTGTGGAGTGCCGTGCGTATCAGATTGTGACAACAAGGCCACAGGCTAACATCTCTTTTAGACTTCACATCTCGCAGTTTAGAATGTCCAATAGATGTAAAATGACAGCATCGCGGTATAACACAAAAGAAAGAAAAGAGAGAGCTAATTTTGAGAACTAAAAGTTCCAGGATAGTACACGACCTCTGGCATCACTTCTAACCGGGTTCACTACTGTACATCTGATAGTGCTGTGCAGCTGAAAATAGAAGCTTTGTACCCTAAATATGCTTTTAAAGAGCTGTTAAGGGAGTGAAGCAGAGTTTTAAACAAGTTGTTACTTATAAAAGAAATGGTGAAATAATCTTCTCTAACTAAATGGGTGTCCAGAAGAGCCTTGAGAATTTTTCAGCTTTTGTAGAAGCCAACTCATCTGTTTACACAGCATCTTGTGTCTGATCAGAGCAAACTGTCAGGTCTCTGCTCTGTGGGAGGCAGAGTGCAAACAGTAGATCAGTTGGGAGAAATAATGAGCAGGAGAAGGCTGTCTTTTTAAGAGTGGAGTCTGTGTAGCTTGTCAGTGAAAGTACTCTGTAGTTTAGGTGCTAATTTGTTTTTCTGTTGCTAGGCAAATTATACAGGAAGAATGGTTTTCTTGTACAGTTATATCTCTCTTGATTATGTTGTATATTAACTGATTATGTACAACCTATTACACCAAACTGCACAACAGCAAACATTACAGCTTCTCAGCAACAGTGTTTTCCATACTGGTCCATATTTTCATTACAATTACTGACTTGTTCTTTGTATCTTTGAATCAGACAGATTCTAATCCTCTCTATTTGCATCCTTTGTTTAGCTTTTGCTCTAACCTGCCAAGATGAGATGGCCTTAGTAGGACAAGGTAGTAATGCGTTGTTGCCACTATTTGTACCCGAATAAACAGTGATTGCTGTTTTGAAATTCGTAATTCTCTAAGCAACTTGTCATAGGAAACATTGTTAATTATGTAGTAGCCTTTTCCCCAATGCTGATAAGACTGTCAAGGCTCATTTTGTTAAATTAAAAAAAAAAAGGCTTGATGTTATAAAGCTAACAAACACATATATGCACACTTTCTCAAACCTTTTGGAGTGTGCATCCTCAAAAGAGCAGCAATACTTCAGCTGTGTTGGCAAACAAGTATTTGCTTGTCTTTGATGTTGATTTCAAGGGTAACCACGATTCAAAAGTGTCCCAAAACACACCCCCCCAAAAAAATGAATCATATTCTTTTTGTTTTGAAATATTATCTTTAACCAGTTTTATTTTTTTCCTCTCTTTGCTTTCAGACGGAGCCTTTCAAAATCACTCTCGGCTGCGGACGCCTCCCCTACCGATCTCCCACTCTCACTCACCCAATCATCAGCACCATGCAGCCTCTATTAACTCTCTGAACAGGGGCAACTACACTCCGAGGAGCAACCCAAGTCCCGCGCCCACTGACAGCTCTGCTCCTCCTGAGGGTCCCACCAGTGGTCAAGACTCTGGGAGCGCACAGGACAACTGGCTACTCAACAGCAACATCCCCCTGGAAACAAGGTACTGTGTAGCATCCCCCTGACAGCGTACTGTGCAGAGATGTCGACATCTTTAAGACAAAGTGTGCTCTCCTGCTACTGAAGTCAGATTTTCATGTTGTCTGCTCCATATTAAGTTACCGCACTGCTAACGAGGAGCAAAACAATAGTATGGAAAATATCCTGCTTGGGGCAAAGGTTTATGTTTGTGATGAACATGATTTTGTGGCAAACAAGAGAAAAGGGCTGTTTTATGCTATTTGTCTAACATTAACGGTCCTAACAGTGGAAGCTACTGAGTCTAAACAGCAGTGTAATTACAATCACGTTGAAGAATACAAAATTACCTCCAGGATCCCTTGTGCGGGCATCAGAGCTCCTCCACTTCAGCTCCGAGTTTTATTTATTTCACGTTAATCAGCGTTCAGTTCTCTGGCATATTTCTCAATAGGTGGCTGTTGAGTGAAGTAGGATTTTCAAGTGTTATTGTATCAAAGGGAACGTCTGTTGGTATTCCTTTGGCTGGTCTCATTGAAAGACTATGAAATCAAGAACACTACTGCAAAATAATTTTGTTCTTCCATTGATCTTCAATTTTCTCTGCTAATAAAAGAAAAACACCCCAAAGCAAAGCCAAATCACTCAGTCACCAGTTTACCTTATTGGCAAATTTCTTAGAAATATGTCTGTTGAGGCTTTTTTTTAAAGAAGTTAAGACTAAAATGACTTGATAATTACAATCCAGTTTGAGGACTTGGTTGGTAACATTTAGATATTAGCCATTGGCTCACTATCCAATGGAGTGGTTATCGTTTAAAAAAAAAATGAACTTGTCATTTAATACCACCCATCCAGAGTTTAAATCAACAAGAAAATACACATGATATGTTTTGTTCATATTCAGAGTTAAAATAAGCTCTTAATGAAGGTTTAAAAGGACTAAAAAACCCAAATTGTTTTATGCTGACCTGTGGAACAGGGAGCACAGTCCGCACTTTTGTTGTCTATTTATATAATTTAATTGAATGAATTGGGATTTTATAGGATTATGATTGTATTACAATGAATTGGATTTTAATTGGCTTGAATTGGATTGCATCTTTGAAGTGGCTTGAGATAAGTAATTTGGCGCTATATAAATAAGATTGGGTTGAATTAAATTATTATTGCAGTTATAGTCAAATGTATTGACAATGATCCATCTTGTCAAGCTTTTTGCCAAATACTGTTCAGCTTATTAGAGTTTGGCTGGTTAATTCAGACTCAGACATATGTCAGTATATCTTCCCTTCATGTTAAGCATGTAAAATTTCCATCACTGCTACTATTCTGAATATATACCTTATTAATGATAATTAAAAATGATATACCTCATTATTCTGAAAGCTGAGGACCTCCTCAGTAGGAAGCCTTCTTGTTACTAGCAGCAACCGTGTGTTGCCATGTGAATGGCAGTAGCATGGCTGTATATTAAACATTATAAATACATCATTTTATTTAAGACAAGACCTTTTTCTTCCATTTTGATATATTTTGATTATATGTCTTGAGACACTGATATGACAAATTATGTTGTACTTTTGTAAAACTACTGATCAATTGGATGAAATTCATTGGCAGAAATTAAAACCTGTGACAGGAAAAGAACTAATAACTAATTCGGCATGGCTAAACTACCAGTCGTGAGCAGACTCATTGTCTCTTTGTTCAGTATTTGTGACACAGTTCAGTCAACAGGAAAATGAGAATCAATTTCAGCTGGTGGGATAGTGTAATGTATAACGAATGATTACACATCATCCAGCTCTAGGTATTCCCCAAGGAGCGTAAGACAGATGGTGAGGAGAGAAAAGAGTTCTGCTGACTTTCTATAACTCATCGCCTTCAAAAAGAGATCAACTACTGGTGTAATAAAACCAAAATCATTAGTTATATCCACGTGGACCCTGCAATATTAAATTTCACTCTTACCTTGTTGAAAAAAGAGTAACATTGCCCTCTCTCATCACTTTTGTGAAATTAAAAGGCCCTCATGAATTCTGCTCCAGCAGATCTTATCTGGCCCTGCCACTGGAGAGATGCCAGCAGTTTGTTGGCTCGATCCAACATCACCATTTTCTTTAAAGTTTCTGCCAAGCATTTCTCTCTTTCTCTCTTCATTAAAAGTTGTATTATTCCCCAGAACTAAAGCTTGAGAGTTTACAAACAGCCTTTACTTCTGGCCTCGATGGAGCATGGATCAAATTCAAGCCTTTTCTCTTGGACCACTGAACGTGTTCAGTCTGCCCATTGCATGTAGACAGTTCATTGCATTGCTGCAGTATTGCCTTATGGAACAGAGCTCTCATTGGGGGGGGGGGGCGGGGGTGCATTATGGGAGAAATGAGACATGAGCCTCCAGATACTTTAGAGCGTGCTGAAAATGTGTTATTTGGAGGGCTGTAACCATTAGATTAAAAAAAACTGTTGTAGTTATTTACTACCTATATAGTAATGTTATAAGCTGACAAGTTCATTTGTATTTAAAATAAGAATTAAGATGTCTAAAAAGCAACTTAAAGTTCTGATTTGTAAGTGATACATTGTTTTCTTCCAATCACGAAGGAGCCAGAATACTCTAATGTTTATCAGAGAAGAGCAAGACGCTTGCAGAGAGGGACAGGGCTCTTACAATACAAGGTATGGTAGCGTTCTCATAAAGGGAACAAGAGAGCTAGATGTTATTTGTCTCACACTTCTTAAGAAGTAGTTCCATAAGGGCCTTGGTTTCCTTGTTTCATGCTGTCCATCTTGATGTCCATTTGTCCTTTGTTTTTAGATGTTGCTTGAAGATCTCATACTGTATTGGCATTTCTGTTTACTGCACGCACATCTCACATTAGCTTCATATCCATCTTTCCACATGTGTGTAGAAACATAGCAAAGCAGACATTCCTAGAGACTTTACAGGACAACCTCATTGAGATGGACATTCTGGCATCAGCACGCCACGATGCCTCATACAACGACGGGTATGTTGCATGTTTGATATCTGCTTCAAGCTTCTGTCACAATCTGCTTTGCCATGAAAACGATCAATGTATGCACTATTTTTCCATCAAACATTCCCTTGTTTTTAAACCCTGTCAGTCATCAGTGAATGTCCCCTGTAGTGCTCGAATCCTTGCTGTATTTGTCCCTCCCTTGTTTGATACAACTAACAATTTGCATCAAGTCACATTGTTGGGTTGTATTGCTTTAGGTTAATGCTAAATGTGACCGCTTTATGAAACACAAGCTCTTACTGCTAGAAAAGGACGTGTCAGATTTTGTCTTGATATTTGTAAAATAAGATATGGTCGCAGTGACTTTCCACATCATAAATTGTAAAATGACATTCAATCACGTTTGTGTCACTGTCGCTCGGGAGCGTCTCTTAAACTTGTCAGTAAAACGGCCTTCACAACAGCGCCGCTGTCACTGACTCTCTGATGGGCTGATCATGCGCCACTTGGACATGTAGTTCTACACATGTTTTCTGAGATAGCAAACCGTGCTCTTCAAGGACAAATAAATCTGCTCCACTCCATGCCACAACCTTACATGTTGAATCTCCTCTGAACAGCCTTGACACACAATTACAGGGGAGTTCACTCTTCTCACACTGACGTGAATACATAAACAAGGGCCAGCTGCGGTCACTAGTCCTGTGAATTAGATACAATATTGATTCACACTTTCAACTTTTCAACCCCAGTATGCCTTTGTATGCTCACTAATCAATCAGAAGCATGACTGTGATTAACAGTATTGAATGTGTCTAGAAACAAAAAATATGCACTATTGGAAGGGAGTGCACATGGGAACCTACAATATTTAAATGATAGACATCCTTGATGAATTAGTTTCTGTTCAAACTAACACATAAATGTGTTTTTCCAGACATTTCCTGTTCAAACCAGGTGGAACATCACCAATGTATTGCACAACAACACCTGGGTACCCTCTGACCTCCAGCACAGTGTACTCGCCTCCTCCACGTCCTTTGCCTCGAAACACCTTTTCTCGACCTGCCTTCAACCTGAAGAAGCCCTACAAGCACTGCAACTGGAAATGTGCTGCTCTCAGTGCCATTCTCATCTCAGTAACACTGCTGCTCCTATTAGCCTACTTTATTGGTGAGTCACTTGTAACAGTCCTACACCCCAGAATGTGTAACTCCAACACCGATACGAACTCCAGCCCCTCCCCGCCCTCAGACACAGACACAGGATGAGCCCCTGCTCTGTTCTATTCTTTCTACCATCCGTTTTGATAGTGTTTAATATTTTCTCTGCACCTTTTCAGCGTAGTTATATTGGGACTCCAGATTGACTCCTCACTTGCAAAACTCGTTTGAAAAAACATTATCATTCATAGATTGGGTAGGTTGAATCTGCAGATGGGCAACCCAGTGTCTCACTCTTGTGAATAGGCTAGATAGAAAATAGATTAAAAAGACATCAGCCATCACACAAGAGAGGACTGCACGTTTAGAATATTCATCTTATGTGATTGACCAGCTCTCGCGGGTCCCAGCTGGGTAAGAACGATCAACTAAGTTATGCTATTAAATCAGTTCTGCTCAATTTGTCCGCTTTCATCCTTAAAGGGATTGCTTTTCATTTCTGAGCACAGTCTCCAGTTCATGTGATCCATATACAGAAGTTTATATAAGTTTAAACTGCATAACATGTTATAATTAGCTGTAAAATGACTTCTCTGACATTTTTGTGTTTCATTTCTTATCTGGATATCATGATTTACTGTTGAACCAACTCTTCATGAATAGTATTCAGTTCATGTCAAATTCTTTCTTTGCAGAAAATCTTTCTCAAAAATTATTTACAAAACACGTATTCAATCTGACATAGTATTAAATATGACACATTTCTTTGCAAGAAAGCAATTGAAAGTTCGGTGATAAAATACAGAGAAACCTAAAAATTAGATGTCTAATTAGATGGTTTACAACAGCAATACCAGAAGCATCTGTGCTAACTTGTGGTCAGGAAGCAAAGGATGGCGGACAGAACTAAGGTGCCGTGTAAATCTGAGTTTTACTGTAGAACTTTGGAAAGTTCGGGGTTCTTCTGTGATACTGACTGAATTGGTGCAGATTCAGTTTGGGGTTGACAGTTCGTTAAAGGACAAGACCGTTTTTTTGACATTGGGCCCTTGATTTCACATTATAACATGATGTTCTACTCACCCCTGCTTGTTGTTGGTAATTTGGAGCTGTTCCGAAGATATTCAAGAGGCGTCTGGCTGCTCTCTTGAGATATTCGGCCATGAAACGGTTTCCTATGGGCAACGTTATACAGGCACAGACTATGCTGTTTATAATTTATTAATTACTGTACACTAGCACTGATAACGTGGAGGTGCGTCGCTTACTTCAAAAAATCCGGGTTACTGTAATTTAGAATTTTAGCCGAATGAATAAATAGGCAGCAGGTCTGTGGGCTGTCTGTGGTAGTAGCACGACGATGACGTCAGTAACACCCACTTTACGACAAAAATTCAAAATTACAGTAACCCGGATTTTTTTAAGTAAACGACGCACCTCCACGTTATCAGTGCTAATGTACAGTAATTAATAAATTATAAACAGCGTAGTTTGTGCCTGTATAAACTTGCCCATAGGAAACCGTTTCATGGCCGAATATCTCAAGAGAGCAGCCAGACGCCTCTCGAATATCTTCGGAACAGCTCCAAATGTTCAACAACAAGCAGGGGTGAGTAGAACATCATGTTATAATGTGAAATCAAGGGCCCAATGTCAAAAAAACGGTCTTGTCCTTTAAGTAAGACTAGAAAGAAAACACTTTAAAGAAGTAAGTAACAGGGTTTAAGTCATATGTTTCCTACCCCGCAGTGAGGTTAAAGAGTAAATGTTAAGATCATTTTCATTTGAAACTAAACTGCTATGTTTGAGGTATGGATTTGAATTTTAAAATCCCACTTGGTGTGATCAGCAGACAGTTTTAAGGGTGGATCTACATGAAAAGCTGGAGACACCTTTTTGTGAAAAGTAATTGCATTTCTGTCTGTCTGTTGTTCCAAATTCAGAAGAAATGGTAGATACACGTTTTCCATTTGATATATTTTAACCTCATCCTGTTTGACTGTGAATACCTTCTTAACATATAAATGGTTGCTCTTTTGGATTCAGTGTCAAACAGAGGAAGAAAGAACTTTGAAAAAAGAATAGTGTAGCACAGTAATTAATTTGCATGGATTCGAGGAAAGAAAAGGCAGATCCCTCTGCATGGCCATCATCAGGGAGATAAATTAATTCTTCATTGAGGACATTTGCTACAGATATGCATTGGGCTGGAACATTCATAAAAGCTATTGTTTCTGCTTCCCCCTGAGGCCAAATGAACTAAACTCTGATTATTCACTTTTTGTCACCAAGTCCATTTAAAAGTTTTATTTGAAATTCAGAACAGTGCTGGTCTTAAAAAAAGAGCATAAACTGGCTGTTCCTCATGCTGAGTTTCTTTGGATTAGCAATTTCACATCAGGACAGAAGATGTGATTCAATTCTGGTTTGGCTTGGTTTTAGCGTTAGCAGCGTAGTTTGGCTGTCAGTAAGATACAGTATGTCTCATGTGTTTGTGACTTGGCCAGAAGCCAAAGAGCCCCATCAGCCTGACAGTGATTAATCAGACTATGTGATTATATCCTGCAAAACTCAAGCCATCTCCTGGTGTAGCACAAGTAAACATGTTGGAGAACGAAACTCGCCCTAAGACTGGAATTTCCAATCAAGAATCAACGCCATATTTAATGAGAGGCTGATGAGAAAATACATTTAATTTCAAGTGCAATTCATTACTGAGGCCTGTAATTGGGAAGTCTGGATGAGATGTCTAATAAACCCCATTATGTCTTGTGACAGATGTTTTGACTTCCAGCTCAGTTTTTATTTTTCCCAGCTGTGTAAATCAGCATTCTGAAGTGCACAGAGGCTGGAAGTTTTTGATGGCACTATTTTCTCTGCGGTTGCTTGCTCGTTATCACATTTGTTATATGTTCCTCATTTTAAGGTCATCAGTATCCTCCTGTGTTCACTTCCATTCACCATGGGTATCTAGCCAAGGACAGAGAGGTTGGGTCTCAGAAAATGTTTCTCTCCATGATCCACCCACCCAGAAAAGACTTCCTTTGCAGCACAGACTCGACATGTTTTCCTGTCTCTCTGTATTTCAGAATCTTACAGCTTTGTCTCTCTTGGCTTTTTACAATCACAATGAAAAAGGGTACCATAGTCATTAAGCTTTTTCATCTTCTGTTTGAATTTTTTTTAAGATCTAATTGGCAAATGTGTCCAATTTCCCTTTTAAATCATTTAAAAACAAAGATTAACTCCCTGATGCCATAAGCAGCCCTTGCTGTAAGGACAGAGGGGATTGCTATGGTTTTGATATTGTCAGTGCATGGAAAAATCTGCAACAGACAGACAGTTGTTTATTGGTCTGTACATATCGATTTACAATTTCAGGGTTGAAATCCATTGGCTAATTCTTATATAACATTCTGTGGCATCGATCTCCAAACTAACTGAACTAATTGTCTAGCTTTACAGGCAAATCAAAGCTAATTAATTTCCAATTTATTTAGTTTTTTTCTATATTTTCTCTTTTTACTTGCTTTTGCTTATTTCTTACTGCAGGGATACACGAGGAAACACACTTGGGTGTATTAGTTTGAAAATGTTCATACCACAAGGGTGAAAAAATCAGCTTGAGTGTCATTTACAAAACAGAATAAACACAGTTTAAACCCAGGCAGTTACACAAGCTTTTGCCATGATGATATTACACAAATGATTCTTTAATGGACCGTGGGATGGTGTAATTGAGGTAAGCTGTGACAACACCTGCCAAAAGCTACTATATCTTAAATATAAACATTTTAGTTTTTTGAAACTGATATTTTTTAAGATGGTTTTCACCAGTAAGATGAGAAAAGGATTATTTTTGTTGCGTCTTCTGAGCCATGCACTGGTTGAAAACTGCTACGATCCGGCGACAGAGGCGCTTACTGCTATGGCAGATGACCCACAGCTCTGACTTTCTCAGATTGGTTGAGAAGTCTTCAGCTACAGTACCTTTGTTCTCTAATTGGCACATGTTGTGACCTGACTTCCTGCCAAGAGATAAGTGAAGGGAGGACACAACATGTGCTCAGGACAAAATGGGCAAAGCTATGAAATGTAGTACTCTTGATAGGTTAGTAGAATCACTGGAACACACACTCAGCTTGTCAATGCCAGTGGCCATCTCATTAAAAGTAGCTTATTATTCCTTCTACCTGTCTTGATTTTTGCAGCCAGTTTCAGCCATCATGTGAGTGTCAGTGCAGAAAGTTTGCAGTTAAACAAGCAAGCTAAACAAAATGAGGAGTCTCTTCTCTGGCTGAGGTTCAATGCTCTGCATATCATAGATACCATGAAGGCACTGAAGTAAATCTTGGCGTAAGGGAGGGGGAGGCTCTTCAACCATTTTCCATTAGAGGCCTCGGGGACGGATGGGATGAAGAATGGGGCTCACAAAGACGTGATTACTAGGACACTTGGAATGACACCCTGCCTGTTGACTTTGCAATCGTTCAGCGGCATATGCTGACTCTTTTTTCATTTTGTCAGTCAATGTAGCACTACAGATCAAAAGGAATGTCTTTCTGGAGCTTACAAAACGACAAACAAAGCCATCTGTTTCTTCTCTGGTTGCCTTCCGCTGACACATTTGCTTCGACAAGCACTGGGAAGAACAGATGCTGGTGTTGTTGTTGAACTTTCAACTTTCATCATCAAAGTCGTTCCCCCCTATAAACATGTGTCTAACCTATATTTTACCGACTCAGAGAGAACCAGACAATGGGTTGTTCTCTATTCCTGTGGCCTGATGCATTCAGTGACTTTATAGCTGGTTTGTTATGCAACTAGCATCTTCTCAGAGTGGGTTCCTAGTCAATTTGAGCCTTATCACAAAACCTGGAAGTTCATTTCCCCATTGGGAGATTGTACAATGTTTTCTGGTTTTCCCTTCCGTTCCCTTCCTTACTTTCTGTACAGTAAGTGTTACTTGGTCCACATAAAACACTGCTCCTCATCTGCCTGAAAGGCAGGATTTTCATTAGAGGCTTTTCTTTCTTTATTCAACAATATCATCATAAAGCAGCACTAAAGGTGCAGCTACTTTATCTTTTCAGGCTGCAGTAAGAGTTGAGTAACAAGCTATATCTTAAGGCCTCCATTTTATTCTACTCTCCTTTAATCTTGTGGGATAACTGACTAATATCTGCTTAACAAAAACAAAAGTTAATCTTATTTTTCCTTCATATGTTAAATGTCAGTTTAGCTAAATTAAAGGAACTAAAATTGCAGAAACTGCTTTTATTGTTCAGATGATAAAACTATGATCATATGATTAAAACCCTGAACCTTTTCAGCCACATTGATATATTTTATAGATATGCATCTATTATGTTTTGAACAGTCAAATAAGTGCTTATTGATTTGTAGTAAAAAGAAGACAGAATTGGAGAGGGCAACACTCGACTGGAGAGGTCGTACTCCCGGCTAAGACTGTCCAGTAATTTCCCTCTTTATAATTGAATCGTGCGGTTATTTGCTTCAGGAGCTTAAGAGAACCAACAAAACAATGAAATAGCTATATTGAGTTTCTGGACCTTTTCTGCTGACTGTTAACTTCCAAGTTGGCTTTTGCCTCACTAAGCTCGTCTTGTCCATTTTCTTATTGGTGATCTGTCATGGTCAGCCCCTCCTCCTCCGTTGTGCGCTCTGCTGCCATTGTTGGAAAGGACATTTCTTTTTGTCGACCTTGTAAAATAGCCATGTGCTTCATCCACTTTTGTTCGCATTGAACACCCCTTGTTTCTCTCTGCTGATTTTTTTTTTTCCCTTTGTCCTTTAGTTTTGCAGGGAAATATAAAGGTAATGGGGTTGGGAAAATGACAAGGCACAGAGAATGGTTCACGTCGATGTTGGTGGGGGGAGACAGATGTTGTCCCATGGGGTCAGGGTAGCATTCATCGTATGCTCTTACTGCTCAGCACTTTTGCGAAAATGTCATTAACCATTAAACCAACGTATTGTTCCTAATTCTGTTTACATCCTGTTCCGCCACCTCAAAGTTACCACAAAGCAATTTGATAGCTCGTCTGGAGTTTTGGCTTCAGCTTTCTGTGTATTTATGGATAATAATTATCTGCTTGGAAAGAATGCATTTAACTTGTCAACACAGTTTAATTCACAGAGATTGTTCATTGTTTGATATTTCAGCCATTCACCTTTTGGGATTAAACTGGCACCTGCAACCCATGCAGAGACAGATGTACCAGCTGTCAGAAGACAATACAAGTGGCCTAACTTTTCCTACAGATCTGAGCTTGCCACCACTAGGCAACACGGGGTTGGAAATACGTGATCGCAAAGGAAAGGATGAGAGTAAGTGCAGCTTTTTTTAATCCGTTCAATAAGTAGACCAATTTAAATGCATCAGATTTTTTCAGACTCTATCAGAGAAACACAACACAAAATAGAGAACAAAGTTTTTAAAATCTTAGTTCAGAGATGACATTTCAGGGCTTATACAAGTTTGTCATTATTTTTTTTCATCCAGTTTGATGTTGTATTCACCGGTCTCCATGGTATGCAAAGAGATCTGCATTGTAATCCTATGAAAGTTGTTGTAAGTGGGGAAGTGTTATTTGTTCCTGGAGGGAGAAAATGGGACAGCTTAAGGGACGGAGTATCCAGGGGCTGGAAAGGGATTAGCCTCTCTGTCCCCTTCAGAACGGATGTGATCCTTTCATCTCCTAGCTTGGGATGCCTTTCCTGGCAGCCAAAGAAAGCATGTGCTCACCCCACGGTACCAACTGCTCAGCGCACAAAAAGTTTGTTTAGTTCAGTTCTTGAACAAATGGGCTCAGATATAACCATGTGATTTGCCACTGGCAGACTACAATAGGTAAAATATTGGGTTATTACCATATAGATGAATCCAGGAGTTGTGTTTTTCATTTACAAGACAGCAGAAGCTGTGCTTAGCCAACAACAAGCATGATTACAGTGGAACATAGAGCCTTGCATGGCAGCTGTTGCTGATGGGAAATCAATAGCTGTAGTTTTCTAAATAGTTTAATTTTGCGGCGATGTCACCAGAAACAATGCCTCACTACCTAATGTTTTATCAACGTCATGCAAATGCGCATTGTGTTAAACTTGGTGTAATACTGTGTGTCTGACCCTTTTTCTTTTCATTATAGCATTATCCCATAGTTTAACTTCCAGAAGAAAAAATTGTATTTATCCATGAGGCCCATTATCACTAGTCTCAGCTTATGATTTATTTAAACAGCCTGATGAGTACACCGTTAATGGGCTGTATAAATACACAAACACACCCGACATGTTGAAAATGAGCTTGTGGGTTGTAATGTTATGTAAAGCCCTGAACTGGGAGACGGTGAGTGTGCCCTGTCTTCTCTGATAAACCCCACTGCCACTGATGGACTTTTGTGAGGACTTCCATCTGGTGTGCCACGTGTAACCTAAAGCCGTGTCTGCTCCCAAGTCCTGAGGGCAGTTTGTATGGATGTCTGCTGTAGTCGACATAGCTCCTGAAATGGGCTCATCTACATGAGCAAACAGATGTTGCTGTTTCCACAGAGTCCAATATTAGTCGTATTATGGAGCATATGGGGGATTTTTGCCAGCAGATGAGCTAATACCTGAGCAGGTAGCGCAATTGAAATCGCTCTCTTTTAAATTACAATTTTCAATTTATTACTTTTACTTCTCACAGGATTAAAACGGATGCATTATGGCAGTTCCTCTCATGCTGTACCGACACCATATGTTTTCAATCTTTTAACCTCAAAGTTAAACCTCAACAAAAATAAGAGTTTGTTCCCCAGTCTCGTTGCCATTTAAGAATATCCAATCAATAATATATATATCTATATATATATATATAGATATATATATATATAGATATATATATAGATATATATACTTTGGTACTATCTCTTCCAGTGGAACTGGTAATTGCTGGCAGTGGCCAGAGGGATCATTCATTAATTTTTTTTCTCTGGCTGTCAGCTATGTGATTAAATGTCTGTGATATGGTCAGACTATCATACCTCAGCAGACTGACTCCCTCTGCCCTCCACATGTTGGATTAATGATGCGATCTCTCTTACCGATTTACTCTGTGTGCAATGCAGGCAAATTGGACAGCTTGTTTCCAGATGACAGCTATATAGATATGGGCGAGATTGACGTGGGCCGCAAGGTTGCCCAGCAGATTCCTCCTGGTATCTTCTGGAGATCCCAGGTCTTCATTGATCATCCCATGTACTTGAAGTTTAATGTGTCACTCAGCAAAGATGCCTTAGTGGGGATATATGGAAGAAGAGGTCTTCCTCCCTCACACACACAGGTGGGAAACATTTTGAATTACCTGAAACTATTAATACAGTGCATTTATTGTCTGTTGTGCTTGCTTGTTTTGAGTTTAAAATCGTTATGTTCTGGGTGCTTTGTGTCAGCACATTTGAATGTTTACTGCACCGGAGCACGTTTAGAAGCTTTATGATTGTTTACAAAAGACCGTTGTAAATTATAAATGTGATCCTGTTTGAAAAACTTTAAAGGCCTGATTGTGTAAGATTTTGCTGCCTTTTCCCCATTTTTTTCTGTGCCAGAGAAAATAAATTGGGATATTTAAAAAGAAAGAAATCTAACCAAGAGGGAGTGTGTCATGAATATAAACCAATTCATAAGTTTTCCTATTGCATAATGAATCACTGTCTTTGTTACAGATAGGATTTCTGCTAACTTCCTTTCATGTTCAATACTATTAATGAATCACACAAAGATATTCAGCTCAGGGGCCGAGAGAAGATTTTTCTTTCCACTGATTTCCCATTGTTGTTTTGCACAAAATGAGACTGATCACGCACAAATTGTACGTTGCATGATTTTTTTTTTGTTCACAGTAATGTCAAGTGTGATTCGTTTTTCAGAAAATCATCCACAGTGGAGAATTCATCCACTGACTGATTACACATGACTTAAAGATTCCCTTCCATTCATATATGAAGTTTAGATTCGGTGTCATTTGTATTCATTGACTCACCAGTGATATAAAGCAAATCAGTGCAGATGTTATTTGGTAAACACTAACTTCACATTGAATTCTCCAGCTTCCCATTTTTCAGTTTAATAATTTCAAACAAGACTTTCAAATAAGACATTTGTACTGTGAATTTATCACAATCCATCCAGCCAAGATGTGTCGAGACTTAACTCAAGCTCCTCCAGAATGATGAGTTATTCATGCAGACCAAATGATGCTCTGCTATAAAGAGGGTTGAAAGCACTCAAGTCTCATGTGTCACTCTAATGGCATGCCTGCGGTCCATCCATCAATCGTTCTCACTTTCTGTGTATCTGTCTGCAGTTTGACTTTGTGGAGCTTTTGGATGGGCGGCGGCTCCTGGCCCAAGATATCCACGGTCTGGAGGGGCCTGTGGCTATGCGGAGTCTCATACCCATCACCACACACGACACAGGGTTCATTCAGTACATGGACTCGGGCATCTGGCACCTGGCTATTTACAATGACGGGAAAGAAACTGAAACTGTCTCCTTCCTCACCACTGCCATAGGTGAGTGCCATGGGCATGACCTGCTGCTGAAACCTGTAATAGCAGTTCCTAATCCCTATAATACCACCCACCAGCACCCTATAGCAAACAGTACGGACTCAGGGCATGAGTAGGAGGTACTGGTAGATTTCAGTAGCGGTAGAAAGTGCAGGTTAATCAAGGTGAAGCTGAATATTACAAAATCAGGACATCGGCGCTATCCTGCCATGCCACTGAGTAGGGCATTGAGAGATCATCATATCCTCATTAGCCTGAGTGTCTTCCAAGCGAATCAGGGGTCCAAGCTTCTGGGAAACATTTGCATACAATTTAAAATATGATTGTACCCTCCTTCTAGTGCCATTTTTTCTCACAGTTTGCTCCAATTTCCATCCACTTTCCATGTATCAAAGTAGGTACGATATTGCTCTCCTTTGACTCTAACTCTGAGTGGCACACAACTGTGTTTCACACATACGTCCTTCTTTGTGGAGGTGACTTCGTTTTGTGCGCTCCTCTTTGTTCTCCCTTAAGCGCCTTTGATTAGCACTGCTGTATCAAGCAAGGTGTGAGAGGGCCCGAAGTGTCGACTTTCACAGGGATGGCAGCTGGGAGCTGTTCTCACATGCTCTTTAATTAAAAGCTCCTGGGCCAGAGTCCATCTGTGACAGGGGCTGTGCCAGGCAGCAGATCGATGAGTGGCTGTCCTCAACACCAAGTGGAGACAGGAGAGAGATGCACTATGGCCCCCTGCTGTGCCAACAACAGCTGTAATTCAATACGTATTGTATGATATGACACATGAAGGGCGGATCAGAGCAGCATGTTTACTTTTGCCTATTTCTTCTTGACTGGATGTGCATGAAGCCCCCCTGTAGTTTGCATCAGAGGAAGTACGACAAGATATGGTACTCTGTGCAACGAATGGGGTAGGGCAGAGTTAGTCAGAGCAAGAATTGTGCCCCTGTTCATTTGTATCGGAGCTGATCTGCTCACAGGAGCTCAGAGGGAGGCAGAAGGGCCCTTCTAAAATGGGTCACCGGTTAAGTGCCCTACAGCAGAAATTGAATCCACCAACTGCCTGAATTGTATTGAGCCATGGAGGGATGGAGTTGACCTTCAAATAGAGCAGCGCAGGTATAGAAATATATGTGAGCAATATCCAGAACAGGCACACTGAAACACAAGCAGCATTGTTTAAAAGACACTCGCAGTAAAATCATTTTAGTGTTTCTGCCGGTGGAAGTCTCATTTTACTACCAGCGTGGTACCTTTTGCTTTTTACATGTATTAAATGAAAGATTTTCTTGCTGCACGTAGCCAGTTGCACAATATATCTGGGAGAATAGAGACTCTGTGTCTTTAATCTGGGTTGCTCCTCATTATTTGGCTGTGGCTCCATGACAATGTGAAATGTGTCCTACTGAATGTTTTGTATCACAACCCTCTGGAGCATGAAGCCATTTGTCCTTGCTGCCGGGTGCCAGACATGCTTCAACCCAGACACAGCTCCCGATACAGGGAAGGCAAAGCAAAGGGAAGTAAAGACCCAGCACCAATGTTGCACTCCATCGTAGAGTTGCTTTCTTTGCACAACCAACCATCATTCAGTGGTGTTGAGCATCCTCTGAGAGCACAGCAAGTCACTGATTAAACCAGCCTTCTGCACGCTACTCTGTTCTCACCCACTGGAGAGACTCACAATAGTTAGCTCCCCTGAAATGAAGGGTAATGAATTTCAATGAAGCTCTGCTTGAATCCATGATTTATGCGTTGGCCTATGTTCAGTGTGTGGCTAAGAGATATCCATGGCCTTCCTCCCCTGCTCTCAGAGAAATCTCAGGCTATAGGCGGAGGCAGCATGGAGTCTACTAAACTGTGTCAGCAGTCAAAATCAGCTTTACCGATTATTACTCAATTAAACGTGATTGACAGGCTGCATGTTGTTCAGCAAAGAAAAGATTTAGATTTAGAAAATGTTTTTTTGATTAGAGGTACATCAATGTAGAATACCTGTATGTGTAATAATTGAGTGGAATTACAGTGACCTGGCGACCTGTCCAGGTCCCCCGACTCTGAATTGGAATAAGCGGTTATAGAAAATGAATGAATGATTTGTGATGGTGATTTAACACCCACTATGTCTCATTTCCGTAACCATGACCCCTCTGGCCCATACGCACTGCTAGCTATATGCAACATAGTCTGAGCCCCATTCTGTTGTTAGATTTCATAGTTTGGGGCCATCAAAACTCCACCGAACAGCTGATTCCCTCCATCACACCAGAGAATATTCTTCCATGCATCCCTTCACTAACCAAACATGGCAAAGGGAAGCCTGGAGCCAAAAAACAGCTGCATCTCTTTGCTCACTGCCCATCCCTTTCTCTTTTTACTGTATCTCTGGTCTGCCTGTATATCTCTTGCTCCCTCTGGTTCTTTGTTTTTTTTCTCTGTCTTGCATTGCATCCTCAGTGATGATTGACTCTCCAGGGTAAAGGGAAGCTGAATCCATGGCTCACATTTCTAACCCTTTGTGGAGTACAAGAGATTCTTTGTTCAATAAGTTTTGCCTCAGAGTTTCTGCTGCCTGAAGGCAGTGGACAAGATTGGATATTTTTCAGCACCATTTCAGGCTTAATTCAGTGAGCATCATGTTTCAGAGATCTGCGGTCATCTTGTTTCAGATACAAGCCAGTGTCAGAGCGTTGGACTGTGGTGGAAATGATTTGTTGCCAATTTATTTGATTTGAAGCAGTTTGAGGGATCAATGAGCAAAAAAATAAGAAGAGTATGGTGAATGCCCTACTGATTGCTTGCATCTCTCAAAATATCATTCATAGATAGAAGCCTCGTTTACAGAAAAGTAAATGACTTCAATCACACACAAAAAACTTATATAAATTAAATAATCATTTTTATTCAGTCTTTATTTAAACTGAGTCGAGTTAAAGGCCTTACTTAAGATAAAATCCAACAAAAACTCATCAGAAAACATACAAATAAGAAACTTTAAATTAAGAACTGCAACAAAATCTTACAAAAAAAAAGTAATGCACACAATATGTAGATAATACAATGCCAAATTCAGTTTAACTTTCTTCTAAAATGCATCATATTATTACCTGTTCTTTGAAAAAGAAACTCTTTAGACAATAAATGAATAGACATTTAAATAAATATAGAGAAAAAAACACATTAGTGAAAGATATTTTTAGTATTCATAAAGCAGAGGACGCTGAAGGCAAAGTATAAAAGATTTGTTCTACGAGTAAAACTAAGAGCAAGAAAAAAAATCACAGCGAAATCATTTTTAGGTTGGTTTTTATTTCCTACAGTTAGAAACACCCAACAACAATGAAGGGGTAGTAGGGCCATGCTAACACATTTTTATAAGTCCTCATATGTTTTATATGTTTTAAGTTATTTTATCCTTTTTATTTTTTTCCTGATTGTTTTTTTCCCTCCAGATACTCCAAAAAAAAGACAAAAAAGTGTTACAGGCATCTTTAATGCTCTGTATTTTCCATGAGATACTAAAAGACAGATCAACATGTATTTTATGTGCCCGTGAGGTATTTATCATTGCCTGTATTTATGTAGAAAATGCCCTGCGTGAATTATTCTGTCTGAGGATACCTCTGAGGATAAATCATGTTAATTTATTTCACATACAAAACAGGTATATATTAAAAATTATATTATTTATGATAATAATACAAAGAAGAAGAATAACAGACAAAAATTGGATTCCAAAGTTACCTTCCCAGCAATCAATGTGCTGAATTAAGTTGATAAAATGTTTCAAGGATGGTACTTTCAACACCCAGAGCATCAGGAAATTTTGATCATTTAATTGATTTGTAAATTTCAGTTGAAGGCAAGTAATCACAACTTGTTTTCTCTTCTCAAGAATTGCTCCAGTCCCGTGAAACATTAGTAACACACAAAGATGTTGGAAGCAGTGAAATGTAAATGCTGAGTCTGATGGAGCCTGTGCTCATCACCATCATTAGCAACGGGAAATAATCAGCCAAAAGAAATAAGTGGGAGGAAAATTGCTTTTCAAATCACATTACTCAGAAAAATCTCCTGATTGCTCTCTTGCAGATTCTATTGATGACTGCCCCAGTAACTGCTTCGGAAATGGTGACTGTGTTGATGGAACATGCCTCTGCTTTTTAGGCTTTAAAGGACCTGACTGTGGGCGAGGTGAGTCAATCCCTTCTCATAATACCTTTAATAATCGCCATCATTCAGACATATTGTACGGTGCTGTGCGTATTATGTTCACTGCATGACCAGACTAAAGCCATTTTATATTGCAATTTCTTTTAATTGTTACTCAGACGGCATTAGTTCTTCCCCTCTGCGTTAGTATTCAGTAAAATATGAAAGAACCTTCTTGAAAACAGTATAGATAGCTTCAGAGTATATGTCTAGTGTTTTCTTTTAATTGTTAAAGCCAAGGCTGCATTAAATTTGATTGTAAATTAAATAACATTTTGAGTATGATGGAAACAAACTGAAGCATTGTGTTTTAATCAATGCTTTGTTTTCGTGACATATTTATACATATTGTACTTCCATCTGTTATCCATGTGTTCATGTGCCCCATACAGCTCTTTTTTTTATCTATAGCTATTTATCTATCCTTCCTTTACGTAAATATTTTTTGCTAAATTTTGTCAAAATTTATGTAATACCTGCCCTGGACTCCAAATTACCTTTTTTTTTTGTTTTGTTTTTTCATGGTTTTTGCTTTTTTTTTTTCCAACAGGCATAGAAAATTTTAAACAGTTCAACAAAAGACTAATTGGCAGATGGAGGCTTCAGCACACAAGTTTCTTAAAACTGTGGTTGGAGGGGTGCATTCAAATGAATTTCTTCTCTGTTCTTCTCTTTTCAAAGCTGCCTGTCCAGTGCTGTGCAGTGGGAATGGTCAATACCTTAAAGGTCGCTGCATGTGTCACAGCGGCTGGAAAGGCTCAGAATGTGACGTTCCCACCAACCAGTGCATTGATGTCACATGCAGTGGCCATGGTACCTGCATCATGGGAACGTGTATCTGCAGCCCTGGATACAAAGGGGAAAACTGTGAAGAAGGTGATTGTTTTCATAAGTCATGCTAATGTGTCCTAGACTAATGAAATCTCCCATAATGTGATTGCTGTAGCCACCATCTTTCCTTGTTAGTGCTTGACATTGGGAAAGTATACTTACAGAGGGGGATTTATTTAAGAAGGTAAATCCTATGTGAAGAGTGTTACAGCCATAACATGTCAAAATATTCATCCGAGCTGACTTTTTCTGTGGAAATCATGAATATAAGGCTATGCATTAATCAAAATAGGCTGCGCATTAATCAAAATAGTACATTTATTGTCCGAAGTTCAGACATAAAGTCTGATGCTAATCTGTGAGGAACTCCACCTTCATTCGTGGCTGGATAAAGCTTGACTCGATAAGATTGAAGGAGCCATTGTGTTTGTCAGCTCTTGAAGGCTCTCATTTCAAGATGAAAAATGAACCCTGGGAGTTTGATAAATGGGGTTTTGTGACATCCATAGGCCCCTCTTTCTATTTTAGGTGGAGTGTTAGCCATAAGGAGTGGAGGGGAATGTGGACGAGGGCCCTTTAACATTTTTACCTTTCTTCCATGTGACCTTCAGCTACGATGATTAATTGCCAGGAGAGAGTTTCTTGTCAGTTAGCCTCTGATCTTTGTATTTTGTGCCCAAACCATCTGCTGAGAGACAAGAGATCCTGTTTGTCTTACTATAACAGCCTTTATATCCATTTATGTCATGGTAAAAGGGACCTGCCATGGCGTGGCCTACTGATCTCAGTGACTAGACATTGCTCCTCCTTGGCACCCATTTGCCATCTGTGTGTGTGGCGCGGATATTATCTTGCTGATAGAATTTTGAAGTTCCGACAACTCCCTACAAAGGAAAGAGTGATAGAAAGAAAGGCAATAATTTGATATTTATATGACAGCTGAACAAAAACATTATGCACTGATGCAATGTACAAAAAGGCATGCAAAGCATCCTCATCTGTGAACGGAGAGCTGAGCAGGATTTCTTCTTTAGGTAGAGAGGCTGTTGCACCAGGCTTGTGCTTACTGTTTCTTGACATTCATATAAAGTAGGTTTTAGGTTTCTTGTTTAAAGGTACACATGAATGTGGCTTGACTAAGGGTTTTACCCGCTTTAGATGGGATTGAGACACTTCTGCTGAGAGTGTCAGCAGAAGTGTGGGTAGAACCTGTGGGTTTGTGCCATAACACCCACTGAGCAAGCAGTCATTTAATTTGCTTCTATGGAAATCTTTTCTCCAGCTTTTTCTGTATGTCTCCTCTGTAACTTCACTGTTCCAGTGCTAAGTCGGTTGCTTCTGCTGCAGCTGAGCTGCAGACCTCTGCAGTTGGTATTCTACTCAGGCCCAAATAGAGATGCCAGGTTGCCTGTGAAAGAGGGAATCAGGAGGTGACTGGTGTGTCTAACACTCTCTCTTTGAAATGCTTCTAGTGGACTGCCTGGATCCAACATGCTCTGGTCGAGGCGTTTGTGTCCAGGGAGAGTGCCACTGCTTTGTTGGTTGGGGCGGGCCAGGATGTGAAAGCCCCAGGGCCTCCTGCATGGACCAGTGCTCTGGACACGGAGCTTTCTTGGCAGACACCGGAACTTGCAGCTGTGATCCCAACTGGACAGGCCATGACTGCTCCACAGGTAAGTGCTTTTATCATGAAAGTCAACATTGGCTCGATTCCTTTTCACAGGCCGATTTAGCTCTAATTACTCTTATCATCTCATTTATTTATGATAAGAGCTCCTTAAAGATAAAGAAGCAAAATATTTAATTATTGAAGGATAGGTGTTTCAAGCCCCCCTCTGTTATAAATAAAGTTTCCAACCTTGTCAGCTTTTCCATAACATGTCTTTGATGTGTTAAAAGATTTGTGCTGTGAATCTACAGAGCACGTCCTACAGTTTCTGAAAGGGAAGGTCAGACTTATGTTTCATGTAGATTATTGGAGGACCATATCCTGACTACTTGCAGGGTTGGACAGGGTGGTAATTGCTAAACTCCTCTCTGAGGTAAACATTAGGGATTTTCTTGTAAAAACTTTCCTACATAAATGCTGGTGTTAATCTCATGAGTAACCAACTGGAGATAAACTGCAATCAAATTCTGTTCAGATTTGTAACAGCTGACAAAAAAATGCAACCCATTCAATTACCGTTGACATCTCTATCAGTTCATCAATGAAAGAAAAAAAACTTGCCTCTCTGCTTGATTCTGTATAACTTTAGTAATTGCTTGGCCCTCACAAAAGTGAACATAACTCATTTTTTAAAACATAAAACAGCTCGCATAAAGTCATTGATTATCCTCGTTACTGATCTATCAGAGGTCCGGGGCTAGCGATCCAATTTAGCTGATTTGGCCCCATTTCTTTCTTTTTACAAATGGTTTCATCTTCAGTTTCCGCATGGTTAGGTGGCAGCTTCAGAAAGGACAGAAACATGCTTAGCAGGCACACTGTCTGTGAGAGTAAGTTGATTCTGACTCTCTTCTTATTGGTGCAACATTCACAGCTGATGATAGCTTTTGTTTTTTCTTCTCTGGAGGACTGTTCCCATTGCGTTTATTGTGTCCATGGGGATTGCTCTCTCTTGGTAGTCAATGAATGTTTGAGCATAGAATACAGTTTTACAGCTAGAATATTCCATTTTGAAGCTTATAGGTTAAAAAAATAAGGTCCTGTAAAATGTAACTTTCTGACAGCGGCATTCTGGGTCACATTTGATAAAGAAGTGTTTTTTTTACGGAAAACCAGATGCAAAATTTAGAGTTAACCGAACTATTTCTTTATACCACAAGCTTGATAAATTATTTAACAATTTCACACTTGAATAAATGCTCACATGAGACTCTAGTTATGTAAGGTGGTTACATTCTATAGTTATTCCCCAGCAGATTATAGTTTCAAATAGCTCCTTTTAAACACTCCTCTCATTTAGACAACACCATTTGTAACCACGCAGAATATTTCTGAAATTAGGGTTTTAGCACAGCAGTTCCTCTGATCCAGAAATTCCCTTTGTATTCCAAGCAGACATGATGACCTATTAGGTAATCCCAAGGATTTGGAGGTAAATGGGCAGTTAGTCTGAGTTTGTCACGCAGAGAAAAAGCTCTGCAAATGATGATGAGTTGGCTCTTTATCCTTCTTTATCCTGTTCATTGTAGAGCTTTCTTTGGTCTAATACAACGCTAATCTACGAGGTAGGGTTCTATAGCAAGTAGCCCGTTACCTTGCACACTCGGGGAGGAAAAAAAGATGGAAAGCCTTTAATACATCTTTCATGATTACGTAATCCCTCCTCCCAAATACTTTTTTTAATATCACAAACTCATTTTCTTATGTGGCTCTGGCATGATGTAACCCAGGTGTGTGCAGTATGTAGTAATACTGTTACCTTCTATAAAAACTCTGCTTGAGGGTTTATGTCACTTTATATGTGTGTTATAAGCCATTTTTTCCATTCTCCCACCCAGAAGAAGGTTTGTTTACACGGTCCTTATGTGCAAATGGCAATGGTTATCATGGGAATGGGGGTATTTCTCAGTGTGGTCCCTTGGCCACAGATAATGATGGTATGCCTGTAGGCTGTAATTGCATCTTTATCACTTTAAAGGTTTTTCCCTTTGTTCCAAAGGAGCTGTTGTCTGCGAGTCAGTTTGACTCTCTTTTCCCTGACCAGTGTGCATTTTAATGATTCTAACAAGTGAACTACAAGCCTTTTTTTTCTGGTAATTTCTTCAACATATGCGTTAATGAGATCTTTCAGGATCTTCATTTACTTCATTGGCACTTTGTGTCTTATAAGATATTGTTTCAGAGCGAGCAGAGAGGCATAGTTCCATGATGAACGGTTTACTGGAAGACCTCAGGAATTTAACACCATTCTAATATTTTATATTTGCATGTGCAGTCATTTCAAGTCGAGTGTTCCCGTGCTTAAATGTCTTTAAAGGCAATATACGGGCACTGTTGGCACATCTAATAAATTAGAAGTCAGATGTAAAATTAGCATTTGCATAGTATCTGCTGATCTGTGATTAGTAGGGAAGAGTGACTTTTTTGAAAAGCTTTTTGAACAGCTAATGTAATGTTATGGTTCTTGGCTGAAAATACTACTCAGATTCAATTTGTAATAATTACAAAATAGCCACTGTAGAAGCAGTGATTAACTTGTGAAAATATTTTACCTCCAGTTTGGTCCCCTGTGGTCATGTTTGAATTGGCTAGGCTAATAAGCCGGGAAACTATTGTTCACTCATTGTCCATACCACTAAGCCCCTTTTACTTGCGAATAGTTAATAAAGAGGTTAACATTTCAATGAGATTCATAAGTAATCTGTCAGTGTTTAATTTCTTAAACACTCTCCCTGGAGTTCACAAGACGAGGGTAATGTCCCGGGCTCTATCCCACACAGTTGGGGAAGTCTTTCAGCGACTCCGCAATAGTGTCAGCGGGGCTTTACTATGGCTCTGTCTATCAGTCTTCTTCGATCCGTGAACGCACTTCTTCCTCTGGTAGATGGCACTTAAAGAGAATTAAAACAACATATTGAAATCTTGTGCCTGGAATCATTCCATGGATTTGTAGATCCTGCGAAACATGTGGCCGAGCTGTGAGCTCTGCATGCATTGACAAAGAAATTACATTTACACTTTAATCCAAATGACACTTAAAGGAGTGCTGTGTTTGTAGCCATTTCAAGAAGTTTTGGCTGTGTATTTTTTTCTCTTTAGCCCTTTACTTGTGTAAAGAGGTGACTTTAAAATGAGGAGAAGATGTGAGGAAAAGAATAAGTCTGCTAAGGCCACCACAAATCTTGTCTTTTCTGGGTAATGGACTTATTAGATTTGTATTGTCAAAAAGGATTGCCCCTGTGATGTGTAGGAATTTCTTTTCAACTGCCATCAGACAAGGTAGTGGAGCGTGGTCGCCTTTCTCTGACGATAACTCCTGGATTTGTCTTTTTTTTTTCCACCCTTGTTGCCTTGTCCCATCACTGCCTTGTCTTCCCTTTCCATCCCATTTCCACCCCCTCCTTTCTTCCTGTCTGTCTTCCCCCATTCCGTTTTTTGTCCTCCTCTGTGTGTCTGTCTCCCACAGAGATTTGTGCAGCGGACTGTGGTGGCCATGGAATTTGTGTTTCAGGCACCTGTCGCTGTGACGACGGCTGGATGGGCTCTGGGTGTGACCAGAGGGCGTGTCACCCACGCTGCAATGAGCATGGCACTTGCAAGGACGGCAAATGTGAATGCAGCCCGGGATGGAACGGAGAACACTGCACCATTGGTATGATGGGAAGAGGTTTTGATGGGGGACTGGTTGGGTGTATATGTCTGTGTGTTTGGGAGGGGTGTGGGAGGCCAACAAAGGCATATAGGCTGCCACTCTGCCTGCGTGTGTCTGAAGCGTCGGGTGTGAGGGGAAGCGTCCAGTTGGAGAATGGAGGGGAAAGCATGCTTAATTGAATTTGTGCAACTCAGTAAAGCATGAACAGGTTTACTCAAGGATCTGAGGTTTGCCTTCATGCATTTTAATGTGGGAATGTGCTAAGGTGTCCTTTCATTTTACTCATCCTTTTCCTCATCTCTTTCTTTGCTCCCTTTCCATTTACTATTGCTTTCAACTGCTGGCGTACGAGTCATTGTGAGCAGGTCGACCACCGCTTTTAGCTCTGCATCTACACTAGCAGTCGCTCCTCTATAAACAGCAACAGTTCAGTTTGCAAGACCTTGAATGAATGTCAAGAGTTGTTTTGAAAACCTTTATCAATGTTAACTTAAGAAGAAAAACAAAACAGACTAAAACCACCAAGTGCTGTTTGTTCTGTTTTTATTTTCATAGTCCTCAATCATAATTGAAGTTTTTGGCTCTTTTTGGGATTTTTCTCAAATTTTTTAGTGAGAGTAGATGTTAGTGCTGCAAAGAAACAACACTTTAAAGTTGAAACGTACTTTCTGAAGCAGTGGCATCCCTGCTTTTAAATCTTTATTTAGGTTGTATGTAAATATTATAATACAACACATTTTTTAATTATAACTAAGCAGTCGTTGACCTTTGTTTGTGACCTGTCTCCCCTTTTTAAAATGCCCACTGCCATGAAGTGCCATGATTTTTCTGTGTCCTTCTGGAATGTTAATTTATTTCACATAAAAAACAGGTATATATTAAAAATGATATTATTAATAATAATAATACAAAGAAGAAGAATAACAGACAAAAATTGGATTCCATTTTGCCATTTTTTTAAGTTATTGTGATCGATTTTCTGAGGTTTGATAGTTTTGTTATTTAAGTCTGGAACTCAATAAGACAAACGTTGTGAGGCAAGTTAACTTCGACATGTATGATTTTATCACTGTCAAGACAATCCAAAGAAAAAGGAAATGCTTTGTGATGCCTGCCTTGCAAGATGACAACTTTGGCATTCTGTGTTCCTGCGTATGCATCAACTTCACTTCTTTTCTCTTCTCTTTTCTTTGATTTGTTGCTGTAAAGTATACTTTCATACTGTTATTGCAGTCAAATATTTCTAACACAGGTGTAGCTTTATACTTTGTAATCCAAAAAATGACCCCTCTAAATTATCCCTCTAAAATGACCTTTACTCCACTTTTCTTTAGTGTTTTAGTAAAATAAATATGTGACACTCATTTTTAGAGATTAAACTAACCAGCAGAGAATTGTGTTAGAACAAGAAATACATCGGCCAGTATTGTGTTAATGGTATTTTTCACGGTTTGACAATTCAAGGAAAAGAATTACCACCACTTTTTTGACATTTGCCACTGCATATTGTAACCCACTTCTTTATAATTCTTTGATATAACCAATCAGGCATTAGAAAGGAAGTGAGAACACAATGGCCACCTCTCCCCCGTCTGTCGCGATGGCTCAGTGAACAGAAATGTGGAACTCCCAGACATTTGAGTCCATTTGAAACCAGGACAAAACCTGAGAGTTCTTGTAAATGAGACCTTTAAACAGATAATTATTATTTTTTCCACTTTATTCTCATTCATGTCTTGAAGCGATGCCTTAGTTCAGAGCCTTGACTCAGTTTGTGAATGTTTCATATGCTGGCCTTACATTATTGATGGCTCTTTTATAAAGGCCATATTGGGATCCCCACTCAACACGAATATTCCTCTGTGTAGTCCATTAAGATGCCAAAGATCTCAATTTAAATCAATTTTCATTATTGAGAGCTCAGTGTTGGCCCCAAGCCTCATGCTGTGGAACACATGGAGGTCTGATTTGGTCCCATTATTGGCAAGGCCTCTGGTGACCTCATTGTCCAGAGATGTTTGTCAAGATTAAAAGCGCTTTTCTTTGAACATCCTGACCTCCTGTACAATATTGCAGAATGGCTTTAACAGTAGTAGTAAATGCATCAATCACGTTGCCTTTAAAATGCTCCCTTGAGATATTCTGCCGATCGCAGAATTTAATAAACAGGGACAGAGTGAAATGTTCCTCTTGAACATTTCACTTTTTTTTATCCACTCTCGTTCTTTTTCTATCTCTAACTTTTTCTCTCTCCGTGTTCCACAAATTCCCCTCTTCATCTCCATCTCTCTCCTCTGTGTTGTATTGTGTTTAATGTGCTGCTTGTAATGCATGCTTGTAATGCTTCATGGCTGCATTTTTTCCTTCTTTTTTCTTTTGTAATGTAAACTAACGCATTGCCCTGCTGTCCTATCATGGACGTGGCACTGTTCAAACCTCCCTTATATGTCCTGTCTTTTATCTCCCAAGCTCACTATCTGGATAAGGTAGTGAAAGGTATGGCATTCCTCCTTCTATTTTGCCCTCCTCCCATTGTAAGCCCAGCCAGCATTAACAAACCATGCACACACACACCATGTTCTTCTCCTACATTGATTTAGCCAGGCACTATGCACCTCAAACTCATTCTACAGATCTCCACTGTTCATCAACTTTTTTGCCATATTGTCCCACTTAGCACCTTCACACTTGTTGAGTCAAGCTGTGCTGCTTTCTTTACATGTTAGATGTTTGGTTTGTGTGCATCCTTGCTTTCTGAATAGGGGGATGTTGGGAAAGGGGATTGATAAACCTGTGCCATGCGTTATGGATGAGTGTGCAGGTGTGAGCAGTGCCTGATAGATGCTGAGGCCACATTCTCTCTAATTAAAAGAGTTCATGGTCTGGTCGGTGCAGGACAAGCAGGGGGTGGTGGCTCTGCTGCAGCGCTGCTTCTCTGCCACCGACACCTCCTCTTAGTCTCACTGTGGGCTTGGTAATGGACCACCTGGCATAAGAGCGGCAGCCAGAGAAGTTCGTTGAGCTCTTGCATCCTCACGTCTGGAGCTGTTTCAGGCAGGCTTGGGCAGGGCTTTGCAGGGGTTTCTCTCTGAAAGCACTGCCAGTTAAATTGAAATGGTTCCAACTGAGAACAGATCTTTATTTATCCTCATAACAAACATTCTAAGCTTTTAAGTCGTCCATCTCCGCTGGTCTTACCAGAGTTGTTTTGTCCATTTTCCAAGAGGCAAGACACTCCCCAATGACAATAGCCTTGATAAAAATGTCAAAAATAAAATTATTTCAAACATGAAATCATTCTTGTATGTACCAAATTATGATACAAATGATTATTCTTTAAAGGCAAGTAGCATAAAAACCCATTGATTCTTACACATGTCATTTTTGACCAACTTATGGAAGAATTCATTTAATTTCCCTGCAACTGTGAGGAAAAAAAAACAATTATTGGTAAAAAAGTGTATAGGAACAACTTCTCAAATGATAATTTAGAACAGGCAGTAGCAGTAGTACTATAACACTGATAATGGCTAGAATCCAAAATCATATTAAAACTGATCCAATTATGTACAAAAATACCAGCATATACACTACTGTTCTCATTATCCAGCTGTAGTAGCACAGATACCGACTAATCTACTGTAGTAATAAGTGAATATTGATTTTGAAAATCCCTCCTATCTGATTTTACTGCAGAAGGATATTAGAAGCTCTACAAAGGGGGTATCAAATGAATCAACTTTGGCTTTGGGTCTTTATGGCCACTTTCACCCATTTAAAATCTTTACATTATTCTACTACTGGGATGCGAGAATTATTAGCAACAAACCATAATCATTAAGGAGCCCGGGTTTTACAAGTGCTTTATTGTTGGTGTTTGTGCACAGTGTGCAGTGCTTACCCATTAATATTCCTTTATTTGAGCCTTTGTGCTGACTCTTGTCTGTTTCCTCTTTTATGTTACCAGAAGGCTGCCCTGGTTTGTGCAATGGAAATGGTAGGTGCACTCTGGGTAACAATGGCTGGTACTGTGTGTGCCAGCTGGGCTGGAGGGGCACTGGCTGTGACACCTCTATGGAAACTGCCTGCAGTGATGTCAAGGACAACGATGGAGGTAAAAATCACAAACCACACACTGCAATGCCTTCAGACACTGGCCATTCACCAACAGGGACTCTTAACCAGACACGATTTGACGATAAAAATGAACCACCTTTGTGCTTACGAATATTCTCTACCTGCGTCATTGCTTTTCAGGCTCAGTTGTACCTTTATACAGATCGTTTCAGCCTGATATGTATGGAGGTAATAACAACTGAAATTGTCTTAACATGCCCTACAGAACCCAGACCCTGAACTCCCAAGAGGAAACTTGCTTTTAAAAGAAAGAATCCTTCAGCAGAACCCAGTTTTGAGGGCCTCATCTGCTTAGACACAAGGGAAAGGTGGAGGAGAGAGAATGAGAAGCCGCTATCATTTGGCTGTGTGTCCATTAGATCTTAGTCTCATACATCACTTGGGATCAGAAAATTCAGAATGGCTAAGACTAAATTACAAAAAAGGAGAGGACATTACCATCATATTGTACATATTGTTTAGATGACGCATGCAGGAAAGAGAAAGCCAGGTATGAATTAAGGAAGTTACCTGGCCTTTTTTTTTTTTTTTTTTAAAGCAAAGTACCTGGCCTGAGGCCTCGAACACTCACTGGCCCCAGGAGGAAGTCTTTGCTTTTCCCTCTAACTAGCCCTGAGCTGTGCCAGGCACACACACAGCGCCAGCGAGGGGGCTGCACCACTCTTGAGGCCAAGTGGGAGACGTGACTTCCTTTCTTCCAGACCTCATTCTCGGCTTGAGCTATGCACTAGCATCCCTTATTTATGCAGGAGCTGTTTGTCTTCCCATCACTTTACAGGGACCACACAGCTCTCAATGGCAACAGCAGGGTGCTGCTGGGGATTTGACTGACTCCTGACAGCACAGTTTATTTTTATCACCCATCTGGCCAGCTAGGCCCCTGAAAACCAAGGGTAGGGGAGTCCGGTGACCCATTTCAACAAGAAAAGTGCATTACACAGCATCTCTTTCTTCCCTGCATTGTGTTATCTAAATTACTGATAGAGAACCACGAGCAAAGCCATACAGCCAGATTGATTTAAGTATATAGTGCCGTACAGAGATTTTGGATCTCAACACTTTTTGTCACAAAGTGTTGCAGAAACTAATTTTATATCTTTTGCATTTTATGGATTTCTAGACTTTAATTTTCCAAATACTAGAAAGTTTGGAGAACCAAAAGCATTGAGGTCAGCTAAGGAAGCTCAATGGAATATCAAAATTTGAATATGTCTTGTAGTACCATTAGTTCAGAACACTGGAATTTTACCACTCGTCTACATTCATAGGAGGCTTTAGGGAATATTTGAAGATTTTTTGTACTGTATATGTTGTGCATATTTGAGTGCGGTCGTATGTATTTTAGAGGTGCCAAGCAAGCAAGCCTTTAACTTGCAGCCAAGGAGCCATCACTCTGATGTAGAAACACAGCTAAGCACTAACGTGCCAGAACCTGAGTGCAGATAAGTGACAGCAGATGCTCTGACCTGACTTGTCTGATGTGCAACAATTTAATTCAAGGCAGTTTGTCCAATCATGGTTGGGAGAAGTTGCTTTTCTGCAAATTGAGTTGAGGAATTTAAGTAAAATGAGATATTTCTGAAAAATGCATTCTTATTTATCATCAGAGCCATCCAGAATCCATTCTGCTGCATGACAGCAATCCCAAAGATAGATTTAGATTACAAAAAAAAAGTACTGCCTTCAACGAGAAGAAGAGCTTGGTTGTAGCTGAGGGGTTGGTGCGGCTTGGAGGTAGAGTGGTAATCCTTTAGGGGGAAAGTTACTCGTTTGAGCCCCTATTTTCCCAGTTTGCATGTCAAAGTTACCTTAGCAGAGAAACAGAAAGCCATGTAACCCTAAAATGTGTTCATCGCTTTGTAAAAGGTTTCGAAATGAAATGAAGAGAGATTATAAATCCCCAACCTGTGCATCATGGAGTCAGTCTGGATTACACCAAGAGAAGGAAGCAGCAGAGACACCGTTACCACAATACAACTGTAAAAAAATGACCTGACGGATAAAATGGAAATTTGCCAAAGAGAATTGGTGGTATTTTAAAGACAAAGGGTGTTTTTTTCTATTTACTTAGTTTTATTTGTTTTATTAGGCTATTACATTGTGCTGTTTTTAAACTATTGATATACAACGTACATATTTAATTCCTGCTTTAACTTTTCCATCGTCTGTATGTGCGTTGTTTCTCTTACCAGGTGTGTGTCAACACTGCTTTTTAATGAGGCTGTCTCTGTGTGACTTGTTTGACCTTGTCAGATGGCCTGGTGGACTGCATGGATCCAGACTGCTGTCTGCAGGCAACCTGTCACACCACTACTTTGTGTGTTGGCTCCCCGGATCCCCTGGACATCATCCAGGAGACGCAGATGTCCTCTGCACAAAGCAACCTGCAGACTTTCTATGACCGAGTGCGTTTCCTGGTGGGCAGGGACAGCACCCACATCATCCCCGGGGTCAACCCCTTCGATGGCAAGTGAGTGACATGCAGTACTCTCACCAGTTACTACCCCAAATGGAAATGAGTTGTTTCATTCCTTGGCTTCATCGTCTTTCATACATCAGATTGTTGTGACATTAGATTCTTTGGTTCTGTCAGTCAAGTTGGAACCTATCTACTTTAGCTGCTTCATGGTCTCTTGTTTGTATTTGTTATCATTCAGTGCAATAACCAAAGCATTGTGATATGGTCTATCCTATATGAAATTATGGTTTTAAGATTTGCACCTGAAACCCCATTACCTAAGAAACAAGTGATGATTAGGGAAAAGGGAGTCGTTTCTCTCCACAGTCGCCTCAGGCACGCCGCTCAGGCTGGGAGATTGGACCGAAAAAACAAAAGGTTTTCAGTGCAATCTGTTGGTTTTCTTAGCTAGGAAATTGTTTTTGAATTGGCTCTATATGAACGAATTGGATTATTTTATGAATTATGATTATTATTAATTAATTGAATTCCAATTGGCTTGAATTGGACTTACTATCTAAGTGCCTTGAGATGACATTTGTTGTATTTGGCGCTATATAAATAAAAATGAATTGAATTGAATTGAATGATTAAAGTGATTGAAGGGAAGTTATTTGGACTGGTTCACAGTTAAGTTCAGTTGAACAGAATTACACCTTCTCAATTATTCAAACCAACCTTTATTATTGTCCCTGCTACATTTATTTTCACAACTCTTTTCTGCATTTATTAGCGGGTAAAGTGCAGAATTTTTTTATCACAAAAAAAGAAAGGATGTCAAGGGGAAACAGTCATAGATAGTGAACACTGAAATGGGAAGAGACTGGTGGCATGCACCACAGGAAGGATGATTGACGGGTGATGATGGACAAACATAGAATGTGGCAGAAAGTGAGAAGCGTTCGCCAGCATGGAATACATCTCATATTCATGTATTGTGATTACGTTTACTGTAATCCATCTGAGACCCACTCCCACAGGCAGAGCTCATGACACCCCAACCATGGAATATGAGAGCTTTTTATATCAGGCAGGATATCAGTCAGAATCCCATAAGATGGCCCTGATGTGTTTCCCTTTGCTGCTTTTCTTTTCATCTTTAATTGCTTGTGAGGCAGTGTCACTTATTTGCATCCTGCTTGCTTATGTAGCGCTCTCATCTTGGTATGTCATACTAATGGGGAAAAAAGCAGACACGAACTCAGTAGAAAATAAGATTAGAGTCTAACAATCTGAACGTTTTACCATGCTAAACAAAATAGAATCTCAGTTCAGAGTTTGTTATATGCTTTTTCTTTGTTCAATGTCTTTTTTAATGATAACAAAAGGTTGTGATTACAGACCACATTATTTTTTAGTAGAGCAGAATTGATTTGATGTGTCCCTGCTCAAGCAGGATCATTTCCTTTTGTAGACACCATCACATCTTCATATTCGTTGCCTGCTACATCAATAGTTCTCAATCCTACTTCGGTTTGCAGTAAAACCTGTTCTTTCACATCATCAAGCATCATTGGTCAATCAGTTTGCAGTTAGAAAAAGGGAACGTCTGTATGAGTTACATCAGAATATTATCAGCTGCATCGTTAACTCAAACCCTGCCTGTTTTTAAACGTTTTGCAGTGATGTCAGCTGATACTTGAGATAAGCACTGTGACATTTTCCTCATTGACATTTTTCTGGCTCTCAAGAACCACTCAACATTTGCAGCACTTCACTGGACAGAGGAAGAGGCGCAGAGGGTTGAGTAATACTCTTGTCTCTCTCACAAGATGCAGCTATAAATAAGTAAAATGAAGAATCCAGAGATGAGCGGCAAGATTGTAGGCCTTGGCTCACCTAAAAATATCAGTGATAATCTATTATTCATGCATGGTATTCATTCCCCACCCCCTAACAGATATGAGCAGTTATGACAAGGGACTTCAAATGAGCCTTACAGGCGCAGTCTTGCATCTTTCTTCCTGATATGCCTGCCCTGGTCACATGATCATCTCTTTATTGATCCACCAGCCACTTCCTTATGCTAGTAGACGCTTTGGACTTCTATTTCTGATGTTTCCCGCCACAAAAAGCTATAAAGGTGCCACTGAATGAAGCATCTAGCACTGCATAAAATGTCTTGATTCTCCTGCCATGAGACATAATACAATAGACTGCCTCGGCCCGGCAATCGATGCTGACCAGAATAGTAAATAGGGACTTTGTCCACGAAACAATTTGAGGAAAGATTGATAGCTGGTTTAAAACAGCCATGCTGAGGTCATCCATTTCATTTACAAGCTGGCAATTTTATAATTTTGTTTAGAATTCTTTTATAAGCTTTAAGCCATTGATGTCAGAGAAGAAATCTTGTTTGTTTTTTTCTTAGTCTGCCCTACCCCTTTTAGCAGAGTAATATATTTGCAGTCCTTAAAATTTGCTTTGAATTGTTCTCCATTTACACTCTGAGCAAGCTGTGCAACATACAGACAAGGAGATGACATGCTTACATTTGCAGCAGGGTTTACCCTATAATCAAGTCATTTGGGTGGATAATGATGTTTTTGTTGCCTCTGGGGTAATGGTAGTGTTTATAAGGCAGGATCTTTTGAAGTTCTCTATACTTAAGTCTGATATGCCTTTTTTATTGTGTCTGGACTACTGCTGTGAGAAAACTGTCAGCACTTTTCTCAATATGTGCTGGTAAGTCTTCAAATACAACAGCGATACATTTATGTGTGATTTATTATCACCAGAGACTGTTCAGTCTCATTAATAGTCTTAATTTGTCTTTCAGAGTGACAAAACACCTCTGCTCGAGTAGAAAGTCGGTGTTAAACTGATATACAAGTCAAATCTTTCATGAACCAGTGCTGTAATTAGTTTGACCTGCTCTGTTCATGCAGTTACAGAAGTACACACCCAAAAGAACATGTGTAACAGTAAACCTGATGCGTGACTTCGCTTAGATACTGATTTTTATTTCTTGGAGAGTCGGTTCAAGGCTTGTTCGAGCTCAAAATGTCCAAATTGCAAGTGAGGATTGAAGATTTTATCTGTGACTAAATCTACCCCAACACTCAGCTGGATGCAGTCCTGTTATCCATAATTTGGACAGAGTATAAACCAGCGATGATTTCAAGGTGAGCAACGGTGCTTCACCTGTTTACCTTTCTCAACACGCCCCATCTTTACCTTTTGTAGATGATAAATGGTGAAACTGGTAGTTGAGAAAATTGTGAATACTCATTGTGTGAATTCCGTTTGACTAGTGAGACCTCACGTGGGGACGAAATTTCCACAGTGAAGTTTTCATGTTTACTATGCTGCTCTTTCCTTCTGTTTTATTTGATGTCAATATTTCAGTTTTTTCTGATGGCGAGAAATGTGGTTCACAGAAGCAGAAAGGTGATAGTTCCCCTTTTACAGCTCAGTCTGAAGGAAATGTGGACGACTGCTTATTCAAACAAGACCCAAGCGTAATGCATTGGATGTTTAATCAGAGATAGCGAGACCTGTGCAGGGTTAACTTTATTAGTTATTTTACCTAAATGGATCTAGAAAGATCTATAGGTATGTACCTTAGGATTCAGAGTAGTATCTCTTTACTTGTTTACAGAGCAGTAGTGGAGAGCCAAGGTCCTCTGAAGGAGACCTGGCCTAATTAACATAAAACTGGGTTCCTGGGGACTGGGATTGTGTGGGGTGAATGATCTTGCCTCTGGTAAGGACATGTTGAGGGCAGCTACTAACATGCTAGTGTTAATTGTTTCTGGTACGTGGCAGTGTTTAAAACCCAAATGTATTAAAAATAGCCACAGTCTAATGAAGAAGTGACAGTAAGGCATTTGTTAGGGGACCAATTTTTCGCCAACGTCCACAGAAACAGTGGCTGACCATGAGTTGGACCTTGATAGTGACGAAGGTAGGAGTTGACGAGGGAGACGTGATACAACAAGGTCTTGACTCATCACTTCAATGAGATCAGGAGGTGAATTTGGATGACTTCCCACTATTGATTGGTGGGGGACTGATGATCGGATCTAATTTACGCAGCTTCTGGAGACCTGATGTCACTCTGGAAATCTGTTGAGGTCTTGATAACCAGCCAAGCAAATCTTGCAATCTGCAGTCCTATTATTTTCCCCTCTTGCATTCTGTAATAGAAAAGATAAATCCTCTTTTTTAATTAGAGCAGACGCAAACTAAAGCTTTCTTATCTCATTATTCTTCCATTCTGGATAAAAAAAACAATCCTATTTTCTTCTGTTTCATTTAAGGCTCTTTTATTCTATTGTGTGGGAATTGTTTTTAATAACATTGATATTCACTTTATATCGTCTCCACTTAACTGATCCTGATTAATTTCCTTTTTTCCCTGAAAGAAAAGATAGCTGTACTTTGTACTTGTACATTTGAAAAACACAATAAGTTTGTTTGTCTCACTCCCACACAGCCATGCTTGTGTCATTCGTGGACAAGTGGTGACCTCCGATGGAACACCACTGGTTGGAGTTAACATCAGTTTCATCAACAACCCTTCCTACGGTTACACAATCACCAGGCAGGATGGAAGGTAATGGCTTCAGTCTATACAGTATGTCAACACACAGCAGGAAGCATGTGATGCAGCACAAAGATGCTAACAGCAACCTAAATGTATCGCACAAACTTCTGATTTGTTCTCATGTTGTTTTCAAAAAGTTTGGTTTAGCTTAATTCTGACGATTGAAGGAAAAATACTCAGTTGCCATCCCTAACTGTGCCACCATTGATCTGCTTTATGCTTTCATTGAGTCCAATTTCGGAGTTCTCGGCTCAATTCCCAGAGAAATCAAACAGAGCCCTTCTGCTACACTCATACGTTATGCTTCAGTAGCAGCAAGGAGGAGGCAAAATAAAATATGTCTATTCAAAGCATCTCAGCGGAGCTTTAAAACTGAGTGCAGATGGATGTTTTTTGACGATGGAAGATTCACATATTGAAGTGAGCATTTTGGTTATGTTTAACCCTACATGTGTATCATCACTTCATATAATTTGATAATGCTCCTATATATCCTAGCATATATAATCCAGCTTGTTGTAGTTTCATTACAGAAACTCTGGAGATCGATAAATTATTCTGACGATGTGTTCTAAATATATGCCAGTGGGAAAAAACAGAGGGGCTCTGTTCTCGGTATGGATTGCGATTAACTATTCTTTTCAGGCTACTTTGAAACCAGGAGAGTTTCTTGAAGAAATCCAGATAAAAATGTGGATTAGGAAGATGGTTTCTTGAAGCAAAAGAGAAAAACCTGAAAGAAAAAAACTCATTTAATTTATATTCTGCTCTTTTCAGACTGTAGTTTCAGATCAGATTGCGTAAGCATACAGAACTCACTCGCTTGCAACTTCCAATCCCCAGTATCTCTCATGGTGCTCAGTGTTGGGAGGGCCCTGTGGCAAACCAAACCCCTCTATCACAGCACAGCATGAATCAGTGTTTTCTCTCCAAGGCCTCCTTCTTCCTGATACTTTTATCAGTCACTGACACTCTAAAGGCCCACAGATTTGCCACCAGTTTGATCTTGATCATTCTTATTTCTCCTCATTTCTTCCATCATCTTGTCGTTTTCATCTTCTTTTTACTGTTACAAAAATCTCTCATCTCCACTTCATCGTCTTCACCTCCTTCACTTATTTAATCTGCTCTCCATTCCTTCACGCTTTCCTACCTCTAATCTCCCGCTGCCCTTAAGCTTTTCCTTTCTGGGCACCTCTCTTTCACTTATTTCCTGTACTTTTCTTTGAGCCCTGGTCTTATGTCCTTTCCACAGCACTGACTTCCCTCATCTCTATCTTTTCCCCATTTGTGCGTGTCCCATTTTTCCCATGCATCTCCCAGTTTTTTCGTGTGCAAAGCTTTATACTCCTTTCTCCCTTCCAGCATATGTGTAAACACTACTCCATCTCCCAGGTTTGCCTGTAAACATGCTCAGTCTCCTGCAACTCCCCTGCAATCACTGTAAACAGGCTCAGTGCAGCGTGAAATCAGAAATGCACCTGTTCAGCCACTTAGAAATGGGGAAGCTGTCTCAACTCATTTTTATGATGTGTTCTTTATTGTCCATGGAGTATTTTTTTTCTTTTCGAATTACCTACTTTACTATCCTCAAAAAGTTTTCTCACCTAAACAAAAAAAAGAGGTTAGTTTAGTTTCTTAAAATTTGTGAAGTCATTTTACGATTGACTGAGCATTGAGACACTCCCGTTCCTTTTTATGATTTAGGCCAGTGATGAGTAAAATGCTGACAAGGATACTAGCTTATTAGATATAAAGTTCTTGCTACCACATCTATATTAGGCATGATTCATGGGGGAAAACAGGTGTACATGTGGCTTTTTGGCATTTAAAACATCTGTTCTTAGAACCCAAGATGATGTCATGCAAATTTGTAACATATTTTCCCCTTAAATGCACTTACTAACTTGTTTTTCATACCTTTGATTCATCAGGTAAATGCCATTTAGTTCAATATAGATATATGGTAAATAATTATGTGTAATTAATATAGGTATACCCAAAATGGCATGTTAGAGGCATTTAATAAGGACACGGGCTTTAGCCTTCTCATTTAACACCCAGTGAATCCACAGCTATTTGTCCACAAGGGTTTCATGCACAGCCTTTGCCTGGCTGGTATCATGCAAACTGACCATGGCTACGGCTACAACTGCATGGCAGCTCATAGGTCATGGCTATTCACTGGCAACACAACAGCCAAGCTCTGCAGCTACCTGACTGCAGGAAGAGTGCACTCTGCTAAAACCTAACCAAGGTCAAAGCACGGAGGATGAAACAAGCCATTGTTTATCACCACACCACAGCCATCAGTTGTTTATCCTCAAGGGAAGTTACACTGAGCAGATTCTTTATATAGCAGCTTAAATCAAAAGGGAGGTTGCCTAGTTTAAAAGGACGCTCTTTGGACCTTATTCTTTACCTGTAATTTACAAAAACGGTCTCCTGTGTGGGGATGTGGCCCTGTCCCAGGGGCCTCTAGGTGACCAGGTGCTAATTGGCTCTTAGAGAGAAGTGACAGGAGCTGCAGCAGTCCGTGCAGGTGCAGGCACGTTGTTGTCACCATGCAGCCTGTTTACTTAGACTCAAGTCCGACCAGAGGCAGAAGCCCTTTAATGCAACAGCAGATAGAATTGCATTGCAGGGCTTTCAGACTGATGTTAGAGCGGACAGCCTTCGTCTAAAGGATCAATAAACTAGTGGTGGCTGCCTCCATCCTGCAGCGCAAATCTCTCTCTCTCTCACACATACGAGTGCAAGCACTGGAGGACTGCATTTTGCACACATAGAGATGAAATCAGCTATTTTCCATTCTGTGAATAGCAAAGTCTGACTGCAATACTGAAGAGATGTGCTTTTAAGATTAGAATCAGTGAGAATTATTCTCGATAATTAGCTTGTGTGTGCCTAAAATATAGTGCTTAATACTAAAAAGCCTACATTTATTAGGACCTTTTTTGTTTTTGTTTTGTTTTGTTTTTTTTATATTTTGCACATTATTACAACACAAAAAGTACAATGAATAAGTATTATTTAAAGTAAATTTGCAGCATGGTTTGTTCTTCAAAATACAACAAATGCTAATTGAAAATAGTACTGTGACATACTTGAAAAATATATCTTTCATCTTTAGCATTGGTGAATTGATTCATCCTCTCTGACATTGTTCACATTTGTCTTCCAGTTTTGACTTGGTGACCAATGGGGGCATAGCCATAGCCCTGCTCTTTGAGCGCGCTCCATTCATCACCCAGGAGCACACTCTCTGGTTGCCATGGGGACGTTTCTTTGTCATGGACACCATTGTCATGCGGCATGAGGAGAATGACATCCCAAGCTGTGACCTCAGCAGCTTCTCCAGGCCCGTCCCTGTTGTGTCCCCAGCTCCTCTCACTGCATTTGCCGGCTCCTGCTCTGAAAGGAGGACAGTCGTTCCGGAAATCCAGGTGAAGCTCTGCCTCTCACCCTCTTCACTGCTCTGCAAGTTGTAATCTGTAAGGGTCTCTTCTTCAAATGATCCATGCCTAACAGCTGGGGGAGAATCTCAAGACTATTCATCAAATACAGGTGGAATAGTAACTATGGCTCATGACATGCTGTGATTTATCTCTCCAGATAATTTGTTAGAACTTGGGCATATATGTTGTACTGTCTCACTGCAGAGTGATGACTATGACTACACGCACATAAACCAATTTGGATATTTTGATTTGCAGGTGTACTATTGAAAAGGATTAGCTTTTTCCTTGTCCACATCTTCCATGTGTCTTGTTGGTGCAGGCACACTCTTGGGCATCCGTGTGCTGCTGAACGCAGAATGTACTGAACTCTATATCTAGCAGGCATCTTTGTGCTCTTCTCTCATTATCTCCCAGTTTGCTTTATATGATTGATGGCATATCAGTGAATTTACTATGCAGTTCAGTCTATTTATAGTAACCTTGTCTTTGCTTTTACTTGCGCTCTGAGAGTGCCACACAAGGACATTGTCCCACTTACTCGTGTAAAAGGGAATTTTGATCAGTTAAACACAAATAGCGGCGCTCTGTGAACATGTGAAAATAAACACCTCAGAAGTGACACATCTTCTTGCTAATGTCGCTTTGGCAGCCGTTTTAACTGCTACTCTTTTTTTCTTTTTTTTTTTTTGCTGTGGAGACCAGCGACAAGAGGTGATTTACTTTTGGTAGAGATGACTCGGTCAACTAAACCAGTGCCGTGGATCTTTGATCCTAAATCTGAACATTGTATATACTTTTTGACTGTTGGTTTCACCCCCTGGTTTAAGGCAACAAAGCTGTCCCCTTCTAAATGAGCTTTATTAATTTATATGCTACTGGACTGTGCAGATTCTGAGCCCAAGAGGCCCCCTTATTACGTCATTGTCATATGGATTACAGGGACGACTATTGTACTAATGAAGGATTTGCTATAATAAATTCAGTTCTGAAAAACACTCACTGGAGTACATAATGAAGGAATCCTTCATCTAATGCCATGTAATGCATGAGCGTAATTGTCCTCCACTTAGTGTTTCATGTCTCCCTTGGGTGTATATTTTTGGTTGAAGACAAGGCAACAACATATTTGACCATGTTTTGGGTTTCCAGAGACCCACTGAGGGACATATGAATTATATCCGTGTGGAGGAAAGAAACAACATGCAAAAGCACGTTATTAATCTTTTTTTAACCATATAAGACACTGATTTCTAAGCTGGCAGTTACCATTCGAATGTACTGTTTGTTTTTCTTGAAGTGATTAGCTTTCTATTTTGTCCGTAGTCTCTGCAGGAAGAAGTGCCTCTACCAGGAACAGAAATGAAACTCAGCTATCTAAGCAGCAGGACTCCGGGTTATAAGTCAATACTGAGGGTGACCCTCACCCACTCCACAATCCCTTTCAACTTGATGAAGGTTCACCTGATGGTGGCTGTGGAAGGCAGGCTGTTCAGAAAGTGGTTTCCCGCAGCCCCTAACCTGTCCTACGACTTTGTGTGGGATAAGACTGACGTCTACAGCCAGAAGGTGTACGGTCTGTCAGAAGCCTTTGGTATGTCAGAAAATATCTTTTCATGCTTTTTTTTTCTACTTTCACCTGGTGCATGTGTTGCTTCGTAGTTTCATCTTTGTTTTTTTTTTCTGTAGTTTCAGTAGGTTTTGAGTACGAGTCATGTCCGGACCTTATTTTGTGGGAGAAGAGGACTGCTGTACTACAAGGCTACGAAACCACTGCCTCCAAACTGGGAGGGTGGACAATAGACAAGCACCATGCTTTAAATATCCAAAGTGGTGAGTCAACTCGTAACCCTTTTGAATTCCTATTCCCAACAACGTGTTCATTAAAACACCTACAGTAGATCATTTTGTACCACTACATAGCTTAATTTACAGGTCACTGTTATACACAGATCCATCCATCCATCCATCCATCCATCCATCCATCCATTTTCTGTGCTCTCTCTATCGAATTTAGGGTTGCAGGACATTAGAATAATTCATATCTAGTAATTAATAATTGATTTAATTTACATTTTGAACAAGTATTTCATTAAGCAAGGAGTTATTTTGTGATTTTACATTAGACAGACAATGATAATGGATTTTTTTAAACAAATTATAAGCTTGTTTCTACTGATTATATTTTGCACATATAATTCTAAATGAGCCAGAAAATGTACAAGAGTTAAATGCCACATTTTGCCTTGAATAATGCTTTTAATGCATGAATAAACTGTCCTGCCTGCCCCATAGATGCTGCAGCTTTCTTTGAATAGCTTTGTTTTGTAGCCTAAAATAGATCTGACTTTTTATTTTTGCTGTGTATGTTTAGGTGAAGGTGGGGTAAGTTTTCTTGTTCTGGACATTTACTCCTGAAAGGCAGCAGTAGGAATAACTTTTGGCAGCACCTGTCACAACCAAGGCTTCACAGTCTGGTTGTGTCTTGAGGGTCTCATCAGAGAAGATGAAGCGTACTTGAAAATTGGTCAGGAAGGTGGCACTCTGATCTGATCCCCATCAGTCTGAATGTGGTTTCCAGTGGATAGAGGGAGCTGCTTTTTGCCATCGCAGCACTGCCAGTTTCTCCATCCCCATCCCTCTTTTGGCACCTCCATGTCTTGTCCATGCCCAGCATTTTTAGAATCATCCCTAATTTAATTGCTGTCAGACTGCTACTACCAGAAGCAGCAGTCCCGTAGATTAAATCACGTCCCAGGAAAGGGAAGCATGGCTGAGCGTTTTTGATAGCCCACATGTTGTTCTGCTCTAAGATCTCATACCATCAATTACCATCAGAGGCAGAAAAAACTACCACAGACTTCCAAATGCTGGTTTTCAAATATGATTACAATGATTGAGCAGCAGGACCGTCTTTGAATTTAACATATTTAAGAAATTAGCACAGTCTTTATGAAAAAAACATAGGGAGCATGTGTGTGGAAAGGTACCCATTAAACATTTGAATATGAACTGTAGTAATTCAATACTATTCTCTGCTTTTTTGTTGCAAAGTCATGGAGGTAAAAGGGCTTTTTTTGTGTTAGTGTGAGAGATTGCGCTTGGGTGGTAATTTTCTACACCCACTTGTACCGAAGATATAATGGCCCCCATTTTGGTGTGAAAGTGTGCCTGTGTTTTGATCTACTTTGGCATCTTCTTGTTGCTAACACAGGCACACTGAACAATTTTCATGTTGTCAGTTATGGATGTATGCATACAAACATGTTGAAAATTGTATCAGATTCTAATCAATGTTAAATAGATGGATTAAGCTATCTTGAATCACAGGACAAAATGAAGAAGCCTCATCTCAGCAGATTTCCATTTTCAAATACACATCATGACTTTCAACAGCAGGGGTATCTTGAAGAAATGAATCGTATTTCATGGACATTTCTATTCAAATATCATGCTTCTGAACACTGAATTTGAAATTCCTTTCTAAGAGACTCAGGTTTAGCATGTCTTGAAACTGTATTTTATACCTTCTGTTATAGGCTCTGCTGTGTAAATAAATATATTTAATGCATTAACCTTATGCATTAATGTGAAATCCATAAACAATTTGTGTTTCTGATAGAAATGACACATTTGATATTTCAGAGTTTGTGAATTAAATAGATTCTTATGAAATAGATTTGCACTCCCCATTTCCTTTCGAGAAAGATATTACTTCCTTCGTAGATTTAAATTCAGCTTGAAATTAGACATCCACGATCATACAGAAATAGCATATTCTACCTCAATTTTTCTACATGCATCTCTAGTATGTTTCTTTAACATCCAGCTGGCCTAGATGCAATTGCCTTGCTAAATTGGGAAAAAAAGTCACTTTTTAATTTAAATTTGCGAGTGCTATTTAACCACACTGCTTTGTTGTTGAGTATGCAAAAGAGTTGATGTTTCAGATCAGCTCAACTCAAACAAGTTTCTTTTCTGCGCCTCATCAGGTATTCTGCACATGGGCAATGGAGAGAACGTCTTCATCTCCCAGCAGCCTCCTGTTATTGGCAGCGTGATGGGCAACGGACGCAGGCGCAGCATTTCCTGCCCCAGCTGCAACGGCCTTGCTGACGGAAACAAGCTCATGGCCCCCGTGGCTCTGGCTTGTGGCTCAGATGGAAGTTTATACGTGGGCGACTTCAACTATGTTAGGAGGATTTTCACCACAGGGAACGTCACCAGCGTCCTGGAGCTCAGGTAACGAAGGAGAAGCCTACTAACATCCGCTAAGGACCATGAGCAGCTCAGATGGGCTTACTCACAGGTCGTAAACCACTGAGGTCGATTGAGATTGGCAGAAATGCCCTAAAGGCAAAGGATTTATGGTCCTGCCTTTCTCATTCACCTGCATCAGCTGGAGTTTGGCCCTCTTAAGGGCTGAAAAGGTTGCAGTGGGGTCTAAACAGACGGTGTCCCAGAAAAGATTCATTTCATTGTCAATGTGTGCACAGAAAAAGTAAATGTTTTGTCTTTTGTTTAATTCTGTCCACTTCTTTTTAAATTCTAATTACTAACAGCTAATCTTTCCTCTCCTTTCTCTTTCTCTCATTTTTGCTGCTATTGGCAAACTTTGACAGAAATAAAGACTTCAGGCATAGGTAAGCCACAAAGTATTTGCTTAAGAAAAGGTTACAGCACAGGCTATCTGTGTTTTTTCTTTTTCTCTATTAAGCATCAGATGTAAAGAATGATTTACTATCTTTCCTTAGCTTTCTTTTGGTCATAATTCAGCACCTTATTCACTTTTATTTATTGCATCAGCACGAGTGATTGCAAAAAAAAAAATCAGCTAGTGGAGACTACATTTCTCCTTGGCTTGATCACTAATGTTATGCTTTTCAATGTCTCTGTTACAATTAAATCATTTCCGGGGCTACAGTTTTTTTGAGCAATCTTACCAAGTACGTTTGTCTAATTTCTAGTCTAAATATCTCATTACATTTTATACAAGACACAATTGCCTAAAAAGTACCATTTCAGCAAGATATAGGGACTTATTTTAAGACATTAAGATATTTTAATACATGTTGAATATATTGTTAAGTGAAATCTTGACAAGCCGATTTTCACTAGTTCCATTGGCAGATTTTTTTGCTTATTTCAAGCAAATACGTCTTGTATTTGTTTTGTTTTTTTACTTATGTTTGGAGGGGCATTTTTTCCAGTGAACCTCAACATTTAAGTGTGTACCAGTTTATTAACTCCACATTGATACAGTTTAACTTTACCACAATGTAAAAAAACATTATAAATGCTTCATTTTCTTGTTGACATTGTTTGAAAGTGTTTGATGTAATCACATGGCTATGAGGAGAGTGTAGCTTCTGATTTATTTAAATCATAGTAACTATATTTATTTACATTATGACAGACCTGCCCTAAACACCCACAGCGCTTGTCCATAATATCCAGATCACCTGCATCAAATGTTACAGTTTCACATATGATTGCAGAATTCTACAGAGTGTGATACGTTCTTTAAGGTCTCTCTGGCTGCGGCTACACGAAAACGTTTTTCACTGTAAACGATACTTTTTCTTATCGTTTGGCTGTCGCGGCCACACGGAGCCGGCGTTCCCACTACCCCAAAACGATAGTTTTTGAAAACGGGTTCCAGAGTGGGAAAGTTTGAAAACGGCCTCGTTTCGTTTCCATTGTTACAGCTAAAACGTTTTTGCGTCAGTCACACGTTGACGCTGGGAGCCAATTTTAACACTTCTCTATTGTCTCACAGCGTGGCGTGACACAGTGGCGTGTGTACTGCATCGTTTCATCGTTTTCGTCTGGACAGCAGCGCGTTTCCATGTGGTCGCAAGAATTTTCGAACCCGTTTTCAAAAAAAAACTCGTTCCTCATGAATTGGCAGCTCAGTGTTGATTTTATCAGTGCCTTTAGATACAGAGAGCTCATTTTCCATGGCAGGAGGCAGCAAGGGAAATCTCTGTGTCCCCTCTTAGATACCTTGTCTCAGGTAAAAGGGCTATTGATTGATTTTCTGTCGCAGGGTCATGACTTAAGCTCTAGAACACGTATTCAAACTGAGGATGAAAAGCTTTGTGATGCTGGTCACTTGCCTCTTTTCTCAAGAATGACCACTTTAACAAACCTCACCCCCTTTTTGTTTTTCTGTCTGAACTGTCTGGTCTTATTTGTAATTTCTCAAATTTCTTTATGCAGAACAGAAATATTATTATGATTTTGTACACTAACTTGCTTGTCTCAGATATGATTTCTATGTCTGCTAGAGCATGGCTAAAGAAACGTCAAAGCTGTCTCCCTTTGGTGTCTGTACTTGAAACACATTTGAATATTAAAAAGGAGATTTATCCAGGAAAACACAGCATGTGTCTGTATAAAATGGGCGACTGCCTCCTGTTCATGTGTTACCTAGCAATAGGAGTGGGAGGTGGGGGATCTCACAGCAATGTTCATTGACCCCCTGCTGTAGGATGTCCCCATCCGCTCTGACTATTTCCACGACAGCATGCAGCAAAATCCAATTATCTTCTACAAACTAGATGTTGTCAGTGAATATAGATGGCGTATATGGCCATATCTCAAGGTCAGAGAATTACACCTCGTAGTTTCACACACTGTTGGAGGAACAACACTGTTTTACATGAAGCTGATAACCTATCAGCAGACTACACGTGGCTGATAGAATGCAAAGCAGAATTCACTTATTGAGATTTACTACTGACCTACTGTAAAAGAAAATTGTATTTTTTTTTCTAAGCCAGAAAGTTATTGAACCTAGAATGTACTGTAAACAAGCATATCGGTCAACTTGGTCAGTAGGCTGGTTGTGACATGTGTGCCTGAGGTTTGCCGCGGTGTCCTGTCATCACACATTCATTGAAGGTCAATTGTCATTTACTGTTATATACTGGAGATGACAATTCCACAGACTCACTTGTCTTTCCTCTTGTTGTGTGTTAGAAACATAGGCTGTTACTGCTGTCATGTTGCCCATATTCCCTAAAACAACTCTCAAGGTTATGGTTGAAATACTGTCTTAATCCACTTTGAATGACACTCTGCTGACAGGTTTTTCCATAAAGCTTCTAAGTTCTGGCTGAACTGAACTAAATCCTGTCCTGATAGATCTGGACATCTTTAATGTGGTGGTAATCACAGCAACTAGTTCTTGTTTTCAGTTTTTTTTACAAATATACTCAGTTTACAGTGATAAAGTTCGATTGAAACCAGCAAATATTTAGCACTTGATCATTATTTATTTTTTCTATACCCGCTTAATCCGTCGGTCGGGTCGCGGGGGGGCTGGAGCCTATCCCAGCGGTCATCGGGCGAGAGGCGGGGTACACCCTGGACAGGTCGCCACTCCATCACAGGGCCACACAGCGACAAACGAGACAAACAACCACGCTCACAATCACTCCTAGGGACCATTTAGAGACACCAATTAACCCAACATGCATGTTTTTGGACGGTGGGAGGAAGCCGGAGTACCCGGAGAGAAGCCACACATACACGGGGAGAACATGCAGACTCCACTGAGAAAGGCCCCAGCTGGGAGGAGTTGAACCTGGAACTATTACGTTATCATTCAGAAAATTTTAGATAAAAGAAGATGAATCCTGTTGAGAAAATATCTTCAGCATCTTTTGGATATGTCATCTTTTTGTTTATTGTTAGCAGAAAATGATTGTTGCCTGTCTCTGAATTTGTACTTCTATAGATTCATCTACATCTGTCTTTGTTTTCTGTGTCTTTTGTTGTCTATCCTGGCTTCAGTTTACCGACAGATTTCCTGCATCCTGCCATGGCAGTATTGGTTATATTCAGTCCTATTGTCTGTCTGTCGGGTTGGGAAACCTCATGTGGCTATAAAGGATTATTTTGTTGATTTGGCTGGGAATTAAACCGATTTTTTTTGCTGTGCTGGAATATGTGCCTGCTGGAAGCATGATGTGTTTGGATTTTGGTTCAGTTATGGTCTTGGTTTGACCCAAGAGAAATAAAAGACATACTTATTTGTATTTGTTCTAGCAGTAACCAGGCTTCTGTGACAGCATGGATCCTTTCAATTTGTTGTTGGCAAATTATATCACAAGAATTTGTCATGTCACTATTTTGATATTAATTGGGATTTCTGTCAAAAGAACCAGGGTGCCCCAAAGAATTCGACCCATTTGAAAGAGTCAGTATTTAAACATTAGAATATTTTCACATCTGTCGTCTATAAAGTAAGCATGTATATACCTTTTTTTCAGATAAATACCATTTTGAGTCTCTTAAGTAATCTGACTGTACTATAGATGGTTTCTAATCTTCACTATTATGTCATGTTTGATCTCATTTTATTTTGTCATGTTAAATCTCATTCTATTCTGTCTTTCTCCATGTCCTGGCTTTAAACTGTAATTGGGCCCAATTGACTCTCTAAATGGCTTTTGAATCCATTTTAATTGTATTACACAATGTTTCTTATTGAAAGCACTGTAGCCCTTCTAGCTTTATTGACTAGAGTTTCTTTCTATCCCTCTACTCCTTCAGCAACAGCCCTGCTCATAAGTACTATCTGGCCACCAGTTCTGTGAGCAGTGCCGTGTACCTGTCAGACACCAGCAGCAGGAAGGTGTTCAAGGTGAAATCTCTAAAGGCTGTGAAAGATGTGGCCAAGAATCTGGAGCTGGTGGCAGGCACTGGTGACCAGTGTCTCCCATATGATGATGCTCGCTGTGGGGATGGAGGAAAGGCTGTTGAGGCCACTCTCAATAATCCCAGAGGTAATGCATGGATATTACTATAATGGATGCAGTGTGTATGATTTCATGTCAGTTTTATTTTATAAAATGACTCAACTTCTGGACTGTTGAGTACGTTCATCTCAAGGGAACAATGAAAGTGTACAGAAATTCTCATTGTCAACTCTCTTCTCCTTTACTGTTACTTACATTCTGTTGCATACATGTAGTAAACCACTTATTTTTAGCCTTTTAGAATTTTCCACGGCATGCCTGTGATTTCCCAGGGGTCATCGTTTTTTTTTTGTTGTCACCATATTGGTATTGTGTATTAGTCAGTCAAGCACATGCTTGCTTTTTGTCCTCCGCAGAGATGACATCATGAGTCATGTGTGTTGAAATTATACTGTCCCTCTGCAATTCTCACATGTAGAGTCCAGCTTTGCACTTAATTAAGTAAACTTTAATTACTGTAGACTAGATTTGACCATAGTTGCTGAAAGACAGAAACAGAAACAGAAAAAAAGCAGAGGTGTAAATAGGCACAGTTAGTATCCTAAGCTTCATTGTTGTTTGAAGCAGAGAAAATGAGAACAAAAGACACTGCATTGATGGGATTTTAGTTGTAACTGAATCAATACTTACAGTCTCCATCTGTTTTGATGCCTCTATTGTTTTCCATTATTGAGTTTTGAAAAATCAATCCCATCATTAGTTTTCATTGGCATAATTAGTCTTTTACTTTATTGCTGTTGAAATTTCTTGATTGAATTTACGAGTGCTCTGTCCTCACATTAGGGTAGAGATAAAGCAAACAACTGATGGATGTTTTTTCCTTTTTTCCTCACTGAGTGACTTTTTATCTGCAGGCATTTCGGTGGATAAATACGGTGTAATCTTCTTTGTGGATGGGACCATGATTCGCAGGATTGATCAGAATGGTATCATCTCTACTCTTCTTGGCTTCAATGACTTAACCTCTGCTCGGCCTCTCAGCTGTGATGCTGTGATGGACATCTCTCAGGTACGACCTCTCTGACCGCTGCAGCTGGCATGCTTCCTGTCTCTCCACCCACGCTAGTCTCCTTGAGTGACCCTGGTGCTTTCACCCCCATGTGAGCTTTTGTATTATTGACAGGCGGACCTAGTCATCCTTAATATCGTTTTTGGGTTGAATTTAGAGGACTTTGTCAAAGCTGTCAAGACTGATAAGAAATACTCAGGTACAGGGAGGTAATTGCACTTTTTATACAGTCATTATATGTCACTTTTCAAAGAGCGGTATTGTGCTGTTGTGTTCACTTGAGTCATCAGCCTTGATGATGAGGCTGTGATTATTTCCCCAGCCAGATGAATTATATAACAGAGGGCTTGAAAAAGAGGGATAACAATACTCAAAATACAAATCAAATTGTCCACTTTATTTACAACCATCTCAGTTAATCTCTCATGAACAAACCTTCCCGGGGCTCAATTATATGACTTGCTTAATGTCTTAGCCTTGCTTCATATTCACACACCAGATTATTTCTTGCCTCATTGTGTTTGTTGTTAGAATACAACTAACAAACGGTTCCTGAGGCAGTCACAGATGAAACTGAAAATAGGTTTTTCTGTTTATAAGAAATCACTTGCATTGTAAAGGAAGCAAAGCTTCCTGCCGCCTATTTCCAATCCCAGGTCGAAACTTCATCTCCGTCATGACCTCTGCTTGCAGCTCCCTTGCCTCCCCACACCCAAGCGCTTATAGATACTCACCATCCTGGTTCCACAGCTGCAACGTAGGCCGAGTGACTGCAGCTCCACAATGATGACAAATCACACAAGCTTTGCCAGAGATGCTCAGATGGTAAAAAGCATCCATTAAAAATTCATCCAGAGCACATAGCCTCCTACTGCAAACCCTCCCTGTCCCCTCACTTAGAAATAGTTCCTCTGGAGAAGGCTCATGGCAGTGGTCATTACTTTTGCTGTACCACACCTGATTTAGGTAAAAGAAAATGTCAGATTTTTCTGATCATTGTTATTTTGCTTTGTCATCTGTGCAGTGAGTGTACTGCCATGAAACTCACACTAATCAACAACTCTGTATCCTTTCCTTTTTCACTTTTTCATTGCAACAGACAGGTTCTTGCTGAAATCTATTAGATTTTCTCTGTTGAGTCTTAATAATCTGCTTTGGGCTTCCTCCTGAGTTCGAACTTAAATTTAGGGAAACCGTCTCAAAACAAGATCACTTGAGCATATTTCAAGGGTGTTAGCAGCTTCAAAGAGCCTTATCAAGACCCTGGCTGTGACATGCAACTCAAATCTGAGAGGCTGTTCAAATAATGCTGTGTTACTCGTCCTTAAACAGACATCGTGTTGGTGGGAGCAAGAGTGACGAGATTGTTCATGGAAAATGTCATTATAGCTCTAATACAACTTCAAATGCATTTAAAAATAGTTCTGTGTCGTGTTGGTGCAAATCCACAACTTGCTCCTACAGCTTATGAGTAGTGTTGGGTTTTTTTTGTTGGTGGCAGCCATATCTAGCAGGCACTTCTGTCAGCTGCCCCAATGTACGAAAGGGGAGGGTACGATCGGGTTACAGCATGTGGGACAGCGGCTCGGGAAATATCCCCTCATCAGTCAGAGTGGCGTGAAAACCTCCTTACAGGCAGGTCCCTTGAGCCACTCCACACTCAGGCTCATGAAATATTTAACCACCAGTGTTGACAAGAAATAGGTCTTAAGAAATTGAAAGTCCCCCCTTCATTACCCAAGTAAATGCATTTTCTGCTTACTGAAAGATGACATGAATCCACTGCCAGTTACCTGTTTGTTGCATGTGACCAAAAGATATGACCTATTATATAAACCTGTTATATAAACCAATAGCTATTTGTGATGCTAAGAATCTGTTTTCCAATCCACCTGAAGCGAATCCAATGTCAATTTTAATATGATAGATTCTACCAACATTAATTTCTTGATTAGAAAATTTGAAATATGCAGATAGTATGTGGATAAAATACAGAACCTGTGTTACAGGACCTGCGTTATGTATAAGATCAAAGCAAGTAAGAATAGAAATATAATGTGTCACATTATTCTAACATTTTGCTCATTATAATCCAGCTTTAATCCAATAAAAATAGAATTTATAGATTTATATTGTAGGACAGAAAATCCAAAACAATGCCAAGGCAGCTCTCATCTGAAAGGCTGACTACAATCTGAACCTTTCTTTGTATTTTATTCCAGATTTTAATTATCACTGTTGAGGCTCCAAGGCCTCTATTGAAATATGACACTTCACATTATGTTTCTAAGAGATCCCACTTGGATCATTAATGAGAAGGACACCAGTAAATTGGATGAATCCAATCATTTCAATTTGTTAAAGGCCTGATACAATGTTAGCAGAACAATAAGTCATCATTTTGGAGGCCAGTGACATGTTCGGCTTTCGTTTGGCGAGTGGGCTCCATTCTCTTATCAAGGACTCGTGAAATCTCTTGTCATTACAAAATTAATAACCCAAAGTAGGAGAAAATGGAGATTGGAGGAATTAAGGGATGCAGAGGCCCTGTCCTTCAATGTCCGCAGTTCTCACAATCGATTACAATTTTCTTTTTCTTTTTTTTTTGTTAATCTGATCATTTAAATGATCTTTCCTCATGCTGCCCTTCCCAACCACTGTTATCATCTTTGATCTTAGATCATGTATTTATTTTTTCACGTTGAACAGCATACTTCCTTTCTCCTTACTGGGTTAAGCTATGAGATAAAGCATGTCTCACTCTCTCTGTTTTTTAAATAGATTTAAAGGACTCTTTCCATTCAGTCCTGTTTTTTTCTCTGATTTAAAATCAAAAAGTGTGTATCAATAAGAACATGATCTGTTTTTGTGATGTGAAGCTGATATTTTTGGTTCCTTTATTTCCCTTTTAGGTGCGTCTTGAGTGGCCCACAGACCTGGCAGTCAGTCCCTTGGACAACTCTCTGTATGTTCTAGACAACAACGTCGTGCTCCAGATCTCAGAAAACCATCAAGTCCGGATTGTAGCCGGTCGTCCCATGCACTGCCAAGTGCCCGGAATTGACCATTTTCTCATGAGTAAAGTTGCCATCCATGCCACCCTGGAGTCAGCAAATGCCCTGGCTGTGTCTCACAACGGTGTTTTATACATTGTTGAGTCAGATGAAAAGAAAATAAACAGAGTGCGGCAGGTGTCCACCAATGGGGAGATTTCCCTGGTTGCAGGGGCGCCAAGTGGCTGTGACTGCAAGAATGATGCCAACTGTGATTGTTATTCTGGAGATGATGGCTACGCCAAGGATGCTAAACTGAATGCACCCGCATCCCTGGCAGTATGTCCAGATGGAGAGCTTTATATTGCAGATCTTGGGAACATTCGTATCCGCTATGTGCGAAAGAATAAGCCCTTCCTAAACCCCCTCAGCATGTATGAGGTGTCCTCTCCCATTAATGATGAACTCTATCTGTTTGACTCCAATGGCAGCCACATTTTCACCCAAAGTCTGACCACAGGAGACCACCTTTACAATCTGACCTACACAGGAGCGGGAGATTTAACCAGCATCACTGATAAGAACAAAAATACAGTCATCATCCGACGAGACACAACGGGAATGCCTCTTTGGCTGATGGTCCCTGATGGACAGACCTTCTGGTTCACCATTGGTACTAACAATGCCCTTAAAACCGTTGCTGCCCAGGGCCAAGAACTAGCTGCAATGACTTACCATGGAAGTTCAGGACTCCTTGCTTCTAAGACAAATGACAATGGATGGACAACCTTCTTTGAGTAAGTACTATTTAAAGAATCTTTAAAAACACATTCATACCCCAATATCTGAATACCACTTGAACTGCTAAGAGCACCTAAAATCTCTCACATAGATCATTTGTGAAATATTTCGCGCTAAAAGCTGTGCATTTGTTCTGCATCGCATTACTTTATGCAAATATGTTTCAGCTACCAAATGTTTAGAGTTGAAGTGCTCTCTAGAACCTGAGTTTGGTGTTTTTTTGGTATTTGCTCTACCCACTTATGCCTGGATTTCTATGTCACTCAAAATTCAAGACCTGTGAAAGTATGAGTGTAATCCTCTTTGCTGTTATCATTCCAAATAGGATTACTGGATGATATGTTATTCATCTGCACCCTTGCTTGTAGTGACAGACTGCAGATCCTCAATTGTTTGGAGTTGTTGGATACAAGAACAAGATATATGGCAAGAAAATTCTTACCCGTAGGACTGCGGAGGCCCATCGATATAAGCATAATAGAATAACCAGAGGTAGTAATTGATTGAGGCAAACCGCACATTGAGAGGGAACAACTGAAAACACTCCCACACTCTTCAACATTTGAGCGTAGGATTTCATGTTCTTGTGACTTGTGTGTAGCAATCTGTCCCTTGTACTAATAGAATGTGTCAAGGGAAGCTGTGCTAACTGGATGTCACTCCAAAGAGTGTGCTTAAGCTGACTGGATGGTCAGACATCTGTTATACCTCGCTAGAGGAATATAACTCTGACACATAATTAGATGCTCTGCTTAATACGAGCAGAAATTCATCACCTGTGTTTGATTTGGTTGTCATCTGAGATGGTTTGAGTGAGAAAAGATGCACTCATGCAACCAGGCATATGCAATTGTCAATGCAGAGAGAATTTCTTCTGGCTACTAAAATTCTGTGGGGGATTGGAGTTGCATATTATCCTGTAGAATAGCTGCGGTTAATATTAGGTTTTAGCATACTCTTCCTTATTTTGTAACTAAACGGCAGTTCTCATAGCTAACATAAAAAGCTTTTTAAAGAGGAAAAACTTCTTAATAACTAGTTAAATAATTAGAACTTTTTGAAGATATGTCAGGTATATAGGTATATATATTTTATTTAAAGACACCAGAAAAAGATTCTGCAGCACGATGCACATGTTATTTTGGAATCTGTTCATAAGGTCATAGCCAGCTGCAGTAGCAGCAATGCAAATGCAAAAAGTGATCAATTTATCCCATTTGTTGTTGTTACCTAAACCAGACAGTTGGTTAGTAATAAATAATGCCATCTGCCATTAGTACACACACACATATATACACACGTACATACATGCTTATATGTGTGTATATATATATACAACAAAATCAGTGACTTAAGGGCGGATTATAGTTCTGCGTCTATCGTCTTGACGTGTTGCTTTGCTCTGGTCGCGAACCACTTTTCATGTTATGGTTCTGCAACCTCGGTCTGGAATTTCTCGGGACGCACAGCAGTTTCCCCTCGCGAGAATTTCGGTGGGCGGTGACGAGAACTTCGGCGGCGCCGGCGGATGTGTTTATTTAAAAAAAAAAAAAAAAGTGTATGCAAGATATGGATCTGGAGTTGTTCGACATTGAAGAAGAACAGCTTCTTTTATTGGAGTTGGCGAAAATGCAAAGGAGGAAGCCACACAGACAACTGGAAAGGCACACCGAGGACCAATCACAGCCGCTTTTGTCTGCGCACTTCCGTTGGTGGTCTGCGTGCGTCTGTCGCGTAGTCAGGATTTTTCTGAGGTGCACGACAACGCGCGCAGAGCCTCTGCGTGGGGGAGTGGTCAAGATTTTGACGCTCGCAGAGGCTCTGCGTCCGAGCGTCAGAGGCTTTGCGTCTGAAGCATAAATCAGCCTTAAGCTTGTGGTTGATATGGAATATAACTGCTACATTGTTAATGTGACAATAAAAGGAAAACATGTGAAACTACTTTGGGCTTTGAACCATCCCATGTTCATTTACATATTCAAACATGTATGTTGGCAGAGTGTAAAAAGAAAATGGAAAGAAAATGCAATGATTCAATTTCCTGTTTTATTCCCTCAAATTAAGCAATGACCTTGTATTTACCTACAGGCAAATCAGATCATCCATGTTTCATTTAGACCCAAAAAAGGAGCATTTGTTTTTATTGAATAATTAGCATTGAAGGTCAGGCCACTACCTGAGGGTCATAAGCATAATTTGCAGCCATTAAAACCTCTTTTTATCTTGGTCCAACAAAGTGTACAGCTAAGGATTTTACTCATATTAACTATTATGTTCTTATATCTCTTTGTTTAAACATCAAAGTGTATCTGTATGAGTGAAGAAACATCACAGAGGGTTGAATGGGGAATAAAAGGCAGCTGCTACACTGTTTTTATTGTAACCTTTGGCGACTGAATTAGCATTGACATTCAGTGTGTATGCAGACACTCTGCTGACCTCCTAATATTTTTGTTCTTATGATAAGTGCTTATGCTTAAGGGTTGCTGTAAATCTATTAGATCATCTTATATAATGAAGGACACATAATTACTCTCCTCCCCTCCATTTAACAAGGTGATGATACTTTCATAACAAATGTGCTTTTGCCAAAGGGTTCAATCCAGTGTTCTTCAGTTGATATTGTACAGCAATAAGTCATCGGTTGTGTTCTGAAATTTTCAGGCAGCATTAGAAAATTAGGAATAAGAGGATCTTTCATAAAAGTGACATTTTTTATGCTGCAGGTGACGCTTACATGAGGTGTTGGGCCCATTGTTGGGCCGTAGCGTGAAAGGTCAGAGAGCTAGCATGTGACACAGGGGTGATGCGATCTGAATAGACTTGTGGCCAACCATGGGGACACCAGTCCTCTCCTTCTGTTGAGCAGCCTGCCCCTGTATGCCCCCTTTGTCCAGGAAAAGCAAGTTAATAGGCAGCAGAGCTGAAGCAGGCCAGAACCATTAACAGCTCAGCACGGAGGCTCAAGGAATGGAACTTGCTCACTGCCCTAATTGAGACAGAAAGAGTTTGGGTCAACGATCAAGCTGGCACATGTAGCACTGCTCTACAATGACATTTCTGAATTGAGTAGTTAAGCACGGTACAGTGCAGATAACATGTAACTCGGGCTTTTGCTGCAAAAACTTTGATCGCATGATGAAAATATGGAGAATATCTCCATGAGTATCAAAGGAAATCAAATGCTTAGATGTAAATTACTCGGCTATTAAGTATTTCCTGTAGTGGAAGACGTTTGTTGAAATGCATCTTTGAATCCCAGTCCCTGGTACAGCTAAGACCAGATAGCATTTATCTCCAGGAGATAATTCCTCTCCCAGTCTTCCTTTCCATATTGGATATTTGAGATGGCAGCACTGAGGAGATATCTGTAAACCAGCACCCACCATCTCATTTATTAGAAGCTTTATTATGGCAGGCAGCAACATTAGAGAGGGCTTTCCAATTTGTATTCAGGGCACAGATAAAAGTCTTCATTCTAAGTAATGTACCGTTCACTCACTCCCATTTTGGAACACTGGCAGGCTGAAAGATTTCAAATTGCTCGATGCTGATGTGCTCTCAGAGCAAAATGAAACAATCTGTCCACTCATGTTCTTGTATGTGATGAACTGATTTGTAGGCTGGGCAGATGCTGCATGTCTCCAAGGAGTCGCACCTCAGTGCTCCTATTTCATAGACTGTATAATGAGATTAGCTGATATCCCTAATCTTTCAATGCTAATAAGCAGTTTTCCGAATGTAAAAAGATTTGTACCTTGGCATCTTGACTGCGACACTTTTTCCTCGTCAATGATTGTGATTTTTTTTCTGTTACCTGCTTGCGTCATTTGAAAGTTTCCTACTGATCGAGAAGCACTCAAATCTCGTTGAAAGACCTAGAAAAGTTCAAACTTGTTTCACATCTTCTTTTACCCACTCACACTTCTAAAACGTGTTGATTGTGTATCAGTAATTAGAGGTGAGAGTTTTAACTTTTTATTACCTCGGGCTTCCAGGAATGATAAATTTGATGCCGTGTTTACTGCCCGTGCTCGTACATCGTACAGTTTGCGCCACTTAAGAATAAATAAAAGGCTCCACATATAGAAGAAAACCGCTTCTAATTATCACTATATCACCTCATGCTAAAACACTTAATTTATAGAGATCTCATAATTACAGCAAATCTAACATAATGGTGCGATGTGCTTCCATTGTCATTTTTACACTTGCCCTCAGGTGACATGCCTCACTTTACCTTGACATCTGCCTATTTTTTTGCAGGTACGACAGTTACGGGCGCCTGACCAACATCACTTACCCCACTGGTCGAATAAGCAGCTTCCGCACAGATGCCGACAGCTCAGTCCGCATCCAGACAGAGGGCTCCAACAAAGAAGATATCACAGTAACTACCAACCTGTCAGCTTCTGGCACCTTCTACACACTTATGCAAGGTGAGTGTCTAACTGTAGCTCAGACAGTGAGCAGGTGATTTTCTGTTGTGTTTTGTGCGAGCTAATACTGGGACAAACTGCGAATATCGTAAAAAGTCCCATCTCTGTTCTTTTAAGAATGTGTAACCTGTTGAAGGATCTGACCTCTGGTTGATCAGACTGCTTCAGGGATTGCCTCAGTCGTGCTATCGCAGTTCTGAAAACCAGAACCCCCGACCTTTTTGTGGTTAAGGTGCTGTGCTCCTCTGAATCAGAAAGCTGTGTTGCATGGGCTCACGGCTCCTTCCAGGAACCCCCAAGGCAAGTCTGTGTCTGGTAAGGGACTAGACAGAAAAGCAATCTTGGGTGACTGGCCATCTTTAAGAACTGCCAGGGAGCTTACAGGCAAATACCCTGGGACTGAGCCTGGTGGAGCCCTGATACACAGTATTGTTGGGTGTCATGGTTTAAACAGAAACTTTCCAAGTGAAAACATTTTAGCTGTGATGAGTTTGGACAATCTAAAACGATCTTTGTTTCTTCACACACATTTTCCGAATTTGATTTGTCAGTGCTTTGTGGAAGCACGAATTAAGATTACATTTATCTTACCAAACTGAGGTGGACGTAGAAGTCAAACCTGAGTGTGTCACCACTTCTAAATTATAGACCTGAATCAAAGCAGTATTTCTTTTTCTTCCATTTTAATAACATGTGTAGTGTCATCCATCTGTTGATCCCATTTCCCTGAAATGAAGAATAAATATTGATTTTTATGCCATAAAAATAAATCAGAAAACACAATGCAGGTGGTCCATACAAGATCCTCCAGGAAATGTATTGAGAAATACACTTGAGAGATTTTATTTTGAAGCACTTGAGTTTTCAGATATCCAGCCTCACTAGATGAACACTGAATACTCATCGATAGCTTTTGATCGTTCTGGATCTAGTTTAGCAACTTCTGATCCAACCGCATACCTCTCCATCCCATAAATTCTGTTAAAGCTTTTGACACGTCCTCCACTGTCTGGAACAACCAAGCCACAGCAGGGCTGAGTCTGAAACCCAAGATGACCGTCTCCGGTTTCTCACTGTTGTTTAACGGAGTGGTCACCTCCATGTTGTGACCTTGTCTTAGACATCTGCCTGCTAGAGAAGCGGCGCCAGAAACTCTGCTGTTAATTAATTCACTATTGTCTGCTCTGCTCCGTATGCTGGCAACTGGGGGATCACATAACACATGAATTTACTGCCTTCCAGATTCTTTCCTGGTTATCTGGCTATTTGTCTGTAGTCATCTCAGCAAGCTTCAAGGCAATATTAAACGCATCAAATATAAAACTGACAAATGAACATTTGTCCAAGTTAAATATACTTTAAATACAGGTCAAAATAGATACAAGGTGTATATGTTAGGCACTATGTAGAGTAGTTACTAGCAGAAAACTTATAACAAGTCACATGTGTATCACACAGCTTGAAAGTTGGATAATCATCCCAAATAAAAGGATGACTAAGTATGATATATCCGTCTCATTTGTCTAATCTTTATTCTCTTTATCTACTTTCAGCAATTGTGTGAAAAAGACTGATTTCATTTTAAGTTCATTTGTCAATTCTGAAAGGATTAAATCATTTTAAGCACTAAAATATTATAAAAGTCTTCAACTTTTCAGGTTGTACCTTTGTACCATGATTTGGTTTTGTTTTAGGCAGACTCCAGCATCATCAGAGTAAAGGTCACTGTAGAGCAGATCCCTCCCCCGCTGAATTGTATGCATGCATTAGTGTTTACTCCCCACTTCAGCAGTATTTCCAACTATATTTGAGCTTACAGGCCTCCTGAGGTCTACCACAGAGGTTTTTGGTCAACTCCTGAATTAGGCATGATGGAGGGAGGTAAGGGCCAGTGCAAGGTCCGCCCTGCCTCCTCTGCTCATTTCTTACATTGCAAAAGCACACCCCACCTACTGGCGGTTTGTGCCAAAGAAAGATTCAACTCCATCGTTCCATGTATTGCTTGTTACTGTTCTCCATCCACTGTAAAGAAGCTGCCACAGCCACTTTCTTTCATTATTGTCTTCTTATAAATGAAGTCAGTAAACTAGTGTTTTACTGACACTGAATGATATTCTGGGATATTCATCCTGGTCCTTGTCAGTCTACTTATGAGAGGCAATGAGGAGGCATTCCCTGCTGGATGTATATAAAGCACTCAGAGGAAACATTTTCCACCGATCCTGTACTGTTACAGAGGTTGCCATCACAGTAGGGACAGGTTCAAATTTATCCCTTCTTAGTATGTGTTTATGTGCATGCCCCGCCTTCTCTGTGGCCAGAGGCGAGCAGGCAGCTTTGATATTTCCATCTCCCCTTATCCTCCAGGCTGCTGCAACAGCTGTAAAACTTTACTGGTGCTGTGAAACCTCTCACTATTGATCTCTGTTGTCATAGACTCGATATTACCGCAGTGGTTCAGTTTAATACTGCTGGCTTTCTTTTTGCTGTGCAGCCATTTTAGGTCATTATGTTTGTGTCTCACTGAGAGGAATATTAGATTTAGTTGTCTTATATCAGCTGCAAAAATCTCTTACTATTTCCTCCCTACTAACTGCAGTCGTTTTCCTCTATGTCTTCTCTAAATCACCAGAACAAGTTCGGAACAGCTACTTTATTGGTTTGGATGGCTCATTGCGGCTAGTTTTGGCCAATGGCATGGAGGTATCCTTGTACACTGAGCCTCATCTACTGGCTGGGACGGTCAACCCCACAGTCAGCAAGAGGAACGTAACATTGGCTATCGACAATGGCCTTAACTTGGTGGAGTGGAGACAGAGGAAGGAGCAAGCTCGGGGCCAAGTCACTGTGTATGGACGCAGATTAAGAGTAAGTATGCTGTTTTGGCAAGATTGAGCAATGGCTATACGCAGGGGTTTTCATCATTATGCCATTCATACGTGTCTGTTTCCTCATCATCTCTTACCTAAACGATTCGGTAAGGTTTAGACTTGTGCTTAAAGTTGCGGTCGGCAACTTTTTTTTAGTCATATTAGCTTGAACTGTCATGGGATTCTGGAAGTAGAATATTAAATAGGCTGTTTAGGAAAAATAACGAATTCTGTAGCTCCCTCTGAAGCCTGTAATCATGCTTGCAAAAACCGAGCGCTCCCGGCTGTTTTTAACCAATCAAGTTAGGGTGGAGGAATCCTACCTGTCAATCACAGCTTGTGCACACGCTGCTGAGCGTGAGTCTGCCCCAGCTTGTGTGCGCTCACACTGGTGTGAACTCACGTGCACAACCTCGTCCACAGAGGGGGAGGGGTTTGGGGGGCGATTCGGAGCTTGTTAGAGGTTGGGGGAGGGACCTGAAAGTTGTATCAGTTCGAATTTTCCGACTTTAGACTCGCAATTTTGAAAACCTGCCGACTGCAGCTTTAATGGGGGCATATAATGCTTAGAGAGCCTTAAAATATGAGCAGAGACCATCCCCTTGTTTCTTTTCCGCTTGTGTGTTACTAAATGAGCTCTGTAAACTCTTTCCTACACCAAATAAGCCCCGCCCACAAGTGTTGAATAACTCTCTTGAGAATTAGCTGCTGCCTCTGTCCATTGTTATTTACTCGCCAGAGCCACTTCTACGAACTCTAATATTAAAAGGTCTGAGCAATGAGCATGGCGTGACAAAAGCTCTTTCGATAGCTGCGAAAGCAAACACAAGAATCTCTGTGAACTCCAGACATGAGAAACTGGAGACCCAGCGAATTGCTTTTTATTATTTGTATTATTTGTGTTCCCACAACAATAAAAGAAAATCCCCAGATGTGGGATATTACTATGATTGTGGTTAATGTGGTTGACAGTACCATATGTTTACCTCTCTCCTACTCTCTGTTTACTGTACCTTGTGTGTCAATTCAGCTGAATTCCCTATGTAGCTGTTCTTATTTGCATATTTTTCTGTTTTGAATGAGTCTGGAACAGTGGCTGAAATGTGTCTTACCCAGCTGTTACCTGCAAGCCATTTCCTAACCTTTGTAAAATCCTAACTAAAACATTAAAAAAATGTTAAAAATCATCCATCCACAGACGTTAAAGACAACATCTGTGCTGAGATTTTGGCTTTGAGTTATCACTCATAGAACAGGTTAGAAATTACAGTGTTTATTTTCTCACTCTTATTTTATATTACACGTGAGCGCATGTTTAGAAAACTCAAAAGAGGTTCTGAGTATCAGGAGCAGCAGTTTCCCACTTGGATTCAAAGCTGCAGACACTAAAAAATGAACAATCTGTAAAGTTCAGTCATAGCAGCAGACATGATGGAGCTGGATTCATGTCGAGTGGCACTGGAGCTGTAAAACTGACAGTGACATTTATTTATTAATTTATTTTGCCATATACTGATCAAGGTCTTGTTCACACTATGACAAAGTTAAAAAGATACCAAAACCTGTTTTGCCAAACATGCTAGGATTGCTAGGACAGCAAATTGGCAAATGGCATGAAATGAAATAGCCTAACAATAATGCCACAGCTGCACAAAGGGTATAGAGTAAAGAGGTGAAGAGTATAGAAAAAAAAACACCTAATGCAAAGCATTTAAAATGACCCACTGGACATAATTATTAACACAGAGAACACAAATGAAGAAAAAACATGTCCTGCTCGTATTGTTTTCCTTGGCTGTGTAAAGCAAATAGCAACTTTGGTTAAGTTGTCATCCACATTCTTTTAGGCTCTGTTTACATTAATTCATTTCACCATTTCTTCGTGTCGGCGTCTTGCAAACTATTTACATTTACACTGAAACGGGAATCGGCTGATTCGCTAGTCACATGACTAATCAGCCATCACATCACATGATCGCCCTTGCATCTGGAGCATGAGCAACTGCTTTATATTAACAGATTTATCAGGGCTGCTCTGGACATTCGAAAGTTCTCACGCCATTCTTCGGCGACAACAACTTGGTCCACGAAATTGTCCCACCATGCGCTGCTTCTTCCCGGTCTAACCCAAAAGCGGTGCTCCATGTACGGCTTGCGTTGCTGCTGTGGCTGGGTTCTCATTATAAAAGCCGAATAGCTAGAGCTCAGCACTGCGTATCCCCGTTTCTCCCCGTTTACAACTGCTAAAATCAGCATCGTATGCGAATGCTTACGTGGGCTCCGGCGTATTTGAATCCTTCCACCTATGAAGTCGTATTCCAGTATTTTAATGTAAATGGACAGTGCATCCGCGATAGAAACGATATAGAAACAGATTAGTATAAACGGACCCTTAGAGACAACACTGCTAATGGGGAGGTGCCACTTTGTCTGTCACTGGCTGTTCATTTAATGGCCCTGTCGCCCCTTTGCAAGTGAAAGCTTCTAATGTATGTTACAGACAATGGCCCCAGGGGTGAGATAGGAAATGGGAGCAGCCTAATGGCAAAAACAGAGGGGATGAACAGTGCTGGAATCATTGAGCGACCTTGAGTGACATGTCAAGTGATATTACGTGGGTGGCGGGGTGAGAGTGTGGCAATGTGCGGCTGGAGGGGGCAGGCGGGGGGTTGGAATACAAAACAGATACGAAGAGGAGCAAGAGAGGGAATTGTATAGCTCTGATTCACAGATTATGTGTTGATGTGAGAAGGAAAGACAGAAGAAACCAGATCAGTACTATCTGGGTTTACTCTGACTGTGTTACTACACCGTGGATCCACACAGGCATGTGTTTATGGTGTTGCATTTTTCATGTCTGAAGTCTAAACAAGTCATCTGTGGTCCCCACTTTTCCCAGTCTACAATGCCATATGGTTTTTAGGCACCCCCTCGCCTGCATCCCTTTATGACTTACATTAATTCGGCAAAGTAACAGGATCAAAAGAGATGCATGTTAGGAACAAAAAAGACATTTAATTTGGTTACAGTTTGAGATCAAACGCGGCTGTTGTTAATTAACTAAACTGAATTAATTATGATAACTCATTAAAGGCAGTTTCACTTGTAAAATGACAGACTGAGATTGTCTTTTTTTAGACAAAAATCTTTGATATTGATTGGGAGATTAGATGTTGCTATGATGTTTTATGCAGAGAACAGTTAGAAATCTATCATTGCAAACGTGGTGCCCTGCAACGTCTCATTTCCCCCACAGACACACACCTACTTTCTTTCAGATATTCCCCTTAGAGGTGACGTCCAATTTGAAATTATTACCCTTGAGTGGGTTCCTGTTCTCATGGGAACTTTGGTTCGGATTTTTTTATTTTTTCCTTCTGCAGCATGAGTCTTTGGCAAGCCAGAGCTTGGCATGAGGAACTTTTCTGAAAAGAAATCAGGCTTCTGCTGCCTAAAAAAAGAGTCTAAAACACTGAACAGAGAGTTTCAGGAAATGCCAGAGCGGGGGGGGGGGTCTTGGTCTTTAATATACAATAACTTCTATTTAGGACTAAAAGGTAATAATTTCAGTGAAGTCTGACATTTGTGAAAGAATTTGAAAGATAACGAGGGAAAATAGCAACATAGACCCTAATCTTATTTCTACATCAACTGAAGGACCCCCATCCACCTCAGTCTTAGTACTGTTATTACTTATGCATTTCCAAATATCTAAGGATTTCTGCTGCTCGTGATTCTGTTGGTTTTACTGAAAGTAATCCTCTCAATTAGGTATCAGTGCCATTAATTGCCTCTGGTGTAATTGTCCCTTCACAGATGAGAAACCCAAGCGTCCATTTCTCAATGTGAGATTGAAAAAGGGAGGTTTCTTAGTAAGCCCTGTGTGACCTGCTTTGTGGGATGTATCTGGAAAGCAGCCAGAAGTTGCTTTCTGAGCCTCTGTAAGACGTTTTTAAGCCTTGGCAAGCCTTTTACTTAGCCAAATGATAACACACCCAAAGACACATTCTGAAGATTAATAAGGGGAGAAAAAAATGTGATAAATAGCTACAGATTCAGAAGCATAGTTCAGTTATAGCCGTAAACCTCTACAACCCCCATTTTACCTCAAATTACCAGATGATGTGTAAAACAATGGTTTTGTACGGAGATTTGCTCTGATAGTCAGTATAATCCCTTGTCCCCTCTTTAATTTATTTTCCTTTTGTATCCTTTACTTAAAGAGGCTTTTGACTTAATGTTAATAATAGAAATGTTTGTTCATCTTTTTGGCGACAGCACGTGAGCTTCCTGCTAAAGCCGAGACTCCTCAAAGTGATTTGTATGTGCTGTGATCTCAGTGAAGCCAGAGATCAATGTTCTTCGCCAAAGGTGGTTGGTCACATTAGAGAAGAAGAGATTTTTCTATCCTCTTTTACAATTTGCACATCTCTACACACATTAATTATTTTCGGTAAGCAGTAAAAATGAATTTAATGATCAATGTGACTCTACTGTTTCTTCCATGAATAGGCTAATTCCCACTACAACTACTGAATCTTTATACAAACAAAGAAATGTCTTCCTTTTTACATTTTCATTACTTCGGTGGCTCCTGCAGTCCTAAGATAGAGCGCCTCTGTTGAAATTAAATGCTTGGAAAAGAATAATATAGAATAATCACTTGGTGATTAAAGGCTCTTCTTAAGGTTTCACTTCAGAGGAGTTGTGCACAAGTTCCATCCCATCATTTCAAAGCTCTAAACATGTCTCTTCCTTCTTGATGGAGGTCCTTTGTTCAAATTAAATGTTTCTAATTCCGTGCTTCTTCCCCAATAGGTCCATAACAGGAACTTGCTCTCATTGGACTTTGATCGAATCACCAGGACAGAAAAGGTCTATGATGATCACAGGAAGTTCACTTTACGGATCCATTATGATCATGCCGGTCGGCCCACTCTGTGGGCACCAAGCAGTCGTCTGACTGCAGTCAATGTCACCTACTCCAGTGGAGGGCACGTGGCAGGTATCCAAAGAGGAACCATGTCTGTACGCATGGAGTACGATCAGAATGGCAGAATCACTTCCCAGATATTTGCCGATGGGAAATCTTGGACCTACACTTACCTTGAGAAGGTATGAATTGCTGGAGTTTTGATGAAGATTAAATGGTTTAAAGATAAAAATGTAATAAACTTTGAAGAGACACGTTGTAGGAATAAGCTGTGGAGGTGTGTTTGCATAAGAAACTTGACGTGAGAGTTAAGACGGGTTAGAAATGAACTTGTAATTCTCCTGCCGAGTGTGTACTGCACACACAGATATGAGCCAAAATGTAATTAAAAGTGTCTAGAGCCCAGAAGACGCTATACTTTGTTACCTTAGTCTGACAGCAAAGTTCAAGCAGAAATAGCTGTGGTGAAAAAAAACTGAGAGAAATGTCACTTTCTTCTCACTAATTGAAGGAATGAATGTAGGGGAAAGTGAAGAGCTGCTATTCTCCAACTTATACATTTACTATGGAAATGGCAGACAGTCACCTTGTTAATAGTTTACAGAAGTTTTCATCAACTTCTAAGTAATTACTGTAGATGTAGCCAGATACTGTAGCCTTACAGCAGATTTAGAGGCATCATTTATTAGTTCAAGACAGATTAAGATTTTCAGATTTGCTGAGTTGTGAAACATTCAGATCCCACATGCTGTTCAGATCAAATTAGAAATACGAGAAGCAGCTTGTTTGCAACAACATCCCTTGAGGAAATATTAAATTTAGAGGAACATCTCCATTTCTGTGCTTGGAATTAGATTTGTCCTTACTCAGCCTTGCTCCACAGAGTATATTAAAGTTCTGTTATGGGGGGCATGCGATCACACAGTTTTTTTTTTCCAAGTTCCACCATATTGACAAAAAAATTACAGGTAATAACTTTTATCTCCTAAATGTTTCTGTAATTGTTTTACTGGATCACAACTTTGTGTAAATTAATGGTTATTTAGAATCAATTTGCTTTATTTTTATTCCAGACTGTCTGTTCATGTAATAGCAACATATCATATATATTGCCTCCAAAGTGAGGCTTTTAAATAAAATCAATCTTACACTGTATTGATATTTCACAAAGAACACTCTGCTTCCTCCTCTCTTCACAGTCTATGGTGCTGCTGCTCTACAGCCAGAGGCAGTATATCTTTGAATTTGATAAAAATGATCGACTCTCCTCTGTGACCATGCCCAACGTAGCACGGCAGACACTAGAGACATCTCGCTCCATCGGTTACTACAGAAACACCTACCACCCCCCTGAAGGTAACGCTTCAGTGCTCCAAGACTATAGTGAGGATGGCCAGTTGCTGCAGACCACCTACCTGGGCACAGGCCGCAGGGTCATCTACAAATACGGAAAGCTCTCAAAGATGCTGGAAATTCTCTATGACACCACACGCATTGGTTTCTCCTATGATGAGGTGGCAGGAATGTTGAAGACTGTTAACTTGCAGAGTGAAGGCTTCACCTGCACCATCCGCTACCGTCAGATTGGCCCACTGATTGACAGGCAGATCTTCAGATTCAGTGAAGAGGGCATGGTCAACGCCAGATTTGACTACGTCTATGACAACAGTTTCCGAGTCACCAGCATGCAGGCTGTCATTAACGAAACACCGTTACCAATCGACTTGTATCGCTATGATGATGTATCTGGCAAAACAGAGCAGTTTGGCAAATTTGGAGTGATCTATTATGACATAAACCAAATTATAACGACTGCTGTGATGACCCACACCAAACACTTTGATGGTTATGGTCGAGTTAAGGAGGTCCAGTATGAGATTTTCCGTTCACTCATGTACTGGATGATGGTGCAATATGACAACATGGGGCGTGTGGTGGCCAAGGAGCTGAAAGTTGGACCTTATGCCAACACCACACGCTACGCGTATGAGTATGATGCTGATGGGCAACTTCAGGTGGTCTCCATCAATGACAAGCCTCTGTGGAGGTACAGCTATGACCTAAATGGCAACTTGCACCTCCTCAGCCCTGGAAATAGTGCACGCCTCACTCCTCTACGCTATGATATTAGAGACCGCATTACTCGCTTGGGAGATATTCAGTACAGAATGGATGAGGATGGTTTCCTCAAGCAGCGAGGAAATGATTACTTTGAGTATAACTCAGCTGGCCTGTTGACCAAGGTGTACAACAAAGTTAGTGGATGGAGTATCAAGTACCGTTACGATGGCCTGGGCAGGAGGGTGTCCAGCAGAAGCAGCATGGGCCACCACCTCCAGTTTTTCTATGCTGATTTGTCCAGCCCCACTCGGGTCACCCATATGTACAATCACTCCAGCTCTGAGATCACCTCACTGTATTATGACCTACAAGGACATCTGTTTGCCATGGAGTTAAGCAGCGGGGATGAGTTTTATGTGGCATGTGATAACATAGGCACGCCTTTGGCTGTGTTCAGTGGTTCAGGACTCATGATCAAGCAGATCCTCCACACAGCGTTTGGGGAGGTTTACCTTGACACCAACCCCAGTCTCCAGCTCATACTCGGCTACCAAGGAGGACTGTATGAGCCTCTTAGTAAACTGATCCACATGGGCAGACGAGATTACGATGTCCTCGCTGGCCGCTGGACAACACCAGACCATGAGATTTGGAAACGTCTGAACAGCAACCATATTGTGCCATTCAACTTGTACTTGTTCAAGAGCAACAATCCCCTCAGCAATAATGAGGAGACAAAGTGCTACATGACGGGTAAGTTCACTTCACACACCCAAGATTCACAGTAGTGAGATGGCTGACTTTGAAAAATGAATCATTTAAATGAAAAGTGCAGTTATACTGGATAAACCATAACAAATAGGTGTCTAAAAGTATTGCAACCAAGTTTCGTTTAAAACGACAGCTGCCATTATCTGCAATAAAGCTAGTTGTTTTCTAAGACTCATTGCAAGCTTTTGGGAAGTATGTGTTTTACATGGTTGTACTGCAGTCACATAACAGAATCCTATGATTAGGACTTTCCATCTGGCAATAAGGATAAGACTCATCGCAATTATGACAAAAGATCCGATGAATACGAGATGTAGATTTAATTTTTACAAGAAGATATCCTCAGAATGATTGAAAGAGATGATGTGGTTATCATCCACTTTTCCAGATTGGTCTGAAAAAGAAATATAATCTGTGTCATGAATTATGGAACTTTTATATTAAACATCAAAACGTTAAGCATGATAGTTGAACAGATGAGACATAGACTCTCACAATCTAAAACTACAGGTTTGCAGGTTTTTGCTGCTGCTAAAACAATCATGGATGTATTTAACTACTTGTCACTGTATAAAGGTAGAAGAAGACTCAAAACCTAAACCTTCATTTATGTTTGAAACTGCTTTTGCTTGCAGCAAAGAAATTATTTATATTTTTCTATTATTTGTATTCTAAAGAACAAGCCTCAGTTGGAGCAACAGACCCTTCATGAATTAAATTGAAAAGCAGTGTGGCTAGTAGGTTTTAAAGAGCTCCCTCGCTGAGAATCTGAGATGGGGCGTATGTGTGTGTGTGTGTGTGTGTGTGTGTGTGTGCATTTATTCTTGTGCATGTATCCAGTGGCTATCATTTTAAAAGTGCTCAAAGGGAACAGAGTTGTTCGGCAAAGCCCTCTTGGTTGTTGAACACTCAGATCTTTCCCAGAAATACTCCTTTTTTTGTGGTAGGGGGGAGGTAAATGGCAGTGAAAGCACCCCAGTGGGGAAGGAAAACACAATGGATCCATACAAACCTTAGCCGGGGCCAGTTGTATCAACCTCTTCTTTTGGAAGGGAAATTACACTGTTAACAGAACTCTGTGAATATTTTGCAATAAAAACAATCATCTCAGTCAGATCTTCTTCATAAATGTGTTATCTAATTCTCTGCATTACTTCAGCATTTTTGTTAACTCGATAATGGATATATGAATGTTTTATTTTATTTACTTTTTACCCTTTATTTATTTAACTGAAGGGTAAAATCCAATTAGACAAAAGGTGTGCAATCAATTTAATGGAATAGAAATGGTAGGTTTATTCTTATTGTATGCTTTTTCAAAGTAGACTTAACTAATTGGATTTTACAGAATGTAGACACACCGAGAGGTAAAATATAGGCAATTTCCGCTCAGGTGGCATCCAGCCTTCGACGTCTTTCTGTTCAACAAAGCCATTTAGCCGCCTGCCTATCAGAATACCGTTGAGCTTCACAATCCTCCATTAGGGGCTGACTGGCATTTGAATGCTAAACAGACCAGTAGATACATTTTAGTGGGTCTACCTCAATTGTGATTGATGACACTGACATTTACATTCCTTTCACTAAATTACCAGGGTCCTTTCATTGTCCTCAAGCAAATTCTTATTTAAAAAATCAGGTGCTTTGTCAGGTGCCACAATGTGGCAGTGCCAGCCTGTGACAAACCTGCCCCCCAGGTGTCACAGCAATGATTCTGCTGTCCATAACAGGGGAGAGATGCAAATGGCTCAGTTTTAATGGGTTTTTGCTTCCTGCCATGGCTGGAACCTTCTCTGTGGTACTCAGAATTATTGACAGCATTTTACAGCGGATTGCAGCAGCACCTACAACCACAGTATTTTTGGCTGTGTTTTGATGGACCACGTTATTATTAGTATTGCAAGGATATAAATTTTAAACATGTCACTTTCTCTCTTCCCATCTCATTAGAGAAATATTACTGTAAAAGAACCTGCTAAGTGTTAAAAATATCTGATGTTGACGTCTCTGGTGACATGAAATTACAGAATGTAATTATCAGCACAGCAGATGCTCTCAGATGTCGTTTGTGGGACCCAGCTGTGGGCCATTAGTGTGGCACCTGCAGGAGTGGACATGAGTCATTACCACCACCTCAAGTGTTTCGGATAGCTTGTTCACTTTTACAAACAAATCATGTGCTCCTCCAGATATAGAAGTCTTAAGAAGACCTCCACTCAACCACAAAATTTCAACTGTTTCAAATGATTCAATCAGTGTTTTCCATGGTTTGTCTCAGTCCAGCAATGGTTGTGTCTGTTAATAGTATTTATGTGCATCCATGTTTTGACTCCTCCCTTACAGATGTGAACAGCTGGTTGGTGACCTTTGGCTTCCAGCTGTACAACGTTATCCCTGGTTATCGTAAACCAAGCACAGAGACCATGGAGCCATCCTACGAGTTAGTCCGCACCCAGATCAAGACACAGGAGTGGGATAGCACCAAGGTAGCCGCTCATCTATTTCAGCTTTCTTCCTGCCACAGATCATCTTCTACTTCAGTTCCTTTCATTTCCAACATCATTAGCAAACAGGCATGCTCTGTGTAGCCAGATTCCCAAAGGATGTGCCAGCTATCAGGCCAAACATGGCCCAGTGAGCCAGGTCTCTGGCTCTTGTCTTCATCTTGGGGAATGGGGTCAGGCTAAACAGCTCTTGTAATTGTCCTGCCATTAGGGAAATCCAGTCTCCATTCCCTCCACCACTGGCCATTGATTTAATCTCAGTTTTACACTGTTGCCAAGGACTGAAAAGAAGTAGACATGCTCTAATTCTTGCTTTCTATCAGCCCTTTTAAGTTGGCCCCAACTCACTTGAATTATTGAAGAGGCCACTGTTGTTTTCATGCATTTGGTTACAACTAGACAAGTGAACGGCACCCATCAAAGGTACAGATCCACGTTGAAGGACACTTCAGCTGCTGCCTTGATGCTTATTTGCATTAAAATGTTTTCTTCATTTGTAAGCCAAAAAGCTACTGGGACTATATCATACAAGGTCATCCATGACCTTTGATCTGACCAGCCAAACATAACGAGCCCAACCACACCAAGAGGGTATAATAAATCTGAAAGGTGCTGATTTAAAATGTGCCATGAGCACTCTGAGTCTTATTTCCACACTCCTGATTTTTTTTTTCCATCTTGTTTCCACATTGATTTCTGATTTTTTTTATGGATACTTTATAAAAAAAATATCAAATCTTACTTTCAGTTACACACTAGGCTTTCATTTTGCAACATCTGTTTCATGAAATAATTCTTCATAAGACTTCGACTTAAAGCTGCAGTCTGCAAGATTTGTTGTTGTCATACGTAAAGTCCTACTTTTTGGCATTTTAAGAGTTTACATCATCTATCAGAACGCTTGAAGTTGAAAACGGTGACCTCCGTAGTCGCAAAATGCAAGAAATGCTTATTTTTTAACCGAAAAATAAAAAGTTATTCAACTTCCTGTCCCGCCCCTTCAAAACACACGAGAACTCGTGCACGTAGACGTGCACGCCAGATGCGCCTACACGACTCCTCATTCATCAACTCACCTGTCATTTGCGATCATGGAAGACACAGTAAGTAGACTAGCCCGTAATGAAGTTCAATAGTCTAGATAAATAAGCGTGGGGACGAGCCTACCTTGTATCACGCGTGCACAATCGGTGATTGACAGGCAGCAGAGCCCAGCTCGTAAACCTGATTGGTTACCTTTTACCGGTCCGGTCTGCAATTTTGTAAATAAACCTGCTGGCTTTGGAGGGACCTAGCGGGACATATAGGGGACATAGAGAACTCTTTTTTTTTTGTATTGGGGTATTTACTTTCAGAATCCCCGGACAGTTCCAGGCATTATGCTTGAAAAAGAGTTGCAGACTGCAGCTTTAATGTGTCATATCTGAGGTTTAGTTTATATCGTGCTTCCTTCACTAAGAACCACAAAAACCCAGGGCCTCAGTCATATGTTTAGAAACACAGAGACAGACAGACTGAATTTCTCTCAAATGAATAAATCAATAAAAAAAAAATATATATGAAGATTTATTTCTGTTTGTGAGGAAGCTTTTCCTTCAGCACACCTCTGCACTTGCTCCTGTAAATGGAGGAACTGAGATAATTAATCTTTACCTTGTTTACGAGGCGAGGTATGATATTATTATCCACACTTTCTGCCCCTGAAACCATGTTGATCCTCACATGAGATGGCCAGACCAGCCCAGTTAAGTGCAGGGTTCTTTCAAGCATGAATATAACTTTGAAACTACATGTTATATGTCAGTACTTTAATTTCATTCCATTCAGAAGAAAGGTATAGCTGCCTCTCTGTCTCTATCTGTTTAAGCCTCTTTTTTTGCTATGCTGCTCAGTCCACACACAGATTGAAAAATGCCATGAGGGGACAGACAGATGAGGTCTGCGCTCTGTAAGGCTTGTTCTCTCATTCAGAGTTCTGCTGGAGGCTGATTGCACCCCCTGCTATGTGAATGATGCCTCTCTTGGAGTGTCCCGGGAGGCTGTTTCAGTAAAGTGGAGGACATTGCCCTCTGTCCCCCACCGCCCCTGGAACAGCTGAACAGGTCACACGCTGGCACAGTAAACAAACGTGGAGTGGCATGGTGTGAAATATTCCCCCCAAGCCATGATTTCTGAGGAGCCCCAGAGCACATCTGCCTCCTCCCCCTTCATGTGTCTCCCCTTATGTGGTGTCACGTCAAAGAAGAGGCAGGCATGCTGGTCATCACAGCACGCTTTACTCTCCTGAGCCCCACCCAACCCCCCCCAGCCACCCTGTAACTGAGGCACAGAAAGTCAGAATTAGAAAACTGTCATGAAGACTTTGAATGTTACTCATGACAAAACTCCTCAGGATCCTTGCAACCTCATATATTGGATGATGGTATGAAGGCAGAACATCTGAGAGCCTTTTAGTTGTTGCTTACATGCACTCAGGCAACCAACTCACTGTGTGCTGGCCAGTTTCCATTTCACATCATTTTATCATCATCTTTTGATTTTAACATCTTTCTTTCTTCTTGAAGAATATCTCTTGTCAAGTAGTATTAAGACCAAATATCAACTTAGCTTAAGGCCCTTTGGTATCTCTTTTGATGCCTTAAGAAATGAGTTACTCTGTATACACTAGTTACCAACAAATTCTTGTTTCATATTTGGCCCAGCAGAGCTGTCAGAAGACAGCAGTTTCAACCATTTTCAAAATATCATGCCTGTCGCAAATGATCAGACGGATTTGCATTAGCTGACAAACACCTCTGCCTCTACCTTGAATGTCTGTGGTGCGATCACATCTTTAAATTATCATAGTTTCTTCTTTGGCACTCAGAAGCAATTTCTTCCCCTTTTTTTTAAAATAATGTAATAAGGAAGCTTAATAAGAATGATGTCATTTTTGTGTCGTCTTTCAATTTATTAGGAACCTTTAAAAGCTATTTGAGAGGGTTTGAACTTTATTCATTGTTTTCTCCAGTCAGTTCTTTGTATAATGTCAAATCATCATCATTCAGTCCTACATGTTAATACAAAAGACACTCTGTAGCTGTGGCACTGCAGAGATGGTGTTAATGAAGTAGTAGCAATCTCAGTTTTGAAAAGAACGCATCTAAAAGCCAACAGGACTGCTTCGTCGGCAAGGATAAAGGTTACAAGCCAAACGAGTGGTAAATGTTGTGAACAAAATCTTCAAACTGTATTTTTTTAATCAATTTCTCGCTCAGAGAGAAAACAGAAAAGATTGTATCCTGTGTGTGTAGCTGCTGCAGGGGCTGTGACTAAACACTATTGTCTTTCTTCTGCAGTCTCTGTTGGGTGTTCAGTGTGAGGTTCAGAGGCAGCTGAAGGCTTTTGTGAAGCTGGAACGTTTTGGTCAGATCTACAAAGCCAGAAGTGCTGGATGTCCTCAGACCGAGGACAAGAAGATCTTTGCCTCTGGTGGCTCCATTTTTGGGAAAGGTGTGAAATTTGCCATCCGAGACAGCCGCATCAGTACTGACATCATCAGCTTAGCTAATGAGGACGGACGTCGTATGGCTGCAGTGCTTAATGATGCCTTCTACCTTGAAAACCTTCACTTCACTATCATGGGAATGGATACCCACTACTTTGTCAAACTGGGTTCAGTGGAGGGAGATCTGGCCCTCATCGGCATGACTGTGGGCCGCCGCACGCTAGAGAATGGCGTTAATGTGACAGTGTCTCAGGTCAACGCTGTGCTCAATGGCAGGACTAGGCGCATTACTGACATCCAGCTTCAGTACGGCGCGCTGTGTCTGAATACGCGTTATGGCAGCAGTGTGGATGAGGAGAAAACCCGCATTTTGGAGTTGGCCCGGCAGAGAGCTGTCGCCCAGGCGTGGGCCCGGGAGCGCCAGAGACTGAGGGACGGAGAGGAGGGCTCACGGACCTGGACTGAGGGAGAGAAGCAGCAGCTTTTGGGCTCTGGAAAGGTGCAAGGCTACGATGGATACTACGTAGTTTCAGTTGACCAATATCCCGAGCTGGCAGATAGCGTCAACAACATTCATTTCATGAGACAGAGCGAAATGGGCCGAAGGTGACATGAGCACAAGGCTCTCTAGTGAAGGACTCATATGTAGGAAATGGGACTTCTTGCCAAAGACAGTTGTGTACATGACCACGTTTTTTTTTCTTTGACCGTGCTCAACTTGGTTTTTAATATACTCTAAAAAAAAAAAAAAAAAAAAATGGTTGCAATCAGCTGCACTGTATTATTGGAAGAGTGCCCTCCTCCTTCTGACGATTCTTTAACAGTCTTTGCCCTTCAAGTGCGGCTGCTAGAGGATGAAAAATTGTGATGTCTTTGACTTATTTTTGTGACTCCATTTCCTCATCCCTGTTTGTGATTCTGTTCAAAGGAATCTAAGAGGAGTACTGGTAATGCATTATGTTCACTGGCTCACTCTGCTGCCAGACTTGCAGATTGTTATTCACAAGCTTGCTCCATTCTGCCTTTTTTGCGCCTCAGCCAAGGAGATTCCTTCTCTGTTAATCAGTTCTTTTTTATACTTGAAACCTTCATAGCCCCAGTCATCCATAAATAATGAGAGAGATTTATGTTAGCAGTGAAGCCCTTCTTCAAAACCCCAGCTGAACTTGTCAAAGCACCTTCATTTGTGTAATGTCTTGTAATTTTATAAGAGGAGGCTTTTTACCCTTTGTGGTCGTAGCTTGGAAGGTCTCTGTGCACCCGGATTGCGCACGTTGGCCTTTTTTATGAACTACAAAATTAGCTAAATTGCTTAATTGTATAGTAAAGCCAACAAAAGGGTTAAGAGGGCAGTTTTTGATTTGGATTTATTTCATTTCTAACTGGATTTTCTTTTTCAAAGGAAGAAAACATGGGATTAATTGTTCTCTCTCTTTTTTTATAATTTGACTGTGGTCAAACAAGTTGATCATAAAAATACATAAGAGCCAATCCTGTAAGAAAATACTGTGGAATTAATGTCTGTATTAAACAACAAATGGTATTTTACAGGAATGGTTTTGAATTATATATTAGTTTTGTTTTATAAATAGCTATATGAATTAACAGTATAACAAATGTGAATTTAAAAAAATGTGAATTATTGTCCCATCTATTGTTAATTGTTGTACTTGAACAATACTTAAGGGTGTTTGAACACATGGAATAAACTATGGAGGTGGTTTAGTTAAATCAATTACTGTGTACTTCATCAGATCGACTGCATTTTACAGATTTGAATTGTTCAGGGAAGGCACTGTTTGTTCATCAGTGAGCTTAAGTCAGTATTCCGCAACACAGAGTCCAATAAAATAAATATTTTTAAAAAGTAAGGCAAGGAAGGTCAAACCAGTGACTTCAGTCACACGTGCTTCGTTAGCACACTGGCTGCAGAGATAGATAGGCTTTGCATTGTGTTGTAGGTTTCAAAAATGCCTTTGCCCTCAGGGCTGCCTGCAGGTCAGCCTGAAAAGTGCTTTCATTCTCCACAATAGGACTCCACCCGGTCCCATTGCTGGTGGAAATGCATTAGAGCTGCAGGTGCACTAGTTCCCGTTTACAGACGTTTAAAGGTCCTCTATACAAGCCAACCTTGGAAATAACCCACGTGGACACTTTTTAGCTCTCATACATCTGTGCCCCCTCCCAAGCCGTCAGTGGATACTGCAAAGGACAGTTTACTTCTGCTCATTTGAAAAAGTCACGATGTGAAAACTCAAGAGGAGTTGAGACTATTTTGGAAAGTATGACATTCATTTGACTTCTGGTACTTTTTGAACTATGCCAAGCCACTGCACACTTGTTGACTGTCATTTTTCCATCAAACATAAGGACTTGTCTCCGTGTGTGGGGGTGGTGAGAGCACGGTTGAGTGTGTCAAAATGTACAATGATAAAGCAAACAGTACGTGGTTAGTTTTTCTGATGTGGGTTGATTCAGTGACATTTTGTTTCCAAAAAATATATATATGTATGTTCAACATAATATGAATGAAGGATATTTGCATTGTGGAATATTGCACTGAGAACTGTTGCGTCATGAGACTGTATCTTTTTCTAAAGTTTTGGACTCATTTTGAGTTTTGGTTTGTTCTCAACACTGTGTTTTTAGCGCTTCTCTTTGACTGTGTAAATATGAAGACATCAGAGTAAGCTGTAAATAAAATGCAAATGTAGATACCTCTTAGAGCTACATCGGTGACCCTGTGTAGTCTTAAGGTAGAAAAAATAAAGGGAATATTTTGTGTTTATTTTTTTGTCCTTTTGTTTCTGTTGTTTATTTTGTATGTTAAAAAGTATTCTGTTACTTCATACTAAAATCAAACAAATGTTAATCTTACATTCATTTTAATGCGCTCAATTTAGAAATGTTCTTAGTTCATGCATCATACAGAATCTACATTCATTTACATCTTTGAGTGCATTTTATTATAATAAGTCCACCATAATTTGATACAATGACAATGTAATATTGGACATTGAATCATTATTTACTTGAACCAATATGAACCATTATTTAGTTATCCATTAGATTCTCCCATGGACTGAGCATGTGGTTGAACACCAGATCATAAAGTACAGTCTAATGAAAATGTCTTTAAAGCAAATGCATTTATGTGTTATAAGACACGCAAGCATCGAGGGATGCTTTGCAAAACTTTACTGTGAATACACCAGTCAAATGTGAGGACATATCCTTTGATGTTACAAAAGCCACTAGGGGACTGTTTTTAAACTTGATAACTTTATTGAAACAAGTACAGCTCAGGGGGCTAATTCTGCCAGTAGGCGGGATGGTTTGGGAGCCAGTATGTGGTGGAGACATGGGAGCCTGGAACATTTACACTCGCTGCAGGCAGAGCTGAGCACAGTGCCCAGCAGAAAGCACCATGGCCTGTTTTACTGCAGCAGACACCATGCTCTCATTTGTTCTCCTGCACTTTGCTTTAATTTGAGCCAAGGATGCCACTGAGCTCTCTGTGTGAAGGACAAGCATTAGGAAGCTATCACACGCTAATGTTTGCTTCAGCTAGTTTGACTCCCCAAAAGGAAATACTCAATCCGTGGCTCTCATTTTCTTTGAGATAGCCTCAGCCTCCAGCCGCATCGTGCCTCTGGAAAAGAGGATTTCTTTAAAGAGAGAACAGAAAGTGCTGCTTGCAGAGAACCTGTGCAGGATGAATTCAACTACTGCATTGAGTCAAAATGTTCTAAAGCGTGGAGGAATGCAGGCTGTTGGCAGAATCATAATAATGATAACATCACTTCAAATTGTAGCAGAAATGAGGTTGCTATAGAGAGCTTTGATGATGAAAAGGAACATTTATTTTATATTTATTAACGGATAGAATCAGATCCTATACTTCATCATTCACAAAGCCTAATGTTTGAAATGACTATAATTATATGGCATGGTATTCACACTTAACAAATCCATCAAAAAGCATCATGAAATGTTTTTCCTATTTGCCTATAGAGAACAAAATGATGCAGCTAATTTACACACAGCACTGCTCCATCAATGAGTGGCTCGTCATTTTTGCTGTGGAGCAGGGAGAATATTCAGAATTTCACGGTTAATCAATTAAAGCAACAAATTGTGATGGTTACTAATAACAATGAGTTTTTGATTCAAATGCACTTCAAATAACAACCAAGACCAGCTTATCTCCTAGAATGTGTACGCAAACGGTTTTAATCATCAGACGGAGCTGTTGTCTTCAGTATTGTTTGTCATGTGCTGGTTTATCTTTCCTTTTGGGATGGTGGGATGGCTCCCAGAGATTGACAGCTACACCCTCTCCGTTGCATGCAGTTAAACTTGGAATTTGATTCACTTAACAACAACCATTACTTTCAGACATGACTAACCCCTTCAAGAAATTTATACAAGAGGAAAGAAGAAAATTCTGTTCAAAGCTTGATTTCACAATAGGTAGGGAAAGGCAAACCTTTCTGTAAAACCCATGCATGAACTATTTCTAATTACCTGGGCAGAATCTGATGTGAAGCGAAATCTTCACATTGCTTTCACACTTCATCTGTTTCCTCTCGCTGATAATTCTGAGCCCAAGTGTTGGATAAACACTGCCAGAAGTAGTTGATGTTGAAATCAACAAAAGGCTTGATTCCTGCTGTGGGCTAACCATCCGTTCCGTCAGTGAATTATGTACAAGGTCCAAAAAGAACAACTAAAATGAAACACCTGCTGTTTTTCTCTGTCAATCCCAGATACATTACTTATATGACAGCAAGCTGCATTCATTTTCTCAAAGATCAGCAATGTCTTTTACAAGGAAAGTCACCTTGGCATTGACTGGTTACAATTGTTCGAGTTTTCTCAACCACCATAAAATAACTGGTTGGAATGAGGGTCCACATCTGCTGTGTTGCCTTAGAACAGCTCTATGTGCCTGTGTGAATAGATGACCGCTTTATATTCTTTCATCATTCAGGTTCACATTTCCCTTTTCAACCATTATGCAAATGTTAGACCTGTCGTAAAAGCTAATGGGGCAAAGAATGGTAAACCAACTGGCAATCGAAAAAGGGGACAGATCTTTCCTCAAGGTTCAGGTCTCTTTTGGATGCCCAACATGATGACAGAACACAGCAGCAACAGATGCACTCAGTAAAGCCTCAGCTCTGGAAATGAGACTGATGAGATGCTTTTCAAAGTGTCATATTTTTATAGGTCATATAAAGGCCAGTGTCGCCTCTCATACAAAGTGACCTGTGAAAAGAAAATGGAAAATGTGTAGTATTGGCACCTTAGGCAATACAGTGCTGCAGGTTCGTAATGTGAGAGGCATTACCCCCCCCCCCCCAAAAAAAAAAAGAAGCCTAAGACCCCCATTAAAGTGCCTGCACTGCCCCCTTTTAAGGTGACATAATGTGACAGTTCTCACCTCTGTGCCAGCATGTGCTCATTACATGCTTCTCAGCACTGAAGTTGTATTAACTGACATAAGCATTGCAGAGACGATCAATAACCTGTGATGGGAAGTCATATTAAAGCTAGCCTCACAAACTCACAATCTTGGGTTTCTTAATGAATGACTGCACCCGCAGCCTGGAACTACAAGCTGCTTGACATGTGACACAAAAAACATCCTGTATTGTGCAGAATTTATTTGCAAGTTTTTGGAAAAACTTTTTTATTATAAAAACTTTTCTTGAATTTTAATCGATGTAATGTATAATGTGTGTTTGTCTCCTTGGTTACCTCAGCTTGAGCAACAACTTCTCATTTTGGATTATATCAGAAGCTCTAAGAAATGAATCCTGTCAGTGCATTTCTATCTGTTTGTTTCAGAAATGTGTTTGTGTCTGGTTTATGTGTGCTGGACTCCGGCAGGGTCTTGGTGGACTCGGTGGACTCGGTGGACTCACTGGAGGCATAAGCCACAGCTGCAGCTGCCATCTACCATCACATTTCCCTTGACAGGTGTGAACAAAGGACCCAGAGAAATGTCACTGGAGCATTTTTAAGTCACACCGACACTGCTTGCATTCAGGAATGAAACTGCCTTTGCACATTATGCAAATCATATTGACAGCATATCTGATGCTTTTATTAGGCTAATTATGCCTGAGGTTGAATCTATCCAAAGTAAAGGATCAGTGCACATTCAAAACCACACGTTTGGAAGCATTCGGGTGCACTAAAAGGTTAAGGGATGCTTAATGTTTTAGGACAGCCTATCATGTCGCTCTTTTTTACCGTGGAAAGTAAGTGTTATTGATTTCTGTTTCAGACACGAGCACCAATCATCATCAGTCAGGTGCCGTCTGCATTGTTTAGCATGATTTAAGTGATGGAAAGTACTTCCCAAAGATTGATTAATGAAAACAAGTACACAAAATGTTTTCTCTACTCTTTATGTTTCATTACCACAGCTGTGAAAACATCTAACAAACCGCCTCTTTCATCTATGTAAAAGTATGATTAAACTGAAAGTGACGGAAAAAAAGAGCCAGTTTAGGTAAGGAAAGGTTTGTTCTCCACTGAGATACTCAGGTTTGAAACAAGACATGCATTATCAATAGGTTTGAGCTGATGCAAATCACATCAAAGCAGCACAACAATATCAAAAATATATAATGTAGAAGCTTTCTTTATGTTAAAATGTGAAGTGGTAAAAGAATGTTCAAACCGAATGATAAACAACTTCAGATTCAAGATCAAGATCAAGATGGCAGCAGGTGGAACAAACGTCTTGTTCCCAGCACCACGGCAGGCTCTATTCAGAAAGGCTGAATAGTACTTCTATAGCTGGTTAAACTAAATGAGAAAAGTGAAAAAAGAAATAATAAAACTACCCTTAAAGGATAAGACCGGTTTTTTGACAATGGGCCCTTGATTTCACATTATAACATGATGTTCTACTCAGCCCTGCTTGTTGTTGGTAATTTGGAGCTGTTCCGAAGATATTCGAGAGGCGTCTGGCTGCTCTCTTGAGATATTCGGCCATGAAACGGTTTCCTATGGGCAAGCTTATACAGGCACAAACTATGCTGTTTATAATTTATTAATTACTGTACATTAGCACTGATAACGTGGAGGTGTGTCGCTTACTTAAAAAAATCCGGGTTACTGTAATTTTGATTTTTTTGTCGTAAAGTGGGTGTTACTGACGTCCTCGTCGTGCTACTGCCACAGACAGCCCACAGACCTGCTGCCTATTTATTCATTCGGCTGTTCTGTTTGGTTTGTGGGTTTTGGTATGTTCTTGGGGTTTTAGATTACAGGTTTATTCCAGATTATTCACCTGATATACCTTTTTCCTGGTTTTCATCAGTTATCTTAGTTTTATAATGATCATTGCTTTGGTTTTTGTTCTCAGCTCTGGTTTAGTTTTTCTTAGTGCCTTGGTTTAGTCTCTGTTGCATTTTGGTTCAGTTCCTCATTGAAATCTAGAGATCTGGTCGAAGTGAATTCAGGTTTAGTTCTTCAGCCCTCTGTGTTAGATTCTGTTGTGTCCTTGTTTTTGTCATAAGAGTTTTGATTTTGTTTGTGTTCTGTTTAGTTTCTAGCTTTTGTTTTTTATTCTGAGTTTGTTTTCCATGGAACTTCTTTACTTTCAGTCAGTTTTATTCTTTTCTTTACCCCTACGTGTCCCCAGCTGTCTTAGTATTGTCTCTAGGTCCTGTTTCCTGTTAATCACTCACAGGCTGTCACTCAACTCAAGAACCCTCCAGAATTTATAACTCTCCAATCCTTTCAATCATTTGGCACTTTGTTGTCGTTGCCTTGCCCATGGTTATATTTCTTTTGGTTAGTCATTTTCTTTCTCTGTTTGGAGTTAGAAACAGGGCCGTCAGTTTGGTTTTGTTTGATTCATTTTTTTCACTTCACCATCCGTTTGCCTCCTGTGAGTTCGTCTGGATTTGAGTCCACCATTTCCATCTCTTCAATCAATGAATCATAACCTGTTCAAGCTATCCAGTTCAGTTTCCCTTCTGATACACTTGTTGTCAAAATGAATGAATATAAGACATGTCTGAGCACAGAATCATCGATTGGCTGCTTTCAGAATGTCTTCGGGAAATATTTACATTGTAAATCGATAATCATAAATCCATAGGTACAAAAACTAACATCTGAGTGTCTGTGGTTGATAGATCTACATAGTAGTATATCTGTGTGTAAAAAACTATATGTATAAATAGTTTTTAGAGGGCGAGGCTACATGCTGTATTTGGATAGAAGTACTAAAGAGTTCTGATTGATTTCAAATAAGGCTTGAGTGAAATTTCAGGATCTTGTAACATGACATGTCAAAAAAGGCAGCCAAAACTTACAATTTGTGGTCGTTTTCTTTTCTTTTCTTTTTTTTTCAGCTCATCCAGAACGCTGCTGCTAGAGTTTTTTTTTTTTTTTTTTTCCTTGTCTGTCCAGCATTATGGCAGCAGAATTGTAATCTGAATACCGTTTATGCTAAACACATTTGCTATGCCAAGGGAAGCTTTATGAATGTAAAGCTCCCCTTGACGCCCATCAACTCCTCATTTTTATTTATTTATTTTTGTTACAATATTTAACATGATATGATAATAGTGCCGAACCGGACCGGGGGACAGAGAGAGAGAGAGGGAGAGCGAAGAAGAGAAAAAAAAGAACAGAAACATGAAGAGACAAACATAAAAAACAATGAAAATTCCGACAACCAGCCGCCACACCTGTAAAAACAAAACTGAAGACGATTCATGGTTTTGGTGGGGAATCCAACCTTAGAAGCACCAGGAGCACCTGGAAGCAGACAAGCAGAGAACAAACACACAAACAAAAAACAAAAAAACACAAGCAGCAGCAATCTCATATGATACACAGGTGACCTTAAACCACAGGACAGCATAACAACTGCTTAGTAAGCATGCTACTGGGCTAATGAATGTGTGTGTGTGTGTGTGTGTGTGTGTGTGTGTGTGTGTGTGTGTGTGTGTGTGAGTGTGAGTGTGTGTGCATGAACATGCAATACACATAGATGGTCCCATATAATAACCATGCTTAAATATCAGTGTATAGTGTCACAATCCCCCCCCCCCCCCCCCCCCCCCCCCCAGCAATCAGAAGCAGGCCGAGAGGGCCCCCAGACCCAGGCCACCAACAGCCCCCAAGGAGCACAGAACCCGGGAAGCCCACCATAGGGACAACCACGCATCCCCCCAGAACACAGCAGAGGAAGCTCCCGGACAGAGCCCCCACAAGCATCGGGCAGAGCCCCCTGGCGGAATTTGTAGTCGTTTTCAATAAAATAGTGTGCAGCAGCTGTTCCGTATGCAAGCACCATTTCTCTAAAACTATTAGTCTTATATCAAAATTGGCTTAAATTCTTGACAAGCTCACCTCAGATCAGACAACACAAGAGCAACTGTGCATCGCTTCAGAAGAAATGCTGCAGGAGGGGGCTGTGCAATTCCTCTCTGATAAATTGCTGTCCACCATTAGCCATTTAGGTCGCACTAAAATGGTACTACACCCAGAACATGTTGGAGAATGTGGCACAGAATGGTTCATTCAGAACTCATTCAAAGAAATTGTTAATTAGTATCCAGCTTTGGCTGCACTAAAGCTCAGTTGCATTTAATGTTCATCTTAGTGTTCTCAGCCTGCTGTCATCTAACGCTGTCTTGCTGTTCTCACTCTGCCTTTATGTAGCCTACCTGCAGCCATGTCATATTGTGGTGTTTTATAGTGTCATAAGACCTCACTGCTGCAGGCATGTCCTTCTGTTTTATTGTGTGCATTTTAAATACCGTGCATGATTTTTATGCCCATGTTTGTGCTATTTGTGTCTAACACAACAGCATGCAGTATATATATCTATTTATATTCATATCTGGATTTTTTCCTTTCTTATATTATGACATTTGATGTTGCATGAGTTCAATTTAAAATGGAGTTTAAGAGTGTGTTGAATTATGTTTTCTTTTTTAGATTTGTCCCACATGCTTTTAATGCCCTAAGTGACTTAGCTATTTTAATTTCATCTTCTGTCTTTGAGGTAACAATTCTTCACAGGTCCTTGGACTACTATGAGACACAGCCTTGTGTCTAACTCTAACCTTGTCAGGGTGCGCGTCTTTGTTAATTACACCAACAAATGAACAGATAAACCCTTCGCCTCCTTTGGAAACTATTTTGTGATTTGGAATTTGTTCATCAGAGATGATTTTAAACTTTAAGGGATTCATTTCATCTGAACATTAAAGTTATAAATCCTTTATTAAGGAAACATTGGGAATGACTTATGCCGGCTTTAGTCTTTGGTAGGAATTTTGTGTGTTTGACAGTCTGTTGAAACAAATGGAGACCGATAACATCTGTGGTGTAGACATGAAAATGAAAACCTGAACATGCTTCTTCTACAGATGTTTTGCATCAGACAGCTGTTAAACAATTGTATTGTCAGCCTTAGTGCTGTTACCCCGAGCTGCTCGGCCTGTAGCTCACCCAACTGAAGACATCTCACCAAAAATGTCAGAGAACACAAAAAAGATGTAGGCGCTTTTACAAATACAAATCAAATGAACGTTATTAGAATTTATTCCATTCTCACATTTGGAAGTTCTTTGTAAATGAACGTGGTAGAAAAAAAACCCATAGAGGACATGTTGATGCCTTTGTCCTCTTTGATTCTGCTGCTGTGTGTTTTCAGTTAGAGATCCAAAGCCTGAAGTCAGTCTGACAGAATTATTTTGGTGGCTGAACCTTTGGGCCTATTACGAATACTCTTATGTAGATCTGCCTTGGGGAATTTATTTCTACGTTGTGCATTTAGATTGTGACACGCCTGGCCTCTCGTTTCATTCACCCTCACAAATAAGCCTGCCAGTCCAGATGCTTCAAAGCTGTGGGGAAATTCTCAGCACAATTCACTAAGAGTCCTATTTTGCTTTCAAATTTTTCTCAACCCAAATTTTCTCCCTCCCTCTACATGCCGACGCTGTCGAGCACACGGCAGGCAGAGCATTTAAACATATGAAAATTTTTTAGCCTCATGTTCTTAAATATTTACCATTGCTTTGAAAAAAGATTTTTGGATCATACTGAAAACTGTCATTGAGCGACACGCTGCACATTTTCGTTTTTAATCTCAAGTTGTTTTACGCTGTTGTGTGATCATTTAAAGAAAGAAGAAATCTACTGACAAGAGCCTCTTCACATCTTTCACTGCCATGCCTCTGTGGCTATGGGTGCCTTCAGTTTTCTGACAGGCTACTGTACAATACCACAGGTCTTTGGTCTGTAGTAGAACTGCTGTAAATAAAAAAAAGTTAAGAAAAGGAAAGGAAAGAAAAAATCAGTGACAGCACTTGGTTTTGATCAGTGATGTCCAAGCAGCTTAAACAGTTTTTACTTGGACATGGGGATGCTGTCAAAAACAATCATGTCCAGTTAAAAGCTAAAACAAAAAGAAAAGGGCAGCTCAAGAGAAACATCCTACTGCAGCTGGTTCACCCGCTTTAGTCCCTTTATTTTTGAACACTCCAGCAGAATATGGGCAAAAACACGGTGAAATAAATGAAAGTTGCGTTTCAAAAGTCTAATTAGTTATCTGTCATCCAGAAAACAATGTTAGCTTAAGACACAACACTAATTCTTTTCAACCTGACATGATTTTTCAGGAATAACGTGTGGTGCGAGCTCCCAGGTCACACTGTGTATGCTTAGTTTTATTAAACAAATATTGATGATATTCAGGCATTTTGTTTCCCTACAACAGATGTACTTGAATTAAAAGTGACTGCAGGAATAAATCACATGTGCAAATCAGAAGCAGCATTACGCCCAAACATATACCTAAAATAATGTTAGAAGAATTCCCAACTCCTCTGCAATATGCTGTAGACAACAGTGCACATGAAATTACGTTTCTTTAAATTTGATAGATAGATCAGGCTGGACTGAACTGTTTTTAATTAACAGCATATGACCACAGGCCATTGTTTTTTTTAAAAAAAAACAGCAGAAAAAATGTAAAACACTTTGGTTAAATAACCACATTTAGAGAATGATGCAGTGAGTGTAACTCTGAAGCCCACATGGAAACACAAGACATTACCATTCATTGTTTGGCTAATTAGAGGGTAGCTGCTGTGTCTGGAAAAACAAAAGTAATTAGTCATCGATTCATTATTGGACATATGCTGAGAGAGTAGTTGCAGAGAAGCAGACTGCTATTGCAATCTACATTAAATATATAAATTCAGTTTGGTTTATTCATACAGCACCAGTTCACAACGACTTATATCAGGGCACTGTTGAGAGAAAGCAAATAATCCCAGATCTCCACAGCGAGACAGCAGAACATACTGCTCACAGTTCCAGTGTGAAGAGAGCTGTTGTAATTTACATTATCTGGCTTTTCAAACTGCCCCAGGCAAAGATATTGAACTGCCCAAAATGTATCACACCATTAGCTTATCTGACCTTTATGATTAATTGAACATGTGCCTGACATTCGTACCTGAAGAAATAGCTGATTTTGAGCTAGACCTCCTTCCAATTCAAATTTCATTGTGTGTCAAGGCTTATAAGTTATTTCTGTGATATAATGCTTTAACATTTTGCTCACAGGGATGAAACCAGTTATCATTCACTTATGGTCAGGTACTGTGTATTTCAACAGGAGAGGTAAATGAAACATATCTGTGGGGGAAGGAGACATGATGCACCCACACAAACCGGGTAGAACAGCTCTCACTGCTCATTTGTAGTATGCTGTTACTGAGTTGTTGATCATTTTACTGGTACTCTTGAAATAGGACATTGTGTTTGCCCTGGAAAACAAAGTGCTTGTTAAACAAAAAGACCCTCAGTGTGGAGTGCAGAATGTGGCCAAAAGGTCTCCCATTTAGCTGTAAATGTCAAACAACTGTAAAGTATAGATCATGAAATTGTTGCACAGCAGTAAGCATTGTGTGAGGTGGGAGAAATAACGAGTTTGTGGGATTAGCTTAAGTTTTTCCATACTGAAATGAAACACCTATACCTACATAAAGGGAAGAGACATTTTAAAAAACATTTTGATACCACAGATAAAGAACATATATACAAAGAACTCTAACTTATCAGGTAGTGACAACAACTATTGTAAGCAACATGAGTCAAGTAAGGTGACAATTATAACTTGAGTTTGAGGCCAAGCTGAGAATGTTAAAATGTTGTGAAAGACTTTGGGTAAAGCTACATATTAGAAAAATCCCACATTAAGCATTTTTGTCTGCTAGTTTAGACCCAAACTGATAAAAGAAGCACAGTTTCTGAGGCTTATTGTGTTTCCTAAACTGTTGCCGTAATTTTTAGTTTACATTCCAAGTACATGTCAGATGGATGTGCTATGCAAGAATGCTTCAACAGGCATTCTTAAACTATACCTCCAACATGGCAAGAAAATCCTCATAAAAGTTGAAATCCTGCATCGTAATTACGAGCTCTCATTTGTGTAAATTGTTCTCTGAGTGAGGATAAGGGATCTCCATCTTCGAGGGAGGTAAAATCAAGAAGCTAAGGAAATGAAGCAGGTGCCATACTGTCTCCTCCTTAAGCCTAAACTGACAAGTGATGCTGCTGCAAAGACCAAAGTGTAGATGGGAATTATTAGTTTAACTTGACTGGCATGTGTGTGTGCGTGGAGGAGAAAAACATGTAGGATGAGGTACAATACTCTGGTATTACCTCTCTGCTTTTCTATCTTTAATCATCTATTCTTAGCCATCTCAGGAGAGTTTTTGACTGCCTCCAGTGAAAGGAAAGATTAGGTTCAACAGCTAAACTGATGAGACATTCTTAGAGTTGAAACTCTGCTGTAACTGCTCCTAATGGCTGAATTCTCCTACGTGTCCTGCCACTTCCTATTTGCATCAGGGGAGTATAAAAATATACCCTAAATCTTTCAGCGTTAAGCAGTTTTGATTGGTAAAATCTTTTTTACTTCAGACATCGTAATCAGCACTCTTGCTAGTGCAAGATTGTTGCTTCCAAAAAATAATTATAGTACCTAGTGTAAACGAATGTCAGGCTTTGATTTGACTGTTGAGTCAGCGCAATACTTTCTTACTGTAAGCAACACAGTCCTGTGACACAAAGTGACACACAGGACGTGAACAATATAGCAATCAGAGATGTAACTAAATTGGCTTTCCTTAAATTGCCCTGTAGAGTGAAGCTCTCATACAGCTCAGCAGGAACATGTCAAGTTTGACTCAGATTTAGCAGATGCAATTTCAGAAAATGCAGGTACTTTTTGAGACAAATCTAAAGTAAATTTACATAAGATGATGAGCAATTCATTTCTTTGAGTTGCTCTGAATGAAAAAAACAGAAATATAACATGCTACCTTAAACATTCATGCATACATACAAAGTGAAAAACAGTAAAAGCATGAATATTAGATCACTACCTAAAAGAAGACTGACAGTCAAATTTCTTAAATGTGAATAACTTATTCTTGTCTTTCTCAGAGAGGCAAAGTCATACTTGATCACAAGCATTCCTCCTTTTCTGTGTTTTTTGCTCGCGTGCTGCCACAGTTAGACTTTCTACCAACATGCTTTTTTTGGGGGCTAATAAGTGGATTTCTTCTTAAATCCAGACGGCTGAACATTGCCACAGAAAAGCCTGATTTGAAATACTTTGTATCCAAGTATTTGTAACATCACAATACAGATAAAAAAATATTCAGTTATGAAAAAAAAAACATTGACCGGTGATTGAAGATTTGATAAAACAGTTACTAAAGAGTGTGTTGTGCACTGTTGGTAAAACATGTTTCATGTCAGCTCGAGACTCCTCAAACTGGTCCATTAGATTTAGGCCTACACAAACACTGTACTGTGGTAGTAACTGGAGAGTCATGGGTGAAGCAGTGTAGCAGTCCAAATCTCTTTTAGAAAGGGTTATTAGTTCCTTTTGATTTGTGTTTGGCCTCCCTGTCACCCAAACCCATTCCCTGAAATCACATCACTATAATGGTCTAATCAGCACTTAACGAGCCATGTTACATAAAATCAATGCAGCCTTCCATTTGTGAATTCAGAATATTTGGAGGAGCTTGATGAAGGCTGGTGGCAGGCGGTGCTGTCAACGGGGGTGCTGCAGTCCTTGGACAAGCATACCTGCAGAGAGCAGAGGATGCACTTGCTGGCTGGGTTCAGTGATCCTCCTGAGAGCCAAGCTTTTACAGAAAAATCCTTTGTTTTGCTGACTAATCTTGTATTGATTTTTAACAAGTTGTTAAGCCCAAATAAGGTTGTCAGGCTAGTGGCAAACAACTCCTCTACCTGTAGAAGCTCCAAGAACAAGCTGCTGTGTATGTCACATTAGGGCCATTTGACCTCTCTCCTTTATTTATAATTATGAGAGAGTCAACGGAATAACATTTTTCCTCAGGCTGTTTTTCCTCGGTTGCGTCGCAATCTCACAGACTGCACAGCGTACTCCTCACCATCCCTCATGCATATTGCCTTGTGGTTTCTGTGGGAGGATGTGGGTCTGTACATGCCACATGCTATCAGGCATCGCTCCCACGTTCAAGGTGTCACAAGCCAAGCCTGCAAAGAAATGAAATTTACAAATGCAAAATACAGTGGGCACCCTAACCTCCTTGAACCTGTCGATGCGTACAAATCACTTTTGGATGAAATCTGAACCGACTGTTGCACTGGACTATCAGCTGCCAACCAAAGCCAGCAGGTGCTTTATGCTTAATGTAACTCCAGAGAGAAAACATAACAATGCCAGCTTGTTTTCATTTTAGAAGACCTTGGAGATGCAAATGAATAATGTAGTGTAGCCAACTCGAGGGTAGATGAAGAAATCTGCAGTAGGCGTGGATTTGGGTGCGGACAATGTCATAGAGCTACAGCAATCCCTAGTGGTAGAGTAAGACATTACAAATGATTTTACTGTAGAAGGAGAGGTGTAACCTAGCAATAAGTAGTTAGTTCGAACACATTTCCATGAAACTATGATTTCAATTTATTTTAGGCTGTCAAAAATATTTGTTTTCCAAGCACCTCCGGACGCCGAGCCAATGAAGTGCAAAGGAAGCAAATGTTCTCCCGCCTGTTATATGAGACCACATAGTGGCTCCATCCATGCTGGAGATAATTAATATCAATGACCCTGCTGACGTTTTAAATGCATCTTGTTGGGTTTAATGATACCATGTCATAAGCAACCGGAGGTGGACAGCCCCGGCTCGGTGTATGCTGGCAGACCCAAGCCCGGGGCTCTTGAGCTGACAGGCGAGACCAGGTGAATAATAGTCTTTGGCATCTTATTATATTGCTGGCATGATCTGATTTACTCCTGCAGCAAATGGTGGGAAGAGACCCAGTCATGGAGGGTACTGAATTAACGAGGTTTACGCACAAATGAACCCCATACTGACGGCAGATCCATTATGCAAGATTAAAAGGAATTTGTACGTGGCTCAGACCGCTCTTACTTTACTTTACAGTAGAATCACTCATCACAGGTATTCTGCTAAACTGGGCTACATATATTTCACATTTCTTTCTGTAAACGCTCTTAATGGTGTTTATTTATTTTTTTTTTTCCTAGTTTTTAGTATTTTCCTTTTCTTGGCACAAGTTTGACCCTACACTGCTGATAGTAGCAGGGACGTTGAAATAATAGATATTTAAAGCAGTTTAGACAAGAATTAATTATTTTTTTTGTTTTTCCCATGCCACGAATTTACCGGTGCATGCTGAAAAAGGGTCAAACATACATGACTACATGATTAATTCAAATGATACATTTTACAGATGTCTCTCCTTCCTTTACTATTGTCTGTTGAGTTGAATATTTTGTGTCCTGTGCTGTATATTATAACGTGACAACATTTATCGCCATAAATTTCCGATTTTTTAATAAAACTACACATCCCTACAGCACGTAAAATACTCTCAGAGAAGCGAACCTCTGATTGGTTGATTAAAATCCACGTGACTGAAACGGACGTATTGAGAAAGATCTCAACAGGAAGTGTTTCTGTCAGCTGTCAACGTGATAGTTGAAAGTCAAGCGAAAGCTAAATCGTGAATTTTTATGAAATATGTCGTTATTGGCGTGGTAATGTTCTCGCAGCATGTTGTGGTTTTAGCCTCATTTTGGGACAATGTTTCAGGGTGTAGCTAAGAGACTCACCGCTGCATCGTTCACCTCAGTTTCTCGGGGTGATTTGTTTGATTTTCGACATTATTGTAAGAAGACAGCAACGAAACTAAGAGTATCCGAAGCGCTTTCGGGTGCTGAGCTGGGAGAAAATGTGAAAGTTCAGGTAACGTTAATTTGTCTTTTACCCACGTCTTCTTGTTCGTTCATTTGTGCCTGAAGCTTTTGTTCTGGAACATGCTGCTTTAGTAGTTCAGCTATTTACATTTCAATGGGAACGAATCTGGAATTTGTCCTATGTCACCAACATGCTGGCTATACAAACATAAAATCTGTAAGAATTTTCCCTGACGGAGCCTGCACATGTTTTTTTTATGCATTTCTCTCTGTCTTCCAGGGATGGGTTCGCTCTGTTCGACCCCAGAAGACCAACACATTCCTACATGTGAATGATGGCAGCTCTTTGCAGTCCTTGCAAGTTGTTGCTGGACCACAGCTGAATGATCCGTAAGCACTACAGTTTTATTCCATGAAGATAATCTTTTGCCAGAATTATTATTATTTTCAATCTAGGGTGCGCTCACTGATATTTTCTGACCCTTCTTCAACTAAAGTCTTGTTTTCACCCCCAAATGAAGGTTGCTCACATTTGGTAGTGCAGTTGAAGTCACAGGTACTATGAAGAAAAGTCCACACCAAAAGCAGCCAGTTGAACTCGAAGCTGACCAGATCCATATAGTTGGAGAATGTAACCCAGTGGTAAGAGAAATTTTAGTGAAGCTTCAAACAATGCCACAAGTGTGCCATAATGTCAAAGCGTCATCCCACCAAATTGTATGAAATTGTTGCATCATTTTTTTCTTTCAGGACTTTCCTTTTAAAATCAAAGAGAGACACGGCCTCGAGTATATTCGCCAGTTTCCTCATCTCAGGTGCCGGACAAATGCATTTAGCTCCCTGCTGAGGATACGAAGTGAAGCCACTGCAGCGATTCATTCGTATTTCAAGGTGAGACCACCAGTGGGGGACTGTTTAATATACTGCACAACAAAGGCTTGTGTTTTAATTGTTTTGTTTGTCTTTTTCCCTCAGGAGAATGGCTTTACACAGATTCATACTCCAATCATCACTTCAAATGATTGTGAAGGGGCAGGGGAGCTCTTTCAGGTTGAGGCAAGTGTCTGAAGTTGCTACGTGTTTTTTAGAGTTGCTCTTTAATACAGTACAATGATGAGTGTCTTCTGAGCTCGAATGTGAACAGAAGCAATGATGGCACTGGTTTAAAATATAAAGCCTCCACTTTTACCACAGCCATCGGGCCCAGAATTCGAAGAAGATGGAAACTTTTTCTCGGTACCAGCCTTCCTGACTGTTTCAGGACAGCTTCATTTGGAGGTGATGTCAGGGTGAGATCAATCACAGAATATTCATTGAGCTTTTAGTGATCATCTGCATATTTATTAAATGTACATCTTTCTTCTATTGAAGTGCAGTTCCAGTTAAATATTGCCACTGGTATGTTTGCAGGGCTTTTTCTAGAGTTTACACGTTTGGGCCAACTTTTCGTGCGGAGAACTCCCAAAGCAGACGGCATCTGGCTGAGTTTTTCATGGTGGAGGCAGAGATCTCCTTCACTCAGTCCTTAGAGGATCTCACCAAGGTACACCACGACATTGTCCTCAAATACAACGTCTATCTATGGTGTCAATCAAGCATGTTAAAGCATGCGTGTTAAATGTGGTGACAAATTGAGGCTCAAACTGCGGTCCATTAAATAACCCTCAAGTACATCCAAACTGCGGTTGCTCAAAAATAATGGAAGCTCACTTTGGAACCTGTTTTTCTTTTCTTCCGCCTGGGCTTCTTAAGTATTACTCTAGGAATAGTAGTAGTAATGGTACTGGAAAATGATTGGGTTTAGAGGAATTAAACTGCTCATTTCAAGGTTATGAAACTAAAACTAGTCCTATTTTCATTCAGTTGTGCACATATCAAAATAAAGATGAATATCGTTCCCTTTTCTGTCAATGAATTTGCTAAACCACTGGTTTCTATTCATTTTTGCATAAAGGAAAATATTTAATCATTTGTTTTGTCATATTTGATCACTCACAAAGTGGCTGAACAAACCTGTGTGTAAACCACAGCATCCTTAGAGGGAGACACTAAATAGCATTTAGGTTGTTGGTCAACTTTGAATGAAAATAAGTCTTCACTGGCTTATTTTATTTATTTATTTATTTATTTTAGAAATTTTGATATCCAGTATGACTTTTAAAGATGCCCTTGTACACAGTTGCCCAGGAAAACTTTAATTATTAAACTTGGCCTGCTCCTTAGGTCATGGAGGACATGTTCAGATCTGCCACCGAGCATGTATTGGCTCACTGTGTGGAGGATGTGGATTTGTTTCACAAGCATGTGACTCCTGGACACAGGGTGAGTCCTGAAGGACGCTTACTTAACTTCAGTCTGTAACCTGGCTCCGTACACTCACCAGCCATGACTGCATCTGACTTCCTCATTATATCCACCTCCTTTTTTCTGTCTTGCATTCATAAATCCTAAGGACACTGTAGATGCTATGGTGAGCAAGAGATTCCCTGTGTAAGTCTTTAGTGTTTCTCAACATTGTGTTTGAAAATAAATCATCTAAAGGACACAAAGTCAAATGTTCAAGGCCTTCAGTGTATGCTTCTATCTTCTTTAAGGATTTCCTACAGCGAGGCTATAGACATTCTAAACCACAGCTCAGAGAAATTTGCCTTCCCTACGAATGTAAGTGGAGTTATTTTTTTGTTTTTTATGATAGAGAAGCTTCATATCCATCTCAGCTCGATGTTTGCTGCTAACCTTTTCTTTCCACAGATGTCCACATTGACTTTTGCTCTCTTTTTCTAAAGTGGGGCTGTGACCTCATGACAGAACACGAGAAATACCTGGTGAAACATTGTGGCAACATTCCAGTCTTTGTCACTGATTATCCTTATGACCTGAAGCCTTTTTATGCAAGAGACAACCAGGATCATCCCAAGCATACAGTAAGACACTGTCACACTGTTAAAAATGCAAAAGTGGATCAATGATTTAACCTTTCATTTCCTTCCTTGTAACACCAGTTGGGTCATTGCTGTGATTTGCATATATGAGCTGACTTTGACTGTTTGTGTGCAGGCAGCTGCTGTGGACCTTCTCGTGCCAGGAGTTGGAGAACTCTGTGGGGGTTCGCTAAGAGAGGAGAGGCTGGACCGACTGAGCACTCGGCTGAAAGAGTAAGAATCTGACAGCTAATGCTAATGTGTTGAAACTGTAGCTGGCAGTAGGGCCACTCTGGGTTTGCCTCTGTGTTTAGTGAGTTTAGCATTTCTGATCAGAGGAAAAAAAAGCAGCTTTCTATATCAAATTTACACACATTTTGTTTTGATAATATATCAAATTGATGTCAGAAGATTTGATTTAGTTCTTGAGTTTTTTGCTTTGAGCAGTTGCTTCTTACCTTGATTATTATACTTCATTATATTTTTAGGGCTGGATTAGAGGACGCATACAGCTGGTGAGTAAGAACAAAATATTCACAATAATAATATTTTGGAAGAAATGAAGTCACGCATCAAATTGGTTGTAATGACATTGTTTTGAACGTGCAGGTATCTGGATCTGAGACGGTTTGGCTCCGCCCCTCATGGTGGCTTTGGACTGGGCTTTGAGAGATATTTGCAGTGCATTCTTGGTGTTGACAACATAAAAGATGTGATTCCTTTCCCAAGATTTTCTCATTCTTGTCCTCTGTAAGGAAAAGAAAAACTGTTGGAGCCTCCGAGAAAGATTCATGAAGTAGTTTTTTTTTAATGATTTCTTTTGTGTGTTAGTCAACAGAAAATAAATAAAAGAAGTCAAATGAAGCACGGTTTTTCAGTTTTCTTTGCATGTTGGTGTGTCTTATGTGCATCTGTCATGAAAACAATGATCAGTGGAATTTTAAGTGATGTATTTGATTGAACAAAATCATTATTGTCCTATTAATTACTACGCAAGTCTTTCCTACAAAAGTACATTAGATATTTCTGCCATCCCTGGTAGACATGTGTCCTGTCCACATGCAATCTTTAGCATCAACTGTTAGTGTATCATCTTTCCACAAGATGGCGCTTTTCCTTGCACATTTCTTCAAAAGAACAAGACAAAATTTGACTTAATCATGATTAATAACTATGATAATGTCATTAATTATTTTTCTCCAAAGCTCATTACCTGAACAATAAACGTTCTGTTCCATCACATATTGCGGGACATACAAGACTTTAATATAAGTTTCAAATCAAATGTTTTGTCATTTGAATTAAAACAGAGCGACAAAGGCGCCTTGCCTCGTGTGAACACTTCAAACATTAAGCTGTTGGAGATAAACTAGTTGTATTTAGATTGGTCCGTGCGTCTTGGAGCCGTTTTGCTGCAAGCTGTTCGTCCGTCCTGTTCATCCCAGCAGCCCATCCCTCGCTCTGCGCTGTGGGCGTGGTGTGAGTTGGGAAAACAAACTGCAGACACCCTCTGATACTTCCTCGCCCTGCATCAGTAGAGTTTCCCCGCGGCTCTCCGCCAGCTGGCCGTGCGTACTTTCTCAAAGAATCCACTTGCGCTGTTTTGGACGCCGGTAGGTTCGCGCAGCGCCATCACGAACGACCGGCTGCGTCTCCGACCGGCAGTGCTCAGATTTTCATCAAATGGGGGAATAGACTGCAACAAGAAACAAACGCCGACCGCACTTTGAGCAGGCGAGCCCTCAGGATCCGGCATGCACTAGTGACAGACTGCAGGTTTTAGAGCAAGAAGAAGGACACAGGCAAACATGAGCGGCGGGGAGATCATCTTCCAAGGGTGGCTGAGAAAATCCCCCCCGGAGAAAAAACTCAGAAGATACGTAAGTAAAATGCACTTCCGCTTAGTTTCTCTGTTTACAAGTTTGACTGGCAGAAGGGTGAACCTAGTTTCACTGGTTTGCTTCATGCTCAGTGGAATATGGCTTCTTAGTTTGTCATCTGCATCTCTGATGAGTGCTGTCCAACTCAGTGGAAGTCCAGCTGTAGCAGGTGCACCCCTCCACTCACTTCACATCTCTGTAGTGTCCTGCACAAAGGACACCTGTTCTTCATTTTTACATGCAGCAAATCTGACAATGTGAGCAAAAAACTGTGGCTAAGTTTGACATGAGAGGCCACCAATAGTGGCTTTCTGTGATAACATGGGGATAAGCCTGTATAATACCCGACAGCTGTCCGATATTTGGACTAAAGAGCTCTCAGCATCGGAAACTGTAATTTGGCTTTATTCGGGTATGAGGTAATGTCTAATCAAATAGTGATGTGACTAGTTCTAACACAGGTTGACCATTGTCACAACAGTGGGAATAAATGGGAAAAAATTCAGTGCCTTGATAAGGGCACGTAAGCCAAATCTGCTGTCTCTTGTTGGGTGCTGGGCAGAGGAATGGCTGCAAATCAGATAATAGGATTTATGGAGGCAGATAGAGCCATGAGACAATCCACTATAAATACAGCTGTATGCTGTTTATGTATGGCGTTGCATTACTAGGCCTCTCCATGTTCCTGCTTGCTGACTTTGCCATGATGTCATCTCTGTTTCATTTAGAAATCCATCCTTGAATGTCTTCAAATACAGCCCCCCCATCCTGTCGTTTCCTCATTGTCTTCCACTTAAAGCTGGCCAATGTTTACACAGACAGCACCGTGGATGGTATGGATCAGCAGCTGCAATAGGAAAGGGGGAAAAAAAAAATCTTGCTTGGTTACAGAACTTTATAAACAAGACAGAGAGGGGGAAAAAAAAAACCCAAGGCAGGATAGAGCCAACATAATCGCCTGCAAGCGAGAGAACACAGCTCCCAGCCCTTCTCACCCTGCTTCTCACCCTGTGAAATAAACTAAAAACAACTCCACACACTTTAATTCAGCCAGAAAACAGAGTCATGAGATAGTGTCCAGAGCAGGCAGACTTGTGAATGCGATAATCTGTCCATCTGAAATTCCTTCCACTTAAAGTCAGACTATGGACAATCGGGGCCATTTATTTGCCAGTATTACTGTCATCTGACGTAGTTAAGTTAATGTAGAAGGATATTTTCAGATGTGGCTTTGATATACGCTCAGAGATTCCATGCTGAAGGTGTGTTGTGTTTGGGAACATGGCAGCAACAGCAAGCTTGAGTCACCATTACACTGGTAGTAGGAGGTGTTAAAAGCTGTAAATGTTAAATGCTACAACTGTTTGTAATGCGCCACTAGCAGATGATTATTTGCTACAATATAAATGTTTTAATCCTTAAACAACACCTCCCCTGTCAATATGCAACCCAGTTCTACCATAAAGTTGTGGTGAGCCAGATGAAACCTGAGTTTGGTTAATCAGTGTTTAGCTGGTAAGATGGCTGGACAGTATAATGAAAACAAAGTTGGGTTTGCAGTTCTATAGATGATATCAGAAGTGTGGCTCACGGCTATGCATGTTCTGTGCAGAGAGTAAAAGCTGACCCCGCTCCTGTCGATCTGGCATGCAAATTGTATGCAAAGCAAAACCGTGCCAGTTAAAGCCCGGACGCAACTGGTGGTGAGCAGAGAAGACGGCGTGTTTATGCACAGCAAGAAGCATGTCTCGTCCTTGTTAAATGAATTGTAATTGTTTACAAATGTGATTAACTCTCAGCGGTGACTCACTCGCTCTACAACAGCCTCTCGCAGCACTAACACATGATGAGTATAAACTCGCTGTGTCCCCCCCTCGAGCATGTGACAGCGGCACTGCACACATGTGTGGTCAATTTTCACACACACTGCATTTCCTCAATATAGGAAAAATCGTCATGCTCTAACTGAATCACTTGGCTGGAGTTTATCTCTTCTTGGGGGTTGATTCGGGTTCCAGAGGTGGGGAGTGTTGGAGGGCTAAGTGGGAGTGGCGTGCTTGCTTTTTTTGAACAATGTCCAGAAAAAGCAGAAGGACCATGAAAACAACTGACAAATCCAGCACTTACCCACTAACTTTTGCGTAGTTCATCGGAGGTCATTTTACTCATCTGTCAGCAGTCGGGCATCATCATGTCTCCTTCATTAACCCCCAAACAATCTTTCATTTGTAGCGTCTGCATAACAGTCAACTTCCGTCTTATCAAATCAATTAGCTCATCATAAAAAATGAAGTGATTGAAAATATTTTTTCCTTATTTGACTTGTAAAAAAAGGACAATATATTTCCATAATTCCATAATTCTGAATACTGCAGGTTTATGACTTTATGTGTTGACATATGCATAGCAGTAAGTCATCTGAATGAATCATGCGTAAATGGTACTTCACGTACCCAGGATGAATCACACATGCAACGTGTCCTTCTGTAAACAATTCCTGTTCCCAGGTCAGGATGAAGCTGCCGCTCACTGAACCCGCCCTGTTGTTGTGTCTTGCATCACAAACATGTCTGTTCAAATACAGTAGCGCATTGCCACATTCCAGATAATATCAGCAAGGTGAAATCTGCTTCGCCTTCTCTCTCCTGCTTATGGTTTCCCATGACTTCATTGTTTTGCCCGTGTGGATGGGAGGAAGACACAGGGACAGTCGGTGACTTTGAAAGGCCGGCAGAGCAGAGCAGCAGCAGCAGCCTCTGTCCCACCGTCAGCTGCCGGGTCTGCTGTTGTTTTGCAGAGGGGCTTTGGGAAGTCCTTGCCCTCAGAGGTCAGCTCTGAACGCCTCCCAGTTCCTGCTTTGACTGACAACCAGCGCTCACACAGGCATTTTCCTTGTTCCTTTTTATCGGTGGGCTTTTCCCCATAAGCAACAGAACGTTTGACTTCCTTTAACCGACAATGTAGATGCTGTAGATGAATATCTCTTTTAAACAGAATGATTCATTAGTCTTTGATACTGGTTCTGTAGACCAACAAGCACTTTAGATCAATGAATCATTTTTTTTTCATCACAGAAACATAGTTTCTCCAACCTTTGAGCACATCTTTCTCACACAGTCACCTCTCTTTGTGAGGATCCAGTGGTGGTCCTATCTGAACCTTTGTCATAATATCCTGCCCTTTGCCATGAACTGCTGAGTTTGGCCTGTGAGCTTTTGGTCCAAAACATAATTATTTCACCAATAGCAGATGCCAGACTTCCTCTGGATGGTACCTACAGGAAGTGTTGTGACAGAGGTCTTATGACAGGGAAAGAAATTAAATTGGTCTGCGAGTATATAAATGCATTTCCATCTATCAAGACTTTATCAGCTGAGTTTAAAATAGTGCTGTTCTGAAGGAAATTAGATCCCATTGATTTTCTTTTTCCCCCCTTCTTGTGACTTGGGCCAGCAGTGAGAATGTTTTGTTTATTTGCTGAACTCTCAGAGAGTACACTAACACCACAGTGATGGCTTCATATGATGGAGCTAATAATAAGAAAAAAACGGCTTGACCACAACAATATGGATCATAAACGGCTGACTTAAATAACTTCTGTGGTTATCGTGATTTACTTTTGATTCCTCTTCTTATCCACAGATCATAATTTACGACAATTTAGGGAAATTATATACTTGAGAAACCATGAACATTTGGTTGATATTGCACTTAAAAGCCACATCACAGAGACCGTATGGACAATGGTTTGTTTCATGTCCACCCAATGTAGCAGCACTTCTCTTATTTATCGAGAGGCATCATTAGCATAATGGCCCCTCACCTTTTCTTTTCCGAAGAGGTAGAAATCTAGTTGTTGCAAACGTTAAATCCAAATGCAAACTCATACACAGTAATAAAGAGGCAAAGAATACATCAATCTGGAGTGTTGCATGCCATTTGACTATCAATACATTGCCTTTCTGAAGCCTTTGCAATTGGGAGGTGACTCAGTAGAAATATATTTTGGCCTCCTACTCATATCCTATGAGAATGATGCAAACACAATGACAGTATTGTTTGTAAAAGCAAAACCTCCTTTGATTAAACCAATAAATCTTATCTCATCATTAGTGCTGACATATGATGTTTGAGTGGGATGTAATGTAGTTGCTTTAGATGGAGGAAAATTCTGTGTAGGTGTTTACGAAGACGTGCATGTGTCTTTTTCTTTTTTTTTTCTTCCTGGAAACTTTTTTTTCATTTGGCTGTTTATGAAGTCCATCACACATTGATCTCATAAGGGTGCCATTCATGAGTGGAAATCTATTTGTGGTGATATTATGAAACTACTCTCACAGAAAAAGAAGTGGTGCAGACAGTGGTGAGATTTAAATTCACACCCCAAAAAGAAAATGCTTTTAAACTAATTTCAAAGTTATTTATTATTATTGATTTAAAAAGTAAAAACAGCCTTTTGCAGTGACCATGTTCAAATTCAATGTGTTTTGCATCAGTATAGTAATAGTTATGATTTAAAAAAAAAAAAAAAAAAAAAAGGTTTTGTAATATCTATTACAGCATCAGAACGTTTTTTTTACCAGAAACAAAATAATCATTGGCATTATTAGCAAGCAGTAAAGAGTTCTCTTCTTTATGTCGCATGAAAACTGTAAGCTCTGCTGGGACCGCTTGCAGGAGTTGGAAATGTGTAAGTAAAGTACCTTTTGGCTGTGGTTGTGGTGCACGTGGTTGCTGTCGTCAAAGTGAAAACTACAAGCACACGAATGTTTCCTGGACAAAAAGGTGATAAATGAAGCTGGTGCAGTGGAAAAATAAGTGTTTTGTTTTATATTCAAATTCTTAAGCAGTTGTAAAATCCCCATTAAGGGTAAATGACTTTCTATTGCTTGGCTGAAATTTGGATTTTATTGTACCGTTTCAATCTTTATTTTTTTTCAAAGAAAGAAAATGTGTATGCCTCTGCTTGAGATCGACATCATTTAGGGATTTCATTTGCACAAGTCATTGTAATTCAGTGGAAGGAAGAGAAATTTTCTACAGCTGTATTCAGATGAAGATAAACTCAATTTCCCCGTCTATTACTAAATAGAAGACAGAATATAAAAAAAAGAAATAGGGCAAGCTATTCCGGAGACATAGCTGTTTATTATTTATTTAGTGAGACGGGGTGAGAAAAAGTGTTTTTTCTGATGATGTTAGGCACCCATTTGCCCCAAAATACATAGAGATTTATTCACTCGACTGCTAGAATAAAGAAAATACTGTTTTGGACTTGTTTCCATTGTTGTCCCTGGTGCTTACACATCATCGAGTGTGTCATGATTCACAACAGCCTCAGCTGAATATTTCTTGTTATCTACTTAATTGAACGTATTACCATGCAGTTCAGAAATATTATCTGAATGTCTCTGAAAATGTGTTTTCCGTCTCCAGAGATCCAGCTGAACTGATATGGAAGACAAAAATGCCTTTCTAGTGCCTTGTGATTCCAGGCATATATTTGTATTGCATTGAACTAAGTGTAATTGTTGCAAATCTGACAGAGAGCAGATTCATCCTCACCATGGTCACATCTCTGAATGGTACACAAAAAAAAGCAGTTTACATTGATCATTAGATATTAAAAAAGTAGAATGCAAGCTGGACTTATTTTGCAAATCGTACTGCATCTATTGGTTGTTTCCTTTTTGCAACAATTTTCATTACTTTTACATGTGAGCAAAAACAGAAAGGCTGATTTAATGTGACACTTTGTAACTCACAGTCTAACTGATGCACGCAGCTGGGTGAGGAGAGAAGTCCTGCAGTGATGTTCACACTGGAGTGATGGTCCACCAGGTGCTGAGGTCACATCTTCCCTTTAAATGGAAACTTTGTGCTCTGTGGACCCTGTCCTATTTCATTCGTTGTTTAGTCAGTGTGGTGCATCCAATGCTGCCTTGCAATGATTTAGAAAGATCAGGAGATATTCACAGCATGTTCTCCGCACACAGATGTGTATGAGGCAACACAGATGGCAGAGGCAGGGAAAGCGACACAAATAATTCTGATTGAACATAATGCTTCCCGTTAGTCAAACTGTCAGAGTTGGCTTAAGCTAAATAAACCCAGCCGTGTGATGAAACGGAGACATAACGAGAGATTTCTCATTTTCCTAATAATGGAAACTGTTCAACTGCAAATTGAGGCTGATTATATCTGCAGAGACCTTTTGTAGAGGGTGTTTTTCATAGGATGTGCAGCAGATTTTGCAGATCATTGCCCCAGTGAAGTGAGTGAATGAGAAGTGTGGCTGCCAAATGTAGCAGCCCTCATAATCATCATCACACCTGTTGGATGGAGCTTCGAAGATCATCCGAGATGAAATGTTGCTAAGAAAGAGAACCTGCAAAGTGCACGTATGATGAAAACATCAGATTTAGTGTTTCTACCCATCCTGCTGGAGAGGACCTTATCTGTTTGCACTCACCTCCCACCTTCTTTATTAACGCACAAGGATTTATGGGCCTGTTTTGGTCTTCTCTTCATGTGTTATGCATTGCAGCTGCTGTCCTTTGGTCAGTGTTTTGACTATTTGCAAACCTGAGCAATTTGATTTAAGCTGCAGTGCGGTTCTAATGCATTTGTTGGATTTAACATTGTGTCTTGTTTACTTTACCGGGCACATGGATGGGACAAAGCTGTCTCCATCCCTGGAGAATCTGGATCTCCTCATCTGTCAAGACAGGTAATGGTTTGGAGCTGCTCAAGATGTAGACTGTTGGCACAGGTTTGTTTGTGACCTGGATTTATTGGAAATGCTCCAGAGGGGTCTGTTATAAACTTTGCCTGGGACAGCTGTCTGGCTAACGTCTCACTCAGAGCCAAAATGTAAAACCCTGTGTGAACTGTACAGCTTCCAAGAAACCATTTTATAGTTTATTTAAGCTAACATAAACTAATGCCAGACAACTAAATACAGTTACATGGCATTCGTTAAGCACAGAATAAACTATATAGATTCTTTAAGTGGATTATCTAGCTCCTCTTTGTCAGGTTTTTTGTTTTTTTGAGAAAGCTTTCAAAGAGGAGCTGTAAATCTTTAGAAATTCACAGAGCTTGGAGCGCTTCACAATGCAAATTTGAATTGTATCTTTGTTGTGTGAATAGAGAAGTGATATTCATCAAATGAAACTGAGCTGCACTCTCTGCCCTTCTGAAACGCACATCTGTTCGAGGCATGTGGTGACCCGGTATTGATTAGGGCTATCATAAATAGGGCTGTCGTTGTTGTCTGTCCAGCTTTGTCCTCCATCCCAAGATTAACCGGAATCACAAGTGCTTTGGCATTCAGTCATTCAGTGACGGCTAGTGTAACAGTCCCACTTCTTAATTAATGCATTTCAAAGTCCTCTTCGCTGCTGTTCAAATCTTGAGGGGAGGTTTCTGGAAAGATGAGACCCTGGCATGTTCAGACACCAGCGATGAGTTGAACCGCTCATATGTTCATGTTTTAGTTTTGTTGCAGGAGTAAGAAACAAAGTCTACAAAGTGCATAGATGTGGGACGAATGCAGAAGTGCGTGTGTGTTTTTTGCTGCTTGCACGAAGAACCATCAACCCCTTAAAATAACTGCATCATGCTCACATGAATAGTTGAATAATTCATGATGAGTTTTTTTAATTTTTTTTTTTATAAAACCATTAAAATAGAATCACAAAGTGTTAGCATTAAGTGTCTTAACTCGGCTTTTACTGCAGTTGAATAGTAATGGCTAAGGCCCAGCTCTGATGTGTCATTAATCAGATCTAATAATAGTCAGTTTAAATGTTACCAGGAAAAGATGACAGGATGTACATCTCTCTACCACAGAATGACCATCACTACAGTCGACAAGGTGACAAAATGTACACACGCAGAGTGGTTGCAAGGCTGTGGCAGAGCTCCACGGTGCCCGTGTTTGTACAGCTGTGTGCAGATGTGTGCGTGTGTGCAGCAGGTAAACCAGGCCGGCTGAGTCAAAGACAACAACCTGCTGTCTCCTCCGCTCTAATGGGACCAGACCCTTCTATCCTCGAGCTTGAATAACATATACTTGGATGTTTGCTCATACACATTTAAAAACATGTTGGCTGATTTTTTTTTTTTTTTTTATTATTATTATCCCTTCTGTTGACACAGTGTACTACTAAACAAACACTTTGCTCAATTGCTGTAGAAGGCACACCTTCGATAATTGTTTAGGCCACGACCATCTCTACGTTCATTAGTCTGCTTCGCTGGGATGGAAGAGTGATAAAGTCAGTGCAAACAGATGGGTCTGTTCTCATAACTCACAGTGTTTTGCTGTGGTTTATGCACAGTGAATTTACCCTTCACAATTTCATTTAAAGCCTTGGGAAAATATTAACTTATACTGGACAATTGTGTCACTTATTTCTGTGAAAACAGAGAATTTGTATGATTTCTTTTTTTTTTCCCTCTCCCAACAGAATCATTGTTTTGCATTGTGTCAAAAATAGGAAGAAAAAAAAACATGTCTACTTATCAACATTCAAAGAAACAAAAGAAAGTGCCCAGATGAACTTGTTTTGATCTTATTTTTAGAAACCAACCGAGTCAGAGTGATGTTTTGTATGGTTTTGTTATTAAATGTTTTCCTTCCCAGTCATCTGAAATAGATGCAGACATGTTATCCTTTGTGTTCCACTGTTGTCTCTGCAACTGGATGCTATCAGCGCAGGACAAATGAGGCTGTTGAAACAAGGTAAGATCCAGCCTTTATGGGATGATTGAATAGGACTGGAAGAACTAACACATCCATAGATACGGATGGCTGCTCCTCTTATTGGAGAGCTTTTGTTTAGAGTTAAGAATTGAAACCATTACAACTCAAACAACAGGGGTTACTTAACAGGTGGTCTATACTGCTTTCTAAAAGGTACCGTTTGTGTCTTGCACTTAGATTGGTTTTGTTGCTCTGTTTTCCGCTTTGATTTAACCTTTATTTGACTTTGATCTCTCTGTGGAAAGAGCAGTTCAACATGAACAAACACCAGTACATGGCAGTTACAACATGCCCCTTGCAGTTTGCAGTATATTGCTCAGACAATAATGTAACTATTTGATATCTTGTTAGTTTATGGTGTAATTAGTGGCCTGCCTCAAAGCTCTCTCGGTGTGCCCGAGGACTGTTCAGTCCAGTTGTTATCAAGGCCAGTGCTTCAACACTGAACCCCCCCATCCCCCCCTTTTTTTTTCCCTGAACAGCAATGCAGCTTAAACCAAAGCCATGAGGGGGAGGGGAGAGCTGCAGAGATGGGAAAGTTCAGCCTAGTTTTACAGCTTCAGCCCTCACTTCCCAGTGCTTAGACAGTGATCGATGAGCTTGGACATGCTCTGTAGGACAGGCAGTGGGTGGGTTGGCTCATTTTGCTGTATCCTCCTCCACATTATTTACTTCACCAAGGAAGTTTGCTCATATTTGAAGGTGTGTGTACGAGACACACATGGATAAAAAGCTGTACTGACAGTTGTTTTGTTGAAAAGGCTGATTTGAAACCTTATTAGCAGAAGGTTTGATTAAAGGAAATATTCACACCAAGCTGGGAATTATTTCATTGTCCGGAGGACAAACAAATGAATTTTTTTTTTTACAGTGACAGGGCCTCCTAAGCGAATTGACTTTTCCCCATGTTTGAGAGCTGCCCTGGTTTACCATGCTGCTACAGCTGATGGATGCCAGGAATAACCCAGCTGGGTTGCACTGACCTTTCCAAACTTGGCATCGCTCCAGGTCTTAATTAAGTGTGGAACCTTTTCTTAGAAAAGGCTAAATATTTAAATGGTGCTAACACATTCATGAAAATGCTGAATGAAAGGCCTTTGTGGAGCAGGAAAATGATCAAAAAATGCTCCGCTTTTATTTGGTCTTTTTGGCTGTTGTGACGACTGTACTGTGTTTCCGCGAAATAAGTTCACACTCCAATCCAGGCACACAGAGGGAAGCTTGAGGAGTATCAATGTGAAATTCAGTGGAATCTGTCTCGCCACACCCTTCACCAGCGTAATCGGTATTAATGAACTTTCACAACAACCTCTCATACTCAGAAATGACCTAATACATAGTTTCCCCACAACTCATCAGGGCTGACTAAACATATTTTTAAATCACTTTTTTTTTCTGCTCCCTGATTATAGGGTTAAAAAGCTGTAGCTTTTATCAGCCTGACTGAAAAATAAAACACAAAGTGGTGTAGCCCAATACTTCAGGGGTAGCTACGCTACACGCTGAAGATAAGATCACAACCTGCACTTCCTGGAAGAAAGTGAATGTGTTGCTGCAACAGAACCAGCAAATATATCAAACACTGAAGTAAAAAACTTCAGTACGGTAGGTTGCATCTCGACTCAAGATCATACTTCAAATAATACGTGTTTGTGTGTCAATACGTCCCAGGTGCATGATCAAACATCACTTTTTTTCCCCCCAAACTTTTCAGAAAACATCTCTCAATACGTTAATAATGTATATCTAAATGACAAAAGAAAAATAAGTTAAATGTAATGTAGCACAACATTAAGGATGAGAAGGAAGTTTTCAAAGTGATTCAAGTTTTGTACTAACTTAATTTAAGAGTAGTCATACCTCTTCAAAGATGGCAGTTCTCAGATATATGATTTATTTGTAAGTTGCTTTGTATAAAAGCGACTTACGAAAGCGCCAAAAGCGTAAACATAAACATGAAGCCTGTGGATGGGATTTTAAAAGGGAATGCAGACTGGCATGCAGGTGCCCAGGCTATAGCTTTAGATTTAGAGAAGTTTAGGAAATAAGCTTAGAAAAAAAGAAAATGTATTAATAATATTGAGCTGCTTTGAACTATAGGCTGTAACTGAATGATAGATAGATTTGCCATAGCATTAGACATTGTTTTGTCATTTTAAAGCCCTAAATTTGGCTTTCGACCTTTGGCATTTTGAATCTTTCCGAAGCAGGAAATGACCATATTTGTAAAAAAAAAAAAAAAATGAGGATGAATAACTTTGAAATAAAGGAATTATTTTCACAAGAACTATCTGCACACTCATCAGAAGGTGTGGGTCTAGTTAGCTGCCATAAGGATTTGTGGGAAAAATGTAACAACACAGTATTTTATGAGAGAAGTTGATGTTTTTGTATGGATGTCTAGTGGAGCCAGAGATTTTTTTTTTTAGAACCAGCACCCAGGGGCTGCTGGTGGTATTCCAGTTTCAGGCACCTCTGCATCAGCTTAATTTCTCACAGTAGATGGCTATGTCCATTTTTTTTTTTTAGTCAGTGTTTTGGAAAAATGAGTCAATAACCTCACTAACTTGAAGTCGATTAAAGGTTTATTTTGTGAGGCTTAAAGCTCCGAAGGCAGTGTTGAAGATAGCATGAAGAAAAGCCTTTTTGAGAGATCCTAAAAGATTATTACATTGGTGTTACATAAGTGTGTTGTCTTTACTTGTCAGCTTCCTAAAAGCATCCATAACTCATTGTTTATCTGAGTAGGAGTAAGACCTTAGCAAGATCACTAGTGGGCATTTCCCTGGTCCAACCATGGGAGTCGGTCCTCTGTATCAGGGACCAACTCCTAGCCATTCCTTTTACATGTTATTTCTTCTCTCTCCCCTCACAAAGTCATTAGTATATTTGGCTCGCTCTTGCATTTTCCTCTCAAACGTCTTACATTTATTGTCAAGAAGACAAATTTTGATTTTAATTTTTTTTTTTTTTTTTGTATCACTTGTTTCAGCAGCAGCGTTTTTGCTCTCTGTCGCAGTGTTTCCTGGTGGCTCACTAAGCCTCTACACTGTGACAGATACCCAATAAGCACATGACCTCGACAGTGAAGCCAAGGCAGTTATTTCAGCCATCATTAATTTCACCTCTGCATCTTGAAGTTAATGTCCTCTCGTAATAGAAAATTTAGTGTTCATATTTCCAGAGGAGATTAGGGATATCTGGTATTTGTGTTTGTCTGTGTGTGTCAGTGTACATGTACGTATTTGTGGGGTGGGGAGAGGAGGTGTTAGCCTTGCGGCAGTGTCTGTGTTGATGGAGGGAGAGGGGGCCTGCAGGATCCTGTGTGTCAGCAGCCTGCATGTTAGACATTGCCTGGTGGAAGTGCATCACTGGCAGAGGGCCAAAAGCCCCCTGCCCCCCTCAGCACCTCCTTTACGCCCCCTTTCCTTTCCTGGTCTATCTTCCTCTTTTGTCTTGCAGTACAGAAAACACAGTCCCTTTAGACAGCCGCTGGAAAAGCATGTGAAGCTGTTGTCATGAAGGCCACTGTTCTTCCTGTGTGTCTTGTCAGCTGACGAGTCAACATGTCATTGCTTTACTACCACATTACACTAGTTTTCTTGCTCTTACATTATTACTGCTTGCTCTATTGGAGCTTGTACCACTGCTGACTTTTATGTGGTTATGAAGAAGGATGATTGTTTACACTCTCAGACGCAGGGTCAGTGATCACATGCAGATGTGGCTTGATAATTATTGGACCAGAAAGGTGTCATTTACCGGTTCTTGAGGCGGGTGGAGCCTGCAGTCTTTGTCATAGAGGAGCGCTGCTTCTCTTCGCTCAGGGAGGGATATCTGCACAGGAAGTACGTTGGAAGGGAATAAACACCTGCTGCCCCCCCTTCCCCCCACGGCTGCTAACACAGACACAAACCACACACAACCACATGCGTGCTCAAATAAGCCCACTTTTCTTTTCAACTTTACTTGAACAATTGCAACTGGAGTCCAGCTGTTCGTTGTGTTACCATAGCAACATTTCACCTCAAATGGAGTATGAATCTAAGTGAACCATAATTTATTACTGTTTAAAATGCAGATGGATTTGCTGTTGCTTACATTACAGCTACTATTCTACAGTATAATGACATGATATATCGGCATGTATATGTGAATATTGTGAGATTGAATGAATCAGAGGGTAAGTGCTTTCTTTTGGTGCCATCATATTCTTACCTTTTTTTTTTTGAATTTCTTCTCCAGGCATGGAAGAAACGCTGGTTTATACTTCGCAGCGGCCGTATGAGTGGGGACCCTGATGTTCTGGAGTACTACAAGAATGACCACTCGAAGAAGCCCATCCGGGTCATCGACCTGCACTGCTGTGAGCAGGTGGATGCTGGCCTGACATTTAAGAGGAAGGAGTTCCAGGACAGCTTTGTCTTCGACATCAAGACTTCAGACCGCACTTTTTATCTTGTTGCCGAGACTGAAGAGGAGATGAACAAGTGGGTCCGCTCCATCTGCCAGCTGTGTGGTTTCAACCAGTCAGACGACGGTAATGGTAAGGGATTCTGTCATCATGACCTATCATCTGTTTCTGTTTTATCTCTTTTCCAGCTTGTTTTTGTCTTTAAACGATGAGAAAGAAATTTGAAATGGGCTCAAGTGAAACTTCTTATCACTATCCATTTTCTTACGTGGCGGCTAAGACATTTCTACACATGGTCTTCAGTATCTGTTGCACCGACCTTGAATTTAAATTGCCGTAAAAGTCAGTGTACACCAAATTGTAGTCGAGATAGCGTGGAGTGATGCTGAAATGTTGGTGGTTAATCTGAATTCTTCATTTCTGTTATAATCATCATTTGCTAAATAAGACAACAAATTACACTTTTATTTTTTTTACACATTTTCTAGACTTAACGATCAGTCTTTTAAAGTAGATACAGTGTATCCTATACACAGTGTTTTTCCTGTTTTACATAACAAAATACATTAACACTTTCCTATTATTAATCTCCCTCTGTGCTTTCTCATGTTATCTGAAACGGCAGGCATCTTATTTTTCACAAAGAGGTCGGCGAGCAAAGTAAACAGAGGATCAGCCACATGATATCATTGGCAATTGCTTTTTTTCCGTCATTGTTATTTGAGAGAATGGAATAAGAACATCACTGCCAGATAAATGGACACAGTGTCTGAGATTATTATTGATTTTTTTCTTCAGTTTTATTGTCAAAGGAAGCTGCTGATTTCTGCTTTTTATTTATAGGAGATTGCAAATTATTACTCTAGATATACTTAAAGTTAGTCAGGTGATAACCATGTTCAGTATGTGTTCTTGTTACTTTTGTTCTGGAGCCGTTGAGCAGGATATATCTGATCCCTGTTAAAGTGGGGCTGTGTTAGTCGTCAGTGTTTCACCTGCAGTAGGTGATCTGCTTTCAGTCTGTCAGGAAATGTGACAGGGAAGGTCAGCTAACAGCTACTCAGAAGGGAGCCACAGAATAGCAACATCACCACATAAAACAACTCAATCCTCACAAATTTCCCCGTGGTTCCAGCATATGCAGTAGTTATTTTTACGGAACATCACAGTTGTTTAATTTTTCAACCAAAGTATGTTTGAGTTATTCCATGCTGCCCAGCTTATCCTACGGTGATTAGCTGTTGCTCAAAATTCTGCTACTCGAATCCCAAAATAGCAACAACAAGACACTAAGAATTTGTAAAAATGTCTGGAATAGCCCAAAACTTTACCATCTTTTAAAGCCTTGCAAGAATAATAGCTACCAAGCTATCCAACATTTCTGACACAGCTCCTGATGGACTCAGTTACGTGGATGCAATGACACGTAGCAACACAAATGTTCTTCAGTTGAAAAAAATAGAGACAAAATAAACAACTGCCTGATTTAAAAGTGACACAGTGTAAAATTCACTCTACGTAATGTTTGCTCGAACCATTTTCCTGCTTTGAATTGTTTTAGATGGGGAAAATGAGCTCTTCTGTGGCATCGTTCTGAGTAGCTTTTAGCTTAGCTCCTTCCTCCAAATTCCTCCCTGCTTCTCCAAACTGAGAGCTCTCTCAGCTGAAACATTAGAAACACCATCCATAAGTACTTTGCAACACAACCCCACTTAAAAAAACAAAAATATCCTTTTAAGCTACCATTGATAAAGTGTGTTCATTAGAGATACATAAAGCATATTGGTTTAAAGTGCCTATAAGTGTTGACTTGCTGATGATAACCTTTGGATGCAGTAATGTTTTTATATAACTTGCTTTGGTCCTCTTACCTTCAAGCCTTAGATCCTTAGTTAACCTACATTATGTTCCACAAGAATCTCTTGCTATTCTGAAAAGATAACTTCTACAAACACGAAATAAAGACTCAAAATTAAACTTGGCAATACTTAAGTCTTTCTGTTAGCAGCGGTGAACAAACTCTTTTACCCATCTCTATTATCCGTATTGTTATTTATATGTGATCACAGATCCAATATGATGGTAGACATTAATGTATTGTCCAGTTGTTGTAATTTTACCTCCTGAAAACGGAGGATAGCATTCAACTTCCAGTCATGAAAACTATCATCAGTAGCATATGTTTCACTATAGAAAACCTCCTCTTTTCTTCCTATTATTGCCCATCCAGATTGTTTTCATGTTGTTGTTTTCCCACCATCTGGCAGCTGGTAGACGTTAATCTTTGTCCACATGGTTGATCATCTGTAACATGCAGTATGTCCAGGTGTGTAATTTAAAAAACAGCTGTGGACAATGTAATAATCCTCACATTATGAGAAGGTCCCCCTGGTCCATATTGTGTAATTAGCAAGGTCCTGCTATAGATCCCCAACTGTTTTTACTGTGACGAGCAGGGTGTGTCTTGGAGATGGGTTGGAGGGGGGAAAAAAGCTTTGGTCATGACAGCTGCAGTTGTGTTTTCAGCCTCATTTGGTCATATAACCGTTTTCACAGAAATCTGAAGTTCCTGTTCAAGAGAAATTTTCTCACTCTGTGTCCATTCAAATGCATTTTCATTAGCAGATCTCAAATAGTAGGAGGCTTTGAATTGGTTAACACCCTTGTTTGTGTAAGCACACCATTCTCTGAAAAACCACAAGCATCTTCCTCCAAGCCAAACCGTGATTCATATCATTATCAGAGCTCGTGGGTTGTACTTTACAGATGAACCAAGACTTATATTTGTTGGCACTACACATGAAAACTGATATCTTATGCACGTTTTTCAATGCTCTGGACAGGTTTAGAAATTTTATGCTACTCCTGCATTGTTTTTTTATGTATACTATTAGTTTGCTATGATGCCATTGCTGCTTGTGAAAAACGTCTCTTAAATAACAGCGCCACCAGTCTGTTTGTTCTGTGTTCAGAAAGCTGCGTGTCTTCTTCCTTGTTTCTGTTCCATTTTCTGCTTTTAATAGCCAAACAAACAGGACACGCAACTCAAGAACAGTCAAAATAACTAGTATCTTCGTTGTGCACCCTGTTTGCACAAGATGGTGTTCACGCCCACATTTTCCTAGGAATTATTTGTTGAATCCAATCTACTCTTCATTTGAAAAACTCCTGCCTGCTCCCTCATGTGGTGTCAGCTTGTTGTCGGTGTGGCAATGGAAACAAATGCACAGCCCCCTCTCTCTCTCTCTCTCTCTCTCTCTCTCTCTCACTCGAGTTCTTTCATCAGTAGTTGTAAATGTAGCTTCATATAACGAGTTGAAACCACTTTGTATTAAGGACATAAACATTTTGAATCAGTAATAACCCTTTTATGTGCATGTCTAACTAATAAAGAACAAAATCCCAAAACATAAATTTGCTTTAAAGGATTTTGAAATTCATGCAAACCCTTTACACTGGAAAAAATGCCCCTCCAAAAATAAGTAAAAAAAAACAACAAATAAGACGCTTTTGCTTGAAATAAGCAAAAAAATCTGCCAATGGAACTAGTGAAAATCGGCTTGTCAAGATTTCTTGAAATAAGATGTGATATTTAGGACTTTTGAGATAAAAGTGATCTTGAAATTAGCTTAAAAACCTCTTCAAATGTCAAAAAAGCTTGTTTCATGTGATATATGACTCAAAACAATTTGTTTTCAAGACTTTTTCATTTAACAAGATATTCATGATGTATTGTCTTCAAACAAGTCCCTATATCTGGCTGAAATAGTACTTGTTAGGCAGTTGTGTCTTATATCAAGTGTAATGAGATATTTGGACTAGAAATGAGACAAATATACTTGGTAAGACTTTGATTTTTTCCAGTGTATAACATTTAATGTAGGTAAAGATTATAAATGCAACATGGGTTCTGACAGAAGTGGCAATGATTATTTTCAGGAAAAGATGTGAGTGGTCTTGATCTTGAGTAAATACTCAAAACTTTGCTTGATGATGTTTCAAAGACAACTAAACAGCTAATCACTTAATCATTTTACAACTCATGATTGTAACAAGAAGAGTATACCAAAGCAGTGTACAGGTGCAAGTAGAAAGCCTCCTGGCTACTGCGGTCAAAATGGGGACAAATTCCATATATGATGATGTATTCTTGCTGTGTGGAAATTCTCAGCACCCTAACCCTACCCGTGAAAGAGTGCATATATTTCCTTGTTAATGCCAGAACACATGGTGCTTATGGAGCTGTGTGCTGCTTTCACTTTGGCAACGCATTAAAAGATAAACCTGTATCATAGCTTGCAGAAATCGTGTGACTATATTTTGGTCGTGTGACTCAGATATGTGAGGGATAATTAGACAAAGCCATGTTAAACTTCTTCAGCGGCAAATATATTTTGCAGGTTTTCCTCTTAATAGCCAGCTGCAGATCTGAATCATTGTGTCATCCAACAGTCTGGGAATTCCCTGTCTGGAAAAAAAAAAGAAAAAAGAAAGGGGGGTTGGGGAGGACAGCCCAGCTTTTTTAAAACCTGAGAAGTTAGTTCCTCTTATGGAAATGACACTCGGCACGCAGAGAGACACGCGAGTAGTTTTACAGATAGCATGTTTGTTTTCAAAGAAAAAGAGAAGGCGTTAACCAGACTGGAGCACAGCAAGCTGGCTTTCTGGATCCTGTTTCTGTGTTACAGCAATGATGTTTCGTGATGTGCACATTTTGTGCTCATGTTTACAGCTGCAGTGCCAGCGTGAAGTCAGACATTGTAGATGGGATTAACTCTGTTTAACTAGACAACGGCACATCTTAAGGAGCGCTGAAGTATGTGTTTGTCTGAGGATTTTGTTGGGATTTTATCTAACATCAGTTATATCAGCATCTTTATCTCAACTCCCCTTCTGGCAGTCAGTTGGCCTAATCTGCCACGAGCAAACTGAATCTCGCAACTATGAGGAAAGATAACCAAGGGCAATATGTGACAGTTAACTGTTTCACAATCGACTTGGTCATTCTGTCCCTTATTTTGTGTCTGTTTTCTCTCATATCCACACTCTTCCTCACAGCACGCATTCATAAATTTTGCTGCCAGTTCCATGCGTGCCTTTACTTTTAGGTTTTTTTCTTCTTTCTTCAGCTCTCAAATTAAAAAGGAAAAAGGAAAACACAGTACAAGGCACTTTGTAGGCACTTTTTTGTAACTTAAATAGTTTTCCAGTTGGATTTATGTAGTTTCTGTCATCACTTCTTAACTACACTTAGTAAGTAGAGACCTTTATGTTTTATAACCTATGCACTTCAAGCTGAATTGTGTTCAAATATCTCAAGCCCTTCATGATTCTAGCTAATAGTTAAATCATATTTTAAAATGATAATTTAAGTAGTTTTATAAACACTAATCTAGCAACGCCAGTAATCTTCCTCTAAATTAGTGTGTTGCATCACGTTGACAGAAAACTAAGGGTCTGAGGAACGAGCTTTTGAACCTTTGAGCGAAGTTGGATGCAGCACTCTAGAATATTGAAGATTTTCTGTAACACTAATTAATTCAAGGTATTAAAGAACGGCTGGTGAGACAAATGCATGGGAGAATGGAAAGGTATGGAGAGTCAAAGGGAAATCGGTTCAAAGGTGCACTGGAGAAAAAGTGTAGACTAACCTCTGATGCGGAGCATTTTGTGTGAATAGAGGAGATCACATATGTTGTGATTTGGTGATATAAAAATAAAACGGAATTGAGCTGGACTTTAGCCTGGTGAGATGAGAAACCTGTTTTGGTGGCAATTTGGAGGAAGGTTTGAACGCAAAGTGTGTAAAGAAAGATTACGTTTGGAGAGAAAAGTCATGGTTTAGTCCTGGATCTCTGTAGCTGTAGTTGTTCCTGTTGTACAGTTACATGGCGAGGTGAAAGTCCATCAAAGATCTGTTTAAGCGAAAAAACAAGTTCCTTTCCTGAAATGATCTTCTCGTCAGCCAAGAATTTTCATGCAAGACAGTCCTGCTTCTCAAAATGAAAAAGGGATATGGCGCTTTGTTAAAGCTGTTAAAGTGTTCTGATCGGAAATCAAGTGACAATTTCTTGATGATGTCTGGCGTCAAAGTTATGGCTAAAAAAAAAAAAAAACTATCAATTTGTGGACAAAACTGAGAGAGGAGACCAAACCCATTGTCACCCAAACTGGTGATGTCCTGCTGAAGAACATGAAATAAGTCGAGTAGAGACAAACATACAGATTATGTAAAAGCATCTCACATTCCCTCGAATCGGGCTCCTTACGCTCTCATTAAAAGAGAGCCTGGCTTTTCTCCTACCGAAGTGCCCTTCATCTGCATTGATTTTTAAAAAAAAAAAAGGAAAAAAAAAAAAAAGACTTCATGCCACTGTAAGGTCAGGTTTCTGCAGCCGTGGAGCTGCAGCCGCCATGCATCCCACAGAGTACTACTGGCAGCGTCTGAATCACTGCTGGAAGGTAGATATTTGAGAATATGTTGTGCACACACTCTGTCCAACAGCTTTAGAGTCAAAGAGCGGGAATCATGTTTGGGTTTTTATGATGCCTTTTATTTTTCATCAAAATGTATTTGAACTTAATAGCTCAGTAGATTTCTGCAAGAACAGTACAGTTACAACAATGAGTAAGAAAACAGGACAGCTGTGCAGACTGGTAACCATTCACTACAACAATCGGACTTGCTGCTCCAACACTCTGCTGTTGGGTGTTAGCACTGTTGCTATCAGATGACCTGGTGTGTGGCGTGTGTCTGCACCAAAAGAGACCCACCCCCGAGCACAATCTAATGAATGGAGGATCATTTTGTCAATCATGGTCTTTGTTCTGGTCTCTGCTGGCTGTTTGAACTCAAACACATGAATAATCTCAACTAAGGGATGAGGATCCAGCTTGTTAGTGGGCCTTGTTTTGTTTTATGCAGCACAGCTCTCATTGTTTTGTTTTCCTCACATTGTCTGTTTTGCTTTCCGTTCCTTGGAAAAGAAAAGAACGAAAGTTGCTTTTTTTTTTTCCGTTTACGTGTTGACCTTAAGATGCCGTGAAACTAAAAAAAATTGCTGAATTTGGCAAATTAACGTTGAAAAGCAATTTATTTTCTTAAATAACTTTCATATACATATATTTGTGTGTGTGTCCACATTATATGATGATTATGAAGTTGAAGTTGAAGTTGCCTTTTTCCAACCCAGTAAACATCTTAGTGTTGGAAAAATATTATAATCCACTCAAGACTTCCTCTTTTTATGCAATATAAATAACTTCCCATATAAAAACCCCTGTTTCTATCTAATCTTTTTATCTTTGATTTTTCATCATCTCAGTCAGTCAGAGCATCTCGACTGATTTAGCGTGTATTGTTGTTAAAGCTGCAGTCTGCAACTCTTTTTCAAGCATAATGCCTGGAACTGTCCGGGGATTCTGAAAGTAGTACATTAAATACCCCAATAGGAAAAAAAATGAGTTCTCTAGGTCCCCTATGTGTCCCGCTAGGTCCCTCCAAAGCCAGCAGGTTTGTTTACAAAATTGCAGACCGGACCGGTAAAAGGTAACCAATCAGGTTACGAGCTGGGCTCTGCTGCCTGTCAATCACCGATTGTGCACGCGCGATACAAGGTAGGCTCGTCCCCACGCTTATTTATCTAGACTATTGAACTTCATTACGGGCTAGTCTACTTACTGTGTCTTCCATGATCGCAAATGACAGGTGAGTTGATGAATGAGGAGTCGTGTACGCGCATCTGGCATGCACATAGACGTGCACGAGTTCTCATGTGTTTTGATGGGGCGGGACAGGAAGTTGAATAACTTTTTATTTTTCGGTTAAAAAATAAGCATTTCTTGCATTTTGCGACTACGGAGGTCACCGTTTTCAACTTCAAGCGTTCTGATAGATGATGTAAACTCTTAAAATGCCAAAAATTAGGACTTTACGTATGACAACAACAAATCCTGCAGACTGCAGCTTTAAAGCATACACGAGTGTCACGTTTTTTTGGTGTGTGTTATTTCCAGAATTGATTTGTTTTTGGGTTGGCTGGTGGCACTGGCGCAGTCCAGTCTCGGTAGGTTTTGTACTGTATTCGTCATACTGTTGCACAGTTACAGGATTTTTGTGGCCATGGCCTCGCAGAAACAGGCTCAGGCTGCTGAAAGTGAACTGCTGTTTTAGAATTTGTCCAGACTGTAATTCATTGTCCTTGACAAGCCTGAGCCTTCCCAATGATTGATCAGTCCAGTGTATTGAGGCAAACGGATGTTGCAGTGCGGTCAAATGGTGGTGCTCACATAATGCAATGGAGCACTCGTAGAGAGTAATATGATCAGAAAATACAACTGTGTTTGTTTGCTCTGCTATTGTCATTGGAGAATGATGCAGCCGTGTAACTTTGTTTAATTCGTACAAGCTAAGAGCCAGGACTCGGTTTTCCATCTTCCTGTCAGATTTCATGCTCCCTCGTAGCAGCTGAAAGTGTTGCTGGCCTGACCCATCTCCCCATCAGTCTAGCATCTTCTTTATTGAGTTATTGATGGACTGACAGAGCTGGAGGGGTGGCAGTCCACCTCCTCGCCACGGCTGAGGTGCCCTTGAGCAAGGCACCCTCACCCCCATGCTCCCCGGGCGCTGTGATGGCATCTGTCTCCATGAGTGTGTGACCGTGTGCATGTGCATGTGTGTTCAACAGGTGCCAACCTGGATGGGTCAAATGCGGAGGAGTCATTTCGTGTGGAAATTCGTGTGTACATGACAATAAAAGTGATCTTAATCTTGGTCTTATGTCAGTCTTGTGGAGAGCTCCCCAATGGACCCCACGATGTGGTCTCCTGGGACATGCTGTTGTGTGTAGAAGGGCAAGCAGAAACATTTAGGACAACTAATAGCATATACGTACGATTGGTGCCACCAGTGAAAATGTTTCAGTACTTTTTCAAGAAAGGTGGTACAGATTTCCAGATTATAATACTTGGAGGTTTTTTTTTCAGGGATGTCAGTTGCTTGACCCTTGTGTCACATGGTGGCCTTCCCCACCACCAGGCCACCCTGTAGGGCCTTGAACTGAGGTAAATGTGTAACACTTGAGCTCTGACTGTGTTTAAGTGTAATCTCTTATGAAACCCATTAAGGACATTGCATTTTTACTGAACTCAAAGACAGGTGGGCAGAGTTTAAATTAAATTATGTTGTTTTTTTTTTAAATGGAATATTTCAGGGATTTAATTGCAGTGTTGATTAAAGGAGTACTCAAAATTTAAAAAATTCAAATGGCCCCTCTTATTTTCAATTGGTCAGTGGTATTTTCTATTTTTACTTATAATTCAAGATCAAATTATCGTATGTTCTCATCTAAATCTGTCCGGACTGGGAGGAAATGAGCACCCTACAAAGAAGTTCTTGTCATGAGTGATGCAGCATGGTTCTAATTTTGGCCCCCTGAGACCAGCAGCTAGCTTTTATTAGATTATGGCCACTGAGCCAGTGAGACAGTAGGTGATGTATTATCAAATATAATTGCGTCTGAACTTTGGAGCTCTTTGACCCAGAATAGCCAAGTGTCATTCACCAACCAAAAGGGTCTTTTAATGCATTGTTGTTGACAGTCTTATGTTAGGTTCAAGCTGAGAAAGGCAATGAAAATATTTCTTTTTTTCTCTCTTTCTCACCTTGTTTGATGCTTAACTTTCAGCATGATTTAGTAGGCAGTTTCTGATCATGGCATCAGTTTCATAACTCTGAAAACATTGTCTTTGGGAAAGTCTCAGTGTTTGTATTTTTGCTCTTTTCTCTATTTCTGTGTTGTGGCTCTACTGCATCCATGGAGTTGTTTCCCAGCAGTGACATACATCATCAGGCCCATTAGTGTCAGTGATGAGCAATATACACTCCTCCATCAGCTGACTGGACCAGTCATCTTTCATATTGCTCTGTTTCTGGCAGTCGTACGTGCATCTAATCAAACATCTTTCAGAGAGCCGGAAAAAGCATTATCCTTTTCTCACAAGCATCATTCGCATTAACAAGATTACATTTAACTTTTTTGTAGAATTTTTCTCTTGGCTGCTTGGTTATGGGGCTAACTTGTGTTTTAAAAGCAGCTCTCCACACCGGCAGGGACAGGGGGTGGGTCTGTCTTTTGACAACAAATCAATATATCTACCCATATTAGGGGGCCTTGGACTCACCGCAGTGGATGAAAGCTTTTACAAAGCTTTTTGTGGAGAGGGGAGATGATGCCTAACTAGCTCAGGGAAAATGGAATCACTCAGAACAATGGTGTAATTGAGGATCATTGGGGGGAGTCCCTGCCTGTGTTGCCGTGGGCCTGGGCATCTCACTGGTGTCCACTGGCCTGGAGACGTCACAGCAGAGACTTTTTTCCCCCTCAGGCATGGATGTAACCTCATTCAGTGAATTGGACGCCAGAATACCGCACTCCAAGCGTCCCACATGCATGCTCACACAGCTCCCTTTCATGTGTTTTTCAGCTCAAATCCTGACTCAGACTGTTGCCCTTTTCTTAAAGGACAGGGTGATGCATCTAATTCTTTGTATAAGGAATCGGGGGAATAGAGGAGAAATGGGTTATCACATTTCAGATTGACAAAAAAAAAATCTTTGTTAGTAAGTCTTCATTTATCCCACTGAAAAATTTAACAATTGCTGATTCCATCTTTTAAAGGAACTTAGATAAAGACTTAAATATCTTTTGATATCAGGCTGTGTTGTGCTGAGCATTTGAACTATTTTTACATTCCATAGATTAACCAACTAAAGCAAAAAAATAGTCACTAGACTAAACATAATTCAAATATGTTTGGACTGCAGTGAAGCTCCTTGTTCCTACATAAATATTCACATGCACACCTTGCATTTACTGGACAGATAAAGAGAAAAATTAGCTTCAGCTGAGCATTTTCCCCCCTCTCCTTCTGCTACTGTTGCACACAGCACCACGGGTCGATAGATCAGTGTGCCGCCCACTCTCTACTCCTACAACTCAATGTGCACCTCCTCATTTTGGCCTCCTGCCCAGTCCATTTCCAACATCCCCATCTTGGATTTGTCTTTTCTTCGCATTCAATGGAAAAATCCGGGATGTCACACAGAAACAATACGACTGTAGGACCATGTTGTTCACACTGTCCCACTGTGCAAAACAATGGCCAGCTCAATAAAATCAAACAAAGCACATTGACCCTAGTTTAAAAGGATAACTTGGATCATGTGCTCTTCCTGCCATTTGCTCCCTGTAACCCAAAAAGCAAAGAGATGCTGTTTTCTCTCCTCCCATGAGACAGATCGCCCTTCTCTATTGATTAGAGCTCAGGCTGAAAGCTACTGACTACAAAACCATACCAGACTCTAAACTCTCTGAATCACATGCGGCTCTTTTATTTCAATAATAGTGACAGCAAAAGGAAAGGGTATAACTTGTTGGTTAACTTTTATTGCATAACGTTGCATAAGATGACAGATCTGCAGAAAGATAGCCCAAGGTGACTTGAAAAGAGAAATAAGCTTCTGCGCTTTAAATAATCAATTACTCCAATTTCTCCTGTCTCCAGATGGCAGGTTACTCCATATGCCTCGGTCTGTTGGAGCAGATGTGTCCGGCTCAATGGCTCCTCTGAGTGGAGAGCGCAAGTCTTCGGCACCCATCCACTCCAGCCAGCCCGTGCTGTTCACCTTTGATGTGCCTGTGCGGCACTCACACCGTAGCTCCCTGTCCAACAGCGCACCCCAGGACTACCTCCTGCTGCACCAGTGCATGAGCAGGAAGACGGAGAGCGCGAGGTAAACGCCATGACCCTCAGACGTCCTGTGTCAGTTTCCTGTTTTCTGTTAATGCAGGTCAACATACAGGTTTACACCGCTTCCTAAGCTCAGAAGCCCCAAGGGGTTAAAACTACTATTGTTGGGGATGAATTATCCATTTGCTGCTTGCGTGCGTGTCTATGTGCATGTGAAAGTGCATGTGATGCAGCATCGTGAAAAGATAAGAGAAGATTAAATTGAGGTAAATATTCTAACGTTAGTTTAGATAACAAAAAAGCTTAACTTTTATTTACAAAGATTTTATTTGATAAAGTGGTGATAAGTGGGGATGATTTTATAGTACGTGAATTTATTTTGCACTACTGATGACAAAAAAAAGGTAAAATAATCCAATTTCTAATTTTTATGTTTTGGGGTAACCCAATTTACCGTACACAGCAAAATGAAGAGATTTCATCAAATTAATGAAAAAATGCAGTTAATCAAATGTTGCTGTTTAACAAGCTCGTGTTTTAAATTGAGTTGATCAGTCACTTGAGCATGCATTAGTCAAGAGCTGGGAATATACACTACAGTGCCAAAAGTATTGGCTCATCTGCCTTTACTCGCATATGAACAACATCCCATTCCTAATCCATAGGGTTTAATATGACGTCGGCCCACCCTTTGCAGCTTTAACAGCTTCAACTCTTCTGGGCAAGCTTTCCACAAGGGTTAGGAGTGTGTTAATGGGAGCTTTTGACCATTCTTCCAGAAGCACATTAGTGAGGTCAGACACTGATGTTGGACAGACGTTCTGGCTCGCAGTCTCCGCTCTAATTCATCCCAAAGGTGTTCTATCGGGTTGAGGTCAGGACTCTGTGCAGGCCAGTCAAGTTCTTCCACACCAAACTGGCTCATCCATGTCTTTATGGACCTTGCTTTGTGCACTGGTGCACAGTAGTCCTGCAGGAACAGGAAGGGGCCATCCCCCAAACTGTTTCCACAAAGTTGGGAGCATGAAATGGTCCAAAATCTCTTGGTTGGCTGCAGCAATCAGAGTTCCTTTCACTGGAACTAAGGGGCCGAGCCCAGCTCCTGGAAAACAACCCCACACCATAATCCCCCCTCCACCAAACTTTACACTTGGCACAATGCAGTCAGACAAGTACCGTTGTCCCGGCAACTGCCAAACCCAGACTCGTCCATCAGATTGCCAGATGGAGAAGCGTGATTGGTAACTCCAGAGAACACGTCTCCACTGCACTCCACATTCTTTCCAAAATGTTTGTAGAAGCAGTCTGCATGCCTAGGTGCTGGAATTTATGCACCTGTGGCCATGGAAGTGATTGGGACACCTACATTTAAATATTTGGATGGGTGAATGAATACTTTTGGCAATATAGTGTATGTCGAGTGGCCAACATTTAGAGTTGAATCTATTTCAGTGGGCACAAGAACAAAGGAGCCCAATAATTATAAATTTATACTGAAAGACTCCTCTGAGTTTTCCATCAAGATTAACCTCAGCTCTTGACTTTGTGCCCATTTCTAGGTATCAAAAGGCAGTTTTAATAATTATGCCATTCAGCAGGTAGCCACCACAGTCGATGATCAATGAGGTCGAGGCAGCAATTCATCATTCCTATAGGTTTAGACTAAACTCACCAAGGGTAAAACTGTCCTCTCAGCCAAACAATTTGCTGTATTGGGCCTATGTGAAACCCAAGAAATTACACCTCATCATCAATCCAATCTGCTTTATGTACACTTTTCTATTATTAGCTTCTGTTTTTTTTATCCTGCTTATCAAGACGAGCATTTGGTGGCAGGATATGATTATTCTCAGAATAACCGCCCCCCCTATGTAAAAAGCCCCTGTGTAGCCACAGTGACAGAAGATGAGCACCATTAGTGATTGATGGTGGAAATCTATTTGAGATCAAACTACTGATTAAACACCGCATGTAATTTTAGATTAAAGCCAATTATTTATTTTCAGTTGTTATGTTTAAAATGGAGACTCAAAATAACAAATAAAAACTTGCAATGTAGCTAACCAATTTACATACAATCATCTCAGCAGAGATTAATATGAAAGAACGAATTGTATCTTGTATTTGCATAGGCCAGCTAAATCGGCCCATTACTTAACTAACTATCCAGAAATATCTAAGCTGTAGGACCGCTCTTGTTGGTACTCAAGGTCAAGCCCTGCAAAAGAACCAGAGTAAATGAGGCATGTCCCCAGGGTGCCTAACTGAGGCTGAGAAACTCTGGGAAAGTCGTAGCATTCGCCTCTCTTAACAGGAATGAAATCTCCTTGTCAGCATGCTGGAAACATAAAAAATAGCTTGTCAAGAAAATGCTAAAAGTAATAAAATCATATGTTGTTCAGGTTCTGGAGAAAAATATATGTTGCTTTTAAAATGTGTGCTGAAGCCTACAGTGCTGCAGTTCCCTCTAAAGTGTTATAGTGCCATCTAGTGGCTGATTGGACAAATACACTGAAATTACTTTAAATGCCACTGTGGAAGACATGGCTGTTGTTGATATTGTTTGCTGGCATTGAAGTACGAGACAGATGTCTGTGTATGAGGAGGCAGTTAGGCACTGTGAAAGTGGTCATAATAAAAACTTATGTGTATGTGTGTTTATCTTTGCTCATGTTGCAGGAGTGCCAGTTTCTCCCAGGCCACACGAAGCAATACGTTAGTGGGGAGCGATTCTCCGGTGCAGAAACTTTCCTACGGCTTTTCACACTGTCTAAATGGCAGGGATGCTCAGCTGCATGGCTTTTACAGCCTTCCCAAGCCAGGAAAACATCCCTTATCCGTGCATGATGACTCCCCCCAGGAGGCCTGCTATGTACTTCCACGGGGTTACAGCTCTGAGGCACCAACTCACAGCAATCTTGGTGATCCCGATCTTGAGAACGAGGAAGTCTATACATTTAAAACTCCTTGCAATGCCCTCGCCATGATACACAGTAATGAGCGATCACCTGACAATTATGACATTCCTACAACACCTGGCTCCTTCTACCAGATACCACGGACATTTGATAAGAATCACAATGCCTTGACACCTTCCAGTTCTGAATCCTCCTGTGCACCTCCACCCAGACCCCCTAAACCTAGCCAGGGGTCTGAGGGGCAGTGGGGGAGTCCCCAGTCAGCTGGGAGCCAGAATGGAGAGATGACGTCTGCAGTGTCAGTCATCCCACGCAGGAATACTCTCCCTGCTGTTGAGAACATCAGGCTCCACAGAGGTATGCCCACAGCAAAAGTGCTTTAACTGCTTTTTTACAACATCTCCTCCACCTGCTGCCTGGTTAAAAATAAATGAATAAATAAAAAAAGAACCCCCGGTTGAGTGATGCAGATCTTTCACCTGTTTCCTGTTTTCAAATGCAAGTTTGATTTGACCGGTCCACCTTGTTGTGCATTGCAGTGACTTTGTGCCTCCTTCTCCTCTCCCTCTTTCTGTCTCCCTCTATCTCTCACTTTACTGATTCAACGCTTGCAGCTGAGCAGAAACAAAGGGCCCAGTGTAGCAGACACTGCTCTGTTGAGACGCTAATGAAATTCAAGTCATCCTGCCTGGTCCAGAATGCCTCGTTCCAGGCTGATAAGCAATTAGAAAAAAAAAAAAAAACCTTTGCAGACACAGTGCATGGCCTCTCAGTTTGCTATGTTTGTTGCTTTGCCAAGTCCATGCTCAGGCTTCGTATAGCCAGAAAGAAGAATTGACTTGTGACTCTTGTTAGTGAGACCACAGGCTGTTCACACACCTGTGTGACAAAAAACTAATTATAGCCCAGTGAAGCACTTAATGAAATGTCGCTTCTGTTGTTTCATTAGAAACCCCAGTTTGTCAGGCTTTTTGTTTAAAACAGTTTCTGTTGTGATTGTCATACTTTATCTGACTCTGTGGGTTCGGCTTTGTGGTGTTTCACCTCTGAAGCATTGTTTTTGTTTCTTGTATTCATAGCAGGGGTAAATATCGATTTCCCTCTTTGCCTTGCTCCACAGGCTCTTCCTTTGAAACCAACAGCCATCATCGTCTCTTCCATTTCAATAACTCAGGACAGTCCGAGTCTGTCAATGATGGGTTCAGCTCCTACTTGGTGAGTATTCAGATAGATTCTGTCATTTCAAAATCATAAACTGCAGAGAAAGGCAATTCCCTACCCTTTTTACCCCAGCTATGTGTTATGGTTTGCTTGCATGGAGTCCAGGAATACTGAGAAAGCCATGTGACCTCTGTCTCTTTTGATACCAGAGAACCCAAGCCCCTCTGACTCGCTCAGACAGCGGCAATTCAGATGACAACTATGTGCCCATGAATCCTGGCTCCTCACCACTCAGTGCTGCCCAGGCAGACAGTCCTAAGAATATCTACATTCCTATGAGCCCTGGGCCACATCACTTTGATTTCCCAGGATTCTCTGCAACATTACCTGCCCGTAAGGGGAGCAGTGCCTCTTTGTGTCACAGGCCCAGTCGTCTCAGTGACGTTACACCACCACCCATCAACCGCAACCTCAAACCTAACAGAAAAAGTGAGTTTATAGCTGTAGAATTTTTACTGATTTAAATGCATGTGCTTATTTTCAGCTTTACAATGTGAATTATTGTTTGTATACAGATAGTATACTTATTTTTCTCTTGTTTTCCACAGCGAAACCAACACCTCTTGATTTGAAGAACAATGGGATCATTGATGAGCTGCCATTTAAGAGCCCTGTTACTATGTCCTGGACACGGCCCATGTGAGTCTTATATCAGTCATTCCAGATGTATTACCCACAGCTACTCATGCATTCACACGCAGTTTGATGGTAAACATTATCACAGTGTTTTGTATGTGCCTGAGATATTCACAGTCCTAGTCCTTTCTGTGTGCTTCAGGCCTACTATGAACACCATGTCCTCTCAGCATTGTCGACCCATCTCTACACAAAGCATCACCAGCACTGACTCTGCAGACAGTGAGGAGAATTATGTGGCTATGGTAAGTCCCAGAAGCTGAAGGGAGGAGATCAGGACAGTACGATGCGTTCTCTGCATCGTGTTGTTGTTTGCTTCACTTACTCACTGTACCCTGTGTGAGTGAAACCTCCTTACTGTCCCATTAGCAGAACCCAGCATCTACCTCCCCGGCCGTGAGTGGCACCAGCAGCCCAGCCCCTCGGAAGTGTGGTAACGTGGACTACTTAGCACTGGACTTCCAGCCTGGCTCACCCAGCCCACACAGAAAAGTAATCAGATTATTCTGTTTGTGACAGTATTTAGTGTCAACTCCAGGCCAAAATCTCAAGTCTGTTTTATTTCTAATTTCACAGCCCTCTACATCCTCTGTGACATCCGATGAGAAGGTGGACTATGTGCAAGTTGACAAGGAAAAGACCCAAGCTCTGCAAAGCACGATGCAGGAGTGGACTGATGTGCGGCAGTCTTCTGAACCTGCCAAGGGAGTCAAGTCTTGACAATGACTTACACAAAAATGACCAAAATACTTAACTAAAATCTTAAGTCAAGCATCTCCAGTATCATGTTTCTATCATGACCACAAATATTGTTTAGGCTTGTTTAAGACTGAAATATTTGGGCAAAAAGCCATAACTTATCCTATGCCTGTTGACTCTGTGAGGATTGTTACTGCGGTGCACTGCTAGCATGCAGGATACCATCCCATACAGGTAAAGTGCCCTGCCAAAGCTTCTAATACAGACTGTTAGAATAGTGTTACAACAATATATCATCGACACTTTCATTTCATTCTTTAGAAATAGATTGTTTGATCAAAGCTGTCCCACCATTCCTCTGCAACAGTTAATTTTGTTTGCATCTAGTTGGTAATTTACTCAACTGCTGCCATTTAAAAGAGCAACATTGACTAACTGATCGATAACCATATTAATATACTGCGAGAGTAGTCTCACGAATGCCAAGATGCACTCCAATTCTGGCATGCAGGCTGACTTTCTATTTTCACTTTAATCTATCATTTGTGCTGAGTCTCTAAGAAGCAGCGAAGAGATTATTTTCACTGCGGGCAATCATTTCAGCTTAGCAGTGCATGTCTGGTAAGAATATAGCCATACAAATATGCAAAAGCCTTTGTCAGATGCCTTAATGGTAACTGTACATGACTGTTGCCTTGGTTTCAATTAAGTATGAGCCAAAATCATATTTAAGAGCTGTCAGGCTGGATGGCAGGCCAATTATTTAAGTGCAGTTACCAAAACGGCAAGGCCTGGATTTACAGAATGATGGAAATAAGACACACAGGACAAAAAGACATCATGTTACCGTGTAGGTTTGTCTTCAGAGCTCACTTTAGGTAATATTCCAAGACATTTCAATGTAAATGTGCACTGACAGAGAAAAGTGAGTTGGTGGAAGTAAAAATAAAGTAGGAGGTGTGCTTTCAAAGTACTCCATCTCTCTTGAGATCTTGAACACAAGGTAAGTGGAGGAGAGTATTTCCAGAATGCAGCCATCCTCTGATCTGTCTTCAGGCATGATAGGCGACACACTACAGCTTTATCTCTGAAGAGTAATTGTATGTAAATTATTAATAAAAAAAAAAACATACTGAAGTGCATCTCGTTGACTGTTTTTGACATTTTATGCAGTTGTCTGAAACAAAAAATGCACTACAGTAATGAGACATGGCGACATGCCACACAGAAGATTTGCCAGTGATCATATTCACTTCAGATAAACTCTTCTATTTCTTTCATTTGCCTTATTTTAATTTCAGTTTGGACTGTATATTTAGCCTTGGAGAAACTGAATTATTCAAGGAAGGACCACTGAATGATAATTTCCTCGTTCAGGTTGAGTCCAGTATTTCATTGTGGGCTGGAACCACTGAGGAGTGAACCCAATTTGATCTTTATAAGAACAGTATGGCCATGAATGATGTTATTATTTGCTTTCTAATGTTTTTCTACAGTTTTTACTGCTTTTTGTATTCTTTTTAATCACCATTTTTTTACTGATACATGTAAGCAAGTGTTCCACACAAAGACAAGATCAGGCTAAATTAAGCAAAGTGTGTTGCAGAGGTGGTAAATTCAGTTTAAATTTCCAAAATGTCTACGATCTGTTCATGAAATCAGACAGCTGGCAGTTTCAGTTGAGCTGGCAAAAGCATTCCCGAATGAACTGTGATTCTCAAAAACCAAGAGAGGGAAGAAAAGTTTGAAGAAGAGCTCGTCTACCTGTCATTCTCTGAAAAGAAATGGATGTGTAATTTATTAGCTGGAGAGGGCCACTGTAAGCAGGAGAGCTGTGTATGTGTTGTGGTAGATTGTGAGTTGTAGGATGTTAAATGACAGCCTGACTGGGTGAGACTGAAAACATTGCTCAGATCTACTGTCAGACAGTCACTGGGTTGACGTACTGTACTTGTAGAGATCATTTTTTAACCACTGTTATTGCTACTACTGTAAAGCATTTGCCGATTGCTTGTGTGTTAATTTATTAATTTATTGTGTGTTGCAGTTGATAATTGTAAACAAACAAGGAAAATGTCTCTTGACTAACATTGATGTATGCAAAATGTCTTCTTTTTTTTTTTAATGGAAACAATATGAGAAACTATGCCAGTGTGGTTTTAATGTGGTACAGTTAATTTGGGATACACAAGATGACGCCATTCCTGTATTATGGTAGACTTAAACTGTGGACATAGAATAAATCAAGAAGTGAAAGTCTGGTGTCGAAGTTCCTCTTTGGACTGAAAACAAATCCCTGTATTCTGGCAGCAACTGTACAAGTAATCTCCTTTCAGTCACACAGTTTTCTTTGAAGATTTACAGTCGTTCATTCACATAAGTATTGTGCTTCGGAGCAGATCCTAATCACTTTTTACTTCACTTTTAATTTTTACTCTATATAGCTTTCATTTTCTTAGAAAACATGTATTTCCATACCGTCATACATTTTATAAAATCAATGGCTACCCAATGGGATGTCAATCAATGACATTATTCTGAAAATAATAATCTCTACTTATACTTTCTGCTCTTTCGGTATACTTTACAGCTAGTTCTAAATAACATTTACATGAATTACATTTAAATAAATTAACTTAACTGCACCAGAAAGGATCTGAGCATTTTCATCCATGGTAATGGAAACAAAGACATGCTATGTGCTGCCCCCTGTGGTGTAAGACAGCAGCTACATGTTGGCACTGATGAACTACAACATACTCATGTTCACATGGGTTTTTACACAACTGACAGTAGGTGGTCATAAGATACCCACAATTACTGTTTTTTTTTTTTTTTTAACTGTGATGTCTTTTCATACTAAAATATAGACGTATCTATTCCAACACTTTTATTCCTGATACCCAGGGAAAGATGCCAAAATTCACACTGACCTCACAAGACCGAATGCTGTGAGGTGATTTAATAAAAATGTCATTTCTTTGTCAACTAAGAGCCCAGTTACAGATGAACTGAATAATTCAGAGAAGCAGCTGTGACGCATATGGACATCCACCCAAGATTTGTGTATGTTTCCTTGTGCAATGTTTTAATTGTTCTTTTCTTTGGTGAAGTAATTAGACAGGTCTTAGTGTGCTAAAAGATTGCACCAAAAACCTAGAATCAACCAACTGGTGACCACATGTTCTGGTCTCCCTCTTTCTCTGCAAAGCAACCCAGGACAGGGTGCTGGACACTCAAAGAAATGTATCTGAAAGCTTTTTGAAAGGACGGCAATGCAAGCCAGTGTCCCAGTGGTTTCTTCTGGGTCTCTTCCTGTGCAGGTTTTGCATGTTCTCGCCACCGTTTTTGGGGTTTTACCCCGACTGCTTCAGTTTCCCTTTGCTTACAAAACAAGCACCATTAGTTTTATTGAGACTCTGCCTGCAAATCTTTTCATGCACTGGTGCTTTGTTTTCATCTGTTGTAGAGGTTAACGTTGTGATGAATGAAGGATTCTACGTACAGTATGTTTGTTACAGTGAATTTCAATTGGAAAAGTAGCCCTGTAAGAAGCCCAGATTCCACCACCTTCAATAACAATCCAAAGATTTTTAAGGCCCAAACTGGTTCCCTAACTTGTGATAAGTAGTTTCTGACTGTGTGCCTTGATTGGAAATTTGGTTGAGTATGTTCAGTGTTTTAATATGTGCAATTTTCTTAAATATGTGACGACATAGTTTGGTATCAGTGTCCACAATAAACTGACTCATAACTTGAAACCTGCGTTGCTAAAGTTATATCTGAAATATCTCCAGTGAATCTCCACATCTCAACATTTGGTAAAAGAACACCAAAACAACAACTAATAAAAACCCTCATCAGCCTACAAATGATCCATGTTTAATAAACTTTCATTAGATTAGCATCCCCTGAAGGATAGTTCACCCTTCCCTCCACTAGAGTGTGCATTTGGACCTGGCTGCATCCATGCGAGTGCATCATGTCAAAAGAGGAATGTTCATACAATGAGGGTCTGTGTATAGTCGCTCTGCTATTGCCTCGGTGTTCCACACGGACAAATGATTGTCAATGGACTATTTGAGACGGATCACAATCAGTTTCTCCAACAGCTCCCCGCGTTTCGGCTCCCTGCTTTTTCTTTTTTCCACTTATTTGCGACCAGATTCCTGTCTGGATTGAGATGGAAAAACATAGAGAAGGACTAATTTCCAAGCGAAAATGCCGTGAGTCTTGAAGTTTAGTTGATTTTGTGTGTTCGCGGTCTGTCGTTTCTGAGACGGATCGCTCACTTTGAATTCATAGGCTACTTGATGGTCGCACTCTTTGGTTTTTTAATAAGTGTAAGAAATTTGAGATAAAATCAGCTGAAATGTATCAAGGATGTAGGAGACCCGTGGGTGAAAGTGAAGTTGTGCGTGCCATGGTTTTGAATCATCCAAGGTATTCATATTGAATATAGTCTGTTTATCGTGAACTGAGGTCGAGTGGATAAGAAAGAACAGATTCATTCCAGCTGCGATTCCACGAGCCTTTTCTGGTTTGTACATTTCCAGTTTAATAATAATCTGACATAGTACACGACTAACACCTCCGATAAATCGTATAACTTTGGAACTTTTTCTATTCCCGTGTGAACGATAATTGGAGTTTACACGGACAGCATCTTACTTTAATATCTAATAGCCTGCGATTTCCAATTAGTTTAACAGAACGTTTGTAAAACATTGCAAACGCACAACCTTAAATAGGCCACATCGCCTGTTTCCAGAAAGTGACTCAGTGCGCGCAGCCCAGTATTTTTATTTTCCACATGGGATCATAGCTCAGTCCTTACGTCTTGTTTTCGTCCATGTCCTACTGTGGTCCATTGGCTCAGTGGACCTACGATTTTAGAAACTTGTCAAGGACCTTTGGGTATGGGAGAGGCGACCCCCGCTCAGTCTGCTGCCGGGGCATTTGTACCCATGTTGGGTGTCGGTTTAGGAGCTATGCCCGGTGGGGTTAGCAACGGGCCGGTAGTAGCCACCTCCAGAGGCTCAGCGGTCCCACAGCTCCACAACGCCATAGTGGAGCGTTTGCGCGCCCGCATAGAGCTGTGCAGGAGGCACCACTCCATCTGTGAGAATCGTTACCAGAGAGGTCAGGCCGAGAGCTCTGATCGGGAGCACGAGAGCACGCTCCACCTTCTCAACATAGTCCACCAAGGGCCTGGCAACCGCAAGGCTAAAGGCAGCCGGGGATCGAACCAGCAACCTCCAGAGTACACCAGAGTCAACGGAGAGCAAAAGGGATCCGAGGGCGACCAGAAGATTTCCACGCGCATAGTGGTAAGTGTTGTTGGGGGTTACAGCTAATTATCGATCATCGTCATCATTTATGATATTTAGTACCACCAGTATTTTGATGGTGATTATTACAATGAATCTTGTGCTAAGGGTGATGCGAAAGTTTATGTTTGCTGAAACTTGTCTAAACCGACACAAAAAAAGAAGAAGAAAACTTAGTTTACAATTATTTTTCTGCAAAGTGGCTGATCTGATGGGGATCTGCCATTATTTCCCCAACATATAGCCTACCACCATGTTGGGTTTTTGACACAACTCAAAAGTCTCATTTCACTGGTTGGCGAAATACTTCACAGTAGTTAAGGTTAATACATGATGTTACAGGCAACATAAAATGGGAATTTGGGATCCCATTTTGCAGGAATTACAAGTTGGCACAATACTAGCTTCTTAAATGACAGATCTTGTCCTCAGCAACGTGATTCAAATTCTCCCTTATGGTCGGTCTTCTACCTCCATTTCTTACCTTTACCTGCAGATATAAACTATTTAATCCAAACAAAAATGAAAGCTATTGCGTCAACAACTTCATCATCAAAAATTAAGGCGTGTTCCTTACAAGATGGCGTTTCTGTCCCAGCATGCAACGCGGAGTTACTTTTACAAATTGAAATGGCATATTAGCCAATAGAGGGTGTGCACGTGACGTCAGGTACCCCGAAGTAGCTGCGGTTACGCCCACTGAGTGGCCAAAAGACTAGTGGCAAAGCCGCCAAATTTTTAAATATTCAATTATATTCCATATTGAACATGGGGAAGAGCTGCTGTGCAGTCGACTGTACAAACAGGGTTTCAAAAAGGGTCTGAGCAGAGTTTCGATAGGCAACCTAAAGCAAAAGAAAAGAGACGGCGATGGATCGCTGCGATCCGGAGAGACACCTCGAATCCGGGCACCAAAACCAGGATTTGCGGTTCACATTTCGTGTCAGGTAACGTTAAATTATGCTGTATTTTAGGGCAAAATCATGCCATTAAATTACTTAATGTATTGCCAACGTTACTTCAGTTAAGCTCTTAATGTTAGCATCTTTCATTTAGCATCTTTCATAACCCTAGCTAACTTAAGGTAACTGAGGTACCCAAAAGTCATACGTTAGTAGAGAGTGGAAATGAATAAAGTAATCTATCTATCTACTTTAATATCAAGTATCAAAAAAAGCATCAAGGCTTTTGTATGCCTTTAGGCTTTGCAGTGTGTATTTACCTGGCCTTGAAATCAGGGAAATACACACAATGGGGTTACATGGCACTGAAAGGATCAGATAATTGGCTAAATTACAATAAGAATGAGTTATTAAGTGCATGTAGACACCTGAATCTGACAAGAAATTGGGTCGAGTTACTCGCGATCGGATTAAGACCCCGAGATAACTCGGTTGAAAGTCAAAATAAACGTGTTTGTAGATGGGTGAAGCACGTGGTGAATTAGAATTTACGTTCCGCATACTCGAGATGTTTTCCTGGGGTCGGGACCCGGAAGTCAAAGGAGACGATATTACTGTTGTAGTCGCCGTCAGAAAGAAAAACACCGTGATGGAGAATGCGCCGTTGTGCATCGCGTTTGTGCAATAAGCAGCTCATCACAAACGAAATGTAGAGGGACGTAGCTTCATCTTGCTCTTCATTTGCCATTTTCTCAAATGCCTGAGTTTGTTGTTGGTTGTTGAAGGGGTCAACAGGAAGTGACTCTATTAGCAATAGTTGAAATGGGTACAGCGTCACCTATCGTATCGGAGTATGACATGCTTTGTGCCTCTGATCCGATTCATTCACCGCCATATATCCAAGGAGAATTACCCTTGCTCAACTCATTCTTATTGTAATTTAGCCAATAATCCAATCCTTTCAGTGCCATGTAACCCCACTGAGTGTCCGTGGACCAGATGGTTTTGGGGAGCTGGTCTGGATCACTATCGAGTCCAAATGACCTCAATTTCTTTTGATGATCGATTTTTATTCAGTTTTGCTGTGTCCACCGCTATCCTTCGCCATGTTGTGGGTGGTTTGTTTTGCCACTCAGTCCGAATGAGGGGGGCGTGTTGCGGGGCGAAAGTGACGTAAACACATACCCTCTATACCCTATTTTACTATTATGACTAATTTAGCCTCTGTGTTACATGATAAAACTAGTCTACAAATAATCATCAAATATTTCACATTGAGTACATCTCATAGAATATTTATGGCATTGCTGTAGTTGCAGCGATGCAAACCAACATCATAGTTTTGTGTAGGTAGTCCAATTCTCGTTGCAGTGCGGTTATCTTTCCTACATCTTTACAAACACTCTTAACCCCGTGACATTTTCCAATGAAGTCAAGGAAAAGATAATTGGAGATTATTTTTCCCATTTGACCATATCTGTTATCTATATACTATGTGCTGCTAACAAAAAAGCATCATGCAATAAGAGATTGCGCTAGCAAAGTTATTTAATTTTGAATAGGCTACTTTGGTTAAATGGATAGATGATTAAACCTACATCCGTCCCTTCACACCTGTTTACAAGTGTTTGTTTAGTGGCAAATATAAATATTCTGACAGTTTTAAAGAAATCACTATTTGAAATGGCAGACATACTATGTAACAATTCCTATGAGTTGAAAATGTTCCATTTTACAAGTTTTGAGCATTTATTGAGATTTTTCTTTTTTCTGCTGTTTACCAACATAGCTATACATGTTCTGGAGTGGGACCCCATTGTTAAATGTGAATGTTTAACTATCAAATATGCTCGTTGGTTAAAAGCACATTCTTATTTCTACCAGTTTTGACTGACCTCTCATCAATCATCGTCTCGATCTGTCTCTTCCATGAAAAGATGCTCCTTAGGAAAGTAAAAGCTTTGGTCAACTTTACATGATAGCCAGATTCAGTGTCCTATCAAATTGCACAACAGGTAGGAAATGTCTAAAAACAAAAGTAATAAACTCAAGTTTGCCGATATTGCTTAAAAAAACAACAACGAGCCACTGAAGTCGTTGGCAGGGACCGAGATTGCGAGGTTTGCTAGGCAATCCGGTGCCAGGAAGTAGTTTTGGGGTCATTGGGCCATGGGGAGGTTTTTCTCTTACGCAACACCGTGTAAACATCTCAATTGTGCAGCTGATCCAAACAGAAGGATGCAGATGCATTCTGTGCCTAGCTTAACCTATCTGTCATCTTGGTTTGCGGTACAGAAAATTCTGTTTTCTTTGTTTTACTTGACTTTACAAATGCTACCTGTCAATGAACCAGGCCCCTATTTATAAACATATTTTCCAATTTTTGATATGTATGAATGATATGTAGAATAAAAGACAGTGTTGTATTCATTATGCGTTTTCTCTCCAAACAGCAGAATTTTGTAAAAAAAACATTGGAAGACAGGATGGGGAATCTTGACAGTGCTTTGATTGTGCCTGGTAGTGCTGATAGGACTGACTTCCTGTATGGCATCTGTTAACAGAGCAGTCGATGCGATGTGAGATTTATTTTGTTTTCTTTCATTGGGCATGAGGGAGTTCAGCATCTAGACTATGAATTATTTCCCAAGCAGCATTTCAATATAATGTCAAAAGGGTGAAAGCTTGCAGATGTTCCCTCTCTGAACATGCTCGAGATGTGGGATGGAAAAACAAACAATGAAATATTTTTTTCCAGTAAAGCCATAAAAGGACAGCAATGATTGTTCTCTAATTTTATTTATCTTCATCCCTGAAAATGAACAAGGGATGGCTTCTACATGTTGTGCAGTTGTATCAGCAAACGGCTTGCTCAAGAAATTCACATGCAAGAAATGTCCATGATTCATGTTGCTAATATAAAATGCAATTTATCTCCCAGCTTTCCTCATACAATGAGGTACCGTTATGTTGTTAAGTACACTGCAGCAGTAGAACACAGTGAGAACAGCATCATGGATTCTAATGATTGTCTAAAAGATGTCAGGGAACATTATTATCATGTAGCCTATTGTTTCATTTTTACTGATGTTGACTCCAGAGTTGCATGTTTTATATAAAACTGATGAGTGCAGCAAGATGGTGGGGAGGAAATTAAGTCCTGGCGTACAAGTTCATATCAACCCTGAGGTTAGTGTTTGTCACAGCTCGTGATGATTTGGTGAATCGGAACAGAAGCCAATGCAGATATGCCCCATAAGAACACTTCATCTATCCAGCACCAACAGTGCAGAGAGCTGTTCATTAAACAAACTGAGAATGCTTAAACTGTAGAATAACTCTTGCAACTAAATTCCTGAAATGTGTTTTTGTTTGTTTTATTTCTGGCTATAAAGATTCAATGATTGTATTTCAAGTATTTCCTGGGGTCTTGCAGTTGTCCTCCCATATTACATTCTACTGAATTACAAACCAAGGCATCTACAATAGCCACATCTGTGCATATTATTGACTGTTCACATTGGAATTTGCAATGGAAATGTATATCAAGTGAGGGGCAAACAACACGATGGATTAACACTGCCTCGGAGCGCAGAGTGAGCAGCACTTAACAGCGATGTTCATTGAGACTAGATTAACAAAGGATATGCTTTTGGATAAAAATTGAGAAATTGGAAAGTCGAGATGAGAGTTACTTATCGACTCAGAAGAGAAAGCTTTTTCCTAATGCCTGCATGGTCTTGCTGAAAGCTTTTGAATAGTCATATTATTTTTCAACCTTTCCATTTGTACCTGTAACAGTAAATGCATTCATCATGGAAATGGGTCACACAGCAGAGCTCACAGAACACCCATTACAATGTAGAGACTTTCATTTTCATCAGATCAGGATCCATCATCATCTTTTATCGTCTGTCAACAAGACAGATAGTGAGTACGGAAACCAAAGGCTTAATGAAACATCCCTGCCTCATGCTAGCATGCAATGCATTGTCACACCCTATTATCATGTGTTTAACAAATGGCTCTCTAAGCACCTTCTTGAACGATTTGCTGACCATGAAACTGTTTGAACCACAAGGCCCCCATATAAATGTTTAGAGCCACTGAATACATTTCCTGCACGTGTTTACTTAAAGTCAAACAGGCCTTGAAAAAGCAGTAGGCAAGGGATCCCTGGTGATTAACAGTCCTGTGTGCAGTGGGAGGATTTTGTTATTACCCAGTGACAGATCTGGGAACTGTAGACATAGAACAGAGTGCACTGAAAGTGCTCAAATGCTGATGTTTTGTCCAGTTATCTTTAGCCACTTGCAGCATACACTATCCTAGTTATCTGGTGGTGTAAAACGCAAACTACATAACCTCAGTGTTTGAATTTAGGTGAGGCATTCTCTCTTTGTGTCCTGCTCCTCCACACCAGAAAAAGGCCCAATGTTCTTTGAGCTTTGTGTAACAGTTTGGCATAATTACTGGGACTGGGAGAGATGGTTAGAAATTGGCCACTGCACTTGTTTTCTCCCTATACTCCTTATGATTGATCAGTTGCTCCCAAACATGAGCTAAACGAGGTGGCAATATCAATCCTAGTCAACAGAGTGACCTCTTTATTTATTGTTTCTGATGTAACAAGTTCCAGTGGATCATTGCGTCGACACCTCAACCAGACGGCACGGAGAAAAAGTAAATCCTTGTACTCTCTCGTGGTCATCACGTATGATGCATGAAGAGTGTGGGCCTGTGTGTGAGAGTGTGGTGGGGTGTGCACTGGAAGTGTTTCCTGGCATACTGTGTTTGGCCGTTGAACAGCCTGAATCAGAGCTGCCGGTGGTCTGATCTCAGCCTGTCTCGGCTGTGATGTGAAACAATTAGCCCAGGTCCGTGGGGGCCACCCACAGTGAAGCCCACAGCTCCACCCAACCCTGTACATGTGGAAAATGATCCATATTCATCCCACAGATCACATCCATGCTCTAAAGTTTTGTTTTTAGAAGTAGTTTGTTGTCAGTTGCCCCATAGGTGCCCCTTTTTAGTGGAATAATGTTGGTGCTTTTTATTAACGGCGTGACTGGGCCTGATCTGATTAGGCTGGTCTCATTGTGCAGATTACAGCAACGTGTTGAGCATGTCATGGTGCACAGTGCTATGATCAGAAACTTAGACAATAAGATGGACTCTTTATATTGTAGTGAAGCCATTTTTGATCTCTTCTCACTGGAGTAAGTGCTTGTTCAAAGACGTGGCTTAATTTGAATCCGCTTTGTGTTTTACATTGTTTGTCTTTATTTCCGAATGATAGCTCCTCGCAACAAGAAACGTGTACTTTCAGAATTTGATACCCTGTATGTCCCATTATTCAGGTTTTCAGAAGATAATTGTATGAGCTAGTTTAGACAATAAGGTGTTTTATTGATTATGTTGGTCTTTATGTCGTTGGAAATGCGTTGTCCTTCAGCCATGATTCCCATAGATTTCAGGGAATATTACTCGGCTTTATTCGTTCGAGTATTTCCAGATTAATTTTAGACTAACATATTTCCAAAAATGCATCCACCCCATCTATAAATTTCAGGGTTTAGTCCTCTTGACTGACATTGCATAAACAGAAGGGGATCATAGGTACATTTTCATCAGAGAAACACGACAGCAGCTTTTTACTGATACACATCAGCCAGATTTACTGAGCAGAGTATAAAAGTTGGGGCCGTGTAACATTTTGTTCTAGACATTCCAAAGTCATAACCGAGGGCAGTTCATACATTTTTTTAGCACTAAATAGTCACAAGTAAGCACTGCTTGTCTTCAAGGCATGTGTTCTGTTAATGTCTCACACACAAGACCCTCACTGTGGCTTTCAATTTTCCCAGAAGTGACCTCATTTGTTCTGACACTGTTCATTTCGTCTTACCTAATGGCTTCTGTATCATCTCCTGGTTTAATTGCGTGTGAAATGAACGTCTCTATTTCCCAGTAAACAATGTTTTATGATAACATCAGGCATACATACGCTCTAAACAGTTTAGCCGCACATCATTTTGGTGATTATGTTCTCAATGGAGACTGGTTTACAAGCTTCAACACGTTTTTCTTTTTATAGTAAATCCAGACTTCACATTTCTCTCTGGAGCTTTAGTTTGGACTTTGACTCAGTCAAACTGTATTTTTCACTCTTATAAAATGCTTTTTATGTCATGATGGTATTAGTCTGGATGTTCAGCAACTTGTTAGTTCTGCTATGACAATGTCTGGGTATTTCAGATAGAGGAATCTAAGCGGTTGTCCAATATATCCTGACAGTCGGTACAGTGTTGTTTGTTATCGTCTCTAGGAGATAAAACTGTGTGTTGTATTTTTAAAGGCCTCCTCTCCTTGTCTGCCCAGCCACAGCACTGTGTGACTATCCTGTTCCAAACAAGCTTGTCAGAACCATAAAAATCACTTCCTATGCGCTAGTGGATTTTTTTTTTCCCTCCCTTAAAAGAACCTCTGAGACATTTGGGTTTTTACAAGAACAGATGCAGTAAAAGCTTTCAGGAGGTGAGTAATCGGTTACTGGTGGAGAGAAGTAAAAACTGCAGTGCCTCAAGTTCTTATTTATTTATTTAACCATCATTTATTCAGGCAAGTCATCAGGACCAAATTCTTATTTACAATGACAGCCTGGCAAAAAGCAAAAGGGGGGAGAAATATATGAAGGTAAAAGACTGTTGCACATAATATTTCCAACATTTCAAAGCAGCCAATCACGGTAAGCATAGAAAACAGTCCAAAGAACAGTTAACATTGTTTTACAGTGAGTTGTTCAGTCCAATCAATAGCGAACGCAAATAAAAAAAGCTAAGAATGCATTCGAGTTGCATGGTCAACACAGCAGACTACGGGTTGGATTAGAAATGATTAGAAACTATTTTTTTCCAAGAAGACCTTCCCTGTTGGATGAATTGGATCCTTACCTACTTCCATGGGAGCGTTATCTCAAAACATTCCTTAAGACTTACGGTTGTGGTTTTATAACATATTCATGTCATATTAACATGAACGTAAAAGTCAAATAATAGAGTTTATATACATAGATGCAATTTTTGGATGAGACATTTAAGGTTGTCTTAGTACAAAGAAAATATTAATTGAGTGTAATCAGTTTTAAGAAAGACGATGTTCAGCAAATCGAGTCGTGCTGCGGCAGCAGCTGCCGCTGCGCGTTGGAAAAAGCCTTTTCTGAATCTGGGACATCTCTGTACCTGGCAAGAATTGCATTCCCATCTCCTCCTGAAATGAGCACACTTTTTTTTTATTATTATTATTTTCTGGGCTAATTTAGATGATGCAAACAAGTTCAGCTCTACCATGGAAAACAAAGAAGAACATGTGAAGACAGAAGTTTCCAGACACTCAGCGGGGCAGCGAGGATGTGTGTCAAATCAAAGGCATTTATGAATCGTGTGTTCTACAGTATCTCCAGCAGCAGTGTCGTAAGATCCCCCTCACCCTCCCTTCCACTTCCCACTACCACAGTCTACACTCTTCCACCCAGCCACCCTCCAACTGTCATACACACACACATCCACACAAAAGCCATTCTGCTGCACACTCTTCATGTTTTATTCAGCAGCCTCTGGGAAGGCTGTATCTGTCTTTGAAGAGTGCTGTAGAAATCATGTAGTAAACCCATCCCATTCTTAGTCTTCAAGGGCTGAAACACTCCAAGTGGTATATGCTCAGAAGAACATGATCCTCTGACAGTCCAGGTGGGCCAGGTCTATTGTGTTGATGAGCTATAGAACAGCCATATCTTTGGGGTAAATCTAGCCTTTGGGTTTTATCAGAATAACTGCCAGTCCTGCAAAAGCCTTTCCCTCCATAGACATTTCCCAGCTGTCCTTGGCTGAGGTCCCCAGCTTCAAGCAGAGCTTACAAGGAAACAGCTTTACCTTCACATGCTAAATGGTAAATAAACTTGATCAGCAACTTGGAAAAACCTTCCCTGGTGGTATACTCTTTGTTGTTTTTGTGTCGAATCAGCTAATGCCAGCTAGGGTGAATTAATAGTATTTTTTGTATAGTTTCGCATTATAAAAACAGGTCTTCAAGGCAACAAAAATGATCTTACAATTGAATATCCTTTTGTCTGAAGTTATTTGAAGATGAGGCCAGTTTGTGGTAGTGTTTAATGCTTGATTGATTTACATTTAAAAAAAAAAAAAAAAAAGGTCCTGATCCTGGAACCCCCCCCGATTTGGTTGCCTCATTATCTCATCATCACGCTCTACAGAATTCTTAAAATGATCTATTTATTTGCACCAGGTGTGTTTGAGGTGGGAAACATCTAAAAACACGTTTTTTTTTTTGTTTTTTTTTTATTTGCAAGTTGGCCTTTCAGCAATAAGCTAATTGAAGTTGTATGTCCATGAAGTCCAAACTCCTTCCAGGTTGAAAATGTTCAGATATTTATATTTAACTTGTAGATGGGGATAACCTTTGGCACATGATGTCAGATGTTTACATGACACAATTTTTCCGCTAAGGTAAGCAGGGGTATGCATTATAATTGGTTTTGCAAATCAGCACGCAGACCAAAACAAGATAAGAGGAGGGTTGATTGTTTGTGTGTCCTTGAAACACTTCAATTGGATTTCTGTGGATGGAAATTCTTCTTTTTATATGAAAATACCTATGGATTAGAACTAAAACACTGCTGTATTCTGATGAATTCACCTGATTAAAAATGTGAAAATGACTTAATAAAATGCGGTGCAGTTGTTTGCATTGCCTTAGTAGTGCTCCTACTGCAATACACTTATGTGTTGACATAAATGAACCTGGAACTTGGTGTTTCCATGCAAGCGATTGTTTCACTGGGTAATTTACTGAATTACCTCCATTCCCAAAGGGTTGGATCAGAGAGTCCCCACCATTCCTTTGTCGTTGATTTGCGCTTTCAGCTGAATCCCACTTGTTGCCAGCACCTTGTTTTAATTTCAAGCTTTATATCGACCTCAACATAATAAAAAAAAAGAAAATCTAATCTGTATTTCATCTCCACTGAAGTAAATGGGGATTTTAGATGACCAATAAATTAGTACTCCTGTGGTGCTGCTAAATCCACTTGACAAAGGAAACTAATCTTTCATGGTTTTTCATCATCTGGACTTTGGACAGAAGAATAAATCCTGTAGCAAATGCATGGCAAGATAAGACCTTGCCATGCATTTACCTAGGAAAAGACCTAGGTACATAAGACCTTGTTTATGTCCATTTGTGCTTATAGAGGGGACTTGTAGATTTGTTTTCATGCCTGATGTTGTTTCTCCTACTGTGAGAGCTCTTTGTAATTTGTCAAGTTTTTCTTGTGTGACTTGATTGAGGCGAGGGCAGGACCGTGTGTGAGAAAAAAGAAGGAGGGGGGGTTGGGGGTAATGCCTTGGAGTGTCTTTCCACGAGTGCTTTGCTATGCAGTGCTGAAACTGGAACCCTGTGGGAACAAGCATGTACAGGTGTTCATGTGCAATGCACGGAAGGTGGAGAGAAGGGACAATTGCAAAATGAAATGCAAGCAGTTCTCCTCATGCCTGGAGGCAGACGGTGGTTCAGCTCAGTATGAACAGTGTCGGTTTGGTTTTTGAGCTCATTTTTGTGACTGTTGTGAAATATGAATGTTTTTGGTCTGGGGTTGACGGTTGTAAGTCTGGATAAACATGAGCTTATCTCGAACCGTTCTCACACTTATCTGACAATCAGCCACCTGATATGTCCGAGTTTCCTGGACTTGTTGTAAACAGATCAGATTATCACAGCTGCCACTGGTGCTCTGGGCGTGGATCTCAATTTGTTACTATGTTGACACAAAACGTCCGTCTTCACTATACTGCAGCTCTTTACTTTAGCTTTGCTTCATCTTTTTAGGTTTACGACCAGGCTTATTCTTCTGAAGCTCAAATGCTAAGAAACGGAGAAAAACAGCTATATTTGCAGCAAGACTTCAAATAGCCTATTCTCCCCAGGGTCATTACCCTCCTCAGGAAATGGGAAAGTGGGCTCCTGATGTCACCAGCAAGCAAACCCCTTGCACAGAGCGCAGAGTTAAAGTGGGAGGGGGCAGGGGAGGGCCCTGCTGGATCAGAGTTCAGGCATGTTTACATTACAGCTCAGGATATTTCTCAGAGCCTGACCAAGCTGCTGAAGTTCCCAGGCTCCAGAGTTGCAGAGTGCTGAAAAGAGGCACAAGCATTCACTTCTTCTTCTCTCCTCTCCCTCCTTCTCCCGTGCTCTGGGGGTGAAGATAGTTCAAGTCCATTTGCATCGCGGTAATGTTCTGTCCTTTTGTAACAGTAATCCATGGGGAAATATTATAGATGTTTTATAAATGTAAGGTGAGAGTCACAAACCCAGTCTACATGGACAAAGATTGCATGTCATAAAGATGAATATCTGGCACAATACTAAAGCTGTGCACTTTTTTAATGTCTGCGGCTCCTGATATTTCCTTTTCTGATTCTTTTCTTTGGAGGAAAAAGTGTTAGATATGAGCTTCTTTTCCCCGCCGCAGCAGTAACAATGTAAGGAAATATCCATCCCATCTTTAACAGTGACATCTGAAGTAGAACTGATTCCTTTTTTTAATATATTATCCTTTCCGTGTAACTGCAGAAATGTAGGTGAGACTACAGCAAATAAGTACGGCTCCTCGTTAGATCACTGTGGTGCTGTGCAGATGGAGTTTCGTGGTTGGCACTCCTAATTCACCCAGTGTTGTGGAGCTGCCAACTTCTTTAAACAATATAATTAGTTTTGCTTTCAGTGGGGACTTCAAAGAGTTTGTCGGTGAGCTCAGCTTGGATCTTTTTCTTAGTTTTCAACATTTCTTTTGGCTTTGATGATTGGCTTATCTAGGAATTTGACAATATTGCTAAAAAGGAACCATACTGGGCAGATGAATGAATAAAATAAGAGCCGAACATCAGACAGACAGAGCCATTGTAAAGGTCAGATGGACTTATTCAGAGCAGGAAACGCATGAAAGCAAACACTTGAACTGTGTCTAAACATCACGTTTGAATCTATCGTACAAAATATTCCCATCAACACTTTAGAGATGTGTTCATGTTCACTTTAGCCTCTTTGGCTTGTTGTTGAATAATTTGCTTATCACGGTAAACTTCAACTTTAGCAAAGAATGACAAAAGCTTGACATAAATAGAGTTTGGGCTGTCACAGTATCAGACTTGCAATTTGTGCTTATTGTGACCAAAATAACTCACCAAAATGGAATTATTTTACCTGTAGACATGTCTGCAGTCAAACCGTTATTGCATGTTTTATTATTTGGTTTGGAAAATCAATTACACTCGGTATGAGCAACAACATGTGTTTTTAGGATAGCATAACTTCCCATCAGTGTACTAAAAAGAACAAGTTCAGTCATACTCTTTCTAGTGAGAAAAGGCCAACTCATTAACTACTGAACAAAAGTGTAAACGTGGTCAGATTTAAAGAAAGGAAACTAATGGTCAGATGCAGTGTTTGAGCCTGCATGATCACCCTGTTGGAGGCATGAGATTCAGGTCGAAGGAGTAGCATAGATGGTCCTGTTTCTTGCCTCAGCTCTCCCAGTAAAGGCTCGTGTATACTTCGCAGCAGTGTGTCGTAGTGAGCTTGTCGCAGACACGACGCAGTTATTTTTGATTTTTGATTTATGCCTTGAATCGCGGTCTGCGCTATGTTAATCCCACGCCACAACGCAAGAGGGACAATCACGAACAAGCTAGGATTGTGGGTGTTACGGTTACGGAGGTCATTCAACAACAATGGCGACTGGACGAATGCGCACTTTGATTGAGTTGGGGGGGGGGGGGGGGGGGGCATGTCTGCGTTAACTGCGACACACACGCAGACGACCTGGTTTCCGAGTATAAATCAGGCTTAAAGCTGCGAAGTGGCAGCTGGAATGTTTGTGTTCGTGCTCTGCTGTGGTGAGGTGTCACTGTGCTGAGCAATGCTTTGGCGCCTGCTCTGTCTCCATTTTGCCTTGAGGCACATACAAACTGCTGTTGCATCTCCAGCACACACGGAAGGTGAAACCAGGGGAGGTTCTCTGGTCTCTGTCTCTCCTGTTAAATCATCTAAAGTCTGCTTTTAACAGGAAACGGGCCTTCAGTGGCAGAGATGCTGCATGTTCGATGGATGTTTTAGACGCATTTCACCCTTTGCTGACTAGGCATGATTTTATCTATTGTTCTTCTTTTTTTCTTTTTTTGTTTAAAATTTAAATCATGCTTTTATTTCTACTGTTTTAATGTATCTGTAAAGCACTTTGAATCGCCTTGTTGTTGAATTGTGCTATGCAAATAAACTTGCCTTACCTGGGCACAGATTTAATTTGGATTCCAAGTTTAATCCCAAATATACTAATGCTTCTGTTATGAAGACTACTTTGTCCTTTTTAGCCAAAATGTTATGTTAAAAACAATTTGGATTCCTCTTTGGGTAATTCTTTTAACTAACGGGTATCATCGTTCACTTGTCGTTCACCGTCACTTGTACAGAAGCCCAGAAAGGACAAACTAAACACTAACTCCCTCAAGGGGATTTTCTGGGTTCTCCTCTATGAAAAGTACTGTGCATTAGTTTGTGTTGATGCTGTATAAGTGGAAAACCTGAGATGAGTATTTTAGTTGTTTTCTTTTCAAAGTCTGAAGAGAAAAGGTAGAAAAAAAGCCAGAATAAAAAGTTTAGACTGTGAGTCACCATGTTAACATAACTGTAGTCACTGTCTTCATTAGCTTAAAATGGGTGTACAAATAAAAGTAGTTTAAATGTCAGATAAATACCTTGACTTTTAGATACTCAATAAATAACAGAAGCAATATATTAAATTGCAGTGACAAGATCAGAAAGGTTTTATTATTGTAGCTGCGTAGGCACTGTTTTTGGGTCCCATAAGAGGTCTTTGCACAGAGATGTAATGGGACTTTCCCCCCAAAATGATTGCCTTTGGTGATTTAGGATGTGTACTTCTTTTCTCCCCTTAAAAAAACAAAAGCAAAGTATGCTCAATCCACCTGGTAGTGCCAAGAAGTGAATGTTTCCGCCAGAAGATACGAGTGAGTCTGGCACCAATTAAGGAGTGAATCATTTTAACTACATGTGAGCAGCTTTAAACTGGATTGCATAGTAAATCCAAACGAGGCACACCATCTATATAAAACGTGTAAGCATTTAAAATGTTGCAAATTGGGGTCAATACCAGTTCATATGTTTAGCCTGCTGGTTGACCTTTCCAGCCAGCATTTAGCAGTCTGCACCAGAATTAATTCTGATGCGATGTTTGCTGAAGCTGATCCTTAAAACAGACGTGTGTAGGCTCTGCTAGTGTTTGGCAGCAGAAAGGGAGTTACGTGTTGGGTCAAGTGCTGCATCTCAGTGATTATTAATCAATAATTGAACACCTCTATATTAGTTTTCCAGTTACTATGCAGCACATTAGACCATAAAAATCTAATACAATGAAATTATACCAAAGGCCAGGCAGAGTGAGCAGTTCTCCTGACAAATGATCATTAAACAAGTAAAAACCTATTCTGCAGCCCTTCCGCTTGAGGAGAAAAACGGTGATGCTGCATTCTTTTCATAGCCGTTAGTGAGAAACTGGGGTTATAATGTGTGTGTATGCATGATAACAAGAAAGAGAGAGTGAAGAGAACATTCCTTTCTCACTCCCACTCTCCTCCACCACACCCCCATTGCTACTCGCTGCCACCCCACCCCCAGTTTCCTTCCTGTGCTTTTTTTAGAGTCTATTGGATGTTTTTCCCACATCCGGCAACAAAGCCAGCCTTTTCATGCCATAATCTAACAGCGTGGTGTTCTGTGGTTCGGTTGTGCACCGACATGGTCAATTGTGATAAATTCACTGAATCAAAATGTTCCAGTATTTCCGAATCTAATGTTTGCCTTCACTTTATTCGACACATACTGTAGGTCTGATGGAGTGTCTCCTTTAAAGGACAGAAATTAGTTCTGCCATATGCAGTTTCCTGTATATTGGGATAAATGGCACTGTGCAAATTTTAGATAAATCAACCAGATTTAGTCAAATTATATCAATCATAAGCCTACTATTAAATTGAACTATGATTGGTCCAAATATATATGGTCTTTGTCTGAAATGTATGTGTTTGTATGTAGATGTAGCCTGACACTGTTGCTGATAAACACAGTTTCCCATGAAACCACAAACGCCCTCACATGACCAATCCCCGGTTGTAGCAATTTCAACTATGACACCACCGCAAGGCAATGGATGTTAACATTTCCATTAACGGTGTTTAATGTTTTTAACAGAACAGCTTCAGTATTCTCAAATTTTATAAAATTCATCTACTGTATTCAGACTGACAAATGAACAGCGAGCATTTTATTTAGTCTACATTTGTCTAAGTGTGAGATGAAGTGCATTTATACTTTGAGCTGTGTTTGGAGTAATGGCACGAATTATTCCGCTAGTCCAATCAAAATGTGACTTATAAAATGCATGTAAACACGTTAGTCCAACCAAATATGACTTATAAAAAGCATGTAAACACGTTAGTCCAACCAAATATGACTTATAAAATGCATGTAAACACGTTAGTCCAATCAAAATTGTATGATATGGAGTTTCTCCAACCTAGACGTACGCAGCAGTTGTACAGCAGTGTACAACTAGACTCAGATGAGCCTAGGTGCCTCGCACATGCTCCAAAGTTCCATCTTTTTTGAAAAAAAATTATAAAGTGTAAGTGGATATTATTACAGTCAAACTGCCAAGAGAGCTTTACATTTAATTTTTTTTGTCAGAAGGCTAAACGCATCACACATTGTGCCTGAAAACCGGCCCATTATGGGTCAACCCCTGGTCACATCAGTATTTCAGCACTGTCTCTCTATTCTGATCAAATGACCACAGAGAAAATCAGAAGCACCAACATGTCTTGAACAGTATATCGCAGCAATGCTGTGTATACTGGGAAAAGGACCAGTTAGTCCAGTTAACTGACTCAGGTGAGCCATAAACCATAGCTGGACTCGCTTGTACTCAAAGTGGTGGTGAATGTGTTCCAAGTGCTTCTAAAACATGAGTGACTTACGGTTTTACACTGCCTGTGTGCCTCAGGTGTTAACACGTGTAAACTCATCCGGAGAACAAGAGCTGCAGCTGCTCTAACAACAGGAAACTTATTATCTACCGTTTATGCGTAAATATGTTGCTGGAGCTTTTTCAATTCAATTCATTTTTATTTATATAGCACCAAATACAACAAATGTCATCTCAAGGCACTTTGATAATAAAGTCCAATTCAAGCCAATTGGAATTCAATTAATTGTAATCATAATTACAGTTTTTCTGTCCTACTGAGTTGCCACTGGTTCAGTGATGCTGATATGAGGAAGATAACCGTGGTTTCACGTGTTTTACACATGTAGCACAGTTAGTCTGATGCATAAAAGAATAAGAATACCTGCATTACAATATTTGAAAATTTGGTTCATAATTGGACAGCTGACACACACAAAATACACCATACAAATATTATACCCTAACACTCTTTTAGATGGATAGTAGAGTGCTTTGTAATGGAACAACTTTTCAGAAACACTGCTTCAGTGTTTGTCCCCATTGTCATTCCGTGAATTAATTCCCTGAGTAAGAGGGAATTTTCCCCTCCATTATGCTGCATTTGCTGAGTTTCACTGGGCTCATCTGTTTTGCCTGAAGTAGTCAAAGCAAATGGGGGAAAAAACAGCTGTCTAGTCAGTGAAGGGATGTCTTGCCAGTTGAGCTGTGAAATCCACACAAGTAAGCAGGATAATCTCCTCCACCCAGACCAAATATTATATCCTGGGATGGAAATGGCTTGACCTAACAGGATGTGCTTTAATGTGGCCACAGCATAAGGACCAGCATCATGTGACATTGTGGATCTCATCACATTTTCATTGTTGCTTTTCCTTTGAATGACACATCTGCAGACATAGAGCATTAAGAGGCTTTTTTTTTTTTTTTTTTTACGACTGTCACATCACTTACCTAGCAGCTAGGGAAGATCACAAGGCCTTTTCATCACATGTGTCTGTTCGTCCAGGTGTGTGTGTGTGTGTGTGTGTGTGTGTGTGTGTGTCATGCCCTTTCCCAACAGCTACATTATCGACTTTGCATACAAAATGTGAACAGAACCAAATCATGTTTTTCTGACCTCAGTATTTCCTGTTGGATTTACTTTCAGGTTTGTTTACATAAGAATGTCACCAACATTTCTGCCCTAATGGGGCCAGAAGCATTTTCACTCCCTTTTAAAAGTGTTGTGGTGAAGCACCCCAGTTCTCTCTGTCACTGCATCAAAGCTGAGTAAACAGGCAGAAAGCAGAATGCTTTCCTCTCTGCACTCGTCTGTTCTCTGTGTTATAGTGTAACTGTAGACTCGGGCAGGTGCTCCACAACCACACATTTAACAGCAGTGAATCAGGTGTATGGAGCTGTTAATTAAAGCAAATATAATCAATGTTTTATTAATTTAAGAAGTCTTAATATACTGTGTTTTTCACATATCCCCTTTACAGTGTTTGAATATTAAAGTGTAAAAGTGCACTTCTTTTATAACTGGTACATGTAATCATGCTACAGCATTGTTAATTGTTAATTGTTTGTTGCAATTAAATCTGTGAGATTATATTATTCAGTGAAAATAACTCCCAGGCTTGGTCGTGAAAGTTGTAGAATGAATCAAACTAAAAGTTTAATTTGAAAATGGGAGTGGTCTGACCCAAAGTTGGTCAGTAAAGGGCACTGGAAGAACTGGGCCCTTTGCCACTTTATGGCCATGTCTCACGTTCATTTTGTTTCCAATTTTCCTTGATGTTTACTCTAATTTATGAAACACTGCTGAAGGACTGGATCCCAGTTCCTTGAACAAATAAACCCTCATTTGGCTTTTTGGGGGATGGTGGCGTAGAGCTGTTCTCCCATCTGTTGGACCGAGCACATAGCATATGATTCGCATCACTTTCATACCCATCACAAAATTCATGTCAGTTCATGACCTCGTATCCTATGGATGGGAGCATGTATTCCTTAAAGAGTTTCCCTCCCATCATGTGTTTCATCTTTGGATAAAAGTTATCACTCAGAACAATTTGTATAGTTTTGGAGTGGCTCTTTACTTGAATTGGACAAGTTGACTCCAGCCATGCCAGCATAATTACCCTACAGCATGACAAAGCCATGAGGTCATCTTGTTATAGTTCAGGTTTTTCCTTTAATTTGTCAGTAATCCGTATTTAGAAGTTTAGCAGGACTGGGTCATAGCTTCTAAACCATGATACAATGTAATAATAAACATTAAGACCAGTTTGTCTATTTCAAGGGACAATCAGCTTTTTATTGTTTTGTTTTTTTCCTACTTTATCAGGATAAATCTGCTTAATCAGTCTAAAATCAAACCAGTTGCTTGGCTGCTTTGCATGTCATCTTTTTTAACCGTCTATGAAATTCAGTGATCACGGCATGGGAAAGTTTTTGTTTCCACTTGAACAAATTACCTGAGTGCACACTCTGTGTCCCTTCCTCACCAGCTGCAACATGTAGAAAGAGCTAAAGCACTGGTTTGCAGGGCCCAACAGACACACACGAGCTGCTTGCATGCAGAAACTTGCTTAGAGATTTGAACTTTGCTGAAACCTTGAACTCTTCCTGCTACTGCGATAGTCCCCATTCCAGACTTCGATGAGTGCAGTACCTGCAAGGCTATGTCGGAAGGAAAATTGGGCAACCTTGTGAATGAAAAATTTCCTTTTGAAAGCACGCACTGTGACGGCGCTTCTCTATTTGTCCACTGTGATCGAGCAACTGCAGAAAATGAGGGCATCCTCTTTGCAGCATGTGTGAAACAGGGCTAAGGCATTCATCTGGTGTCTTGTTCCTCGCCATGTGACAGATTTTAATGCAATATCAACTCTGCTTATAGCTTTCTTCCAAGCAAACTTCACAGAGAAATTAGCTGGATCTAAAACTAACAAATGTTTCTCTCTCCTCACTGGTTAGTTTGTAACCGGTCCGACGTTTGTCTTTTTCATTTAATATTGAATGTGCATTTTGTTTTCTCTCACGTAGCATTTCTTGCTAATGCTTTTTCTGTTGTAAAAGGCATTTGAATGTTTTCAAAGTTTCTCCTTTTCTTTCCTGTTCTCCTATGTTTTCTCAAATTCTAGTGCACCGAGTTTGCAAGACTACTGTAACCATAAGATAATAACTCATACAAAGACAAGCATCCAGTTAAAGTTATCCTGTAAAGGTGTTGAAGATTGTTTCCTTGTAGGCAGACTAGATACCCACAGGTCCCCATGTGCAGCAAGAACGTATGCAGATGACCCTTATAGAGTAAAAAACCCAACAAAAATACGTTTAAAAGCAACAGATACAGGCCGTTTGCACAAAAATGAACATCTACGTAGTGTCTAACTGCTAAAATATATAATATCATGTGATATTTTGTTTTAGTCTTTCTGGGAAATGTCAGGCTGATGATAAATTAATATGGAGGTCACATATTTTCTGTATCATGACCCCCAGTTCCCCCCATACAATCTACACAGTTTGTCCTCGGTTGGAGTCACTGAGCTTTGCCTTAGTTTCTGTGTCCGCTTCTACAAGCACCGGGCTGCGCAGACCTTATTTGGAATGTCAGGGCTGGTAGGAGTGGGAGTCAAACAGAGCTTCCCACTCATTTATTTTTTTTCTACTTACTTTCCTGCTGCAGTTGTCCTTTTTTTTTTTTTTTCTAACCAAAACTATCAGATGATTGTTTCAAAGCATGAGGGCAGATTAGTGTGACTGCTCGCCTATCCTAATGCACGTGTGCGTGATTTTAAGTGAAAGCTGAGAGGAATGGCAAAACTCAACAAGTATACTCTTTTCAACTCGTGTATTTTTCAAAGCTTTCTCCATTGAAGTGATTTCAAACACGAAATGTGTTTTCCTCTCTAAAAGCATGAGGCTTATCAAGACCTGGCTGAGTGAAGCAGCATTAGCGCAGCATTAACCACTCTACCCAGGTTTCCCACGGGATATAAAATGGATCCTTGCTCCACCAGGAAATTGCCACGGCAACGTTGCCGGGGAGCACTTTACTGTAGCCACATCTTATATTAACAAATATTGCTTCCTGCTTTGAAACTGCAGCCACTGCTCTTCAAAGGAAGTATCAAGGAATTTATTATCCAACACGCCTGGTGATAGTTTATTAACAGGACAAAGAAGTACTGAATATGGTACAAATGATCTCTTCAAAACCTACTCTAGAACCTAAATAATGCACAGTGTTAGCATTAGCTAATGAAGCTACATGATAGGTTTTCTTTGTTGTGGCCAGAAAAATGACTGGAATGGCTTAGGACTGTGTTACTCAACTCAGTAGTGGCACTCTTGGCTCTCAGAGCAATGCAGCTGCATGCTGAAGAGCAGCCAGATGTTTGAAATGGTGAATTGAGCCTAGTGAGCAGGAAATGGTTCTGCATGCCATAGGAATCATCTTTGAAAACAGGAAGGCAACTTGTTCCCTACTTATGTGCCTTTTCCTGTGGCATGACCGGAGGCAGGCCTTGTGTTTGACGGTTGCTGGGAAAAAGGTACTTGTAGTTGCATGGTAATGGCCTTTTAAGGGTACAAACGTTCAAGGCGAGCCTTAGACCTGTGCAGTAAGAGATTTGCATGGAGTGAAAGTAAAACCATTCAAATATCCATGTTTATTGTGTGTCTTGATAGCTGAAATAACAGTTTTTTGATCAGTGTGAAGTTAAAGATCCATGGCTTTTATTTGCCCATCTGATATTTCCTTTATTGTATTAAATTGATTTGTTCATTGCAATTTATTTTCTTTCCATCTTCACAAGAATTGGAAATTTCTTTGTCTTTTACCATAGAAAAATGAAACCTTGTAGTTCATGGTGCTCAACTGAAAAAAATATCAGCTAACTTTGCTAATACAATTTTTATTAGATACAAAGGCAATGAAATAAAAGTGCTCAGCTAACAATTTGTCTCCTCTGCCCTCGAGAGTAAAAAAAAAAAAATCAGTAATAGCTGGTTTAAGCCTTGGCTGTTAAGAATCCTTTAAATGATCAGATTTATGTCGGCCCTCACACACCTTCAAACAACGTCCCAGATTGAAAGCTGTTTCTTTCCTCTTGGCCCTGAGGCAGATATGCTGCCATAAATCTACTGAAAGAAACATCATGTTATGTTAATTGATGTCCTTTCATTTTTACTGAACGCCATGGAGCTGTAAAAATGTGGCAAGAGAGTGTTTTTCGGGCACTAAGAATGTTGAACTAATGACAATTTGAGCTCGAAGTATCATTAGATTAAACCTTTTGATCTACAATTGATCCTTTGTGTTTAATAAAGTTGACAGAAAAGCTCTGCAGGGTTTTTTGAGACCAGTATAGTCTTCTTAAGAGTCTTACTCAGCAAGCTTACAATGAGCTGCCAGGAACATCTGGAGCATTGGTGAACATCTGTCTCTGGAGTCATTTCCATGTGTTACAAACCGTTGGCCTTGTCGCACCCTGTCGCTGCCTGTCGGGCCACTTCAACATGTTGAATGGTCGTCGGGTCCCAATCTGATTGGCCGTTCACTGTAGTGAGAGGGATGACTGAAAGCAATCAGCAATTTTTTCTCATTTTAATTTCTTCTAAACAAGCGATGCAAACACTTTCGCAACCACACAGCCATGAAGACAACTGATAATTATGATTCAAGAGAGGACAGCTCTATACAACGTTAGCAAAAAACACAAAGCAAACACAGCTGTGTTTATAATAAACTTAATCTGCCCAGTTTTCTGCTTTCACTTATTGTATAATATACATACTACCAGCCCTTTCAGTACTGGAGAGTTATGTTTTCTTGTGAAGGCATAGATTATGGGTCCCAGACGTCAGTTGGAAGTCTTCTTAGAGGTGTGTTGAAGTGCTTTTTTGTTGCCTAGAAGCTGGTGACATGAGGAGATCCAGCAGGGTCGTCGCTGCTGGTTCTTCATGTTGGTTTGCTGTATTAGTAATGATAAATATAGGTTCTCCCCTCAAACCCTTGTAGTTGTCTTCTTTCAATAGAAGTTATATGATGAGTCCACAGTGTGTAGTCGGGATTTAACGGTTAAATTCAGACATCTTTCGTCATTTTGCCTTATCGTGCTACGCAGGGCTAAAGGCATTTTGTAGTTTCTGGATGTACATAATTTACTGAATGCAATCCTTTTACTAGAAAATACAGCAGTGCATGTTGATTTGGATTGCTCCTGAGTCGGGAGAGGTCTCAGTCCTCCTCAGTAAATGTCTTTGTGGTTAAGAATGACATGTAGATGAGAGGCGACAGCAGTGTCAGGAGCTCTGTGAGCCACATGGCCATGGGTGATATGATGTGACAGCTTGTCACTGCGATGTTGGTGACCTGTGGTATGTTTGCAGTGGCGTGGCCTAGCTGGTGCTGCCTTAATGCCCTGACAGAGTCACAGCCCGTAGACTCTCATCATTGTATCTGACAGGAGAATATACTAGGATAATACAATTTACAATAGGCCATTGAAACTACCTGGGTAGGCCAAGAATATTCTGTGTTGTTAGATTATTAAGAAGGGTTCAATTGACTTGAACTGTCAAAGAGAAGCTTTGCATATACTTAGTCCATTGCTTACCTTTGTTTGGAGGGGGGGGTTTACATGTGGTTATATGCATATTTCTACGATACTACTTCTGCACTCTTAGCTATGGGAACATCACATTAAAATGTCTGGAGTCTGAATATAGGTTGTGCAAAAGTAAAGACTTGGATTGGATTGCTGGCTTTTACTAATCTTCACTTTTGGATAAAGGATGGCTGCTAAGTGTCTGTAACAGTTTCTGTAACAGGATCTTTGGTGTGAAAGCTGCATTTTTTTTTAAAGAGCAAGTTTCACCATGCAGTGTTGGAGCTGAGCTACAGTAACTGTTAAAAAAAAATAAATCTGCCTTCAATAAACATAATGGATGATTTCTCTTCAAAGGAGCTCTTATCATCTTTTGCCTTTTCCCAGAGGCTGCCACAAAGCAGCCTTCCTCTTTTTTTTTTTTTTTTCCTGCTGCTTCTGTTCATCCTTCTCTCCTGCTGCTCTCTGGAGGGTAGCTTCAATCTAATACAACTGTGTCAGGAAGTGTGGGGATGCAAAGTGCTGATGAGCCAAAAGTAGCCCACCTCTGCAGTGTGCTGCTTTGTCCCAACGCACACCCGCCTTATTAGGGAGGCACGCCATGAACCCATGCTCACATCCCTGTGCAACCTTATGGCACATGCCCCACAGAAAAAGATTAAACATGTTTTGTTTCTTTTGTTTTTATTTTTTTTGTTCAGGAAATTTATCGTGTTCCGTTCCAAGAGGTGCGCTTCAGGAAAAATAATGAAATAAGTTGTACCAGTTACTATATGAGAAAAAAGGGAAGAATCAGACCCACAGATATCATTATTTTGTATCTTATTCTCCTACTAAATGTGGCTCAGCTTGTCATAATTGCTTGTTCTTGTGTTCAAAGTTTGAAAGTTGGATTAAATGTATAAATGCATTTTACACACGTTGCTATGTGCTGAATAAAAACAGACCCTAAGAAAGAGAATCCAACGGTTTGACTATGAATTTCCTTGTAAATGTACACACTGAGTCTCAGTCTCAGGCTTTAAATAAATCCTGGATGCTTTTTGGCTATGGTATCATGGCTCCCAGCTTGAGATAGCTCGTACAAATTTCATAATTCAACTGAACTCTCCACACTTCTTCAGGCAGATGAATTTTGTATGATAGCTGATCACTGGCACTGGTCTGGGGGCTCTCGTTTCTTATCTGGCATTAAATTCCCTGTTGCAACAGTTTGCAACCTGCAAAACCACATAAATATTATGTCTCCCTGGGAACACAGTAGTTGCATTTATTCCTTATTTTGGGAATGTTTTTTTTCCATGTCAAATGCCGAGAGGGAGGTCTCTCGCTCTCTCAGGAGAAGATTGCAACATGTTTCGGAGCTCTGGTGAAAAGATTAAAGCCTGGTGAGCACAGTCTTTTGTTGAGCCACACTTTTGCACTCAGAACACATGCAAGCGGACACAAAACCTGCGCTCACTCTCAGACCTGCACCTTGGAGCATTTTTGCCTCTAAGCGCTGTGCCACTGGGCTGACGGATCTAAGAGGGTGGTGTTGGTATTCTGTGATGGCTCACCCGGAGCCCCATCCACAGTGCTCAGCATCACGACACTGCTCAGCCTGACAGAGAAGCCACCAGCCTTCCAGCTCCCACGAATAGATAGTCTCCTTTGACGTGGTCAAGGTCAGGTTCTCTGCTACCGCAGTAAAGTGACAATATTAAGCACCACGGAAAATACCATATTCTTAACTCAAGTCTTTCCTGATGGATGTCAGAAAAAGTGGAAAAAATATAAATTTCTGTTCAAATCTTTAAACCGCTGAATATTATCTTACATCTATTGTCGCTACCGACTTATTTTGTCGACAGAAAAATAGATTTAAGCAGTTATTCGTTTATTCTTAAGATTAACAGTATGTAATGCATACATTTATGCCTCTCATGTAGCAGGGGTCACTTTCAAAGTGATTCAGAGCTTCTGAGCTCATTAAATGTTAATCAAAAAATCTATTTTCAGATCACTTGGAGATCAGTCACGAGGATTTCAGGCCAGCGAGGAGGCCACTGCTCCTGAGAACTTGGATGAGTGAGCAGGATGGTCCGCGTAAAAAGAAAACCTCTTTGTGCATTGAGGCCAGTTGTTTTTCAACCACAGCGCAGTTGGTGTCAGGATACGCACAGTTCTGAAAATCTTGACGCAGACACAAGATTCACCGTCAAAGTTTCTATTGAAATTCCCCTCGTAACCAGTCCATTTTAGATGGCACAGAAGCAGGAGTGAAGCAACCCTGTCTCAATAGCTTTTTGCAACACACACACTGTCCTATCCATTAATCATGATGTGCTTTCACAGACGGTTCCTTGAACCATGACTTTTCTTGTCTGTCTTCTCCAGGAAGTGAGCATGAGCTGTGCACACTAAAGGGCCTATTTACATTTGAATTTGGAAGGATTTCAGACGTCCAGTGTGGATGTAAAAAAGATTTTTTAAAAAAAGGAAAAAGTTCTTAGTGTTGGTGAGCTAATCAAGCAGTTTAAATTGTGTTTGTCGGTCTGATTCAGCATTAACTCGACCTCCGGCAGCCAGTCACAGCAGATCTTCCTCTCTTGTCTCTGTTAAGAACTTTAGTAATAATAATTAATGAATTAATTAACACTGAAGTTGTTACATATTTGATATGGTGTGGCATACCTTTATAGGTGTGTTCAACTGATTCTTAACTTTAATAAAAGAATAACATGGAGATGATCATTTAAAATTCCAGAATCTACACAGGTGCAGTTTTTGTTTTATTTTGTTGCTCGATACACGATCTCCATTAAGATGTTTATTACTGTAACATGGCTGTCAGTAAATATTTTGTGCATATTTTTGATTTTCTGCCTATCAAGTTGTGGCTTGCTCCTAAATTAGTTTAGCTTTGACGGCTTTATGGAGTCTGTGTGTTCAGAGAAACTCTCCACTATTAGCAGTAGCATTTAAAAGGCAACCTCGCAGAGTTAGGCTTGTGTTATTCTGCACAGAGAGGAGTACGCGTCACCTTTCCAAGTAACACTGACTATTTGAACACATGTTTTAAGTGGAGGACTACTGCAGCCGGCTTTGAAACTAGGTCCTCCAGCAGCGGGTCTAGACCACGACAAAATATAGCTCACATGGAACCAAACTAATAATGTTTGATTTAGTTTGATGCTCAGATCCCTCTTTGCCTTTGACTCAGAGCAAACTGTTTTCCCTTCACCTTCAAAGTGAACACTGAAACAGAGCCAAAAGCTGTTGGGTCCTAATTTGTCTGATTGCACTTAAATAAATGGGTTGCATTGAAATCTTCTGACTTTTGAATAATTATTTTAATCATTCTTACAGAAATGCACCATTTCTATGCATAAAGTGTCAGTTTACAGCAATGTTGAATACAAAAGGATCATTTTACTGCCCCCCCCTCGTCCCTAGTGCGCCACCACCACAAGCATTATTGTCATCATTAATTTAGTAGCCTATGTTGAAACACATGCACATAAACACACACGTATTAGATTTTAGAAAGGAGGCTGAGTAAGCTGCTAATTCATTTGTGCCTTTATTAAAATATATGGATGTATCTCCTGAATTATTGTTGAAGCATTAGCAGAGGTAATGCAGACGCCAACAGAGCAGATATGGAGTGAAGTGCAGGATTCACTGAAACCCTCAAGCAATGAATCATCTTAATGTAATGTTTGCCAGCAGGTGGAAATGACTCAAATTTGTTCCCACAGTGAAACAGACAATACACTGATATTGCTCTCCTGCAATGACGCTCGTGTACAATCAGAGCCATTTTGTTTCCATGCAGGCTCCACGTTAAAACATGGTCACAGACTCAGTCGTTTCTTTTTGTTTATACAGCAGTGTGAATGAGATGAGCCACCAGACACATTTTTTCTTTATCAAGCAGAATAATAAACATGATTATTTCATCCAATTGCTCAGATACCCACTGATTTGGGATTTTTTTTTTTTTTAATTTTATGGAGTGTTACTGAGTGGTTGGGGTTGTGACTCGTGACCGTGTTCGTACCTATATGAAGACACAAGCATAGGACAAAAGGAAATCGGATATCTGCACCAGCATGTTAAGCAGAATCTCCGCCACAAAGGAGAAACTCTGCTATCTAACGAAGCACAATGGAGGAAAATATAATGTATGCAAATGAGGGAAACAGACAAAGACCCTATTCTTCTCTCTGCGCTCTGCCGACTGTATCAGATTCCTAACTATCTGCTCATCCCATTCGCTGTGCTCAGACTACATATCAACACACATTTTCACTGCCTCAATGCTGTTTAAATAAAATTGTAAAGTTCAACATGCGTTATCTGAACGTAACTGCATGCTCTCACAAAGTGATGTGACAGGTTAACTTACAGTGTACCAGAGTAAATCACTGGAGACATTATTTCTTTTTTTATTTTGTTGTTCTATTGAATAAGACTGTGATCTATGAAAAAAGCTTCTTCTCAAATTCACAAGTTTGCAGGATCTGCAGGTTTTCTTTTAGCTGTGAAGCAGGATTTGTATGCAGGTAGATACTATACCCTTTAAGTGTAATTAAGTATGATGTTTTCAGTCTTTTTCAAACTGCCTTTACCATTGAGGGGGGAAAAAACCTAACCCATGGAAAAATCATTTAATGAAATAAGAGTGAGATGAGGGTTATTCACTGAAGTCATTACTTGTATTTTCAAGGTGTAATTCTTCTATGTTGTGTGTTGCAGCTTCAAGGATCTCTCCGAAGGAAAATTGAGGGAAATGCACCCGGACATGCACCAAAGCAGAATGGTCTCTCTTGTGGTTTCTCTGGATCAGACTTTAAGCGTGCACGCGTGGACACTGGTAACCTGGGACATGTTACCTGCAACCACAGCCTCACTCAGCCCCATTCTCTGCAAGGGTCGTCAACCACAAGCATGCAGAGGAAGAATTATATGTTGCCCCACGGGCTCGGGTCAGACGTGTTTAACATGACTCTGAAAGAGATGAAAAAGGAGCCCATAGAGATCCAGTCTTGTGGTCAGTCAAACTCCGAAATGATTTTTGATTTTAAAGATGAGGGTGGCGGTCAGATTGACCCAGAGCTTCAGGATCTGTTTGATGAACTGACAAAGTCGGTGCCCCCTCTGAACGATCTCGAGTTTGAGAAGATGCTTAAGCAGGATGATACATTTGGTTTGGATCTAGGTCGACCAAGCTCAGCAGGAGCAACTGCCAATTTGTGTTCCCCAATGGAGAAGCCAATAAAGACGGAGCACTCGCCAGATTTTGGCCAGGTTCCTGGTGGGTCGCCACAGCTTCGACCAGCATCAGCAGGTCCTTCTTTCACGCTGACCAGCACCTTTTCTACCAACACATCGCAGAAAGCTAACACTCAGGGAGGAAACCCCAGAGACATGTCTTGCTGGCCAAAAATATCCCACGCACAGCAGCTCAAGCAGATGGCTGCAAACCAGCATCCGCCAAGTTCTCTTCTCCATCACCACCACCAAACTCCGCCTGTTGGATTGACCAGTTGGGCACCTGCAATGAGCACCCATTCCACCACCAGCACTTTTCCCCAAGAAAAGATATCCGGTTCAGCCTCACTTAGTCAGCAGAGGATTGTGTCCCATAATAAGGGGATCAGCAACTGCCTCTTCAAGTCAAACAGCCACAATGGCTCCCATCAATTGGACATGAAGGGTCTCAACACCAAGCCCACTTTGCACTTCAGCCCCAAAGCTCCTCATTCTACCAGCCAGCCCATGTCTATAATGACAAGCCCAGTGAACAAGACAGAGACCCAGCAGCAGACACCATCACAGAGCCAAAATCAGCCACATTCAACTCTCCATTTCCAGAACCAACAGCTCTCCACATCAGGGGCCCTTTGTCTCCAGCCCAAGTCCGTTTCTGCAGGGATGCCATTCAGACTGTCGCAGCAGCATCAGGTAAGAGCTGTCCAGACGTCATTTGGTTTTGATGGTAAAAAGTGGATTTCCAGCCTTTATTGAGAATAAAAAGCTAAATGGCATTGAAAAGAAAGAGCAGTGGTTACCAAAGTGAAAAAAAGATGTCTGTTTATTCTACAAGGCCAAGTATTTTTATAACTATAGAGCAGCATGGAATCCCCCTTCGCTGTTATCATTAAAATCATGTTTAAACAGTTGGTCTTTACAGCTCCTGGATCTGCTGTCATACGTTACATTGGAAAATAATCTTCTTGTTGTAGCAAGGTCTTCATGAAGCCGAGACCTGTATGTAACGACTACAATTAAGGACACGCTGCGTCGTGAGATTACGAGCTCAGTGTTAGTTAATGGCAATAACCACTATCAGTAGTGTCTGCAGGAGGAAGGGAAAGGGCTGCAGAATATCTAAATGACTTGCATGTGTTTTTACATTGTTTAAACAAAGTGAATAAGAACATAGGTTGTTTTTTTTTTGGTGGTGCAGTAAGATGACATGCAGCCCAATCAAACTCACTTCAGTCTTTCTCCTCATCTGGTTTCCTCGGCTTGCATCTAGCAGCCAGCCTGCTGTTTGAATTATTGGTAACACAACGCTGTTTGTTTTGGGACTGTTTTTGCTAATGTCTGTGCCTTTGCTGTTGCGAGTTCCTTCAATATTTATTTCCCCTGAAAGTGTTTTGACGATGACACAGAGTGCCAGAGCATGGTAAATTAACATGCAGGACTTCTAATTCCTCTGCTTGTCATGGTGGCTCCCTGTCAGGGCACAGATATGCACAGCGGGATTTACTAATTGGAGGGTGTTAGCTACAAGGGACAAGTGGTGGAAAATGACAGTAATCTGCTTAGCCTGGTGCCGGAGGTTGAATCACTGATTTGTTATGATTGGGGAGATTTAGACTGTCCCCTCTTTCATTTTTGCACCAACAGTATCTGTAGCTGTCTTTGTGTGAAATGATAATGTGAGCCACACAAGAGAGCTCTCATAAACTCTGCAGATCAAGAGAAGAGCTTGAATGACTGGGGGAGGGTGGGACAGGGAGACAGGGAGGGAGTTATACAGACATCGAAGTAAATAAGGTGGGAAGACACAGCATCACACACAGATGAAAGGGCAGCAGTTTTACTACTAAACCACTTTAATTCTGACACGTGACAGTTAACAATTCAGTTAAAGATATATTCAGCACCCCACGGTTAACTATATCTACAGTCTCTTTTGGATATCTTAAATTAATTCAAACTTGTTAAAATAGCATTGGGATATCTTGAAGTGGGATTGTGATTTGTCAAAATGAAGTTATGGGAAGTGAATATAAGTGAATATAATAACTCTCTGCTCCTTAAAGTAATGTAGCATATTTAAAAGCTGAATTATAGGCAGCTGAGCATGAGACATAATTAAAACTTAAAGTGGTGATAAAGAAGTGGAAGAATTTTTAAGTAGCTGGATATCAAATAATGAAAATGCTTCAAATGTAATGTGATGAATTATAAAAGGAGCAAACTTTTCCAAAGCCCACAGGTCCTAAAAGAAGAAGCTTGGTCACCTTAAAATGCTTGGTCTTTAAAATGCCAAGGTCGTCAGGCGTCTTTGTTAGGGACAAAGCTTTGATAAGACAACTTTCCTCAGGGCTTTGTGTTCCAATGTGCTTTAGATACATAAACATGATGCTGGAGATATAATGGTGTAGGAGTTATGGAAGAGAAACAACAGCCAACATCTAATTTCAGAGGATGTGTTTGAAAGTGCAGATAATGATGATTGTCTTTTGCGATCAGCAGGGATGGGGTTAAAATTCCAGCTAATGAGGAGGGGACGGCTCACAGAAAGGGGAAAAAAAAAAAAAAAAGTCTCTTCCCACAGTGAGCTGAATTAGCAATGCCAGAGAAATAAAGGTCCTGAAAGAACGTCCTGATCCCCTGTGTAACACTAGCTACTACCAGCAGTGGACTTCCTCCCACTGAATGGAGCTGTGGACTTCTTTTTTTTTTTGTTTAAAACAGCCGGATGTGTTACTTACTGAGCTTGTTTTTTAACAACTTGATAACCAACTGCTGACGCAAGCATGTTGACATGCAAGCCCACCTTTGTGAATAAGTTTCATTTTGAGATCACACAAAAAAACTGAGAGTATAAATCGTTCAAGGGAAGAGTACGGGACATTAGGCCTGTGGTTCCTGGGGAGAGCAATGTTCAGGGTAAAAAATCTGTATGTTATGTACCTGTGTCACAGCGAAAGAGAGGAAAAATTATTTAAGGGGGATACATGTTAGTTCACCAGAGAAGGAAAACTACTCCATGATATTAAACCTGACTGCAGAATGTTACTGCTCATACTTGGGTTTTGATTTGATCATAATTTCTATTATATTTTTTTTTAGAATTTTGCTTGTAACCAAATACGATGCAGACATTCAGAGGGTTAAATGAATTTAAAGAAAATCACAGAAGCAAAATCTTTGTTGTGAAAACACGACATGATTCATTCATTTTCTATACCAGCTTATTCCAATCAGGGTCGCCTATCCCAGCGGTCATCGGGCGAGAGGCAGGGGACACCCTGGACAGGTCGCCAGTCCATCACGGGCCACATGATTCATTTAGACTTCAATTTCATAACACAAAACACAGATTTTCACATGGTTAAATAAAACATTTAAATGATTCCTTCCTTGATACATTTCTAACTTTTATTTTGGCTAAATGTTTGCCAGTTGCTATTTATTAAACATGTAACGATTCAGGTTACATGAAGCTATCATAGAAATCTTTTAGAAATCAAATCTCTCTCTCTTTGAAAATCAAATCAAATCTTGGTTTGATCTGATCCTGGCTGTGTGTACACTGTACCAGTCAAGTGAATGGGCAGGTCTGTCACAACTTTTCACTGGTACTGTATACACGCCGTCAGGATTAGATTAAATGGAGACATTTGACTACAATTTCATCATCCAGTGATTAAGTTCAGCTAAATCTAAATCTCATTTCAATGCTGCAGCTTCTACCAACAGAATACTCTCCTGATTTGAAAGGTTACATCTGCAGCATTGTCAGACACAAAACCCCAACAACCATGCTTTGAATCTGAATGGTTGACCTGTATTGGGCTTTATACTCCACCTTTTCTTCTCATCCTCGTCCCCAATGACTCTCCAATAACAGGAAATGACTCCCAAAAAAGATTGAACAGTCATAGGAATAAAGCTTACAGCGCTAAAAGACGAGGTGTTACTTGCAGTAAAAGTCTCTGCGACTTTTGTTGATGATGTTGTGGCACCACATCCTTCAGTTAGGATAAGAGCAGGGCCACAGAGGTTGGGCTTAACAGGTCACATCGGCAGTGCTGTGAAGGGAGTACTTGTTTCCTGGGAAAGGGAGCTGCGGCCAAGTCCAGATGCCGAGGCGCTCCCCAGAGACGGCATCCTGAGACGAGACTGGAGGAAGTGCAGTGTGAGAGCCGGCATGGCTAGGCCTGGATCACTGTCAGCTGCCTGCACTGCCGCAGGATGGGAGACTAAATCACTCTGCTGGCACTCTCGAATCTGAGCCACATGTGGTATTCATTTACAACAAGCTTGTGAAGAATGAGAGGGGGGGAAACATGGAAAACAGCTTTATGACACATCAGGATGAGAGGATTACTCAGATGTAGTTGCTAAAACATCTCTCATTGGATTTTTACTCGCAACAAAGGTGGAACAAAGTCACCAGTTCTTCTGATCCCTGACTGACTAAAAGCAAGCCATGCCCTGTAATTTATGACTTTCACCCCCTGATTCTCTAATGTAACTCTGATTTTGTGTGTGTGTGTGTGTGTGTGTGTGTGTGTGTGTGTGTGTGTGTGTGTGTATAGAATCTGTTTTTTATCTTTTGGGGATCACAAAGTCTCCGCCTTGTAGGTATTTATTCTCTACAAAGGATCTGGCCTGTAATAGCTTCTGCTAAATGCACTGTAGGATTTCTAATCCTTTTCACCCTGGGAAACATTCTAAGTCAACACAATGACTGACAATGTATACACAGTGTGTGTTGACTTGGATTTGGTGCACATTAACCTCCTTCATGACGAAGGCTGGAACTTAGGTGAAGCTTGAGCATTGTTAGGGTGTCCTTGTGTCCACATTAAAGACTTGGATGGTCTGCACAGCTGCCTAAAACAGCTTAAGGAAGTATGTAGTCCAAGGACATTTATCGAGTCAAACACCCATGATGGTGAAAGCTTATCTGCGAAAGCCCGAGGACGAGACTTCAAACAAAAAGCTAGTGTGGATGTCTCAATTAAATTTGAGTGCTGCCGACTACAACATTTTAATCAGTGATAGTGTCACGAGCCAAATGGGTTTCCAGAGGATGGAACGCCTTTTTGCCAAACACAACATAGTGATCCGTAAAGGAGAGCTTTTTAAATGGAGGTAGTCATGGTGCTGCCGCTTGACTTCCCATCGGCATACATTTCCTGCTGTCTCAGGGATTCTTTCCACTCTCTTTAGACACAATTATCAAGGGAGAGGCAGGCCTTGAGGAGGACTCAGTCTCCCCCTTCCAAAAAAAGCTTCTCTCTAAGTCTCCCTTTTTTCATCTGCAGAGGGAGTAGCCTTGACCACATTCTGGAGGCAGAATAGCATCTTTGACACAGATATATGATGTCTTGTAGAATTTTGCCCTCTAGTGGGCAACCTAAGTTGTTGCATTAGTTTGGCTTTGTGTTTTCATGGCACTTTTCAAGGCTCATAGCAGACATGGCAAAAACATCCTGTGCTTCTTCTTGAAAGGGTGTTCCCACTGGTCCGAGGATGCCCACGAATGGAAGTTTAGGAGTCATGTCTGCCCAGTCACAGTCACGGCCCTCAGAAGCCAACAACCAGCAGAAAGGCCCAGCCAAAACCCAGACCATGCAAAGACAGCTTAACCAGCAACAACACACCATCAGCAATTCAGTAAGTTGCATTTATAGCTTCTATCTTCATCAAGCAACAGTTCACAGTTTGAATTGATTAATCATGTGATCAGTATTCATAACTTTGCCTTTCCTTTTTAGGACAAAGACAACACACATGAACAATTCAGTCGACATCTTACAAGACCACCACCAGATTACAAGCAGTCGAGAAGCATGGTTGGAGTTCAGCCGGCAAATATCTTCACAGGTACAGTGCTGCTGACAAGTAAGCAACTCTTTTTATCCTGGCAAGTGATCCTAATTTTAACCAGCTTTGTTTGGAATGTGTTCAGGTCAGAACTCCTCCCAGTCTCCTAACAATGGTCCTGAGAACCTACAGTCCATGTCCTGTCACCACCCGAGTGGCTCTGCTTCAAAGCTGAGCCCTTTACCATTGGACCACAGATTTGGTATTGCGACAGACTGTAATCAGAGCTCTTGTATTGGCCAGTTCCAGCAGCAAAACCCTCACAATCGTATCGGACTGAATCAGAGTAAACCTAGGTTTGTGGGGCCAAACACCCAAGGAAAGTCCTTTGGGATGAACAATGTAGCAGGTGTACAACACCAGCGAGTAACAGCTGATTTACATTCCCCAGGGGTGACCCGACAGGGTCTAGGAGGCTTGATGACAAATGTCGGCATGGGCTGGGGCTCAGCCAACAAACAAGTGACAACTGGACTAAGCATTAGGCGTCTACCCAACCCACTACAGTCGCAGAGTGTGCAGGACATGCAAAACCATCCTTACCAACAGAGGCACATTGGCCCTCCCAACCAAGTAGCGCCAGACATCGGGATGCTCCCTCTTACCCCTTCGATAAGAGACGCCAACGCAAGACCAAGCCAAGCAATGATGGGCTCCCCGTCGCCAATGGGAAACCTGAACCAGGCCTCTCCTGAGCAGAGAGTACCAGCGGGTAACTTTGCAGAGGCCAGTCCCAGCTCGAGCAGCTACCAGAACATCAGATCGAACCGTTTGACCTTTGACTTCCTCCCTGATGGAGACAACACAGTCCCAGGAATCAATGCAGACTCGGACTTCATCGATTCTCTACTTAAATCGGGTTCTGGAAATGATGACTGGATGAAAGATATAAATCTGGATGAGATTCTGGGCAGTCACTCGTGAATCTGGGTCACAGATTTCTAAAAGTCAACTTGCAGCTCAAATTATAGAGGCCAAGCATGTAAGGCAGAAGGGATAATGTTTGTAGGTAATGTTAAAATGGAATTTTATAAACTCATATTATTTGTTATCAAAGTATACTAAATCGTTTTGTATTGTATTTACTGTGAAGATAATGTGTTTTCTGTTCTCAGTTCTCTGCATATTTGTTCCTGGTATATTGGCCGAAAAAAACGCTTTTCTTTGCAGACACTGTATGTGTGGACTGTATTTCATGCTCTACTGTTGTTCTTATAGGATAAAATACAAAATTCACACTGTGAAAACAAAACATCGCTGTGTTACTTTTAAAGTCACCTTGCATTCGTTTCTAAATCTTCATCCATAGTTTAGCACGATGTGGTGTTTACCTTCAGGCAAACGCAGAATCTTGCCACAGCAGATGTTTCCTCCTTGACATGTAAACCCTCTCATCTGTGGTAGTTTTCAATGCAGTTCAAATAATGTAACCATTGTTGTTCTCATGTGATATTTAATAATATTTGGGATAGTTATTAGACATTATAATACATATAATTAATAAACTTTATTTGAATGTCTTACTTTTGTTTGTTTTCTTCATGAGGAGTTTGGTGGTTTATTAACTTAAAAATTAAATTACTATACTTTCATTAGAAATGCACTATGGCATGTTTAATTTATAAACACATTTTGGATGCGTCTCAGCTTAGCAAAGCTTGTATAAACTAATGTTATGGGAGAACATATTCCACATTTCAGTCTATTCATACTGAATGACAGTGACGTATTTAAATGATCGGAAACACCTGTCCTCCTGATGTGTTTGAGTTTCAGAATCGCATGTTTTTAAAACGTTGGAGTATCCTATTACTTTGGTGAGAGTGTTTAACATGTGGTTTTACATTTTTCATGATGAAAAGAGCTGTAGGTTTTTCCAAGGTCAAAGCAGCTTGTAGCTGACCATATCACATTCAAATCCACATCTTAAGTTTGCAGGATGCCAAGCTTATTGTATTCACTGAACATTCACTGAACAAGTTTGTCTTTAGCTTCTCTAGTGAGATGTCTTCACTGGATGCACGTCAGATGCAACAGTAAAGTATCGTATTACCAAATGTTTTTTTTATTCAGACATTACTTTGTTACAGTTTCAGTTTGAATGTTTCACGTCATCGTATTAGTGAGCATACAGCGCCACCCAGTGTCCACGATATAACTGCATCAGTTATTCATTTTTATGCACATTACTTACCGGAAATGGGAACATAGACTATAGAGTCCAGGCAGACTTTAAAAAATATATATATAATAATTTTAATAAACTTCCTGAATCCTGGATTAAGCCGATCAATCTAGCTTAACTGAAACTACATTAGGCCATAAGTATCATATATCATGTCATCTAGGTACAGGTCCATGAGTAGCTACCAAGTATGTCTGACTGCAACCTACAGTTCAGCGGTTAGCGGGCAATTTAGGGGTTAATGGGCGTGGCTTCCAAAGTAACATGGGTAACAACTTGGATGTGGGCGGAGTTGCATAGTCCAATTTTACCTTCCTCATTCTGGCTCTTCTGAAATCTCTAGTACTTACTACCTTCTGGTCATACTACGGTACTGCAATGATGAAATTAGCCAAGTTTCAGTCAGTGGAAAAATAAGCAACCCTTGCGGGAATTCTTTTAAAATACTCAGATAATCACATAAATAATGTGATAAATAATAGATAATCACATAATAGATGAGCTATATCTAATTTCCTTCCAATCAATTTAATTATGAATGTAGGTGTCTGGAGCTATATTATAAATTGAATTTAAATGGTAAATGGACTGCACTTATATAGCGCTTTTCTAGGCTAGTTGACCACTCAAAACAATACAAGTCCCACTCACACATTCATACAGCTCATCTTAGTCCATACAATGTTACAGACGACACAGTGCATTCACACACTGATGGATGTATCAGATGCAACATGGGGTTCAGTGTCTTTCCCAGGGACTTGAGATCCGGGGAAGTCGGGAGTCGAACCTTCCGACTGGCAAACAACTGTCCTTCCTCCTAAGTGACAGCCACCCCATTTAAAGGATAACTGTGGTATTTTCAACATTAAGCCTCTTTTCTGAGTCGTCTGCAAAGTTGCTTCTGTTGTGTTTTATTTGGCAGCTCGTTCATGCTCGAACTATTTTCTTAGCCACCTCACAGCCGTGGATAAACTTCCGCTCAGCAGTTGAATCTGACTTGCTATACTCCACACCACTTGATGGCGGAGTAATATCAACGAACATCCAGTCTTCAATATAACTCAATGGGATTTACAAAATGTCAAATAAAACACGACAGAAGCAACTTTTCGCAACGAAATTTGATATGGATTACCAGTGCACACCAGTAACCACTCCGGTGAGTTGATGATTTTGAAAACGGACGTTTATGGTGCTTTTACGGACCTTTTTGGACATGCACATGACTTGCCATTCTGAAGCAGGTTGAGATGAATCAAAATTAGGCAAATACCGGAGACAGCAGTAAACATCAAAAAAGCGGTGAGGGGGGTTCTGAAACATTGCAGACGACTCAGAAAAGAGGTTTGATGTTGAAAATACCGCAGTTATCCTTTAACTAGTTTACTTTCTCTTTGAAGTGCCCCGAGGTTAATTCCTATGTCAATTCTACAGAACATATATCTGTAAAGGCCAGTAATTAAGGGAATTTACTTAGAGGTTGTTTGCATCTCTTGGCGCTTTTATTTTAGAATTTCCTGTAGAACTGGAAGTATTGTATTTTGAAGGACATGAAACAAGGTAATGGTAGTTTGAAGGAGCATTGGACAACGATAACGGAAAGGACAAAGTTTGGTTCAAAGTTAAATAAGGACAAATAAAAAGGCCAAAGGTTTAGCACCAGTCGACAAAGAGGAACAAGGTATATGTTCACTTAAGGAATGTTTTGCTAATTTGCTAATGGATGTAAATTGGAAACAGTAAAAAATGACGTTTTATTTCCCTTTTTATATATGTTTGCCACTAGCTCTTACGTTGGTTGAAGAGTGTACATGCTGGAAAAGGTCAATAAAGAACATAACCGCCCTTAAGGCGACTGGGAGCGACAGTAAGAGCTTGACCATCCTGCGCCATGCTTCACCACGAGGGCCCAAGGCTTCATGCGCAGTTACAAGGAACGGACGGCACGGACGTTGGTCTAAAAACTAATGTAAGACTGGAAGGAAATGGAGAAAACACAGAGTCCATTTTTGAGGACTAAAAGCTTTAAAGAACAGTTTGCTAATCCACAAATGGAGGCTCAGAATGATGAGACACTCCTTAATGACTAAAGACTGTTGCTGACTCACACTTAGAAGCCCAAAGTATGTCAGATAAACCACGCTGCTCTGACCCTAAGTGCCAACAGGAAAAATGTTTGCTTATCAGAAAGAACTAGACAAGAAGGAAAAAGACTCCTCAGCTTACATGAACAGTGGAAAGCAAACACACGGAAGACTAGAGAAGAATTAAAGGCAGACATTACCGAAGCAGATATGTCGATACGTGCAGATAATCTAGAAAAAGGAAAAGTTATGAAACTACACTGAGATAAGAGATCAAGTTACCCCAACACCTGAACTCAGACAGAAAATTGATACATGTGAAGCTGTAACCCTTGACATCATTCAGATCATCTATGAGAAATTAACAGGGATAGATGGAGATTTTGAAGCAGAGCATGAACAATGTCGCCTTTGAGAGTTATTAGATTGAGACTATTCCTTTTCCATTTATGGTTCTACTGCTGCTCGATCCCATATCTCACATCACTCTTCATCTTCTCACATCGTATCAAAACGAGCTGACCTAGCTGCAGAGGTGGCAGCAAAAGAGGCAGAATATAGAACAACACAAGAAGGCAAAGGGGAAAAAAGCTCTAGAAGAGCAGCAGAAGAACGAACTTGTAATTCAAAGATCTGAGTTAGAGCGTTTGCATGCTGAAGGGGAAGTGAGGACAGCTCGGGCAGACTACAAGCCTATGATAGACAGATAAGACAGATGGTTGATGGGCAGCCAGTTAGCATACAGCATGCTCAGGAGAAACAGAGTTCTGCATCTCAATCACCTTAAGAGCCCCTTCACATGCTGCTGTGTTGTCCAAACCAGTCAATGTTACTGAACTGACTCACGCTCTGCAGGTTAAAACAGGCTTTCTACACCAGAGCCACCAGTATTCACAGGTGAACCACTTCTGAACTGAAGTCTATTACTTATTGCCTTGCACCAGCAATGTTAAAAAAATGTCTCATCTTTGTACAGAATATGTCCGTCCACTGTCGTGCAGGGAACTCACGGAGAGGACTCAGGATGCAGAGTACAGGAGTAAGCTGACAAAACTTTATTTTACACAGAACCAGGGAAATCCCAGGGAACTAAAGGCGCCTCAAAAAAAGAGGGATGATCAGAAAAAAGCTCAAACTTAAGTAAGATGTTGCAGATCTTCTACAAGTCTGTTGTTGAGAGCGTCATTTCCTCTGGCGTCATCTGTTGGGGCAGCAGCATCAGAACCAGGGACCTAAAAAGACTCAACAACCTGATAAAGAAGGCTGGTTCTGTTCTGGGGACGACTGTGGAACCTCTGGAGACAATAATGCAAAGAAGGATTTTGCATAAAATCAAGAGAATTATGGACATCCCTGAACATCCTCTCCATGAGACTGTTATCGGAAAACAGAGTCTCTTCAGTCAAAGGCTTCTTCAGTTTGGATGCAAAACGGACCGCTACAGGAAATCTTTCCTGCCCACAGCCATCAGCATCTATAATAACTCCTTGATTTAATTGAGTTACATGAACATTTAATTTCCCTCTGGGATAAATAAAGTATTTTTGAATTGAATTGAATTTGAAGGAGCTATGAAATACAAAAAGGAAAAAAGCCAGCCAAAAATCACTCTCACAAGGAACTAGAAAAACTTGACTATGGCAATACAGCTTGTGTGCAGGACGATAGACATGGCACACTGGCACAGGACGAAGGGAGACGCAGACAATAGGCACAAATGGTGGGAAATGGGGAACAGGTGGACACAATAAGGAATCAGGGAAGACAATCAGACCGGTGACACATGAGGAAGGTCAAGGAACCTGAAAGGAGAGGAGAGTTAATTTCCAAAATAAAACAGGAAGTCACAAAACAAACGTGGAAACAGGACAAAGACTGAACTTGACATTACCGGTGTGACACAGGCCTCCTCACAGGCTTCCGACAACATGAAATAGCTAGAAAAAATGTTCCATCAGTTTCAAGTACGACACAGTGATCGTGACTATCTTCGTTTCTTATGGTGTTAAAATGGAGACCTACGCAAGAATACAGAATGACCATGCATCTCTTTGGAGCCGTGTCTTCTCCTGGATGCGCCAACTATGGCTTATAACATCTAGCCAAAGAAAACAGGCTGACATATCCAGCCGGAGCACAGTTCATCGTCAGAGATTTCTACGTAGATGATGGAGTCACAAGTGTAGAAACAACAGCAGAAAGAGGCATTCAACTGGCACAGGAGGCACGTGCACTATGTGCTGAAGGTGGTCTGCGGCTGCACAACTTTGTGTCAAATAGCAGCACTGTTTTGAACAGCACACCATCATCAGAACATGCAACAGATGGCAAAACAAAGGACCTTACTGTAAGCGAAGTACAGATGGAGCGAGCACTGGGTATCCACTGGTGCATAGAAAAGGACCGCTTCACTGTCAACATCTCACTGAAGGATCAGCCTTCCACACCAAGAGGAATGTTTACAACGGTTGCGCAAATATATGATCCCTTGGGATTTATCGGCCCCTTTCTTCTTAAAGGACAATCGATGCTGCAGAATATGTGCAGACTGGGCTCAGGATGGGATGATCCACTGCCTCAACATCTGACACCCCACTGGGGACAATGGAAAAGTGATCTCGCCAATCTGGAGCAGATACAAATAACCAGGTGTTGCCTTCCTGCATCTTTTGGAAAACTTCTTAAACAGGAAATCCATCAGTTCTCAGATGCCAGCACCTCAGGATATGGACAATGTTCCTATTTAAGATGTACAAATGAAAATGGAGATGTTCATTGTGCTTTCATCATAGGAAAATCTTGAGGATCTCCCTCGAAGATCACCATCGTTCCAAGGTTAGAACTGATGGCAGCAACTGTCTCTGAGACAGTGAGCAACATGCTTAGAGAAGAACTACCTTATGACAGTGTTGAAGAGTTTTTCTGGGCAGACTCTAAAGTTGTGTTAGGTTGCATAAACAATGAAGCAAGGCGTTTTCACACCTTTGTGGCAAACAGGGTGCAGAAGCTCCGTAAAAGCACAAACCCACAACAATGATTTTATGTATCCACAACTGAAAACCCTGCAGACAGTGCATCACGAGGAACAACAGAGGAGGAACTGTTGTCATCCAGCTGGCTCACAGGACCTACATTTCTGTGGGGGAGGGAAATCCGTTTCCTTGCAAAAGAAATGATGGATCTCCCCGTTGGAGACCCAGAAGTGTAAAAGGATCCGACATTGCTACACATTTCAATCTTTCAGATCGTCTGGTCAAGTTTTCCTCTTGGAATCGGGCTGTCAGCGCTGTAGCACGGCTCTTAAAAGACAAGTCTAACACTCACTCCACTGTTAACGAAAGGCAAGAAGCAGAAATTGGGATTTTTAAAGATTTGTAAAGACAAACATATAAAGAGGAAATAAAGACACTGAGTCAAGGAAAGCCTCTCCCACACAAGAACAAACTCCATCACTTGGATGTCTTTTTAGACAATGATGGAGTGCTCAAGGTGGGAGGAAGACTGAACAGTTCAGGTATGCCTTGTTCATTCAAACATTCAACACTCATTCCCAGACAGCATCGTGTCGCAAAATGAATCAGTCATGAAAATGTCAAACATCAGGGCAAAGGCTTTCACAATGACTGAAATTCGATCTAATGGATATTGGATCCCAGGGCTAAGCTAGTGTGTTGCTTCGTTTATCCGGCAATGTGTGTTCTGCAGGAAACTGATGAGACCTGTAGAGGGACAGAAAATGACTGATCTACCCAGGGACAGGATGGAACCGTCTCCTACTTTTACATATTGCGGCATGGATTGTTTTGGCCCTTTCCCAACAGAAAATAGACGAAAGGAACACGAAAGATCCGGTCTGATCTTCACCTGCTTCAGCTCCACAATACATTTGGAGATGTTGGATGATCTATCCACAGATGCCTTTATCAATGGTTTGCACTGCTTTATAGCACTGAGATGCTATGTGAAGCAGATTAAATGTGATCGGGGTGTTAATTTAGTTGGTGCCAAAAATGAACTGGATGCAGCTCTACAGGAAGTCACTTTCGCACTTTCCCCAAGTGGACTTAACAGCGCTTCTCTGCAGACTTTCCTTTATGTAGTTGCAGCAATAGTGAATAATCGTCCTCTAACAACAGACAACTTGAGCGATCCGAACAGCTTCGAATCTCTTACTCCAAACCGTCTAATCAACTTGAAGGCCACGACTGCACCACCTCCTCCAGGCAACTTCAGCAGGGAAGATTTGTATGGAAGAAAAAGATGGCGTCAGGTGCAACACATGGTGTAACTGTTCTGGAGCCGCTGGAAGAGAGTAGCTTCACACCTAAAAGAAACACTAAAGTGGGTGACATTGTGATAGACGCAGAAGAAACCCAGCCAAGGTCTGTGTGGCGTCTGGGTAGAGTATCAGAGACTGTAACAGATAAGGATGGACTTGTTTGAAGAGTTAAGATGGCTTTAGCAGATAGTAATCTGAACAAAAGGGGTGCACATATACACAAATTATCTGTAGTCGAGAGACCAGTTCACACTTAAAAAGAAAGAGGGTAAAACAAAGTTAATTTGTTACTCATTGTTCACTGAAAATATTTGTTCTGCACAAAGAAATGATTCGTGTTTTGAGTAAATTTGATGAAAACACTCATAATTTGGTGGGAGTGTAAAGGCCAGTAAGGGAATTTACTTTAAGAGGTTGTTTGCATCTTTTGGCGCTTTTATATTATAATTTCCTGTAGAACTGGAAGAATTTTATCTTGAAGGACATGAAATGAGGTAATGGTAGTTTGACGGAACATTGGACAACGACAATGCAAAGGACAAAGTTTGGTTCAAAGTTAAATAAGGACAAATAAAAAGGCCAAAGGTTTAGCACCAGTCGAGAAGCAGGAACAAGGTATATGTTCACTTAAGGAATGTTTTGCTAATTTACTAATGGATGTAAATTGGAAACAGTAAAAATGACGTTTTATTTCCCTTTTTGTATATGTTTGCCAAGATGCCAAGATCAATAAAGAACATAACCATCAGTAAGGCTCATCTTTGTTCGACTAGGAGCTTCACTATCAAGTAAACACCTTGTGTTGCAACACATCGCATTATTTTCAGGATCAGAAAACGTTGCACATTTCTTTTGAATCAAAACATTTAACAGACTGTTTGAAGATAAAAGCAGTGGAAGCCCAGATAAAATGATCCAATTCAAATTATTTAGTTACATTTTGCAAACAATATGAAATACATCGCCACAAACGTAAAAATTACCACAAAGTATATACTTTATTTGAGGCCAATTTCAAATCATCATCTATCATATGAAGAAAGATATAATGTAACAGAATTTGTTCTAAAACACATGCACATATCTATCAAAAATGAACAGTCATTACTGAATATAAATTCATTTCATGTGCATTTAGAAAACTCTAAATACAAAATCCTTTAACTTGTGATTAGTTCTACTACTAACAATGCTCTCAATTACACACTAGGTAAGCGTAAAAATCAGGTTTGTGTGACAAAATGCATCATTGCATTAAAATGATAACTAGCCGTGCAATACAAGCACTGTGGTGTACCACTTATTTTAGTTGCATTGTTCTCACCAACACTGTTTATCCATCTTTTAAATCCATCAAAAATATGACTTAATGATCAGTAAAAATCAGAACTAAAATGTTTCTCACACAGAATAAAAAAAAAAATTGTTCATGTCCTCTAATCTAAAATACATATGTATAGTATTCCATCATGTTAATGCTACTGGTTTACTATTGGCTGGGGACAGAATCAGCTTGACATCCTGCAAGGCCTAAACCTAGGGCATGCACAGCAGGCTGATTATTCAAAGGTTACTGCAGTAATGTGAAGATGTAGTCGTCGTGTAAACATCAACATAAACATGATTATGAGAGAGCTGTCAGTGTGTTGTCTCCACCTGCGGCTGTAGCAGTTAAAGTATGTAAACATGCGAGTGCTTATTGGAGGATCACTTGCTTTTCTGTTCTGAAACCTCTTAAAAATCTCAGGGTTAGTCACTCAAAACAAGCAAGTAAAAAGAAAATCTCTCAGCTGGACCTATTCAGACGTGTCCATTAACACTTAAACATACATAAATCATCTCATTAGCTTATACAGTTTGTTCATACACAGGCTGATTTACAAATCACACCATTTCTGGACTTGGTAGATGGAAGGAAAATAACTGTTAGTGTCTTTACAAAAAGGAAAAAAAAACATCTTTGGAATCTGCCACAAATCTTAACTGACAAATCTGATTGTTTCTGAATTATTATCCTTTTGAAATAAAAATTAAAAAAATCTGTAACTTGCAGCCATCAGTCAAACCCTGACCCTCTACACTCCCCTGCACATGACTCTTAAACCTGCTTAATCATGTCCAAGCTGCAGTCTATAAACCTCTCATTTAAACACTCAACACAGCATTGCGCAGAGGGTTCAGCTCCCTCTTTAGGAAGACGGTTTTAAACATTAGAACTCATGTATACTGTATGCTGTCACAAGCTGGAACTGATCAAAGAGCTATAGTTTCTGCTGAGCCAAGAGATCTGCCTTTTTGGTTAATGTTCAGCAGAGATAGTAAAAGCTGCTTGGGATCAACAAAATAAAAAAATAAACAAACAAAAAAAAGTAATATATGTGTATATAGTAAAGGCAAAAAAAAAAACAATTAAAAATTGACAGACTGAATCTGGAAGTGACGTGCTGCGATAACAGTTAACCCTGTTAAAAAGGTTTAAATTCATCTAGGAAAAAAAATACAAGCAAAATGCCATTTGATCTAAGCTATCGTACATATGTAATGAGCTAAAAACAAAATACTAAAAAGGTAAAACAAATTAATCGTGAGTTAGGCTTGTATAAGACTGAGATACAAAGAAACTAGGAGTTAAAAAAGAGCCCCAAATCACCTTCTGTTTATAAAATAAAATACAATTTTGATTGAACATTGGAGAAATACATGGCTGATATTTCTGAATACAGCCTGATGCTTATTGTTGCATTACCGAAGCTGGGTAATTATTTGTTATGCTCGCGTCTAAAAATACAACTGAAGGCACTTGATCTATATCAAAGGTTTAACTTAGACTTGCTGGCACAGCCAAGCAGCAATGTAGTCGTTCCCCTGGTTCCAACCCCCCACCCCCCAAAAGCAAAGCCAACATGTCCAAACTGGGCCTCACATTACCTTTACTCCAAATCAGTATTGTTCTTTATGCTTTAAATACATCATTTTTGGTTTCTCAGGCTTGTAAGAAAAAAAAAAGAAACACTTGAGGCCAGATATAAAGCTACTTAACTAAATGCAATAGTCCCAAACACAGTTATGTGGTGCTGCTTCATGCTAAACCGCAAGAAAGAGAAGCTCCAGAGACTCCAGATGATAAGCAATAATGGCAGTCCTTGCAGAGGAGTACATACACCTGCGCAGTTCAGCTATGCTCAAGGTAAATAAGCCCTAGATTCACCAACAGACCTGTGATAGATGTAGGGACCCTTGCATAATTGTCTGTTCATAGGCCAGCCTTGAAGACACAGACAAAATTAAAAGATAAAACACCAGTGAAAAGAACAGAACAATACTGAAGAGAGGTGCGCCTTACACGCCGAGAGACAAAGAAGTCCCGACAGGCTTGCTGAAATGTCTGGTAAAAGCATCCATGAACGTTTCACAGATCAGAGCAGGCAGAAGTTCAGAGTGTAGGGAGAGGAGTGAGGCGCGGCGTGCTCAGGTCCTCTATAGCCATGTCAGGAAGTTCTCCTTGTCGATCTTGGTAGCTGCCAGCACAGACTCCATGTCGTTGAGAATGTCAGAGCTCAGGGCCTCCTGCAGACTGGGCATCAGCTCTTCGCCCTCCACCGCCATGCTCTCGCTCTCCAGGGTGCCCAGATCCACGTCTGTTCCCGGAATGGCGTCCAGGTAGTCTGGGAAACGATTGGGCTGAGTCGCCATGGAGGGTGGAAGTGGGTCCCCTGATGGACAAAAGAAAATGGTGACATTATTTGACTGAGCTTGGAGCATAACATTAGAGATCACAGTTGAACCACGTCAACACCAAAACGAGGCTGGAACTCGGCTCACAGGACGCAGCAGGGGGTAAGAAAATGTTCATAAATGATATTGCTAGTATGGGATGTCATACAGCTTCACGTCAAAAGAGGCAAACTATCCCTTTAATGCAGTTGATCTGCTTATTCAAAAACTTTTCAACATGGACTTATTTCAGACTCACCTGTGTCCATCTCATCAACACTGTTGAGGAAGTCATCTGGAGTGCGAGGGACGCTGTAGCTGCTCATACTCAAGCCACTGTCTGTGCTCTCATCCCTGGAGTGGTAGGTCCCGCTGGGAATACAAAAATAAGGAAATCTGGGTTAAAAACTCTCTGCAGTCGTTTAAATGAAACCGGAGGCCATATGAAGCGTAAAGTCTGAGTTTAATGACCTTCACTTAGATCTACTTTGAAAGGGGACTATGTGAGTTTAATTTAACGATATTGAAAACTCAGTTATTTAGAGCGCACACGGCAAAGTACAAGTGTGACTTTAATTCCCTTTGAGACCTTTTGCATAAATGCACAGTTAAACATTTCTGTCCTTAGTGCGGCGACAAATCTACAAGTGAAACAGAGGTTCACTTTTCACCCCATACTGCAAAATATAGGAAAAGAGCAACAATGAAAGGCACAACAGAGACAAAGGGAGAAAAAGAAGACATTTGACAAGCCTATACTAATTAGCAGAAAAATATGTAGGCAGAGTATGGCAGAAGCAGGATGAATGAGGCCTTTGTGAGAGCAGGGGAGCGGAGGCAACAGGGGGAGGAGGGGAGATTAGGTCGGCCTGTCTACTGACTGGACCACATGTTCTCATAGGCTGCTTGCTATTCAGCTCTTTCCTCACTTTGTCTGCTTGTGGAAGAACTAGAGCTTGAACTGTTAAGAATTATATCCCAGAATGACACGGACTGAGCGGCAGTCAGACTGATAATCGCAGTGATTTTGATCTCGTTTCAGTCCACTGGGTTTTGTCTCCACTACACAAGCTATGCAAGTTTAAATCAAGTGTGGCTTCATATTTTTTCCTAACTTGCGCCGCCATTTTAGTTCTGATTACCTTTATTGCAGCTGTCGTACAGCAGAGGTCATCATTGTGCAGTGAACTCCTGCACAGATCTGCTGGTCTGCATGAGTCATTACCATGTGAGGAGGGTTAAGCCTAGAGACTGGTCTTCTGTTTTTATAACTTGTGTAATTCAGGGAGCTCTCTCCAGATCTCAAATTCAAATGGCTGAGAACACAGATTCCCTCAAACGGGACACATTACATCATACGAGCTGAAGCGGAGCGGTTCTTGGCAGGTCAGCTGATATGAGTCAGATTGGACTGAATAAGTTCTTCACAGGGTACACTCCTGGCTTCTGTATGACACTAACCTGTTGAGGAATGGGTCAGAGCTGTTGGCGGTCATGGTCCGGGCATCTTGGGCCATAGGGGAGGACACAGGGTTGGTGCTGCCATCTTGCTCCATACTGGTGGGCAGCTGGTTCCTTAAAGCAAGCTCCTGTAGATAAACAAAGTTTAAAAAAAAAAAAAAAAAAAAAAAAAAAGAGATAAGCAACCCTGACTTCAACCCAAACTTTATAAACTTTTTTATTCACAGATTCAGCTTCATGAAAACACATTAGAACGGTCACAATGTAAACTTAAGGAAGACACACACTGCCAACTGGTTGCTCTCCATTTTCCCTATACAGAGTGTCATATTACATGAGGGGCTGGCCACAGTTGGAGACAATTGTTTTCTACACATGCTGTTTCAGATAAGGTTAAGGATATGATGTCATGTTTTTTTTTCACCCCCTTCCCTGAAAGTCCTTGAATGGGAATAAGAAATGACCAGACCAATCACTATTTTGAGATCTCATTAAACCTTTACAGAGAAATGAACCAAAAGGTAGCAGCCAATGGGGGAGTGATCTTTTTGCACGTATAGAAACTATCTCTTGGCTCTAAAGAACAGGTTCTGCTGTGCCGGAAGTTGCCCATGTTCATATCAGAGCATTGACAAACTTGACCTGGTTGTTGTGTCAAAACAAGCACATGATTGGCAAAAGCATGCAGCATACAGGTCTCCTACCTGTATGCATGTATATGGCATCTGCTGTAACTTGCTCCATTTCTGGTACTACTGTCATTCTGTTCCGTTAGCTTTCCACCAAAGGAAATTGACAATTTAAATGTTCCCATTTGCCTGCAGTGGTCAGATTTATTTGGTGACTTGGATAAGATTTCTAAGCCTCCAACTTCTGCGTTTTACAGTATCAACCAAAAATAGCAGACAAAACTAACATAATGGCCAAGATGGTTCATTTAATACATGTATTTTTAGCTATTTACAGGCCATAAAAGCTAACTTGGTGGCAGCACTTATTCATTCAGTTATTTTATTCCTACACTCAGCTTTGTGCACTGAATGCAGGAACCCGAAAGTGAACCATCTTGTTCTGAATTTCCACTTCTGGTGCTACATTGATCTTTGCACCGTTTCCATATTAAACTAAGCGAATAACATCACAACTGATAATGCGTACGTAATCAGGTTGTCATTATTGACTGTGATCTCACTCAAGACAACATTAGTGATCTCAATTCCCAAAAGTCACATAATCTGAAGCTGTATCTTTACAGAACATGCATAGTTGCATGTGTAATGGGTCGCTTACTCCAAGTACACCAATCCTGAAGTTGTCCGCAGCAGCTTTTGTTTCCTTGAAAGCTACTGTCATATTTAGAGTATTACTTTCTACTTTATCTGTGGTAGAATTTTGTGCAGCAATACATAAAAAAACTAATAAAGTCAGCTTCACTGGGCTTATTGTAAAGCATTTAACTAATGTTACATTTGTTAGATGTATAAGTGTCAGACAATAACAAATGTAATTGCCTTCAAGAAATGTTAAAGAAATGAATTAGGAAAGGGTGAATGATCAGAGTTTTCTTTATATTAACTTGATGTGCTTAATCCTTTTACCTCCTCACATGAATATATTTCAATGGGCTAAGTTTTGTCCCAAATTTGAACTCCCTCTCAAGCATAGAGCCTGCACAGTTACATAATTCCCTCTCATGATCACACACACATTAACCCTTAATCCAAACAAAGAAAAGTTGCAATTTGTTTTAGATTTAATGGACTCTTCCTGATAACATTTAAAGGGCACGTCTGTGAGGTTAATACTCTGGCCAGCGTGCCTTTTTCCAAACCTAATGTTTCCTTTATGCTCTCTGTTTATTTGAAAAAGTTTAGATATGTTCATGTTTTCTTGCATGATCAATATTCTTATTAGAAATGCTTACATGCACAAGACATCAAGAAAAATCCGACAGGAAGACAGAATGTATGCACTGCACTAACCCTGTCGCTTTAAAGCTTTTTACATGCTTTTGTCGTGAACCTGAATGTGAAACCTTGGAAAAGATAAAAATCTTAAGTTTTGAAAAGGCACAGAAGCTGGAATTCTGCAGCAGACGCCAGCCTTCTCTATCGCACGCTTTCAAAACATTGACAGTAACCTGGTTGCTTCAGCCGGCTACATGTAATCTCTAGACTTTCAGTGAGGCCAGTCTTTTTTCTTTTCAGCCTGGTGCATGTACACACATGGGTCACTTCCTACTCTGTGAACTTTAAACAACCCATGTGAATGGTATGGTAAACAAAGACTCCAGCACCCTCATTCATAATCATAAAGCTCTGTTTCTGCTGTTATGACACAGCCTTGAGTAAACTAGTATTTGCTGCTGTGCCACTCTGTGTGGGCGATACTGACACGTCACCGGTAGGAAGTGATAAAATTACCATAGATGACTCACAAGACCTCATAGCAGGGTGGTTGAACAATAAAGACTGATCAAAGAGGCTTAAGATCCACCACTATACTTATGACTCATTGAAAGGCCTATTGAGAAAGGAAAAATAAAATGCTGAACATTGCCCTCATCCAAGTGGTTTGGGGGTCCAATGTTTCTTTCTTTAACGATGGACACATTTTGAAAGTAGTTTCTATGAGGCCTCAGAAATTTTCCACAAAGCTTTAAATCTCCAACTTTGATTTCTGACCTGTGGTCTCTGTCGAAGAAGCTCCTGTTGCTTCAGTCGGAGTCTTTCCTTCTCCAGTTGCTGCAATCTCATCGGGTTGTTTCCTCCCATGACTCCGCTGTGGGCAGGAGGCAGCGGCCCTCCCGGTTTCCCTGGAGCACTCTGGGTCATCCTTTGCTGGTTCAGAGCTGCAAAAGAAATCAGAGTTTAAATCTGTTGCATAAAAGCTGCAGCGTTTACACATATGTAGTGAACACACACAATGTAATGTTCAAAGTACTGAGAGCTATAGCAAAAAATAAACCTGGATATTTAACAGATCATTTCTGCAAAGCAGACAATTTTTTTTAATCTTTGTCTAAAATAGAATGCTTGTCATTCTGTATGTACAAGAAAAGTCTTGCATTTAATTCTACTGTGAATCAAATCTAGAAATAAAAATTTAAATTATGCATACACGGAAAAAAACCTCTTAAAAATGGAAGATCTTTGTCTTTTGGACTCTAGGCCATAAGAACATGTGGCTTTGATAGTGAGAGTGTTCAATAGCTAGAAGTAAAGAAAAGTGCATGGGATCTTTGTCAAACCCACTAGCATCTCCAGAGGCTGAGCTACATTTAAAGATTACATAAGGAGACGAACAACTTGAACTTTTGTCGACAAGTTGAACTTGTAGAAGAGAAAATCCAGTGTAGCAGGTTGTGTAGGACAAGAAGTCCCAGCACAAGTTCTCCATCAAGTGAGTGAAACAACTATTCCTGTAAGACCTGATCCCCTCCCACTCAGTGACTAAGACAGGCTTTGTTAGTTTTGTACATTGCATCAGTCATGACTTATCCTTTCATTGTGTGTTTTGTTTCCTTCTAAAGAAATCACTGATTATGGTTTCTTCCTCTGGCCTAATGGATTAAAGCCATCTGATTTAATACATTCAATATAAGTGTAATGACAAAATCAGCTGGCTATGGACGTGCATCATGTAAATACTGTACTACTGTTACTCTAAGTTTCTTTAAAAAAGGAAATGTAATTGCTTTGTGCACTACCAAGCTAACAACATGTTTACAATATCAGAACAAATGTGTTTGTACTGAAAACACAGCTGTTCCCCAGTGAAATCATTGTTATTCTTAGCTGCAGTGGGGGTGGGTCTAATAAACATAAGTATAATGCAGCAAAGGAATGCTGCAATCTATGCATGCGAAGTAGGTCACACATTTTATCACTGTAGTAGAGAAAGGGGTGTTGCACCAATGGACCCAATGAGGAGTGCTGTATTCTTATGTGCTTGAAGTAACAACCAAAACAAAGCCCTGATGGTGGCACAGTTTTTATGCGGGGCTGTGTCTGTGTGTGCTGTCCTGCCCACCACGGCACCTTTCTCATCACCATTCAATCACTGTCTGTTTACACTACGGCAGGAGCTGAATGAACTGTGGCTGAGGGCTCTCCCTGGGAAGCTCTGGTGGCACCACCCTGCCCTCCCTCCCGTCTCCCACCTCCCTCTCTGTCCACACTACCTCCCCTCCCCTCCCCAGCACATGCACACAAACACACACACGGCCTCAGAGCTGCCTCTCTCCCACAGACACATCAACAAAATCCATAGGAGAGTGTGTTACTTCTCTTTGCTTCTTATCTTTTGCAGATACTGCGGCCTTTTGTGGTTGGATCTCTCCGCCATTCGGGCACCGTGAACCGTTCTCATGACAGGGGTTCTGTGCATGGGCCATGGCTGCAGCTGTAGCTCTATTAAAGCCTGAGCTTTGAATAGGAGCTGCATTAAACTGACAAGAGGCATGTGGATAAAGAACCACATTTAGGACAAAAAATTGAAGTTTCAGACCATACCAAACCATGGTGGAGAACAACAACGTGGTGCACAACTGTTAAACTGTCCAGCTTCTTTCTGCACTTACACACAACAGCTAAATAGTCCAACAATGATCCACCAAACTTTCTATTGTTTTAACTGTCATTGCAAGCTCGGTTTTCTCTCCATATAATAAGGGTAACATTAGCATAAGCTACTGGCGGCCTGTCCAGGGTGTACCCCGCCTCTCGCCCGATGACCTCTGGGATAGGCTCCGGCCCCCCCGCGACCCGACCGACGGATTCAGCGGGTATAGAAAATGGATGGATGGATAAACATAATCTGACTAATCTTGCCAAATTTTTCACCATGAAGTGGAATTTTCCTTCAGGGTAGCAGAGTTTCTGCTGTACCACCAAGTCAAGGACTTCCTCCCAGACCAAACAACAAATACCCAGTGTCACCGGGGGAACCATGCACACACACCGATGACATCAAAGAAGAGGATTAGATCCGATAGTGAAATAGGTGGAAAGGACGGGTTCACTTCGGTGCCAAAGTGATAGTTTAAGATGGCGTGTGCATGTGTGTGCGCACACTTTTGTGTGGCTTCGGAGGGGTGGTTCAAGTCAGAGGCACATTCAGGTGGTGACTGCTGGTGGGCCGAGCAGATAAGAGACAAGTTAATGCTGTCTGCCTTTTGTCTTCTTCACGCTCCCATGCAGCACAACGAGCCAGCAACACAAGCCCTTATCAGGCGATCACGCTGGCAGGCATATTACACCACAGGATCACCTGGGGCAGGTAGAGCTAAGGGTGTGCCAGCTGTGCGAAGCTCTCAGCGTGACCACAGCACAACACCTTTGAAAGCTTAGTTAATATTTGTCTTCTGTCGAGCTAACAGGTCTTTTTTTTTTAAAAAAAGGTCCCTCGGGAAGACGTTTTCTTGTATCAACATAAGCCAATTGGAGACGTGGTGTGGCTGAGACGGAAACATGGTTTTATCATCCTGCACTCCACTGAGGTCTCTGTAGAGCCGGGCAAAAATCAGTGCAGGAAAGCCTGTTAATACCGTGTCAGTGTAGAATCTATCTGCTTAATTAAATGTCAAAAGTAAAGATTTTAGAATAAACTGGACAAAAAAAAATACAGTGTTTTATCAATTCATTTGAAAATATAATTATCTGTAGTGTGTCCCTATCATAGGGTCAGTTTATTCATTAGAAGAAAAATCTTAATAGGGAGGAAATTCAATAGGTTGCAGTTCCCACGAATTTGTTCAAATTAAGGTTTGTTGATCATCCAAAACACAAGGGCCATTATTGTTAAATAACAACCTGCAAAATTTTCCAAGTATGTCTGGCTGCGAACCGCAGTTTGCTCATCCAACTCCACCAACATCCAAATTAACTGCTCAGGGTTAGGGATAGCGGGACAGTCTTTGGGATTCGTGGGCGTGGTTTCAAAACTAACATTACAAGCAACTTGGATGTGGGCGGGGGTGGATAGTCAGCCTCCATCGCCCTGCAGGTTGCAACAAGAGGTTACTCAATTTCTCTCAGAGACCATGAAGGAAAAGTGGGAAATTCATAGCAGTAAAATCATTAGTCTGCCAACTTTTCTTGGTAAATATATATAGAGGGAATCTGTATTTTTGTGCTGTCGGGTATCTTCTCTGTTTTTCCTTGCTGCACATCCAGTATGGTACACATGAAAAATAACAAACACATTAGCGAGCCCCCTTCTGAACTCTGTCACTGTACACTTATGGCTTGCTTGCTGCTCACCACCTCTTTGAGCTTTAAAGAGGAGGCATACTTATCCTATCGGCATTTTCCCTCTGTTCCTCAGTTTTTCTTTCTTCCCCTTTCGACTTGCCTCTCCCTGCCTCCCCCACCCCCTCACACTGAAGTTCTTTGACTGAAAAGGTCTGGAACAGATTAAGAGTTGGACCACAGAATAAAGAGGCCTGGCAGAGATTCAAGTCTGTCTGGAGCTTGAGCAAAATGGGGCTGTGCCTGCGCTGGGCCTCACACAGGGGAAAGCCAGCCGGCAACAACCCTTAGTTAAAGGCACTGTGCTGCTTTTCTTCCCAAAGCTCAAATTAGCCTCCATTATCAAAGCAGCTGGCTTATAATTGGAGACCTACATAGCAAAGGAGCCCATTTCCATCCAAAAATGTAAAACATAAGCTTAAAATATAACGACAACAAATAGAAATCAGGTTTTCCTTCCAGCACCAAACACCACAACCATTTGAAATAAAGTAAAGTGTTTAGATGTAAAGTGCTAGAAATAACTGAAAAAAGCAACACAAAGGTATACAAGTAAACCACTAGACTTACAAACGACCTAAAACATTTTTATCGCATGTGAAACAAAATTGCGTCCATGGTACGTAATGAGTTAACAGTCTCTCTGCCTCTCACTCGCTTTCAGGGGCCCAGCCGCCTTGTGTGTTCAAGACTTATAAATCTTCAAAGAGCTTTGCCGATCACAGTCGCCATCTCTTCCCAGCTGCTCCACTCCCCTTACAACTCTGTTTTGAACTTTCCAGTCTGGCCTCAGAGCACAACACAATCGCTTAAAGAAAACCTGCACTTAAAGTGCCCAGGCTCGATAAAAACTAAGGCTAAAATTAAATAGGATAACAGGCTGCATGCCGATTCACACATACTGCCTTCTTGAACTGCTAAGGAGCTTCCCTGGAGAACTGCTTCAATGAAAGGATGTCACCTGAAGCATAAATGAGTTAGAGTGACATAAGCAGAAGCCTTGATCTCTTGAAGTCTTCCCTACACACATGAGGATTAGCTCACTTCCATGGCCACAGAGTCTCGGCGCATGTACCTGGCCCTGTCACTAATTCACAAACCCTGACCAGCACACACTGAAAGCCAGCTGTCAAACTTTAGCTTGGCCTGAGGGATTAATGGCTAACTCAGCTGTTGCACCAACACCAAAATGGCTGACAAAAGGTTAGGTGAGAATTTTGAGGGTGGGGGGGGTGGAGAAATCCAACTACAAACAATATGCCTGGTCAGTCCAAAATAATTTAGTTCAGTGAAATGAATCACTGTTCCGGTTGTGACAAGGCACACTTTAAAAATGACCCACATCTTTGTATTGAGTGAAGTTGAACTAAATTTAATAAATGCAGAGACAGTTACTCCATTAACGTCCTGTTGGATACTTAAGCAATAATATCCTCTGTATTAAACAAAGCAATCTGACATCAAGACTCTGTGGCAACAAATGGGCCCTGTGCTGCCTCTCCTAACGAGTACATGTTATCCATCAGCACAGTGGGACAGAAACATCCAGCACAGAAGGGACATTTTATTTAATGCATCGCTTGGTGTCACAGCAAAATCACATCATTTCCCACCTGGAACATGCGACACACAAAAAGCTTTTAGAGTTTACAGTCTAAGCTGCCTTTTAAGGAAACTTTCCAATGAGGAAATCTGACTTCCCAGTAACCGGTGGATGCAGCAAAATAACAGGACACACATAAACCTTTGTCACTTAAGGCAATAAAAGAGAGAAACAACATGTATAATACAATCAGAGTTGTGTAGACTCTGTAAAAGATTCTGTAAAAAGGGAGGCACTTCCTACATAAAAGGTGACTGAATGCATCATCTGTCCGTCAGAGTCACAAGCAAACTTCAAGTGTTACCTGTGGAACTAATAAATTAATAGGAGCTGCAACTGCACACGTAAACCCACCCGTAGATGCCACTTTAAGATGTTCTGTGGTCTGAAGTTTTATGCTACAGTCACAAAGAGATGCATTCAGTTGCATTGCATGGAAAGTGAGGAGTCGCTATTTTAAAGGTTTTTATGTGGAAATGTTCTGTGTCCCTGCAGCTTGTTTATCTATAGACGTGTGTGTCTATGTGAATTAGAACAAACAGTTTTTCCGTCCTTATACCAGCGTGCTGTCATTGGCTGTCTACACACTGCATGCCCATAGTTTATACAGAGAAACAGACCAGCACAAACTTTCAGTGACCCTTCAGAAATTGCTGGTGGGGATTGCCTTGGTGTTCGTCTACATGTGTTTCTTTGAAAAATAGCCTGCACAGTATGTGTTTAAATAAGCAGAAAACACATTGTATTTCACTCTGATCAAGAAATAAACCAATAAGCAAAATGACCATTTGAACAAACTCACCATAGCGCGGCTCAAGTCGTGGGTCTAGCCAGGATGTCGTCTTGTTTTTGTGGTTTATGTAGTAAATTTCTCCCTCTGATGTAATAGCTTGCTCCCATCCTTCAGGAAGGGATCCTGAGGGATGATAAGCAAACATAATGTTGAAGAGATACTGATTATTCACTCACTGCAAGGATTAGTCTGTGCTGATATTATTATTCAGCATATAACAACATTACATCACAGCTGCTATCTGCTGAGGGGAGAAAAATGACAGCATTTAGTAGATGTACACACTAAGAAGAGGAGGCCATAATAACTCACTAACAGGTTGGAAAGGTGACGGTTATCCAAGGCAAAGATCAACTCCATTTTTCATCTTTGAGTAAATCATTGTTATCTGCTGCTGACAACAAAAAAAACCTGTTTGTCAACAGTTAAAGCTCATTTTATATTAATTTACAAGTTAACAGGTAAAGGAGGGACGAGTGGAGAAGACACTCCATCTGTAAATTCTAATCTGTGAGTCACAGAGCTCCCAAACATGTCAGACAGGACATGTAACGTTCTGCCTCAGTCTTACCTCACCTCGGGCGAATTCCATCTGCATGGCCAGAACTGAGGTACACCGAGTAGCGACATGTAACAACTAGACTTTACCTGAGTTCTATGCTGTGTGAAAGCAAATGTCCACAAATAACTGCCCAACATTTGTTTAGTTTTTAGAACACATTCTGTTATGCACGCCTCACCAGTAAAACTAAATTAGACAAGGTAAGCACAAAAGTGAAAAACTCACCACTGGTTGGGGTCATGAGGTTCTGTTGCTGGACTGGCACCGAATTGGCAGGGGCAGCCTGGTTCATCTGGAGCAAGGCCTTGCGAGGATCCTGCCAAGTGGTGGTTTGATCGATATGGCTGAAAGGAGTCAAGGTAGCAAAAGGTCAGAAAGGAACATCAGTGTTTTTCTTCCAAGAATGAGTAGTCATCTCAAACCAGGTGCAAAGCATAATGTGAAAGAGTCAGAATGATTCCAACACGCTCTTTGTGAAAACACACAATCCAACTCCTACTTTCTGTAAATGATGTTGCAACATATACCACTCAATTGCATCTGATGAGCCACGTCTGATTTTTAACACCGTTTGGGTTACAAAAGGCATTCTATTCTTAATTAGGATGAGTTTAGAACACTGATTCCCATATCTTAATAAATACACAGAATTATGGATATAGCTATAAATATTACCAAAAACTTCTGGAAAAGATCTAAAAGGCTGTAATTGGTTTCAAAACAGCTATTGTAGTGTCAAACAATGTTGCTTCATCTATTTTCTGACTATCTTTGCTGGGACAGGATCGGGGAGTGCGGGCGGGGGGGCATTGTGTGTACTCTGTGAAGGCATTGATAATTAGTGCTTTGTTGGCACTTGTTGCTTGATTAAGATGGAAAGCTAATACAGGAAGCCCTCCTCTCCCAAGCAGGACCCTCTCTATTGAAAAAGGGTCAGTCCAGGGGCTCAACGCAGGGGGTCCTTTTTCCTGGAAGCGCCTCGGACACTGCAGAGTGTCAGGGGCTTTAACAATCTGGCGCCACATTTACAAAGCTTTCACCTGCTTCACAAAGGCACAGACTGAGCTACGACCTAAACCCAACTATTCACTTGTTCTTTTATTTTTGTTTTTCTGTTTTTTGAACCATCCCATTTAGGAGACCCCCTTCATCTCCTACAAATAGGCACCAAACTCCAGCAGCTTGCTTATGCAACGCCACAACTCTTGCTTTTATGTTGTGGTAGGGACTGAATAATGTCAACACGCATAACAATTTTAAAAAAAAGAGTTTACTGGTAATGCAATTAAATGTTCCCCCTTAGCAATCTATTACACCCCATGTCCTGGATGTGTTCTTCCACCCACTGCGTTTCTTTACAGGTCATTGTTAATTTGATCCCAAAGTGCCATTAGGCCAGATTTTGGAACAGCTGGGTGAAGTGAGAGATTCAGAGTGTTTCTCTTGGTCTGTGCGGTAATCCCAGCCCGCCTGTCTGCTCTCTATCCCAGGCCAAAGAGCGAGAGGGCCTGACTCAGCACTCCTCCCCCTGACACAATGAAACCCATTTTGAAGCCCCCTCTTGTTTATGCTTTATTGATCAAAGGAGCTGCCAAATCCCTTACCGAACCCTCCCCCAGCCCTCACACACACAAACACCACAAACCTAGCAAAATAGCTCCAACTGCTCCGACTGGAGGCAGTGCTTAAGAAAGTGAGGTCCCACTGAGCGGAGGGAGACGACGGCAGAAGAAAGACAAAGAGCGAAACAACAACAACAACAACAACAAAAACTTTAACAGTTCTACACAAGCTAGCCCTCTGAATTCCATTGGCTGTATGAGTTACTGTGGTTCTGCTGCAGTTAGAGCACCCGCCCTGGCCCCTTCCCACTCTGGAAACTATGACATTTATTATAGAGGGGAGGGAAGAGCAGGACTTGGGGAGGAGACTGGGAGACTAGCACTGGGATAAGGAAGGGAGGGTTTATTGTAAATGAGAGGCCTGCACATCCTGGCACACCAACACCAAACAGAAATTCTGCAAGATAAAAAACACTGATGGAAATGTATAATCTCAAAGCTTCGAAGATTTTCCAAGTTGTTGCACAGTTGATAGTACACATATCTTCTGTCAAACTCTTAGCTCGATAGCAGCTTTTGTTGCTAAAAATGTGTCCAAACAGATGTAAACAAAGCCTCAGTACAACTTTAAGGCAATGATGATAAAAAGACTGGGATGAAATCAACCTGCTATTAGAGCTTCCAACTCAGCAGTGCACTGTATTCAAACAGCCTCTATGTGGGAACTGAAAAAACAGGTTAATCAGTTACTAAGAGCCAGTAATTCATCCCAAGCTTTTAAAGCTAAAAGATAATTCATTCACTCAAGCTCCCCTGAACCGTATATGGCCAGCAATACACCGCTTCCTGTAGGCGAAACATGAAACAAAACAATGCCATGGCAACTGTCGGGACGGCTGGAGGCCACCAGTTGCTGTCAGGAATTGCTGATGATCTGCAAGCTCCACAGTCACAACTGCTCGGTGTTGTCTTTACATATCTTTAACGTCATCACAAGCTCAGCAAGGCGGCCACGGGACCTTCCCCCAAACTGCATCCCTCGCCAAACTAATGGACAGAGGGAAAAATGAGTGTCGGTTTGGCCTCATCTGCAAGTACGGTGAAATTTGAAAACAATGTTTGTATGTTTCAGTTAGAATGTTTTGCTCAAGGCCTTATTTTATTTTAATTTCTTATCAATGTATACACACTTCTTCAAAAGGTCGCCTCTCAAGCTGACAAGAGAAAGCATTTAGTAAGCACTGAGCCTGTGAGGCTGAATGTTAAGCATATGGATGGAGAGCTGGAAAAACAACTACACTCCAGTTGTTACTTTGGCTACTTAACCTTTCAATAAGTACACTCGGACCTTGTGTTGATCTTCAACACAGGGCAAACAAACGTTGAGAGCAACATTTCAATTCTTATTCCAACTCTCTCCGACGGTTTCCATCATTATCAAAGAATCCAGAGGAGTGCTTAACCCTTTTTCTTTATTTCTAGTCCAAATTCTTAAAACAAAGTTTGGAGATCAACAACATGTGAATATGTTTTGGGTGTACAAAACGTTGTGGATCATAGCTCAAAGTGGTGTGCCTGCATTATTGTTGACATGCCAATAATACAAAGTTCTCTACTCTGACCATGACCCATCATTAAGATTCTTCTTGGGAAATTTTCTGTAAATGGCCACGTACTGCAGCCAACTGTGGTTCAAACATGACTCACTGTCAACTCTCCTTACTTTCTTACTAACCTTACTCGAGCTGTCATCATGGTTGACTAAGCTGAGCACGGAGTAGGACTCTTGACTCATCAAGCACTTGACCTCTCTTTGAACAATGGCCGAGTTTTCAAGGTGGCGTTTATTGTGCCAGAATTATTTATAATGCGTCTTGGAGAGGAGCACAAAAGGAGACCTTTTATATTAAGGCTAAACTTGACTTTGAGAAAATAAAATGAAATTGAAATATGATGTTTTTGTTCTTGAACAATCAAATCAAACACTGCCCTTTACAATATCCAAGTGAAGAATTCTGCACATTTTGTTTTGCAGACTTGAGAAACACAAAGACTGCCTGTTTATAATAATGGAAACTGTACCATTCACACCTGGCTTCAGGGAGAATGCTGTAAAAAAAACTTAAAAAATAGTCTCTTTTTAAAAAAAAAAAGTCTCCAAATAAGCTCTGCTACCTGCAAAACAGAAGATCAAGGCACAGTTTGAGGACGGACGGCATGTTTACTCCTCTGACATTGGCCTTCTTCGAAACCAGATGTCAAAATTTGCAATTCCCTGGTGTAAAACAGGGAAGTGAGGCTACAGGGAGTTCAGCAATGATGAAACACTCCCACAGCCCAGTTGTCAAAATGTTAAAAATGGGATCCTCAGGCCACATGGGCTCCACCCAGGGAGTGTATGCTTGGAAGGTGGTTAGGCAGATGAGTAGAGTGCACTGAGGGAGGCCAGATGTAATCAGTCCACTAAGATGGGGATGACCACCTCCTCTCTGGTTGACTGGGGATGCCTGGCTGCTTCTCTATCAGCAGGACATCATCAAGAGAGATTACTGCTGCGACCTCTCTGACCCTTTTGTGGCTTTAAGTTTCTCTTTGAAGGAAGGTTAGCATCGTCATACTTACTAATGAAGACACTAATTCAGAAAGTACCAGATCAGTTTTACTGCTGATTATTGTCCAAGATAAGTTCAAAAGAAAAATTACTTTCATTTCAGGGGATTGCCATTTTCTGTCCATTTCCCAGGAGGGTTTTCGTTCTTTTTTCTGTTACTAAGCATGATGCCACTACACTTCAGACATATTTACACTCCCTTGTAAAATCAGAAACATGCAAGAAGGTTTATTTTATCATTAAGATGTAATTAGCCGTGAGGGAATATCTTTGGGGTGGCTCAACTCCACCTGAGTGGTTGCACTTCTCAGATACTGCGTCTCTGTGGAGATGCCCTCTGCGACAGTGGAGGCATTGATGTCTCAAACTGAGGTGTTACATCAAGACTTTGGTAAACACTAGCTTGACTTTCTCACAGTCCCGTTTGTGTACTGAGCTGACAGGCCACAGTTGAACAGGAAGGTTCTTGTCTGTGTGTGGTCAATAAACCAAAAGTTTGTCAAACACAAAGTTGCTCCAAATGAGGGCTTCACGCAGACTCGCAGCACAGTCTTCCCAGCGCCATTTGTGACTGACCACGTGGTCTTGCTTCAAAACAGCTTAGTATGGAATCCATTTAACACCGAAACGTTTATGAAGAGTTCGAGTCACATGTAACAAAGAATACTTTGACATATTCATTCATACTGTAAGGCTATTTTTAGACGATGATACAACAGTCGACACTGACGAGATGTTTGCAGCAAATATTATGATCATGAGGCAAACATGGGGTCTGGATCAGTATTACACAACTCTGTAAAAAGCCATTGCATGTGTGCATTGAACTGAGATATAGGAGTACTTTAATAGGCTTTAGGCTTCCAGACATGCAAGGGAGACGAAAAAAACAAAGATACTGACAAGCTGAAAGAAAATGGCCAGCAATCCATGTATGTTCAAATTAATCAAGATTTAACAATGAACTTGTTAGTTTTCTTCAGAAGGAAATGAAAAAAAACAGGTTTTTAAAATGAGAGTTGGCTGTTTTTTTTTCAAAATACTAACATGTTGTCTGTCCTGATTGAAATATCAACATACCAAGAGTCTAAATTTGAATTACGCTGATATTGCCAGCGTAGAATCAGAGCATGAGGGCCAAGTTAAACAGCATTATCTTTCCTGCTCAAATAGGGGGGGGGGTCTCCGACTTGTATTTAGTGCAACAGATGTTCAGGAAACCCCATATAGGGTATGGTGAAGCTACCCTGCAAAACCAGTTCTCAGTTTATTAAGTGGTAGCCAGCCGTGAAGCATTACTGTGTAAAACACACCGAGAATGCATTAAGAAAGTCCATAAGGTGTAAAAAAAGAAAGAATAAAGAAATGAAATCATAATTCAATGAATAATTTCACCATGAAAACGGTTAAAGAAAAAAAAATTGAGAAGTGGATCACAAGTGGATCACTGATTGTGGGAAACCAGGCTCATAAACACATTTAGAAATCAACTGTGAAAAGACAAAAACGTCCATCAACACAGAGCTCTACCTGCCCCTGAGGGCAGACAATGGCCTCTCCCTCAAAGCTTCCCTCTGCTTAGGGCTGACTTCCCACGAACTAAAAGCCCTTTCAAAGCTGCATTTAATAAGCGCCCGGAAACAGTGATTACCCCTCCTAGTTCACCGTTGTGTCTAAATTAGAAACCTTCATTAGTTTATGACCCAGCCCTGGAGACCAGCCCTGCCCCCGTCCCAGCACCAAGCAAGGTGACCCAACCTCTGTGCCCCCGCTGCCATAAATCAAAGACCACGGCAAACTGCGAGAAGAAAAAGGAGGAAAGGTCAACAGACTTTGTTGACAGTTTTCCAGTCTTTGTTTTTATGTAACAGCGGATGCAAAAAGAAAGTTGTTGTAGGAAAGCTCAGATTTAACTCCTATTTTCCTGAAGATTTCAGGAAGATCTTTGTCTGTTCAGACCTTTTTTGGGGGGGATACATTGTTGACCATCCAATTAGCTAATCAATAGCTTTCTTGAGATGCAATCAATAATAAAATTTAAAAAAAAAGGGACATGATACTAGCTGTAGATTATTAATTTGTATTTAAACAAACTAGCCACACAAGAATTGCAGATTGCAGGTGTTTACACAGTCAAACTTTTGACAAAGCCAATGCTCTTCCGCCGCCATCTTTATACTTCATGTCAGCCATTTGTCTATTTTGGGAAGGCTCACATGAGTCTCAACAGGCCTGTGGTCTGAATAAAGATCAGTGTTACACTGCTGGGACAAAGGGAGGGCCAGAGTTTCTCTTGGCCCCTCTTCTAGTCATCTCCACATGGCTGCCATTTAACTCCACAGACACAAAAAAGGCACCATCACAGAGCCGCAGCTCCATTCATTCCAAAGCTGAGACTGACTTAAAGGGAGCAGGACGTCGGAATCTGCAGGGCTGCTGTGACCCACAGAAAACAACAATTCCCAGCTGAATAATCCTGTAGTGTACCTATAAACAACTGAGGAAGAGGGAGAAGAGGAACTTTAAAAACTTTCACTGTGAGTTGATTTGTCTCTAAGGACAACAGCGGTCACCAGAGTGAAATGCGAGCCCCCCACCCTCTGCTCAGCTCTGCCCTGTATGCTGGTGACCTACTCCCCACCCCCACATGTCCACACACCCACACACACACACACACACTGGCTCTGATTCACTCCCTCTGCAACATGTCTCAGTCAGACTACCCGTTTATAAATAGGGGAGTGTCTTTTCCAGCAGCTCTGCCGAGGCCACCTTTATTCCGGATCAAGTATCTGCACTTTGATGTGCGGTGTTTGGAAGATGTCTCCTCGTGTTCGCCTGACTCCAACACAAACCCTGCGTACAGCAAACACCCAGGTTGTGTAGCTTGAAATTTAAAACAAACTTTGAACTTAGATATTAAATCATTCTTTCTGTAGAAAGACAGATGGCCTGTTCACATATGGTACAAACTTGAGTTGGGAAAATTTTAAGCCTAAAGGACCACAATATGTAATTGAGCGCCGTGCTATAGCCAGATGGCTTCTCGTTGTGTTTTCTTTGTAAATTGACAGATTTTTTTTTTTACACAGTGAACATATAAACACAGAATAACACCGAGGTGTAATGTGGCGTTCACTATCTCACCCAGACACTTCGACATGAGAACTGGGAAAGTTGGGGAATGAACTGTAAACTATGAGTGAAAGGTGACCTTCTCTGCTACTGCTGCTCAATAAAAGGCAATCACCCAATCAGTCAAAGACAGTGACTCCTTATCTGCAGTCCTGTTTTGGTTTCAGTGTACAAACGCAACTTCCAAAAGAGTCTGGAAGTTTTCTAAAATCTAGGGCTGGCCCTCGATTGAAACACTTCTTGGTCGACTATTTGTTGCGCTTTTCTGATCGAGCAATTAAGAGCTTTCCACGCAAATACTGGCTGGTGCTTCGATTCAGCCCCCCATCACCTTCTCATTCACTTCCATCACATCAGCCCCTCTTCCACTTTGATTCAATACACGATTGTGCAATGCGAGTTCGATCATACCAACTCGTTTTACACTAAGGCTACGGCTACACGAAAACGAAACAAGGTTTTTTTTGAAAACGGGTACGAAAATTCTTGCGACCACACGGCAACGCTGCTGTAAAGACTCAGGTCCAGACGAAAACGGATGAAAGCGATGAAACGATGCAGTACACACGCCACTGTGTCACGCCACGCTGTGAGACAATAGAGAAGTGTTAAAATTGTCTCACAGCGTCAACGTTTGACTGACGCAAAAACGTTTTAGCTGTAACAATGGAAACGAAACGAGGCCGTTTTCAAACTTTCCCACTCTGGAACCCGTTCTCAAAAACTATCGTTTTGGGGTAGTGGGAACGCCGGCTCCGTGTGGCCGCGACAGCCAAACGATAAGAAAAAGTATCGTTTACAGTGAAAAACGTTTTCGTGTAGCCGCAGCCTAATTCACCACACACCACCACTTTCACACCCTTTTGGTGTAGTTGTTTCTTTCCAAAAAGAAAGGAACCTATTGAACAATGTAGCAAAGTATTGAACAAATATGAACTGCTTTCTGTGTAGGCCTCCCTGCTACAAGCACAGAAAGGTAGGTGTACGTATTGATGCATTACATAATACCCATACGAGCATGCTGCCGCCAATTCAATGAACAAGGACCCATACAAACTGGGATTTTTATGGTCTGCTTAAACTTAATAGACAATTAGGGGGGGAAAGGGAATAAAAATGTATATCTGTTTCTTGTTAATTTGTTTAAAACTTTATTTAAACAGACACAAATACAAAGGAAATGATTCTCACTCAATATGGTTACATACACAGTTGAGTCCAGCTATGGTTATAATTAGCCTGACTGTTTCGAACTGAACTACCGTGCTTGTTCCAGTCTACATGCATGTGCTGTGAATCGAGTTGTTGACCAAGTACGTCCAGCACTGCGACGCTGTGGACTGTGTGAGAAAAAGTTTGAGACATTCCGCTGCTTCTAGCTTTCTCTGCGGGAGAACATCGTTCGTACATGTAAGAATAGCTACTGTCTTTGGGTTACTTTAATCTGATTTGGTCTGATGATGCGGCGGTTATAGAAATCAGGATTTTATTAGAGCAGAGCGACAGTCTGGAAATGATTTAAGTCAACCGGAGTCGATTCTTTGTCTTAATGGGCTGATTTCAGTCACAGTTTCTGATGCATTTAGCCGTCTGATAAAACAAACAGAACTATGTGAATGAGAAAATTCAGCTGGAATAACATACACTTACGCTTTACTGCTATGATCTATGGAGCATGTGCGGAGTGTCCATTTTAATCCAATTGAACGTATCCATTCAGGAGTGATTTGATCTCCAACTGCTTTATCTGGGTGCGTTAGGCCGAGCTTGTGAAGCTTGCCTGATCTGGGTCAGACTAAAATGTTTAAATGCGTTTTAAAAGTTTGGTTTTGGTCAACCTAACATAATAATTAGTTTGAACTGGATTCAGCGGGTACAGAAGAAGGATGGATGTAGTGTCATGTAACTTTCCTCACTGACCAACTTCTTGTTTTCAGAAAATGGAAACAGATCTAAAATTTGATGCCAGCAACACACTCAAAGAAATTGAAAGAAAGACACTGAAAGAAATAAGATTTGTAGAATATACAAGTGACATTATTTGATCAGCAGATTAACTGGTGACAGGTGAAGGTGTCAGGATTGGGTGTAAAAGGAACGTCCATCAAAAGGTTTGGAAGTTTCCAAGCACGAACAGGTGCTGGCTCACCACTTTGGGCCAAACTCATATCACTGGCCGGTGGTACCTGGTCACTCAGCACAGGCTGCATCCAGAATTATAATCTCAAAGAGGACGCCACATATCAACAACGTGCACCGTGTGAGCACAAGCTCATCTCAGATGGACAGAAGGACGGTGGACACGTGTTCTGGGATCAGATGAGTCTATAATTTAGGAAAAAACTGACATCTGGTTCTATGTGCTAAAGATAAGAAAGGCCATCCAGGCTGTTATCAAAAAAAGGTGCAAAAGTGAGCATCCATGATGGTACGGAGGTCCATCAGTCCATCATTGGATGGATGACTTGCATATGAGTGAAGGTACCATCGATGCAAAGGTGCACATTGGAATATTGGAGACATATGCTACCATCGAGGTGAGATCTTGTCCTGGGAGGTTTGTGGTTATTTCAGCAGGACAATGCCAGACCTCAGAAAAAAAATCCAACAATTAATATACTCAGTTCTCAAATGATTAAAAAAGTCAGTTAAAAGGAAGGATGACGCTTAGCGCTGGTAAACATGCTTTTCCCCTAACCTTCTTTGAATGTGTTGCTGACATCAGATTTTGTTTCTATTTTCTTAATACAGTGAAGTAGGTGAGTGTAGATGGCGATTATCATTTCCTTTATAGTCGTGTCTCTTATATAAAGGTTAAAATGGGTATACAAATGAAAGATTTTGGTTTTTTGTTGCATTTTATAACAACTTCACTACCTTTCTGGACTTTGGTTCATAAAAACAATAAAAACAAGTCTGCAGAAACTTGAAGCAAATACAATCAAACCATTTTTAAGCAACACAGATTTATAATAACACATTTCCAATTTACAAAATAACTAGAACAGTGCCAAAACTGAACAGTGAAACAAATGTGTGAACGATAGGAGGATTTTTCAAACTGAATTTGGATTTATTTGACTAATTTAAGTGTTTTACACATCTGAAAGAGTAGCGTAGAGTCCTTTTTCCTCTTCTTTTACATTTTCTACATTTTAGAAGAACCTCCAGATGTTCTCCAGATGTGTGACCGTAAAACATCTGGTAACAAAAGCTCTTTTTTGATCGAAGTTAACTCGAAGCTATCATGTTTGTTCAGACTCTGCGTGATGGAGTGAAATTTCCCAGAACTGGCACCATTTTGCCTTAAAAAAGCAAAAAGAGACGACTTCTCATCTCGAATCTTCTCTGAACACACGTTACCGAGCTTTTAAAAAAAACTCTGGAACATTCCATAATCAGAAGATTATATTTACATAAATTGTTGACAAGAATGTCAACTTTTATGAATAATTCAGCTCATCTTTACCCAGAGCTGCGCAGAGCGAAGGGATTAAACCAACTTATAAACGAGGAGAAAGCATTAAAAAACAAAAACTTTACAAGACATTTATACTAATTAACTTCATGCCTCTGGTATACTTCCTACCTACAAGTTTACTTTGGATCACTAATGTGGAGAGGATCTGCTGGTTGGCAGATGAGTTTAGCAGAAGTGTCTGTCCTTTGCTGTCTGGGGGCAGCAACAGTGGTTCATTGTTTCAACTGAAACCTGAGACCAAGAAAAAGAACACTCCATACAGCAGAGGTCCCTCAAGACTTCTCTTGTTTGCAGATGCCACCAAATTTAATAACCTGCAATCTAACAATTGTCTCTTTCTTTGCCCACTATTTAGTAATGTGCACTGTAGCAGACTTGAAAACCATTGTCAGCATACAGCACACTGAATAAAGCTGCAGTATGAGAGAATCATTTGGAGAACACTTCTGTCGTGACTCTAACTTGTCTTGGTTTTCAATCTGTGCTTGAGAAGCTTTGTTTGCTACACGCTGACAGGCTGCATGACACCGTTGTTTAATTCAACATTATATTGATTTTCTTTTACGTTGAAATAATATGCTTTTGTTTTAAAATAGGTTAGGATTCATTTATATCCAACCACTTGGACAGATGTTTCTATGTGAAGATGAATCTTAAGTGTGATACATTCTGTGCACACCTACCACTATTTTTCTTAAGCTGCAAACTTTCCAGCTTTTTCCAGAACTGTACAATACAAAACACTTGCTCCAAGCACACTTACTTTAGAAAGTATCTCTGGCCAGAGGCAGTCTTGGCCATCTCCCACCCTGGGGGCAGGGGCACGTCATCAGGAATCTCATAAGAAGACTGACGAAGATGTTGAGGAGAGGCACCCGCTGAGGCCATCCCAGACAGGGAGCCACCAGAAACAGCTCCCAACTGCAGGGAGGCTGGTGACGAGTGTGCACGGACATGGTGGGGGGTGAGAACTCCACCACTCCCAGCATCAGTGCTGGCCTGTGTTAGGATTACAGGAGACACAACATGAATTCAGAACAACTGTCTTTTCTAATCAAGCAGCTTTTTTTTAGATTCTTCATTCTATAGTAAAAATATTGCTTACAGTGGTTAATGTTATTGTTGCAGGTTCTCGGACATCCAGGTCATTTCAGTCCTAACAACCTGGATAAAGGCAACTGGATTTCTCTTCTTGTACCTTAAATATGTTTCACCTTTCATTCTTCAAGAACTGAGGAGTCCAGTTACCTTTATCCAAGCTCTTATGAATGGCTACTGTTGCTTTTGGACTCATTGTGCAAAATCCAAAAGGACCAAAGTTGATGTTTAAAAATGTATTTCTAAAAATACAGACACATGCATGTGCTTTTACTGAATAAAAAAAATACCAGAATGTACTGATGTTGGTCCCCAAATCCAAATAAGGATTCAAACTACGTGAAATACACAAAAGGTTTATTTTCCCTCAACATCTGTGGACTCGTCCATGAACTTTACATCAATTAAATGTTCCAGTCACTTGTCAAACATCATCATGACTTTTATGCTTAGTGATTAATTCAAGTCATTTGGATGTGCAGCCAAGTTTGAAATTTGTTAAGGCCCAGGGAGGGGATCCAAAGCCTGTGTGGGACAGAAGAGCGCAGACTCGCTGCCCGAGAGCGCATGCGCACTAATTACAAAACTTTAGAGTCCCAAAGTTGCAGAGGGAGGTAGGGGGTGAGGGAAAGGAAGGAAAAGATGGGATGCGTTCAACCATCCGGATTTCTTCATCGCACATATTCTTGACAATAAAAGCATATATAAGCTTGTATTGTTTCAGAGACTCACTCCGATGTATTGTTACCTTTCTATAAAGGCGCAGTTACAAATCACCAAGCACAATATATACACGTGTCCAAGTTCACCAAACCTGTGTAGATTCAGGCAATCTGACAACTGACTCTACCCTGAACCACATTTTTCCACTCTGCCTTGAATCAATTCAGCCACAACTGAGGCCAAAGACAACTCACAGGCTGATTTAGGAATATCTTAAGCGCAGCCATGTGGACTTTGTTTTCGTCTGGTTCCGTTCTCATAAAACATGTTAGGTGAAGGCCAGATCAGCACGTTCAGGAGTAGGCTAGTCAACACTTCATTAAAAAGCTGTTTCAACATGTTTCAGAAACTCACTACAGAAGGCATCTCAGTCAAATGGCGATACTCTAAAAGCAAAAAGACTCTTTTGTTTTCAAAAAGGCACGACTTATAATAAAGAATGAATAAATAAATAGATTCGTCTTGAAGTCTTAAAAACAACTTCAGAGTAGCTATAAAGTAAGTAAAGTGGGTCCCAGTTTGGTCCCGCAGGCCGGAGCCCCGCAGGACGGGCCCAGCTTTAGCCGTGATTTCTCAGAAGGGGCCGAGCACAAACAGGGCGGGCTTACTTGTCTGGAATGGGATTTGGGCTCTGGGGGCTTGAAGAAGGAGTCTGGCAGTTTCCTCATCCTCATGGGCACGGAAGGGGGCACGATAGTGTTTTTCGGGTTCATCACGGCGTTAAAAAGCGCCTCCAGGTCCGTCTCCGAGTCGCCCCGTACATGGACGATCTGGTGTCCGGCAGGAGGGTTATGCTGGCTCGGATCCATTCTCCCAAAAGTCTGCGAACTTTTCAGTGTCCAAAAATGTTGGTGTCAAAAACTTGTAAAAAGAGTCTGGAGCCAATCCCAAACCTTTGTCACGCAGCAGGAAATCTGGAAATCTAGACGACACTCAGTCAAAGTTATCCAGAGTCATTCCAAAGTTTTCCAACTCGATCACTTTATTTTCTTTCAAGGTGTGTTAGCTGTCAAAATCTGCAATAAAAGGCAGCGTTTTCCTGGCGTTTCCTGCTGGCATACTTGTATATGTAACAAAGCGCATATCTACTCCACACTGGAATCTAACTATGTTGTCGTCCGGCCCCAACTCTCTCCCCCCCCCCCGAAAAAAACCGCAGAGCCAGCCGCAAAAGATGAAAAAAAAAAAAAACACCATAAGCGCTTGGCTGGAAAAGTCGCACTGCCTGAACCCGGCCAAGTTCAAACTTTTGTCGATAATCTTTCAAAAAAGCTTCATAGTTAGCTGTGCAAATCTCCGCGGTTCACTGGGTAGAAAAAAAGTTTCCTCTTGTCGGGTCTAAACTTTGGGCAGGACATCAAACTTTATGGCTCATGGGACGTCTCCTCCAGAGGCGGAGCCAGGCTCCAATTGGGATAAGAGATTTTAAAGGTACAGTCATTGTTGCTCGCGGGGCCTCACGAGCTGGGGACCTTCCTTGTTTTTACGCAACGTACACTACTTTAAAACATGAACACATAAATCTGCTCCCGAAAAGATCCCAATTCCAATCAAACATGTTACAGCTTTGGTGAGAAAACACTCTCACTTTGCGGTAGGATTTTTCACCCTATGGCCAGTTTCACTTTTCACTTAATCTTGGGTCATTCTTATTGCAAATTCGATCGTTTGGGCTACTAGTTCTTAATCTAAGTTGCGTATCAGGGCGCATTTGCAACCACAATTCAATAAATTACAGAATCACTGCGTGATCAAGTATGTAGATGAATAAAAAGTCAACTTAAATTGGGTTCAGTGATAAATTCATTCATTTATGTGCAAATATTAATCAGAATATTAATAATGAAAATGAAAATGTTAATCTTGTTATAGTGTTAGGTTATAGTTGGTTATTATTAAAACACTGACAGAGCAGTGAGTGAGTTTCTGCTCCGCATGTACTGGATTCTGGCTCAGAATAATACAGAAAACTATTTTCCTTTTTCCCAAGAATCCAAACATCAATCCCAAACTACTTTCCCTCATCAGTGTGTGCAATGAAACTATTTATTCTTTCACACATTTTTATACAGTGCTCATGAAAAGTAGACCCATGCAGTTCCCACAATTGTCATGCTAATGAGACCCCTCTTCCATTGAGAAATCATTTTGTCGAGATCCTCCCTCTCTGGATACAGAGGCTCTGTTTCATCTTTTCCCATAGATCCACTGAATAAATGATTATGAAGCCTTACATGCACGTTAAAGCCCCCGAGAGATTAAAAAGCTCCCCTTGTCCAATATAATTTAGGTTACATGGTCATCTTTCTAAATTGTTGTAAATTGAACAGCTCGAGTTTAATTGGTTAATTTAGCCCACCAGTTACTTAATATGAATTAATATTTCTACTAGAACATTGAAAAATATTAACCCACGGCTTAGACAGCACGTGCAATTACTTCTTTTTGATGATCCACTCCAACCTACTTCATTTGTTCCGATTAAAAAAAAAAACAATGTGAGTTTTCATCGATATATCCGGTTATTTTTTGTGCCTATTCAATGCACATTAAATGATTAATAGGCTATTATAATATCACAATTAATTTGAATAGCAATGCAGAACTTAATGACAGACCACAGACCCTCATATTTGAATGAAATATTCTGTGCACACATGCTGCCAGTCGAGACATTTCCATTGTATGGTGGAGAGTGTTCATTTTCACGCAATTGTGCTGCACTTAGACACATTAAGAGATGGTCTGCAGTGTCCCAGCACATCCAAAGGGACCACCCACTCTGCAGAGTTTGGCCACTTGTGGTCAACCCCCCCAAACGGCTCTCACTCTCACTCAGATGTTGCAGGATGTCAGTAAACCACGTTTCTGAGCTCTTCTTACTAGAATAATTTTGTAACCCAGACAGTCAAGGTGGCCGTTTCAGTCAACTTTGTTTAAAGCGCTTTAAGTCTGGTGTTATTATCGGATGTGGTGACGCACAGCGTTGCTACACATAATGCACGTAAACAGATGTGAGTTTGAGTGCCCCCTACTGTTTTTAATGGGTAAATACAATTTGTGAGTAATCTTTTTGATAAACAAACTCAGACTGTGCCTCTTCTTCAGCTTTTTCTTTCTCTTCTTTGTGACTTTCGTTCAAAATGGATTAATCAATGCCAACACTGTCAGTAGCAGAGAAATAACTCTGGATATGTGAAGTTTTAGTGTTTTCATCACTTTATTTTTCAGTGTTATGTATAAAGGTACTTGTCCTCCATTACCTCCACTCCTGCAGACCCATATCTGTAGTTTCTGTTTTATTCTTTTGTTTTGCCTTCCCCTTTGCTTTGTGACGGATTAAAAACAAATTGATCAAACTGAAAAAGTTACAATTCATCTCAACTGCCTTCATATGAAATATTGCCACCACAGTCACCCTTCATTGTGGGTTACATGTGACAGAAGACTTGTGGGATTAAGCTTCACAACAGACCACAGCTCAAGCTTGGACATGCATCTGTAAAAATCTCTTCCCTTATTTTCTGCTCTATTGCCCTTTCCTGTTGAGTTTCTGGGTGTTGCACTGGTTAAGGCTCAAATGTCATTATATGCACCTTGATGACTCAGAACATTAATGGGAGCAGACCAATAGCATCAAACCTGCTGTAGAGTTCTCCTTCAGTCAGTCATTGCTTTCAGTTTTATTGTTTCAGTTGAGCACCTACTGTGTACTTTAGTGTTTTATGTAACACGATGTGCATCAAGATTTATTCACTCACTGAAAATTAAAAGGGTGGATTTAAAGTATTTTGCTTTGTAAATTTAGTCATTTTCCTTGAAATACAATGGATTTCTTGAGAAATTCAATCTATGAAAACAAAAGAAGTGATGTGGCCTGATCATTTGGTTTGATCTGGTTCTCTTTCTAAGCAAGCAACTGCTTCAACATTGGAAATAACATCAATGTCCCCTCTTAAATAACCACGGCAGATACTGTCTATCCTTTCTGCTAATCTCTTTTCACACAACTTGTTAAACTTAACTTCTACTGCAGTTGTACTCTCTTTCTGACTATTCTCAGCTCTGGCTGAAGATACAAAGGAGAGCATGCGTGACTCTACATGACAGTGAAACGACCATATCATCATTATTTATAGCTTTTTCTTGAAGCTCTCAGGAAACCTGCAGTTAAATCCAGAGAGGTTTCATCACAGTTGACATGAGTGTGGACTTCTTCCACCTCTTGAAGCAAGTCCCAGCAGGCTCACTGAGGGGCAAAACCAGACACGCTGTTGAGGGAGGGGCAACTGAACTCACATCAATAACACCCCCTACCCCTAATGCACCCGTTGTTTGGCAAGCATGACAGAGAAGCTTTTAATGAAAAATACAAAATATACACCAAAATAAATTAAATAAAAATAGTCTATTTCCTTTTGAGTCTTTAATAATTTAAAGGTATATAACAACAAAAAAAGAGGTTCACAGTAAATGTTACTCGGGTAACAATTTGGCAGAGGCTCAGCTTGTTGAGCCTGTAGGTCCACTAGACATAATCATGTTTTACAGACAGAAAGAAAGACAAACACACCTTCAGCAATGTACGGCTTTTCAACAGAAAACATTTCCAGGCCGCGGCCGATTCACTGGCTGCCATTTGATTAACCAAGGAAGTGCTGCTGCAGCCAAACAAACTGAGCAAATCAGTTTACAACAAGTTTTATTCAGGAGTCAAAAAATAGTTTCCACCAAATTATAGTTTTACCTTAAAAACATAAACACGGAATGAGAAACCTTGGAGAAATATGTATGTACATTCAGAGAGCAATACTGGTCATGAAGAGGATAAGAGACAGTATTTGCATTTGTTAAATAAAAACCAACTGAATCACTGTCATAGGCACTTACAGTTTGATTGCTTAACAGTGAGTGGCTTTGCTATACCACAAATATGTTTGTGGTAATGTGTCATTGCTTACACACTGGGTGAAAATACTGCTCTAATTTCAACACACCAATTTCCAAATTCCCTTGAATTCCCTGGTCTCATTCTGCTGACGTTAATTGGTTCTGCAGTCCCGTTGCTAATCATCCCTCTAATATTTAAGGGACCGTAGAAGGCACGTTTGGTACAATCCTACTTTTGGAATTAAGAGCTTGGATGGAGATATACTGCATGTCGTATGGAAAGAAAGCAGAGACGACAGTGAAGACCATTGTGGACCAACAAGCTTTAGAAGTCAGAACCTCTTCTGGTATGGGAGGCGGTTAGCTGAGGATGCACGGTACTTGTTTTTGTCTGCGACTCTCACGTCTCTTGCCTGAAAATACAGGAACGCAGCGAGGAATGAAACACTTTGAACAAAGTAACTTTAAGAGTTGAAGAAAGCAATCTCCGACATATACTTACAACGGGTGTTTCAATAACTGCGAGACCGTGTGTGCCAGAATGAACTCCCACATGTTCCTGCAAACCTACGGTGTAGACGGAGAGGCATTGTTATTTGATAACATAATGTCAATATGTTTCTGTTAAACACACATCACACACATTTCAGTCCATCAGTAGTCTAATGCAAACAGCCTTAACAGAATGCTCACAGTGCAGCTGGTGGTTGAGTCTGTCCAGAGAGAGAAGGATTTTCTTCTCCTCAAAGGATATGGTGGTGAGCCCCTGCTGTTGGCTGTGCTGTCGCACTGTTCCGGGCCGCTGTGTTTGGGCCGTCTCCATGGCAGCCACAACGTGCTTCTCCTCCTGTAGGCCTTCAGCATGTGTTTCACCCAGGTGTAAGTGGGCAGCGCTCTTCAAACCTGCAGTCCATGCAAGGTTACATGAAAGGCAGACACTTTTACTCGTTTCCACTTTAATGTCGTTGCTTTTGAAGGTGAGAAAACATTACATCATCAAAAAGGTAAACAAATGTTTTGGTGTGGTTGAAGAGCTCAGACACATTCGTTCAGGTGGAATTTGACTGTTTTTCCAAAAGTAAGAAACTAATAAATATCCTAGAACAGACCATGTATAATGCATTCAGGGAGTCTGTTTATGGGATTAGACAACATATTCACGATCCTATATGGATCCAGGAATTTAGCAAAACTAAGTGAAAAGATGGATTGAGTCTGCTGTCTTTTAAAGAAAAAATACACATCTGTAGGTTACAGTGTTAGAGTTGCCTGTGTTAAACCATGTGCAAACAGCACAGAGTGTATGTGCTTATGAAATGATCCAGGGATGACATTAGTGTAATTCTGTCAATTTAAGAAGTGAAACTTTAGTTTTAACTGGAATAGAAATCACATTACCTTCTTTTGCAAAGGCCAGGTCACAACAAGTACCTGAACATGTTTTGACCAGCTCAGCCGTCTGCCTCGTAGGCTACACAGAATAAAACAAACATGTTAAATGCTTTAGGCTGGCTTTTACATTACATTTGTGCAGTTTAAGCAGAAAACATTGAGGTGACAGGGATGAAGAACAATGGAGAGAAAGCTGTTAAAAAATATGTTCATCAATCTTTAGTGAAACTGGAGTTAAATGAATAAATAAATTGCTGCAGCCAATTTTACTAAGACTATGAACGGCATGAAAGTGACTGCAAACAAGTTCAAACAAATCCCTTGAGTGATCCTCAGTAATTATGCTCCCTCTGTCCCCCCACCTGCACATCTGTGCACATATGCTTACCTGAGAGGGGAGAAGAAGTCTCCTGCACCCTGAGACAGGAGTCTCTCTGCTCTGCTCCACACAGGGTTTCCTTAAAGCTCGCCCACTCTCCACGCTTAGCCTTTTATGCATTTTTACTGAGAGAAGACATCTAGCTCGTAACTACGTAAATAACCAAATTTGAGAAAGGGCACACAGAAAAAGCTGACAAATCATATACAGTCATGTGAAAAAGAAAGTACACCCTCTGTCAATTCTGCTGTGGAGTTGCAGGTGTGTTTGGGATCATTGTCCTGGTGCATGATCCATTTCAGCCAAGCTGTAGCTGTCAGACAGATGGCCTCGTATTTGGTTTTTAGAGGAGTTCATGGTCGACTCAATGACTGCAAGGTGCCCAGGCCCTGTGGCTGCAGAACAAGCACAAATCATCACCCATCTACCATTGGGCCTGACAGCTGGTATGAGGCGCTGAAATGCTGTGTCAAACATCTCCACTTTGGTCTGGTCTTTCCAAAGGACATTGTTCCAGAAGTCTTGTGGTTTGTTCAGATGCAACTTTGCAAACCTAAGCTGTGCTGCCATGTTCTTTTTAGAGAAAGACTATTTATTCAGTCTTTTTTCCTAACTGTACTGTCATGAAACTGAATATTTAGCATGCAAACTGAAGAGTCTGACATGTAGCTCTTGGGCTTTTTGCATTTTTGTTAAGCATTATATGGTCTGACCTTGGGGTAAAGTTGCTGAGACTACTTAATTCCTGTGGAAGCACTGAGGGCATGCTGAGTTTTCACAGACTGCTGCTGCATGTTGGCTTCGTTCATTTTAAATAATTAATGACATGGTGTAATGTGCCATGTGTTGTTGTTCGTCTGAGGTTGCGTTTACTTCGTTTTATGGCCTGATAAGGATCGTAGGATTTTTTATGTGCTGATATGTAAAACTGTAGAACTGATAGAGGTTCTTTCTTTTTCACTTTTCAATAATAAGAAATGAGCTTGACAAATAGGACAATAATGCCATAAATTCAGTAAATTAAGAAAACACAAACGGCAGTAAAGACTAAATACCAGACGAAACAAAGCAGATTAAGAGAAATCATGAGAAGTAGCTGTCCTGTAGAATGGAAAACTTTAGAAAATGTCAGTCACACAGACATCATGCTGCTGTATCACTGCATTTCCCCTTTAGTTAGAGGGTTTTTACACCTAAATGAGAAAATTCACAACAACCTTATTTGTTTTTAGGATAAAGAACTGTGTTACCAGCTCCACTTTAGCAGGTAGTCACACTGCATGATCTATCATTGGATTGCTAATGATTGGAAACAAAGAAGCCTGAGAAAACAGTATAAAAATACTACATTTAGCTCAAGCCGAAGCTGTGTGAGGGGTTGTCAGACAAAATGTACATTACCATCCTTTGTGTTTAAAGCACAGCGGACACCGTGCCAGAGCTGTGAAATCTCCTCATCTGTGGGAGTGCAATTCAAACAGAGTCCTTTCTCACTGCGCACTGTGCCTCTTCTTCTGTTGCTGTGAGTCTCTTGCTGACCTGAAATGAGCATGCTTTTCATGTCGTCCTCTGGGAAATGGCTTGTAAACGCGTGTGGCAGAGTTGTGTACATAACAGCACTATCTGTTGTAATGACAGGATGTGTGTTTGGTGAGAAGAATCCCTCGGAGTTGCTGCGCAGGGCCTGCTCCATAACCAGAGCCTGTTTATAGTTGATGCTGGTGCAATCCCTGCCATATGGGGTCTTGGTGATGCAAGGTGTCTTTTTTTCCACAGAGTCTGTCCGAGGAGGTGGGCGGGGTACCATGATCTTCCCTTGGGTTTTAGCAATCTGACTCACCTCGGTGGCAGATTGAGGTCGCATGACAGTGCCCTTTCTTGTTCGCAACGAAACAGGACCCGCTCCAACTCTGGCCGGACGCTCTCTCCGTGGGACTTTGGGGCCACTGGTCCTGGCGCTGCTCCGGGGCACCTTGACCTCGTTTGCTTGTTCTTGCAGCAAGTTGACTTGAACCCCAACATCTGTCCATGCTTCTTTTGTAAAATGATAACCATTGGAGTCTGCAGCGGCCATGCTGGGCTCAGAGTCTGTAATGAGGCTTAGTTGGTGGTCCTCTGAGTTGGTTTTTGGTTGAGACAGACTGGAAGACTTGCCTTTCACCTGTTTCACGGTCTTCTGTTCTTTGGCCTCTTTTTCCAAGTGGACCTCATCAAACCAACGTAGCTTCTTTTTTACGGTGTTGCTGACCCCCACATCCTTCGTTTTTGCTCTTGATAATTCAACACTATCTCTTATTGCTAATGCTACATGATTTGCAAAAATCAAACGCTGTGAGCCACACATGCGTGCGGCATCTCCTGACACATATTTGGACTGCTTTTTAAGGATTCCTTTAATGAATTTAACTTCACACACTGAATGAGACGTTGCCGCTGACACGGGTAATCTTTGCTCTTCCTCGTCAGGACAGTGAGGACACTTAAGCTTGTCTGATTCAATATTAGTCAGGCTTGCATGGAGCAGCGATGCTGCATTTACGGGCTTCTCAATGTCACACTCAGAGTTTGAAACCTTATTAAGATTATTAATGGAAGTACAGGGATCTCTCTGGGGCTGCACATTGTGTTTTTCCTTTCCCATTTGTACAAGGGCACTGTTTGACAAATTATCTGTTGTGCTATCTTTAAAACAATTATCAAACAAAATGCCTTTCCAGTTGCTATTTTTGGGAGGGAAAGGAGTATCTGCATCTGACGGATATCTAAACTGATCGTCGTCATGGATCCTCTGTTGTCTGAGATCCAACAAATCCTCTGTGTTGGGATATGATGAATTAGCTGCTGTGTTGCTGTAAATAACTTGCTTTGGAACAGTGATGTTGTCACTTGGACCATCTTGGAAGGATTTTACCTCTAAGCGCTCTGGGTCTCCACTAGTGACTTCACAAATAGCCAACATGTTGTGCAGAGAAGGCCAGCTCTCTGTTTTAGGCTTTTGCTCTTTAGATGTGAACCCCCAAGAAGTTTTAGAAACATGCATGATGTTTTTAGGCCAGTCAGAGTCCTCTTGTTTGTCTTCCTTGGGTTCCTGCAGTTTTCTTGAATGGGCAACATTGTCATCAGGAAGCATCATCGCTGGGGCAGATGTTAGACTTGATGTTGGACACAAATCGTTTTGCTTTCTCAGATCCGGAGGGACCTTCTCAGAGTCCAGAAAAAATGATGAGCAGGAACACTGTGGATTTATTGTGCTTTGGTTTAGGTCCTCACTCTCCAAACTGTCCTTGCTTGAAAGGCTTTCAGAATTACAGCACTCAGACAGGTGGCTGCCCTAAAATATGGATGCCAAAAGGAGCTGATCAGTCAAAAGCTAATGACAGTTTACAACTCTTTGTATATCTATGACGGAAACACAGAAGCAAAATAATAGTTATCTTAGAAAGAAAAAAAAAGGAGGGGTGATTTACCTGGATGTTGTTCTAGTGGCACTGGTGATGTACTGCTATGTCAACATATTGTACTTTATACTGGGAAAATACTTCTACTACTACTCCTCTGAATAAAATGGATTTGCAGGTTAGCTCTTGCCAGCTTTACCTTTAACTTTTATGCAAAGACTGACAGTGAACAGTCATAAACTGCACAACATTTAGGCCTATAATGGAAACTCTAACAAGTAAAAGGGATGATGTGTTTTTGCACATTTGTGGAACTGAAATTAACATGAAAACACATTCCTCTCAGTCAGTAAATAAACTAAAATAACAGACTTTAAATTATTTCACTTTTTTGTGTTACTTTGATTTTTCTTTGCTTTGTGTGGAAACTGCCCTTTATTCCCAACCTGTAAATGTTGTATTTCATAAAAATATAAAAAGTAAAACATTTGAGCTGAACATAGACTTTTAAAGCACTTGATAAGTTACTTTACGAAGAACAACTGCATAAACCTGACTTATATTGCATAATTAAAATGTATTCTGGTCTGCTAATACACAAAACTCAGGTGTAAGTGGGACATTACACTTGCTTCAATAAGTTGTGTGATACTCTATGTGGACATATTTACTTTTTCAATGCTATAAAGAGACATGTTGAACAATAAGAATCCATGTCTTGTGCTAACAGGTACTTCTTATATGTCCTTTCTGTAACTGATGGAGAGTTTCCCATAAAAACAAGTCACGAATATCTATTTTCCAACACAGATTTGATCAGAGGAAGTGGAAGCTTGTGGAGATCAAGATTGGCCACACTGGTGGCAGATTAGGTTTATGTCACAGTGCTGCCCCCTAGGGGACTTTTTACTTTGACAGTGATGCAAAAAGATGCATTTGAGCTAACATTACTCCCACTGCCAACCCCTGTGGGTTCAATACTCAAGCCCCATTTTCAAAGTCTAATTCCTTCTTAACTGTGTTCAGAATCAAAATATCATGTATATATATTGCAGAGTAAGAGTATAGAGGAGTTTAAGATTTCTGCAAGCATTTTGAAAATGTGTGGATTGGAGAACAAAATAGGTTTCTTACTATGAACATTTTTTTTCAAATAGTACAAAAACATTGTAAGCTACTCTAATACAGAAACGACCCTGTAGTGAGGGTGACTGTGAGTGCAGAGTATGAACACCCAGCTGGCGTTAAGATTTCAAAATGAACGCTTAATTTGAGTTATTACTTCATGTTGGGTTCCTTTCAGGCCTTTCCTCTCCCCTGCTGCAACTTTCAGACACTTACTAAACTGAAACTTTAATGTTTAAAAAGAGGTTATCATAATATCTTACAAAACAAAGACTGGCTGATAATAGGACAAAGATTTAAAGAATAATAAGTGATCTTTTAGCAGAGGACAACAAACTGTCAGATGCACAAAACAGCATCTGACAACACAAGGTTCTCCCATAAAAATGATGATATAACCAGAAATAATATTTTAAATTAAAATTCTAATGTCAACATCTTTGTCAGAACATGCAGAAAAATGTCTTTTGCTCCCCCAAATGTGACCCGTCTAAAAGAAATGACCAAACTGAATACCTGTGCACTGTCATCTTGATACTTCTCTGTTCTGCTCTGCTCCTGAAGCAGTTTAGTGTAGGCCTCCACAGCAGAGAGGGCTTGGCGATGAGAGGATTTAGAAACAGTGGGAGGCTTAGGAGACGAAGTGCAGCTTCTTCAAGACAAAGAGATAAGATATAAATAACAAGTACCAATTCTCCAGCCAGTAAGAAAGGCTACACATGAAAAATATCAATATATCAAAGAGGAAATCTAAAGAACAGTTTGAGATGCTAATCTATCGGGGTCTAATTCTGGTTTCATGCTGTGCATGATGTCTCACCTGCTAATGTTTGTGTTGCTGGACAAGAAAGAGGATTGCCAGCTGGTGCCTTGAATTTGACTGAGTGCATCTTCAATATTCGCAGCAGTTCTTCTTAAAGCTAGAACACCACGAAGGAAACATCAACAAACTGCAGTGTGACATTATTTCTCAGTTCTAACCAGTGGGCGTAAAACTTTAGACTAACACTGTCTGTATCTCTGAGAGGGAGGCAGATGTGCTCTCTGGAAGCGCTCAGTTGCATCCTGTACTTGCTGTCTACGTTGCTGTAGGATGTTTTCTCTCAGACGTTGCTCCTGCATGTCCCACTGGCGCCGTCTTTCATCCAAAGCCCTGAGCCGTGAAAAAAAAGAGCAGAGCACCAACCCGAGGCACGTATTTACTGATTAAATATAGTCTGGCTGCGTTTTGGCTACAGAAACCTGAGTCGGATCTTTGATATATGTTTTCAGCGCGGTCATTAATAAATAACAGCAACCAGTCACTTAGGGGTTCAGCTGAGAAAGCCAAGCTGCAAGTGAACTGTTAATAACAACGGGGTCAGTCAAGTTCAGCATTAAGTTTTTCTTTTAACTACACAGAATAATAATCATTGTAAACAAAAGCAGTGTGCATTTATTTAAATGTTAACTAACATTTAACAATGCTAGTTAACATGTATCTGCTGGGTTAAAAATGCACAGATCTTTGTTATATAACATGAATATTTATGTATTTTAAAAGAACATTTCCATTCAATATGATTCATTGTTTTGTTTGTTGCTTTATCTTGCACAGATATATTCTTTAGCTGCACTTTCTTTAGGAAAAAAAAATATATATACAGCTAAAGCTAAAGACCACTCACTTCTAGCCTCTTCTGATAATCAAACACACAATTAGAAGGGTGTTAGTATCTGTAAGGGATTGAGCCTCAAAGGGGATGAGCGTTCCAGATTTAGTAATCAGAGAAGTGACTACTTTCTCACAATAGATCTACATCCAGGCCTACACCTCCAAATCCTGTCGACAAACGTGCAAAGCCGAGGACAGATAATAAAATGTCAGGCCAGACAATGAACTCTGTATACCTGCCTGTTTCCAGAGGAAATTAAATGAAAGGGGCTGCTCACTTAGCCTACTATCAAACACGCTTTATGGAAAAGTTGATAGATAGATAGATAGATAGATAGATAGATAGATAGATAGATAGATAGATAGATAGATAGATAGATAGATAGATAGATAGATATTAAACTGACTTTCTGCGTCTGTTGGTATCCATGGAAAATTTGCGAGCCCTGGCTTTGCATAACTTCTGCTCGTCAACCAAACATTGTCTCTCGTTTTCGAGATCTCCATCATCTCCAAACCTCGATTTCCTGGAAGTAAGCTGCTAAGGAGAGAAACGTCATTTAATGGTAAATGATAATTCACCTAATGGTTCAGAATGATCACATGACGGCTTTGGTCCTCAATGATCTCAAAATCTCTAACGAAGCTTTATTTATATCACAACAGGTGTAGATGTAAGGGAAACATTCTATCATTTTAGCTGATTAATAACTAAATGCATAGAGGATACGAATGGTAGAAGAAGTTGTCCTGAAGAACTTGCATCCTCCGAGACTGTTGATTGTTGATGACAGCAGCAAACACGCAGGTCCAGCGCTGAGCAAAGCCGAGCGGCTGCTTAGTTGTACCGTTTGGAAACGTCACACCGGGAAATGTTAACTCATTCATCCATTCTCAGGACGTCGAGAAACTTGTAATTTTCGATTCCACATCGCATCAACTTTTCTGGAGCAAAGACAGTCTCTTTAGGCTTTTAAAGAGTAAGAAAAAAAACATTTAATACTGTCCGACTTCCCACTTGAGCTCAGTCTGCGTACAGTCCATCCATGATAGCAACAGAGGACGCAGCCCCTTGACAACCAGGACGGTTGCGTTACGTAGCCAGAGTCCGCTACGTAACAGCGTCACGCTGCTTTCAAATGCATCTCAAAGTGTCGTAAGATATAAAATCAACACCAACATATGGATGAACTTTTGTTTAGGACAAGAGTTTAGTAAAACAGAAAGTAAACAAAAATAAATCATTATCATTTTTTTTTTTTTTTTTTTTTTTTTTTTTTTTTTTTACCACGATTGATACATGGAACAATTATGTGCGGTACGATTTTACAAAATACAGATTAATTAGATAACGTTGAGGTGGAAGTTAGAACGAGACAGAGTTTGAAGATAGATAGATAGATAGATAAATACTTTATTCATCCCAATTTGGGAAATTGTTTTGTTGCAGCAGCATACACTAAAAGATATGAAAACAATTAAAGTAAAAACAAACAAATAGAATAGAATAAAATAAATATAAAATAAATATAAAATAAATATAAAATAAATAAAATAAAAATAAATAAAATAAAAAAAATTGTGAATAAACATTTGCTACATACAAATCTACAGCATTTTTTTTTTTTAATTTTTTAATTTGCCTTCAGATCATATCTTAGGGTAATGAAACTAACTAAAACAAAAATGTTATATTTAACTTTTTTTTTTTTTTTTTTTTTTTTTTTTACCAGTGTTGAACACATTTCAGGAATTTCCCCATACTTTCTGTGGGAATTGGTTTGTAAAACTGTTTCCAAATACTCACCAATAGCACACACATTCATTTGAAACCGTTCATAGGGATCATGTACTTGTTCAAAGGGGAATATCCTCGCAGAAAAACGAAAGACTGTTGGTTGCCTCTACCTTTTAGATTTGATTGCACCATGAGTTAAGAGGATTTGAGAAAATCCGCTTTTTCGTAATTGTTTGCTGTCATTGGATCAGAGAAGCTGCATAATCTGTCTTCGCAGTGTTAAAATATTCAGTATATGGTATGATAGAGTTTCAGCCAACTGTCTTAACTATTACAAACACTTTTCAGAAAATAATCTTATAGTACAGACTTTTAGTTCAGATACAAATTCTTCCCTATGGGACTTACCTGTACAGTTATTGAAAAATCAAGGAAATTAAACATTGTAATCCCCATTCCAGGAGTCACCGTAAAATCCGCTAGAAAACCGCCCATTTCTACGTAAACGCAACCAGGACGCAGACCTAAGGTGGGATGAACTGGGAGTCAGTGTGACAGGTGGTCCTGAAGCAACGCGAGTCGGGTTCTCCGGAGCAGCTGACCTTGTTTGGACGCAGTTTTGTTTCTTATCTTTTCAGTAGCCTGTGCTGCAATGCCTGTAAAGTTATGTAACGGATCACTCCTCTCCGAGGTGAGTGTAACAATCTGTTGGGTTCATTATTATTATATCTGTGAAATTATGTTCTTATTTACCACAACAAAACAAAACAGTTGTGACTCTTTTGCTTTTTAACTGATTCATCACTTTATTTGATTTGCATCCTGGTTGCTTGTCATGACACAGAAGTGCAACAGAAGAAATACTTTAGGGAATTCTCTGAAATCCAGGCGTGTACTTTTGTCTTTTAAAACACAAAGAAGCTACAGCATTTTGCTTTTAGGTCAGCTTCATCCCGTTAATTCCATTTTAATTAAGGATTTGGGATTTTCTCACCTTCCCTGGATGAACAGCAGGGCACCATTTTCAATTTAGCTTGTCTCAGATAATATTGGATAGATGCTACAGATCAATAATTTGCCTGTGTACAAGAACAAATTCTGTATTTTCTGTGTGTATTATCATATTATTATGATGAGTAAGATCTGGTTGCTACTAATTATGTCTGAATAAAGGGGCGTTGTCATCATTTCTAATCATCATGAGTCATCTGTGCTGAATTAGCCCCAGAGATAACAAAGTTATTCAAATGTAATTACTAAACAGAAAGTGGATTTACTTGTTTGGCAGTAACATGAGATACAATTAGCATTAAAAATAGTCACTGTCATTAGTATGATTCCGGCTCAATGTTTGTGTTTAACATCACGCTTTAAAGGATTTATATGATGAAACAGTAGCACTTATTTATGTCCTAGACATCATTTCTGTGTAATATTCCAGAAAAGTAAAATATATTTGGGAAAGAACAGGCAGAAGCTGAGTGGAAAGCCAGTGCAGAGAGAGCAGATGATGAATCTGTGGGTGGTGTCACACATGTCGCCTAGTGTGAGTTATAAGTCAGCTGAGACCAAGTGCGCTTTGCACATTGATGTGTGCAAACACATTCAGTGTTTGGGTTGCTGCTACTTAGTCTCTACGGTCAATTCTGGAACTATAGATGGAGCTGATCTTATCAATCTGTTTGCTACAGTTTCCACAAATGATGGGAAGTTTATCTAAATTGGAACAGAAATGTTCATTTGTTTTTGAACCTTTATTCCATGTGTCCTCTGACCGGCTCCACTGCAGTTATAAAATGTAAACAAATCTAGAATTTTATGTCCGCAAGACAATAAAAAAAGATAAATAAATAAAGAGTGTTAAACGAGTGTTGTTGTCTGATTATTCTCTACACGTTTTCAGCAGGATGCAGATCAAGCGTGTCAGACAAGCTGTTTTAAGTCCTTCACAAGTTCTGGCATCATCCTGCTTAAAAAAAAAAACACCTCCCAGGAAAAGACGTTGCCTTACTGGTTGCATATGTCTCTCCAAAAGTTCAATAAACGTCTGTGCATCGATGGTACCTCCACATGTATGTAATGGACACTGATGCCCCCCTATGCCATTACAGATGCTGGCTTTCTCACCTTTCTCTAATAACTTTCTTATCTTTGTCAAATATAACTTTTTGTCAGTTTTCTCCTGTGCTCAGAGAACTCAGCAGTGTTGCCCCAGAGTCAGCATATGGCTTCCTCCTTTGTGTAATACAGGTTCAATTTCTGGATGCAGTAACAGGCTGTGTTGAGTAAAAACAGTTTTCCAGGGTCCTCCTGAGCTCAGGTGGATATATTGATCATGTGAGCATGGCAGCTTCTCACGCAGCGCTCCCTGAAGGCTCAAAGATCCCACTGATCTGGTTGGAGTTTTCAGTCCTGGCCTTCATTCACTGAGATTCCTTCAGACAGCCAGATTCATTTCACTCTTTGATTTGTTTATCTTTGACAGATAGAATAGAATTGGTCAGTGAGGATTGGTCATTTCTGTGGACTGGTGAAAAAAGGTTCCAACTGATGACAGATATGCGTTTTACTATTTATTTCTTGAGCAATCAATATGTCTGCTGTATGAGAATTTCATAGGAAATCTTACTTGTCCTGACTTATTTAATTCATGATTTAATAAAAGCATCATGTGACTAAAACATGCTTATCTGTGTTTAGATGGAGCAGTGAAAGGAAAACCATGATGCAGGGGCAGGTCGTGGCTAAACCCCGGAGACAAGCTTTACGGGGAGCCGGTTACCTGTTTCAAGCTCAATCTTCCTCCTGTCTCTCTATGACTGAGGAAGATTTTTTAGAAGCTGCTGAGTATGGCAATACTCCTGAAGTGAGGCGGATCCTAGAGGAGCTTCCTCACCTCAACATCAACTGCGTAAACTACATGGGCCAAAATGCACTGCAGCTCGCCGTTGCCAACGAGCATTTAGATGTCACTAAGCTCCTTCTTAAGAAGAAAGACCTCGGGAGAATTGGGGATGCTTTGCTGCTAGCCATCAGTAAAGGTTACATCCGCATAGTCGAGGCCATCTTGAGCCACGAGGCCTTTGCAGATGGTCAGAGACTGACGAACAGCCCCAGCCAGACGGAGACACACGATGACTTTTTTTCTTATGATGAGGATGGCACACGTTTCTCTCATGACATCACTCCCATCATCCTGGCTTCACAGTGCCACCAGTACGAAATAGTGCATATACTCCTTTCAAGGGGGGCTCGCATAGAGCGACCGCATGACTACTTCTGTCAATGCGGGACGTGTAGTGAGGATCAGTGGCGTGACGCTTTTAGCCATTCACAGTCCCGCATCAATGCATATCGAGGTCTGGCCAGCCCACCATTTCTTTGCCTTTCTAATGAAGACCCTGTGATGGCAGCTCTGGACCTGAGCAATGAGCTTGCAGTTATGGCCAACACTGAGAAGGAGTTCAAGGTATAGTGTTTTCTTTTGCTTTTCACAAAAACACAATAGCTCTATATAATATGTAGCCTTCACCGGGAAAAGGTTTTGTGAATTTTTTAGTAAGTTTTGAAACACAAACGTCCTGTTGTATATTTTATTTTGCCTCCCTGTGTTGCAGAATGATTATAAGAAACTGTCCATGCAGTGTAAAGACTTTGTGGTGGGACTCCTGGATCTGTGTCGGAACACGGAGGAAGTGGAGGCCATCTTAAACGGGGACGCTGAATCGTGTCCTCGCTCCGAAGTCTTTGGTAGACAAAACCTTATCAGGTTAAAACTTGCAATAAAATATGAAGTCAAAAAGGTAAGTATGAGAGCACAGTCACAGTTTTTTTTTTTAGATATTTATCATTAAACCCATTGTTAACTATATCATAAGTAAGCCTCCCAAACTCTCTCTCTGTCTCACAAACACACTCTCCCAACACTTGTATTTCCCACGGAGCAGTTTGTTGCACATCCAAACTGCCAACAGCAGCTCCGCTCTATCTGGTACGAGAACGTGTCTGGACTGCGCCAGCAGACAATAGCATTTAAAATTCTTCTTGTCCTTGGTGTAGCTGCTGGGCTGCCTGTTCTGGCTTTTATTTACTGGATAGCACCAACAAGTAAGGTGAGTAACAAAAATGTTGTTCTATTCCATTAACATTTAATATTGATTCAGTGTAAATCCATGTTTGTAGTTTAAATAAACCGATGCACTGAGTCCATTATTCATCATGCCAATAATACAAGTGGACTGTGGGTTTGTCAGCTTGATACGAAGTTTATTTTGAATACTTTTTTCACTTCAGTTGGGGAAACTTTTGTGTGGACCCTTCCTGAAGTTTGTGGCGCATGCGGCCTCCTTCGTGATATTTTTGAGTCTACTGGTGCTGAACGCAGCAGACCGCTTTGCAGGAACATCTCTGCTGCCTAACATGACCACCCACGATTACCCCTCACAGCTGTTTCGGGTGAAGACCACCTCCTTCTCCTGGATGGAGATGCTCATCATTTCTTGGGTTATAGGTCAGGAGTGCAAACTTTCCATCCCGACCAGTTTTTTTTTGTTCAATAACAATTACCCATCAAACTGTTTCATTTAGTTTGTAAATGCTTCCATTATGTTACTTTGTTCTTCCTTTTCATCTTTATGTCATGATTTACGTCAGGTTCCTACATTTAAAATGACACGTAGGACCAATGATGTCATAATTCCTGCTTGGGTCATGTCTACTCTATCAAGAGTCATTTCTTATTAGATCATCTTCTGTTTGTGCTAATGAATGACCCACATATCGCTTTAAATTCCACTTACCTCGTGCTCTATAAAAGATTTCAATTGAAAATGATTTTCCAGATATAAAAAGGAAAGATAAAACTTGAACTTTGAGCCATATCCCAAATGCTTTGACCATCAATATAAGTTTTTAAAAATAATTTTTGTACATTAACTTTTAACTTAAAAGAAAATCAGTGTTCCTGTCAATCAAATAATGTAATAAAAATGTTTTTTTTTCCCTTTATTTTCTAAACAGGGAAAATCTGGGAAGAATGTAAAGATATTTGGTCGCAAGATCTTCGGGAATACATCTCAGAACCCTGGAATCTCCTGGACTTCAGCATTTTGACCATTTTTATGACCTCTTTCATTGCCAGATTAATGGCTTTCTGGCATGCACATTCTGCTCAGTGTTACGTTGACAAGCACTCCAATGACCCGACTAACATGACCTTGCCCTTCGAGATTCAGTATTTCCAACTTGGTAAGTGTGGACCAAGGAATCCAGTTATGCTGTATGATTCAAATATTTTTTCATTGTGATCTCAAACATGAATGCTGCTATTAAAGGGGGTCAGACTCAGGTTTTAGGTTAGATCCTTTTTACACTTGAAACTGACTCTAAAAACATGGAAGTACATGAAATACATGAAAGTACAACCTTTTATACAAAGTACAAAGTAACCCTTTAACACCTTTAATTTTTCTTAACAAATTATACGCAGAATTACCAATTTTTAAATGTATAAATAGCATTATTACAGCTATTTTGGTTTGGTTTGTTCATTATCAAAAAAAATCCAGCTTATTTTGTTCTTTTAATCAAGAAAACCTAACATGGGTGGTGATATTCATAGATGAAAGTTGACTGTCCTCTATTTTCAGCCAGAATTCACTGGATGCCGTCAGACCCGCAGCTTATTTCTGAGGGCCTCTATGCAATCGCTGTTGTGCTGAGTTTTTCTCGTATTGCATACATCCTGCCTGCCAACGAGAGGTTTGGGCCTCTGCAGATCTCTCTGGGAAGAACAGTGAAGGATATCTTTAAATTCATGGTGATCTTTATAACAGTGTTTGTGGCATTCATGGTGGGAATGTTCAACCTGTACTCATACTACCTTGGAGCCAAATACAACAATGCCTTCACAACGTATGTGTCAACCACAATTTACATAGTTGCAATTTCAGAATTTTTAGGAAAAGTATGAAATATTTTACGACTGCATTAGAACTTGATGTAAGACTAAAACATTACCTGCACTGTTTTTTCCCTCTGTTTTCCACTCCTCTAGCATGGAAGAAAGCTTTAAAACATTATTTTGGGCCATTTTTGGACTGTCGGAAGTAAAATCAGTGGTCATTAACATCAACCATAAGTTCATTGAGAATATAGGCTACGTTTTGTACGGAGTGTACAACATCATCATGGTGATTGTCTTGCTGAATATGCTCATAGCAATGTTTAACAGCTCCTTCCAAGAAATTGAGGTACGCTTAATCATCCACATTTCTAAATGAATGTTCATTTTTGTTTTATCTAAGAATTCAAATCCATTATCATTCTGAATATTCCCCTGTTGCTCATCAAATGTTTTCCCTATATTTTACCCCTCATCACCGGCTCTTATCTATTGTGCAGGATGACGCTGATGTTGAGTGGAAATTTGCCAGAGCCAAGCTGTGGTTCTCTTACTTTGAGCATGTTAGCACACTGCCTGTGCCCTTCAACCTCGTACCCAGCCCCAGCTCTATGGTTTCCCTCTTGCTGGGAATCAAGGGATTTCTCTGGGATGCACCTTCAAGCAAAAGCAGTGAAAATTCAAATGATGAAGTGGAGCTAAACAATGTGAGGCATCAGACAGTGAAGCCAATATAATGCATGACAAAAGGGTTTTTATGTGGGTTACATAGTATGAAATAGTAAATTAAGATGGTTATTTTAGGCAATACTGTAAAATAATAATGTTAATGATGATGATAATATCCTGTAAATATATAAATGTGCTGCATGAACAACTCCTCTTTGTATTTGTTATTCAGTTAAGGCAACAGGAAGGACTGAAAGGGGAATCCTCTCATCCTCCAACTCGTCACCAAGTAAAGCAGATTTAATTTCCTAAATGAACTGAGCTGTTTAACTGACTGCAAATTCTCTTTCCTGTGGAAAGCATTGCACACATACACATTTGAAGATAAATGATTTTAGTACCTTACCAAAACTGCTGTAGTCGGTATATGTAAGCACTTAATGTGTAATAAGTAAGTGTTTTATTAAACATGTCCACCCCCCCAAACAAAGTTACTTCTTTGAGGAACTGTGGGCTCATCGGTTTGACATTCAAAAAGTCCATTCTTCATTACAGAAAATAATGAACTGCCTCATCAAAAGATACATCTTAAAAGCACAGACAGATAAAGACAATGACGAAGTAAATGAAGGTAAGCTCGGCAGGTTTCCTGGATATATTGCGTTTCATGTCTGAATCACCAAATTAGAGGAAAAAAACAACATTTTTTTATGCCGTTCACTTTCTGTCCCACAGGAGAACTGAAAGAGATCAAACAGGACATCTCCAGTCTTCGCTATGAGCTCCTGGAAAGGGGGAACCATGATATGAAGACGCTGGCAGAGCTCATCCGGCAGCTGGGAGAGGTTATCCATGTTAACCAGACAGAAGAGCAGCAGCAGCAAGACCTGGATGTACTCTCATAAAAAACGGAAACATTAGCGAAGTAGTTATTGCACACACTTATATCCTCTCCTTAGTGAAGCAATTAGTCAGAGAAAAATGGTCCTAAAGCCAACATTAGGAAATATCTTAAGTTAAACTCAGATAATTTGTTACAAAAACGTATTTTTGATTGAGAACTTATCTTTAATCCTGAGCCTGTCATGGAACAGTTAACCACATGGTGGCACTCTGTTTTTTCTTCTTGTTGCTCTGTCTCTGTTACACTAATACGCACTACTCATTGTTAACGTATGATTATGCGGCCAGTTGTCACCAGGTTATAATGTTTGAGATGATTTATATGTATATATGCAGAGGAGAAAAGTAGTTCAGGTAGAACATGTGTTTTAATATGTCAGTGGTAGGTTTGCTGTTTAGTCAGTACAGATGTGAAATCAAAGCTTTTTTTTTTTTTTTCCTGTAATATGACCCTAAAGTTAATAAAATGGACTTTTGGCTAGATATTCAAACAAGATGAAATAGTATGCCTCATTAAAATGTTGATTACCTGAGCATAATGTTTAATAAATGTAATTAAAATCAATGTTGGTTTGTAGGGTTTATGTGTTTTAAAACTATCGACACAGATGCTGCTATGCTCTCTCGTGCTTGCTATGAGAAGCACGTCTGAGAACACTCTGACATCTTGTGTAGACAAACAGCTCACCTCCATATAGTCAGATGAGAGGAATAAAAGCTATCACACTTCATCTTTCAAGCTCCTCAGTGAAGCAAAGCTGAGAGAAAGAAAAATGACACACCTAACTCCTATTAGAACAACAAAGTACGTTAAAAAAGAAAAAAAATTATCTATATATTGTATGGAAATCATATCACATTATATTATAATATAGTACAGAGCCTGAAAAAGAGCAGTGGAAAACTTGATCTACAAAAGTATCAGAATGTGTTGCACAAGGATTTGAAGGTTGTAACTTTGAGCCAGATTTAAAAATTAAAATCTTGTGAGAAAAGTAGGTCATTCCATCATTTGAAGAACACATCTTGTAGATATGAATGTGTCACTGTTATCCAGACTAATGCCACAGCATGAGAATCCCCACTGATGTTGTTAAAAACATGACGCAGAAGATATGGCCAAGGACTGTGTGTGCATCATGACTACATGCATCAGCAACATCCATACTTGACTGATTAACTTGAATAGTAAAACCTGTTCTCGTATCTAACTGGGATAACAGAAAAAAGTAAGATGAGTCAAATAAGGTAAGTGGCATTCCAACACGATGATTTTAAGAAATATACAATAGATGCCAGACGATATTCTTCATGTTTAAAGTCTCTTCCTGTCTTGTACACAGTCAAAATATTCAGCTTAAATTGGCTTTTTTTTTTTCATTTTAAGCATCCTTAAAGAGATGCAAGTGCAAAATAAACAAAGATAAAGAGGATAGGATGAATGAATAAGTATAAATAAAGGAGCATCTTAAGATTAAAACAAAAAATCATAATTATCTTTTGAAGAAAACTAAAAGGGATTAATTTATTGCTGCTTTGACTAATTTATTCACTAAGCTATCAATAAACACTCTTATAGCCTACTAAACATTCCACTTTCTCAGATTCTTCAAAATAGCAAAGCTGCAAACACAGATAGAGCAGAACTGACATTTTCCTGTCTATAAGTAGGTTTATAGGACTGGTAAGGATGACTTTGTCGTCTATAAATCGGTGTAAACATTTACAGTTTCTGCTCTAGTTTCCATTACTTTCCAATTTGGCCAAGATTCTTTGCCTTGTATTTATTCATGAACTGTAGGGTGGAGACTAATGGCCCTTGACAACGAAATCCTCCTCTTTGGAAGGCTACTCTGCAGGGCTGCAGTGAGGGCAGTGTTACTCTATACATATCACTAAGGCAACTCTGCTTTGATTCTTCCGCTGACATCTTTTGGGGGGATTGGATATTTAGTAAGAATGAGGAATACGAGGAATCTGTTAACGGAAAAGAAGTTTTATTCAACTTTAGAAGATTACAACCAAAAGAAGGACAAGTAGCTTCTGTATATCTATCTGGTTTACTTTTGAGAAGAGAACATTCACGCACCAATTTCCATACGATTTAGACTAAAAGTTTGCTTTATTTAATTTAATAAGAAAATACCAAATATTTTATGTACTGGAAAACTCGGTCTATGCGAGAGACAGAGAAGTCCCAGACCATCTAGGGAGGAGGATTACAGGAAGGTCTCAGAGCTGAAATTTATCACACACCTTCCAGCCTGCGGGTCCTCCCCAGCCACTGCTGGTGCTTCGAACCTCCATAGAAAATAAGTTAAACGGTAAGATGAGCGCCAACAGTAACACTTCGACTTCTGATTCTACCGATTCGGGAGTAAGTGACTTGGTTGATGCTGGCTACAGGTCTAATTCCAAATTATCAGTTGAGTCACGCTCCCTAAATTGCATGTCCTCCGTGCGTAATTTTGGAAACGCTGGCACACTGATGCACGGTCTAAATTCAAGCGGCGATTGCGCAGTTTTTAAAGACTGCAACTTAACCGACGCTACACTTGCTGCAAAACAGTTTTATGACCGTGATAGCGAATATTTAAAGAATGATAATGTTCCGTGGGAGGATTATGTTAAAGTTCGGAGGACCACATCCGAAAGTGGCGCAAGTTCAAGTCTGTCTTCAACTTCAGCGGCTTGCAAGTTCATCAAAGATGAGAAGGAGCCCTCTGTAATTATGGACACACCCTGTCCAAGCTTCAATCCATCTCCCGAGATATCCGCTCTTGAGACCTGCTGCAACACCGATAGCAAGCAACACCTGGGGCTTGGCGAGGGAGAATCGACAAGCTTCCCTCAAATCATCGCGGTTCCTCGACCGGGGCTGGAGGGCTCTCCAAACTATGCCATGGACCTGAACCAGTCAGAGCAGCTAGTGAACCCGGTAAGGACTGACTCCAGATGTGCTTTGTCCGGGAAGGCTCTCATCAACTTTGATGCCAACGCGCAGTCAGCGGCGCAACAGACGATGTTCAAGATTGAAGCTTCTCGTTGGCAAATGCAAACCTCCCCGTCTGAGCCTCAGTTCTGGTGCCAGTCAACAGGTGTGACCCAGGAACCGTTCACAGCCAGCAACTACGATGGGATCCAGAACCAGACCCTCTCTCAGAGGAATCCATCCCATTTCTCTGGATTTCCCGGGTAATTAGTTTTCTTAGCATAGATCTACTAGTTACAGCAAAATTAAACCAGATTTTTTATTTAAACTGTGTAACACTTTGAACGCAAATTTACCATATGACCGAATCGCAGACTTACACAAAATTAGGATGAAACTTTATTAAAATACACTTCAGATAACTCATTTCTGTTCCTCAGATGAGTCTATTAAACTTAAATTTTGTCTTATTATTTCGACAGTATGCAGCCCCAGAGACAGTGTGTGATCTGTGGTGATGAGGCTTCTGGGTGCCACTATGGAGTCTTAACCTGTGGGAGCTGTAAGGTCTTTTTCAAAAGGGCAGTCGAAGGTGAGCAAATCATTCTAAAATTAAACATTTCTAGATCTGTTTAAGAATTTGTTCTGAGTTTGCTTTTGATTTTGTTCTGATTGTCTTTAGGTCAAATGTTGACCAGTCTGCGTGTTAGTATTAGAATTAAAATAGTTCTAAAACAGAAAATCACGGTAGAGTGTTTTCCCCTTGATTGAAAAATAGGCCTACTACCCAGGAAGGGACTTAAGATTTAGGGACAAACTGTTAAATTACTCCTCCTGCTTTGTTTTTTGACACCCTTCTTGCTACTGGACAGCAGGGTCGAGGCACAAAATTCTGTGCCCCATACATGAACAGTATGTGCTTTAGTTTAAAATCTTACCAAAGAAATGTTCCCTTTCACATACTGCAGCCAACAGTAACTGTGGGATACCTTTACTATTTACTATGGTTGGATGGTATTTGCCTGGATCATCTATATTAATTTGATAATAAAGGTCTAATACTGACCACAACGATGACGTCGATGAAACTTTTCTAAATAAAGCTTTTAGATGAAGTCTTGTTTTTATAAAGATTGCTCCAGGAACACATTGGAAAAAGGTATGATGACATATTTTATATGAAACTGAATAGGCCAATGATTAATCTGCAGCCCACTGGTAGAGTTATTTCTAACACAATTTAACCATATAAAAGAGAAAGAGGAAAAAAAGCAAACAAACCCAAGATTGCACTTTGATTGTCTCACTATGATTTTCAATTTGCAGTTTTTTTCCCTCTCAATTTCTTTGGTTCAATGACCTAGTTTTAAACATCTGAAGATGATAGTGGGTCATTTAGTAACATAACTATCTTTAGAAGGATGTAGCAGGCTAAGTTGTTTAGCAAGTGAAACAAGCCGTGTTCATGAAACTGAGTAACAGATGAGGGACCTGCTGCTCCTCCACACTGGGTTACTGTGTCAAAAACTGCCATGTGTTAGGTGAACTACTTTCATCTGATGTTGTATAGCATGTTCTATGATCTGTGTTATACAATGCAAATGCTGCAAAGATACATACTTCAATCAATTTCATTTCCCTTTACTATTACCTTGAAGTGTTAATTGTTCCTATACTCGTTTATGTCAGCACACATTTATTTTAAAGAGATTGGTTGGCAGTTCTTCCCACTTCCTTACTTTGCCATCTTTCTCTTTAATTGTCCCCTTTGTTCGTACTTTTTTTTTTCTTAATGAGTAGTTTGTCTTATTAACAAACATATTTTGATGTTTTGCAATGGATAAGAGGGTCTGAAGAGCCTCCATGAAGTTCAGATTGTCAAGTGATTTGAGTAGAAAAAAAATGTTATGGAAGTACACAGAGGAATCTAAAAAAAATGCAGACAAAACCAACCCAAGGGCCCTACCCTCAGTGGGGCCCCGCCCGTCCCTCACTCTAATACTCAGTACAGTGTACAGTGTATCCTATTCTGTAGCCCATATTTGGCTGTAATGGCGGTATTTTCCATCAAACATGCAACAAAAAAGTATAAAAAACCTTTTTTTTGTTAATCTGTGGGCATTGTTCCCAACAAATAACTTCAAAGGAGAATATTAGTGCAAACACCCACACATACACACACAAAACGCTCTCTGACCTTCTATGTTAGTGTTATAGGTTATTAGTTACAGTATCACATTGCCCAGTGTACACCATGTTCTTCATGTTGGACTTGTTTTTTTTCTTTTTGTGTGTGTTATCTTCCAATGTGAGATATATTAGAGTCACTATGTCTCACCATGGCCATGTCACTCTGCCCTCACAGCCTTGCCAATATCTAATTTGCCTCTTTAGATCTTTTAGAATGCTGCCTCAGTGTGGACCGGAGTAACCATGCGAATAGTCAAGAACCCTTCAACACTTTTCTCTTCACAATTTTTCTCCCCAGGGCCCTGCAGATTTGGAAATCAAGTGTTGTTAAAATTGTACATTGTCTGTACTCAACAGGCCATCACAGCTATCTCTGCGCTGGGCGAAATGACTGCATTGTGGACAAAATTCGGAGGAAAAATTGCCCCGCGTGTCGCCTCCGAAAGTGCTATCAAGCGGGAATGATGCTTGGAGGTACCATTTGCTTGGAATTTCCTTTCGAACAGAGCAGCAGTAAAGCTTCCATGTGGCAGACATGAAAGTGATTTGTTGTGTAGTACTAAGTAATGCTATTAAATCCTTCTTAACGTCGGAGAAAAGTGCTTGGATCGAAAAGACAGTCGTAAATCAAAATTAAACAGTATGCATCTCCAAGCACAATTATGGAACTATTTTAGAATTTTTTTCTAGCTACGTTACCATTAAAAAATTATGGATTTATTTTGCATGGAAAGAAAAAAGCACTGTGTGACAGATCAGATGTAACCAGGCTGTGTATCTGTGTCCCAGGCAGGAAACTGAAGCGTTTTGGAGCCTTGAAAGCCATGGGTTTGGCCCCGTCCCTGATGTTTCAGTCCCACTTGACCATGTCTGGTGAAAGTCAGGCCTTGACCTCCATGTCTTGCATACCAGGCGTCCATGACATGCAACTCTCCCAACAAATTATTAACATCCTGGAAAACATAGAGCCAGAGACTGTGTACTCTGGCTATGACAACTCCCAGCCAGAGGTTCACCATCTTCTGCTCAACAGTCTCAACAGGCTGTGTGAGAAACAGCTGCTGTGGATCGTTAAGTGGTCCAAATCCCTGCCAGGTAACAGCTCTCTGCATCTCAGGGTCACCACATTTGTTGCCATGGGGATCAACTGGTAGACCTTACTGATGGGCTCAGCCTTAAACACTGACTGAGATTAAAGGCTTTGTGAAGCAGCAAGATTTGGATAAAAGTATTTTCCATTAGACGCTGGAAATGTTAAAATGAAAGACTTTTCCACCAAAACCTAAAAGTAAAAAAAGAAGAAAATGATTACATGTTTCCATTTTCTGTCAAAGGTTTTAGGAACCTTCACATCTCTGACCAGATGACCCTAATACAGTACTCCTGGATGAACCTGATGGTGTTCTCTCTCGGGTGGCGTTCCTTTCAGAACGTCACCAGTGAATATCTATACTTTGCACCTGATCTGATTCTTAGTCAGTAAGTAACCATGAACATTTTGGCAATCCAAGCAAGCTTTTAATTCAAGATTATTTATGATTAAGAGAGTGATACATTCATTCATAAGTCAGGTGCTCGCTAGCTCAGAAACATGAGCGGTATCGTGTTTTTTTCTGTCAGGGAGCAAATGAGGAGATCTCCGATTTATGACCTCTGCTTGGCGATACAGTTTATTCCTCAAGAGTTTGCAAATCTTCAAGTTACCCGTGAAGAATTTCTTTGCATGAAAGCCATAATATTACTCAACACAGGTAAGACCCACTTGTTCCCTTCTGTTCATTTTGTGTTTTTAATGTGATTACAGTGTTGCAAACCCAAATGTGAGGCTTTGATGACCAGTAGCTGTAGAACTCAGGAAACTCGGAAGTGTTGTTCAAGATCAGTGGACCTTGACAAGATCTATGTAGCAACTCATAACAAGTTCTTTTTCTACACTGACCCAAAATCATTGCTTATTTTTTCTTTTAATAGGAGCATGCTTTTGAAGAGTTAATTATTGACTGGCACTTCTGTGTTTGTTAAGCTTTTATAATGGAATAATACTTTTTCTAAATTTGCAAAATGTTTTTAGCTGTATGTGTACGTGTCCTGTCTTTTCTCAGTGCCCCTTGAAGGACTCAAAAGTCAGCCAGCATTTGAGGAAATGAGGCAAAACTACATCCGCGAGCTGTCCAAGGCTATTCACATGAAGGAGAAGGGCTTGGTGGCAAGCTCCCAGCGATTCTACCACCTTACCAAACTGATGGACGCCATGCATGATGTAGGCTCCTTATAAGAGCGGGATACAGCAGCATCAATTTGTTTCAGCTTTTATTGAGTAACCAAACCAATTATAAATGTCTCCCTTTGTTTTGACAGATAGTGAAGAAGGTCAATCTATTCTGTCTGAGTACCTTCATCCAAGCGAATGCCATGAAAGTGGAGTTCCCAGAGATGATGTCAGAGGTCATTGCCTCCCAACTTCCCAAGGTTCTTGCTGGCATGGTGAGGCCCCTGTTATTCCACACAAAGTGATCATGTGTGCACAGACGTCACAACTCTGTGGAAACTGCTTTTGACTGGATTTGTTTCACAACCTATTTTAATGTATTCAGACATCTTAACTTTGCTAAATTCCTCCAATTCTCTTGAAGTAGAAAAGAATGAGCATGTTGCTACTAATTTAGGTAAAGATCTTCTTTAGTTTTTTGGTTTATCAAACATTTCCCATCCTGAAACACGTGTACAGATGTTACTTACCGACAGACACACCATCAGAGATACTGATATTTTTGTACTGAAGTTGCAAAATCATTTTTTTTTTAAAAGATAAAGAAAGAAATTAAACAATCCTAGTGAAGGAGAAACACATTGAAACCTGCCCCTTCAATTAATTTAAGAGTTTCAACTGAGTTTCGGTGCTTCTTTCAGGTGAAACTGGCAAGATGTTTATCTTAAAAAATATTTTACGAGGAAAAAAAAAAGAGAAACAACTCAACACACATCTGCAGCGAGACTGCGAGTTACCTTAAAAGTTTTATTTTCAAAACAGAGCGTAGTTTATAAACTTTAAGCTGCATCCAGATCTCTATCAGTGGCAGATATGGATGACCTATATGTGACAGATTTTAATCAAAATTGTGTAGCTTATGAAAAAACTAGCAAAATGTTGCATTCATGCATTTACACTGAGAAAACAACGCGATCATTGTCCCATAGTGCCACGTTTACAACAGACTGCATTTAAGTCGATTGATTAGGTTATCCAGTCAATGAGGAGGATATAAAAAGTTAAACAGACCTTTGTAGAAAAAAGTTTTTATTGAACTTTTTTCTAAAAAATGAGGGTGCTAGGAGCTACTACTCCGAGAGCTACTGTAAATGATCCCTCAGTAACGAAAGAAAGTAAAGAAATCACTGTTTATCAACCTGTTCATGTAAAGATACAGTAGACGATTCAAAATGTTTAAACTTTCCGTAAAAAAAAGGATATGAAGATAATTTCCTTAACATGCCCCCGCATTTTCAGACTGTAAGGGAGTCCAGCATCACTGTTCAAGGCCACCGCACATTCTTAGAGATGCAAATAGAAAAGAACACCCTGATCTTGGCAAGAGCGAGATGTCAAATACACTCCCAAATGCATTTCGGCCACCGGAGAAAGTTTAACTTTGGAGTTTTTTTTCAGTTTGTAATAAGTGAAGTGCTGTGGATTATTCTTATTCTTATTATTCTTTTCCTTTATTCTGGAACATTATCGCTGAAGTTAACTTTTTAGATCAATTTTGACTCTGTACTATGAAACTGTTGTAACAGAAAGACTAAATTAATTATTAAATGTTATATTTTACACAATTTAATCTGTTACGTGTCTAGTTGTCATTACCAGCACACCAGTGCACCAGTGACTACAGTACATACATGAGCAGACACGAAAGGCTCCGTCTTATGAACAGTTCACTCGTAACATTATAAAAACACATTTTACATGTAGCATATATCTGATGTGACAGTGTGTTGTAATAAACATTTTTGATATGTAAATATTTTTTATGAGCAATTATAGAAAAGCTTACAAGCAAGTATTGTACAGTACAGTACCATGTAGCAGACCAGTGCATGGCGGCTGTGAGCAGGTTCAGTGATGAACAATGATCAGAGTCCATAAACATTAAGGTGCAAACCCATTTCTCCATTATATTCTAATAGATTAGATTACCTTCCTCATCTGAAATCACAGCTTGTTTGATTACGGTTAATAAAAATGTTTATGAGACAATGGATTTCCATTAACTCGATGAAGGCTTTATGTTGATATGAAGGGAATAAAAGAGGTGATAATATTTCTGAGAATAAAATGTCTGAGAAGGGATTTGATTTGAATTTGTTTCATGATTCTGTAGGCTAATAGTGGGACTCAGTGCAGTCAGAGAGTAATATACTTACATTTAATATCACAATTTAGAAAAAGGAGGTATATTTTTTAACTTTTAAACTTCTAGTACTGCAAGGGCAATCACTGCCCTGCTTTATGTCGGCCAAAAACGCATAAAATGCAGCAATGGCAGTTATGACCATTACAGAAACATCACAAGAATTAATAACAATGTAAAATGGTTTTGTTTCCCATGGATACCATGAAAAAGGTGTTAAATTTACCACCGGTTACAGGAAAACAACATAATTCTCTGGGATTAAGCCTGTTTTTCCCTCGTATGTTGCTTGGAGCCAGCCTGGTTCAACAGAGGGGTAGACTAAAGGATAAAAGAGAGAGAGCAGAGTACAAGCTGATTACAATCACAGTGTCTATTGTGCTACATCATTTCCAAAAGCAGGTGAGAAGCATGTTGCAGATTCGGGGTTAGCCTGCTCTTTTAAATCCCTTCCTGATGTGCATTAGATAAAGCTTAAAAGCGACACAAACTAAAGAAAAGCAACAGTGAGATGACATTTTGTTGAAATGCTCTAAAATAAAGGGAAACAGCTTAAAAAAAAAGAGTTCTATCCCAGATACGCTGAATAAGGATGCTGTGGAAAATGGGCCATTAATGTGGAGAGCAGTAAAAGTGGTTTGCCTGCTTGTAAATGGCAGGGAGCATTTGTTGACGTTCGTGCGTTTGGCTGCAGGCTCTGCTGGCAGTGTTAACAGGGAACAGGCACTGGTACCTTCCATCACTAGGTTACAGTGACCTGACTGCACTGCTTATGGGCCAAGTAATCTCTTCCCGGACAAAAGCAAGAGGCAATAAAAAATCTGGAGGCTGTTTTGATTTAAGCTATGTATGTGGGTGTCATGCTTTGGACTAAATTAAATCATATCTCTCCCTAACAGTTGGAATTTACCAAATCCTCGCTGGAAGCTGTCACTACACTTGTGACACATACATAACTAAGTCTGTGTACACAGTCAAATGTCCAATCAGCCTATGCAAGGAGGCGCGTGTTCTGTTTTTAACAGAAAGTGTCATCTGAAGAATAAAATGTAAAAAAAAAAAAAAGAAGCCTTTTCCAGGCTCCTACCATTTGAGAAGTGCGCCCCCTGGGGGAAGCTGAGCTCATGGCTGTGCTCTGCCTCACAGGAATACATGGCCTTGGCATCTCTGTAAAGTAAAACAAAACAAACAAGAAATATCAGGGCACATCTAAAGAGAGAAGAGTGGACTTCATTAGGTCCGACTGTTTTAACAGCACCTTCCAACTGGAGTAGACTGTTGGGAAGAGGCACTTTCAAAAAGCAGTGCCCTGGCTGCCACCCTGAAACAGTAAAAAAAAACAGGTTTGATACACAACATCATGCAGTATGTAGCAATAATACATTAAGTTTAAGTATAGACATGTAGTTACTGATTTAAAATGATATAGTGTCAGTAATAACACTTTGTTATCAAAAGTCTAATACACAGGCTACACAATCAGCCTCAGAGACAAATCCAATTCTGTCTGGTCTTTTTTGAACTACACACGTCTGCCCACTTTGACTTGCCAGCATTTCTTATTGTTTAGGATGAGGAAAATCGCAAAATCACAAAATACGGGAGGTTTCCTTCCTCCGAGCAGACTCAGGTTCAACATGGTGCCGAACTACAGTTAAACTACAGGACACGGCTGCACTTGACCCTGCGTACAGCAACCTCAAGGGCACATCTGAGCCTTGGGCAAGCAAGATGGGCTCCATACAGGGAAACTGCTTGAGAGACTGTGTGACTGGCTATTCAGACATGACAAGTCAAACAATCTATTTGTCCCTGGAGAAAAAGTGCAGACTGCTGCTGGGTCACATCAACCTGAGAGCCGGCAGAGCGTAATTAAAGCCAGCTCCCCCACCAGTGGAGAAAAGACATAAATCTCCCAACACATACTCCTCTGATTCTAGAAACCTCTCGATGCTCATAAACCAGACGGTGGAGGAGGCTGACTAATCAGAGGGGAGATACAGAGAAAGGGAGGAAGGAAGAAATGAAAAGAAATGTTCCTAAGCTGTTGTGCTCCACTTTTTGAGCTGTAATAAATTCATGGGTCCACATTATGATGCATACTGTCCCTACGGATACATTATATACAAAAACGTGGTTCTTTATTCCATTAACAATTAAAAAAGCATATCAACTGTTAAATATCTGGTTATTTATCAAGTTTGTCAATGGCACCAAATGATATAAAAATACGCCCAACAAAGCACAATGTCTTGAAACCACCTACTATCTTAAATCACGTACTGACTCATATGAACAGCCTAAAACTCTTAGATAATACTATCTTGTAAAACACGAAGCTGGTTAACTACGATGAATCAATTTACAGAACAGTAGACCACTTTGTTCCAGTTGGCTTATCATGTGAGCACATGGTTTGCAATGAAGTGATATGGTAATAAATCAAACATCGAGAGGATAAGATTCCATGGCAGACACTACATTTTGTATCTGCGTTGGTATTAATGGCAGTAATGCAAAGCAGAAGAAAAAGCAGCTTTTTAAAACTCATTACACTGAGCCGGGCCTTTGGTAGCCGTTGCTGACTGAGGTGTCCATCCTGCGGCGGATCACTTGTTTCGGTGGAAGTTCGGGGTGCACAGCAGGATTAAGACTCTCTTTGGACTCCAGTGTTGATAAACTTTGAACAGATCCAGTGCAGCTCCTGCGGCCTTGAGGGGGACATACACAAAATAATTTTAACTTGAGTCTTCTTGTAAATGACACAAAGACTCAAAAGTCCGATACTGAAACAGCTGACACCAAAAGAAAATAATAACTCAGGAACTGAGATAGGAATATAATCTTTTCATTCTGCCGTTTGAATTATGTCAACGGGGAACTGTCGGGCTTTGAAAGCCCTGAGATATGTCATCATAACAATACAACTTCCCACATTCTATCACAGCGAGGGAATCAATATCAACTTGCACTGCTTGGCAGTTGTCCTACCATCGGATAGATGCAGGGATTTCAGGGAGGGAGAAGTGGAGCGGTTCATCGGTGTTGGCTTGAGGCCGGTGTAGCTGTGGGGGGCTTTTTTGGGTGCAGGAGAAAGTCTCGGTGTTGTGCTGACTGAAGATAGGCTCAGAGCGTCCTCTGACTCTCCATCTGTCCGCCCTGCGTCCTCCCTGGAGCTGGACTCCGGACTGCTGACACACGCTGTGCTCCTGGGGCTGTTTGAGAGCTGGAGTGGCGTCTGGCGGAGGTCCGTGAGGGACATGCCCCCCTGTCCAGAAGAAGCTGCTTTGGAGGAGGTATTTTGTTCAGAGGAGTGGGATGACAGGGACTCCATGCTGCCCATAGGGGTGCTGCTTGGACTGCTGCTGAAAGTGTCACCTATGCAGGGACCAGAAAAGAGGCATGCAAGGCCCTCATTAAAATCTGCAGAGTTTGTAAATGATTGTGGTAGTATTATTCATTTTTCTGTTGAAAAACTATTGAAAAATCAACAACTTTGATATGAAGCTTATATAAACTGGCGAGATGTTGTGAGCAGACTTCTGAGAGATATTAAAAGGCCACTCGTGGGTTTTGGCACATTTTGGTGTGATGTGAGGCAGCAATCACTGCTTTGATACTCACTTTCTGCATCTGCCAGGCACAGCGTTGGGGTGTAAATGCTGCGGGGTTTACGGGGCCCTTTGGTCAGACAGATGGCTCTGCTCCTGCGGGAGCCGGGCCGGCTCTGTGGTTGCGGCAGTGGCACATTGGGATCTGGAGGCTGGTGGAAGATCTGTCGGACCAGAGAGGAGCACCATTACGCAATCTATGCATCTCTGACATTTTTTAGAAACATTAAGGGGCTTGCAGTAAATGAGACAAATAACACCCGTACAATGAAACGCAGGCATTTTTTTAAGCCATCACCAATGCTGCACATTGCTCCTCAAACACATAGCTCTAGCTGACTTTGGCCTGAATGTACAAACACCAGTCATATCATCACGAAAATTTGCTCAGTTGATCTATAAACAGTATCTCAAGAGCAACTTGATGTGCAGTGTCTTGCCCACGTACAGAATGTACTCTGCCATGTGAGATAATGTTCAGTTTTCTCTCTTAAAGGATATTGCCTGTAATTCTCTACTCAGCATTTTTCAACTAGTCCAGGAGGATGGGTGCTCTCCATGAGCCTGGTTCTGCAAGAGGTTTCTTCCTGTTTTGTTTTTTTTCTTGTTTTTTCTTGTCCCTGCTCAAAAGAAACTGTTGAATTTCTCTTTATGCAAAGTCTATATGATACAAGATATACACATATAAATGGTGTTTCCTCACTGCAACTCGCTGGCAGTAAGATAGCGCTTCAGTTACCTTCCTTCCAGTATGTGTGGCGTGTATATGTGTGTGTGTATGTGGCCTCACTGCTTTGTTTTATTTGCTTTTATCTTGAAAAGCACTTTGTGCTACATTTTTTTATTTGTATGAAAAGTGCTACATAGATAAAGTCTGATTGATTGATTGATATTTATGTACAGGGTGTGAATACATCTGCATTTGAAGTCAAAAGATGTTTCACCTTGTTGAAGTTCTCAATGAGTATTTCCATCACAATGTTCTGGAACTTGATGTTCATCATGGCGGCCACAGTTTCCTCCTGTGACCGCATCAGAGTGGGACCAAAGATCACGCCCAGGTTTGACACCGTCATCAGGTTGGACTGGTTTTGTGCAGAAACTCTACATGTATAAAAGACACGGGTTAAATGAGTGCCAGATCTCTGCTGATACTCCCTTTATGCAAACTCTTAATGACATGTTGTCTGTAGTGGCCATGTGTCCATAAAAAACAAATTAAACTTAAACCAAACAAAATCAAAAGGCCACTGAAGCACCATGGGGGATGTGGTTTAACGCAGGTAAAAGAAGATGAATGTCCAAAAATGAATTCTTGCGTTTTCTGATTATTTATTTCCAAACAATAAAACAAACAAAAGAACAAAGAAAACCACGCCTGCTGCTCTCTCCTTTTCCCTGGTAAAAAAACATTGGCCCACCCAGGTGCATGCTGGTACTCCAGGTGCCCAGTGTGATCCAATTAGCAAAATATTCTAAACAAATAACTAACAAAGAATATTAGCAAAAAATCTAATCTAAATAAAGCACTGAAATTAATCAAATAAAGTTACTCATAATTAGCAAATTAAATTTACAGCTAGAACCAAAAAACAAAAAATAACTACAAATAGCTCCTACAGTGACATTTTATTATTGTTTTTGCAGGCCACCAGAAACTGAGAGCTTTATTGACACCAACAAAAATGCACCTTTGTGCCCCAAAATGGTGAAGAAAGTTAAATTTGTTCAATCACTTTTCATATTTTCTGTCTTCATAATTTAACTGATTTGTTACAAAAACACGTACATGACAAGGTGTTTTATTAGTAGCTCCAGCATTTCCCTGTTCTTCTCAGGCAGTTTATGAACCAAAGCGTGGACAGCACACACCCTGTAGTTCTGGTCATCAGATTCTGAAGAAAAGAGAATGAATGTATAATAAGAGAGGCCAATAATTATTCCCATGACTTCAACAAGAGTGAATTAATATTCCAGTGTAATTATAGTTCTTTAGTGTTGTGAAAAAAAGTCTTTATGCTGTTCCAAAATCAGTTCTTCATATTCACATTCAGCTCGAGAAGCTATCCAGACCTTCAGAGAGATGCAAATGAGCACAGATGAAACCAATTAACTTTTCTATTTGATATGGCGTGAAATAGATAGGATGAGCACAGCATGGAACCATTTTCTGAGATAGAAACTGTTTAATTGATTTCATTTGATTTTTCCTAGAATCAGGACCTGGATGTAGCACTTACAATCATGTTCTTAGATACAATTAATAATATGTTACATCGAATTTTCACTTCAACTCATCTGTGTTATCTGTGGGCATAAATACAATTGACCCACAGGCTCCCTAAATGTAATCAGTTTTCAACAGTGGGTGTATTTCATTGAATAAATGACACAAGTAATGATAAAAAGCAAAAGAACAGAAGCAAAAACATCCCTAATAAGGATCTTTTCTCTTCACTTACTGACAGCCATGATGAAATCTTTGTGGAGCTTGAAGGTCATGAGAGGCTCAGAGAGACACCTGATGGAGAAAAGAGCTGTTGTAATTTACCCTTATTAAATGACATGGGTCCTCTGAATGCAGCCACCTTCTTTTTGAGTCAATGGTGGCACTGAGTGCGTAATTAACAGCAGGGAGGTTTCAGAGAGGCGATGATGACTCCTGACAGTTAAGGACACACAGTTGGTGGGGCGAGCTGACCTGAGGTAATTCTTCAAACCACTGGTGATGGTTTTATTGTCCCACATCTCTGGATCCAGGTCCATATCCACAGGTGCCTTGGATGCTACAGGAAACACATTTTATTTTTACATCAACACAGCGTTTAACCTGATGCAAGCAGACAGGCAGTGTAACGAAAAATTTAAAGGGCCTGTCTTCTTGTGTTAAGAGACACGAGAGGAGAATTGTCTAATTCAAGTGCATGTCTGCTATCTCATGGAGATGGAGCTCCAGCTGAAGAGTGATTCTGGTAATTCACTCTGACATTTCCTGTTCACACGTATGAAATATATGCAAACAGCATTACCTTAGCTAATTTAATAAGGTAATGACAAAGTAACATTAGGCCAGATGGCTGTTTCACGGTCACACCACAGAGAGGAGCTCTTTCTTCACTCTGAAGGGACACATCACATTTTCACTAGATTCACAAAGATGGAAAACTGGGTCGCTCATACAGTAGAGCTTCGACAGCCATGGAGAGAGAAAATAAGATGATGTTTGTTTTGTTACACGTTACATTACATATGAGAGGTTCCATCATGATCCTTTAAATTTCAGCTACTTACAAAAGACTGTGCTCATCAGCTTCTGTACTTTGGAGTTGACCCCTCCAATTCTGTACAGTCCCATCGTATTTATGCCTATGTGGAAAGGAAAAAACGATCAATCAATACCTTAGAGCAAAGCACAGGCATTTTTAGGATTGCATTGTGTTGTCATGACCATCAATGAATGAAGTCATGTGACACATGAAAGCTGAGAGATTTGAATGGCTCACCTCTCATCTCGACCAGGTCAATGCATTTCCTTATGAAGTTAAAACCTGCCTCATTAAGATACGCTGTAATACAACACAAGAACAGGATTGACATGTCAGTCAGCGGCTGGGTTAACTACGTATCATGTATGAATAATCAGCCTTCCCTTATGTCTGTGCTTAAACTAATGAGATTATTAAGATGCAGCGCCTGTGCTGGAAGGCTCTGCAATGTCAGCTGAGTGGGCGCACGTCAAATAATTGGGTTAACGAGGAGAGATTGCTATAGATATAAAATAGCTTACTTGACTGATATTTCTGAGTTGGTGACTCGATTATCTTATTATCGATGCTGGATATGTATATTTCAGTGAGGATGTAGGTTTGGAATGAATAAAAAGACACTTACTCTCCTCCTTTTTGCTTAATATGGCTGGCAAGTTGTAAATCTAGAGAAAGTTTAGAAAAATCATTACTGCTTTGCTCCAAAATTAAAATATAGTCACACATCCCTCCCCACTTGTCCTATTATTAGTAATGGTGAGGTCATGTTTTGTTTGCTTTTCCTTTCTTTAAAACCTAAACTAAGGCCACCAGAAGAGGGCGCCAGAGTCAAATAAGTCAGTTCTGGTATCATTCCCTTATCAAACAAACAAATAAAAAAACCTCCTGGATGAACTGCAGCCAGCACATGAAGAATATTTGAAAGACAAATAGGCAGAAATCCTCACCGGCTCCTTGCCATCCATGGCCTCCAGCCACAATCTTCTGTTGGACTCCGACAATGCCTGCAGTGTCATAATGCCATGCCTGGAAAGATTTAAGAGAAAAGCTGGTCTCAGTCTGATCTCATTGCCCTGGGGCCCCTGGACAGACCATGTTTACACTGGCCGAGGCAGCTATAAAAGGACTAGTGTATCTAAAATAGCTTGTGCGCAAATGCTTGACTTCAAACTGTCCTCGCTTGGCATTGTGCTTCACATTCCACTCCCAATTTAAAGTCAGTGTGCTCAATATTAGAGTGATCCATCTTTTGCACCCAACATGCAAGCACCTTAAATCTTTCAACTAACCATGTGCTTAAAAAGCTGAAATCTGCTCTGACTATTGTTTGCACTTGAATTCTCACACTTTTTAAGTACAATCTGATGAAAAAAACCCAAAAAGAGTTTCACCCCACCCGTTAGTGACAGTTAGTGCGAGCATGGAGGCGGGTCAGCTTTTGTTAGAATAATGAGGTCATTTTAACCCAAATATTTTTAGCGCTGTCATGAGGAGAGAGTTTTGATTCTAATGTTGATGCCTCTAACCTAATACATTTGATGTAAAAGGAAATCTTCAGACTTGAGAGGCTCACAACATTTAAACGATTTAAAATAGAGAAAAAATAAGACTTTGCAATTCTCTTATCAAGTGTTTTTTTTAAAACAGCCACAGTGAGAACTGTCGAGTTCTCTGTTAAACAAAAGAATCAAGGGCATCTTTTTTTTTCTGCAAAGGCATGTTGCTGCACGGCATGAATACCTCTTAAGTAATTTGGGTGAACCAACCCTTTGAAAATGAGATGGTTGCTTTGACGAGGCTTGGCTATAGGTCCAACAACATGTTTGTGCAATAATGAGGATGAATGGATGAGCTTGAAGCTGGCTGGAGCTTGGCCCACATTGTCCTTGTGGTTGGAACATGCACCTCGGGGCATCGCAGTTTATGATAAATGAGTTATTCAGCGAACATTTTTTGCCCATGCTCGGTAACACGGCTAAGCGTTGCTGGGCCAGCATCTGTGATGCAAAGCAAACACAAAAACTAGCAACGGTACATTATGGGTTTGCATTCTAGCTCATATTAAAGCTTTCACAATGTATAGCCGGGTTAGTTTAGCTCATGTTATTGAGCTGGCAGTCTCTTGAAGGTTTTTGATCTTAGGTAAGACTCTTATTCTATTTTCCATAAGCTTTTATTGGCAAGTTGGATAACAAATTTGCCTAATAAATAAAAATCAATAATGAGTCTTCCTATGCACCTAAGAGATTTCAAACTTCTATTAAAAGGTAAAGAAGATCAATTAATTCTCAGTAAAATATGTAGCCTGCAGCCCATATTGAAGTTATGTCTTATTTTGTGAAGTGGAAAAATAACAACAGCAACGATTAGGTTTGGAATTGAGATTGGGTGAATAATACCATCAGCAGCACACATGCAGCTCATGCAACTGCTCTGAAAGGGCAGCACTGATCAGTTCACATACCGGACTTTACAGAAAAACTGAAGCGGCCTGAAAAGAGTTCCACGACAGATGTCATGTCTACAATGACATGGACACAGAGAAAAGATGGAATGGGTTCAAAAATAGAATAAATATTGATATTGCAGACATACAGCAAACAAGAGCTTGACAGGGAGGGGGCATGAGGAACATGCAGGACACAAACAGAGCTTAAGACATCTAACACTGGTAAACTGAGTCTTGAAGATGTTAATCCAACCTGAACGGCTCTCGCTCGTTCAAATGTTGTGTATCAGTTGGGTTCAAGAGAAAACAAAATGCATGAGGACAAACATTCCACATGCAGTACATTGAACGTTAGTTGTAACTGTGAAAAAAAGTTTAACATTTGCCAATTCGCTGCTATTTCAAGTAAAACCATGACAATGATTAATATTGACTATTTTCCAATAGCCAGTATATTTTACAGCATATAAAGATCAGATGGAAATAAATAAAAAATAAAACAAAACACTCTCTTACTTGTGGATATAGATTGTTTTAAATATCACATTTTGGTTATGCACATTTTTGGGAGTATGGATCACAGACCTCTCAACCACTTCAATATCAAAGCAGAAACGCTTGTCGATTGAGTCTGTTTTCCTCCGAATGCAGGACTTCAGCTTGAACATCTCTGGCTGATTCAGGACGAGGCCGTTCTAACACACACAAAACAAAACAAGACAACAGCACATTATTCATTCATCACGAAAATAATTGGAAATGTGAATTTATGTGTTACATCTCCATTTGTGTAAATGGAAACAAACCTGCAGAAGTCTAAGAACCAAACATGATCTTCCATAACTAACAGGATAGAGCAAGATTGTTGCACAAAGTGTCAAACTAAGGTCCAGAACTCACCCAAAAGTCCACTGTTAAAAGGTTATTTTCATTCCTTAACTTTTTTTTTCTTGCTGTTTGTAAATTTTGTTATCTTTGAAAATTTTCGGTCCGCTGTGAGCTAACAAGTCTTTTGTTTTCTGTGCCAGTTCAGTGACTTTGACGGTTTTCCTTTTTTCCCCCCTGAGGCAGTTTTCCAAGCAGGCTCATTGTTTCACCCACACACATTACGTTTGATCTGCTGTGTTTTTGTCAGCTTTCATCGTGCGCATCTGCAACCAAAACTGAAGGAAACTAAACCGAGCTGAACTACCTGTTTCCCAGCTGACTTATTTTCAGTGTTGCTCATGGTGAAAGTCTTGCTGCCTTTCTCATACGTGCAGTAGTGACGTGTCCAATTGCATCCCAGAGGACCTGGGACAAAAAAAAAAAAAAAAGAGGAAGAAAATAGTAGTTGAGCCAAAACTGTTTTGCTCTGAATCACAGGCTTCTGGAAAGACTTCTGAAAATCAATGTGCAATTAAATTGTGATGAATCAAAAGTTGTTTATTGCCGATGATAAAAATCTCCCATTTGTGGTAACACCCTCACACACACATACATTTGAGAGTACATCAAAGGGAATCCATAAACAGGATGAATTATAAGCTTTGTGTGAGAGGATCTTTTAAGAAGAGGTCTGGGAGAACTCAGGACATGTTAATGGTGATGGATGTAAAACCATGCACTTATAATTGAAGGGGGAGTGAGTGGGCCTGGAAGGCTGGGAGTCCTGATAGTAAGACTCACGTTTCTCCTGGACATACAGGAAGCCCTCCATAGTCCACTGGCCTGGAGGTTTATAGTCCTGATCTGCTGACCTTATCCTCTTCATCAGCTTCTCCACTTCCTGTTTGGTGCTCACAAAGTTGTTTCGTGTCTTAATGGAAAAAAAAGCAGGACTATGTTAACTTCATAACAACAGCATGCTCCTAAATACTGGCAGTTTTATATGCAACTTCACATTGAAAAAATACAAGAAAAATGCACTTGAGTTGGTTTAAAATTAGAACCACGATTCAGGTGTAAATCTCTATTCTTTTGGAGTCAAAAATGTCAACATGGGGCTGTTTCATATCTCAAAGTAGAGTGCTGAGTCAGCCTCACCTTCTCCAGCTCCTATTTGTGCTCCCTTCATCTGAGGGCACGGAGAGAGGGTTACCGAGTCCAAATTGTCTGAACAACAGCGCTGACATTTTGGGTCAGAGAGAAATTTGGACCCCCAGACTAAAAGCATTGAGGTCATAGTGATGGAAGCAGGGGGCATTACGGCAGCAGCAGTTTTACTCCCAACTCTTTAAGTGTTTTCTGACACAGTACCATTAAATGGCCCGAGGTAACTGCCAGCGACGCCACGCTGAAAATATCGATCGACTTTGCAATCGCACAGCTATCCATTTGTGAAAACTCAGCTTCTTATATTAAGGTATGATAAGCTGCAGAATCTGATTACGGGGCTGGCTGCCTTTATTTACAGCCCATGAGGTGTTGAGACTTACGTTCTGTAGGTTGAACTGAAGCTGCTGTTTGTACGGCTCGAATTCATGAGCCAGCTCATATCCTTCGTGGTAGAATGTAAACAAACCCTGAAGAAAGGCCAGGAGCTGAAGAGGAACAACGTTCAAATGGTGATTTGTTGAGTTATTAAACATTATAGAGTTTGAATAGGAAAACAGAAGATCAACTCAGAGCACGAGAAGCAATCACTTTTCATTTCTCATCAATAAAACAACAGAAAAAAGAGAATTTAAAGGTTTCAACAATGCCTCAAATTATTATACTGCCATGTAAATGCTTATCTAATGTGTTAAAAGTTAAAAAAACATCTATTTTATAATTTATCAGTAAATTAGGTTAAATCTGGCGTTCTTATGTTGATGTACTCTCTACACAAGATGATGGAAGGAAAGCAGCAAATATTCAGAAAGTTTTAGCTGCCTGTAGCTCACAGATATGGATCTTATTTTCAGTGCAACAAACAAACAAACACCTTGACCACCGTAGAAATATAAAGAATCAGTCATGCAGCTTGAGGAAAAACTGATCTCATTCCTGGCATTGAAGACCCCACAAACATAGAGCTGCACTCAGTCAAATCCTCAGACACAACCACTGATTTGATTTCTGGGCTGAGGCTTGGTATATCAAATGTTCAAGGATGAACCACTTTATCTGTGCCCAGATTCATCACAGGCAAGGTTGAGCTTTGTCATTTTTCCCACCACTACCTGTGGCCTGAAGATTTGCATTTCTGGCCTGGGTTGTTGGGAAGTTGCCAGATGAGGTAAAAACACTTTGCTCTCATCTCACATTCTCAGACATTTACTACCAAGAGAATTGAGTGTTTTCTGCTCATTTCTGCACTGAAAATGTTCCACACATTTGTAAGGTTAGGGCTTTTACAAGGCCTTTGATAAGCACTTTAACCACTTGCATGCATTATGTGGATGGAATGTACTAAAGAAAATTTGTGGTGAGGATGATAAATGTGTGAAATATACAAATTAATATATGCTGGCATTTAAAAAGACATTTAAAAAACACTTCAAATAAAAGTAAGGTCTAAGATACAGACAAAATGCAAATCAAACTAAAGCTAAATACTAAAAAGGCAACATAATTGTTCAATCTTTTTGGATTTACTACCTGACCACAGAAAAACGTCTCTCACCGGTTCAACAAACTCAAATTTCTTCTTTTCTTGCACTTCTTGTATTTTGAAAACATACTCAAGGGAGGCATCATAAAAGAGTTGTCTCTCCTTATCAATCTGCATGTCAGCCTGAGAATGACCAAACAAACCAGGGTTAGTGCCAGGACAAAGACACGGGTCAGCCTGGGCGGGTTAATGTTTACATCACGGCATGGAAAGGGTGTGTGCTTAGAGAAGTAAGCACAAGAGAACAGTGCAAACACACAATAACTTTAGTTTTCAGAAGACTCTCAGCATACCACCAAACAGCACTATTCAAACACGTGAACGTGATGAGGAAATTTGCTTTGGTTTTACCTCCTGCAGATATGCCTCCTTCTTTTTGGATGACAGGTTGAGGTGCCTCTCGAGTGTGGAGTAGTATTTCTCCGTTTCCTTATCAAATTTCTTCTTCCCCTCCTGAGACACATACAAGGCTTAAGAATTAGTCACTTATCCCTGATCTGAGGTGAGAGGCTGAATCTCCACTAGGTGGAGGTGTAACTACATTTCCAAGTGCTTTTTGCCACTTCTTATTTAAAATTCTGTCAATAGATCATGGTAGGTCATAAAAGTGGCATTAGACATGTGTAATGACAAGCCAACTATGTCGGCATGACTGTGCATTACCAATAGGGCTTCAGTGAAATATGCACAGTTATTTTCATGGTGCCCCAGCTGGGGACATAAGTTCAAAGAAAAATATGTTACACTGTAAATCACAAATAGCATAATGCATCTGGCACAGTCACAGACAGGACTGGCTGGATGCTGTTTGCATTCTCCTTTCTTGATATGCTCTACTATCCACCTGCAGGGATAAGTCAAGCTCAACAGTCAGGATTCAGAAAGTGATTCAGAAGACTTTGAAAAAGGCACAGGAAATGGGCTTTCCATGCCAGATTCCCATCTATACAGCATACAGACTTAGAGATTGAGCATTCCAGCAAAAAAGAAAAAAAAAGATCCAATTTTTAGGCTTTAATCAAACTCTGCCCAAGCAGAGAGAACCTGACTGGGTGAGGGTATTCAAGTGTCTCATCTGCAAGTCTGACCTCTAAACCAAGCTTTGCCTACTTAATGCCCATCTCGCTATGCATACATGTTTAGTAGAGCCAGACGACAGACAAAATGAGGGGGGGTGGGGAAAGTGTGAGGAAAGGGCCACTGTAACTAGATCCTGCTTGTTTGTTTTCATTCCCATGGCCCTGAAATTTAGCAAGTCTAATCTACCAGTTACTGATATGGTCTAGATCGGCGTTTTGTCGCAACAACTCCCACAGCAGTTAGACGAAGGAATTCACCACAAGACACAGTAGATGTTCCCATAACTATTACATGTCACGGCACAAAAATCAATAGATCATTTAATGTAGAAGCATCGTGTTTCTATCTTTCCTACGATGTCTGATCTATAAATATATTTTCAAGAGTGAGAGAAAATAAAATCTATTCCGTAAACACCTTCTTTTCTGTAAAAAAAAAAGGCAAAAATAAACAGATGGACAGCAAAATAAACATATGATTAAAAAATCACAAGCATATTTCCCAACAGGATTTTTTTGTTATTACCAAAGAACAAAGGGGAGCTGAGTGTACGATCTGCCATTGTGAGAGCTGGAGATGCGACATTATTTTGTACGATTGTTCACAGCCAAAGCTCTCGGGAAAATGCTAACACACAGAGACACGCACTCTAGCGTTCACGTTGAATTAAGAGCTTTAGGTTTAGTTGAGCCCTACAGTCACAGCAGGAGTCTCCCAGCGCTGCTGCAGTGTGAGCATGCTAGAAAACTCCTAAAAAAATGTCTGTACGTATGGAACTCTTTCACACTTACAAAGAGCAGGCAGTGACTCAGTGTTGCAGTGAAACTGTAAGGCAGCGCCAGCCTGATTAAGTCACCCAAGTGCAATGCTTCATTTTGATCCTAGCAGGACGTGTATAAACCGGCAGAGCTGTAATGATACCCTAGCAGAACACCAGGTGTTGGTGGCTTGCTCACGTGCGGAGTGTACCCCCCCCTCCCAACCTGCTTGTGCAATCAGAGTAAAATATAAGCAAATAAATTGGCGTAGTGTAAGGAAGAGGCTTTGAAGCACACGATATGTAGACAGAATATATCAATGTGGATGGATATAGACCCTGAAGTACACATTAGGTGGGTGTTTTTGACTCAAACTAATGCCAGTGATGCAGAGTGAATAACGTCAAAGCACTTTCCAACACTCTGTGGTGCACAAAACACACATCAACCTATCACTTGGGAGATTTCCTCATCCGATTGCTTTGTTCGCACTCATGAATAAATCAGATGCAACAGGAGAATATTCCGATGCAGATTGCTTTGTAGTGCAGTTTCTAACTGGTGACGTCTCATATTGCTGTTAACAGTGCTTTAGTATGAGTTACTTTGCTAATTGCTAATATAAAGACTATAAAAATTAAAAAAATTAAAAAATAAAATGCAGGCAGCTTTTCTTCCGGACATTATCTGTGGGTTTTCTAAGGACATGATGCTGAGAACTGACATGGACACTGCAGGAAGAATATTTGGACACTGGGTTTACATCGCCAGTTTTGACACTGGCCTCAAGGAGCCTCAGGGCCATCACTGCTGAACCTCCAATCACCATGGTAACAGATGTAAGCTGCAGGGAAGCTTGAAAGTGTGCATGTATATGTATATGTATATATATATATATATATATATATATATATGTGTATAGAGGACAGAACCCAAGATATCCCACACTTTTATTTTACACTTCCTAATTTTTGTTCAGCACCAAATGCAAACATCATTGACTAGTCAGGCATCGCATGAAGCATATTTCATCACATTTCCATTTTAAATGCATTATCTGAGCAATGACTTGAAAGGGAGAACTCTGTAACCCATTTCTTTGAGCTCATTAGAGATAGCTAATTGGAGTACAGGTCCTGAGTGGCGATTAAATAGCAATAGCTGCTCTATTTTGATGCTTCACCACACATGAGCTGGTCTTAGATGAACAAGGGGGACAGAGGGAACACAGGGCTTTAGTTGGAACTCTGCAGCTTTGCTGAAAAGCCAAAAATTTCTCCCGACTTACCTAAAATCCCAATTCCTGAAGAGACATCACAGACGGCAAGAAGTTGTCCAATTAACAAGAATTATAAACACTTACTGCTTCTGAAGAGTTAAAAAAGACGAGTGTGTGAAGTACAACTGAAAAAAAGACTAAAAATTAACATTTATATTGCTGTTACTCTCTGTGAGACGTGGATTTAAAAAATGTTATAATAAATATACAATGCAAGAGGGTAGAAATATTTCTGGTGTGTTTGATCTGCAACCGATTGTTAAGGTCTGAGTAAGGCCGTACAGAGAAGAGGCTGTTATCTTCTTAAAAATCAATCTTTCAAAGCTTCTTTACTATTATGGTGTGAAAAAAGCCTTTTGACAAGTTCTGCTTGAAAATAGGTCTATACTGTATCCTTAAGGGATGCCTTTGGCTTCTTCCTGTCAACCTCAGCCTATACTTTCCTCTCGCTACCTAACCTTGAGATAACAAGTGGGGAAAAAAAGAGGGAGTTTGAAACTTCTCGGTAATATGACAGATTTGTTTATTGTTTTGTATTGTGTCACAAATAGGTGCCAATCGTAGCAAAGTCCATGACTACATTCACTCAGACCACCCAAATTTATTCAATATCAAAATCAAGGCAGATTTTTGGATCCAGATTTTATAATGAGGGCCAGGAAGAATTGTTTTTCTATGCTTTTCATTTCAGTGTCTGTTTTAAAGGCTACTCAATCCAATTTTGAAGGTTAAAGATTACCTTATTTCTTCAACTTTTAACTTCTGCCCAGCTGTGAGTTTATTTTATCAAGATTGTTTTCACAGCTATTTGGCTTTAATAAACCCAAAGGCATTGAGGATAGTCAGATAAAGTCCATTTCCTCGAGAGACGGAATGGAAACAAAGGCAGCCTGTCCAATATTCAGAGTCACTTTCAGCTCCGAAAAAAAGAATACCAGGAAATATAAAAGGACCAGAAGCCAATGTGTTGGTTCATCCTTCAAAATGATTCCATGAAGTCACTGTGTGGAGGACGTTGTCAGTTTGATAGAGTACAAACAGAAGGTTACTAATTCTTACTAATATGTGTAACCTGCAGATAAAAACTGATCTGAACCAATGCAGATTGTTGCTTTTGTGCATTCTCCCTGACAAAGTAATACACTAAACTAAACTCGAATAAAGAACAGGAGGGATTAGTTATTCATAAGAACACAACATCAAGTTTGTAGCTAAGGGGAGGGTACAATAAATATACAAGCAGATCATTGATTTACAAGTATATAACGAGTAATTCTGAAGTTTCATGTTAAAGAAGAGGGGATGCTGGATGCTACACAGTGGCCCAGTCCCACTTGAGATGTACTGCTGCCATCAAACTGAAGATGACCTAATATTTTTCATTAGATAGTAAAATGTCTCACTTTCAACAACTGATGTTTCATATTTGTTCAGTTGTTAATAAAATATTGTGAATGAGATTGAAAAATCCCTGCATTCTGTTTTCATTCACATTTTTGACAGAATCCCAATTTCTTTGAAATTGGATTTGAAATCAGATTGTACAACCACTACAGACCACTAAATATAAAATAATAAAACAGCTTGTCGAGATAAGGCTGTTCTCGGGAATGCAAATGAGCGCTAATGTTTTAGCTAATGAGCTGATCTGCTAATGGGACCTCGCTATTCCAAAAATGTCTGAACATATAAAAATATTAATGTCCATGCAACTAAAAATGTTTGTGTGTAGCGAGCAGCTTTACTCCACAGTGTCTTCGTTCATTTATTTTTGGGATTTCATTGCATGAATGCAATGAGACTACATGTGTGCCTTTGGAGACCATAGCTAGCCAAGAATCATATGAGGTCTGATGAGCCTTTGTGCAAATTTTCGGTGGCCATCTGACTCCCATCTGGGTCTGTTTGCAATTATTCTTAACACTAAGCGAGAGTTGGTCCCCTATAGTGTCCCTAGGAGAATAAGAGTGTTAAGATTTCAGACAGGATGAAGGACTAACACCAGTTAGCCACCCCCTGGTTCATTCTCCAGAAAGTGTCCCTGGAGTCTATTTAAATTTGTAGGCTTTAAAAAAATCAAACTGACTGAGCAGCTGACAAGGTAAACAGATAAATATTTCCCCAGAAAGTATGGACTAAAAACAGCAGGTCTATGGAGATAATTTAGGAATTGAATGGATGAACACAGGAAAATGATAAACAATTGACAGCTTAGACTTTGTCGAAAAACAGTACAGATAAACTGAAATGAAAACACTCTTTCACTTCTCATTCCCGTTCTGAAAGTACTGTTCTTTGACTGGGAGTTTATCGACTTTCAGATCACAGAAAACATCTTTCTGAAACTGAAAGAAGGAAGCGCAACATTGATTTCAGGCCCACATCCCAGTTTGGCAGCCAGCACATATGTGTCCGAGTGAAAATACAGAAGTGTTTGAGTTCTCATGGTGTTCTAATGTGTGTTTGTTGTAGACTTTGCAAAGTTTGACGTGCTGTACAACAAAACATTTGGTCTGTGTGAAGCAGACTGTGCCCAATATGTCGTATGGAGCTGGAGTCAATCTGCTGGTGCGTCATGGCCGTGGAAGTGTTGTGCTTGTGCCTAAGAAGTTGATACACGGGTACGTAACCTCAGTGGGATTACTCCCAACATGCCCATATTAGGCAAGATCTCCCAGTTTGTCCATCTGATGTTCTCAGACATCATGAAGTGCGGTAACTGGAAGGGTCAGACAGCCTACAGATCTCTCCGGATTCTCAGAATTGTGGAAAGTTGCTCAGCCACTCGTGATGTCTGCCTTTTATCTCACTCTAGTTGGGCTAATGTTTAGCAGATAGGCTGTCGGATGACAGAGCCATTAAGAGGAAGTGGTCAGAGGAAATAAAAGGTAGTGGGAGTGATGGGGCTGTGGCTTTTAAGAAGCCATTTTATAAACATAGTCAGAGCAATAAAACTGAGCATGTTGATGTAGTGGAGTGGAAGAAAGAAATGGCAACAAAATGTGCTAATTCATTATGGTAGATACGTGTGATGGTTGATGCTGGAAGCAACAGGGGTTATTTCATCTGACCAGATGTTAACACCCGAGCACATAAAAGAAAAATAGTTCTATTATGTTTCTGGTTGGCTTGTGAACTACAGCAAGATGACTATTTATAGCGACCAGTGGCTCTAAAGCCATGTGAAGTAAATCAAAACTAGGGAGAGTGACTTTGAGGCTGAGAAGTCCATCACAGCGGTAAGGGCTATGTAAAGATGTGCAAATGATTCATAGTACACAGTAAAGTTAGCAGTGGAGTCACAAACTCAGTGGGAGAGCTGTGAGAAAGACTTGAGTTCTACCAGCCAGCTCATGTGTGATCTCACCAAGGGAGTGACCACAAACAAGCTGCTGTTCTTTCATATGATGCCTTTGCGTTGGCCAGAAATGAAAGCATAGCTCGTAGCAACAAACCCACACTGTTCTGTACAGACAACTCCAGCCTCAACAACATGTCCTATGTGAAACCAGGATGCCTGAAAGCAACACTGCGCAGAACCCCAACTGATATCAGTCCTTTCTATCCAATAAGCTACACAGGATTGCATTAAATGTAACAGGATTACAGTAATCTGATTACAAAAAATAGTAAACGCATCATATTAATCTTGTTGCGGAGGTAACTTTGAAGAAAGAGCATAATATAAAGGTGAAGTTTGAAGTTTTACAGTCTTTGATCAGAGTAAAAATCAAACTGAAATAGGGTAGCACTTTCCTTAATGTGGATATAAAGCGTACGCTTGTAATTTGGATTAAATTATTTCTCAAGATAACACACAGACCCCAAATGAGAAAAAAAAGAGATCCATCCAAGATAGCTAATTGTTTAATTCATTATGCCACCTTTAATTAACTAAACATATACTACCGTAGAGATCTAGAAGTTCTTCATATCTTTTAATATCAAAATCACAAACAGATGTCTTTGTCTATACTCTAATTATAAGAAGGCCTCTTCTTTTGGCAATGTCCCGCTTTTGCTTTTAATTAATGATTTACATACTTTAGGAGAGAAGAAAGGGGTGAGGGGAACAGACGAGGGTGTCAGACCACACACAATCTTCAGCGCTGTTCAGCTACTGATTGCACACGTAGGCGGTGTCTTACCTTTGCAGCACCGATTTGCTCCTTCCGAAATTTTTCCAAGGGAGTAATCAAGACATCATCTGCGTTCTGAATCTGAATTGGAAATGAAAGAAAAACAGAAAGACAGATGTCAGCCTGACTGTATTACGTTATCTGAGTCACTGTAACCCTCTGTAGGACTATTATAAAGATAACTATTATAAAGAAAAACATAAGAAAAACCTAATCTAGTAGTCATTCAGTTTTATTACAAATGTGTCACACTGGAAATCATGACTGAGAGTCTCCCAGCTAAAGTCAAATAGGCCGAGAGATGCAATAGGTCCAAAAAGATGTGGAGGATAGGGCAATCACATTCATTAGTATCTCTTAAACCACTGACAATGACCAATATGTTACTGCGAGGGACCAAAATGAGTACAGCAGAGATAAGAGACAGAGCACTCAACAATGGTCTTGCTAGGCAGAAGAAAATGGATCCTTTTTATGTGAGCAGTGAAGCACCAGCATTGTCAAACCTCGCTGAAATATGACACAGAACTGCAGATGAGGCAGCTTTACAAGCGCAGCCTGTGATGCATTTTAATTTTTGAGGTAGTGTATCTCTCCACATCTCTCTACACGACCTCTGAATGGTCACAACCGAAGTAAAAGGTCTCTCCGGGAGCCTCTCCCCTTTTATTCCAGATAGAAACTGATAGGGTGAGGTATATTGTGCCAATTATAGTCCATGCTCAATCCTTGCGGGTGAGTGGTTCAAAAAGGTGCCATTAAGGTGCTTCTGAATTTCCTGTGGAGGAGCTCTCATCCATCGGGGTCAGATGACATCAGACTGGTGGAGCCGCTCTACAGGAGGTTCTGTCACAAATGACATGGCTCTTAGGTTGATTTAAGGAGTGAGGCAGTGTGGTGAGCATATGTGATGAATCTATGATACATTTTGTAGTGTTGGCTTAAATAAGCTATCAGTTCATAAGCCACTGCTATCAGTTCCTCTCAACACACCCTTTGTCATGACAGAGTTTTTGTTTGGAACCATTAATTAATGCATTTCAATCTTAAAAAAATAACCCTGTCACACATCGACTGAGTGACTTCAATAGGAGGCAAAAATCTCTCTGAGCCTGCATTGTTTTCCTGCTCCTTCTACATGCAGTGATGAGAGATAATGTAAGCTTGTGTTATATATCTGTAGCTTGGTTGTAGTAATGTAAGATAATTACATCATATTTAGTGTCTATCAGAAATAGATGTTTCACACAAAAAACCACAAGATTTTAATGGTTGCACTGTATCATAATTCCAGATATTTGCAGTCTTATATCACAATTGCCTATTTCCATGTCCCTATGAGACCAACCAATGAGTCCCAACACTCTGGCCATTTACAGATCAATGAATAACATTCATTAGGTTGTATCAGTTGCAGTGGTCTCTGATATATGAGACATGGAGTGAACATTTGGTACCTGTGGATGTGGTAGAAATGGCTATGTGAGCCCAACTGTTAATGCTAGAGCAGCAGGAGCATCTCCAAAATGTGAAGGACAAATAGTGAACTAGCAGTGGGGAGCAGGATGATGTGCTGTAACAAGTCTGATATGTGGCACCTTAGGCTCACAACCTACAGGACTTAAAGGCTCTGCTGCTATGTGCGAGACAGGCCGCGGGGCACACTCAGAGTTAGTTGTTCAGCAAGCTGAATCTTGTTGGTGAATATAGTTTTTTACTACTCCCTCTGTCAGGGATTGTTGTGATGCTGCAGAGTTAATTTGGGGCCAAAAATCTAGAGTGTAAAATTTTTGTGGAGTGGATAGTTGCTCTATAGAGGAAATTTCTGTGTAACATATAGTCAAACATGTATTAAAGACAGAGAGTTTGCACAGCAGTGTACATTTTATCCCTTTTTGATATTATCAGTCCTGAACATAGATGGATGGATAGCTGGATAGAGAACTACATAGATAGACAGACAGGTAGTTTACACAACCCTGTAGAGAAGAGTGTTAATTGGAACCTAAAACTGTAAAGTCTAAGCTTTCACACATAGATTGACACCCTCCTCTCAACTCCTACTATATAAGAATTACAATTTTAGAATAGAGCAGTATTTTCATCGGTACGAGATGACACATTCAGTATCACCGAAGAGGCTGTATAATGCACACATGAATAAGAATTGAAAAATGTTTCAGTAAAAAGGATTTGAGCTCAAGTTTAAACCAGAATCTGTAACCTTCATTTATAATCAGCTGCTTGTTAGAGCTTTGAATGCAGAAACTGCTCCATAACCACTCCCAACCTTTGGTATTGTCCATCTTTGAATTAGATTCAGAAGCATGAGGAAAAAGGTACTTCCGTTAGATGAATCAAGGCAATTTGGTTCTAAGTGACACTTAAACATTAGAAGAGTGGAGGACATTTGATGGTCATCAAATCTAGATGGTATAATCCTCCAGTCATATAAAAGCCATTATGTTATCTGCTGTGTCAACAGCAAGACTTATAACACGCATTGTGGTAATGTCATATCCTCTGTTTTATCTCCCATGCTTTCAATTTAATGAAGCATTGTATTATCATGTTTTAGAAGTAGATTTCTAATACCATTAGCTCTTTTCAATCTCATTTAAATGGACAGAACATTAGATATAAAACTCTCTCGTCTGCTGAGATTACAATCTAATATTTCTAAAGGATATATTGTGAATTGTTTCTGAAAGTTAGTGGTAACTAAGACCTGACTGGGTACAGCATTTGTGTGTTTTGGAACAGGCTGAACTGTATGTTCTGGATTCAGAGGATATCATTATCAATACTACATTCAAATTGATTACAAGAAGGAGAAGAAATAATGCAAAACATAGGATAATCAGCCTGTCAAAATTGAAAATGCCCAAGATATTAGATTATGAATTTGCAATATGTTGATTCAGATATTTATACACGAGAGCAGCCAACTTATTTAAGACTCAATGGATTACTTTTGAGCTGGCATTGTGCCGAATGCCCTCAGCAACAGCCTCTCTCAACAGGATTAAATCCATATGAGCGAGCACAGTGTGATGCTTGAAAGGATGCAATAGCGCTAAGCAATTTCATTACCAGATAGGGAGAGGAATGTCAATGTGCTGCATTTCCCCTGCTCCAGGATTTCCCAGACCAAATATCAAGCGGATCAAAAGTGCTACTCTGAGGTTAATTTGCAGCGAGATCAGAATGCCACCAAGGCCAGATCAAATCAAACAGTGCAAAGTGTTCCAACTGAAATTCACCCCTGTCAAAAATTACTTTACAGCTGGTTTAAATGTAAATATCCATTCTCGACAGTTTGTGAAAATGACCGACTTACTTGCAACATTTGTCTGTCTCGCTATAAAGAGTCCCTTATGGTAATAATAACAATTCTATTGGATTTGTTCAGGAAATAAATATCCATTTATCTTTCTAATCCGAGCATATTCTATGAATAACGTCCCATTCATTTCTTGGGATGTGTTTATATGTTTTTGTTCATACATGCCAGTGGTTTTAATCACTGAAGCATTAAACTGCGACCTTGTAATATGCAAGTCTATAACTGGTTAGTAAATATCTTTTCTGCCTGTTTTGTTTTGACAGTGTCTTGACAACGAGTAGCCAACGCACCAAAAATCCAGCGAATAAATTGAAGACCTTGGTACATGAATGTGCACACAAGCTTACACACGAGCTTTTCCATTTTTGCTGGTTGAAGAGGCGTCATAAGAGCCAGCTCGGTCACCGTGCTGCTCTGTCGTTCAAATGATAGAGCATATTTTTGTTTGCTGCTTTGTTGTTTTACCCGCACATACACTTTTCTTGCAAGCACGGCTCCAGGCAAGAAAAGAAAACCCTGAAAAAGGCACCTGGGCTTTGACAAGTAAATGTTTTATCGGCTTGTGCTTGCCAGTTCCAATCTGCCAAGTGTGATAATTTAGAAGATGCCTCTGACAGAAACGGGCCAGAATTTTAGCACTTGGGGAGAAAAATATTGAGAACTGCCTAATTGGGATTTGTATCAACCACATATACGCTTTCAATATTGCATCATTCTCAATTTGTAGTGCAAAGGTGTATGATAAATCAAACGAAACGACCAGATCGCGGAACAGTGATATGGTTGTTTTTGCCAAGTATTGATTTGTTGCAGTGTGTGATGGTTTGCAGAAGTGGAGAGGATGAGGATAAAGGGATATATATTTGTAATGTGACAATAGACTAACATTACGCTAAAGAAGAGAAATCTTGATCTTCTTGAGTCGGATGTTTAACAAGCCCGTGTTCCACCTCAGAGAAGTAGATAAACTATGACTAAAATACTGCTATCAGTTTATCAGTTTGTCATGTGAACGTATCCATCAGTTTAATATAGAATAGTCCCAGTAAGGCTGTCTTTACACTTTGGGATCATAAAGAAATTTTAAGTGGTAAATATGAATCTATTGATTCAACTAAGCACCCTATAAGGCCCTATAGACCTTTATTGCTGGAGATGATTACATTTCCAGTTAGATTCTCTCATCAGTTTAGCTGTCATGTATGAATGATTAAACTAAACCTTTGGGATCTAAATGCAGCTGATTATTAATGCAAACTGGTGTTTCTTTAAGTGTGAAATCCAGCAGTAAGATGTCGTCGAGTGTAATGAAGGAATGTTAAAAGGAGCCACTGGAGCAGCTACAGAGTGAGTCAAATAACACACAAGCGTTTTCTTTACATGAAAAAGAGTGAGAGCCAGACGTCTGCACCCCTTTGTCTTGAGTTGTATCAAAGCTAGTTAAAGCCAGGAGCATCAATTGAAAACACTTAAGTCAATAATACAGTAACAAAAGGATCAACGAAATGGAACCAGCCCAGCTCATTAAAGTAGGTGTAAGCAAGGTCCCCAAGGCCTAATTAAGGTGTTAAATGCTTAAAAACATTATTCCCCTGATCATAATGACTGAATAAAACATCCTATTTCATGCTGATGGTGTGATGATGTAACCTTGATTAAAAAGGAGGCGTGCATAAGCTGTGTGTTTCTGTCATTTCTGTTTGAAGTTTGCGTTCTAATGAAGGTATGTGAATAGCAGGGGGCAAGAATCTCATTGCAGAGTTAAATCTCTTTCTGGTGCAGAGCTGTCATCTGCAGCAAGCTGAGGAGTTGTCCTCCAATTTTTATGAGCTCTGAAATGAAAACAAACCTTTTGCAGGCGAAGTAACAGAACAGTGTAAGAATAGATGTGACACATTTGCCCTTCATATTTTATCGGAGAGTAAGCTGTTAAGTAAGGATGCGAAGAAGCTGCTGAAATTGAGACAGGAGCTGGTTTGTGTCTCCCAGGAGGATTTACCATTTGTTTTAAGTACAGTTTTGGCTGCCTGTGATACACTATGATGTTTGTTGATAGTAGAAATTTGCAGATGTTGTAGATATATTTTCATCTTTGGCTATTTATGTTTCCCCAAATGGTGTGGAAAGTCACACCACAAAAGTTGGGATATTGTCTAAAACCTAGATTAAAGCAGGGTGCAGTTATTTTCTAATCTAATGAACAACATTTAATCCACAGATGAATACTGCTCCAAAACCTTTATGTACCTTTAAGCACCGATAGCGCCTTACCAGATGTGCACGGTGGCACTTCATTAGGCACTAATGCACACTCAAGCCATCAGAGATGCAGGCTTTTTAACCGACTGCTGATAGCAAGCCAGACGGCCCCTTTCCTCTGTAGTCAAGAGAACACAATGTCCATTATTTCCATAAAGAAATTCAATTCATCAGACCACAGAGCAGTTTTCCACCTTGGCTCTGTTAATTCTAAATGAGCTTTAGTTGAATAAAGAAGGTAGCGTTTCTGGATCATGTTCACATAGTTCTTCTTCTTTGCATGATAGAGCTATAACCTGCATTTTTCTTAGATTTCAGAACCTCTTATGATCTTTACTTCTGAGAGACTCTAGCTCTCTAAGGTGCTCTTTTTATAACCAATCGTGTCATTGAAATATGGCCAGTTACCTAATCAGTTTAATCCTGTTCCTCTGGATGATCCGACCACTTACTTTTCCAGCCTTTTGTTGCCATCAAATTTTTGATGAGCAAAGATTTTTTTGATGAAATTGTAAAATCATTTAGTCACTTTTACCATTTGATATGTTTTACTATGAACAAAATGTTATTTTATGAGAATTGCAAATAATTCCGTTTTATTAATATTTTAAACTACATCCCAACTTTTTTAGAGTTGGGCTTGTAAATTGGACTTGGTGGATGTGGCCGCTTCATCACTTTTTCCTCTAAATAAACCAGCAGCTTGCAAAGTTAATGACTGTGGGCATGGATTAGGAATCTGAGAACAAGGTGTATCAACTTGGAGGAAGGTTCAGCATTAGGGTCTTTTTATTTCGGAGCTAAAACCTGAAAAGCTCTGTAACTTATTAATGATTCACTGATAAACCATTTTCTTATTTACATTTTCAGTTTAAGCCATGTATGACACAGAGAATTTATTGAAAAAGTAAAGTAACCAAAGTTTATATTCAGTACACTGCGACATGTTTATGTGGGAACAAGAGTGCTCTTTGGATGAGGTTAATATTTTGACACTCTGTATATGTATCAGTGATTGAGGTGAAGAAAAGTATAACCAGTGGTATCTTGGCTCATGATAACTGAGGTTTACTTTAGCTGTGGGGTGGATAGTGCAATGGTTTGATAATGTTCGTTCCAAATACTTTTCAGACTTTCATTAAACAAGCCACCATGCATGTAGCTCAGAACAATGACTGCCTTTATTTCACAGTGCTGTTTCACGGTCAGTGGGACATTCCTCAGTTCACAGGTCAGCACACAAGGTACTCTCAAAGCAGAGTTACTGTACTGTTAAATCCTGAGACCCCCACAGTACCAGGATACACTCTAAACCATTTGGTCTCAGCCATATAAAAAATATAAAAAGCTACATTGGGATTTTTATTTAATTTTTCCCCTGCTCCCATTTAGAAAGAACAACAGGAAAACTCAATCTGGGCTCCAGTGCAGCCATAAAAGGCTCCATCCCAGGGGGATACGATCATCACTCCAAAAGCCACAACATCAGGGCACTGCCCTTCCACTGCTAAATGCCATCCACGCTCACTGGTGCTGAACCTTCTCAAACCATGCAGAACTTGAATCACTTTCACTCTTTTTATGCTGCTGAAAGGGTAATCTAAGAGGCAATAATAGTGGGAATCTTTTGTAAAAGATAGAATTTGGGATGTTTTCAGGTGGAATAACACACTTGGGTAGTTGGCAAGCCAAACAGAAAGCACAAATCAAAAAGACTTTAGGCCTGGCTACCCACTAAGCCAATAGACAATCAGCCAAGTACACAGGCACAGGAGTGAAAATCAAGGTACTGACCCATCGTATATATGTATGTATCATATTTGGAGGGAGTGTATTCTGAATGGCGCAGAGGAGAGGATGTCTGCTTCATAAAAGAAGTGGATTTCTTGTTGATGCATCAGTGGTTTTAAGTCCTGTTCCCTTAAGAAATGGTTTTTGGTTATTGTTAATCTTCTTGAATATCTGACTTTACTGTGGAGATAAAGGTTTTTTTACCAATCTAAGAGGAGTTGACTATTTATTTTATTATTTTTCCTGGAGCATTTGAAACTTTTTTGACTTGACTTTACTGTTTGGTGGAATAATTACACATCAATTGACATCACTAATTAGCTCTTTACAAAAACGATTCGTAGAACGTGAAAATTATACTGCATGTAAACTATAATTAGGTCACTGAAACTGGATGGTTGTGTTGTTCAGTGAATCATGCATTTGTAATTAAACAGCACATAAAAAATCTGAGAACACAACCATGAGCAATACTTTTAGAATATGAATTAAGTAAATACTTTGGGCCTAGGTTGACATTGCATTTCCAAAAGCTACATGTAAAATGCAGCATAACGTAATGCTAACAGAACTTGAATACATCAAAAAAGCTACTACATTACCTTACATTATTGAAGCCATGTACATCTGCCAGCAAATCATTTATTATAGATGTTTTTATTGGTGAATCTGTAGTTTCATAAATGGTGATTCTTGCAATGTCTGCTTATACAAACTGAGACTGGATGTGGTGATTAACCAGGTAAGAGCCAACTCTCAATTCTCCAGTGGAACCAGCTCTCACTTCCCATCCGTATTACAGACGGCCATCTTGGCTTACAGCAGGGGGACAGAGCTGGGCTGTCCCTTTGGATAGAGTTGCTCACTTCTACTTTAATGGAAGCTTAAACCGCTATAGTGGGAATAAGGTCAATTAAATACAGCTTTCAATGCTGAGCCTATGTTTACTTTGCCTTGACTTCATAAATGAGCATTTTTAATAATTTATCGCTTATCTCAATTTACGCCAAGGTGGCACCGCTGTGAAGGAAAGACCCAGTTTTGGAAAATGAGACCTAGAAAGATGCTTGGCGTTAGTTGCAGTCCTGGGAAGGTGCCAAATAATCCACACACTTAGAAGAGACAGCCTTTTCTAAATAAATGAGCTTCAAAATGAGCTGCTGCACCTGCTGTGGCTTATTAGGCAATGTCAGTGACAGTTTCACGAACCCAACTCATGTGAGTCACTCGCTGTGTACAGTTCATTTGTAGGAAGAGAAGAGATAAAAGGATGCTTTCAGTTCAAAGTAACCGTAACCACATTATAGTCTTCATGGAAAACTATCATAAAAAGTTTTTGTTTTTTTATTTTTTTGAGGGATTTAAAAGATACAACGTTTATATATGGCAAATTACTGACTCTTGTACCCCAGAGATTTAAAATGCATGCGAGACGAGAATAAGATATTCTTCCTGCATCACCCACATTACGATCAGAGTACAGAGATCACAGTACAGCCATGTGTCTTGCATATTCCAGAGATCTGATGAGACGCAGACTGCTAGGTGAAGAGCAAAAAGATGATGCAAACAGGATGCTTTTCAAGCAAGTATACAGGGATGAGGGGGACAGTGAGAGCTCGGAATAGAAATTTACTTTTTAAATCTTATCAAAGATGAACGAAACACTGACTTCTGTAGGTTATACTATTTGTCATTGTTGCTTTGATTTATCTATTTTTTTCCTGCATTAGGCTACTTAGCCACCATGAATTTCATTGTTTTGGTCTTCATTCTCATGTGTGGCTTCATTGAATTTCTCTTAAATTCTGGCGCTCCCTGCTTCTCGTCTTGACGCGTTTTATTTGTTGTACCATGACACAATATAGAAATAAATAAACCAGCAGATGCATGCATTAGTGTGCATCTGCCTCGTTTCTCGTGCTTATGCATATAAGTGCTGCAAACACAGGAAACCACACTTATGTCATCCACATTCGTGACTCTCACACCCCCCCAAACACACACACAACTAGGTGTGCCTAAATCTGCCCTCATTATCCATGAAAGCCATCAGATGAGTCATAACCATATGCAAGAGTGTTGTTTGAGGCAACAACAACAAACAATTATACAAATAGTTTGAAACTCCTTCATTGCTTGAGTAGAAGAGGAACATCCAGAATGTGTACAAACTGCGTTTTAGAGCAAAGAGATGGCACCAATGCTAAAAAGCGTAATGAAAATAAAGGCTCAGTTATCTATCCGCACTCTTAGTGCTTCCAAAAGTTTTTTGGAAATGACGTCTGCTCTGACGTGAAAATATTCAAATGACTCATATTTTTCTAAGTGTCTGTTGTAAACACCATAATCTGTTTCTCTTACATGCTCCTCAGGGGAAGCCAATGGCTTTAGACTTTTTCTAACTCTTCAAAGGGCCTGAAAGAGAAGAGACCCTCTCACTTTCCTCTACACAGAGGATAGTGGGAGGACTTTTTAAAGAGAATTGATTGGTCTGTTGGCTGTGCTTTTACATGAATTGCTCTCAGCAGCTAAATTAAATCTCATGTTACCCTGGTAAGCAACAAATCCTGATTCAAAATACAGCTGCCCTCAAGGCTTATTATTGACATATTTTTAAAGTGATTTACACGATTGTTTGTTTTTGTGTTTTTTTTTTAAATTTATCCATGTTTCATACCTGCTTCATCCTATTTAAGGTCGCATGGGGACAGAAGCTTATCTCAACTACAACTGGGGGAGAGGTAGGGTACATCCTGGACAGGTCGCCGGTCCACCAGAGAGCCATTTGTTTGCTTTTTAAATACTATATGCAAAAATGAAAGTCTAATTCATTATGCATACATTCTTAGTATAGATGCAGAAGAAATAAATGGCATAGTCTACAACTTGTTGATATTTTGCATATATATATTTATATATATATATATATGTATATCCATGTATTTTAAAGCTCTGCATCATTTGCTAGATGACCCTGACATTGCACTGACACAGGTGTTACATACCACGATATTGAAGGGTGATATGAATTTATCAATGCCATCTTTCTGCTTGTAAAAAAAAAATTGCGTGACAGAATATTCCTCAGAGCTACGCTGTCATTACAGTGGTGACCCTCATCTTCAAAGGGCAAGTCTTTCCATCATAAAATAGGACTTTGAATGTCAGGAGATGAATGCTCACATTGAGATGTCAACTATATGAGATGCCTGTGTTGAAGCAACTCCAGCTGTAGTCTAGTTAAGCCAGTCTATACAATGCATAGTAAAGCAGAGGCAGAGTATAATTTCTTCAGTGTTAGATTTACTTTACAATTCAGCGTTTATCCATAAATAACATCTTTTATATTCCTAACATTACCCATTTTTTTTTTTTGCGTTGGAAAAAAAGGCTGTAAAGAGTCTGCTCCTTGTTATCATGAATATGGCAGAGAAGCCAAATTGCTTTCAATGTGGTCATTATCATAAAGTCAAAAGCCAGGACAGTTGGTGTTCTAAATTCATATCTCTTTTGAATATTATCATTTAGGGTGTAGGTGTGGCGGTAGGGGTTGGGGGATGGGGAGGGGGGATTCTGCCACATTGTTATACCCACTGGGACATAGACCCCACCTCCATCACCCTTGGCCTTTAAGTCATGCCTGGTTTGTCTGCAGACATTCGGCCTTGTTGGAGGCTTGTTTTCCGACCTTTAGACCAACCAACCAGAGCTGTAAGTGCCACATAGTGTGGGACACGAAACACAATATCCCGTGCCTTAAAATCAGCTGAGCTCAAAAATCCATCACAGAAAACATGAAGGCCTAATTGGTTTTGCCAAAGTTTCCCTGTTGCATTGCTGTTTTATTGTGATTACATTAAAAATTCTCATATCACTGGGTAGTGTTTATTATGTTACGCTCTATTTACTATTAATTATCTGAAACAGAAAGTAAGAAAATCAACTGAAAGAGAAAGGCCTCAAAGTAAAGGGATGTGAGTGCCTATGCTCATTCCTGTGTCCTCACAAGGTCGGTACATGATCTTTTACAATTCGTGCTTGTGAGTTGTTGTTTTTTTTTGAAAATTACATGGAAACAATCAGGAGTATTTAGGCAAAAGTTAATGTCATTCCCTTCACCGACATTGTGCTTTTGTTTATGTTCTTGATTGGCTAGAATAATTTTCAAAGACCAAATCATGTTTACAACTGCTAATATTTGGACTTTAGCACAACAAACACATCCAGAGTAGCTCTATTTACAGCATGCACATAAAGAGATTGGTGAAAAGTAAACTAGATAATATGCAAAATGTGCTTTATTTTGTTGCTGCATATCAAGCTATAAATAGTGCCGTCAATCAGGGGACACAATAAAATCTGCAACACTTTTTGTTGCAGTCTCCTTGTTTCGTTCTGTCACTAAAATAATTGCATTCTTACCAGGCGTCTTCTTTCCTCTTCAACAGTGTTCAACAGCTGGGAGAATTCTTTAAATGACTGGGCTGGAAACAAAAAGAAAGATCATTTCAGAAACACCTTACTGGAGCAGAAATACTGATAACAATAGCCTTACATGTATGATGTACAGCATCCACAATATATTCATCATTGAGCTTATAAACATGGTCTCTCTGGTCTTCCAAACCTTTGTGTAAATGGACCAAAGTGTCGAAGATGATGCATGGGTCCCCGTGCCAGGCTGTAGGGGCTGATAATGATGTTGCTGTGTTGGCAAGCAGAGCAGCCTGACCACTGCTAAATGGCTGGATATGGGGTGATACAGGAGCTGACCAAATGAGGCCAAATTGTATCTACATACATACAAATATAGATATGTATGAAAGATACGATTTGATGTTGTAGACATACGTTTTCACCATCTGGGCTGTACTTGAGTAGCCCAAATTACATTCTGCTAGGCTAGAGGAATTCAGCACACAATGCATCCTACCTTATCTGCTGTAGAGTTGTGCCTCAATAGCTTCACAGCTTTATTAAATGCAAGGCCAGATACAATTTGGCCTCTTTCGGTCAGCCCCTGTATCACCCCATGTCCACCCATTTAGCAGTGGTCAAGCTGCTCTGCTTGCCAACACAGCAACATCATTATCAGCCCCGAAAGCCTGGCATGGGGACCCATGCATCATCTTCGACACTTTGGTCCATTTACACACCAAAGCTTTTAAAGACCAGAGAGCAATGATTTTGTGCCAGTGATCCTGCAGGCAGGCTGGCTTTCTATTAATGCTACCAGCTCCTTTATCAACAGTGCAAACCTCTTAGGGGGTAAAGGGCACAGCAGGATCTGCTGATGGGACAAGATTAGAAAGGAAATGGGAGTCAAAGTGGGTTACAGCTTGCATATAATTCAATGGTACATGAAGGAAAGGCAATTGAACCGATGAATCACTGAATTAAATGAAGAATGGATGAATAAGGAAGATAAGCTTGTCCAGAAATAAGGACACTTCCTGTATAAGGGAATTTTTTCACACTGTTAAGAGTTTTTTGTCAATTCTATGGGCTGAAGTGTTGCCTTATGGATTGATATTCAACTCTTTTGATCTCCATTTGTGCTCATCTGATTTGTACTCTCCCGAAATGCTGTGAGCAGCTCTTCGAGCCTGAAGAATTGACCTTCTGCGGGATGAGACCTCAACTTTCCAAAAAATTTAAATTTCTATAACCACATCAATCTTTTGGTCCCATTGATTCCTAGATAACTGACATGGAATGTGAATGTCACTGCTGTAAGTCATAGAGTGAAATCAATAAAAGGTCAGGTGAACCCGTCTGGCAGCACACACAAGAATCCAGTCTTATGTGGAGAGGTTGGGAGCATCAAAGTGAAATGTGCCAATACTGCATCAAGATCATGTGTGGCATTCACTCAAGGGTCTCGCTATGTCAGTCAGAAAGCTCGGTTTCATTGATGACTAGATTGATTTCAACAAGCTGTTTCATTTTTTCCCCTCAAATAGTTATTGTGGCCTTTTCCTTCTGAGTTGGTCAGTGAACACAGTGGTACAGCTGAGAGAGTAAGGAGAGATACTGGAACTCTTAAACTTTAGGTCCAATTATATCGCAGTATATCCAGTGTTGAAGACAGAAGGCTTTACATAACTTTGAAGGGTGTATGTGAAAATTAAGGGGGTTATAACACAGACTAAATAGACCACATAGAACCCATTTCAGAATGGTTTTCCAAAATACCACCCCCCACTGTCAGAGATCTGTAATGTGACTTATGTCTCATTGGGAGTTAAGAACCTGGATAATTTCTCCATCAAGGAAAATCATGGGGGGCGTAAGGATGTGTGACACCGGCTTATCTGCAGATATTCACATCTTCATTGTAAACAAATGAATAACATAGATAATTACACTGGTCGGACTGTTCAGCTGTTTCAGACTGATACCTCCGGTTCAGGCTGGTCCTCATCCTCAACACGCACGTCTCTTTTTCAATCGCAGAAAATATTTTTCAATACTCATCTGGATTGAAGCGGTAAACATTCAGTGTAAGAGTTTAAAAAAACTACTTTATTTGATTCACAGCTGCTAGTGTTTAGACCTCGACAACCCGACTACATTTTTTTTTTTTTACGGCAAACTTTTGACTAGTTAACTTTATAAAGAAGGCGTAATCGCTTGTTTGCTATGGGTCGGGACAACATTGTATGCAAAATATAAAATATTTTTATAGGACTTTTTAATGTGTGATTTTATAAAGGTGCACGTGATACCAACCTTTCGTGAATTCTTTTATAGTTAATCTAACGCGACGCTGTGACTAGCAAGCTTCCAGGGAAGCACGGAGGGGAGGGGCTGTGTGTGTGAGTAGGCTATGCGAGAGAGACGCGAGGGAGAGCAGCAAGGAAATGCAGCTGAACGAATACGAGTATTTTTTAAATAGCGTTAAAAAAATAATAATAACGAAACGCAATATGTGGTGGCCGATGTTTAATCTGTGGCGCACCGCCACGAATTAGTCTATGTGTGGGAAACACTGCATTTAGTATTCTAATGAACATTACAGCCTTATGGAGAGGAGGTCGATATCCAGTCTACCCTCACAGATGGACAGTAATTCTGCAGTCTACAGCTCAGCACAGAGCAAAGGACTTAAGCAGGGGATAATGAGTACAGTGCTAAACAAGATGAGAAAGAAGAGGCCAGACTGGCAGTCCTGCCCATTAGAGCCAGTGGAGCCCTCTGCACAGCTGCTTTCATATCCTTGCTGGAGTCTACAGGGTTCACACCTCCATTAATCTCTGACACTGATCACAATTAGCTCCTTTGATCTCACATGGACTTGAGAAGATACACAAGAGGCATCATAAGCAAATCAATAGTGTAACCGAGGGTCTTCTTCTTGTTATATTGAGGTATCTAAAAGAACCACATGTAGCGTTCTCACATTCGCTGGCTCAAAACGGCAGCAGCACTTTATTCACACCTTCAGTTACAGGTTAACCCCGGAACCATTTCCTGTCTTGTGTACAAAATAAAAGCTCTTCACATTAATACCGGATGTTACAAACATGCTCAAACATCCCTCTATCCAGGGCTCATAAAAATAGCTTACATACCTACGGCCCCTCAAAAAGAAACGTCCCCGTTTCAACAAAAAACTGTAAAGACCACATTAGCTTTATCCATACACTTAAAGTAATGCAATGAAAACAAACACAACGCAATCCCGACACAATACAACCTGACTAGTGCAGTCACAGTAAAGCACGCCCCACCACATTATCATGCACACCAGCAAAAGCTGATACACTATAGCGTTTGGACATGCAAAACCACACACAAAGACAAAGTATCATTACAGCACATTTAACCTGGCAAAACAGAGCATTTGCTGACTTTCTTAACATTCCCTCTCTTAACTGCAACAGCATTACTAACTGAACAAATATAATCTAACTGTATGAGACATAATCCCTAAAATGAGCAGGTTGTCTCAGGAGCCTTCCTGACCGGGAAACTTTATGTTGTGCGTCCCCTGAGTCAGGGTGTTGACCCACATCCAAAGCCACTGTAGCAAGTGACTCTTGTGGCTCTCCATTGAACTCAGGCAACGTAGTGGAAAGAGCAGAAGGCCTCGGCAGCGTGTAAGGTTTCAGTCTGTTATAGTGTACTACTTTCCCACTTCCCGCACAGCTGGAAGGATCCCCAATGTGATAGGTGAGTCCTCGCTCCCCCTGTGTGTCTAACACTGCCATGACCCTGTAAGGGCCCTTCCAATGAGGAGCCAGTTTCAATCGATCCTCTGTAGGATCATGCAGCCAAACAAAATCCCCCACAGTGTATGGCCGATGACGAGCCACGCCATCATGGTAAAGTTTTTGTCTCTCATGAGCATCTGCAGAACCCAGCCTGGCTCCACCAAAAGCAGCATCCAATCTGCCCATGAGTGATGTCACAAAGTCATCATAGCCACAAGAAGAGTAGGAGTTGGCCCTCTGAGACAACAATAAAACATCCACAGGAATACGGGCCTCACGTCCATGTGTCAGAAAATATGGGGAGTAATTGGTGCAGGCATGAACAGATGTATTGTAGGCAAAAGCCACATGCTTAACATATCCATCCCACTCCCCTCCATAAGTCTGCAATAACTTGGCCAGCTGGTCTATCAGTGTTCTGTTAAAGCGTTCCACCATCCCATCTGACTTCGGATTATAGGGAGTGGTGCGTGTTTTTTTTATTCCCAAAAGCTCACAGAGTCTTTGAACAATCTCAGCTTCAAACTGCCGACCCTGATCACTGTGAACAGTCTCTGGAACTCCATGCACAAGAACATAGTCCTCAAATAGGCAACCTGCAACCGATTGGGCTGTTTGGTTGGGAAGAGCATATAAATTCACAAATTTGGTGAAGTAGTCTTCCACCACCAACACATATCGGTTTCCCTTTGATGTCACCGGCAGCTCAAGAATGTCAGCAGCCACTCTTTGAAATGGTCGTGTGGCTGGGGACCCACCCATAGGTGCCCGATGTCTTGGCACGGGTGCTCTGCGGGTCTGACAAGGCACACATAAGTCACACCACAGCTTAATGTCTTTAAACATAGAGGGCCAGTAACACACCTGCCTTGCTTGCTCAAACACTTTTTCCGCCGAGAAATGTGCAGATACCGGGCCCCCGTGCAGGTGCTGCAGCACATCTGAGACAAGGGAATGAGGCACCACCACCTGACACAGAGCATCTCCAGTGAGAGATGAGCTCACCTTTCGACAAAGCAGTCCATTTACTACTGAAAGGCGGGGATATTCGGTCCATAATTTGCGAAGCCACCGAGAGCTGCCTCTCATCCTCGCCCGAGGTGGACGAGATCCATCCCCCTCAATCCACTGCATGACTGGCTTTGTATCCAAGTCAGCCAGTTGAAGCTCCCTCATCCCCTGTTCTTCACTTGACAGAGCCTGAAGGAATGAGAGCACATCCGCCTCATTATTTGTCTCCGTAGGCTGACCATCTGTGTTGAGATCCGAGCTTAGCCGATTCACTATCTCCGGTGCTGGAGTAACTGTCTGTGACACAGTCTTTTCCTTCTCCGAGCTGATGACATTCACTTGAATCGCAGCATCCAAGAGGGTGACCTTGGACACACAGGATTCTGGTTGTTGAGGCCTCCGTGAAAGCGCGTCTGCATTTGTGTGTCGTTGTCCATCCTTATATTCAATGACCCAGTTGTAAGGATCTAGCTCCAGGACCCACCGGGCTCTTCTTCCAGTGGGATCTTTGTCGAGAGCCATGTTGCGGAGGCCTAAAAGGGGCTTGTGATCAGTGATGATGGTAAAAGCTGCTGATCCAATGTAGTGTCTAAACTGACGTACAGCCCACACTATAGCCCACAGTTCCCTGTCAAATGTGGACCAGCGCCTTTCGGTGGGGACAAGTGACTGACTGGCATATGCAACCACTCTTTCCAGCCCTTCCTTGTCCTGCGCCAGCACAGCTCCCACCGATTCCTGGGAGGCATCTGTATACACTCTAAAGGGGCTGTTAAAGTCAGGCATTATGACAACAGGAGCAGTTGACAACACTGATTTCAAATACTCAAAAGCTTCATTACATTCAGGTGTCCAGTCAAATGAAATGTCTTTACAAGTCAGCCGGTGCAGCGGGGCCGCACGTCGGGCAAAGTCTTTCACAAAACGTCTATAATAAGAGCACAGGCCCACAAATGCTCTTACCTCTGTTGGATGTTGGGGTGCGGGCCAGGTTTTCACTTTCTCTGTATTCCTGGGGTCCGGCTGTAGTCCATGACTGGAAACCACATGGCCCAGAAACACCACATGATCACGTGCCAGATGGCACTTTGCAGGATTCAGTCTGAGTCCTGCTGTCTTAATCCGGGAAAACACTTCGCGTAGCCTGGAAAGGTGCTCTTCAAATGTGGGACTGAATATCAACACATCATCCAGGTAGACCATGCACACTTGCCAGGGCAGGCCCCTAAGCACCAGTTCCATCATGCGCTGAAATGTTGCAGGAGAGTTCGTGAGGCCCATTGGCATTGCACGCCACTGGTAGAGGCCCCTGCCTGTAGTGAAGGCAGTTTTCTCTCTGTCGTCCTCGGCAACTTCCACTTGCCAATATCCGTTAGAAAAGTCCAATGTGCTAAACCAGACAGCACCTGCCAGCGCATCCAAGGTGTCATCAACTCTCGGGAGTGGATGCGAGTCTTTAACTGTCACACTGTTCAGACGTCGATAGTCCACACAGAACCTCCACTCACCATTCTTTTTCTTGACCAAGACGACAGGCGAGGCCCAGGGGCTGCAGCTCTCCTCAATCATCCCCTGTGTTAACAGGGCATCCACTTGGCGGTCAATCTCCCCCCTCTTTTCTGGTGAAGTGCGGTAGGCGCGCTGACGGACAGGAGGATGATCCCCTGTCTTGATACGATGTTGGATGAGGGTGCATTTCCCTGCTGGCCCCTTTGTGTTGTTAAAGATGTCTGTGTGTTCCCTCAGCAGTGCAATCAGCTGTTCTTTTTGCTGTTCGTTAAGTGGAGAATCGTCGAGAGACACAGAGGGTACATCACCGACTGCAATGGCAGAGCAGAGTTGAGCTGAAGGCTGTGGGAGTGTCACTAGCTCAGATTCCTGCACTGAGTAAAACTCACCAAGATGCATGCCTTCTCTCAGTGGAATGTCCTGGTCTGTAGGATTGAGCAGACGAGCGGTTGTGGCCCCCTCTTTTACCGAGGTCACTGTGTGAGCCACCACACACTCACTGCCTCTTGGAAGATTGGGCGCCAGATAACCCATAAAGTCTGGTAGTGGATCAGATAGCCCAGCTGGCGTCAGGCTAACAGGCACCATCATCTCACTGAGGGGTGGTAGTGTGACTGCCGTTGTGATGGAAACATTGCAGCATTCTGGAATAAAATCCTTGGTCCTTAACAGTGGGACAGCTGTCTCTCTCAACTGCAATCGACCTTGTTCAAAGTCCAAAAGGGCATGATTTGCTCTCAAAAAGTCCAGTCCCAACAGTGCTTTTTGTGTAGAACCTCTCATCACATAAAACACATGCTGCCAGAATTTGTTGCCCAGATGAAGGGTGGCAGTGATAGTGCCCAATGTGTCGAGCATCTGACCGTTCACAGCACGTGCATCAATCAGCTCAGCATTCAGAGGTCGTGTGCGTAGAGCAGGAACAGCCATGCGAAAATCAGAGCTGATAAATGATTCTGTCGATCCTGAGTCCACCAATATATTTATCTCCATACCTTCCAGGCTGCCCCTCACATAAGAAGTGCATCTGGGCTTCAAAGTGTCTTGAATTTGAACAGTATCTGGTAGAAGGGCGCATATCTCTCTTTCTAGGGGGCCCTTGCGTTCTTCAGCTGACGTTTGGGCCACAACACCAGCTATATCTCGTTTCCCGACTGGTGAGCAGGGCTCTCCCGCCCTGGAGAAAGAAAGCGCACTCCCGTCCGCCGCCGTGTCTCTCCAGCAAAGGTGGTCCTGGCAGGGCTGGGGCTCCGCCAACGTGGAGAGTGGGCGTGCTGCTCAGAGGATGTCCCATCCCTCTCTCTGTGGCTCTCCTCGCCACGTCTGTCCGACCAACCACGATCAGGCGAACGACCTCTCCAGCCCACTGGCGCTCGGCGTGACTGGCAGCCCAGCTCCCCACAGGTACACTGGCACTGACCTCGATGTGGTGGAGAATGTCTTTTCCATCCATCAGTGGCGTGATTTGACTTCAGCCGGTTGTTGTCCTCCACCATACGTCTCATGTCCGTTCTCAACTCTCTTATGTCCTCAGTAAGTCTGTCCACAGCACGATACAGCCCGCCGCCATCAGATACAGACTGCACCATTGCTGCTGCACTTCCACCAACCAGAGGTGGGTGGGACTGGCTGTTAACATAGTCCAATTTTAAAGTCTCTCGAGCCATCTCACACCGTCCAGCAATCACCAAAGCCTCGTCCAAGTCAGTAGCCCCTTGCTCATGACACTTAGCCCTTAGAGCCGGGTCAAGCCCCGCGAGGAACCGTCTGAACTTTTCTTCCTTGTGAGCTATTCCCCCGTAACCAGGGAAAGCATCCTGAACCAGCTTACTAATCTCTGCTGCATACACTTCCAGACTCTCACCTGGGGCACGGGGACGAGCAGAGAGATTTGCTCTAAAACAGTCCAGGAAATGTCTCTGTCCAAACGCTTCTTGTAGCTTCTCCTTCACAGCCGCATAGTCAGCCTGCACTGCTGCTGGTAAGCTATCCCACAGAAGAAATGCTGCCTTGGATAGTCGTGTTGGCAGAATCCTTGCAAGTTCATATTCATAATCCAGCCTGGAGCCTCCAACCAGAGCTCTCACACCAACCTCATACTGTCTTGCCCAGCCTGAGAAACTCTGCTTTTCTTCGCCGGTGAAAGGCGGTGGGAGGTCGATCTTTACATTGCCGACGAAAGAATGCTCTCCCATTCGTCCCTTATGATCCAGGGGATCAGCATCATGCAGCCACATTGTGCCTCACTGTCCTTTTAACTTTATTTACTGTCTATCGACAAGACGATGGCTGATGTCCTTCACGCGGATCCCGCGGTAACTGTACAGCGAAAAGAAAGAAAAAAAAAAAAACACGCCACGCGGGACTAGCAGTGGCTAGCCTTTGCTACCTAACTATCACTCTGATTTATACCTCAAACTTTGTTTTTCGGGATGGACGTCCAATAAACGGAGATCCCACCGCTGCCACCAATGTAACCGAGGGTCTTCTTCTTGTTATATTGAGGTATCTAAAAGAACCACATGTAGCGTTCTCACATTCGCTGGCTCAAAACGGCAGCAGCACTTTATTCACACCTTCAGTTACAGGTTAACCCCGGAACCATTTCCTGTCTTGTGTACAAAATAAAAGCTCTTCACATTAATACCGGATGTTACAAACATGCTCAAACATCCCTCTATCCAGGGCTCATAAAAATAGCTTACAATAGCATTAATTATAGATGTTTAGAACCAGCAAACTATAAGATTACTGTTAGCGTTGAGGTTAGCTGTAATGTTTATCCTCATTTGTAAGTGGCTTTGGATAAAAGTGTCTGCTAAATGCATAAACAGAAACACAAGATCTATTCACAACTGAATTAGCAGAGTATGCTGCATTTTATCTGAAAACAATGACTCTGATGAAGCTTTTTCTTTCGTTCAACACCGTCTACCCTCACAAATGTAAAATAAAAAACAAAAAAAGTTAATATTTTGAAATCTTAGCTTCAGGACATTTACACTCATGGCTCAGGTGCAAGAGAGCGACTTTCCTTTTCTGGGCTTTTATACTCAGCATGTCAGCGAGTGCAAGGCTCTGGCACACTGCACATAACATATGTGACATCAGGCGATTGTGTTCCTGGCAATTTGCTCGACCATGAGGAATTTATTTGTGATGCAGGATACCTCTGTCTGTAGATGTCATCCCCTTAAAACACGATGCTTCATATGCAAACTAATACAAAGAGCACGTATGTTTCTGCGGGGTGCCATGCGCCCGTCCGCAACCGCGCCTAAACTGTCCTGTAATAACACAGCTGGCAGTTTGATCTCTGACCCCTTCACAGACTGCAGAGTCCTCAGGCAAGGCACTGCTCCCCAATTTGGTCTTGATGGCCAGCAAGCGCCTTAGAATGGCAGCTCCACCACTACTGGTGTGTGAATGTGTGTGCGAAAAGACGCATGAGAAACACTTTCTAAAGTGCTTTGTAGAACTGGGGTTAAAATGAACTATACACAGTAATTACATGCACCTCTCAATTGCGGGCACATAGTTTAGAGCATCTATAGAGATAAATGTGAATAAACCTACTTTGTAAAATAAAGATATTTACAGAAAATGCTCAGTGCAATGCAAGTTACTGAACAGCTGCAACAACAAAGTGGCTTTCATATAGGGAAACAATTAAATACATACATAAAATGTATATATTTACGGTATCCTTTTGATTAATTAAATCTGGGTTCGTTAGTCAAAATAAAAACTAATAAGATAAATTCTTAATTTTCAGTGATCACATGATCAGAATAAAAAGAAAAAAGATTTTCTGCTTAAAAAAAGACGGATTGCTTACAGTTTCTGTGTGATGCCAAAAAGCTGACTGATAATATCAGAAATACCACTGTCACTCACATAACATTTCCAGAGGCAAGGCAACTGCCATAGATCTGGAAATCCCTGTTTTAAAATATCATCATGCTGAACAGTCATAAAACGGTTAAGATGCTTCCAGAATTCAATGAAGATTGAAAGGTCTGAGCTCAGGCCAAGACGACACAAATACTGAACAAAAAGGCACAACAAGTAATACTTTTGTTTTATAGCCTTTCATAGATGAGCCCCAGTATTCTGACATAATGCACCATGCACAGAGGAAACCAAAGTAAAGTAGAGAAGAATGTAATGTCTACATTTGTTTAGAGAGAACCCTATCTCCACAAAAAGCTGGTAAAGCTTCTGTTATTATTTGGAGCTGCTTTGCTGCTTCTGCTACTGGAGCAATTGAATGTTTTAAAGGAATAATGATGTCAGAAAAATATCAGGGCATTTTAGAATATGTCATAAACTTAGGTTTGAGTTGAAGGTCTCTCAGAAGAACAGTGACCTATAACATAAATTCAATGGCATAAAATAATGTTTGAAGTGATGAATTGCTGTTAAGTGATCAAAAATAACCACCAACCTCAATCCCACTGAAATCTTTGAAGTGAGCTCAAATTATTAAAGGCCTCCAGGAAACTTTTGAACTTGAACGAATAGCAGTGGAAGAGCGTCAGAAACTACCAGCAGACAGAAGTAAGAAGTTTCTTTATGGCTACGAGAAACACCCTGAAGCTGTCATTGTTGATAAAAGTTATTCAAGCAAATAAAGGAGGAAAGGTGTGGAAACACCGTGGGGTACATTTTATGCTTGATTTCGTTTCACAGATGAAAGGCCTTTTTGTCTTTTTTTTGGGGGGAATGACTTTCGACATTTTATCAAGATACTCTGATTATATCCGCTTGCATTTATCTGTAAGAACAACACAACAGCCATCTTGTTTCTCCCAGAATTCTTTAAAGAATTTCAGAGGTTCCTGTGTTAGATTACTGAAAACAAGGAAGAAATGTCCTCCTCTCCTGCCAAACTAAACTTACCAATGTTCACCTCATCATCTGTCTCTGCGTCGCCTATGCACTCAAACTGGAACTCCTGCAAGGACTGGGAGAACTTCTGAACAGCAGCAGAAAAACCTGGAGGATAAGATCATTAGAGCATTAGATCGAGTGTGGCAAATATTCATCAGGCCCTGACAACACAGGAATAAAATTCTACATAAGTCTTGTAGATAGGAAGTTGAATGTAACCTTCTTGGACTATTCACACACACTGCAGCCAATCATTAAGCACTTATTAACAAGTGACATATTTCCTCAACAGGAATAGATTACTTTTTAACCCAAAGCTTCCCTTTAACCGAAACTATGGAGTGATTTGTCCTACTTTAGATTTCTTGTTTCGTTAACAGTCCAATAAATTTAATCGTGGGGCCAACAAAATGTGCTGTACATTGGCCTAATTTAAAAGAATTCATGAACACACTGTAGAGATATAGAGGCTACTGATAGGATGGGATTTTTTTTTGTTTTTGTGTGGGCTTACCATGGCTCAAGTCCTGGAACCCAACAACTTAAATGGTTCACAAGCCTTGAGAGTAAAATTGAAGCAGACCAAAAGTGGTAGGGAGAAAAAAGAAAGTCATGCAGTGGGTTGCCAACACCTGCTCTCAGTCTGTGTATCACGCTCTCATGCTGCTCAAACTAATCATGAGCCAAATATGCGAAGTCTCAAAGCCCAAGAAACAAATGATACGCATTAAAAAGAGTTGCTAAACACGACGACCATTTCCCACATTTCAGCATCAACAAAGCTGTAAAAAGATAATGGAAAGCACAACATTTGTGCCCCATTAGACAAGCTCACACAGACTTCTCCATAATCACAAAACATATCCGATGTTTGCAGCCTCCAGACGTTTGTCTTGTAACACTTTACAGTATAAAGCAGCAAGTGTTAGTTAATATAAAATGAGTAAAAACGTGTCTCAATAACATGTTCTACATGTGTTATTTACAGCGTCATAAATATATTACTTCTAAATCATAAAAATTCTATAAGAAACTTGCAACAGTCTGTTCATAAACATTAATTAAACGATTTAAAAGCATTCCAAAATTGAGTTTTACCGACTCACTAATTACATCAATGTCGAACTTTTAATAAGCTCTCCCGTTCCTTTGTTAGGATTAATACATAACATGTATTACTTTTTTAATTAGTAATGCCCTTTTTAACATTTAGATTTGCTGTTTTGTAGCATATCCCCCTGCTGCTATAAAGCCATGAAGGTTAACAAGGAAACAAAGCTGACACACGCACAAAGAAACACTCTCCAAATAGGTACAATTTATAGTGAAGCGCAAAAGCCCCTTTTAAAGGCACTCTTCTGAAAAACTCTTTCCCAAGCTCTGCAGTGTTTATTCAAGAAAGATCAGGCTGATATGTGCATGTTCTCCTGTGATCTGTCATGTAATAGGAAACAGGAAGTTGAGATGTTTGTTTGCAATTCTCCTTCCTGCCAATCAGTTCTCTTCTCGACCATCCTGCAGCTCTGTGTCACAATGGCACCAGTATTCACACATTAGCCTGCTAATGTTAGCGTCTTAGCTCATTAGATAGCAAGTGCTGACTTGGCCTGTTGATATTCATTGATTATACACGCACTGAATTGGTAATTTATATTGAGTAGTTTAATTATTGCATTTTACAGAATATTTTACTAGGTTTAGGAAGGCATGGATGCATGGTGAGGCGTTGGTTAAGAGACTGGAATATTGGCTTTAGCACTAGTCAATTGATTGTAATTCTTAGATCTGTCAAGATCAATAAAGCCTAGATGAGCATTTTAACCTGAGTGTCAAAAGTGATACACAATGCAGAAAGGGTGAAAATCCTCAGAAAACTTTCCATTTAGTACACTCCTACTGCTCGATATAAATCTTTGATGTGTATTGCATTCCAGGACTTTAGTTGGGATGAAATGTCTTATTTTCCTCAGCTTGACTTTTCAAAACCTCTTAAGAAAGGATGGAAAACTTTACTACCGCCTTTAATTCAAACACTGGCAAAAAAAATCTCAGAAATAGTTTTTCAGTTGTAAATTTGATCTTAAAAGCAAATAAATATAAACTCATAATAATTTCCAATGAGTAACAGTGCTCACCTACTTCTCTATTTGAAATGCTGAGGTTCCAAAGCATTAAACTTCAAGAAACAATGGTTTGCAGCACAAAAAAATCATCAGAGAATAAAAAGAAAGGTTTCTTTCTATGCAGCTTAAAAGCACATGCAGAGTCTCTGCAAAAATAGATCTATTGAAGTCAATTCTGTATTTATACTGCAGTGTAATTTTTTTTGTCAAATATCATTGGAGGCTTAGTGTATTATCAGTCAAACCATATTTACAAGGCTACAGCATGGCAATCACAAACAAATCACTGCAGAATAGCTGAGCAAATATGATCTGTATTCACAAAGAATGGATTCAAGCTGTATTTAACAAGTTCTAAAACAGAGCTTAACCACTGCCCTCGTCCTACTGCTAGATCCACTAGCAGCAGACATGTAAGCCCTGCGTCTGTTTGAAGCAAAGATCCTTGAGTCCTGTTTTAAAGCTTTTTATGTACACAGTTTTGAACATTTGACTAAACAGCAATGAGTCGAAGTTGCCCAGGAGCTCATTGTTTGTAGTAATAAGTGTAACGTGACCATTTAAAGCTGCAGTCTGCAACTCTTTTTCAAGCATAATGCCTGGAACTGTCCAGGGATTCTGAAAGTAGTACATTAAATACCCCAATACAAAAAAAATGAGTTCTCTAGGTCCCCTATATGTCCCGCTAGGTCCCTCCAAAGCCAGCAGGTTTGTTTACAAAATTGCAGACCGGACCGGTAAAAGGTAACCAATCAGGTTTAGGAGCTGGGCTCTGCTGCCTGTCAATCACCGATTGTGCACGCGCGATACAAGGTAGGCTCGTCCCCACGCTTATTTATCTGGACTATTGAACTTCATTACGGGCTAGTCTACTTACTGTGTCTTCCATGATCGCAAATGACAGGTGAGTTGATGAATGAGGAGTTGTGTACGCGCATCTGGCATGCATGTAGACGTGCACGAGTTCTCATGTGTTTTGATGGGGCGGGACAGGAAGTTGAATAACTTTTTATTTTTCGGTTAAAAAATAAGCATTTCTTGCATTTTGCGACTACGGAGGTCACCGTTTTCAACTTCAAGCGTTCTGATAGATCATGTAAACTCTTAAAATGCCAAAAATTAGGACTTTACGTATGACAACAACAAATCCTGCAGACTGCAGCTTTAAGAATTAGAGCAGCTTTAATTGTTTAGTCTGGGGTGAAAATGCCCTATTTAATACCCTATTTAATACCCTATTTAACTGCTTTCATGAAACTCGATGAGTACAAAAAAAGATTCAGTTTTCATTGTAGGCACAATGTCTGCATAAAATACAACCTCCCACTTTGTTTCTCTGTTAGACCTGGAATAAAGAAAACCAAAAGACCAAACTAGAAAATAGACCAAGTTACGAGAGCCACCACATTGGGACCTGCATTAGCCAGTATTTACCTTTTCTCCAGCTCAGAAACCCTCGTTATCCTCATATTTATTATTGCACAGTTATTCATTTTAGCTGAGCTGAAGCTATTAATTGTTATTATCTCAGACTCCGGGAAAAGAATGTCACATTTTACTTTTCTAAAAACAAAAGATAGGGACCTTTCCATACGTGTCAAATCTATGTCTTTTAAACACATGTTTACACTTTATATGAAGGAAAATAATGGCGTCGGTGAGAGTCGCCTAACAGTGATTATACTCTTACCAAGTAATTCTGACTTCTAACTTTTCCAAACACCAGCCAGAATGTGGAAACGTTTCATCTTAATATGTTGTGTTTGCATGAAACCAAGGTACCCAGAAAAAATGGGGTCCATGAAGGCAACAGTAGCTTGTAAAAAGAATGTATTTTAGACCAAACCATTTTAATTAACCCTTGATCTAACCCTAATACAGTAAAGTTATTGTCTAAATCTAACCATGAAGTGATAAAAGTGTAGTCTTATTGACAAAAAGTATACTAGCCTACATCTCATGTCAAATGCTAAGACCGTCCTTCCTTTTTATGATGCCTTAGTGGCCTCCGAAAAGCCTCCTGAGAATGACGTCTGCTCTGATGTGGAAATGCTCATAAGAGCCATATTTCCCCTCTGCCACTTGTAGGGGCAATACTTTATGGAATGCCCTTCTGAGCAGTACTGACACACATGAACAATTTACGGATATGACCATTTTAGTTGGACTGCTTGTTGTCTCAATTCGAACTCGTCACACACTGCTGCTAGTTCAAGAGCCCCTAGCGTCACATTTTAATGCACAGGATGCCCCTTTAGTGTCAATCTCTGATTCTCGGGGAATCGCTCTAAAGTATACCATACATCAAAGTACACAGTACATCCCTATTTACCCTTCTATAGCAGTGACACAGAGTGCAGGTTTTTTGAACAACTAACACAGATTATGTAAGGAGGTCAGTGGGGAGGAGATACCAAACTCAGTCCAACGTTCTCACTGCTGCTTTTTTCTTCTTTTTTATAGTCTTTAGCATTCCTTTTAGTCTTTATTTTGACTACCTTCAATTAGTACTGTATCCTTCTACTTCGTTAAATATTTTGTAGCTAAAAGTTTTGCCCACATTTTCCACGTTACTTTGGTTACCTGCCCCAAAATTGTCGTGTTATCCACACCCGAAAGTGACAATTTGGGCGTAACCTCTGTGTTCGATGCACTAGGATCCTAACCTAGTGGCTTTATGTCCCGAGTGGGGAGTAAGTCTGGGTTGTAATCAAAGTGAAAATAAAATTGGCATGGACTTCATACCATACTAAATAAACAACAGTAAAATGAATTCTACTTTGTAGCTTTAATATAAATTCATAACCACTGAACTAAAGCAGCAACAATAGATTGCCAGTGATGTGCATGAAAAAAAGGACACGAGAGCAAATCAGACCCCAGTTAAAAGGAAATACAGCATATTTTCAAGCAAAGGCCAAATTAAACACTGTGCTGATGTTTTTGTAGCCGACAAAGTGCACTAATCACAAGTAATTTTTTCTTTCATTTTGCAACTTAGTCAAACCCATTTCATGCCTCAATTACCAGAAGGTCAGTGAGTGGTCTGCTGGGATGGAAGTAGCCCATGTACAGTTTTAATAGTGGGAGAAGCATCAGGCTTTTATCCTCACCTAATTCAGTTGGATTTATAATTAAAGACTAAACAAAATGGAGGTACTAAAATTACTCTAACATTTGAGTTGTTAGTCATCACAATTCAAATGTGCATTTTTCTAATACCCACAAAGACTTACTAATTGCTTCTTGCTTTTGTCTCTCCTCTCATCAAAAGCCACATCTTCACTTAAAACAACATGGAACATAAAAGAGCCTTGAAGTGTACACTGTGGGCACTGGGTTCATGTGATAGAAGACTCACATGAACACAGGAAGCACATCACTCCCATTTTAGTCTCCCTCCACTGGCTGCCTGTGCATTTTAGAATCCTTTTTAAGATTCTTTTATTTGTTTTTAAATCTTTAAATGGACTCGCCCCGCCTTACCTCTCTGAGCTGCTCCACCCTTATGCTCCTGCCCGGTGCCTCAGGTCAGCTGATCAGCTGCTCCTGGAGGTACCGAGGGCCAAGCGGAAGCTCAGAGGAGACAGAGCCTTTTACGCTGCCGGTCCGAAACTGTGGAACGACCTCCCGTTTCACATCAGACAAGCCCCTTCACTGCCCATTTTTAAAACCCGTCTTAAAACCCATTTTTATTCCCTGGCTTTTAACCCAGCATGAGACTCTGTTTCTAGTGTTGTTTTATTGTTTTTATTATTTTAATATTGTTGTTGTTTATTGTTGTTTTTACATTGTTCTTGTGTTTTAAGCCTTGTTTTATTTTGTGTTGTACAGCACTTTGTTTCAGCCACGGCTGTGTTAAAAGGCTATTTAATAAAGTTGATGATGATGATGATGATGAAGACTCTTTAGTTACAGTAAGATGAAGGTGGAGGCTGTTGTAGATTATAACTTGCAAGGCAGATTCAAATATAAGACGTTATTATTCTATATGTATTGTTACATATTGTCACCATATAGAGATGGTGATGCAACTGTTTTTATTAAAATCAATGAAAAACTAAAAGTACTAGGAGGGGTATTCTATATCAACTAAAAAGACTAACCTCTGAATGTCCCAACAATGTTTTATCTTAAAAGGCATTCCAAAGTACAAACCGACCTATAAACAAAATCGATGGCCTTATCTGCAAAGGACAATAGATTCCTTGGAAAATCTGATAAAAAAGAAGCTCTGTCAAGTTTTTCAGTGAATGTTTTGGTTTCCCTTTTAACTGTAAGTATTTTAGGAAGAAAATGACGTTTACTCCACGAGCACAAATCAGGGGTTTTGAGGACATCCACACTACATTGGTAAGATGTATTACCTTCAGTATGTCTGACCACCTGAAAATGTAACAGACTGTGCCCAGAGTGCCATGAAGAGGAACTTTTCCAGAAGATGTACTGTGTCATTGATGTGCTCCGATCATAAGCTGCAGATTCAAGATCAATACAGTGATGCAGTTGTCTGGCTGTCCTCGCAGGATCATCAATAATGGACGATCTTTTAGCTCTGGCTGACAGGCTACACCTACACAAAGCAAACCTGCACTGCATTTAAATGGCTGTTGTTTCCTCACAGCCATAAAAAGTGTAAGAAAATAGGGGTTAAAATTTCAACAAAAGGGAATGTTATCATCTGATCTTCATTAAAATTTGTTCATTAAAATTAAAATTTAGAGTTTTCAAAAGTCACTATTAAAGAGGGGAATGTGAGGTGACCTAATCATTCTTATTTATTTACTCTTTAAATCAGACACTGTTGGGTTGCTTTATTTGAGGAAACATTTAACATTTGAAATAATTTTTTCTTTCTTTTAAAGAGACAGCTGAAGGAAATGTTAATATTTGTGGAAATGTGCAATTTTATTATTGATCATTAAATTCAGGTATCAGCTCAACACTATAAGTCAACAATTCACCACAAAGATTTGCATTGGCCTCTGGATTCATCTCTGAATCTGTTAAAAAATATTTAATTTCATTTGTAGGCTTTACTTTTTTAAACATCAGTTTAATTCAGGCGACCTTATTTGCCGCAGTGAGTAAAGGTTAGCAAGATAATTTGCAAGATCTCACCTGTTACTACACTTCCTGGTTAATTACAAAATACAAAATGCCAAAATTATTTTGGCATTTTACAGATACAGCTTCCATGATGCTCTAACATCAAACCCCTGCTGCTGCTGGAGCACAATCGAGTGCACACCTAACTTCTAGATTCCTAGGTAACTGTTAAATTCCTGTTTGGTGACTTATTAACTCACCTCCGTTGGAAACAGAAATCTGATGGTGATGGAATGCTATTGCAGTATTGCTATTATGAGCACAGAGTTGTTTGTTCCTGATGCATCCTCTGCATACATCTATTCCTTTTATATAATAATCATAAACTTCATCAGATTGAAAGATGACGTCACAGACAGAACACTGAATATATAGTATCCTAGTATAATACTTTTCAGTATTAATATCTAAACATATGCAGAAACTAGTTAACCTAATTTTGCTTTGTCCTCATCAGAAAAAAAGACAGCTTAGCTTTTTGCAGCTTAGTAAAAAAGTATGATTTCTGGTAGAGCTTACACAATAGAACACTTGCTACAAAGTAAGCTTCGCTTATAAGATTTTTTTGCGACTATATAGTGATCTTATTGTCCATTTGTATATAACATATTCAAATGGGAGAAATGCATAGGAAAGACCTGGCACAACTAGTTTGTATTCAATTTCTATTATATGCATTATTTACAAAGATTGGGAATCGACATGAATTATGTTGGCCCTCCGCTCATTAACTGGGACTGCAGAAAATATTGCTGAAGCATTTAACAAAGGAACCGCCTCACTTTAAGTGATCACAAGGCAGAACAGCAAAGATAAATGGAGAGAGAATCAGAATAAAGGAAGATAAATTAATGGCTTGCATTTTAACCTTAGGGCAAAGCCATAAAGCCAGAGCAAGAGCAACATTTTCAAGGTTGTGCCTTTGCAAGTTTTAGTGGAACCAATGCAAACAAAAGTGTTCTAAAACTATTTTCAGGGTGTATTATCTCTTTATATGTTCATAATAACTGTTAGAATTTATATATATTTTGCTTTGTAATTATAACATCTTGGCAGTAAATTATTACATGCCAAAAGTAAATCAATCTAGACAAATTAAAGGATGAGGCTAGTTTGTAAATGCAGTTAAAACTTAATTATAGTGCAAAAAATAAATAGTGTACCTTAAGTATAAATTGGTCGCCATGGTACCCCTGACTTTTCATCTTACTCTAGTACCTCTCCTCTGACAAGAGCGGTGATTTGTTGCATACTGTCTTCAGTGTGTGAAATATGTGGTAAAAAGGCTTTGCTCTTCAGGGGAGCAATAAGAGGAAAGTATGAAAAGCTTTGAATCTGTAGATGTTGAAAAGCAACATGAACATGTGAAAATCTAAAGAGCCAATACATCAAAAGTGACCAAAGCAAAAAAAGAAGAAAAACATTTTTTTTTTACTTCTGCCTCATTAAGATACTGTTTTTTTTTTTTTTAATATACCAAAATCTTTAATTAGTAGCAACATTACCCTCAGAAAACACTTCACCTTGCATGAAATTTTCTTCAAACAGTATTTGATGTGCCGTCATGATTGCTTAAAGAGGTAACTTTGGTATGTTGTACGATCCTTTTGTGCAGGTTTTCATCAAAGAGTGGAGCTCAGACAGCCCAGGAAAAGCATGACTGTTTGAAGGAGTTACCCCAGTTAGTGCCCAGCGAAAAAGATATGAGCGAGAACTGTGGCTGTCAGTAACCTCACAGCAAACCCCCATGGGTACACAACCTTTATCTCATCTCCAAGGAAACTGGGTACGACCAGATTCCATCCACTGACAGCAGCAGACAAGACACAGACAAGTCTGCACGAAAGTCTGCAAGCGTCCTTTAGGATGACACAGTGCATCCTCATTTGAGAATCTACCAGGGCATGAACTAAAGACAGGGTCCAAGTTATAACTCAAAAATTGTGGGGGTCTCTAGAAGGGCTGAATTTAAGGATGGAAATAAACAGAGCCAAACAGGTGCACCCCGTCATAAAAAGAGAGACACAGGGACAGAGCTAACGTCCTCTCAAGCAGCAAATCTAATGCTAGCTGTCATGCTAGCAGGTGGATTTTAGTTAAAAAATTTGTTTTTTTGCTTTCGTAGCAAAAAAAGACTTACAATGTCTTTGGCTCACGTTCACAGGTTTGCACCTTCTCAACAAACATAAAATATTCATATTTTAGCATATGGCGACACGATGGAACAGTGGTATGAAAGAAACAATGTGGCCTCGTAACAACAGGGTCTCTGTGTTCTACCTTAGTGGTCCACAGGGGCCTCCTTGTGTGGAGTTTGTATGTTCACATTGGTTTGCTCAATCAGTTCTTCACAGATTCTAAATCAGCAGCAGGTGTGACCATGCACGGTTGTTTAACTCTTTCCTTATCTCAGCTGGGATTGGATTAAACCATAAATGTTGCGTTTAAAAGTCTGGTGGTCAAAAGTCAACAGAAAATGAACTGATCTCCAAAGGATATAATAATAGAGATAAAGATTAAACATTCTCTTCAACAACTTAAATAACAGTGATGTTGTAATTCTGTTTGGCTCAATTTTAGAGTGGATACATCCACTAGCTTAATGCTGGGGCTTATTCATAATCAATGACAGGACAGGCAAGGTGATGCATAGCTTTGTAAGGACTCAGACTCCTAAAGCCCAGTGGCCACAATTAGGAGACCGACATGATAATTAATCAAATATGACCTTCACAGACAAGTTGTGAGAAGAAAAACTTTCAGTTTCTTCACCACAAAATTTAGTACAGGAAATTGCAAATGAACAGCTAAACAAGCCTCAAGTCATAGAACATTTTGGCTGCAATGTGAATAGGGACCTCCGTGGGCAGCATTTCCCGACCAGAATGTAACTTCAACTGTTTAACAGCTTCAGGGGGTTTATTGACAATGCTTTGGGCTTGTGTTCCAGCCAGTGGCATGAGGTGCATTTAAATGGTATAGGGAAGAACCTGTTAAATACCCATTGCAAATCAGCAATCATCACACAGTTAGTAAAAAATACGATAAAAAAAAATAAATCATTAGGGACAAACAAGGTTTTGATATGGCCCCCATTGAAAATCTATGGATAGATGTGAAAAAAAAAGCCCTGCATGAAGAAATGGACAAATGTTTACATGTCACTGTTCATAAAGTTTGAAAAAAGTTATATAAAGACATTATTATTGTGCTGTGCGTTCATTTGTGTTTGTGTTGTATTATTGTTTTCACCTAAAATCACCTCGGGTACATCAAATACCATCGCTTCGTTATCTCAGAAACGCATTACAAATGAAGAGGTGACATATAATAATCTGAATTATAGTTAGAGACTCTTAATCATTCCACTGCACAGGCATGGGCATGTGCTGGTGGCAGGGTCACTGTCAGGTAGCATAATGATAGGTTGTCTTCTAGTGTAACGTCATCTGCAGCTCCAATACTACATCTTGGAAGGAAAATTGGGGGTAAATCTACCTACAAACATTGTTAAATAAGCAAAATGGATGTGCCCTCTGATTTCAGTGTGTGGTGTGTTCTGTGGCTAAAACTACATCTTTCCAGTTACTGTTGGCTTTGACAGATGTTAGCCCATCCGTTCAAGCAGCTTCAGCTCTTCAATGCCGATGCCTTTCCACAGATGAGCTCTTTACGTCGTTCCACAGAATTCCTACTGAATTAAAGTCGCATGACTTGGTCATTCAAGTACATTAACTTTATTCCTCTGAAACCAATCTTTAGTAGAATGACTTTTTGCCTTTCTGCTTGACCCACTTTCTGTTGAGATTCAATTCATAATTAGTCTTGACATTTTCCTTTAATTGGCTGGTATAATTCTGAATTATAATAGTTTGTAAAATGTCTCATTGGTGCCGGGCAAAATCTCCACAACATATGACGGATGGGATAAGGTCATTAGGCTGGAATGCAGTGTTTTCCTCTCTCCAAACATGCTTCTTATTTAACACACAACTTTGTTCCTGGAGTATAAAAATTAGTTTATCTCATATTTGTTGAAACTTTGACAGTGGGCTGACACTAATGCATAAGGCAGACCAAAAATGTTCAAAAATGTGCCAGGAGGAACCTTTAACTGCCGTCAATCAGTGCCACTTTTACTGCTGCTATGGTAACCAGCCCGCAGGAATACTTATTTTCCAAGGAGGAGCTTTGGAAACATAGATGAATTTTCAAGCTAACTCTATCTTCCAGTTCTGGATTAAAACCAGAAGTTCAATTTTGTTCTCAACTTTCCAGCAAGGAAAAAAAAAATCATTAGTCTTTTATCTTGTCTACATGGCCTGCAGAAAGGCAGCAACGTTCCTAATGGAGAGCAGATACTTTTCCTTGAAACGGTGATTTCAGGCTTCTGGATGCTGCCATTTAAACCTATTAAATCATGCACTCAATCATTAGAAATGTGCAGGAGAGGCCTTTAGTTTCTTAGAAGATACACTTGTTTTTGTTGTGACAATTTAGACAATTACTCACTTTGATCTTGGAATGATATTTGTTGGTCTGGGGAAGGTGGCCATGTTTTTTTAGCACACAATCTGCAGACTGGTGGAGTCAAAACTCTCTGGAGATGTCTTGGTTTCCTTTAGTGGCCTGATGATCATCAACAAATCTTTTTGAGCTCTTGAAATAACTCACAACACTTCCACAACAGTGTGTTGTGAAGCTTAGACTCAGGTAATAAAACATGGCACCTGTTCACCTAAATTCATTTAACTGAGTGAAAAACACCCAAATACAATTTTATATTCAACTGCTTGAAAATGAAAGAGGTTAATGCATTTTTTTTCTACTCACGCATATGTGGAGTTGATTGGTTTCTTGGATTAAGTGGGTACAGAAAATGGATAGATGGATGGATGGATTCTTTTGTGAAAACTTCTCTGCAGAAATAAGAGCTTACTATCACAAACTTTCACCACCATCACCACAAAAAATCTGTTGGAAAAATATCCTTCTGAATCGTTCAGTTAAGGGATGCTTGAGCATCAGTGTGATGCACTTAACACTCATTTGGGCACTCATTAAAAGTAATTACAAGGCAACATCTCTGTTGTTCTTCCACTTCTCTGAATATTTCTTCTTGGTTTTAATGAATTCTCTGAGCTCAAATTAGAGCACAAAAGTATTTGAAGCCTTTCTTCGCCTGCATAAATGTGTTTCATTAAAAAGCAACACTCCGCTTGTTAAAGAGCATAACTTTAGCCTTTGTTGGCCACACATTTACACTTCTGTTTAAATGACTCAAAAATAATTCACAGCGTTCTGTTTAACATTAACAAATGACCAAACTTTGAAATATATTTTTGTTATGCAGTGAGGCAAAGAGAAATAAAGTGCACTTGTTTGTCTGAGGCAGCTCACGGTGTGCCTGTGCCTCCACACTGCAATGAGAAACAGCACAGCTACTTTATCTTTTCAGTGATACACTGCTGATTCCTGATGAGAGGGCCTTCAAAGGGGAGAGCCTCTATGCCCCCAGCTTAATGAGAGATGGGGAGATCTCTTTGATGCAACAGTAGGGTGCATTGTGCCACTTTGATTCCATTTGGAAGGATTGTAACTTCGGAGCGGCCCTTCAGGTAAGGCCTTTTCCACCTGCTTACTTTTGCGACTGCCTGTCAGTCGCCCAGCAGGGAAGGGAGTGCTGCTGTGTGATGAGAGCCAGCAGACAGACCCTTGCACTCATATGACATACAGAAATTTTCCAACTGCTGGAAACAAAGCCTTTCATCTCCAAATTCACTTCTTTATCAGCAATGTTTTACAAATTCTTACATAAATCAATTTGGCTGAAAAAAAACCCCAGAAAAATGGAAAAAATTCAAAAATAAGATCATCGAAGGGGTACACAGAATACTTTACTGTTAAAATGCTTATGGGTGATCACATAGGATGCTTTATAACAACTGTCGCTGCTTAAAACAAAAGCAGAGGTTTAGCTACTTCAGAATCATGACTTAAAAAGATACATTAACTTAAAAAGAAAGCGAATGAATCCAGTATTTTGAAAGAATACTCTATTAGGGATGTGTTACAGGTGATCAGATAAATATATGGAGAAATGTATGTTTTCAAAAGTACATCGTTTCAGCTAGCTTAGTGGCTGAAAACAACAGAAGTTCCTCACACTGGGTCTTTTATATGAGGCTGATGCAATGCTACAGTCTATTCTGAAGCTCCACAGAAAAAAATCAGAGTTATTATCCCTTTAAGTCTGTCGGAATGAAAAAAGCCAGGCATGCCAGCCTCAACCATTTATCACCAAGTCTACAGCCTTTAGAGCTCAGAAATTTCCTTTCAGACGACACACAGACAACATGTTCCAAAAAAATCTCACTGCCTTCAGGGGGGAAAAAGTAACAATAGTTTGCAAAGGACTTTCTCCAAATTTGCCAAAGACCTTTGCTACAAAAGTAATTCAGGAGGGCACTGATCTGATCCTTTTGCTTCTTGGTTTAATGTTAAACTCCACCTTTTATTTTCAGTCACTGCTTAGTTAGATTTACACATATAACCCAAATGGTTAGCTTTAGGCATTAAACCTGGTTGATTAGGTTCAGGAAGGCATCATAGCTTGCATCTAAATGGATCCTCTTATCATCTACTCAACATCAGATTCCCACCCCATCTGTAAAAGGAACGCTTTGCATTATGCATGTTTACCTGCACAAATTTATTTTCTCCCATGCCAATTTCAGATTTTACAATAAGACCAGGCTGCACACATGACACATTTCAATGTACACTTAAGCAAAACTGTACTACATAGAAGGTAGTTTGCCATACTGTCATAGAAGTCAATACCTACAATATCTGAGATAAAGGCCATGAGACATGCAGAAAAAATATGTCTGATGATGATTTCACTGTCATGCAACTTGGCTGCAGGAACATGGAAAATGAGAAAGCAGCTTTCTGCAGATGGGGAAAGTATTCCATCTAAAACATGTAGCTTTGTCAAAGAGTTCATTTTATTCAGAAAAATTATGCCTTAGCAGTCAATTATGTTGCCAGAAACCTAACCAAGCAGTTTTGGGGCCCAGGCATGCAAACTGGTCAGGGGTGAAAAAGGTGAGAAGGGTACACGGACACACGGCACGCGCGGAAAAGCGGAAACATGAGACGCATTAAGTTGTAAATTATACAAAATATATATTATAAAATATACAGTATGTCCCATTTGCATTAAGTAGAGAACAGCTGTGCAGCATAAAAGATGAATTTATAGGTACAGTAGGCCTATCAATTGCATTTACTGTACTATTATGTGTTTGATATATAACATCACAGGTCTTCAAAAGCATTTAACTGTAGTATCATACATTTAATTACATTAAATTTAACGAAAAATTTAGTCCCATGGTCCTTAAAGGGATACTACAAGTATGTAGGATTAAACGTTTAATTAATTACTGCCCCAAGACAGCCTATGCTTAGTAATAGCCTGAACGATGACTCTCCCGACCACTTTCACGGTCCGCTGTCATTAAACCACGAAAGTGAACGTTTGGCATGCCGAGCCAAACGAGCTCCACGGGAAAAACTTATATCAGCAATTCACTTGACGTACCGCCAGAGACAAATTTGTATCGACAGCTGGCACTCTAACATGAAAAACATTCTCGCGGCAAGCTTAGTTAAACGGCATTTTTTCATGACAGTGTAAGTTTTGAGACATGCATGCCACGAGCACTACGTAATCCTACATTGTGCCCCCTTTTAACTTCGATTGATGGTGCATCATACTGGATGAACACGAGTGCACCTGTAGGCTGTCATCATCAACGGGGGTATCAACGGGGGTGTGGGCGAACAGCGAGGGGATGGGGGTCGCACTCTCAAATACGACCTGTGGCAGAGCTCTCCGGACTCTGCATTGATAAACTCACGACGAATGAAACGACCTCCTCAAATGGGCAAAATGTTCCCTTTCCGTGATTATCGGAGGGTATTATGAAGGGGCATACCTCGTTAAAAAGCCAAGTCCGGCGACAATTAAGGTCTCCATTGACGTTGGCTAAAAGTATTAGCAAAGCCCTGAACTTGTGTGGAAGGCGCTAGTTAGCCACTCTACAGTTACCTCGAGTAGCACTAACACAAACAGCGTTCTGTGAGGCGGTGAAATATCGAGGAATTGTAGACTATTTCAAGTCTGTTATCAAGACATTTAGCTGACACTTGTATCAAAGACACTATTAAAAGCACATTAATTGATCTAACGACACAATTCGTTATGAAGACTATTTCAGGACATCAGTCAAATTGTAGCAGGGGGGTGGTCCGGGGGGGGGGGGGGGGGGTGTGAATAGGGGTTCGCCCTCCTCACTTCTGATTGGTGATAGTGGTTCTCTCACACGCCACTCTTGTCAGTCATTTGTTGTCACATAGGTCTAGTGTAGTTTTGAGGTTCACAGTTCCACTCGCTAGTTGACATGCTCACCCCCCCCCCCCCCCCCCCCCCCCCCCCCCATTTTTTTTTCTCCTCGGATCTACGCGATTCAGAAGAATGACCCATTTTGATTTCAAACGGCGAATTTCGCCGAAAGGTGGCAAGTTTGCATGCCTGGGGGCCAACCAGAATCACTGAGCAACAGCAACAGAAAATGACAAAGGTAAAATAAAAGGGTAACAGTTTCAATCTTGAGTGGGATATAAAATGGTTGAAAAACTTACAAAACATTTTGTTATTTTGTGGTTCTCGGTGTGAAACCTAGTGCTCCTGACTTTGTTTTAGCTACATTAAAGAACAGGATCAACTTTTACGTGAATAAGAAACCATAAACCTGTCAAGCTAAAGAAAGTGAATTCATTGGCCTTCGATTTTAAAAGGCAGCAAATGTGCCACCGTACAATGCTAGCTTCAGACGTCAGACTGAAGTCTAACACATTTCCCTGCCCAGTCTGAGGGAAAGCAGTATTTACTAATTCAACGTCTAATCCTTTTATCAAAGTCTGTCCACAAAAATATGCCTGCCTGCCCCTTGCAGTGCCGCATGAGCTGCGCTTCCCGCTTCACTCTGGATTATTGTTTAACAAGCCACAAATGTCCCCCTGTGTTTCATTTCCATTTCATGAGTTAAAATTTATCAAAGTAGTCAAAGCATCAATACATGTAGATATCAATATAAAGGCTATAATCCCACAACACACAGTTGGCCTTAGTCACAGTCCGACAGGCACAGACACTGAGAAGACACAAACACACACCCACACGGTGAAGCAGAATGATGTCAGGCCAAATGCTATCTGAGGGAGGATGGGGGATGGTTATACAAGCGTGTTTACAGGACATTTCCTGTGGCTGAGCCCTGGGAGCATCATCTGTCCTCAGACAAACAAACACAAGAGTTCCCAAAGCTGAAAGCTATTGTGAAATCGATTTTGAAAACAAAAAAAAAATACACGTCATGTTTATTTTTGATAAATAAATGTCACAAACTGCGTCTATATCGAATTCCACAAATCCCTTGGAATCATGCAGTCACATTTGGGTCAAGGAAAGATGCTGTTTACAGTCTTGCTAAATACTGTAGTTTTTACAGAAACAACCCAGTGCGTATCAGCCATTCATTATTGCATGTATCCCAGGATGGAAGCATCATTCCACTGCACAGGCGTGGGCATGTGCTGGTGGCAGGGTCACTGTCAGGTAGCATAATGATAGGTTGTCTTCTAGTGTAGACAAAGTAAGCTGTCTAAACTATACAAAACATTACAAGTTATGCAGAATAAATGTCTGCTTAAAAATCTTTTTTAAAAAAACACTCTGGATGTTTGGAAACTCAGAGTATTACAGCAACTTTACAACAAAGGTCTGCGTCGTAAATATCTGGTGGAAGTAGTGACAGCACAATTACTTAAAGTGCATCCCTGCCCTGCTTCCTGTATGTAAGCATACACAGATCAAGCAGTCGGTTCATTGTACAAATATGTACAAATTATGCATGAAGGACGCAAGTATCACCAAAGGGCTTCGTGCTCGAGTTTAAGCAAGTCTCGAAGGATTCCCTCACCACACAGGGAACTACTACAGTCTTCGTACACATTTATCAATATCATAAGAAGATTTTAATATATCAGGCAACAATAATTTGTGGTTAATTTGATGATTTAATTTCTAACAAAGTCCCAAAAAAAACCAATTTGAATATGGGGCTGGAACATCAGGGCTTCCTAAAGTCATCTATAGGTAGCCTTCCTCTCAGCGTACAAACTCAAAGGCAGGCCAGTTATGTAATTCAGTAACATTGTGGAAAAAAGGCCAAATAAACCAATGCCTGGAGAAAAAGGTCAAACACTTAACAAGTCAAACAGCAATAAAAAAAATTCTCTTCAAAGCAGGGCAGTCAATCTATGCTTAAAAGGCCAACGGATATTGGACACACTGGTTAGGATGGAGACTACAAACAGGATTCCCACAGTGGTCTGCCGTTGATTGATCTGAGTAATAATACTTGATGAGATGCTGCTCAAATGCAATGGATGAGGTACAAGCTATTAATCTTGGGGCAACAGTTTGTCATCATGAGAAGTATGTTTACTTGCTTTCTTTCAGAGACTTCAGCGAAAGGATTGATACGACTGTAGAAATGAAACTAAAATAAGCAGCTTGTAATCTAAACTTACAAAACAAGGCCACTAATTTAGTCAGCCTGACCTCATCAGAAAAATAATAAAATAAAAACATTGTCTGATTGCTTAAAGGAGAACTGCGGTATTTTCAACATTAAGCCTCTTTTCTGAGTCGTCTGCAATGTTTTAGAACCCCCCTCACTGCTTTTTTGATGTTTACTGCTGTCTCCGGTATTTGCCTAATTTTGATTCATCTCAACCTGCTTCAGAATGGCAAGTCATGTGCATTTGACATTTTGTACTGGATGTTCGTTGATATTACTCCACCACCGCTAAGAAAATAGTTCGAGCATGAACGAGCTGCCAAATAAAACACGACAGAAGCAACTTTTCGCAACGAAATTTGATATGGATTACCAGTGCACACCAGTAACCACTCCGGTGAGTTGATGATTTTGAAAACGGACGTTTATGGTGCTTTTACGGACCTTTTTGGACATGCACATGACTTGCCGTTCTGAAGCAGGTTGAGAAGAATCAAAATTAGGCAAATACCGGAGACAGCAGTAAACATCAAAAAAGCGGTGAGGGGGGTTCTAAAACATTGCAGACGACTCATAAAAGAGGATTAATGTTGAAAATACCGCAGTTCTCCTTTAAGGGGATTTCGACCAGCCATGTTTATGTAGCCAACCATTTGCTGCTGTTTGAAAAAGGGCGCGATGTGTGCCCGTAAAGTCTGACGGTAGTCGTTTCACCATTCAAGTATCCCAGAAAATCCCAGAAAAAGACTCCATGAGACGTTGAGATGTTATCAATGTTTTTCTTTTTTCACAACTTCTATATGCGACACTGTGTAATTCTCAAATAATGGATCAAAAATCAGGTCAAGATTCCTTCTAACCGCTATCACACCCCCAATTTTGTTAAAGTTAAAGTGTGATGCTTTGAATGTGTTTAAAATATCTTTAGTACAATAAGTTCATTTTTGGAGTAATAAATGTGCTGTCACAAGTGGGGGAAACACCCGAATCCTTTACTGTATCCTACCAACAATGCACAGCCAACTGAACTGGCTGCCATTGTTAGAGAAGACATTCAGCACAAGCGGCGATATTACAGATGGCAGAAACACAGCAAAGATAGAACCAGACAGAAAGAAAGTGAATTAGAGCTGGTATTCATGCAGCTACTAATAACAACACAATGACAAGTTCTATTCTTTTAAATACCGTTGTTTTTTAAAGATGTTTAAGATTTAATAAAAAAGAATGATAACAATGGACTGATCTCCTCTGTAAAACGTGCCGATGGGTCATAGGTTCATCCAGGTAGGACTGAATAAAAACCCTGATGCCTATACACTGCTTTCGGTTTTAAAGGTGTCATATTTTTAACAATTTGACACAATTTCCAGAGGTGTTATTGAGATGTATGAGACAGGCTTTGGACAAAATGCCTGCACAGTGTGTTTTGTCTTCGCCCTGTTTTGAACAGTCTGTTTTGCAGGGTGGACACTTAGCAAGTGCTCAAACTGCCCTTTTGGCGAGCTCAGCAGCTATCCGACAGCCAATAGTTCAAATTTCTGAGTATAGAGACATTCCCTCTATTACACCAACATAACACTGCAATCCTTCCTGCTTTATCTTTGACTCTGCCTGTTGTCTCTAACTGCTCAAAAAATCTGAATGCCAGGTGGTGAGGAGTCTCTGCAGCCATGTCTTGGTGAAGCACAGTATACTGCATTCATAATATACCCACTATGCCCTTGGCATCACTCCATGCTTGTCCATTTTCTTTGACAGGGATCATGACAACTGAGGGTAAAATATTAACTTTTTATTCAACTTCCTTTGATGCCTTTTCTTTAACTTGTCTGGATTTGGACTCTTTTCTTTAGAAACAAAGACAAAGAAGATACGAACAGTCTGCCACCAGTGTAGTGCCACTGTATAACGAAGCCTTTGTGTAATAGTAATACAATAATTGACATAATTTACTCATTGAAATAAAAATACAAAATGAAAACTTATATGTATATTGTGATTAATTGTGTTAAAAACTTGTTTAATGACCTGAAATACAACTTTGGTGACTTCTTTCTTATTTCCTTATTCTCTTACAATTTAAATGTCACCACATGGATGTCATGGTTAAAACACTCTTCTGTAATACCTTGTGGCCTAATGCCTGCTGAAAAACATTCCTACCTCCTAATTATTTCCCTCGTATATGCGGTTTCTCCCACCCCAACTCAGAATGGGATAATGAGTGCCTTTAGTGTCCAATTAACACAGTCAACTGCAGGGTTTTTAAAAAAAAATCAGCAGTTATCTACACCAGGTGTGAACAGTGACTGGTGCAGATACATACAGCACCTGCGATCTTACTTGCAGTTAAGACCTCAATCCTCATTGTGAGCATCAGTGCAAATAGAAGCATTAATGCATTTGTGAGTATATATATCGTGGAGGCAAAAAACGTGTTAGTTACACGGTGGAACTTCAAAAATTCACAAAAAAATGTTTAAGGAAATTAAATCAAAGTGAGTTGTTTTTACTCAACAACAGATTTCATACTAAGTGCAACAGCTTCTTAACTAACAACGTTTTTTTTTTTTATGGGCGGAAAAATCTGCAAACACCTGCCAACATCTGGCTTTTGAGTGCAACGTGCACATGTTTAATCAGCAGTCCAGTCCTGTGTTAAATGACTGCAGTCCACATGGGTTTTAACAGGACCTAGCTTGACTCGACATCATAAGAACACAACACCTGGGTGCACACACTCATTTTCACCGAGGGTGCTTCATGCCCACAAAAATGGGCACAGCTCACTTTTGAAACACACGGCTATCGACCGCCTCACCTGGAAGCTCTGAAACCGAAAGCAGCAACTTTTGGACAAAATTAGATGTTTTTTTTCTTTCTTTTTTTAAAATATCTGTCATCAAAAAGCTTATTTTCTGTCATGCTGTCCGGGGGCGAACATCAAAGGTCCAAGCAAAATTAGTAAACTAGTCCAATTATCTCAGAGTCTGAGAAACACAGCCTTTCGGATCCAAAGCAGTACTATTATTTCATGTCGTCTTAGTGACATAGGAGGGAGAGGTGCACTGGACTGGTAGATGGTAGCCTTGATGACAATGATGAGAAATCTGCTACTACAAGGCTTGGTTTGTTTTAACTGATGTACTCACATAAAAAAAAACTGTTAAAACACACTACTTTTGGTATAAAAATGATATGAGTGATCCGTATCTGAGTATCTCAAACTTACTGCACAATGTTGAGTTCAGGGCTCCATGGGAGCCTCATCATCTGTTGAATTGCGTCTTGTTCTACCTTCGGCTGGGGATGTTTCTTTCAGACTGTAGTTGCATGTAGTTGCATTCAAATATACTTCATTAACCCCCAGGGAAAACTGTTTTCATTTGATAAGATGGATAAGAATTTGAGCACATAAATGGCCAAAAACCTTTCAAAAGTACAATTAAAAAAGTACTGCACAGTAAAAATGACCAATTTCAGATTATTTAACAATTGGCTATCTATATGTCGCTGGAAACTATATCCCTGACAAAAGCTGTTGATGTGATTAAAGTGAAGTCAGCTAATTAGCCATTAAAATGGCTGCTTTTTAATAAAACATCCAGCAAAAATATGGAGCCTATGTCAACTGTTCAATAGTTTGTAATTTGCCTCCATTACTTTGACACAGAAAAGAAAACAGTCACCATTTATCAACAAATCAAGATCTGATCCTGTTTTTATACACAAGTTATCAAGCAACGATCTGCAGACAGTACATTAGTTACCAAGTTACCAAGTAACAAAGCAGCATTTCCAATCATCTAAATGTCTTAAAATAAATGACTGACAACCAATTAACCTCCCAAACACAAGTATAGTACAAATACAGCATCGTGGTGAGACACGGCATAGCCTCAGCATGTGTAGAACTATTTTACAAGTAATGTATTAACAAGCTGGCTCAATTCTGAAACATGGGATGATTACTACTATGGGACACAAATAGTCTATTAAATATCTTCCAGTAATGTCCCCACTTATGCCAGGTCATAAAGGGTCATAAACCCCGGAGACATCCTGAGTTAAAAACCATAAATAATTTATTTCCATCTTCACACTTCCTGCAGCCTTTCTCCACCCTAGATTGAGACTGGATTTTCCAGTTAAAGGAACAAACTCCAGATCAGTACAAGTGAAAGGCAAATACAACCCCAAATCACTGCTAACCACCTTTTAAGTAGATTAAAGTAGCTTCATAAAGTAGCAAAGCTAATTTGAAAATTAGTTTTGAAATGCTACATCAAAGAAAATATGTATCAAACTTATTTTCATAACCTCGTTTCGGCTGAATTAACAATGCTGTGTTGTTCTGTCAGCAGCTTCCAGTAAAGGCTGAGGTGCGCTTGGCTACAATAAAAGACAAGTATATGGGCACCCAAATTTGACTCAAACAAAACCAGCCACCTCGGCCAAACATGAGAGGAAAATGAAGAGGTTTTTAGAAATTCTTTTAAAATGAGATTGTTGTTTTTATTCTTTCATGTATGCCAACATGAAATGAGTTAATGATCGTTCATGTGATCCGTCAAATGACTCAGTCACATGAGTTGATTTGTGTTAGGGGTTTCCATCTTACCACATACTCCACAACTCTTTTTTAAAACTAACCACCTTAAAGAAGAGAACAAGGGTTTTTGTGTTGTTCAGGAACCTTTTTTTTTTCAAATCTATCAATTATTTTCAAAAGTGCAACTTCAAAATGTGCATCAAAAACTTCTCTATTTTAACAGAACTTTAGGGGAAGGATTCGAGCTGAGCTTTAGCGATGCAGTTTTTCACCATCAATAATCCAATCAGAGCAATCAAAGACTCATATCCCTTGCTACTGACTTAAATGGTTGGTACAACCTGGAGTGTTAAGGTCTTATTTGGGATTAAACCCATTGCATGGGCCTTTGACATGCTGGTACAAAGTATCCTCACAGCCATTAATAAAACATTCAGCAAGGTATTCTTGTCCAGCAGACGCACCCACTGACAGAACTGTTTCCCTGTGATAAAAGAAATGAAATAGCTTCAGTTCTTTTCTCAGAAAAGCTCCAAATGCTAAAAGCTCCTCAGTTTTCTTATTAATCACAAGTACCTGTAGAACTGAAAAAGTGAATAAAATAATCCGATGTCTTATCGAGACAGGGTTGAGCTCTTTAAAGTAAGAAAAGTAAATAAACCGGGCACAGGATGTTTATGTCATCTTTTCATTATGTTCAGGATGCAAGACCAGATATTGAGAAAAAAGCATATTACACGTAGATTTCAGTAAAATATACATTTCTTAAACAGACAGGGCTTTAAATGGGTCGAGGTTGCCCTCATCCCCATCCTACAACATACAATTAGTAAAGCCACAACCCATTTGAATATGTAAACTGATAAGATGTGCATCGGTCATTCTTCCTTCTTTTTTCTTTAAATAAAATGTACTTGTATGGACTCAATAAGTTTAGATAATTCCTGATAACCCACGATTGCAACAAAGTTCTAAAGAGCTTCAAAAGTCATAAATGATTGGCTTTCTCATTCTTCAATGCTCACACTAATGTTTAGTGGATGCAATGTCAGGGGGAAAATCTATGACAGTCAGCACTCCTTGGTCTTCTTTGGCATTCAGATAGTTCTTCAAAGCTTCAAGGTGTACATGAGCCCATTATGCTGATGCTGTACAAGTTTTTCTCCACGGAGATGCAAACAAGAGGGAGCAGAATGTCTCTGATACTTTTACTTGGTTCAAAGGGAGTCAATTCAGTCCATGTGACTAACTTCAGATTAGCTCAAAACTCCTCCAGACTTACATCTTCTCATCACATTTTATTGAAGGTTTGAAACTCTACAGCGTCATTCTCTTTGCTGTTTGTCTCCTTAAACACCTTCTGTCACTCACACACATCTAAACCTGGGATTCATCAGTAAATATAACTTCCTTCTATCATCCACTGTAATATGTTAGGAAGTCTTAGTCCACTCCGAACCCTTGGCCTTGATTTCTTTTCTGGGAGACTTCAGCGTATTCTCTGAAACCAATACCAGGCGGGCTTCTTTGAACTCGATTATTTCCAGTGTCTTGTGCTCCTCATTTGGCAAATTCTGTATCCATGATATTTTGTGTGCACTATCTTAAAGTTGCATCTCCACTTTTACCCCAACTTCTTACTACTTTTGTCTTGTTTGAGTTATTCCTGGTGACTTCTTCGAGCGGTGCCATTTTTTATTTATGCTGGGTCCCCCCCCCCCTTTTTTTTTTGCATGTTATTACTTCTTTGATTCAAAAGAAACGGTGTTGCCAAGCAACTGCACGCTCAGTGTTTACACCATGGACCATCTCATCAAGTCGAAGCTGACCAGCATGGCGGCCAGAAAAACAACAATATGCATCTGTACATAAATGAGGAAGAGGGCACACGGAGGCAAGATGTAGAAATCAATGAGGGAAACGAGAAGGGTCCAAACAACAAAGACAGATAGAGAATAGGAAATATAAGCTATAGCTCCATTTCCATCATCACGAGCATTGCAGGATCGCTGGACATTATGAGTGACTAGCTAACAGCCCTGGTGAGGAAATAAGTGTTACCTAATGCTGCAATCCATTTCACTATCCATTTAAACTAAATTGGATATTTTTACATGCCCTCTTTTCTGTTATTTATATCTAAGGCTGCAACAATGTGCTCTGCACTCACCACACATAAACATCGAAAACGGGAACATCTTGGGGCTCTCAGGCTTCAAAACAAAGAGCCAGCAACATAAGCATTTATTACAGTGTGTTATACCTGATTGTTAGTCGGTATCCGTACTTGGGAGAAGTTATTTCACAATTATTACAGTGTTTAAAACCAAGAACATCTCAAGTAAGAATGGAAAAGCCACAGCTTTCGATCACACTTGTAGTGAGTTTGTTTATGTAGACGAGGGCTCTGCAATGAATTACATTTGAATTTAGCTTACAATCATTGTCTTTAACAATAATGAAAACAAAAACAATAAACTCTGTGTAAAAACACCATTTTGTGATAAATACAGTGCACCCTTTTCAAAGTGGGAAACGTTTGCCATTAAAGTCCAAACTGTCTCTGCCCGACTGTGTGGATATTCTGTTCAGCTTGAGTTAAAGTGACAGGCAGAGAGAGTCTGTTAACAAGTTGTACAACAGAAATAAAAGTCATAACAAGTAAAAGAATATTTCACATAAGTGAACCTGTCGTCCCGAGATTGAGGAGGTTACTCCTCCCTGCAGCTTCAGGGCAGAGCTGTGGGCCCATCTGCACCCACAGACCTCCCTCCACAGGTTTTCCAGTCACAAACACTTCATAGTCCTGTCTATACAGCTCCTGATCAATGTCTGAGTTTCCTACCACCTCCACAAACACAGTGAATTTTACATGTGTGAGCTGGCATCTACGAACAATGTCCCGACCTGTTCTCCAGAAACTGTCCAGAGTTCACAGGTGAAACTGGCTGGAGTAAGAAAAAGACTTAAAAAGCCATCTTACAATGTGATTGCTCTTATAAGCAACATTCAATAACAACCAATAGGAATACAGCTGAGAAAAGACACAGTGTCACACTCAGTGACACTGGTTACAGTGTGTGAAAAAGAAACCCAAACCCCAAAACACGCCCAAACTCAATAGAAGGAAATAACAGATGCAAACACATGTTTTTTACAAAAGCAGAAAATCTAGCTAAATTGTGTTTGAAGTGTTCTTGCAGCTGTTATCATAACTCCACTGAGGAAGATGCAGAAAGGAAAATGCACGGGAGAGGAAGTGGCAGCAAGGAGGTTTAAGAAGTGTCACGTGTATAGTGGGAGTTCCTGTTCTGCGATATCTGCCAGAAAAAGCTAACGGTGGATTTGTCCAAGAGTGTACGGTGCTGTAGAAATAAGTCATGAATGATCGCAGCCAAAGCCAACAAAGCTTTGAGCTTTCTCAACCTCATCGTGGCAATAAAAAAATGTTAATTAAAATTATACTTCAACAATAAATGCTGACATGCTTTTAAAATGACGTCTGTCATTTTGATTGACAGGAAAATCTAGCACAGCATATGCTTCCAATAAATTTGCAAAAATTGCACCAATATTACAGTCTGCTTGATGCTTTGAGGTTTTAATGTGGCCAGTGCCATTCATTTGATTTGACTGAACCAGAAATAGTGCAAAATGTAAAATGTCTACTTTTCGTTAAGATATTATAACTTCTTGTGAGGTGAAAGGTTTGTAAATCTCAGTATTTCTCCTCTGGTTATTGTGTGTTTATGCATCTGACGTGTAAATTGTTGGATTCTGCAGCTTTAACAGAATTATTACTTAACTGTCTCGACCACAAGAGCAGAAAAAAAGTAAATACATGTACATATATTTTACTATATTCTGTAAGATAATGGTTTTTTTCTTTAAAAATGGTGTGAAAGTGTGAAAAGACTGACACTTTCAGTAAAGATGAACTGTGAGTGATGGGTTAGTGAGTGCTCTTCAAGGCACTGCTGCGCCCTTCCTATTATATCCCAATACAGAGGTTTTACATATTTATTAGGCCTATATTTCTAATCTTTCTCCATTTCACCGACACACTTCTGACGTAAAGAGACCTAACTCCCTTCCCCACAGGCATACAGCAGGACAGGAAGTCTAGTTTAATCAGCATGCTGGAATTTAAAACTGAACTTGGAATTACAGAGGACAATGACCCATGACAAAGTGATAGCATCCTCATTCCAACTGCCATTCAGCCCTAGTTCATGCACCCATTAAAGATGCTGAAGTCTCTTTTCTCTACCCCTGATAGGTGGCCATAGAGAGGGGAAGCATCTGTCATTAATGAATTGAAGTAACAACAATCTGGCAGTAGACTAATGATATCCATATGTCTGACTGTGGCCTTCTGACTGGGTATTACACCAGCTTATATCCATCCAACTCTGGTCTTTACTTTATGATCTGTAAAACAAGCCTGTGCATGCGCATGCAGTGTAGCCAGGGAGCCAGACACAAAGGCAAACAAATGTCTTGGAACTACAACAACCTCAGCTTAATTAATTATTTGTGGGTTTTGTATAGATTTAAGCTCTTAGCATATCAATGACTCCCAAAAGGAGACCGCAAGCATATTCAGCTCGCGGTAGCTTGGGCTGAGAAAGGCGGCGCACAGCAAAGCTCTAATGAATGCATCTCTGATTGCAAATCGCCTGTGGCTCAGGTAGTTGCAGTCTTTATTCCTGGACTCATATGAGTTTAAGAAGACGTGTTGAAATACTTACTCTTGAGCGCAGTGATCAGCATATTTCCATCCTTGATGAGCTCTTTGATGAATTTATTTGTGCGCTCCAGCTCTATCTCATGGCATTTGAGGCGCTCTCTAAAGTCCGGGCTGTCCAAGAAAGAGTCACTGAACTCCAGAGTGGGGAGTCCCATTGTCCCTCAACGACAGCGCTGGCTTTCAAACTTTGTAACTCAGCGAGGAAAAGTGCTTCCTTTTCATCACGTAGCTCCGATGAAACACCAACTTCTAAGTTCCCAAAAAGAGGTTTTCCTGCTCCGCTTCGTTCCTTACTTCCGCTTTGAGTTTCCCCACTTTTTTTTTTTACTTGTCCACACACATAGTGGTCGTATGACTCCTGCTGGTTACTTTGGGATATTTTAACAACAGCTGCAGCCTACTGTCCACCTCCAACATCAAGACTATGATTAATATATTAACCTGGCTTCTTCCAAGTTGAAATATGAATGATATCATAGTAGCTTTGAATGCAGAGTTCAAAGCAGTATATTTTACATAAAAGCGGAGTTAAAGGATAACACAGGAATATAGGTATTAACAGTTTTTAGGGTCTTTGAGGTCCTTAGCCAGAATAACCCTCACCCTACTTAACACTTAATGATCTTATCCACAAATCGCCACATTAAAGTAAAAACATCAACAGAATAAGCTGGTAAACAGTAAATAAACAGTACTACACCATGAAGTAATATCTAGTGAACACACACTCATTTATTATTCAAAACATGAGTGTGCATGACAGTGGCGGCTGCTGACTTTTAAAACAGGGGAAGCCCATATTACGCGTTCAGGGTTGTAGTGGCTCGTGCCATCCCAAAGCAGAAGATAGCAAAGTTAAAAAGAATTAGTTATAACATAGCTGTGTCTAGTATGACAAGTATGCCCAGCAAATACACAGAAAGAAGGTATAGACTTTGAAAATTCACACAGCAAGGCCAAAATCAAGTATGATCGAATCTAAGGCCTGTAAATGGCTGGATCTGTGGCTGGATCAGAATCTGTGGAGCATTTTTCCCTGTCATAATGAATCCTTAGAGTTTGATGGTGGTGGTAAGTATTCTTAAAAAAGGTAACATTTGTGAATGGGCAGCATGAATTCTGGAAAGAAACAACTAAAAGTATTACAGCACTTTCACATACAACCAGTCTCTTTCGTATCCGCTTTGGGACTGAAGTTCCAGCGTGCTTCTCCCCGCTTAAAAATTCGGCTGCCACAGAATCTCTCATGATGGACAAACACAAACTCCAATCATCACGATACAGCCCCTCATATTGACACGCCCACGTCTAATCTACCCCCAGAGACGCCGAGCAGCCTCGGAAGTGATGAGTTTTTGTCAATTTAGCCAATGATGAGCTAGAATTGTAGAAAAAAACCTGACTCTCCCGCCCCCTCCTGAAGCCGGGCAGCCCTCGGCTCGGAAGCCGGGCTGTTAGTGGCGGCTTCATAACGTGATTTCCTCAGTGAACGGCGGCGATTTCAGAACAAATCCCTTCATTAAGCTACAGGACAACATGTTGTAGTTATGAAAGTGAATGCAGTATTGGGCATATCTTGTGTTTTGTGAATAACTGTTTCATCGTCAATTTAACATTGAAGATGGAGCAATTTCGCCAGAGAATGGGAGAGGCTGCCCAGCTTCCCGTGTTGTCTCTGAATAGCCGCGGCTGGTGCATGAGCCAAACTACCATTTGGTGTCTTTGGCCAGCTTTGAGCCAAGGCATGATCGTTTTCACATCATATATTGATGTCCACGTGTACACTGGTTCTGTGAAGATTATAAAAAGAGGCTTTTCATTGCTGAACGTTGTGACCAATTTTTTTGGTGCATCACATCCAAACTCATATGAAAACCTGGTTCTGTTGTCGGCTCCTATAAATTCACAAAATTAAGAGCCTTTAAATTAATTATTTAACTCACTGTAACAATGAATCACTTAATTTTTTATTACTGATTTTAGTACAGTGATTTAATTTATTATATGTTGTTATTATACATTTTAAGCCCTGGCTTCACAGTCTTATCCGTATGGTAAATGAGACCAGTGGGGATACTTTCTAGTGAACTGTGTAGAAATTATGAGCAAGAATCCATCATACTGGAATTAGTGAGGGCTTGAGGAGAGGGATCTGAATTAATACCTTGGTAAATGGAAGTAATTAAACTAGAGTCTAATTGAAGTCGGGAATTTGTCACATTCTCCTCTTGCAACAGGGAAGGATTGTGAAAATAATGTCACACTCCAAATGAGAATTTTGTTAGGCATGAGGCGGAGTTTCTGTCACCAGTGGCAGTAAATCATTTGGATGACTCTTTATACTTATGGTACTTTACAGCATCAAGGGGGCTGGGAAGAGCTTTATCACTGAGCAGAGAGTAAAAAACAATCTCCATGGAGAGGTGGATCTTGCAGCTTTGGCAAGAACCAGCACACGCAAATGAAAATGCATCAATAGCTTAATACCTCGTGATAAAGAGCAGACAAAGAGCTTTGTAATTAGGAACAGGCTTTTGCTCTGTGGAAGGTCGTCGTGTGTGCTTCTTCCTTGATAACTTGCAGCCTGTTCTCTCAACATACCTGCTTTGACTTTAGGTATCAAACAGATACACCATCAGAGACAGATAACCGTAGAGGGCAATGCCATTTGGCTCAATTCAGAGCACAATATACAGAGAGTGCACAACAGCACACTGGTTTCCAAAGAAATATCATATTAGCTTTTAGGCCTGCTTGGATTGTCTGCATCCACATATTGAAAGACATTTCCCATCTACTATTACACCTCACTTATTACTGTTTTCACCTCTGATTTCACCTCTGTTGTTTTCATAGAGGTTAGACTGAGTTTTGAACAAGGTATGGAGAGCGATGTTGACCCTTCAGTTGTGTCAGGTGTGAGCTTCAGTTAAACTGCTGTAAGGACATGGAAATGGAAAAAAGTTTGGCTTCTGGCCTCACTGGAGTACTCAGCAACAACAACAGTATCTGCCTCCTTACACGTTTGCATTTACGGTGCTGAAATCTCATGTCTGGTAATGAAACCGAATAGAAACCCGACGTGAGTGATTCATTCAGAGGAGTAACTTTCATCGTGTCCACCAATAAAATCATTAAATTTGCATGTGACAAAGCAGGCCAGGGAGCCCAGTTTGCCTGCAGATATGTGATTATTGCAGCTGTGATAATGCACTTGCATGCATTATGCACTTGGTGGGAAAATAAATTGTTCAATGAACAGGTAATTCTCCAAAAATAAAGCTAAATATGTGGCACATTCAAAGCTGCGTGTTGCTGTTGGATGATAAATGAAGAACTGCAGTCTAAAATGCAACTCAGCAACACACCAGTAAAGACATTTGTATGAGCGGTTAGCTGTATGAAGCATGGCTAATTGCAATCAAGAATAGCTGCCTGTGGAGTATTTCAAGGAAATTTGGTTTAATTAAGATGATTCTTTGAAAAAATGATGTCCCTGTGCTCCTATCACATTAGGACATTCCCACATTTATATTAGTCATGCAAATATAAGTCTTCTGAGAAGCAATGCATATGCCTTTCTCAGTGACTGAACCTATGGAGACCAACCAAGAGCTATAAAGAAGCATAGGAGCACGCATGCATACACACAAGCTCCAACCACACAGCATTTCACACACACTAAGTGACTGAGACATCTTTCACATACCGTACAAGTGGGGGAAGAAATTAGGCGCTGATCTTCCCACGTCTTAACTCATGTTCTCACTGCATTAAACAGGGCCTAGTCTGGTGCTGCTTGGTGGAGAATCAGCAGCTCAGAGATGCAAAAAAAGACTTGAATTACACAAAAGATATCAATAATCCGCACAGAATAAGCATCGATTATCTCTGCACTGATTTATGCACAAGTCAGGCAGATTCTGATTAGATTCCCTCTGAAATCACTGCATCACACAGTGGGGCAGTCAGTGTTGTGCGAAGATGTCTGGTCTTCTTGTGGTGGGAACGCTGGGGGGGGGTTGTTGGTCCCCAACATGCCCCCATCAATTTCAGCTCGCATGCTATCATTTTGCAGCAGCAGCCCTCAGGGGTGCAGTTTGTTAAATTGACACGGTGAGCAGAGAAATGTGATACATTAGTGGAAACCCTGTTGCTTTGAGTTAATTGCAGTATGCACTGTAGCACTGAACTGGGTTATTGGGTAAAAAATGAAGACTTAGACGGACTATGAAAAGTAAGCGTCTGCTCAATGCGCAGATCTTAGTTTTCCATCTGAGGGATCATGGAGTTTAAGATCCACCTGGATGCGTGTACAATAATACTGGTTTGCATGCAGCTAACAGCTGTGGCTGCAACACAGGAAGACATTTATATCACTTTCAGTACCACAACTGGACAGTTTAGGTAAGTATCATGTATAAGTATATTTAAGGCACTTCTTCTTGTGATAGCATTTACGGCTAAATTATATGAGCTGTTTTCCTAATTAACAATTGACACAGCCATACATACTCTTAATTTAAATCAGGTATTAAGGTAATTGCATAATTTCCTGATGGCACTCTTAGTTCCAGAGGAGCGCTTTTGAGAACCAGATCTGTCACTCTTATCCTTGCTCATGATTAATGACCCTAATTTAGACACTTTTTTTTAATCCAATCATGCTCTGACATTTCCTATCAGATGAATCCTTCCTCATTCTTTCTGTTGTTTACCTCCTGACAGTGCAATCTGCCAAAGTGGCAAATGTTTGGCTCTCATTTATGACTCCCATGTCCAGCTGACGTTTGAGCAGTTATGCATGATTACTGCCTCCTTACAAAACGAAGCATCTTTAAAGCAGTGTCCACAGGGAGTCCATTTATTGCTTTCCACTGCCCAGTGGAAATTGGGATGGTAAGCTGTTTTAGTTTGAAATGCCACGGCCACATGTGTTAAATCTTGGTGTCAGATAAAGGACACATCCTCTGCAAAATGTTAGAGCGAGGGAGCAAATGCAATCCAGCACACATGAAGGGCTCATCTGTGTCTCAGCATCTGTAGCTTTCAACTTACAAATCCTCTCAGCACACATAAGAAAGGTTGCTCATAGGAGTGGAGTGCTTTTACTTTTTGCCTCATTGACCTTCATAAGGTGATGCCTGTCCAGGAGCTCAGGTACAAATGTAAATCTGTATGATAAATTACAGGAACTGCTCCCGAGCTTTTTAAATAAACAGGTTTTGCTGGGTCTTTGCCTTTAATTCGGAGCGGCACAGATTTAAAAAGAGTCCTCACAACGACAGCACACCCATCTCAAGCCAAATAAAGTACTCTCTGACCCCTTCACGTGTTGGCGCCACACTGAGCGAATGCCGTGCGACATCAGTTGCAGGACTGGATGTGAAAAATATGTGAAAATCTCTGCCTAATCTTTTCAATTACACTTGCCTTTCTTTTTATTCAAAATGTTCTTTTTATGACCACTCAAACGGTCACAGGAAATTTAAATCAGAATAGTTTTTGTTGATGTTTAACCCAACAAATGCTAGTTCATTAGTTTCAAAGATAACAACTTGGGGAAAAATAATAAAGTTGAAAACTTTCCCATATTCAGTAATTGGTTTAATCTGCTGTACAATTTATTTTATCCATCTGGTGGTTAAAAAGATAAGAGTGAGTCGATATCCCAGTCCCAACAGAAAACAACAGATTGCAAGTAAAACTGGACCATTCCCTCTTTTGCAGCATATTCCATCTGGACTCTATGCTTTTAGGCAGACTTTCTTCTCAAGTGCCATTCGAGTTTGAAGTGATGCCATGGCTTCCTTTTTTGCATTAAATACTGGGCATTAGTAGCTTATGTCGGCTGATTTGATACAGGAGGAATTTGCTACATTTCCGAGACAAACTTTTTCTTAACAGAATACACACTAGCATGTGCTGTTGTATATATTTTTTGGAGTTATGGCTTCTTCTACTGTTTTGAGAGGAGTTTTCAGAGTTATGCTTTTGCAGAAATTGTGTTCTAATATCAGCAAAAATGTTGGTTTGAAGTACCCATGAATTAAGCATTTCTTTCAACAACGCCAGAGGCATAGAGGTCATGGTTCAACATTGTGGATGAACAGGCGATACTCAAACGATGTTGCTGTAAAGCCTTAGTCCTGCTCATTTATTTGCTGAATGAGTCTTTATTGAATGGCTTTATTAGTATTCTTTGAGCAGACCTGAGAAAGCTTTTGAGACACTCTTGATCAGATAAATCAGTATTAAGTGTTTTCATCAGAGAGAGAATTACACAGGTCCTCTGATGCTCCAGACTACTCCTCAGGGAAGCTGGATTGTAATTTCAGATCCTTCAAAAAAGTTTTCCAATCATCTCTCCGTCTCATGGTTGAATTTAAAGCCCATTACTTTTACGTCACCTGGAGTTTCTCAAGCCAATATATTTTTTCTTCTAACGGAGAGATAGGGGGCCGACGAGATTAATATCCACAAAGTATTCTTAGAATAAATCATATAAACAATCCTCACAGAAAATAAAATTGCACCACCGTGTCACAGCAAGTTCCCAGAGGCAAAGATGGGGGTTTATGTTTCTCAGTTTAGAAATACAGCGAGCACTGACACCGCAACTCAGAGGCAAGAAACTTTTTCCTTCGATAAACATTTATTGTAATAATCTTTGTGTATTGATATGAGCGAAACATGGTAGGAATATGTCACATTCAGTAACTGGACCAATTTTTAACCGTTGGTTATGAAACCAAAAAGGACATCGGAGCTGAAGAATTGAATTTAGAGCTCTTTCAGGTTTGAGTGTGCTGTTAACTCAGGTGTGAGTTAAGGAAAGCTCCCTTTGAAGAGATCACTTTTCTCCAAGAGGAATGTGCTTTGAAGAAAAGGCTTAATAGCTATGAAGCTTTCAATTTTAAAGGCACACAAGTACATGCCTCCACTGCTGGTGATTGACTGATAGAAGCTTTGTTTGCTCTCACTGGGATCTCTGTAGCTTTGTGCCAGGTAATTGAAAAGGAAAAATACGTTATTGTGTGGGTCATACTGGAGGGGAACACACAACTAAAAGCCGTATAAAACTTAAAGCAACTCTGGTCACCGCTGTATTTCTGCACGGCATTGATAATAATAAACTCTGCTCTTCCATGCTTACAGTGCATTCCAATTACCTTAAGATTCTCACAGTCCATCGGCATGGGGCATACACTATCATCTGACAGGTTAACTGCAGCCACACAGGCGAAACAAAGCTAAATCCTGAGCACTGGCACAGATGAGAGGCAACACGTCCATGATAGCACCAGCCTCATCAGCAGTTACATAATTCTGGAAGCGCTCAATAGACTGATGTGTCTCAGACCATGATAAATGTGCCAGACTGCAACACAGCTGTGCCTTTCAATCAAGTTTGTGACGTTTTGTAATGAGATCAGGAAATAAGGAATTTAATGGCAGGTAGTTCCCTTTTCCAAGTGGCTAATTGTAACAAGACACTACAGCTGTTGTTACTCTCTATAATAACAATTACAATAATGTGAAGAACAGGCTCAAATATGCTATGTAAACTTTATCTGATACCAGCTAATGTAGCCAGAGTTGCTAGTTGCAGGATCATAGCAGGGTTGCCAACTTTTCCAAAAACCTTGGAGTGAGATTTCATCTCAGAAGTTGTTCCACAGTACATATATATATCTGTGTAGATACATATACATTTTATGAATATGCAATAGTGACGAGTATGGGGCCTTCCTCTAGAAAATTTTGCATTTCTTAAATGCAATTTCTTCCATTCTAGTCGATTTTAGGGTGACTAGTTAGACATGGCAAATCCTAAATCCACATCTCATTCATAGCCTACATCCTCAGCTGCCCTTCAAAAGACAATGTTGTTTAACAGAGAGAAACTAGTCTAGGCTGGTTCAACAAATTTCAAGGCAAAGGTAAGATGGTATATGTAGATTTTTAATGGAGTTTCATGCCATAGTCATAGATCAATTCAGAATTTAACAGAAAATGTACAAAATGACAATGTACACGGTCCCTCTTAAAAATAACTTAATATACAATATAATATATTACAAATATCAATATATAAACTCAAATCGGAAATCAAAATATTAATAATATTAATATAAACATTAACATTCTGTAACAATTGTGACCATCAAAAAATAACCATTCATCAGGGTTGCTGATCCATTTTTTTGTTTGCCTTTTCTTGGTCTCTTTTTTTTTTTTCTTTTTGCCTTTTTTGTCTCTTTTTTTTGCCTTTAAAGGACAAGACCGTTTTTTTTACATTGGGCCCTTGATTTCACATTATAACATGATGTTCTACTCACCCCTGCTTGTTGTTGGTAATTTGGAGCTGTTCCGAAGATATTCGAGAGGCGTCTGGCTGCTCTCTTGAGATATTCGGCCATGAAACGGTTTCCTATGGGCAACGTTATACAGGCACAAACTATGCTGTTTATAATTTATTAATTACTGTACACTAGCACTGATAACGTGGAGGTGCGTCGCTTACTTCAAAAAATCCGGGTTACTGTAATTTTGAATTTTAGCCGAATTGATAAATAGGCAGCAGGTCTGTGGGCTGTCTGTGGTAGTAGCACGACGATGACGTCAGTAACACCCACTTTACGACAAAAAATCAAAATTACAGTAACCCGGATTTTTTTAAATAAGCGACGCACCTCCACGTTATCAGTGTCTTAATGTCTCTTAATCAGCAGGAGCTGATTCCATCCATTTCTAAGTCCTTGCTGTGCAACAGGGGCTGCTTCCATAAATGTAAAGCCATCATTTTCACTCTAACAAACATCATGCTTAACATTGCAATGTAAGCTTCCAAACCTACGTCTGAGTGCCGGGTGAGGTCAGGACTAATGACAATCTTGAGTGTCTGTAAAGGCAGCTTCAAAACTGTCATCTATCTCCTCACCAGAATGTCCTTACACAAGCACAATGCTGGTAAATAAGCAACAGGGAGTGGAGACTGCAGCTGACAGAAGCTCAATAATCCAAGGTCAAGGCACTTAACAGACAAAGACAAAAAGCTTAGCTAACCACTTTTTGTTTGCCTCACATCACTAGTAATGCCAGTCAGACCAAATGAGTGACAGCTTCCACTTTAAAGGTTTATGCTAATCTAAAAGCTCACCTGTTGTCATGGTGTCAAGCTTTATGAGCATATCAGAACAGGAGGATGTCCACTAAAACATTGCTTTTTTACCTCTTCTCAGAAATATTTTCTATGACTTCTGCATTGCTGTTTAGATGTTCTGTGCACACACACGGCATCGTAGTGACCATGCTATCATTACCTCGTTTTCAGCTCATCGATGCCTGGATTTATCTATGTCTTGAGAGCAGATTATACCCTTAGCTTTCATGTGTCATGTCATGTGATGTACAGCTTTGCCAAACATCTCTCCCTGATAAGTGTGAGGTATTGTCAGAAGCGGAGGGAAAAGGAAATGCTTATATTTGGATGTTCATGTGTGACAAATCCCCCTGTGAATTTGTCAGCGAACGGCTGCAGATTAGAAACAAACTGCTCAGAGAGGTGTGTGAGTGACACACAGCAATCAATATTTGATTTGAAATTATTACCAACCCCTTCTGGGCATCAGGAAACACCTTTGACACATGCTCTTATTTGTAATATATTTGTACAACATGGGAGATAGAACCGTAAAATAAATCTAGAGTAGAATAAAAAAATTCTTTGATAAAAAAACTGCATCAAAGGAAGTTGTTTGATTTGTTGCTTGATGTCCATAATAGCTTGCTCGCACTGGTATATTATGTACATAGAAAAACTTCCACGAGCTTCTATTAAATATCATAAATGTTAAAGCCCCTCATGAGTTGTCACCTTACCGTGGTGGGGGGGTTTGCGTGCCCCAATGAGTCTGGGAGCTATGTTGCCCAGGGCCCAGGGTCACGCAAGGCAAACAGATTCTAGATGAGGGACCAGAAAAAGAACAGCTCATAAAACCCCCTATGATGAAAAATACTATTGGACAACGTTTTCCTTTGCCCGGACTTGAGTAACCGGGGCCTCCCCCTGGAGCCACGCCCAGGGGTGGGGCCCGGCAGCAAGTGCCTGGTGGCCGGGCCTGTGCCCATGGGGCTCGTTCGGGCACAGCTAAAAAAAATGTCATTGGTCCCCCTTCCGACGGGCTCACCACCCGTAGGAGGGGCCAAGGGGGTCGGGTGCAATGTGAGCTGGGAGGCAGCCGAAAGCAGAGACCTTGGCGGTCTGATCCTCGGCTACTGAAGCTGGCTCTTAGGATGTGGAACGTCACCTCTCTGTTGGGGAAGGACCCTGAGCTGGTGGCTGAGCGGTTCCGGCTAGATATAGTTGGACTCCCCTCGAGGCACGGCTTGGGCTCCGGAACCTGTCTCCTTGAGAATTGTTGGACTCTCTTTCACTCTGGAGTTGACCATGGTGAGAGGTGCAGAGCAGGTGTGGGCATACTTATTGCCCCCCGGCTGTGCGCCGGTACATCGGGGTTTACCCCAGTGAGCGAGAGGGTAGCCTCCCTCCGCCTTCAGATTGGGGCCCTGACTGTTACACACCAAACGGCAGTTCAGAGTACTCACCCTTTTTGGACTCCCTCAATCTGCTGGGGGACTTCAATGCTCACGTGGGCAATGACAGTGAGACCTGGAAGGGAAAAACGCCCCCCCCCCTCCCCCCCTCCCCCCCTCCTAATCTGAATCAGAGTGGTGTTCTGTTGTTGGACTTCTGTGCTCGTCATGGACTGTCCATAACCATGTGCAGGCATAAGGGTGTCCATATGTGCACTTGGCACCAGGACACCCTAGGCCGCAGTTCGATGATCGACTTTGTTGTTGTATCGTCTGACTTGCGGCTGTCTATCCTGTACACTCGGGTGAAGAGAGGGGCGGAGTCAGATGAGGTGGCTCGGGCCCCTGGTTAGGATGCCTCCTGGACGCCTCCCTGGTGAGGTGTTCCGGGCCCGTCCCACTGGGAGGAGGCCCCGGGGAAGACCCAGGACACATTGGAGAGACTATGTCTCCTAGCTGGCCTGGGAACGCCTCGGGGTCCTCCCGGAACAGCTGGAGGAAGTGGCCGGGGACAGGGACGTCTGGGTCTCTCTGCTCAAGCTGCTGCCCCCGCGACCCGATCCCCGGAGCAGCGGAAGATAATGGATGGATGGATGGATGGAATACCAATAAAAGTTTGCATAAAAATGCTATGTATTTGATTACTACGATAAATGTTTGCTTGTAAATCTGAATCTAAATAATATTTTCTGTTCCATGACTGACCTTTTCTTTTATTAAACAACTAATATTTAGTGACATGAAGACACAGATGGAGAAGATATTGAGTGATTATCCACAAACACTTTCAATATTTTGAAGTTGTTTGATATTTTCTGCCTAATAACACAATTTTTCAGCAGTGTGTATTTAAGCTCACTGTTTTTCCCTCTAAAATGCTCACATTGTTCCACTTCAGTTAGTGTTCAAAGGACCAAATCCAAAAAATTGACAAATGTGTCTCAAAACCTTTTTTAATCCTTCATACCTCTATAATTGCATCTATATGTGGTGTTTTTGTATATAAATGTGTTTATAACTCTTCCTCTTGCCACTACAACTGTTAAATGCTGAAAACACACTGATACCTCTGCGTTACTAATCAATTTATGTTCTACACAACAATATATCAGTCACACGGTCCAAACCTTCACTTCAATGTAATTAATTTCAGTTTTATGTATGTAGCACTAATTACCAACAAAAGTAATCTCAAGGCTTTAAAGATACAATTGAAGTCAGTCAAAGTATAAAGCAATTCAGTCAAATTCACCATCATCCAAATGACAGCAGAGAGAGGAGCAGTGCTCAGTGCATCATGGGGAGTCCCCCAGCAATCTAGGCCTGTAGCAGCAGAACTAATAAAGGATTCAGGATCACCTGAGTCAGCCCAAACTATAATCTTTTGTCCAAAAAGAGAGTTTACTTGGGAGGGTTACTAGGCTCAACCTTAGAGAAAGGGTGAAGAACTTGACCATCCCAAAGGAGCTTGGAGTCGAACCGCTGCTCCTCCTCAGTTAGCTGAGGTGGGTCTGGCATCTGATTAGGATGCCTCCTGGTCGCCTCTCTTTAGAGGTTTTTCAGCTATGTCCAACTGGGGCAGACCCAGACAATGCTGGAGGGATTACATATTCCATCTGGCACGCCTCTGGATCCCCCAGGAGGAGCTGGAGAGTGCTAAGGAATGCTTGGGTTTCCCTCCTCGACCTGTTGCCTCCAACCCGGCCTTGGATAAACGGAAGATGGATGGATGGGTGAAAGACAACAAAGATTTAAACCTAGTGATAAAGCTCGAGAGGGTGTCTGCTTCCTGAACCCAAACTCACAGCTGGTTCTGCAAGAGAGAGTCCTGATAACTGAAGGCTCTGTGTCCCAATCTACTTTTAGAAACTCTGGGAACTACAGATAAAACTGAAGCCTGACAGCAAAGTCAAGGTCAAGGTCAAGTTTATATCTATAACACATTTTAAAACAACCAACGCTGACCAAAGTGCTTTACAGGTGAAAATTAAAAAACAAACAGTAAAAACACAACTAAAATGAATATAAGATTTCTAACACTCATCACAATTGAAGGCCAGCAAGTAAAAATGGGTTTTCAGCAGAGTTTTAAATGTATCAACAGTTTGAACTGTTCTTATTTGTAAAGGTAAGTTGTTCCAGAGAGTGGGACCACCTCCTGAAATAGCCCGATCACCCCCTCTTTTTGAGTTTGGACCTGTGAACCGCAAAGACAATCTGAGTGGGTGATCTAAGCACTCTGACCTGGATATAGAGATGTCTGTTCAAAACCATAAAAACTAGAAATACAATCTTAAAATCTATTCTAAAATGGAGTGATGCCAGAACCGGGGTAATATGATCACGTTTTCTGGTCCCAGTTAAGAGACGAGCAACAAAGAGATGACTGATCCAAACCAACATACAAAGAATAAGAGTAATTAAAGCATATAACTCTTTCAAAATCATTATAGGACAAGTATGGCTTCACTTTGGCCAACAGTCGTAACTGGAAGAAGATAGTTTTGCCTGATCTGTTACTCAAAGTTAAATGTGCTGTCAAAAATCACACCCAGGTTTTTAGCCAATTGGAGTCTATTGATAAAATACTGCACTAAAAGATCTTTAGGATATAATGAAGGTTGGTCATTTAGAGTTTTGTATGTGAGGAGAAGAAGAATTTGAAACTTTATACTGGATTTAACTGGGAGCTAAAATTGGAGAAATATGATCTCTCCTGTTAATTCTTATCAGAATTTATCACTTCTACCATAATATTTTAACATTTTATGGCTTATACTTATGTACGGTTTCTCATTAACATTTACTTGCTATATTGGTGCTTTTCCTTAAGTAAATACTGGATTATTATAATCTATTCTAAAAAATTCATTAAATCTTAAAGTTGTATTTTTCAGATTCGGAACTCTGCATCTTGATGATTCATTTTCTTGAAAGCTTTCAGTTTTTATGATTTCATACAACTTATAAATAGCTGGTAAGCAGAATCTTTAGTAAGCATAAAGTTCATTATTATGCACAGTATAATCATAACCTTGACTTCCCCCCTTTTTTTTAACCTTTCATTAATTTTAGTGCTTCTTTGTAAAACAGAGATGCACTCAGAAAGTAAAAACATATGTAGCTCTCAGCAGTTGTCTGAGCAAGGTAATTCATAAACATGGAAGTGTTGAGGCCAAAGGATCAAGGGACAATCCAATGGGAAACCACTTGAGCTGCAGCTTACACATACAAACTTCAATTTCATATAGATTCAGACTGAGAACTACATCTCATTGTTTTCACAAATGGCCTGATCCAAGGCTTCTCGTGGTCTGCTATTATTTGAGTAACCACAAAGACAGCTTTTGTGTTGGAAATGCTAAACTGAGATTAACTCCAGCAGCCAAGCAGGCTGCATGGAGCCTAAGGAGAGAGCGGTAATCACTCGGTTGCTCTGATGGCATGGAAAACCTCATAACCGAATCGCTTAAGACAAACTGTCCAGCTGCTCAAAAAGAAGCCCAAAGGAAATCTTTGAAGTTTATCCACCAATTGCACCACTAAAGAAATTCAGCAGGAAATTATGGAGCCCATATTATATTGATTTTGTGCCAGTGCACGACACAGTAAACTTATTATTGGTTCTATTGGTCTCAACGGTTATGTTGTTGTTGTAGAAGCGGCCTTCTTGATTTCATGTTCATCTAAAAATCTCCATTGTATTTACAACCCTCAGAATTAACACAGGTTGAAAAATGCCACACAGTAGCTGCACTTTATTACAGTCATTCATCAGAAGACGAGGTTGTCATTGGTGCTCCCATGCAGTGCTTTATGCAATGATTTCAATTTCACAACAATATCAGATTATATAGATTTTGCTAACATACGGAGAACATCCATTCTTCATTTTTCTCTAAGGACTTAAGTTGTTCCTTCCAAACATGAAAATATGTTTTTACTTGTTGAAATGGACAAACGGTGTCTCAGTGATATGTTTACCATGTGCATGGCCCCTTTAAAGTGAGAGGAACTCATCTAGTTTGAGTAGTTTACATGCTGTGACGTGTGAGGACGATAACTCTGACAGCCTCCACCATTACTTGATTATTTGTGTAGTTCTCTCACAGTGGGCGTCTGCTTTGTTTTCAGATTTCTTCTTTCCAGCTCCCTGTGGCGCTTTCCTTTCAAGTAGTCTTGGATACGCTTTGCCACAACTATAAAAGAGCTGTCTAATGCACTCACGTGTCTGTAAAAACATGTTAATTAAGCAGGCTTGTCAGCACTGAAGACCTTGATGTTCAGTCCACCTGAACAGACATCGCTGCTATCTGTGGCCCACCCAAGCTGTTTTCAAACTTGATGCCTGCTTTGAGGAGGAGGAGAAATCAGTCTGACAAATCTGCCCTCCAAGGAATCATGATCCACACTTGAGACACACTGGTCTGAATGCAGGGTAAAGAGCACTGCTCTTGAGAGCAATTTCCTCATTCGAGCTTTGAGTCAATAAGGTCAAGCATGGAACATTAATCACCAGAGTTTAAAAAAAGAGAAAACCTCTCCGTCTCTGTAAAAAAAAAAGAAAAGAAGTGCCACTCTGCTCAGCCTATGTGCGTAAACCTAGAATTTCAGCCTACAGCTCATTAAAACTGAATTGAATGTTCTTTTCAGCTGCCTGTGTTGCAGATCTGCATTCACCTCGGGTAATAAACCTTCTCTGGATACCAATTAAAGGAAAACATTTACATGCACAGTCCAATTTAAATGCACCACCATCAGAGCAGACATGCTCAATCACCTCGAGGTCTGTCTCATTCATCGTGGTCTTACTTACAGCTGCTGCATTCTCACATATTGATTCCCTGGCACATGTGGCTTGTTTTCACTCACAAGTGTGAAAAGATTTTGGACCTCGATCGGGGCTGCTGTAGAGTTTTAATGATATGCAGCTGTCAAACAGGAGAGACACACTGACAGCTCATTGTGTAAGACATCAGAAGTGAATGATTTAAGCCCTGAGCCTTTTGGCAGCCTGTATGGTATTGATGCAGACATCGATTCTACAAGTATCATTGTTGTATCCATCCTTTAGATGGTGGTAACCTGCAGGGCAGTTGAGTTGTATCACCTGCTGTTGTCAACTGCTTTATTCTGTGAAGCATTCCTTTTATTAAATACAAAAAAGTTTGTAGTTAGCATTATGGATCTTTGATTATTTCAAATACCAAGTGTCTTGCTAATATTTTCTTGCTGTAGTTTGAAGATTTCTGCTGACAAATAAATCCAGATCAGTATATAGTGAAATTAGAAATATTATGAGCACATTAAACAAAATGTGGAATAGCTTCAGTGGATTTTTAGAGTAAAGCAGAAACCACAGAGACAAATATCTCAGAAAAAAACTGCACATTGTATAAGCTTAAACCTGTCTGCAAAGAGAGGAACAATACCCACAATGTTTTGTTTTAAACAAATGTCTTTTCTACTGTTGAATGAATGTGTGGTTTGTTTTATATTCCTTACATTGACTTACATTGACCTTACATTGACTTTTTCCAAATGCATATATCAGATGACAACCAGTGGCAACCTATTCCATGAAGAAAGAGTGAATTATTTGAAATTCTTCAAACACACATTGTTAGGCACTCGTTTTTCTGTTATTAACAGATTTCATCTGTTGTACCTTTGTAAATGAAAATCAGGCACATTTCAGTCATACCAAATTAGGAGCACAGCTTCCGCTGCCAGAAAGGGATTTAACTTATTATGTCAATCCCAGAAATCCTCACATCTCTGTCAGTGCAGAGTCTGACTGGGCAAATATGTGGCTCTTTTGATCTCACAAATTTAAACGGCAAAGACAAAAAAATACAGAAAAGAGGCAGACTGATCATCTGAGTGTGGCATCTGTACTTTTATTACTGAGTTTCACTTTGAGGGAACTTGAAGATTGCCTCAACTGATCCAGGTTTTACAGAGGTCTGCCACCCAGGGAATGTTTAAATCAGCCAATATGTCAGCTCCACCCAGGGTTCGCTGCACCTGGCTTTAATAGAAAGTAGGCAATGATGCTGTAAAAGGCCAAGAAATTAACTGGATGCTCTCTTGCACAGCCAGACCCCAGACCAAGGATAAATCCCACACTTACCTTTCCCTCCTTTACCGTGGAAAATGGAAAATAGTGGCTGCAGCGACGTCTTAGTGACAGGGCAGGACAGTTCAATCTGGGAATAAGGCAGTGCATTAAAGACACGGATGATACTGTGATTCATCTGAATCGAAAAGCAATGAATAAAACATTGGGTATTATCTCCAGATCCACTTGCTACTAAGATCTTAAAAAAAGAAAAAAACATTGAATATGTCCTCAACAAAAGGAGTAGTAACACTGGAATAATTGAGTACAAATTATTGACATAAGGAAAGATAATTCTGAAACATTGTTGTGGTCCCGTGGCTACATATCCACAACAAACAAGGCAGCATTCTTCTTTGTTCTTCTGTCAATACACTTGGCAGCCAAGACATAGCCTTATAAGACCTCTGAAATAGTGTTTTCTCATATTAGTAGAAACATTTCAAAAGGAAATGTGTCATTCTTACAATTTACTGTGCTAAACTTTGTATCTCCTCTACCAGAGAGAAATAATATCTCTGAGCTTCGAACAAACAAAAATAGCCACGCGTTGAAGACAGGCAGCTGAAAATAACTAATGAGACTTTATTGTCAATAAAAAAAAAGGCAATGCCAGGGCAGACATAACAAAGTACTAAACTGAAAACTAACAAGAAACAAAACCCAGGAGAAAGTACAGGATGGACTGACCGGCTGACAGGACGAGGAGCTCGCACTCAACAAAGGAAAACCTGCAGAATATACACCGAGGGAGGTGATTTCAATCAATGAGCAGGTGAAGCAATCAGTAAGGGAAAACCAGGTGTGATGCACACCACCAGAATACACATGAGAGCCATCTCCTCAAAATAAAACAGGGTACAAGGAAGATAAACAGTGAGAACTGCACTGAGGACAAAGGAAAACCAAGGGACAAAGAAACAAAGTCAAAGCCAGAACACAAAGACTCACCGACCATGACTCTTCTGGAATTTAAAGAAGGTGTATGCCACTGAACTCTCACCACTGATAATTGTAGTACATTAAAAAGATTTTAGATGGAAACACTGTTTGGGTCACAAGTTTAGCTTACTGGACTGAGTACATTAAAATTTGGTATATATATATATATATATATATATATATATATGTGTGTTAATGCTCCATCAAATAGCAGGTGCAAATTTAATTGCAGATTCCCTCTGAGAATGGATGGTCTAATTCCTATTAAGTTCAGCTATATTCCCCTGTGAATGTTAACATTTTAATATCCAATTTCGATGCCTGGATTCCAGTTAGAGTCAGTTAGTTTTCACTTTTCAGCTAGTGGAGGGATAAGAACAATCTTGAGTAAGAGTAACAAAGTAAAATGATCAACTTGCAGTTGTATGCTTCTGACATTAGTCAAGTTGCAGTTTATATCCGTATCATTCCAGAACCATAACACATGTGGTGTAGATCTAACAAAGAGAATAAAGTGTATTTAGATTTGACGATAAAGATGATTCTGAGCACCGAGATGTCATCAGGACAGTAGACAGTGCTTCACATATATGGAGCATTGCGTTAGCTCTGGCAGACCACGTAGTCAACGCGCCCTTTGCCTATTGGCTGACGCCGACCCAACCCTCATGGCCAGCTGCGCTCAATGGGTAATCAGCTGCTGCTCGCAATTGGATGCTGGCATTTGGGGCACTTCATTTAAACTTGGTTTGCTGTCACTGCTTTTTTTTGCTCTCTGCTTGCACCCACCACCTCCCCTGCTCCACCGACTTCTCATTGCCAAACAATGTCATACTGTTGTTCATTGTTGCTTGCTCTGTTCTAGGGGGTTTGTTGCCTTTACAGCAAATGGAAGGCACTCCACCTGAGGATGCTGCTGTTCCCTGTCTTGGCTTCCATGGAGCTCATGGAAAAGTCGGGAACTTCCTCCGAACAGAGCCATACCGCCAAACATAATTGTATGCATTCAGAATAAGCTTCTGAAATTCATCTCTGTTCTCGTCTCGTTTTGACGAGAGTGGTTCTGACAGAAATATGTTGTTGCAAAGAAGTAACAAACTCCCAAATGCGCAGGCCAAATCGTTTTTTTTTTTTTTAAAAACAGCATGATGTCGCAATGTCAACTCATCACTGATCCCATCAGACATCTGTGTGAAATTTTGTCACAATCTTCCTATGAATTCTTGAATTATGAGGTCACAGCGACTTCGACCTTTCACCACCAATTCTAATCAGTTCCTCCTTGAGTCCAAGAAAACGTTTGAGCCAGATGAAATGGAATTCCCTTTGGGGGTTCCTGAGATACCTTCGATGTGAGGTCACAGTGACCTTTCCATTGATCTTTAATAAAATGTAATCTCCTCATCCTGGAGAGAAAAAAAGTGAAAATTCATGTGTGTGTTTGACCTTCTGGAGGAGCTGTGGACTTCTTGATTCATCCAGAATTCGTAAGCTACATTTATCTTGTGTACCATTTAGCTTTTTGCTAGATTTTTGCTAAATCTTTGCTAGATGTTGACTGCTAAAAAGTAAATTTGCTGTAGGCTTGTTTTTCACTGTGTGATAACAGCCCCATTGAAACTAGCTTCAGGCCTGAGTGGCCACTTGTCTTTTAATCTGTGGGAGGGGTCTGCACTCCTGCAGACAATCAGCAATTAGTGAATCAGTACAAAGCAACTCCTGTTGTTGGAAGCGTCAGCTTTCAAGCGTCAGTCGTCAAACGAAGGCTGTCATACAAAGGCACTTGACTTTTTCAAGTCCGACTTCCTCAAGGACGATTTTCATCTGGACGGTCCCTGTAAGTGTAAAGTACCACTTTTCAAGAAACCATGTGCTTCATTCCCGTTCTCTCCTCTCGGTCTTGGCGCCCACGCAGATACAGGGTCAGACCCAGAGGCCGAGACCCCACTAACCTCATCCACCCTTCTCTCTCTACTCATATTGAGCAAGTGGTGGCAGGGGGGCTGTGGAACTGCCAGTCTGCTGTGCAGAAGGCTGAGTTTATCTCAGGTTATGCATCCATGCTCTTCCTTAACTTTCTTGCTCTTACAGAGACCTGGATCACCCCAGAAAACACTGCCACACCCGCAGCTCTGTCTGATGTGTACTCTTTCTCTCACACTCCCAGAGCTGCGAGGCGGGGCGGTGGTACTGGCCTGCTGATTTCCAAGGACTGGAAATACTCTCTTTGCTCCTTCTTGCAATTCTCTCCCTCCTCCTTTGAATTTCATGCTGTCACTGTCTCTCACCCAGTCAAGCTCACCATCGCTGTAGTTTATCGCCCACCAGGCCCTATTGGGGACTTCCTGGAAGAGCTGGACACTCTTGTCTCTCACTTCCCTGATGATGGCTCCGGCCTCACCCTTCTCGGTGATTTCAACATCCAGACAGAGAAGCTTCACCCTCTTGTTTCTCTTCTCTCCTCCTTCGACCTAGCTCTCTCCCCATCTCCTCCTACCCACAAGGCTGGCAACACACTGGACCTTATCTTCACCAGACACTGTTCTAGCGCCAACCTCTGCTTCCAACCCCAAAAAACTCTTCCAAACTTTCTCATCCCTCCTCCAACCCCCATCCCCCATCCCCTCTCCCCTCCTCCTCCCTCCTCCCTGACGATTTCGCCGACTTCTTTGACAAGAAGGTTAACAATATCCGATCTTCCTTCCCTCACCTCCCAGCTGTCCACACCACCCACACCTGTCGCCCTCCCACTCCTCCCTCCCTACCACCTTCTCCCTCACCTCCCTCTCTGTCCCACTTCTCTCACCTCTCTGCAAATGAGGTCCTCCACCTTGTAACATCCAGCCGCCCCACCACATGTTCCCTTGACCCAGTCCCTTCCCCTCTCCTTCATTCTGCTGCACCTGATCTTCTTCCTTACCTGACCCACCTCATTAACACATCTTTGACATCAGGCTCTTTTCCTTCTGCTTTCAGGACTGCCAGAGTCACTCCTCTTCTAAAGAAACCAGCTCTTGACCCTTCAGAGATCAAGAACTACAGACCGGTATCCCTTCTACCCTTTCTGTCCAAAACCCTTGAACGTGCTGTCTTCAAATAACTGTCCTCTTACCTCCACCAGAACAACCTCTTGGATCCCTACCAGTCTGGGTTCAAGGTGGGCCACTCAACTGAGATGGCCCTCCTAGCAGTAACTGAGTCACTCCAAACTGCTCGAGCTAACTCTCTCTCCTCTGTCCTGATTCTCCTGGACCTGTCTGCAGCATTTGACACAGTGAACCACGACATCCTTCTCTCTACCCTGGAGGGAATGGGGGTTTCTGGCTCTGCACTCTCCATGTTCTCATCCTACCTGACAGATCGCTTCTACCAGGTCACACTGAGAGGGTCTGTGTCGAAGCCACGTTGGCTCACCACCGGGGTTCCCCAAGGTTCGGTCCTGGGTCCTCTTCTTTTCTCTCTCTACACATCATCTCTTGGTTCTGTCATCCACTCCCATAACTTTTCCTACCACTGCTATGCAGACGACACCCAGCTGATTCTGTCTTTTCCCCCTTCTGACACCCAAGTGGAAGCACGCATTGCTGCGTGCCTGGCAGACATCTCGGGGTGGATGTCGATGCACAACCTTAAGCTCAACCTGGACAAGACTGAGCTGGTGTTTCTCCCGGGGAAGGCCTGCCCATTCAGAGACCTGGCCATCACCATGGATGACTCTGTGGTGACATCAACCCGGACCGCGAGGAATCTGGGTGTGACCCTGGACGACGAACTGTCGTTCTCGCCAAACATCGCATCAGTGACCCGTTCCTGCCGATTCCTCCTCTACAACATCCGGAGGATTCGCCCCTTCCTCACCGACAAGGCAGCACAGGTGCTCATCCAGGCTCTTGTCATCTCCCGCCTGGACTACTGCAACTCCCTCCTTGCTGGTGCCCCGGCTTCTGCCATCAGACCTCTGGAGCTGGTTCAGAAAGCTGCTGCTCGTCTGGTGTTTAACCTCCCAAAGTTCTCCCACACCACTCCCCTTCTCCGCTCTCTACACTGGCTCCCTGTAGCTGCTCGCATCCAGTTTAAGACTCTGGTGCTGGCCTACAGGGCAGTGGAAGGAACAGCTCCTTCATACCTCAAGGCTATGGTCAAGCCCTACACCCCCGCCCGACCACTTCGCTCTGCGGCCACCAGGCGCCTGGCTGCCCCGTCACTCAGGGGTCCCTGCGCACGATCGACACGGTCACGACTTTTCTCTGTTCTGGCACCCCGATGGTGGAACGATCTCCCGACTGATATCAGGACAGCTGAGTCGCTGCCCATCTTTCGCCGCAGGCTGAAAACCCATCTCTTCAGGAAACACTACCCTGATCCGCCCTCTTAGGACAGCATCTGCGCCGTCCTAGTTCCTTACGCACTTATTGTTTCCTCCACCACTGGCACCCTCTATATTTTCATTACCCCCTACCCGAACCAGGGTTTGAATCCCAGTCCTGCTTTTCTTACCTCTTTTATTTCTTCCCCTACCCGAACCAGGGTTTGCATCCCATTCCTGCTTTTCTTACCTCTTTTATGTCTTCCCCTACCCGAACCAGGGTTTGCATCCCCACCCCGCTGTGACTGGTGTGCAGTTGGTGGGAGGCTGGTTGGTTATCGCACTTACTCTAGCACTAGTTTTGCTCTTAGCTGTTTGGTATTAGAAGGAAATGCACTTATGATTTCTTGTGACCTGAAGTTCTTTTGCCTACCGATGTTGAACGCACTTATTGTAAGTCGCTTTGGTTAAAAGCGTCTGCAAAATGACAGAAAAAAAAAAAAAAAAAAAAAGAAATTCCCTCAAATGGTTCATGTGATAGCGCGATCATGAAAGTGCGGATGATGATACACTGAATAATGACTACCCAGAAATATATGACCCTATGACAGTTTCTCGCCCACAGAAATACAAAAAAGTTGCTTAAAGATGAAGGCAATGTGGAGGTCAGTCCACACAGACCTCCATGTAAAGAAGCAAAACATTTACAGAAGAAATATTCAACTTGTCAGCCTGGTAAGAATAAAATCAGCACCCCCCTTCACCACAGCACCATTGGAGCACATTTTTATACAGCCTACCTTTTTGAATCGTAGGCTTATGCTTATGCAAAATTAAGGACCTGGCTTTTTTAAGTAACAGGTGAGTGCTGTGCTGCTGCTATGCATCATCTTCAGCAGATCCATCCATTTCATGTCATCTCTGCATCAAAAACCCAAGATGCTGACAGCCAGATGACAAACTCAAGGCCTTTAAAATGTATTTTTACAAAGTCAGGGATGATGTAACGGTGGTTACTTCCATCTTTAATGCAGAGTCTATGGTTTATTGATGATTTGGAAGAATAATATATTCAGCTTTTTAGGACATAGAGATGATGACATGTGGATTTTTGGTTCCTCTGGGGGTAATTCGGTAGTGGGCATGCTGTTTGAACAACAGCAGCAGCTTTAGTGGTTATTTTTTTAAGTTGGCTGGCTGAAAGCTCACCATTAAATACAAAGATTAACATGCTGTCACGCTAAATGTCACCCTGCTTTTAAATAGCTTTTTTCTCCTGATGTCTAATTGAATACAGAGGGCTGCTTGACTTTTGATAGAAAATTAGATTGTTAAATATAACTACACATTTGATACAGATTATTTCTACCAACCATGATTCAGACATACAGGTTGTGTAAATGACTGTTTCCAAGGATAAGAGTCCCTCTGGTGTTGGTGATGTTCATGTTATTTACAGTAGATGCAACTGAATTGAGAACTAACATATAACAGTAGGAGATTTCTTTAATTCTTGCTTTTACACTAATATTTGGTGGAAGTTGTGAGAGGATCTATTGGAAGGTTAACCGTGATATTTTCCAAACCCTGAAAAAGTAGTTTTTTTTTTATCAATACCTAAACGGTTTGTGTTATGTGTAACTCCTTCTTCACACCCTCCAGCCTCCCAACTCCTCCAAACACTCCTTTTGTTACAGTTTCACAAACTCCTGTGGGACTTACTTTAATCTGTTACTTTTTCATGCCCATGAACATGAAGAAAGAAGAGATAAACTTGTGCCCCAGATCATGAATGTATAAAACGATCATATCTTGTGACAGTTTCGGCATGAGTCTGTGTGGCACCATTGAGTCCAATCTGAACCAGTTTGATACATTCAGTTACCTGCAAGGAACAATATGAGGGAATGTGACAATATCTGCTAACTGGGGAGATTATAAGGTCTTGGAAGAGGTCTGCAGTGAGCCGACTGCTCCCTTGCTTGAACTTTAAATCTCCCTCTGCAGCCCCGTCCCTCCTAATCCTCAGATTTACACATCCATCTCATTATATTTCCCCACACAATGGTTCTTGAGAAAAGTAGCTTGAATCTCTAAATTGAATCGCCACCTTCTCCAATCTGAAGGGATTTGGCTGAATTCCAAGATCTGTATAAACAAATCACCATATGTGAGTTTTACTTACTGACAGGAATTAAATGTTATTTTGAGCAGCATGACATATTACATCATTTGGAAACTATTCCTGGTCCCATTCCATGTGTTCCAACAAAGGCAAACAAACAATGCAGCACTAATATAGACCAGAACACATTAGCTACAATATTGTGCATCCTTTAAAAAGTTTCTGGTTGTCAGTGGACTCTTTCATGATATTAACAGATTTAGAGCTATGTGTATGTACAGCCGTGCAATGTACTGCATAACTGCATTTTAATTTTACGTTGGAGAGATCAACTTTATTTACTAAATTATTTAAAAAAATGGATTTTGTATTTTTCCCTCAGATTTGCCCTCAAATGTGCTTTCCTAATCAGGCTTCAGAGCAGGACGCCTGAGCTCAAATTTGTTATGAGAAAGGATTCACATTAAATCTAATTAGCTGGCATTTTTATTAATTTCCTCTCCAATGGTGCACCATCTGCCACAGGCAAAAATTATTCTACTTGTTAAGATTCTGGCTTTAAATTTTGAGTCCAGTTGAAATTCTGTGTCTGTTAAAAGCATCCTTGAATGCAAATGTTCTTATATTGTGGCACTACCTGATGATGGAATTATGTACTTGCTTCTTTTCTTTTGAATATATATTTTCGTGTCTATTGTTGTATTTCAGAGACAACAATAGGCATGCAAAGTTACCAGAAAGTAGAGCCTTTGTATTCCAGATCTAAAATAAGAAGCTTGTTGGGAGAGCGGTGCCAGGAAAAGGCCATTAAGTCATTTCAATCACAATTCTATTTTTCTTGAGGCAGCGTGAACAACGCCAGGAAATTTCTCTTGGCTGTGAACTTTATCATCTTATTCATTTTTCTTTTTATTAAGCTCCTATTTCCTATAAAAACAAAGTCTGTTCTTCAAGTGAATCCTAAGACAAAAAGTCTCACATGAAAGGGATTTCATGTTGGAACATATAAAACAAATACAGGCAAAACATATAGAAAGAGTAGAAAAAAGAGGCACAGCTCATACCAGCATCTATTATATCTATTGTATGTTCAACCTGGAAAACAGCAACACGTTTTTATCATCATAACATACCATATGTCTACGTGAGAAGTGGACATATCTGTGTGAAATGTGAAGCTAGGGGGAATAAAAGTTGGCCAACCTCTGGCAAGCTTTAGCATATGAATCCAACTTTGATCATAGAACAGCTCATTAGATTTTTACATGAGCGTGTCAAGCATCAAAGCTGTACATGCACCTGCAATATTTCTACCTTTTTAACTCATCGTCACTGGAGGTTAGTTTTAACATTGAACTTTTAAACCATAGGCTTAATTTTCTGCAGGTTCTTTTTTGGTCATCCATTTGTGTTTTGTTCGTGCTTCATCTTGTTCAGGGTTGCAAAGTCTGAGGCGTGACCCATCTGCCATGTGACGGAAGCTGGCCTGCACCCTGTATAAGCCACCAGTCTATCACAGGGCTAGACAAAGACACTGGATGTTGGTCTAGAGCAATACCACCTCAGACCAAAAAAAAAGGAATGAAAACCTTTGATGGCCTTTTTAGTTTAGGTTCATTCGGTAGAGGAAAATCTGAAGTGTCATGTCAGTGTAAATGCAGATTCCACTGCAGTGATTCACAGACATACACAGCAGGACAAACTGCCACACCAAAGAACAAAAATACAAAAAAAAAAAAAGATATGTTAATGTTGAATATCTTGTGGACTTGGTGAACCGATCATTTGAGTGAAAAAACCTGGTTGATAATCAGGTAAAGGGAATATTTCATGATGGTGCCATAATAAAACAATTGATGTCAGGCAGATCTCAACAGCTGAACATGTGCACTGCAGTTTTCTGGCAGCAGAGCTGGTTCTAGAGGTCAGAAGACAACTTCAATTATAACTACAGTGATTACTGAACTGGTGCAAGACAATGCTTGATGTTGACTCTCCACAAAGCTGCCCTTTCTAATCCCTCTGTTCACAGTCTTCAACAGAATATGGCACACTTCCCTAATTCTCATTCTCTGCCATTGCTGCCACTACCGATGGGGACTAAAAGGCTGCAAATCCCAACATCACAGAACCCTCCAACAGCAAACATGAATTAGCTTGCTTTATCAGAATTCCCAACAGTCATTCTTTCACATTTAGATGCCAAGATATACTGAATGCCTCGCACAGCAGTGAAGTCTCAGAGGCTTCGGCGAGCTTTTATCTTTCGAATGTTTCATTTCCGCAGAAGATTTAGATCACAAATAAATCTTGAAATGTATACTAAAATAACACTGTAAATAATAACAAAAGAACAACTTTTTCCTTCTTTCTTTTTTTAAATTTCTAAAGCATATAGTCGTGATCCTGAAAAGGGAATTTTACAAATTATTTTAGGTGATTTGTTTTCCTCTTCACTGTTGCCTTGTGCACACTTTGGATATTCAATCTGTTTGTTGTGAATTGGACTACTTGGACTTTAATGAATTGAATTTATTGGATCATGTTTGTATTAAAATGGCTTTAATTGACTTGATTTAGACTGTATCTGTGAAGTGCCTTTAGGTGACTTCTGTTGTGATTTGGAGCTATATGAATAAAACTGAATTAATTTAATTGATTGTGAGGTTTTTAGGAAGGTTCACACTTTTTCTCATGAAACACTAAATCAAATGTAAGATTTCACACTGAACAGAAAGTTGCTCACTATGTGATATAGCCGTTTTTGCAGAGCCTCTCGGATGGCCCTATTTTTCTGTTTGAAGATGAGTGTTAAAGTGATCTGCCAGTTAGACTGGAGAAAACTTTACTCACCACATGCTATTATAGTTTTAATTCATCCGACCTCTTTCAAAATTCAGAGTCGAAAGAAATATTCCTTTGAGCCCAAAATGAACTCTTCATCTTTTGGTTTCCTGATAGATGGTGTGTATTGATCACCAAATCACAGCAAGACGTTCATTCCATCTGATTATCGGGAGCTTTAAATGCGAAAACTCAAAGAAAGAAAAGTGAGGTGACAAAGAAAATAAGCAATATTTTAAGGTCCATCTTTAGAATCTAGAAATATGTAGAAGGTAAAAGAATACATTAAAAACATGGGATTAATGTGTAGACTCTCAACTTAATCCATATTCACTTTTTACTACAAATACTTCCTTTTTCAGGTGCTAAAATAATTGAATATCTCTTAATGAAACATGCTGATGAAACACCCCGAGTGTTGAATTGATCAATTATACTGGCAAATATGTACCGGTGTCAGTACAAGTGAAATGGGCTGCCAAAGCAAAAGAAATCCATCAGAGACAAGGCAGGAACATTAGGAGTGACTAAATAAACAGTTTGCTACATTCTGAGAGAAAAACACAAGAGCCTGATAAGATAAAAAGACTTGGATGTCTGAGCAAGAGAGCTGTGGATGATCACAGGATCCTTTTCCATGGCAAAGAAAACCCCTTCACAACATCCAGCCAAGTGAAGAACACTCCCCAGGAGGTAGACAAATGATCCTCCAAGTCTCCCATAAAGAGACGAATTCACAGGAGCAAATACAGAGGGTTCACTGCAGGGTGCAAGCCATTCATAAACCTCAGGATTAGAAAGGGCAGATTGAACATGAAACAACAATACGTCTTCAAAAACCAGAGCAGTTCTGGAACAGCGTTCTCGGAACAGATGAAAAAACATCAACCTGATCCAGGATAGGAAGTCAAAAATAATTGAGAGAAACAACAGTTTATAATCTGATGCATTCAATGTCATATGTAAAACACATAGAAATAATATGATGGGATGGACATACATGGCTTTCAATGGAAATGCGTCACATGTCTACAATGATGTTGTCACAGAAGACAGATGCAGTCGGATGATTTCTGTAGTGTGAAGGGATATGGTAATTCCTAAGCTCCTTTTCCAATTTGGATATTAATGCTCTAAATGACAGCTGAGTCTACTCTGCAAGCCCATATTCATTATATAACTGTTTGATTTGAAAGCTTGAATAGATTTTGATAAACAGAAATATTGAAAAATACTGCCAATTTCTAATTTTTTCAGAACTAATTATATACCAAAGTCAGTAAAATCATTTAAATGCTGTGGACAATATGTGCATATAAAGCGACATACGTTAGCAGGCTAGTTCTGGCCAATCTACACAGTGGGACAAAAGGCTACCAGACACTGGATACCGAAACAGCCCATCAAAGTAGGGGGTTATGTAGCTTCCAAGGCTTACCTATAATGTTGGGTAGAGGCAGGAAGTGCTTTGTCACTTACACACACACACCTTTAAGAGGATGTGCCAACAATAAAGTCAGAGGTCAGCAAGTAATCAGAGCCAAGCAACTGCATTAAAGAATGGATAAAAGTGCCCTGAAAGAATCAGAAGGTGCAAAGGAACAGATCTGAGAGAAAAAGAAAAAGTTAGTTAACTGGAGGTGGAGTAAATATGGAGGCGGGTTCCAGTGGAGAGCAAAGTTGGCTCCTACTGAGGAGAAGCATGAGAATTTCACATGTAGATGCTCCGCAGCATTTGATCACTCTGTCCAACCACTTCGCTTTGGGGAAAAAAAAAGATTTTTTCTATCCATTCTCTTTCATCAGCACATAATCACATCCACACACCACTTCTGAGTCAAAGGAACATTTGTTACAGACTTAAAAATTAAGTTATTATCTTGTTGTAGGAAAATTGCTCACGTAGGAGGTAAATCTCAGTCTTTCATAGAAAACAGCACCGTTCATGTTTCTAAAGCTGCCTGTTCAGGATGAATAGTGTTTCCTTTCCTTTATGTTCTGAATTGCTTTACATAGCGGTGCGTAAGTTGGGGAGAATTGGGATAGTCCAGATGAAATTGCCAGGACTGACTTTTGTTCCTCGTCTGACCCCGTCTATTAGCCCTAAAATCATCAAACTGTTTGAAATAAAAAGAACGATAGATACCATGGCACACACACACATACACGTGCACACACTGACCCACACTGACATTAACCCTGGGGCAGTTGGTGTTTTAATTGCTGACACTAGCTCTGGGCTTTCTGAACCAAATAGGTTCCCTTGCTGGATACATAATCCATTACCATAAATCAGATGCACCAACACAGACAGGTGCTGCATGAATAATTAAAGGTTGGTACATTAGCACTTACGTGGAGGCATCTGTTTGAGCCAGTGTCATTGAATAAGCTAAAAGCACAGCAAAACCTCTCCTTCCACATTTAAAAGCTTAATGTTTTGTGCCGCAAACGGAAATGATCTACAAGTGAGAAAGGGAAAACCAGCCTCGACATCCTCCCTCTCTAAATGTAACCAAAGCACAGAGGTCTGAAGGAAGTCATCACTGGACAGCCAGCTTGGAGAAGTGTTCCTCCCCTCTTCTGCTGTGAGGTATTATCTCCCGCAGTTTAGCTGGTATGCTCGTCTGAACCTATACTGGGGATACAGGTTACTCTGATTGAGTAATGGAGTCCACAGAGCTGGAGGCAGAGCAAGCGAAAGGTCTGCTGAGCAAAAAGACTTCAGGTCTACAGATTTCCATACTAACATTAATTACACTTCAGGCAAATTCATTTGGAGTTCTGTCCAGGAAAAGATAAGGTTGTACTGCAAACAGGGGAAGAGAGGAGCCTGAGAGGAAAGAGAGATACCCTTGATGCTGGCCGGCAGGACTGTCTGATGGACCAATGACATTTTAAGAGTTGTCCAAAAATGGTTTAAAAGCAGAAGTATATATAAAATATGACATGTTTTCTTTCAAAATGAATTAGATTAATTATTTTATTCATAATATATCAGATAGCTGGAGGAACAAGAAATCTGAAGATGTCATCTGGAGGTCTGGCAAGCTGTGAAAGGCGTTTTTTCCTGTTTTCTAAAGGCAAAAGGATTCACTGCGCTCTTGTTCAATGTAACCCTTGTTTCCTCATAGACATTTCGTTGCTCAACTTTAAAAATTACAAACAGCAAGCATTTAAAAAATATACATCACATTTATTTGTACTGACAGCAGAAGTCCGTACAGAGTTGTCTTTCTATAATCTGTGTTCGGGTACAACAGGTAAGTACCTGTTTTTCTACTTCCATACATCCAACAGTCAATAAACTGTATCACCAAGCATTGCTTAATCACTACCAAAAAACAGAGTTGACATGGCTGACACACACCACTGTTATTTGTCTAAAGGTAACACAATGTACAAAAAGCAAGTCTGGAAATAGTAAGATTCTTGGTTCCATATAAAACATTTTTTTCTCCTCAATGTGTGAATAAGAAAACAATGCACTTATCTCTACTGCGTTGCTTTTTAGGCAGCCAAGGGGTAAATTGATGCAGATAAATAATGAAAAGAAACACCTGGCCGATCCCTGTATAACTACCACAGCAGCTTTCAAGGAATTGTTCATGCTCTGAAGATCCCCAGAGTTGAAGGAGCCATCTGGAGATGGTTATATGCCAGTCAATGAGAGGAACGCAAAATGTTAAAGTAAGCGATTAAACAAATCTTTCCACACAAAATACACTACAGTACAACACCACAGTGATGTTCAGAACTGTGCAAATCAAACGACCAGGGCCTCAAACGTACAGGGAAACTGAAAAGTATGAACTCTGCAGAGCTGCGTGGTAACTGGCAGACTCATCCCCCGTCGGCACGCCTCGGGCCCTTTGAGATGGTTAAGGCCATAGCAAGCAGACAGTCAGAGGGTGTAAGGGAGCTGAAGACTGGTGGCTCCCTTGGTAAAAGCAGGGATGGCACAGTGGCCTCACCAGGAAGCTGAAGGCACCAGTATAACCAGGAGAAGTGCTGTCCATGTTAGGCTCTGTGGCAGGCAGTGAACTGAGCACTGGTTGCTTTTTGCTCGAACCCCTAAGAATGGAATGGGGAAGAGAAGTCAGTCAATACAGATAAACACAAAGACGAATGAATTTTTAATGCTGAGCAACTCTGAGAAAGTCTGGAGGTGTAAAAAAAATAGTTACTTTCCTAAAAGAACGTTGAAAGAAAACTGAAAATAGGAAGAAAATAGCAACCGATTGCCCTGAAACGCTTCCTTATCACACATAGAATCGCAAACTTTCTGTCCATCCTGTTGCTTAGACGTTAATTGGCTTTGCAGGAGTAGGAACGTTTGTGTGGGCGCTATAATTAGAGCGGTATTAACCAAAGAAGACCTGGCTCGCACAACAGATGTGTTGACTCAGTTATGGGCGAGCAGTAAGATTGGTAAAAACAGAAAACAGCTTGTGCTTAGAAATTTGATTTCAGAGGTCATGCAGTGGAGTGTGTGACTGATATGAAAGGTGGCTAACCAGCTTTGAGCGTACCAGAGGAGGTAACAAGTCGAACTTGGGAGCTGATGGCTCCCTCTCCCCCTTCACTGAGAGCGCACACCTCGATGATGTAAGTGCCTCCCTCCGGCAGTGACAGCACAGTGGACGGGTTAATGGTTCTTGTCACCTGGTTGTAGCTTCGGCCCTCCTGTTTGAGTAACACCTGCAGGACAAATGCACAGAACCATTTCAGACTTACATTGTACTTTGCTTTGTATAATATTACAATTTACTCTCAAAAAGCAGAGTTGTGAAATAGAATGAGTTAAAAACTGAACAAAACTGCATTTTGTTAGAACTTAAATCAAACAACTTAAAACTTGATTTTAAATTTAACAGTTCGTACTTATTTACTTGCAGGTCATTGCATTATGGGTCAATACTATGATTATACTGAAAATTATTGCCAAGAAACCAAGTTAAATATAAACACTACTATCGATTTAACCAGTAGACTCATGGATCTATGTTGAGGGAAATCAAGGACAGACAATTCAAGAGAATTTCAAGTGGAAAGTTAACAAGAAATACTTTTGGAACTTGTGTTTCAGCTTATAAAACAGATTGAGCGATGGATCTTTACCATGTACCCGATTACATCAGATTCATTGTCTTTTGCCTTCACTGGATCCCAGCTTAATGAAACATTGTTGCCCTCTTGAATCCACATGAGGTTGGCTGGAGGCTGAGCAGGAGCTACGTAGAGAACATAACACCCAGAGTGCACATTAAAACAGACTATTAACAAGAATTTCACCCAACTAGGTCAATTACTTCACTTCTCAGAAGGGGATTTGGAACAGATGTTACAGGTGGCATGCATTCCATATACAACATTGCACGATTAGTGTCGGTGCTGCACTCACGGGACTTCCTGGTCTTGACTGTAACAGCAGCACTGGCAGGACCCTGGCCGATACTATTGAAGCCTTTAACTGCGATGAGATACAGACTGTTCCCTTCTAGTCCCGTCAAGACCATGGATGTTTCATTTTTTACTGTACATTGTTTTTTTCCAGCCTCCTCCTGTTCCATCTCTTTCCAGTAGCTGACCTGTTAAAAGAAAATAAGGCTGAAAAATTGCTGTTCTCAAGCCTTAACTAATGCACAAAGGAACACAGTTTATTTAAATATATATGTGTACACACAAACGGGCACAGGTAATCTATAAAAACCTCATATCCTCTTGGTTTTCCAGGGCCGGGACTTGGTGGTTTCCAGGTTATCCTAATTTCTGAGGAAGAAATGCTGTAAGCTTTCACATCAGATGGTGCTTCCCTCGGCTCTGTCAAACAAAGCAAAATGGTTTCAAACATAAAATGCTGAAAAAAAACCTCTGCATTGGACCTTCTTATTACATCCAACTATGAATATTAACGCACCCCCCTCTGCAGAGTGAATGATGACCACATCGCTGAACGGTCCATCTCCCTTATTGTTGTACACACCAACTTTCACTTCAAACGGGGTAAGAGGAGGGAAGGTCTCATCCCTGTATTTGTACATGGTGGCGTCTGCTGAAGTCACCATCTTCTCTTTCCAGCCCCTGGTCCCATTGGCACGGAATGCAACAATATACCCGAAGCCTTCACCATTTTGGAACTCCTCAGACACAGGCTTAAAATATAGACAGGATGAAAAAGATTACCAAAGAGTATCTTTCATCGAGTTTAAGAGCAAAACTGACCTACCAGAGTGCAATCTCTGTGACTTAGAATGAACCATTTGCATAGTTTTCTCACTCAGACAGCTCGTTTAGTGCAAGTTCAGATCTTACTAACCAAAAAAAAAAAATAGAAAAACATTTTCCACGGTGATAACCCACTACTGTAACTGCCTGTCAGAGTTAATAAAGATGCAGTCAGACTTGAGTAATGGAAACAAATCATATTTGGCTCAGTTGTGCCCATTATGTAGCTATTTATCTTTTATCTTGGATTTTTGAGACACAGGTTTTTTCTTTGGCTTAGATGATTATCTCTGGTTTTCCTGAAGTGGTGAAACTGGTGGCTGTCTTCCACAGCTGCTCTGTGCTTAATCAAATCAAATGCCAATTTATTAACTGGGCTAGAATCTAATTAAAATATGAGCTGCAGGGATTAAATCTTTGGCTAGATTTAATAAATGACAAACACCTGTACACCTGCTTTTGGCAAGTGTGCTGCTTATACTGTAATGTGTTGATTTGCATAAGCTACAGAGTTACATTGTCCCCTGAAGGCATCACCCATATTAGCCATCTAGTTTGCAGGGGAATTGCTGCTGGATGGAGATGTAGTCCACATTTCATTCAACAAAGACCAATCACCATGACTGCCTAATTACAAGGATGATGAGTGAAAATAAATTAGCTCCCATCAAAATTATTATCAGTTCTGGCATTGCTGTTAAGGAGATGCCAAGAAATATGGGGCTTTACAGATCTGCAAGAACAAATAAGCAAGTAGAGATGCTGGTTTGGAGATAGAGATAATTACAGATAAGTGTGGGCAGAGTGTGAAAGGGCAGTAAGGTAAGTCTCCTGAATGAAATTATTGGACCTGCTGGGCTCCACGATGGTGACTATGGGGGCATCGCTAATAGTCCTCCCTATGGCTCCTTGAGAAAAAGCAGTCAAACAGTCGACTCTAATGAGACGGCTGAATGAAGCTGCAGAGACTGTTTAGTCATTCATCCTGCTTAATAACCTTGCCCACCATGGCCGTCTAGGCTCTGACAACTCTCCACAGATGATTGGAAAGGCAGAACTCTCACATGCCTCGACTGCCAAAAAGGGCTAACATTCTTGCACCGTCTCCTTTAATATCCATCTGCATTGATCACTGACGGAGTCCTGATTTATTTAAAAAAGCATTTAGCAGAAACAGAATAAATAGGGCAGAGCAAAAACAATTTGAAACGCCACATACCAAAGAAGGCTACTGCATCTAAGTTGAGTGTGTCAGCATTTTTGCTGTGAAACTCCATAAACTGACAGTTTCATTCTTGCAACCAAGAATAGCAAGAGACAAAACATGATTATTGAAGATTTCCAATAATGGTGCTTCTTAAATCAGAGGACATTTAAGAAGCAACTTCATATAAGTGCAAAACTATCTGAGTAAAACAAATAAGTCGAGTTTATGGAGAATATTTACAGTTTGTTTTAAGCTAAAGCACTTGTTGATGAAATCAATTCTCCCAGTTATGGAAATTAAAAAAAAAAAAAATTAATAAACCTCAATAAATCTGTGCAAGAAATGTTTTACCATAAATTACTTTGCTTTGTCACTCAAATTTATGCATGACTTAAAAGGACTCTTGATTTGTCTTCTATGTTTAACCAAGCACCAGTCATGGTTTTGGCTGATGTATCTTTTGGTTTCTATTGGTGCTTCTTTCAACAAGGGGCCCTCTATTACTCATAAGGAGGTTGTCATTGTATTATGCAGGCCAAGGTAATCACACTTGTGAGTTATAAAAGGGAAATGATCTACTTGCAAACACCATCCCATCTGGAATGGATATTATCTCCCAAAATGTGCCACTATGGTGCACTTCTCCTGATGTGAAGGTTATCTTCCCAGTGGCAGTTGGGCAGCTATACTTAATAACTACAAGAATAACTGTCAGTTGCCTCCACATCTGTTCACTGCTCCCCTGTTAATATATCCTTCAACCAATCTCAATTGCAAATTATCATCTTTGCTCATAATAATTCTGAACATGCATTGCCCCGAATCTGGCATAGAGCCAAGCTGTGGAAATGGTCCACACTAATATCCTCTAGACTTGGTGTGAGATTTATTGCATTTTCTACGACCACTATAGCTGGAGATTACAAACACATATTCATAAATATCCCTGGACTTAGAGGAAATGATTCTAAGAGTCAAGGTTAATCATCATTGTGCCACTCTAGTGGGACCAAATTTTAAATTCACTACATCTTAATCACTTGCACCGCTGATGCAGCTCTGTGTAGAACACAGCCCAGCTGGCCTTCTTTGAGCTTCATCAGCAGGTTTTGCAATTGTAACCAAGTTGCACAGTCGCCCTCTAAAGTTAAGATCCTGGATGGTTAAACCTTTTTCAACTGAATAAATTGAGACCCTGTTTAAAATGCAATGAGCTATGATGTTGAGCTACTGTTGCACTGTTGTTAATAATAAATCAGGAGCTCTGCCCTGCTGGTATTATCTCCACAGCTTGCAGTCTTCTGACAAATGTTCTATAAAGCTCACAATGAGGAGCCAGTAATAGCCACTTTAACAACCTGCACAGGTGTTGGAAATAAGAGTCGAATACATTCACACACCAACCCATAATATGTCAAAAGTCATTAAATTAACTCAAATTAATTTGTTTTGCAGAGTTAAAATGAAATTAGTGTATCCCCATGTCGCCCCTTTGGTCAGAACAGACTCCATTTGTTTAAAAAAATGCTCATATTGTGTTATTTTACACTGTCATGACTCAATGACCTAAGATAATATGTCATTTTATAATCATATGTTGGTGCATCTCATTTAGGTGCTACCTTTAGACAAAGACTGCTTGAGTAAAAAAAAAAAAAAAAGTCCAGTGGACTAGAAATTTTCTCCTTCAGGGTTATTTCTTTGATGGAATAGTTAAAGTCTTTTTTCCAACCTGCTATGAGTCCTAGAGTCAGAGTTCAAATTCAATAAAAGCAAGTCATAGGATATCATGCGAAACACAGCAGATGGGTTTACCATTTAACCCTTCTGAAATGGAAAAAGGTTACTTTGCCCTAATGATAAGCAATCACCAGCACCAAAAGACAACCTCAACCTTTGTGATATCCTCCGGGATATAATGTGCATCTTACATGCCTTTTTCTATCAAAAGGGTCATGACTTCCTGGGAGTTTGTGCCTCACCACCTGGTTATTTTACCTTTGTTTTTACTGCTGTGGAGCTGTCAGGCATGTGGGGCAGACTGGTTTGTTTGCTGAAAAGGACTGCTACTGTGGTGGTCCTACAGTATTTAACATCTGGTTGTACATTCCAAAACAAGGAAGTGCATAAATCATTTTCAGACTTGAAGCAGTTTCTAAGAAGCCTATTTTAGGTACAGAAACTGAGTGTTAATTTGATGGTTTTAATTGTAAATCTTTGCTGTTGGGAGGTCCCACCCAAATCTCTAGTATCTGATCTGTTTTTCACTTATTTTTCTAATTGATTGGTATGGGGTCACTGAGTGCCCTTCAGTTCAGATTTCTGTTGTTTTGGGTCAGATAGAACAGATGGCATTCAATGTAAGACAATTAGGACCTGGCTAATTAGAATGTCAATTAGGAAATGCCTTTTCAAGCCATCTATATGTCACTGATAATACACATACATGATGTACTTTCCTTGCATTAATAAAACAATTACAACTGACCCACATCACTGAATCTGTGTGAAACGGTCTAATGAAGGGTAATATGAGGCAGACGACACAGCAGAATTCACTCATTCATTTTTCTTCCCCGCTTCATCCTAGTCAGGGTCCAGAGGGGCTGGAGAACAATTATCGTTAGATATGCTTATTTAAAAGTTTTATTTGGATACTAAGATGTCCCCGTTTTACTGTTACACTAAGTTTAATAAGGACGAACTAGAAATAAACAACTTTTATTCTGTTTATGCTGTAATCTTGTCAATGATATTTTGTTTTAAAGTTTTTGCTGGACTTAGAATTATTCTGTGAATACTTTTTAAAGAAATGTTTTCGGTTATTAAAAAGAACAACATGAACGAGGGTTATCTACCTTACCGCGTTGCAGATTTCCTGAAATGCAAAGCATATACATAACATTCATTTCTATCACTTTGATGTATTCATATTGTGAAGATTGTGATGTTGGAAAATAAAAAGACTGGATTGCATCAGGCAATACTCCATCCTACATAACATGGATTTAAATAAATGAATTATTAAACATATATATGTACATATATACAGTATTTATACTGGTCACACAGCCACCAGAAAAAAATAAAATGAGCATTTTACATTTCAAATGTGATGAATCTATAGGTATAATAAAAGGAAGAAATTGAACTTCCAGCTTGACACATGATGGTGGTGTCATTTGGTGAACAATGCAGTCGGGCTGCTAACTGTCTCTATCATATACTGCTGCGGCCATCACTGCCTAGAGCCCAAAGGGGCACTTCTGCCATTCTTTGAAGTTTACAACTGTGAGAACAATTTCACCTACTGAAACAGACAATGCTGGAGGCATGCTGAGAACAACTTCACCTACTGAAACAGACTATGCTAGAGGCGCCCTGAGAACAACTTCACCTACTGAAACAGACAATGCTGGAGGCATGCTGAGAACAACTTCACCTACTGAAACAGACTATGCTAGAAGAAAGCTGAGAACAACTTCACCTAATGAAACAGACTATGCTAGAGGCGCGCTGAGAACAACTTCACAGAAACAGACTATGCTAGAGGCGCGCTGAGAATTACTTTAGTAAAACTTGATTACAGAGTTAATACAAATCAAACAATCAAACATTCTAAACAAACACCAAATGATTAAATTCTGTATTTTCAGTTTTATCAAAGGTATTCTCAATCTGTACCAAACTTTAATATATTCTTCCTTTGCCCATACTAGAGGTATCCTGCTATCAAAAAGGCAGATAAATGAATAAGAACAGTATGAGACTGCATACCTATTGTTCAGCTGAATGCGAAAATCCTGGATCAAATGTGTATTTTAGGAAAACTCATTACACAAATCTCTGTTAGTTTTTGAATGATCCTTCTAGCAACATACAAACACACAAAAGAGAAACCTCAAACACATAACCACCTTGACAGAGATGAGAAAGAAATGGCAACACTCACACCTCCACCAACGCAAGGGCAGAGGTGAAGACCTGTGGTGTTATAAATGACAAGAATATCTGTCGGATCAAGAATAGCTCCGGTCTGACCTGGCTGCTGAGAGATTTTGGTTCATATCACATTGGCACAAATACTGTGAGCAGTGTGTCCCTGAGCTGATTCCTGTCTCGTTGGACTATTTGATGCATGTTATTCCTCACTCTCTGTTCCCTCAATTCTCTATCAATCACTTTATCAAATCAATAAATAACATCAAAATAATCTCCGGAGAAAAAAAAAGGTATCAGATGTTGTCAGCCTTTTATGCTCAGCATTGTTTTATAAATACTCAGTTTTTAGATAATCTCTTGACTCCTCTTATCAAGAGCTGCTCAGACTTTTTGCTATGTTTTAATTAAATCTAACTTTGATAGCTGTGGGAATAGAGCGACAGGTCCCCAGCACAGAATGGAACTGCCGCTAGTCATCTTACTGTATCTCACCTAAAGTGACTATTCAGACAATTGCAATTTTCTGTGTAACATAGTCATCATTCCATTTCTCTTACACTCAGAACCAGAAGGAATGGCATCACCCATCAACCATCTTCTATTCCCCTTAATAATGTATGACGAGTATTCCAAGGAAAAGGGACATTTTTTTTTAATGAACAGCGCATGGCAGTAGCCACTCCTTATATCAGTATTAAGTCACATTTACATACAATATTTATCACTTATTGAGTTTTAAATTGTGATAATGGGAAAGCTGGAGTTTCACAGCGATTGTTTAAAGTGAACCTAATTGCAGTTGACTTCTCATCACTTTGCGAATACGTTACTCATTTTCATCTTGTGGGTTCAGAAACTTCTGCATGGTGATAAATTCACTGCACATACAAGGTCACTATCACTTTTTTTTTATTCTGGTGAGAAATGCTACTTTTCCTCTTAACTTGGAAACATCTAGAGCCTTTTCATTTATTTCGATATCTCCTGAATAACTTCTACTACCAGAGGCAATGCTTCGCCTCAAAGCATCACAAGTAGAAATATCTTAAAAAAAGCACAAGTTTATAGATTAATTTGACAAAAATGAACTCATAAATCACACACACAGGAGTTATGCTTATCACGTTGTAACACAAGTTTACACTTATGAGCAGGCAACCATCAACCTGAAGGACTTCACCATGCAGCATCACTGTTATGACACAGATTTCTGACATGAAGTTTATACTTTTCTGACGTGATTCTTATTTTAGTGGTTTACTCAGCTGTTTCCTTAAGGTTCCAAAGGTTCCAAGACCCACACTGTTTTATGTACATAATGTGCTTTACTCGGAAAACACGCAGGTCTGTTCACTGTAATTAACATTTATTCCTGCAACTATTGACTGTCTTCAACAAACATTTGCACTATAATTATACAAGTACAGACAGAAAAACTTAAAATTATGCTGGAAACTAATGGATAGAATGCTAAGTTTTTCATATAACTTGACTTTGAATGTCACTACTTCAGTTTCTTTAGACAGTAACTTAAAAATGAGGCATTTTGAATCTTAAGGACCCTCTCTAAAACACATACATACCATTATGATGTTCTCACTGAATGAATTTGAAAAGATTTTGAATCAGTCACGACATCCACAGTTGGAATGTCATGACTTGAGGTTTCGAGTTACATAAGGAAACCTTAGATAGTTTTAGAAGAGAGTAGACCAAATAAAAGCTTATCTAAATGCATGTTAATTCAAGAAAAGTTTGAGTCTTCTTAACTGAGACAGCAAAAACACACTGACATTTGTGGTTGTTGCACATGCTGTCACACTTGTGCTGCAGAGGGAATTTGGCAGAGGACCTACCTCCCACGAGATGACCAGTTCGTGCCTGCGGCCATTTCCTCCTCCTACGTTCAGTGGTGCCACTGATGGAACTGCGCGACACGGAAACACTGCATCACTTATCTCACACAACAAACTCACATATATTAAACGTACTTCTGAAAACTGACAAAAAGATGCTAATTGAGTTTAAAACATTTTACATGTTTTAAACTGTAAAGTTTGAATAAATGATAGAAATAAATTAATTCATAAACCCAGTGATCAGAACATTTAAAAATCATTCCTTAAAAGCAGTGTCAGAATACATTGGGAACTAAGTTGCTGTTTCAATCGTTGTTGAAATGTGTGTCGGGTAAATTGATTTCCAGAAAAGAGCCCAGTGTTTTGAAATGGAATCATGTTGTTGACATTTGGCCTAATGTATCTTAATCTTCAAGGATGGATTACGATAATGCTTATAGATACAATGATTAGTCCGTTAATTATGCTGAAAAGATAGGACAGATTATAAAAGTTACTCCAAAATGACCCCTGACCTTTCCGATTATTATATTCCATCGAGACGAAATGAGCAGCTAGTGAAGCGGCAGAGGGAATTTCTGCTTCCTATAAATACTGCATGCTGTTGGGTTATTACTTCAGGGCATTACTGGACCGGCTGCTTTAATGGAACAACTAAACTTGAAATTCACATAAGCAGCTTAGTTTTTATTTTCTTCCCAATTAAAACAGAGTGTATTAACAATGGAAATACAAGGTGGTGTGTGGGAAACAAGGTAAGTTAATTGGCTACAATAAATTGTCAGGTGGAATTTCTTGCATTCTGTACTCTTTCTACTGACATCTGTCATAAACTGACTTGTAGGAAAACAGCAATGATTTGAGAATTTACCTGCTTCTTTAGTCCTGACTCGTCTGGAAGGTGCACTGGGATCTCCGGTCCCGATAGCATTGCTGGCCACCACCCTAAACTCGTATTCCACCCAGGGGTTGAGCTCCACAGCCATGGATGACTCCATGTCCCCTGTCACTGGGTCTGGGTCTGCAAACAAGAGTAAGGCTTCTGTTTATTTGGTGTTTATTTGGTAAGAAGCACCACTCAGCTGCTGCAGTTTACATCATGTAAATCATGCAAGAGATGCACAAGTTTAAGTGCAAGCTCTTCGCTGTGAGGGTGTTTCTAACTGTGTTCAGTCAGATCTATATTGACAATGAGTGAGTGTGAATGAGTGACTGTGGCTTGTGGTGTAAAAGCCCTTTGAGTGGTTGACTAGACTAGAAAAGTGCCGGATAAATACAGTCCATTTACACTTAAATGCACCACCGATCCACCCTGCAAGAACACTGTAGCACGCAATAGACCTACAGCCAAAGCAACCAGAAGAGCAATGAGGATTGAGCAACTCAACAGCTGTTTTATTGCTAAAGACCAAACTGAATCAAGTGAGCAGTAGCACAGACCTGGCAAGGCAAAAGTGGCTGGATTGTGCACTTTACAAACAAACCTTTATTTATTATAACTGATTTTAATTGATTTCTACACAAATTTAAAAGGAAAAAATGACCTAATATTTTTTTTGCATTTTAGCTTCTATTTTTCTATCACTAATTTCTTATTAAAAAGTAATTGAATTTAACTTTTGATTGGAAAGGCAGAAAATTAAGGGACATTTGGAAAACATTTCATCCTATATCCGGCAACTGTTCCAATCAATCAATCAAACAATCAATTGTGCAATTAGCATAACAAGATGAACATTAGTACATTCTCAACAGAGATTAGGGGAACTGCTTCAGGTACACCTCAAATGTCATCTGTTCATAATACAAAGCAGTAGCCTATACCTCATAAGCAACCCACTATACCGATGATGTCATGGCTTGTATGTAAATTAAATACAACACGAGTAAACGGGCTTTAAATATTATAAACCAACATTAGAGGAAACATCATTAACATCATTTGCTACAACAAACCTGGAACTTCTTTAACAAGGCCATTCAGGACACTGCACTGACATTATTACTGACTGAGTCTGAGTAAAATAACCGATTAAATATTACAGCGTTGTTGTAAGTTAAATTTAGAAATTTTCATTAATGAATAATCAACAGTTTTTATGCTGATGGTGTTGATGTAGTTAGTTTTCAACCATAATTTCATATTTAATTTTTACAGTGTAGGCTACAGATATTCATTAACAGCAAAGCCTTAAGACTAATTATCAAGTCTAATTAAGTGCAATGCGGATTTAAAAAAAAAATAATAATAATCAGCTTTTGTCTTGTTCACACCTATTTGTTAAAGCTGAGGCACTAAACACAAGCTTAGTAGCAGCATCAGATCATAAATGGAAGCGTAAGTCATTACAAATTCAATCAATTCCTACAGTTTCTGCATAATAAATCTACATAATAAATCCCATTCTCACAACAAAAAAAACTGATATTTTCTGAATATTTCTTAAACAGAATTAAAAGGAGGTAAGTCGACTAATCTAGTTTCTCCAGAACCCCCATAATCAAGCTTTGTTGGCATTGATCCTGCAATAACAAACAAGTATTAATTGAAAGCCTTTCCATGTTACAAATAAACCCAAGGCTCTGAAGCAGTGGAGCTTACTTTCTTATCACCTAAAGCAGCTGCTCTTCAAACATGAGCTGATAGCTCTTTTGCAAGGAGTAAAAGCTCAACACCTTTCCTGCAAATCTGATCCAGTTCAACAACGACAATTTATCACATAGTTTCTAAATGTGTTTTATCGAATTAAATGTAGTTGAACAGACATAATGTGAGAGGAGTGTATACAAAGTATGATTAATACATCTGTGGGGATGTATCATTATCACACCTTAGACTCTGCTATTATCATCACTCAGCATATTAAGATGGATTACACACAATGCTCAGCGAGACCTCGTCTGTTAATGCTAAGTAATGATAATTGATGGTTATTCTGTAAAGTTACAAAAAGAAGAATCTAATTTGTTTCTAAGCGAACATGGATGGGTCTTGTAATTCAAGTCCAAAAGGTTAATTTCCTTCTCAGAGCTGATCTGACACTGAATGCAATTTGCACCAGTGAAATTTGAAACAGACCCATATTACTTTTTAGATGGCTCTTAGGAGCAATACCAAAGTTCAACCACAGAATTGCACAGAACTTTCATTTAAACCTCTTAAGCAGGCATCTGACAAGTAAGTCCTTGTCATTATTTGCGTCATATCAACAGTATCAGGTGGAGAATGAATAACTTTTAAACAGTTTGAAGAATAAAAAAAAGTAAATTATAAAAATACATTTTAGGTTTCTTTCTTGTAAACAGTAATCATGGTCTGGTTGTGTTGATTCTCTGTCTCCATATGTGATGTTGGGCAGGATTAAGGTCTTGTTCTATGCCCCAGCATTATGGATATAAAGGGTACAATTTGCTCCTTAATGATTACCTGTTTTGACAGTTTGCCATCCTAATGAAAATGGGCTCCGGGCTTGTAAATTATAGGTGCTGATAGGGCTGTGGTTATCCAGGCCACGTGTCCAGGACAGAGTGGCCGTAGTGTCTGTGATCTCTTCCACTATCACCACTCCCGGGGGTCCCGGAGGCCCTGGAGTAATTAGGAAAAACAGATCAAATTACAGGTGTGAATAGCTGAACCACAAATGCTTCCAAAATGTCCAGGCAAAAGGCAAAAAAATAAACCTGCTGCTGTTTGAATTGAAGATTAAGAGTCTAAAGCTGTTTTGAGAAGCAGTTCTACTGAGTATTATTGTGTTTCAATAAAGCTGACCATATGTTTATGTGGTCTTCAGAGGTAAATGCAAGCTGGAAGTGCATCTGAGTACTCCTGAATGAAAAGCTGGATTTGAAAAGCTGGTAGATGATATCCTCAGTGAGAATCACTGTACTGTATCCTCAAAAGAGTCCTATCCTAACACTGAAGTAAAAATAATAGGGAATTCGCAATTTCGATCCAGAAAAACAGTTAAGATAGTCAATTCATCTGTGTACTTGCTAGATTTGAGGGTTCCAGCTGGAACATTTTGGCACTATACTTGTTGTTGTTTGTCCAGTATAGCGCGTTAGCTCTTAAGCCTTGACAGCTGGACAGACACTCAGAACAGTTATGCACACAGTTAAGTCGAGCTACAGTCCTTTTCACTGACACTGTGGACTGTGTGGAAAAAAATAAAAAATGTTTCTAAGAAAAAACACATACACTTTCTAAACAGAAACTTTCTAAACTTATTGGGAGATCTTTGTATATGTAAGTTTCTGCCATGTGTTGCCATCCAACAAAAGTAACAGAAAAATATGTGAGTGTAGTCATATACATGCTGAGTGTTTCTAACCCATTTTCTGCGTGTTAGGCTGGTTAAGAGAACCTTGATTTTGTATCATTTTGGTCACATGTTTGTAGCATTCAAAGTTTTGTTGGCACTAATGCCATACATAGTTTTTTTTCTTGTCATGCAAACATTCTTACTGTGCAAATTGAGTTAAGCATGTAACATGCAGTTACATTTAACACAGTTTTACTGTACGGTATCTTCACTTTGACATTAAGAACTCAAGTACTCGTGAAGTTCTCGTTCCACTGAGGTCAATGCAGAATTGAACAGTTTTAGTGAAAGTGATGCCAATCTGCAACACAAATGAATGGGTTTAATTTGTTTGTGCTCATATTCTGACTCTCTAACAAGTAACTTCGGGGTCACTTTGAATCGGTGGCTGGGGCTCAGGATAAGTGTGAGGTTTACACTTTAGAACAGTCACTTTGTAGAACCTATCTCAGTGCATGATGAATTTTGGCAAGTTCGACACTTAATGCAAATCATTTTTACAATCGTTTTGTTTTAACTGCTGTGCTGAGAACAGTAATAACTAAAGCAAAGAGATAAAATCACTGCTTAGCCATACCAAAGGTAATTACAAAGGAAGACAAAACTAAACAATCTTGGATTAATGGTCAATATGACATTCTTTATTTAACCCTGTTGAAGCTATAGGTTTGAGTAGATTCTCATTCCTGAAATGATGATTACAGCGCAGTCAAAAACCACCTGCGTGGACAATAATCATTACTTAAAATGTCAACAACATTTAGAAATAACCAAGGTACTACTAGTCATTTTAGCCAATCAGTTGAACAGCATATATTAAACGTAGTCATGCAGACGGCCCATCTGTTTGATCACGGTGATAATATTTAATAAGTCTAGAAGACCAAAAAGAGGCTGTAATATGGCAGTTATTGTACAGTACAGAATCTTTTCATCCACAAGAAGAAAAAGGAGTCATAGTCAGGCGCTCATGTACACTGAGTGTTTCATTCATCCTTCTAGTTCAGCCATTTTCACAGTCTCTTGGACTAAACTGTCCAATAGTAAATCACTATGAGACTAATGAGTTAGTTCTGTTCCACAGTCATGGATCACTTCATGGGGGGCTGTGAGTGTCCAGTGAAGTGTACAAGACATCACAGTCTACTGGTGCATTGACAGATAACAAGCTTACCTCGCACAAGAAGTTCAGCCTCTGCAAATACAGCGTCAGCACTAGTCTGGGCTCTGCATCCATACTTCCCAGCATGCTTCAGTAAAATGCTCCTTATCATCAGATCCACTGTTGAAGACTGCTGCAGTCGGGAAAGGAAAGCATACAAAAATCAGGTATCTAGGCAAGTTTAAATGAGAGTGACACACGAAGTGTGATTCCATTACATCTTGTAGAGGCTCATGTGGCTTGAGCAATCCCTGTTTAATTCAGGTGATTGCTTGCTTCAGCTACTTGCATTTTCTTGTAGCTGAAATGAGAAACGCCTAAGGCGAGACTGAGAATAATCCAAGGTCTACAGGCAGCTGTTTAGCACGAAACCTGATTAAAATTACAAACCATGCTTCAGCTTGGCCTCTGTTGTGCCTGTGAAAGATTGTCACTGCGAATAAGTTCTCTCCAGAGCACAATTGTGGCAGTAGACACCCCAGGATAGATGTGATTTTAACATCTTCTGTGGACAGTGACATAAGCAGGACTTCTGGCTTTTTTGCTAGTTTGCTGTTTTAATGCAAAGGAGGGAATTCTAAATGCCTTTCTATTCATATTTTGCTTTTACTGAGAGAATTCATAAAAAAATGTGATATAATCAATTTTGTTTTTAATTATGTGAGATGTTTAGATGCATTTATCTATTCTTTATTTTTTTGTTGACTTGTCTAATTACAGAAAATGTTCCCAGTTTTAGCCTGAACTGAACTTTCATTATGCACATGTCCACATTCATTATTTGATAACTGACTCAACCCTGCTTGGTATGTGGGATACCAGTATTGGCCAACTCTTAGAGAATTTCTGTTACTCTACCCAACGTTCTTTTGGATTCAAGCCAGGTGACACACTTGCACAGGTCATAGTTTTCATTTTAATCTTTGTAAGAAACTCCCATGTCATTGTGCGAATGTGCCCTGGATCATTATAGTTGTCCTCTTCTGCCAAGTTTCTGGAGGTGATACATGATCTTGTCTGGCTCATACATTTACAGGCCAGAATATAACCAAACACGCAGGACTTCATCTGAATTGATTATATCTGACATAGAATTTTTCCCCAGTATTCATCAAGCTTCCATTTATATTCTTTATCAAAATGTGATCCAGCAGGTTTTTTTTTCATTTGTTCCATTGTTTATAGAGGTTGATACAGACTCACAACCAGAAGCTCCTTTGTCCACTGTATCATTTTAGGAGAACATTCACCGCTCAGCAGCTCTGATTAGCAGTATCATGGCTCCTTGTATACTTCCTGATTACTGCCTCAACTGTGTTTCGTCTGATTTTTCCTTTGTCACATTTTCAGTTTCATCATTTCTTGCCTATGTAGAGCAATAATGCTATACCATTATACCATTCCTCAAGTCCAAAAGTAAATGAAATGCTGTATTCACAGATCATTTTATAAATTGATCACTTATTGGAATCACGGGTGTACTCAACGTTTTTTTGTTCTCTAACTTAGGTGTCAGTCCTCTCAAGTGTGTTCACCTTAGCTACTAAAGTTTCTGCTTCTGGAACTGTATCAAATTAGACTTAAAACATCTATATTTTTTATTGTTAGTAAGAGGAATTACTCCACTGCTGATCTAAAAATCACCCTAGTTTTCCTTCAGAGCCATAATCAGTCATTCACGATAGTTTTTTCTTATTTTCACATAAAAAAGATGCAACTGAAAACATCAACCATGACAAACAAATCCAGGGGAAATCGTTGATGATACCAGTGGGTCTGTCCTTTACAAAGCATCCCCCACCAATTAGTTTCATACAAGAACACACTTTCTTTGTATCAAAAAATCATATTTACCACAGTGTCATGCTATTAGATCAATTGTGTAAATGGAAACAAGAAAAAAACATTACCTTTAATAGGTTGACCTTTCATTACCTTTAATAAGATGAACAACAAATTTGCGAACAAATAAAATAAAAAAACTGAAAAAAGAGCAACAGAAATCAATCTTTTTACTTTTTACGATGGTATGAATTTCTGTGGATCTTTAAAGGATGAATTATGGCAAATTATTCAACAGATCAATAGGAGGATAACCAATATGATAAAGTTACTCTTAGCCTTAGTTTTGCTCTTACTCTTGCTCTTACTGTTTGGATGTATTCAAAGTGGCCACCGTCTTGTTCAAAGTTGATAGGTTCCTGGTTGAAGAACCACTGGAAAGCCACATCCAGCGATGTATCATGTGTTGCTTTGCAGCTCAGGACCACGCTCTCTCCCACGGTCACTTCCACTCTGCTCGGGCTAAGCACCACACGCATAGCCTCTGGAAGCACAAAACTGCTGCACTGTCACCTCAGGATAACCCAAAGCTAGCATTAAGCAGCTGCATTTCACTGCAACAGCAGGGTCAAAGGAAACTAGGTTTACCTTGGGATGCTCATTTTTGCCAGATAAATAACCTGGTTAGCTTTGATCTAGACTGTGCATTGCATCTTTCAGACTGACTGTTACACTGTTAAAGTCTGTCCTTGTAATATGATTCTTGAATGTGAAAGTCCTTCTTCACGCCTGAGCAAGCACAATAAATTTCCTGGGACCCAAGCAAAGGTGGGGGGAAAAAATGACATTGGGGACTGCTTACTGGAGGCTGAATTGTGCTAATTTGGCAGAAAATAAAGGCCTCCGGGGCATCGCTTACCTTTTACCCACAGCATGGCTGTCATCTCTGCCGAGCCCAACTGATTCTCTGCCCGGCACACATAGTTCCCTTCATCTGCTCGGCTGGAGTTTACAATCTTCAGAGTGTTGTTTCGTAACAGCATAATCCTGTAAGAAAGGACACAAAAATCAATACTGCTATGAGAAACAAATTCACAAACCAACTATTGCGCTTAAAGTTTAAAGTTCAAGCACGAGGTCATTGTTTGGTTGTGTAGGGTTACAGGAAGAGCAATATTATCTTGGGATGAGAAAGCAAAAGTTAAAACAATCTCCACAGAGAATTTTTGACATAACCATCCTGCAGTGTTTCCCGTTAGATATCTGAAAAAAAATTCTGTTTGCAGCTAACAAGTTACGACCAGGGACCATCTGGGACAGTTTTTCCTTATAAAAAGTCTTCCTTTTTATTGCCTTTTCATTTTTTCTTATTTGCATTGTCTTGATTCTTGTTTGATTTTTTTTTTCTTCAAAACAGCATGTTCAAATCTCAGCAGATTTGAATTTCTCATTCATTCAAGCTAATTGTAGGAGATCTGGCACATGGGTACAAAAGACTAAAGATTGCCTATGATTTGCATGATAATCACTTGCATATGCCTTGCTGATCAAAACTGATATGTTGATTGCCAGTGAAATTGTCTACCTCTTCACAAATGCTTTCATCATCTGAGTCTTCATATGCTAAATGAATACTTTAGTAATCAAAATGTCTCAGACAACAAGAATGTCTTGACCTGGAAGAACAAGAAACACACATCCCTGTGTGTGTAGACAACACTGGCTTCAAGTGAGGCAAGAAATAATCCCCAATAATCCACAAATAGCACAGTAGACCAAAGTGCGGTGAATATCATGGTGTGAACTGCCATTTCTGATTTTGGGATAAGCCCAAATTTTCCACAAATTGGGTCCCATAACAACCCACTCCACCTGGCCGTACTAAATACACTTTGCAGGCACTGTACTGTACGCTCCTGTGGGATCATGTCGGCTTTCAGTGAGCCAGCATTGTTAAGGAATGATTTGCTGCACACAAAATAATGGGTGGTGTGTTTCCGCAATACACTGAATCCTTTAGCTGTATTATGTATGAAGTGTGGACATGGACAGTAACATGAACAGATATCTCTGTCAGATGTCGTGAATGCTGCTTCTGAGGACATCACAGGGGATCATTGCAGGGGTGGCTATGACTACAGAAGCATATTGTTTCCCTTTGTGAAACCCAAAGGAAAACATTAGATGTGATGTCGATTCAAATCTCTGGACAGACGAACGACAGCAACAGGATTTTCAACCTTAAGTTCCTTTTTTTATTGTTGCTTTTTTTTTTAGATTTCTTTCTCTGTTCATTGTCAATAACTTAATTGAATGAACAAATAATTTCACTGTGTTCTGGTGAATATGCATATATTTTTCAGTGTACCACAGTAGTATCGGTACTGTGATGCACGACACCCTTCAGCTGTGACTTATGTAGGTCTTTTATTCTGCAGAAAGTGGAACTAAAGACATTTGTACATAAGACAATTTCTAATTGTCAAATAATGTCTTAATATTCTAAACAAAGCAGCTTGCATGATGGCAAATCAATCCAATTTGTGTCACAATGTCCGAGATGAATGATAGTGGTAGACCCAAAGGCAGATCGGAGGCGACAGATGATTAACTGGGATCTTTACTATAAAACAAACCAAAAACGCAGCTGAGTCGGATGAACTTTTCAATAAATAAACAACCAGACAAAGGGAAACAGAGACTGTGAAAGATGAAGAAACGGCAGTAATCTGACAAGGAATAGAGCTTCACAAAGGAGTAGATATACTGAGGGGAACTGAGGAAGTGACTCCAGCTGTGTCCGAAAGAGTGGAAACAGGTGTGAAAGTGGACCTGAGTACCAAATAGTGAAACACAAGATACTAGGAGTAATGACCTGAACAAGAATACGAAGCACAATCCAAAGTATAGCTCAGCTAAGAACTCAGAACCACAAGACAAAGAAATGATTAAACCAGAGAAAAGACTGAAAGCTCAAAATCATGAAAAGACCAGGAAAAATCAAGTTTAAAGAAAATACCAACATAAAACAGAAAGCTAATCAAATAACAAATAAATAATATAACCATAGAAAAGACTAGAAAACTAAAGGGCAGGAAAATCAAAACACCAAAACCATGAATTATGATCATTTACTTCAGGTTTTAAAGCTGCAGTCTGCAAGATTTGTTGTTGTCATACGTAAAGTCCTAATTTTTGGCATTTTAAGAGTTTACATGATCTATCAGAACGCTTGAAGTTGAAAACGGTGACCTCCGTAGTCGCAAAATGCAAGAAATGCTTATTTTTTAACCGAAAAATAAAAAGTTATTCAACTTCCTGTCCCGCCCCTTCAAAACACATGAGAACTCGTGCACGTAGACGTGCACGCCAGATGCGCCTACACGACTCCTCATTCATCAACTCACCTGTCATTTGCGATCATGGAAGACACAGTAAGTAGACTAGCCCGTAATGAAGTTCAATAGTCTAGATAAATAAGCATGGGGACGAGCCTACCTTGTATCGCGCGTGCACAATCGGTGATTGACAGGCAGCAGAGCCCAGCTCCTAAACCTGATCGGTTACCTTTTACCGGTCCGGTCTGCAATTTTGTAAACAAACCTGCTGGCTTTGGAGGGACCTAGCGGGACATATAGGGGACCTAGAGAACTCTTTTTTTTTTGTATTGGGGTATTTAATTTACTACTTTCAGAATCCCCGGACAGTTCCAGGTATTATGCTTGAAAAAGAGTTGCAGACTGCAGCTTTAAGCGTGAATGAAACGTTTTGGGTGAGATGCTACCTTTTGCAGACAGACACATGTGTTTAGGTGTTTCATGAAACATTTGGGACAAAACCATTTGAGATGTCTTTTGGTCTGCCAGAAACCAAAGGTTGGATTTGCAGATACCGCTAAGTTGCCCAGTCTTGAACAGGACTAAACACAATTGCTTATAAAATAGAAATAGGTGCTTATGAAATAGTTTACACCGGTAATGAGGACAGCTCAACACAAGCATGCATTTTTCTGACTTTTAGTAAACAGAGCACAATGCAGCACCATATGTGATCTTCTGCTTTTAAAAAGAGCACAATAGGCTGCAATCTGAATAATTACTGTATGATTTAAAATTCATCAAAGAAATGTTGAGTGCAACATTTGTGGAGACGATACACAATGGGAAATAAAATAGATGTTGGGATTCTTTGTTCCTCTGAATCAGTATTTCCATAAATCTAAATAAACAGAGCTTTCATCTTTCATAGCACCCATGAAACCACCTGACAAACCCTAAATGTTGCTTCATTCAATGGTTTTTAAAGTTTTTCAAATTCTGATGTGCACATCAGCTCGCTGTCCTCTGGGAAAGCACACTGTAGCGGAGAGGAAAAAACAAACTTGCAAACAGCACTTCAGCATTCATAAGTAGACCCTTATCCTGCTGAGGGACACAAACAATTTGGTAGTAACATTTCGCTCTGACTTGTAACAGCTGGGGAATTAAGTGCTTGACATAAGAAAGCATAGGATGCAACTCTATCCAACAAGCCTGGATGCAGCTATGTGAGCAGATGGCTGTAGAGCCGGAACAACTAAAATGTATAGTATCCGTATCATTCCCCAAGTGTCCATTTATCCAAAAACTATGTTTGTATCATCTTTTTTTTTTTAAATGGGGCAATGAATTAGTGTGTTTTTGATCTTTTTGTCTGTTTTGGATAGAGCAGGGACAGAAAACACGGGGTCACAGTGGGGGGTATGCTAAACACTTTCATCTGACTGGAATCAAATAACAGGCATTTCAGTTAAATGGCAAATGAGCTTTTCCCACAAAGAAGCTTTTTAATTAGTTTCATTTAAAGTCAAACAACCAAACAATGAAAATAACATGGGGCGTAATGCTCTATTAATTCAATAAATTTTGTTTGGCATTTATACTTATAACACTCAGCTCTCGTCACGTGCAAGGTGGCTGCGAGAAACCCACGAGGGCGTGACAAAATCCACCTACATGTAGACAATTCAGCAGCAATCCACATCCAGGAGACATTTTTCAAATTAGGGAGAAAATTCGCATCCGACAAGGACACTGAAGCAGAAAGGACAAGATAGGGACTGCTGGGTATACAGAATATGCAAATCAGTCCAACCTGCGGAAATCTGGAGGAAACAGCAGGTGATCATAGAGAATTTTGTCACGCCCAGGGACTCGTTTTTAGTTTTCATGTTTTAGGTTATGTTTTTGTGTTCAGTCCATGTTTAGTTTAGTCATGTCTTAGTTTCCCTGCACTCTGTTTATTAGTTCACTCACTTCACCTGTGTTTTTTCCCTCAGCTGCACTCACTCTCCAATCACTCTCACTCCCTATTTAGTTTCCTGGCTCCCCTGTCAGTTTGCCGGATCTTTGCTTTACACTGCCCTGTTTGCATACATGCTACGATACCTGTTTGTTCCATGTTCCTTGTCATTTCCCCAAGTTAAGTATTTATTTTATTTATTCATGCCAAGTCTTTTGTTTGCCTTTTCTAAGTTAAGTCTTTTGAATCCAGAGTTGCTGCGCTTTTTGTTTGCACTTTGTTTTGTTGTTAATAAATCAACCTTTATTTTTGAAAGTCTGCATCCGTGTCCTCCCTAACACCACACCTTGTCAAATTTAGATAATTTGAAAACATATCTTTTGATCTGAAGCAAGGTTTTGGAGGTGAAATCAAACAGGCTGCAGAATAATTATATGATAAATTAGTAAACTATGACATACTTTTAAAAATTTGGCAAATCTACTGAATTTTGCCAAATTATTCACCTATTGTCTGAAACAAAGAGTGTGGATTTCAAATGTGTCCGCTGCATACTTTCAAACTAATGGGATTAATACCTTCTATTTAAGAGACAAAAGCCTTAAACATTACCGGAAATCCATGTTAATTACAAACCTTCATTAAGTTGGCACAGCTGTCAATGCCAGATAAACGTGAATCCGTTTCGATTTCTTCTCTTCCAAGAATAGAACGTCCCTCCATCCATAGACTCTTTACTATAGATAATGGCAGAAAATCCTTGCAAGAGTCACCCTGCCAAGACCTGAAAATGCACTGCTCCTCTTCTTTGTTTCAGCCATTTCAGATAGCAATCACCCTTACACAAGGTTGATCTCCATTTAAACAGTGACTCTCCTAAACACAGTGTCATACACTTCATTAACTCACTATGGTGCTCTTAGGTTGCAAAGGACAGCCTATTAGGACTGTCAAATTCTAATTGGATTTCAGTTTCAGATGATAAAAGCACTTTGTACAGCTTCTCAAGTTAGGATTACTTACTGAGAGATTATGAAGAAAATGAGCCGCATACATCTGTAGTGCCAGCACCTAATAGTCAAAGATGGATTGCTCTGAGAGGAGAGATTAACCAGCTGTTTGGCCAATATATTTTGGTCACACTTTTGGGCTCTCTTTTGACAAACTCCGTTTGATGCCAGATAAAATGAAAAGATAAAGGCGGTCAAACAGATGGGAATCTGTACACTTTATAGGAAATCAACACTGGAAAAATCGATTTTCAGGAGTTTGACAAATACCTCAAAGACCTTATCTGATCAAGAGCAGCTAGGGTCATTAATCACCATTTGAGTGCAACACACTCACTAACCATCTTTCAGTTCCACTAAAGGAAATATAAGATTTACCTGGAATATTCAACAATTTGCTTATTTTCACTACTCCACGAGATTACAATGTTGAACTAAAACCTAGTGCTAGCATTCACCTGTTGGAGGATTCAAGATTTGACACTGCCTGTTTGATGGAGCAGCACACAGAGGATCTGATAATAAACTCACTGCCCTTGCTGTGCAGCTGTTGAACAGACTGCTTAATCTTGGCCGATAAACAAACTTCCCGTTCTCTCGCTGGAAACTTGTGATGCTCAGCGGTGAGTGATAATTTCAGCAGCGTCGCTCAGTTTGATTGATGGACCCTTGCCCTGCTCAGCCCCCTCTAGGTGTGCTGAAGAGATGCTTTTTCATAAAAGATGAGGCATCAAACTGCACGCCAATTCCAAAATGCAATTGCAGGGTCTAAATTGTCAGCACCCTTGACGAGGAGGTGGAACTGAACAAACGTCTCCAGAGCCTTGCCAGTACCTAAGGTGTTTTATTTTAGCACTGACACTTAATTTCAGGAACAGTAATGAAACAGTGATGTGTTACAACAAGACATGTATACAATACCTCAAAGTCTGGCCCGAAATGATAACAGTTGAATTAACCCCATTAAACTATGATGAATAACATATAAGAATACTGAGGGAGACAAACTTAATTCATACTGTAATAGGTAATTAAGTTTGATAAAATTCTATTACAAGCCAAACTCCTTGCTCAAAGTCTAAAATGTCTCATTTCAGAAACAGACAGGCAAAAACTCGAACCGATCACTCTTTTAAGTGCACATTAAAGGGATTAAGGTTGAACACAAGTGAACATGTTGTACAAGAGTTGTACCAGTACACACGCTAATTTTCTTTACACTCTGACAATCCAAAATGAGGAACCTCGAATGTGCAAACATGTTGCAGTGAATCCCACATGTGCCGTACCTTTTATTTGGTTGTATCCGCCTGTCTCCTCTCCTCCATGTTATCCTCGGTTTAGGTGACGCCCGTGGTTTGCATTCTAAGGACACATCTTTTCCAAGGGTGGCTATGACCCGTATGGGATTGGGGACAAAGACAGGTGCTGACGCTGTGTAGGACAAACGTACAACATTTTAATATGAATAAGAAAAATAAATAAACAATCCTAAAAACTATGTCATACTCTTGTATGCTGACATAAATCTTACAGCAGTTTATATGATTTATTACGCGTATCAACACAATTCTTAAAATCATGCTGAGTTTCATAACGTTGGACTTTCTTTGTGACATATAATCAAATGAATCTAGATAAAATGAATGGACTATGCTGGTGTGTATACATCACTGTACAGGTTTTCTGTAACTAGTTCAAACTATTATTAGTGAAAACAGACATTACTGGATGTCACTGCGGCTCTTTGACTACGTTAGTACGACACTGGACTAAATAAATAACTACATAAAAGTCTATTTTACTCAAATCACTGTAGCATAGAACAAAGGGGGGACATCAGAGCAGATCTCATGAAAACAGCATGTAAGTATACAGGTAGAATGCTACTTATTGTGTTAGTATTATGAGCAGGTCTGACACAGTTACAGTCAAAATCAATCTGTGATCTGTTCAGAGAATATAAAGCCAGCAGAGCTCTGAGATCCAAGGACTCAGGTCAGCTGGTCCAGTCCAGAGTCCAGACTAAACATGGAGAAGCAGCATTTAGCTGTTATGCTGCAAACAAGTGGAACAAACTGCCAGTGGAGATTAAACTTTCACCATATGGAGACATTTTTAAATCCAGGTTAAAAACATTTCTTTTCTCATGTGTCTATGCATGAAATCTCCACGATATCTTTGAACTTATCTGGACTGTTGCTTGTTTTTAAATTCATTTAAATGATTTTATTTGTTTCTCTTTATATTATTTTATGTATTTTTAATGCTTCTTACACTCCCTGCTGCAATGCTTTTATTTTATGTAAAGCACTTTGAATTGTTTTGTACATGAAACGTGCTATACAAATAAATTTGATTTGATTTGAATTACATTTTAGTTTCACAAAAGAATAACCGACGGCTAAGATAATCTTGTAAGATCATCACTTTGTCACAGTAAAAAGCACAAAATGAAAAAAACATTCTATTTATTCAGTGTTTCCTTCCTTTTTGCAATAAAGCGAAAAGCTTAATGAACTGCAGTTTTAATCAATGAGTGGTTGCTAAAATGCCATATTAAAAATAATTACACAGAAAATACTAGTCCTGCATTTTTTAGTTAAAAATGACTGATGCTATTCAAAGCACTGCTTGATGAAAACTGTGTATCTTTCAAGTAACAAAGGTTTCCACGTGGAGTACAGCTAAGCATGTTTTTTGCTTAAATAAACTGCCCTACTTCAGTTTCCACTACAAATATATAAATATAGAATTCGTTTTTCCACCTAATTAGTGACTATATGTCTTGTGACATGGTTGAATGATTTGCAGCTTTTATGTATGTTGTTTCCAAACAATATTCAACCACACTGCTTGAGCAGATAATAAATTAATCACATAAACCCTGCAACAATTATGAGTTGCTGAAGAGAACGCATTAACCAGTAAATGTCTGACAAACACTTCAGGCACTTCATTTGAAGCCCATCATGCTACACATCAAGGGCATCTCCAGCCTGTAGGGCTTTGTCGACTTTCATTATTCAAATCTTGAATGATGTTTCATAGGTGACATTATACACAATGACAATTCAATCCCCTCTGTAGCTACAGGCTGACCCTCTCCCTGTAACACTTGTGTGTTTGAGCCTGAGTTGTTGTCTGAGCGGCAGAAGTCTCTCCAGACCCCAAAAGGAGCAGAAATCAGACCAGTTGCTATGTGTATTTGTTTTAATCAAAGCTGGTGGCAGCACACGTACAGCCTCACCCGCCACTCTCCCAGAAGAACTGGATCTGGGACGAGATCACAGATGTGAGGGCAGCTGCTGCCCCCCGTGTAGCCCCCAGTGATCGCTCATCTGCAGGCTGTTATTAGTCATGTAATCTGTCCTGATAGTGTTTGCCTCTGGACATCTACACAGACCACAGGTCATTGGGAAGACGTGCCCGGAGGGTTAAGTTATGAAAATATTCATCAACTGCTTCCAAATATCCCCAATGTGACTGTGACTCTAAGGGGGGTAGAAGTATTTAACTGTCACTTATGATCAAGCTCATTAAAAATCTCAAACTTTTAACGTTTGTAGACAAACACCTTGGATTTAACCCGACTTAGCTGTGGTTGTTTTACACCGAGCTAAAACTGATGGTTTAAACTGGAGAAAAAAGTATTCATTTACAGTAAGATTTTCCAAATGCCACAGATCCCTCTTCAGAAAAGTGCAAGTCATAAAGACAGCAAATCACAGTGTCCCTCAGGGAAACATGGAAGGGGAATGGGTATCACCCGATGTGTCCTCGTATAGAAGATGACAGGAAACGGCGCATCAGCACAGAACAGTCGACAGCTATTCAGTTTCACTGTAATGTTTTAGCCTGAATATGTAGGTATGAAGAAGACAGTTTCCCTGCTTTTCATTGTCCTTAAAGTTCCTAGTAAACACGCTGGTTATGATTAAACTTATTCAAAAAGCATAATAGTAGTGCGAGTAGGCAATAATCAATAATTACAGCTGATTATAAACGATAATAGCAATCACTGTCTAAAAAATATCAATGAAAGTAAAGCAAAGTGAAGCTTTTTTTTGTAATGGTTATTCTACTGTGATTACAAACAGAGTACAGATAAGATCTTAATGGAGTCATTAAAATCCATGTAACCACTTATGTCTCTCCTCATGTTTGGTATCATTAATCTATATCTACAAGTCACTGGGTTTGATTCTCCTCAGAGTAAAAACAAAATGTAGCAGACTCTCCTCAACTTGATGCTTGCAGACACCTCAGTGAATATAAGCATGAGAGCCCTCTTTTATTCATGCTTTGCACTGCCTGGGTTAAATCAGGGAGCATTGATTGGCAATCAGCATATCTCACAGCTCAGCGGTCCCCACTTGAATTTCAATCTCCCTAACCTATCATGTCAGATCTTTCTTCAGATGTCACGATGCTTGGTTTGGATGCTTGAAGCATCAAGAAAAATGCTGGAAGGAAAAAGTAACCACATGAAATTTTAAATGTCCCATTTGATAAACCGGGAGTAACTACCTAAAATCTTGAGCTCAGCATTGGAGTAGATGGTCCCATATTTGTTTTCAGCAACACATTGGTACATTCCTGAATCCGTCTGCTGCACTTTGTGAATGATCAGCTCTCCGTTCACGATTTCAACACGACCCTGTGACAAGAAAACAGTATGAACCAACTACATGATACTACTGAATAAAGTGGACATGTAGTTTAAGAATGAATTCAGATGTTTTGTTGTGCAATCACTGAAGAAGAGGGTACTGTGCATTAAAGATACCTGGGATGTCAAGGGCAAACCATTACGAAGCCAGCGATAGGTGGGCCGGGGCCTCCCGATGGCCTTGCACTCCCACTGGAGCTTCTCTCCACTATCCATCTGAGTGTCATTAATCATTCTGACCCACTGAGGGAGGGCTTGAGGATAGAAAAAAAGACAAGAATAAGTAATATATCATTGAAACACACACAAGGCACAAGTATGGTTGTCTGTACTTACACAGGAGAAAAAATGCTAAAGCAATTCACGAGGTCGTAATAATAAAAGTGAGAGAGCTGCAAATATTAGTTGATTAAACAGAATTAAACAGTATTCTGCAGTTATTTTGATTCTTTATCATTCGTCCCAAACACCTGATTTTTTTTTTTAATGTCCTGTTTTTTTTTTACATACTGCTAATCTAAATACATTTAGATGGGTACAAACACAATATTAAAGCACAATGTATGTAAGACAAATGCGAGAAGGAACTCATTGCATATATTCAGTTATTGTGTATTTAAAGTAGAAGCATGTATTTACACAAAACACTAAGCTGATGCTCTTTTGGAAGAGTTGCATAAATGTTAAACAGAAAAGCTTTCTCTCTACTCAGAAACTTTCATGCGGAACACTTTCATGTTTTTGTGTCATTGAGTAGCTTGCATACTCCAAACTGTAGGGATGTAATTGTAACTAGAGAAAATGAACATGCTGAAATCAGTCCCAGTTGAATAACCTCCGGAGTACTTTTTCTTGTTTGTTTCCTAAAGTTATTCGTCTGTGACAACCCTTTTTTTCCCCTTCCACTGTACGGCTGCTGCATGATCCATGCAAACTAGACAACTGCCTTTCAGCTTTTTTAACATCAAACTTTCCCCCTCTCCTTCTTCATGTAGCCTTCACACTTGCTGTGCTTCCAAGGTTCCTTCACATGTCCTGTTCAATTCCACACACTGCAGAAAGTGTCTACCCCGACCCGAGCTCTGAACACCATGCAGGGTGTATGTTTTTCTTTTAATCTTGTAGTCTCTTTTCATCTAGAGGCTCTTGTCTGTAGTGAATTTTTTTTTCAATTCTTTCACATTTACAAGATTATGACATTTACATGAACAAATCCAAAGGGTAGTCTTTCAGTGTTGTTTTTCTTTGCTATTCTAACCCCTTTTATTTGTCTGGTAGAAATATACATGGCAACATCAATCCGTACTGTATGTCGATATAAGCATCCAGTTGTAAGGCTTTGATGACAATAGAATACTGTCTATAACTTTACAATTACATGTTCAACCAGTACTGAAAATACCTTGACATAGGCTCAATTTCTAGGATAACTTACTGTAAATTAAGGATAATGTGATCTCACTGATAGGGGCATGTATCAAACTTAGGAGGAACCCTTTGCTCATTTTGACAAGGCTTCATATAAATTTCTTATATATTTTGGTCTTGGTTTTCTCTCCGGATTATAAAATACTATCAAAATGAATAATGCAAGTTAGTGTATAGAATGACACATCTTCCAGACCTGAGGACCCAGGACACTGCACTGTGATGTATTTTTTTGTCTGGAGTGTAGAGAGGAGAATACACTCACTATCGAGCTGCTTCTTCCATGCCACACAGCAGGCATGCTTTTTTTTTCTATTCCATGCATATGCCAGCTTCAGTAGAACACTTTTTGTGTGGTTTGATTGAATGATTATGGTCAGGGAGGTCTCCCTCACAATGAAAGTTCAAACTACCATCTGACCTGTGTAAATTACATTTAGTGTGAGGCTGCTGCAAATTAGGTCCCCTATTCTCCTTGTGATGTCAACAGAATGGAGGTTGCAAAGAAGTACAAGGCCTTGGAAAAGTGTCCCACCAAGGTTGAGGCAGTCCATTACCTTGGTCCTGTGCACAAGGCACAGACAAAGAGAAAATGGAGACATGCATCAGCTTATATAAGTGGTAAAGGCAGTAATTCAGGGACACTTTTTTGTTCCTTTTATTGTCAGGTTTGAAACTGAAGTCAAGCTCAAAACTTAAATACTTGTGTTCCTTTTGAAACTAATATATTAGTACATATGGTATATTTTGAACATATTAAATTTGCATGTTCTAGCGGTGTTATGATGGTAAACAAATGTAATAATGCATACCTGAATTCAATCTAAACTGAAAAAATAGTGTTATAAGCTTTGGGCCTAACCATTAGCATTCCCAAGAATTGATCTCTTTATAAATAATGCATTTTTTCTTTATGGTTAGAAATAATATTAAAAACATTCTCACTGCAGTTTAATTGCAAATGCATGTGTTCTTCAAGTCAAATCCTATTATGAAAATCACATCAGTCTATCAAAACTAGAGATTTACTTCAAAACAAAACACAGCAGACCTCTTGTTTCTTGTTCAAAACCCACGTCTTTCAGCTCAAACAAGCCCCTGAATTTGATAAAAAAAACTTGCTTGAGGTTAATGAGCTGGATTTATAATTAGTCCTTGGACCTATTCAGAGAATTTCAAAGGACTGCTAACAGTCCCTTGCTTTGAGTTTGACAACACAGTAACTAGCAAAGATTATATTATGAGAATTGCTTGGAAACTTAAAGTAGAAAAATTATGTGGACTGATATTCCTGGAATATCAACACTATGCTTTCTCTTGGATTATGTATGGTGGCTGAACAAAGGAAAAAGGATCTAGACAAACCAGCAGGGAAAAGGAGCATGAGTGCATGACTCGCCCCAACAGTCACATTGTATGCATGTCACTTACTACCATAAAAACACATTCACACATTTTTTTCTCCCGAAATGCAGATGAAGAAAAAAAGAATGTAAATTTTATTATATTTAGACTCACTGTAGACCTGTAGATGCCCTTTGAAAGCAGTGCCTCCTCTCAGATTCTCAGCTTTGCATTCATAAGTTCCCGAGTCTTCCAGCTGGATATTGGAAATCTCTAGCACTGCCTGGGATTTCCGCAGTCTTGCTTTTTTAGGGATGTTGCCATTTATCTTCCTCCATGTGATTGTTGGCACTGGACTGCAAGAAGAATAACAGTGTTGTAAATTATACAATGTATATCAGCTGCATCTATATACAGCTGCATCTATACACAGCTGCATCTATACACAGCTGCATCTATATACAGCTGTATATACAGCTGTATCTACACACAGCTGTATCTACACACAGCTGCATCTATACACAGCTGCATCTATACACAGCTGCATCTATATACAGCTGTATATACAGCTGTATCTATACACAGCTGCATCTATACACAGCTGCATCTATATACAGCTGTATATACAGCTGTATCTACACACAGCTGCATCTATATACAGCTGCATCTATACACAGCTCCATCTATACACAGATGCATCTATACACAGCTGCATCTATATACAGCTGTATATACAGCTGCATCTACACACAGCTGCATCTGTACACAGCTGCATTTATACACAGCTGCATCTATATACAGCTGCATCTATACACAGCTGCATCTATACACAGCTGCATCTATATGAAGATGCATCTATACACAGCTGCATCTATACACAGCTGCATCTATATACAGCTGCATCTATATACAGCTGCATCTATATACAGCTGCATCTATACACAGCTGCATCTATACACAGCTGCATCTATATACAGCTGCATCTATATACAGCTGCATCTATACACAGCTGCATCTACACACAGCTGCATCTATATACAGCTGCATTTATACACAGCTGCATCTACACACAGCTGCATCTACACACAGCTGCATCTACACACAGCTGCATCTATACACAGCTGCATCTATATACAGCTGTATATACAGCTGCATCTACACACAGCTGCATCTGTACACAGCTGCATTTATACACAGCTGCATCTATACACAGCTGCATCTATATACAGCTGCATCTATACACAGCTGCATCTATACACAGCTGCATCTATATGAAGATGCATCTATACACAGCTGCATCTATACACAGCTGCATCTATATACAGCTGCATCTATATACAGCTGCATCTATATACAGCTGCATCTATACACAGCTGCATCTATATACAGCTGCATCTATATACAGCTGCATCTATACACAGCTGCATCTACACACAGCTGCATCTATATACAGCTGCATTTATACACAGCTGCATCTACACACAGCTGCATCTACACACAGCTGCATCTACACACAGCTGCATCTATACACAGCTGCATCTATATACAGCTGCATCTATATACAGCTGCATCTATATACAGCTGCATCTATACACAGCTGCATCTATACACAGCTCCATCTACACACAGCTGCATCTATATACAGCTGCATCTATATACAGCTGCATCTATATACAGTTGCATCTATACACAGCTGCATCTACACACAGCTGCATCTACATACAGCTGCATTTATACACAGCTGCATCTACACACAGCTGCATCTACACACAGCTGCATCTACACACAGCTGCATCTATACACAGCTGCATCTATATACAGCTGCATCTATTAACAGATGCATCTACACACAGCTGCATCTACACACAGCTGCATCTATACACAGCTGCATCTATATACAGCTGCATCTATTAACAGATGCATCTACACACAGCTGCATCTGTACACAGCAGCATCTATATACAGCTGTATCTACACACAGCTGTATCTACACACAGCTGCATCTATACACAGCTGCATCTATACACAGCTGCATCTATATACAGCTGCATCTATATACAGCTGCATCTATTAACAGATGCATCTACACACAGCTGCATCTACACACAGCTGCATCTATACACAGCTGCATCTATATACAGCTGCATCTATTAACAGATGCATCTATACACAGCTACATCTATACACAGATGCATCTATACACAGCTGCATCTATACACAGCTACATCTATACACAGCTGCATTTATACACAGATGCATCTATACACAGCTGCATTTATACACAGCTACATCTATACACAGCTGCATTTATACACAGCTACATCTATACACAGCTGCATCTATATACAGCTGCATCTATATACAGCTGCATCTATACACAGCTGCATCTATATACAGCTGCATCTATATACAGCTGGATCTATACACAGCTGCATCTATACACAGCTGCATCTATATACAGCTGCATTTATACACAGCTGCATCTATACACAGCTGCATTTATACACAGCTACATCTATACACAGCTGCATCTATATACAGCTGCATCTATATACAGCTGGATCTATACACAGCTGCATCTATATACAGCTGCATTTATACACAGCTACATCTAAAACAATGTTACGTTGAATTACACAACCAAAATATTTTATCTATGATAGACGCCTCTATGCATAAACATGTACAGAGTACCTGCACTTCCTTATGTACAGTCCACTTTAATAAAGTGCATGTGACATCATCAGTTGATTGATCAGGTGATCTAAATTTTGGACTGGTCATCAGATAATATGATAGTAAAGATATAAATATAGTTGCAACCCTGAACAAAGAACACAATAACTGTGACAAAAACTATTGACATCTTAATATCAATATTGCCTTTGATTTGCTGTCAGATACTGCAGAAATGTTCCCGATTCTCAAGTACAGAAACATTGTGATGAGGATTCACGTTGCTCTTGCTTTACATGTAAATCATTGACCACTGCTCATATGTTAACGGCACCAACTACCACGCATCTGATGCCTATTAGAATCCATGTTTCAGATGCACAGTGTTCAAATCATGTTGTCAGAAGGCCTGATATGTTTGTAGAATTATTATTCAACCAATCCACGTCAATATGTTTTTATTAAAACATTTCCATGTAGATTTATATAACAGATGACTTGGACATGCAGAAGGAGAATGTCCTATAATGTGCTCAGTATCACTCGGTTCTTGTATGACAACTAGATTTGACAGGTCTCTGAAAGATGGAAATGTGACACCAAGCAAACCTCTCGTGAATCCATCAATCATTTAGCCAAGATGGGGATGTTTCATCCCTGAGCTTTTCTATCCTTTCACAAGGACACTGAATTGCCCATTTTGGGAATAGAGTGGAATTAGGATTCACAGATTGTTTCCTACTGAACACAGTCCTAATTTTTATTTCTGACCCCAGTTATGTGGGATATTAGTGTAAGTTTTAGTTTAAGTGATTGTCTTTCTTTTCATTTCCATTTTATCTGAACATTGGAATGTAAAGCAACATTTCAAGTTTCAAATGAATGTAAATTATTAAACTAAATTAGGTCTCTGCTGCCACTTGTATCGTCCCACTTGCAGGACAGAGAGCTATCTATTATAAAAGTGAGCAAAAAGAGCAATAAAAATGGTCCTTGGATAGAAAGATAGTATAAAAACTAATAAGAACTAACATGAAGCACACAGATTTAGTGTTGTGAGGCACTTATAAGTTACCAACAGAGAATTCTGGAGACCTTTGCCCTGACTAAAATCCCAACAAGCCAGAGAACAAAGAAAATCTATAAAGTCCTTGAAGTGGCTGGAACATGACGGCGAATCTTTGAGAGTCCACGGCAGGATTCTCTTTGGAGGCTGAGTAATGAGTGCTGGGACTAAAAATGCTTGCAGGACTGTGGAGCAGCCAGAAGGGAATAGGCTCCCTTGCTTAAGAATGAGAAACTCTCCATGTCAGTGTGCTTCAAAGCTGCTGGTATATCCTGAACTCCGTCATTCTGGCATTTAGCAGACGCTTTTATCCAAAGCGACTTAAAAATGAGGATATAACATTACAGCTAACATCAAAGCAAACAATAAGCTACATAGAAGGAAAACCACGAGTCAGGCTCTGTCAGAGCTGACAGTGTAGAGATAAAGTGCAGGCGTGGAGGGAAGTACAGAAAGAGAAAGTGCAGCAGAGGGGTTAGGGAAGTACAGGGTAAGAGCTCGGACAGGAGATGCTCTCTGAAGAGCTGGGACCTCAAGAGTTAGGATAGATAGATAGACCCTGTTCTGGTCGCGCTCGGAAGGTCATTCCGCCATCGTGGAATGACACATGAAAAGAGTCTGGATTGTTTTGAGCGTGGTGTCATTGCTAGACTAATATATATAAACGAAGCCTTTCATACCCACAAAATGTGAATGTCTTACACAATAGAGTTCATATAAGGTGTTGCAGTTTTCAATTTAAGTGTGTGCCCATGGGCAGGCTCTGAAGATTACATCTTAATTAGTGTCTCGTACAATTCCTGTGCCCTCATCTGGTCTTGCCCAATAATAAAGGTTCAAAATTAAATGTAATACCAAAATATAATGGAAAGTTGGCTTCCTTTATATCATCAAGATTTAGATAATACTATACCATGTAACTCATTTGCTAAGTTCTCTATTTCTCAGTCCCTTTAGGAAATTTGAAACTATTCAGAAAAAAAGTAGCCAAATAGAACACAAATACACATTTTACCTGTATAATCTCAGCACAAACAACTATCTTTCAAACACATTAAGCACTGCACCAAGAGGATAAAATGGACTATGTTAAGAGGCACTTTCTGATGCTGCTGATAATGTGGGGCGGTACTGCTCAATGAGGAAATTAGCTGCATGAATTCAAGAGTTTGATTCCTGCTCAGGTCACTCAAGCTAAAAGTATATCCACTACTCTATGGCTATTTGGATGAAAGCCCCACGCACATGCCGTATATCATATTTTAAGTGGAAACGAGTGGGTTGAATGCATAAGCCATCAAATGAATAAGGCTTTTTGAACTACAATGAACTTCACACTCCAATATCCCTTGAAATGGAAACAGGATTGGAGTTTTCAAAGTTGCTTTTCGATCAGACTGTGAAGACAGGATTTAAAAGTAAAAAAAATATGTTGTTTGACAGTTTATAGGAAGCATGCCATTATTTATAGGTGAAAATTAGAATCCATAGCTACTATCCTGACTTCTTGTTTTCACAATAAAAAAAGTAGAAGTGAGCCGAGTGATAAACTGCATAAACTGGCACTAAAGAGCCAGACCAGAATTTATAAGAGAAAAGCATGTGATTTGATTTTAACTGACAGAGTTTGAGTCAAAGTTGCTCCTTCTGGAGGTCTCGTAAACCAATCATTGCAGGCTGAAATAGATTGCTTAGCTACGTTAATGCCAGCAAGAAACAGGTTGTCAAACACACAACACTTTAAACCCCGCTGCACTGTGCAATATTTACAGGCTTTATCGTCATTATGATATCCTTCTATAGGACCTGGAATCATATAAAACCACAAACAGCTGAGTGTTTATGTGTCAATGATGGCAGAGGCCAGGCCTTTCCTGTTGACAGTGTATATTAAAAATCTACCGCGTTGCTTTTCTGTACACCTGATATCCACATTAAGTCATTTCAACCTGTCAAAGGAGACAAGTGACATTGCTCCTCATATACTCCCATAAGTTTATGTTTTTCAATTAAAGCTGTTTTTGTGTATGCATCTGTTAGATGAAGGGTCTAAGGACAGAGGGATGTCATTTGCTGTATACCCCTTGAGAAAAATATGTGATTCGTGATATTTTATTCTATAAAAAAAATTGAAAATTGAAAGCAGAAAACCAGCAGCTCAGATTGTGGTAGTCGACAGTTATATAATTAGTTTTAAACTAAGTGCCATGTTTGGTTTGCAGCCATGGCTGCTTTAAATAATCAGCTAATTGGTAAAAAAAAAATGAACTGATAGAAAAATGTCATGATGGGTGAGCTGGCTTTGAAACCCTGAGAAAGCACCCTGAGCTATTGAACTTTGAACTTAAATCCTGTTGTAATTAAAAGGGTAAATATGAAAAGTGATTATTATGCGGGTTGTACTTGACTTTGTTTGTATTTTTACTTATGTGGCTGTAACCAAGCCAAACAGCAAGTAAAACAGCATTTGAAATGGAAAATAAATAGCAAATAAATCAGAACGCTCATGTTTATGATTCCTTTGACTTTCTTCCATCATCCCTTCAGCCATCTATGTGATACTTGTCACTTGTTCAGGAATGAATAGTCCAGAAGGATGTTTGCTACGTTTGTTGTTGGCATCTAATATTACCAATGCTGGTGCATTAGGAAGAAATGCCAAAGTACACAGCAGCAGTATTCGACACCTTGGTATTGTCATAAAATGGGCAACCATTTAAAAAATTCTGAATGTGGCCTCCAAGAGCACCATCACTTTTAGGAGAGCATGTCACAATTGAGCTGAGGCCAAAACAAACAAAGAGCTTCTCTGACCATTATTATATAGTGGTGCCATCATTCATATTGATCAACGGCAGTACAAAACCCATTTTAACTTCATTTTCACCACTATATAAAGACTGGCATGTCTTAACAGGGTACATTGATAAATCATTCATCTCCGCGTAAAAGGGGGAGTCGATGGGATCACTGTCTCACTGAAAGCCATCATGCACAAATTACTTTAATAGAGGAAGCACAGGGCGAGAACTAAAGCTATTTGGTCGTTTAACAAGAATCCAGGAACTCCTGCTTAGCTGAATGCGAAACACTAAGGGGTAGGAGATTATTATGCACTCCCTATAGAGTCAGGAAATTACTTAATATATTGATAATTAACTAAAGTGAAGGTAAGGGCTTGTATGGCTCTAGTCATCTGTAGATTAGAGACTATTTGCACTTAAGATAACAATCTGCCAAGAATAATTAATGAGGAATAACTGTAAACAGCTGGGATGAAAAAAATAATTAGTTTATATATGATGTCAAACAGCAACACGGTATTCCTTTGAGGATGATTAATACACACACACATACAGATATGTATATGTACAGTAAATAGCTTGGATACCATTAAGCAACACTAACTTTTAGCAACTGTGGTCAGAATTCAGTCTCTTTGGAAGAAAGAGTGTTTTCTCTCCTGGTAGACAGCTATTATCAATTTCTTTTTTTTCCAAGTCTACAACCTTGGGCCTCTACATTCATAACAGACCCTGAAAGCAACCAAGAAACACAGATACATTAGGGCTCTCAATTATAAGAACACATGGCTCCCTAGGGCTGTATTCCCCATTCAGTCTTCCCCCCCATGCACTAACATGCCATCTAACAGCAGAGCTACAATGCTGCACTTCTCCACACTCACTTAACATACTGCCTCAAGACAAGATATGCCTGCTTTCTATTCAGGTAATGGAATAATGAGATTTAAAGAAGAGGGAAGAACACAGGCAGCACAAACTAAAGGATCTCTCAGCAGCAGAGCAACGATGGGGTGTAGTTTACTGTTCCTGGTGATTAAGATGATACTGCTGTAATAAACAGCTATCTGTGTTTGTGCAATATGTCCTTGTTTACTTACTTCCCCAGAGCAAAACACTCCAGCCTGACAGTCACTCCTTTGGCAGCCAGAACAGATGTAGGAAAATGTACTTCAATTTTGGGCTCATATTCACCCATGACACCTGGAAAAGGTTAAGAAAGAGGGATAGAAGACATTAAAACCCAGCAAATTACTGCAGTAACTTACCTCATCTCCAGTTTCCCACCATTCTCTTGTTTCCTTGCAGTGTGCTACACATACACTGACTATAGTGCTTTCAGAAGAATAGGGATACCTGTTTCCTATTCTAGCTGTATCTATTTAATGAGTATTTATGCGACAATGGCAGAAGAATAGGCAACAGTAAATCAAATTCTCCTGAAGACTCCTGATGTTTAAATCTCTCCAAATACATGTGGTACATTAAATCATACACAGTACAGGTGTGAAAAGCACATTAGGCCCACCATCTGGTGTATCTTTTTAGCTATCCATCTTCATTTTATACACTGTTCATTAGCTTAACTCTTAATGCTAGTTTAGACCAACTTCAAAGCATGCAACTGAGCATACTTCTAATATCTAACATGAAAAAAACTGATTTAGATAATAATTACATTTCACTATCAACATGTTAAATACTTTACGGGCAGCACATTAACAACGTATAAAAGAAATTGCAGAAAAACCCAAAAGCCAAAACGAAACCAAAGCTTTAAAATGTTGTACTGACAAATACTCTCCAGTGACAACAGAGAACAGGAGTCAATTGTCCTTAAGAATTAGTAATCCACTCGACAGTTGGCAAACACATTGTGAAGGACACAAGTGATAGTGCCTTATCAGTCTTGTTAAGTGCCACAATGCCTAACACCTTCAGTCTAAGTCGTAGCCAGAGGACATGTTTTCTTTGTTTATTCATCTGTATGTTAAGCTGACCATTTATTTCAATTTGCAAGAATGATGTGTCAGATGGCACTGAGAAAATTTTGTGTATCAAAGGCAAACGGCATCATCTGGGATCCAATTAATATTGTCTGTCTTACTAATCTGGAGTTTACAACATGAATATTGCATGAGGGTCTCACTTTTTCTGAAAAAAATTGCACATGAACGCACTGCAAACCCTACTTCCTGCATGTGTCCATGTCAAAACATATCGTGACACATGGTTGAAGGTGCTGCTCCACATGCATTATAAAGTACATGATCAGTAAGACAAATTACCAGCTTGACATTTGAAAAAAACATAATTACACTTTTTTTACGTGTACCTGACATTTTTTATGTGATAAAATGAATGCACTCGAGGAGTAGAGTTATTGAATAGTGGCCCACTATGTATGAAAAAGTAGTTTTATGATATTTGTTCCAAAGAACTCTTCAATTTCAATCTCATTTCTAACATTTATGGCTCCAAAGCAGCCCTTCACATATAATGAATTCGCAATATGTCATTGGTTCTTCCCATAGTATATTCAACATGATACTCAGTCTCAGTGGTTGGACTTGATAGAACCATAAAAAACAAGATTTAGACTCAATGTGCTAAAACATTACCGGCGCTGCCTTGCAGCATAGCTATCCATTTCAAGTTTCAATTTCTTTTATTAATCACATGAAAATTATGTTTTTCTGTTGTGCTTTGTTAATTTCCAAACCAGTTTTAATCCCAAACTGATAGCATCGCTCCATGTCATCTATGTTTTAATATGCTTAGCAAAAGATCTAAAGCAGGATACATTTTAAAACTTTGATACAGAAAATAAACATACAATTTTGACATATAACTAATTTTGTACGTTTTGATCTGAACTTAATTGTTCAGCCAATTTTTGGACATCTAGACCACCGCTTTAACTGTAATCTGTCACATCCGTTGGGAGGTTGCTCAAAAGAATGGTACTCCACCTATACTGCATCAGTGCATCAGTCATGGTTTATACAAGGAGAATGATTAATATCACAGAAAATGGTCTGATAAACCATAAGATCTCTGGTAATGTGACTTTAATTGATTTTACTTTTATTGATTTTGTCTAATCCTATAATTAGATTTGGGGGGGCAGAGAAAATGACACCTCTAACACTGCTGCCTGTTCTCATCAAAAGCAATATATCAAAAATTATTTTCGGAAAAACCATTGCAACGTACAGATACTGAACTCCTATATTATTCTTTACCATTACACTGGGATTTACAGATTGTAAGTGGGTGCTTTTTTTTTTTTTTTTAGCATGCCCTCGTGGAGATGCCTGAAAACATTCTATTTCACGGATATTACTGCTGGCATTGAGGGACTAAATGACTTATGACAATAACAAGAGTACTGGCGATGAAAACTTCTAATAAATTTATAATTTATATTATCTGTTAGCATAGCACATAAATGACAGGGTACATTCTGCTATTCGTGAGGTACATACTCTCACCTCGTAATATAATATTACGAGCAGTAATTATCAATGGATTATGTCTATATTACCTTCTGCATTTACCAAAATTACTGCTCCATACGAAGCTTATTAAATCATGAATAATCATTATTTATGCTCACTTTATCACGGTAAATCCATATTCAAATTTCTCCTATCCAGTGGCAATGCCTAATAAAAGCATTTTATTTTCATTGCAGTTGAGTAAATCACTGGAAACAGTGAAGGTTTTCACAAAATAACCCAAAACACGAGTTTCTCCTGCAGTTATATTATTTTTATTTGCTTTTATTTTTGCGTTTTCAAATTTCCTGTGGTTCTTCTATAATTACCATCATAATCACATCAAAATTGCTGCCACTACCAGTAATATTTTGCAGTTGCTTCTAATTATACAGAGGCATCACATCAGAGATCTTGTTTCTGAGATGAACTCCGTTTAAAAAACAGCGCATTGGTCTGGAGCTCCGTGTTTAGCCTCATTCTGCCCAGGATTGCGATTTGATGATCAATGGCCTCCAGCTGGGTATAATGGAGCCCAGATGCTTGTTTTGATTAAGAGAGTCGGGGTTGGAGCTGACAGCAACGAGTCGAGCACAGATCCAGCTTTAACTGTCTGCTGTGTAATAATCGCAGATTGCAGTGTCTAATTGGTCAGACTCCCAACGACTGAAGGCACAGCAGCATTTGGGTTATTGCAGTGTGCCAATATAATTTTCATTTTTTTTCACATCCAAATTCACAATAGAAGACTACTGAGCTTCCCAGGACTTGGAAAACAAAAATTGACAGTATTTGGCATAATGGAAATCTGATTTGGCCGCCTTGTGTTGCAGGTGATTGAGCTGTCCTTCCACAGAAATCACAGCCTGACAGAAAAATAAAAAACATGCTGCACTCCTTGGTTTGTTTGACACGTTTGTACAAATAAGCACGACATTTGGCCACAAGATAGTAGAAAAAACTGGCATTGTGATATGTCATTTGTCTGCAACACACATTCATTAAGCAAAATGAGAAAATACAGCAATTGGAACAAAATAGATGGCTGACTTGAACAGATCCGTTTGGGAAAAATGAATCACTCTGGCATAATTGTAGTGATTATGAGGGGAGAACAGCTGCCTTGAAAAAAATAATTTTTGGTCTTTCTTTTAGTGTGCACCATCCTATTTAGAACTTTAATACTATTCAAATTTTAGACCTGTTCCCAACATTCCTTACACAAAGCAGGTGAATATCACTACACTATCTGACTCACAATGATCATATTGTCCTGCTAATCCGACATGTCGTCTTAGTTCTTCTGCTTGACATTAGAGTCTGGAATTTATACCCATGCAGAACTTTGTGGTGCAAGTTGCCGACAAAAGAAATGATTTTGCTTTATTTTGTAGCCAATACATGGTATTTTTTGTACTAATATGGATGATTTATTTTTGCATTGATATCTTCCTTGTATTTGTTTTTCATGTTCCTTCCTCATTTAGTTCAATGTGTTGTCAATCTAAAAAAGTGTCTGTATCTAATGTCTTAATAAAATGAGAAATGGTGGGACATTTCATAGATACTAAGCAGCAAAAGAAAATTCTATCAGTTTTTGTTTGAGTAAAACTTTATATGGTGAAAAATGCATGCACTGCAATATGAGCATTCCACATGTGCACCATGATGTGCTGAAACAAGAAACCATGCAGCCCTGATTTCATTATCTTTGAACCACTGCCTACAAATAAAGACTTGAGCAAAACCACAAGGAATATGTGCTTTTTTAACCATTTATCAAACAAAAAAATAATAATCATACTGTAATATTCTGCTGGGTCCACCAGTCTCGGAAAACAGCTTTTTGTAGTTTTTGAGCATGCATGTATGCCATACAATATTCCCTCAGTTTCAAATGCTTGAGGGTTTTCTTTTATGTGCAGTGTTTGTTATTCCCACACAAGATTTTCTCGGGGATTCCAAACTGTGCTTTGAATTGCCCACTCCATAACCTTCAATTGCTGCTTTTTGAGCCTTTCCCCAATGAAGCTTAGTTTAAGATAATTATCCTGTTGAAAGTTTCACTTCAAGGTTAAAGTTAAACTTCCAGACTATCATTTTGAAGTGCTCTTTCATATTATGAAGAATTCAGAGTTAAATCAGTGCCAGCTGCATCCGGTCCTTGAGGCAGCAAAGAAACCCCAAATCATTCATTTCTACTACAATGCTTGGCAGCTGGTGTTGAGATTCTTGTCCTAAGAATCTAATTTCTACACAAACTGTGGCCAGACCACTCTATTTTTCCTCGTCTATTCAGAATACTTTAAACATAAATGCCTGGCATTAGACTGAACGTTCATCAGCAAAGTGTAGCTTTGCTCTGATTTTTTCTTGAGGCACTTTTCATAGCATGTCTCAAATATAGATTTGATAGATAAATTTCTTTCTGATTGTGGATGCATGTACTTTGAAACCAACTTCTTTTCGCATGAAAGCATCTGCTCTTGGCCATAATTTACTGAGGGCTATCGGTAAACTAGCAGTTATGTGGAATCTAAGCACTTTTAAGGTGATTTTCCGATGTTTGCTCTTCCAAACATATGAAAAACCTATCACAGGCTAAGTGTTTATTCACAAAAGCACAAATTGATTTCTCTTCCTTCACTTGATGTTGAAAAATAACAACAAAGAGTATTTTTAAAGAGTGCTGATAGCAGATTGACCACATGCCCTTCCGACTGCATTTTGCATCACATTTGGTGAGAGACACAAAGTAATTTAGCATGGTTATGTGCTAAGTAATATGTATGTCTCAGAGGGCAACTTCATACAGCATTACGCAATTATAGAGCAAGAATCTTGCAGGAAGGAATGTAATCGTAAAGAGGTTGAGTTGTGTGACAGCGTTTTGAAAAATAAAATATTCTAAAGGAACAAAGACCCTTTCTCAACTTCACAGTGGATGTAATCTCAGTGGTTTTCGAAAACCTTGACAATGACAGGCACCCGTGTGATGGACACTCTGTGAAGTCTAATTTTAAAAGGCTGTAGGTAAAATCCGCCCCTGAACCTGACAACCAGCTCTGCAGCATGGCTCCTGAGAGGCAAGTATAAAAGAGAATACTCCCATCCACAGCAAGGGCCATTGATTCAGTTAATTTTATGCAGGAAAATGATTTCCCTGATGGCCGGTTTCACCAAACGCATTGTGAGCAAAGAAGGCCCCCCACACTAACATTAAAGCATCGCTCACTATTTATGGTGTGTATGGTATTCAAAATCCTTTCCACCGTCATGAAGCTCAGAAACAGCAAGAGTCTGCCCCACTACTATCAACCAATCTGAGCTGTAATTTTCTAAATTCTTTATGATAAAATAAAGTGCAATAATGTAAAAATGCATTATTTAAAATCTACTTCTAGATTTTCATCTGTGCCTAAATGTTTTTAGCTGAAAAATGCAGACACTGCAATATCTCTAACAAAATCTGCAATGCAATCAGATCAGATGATCAAAGACAGGCCTCTGAGATATTCTGTTTATGACTTAAGCGATGAAATCCTCACCGTCAGTTTTCAGGGTTAGAGGAGTTGGAGGGCTCAGAACCCTGGCATTCGTCACAGTGTTCTTCACCAGACAGATGTAACTTCCAACATCTGAGGGCTGCACCTTCGAGATATACAGGTTCCCCGTGTCCTGGGAGATGAAGCGCCTACTGTCCTCAGCAACAAAGGAGGGAAACTCATTAAATACCCAGCTGTAGATGATCTCTGTGAAAGAAAAGAGAAGACAGACACAAATGAAAAATGCTTTCACTGTTGAGCTGCTTTTTATGTTTGAAAGTAACTTAGTTATAAAATGATATGCTCTATGTAAGTATAGTAGAATGTCTCTGCTGAGCTATATCCTTGGAGATAGTTGGAAAAGCTCATTTTCACATAGAAAAACACAGCAGTAACAACTTCACTTTCCAAGACTATAAATAGGCAGTTGTTGGTTCAGTTTCTGACAAAAGATGATTAATAATTACTGAATAATCCAAACGTTTCCTCTGTTCTCACTGGATATATATCGACTGTTCTTAGGCTCTGAAATATACTTTACAGTAAAGGTGGAGAAACAAAAGATCTTGTTTGTCGTTATAAAGTCTGATAAGATAATGCTGAGGTCCCTAAAATAAAAAAAGCAGGATTAAACACGGCCTTGTTGATCGTGTTATTTGTCGTGAGGTTAATTCAATCAACTGTTGACGGCATCAGAAGGTAAAACTGCCATAGAAGGTGGTGGACTGATTCCAGACAGCTTGTTTGTGTATGGATGTGTTTATGAATTTATTTAGGCTTATGAAACAAGAGGTGTGTAATACGACTGAAAGGAAAGTGCACAGACAGGGATTATTTGACTTCGTACCTATTAATCTTTGAATAATTATCAAGGTATTTGAATCCAGGGTGAATCTTTTATATCTTATTCATGAGTATCTGTTTGTATGCGAGTGGTATCCATGCTGATGCAAGTATAATTTGGGTCACATGTTTTGTATTCTTTACAAACCATGCTGCGACACAAATTAAGAATGAATATATCTAAGATATATGATTACATAGAGCATAGCGTAGAACTGACAACAACATCAAGCTGCTTGCTTTGAGACTGTTGTGCTTTTGTACACACAGCCACATCCATTTGGTCAACCAGATAAGCTACTCTTAAATTATTTCAAATGCCAAAACCCAAGTTTTCTCACAAAGTTAGCATCCTTTGCTTAATCTACAGAGGAAGTAATCCTGCACGGAAGGCAGAGACAGAGTGGTGGTATGTTGGGGATCCAGAGCAGCTGAACTCCAGAGTTGGTACATCAACACAAACTGCACACTACAAACACTTGATACTAAATGTATGCAAATAATAACAAGAATCTTTGGAAAAAAGATATCATAGGTCTAACAGTTTTGTTTAAAGCTCATGATATTTCATCTTTATAAAAGTGCAACACTTTTATTTACCAGAGACACACGTACACACACACACACAAAACTGATCAGAGCCATGAAATGAAAAGAATAAAACTTTTTACATCTCAGTGATTGCAAATCATTTTCACTCATGAGACCTATCTAATTTAAGTGGCATTTTAACGTCTTAGAGTCCTCCGACAGCCAATTTAACACAAACACAGTTTGAACTCGCTTTATAATATGAATTTCAATCGTGACATGCTCCGACTCGGCAAGGCGTTCATTCCAGTAACAGATTCTATGCTTGTGACATTTAAAAATATATTTTCCTTTTTTTATCTCATGTAAGTAATGTTGAGAAGTTAGAACATGACGTCGCCTGTATTATGTATTTAATCATTATCTATAAACATGGAAACACGAGCATACAAATTAAAGCTAAAAAGCTTGAAACAGTTGGTCTTCCATTTACTTTTACTACAAAAGCAGATCTATGCTAACAGTGCAACTTTACACACGTAACTTTATGAGCATAGTATAATTAGTATGAAATCAAAACTTTACAGATAGATACTGTTAAACTTAAACAATAAAGACAGAAGTACTGAGCTGTGTTTAAAGAAAAATTTTTTTGTGTGTTTTCTCAGTTCTTGTTTACTTTTCAGTCCATTAATGTGAAAAACAGTAATGCAGGGACTAAATTCAAATCAAAAGCACTTTAAACTGTTAAGTGATTTTCTATGTATATTGATCCACTTGGTCAGCCTAATGTTAGCAGTCTAACCTGAGAGTATTTAACGTTGTCATTGTGACTGAAATCTGGGTTATAGTTTATAACCATTAATGACAGAAAATGTAGATTTCCATCAATCTGCTTTCACTTTGAGAAATAAAATCTAACCCAAATCGAAGAATAAAAAAAATAAAACAGAGTTTTATGTATGGTGGTTTGATTTTTAATTTCTACAATTCTGCATGAAGAGTCTTCAGGACATTACATGATGAGACCCACAGTGAACATTTATATTCATGAGGAAAAAGAAAAGCCCTCCACACTCGCCTCATGTGAGTGGTCTGAGAGGCCTGGGAGCTTGAGGGTTTTAGGCAGAATCTTAGTTGCTCAGAAGATTACCGTTCTTGGGTAATCTTCTGAACAGAGATGTTGATCGTGTAATCTGTTCAAGTTACTCTCCCAGTTTGGGCCCTGACTGCTCAGATTACCACTGACACCACTGTTATTTTCACCTCCCGCATCTTTTCAATTTCCTTTTTAGTCCCCTGGTATTTTTTGAGCTGCTTGTGTTCCTCCTTCTTAAAGTTGTTGTCATTTGGGATTGCTACATCCATCACGACTGCCCTCTTTTGTAGTTTGTCAATCAGCACAATGTCTGGTTGTTTAGCCATCAACAGTTTACCAGTCCGGATCTGGAAGTCTTAGCTGTGGGATTCTCCACAAAGCAACCAACCCATGCTTGTTATAGATGTTCCTGTGCACTATTGATGTTCCTGACACTTGATTATGCCGTTATGAGATGGATTGTCTCAACGGCTTCTTTGCGCAGTCTGCACCTGGGGTCCTGTCTGATGTGGTAAAATGATTGACAGAGGATATATGAAGATGAAGTGGGACCAGTAGGTGCTGAGGAACCCTTTGCAAACACTCCAATGGGTGCAGAGCAAAAGAACTGATGCTAACGAACAGGAAACCTGGATGCGTCTTGGCTCACATAAGAGCTGCTAGAGGACAACTGTAGAGACGGATATTCAAGATGTGCCAATAAAGATGTCCCTATGCTCTGTCTTTGTGAAATAATTGGCTGTGTAACATTTCTAATGATCCAGGAAATTTGATCTCTGAGAATCTGTATTCTGGCTCTGTTCTTGCTATAAATTATCACACTTAACATCTGTGCGGCATGGATGGATGGACAGGAGAATGGACGGCTACAAAACCTAATCATCAAAATAGAAAGCAATGAATAAATAAATAAAGAGGGTAATCATTCACCTTGGCACTGTAATAAAAAGCAGTACGTGCTGTGGTAGAAATCAGAATCAACAGCAATGAGCTTGTGAACTATTCCAAGGAAAAAGGAAGCAAATTATTTTTGCTTTTTGCAAGTCCTTTTGCCTGTGACTCTTACCTGGTGAATGAGGAGGAGAGGTACACATGAGCACCACACCTTGACCTTCACGCACAGAAACCCCACCCCGGGTCCTCGTGCTGAAAGCACCAAGATCTAAAACAATGTGAAAAGACAATCTTTCGTTAGTGATAGCGAATAATCATACGCTGTTCTGAGAAATCACACACAGAGGCTGAATGTTTATTATCTTTGCCTTCGAAATGGTTTCACGAGGAATGTAAACAAGCGGTAATGCATGTTTCAAACATCAGAGAGAAAGATCGTGTTTTTGCACATGATTTGACCAACAGAAGATGTGAATGAACAATTAAGATTCTATGAAAGTAGTTGCTGATTAATTTTTGTTTGTCAAATCATTGGGAAAACAGAGTCCCTGATCATGTTAAAAGCTAACAGCAGGTGTTCTTTTCAGTTTTCATGTCCATTCACTGCTCCAAGCTCCGAAGCCTTTGAATGAATTCTACTGCATGCATTTGGATTTTAATAATGTTCTGCAGAATTGTCTGATGTAATTATTTATGGAAACACTGGATCTCAACAGAAAAGCAAGGAAAGCTGTTAATGTCACGGTAAGGATTGTGTTCTTCTTTTGTCAGACGTAGAGTTGCCCTTTTTCATGATTTTCATGTTCCACTCTTTGGTTTACCTTATTCTCTTTCATTTTGATATTGCTTTTCCTTCTGGATCATAGATAACTTTATTTCCTATTCTATTTTGTAGATTTCACTTCCATTGTTCATTCCAGTAAATTGGCTTCCTGCTCTTGCCTCACACAAATTTAATTTACTCATGGCCATGCACTGAGTTGATCATCACCTACCCCCAGGTTTTGTCGTCAGATCACTGTCATTGTTTGTCATTATGTGTAGCAGCTTTCATTTTTCCACGAAAAATTCTGTTCCTTGCTTTGCTTTTGATTTTGGACTTTTAGGCATTTTAGCGTTTTATCAAAATAAAGCTTTATTATCGTCTTAACCTGTCTGCTTTCTGTCTGTAAGACAGCATTTGGGTCCAACTCGCACCTGCAGGTAAACTACATTTCTTCAGATACAATTTCCCGTTGTTTTTGTATTTTCATTCTTCTTTTTATTGTCAGAGAAAAACGTTGACATGAAATTGAACAAAACACAGAGAAATAATCACTATCATTGACCTGTCAGGTTGAAATGGTTCCTAAAATCAAAATGCAGTTAAGTTATTTGTTGAAGACAGCACGAAGAGTGGACTGATGCTTCCATCACTTTGAATGGCAGTATTTACCATTATCTTTGATCCAGTAGGCAGATATTCACGAACAACTCATGAAACAGCCATTTTCGCTTCATCTTGATATTGAGCTAAATAACCTAAATTCTCTCAGTGTATTGTCTTTTTTTTTTTTTTTTTTTTTAAATGGTCTTTTTTTCCATTTTCTTTTCATTACAGCTATCTCATCTATCTGGCTCACTATAAATAAACAAGCTAAAAAAAAATTCTATAACAATCTGAGCCCTTACAAAATAGTTAAAAAGCTGCAGTAAGAGGAGATTAACCATGTTGAAAAATAACAGCAGGAGATAAATATTTCATTTGATATGTTGCACCTTCAGTTGACTGGATTTGCAAGCAATCAATCTGCAACACAAATCTATCTGCCATGCCCATCACTTTCTGTGCCTAAAACAAGCCACCACTGAGCCGACAGTTTATCAGCTCCTGACAGGGAACAATATTCAAGTTGCAATACACAAAGCTAAAAACACAAACTGTAGCTTCTGTTGGTGCCCCGAGTTATTTAAAATTAACTATGATGGATTGAACCTTTTAGTCATGATTGATTCCCTGCATACTTGATTGTCAATTCAACATCAGGTGCTACATCTTAAATTAGGAGCAGTTAGCCTGTCAGTATTATAAAACGCAATTTTGTCTGCCTTTCCCCTTTTAACAAGGCCTTCTTGGACTGCTATCCTGTAGCTACTTCCCATCATATTGGCCCATATGGTATATGTATAGTTAATCTATTGGTACCTGACAACTTGAAAAAAAATAGAGAATAGAGATGGAAAGCAAATGATTGTCACTGTGCTCGCTATTGATACAACATTAGCTGTCAGCACTCTGTCTTTCATGTCAGTGTGAATTCCTTCTCCTGTACCTCTTTCCCCCTTTTAATTGAAACACAGACTATGTATTATCAATATCTTAAATTATAAAACAGACAGTAGGTACGCTAAGCACATTTTTCATCAGTTAATAAAAAGTGTAAAACGTGAAATCAGAGGGTAACAAATGCGTAAGACTCCACTGCAACAACAGCATAACCACAACATGACTGCCGTACTTGGCAGCAACGAGCTGCGAGTCTGTTTTACTGCAGATATTCCCTTCCCTTCTTTTATTTTCCATGGTAAACAAGAATCTTCTCAGACACGTTGCTTTATTTAAGAAACATTAAATGTTTCTTCCTTAGCTGTTATAACATGATAAGAATTCTGACAATGGTACAGAATATCCAGTTAAGAGTATCATCAAACAGCCAGTAACGGCTGATGTCTCCACTGGGAAACATTTCCACGCAGCGGGAAAATGAAACATTTTGCAACAACGTTAGTAATCAGAAAGAAATCAGAGGTAACTCAAATATTCATAATCGTTTGATTTTCATGTGAGAAGCACAATATATAATATACATATATATATATATATGCAAATAATTATTGCATGTAAAATCTTTAAGAAAAACAAAAGCTAAGCGGGTGTTTCAGCAATCAAAAACGAGAGATAAATGTTTAAGCAGTCCTATATCATCCTATCAGGAGATGAGCTCCAACAGAATCTTGTACGCAGACAAAAGTTTCCCTTGCAAACCACAGTCATGTAGGCAAATCAATATTAATAACTTTATAAATAATGCAAAACCTGCATGATCATTCAAGCCTCTCCCAAAATTACAAATAAACATATTTTCATCTAAATGTTTAAAATCCAGGGAAATTTGCAAAAATGGAAATCACTCATTTCAGGGTCTGAATTCCATCCGTGGACAGGAACAAATTATACACTAGAACATTTTAAAGGAGTGTGTGTGTGTGTTGATTTATCAATGCCCGAGACATAGCATCACTTTAATTTCATTACTACTGTACTGCTCAGAGTGGCTCGATAGCTAAGCCTTCGCCAGACGCACATCTGCAGAGAGAAGAAGTCTTTGGGGTAAAAGATCAGAGGCCCTCCTTTCTGCCTGCTGCCTTCAAAGTCATGGCTGAAAAGCAGCCCAAGTGTGAGTCCAGCAGCTCAGAATTTCAAAACAAAAAGGGAAAAAAAGCATCCCACTGAAACACCTTTGGAACAAAGTCCACGACCCAGAAGGTTTTATGGATATAAAATGAAGAGCCTTGACTGAACCTTTCTGCAGGACTGTGTTCAGTGTGCAACCTTCATATAATAAAACCTGTGGACCAGATGTTATATTGAAGAGCATTCTCAAGCCCTTTCAGTATTTGTATGATCCCAACAAAATTCATAATAATAAATAACTCTAAATCCACCTGCAAATTCTCTAACAGCGCCACCAAAGTTTAGGAAAACAAAATCAATTCTTCAGTGACTGAATAGGTGCCTGCAGTATTGCAGTGAAGGCTTGTTGTGCTAAAGCTTCTCAATAATCAATTTTCTATGCGGTGCATTATTAGCCTTATATAGCATTAGTGTTAACTTCCAAGCCTAAATGAATTTTGAAACTGAAGTATGTATGTGAAAACTGGAAACTCCATTGGGCTGCAGACAATGATTTAGTATTTTCTGCTTGAATTTATAGTAGTTACACTTTGTAATTGGGACAATAAAGCTCACCAGAAGTAACCAGAGGACTGCTAACTCTGCACAATATCTTAATAGAGATCAACTGCAAAACGCAAGGCAAAACTTGTTTCAATTCAAAGCAGCATGCAATTACTGCTTTAAAACATTCAGAGGAAAAGTACTGTTCATATGTATCTGAATGAGGTAAAGCAATCAACCACTGGGCTGCTGCATGGAAATGTGCAGCGCTAACATAAAAGGGGGAAAAAACTTAGGCTCCATGCTGAGTGATAAATACCCACCATGTGATGTATGGAAAGAGCGAATGAAGGTCCTGCATTCAAATGTGTGCTGCAGGGCAGCTTTCTTTGTTTCAGTGGACCCTTTGAAGAGTTGTATTTTTAGGGTAGACGATAGCACATCGATGCTGCTACGATTTTGTACGGCATAAAGCTAAACAAACAATGGCACAAGTGAGTTAATTCATGTGGTAAATAGTCATGGATGAAATTAAGGGAAAGAGAAACCGGATTACTGAGGTCTCAACCTAACCTTATTTAAGAAACTATGTGATAGTTAAACAATAAATAAATGTATATTGACAAATTGCTACTCATTTAGTATTTGAACTTTTTTCTTGCATCTTTGCAAAATATTCAGGGCGACATTTCTCTACTGATTCTGTCTCCCACTATCGTCAGATTTCATTTGTTTATGTATATTTTTACATTTTATATACATATTTACACTCCAGAACAGCTTGTTATATTGAGGGGAAAATATAATGTTGGCAAATGAATTAGATATCTGCATTAATGTTAATTTTCCAACAGTGTAAGGTTAGCCAATAATTCATCAAAAATTCAGGATATGACTGTAGACGATGGATCCTACTGAAAACCATTGTGCTGATTTTCCTGCTTCCCACAAACAAACAGGCTGGAGGACACACAACTGCGACAGTGAAACTGACATTAGGCTCTGTCTCAGGTATGCTTCCCTCAAGTAGAAGCAGGCAGGGCTTGTTATCCCTTAGTTCAACAACACTCAAGAAGAGGAGCAAGAACACGCAATTTATCAGACAACTGTTGAGCGTGCGGAACATAAACCTGCAGAAACATGATGCTCTTTCTGTAGTCAACCCACTGATCCCTCAGCATCCACAACCGCATTGTTTGACACATAAATATGAATGAGTCTAGGAGGAGTACCAATTACATGACTGAGCTGAATGAGCTCCAGTCATGCATCCTACTCAAAAACAGAACCTGCAGAGCAGTCTTATAAAAACAGCAGAAATGTGAGGATGATGATGAGGTTGAATGACACCATACAGTTGTTGGAGGGTTTTTCTATAAAATACTGCCTAGACAGTAGAGTTTACAGATTTTAAGTATCCATGACCTACATGCTTGTTTATATGGTTATTTATTATCATAAAAGCACAAAATACAGATAAGCATCTGTAATTTTTACTGACCCTGAATAATGGTTTCATTTTCTTTAACGCTACAATAATTCCGCCTGCTACCATGACAAAAAAAGAACAACCAATTCCCCCACATGGACCTTCCTGTCCGGTTTTTCACTTGGCACCATAACTTTACTCTTGACATGGGATTTGCTGCTGACTCAACAGCAAAGCTGAGCCACACGTTTATTCCATGACGGATATCTTACAGCTGGGAGTCCAAACCTCAAGGCCACAGAACATTTGGAGCTGTAGAGGAAGTGAACGATGTGTTTGGTAAAAAAGAGTTGAAGAATAACCACAGTACTGCATAAGCAATTTCTACAGTAACACTTTGAGCTTGGTGCAGTGTGTCTGCACTGCACCTTTTCACATTACTCTTTGTCACACCTCCAACAACAGGATACTGACTGACCTGTCTGACAGAAAATGACCTATCTGCTAGGAAAATCCAATTTTGTGTAAAGGTGGCTTGGGTGAAGCTGATGTGCGACAAGCGGCTATCATATCAGCTGACACACCTGCCAGTCAGCCAAGCTTGAACTCCAACATATCATCTGCTCATTCCATGTGCTTTTAGAATTAATTTCTTATCTTTAAATAACTATCTTTATGTATGTTTTTTATGCAAATCATTTTCCATCCTTTCTATACCCGGTTTATCCAGTTGGAGCTGGAGCCTATCCCAGCTGCTATTGGGCGAGAGGCGGGCTACACCCTGTAAAAGGCTGCCGATTTAATGCAGGGCCAACACAGAGACAAACATCTACACACCAAGAATCAATTTAGAATCAATAGTTAACCTAAGATGCGTGTTTTTGGATGGTGGGAGGAAGCTGGAGTCCCAGGAGAGAACCCATGGGGAGAACATGCAGACTCCACACAGAAAGGCCCCAGGGGGGGTGACTACTACCACAGCACCATGCAAACCTCAGATTTTTATTAAATATTTTATATTTAAATGGTTTTATTATTTACTTTGTCATAATATATTAAATTTGTTTGTGATTTATTAGTTTCCTTATTCTTTTATGTGATTGTTTCTCTTTTTGAATTCTCACTACATTGCTATATCTAGTAGGTCTTTAATCCGTCTGGCTTTAACTCTAATCAGTCTCTAATCAGTCCTTCCCCCAGACATCTGAAACAATCAGATTTGAGTATGAGTTGTCTGCTTTGTCCTTACAAACATTGTAGTTGCATGAAAGGCTGTTTCATCTATTGCTTATTTCTCCTTGCCTGTACCTCCAAATAAATCTGTAAGTATGTGTATATTTTCAGTTTCCCGCTCAGTCACAGACAGAATTGGGAATTAAATGCCAAGGCTTTCAACAGAGCAGACCAAAAAAAACATATCAAATTAGTCGTTAAGACGGGAGTAAATTTTTGTAGTACATTACAATACGATTTCTGAAACTTAATTGTATGATGAATAAACACAATATTCAGTCATATAGTAAAACATGTTAAAACGATATAGATGACGGACTACAGATAGCGGATCATTAATGTTGTTTACCCTCGTATATATACCACATAGATCAGGCGGTGGCTCACTCTGGGATGTGACAGTGACGAGTCCAGTCCAGCACAGGCATGATGGGAAATGAGGGCTGTCAAAACAGCCTACATTTATCACATTTTCCCTCCACTGTCTCAAACTGCACTCCCCTAACATTTGTCTGTCAGGTTGTAAATGACATCTTGCAGGAAGCTATCGGTTGCATGGCAACTAGAATCCAATTCAATCCTGTCACTATTACAAGTACCGTAAGCTAAAGCTATCAATTTCAGTGGATAACTCAGCAGTTTCACAAGGAAACCAAATGGAACAGCCACCACAGAAAAACTGCTGTGTGGTCGAGAGAGCAGGAGACTTCAGGAAAAACGGATGAAGTCTTATTATGTCAGACCTCTGGGGAAAGATATAGAGATGTGCCTTATCTGCAAAAAGAATTTAATATAATGTGTTTACGAGACTAATAAATCCTGAAGTCCATGGGTGGTGAGTGCAAACGTATGGTTGGACAGTTTGAACAAGACATATTTTCCAAAAAAGTCAGTCTTCACAGATCTTGTGAAAAGGAGGCATGCTTAGTCGTAGCTCACTAAACTACTAAGTGCAGTAAGCTGCTTCAGTGATGAGGAATTTGTACGAGTTGTCTGCGTTTCTCCTGGATCTCAGTGAAATGCTGGAGCCATAAAAGAACACTCTGTATCAGAACTTTGAGGCTCACCGGATTAAACAGTGACGAAAAAAGAGATTGGAAATTTCAGAGATAGCCTTGGCAATGTTCCCATTTACTTCAGAATATTCAGATTAATTGAAGCCTCCTCCTAGAAGCAAATACAGGGAGGGCTAATAAACCAACTCAATGATACACTTAGACACTCATCTTGGTTTATCCCGGGCAGGCAGACACTGAAATGGACAGTAAAAGCTTCCGGAGTAATGGCAGTCTTTATAAGGATTAGGGTTGACTTTAATCATCATAATTACAATCATCTCAGTTTAACAGATGAAGAGGAAACGTCATCATTGAAACACACAATAAGGAAGTGGCATAATGACTCTTTAAAACACAAAATTCTATAAAAACTTTATCTTGACTATTACTGCAACTAATTCGATGGACAATACATTGTCAAGTGGATGCATTATATTATGCAAAACTGTAAATAGCTTTTAACTTGAGGCTGAGACGAATAAATAAGCATATAAATGTTAAACTGCTCATTTTCAGGCAATTTATTAAGCTCTGCTCTTTTTCACAAACGCATGTGACCCTGGAGCAAAGAGAGGACGAGGAAATGAACTGGACCGCTGAGAGGACCGATTGGGGGGGGGGGTTGATATGCAACTTGTGTTGCTGTTTTTTTTATTTTAAGCTTGTGTCTCTGCTTCACCATCTGGGCCTTTCAGCCTGCCAGTTTAGTTTGGCTTATATTTCAATTCAGACCAGTCTTTATTTTATTTATCCATTTCTGTTTTCCTTTTCTTTAATTGCATTAACATACTGTATATGAGAGAAAAATCATTAAAAAAAAACAATAAAGAAGAGCTTTTTCCTGCCTGTATAATTTCAGGGTAGTTTGGCCTTTTGTTTCCTAAGTAATGTCATTACAACTTTAAATCCCCATAACAACTCAGAAGAACGTGTACTTTTCTTTCTAGCTACAGCTCAGTGATTGAGAGTAGCACGTTCCCTCCAGACATGCCAATAAGGCTGTTATGGTCATTGCTCCTGAGAAAACTGCAGAGTACACCAGCATTGCGTTTTCCTCTGAGCATAGCACCTCTGTTCTTTCTTTGTGTGCAGCTTAGTTTGTGATTGTGCTTTGGAGGTAAGCCAGCGGATTACTGGGGGAAAAAATGTGCTTTTTGCTCTCATTTAACACTGAGACACAGTCTTTAAGGGCACATACCCTGTTAGCAGTGTAACTATACAGTAGTAGACAGAGCCGAGAGGAACTGTATTCAGAAACAAACCTTACTGTAAACAGTGTCATGTTTATTTATCCCTGAGGCCATTTAGGTGTATTCTGACTAAAGGGGATGGAGAGTTTAAAGCTAATAATAATAAGTTCCATGTTGCTTTACCGAGTGTGTTGGTAGAAATGTAAAAGGTGGTGGAAAGAATGAAATAAAACATCTACTCACATGCAAACTGTAATAGAGCATCTCTACTGAGGATGGTTCCAAAACTATTCTCTGCTTTACACTGGTACTTCCCATAGTCAGTGATCTCACTTGCATTGGTAATAAGTAGGTCTCCATCAATGAAGCTGTAGCGGTAGTCTGTCTCTGAATCTACCTCGGTCCCATTGATGTGCCAACTAAAAGACATAAGAAGACAGATATTTTAATATAATTCTTAATGAATAGCAAACTTTTGTATTGTGAAAACTGAGGTGGAGACAAAAAAATAAATGCTACACCTGTATGTGGGTGGTGGATTCCCCCTTGCCTCACAGTGCATCATCACTTTCTTTTCATCAGAATCCAAAGGGAAAATAACATCATCTGGCTCCTGGATGAAAACAGGCCCGAACTCTTCACTTTCTGTAAGAAAAAAACGAGAAAACATATCAAGGCGAGGATGATTATTCACCATATTCACAACAGGAGTGCAACTCACTTTTACAATCCAATTATCTTTGCTATTCTTAGTCAGTTTGGTAAGTGCACGAGACTACAGAAAGGGGAAATGTATGGCAGCATGGTGTGATGGAATTAAAAACAACAAAATGGCATTAAGAAGCAGGAAACCTATCTTTTGATGTGATACACTGATAACTGAACTGACTGTTTAATACCAGAAAGACTCTAAGAAGCACCCCTCAAACTTAACTGTGAAGTTATCCTTAAAAAAAACGCTTTGGGTTAAACCAAATGTGTTAGAAAGCTCTGTCTTTTAAATAATGCAATCCACATAAATTGTCCCAATTAGAATTCCTGCAACAGTAACTTCTCAAAACCTATCCAGTACAGATATTAAATGTACGATATTTTTGCAAAATACTGCAATAAGAAAACAACAAGATGAATGGTGAATGAACTACATGAAATCAAATAAAAAGCCTTTAGACTTTTGATCGTTTCCATCTTTCACTTATTATATGTATATTTTTAGCTTAAAATGTATCCTCAGGTAAACACATTAGTTCAATTTAGGCTATGTTTCTCAATAAACAGATGGCCAAATTACAATTCATTCTTTAGCCACATCACACACTCTCTGCACAAGATATCCCAAAAGTTTTAAGGCACAAAGCGCAATATTCCACCAAGTAGAAATAGGATGCAAAACATTATCGGAAATTGACAGGCAATATTATTTTTAAAGGTGTGTGCACAGAGGATGTATGTCAAATAGTTTTTAATGCTTAATACCCTAATGAAAGCAGTTAAATAGGGTATTAAATAGGGTATTAAATAGGGCATTTTCACCCCAGACTTGTTTAAATAATTACATAAAATTCTTTTAAACTAAACTAGACTAAAGAAATGGAAAAATAAGGTTTTAACTAACTAATTTCCTAGTCGTCCAGCTGTTATTTAAACCTAATGAATTTGTTGAGATTTTACAACATATACATGTATATGAAATGGTGATATATACATACATATATAGGCTTTCACATTCAATGTTAGCTGCATGCAGCATTTATTTAGCATCCCACCCTTCTTTCACACACGCTCTTAATGCATACACACTGGATCAATACATGATCATCCATAGAGGGAATGCTTATCGAGTCCCTCTGTCAGCAACAGGGTTTAACGACATAGACTTTGTTCAGACCTTGTTAGCATCTTTAGCATGACTTCTTAGTTCAATGACAAAATTCCCACAACATGGTGTGCTCCAAATTTAGCTGCAGCAAATTTAACCAAATAAACGTGAGAGTTTACGAGTCGAACACGCTCTGATTAATGTGAGGCAGGACGAACGAGGAGCAGCGTAACAGCTGACAAGGATATGAATGTAAGAGAGACCCCACCAGTTAACCGACCAACAAGCATTTTACCAGCTAAGATTTTTCTCAACGCCAAAAGCTTAGTTGATTATTTGGGCACAGATGATAATCTCTTTACATTATTTTACACAATACTGTCGTGAAGTCAATGTAAAATGTAAAAACTGGATCCACTGAAAGCTTTAATTTCTCACTAGCTTTAAAATGTGACCATTTCCTTTTATTATATACAAATGTTATTACATTTAACAGAGCTGTTTCTTGATGTCAGCTGCTTCTTTTGGCGAATGTAAGCAGTTTTTTTTTTCATTTTCTTTTAGATCTGTACTCTCCTTTGGACAAATGTGCCCTGATATCAATGACCTTGTTAGTCTACATTTTCAGCCTGACAGTTCTTGGGGGCAAATCAGTCTCCTTTCTTCCAAGGATTCTGCCCTATGTAGCCTTTTGTTTACACAGAAGTGATGCTCTAAGCAGCTTTCTGGGAATACGGCTTCTCAGAATTTCAGATTGAATAAATTACATCTGAAATGTTACTTTGGAGAGAAAATGTTTATCTATGGAAAAGTTAATTTGAAGGTGTCTAAAAAAAACACTCTTTGTGTTGAACTCATTTTTTTTTTAAAATAATGTTTCTTGAGGCATTCGATTTGGCTTTCCTTGCATTTGATGTGGCTCACATTCAATACAACAGTGCAAATCACTCAATCTTGAGCTTTTCTCAACATTTAGAAAATATCTAATCTCAAAATGAGAGTAATGGCTTTTCATTTGAACAACTCTTTGTCACCAATTCATTGTACTCCAGGGAATTTTGAAGCTTTTGAAATAATATCCTAATCAATGGAGGAATATGAATCAATATCAAGCTGTGCTGATAAAGGCAAGCATCTCAAAACTTACTACGGTTAAAAATAAATGGAAAAATACTCTTAATGCAGCTCTCTGTCTGCCCAGTCAGAACCACTCAACTATGTCAATATGCTGCCACCGGCCCACTTAGCTTTGGGAGAGGCTCATAAAGTAGGATAACAATTATTTCTATTTGAAAAACAACCCTAAAAATGAGGATGTTGACTTGCAGCTGTACGCCTCCACCAACCTGTCAAATTGCATTTTACAGCCACATCTCTCTTGTGTGAAGACACACTGGTGTTGAGGGAATCAAAAAAAGGTTAATAAGTGTATCCATGCTTGGCCACTTTCGACTCTGATATGCAACAAAGTTATAGCGATGGGGGAGGCTGTGCCTCAGGTGGGGGAGTAATCGTTTTCCAATCTGGAGTTCGATTCTCAAACCCTCCAGGAGTAGAAGTGTCCTCGGGCAAGAAAATGAGCCCCCACATTGCTCCACATATACTCGTCAGAGTGTGACAGTGGAGAAAAAAGCAATGCATATATGGAGTGCAAATAAATAAGAAGCTCTGGGAGAGTGTTTATGCAAATGAGTGAATGAAAAACAGATGTTAATTCACTTTGTAGATCTTGGATAAAGTTAAGAGACACTCTGTAAGTCCTGAGATTTCCATTCAACTATAGCAGTGGCAGCAGATGAAGCTTTGAATATGGATGTTGCTGCAAAGAAGCTACAAATACACAAACATGTGGGTTTCACTCACATCTTTAACCCGATGGCTTGAAAAATGTTTCTACAGTTTCAAGGTGATCACTAGTAATTACCAATACTTAATCAGTTAATCCTTAAATCCATGCAGTCATAATTCTTTAGATATTGCCCTCTGTAATGGGACCAATAGGCATTTGTAAGACATATATAACGACAGATAGTTATTAGGGGGGAGGTGATTGTGGATATTATCGAAGCCAAGAAGATAAGTACTTTGTGCTGATGTCTCTGGGTCTCTGGCTGCTGTTAGTCTATTAATAAGAATTGCAGTATATATAATTAAAAGTGATTACAAGTTACATTTTCAATTCAAGCTGTGTAAAACCTATTTCTTTCCCCCTAAAGTTAGGGACTTAAAGGTAAAAAAGGACCACAATTCACACAATATTCAGCGAATGAAAATGGCTCCTATCAAATTAAATCTAAAACCTAAAAGTCACACTTTAACTTCACAATTCTACCTGTAATCATTCTAAATCCAGTGTGTGGGAGATAAAAGTCATAACAACAAAAGACTATCATTTTCTTGCCTGAGCAGTAGTAATATAATTCTAACACCTGCATCTGATCTAATTCAGAACATAATAATTATGATGCAGACAGCCAAAGGAAAAACATTTTCATATCTTAAAATGACAATCATCAAAAGGTTTCAGCACTGATGAAGATCTATGTCCGACTACAATTCATTTTTGAGTTGATCTAAAAATAGAGATGCATGAAAAAAGCTTTCAGTCCTTAAGGACAAATGGTTTGGAGCATACGTGTGAATTTAGAGAACACAAACACATACTCAAGCAAACAGGTTGCTCAGATCACTCAACTTCAAGTGTCAGTCACAGAGCCAAAAAGGCAATAACTCTTTTAAGGCACCAAGGGTGCATAACTTTTTGGCATCCATTTCACTCACTGAACATCAATCCCGTACAGTGGTGTAATGGGCTTGTCATCACTGACAATGGAGAGGCATTACCCTTACCCTGGTTGTATGTCATTTTACAGCTCCATGGTGATAATAAAATCAGAAGGCAAATAAATGAAAGACAGACTTGCGAAAAGGGAAAAAAGAAAGAGGCAAACACTAATAAAGAAAATGCAGGTTATGCGATTAATTTTACCTTCTGCATTTAATGTGACTCACTTTAATACTACAGTCTGCCGGTTAATGAACCACTTAAAATTTCCAACATTTAAGCACTCGAGGTGCAGTAAACACGATCGGATTAATTATACATGAAAGCATTGATCCATCACTATATCTTCAAAAATGATTAAATCTTTAAATTAGAACAAAAACTGATGGACATATAATGTATGATTTTGTGTGGGATTTTAAACCTTCCCTTTTGACAAAGATGCCTATTACATCTAAACCACCTATACTGACAGGAACATAAAGAGAGCTAGATATTGCCATGATCCCACTTCAATTTCACAAAGGGCATAACCCTGTTCGCTGCAGACCATGCACAGTGATAATGGATAGGTAACATTCATTTTCAGACCAAATCTAAACCGACAGGAGGCCTGCACACAAGGACTGAGAGCAGAAGTTCAGAATGTGAGCCGAGTGCAGAGTTAGCGCACGGCACTCATATCTAGAGAAGCTCATTCCAACTTTGGAGTGTCCATCTATTTGATTGATTTAATTTCAGCAGAAGAGACCGCTGGCATCAGAACTCTTGTAGAACTTTCCATTTGTGCCAAGACTATTTTAAAATTCAGATCCCAGTCTTTTAACATGTGATTATATGGTCAGGATTGAGAATGTAATGCTGGACTAAGAACAAGCAAACAACTCTAAACAAGTAATTTGTAATTAGTAGGGCTGGGCGAGTTAACTCGTTATTATTGCGCTAACTCGTTGATTATTTAACGCCGATAAATATTTTATCGCGCATTAACGCAGGCTTTATTTTTTTAATAAAAAAAATAAAAATAAAAAAAATTTGGGGGGGGGGGGGGGGCTTTTGTGCCTTTGATGGATAGGAAAGTTCAGAGAGACAGGAAGCAGGGGGCAGAGAGAGGGGGAACAACACGCAGCACAGGGCTGTCCGATATGGGACTCGCTGCCAGCTGCAGCGAGGACTATAGCCTCTTGTACATGCGGCGCTAGCCTGATTAACATAGACTTTCAAATCTCTTCGAGATTCTGGTCTGACCAAGACCATAACGAATACGATTCGAAATGGCCTGGTCAACCCGCCTCCCTCGGGTTGCTACTGGTTGTGGCCAGAAAAGGCTGTGCCTAAGCTTAAGCCAATCACACCACTCTTTCCTCTGACGTATGATTTAGCTACCAGCGGGGCTAACTGGTAGATTAAACTCTTACCAAAGCCAGTAGGGAGCAAGCCAGGCGAAAACGTCTTTCCTGTCAAGAAACGATTCAAGGGCTGTTCTTTGCTCGATTTTTAACGAGAATCTCCCGTCGAACACTTTCATTACAGCATCTACAGCAGTGTCAAAAGCTTGATGCTGCTCCATGTTGATATTGAATGAAGCGCTTCCGTGTACAATCCATGGGTTGAGTGGCAGTTCAACCACGTCACTACCTTGAACCCGCCTTGGTTGGCGCTGCTCAAAGTTGATTGCTTCCCGACAAAGTGGGTGGAGTTCCCATTTTTTCAGGAACTCGAATCCACCTGAATGAGCAGTTGGCCTGAGTAAGTGTAGCAGAGCCGAAGGTGTTGCGTCACTGCGAGGGCGGAGCCTGGGTAATGCGGCGCCTGCTCAACCCACTATGCCACGGACCACCCCTGTTTTATTATTTATTTTATTTTGTAAAAGTCTGTTGCTCACAGGCTTTTATTTTGTAAAAGTCTGTTGCTGTCTGCTGCGGATCCACCAAACATGGAGAAGGGTACGGAACTTTTACTCGGCCATTTTCATTTTAAAGTTCTTCCAGACGGCGGAGTCGACAGAACCAAAGTCATCTGTAAACAATGCCAAGTTGAATTGTCTTCTCAGCGTAGTAGTTCCAGTCTAAAATATCACTTAAAGGCAAAACACACAACTGATAGCAGCAAGTCATTCAAGGAAACAGACAGTGGAGCGAGGCTTCTTAATAAAAACTACAGAAAGATGCTGATGTTAAAAGTGTGTTTGCACAACATATGTTATGGCACTTTCATTCATATGGCAGCACATTTAAAATAAAGCTAAATGCTAAAAGCTATACGCTACTTTTGGATTTTGCGTACAAATGCGATTAATCAGGGAAATCATGTGATTAATTAGATTAAAAATTTTAATCGTTGCCCAGCCTAGTAATTACAGTAGTTCTCTTCATGCTTTCCTATGAACTGAGACATTAACACCCCATTGAATACAGTATTTTTCAGTGTGCACAAGTGTTCATTATCTCCAAAGTTGTAGAAAAACATGACATCACCCTTAAAGATCTGGCTTACTTGTTTTTCCTTCCTTGCACACTATATTTTTTTTGAGAGTAAAAGCAAAACTTTGCCAACCAGAAAACGGAACTCTTCCACTGTGGTTCAGGCAATAGCAAACCAAGCGAGTTCTCAGCTGCAACTTTAATTTTTACCTCCCCTCCTGTTGTCCTCCTGAAAGCTGAGCAGACTCAGGGCTGACAGGGGATGACTGGAGAAAGCAGGCCAGTCAGGAGTCGCCAGTCCACCACCGAGGTGTTGTCGAGGTCTGCTGCGCAGGTTGAGCACTGATGAGGAGCTGTCTTGTTTCATTCGTAAAACTGCTGCATATGATATAGGCCGTGCTGCAACAGCTCTTGCAAAGTCTAGAAAGAGAAGAAGCCAAACAGCTAAGAGTCACATTTATAGTAATTTCTAAAGTGACATTGAAGTCTGATTTATAAAACATGAAAGCAACTCAAATGCAAGCTTGTTTAAAAACAACACAATTCTACATTATACTACAGAGAATAGTGCAATAGCAGTATTTCTTTCCCCATCCTCCGTGCAATAAAACTGATGAGTTATAACAAGTTTTACATTCTGTGAAGAACTTGTTTTTACAAGACAGGAACAAGAAAAAAAGCTCAGGAAAGACACAGCTCTCTGAAAGAAATAGGTGGAAGAAAATGTCTTGAAAATGCACAGGAATAGATTGAAAAAAAATGTGAAGATTTGGTGATTTTGAAATCTTAAAACAGGTCTGCATAAGTGCTAAATCAACTTAAAGGAAGGCGGTAATAGATAGTAACCTGACGGACGAGCTAAAGCTGAAAGCTAACTATGACGGAACTAATAGAAGAGCAATCATCTAAAACAACTAAAACTTTAAAAGCTTTCTTGCAGTTCAAAGGAATGCTATATTGTGGATTTTTAGAGTGTCCGCTCTGCATCAGACAGTGATGGAGTGTGTCTGCATAATGAAGTCCAAGCTGCAACACGGTGTTGCAACCAAATTGGTTCGGAATGCACGTTGTGCAGTGATACTACAAAGACGTTATGCTATTAAAAAGTGTCAAAGTAAACAATTTTCAACAATTGCAAAAGTGATGTGGAATAAAAATCCATAAAAAACATCTCTTGCTTAAACCACTAAGAAACGTTTGAAGTTAGAGTTGTTTTACATACCGAATCATTTGCTCTTCTGGTGACGGGCCCGTTCTGAGGAGCTTTTAACTGTATCACATCCATCAGGAAACCATCTGATTCTCCAAACTACGAGCAGTGTGTCTACTTCAGATAAGACTGAATACTCACGAATGCTTCAAGGAGCCCCACTTCAAAGACACCAAAATACCCTTTAAACATAATATCTTCTCCAAAACTAAATAAAATGACCTAAAAATGACTAAAATTGTTTTGTGAAAGCATTTTCTTCTCCATCACAAGAACAATATAGGATTTTTGCATCTAGCTCTAACAGTCTTTTTCTTACTGCATGGGCTAAATGCTCTCATAAGCCATTTGATGTACAGTCGACAAAGGCCCTTATCGGGCTTTGTAGAAGAGCAAGAAACCACGATACACTGCAGTCTGTCATCAAGAGTTTACCAAAAGAGGGGAATAAATATTTCCCTAAAAGTAAAAAATCAAGAGAGGTTCTCAATACTATGCTCTGTGAAAAAGCAGTGGAGGCTGTCGCTTATCGTTTCTACCACTATTTTCCTTTTACTTACTTTCGCGGAATGCAGTGGCTTTATCAGGGTAATGTGACATTGAGTTGCACTTTTATGATACCGTAAATATAACAAATCAAAGTTACAGAAACAATTTTCCCTATGAAAACGGATCGTTGTGCATAATTTTCAAAGCAGCTATAGCATACAGCAAAAACAAATGGAGGTAATTATCTGGAGCCATTTCAATGCAGTTATGACGCTCAGACTGAAATGCGAAAGACGTTGCGAAAGAGTCTAAGCACAGTTCAGCAAAGAAGGATGGGAGAGTTTTGCATTACACGATAAAGTGCAATAAAAGAACTGAATAAAAAAGAAAAGTAATTATGTGTCCTTGGGGACTTGTCAGCTGCAAAAATACTGCTATCTAAAAATGGAGAGAGGCAATTACTGTGTAACACATTCTGGGGTACAGCCGGATATGGAACTTCATTTGAAATTAAAAGTATTGTGAGTTTGAAAATTGAAAAGCAAAGCAATTGGTGGTTAGTTGTAGTCATGGTTGTCAATTCATTTATCATGCTGAGAATCAGCTCAGTTGCATGTAAACCACATTCCCCACTGCTCATGCTTGTAATAGTGCTGAGCCCATCATTCCTGCTGAAAATGGTCTTGGATGGCTTTAAAACTAAGAATCACATTTGCTTTAGATAGTAAAAAAAAAAGACAAAGGAAAAGATAAGAAAATGTATCTCAGACAACCACAACTCACTCTTCTTTGTCTCCCAAGAGTATGAAAAAGTGCCATTTTGGTGATAAAATGAGGCCATATCAGCACAGTTTATCATGTTTAATACAAATTCATTAAACCTTTGAGCTGAACAATGATTTGCAACTGATTTTCTAACATTTAATTGCCCCGCAGCCTAGTGGTGAGTATGCGGTAGGTTGTGGGTCTCATAACATTTTATAGACATTTTTTAACATTTTAAATGGAAAAAGGTTTGATTAAAACAACAAAAGTGTAACATACCATTCATAAAAAGAAGAAACAACCCACACCTGAGAGTGTTAACCAATTTCCATCAGTCTGTTAGCCCTTATTGTTCTACATTCCCTTTTAATTGTACTCAACCTAGAATAGTTTCACTCACATACAGTCACACATGCATGTCATTTGTTCTATACATGCATGGATGTGACTTTACACCTCTCTGACTGTCAGCTATGCTGTGGCAGTTAGAGTGCCTGAGAAGGGCAGAGAGTGAAGACAAGGAAACGGCTTATTACACAGCAGGTTGATACTGTTAAAAGATGACGGCTGCACTGTCTTCATATTACCGAGGTTCAAATCCCTGTCAGTACAAATGGCTAATTTCACTCACAGAAAATATACTGTACATGTAAATATGTTGTTTCGTATTAATGCCAGTTATACTTCTGTTGTGGTAATACATTATAAAAATATATTTATCAGGCTTTACAGGATTAATAAGACTGACTGCGTAATTAGGATAATGATTCTACAATAACAAATGCCTCAAAAATATAAAAAAAAAGAAAATCTTTTTCACAACATTGCTTAGGCAAAGTGTTGGATTGGAGCAATATAGAATAACACAGGAGTGCTTATCACAGAGCAAATTAGGGATGCAGATTGATAGCACGTCATCTGTTACAGCTGATAAAGGCTTTGAATTAAATATCCCTTTGACCTAAAGTAAACATTTAAAGTGACTCAAGTTACATTCATTTACGTGCTTTGTCTCTGTGTCTGGAATTGGACCATCATAGTAACACAAAAACATATAAAACAATTTACCTACAAGAGAGATGTGACCTCCCTACAATAAGCTAGAACAAATATGTGTTTTTATCAGTATTACTGTCCAAAATGAGTTGAAAATAAAGGCATGCTGGATAGTGACAAAAGATCGACATGCGTAGTTGATCCCTGGTAAAGGAGTGCATACTCAGTTGTGGAGAACATGACTCAAGTCTGGCCTATCTGCTGCAGACTTTTGTCAAATGCAGCCACTTTGGAAGTCTGCAGCACTTCAGTGTGATAGTGAACGTGTGACAGCAGCTTTAAGTGTCCCTACAGACTGGCATGCTAGTAACAATTCCTGACAACCAGGTTGACTGTAATTGCAGAAACTGGTCACTGAGGATATGCTGGTAGAATTCTGTGTTTTAAAGCTGTAAACTTACATAGAATATGGATTGCATGAATATTTTGTATTTCAATTGAATTTGTTTAACTTTAAGAAGCCTTAGAGAAGTGTACGCAGCCACAGCCTATTACTGCAATTTGCATCAAAAAGCTGTGCAATAACACATCTCTCCTTACGTCTGTTTTGGATTATGACAAAGGGTGCATAAACATTCTGCCAAGAAGACCATATATATTTGTTTACTATTTTGTCAGAGGGGATTATCAATGTCACTCTCCAGAAAAACAACATTCTATCCTGTGGGTGAATCATAAAGACATAGAGCATACAAAAAAAAGTCTCTTTTGTTTGTTTGACGACTGAAGCCGATAGGCACTTGCTCTCGTCAGCTGTCACCTTCATCTGATAAAAGCGATGACCCTTGCAGGTTCCACTGATCCCTATCTTTTGGAGGGCATAAAATCTGAAGCACTCATTGTTGCTGAAAGGGCTGCACCTGCTGTATTTCTACAAGCTCTACCACAATGCCGTCACTTATCATCTCAGGTCCTAACACCACCTTTATGATAACATCAACAAAGGCAGCAAAAGCCATTTTACACAAAGAACAAAAAGCCAAACGATCCTGTTGCCTTGTCCTTATTATCATTCTTGTGTTCGACTATTGGACTGCGGATTTGCTTTAGTGGTGACTACATTATCATGCAGTATGGCATTTATATAGCTTCAGAAGAGGGACAGAAGAGGGAAAAAATATACAACAAGGAGGATGACAATTTTCAAGACAATGGCATTAAGATCTGGAGAAGCATGGAATACTCATTCTTGCATTGGGTTATAGGATTGACACTGCAGTGTGTGAATCTTGGGAGACTTTGGCTGCAGCCTCTGGGCTGTGATGTGAAAAATTAATTAGAATAACATATAGTAAGTAGGTGAGGCACACATGGGGGCTCAAGTAGACGGACATGATTAGCCATAGCCTGTAAGATTAATGAAGACCTTCACAGGAAGATTATATTGACTGAAGCTGATTATGCTTGAGACCATTTATTCAGCAGAATATCATTACAGATAGAACAATCCATACATCATATGCAACCTCACCTCACCTCCTATCACAGTGGACTACTTGCTAAAGCCCTGTCTTTTTGGTGTACCAAGGGGATTGTATGAGTTGTCGCAACCTTGGCAGAGAAACAATTAAACCGCAGAGGTGTTGTATAATGTATGGTATTAATGTGCTGTGCCTCCTAATGGGAAGTGTGGGAGTCTTCAGCATACTCAGCGTTACTACTGCTCGTTTTCTTTCTTTCTTATTAGATATACAATAATCCTAAAATAAAAAGCCACAAAATCATCAAAATGCATTGATGATTTTATATGCATGGCCACAAACTTTTCTAACTGGTTTCAGCCTATGTGACACATGATAGCAATACAATTTTACAATCTTTGGCACCAGCCCACAAGCTCATTGTATGTAATCATGTTCTCTGAAACGCCAAAACGAAAATCCCTGGTTGCTGATTAGAGTGTTGATCACCAGGCACACCAAAGCAGCTTGACTGCCAAGACTCGGATATTTTGCCCAACTTCACATAAATCAACAATGACTTTCTTTCTTTCTTTCTTTCTTACTTACTTATTTTCTCTTGTGTTTTGCAAACCAGACAGACTAGAACAAAGAGGGTTCCCCTGCCAGCTGGAGGAAACCCACTAGTCCCTGTTGGTAGGATTAAACATACAATCCATACTTTTGGTATTCAGTAGAGTTTATCGGCTCATTTACAAAGATTCGTGACTAGTGACAACTGTCTACTGTCTAAATGGGAGATGGGGGAATTCAAACCCTTTATGACTTTTTCCACCATCAAGCTCCATATTCTAATGTTTATTTTTGAAGTTGAACAATCGAAGCAATATATTCATTGTATGGTCCAGCTCTGTGTAGTGCATGCGAATAGTCATTAGTTTCTCCACACACAACCATATTTCTGATCTGACTCTTTTGCCCTTGGTGAAAATGACTTCATGCATTACTTATACAGTACTACACTTCTATATTCCCTGCAACCCACTTTTAATATTTAGATACCTCACAGTTAGCCGAGAAACAGCTGAATTACCATTCCACACTTAGCACTCCAAGCAACGTTTTATTTCAATCAGTGGATGGCTCTGGGGGAGAAAAAATATTCCCAGACCTCATACCTACCCAACCCACTTTTAAACATGAGAGAAATCTAATTGCACTGCCAGATCTCTGCCACTATGCAATTTAAATATCTATAGAGTAAAAAGAACTTGACAGAGGATAAAAGCTACAAAAGAAAAGAAAATAGAACAGAGTTTATACTGTCTTCAAAGTGAGCAGTTTTAGAGTATTTAGAGTGAACAGTAGGTCAATAATCCATTACACAAAACATCTTGTTAAAAGTATTAAAATAGATAAAGACAGTATCATGTCAGTGGGGTAGCTGCTAGTGGCTCCCGCTGCTGATGATATTGGAAACCAGTTTGAAGTGGAGCACTCGCACTAATATGTGGCATGCTTCTGATAGTTCTAGTGCCAATTTCACTGCACTTCTGAATGCTGTGGAAAAACTCCACCTAATCCAACGCTTGTCAAAATATATTTCAGTGAAATAAACAAAAACATAAACCATCCACAGGATCCATCAATTTATTCATCCATCCATCTTCTGCTGTTCTACTGCTTATCTGGGACTGGACTGCAGCAGTCTAAATACTAGATGCCATGACCTTCCACTAATCCTGGCCACTACTTAAATTTTTTTTTGGGGGTAGGACAAAATTCAACGAGCAGAATTGGCTTAGCTAAAAAAAAAGGTCTAAAAAAAAGCAGCATGTGCTTTTCCACAGTTTTAATTCTACAGTTCATTTCCAATAAAAAGTTGAATTCCTTTGAAGCCAGTCCAACAAATTATGTGCCTTTGTTTTCAAAAGTTATTTTAGGATGCAGTGGTTGAGGCTGCTTTTCAATATCACCCAACAGTACATTAGATTTGAGACGATACTCTAAAATTACAGCCAAACCGAATGTGTAAAATTGTATTTTAATCAGTGAATAAACACATAAATTGAGCTTTGAAATGAATAAATACAAATTGAAAGTAGATCTAAAAATGAAGTCTATGCATGAAGTTAATATCAATGCATAGATACGTTGATATAGTTCAATAAACATTGCCTTTTTTTGGAAAGGAAGTTGATGTGCACAGTAAGCCTGAAGCTACAGAATCTGAGGGAGGTTGAGTCAGACAGCAGAGAGGAAATAAAAGAGGCACTGAAAAATAAAATCTCCCTAAAACAAATAAATACGGCATTAGGAAATAAAGGCACTCTCAAAAAGAAGAAGAAAAAGAAATAAAAATGGTCCTTTGAAAAATGTTTCTCAAGATAAAAATATTCATTGCAATATATCAATTCATCTACATATTTATAGTTACTTTATTTGTTACACCTAGTAGTCTGGATTTATCTATCTGTCATATATGATGAGGTCACCAATATTATCTGTGTATCTATGACTTAGGAATCTGAATGAGCCTGTGCTTTCTTTAGAATTAGAGTTCAGAATTTATTTAGCCAACTTTTCTACTTTTATATAAACATTCCCAGTACATGTGGTGTAAAAAACTTGACAGAAATATGGGACAATACATTGGAGCATGTGGGCCTTGTTGTACCAGAGTGTGTTTTTCCTTTCAGCGTTCAAGTTTTGGAACATCCGAACCTGTTATGTCACAAAAAGCAGCAGCAGACACCCACAACAGATGAAGCATTCCTGAGAGATTTTTCAAGTGCTTCTGATGGTTTGAAAAGCTTTCATTAGTTGTTGCATTTTGAAGGTATTCGGCACCTGAAAACGCTCTTTTACTTGTCTTATGCATCATTCTTCTGTTTGTCTGTGTCAGACTAAATATCTGAATATGTATATAACAACATTTTTTCCTATTTGAATTTGTAATAGCCAGTCAAGTTTCCTTGAATGTCTGGATGGCATTACAGTATGTTTATGAGCTGGAAAACAACTCTTTTATTTTCACTTGAAGAATTGATTGTAATTTTACTCAATTCTGCATCGATCCATTTCAAAACTGCAAAGGACCAACAAGTTGAGTAGTCAGAAATACAAATTATTGAGGGGTGCCTGTAACCACCATTTGTCTCCAGCTGTATCAAGACTTACAAAATTTGTATTAATTTTAGGTTAAGTGTGTCCAATGGTTGAGCCAAATGCATCTACAAAGTTGGAGTACCTTAAGTAAGATTGAATAGTAAAACAAGGAGGAATTAATTATCAGATCTTTTAATTTAGTTGTTTAAGTTTCCATTTGTGTAATTAGAAAACTTCACCACCAGTAACATATCAGAATCTTTATCCAGCTTTTTAGATCTATAGTAAAAGGTTTGTTGAGTGTAGTACTCAGCACTGTGTTGAGGCTAAGAAGATATGAGTTCTTGAAATTGCATTTAGGTTTTTGGGGTATGCTACTTCTAATGAAGAAAATGTTTGATTATAAACTGCTACATTTTAATGTATCTTCTCTCTGTAAGTCAAAATCAGAAATGAATGTTGTATAAAATCTTCTTTTGTTCTTTTGGAGCATGTTGTGACAGATGACGTTGGCCAAGTTCTCTGTGCCCGATGGATTGAACTGTCGGGCAGTGTTGATATATAGGCCTATTGTTAATTTAAAAGAATTAAACACAGATGTGAAATATTCAGCCTCATGTTATACGAGCAGAACTGAAATATTTTTTAGGGAAATATTCCTGACCATTTTTACTATAGGCCTCAGGTCTGAGATGCGCTAAAGCCATGTTAGGTGTGTAATGGAGATTCCAAAGAGCTCGTTTTGCTCAGAACCAAGGAGAGCGATCGCGGATAGGTCCGTCCGCACCGACACTTTTCACAATGTATCAAAAATATTTAAAGAGCAAGCTATTAAAATCCCTCTTATTATCTATCACAGATAATATGACAATATATTTGCCAGTCATTTTTTATTAGGTTAAACAGTGATTTGATTTTTTTTTTTTTATTATTATTTAAGGCCCACCCACAATTGGTCTGGCCCATCTAAAACTGAATTCCTGGCGCCTTGCCTGCTACACAGTAGCAGTTATAAGCATGCAGTTGATTTATTTAGCTTTACTCTTTTTTCACACATTCCCACGCACACATGAATATCTAACATTATCCCTGGGGAGGCACTCATTACACTTTGCAGACGGTAGTTTAAATTGTTCATGATTCAACTACAGCATCTCTCCATATGCTTTTATAAATAAATGCAAAGGCCTGCTGTGGTGTTTTAAAGTGACTTTATGATTTAGCTAGCTCCTGCTAACGGAAGTGCTAGCAGTTTTCGAGCCAAGACTTTTGACTCTTTGTACACTTGGTGGGAGGTTAAAGTTTTTAAATGTTAGAAAAGGTTGCTGTGTTTTAAAATAGTAACATTCACTTCTTCTCAGGAGTTGGAAAAGGTATGTGTCTCGTCTCTGTCTACAAAGGTTGTGAGCTTATCTTGCTCCAGATACCACTCTGCTGTTTACCCTGCTATGAAGATTGTCAGTTTCAAATGGTAAAACAGCTCTTTGTGATTATTTGCTCCCATTGGACTGCTCATATTTTCTTTTTCAGAGAGTTTCTGCTTGCTTTCCTTGTTGTATCGCAATTTGTCTGCAACATATTTGTGCTGCTGAAGCTTTACAGGCTGACTGTGAGGATGAAGGCTGACCCAAATAGAAATGTGTCATAAATGACTCATTACTTGGTTTGTCTTTGTTATTTTGAGAGTATTCTTGTAATAATTACTGAGAGTGCTTATCATCCGGCCCCACAGGATACTATAATGACTTATTGGTTTTGCATTTCCAATGACAGACATCATACAACTGGTTATCTCTATCTGTTATACTGCTCCTTCCCTTGAATAATAGAATTCAATCCAGTTTATTGTTATGTTTACTTGTTGCTTTGTCTTAAGTTTATTGAATTAACAACCTGAATTGTTACAATAAAATATCAAAAGCTGCGCTTTAGAAAAAAATGATAAACTAAAATTTCTTCTTCACAAAAGAACAAAAAAAACACGTCAAGTGTTTAAATTGAGGCATTTTAGTGTTTCATGAAATTTATTAGCTCATCTTGAAATTGATGGCAACATTCAAGAAGTTGAGACAGGGAAACAAATTGCTTGGAAATTAGGTGATTCTAAAATGAAACAACTTGAGAAACATGTTGCTACTAAGTAGGTGAACTGACACCCGGGCAGTAACATGACTCGGCTTAAAAAGACTTTAGAAGCGAGTAAAGATGGGAAGAGGTTCAGCAATCTGCAAAAACACTGTCTGCAAACTGTGGAACAATTTCAGAATAATTCAAAATTGCTTTGAAAATTCCACCATCCACAATACATAATATCATCAGAAAATTCAGAGGATCTGGAGACATCTCTGTGCACAGGAGACCAAGCCGAAAATCAACATATAATGCCCTTGATTTTCAGTGCCACAAGCAGTGCAGCATTAAAAACAGACATGATTCTACAATGGAAATCAATGGCTCAGGAACACTTCCAAAATTCATTGTCTGCATAAACATATATAAATGAAGGTTAAAGCTCTATCGTGGGATGGGAGGAAGCCATATGGAATGCTGCCATCTTCTCAGGGCACATGCTCATTCAAAATGGATTGATGCAAAGTATAAAACTGTTCTGAGGTCAGAAGAATCGAAATATGAAATTCATTTTCGAAATCATGCTCACCACATCCTGCAGACTGGAGAGGAGAGGATCCATCCAGCTGTGCTAAGCACAGAAAAACCCAGCATCTTTGATGGGATGGCAGTGCATTAGAGCCTATGGAATTGGCAAGTTACACATCTTGAAAGGCACCATCAATACTGAAAGGTGTATGCAGGTTTTAAAGCAACATATGCTCCTGTCTAGATGATTTCTTTTTCAGGGACAGCATCTATGACAACAGTACGACTTCAGAGAGGAGAAGTCCAGGCTCAACTGCTTGTTGTTCAGACCATATGAGGCATGAAACACAAAAAACCCCACAAAGCAGTCAGAACTGTTGAGCAGTTGGAATCCTGAATCAGACAAAGATGAGATGTTTTTCCCCCAAAGGTCTCCTGCAGTTTCCAGATGTTTGTGAACTTTCCTTTAAAAAAGAGGGGATGCCACACAGTGGCAAACAATTTTGTGCATCAGCATGTAAAAATGAGTGCATTCAAGAGCGACGTCCATGTTTTCCATGAATTTTGAATGGAATAAAGCAGTTTTAAACTGACAAACGTGAAGTGAATGCAGCCTGTCCTTGTGGCATTGAGCAACGTTCTTGTCGACAGTGAGCTTGTCATTATGAATTGTACCTACACGCATCCTCCAGGTGCATGTTTCAGCAGAAGCTACAAACCACACAATGATTCCTACACCAGTCACAGGCATAAATACCACATATTAATGCAACTGCAATATATTTAGTACAGATATGTGTAGTTAAAAAGTAGATTTGCAGAGCTGTGCAGCAACATCCACATAGCAGACAGTCCAACAGAAATTGACAAACTGTGACCAACCACAGCAAAAGGAGATTACAGAACACACCTGTAAATAGGCACAAAAAGAACGAGGCCTGCCAGCTAAATCTGAAGGATGTAATCGATAACTTTACACAGCAGAAAGCCGGAGGAGAGCACCTGTAATGTAAGTTGGACTTTAGTTTTTGCCTTGGCGCAGACAGCTGCGTGTTCATCAACTCTGTCATCATTTGAGTCCAGCACTGCCACTTCACTAAGTCTGATTTTATCTGCTATTGTGCTCTCACACTAGACTTGGGGGTATAATCAGTCTCACAGCTGCTGGTCTGTTTCCTTACTTTCTTTTATGCCTTCCACATGTTGTTGCTGGTTCTTCTTCAAATAGCTGTTTTTACACCTACTAAAGTTACCTTGTGTTGAGTGATATCAAATGTGTGACTGAAGCATTTGCCACTGGGTCTCTGCTGGCCAATAATGCATTCATCATAGGGCTGGGCAACATTGCAAAAAGTATTATCACTATAATAAAACTTGAATTGTCTCATTGTCCAGCCCTATTTCATCGGTGTGTGAAAATGACCAAATAAGTAGGCTAAGCAAATTGATTTTGAGTTATTAGGACGGTTAGTAACAGATAAATTGAGATATGTCTATGTTTTCTGCTCAGATGGCTGTGGATCCTCTACTCCATAGCACTTATGAAGGCCATATAAAGTAAGAAATAAATGTAAACTGGTATATTTTGAGATTCTGAAAAGTTTAGAATTTCAGATGGTGAACATGAACTCATTCAATTTTAATCTATGTGAATTGATCTTTCAGCTGTGAAGCCGTTTGTCTTGAGATGTGTTCAAGATAATGATATTTTTCAATACAATACTAAAAGGCTCCACTCTCAATATTTGATGTCTGCTCTATTCTTTTGTGAATAAAATACTGATTGAAATGATCTGCAAATCATTCAATTCTGTTTTAAGTTATATTTCATAGACCATCGCAATATTTTCTTAATAGTTGTTATAAATAACATGAACTTATTTGACTTCGAGACATGAAAGTTTTATGTTTTCATAATTAAAAAACAATTAAAACACAAAGCAGAGTAGAGACAGTTCTCTGAACAACAACGACGTAACTGACAGAATCATCAGCGTTACTAATGATGGAGCAGCAGCAGTTGGAGCATTTCCAATCAGGTAATCTATTCATTAGAAACAAAAAATAACAAAAAACAGCTTCTGCTTCTGATGTTTTTTACGACTTGTTCATCAAATGGAATCTGTTTCAGCAAATGCAAAAGGAATAACGAGTTTCTACATTGCATAAGCATCAGTTTGCTCATGTAAAGCATTATCCAGGTTCTCTCCACTAAAAATAACCACAATTTACTTCAAATCCAACAGTCCTTACAGACAAAGCTTTAAAAGTTAAGAAACATTTGTTGCCATCTAATAGTATAGTTTAACAAGCAGACGAGTGAGGTCAGAGCTGTTTGTTTAACTCCCTTAAAAAGTTTGACCCCCCTACTTGTGGGTTGAAAGAGCCATCAAAAGGGCAGAATCCATTAACATGCGATGTCCTCACCGAGATAAAAAAAAGCAATGGGAAAATATTTCTTAGTGTTCTTATGTTTAAATTTCCATAGGGCAAAAATAATAAAGTGTTTTTTTAATAAGAGATATTACTTTATTGTTTCATTGTTGCTTTACATTGTGTATTATATAGTATATGCTGTACCTGAGAAATTAGCTCTACTTACAAGGTAAAGCAGGTGATTAAAGGGTTAACCAGCAAACTCCAGACTTGAACAAGAGAGACATTTGAGCTTAAAATGATGCGCTCATTTCTCATCACACTAGCAAAGATATGATACCAGATAACTCTAAAAATGGAGTTAAAGGTTTTATTGACCACAAAATCTGAAAAGATGATTGAAAGGTACTTTTTCTTCTAAGTGAGTTCTGTTTTCTCTTTCTTAGGTAGGTAGAAAATAGTCATTCTCAAATAATATTTGGCAAACAATAAACGTACGAGTTCAATTTTGTGAAGACAATACTTAGGATTGAGAATAACAAAATAGAACTGCAATACTAAACCAACCATGACATCCTCGCTTCCTTTCAGTCAAAGCAAAACTAAGAATTCTGTGATATGGATTCCTCCTCTCCAAGTGTGACAGGTTGTCCCTGCACTCTATCCATGGAAAGGACAATACCACCCACTGAGCCCAGCTTATAACTGTCATGTAATTACACTAAATGTCAATGCATATTACACATTTTCTTGCAATGGTGCTTAAAATATCCACTGAAATGATTTATTACTTATATCTCTTGCACAGCATTTTGAATTTCTTACCTGAAAGGCCACTGATGACAGACAGGAGAAGAAATGGTTTCCATGGTGACCCCATCCTTGTTGAAGAGGGTCCCTTCTGCGAGAATGTTAGCAAGTCAGCTCCTTCATTAAAGCTGCGCCTACAACAGTGAGAGAAAAATCAGTCGGTGGGAGGATGTACCTCTGCTTCTGACATACATCTGGAAGCACGCTGTAGATCCCCGTAGCTGTTCATCTAAATCACTGCATCTAGTGTCGTGTCTCATAATCATAAAGATGTTCACACCTAAAGATCTGGCCCACAGGAGAGTTAGGCATGACACGACAGCTCCCACTTCACAGATCATTTAAAATTATACAGTGAGTTACACTCTACTCTCCCTTTCTGGGTTCTCCACATGCTCTCTAATTATATGCAGCCTACACAGCTCTTAAATTCTCAGAACGTCTTGAGTTGAGAAAAATCAAACATGCATCATGGAATCAGTCAAACTGCGACTGACATTCACATCGATAACAAAGCCATTGAAGTGACATATGTATGCTTCAAATGTACAGTGTGAATAGCTTGTGACTGGCAGTATGGTCTGTGATTGCAGGGTAAGAGATTTTATATTACACCTATGCATTCAGGACACTGAACATTGTATTTATCTTATGCTTAACAACTGATATTCATTCAATTAAACCTATGTTTAGTTGAATCTTAATGCACCTTCAGCACTGAATTTTAGAAACTGGTTAAACTTCTTTTCACCTCCAAGCGAGACTCTTCAGGAGGCACACTTATCCCCACCAGATTCTCCCTTCCACGCAGATCCACTGACAACAGCAGGAGTCGATTTTCAAGTGACAAAGATATTTTCTATTTCTTATTGACTCCACATATGCTGTCGATCATTTTTCAAACCTATAAAAAAAAAACCTGTATAGAGAATTTATTTATTTATTTATTCATTTATTTGGCTCACAAGGCAGTTGGAGTCCCAGGAGATATGCTGAAACACTGTCTTCGAGCTCCAAGCTGTCAATTTTTGTCCAAAACACAAAAGCTGTCATTCTGGAAACCTGTCTAGAACGATGGCTCCAATTTTCTGTCAGGATCCACCTGAAGGGATTAAACTGGTTAAATTTAGCTGATGATAGATGGAGATCAACAGATGATTTATCCTATTACCTGCTATAAATTCTTATAACACATATATATGTAGTGCATACCATTTTACAAGCAGTTTCTAAGGTGGATTTTCAAGTTTGCTTTTCATTTGAAATGAGTCACCTCTGATTAAGATTCATATTTTGCTTATGTAAATAATTTACACTATAATAGTTATAAATGTGTGCAGCGCCCACAAAAGATAAATCTGAGACTAGCAAAAAAAAAAAATTCTTATATATAATCTTCAGGGCCACAATAATAATTTATTGTAATATTTTTAGGAGATAATAATGTATACTGCACCTATACATATGGATTAAACTCCATTTGGAGACTATGCCGATGCTACTTTGCTGTTTTTGTAGGCCAACATTATGAAGGGGGTTGAGCTGACCTTATTATTCCATTTCAGCGTGATTCGTCTCCATGAAATACGTGGTGTTTCATTCCATTCATCTGAGAAAAGGATGCATTTAATTTGAACCCGGTTTTTTTCACTCCTTCTATCACATCCCATTGCCACCGTCTCCCATCTTCATCCAAGTAGTCTGCGCCACTTAGATCATAAATACAGTAGCACAGACAGCTCTAAGAGTTGACAGAGGGATGTTCAGAACCTATAGCAGTCACTGCACATTCATCATTTATGCTTCCTTCTCTTAGCCTCACCTCATGTGCTGACCTGCAATGCTAAATGCACCACTACAACATGGTTTAAAAAAGAAGAATGGCTAAACAATAAGGCTGTGTGCTGTATATAAATAAAAAGTAAGAGAAGCAAAAAGAAATAGATAGAATAAGAAGATTAACATAGTTGTTTCTTCCTTGTAATATATATAATTTTTGCTGTCTGTTTGTCACATGTAAACTTCTCTGTAAATTAAGTTTTGGAAATGATTTATCAAATCAAATTTATTTGTATAGCACATTTCATGTACAAAACGATTCAAAGTGCTTTACATAAAATAAAAGCATGGCAGCAGGGAGTGGAAGAAGCATTAAAAATACATAAAAGAATATAAAGAGTCATTCTTTTCATTTTAATTAATTTTAAAACAAGCAACAGTACAGATAAGTTAAAAGATATCATACAGGTTTAATGTATAGACACATGAGAAAAGAAATGTCTTTAACCTGGATTTAAAAATGTCTCCATTTGGTGAAAGTTTAATCTCCACTGGCAGTTTGTTCCACTTGTTTGCAGCTTAACAGCTAAATGCTGCTTCTCCGTGTTAACCAGCTGAAAGTTAGTTAGTTCCCATTTTTTTGCTCAAAGTTCTGTTGTCTCACAGTATAACTCTTAGTTTGGAAATGGTTGTCATAGTCCTTTACAACACTGTGACCTCCTAAGCATATAACTTGCTACAGCTGTGTGAGACCATTAGCAGAAACCTAACACATACATTAAAACCCAAAATCCATCTAGGGAAAAGAGGTTTCTCATTCCCTTTACATTATTTTTGAGTAAATGGTTCAGATTGTTTTCTTGTTTTCTAAGGATACAAAAACAAAGAAAGATAAAAACTCAATCTCCAAGTATTCTGTTTTTCTTTTGTCACATAAACAATTTATTAGATGAAGAGAAAACATCGACATTTCTTTCATTTCTATTTTTTACGTTAAGTAACTCTCCTTGTAAAGTGCTCTTTAAAACAACTCTATAATTGCCTTGTTGTTTTATTTTGTCATTATTGAAGAAAAATGCCAGCACAGGGAAATTCACGTAAATAAAACAAACAAATTATATGAGGATTTTGATAGATTATGCTCAAGTTTTTCTTGTGGGGAAATTCTAACCAAACCGTCTAGGACTATTGGCATGAAATTAAAAAAACCTGCGAAACCAAAGATCAATTTGATAACACAAACAACAATTAAATGTAATAAAAACTACAAAGAGAAAGCAAAGAGAAATACCTCCCGTCTCTTTTCCTCACTGATTTGTGACAGGTGCCTGATAAAAGCTTGCAATAGCTAAAATTAGCATTAAAAATCTTCAAAAAATCTTTATTGGAGCCTTTTCAACTAAAGTAAAGCTCATGAACACCAAAGATCTTCAGGAGAATGTGCAGACGGTTTGGTCCAGTCCATTCTCGCAGTTGTTGATCGCAACAATAATTCACAGTGGGAGACTTTCTGGAATAGACGCGCTGTCAAAACTGGAAGTATAATGTAAAAAGCACACTTTGGAAATGCCTGGACAATGGTTTTATCTCTAACTGGTCAAAAAAAGGAGGTGAGACTCCTTGATGACCATTGTTGTGTAGATATTAACACAGCATGTGTCAGAGCTATGGACAATAGCAAGTGGAAAGCGGTAAGGAGAATAGAAAGAACTCTAGTCAACATGCACATTAAATGTGTTACTTTTGCACATCGTCTCACCCTGCTGATGTTCTGGAGACTTTACTAGGAGGCTGGGTGGAAATCTCTGCAAGGAGTCAAGGTTGACTGTTGGAAGAAATTTGCATTTGCACATGCCACAGCACTGGAACACCTCTAGAACACCTCTAGAACATCTCTAGAACATTTCAAGACTTCAGTGCATGCGTGAAAACACCTTGACAGAAAACATACAGAAATTTCCTGTGTTCATAGCCTTTGCCTTGCCATCTTTCTCCGCTGTAACAAATCAAGCCTCTGCCCATTTCTCCAGTTTTCTGTTTATCACCAGTTTCGTGTGGTCTACTCCAGGGACAAAGCATGTGCTGTGCATCGTAGCATGGACCTACAAATAATCAATGATTACATTTGCTGCCACTGTAATAACTGATGAATTGTTGCAGTTCTGGTTATCTACAAAATCCAGGAATCATGTTGGTTTGAAGGTCTTCGACATCAGCCCCCAGATGGTAAATTAAATCAGCGGCCCATTTCTGTGGTAATTTTCTGTTGTAATCCACAAGCAGCTTCTCTGTTTAGTTGACACACTTGACGCATGTTTTGCAGAGATCTGTGCTGTTTTGTCTAAGGTATAGATAAATGGTATAAGTACTAGGATATCTGCAGAAATGAAGCACTAGTTGAAGTACAAACTAATCTAACATTTCTATCATAGAAATTAGTTACAGTCAAATGCTGTGCCTTTGAAGAATTCACCAAATATAGTTTGGCTGGCATGTGATCCACAGAACAGCTTTGCTTGTTGTAACAGTCACTGGAGAGTAAATTTTACATCTGTCCAATGCACAGTTAAACTGATAGGAGATGGTGAGCTGCTATTTTAGAAACTATTGCACCTCCAGTAAGACTCTGTGATTGATGTGAATCTCAGAGGATAATGTGTTTTACCACCAGCTGACAACATACAGTTATCAAAAAGAATCTACAAAGTAAGAACTTGAAATGTATCATGAAGTTTTCTATAACTTCTATAGTGTGGGATGGAAAACCATTTGTTCTCCAGCTGTTAGTTTAAATTAAATACTTGAGCCATTTTTTTCTTACTTATAATAACTTAGCAAAGCAAAAAGTCTGCTTTACTTCGGCTGCCGTTTCCAATTCTAAAATATCTTCAAGCTGCTGATAATTTGTGACATAAATGACATAGCTGCCAGGAAGTGCTAGGTGTATTACAACTGAGAACTTTAACAATTTTGAGTTTGTGCACATCAGAAGCACATTTGGACATTTTAGTAGCAGCAGCCTACCCTTCGAACAGTTCTGGTTCTGTGGTTCTGTTTTTTATTGCTGTGTTGAACTGACGGACTTACTGATATAACTTATAGTTATCGTAGTCCGTTTAACAGAAATCTAAATTTGATTTAACTTTAACTCTGTTGATTAAAATATCAAATTGTAAACCCTGTTACACTGGCATGCACAGTGTGGCTAACATTAGCATCGCTAGCATAATTAGCCCTATTAACTCGCAAGCCAACATTCAAATTGTTATAATAATGTAATCACACATTGCATTAATTGAGCAGTTTTATGCCGGTCAATTGTTTCTGTGTCATTTTCGGAATCAGAATAATAGCCACACAAGCATTACAAAATATTTCTGTATTTCTAGCATACATCGGGGTGTTGGGTGGGCTACACCATTAGTAAGTGGAGCGTATTTCTGCATAGCATCTCAGACCAAACATATGTTGTCAAACCATACATCAGGGTTGACTCTTTTGACGAGTGCAAAATGGGCTTGTAGGTTGAAGCCTATCCCAGCTGTCATTGGGCATGAGGCAGGGTACACCCTGGACAGGTAGCCAGTCCATCACAGGGCCACACAGAGACGAACGAAACAAACAACCAGCCACACTCACTCCTAGGGTAAATTTAGAGACACCAATTAACCTGACATGCCTGGTTTTAGGTTGTGGGAGTACCTGGAGAGAACCCACGCATACCCACACAGGGAGAACATGCAAACTCCACACAGAAAGGCCCCAGTTGGGATTTGAACCAGGAATCCTCTTGCTGTTAGGCGATGGTGTTAACTTTCACACCACTGTGCAGCCCAACATATGTTTTATGTTTTTAAAATGAAATCAAGTTCTGTGGGGGGCAGCGGATGGGTCCACGTAGGTGGTCCCCTTTGCTGCACTCTGCAGCCCCCCACCCTTGTTTTAATTACACCTTAGACATTACTAATCATGAGACACACACACACGCACACACACACACATTAGGTTTTGGGGGGCGATAGCACTGAGTGGTATCTGGTGGGCGGGGCTCTTTGGGTATGTAGGCTGCCCGGAGGGCCACGCTCCCAGTTCCACAAGGTTGCTTGCCCCTCAATTTTAAATGCTCACTATTAGAAAATATCAAAGAGCCAGAGGGGGGAGGGGAGGGGTCTTCCCGCACCCCTGTTGCCTGGTTGCTGCCTGGGGCGGGGGGGCCAGGAGGAGGAGTTGTCCTGCTGGTTCGGGGTCTGTGGTGGCTGGGGGGCTGCTGGCCCCCGGATGTGCCCGTTACGCCACACTCCAGCGGAGGTGGGGGATGGATGCATGTGCTGTGCGAGTGTTTGTGGATGTGTTTTTTTTTTTTTTTATGTATGTATTTATTTATTATTATTATTATTATTATTATTATTATTATTATTATTATTATTATTTATTTTATTTTTTTCTCTTATATGATTTATGGGGTGACTGGGTCTGGGTCTGGGTCCTGCTGTCCTTTGGCCTGCTTGTGCTGTCCCTGATGGGGGGGGGGGCATTGCTTCTCCCCGCTGCTCGCGGCCTCACCCACCTGTGGGCACGTCTTGACTCCCGGGGCGCTGGCCCACTGCGGTTGGCTGTCTGGGGCGCCTGGCCCTCTCGGGTGTTGGGCGGGGCCCCTGCCGGGGGGTTTTGGTGGCGCTCGGGCTTGCGGGGGCCGGTTCCGGCGCGCGGCCCATGTCTGGGTGGCGGGGGCCTGGCGGGGCTGGTAGGCTGCCGCCTCTGGTCGCCGGGGGGGCTCTGCCCGATGCTTGTGGGGGCTCTGTCCTGGAGCTTCCTCTGCTGTCTTCTGGGGATGCATGGTTGTCCCTATGGTGGGCTTCCCGGGTTCTGTGCTCCTTGGGGGCTGTTGGTGGCCTGGGTCTGGGGGCCCTCTCGGCCTGCTTCTGATTGCTGGGGGGGGGGGGGATTGTGACACTATACACTGATATTTAAGCATGGTTATTATGTGGGACCATCTATGTGTATTGCATGTTCATGCACTCACACTCACACACATTCATTAGCCCAGTAGCATGCTCACTAAGCAGTTGTTGTACTGTCCTAGGTCACCTGTGTATTATATGAGATTGCTGCTGCTTGTGTTTTTTTGTTTTTTTGTTTGTGTGTTTGTTCTCTGCTTGTCTGCTTCCAGGTGCTCCTGGTGCTTCTAAGGTTGGATTCCCCACAAAAGCCGTGAATCGTCTTCAGTTTTGTTTTTACAGGTGTGGCGGCTGGTTGTCGGATTTTTCATTGTTTTTTATGTTTGTCTCTTCATGTTTCTGTTCTTTTTTTTCTCTTCTTCGCTTTCCCTCTCTCTCTGTCCCCCGGTCCGGTTCGGCACTATTATCATATCATGTTAAATATTGTAACAAAAATAAATAAATAAAAATGAGGAGTTGATGGGCGTCAAGGGGAGCTTTACATTCATAACGCTTCCCTTGGCATAGCAAATGTGTTTAGCATAAACGGTATTCAGATTACAATTCTGCTGCCATAATGCTGGACAGGACAAGGAAAAAAAAAAAAAAAAAAAAACGAAATCAAGTGCCAACTGAGGCAAAAAACTTTTTATCACTTGGTCAGTCATGCACATCCCTAGCTTAGCAGTCATTTTGATAGTACAGCGCATACTTTGATGCTAAATCTTGCAAAATAGAGGATGAAAGTTACACATACATTCTTTTTCATGATTTAGGAAGAAGGACGAGAAAAAAAATGCTAGTACAAGCACTGACCTTTTTTTCAACAAGCTAAAGAACTATTTGATTATTGGGTCTTTTGCAATTCCACTGAAGTGTAACGTTCAGATTAAATTGGTAAATCCATCAATTAAGTTGATTCATCTCTTTCTTTTCCAGATTTGCACTCTCTCTTTGTACTTATACAGCTCTTTCAACTTTTCAGTTCAAAGGCCATGCTGTCTCCTCTATAATTTAAGCTGTCATTTCTGTTTACTGTCATGCTTGCAACAGTGACAAGTATTGAAATGAACAGATTTTATGAGCAACGGTGGATATTAAATGTGAAATTACTTAAAAAAGAAGAAAAAAAAATAAACACTCGACTAATCAGAAACTCGACCAAATGGCCAGTCACAAAAGAACTCCCAGCCTGAAGGTTCTGGGTAATCTCATAAGTACTCACTTACGATGGCTGATTTCGGTCAAATTACCCTCCTACCCCCCCACCCTCATAGGAAGGATTCCTCTGGTCGAAATGCAGCTTCTTGAGATCACCAAGAAGCAGCAGGATTCAAAATGAGCACCCAATCAGTGGTGTAGTCTACGTTGAACGCAGGTATACGGCGTATACCCACCTCTTTATTGGGGGGATTTCCGTATACCCACCTAAAATGCTCAGTATACCCACCTAAAATTCGTTTTTCAATATTTAGAATAGCACAGCCACGTTTCATCAACTACCACTTTTCATGGAAGCCTTGTTATAATTTAACAATACAACGACAACACTTCAGAATTGCATTCATTCGGAAATTGCGGCAGTCAGTCAATCTCCAACCAATCAGACGCGTTTTTTATGTCTCGATGTCAGCCAAAACAAAAATCTATCATGGGGTGCGTACGTAGGTGCTTAGTGGCTAAGGAAAGGACTTTGTAAAGTCGAGGCTTCTACGAAAAGTCATTGTACATCTGGAATGGGCTGATAGCCTACAATATGTTCTCCATGTTCTCACCATTCTGATCGGATTATGGAATTATCATCTCATCATCTCAACCCGAGAGTTTGCATTTCCAGGGCACACTTTTCCATGGCTGTTGACAGGTATGGTAGTGATTTATTAACACGTTGTCTAACTTTCGTGAACATATTATAATGACTTCACGGAGGCTCTGAGACCGGCGGTTGCCGAACGGCTCTTTAGGCTATTAAGTTATTACAAGCAGTACAATCGCAGAACACGGGTGACTCTCAGTCCTGCTCCGCAACCAGCCCCAGGAGAACACCAGACCTGCACACAGACTGGCCCACGCCCACTCCTCTCCCCCAATCACCAGCCCACACCTGAGTGACATGACCTGCGGTCCAGTGATTGACAGGGAGAGGAGGAAACAAGCCAGTCCGTGTGCTTTTACCTTAATTCTGGGTCGTTACAATATATTATTATTATGATCATTATTATTTGAAAAGCCTCAATGCGTGATGAAAACATGCCAGTGAATTTCGCTAGGTAGCCGACCGCGAGCTGCCAGGTTAAACAAAGCAGCAGCGTTCCAGGTTTTTAGTTGGGGACGACGAGGATCATGGCCAGGGGCAAGGGACAGCAAGACCTTAGGAACTTTTGTAATAAGGTTGCCCGACCTGACGTTTCCGAAAATAAGTTAAGTTGAGTCAAAAACATAATTCACTCTTTTTATGAGACTAGTATTGCTACCAAGTTACCCTTCTAGGTTGTTTAATTTGTGGACATAACACGGCAATAACACAGGCTAGTCATGCTGTATCTAGCTTTCGTTCTTCTCTCAATACTAGCAAGCTAGCTACTCTGATCCACGTTTGCTTACTTAGTTTAAAATTCTAGACGTTTGTTTATCTGGGATTCTTCTTTGGGAATAACTCCTAATCGCCATATGGTCTACATGATGATATGTACATTGGCTGTCTGGATTAAGTAATTTATCTATCATAAACTAAACTTTATTTACTAGCCAGAACCATACTATCTCCATGGTATGCATGGATGGGGAGATGTATCTGTACTTAGGCAATGGTAATTACATTATCTACTACACTGTTACTGCGATATAATGTCAGATGCAAAAACCTTTAGTGCATGTGATGAGTTTACAATACAGGCTATATTTCTATAGGCCTACATTTAAAAATCAGTTCATTTCATTTTGTTTGGGCTTGACTTGCTGTACTTGATAGTAACATTTTTGATTGTCATAGATGAAAATGCTTAAAAATGAAACTTTACATTGGCCTATTTTTTGTCATAGTTTTTAGAGGGCTTTTCATCTTAACTGTGTTATGTCATAGTATTGTAGTACTATGGTACTTATTACTTTTCAATGACTATTACAGCGCGCCACTGGAGGTACGGCGTGCATTAAGGGGCTACTATTGGTTCCGAGGGGTCCCGAGTCCCGACCCCTAGTTTGGTACCACGGGCCAATGACTGGCCAACTATACAGTATACCCACCTCAAAAAGGTAGACTACACCACTGCACCCAATAGGTGCCAAATCAACAAAAATTTTGTTTTGGCTATAGAAATTAATTAGGGTCACTTGCTATGTTAAAGTTCCCCTCTTCTAAAATTGCCTTTTTCACTTTTTTAACATGTTCATATTGTACATCTCCTGTTTTATAAGACATATCAAAATCAGTCATCAACACTGGTTGGTTGATAAAATGGCAGATGTGACATGTTCTGTTAGTGATACTGCAGGATGAAATCAGATTTATAAGCCTTCATGTTTTATCCAAAGATTAAACTATAGTAGAAATGGATTTCTGGAAATTTACTACTAAACAAATGAAAACTGCAGTTCCAGCCATTTATCTGTGAGGCACCGCAAATATGAGGGCACATAAGTGTATTTTTCTAATGTGTTTTCTCCCTGTCCTATTCTCATTTGCAGTTCACGCCACAGGGGAAAGGCCACGAGCAATGCCGCCAGCAGCCCAGCCGCAAACCGGCTGTATTACCAGGCTGTGTTTGCCGTTTCCCCCGAAAAATACACTGAAGTATGTCTGTGGCACACAGCACAAAAAGCATTTGGAAAAGCAGTTTTTTCCTGAGGAGGTAGCTGCATACCATGTCAGATTTATCACAAAGCTCCTTCTCGAACTACGAGTGCCGTTTGAGACTGTCCCTCTTCCCTGGGCAGACAGTCCTTAAAGCATCGCTAGACTATTTGGCTATTTGTTCACACTTTGTCTCCCCCTGCAGTTCTTTACAATCCACCATCGTAACAACAGACATCTGTCTGAGCACCGCATGTGCACAGCCGTTCACAGAAAATTGTTGTCGTGCTTTAGAGCCAGACAAAAATGGACCCGAAAATGTCATTTTGTGAAGTTTTCCTCCCAACCACTAGAGGGTTGTAAATAATTTTCTTGTATTCTGCCCGAGGCTGACGCTGGCCCAGGGTCAAGTTGCTAATTGTATAGGGCAAACAGTTTTCTACTGTGCTCGGTTTAAGCTTCTATTGCTTTGTTTAATGGACATGGAAAGATAAACTGACATTGGAAAAAAAAATAAATTGGTTTTAGAAGGATAGTGCGTGTGTGAAACATTTTTACATGAGAACTTATCAACGTAAAGTTATAGCTTGTGTTTCAATTTTCAATTGAACACAGAGCTGTTGTAATGTGTATGTCTCATTAGTCATGATAAAGAGCACTAAAGTAAATGTCTAGAGTATATAAAGATGTTTCATTAGTGTTATTAAAGGAATCAACCTTCACTTCAATCTCCTCTGATTTACAGCCCACACAGAGCAGAGGGAGAAAATATCAAGATTGTTTTAAAACCTGCACGTCTGCAACTTCACTGACAGAGCCAAGCAAAGCAAACATGACAGAACAAGAGAGCTAATCGGTTATTGCTTAACGATAGCAACAATGAAGCTAATTCTGCATTCACCTATCATCTTGTTTTTTTTCTCTAAGCTCTCTGGCAGTGAAATCTTCTTCCTTACTTCCTCTCATAGCGGCCGTGGCTCGGTGGTTAGAGTGGGTCGTCCAATAACCGGAGGGTTGGTGGTCGATGCCCACTCTCGCCACTCAAAAATATTGGTGAACTGACAGCTGGAGGGGTGTCAGTCCACCTCCTTGTCACGGCCGAGGTGCCCTTGAGCAAGGCACCGTACCCCCATGCTCCCTGGGCGCTCCAGTGTATGGCATCTGTCTCCACGAGTGACCCTGTGCATGTGCATGTGTGTGTCAACAGGTGCCAACTTGGATGGGTTAAAAGTGGAGGACAAATTTGGTGTGTATGCATGTATGCATGACAATGAGTCTGATCTGAATCTTGTGTTGGGTCTAGTTGCTGCATCTGCCACAAGATTTTTAAAGAATCCTGTCTATTTTGCCAAAAGTGTGTTTTTATCTAGCTGCTGGTGTGTGATGTGGTAATGTGACACCCTAAAAGAATAACATATTTTGTGTTAAGAGAGAGAAGTAATTTCATGGTTTGTAATTTAAAAAATCTATGGGATTAAAAAATGAAATAAATTCATCAATAGTATTAAAGGTGGGGTCTGAGATCTTGGAAAAACGGTTCCTGCAAGCTATATTTTTGAAAATACACAACCTTGCCTCTCCCTTCAGCCCACCACTCGAAACCACGCCTTCAAAACACATGAACGAGTCATGAGTCTGTGAACGCGGAGGGGGGAGGGGGGAGGGGGGCTGACGGTTGATTGGTCAGACATTTCCTCTTGCTACACCCTCTACGATGGACTAAAAGATTTCGTTTTTTTTCCAAACATTCTATTTTAGTGGGTGCAATGGGGTCGTGAGGAGGTTTTCAGACAATATGATAAAAAATGCTCCAGAAAACATCACAGACCCCACCTTTAAGTGGGATTGATTAAAAACATCTAAAATAATCAAAATGGTTAAAAGGTGGTTAAACTGATAAGTGTTTATTTTATTTTGTATAATTTCATTTTTTGCCTGTGATCTGCACAGTGGTCTTGCTCATACATTCTGTGATCGATTACTTTTGTCCCATGCTCATGTGAATAAGCGGGAATAAGCGGGAATTCGCGGTATTTTCCTCATGGTGGCGCTGTGTGTGTGTACCATATGGTTCAGTATCCGTGTGGTGTATCATGGTGTATTTTGTGCACTTTATTTCTGTGATGCTGTTTGTGTTGTTGTGATTTGAGAGGAGTGTACATTCTGAGGGATATTACCTGTGGATTGTTGATTTCTGTGTGCTTGCTCAACATTCGATTAAAATCCTTGCTGAGGAAACACCACTCGTGTAATTATTTCTCCTCTATTTTCAGGCAGGAAACCAAAATTGTGAACTGCCGTATCTCAGCCTCTGGGTGCTTCAGGGGAGTTTCAGGCCTGGGACTATAAAAAAGGTTTTTATGCTTCAAAATGAGTCAGAAGCACGCAGTTTTAAGATAAAAAATTTAAGTACATGTAGTTGCTGCATCTTATGTCTAAAAGTCTGTGATTCTGGCATTACATTTTATTTTGCTATTGGAAAGCAATTGAGTTGTTAGATGTTCAGATGCTGCTGGGGCACAACTTTAATAATGTGAAAATACAGAACATTAAAATTATTAAAAAAAAATTACAATGTGAATTTAATTGTTGATCATGCACATGATATCAGTGAATCAAAGCAGAGCAGCTTACTACTATTAGGCACTATGCAATGTTTGTCAGTGTTTTTAGTATGGAAAGAATAGCAGTTGAAGTGAAACAACTTAATTTTCCATACCGCTTAATCCAGTTCAGGATCATGGGGACACTGGAGGCTACCCCAGCTGCTATCAGGCGAAAAGCAAGGTGCATCCTGGTCACCAGTCCATTGCAGGGCCATGCACACTCACGCTCACTCGCAGGGTCAATTTAGAATCATCAGTCAACCTAATATGCATGATCGTGGACGGTGGGAGGAAACTGTAGAACCAGAAGAGATTCATGCATGCATGGGGAAAACATGTGAACTCCACATAGAAAGGCCCCAGCTGAGATTCAAAGTAGGAACCTTCTTGCTGTGAGGCGACAGTGTTAACCATGGCATCAATGTGCAGAACCACAACTCAATTCATGATAGTGGGTTTTTTCTTATTGAAAAAGTTGAAAATGAAATGGCAAACTCAATGCATGTCTCCTTAGATTTGTGCTTCAGGTGATTTTGCAAGTGACAGGAATTTCTTTTCATTGAATATTTCTATAAATATATATCTAAAGTCAGTGAAATATTTCTAGTTCATAATTAAGATCCTGTTAATAGGGTTCATTTTGGGCCCTGAAAAAATATATCAAATAACTTAGTTCATAGTCACAAAGATGAAATCTTTGAGAGAACACTGGTTCTTTGTGTATATCAAACAAAGTGTGCGTCTTCCCAGGCAACTTAAATTTGACTTCATTTGCCTGCTTTGTCAGAAAATCTGCAAGAAATGTAGTTTGTGGACTAGGCTTCCACTTTCCCAGCCATGGATCTTACACACCAGTAAAATGGTGACCTCGTCTTTGATTTACAATAGAGAAACATTTATAACACAGATGACACAAACTGTATTGGATTTAAAGTATACCTGCATGACAAACTGGGCTCCAGTAGGAATATGTTGCAAAAACAGATTCGATAACAGACAAGCAGCAAAGGATAAGTAATTTATTCATGTTTATTTCCCTGATTCTTCTATCCACTTATTATTATTATTTTTTCCCAATCAATTTACTTTGTGGTGGGCATGGGACTCCATCAGCAGTTATTATGTATGATAGATTTAATGGAATACATTGAATCTTGAATATTCTACCATTTTAACTAAACGATACAAGCTTTTTCACAAGCTGTCAGTAATTAAAACATGTGTGACAGGACTTCATATCTTGAGACATGTTGTTGAAAAAGCCAGAATAGGTTTCACGACTCCACAGTTCCCTGCAACTTTTCCAAGCGTGTACCACAAACACTGAGAGTCTGTGGGTCTGGAATCCTCCACGGTCCTCATCACAGCTCAGCCTCACGACTAATAATGACGTAGATCTGAGAGGACAAAGGCAACTTAAAGCCCTTATTGTTATTCTTCTTATTGCAACATTTACACAAGATGTGCAGACATGATTTACCAAGCCAAAAATACCTCCTGAAAAATAATCCCACAAAAACTATGTTCTCAATAACCACTTGCTAACAGATAGCATGTACTTGCATGGTAATACCAGACAGGGACAAAGCAATGTGCTTCTGTGAGTCTTTAAAATATTGTACAACTTTACTTTTCACTTACAGTGCAGTGAAACACAAAACACATACCGTAGGTTTATTTTCACCTATATATGTTCACATGCACTGTTGCAATATGTTACATGCACAATGTTTATCAGAATTGACATTTTGCTTATCTCTGGGGAAATTAGCCAATTTGTTTTGTGAATATTTCAACAGCTTGGTTGCCTACCATGCAGTATGCAGTATTATGCAGTATATAAATCATGTTATAAAGTTAAAATCTAAATTATTCAACAAAGATTTAAGCACAGCGAATGTTGAGTCATGAAGGCATGTTGGGACCGGATGATAAATGAACGGCTACGATATACCCAGATTTATTGTAATTATTGTTTTCAAACTCCCCCTCCCGAAGCCCATTTGGAGCCAAATTTAATCGCTGCCCCTTCATAAAATCAAGAACTAATATTAACTCGTGGCAATAAATATCACAATAAAGGCTGCTACTGAGACACTGATTCTATTAATAATTTGATAAAACAAGCCTTCGCATGCCTCTTCATTAGGTTTTGAAAACATCCTTGGGTTTAAAAAATGTATTTAAAATTATGGAACTGTAGAAGAACTGCAAAATCCAGCTACAGATAGCCTCATTTTTATGACAATATCAAATAATTAAAGAATAACTGGGCTTATGTTACAAACACTAATGCACAAAATGGCATGGAAAACTAAAAAGAAATAAATATATAAAAATACTGTTTTAATTTAAGCCATGGGCCTACATTGTAAATTTCACAGTAATTTTTCATATAGGTGCCATACATTTAATGTAATAAATAGCTGAAATATTATAGTTAATGAGGCAAGCCCAAAGATACATCAGGATGCATTTAAAGTGGAAACAGACCTGGAACAAACCAGGCACAGAAGCACCTCACAACACTGTAGTGTGATGCCGAAGTGCAGCCACACTAAACAGTTCAGTGCCTGGAAGTATATGTTCAGCTTAAGCAGCTTCAGAAAATTAATTTCACATCCACACTCAGACAACACTGTCTCTCTATCCTTTTCCCCTTACACAGTTTCCTTTGTAAATTAAGATGGAGTGGATTTTACCTTGAAGTTATTCTCTTGATCTCAGTCCTGTTTCAAGCCATTTAACTGTTTCTCTACAGCTGTGACGTGAACAAAAAGTAAAGGTTATATGGCACATGCAACGCAATCGCCATCTGTCACAGAGACGTCTGCACAAGCTTTGAAAAGCTTGTTACACGCAATCCCAAGTTACTGCACTCAATTTCTGTAAAATTGGAAATATTGTGACACTATTCTGACTGTTTTTTGTCTTTTTATCATGTTTTATTATACAGTACTATATATATATATATATATATATATATATATATATATATATATATATATACATGTATATAAACATATATAAAACATATTAAATGGATTTAAAGATATTGATTATCTAAGTAATATATTTTAGAACAGCAGTGTGTGCTCCAGAAAATCCTGCTTAGAGATATGTTTGTATTTCAGTCAATGCAAGCTATTAAGCTCTTTACAATAAGTGTTTTCCACATCCTGGAGGTTTTAATCCGAGTGCCACGGTGGAAGTTAAAACTTGATAATAGCAGGATTAATCTCACCACAGTTTCACTCCTTTGACCAAGACAGGCCCTTTGTTGATGGCACATCTTTTTTTTTTTTTTTAAGATAAGCCTGTCGTTAAGTTACATTAAAGCCAAAGCAAAGTCTTACAAACAACTAATAAGGGACCAGGTGCAGAGGGGGATTAAGTGAATGGCAGAGAAGTGGGCTCTTGATGCGACTCTTTTGCCTGTTCATGTTCTGAGAGCAAAAATGAAGTTAACATTGTAGATGAGTATCTTCCATTGAGTTTTCTTTCCAACTGTTGAAATCATTGACCATTACCTCAAGCGAGGCACTTTGCCCTAATTTGTACATTGAGGTAAACATATCGACGAGCATTTAATTCCTCCTAATACTTGAAAATGGCCAAGGAGCTGCAAAGCAGCCTTGCAGGAAGTGCTAAAAGTGAGCATTCCTGCTGGAGTAAATAAGGTTTAAAAATGGAACTGAAGCTTTAGCAAGCAATTTCTTTGCTTTGAGGAATGCAGTATATTGTTCGTCCCACTATCCACCCCCTCAGCCGGTCAAGATCTCTCCTTCACTTGTCACTGATCACGAGATGTCTGCTTAGAAGTGCTATGTATGTACCCTGAGGGTGAGTGGAACGGCATCAACAAAGCCATCAAAGGTGAAGAAGGTGTTGAAAGCAGCAAATGCAACTGATAAGTGAGCAATATCACTGTTCGTGTTGTTTTAAATTGGTACTTCACAGTTGTTCTGATGTGCTGTGTCTTTTAGAGATGTTCCTTAAATTGTTGCCAATAAACTCCTTGATTACCCCCCAAACAGAAACAAAAAAAAATCCTACAAAATGAATTCCATGCAAACAAAGACTTGATGTGGATTTATTTGTTTAAAAGGTTGAATAGTGCAGCTTCAGCAGGATTTCTCAATGGACTTACGCGTGCTTTCTCCCAGCAGTATTTCTGACCCTATAGTACCATTCAAAGCTGGATGTACTTTGACATCCTCGGGCAGAGGTACTCTGTCATTTCCAAAGGAAACAGAGCACTTATCATCAGGGTCCTGAGGCACTTGAATGATCTGCCTGAGGAAATCAGGTCGACTGGGTCAGTGATCTCAGTGTCTCATTAAAGCATAACCTTATCCAAAAACCTTTTCCATATTTTACCTGAGTTTTAATCTAATTTCAGCTGTCTTTTATTTCCTTTGGATACCTCTCTAACTTTCACATACCAAATAGCTGTTATGTTGAAATGATTTTATCGCTTGCTTATTTCTGTGAAGCACTTCATGAAGTGGGCTTTGATGAGATGTCTATGAATAAAGAATCCATCACTGGTTTTCAGTTCTCGGTCATCTCAGCATTGGGACTGGGATCCAACTTACCAGTTGAATATTATCTCAATCTCCTTGTCAGCTACATTCATTATTTGTATGTATATTTAGAACACTCCAGCATCTTCGCCTGCAGCTACTAAAATGCACTAAAGAATGTTTCTAAAGAATACAAACTCAATTCTAATAGCTAAACCAAGAGACATTTTCTTTTTACTGTGAGCACAGGAGGTACAAAAAAAATGAAAGAATGATTGAAAATGAATAAGAAGATTGTTAAAATGTATGATCTTACAAATGAATATATGACAATATGACAGTATGTTTTGTTATCTTTATATTCCTGCACTAGTCTTGAAAATATTTTGACTAACAACAATATGTGGGTTATTTCTGATTAAAGAACTTCATACGCACACAGCGCACCATGGACATTTACATCATTAAAGGATACACGTGTCTTTTAAAAGGAATTAACTTGGATTCCTGTTAATTCTTTTAAAATAATGTTATCCATGTCAATATTGTTTGTTAAAATATTTGTTAGATTACTATTCTCTTGTGATGTCACTTGAAAAATATGTCTAAACCTTTATATGACCCCCTCCTTAAATAAAGAAATAAGAAAATCAAACAGATAATTCATGAGCCTTAAACTTTGCTCATGATGAATAATTAATAATATTAATACTAATAACAAATGGATTTAGGTAAATTGTATTTTTAGTAAATTAATTAACTGCATTGGAAGGCTAGCTTGTGCCCTTCAATTGTGTACAAGTGATAAAAATGGAAAATATTATAGCATGCATGTGTAACTTGAAAGCCATTTATCAGTGTGTATACTGCTTACAACACAAGTGATACACAGCAGTGAGCTTTCTGTGCAAACGATAATCCAGATGATGCAACATGCACCTGTACAGTGAAACAGGAAACTGAGCTGAACCACTTCTGTCAATAAGACATTCTTTATCTGAACACCAGAAGTGTTCAGATAAAGAATGAAGTTGTGTTTTATACTGTGAATAAATTGAAGGCAAATACATGGTGTGATGCCCAACCTTATGCTGAGGTATTGTTGAAGAAATACCAAAGCAAGGCTGACTGTGCACTGGCTTTTGTGTGAATTTGTAAGAGAAGCATCCGGTTTAATTAGCAACAAAGTAAAACCTGTTGCTCAGTGCTACGCGGAACTAATCTGAATTTCATTTATTGACCACAGAGAAGGAAGTTTTGGCTGCATTGCACTTCACAGCTTTATACACTCAAATCTGATCAAATTGTCTGATAAATCTGATAAATTTTTACTAAGACGGAGAGTCAAATTGTCTGACAGACTAAAGATTGCTCAACTCTTTAGACACTGATTTTACAGAGACACAGAGAATGTTTTTGATTCACAGCACTGCACTCAAATGCAACTCATTTGTTTGCATTGTTTCAGATTAAAATCCTCTGAGCCCACAGCATTATTCATCATTTCAACGCTGCTGGATTAGCTCCAAAATGTTTACTGGATGACATCATGATTTGAGTCTTGATGCTTTACGGTTTAGTTAGGCAGATACTCAATGTGCTGATAATAACCTGAATGCCATAACACTGTTTGGTGTTCTGTTTAGAGAGGGATTTCCTTTCAAGGATTTCTGTCGTGAGAACTCACATACTTCTTCAATCACTCTTTGGAGATAGCACAAAATGGTTGCTCTTAAACAGATATTTACTTTACACCCTCTTCAGTCTCAGTTCCTGTTCAGTCTGACGCTGATTCAGAAAGCTATAACAACGTCCTTCAAGTGTGAAAGAGCAAAATCTGTGCTCCTAACCAGAATGATTTTTTTTTATGAGAATTAGAAGCATTGAAGAAATATTTGGAACAATAGTCATCAAAATTACTAAGAGAGTAGATCTTTAAATTCCAACATTTTCATTAAATTCTTCCTTTTCAATAATGTTCAGTGTAATGTCAAGGTAAATAGGACAAACACTTTGATGATTAATAATAAATAAGTAAGGGTGAATATAAGCAAAACGCTTAGGAATAACATTGGATCTGAATCAAGTTTAGATTCAAAACAATTCTTTATCGAAATAAAAGGAGGAAGCTTTAACTTCAGTTTACTAAATATTAAAACATTTACTCTTGTCACCTGCCAACTGAGCTGTAAAATGAATCATAACCCATAGTTTAATGCATTGATGTGGAATTCTACCTAAATGAAACAGGTATTGGCCTACTTCTCTTGTTAGTGACCGAGTGTGAAATATCCACAAAATACTTTAAAGTTATCTTACAAAGCTAATTATTAAGAAATCAAATTTAGTGATAATAAATGACATAAATCAGAATGGTTTTGTATAGGAGAAAAAAATGGTAAAAATAATGCAGCATAAAGCGCTACAGCAGAAAGGCACTGAGGAATTATTACCTCATCCTGACCCTTTCAAGAGTGAACAACCGCTTTATCTCACCCACATAGAAAAAGAAAAGACAACTTTAGTTCTGTTGGCTCTTCACTGACACGCATCCAATAGTTGGTGTAGATTTTTCTTTTTAAAAAAAGGAAAGGAAAAGAGGAAAATGTCACTGTCACAGAACACAGGAGGAATTTTCTGGGATGAGTGCATATTTTCTTACTCTGGCTTCATACCTGACATTCACAGGACTGCTACAGTTGAGGCAAATGATGTGTGAATGCTAAGAAACAGCTTTCTATTCATTATCTGAACAGCTTATCCATTTCTATCTTCTTCGTCACGAGCGACATCCCAGAAACTACTGACCCAATTTTGACACAGCTTGCCTGAGTGATGTGTCTTGTCTCAACAGCAACTATTTCACAGATTTACAGTGATTTACCCAAGGTGCCAACAGCAAATAAGAAAAATCCTTTCCCCTGCTCTGTTTGGATCGCAGCATGAATTAAGTAATTAATCACTTGCAATTCTTCTCATAATAACTGATGTTTCTGGATTTTAAAAAGTGGATGTTACCTTAACTCCTGGGAGACAGCACTGCTATTTTCACATCTCCTTTCTTAAACTCCATGCTGGATAGATCCCCATGAATAGAATTAGCTTTTGGTACAGTGTGCCTTCCTATAAAGTGAAACTCTTAGGTCTAAATGCATTCATTACGAAACAAACATTGAACCTTAATAACACTCACACTTCCTTAGTCACTAATGACACACTGTGCCACCTTCAACAGATTTTTGAAAAAGCATACAGCTAATTGACTGTGATAAAGCAGCAGACATCACTCTGTACAGAGTCTTCTCCCGACTTCCCTGGGTCCCTCCATACACAATGATCTTCTCTGTACACTTTGTTCATCCTCTCTACCACCTAGCGTAGCTGTCCAAAGTCTCACGCTATGACTTTTCACCCCTGAATGGTTTTAATTGTCCTGATGACCTCAATCAAAAGACAATTACCAAAGGGAATAGCAGCACAGGCAATTATTGTCTTCACTATGAGATGGAGCACACCTGAATGGAGCTACCTCCTTTCACAGTGCTAAAATTACATGTGCTGCCTGGCTGTCGGGAAGACAAAGTGAGCATTAAGTGTGTGCCTGAAATGCTTGTGTGTCCTTAGCAAAGACAGAATTTGAGAAGACACTGACACTTCAAAGCCAAACCAGCAAGGTTGCGCTCATGGATGAAGCTTTGTGAAAGAATTCAGGGCAAGCTGAGATGAGTTGAAAAATAGGTTAAGAGAGACTGAAAGCAAACAGACGATATTCACTTTAACATTACCATTCTGTGAGTAAATAAAAAATATCTGTTCAGAATAAGGGAGTCCAATGAATATTGATTGTGCACATTGTCACTGCAGCAAAAATGAGGTGTATTCCACAAATCTATATAATCATGAAATGCATTGTCTGACTGTAAAATCCATCATCGCGCTTAGAATCAATGCAACACTGAGGCTGGTGAAATGACTGTCATTTCTTACACTGAGGGAGGAGTAAGCTACACAAGTGTTTATCATCGCTGCAGCTGTTGGGGGTCACGGGAAGGGCAAAGTGGTATTTTGTATATTTATGAAGATACAAACAGTCCATTTTGAATATAAATTTGAAAAAGTTTGGGATAATATACTTGAGACTGTGCAAACTGTATTCAGTCGCAGATCATAATCATGATGCATCGTAACACACCAAGTAAGCCGAGTCAGTGTATTAAACAGTAACATATCAAGTCACTTTTAGGCACCATCTTCCTTATCTTAAAGTCACACAGTCATCTCTATCACCTAATCTTCTCAGACTATTTGACAATAACCTAAAACTTTATCCTCTATCTTACATCTAATCAATGGTTTTTCCCTCACACTCGGACGTGAAACAGTGCCATGCTGTTCTCTTGAATTAAACAGAATGTCAAGTCATATCAATGTAGGAGTCACTGCAGGGCAAACCTTGGGAATCACAAAGATCTAAGGCTAGTAATGGTTGCTATGGGGGGACCACACACAATCACAAAGCCTTTAAGCCTGCAAGTCAAACCAACTGACCGAGGCTTCTGAATCCCAGTGTTATGGTGAACATATTTTTCTTTTCTTTTGATGCTATGTTGAACCATACAGTTTAGAAGTGCAGTTTAATGAGCACTTCAGCCTCGAGTACCAAAACCACAGTCTGACAACACTAAGTAATACTACATGATCTTTTCAAATTTCTATTCAACAATCGATCACAGAAAAAACCTTGAACTGGACCAAAAAGCCGCTTAGAATAAAACATTTTGGAACCGACTAAGAGGAGTCATTCTGCTGCAACTTAATCTTTTCAATAAAAATGTGTCATGGAAATATCGTGTATTTTCCTCATTCATACACAGGGATTCCTTCTCTACAAAACAGTTTTTTTGTCAACAGAATAAACACCAGCTTAGAGAAAGCTCACAAGATGTTAGCCATTATTTATGTTTAGTCCTTGTTGAAATGTTACACTGGAAAGAAGTGAAGTCCTTGGAGTTGGACACTAAAAGGTTGTTTTCGGTTTAATCTACTCCGTGAGGACATTTTACATGTGCTCATCTTAATCTGAGTTCAAGGTAATATGATCTGCAATATCATGGCCATGTTTGATTCAACTGGCAACTTAAACAAGTGCGATTGTGTATTAGTTGAAAGTCAGCAGGATGATGTACAGGAGACATCTTTTATTCAAAGTCAAACTTAGAGAATAAAAAACATTTTTAATAGATAAACACATCGGACATTTCATTCTTCCTTTTTCTTCATACTTTTCAACATTGATCTCTCATTGTCAATAAATCATGACAATTACATGTGATACAAATTGTAAAAACTCCAGAGATATGCTGCACAGATGATTGATTTGGGAGAAAATGAATGAGTTGACTTTGAAGTAACACGAAGCTGACATACAGTAAAGGATCCTTGCTTCAAATATTAATATTAAGGGTCTGGGGTAAAAGGTTCTAGATAGTTTAATTCATGTATTAACTAAATCGTACAAACTTCACAAAGGCAGTATACCATACATATGTCAGTAATTTAGTATGCTAATAATGATTGAGCCACTTCAAATGGTCGGCTACTTCCTGCGCGGGCTGTTCGTATTCCAGATGATTCCCTGTCGGCTCTGTGGCTGTGACTGAAGACTGTCTGGTAGCTAGCACCCAGTGAGAGCCTCTCAAGTTATATAACATTTTTATGCCAAAAGTAGCCAGCTTAATATCTCATTATTTTTTAGCACAGTTACACCCACTAAGACAAGTCAATCAAATCCTTTCCTATTACCAGCACTAGCATTTATCCTGAGTGTTTGAAGGCTACAACTTAAAAATCTAGTTGTACTACCTCCCGGGATACAAGAGCATCGCTATGACTACAAGAAGAAATAAACATTGGCTGTGTTTCTGATAATCTTGATGATAAGGATTAGGCTACTTCATTATTTTTGATTGGACAGCAAACATTAGGCCCACACAGCAGAACAGAATTATCTGTCATCTTTTTTTATGATAGATTAATGAAAATTCATGAGTCTTGTCTCTCTTTGTCGGGGAGTTATTGCTGTCAGTGGGAATGCTGGTAAACATTTATTTGTGTGAAAGAAAATGCAAGAGGCGCCCAGTTACTGTGTGTAGCCCCAAATTGCAGATTCCTCAATGAAAATAAGCATGGGCAACCAGGTGTTGTGTTCCCTTCAAAACCCCATGAGCCAGAGCTGATAAATGACGAGTGCAGAGTCATTTGATGCGGAACAGAATGCAGGGAAAATACTTTCTTTTTACTATCAAAAGGCAGATATTGGTTGTTTTTTGACCATTGTAAATAGGTCTCCATATGGAGGGATAGTGTTACAGTCCTGGACCTGCCAGCGAATTGGCTGGGTGGTGAATGGTTCATGCATGTTGCAGCCGGCTACATTAAGTGGGTACCGTGTTCATTTTGGCACCCAATGATGACGGAGAATCATTGGATAGAAAACTGGATATACTTAAAAATTGACTTGTTCAATCATCGTAAAGTCACGGAACAAATTTCCTCACAATTACATGTTTTTTTCCCAACATTTAACAATTTTTGTGTTATTTGTGTGAGACGGATTTAACTGACACAACTGAGATGAGTAAACCATATTAAAACCTGCAGTGGTTCATTCAACAGCTAATGTGAAATTAGCTCAGCCCACCCAGTTAAACTGAGATACAACCATATTAATTAGTTCCAACCATTTTGCTTAATGCTGAAAAAGAAAACATATAATTGTGTGGAAATTTGTTCAATTTTTTAGATTAATTCAACAAGGTATTATTTCAAATGCCTGATTTACAACCAACAAGAATGAATCACGTAACAAACCTAAACTTAACCTAAGTTTAACCTAAACTCAAATTAAATCTAAATTTTAAAAACAACTTATAAAGGGAAGTTCTGTGTATATAGCCATAAAAAAAAAATCGAACATATAAAAATATATAAAATATCTATTTTAAAGTTATGCAAGCATATTTTCATTTAGTAAATAAAATATGGATCTTTCTTGATTCAGTGTCAGTATGGTCCGTGTAACGCTTTGCAGTGCTTTGATCCATTTTTAGAATTCACATGAAAAAGATGAAAATTGGGTTCAAAACTTCAATTTTCAATTTTCCAGACAACTCAGAAAACAGATAATTGATGTTGTTTGTTCATTTCATTGTAATTTGTCGGTGGAAAGTAAAATGAGTTAATATTCCAATTTTCAATTTCTGCGTCGTGGTTGGACTGAACCATGCACGCGGGGGCCGGGGGGATGTCTTGGCTCGAGTAGCGCCAGATGTGTTTTGTAGAGATAGGCCTACAAATGAAATGGATGGCAAGTCAGCTTGAGACGTACAGATCTGACAGAACAACTGGCTCAGCTGTAGGCCAACCTGCAAACTTTCCAATAGGCTACAGTACCCTATTAAGTTGCGGCATGATTTAATATTGTCATATGTTTTACGCCCTTCGCACTATCAATACTGCACTATCAGTAAAGAAACGGTGATGCTGAGTGTTGCCTATGCCACTAAGGCTATATTTGGGCACGAATAGCCTACATTTTGTTAAACGGTCAGTATGAGTAGCCTATTTAATTAGTTTAATACTAAGTGTGTAAACCCCGCCCTCTGCGTAAACACACTGGCCTAGGACAATATCCTAAGTTTTATTTTAGTACATTGACTGCACGAAGATGATTGCCTACAAAGACGCAGATGTAGGCTACATTAAGAATGTGACAGGAATAAGTTCATGAATGACCTCTGCAAAGCAGACATCAGCTGAACCGAAACGTTGCATGGGTTACAGCGCAACTGCCCCCGGGGGTCCGTGTTTTGCAGTGATTTGCTCCATTTTTAGAATTCACCTGAAGTCAGGCTCCCGTTCCCGCAACGTTATCATAACGTGCCATTTTCTGAGAAAAATATAAATAATAAACACGTAATGTGCATTGAGCAGGAATCAAACCCCGGCCACCCGAGCCGCACGCAGATGCGCTACCACTAGCGCCAACACATGCGTCTTACATGTAAAAAAAAAAAAAAAAAACATAGCCCTATCTCTGATACATAAGTAATTGTGAGTCACAAAGTCAAGCCTTTGTTTTTTCATCGTGTTTGATCACCGAATGAATAAAATAACGCTATTTATCTATTTACGGACTAGTTTCAAAATTGAAAATTGAAGTTTTGAACCCAATTTTCATCTTTTTCATGTGAATTCTAAAAATGGATCAAAGCACTGCAAAGCGTTACACGGACCCAGTATACTTTTAATAGTTTTTTTCTATCAATTAATGAATTGATTCGTTAAGTTTTTGACTAGTTTTAGTCCACAAGGACAACAAAAATTATATTTTTTTGTGGCTTCCCACATTAAATATAATAAATTATGTCATTTCCAAACTGAGGCTAAACAGAACAGCTTGCCTAATTTTGGTCGTACTCACCTATCATTAGCATTACCCCACCTACCCGATTTTTCCACTGAAAAACAGCAAATTATCCAGAGGACACTTTACACAGTTGTTGGCATTTCAATAAAAGCAGACCCTGCGTGACATCAAACAAACAAATTAAAAACATGTTATCTTTCTTACTCACCTGCTGTAAGTGCTTAAAAGCCCCCAACAGGCAGCACAAGATGCCCAGTAAGAGGTAAAGAGAAACCATTACTTTAGCACAATAATTTTCTCCAACCAGTGGAAAAGAGGCAGAAGATGAACTTGGTGCTATTTATTGAAATACTATTGCTTCTGTTTAGTAGTTATACTCAAAAAATGCACTGCCTAATAACTGACCAGTCTTTTTCTGTTAGATATTATTGTTCTTTCTATCATCAAGTACTAAACCAGATAAAGCCAAAGCAAACCAAAGTGGAAACAAATGAACCAAACAAAAACATCTCAAATGATAAAAATGTAAGAGTGGCCAGTGATTAGCATGAGTCCATCTGAAGTGGCCTTATTTCTTTTGAGTTGTTATTTTTGAGCTTGGCAGATTATATTTCTGGAATGCCATCTGTGACACTGCAAAAGCAGACTGTTGTGTGGCAAGGGCACCAGAAAGCACTCCGAGTTATGATTGACACGTGTTAACCTGCAGCAACAGCCTGAATACACACACCAGAGCTTAATCAAGGAGATAACGCCGCTCTGCGTCATTGGTTCGAATGAACATCTGGTGATTTGTTGGCATTGCTCTGTCTTTTCTATGTTCCAATTTCATTTCAACAATTCTCATTGTTCTGCACCTCAGTTAGTGGACAAACATTCCTCTGGGCTTCTTTCCCCTCCTGGAGGTCACCCTCTGCATGTTGCATTCTTGATCTTATGTCCCAGTATCCAAGATTACTTCCTCAGTAAAGTACACAAGTTTATTCTGTTGGTTTCTATGACAGTGATAAGGGGATAGTGAATAGAATTGTGTTAATGCAAGTATCTATTCAGACGGAACTTTGTCAGTGAGCCAGGGGAGTCATACCCAAGGGCTGACTGTGTTTATTCAGGCCTTTATTTTCATCCTCAGCTCAGTGGATGCAGCTGTCATGGCCGGTGGTAGGGCATCATGTTGTTTAACACCGTTTTGTATCAGTGTGGGCTCGGCATGTCATGGTTTTCAGGAGTGCTCCCATTCTGTGACAGGGCTGTGCTTTATCTTGACTTTTAAAGATTTATTGATATTTCTCAAAAAGAGAGAATACTGTTTACATTTGATTTTGCATTTGAAAACGTCTCCAGTAAAACTGAATCTGCTTTTGTATCTCTCTTCTCTCACTTGTAGTGCAACTCCATCTCTTTCCTACAGGACACAGTGAACTGGAGATCCTTGACATTCTGACTACACCGGAACAAGCCTGATTCGACCCAAAAAATCTGCTGTCAATGTCCTTGTTCCAGGTCGCAGACACCACAGGACACCCTCAAAGATGCTGTGTCCATGCCCCGACAGGTCAGAGCTGTTTTGGCAGCCTCTGTGGATCTGACATGCATCAGATGCATCCTGCTGACACTGGATCTGATTAGGATCCAAGCAGTTCAGAGGTCAGTTCAATGCCTTGGACACTCTTTTTGTTCCTTGAGTTGTTTCAAAGCAGTTGATTCAGTAAGGAGTGCTGATGGAAAGCAGAGATGTACCTGATCTGCTGCAATGTTTTGCAAGGTCACACATGAATGTCAGGGCCCGAGACTTCCCAGCAGGATGTTGGATCCTGACGAGATTATCGACATCGTTCACTTCAAATCAGTGGTTTTATTGATGTGGCTGTTTTGAGCATGTCAGTACAAACTGGCTGTTTTGATTTGCCTGACATCTTTCCAAATTGCATTATGTCACATCATATTAATCATCATATTAATTATGACTGTGTATCACTCAACCCCTTCATTATCAATGAGTGTGATTCAGGAGAGAATTTGGCTTAAATAGGTTTGCTGCTTATGAAAGATGTTTCACTACTTTTTATAGCAGTATGGTAAACCTAACATTGAAATATATGAAAAACTGCTCATGTTGAAGATAATTTGCATTTATTTTCCATTTTTTCCAAAAGTCTGTGTGTCTCCACTCCACCTACGAATTAGTTGTGTAAAACATGATCCCCTGGGAGGAGACTCCACTCATGCTTGTTTGTTATTTATGAGCTTTTTCTCCCACTTCTCTGAACACTACACATTTCCCTTGGGATCCTCGAATATGTCATATTTACTAGTTTTAGAGTGCTCGTCGTCTGTTTATCTTTGTATTTTAAATCCAATAGAAGCAAATTCTGGCAAAATGCTTGCCTCTGTGCAAACTATGCTTTTGACTGAGCTGAAAAACTAAATCAGAAACTGATTAAAGCTTTTTTTACTGGAATTTGTCAAAGTGTGGCGTCATTGCACCATGTTGTAGCTTGCGATGAAGTATAAACAAAAAGTCAGTTAATTTTATCTAGTAGCTCGTGTATAGTTTGGTCTGGTCAATCTGATTGATCACATTCTGTGACGAGCAAAAAAAAATATATCCATACTCTGAAACTCAAGTTGTGTCTAACATATTGAATTACTTTTATAAGTGAAAAACTGTTAAAATGATTTTAGTCTCTAGTCTTCTAAAGAACACTGAAACAATGCCTCTTAAAAAGATAGAACTTCACAAATGCAACATATATAGTAAATAAAGCAGCATGAAAATCTATCATCTGGTCATCACTGAAGTTCTCAATCCAGTATTCGGTAGTTTATTGAGCTCATTTGTAACCTTTGTTAGTCCACTTTTTGAATAATTTGGTATTGAGCCCCTTTGAGAAAAAAAAAAACAAAACTGTTTCTCCGGATGGTGTCTGAAGAAACTGGTGAGTGAGCGTGCAGCAGTAAATGGCCGACCTGCTGTTATGCTTGCTTGTTGTCAATAGGAAATTACAAAAATGAAACATTTCCAGCACCTACATCCCAGAGAAAGGTCGGCTCGTTCAGGGCTTCACGTTTTGTTATGTCTCTACAGCAGGTGCTACATCTTATCCTGAGTAAGTAAGCAAGTAAACTGTAATGTGGCTGTTCAGTTGTCTAATGTGCAACACCTGTCGTAGTTGAATGCAGCAAAGTATACTTTTTACTTTACAGATTTCAAGTTCACACATAATAGTGTCATTCAATATAAAGATTCCAGTTTTTGTGATAAGAAAAACCAAACCAGAATTCCTACCTCACAGGTGTATGCCTATGCCTCCCAATCAAGTTACAGTGTACAGCCAGGTTTGTCAAAACTTGACAGGTTGCAGTTTGATTTAAAAATATTATCACTTTCTAATTTCATTATAATGCTCAGTCTGGACAGTCCATCACAGGCACAACACAGATGCATAAGAGTAAAAAATATGTTTTGTGAGGTCACAACTGTTGGGACCTTTGACCACAACAGTCTGATCAGATCATCCTTTGGAAAAAGTCAAAGTTTGAGAAAAATCCCTCCAGGGATTCCTGACTGGGGCGTATGAAAAAGTTCTGTTACATTCCTATCAGATTAGAGGGGCTGAGACATCTTGGAATGTGGTGAATTAACTGGATCAAAAATGGCTTGCTGAGCTATATCTGCCCATGCTCAATCAAATTCAAAGCATGATTTGTAGATTATGCAGTGTAAGCTTATTATAAATTACATTTTACTATTGCTTAATTGTTGTAATTAAAATCTTTTCTCACACCATAAATTAAAAACATTTACAGCGTGGCACCAAAGTCTGCCTAAAGGCACAATCCCTAAAAAGCATCTGGTTATAGGATTGTAAGGATAGTTCCTTTCCATGGGGATAAATGTGAATTAATCAATTTATTCTAACCTAAAACAGTAACAAAACACTGCTTTGCCACAGGCAGTGGCTGACACATACTAAACAAGTCATTAGGTGGAAGTATGCCCGTGTAAAATCCATCTATTTTTCTCGTATTTTTAGGAAGAAGATGTGTTTGGATCCAACAAACATTAATATATGATATATGGAGCATCATAAAGATCGCATTAACATTTATCATTATCTTAACCATTCACATTTGTGTACCCTCCACACAGTTTTTCAGATAAAAACAATTATGTGAGGCTGCAGCACATCCACACACACGTTTGTATTGCTTCCTTTGTGAGGACATCAATGTATTCACTTACACAGAACCCACACCCCCTAAAGCTGGGCATACACTGTGCGATTTTTTTCAATCGCGGTATTCAGCTGCTGCTCATACTGTACGAGTGAATCGCAAGGGTTAAAACGTCACAGCTCACGATTCCTGTTCTCACACTGTACGACCCGATGGTCTGATACGATCTGGCTGCTCACACTGCACGACACGTCTGACTCGGTCGCCGGTCGCTGCCATGCTGTTCTGTTGTCGTCTTCTTCTTCTGTTGACAATTTTCTCTTCCGTACCTATGTTCCCGCATGCGTAGTGCTACAGGATGAGGTAAATCAGCTCGTGCAAGTGCTTCAACTGTGCGAGAGCCTCACGAGGGGCGACCAGGATTTCCAACAAGTTTGATTTTCATCCGATCGATCGGGAGGTGGTCGGGAGGGCTTAATCGTTTGTCGTTACCCCATGTATACTACACGATGCGAGACGCACGATTGAGCCAAAACTCGGCCCGATCTCCAAAATAGTCGCACGAGTGAAAATCTTGTCGACATCGGGCCAAAAATCGCACAGTGTATGCCCAGCTTAAGAGCTTTAACCTGACCTCAACATAATTCTAATCTTTACCCCAAAAACTTTCCAAGATCCTTTTAAAGCTTTGTGAGAATGTTAGGGCTGAGTGAATACAAGTGGCAGAAATGAGTTTCCACGAAATGCTGGCTGGGCTCACAAAAAATGATAGTGTGAGGAGCTCGGTCATTTGGGGGCGCTGAAAGTAGAGCTGCTTGCTCATATCAAAAGGAACCAGTTCAGGCGGTTTAAGCATCTGATCAGAATGCCTTCTGAACATCGCCCATGACAGGTGTGGGAGACTAAATCTTACGGGAAGGAGACCACAGGGAAGACCCAGGACTAAATGGAGGGATGGGATCTCTCAGATGGCTTGAGGACATTTCGGTACTCCTCCGGAAGAGCTGGAGGAAGTGGATAGGGAGACGGAGATCTCTACTTTGACTGCCGTTGCGACCTGGTCCAGGATCAGCTGCAAAAAAAAATTAATGTATGCATGTACTGATGGGGTGGATACAGCTGTTTTAAACTAAAGGTGGTCATTACAAAGATATTTGTACTGGTGCACACCCACACCAGTTTCAAGCATGTAAAAGTTTGAACTTGAATTGATCCCTGGCAGAACAGTTTCCATGTGCCACACAATTATGCTTCACACAAGCTCTGCTGGAAATTGAGATTTAATGAGAGTGATCTGGCACATGAGGGGACTGTCTCGAGGCCCATTGCTGTATCTCTACTGAGCCAGTCAGCACAATTAAAACCTCCATTTGCACAGTTAACAACAAAATGACTAGCAATGACAAAAAAAGAATGTATCTGGAACCAAACAACTGAGCCCAGGTTCCCATGACATTTTATCAAATGAAGAAAGCAAAGAAAATAAAGAAAACCTATCAAATGGGACACTATCAAAACAGTGTTACATTCAGAGATTTATCTGATAACATAGCAAAAATTGAAAAGAAAAAAATTAAGTTCAGATCGTTATTTAGAGATCTTTATTATTCAAGCACTGTGATTTAGCTGAAATAACTTCAATCCAGTTTAGGATACACAACTACTGTGTATAAATGGGTTTGCAATCGATATACCACTCGAATGGCAAGATTCTCAGGATTCAAAGCAGGTGCCATCAAAGCCAACAACAATCAAACAGAAAATTACAAAATTGAAGCAAGTCACCACTGAAGTCGCCTAGTAATCAACTGATTGATGCAATTCCAACAAAAACAGTCTTGTTACAATAGTAGAAATCTAGACCATACAATCTAGTTAAATGAACAGCAGAAAAGCATTAAATCAATAGATTCCGACCCCAGCAGCACCTAATCGTCCACATGTTCTCTGTTTTAGCTACATTTACATATATCTGATACCGCCATTTAAAAAAAAAAAAATCCAGCAACATTAGCATTTGATTAACACCTCACTTTAGCCTGTAGGAGCCTTCATTTCTTATCTATGGGCCACAGTTTCCAATAACAGTCTGCACTGAAAGGGGGAGCCTGTGTCTCACCTTCAATGAACAGACTGAGGCAGTTACAATCTTACTAATGACAAACACATCTGACAGACAGCGAAAGCCAAGACAACAACAACGTGCTTTTTGGCTGGGTGGCTGTATATCCTCTATGAGGAAAAACTCGTCTATCCTTGTTGATGGTTGGCTGTCACTGTGTAAGAGCTGTTAAGCATATAACATGGCATAACAGCAAAAACTAAACCAAATAGTTAGGATTAATTTTTTCCAACAAGTGAATTAGACAATTTTAATCCTAAAAATGTGAATGCAGTTACCAAAGTTCTTGGACTGACCAAATGGGAGATGCCTGGACATAACTTTAGACATAACATAACGTGTGAGCGTGAGCGTGCGTCATTCTTCTCAAATTTGGTAAGACACCTGCTTAAAGGTTATCAGTAGTTATCTATTGAAACCTGTAAGAGTAAGAAATAAATTAACACATTTTTTTTCTTTTTTTTTTTTTAAATGTGGTGTGAACAAAAATGAATGATGGGGACACTTCCGTCTTTCATGCAAGACGTGATGATGTAAGAAGCGAAGATGCATATATATTTGAAGATGCACATATAAAAGTGGTCAGGAAGATGGAAACCAGCTATTAGATTCGAAAATGAAGTATAGGTCACATCTAACGTTGCAAAAAATCTGACCTGCTTTCCGTGTTCAAATCAAGGGGCAGAAGTTGCTATGGTAACTAGAATGTAGTGTATAGAACTGAAGCTGGTGGTGAAGGTGCATTCAGAGAACCCTGGTTTCATAGAAATGTGATAATGTTGCAACAGCGATGACTATCTTTAATGAGTTGCCAGGTCTGCAAATGCACGGCTGGAAATTGGAGTCCAACATCCACGGAAATGTAGCTCTGATTTTCTATGCCATATGCTCATCCACTTTGCCACAAATGTGCCATGAGGCTGCACAGAATTGCAATGACACTTAGATCTAATTAATCCTTAGTTTATTTGTGAGTGATCACCAAAGCCTGCTGTCATAGGTAATAAAATGTCAAATGACAGTGACGCTACTTGCTGCTTATCATTAGTAATTCAGTTGGAGGATTTTCACTTGAAATAATTTCTTTAATCCTTCATCATTAATTGTAATTGACTAATTATAGATAACAGTTAAGGAAAATGTGATCATATTATGAATATGGAGCACCATCATTATACAAACAATCAATATGGCTTAAAGATTTAACTCCTCATTTTACTTGTTTGACAACAAAGTAGCTCATAAAGTTGCGTGGCACTGATTCAGGACACATTAAAGTATTCTTTAGATGTCATAAAAATTCAGAATAAAATACATTTGTCTGATCACAGTGTGAAAACATTTCAAACTACTCTTCACAAGACTTATTTTCTAACCACTCAAACCACAGCAGCGCTCACATCCATGAGAGATCATATAATTATTGACTGTTTCTGCCTGTATGAACAAATGCCCATTAGGTATGTTTTAAGGAGGACAGTATAATACAATAGATTTGACCGAGTCACAAGACAAATACTTAAACAATACAACAAAATATTCAAAGCATGTATAACATTAACAACAACAATAATAATAGGCCTGATTATTTATTTGAATGGATTAAACAAAAGGGATATTTCGTAATATTTCCTATTTAGCATTCATAGAATGATAACAGGCGTGCAGTCAGGCAATGCCGTTAACTGCTCATTTCAATCTGAATTCCAGTTTTTGTTTGAAACGTGTACTTCACATTTAATTATTGTTCTTATTGGCTTCGACAGCCAGCGTTTTTCATTAAGCAACACTTTTTTTTTCTTATATTCCAAATCAAATTAGTTCATTTTAGAATGAATTCCTTTGGCTCTGAGTGATGGAGAGCACTGATGCTGATACACACTGATTCTTGACTTTCTGTGATTTACATATTTGACAAACAATCGTGTTTACAGATTTGGACCAATCAGTTGGCATCATATTCATCAACTTAAGCCTAAGTGAAGTTAGCTGAATGCACACTGGCTCAAAAAAACTGCATGCATTCACAGCTCTCGTTACTGAAATCACCAGTTTATGTTAACATTTTAGTAAGAAAACCTAAGTAACACTTGGAAATGGTTGATAAATTATGGACAATTATAGATAAATTATGGACAATTAATAGTTGAAGGAATATGACAGGAAAAAAAAAGAGTTGTACTTTTGAAACCATTCCAGAAATGTTCCCTCTTTGAGGCTTTGCTAATTAAATTACTCAGATACTGTAGGTGTATGTGTATGTGCTCAGGCCAGAGAACAAAATACTCTCCTGTGCAGCAGATGTTTTACTTTGCTAATTAATTATAAAGCTCCTGTTGCTGAGCAATTTGAAAGTGCTTATCAAACGCTCAAATGAGAATTCATCTCGATAATTCCACAGCTGCATTGTTAAGTGAGCGTGTGGAACTTTTTCAAAGTCAGCTAAGGCCTTCATGTTTTTTTTTTTTTATATACATTTCAGTATTTGAACATAAATAAAACTGTTTTTGCTCCATCAAACCTTGCAGTCGCACCTCCCATTAATCTACTAATCAACAGGAATGCTGGTAAATGTTAGAATTCAGCATCTACTCACCCATTACTCAAAGATAGCTTATTTCATCATTTTATCAAGAGCTTTGAAGAGACATTTCAAGGAAAGCTGTGACCAGCTTTGACTTAAGTCAAAATGTGGTAATGGGAATAAATGATTGCATTATTAAAGTAATAGCAGAACAAAAATAATTGATATCAGAAAAGCATCGACTCTCCACACATTAATGTTTTCGTGGCCTAATAATGTAACATTCTTCTGTTTTGGTTTGTTTTTCAGGATCATCGGTGCAGTCATAATGTTATACCCATAGCAAGCTGACAGCTGAAATGAAGAAAATGTTGTGAACTTACACATCAACTTTCAGCACGCAATGGTAGCATAGAGGAAAAGCTTCAAAACGGTTTTCTTGCCTTTATTTCCAGTAAAATGCATCAATGCATCTGTCCTATCGCAATGGTTAATGAAGCTTCGCATCATCCTAATATCTGGAGCACATTTACTGGTTTTAAAACCTACATTTATTAAATCATGGATTCTGTATACCAACATATCCCTTTAAACATCAATCATTTCTCTGTGTACTAATGCCAGCTAGTACAAAAGAAAAAGGTCAGTCATTTGTATTAAAATTTTCTCTCAACTGTTTTTATTATATGTAAGATGCTTGACAACAACATGCAAACCAAAACCCATCAGTCATTATCCACTGAGGTGAAATCTCTTCCATCACTGCATCACAAAATGATGCTGAAGATTAATACATCTTCCTCACACAGGTAGAATAAATTCTGTGTTTGTCACACAACAGTGAACAGGAAGGTACTGCACAAGCAGAGCTAAGGATAGCAACCCTCTTGGTTGCATTTTGATAGATTTCTCCGTACACATTTCATCTCTTGGGAGAAAGCAGGCGTGAGAGTGGAACCTTGCAAATCATTGTGAGCCTGAAGGATGCACGACTTAGCATCTTTAGCACAGGTGACCCCAGAACCTTGTTTATAGTCTTTTAATATACAGTATTGGTGCTTTTTCCTCAGTTGACATATTTATGTAGGAAACTACTTATAACTACTTATAAACTAAATTACTTATAAGGTTAAAAAAATGTTTGCATTTCAAAAGACCTGGGAGTCATTTCTAAATGACATGAATAATGTAGCACGATAGAGGTTAGCTGGTATGATAACTATCATTTGGAGCCAGAAAAACATAACATCATAACATCGAAACTGTCAGAAATTTAAAACATGTGATGTTACAACTTTATTGGAAGTTTTTCATTGTAAAAAAATCTTTTGACAGATCAGCAGGTCATCTTCAGTCTAATACACGATAAATTCCACACAACAAGACCCTTATACCCATAATTTAGTAATTAAGCTCGTTTACATTTAGTTTTCAATCATCTGAAGTAAATGTTGTAAAGTTTATATAAAACTGATGTTCCAATTTTTAAGGTGCAGTGTATCCAAAACATAAAGACGAAATAATAACATCAATGTTAAATTATGCTAAGAAACAATTAAATTACAAGGATAAGTACACTTTTTGCTAGGCAGCAGCAGAGCGAAGAGACGGTGCATGTGAAGTTTATAGCATAAGGAAGCCCTGAAAGTGTCGCACAGAGGTCCATAGTGCTACAATGGATACAATGGAAAGTTCAAGTGCAATTTTCACTGCATAAGCATAGACATGAACACAACTGATGGATTGTCCTCAGCAATGGAGGAAGGTATCACTGTGGCTAACTACAAGTACATTAGCTCTGGTGAAATACACAATTCAGTTCAGTGCCCAAAAACTAATGTCTGAAAATAGGTTGAGAAACTGGCACGATATGCTAATTAGCTATGTGCTCAGGGTTCCTTTCGATAAGTTGCTAGTACAGTGAAAGCAGCTGGAAATGTTGGGTTTCTGTCAATGTAAAGCATTGTGAGATGACCTTTTTATGAGTTAGGGGTGTATGTATTGAATCTTGAGAAGATGGACCTTTCTAAGAGAATTTCAACACTGCTGCTAAATGCAAGACCTGCTGTTAACAAGCTAGTAGTGTTTTGAAATCTAATTTTCCTATCTCAAATAAATTTGAGAAAAACAAGTCAACAGTCACTGTTAAAAAGCCTAATGGCTGTGGGGACAAAGGACCTCCTGAACCTCTCAGTCCTGCAGAATCTCTCACTGCAGCTGCTCCTCTGTCCTGCCAGGATGATGTGGAGAGGATGTTTATTGTTCTCCAAACGGAATATAATTTCCTCCTCATCCGTTGCTCCACCACAGCATTGAGAGGGTCCAGCCTTCTGCCTACCACAGAACCGGACTTTTTCACCAGTTTGTCCAGGCGCCTACAGTTTTTGTCTGTAGTGCAACTCCCCCAGCAGACAGCAGCATAGAACAGTGCAATACACTGATAATAAAGATTAAAATTTTTTAAACGTATCATTTTTTAACAAGCAGTGGACATATGGTTGCATTTGGTTATGAGGATGTGGACTGAGGCTGGAATTTCTAATCTGATCCAAAAGTTTTTAACACAAGTCAGAATTTAGTGTTTGTGCAAACAAAAGCCATCCTCATGAAACAAAATGGCGTCTAAACAAACTGACGCATTATGCCGGCTTCATAGTCACTTTGAAACAGGCTGTTAAGTAACGTACTGTCAAGGAGGCCAGAAAAGCTAATTCTTCATTTTTATGAAGAATACCAAATGTTAGATAAATCTATATTTTTCACATTATTTCCTTTCATTTTTGGCAACGCTGAGATCGTACTTCATTTTGCGGTTTTATCCATCCATATAAACAGAGATTCGGGCTTCAATTAATTTACCCGTCAGAGTGGATGAGAAAGAGAAATGATGTAGCGACAGTGTACAAAAGACAATGAGAACGACATTGCATTACAAATGTCTGAGTAATCTCAAAAGGCATAGATTAGGGGACAGAGAGATTATGCACGACCTTTGCATTCCATCCTCTTTCTCAACAGTCATCCTCTTCAACACCAAGTTTTTTCGAACACAAAAACTGAAAGATTAATCATATTTTCTGACATCCTCCATTCTGAAGGTCAAATGTGTGTCACTGATTTCAACTTATCTTTCATTTTGTACTATCAGCATGATGCAGATATAGCCTTAGACGCTGTATTTGACTCCCCTGAAACTGCATTGCCTGATTTCACACCTTCATCTCACTAATCTTACTTGAGCATGAGATTGTTAGACTTTTGGAAGATAAAAAATCAAAGACTGTTGTGCTTCATCATGGTCATGCAAGATAAGGCCCTTTACTGTCACATAAAATCAGGAGCTGCCTCGTGAAAAACACTCCACCCTAAGGCGATTCCCCACCATCACCATCATCTCAAGTCTCACCATTCCATCCCTACAAATACTGACAAACCGTCTCCACAGAAATCCAACCAACTACCACCTATTTCAACACATGAGGAATGTATAAGTAAAGGCTGCTACTGGGTAGATTTTATTAATATAGGCAAAAGATCTGTCTCGTTGCCCCGTTAACTGCAGAATCTCAATGCTTCAAAAATCAGCTAAACTATTTAAATCAGGGATTGGCTTTTGTCTATTGCCTGTTTTCATGCATGCAGTTAACACTTTCACACTTTCAAACCAGCCATTTAAATGGTGGCCCAGGGGATGCCTGCGGCTATCTACAGATGAGTTGCTCAAAGTTAACACAATGAGGACAGCAGAAAGACAAACAGTTGAAGGGGCTGCATAATTAGACAACCCGAGGCAGTGGGATACGTGTGCTCACCAAACACAAGTCATTTCAGCCATTCGGATCAGATGCTAAAAAGCTGTGAAAAAAAAAGAGAGAAAGGCCAAACAACGATGTGTTGCTGCTTAACAGATGCACACATTTGACATGGTGCAAGGACTCATTGTACAACAATCTGACAAGACTAAGATCAGAACATTGACAAGACTCCAAGATAACAATATGATCCTGAACGTGTTTTCCAAAAGAAGGATGCAAAGCAGCAGCCTAATTAACAGCTTTATTTTGCTTTAGCATGACATTAGTGTGACTTCAGATAGCCTGTTTGACTCATTGGACATGAAATCCAAGTCATTTATAACTGTGACAAGTGAAGGAGGGTGCTGACAGTCCGTCTTTCTTAGGCAGATGTTTCAAGGCAATTATATAAATTAAGCTGTCAGATGGGTCATGAGGGACGTTTGTCTTCCAGGCTCTGCTGGACCAGTGGGCCTCCCTTACAAACAAAATGCTTGATGAAAATGCTGCGGAGAAAGGGTTTGCCTCTGTCAAGATTACCAACACTGCTTAAAAGGAATTTCTTTAATCCAGCAAATGCATGTCATCTCAAATCTTAGAAGGGAAATCTTACCAGGGCGCACATTTTTAGTCACTGTTGTGTTTTGAGAGCAGAATTTACACCCTTGCATTCTCTGGACCCAGTTTTTTTTTTTTGCATATTCCACGGAGTCCAATATTTTCCTCTTCTTCTTTTCCATTTCAATCTTGTGAAGAGTAACTATAGAGTGCTGGGGTATTGTGTGATACCATTTTATTATGTTTCAAAATTCTTCAGGGACATATTTCTCCAAAACACTTTTGTTTATTTTCCCTTTATCACAGTTGTTGCATATCTATAAGGAAACAGGGCTCCCTTGGGGGCTATTGTCTATGTGAGACAGTTTCTATCTCTGGCTTCTCCTTTCACTGTAGATACATTTTTTTTCCAGTGCCCCAAAGGCTCGCCTTCATCAGAGTTGTCATTTTCAATTAGCTATACTCTAAATGCCCGCCTGTTGGCCCGTGTCAATAATAATTTAATTTAAGAGGATGAGGCAGCTGGAACTTCAAGATTTATTTCATTTAAATCAAGGTTAGTAGATATGCTAATTTGCATTTCATCTCACACCTGTCCCTTCCTGGATTTACAAACCTTTTAAAGCATGCATTGCAGGAAAATAAGTGATTTACATCAGATAAGGACAGGAGTAAACTCATTTTGTGCCAGGAGACACCAGCACAGCTGTGCTTTTCCTCCAGCTTTTCTCCTGATATGCAGCTGAATCGCCCATGGATTACTGCATCTGGTGATTTCAATTAATTAATTAATTAATCCACAGGTGTGAGGTGCCAATTTCACATAATCTTGGAGAATTTAATTCTCCTGTAAAGATGTTTAATATAACAAACAAGATTTCAGTCCCACGGGTCAAAGATAAAGCTATTCTTGTATTGACTCATTCATCAAAATTGTTGTGCAAGCATCTAAAGTGAAAATGATCTAATAGTTTGTCTAAGTGTAAAGTTATGAAAGTAAAGTAGTTACGAGTTGTAAGCCAAAAAAAAAAAAAAGCTTTGCTGAGCCGGCAAGAATTTCTCGACTTGATAGCAAATTTGATTATTGACAGTCCATTCTGTGAACAGTATATCACAGTAAATACATCACAGTGTAACAGCAAGATCAATGTGCTAAACTCCCAAACCTCTTCTTCCTTTCTCTGACAATGTACCTGTAATGTTTTATCAGTGGTGTTTCTCAAGTGCCACTTGATCTGCACATAATGCAACGTCCCATTCTGGTCTGACTGAAGCATGAAGACCACAAACCAGCATCTGTATTTTTAGATTGAGAAACTGGTTCAAAGGTTCGTCATTTAAACCTTCAGGAGTCTTGAATACTGTAGTGACATACTTAGCAACTTTAAATTAGAAACGTTGCTTAAAGTGGTGCAATGTTGTTGCTTAATGTTTCGGAGTGGACATACATAAAAAATGAAGGAGACCCAAAGCAGCAGGAGGATTTCCTGACAGCAGACAGATCTTTAAAGGCTGTATGTTCATATTGTCAGACTTAACTGGATCTGGCATCGCTTCGCTAATTGGTGTCACTGGAAAAACAAACTTGAAGAAAAACTGAAAATAATATCCCAATTGGGAAATGGCTAAATAATACCCCCAACTCTCTGTGCAGTCTCCACACAAAGCTCTGAAAAAACCTGAATCAATAAGATCAAACATAAGTCTGTGAACCCCCAAGCCACAATGCAGAACCCAACTGTCATCAGCACTGTCAGATGATAGCATTACACTAAACATTCAACCGCAGCAACACCACAAGATTAGAGTTTGGGCATTTGCATATCTCTGATTAGAACATTCCTGTGGGTCTACTTGTGTGGTAAGTGGTATATTAGATGCCTCCTGCTCATCAAACCAAAAGATGCACTCCTGCAAACGAAAGGACTTGCATGTGCCCTCCCAGCAGAGCTGTTTCTCTTCCACTAAACATTTCCATGATCCCTTTGAACTCCTTCTGAAAGCAGCCACACTTCGACCCGCTTCTGTTTAAAGTACATTTCTATCTATTTTCAAGGTAGTTGGGGGGTTTAGAGCAGGACACCTTTGATTTGAACTTAAAACTGAAAAGAATACTTGAACTCGCTCGACGCGTGATAAATAGCGGAGATGTTTCATTTGGACACTTTGCAGTGTGCGCATCTGGTTACACTCACCAGCTCCATCACCCACATGCCTCATTCTGCGTTCACTCTCAGGGAAAAGAGGGAACTTATTCAAACAGTATGAAGAGAACAGTCGTATATAATTAATCAACAAGGTCATTATAATTCCAAATCAAGATAATTGATCACTGTTATATCAAGCGAGAGGAGCCCGACTAAACTCCCTCCGTTTGATTTATTGGGCATTATTACAAACCTTTCGTCAGCAGAACTTGTGGTTAAAGCAAGCTGCGTTCAACACAACCTGGAGGGAAGACGAAAAAAAAAAAAAAGAAAAAAAGTAAGACACGGTACTCACAGAAATTTTTCGGCACACGCTTTCTTTCCCCTCCTGGAGGATACTGGTTGCTGAGACAGCTGTACGAGCCAAACGGCAGAATGGCAGCGGCTTCACCAGCATCCAGTGAAGTCCGGGTCCTCCCCTCTGTCGCTCTATGTGGTTAGCCAACGCAGGCAGCTCATCCTCGCATAAAAATAGAAAATAAACAGGTATGTTTCTTTCTATGTCAGCCTATGTGCCAAAGCCAGCGCTTTCGCTCCACTTTAGAAAGCTCTATGTCTGCGCCGCGCGTCGTGGTGGACGGAGGTCTGTTTTGTTTTGCTCGCGCTCAAGCAGACTGCCTTCCACCGCTGCAGCCGACTGAGGCTGGCTCTGCAGCGCAGCATCCCATCTCACTGGTGCTGAGGCAAAAAAAAAAAGGTGGCCCCTAGTTAGTTGTAAGGAGTGGCAGTGATTTGGTTTCTGAGCCCATGCAGAGCGCTCTTGTTCAGAGTCTATTTCTATTTAGTGAAGGCAATTATATGAAAACGCTGTGCTGAAACAGATGGACACGGGCATTGCAGTTATTTCAACCACACAAAACCTACAGCTCGGGCTGACACACAGCTTAACACAGCTGGAGAACTGAACATGTTCCCTGAGTTAATGTTGTACTTCCCAATGGGTTTCCTGAGATTAGTGCCCCTTATTTTAAAGATAATGATCTGACAGACTTGAGATGGATTCTGGTTGCTTTCTAATTAAATGCGACATAAATCGCTGCCTATGACTTATTTTTTCCATTTATTTCAAGTGCAACGGACTCACTTTGAAAATAATAATAATAATAAACATAATAATAATAGTAATAAATGTAAAAAGAAACAATCCTCTCCATCATCATGTTGTCCGGTGTTTACAAGCTGCAACGTTTTTGAATAACTTCGGTATTTAGTTTTACTGTAATGTGACCACCAGAGGGCAGTATTTAAATAAATCATTGTTATAGAAAAAAATATTTAATATTACAAATAGATGCAAATACAAATAGTATCCTGGTTGACAAATTTCTTGTGGCACACTTGCTGGGCTAGTTATGTTGTTCTAGAACAAACGAAACCTGTGCTAGCTGGTCTACCCACATTTGTTAAGCGACACCCAGTTAGCAGACATATTTTTGCATTAAATTGGTTACTCTTGGCACTTACATGTCTCAGTTACATCACTGACAAGTATTATACGAGAAAGATGTGCCTCAAAAGACATAAGCTGAGCTCAAGGCTTTTGTCTTTTGGTTTCGCTTTGTTTTTTTTGTCTGAGTGGAAATTATTCTCTATGTGTAGTTGGTACGAGTCAGCACATGTTTTGGCTGCACACAGTTGGAGCTGAAATTTAGATCACAATGGGCCCTTAAACTTGTAATATAACATGTGTACGATGGGTCACATAAGGCCCAAATTTTAAAAGTTGGCATTGATTTGTATTACAGCAAGTGTTGTGAGGGCCAAACAAGGGCCAAAGCAAACAGTAGATTTGGAGATTTGGTCAATGTTTGAACCAAACATTCTTTGCTGTCTGGGCAGTAGTAGATTACCAGCCTGACCTCATGCCCAGGGTGTTAAACTCTTTCTGAGATTAACTTGTTGTCCTTTGGTTTAAATGGTGTGAGGCAGTCTTTGTTGTCAAGAGATAGAAAGGGTTGTGGTGGAATAGTTCAGGGGTATGCTTCGATGTTCCCCTTTCCTTAAGTGCATTAAAAGGTTTTCATTTTACGTCGGTTTACAAAATTATAGTCTTCACCAAAAAGGACACTGGACCTACACTGCCTGAGATTCCTAACTTGTTGTGCAGGTTTTTCCCCATTCACTTTTCAATGACATCATTAAATACATTTGCGTAACGCTTTCTTTGAAGTTGTTTAGGCACACGTAAAAAAAAATGAGCTGCGGCCACTCCAGCATTCTCCACTTAATCTGTTTTCCCAGATGCACTGCAGCCCTGAAATTTTCTAAACATGTTTAAGGTGAACTGCATGTGAGAGGACAAATGTCCGTGACACTACTTTCAACTTTTTGAAAAGAAAACTTACAGTACCTACTAAGAAGTTAGGAAAATGGGCAAGTATGAATACAGCAGCAGTGTGTGTGATGATAAGACTTCATTCTAAGATTCATAAGATTCATTTTAAGTTCTTCTGACATTTATGAGGCTTCCACATCATTCAGTAATATTGTGGAATATGTCCACACGTTATTGACATCGTCCCAAAACCTTTTCCCACCATTTACTGCACTTTAAAAACACACAACAATTTCCGTGTTTCGCCTTATATTCTGCATCCTCTGCGCACCCCCCAGGCGCTGCTGTGGAGAATATTTCTCATGAAGCACATGTTTTAGTGCAACTGCAAACAAAGTCTGGAACCCTGTGAACTCCAGTGTTTGTGAAAACGCGTAGTTTTCACTTTGACAAAGTGTCTGATGCGTTGGTGTTGTGACTGCTCTTTGAATGGAATACGCTGCAATCCTGTGGACTGCGCGAGAAAACATTGAAGATTCATTCACTTTGTCCTCTGATGTTGTCTTTAAGTTCTTTAAAAGGGGATTTTTGTAAGATGATGCTGTGGTTATCTAATCAGGATTTTATTAGTTTATTGGGCAACACATATTCTTTATGGGCTGATTTTCAATCACAATTTCTGACACGTTTAGTCAACTGACAAAATAAACAGAGAAATATGTGAACGGGAACAACTTAATTGGGAATTTGGCTGTTAACATACATTTACACTTGCAAAGATGGAACTTTGGAGCATTTGCTTCGCACCTAGGCTGATTTGAGTCTCACTTGAGAAATCTCTTTTCTTAACAGATTCCCTTTACAGATTATAGATGTTTGCTCATATATGGTATTATATGTAATACAATTTAAAAGAATTTTTAAATTGGTCAAAAACAATGGTCAAGTGTCAGTTTATATATGTCAACGTATACAAAAAAAAATGTCTAATTATTCCAATTTTGTTTCAAATCTTTGGTAGAAAATTCTAACTTTAACTCTAGTTTTTGTTATTATGTAGACATAGTTTGGATAAATGTGTCCTGCAGCAGCATATTTGCACTCTTAACAGAACATTAATGGCTCTAGACATGAGACTATAGATTAGTTCCTTCTGTTTCTCATATCAGTTACATAGCTCATATTGCCACCCTCTGCTCTGAGTCTTTGACAATATGGAGCTAACAGCCTATCTCTATCCTCCATCATTAATTAAACAGTACCCATGACTGAGTGCTCTTCGTATTGCGCAATTGATCCATCCCCAGCGCTTGTAGCTCTTATCAGCTCTTAGATTACATCTTTTGGAGAGTAGTATTTTAAGAGTCCTCTTTCCAGCTTTACTCATTGACAATTATATCATTTGGAGAGCTTTGCTGATCGTGTTTAGTATGAGATGTATTCCGCGGGACAGGCAAATTTTTGTTAATGTCTGTTACCTAAAACTTTGTACAATCCCAAATCCAAAAAAGTTGTGGCGCTGTGTAAAATGTTTATAAAAAATATAATTAAATAGTCTACAAATCTAATAAAACAATACTTTATTCACAAAAAAAAATAGAGAATATAGTGAGACATTTTACTTTTTCATCTTGGATTTGATGGCAGCAACACATCTCAAAAAAGTTGGGACAGGTCCATGTTTTCTACTGTGTAGCATGTAGTAGTCTGTCAACATCTGGGAACTGAGGAGAGCAAATGTTGGACTCTAGCTAATCAGCAGTTCTGGGCCTTTTTAGTTGTATTTTCTGATTCATAATGCAGCAAATGTTTTGAGTTGGTGGAGTGTCTGCTCTGCAGGCAGGTCAGTCCAGCACCTTCTACAGTCTCTTCTACTATGAAGTCATGCTGTTGAAATAGATGCAGTATGTGGTTTAGCATTATTTTGTTGAGACATGCACATCTTTCCCTGAAAAAGACATAATCTCAGATTAATAAAATCAATAGGCACTAATGCACCCCCATATAACAAGCTGGATGGTCCCTCTCCTCTTTGTTCAAAGGGCAAAGCATCTGTGATTTATGGGATGATCTGGGATTTTAAGTTTCGATTCCTCCCACCAAAGAACAGTTTTCCACTTTGCCTCAGTCCATTTAAAAAAAACAGAGGCCCAGAGAAGACAGAAGCGTTTCTGGATCATGTAACGCATGGCTTCTTCTTTGCATGACAGAGCTTTAACCTACATTTGTTGATGGCACGGTAAACTGTGTTCACAGACTATGATTTCTCTAAGTGTTGTTGAGCCCATGCTGTAATTTCCATAACAGAATCATGCTTTTTTTTTTTTTTTTTAATCAATGCAGTGCTGCCTGAGGGCCACAAGATCAGTCCCACATTGATTTTTGCCCATGCACCTTGCACACATTATCTTAATCTTTTGATGACAATGTGCACTGCAGAGAGTGGAGTAAAGTCTCTATAATTCTAAGTTGAAGTAATTTCTCCACAATTTGTAAATGAATTTTCTGAACCTCTGCCAATCTTACATCTGAGAGACTCTGCCTCTCTAAGGTACGCCCAGCTTCCAGCTCCAGCTTCTTCTGATTGGTATAATTTTCACATAATTTTTTGCCTCAGTCCCAATTTTTAGAAGCGCTGCTGCCATTAAACTCAAATCAAGCTAATGTTTTTCATAAAACATTAAAATGTCTCAATTTCAACATTCAATATGTTTAATACATTCCTCTGTGAATAAGACATTAGAATATGAGATTTGCAAATCATTACCTTCTGTTTTTATGCACATTTTACATAGTATTCCATTTTTTTTTTAGAACTGGGTTTGTAGTTCAAGGGCTCTTGATTACATCATATTTTATATTTAAAGTACTGTTCTATGTTTACTCTTTCAGCAGGGAATGTACAGTAGCTACTACTGACACAGAGAAACCATCTTGTTTCATGAAATATGACATAAGTCACCAATAGGTAAAAAAACGTTGAAATACATTTAAAATTCATAGCCTCCTCAATTAATGTATTGGATCTTAAAAGCTTAAACATGCATCTTAAAGCCAAGTACAGATAATCACATGCGTTTATTTACTGGGTCACAGTAAATAAGTTATGGCTGACTCATGCATGTTGTTTTAATTGTAAACCCACTCCTGCTGACACATCAGGGTCACATTTGTGTGAAGTGCACTGCGGATTTTAGACAGTCGATATAAATCTAATGTATGTATACACATTATAAAGATAAAAGGGTTAGTTGATCATGGAGAATATTGTTTTTTTTGTCTTCTAGCTATAAAAGGTAACTAACTGTAAGTTAAGACACAGTGTTACATATGGAAATAATGTTTTATGTACAATTTCATACTGTCTAATATTGTCCTTTTTCCACCAATCAATGACAAAGGAGTTATTTAGAGTTTTTTTTTGTAGCAAATTTATAAATATCTATATCAGGATTTCTGTCTTTTCTTGCCATCTCTCTCTAATATTTTTGGTTTCCTTTTAAGACTCTTGCAAGGAATCAGGTTGGGCTCTTACTGAGCCAATTATTATTGCCTTGCTACCCAAGGCCAAGTATTTTTGCAACTGTCTGATGTTATCCTCTGAGATGAAATCATTTGGCAGCCCAGAAATATTTGGGCAGCATAGAACAATGATCCAAAACATTTAGCCAAAAATGGTCGAGAAATGGGAAACTGAGAACCATACTCTACATTTTAGAGTGGTTAATGAGTGAATACCTAATCCTACCCAGAGCATGTGCAGTGACCGACAAACTGGATGGCAGGTGAGTTTTCCCAACTCAGATTCTCTGTAAACAGATTCAGACCTTGTTCTAAATGATAGGAACCAATAGATTTCTGTGATGATAGATCAAGGCTTTGCAGCTGATAACTAAAAATGTTGTATTCGCCCACAATTTTGACTTTTGTTTGTCACGTGTTTATGTCATTTCCAGGACGTAGAATCCTATTGTCCACCAAATGTAGACATTTTTAAATCCAGGTAAAAAACATTTCTTTTCTCATGTGTCTATGCATGAAATCTGCACGATATCTTTTAATTTATCTAGACTGTTGCTTGTTTTGTCTAATTTCAATTTAATTTTAATTATTAATGCTTCATCCACTCCCCGCTGCAATGCTTTTATTTTATGTAAAGCACTTTGAACTGTTTTGTACATGAAATGTGCTATACGAATAAATTTGACTTGACTTGACTTGACTATTGGACAAAGACAAATACACATGTCTGAAGAATTTTGGGAGAGTTTTTCTTTAAACAAAGTATTAAATCTGTGTATCATATAGTTTTTATATGAACTCTTTTGCAGTTACTTAATGGACCAGTGGGCCAAACACACCATCTTAAAAAAATTGGGAGATAAAGCAAAGTTGAAGTGTTAGTGCAAACTGGGGACTTTTGTTTTCTTTTTTAATTCCCATGCTGACATTAGACTGTTTTATCCCCCATAATGGTGCTTTCTCTTAAGATTTAGCTCCCAGACTTGAAACCAACTGCGTATACTTATGAAATGTAATTATAGCTAAGAAGGAAAACATGACAACATGTTTCTAAGAAGACAGCTGTCAAATATAATTAGAGAGGTGGTCCAGTGCAGTAAGAAAGGCACAGTGAATTAGGGCCTGACAAGTGTCAAATGGTGACATGACATGTATGACACAGTGCAAAGCTGCAGAACTGCTGAGCCAAGCTGATGTCCGCAGGTACAATTTGTGAGTTGCTGTCAGAGCATTGGAAAACATCACAAATAAAATGTTCACCAGTTCAAAGCTAATTCTTAAATTTGATGTGGGTATGCTGGAAAATGAGGGTTATGTATGTCTGGGATGAGACCAGAGTGGAACTGTCTTAACTCTTCTCTTTTTTGTGATCAAGAAGCAAGAATTGTGGTTGCAGCAGTCAGTCAGTCATACGAGCCCCTGTAGCTTTGTCTTTTTTAAATCAACGACTTGGCTGGAACACGTCTCTGATCAGTCATAACGCTTGGCAGAACCTGTTCGTTACATAATCTTCCATCACTCCAATCTGTGTCTCTTTCTGTCAGCTTGCGAATGAGCACTTTTACACTTCTAACAACCCAAGTGTGTTACATCTGTGGTTTGGAGGTTGGTATGTGATGCTGCAGCTGACTGACTCTTAATTTCCCAAGAAAGGGCTAAAGAGATGGCTATCCTCCGCATTTGAGCTAGCACAGCAGTATCCCCAAACTAAACGTCTTAATTTATCTTCATTGCACACTGAGAACCCTGTTGTGCCATGCTGCTTTTCACTTCACCACCAATCAAACTGCTGCAAGAATTTATGTTCCAACATGAAAGATAGCCCATATTTTTGAGAAATCCAGGAAACATGTGTTCATGTGATATGTCTGTCTAATCACTGTTTGATTTTTCCAAATTGGCAAAAATGCTGGTGTGATGAGAGGTTTTTGTGATTTATTTTTACTGAATTTGAGTCTATGCACATCTTTTTGTGGAACATTCAGGTAACATTAAAGTGTACTAGTACAAATAGTGAGTTAGACAAGTAGTCTTTTTCACTGTTTTTGTGTGTATGTTTATCTTCAAGTCAGCACATGTGTGCATGTTTTATTAGCTAAATGGAAGTTTTGCATCCATCTGTTTACAGTACTCTTGCTTATCAACTTCAGGGAAAAAATAAAGGGATAGTAGTGCAGATGGTGAGTTACATATCCAACAAATTTCAGCAATTTGTATTTATTGCTCGGCAGATGCTGACTAGATAGAGGTAGTTAATTATAATTTATTTGGTAGACTGATTCTTTTCATTAACCGGTAGCATCAACATCTGCTGGGTAAAACGTCACTGCATCCAAGTGGCTGTATAACCTCCCACTGAGGGATAAAGGATTTCAAGCCTGTTTAGAGAATGCGATCGGAAATAAAAAAAGAATCTGAGAAGAGTTTTGATTTAATACAGATATCAAACCTGACAGCAAGCTGACAAGTTGACATAACTAAAAGAGACTATGTCTCTAACAGTGAAGTCTTAACAACTGAGGCAACGAAAGCTGGAGAACAATGAATTTTATAGGATACAACTACGCTGCGTTTTGGTTTTGCTTTAGAGAACATGGTTATATTTGTGGATATCACATTATCTTGGAAGGAAATCGCAAATAGTCTGTATTAAAATTGCTTTTCAACCTTAGAGGACAAATTATTGTCATAGCCTGCTTTGTGAGGGAATGCAGGAGTAGAAACACAAAAACGTTTATACAACTTATTGGAAAATAAGGTACTGCAAGTACAGGAACTGGCAAGTAACCCAAAAGAGCTATCAAATATAGATAAAACAAGTTGTGCGTAACAGGGCAGAGCAGGGCAACACCAGCAATAAAGACAAGGAGCTGGCAGAACAAAGAGGAGTACAGCACAGAGGTGATGACTAATGGGATAAGTGAACAGCAGTTTGACCAATGCAGGGAACAAAACTAATATAAAAGCACAAATGAAAAGCTCTTTCAAAACACAACAGGATGTAAATCTGTGCTGCAAAAACAAAGAATGATGCTCAAGGAAGCTGGATCATTTTTACAAATTGTAATGCTGTAACATATGTTAGTAATATACAGTAAACCGTGGGAGTTGGATCATTCTTAAATAGAAAAGAGCAGGATGGATACAGGCAGGTTTGACTGTTCAGCACACTTCCTCAGCAAATAATTACTTGTTCCTGTATCACATATGACTGAGCTGACAAGTTCAAAACTATAGAGGCAAGACTACAGGCATGGCTGGTTTCATTAAATGAAATGTACCTGCACTCAGGCACAAAAATAAAAGAAAACAAAAAGATGAGATGTGATGTTTGTGATAAAAATGACCAATGAAAATGGATCCCAGTGACGACAGAATAGAACTAGTGTGTGAAAGCAATGGTAATTTCCATCTGTTGGGGTCACAAAGTGGGTCAGGCTTGTATCAAAAGAGAGGGTCCAAAGGTAACATAGGGTATAAATGCAAATTTAGTGAATGTAATCAGCAAAGGAAAATAAAGTGAAATGTCGACATATGGACAGTGAGTCAGAAGTGTGAAACGTGCAGATGAGCAGCAGTGTTCATCCCTACATAGAAGTACCTTTGGCCTCTTCCACCGGTCAGCTGCAGCCAGTTGCTCTGACAGCCCACGCTGGATCCTGACAAAGAAAACTGGATGGATTAGAAGGACCCTCACCACTATAAGAAGAAAGTAAATCATTCCAGCTCTGGCCACAACAAACCGCCTAAAATGCAACAATTTGAATAAATTGTGAAAATATTAAAATTGTGTTGAATGTGTGTTCAAGAAAAAACACGACTTGACTAGTTTGTATCTGAATCATAAAGAATTCATAATAAATTTCTTTAATGATATGAACTGATTAGATGTGTGATTGTATGTAATGTATTCACCATTTCAGCTCAACAGAGCTCATTCAGCTTATTGTTCAGCTGTCTGGGTAAGAAGCAGGCACCTGTTTTCATTTACAAAGTCCTTAGAAAGTTAAGTTTTAAATAAACATCAGATTATCAAAGTTAACAGCTAGCTGGTTAACGTTCAGTATAAGTACAAACATGTTTTTCTCAATGAATTTCCATTGTGGCTTAATTAAACCAAATCACAGTTTTCCAGTACCTTCAGTGGAGCTCCCTTCACTTGAGTTGTTGTCAACTCAACCGGGATTCACTTTTAATCTGTTAAAGGGGAACTCCGGTATTTTCAACATTAAGCCCCTTTTCTGAGACGTCTGCAATGTTTTAGAACCCCCCTCACCGCTTTTTGATGTTTACTGCTGTCTCCGGTATTTGCCTAATTTTGATTCTTCTCAACCTGCATCAGAACGGCAAGTCATGCGCATGTCCAAAAAGGTTCGTAAAAGCGCAATAAACGGTGAGTTGATTATTTTGAAAACGGACGTTTATGGTGCTTTTACGGACCTTTCTAGACATGCCCTGGTGTTCTGAAGCAGGTTGAGAAGAATCAAAATTAGGCAAATATCGGAGACAGCAGTAAACATCCAAAAAGCGGTGAGGGGGGTTCTAAAACATTGCAGACGACTCAGAAAAGAGGCTTAATGTTGAAAATACTGGAGTTCCCCTCTGCAAGCAACAGACTGAGCTTGTTACTGAACCGACAGCAGTTTGAATTATTGCTGCATGTTGGATATATGTATGTAGCTTAATGAAAAGGTGAATAGACTATGCTAGGGGTTGAGTATTCATTAGAAAAACAGCCAGATATTTCACCTCAGTCCTTGGAGGAGGCCAAACACATAGTAGAATCTGGGACGATGAAATTAAATTATTTATCACTTCAACACCTTGACATGTTCACCAAATGGACTTAAATTGTAAATAATTTATACATTTTTAAAAATGACCCCTGTTTAGATTTTTCTTAACCAATAATTTATCCAATATGCAACAATTTCTGATTTCTCAGGAAATATGAGTCATGGTCATGCAGCTACAGACCCTGAATAAAAAGAATCTGACATCAATTTTTGGATTTATTTTCAATATGAGGTCACAGCATATTATGTGACCCATGGTACCCTCTCTTTCACTGAGGTGCTGTGTCATACAGGAGCTCTGAAACCTTAAGATCTGCATGCAGAGGATGGGAGATTGTCTACTGTCTCCCTGCAGAAATGCAGAATGCATTTGTTGGTGCTCATGCCAGCAGAGCTTGTATCTCAAATCTCCCCATCAGAATCATCCAGCGCAGTCATTCTGGTGCTCTGAAATAACACACTCCGACTCCATTTAGTTGTGATTGGAAATAACAATCATAATTACCAGAGTATAATCATATCCCTAACCAATGACTGTCACCAATGAAAAACAATTTTGCTAATGTCATAACAAATCAGCTGCTTTCAGGAGGAGATGCCAGAAAAAAAAAAGGTTGGGTTGGACTTTATTATCGAAAAATTCAGTAACATTTATCATACAATTTCATGCAATTATCAAAAGTAGAGTTGTAATGCCTTTGGTTGGATCTGAAATTTATGTCAAATTGGTTGGAAGATATTTGTTTTGATCCATTTCTTCATCTCAAACGGCTTCTTGAATGAATTCTTCCAGCAATTCACTCGCTCCACCGTTCACTGACTCTGTGTCAATTTGAAATAGAACCAATACATCCATCCAGGATAGAAGTTGAGAGAAAGAGTGTTGGTGGATGCTACCACTCACCCTCTTTCTCTCTGAGGGAAGATTCCTCATCTCCCATGTGGCGGCCCATTTGTCCTGGAGTAATTCATTACCTGTTCACTCAGTAGTGACAACACCTCAATTCCATCTGGCTCTGCGTTCTCCTGGGGGCCCACCAGCCTCAGAATAATAAGGACAGCCACCAGGAAACATATTTGCTCACCTATTACCTCAATAACTATGTAATGATTGATTCTTTGTTGGATTATCCATGTGTCACAGCACAGCCAAGAGCCTCTTAAATGAGAGAAACAGTGCTCACTCCACCTGTGACTCCATTCCAGATCACAGATGATAAACCAAGCATAGGACCAGGAATATATGATAGCCACTGACAGCATTTCACATCACAAATTGTTACAGTCAAGATTTTGCAGGTCTTTTCAGGCAAAATTGGTTCTGTAGTGAGGACCTATACAATAAAACTTGGCCACCAATGAGAAAACTGACCACTTTTCCCACAGGGTTCAGAAAAGCATGCTAGCCACTTCAATAAAGGCTTCTCTGAATTCTCCTGTTCTAAAATAACTCTCCTAAAAGAACCATTTTACCCCTGTCCAAATGTTTTCATTCAGTTCTGTGGGAGCCATATGCAATTTTACACCAAATGACATGGATTACATCAAAAGAAAAAATACTGTAGCCTTAGTGTTCAATTATGCAAGAGCAATAATAGTAGCACAGCAGCACAGTCCACGGACACTTATTTAACAAGGCTACTGCACTGTCACAACTCAACTGATGGGGCCACCTTAGGAGCCGTGTTGCAGCCACCCACTGCACCTAGCCAGGGTATCGCTTCAGAGCCCGGCGGCTGTGTCTGACAGCTCAACACATGCTGTTGTCCCATCCCTGCAGTAAGCTCTGGAAATGCTTTCTCTACCCCAGACCTACATTTTGAATAAAACCCATCCTTAATCACAGTAGTAGTCATTTGCCTAAGATGGATAAACATAAAACGCTTGAGCTTGAAGCCTCCTGCGATGCCAATCACGATATTTTTGAGGCGTGCGACTTTCACCGTCATCTGATTTCTAATGAATGTAACTGGAGAATATGCTCTTCTTCACCAAGGATTTTGCTCTGCATTGTATTCTACTCACATCAGTTGGAACGTCTTCAGAAATAAATGCAAATTAATTCATTCTCTAAAATTATTTAGTAAAACATCCAAAGTTATTGAACAACAACAAAGAGGCTTTTATGTACAAGAATTAGAAGAAAAAAATATATGTAACAAAATGCACCCCGAGAGCAATAATTGGCAGCCTTCATCGAAACTGATTCGAATCGTTGGGAACAATGAAAGCCTCTAAATCTTTCTCGTGGCCACCTTTTTTTCTTGCACCCGTGTGCACATAAAGCTTGCTGCTCTTCCAGTTCTATGTGTTCAGGTCCTCAGGATTCTTATTTTATATTGCAGATTTAAGATGTTTCCAAATTTAAGGCTGTCAAAGGGTTTAATTCAGGACTTGCCGACATCTTTTAGAAACTTCATCTTTTCATTTTCAATCATTCAGTTTTGCTGTTGGATTTGCACTTTGGGTTGTCAGGCTAAAAGACCCGAGGCCTCGTAATTTTTCACACTGAATGACACATTTTATGATAAAATTACTTGCAAAACATACATTTTTTATGTTTTCCTTTAATACATTCAGTTCCTTGTGTACCAGAAGCAGCAGCCCGAGTCCTTTCTTCCTGGTCTTCATTTCACCACCTATAAACAAAGTGCTTTACTACATTCCCAAAGAGGAATACTTTCTTTTTTCCAGACAGGCTATGAAGGTTTTGGAAATATTTAGTGTGCAACCAGTATTTTTTCTGTGTACCACTGTCATGGTCTGTACGTTTTTGCCTGTTTGTATTACTTTGTCATTAAGATTTCCCGTTTTCTGTGTTAGTTTGGTTTAATTCCTGTTTGATCTCTGCTTCAGGTCCCGTATTGTTTCATTTCTCTGTTCTCAGTTAGGCTTAGTGTCTGCTCACCTCAACACACCTGGACTGATTTTTCAAATCCCCGCCATCTGCCTTTTGTTCCTGAGTAAAATGGTTTTCTTTGGTCAGTGCCAGATCCCAGTCTTTACCACACTGTTTTGTTGTTAGTTGTTTAGTTCTAAATAAGCAAGCTGCCCTGGGTTTTTATAGTTTTACGCATCACAAGTGTCAGTGGACCCAACAATGTGCACTGCAGCAGCCCACTGTATCAGCACAGAACACATTCTGCTGTGTGAAACACACATGGGGAGTGTTTAAGCTGAAGTTTAACTATGTGGATCTGTGGAGCAATGCTCACGTGCAGAACTGTGCACATCTGCTCATGCAATGGGAAAATGGTAAATGAATTTGTAAACTACAAGCGAGGTTCAGAAAAGGTGGTGATGATGGACCGTCTTTGCTTGAGCTGCTCACACGCTCAAGCATAACTACTCTATAAAGTCTTTGGTATTTAATGAACAAAAGAGAGAACGAATGAAAGTGCTGGGATTTTTTTTTGTTTGTTTTATTTTTCCTTAACAAACCACCAAGTTAATGAAAGAGTAAAGTGAAAGTGACGTTGCCCGACTGATTTCCTCAGAGTGAGCTAATTTTATTCGATTCAATCACAAAAATGTCCTAATCTGGTATGGATCGGTTTTATAACTGTGATCAGGCTTTAATTATTTTGATTGTTTTTATGTTTGCCTCTTGGTTGACATCGCACAGGAGAGAGAAGAAGAGAGAGAGCAGGAAAGGTATCAAGAAGAACCAGGAAAGAAGGGGTGGGGGGGCAGAAAGATGGCAGAAAAATGCTAACTCAGCAGCACGAATTGCAGAAAATTATGTTGGACAGATAATTAGATTCTGTTTTATGTGTTCTGTTGATAGAAATGTAGAGTATTTCTTTCATGCCTCAAATGCTTTTCAGTGCTCATAATGAGAGGTGAAACGTCTTCAAGATCCAAGAAGTCCAGTTGGCCTTATTCAAGCTCTTATTATCACCATGACCTGGATGACTGCAAATCTTCATCAACACATTTCTAAATGTTTTACACAGAGTATCATGCATCTGGGATATCCTCAATCTGGACTAAAATTGATTAATAGTGTCTTTAATTCCACAGAATGCTGATTGCAGACTCTGCAACTGTGTGTGTCTTGAAACACGCTCCTTCCAGTGTCATCATCAATATGTGTGTTTTGGCGGAGTTAATGAATAAGTCATTAGGAGGTGACTGTGATTGATGTGTTAGAAACAAACACACTATCATCAGCTGCTACTGGAATCAGTGTGGAGACCAGACTGCAAACTGCAGGTGAACCAACTGCAGACGGTGCAATGATTTCACCATATGTGCATTGTCTGCTGGCATGACAGACTATTCATATGGGTTGCTTTTAAAAACATGCTTTTTTTTTTTCTTACCAAGGGGGGTTCATTTAATGATGCATGCAAGTGTCCCTTCACAAAAAGTAAATGTTTTTTGCTTTATAGAATCTCTAGTACATCATTTTGAAATAAGTTATTCTTTTTCACTCTAATGGTTATTCTGTCAGAATAAGTGCCCCTGACCATTTCATGGCTTTCACCAGTTAATATGTAACAGGCAGCATGTTGCCATGCTCACTCAGCGGGTTAAAGGACTTGCAGCAGGGCTCTGAAGAGGAGTGTCTGCCAGCACAACTGAACTGATGTCTGGACACACAGGACAAAATAGAAAAAGGCAAGACTGGAAAAAAACAAAATCTGGAGCACAAAGTCATATTAAGAGCTTGGGATCAAGTGAAATAAGCAGTAACTATCTGAACCAGATTCTATTTTTATCAATTCAGAGCTCCCGAGAGAATTGTTATTTTTGACAGCAAGGGCTTTCAAAGAAAAGCGTTGGTTTAAATCAACGGTTTGCAGCTCTTCAGGTCAGGGTGTTTAGAGAATTATTAATACTTTATCAGCTCAGTGTCCTAAGTTTAGATCTGACATTGGATCAGGTTACATTAGGCCTTTGGCTCGCTGAGCTGCAAAGCAGCAAACAAAGAAGATGAGAAGATGAACAGGGGCAGGACATGATTAATTTGATAGTGTATTTTTGCATGTTTGAAAACACATTTCATATACACTGTCCCTGCATGTTTTGCCATTGTATTTGACTATAAAAAATGCTTTGGTGATTTAAAATACCCACTGGACTGTGGGGGATGTGAAATCCTTCTAGAAACGTGTTTTACAGTAATGCAAACTCAACATTTTGCCCTCCCGAGGCTATAATACAGCAGCGAAAGGTAATAAGCTGCTCTAAAGACAAGAATTCATGCAGAGACAAGCTGTTGAAATAGCTCTTAGTTGCATTACCACTCGACCCTTCAGCGAAACAATTCCAAATGAATAACTGCCGTGTAAAACATAAACTCATAAAATTCTGCCCAGGCTTTTTAAAGTGTCATATTAAAATCTTGTGAAGTGCTCTGCAGTCATCCCAGATTATTATGTTTAACCTAAGAAATGTGGGTAAAACATGATGTTGAAGGTTGCCGGTTGAAATCCCCAAACAAATTCTTGCATCACAAACCGTTGTATCTTTTTAAAAATGACCCCCTTGAGCCCTGAATGCTAATCTCAGCACCGACTGGGGTTGCACTGGACAGCTTCCAGATGTAACTGTGTGTGGAGCTGGCCGAGTGTGAAATAAGCATTGCAGAAAATGTGCCTGCACACTCAGAAAACATTGTCTGAACAAGTAATGGCTTACTTAGAAATAAATCAAAGCAAAAGTCTTTCAGAGGTGGTGATATCTGAAGTTTCCAAATGAGCCGAATTTCACAATTTGCTTGTGTTTTATTTTAGACTTAAATAGAGTTTATCTTCATAAAAATCACCTTGTAAATCAGGTCAGCTATCCGTCTGAATATACTGAATTTTCCAATAATAGATTAATTTCTCTTTCAAATTACATGGGCTTGTTCCAAGATGTCAAATTGTGAAAGAGGGGTTCAGGGAGCATGACACATCATATCAACACATGAATTGGCCACAGCAGAGCACAGATCTTCACTCCACTGAGAATCTTTCCGAAGACACCACTCGATGCAGTGGTCCAACTCTCCCATCTTCAGTTCAAGGTCTTCATGAAAAGTTAGTGCATAAAAAAATAAAATGTTCTTACACTCAAAACTTATCAAAACTATCCCATGGAGTGTTTGCCTTCAGCAAAGCAAAAGATGGTCCAAAAAAATATCAAAGTATGCCACTTTTTTCTTTTTTTAGGCAGTGAATGCCAAGCACTGTCAAAGTGGAAAATATCCAAATTAATTTCTTCAACATAAACCTGGGCACTACAAATGTAGGAAAACCTGAAACTGACAACCAAATTACAAGTCAAAGTAAGACATGAGGTAACAAAAAGGATCAGACACCGAGCAAAGAAAAAGGAGTATTTATACAGCTGAGGAAGCTAATGACAGTCACAGGGCAGGTGTGGAAATTATTAAACTGGGACCTGGTGGGTGGGGAGGCAGAAAGCAAGACTAACCTTGTAAAATGAAAGAACAGACTAAGGACATTAAACAAGAGCCAGTGAAATAGAAGAGGAACTTAGCCAAATCTAACATAGAAAATCTGGAAATCTGAACACAATAAAGGCAACTAAAACCCATAAACCATGACAAACTGTATCCAGGGGGTCTAGGGGCTCTGCAAATAATATACAGAATGAGTGAAAAGATTAGTGATTTAAGGTAAAGCTATCAGACTTCAGTAAAAGATAAAATCATGTTGGTCACAAGTATAGAATCCTGTTCTTCTAAAGCCCTTCTGCATTGCAAGAGCTGATCTGAACATTTGAACGGGGCGATATTTTGCCCTGGAAAATGACTAAGCAGAAAGTTAAATCAAAGGTTCAGCCATTCAGAGCTATACACTCGAGTTGGGTGGGCTGCTCTGGCCACCCGAAGACTCAGTCTTTGGTATACTTTTATATATAAGGCATTACTGTCTTCCCATATTTGTTCCTTAATTGCTCAGAGAGGTGCTGGTCCTTACTCCTTCCGTTCTCAGGACTACGTGCTGCTTTCTGTTCCTTATGCCCGTACTGAATTGGGTAAAAAGGTTTGGCTACTCTACACCTCCAGCACGAATAAATGTTGCAGAATAACTGGAAACTAACAGGGTGAATCTTTTTGAGTGCCTTCAAATCCATACCGAGAATACTTGAGGCCGACTCCATTACATGTACTTGTTTTTTCATAATCTGCTTGTAAATTCAATACTTTTTCTTTCAGTTGTCTGTGTTTTTATCTGTGTAATTTTTAAACTGTGTTTTGTATTTGCCGCTGCCTATCTTGGCCAGGTCTCCTTTGAAAAAGAGATTCTTAATCTTAATGGGATCTTCCTGGTTGAATAAAGGTTCTAATGAAAAAATTTAAAGATTCAAACAGCTAACAAATCAATCAAGACTAAAACCAGCCAACTGTTTGTGGGAGTCCTTCTAACCAAAGAGTATCCATAATTTAGGAAGGAGAAGCTATAACTTTGCTTCCTCTGAGGAGGATACCTGTGCACATTTGTGCATCTTACAATCTTTAATATAATTTTTTTTGTTGTTGTTTAATTAAGATTTAACATATTGTATACTGGAACTTTTAACAGAGTCAAGTTTCTATTCTACTTTATGAACTCACTGCTGGAGTTTGTTCCAAGGCATTTGCAGATTAGGTTGGAGTCCTTTGGTAGACAATAAAATGGTTGGGTGACGTTCTGAGTCCTTCAAAACGTCAAGTTTTAAACATTCTTAAATGTACTTAAGATGTTCTTTAGTATGTAAGTAAGTCATATGAGCAAAGTCAGCCAACAACACTATGGCTGGGGATTTCAGCTCTAAATCTGCAGTCCCACAAAGGAGATGTCAGTCTACTGGTATCTTCCTTTTAGAAGAAATTACAAAACTAGTTCAAGCCAGGAAGGGGAAGTTAGGTTGATAACGTAGTAAAAGGAAAAAGTTTATGGTCGGATAGCAAAACATCAAACTCTGTCAGCCTGCTTGTCTTACCAAAAGGTGTTAACAAAGACAGAAGATGATTCCATTTTTCAGAGGCTTCACACTGACCCATCAAAAACGCAAGCATGGACACACACCAGTCTTAACTTCTTTGGACAATTGCTTCACAAATTTTGACGCTATTTAAATCTTTTAGCCAGGAACACAGCAGGTACAAGCAAGAGTGTTTGAAAGAAAGGAAGTTTTAAAAAGTTTTTAAAGATTTTTTTTGTTCTCTGCCCCACTCATATCATACTGATACTTGCAGTTGCATATAACCTTGTATAATTTAGGTTCCTTTTCTTAAGAATCACTCTTTTATTTAAACAAGTTCGGCTTATTTACCCCAACGCTGGAACCGGCCAACGACTGCCAATTGGAAACGAGTGTCAGCTGCTGGCAGGTGGGGATGAGGGGAGGGCCAGATCAGTATATCCATATTATAGTATTTTCCCAGTCACTGAATAAGGAAAAATGTTTAAATTTATATCCAAGACAGCTTCTTTTTTTTTAAATAGAATTTTAAGAAAGTTTTTAGGGGAGTAATAATAACTGCTGGAGTAGGACTGCAAGGCATTAAGACAACTTCATCCATTCGTCCAGATGAGATAGAGGGTCTGATCAGAGAAATGACCTCCTATTATCTCTAAGCTCTTCTCTTTGACCATACTGGGAAACATCACAGGGTTAAGGAAAAATGGTATGAGAAATTCAGGGGAAAAAAAACTCAGAAAGAGAAATGGAATGGGATCTGATTGCACTAACCTACGATGTGCATCACTGAAACTATAGCTGTTTGATGACTATTCTTAAAAAAATGCTTCAAATAGGTTGTCTAATGTATTATAATCAGTCTTAAGCATTATTACAACAACAAGATAATGTAATATATTACTTTATATATCAAGGTTTATTATTTGAAAGAAAAAGGCAGAGAAGTGAAAGATTTGTTGTTGCAGGCTGCTCACACACAGTCTTGTCCTCATATTTATCCCCACAAATCACAGTTAGTATAACTGAATGAAAATATTTGAGCGTCGCTTTCAAAGTTGTTCCAACAAGGAGATACGGGAAAGAATTTTCTCCTGTCGTTCATAAAAAATGTCCCAATGCTACATGAGATGACAAAGAAAGCACTGCAGCTCCTTTCCTAAGTATTTAGATCATTATCAGCTCTTTTCGTGGCTGCTTTCTTGATAGTTTCAGGTTATTTAACTCAGTTAGGAACCTTCATCAAAAAAGACTATTTGACCTCTGAAACCTCTGTATTATGTATGTAAATGAACCAGCAGCCCATTCAGTCCATAAGTACCTCAGTTATCTCCTATAATTGTGAGACACACCTGTTTGTTTCGGTCCAGACTTTGTCTCCAGAACGTAGAAAAATGTGAATGGAGTTCAACGAGACAGCAGTGTGTCATAAGTTGGAAGATGATCTAACAGGCTAACAAGATATCTGATTGATTGTAAACTGTCAAATTGAGCAAAGTCTCATTCAGAACTGAGAAGTCCAGGTTTTAGTGGTGCATACATCTTTTATCATTATTATCTAAATCCAAAGCTACCAGGCCAGCTCCACACTTATCTCTCTCGGTGCATTATTACTTTTGTTGCTCTAATGCTCCTTGCAAGAGTTTCATAAAACTGGAATTGGCCTCACTCCCAGGGATGCGGGACTTTTCAGTCCTTCTAGAATATTTATCTTGCAGAATTACAGACACAAATAAAAAACTGTGTGAAAATGGGGTGATTAAGAATATAGCAGATAGTTTTTTTAAGATTTGTAAGTGAAATAGATTCAGAAATTGTGTGAATAGATTTTAGGAATTGCCATTAGTTACAGATGTTTATTGTTCCACCTTTGGTACAGGTGAATAAAGCATGTCATGTAAGTTTGTCAAGATTGCTCTTTTAAATATTACATTTAGATTAGTTCCTTTTTCTTATTCACTAATGGTTTTTACAACAGCCTGAAACAGATCAGAATGTTGAAACTAATTTCTCATCTTCTTTGTTTCTTCTTTTACTCACTCTGTGCAGCTTTGTGATGGTTGCCGTGAAAACATTATAGTTCAGGTAATTTAACTGTTTGCCATGGCCTAACAATACATGACTCAAACTGATTCAGGTTTTTATTTCCCTCAGATTATCAAGCAGCTCCTGATCTTATCTTTGTATCTTACGCGTTATTTATTTTTCAGCTTCCTTAACAAGCTACCTTTACTCTTCCCCTCCTGCCATGGAAACAATCTTTATGGGGCTCAAAGGGAATTATTCACAGTCTCCTCAGGACTCTGACAAGGTCACGGGCTTTCTGTCTCCCCACTCTCTTGGCTTCTGTCCTGAACCATAATTGATTAGGTTAAGCAGCAAGAGAGGGAAGGTCACGCCTGCAGTGGGTGATGTGGAGCACTCAACAGAGTGCGTGTCCACAGACACATGCTTTCCATCACCCAGAGACAACTGTGGCGCGGACAGCATGAACTCTACTTTGAAATGTATCTGTTCACAATTAGGTTCAGTAGCAAGATGTAGAAATTGCACTTGCTCCAAACAGCAGCGGTAGCAAAGTTTGACCTAATGTATCGTCAAGAAATATTAAGATTTTCATTTATGAAAAGCAAACCTTGCTTTTGGCATCCGGAGCCGATAAAAGTAGAGCATCCATTAATGCAAGAAAATCTTACAAATTAATCCCAACAAGAACATTATGAGATGGACAGGAAAGAATGCTGATCTCAGTTTGTGCAGCTTGGATGGCTCTGAATCAGCATGGCTTTGCTTGACCTGCCTGGAATTGTTGTAGGACAGAAAACTCACCAAACTGACATAGATAGACTGGATCTGGGTACAGTAAATCTCTTAGAAGATCTCAATGTTTTTCATTCTTTTTCCTCTGCACTGAAAGTCAGTGAGCCAACTCACTAAATCCAAAGGCAGCAGTTGCTGGCCCAGGTTGATACCATTCAGACAACAATCATAAAAACTGACAATGCTCACTGTGGGAACAAGCACAACATCCAGTCTGTGCATATGAAATGCATATTTTACCCATTGAAAAGACATTGACATTTCTGGTCTCTCATGATGTTCCTGGAGAGATTTTGAAGACGGTGTAGAGAATCTTATTCAGGAAAAACCTGTTCAACATAAGAGGATAGCTGAAATAAAAAACATTGAGCGTGGGGCTGCATTTCATCCTTATCCCTGCATGGATTGTTTATTTATAAAAATAATAAGGAAAAAAAAACAGGTAGATGGATGATCAGCTCTCTGGTGGCTTTGCATTCCACTCAGTAGTCAATAGGAGAATAGCCATAGTGTTCTCAGTGCTGCAACTGTTCTTCGGCATAAACCATTTGACTTTATTCATAGTTTTTCACACCTGTTGTTTTGCTCAGCATGAGAAGCCCCTTACAGCTGCAAATTGCAAATTGAAAGTAGAACGAAGAGTGATTGATTCAGACTCAAACAACATATTTCCTCACTTATTCCCAGCAGTTCGCAGCTATGTCCTGTAGATATTTCCGTCTTACTTTGCACTTATTTTGTGTCATCTCAAGGCACTTCAAAGACACAATCCAATTCAAGCCAATTAGAAACCAATTCATTGTCATAGAATTATGATTCTATGATCCAATCAAATCTAATTCATTAATTTCCAAATCAGTCAAATTCGTACATATAAAGCCAATTTTTAAAAAAAAGTGCCCCAGCTAAGGTCCATTTTGGGTCTTCGGTGTAGTAACAATGTGTTTTTAGATCCTTATAAATTAAGTGCATCCATTTATGTTTGGGCAAGTCCTGTTAAAATACTTTCAGAGCATAGAGTTCCACTGCAGAGTACACTGTTAATATGTAAGTAATATGTGCAGGAGCTCAGTATTTTGGCATTCTTTACGAAGTCAAATAGCATATTTATGAATGTGTGGTGGCTCACAACTTTGTTAGGCTTCATCAGGCAAATGGGAGGACTGCGTGTGGGCTATCTGTTAGTCTGTGGCTGCTGCACTCCAGGCTTGTTTCCCGTTTCCTCTTTGTCTTGAGGATTTGACAGCTCAGACAGGACAAGGATGCAGAGAGTATTCGTCTTAATTTAAAAATTCCTGGAGGAGTTTACAAGTGGGGAGTTTTAAGTGGGGAGTTTCACCCCATTTTCTATCCCCACTGGATTTGAAGTGACAGTTTAAGAGACTTTGGGAGGTGCATGAGCTTTATTATTGGACCTGTCTGAACTGATGAGACTTAGAGAGAGTTTTCACCACTCTTCTTGCTTTACTCTTCGTTGCAACACTCAGATTTCAACACCACTTGTCTGTTATCCGAAAGAAACTATTATTTAGAAAGCCAAATGCCATTCTCTATTTTATGTGAGGTCTGCAAGCATATTGTAACAAATGGACACATAACAACATGGATGGATAATTATAAATTTTTAATTCAATACATACAGAACTTTAAATGTTGCCCTAAAGCCAGAATGATTAAGTGAAGCACCATACAGAATAATACATAAATGATATGATATACTGTACGATCTGCAGACATATAACCCTTTTGTATCATCCGAATTATTAATTGCCCCTTCATCTGAATGCAGCTGCCGTTTTAATTTTCGTCTGCCTGACCTGGGATCATTGTGACAAGGAGTTGAAGATATATGAAATACAGAACTAACAGCTGCATGTGAATGAGCAGCATGGCTCTGCTATCCCCATGCAGAGAGCAGCTTAGAGAGGCCGGCCAGAGTGATGATGAGTCCATCCTTTGCAAATAAATTGAGGTTGACTTTGTGAGGGCCTTGAGGATGGGAAAAGGGATAGAATGAGAATGTGCTGTTGCTTCGTTGTGAGATTATATTCATGGAAAATGGGAGGCAATGGTAAGTGAATGAGGCTACAAAACTTCATGAAACCCTCGAACAGGTGAAAGGCAGATAACCCCAACCCCTGGCATCAATGTGGAAGAAAAGAAAAATATTAATCAAATGGTGGAAACACTTTCATTTTCATCAGTGAAATGAGAGAAAAAAAAAACATAGAGCGAACTTGCTTCATGTCATTTTGTTGTTTTTTTGAAGATGCAAAACAGGAGCTTGACAAAGAAAGAAGTAAAAAATAGCATGTAGCCCAGTGTTGTAACACTCCTGGTGAAAAATGTTCTCTTCCTTGACAGCGCATCTCTTAAGGCTGTGCCATCTTTTTTCATCTTAAAAGGGCAAAACCAGATCTGAATATTCATGAACAGCACTTTCTGTAGACCTCTGTGTTTGAATGCATTAATGAAACACAAAATGTTTCTATAAACAAAAGTAGCAGCAACAATACAATGAAATTATAAGACTTTCTGAAGGGGTCATTAAATTTGAGAGAATAATAAAACCCTTTAGAGACTTTGCATACTGCATGTAGCGATCAAGTTGTGCAATTAAATTATTTGGACCCCCCACAGTGAGAAACGGAGTTAATTAGCATCAGACTGCTTCAGTGTGATGAGGTGAGCCAGTATCACACAGGTGCATTTGTTACTCTGTTTTGCTGAATAATCAAGCAAGTGATACTTAAAGAGCAAGGAAAGATCTGTACAGGAGAGTCTAGTGTACTCTTTGTCATGGAAAACGTGCAAATATCTTTTTAATATCCACTGCAGTGCTTTGCTCTGAGCGAGCCAGTTCCCAAGTAACAAACCTACAACAACAAGGAGCCTAAAAACAAATTACAAAGGGAATTGTAACAGCTTAGTTTGAATGGAAGTTTTAAAGGGAAATATTCATTGTCATGTGGCTGGTATTTAAACTGGTGTAGTTTTGAATAAGGAGAACTTTTTAAAATCTCACTTTGGCTTGGTGATAATTGTGAGAAGTGTTTCAGAACATTTCAGTGTCTCTTAACCCTTGAACCAAAAGCTGTTATATTTGGCCATACAGTTGGGGAGCTGTTAATAACTCTCAGGGTTAAAAAGATGGCAATGAGTCTATGCTTCCAACACAACCCATCCAGCAGAAAGAAGTGTTGTCATGTTACATAAAAAGTACACTTCTAACATTTATCATTCATCGATGCGTACATGTAATCTCAATGTTTCTCAGTATTAGCGCATGCACAAGCACATAATTTGTAAAGCAATGCCTGTGCACAGAATAGTGTGTCTTATATACCATCAAACAAGTCCACATAGAGAGGGTTGTAATGGCCTTGGAAATCGAGTGACATTCAATGAGGCATCAAATAAATCACCAAATTAATGCCAAACATGTCACGAACATCCCAAAACAAACATCTCACAATAGCAAATACAGTCACCTAACAGTCAGATGTCCAGTTGGGCCTACAGACAGTCTTAACCAGATCACTTTTCATACTTAGTGCACAGCAGTAGATGCCTCTGTGCCTGCACACATTAGTTTGGATTTAGATTTAGGGGAATCCAAAAGCCAAACACCTATTACTAAGTGTGTGATTGCAATAGACTTACACATGTATAATGGAGATATAGGCTGACTTGGCTTTATTACCAAACCACCCAGTATTCTCTCGCCTTCTGTTCAGTCTTTTGTGAGTCTCACGTCATACTCATCAGTTGTGAGGCCCAACAATTGTTTAAGTTTAGGCACTTTTAGAACTTTGCATGTTGCTTACAAATTGACAGTTTGACATGGTGGGATTTGGCTGGCCCAAATGGGAAATGGGAGCATTTTCTTCATGTGAATAGATTGACTAGCAAGAAGAGAGGGCAAATGAGGCCACCTGCTCTCTGTTGCTCTCCCTGTGTAAAGCCAAAGGTCTGATGTGCCACAAGCTGATTGCCTCTTCAGTCTGTCTGACCAAGTCAAATTTACCTGATGGTATTCCTCACTTAAGTACCAACATGAACTGGTCTTTCAATTGTCTTCAAAGCCTGACTGCCTTAGCACCACGGACCCTCATCTGAAAACAGACACACATACAAGGATTGCCCTGATAGGATTTTTTAGGATAACCTAACAAAAATAACAAAATGTAACAACGACACCAAAAATAGTAAGTATGGGTGATCAAAGAGTTTGCTGCATGTGAAAAAAGAATGAAGAGACATCCAACTGACCCACTGAATTTTAAGTTGTATGGCTCTGTCATGGCTCACTGCAAATCTGAAATCCCTTCATGTCACACACTCATGGTGTAGTCAGACAGACATTTTCTTCCCATTCATGTCCATATAGAACCGGCTAAAACACACACTGCCTCCTGGTTGGAAAGGACCCATTTTGAGTGTGTATGACTGACCTGGTTAACTGAAGAGTGTGTGGAACTGACCTCAAATTTTGAAATAATTGCTGTATATGCTTCACATGTCAGCACCTGTTTACCATGCTCATACTGACTGCTACTTATCTCTAAGTGACAATTAAAAGTGATAAAAACACATCTTTGTTGTTTCATCAAATTGTTTTTAAAATACAAACACGAAATAAAACAAATTGACAAATAATTTTATGTCGATTGATCTGGAATTAAATATCTAATAATATGGGTGTTGGGTCACGACGGAAGGTTTTTGCCTGCACATATCTGGCTCTGTCACATTCAGAGCTCCGTGCATTGTGAGTAATCCTGTCACGGTGAGTCTCCGGGTATAGGAGTGTGACTGCAAAGCAGGGATGAAAAGAGGTTGGATGCGGATGCCGGGGGTCTGAGCAGAGTACATAGCTTGTTACCCAGACATGAGGATGAGTGGTCGGCTGCATGGTGAGGAAGACAAGCTCCCTACAGGGGAGTGATGGCGGTGTGCTCACGGACAGCATGATGAATGAGGGAGGAAAGCTGCAGGAGGCCATAAATCAATATCTTCTCTTCTCATCTCTCTTTTAAGATGGTTACTTTCTTACACGTCTTCATGTCCTGTCTTATTTCAAAGATGATAGAGGAACACCCAGAACTAACTCAGTGATATCCACGAACCTGACTCCTGGGAAGCTGTTAACTGTTTTTGCATTCTGGTCCCTAAACAGCTCTTTGTGTAGTATTTTTCAGATTCAAAGCAATACCTACCTAAACAAATGAAGTCATCATTAGGGGGTCCTGTAGAACTTTACTATTCCATTGCTAAAAGCTTTGGCCTGACTCAGTGAATGAATTATCAAATGTAGATTATTTTAAAGCTGCTGTGTCTCCTGAACGAAGACTAAAACACATTAATCCCATCCTCATTCAAGGTTTCTTTCCACAATAGTATAAATCGAAACCAAATCAACCATTAGAGATGTGCGATTATGCACATTGTCGTGAAAGGTATTGGAATCAAAAGCTCTATCAACTAAACCAAAAGCAATGCCAAAAAAAGGGATCCAAAGGCTGGCATGACAACAACAACGATGATGACAATGATAATGTTGATGAGGATCTGACAGTATCAGTATCCGTACTGAGGGAGATAATGACTAACTTAAGGCAGGTGTGATACTCCTGAAATAGAGTACAAGTGTGCTACCAAGGGTCAGAGAATTGTTGAGTTGAAAGTGAGAGTTCTTTGAGTCACAAAGGGGCCTCTCTTTTAACCTGGCAAGATCACCATGGTAACCGAGGTCCGAACCTGGTTGGAGGAGTTTGTGTTCAGAGTTTCAGATGTAATTACAAGGAAAAAGCAACAGACTTTCATTGGTTCTTGTCTTGATGGTATCCCACACAGCAAACTTGGACTGAAAACAACATTTGAATGTTATCAGGCAGAATACTAGCAATTGATGTGGGACATTTTAACAAACGAATGTTGATCAAATGTTGGCATTTTATCCTCAAATTTAACCACATCTCAAAACTGTTACAATGATATATTTTCAGAATTTAAATTCAAGAAATACTTGAATCACTGTGGATTTTAATCTAAAGTAATCATCAGCCCTTATGACCATAACTAAACTAAACTAACTAATAGATATTCAGATATTCAGGAATATGTTAAATATATAAACTTGTTAAAAAACCAAAAAGCTGCAGTTACAGTAAAACAACACGTAGGCTGTGCCTCGTGTTACCATGGGAACCATGTATGAGTGGGCAAGCCGTTCGGATCACATAAAATGTCACTTTGATTTGTTCACTAACTTATTTGATTTTCACATTATTATTATTATAAACAAGGTGAGGCTGCGTTTCAGTTTTATGCTCCTAAAATCTGGAACAGTCTTCCAGAAGATGTGAGACAGGCTCAACTCTGACAATGTTTAAATCCAGGCTGAAAACAGTTCTATTTAGCTGTGCATATGACACCTGAAAGTATTTTATCTGCACTCTTCACTTTTTAATTAACTAATGATTATTTTAATGGGTTTTTAATTATTATTATTATTATATTTTTTATTTTTTTATTTTTTTTATTTCTTTTTAATGATTTTATTGCCTTCTTGTGATTTTATGTAGCTGTCAAGCACTTTGAATTGCCCTGTGTATGAATTGTGCTCTATAAATAAAATTGCCTTAAAATTGCCATTATTATCATTGTTATTGGACAGTAGCAGAGTTAAATGTACTAATTTGCATAACTAACAATTGTCAATAGTTTTTTATTGTTTTAATTGCAGCATTCTTTTTTCTGTAATAATTTTTAAAATTTTTCACTTTTCTCTATTTCTAAAACCTGCCTTTTTTCAATCAATGGTATGTGAGGTTATAATGGTATTTTATGTGGAAGGTGCATGTAAAACACCCACTTCATGTAAACATGCACAGATTCTGAAGAGGAAAGCCTGAGTTAACAAAGAGGAATCATAACCACTGTAGTAGTTCCTGTTATCCCAAAGTGGAGGTTTTGGTTTTGTCAATTCAGCTAACAAAAGAAAACGTCTGGCTGTGTTGAACTTGCTTTGTAGCATATCCTTCAGGCTGAAGTACTACGAGTCACAGAACAAAACAGAAAAACTCAAATACGATCTTAACAGAGAATAACACAGAAATAAAGGAAACTGGTCCAATGGAATAAGGCCAAAACAGGACCAAAAGCATAAAGCCTAAAAAGCATAAATCCACAGATCTACAGAAACTATCTATTGTATGTTTATTTTGATTATATATTATGTGTTGTACTGGTCAGAAGAAGAATTGGTTGACGAAAATTGTTCTCATTTCAGCCTCCTCGCCTACATGTGGTGTCCTTTCAACCCGTATAAAAAAAATGATAAAAAAAAACTTTTCTATGCTCTATTCAATTTCACATTTACTTTATTTTCATAGAACCTATTCCTTGACAACCTAGGAAAACATAATGAGGTTAAGGATAGGTGGCAGGAGATTTTTCTCAACAATTCTCAATGAGTGAAGGACTGCACTGCAATGAGAATCCGACCACTCTTCCAGGAAGCTGTGATGTGGGTCTGCGCCACTGAAACTACCAATGATCAATAAATATTAGGCAAAAAGCGCTTTAGGTACTTTGTCTAATCCAACCATATCATATCAAGACATACAAAGTATTACTTTGTAGTCACGTTCCGCTCACACTTACTTTCCTGTCCTCGTATTTGTCAAGCATCGCTTTGAAAAGGAATTGTTGGACAGAACTCTCTCCTTTTTTCCTGAAAGTTGCTTCATTATTACCTATGCTAAAGTGGATAATAAAAGAAGCATCCTCTCCCTTGTATTCTGGGTCATTTCTTTCAGTTAGAAACCCTCCTAAGCAAAAAAAGACTTTTCGACCGGACCCTAAGCTTCCCTTGTTTATTTCAGTTAGTTTTGCTTCCTGCTTTCAAGTCCAATCAGGTTTCACTGATTGCCATTCGGCTGTTTCTTGTGATTATTACCTCCCTGTCTACTGCCAGGTTTTGTTTGCTTGTTGCCAGATCATCGTCTTATCCCAGGGTTGTTTCAATCCTCCTTCCATTGTGTCTGTGTAGCTGTTTTGGGAGTTGGTCTTTGTGGATCTATATCTCCTGGAATCCCTGCCCTGCAGCACTTTCCCTTTTGTTCAGTCAGTATGTTATTAAAACGCTCTACTGCTTCATCAACCAGTTGCCGACTGTTTTCTGTGTTAGAGTCCTCCTCTACTACAGAATATGACAAAGTGGGTCAAACAGTGAGTTGAGAAGAAGCAGTTGACAGGAGTGGGATGAATAACATGAGCTTTGAGAATGCAGGCAACTTTTAACAAGTAACAGTTTCTATAGAGCAGATAATTCAGATGTTATCCTGGTATGTAGTTGATGTTTTCACTATTTCATGCATCCGTTCGTCCATCCTGCATTTCAGCTTACTGCTTTCATTTAATAGTTACTGTCAACCAGCATCCCTCTCACATTAAGTTTATCTCAGCCCCGTGTGGGAGGGAGAGAGATGTCTTAGCTGGAGGGCTCCATGGAACTTCATTGTCTTCATGCAGACATTCTGCGTTTGGCTCAGCAGACCAGTAATCACATCTTTTCAGATCAGTGACCCACAGGAACCAGTTGCAAGCACTTACTATCAGGTCATCATCTGGAAACATCCCGGTTGCAATGTCAAGTTGCTGCGTATTACAGATTAGGGGCAAATACCCTGACCCCTTTAGCAATCGTTTCGTATATCAGGAAGGACAGTTTAGGTCAAATAATGGCATCAATGAAACACAAAGGTCAACATTTGTGGTTTCAATCTTCCTTGAATTTAGACAATCTTTTCAAACAAGTTTATCTTTTGCAAGAGTTTATAAAGAAGAAAAACAAATTCTGTGTACTGGTACTGGACCCTTGTGTGTGTGTATACATAAATGAATCAATAGCTAAGTCTAACAAGAAAAAAATTTTTACACTTGAACCAAGTAAGTGCTTGATGCTCAGTGAAATGGATAAAAGCAGAATAAATAAAATGGAGGACAAAGAGCCTGTGAGTCACCAGACCAAAGACCTCTCCTTCTCAGTGCCCCTCTGCGTAATGCAACAGAGAAAAAACAGAAAAATCTGTCCCAGAAGGTGAGATAAAGCTACTATGTACACAAATTTTGGCATGTATGGTAGTGTACAGTTAAATATGCATGCTAAATTTATATGTGTTATGTGCCGTATTTATCATCAATACAAGTATGCACTCATAGCTCAGGTTTATTTGGGCACTAAAAGCAGTGTGTAGTGAGTAGGATGATTTGTAGCAGAGCTTCTATCCACTATTGTTATGTGACTTACAGCAGACTCTTTCATCAGCTTTTTGTCTGTTTTTAGATTTATTCATCTGATGCTACACTACAAAAAAGTTTGAAAACATGACATAATGACAAGATGCAGACTTGATGTCAACTGTTTGAGTGTATTGTTATGTTGCCTCACTTGTTGTGTAGTCTGATCATGAGACTTTGAGTGCAAAGTTTAAAAAACTTTGATTTACTCCACTATAAAATACATTTTACTTAAACCCCACATTTTTAGGAATTATGAAAATCTTCTCTGCCATGGGTCACATAGGAAATGTAGCTTAGCAACAGAGTCTTTGTATTTGAGTATTTGGTTGCAAGCTAGAAGCAAGTTAGCCACAGTTAACATGCTACATAAATACACAATAATAACTGGTAGAGTTACCTGTAACCTGTAAGTCAAGGGGGTTAAAGTACAGTTGCTGCCAATTAAGCCAAATCAAAGATTTTACTTGGTTTATCAACACCAAAAAGTCCACTTATGGGGGAATGAGTGAAGGAGAGGTATTTATAAAAAACAAGACACCCTGCTTTGACTCTTGAGCGGAACTAATTGTGAGTGAGAAAGTCTCTTACCCTTTAACAGAAGCTGTGGTATCATCACTAACGCCTGCGCCGTGCTCATCACCCGGACAATCAGACAGGCTGGTCTGACATACATATATTAAACTGGCATGACTGTTTAACATTGTCAAGACAAATGGGGGACAAGCTTGTCATTTGTCATGTCATTTCAACACATTACAAGGCCTCACCGCTTAATGGGGACTTACCAAGCTGTGCTCATTTAAAGTGTTTCTGTGAAACCAGCCTGAAGAAGGCTGCTGATCTGGAACACAGTCTATCTTACGTCAGCGTTTACCATTTGGCAACACGTTATCAGCTGAGTTCTATCACAGTCAAACCAAAGGCTTATGTTTATTTTCATCTCTGGCTGAGAGTCTCAGCTGTTGCTTTGCACATTTCTTTTATCCTTTTTGTTTCACACTCATGTGCTTGGATGTGTCTCTGTGTGACTTAATCTGTTAGTAAACCAAGACTCTGGTATCATTCACTAAGGGAGTAGCTGAGAAGTTTACACAGCACAATGAAGTCAGCAAAGATGCATAAAAACACATTAATAAGAGCAGAAAAAGAGGCACTGGGAACCCACATAACTGTCACATCACTTAAACCATTTAAGAGAATTTCTCCATAAAACTTCTTTGGGTCCTTCCTTTGAAGATGTTTCCTTTAAAATGGGGGAGCAGAACGAGGAAACACGTTTAAATTTGATCCCATTCTTAAATGCAAGAAATCTAAAAGGAACATTTTTTGTGGAAGATGAATTATTTTAAACACCCCCGACAGAACAACATTCTATTTCTCAAAGAGTTACATCTTCTTAATGGTGACCACAAAGCTGCAGTCACCCTTTATTGTTTCCACTGGTGGTAAAGAGAGACCTGGAAATAGTCGTATTTAGGGCTTTGAGCTCACTGACTGACAGCTTATACGAGGAGATAAATGCTCAGGCGTGCATTCTTTTTGAGCAATCAGCAGCAGAACACAGGGTTTATGTTATGTTAAACTGCGTGGAAATAGAGCACCAGTTAATTTTCATTGTGGGAATTTAAACCTGTCTTGTGCTTTTTCTACCTGATGTATCTTGTCATTGTGCATATCCACATATCCTGTTGTGCTTACGGTCACTGCAGAAATCAATAGAACTGATTTAAAGGAGCCATGGCACGAAATTTTCACTTTTTAAGGTTGTTTAACATTAATATGAGTTCCCCTAGCCTGCCTGCAGTCCCCCAGTGGCTAAAAATGACGATAGACCTAAACCATGGAATGAAAATTATTCTCCGCCTTTGGTAATGTGACCATGCAGATGGCCTGATCGGGAAAGCTGCCGCTTATGACGTGGAGGTTGTTTCCCCCCAGAGCCAATAAACTGCCTTTCCCCGCCCACAGCTCTTTGGCTAGCTCATTGCTCTGTACATGGATGTAAAAAATCTAATTTCGGCCGCTTGTATTCGCGATCTCGTTCTCTCGGTCACTACCCACAGCTCGTGACCATAGGTGAGGGTAGGAACATAGATTGACCGGTAAATCGAGAGCTTCGCCTTCTGGCTCAGCTCCTTTTTCACCACGACGGGCCTGTGCAGAGCCCGCATCACTGCAGACGCCGCACCGATCCGCCTGTCAATCTCCTGCTCCATTCGCCCCCTTACTTGGGGAAGGATCTCATTCCCGAGAGTAAGTAATTTAACGCTCTATAATTGTGTTGCTTTCCTGTATGTACAGTATATTTACATAACTTGTTACCACAAGAAAGTGTCTGTATCATTTGCTATGCAGCTAATAGCATCTGCAAGCTCTTATCTCTGCCAACTGGGCTGTTGGAGGTGTTTGCATGCCCATGAGATGGTTAGCTCGCTCATTTTAGACCAAAACCCCCTACTTCAAGCTTCCTGAAGAAGAATGAATCTGCAAATTCAGTGCATTTCATCAGGATAATGATTCATTCATGGTTCCAGAGTCAAAACGGTCAGTCTGTCTGTGTCATTAGCTCTGCAGCTAATAGCTCGGTCACTGTCGCTAATGTAACAGTAAATAGCATGAGGTATGCGAGTGGACACCTCATTTACTGTAACGCCAGTGTTGTGTACTTATTTGTTGTTTTGATAGCCGTCCTGCTGTTGGTGTTATGGCATGCACGATATCTGCCTTTCCCCTGATTGAAATGACCAGCGCTACGTGCATCTTTGCAAACCAGAGCAATCTTTGCCCCGCCTTTCTCCTCTTAATTTGCATTTAAAGCTGCAGACCCTAAACAGCTCATTCAGAGGATCCTAAGGAAAGCTCATTTTTGGGACTGGCTGTAATCCTGCACCAAGGCAGAATTTTGGGGGAAAAAACTCAGATACAGTGTAAGGGGACCACTAAAGCCTATAAAAATATATAAAAGCTTCCATTTATTTTCCTGCCATGGCGCCTTTAACAACCCTTTTTTGTTTTTTTAACATTTTTACCAGTAGAATTAGCTGAAATGTCATACTGCTATGTACAGTGTACAGTGCTGGTTTAAATATAGAGTGGATTTTCAATGGTGTATTACTCTATTTTAAAATGATTAAGAAAGCTACTGTTAAACCTACATCCTGTGCAAGCAAACAATGAGTGTAATCAGTTAAAAGTGGTGGCCATTTTCTTGGTAGTCTGGCACTGAAAAGCAAAAGTAACGAGGTCGATTTTTGGGGAACTTATCCCACAAAACTGGATTCAGCAGGAAGGATTAAGCGCAATGTCCCTGCATAAAGTTTAGCAGTATTTGTGATTATATTCAAATAGAAACGTATGCTTTAGATTCCTCATTACAAAACAAACTATTTATATTTTTAGTATATATTGATCTAGCTGCTAGATGTTCAAATTTATGGGGATTTATTAGAAAGATAAAAAGCTGATTTGTTTTACCTTTTGTAAATAAGTAATAGAGTGATGGTAGACACTGTAAAATTACACAAAACCTACTGTTTTTTTTAAGGTAATTCAAAATACAGAAAATACTAGAAAATAATGGATAATGTTAAGTGCGCTTTGAAATAACCAGATAGCTACCAGCGTTACTATTTTACTGTTATTTCACGTTCATATTCTTTATCGTGTTTGAAGTAGAACATGTCAGGAAAACTATTTTTAATTTGGATGGCATGCCTCTTCGGGTGGATTCTAAAGTACTGCCTCGAGCAGACATTCGCTTTGGTGCCTCCGCCATTATTGACTTGTGTGTATCAGGACTTCCCATGAGTATTGAGCAAACAGAGTGGCCTGCAGAGAGCTGTCTCTCATCATCTCCTGGCTCTTTACTCTCCTCGACAGCATCTGCAAGCAAATATTTGACTTGAGATAAGTTTCACATTACCAGGAGATCAAAATTTGTTGGCAGAAATGGCACAGCCACCGTCTTCAGTTCAAAGCTGAAACTGAACTGAAACATTTATTGTTCAATTTTGCAGTGGTTGTGTGTACATTTCAACTGGCAAACTACTTCAGTGAAGACAATGCCTCATTTTTTTTCAAATTATTGGCATGCAATTTACACCTGAAGCCCAATTAAGCATCTAAGCAGAGAGTGTTTATTACACATGTGGCTGCAAATTTCAGTTCAGCTCTCACTGGATAGCAATCTGACTGAAGCTCAAGAGGGAAACGAAAATAAGAGTTTGATTGGGCTCTGAAGCCAGAGGAAAACACTAACAGTGTAAAGTGTTAATAAGGCTGTTCGGAGAGAAAAGTCTAAGCTCTGACATGACTTAATAAGCCATTAACTTGATTTTTATATGAAAAACAACTTAAAACATAGGCATTTCTATGTGGAATAATCAAGGTTGGAGTACATGCAAAAGTGTCAAGTGTTGAGGATTTGAATTGGAACAAAATAAAAGCACAAAGAGAGATACCTACAGTGTTGAATCCACTTATTTTTGGGAAACAATGCTTTCAAAAAAGATGAAAAGAAAGAGTCTTCATTTAGCTGTCTGATATTTGTTGCCAAAATTGTTTGTTTTTAATGCATCAATATCGTCATTGAAATCGTAAAAGAAGGAGAAAAGAAAAAGAGGAAAGAAACACAGATCAGCAGGAGGTATGCTTGTTGTTCACAGCAATCAATATAGTATATATCAGTAAGCTACTTCCATCTGCTGACCAGCATTAAACAGACAATCGTTAGGGGGCTTCCTGTCTCACGCAATACAGATTGTTCAGTGAACAAGGCATGAAGCAGAGCAGAAATGGACAACAGAGAAAACAATGCTCAGTTTGTTCAACACTGTGTTTGCGTCTCTGGGAATGTGTATTTTTTTCATGTCTTTGCACAAATTGCTTGTCGAATTGACCGTATTCAATATATTTCTCCCTTATTCTATGTGGTGAGATTATTTAGTGAGAGTTCAGTAAAAGTAGGATGTTAGGCTTGGCCAGAGCAGCTCTGTTATTCTAATAACCTTGGAGGTGAGTATATTATTTTTCTGTGTAATAGGTTGGAGCTTTGATGAAAAGTTGTCAACTTCACAGTTTTTTCAGCTGCTTCCCAAAGAAGTAATAGCTCATAGAATTGCAGAGTGCTTCTCACTCGTACTGCTTCCCAATTGTCAATCAATTTTCTGCACAACAGATTCATACATTGCTCTAATTGTGTTTGTATAGGATCTGCTTAGTACTACATTGGCAAACAGTGCTACACCCACTTCTACTTCACTGAACAGGAAAAGAGGGCTTTGTTGTGTTGGCAGGAGAGGATGAATCTGCCACTCCTTGAGAACAATCAAACCTCTGCTGGACAGCAAATGTAACCACAAGAGCAAACATACTATCAAAGGAGCACTCTGTATTCCAATAACTTTGAAATAGCTGTTACCTTAAAAACTGTATGTTCACACGCCTACAAACTCATGTTTGCTCATGCTGCAGACAGGAACTTGACTCATTGGACTCATTGCTGGAAGAAAATAATATTTCAAGCTCTGTGCAAAGCATCTGGGACCACAGCATATGAACTTTCTTTTATGTTGTCAGTAAATCATCGCTTAAAGAGGACATCAGTGACATAACATTTCAAAACAAATCAGTAGAACTCATTTCTTTCACTGAAACCTGAAAATTGGTACACGGTGTAAAATACTGTAATGATTTGCTAAATATTTACACCAAATATTTAAGTGAAAACGGTACAAGGACAACATCCATATTCAAAACTCAAAAAAACTTTGTATTTTTAAAGATATCTATTTGTTTTGCAATATATTCCAAAAGACAGAGTGGCAGGAGAGTCTTTACATCTGTGTTGCGTCACCTTTCTTTTGAACAATACTCTCAAAGAGGGAACTGAGTAGTGCAGCTGTTTCATCGTTGTAGAAAAAGTGAAATGGTTTAATGTACTATTTTATATTTGCTCGAGAGAACAGATATACTCTTTTTCAAATATTTTAGATGGTTTTATGGACCCATATAAACTCATTTTGAGAATACTTTTTAAACCAATGTTGGAATGGTTCAAATTCATGAATTTATCATTTATCATGTAGCTGTGTTTAGATTTGTGGTCAAGCTGATACGTTTCTCAAATCCAAACTTTTGGACAGTGTGCACTGTTATTTGCAAGTGATCAGATAGGATTTGTGTGTCGAGACATCACTAAGCTCTGTATACTGGCTGCTGTGGAGGCAACCTTGGTAACTTGGTGTCTCTAAAAGCACAAGCAGAGAATTTTGTCGCCTTTTGTCCATAATGTTGTTCTCCATGTTGCCCTCTGTGATTCCAGGGCTGAGAAACGTATTTGCGTTCATTGATACAGATGAGTTCAGATACGTCATCTGTAATCAAATCATATCAAGTCAAATCTAATATGTTCATGAAGCCAATTTAAAACAACCACTGCGGAACAAAGTGCTGCACAGAAAATGAAAAAGATAAGAAACGAAAACTTATAAGCAGAGGTACAGTAAGAGCAAAAAAGACAACAGCAAGTCAAATCTAAAACAAAAAGACTTCCTTAAAAAGTATGAAATAAAACAATAAAATGCATGAGTGAAAAGACTATTAAAAGAAAAAGAAACCGCATTCAAGATCTGATTTATGGAGTTATTCTTTTCTTTTTTTTACATTTACGTGCTCTCTGATATATTTCAAATGACATCTTTTTGTACTTCCATCTGAGGGAAAAAATGTGCTCATACTCACAAGTAGCCTCTGACTAAATACAGCAGACTATGAGCACCCAGACTGTGTATTCTAATAGCAGTCAAAAACTTCTCTTGTATTTGGATTTTATTATTGACGAAAAAAGATTAAATCTCTAACCAATTTATGTGGTTTCAGATAACCTTGTTGTTTCCTTGTCAGTTAGTGACATTTACTAACTAACATAAATAGGCTTTTACTAGGCATAGAGGTTACATGACTGAACCTATGTGTTTAACTGTCATTGTCACTGTGAAATTTTGTTAATAAGGTGACAATCAAAAACAAATAGTCAACAGGCGGCCAACAATGCAAAACGTCATGATAAAAGAATGAAGGAATAGCCAACACCTGCCCCTGATGCAGTCTAAAAAGGGTCCTACATATTAAAGAGCTCCTAAATCCTTTTAGGAGTCATAGGATCCAAATAACTTTATGGAGTGAAAGAGTAGTCTTCACTTTAAGTTCATATTTATTATAACGCCAATTCCCGAAAAGTTGGAATTCTGTGTAAAATGTAAACAGATATAATGCAAAGATTGACAAATACCATTAGCCAATATCTTGTGCACATAAAATGTAGAAAAAATATATGTTTAAAGTGACATATTATACTATTTCATGAGAAATATTAGCTCATCTTGAATTTGATGGCAGCAACACATCTCAAAAAGCTATGGCAGAGCAACAAAAGGCTGGTATAGTAAGTGTTACTAAAAAGAAACAGCAGGAGGAACATGTTTCAACTAATTAGTCTATTTGGCAACAGGACATTGACATGACTGAGTATAAAAACAGCATCAGGAAGAGTCTCTCAGCAGTAAAGATATAGTAGATATCTGCAAAAAAAACAATCATCTACAAACAGTTAAGCAATTACAGAATGATGTTGAAGATTCCATCGTTTCTTCATCAATTCTTCAAAGAACGTGGCCGGAAAATAATACTGGATGCTTGTGATCTCAGGCTCCACAGGTGGCACAGCAATAAAAACAGACATGATTCTGTGTTGGAAATCACTGCATGGACTCACGAACATTTCCAGAAATCGCTGTCTGGGAACACTGTTTACCATGTCAACATATGCAGGTTCAAGCTCTATAGCAAGAAGAAGCCATGTGTGAAGGTAGTCCAGAAAGGCTGCTGTCTTTTCTGAAACATGCTCATCTAAAATGAACCGAGCTAAGGAGGAACACTGTTCTGTGATCAGATGGATTGGAATTTGAAATTGGAATTGAAAACTTGCACATCTGAAAAGATACCATCAATGCTGAAAGGTACTGAATATACAGGTTTTAAATCAAAATATGCTTCCATACAGATTAAATCATTTTCAAGAAAAAGCATTTTTCGTGAAGACAATGCTTAAACACATTCATCATGTTCTTTGATTTCTCCAGTGCATTTAACACAATCCAGCCTGATCTGCTTAGTCTGAAACTCCAGAAGACTCAGGTGGAGGCCTCAACAATCACCTGGATTAATGACTACCTGACAAATAGACCACAGTTTGTCAGACTGAAGAATTGTGTGTCTAACCAGGTGATCAGCAGCACAGGAGCACCACAGGGGACTGTACTCTCACCATTCCTTTTCACTCTGTACACTTCAGACTTCCAGTACAAGTCAGACTCCTGTCATCTACAGAAATATTCAGATGACTCTGCAGTTGTCGGGTGTATCAGAGATGGACAAGAAGCTGAGTACAGAGAGCTGGTGGACCGCTTTGTGGCATGGTGTGGGAACAATCATCTCATCTTGAATGTTAACAAAACAAAGGAGATGATTGTAGATTTCAGGAGAAACAGGGTCAAACCCTGTTTCTATCATGGGAGAAGAAGTGGAGGTGGTTGAGGAATATAAATACCTTGGTGTTCATCTGGACAACAGACTGGACTGGAGACACAACAGTGAAGCAATCTACAAGAAAGGACAGAGCAGACTGTACTTCTTGAGGAAGCTAAGGTCCTTCAAGGTTTGCAACAAGATGTTGCAGATCTTCTACAAGTCTGTTGTTGAGAGCGTCATTTCCTCTGGCGTCATCTGTTGGGGCAGCAGCATCAGAACCAGGGACCTAAAAAGACTCAACAACCTGATAAAGAAGGCTGGTTCTGTTATGGGGACGACTGTGGAACCTCTGGAGACAATAATGCAAAGAAGGATTTTGCATAAAATCAAGAGAATTATGGACAACCCTGAACAACCTCTCCATGAGACTGTTATCGGAAAACAGAGTCTCTTCAGTCAAAGGCTTCTTCAGTTTGGATGCAAAACGGACCGCTACAGGAAAACTTTCCTGCCCACAGCCATCAGCATCTATAATAACTCCTTGATTTAATTGAGTTACATCAACATTTAATTTCCCTCTGGGATAAATAAAGTATTTTTGAATTGAATTGAATTTGAATCTATCACAACAACATGGCTTTGTAGTACATACGTCTGAGTACAGGACCGACCTGCCTACAGCCCAGACCTTTAACCAATTAAAAACGTTTTGTGTACCATGAAATGCAAAATGCACTAAAAAAAGACTCTGGACTGTTGAGCAACTAGAATCCCATTTCAAGAATGTGACAATATACCTCTCCCAGGGTCTAGTAACTGGTCTCATAAATTCCCAGATGCTTGTGGACTGTAGTTTTGATGCCTTTTTGGTCAAAGACAGTAATATGTTCACATTTTGAATAATTTACATAAATAAGGTAGTAAATAAGTTCGTAGTTTATAAATTGTAAAAGTAATTTCATGCTTAAAATTTTTTGAGTTTGAAATCTAGTCAGAGTGTGACCTCTTTATCACAAACGATCTTTGTTGAATTGTACGTGCAGCTACGTGAGCGCTCTTTAGCGTATGCGCTACGCTACGGTAAAGTGCTTCGGCAGAAACCAGTCTGAAAACAGTCCATGTACACGCTAAATGTGTCCTACACGCTTGTGTCTTGGGAAACATTCGTCTCTGTGAGTATTAATGTGAAAACACTTGGATGTGTGTTGAAATTATTTGGTTAAAATGCGGTGCCGATGTGATACACTATGTAATATGCACGATGTTTAAGCTAGGCTAATCAATTCAAGTGTGGTATCAACACGTGGGTATTATCTAGCAATGTGTGTTACCTTTTCTGTATATTTTAGTTACAAAACATAAAAATAAAGAAAAACTTTCAGCATTTGATGTGTTGTCTATGTTCCATTTTGAGCAAAAAAAATTTTTCTATATTTTACGCCACATCATAATGGAAATGTTGTCCGTGTGCATATATTTCCGGACCTGTTGGTTCAACAAGTCACATAAAATGTCGATTTTTATTGTGGTAATCTCATTCAAATGTTGTGATCAATGTTCATGGTGAGAACTAGAGCCTGGCTCGGGCCGGATTTTTCTGTCCGAGCCCGGCCCTCAACCGACAGAAAAGTTCTCAAATGCGACCCGAGCCCTTGATTAATTAAAATATTTGTGTCCGAGCCCGCCGGAAGCCCGAGACCAGTGACCAACGCAAGACGGCGCACCTTAATCAGTAAATACACATTGGTGACAGCGCACCATTATCCACCATAATCCATTATAAAACATACACATTAATGGTGGTGCACCATAACAAATGCACAAGCACTCTTCGACCAGAATAAACACCCATTAAACTCAATACAGAGAGATAAAAAAGTTCGAACAGCTCTTGCATTGCACGTGTCCAGCTTGTTCTTGTTCATCATCGGCCCGAACAACCAGCTTAAAGCGTTTCCACACAGTGGATTTCCCCCTCATTTTCCACGACTTCAGTTCTCCAGAAGCTATTTTTCTTTTAATGTCCTCCATAGCGCTTCCAGCCAACTGAGCTCGGCTGCACTGATCGCACGTGTTTAATGTAAAGTTGTTCGAATGTTCGATATGCGTGCCGAGCATGCACAGACCACAGATGCACACAGATGGATGCTGCACGGCATGAGGCACGAATAGCCTACCAACATTTTCATTTATGCATATTCAGTTATTTATGTTTATCACAAAAACTGACGTTTGCAATGAACTGAAACCTGTCCTCTGGCTGTTTATAATTTTCACGATGTCTGCTTGCTTTCGAGCCCGACCCGAGTCCGACAAGACATTCTAATTTTTTGTCCGAGTCCGGCCCGGCCCGTCGGGCTTCGGTCGGGTTGCCATACTCTAGTGAGAACACAAGGTTTTTTTTAAAGGACAAGACCGTTTTTTTGACATTGGGCCCTTGATTTCACATTATAACATGATGTTCTACTCACCCCTGCTTGTTGTTGGTAATTTGGAGCTGTTCCGAAGATATTCGAGAGGCGTCTGGCTGCTCTCTTGAGATATTCGGCCATGAAACGGTTTCCTATGGGCAACGTTATACAGGCACAAACTATGCTGTTTATAATTTATTAATTACTCTACACTAGCACTGATAACGTGGAGGTGCGTCGCTTACTTAAAAAAATCCGGGTTACTAATTTTGAATTTTAGCCGAATGAATAAATAGGCAGCAGGTCTGTGGGCTGTCTGTGGCAGTAGCACGACGAGGACGTCAGTAACACCCACTTTACGACAAAAATTCAAAATTACAGTAACCCGGATTTTTTTAAGTTAACGACGCACCTCCACGTTATCAGTGCTAGTGTACAGTAATTAATAAATTATAAACAGCATAGTTTGTGCCTGTATAAGCTTGCCCATAGGAAACCGTTTCATGGCCGAATATCTCAAGAGAGCAGCCAGACGCCTCTCGAATATCTTCGGAACAGCTCCAAATTACCAACAACAAGCAGGGGTGAGTAGAACATCATGTCATAATGTGAAATCAAGGGCCCAATGTCAAAAAAACGGTCTTGTCCTTTAACTGAAAAATGTCCCCCTGGCATAGGTTCCACCAGCAGCAAAAGGGTCAGAAATTAGACAATTTAATCTTTCGTTCTTATCTTCGGTAATCTTTTTATTCAGCAGAAATTACACATTTTACATTCATAGTTTCACAAGCACAGGCTCAGCAAGAGGATGTCACATGCTTTTATCTGCTTACGATCAGAGAAAAATTATTTTCATCCAATAATATCAACTGATGAAATGTTAAAGGATCACCGGCAGATTCACAAATAGCAGAAAAGTGAGGGTAATACAGATGAAATTCATACAAATCTTTATTCTATGTCACCTTGTCATTTAAGTTTCTGCATGCTGTAATGTTTTACACCAGGATTGTGGGACAGTCCTGCCCAGTGTAGCCTAATTCATCCTCTGGGATCCAAAAGCATGTCAATAAAATTTCATAGCAATCTACCTGATGGTTATTGAAAGATTTCAGTTTGCCACCAAAGTGGTAAGCAGGCAGATAGATTATTACTGAAACGGCATGCCACATTTCACTATACAAAGTGCATACAATAAGCCACTTCAATAAAGATTGCCCGCTTTGAGCATCCAGCCCATGGGGTGATGCATCGCTAATACAAACAAACCATAGATCTCTTCACATCTCTGTCTCAAGCTGAACACTAAACCAGCCCGATGCCAGAGAGCAGGTGGCCTGTGTGGGTGTTCGTTTTGACAATTATACACGCTGCCTTGTCTTTTCTTACACAGAGAAGACGCTGCAGTGCCTAATATCATCTCATCTTACATCCTTAATGCTTCAGTCACCTGTGAGGCTAATCCTAAAAAGACTTGCTCAGAGTCGGCTGTTTTAGTTCTTTTCAGCTCGCCACGGGCTCAAACTGATTCGAATGATGCCTCTGTAAATTTCATTTGTATTTCTAATGAAACTCAGGTTTATTTACACTCACCAAAACATTTCTCCCTGTCTTGCATTATCCTCAGCGGGTATGTGGAATAACGCCAGATCATTGGTTGGCTGTAGTTTGTACAAAATCCAGCCCTGTTAAATCATAATTAAATCAGCCCAGTATGGGTTCTAAATTGGCGTGCATCTGCAACTTAGTAAAGGCCCGGGAATTGTGTGATCACTGCTGGTTTTCAAATCAATAACTACACATATTTCAAGGCTAATACAAATTACACTTCTATCACATGTATTATAGGGAATATTTTGTGGTCTTTCTGTTTCCTTCAGTATGTTTTAGTACATGTGCAAAGTCGCAAAGCCTAAAATCCAAAGGAGAGGGATTTATTCTTTCAAACCAAAACCCTGATTCTGAAATGTTTGTAGTCCAGGGCTTTCATGCTTTACTTATCTATAACACTGTGAAACATATTTCCATAATGCCTTACTGGTGGTCAGTTTGGTATACCTCAAAGTAAGACACGTGTTATCAGTCGCTGACCAATCGGAGCAGTTTGGTGGCCTTAAAGGGATTGTTTGCTTTTTTTCCCTAAGAGTAGAATAGTGGGAAATACTTGTGAGTACCAACTGACTTGCTTGCAGTTGTCAGTTTGCTCTCAGTTTGATGAATCCGAGAGAAAGTCTGACAGGGAACTCAACCAAGAGCTGCTCACAAGGGGTCCACAGAAAAGCTCTTTTTTTTTTTCCATCCCCAGCAACTCAAACCTAAAAACTTTCAGTGTTGTCCATCTCTTTTCACCACTAAGAATGCTCCAGGTGTTGCACTGCATGCACTGTGGATAGCAAATGTTTCCTGCCACTGATCAGAGTCTCCCTCAGTAGCTTACTGCCAGACATTACTTTTGCAAAAATTAAAAAGATGGTAAGCACTATGACTTTCCCTGGCTTTCAATTAAAGGCGGGGTAGGGGATCTTTTTCTGGAGCATTTTTTTTTACATATTACTTGAAATACTCTTCACACCCCCATTGCAACCAATTAATTAAAAATTTTGACACAAATATGAAAAGTTTTAGTGGCCTCTAGAACGTACAATCTAGGAAAAACACTATCGTTCACAATGATTGGATTCTGATGCCGTCTATCAAACTGCAACCTGCTCCCCCCCCTGTGTGCGTACCCTGCTCCGTGAACGAATTACGCGTCCAGAAGCTTGGCAGGAAGCTAAACTAGAGCCAGCTTGGCTAGCACCTAGCATTATTAAACGTATAGTTAGCATAAACTAAATACTAAATACGGCAACGATCGATGCTTGCTGTCAGAACAGCGCTCGTGCACCTTCGTGCTCGTGCGCGTTCATGTACTCTAGAGGCGTGTCTTCGGAGGGAAAGTGAAGAAAAGGGTTGGGACTTTTTACCTGTGTATTTTCAAAATGCAGCTTCGCTGGACTCAAAATCCAGGATCTCCTACCCTACCTTTAATCCTTACTGTCCCGTAGTTGGTGTTAAAGGATTAGACCAGTGGACTTATGAGTCCCAGATAAGCGTGAGGATAGGTATGGCTGCCTCCTGTTATTTTATGTTCTTTGGTTGAGTAAACTCTTTAGAATTCACTAGAAACATGATTTTTTTTTCTGAATTTGGCTTTAAATTTCAATGTTCAAAATAGAAATTAAGACAAAGTATCCCTTTAAAAACCCAAAAACTGAGGATTTTAGACAAATTTAACATGTAAACCTTTTCTGGAAGACCTCAAAATAAACGAGCGTGTACGTAAGTTTAATATATAAATATATTGCAATAATAACTCAATGGAAAAACAAAAAGTCAAGTTTTTGTTCCAAGGTTAGGGGGAAAAGTGAATTAAATCCAAAATAGTTTTTATACAGCCAATGTATCTGTGAAGAGGTCTATGAATAAATGTATATGAAAACACTAGCTCCATGTGGCTCGCAGTAATGGGAAAGCACATTATTCCAAAACTTTTAGACCTAGCATGGCTTCTCGTTCCCCTCTTGTAGTTCAGCTCGACATTCCCCACAACTCAAGCTGCATCCATTAATCTGCAGTCGACTGCTCACCTCTGACATCTCAATCAAAGTTGGAAATATTGCTTGGAAAAAAGAGCTAAACAATTCTTGGTGCTCACCAGAAAATCTCTGTTTTCAGTCATCCCTCCTGACAGCATCCCAGCTTTTTTAAGTTGCGTGCAAGAAATGTAGCTTGAAATTGCTTTGTCTTTTCCTCCCCAATGGAACAAGTGTTTGGAAATCAACAACCATGAAAGTAGATACAGACATATTATCCAGTAATGACTGACAGGCATTCTGACATATTGTTGTTTTCCCATTCCAGCAACAAACATAGAGAGCGTTTGGATGACAGGGCACAGATGTCTTCAGCTCTATCTCTTCTTTGACTTTGTATTTAAAGATTCAGAAATCTTTGTTTTCTTACCTTTGCTGTGCTGCTAAACATTTTCACGATATATACAGACGCAAGATTCATTACACCCTATCTCAGATTTAATCAAGTAACCTTTAGCAGTGAGACATTTGCTCAAAGAGAGAGTTCACAGCACAGCAGAGTGTAATGTCAGTGTGTGACATATAACAAGGGCACATCTTTCATCTCAGTTTGAAGAACATTAACTGTTGAGTTTTACACTTGTGCTGCCATGTTAAAATTCTACTGGCAAAACTTTCTCACTTAATTCTATTAATGTTGTGAAGCATCTTTCATGCTCCGTGAATTTAACAGCAGCATAATGAGCAACTGAATATTCAGAGTTACTGATTGTAAACACACATGCCCTGAAATTAGAGGGAACATAACCTAAGGTGGCAACATCTCTGTCCTTTCAGGAGAGTGTTTTTTTATTTATTTTTTCAACCCAAGGGACTTTCAAGAGCACTGGAGGAGCATATGCTGCACACAGCATGTATAATGACATCCATCATAGCCATCAATAACCGTAATGTTCACCCAGACATTCATGTAACACTTACTAGGATGAGGAATGAGGCATTTAAGTGAGGCCAAACGTATTTTAGAAATACCCTATTTAATTTTCCTGGTTTTATGATCAAATGCCAAATTAAAAGCAGCAATAATATTTGGTTAATGTGTAAAAATGAAAATGAGTAGATTAGTAACTTATCAGTAAGTTAAAAGGCAATCGCAGTCTCAGTAATGGACGAGAATACATTTACCAGCAGTAGCTCAAATCTCCTGGCTTTTCAGCTTCTTTTCTGTAAGAATTCAATTTTAATTAACCATCTTTGGTCTAACAGTATTTCATGTTCACATAAACTGCTCAGAGATTAAAAGTTAATGCATTTGAAAACTCATTTCCAACAGCCTGTTACAGAATCCATGTACACCACGCTCATATGGAGGTCAGAACGTATCTGATATGTTCTTTTAATGATTTGACATAAACACGAAATCTTATGTGACATTTTTACACAAATGATGCCTTTCTCTCTTTTCTGTGTTTTAAGTGACTTATTAGAATGACAAAGAATTCAGCAGCCTTTGGTATAACAACTGTAGTATCGCTGGGTGAAAACATCAGTGTCTGGGTAGGACAACTCTTGGTTCATGTGCTCCAGATGAAGACAGCCCCGTTTTCAGCAGTATGTAGGATTAAAGAATTCTGATCACCGACACAGTGCACAGAGCCTTTCTATCAAATAAATTCAAATCAAATGTATTTATATAGCACATTTCATGTACAAAACAATTCAAAGTGCTTTACATAAAATAAAAGCATTGCAGCAGGGAGTGGAAGAAGCATTAAAAGTACATAAAAGAATATTAAGAGAAACAATAAAAATTATTCAAATGAATTTAAAAACGAGCAACAGTCCAGATAAATTAAAAGATATCGTGCAGATTTCATGCATAGACACATGAGAAAAGAAATGTTTTCAACCTGGATTTAAAAATGTCTACCACATCACTTCTATCACATTATTGTAAGGATTGCTCCTAACAGCAGAAAGACAAGAATCTGAAGTTTTAAATCCCAGATCCAGCTGTACACACCCCTGCCTTCATTTGAATCATTTCCTGCTATGAATAGGGATTTTACCCGTTCCATTTTACCCGATTTTACTGATGTTTTCACCCAGTGTATGGGTGGAACTGGTGGAACTCTTAACAACACGAATGTGTGGTGATGACCAACTTGCCACAACACAGACATCACTGGCAAAAACCCTTTAAAGACACTTGCCATGGCCCTGGTAGAAAGAGTGCTGACATCATAAGGTAAAAGGACACACCTGCTGCTGTTATCTGGAGAGATAGCCTTCGGAACCCAATGAGGAAGTCTTTGCTTAGACCAGGCTGAATTAGCATAGAATACAATAGCTGCCTGGAGGAACTATCTCTGCACCTGTTGGATTTGCCTCTCCGTGTTTGAGCTCTGGAACTGGCATCAGAAGGTACAGCCTTGGGCTCCACCAATAGTCTCCTGGCACTGCCAATCACCAGACAGACAGGCATGCTTTGTGCTCGTCTCTTTATGTAGCCAAACAGCCAGAAGTTGGAGGACAAGGGCAAACAGAAGATTTTTTTGCCAGCTTTAGCTTGGTACTCATGGTGAGACATGAAACCCCTTCAGATCAGAAAGCAGCACAATAACTGGTAGGCAACAGTGACCAACACCAACAAGACCAGGAAGCCGGCCAGCCTGAATGGAGGAGGGGCTCTTTGCATGGTGAGAAGCATCGAGATATGGCTGTTGTTCCAGGTGGTGAGACCTGACTCTTTTATCACACATCATTTGTTTTAAGGCATGATTACAGAGGTCTTCAGCCAGGGCACACATACTATTTAAATGTACTGAGTTTATCAAACTTCAATGAAACAAGGTTTTCTGTTGATCAGGATCATAGCTAATGAATAGAACCAGGAAATAGATGGATTAAACAGCTCATTTGGGAAGCTGAGCTGTTTCTATCTGAGGTTTATTCTTTAGATCAGGTAGTGCTGGGCGGTATACTGGTTCACACAGAATACCGGTTTATAATTTCGTTATGATATGAATTTTTAATATACCGCCATACCGGTGTATTTGATTACACAACGGGGGGAACGCTGCTTCGCGCGACATTGTTTGAGACGGGACCCTTTTCAGTGTTGCGCTTCTAAACACGCATGTTTACTGTCTATGGGTGCGAGGTGGTAATAAGCAACTTAATAAGCACACGCGAAGGTGAAGGTGGATATTATTTACTTGGAAAGTTTCGAAATCGAAGCTACAGAACTAGTAGAACATGCTGACAAAGAAGAACTTGTGCCAAAAAAAGGAGCCGGTGTTCTGTCGATTTCTCCTACTTGTCGAGAATTGCTACTTTGTGGTTTTGCGCATGGGCCAGGCCAATTTTCTAAGTTTCGTTTTCACGCCCATAATGTTTTGCTACCCTGCGTCTTGGTGTGTAACTGTAACATCCTCAAAATCCTTATTATTTTCTCTTTTGGAAGACATGCAAAGTAATAAAACACTTATCGTATTAACAAGCAGTTAGCTTAACATGCACAAATGGGGTGTCTGAAATATGACGCATATTTGAGCATGTTGAATAAGTGGAAGGCGCCTATGAAAGTTACGTTATCCATGAGGCAGTGGCTTTTCTCTCACAATATATACACACATTTTTCTCTTCTGTATAAAAACATTAATTAATAACAGCGATGCTGTTTTTAGGATTGGAAGAAAACTGGACTACAGTTCACAAGTACCTTTCTGAGGGACACTTCTGTCTTTATTTAGGTGACTCTGCTCCATCATTGTCATGAATGCATTGAGAATGGGGAGCATTATTTGACAGGGTGTTATTGGATTATCAAAATGTGCTACCCTCTTAAATATTGATTAGAAAATGTTATGAACATGCTGCCATTCATCCTACAGTGGCAGTGAGGTTTAACATGAATGCATTGAGAATGGGGAGCATTATTTAACAGCGTGTTATTGGACTATCAAAATATGCTACCCTCTTAAATAAATCAATTTCATTACACTTTTTATAATTACACACATGAGAGACAAAAAAAACTTACTTTATGACTTTATTTGATATACAGAGGTAGAAAACCATAAAGTAGCATTTTTTGATAGGGTAGCACAAATCGATAGACAAGCCTATCGGTTTTTGCGGCGGTAGCATTTCTCGACGAAGTAGCACAAATCGACAGAACACCGTGTCTGTAGTTTGGAAGTTTTTTGGTTTAAAAAAAATCCGACGTCGACCAAACAACCATTTTATGCAAGTGTTGTCGGGCTACAGTTGTCGCTGGAGGTGGCAACACGAGCAATTTGCTCCATCACCTTAGCCGTAAGCATGTCTTAGAATATCAAGAATGCATGAAGTTAAGGTCAGCACCCGCCACATCAGCAGGTAACACGGGGAAAGCAAAAGAAAAGTCGAGCCAAATGTCATTTCAAGATGCACAGTAAAAGTTCTGTATTTTGACTGCAATTGTGTTTGCATTCCGATTCCTCACTTCATTAGAATCATGAGTAGCACTTCTTTGTAAACAGCATCATTTTGTGGGGCGTTATTCTATGACGGTAAAATAGACCATCCTAAGTTAATCTACTGCAGTAATTCTGTTCTCGATCTGTAGAAAATGCTGTGAACACCTAATTATGCATGAAAAAAAAATACTGTGATACCGTGAAAAAATACTGTGATATGTATTTTTGGTCATACCGCCCAGCACTAAGATCAGGTTTTTATGCTGTAAAAAAAGTACAAATATTCCTGCATATTTAATTCAGTATAACTTTGATATACCCTGATTTTTATGAATCCATTTCAGTCTTTGCACTTTCATTAGGAGAAACGTTTCTTTATAATAATTTGTTGTAAAACGTGTTTCTTTTTGCTGTCCAATCAAATCTTTCTCAGAGATAACACTCAGCTGTTTGCCTGTACATTAATTCACCATGAAATTCTTTTGGTGCTTGTACAATTTACTCACCACCAGGTAGCAGGGTTAAAGTTGCACATGATTCAAGGCGAGGTCAGTTTCCAGACCTCCTTTTCTTGCCTAAGGTAAGACATGAATGACTTAAAAAAGAACTTGCAAAATATAAACTTCTGTAATTATTTCTGCATTTTAAATTGGATGAATAGAGAAAAGAAATTCACAGATATTGTTTTATTAATTCTTTTCCCCTCATCTTCTAGTATCTTGCTTAAAGGTTTTACACTGGATGCCAAAGGTTGAAAAATACTTGCTTAGACATTTTTCTTAACATCTACTTGTGCACTTCTAACTTCAGTGGCATGAGAGAAACAGATACCTTTCACAGAGCTACTTTAATCTAGAAATTGTTGCTAAAGAAAGTAATTGGGATGAGGTTATCATATTCCAAAAATAGAGCCCTCAGCGACGCAGGCTGTCTCCACCACAGAATTAAGGCCTGTCATATTCTGGACATAGAGTCTCAGTTGATACTAGGCCACTGCTGTTTATATGTGTGTGTGTGTGTATCCCTACTCTACACTCCACTGTGAATTTCTTTTACTTTTTTACATTAAAATTAAAGACGTCTGTCAAATAGCACAACCGTGTTGGTACATTAAGCCATCACATGCTGGAGAATACACCAGCCCTGCATAATTAGATGTGAACCCCTGTTGGTTCCAGCAACTCAATTTGATCCCAAATACCACAGTTACTGTAAGTTAAATCATACACCTGAAGTGAGATATTATTTAAACTGAATTGATTCTCTCGTCTCTCTGAATGCTGCTCTTTTTTTAACACTTACCTGTTCAGCAACTCAAAGAAAATTCCACATTGAGCGCATGCATTTTCTAAACAGAGGATCTTTTTCTCATGTATGTTAGTCAGGAATTATTTTACCGAACAGGAGAAGCTTCTACATTTAATATTTGCCTTTTCAATCTGGATGTGAAAACAGCTTAAAGTTAAAATGTTTCATGTCTTTATTTCCACGTAGTTCCCGAAGTACTGCAATGGTATATTTACATAGGCTGGAGATGCTCTCTACTCGATATTTAACACCTTACCTTGAAGAAGCTTGACAGCTGACTTGCTGAACTTTGACAGTGGTGAGAGCCAGTCTTTAAACTGAACATGAGGACAGTAAGGAGTGTGACGTGACCCTTGCCTCCAGCTAGAAGTATAAGCAGGCTGTCATCCTGAGTGCACAAAGCTCCAAGCAGAGTGCTAACATTTGTCCACAGAGACGGGCCAGGCAGTGAGAGGAAGATGCAATGTTCAAAGGAAACCTGAGGTTGTGCATGTCCTTTTAATTGTGGTTTAAGGCCTAAAGCTCCAGACCCTGTAAGTGTCTTGGCATTGATGAAGACACCACTGGGTTCTCCTGTCTTCAGCCCTTTTCAGCAAAGGAATATGGCGAGCCTGTGGCAAAGAACTGACTGAACTGTAGTGACAGTAGTAATCCAGCATACAGTAGATAAGACTCACAAACCTCAATGTGCAAAATTCTTCAGTGCTAAAGATGAGCAAATCTCTGTAGCCCTCCTTTATGGTTCGATATCATTGTTCCTGAGACCGTAAATAAACTTTACCTCTGAGACCTTCTACGGACTCCGAAGGAATTGTGCTTGGGGCATCAGAGAAGAAAAGGAATATTTTATGTCTTATGTTTGAGGTCTGAGGCTTAGGGCCATTTCAGACCGGGGTGGGAAAGCGTGGCGGAACGGAAGCAATTTTCACCGGCGGAGGCGACACACCGACGCGGCAGTAGTCGGGCGGTAGCGGCGCGGGAGACGCCTCCGTCCCGCGCTGCTTTTGGAAAATAGAACTCGAGCGGAATTTGGACGGTAGCGGCCGGCGGTGTCCCGTTGAAATGAATGGGGAATGGAGTGGAACTACCGCGGCCGCGGACTGTCCGGTGTGAAAAGCCAAGTAGAACACACCGCCCGATAACCGGCGTTAAGACTGCCGTCGTCTCGCTGCCGCCACGCCACGCTCTGGTCTGAAATCCGCCTTAGGGTAGTCGTCCACTATTCCGGCACGTCAAGCCGTATCCAACGCATTCAATTCATTTTCAATGAAATCCGGCTGATCGTTGTCGCCGTGCTCGCAAAGCATGCTGGGATTCCGGCACGGCGAGCGGGGGACTTGCTGCACGTCAAAAAGTTGGGCTCGCTCGAACTTTATGCAAATTTGCCACGGCAGACGGAGTGCGTTATCCAATGAAAGTAGATCATGTGATCTCCTGTGTCGCAGCAGCAGCAGCAGCACAGCAGCTCTCCTCGCTCGCAGATCCACAGCCATGGTGAAATACGAAATAATGTTCCATTGCTGACGATTTATACACATTCATTTCCCTCCAAAACTCAAATTTTTAGAGGGAGAAACTTCGGTTGGTTAAAATCACAAGTTATTTACTTTCCCCCGGAGCCATTCTACACGCCCCTCTGTACACACCCACTGTAGTAGCAACACGGCGAGACTAGGCATCCAATCCGGCGAGTTAAGTTGACGTGCCGGAATAGTGGACGACTACCGTTAGGCGTCACAGTGGCTCTTTTTGGAAAAATCCCAAAAGCTTTCTTACAGGCTGAACTGTAGACATAGCAGCTCCAGCAAGCAAAGCTTGTGGGCTCCTACATATCATGCCAAGGAAGAGCCGCAAATCCAGTGCAATCAAACATAATATGCAGCTTCATGGAAATCTGTGATGGTACAAATGCAGGAAGTGTTTTGCTGTTTACTTAAAGACAAACGTGCACAAAACAGGGCCTGAAAGGGGTGTGCACGATGTCCCAACCACTCTGATCCATGCTTATGGATATGTTCAAGACGGGGCAAGTTGGGGATGCAAAGCCTATTTTGTTGGATAACTGAAGCCAGATTGTAGAATATATTGTGAGTTCAAATCACTTTCAATATTTCATCAGCGCAGAGAAAAAGCTGCTGAAATTCGCGGGTGATGCCTGGGCAAGATTCACAAAAAGTCAAGTTATTTTCACTTCGACCATTTAAATTTGGTCAACTGAAGAAACTACCTTAGTAGATGTAAAAATCCAGCTAAATCAAATGGCTTTAAATGTTAGCAGAACAGAGTGCTTATGTAAATATCCCACATTCCCCTTGTATCAGGAAGACAGTGCATGAACACGCAGTACAGTCAGAGCACACTGGAGACGCACACTCTGCCCTCCCCAGTCATCTCACCTGGCACCTAGTCACCATCTGCTCTCACGGATTGTATAAATGAACACATTCTTGAAATAGAGCCTGTGACAGCTTGCTCTCAGTCATTATGCTTCATATCCTCGTTAAGAGCCCTTTTCAAACTGCAGATCCAAGTTAACAAAGCTGTGTCCTGGGTTGCCATTTTGGACAAGGTGTAACTCAATCAGCATTATTGCTGTAGATACAGATTCCGCCCTAACACTACATGGTTACTGTAAGACTGCAAAGGTAAGTCAAACCTTCCAGGCTTAAAAATGTCCACGGTGGTCCAAAGAATGCACACCAAAAAAGAGAAAAAACAAACATGATCCAAAAGTTTGCAGAGCTCTGATTCTTTTATATATTTCTCTTCATAGGGAACAAAACAGGTCTTACTTTACATAGCCACAGGATGTCATTTTCCTATTCCTCAACCCCCAAGAGACAGCAAAAACAAAACAAAATCCCCAACATTCTGAACTACACCCCTTTTTAAATTATCAGCCTATACCACCTCTAATTCCAAAGGGGTGAAAAACCCTCAACACTAAACACAAACAATCTAAAACCCAAACAACATTCCTAAATATCTCCCCTCTCTCTCAACCAGTGTGGATTCCCCCAATGAGGCTGATTGAGAACACCAGGTCCTAATCAGCACTGCTCATGGGCGCGCTTCCATGGCAACACAGGACCAGGTGACCTCAAAAGAAGGAGAAAAGAATCAACACAAAATCTTAAACATTAAGTTAACACATCACCAAGTTTAAACCGTGTGGAAACAGAAAAACCCACATTAGATCAGAATATAAAAAAATACAAACATACACATGTCAGTGAGGGAAAAATACATCCCTCACAGTGACACTGTCACAGCCTGAGGGCTGCATTAAAGAAGAATTTACAGGAAATGTGTGTTCAGGGACCTCAAAGATTTTCTGGCCAATAACTGACCCATGACTCGGACATCAATCTCAGCACAACATCTTGAAGGATGCATCAGGTCCTAAAATGCACCTGGAGTGGAAAAGATCAAGGAGAGAGGGGGCTCATCAGAAGGACTATGAGCGAGGATGCATGGGGTGGGCTTTTCAGGGGTCTTTTTACCAGCTGAGACACATAAAAGAGCATATGATACCATATTGTAAAACTACAATTCAACAAATGCTGTCAAACTGATCAGAACCTTTTTATAAACTCACCCATATACGGTTTTACCAACAGAGCCATGCACAAGAATTATTACCCACCAATACCAACAAGCAACATGATAATGTGTCACTGTTTTTTTTCTCTAAGCTCTCCAGTGAATAAAAGCCAGCCAGATGTTTACTCTTCTTCTGTCTCTTGCTGTCTTTATTTTGGGTCTCTTCACCTCGTCTGCTGTGGTGTTTGCACCTTTTGGCAAAAGTGTTTTTCCCAGTTTTTTTTTTTTTCAAATCTTTACTTGAATATAAGTTCATGTTGAAAGTGTCTTTATGGTGTGAAGCGAAGCAGAAAGCCATTGTTGAGAAATGGTCACTGGGATGGAAACCAAAGTTGTAAAGTGTAGTATCTCAGCTCCCAGGTGCTCCCAGGCGGGTTCAGGCCCAGGAGTGAACATAATTAATGTCAGTGTACCCCAAACGAGTAAATGCACCTGGTGTTTGGATTCACCCACTTCTCTGGTGCTGCTTTAAAATCACAGGCAGAAGCAAAGGTATATCATTTTGTAGAATGCATGTTGCTTTAACTCTTCTCTCCTTGTCTCTTCCTTACTTATTTTGCCCTCATCTTAGGTGGGAAGGACTGAAGCAGAAGAAAAAAGACGAGGATCTACAAAGTAAGAAATAAGAAGAAAGTTGGGATGCGTAAAGATGTGTATACACACTGTCTTATAAACTTTTTAGCATGTATACTTATGGTATGTATCCTGCACACTGTTTTATAAGTAGAGCTCCATCTGCATCTAGCTTCAGTTTAATAAATAAGTAATAAATGAAAGAATGCAACCAAATATTAACGCTAATAATACCTACTGGTAACCATTGTTCATGCTGTCCGCTGTCGCGCTTCAGTACATTTGTATTATTTACATCAATATTTAAAAGTTATTCTCATTAGCTGCTTTTGTTCATTCTGTTCGAACACTTAACACGTGGACTTTTTGAATAAAATCATCTTAATGGATAGCAGCCTGTAAATGAGACTGTTTACCAGTAACGAGTAAAGCCACCATTATATGGCGTGAATCTTACATGAATTATGGGATCTGATTTATTTTCGTAGGTACGAGTCAAAATCTCGGGTAACAGAATGCTCTTTATTAGAAGCTATTTTTGAAAAGCGAATGAGCCCCTAACGAGCAAGTTTTAATGGAGTGTTTTCATTAGTCACTCAGTAAAGTTGGATTATTGGAGCTAGAAAAGCTGCAGGTCATTATTTCCTCACCACAGAACACTATATGAAGTCCCATAGCATATCCGATCTCATTATCACCAGACCAAACGTGTGAATATGTGAACATGCATCTGATTTAGATCACTTTGTTTCACCGAATAATGTGAATATACGCCGATGGTGTCAGATTTAATAGGAATGTGGCTCTGTCCTTAATGCAACATTTTTACAGCCAAGGAGACGCTGGCCACAGATGTCATGACTATGTCAGGTGACATCTGACTTCAGGCGGTTTGTTTTTACCACACTCTGAATCTTAGATGAGAGTTTACCTCTAAAGGCTTCATCAAAGAGTCGATGGCACCGGAATAAAGGCGACTGACGGATCATTTAAATGAAAATCAAGTTTAAACCTCGTTGATCAGTTCTTAGAGCATTTTTACATGCCAGAAGGCATGTCATGAGAAAATTACGCAGTTAGCACCATGACTGAACATTTCTGACATTAGTTGCTGTTTGATAATGTCATCAAACCAAAGCTCTACAACATCAGAATCTCTGTTTCTAATGATTCATAGCCATACATACCTTACTACACTTATGCATGGTGTGACTGAAAGTCTCCAAGTTGCTGTTAGAGTAAGAGTAGCTTCAGAGTGTTTTAGCAGAGATGAGTGTGAGCAGCTGCAAGCAAGCAGGGACGATGAGCAGGAGCCAATTTGCATTCCCATAGTCCCATGCATACTCAATGAGGCAATGCGTTGAATTCAGTCATTTTAAGTCATGAAAGGGTTTATTCCCTGAAAAGCAGCTTTGTAAAAAACATTCTTTTTGAAACATTTTGATTTACAGAAATTAGTTTTTCGGGGTTTCGTTAATATCAGGTCGGGACCTCGAAGACGTCTTGGATGAGACTATGTTCAGGGGAAAATAAATTATCTCCTTTTAGAGGACAGCTTGACCTCATTTTGCATTTGCTGAGTTAGTTTACTAAAACAACGTAGATGTCTGTGTCTGTTGTGTGTATGAGCTGTTGCATCTTTTTTTGCATTTCTGTATGCAGAAAAGCCTTTGTGTGCATGTATTTGTGTCTACACTCTGTTTAGCCCGCGGTCAGGCTGGGCTGTAAGCCAGCAACATCTGCAGGGGTCTTGAGAGAGTGCTGGATGGAGAAAAGCTGAAGATACCTGATCAGTGTGATGGATGCCTGTGAGCCTTGTGTGCACACTGACATGCACACCTGCCCCCCCGTGCCCCACTTATTGAATCCATGAATCAATTTAATGAGCAAAGGACGGGGTCAGGACTTCAATAAACACCCCACCAAGCTTTCAAATTTAATGTCTGCCCAATGAATGATACTGTATGTTCAACAAACATCTGCTGCAAAAGGACTTTCACTGTAAATTGGAAATTGAGTTTGAAGCTTTCACCATGTACAGTATGTGCTGTTGACTGCAGATTTTCCAGCTTGTGCATAAACATTTTGAAAAAACTGTCAGACTGCAAATGAGTTCAAACTTAGTGCAAAGTTTAATGTCTGCTTGTGTGTGGCTGAGCGTGAGTCTGTGGCAGTGTAAAAGACTGAGACTCCAGAAAGAGAATCAGACATCTTGCATTGATAATCAATACTGCTGCAGTGACCTGAGCATTTGCTCTGTAATTCGTCCCATTTAGAGCTACAGGGTTAGCTGTCTGACACAGACGATTCCATGATTTCCCTGTGGATAGACCCACGGACACATGGCGACTTCAGCATGCACATACCACTGATCTCTAAAGCCACCATCCCATCTCCTCTGGTAAATCCTTGAAATCTTGACTGAAAGTCACTTCACTGCTTTGCTAAAATAATCATCTTTATATGCGAAGGACTGGCACACATTTTCGGGCATTTCTTTTTCTTTTTTTTTAAATACAAAACTCCATCTTTCAACACAACTTCAGGATAAAACAATCGCTGCCAACCTCCTGATCTCCACATCCTGTGATTATAGACGTACTTTCCCCTCCACTGATTTGACCACAAGCCTGGATCCAGTTATGTGGTCATTCCAGGCAGCGAGGACAAAGCAGAAAGGACGAATGGTTGCTATTTAGATGTCTATGCCACCAGAATCTCAGCAGTGAATACATTTTTCTTCATACCACTGGGGACGCAGAGGCTAATGGAGCATGAGAGTGGCATTTCCCTCAGAGATATGTGGCTGAGTCACGCCCCCGTTTGGAGAAGAGCTGCAGGCAACCGTTGTATGAGCCTGAGACCAACAGGGCATGCTGTGAGAGCCTGGGCCAATTCAGGGGTAAACATCGATGACAGTAATTGGTGAACAGCGCGGCAGGGAATTTCACATATTTTTGTTCTCATTTCAGAATATACTGACTTTTTCAAGAAAGGAGTATCTGTATGCCAAAGTTCTTTTCAGTTTCTTGCCCAGAGTTGCCTGAGCTCCCCTTGATGCATGGGCAACATATACAGTCGTGTATTTTATAGGTCACAATTATCAAATCAAATCAAATCAAATTTATTTGTATAGCACATTTCATGTTCAAACAATTCAGGGTGCTTTACATAAAATAAAAGCATTGCAGCAGCGAGTGGAAGAACCATTAAAAATACATAAAATAATATAAAGAGAAACAAATAAAATAAGTTAAATGAATTTAAAAACAAGCAACAGTCTGGATAAGTTAAAAGATATCGTGCAGATTTCATGCATAGACACATGAGAAAAGAAATGTTTTTAATCTGGATTTAAAAATGTCTAATTAGTTGGATTGATTGAGTACAATACTCAGTGGCTCAACATTAGCTTTAATGCAGTGGTTGTAACTACAAAGAGCTTGTTTGGCTGCTAACACAACAAGCTGCTGTTGTCCATCACTCTCTCTAATTCAGTAGAGGCTTTAAAAGATGAGACAACAAAGGTTGCAGTATACATGTTAGACGCATAAATAAATTGGGGATAAACTTAAAACACTGCTGTTATCAGCTTTTTAAAGTTGATTTTAGGTTAAAATTTTTTCACAGAGATATTGTTATTTTATGGTCATGTTTGCTCTGTTTTAACTGTTGGTGTTATGCTGTAGAAGTTATTTTGTTTGTTTAATTTTGTACGAGGGGGGGGGGCATAGCACAACCTTAACAGTATGATACATGTGTATAACTGCAGCTTCCACAATAAAGTAGTGACGGCAACAAATGCTGCAAATCAACATTGAAAACGTCAGTGTTTTCGTGGTGAAAACATCGAATCATGCGCTGTATCTCTGGACACACGCGTGAACACACCTGTGGACGGTATTATTGAACTTGTTGGGAAAGTAAACGTTTAGCGGTGGGAGTCACAACCTGTGGTTTGACTGAGGTCTCTTATCAGTGGCTGCTGCTTATCACTCAGCCCCACAGCAGCAGAAACATACAGAAACTGTTATAGATTAACCTGAGAAGACATTATCTGTATCAACATATGTTGCATGACATTTTATTCATGTTTTTTTCTTTGCATCTCAGATAAACATATGCATCACTGAAGAACCCATGAGGGAAGTTGATAAAGTAAAATATATTATTCCACAGTTTCTTATATGTATGCAGCCCCAGAGTTGAGGCGATTTGTCTTTTTCTTACCTGTTGCCTGTTTGAGTTTGAATCTCTAACTGTTTTCCATCTTTTATGTTGAATATACTTACAACAGCTGCTTGCGTTATTACCATATTATTGAATTGTGATTGCTCTTTGGTTTAAGCCAAGTAAACAATAAAAACATGCACAGTACTGAGTCAAAAATAGTCTATTCGGTATTTAATTGGCTCCACTAATGATTAGTCAAATCGAATAAAGTTATAAAAGGGATATATCCATGTTTACAGATTATTGGCAGAGTGCAGCAACTTCGAGTTGCACTGTTCCCATCAACCTCTCAGATGGTCATCTGATAAACCTGCAGGTGAGTCGGAGTCTCAACGGCCCAAGGAATGAAGTTAATGATATGACTAACACAGGAAGAGGTGTGATGGATATTTATTATGATTACAATTTCCAATTATCCTTGAACAAATTAAACATATGAAGGGAGATCAAATCAGTTGCTGCAAATAAAATCAAGAGGTAGATTTTTTAAACTGGATCCTGGCTGCATTTACTACCATGCCTCCTCCTTCAAGTTCTGGTCCTTCTACTCTGATTTATTTTGCTTGAGATATAGTCAAATTTGAAAGTATCCACACAGCCACAAAAGCAGAAAGTGTTCTAGTGTTGTTTAACATAATAGAGGTGGAACAAAAGATATTTACATTTGGTATATACAAACGTACTTTTCACATGACGCCTTTGACGCCTCATCTCAGACCAACTGCATGTGAAAAGGACAATTTTGACCATATGCTGAGCTGGTAAATGGCTTCACAGAACTTTATGATTCAACGTGTCTACAACATGCTGCTTTACTTCTTTTTAATGAATATTTTATGATCTATCATTTATGACGGCTGTATATTGGGCATGAAATGATTTGGTGCTGAAAACTTGCCGACGCTGTGTTCTCCCTCTTCTTACCGTTACTCGCTCCTGATTCGAGCAGAACAAGTGGAGTGATATGTCTCATTTACATCTTTTGAGATTTTGTCAGTCTTCAGTGTATTCTGCTTTGATGATGCAAAATGACACAAGGTGTGCAGTCCTGCGGGGAGGACCTGCACAGACTTCATTACAAGGTGCTTTTAATTAGTCTTGGTAATTAAAAGCAGAATGTTGGGTGAAGATTGGCTTAAAGCTAAATTGAAATGGTTTTAAACATTTATGTGTTGGCTGATCTGGGTTAGCAAACCATCTCCGTGTTTTTCAGTCAGGTTCATGTGGCAGGAGAGTTGAACAGATGAAGGATTTCAAAGAAAACCTGCTTGACACCATCGTTATTACCTGCAAAGGGAAATGGGGAGCTGTGTAATGAGAAAATACAAAAAAGATAACTACTTGTAAAGTTGGGTATTGACATTTTTTCTCCCTTTTCTCGCTGACCATATGCCAACCAGAAGGGATTCATGGTATAATACTCACCCAAAGCCATATACCATTAAACACTATACCATTACGCAAATGTTTACCCCAGCTGTTAAAGAATTTGCAGTGTCAGGGGTTTAAAAGACTTTAGTCCTTCAAGATGATGTGAGTAGTTTAGGTTTTAATGAGTGGAACACACTTTGAAAAAAAAAAGCATATGGTGCTGAATGTTTGACGTTCTGGCAAAGGTTCTTAAAGGGACAGCAAGTTCCAAACCACAAGTTTTATTGAGTCGACCTTATTTGTCAGTACGTGCCCAGGGGTCACATGTTCATGCAAGTGGAGAAACTGTCATACATGATGGTGACGGTCACATTGTGAACATAAATTACTTTAGTTCTAAACAGGTTTGTTTACTAAACTCTAATCCAAGTGTTCTTGATATTTAAACCTAAACTCACGTAACCAAGTGAGTCAGATTTTTCAAAAATAACTTTTGGAAATATACAAAATATTTTGTAGAACAACACTTTAATTTTCATTAAATTAATTATTGGTTTCACCCTTTTCATGCACCAAACGTGGCCTTTCTTCATCCCAGGCCTGCTCACAAAATGGCATATTTACTGAACAAGGAGCAGCTGGTGACGTGGCTCATTGATACATATCTTTTAATCATTAAAAAGCACAATAAAAAGCCACTTCTGAAAAAAATTTCTTCAAAAGTGGCTTTTTATTGTGGTTTGTTTTATTAGGAGATGGAGGACATGCCCTGGCCCCCCTGGTTTCTAACTCCTCTGACCCAACCCTCAGACACACCAGGAGGTTTAATTTAATCAGATGCACGGATGCACCTGCTCCACAATCGAGCGCACCATAGGCATCTTAAAGGATGCTGCATGTGTCTGCACGCAGCCCTTCGGTCTTGTGCCCTTTAATGGGCATTTTTAACTTTCACCTATGCAAATTAGAAACAGCTGGCATGATCTTTTAATTCATGAGGAGATCGATCTAAGAATAAAAGTATAAACAATTTTACAGTCTAAGACTCTGATGTGAAGCTTTCTTAAGAATATATTTAAGAACAACTTAAGAAAGAATTTAGGAAAACTCTGATGGTGAATGAGGCCAGATGTATTTTAGCCTTGGACACACCAAACCAAGTAGTGAAAGAAATGTTTTAGCAAAGTGTTGTCATTGACTGAATGTAATTCAGCCCCTATTCCAAAGATTTTGCGTCTTCTTAAACCAAAATCTTGAGAATGACATCGTCTCCAGTGTTGAAAAGCTTCCTTTAGCTCCGGTTTCCTCCTGCATCCCTCCTCCTGTGCTCGATACTTTACTGAGTGCCATTTTGTTTTGTATTTCAGGGTATCTCATTTATGATTGCATGTTTTATCTCATTTAAAGGGTTTCATTTGTTTTATTATAGCAAATGTACAATATGAGGTCTTGGAAACAATGTAACAGTGAACACATTTAAATGGCACCAGAAAAAGCTTTTAGAATGCATAGAAACATGTTAATCCAACCCAAATCATACAAAACAGAGTAGAACTAATATACCTTGATAAGGTGGTTGAAGCTTGATTAATTAACCCCTTGATGTAAATGCTCAACCAGGTGCTCTCCACATGCACCCAGGTTTAATCAATGTGTGTCTCTTTGTAAAAAGTGTGTATTACATTACAGCCAAATTCCCAATAAAACGGCTCTCATTCACACACTTTTTTGTTTCTTTTGTCAGACTGATAAACACATCAAACATTGTGACTGTAATTTAGGACTGTATGTCAGTGTTGTGAAATGTAGCACACATGACTGGTTAAAGACATTTATTTTCTCATGTGTCTATGCATGAAATATCTTTTAACTTATCTAGACTGTTGCCTGTTTTTAAATTCATTTAAATGATTTTATTTGTTTCTCTTTATATTCTTTTATGTATTTTTTAATGCTTCTTGCTGCAATGCTTTTATTTTATGTAAAGCACTTTGAACTGTTTGTACATGAAATGTGCTATACAAATAAATTTGATTTGATTTGATTTGATTTGATGACCATATTGGGGAGTCATCCCACTAGACGCTGGGCTGGGTTTAGATTCCTAATTTTTTTCTTCTTCAGGTTTTAGTTGATTAAAATGCAGTGTGAGTAAACCTCGTCCATGCAAGCGGGAGATTACACTTCCTGTCTAGCTAACGGCCATCTGGACTTGATGATTGATGGCAACTGATTGGATAACTGCTGGGTTGTCTTCATATAACGACAGTGAGAAACCAAAAGGTAGACCTTCTTTTTCACACCCTTCAAAGAGAAGGGTGAAGCACTGTCAGTGAGGAGGGCTCGCCGAATGAGCTGCACCACAGGAACAAAGGGGAGAGGCTGCGGCTCGGCAAACAGCCATAATGTGGGTGAACTGTCCTTTAAGTCTCACTTTTTAGAATGCTAGGAAGATTCCTTTGTTTTTTATTTAAAAAAAGAAAAAAATAGCCTGCTGTGATCTTGTGGAGGAGGGAGCAATAAGGGAACTGAAAGTATCTAACCTGTTATTGGTGTGGAGGTGTTTTCCTCTTGCAAAACAAAGCCAAGTGTGACACTGACTACTGGGCCCTTAGGTGTTGGATGGACCTCAAAACAAACTTTTTGTCTGCCAGTTGTGATCTAAAATAAAAAATGATAAAGTGCGTACAGAGCTGTCTTCAGAGCTGGAGTGATGGTTTTTATTATGGTGGCTGTTCATTTTTGTTCCTATCTTTAAAAGGACAGAACAACTCTTTCCCTTTTAACATCAGCTCACGGTTGTTTAAAGTATTTCCAGACTGTCGCCCAGCTTCATAAATATCCTGTGTTTAATAACTGCAGGATCAACTGACAAAATCAGCATTCAAGCAGCTCAAAGACGACATCTGTGCAGTGAATTCAACTATGTAAAATGATCGCCAACAGAGAAAATTAGAGGCAGCAGAATGTCTTAAACATTATCTCTCACAGTCCACAGCATTGCAGTATCAGACATACTTGAGTCAGTATTTCAAATATTTTGCTTGCTTTAAAAGAAAAGTTTTCTATACCTGCTCTGCACCAATTGACATTTCATATTCAGTTATAAGCATTCCAAGCAGTATATTGTAGACTTTTTCCAGTGCGCTGCTCGGCTGCGAACCGCGTCCTGAGCATGTCAAGCTCGTTTTAAGTTTGTTTGTTAGTGTTTGTTAGTGTGCTCGTGTCGTTTGTTTTGTGTCCAAAATGTCACCCGTCACGTATACTCATTTGTAACGTGAAAGATGATTTATCCGTGGATTATACTGACTCTAATTGGGATTGCCACCATTGGGTAGCCCCCTGCACATTCAAAACTCTCGTTGGCACCTGAGAGAGAAATGGATCCATACTCTTACCCGGAACGTTGTCCAGGCGCACGGTACAGTCGGGATGCCCTGCTCGCACTTCGGCACAAACCACCATCCTTGTTGCCCCTGCCGTTCCTGAGAGACATCCCCGCTGAGCTGAGAAGGCCCACGCACAGGAAACGAGGCAGGAGAGGTGGAATACGGAACCGGCTCCGACGAAGATACACCAAACCTCCGCTTCCAGCAATTATACTCAGCAACGTTCGGTCTTTGAACAACAAGATTGATGACCTCCGAACCCATGCAAGGTACTGTTCTGAATTCCGCGAAGCTTCGCTGCTGTGTCTCACAGAGAGCTGATTGTAATCCAATGCTCCCGATTCCCTATTTGATATCAACGGATTCACTCTGGTCCGGCTCGATAGAAACAACAACTCTGGGAAAAGTAAGGGAGGTGGGATCTGTGTTTACATCAATGATCAGTGGTGCCGCCAATTCACTGTCAAAGAGACGCTGTGTGACTCAAACGTTGAGATGCTCTGTTTGACACTGAGGCCTTTCTATCTGCTACGCGAATTCGAATGTGTGCTTCTCTGTGTGGTGTACGTTCCACCAAGTGGCAAGGCATCGCTTGCCGCACCACGATCGCGGACCATGTTCACAGACTGTTACAGAAACACCCCGACGCACCTGCCATTGTGGCAGGGGATTTAAACCACTGCCAGTTGGACGCTGTTTTGCCTGGCTTTTACCAAGTAGTCAAAGGTGAAACACGAAAAGACAGACTGCTTGACAAATGCTACGTGAACGTGAAAGATGCCTATGGGTCTAAAATTAAACCTCCCATCGCCAATTCCGATCACAACGTGGTTCATCTAATTCCGACGTATAAATCAAAGCTGAAACGCTGTAAACCAGTAGAAAGACAAATACTATGCTGGTCCCCTGAAGCTTGCGAAGAACTGAGAGCTTGTTTTGAACTAACAGACTTGGATGTATTCCACGAGCAGAATTCCCTAGATGTCACCACCTCAGTCACCACGGACTATATTAATTTTTGCGCACAGTTAGTTATCCCCACCAAACGAGTAAAGATGTATCCCAACAATAAGCGATTTGTATCTAAGGAGATTAAAGACATAATCAACAAAAGGAACATAGCTTTCAAAAACAAGGATGCCATCCAATGTAAACAATTGGAGAGGGTTTTAAAAAACAAACTAAGGGAAGCTAAAATGGTGCACAGAGATCAACTGGAGGAGAACTTCAGATAAAAAACCCCAAAGAGACTCTGGGACAATATGAAAAAAATGACTGGAATGTCATCCTCCAATAAACCCATTGTGACTGGTAATGTTTGCAAATGAATTGAATGACTTTTTTTGTAGGTTTGATTCTTCCTCCCACCTCAAGGAATGTGAAAACATAGTTAAGACCATTAAACCATCTAACTCTGACAGAATTCTTATAACTGTAGAGGAGGTCAGGGGTACTTTCCAGCACAATAACACAAGGAAAGCATTAGGGCCTGATCACAGCAGCGCACTTTGCCAGGGAACTAGCCCCTGTATGGCAACCTATTTTTCAGCTGTCTATGGACACCCACCATATACCATTAGCATGGAAAACATCCCACATTAAGCCTATTCCCAAAAAGAAATGCTCAAAAGAGCACAATGACTATCGGCCAATAGCTCTTACATCGGTGATCATGAAGTCACTTGAGAAGATCATAGTTAAACATCTAAATAGACAGATGGGAGGGCTTCGAGACCCCTACCAATTTGCATACAAGCAAGGCCGTAGCACAGAGGATGCAGTGGTTTCATTGGTTCACATTAGTGTTGTGACGTTCGCGAACGAGCCGGTTCTTTTGAACGGCTCTTTGATATGAACGAAGGGAGCCGAGTCGCGGCGGCGCGGGAGCCGTTCTATTTCTCGTTCTTTTTTTTTTTTTTTTTTTTTTTACTCATGCGTGTTTTACGCAGCTCCCAGGGGACATCTAGTTGCGGATTCCCCCCACATAGGACAACTACGAGTAGGAGGGGTAGGGCGCAGGCAGCTTGCATGTGCCCTTCACATGAGCAGTGAGTGTCTGAGTGAGCACTGACACTTCTGTATGGGGGGGAGGCCTTCGTGGCGCGAAAATAAGCGCCTAAGCAGCGCCACGCCGACACGCACACACATAGAACGTGAGGGAAAAGTAATATAGGAATCTAGTCAGACAGTCAGTCACTCATTGCTCGCAGAAAGGGACATAAAGGGAAGCAGCCAAATTTGTTTCGAAATGAGCCAGAGAAAGAGGAGCAATATTGGGACCACTTTTCAGCTGAGGGGGATACCAAAGCTAAATGTAACTTATGCATCTTATGTATGATTTCTGCCGCATTCCCAAATGTGTGCAGGACTTTGCGTTTGTGGAGTAACCAGAGACAGTCAAATAAGACTAAGAAAAGCGGACATGGCGGAAATTGATTATAAGCATAAAATACTTAAAACATTTTTTTAAAAAAAGAGCCAAACGAGCCAGTTTTTTGAACGGCTCTTTGAAAGGAACGAGCCATAAAGAGCCGGATCCCCCAAAAGAGCCATAAATCCCATCTCTAGTTCACATAATATATAAACATTTGGACAAACCCAACACGTATGCCAGGGCTCTTTTCCTTGATTTTTCTTCAGCGTTCAACACCATTCAGCCAAATTTACTTCTGTCCAAAATGATTGTGTTTGAGATAAACCCATTTATTATTTGCTGGTACTTTTCTTTCCTTACAAACAGGGTCCAGCTGGTTAAGGTAAACAACACACTATCTTCTCCCATTACCACCAATGTTGGAATTCCCCAGGGTTGCATAAGCTCCCCCAGGTTGTTTACCATGACTGCACCACCAATGTGCCTAATCAATATCTTCTGAAATACTCAGACGACTCCACGTTAGTGACTCTTTTTACAAAAACAAAAACAAAACCTGATGACCACACTCTGTACCAAAGCAATGTGGACTGGTTAATTAAATGGTGTGATGATAACTACCTCATCATCAACACAGTGAAGACAGAGGAGGTAATTTTTGGAAAACCACCCAATCTCCAACTACCCCCAGTTAAAATCCATGACTCAGACATCACTCAGGTCTCAACCTACAAATATCTAGTTGTAATGATTGACCAAAATCTGACATGGACTGACCACATAGACCTCACATGCAAAAAAATTCAACAGCGCATCTATTTCCTGCGAAGGTTACGATCCTTTGGTGCCAGTGCCCAAATAATCTTTTTATTTTTTACATCTGTGATCCAGAGCGTCATGCTTTACTGCAGTACAGCTTGGTATAACAGCCTCTCTGTCAAAGATAAAGCTAAACTTCAACATCAAATCAAAATCTGCTCTAAGATCATTGGGCTGCCCATATCACACTTATTCCAGGAAGCTCACAACAAAAGTATGCTCAGACTGGCCACATGCATCTCCACTGTCATCACACACATACTACACCAAGAGTATAGATTATTACCTTCAAATAGGCGTTTTAGAGTTCCCTTCTACAACCGCAACAGACTTAAACATTCCTTCATACATCAATCTATTCTCTTGTTGAATCTGCAGTCTTAAAGCTGTATGTAGTACAATCACCCTATGGAAAATTGTCCTCACTTTATGTATGTCTGTATGTATGCGATGTATGTATGTAATGTGCAATATTGTGCAATAGTCCTGTGATGTTACATGTTTGTTACATGTTTTACATGTATGTATGTAATGTGCAATATTGTGCAATAGTCCTGTGATGTTACATGTTTGTCTTGTCCTTCCTTAAACGAGCCTTGCTCAGAGATGCAAAATGAATTTCAGTGAAAACTGACAATAAAGTATCATCGTATCGTATCGTATCGTATCGTATCGTATTGTATCGTATCGTATCGTAGATTTGTATCAAAACAGTCTGAGTCCAGATATTGCAAGAGTTTTAGTATTTTCATTTTCATGGCACATTTTAATAGCTGGCCGGAGATTTTTTTATGGGCATCTATTTGGCTGGGATCAGTAATAATCACAGTCCAACATCGTTTCCTTAATTTTGTTCCAGTGGTTTCATGTCATTAATATGTTAAAAGGGAGGTGAAATAAGAGAGAATATCTCATTGCTTTGAGATTTAAAAGAAAAGGAGACCTTGGTGTGTTGGTGGAAATAGCCAAGCTTTCAACTTAAACCGGTGAAACTTTCATTAGTCCTGCTGTGTACTTGGAGCTTTGAAAAGGCTTGAATATTAATCAAGTTTTCTCTCTGACATCTAAAGATGTCCACTTATATTTCAGAACATTAATTGGAGTTTAATGACACAGAGCTTTAAAGATTCATTAACCTCACAGTCACAGAACTGTTCAAATCCATGCTACAGAAAATGGACAAGTTGTAATTATCATCTCCATTTTTGCATAAAAGTCAAGTCAAGTGTGACATTTCAGATGTTTTTTTAACTATTCCAAAGTTTACAAATAGATTACTACAATTATCAGCATTGTAAGTTTCTTTATAATTAAACTATGAAGTTTATATTAATGTTTTTGACCAAGTAGGTTTGCATTAAATCAGAAAACATAAAACTTAATTATGTTACAAAGCTGTGTTTTTGTTGAATATAATCTTTTTCACGTTCACAGAAAACACAGGAGTCTTAATAAAAAGATTGGTACTTTTTAAAGGAATCTGACGCTGATGTTCCTGGATTCCAGTTAAAGTTCACAACTTAATGTTGATATTTTGAGATGGATTGCCGAATCCAGTGCAAACAGTTTCTTTTACAGAATGTATACGTAAAGCTTGTCCAGTGCCAACCCCGAAAAAAAAAAAGAAGAAGAAACAGGCGCTAGTGGAATCTTATCTCTCAGTTTCCCAATCCTTGGGCCCAGATTTGTAATCCATGCCCTAGATTTTGTAAACTATTTGTGATCTATTTGGTAGATTATGCCCACTCAATTACCAAAAGACTTTTTTCTACCAGAGAGAAAGGAATGCAGACACACGCAAAGTTTAGACAAATCAACAAGCATGGTTCATCAACCTGAGAGCATGGATTACAAATTTGTAGTTTTGTACTGCAAATTTAGTCAACTGAAGGAAGAAATTTCCATTTAATCTTTTTTTTTTATTATTTTAAAGATAGAGCCACACCAAACCCCAGCTCCCATCCAAGCAGCCTAGTTCCAATGAGGTTCCTGCTTAGTTCCAACTAATAACCAGCAAGGGGAGCCCGCCTCCTTTTGGAGAGGTTTTGACTGAGAACACGCCAATAAAATTCAGTTCCAGGTTTTTGCCGGGTGGCAGATGGCAATTTCTTTAAAGAAAAAAGGCCATCTTTAGACAATGTTTGAAACAGACCATAGTTTGGGAAGGAACTCATCAAACAGTTGTTCATTGAAACTTCCCCCTCATCTTAAATTGTTCATGAAGCACTATGCACATGATTCAGCTATTAAAAACTCTCACATCAACACCCATTGCATAATGATAAATAAGGACTTTATGGGAGCTTTTTCTATCTATGTGGCTTTATTTCTGCATATATCATTGCTAATATACACACAAAACACCCACAAATGTATAAACATTTGCAGCTCACCAATATCACAGAATCGCTGGGAGCCATTTAACTGTTTCAAGTGGAGCTGGTGACACTAGCCTATGCTTCATTTAAATAATATTGGTTTGTTCAGAGGCACCACAGAACAATTACCATTTGATACTTTTGCTTTTTTCTTCTTCTTTTTTTTTCTCGTTGGACACCAACGTTAGTTGGAGCTGGTGACTCTTGCACTAAAAGATCAAGTCATCACTAAAACATATGTCAGAGTATAAGATGCAGGAGTAGCTATGATATATTAAGCCATTGGCCCTCGAATGGATTTCCTTATTTAAGTGCCAGATATTGAAGAGTTCGACTGATTTATGTAAACTTGCTACCAGAGACTCAGTGCTTACATCACTGAAAGGTTGGAGCACTTTGCATACTTGGTACTCATGTGGGTTCCATTACTTCAACAAATAGTGCCACACTCCTGACTGTTATATTTAAAGTATTTCCCTAACTGTAATTAAGATGCTGGCTGATCTGAACTACTTTGTTGTTGCCACAAATGTATATGTTTTAGACTGATGTAAAGTGTTGAGCGTGTCTATTGCTGTACTCATTAGAAAGAATACACAATGGTCCTGTCTGCTCGAGTCCCTCAGAACTCTCACTTCTAGTATTATTATATTATATCATCTGCTGCAGATTAAGTGTCAGTTTTACACCAACAGGAACATTGGGTAAATGACTGCCGCTCACCTGAATGATAATTAATAGATTGTGACTAGAGATATCTTGATAATGTTAGATCATTTCTAGTTTCTTTGTCAATCTCAACTCTCACACTGATTAAATGGATTCTCTTATGATTATGATTTTAACAACATTGCAGGAATCCAGCTGTCTTCTAAATTCAGGTGAAAGGCAATTAAAAATCATCACACAACCTACATTAAGCCAAAATTCAACCAAACACTGGTGGCTGTTGGATTTGTGCTCACATGCGAGCTTAGCTTAACTCAGATTGCCAGACCAGTGGTAACAATAATGTTATGATGATAATTTGTTATCAAAATTTGTATTGGACTCACATTTGTAACTGCACAAGTGCTGGTGCAACAATAGATTTAGTAAATTAATAAATGAATTAAAAAAGATAAAGCACAATAACATACAAAGTAGTAGCACTTGCAATGCAAATTACACATGTTGGACATGGTCCGTATTGTACATAATGCATATGTTGCACTCATCACACAGCCAGGGATGAGAAGTTAGACAAACACTGTGATCCAACTGCACAACTCCACCAGTCTCAAGCAACATTTCTATGAATATTCCAATTAAGATAGGAAAATGTTATACTTGATTTGTTTGCTATATTCAAGAAGCGGAGAAAATGTGAAAAACTACCACTCACCAGTGGAATTGTGTGCTTGATTATTTGCAGTAACTTGATTATGTGTCAGAAGATGTATGGTTGGAAAAAATACCGCACCCCTCATACCTCTGCTGTATTGTTCTCACAGTTTGGTTTTTGCATATGCAAACTAATTAAATTAAAACAGTGACTTAATAATTGAACTTCAAAGCTGCTAGAATGTAAATGTTGTCGTAATGTGCCAAATGTAGCAGTTTCCCTGTTTCCAGTCTTCCCTCTCTCACACTTACAGTAACCAGCTGTAGTCCGTATGCATGTTACACTTTTTAAGTTACACTTTTTGTCTTACGCTGTGCCAGAAAAGGGGTCGCAGCAAAAAGCTGGATGCTTCTTGCAAACGCTGAACTCTCTTTGCATCTGAGTATATATGAATGACTAAAGGTTGTCCAAATCCAAAGAGCTTGAATAAATGGCAACTTGGCTTTTTTCATGATCCGTGAAGCCATTTCACTCCTCAGCGAAATGGCTTCTTCGGTTCTAAGTAGTTTGTGGAGTGTTTGGTTTGCTTGTTAGGTTTATAATCTTTAGTAGGCTAAAGTTAACTTTTGAGTTCATTAAATAGTAGAGGTTTAGGAGGGATTTTACAGAACTAATCCTTTTTCTTTACATGTATTTTGAAGCACTTTAACATGTTCACTGGATTAATCCAGCCAGCTTCAACTGTACTGCTGCTGTGCAGCATCACTGATATTGAATGTTTTTTATTCACTAAAGTTTCCATCTTGATCTTTCTGTCTCGCCGTTGTTGTAATGTATGCTGATTGCAGATCCTATAGAGAGCAAAGCAGCTGCCACTGATAAGCTGCTCATTGTAATCTGTGCCAGGAGGGGAAAGAAAGCATGATGATTTCCAGATGCCAGGCGGGGATCTAGTGCATTTTACATTGGGTACCAAACTGGTGTCAGGGGGAGTTTTCAGGGTGATGTGGAGAGAGTGAAGGGGAGGATGTTTCAGGCAGACTTAATGTAAATGAGAGTAATTAGTTATAGCTGGTTAGACTAGATCAGCGCCCCATTATGTTGAACAACACAGCCTGTAAATGAATGAAGGGGATGCATGTGTGATGGCCGTGTACCTTTTTATGACAAAAACTGAACAACTGCAGAGTTGTAACTGGGTGTGCTGGTTATCAGTTTCCATACTAAACCGAATGATTGAACACAAGTTTCTCATCACTAACTCTCTAAAAGTCACAAAAGTGAAAAACCTGAATCAATGCTCAGTTTAAACAGGTGAATTTAAATCAAAGGCCTTAGAAATCACCATTTAGGAAAATTACCCTTGTGATTTCACATCATACTTCTAAAGTCTCTGACTAATTCATGTTCTTATATATTTATTTATTTTTGTCTATAAACAGAAACAGCTGCTGGGGAGATGGGGATTAAATGTCTGAAAGTGTGTGACTGACATCTAGTGGAAGACATGGATTAGAACAAATAAGACTCCAACACTAAGTTCCAACATTATAGTTCTTACAGTATGGAATAAATCACTAATATCCATGAAATTAACCTTTTATTAAGGCCTACTTGTAAATAAAAAAAAAAACATACATCGTGCAGATAGCAACACACATCTTTAAAATCATTTTATATAGATTTATTCAATTATTTTGCTTTTTATTGTCATTTTAGAGGGAAATCAAACCAAAATAAAGCTTGAATGAAAGGTTGTATGTACCATGGATTATAAATGCCAAGTTGATCCAGTGTTGAACTCCCAGTACTGTACCTGTTGAGAACTTGGATTACCTGTTATTATCACCACCCTCTCACACTGAAGCAGTGGTGGAGGCTGTAATTTGACCTTTGCTTTTAATGGTTGTGACAATGGTGACCCGTCCCACTTGCCTGTCTGCCCCTCCGTTGTGTCTATTTATAATGTCCAGACACAGTGCAGAGGTTATTCAGAGGTGCCAGTGAACACAAGGCAACAGAAGAACAAAGGGTGAGAATATTTACTGCTATTATTTCAGCAGTCCAATCAAACTTTTCTTGACCTGAATGTAAAATTCAGCATGCAAATTACATATTTCAAATTTGTATGTGAATGCACAGCTAATCAAAATGAGTCTGTATATTACCAATATGTTTCTTGGAAATGGCTTTGTTTACCAAGCAGTATATTTGTTTATGTACTCTCACAGTTTGTCCAGCTTGAATTCTTCTGAAATGGTCATATTTCTGTGTCCATAAATCAAAATGGTAAGTGCATTTATTATCACTTTTTCTGATCAAATAGATTAATTACTTAAAAATGCTTCTAAAAGTGCACAAAAAAACAAGAAATGTTGCCTATACTTTTACTACCTTTTGTGTTTTATTATTTCTCTCTTAAGGTAAAAGGCACAAAGAAGCCAGTAGGCCATCATGAGCATTGTAACAAGTGTTATGATGTCCATTGTCAAGTCCAGGTACAGATTTCTGTTTCATGCATGGTCATCAACTGTAGCAAAACCTGTGGTGCTGCCTTTCATATGTGCAAACAAGAGGAGCACCAGCTCCTATGCCCCAATGAGATGGTCCCTTGCCTTAATGTTGACTATGGCTGTCCTCTCACCATGCTGCGCCACAGGCTGGCCACACACTTGGAGGTCTGTCCTGCCAGCGTGGTCTGCTGCTCTCATGAGTGGAACCGCTGGCCAGTCTCTGAATCTGATATGACCTTTTACAGAAATGTCTCTGAAAATCTTCAGTTAAACACTGGGGTAAACCTTGATGTTGCTTTGGCTCTCAGGGATCAAGCCCTATTGTTTCAGTCCATCAAGATGAAGAACGTATTTCCTGAGCTGATCGCAGAGGAGCCTGCCCTCCAGAATCTTTCTGCTCAGGTCAATAGTCCCACAGAGGACCCATCCTGTTCCTCCGATTTTTGTGAATTTACAGAAAATGTCTGTACAAGTATGGAGGAGTACGAACTGAGTCAAGAGGAAATCGATGCTTTGGCAAAGAGCAGAGATGTGGAAAATATTCAAAATTACAGCTCCTGGGAAAAAATATTCAACAAGGAGAAGGGGGGATGCAATCAAACTGTCAAAAACCTGAATAAAGAAGGAAAAGGAAAACAAAACGAAGAGCAAGATTTATCAGTAAGTAAAGGGGACACCAGAGACTTCCATCAGGAAGAAGAGAATGCTGTTGCTGCCAGAAGCATTGGTGGTGCAACTGGCCTTGCGCCATGGCAAGATGGAGTTCTTGAAAGGTTAGGCAAAGAAGCCAACATTGCAGAATATAACATGTACCTGGCGCACAATGGGGCAATGCTGATTAACTTTGGCCAACTTGCTGCATGCACACCAAGGGACAAGGATTTTGTTTATGGGAATCTAGAACCAATCGAGATTCAGAGTGGCCACACATTTAATGTCCCTACCAGCTATCGAGCAAGACGCGTTCACCTGAACAATCCTTCAAGCAAGAGTGCAACCGCACACCAGAGTGTGGACACTACAGATATGGGCTTGTCAGTTGAGGATTTCTCGAAATTTGAAGAGGTTAGCGCAACACTTCTGTGCTCCTTGGAAAAGGAACTGAGGGGACATTCAATCTCAGAAAGTGCCTGGACAGATGGTCTGTATGAAGATACAGGAACTCAAACCTACAATTTCCCATCTGCTCCATTCCAGGCTGATGCATCCTTAGCTGATGTCAGTGCAGGCAAACCTCGTGGCCTTTATGTACGTGTTGAAGCGGAATCTGTCACCAGAAGACATAACAAAACAACTTCAGCCTTCAGTTGCATGTGTGGCCACTTCTTCCGCCGTGATGAATACTGCTCTCATTTCAGGAATGCTCACTGTGACATACAGGCCCCTCTAAACGGCTGGTTCCAACAGCGCTGCCCCTTAGCATACCTCGGCTGTACTTTCACCCAGATAAGGTTTCACCCTGCAGGTCAACAAGCTACAATCAAATTCTGCCAAGATGTCAGCGCCTTTGTACTTCAGCCACACGTCCCTTCATCCCTCTGTGAAGATGGGAAAACCTTCAGCCCTCAGGGAGATGTTACGCAACATCTCGATGCCCTGAGCAGGCTGCCCCTGGAGATCCTTCAGAATGTAGCTGCTTACCTTGACAGCTTCACATTGTCTCAGCTGTCCCAGGTTTCCCATCTGATGAGGGAAGTGGTTTCCACATTGTTACAGAAGAGAGGAATGGTCTCCCTTGAGTGGCAGAAAAAGACATACTCGCATGGAGAAAGTTCCTGGAAATGTCGAAAAAAAGCAAGTAACCCTAAAATTTTGTTTGTCATTTTTCCTTGTCTTAATTTTCTTTTGTGAATCAATTATCAATAACTAGTGTTCACTTTGCAGCAGAGAAAAATAGGGTTACTCGATTAAATTTTTTTGTTAATACAACGTTTTGATCTCAACCTTGTGCACTACAAAGGGAAAGTTGAAACAATGCCAGACTTCTATATTAGTCCCCCTTCAGTATCTGTCACCATCCTGTTATCTGTCATTGGAAAATATGTTTTTCATCCTTGCAGCATGACAGCTGCTGCATTGTAAACACTCTCCAGGATGTCAAAAGTCATCAAAGCTGTGTTATGAACATTTAATGCCTTCCCTTCAAAGCAGCTAGTTGTCTGATACTATTTCTTTAGTCCATGCCAAGGATCCTTTAGTTCGTGAAACTTTCTTTTTTTATCGTATTGTGATTGCTGAGCTAAACTATCATTTAGACCTGCTAAATATAAAACAGAATATAACACTCATACCTAAATTAGGATATGTGGCTGCATCTTGATGAATGTATCCACATTCAGAAGGAACTATGATTTCTGATTTTTTTTTTTCTTTCTTTGAAAGCTTACAGTAGAGTCAGGGAAGTCCCATGCGGCACTTTGTATCCCACCAGGGTTGCTTTGTTTATGTTAGACCATGACGTCAGCCTTGTGGCTGTGTTGTGGTCCAGGAATCTACACAGGTCCTTACTCCAGTTTCACTTAAACCCTCTCCATAATCATATGAGCTGTGCTTAACCTCTTCAAACCTGGAGGGGGGGCTCCAGGTTACTGGGGGGGGGGCATCCGGTTTGATCTGACTCTGATGAAGTCTCACAAGTGTTAGCTTTATATGTAAACTAAGATGGTTCACACAGAGTTTGTAGTTGCAGAGTAATAGTGAATTCATTTTGGGCATGTCATTTTCGAGCATGAACCCTAGAAAGACTCCTGGGGCTGAACAGGTTAAGACGTCTGAAGACATTAACACTGAGCTGTGGTAATTAAAAGTCTGCATTTCGAGATGCGTTCAGATTTTCAGGATTGCTTGAGGCAATGTCAGTGAGTGGTTATTTGTAATCATCATCAATTTTAGTGGCAGGTTCACAGTTTGTTGAATAAATATGGCAGATCGTGTCAATCTTTCCAATAGTGTCAACACATCTGGAAATACTAAAACCATCAAATTAAAGTTCTTTAGGGCGCACATGCAGAGATGTTAAATGTGATGCCTTTTTTTTTTTAGATATCCTGATGTTAAATAAACCACTGTGTAAAACTGTGAGCTGGGGCTGATAAAAGACAAAGACATTATAAATGCATGCCTGTGTGTATTTTTACATTGACAGTCTCTGTGCTGCAGTGATCAAGGAACAAAGAACATGCCAATGATGTCAGTGATGTGGAATGCCCTAAGGCTTCTTTGCCATTAAATACACTGCTCCCATAACAAGTCAGATATGTGAGCATCCGTGGAAACATGTTAAGGTTATGTGACTGTGAGGAAAACAGCTGGGTATGTGCTCTTTAATGAACGACAGCATTTATATAAATTTGTAACCGATGGAACAGAAATAACATCATGCTCTGTCAGGTGATAAAGGTGCTCTGTGATCTAGATTCCATAGATGTTAACCATACATTTATCCTGGTGGCACTGGCAGCATTGCAGAGGATATATGCCATGACAGCAGCATGCTACATGTGCTTCCTTTTTGTTTTGCAGGTTTGGAGGTTCAGCGCTCTGTTTTCTTCCGTGGAACACTGGAGCTTCAGTGATGCTCCTTCCATGTCGGATCACCTGAAAACCTGCTCCTTCTACCAGAGAGATGAGCGCAGGGAGCCAGTGGCTTTAGTCTGTCTGGGAGAGGTCAAAGACAAACATGGAGAACCCAACCACAAAATATGATGCTCACAACCTCAAGGACAATGGGTTGACAATGGCAGGAGTGTTCAGAATCACTGAGATGTGACATTTACAGATCCCATTGCACCCTCAAAAAAGGAGAAAGGAATTAAGGTTCTTCATGTGCACTGTGGAGCTTCAGTGCAAAACTGTTTTTCACTTATCTGTTTTTTTATTGAAAAATCACTCAGTTAGTTTTCTCATATTTACTGTAGGTAAAAGCCTGAAAGGATGAGCCTGTTTGTTAAAATGATTTCATTAATCTATCCAATTTGTTCATTAAGACGGGTCCTCATAATCTGTAGTATTCAGTGAATAATGAGATGACTGATGCCATTTGTTCTATCTTGTTCCAGTCTGTCAGGATCAATGTTTGGAGGACAGAAAAGCAGCAGAGTGCTGCTGCTGGCTTAATCAACATGACGAGACTGACATCTACTGGGAAAAAAGCTGAAGCGCATCATGTCAAACATCCTTTGTATCACTTTTGATTACACACAGCAGTGCATGCTTCCTGTTGTGGACCCTGTTAATTCTATTTTTGATTTAGACTGAGAAAATAGGAGCAATGTTGCAGGTGCTGCTGGCTTTAAATTCTGCATTATGTTAAATAAATGTGAGTTGCAGTCGGATGCATGTATTTTACAGGAGCATAATCAGTGAAGTAAAAGGGATATCAAAAATAAAATAACGTTATTTTATTGCCCTCAGAACAGAAATGGTGAACATGCAGCAAATCATCTTCATCAACTACAGCATCTCTGACACGTCAGGGTTGCGAAGTGTGTTGATCACGTCCGTGAGCATTTTGTTGCACAGAGCAGCATATGGATTGAGAACCACAGCCTGTTGTCTAGCAAATTCACTTCCAAGTGCAGCTGCTTTTTCAAAATCTTCTCTGGCTTCATCATTCCGGCATATTAATCTACGTAAGAGGCCTCTTTGCACCAGTGCCTGGCAGACGGTTCGTCCGGTGCTGCCGCTCAGGGCAATCGCTCTGTCCAGATCCTGCAGGGCTCCTGGGAAGAGACGAGATCACCAAGATGCACACACATGTTTGGAGAGCTGATAGTCTATGTATTGTGCTGTACAAGCTTCTCAGTTATAGCTTAAAGTCAGTCTACTGCATATTCTATTATGAGCACAGTTGCTGAATTTGCTGCATAATCCCCAAAAATGATATGATATGATCAGTATTAGTGTTAAACCTGAAACTGATTAAAACCCTGCTGGCTGATGTTTTTCTCTAGTCCAAAAAGGATGTTACTGTCGTTGCATTTGTAATCTCCTGCGCCACTAAACTGAAAAATAATGATAAACACATTTACCAGTTTCAGAATAAACCACGACACATTCAGATGAATAAAATATTACACAGGATTTTCCTAAAATACAGTACTTGTTTTACAGCTTTCCGAATAAACTTTGCATTAGTTTCAGGTGAATTCAAAATCAAAATACAACACAAATGTCCTAGTAGTTTCTGTTAAAATACTATTCATGACTCTGTTCTATGATTTAAATGTATTAAAACATAAGCGTTAGCTTTACAATCTAAATCCCTGCTAGTTATTTTCTAATTTTTGTACTAAGTACAAGGCCAACAGAGAGCTTATATGGTAACACAGTTGACAACATGCACAGAGCTTTTATGCTCCGTCATGCTGGTCACAGTCTGACATGCTGGCACAATGCAGTGCCTCTAAAAAGGGGTTATTATTTAATTGGCAGCATTTACCTGCTGTGTCCCCCTGTAGCCTCAGGGCCTGTGCCCGGTTGTTGTAGGCAGAGGCTCGCTGAGGCAGGATCTGGATTGCCTGGCTGAACAGCTGAAGTGCGGCTTGCAAATCCCCAGCCTCCGCAGCGGAGACACCCCGCATCTCCAGCTCTTTCACTTGGCTCAGCAACTCTATGTCAAAACCACTGTCTGGCACGAGGAGATAAACAAGTTGAAAGAGCGCTCAAACTTAATAGACAGGTACTGCGGCAAAGGAAAACACAAAATTGTCATCCAGAACTCAGCTTGGATTACAACAATTTAAATAAATTCCGTATGCTGTGACGGGATATGTGGAGACACTTAAGTCAGAAACTCACACTCACCATCATCAGTTAATTCTTCCTCTTGGTTGAGGCCGGGAATGTCCCCAAAGGGGGTTGTAGGGTTGAATATAGCCTGGAGTACAGCTCTATCATGTGCAGAAGCCATCTTTCCAATGTGTCTGTGGAGAAAGAAAAGAATTATGCAAAAAGAGCAAAGTCATGACACCTAAAATACAGCAGGGTGGAGAATTCTTCCTCTCCTAACATCTGTCATTGCCACCAGCCAATCGGAAAAGGGGGCGGAAGAAGAGGTGGACTTTGAGATTTTCCTGCACTGAATACATCTGTATTTGGTTAACTAAAAAATGCATTCTTGAAAAGACTGCATGATACAGAGCTCTTTTTGTGCTGGTGGAAGGACATATTATAAGAAGTTTATTTAGCATCTCAGGTGATTTTTAACGATTGAATATCAGAGAAATAGTGAAGTAAAATTAGCTGCATATTAGGCCTACACAACTTTATCATAAATAAAGACATTATCCTGAGATTGCTTAGATTGTTTGTAAAACATGCACAGAAATTACCAAGAAATTCAGTTTGTCAAAGAAACCAATGAAAACCATTTGGATTACAGAAGCTACAGAGCTGAACTGTAAAATGGCACGATGACAGGAAAGTACCTGTGCTGTGTGGGGAATGTGCCAGCCATGATGAGTTCCTGTGCACTCAATACGTTTGCATTCAGATTTAAGCAGAACTGAGACAGTTGTTGGTGGACATTACCCCAGACAGAAACTGGACTTTTATGGTGTTTAATAGATTGGTATTTTTCAGCATATTTGTCCGTGAAAAAAAAGCGAGTGGAACTCTTATCCTGGTTTATAGTATGACCGGCAAGACACATAATTGTTAGCAGAGATGGAAACATTAGCTTGGGCTGCAGAAATCTGAAACTAGACCAGGCAGACCAGTAGTGAAAGGTAAGTATATGCATTTACTTAGTTTATTTTACTCCTCTATACTCTTTTACACTAATTAGTCCATTATTACCCTGGAAGTGCAAACCTGTGAAAGTTAAAAAAGTCTTTCTGAAATATTGTCATTATTTTTGTCTCTTGTGTACACCTATGGTGAATTGTTGGAGTGTTGCTGTCTACAAGACCACGACCATGTGAAAAATGAAGAGGGAAGCAGTGCATTTAATTTATGACGCTGTTTTCCTTTTTTAATGCGTTGTTAGAGATACTGTTAGTGTAGATGGTCTGATATTTGGTGATGGGACCGCAGCCAGGTGACCTTATAAAGAATAGAGTTTCAATTCGTATCATGAGTGCATCCATAGAAGAATACTTAAATTCAGAATTTGCACTATTCAAACCATTCTTTTTGGTGAGGATGCGGATGATTGATACATGAGTGCTCAAACAAGACACCAGATGCAGAGTAGCACCTTGATGCAGACAAAAAGAGTGGATGGAAGCAACAAAAAAAATAAATCCTCATTAGTCTCATCCTCGTGATCAACAGCATCATTTCACAATTGTTCACACCCTAAACAATGTGCAGCCTTTAGTAGGTGAGGCTGACAGATCTGTGGGACACGAGGCTCAGAGTGAAACTTCCGGTTGTTCTCACCCTCTGCGGATTTGACGTGTTGCTGCGCTTGTTCACTGCATGTGGTCTGAAAACAACATGACTGGGTCTTACAGGATACATCCAGATGACATAGGATAGCTCTAAAAATGTGTTACGCTGTCATACTTGATATACTTTGAAGACTTGATACAGAAGCTGTTCTTTGTTTTGTTACAGGTGATGTTTACAGGTGCCATGGGGCTTGTGCTGTGATCCTTGCTGTAATAACACAACTTAAAAGAAGTCAGACATCAGCGGGGTGATTTCTTGGTTTGCCTTCAGCTATATTTGCTGGAATGCGACCTGCAGACCTCACACTGACCTCCAGTGTGACTGAATTATCAAGCAATTAATAGTGACATATAGATCTCTGCTGTAAAGCATAGGACACCTCAGTTTTAATGTAGAGTATGTCTTTGGAAAATAAGCATTATGTAATAATCATCAGTTAACAGATCATAAGAAGTCTTTAGAAGATTATCATCGAGTATAAGAAATGTAACGAGTCTTTTTTAACGCTTTGTTGGTTAAAACTTGGAAACATTTTAAAGAACTTTAATGAAAAAGATGGACATCCATCACCTTGTCAGTGGGGACTGTGTGAAGAGGGTTGCAATATTTCAGTTTTTGGACATTTTCATCAGGGAGGTCAGAAGATCATAGGCTGCCCTCTCCTATCCATGGAAGATCTTTACAATTCTCAGTACCTCAAAAGTTTATCTCTGTGTGCTGCTTTTACATGATACAATATGGGCAGTACGTGGAAAACTGTCTTGTGTTATATTTAGTATGTTGTTGTTTTGCATTCTTTTAGAATTGTTGTTCTGTTTTTTAAATGTTTATTTTTTTAAGATATTGTGCTGAAAGATTTGCATTTAATTTGTTTGTACGATTACCATCCATCCGTCCATCCATTATCTGCCGCTTGTCCGGGGATCGGGTCGCGGGGGCAGCAGCCTAAGCAGAGAAACCCAGACGTCCCTGTCCCCGGCCACTTCCTCCAGCTCTTCTGGGGGGACCCCGAGGCGTTCCCAGGCCAGCCGAGAGACATACTCTCTCCAACGTGTCCTGGGTCTTCCCCGGGGCCTCCTCCCAGTGGGACGGGCCCGGAACACCTCCGGAACACATCCAGGAGGCATTCTCACCAGATGCCCGAGCCACCTCATCTGACTCCTCTCGATGCGGAGGAGCAGCGGTTCTACTCTGAGCCCCTCCCGGATGACCGAGCTTCTCACCCTATCTCTAAGGGAGAGCCCAGACACCCTGCGGAGGAAACTCATTTCGGCCGCTTGTATTCGCGATCTCGTTCTTTCGGTCACTACCCACAGCTCGTGACCATAGGTGAAGGTAGGAACATAGATTGACCGGTAAATCGAGAGATTCGCCTTCTGGCTCAGCTCCTTCTTCACCACGACGGGCCGGTGCAGAGCCCGCATCACTGCAGACGCTGCACCAATCCGCCTGTCAATCTCCTGCTCCCTTCGTCCCTCACTCGTGAACAAGACCCCGAGATACTTGAACTCCTCCACTTGGGGAAGGATCTCATTCCCGACCCGGAGAGGGCATTCCACCTGTGGCGTTCTTACAGCCACTGCGGGTTCTTTCAGCTGTAAGGATGACTGAGACCTGGTGGCAGTGTAAGGCTTTTTATTTTATTCTTTTCTTTTTGCGTTTGCTCGGCTTGTTGCTCAGCTCTTTCAACCCGGTCTCCTCCTGCGCTCCCTGCGCTGCGAGCCGGTTCGTTCTCCTCCTCTCCTCCCGGTTCCAGCACGCTACTGTGTTTATAAAGGAGAGTGATTAGACAAGTGGATGCTGGTGTACTAATCACTCACCTGGTGCTGCTCCCCTGAGCTCTCTCCACACCTCTCTCCTGCAGCTGATGCACCACGCCCCCTCCACACCACCCTTTTCCGGCTGAGGACCATGGTCTCAGATTTGGAGGTGCTGATTCTCATCACAGCCGCTTCACACTCGGCTGCGAACCGCTCCAGTGAGAGCTGAAGGTCACGGTCCGACGACGCCAACAGAACCGCATCATCTGCAAAAAGCAGAGACCCGATTCTGAGGTCGCCAAAACGGACCCCCTCAAGGCCCAGGCTGCGCCTAAAAATTCTGTCCATAAAAATTATGAACAGAATCGGTGACAAAGGGCAGCCCTGACGGAGTCCAACCCTCACAGGAAACATGTCCGACTTACTGCCGGCAATGTGGACCAAACTCTGACACCGGTCATACAGAGACCAAACAGCCCATATCAAGGAGTCCGGCACTCCATACTTCCGGAACACCCCCCACAAGACTCCCCGAGGGACACGGTCGAACGCCTTCTCCAAGTCCACAAAACACATGTAGACCAGTTGGGCGAACTCCCATGCACCTTCCAGGATCCTGTGGAGGGTATAGAGCTGGTCCATTGTTCCACGGCCAGGACGAAAACCACACTGCACCTCCTGAATCCGAGATTCGTCTATCCGGCAGATCCTCCTCTCCAGTACCCCCGAATAGACCTTGCCAGGGAGGCTGAGGACTGTGATCCCCCTACAGTTGGAACACACCCTCCGGTCCCCCTTTTTAAAGAGGGGGACCACCACCCCGATCTGCCAGTCCAGAGGCACTGCCCCCGATGTCCACGCGATGCTGCAGAGGCGTGTCAACCAAGACAGCCCTACAACATCCAGAGCCTTGAGGAACTCAGGGCGGACCTCATCCACCCCCGGGGCCTTGCCACCGAGGAGTTTTTTAACCACCTCGGCAACCTTAGCGCCAGCCCCACGTCTGAGCTCCCCAACTCTGCTTCCTCATCGGAAGGCGTGTCGGTAGGATTGAGGAGGCCCTCGAAGTACCCCCCACCGACTCACGACGTCCCCAGTTGAGGTCAGCAGAGCCCCGCCCTCACCATACACGGTGTTGACGGTGCACCGCTTCCCCCCCTCCTGAGCCGCCGGATGGTGGACCAGAATCTCTTCGAGGCCGTCCGGAAGTCGTTCTCCATGGCCTCCCCGAACTCCTCCCAAGCCCGAGTTTTTGCCTCAGCAACCGCCGAGGCTGCGTTCCGCTTGGCCTGTCGGTACCCATCAGCTGCTTCCAGAGTCCCACTGGCCAAAAAGGCCCGATAGGACTCCTTCTTCAGCTTGACGGCTTCCCTCACCACTGTGGTCCACCAGCGGGTTCGGGGGTTGCCGCCACGACAGGCACCGACCACCTTACAGCCACAGCTCCGGTCGGCTGCCTCAACAATGGAGGCACGGAACATGGCCCATTCGGGCTCAATGCCAAGTGCACATATGGACACCCTTATGCCTGAACATGGTGTTCGTTATGGACAGTCCGTGACGAGCACAGAAGTCCAATAACAGAACACCACTCTGATTCAGATCGGGGGGGCCATTCCTCCCAATCACGCCCCTCCAGGTCTCACTGTCATTGCCCATGTGTGCATTGAAGTCCCCCAGCAGGACGAGGGAGTCTCCCGGAGGAGCACTCTCCAGTGCCTCCTCCAGGGACTCCAAAAAGGGTGGGTACTCTGAACTGCCGTTCGGTGCATAAGCACAAACAACAGTCAGGACCCGTCCCCCCACCCTAAGGTGGAGGGAGGCTACCCTCTCATCTACCGGGGTAAACCCCAATGTACAGGCGCACAGCCGGGGGGCAATAAGTATGCCCACACCTGCTCTACGCCTCTCACCGGGGGCAACTCCAGAGTGGAAGAGAGTCCAACCCCTCTCGAGGAGCCTGGTTCCGGAGCCCAAGCCATGGGTCGAGGTGAGTCCGAATATATCTAGCCGGAACCGCTCAGCCTCGCGCACCAGCTCAGGCTCCTTCCCCAGCAGAGAGGTGACGTTCCACGTCCCAAGAGCCAGCTTCAGTAGACAAGGATCAGACCGCCAGGGTCTCTGCCTTCGGCTGCCGCCCAACTCACAAAGCACCCGACACCCATGGCCCCTCCCACGGGTGGTGAGCGCGTCAGAAGGGGGACCCGTGTAGTTTCTTCGGGCTGTGCCCGACCGAGCCCCACGGGCACAGACCCGGCCACCAGGCACTCACCGGCGGGCCCCACCCCTGGGCCTGGCTCCAGGGGGAGGCCCCGGTAACCCACGTCTGGGCGAAGGTACACGTTCTCCAAAAATCTTCTTCATCATGGGGGTTTTATGAGCTGTTCTTTGTCTGGTCCCTCATCTAGGATCTGTTTGCCATGGGTGACCCTACCAGGGGCTTAAAGCCCCAGACAACATAGCTCCCAGACGCATTGGGGCACGCAAACCCCCCACCACGGTAAGGTGACAGCTCATTGGGGACTGTACAATTACAATAAAGTTTTATAACTTTTATAACTTTTTAAGGTGAAACCTATAAACGGTTAACTTTCCTGTTTTCATCTCCCATTTGGACAGCAATGCACACGATCAATGCTAATTGAATGTGACCTTGTGAATGAAATGTTTTATTGGTGAAACACAGTAATAAAATTTATTTTGTAAGTGTGCTCAGTTCACCAGTGAATCCATTTTACCTGGCCTCGAGCTATGTTTCTGAGGCCCATTCAGTGAACCAGCTGCTGTCCTGTAAGAAATCAAGCAATTATGGACAAAATATATAAATGTGACGAAAGACTGACTGACAGATGGTCGATTCAATAACCTGTGAGATATTTTTCATAAGTATGCTGGCTGCTCAGATTAATTTGGACTTGTGTTGCACTGTTTGGATTCTCCAGCATTTTCACTCGTTATTCCACAGCACATAAATTGGCATTTTAATTCAGAATGATTCAGATTGGTTACAGGCAGTCGTGTGAAAAGAACAATAACTGTTCAAACATTCTGCAGTTTCTCATCACTGAAATGTTCTATCAACAAATTCTTCTTCTTAAGTACCTACCTCAATCGTATTGAGTTGATGCGATTTGTGATATAAAAAAGATTTTACAATGTCTTCTACAGTCACAGTCCATCTCAAATGGATCAGATTATTTATCTTCAGGTGTATATTTGTGGATAAATAAATAAGTGTTTACACTAACAATGATGTAGCCTCATGATCTTATTTTACTATCAACTTTGCAAGGACTTATATGGGTCTTTTGACAAATTAACTCATACTTGTCACAATGACGTGAATAAAAACCACAGATGATATTTGGTAGATAGGGTTGAATAAATGTATGGCACATTATGACAACTGACAGTGAGGATTTGTCTTTGCTCTTAGATTTTCCCTCCCGTGCAAAATAATGAACAGGGTTATATCTTCATGCTTCAACGTATCTTCAAATAAATAGTCTGAGAAGGCAAAATCCTTCTTCAGTTACAGTGCTCACATCTGATAATGTGGTGATGGATCTCAAATAAACATTGCCTTGACTAATGGGGTCACAAGCCAAAACAGCTTCATACTTTCGGTATGCATTGAACTGTAGCAATGCAAACAACAAATATATGGTCTAACCAACAGGACTATGAAGCTACACGGGCTGAGGGTTTCAGAGATATAGTTTCATTGGTGCGTAAGAATATCTGTGTATCAAAGAAATATTTTCATAAAACAGCTGGTGCTGGAGATAGCAACCATCTCAAATGACATCCACCCACTTTTAGGAAAAAAACACAAATATAATATGTAACCTAATTTCTATGTATGTATGTCTTTTGTTTAGGCCTATCCTGTAGCAGTAGCTAAGATCTCATGCTAATAGTCATAGCTGTGGATGAAGAGTGAGACACTAATCTGTCCAATGTGCCATGTCCATGTGCACATCCATGTGCACATACCATCTTTGCTTTAAATCTTTTGACAGTCTGGGAAAGAAATTGTGGCTCTCTGAATCTTTCAGCCACAGCGCACATGATGTTTAGCAGTGTCTGTTGTCTCCAGTTCTGCATTGTTTTGAATGGAATGGAAATTAATGTTTACTTTATCAACCCTACAACAATACCAGCATGGACAATTTTTGCTAGTTGCTTTTTCACCAGTGTTACAGAAAAATATGACAGTCTATTTTTCAGTCTGTTCTGATTCCACAACCAGGCATAAGCATGTTATAGCCGTCAAAGGAAAAATTTAAATCTTTGTTGTCATTGTAGAAATAAATTGTGTTATTATGACACTCAGTGGGGTTATATGGCACTGTTAAAATCGGATTAAGGGCTAAATTACAATAAGACTGAGTTATTAAATTCATGTATACACCTTAATCTGACAAGAAATTGGATCGGATCGTGTTACTCGCGATCAGATTAAGACCCCGAGATAACTTGATTGAAAGTCAAATTAAATGTGCTTGTAGACGCTGAAGCACGTGGTGAATTGGACTTTGCGTTCTGCGCATGCTCGAGATTTCTTTCCCGGGGTCGTGACCCGGAAGTTAAAGGAGACGATATTACTGTTGTTGTCGTTGTCGGAAGAAACAAACGCGATGGAGAATGCTCCGTTGGGCATCGCGTTTGTGCAACACGCAGCTCATCACAAACGAAATGTAGAGGGACGTAGCTTCATCTTGCTCTTTGTTCGCCATCTTTCTCGAATGTCTGAGTTTGTTGTTGTTGTTGATGGTGAAGAGGTCAACAGGAAGTGGCTCTATTAGCAACAGTTGGAATGGGTACAGCGCCACCTATCATACGTATGACATACTTTGTGCCAATGATTCCATTTATTCACCGCCATATATCCAAGGAGAATTGCCGTTGTTCAAACAAAGAGCATAACCCAACTATAGCTATAATCGAATTAATCTCATCATGTAGACCCACTGACTGACAGCCTCTTCAGCAGTAGAAAACACTCCTGTTTCACCATATCTCTTCTATCCTAGTTTCAATGTCTGTTCCTTAAATACAGAGTATGATGCGGATGGTTTCTTTACCTTTAGCAAAGAACAAACAGCTGTAGGTTAAAGATAATGCTGTTGGTGGTGTATTGTTCAGACTACAAATGATAGTCCAGGCTACATTAAAACTAAATGAGCAGATTTTTATTTCAGTTGCAATTAAATCTACATCCATCCATCCATTTTCTATGCCCACATAATCCAATTCAGGGTCATGGGGGGTCTGTATTCTATCTTCCATTGGTCCAGAGGGTACACCCAGGACAGGTCGCCAGTCCAGCACAGGGACCACACAGAGACAAATGAGATAAACAGCCATACACGCTCATACTCACACCTAGGGTGAATTTAGAATTACCAATTGACCTACCATGCAGGTTTTTATGAGGTGGGAGGTAGGGATGGGAATCGAGCCGGTTCCCAGTAGTTCGATTCCGTTGAATAGTTAATCTGCCTGCCTAACGATCACATTTATCGATTCTGCTAACGTTCAACGCTTTTGCGTGATGACGTCATGTGCACGCTTTGTATTTTGGCTCCAACATGCTTCCAACATGGCGTTGAGGCAGAAGCGCTCCAAAGTTTGGTTATATTTCACCAAAAAGGACAATACTAGGGCCAACACGTGCAGAGCTTTGATCACATCAAAGGGGGGAATACCTCCAACATGCTGAAACATTTGACCACACAGCATGCAGTTACTTTGCACAAATGTAAAGTCTTTGACACGCTGCTAAGCGATGGCGGCGACTCTCGCGGGGGAGCTGGTGGCACAGCGTCTTCCGTCTCAAAAGTCCCAGGTAACGTAAAAAACTTCCAGGTCCTGTTGATTGTAATAATGTTATCGACATACTGTATGAATAATTTCTATCTGATATGAACATTTAGTTGAGGAGGACTGCAAAAGTGAGGCAGGCTCCCGCATACCTGTAGCTACCCCTTTCTTTTAGGCAGGGAAAAGTAAAAGGACAGAGGCCAAAATAGATCAAATGTTGGTGCATACTTGAAATTAAAGTGTTACTGCAACCAAAGCCATTTGTACTATATATAACTGGATGAGAATCGATAAGAGAATTGATGAGGAACCGAATTGATAAGCAATATCGATGGAACCGGAATTGCTAAATTCTTAACAATTCCCATCCATAGTGGGAGGAAGCCGGAGTACCTGGAGAGAACCCACGCATGCATGGGGAGAAAATGCAAACTCAACACAGAAAGGCCCAAGCTGGGATTCGATCCAGGGATAATCTTGCTATGAAGTGACAATGCCAACCACCACACCACCGTGCAGCCCATCAGATCCACAGTAAGTGTATATTCTGACAAAAATTATTAATGACATGCAAAAACCTGCTTAGCATATCAACCTTAGTCCACTTGGTGTTAACACAAGCCTGCATTCATCTAAGAATAAAGTCTTATTTTTAAATAAACTCTGATTTAAAGTTTTGATATTGAAGCTGATGTTTCATTAAGGTTGGCACAAAATTGAAATACAGTAAAACAAATAACGAAAATAACACAAAGCAGGAAAAACATGACAGAAATGACACATCAATGCATACAACAGATAGTTATAATACCTCAGTAGAATATAGAGCATTAAAGGAGACTGGATATAATAGTTTGACAAAAAGACACCGTTGCCTTCATCAAATGGCAGATGAGAGCAGCAGAGAACAGGAAAGGGGGGACCGATAACACCCACAGTAACAAGTACAAATATAGAAATAAGAGTGATCAAAACAATATGATCAAACATAAAAAAACTTCAGTTTGTCAGTTCTTCTTTGCTTGGAAAATAACTGCAAGTATCTCCAGCAAATGTGTGTAAACGGGTGAAAAGGGCTGCAGCTCAAAGCTTTTTTTAGTTTGTTCCAATTACTTGCAGCAGTGATCTGGAACAAGAGGGAACTCGGTGTGTACAGGCACAAGCAGATCAGATGTTGAATTAGAGTAGCTTAAACAGTTTGTGCGGCCTCAGTTGTTAGAAATGATTATTTTTCATTAACTGGTAGCAAAAATCAAATCTTTTAAGGTTTGTTTCTGAATAAAATCCGAGAGAACTGAGGACCTCTAGACAGAGAGAGGTTTTCTTTTTTACCACTTGAGAGAGCTCTTGCTGCTTTTTATTTCCGCTGGGTTTCTTACCACCCATCCAACAGTTAAGCATCAATAGTTTGATCCTGCAGGACTCACATTTTCCACAGGGTAATACAAGTTAAAGAGTGAGGGCTAGGCTATCATGTTCACGGTGAGCAGTAGATTGTCTGCAGAAGCATGTTTCCCCTATAGCTTCCCCTATAGTGCAAAAAAGAGAAGCAATTGTGTGAGGATTATCAGTCTCCTATTACTGCAACTGTCACTGCATCAGCACTACTCAACCTGATAATGTCAATAAGGAAACTCGTTGTCAGTGTTTACAGGCTCCAGCAGCAGGACCTTGGGGAGTGGAGTTGCTTCTGCTGTACGCCAAGAGGGAAGTTAGCAGATAATCAAAACACACTGACCCTCAGTTTCACCGTTACTGTAGAACCTACAAATGTAAAACACTCCTTGTATTTCCGCTCAACAGTTACAAGGACGATTAAATCTGAATGCAACAGCAGAGGATAAATAATGAAGCAGCATTTGCTTAAGTGCTAACAGTGCATGACTACAACATTATCACTCATTAAGTGTTCAGTTGGCAGAATGGACCTTTCATTGAACAGAATGTCCTGATGAGCTTTTCTAAAACACCCAGAGCTTTCTCTTATTTCTTCTTTACAAATGAGCAACAAAACTTAGGCTCTGTTTACATTAATTCATTTCACCATTTCTTCGTGTCGGCGTCTTGCAAACTATTTACATTTACACACAAACGGGGATCGGCTGATTCGCTAGTCACATGACTAATCAGCCATCACATCACATGATCGCCCTTGCTTTATTATTTATTAGGCTTTATTATTTATTCTTTATTATTTATTCTTCGGCGACAACAACTTTGGTCCACGAAATTGTCCCACCATGCGCTGCTTCTTCCCGGTCTAACCCAAAAGCGGCGCTCCGTACGGCTTGCGTTGCTGCAGTGGCTGGGTTCTCATCATAAAAGCTTGTTGAATCTGGCACCTCCTTGCCACCTATTGTTGTGCACAGCGTACTACCAGCAGTAGGACATGGAGCAGGCTCCCATGCTGATCGTGGTTGTCCATGATTTCCATATTCTTCTCGATGACACGAATAGAAAGGAAGTGTGTAACTGAAGTGAAGCACGCCTGTTTGTTTATAGTTTCCCAGCACTCAAGTCACATGACCAACGATACCAGCCTAGCGAATCAGGGAGGAGTACGTCCGCAGTATAGAGCTCAGCACTGCGGATCCCCGTTTCTCACCGTTTACAACTGCTAAAATCAGCATCGTATGCGAATGCTTACGTGGGCTCTGGCGTCTTTGAATCCTTCCACCTATGAAGTCGTATTCCAGTATTTTAATGTAAATGGACAATGCATCCGCGATAGAAACGATATAGAAACAGATTAGTATAAATGGCACCTTAGACTGATCAAATGCTAGAATAAAGAAAGCACCAGTTGGTCCTGTATGTTTTCTTTTTCTTCTGCTCTCCTCAGGGTCGCTTGCTTTTTAATGCCTTGTAAAGAAATGTACTACACTGCTGTCCGTAAATCTAACATCAAAGCTTGTGCTCATAATCCCTCTGCCCTATGGAGGTAAACAGGGCCCTCATGTGGATACCTGGCCTGTTTCTACATGATGGCGAATGGCTGTTGCTTACCGTGCAGGGACACTCTGAGCTCGACTTAAACAAAGAGATTTGCTCTGTTGTGAGATGGGGGATAACTGCAGAGTTGCCCAAGGTTATGTAAATAACCTTTTATGGCAAATCTTTAGCCACAACCTCAATATTACAGCACACAAACAACATACTACGTCTCTATAGTTGTTCATACTGATGGCTTTATGGAGAAGAAATATTTTTTGGCTCCTCGCTTTCAGCCAGTGCTTCTACTCTTAATTTCATCTGTATTTTATTTTATGTTCATTTGTATGAGAAAAATGGCAAACCAAAGACAGAATATCTGCTTTCTTTGGCTGATAGTTCGGCCAAGCTGAATGCGGCCAAACTGTCAGGCTCCGCTGATATCTCCCACATGAGCTCGCAGCACTGGGTAGGATCCATATCCATAAACCTCAGTATAATTTATTACTGGATCCTACTGATGTTGCAGTCTACTTTCTGAATTCAGACATATTATTTCACATTTTGAGATTCACAGGTGAAATAATGATATGGTATTTTACATTCATTTAGAACATGGAACATCCTAGACATTACTGGTAATTACATAGATATCATCTTCCATGACAGATGTGCAATAAGGAAATTAATGATGGGCTGTAACATACCGTAACTATCTTCCATCTGTGTGATATATTCATAGATATGTAATGATTAACAGATATGGCCCTTTACTCATTTTAATTTGGCAAGGTCAAATTCATGGATTTTCCAGCCTGTACTGTTTGATTCATGGTAGTTGAAAATGATAAGCGGTTTGGATATAGACAGAAAAAATCATCAAGCTTTTAGACAGTGATTTAAAACTCTAAATGTCTAACTCAAAGTTCAGTAAAGTCTTGTATGTACCCAAAACAATTGATGTAGAGTGTGTATCCTACACTTTGAAACTGAGTGACATTGTAAAGAATGTAAACAAGACATAACAACTACAAAACGTCTGTGTTGTAAGAGCAGTACCGCTTCAGAGCGTTTGACATCAAAATCGGAATTGGCTTGGGCCAGCACATTCACTCATACTCCCAACCAGCCAACCATGATTGAAACCATGATTGCTTCAACTCCGGCACAGAAGAAAAACAAAACTAACAAAACCGATTGGCAATTTTAGGATATTGGATATCTGGACATGTAACTGTAATATTTCCCCAAAGTAATGTGGTGGAGCGTGGCTGAAACTGTCATAATGAACCATGGATGATTTATGGCTTTAACTTGGGCAAAAATAAAGGGATTTACGTGGAGCAGGTTGCTTTATTGAAGGTACACCCTTCACTGGTTGAAGAAAAACAACACACTGAAACTTTGAAACACACCAAAAATGAATGAGGTGAGCCAGACTTTTATAATTCCCCAGGCGAACGTACATTTCAGGTGTGCTGCGAGATGCCAAGTGAAATGCGATGGTGGTTCTGAGGTCAGCGTGTTTAGATGCGTGCTGATGGGGAGGTGTTTATAGCACTGCATCTTGGCTGCTTCTAAAAATCAATATAGTGATGAATTTGTACCATACAAATTTGAGGTGCAGTTCATTAGTAACACATCTCAAAAAAGCTGAGACAGAGCCATGAATCTGCAACAAGTCATGCTGTTGAACAGATGTAGTATGTGGTTCAGCATGTGCAAATGTAACGTTTTGTGGGTTTTTTTTGTTCATGGGTTTTTTGTATTATTTAATTTATGCGATCGTTTTTCCTCAGTGCTTTGGTTTAGTTTTTAATCATGGTCAGGCTTTTCTTGAGTTGGTTTTCCATGCACGTTATATTGGATGGTCACTCTTTAACCTCCTGACTACCAGGAAAAAAAATTGTTGCCATATCACTATTTTTTCATCTTTCCCAATTGTTTGGGAGGCAAAGAGTATATTGCAAATATAAAAATATATATGTATATATATCAATATATATTATTTTAAAGATATCATGTGTCCTCTACAGTGTACATTAGAATTTCATACATTCATACGTGAAACTAAACCACGATGACAATCCATCCATCCATCCATCCATCCATTTTCTATTCCCGCTCAATCTGTCGGTCGGGTCGCGGGGGGGCTGGAGCCTATCCCAGCGGTCAATGGGCGAGAGGCAGGGTACACCCTGGACAGGCCGCCAGTCCATCACAGGGCCACACAGAGACAAACGAGACAAACAACCATACACGCTCACACTCACTCCTAAGGACAAGTTTAGAGACACCAATTAACTTAACATGCATGTTTTTGGACAGTGGGAGGAAGCCGGAGTACGATGACAATCAATAAATTCAATGAAAATATCTATTTCAACATAAGAACTGGCAGTCAATCTCATACTGAAGCCATGCATTGGTAATCGCCAGAGTCCTGAGACTCAGTGCCATAGGCAGAGGATGCCATGACCACTGGCTTAAACATTTTCAGTCCAGTTGGGTATGGTTTGGCCCTAACATACTGGCGAACAGGGCAGAGACCAGTAAATGGAATCATTTGCTCATCAATGGACAACTCCCCTGTTCTTGGCAGGCTTAGATATCATTGCCTCACTTTGTCTAGGAGAGGCCTGACTTTCCACAGGAGATCTTTGCTTTTATCCTCATCAGACACATCAAGGTCATTGACAATCTTAAAGGGATGTCTTAGTTTGTAGAACTCATTTACGGTCATGGATTATGCCACCATTTGAAATCTGGTGTGTGAAGCCCAATACATCTGAATGTTTGGATAACCTAGGCTAACTTTTCTTGATTCCCCTCATCAGACAACTCATGATCTGAGTTAACTGAAACAGCCTGCAGTAAATTTTACTCTGCCTCTGTCAGTGAATCGCTTCCATCTTACTTGAAAAAATACAGGACAAAATGGATAAAATAACAACAAATGTCCACTACAGAGGACATTTTTTAAACAAGAAAATATTGTTAAATAATTTTAGAAAATTACTTAACATCTTCTAAAGAGGTTCATGTATTATAAAACAACAACATTTTGAGGCATAAATAGCTTAATGACAATTAATTTGAACTTACCTTTTGTCTTTCCATAAAATGTGCTTGTGGTGATGTCCACTATTTTCTTTGAAGTGAAAGAATAAGTTCCCAAAGGCCCATCCCTACATATTTGGTATCAAAATAAAATCCTGAATGTCCTCTTTAGAGTACAAAATTAGTTACTTTAGTAGTATGCAGGTGGTGAGAGGTAGTCAAGTTTATAAATGTCCTCTTCAAAGTACAAATTTGAGCTACAGGTAGTTCAGAAGATACAGTGTCAATGGTTTATAAAACAACTTTATTAAAATTTCAATGCATCTGACCCCAGAACAGTTTTCCACTTGCCTCAGTCCATCTTAAGTCCAGAGAAGACAGTGTTTCTGGATCTTATTAACAAATAGCTACTTCATATGAAAAACCTTTAACTTTAACAAGCATTTTGGATGATAATTCAAACAGTGGTCAGACCATGATTTTTGGAAGCAGTCTCGTCTAGTCAGTGATATGCATGACAGAATCAGGTCTGTCTTGAACTCATTGGCTGCCAGCCATTTTCAGTGAAGAGAGAGCCATACTGCCAAGTGTTTTACAATATTTTGACTGATTTTCCAAGACCCACAGAAAAGTGTGTCTTATGACTATGTACACACCGAAATTACCAAACGAAAGACTAGACTCTCTTCTTTCATCAGGAAAAAAAGTTTGTTTCCACCATTTTCAGTCCTTTAGTAATAGACAGTAGAACATAGGTTGGTTTCACCAAAAACAGCTGTTTGACCAAAAAAACGGAGAAAACAAGCTTCTTGTTTTTTTGTGCAAAGTGGCACTGCTGCCACCTTGCGGGTAATTTTGCCAGTATATTCTCTGTTTAGTGTTTACAAGCCTAAGATTTAGTGACAAACTCCGCTAGATTGTCCCCCAGCCCGCTCCGTTAAAAAACGCAATTGACGTCTATAGACGTCTTTGGCAGTCAACGTTTTTTTTTAAATTGACGTCTATAGACATCAATGGCACCGAAAGAGTTAAGGGACAAAAATTAAGGGCACCAAACATCAATTTTCCACCATGTCCTTTGTTGAGGTCTCTCCAGATTCCCTGAATCTTTTATATACTGTAGATATTGTAAAATTCTAATTATTCAAATATTAATTTGGAGGAACATTCTGAATTTACTACACAAGTTCTAGAAGCAGATTGTTAAACCAGCCTACTTCTGAGAGACTATGCTTCTTTAAGGTGCTCATGTTCAAACATGATACCAGCCTGTTGCCAAGTCGCCTAATTAGGAAAGGCACATATTTATACAAGTGCTTTATATAGAACATTAAAACAAAAAGTACAGTTCAGTGCAAGTCCTTTTAGGAAAAAGATGGACTCAAATGTGAGGCTTTAGGAACCATTTAAGAAGTTTATTGTAAAACAAAATTCGTGGATTTCAGGAAGATCCAAGACCAAGTCCAAGCAAGATCCCAAACATCCAATCTGGAATCCTTAACAAGTTCAATATAACAAGTTGGGTCATATACAGGTCAAAGGAGAGCAGGAAACAGAACAGGTTTGGAAATCCAGAGATCCAAGACATGATGCCAGTTCTGAAATCCACAATCCAAAGAATAGAGCCAGATAAATAAATCAGGGTACTGATGATGTCAGAGAGAGCCAGAGGCAGAATCAGGTCCAAAAACAGGGTCATACACAGAAGTCCAACCCAAAGAACGGTGCTGGAATGTTGCTGTGCTGAGGGTCAGGTAAATAGACAACCTGGCAGAGGAATGGGCCTGGCTGACCTGCTAATAAAGGGAGGGAAACAGGTGGGAGCAGCTGACTTGATTTCAGGCTGATTAGAGAGAGGAGAGTGAGGGGAGAGAAATGGCAAGGAATGAACCCACTCAGGCACAGACCAGAGGGCAGAGCCAGAGACTGGGACAAGATGTACTTTGGCCCTAAACAAGTTAAAGCTTTATGAACACACAGGGATATTTTTAAATGAACTCTTCAATGGACATGAAGCCAGAGTAGAGACCTCAGAATTGGAGTGATATGATCCACTTGGTGAGGACTCAAGCTGCAGCTATCTGATCGATCTTTTAGGAAGACCAGTAAATATGCTGTTAAAGTAATCATGTCTACTGAAGACAAATGGATGAACCAGCTTTTCTAAATCACTCTGTATTCACAATATGGTAGATTTGTCTGTTGCCCGCCTCTAGCATATTTGGTTGCTTCGTATGATCATAACCAAAAGAGGCCCCAGAATAGAACCCTGAGGAGCTCCATGTACCACATCTGTCCACTCAGATATGTGATTACATGTTGACACAAATCCGTCTCTGTCTTTAAATTAGGATTCAGACCACTTTAGTTCTGACAGAAAGTTATAATTAGTTGCAAAATGTCCCTGCAGCGTTTTCTTTTGACCCTTATTCTTCTAACATGTTGTTGCCCTATCCAAACTTATTGAGATGGGGTTAGGTTTAGGTTGTTTCTGCCATCAGATTCTAATATTTTTCATGAAATAGCTAAATGTTACACTTTTGATATTTATTGTGGTTTTTCTTGTGTTCTATTGTAAATAAAATATAGCTTTAAGAGATTTTCAAATCATAGAAATCTGTTTTTTTTTTCATTACATTTTTTTCAACATTTTTGGTATTGTGGTTATATAAGTTATCGAATTGGAAGCTTTTGGCAAGTCAGATTCCACAACTTCATGTGTAAATGTAAATTGCTAAAAATAAATATTTAATCAGAAATTTGGCATTACAAGAGTTATAATTTCTTCTTGTACTTTTTAGTGTTGAACATATCACAAAGTTGATCTCGTTCGGAAAGCATTCATTCTAAGTTTGATGCTGACAAGGACGAAGCAACTTTGTTTGGAAAAACAGCATGGCTGAGTCGTGGAACCACTCAGTACATCTGACCACAAGGCCTACCGCTTACAATGTTGCATAGTCCAAAGTCCAGTTGAATTATACAGCACCAGCCTGCTCGGCTGTATACTACAGTTACTGTTGCATGAAAACAGAAGGCGATGCTGAGGTTCAAAGTAATATTGGCCCATCCTGCAAAAAAATAAGGCATTTGAAAGGGCACTGACTAAAAACCCCAATATTTATTCACATGGGACCAGAGATATGCCTCCCTTTGTTTCAAAGTTCACTGCTCTGCTCAAATCACTAGCAGAAACAACACCCAATGACAGTGAATAGTACTGAGCTCTGCAGCAGCAGTTACTTTGACAACACTTAACCTGCATAAATTGTGACATCAGTCCCTGCTGATGCATGTGAGTGTGATACCTGCAGGGAATTAAATAGTATTTCATAGTTAGGGAGAGTGTCTGGAAGTGGGATCTCATTACAATTTGTCAATGAAAATTTGAATGGTTGATGGAAAAAAAAAACTTCCAGCCTGTAAATTTTGCAAAAACGCTTTATCTTTTTTCTTGCACTCAAATACTCTTTATATATATTTATGATGGATTATATTTTGTATATGGACATTTTCCTTGTGTTGGGGAACAGGCATAAAATACAAACAGCATCCTATCTATGAGGCATATTAAATTTTGCCATTGACTTTAAAAATTATTTCATAATCCAGGTGTTATCCTTTTCCCACCTCACCGATGGTGCACATTTATATAATGCTATTCAGTGCTATGCCTGAGCTCAGCTCACATCTCTGAAGACTGATTTTGTGCACAGTACTGAAGGGATCTTTACAAGAAAACAGTTCCTGATGCCAAACTTTAGGCCCAATTAAATAAACCTTGGTAATTTAAACAGTTATATTAAAATTGAATATTCTGTCAGTGTGTGGGTTTTTGTTTGAATTCAGTAAAAGTGTTGACAATCCTAATTGGGTCTCTCTTGCATGACAAATCAGCTCAAAAGAATAATCAGAAAAATGATGAAATACAGACTCTAATGTTTGTGGCACATTTCATCATACCTGCACCAACAAGGACGGAAGAGAAATATAAAAAGGTGTCCCGCTTGAATTTTTCCCGAATTTGACCTACCATCACATTTCTAATGCAGATTTTAGAAACAAATGCTGTCATGGCAGGATGCACATGGGCAAGCCTAGCTGGTCTTTGTGAGGAGCCATCTGCATTTCTTTAAAGTCAGCCATTAGAAAGTCAAATGGGTACATGAATGTCCCTGGAGATCGTTTACCTGGATTGCATAGAAAATAAGATGTTATGGTGGAGTACACATTACAGTGCAGCCACAAAATAGAATGGATAGCCTTGGCCAAAAGCTTATTTAACACTTGATGTCATGCGGCTACATCATTTGTGCAGGCGGAATAACTCATTTGGAAAATGAAAAGTCCCTTGGAGGGATGTGTGAGATCTAATCGGCCGCAGTATTGTATGGCTTGTCGATTACTTCTTGTCTGTCAGCTCACTGAGTGTAAAAATGGTTGGTTAATGTGTCAGGCAGGGTTGTCTGAGAGGACTAAGTATGGCTTTCTAAGAGTTTATCATTTGTTTTGCATAGAGAAAAATCTCATTATTGTTCACTCTCCGTATGTATTGAACCGTAAATAAGTCCACAATAAATACAAAATGGAGGAGAAAAAGTATGCATGAAACAGATTATTTTCTTTGCTCTTCAGTGTGTTGGCCTTGGTACCACACAAGACCCCGACAAGCATATTTGTTGATGCAGTTATGCATGTTGACCATGGGATGGAGCCCAAAGACTGAGCTTTCTGGGCCCACTGTTGGTCACTTTAAGGTATTGAGTGCATGAGTTTCATCCATGGAGACTGAATAAAACATGATGCTTCTCTTTTGCCTTCAGCGATACAACAACATCAAGACCTCATTTCACTGCTGTCTGGCAGATGCTGCGTTTGATTTTCTCTTTTTCTTTAAGCTTGAGATTGTATCAAGTGCTCATTGGCTAGACCAACGTCTAAGGTTTTTATTGTGATAATTGTGAGCTCTAGGGTAGTTCCATCTATAAGACAAGGTATTTAGAAGGTGGCTATAACAAGGTGATGAATTTACTGGGCTCATTGGTGACATATAATATCTATATCGGGAGGCAGCACTGTTATCTGGATGTGCTCTTTTTGGAGCTGTCTGCCCACTTGCAGCTCCAAAGTAAATGCAGTTGTTAGTTAAGAGCAACAGTTCCAACAGTGAAATGTTGGAGTCACTGTCCTCAGTCCTGCTCTAATTAATTGGCTTTGCACACCATTAACCTTACAGAAGTAAGAAGATCATGAATGGCACAGGCTGTTGTTGGCTTGTCTTTTAACCATCATTACAAATTTTCTTGAACTGTTACCTGCTAGTTTTTGTTGTGCAGCCTTTTTTGTTTTCACCATGACCCCAAACTTTTCTCAAGGTTGTTTAAGTAATTTGGTGTGTCGTCGAGTGCAACATCTGTTAAATCCTCACATGAGTAATTTTTTAAAAAAACCTGAAAAACCAAAATGTCATCAAGGGATGAGGAGGGATGATACCAGCAATGACTTAGCTCTGTTGTAATTAAATGCACATGTTCAAACCTTTGAACCGCCAATCACCCGCTCCAGAACGGAGTTGGTTGATCACTGACTTTCCCATGAGCACCTGTGCAATACATATGGGGGAAAGAATGCAATTTCTGATTCACTTTCCAATCTATTTCTGAATTCAAACCATCGTCCTTCCAGTCACAAGTCTGCTTTTCAAAGGTCAAAGAATCTCGGGGAGAAAATAACCATCTGTTTCACAGTTGTCTAGTGCGCTCTGTTTGGGGATGTGAAGAAAGAGAAAATAGAACTTGTCATGTGCAGGGCACAGAAAGGTACACTGTCAAGCGCAAAAAGATGAAACTGGAAATCAGCGAAGCATCAGCTTTTGCTCTACTTCAGTTTTTGATAATGAAAAACTTGGTTTCCCATTTCTGGTATTGCATGCTTATATTTAGTAGTGTGGTTCTTTAAATTTGTCTCATGGAAACATTGTTTATGTATCAAACAATCATGTTAGATATCAAAGCTATTATTAAAGAAAATGTGTAAGCAGATGGTTATGTCTACTGGATTTTCACAGGAATAAATCTGATTTACTGGAGACAGAGATACTGTGATATTTTTTTCTCATTTAAAGCTGTTTGTTTTTGTTTCTGATTGAAGTCGATGCTTGTGCAGCACGCATGATTCAAATGAAGTTTCTAAAATTGAAAATCCATCATCTAACTCTTTTAGTCTTCACTGGTCAGGAAAGAGACTCAAATCTATCCCAGATGCAGCCATTTGTAGTATAACTGGAAGTTATATCACGATTAGAGCGGTAGGTGGGTAAATCACCAAGACCTTTAGAGACACTGGTTTTTATTTATTTATTTTTTTGTTTAACAGGCATTTGCTAATGTGCATGCATAGATTCCTCGATAGCGGTCCATCCAAACAAAATTGTACTTCCCTCTAGATGACAACCTTAATTGAAATTCCCTGACACATTCTTACACGACCACATTCTCTCAGGAAAAACAACTGCAGTAGCAAACATGCAGACACCATGCTGAGGCTACCAATAACACAAGGGCCAAATACATGGCTGCAGAATTAAGAAGAGAACTGTGCAGATATGCGTGATAAATTAAAGCCGGCACAACCAAAACAAAGAATGTAAATGTGACGACTGCATGTCTGCATTCTTAATTATTTCATTACAGTCCAATTTAGTTTAGGCTCTTTCAGGGAAAAGCCTGAATGAAGTCAAACCCGTGGGTCACGGCTGATGTTCTGCCACCAGGTTTTATCTGACTGGCAGTTTAGCAGAGCGTGCACTTTATCATAAAGAATGACCAGGTCCTGTGTGGCCTGTCTGACTCCATTAACTTTACAAATATGTCACTAGGGCTCAACATTATGTTGCCTAATGTTTATTCTATCCAGTGGGCTGATTCTTCAACTCCTCTGTTGGAGGAAGGTAGTCACTTGCAGCGTGATGTGACCTAAATAAATGCCAATATTAATGATAATTTACATCTCACTGTTGGAGGGAGTAGCCAGGCTTCAAATTCAAACCAATTTCTACCCATCCAGATCTGATGTTCTGTATTTTAAATGTTTTGACTGGGTGTGTCCGCATATTTGGATGCATCGGTGTGCCTGTAGATGCTGCAAACACAATTTTTGGAGCTTTGTAAATCATCATCTACAAACCTGATTCTCAGAAAAGCTGAGAAATTCTTTAGAAAGGCGCCACAAACTCTGTTTCATGTCTTCGCTAGCCAACCTCACTGTTTGTTAAATTTATTAACCGATCAATTATTTAATGCCTGCAACACACGCAAAAAAGTTGGGACACGTGAAGAAAGACAAAAGTTTGTAGAATTAGTAAGTAGGGATATTCTGGAATATTCTACAATCAGCAGAATAATTGGTGACAGGTGAGGATGTCGGGATCGGGTATAATAGGACCATCCATCAAAGGCATGGTTTTTCCAAGCAAAGATGGGTTGTGGCTCATCACAAACTGGACCAGAGAATCGTTGATCGGTTCAGAAAGAGAAATGTTCTCAAAGAACTTTGGTCTTCAACATATCCTGTGCAAAAAAATTGTGAAAAGATTGGGTAAGTTTGGGTAAATGTCAGTGTGTAAAGACAAAGGGTGGAAACCACTGTTTGAAATGATCTTCAAGCCCTCAAACTACACTACATGAAAAACCAACGTGTCACCGTGATCAATATAGTCACATGGGCTCGGATAAACCTTAGAAGATAAATGTATTCAGTGCAATCCACTGCTTCGTCAAAGAGGAAGCCATGTATCAACTCTGCATAGAGACACTGTAGAGTTCTCTGAGCAAAAACTCATGTCAGATGGACAGTGGGCAGATGTAGGAAAGACCATTCCAGCTGTTTTCAACAAAAAATTCCAAAGCCAACATCTGTGACGACATGGGGATGGACCAGTGCCCATGACATAGATGACTTGCATATGTCTGAGGGTACCATCCATGTGGAGGTATATAATGGAACCTTTGAAAGACATATGCTCCCATCGAGGTGTGACTTCTTTTCCCTGGATGTACCCGGTTACTTCAGCAGGACAATGCCTGACTTCATTCTGCATTTCTGTCATTTGGAAGTGGATAAAGAGGATGCCACCTCATCTTTTGAAGCTGCTGATCAGCCTGCAGTTTGTGCCGATGACAGAATGGGGACACCTGCTGCATCTGCAAAACCAGAGGGAGGTAAACCACCACAGTCTCTCCCACAGTTTGAGCCTTTGTCTATTGAGTCCGCAGGTCCTAGTGGTGGGGCTCGTTTAAAGGTACGTCTGGCTCGACTTGAACTGGAAGCCAGAGAGAGGGAACGTAAGGATGAACTTGAGTTCAAGCTTAAATGTCGACAGATTGAAGCTGAAACTGCCATTAGAATGCGTCAGCTGGAGTTGCAGTCTGAGAAACTGACCACTGACTCACCTACTCTCACTTTTCCTGGAGATGGAGATAATGTCAGCAATTTGGCAGCTAAACCTCCTTCACCTAGACCTTCCACATTTGATATAAGTAAAAACATCACTCTAGTTCCACCATTCAGAGAGACTGAAGTGGAGGCATATTTTAATGCATTTGAGCGGATTGCTATTGCCTTGCACTGGCCTACAGAGGTTTGGTCTATTTTACTGCAATGCAAACTGATTGGTAAAGCACAGGATGTGTGTGCAGCGCTAACTATTGAAGACAGTCTTGTATATGGCAAAGAGAAGAGGTCCCAGTACTGAACCTTGGGGGACCCCTGTGGCGAGGTGGTGTGCTGCAGAAGTGTGACCAAGCCAAGATACTTTGAATGACCGTCCAGTGAGGGAGGGGGTGTTTTGTTTGTTGTTTTGGCCTCGGAGACCCTGAAGAGTAAGAGCTTCACTGTGGTTTTGGATGATCTTTTGTTATGTTACCTTTTCACAATTGTAAATAAATTAGACTTTTTCTATGGATATCAACTGACTGAGGTATTACTTATTTTGTTTGTGTTACACCCCAGTGCCATGACTAATCGTAATTAAGAGGGTTGTAACATAAGAGATTACTGTCTCTTATTGAAAATGACAAATTATTTTGATGAAAGGTTAATGTAACAGAAACACACACACATATATATATATGTGTGTTTCTGTTTGAATAAGTTGGTCATCTTTTTTCTTTTTTGTACATTGTGTGTTCAGTTTTAAGTTTTTTGTGGTATTTTATACAACTTTTCTGGAAATGGTGTTTGTGCAAGGCAGCTAGAGAGTAGCTTTTTACTCATGGTTCATTCTGGCTCGTTGGCGGCATTGTGGGAAAAAAATCTCTGATTGTCTGCTGCTCAGTTGAGTGGAGGCTTTATGTGTGGGATTTAATGTGACAGGAGCTGACACCCTGAAACTAATTTACTCTGCTTTTAAGGGAAATTCCATTTCTCATCAGCCTGTTACACATGCACAACCAGTTCATATCATGTAGTTAGCAAATTATAGAGATGTCTCATCAGCTGACCAGGGTGAGAAATTAAGAGTTACTCTGGATGTATTCAATCTGCCCAGCTGGTGTAGCAATTATTTCAGCGTAACAAAAAAATCTGAAAGTGATACTTTGATTCTCTTTCCAGACAATCAGGGGCTGATGGTAAAACAGGTAAGCATGTGAATAAATGAATGTCACTTTAATAAATGTATCAGACAGTGAAATCGATTGTAATTGATCCCCCTTTTATGAAACTTGGCAGGAACATTTATTAAACCTCTGAGTGTTTGTGGTTTGATTAAAGGGGTTTTCATGTCAAAGTAACACTTGGTTGTAAAGTGATCTAATTGTGTGTCAACTAACATTTATTTGCCAGTTGTGTCCTGTCAGTTTATAGACAGGTGTTGTATCCATGCAGGGTGTAAAGCAGTGGTGACGTTCTACACAATCTAAGGTCGGATACTGGGATGTTAAAACGCTGGGACAGGAATTAGAATGAATTGTTTGAATACATGTTACATACTGTGTGCACATACATTCCACTTGTGCAGGCTTTGGATTATAAGTAGTCGGGCCCTTTGCTATCATTCTGACAACACAGCCAAGGTGTTTCTGTCTCTGCTTTTATGTTTTCACAGATTTTATGCTGTGGCTTGTCCCTGCCACATTGTTGGTGTTTGGATAAACTAGTCAACATCCTCAGACAGCTAATCAGAGGTAACATATTAACACAGTAAACAAGGCAAGATGGGAGTGTGCCAGCCAGCCATGGATTAGCAGATTACTTTGTCTGACGCATTATTTATTTGAGAGGATGTTAAACCCCAGGACTGGATCAAATAGCTTTTCTGTACTTAAACTTTAAAAATTACAGTCAAGATAAGCAATAGCTTAGCTTTAACTGGCATTAAATTTGTGTTAGTGTATTAGATTGCATTTGGGTCACTGTCCTCCTCTCTCAGTTCACACACAAACACACACGCGCATGCTATCTACAATTCAATTTCTGCAATCGGATTATTTATTTTCACCGTAGACTATGCTGTTTCTGCCAGAAGCCAATGTGAGAACCTTTCATCAACATCTTGACACAATCGTAAGTCAGATGTCTAATTTACATTTGGCTTCATGCCACCGAACTAATTAAAGATTTAAAATTGTTTGGATGTTAAATACAAATCAATAGTTCTTCTCTTTAGACACTTTAGGAGAGTCATCAATCAGAAAGTTTAGCACACAAGTTGGTTTAAATGGCTGCTCCAGGCCTGAAACCTACAGCGACTTAAGTTCCATTTGTAAATTACTTCACTGGGCATCGTAATTTCCCCGTTATACGTCTGCTCTTCACAGAGACGATTAGAGGAGTAATTTATTTACACCGTTTTTCACTGTAATTGTCAGTGAATGAAATGTCAGAAGCAAAATCACACAAATTACTGTAATCAATTTAAGTGCCATCATTCATCCATTCAATTTGCATGTTTCTTTCTGATTTAATTCCATTTTAAATGTTGGTGTCAGATAATGTGCAGATAGGGGAAGCTGTAAATGTCTATTAGCTTTAAATGTTGTCTTTTAGGATTTCTAATACAAGGATTATTAAAAAGGCACCTTTAGAAATATAAATAAATTAGTGAAGGCACACAAAACATTTCACTCTGTCACATGATACAGTGCTGAGTTTGCCTGAAAGTTTCCCGGGATGCTCTGCAGATCTTCGTTACCTGGTCATTTCAGGACGAGTAAATATCCAGCAGTTAGTATGAGAGTTAACGAATGTCTCACCTCGGAGTTGACTCTCTTCAGCTCTGCTCAAATATAGTTTTAGTTTCTGCTGTTTGCCCTTTTAGATTCCCACAGTGAGCTTACCTGTTTATCGGTGCCACCTCAGCACCAGCAGTGACTGTATTGATTTGGCTTGTTGTAGCTGCGGTTTGTACAATATTGGGCCTCTGAACTAAGTTAACTCAGAGTGTAATAAACTTTTACCTCAACATCCCTTACAGAGAATAGACGCAGCCTGTGATGCCTGGATGCGGCTCGAAATAGCAATGACAGAAAAAATATACAACAAATGTGAAAAAAAAAAGAAAAAAGATGGCAGTAAACATCATGACAGATATATATTTGCAGTTGTGAAGGTATCACACTGTTTGGTCTTCAGAGTGAATAATCATTTCAGTCGCCGAGGTTCAACCTGCTCTCGATGTTATCCATGTGGAGCGTTTCTAAATATAAAAACAAGGCTAATCACGGTGAGTCATTTGTGCTTGAAGGCTTGCAGACAAATGCACTTTTAACATCAAGCATGGCACACAGGAAACACAATTTATACACAAGTATTTGTCAGGAAGAAAAGATCGTCTTGTATTAATTTTGGTCATGATCTCATAATTAGCATTTTGTCAGTGCTTTGCTTTGATGCTGTAGTTTTGCAGCATTTGATAGTAACCTGGTTTCGAGTGCTTAATGTATCAATAGATGCCCCTGTTCCCACAGACTGCCCTCAGCATTCTTACTATGGTTTTAATAATGTTTGACATTTTTTTCTTTTATGGTTATCTGTGCTTTTAAAGCCTGATGGCATCACAGGTTTGAGTCACACAGCAGTTCTCGTTTCCTGCATTGAGAGACAGTTTTTCATGACTGCAATTAATCTTTAGGCAGTTTGAGATAAAAAATGAATATCAGGACGGTGCAGAAGCCAAATTGAGCTCGCCTCCACTGGCTGCAAAGAACTTTTTTAAAATTGTTTGATAATTGAACAAATGTTGTATCTGACGTGTGGAAATGTTGGAGTGAGAATTAGCACATCTTTAACTTCATTTGTATCGTGGATCAAAGCAAAATATTTAAGTAGATTGTAAGGAATTCTCTGGAACATCTGCTTCACTTTATCAGGTGGAATGCGAAGAGATCAGAGCTCAGAGCTGTGGAATGTGTCACTGTTTAATTACTTTTGAGTTCGCAGTCTCATTTGGACTCTCCCTCTGAAGCTTTTCCATGTAAGCCATGGAATCGTGTCTCATGATAAATTGCATCATTTATCACATCTCATCACTTTTCAGGGTTAAAATCTCTCTAAAATAACTGGAAGTTCAAGGGTTGCCATAACTTTATATGTGGAAAATGCTCAATCATGCTTGTGATTGAATTTCCTTTCTGCTAAGAACCGAAGACGCACTAAACACACGTGTGCAGTATGAGTGAACCTGAGCTTTTATCTCTTAATTTTAGCTGTCAAGTTCTAGTTTGGATGAGACTATCAAACTTGATCAGGTTCATCATGAAAGCAAGCCAAGCATCACAACCTGTTTCTTGGAATCTTTTGTTCCATAAGCCCTGCTTCTAAGCAGACCATAGCTGTACAGCAGAGAGAATTAAACCATATTTCCTGTAAAACACACGCAAAAATGTGCTCATTAACGGTGCCAATCTTAAATGGGTCTTGGCTGATCACACTGGTGTAAATATCTAAATCAATAAAGTCAGTTGAGCTTTTCTAAATTAAACCCCAGCATACTGCTATTTGGCTGTGTTTGATTAAAAACTACCACACTTTAGCTTATTTAAGCTGTTTCTATATGATTTAAGTACATACAATATTGAATTGTGTCCTTAAGAAGAAACTCCCTTTGGTAACTCTTGCATCTGGCCATCTATTCAAAATGCTGCATCATTGTTTTATTTGAAAATGACAACCCTGAACACCCTTTTTCAAAAAAACATAAATCAATAAAAGATTCAGAAGCAGTACCTACTCGTACAGAATTCTGATGGAGCTGTCAGCTTATCATCGACTCTCTGAATAGGGTTAAAACATGCACCTGAACTCCCTCTCAGTGACATAGAAAACATCATTTGCCCAGGGGGTATTCATGGACAAAAACTGCAGTAACAGCTAAATAAATCGTTCCAAAGGTTTTACTATTACACCAACTCCTGATATGTCAACTCCAGAAATTTGCTGTGTATGATTACAATGCAAAGCACGAGTCCTGTGTTGGAAGAATATTCCCAAGTTGGTCCAATATTTTTCCGCTCATTTGCAGGATTGTTGTTCTTGTTTTTTCCTCATGCGGGCAACATTGCAGTATTTTTAAACTTAGACCATACTTCTCAGATTCTTTACATATAAATTATTAATGAGGACTGTGGCCATTTATATCCAATAAATGGCCACAGTAAAACCTCACCAATGTGATGTAGACGGCTTAAACACATGGTGTCACGCCCAGAGACTCTCATTTTTAGTTTTCATGTTTAGGTTATGCTTTTGTTTTCAGTCCATGTTTAGTTTTTTGTCATGCCTTAGTTTCCCTGCACTCTGTTTATTAGTTCACTCACTTCACCTGTGTTTTTTCCCTCAGCTGCACTCATTCCCCAATCACTCTCACTCCCTATTTAGTTTCCTGCCTCCCCTGTCAGTTTTGCCAGATCTTTGTTGTTGTTTGTTGCCATCCATGTTCCACGAGCCCCGAGGAGCTAAGTATTTATTATCCATGTCATGTTAAGTCCTTTGTTTTGTTTTTTCCAAGTATCTATCCAGAGTTACGTTTTTTGAATCCGGCTTTGCCGCGCCTTTCGTTTATACTTTGTTTTTGTTAAATAAATCTACTTTATTTTTTGAAGTCCGCATCCGTGTCCTCCCTTCCTCACAAATCCTGACACATGGAGTACCTGGCATGGCCATTTTATCTGCTGTACTGTGTAAATGTGAAGCAACTTGGTAGTATCCCAGCTAACTGGGATCCATTTGGAAGATTTGTTTGCAGGGCAAGCCTGACTTTCTGGAAACTTAGCATTTGCATTCAGTGACTAATTACGCTGGATTGTCATGATGACGATTCAGTTTAGTAGCTGGCTGAATAACTGAACAGAAGATTAAACACTGTTGGATCTCTTTTTGTCAATGTAGGAGAGTTCTCAGTTGTGGAACTACAACTTGTGAGTTTGCAGCTTTGACAAACATTGCTGTCCTGAAGATGGGGTTTACCCTGACCAGGCTAAGCTCCACCTGTGGAAACTAAAAGTCCATTACATGTGTTGTGTGTTCATGTGTTTATGCATTTCGCAGGCACTTTTATCCAAAACGACTTACAAGTGAGGCTATAACGTGCACGTATCTTATCTTACTCTGCTAATCTAGAACTAAGCAGACATTAATCATTGGATGTGGTTTACTTATGTCTCCAGTATGAACATTTGCTAAACAGTTCACGTTGATATGCATGTAAGTCAGATGCGCTGTACAGAAATAATGCAGCAAGCAAAACAGCTGCGCTGGACAGCTAATTTCTATTAACCTTTGCTCAGATAACAATCTGCGCCTGTCAGTGGCAGAAAGCATGTACTTAAAGTGATTGATTGCTCAGCATCTCATATTTTTAGCATTTCTGCTTAACACTGGACCAATTCCAAAATAATTCATTCTCATGAATAACTTTGGTTTAGACAAATGGAGCCAAGAGTTAAATATACCAAATCATCAATTTTCTGACAGTTTTTTTTATATACACTATAATTTAGGTTAAAAAAAGTCACATTTTAATTTTTTTCTCTTCTCAAATGTCCCAGAGTGCTTAAAGCAATGCTATGTAACATTTCTACCTTAAAATAACAGTTTGAAAAAAATTGTGCGGCTACAATGAGTTTTAATTCTACGATTGGCCTGTCTCCTATGCCCTTGGGGGGTCTGAGTTGGAATAACTGCGCTATGTAACTTTGCTGGACCGGCCCGGGAGCTGAGCGGAAGTACTTCGACTTGCTTTCTGGCACAGCTACCGCAAAAACAAATAGACCCTTCTCACGCTCCCAGGTATAAGGCTAAGCTAGCGCAACATTGTCAATACGATCATCATGGCAGAGGCACCGAAAAAACAGAAGAAGACGTTGACTGATGAAGCAAGGAAGAGAAAGAGAGAGGCCGACAAAGCAAGAGACCGGATTAGAGTTGCTCTCGGAACACCTTTTACTCTTTGGCGAGAGCTGAAAGAAACATTTGGATACAAGTTCGATTCAGAGCTAGCCACCGTTCTGCTGGATTGGTAAGTAGCTTATTTGCTGCCATGCTTTGTGCTGTGTTGTACTTGCTTGATGTTTCACTGTGTTCGGAAAGTGACTCGCTAGTTTGTTATAACTGAGGAAAACTATTTTCAACTGATTTCGCTAGGTTTAGCCGCTAGCAAGTTAAATGTGAACACGAAAGGGTATTGTATTTACGACAGTGTCGTAACCGTACATTACCTCCAAGCCTGTAGGGGGAGCTCCATAATGGGCTTTTTGAGAAGTTACATAGTATTGCTTTAACAGTCAGCGTAGCTAATGTACTATTTTTAAAGCGAGGCATGGCAAATAAATTCCTTATTTTTGTGCAGACTTTAAGGATAACTTCAATGATTGTAAAGTTTGTGGATCCAGATATAGCTCTCTGTCTACCAGATACCACACTGGCCTACTTTGTGCATTGTAAACTCATAGTAATGAATTGTTTTGTCTCCTTCAGTCACATGACAGGCAGTCTACACCCAGCACACTACAGTAAACCTATTATTGACATTATTTGTATTTTTCTACCTCATTAATGGAATTGGAGCATGCTGAAACGCATTCATTTTATTTTTACCTCATTTGCATCTCTAAAAAGGACGAATCCTGCAGAAGATAAGATGGGTGTTATCTGAGACCTTTTTAACACTCACTCAACCGAACAGGACTGTTTGTCCCTGTGCAGGCAGCAGCAGAATGTGGATAGATTCTTTCATAGTCTCAAATATACCATTCAAGGTATACACATACCCAACCTTCCAGTGACATTTATAACAATATTATCCTATTTTTAAACATCCCCAGATGTCTGTTTTTTTACCCGTAGCCATCATCATATTTATTGTGCTTCACAGCTCTTTGGCTGAAGTACATGGAACACACTAAACGGCGCCATGTAATTCTGTATAAAACGCTTTCTTTTAATCGCTTGGACTATGTGATGCTCTTCATGGCACATGGTACTAAATGTTGCATTTTATTAAGGATCACACGTGACCCTCTCATCTGTGGCCTCTTGCAGTGTTATATAACTCAAACATCCCTGCAGCCAGTGAGACAGAAAATGTCGTCTTAAGTTCACTGAGGCACACCAGCCCCTGACAACCATTACTCTGGACCCGTGCTTCCTCTACATTGTGAGCATGAATACATTTCAATGACTCCCACATGCTCAATCTTTCATGACAGAGATGTGCGTGAAATCTTAAATCAGCCTCCATACCTACAGTGCAGTGCAGAGCAAGGTGTGCATTTTGCAGCAGAATCAGGACAGAAAGCTGACTGGCAGAGAAAGGGAAATTTCATCGTTGAGAAAATAATTTTACTGATTAATTAAGCTTTTGGAGAGGATGAGATCATCAGATAGGGAAAACTTGTGAATTTCACAGGTAATACAAGAGTATTATAGTTTAAGAGCCATTGTAATGCTGCCTCTTGCCACATGGATTGTACCAACACTGAATATGCAAGACAGAGCGGAGGCTAATGATGCTTGCCAATGGGGGCTTGAGTTGATATTATAACAGATTGCACTCCAGTCGGGGTCTAGCCAGTGGGAGAAAGGAGCAGCTTCTTTATTCATGTAGAAAATTGCGAGCACAAAGAGAAGAGGTAAACGTCATGGATGGAAGAGAGTTGTTTACACTCTAAGGGAAATTTTACACTTCAAAGGACTGTGTCTCAGTATTGACAAGGAAAGTTCAGAGTTATTTGAAATAGATTTTTGCCTTTTAACTTTCCAATCCTTGTTGTCCATATTAGCACTCTGCCACCTCAGTCATATACGTTTTTGGAGCCCTCAAATAATTCATTTGCGTAATTAAACAATAGTGTGTCCTCATCTGAGATGCTTAACTTTGTCTTGCATTTGTCCCATCCTCAAAATGTGCATGCTATACAGCACATCAAATAGAAAATGTTAATGTGGGATTGCTCTTCAAAAGAATGACAAATGTAGAGGAAAGATTAAGCCTGGGATCTACTGTTGCTAGCATGAAAGATGGTGCCATGACTGGCAAGAACAAAGAACAGGATCAAGATTTATTGTCAGATTGATACATATCATAAAAAAAGCAGCTCGCACCGCACATTTCCTCTGATGCAAGAGAATGTCACCTGTAACTCTGGCCTCCCTGAAGCTCATTTATTTCAGATGCAGGACTGAAAATCAATCAAAACATTACATAAATCAAAAGCTTTTAGGAGTCTCCGCCATCATCTGTCACAAAGATGAATTTCCTACCCAAAGACAAAGTCTACCTGCAATAGCAGTGAAGTCACGCAGCTCAGAGACAGAATGTCCTCCTCAAGTAGTTATGACCCGTGTCTGAAAGTGTGTGTTTTGTATGCAAATCACCTTTTATTCAGAAAACTGTTACTTGGATGATCCGTCAAATAAGTTGTCATATCCTTTCTTTTGATGTGCAGTGTTTTGTCATCTTTCTGTTGGAGCCCTTTCTAAGATCTCGCATTCAAACATTTCCATCTGAGCTAATAAGATGAAAAGTGGTTTTAGGCATAGCCAGCATAAACATCCTCTTTCATGAGATAAAAGCACTGTTTCTGTGATGAAAGTGCATGCTTAGATGTTTTTCTAATTTTCACCTATTTCGCTCTCAGCTCTGTCAGCTCTTATTTTCAGAACTTTGCGAATATGAACGTCTGGATGTGATCAAAAAAGTACGGTGAAGAATATGCAGCTGCGAGATCTGCAGAAACATGCAAATACTTTAAAAGTTAAATAACGATAGCGTTGCATGACTTAATGTATTGTGCTAATTGAGTTTTGCATTGGATTACTTCAGGTGTGTGTCGCTGACTGTTGCTTTCATGTTTCAGAGCTTCTGACCTCGTGCTGGTTCCCATTTCTCTGATTTACAAGCTACATGATAAAGAAATTGTAAAATCCCTCTGTACCCAGAGGAATATGTCAGGTTCCCACCTCGTTGTATGCCCGACCACTCACAGCCGCACCCATTATCGTCTGATAAATAAAATGTGCATGTCTGGTTTAATATCCTCCGTCTTTTTTGCCTTCAATCATGTTGTTTTTGTAAATTTGGCATAAGAAAATAAATCTCTCCTCAGAGATTAAATTTTTTATCTGGCAATCTGCTATTGTTTTGTCCTGGAACAACATCATTGAGGAGAAATAAAACATTCATGTTCACCCGAGAGAAGTAAAAAAAATAAGAAAGAGGAAGACCGAGAAGAAGCTTTGCTCAGTGGGCCATAGACATGGAGGAAATGCACCCACATCACGGCCTCTTTGCACAATGCTGTAAGGTTCACTTTAAAGTTGTGTGTCGTTTAAACGGAGCCCATTTTAAGACATGCACAAAGCGTTGCTCGTCCTTTTATACATTTTGAGATGATATGTTGACAGACAAAGATAAAGGGAGATACGATAAAACAGCTTTCCTTAAAAGAAGTTTCCAGAACTCAGCAAATGTTGATGAACTTAGATTGTTTTCAGGTCGCAAATTTGCATGAGTCAAATACAACAGTCTCAATAATATCAGGGAACCTTTGAAATCACTTACTGATGTGTGCATCCCACAGGGATTTAACCTCTTAGGTGGAGCTGCTGCACACCTGCGCACTCTCTGTAAAACACAGAGGAAGCAGGAGGAAACAAAGAACCAACAAATCAGTGTCTCTTTCAAAGACTTCAGACTTCAGTGAAGGTTTGCCTTAACTGCCCTGCAATTGAAAAGCTCTAAGAGAGATCATACTTTGCTTAGGGCACACAACCCACAAGATTAGTTTGTTAAATATACAGTTGGGCAAAAAATTTAGAGGTGAAGAAAAGAATATGTAATTCCATGCTTTGGCATCTCTTCACAAAACCACTTTACTTGTGTGGATCGGGTGTTTTCACAGACCACAACTTGCCTGATAATCAATAGGAGGTCAACTGGTCTTGGATTTTTTTTTAAGGCAGACATTATAACAATATTTCTTTCAGAAAAAAGCCAGTGGCCGATTAAATGAGTCATATGTTATGCACAGACCTGGAGTAAGGAGAATGCTAAAGTGTGAAGTTTCATTTCATACACGAATGATTATGTGGATGAATTAATTTCTTATCATTCCTGGAAAGAAAAGTAACAGGTTTCTCTTAATTTCTTTGTATTGTGTCCCAGACAAACAGTCGACATACACCAACTTTATACAACCCCAAATTCCAGAATGCAGTGATTTGCAATTGTTATAAATCCATATTTCATTTACAGAGGAACACAGGAGACATCAGACATGGAATGGAGCTCTTAAAAAGTTGGGATGGGAACAACAACAGGCTGAAAAAAAGTAAGTGGTACTAATAGAAAAAGCAGGAGGACCGTGTTAAAAAAACTAATCAGGTTAACTATCGACTGTTCAGTAATATGACTGGGTTTAAAAAGAGCAATTAAGAGAGGCAGAGTCTCTCAGGAGTAAATATAGACCAAGAGGGAAAGTTGTATTTTATAGTAGAGATAATTTTTGGAATATTGTGAAGACTTTGAATTATCCATCATCTGCTTTGCATAACAAAGTGGAAAACATTGGAGATACTTCTTGGTAATCATGGGCAACGCATCCTCAGAATCATCCAGCTTGTTCTGAGTTAAAAAGCCTGCATCCAAGACGGTATGGGGCTGCAACACTGCTTACAAAACTGACCACCTTTAGATCTGGTAAGGCACCGTAAGTGCTGAAAGACATTTACAGCATTTAGAGAAACACATGCTTCCATCCAGACAGCTCATTTTCTGGCCTTGCATGTTTAATAAAACCATGTTAAACCACATTCTGCATCTATTACAACAACATGGCTTCATAGTAGAAGAGTCTGGATGCTGGACTGGCCTGCTTGCAGTTCAGACCTTTCACCAGCTGAAAACATTTGTTGCATAATGAAACAAAAAATATGACAAAGATTATCCAGAACTGTTGAGCAGCTATAATCTTATATCAGAAAGGAATGGGACAAGATTCCCCTCCCAAAAGTCCAGCAACTGCTCTCCTCAGCTCCCAGACGTTTACAGACTGCTGTTAGAAGAAGAGAGGATGCTACATATTGGTAAACGTGGCCCTGACCCAACTTATATGAGATATTTTGTGGCCTTCATGACTGATATTAGTTAATATCAGTCATGAAATACTAAATAATATAATATATAATAATATAATAGTCACTAAAAAATACTAAAATACTAATGTCTCACTTTTAACATTCCATATATGTTCCATGTTCTGTTGTGAATTAAATATAGTTTCATATGATCTGCAAGTCATTGCAGTCTGTTTTCATTCACATTTTACGCAGCGTCCCAGCCGTTAAGAAACACAGTTGTTTTTAAAAGTTGACTTTTGTGGTATGAAGTAAACCCAAAATAAATCATGTCGGCATGGAAGCCATTTGTCAGCCTTGTTGGGAAACAGCGGTTTCAACATTTGCCCCGGGAGTGTAAAGATGTTCCCCAGGTCCTCTAAACCAATTAAGTAAAGGGTGTGGTTGTGGCTTGAGAAAATCCCAAGTGTGCAGTTAGATTTTGTGAACACCATACATTATAATTGCAAAACACAGCCAGAGAAAGAGTCATAAGTTTCAAGTTAATAGTTTGCACAGAATTTATCTCCCAAAACATATATCAATTGTTTGCCCTATGAATATATTTGGGATCCTTAGTCTGTTGACTGCAGTTGTTAAATAATGAACAATTGCTCATTCTGATTGATTACTAATGGATTACTTACATAAAGTAAAAGACAACTGACCACCGAAAGAATAGATGTAAAATTGTACACATTTCTTATGACTTCAGTTGAAGGGGAAAAATCAGCTACCCTCAATGCAAGTGCACTGTAGAGTAATGCTAATGCTAACATGGTACCTGCTTACTGAAAGGGTAGGACTGCCTAAACTACAAAAGAACTTATATATGGAGAAAAACTTAGCAAGACCTGTAGTTCTGTTGGAACGCGTCTGATAAGGAAAGTTACATGCAAGATTCTGCATGTGTGCTATCAAAGTGTCTGGAAAGACTATCATTATTTTTATTATTATTATTATTATTATTATTATTATCATTATTATTATTATTATTATTATTAAGAGGAATGAACAACGTACCCGATGGCTTTGGAACAGCATACCATGGACATGTTTCCAGTTCAATCAGTATGTTGGTTCCACACTATTTTCAGTAAGCGGCTGACTACGGGAACCATTTCTGGATTAAGACCCATTTAATCAAAAGTCATCAACAGAAAAGCTTCCCCTGAGAGTACGAACAGATGTTCTTTTTAGTATCAAAGTTCTCTCTCAGTCTCATAATGAAGAAGGTGTGACTTCTGATGTTAAACAAAACCAGTTGCCAGAGATCTGTTAATTGGCTCATTTTCCTTGAGGTTTACCAGATTCTAACAAAAGGCTTGCGGGCCTTTTGGAGACATGTCACTAATATAGTACTTATGAGAGGGCATGGTGGAGTAATACAGGACACAGCAAACTCAGCTGATGTGAAAATAAGTTACAATTTATATAATAAATTTAATGATTATATTATTATTATATTAATATAATATAATTTAATCAAACTCACTTAAAGAAGAAACGTTGCACAGAAAGTCCCCAAAAGAAACTAAGTTACAGGTAAGAGGGTGAAGAAACTGGCAGGTTCCAGGTAAGATGAAATGGTGATTGGTAGGATGGGGTATAAATAATCTTTTCTCCCTTCCTATCCCCTCAACCCAAGCAGTGTCCATGCACCCTAAATCTGCATCTGCTGGAGGTGTGTACTTGTTAAAAAGGAGTTTGTGTTCTCACTGCCGTAAGGAACTTTCTGGGATGGAATTATGACCTCATTTGAGAAGAAGGACCTTTATGAATTAACAGTCTATGATAAAACTGTGTTGAAGTGAATTTTTTTTTTTAATCCGTTTGTCTAATACGAGTCATAATTCAGTCAACTGATGACACTTAAACATAAACCACCCACTCCACCAACAAATTCTGAGAAAATAACAGCGATGAACAGGGAACTGAGTTCTTTTTTCAAATAAAGCAAAGTGAATTCTGATCATTTAAAGGAAAATGTTCAGAATTAGTGTTTAATGAAAGCTTTTTAAATGGGGTCCTTCAGTGATGTAGCATTTAAAGCACCTTTTGCATTTGCCTCATTTCCAAGACTGGATAACTCTGTCCATCTATGAAATTGCTTCATTTCTTTGAATATTTTCCAAATTACATTTTGATTAAAAGAGCAAAAGAAAAAAGCCTAATTGAAGTAGGAAGGTATATGATGATCTAGATGCTTTTTAAATGATTTATTATAACATTAAGTTAAATTACGTTTATATTTAAGATTCATCGCTTGAATTGAATATGTTTTTCTGTTGCTGAAAATCAACAAAGCAGAAAAGAAAACAATCTGAAATGAATAAGTATACCATGAAAGTAGACCAACTGTTGAGGAGTTACAGCAATAAAACATATTTTGTCTTTGAAGGGACAAAGAGAAGGGCCAGACGCTTTGTTCATTAATGCCTCTGCGCTGTTGTTATGAGAGATGGGAATACATTTATTTCACTTTTTACATCAGCATAGAGTAAATGGCCTTTAAGGACTGAGGCGTTCACTTTAATATCTCAGGCCATTTGTAACCGTAAAAGCCAGAACTGCTCATCAGTGTTTTTGAGATTCTAGGGCTCAGAGTAAATATGAAGGGGAGTTTTTTTCCACACTCAAGCCTCTGAAGCTTTCACAGACTAGATGATACCTTGATCATTTTTCAGTGCTTGTTTACCCAGGAGCATTTCAGAGGTAACTACATAAAGAAATACTTCTCTTTGTCTTTTCTGTATCCCTCCTGTGAACTAATTTTAACTGTGAAGACAAAGCCTGCTTCAATTGGCCAACGGATGTTTTGATTGAATAAAAATATTTACATATTGTATTTAAATATTTCCCATAGCTATTTTTCAGCTAGGAAGAGAGATGGTTCGGGTGTTTCACTGAGATTCTGTGCCTGTAATGTGAAAACGTGAAATTCTGCCGTTAACAGCCACGTAAATAGCTGCAAAGTGTGATAAACACAGCCTGTGAGTGATGGACAGTGTTTCATGTGACAGTAATAGAAAAACACTTTCCTCCAGCTTGTTGCTCTCGTCCTCTCTTACAGGGCTTTGAATTTTGCAGATAAACAAGAAAATCCGAAATTTTACACAATAGCAACATTTTTTAGCTTTCAAGAGAGTTTAGGGGGAATGGTGAAGTTATTCAGTGAAGGATTCATTTCTGCCTGCTTTCTTATGATTTTAAATCTCATATGTAGAGCGTTTGAAGTTCATGTATTTCATGTACTTTCCAGGTAGAATTAATTATTGAAACGATGAAAAGAAAGATTTGCATTCAGAGTATTATTGCTGTTGCACATTTCGATATAAATGTCAGCATTTGTCTTTATAGCACAGCAGGCTGAGCTCCCCCATGCACTTTAAAAGGATCACTGTGGTCTTGCTTTACTTTCATTACATATTGCTTATCCACAGGAAGCCACTCATGGTCTGAATAGCATTGACCCATGACACCAGAACCTGTCATCTTGAAAATTAAATATTTAACTGGGATAAAAAAAAGAAATGTCAGTGTCCCAATGTTCACTTTGGTAGTGAACACAGAATCGGACTGTGGATAATGGATGAAAGAGCATTTATTATAAAACTTTCAAAACACTACTTACTGTAAGGTCTTCTCACCACAGGGACAAACAATTTTGTTTTCTATTCTATTATTATTAAAGCACTTCTTCTCACTATTATTGTTATTACCCCATTCGTCCTCTGCCGGGGGATCCAAGGGTATTTGCCCTTCAGCGCCTCTCACCATCTGTTTTTTGACTTTAAGAAGTTTGTACCCTTTTCTGTCTTGCAGTATATTTCTAAAAGTTCCAGTTTCTCAAAAAACGTCAACATAAACTTCACCAAATGTCATACAGCTGCGCAACAGTAATTCTAATCCCATAAAGGTCCTCGAATAGAGACACGAAGACCACCATTCTCAAACAGTCTCTCTGCAAAGAAGTGACACTATGGGTGGTTGTTTTCAAGCAGATATGACCTGATACGACCTATGGCCTCATTTCAGAAATGTGCACATTCTAGTGATGGTGTAAACAAACTGCATCAGAAAACTCCTGGACGCGTAACCCATGAAACCTTCAAAGAGGCTTTTTATCAAGTAAATGTGAAAGATTGTATTTGAATTTAGCCATATGGCTGTTGGAGGACTCATTGGCAATTCAATGTCTGTTCTCTATTATCGCTGGCGACACTTTATCACACATAAACTCTGTCAACTGAAACTACAGTTAATGTTTTTTCCATTTTCCCTTTTTTCCCTAGAAACTCTTGAAAGCTCCATAATGACGAGCCCGACTGAAGGTACAAAGTAGGAAACAATATTTTACCAACTAAAATGTACATTAACTTTTCTCACTGAGAAAAAAGAGGCGAGTCCCTGTGACACAGAGTCCCTGTGCACAAACATGTTTTTATATAACAGTTTCAATAAAGGCCAGTTTTTCCTTATCTTTCACAGATATATGTGGGCCTTTTATGAGTTTAACACTCCTTTTTTCTTCTGATATACTTCAAAACCTCTCAACAATGTGCGCCTTCTTTTCAGTTTTTTTCTGCAAACCAAAAATTGAATTTCCAGCATAAATGCCTGTGGCACACTAATTTGAGCATAATCAAATCTACAGTACATTATGTGGCATGATTTATGCTACTCTGCATTTTAGGCTTCCAAAAGTTGTGGAATTAATGTTTTTTATATTAGACAAGTGAAAATCTGCATGCTCATGCCAGCAGTTTTTTCCATTGCAGAGCTAGTCGAATGAAAGTTAAAAGCCTTGAGATACTGAAGCCACTTTCATCATGTTGGGCACATTAGGGCCGCACGGGTCGGGGTTTTTTAATATCTCCAGCCTGCTTATGTTAGTGGAGAGTGTGCCATCAGATGCTGCAGCACAGATCTAATTCAGCATCTTACCCTTCACGTTGATTTGCTTGAAAACAAAACAATATTAGCCCAATGCAAGGTTCGAGGACCCCAGAACAAAAAATGCCTTCAAATCAAAATCGTTCATCCAGAAAAAGTCAGACCTCACAATCGCTTGGCCCTATTTTCTCTCTACCTTCGTATCACTGCCTGCTGTGTAGACCGTGCAGACCGAAGTGCAGACCGAGCAGTCCCCTGCTTCCGAGCAGTAAACACCATAACAAGAGAGAGAAAATAGCGCCAAGCGATTGTGAGGTCTGACTTTTTCCTGGAGAACGATTTTGTGATGCAAATGTATTACTCTTTAACGCATATTGTTTTGAGAAGCAAAACGCTTTATTTTTGTGACCCCAGCCAACTAGCCGGACTACCTTCATCAACGCCAAAACGAGGCTGGAACTCTGCTCACAGGACGCAGCAGGGGGTAAGAAAATGTTCATAAATGATGTTGCTGATATGGGATGTCATACAGCTTCATGTCAAAAGAGGCAAACTATCCCTTTAAACTTGATTACTGCACTCATCTAATAACTCATTTTCACAAAAGTGATGTGTCGTCATCACTGCGGTGGAACTGGTCACCCTGATATTGGAGCGACTGGTGTGACAGTCAATTCTCCTCACACTACAGTTAATGAAGGAGAAGCTTGTCGGTCTTTGTCGTACTTTCATGCAATTTGTTATGTGTCTCAACAACATATTGTTGTGTGAGGAGGTCATGCTAGTTTCACATATTTCCATGAGACCAGGCTGGATCACAACCCTTCTTGTTGTGCAGAGAGGTTCTCCACGACTCTGTAATCCGTTGTCAGCTGATCTCCATCAATGCACATCTCAGCCACGTACCTACATCTGTTACATATTTGTCATCTGTCACACTCTGTTGTTGATTTTAGTTAAAAGTTTTTTTTATCTGTAGGGACAGTTTCACGTGGTGTTTCTACTTTATTGGCCGGATAGATCCAGTTTTGACTTTTGAAGTTGGTTGCCGTGCGCTGCTAGCCTGGCTCACGCGTCCACAATCTCGATGAGATGGTGGTCTGGGAACTAGGTGTGCATTTTCTCGTATTTGAGGCGTGGTTTACGAATGCCTAGGGCCGTTTATTGGGCGCTACGAATGTCTATCAAATGGCCTCTAGTTCTTCCCATGCTGCTTTGCGCGCGATTCATAGCCAATTGTATCACTTATACCAGATGATGACAGAAATTCGACGAGGAAGAAGAAGAAAAAAAAGTAAAATAAAAGTAAACTTGCGCTCTAAGCTACTTAAAGTGATGGTTCGGAGTAGATTCACCCTAGGGTCATTTGAACCGTGACATCCAGCCAAGTTTTTCCAATATTGGCTGAACATCAGCCGAGTTACTGAGTTATTCCGAATAGCTTAGTACAAGTGTAACGGAACCTGGCAGTATCTCCAAAATTACCACACTAAAATCACATGCCATGACACCAAACTTCTACAGTAGTACAAATATGGTCTGTACTCACAAAACGATGCATTTGGAAGATCAAGGAAGTGCGTCGACGTCACTTCCTTGATCTGGGAGCTTCAATGTAAGATGAGGGTTGATCTACTACTGTAGACAACAAAGTATATGCTATATTCTACATGAATTTTTATGTTGTAGAGTTGTGAATTTATTTTATCAATGGAGAAATTGAGCAGCCTTGCTTTGTTGTCTACAGTAGTAGATCAACCCTCATCTTACATTGAAGCTCCCAGATCAAGGAAGTGACGTCGACGCAGCTTTAGCAGCAGAGAAGCTATTAGGCTTGTGTTGATAATAATAAACTCCTGGGCCCTCATTTATCAAGCGTTCTTAGGAACAGATCTGTGCGTAAAGCGTGCGTGCGATCATTACTGAGCAAAGTGTGGGATTTATGAACATGTACTTGAACTTAGAAATGTGCCTAAATCTACGCACAGCTTTGACCATGCTTACGCACATTGCCTAGTGGTAGAATTACGAAACTGCAAATGGTGTTGATTGCTGCACAGGGGGAATATTACAATGTTCATTCAATTGTTGCATTAAAGTATATCTGACGGCATTTGGGTCCGTGTAGCCAGGGCTGGACTGGGACCTGAGCCCTGCGTGTAGCCTATGCAATTCCAAAGCACGGTGCATTAGACCTACCTGGCGTTCATTGCATTTCATTCAGAGTGTAACAATAATTGTTTCACCAGAAGACCTGACAATAATCAGCCTAGTTTAATTGATATGGGTATAAAAGGCACACGTAGGACATGCCATTCAGAACGCAACATGGCCCATCTTGCATTGCTTGAGGATCTGGAAAACCGTGCGCTACGGAGGGAGCGCGTGTTTAGAGAGCGTGCAGATTTATTGGCAGAAAGTAGTGAGTGGCTTCTAATCAGGTTCAGATTTCGAAAAACATATATTGCTCGACCTCTGCCGTGAATTGGGGCCATTTCTCGAGCGAGAAACTAAGCGCACGCAAGCCATACCTGTGCATATACAGGTGCTGTCCGATTCCTTTATTTTGCAGAACAGCTCCGTGGGCCTTCGTTTACAAGAAGGAGCTGTTGAAGATGGATGGCTTATTGGTGAGTGTTGCGCAGCATGTTTGCAACATTGGTTATGTGTATGGTCAGTGTTCGAACTACGGGGGGACTCGTGGGATCTGAGACCCCCTTAAACTGACACGAGACCCCCCGAAAACATGATTTGGGAAATGTTGAGGGGTCTCTAAAATATTGGCAAAATGTGATTTCCCTTAATGAGTTATGATTGCAGACGCGATGCGTGTGTGGAGGTGTGGAGCCTGTGTGCGTAATTGGCATAAAGCTGTGCTGTCCGCCGCGTATGATTCTGTATTGCTTCTCATGTGTTTTCGAGATCCGCGCTCTGAGTCAAGCGCAAGCAAGCAAGCAAGCAAGTTCCGGTGGCTTTTAAAGGGAATGTTGGTGCCATATATGGTTAATTGGGGGCGTTCCATGATGCAAATTAGTCTGATCGGGCCCGCGCAAGGTGAACTGGCAGGTGTGGTATTTATCATTGCAGATTACCTACCAGTGTGCGTACGACCTGTGTAAGAACGTTTGATGAATGCCGATTTTTTTTTTTTGTACTTGGGCACATTCTAAATTTCACTCATTCGACAGGATTTAGAAGGGATTCTACGCACTAATGATAAATGAGGGCCCTGGACTATGTACAAACTTCCAAATGCATCGTTTTGTGAGTACAGACCATATTTGTACTACTGTAGAAGTTTGGTGTCATGGCATGTGATTTTAGTGTGATAATTTTGGAGATACTGCCAGGTTCCATTAGCGCTTGTACTAAGCTATTCGGAATAACTCAGTAACTCAGCTGATGTTCAGCCAATATCGGAAAAACTTCGGGTGGGCTACTTGGCTGGATGTCACGGTTCAAATGACCCCAGGGTGAATCTACTCCGAAACACTTTCTAAGGCTGCATCGAACGGTAACGTTGTGTCCACTGCCATGTTGGATTAACACTCTACAAGCTTCGGTGTAGCGCATAGACGTCATCATCATCTTGCTGCTGCAGTCTGGCTGATTAAAAACACTGGCACCTCTATGGCAGGAGGAATCATATTTGCTTTGTTGTGCAGAAACTGCAAATTAAATATCCATTTAAATTATTCAGAAACCAATTCCCCATTTTTATCAATTACCTTGATGTTAATATCACAGAACAGTTAATAAACATATAAAGTATCTTAGCCTTTAATAGTTCTAGACTTTCCGTGCATCCAGGCAAATAAGCCTGACTCTTCAATAAAACTCATATGTAGGTTCAAACTAATATATGGCGACTAATTAAAAGTGAAGCAACACTGGGAAGCAAATAAAGCTGCATACCACAGTGGATATACCTTCATGTGAGGTTAAATTACATTCTACAACATAGGAGAGTGATTGTGATTCCAAATTTAAACATTGTTACTTGAAATATTTTCTCCAGAATTTGTAATGGCAGCCTTTCTGCCTCCTCTGTCTGTTTGGTATATTTTAGTGTGACCTGATCAAAGGTCAGTTAGGCTGGTGAAGACAAGCCGATTATATGCACTTTACAAAGGGAATATTTGGAGAATCAAGTTCAGTCTGTTCAAAAAGCCTTTGCAACTGCAACTCTGAGATGGTAAACTTGGCATCTTTATGTGAAGGTCTAAATTGGTCCCTTAGGGGGAGAATAAAAGGAACAAATGTGCATGTGTGAAATTATGAAATGGCATTTTGATATCTGTATGCTTCATTTTGAGTGGTGAATTCACTCTGGAGAAACCATTTTGCCAGTGGGCACAGGTGGCAGAACCTCTATTATACATTAATTTGTATTTCTATGCAGGTTACTGCTTTGCTTAAAACAGGGGGAAACATATCAAAGCAAGAAGAAATAAGGAAATTCTGCCTATGCCATCAGATATAGAGCATTCAAACCATGCAACAACTTTGTGTTAATAGTTTAACCCATTTGATTTGACAGGTGTTTAAAAAAAGATGATCCTTGGTTCCAAAATAACAAATTTTTACCCATTTTCCATGTCTCTAAAAGGCTTTAAATAGTTTAGATTACAGTAAATCTTCCCAATGGGTGATTCCAAAATTTTAGCGTCTGCTAAATGCATAAACATTTTATCTGATTAGCCAGACGCACTATATATTTTCTGCTGGTTCTGCCTCATCACGCTCATTTTGCTTATTGTCGCAGAGGCAGACATAAGCCACAACCAGATTAGAGCGTCCTCTGATCAATGTGTTGAAGATACCACCTCTAAGGTACCGTCTTACACTGAATTACAAATGTGGTGAGGCAGCTTCTGACAGGGCAACAGTGCGACCAGCGGTGTGCACCCAAGTAAGACAAAATACAGCTAGATAGTAAATCACTGACTATGGCTTTCGGGCTGAAAGCAGTCACACTGTTGAGCTGCATCATGGATGAGGTAATGTATTGGCAGTGAGCTGAGGATGTGTTTGAAGTGATGAATAGTGGAATCCAAACACACAACACATCTACACGTCCCTTCATTCGGTGTATGGCCAGAGTTTGCTGTTAGCGAATAAAACAGATTCATCTTCTCAGCCCAGAAGAAAAACCCTCCTCATGTCGCTCGTTTCTGCTCCAATGCAAACACGCCCATCAGTTTCCTACGTCCAAAATATCGTGCAAATTCTGCAGAACTTGATTTGTGACAGGGAGTATGACTCTTGATTGATGCTTTCTTCTCATCTTCTGGTTTTGAATATCTATACTCGGCACATTCTGTTTTTGTGTAACTTACATAATGGCACCAAGAGGCAACACAAGAACCTGAGATGTTACTGAACTGCCTTGTTATCCTCTACTCTTTATGTTCACTGTATCAGTGCAGAGAACTCATCTTCACATGTAAGTTTTGTGAACAGATAATACCATAAAAAAGATGTTATACAGTTATCACCATCATTGCTTGTGTGGAGCCACTGACATGGTAAATATCTTCTTCTAAAGAGGTATCAAAGGAAGGTGTTGTTGCCGAATAGTGGAGCAATAACTTACATGCCTGAGGTGAGTTAAGCCATCAATTGTATGTCGAATCAGCCTCTCAGAGTGCTCAATCAAATTCCCCCCTCGCACTTTTCCATCATCAGCTTGCAAGTCTCTTTGCTGCTGGCGGGGCAGCTTTGCTGTAGGCCTGCATTGCGGAGATTTTCAAAAAGGAAGATCTGCCCAAAAGACTCCAATTAAAGACTAAAACTTTCCTGAGGCTCATCTGTAACCTACGCAAGACAGAAAAACAAACTTCAGGATTTGTCTTTTACTCTCTGCGGCAGTATAGGAGAGCAATTCATTTTTAGCTAGAATATCTTTTTTTTTTTATAAAGAAGCCGGCGTCTAATATCCATGCATGAGAGTCAGAGTTTGTGCTCCATACTCTGACTGTGTGTCTCTTTGAAGAAGTAAGACGGAATGTAGAAAGAAAAAAAAAAAAGTACATTTGCAGACCTTGTCACAAGGGATTAAAGAGTATTGGGACATGATACACAAATATGACAAAGTTGTGATAAGAAGCAGAATGAAATTGGAAATGTACCCAGTTTAAAGAATTCCTTTTATATCGCATCATTAACCACCCTGCTGTCAGTGTGATATTTTCAGTTCTTGCCTCTGCCCCGGAATATTAAAAAAGAGCCTTAATTCCTTTGTAGCCATATATTTTTGTCATTTCTGCTTCCTGGTATCCCAGTGATGCAACGGTGTCTTCACCTCATCAGCTCACATTCTGCCATATTGCAGCAAAAGTAGGCATTTTCCAATGGGCGCAGTCAAACAGCAGCGACGTTAATCTTTTAAATAATCTGAATAGATGTTGTTAGAGAATAAGAAAAAGAACTGTTTTTAAAAATGCTTAGTAACATCTGTAGAACATTGGCCCACCACATTAATGGGATGATAAATCGCCTGCTGGGTTGTTAACAGCCATATGGTTGCTTCTCTGGAATTAATTAATCTGTCTTTGTAAAAGTGGGTCTTCTCTTATTCAAATATACTGAAGCTAAGCATACAAGAGATTTTAGATCATCCTGCAGCTCTCATTTCAGAATTGTTTACCGGACTTCCTGTGCCACGCTTGCCTGCCTGTAAAAAAATGCATTTACATGTGTTTTAAGGTTACACAAACAGACACTTTGCTAATCCAGTCGAGCTCAGTTTGATGCTTGATTTACTCTGCTGAAAATAATCCCTCCAGGTTAAGAAAAGCACATGTTTTATTATACTTCCCTCTCAAATGAATGGTTTATGATGTATGCAAGTTTATAAATCTGTAAAATATTAAACTAAATTTCAAAGGCCTGACTGTCAGTATTGACTGAATACAAAGGATGACTGTTGTTCTGTCTGTATTGTCCCTCATTAATATAAAGTCCCCCAAAAAACTGAAACACTCGCCTCATGGGGCCTGTGTGAAGGATGTACATTATCGCATGACTCTGCAGTCTGCTCCCTTGGCTGCCTCATCAAACAATGTCATTATCCCAGATCAGCATGCGTTACACTGGTAGATAAGAACTGGTAAATTATACAGCAGTTACATACCACAAGTGGCACACAGTAAATTCTCTGCAGCAGCTCCATTAAATCAGAAAGGTGTCTGCTGGTCTGAAGTCATGTAGAACTTTTGCAGCGTGCTGCCTCATCTCTCTTTTAAACTATCCTCTCATTCGTCCTCTATTGAGGTTTCTGATGTCCTGCAGCACACATTACTAAACAGTTGAGTGCATGGATAGACTCCTTTGGAGATCAGAATTCGAATTATGTAAATGACGAAGATTTTATTTTAAGATTTTAATGCTGATAGTGAATTTTCCATTTTTTGGTATAATGCTATTCTGCTTGGCTGGAAGGTCAGTCGGTGTCTTTCATTAAATGTCCAGCCTTGAGGTATTGCCAACTAAGTATAATCACCATTTTGCATTAATATGCTGATCAAATCCAGGGTTCCAGGCATAGACATGGCTTTTTACTCCCGCTTTTCCCATCAGATATTCAGCATCAAGTTTGCCCAGGTATCATAAGTGCTGCCTTGAGCGCATTACCTGCAACAGGGTTACTTCCTGACATCACATTAAGGATTGTGCATCCTGGATGCCCATTTAAGCATGACAGGAAGGCTTTTGTGGCTGCACCTGGTTGCAGACATCATCTGCAATTTGTTTCGTTTGAGGCGTTGCATTTAAATACCTTTTGCCAGGGGAAATTATGTCCTTTTGAGGAATGCTTATCACACATTTCCCCCACTGATTTGTCTGTGCCCAGACATAAAATTCCATATTACGTGCATCTGTTTCAAACTGTGTATTAGCTGAAGCCAATAACTCTGCAGTGCCACCAGTTGAGTTTACATAGCTATCACGTCAGAGATTATTGCTAGCTCAGTTGGAACCAGTTATCTGTTTTTCTTGGTTTTCAGTTGTTGCAATTATTTCTCTTTTTTTTTCAAAGAAAACAGAAGAATTGCAAAATCTTGCCTGCAAGTAGCCGTGTCTTCCTAAACTTCGCATAATGCAAAGGATTTGAAAGCGCTGTAGTGGTGCTGATGCAGTCAGAACAAGCACGTCACGCCTCGCAGCATCACTGTCATACCCATAATCACAGTAAAGAATGTCCTGTCCACTTTTACTCCTCATAAGAACTGTTGGAGGAAAGTTTTTCCACCCATGTCAAAAAAGGTTTCACATAAACTATGATCTCCACTCCAGCTGAGTACCTACGGCCCGTCTGCTTGTATAGCAAAAGACACAATGTATTGCTTGTTGAAATATGTGAAAGAAACAACATATTGATGGGCAGACTCGTGGAATAAAAATTGGATGGCAAAATAAAGAAAGCTCTCACAGAGAAATGTTGCCAGAGGTTATTTTCATTATTCACATACTGAGCCAAATCATCAGGTTTAAGTCAAGTAAAGCTGAACAAAGATACAAGCTTCAGTAAATCTTGCAGTACTAAGAGATTTGTACTTCACAAACTTACTGCACGCACAAATCTCAGAGCAGTGATAACTGTCATCTTGAAGGTCAAGATTTCAATAGCCCATCCTCAGAATTGGAGATAGCTAAGGTATGAAGGGACGGAGATAGAAAAAGAAAAAGTGATTATTGTAAAATCTGGCATTTTCTGGATGAGTGCACTTTGGCACTCGTAGACTGATTGTGAGTGACACTGTATGACCAGTCCCAGTCTGTTTGAGCATCTGTGCTGTCAGAGACAGAGAGTGGGGAGAAAGGGTCTGGGTTTGTTATCATGCGGCTGAATAACTTACAGCAGGGAGATTATATTTGACAACAGAATGAGAGTAGAAAGTAAGCTTGGCAGTCCTTCCTTTTCTATTACTTCTCTTATGGCTAGTTTAAAGTGCTCCTTTCAGCCATTTCGGGGGACCTGTAGCTCACAGCTTTAGTGATTTTTTTTTTTTTTTTTTTTTTTTTTTTTTTTGATTTTTAAAAAAAAAAATTTAACATCTCGTTTTGCTTACAAATTCTGAACTGAATTTATCATATGTGGGAACTTATGTTGCCACTAATAGATTTGATTTTTGGTTAGAAAGGTATCAGCTGTGTACTCTGCTAAGCATCACTGTCTAACTTTAGATGCAGCATATTTTCACATGACACAATTAATGCAATGCAATGCAATGCAATGCAATGCAATGCAATTTTATTTATAGAGCACAATTCATACACAGGGCAATTCAAAGTGCTTTACAGCTACATAAAATCACAAGAAGGCAATAAAACCATTAAAAAGGAATAAAAAAAATTAAAAGAAAGAAATTAAAAAAGAAAGAAATTTAAAACCCATTAAAATAATCATTAATTAATTAAAAAGTGAAGAGTGCAGATAAAATACTTTCAGGGCTGCCAACGTGTGTTAGTGCCCAGGAAATATACCACAGTCTGAAAACAATTTTCAATGGAATATATCTCAGTTTGTAAAGCAAGTTTCCCCAGAAAACATTGCTTTTTGAAAAAAATCAAAAACTCAATGTCCCTATGTTGGAGAGATATCAGAATGTCGTAAGTAGTTGGAAACTCACCTTGTTGTTGCCAAATATAAAGGGAAAATCAAGGCGAGGTTGCACCGAAAGGAGGTGAAATACTCACACTGGCAAACAGATTATATCGGAATAAATGTTATTGTCTGATTTTTACATCTTTTTCACATCTAGGCCCAGTTTAGAGTCGGATATTATGGGAGGAAACCTGAATACCTGGAGGACGCTCACAGAGGCACAGGGGAAACTCTTCACAGGAAGGATGGAGCCACTGCACCTTTTGTGTTGCCAGGTAGAAGCACCTTTTCAGTTAAAGGTCAGCCTTTTGTCTTAGCTTAATGTTAGCCCAGCCACTGCTTAGAGAGTTTATTGGCTTTTCTAATAGTCACCATTGTAATTATTTGTCAGTACATCAAGTGAGTAAAGTGGAAGCACTTTTGTAACATATTGCATAAGGCTTTGTACCAAGTCTTTCTTGCTGTAAGGCACATCACAAAATGTTCCATTTTCACACAAAAAAGGACAGACTGTGAGTACATACACTCTGAAGAGCTCTCTATAAGGCAGAGGGAGAAAATTGCTGCAAATTTTTCTTTCTTTTTTTTTTTAACAACAAAGAACATTTAATATTGAACAGTTCCTGTGAGTATTTGGCACAGTGACACACGGCTGTATGCTCACTCACAGCACAAGCCGTCCTTCATCTTTCAGCTGTTGATAAAATTCAACAGGAAGTATTCTCTTACAGGTATCTTTCTTTGATCTGACTTTACCGGCAGTTTTTTTCAGAGGACCTCCATGTTGTTGTCAGTGTGGGAGCCTGGAGATTTATGACGCAATCGCACAGCTGGTGTAACAATAAGCGTGTGGTAAAGGATGTTATACGTGTCATAAAGTTCTGCAACCTTCTGTGCCAGTATGAGCAAGTAATTGTGATTTATCTGAATATAACATCATCCTCTGTGCTCATCAGAGAAATCTTAACAAGCTCTGCTGCTTCACAGATTTAGGGATGATAACATATTTGAAACCTTGATCTGATTGGAGAGCAGATGAGCTGCATAAAACAAAGGTTTTCTGTGGCTGAGGGAAGCAGTTAGGCTGCTTTTGTTCTCGCTGCAAAGCTCCTGTTGTCTTGACCTAAGTCGGGGTGACACTTTCACCTCCTATCCTCAGTACCTATTTCTAGATGACGGTAACTTACCCTGACATTGCTAGGGGCGGCACTTCTTCTGTACTACTCATAATAGAAAATCTCTCATATATGTTTTAGCTGATTTTTATCTCAGGCAAAATATTTAAAAAAAATAAACTATATGTGTTTTCAACAAACACAGCTGATATTGCAACTTGCATTCATAGTTTATTTGCATTCTTTTTTTTTTAATTTATAATTTTGCTCATATCCTCAAATTCAGCAGCATTTGGCCTAAAATGAAGGGGGTGGCCGCAGCATCAGCTTGTTCATTTACAATGTAACCAGGCAAAAAGCATTTCTTAGGGATGTAAAATAGATAAAGAACTTTAAGAAATAGATTTCATCTCCATAGACCAAGCACAGTTCGTGACAAAGTAAAATCCACTAAAGAATTTAACAAGGTTAGGCTTGCAGACACACAACATATTTGTTCTTTGTGCTGGTTGATTTCAGATGCACCTCTGTCCAGCTGTACTGTGGGTCTTGTTTACAATTCATCTGTAAATCAGTAATAACAATTTCATGCAAGCACTATGCAGACTGCATGCTGGAGAGTCTATATGAGTGGGGAAATTTTACATAACCAAGTCATTGTGCAGTTTGGTGGATAATTTAGAAATATAAAGTGTGTCCAAGCTATTAAAGTCCCTGAAGGTGTGGGGCAATGCATGGTCAGCCAAAGTTAGGTTAGGAAGAGGGAAGCTGAATTAACTCAAAACTCGATTTAATCAACCTTTTCTCACCTCACATAATGGGCTACATTTTTCTATCTAGTCCATCAGGATAATCACCTTTGGTTTCTCATGGTGCAAATCAGTTTGACTCTGTGTCCACGTTTAAATCACAGAGAGCAACACAAAGAAGTCTTTCAGAGGTCTGAAGGTCTGATAGAGATGGGTTGTCCTGGTTACATGACCATTTGAATGAAATATGCTTGAAAATTAAACCACATTTTACTATTTAAAGGGAAATGGGTTGGAATTTAAATGGTGGTGGAAGTATTTTTCCTTTTTTTCTCTTCAACAGAAAAAGACACTTAGAGAGACAGAGTTAGCGTGTATCAAACATGTACTCAAGAGATGTAATGTTGAAGTGTTTCCTGCTAGACTGCCAACAGCATGTTTTTTTGATGTTCATCATCTCTTTGTTAGCAAAACTAAATAATGCTACCCATAGTTAAGTGTTGACATGAACTTTGTATCAAAAGTAAATCTGTAAACAAGATTTCAATTTAGTTTTGGTCTAAATGTGAAGATGTAAGAATTAACAAGCAAATTGTCAAATCAGGGATGATTGTCGTGTGCCTCATCATTTCGATTAGGTTTTGCGACTGTGTTCATATTATCGCTGCATTTCAAAACTCAAACCTGTGGCAACTGGTAAGAGGCAGTCTGATCCTAAGAGGCTGAGAGCTCCGTTCTATTTATAATTCATGGGGCACTTGCCTGTCTTCATGAATAAACCGAACTGAGATGAATGCTTCCCACTGGATATGCTAAGGAAGTGAATATGAGGATAATGTTGACTGGGGTTTTGGTGGGACGAAAATGGTGGGACAACTTCAAACAACAAGTCCTCCAGCTGAAATGCTAAAATAAGTAATTTGTTCTTACCCCTAAATACGATTGATTATAGCATTCTGTAACATACTGCCCCTAAAAGTGGCAGAAGGGACGTATGACTCATGCTAGCAACGTACATACATTTATAAACGACACAACAACACCTTACAAAAACACTTTCATTACTTCTTCCTTGGGTTTAGGCAATAATAATAGTTTGGTAGGGTTAAAAAAAAAGGTCATGGTTATGGCTGAAATACGCTTAGTCTGGTCATATAGTAAAGATTAGCTCCTATTGTCTTTTCTTAAGCTTGTTTTCATGACCTTGATGAATGTCACAGGGTTAAGTAAAGATTGTAGGAAAGAGGAGAAAAATCTCAAGGACTTAGAAAAAGACAACAACACTGCAATGGGATTTCGAACACACTTGTATTAAGCTGTGAAGTGTGTCTGCAGCAATGTTCAATAGATATTCTACGAAAAGGGCTTCAGTTACTCTGTCTGATGCAGTCTCGTGAAGGTTATCTCATATATATCATATTAGAAATAAAATAGAATATTACTTTATAATCAAGGTTCACGATTTTAAAAGTTAAGTTAAATATGATGTTATTACAGGCTGCTTACATTCGCCCGGTTGTCCTCATATTTATCAACATAAATACAGTTAGTACAACCGGATGAAAAATAATCAAGTGTCACAAGGAGAGTTGAGACCGTAAGGAATTATAAAAGTGATTTCTTTCATAAAGAATTGTCCTTCACTCTACAGTGGCTACATTCTGAGTCTCATTTCAGTTAGCTCACCCACCTAGAATTTTCCCTTGATTCTCCGAACTGAGAGGCCTCCTAAAATATATGAGGTTTGCCTTTCAGTCGGCGCCTCCTTTCCAACACCATGAACTAAACTTCCCCAGGGAGGCTGAGCTGTGTGATCCCCGCAGAGTTGGAGCACACTCTCTGATCCCCTGTTTTAAAAATGGCGACCACCTCCAGCCTGCCACTCCACAGGTGCTGTCCTGGATCATTAAAGAGATGTGTCAGCTAAGACGGCACCAGCTCTGGGCGTTGTCTTTGTGGACGCATCTCTTGAGTCTGCAGTAGTGGACTGAATATACGTGTCTTGGGGTGTTCAGATGAAGAGAATGAGTGTCCTTCTCTTTATCACCATTTAATTAGCCTATTAATACATTATACAGTAATCAGGTGGTGCGTTATTCTTCATATTTGGTGGAACTCACAGTGGCTGACATACGACATGAATAAATGTCATTACAATGTGCCTAATAAATAACTTCCTCGTTTCAATTCAGTTTAAGTGATTAAAAGTCGATTTTGAAGACCAGATGAGAGCAGCCAAAAAAACTTCCCCGCCTCTCGCCCAATGACGGATGGGATTGGATGGATGGATGGGTGGGTGGGTGGAAGAATGGATGGATGGATGGGTGGGTGGGTGGGTGGATGGATGAATGAAAGGATGGATGGGTGGGTGGATGGAAGAATGGATGAATAAAAGGATGGATGGAAGGATGGATGGATGGATGGATGGATGATGGATGGACGGAAGGATGGATGGACGGAAGGATGGATGGATGGATGGATGGATAGGTAGATGGATGCATGGGTGGATAGATGGAGGGATGGATGGATGGATGATGGATGGATGGATGGATAGACGGAAGGGTGGATGGATGGACGGATGGATGATGGATAGGTAGATGGATGCATGGGTGGATAGATGGAGGGATGGATGGATGGATGGATGGATGGAGGCATGGATGATGGATGGATAGGTGGATGGATGGATGGATGGATGGATGGAGGCATGGATGGATAGACGGATAAGATGGATCATATTTATTTATTTAATAGTCCCTTTTTCTTGCACCTTACAGAAAGGTAGCTGGAATTATCCTTGCTATTTGAGAGTTAATTCAGCATATTTTTCAGAAATGTCAGCAGAAAGAAAGGGACCAGACTATGACACATTTTAATCGATTTTCTTTGTTATTTAAATACTAGAGGGGTCCAACTGTCTACCAATTACCCACCCATGCACACAATAAAGTTAGTGTTACAACTGCAAATACTGAATATTTTTTACTTCAGTACACAGATCAGACTTTAACTAACAGCAAAATCAAACTGTTCTGACAGTTTTGATGAACATCAGGGCACAACCTGGGGAAAGCTGCTGTCTAATAAATAATATAAGTTTAAAACTCTGTGTGTGACAGCTCATCTATCTGAGATGTAGAAAAGTAAAGATTATGAAATACAGGAATCACCAGTGAGGAATAATCACTGCATATGAATAGTTGTGACACGTGCATACATGCACCCATCTGCCTTGGTTTGAGGATGCTGCCGTTGGTAATCCATGAAGGTGGATGTGTTCAACAAACTCAGAGGAAAGACTCCAATGAACAGCTGAAAGCAAATGCACAACCTCCAGATTACGTAGAGTCTCAACAATAAATTTTCACAGACAGACTTGTCTATGGGTCTATCAAAATATTAAGATTTATATCATCTGTACGAGTTTATGAACTATTGTTGGTGCAATGAGGAAAAACCTTATTTCATACTTTATCCTGAGGAAAAAGGTAGCTTACCATGTTTATCTGTTATCCCACGGGCGAGCAACCTAACAACTGGAATTATTCTGGGGACAGCTGCAGCTGCATGGACCAGCCACCAAAAAAAAGGATGTCTGGTCACTCCAGCTTTATTGAATGGCATACGTGATAAGGGATTTTATTCCATGGACGGTAAAGATATGGTCTCTTCCATACTACTTCTAGCGTAGTTCACTCTGTAACCGTAAAAGAGGTCTCGCTTTGTATAGCTTTATATTTCAGACTGGAGACAAACAGGACTTAATTACAGGGCTGCTCAATTACAAAAAAAACATCCTAAACGTGATGTTTTGGTCTGTAATGAGCTCACATTTTCCCAGACCACTTGTGACTAAAGTATTTCTAAAGGTTTTACCTGGTGTTATATTTCCATTGTTTTGTGTTGAGCTGAGCTGAACATGACTCAGCCTGACGTGTGTTTTTTGGGCTTTTAGAGAGGGGCAAAGGTGCTCTGCTGTAAAGGAAAGAGGTGCGCTGTAGAGCAATATAGCATAACAGTGCAGCGCAGTCATCATTTTGTCTCTTTTATGTTCTTTCCAAAACATTTGGAAGATAAAATGGTGACAGAAAATGAACTTTACAGAGTTCGTCTCATTACTTCCTCCTGACATTGGAACATGATTGAACTCAGGACTCCATCAGCCCTGATGGTCAAAAGTCACGTGAGAGCAGATTCAGACAAACGCACAGAGTTGGGATTTTACACCCTCAGAAGAGTTTTCAGACAGAATTTATATTTTACAAGAAAATAGACTTAGATAATATATGTATAACTGCTGAATTAGTTTGCCACTTTCTCTCTAAATCAGCTCAAAACCAACTCTGAGCTTTTTTTTAAGGAAAGTCTAAAACAGTCTCCAGCACAGTCAATCAGCCTGTACAGACGACATCAAATCAAATCAGATCAAATTTATTTGTATAGCACATTTCATGTACAAACAGTTCAAAGTGCTTTACATAAAATAAAAGCATTGCAGCAGGGAGTGCAAGAAGCATTAAAAATACATAAAATAATATAAAGAGAAACAAATAAAATCATTTAAATGAATTAAAATCAGGCAACAGTCTAGATAAGTTAAAAGATATTTCATGCATAGACACATGAGAAAAGAAATGTTTTTAACCTGGATTTAAAATGTCTACATTTGGTGAAAGTTTAATCTCCACTGGCAGTTTGTTCCACTTATTTGCAGCATAACAGCTAAATGCTGCTTCTCCATGTTTAGTCTGGACTCTGGACTGGACCAGCTGACCTGAGTCCTTGGATCTAAGAGCTCTGCTGGGTTTATATTCTCTGAACATATCACAGATGTATTTTGGGCCTAAACCATTCTGGGATTTGTAAACCATCAGCAGGCTTTTAAAATCTATTCTATGACTGACTGGAAGCCAGTGTAAAGATTTCAAAACTGGTGTGATGTGTTCAGATCTCTTAGTCCGGGTTAAAACTCTAGCAGCAGCGTTCTGGATGAGCTGCAGATGTTTAATGCTCTTTTTGGGAAGTCCAGTTAAAAGAGCATTACAGTAATCGAGTCTACTGGAGATGAATGCATGGATGAGTTTCTCCTGGTCTTTTTGGGAGAGGAAACCTTTAATTATGTTGATATTTCTGAGGTGGTAAAAAGCTGCCTTGGTGACAGCTTTGATGTGGCTGCTGAAAGTCAGATCTGAGTCTATCAACACTCCGAGGTTACGAACTTGGTCAGTGATTATAAGGTCCCGAGTCTCAAGATATGTACCAACGCTGACCCTCTTCTCTTTGCTACCAAACAGAATGATCTCAGTTTTGTCTTCATTTAATTGTAGAAAATTCTCTCTCATCCAGGTGTTTACTTCCTCCAGACACTGACACAGAACGTCAGCTGGGCTGCAGTCGTCCGGTGACAGAGACACATAAAGTTGTGTATCGTCTGCATAACTGTGATAATTGATGTTAAAATTCTGCAATATCTGACCCAAAGGGAGCATATACAAGTTAAACAGAAGCGGTCCAAGAATTGACCCCTGGGGGACTCCACAAGTCATGGCCACTCGCTCAGATTCATAGCTGCCAATAGTAACAAAATAACTCCGGCCTTCTAAGTAGGACCTGAACCAGTTAAGGACCGCTCCAGAAAGTCCAACCCAGTTTTCCAGCCTGTGCAACAGGATTCTGTGATCTACAGTATCAAACGCAGCGCTGAGGTCCAACAGAACCAGGACTGAAACATTACCAGAATCAGTATTCAACCTAATGTCGTTTAACACTTTGACCAGAGCTGTTTCAGTGCTGTGATGACGTCTGAAGACTGATTGAAACTTATCAAGACTTCCACTTTCATTCAGAAAGTCGTTGAGCTGGTTAAATACAACTTTCTCAATAATCTTGGATATAAAAGAGAGGTTAGAGACAGGTCTGTAGTTGTTCATCATAGAGGCATCTAGAGTTCTCTTCTTTAGGAGTGGCTTAATGGCAGCTGTCTTTAGTGACTTGGGAAAAATGCCTGATGCCAGTGAGCTGTTAACTATTCGTAGGAGATCACTTTCTACTGAGGTAAAAACAGTTTTTAAAAAGTCGGATGGTATTATGTCCAGAGAACAAGTTGTTGATTTCAGATGCCGAACTGTTTCCTCTAGGATTTTTAAATCAACATTATTAAATTGTGACATAACGTCAGAGTTATTTCTAGGTTTTAGACACAGATTAGTTTTCTTGTTTGTCTGTGTTGCGTGAATGTTTTGTCTAATTGTTTTGATTTTTTGGCTAAAAAAGTGGGCAAATTCGTTGCATTTCTCAGTGGAGAGGAGGTCTGGGTTTGACTGTTTAGGAGGATTTGTGAGTTTTTCAACCATAGCAAACAGAGTTCGAGAATTGTTGACATTCTTATTAATCATTTCAGATAAATGCAGCTGTCTGGCCTTGCACAGCTCATTGTTATAACTACGCAGGCTTTCTTTATATAGCTCATAGTGAATCTGAAGCTTTGTTTTCCTCCATTTACGTTCAGCTTTCCTGCATTCTCTTTTCAGAATTTTGACCGTAGTGGTGTTTCTCCATGGGGTTTTCTGTTTGATCAAGGTGCTCTTGATTCTTATCGGTGCAACAGCTTCCATTACATTAAAAATTTTCAAGTTAAAATGATCCAGCATTCCTTCAACCGACTCTGCGCTCATTGTTGGTAACATAACTATGGCCTCCCTAAACTGAGCACTTGTTTTCTCATTGATATACCTCTTCTTAACTGAGAAGCTGGTTGTTTGAACATTCTGAGTAATATGTAAATCAAATAAAATACAAAAATGGTCAGACAAGGCCAAATCAGTAACAACAACAGAAGAAATATCAACACCTTTAGAAATGACCAGGTCCAGAATGTGACCTCGAAGGTGGGTTGGTTCTGTTACATGAGGAACATCTACAAATAATAATGCTTTGCCAGAAATAGCAGCATTTTTAGAATGATGGGCTTTATTGTTTTCACATTACAATACATAATGTACTTTTCAAAATTGCAAAAATTCTACCACTAATGATGTTTCATTATTTTGTGATAAAAATATACTATTCAGCCAATTTTATTACCAAAATATTTTATTCTAAAAGCAAATGCATACTTCCTGGATTACTTGGAATTTGTATTAACCTGAAATACCTGTCAGCGGACCCCAGATTTAAAGTTGCACTTAATGTTCAAGCATTTTTAAAGATTTTTCAAAGGTTCTAGAATGCGCTGCTGAGGGTGGCAGCACGTTGGAGTAGCTCTGTACCTCACATTGAGATTTTTCTTTTTTCTAAATTTCATTCCTGTTATTTCTTGGAAGAAATTGCATTTTTTGGACAACTGTTCCTTCCTGCCTTGGATGCTGTGCAGCTGGATTAATTTTTCCCAATACTTTTGTATATTTTACTCTTTTGTTATGATGCATAACCATAGCAACAAGGTGGTTTACAACAGGGAGCAGCTGATTAACATTGGAAAAGCAGAAATAATTCGACAACTGAAGCCAGAAATCCCACTGGAATTGAAAAGGAGGCGTCGTGGATGCAGAGCAGGAGCAAAGAGGAGAGAAAGAAAGAAGAAGTTCAAACCATCTCTGCCATCCGTCATCATGGGCAATATAAGATCATTAACTAACAAGTTGGATGAACTTCTAGCCTTGACAAGGACTCAGCAAGAATATCGGGAATGTAGCATTATGTGTTTTACTGAGACATGGCTACAGGATCATATCCCCGACTCCAGCGTCTCTCTGCCGGGCTTCCTGACTGTACGAGCAGATCGAGATTTAAAGAGTAACAGGAAAAGGAAAGGGGGTGGATTGGCAGTGGTTGTCAACAACAGATGGTGTCACCCAGGACATGTTACTGTGAAGAGTCGTCTCTGCAGTCCTGACATTGAACTATTGGCAGTAAGTTTTCGTCCATATTATTTGCCAAGAGAGTTCACCAGTGTTGTTTTGGTGGCTGTTTACATTCCACCCTCAGCTGTTGCCGACACTGCATGTGATGTCATCAGTTCCGTTGTTGCTAAGATACAGACACAACACCCCAATTCTTTTGTGGCAATATCTGGTGATTTTAATCATGCCTCACTCTCTGCTACACTGCCAACTTTTCAACAGTTTGTCAGCTGCTCTACCAGAGAAAACAAGACATTGGATTTGTTTTACACAAATGTCAAGGATTCTTACATTTCGAAATCAAGACCTCCCCTGGGAAAATCAGATCACAACCTTGTTTTTCTCTGTTCAGCATATAAACCCCTTGTCCAGAGACTACCTGTCACAAAAAAGACTGTTAGAAAGTGGTCACATGAAGCTGAAGAAGCCTTACAGGGTTGTTTTGATGCAACCGATTGGATTTCTCTTTGGAAGCCACATGGAGAGGACATTAATGCCATGACTGAGTGTGTGACTGACTATATAAACTTCTGTGTGGACAACACCATCCCCACCAGAACAGTGAGATGCTTCCCTAATAACAAACCCTGGATCACCAGTGAGCTAAAGAAACTATTGAACAAGAAAAAAAAAGCCTTTAGGGAGCGAGACAGGGAGTTACTGAGGAGTATACAGAAGCAGCTCAAAGTCAAGATCAGAGAGAGCAAGGAGGTGTATAGAAAGAAGCTTGAGAGTAAACTGCAGAGGAACAATATCAGAGATGTGTGGTCAGGAATGAAGAAGATCACAGGCCTCAAGCAGAGGGAGGATCGGATGGATGGAAGTCTGGACAGAGCAAATGAGCTGAACACATTCTTCAACAGGTTCAGTTCAGGAACAAGCTCACCATCCTCCCCTCCTGTTCCCAGCCAAAGAGACATCCCACCCTCCTCTGACTCACAGCTTTCCTGTAACATCTCCACCTCCACCTCAGTCATGGATTCTTCTGCTTCCACTAGTTTGTCTTCAACCCAATCAGGAGATGCTGCTGTCCCCTTTGCCTCCCCCTCCCACTTTTCTGTTTCTAGAAGTCAGGTGAAGAGGCAGTTGGAGAAACTGAACCGGAACAAGTCTGCAGGTCCAGATGGTGTCAGCCCCCGAGTCCTGAAGGCCTGTGCAGAGCAGCTCTGTGGGATTCTGCAACACCTTTTCAACCTTAGCTTGACCCAAGAGAAGGTACCACTGTTGTGGAAGACATCCTGTCTGGTTCCGGTACCAAAGAAAACTCACCCTTCAGACATCAATGACTACAGACCTGTTGCCCTGACATCCCACATCATGAAGGTCCTGGAGAGACTCCTGTTGACCCACCTGTGTAAGCAAACCAGCACATACAGCGCAGATTTATCACTGATTTGATACAGTTGGCCATAATTGCAAGTTACATCGCTACAGTTCTGGCCTTGTCTGTGCGTTGCTGTTGGATGATAACGAATCTACACCAGCAAAAACAAAACGAACTTCCTACCTTTGATCCACGGAGTCAATACATCTTACACTCCACGGTGTTAAACCATGGAAAAGCGGCTTTCCCGACGAGGCAGATTCGATCCAGGGAGAGAGAAAGACCATCGCAACAGCTGAGAAGATCTCTCGGCTACCTCGCTGTGACGCTGCTACTTGCAGGAGACATCCACCAAAATCCTGGGCCTATCTCCAGCTGTATTGGTGACCTACAGGCTGCAGCTGTTACGACTACCAGACAAGGTACTGTTGACAACTTTGCGACTTTAAACGTGCAACAGAAGGATAGACAGCCATCTCTTCCTTTGAACGTTGCACCGGCAAGCGCAAATGGAGTGATTCCGATGTCCAGCAAAGCGCGCGGCAAATTGCCCATTCATAAACAGCGCAACCTTTTGCTTCTCCAAACAACCAACCATGCGAAGGTTCTGTGGGACCCGCACGCAAAGCCTACGGGGCTACTGGGAGGACATTTGAACATCAGGAGCGTTGCATCAAAAACTGATCAACTTGAGAAACTATTGACGGACTCAAATCTTGACTTTCTTTGCCTGACCGAATCATGGCTGACAGACTCGTCATCTGACGCTTCATACTTAGTGCCCGGTTGTAATATTTTCAGAAAGGATCGAACGTCTGGTAGAGGAGGTGGACTGTTGATGTATGTGAGAGACTCTATAAACTGCAAGGAAATTGAAGTGAAATGTGCGGATTTGGAATGCATGGCAATAAGAATGATTTTATCCACTAATATGTCCTTCACTGTCATGTGCATATATAGACCACCCTCATCAAACACTATGTTTTATGAGCATTTAAGAAATATACTGAAGGAAATGGACACAAATAAAGAAATACTTTTACTTGGAGATTTTAACATTAACTGGACTAATAAGTCAATAAGAAAAAAGCTTAAAGATCTCATGAATCACTTTAACCTCACCCAATTAATCCAAGGCCCCACCAGAATTACACCATTATCTCAAACACAAATTGACTTAATATTTAGTAATAAGCCAGAGAGAATAACAAAAACTTTTAATTTTTTAACTGGAATATCAGACCATAATTTAACATTGATATCAAGGAAACTAACAAAACAGAGGTTTATGTATCGACAGGAGAGCAGAAGAACCTCAAGTATTATACCAAAGAGGCTTATTAGTGAATTTGAAAATCAGTTCAAGCAACAGAGTTGGAATGAGATCCTGTCTACTAAAGAGCTTGAAAATGCTTCAGAGAACCTAATGACTATTATTAATAGAATGAAAGATGATTTTAGCAAAAACGTTACATTCTCAAGAAAAAAACAAAATCTCCCGTGGCTTAGTGATCAAGTTTGGGACTTAATGCGTCAAAGGGATCATGCATTGAAAATTTCACTTAAATCTGGGTTAGCATGTGATAGGAGAACTTTTCAGCAGCTACGTAATAAAGTTGTTAATGAACTGAGAAAGGCCAAAGCTATTTTTTTTATTAACATTATAAATGACTCAAAAGGGAACGCCAAGAAAACATGGCAAAATATTAATAGAGCTCTTAAGAAAGACAGCAATAAAAAATGCACTGGGTATGAATTGCAAGTGCAGGGGACCCTCACCCAGGACAAAGTCCAAATTTCTTCTATGTTCAATAGTTATTTTATTGATTCAGTTCATGATCTAGCATCAGGTTTTGGTTCAAGAGAGAAAATCATTACAGTAGTGAAAGAGGATATTCCATCCTTTAACATCTTAGAAGTGTCAGAAGTGTCTGTAACTAAAATCCTAAAGCAGCTCAAAAATTCCATGGCAAAAGATATTTTTGACTGTGACTGTGCATTTGTTAAAAAGTATGCAAATATTCTCTGTTCTCCTATTACTCATTTGGTCAACCTATCCATTACACAAAGTTACTTTCCTACTGCCTGGAAGACAGCAGTAATAACCCCTATCTTCAAATCTGGGGATGCAACCAATGTTGCAAATTATAGGCCAATCAGCATCCTCCCAACCATCTCTAAAGTTACTGAAAGGGTTGTATGTGACCAGTTGATAGCCTACTTGGAAGGCCACTCCCTACTGCACCCTATGCAGTTTGGATTTAGGAAAAATCACTCAACGGAAACGGCCCTTTGTTACTTTATAGAGCAAATTAAATCTAAGCTTGATGGAGGTGGTGTAGTTGGTGCTGTCTTCCTGGATTTTAGGAAGGCATTTGACACAGTAAATCACAATGTTTTGTTGTCTAAACTCTCACAGCTTGATTTCTCTACTGATGCTTTGTCATGGATGGAATCTTATTTAGTTTCAAGAAAGCAGTGTACAAGAATTATTGACACATGCTCCACCCTGTCTAATAGCACAACTGGAGTCCCCCAGGGATCGATTTTAGGACCAATTTTATTTAGTCTATATATTAATGATTTACCCTTGATTTGCCCAAACGTTAGTATGCAAATGTATGCAGATCATACAGTTCTTTATGTCCATGCCAAAACAAGACATCAAGCTGCGTTAAAACTTACATCAGCCCTAAACAAAGTGTCAGATTGGCTAACATACAACTGTCTTACTCTGAATGTTAGCAAGACAGTAGCCATGTATTTCTCCATCAAGAGGTGTGATGTAAACCAGCAACCTGACATCTTTGTTAAGGAGGAGGGCATAAAAAATGTGGACAATTTTAAGTATCTGGGTGTTATCATTGACTCCAATTTATCATTTAAAAAGCACATTAAGAAGACATCAAAATGTGTCAGGGCTAGTTTAGTGAACTTTAGGCATATTAGACACCAGTTGCCACTTCCTGCGGCTAAACTGTTTTTACATTCAATGATTTTTTCACATCTGTCATACTGTTCTACTAGTTGGTCACAGGCAGGTGTGACCACCATACAACCATTAGTCACTCTCTACAAAATGGCTCTTAAGGTTCTGGACAAAAAGCCAAGAAGGTATCATCACTGTATTATAATTTCAAAGTACAACTTACTGTCCTTTGATAGTTTTATCTGTTTTGCTGATATGTGTTTAATGTATGAAATTATTAATGATCTTGCACCACCACCTCTTAAGCAATGTATATCACTCTGCAGAGATAAATTAAGAGTCTCAAGGTCCTCTGTGAGAGGTGATTGTTATGGGGGTTACAGGAAGACTTCTTTTGGTCAATCAGCTTTCTCTGTTAGTGCAGTTAAAAAATGGAATGTAATTCCAGTTCATGTCAGGAACAGTACAAGTTTTAACCAATTTAAACGATCACTAAAGACATGGTTAAAGGCTGATCAAAGATGTGACCATTAATCAATGTGCTGTATTGCAGTAAGCACTGCCATATGGTATGTGTATCATTTTGTGTGTGTATTGCTTGTCATATGATGGTTTTATGTTTTAGTATGATGTTGTTGCTGCTTCTAGTGTGTGCCTTATAGTGGCAACAGTAGGGCATGTATTGTCTATGTTTTTAACGTGTGTGTGTGTATGTGTGTGTGTTTTAGTTCCCTGCCCAGGGACCACAGATGTAAATTAGCTTTTTAGCTAACTCTGGTACTAGAACTGTTGTGTACATGGCCCCTGTCAAATAAGCTAATAAACTAAACTAACTAAACATATCAGGACCCCCTGCAGTTTGCTTATCGCCATGGAGTTGGAGTTGAAGACGCTATCATACACCTGCTTCAACAAACCCACTGTCATCTGGACAAAGCAGGCAGCACTGTGAGGATCATGTTCTTTGATTTCTCCAGTGCATTTAACACAATCCAGCCTGATCTGCTTCGTCTTAAACTCCAGAAGACTCAGGTGGAGGCCTCAACAATCACCTGGATTAATGACTACCTGACAAACAGACCACAGTTTGTCAGACTGAAGAATTGTGTGTCTAACCAGGTGATCAGCAGCACAGGAGCACCACAGGGGACTGTACTCTCACCATTCCTTTTCACTCTGTACACTTCAGACTTCCAGTACAAGTCAGACTCCTGTCATCTACAGAAATATTCAGATGACTCTGCAGTTGTCGGGTGTATCAGAGATGGACAAGAAGCTGAGTACAGAGAGAACAATCATCTCATCTTGAATGTTAACAAAACAAAGGAGATGATTGTAGATTTCAGGAGAAACAGGGTCAGATCGAACCCTGTTTCCATCATGGGAGAAGAAGTGGAGGTGGTTAAATAGAATAGAATAGAACTACTTTATTCATCCCAGCTGGGAAATTATTTTGCAGTAGCAGCGTACAGACAGTAAAAATAAAAATAAGAATAGAAATAAAATAAATAAAATAAAAAATAAAAATAAAATAAATATAATAAAAATATATGTACATCAAAGTGCAACAATGCAGTTGTGCGGTTATGCAGTTATGGTATTGAGATACCATAATGACACTTAACTATTATTGTACAGGGTGATGGCATGTGGCAGGAAAGATTTCCTGTATCTGTCCCTTCGACAGCGGAGCTGAAGCAGTCTGTGTGAGAAGGTGCTCCGCTGTCTGTCCACTGTGTGGTGGAGAGGGTGCTGTTTGTTATCCATGATAGATAACAGCTTCTTCTGTGTCCTCCTCTCCACCACGGTTTCCAGTGACTCTAATTTTTGTCCCAGTACAGAGCCAGCTTTCCTGATGATTTTGTCCAGCCTGTTAGAGTCGCTGGCTCTGATGCTGCTTCCCCAACACACAGCAGCAAAGAAAATGGCACCGGCAACAACACTGTGGTAGAAGGTCTCCAACATCCTGCTGCACACATTGAAGGATCTCAGCTTCCTTAGGAAATAAAGTCTGCTCATCCCCTTCTTGCACACAGCGTCAGTGTTGGATGCCCAGTCCAGTCTGTTGCCGATCACCACTCCCAGGTATTTATAGTCCTCCACCTCCTCCACCACCTCCCCCTTGATCTTCAGTGGCTGTGAAGGCGTCTTCTTCTTCCTCCTGAAGTCGATCACCATCTCTCTGGTTTTGCTGACGTTCAGCCTCAGGTGATTCTGTTCAGACCACTCCACAAAGTTGAACAGATATAAATAAATATAAAATAAACTGAGGGAATGGCTCCTACACTTGGTGTTCATGTGGACAACAGACTGGACTGGAGACACAACAGTGAAGCAATCTACAAGAAAGGACAGAGCAGACTGTACTTCTTGAGGAAGCTAAGGTCCTTCAATGGTTTTGCAGATCTTCTACAAGTCTGTTGTTGAGAGCGTCATTTCCTCTTGCGTCATCTGTTGGGGCAGCAGCATCAGAACCAGGGACCTAAAAAGACTCAACAACCTGATAAAGAAGGCTGGTTCTGTTCTGGGGACGACTGTGTAACCTCTGGAGACAATAATGCAAAGAAGGATTTTGCATAAAATTAAGAGAATTATGGACAACCCTGAACATCCTCTCCATGAGACTGTTATCGGAAAACAGAGTCTCTTCAGTCAAAGGCTTCTTCAGTTTGGATGCTAAACGGACCGCTACAGGAAATCATTCCTGCCCACAGCCATCAGCACCTATAATAACTCCTTGATTTAATTGAGCTACATCAACATTTAATTTCCCTCTGGGATAAATAAAGTATTTTTGAATTTGAATTTATGTGTTGTAGATTAAAAATGAGCGAGATCAATATGAGGATGCAGGTATGTATTGTTTGAGATGATTAATCCCCCTTTGGATCTTTAGGTAACACTGTAGCAGAAAAGGGATGATTCATGATTCAGGATCATGCTGTGACTCTAGCTGAACTGAGCATCCTGTTTTGCATTGTTGTTTAGGATCGGTATTACATAATGACACCCTGTTTTCAGTATCCTGCTTAATCCAGCACATATACTGTGCAAGTGTGGAAATATTATTCAAGAAGTAATTGCAAATTCTGCCTGAAAGATTTGAATTGTGCAACAGCTGAAAAGTCCATCATTATTGATTAATGCCAACGCAGTGACCTCGTTGGTTGGGCCAAGAAAATGCCAGTCAGATTTTCCAGACCCGTTTGCTTCCTCTTCAAATGTAATACCACAAGAGCAATCCCAGTTTACTTTTTAATTCCTCTCCCCAACAAAGAACAAAACAGGCAGCTGAATTTGTAAACAACTGTCTGTGTTTTTTCCATCTCAGTGCTTTGATGAGACCCAAAGGTGATGCCGATGGGATTGACAACACGCTCCTGCAGGGCTTTTGGATTTGGAATAAATCACCGAGACAGGCCCGACCCTCTCGGTGCTCTGCTCCTGGACACTAATATATCTCCCATATAGCTGACTGCCCCAGTCACTCTGTTCAGATGAGAAAAACGACAAGGTGCCTTGGGGAAATGAATTGCATGCATGCAATTTACTAATACATGGGAGAAATAACAGCTCATAAATGTCGGTAGGTAAGGCGAAGATGGTGTAGCGATTTGACAGCGATTAATTTATTCCCCACAACGACGTGCTGCTTATAATACAGATTGAAGGTGCGAGGCACCCTAAGCTTTATCAAAGAATAACATGTCAAAACACTAACATATGAGGGGGGGTAGAGGATAGCATACATTTTGATAAGAAGAATGATCATAAGTTGTTAGATCAGTCTGAATGTGTGTTTACTTGACTTGAATAAGTTCAGATAAACCTTTTGAGCAAAGGTGCTGTCATAAAAAACTATGCTTTCTTCTCGTGTTATGCTTGATTAGGTTTTGCCAGAAACTGTCGCAGCGGGGGATCACGTCTTGCATTACACCCAGAAGAATGCAAAAGCAGTCGGTAGATTATTCTACGGTTGCCTTGCATCTTATTTCACGGGTAAACAAAGGATCAAGAACACATTAGAGACTACTCCCGCATTTAATCAAATTACAGCTGAACATAAATTGCACACATGACATAATAAAATGTTTCATTTTCGAGTGGATGTTAAGTATTGATGCTGCAAGTCACATGACCTCTCAAAATATCTCTCTTTTTCATATTTCATGCTTCCTGCCTAATTTAAAGGAGAGAATTAGAGCATAAAATTACTCAGCTCTCCATAGAGGGGGAGGAGCGGCGGTCACACACAAACACATGACATTAAGTGCTATCCTTTTTCTCACCGCGAGCTGAGGCCAACAAAAGCGGATGTGGCAGTTGACTCTGGTGTTTTATAATGTTCGAAAAGACTAGATTCCAACTGAGACTTGCATTGATGAGGGTTAAGGATTCCGTGTGGCACTATCACAGTAATCTATCCTGATTAATGGAGATAAAATCAGTTTCCATGTTCCTCATTCAGGTCTACATAATGCAGAAATTGTAGTTTTTAATTGAGCATATAACACAAAAAACTGCCCATTATACACTTTACTGTAATATACTATAATAAGATGATACTGTCAGCCATTTCATCCAAAGAAATCAAATGTTCTGAATTTGAATAGAGGGAACAACAAACATGTGAAGCATCACTGAAAGCCAGATTCCCTGCAGGGATGTTAGCATGTTGTTGATAATGACATGGTTAAAACTATTTGAAACTAATAAGAATATCTTCTCGAGGCCACTCTGACTCCATGTAATACTACATCTATTGGCACGAGTACATAAAAGGGGTTTAAACTTGGAACATCCCGAGCAGCATCACTTTTGACGTTGCTTTTTTGTATAAAAACGCACCCAAGAATCAATTACATGCCGCCTTCACTCGGTTCAGAGAAACATCTGCAAACAAGCCACAGCATGTTTCTCCAAACAAATCTAAATGGTGACCAGAGATACATGTAAACTCTGTGTTCTAGCTCAGTGTTTCCCAACATTTTTTGGCCTGAGTACCCCCTGAGCCTTCTTGTCACACCACGAGTACCCCCTTACACATACAACGCATGCGATGATTCCACAAAAGTAGAGCAACACAGTAATTATTACATGAAAATCATTTTATTTAATATCCTTAACTTGAACATAAAATTCTCAGGCTTTCTCTCTCTCTTTTTTTAACCTCAGTTGAATTCAACATAAGAATAAAAAACATTTTCTTGAAATGTAAATAATTAACCAAAATAGTATAAATACTAAATCACGTAACCCCTGCAGTACCTCCGCGTACCACTAGGGGTACGCGTACCCCCGGTTGGGAAACACTGTTCCAGTTAACACAACGACAGCCTTGCTGAGTATTCCTAGAGACAAAAGGATGTAGTTGCTGCCTGATATGCTCAAACGCTATAATCTTAATCTTTTTCTGTGAACTTCTTTCATGTCAAAACAGGCAATATGGCCACAGCTGGTGAAGTGGAGGAAGGCGACCTTTATGATAGCTATGAGGTTAAAACAAACACAGTTTCTAAAAAAAAAAAAAAAAAGGTTTGTCATGTCTGAGAGTCCCAGGGAAGCTCCGGAAAGCACTCTGGTGATATCTTTTTCTCTTTCTTGCTAAGTTTTTAATGTAAGGGCTGCTTGCATAAAAACAAACACATACTCACAAGCAAGCTATCATATACACTGTTGCATTTCCATGTTAAAAAGAGAGCAAAGGCATTGACCTCTAGAAGATTCACATCATAGCCTCCAGAGATTCTACAGACCAATCTCACAGCAGCATGACGGCATGTAAAACATGCATGAGTAACCCGTAACATCATGGGGAGCGTTTCCAAAGCCAGGCTTGACATCTCTTATATAACGCTTATAATAAAGGTTATGCAGCATCGAGAGCTGAGTAGTCTTTGTGCTGTGTGGCAATTCCAGCGTTGCTGTTTCAACTGTAGATATTCCAGTTCTCCTCCCCTGTCATTCTGCTTTGTGTATACTCAAATGTTTTTACTTCAATGAAACGAACAGCCAGTGTGAATCAGATCCACCACCTTGCTCGCACCATATGCAGAATGGGCTCATTCATCAGTTATTTCACATGTAGGAAATTCATTACGCATGCATCATGAATTTTTAGCTGCTAAAAAGAAATGTTTTTACTTGCAAAATGCTCTGGTTAAAGATTCAAGTGTGTTGGTTTTCCTTTTTTTTTTTTAATAGCAGATGAAGGGATGCTTCTTGACCTGTGTGCTCAGGGTCAGCAGGTTAAGTAAGGTCCACAGTTTTAATTATTGGCACAGTGCTCATAGTTACTGAAACATTTTTATTTTGGTCTGTCAGATCTTGCTGACAGCGTTTCTTTGGTTTGGGTGCTGACAGCGTTTCTTTGGTTTGGGTGCTTGTTTGATAACCTGTGCGATCACAGAGACAGTGTTGGATGTCATGTATTCATTCATAGCTCACAGCCGCTCCTCTCAAGCTGCTTTACTTGGCTGCTCCAGTATCAAACACTTCAGAACTTCATTTTCTTGTATGAAGAAAAACTAAACAAACAAACAATAAAAAAAGGCTTCTCCTTGTTTTTCAAGAAGAGAATAGACCCACAATTAGAAAGCTGATTCTAATTACCGTATTCTCTCAAATAAAAGTCGTAATTCATGATTAAAAGCCTTCTTTAATGGCCGGGTTTGGTGATGACACAAACAAATAAAGACTGGTCCCCAACACAGGCTGAGTAGGGGAAGTAGGAACCAAGAAGAGCAAGAAGAAGAAACGTGACTCAACATTACAGTGTGCATACCAAAGACAAAAAAATTCACTTTGATCTGATCAATTTAATAAAATGACAATCTTTTAACTAATTTCTTGGACTGGACTTAGCTTTGAACTATATCAGACTGGTAAGATGCTGCATACAGTATGCTTGCACATCTGTAACAATCACAGCCCTGCTGAGAAAAGGAGTGTTTCTGTCCAACTATATTCAGAAGGGATTTTTTATTTGATCGGATGCAGGCAGTGCTAAGTAGTTAGAGCTTGTTAAGCTTGTAGTTTGTTAGCCTGTTCACTGCTTAGTTTATTCAACTCTCTGCCACACAGTGCTGTATCTCTACACGATCCACTGGAAAAGCTGAATATCCTCAAAGCACTTGAGGGACATTCTATAAAGCACAAAAACTGATGGAGGAGTTTCGCGCACCTACTTTGAGATGTTAGCTTTTCTTAGGAATAAATGGACCACCGTTTGACTCGCATATTAACACAAAGGTATGAGGAAATAAGGCACAAGTGCTTATGTGCACTGTTCCAGATTGAATTTTGAGACATTAAAATAAGGCTGTGTAGAAAAAATTAACAAAGAAATTGCCTCTGATACAGCTTTTTCCCTAGTAGAGGCCTGGTACCCTAAGCCTTTTAAGTCCTTAGTCTCTAGTTGAGGAAATATCATACAACAATGTGCCAAAGCTGTTTTTTAGCTGTTATCGGAGGTCTCCTGTGTCTGTAACAGGTTTATCTAGAATTAAATCTGTGAAATAAATCCCAAACTTGCTCATCTGTGTAATCTTACCGGCCGTCAATATATATATATATATATATATATATATATATATATATATATATATGTTGTGTTCTCTGTTCTTGCATCACTCAACTGTAAGTTCCAATTCCTGACTGCAAAAGTTCCATTTTATCCTCATTTTGTTTACAGCTGGCTTTGATGACGCGATGCCAGCTACCAGCTACTGCCTCTGAGCAGAGTTGCATTGTAGTCAGTTGATAGACTGTTCCCAGCAATAAATTTAAGCCCTGTGACAGCAAACCTGCAAGCTCCTGACGTGTCTTTGAGCAGGACAGAGCAACAGCTCCAGGCATGCCGTAAGCTGGAACAACATTGTGACTTCTCCAAGAGGAGAGCCTCACATTCAGAAAAGTGTCACATTTCATCACCAAATCCACCAGTGACAGCTTTCCGTTCTGATTACACGAATAGTCTAAAACCAACAGAAAACTCTGAGATCAATTCAAGGAAAATAATTTTTTCTCAGAAACGACAAGATTCCAGTGAAAATGTGGAAATTGCACTCAACTGTTGCAACAATCAGTTTAAGTGCTAATCAATGTCAGCTCTAATTACAGAATGTTGCAAAAATGTGCTTGGCTTGATAGACTGTTTACCTCTCTCTGCCTACACCCATCGCATTTTATTTTGTCTGCTGCTTGGTAGGACGTAAAAAACTTGGGCTGTTCCCTGCCGGAGGGAGGGGGCAGTCTCCGGGGAAGGTTTGCAACAGACACGATTATCATCCATCTGTTCAATTAACTGTCAGCTTTGTGAGAAATAAATGAAAAGACTGCAAAAGTAAAGCGCAATGATGGAGTCAGAAAGTGAATTGAAACAGTGGCCACGTACATTTGCAGGCATGAAATATAAAAATGGACGGCAAACAAAAAATAGATGGATTCTGCTAATTTCCGACAAAACCTTCACAAAATAGCATAACATCGATATCTGGTCTTTGACAAGTGATAAGTATAATGAGCTTTTCTTCCTCCTCCACTGGATTCAAGGAAATCACATTTTCTGTGTTACAGATGTAAGTCTCATTATCTGACCTGAGTGTCTTCACTTCAATTCCCACAGTCTTTGCTCACTAAGCGCATCAAGATGATTAAAGAACTTTTCTAGAAGACTAAGCCTGTTTTATGCTCGGGTCCTATGTTATCACACCAGGAGCACAGCCCTGTGCTCTGGCGGCCAAACAGATAGTGTAGCCTACGCATCCTAAAGCTGGCTTAAACTCAAACAGCAGCTCATCATCTCCTTCGATTCTTCAGGTTCTCTGCTTCCAACACCATCCGACGCAAACAAACGCACCGTGCATCAGAGCAGGGATGCATAGCACTTTTGAAAAGCCATACCAAACAGAATCACATCCTTAAGAGCAGCTGCTCTGCTCCTACTTTCATTCATATATTTTAAGATTTCAAAAGAGAAAGAAAGATCCTTTTCTTCTCACCAATAACAATGTTGAGAACTGAATTGTGGCACTTATTCACATTTTTTCCTTTTATCAGTGTCGCGTAACTATAAATAATTAATCTGGAGATTAAGCTCTGCTTATGGATGATACAGGAGTGACAATTGCATCAGTTTTGATAAAATCTGGATAAAAAACACATCTTAAAATATAGTCATCTTTTGTGCAATTCTGTATAATAACTTATATTAGACTGTTCATTCAGCATTATATATTTGTCATTAGAAAACAGCAATATCAATGACAGTCTTCATTTACTCTCAGCACCCATCACATTTTGACCTATTTGCATTATAGTTAAACTCATCTTGTTTGTTATCTAAATGATCTTCTTTTAAAAAGAAAAAGGGACATTGTAAAGCAAAGGGTCATATTTTCACAGTAGTTTGTGGTCCTTAAAAAGCAACGGATATTTTTTTTGTTTAATGCGACTCATGTCCTTTTCCCGTGGTGTCCCTCTGACTGCAAAGGTCATGAAGCAAATGTTGTTTTCCGATGTGAATCCTCTTTCTTCCACAAAGGGGGAATGATGTTTGAGATCATGTTTGATCGAGTCATTGTGATGACTCCTTCCTGCTTCCATGGGGACAGTGAAAATATTATCGGGCCAGCTTACTATTCACAGGCTGCCTTTTGGGACTGTATCCATGCAGCATTTACACAGTTTGTGCTTTCATTTCAACATCTATGTGTATATGTTAATAGATTTGGCGTTTTTATGTTAATATGAGGTGGTGTGGTTAGCTTAGCTTAGCTTAGCTTAGCTTAGCTTAGCATAGCATACCACTGTCGCCTCACACTGAGAGGTTTCCAGGTTCAACTCCCAGCTGGGGCCTTTCTGTGTAGAGTTTGCATGTTCTCCCCGTGTATTCGTGGGTTCTCTTCGGGTACTCTGGCTTCCTCGTACTGTCCAAAAACATGCATGTTAGGTTAAATGGTGTCTCTAAATTGTCCCTAGGAGAGAGTGTGAGCGTGTGTGTGGTTGTTTGTCTGGTTTGTCTGGTTTGTCTCTGTGTGGCCCTGTGATGGACTGGCGGCCTGTCCAGGGTGAACCCTGCCTCTCGCCCGATGACCGCTGGGATAGGCTCCAGCACCCCCGCGACCCGACCGATGTATTCAGCGGGCATAGAAAATGGATGGATGAATGTAGCATCAGCTTTTATTTTCCAGATGGAACCATTTTTTTCCAAACTTATTGATTTGGTCAGTTTTGATGCATGAGCGATTTCTTCCTTTTGAACGACCATATCAGATCAATTCACATTTGAACTAAAATTTGTTTACTGCAAAATGTTCCAATTGCCATTTGTTAAACCAGTATCAACAATTAACAACACATTATGATGCTTTGTGAACTATCTTATCTATTGCTTGTATATTATGTTTTCACTTACCAGAAGAGTCTAACTAAAAGTTAAATATAGCTTCATCTAAAAAAAGTGCTCTATAGGCTCACCTTTGCATGTATTTTCTGTCTGGTTAGAAACCACTCGTTACAGGAATCACACTGGTCAGAAAAACACTCACTAACTTCAGGGTCTCCTGAGCAATGAGAGAGTGCTTAATCTACATTCAGACCAGTGCCAAATGACTACAGTAGATGGAGGTTTTAATCAGCTTTAGCTCAGCTCGGTGCTTTTGTGAACACGCACCTGACAGCACATGCTAATTCACACCGAGGATGCCGCAATTAAAGGGACAAGAGTGGGCATTGTCACGGGGGCAAGCCGTGCCCTCCAGAGTGTGCAGGTTACACATTAATCTCAATGGACTCGAACATCTAATTCCATCAAGCCAGTTTTCTCCAGTTGTTGTTCTTTGCTGTAAGCTTGACTGATGCTGTGCACTATTCTTGAGAAGGACACATTGGGTTAGATTTAAGCTTTGGCTAAGATCAAGTAAGCACAGCAGAACAATCAATCATACTTTAAAACCGTAGCACAAAGTGCTTTACATGTTTAAAAGCAGCCCCCATGCCCACCCCAGCACATGTACACGCACACAGACACACGGACAGACACGTGCACACACAATGGAACACATGGTTTGCATGCTAACTTTGCCAACTTTATGTCTGATTTTTGCAGTCTTTTTATTGAGCTATTAATCATTAACATACTTCAGAAGTAACAGCAAGCTGCACACCGACACTCAACCAATTCAATTAATTTCATCTTTATTTTTGTTACCTCTTTATGTGAATATGTCCCACTCCTTGCAACCAAAAAGGTTGAAGGTCCAGACTGGCAAACAGGTTGTGGAAAGCCAGTGGTGTAGTCTACCTTTTTGAGGTGGGTATACTGTATAGTTGGCCAATCATAGGCCCGTGGTACCAAACTAGGGGTCGGGACTCTGGACCCCTCGGGACCAATAGTAGCCCCTTAATGCACGCCGTACCTCCAGTGGCGCGCTGTAATAGTCATTGAAAAGTTAAGTACCATAGTACTACAATACTATGACATAACGCAGGGCTTTTAATAATGCACTACGACTTGGTCATTGCCATTCTGGTAACAGCACATTTATAATGCTGTCTTAACGTGTTAAGGGACAAACATGTTTGTGGGGTCGCAGCTTTGCACTTACCTGCCCCTTGCATGCCTGAGAGACAGCATAAACTCACTTTGATTGTGTGGACTGTGTGCTGTGTATCTCAGTGGCAATGGGACTCCCTGTGGCACTTAATCTTTGTACTCATCCCTCATAGAGCGAGACCTAACAGAGTGATTGTTTTAAAGCAGCAGAACACCATCACATCTTGAGACAGGTTGTTTTATATATATATCTATATATATATATATAGACAAGGGCTGTCATAATTAATTAATTGTAATATATATATATATATGTGTATTACATTCGTTTATATATGTAATATACATAAAAAAATATATATATACCCACACATTCATTTTAGTTTTCCACCTTCCACTCCTATAGGGGGCGCTGTTGTGCGTTAGAGAATCACCGCATTCAACTAATACAAAGAAGAAGAATTTCTATGGGACGTTATTGTCAAACAACTCAGTGGCTCAGTGGTTAGAGTCGGTCGTCCAATAACCGGAAGGTTGGCGGTTTGATTCCCACTCTTGCCACTCAAAAAGATTGGTTGAACTGATAGCTGGAGGGATGTCAGTCCACCTCCTTGTCACAGCTGAGGTGCCCTTGAGCAAGGCACCATACCCCCAGGTGCTGAATGGCTGCCCACTGCTCCAGGTTGGCATCTGTCTCTGAGTGTGTGACCCTGTGCATGTGTGTCAACAGGTGCCAACCTGGATGGGTTAAAAGCAGAGGACAAATGTTGTATGTATGCATGACCAATAAATCGGATCTTAATATGAGGTCTGGAAAAGTGGCCCCTTGGAGACTTCAGTTGTTCTTCATGGATGAAGTTGTCAGCTAGCTGCCTTATAGCCAAGACCCTGGCACCATCTTTTTTCAGTAACTTACAAGTGCCCTCATGTTCTTTGTCATTTTTGTCTAGTTATCTGTTTTTTGACAACACTCCATTCCACAACTAATCTGAATGATTTCATTCTGTTCAATTCAGTTTCATTTATAACACCATTTTATAACAAATGCCATCTCAAGGCACTTCACAGTTTCAATCCCATTCAAGCCAATTAGAATCTGTGGGACCACCACAATTAAACCCGACACCAGGTGAAAATGACTCCTGACTCCATGTGTGCCTCCACCTCCTCCGCACAGCTACCTTTCTCTTTACAGTAACACATGTTTACCAACCACACCAGGATTGGCATTGGACATTAGAAGTGTGTATAAATTCCGTCAGGCCCTGGAAAAGATAATTGGCATTTTGTATTGAGTTCTTTATGCATCTGTCCTCACTGAATGAAAAATCATTTAAATGACATCAAATGGACAAACAAACACACGGGCAAAAAGAGAAGAGATCGGTCGATTTTAGCTGACTGCAAGACAGCTAGCGACACATTTATAAAATGATAATGATCTAGCCCAATAATCCGGAAAAGCCATGTTTATCAGATCATTAACACAGCATGTTGGCAAAATGTCACATTGGGTGTGCGAACTGTGCTGTAACACAGAGCCTCGCGGTTGCTCGGATCTTTATCTGGATTTCAGGACATAAATTCACTAGACGTCTTTCACCATTTAATTTATCTAGACTGTTGCTTGTTTTTAAATTCATTTAAATTATTTCATTTGTTTCTCTTTATATTCTTTTATGTATTTTAATGCTTCTTCCACTCCCTGCTGCAATGCTTTTATTTTATGTAAAGCACTTTGAATTGTTCTGTACATGAAATGTGCTATACAAATAAATTTGATTTGATTTTGATTTAAAGATATTTAAGGTGAATATTTAGGAATGAAGCAGATTCAGATTTCAGGCACTTTGTTTATCCTAAAGATCTGAAGAAATCTATGAGATTGCACTGGCAACCCAACATATTCAGTGTCACTGACACTGGAAATGTAGAGATCCAACACATGATTCTTTACATAAATGCACGTGTACAAAGAAACTTTCTCCCAAAGCTTGCTGATTTTGCTGAACATCAGTGTGCAAATCGGTTTGCACACTGATGTTTGTGCCTTGAGGCACACTGCCATTGGGTTATTTCATCTGCAGCTGAAAATGTTGTGGCTCTGAAGCTGACATAATTCCAACTGTGTTCTTCCTTTGTGCAGAAAGAGCACTCCGTGACGTTTGATTCAAGACCCTGCTGCAGCTTGTTGGTCTCATTGCAGGGAGAGAATCTGTCAGTGTGCTATACCATAAACACAAATGGTTGTAGACAAGCCTTTTCAACTAAAGTGTGTAACAGCAGAATATGATGTACTTCATCGCCACAGATAGACCCGTACACATCTCACATTGTCCATGTGCAAATCCAAACATTTCAGGGGTAAACTGCGATGTAATTTGCTGCTGAAATACAAAGCGTAGTTTACCAACAGTTGTTTTGTCTGGCATTCCTGTTGCTCTCTGTAGGTAATACATGTATTCATTCATAATTAGCACATTGAAGGTAATTATATGGTTACAACTGCAGTCAGTTCTTCTGAAGGTGGATAAAGTACAGTGCTGTGGTGCACACAGATTTGAGTCATAAGATTTATCTCAGTGTTGTGATTTGCAAACGTTTCTCAACCAAAAGCAGCAAACTGTGCTGCCCATCACCTCAGATTTGGCATGTACTCATCTTGTCAGCGTTTCTTTATGAGATACACGACAATAAACATCAGGTGCACCATCATGAAGGACCACCGTAATACATCAGCTGCTGGCATGTCCCGGTGCGTCCTCTTTGTAATGAACTATACACTTTTTACTTAATAAAATACTGAATAAAATTTAGTTAAAACAAGCAACCCTCCGTGGAGATCTATAAACCTTGGAAATAGATTTACCAGTCTAAAACGCGTACGTTTGTCTTGTTTAAGGAATATTTTCAAAAATGAAATTCTCAATGTGTCAAATATGTTGGTCATTATCTGTGTTTAATATGTGAATGGTTTAAAAGGAGCTCGAAGGAATTCTGACTTAGTTAGTTTTATCAAAAATCTTTAAAAATGTGGTATTTCAAGTTTAAAACAAAAAACCTAAAATAGATATAAGGTCTCAATGAATAAAATGAAAGTAAAATGCTCTTACACTCTAGGAAGAAAAATATCAGGAAAAAATATATATATTTTTTTAAAACCCAAACAGATCTGCACACTGTTTGGGTTTTAATTATTTTATCTTAGATATATATATATATATATATTTTTACAGTGTACTGAGTAGGTGAGTCAATAAGAGTACAATCTAAACACGACAAAATACTTGTTTATGGTGCCATGATCTGTGTATTTTTACACAAATCATTATAGATTGTAAACTCTGATCTAACCATTCCCGCTTTACTAATCTTTGCTTCCTGGCTTGTTCACATGTATGAGCCTCAGCAGCAAAATGTTACTGTTACCTTGAGACCCTCAGACCCTTAGACCCTCTGATTCTTATTCTTTGTCGAGGAAGAGGAAGAAACACCTATATTTATCTAAAAGCAAAAGTTGCCTTCAACCGCTCCTAACAAAATCAAGGCGTTAGCCTGCCAGCGTAACTGAAAAAAACAAAAATAATTCATGTGTCAGGGAAAATGCATCAATGACTACACCGTTGCACAAGCTGTCTGTGCACTCAGATGCTGAATGTCCACAACAGAGCGGGACTCAAAATGCATTACAGCTGATCACCCCAAATATACACAAGCAAAGGATCAATAACCAGCGATCAAGTAAATAAATACTTGATTATTAACTGATGTTAAACTAGAACACCAGTTTATCAAATGAGGTACAGGTGTTTGATGAATTTGCACACAATGGGCCTCATGCAAGAACCGTTCGTACGCACAGATTTGTTCTTAAATCGTCCTTACGAGTGATTTAAGAGAATTTGCGCATTCACCAATCTTTTCGTATTTTACGTTTTCTTTCGGGTACGAACAGAATTTTCGAGTGATCCAGACCTGTCGTAGGAGTTTCGTAAAATAGTCCGCTGTTGTTCCAATCAAGTTTGCTTGACTAATGGATTGTATATTTAATTACTTTGAAGAAAACATTAATAAATATACATTATACCCCATAATTATGCTGACGTTATTCTGTTTGACTTGAATTATGCACTAATTGAAGGTTCATTTGAATCTGTATATAGCAAGGTCAATGGGAAACGTAACCAGCGGCTGTCTTTACTTTTGGATTCCTTAGGGCGTCAGGATCTTGAAGAGACCGTGTAGAGACAGACGAATGGCTGACATCACGATTTAGATTCCCAAGGACTGTGCTGCTGCAAATATGCAGCTTGCTAGAGCCACAACTCCAGAGAAAAACACGCCGATCAAACCCAATTCCACCACACGCCCAGGTCCTCACCACCGTTGGATTTTTGGCCACTGGAACCTTTCAGAGGGAGATTGGAGACAGATCGGGGGTGTCCCAGTCCTCTGTGAGTCGTGCGCTCCCCTTGGTCATCAAAACTCTCATCAGTTTATCACCCATGGTACATCAAATTCCCATATACCGCTGTCCAACAAGTACAAATTAAAGGGACTTTCATCCCGTGGGTGGATTGCCAATCATAATTGGAGCACGAGACACATATACGCATCAAAACACCCGTGCTGTCGTGGAGCGCACTGAGCTGAAGGCCAGGTGGGTGTGTCTCGATATGGCAATATTGCGCCATGAACGAGGGTCTCCACCTGAAGCCCAGGCAGACCAGAAGGTGTGGTGCCAGAAGACCCCCCTCATGGACCCCTCCATCAAAGAGCCATCATGATGAGGCAACAACTGATTGCACGGCTTTAGTTGCAGTCATCGATCGCCTGGCCATGGCGAGACGTTTTTTTTAAGCCATTTTCATATCAAACCATTTATTTTTTTATTTCGGTGACATGGTATTCACAGAACTCCTAACTGCTTCCCATTTCTTCGCTTTAGCAGGTCCCGTAATTCTACTGCTGACACTGCTAAAAATGACAGATTTTCCTTTTTGGATCTCTGAAAGCAGAACTTCAGTCTCAGAGCTCCTAAAATTGTTCTTTTTGCGCCTTGATGCCGTTTTCATAACTCAACACTTCCTGGCACAGGAGCGAGGAAGCACAGCCTTATATGGTATTACTTTGGGCGTGGAGTATGCAAATCTACTATCCTTGTGCACGTGAACTTAGATACGCACGAGTTGGATTCATCATTTACGCAGGTCGTTTACACACTTTTTCTGAAGATAAGAGCGTTTGTTGAATATGGCGTGGCGTGTTCGTACGAGACCTTCTCACGAAAAAAGTAAGAGAAATTTAGAATAAAAATACGAAAATGTTCTTGCATGAAGCCCAATAATTTTTTTGGATGCAACAATCAAAATAACAACAGCAGCCAACCAAAACTTTAATTACTTACCCTTTAATGGTGATGTTACTTGAAAATGGACATCAGTGGGCCGACTTTATATGTTTTTGAATCAAACAACCAATTTCCAGATGGAAAATAATCTCAGCGCTAAAGTTCAAATTTACATGCTGAGATGTGTTTGTAGTTCACTCTGTCCATGGATGCAGACTTCACGTGCAGAAGCTTTGATCAGTTTGTGATCAAAGCCCCCACTCTGGGCTCTGAGCTGAATAGCACAGTGAGACCACCACCAGCTTCTGCACAGAAGTCCTCGGTGACTAATGTGTTAGCAGCATGGTAACATGCATCGCTCCTCCTTGTCATACAAGTCAGACACATGAAGGGGGGACATACAAGATTGTTTTGAATAAGGCAGAACGCACACACTCCACTCATACTGCTTTAATCCTGTGGGGCATTGATCACTGAAACTGTTTTTCTTCGAGATAATCGTTAAAAAAAAACTGTAGGGTTTGTGTCGAAAGCCTTGCAGTGATAGCTGAGTTTTGTCAACTGGTCATCAGCTCCCTCCTCCTGTCCCAAAAGTGGCCCTTGAACTAAGCTATTTGACTATCACAGATAAAGGATGTTATAAGTCAAATCCGTTCCTTCTACGGCATTGTGACTAGATTTTGGTCAGATCAGCAAAATCCACATGCAGAGGAAAGTGAGCTGTAATCAATTTCCCCATCCTGAGGTCTTATCAGCACCAACAGATCCTCTTTTTTTTTTTTCAAATTTCATTTTTAGCCATCTTTGCATTGTCAAATGTTGCTATCTCGGCAGAAAAAAAGAAAAAAAAAAAATTTTCAACAACAACTTTATAAGACAGGTTGTTAAGCCGATAACCCCCCGGAATGCTCAGAGGGTATTATTCAAACCCATGCAAGCAAAAAGCCAGCGCAGACAGGCTGCTGAACTGTTGGGGTTTCAAACAGGAATAACCAACATGACAGGACCGTGTTTGTGTGATTGCAGGTGTGGATTTATTAATCTGTGGCTGTTGACTGAGGTTTATTTTCTGTTAGACAACTTATATACCTGCAGCATGCTTCAATCAGATTGCACCTTATCAGAAGAAACAGGCTGCGCAGAGCTATCTTAAGATACTGCAGCAGGCTGTGCTCTCCATCCACGTGTCGTTCGATAGGCACATTAGCCCCATCATTATTGCAGGCCCACTGACACTGGCCCTGCTTTGAGGTTACCCCCCACTGTGGGCTTGCTAAATATCTAATTGAAAACCAGATGTTTCTCTCACATAAGCATTAAAAAGGATTGATATCAAGCTGATTCTGTGCCCCCCACTGTGATAGGATGGAAATAAACAACCTTCACTTCAGTACTTTTCTATCTCAGTTCTGTCAAACAGAACGGAATCAAATGGTCTTTTTTCTCCAGATAATTTACAAAGCAAACACATCACCCCTATATCTTCCAGCTTCTCTGAGGTTTTGTCACAGGTTAGAAATAATAATCATACAAGTTCCATTACTTATTTTTCTGATGTTTAACACATAATAATATGTATGATAGATCTGACTGTTGCCCAGAGCTAGAAATCATTCAGACAGAGTAATTTTAACGTGTGTGCGCCTCCATAATGGTCCCAGTAATGGGCCCTGTGTCACTGCCCACCTATTTGCTGATAGCCTACTGGTCATTCAGCAACTCTCTCATTTTCTCAGTGCAGGCTTTTGAAACCGAAGACTGAAATTAAAGATCTCCAGATATAATCCTTCCCTTGCAGCCCTTTGGTCATCTTTCTCTACATTGCTCAGCAGTTAGGCTCCACATGCTTTGCTTCACACGGCTACATGTACAACTGTACAATGCTGTGATTGGTGTGTTCATGGAAGTGCAAATATATCTGCGAGAACCACCTGCCAATGTGTAAATTGTGCTTTTACACTCATAGTCTTGCAATTTCAAATTTGCATGAAATTTCGTTTTACATCATGTTCCAAAGTATGAGTTAGTGTTTACGCCTTAATGAACATCGTATAGAGTATGTCGACATATTGGTTTTCTCCATAAACAAATGCAAAGATACTGCAGTGTGCACTGCGCTGTTTTCCTTTTTTTAATGTGTTATATGTTACGGCCGGTTGAGCAAAAAGTTACGTTTTGCTGATGCTAAATCTATGTTTATACTGAGTTTCTAACTCCTAACTACAGATCTTAATCCTACTAAAATGACACAATAAAATATATCTCCTGCCTGCAGCGCATTTCCTGCAAGCTTATTATAGGAGCTATTGATTGAATTTGGGGGCACACTTGATGGCTTTTATAATTGTTAATATTGATGGCAGGGCAGAATATTACATTGGAATTTGCAAGATTACAAGCAGTGAAATTACTTTCCGTCTGCTGCCACGATGCTAAAAGCATTAAAGTGTACTTATGCAGTGCAGATATTGTCTGTCTTTGTTATTGTGCGTATGAGTCAGCAGACAGTCTCATCTAAAAAGTCTAATCATGTCCATGCTTCATATTCAATACTGATAAGGAGGATGCCGACCTTCTCCTACGTTGATTGTTTTACACTTGCTAAATCCAGGGCGGTTTCACATTGCTTTTATGCATGATGGTACAGGAGATTCAAAGTCCCTCAACAGGATAATAAAAACTGCATAATTTCATCATGTGATATATGAAAGCACATGACAGGGCTGTAGTTCTGGAAGTGGCGCATTTGTCCAACAATCAGACAGGCTGAGAGCTGTCTACATACAGAATAAAATATAGCAGAAGATAGATTCTTCCCATCAAATATACAACTTATTTTGTATGTTTTTAAAGCTTTGCATGGGCTGGCACCTGATTACATTACTGAGTGCCTATGCTTTTACTCTAACTCCAGACCTCTTACATCTGCTGAATAACTGCTTTCAGCCATTCCCTGATTTAGGTTAGTTTGTAAAGGAGATTGTGCTTTTCCAAAGGCAGCTTTGTAGCTGTGGAAGGCCGTCCACTGTCAATTAAATGTGCCCTTTTTATTAAAGCTTTTAAAACAGATGAAAACACCCTTGTTCTCCTTGGGTTTTAACTGCATTTCACACTCTTAAGTATCCCAATGGTTTTACCTTTTATTCTTTCAGGAACTCAACAATCTGTAAACAATGTTTGTTTTCTCGCTTGTGCTGCCCCATGCTTTTAATCTGTCTGTGCTTATTTGGTTTGTTTTACTATTGTTACATTATTAAATCAAATCAAATCAAATTTATTTATATAGCACATTTCATGTACAAACAATTCAAAGTGCTTTACATAAAACAAAAGCATTGCAGCAGGGAGTGGTAGAAACATTAAAATACATAAAAGAATATAAAGAGAAACACTGTTGCTTGTTTTTAAATTCATTTAATTTAAATGAATTTAAAAACAAGCAACAGTCGAGATAAGTTAAAAGATAGCGTGCAGATTTCATGCATAGACACATGAGAAAAGAAATGTTTTTAACCTGGATTTAAAAATGTCTCCGTTTGGTGAAAGTTTAGTTGTGGTTCATTAGTCAGTTGTGGTTGTCCTACATGTGCTTCATAAATACATTTGATTCTATTTGATAAGAAATATAAATGAGTGATAATGGATGCATATGGTATTATAAAACGCTTATTGTGGTCAACGAAACAAGAAAAGTGCTGCATAAATAAAGTTGATGTCTAATGCAACAATGGAAATGTTGTAAATTTACCCAAATATCTGTAAATATGTTTATGGTATCCAGGATTTTGTGATGAATTAGTATGCAGAAGGAATAACAAACCATATACAAAACGAATAAAGTTTATAACACGACATATATGTATTTTTACTGGAAATAGTCCAGACGTCCTTGAAAACTCCTTGGTCTGAATATAGAGGCTAATATCTAGATGTAGAATATGAGAGAATATATGGTACATGAGCTTTGCATGAAAAGACAGAATACTGCAACAGACTGATAAGGCCACTACTACTATGAAAAGTACAAGTTGCCATCTAAAAGTTATCAGAGGCATCTCTGACAGTGTTTCCATGATCTGTCACTCATTCATCCTCAGGTAAATGCTAGTTGCTGGAAGTATATTGTATATAGTCTGATACATTGCAGCTGCAGAAGTCAAATATTATGCCACCTGTCCAGGGTGTAGCTTGCCTCTTACCCGATAGCAGCTGGGACAGGCTCCAGCGCCGCGAAGACCCTGAACTGGATCAAGTAGGTATAGAAAATGGATGGATGGATACATTCTGTAATCTTCTTGTATTAAATAAGAAGCATCTCCAGTTTCAGTGAGCTTCTTTCTTTTTAGCCCTAGCAACAATTTCCAGCTTCTGTCTGCTTGTGTCTGTGTAATTGGTGGCATTAATTAGATGATTAAAAATGCCCTTCACTAATAATTTGACACTTTTTTCCTTTGGTAATGAGACAATATACCAAAGACTCTTAGGGATGGGGGGATAATAACAGTGATGATGATGCTTCATAATCAAAATGTCACAGATAAATAAAAAAAAAGAAAATAGTGTTTCACTTTTGACCACATCCATCCAAAGTAAACTTTACTTCCTGATATATTAATGCAAATAAGCTTCGGTGGATAAATCATGAAATATAGAAAGAAGTTAATAGGCACCAACATAAAGCATATGTATCGCTCTGCAAACAATTGAATGATGTATTCCTTTAAAATAAGGAATATTAAATCACCTGCTGCAGGCAGCACCCGGGAGTAGCCTGGACACGATGCAGTCAGCATTTCAAAATGTCCAATCTGGGTTTTTGTCCATTAATTTACATCGTCCGGGGAATACATTTCCTATAAACTCATTTCCTTTTCTTGTCATCACCCAGTGTTTGCTTTTTGTGTTCGGTTATCAAGTCTGCTTATAAGTATGAGTGTGTGATAAGGTGCAGTCAAAAGCAGAGAAATGGCAACCCAACAGTACACAAACTCTCTTCAGGGTTGTTATTTACAGGTGGCACATTGCATCACAGCGCAGTGTTCTGGAATCATCCACTCCACAAAGTGACTGGGTTGGTGCTGAATATTCAGACAGCTCAATTGAAGCATTGAGGCTCTGATACTGTCATAACTTAGTTGCAGAGCAGCTGTTTCACCTTTGGGTGTCCTCCACAGAAAGTGTTTTTTTCCACATTACTTTGTTTGTCATTTTTGGGCCTTTTAGATATCTCAAGAGACTACTTGTTCTTCAGACTAGAAAACAACCTCTTTTGGGACTCCTTGAGCAAATCCTACCGACTTCGTATCACTGCGTGCTGTGTAATCCGTGCAGACCGAGCAGTCCCCTGCTTCCGAGCAGTAAACACCATACCAGGCGCCAGGGGTGGAGCAGTGATTTTAAATGTGGGGGTGTTACATGAGCGCCACATCAAGTTGGCATCCGATTTGCGAATTAAATGGATGGGCATAAAGGGCCATTTCACTGCATTTTTTTGCATTTTGATCGCCCTAAACCAGGTCCTGTATGGAAACTACAATACTTACACTGCTCAAATCTGGATGGAATTATTCTAAAAAGGCTATAGATTCATTAAAACCTTGTTTGGGATTTGTGAAACCTTTCTCTGATTTGTAAAAATGCAGAATAGGGCCATTTCACTGTTTTTTTTTGCATTTTGATCGTCCTAAACTAGGTCCTGTATGGATAGTTAGACTGCTCAAATCTGGATGGAATTATTCTAAAGAGGGTACAGAGACTTTAAAACACATTTTATGATTTGTTAAAACTTTATTTGGTCATTGAAAATTCAAAAAGGTGAAATCATCTTGCTGTAAAAGTGGGGGTGTCAAAACACCCCCATCCCCCACGGGTGCGACGCCCATGCCAGGCGCGGCTGTCGGCAGGTGGCAGCACGCAGTGTTACGAAGGGAGAGAAAATAGGGCCAAGCGATTGTGAGGTCTGACTTTTTCCTGCACAACGATTTTGTGATGCAAATGTATTACTCTTTTGAACGCATATTGTTTTGAGAAGCAAAACGCTTTATTTTTGTGGCCCCAGCCAACTAGCCGGACTACCTTCAACACCAAAACGAGGGTGGAACTCGGCTCACAGGACGCAGCAGGGGGTAAGAAGATGTTCATAAATTATATTGCTGGTATGGGATGTCAAACAGCTTCATGTCAAAAGAGGCGAACTATCCCTTTAAGTTCTCATTTTGATAAGACCGAGAAGAATAGGGCCAAGATGTAAGTAATATTAGGGGGATTTTTTTTTCCAATCAAACAGGAAAGGAGTGTTCTGTAAATTTGTGAGGACATTCTATATTGTGGCTTTGAAGGCTGTCACAGAAGCTCGGTTCTGTTCTTTCTCTTCTAAGCAATCAATTCAGCTAAAAGGATATTTTTAAAACCCCTAAATACTGAAAAGCTTTTGGCCTGAAAAGGTTGTCATAACAAGCCAGAAGAGATCCATATGAATACTTGGCCATTAGCAAAAGAGGCAGTTTCTATTTACAATTTGAATTGATTGGCTTGAAAGCAAATTATCCTTGACTGGCACACACGGACGTCAGTGACAATAACATGTCATGTGTGGCTTTAGACTAAACAAAACCGGGCCTATTTTTAAGGCTTGATGAGTGAAGTAAGTGTAGTTTATTTGCATCAGGAGGGTGTCGTGATCAGGAGCTTGTGCATTATTTAGTGACTTCTAAACGCACCATCAGAATGAAAATGTAGTTTTCATATGTGGGAAGTCTAGTAGCTTCAGTCTGACAGCAGAAACATTCACAATCAAAATGGAGACAGCCTCTCCGGGCAATGGGAGGTTGAAGTGGCTTGAAAATGAGTGTGCTGATAGATAGTTAAAACCATGTAACTTAGCAAGTGCTGCCATGCATGTGATCCATCTGATTATCCTCAGAGCTGAGATATTATCCTGCTGCCACTGCAAAAGTGCCTTCTTGCTGAGCTGTAGCTGCCGGATCCACATTCACAGAGATAATGCAAGCACAACACTTCTGCACAGTTTCAATATGAGCCCAGAGACTGAAAAGTCAGGGGTGAAAAGTATTCGTGCAGCTTTTGATGTTGGAGAATAAAAAAAAAAAACGTATGTCGGGGGGTCCTTTTTTACATGTGAAATGACCTCACATGTTAGTTTATGCGACATTTTGAATTACAACAATAAAATGACAAAGAAAATAACATAAATGGAATATATTGCTTTGACATTTGTGCGTCATATACTTAATCATCTTTTCTAGTAAGTGGGAAACAGGATGTGACTTTTCCTACATCCTTAGTGATTGATTTGATCTTTATGTTGGAATGAGTAGCATTTTCTGAAGTGCTCCCTGAAGAGAATTTAATCTTATCAGAAGTCTTTCTCTACTATTCACATCCGCAGGCTACTTACATAAATGCACAAGAAAAAGCCAGTGATCTTTTCTTGTACTGTGACTGAAGACAACATGATTCATAAGCAGGCCAAATAGCTGCCAAATACACACCACCTGAAATGCTGTAGGCTATTTGTATTCTGTGGTAGGCCATCATTTTTGGGTTTAATCTCTGTTCATGGAATAGAAAAAGAAACAGGGTGGTAGTATTTTGTATTTTGATTGTTAAAGAAGATTTACCAGGTTTTTATCACAGTAACAGAATTATTCTTATGATAAAAGTAGTTTGTTTTTTCTCTTGTCATTCGTGTAAAAAAAAGACATTTTTTCCCTCATTACTGCTTCCTTATCTTACCCTGTAAAACATCAGCTCGCATCTCTGCTTTAACTTTAACTCCAGCAAATCAATTTGAAACAAAAAGTTTTCAAGGACTGATTTTGATGGTTTACTGTAAGATTTGTAGAACCCACGCTTTCCAAAAAAATGTTATAGTAAAATAATTGTCCTATCGGCGTGTGTAGTATGAGTCCCACATTGAATAAACAAGAATAAACGTGGGAGCGTTGGGGCTGCGAGCAAATGCACTAACAACTGTCAAAGGTTCAATTTACTTCCGATTGATTTCACTTCGTTACAGCATTATTTATCCTGCATAGGACAGTTTAAGTAATGCCATCAAATATGGACACTGAACAAAACATATCATATTATTTGCATTTCACATGGCAGATTGCAAAATTCAAATGCCTCCGTTTGCACGTTTTCATATGAAAGAACAGATTGTGGTCAGAGGCTAGATGTCAAATGCATTATACATAAACTGTCCAGTGTTAGAAAGCTTAAAGTCATTTTGTTTAAAATTTAATCTTTAGCCACTGAGGTACTTTCCCTTCAATTTGTCCTACACTCTGCTGTCAAAGGGCAGAGGAGGTTGGATGTCTTGTCGTTTTCTCAGGACCTAGAGAGAGCTTAAGTCTCCCAAGATTTCCTGTTTTCTTATTTGAGTTCATGCTGGAAATGCCAGAGTTGATTTGTGTTTGAAGAAAAAGATAACACACTGTCAAAAAAAAACACTGTAAGGTTAAACCACCTTTTCTAATCTAAGACCTTCACCTAAATCTTTATACTGCAGAGGAGATTAGCTGCCTCATACAGTGCAGTGATGGCTTCTCCACGCTGTTAGGGCTTTTCCACGCTGTGTTGGTGCATGTCATCTTGGCAACATGAACATGTCACCACAGACCTTTCTGGAATGTCCTGTATGAATTATATCTGCTGCTTGAGGTTCACACAGCAAGTTTTTAATTTAACATTTTGTAGTTAATTCCACCGGCTGTGAGAATGTGTCTGCTGGTTCCAACTTTGATCCAGTTCTAAGATTCTCAGATTTCTGGACAACATTATCCCTTTAGCTACAGTGATGATAATTATTTGTATTGATCTGCGTCTATGAACCGTTGGAGGATTAAAATCAAAATGCCTTTTTCAGTCTTATTCATAAAGAGTGTAGATTTGAAGACATTATCAGCCCAATTGGTAAGAAAATGACCAAGCACTGGATCAATGGTCACTGGTCTCTCTCCTCCCGTTTCTGTCTAAAACCATTGAAAAGGCGGTCTTCAAGCAGGTCACTGATTACCTCTCACAAAACAACCTCCTTGATCCAAACCAATCTGGGTTTAAAAGTGGCCACTCCACTGAAATGGCTCGGTTGGCTGTGACAGAAGCCTTAGAAGAAGCCTGAGCGACAGCTCAGTCCTCAGTACTGATCCTGCTTGACTTATCGGCTGTGTTTGACACTGTCAACCATTGTATCCTTTTGTCCGTACTCTCCAGCATGGGCATCACAGAGAGAGCACACTTCTGGTTTGAGTCATACCTCAGTGGTCGGTCATTCAAAGTATCCTGGCTTCGTCACACTTCTGCAGCGCACCACCTCGCCACTGGGGTCCCCCAAGGTTCAGTACTGGGACCTCTTCTCGTTGCCATATACACCACCTCACTGGACCAGATCATCCGATCACATGGCTTCTCATACCAATGTTATGCTGACGATACCCAGCTCCATCTGTCATTCCCACCTGACGACCACACGGTCTCAGCACGAATCTCAGACTGTCTCTCCGACATATCGAAATGGATGAAAGCCCATCACCTCCAACTAAACCTCTCTAAAACTGAACTGCTTGTCTTCCCATCCAAACCAACCATACACCCCAGCATCTGCATCCAACAGAGCGACAACAAAGAGTCTATCATGTACATGAATAACAACACAAAATATACCCCAAACATAATCACTGGGAACCTTCAATGAATATATATATGTAATTTTATATATGTATTTATAGTTTCAGAGCTTTTTTGTTCCATATTTCAGCCTAAACACCTCCGAATCTTCTGTCTTCTGTCTATCCTTTGATACATTCAGTGTCTCCTGGACTAAAGGAACAAAGGAGCCGAACCTCCTTTGGAGGCTGTCCCTCCACCAGGTTTTACTAGGTGGGGTGTTCATTTCCTTATCTGCTTCATGTTTAAACTGCACTGATATGGTTTATTGATCTCCACTAGTCTCCTCTGTCCATAGAATATTATCCCAGGCATACTTTGGCTCATGAGACATTTTGTAAACATTAGTCTTGACATTTGTTCCCTCTTTGAATAGTTAAGTCAACCTAGACTTTTTGCTCAGACAGTGTAGCCCTACTTGGCTCAATATACAGCAAATGGAACAGGCCAACAGCACCACACCTGACTGCTGGTGTTTTCTTTTATTTTGCTTAGTTTTTTATTGCATAATTTGCACCGCACTTCATAATTGAGTTTGTTTCCTGAATCCACAGCATGGATGCATAACACTCACTGGCTGTGGAACCAATTAACCCATTGGCGCCTAAAGCACCTGCAAAAAAAGCTGCTCAATGCCTAAGCCAGTTTTTAGAAAAGGTCCCCAATGCCTGAGGTTTTTTTTAACTAAAAACAATTAATTGAAAACACCTAAGAACAATTCAATAGTCTCAGCCTCTGAAACACATAAAGACATGAAATAATTTGCATTTTAAAGGTTAAATTCTCTGCTTTTATTCCGTCATGTTCATTCAGCATTAACACCAACACATTTTCATTAAAAAAAAATGAAAAAGATGAGTCAATACACACACAAACACACACACAGACACACACATGATTCAGGATAATACCCAATGCTGCTATTTATTATACTACTATTACTATACTATAACTAATCATCATTACTATTATTATCATCATTATTATTAGTAGTATTAGTAGTAAATGTAGGCACCACTTCAGCTACATTTCTGGCCATGATAGAGACGTCATTGCAAAATTATAATATCAGCAATAATAATGAATGATAAAAAGAAACTGCAATATATCTTGCATTTTGCAGTTATACTGTAAACTTCAGTGACACGACTTCTAAAACATCATAGTTATACTGCAGTAATTCGCACCGGGCTCTCTTTTTTTTTTTTTTTTTTACATAAGGGCAACGCCACTCAAATAAGAATGAGAAGTCGTCAGAATGAAGCGCAAGAATAAATAATTACCTCCAGATCATGTCAAAACGATCTCGTGCCATCACTCGGGCGACATTTGTCTGATACAGCCACTTGCTCTGCCTCCAGTAATCCCGGCGAGTTAGTAGTTTGATTATTCCAAAAGTTAGGCAGATACCGATGAAAGATTTCATCTCCTGCTTTGACACGGGGCTCCACTTCGAGTTGGGTGGTGTGTGGCCGCGCGCCTGATCCGCATATAAGTTTGTCTGTGTCACCAACATATCCCAAACTTCATCAGTGAAAATATGCGAGAACACATCTAAAGGACTTGCATCTTCAGATATTGGCACCTTCAGCCCCGGTGTACGAGTAAACTTTTGTTGACGTCGGGGGCGAAATCCAGCGGACTGCCAGTCTACTTGAAAGCCAAAAAATTCCTCGTCCTCGTCCTCATCCTCTCCAAACAAATACCAATCATTGTGCATTACATGCGCCTTGAAAATAATGATAAATGAACAATGTTGCGCTACGCAACAACCGGCGTTAGGGACCATGTTGCGCAACGCAACAACCGGCGTTAGGCACAATGTTGCGCTACGCAACATCCGGCGTCAATGGGTTAATGATATTACACGCTTTTTAAACATGAATTTTTGGTATGATTGATATCCCCTTGTAGCTTTTGGAATTGTTACACTGTATTGATAATAGTATTTCTGAAGCTCTCTGTTAACTCTCATGTCTTCACCATTGCAGTCAAACAACAAAAGTCTTTGTTTTGGGGTCTAATTCAGGATATTTAATGTAAGTATTAAAATTTTACACAATATTTTACTGAAAATAGTGTGTTTAAAGTTAAGGGATGTCAACAATTCTGACCAGGACTGTAAAAGATGGCATACTGGCATCCGCTTTGCACATTTCTGCATTAGTTGAATGCTATCATAGGGTGACACTAGCAATGGTGCAATAACTTTGGATACTCAACACAATTCAGTTTTATTTACATGAAGTAAAATGAGAATAAATGTCATCTCTAAGCACTTCAAAGATGCAATGCAGTTCAAGCTGAATACAATCCAATTCATTGTAATACAATCATAATCCAGTCAAATCAACTTCATTACATTCCAAATGAGTCTAGTTAATACAAAGCCCAAAAAAGTTAGCAAGGGAAACCAACAGATTGGATCAAAACTTATTCTCTATTCAATTCCCCATCCTGAGCAGGAAGAAACCTCTGTCAGAACCAGACTCAGAAAGGAAAGCCATCTGCCTCAACCGGCTCTGCTGGTATTACTGCAGTAATCATCAGATCATCAGAAAATGGAATGACTTCCATCTGTTACCTTATAATTTAGCCTTTTACTTTTTCTTATCTGTCTCTGCAAACCATCAAGTGAAAAATAAATTACATCCTCATTCCCTTCTAAGATTTTAAACAATGTCATGAAATATGTGTGCTGTTTTTGGCCGTGCAGTATCTGTCACGTGTTATTGTTCATCTGAGGACCTGGTATTTTTCTTATAATGCAGAACTAAGTAAAACCTTGGAGAAAGGAAAGAAGAAGCGTTATTTTTCACACGACTGTATATTGTTATGCAAGGCAGTTCCTTTATCTCCACAGCAGCTAAGTACTGAGCCTTGAGCGGTGGCAAAGGCAGTAGTTCAGAGCAAGTGTACCAAATTTCATTGGCTTGCCTGTGAATCAATCACCTCAGCCGCTCAATCATGGGGCCATCAGAGTTAATGCACCAAAGGCAAGGGCCAAACCCAAAGTTTTTATCTTTCTCCGCTGTGTTTCGACAGCAGCTTCCTACTCACAGGCCAGCTGGTGCACCCAGCCAGCACTTTACTCATGGGATGCTTTTTCCAGGGGAGCTCATCAGAGCTCGGACAGAGCTGTCCTTCAAGAGGATGATTTTAGGTTCTCTACCTTCTTAAATCCAAACTTTCCAGATTCATTTGATTTAGTTCCCATGTCTCAGTATATTTAGCCTGCTGCTTCTTCTTCTCCTTCTCCTGCAACCTGATGTTTGGCTGAAAGTGAGAATCTCCCAATAGTCCAATGTCCAAAGATTCTGCAAAAAAAAAGACATTGTTACTAAAAAATGAAAAAATCATGTTATCTTGTCATACCCATAAATTTCCACTTTCTGTATATGCACCAAAGGCAAGTCAATAGCCAGTAATATATTTCAGCTGCAAACTACATTCTGTTGACATGATTATATTTGTTTAAACAGCATTTCGAACAGCAGCATCTTCACTTTTTCCTTTCTGCTAGTATCTAACTAAATAACAACTCACATCTATACTTTACTTGTAAGCTTCCAGTGTAGATGCACAAGCCTGGTGATAACAAGTTCTACTTGGTTGTAGGCATGTTCATCTGATGCTCCTCAGCAGGTAACTGTGTGATTCTCATCACAGATGACCTAGGACAGGATTTTAAACCGTCCAAATGATCTTTCTCCTGTTGTAATTATCAGAAGAGCCAGTGTCCACAAGAGGGAAGTGTTATCACATCCACCCTGCCATTAATTTGACTCCAATATTCTACCTTCACCGGCTTAATCCCATCTTAATGCTTCCAGAGAGAAGGATGAGCTGGCCGAGGGGCAGATACAAAAGAAGAAAATGTGGGTGTTAGGTATATATAGTCCCTGATGGCTCAAGAGGTAAAATATATCTCCTTCAATCTACACACACACACACACACACACACACACACTCATGAGTAATTTTTTCTGCCTGTAAGATCATCAAAAGAAAACCCATCCTCCACTGTCACTTCTTCTGTGTTCAATTTAAAAACCATCATCTCACTACAAGTGTATGTATGGATAACCACTTAGATCATAATTTAGCTCTTACTGACACAGATTAATTTATTGCTTGAGGTAATGTGAGCTCTGTGGTTGTTGCAGGCGCCATCGAGGGGATCTGTGGTGGTTCTCTGTTTATCAGAAAACACCCAAAAACTGTTCTTTGTCAATTAGTCAATCCGTTTGTATTTAATGGGGAAATCATTGATTATTAAAGGTTTCACTGCCTGGAAATCATCTTGTGAGAAATGCAGCTGTTTTCATATTATGAGATTTAAGATTAAGATTAAGATCCGATTTATTGTCATGCATACATACGAAATTTGTCCTCCGCTTTTAACCCATCCAGGTTAAAAGCAACATTTTGCTTGCAAAATTGCAATTGGTAGAAAATGAAGGAAAGTGAAAAGAACATGAACACATCTTTATCTAAGTGGGTTGAGGACATTTTTCTCAGTAGGTGAACAGTGAAATGACCTTTGAATATTTCATTCTTTCTGTATGGCTGACCTTCCTTACAAGGAATAGGCTACAGCTCAGGCACGAACTGGTTGTTGTTCCCTTTATTTTCAAACTCCACAGCACATTTAGATGATAGATTCGGTTTTACTTCTGTTTTAGATTCTCACATCTCTTTTGCCCAGAAAACAAAAACAAAACACACGTTAAAAGTTTCGGCTGCTGTGTCGTTGCCTCAGGAGACTTCTGAGCATTATCTCAGCATGGCTGTGCTGTTGCTTCCCTTCATTCCCTCTCAGTCTCTCCGGCGGATTTATCTCTACACTCCTCAATGTCTGCATGCGCATTATTAGTACCCTCTAATCCAAACATGTTTTTTTTTTCAAGCCGTTTGACTGGAGCGCATAGTTAGGGGGTCCCTAGCTGGAGGGATAGCAGGCGATTCTTTAGCTTTTTGCAGGACGATCCAGGCTCCTCCCCGCCGCAACGTCACCCGATCCCGATCTCTCCCAGAGCGTCAACCACAGCCAACAACATATCGTGGTGGCAGATCTGCGGAGCGGTGCGCGCACAGAGGCGAGCTACACAGTAGTTTCAATCCACAACGAAGGGGAGAAGGGGGGCGCATCCTCATTTCCAGACTTACAACAACTTCATCTGGTTTCTCCCGCTGGCGGCGGCTGCAGGCAGGAGGAGTCGGGAACTTGCGGAACTAAAACGGGGACTGTGCCCACAGAAATCTGTTAGGTGCAGTGTCAGTTTTGCCACGGAAGACAAAAAAGTCGACACCGCCTCGGAGTTACTCTCCCGGTGTTGGAAACTTCCCAACAAAGCATCGATCGAGGACCTCCCGCCCACTTTACCTCTGATCCACAATACTGGAAGAGGGGGGAGAGAGAGTTCAGCAGCCGCAGCGGTGGATGGAGCAACAAAGGCTGGATGGTTAAACTGAAAGAACCCGTCTGATGAGAACTCAGCACTCCTTTCCCTCATCTGCTCTTCTCTGAGTCAGTCACAAACCCAAACGACAACTCTGCAGCTGCTTGGATCTCATTCCGGGGACCCAGCCAGGTTCTCCACAGTCCAAACTCTCCGCCAGCCAGGGAATCGCCGCAGACGTGAAATTGATGCTTTGTTACGGAGCAGCGCGCCACCGATCCTCTAGTTTTGCACCTACCGCTCAGTGAGGGAGGTAGACTAGTTTGGCCCGAAGTGGGATTTGCAGAAGTTGCATGCGTGGTCTTTGTCGTCTCGAGTGAGCTCTGTCCATCCGCTCTCAGGTTATCAGACAAGATCCGGATAGTTGAGGTGCCATGGCGGTGTGTGTTGGGATATGGGCGCTCCTGGTAGCGCTGCAGATTCAAGGTAAGCCACAGTCATACATAGATTTCAGCAGGGAACCATCTGCCTTATTTTACAATGACCTCCCTGCTCCCCTTATGTATTTGTGCGTGTGCGTGTGTGTCTGTGTGTGCTGCGTGATGTTCCGTTATGACACTCTTAATAAATGCATGAAGACGTGGATCGTTAATGGTTTGTGTTTTCTGACAAGATGCGCAAACGAGTTAAAGAAAACTGGTTTCTGTCTCAGAAGCCGAGCGACTTCAAACGGCTGCAGAATACTTATTTTGCTGCCAAATAATGAAGTTAGCCGAACAGCAGGCAGATGGCGATATGTGCGAGTCATGCAGGCCAGCAGTCTTCAAGTTTCAATAATTCATTTTAATGGCAACTCGGAGACACAAGAGTTCTGTGGAGGATAATTGAAACATGTTATCCTCTGCTCCTGCCTGCTCCTTGAATAGCAAACCCTGCAGTTGAAACTCTGAATGGAATAATTTAAAGCCTTTTTTGTTGTATTGTTGTTGTTTTTTTACGCTGTCAAAAGAAAAATCTTAATATTTCAGGTGTAGAGTGACTCAGATGACATTTATCTGCCAGCCACTTGATTCCCCAGAAAGCGAGTGTGTGTGTGTGTGTGTGCGCGCGCGCGCGCGTGAGTGCGCGTGTGTGTGTGCGTGTGTTTGAACGGGTGGTGGTGCCGAGGCAGGCACTGGTGGTTGACAAACGTATGAATGGAATGATGTTTTGACATTGATCATCCTGACATTAAAGCTTTCCAAAGTGAGTAATTATCAGAATGTGTGCTTAAAAAGCCTGCTTGACTCATTGGAAGGAGCATCATTATTCAGGTTATATTGACAGCTTCCATTTGGGAAACAAAAGAAGCCTACAGCAAGACATGTGTGATCATGTATGTGGTCCAATATGCTGGAGGGGTTTTTGAGGATTAGCTGAAAGTTTACTGGTTTGTTTACATCTCTTCCTGCTAAGTTGTGTCTGGAGCCTCCATTTAAGTAAGAAACGGTGGGGAGTCGAGTGTACTCGACTATCAGATAATATATAATATCAGCAGAGGTGGAAAGAGTACTGAAAAATTGTAATTAAGTAAAAGTATCTTTACTTTGCCTAAATTCTACTCAGAGTAAAAGTAAAATTACCCACCTCAAAATTTACTTGAGTAAAAGTACAAAATTACTTCATTTAAAATGTAATTTGAGTAAAAGTTACTTAATTACTTTCAGTTTCTTAATGCAAAAAAGGATGAGTCATGAATCAAATTCAGTACAAGTTGTTTTAATCGATTTCGAGGTGTATTAAAGAAGTAAGTTTGAAGTCGATGTTCTGAAAGCCGAAAGCTCCGTTTTGGCTGGCAGGCACATCTTGCACTGCATAATCACATTATTGCCTTTCGTGCGTTTGAAAACGAATAATTTTTCTAAATTTGGCCACGGGTTTTTCTGGCTTTCGTCTCCTCCAGAATGTGTATCCTCTTCGTCTTCGGACCTTTCCTCCTCCAAAGTCTCCACGTCTAGGTTAGCAACAGCCATCTTCCAAAGCGCAGGTAGCCTACTAGATCCACCACACCAGATTATTTAACAATGGAAAGGGCGCGCGCAAGGCAAGGCCACGCAATTGACTTTCAGTTCCGGGACAGCTGTTTAAATTTCCGCCCGCATTTAATTTTTCACCATAAATATTTGTTTTACTCAGTAACGTGAGGGGTTTCAAATGTAGCGAAGTAAAAGTACTTGGGTCAAAATGTACCCGAGTAAAAGTAAAAATTACACATTTCAAAAACTACTCAGAAAATTACAAATTACTCATAAAAAGTACTCAATTACAGTAACGTGAGTAATGGCTGAGTTATACTTCTTTTAACTGCCCTTGCGCTTGCGTCTTGCGCGTATGTTAATGACTCGAGAGGTTTATACTTCATTTTGCTTTGTCGGCGCTTGCGTGTGCTGCGTGGCGATTCACCGCCAGGACAGTAGGTGGAGTAGCGGGTTTTTTCAATGACAAGCCTACTATGATGAAAGGAAATTCACCGCCAGGACGTCTTCAAGTGGATTCATGCTTCTTCTTCTTGTAAATAGCCGGTATTTTGTCAGATTTTCAACACCTTGGGGGTCTAAACGACTACTTTCTCGCCTGAAAATGTTTCAAATGTTGCTAAAGTTATATATTTACAGAGTTTATAGCTTAAGGGAAATCAGCTTTTCAGGCTGGCTGATTTGGGCTCGGACAGGAGTGAAGTGCACTGTGTGTAACGGTCTGCATACTGTCAGATCGATGAGTATGCCGTTTTCAAGTAGTAGGCGGTTTCGACCACAGCCAGTGGCTTGGGCTTGCGTCTTGCGTAAAGTTTAGAAAATTGAGGTGACACACGCAAGCACGCAAGGGGGGGCTTGCAACCGCGCAAGGGCTTGCGTTGCGTCTTGCGTCTTGCGTTGCGTATTGCATTACCGACTATAAACCAGGCTTAAATGTAATTCGTTACTTTCCACTCCTGAATATCAGATGGTGTTTTGATGGGCACTGATGGCCTCATTTTCGCAGACAGACTGCTGCTTGTTTACTTGATGTAATGCTTTGTTGATCATACTTGCAGATCCCATTTAGGTCTAATAAATCTTTCCCAGTGGAATATTTTTGGCACATCCATTTTCTTCAGCCCCTTTGAGCTTGAGAACAACTTAGATGTTGACCTTGTTGGTGGTGAAGCTCCTTGTGAGGTCATGTGTTTAAGACTGATTGAATACTTTGATCAAAAGCTCTGTCTGATTTATATTGAGATGATCCCTTTGCTTGCGGAGAAGATCAGGATTAACTGGTTCTCTTGGGATTCACGGTGAAAATCTTTTGAAGCTGTTCAATGAAGGGCATGGAAAATGTCTCCAAAACTGCTCTCCACCCTGGAGATGTCTTTTTTTGAGTAAAGCTAGAGTTGTTTTTGAAGCACATTTCGACATTTTATGAATACACGTTGGGTTCATTTCTTGTCTTTTTTCTAAAAACCAAAGTGACTACAAAGTTGACGTGTTCAGACGTCCTCACGAAGAGAAAAGCTTTTCATTTTTTTTGGGTTACGCTGTTGTTTGGAACATTTCTTTTGACATGCAAAAACAAGAATTTGGTCTTTCACCCTGAGGTTAAAGGGCGTCGCCATAAATACCCACTCGTCTTTGATTGCCTAATTGATTTACAACATGTGAAGCACAAACAAGTGAGAAATGCCCGGACAAAGGCAAGTAGCAGCAACAAGCCTGTTGCAGGCACCCACGAGGGAAAACCATTTGTGCTTGTCATGGTAATAACCATTTGTAGAAAACACAACGGTGCCAAATTCATAAACGGAGAAACACTCTGAGCTGCTTGCCAAATAGATTATCAAATAAAAGGAAGACTGAGTATAATGGATCTGTGAATAATAACAGCAGCTTTGCTCCTGCATTCTTAGCAGTACTCAGGCTGTCCTGTATTCCAGACTGATATTTAATTGAGTGTGAATTGAGTTAGCAACCAGGTGGCTGTTTATAGCTTGGCTGCTTTGGCAGGTTCTGGTGCAGTACCAGCCCATATAGATGTTACTCTGAGGTGTGGCGTTCGGAGACTGTCCAGCTCTAATTCCGCATCTTCGTGGGACTTAGCATTTGGGAAATTAACCGTGAATGGTGGGCGTGCATCAACTTTTAAATGTGTTATTCTTCAGTATTGGGAATGGTGCTGGTGTCTTTCTAATAACTTGGCAGTTTGCAAGCTGAACTCATTCTGCTGCAGACCCCTGTTGTTAGGTTTTGTCAAGCATTCCATGCAGTTTCTCAAAAGAGTTTCTCTTGAGTGTTTTTGTTGTAAGCCTCACTACACAGCTGTATTACTTTTTGTGTCACTGACCTTTTGATTTTCATGTGAGGCCCCCCCCCCCGAGAGATTTAAGTCACAAGTGATGTTTCCTGTTAAGTTTTTCGTGTATCGCTTTTTTTCTTCCTGCGATTAAGGATTACTTTGACAGCCAACTACTTGATTTCTATTCACTCCCTTGTCACCAGAGCCTGACACATAACACTTAATTTTGACTTGTGACAGATGATCACATGCTGTGCTGCAGCCCGGTGTATTTGTTTCTTACAGTTTCCTTTGAAGCCTATAAAGCCTTTTTGTGTCAGAAATGTCATGCACTACAGTTGGATTGATTGATTTTTTTTGGAGTTCGGGGCTTTGAGAGGAGTTGCTAACACATTTGTGTGTTCAAATAAATGTTTGATGATGAGAAATGAAACGGACAGAAATATGCTTCCTCTGATGGACGAGTGACAGATTGAAGGAAAAAAATGCAGCGCACTCCAGCACTGATTCTACAAGTCTGTGGACTTCTGCTGGAGGGATGAGATGCCTCTGGTGGGGAGCACTGTTCATGAATTCACTTCATTTTCATACTTGTGAAACTATTCAAGGACCCCTCATGCCTCATGGGCAGGAGCTGTAAGACTTTAGTTTGTTTCATCTTCAAAACAACTTGGACCCAAACCTTTAAAGCAAGCTGCCCCCCCCCCCCACACACACACACACCTCGCATATATACACCTTCACAAAGCCACCAAATAAAGCTGTATTATGTTCTACAACCCGACTATGACGTATCTCTAATTTTCAACAGACCTGTCGAGTCACATGCTGCTCTGACGTTTTCTGTTACCTAAAGAGTTCTTTTTCAGTTTTACTTTATACACTTACTACTGCACAAGCATCCCAGTCATCCACCGTGCACTGCTGACCATGATATCCTTCCTTATTTACTGATGCGTCCTCCCTAGATGCTACTGCAGACCCACCGGAGCCCAATGGTTGGCGCTTTTTCAGTCACGTAGATTTTGTCCTCTCATGATTTGGCATAAAACCAAAATCTATGGTCCAGCTCAGTGTTTTCATACTTACCACAAAGCACGAGTCTATTGCTTAATTATAGCAATGCACCTGCGTGGACGCACCTGCATCTGTGTTCCCCCCACTCACTCGCTCCTGGTTTTCCTTTAATTTGTCACCCGCCTGTATGTCACTGAGGGAACTCTCCTGGCCTTTGGAACATTGTAATTAGTGTTTTCACTTTGTTAATTTTTCCCCCCTCTTTCAGAGAAAACTGTAATTGCTGCTCTGTGGCATTTTGCATTTCACATGGATGACAGTTGTGATATAATGAAATGGAGAGTGTCACTCTGGCATTGTTGGGCCTTGATGGCTTCAGTTTGAATGCAAATTGCTTTGATCCTCAGTCCTTTGAGGAGCCTCCCTTTGGTCCCTGCTAAGGTGATGGATGGGTGCGAGCGCTGCGAGTCCTGGGAGACTCGCTGGAGGGGAGTTGACAGGAGATTAAGCTTTGCTTTTGCTCTAGCAACTAATGGAGGCACTTGGCCACTCAAACTTCATCTCGCACAGCATTTAGCTCATTGTGGTTCTGCTGTCAACTCCTTAGCAAATCCTCCTTAAAACACTGCATGGAAAGCGCAGATTCCTTTTTGTGTCTGCAGTGACTGTGGAAATGGAGTGGCTCCTCGTTCATTTCAGGAGCTACGTTTCCTTCCATAAACCACACCAGTCGAACCAAGAGGCCCATTCTTCTTTCTCTGTATGTTCTCCTGTTGTCTCTGCATAAAGACCATTTATCAACCAACAGATGAATAAAACATGATGTTTCGTAGTGAGTCTAAAAAATGGAAAGGTTATGACAAATGTTCCTTTTATGTTGAAGACTGCACAATTAGTATTGAATTCTGAATGAATATTGAATTACGATACGTTCACCTTTCCAGTCGTTTGGAGTCTGTAGTTTCCATGCAGCATCTGAGTCACTGTAGCGAATGAAAAAATGCGCCGAGGCCTCGAGTGGGGAGCATAAAGCTCTTGTGCATGTCTCTCTGATGATGAAATGGTTTGGATCGGATCCTCTGTCACTGGATGGAGCTATTTTAGGGGATTGGAAGGTTTAGTCAGATATCAGAAGTAATGTTCGTCCCAGACGCCAGCCGTCTAAGGACAGCCTGTTGTGCTTGAACATGCGGTTTCATATCATATGCAAGGCTTTCTTTTGGACATTATTTGAGAATAATGCGGTAGTTTCTGTCAGATGTCCTCTCCTGCTTCTTTGCTGTTTTCAAATCAGACTGCCATCATGTTGGATCACACATTTATCAGCCAGCTACAGCTGCAATTTTATACTTTAAATCTCTGACTTTCATCTCTGTTTGAACTCAAATTGCAGTATCAGCGAAGTGAGGGAAAAGAAAATCAATAATAGAGCTCAAATCTGGCCCTGAGTTTCTTTCTTACTTAGCCGATCCTTGTCAAGGGATTAAATGGTTAAATTCCTCTCCTGCTCTTTAGAATGAGAATGGAATGGACTAACTATACATGCCCCATGTTTTCCTCTCACTGTTCACACTCACTATATTCTTTAGGTAAATATACATTTCAGATGAAAAAGTGAATATTCTGCATTGTCTGCATTGTTCTCATGTGACATCTTGGATTACCAATAGCTTTATCTCTGCAGTGTTTCTCCCTTTGTGCTCAGTTACTGTCGTTACTACTCACAAATTTGGTTAAAAGCATATTTGTTTCTTTACAAGAGCTGCATCCACTCCTGTTTTTCTTTCAAGCTGTCGTGCAAAGAGAGCGCAGCTTTTTACTGCATCTTTTTATTGTTTTTTTTCATGTATTCCTCTTGTATTTTCTGCTTCACTGGTTTAAAAGAAGCAGCCATATGGGTATACCATTCTTTGCTCATTATGTCTGGGTCTACAACTAGGGTATAGCATTTATTCATGAGCTGACTGAGCAAGTGGATAATCCCTGGCCTTCCACTAAGGCTACGTGCCTTTAAAATACAGCAGATCTGATCAGTACAGCTCCCACCCCACCGTGTGAGAGCCCGAACAAGTCCATTTTCAACAGGCGGCTGGGCTGATGGACCTCCATTAAGGAGGAAAGAAAAATAGGAAAGTAGCTTGTGAACAACCCGCTGAGTCTGAGTGTAAAGGGGAAAATGGTTCCCTTAAGTTCATGGTTGATTTAAATGGTTAAATGTTGAACTGTGCCACAGGAAAAGCACCAAGCAGTGTTGCAGGAAACACCTTTAAATGGACGTGATCAGCTGTGAGCGAGTTAGATGTGTGTGTATAATGGTCAGCTCTGTGGAACAAAGTGTGCAATGGTTGAAGTTTTAAAACTTGATGGACTAGTTGATGCTGTTGCTGTGTTTTCTGCTGCTTGTCTCAGGTGAATTTTGTGCTGACTTGTGCAATCTGTTGACAAGGGCTGGCCTGCTCTCTCGCCTCTACTGTCTTGGGTCAAATTGATAAATCAGTTCAGTTGGCTGACATAGTCGACCAGCATAGGCTATAAATTAACCATAAGATACGTTCCTCCCTGAGAACAATAGCATTCTGTTGTGGTTCGTAGCTTCCATTTGCTCATTTCAAGGTACACAAGTTTATAGTAAAATACTTTTTACAGTGTATTCACTTTAATTTACTTTAAAAAATATATTTGTGTGTTGCACTACATCATGTTGGGTGTAACATAACTTCACAGCATGCTCATTTTCATTTACAAAGAACAAAAATCCCGTTTTGTGTATTTTTATTAAACAAACAACAACTTTTGGAATCAAACATTAAAAAATGACACGCCACTGTAACATTAATTTATCCGAGCAATAACATTTTCAAATTCAGTGACAGCAGTAGAGCTGCCGAAAATGAAGTGCGACGCGTTAGTCGTTATCAATGCGCTGCACGGAGTCAGCGTAGCAGAAGGTAAGTTTCCCTGCACTCACTGCATCCATGTCAGAGCTCTGCTAATCTAACGTGACACTAAATGAAACCTGAGCAAGTCAACTGTACACATAATGGAACAAACAAAGAACAACTCAGTGGGACAGAAAATGTACAACATTTCAGATCTCTCCCTTAAGCTTTATTACTCGTGTGTGTGTGTGTGTGTGTGTGTGTGTGTGTGTGTGTGTGTGTGTGTGTGTGTTGGGGGGTAGTGGACAGAGAATAGTGTTTTAGCATGATAATTAGCAATTTTCTACTGTTATATCTTAAGTGATGACACTAATTGTTCATTTTGATGTGAAAGCATGACTACTTAACTACAATTTATAATGACTTTGCAATTTAAAAAAAATCCAAAGTAAATTTACACTGGGATCGTTTAGGTCCTGGTTGATCCACATATACTGCCTTAGATGTGTTGGAGAAAGACACTTTTTCTTGCAGTCACTGGAGATTTCTTGCACTTTGAGCCAATCTTGTTTAAAAAATTATAATTTTTCTAAATTTATGACCTTAACAGGTCGGCTTAATTGACACTAAACATTTGCCGAAACTATTTCCTCCTGAGTGCAAACATCCATATTTCCTGTTAGGTCTATTACGTGCCTTCCAGCTCACTCACTGCACAACCATCCACTCAAAAAGTACCCTTAGGCTCAAACTGAAAGGGAGTTATAAGTTGCAGAAGATATTCAACTTAAAATATTGAACATTTCTCAAATTCGGCAACTGTTTCAATGTGTCATTACGGAAATGTTGAGAATTAAAGCAGTTTTGAAAATCCAATCAGGGTGACACCATCACTCAGGCTTGCACGAGCCTCGAAACTGATCTCCTGCTGGAACTTTAACTTTTCTTCTTCTTCTTTCTACAAAGTTTGCTGCACGCATCGCCCTCTGCTTCTGTCTCCGCCCTGTCTCTCTCTCCAATTTCCTCACTCTGCCTTTGAAAACGGTGCGTGCTGAGTGTTGGCTTGGTTAGCTCTTGATACAAAAGGGGGTTTGTTTCATGAAATGTTTCCCTTTTTAATGAGTGATGGTGTTCGCTCATTTAATATTCCGCGCTGATATCTCTCCGGGAGCTGACTGTGCTTCAAAGCAACAGCGTGGTTGTAAATGGGAGTGGGTGAAAGGGGTGCAGCAACAGCGGTGGTGGTTGAATGAAGGAGGGGCGGGCTGCTTAGAAAACACAAACACAGGTTTATTTATTCTCCCTGACATATAGCTAAGCTCCCAGTGTGCCGCAGCTTGGTGCAAAGCTCCTTAGTGCCCTCGTCCTGCGCAGACAGACTTGCAAAATATGACTGATAACAGGTCAGCTCATATCTCACTCAGCGTGTGTCTCCCCTCCCTGCTGTGATCAACTTTATAGACAGCAGCTCAATATGAAAGGATTTCAATTGTTTACATGATAGAATTTCTTTTTTTATCCGCTTGCATCACAGCTGACATCTGGTCTCCCAGGGTTTTTCACTGTTTGCGAGATTGAGGTCATCTTACAGAAGTTGTTGAAATCCTTCATGCGGCACAAACTTTGCTTTGAATGAAGTGCACATAATCACGGAGGTGCCCTGCAGTTTGGCATTTCCTGTGACATTGTGTAATGTAAAGGTAAAGTAGTTCACTGTTCGGTCCCAAGTTTTCACTGCTGAACTGCTTTGTTTTCTGAAAGTCAGCTGTGCTGACAGGCCTCCTTTTTGCTGTATGTCCACTCTCATCCTCAGCACACTTCACAGGATATGTAGATAATAGTAGATCTAAATGCACTCTTGTAGGTCAGTAATCTGACCACTAGCCACACTCTAAAGTAAGGAAAGAGGCTCTAATTATCTCTCAGTCAGGAGCTTTAGGAGACTGCGTCTGTGTGCATGAGCTCTCAACCTATTTAAACACCTGACTCGTGTGCATCAAAGCAAAGATTAAAGCAGTGCAAAATATTGCAAATATAGCACATCACATACAATCAAAAGGAAGGAAGCGGGGCATTACGTCTTGTTCTTTTCATACCTGACATTAATTAGCAGTAGCTTGTGTGAACATTGACCAAAGGGACTCATGAGAACAAGATGTGCACATGCTCTCTACACTAGTCTGTATCAAAGAAGATGTTCACAGTTCTGTCTGGTTTGAGAGCAGATCCCTCAAATGAAGGCTGATATGTGTAATATTTGACATTAACACGTTACAAGTGCAGAAGTTTTTTTGCATATAGGTTGTAAATTGTTTCACGTTTCAATTAAGATTTGCCTGCAGGTGGACAACTGCTGCAACTTAATGCACTCCATTTGCTTGTTAAAGAATTCTGGGAAATGTGTTTTTAAAGTATCACACAAAATGTGCATGTTATTTAAAATCTCAGGGTTTCAACCAAGAGAAGACTGTCATGGATCAGTTTGTGGGGGAAATACAATTGGTGAAGGTTAGAGAAAGATTTAGGTCATATTTGACCTATTTTGTGTCAGCAGCTGGCATTGACATTTTGACAGGGTTTTACTTTTTACTATTTTCCCTGAAGGTAGCTATTTCTAATGCTGAATAGTTGCATATGAAATGTCTGCTGAACCCCCCCCACGCACCTCTCCCCCTCTTCAGTTGAAGTCTTCCAGCTGAATTACTCCTTTCAGGGGTTTCCACATGGGAGCTTCCTCTCTGCCAGCACATATCTTCTGTGGCTATGGCTTTGCAAGTAGAACTAACCAGTGGGAAATCTGGAGTGGGCATTGACACCAGTATAAGAATCATAAGGGGCCATTTTGTATCATGCAGCAATTGTCACTTCAGCTGTAAAGATACCAAAAGTCACATCCAGCCAGAGAGACAGAAGGTTGGGGGTGTTAAGGGCTCGCCATTCTTTTACCCACCTGTCGAACATATGACTTACAACATTAATGTGATGAGTTATGTGGATGGAAGTGGCCATAAGAACACCCACTCACTGACCCGGTGCCCTTTTAGCTCAGTCTCACAGATGCAGAATTAACTATGCATTTTCCTGTCTTTGTTGGACTCCACTTTCTTCCCCCACATTATGTTCTTTTTACATTGAGCACAAGTAAATATTTATTTCAGATGGATGCGGATTGATCCCGACACTCTGTGCCTACTTTGTCAGCATTCCAAAACTTAAAGGGGATAGAGAATCAAAATCATCTTTTTCACGTTTTTGGTGTTAGTTCTGAGTCTCCCCGCTGTGGGGAGTACACACGAAGTGCCAGCAAGTGTCAGAACCTCTGTTTCAAGTACTCCCCTTTTTTGAATATCCCCCAGAAAAAGTGCCAATCCGTTTTTGTGAAAAAGTGATGTCACTTTTTCAGCAATCGCCCCCCCCACACCCAAATCCACAGCCACCCCGTTTCAGACACGCCCCTTCGGCAAGAAACAGGAACTGGTGCGCCTTCCAAGGCTGTGAAAGCGGACTACGATCGTTACATATTCTTCCCCCGGAAAGCAATGTTCGCGATCCCCAGTACATACAACCGCCGACTTTTCCTTTGCTCTGCGCATTTCACGGAGTAGTTTCACAAACCTTGCACGATTCCAAGCAGGCTTCAGTCGGAATTTTGCTCAGTAGATGGTCAGTTCCGACAGGGACAGACTGCAGCGAGTTGTGCGCTCCGCTGAGAAGGTGATCGGCTGCATCTATCCATGACCTGCACGTCTCCAGGACTATGGGGCAAGCAGGTCGGATCACAGCTGACCCTTCTCTATTTGCACCACGCCCCTCGGGCAGGAAGCTTCGGTCCATTCGGACCAGAACCTCCCGTCACAAAAACAGTTTTTCCCCCTTGCAGTTGGACTTATGAACACTTCATAATCACCTCATAACCTGCCCCAGTCACTTTACCGTCATTAAAATTGCACTAATGAAGCTGCACTGTTGTTGCTCTGTATATTGGATACTGTGTATTGTTGTACACACCTTGTACATTTTATATTTATATGTTTTTATTTTTTATTATTATATCCTATGTTACATGTTTGCACCTTACGCCGCAGCAAATTCCTAGTTAGTGAACACTGTTCACTAACAATGGCAATAAAACAAATTCTGATTCTGATGAGCTTTCTTTCCAGTCAGTGTATTACTCTATAGCTCTGTTTTCAGTGAGAGCAAGGGCAGCCAATCAAGCATCGGCAACCGAATAGCGCCAACACCTACCTGCATTTCATAATGAGGTTGCCAGATATGCTCTGAAACGACGCCAATAAGGGCAAACGACGCATTCTAAACCCAGCATAGTAATATAGCTGTTTCAGAGAGCCTTTTAGGGAGGTTCTGAGCCATTACAGACCCAACCAATTTTTTTGGGGCTACATATCACATCACAGAACAAGGATTAATGCCCCATTCAACCATTCTCTATCACCTTTAAATGAGAAGCTAAAGGGGAATGAAAGCCAGTCAAAAACTTGCTGTTTAATGCAGCATCAAAACTTTTGAAATACCTTTTCTTCTCATTCTTACCGCCCACAGACTCCCGCCCCTTAGGTTTCAGAGTTTCAGCTGCTTTGCTGAATGGATTTAAGGACTGTACCATTCTTCCTAAGTTATTGGGAAAAAATTCCAGGGTAAAATAACTGAATGTAATGTAAAAAGGAAAAGGAGAGCTGGATAACTGAGATTTACATGCAGCCCCCGCGGGGGATGGGAGTTAGCAGAGAGTCATGCTGTTCCTGAGTAAGGCTATTTTCCAAGGGTGATCCCACTTTGTCTTGAAAAAGTGTTCTTGGCTGAAGTTCCATTTAGGCCCATTGGGACTGCCTGCTGAAAGAAAACGACTTGAGCAAATAAAAGTTCATTCAATTTTTTCCAGCTCATTAGCTCTTTTTCGTTTTCTATGTGGGAAGCCAGCGAACTCAAATCAACTCACATCCTCCATTAATACTATCTTCAAACATATGCATCCTTCATTAGATAATTACGAGAATACCATTACACATAAAAAAATTGAATTAAAGCTCTGGAAGAGGCTAAAGATCACATTGTCTGTTAGATTAGTTTAATTAAAGCTTTCCTTAATTTGAGTCATGAAGCTCAATTAGATCTCCTTCAACAAGTGGGTTCCAATTGAGATTAAATGGAGAAAAATGCTCCAGTAGACTGCTCAATATGTGATGAAAGTAGTTGAAACTGATTGGATTTGCTCTACATCGCTTTGTTCCACATCCTCTCTGCTGTTTCACATATTTTGGTTTAGGGCTGTGAAAAAAAGGGGGAAACTCCTGCCAGAGTTTGATGCACCAGTGACAGTAGTCCTAATAATAGAAAGGATTCTGTGTGTTGCCATTTGAGATATGAAGGGTTAATCCCATTGATTTGGTGGAGGGATTAGCTTGAGTAATTCTGGAGGAAGTTTTTCTGACCAGATTCCGGGCCAGTTTGTAATGCACGGCTCTTCCCAATCTCCCTAACCCTCTTTTCATTCTCGCACTGCTGATGCTTTGTGACTGGCATGGGGTTTGTATTTGTTTTTGTTGGGAACACCCGGGGAAGTGGTGCACTGATGCATAAACACGCATGTGTGTGCGCGAGGCCAGTTGCGCAAATGCACACGTCTTTGCTCAAGCTCGAGGCAGAAGCAGTTTCTCGTTGCCGGCCCTGCTCCCCCCCGATCCTGACCCACTTTCTTCTCCTCGCTCGCCGCTCCCTCTTTAATTGCCGCGCGGCACACTGAGGCCATCTGCTCGACTGAGGCCTGTCGCCATGGAGATGCTGGGAGGCTTTACGGATTTGCTGTGGACTGACCAACAGGGAAATGGAGGTCAGAGAATGGGGGTAGGGTGTTGGACAGAACTGTATCAACGATAGTTCACCTAAAGGATACATTAAAATATGGTCAGAGTGATTCCATTAAACATAAATAATATCTTTGTTAAATCACCTTCACAGGATTTATGATGTTTTATTTCTATTGTTCCCTGAGACGTTTTCAAAAGCCTCAGAGCTGTGGACTAAGTCCAACTCTTAATTTGACTTTAAACTTGAAAATAACTGAGATAACTATTTGGGTTTTATCTGACACCAAGGTCGAGTTGGAAATTCCTCAAGATAAACAGAAAAGTTTCATTGTCTTTGTTTGCATTTATACTGAATTTTTTCATGACTCCCAAGGACAGAAAAGTTTCCTTCATGCTACAAATTACACATCTGGTTTTTGCTGCGAGGGCATTTTTACACAAAAGTCTATTCGTCTGTGTTAAGACTACAGTGTGGCCTCGGTCACATTTAGCATCATCTCATCTGCCTGCACCAATCACACTGGGCTGTGGTCTTTTATCCTTATGAATGCCTTTGTATATTATGCTGCTCCCGCTTATTTCCTTTCCAATGACACGCCTGAGTGAGGAAGCACTTGTGCTGTTTCCAGTTAACACTCAGGCGTATTTCTGAGCCTTGGACTGCACAGTTTGGTCATCTCACACTCTGTCAGTCATACTTTCATCAAGCCCTCTGTGCATGTTGTTTAAGCATTCAAATATTCCACTCTTGCTTCACGTGACTATTTGACCAAATGACTTAATGCAGCATTTTACTCACAGAGAATGTTTTACTTAACCATCTCTAATGGAGTCTGGTTATTGACCCCATGGCGCCTGAACAATGCTGAGCTTTGGGGAAACAGTCCTTCTATTTACTCCTCTTTTAAAGGTCAATATTGGTAGCCGTCATTTCTGAAGTGCCATTTATAGGTCAATACCTCATTAGTAATCAGGTGGAGTTCGGCTCAAACACAGCTTCTGTTCTGTCTGTGTCGTGGAGCTGCAGACATTTCCTCCTAAAAAGTCAGACTGGTTTTTCCTCTGGAAATTTCAGTTTTATGTTACTTGCAGGTTATTGTGACTGTGTTAATTAGGTCCTGTCTGTCAAACTGCTGAACTAAACTTTAACGCTTGGGTAGAGGTGAAGCACAGCCCATCAAAAATCAAATTTGGAAATGATTGCTAATATTGCAGCAAAAGGCATTGGCCTTAGCAGTGCATGCTTCAGCTCCGTCATTTCTGAAAAGTTGTGTCCGTAACCATCCAGAAGCAAGAGATGCAGAAAAATGGATGCTGACAATGAAATGAACAGGGCTAAGAAATGGATAAAGTTTTTGCTTTCTGAATGAACTTTTAATGTCGTCAACGTGTCATGGCAGTCAAAAGTATGATGGCAGGTGTCCACATCGTGTTTCTGCTCTACTGATTAACGAGTCAGGTTGTTAAAATACGCTGACTTTGTCTTTTTTGTTCCTCCATCACTTTTAGAGAACATCATTCTGTGTATATTTGTGTGTGTGTGGGACTGGTGGGCTTGGTTCGGGGATTTGGTTGGGTAAAGTGGTGTTTTTTTACCTATTTTTTTAATTTGATATCATTGGCTTTGTAAAGCACTTTATGTTGTGATGTCTTAATTTCTTTCTAAGTGCCTTAGAGATAAAGATTGATTGATTGATTGATTGATTGATTGATTGATCACCAACCAGTGATGGAGTTATATGGAAGGCTGTGACAGCGGTAGAGGGAGCTCTGTCAATTTAAAGTTTTTGATCCCTGAGCTGCCTGAATGTACAGTCAGAGCTGAAGATAACAAGACAATGTGCCCATTGCCTGTAATTGGACCAAGCCCTTCCCTGCAGTCTGAAAAGATGGAGAGGCCCGTCTTGTCATCCAGCTCTTCAGTCAGGTCTGTGATGTTGGGTGCTGGATGTGTTGTGTTTGCTACCATGCCCTTGGACTTATTACAGCTTATCCAGCATCTGCTGGCAGAGGTGGGGTGTGCTCCCTGAACAGCACACTAGATTATGTGCTTTGAGAGATTAATCAGATCTAATGATGGTATACTGTGAACCAGTGACCAAGTGAAGCTTCGTCCAGCCAGTCTCGCCAACACGGTCACCTCGATGTGGGTTAAAGGTTATTTTGTCTGTCATTGCTAAAGGCACGGCACATTTATAGCTTAATAGTGCAGTGATGAGACAAACCATTGATAAGTTTGAGGGGCTTTCTGGCTCAGGGACTTATTTATAGGCCCTCTGACTATTGGGAGGAGTTCCCCTTTTGTTTGTGTGTGTGCTCACCAGTAACCGAGAACAATCCCCTTTCAAAGACCTCTGTTTTTGGGGGTGTTTTATCTCTTCCCTCATAGTGGCTATTCTCACAGCACAGGAAGAACCAAATGGGTGACTAAACAGTGACTAAATATGTGACTAAACAGTTTGACAATACTTATGGTTGAATAAATTAAATTGTTATTTCCTGAATGTACAACATTGGTTGGGGCTAAAAGCACTTACACTAGAGCCCGACCGATATGTTTTTTTCAGGGCCGATACCGATACCGATAATTATGGAAATGGGAGGCCGATAACCGATATGTGCAACCGATAAATAGAAACATTATTCACGATCAATTAAAAATAGCATGCCCTTACACAAACTTTCATATCCATTAAGTCTTTTTAATTGTAAAAAGGAAAAGTGCAGGGAGCTGCCAGCAGCATTTGTAAAATAAAGCCAAACATAACTTAGAATAAAACAGGAAATAAAATAATAATATGAATACATAATTGTCAATAAACAAATAAATCACTCCCTGCTACGAGAATACTTGAATATATGCTATTTTTATATTAAGAAGTAATAGAAAATGAACTGACTGAGAACTAAAAAGCAAGTTTAGGGAGCTGCTTATAGCATTTTTAAACAGTAAAATAAACATAAACATCCCTGTACAACTTTACAATGAACCATCTGAGTCGCGTCGCATACGGCTTCATGAAGTTGTTCACCATGGTTGTTAGCGCAAGCCTGCTAGCTACTTGGTGGTGGTGTGACAGCCTGTCTGGCTACCCGTAATAAGATGTTACTCCAGATGTTTGAAACGCATCGACTGGCCAAAACTTAATTCTATTAAAGTTAAGTAAGAGGGACATTACGACCAATCACCGTTGGTTCTAACGTGCTGGGTAACCAGTTGTTACGGAACAAGATAGGCTCTCACATCGGCAGGCTACCAAGTAGCTAGCAGGCTTGCGCTAACAAATGGTTAGTCTCAGGAACAAACACGTTTTATTTGGTCTTCATTGACCATGGCTTTCAGTCCACCTTTCGTGTAGAACTACAGACACGTTCACGTTTCCATGTGGGGATTTAAAAATCACTGTACACTATGCTGAGACTGCTTTATGGACAACCGTTTCAGTGAGTAGTATTCGCTGTCATTCTGGTTATCCTTACATGAGCTAAAGGTTTGCGTCGTTACACAGATCAAATGGACCATTTTCACTAGTTGTATACACTAATAAAGACATTGTGGTGCCGTGCTTTTGCACGTGCTTTTGTGCTTTTGGTGTGTTTGTGACTTATTGCAGGGGATAAGGCTTCGTATATGCTTACCTTGAAGGGAGTTTGTTCTCTCTGCTTCAAATTAGTACTGCCACCACCGTGGCCCCACTTGCACCGCAGCCGCCTTGAAACCGCTCACAGCGTTCAGTAGCCACCCCGCCCCCAACTTGCGCCACGGCCGCTTTGAAACCGTTCGCAGCCTTGCGTGTTGATTGGTTGTATTCCGTGTGCCAAACAAATCAGATGCTGTGACGGGCGGGGCAATGCTCATGAACTCAAAGTGGCGAGAGCGAGAGCAGAAGACGCGTTCAGAACGAAACAGCTGCAAAATTTGTTGTGAAAATTATATAAACTTATCGGTGGAAATTTATGGAAAGTATGGCCGATGCCGATATCCCCAAAATGCTAAATATCGGACCGATATATCGGTGGGGCCTTAACTTACATACAGTGTGTTTGAGTCATCTTCTAAGTTCATTGCAGGTGTCACAGTGAGACAGGATGCTAGAGGACTGGGGTGTGACATCATGTTTATTTGGCAGCGTTCTTCTTGTCCTGTCCTGCCCATGGTACGAGCTGGTGGGCGCATCTTACAGACGAGACCTCCGCTGCCACAATGCAACAATTTTCTTGTTTGTTCATATCCAAGAGTTGTATTTCCATCTTTTGGCTTCCATCTATACAGTCGGGATTTGTTTTGGCTTTCACACAACTGCCACTGTGTAACATTGAGCGACATGTCGTTTCATGCCACACTCCTGATTGGTGGCTGGTAGGTGTCTATGTCTGACTATGGTCCCATGACTACGACCACAGTAGTCTCTGAGCCTCTCCCATTGTCCAATGTGGGACCACCACTTTTAGCCACAAACAAATTTATCTCCACAATTATTTCACATTTTTCCTTTGTTATCTGGGACTGTCAAAAATTGCACAGTGTGTTCTGGGCTTAAGATGTTCTATAGCCACCCACTGCAGGCCAGGATTGGAGCCTCTCTGCAGATGACAGCTCTTCTCCTGTCTTTATGCTTGAATGTAGTAAACAAAGGGGGTGGGAAGTGGGACAGATGACATTTTGTTAAACCGGCATGTTTTGGCAGTGTTTTATTTATAAAATGAAATGCAGTGGATGCTATATCAGATTAAACTGGCATACACATGCAAGCAGTTGAACATTAACCTGCTGCTGCTGCTAACATGGCTAACGTTGTCATGCAGACCAATAGAGATTTCTGAAACTTATCAGTTATAGTGATCAATTTTAACGCTCACCTATATGTATTATTTCTTTAAATCCAAATTTATTTGTTTGTATTTGAATGTTGCTTTAATTGAATGAAACCGTGCAACACTATTAAGATGCTGCATTAACTCCGTCCAAATGGCATTCATTTACAACAACGTTAAAAACTTAGTTGAAAAAAAATGCAACAAGGCAACAGCATGAGCTTGTCTTTTGTCCTTATTTGACCTGTGCTCCATTATTACTTTTAATATCACCAGCTGCAGATTCTCCTCTGCATCCATATCCAAGGGTGCTTACGCTCACACGCTCACAGACAGAGAAAAGCAATTCCCTTTCATGAACAGCAGGACGAAAAAAAAGGTTGTTCTCTATTCAGCAGAATCTACTCCACCACTCAACAGAATATTTATTTATTTATTTACCCTCCTGATGCCATTTTGGTCTGCAGAATCCCTGGAGAGGAAAATGCATTAAGCCACTCACTGTATTTACTTGTGTCAGAATGATGCTGATGTGTGAGGGCAGGCCAGAGATGGAGGATGGGAAATTGATCATTGGTGAATGGGTGTCAGGGGAATCTTGACATCCACACCTGCTTTTCAAGCTTTGAGCTCAGGGAATCCATCAAGCAGGGACTCGTCGCCATCAGAGAGTACAACTGCCTACCACGTAGAGTAAGATGTCGTTTGTGCAGACAGACACCTCAGCGATGTGTTTTCTTTGATTGTACAAGATAATTGACTCGCGCAGGGTAGTGAACCCTGGTGAGTTTGTTGATGTGTTTCTGCTCACGTGTGAACAGTGACAACATTCCCTTGCAGATTAAAAAAAAACAAGACATAGTTGCAGTTGTTCTGAAAGCATGTGCACGTAAAACAACTGGATGTGTTGCAGAGCCACAAACCTATAAACATCTTCATCATTTCTAAGCCCTCATCTTCATCATTTCTTGGCAGTACATTAAATCAACAAAACAAAACTTTCTCAGCTGCTTTGGTTTTACCATGAGAAACACAGCAAGTCTAAATTTATTTGAAATGCTACTGACGTGCCGAAGCTCAATCGCAATCATCAGATGATCAAAATGAAATGATGGCCGCATTCAAACTGGGTCTCTCAATTATTGAAGGCGCGTGGCGTTATTTCAGAAAGAAACTGAAATGGGGATGGCAGCGGATTAGCGGCCGATTATCTATGGTGCTTTTTAATTGAAAGCAAGTCTGTCACTTTCATGACAATTTGACCCAAAGACCCATGTTGTAGCTCAGTTTGAAAGTTAATCCCTGGTGCAAAGGTCTGTCTCTTAAATCCACATATTTTTTCTTTTACCTTCAAATACAAGAGAAAAACTAGTAATATCATTAAACTAGATAAACAAGAGCCCGCCATGAAAGACTTCTCTGTGTGCCTTTGATGTTTGCCTTCCCACACACCTCGAAAAGAGTTCTCATCTGACAAATCTGTGAAATTTAAGAGGAGAACCAATGAAAACTGCCATTAAAGGCTGTGTTATATTTTGAATTAGAGGCATTTCAAGGATGGGTAGCAGGATCTCCCAGCCATGAATAAGCCCTTTGTGCTGCATGTGTAGACTCATTTGTTTGGCTCGTCATGTCGACAGCGCTGAATTTCATGTGCTGGATGTGAGAGTGGACTTTATGAGAAAGGAGAGGATTACAGGCTCTGCAGTTTCATGATGATGCAAGTATATTTTAATCCACACAATTGTTGATTATTTCTCGATGTCTTTGCAGAGTCTTAAGCCAACTTCCTCAAATTTGAGGCCTTAATTTGCAGGCTACGTATCCCTGTTTTGGCTCTCCATGATTGTAAATCAAGCCTGGCTCTCAGATGATTTTCCTGGTAAAACTGAGGTATGATTAAGAATTAAATGTCAATTAATTCAGATGCTGTGCCTTTGCACAATCCCTCAAGTTAAAAACTAAAATCATTAAGTGCTTTTTTTTTCTTCAAGAAAAACAGCCATAGGCAGCTGATATTACTTTACTTTTTTTTAGAAGTTAATTCAGAGAACTCATTAGACTTAATTAATCAACATTCTTGGCTGGTTTTGTCTTTCCTATTATTCACCACCCTGGCTTCAACCTTAGATATATGATTAATATTTATGGAGACTGTCAGGAGCTGTCAGCCTAATACGATTCAACAAGGCTTCAAAACTCAAGAGCCAGTTGATGTGCTTATAAATCAAAGGGTGAGCAGGGAGAAATCCCACCAAACCGAATAAAAAGAATCCCATTAGAAACCTTTCTGCAGGGACACACACTTTGCGATTTATTAGTTAAAAGCTGTTTACACTTCCTCCTTCTATTATATGTTTTAAATATTGGAGGAAATTAATGTCAAAGAGAGTGAATGAACTCAAGCAGCATGACTGCAACTCGTGCAGTACAATGGGGAGTGGGCAGGCTTCTCTTTCATTTAAATCTGCCTCACACACACACACACACACACACACACACACACACACACACACGCACACACACACACACACACACACACACACACACATCTGTGAGGCACATCTGTACTATCCAATTCTCTTGTGCATCTTGCCATGTGTACAAGTATTTTTAGAAACATTCAGCACTCTGTGTTTCCAACGCAATGTGTCAGGACAGCGACATGTTAAGGAATCAGTCAGATGGTCCTCAGCAATTTGCCCAGAGCTCTGCAGAAGGGATGTGTTTGTCCCCCGCGCTGAGAGGGGTCACGTGCTGACCTCATTGTCTGCACGAGTAAGTGCACTCTGCAGCATCAGTGTGCAGCTTTCCTGCGCGTAATGAGACAGCGACTTATCACAGTGCTTATAGCTAATTGATTGATTTGCGTGGCACAAATATTCCAGACGGATAGTTTTTTTTGTATTTTTTTCAATCTGCTCAAGTCTCTTAGAAAGGCTGATAGCCGCTGAAGAATGAAAATGGACTCCTCTGAAAACAGAAGAAGATTTAATACTTTTATCCAGAGAAAGAAACTGACATGCTTTATTACTCTGCTTCACCACCCCCGCCCATCCCTCACTGAGAGCTTTGGGCTACAGTAGTGTTGTGCTGCTGTGGAAAAGCACTTTGCAATGAAGAAAACACATTGCTGCTTTGTAAACACAAAGGTTAATGTCTTATTTACAAGCTGGAGCCCCCTGTGGTTGACATGTTGGCACAAATGTCCCTCTGTCTTTTGGAGGCGGCCCGTGCAAAAGTGATCCAAGACAGGCAGATCCATCTTCTGCTGCCCTCCTTACAGAAGTCACATTTGCCCCTCCTGGACCTTCAAAGGTTGCAGCTGGCCTGCTTTCTTCACTGCTACATTAACTCCCGCAGCCTGAGCCGCTTTACTGGAGCAGACGCTGCTCGGTGAAAACAAAGCTTGTGGGCCAGGGGGTTAATCACACTCAGCGAGAGTTTCGTCATCCTTTTGCCAGGTGTGTCACACTCAAAATACACTTTCCTTCCTTTTTTTTTGCTGCTCTTTAACCTCAGTTTTTCACTCCCAGTAGATCTATTCAAGGGTCCAAGCCTTATGGATTCTGTTCCAGCCTAAAAGTCAAGTTTATATGCAGAATGGGCAGGAAGTGACATAAACAAGGATGTTGAAAGTTCTGAGATCTCAGAAGAAGAGAAGTATTTTATTTATGCCAGGAAATAGTAAAGTGGTCATGACATGTCAAATAGTTTTTCCTCTTGTTTTGGCTGAAGCAGTCCCTGAGCTCTGCTCACTGTCTCTGAGGGCCCAGTTCTGCAAGATGACAGCAACAAAATATCCCTGTAGCCAAAGAAAAATCACAGAACACCTTTCATTTGTTATAGACGCTGTATGTGTTTTATTACATTGAGTGAAAAGTTGTTTTACAACTTGAATTCACATACTGCAGTTGCCCCATAAATCTTTTAAAAGATACAAACACTTATATTTCCATTGCTGATCTGTGACGTCGCCATTGCAGCTCAGACAGTACTGTTTGTTTCAGATTCTATTTGAGTAAAGCTGGAGATGTGCATCAGAATGCCAGTGAGATTTTCTTTTGTATCGGTTCCTGGCAGGATATTGTCTTTGTCTGCATTTGCAACCAGAAGGGAAAAAAGTCTTGTCTTTTATATTTCCTTTTTCTGTAAAAAAACAAAGAGAATCAAAAAATGACTTAGTTTGGCATATTTAGCTCATTTTTAGAATGGGTTTTTAACCTAGTACAGAAACTCATCAATGCCTCTTGGCCTGGTATTGTCTCAAAACACAGTGAGAAAATTTACCAAGCTGGTGCTGCTTCAGTTAAATTCTTGATAAGTATGTTACGTGTTTATCCCTTCTACTTGTTCTCAGTGATGTATTTTTGCCACAAAATGCCCACTCTCTGTCATAAATGCATCTCCTAAGACACAGCTTCATACTCGGATAGCTAATGGCTGTGCTTTTTTTTTTTTTTCTGCAGAGCTGTTAGCTGAGTGTAGCATGATGGCATTTGTTCTCTCTGCCCAAGGCCTTGCCTGTCATTGTGCATCAGGCCAGCCAGTGGCCGTGACTCACACATGAACCCTCTGGGTGCTGAAGCTCACAGAGACGACACAGTTTTTTTAATTTTCGGCGCACAGAAACACAGACTGGGGGTGGCATTGGGAGGGCGTGGCACAGCATGGAAAGAGCGGATGAGGTGGTGTTTATCGACAGTTTTTCTCATCACAACAGCACAGGCTGCAGAGGCACTTTCAAAGTGCTAAAACTCTCCTACTTTCCCTGCATCTTTGGTGCTAAGCAGCCATTAGTATGATGAATAAGAACTCCTTTTACCAGTGTTTTCTCAGTAAGATAACAGTGTACCCAGCTCTGTGCACTGGAGTCTTAATGCTGCTGTTATTAACCTTTTCACAACAAATTTAGTACTTCGATGCACATTTTTTTTTACATTGGTAAACCTGATAAAACAAGCTGATTGACTGTCAGTAGACATTTTGTTACCCTTAGCATACTGGTAGCATCAACCCTGCAGAGTACAACATCGAGATTAAACGGCATACAACCGTCATACAGGTTCTAACCAAAATACCTCAATTTCTGAAAAGCTTGACTCTGAGAAAAATGGTTTATCCGGTGACAGTGGGAACCCGGGCTACAAAGCAGGACTAGCTGCTGTTTGGTAAAATGGCTCGACTTTAACTTTTGTCACTGCAACCTTTCAGCTTCAGAGCCTCCATTTAAGATGTCTCAGTCAGTAAACGTGGACTGTACACCCTCTTTCAGCTCTTAAGTGCACCACACGTTATTGTGTCCCCCTGTGCGTCATCTTCCATCACTGCCAATTGGAGCTGGAGCCAATAAGTCCCCGTTACTATGGCCGAGTCATTTGATCTGTGACTGAATGCAGATTATACCCCATGCCTGTTGAAGACAAAATCCAGATGTGAGATGGTGTTTGCAAGCTTTTTCTGTCCAGTGAGAGAGGCGCATATGTTCCTGTTTATTTTCAGCTATTGTTAGCTGCCTTTGCAGATTAAACTGCTCCACTCTATGTTCCGCAAAACATTTTTTCCCCCCAGGAGTAGCACTGCATTTAGAAGAGCAAATCTTGCAAATGTAAAAGTTTTCATGACCTGGGCTGAATCCTTTTTTAGTTTGTATTTTAGGAAGGGCAAAAGCAGCATTCAGATGAATTAAAATGTCAGAGATAATTACCCAATTGCCCAGCATGTCGCTTAGATATTTTCAGATATTCTCAGTTTCACTTTGCCTGCATTTCTGCTGTCTGTGATGGCCTTATCTGACACGCTGACGTATTTGCAGAATCATATCCATCAATAGACTCAGGCCAAACCTCAACCCCACAGCCCACATTCACTAACAAAAACAGCGGCTGTTGTATAACATCATCTATCATTCTGGGGCCTTTGTTCAGCATCCTGTCTCACACGGGGGCTAGCAGCCGATGTGAGGGTGGCATTCTGTTTGACAGGCTGGTACAGATGCTAAATGACAGTGACACAAAGAGAGGGCCCTCCACACAGGTCCTGACAGGACTGTTTTCCATAGAAAAGAGGCTTGACTTGACTTAAAGGCCCAACCCAAAATCAGATTACAGCTTGGCTCTTGACACCTCTCCGGCCTGGTTATAGTGTTGGAATTCATCTCGATAGGAAGTGATGAGATGCTCATTAAAGTTCTCAGCAGTTTCTTTCTCCTTGAATTGGTTGAAAATCGTATTTATCAAGTGTCTTTGTGTAAATGATCATTTTAATCACTTAAAAAATGTCATTTCAGCTTCCAGCTTTGGTTTACTTTCGAGTTCGGAGTAGAAACATTAGCGGACAGAACACAGGATTTCACTGTCCTTGAGGTGGAAATTGAACCGTTGGGTTTCTTTTTGTTAGTTTCTTGATTCGAGGATTTTTCAAATGCCTCAAGAGTAAATGCAATGATAATATTCATTACAGTGTTTCAGTTTACCTTGTATCCATTTTTCTCTGATGCCCTGAAGGAGAACTGCTGTTCTAAACCCTTTTGTTAAAATGCTGAATATAAAGTACTCTCATATCTGCAGGCACATCTGTCGTGGGATATTGATACTCAGACACGTCTCCACACGGTAGTCGGATTACGCAGCCTTGCTATTTGCAAAGTTGACCGTCTTGCTTAGGTGTGTCAAGGCCACTTTTAGATTTACATCAGTTGTGTAGTTAGAGTACCGTCTGAAAGCTGTTATCTTACAGGATAAATGTTTTGTTAATGCGTGAGCGTTTTCTATTGTCCCGATCTCACGTGACACTTAACTCACATGTCTATTCCAAAACGCAATACATTTTTATTTCTATTATTGCTAAATGTTTGATGAGTTTATTTTTTGGGACATAAAAATACAAAAAAAATGTTTCGATCATCAAAAGTTAAACATGTGGGGAGTAAGCAGTTGTATGAAGGGCTCAATTTCAAAGCACGTAAACCTTCATGTCCAGTCAGTTGTCTGAAAAAGACTTAGCAGGAGGAAAAACCTACCGTACTTTGATTTGTTTCTAGTGAAACAAATTAAATAGAAATGCTGGGTTTTTATAGATCAGAGGAAGCCCCACTTTGAATCCATCAGGTGAGACAAACTGATAAAACCAAAGAGGAAAGGCCATATGGTGTAACACACCCAAATGGGACAGAATGCCCACCTTGAACCAACATGTCGATACATGTCTGGTGTTTCTAGACAAATTAACTAGATTAACTAGACGCTTTGCTAAGAGCATGCTATTAGCTAATGATGCTAAACTCAATCCAAGATGGATTTTTTTTAATCTGTTCCAGAGCCTCTCTGCCTTTGTTTGAATAGAAATATAAGTAGATCATTATTAATCATAACGAAGTTGCACAGCATATAAAGTCTCAACGCATTAATTACGTCTCCATTAGACTCAGTGATTTCTGTAAGCTTCGGGTGTCTGCTCACTTCATTCCTCTGTTTTCTTTACAATATCTACTGTGCAGCTGCTTAAATGGTATAGATCTGAACAAAAATGCTTTAAAGGTATTATGATGATAATGCATGAATGGAATCTGACCTAGACTCAATCAAATTGTTCAGCTAACTGTATGATTTGTATAGACACACAATTCATTACTGCATTGCAGACACTTTATACCCTTTGAATGGGTGAGTTTAGTTCTCACTGGGGTACATCAAACCTACATTCCAAAACACAAATGATATTTGTGCTGCTGGTGTACAGGAGACTCAGCATTGCTTATGGGAAAACAATAAAAAAATCACCAGTAATCTTATAGCAGTAAAATTCTATTCTGTGTGTCCTAACTGTAGATTGACTTGGAGCTGATAACTTTACACTGTTTGGACTAACTCTGCACTTCAGACACTGATTCAGATTTGAATAATCTCTCTGTCAGTCCTCTCTGTCAACATTCATTTCTTAGCTGCAGCCAGTTTGGGCTTTGCTAAATCATTGTAATGTTGAAGTCAACAATAAGATCATCAACAAAACCACCTTCTTAAAAAGGAAGGCTCCAGCCAGTAATGTTTCACTTGTATCGAGCATCTTAGCATTTACAAGTCTTTCAATCAGGTACATGTCAACAGATTGCAACTACATTTCCACAGATTGCAAAATGCAAAAAATTGACGTATTTGTGCGATGACGTCATGTGCTCGCTTCGTATTTTGGCTCAGGATGTTTCCAACATGGCGTTGAGGCAGAAGCGCTCCAAAGTTTGGTTATAATTCTTATATGATAATGATATTATCAATGAAAGACCCCCATTTCATGTGACCTGTCCAATGCCCGGGAGAGGGGGGGGGGGGGGGTCACTTTTGCCTGCATTCAAACCTTGACAGCCCTGAAACTTCCAGGTCCTGTTGCTTGTAATAAATTAAATTTAAATTAAAGTGTTAATGCAACCAAAGCCATTTGTACTATATAGAACTGGATGAGAATGGATAAGAGAATCGATAAGAAACCGAATCGATAAGCGATAGCCTATCGATAATGGAACCGGAATTGCTAAATTCTTAACAAGTCCCATCTCTAGAATTATTGTTGCCTAAAATAGAATAAGCTTGACTTTTTTTTTATTAAAAATGACTGAAATGCAGCGGGATCCCATTTACTGAAATATTTTTGAATGACCGCTTAGGACGTAAGTGCCAAAAAGCGTTTGTGAAGTAGAGGCGCTGAGCTTTTGGGGCTGGAATCTCAAACAGACGGGACTGATGTGCTCAATAGCTCTCATTATCTAAAGGGTCAAAGGGACACCATGAGCAGGGGCGGTGGGGGGTCTACATTCACAAAACAGGTTGTTTTAACTCAGCACATAGTGAAGGATTCCTTTTATTTAGTTTTGAATAGGTTTAGCCACGTCTTGAAAGGCAGACTCATATGTGCAGTTGAATGTCAGACCTTTTTGTCTTTTTTTATCTTTGGCAACAAATCTCTGCCCTTTTTAAAAGTAGCACTTTGATTCCATCTCAGGGTATGACACAACCACATTTCTGTTGGAAACAGTGCTTCACACTCGCCATCAGAAAAGATGTGGATTTATCATGCAGCAAAGACTTTTGGTATCTTTGAAAATTGCAGAAAAGTCACCTTCATCTCCTGGAAGCCCAAATGTCCTGACATTAACTTCTTTTTAACATTGTGCACTGTAGAGGAAGTGCACTGAAAAAACTGGACTTTTGATCCCGCCATGATGTGAACCTGATCTAAAACTGCTGAGAAGCTCTGCGAATAGGCTGTAGATATCCAATTCACCACAAAAAAGGCTTACTCATCAAAACAAGGCTCAGCTTTCTCCTTGGGGTAAAAGTTGATCATTTTGTTCGTCTTGCCTTCTTCCTTTTATTTGTAATAACCTGGGGAGACTTTGTCATCCAGCAGCGGTAGCAGCACCTGATTCTTTCTTTCACTGTAACAGCATCCTTCTTTCTGCTTCACCATTCTTTGCTGCAGAGCTGAAATTCCACTCTGTTTTCTGAGGATCGTTTTTCATATGCTGCTGCACACGTCTGCACTGACATGAAACAGACTTTGAGCAGGCAGTAAATCCTGTTTTAAAAACAAAAGCATCTGTGATTACGTAGGCTCCCGTAGATTAAAATTGTAACGACATTTTTGTTTCGGGGAAGAGGGATTTTTCTTAATTGCCATCTTAACGGTCTGATAGACGACAGGTGAGGAGCGCCTGAAATGCCTGCTGCTGAACACAAGCTGTTTCCTGTGACAGCTTCATCTGTGAAACCGTATTCTCCAGGGACTCAAAGCCTGCCCAGGGATCACTGAGACCGTTTAAGATTACATGTCTGCGGGCAGGGAGCAGCAGATAGGTGAAAATAATTGGCTTCGTCACCAGCCACCCCCCCACCTTCCCACCCCCTTTTACTCTTGCCAGCGATGACAAACTGAGTGACACTGTGATGTAAGAGGAGCCCACCTGAGCTACTCGTCTAATCTGCAACCCTGCTTTTACCCGACTTCTGTGGCATATAATCAAGGGAGGGAACCCTTCTGCCCCCCCCCCCACCCGACTGATTGAGTGTTAAAGAGGTTGCAGACCTAGTTTCATGCAATTAGTGGAGGAATGCCAGACGCTAATGGAGCCCAGAAGTGTTTGCAACGCATTATGATGGGATTGTTGTGGCTGGGGGAAGTTAAAAAAAAAAAAAAAGAGGTCATTTGCCCACAGGATGAGTAGTACAACATGGTATATGAGACAATAAACTGGAATAGACGTTGGGGAAATTATCAACAAACAGCATGCTTTTGGGTGTGGGACTTATTAAGGAAGGGCATCGTGGGAATTTGACACGGCTCAGGATAACATGATAGATATTATTGAGGAAATGCTGATGGTTCGGCGCACGGGAGGAGTCTAAAGGGAAAGAATACTGAATGAGTATTTCTATAGCAATTATGCTCAAATTTGTGTTGATAGAAGATGCAGTATTGATTCTTCTTTGAGTGTCTCGGCCAATTCTGATTGGTGACAAAAGGGGGGAGGAGTCCTTTTTGTGTTCAGACAAAGCAGCTCAATGGCCACAAAAGGGGAACACAGGAGTTAAGAATTATGGATGATTTATTTAAATGTCACGTTTGAATATCTGGCCTTTTTTTTGGATGGGCTGGGGGCTAGTACGATGCTTTAGATCAGCTGGGTGTCTGGATGTTTAAATCAGTGCAGAAATACTCATGTGCAAGTAATTTGGCTGAGTACTCCAACAGTAACAAGGCGTCCTGTTGTGTCTGCTGGGCAAGGACTTATTTAGGGTAGAATTTTATGACTTTGTTCCTGAAATTCCTCATGAAATTAAATGTGATATTTCAATGCTTTTGTATAGTATTTTACATCCACCAGCACATGGCACCTCCTCGCTGTAGGTATTCTTAAAGGTTCTTTAGATTTTTATCATTTTCTGGGAAACAATTTAAAATGTTGATGCAATTTCATCAATTTTCCTTATTCACTCAAGTTCTGTCTTTTTTAGAGGTTAACAAGAACTGCTGATTCTATGGACTTTTGTAATGATTGGAGGGTTTTGCATTTCATGGCTAATTGGAAATCAGAATTTCCAGCCTCTGGCTGGGAAAAATATTGAAAAACACCAATTAGCAATCAGATAGCCTGATTGGCATTTAAAGCATTAAACAAATTTCTGGGAGAGCATTATTAGCTCATTAAGTGGACTATATAACTGCTGATGAGAATGTGTTGTTATTAATGAAGCAAATGACAAGAGCAAAAGAGTTTACCCACTTCTGAGGTACAGAAAATGCATTTGAAGCTGGGTGGAGATAAAGATGAAAAGGATCATTTTACTTTGAATTATCCACTGCAAATCTGGAACGGTTCACTGAATGAGATGTATTCAAATCTCAGAGTGCCGGGGATCTTTTTCCAGAGCTTTTGAGTTGGTAGTGACTTCAGAAACCAAAACGTGTGCTCTTACGCACAGAAAATGTGATTTAAAACAAAAAAAAAATCAGAATACAACCCATTTAATTCAAATTCTAGAAGGTAGCGAGAATTCTGTTTATTTTTTCATACATCTGTAACGTTGATACATGCTTAAATACCCAATGTTTTATGAATGTGAGGTCTGTCGACAGGGAGTCTTGAAATGAGCAGGAGTTGCAGAATAAAGGATGCGCCATGGGGCAGAACTGGAACACAGCTCGTTCAGCTCGGCTCAGTTGCATTCTTGTTAGTGAAGCAATTAGAGCACACAAACCATCCCACAAAAGCAGACTGATGTATTAGGATATTTCTGTAACTTTAGCATGTTCCGTGAGCTACAGGGGATTGTAATGTCACCACACACCAGCTCATTTGTACTGCAGCAGGATCAGAACATTTTCCACAGCCATCTCTCGGGTGTTCTCCCACTTTTTTTCTGTGTTTGCCCTTCCCTCTTTAAGAATGCTGCACTGCCAAAGTGTCACTGGTGGATTTAAATAAATAATCATGAAATGCATTTATCAGATGACAGCTCTGCCGTCGCCTCTTATCTGCAGGAAGTTCAGATTTGAGCTCTGACAGGAGGGACGAGTCCCAACCTGCAACTACGATGACAAACCAACTGTGTCTTAGCCACTGTTGAAACAAGCACTCGTAATACCAAGGGTGAGTCAACTGAATAGGGCTGTTGTTTAGTTGTAGCCATGTGAATATTCCATGCATGAATCACTCTTGGTTTTCCTGATCCGTTCAGTTTACACATGGCTTGACATTGTTTCTCTGTCAGTTCACAGTTATTAAGGAAGATAGTGAGACTCAACAAAACGGTCAAACCACAGAGGCCCTTTGAAGCAAAGCCATTTGCTTGAAAAATTAGGCCTGAACAGATGGGGGAGTGATCGAAGAGGAAGGTGCTTCCCCCTACTGTCGCCTGCACTACTTTCCTCCAGAGGCACAGTGTCCTTGGTACAGATGTTGGGACTTCATGTGTGCTTAGGACATTTTCACTGGCTTTCAGACACATGGATTCCTTGTGGATAATGGCAGGGGAAGGGCACTGAGTGGCTGTCAAACCTTGAAGCTTGTTTGCACAGCGCGGCAAATGAGGCAGTCTGGGCTGTCAGCAGCGCTCGCAGGGTTTCAAGCGTCCCATATTGGCCATGTCGTGGTTTGAGAAATGTGTAGAAATTATATGTGACTCTGGCCAGAGAATAAGCTGCGGCAGGAGCGGCCACACCCAGCTCGCCCACATGTCTGCACACCAAACCAGCAGGGAGAAAAAGGAGCAGTGTGGGTGACATCAGCTGTGGACTGAGCAGTTTAACCGGTCTGTGGATGGGAGTCGTAATCCAGAAAAGCCGTTAAAGTCACCCGCAGGTGCTGTGGACAGTTGTGTGTGATGAAGTGTTTGTTTAGTGTGTATTGCCATTAGGGATTTTTTTTTTCTTGGGAGAAGTGTGTTCAGGGTGTTATTTAGACACTGTGAAATCTGGGGATTACTATGGCCGACTTTGTGGACCCTGCCATTGCTACGTGTGTCACAAATGTGATGCATCATGGAGGGCCAGTGATGCAGGTTCCTTTCTGAGTCACTGTCATGTGCAAGCATGACCTGGTTTGACTATTAATCCTGCTGGATGTTGTGCAGGTTCTCTCAGGTGAATATTGTTGAACAGGACAAAGTAAGGGATGCAATGGAACTCACCCACCAGGTTCAAGTGTTGTCAAGCAAATGAGATTCTTCCCTTTTCTGTATTACATTTGCTTGGAAATGTGGGTTCCATTTTAATGACAGTAAAATGATAAAAAAAAAAAAGATTGTTAAACTACTTCACTTTCAACAAAATGTAACCCAGTTTTAACCCAAGACATTTTTTGACATGCCTGTCACTGAAAGTGTGCTAACTTTGATCATATTCTGAATATCTGGGCTAGCTCTTACTGCTTTTTGAAAACATCTTACAAAGTCACATCGTTTAGCATTAATTATACAACAAGTTTTGACTCAATTTTAGGAAGAATTATTATAATTTCACTTGTCTTACAAGGAGTATGACTCAAAAAACTATCCTTTCTTGTCAACTGCTGTGAAAAAAAGCTTCCTTTAATACAGGGGCAGTAGAATTAACTGTTAAAGTAACAGCCAGTTGTACTGCCAATATGTTTTCCTCAAACATTCATTTGGATAAATGGAAGGAAAACACAATGAAAGCCTCTTAGCTTTGGAGGGTAACATCCCAGTTTTTATCATGCTTCAAACCTGTAAAGCATCCATAATTCTTCTTTACAATGTTTATGATTAAACTTGATCATCTGCTACTTGCACCTCTCAATTTTGGGCTTAAAGGGATATTCCTTGTTGTTCCTTTTAAATGGAGTTGTCTAAGTATGGGGAGTTTCTGCCTGTGCGGTAAACAGCTCTCAACTTGCTCTCAGTTTGGAGAATTGGGGAGAAATTCTAACAGGGGGAGCTACCCTAAACGGTACTTAGAATGAGGCCACAGAAGATGGATGTTTTGCCATGTGAAAGAACTCAAACCTTAAATATTTCATTGCTGTTCAGGCTAAAGTAATATCTATATTTTTACACCGCATCACTTTGTATCAAACAGCTGTTTACCAAACCAAAGCGCCTCCGTGATTCTACACATCACCATTTAGACGGTGGCTGCCCAGGGTTTTCCATCAGAAGTCATGTCGCATAATTTACTGCTGGGTGTTACTAGATTTAAAAGATGGTAAGGGTCTGTGCCTTATCTTTCCTGCTCGGATTAGACTGGCTGACTGTTTTGAGTCGCATCTGATCAGCAGCAGGATACGTTGGGCAGCCATCTCGTGCACGCAATGATGCGGAGCAACATGGACGTTCTTCAGTGACAAAAGTAAACTGTCTGATGCAAAGTGTAAAATTCACCTTTCCTTACTGTTCACTTACAGCGAAATACTTGTTTTAGATTGTCAACCTTTAGAGTTTAACTCCATCCTAAGTTTGTCTCTTGATTCTCCAAACTGAGAGCAGCCTGACTGCTGTCTACTGCAGATAAGGCAATGACTGACCATGAGTATCTCACAAAACAAGCCCTGTTCATGAAAAAAAGAAGAAAAAAAAGAGAAATATCCATGGAAACGGTGTAGTTTTTTCTAAGCAGAAAATCATTACCGTACCATTTTGGAAAACGACCCTAAAACAACTGTACACACCAACCAGCTCTCAGGATCTACTGCTGTTAGTACTGCTATGCCTTATGTCATTCTTATTTACATTTTCTTTGACTCAGTTGTTGACATTCTTAGCAATCATTTAGATTTGTTGTAACTTGTAACTATTTTTCTGTCTTCCGAATTCATCCTCTGTCAAAAAGTGGCTTTGCTAACCCACTCTGAGCCACAGACGGCCTCGTCTCTTGATTTCATTCGAACCCTCTGAACATATTTCCCTACCTTTGCTGTGTCAGTAAGCAGCCTTTCTACAATTCAGTAAACTTGTTTTATGAATGCGAGTATTGTAATCTTGTGGGCTGTTTACTCATGCTTTTAACATCCACGTCATGGTGTGCTGTTTCTTCTCAGTGCCACATCTGCTAACTGCATCTATGAACCAGGTTCCAAGGCTGGAAACCAGGTGTGCTGGCGAGCATGACCCGAGTATTACACAGAGTGTCCTCATTTGTCAGGCAGAATGCACTATTCCCTCACTGATGACTGTGCACCCTTTTGGCCTTGCTTTGTAATCCAGACAACTCTCTGCGAGGTTAATGGGCATTTCTGTCTTCCTGCTGTGAAGTTTGAGAGAGACACTCACAAAAGTTTGTTAGATTTGTTTGTTTCACAGCAGGTTTGCTCTCACATTCATTTTCTCCATATAAATGGCTCCTGTTCCTTTTCTTTAAAAGCAACTCGGGGAAACTGAGCTTCGCATTTATGCATCATCTCTTAAGTGTAGATAAAAGCAGCTATATTTCCAGAGACACAATCATGATCATAGTGTTTTGAGGTAGATTAGACTCCAAAGGGAGATATAGAAGTTAGTGGTGTGTAGCAGAAAACACTTTGCACATTACACAGCGTGGGCTTACGTTGTTCTGTGTACGAGTCTTACACCTCTTATACCTGCAACTGTTACGGCTCCATCTGTGATAGTCCTGTCAGAACAGATTTAATGCATCTGAAAGGCCATTACTTTCACGGTTTGTAGAAGATTTACAGTTTCATACCTAAAAGTGAACGCATATGGAATACTTCTATCCTGTGTTTTGTGTTTTTTGTCTCGTATATATATATATTATGAGATAATCCAAACATTTCTGAAAGAGAATTTTCTTTTTATATAAACATAACAAGGACCACACGGGTAGGACTGTGAATGCAGGCCTTGTTTACAACCAACAGCTCTCCTGGTCCCAACATGATGCTCTGTGAGAGCATTTTGGCTCTGATCTCCATGGAGACATTCCAGCGTGTGTTTACACAACACTCAAAGCTAAAATGACATATGAGTGCATCGCTGGGCTAAGACTCGCACGTAAAAGCAGTGGATGTATTGATTTCTCCATTTGCTTGTTCATTTTAACGCTTGCATAGAGATAAATATCATGTAGGTATAAATTAGAATACAATGTGGCACATTTCATGATGATTGCATGCACATTGCAATATAAATGCATATTTTGCTTGATGGTTCTTCACTGTCCTTAAATTAGCGGAATTAAATCAGTCAAATGTGTTTTCATCGTGCTCTTTGAATAGGCCACATTATATTCAGCTGCTTCTCAGGAATATTTTCTGCTGCTTTGGTTCCATAATGCAGTTCTAAGCTGTGCACTGATGCTCATATGAAAATTTGATGCACTACACGCTTGGTTCGCCCCCATCGCTGCGCCGGGGCAAAACAAGCCTCCCCCCCTGCACACCCATTTGATCTGGCATCCCAGCTGTTTTCTCTGCTCTGTGTCCTCTCCATAAACCCTCGCTTTTTCTCTCCTTCCCCCCTTTTGTAGTCTCCATCTCCTAAAAAGTGCAAAAATCATAAATTACAGGCTTATGTGCGCCTTTCTTGCACTGCTGTGTGTGAAGCTTGTATCTTCTCTGCACGGAGAATTCAACCTTGACTGACCTTTAAGGTGTCACAAATCGCTGAGGCAGAGGAATATGGTTTCTATGTGCTTTTAAGAAACCACCTGGGGAAATAAGCTTGACTATTCTAAAATGCACTTGGTCTTGAACTCTGCTCAATTTTGTGACCATTTTTTTTCTCTTATTGATTTCAGTAGCTTCCAAGACCTCTTCTCCATGGCAACTTTGAAATTAAAATAGAATGTCGGGCACTTCTTTCTCGATTGTGAGGAAATACGTCCCTGCTTTTTCCCGTAAATTGACGCTGGCGTCTCTTTGAAACGACTTTGCAAAGTTCCTCTTCAAATGTTCGCTCTGCTGCGCTGCGGTCCCTTCATCAGGAGCTTTATTGTTTACAGTGTGGGTGTTGTACACTCACAAGGCAGAGCACACTATCTCTCTAAATGCATAAAAGGCGATACAGCAAATAGAAGCGGCGTCTGATAAAATGACTCCCTGAGGAATGAGAGTGCTCAGCTCCGTCTTTCACCTTCTCGTCCCACTGTTTGTCTATTTTTGAGTCTCTTCCTGCCTCACTTATTAAACTCCAACACTCTCTGTCACCGTGCACTCTCTGTCACCGTGCACTCTCTGTACCGTATAATAGTAGTTTGTCACTTTTAGCCCTGGCTCTAAGTGGAAATTAATACAAAGATCTTCTTTCAGTTCTTGGGAGGAAAGCAGGCGGGTTTTATTTTTGCTTGTTTGTCCGTGTTTTGTCTGTGTCAGTGTAAATAGGTTTTCCTGTCGATGGCCTCTCGAACCGTGCAGAGCAGGTGGCAGTCAGTGTAAACGTATGTCACGGGCAAATCTCAGGGAGATTGCCTCAGCAATGTCAGTCAAGGACGTTATTGTCTCATGGCAAGGACACTCACACTTCAGTATGCGATAATGCTGAACTGCTGTTTTATTCCTGCGCTCGCTGTATTGAATGTATTGAATATTTTGGCAAGATGAATTTAAATGTGTCTTGCTGCTGTTTTTATTCATCAGTGCCTCTGAAGTTCAGAGGAGGACACGAAGGTAAATGAATTCCAAACGGTGGAAACCCTTTATTTTCTGAAACTGAATCCTGTCTGTCTTTCATCTAAGTCCGTTTCCCTGAATCCCAACTCTCATGCTGAATATTTGTATTTATTCTAAATCAAAAGTTAAGTCCAGTGAATCTGCCACAGGATTGAGAGCATTTGCTGTAATCTGAACCCTCTTCTTCTTCAAGTGTCTCTTCCTATGCGCGGTTATATGAGACGGTGGTTGGGTCAAGGACATCTCTGTTTCATCTTCAAAAGACAAATGGCAGCAATTCTCTGAGACAGAGCAAAATAATAATGATCAGTTCTTAGTTCATGGCATACTGCTCTGATAAGGTGGAAATATGTGCAAGCACTGAAGTGTCAAGACAAGTGCTCAACAGAAACTTGAGCGTCTAATTACAGGAAGTGTGAGTGCGACCAAAATAGAAAAGCTCAGCCTGTGTCCAATTGTTGCCTGAGATGCAGAGTGAATTACAAACACTGCAGCTTTACATCTTTTAAAGTTGGGTTCCAGAATTTGTTTTAGTGGCATCCAGAGAGCCACGGGGAGCTGCTTCACTACATGTCCCAGAGTTCAGCAGTTGAACCGTCGTTGGCTTAATAACGCACTTAGCAACAGATCAACACTGAGTAGATTCTAATGCAGCACATTTTCTGGCATTGTGTTGGTCTGTGTAGCATTTAATAAGGAAGCCCTCCGTGAGTTAGAAACTACTGTGAAGGGACCATACGCCTTCTTTTAAAAATAAACCATAATTTTTTTTAATTGCTTCATTATTTGCCGTGCTTGTATCCTTCAACATCAAATCAGCATTTCCAACATTTTTCCGTGAGTCTTGTACAGATACTATTGAACATTTAATTTTTGGACACACAGATACAAGTCAAAGCTTTCCCATGCTTACTAGCTTACAAAGCAAAGCTGCTTGACAAACATACTGAAATTTAAATTAAAAGACAAGCTAACGTACATATCATTTCTATTCTAACAGCTTGTGTTGGGACATGGTCATGCCTTATCTTATTCTTATTCTTATATCTTATTTAATATGGGAGGGGTGTAATTTTATTTTACTGTATGTAATTCTGATTCTGATTCTGATGTGGTTGGCTCTACTGCCTCACAGCAAGGAGGTTCAGCCTTCTTGGGTAAATTTAGCATGTTCTCCATGTGCCTGGGTTTGTTTCCTTCAGGTGCTTCAATTCGAAGTACAAAAGCAGACATGTGAGGTGAATTGATGATCAGAAATGGCCACATGTGTGAATGTGAGTCGGCACGATGTTATGGGCCGTCCACAGCAAGAGCAAAAGCTAAAGGAGTCACCATAAAACGATGGTTGCAAATACTGATGAAGTTCAGGTGGATGTCAGAGTCCCCACAACAGTGACAACAATGATAAAGGACACAAAGCGATCTGTTAATCAATATAAAAGCTGACATTCTTCACACTGTCTTCTTATTATCAGCGATATTCTTCATCATAGGAATAGACAGACAGAAGCTAGACTCCAGGTGTCTTACTTTGTTGAAGTTGTGTTGACCATCTCTCGCTACCTCCTGAATGTGAGCTTATTGATGATGTAGGAAAGGTTTTTTTAATCTAAAATCTCTCATTCAAGGCTCCCATATTCAGTTTTTTACATGGGAAAAACAAAGTCTAATTACCTGTGACACAGCAGTCCTCAACGCTGAAATTTATTCTGTTCTGACTCAAGCTGATGTTGATGCAAACAAAGAACTTATTCTGACAAAAACATACCCGTCATAACAGAGTGATCTCTCCGGGGTGTTCCCCGCCTCACCCGGTAGCAGCTGGCCAAGCCTCCGCTCACCTATGACCCTCAAGGGGATAAAGCAGGTGTAGAGATCGGATGCATGTGCAGGTAATGGTACAGCAAAAAAATGTTTAAGATTATTTTAAGTATATCTCCACACAGACAATCCTCCAGTCAGTTTTTACCCAATCCAGTCATTCTATGATCCATCCTACAGCTAATTGTCTTATGGTTCTTCATTCTGTAATTGGTTTTTGCTGCCAAACCAAAAAGCAGTGCACATCGAGAGTAGTAATCCCCTGACAGCCACACATGGTGAGTCTGCTAAATAATCTCCCAACAAAAGAATAAAAAAAAACTTAATAAAACATTAGGGAAATTCAACACTTGTTCGGTGGATGTAGAAGGCCAGCAAAGACCTGTCTAAGAGTATTTGGAGAGGGGTTAACAGTAATTCAGGTGGATGAAGCACAAAGCGAGGAGAATAATTGTACAGCAAAATGGCAGATAGCTGTGTGATCCCTTTGCTTTGATATAATCCAGCCAGTTAAACAGCCTATAATCACAGGAAACTTTCTGATTTTCTTACTTTTGCGCTTGTATTAGGTTGTAGTTTCTCTTTAGAGAACTTGCACATCTGCTTCGTGTTCATCACCCTTCTTACAATTATTGTATTATTAATTATCAATTGAAGTGTGACGAACTTGGATGTGTGAATTTCTTCAGCTAAGTTTACACGGAAATTACCTGCTTACAAATTGGGAAAAGAAGCTGTGATGAGACAGCTTGAGTGCTTGGTTTTGTGCAGTTGGATTATTGTAATTAGACAATCTTTGGCATCATCTCAGTGAAATATGAACAATAGTAGTTTGAAGTGGTTTGTTTAAAAGGCAGAGACAGAGAATGTATGTTGTGGGAATTGATCCCGATTTAAAGCTGCTTTTCAACTTCGGTGGTTTTTGACAGTTTCTCCCAAGCTGGGGTTTTGTCAACCTTTCTGCATGAATATAGAACATCCTGATGATTGCTTTTGTGGACCTGGGCAGCTCGAGCATTTATAGTGACTGTGGGGCTCCGTTTCAGAACAACCTGAAGGCGCTCTTTATGTACAGTGACTTGAGGTTCAGTGCTGTCACTGAATTGTAAAGAGTTGAATGAGCAGTGCAAACTAGCAGCCCTCACAACACACAGGTACCATTTTAAGTTTTTGTTAGTTGAGAGGGGTGAATTATCACAAAACTACCAGCAGAATGCTTTGGAGTGTGCTTTGAGACATAAGTGCTGGTGTTAGGTGAGAGAGAAACGGCCTATAAAAGTAATATGAATGATCATTTTCAATGAAAAGCAATCTCCTCACACACATATGCACATTTTCTCAGAAAGTGATGATTAGATTGATTTGTGAGACGAATTCCCTCGAGTTTGAGTGTCCCGTCGTCTACAATCACAGGACTGACTCATTCCCGGGTTTGCAAGGTAAATCGTGTCTGGGCAGGTTTATGACATTGTTGTGCTCTTCTTGTATTGAAACATAAGCAGCTGGCTGTATGACCAGCAACTCTTACATCCTGACAGTGGGGATCCTTCAGGTGTTCACTGGAGTGTGTCAATGGGTGCAGCCGAGCCAGCTGATATAAAACTCGGGAGCCATCAGCAGAGTTCAGCATAGCTTCACTCTCTACTCTGATTGGCTTGTGTGGTTAAAAGGGGAAAAAAAGACAGTACAAACAACCTTGGAGTTGTGTCTTGTTACAGTTCATCAGCCAGCTGAGCTGTGAGAAAGAGGGGCGCGTCACCTCGGCCTGTTCGGGCCTGCTCCTCCTGCAGGGGAGTGGCAGCACATTAACAAAGCAACCAAGAGCCAGAGCAGGCAGGCCGGCTCCGTCCTTCAGCCAACTAATCAGCCAAGGAGTAGGACACAGACCTTGCTGCCCTCTGTCCTGCTAACAAACAGTCAATAAGGATCCCAGTGCAAACCTTGCTGGATGTGGTTGTTTCTGCTTGGCTGGTCTAACGGATAGAGGGCGGGCGCGGCCTTGTCATGTGGCATTCTCCTAACTAGGTCACGAGTTTCATTTTAGTGCAGCCAAGCGAGACCTTCTCGTAGCCAGAAAATGGCTATATAAATATTTAACAGCTTTTTTGATTTGTGTATTTTTGTCCTCTCCACAACAACGGGATTAAAAAGGGAGAGGCGGGTATTCATACAGGAATAGCATTTCAAAATGACAGCAAAATGATGGTGAGCGTGATGATTGTTAACTGTTTTGGGTGTAGGAAGACAATACGCTTTTAATTGCAGCACAGCAATGATGTTCCCAAGTCTCAGGAAATGAAACTATTTGATCATTGCTGAAAAAAAAAAAGCATATAAATGCATTTGCAGTTAATACAAGTTTGTTGATAATTTGCTTTGATTAGGGACGAGAGGCCAAAATGATGATAGCCTACTCTTGTTTTCTCACAGTTAACTGGCTCAAGTGTGAGAAAACACTTTTTTTCTTTGGTATTTTTTTACATCTCTGAGATGTTTTTGCACTTTTCTGCTGCCATCGTTAACAACACAAGATTAACCACCGGTTACATTATTTGCTTTTAACAGTTTCTAATAACAGAAGCACATTTGCATAAAATCTCAATTTAAAATCCTGAATGAATGACAAGTGAGATACAAATAAAACCAGTGCGGTTTTACATTATTTCCCCTCATGTTTACATATCATACTGTATAAAAAGGTCTCACCTTCACCTTCACTGTATTAGCATGATGTTTATACACAGTATAGGGGAAATTAGACTGATTAGTGTAACACATTCAAGCCAGTGAATACTGTGGAAAAACAGGGCAAAAAGCCTTTGCCTCTAGCATGTGCAGCTCCATGGACACGAACACATCTATTATGTATGAAGGGTCGGCCATGTCACCGCATAGCACGTGAGCATACACTGCAGCCGGGCAGGAAAAGATAAAAGCAGTAAGCACCCAGTCGCTGTGGAGATCTTTCAGCACACAAGTGGCCTTCATCTGTCTGCGATTTATTTCAAATTTTTTCCAAGACAGTGAAAGTGTTTGATAGTTTAGAGCTTAGAGCACTTTTTTTTCCTTTTATACAGTTTTAAATGAATATATATATATGTATATATATATATATATATGTGTGTGTGTGTGTGTGACTGTTAATGGTGTAATAAATTACTTGAGCAGGTTTTATGGTGTGGCTGGAATGTCTGAAATAGTCAGATAGCATCAGAAAGCCCTTCAGCACCAGCGAGTCCACGTCGACCATCATGCATTGTGGTTTTTAACTGCCACAAGTCAACAAAGCAATCTCTTTACTACGCAACCAGAAATGACGGGAAAAAATCTGAACATTGTTTTATTGGCATGTTTCATTTAAACAAAATGACCCGAGATCTTTGAAGCACCTGTAATGTATTTATTGGTTATGAACGAGTTAACTGCTCGTGCCATGGATGTCAGTTAAGTTGGGCCACGATGCTTTCACAGAAACACCTCCTAATGTGGTTGTTTCTCTGCCCAAACTTTCAAACCTCTACTGAGAGCTGTTCTCTTGTGTTTAGATCACCCATGACTCATTTAATGCCAGGTGACACCAGGACCTGACGTTCACAACTATTACAATGCAGCGCTGCACAATGAATGACTGTCTGAAGAGATTTTGTGATACAGTCATCTCCATTTTTAACTGAGGTCATGTTGCTTAGTGTACCTCCCCATTTCTACGATGCCTGACTTGTAGATTGGCTTTTCAACCATAAGCACAGTTGATTGAGGACACTGTGGGACAGCGCTCCCGTAATGGCATCCAGTATGTTACCATGATGTTGGAAATAAATTATACCATCATGTTGGTCCAACTAGAACCAGACTTTTTAAATACATGTGAACATGTAACAAAGTCAGACTAACACACTCAATGCAGTTTACGCTTGCATGTGCACGTTCAGTCAGACTTGAACTGGTTTAAGCATTCTGCACGTGCTCCACGCCAGTCTTTGACCCAGAAGTAACAAAAGAAAAGGAAGGTATAGAAACTGGGATCAAGAGAGAATAAGGGGAGAAAAAGAGAAGTTATGGCATATATGAACTGTACAGAGTTTACTGCTCATCATGCTTCCACGTTGCTGCCATTAGGTTGATTGTTTTGGTCCATGTGGTAAAAGATGGAAAAGCCTAATTCTAACAAGCTGATGGGAGGCATATTGCTGTCTATTGTCATGGAGTTGGACTTTCTGTGGTCAGTAGATTCCAGATTCCCTCCCATTCTTCGACTGGAACAACCACAGTGGTCCAGTTAAATGTCACCGTCACACTACGACTGCAGCTCGCCTTAACTGCGCTTGTAAACATACTGAGTGTATTGGCAGGCTAAACATGTAGAAATGCTTGTGTTTTGCTAACAAAATGCTAGGTGTTAGCCTATCTTCTCATTTGTGTGCAGAGTGAAAAATACTCTCCCATAATTCTTTATGTTATGTCTTTGCAGCTTCGATTGCTTCTGCGTATATCTGCAAATTGTTGGTCCTCCCAAATGATAAAGTGATTAATGTAATTAATCATCCTGTTTGCTTTTCTCATCCTAAACATATCCATCATTCTGAAATTGATATTGCCTGTAATTACCACGCTGATATGCATGGCAGATTAATGCACAACATACTCTAAAATGATAAATAACTTAAAAATGGGATTAAACACTCAATTATGTCTGCAAGGGACACACCTGGCTTCCCCAGCTAACAGCCCCTCCTTTCACTCTGGCCTGCTTCCTGGCTTGGGTGCACTCGTGAGTCCGATCTCATCCTGGCAGTCACTCACAACACTACACTTTAACTGCACAGATGCAGTTCTGTGAGTTGTCCAGACATCAGCACCAAGCTCATTTATGCTCCGACATTTCCTACCAGCCTTTTCGAGTGTATGAGTGAGTGAGTGTTGGAGCACAGGGAACACTTGCAATCTCTGAGGTGCACAGTGATGATGGGAATGTGTCAGCCCAGCTATCATATCCAGGCAACAAACAAGTGCCCTGTTTGATGCAGTATTGTCAAAAACACTGGCATTTATGATCCATGACGTGCAAAAGTCTTCAATAAAATATCCAGGCTACAACTGAAAGAGGATCCTTAATACACAACTTACAATCTCAGGCTCATTGTCTTAATTGTTGCATAGTCAGTAGTTGAATTACACTGAATATATATATATATATATATATATATATATATATATACAGTTTGGTCTTTGACCAAATAGTTGTTATTTTGGCTGTTTAAGTCTTTCTACAATTTAGATATAAATGTCTTGAAATCAAAGCTACAGTATATTGATTGTACAACTGTTAACTGAAAAAACATTTTGATGAAGAGCCGAAATTGTAAGAATTGTGTTTCTCCAAATCTTTCCAAGATGAACTATAAATGCCAGTAATAGATGCTGCACAATCCGTTGTAGGGTTCAATACACACTTAAGTGTCAGGCTTAAGCCAAACCTAAATGATAATGTCTGCAACTGGAATCCGTTGGTGAGGATGTGTAGCTTCAGGACATTTCACCACCTCCTCTTGCTTGCTCCTTTGACCCGAGGAAGAAGGCAAGAGAAAAGGCCAAAGAGCATCTGCAAATGGAACTGTGACCTCACACTTCACCGACACGCTCGCCCTTTCCTCCGGCAAAGCCACTTTCACACCAACTTGAAAACCACCACTGAAAGAGTGCGAATATGCTTCTTGCACTTAACTGTTGTGCGACATCTTCATTAGATATCTAAATGTGGAAAACACAAAGTCATTAAAAACTTACGTTATAAGTAGATTTTTGGTGTATTTCTCCATCGCCCAGTACATAAGCAGATGGGTTGCTTTGGTGTATGCTTACACTCAGTCACTAATGCATTTACATGTTTTCTGATTTAATTAAACCAAGCATCAGTTACTGTATTATTTTACATGCCAATGAAATCATGACATGGCATTTTAAGGGGATTTGGAAATGAGCTGGTTTCACTCTGATAATCTTAGCCACACTATAAGGTCTCTTTGTTATGTCTGTTAAGTCCCTTCAGTCAGCGATTTTGTTGTCTCACAGGACATAGCAGCAAGATTACAAACTGTATTAAAGTGATAAAAAGTGAAGCACACAGTGTCTCTTTGCTCATTGAGTCATATCAGGAGAGAACAGCCAGGTGACTGTATGGGGGAGGATCCAGGAACCCGTGAACACAGAAAGGTTGTGGAGATGAGAGCAGCAATGAATGATGTGCATGGGACACAGTTTGAGATATCTTTTGGTAAAAGTCGCCCAGCCTTTGAGGGCTTATCCCACTGCTAAAGCTGTGGTATTAGGTTTCATCTTACAGATTACTGGGAGATACAGTGTCAAAAGAGGAGCATTTCTCTTCTGCGAACCTGTAAGAGAAAGGCCAACCAAAAGGGACGACATTGGTAACGTATCCACAGGAAAAGGTATCTCATATCGTATATTCACTATCAGTGAAACTCAGGCAGGAGTAAATTAAAATGCCCATTTCTGGATTATGACTCTACAAAGCAGCTGTCCCTTTTTGTGAGACCCTCAGTTTAAAAGTAGACTGCTTACAGTGAGACAGAAAACATGTGGCTGAGATGCTATTAATTCCGAATCGGGTAACTTATTTGGAGAGGCTTCAAGTGAACTTCAAACATCTCTTTAATGATCTGTAATCCCTAGGGAAATCTTCAGTGGGCAGCTCAGCTCGTCAAGTTATTTTTAACAATATGTGGAAATCCACGATGAAATTACATCTGAAGCTGGAATTAAAAAAGATGGTGCATGATGAGGTTTTTTTTTACTAAAGCATATGCAGATCCACATGGAAAAAAACTTTTGCCTCTCGATGTGACCAAAAGACGGAATGAGGAAGAGGCAGGTGAAAGGTTCTTTGCAAGCCAAAGCAGCACTGTCAGAAAAAAAAAGTGGTTGTCCAGGTTGGGTCTTAATGAAGCCATTGATCCTGTGCCAGTGGAGGACACGCCCAATAGGGGACTGGCTCACAGCTAAGAGACAGGTGTTCGCTCGATATCTGTCCCACTTCTCTGACCTTAAAGCTTTTAATCAGCTCTGCCAGGGAGCTTGTCAATCCTGTCAAACAATGAGCAGGCAACAGTGTAGACACAGTTAGGGAGGGCAGCTCGAGGGTAACAGCTCCAAACAATGCTCTGCAGCCCTGAGGAAAAACCTGTAGGTGCAGTGTGTAGCTTTTTTGCCCGGGTTCCCACCAGGGAGAAGCCTGTAGCCAGCTACATTAAGGGTCTAAACCCTATCAGCAGATTTCAAAGGCTGTTAATGTCAAAGCGTGGGTATTCACAAGAGTAAATATTTGGTTTTGGTGCTAAAACTTTTTATTGACTTGCATTCTGTGACTCCCAACGTGGGAGATGGTTTCCCTTACTGACAATTTTAACATTGTAATCATACTTTTTTGTCACCTCAAAATACAGAAGAAGACTTAGTTGGGTGACAAGGATTTCTATGTGGCCTAATTGAGTTGTTGATTGTCCCTTTGACTGCCTGCTCGACTCTCCCTGCTGCTGATCAATAGTAATACACTATCAGCGTTTGTCAGCTGTACTTTTCTTTCTTTGTTTCATCAAAGCCCTACGAGTCCGTTCCATTCTTGCCAGCTCACATCACAGTGCATTCTCTTACATTTCAAGTAAAGTCTGTGAGGTTTAACTACAGAATATCTTTTAACACGGAGAGTAATTACGGCGCTGGTTTGATTGCAGTTAATAGCACAAGCTGTCAGCAGAGTACTCACACAGCAGTCGCACAGTTACAGTTTGACCACAGTGAAATTGCACTGAAGTGCGTAATTATCTCCAGTCATCTTCACCTTTACTCTTTTTTTTCTGCTTGCTGTGGTATTTTGCAGTCATTCATACATTTCAATGCAAAGATGTGTTGAAAACAATCGTCAATCCAGCTGATTTCTATCCGGAGGCACTTAACGTCCTTGACTGTGACTGAAAGTGTTGAATCCCACTCCTCAAGTTTCAACAGCAACAACTGCACTTACAAAGAAAGAAGTTCATTTCCTGACATTTTTTCCCCAAGCCCACCCACTGTGAAGTGTTCAGATGAAACTAAGAGAAGCCCAGAGAGTCAATTCACCACTTCTTTTTTTTTTTTTGATCACTGCTGCCATATTTCTCTTTTCAGTCACATATACGTGTGCCCGTCCTCTTCTTTCTTACATTGCACTTCTTACGAAGTTTGCTGTATAGTTTCTGTATCTTGGGTCTCCTTATTAAAAGACATTTGTTTGACATCCAACTACCGTTGGAGGCTTTAGTAACTCGTACCACCCGACTGGGCTCTCAGTCTGCTTTCCCCTCGATCTGGCTTTGTGGTTTACGTCTCTGCGCCAGTTGCTTTTTTCTTGAAAGAACCGATGTTGTTATTTCATGTGTTCTTTTAAAGCTTTCCATCCCCAATGTCACAAGATGAACAACGAGAGTTAACAGCCGCCTGAAAAATTACGTTCTGTAAAATTCCCTTGGCCTGTATTATTAGTAAGTCTTTAAAGCCCAGCTTTGTTTGCTTTGTCCTCTGTGTCAGTTTGAAACATAATGGCCATTAGAGTAATGATGCATTCTCAAAATTATGTATAAATCAAGATCTCAGATATTTCATAATATCCTCCATAAGCTTGATGTAGCGAAAGATTCTGGAAACATACAGCGAGAACATGCTGTTTATGATGGAGCTCAAAGAGTGGTGGGAAAGACAATACTCGATCACAGCTGGAAAGCACATGCAGCAGAATATGACCATAGTCCTGAGATGTGGTGAGCATTCCAACGGTTATATGTATGTGGAACATGGAGCCTTACTCACTTTGGAAAGATGGGCTGTGGTCTTGGTTTAGGAAATGGTTCAGCCCTGGTCTCGGAGTTCTGCCGAGAACCGCTGGATTTCATGGAGGTTTATGATCAAAACACACATGAAAAGGAGGACTGACAAAGGCCAGAATCCAGCATTTCATGCAGAAACTCCTGTGTTCCCATGAAGCCATCTCTGCTTCAGTGTTTGTGTTTACATGTCATACTTCAGCTGTTTTTGTGTCTTTACAAGAAGCCTGTTAAGCATTAAGGTTACAGAGACTTCAGAGGATAATGATCCTGAAGAATATGCATGAAACCTTCTTCCTGCCATCCAGCAAATGTCACAGCGTAGCAAGGGACGCTTATAAGAATGTACATGTATTACCAATGTGAAAAATAATTTACATAACAAGATAAGATAACATGTTCAAGGAGAAAGTAAGTGTAGCATATCTAACTTTATCAGCTTAAATTACTGTGCACATTCATTCCTCCAGTGGGGAAATCAGGACACTAATCCATGCCTAAATGATGTGACTGCAGGGCAAAATTCATAATCGTGTTCTTTTTACTTAATTCTCTGTACACTAGCACAGCGTTGACTTCTTTTTACAGTAGTAGAGAGATGCTACTGGTGAGGGGATGTTAAGACATTCAGACAGGACGCAGGGTCTGAAAGACCAGCCTTTGTGAAATTTTGTTTGGGCCAATGCAGAGCATTTTCTGAGTCCCATGGTGATCATGACTCAGACACATACTAAGTGTGCTTGTTAATTGATAGCAGACTGGGGCTTCTGCCCACTGCCCACTCCAGCTGGAGTGTGAATTCCCTCTCCTGTATGTTAATGGAGCTGCTAAATAAATGGCCTGCGCCAGCAATGCTGGGGAAAAATAGCTCTTTGCAGTAAGAAGAGCTGTGTGAACACTGCCCCTGCTGTCCATGTCCCAACCACAGTTATGGATGCACTTTGATAACATTCGTCTCTTTCTTTCTTTTCCTGCACATTCTTAAAAATGTATGATATGCACGGCATTAGTTTATTTAAAGAAATCTATGGAGGCCACTGCAGTTCAGAGAGCTGAATTGTCTGTAAAAAAGTGACTATAATCAAATATTGATTTGATTTTTTTATGGTTTGATGGCTTCTTGCCATACTTATACCGGACCTATTTATCCCCGAAAGGCCTCCTCCGTCCTGCATGGCTGTGAGATGTCAGCGGGCCTTTGTCAAAAAAAGGAAGAAATAAACTCCACCACTAAAGGTCGACTGGGGTCAGACACAGAAAACGATATTCTGTGCTCTCACTTAGTATTTCTAAAGGTCACCTTGCATGGAGTGTATGGATTTATACCTATTCAGTGCAGTTTTCCCAGAGCATGCAGAAGATTTCCACTTCGTATGCTCACTCCCATTCCTACACACAGACCATAATTGATCATTCAGTTTAAGCTGAAAAATTGTTTAATTCTTTTTAAATCTTAATGTTTTATAATGTATCCAACACATTTTGGCATAATCATGTTGAAATATTCAGTGTTTGTACTCCATGCAAGACTTATCTTTACTTGTGGACAATAGAACAGATGGTGTGAGAGAGGGATTTGTCATGCATGGTTGTCCAGGGCCAGACTCCTTCTCAGCACTTTTTGGCAGGACTTTATATGCATTTCATGCTGCATTTGCAGAGTGCTTAGCAGAGGTATAGGGTACTGCTGTGGTTCTGGCTCAGACAATGCTGCCCCTGTCAATAAATATGCATTTCCTCCGAAACCATTTTAATGGATAATCCTCTGTGCTTCATTTGTCCAGCACCAATTCGGCGCCGATGTTTGTGGTTCATACTTTGAAAGACAGCATTAATACGGTCTAATGCAATCAAAGCAATAACCGTCACAACCAGTGGTGATTAAGGATGCGACGAATGATTATACAATCTAATGTCAGAAGATCATGTCAGCTGAAATCATCCATATGGCCTAACAGTGAATCATCAGAAAGAAAATCTGTGAAAAACCTTATCCTTCCGGGTCCTTTTTGCAGAATACCTGATACCTATCATACCTGTGCACGAACAAAAAGTCAGGATTGATGTCAGTTATTGCTCCAGCTGCTGAGCAGGGAGGGGCAAAGCTGAAGTACAGCAGAGAGGGAGGGGGAGGGACCTGCAAATTGCATTTGTTCAAGTTTCCAAACAAAGTCCACATTCTTCCTGAAGTTAAGAAATTCTGCTTGAAGGTACTAATAAATTCTGAAATGTCAATGTGATATAGATCTGAATTAATTCATGATGCACTTAACTTCAGTCTAAACCGCAGAGTACCCTAATCTGAAGGTGTAAGGAGACTCGTGCTCCTGCAGCAGCGCTGTTGTTGTTCACTTATGTCGACCGTGTCAAAAGCATATTTGGACATAGCCTCTTTGTCACCCTGTGCTAATACTGAAATTTCTACGGGAGGTTTGTTGCCTGCAGCATCGTCTCTCCTCCACTTTAATATCCTGAGTGCTGTAATCTGTTCACCACAGCTGACCCTGTGTGTGTCACTCTCACTGCTAACTCTCCTCCTTAACTCCCCCCAAATCCTCTACATCACATTTATGTAACCTTACCTGTTAACCCTTTCACGCTGGAAGCCTATACCTGCCACTGCCAGACTTCAGCCTGTCTGAGGCCATAATGCATCACTTTGATGAGTGCCTATGGCCCTCTTTTTATTTATTGATTTGCTCCCTCTTATTAAGACATCCTGTTTGAAACCGGGCCCAGTGAAGCTATTGCGTTCTTGAAAAATAACTAGCTCACATCGATGTGCATGCTGAAGCCATTCTATGCATGAGATGCTTTGCTGACTAATTGTCCCATTGGTGTAAGTGCTCCCTCGTGTTTTGGCTTGAGATCTTTCGTTTAAAGCATGCTATTATTTTGCTGTTATTGGTCTCGAACCACATCGGCATTTTAATTCTGACACCACGGTGGCACTCGCAGCACCTGCTTCTGTTCTTCTGTTCCTGCTTTCAGTCGCACACACAGAACACTTCCAGCCAGTCATTTACCAGGTGGGCGCCCGTCCCTCTCTTTCACTTGCACCCAGACTTTTGTTTACCGGCAGCTTCTTGCTCTCGGGTATCAGCGGTGATGTCATCGCACCATTTGGTCAGGTAACGTCAGCTTTGTTTATTTTGTGTTGTAGTACCGAAACTACGCTGGCCTTGTTTAGTTAAGCTGCGGGGCAAGGGAGGAGGGTCAGAACTCACTGATGCTGTGTTCCTACTTGATATGTGCTATCTCTCTCTCCCTCCCTCTGTTATTTTTGGCCTAGCTTTATTTGTCATTGCCACATTCAAAGACGACTAAAATGCTAGATTGCTTCTAGCATATTTCCTATTTGACTAGATTAAATGGAATAATTATAGGAGATCCAGGCACTGCATAAATTAAATTCAAAAAGATAAAAAAAAAGGCCTAATATACTGCACATTGTCGGCTAGATTTGGTTCTTTGAAATGGAGGAGTGGTGTTTTCAGTGTTTCCTTCGAAGAGGAATCATTATCGCTGAACTAAAACCAGAAGCCCTCTTGCAGGCAGCTCAATGCATCCCTTTGACATTTGAAGTGCCTAAAAGCTTCTTGAGGGGTGTGGTGTGTACGTGTGGGCTTGCGCTTCGAACCTCGTGTGGCCTTAGAAACGGCAAAGAAAACAACATTAGGTGAGAATCGTGCGCATAGCTTAGTGGCTTCTGCTCGACGCTGCCAACCTGAAAGCTCTAATTTTATAGCCCTGATGGGAAAACATACGACTAGTGTTCCATGATCGTGGTCATTAAGTTTCTCTCCGCCACTCAAACGAACAGCCGCTGCCGGCAGTGGAAATGAAATGCACTGTGGCTTCCATGGAGCCATCCCAGATAGGGAAGTTGCCTAACATAATAAATATTCCGGATAATCATTAACATTTACGGCGCAGCAGATGTTACATTGTCGTCAATGAACGAGTGTGTTGTACAGAATAGCATTTCAAATTTGAACCAGATAGAGGAAAATTAGGAACAGGTCTACTAACCATCTGTTCCAGTGAGGTTTCGCTTGCCTCTGCAATTGCATGTTTGCTTTGAGAGACAAAGGGTAAAGAGAGATCTGCTTTGGCAGGTAGACTGCTGTTTACCCAAGAGACCTGGCTCAAGCGCCATCTAATAGTGACTGAGTGTAAATTAAAACAAATTCTCTGACACAAACTGCTCCATCTAAAAAAGGTGGGTGGCTGCAGTCATTAAATGTCGAATATGCTTCTTCCTGCTGAATGAAGGGCCATTTCTGAGCGTAAAAAAGCCTCAATCACAACGAGATAACTTCCAGTTATCCCTAACAGTAATACCACAATTTATTGTGTAAACCATTTTAAATATCACTTCGAGTTATTATGTAACATAAGCACAATGCCACTGGATGAGCTGTAAATTACTCAAACAAACAAAGAAGAGTAAAAATGTTCCACCAGGGGAATAAACAGGCAGCTAATGGGAGGTTTGTGTGTGTGTGTGTGTGTGTGTGTGTGTGTGTGTGTGTGTGTGTGTGTGTGTGTGTGTGTGTGTATTAGACGGTGGATTTGGACTCCCCCTAAGCACCCCATGTGTGGTCATGAATAGGGGAGAATAGAGGCCTGTGCCATCGCCGTGGGAACTGGGACTACATTAAACAGTCATTATCCCGAGTGGCTCAAGCCATGTTTTATCTATCAGCATCCCACTTAAGTAACAGTGCAGTAACCAAAGCATAGGAGATGGTGATGATGAGATGATGAGTCTTCATGAGAGAAGCTTTAAAGCTGCACTTGGCACAATGTCACCAAAATATATTGTAGAGGAGCCACGGTATGTGAGGCTCTACTCAGATTTGACCTATTTGCCTAAATTTAAGGCTGGCTGTGTATTTTTAAACATGGTGGTCATGACATTTCAGCCGATCTGGTTGGTCTCCATAACCCCACCCCCAGCCCTGACGTAGGCTTTTATTTGCTTTGGCCCCAGCAAAGAGTTGGTATCAGTGTAGCTCCCGTTTTGTGCTGCTGGAGCCAGAGCTTTGACAGTTGAAACAGAAAGAACTGGTTCTAAGTTTGGCTCAGGCTTTGAACTGCGGTGCGAGCACCGTCAAGGCCCTGCACTGAAACCGCTTTGGTGGAAAAAAAAAAAAACTTGGACAGGAGCAGAAAATCCTCCCTGCTTTCTGTAATTGGTAATTGTGAACTCCATCCACTGAGAAGCTCCAGCTCCTTCTTATCTCCACCCCCATAAGCAACTGAGAAAAGACATTAAGGTCCAAGAAGAATGCAGTTTAATGACATCACGTTACACATTCTTGAGGTTTTGAAGTCTCCAAACTTCAAACATCAACGCCTCGATGCCATTTGGGACTGACACCGTGCCAAGCTGCCCGGTGCAGCTTTAAATAGAAGCCATTAATGAGCGCATCCTCTAAAATGTGTGTGCAGGTCTATTCAATCTTTGCCTTCTTCACTTTGCAACAGTTTGAGGTGAACCATTCTGAACTTTATCTGACTCAAATGGATTTCCTTGGATGAACATTGTTAAAAGAGCCAATAATTATCGTTGGCAATTATGTCACGCATAAATTGTGAGACGAGTTGCCAAACAGCAGTTGTTTATTCAAAGGAGGGTTCCCAGAATACGGCTCCCTGGTTTTAAATGTAGTTTTCTGCTGTTGTTTTAATGCAGAGTCAGATCAATGTTGTGTACTTGTTTCAGGAAACTTTTTTCATAGCCGCAGAATCAAAAGGCAAATATTAAATTTTAATGTGATTCCTCCTTCGTTTTGATTTGTTGCAGAAAGGATCGATGTTGTTGTTTTTCATTTAAAGTTTCTCTGAATGTGAGCGATGTAAGTACCTACAGCCGTCGTGCTTTTGCTTTCGGAGCTCTTTCTAGTGAAAGCTCTCCTGCACTTCTGCATTTACCTGGAAATTCTCCACACACCATAGGAAGGCTGAACACTGTTATGTCCAATGTGCCGTATGCAAACAACACAAAGCACATGCTTCTCCGTGCTGCCTGACAGACCAGACCTTATTACAGTTAAACGTTCCGTGCACAGCTCAGTGCCGAGGCCTTTGGAGTCTCTTGCTATCAGTGCAGGGCCAGACGGTAGAGCAGCTGTTTTAATAGTGCCCCTTATGTCCCCCTCTGATCCAAGTCAGCTCACCTGGTGTGTATCAAGCTTCTCTTTTTCATATTCTGCCAGGTTTCACATTCTTTCTGCTTTGTTTGTCTGTCCTGTTGCTTTTCCTTCCGGAAATAGGGCTCCTCTCTCTCACTGGCAACTCTTTAGGCAGTGTCTTGCCTCAGGTGTATTAGAGCATGACTGCCCCCCCCCCCTCCCTCCCTCCCCCAGTTGCCCTCTTGTCAGTGTGAGAACAAAGCAGCAGCAGCACAAATGATAATGCCGGCCAGCATCAAACGCCGAGCACACCTACAAATCTGCCCAAAGCTCCGCCTTCCTCTTTGTTCCTCTTTCCCTCTCGCCAGTTTTGAATCTCCTCTACTTTGCCTATCTTTCCTTCTCTGTGTTCCACCTCTCTTTCTGCACCACTGACTCTTATAACCCCCCCCCCACCTCCGAAATATACCGTGTTCCTGCCTCCTGCATTCATGTGACTCTGCTCTTCTCTGGCTTTGCAACTTGGTCATGTCGTCTATAATTACAGCTCTACTGTGCGCTCAGCCAAAGACTCCTACAGGCCTCAAGTGGAGGGGGTCCCAATGGGCGTCCCTGGTCCTTCACAGAGGAGACTGGGGCTCCGTGGCTGTGTAATTATGCCTGTTCCCCTGGTTTCCATTTGTGCGAGCTGCTGTTTACTTAGTTCAGTGAGGTGGGAGCATCAGACTCAAAGAAGGAAGGGCAGAAGGGGGAGGGAGGGGCTGCAGCTTTTCACAGAGCCGGCCCCTATCGTTATGGTTTGGCCAGGTACAAATTGATATGTTTTTACATTCCTCCTGCATCCACAGCTCCCCCACCTCACTCCAGCTTAAGATTAAACTTTAACTGGTGTTGTCACACAGTAAATTGTGTTTGCTGTTTCAAAGAATATCATACTATAGCTGCCACAACTGGTAATCTAAGCTGTGATAAAGCAGAGTAAAGCATTGCCCCGGGGTGTATGAGGACACAGGTGGTTCTCAAGGTACAGATGACAAGGTTGGCAGCCCTCTCTGTCAAACTGTATTAGTAAATCAATCTGTCATCTTCAAATCCCCCAAGTTTAAATCTCTATAGAGGGACCCTTTTTTGATCTGTGCAGACGGAAATGAAAGATGATGTGTACTCAGTAACTTCAAAAAGGTTGTCACTTTGTTTTTATATGATTTGAAGTAGGCAGCAGAGGCAGTATTACAGTGAAAGCACATAACAATAGATTGGAATAGGCTTCCTCTCATAATGCACTGCTCTCCAGCATAAACAATTCAGTATGAGGGTTGCGCACCCGCTATGAACGATGGGAAAAAAAATTCATTGTTCCTCTTAATGGTCTTCCACCCAGAATCTGCAGCATTTCCTCCCCGTCTGCATGTGTTGTGTCCCGATGTCCTTCGGCTGACTACTGAGAGTTTTTACAAGAAAAATCTCCAACATAATAAGCACTTCTGCTGCTTGAGACAGATTGACACTGCACGCACAGAAGCCCCCCCGCTTCAGAGTCATGTGCAGCTGAGGATCAACGACATCAGGCGCTGCATTCAGCGGATGTTTACAGAAACGGACCTCTCATGTATTCTTACACATTTTAAAGCCCCCCGTGGAAGCGTTATTTCTGAGGGCAGCGATCGTCTATCACTGCGATGCAGTTGCTCAGTGTTAAAGAGCAGCTCAGCTCGTGGTTTTCGTGTTTAGGCTCCAGCTTTTCACTTGAGGCCACAACATATTTTCTCTCTGTTTATGACTGGATTCACTGGTGGCTTTATGAGCCCGGTGTGATTAACGGAGGAATTTTACTCTTTCTTCCTGTGGGTCCTTGTCTATCCATAGGAGATAATTATAGCTGTAGCTTGTTGTAAATACAAGCTCAGCCAGGGGTTGTCGGACGAGGAAATGGGACATCATCACAGTTCACCTGGAAAGGGGTATAAATCAGAGCCTGAAATAACAAAGATGTGTTGAAGACAAAGGGATGTAGAAGCCCTGTTCAGATCAGATGAAAACAACAGATGTAGTTGTTTTTCCTGAACTCAAGACTGAATGAAAGACTCGTGACAGGACTAGAGAATAAGAAAAAGAAGCAAACTCGATCATTTTTTAAACATGATTTTAATTGATTAATTAAGATTGTTGATCTCTGTTTATTAAGAGCATATTTAAATGGTTTATTATAGAATAGAATAGAATAGAATAGAATAGAATAGAATAGAATAGAATAGAATAGAATAGAAATAGAAAAATACTTTATTCATCCTCCAATGGGGGAAATTCAAGAATTATGTCTGATTATTATCTCTGATTAATTGACGATACCCCAATAATTTCAGCTGTCAGTTATGTTATAAAGGGTGAAAAGCAGGCCCTTACGTTTTAGAATCTGAAACCACTGAATTATTTTATCATTTCATTTATTTACCAAATGATTGAAGTAGTTAAGTTGTGCTTGGCACTTTGATAACCTCCAGCTAAGTGCCACCTGGCCCATTATATTCGAGAGAACGCAAACATCTCTTTAGGTGATAGCTCAACAACTCACACAAGAAGAATCTGGGTGACTAAATATTGCTACAGACCTCATGTCAATATATATCCATCAATTAAAATGCATGAATGACTGAACCACAGATGAGATTAATGATCCTACCTCACTAAGTGATCCTTTTTTTTCCTTCCAAAACACTCCTCACATGCATAGATGGTGAGCAAGTGGAGCATAATTGCTAGGTTTTTAACGTAGCTAATGTGTGTGTTCTCATTGTTTTGAGTGCTTACGCAGGACGCCACATTGTTTCTTTAATAGGAGCTGGAGGCAGTCATTGAAGTATTTGTGAGCAGAAAGTAATTAAAATTACAATGGGCTACCCAGTGTGTTGCTGGGTAGGTGGAGGGGAACACAGCAGACTCGGCTCCAGCTCTCTGCCCTTGTATTCGTTCATTAGTGATGCATTGGTTCTTTCTCGGCCCTCCCATCTCATCAGAAACAGGACCTTCCAGGACAATGAAGGGGTTGTATGGATGTTCTCATTATGCTCCTAACACGTCCCCAGCATTTGCACACAACCGCCGCCGTGCTTTAACTTTTCACAGTGATGTATGTGGAGTGTGTGCGGTTGAATCCATGAGTATGACTGCGTGAATCTGCTACCCAAAAGGCCGAACTGAGTCCTTGACTTTCCGTGCATGTACTTGCTATTGACTGTAGTGCTGTGCTCGGCCTTGGACACTTTTTAATCGTAATTCATTTTTTTTCCTCCTTCTCTGTGTCTAGCTGGCCATGGGCAGACTGTTCAGATGGACTCCAGTAAGTCTGGCTTTGTGGGTTCACAAGTGGAGCTGAAGTGCATTTTCATTAACAGCAACCCGCCGGTCAAGATCTCTCAGGTCACATGGCAGAAGCTGCTCAACGGCACCAAACAGAATGTGGCCATAGCCAACCCTGCCCTAGGTGTGTCGGTTCTGCAGCCCTTTAAGGAGCGGGTCACCTTCAAGCAGGCGGCTGTTCGTCAGCGCATGCCCTTGCTGGAGGACACCACCATTGTGTTCTCCAACCTACAGCTGTCCGATGAGGCGGCCTACATCTGCGAGTATACCACGTTTCCAGCAGGCAACAGGGAGAACATGGTCAACCTCACTGTGTTTGGTAAGGATGGAATGTCACAGCAACTATCACTGATTCCTACTTTGTCCAATGTGTAAAAGTGGCTAGATCTGCAATAATTCAGAGAAAAACAAAGCTGTCTCGTACAGATCTAAATCTCAGTAATCATAAACTGCTGTTATTTATTTATTCGTTAATTTAATTATATGATAAGATATAACTATCTTCTGATTTAGTTTCTTCTGTTTTCTTATTTTCCAAGGCCTTATCTAAAACTAATTTCCATGGAAACAGTGGCTGAACCTACAAGACTGGTTCTGAGCGAACTGTTTTGGGCTCAAATCAAAGCTAGGACCTGCTCCTAAAATGTTTGGCCACGATAAGCATGCATATCCACTTTCTCTCTGTAGATGAGTGTTTGAAATTGCTGAAGTAAGACATCTCTACAGTGATGGAGAAACTCAACACACTGTAGCTTAAGAAAAACAATGCAAGACCAAATGCAAGAAAATTAGGAAGCACCTTCGATACAGGAAACAATAGCAAATATAAGCCCCTTTCACACTGCCGAATAAACCGCGTTTAATTCGCGAATTTAGTGTGTCCGCTGTTGCGTTCACACTGCCGACCCGGGCTGCCGCGTCAACTCGACTCGCCTTTCGACCCGCGTCGGACCCTAGTCTTTTTGCCGAGCCGAGTTTGATGTGAACGCAATCGACGCGGGTCGGACGTGGGCGTGGCGTGACGTGAGGAGTTTAAAAGACAGAATGGACAGCTGATTCAGAACAACAGCGACAGGTGAGGACAAGTTTCACTCTGTTTTAGCCTACATCAAGTTGGAGACATTTTTTAATATGGCCAACTGGGGAGACAAGGAGGTCCGCGAGCTTCTCAGCCTCCGAGGAGAGGACGTTATTTACCGCCACATTTCGGGGACGGTGAAAGATGGACCTCTGCTGGAAGGGCTGGCGAGAAAGATGGGAGAGCGCGGTTTCCCACGCACCGTAAAGTAACATCTCCATGAACTGCATATACAATTGCATAAACGATATCTCAAGGTGTCCCGCCATCGTTTGTTTGAAAAATTTGATGCAGACTGGTTTAAATACACCTGTCTGCATCAAATTTTTCCCTACCTCCGACGCATGGCTTGTGCCTACGTCATTGTACACGCCCAGCATTTTATGTGTTTCGTGTGACGCTCTGCCACTAGGCAACGCCCCCTGAACTCGGCTTCAGGCGACACGGGTCACCAACACGCCAAGCGTTCACATTGCTCGACGCGGGTTGAGGGTGCAATTTGGACCCGCTAAGGTAGCGGGTCTCAGTGTGAAAGGGGCTATAGATACAATTTTCTTTTTTTTTTTTTGTGTCCCTGCAAACATTTTAAAACTAGAATCTGAGGTTCTAGCACACAGAGCTATATCAGCCATATTCAGTCATAAAAACTTCATATTCGATGGAAACTTGTAGAACAAATGTGGATTGAACAGATTGTGTAACTGTTGCTCTGAATCAGATGTTACATTTTGAGCCAAGAAATCAAACAAGTTATGCATCTTAACATCAGTTAAGAAACCATTTCTTGGATCACGTTTTTGAGCCATCAGAATGACATAAAACCTGCCAGAACATTTCTCTGAAATCAGACAGCACAGGGTCAATCTTACAGTTACATAAAGAGCAAAATGAAAGGACTTTTGCAGCTCTCCTCTTCAACATCAATTACACTGAATTCCTTAAGAGCGCCTCACACCAGATGATTTTTCTCGGTTTGCTCTCAACGTTACTATGTTGTTTCCAGTAAAACACCCAACACCTACAGCATGGCCTTCATTCCTCCGTGAACAAGCTGCACGTGTTGTGAAAATCACTTTGGTGGATGTGATGATTGGCGTGTTAACACCAGAAGCAGATTATAAAACAGGAAACTGCCACAGATAACAGTCAATAAAAATGGAAGGTGAGACAGAAATCAATAGGGCCACTTCAGATTGTGTAATTTGGCTCAAACTGTCTCATTTTGCAGTAAAAAAAAAAAGACTGCTTGAAATGTAGTTTATCTTGGAAAGAGGCAGCTTTGAAAAGGCTGTGCACTGACTTTGATTAGAGAGCTAATTAGTAATTAGATGCTGGTATTTTTTCCTGTTAAGTCCCCGTACAGGAAAAAGCACTTGGCTTGAAATATCCCCATTGCATCAGCTTTTTTTTGCCAGCTATGAGCCCCCATTATATGTCACGGAGCCTTTCGGACTTTTTAGGCAGCAGCGGCTCAGTGAATGTCAGGAACCTGAGAGCAGATAACCAGGCGGCAGTGTTCAAAGAGGCCTCTTCATTGCTCTCTTTCAGTTTTGCATTCGCTCAAGCTCAAGCCTGCCTTTTGATGTACCAAAAGTAGATTGCTAATTGGCAACTCACAAAGGATTCAAATTGGATGACTGCGCATTTGGTAAGGCAAGTGGGTTCTACATCTAAGAGCTTTGACAACTGCTTTGGCTTTGAGGAAGGAAAGAGGCAGAACTTTGTCTGATTTGAGCGAACACTGTGTTCATCTCTGCCCCTTAGTTTAATTTACCTCAGATCGTTGATTGTAGATGAATTAGACATTCCTCTTTTTCAGGGACATTTTACATTGTAGTCTTGTGATTCATCCCTTTTTTCGTATATTTTTTTATTCCACAGCTCGGCCAATGACACGGATGACTTTGACAACCCCGACAATTGTGGCCAGGGCTCAAAAGCGCAAGATGACCGTCGCCACTTGTGTGTCAGCCAATGGGAAGCCCCCGAGTGTGATCAAATGGGAGACGAGGTTGAAAGGTGAAGCCACCTTCCAGGAGACCCGCAACCAAAATGGGACGGTGACCGTGCGGAGCAACTACGTGGTGGTACCGAGCCGCGAGACCCACAAACAGAGGCTCACATGCATCGTGACGTACCGGAGTGAGAAGATCACAGACAGCGTGGTGCTCAATGTGCAGTGTAAGAAAACGTGAACAGAAAGGGGTTGTTTACAGTAAACAAGGTGGTAAAACGATGAATTATTCATGACAAACAACCGAATTTAAACTTGATTCAGGGAAAAGATCATGCAGAATTATGCAGAGGTTTTCCACTTTTATTCCTGGAATATTTCGTGCTTTTATTCATCTTCACACCACTGTCTGAGGTTTACTGTGAGTATCCTGTGCCACTTTTAGGGAAAAGCTCCTCAAATTACTGTTTAATTATTGGATTAGGACCTCATGTACATCCGGTCTGTTGACTGGCACGATGAAGTAATTATTTGCAGAAACAAATTGGGTTTTATGACATATTAGTTCAAACTTTAGTTCAAGTGTTGAAAAAAAATGTATCAGTGGGTATTTTTGAGCATTACTGTTAAATTCAAACCTCCGAGTATAATGATAAAATACAGCTTTTTAGGTCGAGCTGTGGAGGAATGAACTGAAATCAATATGCTTTTCTTTCAGATGAACCCGATGTGACGATTGAGGGGTTTGATGGAAACTGGTACCTGAACCGTCAGAATGTTCAGCTGAACTGCAGAGCTGATGCTAACCCCCCTGTCACCATCTACCAGTGGAAACTGTGAGTCTAAACCCGAGCAAAACCCTTTAAGTTTCAGAACACAGCATGGCTACGTGCTGTTTCTCTCACTTCAGAATTCCAGGGGAACATGGAGTTTCTAAAGCCCTAAATCATTCCACAGAGTAGAAATGCTGAACTAGTGGGCTTTTCCAGAGAGAAAGTCATCATCGAGGTTACAAACTAAACAACTTCCTTCATCCTCTAAAGAAATGTGACTACTTGTTTATAAAAATGTGTGATGAAGATAAGAGTGAGGCAGAGAACAATGTGCCTGTTACCACAGCCGCGCACACCCCTACCTGCCTGATGGCCACAGATACTGTGAGATAAACGCAAACAAAGCTCACTTTGCTTTGAACTCTTAGGGCCAGCATGCAGGTACAGTGGTTAGAGGAGAGAGTTAGATTAAACCGGCATACCGCTGGGCTGACATCAGGCTGTTTGACTCAGAGATGATCACTGCAAATGCAAAACGAAGTAGAGATACAAGCACGGGGAATTTCTGAATAACCGCTAAGAGGATTGGCAGGAACCTTTAAGCATGGGAAAATAGCCGAATGCAGACCGGTTTGCTGTCCTTTTTTACTCATCCTGCTTTTCACTGCTCATGTCAGATGGAAAATTTAAGCAAACATGAAAATTATTGTGGTTGTCTGAATTCAAGCGTCATCAAATCAAATTGTGGCAGTTTGTTCTTTAATTGCTCAGATAGCAAGGTGGAAAGTGATGTCACTGGCCTTGAGTGTCAGAGGATTAACGGATGATTGTGCCCTCATGGTATCCACTCCAAGGACCACGGCGGGATTTTAATAAAACACGGGGAGGATTCCCCCCTCCCTTCCATCGTAAGGATTAATATATCTTTCAGAGCAGGGACACCGATGTACACACAACAGCAGAATAAGAAGACAAGACAGAGAAGATTTGACCTGTTTGGGGTTATTTATTTATCTGAAGTAAGCAGATATTGGAGGAGAAGAGGAGGAGGATAAGAGATGTGATCCTGAAAGACGAGGGCACCGTGCTTGACAGATAGGAGAGGACGGCCATTGCTGCACTGAGAATGAGATGCCAAATCTGTTGTGAAGTTTCCCCTGGGCTCCACTGTGGAGGTCAGCACAAGGCTGTGATGGAACGATCCGGAACTGCCTGGCAGGATTGCATCACAAACATTGGCACGAGAGGTGTAGCCAATTCCGATGGATATTAATGGCTTTTATACAGATCCCAGTTACTTCCAATCAGCTGCATCACTGAGCCTGTAGGTTTAGGGGTGAATTGCGTGCTTTTGCCTGAGGCTGCCATAGCTAAAATATATACAAATATATGCATATATATATATTCTTTTTTCACCATCTGCAAACACTTGTTTTTTCTTTTCTCCGACTCTTTGTGACATAATATAAATTGTCCTTGAGGAAAGTACGTGAGCATCTTTGAGTTTGTTTCCTCGTGCCAGAGCTGTGTTTCAGAATGGGTCAATGGACAACTTCACTGAAACTGCAACAAAGGCTCGACTAAAACGGGATATGTGCAATTTGATCTCTTTATTTTCAGAGTGCTTATTTTTTCGGGGGTATCCTTGACTCGCTGTGCTCATTTCTTGAGTCTGTTTTAAGTGCCTGCTGTAGCTTCTGAGCTGGCACAAGAATGCTAAGCGAGAGGAGGACAGGCTGAGTTGTTTATTACCACTTTACAACTGGATTACTGATAAGATTTCAGACTTCATATTTTCCTTTTCTCTTTCATTGAAAAGCTATTTTCCAGATACATAGCCCCTCTTTACCCTCCAAAATGCATTTTCAGCTTCTCAAATAGAAGAGATTCTTTAAATGAAAATCTACATTTTTTATTATACTGCATTTCACAGCTCGATTGCTTCCAACTATGCTGTAATTAGCCAGCTTGCTTATCTCCATTGTGACAATGTGATTCTATTAGTCATGTTGATTAAAGACCACAATAATACAACTGCTGGTTCATTTCTTCAGTCACCAGTAGCTGCGGATGAAACTGGCCTGTTGGATCACTAAATGGCCTTTTAAATGATATTTAAGTCGCGGTTTGTTTTAAAAGTACAGCCAGTCCTGCTGTCATGGAGACCATGAAGGCGGATGGTTCCTCTTTTATTAAAGCAGCGAGGAAATGAAAATGTTACTGAGAACAAAACTGCACACTGAACATTAAAGTTGAATAATACCAACAAAGTAGGGGTTTGATTAAAAAAATCATCATTAGTCTGAAGTCTGGAGAGCATTCTTAATCGCTTGTTTATATGAATGTTTTTATTCTCTTCTAATTATTATTCTCGTGGCTGTCATGAACAGGATTTTTTTAATTATTATAATACATGTGAACTCTTTGTGTGTTAACTTGGGCCCTATTTTCCTCTAAATCAAGGATGTAAAATAATATTAATCTCTACAGTTGTTTCTATGTTTGGCCAAAACACCATCACCTGTGTGTCTGACTGCTGCTAAGGGCGAGGGCATCTCTTTGCACTTTTTATTATAAGTATCTGGCAACATTAAGGAAAAGATCTCTACTGAGGTGAAATCATATGGTGGACTGTTAGAGAAGGACAGCAGTGTGCACATGAGTGAAGCTCACGGTAACCTCACAGAGCTGAAATACAAAGCGTAGAACGGGACAATATTGTGGAAAGGATGCACACAGAGAAGGATGTTTTTTGTCAAGCTTTCTTCATATTCTGCTCTCAGTTGTGTTATCCATTTAAGTGCCAATGCTATTTGTGCTTTGGGCAATGTAATTCAATATTTACAAAAAGGAGACATCGCTGAAATTCTAATTAGACCAGTTAGTTTAGCGATAGCTGCAGATGTAGAAGAAGCTACAAATAACTGGTAAGTGCACATGTACATAAGTGCATGTCCATAAGTATAAAAAAAATTTAAAAAAGGCAGAGCTCCCAGAAACTACAGAAAAGATGACTACATTTAGTGAATAAAATGACCACTACTCCATCCACTGAAGGTTTTTCTGTTCCTGGATATGCATTTTTCTTGGTAAAAAGATATAAAATAAAGAATTTTTATAAGATTTCCACGGTTCTAGCAGCAATAGTCTAATTGTTCCCTTTGAGAAAGACGAGGCACAGTGTTCTGACTGGAGTGGCTACAACCATTTCCAACAAAACTAGCCACAATTTCAGAATGTTCCAAACCCCTCAAATGCAGCCCGTGAAAGCCTTTTAAAATTTGCTCAAACCACTTTTAGTTTTCAAACTCTGCAACATCCTCTCATCCCAGGGCGGCTGCATCTGCAGGATCTTTGTCTGCCGACTGTTGTCTTCCGACATTAATTCAGCCCAAGACTTTTCCCTTAGTGAGACTTCAGTAAAGATCTTTACATAATGGTGTCCGACACTCGTAATAACAATCTGAGCCTGCCAAACGCAGACTCCAATGCTTTTACTTCTTTAAATGCTTTTTTACAACACACACAAGCTGCTTTGCTGTTACCAATCATGGCGCCCGGTTTTGTTCTGATTTGAAAGAATTTTGTTCATATCCACGTCGGAGTGGAAAAATCCCGTAATTTTCCTTTAAGAATTACATTCATTTCTTTTAAGGCCCCTTAATTATAAAAAGCAGGTTCTGCATTCAGCTTTTGCCTCGACGAGATCCGGCTGTTTCGATTGAAACCACGAAGTCCTACTGACGCACCCTCCACACACCCAAAACTGAACGTAAACATCACATACGGGGATTCACACGAGGAGCCCAGCCAGTCATCAAAGAATCTGCAACACTCTCAAGCTGTTTTTGGTCTTTCATTTCACTGCCCCTCAGGCTCCTCTTGTGCACACACACGTGCACGTCTCACACAAATTCAGACATCGCTGGTCGTGGCAGAATCAGTGGTGAATCGCAGTTCGCCAGCCTTTCATTTCTGCAGCAAATCAATTGGGCTTTGCAGAACTCAGCATTTGATAGAAGCTCACTATGTAACCGATTATTGAATTGTGAGGTACTGTATTGAAGGTTGTTTGCAGCTTCATTGGGATTGCTTCGCTAACGTGGCTAATATAAAAGCAGCTCGAGCTCAGCTTTTCTGTTAATTTTGTTTTTGAACTGTGCTCATATGTTGTTGATGAGAAATGTTCATGTAAAGTTTTTCTTATATTGAGACGACCACCAATCTGTTAAGTGGTGTAATATGTTAAAGCAAGTGCGGACAGCCTTGTTAAAAGCCTACTTAGTAAACATCAAGGTCTGATTTTTGACCATTGTTACTATGAGACCTAATTTAGTTTTTTTTCTCATCTTAGTAACTGGAGCACCACATTGTTTTTATCGTCCTCACACGGCACACCCCTCTCACTCCTCTCAAAATCTCCCTGACCCAGAAGTGAGACAGGGAAATCTTCGCTGCTCCCTTATTGTTGCCACAGTCAGGCTGGAGAGCAATCAACCATCATCCCAATTGTGTTCTGTAACTCTGCCTAAACCGAGTCCATTCAGAGCAACTGGTGAAGCTGATCGAGGGGAAGACAACAGGAAATAGCTAATTGTCACCAAAGCCGAAACCTTTTCCAGCCTGAAGGGGGTCCATAAAAGAGCTCCAGATAAAAGAGTAGAGGGCTGCTGCGTTCTGGTCTGTGACCTCGGAGTGGGCTGACCTGATCAAAGGACATAAGCGAGTCTGAACGCGATAGAGATAGTGAACCGTAAAGACAAACAACTCTGGCTGGAGAAATGGGCTGCAGTTCTCAACCACAGCCTAGCGATTGGTAGATTCTGCATTTATCGCTTGATCAGCTCCCTCTCCTGACAGCTCCCTTGAGTTTTGAGCTCAGCCGTGTTAGCTGTGCTATACTTGAGGAAGAAACCCCCCGACCACTGCAGCTGTCTGTTTTGTATTCCACATGCCGAAACAGCCTGTCCTAAAGGATGAGCTATAGCTTACCTGTTCTGACCTGTTGGGAATCCCTGTCCTCATAATTTTGTTAGGACTTGATGGATGACGGCTGAAGTACAGCGCTGTCAAATATTTTTGCTATTTATCCTCCATCCAAACGCACATTTAGGTTTGTTTAGCATGAGAAACTGTATTTCTTTTTATCGGCCTTGAAATGCTTTGCGGCATCTTTTTTTCTTCTGTGGGCTGGAGTAATTCTGTCGTTTTAATGATGTCTGCATTATTCCCTGCCTTTCCTACGCAGCTTGAACGGCTCCCTGCCCAGTAATGCGGAGGTCAAGAACAACACGCTGTTCTTCAAGGGGCCGGTGACCTATGACCTGGCTGGAACGTACGTTTGTGACGCCACCAACGGCATCGGGACCCGCACCGGCATCGTGGACGTCAACATCACAGGTAGGTTGATGATGGCTGTCATTTCCGCTTTTTCTAACTCCGGCATGGCTTCATCAATACAGTAGCCTTCTGAGGGTTTTCGTCACGGAGCTTCTGGCCCGCATATCAGCGCACATGCAGAGACAGGGTGATTGTGTGTTTTCAATGTGGATCCCACTTGCCTTGGCTCTGCGGCACCCTGTATGTGTGTCAGGTTAGATGAGGGAAAAAAATCCTCTCTGTTTGTGTATCAGGGCTTCACACACACTGTAAGAGCACCCGCCTCCTCCCACCCTGTTACACTTCCAAGCACATGTGTGGGAGCGATACATCGCAGGTCTATTATTTGTGCCTAAAATAACATCATGGAAATTGGGGGGTTTGAGGTGAGGGTACTGTATTGATCATAGTGTGCTCGCATCATGCTCACATTTCCCCAAACAGCCTCGTGTACAGTTGAGCTCTGTGCTTCTTCTCTCTGTTCCTTTTCTGTCTTCTGGGGAAAGCAAAATGCTGAACAAAACTGATTCAGTTTCCTTTCCTTCCACATAATTGTTGGCACACATACACTGTGGTTGCTCTTGGTTCTTCTCCATAGTAGACCATACTTTGCAATCAAAGCCCCTGCTATAATATAAACCAGATCTGACTCCACATTCTATAAATGAGAGGATCTTCTTGTGATTGGTTGCAGCTGAATGTGTTGTGCGGAGACTGTCACATTTTTTGTCTCGTCGAACTGGAAAGACACTCTTCCCCTTTTACTCGCTGCTTGGTTTCTGGGATTCTGAGTTGTTCCAACTTGCATCGCTTTGCGTGTTGAGTCGTGTCTCTGGAACTGCTGTGACTATTGTGAAGCAAACCGCTGCTCTTCTCGCTCCCATTTGTTTCTGTCTCCTCCCATTCGGTGTGTTACTCTGTTGTATTTCGGGCACGGCTAAGACAAAACGGTCTTATTGGACGTGATGTCATTACCTGCAATGTGAAAAGTTGCACGTCCAAAGTAGGCAAATTAGTCGTGCGATAACATCCATCTGCAAATAGCTTTCACAATACTTACGAACAGTAAAGTGAAGAAGTAATATTCCATCAGGAAATCACTGTGAACCAGCTTATATTGAGTAAGTGTGCCCCAAAGAGATGGCCTGTTTGGCATTAAGCACTGTACCCCTTTTGTTTTGACAAAACAGAGGCACCAAAGTAATTTTCTATCCCTGCTTTCTCATTGATAGCTTAAATTAACAAACCACAATGCTATTGTCCCCGTAGTCCTCCTGTTTATTCTCCTCGTTTGTCTATATAATTTTATTTTGAGTAAGGTGAACATTGCGTGGGTGTATGACTCGAGTGTGTTCAGTTTCAGTTTGTCTGACACTGAAGTGCAAGAATCCTCCGGGTTTTTTTTTTTTGACATGAAAGATTTGTAGATTGTTCAGCAGCCGATCAAACGATCTTAAATCTGTGAAAAACGCTGCTTGTTCCCAGCAGTAGGTTGTTTTTCTGACTCTAAATCCACAGGTTCACCATAATAAACTCACTCACTTATTATTATTACACATCACACCCATCAAAGAAGCCAAATTTATTATGATTTTCATTCACAGAGGTTGAAAGTCCACATTAAAGGGAGATATTTAAAGTTAAGCTCCACTAAGCCTGCTGAACTACTCCCCATCCCTACAGACAAGTGTGGGATGGGAAATTGATTTATTCTGTTTTTATTTTGACTAATTCAACTTTCTTTTCCTTTCTTAGTCATGTAACATACTGCCTGCCCCCGAGCTGCCTGAAACTACTCATTTGTATTTCAGGCTTTTCTTCCTGGACTTGATGACGTCAACATTGGGGTTGTGCATTTTAAATGAAAATACAATTCAAAATCATCAGAAATTATTCAATCATTTTATGATTAAATAGCTCAGCCCAACGCCCACTCGCTCATCCTTTCGTGACACACACACATAGACACACAGAGACAGCGCAGTAGACAGCCATTCACATTTCACAGCCTTACTTGTTTTGCTATCAGATTCTTTTGAAATGCTATACTTGATATTGCACAAAATGTGTCATGAATTGCTGAAAAAATGACAGCGCATAGATGTGGTAACCTTATGGCACGCAAGGTTTTCCTGAAAGAGTTTGTAATGGACCTAATTTTCCTTTGTTCTGCACAGGCGTTTTTGTGGTCTTTAGCTTTGCATATTTCTCTTTTTGGAGCACCTTTACCAGATAAGCTCCCAGTGCCAGAAAGGTTTTTACCATGGCTTGACTGTAGTAAAGCACTCTTATGCTGTTCTTTTCATGGTGATTTGAAAACAGGTCCGTGCATTATCACCTTCTTGAGCTGCCGGTAAAATCCAAATAGTTTAGATCCAAAATATCCAGACGATGGTTGAATAGACCACTCGGTTTCGTACAGTTGAATAACTGCATGGAAAGTTGGAACCCATTAACCATCTCTGACCAACTTAAAACATATTTGCATAATTCTTGCCTCCTAGCTTATCTGGCACAACCTTAAACATTAATCGACCAGCAATCAACCTTGCAGGCCAGCTTAAACAAACGGGAGCCAAAACAAGGCGTTACAAACATAGCGTGAAACAAGGTGTAGCAGCACTATGAGAAGAACACGTGAAAAAATGTAGACATATTTAGACCCTCAAAGTAAAAGCATCAGCATGCATATGAGCATGATTGCTATAGTAATAAGAATTCAAGCTTCAACTGTTGTTCTGTTCTGTTACATGGCAACAATTTTTATAAGTATACATTCCCAAAGGGTACTACTGTATACGAACCTTAAAAGCATTGTGCTCATTCCCATAGTAACAGCAACAAGTTAAAGGGAGAGCAGCCAACCTCTCCCCTAAAACGCAGCTCAGGGCCTCAGCTCCAACAGTGCTCCATCTAAATGCACAGCAGCTTATAAAGGGCTACAGTTGATGTGACACATTAATGCAGTTTGGTGCTTCTCATGCAGCTTACAGGGACAGAGCAGTTCTGCCTTTGTTTTTCAAGCAGGTTGGACTGGGATGTGTCTCAGCGTTATCATCCCTGTGCTTATGCGCTCTTTGCTGGTAGGGTGAGTTGTTAGCCTACCCTCATCTTTATGTTCACTCTTCAGCATTTGGCTTCACAGGCATTTCTGTGAGTGTCGATCAGACACTTGGAGTTTGCTTCTTTTAGAGGTAAAGTTTGCCTCTGCTGGTTTTACACGAATAAAGGACAGTTTGAGTTGAACCTCAGGGTGAGCGTTACATTTCCTACAGTATTTCTAAAGTGCTCTGTGTGGTCTTGACTTTGGTTGTGCATAATGGAGGTTTAACAGGTTACAGTGATGCTTCATTAAAGGATAAGACCGTTTTTTTGACATTGGGCCCTTGATTTCACATTATAACATGATGTTCTACTCACCCCTGCTTGTTGTTGGTCATTTGGAGCTGTTCCGAAGATATTCGCGAGGCGTCTGGCTGCTCTCTTGAGATATTCGGCCATGAAACGGTTTCCTATGGGCAAGCTTATACAGGCACAAACTATGCTGTTTATAATTTATTAATTACTCTACACTAGCACTGATAACGTGGAGGTGCGTCGCTTACTTAAAAAAATCCGGGTTACTAATTTTGAATTTTAGCCGAATGAATAAATAGGCAGCAGGTCTGTGGGCTGTCTGTGGCAGTAGCACGACGAGGACGTCAGTAACACCCACTTTACGACAAAAATTCAAAATTATAGTAACCCGGATTTTTTTAAGTAAGCGACGCACCTCCACGTTATCAGTGCTAGTGTACAGTAATTAATAAATTATAAACAGCATAGTTTGTGCCTGTATAAGCTTGCCCATAGGAAACCGTTTCATGGCCGAATATCTCAAGAGAGCAGCCAGACGCCTCGCGAATATCTTCGGAACAGCTCCAAATGTTCAACAACAAGCAGGGGTGAGTAGAACATCATGTTATAATGTGAAATCAAGGGCCCAATGTCAAAAAACCGGTCTTATCCTTTAACTCCAGAGAGCATCTTTTTGCCTCCCATGGGAGCTAAAGACGGGCCTGGCTGATGGCTGCCGCTCATGGCTGCAGCATTGGGTTTCAGTGATGCTGCTCTGCAGAGGACGATGACCAAGCTGACTCGCCTCAGCCGGTGAAACATGAAATAATAATTTACCCCTTGTTAAAAGGCTTCATTTTTAAAGGTCTTTGGATTCAGATGCTCTGGAGAGTCCTGTGTTATAAGAGCTATAGTTATTAACTCAACCAGCTGGTCTTTTTACTTTGCAGTAAACTTTATCAGAGCAAAAAAGTAATACCCAAGCTATCAGTTATGCAGAAAGGATCCAAATGCACTGCTGGTAGTTGCATAATGAACCACTTTAGCAGTTTTCATTTTGACCTTAATTTTCAGATTGACACGGTAATGTGTGGGGACACCTGTCGCAGAGACAGCCCTGCCTCCTGTGTCAGGAAGATAAAATGTCTTTGATAAGTTGTTTGTTTCAGAGAAAAGCCATTTTCTCTCTCTGGGATGCAACACCGATGGAGCACTTAAGGGAAGCGTATTTTAATCAATCTCCTCAGTTTTTATGGACAGATTTGTGGGAGCTGCATAACTGTCACCGCGGCAGATAGCGGGGCCACCGAGCACCTTGTTTCAATTAGTTTTGGGATAGTGTTTGCCGTTTAGATGGCACCGACTGTGGTATATCACATGGGTGAAAACAGCTTTTTCCAAGGACACGTGTTCTGCAGATACGGTGTCACTTGTCAGAATCTAATGAACCACTCTCCAGTTTTAATCAATCCTCGCTCCAAGGAAAAGAGGAGGAGGAGGAAGTCTGAAGGGAAAAAGAGGAGAGGATCTATAGTAAGAGAGATGCGCTTCATGTAAGGACCTCTTTTTAGCAGAGACCTTTCTCATTTACATGCAGTTCAGAATTCTCCTGAGAATAAGTTGACAAGTCGTCAGATCTGATTAATCAGCTAATTACTAGCGGGCATCAGAGGCCATGTTAAAAAGTAAAGACAATTAAACAACCTTACAATGAAAGTTCATTTTTGACAAATCATTCTTAGCAGCTTTTGAGTGTCTAATAGGAATGCTACTCAGCCAGTCAGTCTTGTGACAGAGAAAACCACAGGAAGAGGTTGAAATAAAGCGGTTAGACCTCAAAGATCCTCCCCAACTTAAGAGAGCTAAATCAGTCTTTCATTAGGGTAATCAGCCCTCCACCATCACCCTCTGTTTGTGTGTTCGAAACAAATCAATGCCGCCATCTTAAATGTCCTTCCAGCACATAATAAGACATGATAAATGGCCATTTTGTCAGGATGGCCTTACAATTATGTCATTATCACCCCTGAGAAAGGATATGTGTGGTTTTATTCTTGGCAGCGTACAGTAAAGTGAAATGTGGGAAAATTTTCTCCAGCGAAGCAACAAAGAGCAGATCTGTTTACTCACTTTAACCTTGATTCTGTCACACGACAATACTCATCTTTGCAAGATGGGGGCCAGACTGGGTTCAAGGCGAGGCATTATTCCTGCCATATTTGCAGGATCAGCTGTGAAGAATGATATCAGATCAGCTAGGGGTCAGCTAGTGTGTGAACCTTTTGGAGGATTCCCCTTGTGGCTCAGCAGCCCCAACTTTCATCTTCCTTTGTCAGAGCTGTGACGCCGAGTTGCTTTAGTAAGCAGAGGTGCAGCCAGCTTTGCTACAGGGCTTTACCACTCAGGTTAAACTGGATCGAGTAAGAGCCTTCTCTTCAATTTAGCAAGAAAACATGAGGATAGATCTTTCGGTAAGCACAGGCTACCGTGCCAACATCTGTCCGTGCTTGCCTGAACAAGCTATAGTTGGCTCCCGTGTGAGAAAATCAAGTTAAGAGAGATGGGGTGGAAGGGAAGTCTGAGTCACGTGGTGAAATCCAGAAGAATAAAACGCAGACAGTGCAGCGGAAATGTAAATAAATAAACATCCACGTGACCGAGGGAGATGCTTCAGTCAGTCAGATTTTTGGAATTTAGTAGAGTAGCGAAAGTGGTTTCCAGAAATAATCTCTGAGGCAAACTGCAGCATCTGGGAGCAGTGCAGAGGCAGAGGTGGAAAAGAGGGCAGGAGCCTGTTTACACGAAATCATGTAACAGCCTGTGTTCACTACCTGTCATTTTCTCAGCAAGACACAGTGATGGTGAGATGGGGGGACAGTCCAGGAAAATAAAAAGCCTCCCAGTGGCTGCATGTAACCAGTGGAAAACCAATGAGACCAGTGAGAACTGAATCTGGAATGATTTCCTGTCTGACACCCGGATGGCAGTAAAACACCAGTGAGTTGTTTGAAGGAGGATGTGACTTTACGCTGACATTAGATGTTATAATTGCCCCATAAACTTATTACAACGTGAACCAGATGCACAACGTGGATTTTACCGTGTTATGCTTGTAAAATTCACAGAGCAGAAATTTCTTCCTTTTTTCAGAGAGCAGTCTTATGGTACATTTTAGACATTTGCTTCGAAATCGCCTCTTGTTTGTCTAACAAATTAGTAGCGTTAATGAGTTAAAGATCCACTCTAAGTGATCGTGCTTTTCAGGTTAAGTACAATTTGATTCATTTAATAGATGCTATAAATCAAACTTCGGCTCACCTTGGCAGCCTGTTTTGGTCTTTTGGTTCTTTTTCAGTGTTGTGTGAAGCACCAATGAGTGGTTAGTGTAGATTCACTTTTAAACTTAAGAGGTTTTAGTTGTTTTAAAATAAATGAGCTCCCACCAGGATGGAGATGTTTTATCAGAGGATGAAGTTGATCGCAGCACACCAGCGAATTAGAACAGTCACTAAACTCCTCACTGTATTGTTCGGGGTTCAGATTATTCCATTAATTCCTCACCTGTCCATACGTCCCATTAAGACTGTAACGCTGCCATTTTGATAGATCTAATGGGAGAGATTGTCACATTAAGCCGGCTGCCAGAGTAACAACAATTCAAAGCTGTACATAGTAGCCTTCAGAGGAATTTAATTTGCACAAAACCCCTCAATATTGACTTTCTGGTTTATTTTCCTCGCTCGTATAACGGTAGGTGTTTGTTCGTTTTTATCAGCGGTAAACAGGTTCTCTCCGTCACTGCCGCATCATTTGGCTTTTTCAACATGATGGCGCACTCATTGCTCCGTGTAATAAAACTTGCAAGAAACTGCAGCAAGAACAGTCTAGAATAAAACAGGTAACGCACCATATATTACTGACATCTAACGGCGATGCTGCTCCATGCAGCCGTTTGTTTCCTTCTTTTTTCTGACAGGGACCACAGACATTATGATGTCAGCTTTGCAAAGGCTCACCCCGCGATGTGAAATTGTTTGTCTTTGCCTGTCATCTGTCTCAATCTGTGTGCTATACCATATCGAGCTGTTGCCTTTTACATCCCCGCCTGCATTATTCATAGATTTAAATGCCACATGTGTATAGCTTATATATTATTACACACTCATTTCAAGTATAAACTTGCTGTGACACAAGTTGAGGACCATATTCTGTCTCTTGGTCTCCTGCTAACCTGCATGCTTCTTATCACCCTTGAACTTTCCTCTTTGACATCTACAAATGTTAATGTTTTTGGATCTGCATTGTTATGGAGTGACTTCCTTGCCACCACTTCCTGGGCAAGGGTGGGGGATGTGGGGGGGTTGCTTGCTGCTCAGATCCTGCCAAGATCACACCTCATTATCCAAATGAGACATTAGCATGAGCTGCTCCCTCGCTCGCACAGCATAGGCCGCCCTCTGCTTTGTTTTTCTGTGCCAGGGAAAGCACTGAGGGGGAAGACATTGTGCTGCAACTCATTTTTGCAGAAAAATGGAGGAGAATGACGCTCTATTTTCGTAAAGGGGGCTTTTTTTTATTCAAAGATAGCCTGGCTGGAGACTTGAAATGCAAATGTCACCAGGGGAGAGCATGTGAGAGCCGAGCAGCTGAGATCGCAGTGATTTATCTTAACATTTGTTTCTGCATGGCTAGCTGTTTCTGCTCTCCGGAGGATATGCAGAGAAGAGGGATGTGGCAAACAGATGGAGCAGGGGGATTGGCTGAGCCCGACTCACCTCCTCCACCCTCCTCCTCCTCGCTGTCCACCCGTGTGGCGTTGGATCTGTCACGCCTCCCTGAGAGCCTGATGAAGTAGGTCAGACACTGTCCCAGGGTCTGACCACTGGCTCCAGAGCTGCTGCTGCTGCTGCTGCTGCTACTGCTGATTCACTCATTACACTCCCAGATCCAAAATAACAACAGGGAGACAAAAAACAGGAGAGAAAAAAGAGAGAACAACAGAAAAAGGGTTGGATGGGGTGGTAGACAAACAGTGCCCTGACCTCTCCTGGCTTAGCATGTCCTAACATGCAGATTTGTTTGCTCCTTGCCTGCTGAACACATTAACAGCCATTCCACTCAGCACTAAAGCCATGCAGACTGAGAAGAAACGGTGAGGTGCATTCATAATCCTACACTATGTTCTAACATGAACATTTTAAAATAGCATCGGTGTAAGATGCTGGTGTAAATATTAATAAGTGACAATGACAACCTGTGTAGCACAAAATGATTATCTGCAAAGGCCCAAGAACAGAATCATTTTCAAGTGCTTTCAACTTCAGCGTGGGAGTTTTATCCTTGAACCAATCCAATCCAATTTTATTTATAAAGCACTTTACAATAACCTCAGTTGACCAAAGTGCTGTACAGAAAAATAATAAAAAAAACTAAAAAAAAAACCAGTTCAGTTTATTTTAACTATAAATCGATATGTAAATCAGAGACTTTCTGGGCCGTGAGCCCTCGTTCACCAGTAAAAGTCGGAGATTACGTGACATTTCATCTGAGGGCAGTTAAACACTGGAAGCTTTTTTTCAGTAAGGACGGTCCTGCAAGTTGCTGCACGTTCGCACATGAACGTCACCGATTATGTCATCAGTGTTTTCATGCCAGTATTTCAGGCCTTTATCTCCTCCAGCACATCCCCATCCTGCTTATTCCCCGGCTTTTGAAAGGGGATTGAAGTCGAATTACTAATCTGAAGGTTTTAATGTCATGAGTGGCATTTACCTGCATATGAGGTGAGCCTGTGCCTCTGTAGATGTGGGAGAAGCCAGAAAAAAGCCAAATGATGTTGACAAACAAGAAAGAAACTGTAGAAGTGGGAGAAGGAAATGCATGATAAGGTGAAGAAGAGATTTGCCTCGGCAGTAACTCCCAAGGCAGCGTGTTTAATTCCTGTCAGTGATGAGCTTTTATTCGTCTTGGCAGAATTACATTTTCATGACTTCACAACCACTGGCAAATTCAGACAGGGGGGTAATGAGGATCTCTGAAATCACTGAATTAATGTGTCTCCTCCGATTGTCCCCGTCCTCATTTGCTCATTATGTCATTCTTTATTTGCTGTTGTCACTCCCCAACCTTTCAGAGGCGCTCCATCTTCTTTTTCTTCGTGCCGCCGCTCCCCAACTTCTTTGAGTAGCCTTCTGCTTCCTTTTCATCTTCTGTTGTCTGCTGCTTGTTGCTCGATTAGTCATATTAACACACCACTCCCAGTACCACACTTTCAAATCCTCTTTCATTTTCCCATCTTCGCGTCCAAGTGCTTGTGCTAAGTCTCAGGAATGTTTGTCTCGCTCCTTTTTTGCATGTGTGGACATGACGGAAGCACACCTCGAAGCGCTACCTGCAGGACAGACCTGGGAGTTTCTGTCGCTCCTTCCACTGCAGACATTCCTTTGCTTCAGTAACTTTGAACATTCACCAATCCTGCTGTTTGTTTTGTGCTGTGGCTGTCACTGAAATACAAGCCCTTGCTCTGTATCTACTTTGTGTTGTTTTCAAAAGCCACAAATCTTCTTTCTTTTTTTTTTTGGTGCTTACCATTTGTCTCCCTTAAAAAGGCACATCTGTTTTACATAAAGGCCTTGGAACGAAGGAGGAATGGAGAACACTAACGCAGTTGTGAAGGAAACAGATTTTGTCACAAAAATGTTTGGACGTAGTAAATCATCCACTCGATCATGTCAGATTTAAGTGTTCAGAGCAGCATGATTAATCCAATGCAAACCTGTTTGCTTGCAGCATTACAATAGCTGCAGTATTTCACGCGCTTCATAACCTGCATACATCTGTCACACCTCTGGATTGAATTATAGCCTTTCATAGCACATCCTGCCTCTTATTAATCTCAATGGTACATTTTATACATTGCAGGTCAAAGTTATCACACAATCTGCATATTTCCGCCGCAGTGCTAATACACGCTGCCTTTTGTTGCCTGGAACGGTATCAGAGCTGCTGTTGTGCTGCTGAGGCATCTTTATCTGTCTGTTGGCAGGTAGCGAAGGTGTGCGAGAGAAATGCCTCCTCCCTGCTCCGTGCTGCCAAACACCTCTGGAGCCCATTTCAAATGCATCTTCCCTCAATGATTGTTTATTTAATATGATTAGTCTGCACCAAAGCTGCTTCAGTTTCACGTATATTCACCGGGTGCATGGACGAGACAAAGCTGCTCTGCTCTTATTTATTTTTTCTTGCTATCTTCATGTCTGCAAGGCCAGTGATGTGACCTTGCAGTTGGAAAAAAAAAAAAGCAGCGCAGGAGTGTGCTCGATAACACTGTGAGAACAGGCTGTCCACTTTGCCAAAACATCTTTTTTTCAGGTGAGCGATGCCTGGTGTTTCTGAGCTTCTCGCTCTGCTTTTAAAGTTCCTCCATCTGAGTAAAGCATCTTAATAGCTGCCTCAGAAAACTCCATTTGTAGCTTTTGGTGGGTTCTAAAGCTTCCTCGTGGGTGGGAGTGCCACAAAAATACCTGAATGTTTACAGTTGCTTTCATGTCTGTGCTTTGTAAGAACATCGGCTCATCCCTCAGTCATTAATGTTCACATTCTTGAAGTATGGGTGTCAAGAGGTATAACTTGATCCTTTATTGGGCTGGAGATGACAGAGAGCATCTCTGAGGGTTCACTGTGTCATCTTTAACTGCTACTGTTTTGGGCGTTTAATGGTCCTGGCCTTGCATCTCTCCCTTTTCTTAGATGCTGGTAAATGTGGCATCATGGCAATGCGGGGTGAAAATTAGCCCAATTAAGATTGAAATAGGGATTTATGAGGGCAAAGGCAGATCCTCGCAGAGGAGGACAGTGAGGGCTGGAGGACGGGATTACAGCAGAATGTTTCCCCTTTTCTCTCCACCCTTTCAATCATCTGGATTTTCAGCCCTCTTTGGACTTGGTGGGAGGATGTGTTCTGTTGCAGGGGTGACCTGGCTCTGCTCTCTCATTGATGTGTGTAATGAAGGCCTGTGTCTGAATAATCCCATTAGGTGGTCAGATTAAAACCTGAGCTGATATTTGAGACTGTGCCCAGCACCGCTTTAGAAATTGGAGAGCTTTGCAGTCAGCCCTGGGAGAAAAGGAGCAGAGGAGGAGCAGCTGAGCAGAGTGAATATGTTTGGGAGGTCTTCCCTATTTGCACTGATAGAGTGCCATTGTAATTACAGCAGAGAAGAAGCTTCAGTAGCTTCTTAACTTCACCCACTACCATCCTTTTATTCCTGAATTATGGTCAGATTCATCATTTCTACTAAAGAGCAGTTCTTGTTGAGGGTAATCGGTTTGATTCAACACTTCAGGGTGATCATTTGAAAAGATTGTCTGCTTATGTTAGAAATTTCTCCCTTTTTTTGCATGAAATGGTCTGTTTGACTTATTTGACTTTCTCAGTCGCACATCAGATATCTTAGTGTCTCTAAGGACCTTTTAGGATTGCTCAGTTTTTTTTGTTCAGTTGCAAATGAGGCTCCTTACTATCCTCAGCCCTGCTTTTGGCTACACTGAAACAACAACCAATCAGCAGCATTCAAGGCGTGGGGATATTTGTTAACAGATTGGCTTCCTCACTGTTTTAGTATTTCTGTCATTCAATCCAGATGACCATATGGACCGTGGTAAGATCTATCCCCAAAACATCTTGTCTCATAATAGGCTGGCAGTACAGCAGTGCAACAGCAACTAGCAAAACAAGTAGAATTTGTATCAGAAGCAGCAAATTGCCTTGTCTTCTCTGGCTTTTCTTGCCTTGTTGTGTATTAAACAAGCCTGTAGTTTGCCCTAGGTGAACATAAGGCTCTTTCTTTTGTTCCTTTTCAGTCTTCAGCTCCATCATTCTATACTCAGTGGTTGCCCCCCCCCACCCTATCTCCTCCAATCTTAACCTGTTAAATTTAACGTACCTTTTCTGTGCACGTTTATGCAAGCACTACTACTGTGCACTGAAGGCTTTGATCACATGTCAGACAAAAGTTCTCTGTTTCTTTGCCTGAGGGGGTCCTGCACGGTTTTAAATGATGACAAACATGAACTGTAAGAGACGTTGTTTTCGATGCTTCGTTACAACCAACTCAACACGCTTTGCTGCTTTCTTGAGTGCTAGACTGGTTATGATTGGCTCATTTAAGCACCAGACATGCTACTGCTCTGTATGGTCATGGCATATTGTTTTTGCAACTGTCACACTCTCTCATCTTAGTTGCTGTCTCTAACAAAGCATTAGTAATATATATTCAGCTCTGGATTGGACCGCATCTATGTGACACATTCGATCATTTTCTCTCTTTTCTCCTCTGCCTTTTCTGAATAATATATATTCTGCTCTTTGAAGTGTGTGCTATCTTTTTGCTGTATTGCTCTGCTGCCTGAATGGAGGAGCTTCATGTTTATCGGCTCTCTCAGGGCAATGTGGCTGTGTATGCTTGGCTGCTGATAATCATCCCTGGCAGCGCTCTTTCATTTCATTACCTCTATGCTGATGATGAAGATGTCTTGTCGCACTATTTAAGGCTGGACTGTACTTGAGTCTGTCATTCCATATATTTACTCTGTATGAAACTCACAACGTTGAATTTATTAACTCAAAAGCCACATTATCTGCTTCCTCTGCCGCTTTCTTGTGAAACTGTTTCATTTTTTCACCGCCTTCCAAACAGAGATGAAACGATGGTTAATGCATGCTGACAAACATTCATTCACTTTAATGTCTTCAGGCATTCAGACTCTGACTGTGTTGTGCGGTGGCCTGGCTGTTTATTCCAATGTGTCTGTGTGTGAAACTGCATGTGCCCGTCTGTGACTGAGCCTCGCCGCCGTGTCAGAAGGGGCTCCTGTGGGGTTGGGCAGGGTTTGCCGTGGGAGTGGGGGGGTCCTTCCTCTCCCTTTTGCTTTTCCGTCCTTGTCTCCCTGACATCATGTTTCCTAAAAAATGCACCTGCACAATGCACCTCCTCCCACCAGAGCACTGACACACTCCCTTCCATCTGTCTTTTCCTACCCAGAATTCCCTAACAACCCGCCACCTCGGGGCCGTGAGATCCCTCAGGAGCAGCACAATACAGGTGCCGCCATCGGGGGCGCTGTGGGGGGAGTTGCCCTGTTGGGCGTGGCGGCTATACTGCTCTTCGTATTCCTGCGCCGCCGTCAGCGCACCTTCAAGGGAGACTACAGCACCAAGAAGCATGTGTTTGGAAATGGGTACAGCAAGGCAGGCGGCCTGCCGGCCCACCCCCCCATCCCCAAGAACCTGCAGTACCCCGACGACTCAGACGATGAGAAGAAACCCGCCCAGATTGGCAGCACTGGAGGGTTCGAGGCGAGCGAGCGGAATTTCGATGCAGAATCAGAGGACCTGAAGAGGCCCTATTTCACTGTGGATGAAGGAGAGAGCCGAGAATACGACGAGCGGACTCTGGCTTTCCAGTACGACCCTGAACCTGAAATAGCCGACGATATGATCTCTCAAACCGACGGCTCTGTCATTTCTAAGAAAGAGTGGTATGTGTAGTGGCATGCAACAACCAAACCAAACAACCTTTTGTCCCCCACATGCATTCCACCTCACCCTTCACCTCCATCTTCCCCACCTTCCCATGCGTCAGACTGCACCGTCACACATTCCCGTTCCCTCCTCACTCCCCCACATCAGACCCCATCCAACTAATCTCAATTAGAAAATCAATCGTCTGTTTAAAGTGCAAGAAAAATCAACTTCTCAACATGTCAGCATCAGTACCATCAGGTGAATGAGCAAAGAATTTAAACTAAGGTATGTCAAATGACTTGTTGTGGCTGATCTACAAGGCCACAAAGGTGATTGGTTAAAACTGGTGTGTTCTTCTGTTTTTTTCATGTTATAAATGTGTTAAATGTATTAAAAGAAAAAAAAAAAAGCAGGTTGAGGTTTTGCTGAGCACATTTGTGAAAGTCCTACACTGGATGTATGATTTGTTTTGTTTTCCTCTCCATTAGCATTGCAGTTTTGTTATTTTTATATTCTCTTTTGTATGATTTTTTTGAGTGACCAGAGGATCCAGAGTTAAGTGTCTGATAATTACCGGGGGAGTTCAAAGTGTTTGTCGTTGTTTGGTCAAACGTTTCAGAGAAATTAGAAGAAAAGAAAAAAAAAGCCGAACAGATCTGTAATCATTTCTTAAACTCTCAGTGGGGTTAGCATCCATTCAACTACTCATTTTTATATATTGACAGCATCAACAGCAGATGTGTTGTTGCTGTTTTCCAAAGACATGCTTCGTGTTTCTTCACCCCTTGTGTTTATGTGCGTGATTTGGGGAGTCAGCCTACTGAGCCACATGGACATGGCAGGAACAGATAAACATCCAGTGTTTTTCAATATTTTTTCACTAGATCTTCATTCTTGTTTAATCAGTGCCCTTATCAGTTAGAAAAATAGCAGGGGAGAGGAAGGGCTGCAGTTGTATCATAAATAGCAATTTGTACTTTTCAGTGGGTGCATCAGAATTTTGTCCAAAAGACATTTGGTGAATCTGACAGGCAGATCTCTAATATTGCTCTGAAATGTCATGATTGTCACTTGACTTGAACAGTTTGACCTGTGTACATACTCTAAATCTTACCACTAGAATGAAATGTTGTGGGTTTTTCTTTTTTCTGGTGAGCTGCCATAATTACATTTTGTTCTGACCCCGTTTTATCAAATGGATGTCAGTGGAAGGTGTCAGAGGAATTTCTCCAATAATGACTGTCTCTCCACTTGTGAGCGAGTTCTGAAGAACTGGCTCACATCAACAGCATTTTCCACGAGGAGTCATCCATGGACACAAAGGACATGATTTGGAGGGAAATGTACTCTAACAGAGAAAATATTTTGACACGTAAAGGGAATTGAGATTATAATGGTGGCCATGCTGTATAATACGTCACCTGCTGCTTTGATGATTTGTTTTTGATTCTTTTTTTCCTTTTTTTTTACTTTCTAAATGAATTTCAGTCGCTTTAGGGGTTATTTTAAAGTAATGAATTGTCTTTTCCTTAATGTTGGCATCTCAATCTGCACACATGGATCCAATGACCCTCTCTGCAGACATTATATATTTATAGATATCTGTTTTTAAAATTGCTGTTAACAAGTGCCAGTGGATGCTAGCATAGAGAATCACTTCTTTCTCTCCTCAGCACTGAGATCCATTACACAATCAGCAAAATGTATTTGCTTCAAACAAAACGAGCTCAATGTGAAAAAGCAGCGATTAGAGAAGCATTGCAGTAAATCTGTGGATGTAAACAACATATCTGACTGGCTCTGAACAATATAAATACTGTATTAAGCCTTATTTTATGCATGTTTTTGTGTATGGGAGTGGAAGCTCATACGTTGCTGTTTTGTTTTCTATCAATTCCAGTGTGTTTGTCCTCATTTGCAGCTCAAAAGACGACATTTTGTCAGTATTGTCAGTGCTGATGGAGGTCTGAGTTAATGGGCACATCGTACCCAGCAACATATTGCAGTTAACACAAAAAAGCATCGAAATAAGTATATAAATATATATATTAATTCATAAAGATGACTAAAAAAACATATCTGTGATGGCAGATCTCACAGACGTGAATGTTCTACAGTCCATGCTTGTCTACTGTATGCTTTTAGATGAGCATGTTAATCATGAGCCTCAAACTTTATTGTATATTAAACACAAATTAGCATTTAAAAAGTGGGAAATATCATATTCTTGTTAAAAGTCTGTTGATCTCAGTTTAGTTCTGTTTAATTTCTTCTGGGTTAGTTTCCTTTTCTATGGCCTTATTTCTTTCACTGAGTGATAGACGACTCAGAAGACTAAATGAAAAGCAGTGGGGTTGCCTCTGTCACTGTGCAAAAGCAGTTTTACAGTTTTATAGCCTTTACTTTGTGCTCACCGGGAGGGGGACTGCTTTGCTGTAACTTTTCAATTTTAAATCGTTTGCACCACAGCATAATGGAAACAAAAGCACGTTTTTTATATTTCATTCTTGCTTTCAGTGCCTATCAGAGTTAGGAGGCATGAGGTAGTCTAGGCAGTCACTTCCCCATATTTTAAGTTTTTCATTTTATTCTGAAATTCACCATGGACTGCAAACCTCTTACATTTCAGCCAAGTGATGGTTGTTTACTTGCAATGAATTTGAGTTAGTGCAGTGGGGATCAATCCCATCTCCAGCACTTTACTAACGCTGCGTTTATACTTGATCTTTAAATTAAATAATCTATTTTAAGGTAATGATGGATAAATGATGACACGGCACTCGATATTGGCTTGAAAAAGTCCTAAAAATACCTAATTTCTGCAACTTAGTCGCAAAATGTCGACTTTTCTAAGCACAACAATTGAAACACAAATCCTTTGAAAATATGTTAAACTTGGAAGATCTGAATAAATCAACATTTCCCCCATTTGAAAGCACAAACGTAAGGTTTCATTCGACATTCTGCTTCATCCATGATGAAACCACTGCCACACTTGCTTCTTAGACATTTTGGAGGAGGAATATCTTTCAGCTTGGAGTCAACATTCTGTAGACTAGTAGATATCAGCATTGTCTTCATGTTGTTGGGATATTTTGACCTATTTTATGATACTGACTGTAACTTCATTCCATCCTAATCTACTTTTTGTATTCAGTATGTTCAACATTCCATTGTAAATATTGTACATATGGTTGAGATTATAGTTGGGATTTATTTAGGGACATCTGTGTAGGAACCCTGTAATGCAAAACAAACGGTACCTATTTTGACTGCAAACATGGAGACTCGATGATTGATACATGAAATTGATGCTCTAGCTTTCTCCAAAGTCCCACCTAAAAATGCTCCTCCAGTACCTTTTAAAAATGCCAGTAGTGGTGACATGCAAAAGGTGATGCATACAGCTTGTCAATTTGATGTAACTGAAAGAAACTCAAAAGAGAGAAATTGTCCGTATGCAGTGAATGTATATTTCTGAGGGTGTTACAAATACAAAAAAAAAAAAAATCTCTTGTTCAATTGTGATGACCCAGTGAAGTAACTTGTATTTGTTTTAAGCATTAAATGAGTTCAATAGTCAACAATGTTCTGTCCAGTTCACTGATTGGATACGTGTGTGTTATCTAACTGAATGTGGATCACGTCTGCAACACATTTCTTATCACTGTGTATTGATTTTGGTATTTGCAGCCTTTTTCCAGTAGCTTTTATCAATAATGTATCGTTGTCGCCTCATGCAGGTACATATTTAGATTCTTTTTTTCTTGTGTGCCTAAAGTGTAAGACACAAAAAGGTTGTTCTGCAAATAAAGTAGAATTTAAAAAAATACTGTGTTGGATAAATGTTTAAGGGATTCCGAATTGTTCACACATCAGGAAGCAGATGCATACACACCGTTTCCTCCACACAAATTGGTATTTGCAGTGACACTGTTTGCACCTCAGGCGTCCTCGCATACAAACATTCACGGAGCAATTTAAGGCTGATGCAAAGTGGAAATGGAGGGTGACAAAAAGTGAGACAGAATTTAACATAAAACATCCCTAATTCACGCGAATAGTGTAATGGTGATAAAGTGATATATATGATAGTAATTTTCTTCTGGTATTGCTCTAATATACTCTAATTGTTGGGGCTATAAATAGCTGCAGCTGTGCGTAGGTATGGTTGCTCTGGTGCTGTTGGACGGATTTCTTAATGCAATTTTAAGAGGAGAAAAAATATTTGCAGGTTGGCAGAAGACGATAGTTGTCTCATGTTGCTTTTGGGGTTACAGTAACTGCTTAAGAAATCCGCCAACACACCATACACCATCTGCACGTCTGTTTCTCTGCTGACCACCAGGCCAACCTTCGTCCTGTACAGGCTATAGGTTCATCTGCTGCAGATCAGGCAGTCGCTCTGAGACTGCCCTTCTGCGAGCTGATGCACTTTTTGCCTTCTTTTTTAACCTCTGCAGAGCATTTTGCTCTGAACTTACAGAGTTGATTGCTTCTCATTTTTCTTTTCAGTTTTTATGTTCATGATTCCAGAAGTGAACTGAGACCATCAATAAAACCTTTTTTTTCTTCACCGTGTCTCTTAACTGACACACTGTAATGTGTATTTATTTTAGTAGTTTTGCTTTGATTATCATGTCATGAAGTTCTGGTGCAAACTTTGTTTTTATATGCAAATGACAAATTAGAGAAGTGTCCACATCCATTATTGGCCGAAACCAAAAATGGGAGTGGATATCAGACTTGTGCACATTTCCCATTGATTGAGATTTACAAAAGAGAACCATACGTGCACACTCCTTTATTAACTGACACAAAAGAACAGCTACATACTTTTCTGCCTTTGCAGCTTTAGTCATGAAACTACACAGTTTTATGCCTCCAGTCCCTGTAAAGCACAGTGCCCAAACCTGTTCTTAAACCTGAATATAATATTTGCCAACAAGTCGAACATATAAATAATATATGATAATATTAAGAAGTGTTTAATAAGTCAAATAAAGCATGGAGGGGCCACGTCGTCACCTGTCCATTCAGCTTTTATCACTGAGAAAAAGCTAAAAGTCTCGTGACATATTATCATTTTTATGTGAAGCTAACACGGTTTCGATCAAAGGATGTATACAGTACATAACATGAGTCTTTGATGGTTATCACTATCTTTTGGCTTGTTTTTTTTCTTTTAATTGGAAAGCAAAAACTCTCTGGCAGATGTTGATATCAAGTTCAGAGCTTAATGAAGCTGCTGTGATATGATGAGAGAGGCCCAGTATAGAGCCAGACAGCTCTGCCTCAGACTGTGGGACTCAAGTGCCAACATCTGTACTGTGTGCATTAAGAACAGCCCTGAGTTTGCAGCTGTTGCCATCCATTTGCAAAAAGAGGCCTTTGCTGCCCAAAAGGGCTTTGATGGCACATAGTCTTTTAACATGCATGTTCATCTAATTTTTTTCTCTGCTTTACAGACCCCAAGAGTGGAATTCTACTACATTCCCTCTATCAAAGCTCCTCTCCAATGAAATATGGCAGAATTTTTTTGATGTGTCATAAATATAAAAGCAGTCAAGCAAATCAAAAAGTATGATCTTTCTTTTCATTTCCTTCATGGAACTCTGGGTTAGAGCTTACATTTTTACATACTTTGCCTTGCAGGAACTTACTTGCTACTGTGAATTGTTGAGCCTACAATAAAGAATCAGTCCAATCGATTTCAGGAGTGCACACACACAGCCAATATTAGGAGTCATTACACTACAAAGATTGAATGGTTAATGGACATGGTGTATTTGCATAAGCAATTCACTGGGCTGGATAGAACAGGAGCATTTTACTCATTGATCAGTGCATTTTAGCTGCACTACTTTGCAGCTTTGAGGTCAGTTTGTGCACAGATCGATGAAAGAGAAAAATATCAGATTTATTTAAATCAACTCAGTATACTCTGCTGTGTAAGTCACAATTTGAAATGTTTTCTCATTCAATATTCTCATTGTTGTCAAATTACCCAGTTAACCTCCCTGTGTTGAAGGCTGTAAAAAGGAAAAATGCTGTGTTCTGTTGCTACGGCTTGTTTATGCGTTTTTTATTTCATTAAGCTTTTTTTTTTTTGATGAACAGATTGTTCACGGCTTTTAGAAATACACTATGTTCTTGTTTGTGTTTTTTTTTTACCTGTTTGTACACTTTGAGATTACATTGGGAATGTTTATAATGAAAAGTGTTGCTGTCATGGATGCATTTAGATATTTGTCACATACTAAATGTACTCAAATATTCCACCTGAATGCAGTGTACATGTGTCAAAAGATAGAATGTTTTATTGCAAGAATGAGGAAGGGTAATGATTACATATACGAGGAAAAGTTCTGCAGCCTTCACATTGAGAACGCCTATAACATGACATTAACTGCTGTGAAACAAAGTCCAACATTTCATCTTTTTCCCCATTAAAGTTTAGGCTAGCATGTTAGCATGCTATGTCCTTTGCTTAATCGGAATCTCACTACTTTTGCAGGTTTTCTCAAAGTGCTGGATCAAAACGGTCATTCTGGTTGTTTGTTCATTTCCCTCAATGGGGCACATAACAGTGTGTTGAAAAGAACCGACCCTGCAAGCCCCAGAAGGGAAATACGACTCATGTGAGCATTTCCACGTCAGAACAGGTGTCTTTCTCGTGTACTTTGTCCTCATAAGGGTGGAATAATGGGGGTGGATGGAGGAGCTAAGTTCTACCCTTTCAACCGTAACCGGACGCCATTTTTACGCTTCGCATGTAGTTGCTCTGCATCCACTGGTGGTTTCATATTCTTTGACCATAATTGTTTATCATGTCTGCCAGGATGAATAAATGTCACACGGGCACTTTTTAAGGTGAAGCACATCTCGTAGTTCTGTGAAACTGAAGGTTGGGATCATCACCATTTATACTGAGGTGGATCTGCACATCTACCAGATTTCATCACAATGGAGTCTGACCTACCCTGATGAGTAGGCAGACAGGCAGACAGCGCCATCCCTGAGGCAAAGACGCTCATAAAATTAACTAAACAGAAGCAATTTTTTTCAGTTTCTGCCACAACAGAATGTTAACACACATAATGTTGTTGTCCACGGAGAGAGCATGTTTAATATCTACCCATTTTCATCAACATTTGCAAAATTTGTTGTTGAATTGTTGTTTTTTTTGCTGCTAATCTTACCTACAGCTTCATAAACAACTACATGACATGTCAAAAATAACAATCATACACACATGGCTTAATGCTTCAGGTCAAGTGTAGCCTAAATGTTACTGTACTTTACTTTATGCCTTTTTACATTTAGCAGCAAACAAGTGTACCCCCAATTATCTTCATAGCAGCAAGTATATCTGCATTATTGCAAAAATATCATTGTGACTTAATATTCAACATATTTTGCTGGACTGACCATAAGCCTAACATTCAGTAATCAAATTATAAACTAACTTTTAATACTTTTTTGTCTGGTCTACTGGAGCAAACTTGTAATGTTGTCGTCTACCTGTTACTGTCACATTAAAAATGCTTTATTCCTCAGGTGCTTACAGTTGAAAGTCTTGAATTCGAAAGTCCCAATTAAATCAGATAGTTTCAATATGTCTTGCACTATATGTTATATGAGTTGGATCAGCTTAACAATGACTAAAAGGTTCTTTGGTAAGTACGCTTGAAGACATTTTAAAATGAGTAATTTCCTGAAAAACCTTGAACTGGTGGATGTATCCTAATTTTTCATCCAATCTATGACTTGCAAATCTTGACTATGGAATTGTGGGTTGTTTTCAGTGGAGCTGATCAGCGTGCTTCACGGGTAAATGTTTGAAAGTGATTAGCACTCCATGAGCTAATTCATGGGAACTTGGTTCATAAATCAATCATTATGAAACTAAAAAAGAAGGAAAATGTCCTGAGTGATGGAATCATTCCAAGCAAAGCTAACTGCGTGATAATCAGCCAAACTGTCGGATAAATTCCCCCCCTCAGTTGTGGTGTTTTCATTGGTCATCTGATCAAAGATGTTTCTGTTTCTTCAGATTGTGTCCCTCAGGCAGAAAGAGGTACGACTAAAGCTGACACGTTGCACTTGGAACGCCATCCAAAACACAAGGCACATAATCTGGGGACGCATTCCTGCCATGACCAAACTGGTGAAATTCCTATTTCAAACCAGGCTCACACTGTTCTTTCCATTCGCTGGAGCTGCTCTCAGCAATGAGCTATTTTTATTCCAAAATGCTGCAGCTGACTAAATTATCAAAAATCACCAAACTAAATGGACAGATCCCAAGTGTTGTTTCTATGATGCCATCAGTAATACCAAGCTGACTTCTTGCAATGTGTAAGCGGATTTGGTATTTTTTTCCAGAGCCTGTGCTTGTGACTTTCCTTGTCTTGTGGTACATCAGTGCCCATTCTAACCCCTCTGTTTTCCTTGGAGAATATAGATTCTACCTTGAACATCCTCTGATGCTCATAAAGTCTCTTGCTGTATCCTGTCACCTCAGGCTGAAGCACTACAGGAGAACATAATTACTGCCATTCTCAGCTTAAAAAAAACTGGACTCATTCAGAAGTAATGACATCATCTCTCCCCTAACTCCTCCTTAAAGACTTAAAGAAGTTTAACGCTCTCTGGACTTTATCCAGGTCCCAGGAGAGTTTTAACATCTTCGCTGGGATGCACAATCCCCAGAGATTTAAAAAAAAAAAAAAGCAATGCAAATAGCTTTAAACCACTTCTGACTTATATGAATATAAGGATGCTAAAACTACAATTATCTGATTACAATCCTTAACGGATCATATCCTTTATCATATATTACCTTTCCTGACTTGAAAATCACACACACCTTTACATGTGAACAAAACCTTGAGTGGAAACCAAACATTCCCTGTTTTTTTTTTTACAAAACTAGATCTACTGTATGGGTAAAACACTGCCTCTTAATCACAAATCATTTCTAACATCTAACATATGAACTGAGATAAAATGTTAAGCCAAACAGCACATCGTCATCCTTTAACCTGAATAACCCGTTGATAGACAGAACAAGCCAACACTACTTCCTGAAAATGCTGAGTTACAATGAATGGGTTATCATTTACATTAACCTCCAGATCAATCTGTTGAAATTATTGATACCTCTTATTTTGTAAATGAGACGACTCACAAACTTGGAACCCATGAATACATTTCTTGGCTTCTTAAGGGATGCCTGCAGTAGCTGTGGACACACACACGCACACACACACACAAACCAGCCCTGCTCTTAAGCCCTCCCATTTTCAGAGTCAGTCATGGAATGAGCAGCTCCGCTATCCAGCTGCGCATTAGCGTTCTCCAATTAAACTTAGCCATACCAGAGCAGAACGAAAGGCCTAAACCCTCTGCTGAGAAAAGTGCTGACATCCCTCATCTACAAAGTCTTGCTGGGGATACTCTGTCCCTTATACCCAGCATCAAAGAAGTTGTGTGTGCATTCAAGAGGGAGCCATCCCTTTCCTGACCAATGCTTTTCTTTACCCAGCCTGAGTGACTGTAGACACACTGTAACTCTTGAAATACAGCTTGTTTGTGACTGCAAAAAATTTGATTTTAGTGTGAAGAGGCTTTTTCTGGGCAATTTGTTTGAAAGAAATATTGATTATAATACTGATTATGACTGTTCTCAGTTAAACAAAGATAGATTGAGCACTTGAGGCTGATACAAGATCTAAAAAATATATATAACTGGTATTAAATATAACTGTATTAACTGCATTTCTATTCGTCTAAAACACGTATATATTCACATATCACAGCCAGGTGGAAGGATTGAGAATTACAAAACCAATTTTAAAAAAAACATGTTTGATTAAGTTAAATTTCAGCTGTTAAGTAATGATTGGGTATTTTCTTTTTCTTTTTTTTTTTTTTAAAAAAAAGCACCTTAGGGAGGAAGAGTCTCTCTGTAGAAAACTGAGTCAAAAAATCATGGAGCAACTCAGAAAAAAAAGTTTCCTCAATGTAAATTTGCAAACATTTTGAATGTTCCTTCATCTATAGCACATAATATAATCAAAAGAATCTGGAGACAACTCTGTGCACAACCAAAAATGAATATTAGATTAACGTGATCATCGGGTCCTCAGGGAGCTCTGCATTAAAACAGGCATTATTCTGGTTGGGCTCGGGATCGTTATAGATACTGTCTGTGAGCACAGTTCACTGTAACATCCAAAAATGCAAGTCAGAGCTCTATCATGCAAAGACGAAGCCATACATTAGCATATTCCACAAACACCTATTTCTCCCATGGGCCAAAGCGCATTTAAAATGGACTGAGACAAAACGGAAAATTATTCTGTGGCGAATCGAAATTTGAATTATTTTTGGAGATCATGGATGCAACTTACTCCACATTAAAGAGGAGAGGGACCATCTTGCTTGTTATCAGTTCTCAGTTCAGGTGCCTGGATCTCTAATGGTACGGGGAATCGGTGCCTAATGAACTGGCAACTTGTACATCTGAAAAGGAACCATCAGTGCTGAAGGTTCATACAGATTTTAGAGCAATAAAATAATGTACTCCCATCCACATGATGCCTTTTACAAAGAAGTCCATGCATGTTTCAGCCCGATCATGCTAAACCACTTACTGCATCTATTACAGAATGGCTTCATAATAGAAAATTGTGAATGCCTGCTGTCCTAACCTTTCAACAAGGGAAAACACAACATATGACACAAAGGAAAAAAGACTGTTGAGCAGCGAAAGTCATATCTCAGAAAGGAGGGGGACAATTCCTCTTCCAGAAGTCCAGCTACTGGTCTCCTCAGTTCCAAGACCTTTGCAGATTATTATTAAAAGAAGAGGGGATGCTACACAGTGGTGGAGCCTCACAGCCATGTCCCAACTTTTCTTTACTTTTTTGTTTATTAGTAAAATGTGTCACTTTAAATTGTGATGTTTTCTGTGTTCTATTATGAGAACGACGTTGGCTTGAAAATCATTGCATTCTGTTTTGATTTACATTTTATAAAGTGTCCCACCGTTTTTTTTTAGAATTGGGGTTGTAACATACCAACATGCTTCCCATACTTGAAATACTGTGTGCTGCGCGCATTTTAGATTTTGTGAATTATTAACACAAGAATTGTTTCTTTTGATCTATTTTACAGTCTGTACAGAAATATTTCTATGAATGCAAAACTCAGTCAAAGCTCAGTTCTTGGTCGTTGTCCGAGGAGGTCATCCTGGATTATCTGCTGCTCTCGCTGGCAGAGAAAATGCAACACAGGATGAATCAAGTCTAACTCAGCATCATTATGTCAGTGGGAATTAAAAAAAAACATGTCCCCTAGACATTAAATGAACCATCACCTGTTCAGAATCACTGAACCCACAGACTGCGTGAAGAGTTTTCCAGTCCACAGTCAGAATGATTCATCAACCTAGTTACCAGAGAGGTCCAGCATCTGACAAATAGGACAAATGGGGTAAATTAAGAATCCAGTGTCTCCCACCCCCACACTCTTTTCCCTGACTATTGACTCTCACAGCTTTATCAGTGTACATTAGTGTCAGTGCCAGTCTACATTTAGACAAGCTGTGCCAGAGGAGGCAGCCCATCAGCGCATGCAGGCATGTCTGTCGTCATGCAGAGCCAACAACCCTTTGTCAGAAGCAATCCTCATCAGCAGAGTCCCCAGGCCAAGGCTGTACTGTCCAGTCATTGTGGTACTGAGACCCTTTAACAAAAAGAATGCTGGAGGGCAGCATATGAATTCACTGTGAAACGGCACTGGGCAGGATTTTCTTAGTCAAAACCTGTCTGCATTATCAGCCCCCAGTGTTGAAATGTGTCAGAATGTACCGAAATTTTCCAATTAGACTCAGATTTGATTTATTTGTTTATTTATTGATATGTTTTGTAATGTCCTAAACAAGTCTGTGTGCACCTCACATGATTCTCAGTTTTCTCATGTTCCCACCTTAGGCCTAGAACCTTCCGAAATGCCGAATGTTCCATTTAAAATGCAGATGTGATTAGCTGTTAAAAAGCAGCCGCTTTTAAACGCATCTTTTCCAACAGCCGAAAATGAAATAGACAGACAGAGATGTAGAGGTAGCAGAGAAATCGAAGCAGTAGGATCTAATTGTACGCCTGGAGGGACATAAGCAGGTAGTGACTGTAGCTGACTTAACAACTCAATTATCTTTGGGCACTAGAGGTCATCGGAGAATATTTAATGGAGTGCAAAGTTCCACATTTTACACTACTTCGTGTCTCAGAGAATCTGCAGCTCTGGGCATGTAGGCTCTGACCCCCTAAACTATCTCCTTAGAACATTCAGAGTTACTGCAAACAAAAATAAGACTCCTAATCTGCTACAAATGCTCATGCAGAGCGAGCCATTGATTAGATTACTCTGCTGTTTGCGACTCAGTCTTTAAAAAGCTGATCCATGCAAAAATGCAAACAAACTTACTCCTTACAACACAGCCAGTTGTGACTAATTCCCCCAGAATTCTCGTGGCCAGATGCCATGATAAGTCTCAACCAATTAGTTGCCTCAAGAGGGCTGGCTCTCTCCAGCCTTAATTTTCAATACTCAGACCTGGGGTCAGTCACTGAGCCAACGTTGCTAATGTAATTGCTGGAATTGCAATGGAATTGCTTTGCTCTGTAAACATATCATTACTTTTTCCATTTGAGATAGAAAACTTAAAGACTGGGCCTATTCTAGCTGTTCAAAGTACAAAAAGCCTGAAAGAAAAAGATTTCTACTTCAAACTTCACAAAGAGAAACATTTTGATTAGACCGTACCTGCTTTCAACAGACCTGTCCAGGGTCGACTCTCCTTTTTATTGGGCATCCCTGTGACTAAAATCAAATCAAATCAAATCAAATCAAATCAAATCAAATTTATTTGTAAAGCACATTTCATGTATAAACAATTCAAAGTGCTTTACATTAAATAAAAGAATTGCAGCAGGGAGTGGAAGAAGCATTCCCAGCCAGCATGTCCATGTGGGGCCCATAAGGGGCTGTAGATAAGGGTCCCAAGTGGGTTTGTCCGCAGTTTCCACGGTGGCCTCACCTGTGTTTGCCCATATGGGTTTCAAGTATCTGTGTGGCTTTGGTTGGACTTTGCATTTAGCCAATATGAATGTGAACATTCTTTTACTTTGTGTGATGTGTTTATCTGTATTGCCTTTGGAATAATTTAAGGCTTAGGGTAACCCTAACCCTTCAAGTTGCACTTTGAAACCCATATGGGCAAACACAGGTGGGGCCACTGTGGAAACTGCGGACAAACCCACTTGGGACCCTTATCTGCAGCCCACATTTAAACCTTATAGGCCCCACATGGACATGCTGGCTGGGATTACAATACATAAAATAATATAAAAGAAACAAATAAAATCATTTAAATGAATTTAAAAACAAGCAACAGTCAAGATAAGTTAAAAGATATCGTGCAGATTTCATGCATAGACACATGAGAAATGAAATGTTTTTAACCTGGATTTAAAAATGTCTACATTTGGTGAACTAGGATGATTTAGATTAAAAAAATAATCTTTTTATGGTTCCAAAAATTAAAGATACTCAGTGTTTCTCCACAGACACTCTTCCATGGATTATCAGCCAGTTAATCAGCCCTGACTTGGTGCTGAAAACATTCACCTGACTCAGCCAGACTTACAGTTTATAACTGTCAGCAGCCATCATTTTGATTTTTGTGCTCCTCTGCAGCATCACATGTAACCGGGCGACACAGAGTCACATCAGTTTGTGTTACTTTCTGAACAACATGGATACAGGAGCTACACACTGAAAAATCTCCAAGAATTTCATGAAACTGCCATAAAAGTGTTTCTTTTCATTAGTTTGAACAATAGAAAAGTACAGTGTTAGAAGCTGTGTGTTGGAAGAGTTGCAGCAGCCTGAGTTTGTTTCCCATCAGTCCGAGTTCTCTCAACTCTTGTTTTACATTTGCTTTACATTTGTTTTACATTTGCTTTCATTTGCTGTTCCGGCTGTTTGTTTGGGTAGGAGTTTTACATTCTCAATGTCCCCAGGTAATTGCTTCACATCTCTTTGAGATAAACACTGACTATAGGCTACACACAAATATACCAAGAGTTACAGTATATTGAACAACTCTTTCTTCACCTGGGCTGTTTTACTGTTTGTTCTCTTATTGACTTTATTTGATGTCTGTTACTGAAAGGCAACGACCTAATCTTTCCACAGCTTCTCTGATGGTGTCCTCACTATCAACAATCTCTTCCGGCATCAGAAGCTTATGAGAAGGCACAGATTTCACAGTCTCCATGTAGAATCTGGGCAGGCAGGTTTCTGTGCCCAAGTACACCTGTGAAGTATCAGGTTTAAACTTTGTTTCACTCCTTTAGGCAAATTAAATACAATTAAAAAAAAAACTTTATAGATACAAACTGTGACTGAAAAACAGATACGGAAGGTTTCTCTTTATGCTAATTAGCAGCTCAAAGTCAGGGGTTTTGGTGCTGTATGAGCAACTTGTTTGACTTTTGGGTTTTCTGGCCGTTGTGCAATAGGATTTTTACTTTTATAAGATTTAATTTTCTAATCAAAGTTAGAAATGTATTAACATACGTTAATGTTCACAATGATTGATGACGTGTTTATTTATGTCTGCCTCTCCCTGAAGATGAAGGCTCACAAGCCGGTAATCACTTCAGTCTTTTTCTAAAGAGCTTTGTCATCTTGTTTTGCCGAGAAGCAGGCAGAAGCTGTGGCCTTCAAAAAGCCTTTATGATTCATTTAACCACTTGTCAATCTTTAGTCATAACTTGGAATGTTTACAGTATATTGTGGTGTCTGCTTCGCATTAGCTACCCTCTGTGCAGTCACTGATCAAATCAATTTTACTGCTGTTGTACTGTTAACACAAACATTTTCAGGGTACTTAGGGTTTGAATTTGTTCCCATAAACCCGACTGATTGAAAATCTCTGATTAGTTCATCTTACACTTTCTTCAAAATTTATTTTCGACCAGTTTTCCACTGAAGCTCGTGTAATCACATGCAGAGAAATAATCCTTGGAGACTTTTCACACAGTCTCATCAGTTTTGTGGCCCGCTGTATGCAGAACAAAAAGCAAAGAATGACTCACTTACTGAGTGCAGGTATCGACACAAGGACTTCCTGCCATGAAGCATCTTGTCAATGGGAAACATGAGACAGCAGTGTTGTTTTAACAGGTTTCTCCTCATCTAATGAATGGTATTGTGGTGTAAAAGCTTCCTGTTTGAAGAGACGTATTCAACAACAGTCTGGCTGATTGCTTCACAATTAACTTGGAACAATGTGTCTCTTGACAAGGACACGCAAAAAAAGCAAAGCTACACTTTGAACCTTTCTTAGATTGTAGGTAGACAAAATCCTAAAGAAGGTCGGGTTTCTACTATGTAGTGTTAACAAGGTTGGATGGAATTTATAGATTTATGGAAATATTCTTTAGAGGACAGAGTGTTCCATGCCTAACCTCACTTTAAACATAGTGTGTGGCTTTAAAGGGGTTTAATAAAGGGGCTTTAGTGAACACAGTGGATGCCTGTGTGTTTCTTCCACCATTTCAATGACAGACTTGAAAAATGTTTTCCTGTGAGCTGCCCAAGGGCCCCAAACTGCAGCACAACATGTGTTTGTGCCAGTGGAAAAAAATATAAAATGAAGTCCCTACAAAACACATCAGTTACAGAGCAGTGTATAAAAATTATTTGGACTTGTTTTTCTTTTTTTCTGAACAGATACATGTCAGTTCACGGATGAATGGCCACACAGAGATTTCTCATTGACAATCATTATCCTACATAAAAAAATCTAAAATAAAGTACTCCTCATCATCATTTACCATTATTCTTTTCTTTATTTATTCCTCCAGATGACACTAAAGGATGTTTATGCAATATTATCAGTGGCAAACACATCAGTTATCCTCTGGCGAACAATAAGTAGAATAACATTTAGGAAAATATCTGCTTTTAATGCCAAAAGTTAGATGAGAAGGTTGTTACCACCCTCATGTTTGTGTGGTAAATATGAGCTTTCAAACAGCAGCCAGTTAGCTAAGCCTAATGTGATTAATTACACTTGAGATAACTGGCTCTGTTACCTGGAATAACCAATAAGCAACATCATATTATGTATATATATATATTTATTTACCTTCAGAGCAGGCATACAACATAAAAAAAAAACATAAAATAAAACATTAAATCTAGGAATCTAAAAATATTTACCAGAAAAATTATGAAGAAAAAACAATTACGTGCCTCTTTCAGTCGACATAAATAAGAAAATAAGGAGACAATTTGAAAATTCAGATATTTTTTTTTAAAAAGTAATTTTCTCAGATCTGCTAAAACCTACAGGGAAGAAAGGAAGCAAATGTTATGTTAAAATTATACCAGTCAATAATGTCCAAGCCAAAAAGTTGAAAAGTTAAAAAAATATTTTTTTTTGTTTCAAATAAACAATAGAGGTCAAGTTACACTGAATCAGGGCTCAGTGAAATGAAGAAGATTGTATTCATGAACAATAGAATGTGTTACCATAATTTATTGCAGGCAAATAAGTTGCAGATGCATCTGATGGTTTGATTCACAGAACCATCTGGGATGACCTCTTACAAAAAATACCACCTGTCTATCAAAATTAAAAGTAAACCAATCGGATTAACCAAGCAGAACTACACAGAACCAGTCAATATATAGGAACTCTTCCCATTATTATTGTAGTCACTAAAACCCAGCCTTAGCTACTTGAAAATGATGCTGGTTGGTCCAGGCTTTTATGTTTTGGCCACAAGCAGATAGAGTCTGAAAAGATGGATTCTCTTGTGACCATGTTCTGTGAAACCTCATGATAATCCAGCAGCTTTGCAAACTAACGGAAATGTAAATTCATCTTTTTTTTATTTAATTAAAAGTAAAGTAAGAAAGTAAAGCTGATTTTCAAGGCATACAACCGAATACTTGTATGAGGGCATCGTCGACCAATTTCACCATTGGCTAAATTATCAAGCTTTTGAGAGGACAATAGGCTTTGTTTTCTAAGCATATAAAGCTTAATTCAAACTACATATGTACATAAATGACAGTGTCATCAGCATAGGGGTTCATTTTTGTTTTCATGTTTTTACCCAAGTCTTTTAAAAACAACAAACAGAATTGTCCCTGAAGGGGAACCCTGGAAGGCACCTTTAGTTACCTCAAAGAAAGAAAGAGGAGAAGAAAACATGCCACCTTCAATTATGTAATCATATAAATGTGTGCCTGTATGGGGGTCTAGTTTTGGTACCAAAGATGGCTGTGGCTCATTCGGGCTCTAACAAAGGGGTATTGCTTGTAAAATGAAAGATTATTTACCATTCTAGGTTTACTTCTGTATTGTGTGTCTGTCCTCAGATTACCCTCTGTTGCACCTGCAGAATTAATATTGTAATGACGACAACAGGATCATGTAGAAAGAATAATAAGTAACCTTGTTTTCATCTAAGATGAGAAATGATATTTCTGAAAAGGGCAAACTGGGGCAAACTGTTCCTTAAAAGCTATTGTGTATAACATCACTAAGACAAAAGTGTTTAAGCAGACAAGGCTGCAAAGAAATATGAACTGAAAAACAGGCAGAGGCAGTTGAGACATCCTGACATTACAGAAAGTAGTTGGAGTTCACAAAAACAACAATCATGTTACAAATACAGCCGTACATCAGCTGTACACATTATTCACTTATACATAATACACTTCAACCTCCAGCACAGTGATTTACATGGTGTCTTGATTTGTTGGCAATTGAGTTCTGTTGAATTAATTGTTTCATTATGGACTTTGAACATGTGAGAACGAGGTTATCTCACAACAGATGAGGAAATGCACATTTGTGTCTAAGCTGGTTAAATCTGATTAAAGCTTCCTGTGATGCTGTGCATGCTGCAGTGCTGTGGAAGTTGTTTTGGTATTCTGCCTTTATATTTCAAGTTGATGCACACAGAGACATCGTAGCTCCAGCAGAATCAGCTTCACAGTGTCCCCGGTGTAACGTCTGCATTCTGACTCTGCTTGCATTGTTGAACACCGACCACAGCCGCACCACCAGCCCTCAGAAGTCCTGCTTGGTTTGCTTGAAATGAGTTCAGTGAGGAGGATGGAAAAGAGGCTGATTGGCAGGGTGACGGATGATTGCAGGAGCAGTGACGTCCTAATTGACGTGGAAGGTTTGACGAAAAAGGAAAAGAAAGAGAGAGAGTGGCAGGGAAGCAGGAGTAAAGCCCAAATGGCAAGAAAGAGTTAACATAATGGATCAGATATTTCTTTTTGAACTTCCGCCAAAGCTCCATTTGATCTGGTCACGTTGAAATATGCTGAAACTATTTTCTCCCAGCACACCTCTGTTCTTAAAAATGAAACTACTAAGGTCTTGTCTTATTTGAGAGTTTCTTCTTGTGTATATAGCATTGTCATACTTGTCATATTGATCAGAACTTGTCTCAGGCATTGTACGTTTCTGAAAGAACTTCAGGGATCAATAGCTTCTTATATGCAGCATAGTGTCTGCAGTGGTTTCTGACTTGCAGGAGCTACTTACCAGAAATGGTGAGAATGATTAATCTGTAGAGTTGTTTTTGAATAAACTACACTGCCCATTAGTCATCAATAATGAGTGCGATAGTGTAGCTCAGCAATGTGTTTCCAGCAATTTTTAAACAACAATAAGATTATTTGGCCCACAGGAATAAGCTAACAAGCTTTGTATATGGATAGAGTCAGTACTTGTCAGTCAGGTCAGTTTCTGCTGGTTTTACTCTTCTTGTTGGCTTTGTTTTTAATAAGAAAAAGAAGGACAATCACCAGTTATCCTTCACAAAGGAAAGAAAAACAGTCAGAGATCAGCTGGATGAGCAATGCATTAGCAACACTGTGATAGATGCAGAATGGGTTTAATAATTTAACTTGAGATAAAGGAAAATCCAGACTGAAAATGTGCTAGTTGTTAATTAAGTGTTTGACGTGTATAAAAATCATATTTCCTTATTCTGTTTTAGAAAATACAGACAGCAAAAGCTATACTTAAAAGCACTTTGAATTGCCCTGTGTATGAATTGTGCTCTATAAATAAAATTGCCTTGCCTTGCCTTGCCTTAATAAAGCTGTAAGACAAACTAAAGGTACCTGCGGGACTCATGAAGAAAAGTTCCACAGGAGATAAAATCAAACTCAATTAGAGCAAATCAGATTTGTTTAAAAAAGAGCATTCACATATGATTTTAGAGGCAAACTTCCCTAGTTGTAGTTTACTTGCAGCATTGGCATCTTCTTAGGAAAGTTGAGGCAGATTAAGAAGTTTGAGTCATTGATGTGATTGTGAGGAATAAATAGATCTGTCAAAATCAAAACTATAGGGGTTCATTTGGATTCAAACTGGAAGATGTCATTGATTATAATTGAACACTATTGTTGAGTATCTTCACACATATTGAAATAGTATTGTAACTTTTGGATTTCATTTGATAGCTAAGTGCCAACAACAATGTGATCTTACAGGATACCGATTTGGAAAAAAATAACTTTTCTCTTTCACTTATTTCTCATTTAAACAAAATGTGGCTGTGAAATGGTTAAAGATGCAATTCAATTTACATCTTTCTGAAAAAGCCTTGACAAATTTTGCCCTAATGAGTTCACGTACTGCAGCTCCTTTCCGCCTCGGTGGTATTGTTTTAGACGGTATAATATCTTTACGCAACAGCTGCAATCAAATGATTTTATTTATCTGAATGGCAGACACTTGTATTGGAGCAGATGTGCCTATTTAAACGATGACAGCTCTCCACACGTTTCAGAGAATTTATTGTTGAGGCACTTGATATAATTTTGTGTACTTCATAATTAAGTGCTTGTTCATCCATCAGGTGATGCTTACTTTCGCGAGGCTGTGCCGCTGTGTGCTTTCCAGCCGTTTTCACCCATCATCTATTTCAGGTCAGAATGAATCAGCTTCTGCTCGCTTTTTTGTTCATTTTGACACCCGACAAAACTCATCGCCTCTAAGGGAATTGGACTTGAGGGTCTTGTTTTGTTCTGGCAGTTCTTTCAGGAATGGCCATCAATCAGGTGATCCATTGTGCTGGAGAAAGACCTTTCTCTATTGAATTCATGACTTGCTGCAAAAAAGCAGATGCTACAAAGGTATTGAAAGTTTGCAGGGTACATTATAGTCTGACGTGAGAAAGCCATGATGGAAGACAAGGGGCTGTGCTTCATTATGATTTTGTTGCCAGTTTATCCATCAAGATGAGTTGATCCCATTGGACGGTGACGATGTATTATGTCAATATTCTCTCATGAACTGGATTATTCTCCACAGATCATGTTCTGGTTCAGTGATTGAAACAAAAACAAAAGAATCTGCTCAGATTATTTGGCCCTTCCCAGTAATTGAAAATAAATCCGAGATGGTGATGGAGCACCTCAACAAAAAGTGACATTAGCACTTTGAGAAAATTAATTTCAGCTAAAAATAATTGTCTTTTTGTAAAAGAGCACAATAGTAATTTTCATTGCAGTTTTTTAATCACTCCACTATTGATATTTCTAAATTAGTTTTTAAAAGATTGTTCAAAAATGAGCCATCGTTTCCAGATTTGATAAATGTCAGCATGCTGGAACAAAGGGAAACAACAGAGGGCAGAAGTTGGATTGAACTTGAACATTTGATTTATGGGTCTGGTTGTGGAGGGCTAATGTGAGCACTCTTCTAATTTCAAAGAGTGCAGAGTAACTGGGAAGGGAGTTTGTAGGTCTTAATTTGCTGGAATTGTCAGTCATTGCCTGTTTCCAACAGACTCGAGGTGCCCAGAAGAAGCATAAACAAAGAGTAGGCTCTGTTTAGAGAGTCATGGATGAGGAGAACATAAAACATAACAATGATTTGTGTCAAATTTTGACAGGTTGTCTCATTTGTTCAGTTGAGAATTTCTGAAACAATGCACATTTGTTTCGGTCTAAAAAAATATGAGCCTTTTTGTTAGAGTTGCGCATAATCTGAATATTATACTGATGTCAAACCTTGTTTCTCAGATTTTCACAGTTTTTGCAAATCAATTTTAGGACCCGGCTGAACTAAAGGTTTACATTTTGGAGAAGGAGAGAGCCCAAACCAGAGATTCTGCCTCTGCTGTGGGCGGCCGTGGCTCAGTGGTGAGAGTGGGTCATCAAATAACCTGAAGGTTGGTGGTTCAATTCCCTCTCTCACTGCTCAAAGGTTGGTGAACTGACAGCTGGAGAGGTGGCAGTCCACCTCCTTGCCATGGCCGAGGGGCCCTTGAGGAAGGCATTGTATCCCTCCCTGGGGGCACCGCCCACTGCTCCAGTGTATATGGCATCTGTCTCCATGAGTATGTGCATGTGTTCAACAGATGCCAACCTGGACGGGTTAAATGCAGAGGAGTAATTTCATGTATCTACATGATCATAAATTGTTAATCTTTATGGATCTAAACACAGAAAAGAAACTGCTCTCTTCTACCTAAAATAGAATATACTCCAAACATCTGTTTTCATCACGTAGAACAGGCCATGATTCAGTAGCTTGTAGAGCCATTTTCAATATCACAAACCTGAAGTTCCTTGTATTCTGTCTCTCACATAATTCTGGAGGAATCTTGGCCACTCTTCTGTCCAGCGCTGCTTCAGCTCATTGAGGTTTGCAGCATTGGTTTCTGCACAGCTCTCTGAATGTCCCACCCAGGGCTGGACTGGGACCAAAAAATGGCCCGGGCATTTTTTGGCCATGGTGGCCCACCATGAATATTTATACGATCAGACAAGTAATCTCATCACTTTCTGTGAAAAATGCAATTAAATCCTAACACAAATGTATTCATTTAAATAAATCTCCTCACCTTACAAAAGCAGTTTTTTCATTAAATCGCTCTTCTCTGCCACTCTGTCAATCACTGTGTCAGTATCAAGGGACACAAGAACATCTTTCTCGGTGGCCATCAACATAAAGGCTTCCAGTTTGCTGGCAGAAAAGCAACTCCTCAGTCTGTGTTTGATGTAGCGGAGGGTTGAAAATGACCAAAAATGACCGAGGCAGGAATATTAATTTTGTATTTCTCCGGTTACCTACCAATCCATTTCAGCAAAGCAATGTTTCACTAATATTACATGGGCAACTGTAACCTGTAACACCTGCAAACAATATAGTTATCACAAGCTAAAATAACACTGAACACTTTGGTGTCTACATGAGAGTGTCATAAACATTAATGACACACTTGATATCTATGACTGATGTCATTGGGTATATTTGCAATATCTGCACACCAGTCAACTTTACATAAGCCTACAAAATGGAATGGCACTAGATACGTTATAGCCTTTCCTACATAAATGATGGTTTAAGTACTGTAATGCTAATGACAGGCGCATGTCACTTTTACACCTTCAAATAAAATAAATCTACTCATAGCATTAGTTGAAAATAAAGACTGAAAGATCTCTGTGACAGGAACGCGCACGCGCACACACACGCACACACACACACACACACACACACAGCACAGTCGGTGACCACCTCCTAGCCAACAAGGTTGTGCAAAAAAACAGGCTAGGTTTTTTATTCGTGTTTCAGCCTGACTGGATAAAATAAGTAATAATTTCAGCATGATCAATTCCCCCCATACTGATGTAGTGAAGATGTAGCCTACCAGTCGTTTATCTATAAATACCTCATTTAAGTCTCCACGCACACGGAGAGCCCTCAGTCCTCCCATTAAAAAAACATGTCGTCATTCTGCTAACATTCCGCCTAACATTAGCCTGCTTCTTACCGGGCTGGCTATTCTGACCTCCTCAATCTGTCCCTGGGTCACGTCTGTCTCCTCCTCCTCCTCCTCCTCCTCCTCCTCCTCCTCCTCCTCCTCCTCCTCCTCCTCCTCCTCCTCCTCCTCCTCCTCCTCTGAATCCACCTCGATCTTCTTCCTCTGTGTTTGGCCTACACTGTTCTACACTCGTGCACTGGGGGCTGCTGAGGATGTTGACGGCCCTGGCCCTGCACTTGATGGCCCTGCACCCGGTGCTGTGGTCGTGGTGGAAGCACTTGCAAACATGTCAGTAAGCTTCGCACATTTTGCTGCTTGTAGGCTTTTTAGCCTTTTATCTCGCAGCTTCTGTGCACCACCCTTTCGTTTCTGTTGTTTATCCATTTCGGTTTTTGACTGTTCTCTGGTCCGTTCAGCTCAAATGGTAGGATTGATGACCTGGGTCAACGGTGAGGGGAGGGGCGGGCCAAAGAGGTGCTGAGAGATTTCATTGGACTAGCCCCGTCAACATGAAATCGTGGGCCGCCTGCCGGTCACTTTTTTTTTTTTTTTAATGTTTTCCACCTGAGAATAACCATTCTCTTAGCCTGATAAAGCAGCCTAAATGGATTGGATGTCTAATTTAGTCTGGCACCGATCAATGGATACAATGGAACATTGTTGATGAGCACAACCCGTTGTCTTTCAAACCGCGTCTGTGCCTATAGGCCAACGCTCTGACCAATCAGCGCAACTGACTGTGACGTAGTAAGCGCGACAGAAAGCTTTGGTGGGAGGGGACTCTTCCAAAACTGATGCCAAGCACAGATTCTATAGGACAGATACGCCACTCACGGTGCATTTCCGGTTTCCAACGAGGCGATTTTGGTTGCAGTTCCACCCTCTTTCCACGTGGGGCGCCCAATTTTGGAGACCAGAATGAATGGAGTCCTATGGAGCTATACGCCCTTTCGTGCCCTTATCTCAAGATATAATTTTTTCTCTAGTAATTCGAATGTTGTTTTCGAAAGAGGGTGTTTAGAAAATACCCATGGCTGAGTTTTAGATTTTTAGAGCCACTCATTTGCTTAAAAAAAGGATTTGAAGTGTATATGACGTCATACATAGCTGGTCGACCAGCTGTCATTAGCACAATGCTAGCGCGTTGTGGACAACAAGAAGCCAACCAGTAAGAAATCAAAGGGATATATGTACTCGTTCAGTTGATTTTTTACTTGAAACCCATGTTGAGCTCTCAGAAACTACATTCAAATCTGAGCGCTCTTGAGGAGACTTAGGTAAAACTGACCATTTGTAGCATCTAGCTCCATTGGGCCCCATTCATTCTGGTCTCCACCGACGCTCCCAGTGGAATTCTGGTGGAACTGCAGCCAAAAAGCCGGTACAATGGGGCTTAATAGAGAGTGGCAAGGCTGTTCGTTATAATGGCTGTGTGCCAAGGCTGAATCACACGAGCACTGTTCCATTGCCGCCGCCATCTTTCTTGTTGTGCTTTCGCTTGTCTATGTTCGCTTCCACTGCCCAACGTCGCACTGCTCTGTCGTCACTCCCTCAGAACCCTCTGGCCCGCCCGCGTTGATTCAAAACACATCTCTGCGTTGTGATTGGTTTAGTTGCCATCTGCCAGATTCAGGGCAGTATTTTCAAAATGACAAGTGGATCGAGGCCAGACCCAACCGCAGGCAAAACATTTTGCCGTCCAGCAGTTGGCGCTGGTTTTCCAGGCTACCATTCTCTCTGAAGAATGATGGACTTGTGGTTTGGAATGACCTTGTAGCCCTTTCCAGATGAATGGGAAGCAACAAGTGCTTCTTAAAGATCATTGCTGCTGTCTTTCTCCCTTCCTTCCTTCCTTCGGCAGTTTGTTGGTCTGAATGCTCCAGACCAAAAAACTGCTAAAATGTCTGCCTGTACAGAGGTGTTCACATGCTGATGATCGACTAATCAAGTGCATTTAAGGAGCATCTGGTTGATACTTAACTTTTTAATTCCTACGCCAGCAGTAAGGGTTTTTGTAAATATTTTTTGCATTTTGGCTTAATTTTTGATGTCTAATGTATAATATATTGTTTTTAAATCATTCAAAGACCTGGTATGGACCAGATGATTTTATCACTTTTATTATTAAGTCTTGATACAGAACACTGTAAAATTGAAACATTCTTTTTTCTCATGACTGTATATCTTTAAAAGGATGTTTCACCATCGTATTAGCACTGGGATGCCCATGAGAAATAAGTAGCACTTCACAGAATATAGCATAGAAAGCTTTTGTGCTCAGATAATTAATCATCCTTCTCACTAGAACATATTGATTCTTCTCTCTGCATTATTTGCCTCCAGATATTTGTTTTTATCAGACACATGCTTATCTCTTTCATAGGTTTTCTTTTCATTGGAATTCTGTTTGAGTTCTCGGTTAGAGGTTTTCACATTGCACCATAATTACCGAGCTCCCTCATAATGACGGCAGCCTGTGTCTCTGGTGTCATGATGCTTGTTAAGATTATGCTGAAATATGGTTCTGGCTCTGTCACACATGCCTCTGTGTGGCTCTTGTAGTCGCTGAGTGGAAATTACAAAAAATAATGTGTTCCTGCCTCACGCCCTACCAGACCAACATGGCTCCCACACAGGCTCTGCTCCGAGGTGTCCTGTGGAACAGTTTTGTCAGCTGTGTGGCGTAGGAGTGGGTAATGACATGCTTACTACAGATGTCTCTTATGAGTCATGACAGGCTAACATTGGAGCCAACTGTGGCTGTTAATTTCACTGGACAAGGCCTGATTTGAATAGCTGTAGCACGAATCACGAGGGGCTAATATGACAAATTATAGAAATAAAAAGAAGGAGCAGAGCAGTGTTCTCTGCTGTAGAATACAGTATAATTTAACACATAAACATAGCTTTAAATACTAAAACTGTATTGATCTCTTTTTTTTTCAGCCACCAATTTTAAATGTATAAATATACATAGAAGTTTTCAGTTTTAATTCAATCTCTTCATTTTCTACACCTGCATCCTGCAAAGGAGGGAAGGATCCTATTCCGGCTGTAATTGGACAGAGACGTGGTAGACCCTGAACAGCTCTCCTGTTTATCAGAGGGACAATGTGGCCACCAGATATAGAAAGTTACTGAAAACTTATATAATATTATATTTAGAAAATGTTTTGCTCCTAAAAGATGCCAAAAACTCTGCGTCAGTGACATAAATAAAGAGTTTTATTAAATGTTATATTTTTGCCCTGGAAATGTCTACAAATAAGCACATAGTTAGACAGGTAATTCCACATTTGCATTTTCAAACATAACAAATGAATAATGCAAAAAAAGAAAAAAGGAAACTTGTCCTGACCTCCTTGGAAAAAACAAAGGAAAAAAAAAATCTTTGCATTTTGTCTTTGTTTTGTTTGTTTCCTTAGGGCAATAATACTCAGAATCAATGTGTTTTTTGCAAATGGTTGAGTTGAAGTTAAAAAAGTTCAAATTTCTTTTAACGTTACATAGCTGAACTGAGCAGCAGAGATGGTTTAAGTGGGTGACAGATAGATAGACACAACAGCAAAGCAAAACGTAGGTGCAATGTAACAGGATTAAATAATTCTGAGTAGAAAATAGAATTAGGTGGCCCAATAACAGCTGATCGTGAGATTGAAATGTTATATGAAATATGGATGTGCTTCATAAATCCATTATCAATACAGTTGATGGAAACTGAGCTGTGCTGCTTCTGCAGTGTGTCGTAGAGGGGTGGGCTGGCTTGTTCATGATGGAGAGCAGTGTGTTCAGTGAACTCCTGTCCCCCTCTGACTCAAACATCGCCAGGTTCTGTCCAATTATATGTTCAGCAATATAAATGAGTTTATTAATCCTGCCTTCTCTGGCACTGATGCTGCTCCCCCAGCAGACCACTGCACAGCAGATGTTACAGAAGATCTCCAGCATTTTACTGCACACTTTAAAGGATCTGAGATTCCGAAGAAAGCAGCATCTACTCACCTCCTTCTCGTACACAACATGGGCATTTGTCATTCAGGTGTGCACCTCAGCTGGCACTTTGAGGTTATCTAAAACAACAGCCATCTCACCTGGGATGCTGACCTCCTGAAGTTGACCCTCATCTTTTTTGGTCTTGGTGACATATAGGAGCAGCACCATTCCACAAAGTTTTCCAGCAGTTCTCTGAACTCCATATCCGACTAAAAAACTGGATGCTGAGGCTCCTGAGAGGACCATATATGGACACATGCTCTTTGACTTTCAAGAGTCTCAGCCACAACTGTATGCCTATTATTTTCTTGATAAATCATAATAACAGCAAGTTTGCTAGCAACATACAGGCACATGCCAGTAGATTATCTTTAACTGATGTTGATCCTAACTATCACATTAGCATTAACTTGCCATTAATGTTACCCTTCGAAACACAATCATCCAGATCCCGTTAATTCTATTGAAATAAATTATACAAAGTATTACAGTGTCTTTTAATACAAAGCCAATATGTTTTCCTAACTTTAACCGTGTCACGTTAATGCATAATCTGTTTGCAATGTGTAAAACAGCAAATGCAGACTCCCTCACCTGTTAAACGTGATGCAACAACTGTTTCACAAATCGCAGTGTTGCTTTGTGTTTGAACAAACACCTTAACAAACAGTTATCAACTTGTTGCTGAGATTAGAGGGAGCCGAGTTTCTCACCTGCAGTCCAACCAGCCACCACACCACCCCAAAATATGTCAACATAATATGGCGAGCAGAATGCTTTGGGGAGTGTTTGCTCGACTGACAGACGTCTCTGCTGCTATCACAGGTATTTGCTGCTTGTCTAATGTCAACTCAACTCCAGCTTCCTGTCTACTGGCTCAATTTGGGTTTTTCACTTGCTCCTGTCATGGCCAAAATGCAATTGAAGAGTAAAATTGAACCTTCAAAACATTTCGACTATCTGTGGTTGACTTTAGAAGTACTGCTAGCACGAGTTCCTATAATCAGAAAGAACATGGTGGACCAAAAAGAGGAAGATTTCAGCCACCATTTTAATAACTGATTTGAGTAGAGAGTGAGATTAAGGGAAAGGTTCTCCTTTGAGACTTGTGAGATAAAGAGTTTGTCACTCTTGATGCCCTCGAGAGACTCTGCAGAAAAGATTAGGTTCATGTGCCACTCAATTATCTGCTCCCTTAAAGCATTCTCTTTGAGGATGAAATTATACAGAATGGATGTGAATGAGAATGTCTGACACTGTGATGTGGGGCTGGCCACTCGTGGCACTTTCAATTTGGTCCGCTCAATAGATCCCATATGTCCTGGCAATGTTTTTTATTTTCATTTAGTAGACAAGAGTCATATTCTTGATGGAAATTATGAAGATAAAAAGGGGGAACAGCATGCCCAGGGAAGAACATTTTATTTTTCCATCTGTTCAATTAGTTTGCCATTAAAAGTACTTCTGATTCTTTTCAAAACTTTCTGGGTTTTTCTGCCACCTTCTGCTAATTCGGGTCCACTGACCAAAAACATGTCACTCGCTGTTCTGGTAAAGCTATCCTGATGCTGCTGTTATAGACGGACTCTTGAGTCTTTATGGAGGGGTTTAACTGTACACTGCCTGCTCCACCAGATCAGGTTTCCACTGTTCCCCCACTGAATATCCCTCAGGCCCAGCTGCCTGGCGAAGCATTCATGATTAAATGTGAGACACGAGCCATCCTGCCAAGAGAAAGCAGGGGGAGGGGCTGCTGGCTTAGGATGACCACAGTTTGGAATTTCTTTGCTGTTTGTCATACACTCAGAGAAAAATGAAAGCAGATGTAGGAGCAGAGGGAGAGGGGCAAAGAAGGGGAGAAAGGCAGTCATCAAAGACATGCAGTCTCTTAGGCAAGAGATACTGTAGGAATAAATCTAAAGCAATATTTATAAAGCAATATATGCTCCACGGAGAGCCAAGTGGGTTGTACAAACATTTCTCAGGAGGCACAAACAATTTTATTGGCTGGGCTAAACCACACTGGGCCGGGCCCAAGAACCGCCGTTTTTCTGGCTAACAAGCCAAGTTACATTAAAGCTCCCCTAATGTTATAATTACATGGGAGGAGGAGGAATGATGTTTGCTATATTAGCAAGATGACTATATGTAAAGTGGATTGAATTGCTCAAACTGATGAACCCACAGAGATTTATCTTGCAATGTTGTAATCTTTGCTCTGCAATGTTTTCAGTGTTTAATTTGAAGTATTCAGCCGTGCACCTCAAACATGATGCACACGAAAGGTCAAATGTTCTTCAGTTTATGAATATTCACTGGTGAAAGAGAGAAACAATGTCAAAATTAGGTGAGTTCAAGTGGCAGGCAATGTATGGGAGTTTTGCATTTCTTTTTATCATGATTTCAACCACTCAAGCTCCAGTGGTTCAAACTAGCAGCAGAATAGCACTAAAAAAAAAAAAAAAAAAAATGGTCTCCTACCCTGCACCCATCAGCGGACAGACAACTTTGCTGGTGAAGAAAGTGATTTCTCTAACACCTACTAAGTACATGAGATATATTTATTTGAAGTTGATGGAGACCAAAGCAGAACTTAAAGAAGACAGGCAGTGGGGTTTAGATTTATCTGGAGGCCATTACCAATACACGGTTCTCTAGTGGCCAAAGATACTCTAACACTCCACGTAACGTAAGGGAATGTTTTGCCTTCTTTGAAGTGGGGTTCTGTGAAGTTCTCATAAGTAGTCTGTGTATTACCTGCAGTACACAGCGGTCAGAGCACTTTTAACTTGAAGAATTAGATGGTTATCCGATGCACAAGCTAAAGCTAAAGCTAAAAACTACTTGAATGGCAAAATATTGTCCTTTTGTAGCCTTTAGATTTAGCTCGTCAGTCAGGAAACCATGTCCAAACCAAGAGAAAACATTGACTGCCAATAAGCACTTAAAACAATCTCACTTCAAAGAAACTGGACAATATCCCTAAAAGTTACTTCTAAAAAAAAAGGTCATATCATGTTTATACAAGATGCTCAATAGCATGGTCAATAGCAATATTATTCACAAGCTTAGAAACACAATTTCTGTCAAGTTGGGCAGCAGCATCACCCAAAAACTGGCAACTAGGTCAAATGACATGAAACCTGTTGGAGAAGTGGTCACTGGACAAAGAAAGAACCAAATGTTGGTGCTGATCAGGATCTGTCTCTTTAACATGTGAAAGAGGGCTTTGGCCTTGTTTGAGGATGTGATTTCTTGGTGTCCCTCAAATCTGAAGAAGTTTTTTCCAGAGTCTCTAAAAAAAGAGAAACAAAAACTGCCAAATAATTAAAAATACCTGCTGGATCTGGAGGGAAATAAGTTTTCAGCCATTTCAGCCAATGTCTCTGGGCCACTCCCTGCCCTGCTCCCTCTGCTCATCATATCTGTTCCAGCTACAGATGCAGTGATGCGGGATCACAGATTAAGGCTACGGCTACACGAAAACGTTTTTCACTGTAAACGATACTTTTTCTTATCGTTTGGCTGTCGCGGCCACACGGAGCCGGCGTTCCCACTACCCCAAAACGATAGTTTTGGAGAACGGGTTCCAGAGTGGGAAGATCTGAGAACGGCGTCGTTTTGTTTCCATTGTTACAGCCAAAACGGATTTGTTTACATCTGCGTCACAGCCACATGGCCAACGCTAGTGACGTATACACATACGTCAGTGACCAGAACAAAAAGCGGCTTCTATTCAAAATCCGGAAGAAGCAGACAACACAACAAGGACAGACAGCGATCATCATGGACCCCACAACATTGATAGCAGCACTGCTGCAGACACTGCTAACTACAGCGGCGTTGTTGAAGGAACAACGTGAGCTTCGCGCTGGTAGAAGTAGGGGCGTACACGCATGCGCATAGCTTCATCTATTGTTCTGGTGTAACCGGTGGGGGTGGCTTACAGCGCACCTAGAGGTGTTTCGTGTGTACTGCATCGTTTTCAGCAAGCGTCGCATTTCCATGTGGACACAGAAGCTTTCCTGTGTGGTCGCAATAATTTTCGTACCCGTTTTAAAAAAAAAACTCGTTTCGTTTTCGTGTAGCTGTAGCCTAAGAATATGTTCACTAAACCAGAAGCTCCTTCTCCTCACACCACATTATTTAGTGTTGGGGCCGCTATCAAATGTGAGCATGACTGGAAAATTTGCAGAAAATCTGTTGCAGCTGTTTGGCTTTTGAACTTTTCTATAGGCAATATGAATTCAGATAAAAGACACAACAAAAAGTGTAAAAAGAACTAAGAACTAAGCTAAAAAATGTGTTGATGATTAGTATTACCAAAAAGGTCAAAGATAGTCATGTGAGTAAGTTCTTATTTCAGCCCAGTTGACGGGCCTGTATCTGCAGGATTGGAGGGTCTCAGCTGGGCTGACTGTCTGCAGATATCAGCTCCTTTCGCTTAGCTTTTACTGTTCTTTTCAGCTCCACTAACTTCGACACACACAAAGACATTCTCCAAATTCTTAATTATTTTACAGTCCTCTCCAATGATTCTCCTTTTATCACTTGAATGTTGCACTGATAATAAATCTTTAAACACAAAGACTTGAACTTGCTGCTCACAAATTTTTCCAGCTTTGTTGCGTTTAGCAGAAATCTGTCACAGCTGTGTTCCATTATTCACTGCGTGAATATGAAGAGACACAAGACCTGATAATCAGTGTCTTCTTTTTCAAAATGAATGGAAACTACAATGTCGGAAATTAAGCTGTGATGTGTGTGAATGTGGGATGCGGAGGGGCAACAGATGTTTAACTCTGTAGCAATTAAATGGAAAAAGATATCTGTGACTATGCCATTCAGTAAAGAAATTAAGAATATTTTTTATGGCTTATAGTTAGTCTAGTGTTATAGTAAATTTGTTTAATTTCATCTTTGAATTCACCGTTTCACCATGATGTCTGATAAGTACGAATGATAAACATGGTGAGGATGCAACAGTAAAAACGCATTTAGACCCAAAGATTTTTTCTGATTGCTTTATGTTCTTCATGTTCACATTCTGGATAACTGATTCTGGGGTATGACAATGGTTTGATCTGGGATACTATAAATTAAATGTGTGTTTTCTTGAATTTTTGTTGGTATCATTTGCATCATTGGTATAAACTGTTATTTTGCTGGCAGTTCTATGCACATTATGACATTTTCCTTTTATTTTTTGCTCCCAAAACGTGCTATTTTTTGTTTAAAAGCTTCCGAATAATGAAAGAAAAACTTCCAATGAAAATGTGCTCAATTAAAGCTGAAATGGAAGCAGATCCATTTGTACACTTGTGCTGCTTCTGTTGAGCTGTGTATTGTGTGTCCTGTAATACATTCTGCAAAAATCTAATGTCATTGTTGTTCGGACTTAAGGTTTGAGAAACCGAGAGGAAGCAGAATTGTTGGAGAGACAAAGGCAGTGAACAAGCGGTGCTTTCTGATTGAGGTATTTGATCCAGGTTTTGCTGCGGTTTAATCATTGTAACTGTGGAAAGCCACTCTTGGTGGGATGTTTCATAAAGAAGAGATGGTTGTGCAGGTATTCTCTCTCTCGGACCTAATTCAATTGAAGAATAAATGAGTTCTGTTGGTAATTTGGAGATAACCTGCGCAGTGGCCGAGCTTAAAGCAAGATAAGAGACGACACAAAAACGAAGACAAGGAAACGAGACAATTTTTCACCCTGCCAATGCAGAATGAAACTTTTCACAGTCCGCCTTAAACTTTAATTAAAGCACACACTTGCATGCACATTGCACACACAGGTTCACACAATCATTTTCACGCGGTCGCACATGCACCCGATAATCCGAGAGGAGCAGTCAAGTTGTTTGGAAGAGATCAGTAGACAGTGAGCAGTGAGTTTAATTGGAACATACTACAGCTTCTCTATCTGTCCTCTTGTTGTTGGGATTAATCAGTAAGGTGCGCTCTGAAAGTCAACTGTCCTCTGAGTTGTAAAGCAGAGATTCTAAAGGGTCAGTTCACTCTAAGCATAAAACCATGGATCCGGTCAATAGTCTTTTTGCTTCGGATGATTCTTAACTGAGGGAAATGACTTGGAAGTTTCTGAGTAGCAGCCTCCATATAAGAGCTGTTTGAATTTTCTAAAATACTGATCAAAGGAACTCCAATAACTCCTTTATTACCTCCTTTAGCATAGAACACGTTGGACCATACCTTACGAAAGAAAGATCATTCCATCTCTTTTAAACCAACGACCAATTATAATTTTCTAAGCAAACTAGCTGGGATTTGTTTGGATAAAATGACAACATGAATGTCAATCTGAAGCTTGTGACAGCCATTTTTGCTGGCAAAGTAATATGTTATAGGATTACACATTATGTTGATGCAAGATGTGTGATATATAGCATCTGTGTAATGACATGATGACATCACAGCTTGGTGTCATCTTTTCCTCACTCCATGATGCTTTCCAAGCAAGGTCAAGAAAACTAAAAGAGTTCGGTAACTTTAAGACGATGTGCTTCTGAGTAATTCTGACTAATTCTCAGCTTTGTGACTCTTGTGCACATTCCCAGGCAGGAAAGATGGTTTCCAGCCACATCATTTTGCTGTTTGGTTGCTTGACATTTTTGTGGCTGTCCAAGTTCAGGGCTCACGTGGAGATTTGTCTTTATGACAGAGTTGTTACATCCCACAACCATAGGGGGCGCCAACCAGCAAAGAGATGACCGTATTCATTTATATTACTTTAAGACAGAATGACTTGTATTTGTGTTGGTTCTCAGGTATTTTTTAGGTCACTTTTGCTAAGTCATTGGAATACAAATAAAAATCTGAGTAGGTTTGACTGTTGGTCAAAAGTTACTAAAAGGTTTTTTTATGGAAAATGTTTTTCTTTACTGGACACAGGTTCCTTGTTTGAATGAAGTGGGGGGCTTTTTTGTGTTGAGTTTGAAAACTTTCTGTGTGTTTGGGTGTTTTCTCTCTGCACACAGGTGAAAGCATGCATGTTGGGTTATTTGTTTCTAAACTGACTACAGGTGTGAATGTGCACGTTGTTTGTGTTAGCACTGTTGTGATGTGGTGACCTGTCCAAGGTGTTTCCTGTCTGTCACCTCATGAAAGGTTTGGCTAAATATATGCTATCACAAACTGATACAGGGACACTCAAGGAGATATTATTAAAAGCCTAAACTTCAGCTTTTATTTTTGCAGTGATTATATTATAAAAAGCCTCAACTTCAGCTTTTATTTTTGCAATGATTATATTATTAAAAGCCTAAAATTCAGCTTTTATTTTTGCAGTGATTATATTATAAAAAGCCTAAACTTCAGCTTTTATTTTTGCAGTGATTATATTATAAAAAGCCTAAACTTCAGCTTTTATTTTTGCAGTGATTATATTATAAAAAGCCTAAACTTCAGCTTTTATTTTTGCAATGATTATGTTATTAAAAGCCTAAACTTCACCTTATATTTTTGTAGTGATTTGACTCCACTTTATGAACAAACAGGGCAGACATTTGTAGGGAATCTGGGTGTGAAAAAAGCTGAAAGTATTAGGCTGATATCAGGCTAAACACATGGTCAATGTATGAAGACAAGCTGATATTCTCTTAACATCTGTGCAGTAGTCCGGTGGCTAATTTGGGTTCTGGGACACAATGTTTGGTCTTTTTCATGTGCAGGGACACAAAACGATGCACATAAAGGAATATGGTCACATGGCATTTTATAATAATGTCATAAAACAATTGTTTAACAAGTTTGAAAAAGCAAAAAAAAAGTGTGATGGTGGAAGATGGCTCTTATCGAAGAGAAGAGTTTGTTTCCCATCTTTTTCAATATTTTCAACATTCTCTTTCATTTTGGTTCCCTTCTGTTTTCCATGTGTTTGTTCTTGGTTTCGCCCTCTGCTTAGGTTTGGGCTTTAAATCCCACCTGCTTGGGGTTAGGAAATTGTCATGGTTTGCCTCTAAATATGCCCTCTGACTACATTCAGGAAGTGCAGCAATCTTTTTTCTTGTTTACCAGGTGATGACTCCCACAGTGCAGACAAAACAAAAACTTCCCACTGAAAAGCATCATTTTAAAAGCTGTCACAGCCCCTAACAGACATATACCACAGTGGTCAAGTTTGCACAAATGTTGGCTTAAATTCTGCATTTCAACAAACCCTTTAAAAAGGTAATTTATCTGAGTTAAACACTCAAATATCTCTAACATTAATCTGTTCAGTCACTAATACAAATAATCTCTCTGGTGTGGCACAACAGATCGACATAAACAATCCAAACTAATTACTGCTGATAGAGCACACTCATTCATACTAAAAGTCAATATAAGAATAACAATTTGGCATAAGTGATTCTGATAATGAGTCACAGCATGATTTGGATTCAGAATAGTCTGTGATCGGGGTGTTTTTCAGGAGGTATTGTCACATTTTTCACAAGATCAATATGATATTTAGGCCTGTTTAAAGGCCTAGTGTTGAATCATCATAATAGAACCGGGAAAACAGCTTTCCTTCATCTTTAATAAGACTATTTATACAGCTTTTACTATCACTAAAAACAAATGTGAACCCCCCCCCAACCTCTAACCAAATATTCATCTCAACTGAATGGATCCTCTGTGCATCTGGGTTTGGAAACAAGCTGCCCACCAGGGTCCTCGCCTCCAATCCTCCTTGAAATTACACTGTTGCAGCTCCACTGAAACTGAACAAAGAAACATTTGGTGGTGAATGATGCTGGGAACCTCCACATGGAAGCATTTTGTGGATGAGGCCATTTAGTGAGCTGTTTCCAGATCAGTTTTCCCTGATTCTCACATGTTTAACTGTTGAATACCCGCTTAGCAGTTCTGTTTATCCTCTTCTCTCACAGTGCATTGTGACACTTGGTGGGAGCCCTTTGATCTGTAATTAATACAGTCGGTGTTAAGTCCCAAAAAGTTGCTGTACACAGTCATGTCTTTGTCCTCAGAGATTTTAAAGGGCATATCTTACAATATTTAGTGCATTTTTAGAGTAAGACTAGCTGTTTTTTTTTTTCTGGATGAAGATATGATGGAAAATTGGCATAAATCTTTAAACAAGAAACAATCACAATACAGACAGAGTCCTCATCCAAACTTGTATATAAAAACGCGGGATTTGTTTAATCTGCACAAACAAGCAGCAGCAAATAGAAAATCCTCAAAAGAAACACGATATGCAGAGACATCACACAACTAAATCTTCACTCTGTCTGAGTGAACTTGACTGAACTGTGTCGCTGCAGTGAAGGTAGGGTTAAGGTCGGCTGTGTTTGCTTTGGATTTGGGGATGAACTGCATGAGTTGGCGGCTCTTGGAAAATAATAAAGTATGTTTTTACTGGGTCGTATTGATATTCTTCTATTTTTTGTTCCTCTCTTTCTCTTGCCACAAGTTCGTGGTTTCCAAAAGCAACAAACTCAGCCCAAAGAATGCAAATATGTCGATGTTTAAAGCTGGTAGATTGTCAGCGTCGATATTACAGTGTACACATGCTTGTGTTTATTTTTGAAAGTTAACTGCACTTATGTCAGAGCTGTAACAGCTCTACCCCCTCTAATGCACTCAGATTTCAGTTCAGCCAGAGGTATTAGTTCTTGCAACAATGATGTAGAAAAGAATGCATTTTTTTCTTTTCAAGGACTTGCACCACCTTAATTTTACTGTAGGGTCTGATTTTCTTTATCTTCCCGTCCACGGCACGCTCTGCACGCTGACTTCACACCACAGATACTTCTGAGCGACCACAGCGGAGTCTTGAGATTCCCCTGCAATAGTTAGTGGTGGAAGTACTGAAACTAGTTTCAGCAGCTCGATGAAGCCTTTGCATCTCTGGTGTCAGTCGAAGCAGTGTTTGCTCTGAGCGAAGCTGCACCCAGCTGGGGGAGTGAGTGATGGTATGCATGCAGAATCACAATAGTCACCCCTGTTATGTGGTCTGGAGCAGATCTGAGTTCAGGCAGCTTCTGTTAGGGATTGTTTTTTTGTCTGTGGTGAAGAGGACATACTTCTTCTTTTAGCTGCAGACATCACAGAACAGGTTGGGTTTATATCCAGATCAGCTTTCCTTTGTTTAAACAATCTGTCTTCTCATGGACAAATGTGTATTCTTCTCTAAATTCTTCAGTTTCACAATGAATACCAGGAGAATTGACTCCCCCACTGAGATTGGTCAGTGCTTTTATTTGGCTGTCCTTCATGGCAGAAGTCTCCTGAAATAGCTCTCTTCCTCATTGAATACTTACAGCCATAAAATCATGGTTTGTGGTGATGGGTAATATTTGTCTCAGTGGTCATTCTTTGCTGCCTCAGCACAGTTTTTAAATGTTTGTAACAGGCTCTGCTGGACTGTTATAACCTGTCAGATCCACTTATATTACTATTCTCATTTAGAAAAGTAATTTTCTTGTGGGGATTGGATTTAGGCAACAATAAAAATTCATTAGTGAGAAAAATTCCTTTTCTTAAAGGTGGGATCAGCGACTGTTAAAATCCAGAGACTTCTCAGTGTGAATTTAAAGGTGTTATTGCCTGAAAATTCAGCACGTACCCCTACTGTGCTTTTCTGTATAGCCTCCACCTCTCAGGGAGCATCGAATCCAGGATGAAAGCATTTCATCCATCTATTGATTGCTTCTTCCACTAGGAGTGTGATATCATGTTTTCACCAAAGTGTTTTCCTGAAATCTCAAGTGCTGTGGAAACAGCCAGCTGTGGAGTTCTTCTGGCAACCTGGCTTTCCGTAAACCAAAATGAAGAGCACATTAGTGCCAGTCTGTGCAATCTGCATTCCATTCAAGCAGCAGGCAGCCTTCGTCTACAAGTGTAATTGTTCTGACTCGGTTATTGCCCACATATTTTCTAGCTATTTATTGATATTTCATTTATTTTGTGTATAGACATATGGCTTTCATTCTTTGGCTCTCACCTGCTGAAAACTCCCCCACTTTCCACTCGACACTGGCTGTGAGCGTGCACGCCTCCTCCCTACACACAGAGACCGAAGGTCCAACATGTCATATCATGTGACAGCTTCATCCTATCATCCTCAGTAAAGAACAGGTTGATTTTGTTGGCATGGAACACCTATTTTTAGATTAATTCTCTGCAACCCACACAAAGTTGCATTCTTGGTGTTGCTGTACTCATTTACATTCCTTTTTATTCCTAAACCTTACTTCCTCCTATTCTGTTTTTTAATTATTTTATTTCATTGATGAGATTTCAAACATAGGATGCCTGTCATGTTTAAACAATTGTTTTTTTCTCCTTAAATAATCTTAATAAGCGATTATTTGTAAAATTCATCCGAACAAAGAAGTTGAATACAGAAGCTGTTGTTTAGGCTCAACAAGCGTTAGTTTTAAGTAACTAACCAACAGTGGCTAACCTACAGGCCGACGACCATTAACAAATAATTCCTACTTTATAAACTAATTAAATATCTTTGATTATCAAGATACTGGTGATTACTGTATGCACTAGTGAAATAATGTGCCTGAAGTCCACCTATTTTGCAGTGGTTGAGGGTGTATAAAGCCACTAAGACTTTCTGCACTGAATAAATCTTCTATGCAGATAATAGATAATGTAAAATTCTAAGAATAGAATTGGGGTGAAGTTCTTCCAGCGCAACATCATTAATATCTTGGATTGCAGACAGTCTGTGGATGATTTCAGGAAATGTGTTACACTTTGTGTCATGTGCTGCCCCCAGAGCCTTCACGAGGTCTTGTGAAGTTGCTATTTTTGCTTCTAAATTGAGGATCAGACATTCGCTTGGCTTTGAAAAGACATCATTCCAGAAATGTCCCTGACTTCCAAATCAAACATGCAAAAAATAAGACGGCAGAGCAGTCCTCCATGTTCACAGATGTGTTTGCTCTCTTTACAGACAGCATCTCGGAGAGGGTCAGCTCTTGACTATTTTTCCAAAAAGCTTTTTCTGTTTTGTCATGAAAACCTGAACAAGTCATACCCTCAGGGCATGCTTTGTTGTTACGGATTGCAGGTTGCTTTGCCGTAGACAGTTCAGCGTTTCTCAGGAGTAAATTTTGAATTGAGCAACACCTCCTCACTCAACATAATCAAGTTTGCTCTCTCCTTGACCAGTCATTACATTACGTATGACATGCACAACACAGAACAACAGTGATTAACAGGCTTAGAGTGAAATAATGAAAGTCTCTCTGACAGGCGCGACCATATTTGAACTGAATTAGTTATTCCGATAATTCATTTCACATTTGGCAACATTAATGGTCTAAAAATACCAAAAAAAAGGAGAAATGTACTCAATTAGCTACCCTATGTTAAATATGGAATAAGAGAAGGAAAATCAACATCAGAATTACTCACAGAGGCCTGTAACCATGTTGATTCGACATTGCTCTGTAAATCAATCAAAGTGATTTGTAACAACAAGGAAAATAATGATTTGGGGAAATGAACTCATGGACTTTATCTATTGATTGTAACCATAGCAACAATACATTTGTAAGCATCATGAAAAACATCAGCTAAATGTCATCTTTTTAAAGTATTCTTGTCATGTGTTATAATCTGCATTCAGGTGATCCAATTGATTATTTTATTTCCAGATTGAACTGGCTAAATATAAAGGATGTACAGTGTAGACTGTAGCTTATTTTAGCAATGATCACATTTTAATTGTTTTTTTTTATCATCTTAGGTGGCAACTGTGTTCATTAACAGTGTCTACATGATCAAGTTAGACTGAGTTTAATGGTCACACCTGCAGACTGTAGTGAGGCTTACAAACAAACTCTCATTACTGAAGCTGAACAGTCTGCGGATGCGTCATGAAGCTGTGATGTGCAGGCAGCCTAATTTGCTCCAGGCGTCATCTTGTTAATTGCGTTAATGGACAGATAAGTCCAAAAGGCTTCAGTATGAGTGCCACAAAAGCAAATAATTACCTTTTAAAATGTGAAATGAAGAAATGATGACAGATGCCCTTAGAAAAAATCTCAGCTGAAAGAGAATTAAACATTGAAATGTCAGATGGAAAGGGGTGCTTCACAAATGAATACTGACGATTGAATTCATATTCCTGCTTAGATCCTGAGGTCTGCCAGTGCATATCAGGGATCAATTGTAATTTTACAGAGAGAACACAAACAGCCCAGCCCAGGAATATAAATATGTTGCATTTAGGTTCAAATATCAAGTCCTACAGTGGTGGTTATTCTAATGCATTTATGGTGCCTGAGATGAAACACTTGCCTAGCAGCAGAGGCATTAAAGGATGCCCCAAAGGGATGGGATCTGCAGATTCCACAGACAGAGTTGCTAAATTGAAAACCTCTCGAACATTTCCAGACTGACCGGGTGCGTTGCTCTGTCAGCTTTTAACCTGGTAAAGGAAATTACAGCCATGACCTCATGGCATCTGCTTGGGAGAGACTAATGTAATTTTGCTTACAGGGAGAAGGTGGGAGAAGATACAGATACAAGGGTTCCTCCAGTTTAGAGCTGCATTAGATTAACATTCAACTCATAGAGGAGTTCAGCTGGGGCTTGAAAGGGCTGGAGAGCAAGAGAGCGCCTGCTAAAGCAAACCGGTAGCCCTATCACCAGCACTGTATGGGCCAGCTCTTTCTAAGAATCCAGAGCCTGTTGAGATCAGGGATGATACACAGCAGAGGAAACTGCAGCAGTGTCCCTGCACACATCAAATCTCCCCATCTCTCTCAGAAAAAAAAGCAGCCTCTTTTACGGTCTGTATGTAGCATATCCAAAGTGCTCGAATAGAAGGCAACTGGACGTGTTGGTCTGCTTCTTCTGTTCAATCACTCAGGATTACCATGACATGGATGACTGAAAATCCACACAGAAAAGATGGGCATATTTTTATTCATTTATCTATTTTAATTAAAATGCTTCAGTGTACAGACCACTGGGCAGAATTAATGAAAAGTTATGTAGCTTTAAAAATAAGCTATTACATCTTGACAGCAGCTACGGGCATCCTGAAGCCAATAAATGAACGCAATTCACTTCCTGGAGCGATGTTGCTGTTTATTCCCCCATTAGGAGGCAGTGGTCCACCCCTTCCAATCATTCTTTAATCAGAGCTGTTGTTATTTGAGCTGTCACAGGAGGTAATACCTTATGACAGCATCAGCATCAGCTTGGCATCCTGCAATCTCACTCTCACCGACGGAGGCTTCTGTGCTGAGCGTCATTGATTCATCTGCCTCACCGGACTCAGCGGTCAACCAAACACTTCCAGCCAATCTGTGTGTGTGTTTAATGGAGATCTCCAACATACCATGCTGCCTTTGAAAGTGGAAGTATGCTAAGTGTTTTTTTCTTAATTATTGAAGGCTGGTGATTATTCCCCCAGATTGAATTAATGTATCATTGAGTCAGAAAATATTTACACTGGAACGGAAGAGGCTATAAAGTGAGACCTAATGACTCAACAGGCACTTATTCAGCCATGCAGCAACATCCATGCAAAGCTCTGATTGCTCCCTAATTCAATGTGTCAATCAAATAATGTTCAAATTTAAATAAAGCAAGCATATATGATCAAATAAAATTTACTATTATCTGAAATAAGTGTTTTTCATGGCAGCACAGCAGGTGTGCAATAGCCTTGCACATAATGAGCTTGCTTTCATCTTCGTAAACACACCCCATGTGTTAACAATTTGCATTTAATGAAGTGCTGCCCTCTGTGGAGTGATGCCAAACAGCAATCCTACCCCATCCCAATCCTCCAGCCCCCTGTCTCATGTTTGAAACGGAGGTGGTGAAGAAACAGACCATCAATGTGATTTCAGTTGAACTAGGATGCAGACCTCTCAAAAGGGTACACTGCTGTGGAAAAGAAGATGACATCAGAAACTCCAGCTCCCAGAGGACAGATCTCTGGAAACACTGAACTTTAACGAGATTACCAACTCAGTGAGGGGGAGGAGAGGGAAACAAAGCAGCATGTACAGCTTGGAGTTGGCAGCATGAAATACAGATTTATGAACTCCATTAAACCACATTCTCTCTCTTTATTGGCCCTGCAGAATTTACCCAATGTAGAAGAAGTTTAGAAAAAAAAATCTCCTCCTGATAAATTACTAACAGCCTGGGCATTTACTTCCACATAAGGTAGCTGCACAAGTCTTGAATAGAGAGATAAAAGCAAGCTTGACTGTATAACTGTGCTAGTGGACTGTGCGAGGTAGAAAAGCAGTCTGAGCGGTCTTTGGAACAGGTGGCTGTCTCAGACTGGCATTGGCGGTGCGAAGCTGGCGTGGGTTAGAAGCCAGACTCTCAATCTGTCCACTTGAAAACTGCCCAGTATTGCTGGAAAGTATTTTGGCCCCTGTGGAGGAGATAGCAATTACAATTTCTGATGGGATAGATGGAGAGTGCCAGGAGCCACACTCAGTCCTGGAAAATGATCAGACTTATGCCTGGAACATTTTTACAGAACACTATCACACAAATGTTCTCTTAATACCATCAGTGTTACGCCTTACAGTTTCAACACGCTGCATTTTTACTGTCTTCTATCACGTCGCTAGGGGTGACTTTACATTTAAGGACAACATTAAGCTCAGAATTAGCCGCGCTGTGCCAATGTTTGATGATCCACACTGGGCCTCAGTGGGTACGTGGCAGTGATCCCCTGAAATGAACCTGCTCCCATTTAAATCCTGCATAGCTGCACTCTGTGACAGATTGGATTTAGGGTTGGCAAAGTCTGCTCCAGCTGGAAAGTGCCCAACCTTTGACCTCCTACCTGAACCCTTCCTGCTCTGGTATGTGTGACTAACATGTTCTGGGGGGGACTGGTAACACTAGAGCCCACATGTTTTGTCTATTGAATACAGCTGGTGCTTGAGATATCACCGTCACATACAGGGACTGTCCTGATGGTGAAAATGCTCCATCACTTTGCATGTAGTTCAGATTTTACCCAAAAAGTGCCATAAACGGCACTAAGAGAGTAATCAGTTTTCATGGCACAGCATGAGATGCTTTTACTCAGTGAAAAATGTTGCCAGATTGTCACTAAGTAGTAACCCCCCTGTTGGAGGCTTGCATTAGAATCTGTAGGCCCGGCCTGGGGAATGAAAGACATCAAAAAGCACTTATTCACATGTCCCCCCCAAAACCCAAGATACCTCCGGGTGGCTGCATGTCTGAACTCTGCAGAAAAGAGAGCAACCTGCTGGGGACATGCTGGGCTCAACCAGTAATGCCTTCTTGAAGAACAGTCAGGGAAATTTGATTCTCTGTTAGCCACCAGCTGACGTAAACATAATACTGCAAAGTCTATCAAGGCTGACAGAGGACTGAAGACCTAGGAATGATGTCTGAATGTCTTCCAGTGGAGAAAAACACCAAAAGCACATACATCTGGTGCTACTGAATGAACACTGGGGAGGAGATGTGACACTGAAGGTTGCCACCATATCCGAGGGAGCTGCAGCAACAAAACTCCAAGGTCAAGTTTGTCATCTTAAATGTGCCACAGTGGTGGACTGACAGCACAGAGAGCGGTTGCATGGATGGGTGCTTTACGCTTAGTGAAAATCAATAGCAATCTTTCAGTGGTAGCTACAAGAGATACAGTATTTGAACAACAGAGTTTACTCAGCAGAGTTTGGTCAGGTTTCATGCAGCTTTTCCAGAAGGTCATACGTTTGTGTGATTCTATATTCAGCAGAAGTTTTTTTTCACTGTTTCTTGATTCTTGATTTTGATAAGACAATTATATGGTCTTATATTTTGTTTGAAACAATAATGTTTCATATTGTAGAAACAGACAATTATTCACTTTTTAGCTTTCGAAGAAGAATGCAGCCTCAGATCTTAGATAGATTGAGAGAAATGACTATTACAATAACTGAGGATCAGCTTAAGATTTTGCTGCTGTACTGATCTTTTCAGCTCATTTGTACAAATAATTTTGGTTTGTGAGATATATATTTGCATTAGGTCCTCTGAAATGATGTAGGACAGAGTTATGCAGTGGCATAAAATGGAAACTTATTACAAAGTACAAACACAAAGTGTAACTACGTTCAGCGTACCAACTCTTTTTTACACTGATCAAAACAATCTGCCTGTTTTAGTATAGGTACCCCTCGTGGATCTACAATCTGTTGAGTTTGGAAGCTGGCTTGTATCCTTGTGCTTTTGTTGTGTTCCTTGAGCGGTTTCTGTTCACTTTTTGATGAGTAGCATAATGCCTTACACAATAAGGACACTGCAACAGTGAGAGGGAAGTTCTCCTCCATTTACAGCAACCTTCCCCTCTCCAACTTTATTTAAAACATCTAGGTTATTTAGAATGGAGGGTTTTACTTATTCTGTGGTTGAAATGCTGCCATCTTTTCACTCTTCTTTATTGCTCTAGTCAGAAGTAGAAAATGTTTTAAAATGTCCATAAAATCTACTGAAAAAACACATTTCAGCACAAAGATCATTGTGAGATAGTTCCAGATAGATAACAGTTTTGATTGCAGGAATGCTCCCTGTTTGGTTGTTTAATTCTCCTGGGGTCCGTTTCACAAAGCAGGTTCAACCAACTCTGAGTCTATTCTCTGAGTTGATCTACTCTGAGATAGAAAACCCTGAGTTTTCGGTTCCACAAACGCTGATTTGAGTGAGGTTAATCAACTCTGAGTAAGTTCACCTTGAGTTTAGCACGTGCACCACAACTTTAAAAAGCCAGCATCAATGGAGCCCCGATTCGACGAGTCACCTTGGCAACGGGGAAGAGGAGGGGCTACGTTTTTCACCAACCTCGAATTGGAAATCTTAATGCGCTCATACGGCGAGTTTCAATACGTTTTTAGAAATAAGTGCAACACCGTTGCAGCAGCAAAAGTGTAAGTTTAAATGTAGTCCTTTGCAATCACAATAATATTACAGGGAAACTGCTTGAATGGTAGCCCATTCATTTATTTCATTTAGGTGCAATCTCGTGGGGGAGAAGCGCTCTTGGCAGTTTAAGATGAAATATAAAAACATTGTTCAAACAGGTGAGACCTCGGCATGGAGGTACCTCATTTTGATCATGTTTTACACTGTAAAGTAAATATTAAGTGGCTATTTGACTGTACAGTTATTTTATTCCCAACATAATGCTGTTTTCACACACATAAACTATGTCTTCTCATCTATATCATCCATCCATCCATTATCTATACCGCTGAATCCGTCAGTCGGGTCGCGGGGGGGCTGGAGCCTATCCCAGCGGTCAATGGGCAAGAGGCGGGGTACACCCTGGACAGGCCGGCAGTCCATCACAGGGCCACATAGAGACAAACGAGACAAACAACCATGCACACTCACACTCACTCCTAAGGACAATTTAGAGTCATCATCTATATCATGTTCTGTTAAATAATTAAGCCTATTTAAACTAACACAGACTTCTACTGAGCCAACAGAAAGAAGGCAGATGCCCGTAAAACGGGTGGTGGCCACCACCTCTAACGGGAGGGCAGTGGCTAAGGGAATCCCCGGAGGGAATCCACCCCCCACACACGAGTGCCTTTATAAAATATAATAGGCCTATATATGTCTTTTTTAAGCCTATTCATACAAATATTTATTTGTCTTTTATGTCTTTTTTTCTTTTGTCCCAACACATTCTGATGGTGCCGCTCAAAAAGATAATTGTCTGTAAATGCAAAAATCTATGCGCGGTCTGATAACCATCTCCGACGAATATTTATTTCTCTGCGCAATAATGCTGCACCTTCATCCACGGGATCGTTGTCAAAAGGACATGTTCGTGAAAAAAGTCGCCTCCTACTGTGCCTAAAGGACCTCTAGAAGTAGAAGAACTCGCTCTGCTGACTGAATGAATGAGGAAATCAAATGGCGTGTGTGGCTGAAAGAGGGCGGAGACAGAAAGAAACTCGAGGTTTCTTGACTAAAACCTGGTCCCGACCAGGTTAGGTTCAGAGAGTCTGTTACTACGGTAACTGACCGTGAGGTTAAGTTACCTCTCTTTGTGAAACAGGCTAGAGTTACCCCTCTTTCTCAGGGTTGAGTTACCTCCCTTTGTGAAACGGAAAACTCAGGGTTTCCCTCATTTCACTAAACCTGCTACGTGAAACGGACCTCTGGAAAGATTGTGATGTCAGTGTAACATGAGTTTTTAATCAGCTGCATATTTTGGTTTCCTCAACATTCCCTGAACATCTATAATGTGTTCAACCTTTAAAGAGCATTTGCTTTTAATTTGTATTCACTTCTTTTCTTCTTGTTTTGTTTGGCGGGTGGGGGGCATTCCCCAAATTATTGTTTTGATCACTGTAAGATTCACCAGGAATGATTTTCTGTTGTAAATATTAGTCACCACCAAAAATGAACATTCCTGGAACATTCCAGGAAACAACTTTTGTTTTTGCCGAAAACTCGGCCATTTCGGTTTTCGGTCGAAGGACTTTTTACCCAGAAACAACACAGTAAAATATGTTGTGACGCAAGCAAAAACCATGGTGGCGTGCGCCACGGTTGGCCGTTTCAGCATGTAATGCTGAAATCTCAGGAGGGGCTGCATCTGCAAGGCATTTCTCAACGCCAGGTTTGATTTACCTTTTAAAATCAAATCATCCCGATCAATATGCTGATTTTGAGAAGAACGCACACTGTAGGCCTGCACTATTTTTTAAACTATTTTGGTGTAGGCCTACGGGGAAAATGTTAAAGTGCACTTTGTCTTTTATGAGAGAAGATATTTCATTTTTCATATATTTCAGCAGTCAGTTATAGGCTATTCGGTAGTAAAAGTATAGCATTTGATTTTATATTGTGCATTGTTGGAACGTCAGCATTCAGTGCAAAATAAATATTTTCATAGCTTTGAAATTGATTTATTCTTTGAAGCATGAATATAGATTTTTGGTGCAATGCATTGACTTTAGTGAGGCAAGCACACAGTCCCAGCCAGTCCAATTTCTTTTGGTGTTTCGGTTTTCAATTTTGGCCAAAGAAATTAATTTTGGTGCTGTACTAGTCTGTATTAATCTCGAGCTGGGTGGCATTTGTCAGTTGTACATCCTCAATGTTTCTTTTGACGGTAAAGCATATGGAGTGATCAGATGGTGGACAGAGACAAGTAAAAGGGAGGAATTTCAATTAAGCCAAAGCCAATCACCTGTGCTCAGTCCACAAGATACACCTACAGATAGGAAGGAGGCAAATGACAGAATCCAAAAGCTGAAGGAGTGTCAAAGATCCTGAGGCAAACAGTACTGGCAAGTTCAAGGCAAAACCCAGGAACAAGCAATGGGGATACACTCACGAGGCAATATGAGGATTAAATTCTGAGCTAATCATAAAGGAACAGCAGAAACCAGAGTGAGAAACCAGGTGTGGATGGCAGGAACAACAAAGAGGAAATCAACTTCATACAAAACAGCTGAGGAGCAAACAGGAAGCAAAAAGAAGACCCAAATAATTTGAATACGAAACTGAGAGGAACAAAAAGCCAATTAAATTTAGCCATCAATATTATTCACTTCACCTGCCAGTAATGCTGTTCTCTATATACATTTCAGTCCAAAGTCAAAATAAATTACAGTGAACAAAATTGCATAATTTCCTTCATATAAACAAAAACATTTCTTGTCTGAACAGTTATTAAACAATAATATTTCAATGCTTCACAATATACAGGAATATTGTTTTAACATTTGTATATGTTTCGCTCTTGTTTACAAAGTCGAAAACAGATTCTCCTTTTCCTTCAACTAGCGTGGTGTTAATTGTTCCTTTGTATAATGATGCGACACAGCGGAGGGTGAGGATAATGCAGGCACTTGTGGTGCTGTTGTATATGCGGGTGTGAAAGCAAGGGTGAGAAAAAAACACAGTGTAACTCAGTCCTCATGCCTATAATTGTTGGTAATCCACAGCTTGTTGTTCAACACAGTCTTCTTCCTGTATCTCATAAACATGCGTCACTGACTTATTTGTTTCCCGGACACTTGAACTCCACAGTTGTTCTCACATTCTTCAGTAACTTCTTGTCCTTGACTGTTTCCATGTGGAAATTGGGTTCATGCCACCAAGAAAATAGCTTCTTATTTGAGTCAATCAGTGTGTTTAGAGTACAGATCTAGACTTTTTTTTTTACAGAACTGACCTTTACAGTTGGACAACCAATGCTCCTAATTAACAATAATTCTACCCCTTGAATAGATTCGCTGCAGTAATTGAATGGTCAGGCACCAGTAATCGGGTACAGATATACTATCTTTCTTGGACTAATTGAATTTGAAGGTGTGTGTTGGCTGCACATGCTGTGGAAAAGCTGAGCTTTCGTAGAGGGAAGCTCTCCCCTATGTGATAAAATTATCCCTGCTCAGCATAATGGTGGATGCTCTGGGCGTAATGATGTGTGCACTCTATGTTTGCTTCACTGTTCACAGCATATGCTGCTGTCCCCACCTGTGACAGTAACATTTTGCAAACTGCTCCAAGAACAAACAGTGCAAATATGAGACGAGTACTGATGAGCGCGATGCTTTAACGCAGAACTTATGTGCACAAAATGAAAGCTTGAATTTTTGACGATTCTCCAGCCACATAAGAAGCAGCCAAAACGCGCAGACTGTGCACCAGATGGTTCACCCAACTTTATGTGTAAGGAAGTGACAGTGTAAATCCTGTGCCTACGGCTCCACAACAGGGAAATTGCATTCTGATCCAGTCCACTCTCCTCTGCGTATTAGTGTTATACAAAAGACTATTGTGTCTGGCATTTGCATTAGGTCCATGAAATTCAGCCCACTGGCTTTCACTATGTAGCATGATGAGACAACAGTAGGACTTCTGCCTTATCTGCTCCCTTGCTACAGCGAGATTATGTTTGGTCTTCAAAGCCACGCAATAGCCTTTTTACTAAAATGCATCAAAAGGGCTATGTGTGTGTGGCTGCAAGAAAACCTATTTACTTTCTTTCAGTGTGAGGTTTTGACATGATGTGACTTTTAGGAACGAGAAGACAGAAAATTAGATCGGCTTTAGCTACTGTGACATGACAATCTGATGGACACGATATATAAACGCTGACTCTGAGGCTGTGAGTGCCTCGTACAAGGTGGGCTAACATGCTTGCTATTGTGTGGCTGTGTGTGAAGTAGTCCTCTGTGTATCCATCATTATGGGCAGTGAATCAAGCAAGTGGGGGATGTTCAGAAGAGGCTCCCTGGGAGGAAAGCCTTGTCCTGTCACTACAGGGAGGGACGTACAAATAATAATGGAGACATCATGAGGATAGGAGATAGACTTTCCTTTTCAAAGCGGAATAAAGCAAAAAATCTGCAGTGTCCCATCACAACAAGCCCTCTGCCATTGAATGGTCCCTGGCCTGTCTTAAAATAACAGCTTTGAATTTTCTTGTCCAAGAACAGAACCAGAGCTGTATTTCTTCAGATAAAAAGCCCTATTTTGCCTCAAAAATATATAACTGTTCTATTTTAGCAATACCTGACATCACCTTATGTACAATGAATTCATGTGGGAACTGCGTTTCATGTGTCCAGATCGCCTACTGTGGGATTCATTGTCTACATTATATAACAATAAAATCAGCAGGAGCTTGTGTACTGAATAGGCAATTATTTTTTTAGTATATTTAGTTGAAATAATTATAGACCGGCATTAAAACGCAGCCATTTTCCAGTTATTCTTCTACAATAAAATGTCCCACTGGTCAAAAGATCAGTACTTATTCCTAAGTTCCTACATTTTGCCACAAACATACCTCACATGGCCTTAATATGGCTTTTATGACTCCACACCTTTTTTCTCCAATACAGTCATTTGTGTGGAAACAACTTCTTTGTGTAAGACAGTAGTTGCATCAAAAAATGTTGAAAGGCAGAGAACTGGACTTTTGGACTGTTTTCCATTACTTTCCATTCATTTTTAGGGCAGGTCCATGATGCAGAGTCTAAAAGGGGAGTAAAAGCTGACCCAGCCACTGGAACATTATTGATAGGTCTGCAATGAAGTATTAGCCTCAGACTAGCAACAAGCAACTACCTAGCTAACTGTTCTGCCCTCATTGTAGAAGTATGGTCAGCTCTGGATGCCAGAATTTGGGCTGTCTACTTAAATTGCAAAAGAACAATGACAAGAAAAGCAAGATAAATTTGGTGTGGAGTGATGCTAAAGTTTCTGCATATATGGCAATCCATCAGCAGAGCCATATATATATATATATATATATATATATATATATATATATATATATGTGTAGATATAATGTAGATACATGTATATATTTTATGAAAATGCAATAGTGACGAGTATGGGGCCTTCCTCTAGAAAATTTTGCATTTCTTAAATGCAATTTCTTCCATTCTTGTCGATTGTTTAGGGTGACTAGTTAGACATGGCAAATCCTAAATCCACATCTCATTCATAGCCTACATCCTCAGCTGCCCTTCAAAAGACAATGTTGTTTAACAGAGAGAAACTAGTCTAGGCTGGTTCAACAAATTTCAAGGCAAAGGTGAGATGGTATATGTAGATTTTTAACCATAAAAAAATAACCATTCATCAGGGTTGCTGATCCATTTTTTTGTTTGCCTTTTATTGGTCTCTTTTTTTTTTTCTTTTTGCCTTTAATGTCCATATCCAAAGTGTCTCTCTTCAATTTCCAACTCATACAGTACAGTCCCCTCCAAAAGGCTACCAGGCACACACACACCACCAGACAGACACAGAGAGACAGACACACACCACCAGGCACGACAAAACCCAGAAGATATCAGTGTGTGCATATCTAATCATCACATCATAAAGAACTGTTATAGCGGGTTATGGCAGACTTTGCGTCTTTCACTATCTGAGCCGGGGGCTCATACTTGTAGCACGGCTCTAGTTCGTTCATTTTTATGCACATAATGGAAGAGAGGGTACCATCGAGTGAAAGCCTATTTCTTGTGTTACCTTACTGATTTCGCGGCTTCTCAGTGAAATGGCAAATTCTGTCCTTCCCCTCAGACTGAACTGGCCGCGCTCACTTGAATCGAATAACACTACATTGCTGTAGTGAGACAGCGCTGCGTTACCAATCAGATTTTGCCTTAGCAGACCGACGTCACTGACGTATCGACTGATGTAATGACAAGCCGTTTCCAGCGAATCAACAATCAGAGAGGGATTAGACATTCTGCTGTGGTCCAATCATGAGTTTAAGCATTCGGAAATTATAGAACGAGAGTGAAAAAAATCAACACAGAAAGAAAAAATTATCTAGCGTGAGATTTCTTTGTTAAGTGTGAGAGCGTGACACTCAGTCTGAAAGAGTGAGTGTCACGGCAGATGCGTGAGAGTTGGCAACCCTGAACTGGAGGTTCCAGTTTCAGGACCTCAGTCTCTTTTGACTCAACAATAAGAGAGAGTTTACGCTATGTTCTGTTAGAGAATGATCTAATAGTTTTATCATAGCCAATGAAAAATGTGAACACGCCAAGTGTAAATGAATATAAATTACATCTGAAAAGTGCAGGAAGTGGTGTGCTATTTAAATACATTGCAATAAGATCATGTTGAAAAGGAGGATTCCTTACTAGAGCCAGCAGCACATCATGAAGGTTCAAGGGCTGCGCATCTACTGAGAGAAACTAAATTTCAGTAACTACAGCCGGGGGACACTGTTGATTCATTTTAAAGTTCAGAATTACCTACACCCATCTTATTATTCACCTAGTACTTTGACAAGTTTTTAATGGAGATAGATGGGATTAACAGATACACCAAAACATGGCTGCAGCTGCCCGATCGAGTTTCTCCGATCCCACTGGCATGCTCACTTTACGCTATTATACGCCACCTAACTCCTTGGCAGCTAAGACAAACCTATCATGAGTGTGCAAGTGTAAGAATTTAACACTTAGTATTTTAGTACACATCTGGAAAGGAACTGAAATATATCTCAAACACACATTTGGGATATTGCATATAAGCTGATTGCTTCTGTTAAAACAAATTTTGCTCTGTTGGCCAGTATGTAATTTGAGTTTATCTAAGATCTATCTGGATGCCGTGCAGACACGCCACCAGCATCTCACAGTGGAGAACATTGCTTAATATCCTGTCAAGCTAAGGGGTTAATAACGCACTCACTCAGAAAGTAGATTTATGTAGGTTTGAATATCGCCCGAATTTGTGAAGCAGATGTTTACAGAACGAACGCCGTACAGAACAGACCCATGCTGTGCTTCAAAACTACAATCTCCAAATAAGCTGAAGCCATTCTGTAAGATATAAAAGCCTGCAGAATCTAACTTTAGCTCTTACAACCATGAACAGAACACACCATGTAGTTTCTGTATCTTGAGTAACTTGCGCTCAGGCAAACCAGCTGTAAAGCCTTATTTTGCATGTAGTCAGGATTGGTTCCTCCACTGTTCTACATGGGACATACATCTGACCTTTCCTTCCTGAGACTGCTAGTGGCGCACTGCAGATTCAAACCAGAAATCCTTTGTCACAGTCCTGATGACTGATTTTTAAGGTGACTCTGTGCCTGTTTCTGTGTGGGACTGCACAGTGTTTCTGTTGCCGGTCCCTCATCCCACAAATTGAGATGATGTCCCACATTTTGATTAGCTCTTTTCAGTTTTACGCAGGGGAACAACGTGACATAAAGCAACACAGTATATGAGGGTCTCACACGGTGTTATAGCTCAAAAAAGAGATGTGAAAATCTATGGATATATTCCAGCTGAACCCAACAATGATTGGAAGACGAAATAACCAGCATTCACCACACTGTGCAGCAGTGCATACAGGTCAGCAGAACATGGTAGTAAGGATTACATTCAGACTGTTGGTGGGAGTTGGCAAAGTTGCATTCAAACAAAACACAATGGTAAAGTTCTTCTCATGTAAGTAAGTAGGTAAAGTTTAGTTCTATAGCACCTTTCTCAGATAAAAATCACAAAGACTACCTCTCAGCTTTTGTTAAAGATCCCACATTGTCCGACACAAACATATTAGTTGTCTAACGGGTTTTTGGTTGGGATCTAGTCACCCTACTGATTTTGTTAATAATATTTAAGTCTCGTAAAAAATATTATGGACACACTAACAAAGTTGAAACCTTTATCTTTAGCGGGCGGACATTTTAGGAGGGGAGACAGCAACCCAGTGCTGCTCCCCAAAAAATACACTACATCACTATCTTGAATTTAATTGCAATCCCTGTGTTATATCTTTTAAGTGAATATTTATTTATTTGTTTATATGTTAAGTGGAACTCAATAAAATGAGTAGCATCAACAATCTGCGGTTTACTGGACGGAGTAGGACCTCTGTCATTCATCAGCTGAGCTGACAGTTGTAGACTAACTTTTCCATGTGGTGCATTGTTTTACCACACATGTTTTTTTTTTCTGCACAATGCTGGAAATACTTATTGTTTTTGTTACCCTTGCACGGATTCCAAAATATAATAGCTTTGTTGTGGTCTCAACAGTGCATTTGGGTTCACTGTCAAATCCAGCCCAATTTAGACTTCTTTTCAACAGTTGATGGAGCACACATTGGAAATGCAGCAGCAGCTGCAGAATGACCACCACTGTGTGGTATTCATGCAGTGCCAGGACAGGCAAGACAATGCTCTCATGCTGAAAGAAGGCTCTGAAAATAGTATTAGAATGTGTTTTATGACAGAAAATGTGAAGCCTGGAATAAAATGGTATGAAATGGCTTTTAAAGATGTTTCCTTTTGCAACAGTCCACTGTTTTGTATTCTTTTCGGTCCAAAATTAAGATTAAAAACTTTCCTTCCATATATATATATATATATATATATATATATATATATATATATATATAAACATGTGTATGTATGTGTGTTTGAGCAGATCGTTTGGCATCGATCAAGTCTCTGTGTCCTCACTCTCACTGCTAGTTTCTTTTTCGGCTGCTTTTTTTCCCCGAAGTTCAATCTCGCAGCATCAATTACTCAAAGAGCACCTACCCTGACACTGTTATTTCTCTTCTTGTCTGCAGAGAAGCCATTGCCACAGGGTCCCCCAGGTGGTGTTATCGGGATCCTTGGAGGTGTCGTTGCCATTGGACTCATCGTTGGTGCGGCTGTTACTGTTTTCATGGTCCATCGGCGGCAGCAGAAGACTCGCACTGAGACAGATAATGACCTGTGAGTACCAAGCCTGTGCCAGAGAATATTACAGGGGGCTGGACAGGTTGCAAGATTAGGTGTGCACCCATGGTCAGTCTGTAAGAGGAAAACACTCTGATAACGACAGCACACTTTTTGTGTCTGGAGACAGAAGAACATCCTGCAAACTTGTCTCAGTCTCGTTCTCATTTATTCTGGGAGCCAATAATTTAATTTCCTTTACATCTCTTAGTGAAAATTATTGCATTTGCTCCCATATTAGAAATAAAGAGAAAAAGCAAGTGGCATCTTCATTTCCTAGAGCACATAGAATCAATGATTATGCCTATTAAAAGATTTCCTGATTGTAATGTGGGCTGTACTGAGCCCATTTCCTATGAAAGCACTATTGTTTTAATCAGGACTGATGACAGGAGCATGTCCTGCAGTCTCTTCTTGGAAGAGGTTCGCCTGCATCAGATGGCTCTAATATCATATATGAAGGAAAGTATATTTCCCAGGATTCTTGAGTGCTGGAGTTCCAGCTGTCACTCTGCTTCTAGACTTTATTTGGAGACACAATTGAAGAGTAATGCTAGGAATTTTTTTCAGGGACAGTTCTGAGTAGATGAAAGATTTGATGAGTGAAAACATTTTTTTTTACCTTTGATGCAGTAATTAATTTATCTACTGAAGGGGCTTCAAAGACAGATTTAGACCCTGTAACTCTGGTTTTGTTTACCGCTGCAACTCCTCTTCCTGCTAACCTGGCAATTTTGTTGTGCCTGCAAACCAGGGAGCATAACATTTTTTAACATTACATTTTATCACATTATGTTCATTTAGCAGCTGCTGCCCAGACACAGAGGGGGAAATCGACCTCTGGGTGCAGCTGAGAAAAGGAGGAGCAACACAGCTGTGAAAATCTAAAATATATTTTTTGTGTGAGCTCTCCACTATCCAAATCTTTTCCCACTGAAGCAAGAGGGAAGCATTTCAAAGTCCTACTAATTACCTTTTCGAAAATCATGACAGATAGATCAGCGGTTACCAAGGTTTCCATGATGCTCGTGTGTACATGGGTACCAAAATCAACTGAGCTTTGGGGGAATGCAGAATGAGCATTTATCAACCATGAAAAATTAAGTTTATTTGAAGCCCCCCTCACATATACAGAGATGTTCTGCTGGGTTTTGGTCTCCATCTGCTATATATATAAATATATATATATATATATATATATATATATATATACATATATATATGGGGGCTGCAAGTCCAACTCTGAGACCCAGAAACTACATCACTTCTACTCTCTTAGCAGAGCTTCTCAAGACAGATAAATCACACAGACTCTTACCATTCCCATTGCTTTCTGTCTCTTTCTTCCTCCCTGCTAATCTGTCTTTGTTTCTCACTCTGATGCTGAAGTAACTGCTCTCTGTTTCCCGCTCCACTCCCTCAGCATTGCTGTTGCTGCTGTTGCTGATAGTTGTGTGACACAGGCTCCAGAGAAGCCAGAGTCCCCCACAAGGAAAGTAGAGGCACCTGACCCCAGTCTGTCCCCTGCTGATCCCTGTCCTCCTGGATCCTCTATTCTGTTGCCTGCATGTAATGGTGGCCTGCAAGTGACATACTTGAGCACACCCCTGTGAGCGCTGAAAGAAGCAAACTTTCATCGAACATGTGTTAGAAAAACACTGGACTGGAAATTCACGGAAAATAAGAAATTTTGTTTGGAATGCATTTTCTCCATTGAGACTTTTGAACTGAAATTGATATGTCTCTATTTGATGCATAACAACAACAAAAAAAAAAAAAAACATTCAGCTCTGTCAAATAGTGACAATGCAGTTTGATAAACTATCACTGAAAAAGAAGCTGGAGGAAAACAGTGCCAAAACTAACTACACCTCATCAAAAACACCAAGATGAAATATCCAGCTTCACTTCATCAGATTCATGGAGCTTGTACAGAATTCAACAATAAGACCAGATGAAATTTAAAACACATATCAAATTTTTAATCAAAGGCAAATCTGTGAGCTTATGGTGGCTCTGGTTTCCATAAGCTGACAATCCAAATCAATGCCTTTGTCAACAGATCACATTGTCCCAACTCTCCTTCACCTCTGGCTCTTTTCTATCCTTTTGTGTGCATGATTCTCATCAAATATGCATGACAAGAGTTGTTGTTGTGTCAGTACTGTAATTGTTGTCGTTGTTTCCCTCTAGTTCGGCATGGAATGCTTAATGTTGTGAAATGTGATTCAAAGCTCTTTGTGTCTATTTCCTGTGGCTTGTCATCAAAACATGTTCAGTGTCTTATGAGGAAACTGTTTACTTTTTTAAAATTGAAATATCTAATTACATGAATGCTGATAAGTTGCAATGAGAGATTGTATTTGGTATATATTAAATGCTGAGAGTCACTGCAAAAGATTCAGCGTTATATGCGAGGGTCTAATGTCAGGGTAAAGGGGAAGCATTTAGCGAGACTGTTTAATTCTGCATGTTGATGAGCTGTTAATCAAGCTTGGGCATTTGATAACATGCCTGACTGCACCGCCAGTCACGCCTCTGTTTGCCCCCACAAAGCAGCACATGATGTGACTCAAAATTGGTCAATCCTAATAAATCACTGGCCCCTTTTAGAGCTGCCCTGGCACAATAGTCAACTGATTATCAAAATAGATGGGTATTGTCAAAGGCGATGTTCTCAGAGTAATGTGTTCATTGCTTTGTGTTTTGGCCGAGCATGATGTATGACCCCCAAAATATGGAAAAGCGGCGCCAATTGTGTCACTGTGGAAAAAATTAATCCACTGGTTGTGATGAGCAGCTGGTCTTCACACTGTTGTAAATACGAGCTGGAATAAATCACTTTGATGCCAACTTCCTATCCACATTTACAACAATATCTGAGAAGAATCACATGCAGAATCCAAAACTGACGTTCAGTTTGAAGCAGCAATTCAACAGATCACATATCTTTAAAAAGAAAAAATGTTCCCACCTTGTTGGCTTGAAATGGTTTCCCAGGACTGAAATGTAGAATTGCTGTTCTTTTGGAGAACATTTGATTCAGATGATTTTGGCAGAAGTGAATTGTAGAGACGTGATCTGTTCTTGTGTATTTTTGATTTTTAGAAACTGGTCACCATTGCTTTTCATCACTGCTGTGTGGAGACCTTTTAAAAGTGACAAATGATGATTATTGTCGGTCACCCTCTTGCTTTAAGCTGTAACCAAAGTAGGACTGTCTCTATTGTCTGTCTGAGTCTTTCAACGTGGACTGTTGTGAATTTAAATCTTTCATTATTGTTGTCAGAAAGAAAAAAATGGTGCTTGGTATCTTAGAGGATGTTATATGCAGTACTACTGTCAACAGCAGTCACCTATATTTACCTGTTTTTTGTAAAGCAGTCTATGTATTCTGGTAACTATGACTAAGGTGTTAAAAGGCTGTGGAAATTGACCGATTGTGTATAAATGTAAAGTGAAATGTTCTAAAAAAGCAAAGCTTTCCTTCAGCAAAAGAAATAGTTTTTGATAAACTTATCAAAGAAAAAAGAACTCACTTTGTTTCATTCTTGTTTTTTCTTCTTTATTCTCTTGTGAGAGAAGAAAAGCTGAGCTCTGCAGAGTAAACGTTGTCTGCCGTTTGAAAAAGATTGCAGCTAGACAAAGCATGAAAGTAATTGCCTCCTAAAGATCAAATCACATTTATCCCGTCTTGCAATTAAAAGTATCATTAGCATTTAAATTGCCAAATAAGATTGTGATCAACAAAAATCAATGAGAGCACCAAGGATCAGCTTCAGCACTTTATGTTGTTTTCATACGGCTCTTCAGTCCAAACGCTTCTGGGGGATGCGACACTTTCCTTTCTCACCTTGTAGTGGACAACAGGAGTGTTATAGTGAGAGACATTCAAACTCTGATTATATGAGGACAAAAACATCCCATCACTGACCCAAAATGATCTAAAGGGAATCTTTTTTGTGAGTGCATTGTAAAAGTCATTTTCTTTGCTGTAAATCTTCCCTCACAGATTACTCTTCTCAATTTAAGGATTAGTTATGTTTTCTCCTCGTTATCCCCCTTCAATCTCCCTTTAAGCTGCCCTGAGCCTTTTGTGGCCAACAGAGCGAGGAGCTGCAAGGTCCTCAAGGTGGATGTCTGGGTAGGACACAATGGAAACTTGAATGTAGCTTATAGTTCTCGCCCACTGCTTTCTGCTCCCAACAGGCTTGTCCTGCTTGTCAGCTTTCATTTGTGTCTGCGTCTCGCAGAGCCAACGCCCCATGCTGCCAGCATCGCATTCAGCACGAAGGAAGTCAGTGTGATCCCACAGCTGAGAAGCACATGAGATGATCAAGCCGAGTAGAGCATCACTGTGTATGACTAATGACTGATCCAGTCAACATTAAGTAGGAAATAATAGCTATAATTATAATAGCTGCAGACACAATTCTGTGGTGCATTACATTTCAGTCACCATATATAACAATATACACATTTAGGAAAAAACTATCTTAACAATAATTCCTATTTACAGGCTCTCAGTCTCAGACTATCAATAGATACAGGAAACTAGTACTTCCTTCATTTGTTCTGTACATTTCCCCTCACATCTTTTAATTCTCAGTTGCAGTCTGAAGTAAACAAAAGGTTTTGTGGAAAGGTTCAATGATTTTTTTTTCAACAACATTCACGATGGAAGAAAATATTTATGTATTTAAGATCAAAGGCTAATCTTTTTCAGTAGAAGCTCAGTGCTGCGCAGTATTACTATGAAGAGGAAGGCATTCACCTGTGGAAACCCAGTTTCATAACGACACACGTACTGGAGACATCGGTCCACAGCAAAGACAAAAGAAAGACAAATTGTATGAGTTAGATCAATTGTTCTGTTCAATCTAGGTTCTGCTGTTACACATTAAAGACCAGCAAAAGTCCCCAAACACAACACTGAGATGCATTACATGCTTCTTCTGTCTGCCCTGAATGAAGTGCATACATGTCCGTGTCCTCACTATCACTCGTAGTGGGACTCATCAGCCAACAGAGCGGCGAATAAAGGGGAAACTTGTTTCTTCTCCAGCAGTAAGCCCAACTCTTCACGTGGCCCCACCACTTCTTAAGGTGACAGGAAGTCATGCTCATTTCAAGTATTTGAGAAAAAGACTTGAATGTACACCACATTCCAAAGCTCACAATTGTGATAGACTGTAAAATAAATGTTTCGCACCAGACCAATGTACTGTGACTATTTCCCGTTTTATTGTAACCTTGGGCTTTCAGTGAATTAATCATTATCGGAATTAGTCCATAACTTACTTATTTTTAAATGTGATGTTGTCACAAAAAAATCAATTCTACTCCAAATTGTGAAGCATGATCATGCGTTTATTTCGCATATCTAAATTCAACAGATTCTTAGTTTGCATGTGTTGCCCATACACATATATATTACATGCTAATTCTTTGCAGGCACTACATTTGGTGTCACCTTTGAATTATGGCAGAATAAGGAGCAATACTCCAACATGAATTACATTCTGCACCTGCTGAATACTGAAGGAGGGAGAAAAGAAAAACAGTAGGAAATCATGACGAGTTGATAACGCTCGCTAATTAAATAGCTGAGCTCTGATATGGCAGTGATGTGCTGAAAAGAAGTCTTTTAATAATGTGGCTTGAATTTGCCAAATTGCTGCCTTTGTTTCTCATTATATCGACACACCAGACTGTGTCACAGTATGTAACTGATCTGCAACATTAGTTCAACTTGATCACCAACAATAAAAAGAATGAACATTTCTTAGGCAAGGTGGAATACAACTGAATTATCTTCAGATATTCATATCAATATTTTATGATGAAAACAAACAGTGTATCTTCACAATAAATCTGTAGGATTGTCTGTAGGATGGAGATGAGGCGTAACTTGAGTTACACAGCACACACACAAACTGTATATTTATCTTGGCGTCTGCTCGTCTGAGCATTAGCCTGTTGTCTGTTTGTATACTCTGCACACATAGCACTTCATCAAACACTGTTGCTACTTCCTGGCCCTTTCTCCCGGTATTGTGTCAAACAGTAGCGACAGCCTATGCACCGACAGTCTCCCGAGGCTGCTTGTGTGTAACGTCATTACAAATGTTGCTGGATTCAATCAAAATAGGGAGGTATGACAGAGAGAATGCGGTTGCCGTGGGATGGTAGTTATAAGACGTGGGAATATCCTCATATTGGTCATATTTAATAAGCCACTCTGCATGTGAGGCCCCAACACAGTACCTATTTGAACATGCTACCTTGCAATCAAATGTAATCATCAGACACCACATTTGGAGGAACTGTAGGTCAACATTTTGCAGCAGGATCTGAATGCAAGTGTTGCATCTTGCATAAATAATGCATGATTTCATACTACTTGGATAAATCTGTCGAATCTTGATGATGCCACGAAAGACAGTTAATATTGTGTCAAGCTGGGTGCTGCTACATGTCATTTGTTATGACAGGACATGAGGACTTCATTATTTTTCTACTTCGGCACACTGAAAGAAAAGTCATCATTTTCTGTATCATTGTAAGGCGGAGAGAGGCTGAATTTATTTTATATCACACATTCATCAACAGAAAATGATCTTGTCAGCTGCCAAAGCTTTTTTTTTTAAGTTTTCACCTTTATCAGAATCCAGTCAATCAGAAGCAGTGGGTTTAAATACTTTCTAATGAGCATGCTGCTGTACCTGCGGAAACCGTATTTCCACAAGCCTTGCAATTATCTGTCTGAGAAAAAAAGAAGGCGCTGCGATGTAGAAGCGGTGATGTGCTGCACGCTGCCTTTCTGTGCATTCGCTGTGCCTCACTGCCGCAGGCAGGCTGAGCAGGGTGCCACATGAATCTGGCAGTGGCACAGCAGCCCTGTCTGGAGACAAGGTGATACGGACTGGAAATAATGAGCGTGAAAGAAAGAGTTAAGAGGTGCACTCATGCACAAATTTTCTGCACATTAAAACGCCAGCATGGCCTTGCAGAAAGGTCATGTTATTCAATAAGGATGTGAACCAGTGCGAATGGGAGGCAGGAGGAGCTGGAGATAATGCATGTAGGTACACAGTTCTGTGTCTGTGCTCCACTTCATTATCTTTGATCACTCCTGATATCATGTCAGAGTACAACAGATGACATCTGACTGCCTGCATGTCGGAGGGAAGGGTTGTTCTTTGTAACCATTCTGTATTAGCAACCCTTCTGCTTTCCTGTCTGAAACAATTATCCAGATATGTTTCAAACTTTTTCAGCATCGAGCTTTCAGTCTTTCTTGTCCACGATTCATATATTATGTTTTATTGTCATATCAGTGACTATGTGCTGGAGTGGCTTTTAGCTCCAATGAAAATGACATTGTTGATTTGAAGAAAACCCTTTAAAATGCGAGCTTATGAATAGGCAAAGGTGTTTTGCCAGGTGTGTCATCAGGGGAGCAGGGTGAGATTAGAGATGTTAGTACAAGGGATTCAGAGAAAGTTAAAGAGCAGAAGGTGCCAGCTGTGGATGATATGTCAAACAAAGAGTCACTGCACAGTAGGCAGGGTGTTTGTCCACATGGCATTGGATGAGACTCAGCCAGCCCTGAGGACTTGACTCACTCATGCCCTTCTCCCCACCCCCCTATACCCCCTCCATTCCCATCTCCTCACCTCAGTGTTCAATTACAGCCTGCTCTCATTAGCACAGTGTCTCTCCAGCGAGAGCCTTTGAAAGGGCAGGGATGGCTGCCGCTGCAACAAAGTCACCAACACGAGATCTATCAAAATCCAAGGAAAGAGTGAAAAAGGCAAGTGCAGGCAGGACTTCTCATTATAGAGTGCTGTAGAAGGTGAGGGACGTAAAGAGCGGCAGTCCCTTACTGTGCTGAGTGTCATGTTGTCTTTTCACTCTCTTAACAGGACTGACCTCCCACCTGCCCACAAGCCAGCCCCTCCTCCACCCAAAAAGAAGAATAGTGACATGAAGGGACACTTGACATCTGACGACATCCAAGTAAGATCTCCCTCTTCCTCATTTCTATGTGTTCTCGTTCCATCTGGCTGAACTTGTCAGAATTCTGTCTGAAATATCTACAATTTCGTCACAATTCTGAGTGAAACTTAATTCCAATTATAAGCAGAAAGTGAAAAGTCGACTCCAGAACATGGAGCAGTACCTTTACACATCTATGAGTGGAATAAAGCCTTAATATGGCCAAAATTTACTCTTTCCTTTTTCTTGAAAATATATTTTTATCGACATCAACTTGACTTTATGGTTAAGGTTTGAATGTTTGTGCTGTGAAAATCTTCTCTCTTCTCCCCCGTATTTACAGTGAACATAAAGTGTGTTCAATGCACTTACAGTACGTGCAGCTGAAGGTACCTGAGTATCTTAAAAAAAACAACATCTTACATGACATATAAACATCAGCCATGAAGGGAAATATAAATTATAAATATCAAATATCAAAAAGAACGCTTTTGCAGAGTTGAAAGCATATCCAGAAAGTTTTTTTTAGACTAAAACATGTGCACAGAGGGGTTGTATGTTGACAACTACATAGTTCTTTTTTTTTTTTTTTAACTTTATTGCCTTTATCAAACTTGCAGGCAATACAAACACAGACATACATTCAATTAAAAAATACACAGGAAGACAAATAAGAAAACACATAAAAACAAAACCAATTACAAAAACTGAGATAACAAAACAAAACAGACAAACAAAAAGGTCACCTTGTCATTAAATGTTATACATCACTTGATTGTACAAAGATTATACTTGATTATACTTTGCATAGTTCTTATCATTGAACTGATTTAAAGGAGAAGTTCATTCTTTTTAAACCTGGACCTTATTTCTGGCATAAAATAAGTTCATCTACTCACCGATAACAGTTTGGTGAAAGTCGGCGTCCTTCGGAAGATATTTAGATCAATCCATCAATATCCATATAACGGGAGAGAACAGGAAATAGACAATGCAGCCTCTAAATAAGGCATTATCTGTCTTTGTTTCACCAATACTTTAAGAAGAATGAATGAATGAATACGTACTATTGCACTGTTAGCTCAGAGCTGCCGTGTTGTTGTTATTGGGGGCTATCGAGGGGCTTATCGGGAGCTTTCTACACATGCATCTACTGGGATGACGTCATCAACCCGCGCCGCTGCAGCACAGCTCATTCACTCTGTGCTCTGTGACGGTCGGCTAACTTCACACGGAGTTTGCTGCTGCTAGTTTTGTGAAACATGGCGGGATATTTATCAGATTTTGACGATGTGGACGACGACTTTGAGTACGATGGACGTCGTTACCGGAGTAACCCCGGATATCCCGGGATAACAACCACACGGTTCATTCATTCATTCGTCTTAAAGTATTGGTGAAATAAAGACAGATAATGCATAATTTAGAGGCTGTATTGTCTCTGCCCTGTTCTTTCCCGTTGTATGGATATACACGGATCTTGAGGGATCTAAATTTCATCCGACTTTCACCAAACTGTTATCGGTGAGTAGATGAACATATTTTATGCCAGAAATGAGGTCCTGGTTTAAAAAAAAAAAAAAAGAACTTCCCCTTTAAGTGTGTTTATTCATTTAGTTTAATTCTGACCTCGGTAAGTGAGAGGCAATAAACGCTTTGTTTTACACCCGTATTCGAACCAATATTGACTGGCTTTGTGAGGAAATCTACTAAAAAGAATTTATGAGGACACTCATCTGGGGCAAACAAAACATTCACCCACACTGAAAAGACTGCTGCTCAGTCCCTGGCAGTGATTCTGTCTAAATGTAGAAGTTTGAATGGTTGTGTGGACACCACATGTTCCAGTTGTCCCGTCAGATCCTGGCATATTTAAAAGGAAGCAGGTGAAAGCATGTCCCCAAAATCTATACTACATTATTAACAAAAAAAAAAAAGTGACAGGATTGAGCATTCTCAAAACAGACTGCAGTAATCGTGTTTGAGTTATTTTTTAACATGCTTTCATCTGGAAAAGATTAAGACTAATTATGCATGGCCAACAGAGCCAAAAGCACATTTGAAAACAAAGAAGAGCTGTATCATTTTAGAAAATTATACATGTTGAGAAAAAAACCAGGTATACTATAAACAGTGTCGGCTAAGTATAATCATTTTGTTGTAGGGAGCATTAAAAGAGGCCACTTGTGTCCTCCCTTGAAACTACGACTTAAACATAAACTGTTCGAGATTCTCACTCCAATTTCAAAACTTTCATTGTTACACTGATTCTGTATAGCTTCGTGTTGATGTCAAGATACTTGTGTGGGTTTCAAACTACTATGAACGAGAATGCAGCTTTGTTGTCATGGACACAGTAATTCTCAGATAATGGTGGACTGATTTTCTGATTTAAATCACGAAACATAATAATTCCAAGAAGTCCTCAGACAGCAGGGATGATGGAAGAGCAGCACAAATGCAAGAGTGCAATAGCTTTTTCTTATTTACTTATTATTTAGAGTTTTTTTGAAGATTGTTTCTTTTTCAGTTTCTGTTTTGGTTGAGTTTGATCAACAACAAAAAAAAAAGACTGCTTGGTTAGGTTTAGGCACTAAACACTTTTAGAGGGGTTTACAGTCATGGTATATGCAGCCTGACATTACCAGACTAAAGTTGATTTAATTCATGGTGTTTCACAGAAGTGGTGGTGTTGTCATCTAAGCTCAAGACAAAAAGTAAAATAGCTACATTGGTCCACCACACAAAAGGCTGCAGAGTCACATTAAAGGCTACAAAAAGTGTGTGATGACTCGATCTTATTGATCAATTTCCATTTTTTAAATACACAGACACAGCTAATGTTTCACTACGTGATTATGTTGAACATCGACATCTTTACACACGATGACGTATACATTACAAGTTTCACAAACAGTTTTCACTGAGACAGTCCAGTAGATTTTAAACAAATGTAAAGCGCGTCCAAACCTGCAGAAATGTTATAAAGTTTGCAGATTCTTTTAAGAATTGTCAAGAACTGGACTCAGCAATACTCAAAGGAAAAATGGGGAGATGAAGTGGAGATAAAATCTTATTGGATCCAGAATATTTCATGATTCACCTAAATGTTAGTTTGAGCACCTGGTGTTACCACCGCTGGGGTAGTTTTAGTTCTATGATACTCTGAAACTTGCAATCTAATTGGGGGACATCTGGAAACTGAAAGTAATTGAGAGTTTTGAAAGTGCAAGAAGTGTGTCTTTTGAGTTCTCGCACAAAATATCTGACTGTTCACTGATGATTAATAGCAAGAGGAAGCTGTAATAGACAGATTGCAGAACCTAATTTGTTCAGTTCAGTGGCTGTTCTTGCCTGAAAAGAAGCTTCACACGCATTTAAACTCACATCTGGAGGGATAAAACACAGCAAAAGAAAAACTTTGCAGCAGGTTTATGACATCACGGGTAAAGTCTGCATGAACAAACAATAATCCCTGATGCATAAAAGAGAAGCTGTTATACATATATAAGCTGTATATCATGCTCAATATACAGTACGCATATCAACAAATGAAGTGAGATTAGAATGCCAAAGTTTCAGGTGTCAATAACTGTAGCTATTATTAGTTTTGTATTGCAGCAGCTCGTGATGACCGAATCTTAGACTTTTATTCATAAATGGTCTCAATGGAAAAAGTAGGTTTTAGATGATGCACAATAAATCTAGATGTCATCTGAGCTACAGCTTCTAACAACAAGCAGAAAGCAGCACCCAAATATGTCCTGGTGGGTCATTTGCTCATGCAGGCCAAAGCATGTTAACAGTCGCGTTGTAAAAAGAAGACATTTTAGTCTAAAGATGATTGTTTCATAACCCTGACCAAATAGTTTGGATTACAAATTCTGACCAAAGCCTCTTACACACAATAACTACTTTCCATTGATTTGGTGCCAACTGAACATGCTGCTGAGTGACTTACCCTGTTGGTGCTTTTTAAGATGGAAATCCGAGTGGCTCAAACCTACTAACCTGAACCTATCACCTTCAACATAGCACAGATGCTAACAGCAGACAGTCACAGCAGCAATGGGTTCATTTAGGATGATTGGATTTCCTCTGCTACGGTTTCAGTGACAGTCGCATAGCTGCCGAACTAAGTCGTTATTTCTCAGCATGTTAGATAAATGAACAAGTGAAATTTGTTTTAACAGCTGAAACCTCTACTCTGTATCACCATAAAGCATTATTTCAAAAGTTCCCATCCACCATTGTTTATTTTTTTAGATTATTTTTAATCATAGTGCTCCATGTTTGTCCGTAAGATAAGGAGTTTTATTGCTAAAAGAAAAGCTAACACACCTAAATTAAGTGGTTAGAGGCCAAACCCTTCTGCTCAAATGGACTTTGGTATTTAATCTTCTATTAAAAATGAAGAAAGCATATAAGCATATATAAATACAGATGAATTCACAATAAAGTTGATCTTCTACATATATTTTTTGATGGCTAAATGCGTCAGAGCATTCACTTAAAGATTTTCCTGTCCACTGCTTTGAGTCTAAGGCCTTTTCAGAGACTTTGAGGGAGTTGTCACCACCTTGACGTTTTCAAGTATTTCAACTAACTGTAAACATCTATGCAAAAGTGACACATATGGTTGTATTCTGAAAAGCCTAACAAAAAACAATATGAGAGTGAAGTGAATATAATACAAACAAGTTTTATTTAAATTGATGGGAAACACAACTGTACAAAAAAACAAGTTTTAGAGGTCTTCAAACAGTGCAAGAAAACACACTATAAATGTATCTAGCCAAGACTTTTGAAGGTTGAACCTTCTAAACAAAAGTGTTGGCTGCATAAAGGTAAAAAGTGCAGTCAGAAAGGTTTTTTTGTTTTCAAACTGTAAAAAAGTAATTGTAGCCCCTTTCACACTGCCGAATAACCCGCGTTTAATTCGCGAATTTAGCGTGTCCGCTGTTGTGTTCACACTGCCGACCCGGGCTGCCGCGTCAACTCGACTCGCCTTTCGACCCGCGTCGGACCCTAGTCTTTTTGCCGAGCCGAGTTTGATGTGAACGCAATCGACGCAGGTCGGACGTGGGCGTGACGTGAGGAGTTTAAAAGACAGAATGGACAACTGATTCAGAACAACAGCGACAGGTGAGGACAAGTTTCACTCTGTTTTAGCCTACATCAAGTTGGAGACATTTTTTAATATGGCCAACTGGTGAGACAAGGAGGTCCGCGAGCTCCTCAGCCTCCGAGCAGAGGACATTATTTTCCGCCACATTTCGGGGACGGTGAAAGATGGACCTCTGCTGGAAGGGCTGGCGAGAAAGATGGGAGAGCGCGGTTTCCCACGCAGCAAGACGCACCGTAAAGTAACATCTCCATGAACTGCATTGCAAAAATGAGTTCTCAAGGTGTCCCGCCATCGTTTGTTTGAAAAATTTGATGCAGACAGGTGTATTTAACCCTACCTCCGACGCATGGCTTGTGCCTACGTCATTGTACACGCCCAGCATTTTATGTGTTTCGTGTGACGCTCTGCCACTAGGCAACGCCCCCTGAACTCGGCTTCAGGCGACACGGGTCACCCTGACACGCCAAGCGTTCACATTGCTCGACGCGGGTCGAAGGTGCAATTTGAACCCGCTAAGATAGCGGGTCGCAGTGTGAAAGGGGCTAGAGACTCCAGGCATTGTCTCTGAGAGTTGAATACAAATTAGATGGGTGTGTAACACCCCTGATTCCCCCCACCCCCCTGTCACTCTCCATGTGATAAATGTCTGTCACTGGCAGGACATTGCTGCCTTCCCCCACATGCTGGCTGAATGGGGCGTGTTCTCACCTGTGAATAGCCACTCAATCACCTGGTACTTTACATGTGAATAGCGATAGGTGTGGCCTAGGAGGCTGCTGCAGTCTGAGACTACAGAAAATCCAAAGATTTCTGTTCACTCTCTTTAAAAAGGGCCAGCTATATAATTTATTTTAATATATATATATTTGAAAACTAGAAGTTTCAAGGTTTTTAATGGTGTCACTTATATGTTTGAATGACAAAAACTCACAGAGTTACAGATGTGTTTTTGGAGATGTGTAAAAAATCCCGCCGGCGGGATTTAGAATCCAAGTTTTATAACCGCAGTGTCATTTCACAAGAACACCATTCAAGTAACCTAAAAGCGTTCCAAAGAACGCAAAAATAACACAAAAATCCTATCCAAAGAAAACTAGAAGCGGCAGAATGTCTTGAATATTTTCTCACATAGTCCGCAGTTTTGTGGGATCTGAGATAAGAACAATGGTCCAGTTAAACGGCGAGGTCAAGCTTTATCTGTTGCTCGACTCAACTGTGCAAGAAACCGCCATATTCGCATTTTGGTGATCATAAATCATCCCTTCAAATTTACAGAAGAGTTCTTCAGGCTTATTTAAATTCAAATTTAAACCTGGAAGCGGATGCTGCAGCTTTGTGGCAGAACAGCCAGGCCATCAACGTTTAATTTCACACATTACAAACACTTGGTGTAGGAGGTCAAAACTTTTATGGTCTGAACAAATGTTACCTCCACCTAAGTGCATATGAATTGTGGTGTTCAGCTCCCTATGTGACCACTCAGACATTAAATGCTTTGCCTTTTGATGTGGAAAACTTCCCAACAAGTAAGTGCATATTGACTGGCATTCAAAAGCTACTTTTGAAAGGAAGAAAAAAGTGGATCAGAAAGCATTTGTCAGCCCTTTGATCCCTTAAATTGAATGGCATAGTGGTGTGGAGTGGATATGCATTATTCAAATACTTTATATGAATATCACATATTTTTTGTTGACAGCTTCATAGTTCTGGCTTACTTTGAATTCTTTATTTATTTATATTACTTGTCATTGAAAAATTCAGACAATTGCTTAATGGAAGTTTTGGGAGCCTTCATTTGCCCTAAGAATATTAATTAACGAATTAATGTCATGAAAAACCTCTAGAGACTGTTGTGCATACTGAAATAAAACCCTTAAAAGGCACTTCGCTGCAGGGTGATTATGACAGAATTTGATGGATCCATTTGCACAGTGAGGAAAGTCTAGCTTAACCAACTAACTAGCTAAAAAGTACAATTATAGGCTGCTCTGTGGATACAATGCTTCTGTTATGTATGTAAATGTAATGATTTTTGATAAAAAAAAAAAGGAGCATAAGGTTGCAAAAGCTGTGCATTTTCATAACTGTATTTGTTCGACTACATCATGTGCCCAACTACAGACAAAAGTGCTAAAAATTCAAGCTTAAAACAATATGACACAACACAGAAATGTACATTAATGCAGTGACTTTTAGAGAGGCCCATCAGTTCCTGAGTTTAACCGAAGGAAACTGTCCGTGCGTGTCATGTAGGAGGTTAGCTGGTGTTTAGGGAGGATACTGGCGTCAATTTTTAGTCTTCCAGATCATATCGATCCTTAGAATTTGAATAAAGGCAACTGGACTTCTTTTTTCTTGGTTCTTGATGACATTTCACCTCAATTCAAAAGGCTTCTTCACTTCTAACTCATCGTGGGGAGTTTCGGCTTATAAGTAGTTGAGAGACCGGTCATACTTGGCGGATCATTAAGGTCACATGTCTGTCACTGACTCACCTGAGCATTGTGTAGGTTGTTTATGCTGTGGATCATTCTCACCTGGGAGTCTTTTTACTTGCCTGACAAACAGGTTTTGATCAAAAGATGGTTTTGAAACCACCCAAAAGACTGTCAAGTCACCTCCTCGATGTTCAACGATGGTTTTTCTCCTCTGACATAGATGACATCCTTGACGCCTCTCTCAAACCATCTGTCTTTTCTGTCTTTATTACTGTCTCCAAAAGAGTGCTCCCTCTTGTTGAGATGTAGTTGAACTGCTGAGTCTTGACCCGAAGAGCTGGCTCTCATGTGTTGTGCCATGTGCTTCTGAAGTGGTTGTTTAGTTTCTGCTACATAAATATTTTTCAGTCAGTGGTGAGTCAGTGACTCACATGTGATCTTAATGACCCACCAAGTGTAAATGTTCTTTTAACTATTAGTGAACTGAAACTCCCCACAAACTAGTTCAAGCTGAAAAAAGCCTTTCGGATGAAGTCCAGCTGCCCTTATTCAAACTCTTACAATTGTTTAGGAGGATCACACCAAACGCTGATTTAAGATTTCATATTCTATTCATCTTTCTTTGAAGTTATTCCCTTTTTCTTTTTTAGTAAGTATGTCACAGCTATGGAGCTGCTCTGATGTAGAACTAACTTCATATTTCAGAGAAAAGTGTTGTCATCAACAACATCAACAACATATTCCTGATGGTATATATCAAACCCTCCTCCCCTGCCTGAAATACAATACTTGCACAACACTGTTTGTGGAAAACTTTCAGCCTTCACCATCGTCTTCATCGTCTAATTTTCTTTAAATGTCCTCGAATCATCACTGTTGAAATATCTCGACTCACAGCTTGTGTAAAACACGAACCACAACCTAATCGAGATATTCTGCTGTCCTGCTGCCAGACAAACATAGCAGTGCCTGAAACATCCACTTAATAATGTGACAGCATGATCCTGTTATATGTTGCATTGTCACCTTCAAATATCATTCTCTGCAAATCCAATGTTTTCTGTGGTATTCCGTTTATTGTAAATATTTGTCTCAAGACAGAAACTCTCCTTTATAAGTGTACTTGAGTTCCAACAGAAAGAAAATATCTGATGTGTTGCAGATGTCTGCATCTGAGACCATCAACTGATTTGTCAATAATTATATAAAATGAGCCCAACTTTTTTCTATTGAAACGAAATGTAATTTTATAATAAGACATAGGTTCCAGCTCATGATTATCTCTAAATCTGTTCTTTTAATTGCTTTTTTTTCTAATTGAAGATTAATTCTTTTCTTGTGTTCAGAATGAATATAAAATGTTTCTAAAAGTTCCGCGCACATATTTGAAAACTGTGTTTAAGAAGCTGTAATAAATGTATGATAAACAAGTTTTCTCATCAAATTTCACCTTCAAGTATGAAATGGAATCCCTGTTGCTATATGGTGCAACTCTCTTCCAGCTTTACGGTTGCGTTAGCGTTTCTGCTCTGCTATTTCCAAGCTTTGCATCATACATTTGTGTGATATGGAAGTGATTAATTTGACAAAATAACTCTGGTGCACATGAAGAGTTCAACAGAGCAGCCAAAGTTTAAACTACTGTCAAGACGGAGTCCTTGTCAGGTCTGGGATTAATTCTGTGGGTTTCTGCTCATTAGCACTAAAGAACAATCCGAGCAAAGGAAGTCAGAAACAGTCAACATGTTCTGCTGCTGATGTGTTGTGGCATTAAACTATACATCCAGCTGAAGGTGGCAGTTTCAGTGATGAACTAATTGCATCCTCATGAGGAGCTCCAGAATGAAATGAGTTTTGCTAAGCTCCTGCTGTTTCTTGCAGGTGGTTCATCTCGACAAGGAGGAAGAAATGCAGAAGCTGCCTCTTCAGCCTCCTTATTACGACATGGCACCCTCTGAGTCGACCCCCTTCACTGATAAGCCGGTGAGCAGTGATGCCATGAGCAGGTTCACAGTCATTTCTCTGTTACAGGGTCGGCACGACCGCTGTCTTCAGCCAATTTGGTTCTAAAATTGTGACCTTCTGTGACTATTATACTTGGGTGTATTTGAGAGCTGATTTACGGTGTTTGTTGCTCTGAAAGCTAACTGAGGATATCTTGTCTTTGCTTGCTTGCTGTCAAAAGTGGAAGCTGACCAGTAAATCCACAGGGTGCTTTGGCTAAGCTTCTTATCTCATCATCTACATCTGCACCTCTCGTCTCCTATGTTAATGTGGCCGGCTGACATCCTCGCTTTCTCTGTGTGCACTGTTTCATTCTGACCCCAACATTCACCACTGCCTCTGCCCTCTGCCTCACCTCTCTACCACTCCATCTAATCCACCATAATTACTTGCGGGTTTGCCTGGCAACCGTGTGCATAAATTGCAGTGTGATGCTCTGCAGTGCATCAACGCCCCTGCCAGTTGACTGTTGACTATAAAGTGCTTGGCTTGTTGTATCCGATGCCTCTGTAAACTGTAGTGAACCTCCCTCAGTGGCATAGATGCTTAAGAAAATTGGGGTATTTATTTGCTTTGGCCTCGATCTCAGCTTTTAGACAATGTATGTGCATGTATGAACTGTGTGTGCTGTGTGTGCCTAGCAGAAAACAAAAATCCTCTCAACTGTGTCTGTGGTTAATGTGAGCATCTCCCAGAGCAACTATGCACAAGCTAACAGGAACTCTTTTTTTTAATTTGTGTTACTGATTCTACCTGCAATGCTAATGAAGGTAAGAGGTGTCACAAAGAAACATCTGCTGTTTGTGTAGACGGTAAGGTGCTGCATGCTCATTCAGAAACTTTAACTTGTGTCTTCTTATTTTCAAGTGGATCCTAAAGCACATAGATGACAGCAAAAACACTTCCAAACAACATTATGTAACACCGAACGCAAGCACACAAAGGGCTTAAACACCCTTTCCCATTCACAGTCCTGTACCTCTACAAAACAACAAAAGATCAAACACATAAATCAAACAGTATCAAACTATAAAGAAAGGGAAAAACATGTGAGAGGTTGTTTTAAAACATTAAAATAAAGCACATTTAAAGCAATGAAAAGAGAAAAAATTACAGGGAAGGTTATTCCAGTCTTCAGGATGTTTAAATGGAAATCACAGAAAGTACAAACAACTTCTTTCAAAATCCTTTGAGTAAAAACATGAGAACACTACGTGTATCTGCGTGAATATGTTCATTCTATTGGGATCAAACATTATTTCAAATTATATCAATAAATGTAAAGGATATTCAAAATGAATGCATTTGAAAATGAACAGAACCCGATGAAAATGTTTTCTAGATTTTAGCTGAAGCCAGTTAAGTGAAACAAACATGAAACAATGGTGAGTTCTATGCAAATGTCTTCAAACTAATCTAAGAACGATGAAAACAGCATTCAGAGGTCTGAGGTTCGTGTTTTTATAGGCAATATCAGCATGAACACTTTATCCTTATAAGCAATAACAATGAGAGACTAACTGATGACAACGTGGGTGTTTTTTACACTTATTTAGTCAGTTTAGTCAAATCAACTGACATTTTCAGAACAATTTCTAAATAATCATCAAAAGTTTATGATTCAAATTAAAAGGTAAGTGAGGTAGTCTTTTCCATTTTTCGTACAAATCACATGAAAAGACAACCGGTGACAGAGTTTATAACCTCATACACCAAAGCAATAATCAGTAAGAAATGTCTGCATCTTCAGCAGCTTCACCTTCTCTACATCTTCCTTTTTTCTTCCAAACAACAGACCAAATGTTGCAAACATCACTCGTGCAACATAGTTTTCAGAAGTTATATCCTTGAACTATACAAAAGACTCTATGGTGAGCAAACAACAGTGATGTAATGACAAAAAAAACACTGCTCTGTTTAAATTTTTACATTTATGTTCCATTTTGTCTCGGTGAATACTGTAACTAGACTGTCGGCCATCCTCTGCTGGAGAGTGAATTCCTCTTAGACGGGGAGATAGTACGTCTTAGTGGACAGTTGGATGTGGTCTTTGCAGTGTATTAAATTGCTATTTGTTTGCCTGAGAAAACCCTACAGAGGGCCCTTACATCCCACTTGGTTCTTGACATCAGTTTAGTGACTAAGAGTCCTTATTAGATTAGATTGGATAATCTTTAATATCCTCTCGGGGCAATTTGATTCCAAACAGTCATCCCAAATACACACTTAATCTTTGAAAAGTAATACATAAGGATGTTAATACTCGTACACAATATCCTTCCATCCGTTCATGTTCTTCCACTCATCCGAGGTCGGGTCCCGGATCAACAGGTCCAGAGAGAAACCCAGACATCCCTTTCCCAAGATACACTCTCCAGCTCCTCCTGGGGAATCCGTTCCCAGGCCAGAAGGGACATTTAATTCCTCCAGCGAGTCCTGGGTCTGCCCCTGGGCCTGCTCCCAGTAGGGAGTGCCCAGAAAACCTCCAAAGGGAGACAGCCAGGAGGCATCCTAATCAGATGCTCCAACCCCCTCTTGTGACTCTTTTTCTGCTAGAGAGACATGGCCTCGGAAATGGAAGAGCTTACTCTCATCCAGACCGCTTCACACTCATATGCGAACCGCTCCAGTGCACACTGAAGGTCTTGGCTTGAAGAAGTCAACAGAACCACATCATCTGCAAAGAGCAGAGATGCGACCCTGAGGTTCCCAAACCAGATGCCCAAAGAGGTTCTGTGACAAGGACTTAGTGCCAGGAATGTGGACACAGCTCTTGCTTTGGTTATTCATGGGCCGGATAACTCGTAAAAGCGGCTCTGGTACCCTATACTCCCCCAGCAGCTCCCAACAGAGTCCCTCAGGGAACACAGTCGATCTTACTTTGCTTTCATCGTTTGAAATCAATTTTTACCTTAATTACGCTTATTGCTTATTGCGATTTCAATTGTTGAAATTGTTTTAATGTTACTATTGCTTTTATTCATCATTTTGATGTTTTTATCTTATTTCTGTCAGATGTACAGCACTTTGTTTCAGCTATGCCTGGTGTTAAAGCGCTTTATAAATAAAGCTGATGATGATGATTATACGACTACAAAGTCGACTTTTGGCCTAATGTGGCCTGGTTCCAGATACACTTATGAACCACCTTATCCTCGAACATAGTGTCTGTAATGGACAATCTATGGCTAGCACAGAAGTCCAAAAACAAGAAGTCCACTCGGATTCAGATCCTCCCAATAACGCCTCTCCAGGTCACTCCGTCTGCCAACATGAGCATTGAATTCCCCCAGAAGAACAGTGGAATCCCCAGGTGACACCAGCATAAAAATAAAGGCAATATCAGTCATTTACAAAATAAATTATCTCTCTAAAGGTCTCCACTCCATGTGAATATTTTCTATGGAGCCTGAGAAATAAAAGTTTCAGTGGACTATTAAAGTTTTCCAGAGGAAATGCTTGGAAGCTGTTTTGAAGTACTGTCCAGAATTTAAGTTTGATTTTTTTAGACAATACTTTAGGTCCAAACTCTTTAAAGAAAACTTATCAGAATTGTACAATTAGGACCCATTTCCCTTGTGTTTGAGGGTAAAATATTGTTGTATACAAGTTTTGCATTCTGACCCTTATTAAATAAGAGTAAAATGACCTAACAATAGAATAGAATAGAAAATACTTTATTCATCCCCCAGTGTGGGAAATTCAAATTACTCAAGTAGTTCAATTTTTTTTATATATTTACAATGATTGTATATTAGACAACAACAATAACAACAACAACAACAATACTACTACTAGGCATTTTTCCCAAGTCACTAAAGACAGCTGCCATTAAGCCACTCCTAAAGAAGAGAACTCTAGATGCCTCTATGATGAACAACTACAGACCTGTCTCTAACCTCTCTTTTATATCCAAGATTATTGAGAAAGTTGTATTTAACCAGCTCAACGACTTTCTGAATGAAAGTGGAAGTCTTGATAACTTTCAATCAGGCTTCAGACGTCATCACAGCACTGAAAAAGCTCTGGTCAAAGTGTTAAACGACATTAGGTTGAATACTGATTCTGGTAATGTTTCAGTCCTGGTTCTGTTGGACCTCAGTGCTGCGTTTGATACTGTAGATCACAGAATCCTGTTGCACAGGCTGGAAAACTGGGTTGGACTTTCTGGAGCGGTCCTTAACTGGTTCAGGTCCTACTTAGAAGGCCGGAGTTATTTTGTTACAATTGGCAGCTATGAATCTGAGCGAGTGGCCATGACTTGTGGAGTCCCCCAGGGGTCAATTCTTGGACCTCTTCTGTTTAACTTGTATAAGCTCCCTTTGGGTCAGATATTGCAGAATTTTAACATCAATTATCACAGTTATGCAGACGATACACAACTTTATGTGTCTCTGTCACCGGACGACTGCAGCCCAGCAGACCAGTGTCAGTGTCTGGAGGAAGTAAACACCTGGATGAGAGAGAATTTTCTACAATTAAATGAAGACAAAACTGAGATCATTCTGTTTGGTAGCAAAGAGAAGAGGGTCAGCGCTGGTAAATATCTTGAGACTCGGGACCTTACAATCACTGACCAGGTTCGTAACCTCTGAGTGTTGATAGACTCAGATCTGACTTTCAGCAGCCACATCAAAGCTGTCACCAAGGCAGCTTTTTACCACCTCAGAAACATCAATAGAATTAAAGGTTTCCTCTCCCAAAAAGACCAGGAGAAACTCATCCATGCATTCATCTCCAGTAGACTCGATTACTGTAATGCTCTTTTAACTGGACTTCCCAAAAAGAGCATTAAACATCTGCAGCTCATCCAGAACGCTGCTGCTAGAGTTTTAACCCGGACTAAGAGATCTGAACACATCACACCAGTTTTAAAATCTTTACACTGGCTTCCAGTCAGTCACAGAATAGATTTTAAAAGCCTGCTGATGGTTTACAAATCCCAGAACGGTTTAGGCCCAAAATACATCTGTGATATGTTCAGAGAATATAAACCCAGCAGAGCTCTTAGATCTAAGGACTCAGGTCAGCTGGTCCAGTCCAGAGTCCAGACTAAACATGGAGAAGCAGCATTTAGCTGTTATGCTGCCAGTGGAGATTAAACTTTCACCAAATGTAGACATTTTTAAATCCAGGTTAAAGACATTTCTTTTCTCATGTGTGAAATATCTTTTAACTTATCTAGACTGTTGCCTGTTTTTAAATTCATTTAAATGATTTTATTTGTTTCTCTTTATATTCTTTTATGTATTTTAATGCTTCTTGCACTCCCTGCTGCAATGCTTTTATTTTATGTAAAGCACTTTGAACTGTTTGTACATGAAATGTGCTATATAAATAAATTTGATTTGATTTGATTTGATACTACTACTACTACTACTACTACTACTACTACTACTACTACTACTAATAATAATAATAATAATAATATACACTCATATACACTGCTTCTATGTTGGCAGACCACTCCAGTTAATAAATGACTTAACATGATCGTTAAAATAAATGATAAGGCCTAATTGAGTTCTCATACTGTAAGCATCTAATAACACAGGCAGTGAGAGGGAATATCAAAAAAAGATTCTGTCTCTGCAGGTATCCTTTCCATGATGTTGTCAGACAGTTGAATTAATAATCTCAGCCAATTAGTTGCAAATACAAGCACTTTTAATTTGGCACAGATATTTACAATGTTGTATAAACTCAGAGCTGATTAGTGGGTGCTGATCATAGGTTTTATCCTAGCCTATATTGGTGCATTTAAATACCATACACTTAAATATGCAGAGAAATAGGCCCAAGATTGAAAAATCTCTTTTTTTATCTTCAGTTTTACTTGAGCCCAGAGAAACATTCCGTTTTCAACATTTTAATCTGAAAACAGAGTTCTAGTTTCAAACTCTGAACATGTTTCATTTTGTTTGGCAAAGGTCAAACTAACCAGACTTTTAAGAGGAGCAAAACTTTAGAGCCACTAGTGCGGCTGCTGTATGGGATTAAAATAGTAGGAAACTTAGGAAATGAACTTGTACATTTACAACCTGGACATGTCTTTAGAAGGACCCAGAAGGCTTACAGCTGAGAGCCAATGAGAAGGTCGGGAGATCAAAAAAACGTCTGAAACAGAAAAATATAGAATTGGCAGCAGTATTCTTTCTGCATATAAAAGGTTTTAGTCAATTGGGTGAAGTAAATTTTACATTGAGGCCGAGGTGGAGCAGGTTACTGGGAGTTGATACCAGAGATCCCGTCATTTTTTCACACAACCGTACTCTGGTTAAGGAAGTCAAGAAACAACCGCATGTTCCAAAAACTTCAAAATGCTAAATGCTACTGTAAACCTCCAGGTAAGTTGTTGTTGACTTTACAGGGCAGTAACGAATACTAATAGACAAAATCCCACCCCAACCCACAGCCTGCTCATCCTGCTGTTATAAAAACACATGTCTGTTCCATCTTATCTCACCAAACTTTAGAGCAGTTTATCTCCTCAGGCAGAGACACTGTTAAAGATATCCTTCACACTGACAGAATGTGTTTAGCATTTATTCGTCCATGTATAACTTATTATCTTTACTTATGCATTTTTTTGTGAGGAGCACAATGTGGCTGTATTTTAGCATTTATTGAGTCTTTAAACTTTAACATTGAAACATTACTATCTCATAGCCTTGCCTCAGGTTTACAAGGTCATTTGGCATCCTTTTTATCAATTTCATACAGCATGCTGCAGTGTTTTTCAGAGTGTGTCTTCAATAACTTTACCATCTGGAGTCATATCACATGACCGATTTAAGATAAGGTAGCAGCCTCGCTGAGTCTCTGTTCCAATTTGTGTTCGAACTACATACCAGATTTTAAACTGTGTTGATAGGCCAAGTAAAAACAAGACTTGTGATAAATAGTTGATGCCAAGCTTTTTCCTGAATATTGTCCCGTTTGGCGTACGTTTGGTGCAGGAAGAGACTGTAAAAACGGGCTCTTCTAAGGAAAGCGCTTGCAGTGGTTTTCACAGAAAAACAAACTTTTAAAAAGTTTTTATTACTCAGATTTTACGTTTTTTTTGTACAGTTCGTCAAACTGAAAAAGTAACTGTAAAGTCACACTTGTGAGGTTGTGCTGAAAATAATTACACAGAACAAGGCAAGTTTTTTACTTTTTAAACTGTTTCTAAGGGGAAATATAAAGGTAAAATCAAAAGTAGTCAAAAACAGTCAATTATACCTTTGATAACTGACTTAACTCTGCTTATGTTTAATAAGGTGTTTTTCTTTAATATGACCTTGATTCACATTTTTTTCTCTCAAACATAATCTGATCACATCACAAACAAGGTTTCATGTTTTTTTGCATGTGTTGGATTTCATTCATTAGTCTGTCGGCCGATGTTGATAAAACTTTCTCCGTTATTGATGTATTTTATCAAAACACTCCTCCATCTCAACGAACTTGCAGGGATGACTCGATAACTATCTCCCTTTTCCATTAATTTTGATGGTCTTAGTAGTTATTCAAGAATATCAAACTTCCACGTTCCATTTTACTCTCAAAGGAATTTTACTCTCAAAGGAAGGTTTAATTCTGATAATCTGAGGATGCAGAGGGTAGATTTTCCTCAGATTTATTTCTTATCTCTGAGAACATTCCACTCAAATTGAAGTTTAGGGCTCCACTTAAGATGAACTGAGTGTCACTGCGGTTCTCAAAACCCTATTTGTGAGAGACATGCGTTGACTGCTGAGCGTCGAGTGTTACTAATGATGATTCTCTTGGGGCAAAGCACTATCTGCCAATTTTGAATGTGATGTGCCTGTAATTTTCCTGCTGATTACACTCTGGTCATGACAAATATTCCAGAGATTTAAATATCCAGTGTGTGCAGAGTGTGAGTGTTGGGGAAATATGCAACACTGAAGAGATTGCAGTGTAGATTTAAATCATCGACATGAAATTCTGCAGGAGCTTTAATCATTTCGATGTTATATTTTTCTCAGATTGAAATAAGACCCATTGGTGCAATCCCATTGCAATTCTTATCCACAGCCCTTCACCACCCATCTAAGATGCTCTTTGGGCAAACATGGACGCTTCTGTTTTATATTTACATGGTTTTAACTTAACCAGGGAAAAACATCACTAAAATTCAGCTCATTTCTCAGTTTAAGTCTTTCCAAACAGTCTCATAGCAGGTAGTGGAGGAGTAAAAAAAATTCAAAACACAATTATCTTTTTCTTTTGTTCACGTGAAAAAGAAAATAATCACACACTGAAAATTGTAACCAAAAAAGGGTGAAAAGTTGAAAGTCAATATTTGCAGGCAGCTGCAGCTGTGGAGGTAAACACAAGACTGCCATTATTTTTCTTTAAACCTTTGATTTTCAACACACAGTAAGCCTGTTTATGTGACACTTAATAGTGAGTTATTGTGTTAGTCTGACCTACATCTGACTTCAAATCAAGCCTCTCTAAATTGGAGAAAATGAACTCCCAGACAATGCAGATTTAGCTCAATGTATCTCTGCTTGTATTAAGCTAAACTAAAATCACTCCATAATTTTGCATATTTTTGTAAAAACAGTGAATGCGTTCAAATTCTCATAAAACTGAAATCAGCCCATAAAGATAATGTTTTTACACACAGTCACTTAAGGCATCTCCAGACAGTCGCTTTGCTCTAAAATAACCCTGATTTTAGCATCATCCCATAAAATCACTATGCAAGTAACTTAAAGAGGTCTTTGCAGTGAATTTGTCCACACTTGTGTGTAAGATGATCTCCAACAGAGAAAGTTAGAAGTGGCAGAATGTCTTGAACAGTTTCTCACACAGTCCACAGAGGCGTCAGACATACTTTAGTCAAGGACTCAATGCCGTCCCTCGTACATGGAAAACGGTACGAGAACGGTAGTCCAGCCTGTTTGAGCTGTAACTGAAGCGCAGCTCAACTGTGCATGTAACCTTGTTGATTGATGATTAATGAGATATGTACTGGTAATGTAACTGCTATATTGAACACCACAGCCAACACTAACTGGTTTTCCTATTCCCTAAACGTAAGCAGGTGGTTTATGTGTGCTTTTTTTAGACCGACCACAGAGTGAAGCTGACGTCCAGGTGAAAGAAAGGGACCAGAATAGTTTTATGCAGTGCTGGACCTCACTCTCAGTTAAAATTGGGGGTTAAGTAGCAAGCACAAACCAAGAGTTGCTTGTATCACAAAAATGAATAAATCAATAAAAACATAAAAACATAAACTAAAATTGCCTTACTTGTTGGGCTCTGGACATACACCACATGAAAAGATCTTAAATCTTTGTATTTACCTTTGAAAAACAAATAAAGAAATCTTTGAAAAAAAACAAAAAAAAAAAACTATATCGAGTATGTTGTAACCAATTGTGGTTTCATTAAGATGTAACTTTGCACCATTACCTGAGCATTAGGTTGCCTAGTCCACACATAAACTTTTAAAAATTGAGTTTGCTCTGGAAAAAGTCCTTTCCACACTGAAGTGTTCAAAGAATATGTATCTCCATCCATACAGAAGTGCAAACAGTCCCATGGTGACGGGTAACTGTATACATACAGAGCCCCAAGTCCTACACAGTTGCCTTTTAATTTTCCAGACCACATGTTTTGATGAACCAAAGGCACTTACTGTAATGTGTGATTTTCTTTCATGCGGTAAATAGTTCAGTGTCCATGCAACATGGTGACACTGGGAGGGGGTGATCTCGTAACAGTGGTCTTCCCAAAGTGCTGCTGAGTACAATAGCAGAAGCCATCCAACCAACTTGAGGTCTGATCAGGTCTCATCTAAAACCGGTGATACTGACAACTGGTTTTATATCTTCGGAAAGTAACTCGTCCTGCAAACAAAGTTCACTCGGGCACAGTTTCATCCATGTAAACAAAGGAGATAACGGCAGGCCAGTAATTCTGCCTCTGTTGTCCACACAACAACACTGAAAACGTAGTTTTTAAATGTCTTCGAAGACCTGGATGGTCTAGGAAAACACATGAAAAAGTAAATGTGTGTAAAAGGCCTTACACACAAGGACAAGGCCTTGTGTTAGTCCTCTTTCATCACCTTTTTAGAGAAATGGACCAACAGAAACTAGATCCTCATTTTCTTAAAATGTTGTTGTGCCATGATGATATAGTATGTTGGCTGTCAAGCCTAGACCAGCATCTTATATTCAAATACAAATGAAGACATATTTCCCATTGATTTTGCATAAGGTCGGCACATTGGAGTGTCAGACTTAGTCATGTTTTGCTTTTGAGCATTCTTTCCAGCAAAGAACAGAGCAATTTAAGAAGTATTTTTGGAACTGGATAAACAGCGTTTATTGATTACCCAGTTAAGATCATTTATTCAGCCATTCTCTTGGCCAGTGGCTCATACTTGCAATCAGTAAGTCAATCATCGGGCTTGTTTTTATGCTCTGTGGTCAGATGCCTGTTGAAGGAAGGTCTCTTTCCGTGTCTACATGCACATTGGTATCCCAGACTATTGAAGAAACCACACCACCAAGACCATTGAAATGCTTCTGGAGGCTGCACATACCTCACATGTGTTGCACAATATCCATGGTCACGGCCATGATCTGAGAATTCTATAGGCTACAGTGATCAGGACCCATAAATTACAGTCCTTGTGGTTTGAAAGACTGTAAGGGTAATCCAAGCCTTTCAGCTGCACACAGCCGGTTTGTGTTCATTGTGTTTAGTTACAGCTTTTATTTTTGTTTGAATCCAGTTTTCATGCCCATCATCTTTGAAAACTGCATAATTTCTTAGAAATGCCTTTTTTTTCTTCTGTTGCACACGCAAACCCTTGGATTAAACAATTCTGCCGACTGAAATAATGCGACAATCACCGCAGTCAACACAGACTTCTCACACTGTCCTTCAACAATCCTTTTCTTTCATGCTCAGTTTTGATTTGTGTGTGATAATTTCTCTGTGTAACATCTCCATCTTTGTGTTGGCTTGTCACATTTGATCATTTTCAGGCATCATCTTCTGTTTATGTTTCATGCGTACACATTTTTCTTTGCCCTTCTCTCTAACAGTGCTGCTCAAACACTGAAAATTTCACAGTCCGACCTTCAGTCAACATTTTTCTCATCTGTCTCTATCCCTCTCTCTGTCAGGTTATCTGTCTTTCACACTCTATCATTATTTGGCTGCCTCACTCCTCACACACCTTTCGCCTCTCTTGTCTCCAGAACTCTGCCCACAAGGACTGTGATGTCCAGTATGCGGAGCTTGATACTGCAGCTTTGGCCTCGTCTTTCAACCCACGAAGCTCTGCTCACACTGGCCCTGGGGACCTTGTCGAGTATGCAACCATCCAGCCTAGCTCACACTAGCGCATGCCATTATAGGCCTTTCCCCTCAGACTTTGGCCTCAAGGTACACAGACTGATGCACTCCAACCCTTCGTTCATACCCTTTCAAATGCATTGACTTCCCTTTATATTCTCCACACGGCTCCCTTTGTCTACCTTTTTCTTTGGTCTTGGCCGCCTTTTTGATTTCCCACTTGTTGCTCTGCAGAAAGTTTGATTGAAGCAGAGATATTTTCGGGCTATTATCAAACACAATAGCACTCGAGCAGAGACGTGCAGCTCTTTGGTGCGACAGAAGCAGAATGGAGCATGAATCTAAAGACATATTATTGTGAGTGATGATAGGATTAGACATTACAGTTCTCTATTAATCTAAGTAAAATTACAGGTTATATGTGAATCACTGGCAAAAGAGCGATTTTAAGCAGTTTTTCTATACTGTAGAGGAATCTGTATAGATCAGGTCTTGAAGGCATTCACCACTAATGTAAATGACATGGCAGATTAGAGTATAACAAAAATAAAGATGGTCATTTACTAGATTTTTAAATAAGGCACAAAAAAGAGCATAATGCACAAGAGTCATTTGGTTTATTATATGTTATATATAACAAAGCAAAGCAACGTTTCAAAATGCCTTCCACCAATGCTGGAGTGGGACATGGAGGATAAATTAAGAGGGAAATGAAAGACAAACTTTTGAGTTAGAATTAGGACCTCCAGTGCATCATCTGACTCTGTCATCATCAGCCCCTCATACACCAGTGTCCTGAAAGCCGATGGAGACAGACAGTAGAAGCAGCTGCACAGAGTTAAATGCTATCCACTGCCAATTTCACACGATTCTGCTGGCATCTGCATGTCTTTTGTGACTTCATAAAATATCCGGTGGATTTAATCCTCCCATCTAAAATGAACGGCCCACACGGCCATGTTTGTTCTAACATGTGCATCAGTGAAGTTCTGTTCTTCTGCATAAAATGGATCCAGGCAGGAAAGCAAACTCTGAGGTCCCTTAGTTCATAAAAACTGTGGCTGCTGTGTTCTAAAATTCTGGAGTTTATGCCACGAAGCCAAACTCACAATAATGAAAATCAATTCCCAAGAAAATCACCAACTAACAATATCACATCTACCAAAACCTGTGCTGTAAAAAGTGTTGAAAGCAGAGACACCGCCCATGTTTCTTAAAACATTAAAGGTGCTTTCTTAAAATACATAAAGTTGATTAGTACCTTTTTTTTTCAAGACCATTCATACTTTGTATAACAGGGCCGTGCAGGAAGCTTTGGAGGGGCAGGTGCTCCAGCACACCCCCCCCCCCCCATGTTGTCTCTACACTATAAAATATAAACATAAACAACATGCTATCATTTGCAAATCTCACAAAGTGTTATTTTATTCACAAAAGACTATATAAAGATTTAGAATCTAAAAAGTCAGAAATTGTACTATTACTGCCATTAATCCTACTATTACCTGGAACAGACGAGACCAGTTCCTCTTTGTTGTATCTTGTCTTGATGAGCCGAATGTTTTTAACTGGTGAAAGGTCTGAACTGCAGGCAGGTCAGTCCAGCACCCGGACTCTTCTACTGTTAAACCACGCAGTTGTAATAAATGCAGTATGTGGTTTAGCATTGTCTTGCTGAAATATGCAAGATCTTGCCTGAAAAGATGTTGTCAGGATGGGAGCCTGCATACACCTTCCAGCATTGATGGAGCCTTTCCAGATGTCTTTGTTTCCAGTTCTATGAACATTAATGAACCCCCATACCATCAGAGATGCAGATTTTTAAGTCGCTGATAACGAGCTAGATAGTCCCTCTGCTTTTTAATCCAGAGGACGATGACTTCTTTGACCACACAACAGTTTTCAACTTTGCCTCAGTCCATCTTAAATGAGCTTTGGTCCAGAGAAGACGGCAGCAGTTGTCATCAACATGTTCACATATGGCTTCTTCTCTGTGAGCTTTAACCTACATTGCTGGAAGTTACGGTGAGCTGTGTTCACAGACAGTGATTTCTGGAAGTATTCATGTGCCCATGCAGGGATTTCCATGACAGAATTATGCCTGTTTTTAATGCAGTGTTGCCTGAGTCCCCGAAGAAGGCATGCAATATTGATTTTGGACTGTGCCCCTTGTGCACAGAGGTGTCTCCAGATTCTCAGTCTTTTGATGATATTGTGTACTATATTCAATGTCATTTTAAATGAAGGAAACTTTTCTGAATTTGCAGAAGCAGTTTTTTTTGCCGATTGCTGAACCTCTGCTCAGCTTTACTTTTGAGAGACTGTCTCTCTAAGGTGCTCTTTTTATACTTAATCATGTTACTGAACTGTTGTCAATTAACCATATTAGTGGCAACAGGTTTGTCCAGTTATTTCTTTTAAGTACAAAATATGTATTGAGATTTTATTTAGAGCTGTTGTCATCAAATTCAAGATGAACCTAAATTTTTTCCATAAAATTGTAAAATTACTTATCTTCAACATATAATGTGCTTTTTGTGTTCTGTCGTGAATAAATTATTGGTTTAAGGGATTTGAAAAACCATCGCATTCCTTTTAACCTACATTTTACACAGCGTCACAACTTTTTTCAGAATTCTAAATAGGGAAACCTGCACGTTGCTGTTCAATAACAATGCAAGTGTAAAATATTCATATATGAGATCTTTCTTTGAATAAACATCTTTTAGAGTAGTCACATAAGTTTAAAATGTGTACCCCTGAGTAGTAACAATAAAACATTGTCTCATCTACAAGATTGTGCTTTGATACCTTATCTGAACCCTGCAGAAGAGAGCTGGAAGAGATCCCTCCATCACACACAAACACACTCCCCTAGATCATTTGAAATCTTCACATACAGCAGAAATGGGATGTGAAGGTGTGCAAATTATTGTCTTGCTGGAAAGGTTAGACTGCGGTCTCTATGGCAATCCATAAAGCAGGTAATTCTACAGGCAATCCAGGAGGCTTTCTTCAAATTCTTGTTGAGACATGCATTGGCAAACAACAAAGTATGTTATATTGAGATACCGTTTCCAGCAATTCTCGTCTTATTTAGAGGCTATTTCACTGCGAGGAAGTAAAAATAGAAATAAAATGCCTTATTGCACACACAGATTTTTAAAAAAAAATCTAGTTATAACTGGAAAGAGTTATTTTTTCTCTTTGAAAATGAATACCTTTACCTTTACCTACAAGTGCCCACAAGAATGGGCACTTGTAGATTTGCTGTTGAGCTTATTTGCAGGTGTTACACCAAAAGGCACCAACAATTTGGAGCAATTTGGAATTTGTATTTACTGGATTTGCTGGAAGTGCAAGATAGCATCAGCAGATACGGTTTGACTTTTAGCCGCTAAGTAACCGTAGAGCTGACCGGATGTCCTTTAACTGCAAACACATTTCTCCAACAGCACGATTGTGTTGCCTTCCTCTCAAACAAATAAAGAAGAAAATAAACCAGTTAAGTCCAGCTGTCTGTGGACAGAGCAGCTGGTTGCCAGGAGACCGTTTGAATCACGCTTACAGTAATTCTAATTATTTGCCTCTTTAGAAGCAGCTGATCCAATTTGACAGCAATGATGAATTAAAAAATTTGTCTGCACTTTCAATAATAAAGACCTACAGATAACAGTGAGCTCAATTAAAATGATCTGCCATGCAAGATACATAATTATCATACTAATTATAATACAGAAGTACAACACAAGGAACACATGTGTCAGTCAGCCAACCTACATGGAACAGATTTATCTTTTAAGTCTGACATTGTTTCTACCTGCAAGCACACACCAAGCTCATTACAGCAAAGATGATGGATAATGCCGTCCAGTTTTCTGTCACCTAGAAATTATCATTATTCACACAATAGATTGCTAGTTTGTTCTTCTACTTATGATCCTAAAGACATCATCAACAGTGAGCGCAGAAATTCAAAACAGAGATGTACTGTGTAGGATTAGCATTCTCAACAACACATGAGGTTTGACTATGAAAACTAACACTTTAAAATGGTTGGTAACTGTTAATAAACATCAGCATATATACAGTATATGTATGTATATATACAGAATTATACAAATATTTAGATGCCTCAAAGAACACCAAGTGCAGTCTAAAAAGTTGGAAATGATGCCAGAAATGTCAAAACCAGTAGGTGAATGCTGGGAGGAGGAAAAGGCTAATTAAAAGCTACATGAGAGATGCCACAACAGCAGTGGTAATAACAGTTGTTTGTAGCAGTTTTGCAAATTAGCAAACAAGCTGTGTTGTTTAATTTTAATGGGGGCATTGGGAGTATCGAGTGCCTAAATACACCTTGTTATTGCACAGGTGTGCTGAATACACTGTGCAGCAGGGTGACAGTTTCATGAACCATAGTAGTTGGGTCACCGTGTGCTGCCAGAAAAGCTTTGGTGCTCCTACATTTTGATTCTAAAAATCAGTGGAGCTCTGCTGGAGGGATACAGCGCCATTTACGAAAAAATAAAAATAAAAATCCCTCATTTAATGTTTTCATGTTGGTGGTGGAGAGCACCATCTTACATATTAGAAGTAAATCCCCAATAAGTGTTCACATGGGTTGAGATTTAGTGACTTTGAGGGTGATTGCATGAGATTCACAGTATTCTCATCCTCATCAAACCATTCACTGACCCCTCGTGCCCTATGGATGGAAGCATTTTCATCCTATCATGAAAGCAATGTTTCAATGTTGGATAAAGGTGATCACTCAGAACCACTTTGTGTTGATTTGTAGTGACCTTTCCCCCAAAGGGGACATGTGGAAACAAATCATGCCATCAAAATTCCTCACAGCATAACAGAGCCACTTATGTCTTTTCAAAAAAATTCCAGGAATGAGTTGAAAGTTATTGCCCAATCTCACACTAGTTCACACTAGCATCTCATCAGCCAAAGAAATCAAACAATTCTGGATTCAGGGTATACATTTTCTGCTGTTTTAGAAACAAGAATTATCTATATCCTGAGCCAGATTTGAAGCAGCATCTGTCATCCAGAAAAGAGCTGAGAAAAAGCTTGCTTTTCTGAATTTGCTTTATCTGCAGGGTTGTTTTGTCCACCAGCGTCATCCATGTTGCTATTTACTGTCTCTACTTGTCATGGACAGAACACTCGAGTCTCCCTGTCTCTTTAACCATGTTGCATTATTCTGTAGGTCGTGATAGATACACAAAAGAATCGTCATTTCTAAATGTTACTCTTCCAATCATGTAAACTAAAATTTATCTTGATAGTTTCCATCAAATTGATTAAAACTAAAGTAATGAGTCTTTTTTTAAATGTAAAGAGTAGAAAATCGTACCAATAATCATAATTCACTGAATGCCAAGCCTTGTGTCTTTTAATTTCTAAACAGTTAAACAAGGAAATTTAACTGGTAAATACATGCGGGTTACAATCCACAGTAAATATACATTACAATCATTTTGTAGGGTAAAAAAGCATTCCCTAAAATCTGGAAAGTTTATTGCTCAGCAATATGTTTCTTTGCCGTTTTCACAAGGTTGCAAACCCTCACACTGAGTAGATGTGCAGCTGTAGAGGAACTATTCCAACATGAATATTTCCCCTGGGAAAAGCCTGTGGACATTTCCCTGTTTGTAATAAGTCTCATCATGACTAGCTTCAATCACCAGGTTCCACCTCTCAGATGAATGAGGGAAAGACTGAACCACCAGTTCATATCCGGGCTGACAAAATGTACATTATTCTCAGAGAAAGCAAAGCTGTGAAGTTCACCTTTGGTCAGTGACTTTAAAGTAATCAGTGAAATAAATCAGCCAACTTTTAATCATGTATTTATCCATTTGCGGTGACAGAGTTATTACATTATCAGATACAAAAACTTATTTGAGCCATACTTCCCCAAGGTTACGTTATCTATTTAATATACCGGTGCTTAAAATGACTTCAAGGTATGTCAGATTTCATTTAGATTAACGCTCAGTTTTAAATGTATGCATTACAGTTAGTTCTTCTCTTCCTTTTTTACTTTGTACAAAATTGGACAGAATAATCAAAATCTAAGTAAAACATACTGTGCCGTAGGTACAGCTTTCTTAAAATACTTTTATAAACATGCCTAAACTTCTTACATTTGTCTCTTACAATATTCTAACATTGGGCCTCATGCAACAACCGTTCGTACGCACAGATTTGTTCTTAAGTCGTGCGTACGGGTGATTTAAGAGAATTTGCGCATTCACCAATCTTTTCGTTTTTTACGTTTTCTTTCAGATACGAACAGAATTTACGAGCGATCCAGAGCTGTCGTAGGAGTTTCGTAAAATAGTCCACTGTTATTCCAATCAAGTTTGCTTGTATATTTAATTACAATGAAGCAAACATAAATAAATATATACATTATACCCCATAATGATGTTGACATTATTCTCTTTGACTTAAATTATGCACTAATTGAAGGTTAATTTGACTCTGTATACAAGGTCAATGGGAAGTGTAACCAGCGGCTGACTTGTTACTTTTGGATGCCTTAGCGGGTCAGGCTCTTGGAAGAGACCGTGTAGATACCCATGTGGAGACCGACAAATGGCTCACATCGCGATTTAGATTGCCAAGGACTGTGCTGCTGCAACTATGCAGTTTGCTAGAGCCACAACTCCAGGTAGTTTTGGCCCCGGGAGGGAGTTTGGAGTCGTGCGCTCCCCTTGGTCATCAAACTCTCATAAGTTTATCACCCATGATTCATCAAGTTCCCATACACCGCTGTCGAAAACAATTACAAATTAAGAGGGACTTTCATGCCATGGCTTGAGTGCCAAAACCCTGCCCCATCAAAGTGCCATCATGATGAGGCAACAACTGACTGCACGGCTTTAGTTGCAGTCATCAAGCAGTCTTTTTTAAGCCATTTTCATGTCAAACCATTTCTTCTTTATTTCGGTGACATTACGAACCACAGGTGACACGGAATTAACAGCACTAATTGCTTCATGTTTCTTGGCTTTAGCAGGTCCCGTAATTCCACTGCTGACACTGCGTAAAATGACAGATTTTCCTTTTTGGATCTCTGAAAGCAGAACTTCAATCTCAGAGCCCCTAAAGTTGGTGTTTTTGCGCCTTGATGCCATTCTCATGACTCAACACTTCCTGGCATAGGAGAGAGGAAGCTGAGCCTTATATGGTATCATTTTGGGCGTGGAGTATCTGCTATCCTCGTGCACGTGCACTTAAATACGCACGGGTGGCATTCATCATTTACGCAGGTCGTTTACGCACTTTTTCCGAAGTTAAGAGCGTTTGTTGAATCTGACGTGGCGTGTTTGTACGAGACCTTCGTCCGAAAAAAGTAAGAGAAATTTTGAATAAAAATACAAAAATGTTCTTGCATGAGGCCCATTGTACTTCTGCTGCATCTTCCAAACAAATGTCTGTTTCTGCTCTGTTCATCACTACCTCTTCTGCTTCTGAGGTTTTTGGATGAGGGGTTTTCTGGCGACGTCTACGTCAAAGCAGGAGACTAATACAAGCAGAGCTTTCACGTCTCAGTTAGCTAACACACACTCACACGCGGGTGTTTCAGAGCACCTTTGCATGGGGGCTATTAAAGTTCCCCTTCAAGAAAATAACGCTCCTGCGTTTTAGTTAACAACAAAACAACATCTTCAGATCAGTCCAGTTTAGCATTTCTTCGTTTGAATGATCTTGGTACATATTTGGTTGATGGTGTTTGCCGACTCTTGTTCGGTAGAAACCCTGAAATATTCCTGAATATCTCTACAAATGTGATATATAACATCATTAGAAGTAGCAAAAGTAGTAAAAAATAAACTTACAAATAAGACAAAAATATGCTAATTGGTCTTTTTATCAGAGAAGATGACGACATTCACATCTATGAGTCACAATAGTAAGTGGATCTCCAATCGCTGTAGTGCGTGTGAATGTATGATGACATTTCCAGTAACTGTCGGTCCCACTCCGACTGAAAAGCTTTAACTCTGGGATGTTGTCAGGTTTCTCTCACATGAACCGCTCCCTTCATGTTCCTCCTGAATATTACTGTTTTTATCAAGGTCAGGACTTTGAGCTGGCCCTTCCAGAACATTAACTAAATTCCTTTCCATTAATTTCAACAGCTGGTGTGCAGAAGATGTTTTTTAAAAATTTTTTTTTATGTATTTCTAATTTTTTGAGTGACACACTTTCATGTTTAAATACCAAACATATGTTTCCCTGGTTTAATGCTGGATTTATTGTTCTGGGGGTGGTGCGGTGAACTGATTCATAAAAGACATTTTCTGCTAAGAATGTATGCATTTCGCACATTCCTCAGAACACATTTCATGTGTTCATGATAGGATTGACAGAATTTAACATAAAACAAAACCAATTCCAAGGAACAATAAAACACATTGTGATATTTTTCTGGTTTTGTTTCTATTTAACAGTTTTTACTCTGGTTTAATAGCTACCAACATGTGTAACAATCATCTGTCTGGATGGCTGCTCTGAAGAAGTCAGAAGACCTTGAGCAATTATACAGAACAAGTATTTAGAGACCATTTTGATTGTTTGGCAAAGATATCAGTTGGCTCATGCATCACTTCAAGCTTCCAAAGGCTGTTTAATAAAGCTTCCAGCATGCCATCTGCACAGCTGTATGTCCCTACTGGTCATCCCCACACGGGGCTTTACGACACAGTATACACTCAGTTGTAATTAATCAGTTGTAGATGAAGCAGTGGTTGCCGGTTCTCCTCCTGTGGCCCTGTTTCTGATGCTCCTTCTGCTTTTTGTTTGAAATCCTACAGTTTCTCTCTGTTTTTTTTTTACCTCTGCAGGGTGTTTTGCTCTAAAACTTAAAGAGCTAATCCCTTTTTTAATGCACCTATCTTTTCGTGATCCCACAACTGCAAACACCAAATAAAAACACATTTCCTTTTTCTCCACTTCTCGGTTTCACATCTCATGAAGCCGTGCTTTTTCTTTGTTGCTGTTTTCACTGTCATGTCTGGCACAAACAGTGTTTTTATGTGCAAATGACTAAGCAGGGGCGCATTCTTCCATGGCTAAAAAGGGAAAATATGGCTTTTACACAAGTATCTGTAATATTTCACAGTAATTACGATTCATTTGAAAGAACAAAACATTGTTTGTATAGATTTCTGCCTTTGTGCTAAACCACAGAGAGTTTGAGCATCCGACCCCTGGTGTTTCCAAACATCTTAGATGTTGCAGTAGTTGCTCTCCACTGTTAAATGACTAGAAGAGTTCAGTGTATGAATGGTAAAAATATGCTTTCAGAAAACGTCAATCATCCCAGTTTAGTTTTAGATTAGTGACAACAACACACCGATGGACATGGGGATTGGATAACATTTCTGGGAAAATGTGCACAGCTATTTTGTGAAACTGTTACCCTCAACACTATTACATATCTTGAACCACAATCTATCCTAAACATTAACCAAATACAGTTTTAAGCTTAAAAAACAGCTATAAAATAGCTCAGTAAGTTGATATAGCATTTGAAAACAGGTTAATTTTGGCAATATGAGAGCTAATGAGATATGTTATGAGTGAATATTGCACTGAAGTGTGCAGTTCCAAGCTTTTTGTAAATGAGGCTCCCATGAAGGGAAAGCTCAATCTCTTTTTACCCCTCAGCATATAATTGTTCATTTTCTGTGGGCAGAGAATATTTATAAGGTCCATTCCTGAGATTTATTCAAACCCGTTTTTGTTATTTAAGATAATGACACTGATAAGAATAACTCCTGCCTGGTGCTGGTTTAATTCTCCAAGTCTGAATACATCTTTGAGTCTTTTCTATTAAAGACCTTCTTTGCATTTAATTGACTTTCAAAAGCTATTATACATCTTGATATAGGCAAATAACCTAAATCATCAAAATCCCTGGGCTCACTGCCCGGACGTGGATGTAGAAAGTTTCGCGAAACAGAGGAGGTGCATTCAGATTTATTTCAGCTCAAGATAGAATCATAAAAACTATATGAATAAACAAAAGCTTGAGGCCACACTGCAGCGGTTTAGACTTTTAAATTATTTTCATAGAAGCGACCAAACAATGCAAATAAGCTGAGGTGCTCTGTGAGTTTAAGATCATAGACAGTGATCTACGGCCATGTGCAGCTTGGAGAAATTTAGAGCCCACATGCAAAAGATCTGATGTTGGTTCTACCAGTGGTTGTAATAAGAGTGTGTCTGATTTGGGTATTTATATTGTAATAACCACTTGAGTCATTTAAGTTTTTGACTTCATCTGAGCAGACTCGGCTGTTTGGGTTAAGGAGTCTCCCTTATTCTGTTTGTACAAAAAAATCTGTAAACATGCAAGTATCACTGCAATCCATCTTATCTGGTACCAACCGCCAGCATCCAGATGCAATGGAGTGGTTACTATGAAGTCAAACACTGAGCCATCCATCCATTTTCAATCCTGCTTAATCCAATTCAGGGTAGCGGGGGGCTGGAGCCTATCCAAGCTGTCATTGGGTGAGAGGCGGGGTACACCCTGGACAGGTCGCCAGTCCATCACAGGGCCACACAGAGACAAACGACCACAGTTCTAGGGACAATTTTAGGGAGACCAGTTAACCTGACATGCATGCTTTTGGACAGGAGGAAGCTGGAGAGAACCCACGTATGCACGGGGAGAATATGCAAACTCCAGCCTGGAATTGAACCTGGAGCCCTCTTGCTGTGAGGTGACGGTGCTAACCACCACACCCCCATGCAGCCCCAAACACTGACCATAACACAAATATTTAAACAATTACAATGAGAATGGACAAAGTACAACTCTGGATGTGAACCTGAGTTATTAGATTTCTAACAGTTATTGTACTTTTTGAAGGAGACACTTTCAGATTCAAGTTTGACTCCAAAATGTTTTGTGACAATCAGTATAACAAAGAAAATCTGCTCCATAGATGGTTGGTTTAATCCTATCGCCACAATCGGCATGCAAAAACATTAACAGCCTGACGGAGGATAACATTTTTTTCAGCGGTTGCAGTCTGTAATACTGACCTGAAATAAATAAGATCTCCAGCGTTCAGCTTCTTCAGCTTGGTGTGTGTAGAGGAAGTTTAGCTGCATGTCTCCTGCTGTGAAAGAAAATCAGTTCACCTTCACACAAGCTCACTGCTCAACCATTTGTCTTTCTGAGATCCACTGCGCTGATGTTACCATTCATCCCTCAGCTTGTGATTTTTTTAATTGCAGCTTTGTCTTTGAGGTATTGTTAGAGTTGTTATCCCTCAAAGAACATGTATAATCCAAGCACCATCAAGCTTGGATTTCTGTATATTCTCAAGTCTTTTCCAGAGGGTGGTTTGCTGTCGGCCTCCCTTTTAAATCCCCTTTGTTTTACCCACAAATTAGACATTATGTGTTGTGGCAGCTTTTCTGTGAGAAGCATTTTCTGTAATTTGTTGTTTTGTTGAACACATGCAATCACTTGTCAGATGGTTTAAGGTTTTTTTTGTTTGCTTGTCTGTGTGTGGGTCCGTTGCACCACAAAACATTTTCAGAGTTGGGATCATCGTTTGCGTAGATGTTGAGATGTTTGAGGAATACTCGTAAGTTTAATTTCCATCCATTCTTTTTATTTTGACCTTTTTGCATGTCTGTTCTTCATCACTGTCATTTGTCATTCTTCTTTGTAATGTTGAGTTTGAGGCTGCTTTAAACTGCAAAATACTGTATATGCACTAACTGAATAGGGACACTACCGTGAAACACTGTAAACTTGTACATTTTCTTTCAGAAGTTTTAATCTATAGAGCTTCAAGTTGAAGCAGAGCTATTGGCAGACACTCAAAGCCAGCTGCATATTGATCAGATGTTTTTGGTAGCTATCAACGAGCTGCTAGGAGAACTTTTTTTCATTGTTAGTCTTGCTTTATCCAATGCAATATGAGTTTTGATGAATGTTTGGGGTTTATGATGGTTTGATAATTTGATGAAAGAATCCACAGTTCCCTGCAGCCAGCTCGTCACTGTCCAAACAACTCGTCTTTGGCGCGTTTGACCCTATAATTTCCTTCTATTTACATGCATAATTTTGGAAGGCAGTGATTTGAGAATCAACAGTAGTTTATTGTGGCAGATGAAAACATTTTTGGCTCGTATTGAAACTACAATCCTCTTTGTGTGCCCCATCTGTGCTCTTTGGACAGTTCAATGAATGCTGTCAAATTAGTTCTTTTTGTTTTCTCGCAAAGAAGCCTCTCGTTGTACTAAATTATGATGACAAAAAGGAAGAATGCATCTATTGAAGATGTATGTTGTGCAATAATTCTGCTCCAGTAAAAGAAAAGTTTGAAGAAATCACTGAAATCCCAGTTTTAAGCAATGCATGTGAGGCTTTGACTAGAATTATAAATTCAGTGGGCTCAGGGCTGTAAATTCACATGACATGTGGTTTTGTTTCAGCCCTAAATCTCAGAAGATTTTATGACATAATATGTTTGTACTATACAATTATGATGTTGTAAAATTGACTCTTCATCGACCAAAAACACGTTGGTGCGAAATTCAGTTTAGAAAAGACATTGATGGCATTAACCTCACTGGCATATTAAATTACTTAAATCTAACCTGTATTAGCCTCCCAATCTGTACATGTGTGGATGTACGTTTCAGTGAATTTGAGTTGATCTTTTCAGACATTTGAAATAAACATCCAGAAGAGATGAATCTAGTTTTACTACTTCCCTTAACAGTAATCCTAACTAGAACGGATCCAAAATAAAATCCCAAACAGGCTACGATGCACGTGTAAATGTCCACATATTAGTGCACTTTTCTATACTTTTATAAGGAACTCATAACTAACTCAGCTCTCCAAGTTGCAGCTGGGTAACTAGATTCAACGTTTAAACAATATCTTCGGCATGACAAGCATAGGGACTCGGTGTACGCTGCTGCACTGAAGATCTTAAAAAGCCATTATGAAGTTTCAAGTTGAGTTATAAGCATTGCATTCTGAGCAGCATATAAACAGTCAAACAATGGGCCCTTCAAGCAACGTGATGCAACAGCAGAACAATGTCTGCAGTCGTATTGAAAAACTAACAGAGGCAGAAAAGAAAAACAAGTCCAATTTACAAAGTGTGGTGGTGAAGTGACTCAAGATTCTGGCTGGATATGCTACATTACATCATGTTCATATGGTGATTACAAAGATGAAAAAACTTGTAGAAAATGTAAACATCAGGTTCTGCTCAGACTAAGTGTGTAATATCAATTCTAGCTCTGGAGGAATCTTTCTTTAGTGAATTACAAAGAATGAATTTCAGTTAATAACATCATGGTTATGTCAGGTAAACAACGAGAATGTTACAAATCTGTGGGTTTTAAAAGATGTGGACAGTTACCACTCAGGGGGTTTCACATGAAAGATGCTGTTGAATTGCATGATTAAAATGAAAAGGTCCAGTGTACCCTTGATTCATGCTGTGGACAAAAAGTCAAGATAACTCAGACTTTTCTGTCAAGTATACCTACAATAATACCTCAAATGCAAATGTCATTATTAAAGTAACAGCAGAGAATGTAGATATTTCTTTGCTCGTTGGCTCCCCCTACAGGTGTGGGGTGTAACACCACTGTCATAAAAATAAATGTCTGTGTGAGCCCTGCACATGTAAAGCCATACAACTGAACTGGATGTTGTGTTGATGAGGCTACAAAGATACTTTCAAAAGCCCACAAAAATGTCAAGTGACCATAAAGCAAAATTGTGTGGTTCAGGGCTGGAAACCAAAGTCCTAAACTGCTGTATGTCCAGGAACTCAGGGGCAGTTTTCTGGCAGAAGCCAATGTACCTCAGATCAAGGCAGAAACACATAGTTTTAAAGTTCACAAACTGCTCTAGTGTTGCTTTAACTTCGATAGTTTAGGATACCAATCTTCCCAGAGGCAGGACTTTATTAGTATTTTTCTACAATGCTTTATTTAATTGTCACAAAAAACTGATTCATGATTATAACATATTGAATTTCAGGTTAAATTAGAGTTTATCTTGTGTTTATCAGAAAAAAAAACACTGCTATTGTAAGAATGCCAAATGCATCGTCTGCATAATAAACCATTCCTTAACCTTTCTCAGGTTCAGTTCTCTGCCTAATGTGCTAAATGTGATCGTACTCTAATCTGTACTCGGTCAATCTCCCTCTTGTAAGAACAACTCTGTGACCCTGCAGTATTTTCTTCTTTCTTCTTCATTTGTCTCCTCCTTGCAGGACTCTGGGAGGAATCCAGAGGAGCTGTTGAACCCAGCTGAATACATGAGCTACCAACGCGCCTGCAATGTGGAACTCTCCCCCGACACTCAGCCCACTCCTGCCTACCCCCCTGTTACTTTCTTGCCTCAGAATCCCTACACTCAGCACCCATCCAATGAGCCTCTGTATTCCAACACAACCTTCCAGTCCCATGGCCCTCGAGCTCCATTCACTTTCCCCAAAGAGCAATCTGTGTGACATGCGACATAACTCTTATCTTGGCAACTTGATAGCATCACAAACACTTCATGGAAAAACAACGCTCTGCTGAACAGATTTATATCCATCCCCCACCTTGCTTCCATTTATTCTCTAAGCTTAAAACACTCGTGGGCTCTCCCCTCCTTGCCTTTATGAAAGTGGCCCTCAGTCCCTTGTGTATTGTGCACTGTTTGCTCCACTGAAGCTATAGGACCCCTATCACCTTGTGATGTTAGCATAGTTGCCACCGACTGCCCTCCTCCACCACTCTAGCCTTCACCCCTCACAGGTGCCCACTCATCCCGTTTGCTTTTGATTGCGTCCTCACCTTTGTATCTTTTTTGCCAACTGTCTAATGAACCGTGCACAGAATATGCCACTCAAGATTTGTTTTTCATCTCTTTTTTTTTAAATATTTCCCACAGTGGTAGTAACCTTTTATAAAAAATGTGATTCTTTGGTTTATTTTCTTTTTGTCTCTCGATCATATGCTTGCTTTTTTGAAAGTCATATATTGTATGTGTGACCAGGTGTTTTCTGGTGGGAAAAAAATCAAATGAAAGGCCATTTAACTTGTAAAACTAATCATCTATTTATAATGACATGGACTACCCTATTGATTACGGTTAATGACAGGGTTGTTATGTAGAGGTGTGAATTGGCAGTCTTTCAGCTGAATCCTGCATTACTTTTCATAATAGCTCTGCTGTCATGAAGTTTGGCTACTTCAGTCTATTAGAAGAGAATGTCCTCCTTATTAGCTAGGATGAAAATCAAAGGGCTTGAGATCCAACAGCATCTATTCTCTTCTCATTCTCCACGTATTATTATCCACCCAGATTATTTGTTATTATCAACCATTAGTTGCCAAAGATGTAGTGTCAGTGAGATTTTGTTCATTTGCTTTTATGCCGGTGTTTACATTAAAACTCTATTTTTTGATGGGAAATAAACATACTGTAGTTGATTGGCAATGTGCTACACTTTCCCAGTTTACATTATCGCTTTACCATATGCTGTATTTTCCATATCTTCATGTAAAAACTTGAGTTTGTTACAGAGTTCGAAGTTCTTTTCTTTGTGGGGTCTTTGTGTTTGCGCAGAGTTATCAACGACCAGGAATTTTTCTCAGTGCGGGTGTAATAAGTGAAGACAATCACAATACAAGGATTGTCCTCTGGGAAAAGAAACAACAGTTTATTGAGTTTTCATAGCTATCTGAAACAGCTATTTCAAGGACAGCCAACACGTTAAACATATTTACATATTTTTGGAATATGATTTATACTTATATAGACTAAAGAGTTTCAAATCTGTCTAAGAGACAGAACTGAAAAGAAAAGCTTGCAGCTGTATTTTTTTAGAGAATGCTTAGTTATTTACAATAGCACTTATTTTCAGAGTCCATACTACACTGTGACGGTTGATTTCAGACCATACATAAGCTAATGCGCTTGATGAGCCGATTTCAGGATATCGCCTCCTATACACAAGCCCTCACACAGCAAAATTTGCATAAACTGAAAGTTCACATTTTTTTTTGCCATGTCAGATGTATGTATGGAAAAAAAATAAAGAAAATACTTGTGTTTGTACTCGATGTGAAAAAAAAAAAAAACCTTAAAATGTGGAAAGGTGATTTAGTGTTTATTCATGATGGTGGTTATTGGGATAGAGTAAAACTTGTGAGACTTTCTTCTGTGCTCACCTTGTTGTCTTGCAATGGCTCGATATGTGTGCTAGCATTAGTTTAAGCAGTGGTCTTTGGTTTGAACCACTGAAGGAGTTTGTTATTGCTGTACCTGCTGTGTGAAAAAAAAGCACTGAAACACTTACTTGTCTATTTGTGACATAGTTACTATTCATGAGATCCTTCCTTTTCATTCTTATTATTTTTGTGATTATTATTTCTATCGTCATGTGAAAATGCTACAACTTGCTGCAGAATATACTGACTCTGGCATTTACATGTATTTTATTTTTCTGTGCTCATTTCAAATGTTGTGGAAATAATTGCCATGTTCTCTTTGACCCTCTATCTTTTGTTTTGTTTTGTAAGATTGCAACATTTAGTTACTAAGTTTTTTTTATCACATACAAATCTACAGCACATTTCTTTTGAGATTTATTGCACATTTGTGGAAGGATAATCCCTGAGTACATTTATAAGATCTTTTGTTGCCCAGATTAAAATAATGGAACTATGTAAAACTGTTTAACCTGCTTTTGTTTGTTGGTTTCTGTTTTTTTTTTTCCAGGTTATGTTTGATGTAAATATTAACAATGTATCTGATGTGTGAAAAAACAAGTCATGCAGTTTAACATTAAACCTCACAAACTACCCATGTTGTGGCTGCTGTTATCATGTTTGCCAGTTAATGATATGTTAAACATTAAGTTGAAGTAATTTTTTTGGCTACCTGTGAATCAACAGTGAAGTCTAACTATCCATCTGACTTATCTGTAGCCACAGTGTACCTGAACAATACTCCCTATTCCCTGCTCCCAACCCAGGGAATATCGGTTACATCCCGCCATTTCCTTTAATAGCCTATTAAAGCCTGTTTTTTTTTCTTTTAGAGGAACTCCACAACCTCACAAACCAACTATAATAAATTATTATCAAAATCTCCTCAAATTTCAAATATCAAAATAGAGGTACAGTATTAATGTAAGATTAAGATCATGTTAGATTAAGCAGAAATACGGTGTCAGTGACCTGTCACAGCAGCCGGCTGGAGCGGAGCTCTCCACAGAGCCCATTCTTTTGCACGCTGGCATCATATGCAACATTAATAACTGCAATCACAGACATCAATGACAGCTCACCTGTGTCGGACGTCCCGGTGCTGCAAATAAAACCTATTTCATATATTAGGCTACCCAAAACATATCATTTTTACTAGTTTATTAGTTTTAAATCAATAAGTGGACAGTGTTTGTCTACGTTGTCGCTCCTTTTTGTGTAATAAACTATTTGAATATCATTAATTTGCTTTTGGAGCGCGTTTTGAAAATGACCACGGACTCATGACATTGTCAGGATCTGACGGTATCCGACACACCTACATGACAGCTGTTACACGCACACACCAGATTTATAGTGAAAGAGTAACAACACAGCCCTTATGGATGGATCCTGAGTGCCATAATCTTTTACTTTTATTTCTAAAATCCGAAATAAGCCCACATCCACCTGATCCTCCCCTCTGACTGTAGATTTGAACCTTAAAGCATCTTTCAGTATAAAATGAATATCATTCAAACATCACAAGCTTTGAAGAATAACAGGCAGAGAAAGGGGGGAGAGGCTTGCCCGTGGTGCTCTTAATGACTGAGCTCCATCATATCTTAAAGATCTCATTGTTAGATATCTTTGGGACCGATTGGACTGAAGAGAAGTTTCGGTGTAATCTGTTGGTTTCCTTAGCTAGGAAATTGTTTTTGAATTGGCTTTGTAGGAATGAATTGGACTAATTTTGAATTCAATTAATTGGATTTGATTGGATTATGATTGCAATGAATTTGACTAATTGGCTTGAATTGGACAATATCATTGAAGTGCCTTGAGATGACATTTGTTGTGATTTGGCACTATATAAATAAACTGATTTGAATTGAGTTAAATATTGGTTTAAGAGATTTGCATATAATTACATTCTGTTTCTATTTACATCTTACACAGCAACACCACTACTTTTGAATTTGGGCTGTATATTACAACCCTACAAGAGTTTTAAACAGTACATGTGATTGAAAAGTTCATATTTGCCATATGTCTAAACTAGTATGTCACCCACTGGCTGGCATTGGAGTGTTTTGTAAGCCCAGGACTACCACGCTGTCATTCCACAGGGGAGCTATGACCACCAGATGTTCCCTTTAATACTCTGTAAAGACACCTTCTACTCAGATGAAATCAAGGCAAGCATCAATTAGCTTTGTGAAAACAGTGACCAGGGAAATTAGATACTTTAATACTGTCACGCCCATGGTTTTCAGTCTTATGTTTTATCATGTTTTAGGTTATGTTTTGGTTTTTGAGTTCATAGTTTACTATTGTCTTCCCCACAGTTTCTTTTTGCTCATTAGTTTCACTCACTTCACATCACCTGTTCATTGTCCCAGCTGCACTCATTCACAATCACCCAGTTCCCTATTTAGTTTCCAGGCTCCCCTGTCTTTTTGTCAGATCTTTACCTGATTTTCACCCCTCATGCTACGCTACGTCTTCACACAAAGTTAAGTGTTTCTCTTGTTATACCAAGTAATGTTCCTTGTTTTGTTTTTCTTAGTCGTGTTTTATTGTCCCACTGTTTAAGTTTTTGTCATTTGGCTCAGCCGCGCCTTTTGTTTAACTTTTGTTTATAAAATAAAACCAAGTTTTGCTTTTTACATCCTCTGAGTCCGCATCCGTGTCCTACCCACCACCTAGTACTGACAAATACTAGAAGGGATTATCTTTTTATAAAATACCAACATCAAAACTTACAAAAAAAATTGCCGGACAGCATCCATAGGGGCCCTGTCAGTTGATCTCCTTTTGCACAAATACCATAGAAATGCACCAAGAAAGAGAAAAAAAAAATCATTATTTATTCATCAAACATAATTGCTGAGACATCTCGCCTCGACTCGGGAAGAGCAAATTGTCAGTTATAGCTGTCAGTCAACCCCACGGCACTGAGGACATATCAAAGCATCTATAAATCCTAAACATTGACACTTTTAATACTAGCCAGGACTCGTTTAGAAGCTGCATCTAGCAAACACTGATGGTGTTGTATTTCAAGGCACATTTGCATTGACTTCAGCCTCAAGCATTGCCACCGTAGTTGATGCTTGATTGCACAGAAAGTAGGAGCTGAATTGGAAAGCAAAGCTTTTGATTAACTAGTCAATCTATGTTCCAATCCTCACTTATGGTTGTGACCTTAGGGTAATGATCGAAAGAATGGGATTGCAGATACTTTCAGCTAATGTGAGGCGTAGTGTGGTTGGCTTTAACCAGAGGGATAAGGTAATTAGCTTGTAGTACAGGTTTTTTTATTGCCTCATACAAAAAAACTAAAAAAGAAGATGAAGGAGTTTGTCCATCTGATTAGTATGTCAAAAAAAGGCATGTGGACCTACAGTTTGTGTAAATATATATACAGACCCTATAGGCCTCTATATTGTGTAACACCAGAATAGACCCCCAAGCTTGAGACACAGATCTCATCCAGCATACTTTGGGATGTGCCATTTGTTTTTCAAGTTATAATAAATGCATTACAATTTAAACTACTGAAGTTTTAAAAAGCACAAAGAACACTGGCTGGGTTAAGGGAAGGTCATAGGCTTTTCTTTGGAAGTAATCAGTAGCCAGCATTTTTAGAGTCAGACGGTTTGAGACCCATTGCTACAAACCTTGGTGTTGCTTGCCTCCTTTTCTCTGGATCTAACCATTTTTAGTGTTTTTTTCTTTATCCAAATTGCAGAACCCAGTCCAGGATTGGTGTGTGCAGTTGTTCATGCTCCGCCTCTGCTGCTCCTTCATTCTGCCTACCAGCATACTTGATTGGATTGCTGCCCTGTGTTCAAATCAAGATACAGCAATTACCTGCACCAGCTAGTGAAGCAGCACTGCCAGTCTGCTAGCTAGGGTGGTTCTGACTTTACATGAGCAGCTTCGCACTTTGTCTCTTGTAGTTAAAGTAATTTGTTAGAGACCTTTAGTATGTACCACAAAGAATGACTTTAATTCTAAGACCTGGTAAGTAATCATGTCCTGATATGTAAAATGCTGGAACTGAGAGAAGGTGTGCTTTCTTTATCCCTTATCTAGGACAGTTAGGAGGCCGTTAAGCATAACTTTTTGATGTTTTTTTTTGTTGTTGTTGTTTTTACAGTATTGGGCTCCATAACTGTAAATCTCTTCTTTTCACTTTTCACAGATAAATTTAAATTTTGCTTTTCAAACTGTTTTCACCTGGTTGGGAATGTTACGGTCCCGTCCAACCCCCCCCCCATCCCCATCCCTGAGCTCGGGTCGTAACCCCCATCTACTGTGTCTAAACTCCTCACTAGGTAGCCTGAAAACCTTACCTGGCTTTTTCCTTTCCTCGCTTCATTCATCTCCTAGACTCCTAGAATGACAACATTTGTCATTATTGTAAATTACAGATGTTGTTGGGATTCTTGGGTGAACAGTCTTGTTATTTCCTATAAGCCAAAGACCAAAAATGTTTAGTGATGGAAAGAGTTGATAAAGGTAGCACCACAAACTGTAAAATAGCATCTGTCAGTATGACAAACAGCCATTTCATAACAAAGAAAAATGTGTGGGTTTCAAATGTGCTGCTGTAATAACTCACAGTGTGTTTCTGTGGAACATGAAGCTCGAGTTTTAAGTCATGACTTGTGCTGTTCAATTGAAGCTACAAGAGGAGCAAGAAATTATTTGGTCTGAGGCTACTTTTTGTTTTATGAAGTCACAAAAGACAACCTCCTTAAATTATGAATCATAACCCAAAAAAACATGTAAGCCACAGATCTGGAAAGATGAATTTGTGTGTTACGCCTAAATTGTCATCATTTGTACAAAAGCTCTTAGAAAAGAATAAATTAAAAAAAATATAATAACAGTTTTCTGTGTTGTTCTAGAAAGTCTAGCATTGCATTGGAAATAAGTGGCAAAATAGAATTCAAGACTCTTATAGACCCTGCTATTCACTTATAATTCTATTCTCTTTTTTACATCAACAAAGTACACATTTGTAGTGTTTTGACGAGCATTAAATCGTTTTCTTTCAAATGAATAACAGCATTATTCATAGTTTATTTAAGCCAATCAGAATATTATTAGAGATATACAACTGATGAACATTCAAAGTGGATTAAATAATAGGAATAGCTGTAGACTGATGACTGAGTATTAAACAGTTAACAGAATTATGTGATGTTGGGATTTTGCAGGAAGTTGAACTGGCAAATTATTCCATAATAATCTTTTTATGGTGGTACAAAAATAATGTCAAACTTAAGATTTGATTTAATTGTTGTCATCAAAACTTCCAAATACTGTAGTCAATTACAGTTTAATTTTATTTTCATCAGATTGATATTTAGTATGATGTGAAATGCCTGCGCCCAATACATCCGTTTGTCAAATATATAATTACTCAAAACATATTTCAGCTCTTGTGAAGGTGTTAAATGACGACAAAAGACAACAACAAGTAAAGCTAATGAAAATTATCTGATTATAATAATCCCCTTACCATGTTCTGAATAAAACTGTATGATGGTGTTGTTTTATAGCCTCCTCAGGTACATCAGGGCAGTAAAAGAGCTCCTGAATGTGGCAGAATATTATACTTGTTATAGTCAAAAATCTAATTTTCTCATTATTGAAGGACAGGTTAATTCAAGTGCTTTCCTCTGAGACATGCTAGAATTGCTTGAGAACTCATCCAGAAAAGCCCACTTGATTGGATTGGGTGAAGTGTGGTGGAACAAATCCTCAGTGTCACTTTTATGTTAGGTGTCACAATGCTCCTCTTTTTCTGTACCTTAATTTGCTTTGTCTGCGTAATATCTGTGTAGCAGACATCTCAGTTAACGCAAACTTATCTAATAGCAATTATAGTATGACAGTAGAGTGAAACTTTTGCAGGTATGTTCCAGCACTTTGTTATAGCTTCTTGCTCATATTCCCCAGAGACTTTGGGAGGCTGGGGTTGCCAGTTTGTAATACTGTATCTGAAGTAATAAATGGGCTCAACAGCAGTAACGGGTGTACAATATAATGTAATCTGATGGGGGAAAAAAACACTACGAACAAGCCTTCGTATTTTTAGCACATCTGTAAAATGTTACAACAGCCTGGTTTCACAGAATAAAGTAAACGAGCACAACCTCATGTGATGGTAAAACCTGAAAAAACAATGAAACTCTTAAAGACTCTAAAGAGAACACAACTGATTCTAATAACCGGGCTTCAGGGACCAATGCTCAGTCACCATCTCTGCCTCCAACCAAATATGAACTGTTGTTGGCCTTTAACCTACCTTTTTTGAAGGAGGAAACTCATGGGTCCACAACAAAGCTGCTATTTTACTTCTCATTGGCACTGTTACATGCTGGTAGCACACCATGAATTCCTGTTGAACATCAGGAGCCTGTAATTCACCAACAACTCAGGCATAATTGTTTCTTGTTAAAATGTCTTGATTTTAAGAATTTTGATTACCTGATTACCCCTTTGGCTCAGATTTTTTTTAAAGGGGTTTTATATCAGGTCCACTTTGATGAATACACTCCTTACACAAGTGTCATAAAATCACACATCTTCAGTTTAACTAAATTCAAAAGAATAATTCTTTTTCATGGTTAAGGGCCAGACAGCTCACAGAGGGAGAGTCATTAAAACCTCAGATGTAGCCAAATAACTCTACATTCATAAGAGGCCGCATTCACTGCAGCCTGCTGGCCACCCTGGTTATCTGTCAGCTGTTTATTCCAGTATATAAAGCCATGTAAATATAAACCTGTCAATGCGTCACTGCATCCTGTCATTTGGTGACAATATATTCCTCCACACCCGAGTACAATGACAAATGAAAATGTGATCCCAGCCACAGAAATACCAAAAGCATGAAAAGCTGCAAAAGGATTTGGTTCGGCAGGTGTTGCGCTTGTCTCCTGTGACACCTTCTTGTTAGATATAGCACGTCACCTTATATTTCCTCCAACATAGTTTAGCAGCTGTTATGATAATGTATGTTTCTGGTGAATAAATAGAGTTTCCGCCTTCACGCACCCTCTACTCTCATCGGTGTTGCTAAACACTTGTTTTTTCTTCTTTTTTCACAGCTTCGTTAGCCACTAAACTTAAGACATGCTTTTTTTCCTGATGAATAACGGCAGATAAGCAGTGATTTGTGACTGCAAAGCTCAGTCTACCATTATGTGTGATTCATTTAAATAATCCCTTAATTTGCACTTTGAGAGAAAAACTCCCATAAATACATCTGCAACAAGGCCAAGTGCAGAAATGACTGCAACCACATCTTTCTAATGCTAACTTAGCACTGCGCCTCAATAGTGAATACAGACAGTGATTTATTTAAAACCAAAACACTTTGTGGCAGGTGGACAGCACTGTACATAAATACGGGCTTTAATCTACCTGACGTAGTCTGTTATCTGACGATGCCTGAAGTTATACCACTTAAGGAAGTTTATTAACTTTTACACAGCTACTGCTAAAGCTATGCTAAGCTATTAACATATGTGATGTATCTCCCAAAATTACAGTCCCAGAACTTCTCCTTTAAAGTTTAGGGTCTACAGAAGGAGATCACGGGACACTTTTAGTTACCAGTTTGATCTACCCAACCATCAATTATCAAGTTACATCTCACAACAGCCACTTTGCAGAGAGTCAGTATCTCACACTGCACACTGAATAAATACAAGAGAATTACAGAAGTCAAAGTGCATTTGTTAGTCAGATTATCACACTACTTCTGCCTTTACTTCTGGGATAGAACAGTCAGAAAGCTGCTTTTCATGAACACACTGTTATTTGAACTATTTCGAAAGAATGAAAAAAGTTGTCATTTTTCTGTCAAGGATATCTAATGAACAAGATAAAGCAACAAGATCAAAACCTTGCCTCTGGAATATTTGGATTATAGCTTTGATTTAACATTTTCTTCACAACATGCAGACTTAGAAAGACCAAATACTGCGGGCGTAGTGTGCTGTGTAATACAGCAAGACAGTGGAGCAAGTTACTGTTTTTCTTTTTTTTTTGTCCCCCTCCTGTATCTTTGAAAATGGATAATATCGCTACCATCCCTGGTTACCACATAGCTTGGCATAGCAACAAGTAAAGCTAAGCTCAGGAATGCTCTATGCAAAACATCTGCACACCTGCAATGTGTCTGTCACCAATTATGCTGCCAGAGTCAAGACATAAAATATGTGTAAGCTAAAAAGAAATCTCTGTCACATGCAAAATCAAAGCAGTGACCGGGAGCATATTAAAGGGACTTGAAGGGATTTCTTTTCTTTTGTAATGTATTAGCGTAACAAAGGGAAAAGCATCTATTGTGACAAGTGTTTAGTAAATGCATAAACAATTCCATCTCATTACATTCTTCAACATGTTAAATGAGGCAATTTCCTTTGAACAGTCGACCCCTTAGACAAGCATATCAAATGCATCTGTTTCGCTCTGTACCTGCATGTCTGTGTATCTGTCTTCTGCACCTGTGGACCATTTCTGCATCACGTACAATATTTCTGCTTTTACTAATAACCATAGCAGTCTGAGTCGGTTCAGCTCATGCGGATAGAGGGGGCAGGAACAGGCGGGGAAAGCATGACTCAGATGGGCAGAGCGCTCATTTTTTCTCATCAGCGCTCTGCCATATTTTAATATTGTGTTAAGCTCATTGGGATGCATAGAAAAGAAAGGGGAAACAGAAATGAAACTGAGTGATTTGCTGCCTTGCACAAATGGAAACAAATTCTATGTGACACTCCTCAGCAAAGGGAGATGAACCCTTTCCTCACAGTGGCTGCACCATAAGCCCCATTCCTTGCGCATAGGTACATACATCATGCAAGTCCCTATAGTAATGCATTTTTTTCATTTCTTGATTAAATATTGTTGGTAGACAATCTCTGGCTAAATTTTATTGATTCAGCTCCTCAGATTTTGCAAACGCATTCATAAAATTTGGCAACTCACAATCCAAATAGTGAATAGGAGATTTTTTTTACCTGCAGAGGGAAGTAAAGTTAAATTAAATTCCCTTTTATCACTGCAGCACAAGATCCTCAAGAAGTTGAAGTTATTCTGAAGGATAACACAAAAAAAAATTTCCTCTTACAATAAAGCACAATGAGACACAAAGAGCTTATTTAACTTGCTTTATTCAATAAGGGACTATCCATTTTACACATTAAAGAAAATCAGCAAAATTTCACAAGATGTAAATAAGCTGCGTAATAGCAAAATTGCTAAATTACTTCCATAGTCCCAGCAGGTCACAAAACAATAGTACAAACAGACAATACATAAATTATGGATGCAAATATGCAAAAAATTAATTATATGCAAGTGGGAGACTTGCCAAAGGACAATAAACTGCTCAAGTATGCCAAATTTATATTGATGTCAGATCTAATTTGCCTCTAAGGTTGGGATATACAATCTAAGAAAACCATTGGGTGTATCAGCAAACTCTCAGTCAAAAACAAACTAAAGTTAAACCTAACTTGGAAAAATATCAGCAACTTTTAGATCCCTTTATTATGATGTGGATGCTTAATACTCAAAGAATCTGGTTTAGTCAGTGAAGGAAAATCTGTAAGTTCACCTCAGGGCTGCACATCACATAACAGAGGAGCTCCCTTTATGATCAACACAGGGCTGGAAATACTTTGCTTTATGGTAAGAATATCATTGAAGCCTCAGATTCTCACATAGCGAATAGATGTTTGAAATGAAAATTAGATCAAATTAAAAGGAAAATTGAAGTCATTGTCTGAGTTGAGTGTTAAAAGTCAGGTATGGCGAGCTCTTTATTGCTTTATTGTGATGGAAAATCTGTTCTGCTTTTATGGTGCCTCACATACTCTAGTGGAGGCCTCGGTGCCAAAAACACTATCAGCCTTCTGCGGTCGTTTCAAGGAAGTGGGGCAATTGCATACATTCAGATATGCAGTATACTTTCATTTACGTTACTGACGACTGTCATGACAATCGAAATATTTGGACTACCTTACAACGAACAATTTATGTCCAAAGACGCCATGGATCCCGCTCCGAGACCATATTTTAGAGTAATGTAGGAGATATTCAGTTGGCTATAATTTTCAATTTGTGCTACTTGATATCATGAAATTACACACGTGTACAGGTACACAAGTGTACCTTTAAGTCGCCTGTAAGTGAACAACCAGAAACACAATACTCAAAGTATGAAAAGATGTTTGAGTGTAAAAAAAACTTCACATCCACAGACTGTAATGAGTTCACTGATTTCCTCTATCACTTTCGTCTTACTTTGTAAAACTTGTCACTGACCACTACCGATACCTGTCTATCTCAGATTTTATACCTAAGATACAGATAACTCATCTTACAAAACTTGAGCACATATAAATGCGGTGACTGTAGGTCGGGGATGGTTGTCCTTTACTTGCTGTTCCTCAGTCAGTCCACATGTCAAAGTATCCTCAGGCACAATACTGAACTCTGCATTCTTGAACAATGTCTCCTCACGTGTAAACTGGTTTGGATAAAAAAAACATGTGCTAACATGTCATTTCTACGAATAACTTAAGATTTCAGTCAAGGAAAGTCAAACTATTTCATCATCATCATTATTGATATCTTTTATATTCACAAAGACTGATGAAGTGTAGAGCAAAGGAGAGAAATACGGGTAATTATTTATAACTGCTTTATGTCTGATTGGTTTGCCATATATTATTTTCCTTTAGTTAATGGCATGCAGTTTACAAAATGTTGTAGCTTTTGGTCAGCAGGTCTCTGATAACTGTTTGCTTTGGGACCTTTGTGCTCTCTAAAAAGTTACATGATTTAATTGATCTCAGAAAAGTCATGTGGAAGTACAGCACAGATTATCAAAGTTGAACTTTACTACAAAGAGGCCATCAATTCATTTTCTATACCAGCTGAATCCAACTCAGGATTACTGCTTATCTCAGCTGTCATTGGGTGAGAGGCAGGGTAACTCCTGGACAGGTCAGCAGTCCATCACAGGGCCACACAGAGACAAACGAGACAAACAACCAGCCACACTCACACTCACTCCCCCTCGGGTCATTTTAGAGACACCAATTAACCTGACACACCTATTTTCAGCTGCATTTGAATAAAACTTGATCACATTTTAACCACTGATTTTATCTGATTCTATCTATTGTTCTTATTTCTTTCTTTTTGTTTAAAATCTAAATCATGCTTTTTATTTCTACTGTTTTAATGTATCTGTAAAAGCACTTTGAATCGCCTTGTTATTGAATTGTGCTGTACAAATAAACTCGCCTTGCCTTGACATGTATGTTTTTGGACGATGGGATGAAGCCAGAGTACCCGGAGAGAACCCACGCATACACAGGGAGAACATGCAAACTCCACACAGAAAGGCCCCAGATGGGATTTAATCGAGGAACCCTCTTGCTGTGAGGCCACAGTGCTAACCACCACATCACCACGCAGCCCTATAAACAGACTAAAATTACATATTTTAGAATATTTTTCTGGTTTATTTTTCTCATGATAAAAACTTTGTGAAATTTACTCATTAATTATTGCACAACGGTGAAAAAAAGGACTCAAATCAAGTTAGAGCAGCAATGATTAGCTGTGGCCGCTCTGTTTAAGTGTTGTGTGCTCAGATTAAGAATGAATTGTATTATGTTACACTCAACATCAAGAGGTCCCACCATGTTTTATCTTGAAACTCTCCTTTGTAAGAAAGTCAATCAGGGTCACAGCTGCAGACATGATGGTGGCAGGAAATGACACTCCCATAACTTTCTGATCATGTGCCCATCACCGCTGGGATTTTCTGTGACAGGAGCGGGAAGGAAAATTGCTTTAACAGAAAAGCCAGAGAAACTAATTTATACGAGATCAAAAGCATGAAAGAGCACTTCTGCGGAGTGATGATAAGCCTTCAAGGCCTCTGCCAGAGCCCCAGGATGGCGCTCAGGTCTGAGCTGTGTGGACACCTTCTCCGACCACCTGTGTCCATCATTGTCCACGAGACAAGCCACAGGGAAGCTTTAACAGGAATGCCAGAGCAGCTGATAAATGGAGAGCAGTGGAGAAAAAGACGATAAACAAAAAACAGCCTGAGATAAGAGGATGGGGAGGGTGCAGCATGCTATCAGGTAGAAGTAATTTTCATACATTACTCTTCAAAAAGATTAAGCTCTGTGTGTGTGTGTGTGTGTGCGTGCGTGCGTGCGCACGCTTGTGTGTCCTGCACACAAGCAGGAGTGATTATTCATGATCATTCTAAAAGCATAAAACCGCTGTTATCAATTACCAACTTTGACCCCTCTTATGTATTCTGACCTGCATTCTCTGTCAGTGTTCAAGGCATTTTAAGCTAATTCACCTCTTGAACTCATTGTGTTTCTGATTCCACTGACAGCTAGAAGCTAAAGTGAACTACTTATAACCAGCCGTGTGTTACAACAATTATTTGAACTTTGACATAGTTTTATAGCTGCTTTATCAAATTGTGGCATATTTTTTCCTTTTGTGAAAATCACTCTTTTTTTGTTCTGTTCCCAACCTCCCCAGTTGGTCTTTAATTATAATGACCAAAAATCTATAATTTCCCCTCGTGGCATTTACTTTGATATCGTGGATGATTAGCAGGCTTTCGAAAAGAGGGAAATGGCAGTGTCAGCAGGTGTCCGGAAGGGAAACAATTCTCAAAATATTCTAACATCTGATGCTTTTTTAATTTTTTTATTTTTGCTAAGCAATTCTGACCATTTTTCCAGATCAACGAGACATTCAGTCCAACAAGGACACAGAGTGACTGCAGAGGAAAAACAAATTTAAAGCCCACAGATGAAATGAAAGTGTCTTCTTGAATCTGTTTGTGTTTGTGTTGCTCATCTCGTTTCCTCGGCACTCTGATGCTCAGTCTGAGCTGCCCTGTGTAAACTCTGCAGGAGCTCTGGTTCCAGCTCACGATCTTACAAAACGCTTTAATCACAACTAAACTCTCATGGCTTGATGTGATGTTGACATGAAAAAAGGATTCATTGAACTTTGGCAAAAATATCAAACTCAGTTACTCTTACTGGGTTTCTCTTTTGATTCATGCTAACTAATGAGACGGCTAAATGTACTGTAACATTGGAGCAAGTGGCCTCAGCTGATTGAATCAATTAGAATTCAAAATGCAGCTTTCATATCTGTTTATTCGTGCAGACTAATATTTTTAGAGCAACCTTAATATTTCTACCTGAAAACTTACGTACATAGGTGCACAGTCCGTAGATATAAACCTGCCACTCACTCATTGACAAATTTCAGAGAAAGGTTCATTCAGAATTCTGAAAGCTGCAATCAAAGCAGAGCTGAATTTCAATTAACTTATCTAAGACCCAGTGACAATGTGTTCATAAAAGTGAGGACTGTATTATTAGACATTATAAAAGTACTATTATCCTACTGCAGATAATTACCATTATTGGAGTTCTGTCACGGAGCAATTCTTTTCTTATTTAATTCCATTGTGTTTGATTTATCTGACTTTGGATGTCTCTCTTCATTTAATAACACATGAAATGCTCTTAATTTTAACCACCTCAAATGTTCTTCCTCATAGGTGAGGTATGCGAAACACAAGTAGAGCCAACCCTAGAGTTGAACCTGGTGTCCGAACACGCAGTTCACCTCTGACTTGAGATCGAAATCCTGGTTTGGTTTGAGAGATACTGATCTCTGCCACTGCATCTGCAGGCACCTCACTTTAAGCTCCACCAGTGGAGCTAAACTGAGTTTGAAAAGAGAGTTAGTTCAATCATATATGAATGGCCACTTTGGCATTTTCTTTCCATACGACAGTTAAATGGGAAGGCAGTTCCTGTATTTCAGATGTACTGTTACAGCCAGCAGGACATTGGTTTAACTTAGCATACAGATGAGAAATAAAGGGAAGACGTGCATTTTTAATCCAGTAATTGGAGTTTGAATGGAAGCAGTCTTGCTCCTTCCCAGTTTCAGTCTTTTGCACTTTGATATCCTTGCCTCCTGTTTTATTTAGTAGAGTTTGCCACATGTATTCACCTGCTGTGTCTCAGCTGGTCTTCAGTTACTCATTCACCTCCCTCAGTATATATCCTTTAGGTTTTATTTGTTCTGTGCCAGATCTTCTCTTCTCTTCATTCAGTCCATGTGTTCCTTCGTGCATCAGCCAGCCGGTCAGTCCTCTTTACTCTGTTAGTTCTTTATTTTCAGTTTGTTTTTCTGTCCTGCCTCAGAGGCGATTTTCGCTCATTTTGATAAACCATTTTGCTGTCCTTTATCAGTATCATTTGGATCATTGCAAAATTCTGCTTCCGTGCAACTCTCCACCAGGTCAATGTATTTGAGTGCATGGCATCCAGACTGTCCTGTGCTCAAATTACAGCCCCATGGGGAATTTTCAGGGCCCTCATTTATCATTAGTGCGTAGAATCCCTTCTAAATCCTGTCGTATGAGTGAAATTTAGAATGTGCCCAAGTACAAAAAAAAATCGGCATTCATAAAACGTTCTTACACAGGTCGTACGCACACCGGTAGGTAATCTGCAATGATAAATATCACACCTGCCAGTTCACCTTGCGCTGGCACGATCAGACTAATTTGCATCATGGAACGCCCCCAATTAACCATATATGGCACCAACATTCCCTTTAAAAGCCACCGGAACTCGCAATTAAATCCTTGGTGGAATGATGGAGAGGCGCTCCAAAAAGCGTAACTTTTCGGAGACTGAGATAGAAGCTCTGGTAACAGAGGTAGGACAACACCAAAAAATCCTATTCGGCACCTTAGATGGTGGGGTAACGAACAAAAAAAATATATCACGTGGGAGAAGGTGGCATTGGGCGTAAATGCTGTGGGATCTGCACAACGGACCGTGGCAGAAATTAAGAAAAAATTGTTTGACGTTAAACTAAACGTCAAAAAACGAGTAGCAGCTCACAAGAGGGCTGTTGTGTTGACCGGCGGAGGCCAAAACAGCGAAAAACTGTCGGACATGGATGAACAAATTGCAGCCATAATTGGAGACTCCGGATGCTCGGGCTTAAACTCCACAGCCGGCGACACCGACCTCGAACCCACAGTGACAAAGCCAAGTACTGAATCACACGTCCAAGATGAAGGTAAGCAGTCTTTACACATATTTATTAGAAATAAAAGTAGAACCACAGAAGTCCAACTAATTGTATAAACGTTCAAACAGAAATTGTTATTTAACGCATCTGCCTCTTTTACGCAGACACGTGCCCTCCTGTCGTGGTGATAGAGCAGGTGCCAGAGGAGCCCGACATGTCGTCCTCATCCTCCTCTTTGCGGCAGGCCAGGGCACCAAGGGTCTTGACGGAGGAGGTCCTGCAGAATCAAGAGGACATAGCGGGGGCAGTCAGAGACATCAATGGGCAACTAGGAAATCTGATCAATGTGCTCACAGATATCAGTGGGTCACTGAAGACCATTGCATCGTGTGCATCTGAAATGTTGAATAAAATGTGAAGTGTCAACCGTCTGAGCTCAGTCATCGTGCAACACACACACACTGGGTAAATTATATGCCTAACATGGGTAGACTTGCCTAAAATCCCTCTATTATCCCTGCTCTCATCCGCATGGCACCAGGGGCAATGGCCTCTGCGCAAGGCTCTCCAGCTTCCAAACGGTCGTCTGGTCTAGGTGGTTCCTGCAGGGGGATGCCTCTTCTGATGGCCAAATTATGAAGCACACAGCACGCCGTCACAATGTTGCACACTTTTTCAGGGCGATATTGGAGCGTTCCACCCGCGCTTGACAGGCACATCCACCGGCCTTTCAGCAAACCATTCGCGCGCTCTATGGTGACTCTGGTGCGCGCGTGGGCCCGGTTGTAAGCTTGCTCCTGCTGTGTCTGCGGGTTAGTTAGTGGAGTCATGAGCCATTGTTTCGGCGGATAGCCTTGATCACCTAGGAGGCAAGTAGCATTGCATTCATTACATTCACATGTTGCAGTACAGCTTGAAACACATAACCATACATATAACCAATGTTGCAAACATGCTGCGCAACACTCACCAATAAGCCATCCATCTTCAACAGCTCCTTCTTGTAAACGAAGGCCCACGGAGCTGTTCTGCAAAATAAAGGAATCGTGCGTCCCCCCTGGCCATCGGGCAACGACATTGAGAAGCAGCATATCACTGTCGCCTATAAGCTGTACATTAATGGAGTGCTTCCCCTTCCTATTCACGAAGTTGTATTCGTGCTGTGATGGTGCTTTTAGTGCGACGTGAGTGCAGTCTATTGCTCCTATGACGTTGGGGAACTGCGCGATACCATAAAACCCTCACTTAATGTCTGCCTGGCGTGGACCCCCATAAGGGAATCGAATGTAAGTCGGTGCCAAAGAAATAATCGCATCCAACGCTGTGGGCAGAATTCGGCTCATGGACGGCTGAGAAATGCCGCATCGATCTCCTACCTCGCGCTGAAACATACCTGTAGCCAAAAATCCCAGAGTGGACAGCACCTGTATATGCACAGGTATGGCTTGCGTGCGCTTAGTTTCTCGCTCGAGAAATGGCCCCAATTCACGGCAGAGGTCGAGCAATATATGTTTTGGAAATCTGAACCTGCTTAGAAGCCACTCACTACTTTCTGCCAATAAATCTGCACGCTCCCTAAACACGCGCTCCCTCCGTAGCGCACGTTTTCCAGATCCTCAAGCAATGCAAGATGGGTCATGTTGCGTTCTGAATGGCATGTCCTACGTGTGCCTTTTATACCCATATCAATTAAACTAGGCTGATTATTGTCAGGTCTTCTGGTGAAACAATTATTGTTACACTCTGAATGAAATGCAATGAACGCCAGGTAGGTCTAATGCACCGTGCTTTGGAATTGCATAGGCTACACGCAGGGCTGGACTGGGACCAAAAAATGGCCCGGGCATTTTTTGGTCCCAGTCCAGCCCTGGCTACACGGACCCAAATGCCGTCAGACATACTTTAATGCAACAATTGAATGAACATTGTAATATTCCCCTGTGCAGCAATCAACACCATTTGCAGTTTCGTAATTCTTCCACTAGGCAATGTGCGTAAGCATGGTCAAAGCTGTGCGTAGATTTAGGCACATTTCTAAGTTCAAGTACATGTTCATAAATCCCACACTTTGCTCAGGAATGATCGCACGCACGCTTTACGCACAGATCTGTTCCTAAGAACGCTTGATAAATGAGGGCCCAGGTCATGCAGGCAAAAATGACTTGGAATTGCATTTGAAGAGTATTAGACCTCTAGTGGTTGTGACAACAACTGCATGTTAATTGTAAAAGTCACATCTGTGAAGATGGTTTCTTTGTGTGTTTTGATTTGATTTATCTTTCCATAGATGTATTGTTTAAAACGTTTTGAATCCTAACCATGATTGTTCTTTTAAGCCTAACCAAGACATTTTCATTTCTGACTCTTACCAAGTGAAGGTGTTTCCTAATAAATCCAACCAGGAAGAGACAAAAGTGTTCAGTCGAACGATGGAACTATGTACTATGTAACTTAGAGGTAGAAAAACAGTTGATATATGTAAGGTGACATTAAAAAAACAACTCAATTAGAAATTTTATACTTTATTCCAAATTATGAGAACACTATATGTTCTCATCTTTTTTTTGTCAGAAGAGTTGAAAATGAATAAATTTTTTCAAGGATTACAGCTAATAGAATATGCATTTGCCTTTTATTAATGTTTTTTTCATACGTTTTCATACTAATGCACCATTCTGTGTAATGAAATTGACATAGAGCTTTTAAATGTGTTCATGCACAACATCTGTGCAGAAAAGAACCTACAGCAGTCTGAATGTTTCACAGCATAACAAGAAAGATATGTTACGAATGGAGTGATCAGCCTGCTGAGGTGGTGCAGTTATAATAATATCACTATCAGCCAGCGCTTCACAGCAGCTGCAGCAGTTAAGCCAAATTGTCAGTAAATTTTTAATTACTTTTTTTTTTATTCCATCGTGGAGACAAGACAATAAGACTCTAAAGATCTTTTTGTCTAATGCTTATAAACAAATAGTGGATTTCAAACATATCAGAAAAATCTTTTTTACTATGGGGTGGGCTAAAGCTTAATTTCTTAAGCTAGGTAGTGATGCAGAATTGTTCATTTAATGGCGCTTAATTAGTTACATGTTGATTAGCAGCTTGGAATAGCAGGAGGAGGTAAATTTGGTGGTCATGATGTCAGAGGTGATTTACCTTTCGTTTCATTAAGACAATGCTCTGTCAGTTCCAATGTGAGCACAATGCTCATATCATGTTATTTATTGTCTCTAACGTTACTTTGCTCTACTATTTGAGGCTATTTCATTTTGCTCTTTAAAGGACACAAAACTGAATCTATCATTATCAAGGTCTTTTTTTGTTCTAATTGCCAAGTTTCAGAGAGAGGCTTTTAGCAGAGTTTCTTTCAACAATTTTAGTAACTGCCAGAAGCTCTCTGACCACATGCTGTGTTCCCTCCTGACTTTAGCAGGTAGTAATGCTTTCAAGCACCACAGAAAGCCTTGACTGCCTGGATTTGAAATACTTTTGAGGTATTTATAACGTTGCATTTTTATCAGAAGGTTCAGATAGCTTACCTTCAATGGCCCTCATTTATCAAGCCGTCGTAGGAAGCATCGTATATATGAGCGGAGAACTCGTCGTACGCAGAGGCTCAAGTGAGATTTACAGAACATGCGTACCACACCAATCCCATCGTAAAACCGAGCGGCTGTTGATAAATCCGGCGGCTGAAATCCATCGTAATGATCCTAACCACGCCTTCTACAAAAGGGGGTTGAGAGGCCGCACCTCTAGAGTTTGCGACATGGATAGACGAAAGGCGGCAAAGAAACGCTGTCAACAGCGTTGGCGATGTAAATCGCAGACCGGACGAGTTATGTATTTTCCCCTACTGTGATGGTCAATGAAATGTGATAAACTCCAGATTAAATGAAATCTAAAATTGAACGATGTTTTACTTTTTCTCCAATAAGATCAGGAAGAAGTGGTCCGATATGAAATTGGCCAAAAAAAGAAGGTCGCAGCTGTCCGACGCAGCATGTCGGACAGCGGGAGGGTGGGGGGGGGTTCCGATCCAGGTTTGGATTTGAGTGCCTTGGAGGAGAGGGTGACTGGCCTGATCGGAGCTACGTCCTCATCGGGCGTGCCAGGGAAACTTGACACTGATGCGCCCATGTCAGAGCTCAAGAATGTTAAGAATGACTGCACACCCAAGACGTTTAAATAACACAGTTGCTTTAATATTCAACACAAATGAGTTTCCTAATCAAACTAATATTTTTCATTCACAGATGAATCCGAAGTGGCATCCGGGCAACCTGACCCGCGCGACGAATACGCATGCCCGCATGCAATAATAATATTGCATACCTTTTCGGGCGTATAGGGTTCCCCCCGCAGCCGAGAGACAGATCCAGCTTTAGGAGCCCTATACACCTCTCCACAGTGGCACGCGTGCGCGTATGCGCAGTGTTAAAGCGCCTCTCCTGTTCGGTGTCACGGTGCGCGGTTGAATAATGAGCCATCACTCTTCCAATTACGGAGTTGTACTTGTTTAATTTATTTAATTTGCGTTTATGTTTATATTTATGTTGAAGTCAAATAAAACATGGGCCTTCTTTGAAGTGATAAGTCTGTAATTTTAACCTAGGGATTTGTTGCGACTCCTGAGGCACGCACTAGTGACGCTGTGTTGCAGTCACCGCAAGTCAAAATGGAAAAGTGCGTACACCGGCCTCAGACCTGTCGTGGCGATTTCATCTTTCCTGCGCTCACGATGGATTTGATAAATGCCAACCTTTGCGCAGAAAAGAACGTACACACGACCTACGCATGTTTTTCGTCTTACGCAAGTTTGATAAATGAGGGCCAATGAGTGCAGGTTTGAACTTGTTAAAATAGGAAGTGACCCTTTGAAATCAAGAAACAATCTTGCGCTTACAGTGATGCTGGATGTTGTGCAGAATAATTTCTTCTCAACTTGGCTCAGCATTTGACACAGCTGATCACTTTGCCTGCTTTATTAGCCTTGGAAATTGGGTTGTCATTTTGTGAATGCAAACTGCCTCTGGGTTAGGTTCTTTCATAAAAACAAGTCTCACTCTATGATGGTATATGTTCTTAACATGGTAACTTTTCAGGGCATCATTCAACCTATGTCTCTCTTGTATTTTTGGTATGAGCCTTTCGTCGTTGTCGTACTCTCCAGGACTTAAAATCTTTTTTCAACCTAATGAATTTTTAGCATTGTCGTTGGGTCTATAATTGAGAGAGCTCACTCTGATTGGCTATTCAGAGCAGCAAATGGGTGCATGAGAAGGAATGCAAGCGTGACAACGGGAGGCAAACGGCCTTTGAGATACCCTGCAGGAGGGCTGTCATCAATTATCTTCTTTTTATGTGGGTTTAGTGTTCAAGGGCCTTTGTGTTTCTTATTCTTTACATGCTTTTTTTTTTCTTTCATACACTCAATGGTGACCTTCCAATTGCTAAATGACCTTTTACCTGAGCCACGGTGGCTCTGAATTCAGGCACAGTCTCACTTGCATTATGAAATACTGCTTTTTCTGGTCTTTTTTGTGTCCAACCAACACTTTAGAGCATCTTTTCTCAACATTGAGAGTTTTTTTTTAAAACCAAGCCATCATCTTTTACCTACTCTGTCCCTGAAGCTTTGGTGCCTATAAACCAAAGCAAATAGTGAGTAGGTCAAAACTGAAAAAAACAGCTGTGTCAGAGGGGATCTCAATAGCTGAATCACACCTTGTAGTAGGGATTTTATTGTTTTATTTGCTTCTAGCATCAAATATTACTGCTGCTAGTGCACAATGTGTCTTTGTTGTTTTATTCATATACACACTGCTGTTTTTACAAGACGGCTCTCTTATATATTCAGTGTTAAGCATATTAGCTATTATACGCATTCTGATAATACAAAACTGGCTTTAAAAAATGTTAGACAAGATCACATCACTGGCAGCCACTGGTTTTACATGAACCAGTCCTAAGTCCTAAGTGAACCAGTGACCTAAGAAACTCAATTCATAATGACGCAGATGGATCATGATGATAAACTGAGGGGCCGACCCATCACAGGCTTATAACAGTAGTTATATTAACAGCCAACATCATAGTGATGGACACAGAGTTAGCTCACGTTTTCAAGCTAAATGATAAGTGCTGTTGAACAGTATGATAGCTTTAGCTGCTCCATGAGCAGATGCTTGTTTTCACACCTTTCTGAGGGAAAAACTATAATTACCCAGCTAAATACTCTTGGTTCTTTCACCTCCTTCATTATCCCATACTTGTGGCTCTAAAAGTGTCACCTCCTGGTGACATACAAAGCTTCTTAAAACCCTGACTGTTAAGAAAAGAATACGTGTGAGATGCTTTGTGGAGTCAAACCTGAGAAAATCAACATCTGTTCAAATATTCTCTGTTTCCTCTGCTCCCATTGAGTTGAATTCTATGTTCAGAAAGCCACTGGCAAACAATAAAAGTTGAAAGCTCACGAGAAAAAAATGGTTCCAAGCAGCATGGCAATTTTTCCAAAGGAAAGGACCTGGCAGCTCAAGATGCCACGGGGAGCCATATAGAAAAGTTTCACTTGAATAGTGTTACAATTAAAAGTAATTTTAGATACAAAATGTGAACTTGAGATGGCAGAATACCAACCAGTTTACAGAATACATACTAACTAATACAACCCAATAAGTCTAAAGAAGGTGCATTATGTGGTGCTGAATATGAGACTGGAGCTTGCTCAGATTTGACTTTTAACCCTTGACAAGTGCTTCGATGCTAATATTTTTAATCAAGCTAACAGAATTGTGAACAATATTTGTCAATATCGTTGACTCTTTCATAAGTGTTGCATTTCAGCCTGCTTCAGATTGGCAGCCAGTGTGCTCTAAATAAGGGCTAAGTGAGGACAATATGAGGGATTCGTGCGGCTGCACTGTAAACTCAAGTGGGCTGACTTAATTTTCCTGCAATCATTACATTACATTACATTACGGTCATTTTGCAGACGCTTTTAACCAAAGCGACTTACAATAAGTGCGTTCAACATCGGTAGGCAAAAGAACTTCAGGTCACAAGAAATCATAAGTGCATTTCCTTCTAATACCAAACAGCTAAGAGCAAAACTAGTGCTAGAGTGTGCGATAACCAACCAGCCTCTCACCAACTGCACACCAGTCACAGCGGGGTGGGGATGCAAACCCTGGTTCGGGTAGGGGAAGACATAAAAGAGGTAAGAAAAGCAGGAATGGGATGCAAACCCTGGTTCGGGTAGGGGAAGAAATAAAAGAGGTAAGAAAAGCAGGACTGGGATTCAAACCCTGGTTCGGGTAGGGGGTAATGAAAATATAGAGGGTGCCAGTGGTGGAGGAAACAATAAGTGCGTAAGGAACTAGGACGGTGCAGGTAATCAGTTGCATTTTGAGTTGAAATGGCTGACCCATGTGGGGCTGACATAGAGAGACTCGACGTACACTTCCCTCCGTTCAGTTGTTCATGCTTCTTGTTGTTTTAGAAGCATCGTTTCCCACTTCATTGTTAACACATTGACTACCAGCGGTTTTTACAGAATTATGTTGTAGACTCCCAGCGTTCTAAACCGTTTTTTTGACGTTTTTTGTACAGTCACAGCATATTATGTGATAGGGCCACTGAAACATGTTATGGCTCGTTTGAAAGCTGAGACTTTAAACTCTTTGTGGGTTAAAACTGCGTGTCTCTAGGTGCCGCCATTAGCGAGCTATCCTCAGCTAAACCAAGGCGGGTATCCACCAAAATCAACAACAAACTGAGATCGGGGCTTTTGTGAAAGGTGCGCTCTTACAGCCTGTCGCACTTTAGATACTTACATATCCGGGTCAGAGGATTTGCGTCGTGTCGCATGTTGCAAAGCTAACCTGTTCATAAGACCGCCTCCTTAAGGCTGATTTATGCTTCAGACGCAAAGCCTCTGACGCTCGGACGCAGAGCCCCTGCGAGCGTCAAAATCTTGACCACTCCCCCACGCAGAGGCTCTGCGCGCGTCCTCGTGCACCTCAGAAAAATCCTGACTACGCGACAGACGCACGCAGACCACCAATGGAAGTGCGCAGACAAAAGCGGCTGTGATTGGTCCTCGGTGTGAATTTCCGGTTGTCTGTGTGGCTTCCTCCTTTGCATTTTCGCCAACTCCAATAAAAGAAGCTGTTCTTCTTCGATGTCGAGCAACTCCAGATCCATATCTTGCATACACTTTTTTTTTTTGAAAGATAAACACTTCCGCCGGCGCCACCGAAGTTCTCGTCACCGCCCGCCGAAATTCTCGCGAGGGGAAACTGCTGTGCGTCCCGAGAAATTCCAGACCGAGGTTGCAGAACCATAACATGAAAAGTGGTTGGCGACCAGAGCAAAGCAACACGTCAAGACGATAGACGCAGAACTATAATCCGCCTCCTTAGACTTGTCGCGTGTCTTCTTCTCCTTCTTGTTGTTTGTTTATGTTACTTTACCGCCACCCTCTGGAAACCGACACGTGCGATTGGACAAAATGCGGAAATGCACAACAATCAATGCAGCGTTATCAAAATTGTTCTTGAGTTGACGCAAAGCCATTGGAGTAATGATCAAAATGTCCAGATGATGAGACCAGTTTTTGACTGCCATCTATGTCAGTTCTGTTCATCACATAATTACAAAAATCACACAGAATGTGCATTAGAATGTATAGATTCAGAATCCATAAAAAAACGTAAAAACGTATTTTTACCATTTGGGAGCCAACGCATGGGCAGTAAAAACGTAGTTTTACGTGACTTGGGAGTCAATGTGTTAATATGAAACCCATTTACAGGTGTGATTTCAGCACGCTGCACGGATTGTTGAATGTTGTGTCCTTAAACATCTCACCTTGTGAGTCTTTTTGGTGGCTAGAAAGGAAACCAGAAAAAAAAAAGGCCTTTAAGGTTTACCGTTCTCACTACAACTCCCCATTGGGTTCTTTCATCCTTGAAAGTCCTTAAAACCCTTTGGTCTGAGAGCACCTTTAAGAGCCACTTCACATGGAAACCGCTGTCCAGTGACTAGGAAGGCCGCTTGTGGAGGCTGCTGAAAGCTCTCTTTGCTCTTCTTCCTCTCTCAGAAAGTTTTTTTGATTGATTGAATGTCATACTTTTGGAATGAAAAAACATAGGAAGCAAACGTTTGAATCCGCACTTTGTGTTATTTCATCTTGTTGCTAAATGTTTTGGTGTCACTTGAGATGACATGTGAGCTGCTGGTCTTGTCACTCATCACTCAGAATAAAATGCTGCCACAGGAGATTCAAACAGTCACTGAATAGTCAGGGAGAATACAGGAGAATTATGGAATGTCAGGAAGTTCGAGGCTGGCATAAGATCTTTTTTTCAATTATTAATGTTTAATCAGCCATTTAATCAGATGTTTAGAGTATTTAATGTCAAGATGAGTAAAGATACAAATACTACAATATTTTTCTACACCAAAATCTTTTTTAAAGATGGAAGTATCAGTTAAAACCAAATATCTGACTCCTTTCCAACGGTAATAAAAAGCGTACTGGGAACGGGTTCTGATGGAAAAGCAATGTCTGATGAGAATGACGTTCCTTTTTATGGCCTCCCCCCAATGAAAAGTCGGTGAATCGATCCCAAGTGCTTCCACGTGTGGTGGTGTTTTTGGGGAAGCCACTGAACCTCACATTGCCCCCAATATGTTTATCAGTGTGTGACGGTAGAGACAAGCGCTGTGAATAGAGGGCATATATATGACACTAAGAGCTGAAGTCCCTGGGTTAATGAGAAACACATGTAAAGTGCTTGTAGAACACAGACAAGGTTAAAAGGGCACTACATAAGCATGGACCAGTTATTTATTTTTTGTCTGGACAGCATGAGTCAATCCCTCCTTTGCATAGAGAGCTGCTAGTTGCTTTTCAGAATCATAATATTATTCCGTCCCTGTCTTTTTATCCACAGGTTGATGCTTCTGTCAAAGCCTTCAAATAAGAAGTTATAGTTGCTTTAAGTGTGTTTTTAAAACATTGTTTTGCCTACACTCACTCAAAAGAACAAGAAACACGTTTTAAGTTTGTTTGTCCAAATGTCCAACATGTTGTCGTGTCACAGTTCAGGGTTGCAAATCATGAGATGTCAATTTAGGTTTAGTTGTTTTGTCTAAAGGAGCATCATTACATATAGTATGACATGTCGGTAATGTAAACTCATTATATTAAAACATGGAAGCACCAATATTTTTAAAACCATGTTGTTTTTGTGATAAAATCTAAACCTAACTATGTATATCCTAAACCTAACCACGTGCTTATAACTCATGACTCCAAATAATGGCTTGAGACAGCAAAGTAGAAAATTAGGGAATCAGGAGGTCAATTAAATTGGAGTCGCAATCTGAAACTAACGTCATTTTGTTATTATAAGCAACCGAATCAGAAGTGTGTAAGATGTGTCCCTTGTCATGTAGCAGCAAAGTGGTTACACGTTGAACGAATACATCATCACATGAGCTGTGTCTCCACAGCTGTGTGAACAATGTAGCCTGGGTGGGATTTTTTTAGCCTTTTTTTGTGAAATTGAAATGTTTTGCGGTATGAGCTAAGTAGCTATTTGCGTTCTGTCATGTGTGTTATGTGTAACAAATGAAAAGTTGGTCCTTTGATTGTCTTTTCTTTTCTTGTTGACAACTCACTCACAGAGCGAGTTTACTACACGCTGTGAATTTTTCTGTCATTCACACGCTCTCACTGATTGGACGTAATGTGGGATTCTGTATTTTGCCCAAGGTCACCTTGACATGTGTACTGATTAAGCCACGGATCAACTCACCAATCACCTCCTCTGCCTGAGCTTCAGCCGCCCCTAAATGTCATTGCAATTGTAGCTATTTTTGCAGAAGTATTAAATGTGTGTAAATGATTACCTGATGATGGCACTGAATAAGATTCAGGGGACAACTAAAGTTTTTACACACCAGATATCACGATCAATCATTGCTGACATTTCAGATGAACACTGTTAAAAAAATAATACTAATGGAACTCTACTAATGGATAAATAATAAACACCTAAATGACCCACTTTGTAGTATATCGATAAAAGCTTCCTTATATGTGGAAGGACACATTATACATCAGCCCACTTACATGTAGATCCCTGTCATCCATTTCAGTCTCCATTGGCAACAGCAAGATTCTGACAGCGCTCATGCTGACCTGCAGTTAGACACACATTTTAACAATGGGTGAGTGAGCCAGATAAATAGGGCAGAACTCTACCGTTACCTCAAGAGATCCTTTCTGGTGTGCTTTGTTGTTTAAGAACCAAATGTACCGTGGCTCAGCAGCAGCTTTCAGTGCCAGTCCTCATCTTTAAGCTGTTGTAAATGGAAAGATATTAAGGAGAAATTCCAAGAGCCAAAATTTTCAGCACTTGGCAAAGTAAACAATGAGTCACTGGAATTGATCAACAACCCTGCCAGAAACTGCAGACCCTTGCAGATATATTATGGCCACTTTGTGCATGAGATAGTAAAAAATCTTGTCTAATGCACTTTTTATCAACTCTGTGACATGAACGGAGGACAGTTTTGCAGGCCAAATGTGCAGATGACAGATTTCTGAACCTAAGTGCTAGTGTGAGTTGCAGAGAATGTCAACAACACTGAATAATCTTAACTGTACGACTGGATAAATGCATTTTTAAAGCCTTTACAAAAAGCTCGATACACAATAGCTCATTCTGACGCAGCGATCTGTGGGCACATTGACTGTGTCCCCCAGACAAATGCAATCCAGAGGGACTTCTGTTTTTTCGGCTACTTCTTTCTATTTGATCGAGCATGCTGCAAAAAAAAAAATAAAATAAGCATTTCATCTCTTTCTTCCTTAAAGAAGGTGCTGCAGTGGATCAGTATATTTCTGCCATCAAGTCATTTCAGACTCTTTCTCAAAAATAATCTTGTCAAGTGTATCTTTCCTTTTTCTCCCCTCCCCTCACCCTCTTTTTCCCCATGGTGACTTGTAAGCAAACAACACAATGCTGAAAATGGATGCTCAATGCTCCAGGTTAATGTACTTCATTAGTGGCTCAGTTTTGCATGTCTGGCTTAATTTAACAGGCTGGAACGCCTTGGGACAATTCTTCTGACATTTCAAGAATGCCAGGCCTGGCAGAGGAGGCTTGTGTTTATTTGGAACTGCAGACAGGAAGAAAGAAAGGGTTTGGGAGAGGCTGCAGCTTGCATGCTGCCTGTTAATGATGGTGCGGAACCTACAGAGGCAGTATGGAGACGGGCTCAGGGAGCACACAGCTGGAGTGAGGAGTCCAAACATTGCAAGGTATGGCACAGCCAGAGGGGGGGTCACATCTCCCCGATACATGACAGCAGCAGTCATTCATAGAGCTCCCTTGAGGTTTTCCATCTTTCTCTGAGTTTGCCATTTGTTCCCTTTCTAGAAATGTAATGTATTAAACATGAATACATACATTAAAGAATTATATTTGAAAATTAAATTCTCTTTCACCGATGTTGCACAAAAAAATGAATGATTTAACATTTATTTTCTGTGGTATATGTAACATCCTAATTTGTGCAACATTAAGTTTTGCATGGTTTCCTTGTTAGTTTTACCTCCTCGAACTAAAATGAAGAGCTGTGATGTCGTGACGTTGATTCCCTGTGTTTATTTGAAAGCTTTGTAAATTATTTCAGGAAAAAGATAAGATCTTTACCCATTGTATGTGGTACTGGGATTACTCGGTGGACTATTGTACAATCTGCATATACGTCTCCATAAAGCAGATGACATACCAGCGCAGTCTGTGCCACTCAGAAATATTCATTTTCAAAAAAAGTTTCACTAGATGTTTTGGAGCTGTTCCAGGTTGCAATAAACCATTTCCTTCTAATGATCATAGAGGCCAGAGGGCAGAAAGAATGGACACTAAACAACAAAATGATGGATACTCGCAGTGAGGGAAAATGTGATTCTTAGGAGCTGACCGACTAAACTGGACAAAGATGCTTGGAGGGTCACTTAACTGCTTACACATGATACAAAAGAGAACATTTGACAAAGAGGAAATAGATTTTATGAAGCAATGTGCAGTACAATGAGTTGACTACAGATACACACAACAAGCAGCTACCTTGAGAGGAGTTTAGTTTGTGTTTGGTACTGTGAGGTCTCTGAGAATAACAGTGTGTGCATGTCTTTCTTTTTTTTTATATTGTTACTGATCCACACAGATCATCATCTGAATCAGTCAGGGTCAAGTACTGTGTGGTGTTGCTTGATGATACCTCCATGGCGTTCCATTTATAATCACAGCTGCTTGTTGTGTTCTCCATAAGACAGATGTAACAGATCATGAGTGCATTTAAAGATGAACATTACCTTTATATCGTCTGTTTTGACACTTCTTGGACGCTCTGATTGACTACAGGCCGGTCAAACTGCACCCAGTTTATTTTTGGTGTTTACTTACTAAGAACACAAAGTACAAATGATCTCAGATGTTATCTAACTACTATCGTCTGGTAACATCTGGCTGTGAAAAAGGGAAACCACGAAAGGAATAACAACAACGTTAGTTGAGCTGTTTTAAGAAGTTTTAAGAAGTTAAGCCTTAAATTTTAGTTAAATTTAGTTAAATTTTTAAAGGATCTTTGGGCCCGAGTGGCACAGAGAGCAAAGAGAGGGGATGGCGTGCAGCAAGACGGCAGTTCTTGAACCTACAGTTTACACAACAGTACGGTACACTCATATTACAGTCTACTGTGATGGAGCTGCGATGTCTCCTACATTTACTGAGAGAAGTGTCTTTTACGCCAACATTGCCTTGTTTGTTTTCCTCTTGCGGAAATAAATAGTTTTTTGTGTGTACATTCACACAGGAGAGGATAAATGGTCATTTATTTTGGCTATATTGACAGTTTGATTGGTTAAAAAAATGACAATGGTCAGCCCAAAGGAACATAAAGGTTATGATGAAGAATGATTGCTTTGGTATGGTTGACCGTGCAGGCACTGCATTATTAGAATGGCAGTTCTAATAATATTATAATACTAATATAAGTTCTAGTTTCTGATCCTCTGATTTGGTCAGGTGAGGTTCGAAGGATTGTTAATCTTCAAAAAGTTTTTTGTTTTTTACATTAGCCAACATTTGTTTCATGTGCGGTGGCAAAATCATTGTGTGATTTTCAAAGTATATTGTTAAACCCCATCACGCCCCTCTGCACGCGAGCGTGACTCACGTTTAAGCTATGCGTCCTCGTTGGCAGCACACGGTTCATCTGAACCATCTTAACGACACCCTGAGGTTAACTCTTTTTTCAACCAACTTTGTGGGAATTTCAGCGACTTCCTGGACTTTTTGTAGCTTCTGTAGCTTTTCATGGAGCGTTTTAAGGAGAAAACAGTGACGTCGCCTGAAGGCCTCCCTCCCTGTGAAGAGCTTTGCTGCTTCCGCACCTGTCCTAAGTCTGTTTGATGAGGTGGTCCTTCCCTTGCTTCAGCTGGGTAAGGATTCGTCGTTTTAACTTCTGTTGTGCCTTCATGTCTTTGTGCTTTTATGCCATTATGAGCGAAGTGTTAGTGTGTTTTTCTTGAATGTTTACTTTGTAAATCTTGTTGCAGTCAACAAGAAGAAAAATGCAAACTGTTCACTTATATTTAAATCATGTTGGAAGAAGAATAAGGCATTGTATGTACAGGAAAACAAGGCGTTTAACGCCATATACACAGAAGAACCTGTGTAACAGGTCGTGTAGTTGCAGTGGCTGAAATTGATGTTGTTTGTTTTCTATATACCTACTGTACATGTGCTGGTGCTGCTTGTCTCAGTTTAAACGCACACATTGTGACGGTACCAGCACTCTTTTTTTTTTTTTTTACATATTATTGTATAGATATGAGCACGTGTTCTATAATTTATCAGATGTGATGAACAGTTTTGGTTTGGTTTGAGGTGCACTTTCGTAGCTTTGCATTAAGTTAACGTTTCCCCTTAAAGAGAAGGGTTGATGTGACCGCCTGCTTTACTGTTGTTCACATCATTCTAACATCTGAGCCGCTGAGCCCCAGCACTGTGATTAAGCTGTTGCTTAAATAACCTGCAGTAACTGCCAGCCTTAAGATATACTGATGGTCAACTGCTTTTCTCACCAGCACTTCTATTACATTTTATAGGATCATTTTTTTTCTTTTCTTTTGTTTTTGACCATGTTATGAGTTCTTGTGATTTTTGATATGTGTAACTGCTGTATATCAGGTACTTTGCTGGGGTTTGATTATTAAAACTTTGCTCACTGCAGAGGGCATTTTGTGCAGTGGTTGGCTTTGATTTACAGAGTAGTTGTCACATATGCTGTATTGGCAGCTTTTTTTTTTATTTTCTCCATTTGGAGATGTTTTCATGGGCTCATTATTTCACAGCCTTAGTCGCTGATTATTTCATAAAGCCAGTGGACATGAAAGGAATGCAGACACATTTCTAAGGCTGACAGAGTTGTTAGTATGGCTGATCACGAACAATGTTCTTGATTACCTGCAGATATTTATGTTGCTGATACTTGGTTTTTAAATTTTATTTTTTATTTGCACAGCATAATAGAATGACTTCAATGCACAGAAACCATGCAGAAATAATGCTCGTGGAAGTTCAGCAGTTCAGTATCTCATTTGTATTTAATCAAGTAAAAAAAATAGAATGAGAAATGTATGACATTGGCATCATATCATCCATCAGATAATCTGTATTAACCACTGATAAACCCATACTGTTGGAGAGCTGTATTTGAACAGTCGGTCCACTGACTGGCCTTCCACAGAAAGCTGGTCTTTTACCCACTGTTTTGACACAGAGGTCAGGACACTGAATGCTCCACTGCCCCTCCTGATAACCATGAGGGCCGTAGCTAATTTTCCAAAGAGCAATTTTGTAATTCCCAATGTCATGCTCTCCAAGGAGGGAAAAAAAAAAAGTAGATAGATAAATAAATCTTCCAACATTCAGTTTGCAAATACAAATGTCTCACTTGTACACAGACTGGTTTTGATAATGAGCTTTGCATATATGGCTCAAATCGTGCATAAAATGCAATGAAAGCATTGTCACGACAACAGAACGGATTATAATGACTTAAAATCTGGTAATCGTGGTATTAAAATAGAAGGAAAAAGTCTGACATCATTCAGATTAAAAACTCAGACAGAAAATTTTGTGAGAGCTGGAGTTTGAGGATTGAGCTTAGTTTCCACAGAAGCTATCAGATTGTTATCTGATTAGTTTGGAGGCTTGGTCAACACCTCAGACTTTTTGTTGAGCCTGGCCTAAGCGGCTTTTGTGGGGCCAACTGTTGTCCTACTGAGGGAGTGCTGATACTGTGAGGAATATAAATATGAGAAAGGTGTGTTTAACCAAAAAAGTTTACAGAGGTGGTAAGTGTCAAAGTAGCATCAGTGTAAATGCCAAGATTCATGTTTTACCACAACATAATACTAGGTGAGTTTGTCTGCTGAATCTGCTAGTGTGTCTTGTCCTTCCTCCACCTCTGGCACCCTCTATATTTTCATGACCCCCTACCCGAACCAGGGTTTGAATCCCATTCCTACTTATCTTAACCTCTTTTATTTCTCCCCCTACCCGAACCAGGGTTTGCATCCCCACCCTGCTGTGACTGGTGTGCAGTTGGTGAAGAGGCTGAGGTAGCTTGTGGCTGTGGGAGGAAAAAAATAAATAAATAATAAGATGGTGGTTGTGGTGTGAGGAGCAGTGATGGCTGGCATTAGGGGGTGACTCTGGGACGCCAGTGGTCATTGTCTAGCCTCCTGGAGGTGTCGGGGGCCCAACTAGACGAAACACTGATGGAAGGAGGTTCCCACCTGATGACCCCAATGATATGTTGGTCAGCACTGCTCACTGGTCTATATAGGGAGTATAGGGAATTACTCACTGAGTCTGGTCCTTTTTTCTTTATTTTTTTTTTCTTTAGCACAAGTCTCTTGTGTTTACCTTGAACAAGATAAGCAATGTTGCTCGCTTCTCCTCCACAGCTGGAAATTCATTGGTGGATTGCAGATATTGTGCATAATTGAATAAAATCCCACAAATTAAGCACTCATAGTGTAGGACATGGAAACATTTACAGTGATGTCATTTAATAATGTTCAGCTGAGGAGTCAGGAACAAAAGAAAAATACCCCGAAATACTACAAGATGGATAGTAGAAACACTTGTAAGCTTTTCCATGCTTATGAATCTACATTGTATTGAAAAGCTTGGGGGACAGCTTCAGATAGCATCAGTGGTAGGGGTCATAAGTAGCTGCCCCCTCCCCTTATGTGCATAAATCACCTCTATGTCAAGTAACAAAAGGGAAAATTCCCCTTTGTTTAAAAAAATGATTTCAGCCCATTCTTAATGTAGTAGTTAAGTGTATATTTTTATTTTATATGTTTTATGGAACTTTATGCTGTCAGAAAATCTAGCATGTTGAATGGAACATTTAGATCCTTATTTCTCTCTCCATACTGTTTTGTTCCTTTTGTTTCTGTCTTGGTTTAGTTGGTGCCATGAACCTTTGTTAAAGAGTGTTTTCTCTGTATTTCTGCAGGCAGAGGTCAATCCTGATTTCCATTTTGCTTCATCCAGTGCAGTTCATTAATATTGTTACCAAGCTGCAAAGAGCAAGCTCCAGCATGTGTGGGAGTTGTTAACGTAAGGGAATTTTCACGAGGTACGGTACATTTTATTTTTCTCTCCTCGGGACAAATGGTTACTAGTAGCTTATTAATACACATCTGCACTTTAATTTTATTTTAGTTTTAAGGTTTCAAAATAATCAAATTAGGTGTTTTTTTTAGTAGTGAAACGGGGGATTAATGGTTCAGTTTTCCTCTCTGGGTTATTGTGTAAAATAACCTGTGCTATAGTTTGGCAATTGGGGTCACATCCAGATTCCAGTTAAATATTTTACAATAATTATAAGTAATTCTTTTTGTTTCCTCTTCCTGTGAGGGACTGTTGTTATCTGCTCTGGAGGTTCTGCAGGCCCTTGTCACATCCTGAATATAGTGTGTGACACCTCAGACTGCATCTCCAGTTTAGATTGCAAAGTCAACGACAACCAAACAGACGGCTTATTCTGCAGTAAAACACTGAAAATATATATATATATATTATCCTCAGGGTGTTCTGTGTTGTATATTTTGTTTCAATTTCCATAATGTGCCCATTATAGCATTTCATCATTATGGATAGCACCTTAACTGTGAAGTAAGTCACCTCCATAATGCTATGTAAATGTGGAAATTGTATTTCTCATGCTGTTTCTGAATTTATTAGACACGGTAATGCATTATTGAGGACTGCAGGACAAGTTTTCCCATATGGCATTGTTGTATATTCTGTTCACAAGTTAGACTGGTGTTGTTTCCTGTTTTATGGGTAAAATGAACATGTGGGACGTTTTTTTTTTCTAAAATTTTTTTGGCACGCCTTTGAAGTTAATTTGGTCCTGCCTCTACTCTACAGTTGAAGATACTAATTAGGTTGTTTCTGAGGATTTATTTGATGATTCATTTGAGTTATGTTGCACAATGTGCAACAATTATGCCTCTTTTCTGCTAGTACCTGCTCTGCTGGACTCAACTCGACTCTGTTTAGGTTGTTTTCCTTTATAATTGAGTATCACCACAATGTGGGAGGGGTAGTTATATCAAGGCGGCCCGAAAGTCCTGTCACGTCATTTGTATGTAACACAAACACGATGGTATTCCTCCATGGCTTTGCGTGTAGCCATTTACTTTGTTGCCGATCACAGAAATAATAAAATCGCACGGTTGCTGTTGCCGGGTTTTTAAACATGTTCTTGGTGAATGAGTCGCAAATGAGCCGAGTAGGTGCTAAAAATATACCTAGTAGCAGGTGCTACTACCTAATAGAAACCTGCCACTATTCTATGAACTCCCTAACTAATTGTCGAACAGCTGTTAAAATGTGGTTTTCACAATATTTTCTTAACCTCAACAAAAATAAAACTGAGATAGACATCATGATTAAAGTAATATTTGAACAATCTTTGCTCCTTGATTCCCTTTTGCAGATCACATGTAGAGAATCTCACTGTTAATCTTGTTAAATCAACTTTGTCTTTTAGCAAAGGTCAAACCTTTTCTTTTTTTAATGACCTTGAGCAGACCACTCAGTCATTTATCATCTCTAGATTGGATTACTGCACTTAATTATATACACTGGAATGGGCCCGGTGCTAATGTCAGTTATAGTTCATAATGTTGCAGACAGACTCCTGAACACAATTCACCCAATTCGGCCTCATTACATTAGCTGCCTGTCTTGTATAGGATAAATGATAAAATTCTACTTGTCGCACAGAAATGCTTGACTGTTCTTTCTCCAATTTATTTGTCTGGCTAGTTGCTCCGTTATGCTCCAGGTTTTACTCTAAGGTCATTGAATGCTGTGTTCCAAAATCCAAATGAGTATCCTGAGCCAATTGTGCCTTTTCAGTTGCAGCTCCAGTACTCTGGAACAGCCTCCCCCTGCAAATCAGGTTGTCCTCCTCAGTACCAGAGTCTGAGTCTCAACTAAAAAACATATCTCTTCTCAACGGCTTCCCCAAATTAGGTCTACCTTTCTGTTAAAACATTAACAGTAAGAACTGTAGTAGAAAAATGGAAAAAGCAATATTTTTGTTATATGATACGTTTCAACATTTCAATTTAATGTAAAAAGCAAATATTAAAGGAAGGTAACATGAAGGCAGGTCTGTTGAAAATGAGCAGGAATTAAAAAGTTATTAGTAATTATTAATAATTAATTAATTATGAGAACTATAAAGCCACAGGCTGATGAAAAAATGGGGGAAACGTGGAGGAAAAAAACTTCAAAGACACAATCTATCTCATTCTGATCAACATTTTGCAAGAATCAATAAAAACATGCCCAAGTTGTAATGTGTCTTAAGTGAAATCAAATGAACTGTGATGTATCTCGGGGGCACTCAAAATCTGAAATCTTCAGGAGAAAAATTTGATTTACCATACATTTTTTTCACAAGTTATTATTATTATCATCAGATCTCTTTTAACTCAACTCATACCAAATATTTATGTAAGATTTTTACTAAAGAACACAAATATCATCAACCACAAATAGGATGGATGGAATGGAGTATTGGTTATATTTTACTTTTAAATGTTTAATGATGCAATATCAGTGAGCATTGAGCCTCCTCAAAATGTATCATTCATTATCAATGTTTTGCTTCTTGTCTCTCCTGATACATGCCAGTTCTTCAGTACAAATACTATCATTGCTCTTATTCTGTCCTCTTTGATGTGTCAGGGGGAAAAGAAAATAGAGCCCTTTTCTTCTTTTTAAGCTTTTATTTCAGTTCCATTCAAGGCCCTCATTTGTTCCATGTTCTTGGCCTAGAGGGCATATGGAGATGAAAGAAAATATAGCCATAGCTGATGTGCAGAAAGTAGATTTTAAATGTCCTGGAAAGTGGTCTCTTCTCACAGTAGAAGGTTAATCTGTGGAGCAGATGGTGTTTGGCTTATCATCCCTCTAATCAAACAGATTTCTGTGTATATGAGAACGAGGAATTGAAATGATGGCATTCTCCCCATCACTTAAAAAGGATTGCTCATTTACAGATTCTTGAGTGTGATGGCACCAACCCACAAACAACAAGTTAGAGTGTGAACATTTTACATTTACTGTCATAAGTATTTTTGACCTTTCTAATTTGTTTAAGTAAGTGGAGTTCAGCAAGGATCTACAGCATGGCTGAGTGAAGCACCAGCACATACATACAGTTTAACACATTTCTACAGTACATTAGAGAAAATTAAATCCCAATTGATCATCTTCTTAATTAGGTTAATTCCCTGCTTTTAAAAACAGTTAGAGTAGTTTTATAGTTCAATCTAAATGTTACACATCCTTACTCACATGCAACGTTTACTACAAAGTGAGGGCTTTTCATTTTTATTAGGACTGTACAACAATCAAGATATTTAGAGCCACAAAAAATCCATCCATCCATTCATTTTCTAGTAGGAGGAAGCTGGAGTACCAGGAGAGAACCAACACGTGCACGGGGAGCCAGTTTTCTCATGACAACAGGTCATTTTGCCATTAAAATATTATGTCAAGCTAATGAGTATGTAGAATTGTCTTAAACAGAAAACGGTATAATGTCAAAAAGACAAAAAAAACTTAATGGTTTACTCTCGTTCATTTGATGCAGTTGCTGAGAAAGAATTATCCTGTGCTGCAGATGATCATTGTGAAGGAAAACCATCGAGTGATCTGTCAGATTCCTTCAACTATTCATGTGTCCAATAATGTGCCTGCAGTTGCTCAGACTGTTACTAGCTCCGACCTAGTCACATCGCTGTCATAACACGTTGAAGAGTGCTCATTTAAACATGACACCTCCACATTCAGTTGCCATCCGATTAATGGAAATCAGTGCCGGTTTGTGGTTATATTATAACAGTTATATTATCATGTCAACTGTGTTGTGTGTGATCAGACTCCTACCTCTGAGCATCTTTAACAACAGAAATGTGACATAAATCTCTCTTCTAGCATTCTGTTGGATGGACTTTCTGCTGAAGACACCAAGTGTGTTCTATGAATGCGAACCAAAATGGGAAACAAATGTTTTTCGGCTCTTCTTTTTTCCTAATGAATAAAAATATGTTCATATGGTGAAACCATCACTTAAAGGCTGAAATGTTTTGCTTCTGATTCAGTCTGATGTTGAACAGCCATTATCCTAGCTTCCCTGTTGCCTCTTATGCACCTTCCTGGGAATGTAAACGCACCACAACAACTGATATTGGTCTGATTAATATGTGGTCACACAACACATTCTGTAGCTCTAAAACGATGTCCCTGTGGACAAAATGTAAAATGTAACAAGCTGGAGTTGAATCACGCTCATTCATGATACTAGAATAATGACCCGCATTCTGGTGAGTTCTGTTTTATGGTCATGCCCATGTCTGTAAAACTAGAAAATCTATGTTATTCATCCATCTATTTTCTATACCCGCTTAACCCAATTTAGGGGGGCTGCAGCCTATCCCAGCTGTCATTAGGCGAGAGGCGGGGTACACCCTGGACGGGTCACCAGGGCCACGCAGAGAAAAATGAGACGCAACCATTCACACTCACACTCACTTCTAGGGACAATTAGTAATCACCAAATAACCAAACATGCATGTTTTTGGATGGTGGGAGGAAGCGGGAGTACCCGGAGAGAACCCACGCATACACAGGTAGAACATGCAGACTCCACACAGAAAGGCCCCAGCTGGGATTCGAACCAGGAACCCTCTTGCTCTGCTGTGAGGTAACGGTGCTAACCACCACAACTGTCATGTCTGTGGGTTTTTGCCACGTTTTTAGTTTCTATTTAAGTTCTTACTTTTACCAATTTTTAGTTTTTCATGCCTTAGTTTTGTTAAGTTTTAGGTTCAGGTCTTGTTTTTAGTTTTTGCCATGATATGCCACCTCAGTCTTTCTCCTGCCCTGCCATCAGCTTCACTTGCCTCACCAATCACCCTCCTCAGTATTCAGTTTCCAGGTTTCCCCATGCACTTGGTCAGATCCTTGCACCTTCATGCCACGTCTTCATGCCAAACCTAGATAAGTATTTTCATGTCAAGTCTTTTGTTTTTTGTCACAGTCATGTTTTGTTTTCACAGTCTTGTTTTTTTTTTGTCATCCGGCTCAGCCGCACTTTGTGTGAACTTTGTTTTTTTTGGAAATAATAAATCAGTTTGCTTTTTACATCTCTGAGTCCGCATCCGTGTCCTACCACCCCATCCCAACCTGACAACAACAGCCTATGTGTTATTCAGTTTTCAGTATTGTCACACCGCGGTGCGGTTAAGTTCGGGTTTTGTCTCGTTTCATGTATTGTTTCGTCATTTCCTGTTTTATTTTGAAAGATTAACTTCCCTCTCGTTCCAGGTCACTTGCCCTTCCTCTCATGCTCCAGTCTGATTGTGGTATGAATGATTCCACCTGTTTCCCATTACCCCGGTGTGCTTAAGGCTACGTGCCCACGACAACGGTAACGACAGATAAACGCAGAACATTTCGACAGATGTGCCTATCTTGCACACGGCGACGGCGTTTTTAGGAGTTCAAAACGGAGAAAACGCAAACGCCCTCCAGAGTGGAGATCTTGAAAACGATCCAACCTCTCGTCGCCGTAGGAACAGTTCAAAACGCAGAAGTGCGTTTTTTGCACACGTTAAGTGGGTAGTTCTCCATGAACGACTCCCATATCTCACTATATTTATTTTGGACACTCTCCCAATCCACATTATCCACTGCCTTCCTGGCTTTGTAGTTCAGTGTCGTGTTCAGGAGCAACTGGACCTCATCATCTGTCCAAACAAAGTTTGAAGGCGTACTGTTGTTGCCGCCGCGCTTCGCCATTTTCTTCCAACTGACGCGGAGGAAGTAGCCACAAAACAGGCATTTCTCATATTTATTAATATATATAACTCATATAACAATACCAAAGGTATTGTTGCTACTGCCACCTACGTCCGGGGCGTGCATACTACATCGGCAAACTGCGAGTTTTATACGTTTTCCCTGTTCCCATGGGTAGACAGATATCCACCCCCAAGCGCTCGTGAGAACGCAGATAAATTGTGGAGGAAAAAAACGGACATCTGCGTTTATGCTTCAGAGCGTTGTCGTGGGCACGTAGCCTAAGAGTCTGCGTCTCCCCCTGTCTTGTGCCAGTGTGTTGTATCTGTCCCTGTGAAGTGCATCATTCTCGCCTTATTGCCAAGCCCGTTTACTAAGCCCTGTTTCCAAGTTACCAAGTGGTATTTATCCTCGTAAGAGTGTTTTTTGTTTCTCATAGTGAGTTTTGATAAAGTAGAACCTGTAAGAGTTACAGTGTTAAGCCTGGTTTATAGTCGGTAACGCAAGACGCAAAGCAAGACGCAAGAAGAAACGCAAGCCCTTGCGCGGTTGCAAGCCCCCCATTGCGAGCTTGCGTGTGTCACCTCAATTTTCTAAACTTCACGCAAGAAAAGACGCAAGCCTACTACTTGAAAACGACATACTCATCGATCTGACAGTATGCAGAGCGTTTACACACAGTGCACTTCACTCCTGCCCGAGCCCAAATCAGCCAGCCTGAAAAGCTGATTTCGCTTAAGCTATAAACTCTGTAAATATATAACTTTAGCAACATTTGAAACATTTTCAGGCGAGAAAGTAGTCGTTTAGACCCCCAAGGTGTTGAAAATCTGACAAAATACCGGCTATTTACAAGAAGAAGAAGCATGAATCACTCGAAGAGGTCCTGGCGGTGAATTTCCTTTCATCATAGTAGGCTTGTCATTGAAAAAACCCGCTACTGCACCTACTGTCCTGGCGGTGAATCGCCACGCAGCACACGCAAGCGCCGACAAAGCTAAATGAAGTATAAACGTCTCGAGCCATTAACATACGCGCAAGAAGAAAGCGCAAGGGCAGTTAAAAGAAGTATAACTCAGGCTTTAGTTTTGTTTATAGCCTTCTTGTTTTCCCTCCTAGGTGGAGTGGTTTTTGTTTGTAAATCTTATCATAGTGTATTTCCTCTGATTTTTAGGAGAGGCTCTTTGTTTTTTCCTCCGCAGTAGGAGTGATATTTAGTTTAAGTTAAAGTTTCATGGTCTTTTGTTTTTTCCTCTGTTAGAGGAGTGATTTTGAGTTTGATAAATTTTATAGATCTACTTTTCCATTGTGGAAAAGTATATTATCAGAATAATATTTTATAGCCCGTTTAGCTTCTCAAACGAGGAACTTGTTGATTCTGCTGCCCTCCGAATAAAAGTATTGGTATTACATCTCCTGCATCTGCGTCCTCCATTCTCTAAGTGTGACAAGTATGACACCTTCCCACAGGTCACATTGAGAGGCTATCAACCTGCCAAACATTCTTTGATAAAGATTTTTTTTAAAACCGTCATGGAAAGGATGAGCGGATGGAAAAAGATTACTTCTTTGTCAAATTCTATTTTCAACCAACGGTTCTGTTGGTTTTGTTACAACAACAGCTGAGGGTCACAAAGATTTGTATAAGCCCTGAGGAGCATGGTAGGGAAAGGACAATAAACCTGTAGGGGGAAGGAAAAGAATCATCCTACATACTGTGCCAAAACCATTGACATTATGATGGGCATAGTTTAAAGTGGAGGTTCTTACAGCATAGCCATATTGTCCAGTTCTGCATGCTGGACAACAGTTCTGCATCACCCAAAACACTAAATGTTTGTTAGGAGCAGTATCAACGGAGTCATTTTGTGTTTGCTTTTCCTGAATTGGTGTTCTGAAGGCCTGCTAATGGTGTGCTGGTTGTAACTGAAGGAGCTGTCCTTGGTGCTGAATATTTGTAAAGAGCCTCCTGTAAGTATTTCAATAAGCCTCATATAAAAGATAAGAGCAAAATGTGATTAGAAATAATCCAATAAAGCCTTTTGAAAAATGCTAAATATAAGAGTATAATTTTTATCAAAATAAATTAGCCTTTAATATAAGCAGTTTAATTAAAGCAACATTATGTTTTGTTGTAGAGCACATTTGAAGTAGATGATTGCGGTTGATATTCTGATGTAAGGTGGGAAATGAGCAGAAGTTTTAGTTGTTGTTTTCTTTTAATTAAGTTCATACACAAAGATTTGATTTTTATCTTATTTTGTTTTCTTCACCATTTCACCTGACTGACTTGAATGTGGGAGTGTTTCTCTGGTTCAAGCCAAAATGCACAAAGCAGAGGGTTGGGTACCTGAAAGGATTCGATTAACATTATCTAACCAAATATTTTATTATTCAGATGTCGTGGTAGTTATCACTTGTTAATTTGTTCTGCGTCTTTTAAAAAAAAAAAAAATTTAAGCCCATAGATTAGTTTACTTACAGTATGTGTCCTCAAACATGCAGTGTCACTAAGATAATATTTAAGAATGTCAGGGCCAGGTCTCATTATGAGACTATTAGACTAAATGGGCAAATGTGATATGTGTCACTAACCACACAGGAAAATTAAACTGTCCTTGAACAGGAAGACATTAGTGTGTGAGCGAGATTGGAAACTCTACTGTTACCCATAAAGGAACCTTAAACCTTAAAGGAACGAAAGATACAAAAATGATGTCATGCAAAATTCTAAGTCCAATTCCTATACCTTCCACACTAATATTTAGGGGTGGGACGATATGCTTTGGTCACGATTCGATTGTATCACGATTCTTGATAATTGCGATTCTACAAGTATTGCAATTCGATATAATCAGTAATTGCAATTTTCTTTTCCTCCTTAAAAAACAAACAAGTTGAATCATACACTTCTAGAATGAATGTCGTTTCCATAAACAATGCATATCGGTCTGTGTCAGTCAGTCCAGCAGCTGACATTTATTTCAACTAAGACAAAAAGAGGTACTTAACATGTACAGCATTTTTTTTTTATTTACAGTTACAAAATGAATTGAAATGTCCACAGCACAAATGTGGGCTAGTTTAAACATAACTTAATGTGATGAATTGTTCAATAGATTAACCTATATGTTTTTAAATAATAAGTAAAGTGCTCTGACTACTCAGTGCTCTCTGAAGTAGTGCTGTAAGATAAAAATAAAATACTTGGACAAAATAGAGCCTCTAAAAGAAAAAAATAACACAAATGTGAGCCATGAAATTAAAATGTTTCAAAGTAAACAGTTATTTCAAAACCCTGTACTGTACATGAACTCTGATAAGCAAAACTTACAATACTTTTTGAGGTAAACAGGAAACCTCTACTTTTGGTTGCGTCTGTTAATTGAGCTAGTGCTTAGGAGTTTCAAGGTTTTTGTGCAAAAACAAGAGCTGGTCAACATGTTGTGCCGTTGTGTCCGCTGGGCTGAAACTATGTCCCCAGCCGTGGAGTACACACGTTCAGCAGAGACACTTGTGCCTGGTACACATAAGCACTGCTTTGCCAGCTTTGCCAGGAGAGGATACTCACGGTGATGATCTTTCCACCAGTCTAATGGGTTCAGTGGCAAAGAAGCAGATGTGCTGTAATCTTTCACCTCCTTCTCTGTTCTGGTAAAAGCAGACTTCTCTGGTGGCACCAGAACCGGTGCCTGTCTGGCATTTCCAAAGGTGTTGCCCAGTGGAATCTCGAAGGTTGCCTGGGTAGATTGCAGGAGCTGTGCGTGTAGTGGGGCTATGACAGAGATTGTTGGGTGAGTCTCATCTGACACGACGCATGTAGCCACCTTAACTGGCTTCAGTGCCTGGATAAACTTCTCTGCATTTGATATATCAGACTCGGTGAAAGTGCTGATGTCTTTCTCCTTCTTTCTTACATCCAGTGAAAGTGGTGCAGCTGTGACTGCAGGCTGTCGTTCGAAGAAAACGCTCAAACATGTCAAATGCACTATCCCAACATGTTGCTACGTCTGTCACCAGTTTGTGCACAGGGAGCTCCAGAAACTTTTGTTTTTGCTCCAAAGCATGGAGTGCTGTAGCACTTCTGTGGAAAAACCCTGTCACACGTCGCACTCGTCCTCGTAGTCTTGCTACAGCCGGCAGCTTCTTTTCTTTGACACCGGACTTCACCTTGTGGTAGAGGTTAGGAATGGCAGTCTCAGAAAAAACACTTACTTGACGATATAATGTAGCATGGCTCAAAGTTGTAGACCATATTCCGAAATCCTGGATTTTTGACGACGTTATATGGGCACATAAAATGTGCAATTGACGTTGCTATTCATTTAGCTTTATCTGAGCGCTTGGGAGTTTGTTCAGGGATCCATCCAATGTCTGCTGGCTTGCTGTTGTTGGTCGTTTGGCTTGATCCATTTTCATTTCTGGGTGGTGGCGCACAAGATGAGCACTCATGTTAGTCGTATTACTGCAGTACGATACCTTTCCGTGACAAAGTTTGCATACAGCTTTGGTCATACCTAGCTCTGTCTTTCTGGACATTGTTTTAAAGCCAAAGTGTATCCATACTTTGGATTTAAAATGTATGGGTGCAGGCCTTAATGCCGGTGGTTTGGAGTTGTCTACGTCCGCCATTGTCAGCTTTCGTCCCGCTCTCCGCTAACCTCTCACCTTTACAGCAGGGCAGAAGTTTTTCTGGACACGGATATGGCGTAATATAATCGATTCCGGGGAGAAAAATCGATTTTTAAAATCATCCCATGAAAAAATTGCGACATCTACATGAATTGCTTTTTTTTTTTTCGCCCACCCCTACTAATGTTATAGTATATGTATAACTATACTGAAGATTGCACATTAACGCCAGACCGACAGAATTAGTCTGTGTGTTGTTTTTTTTCTCAACACAACTGAACGGTGTCAGATTTAACGGATTTAACAGATTTAAAGATTTAGACAATCACAGGGTTACACAGCTGGTAACATCACCGGAGCTGAGGGGAGCTGCAGAAATCTGCGGGTGTTTTTGGGTGTGTTTGTGAGATTCCTGTCACTATGAGCTTCCAATTAATGAAAAGCATTTGACTTAAAAAGTTCTCCAATGTAAAGTTATATATTTTTTAAAAAGTGTGATTTTTGGAAGGTTTTAGATTGAGCAGCGTTAGTTTGATACTTTTGTTACTTAAACGTTGAACATAAATATCTTGTCAAAATTGTTTCATATGTAATAACTTACACTGTAACACATCATTAGAGTGCTATCCTCCTGCAATGAGTTCGTACTAGTTTTAAAGTGACAAAGTGGCTTTTGTCCCTCAATCCTGTTGATTCTTACTTGAGTTGTTAGCATAAAGTTTAAGTCCCTGTTTTCTGGAGCCAGTGTTGTGACTGCTGACAATGGCTGAATTGTCTGCTTGGCTGAATGCTGTGATTAGCAGACTCATTATATTGTCATGCTCTGATGCTCTTTTACTCCCCATCTGCTATCACACAAAAAGACACACAGTTTTATTGACACTTTTAAACTTGTAAACTTCTTTAACTGTGATTATGAAGAAATTATAAACACGGTCAAGAAGTGAAGAAAGAGTGCTGTCACTACTTTCTTGGTTTTCCATCAGCTTTTTTCTCGCACGTCTCAAACACTGTTCTCAGACATGAAAAATCGGCAGAATAGCTAAATTTACCAAAAATGTACGGTTTGGGGGCAGCTTGTCCTTTTGAGGGCTGTTTTCTTTCATTATTGCTGACAGTACCGAGGTTTTCTCCTTCCATTTCACCCTGCAGATCATATGCCGTCTCCTCAACACCCCTGGAAAAGCTGTTGTTCAATCTCACCTTCACTCCCACTCCCTTCTGTCACGCTCTCACCATCGCTTTGTTTCCAGTTGTGTGAAAATGATTACTCCTACTGAATTTTGAATAACTAATTAGCTTTTTCAAACTTTTTCTTCATAAGTTCCTTTCAGTGAACACTTCTCACCACTTTATTAGCTGTAAAGATCAATTGTACAGCTTCAAATGTTAAACCTTGCTTGCGAGTTCAAATGTTCAGCTATGAGTAGTTCTAATTGTAGCTGCGACAGAAGACAGCTCTTAAAAAGTTTGAATTTGCTTGTACAGCTGCATTCATTGTGGCCATTGTGTTCATAGTGTCGCATGTAGAAAATATGTATCCATTGGATTGAATTAAAAAACAGTGATCTGTGCAGTTTGGCACAAACCCTTTAGTTGGCTGTACTGCTCTTTGTGGTGCTAGAGTCATGATAAACACACACACACACACACACACACACATTTAGAAATCCAATTGTTTAGAATTATGTCAGCGGAGCTGCGGGTCGAAGCATTTGCTCATGATTTATTACTGAACTGCTGCCACACTTACCAATAGGAAAACACTTTCAGTGGAATCTCGGTGATATACAAAGATGGATGAGAACAAGAATTTAATAACATTTCTCCCATGCTTACCCCACATTCCAGCCATCCATTTGAGACTGGAAAAGCAAAAACTAGTTGCATTTGACTGGGTCTAAATTTGAACGTGGGTTTTATTTAAAGATAATTTATTTTCATTGTTGTATTTCACTGTGCCTTCTTTCCAGATTCAGTTTCTTCCGTCAGAAGGTGTTGTGGTGTTTTACACTGTTATGCTCACAGACTAAAGACAATATCTATGCTGTATGGTTGCATTCAACTCTGGAGTTGAGATCCTGGAGTATCACTTCCTTTGAGAGGAAATGTGGCTTCTCTGATGTCCAGAGTGACTCTTCTTACTTTATGTGTTTCATCGCCACCCCAAAGGCTTGTTAGATGTTGCAGGCTCTGCATCATACACCCCTTTGTGAGGCTGTGTGTGTTTTTTTAGGGGTTATCTAACCAGCTGTGTCTTCATTGAACTTAATAATCTCAACATTAGCCAACAGAATTTACCTGAAAAAATGTTCACATTAAATTCCTACAGCACAGTTAATTATACGTGGAGAGATGCACGTATCTGTAGAATCCATATACTGTATATATAATTACAAACTCTGTATCAATGTTTTTGTATGTGAATGATTGTAACTGTACATTTTAAAGCCATTTGCAGAACTTGTATAGGGTAAAAGGTCTTTTAAAAGTACAGACCATGTCCTATTTATAGTAACCCTTAATATTTTTAAAGAAGTGTGTGTGTGTGTGTGTGTGTGTGTCGCAGTCAAGTTGAGTTTACAGTTTTACTTTTCTCCATCATTTTTACGGCCATGTATCTCTCCTTTAGAAGTCTGATAAGTATCTACATACATAGTGTTTGATACGATTAATGAACAAAATGGACAATTAATTTCTAAACCCAATGATTTGGTTCCTTTCAGTTACATTCAGTGCAGTCTGATATGCTTCTTGATGTTTTATTAACACTAATATTCATTTTCAGTTAATTAAAATAAGTAATTTTCCATAGTAATGGCGTTGGGTAGTTACTTTGAAATAGATGTATTCAGATAAGGACTGAGGAATCTCAGTACTTTTGTTTCTAGAACAGGTGAAAATTTCTGCAGATAAAATTTTTTTGCTCTGACTGTCCGATCTGCATAGGATTTCAATGGTAGAATTTGATTATCACAAGTACGTCTGGCTAACTCTGCCCACATTCAGTTTTCCCAGGTAGATTTGGGGTTAATGGGTGTGGCATCTATATTAGCATGTTAAATGATTTGGATGTGGGTGGAGTTGATGGTCCAAATCCACCTTCCCACAGGTCACATTAAGAGGCTATCAACCTGCCATCAACCGGTTTATGGCACATATGTTAATCCACATGCTAAAATCAGGTTTAAATTAATACAAATTAATTATAACACTCCCTATTGTTATTATTAGTGGAAAAATCGAGTAACAAATCTCACATAAATAAGTAAATCAATAAATGGAGAATTAAATAAATAGATAGAAATCAATGTAAATAAATAGACACAGCTATTACAGCCCAAAAGTAGTATTAAAAAATACATATAATATCTGTTTAGATGTGAAGAAGATATTAAAAAACGTATACATGCCCCTTGAATCAAATGTTCTTACTTATCCGCTACTGGGAAAAAAACAACTTAACTGTGAGCTGATGATGTTTGTGTTTAATCAAGAACATTAAGTCATTTAATGCTCTTTATTAATTGTATGAACAACAAGAAGCTGGCTTGATAACTCTCCACTCAGCAGAGAGGCAGCGTTCCTATGGAAATGTGGTATTTGCTTTGTTTCCCACCCTCTAATGAGCCAGTTAACATTCACTTGTTCACCCTAATTGACTCCTGCACTAGCCGAATGGAGGCACAGAACTCCAAATAATTACACTCTTTATGAGCCAGTGTCTAATGAATTTAAGTGGCATATTTACCAGCTGACTGAGTCTGGGTAAAAATGATGGAATGAAGAGATGTAACCCTTAATGTGTTACAGTAGAGTGTTGATGTGGCTTTGAGGGCAGTGTAGTCTGTTAGGTTTGTAAAAAATAACAGTTTTAATATATCTTACATTTTTTTTATAACGCCACCATTTTGGGTTGTCCATCTATCCGTCTTACTCTTGTGAATACAGTATCTTGGTAATGAATGAACTTGATGAGTGAATTTCATTTGGCTTGGCATAACCATTTGGCATTCACCATGCAATGGGGTTAAATCATTTTGACTCACCAAGTGATTAGCAATTTGTGGTCAAAGGTCGAAGTAATTTTAACCTCACAAAACATTTTGCCATAATTAAAGGGGAAAATATTATGCCCGTATTATACAGTTACCAGTAAAATTATTCAACCCCCTTTGCATTTGATTCACCATACAGTGAGTGTTGAATAATTTTGCTGGCTAATTGTATGAATCTAGACAGATGCGGGTATAAACATTTGGCACTCTGCTGCAAGGCTATGGCTCTAGTTTCAAGGTCAGTTCTCAGTAAGAAAAAGTTTCCAAACAAATGATGAAGGGGAAAAAAAAGGATTTTTTACATATTTGTATTAGAGAGTATTACGCCATTAGAATCAAAAGGCTGGGGACTGTTCTAAAGTGGTTTCAGAATATCCTCCATGATTTACACGTGTTTCCAAGAAACTCAGTGAGAGATTTGGGGTATTGCATGTTGACTGTGGTTAAGACTCAGTTAAACTTGAGTCTGCAGTGTAGAAAAATACAGACTTGGTTTTATCAAACTAGTTTCTCCAGAAAGAAACTGGATGTCACTATAAAACTGCTTCCATGAGAGAATCTTCTATTGCATTTTTCTTCAAAAACATTCAGGACCCAATTTCAAAAAAGCCAAAGTTGTCCATGGGATGATAAAAAGTGCTCCTCATCAGGATGAGCCAACATGATCGAGAAAGCTATTGATTAGTCTGTTACAAGCTTGTTGTAAATAATTGGCTGTAAGAATGTCTTTTGCCTTTTACTTACAATTTTTTTTCCCATTCCCTCTGACTGGTGTTCAAAGTGAAAATTTAAATTCTTTGCTTCAGCTTCACCATGAAACGCATTGGCCCTCATTTATCAAACTTGCGTAAGACGAAAAACACGCGTAGGTCGTGTGTACGTTCTTTTCTGCGCAAAGGTTGGCATTTATCAAATCCATCGTGAGCGCAGGAAAGATGAAATCGCCACGACAGGTCTGAAGCAGTGTACGCACTTTTCCATTTTGACTTGCGGTGACTGCAATAGCATACATAAACAGCAGCGTCACTAGTGCGTGCCTCATGAGTCGCAACAAATCCCTAGGTTAAAATTACAGACTTATCACTTCAAAGAAGGCCCATGTTTTATTTGACTTCAACATAAATATAAACATAAACGCAAATTAAATAAATAAAAAAATTAAACAAGTACAACTCCGTAATTGGAAGAGTGATGGCTCATTATTCAACCGCCTATTTAAGAGGTGATTGTAGGTGTACAGGGCTCCTAAAGGGCAGGTGGATCTGTTTCTCGGCTGCGGGGGGAACCCTTCTATATACGCCCGAAAAGGTATGCAATATTATTATTGCATGCGGAGTGCCATTTCCAGATATACATCCAGAGGACCCCGTACCCAGAGATCCCTACCACCAGCCTGCACAGCCAAGAGTGCTCAGGAGGAGAGAGGAACTTATTCAGCGATTCTGACTTTTGGTAAGCATTCTGTTATTCAAGGAAAAAAGACGTAGCTCCGATCAGGCCAGCCACCCTCTCCTCCAAGGCACTCAAATCCAAACCTGGATCGAGCGTTGACAGCGTTTCTTTGCCGCCTTTCGTCTATCCATGTCGCAAATTCTAGAGGTGCAGCCTTTTGTAGAAGGCGTGGTTAGGATCATTACGATGGATTTCAGCCGCCAGATTTATCAACAGCCGCTCGGTCTTACGATGGGATTGGTGTGGTACGCATGTTCTGTAAATCTCACTTGAGCCTCTGCGTACGACGAGTTCTCCGCTCATATTAACGATGCTTTCTATGACGGCTTGATAAATGAGGGCCAATGTCTGCTCTCTCATACATGAGATCACTATTAATCATGGACAAGTCAGTATTGATCGGTGACCTAGTCCAAACAGATGAACTAATCCTCTGAATCCGAGGTGCTTTTCTTCCTTCTCCAGCAAAAAGTTTGATTTTCTTTTTTTTTTGTGAAAAACACTTTTCAGTTTACCAACAATTAAAGCTGTTTCAATCTTTACAGAGCTCAATAATTTGCTTGAACACATAAGTTACAGAAGTAGAAGTGCTAAATATGAAATGGAAGCAAACCCAGATCTAGACTAAAATGGTGAACAATCCAAACATGAGCTTGTAAGCATGCTGACACAAAAATTCATATATCGCAAGTCTTCAAAGTGAAATCAGCCCTGACTGCATTCAGAAACCCGACATTTAAAATTAGCCTTCGTGTCTGCAAATGTTCCATCAGCTTGTCCACACTCATTTGAGATGACTCAGCCAGTGCACAGATTTCAGATGTGCACAAGTAACTGTCTAGAAGAGAGCCATTGATCTAGAGCACACTCCAGTGCAAAAACACATAGAAGTCACACTGTGTGGATCAAATGGAGAAGCACATGAATCTAAATTTAGAATTTTTCTGAGACAACATCTGAGCTGGAGGTGCTAAACGAGGCAACAAGTTGTGCTTGGGCCCTTGATACCATCAAGCCATCATACATCCTTGACTTTACCTTGTATCATGTTAAATTCCAAACATGTTGCGGTTATACCAAGCTGTACAAAGAATAAATAAAAATCAGCTGGAGTCCATAAATCCTTCAAAGTATTCTTAAGTGACTGGGAAGGTGAGTCCTGCTTTTATTTGAAGGCCCTTGGTAGTTCTCGAGCAGCAAAGGTTCGCTGGGAGAGAGAACAGGGAACAACCGGTTCAAATATATATTCTTTTTTGCTTAATTAAAACCATCAAGCAATCAAACATGCACCAGAGTGGGTAATGGGGAGCTTCATCCATTTATCACAAAACTGATTTTTAAGATAACCTTCAGTATTTGATTCTGTTCATGCAACATTTTTTGTAACTCTGAGGCAAAAAAAACCTTCAGATACTTTCAATTACTGTGATGTTTGTTTAATCTAAAGATTTAATCTATTGTGGTTGCATGTGCATGTACTGCAAAGCTTTCCAAGGAGTTTGGGATTCGAGAACTAAACATTTAATACGGCTCCTAATGCACAATTCCTGAAGAGTCCCCTACCGAGACCCCTGCTGAGATTAAAGGGAGCGCAGAACAGTACTTTGAAAGCAAGATGCACACATTTTTTAGGGTTGTTATGTGGGGAAAATCATTTTTTGTAGCTTTATATCAAAGTACTTAAACAGCTTCGGAACCCTTGAGTCAATTCAAGGACCCAAATAAATGTATGTGTGGAAAAAATAGGACATTTTATTTATATTGTTTAATTCAGATTAATAAAATAACGATGTTAACTATTTATCAATTCTTTGAAATGTAGTGGAAGAAAACAATGCACTTTTTAATTATAACCCAAATAGAACAAAAATAAAACATTTAAATAAGCAAAACGGGTGTTTATTTGTATAAATATTGTATTCAACATTATTTATCAGCAGTTTAAGCCACTTTATGGTAGATTTAGATTCATTTCTTAAAGCCGGAAGGTTGTGTTTTACACCTCGTCCCTCTGGGATCTCACACCAGGGGATCGTGCTGCTTCTGATTAACACTGCAGAGAACGTGATTACAAGAAACTTTCCAGAAAATAAAATACTCAAAAGTTCTCATTTTATGCAATTTATCTTGACAGATACTTTATTATTATCAGAGGAATTATCTGACATGTTAAGATATAATTGTATCACTGCTCGCCAGCGTGTTATATTGTAAAATGTGAGGATTGTTTGGAGGTGATGTGACCTTTCACATTATCATAACTGCAAATGTTAAAGCAGGAGAGGCTGAATAACTCTTCCACAGATGTGGGTGTCTGCAGTGCTGACAGGAGTTAAGTAAGTGGGAAATCTGTACATTTTTCCTGAAGTTAAAGTTACTAACAACTAAATGGAAGCAGTTAAGAAAGGCTGTTGCAGTGGAAATCTACCAAGTGGTGATTTGGGTGCTTCACTACAGAACATTATTCTGCTCCTCTCTCCCCGAAAGAGGTGGGAGTTCTTTCAAAGATAAAATTCATCACTTTAATAGCTAAAATGGCATAGCTGTCCTCACCCTTCAAGACAAATCTATTTTAAAACATCAAATGGAACAGTGGGGGCCTCCAAATGCAAATTTCTGGTGCTTTGACAGAAGGAAGAAGAAGGAAGGAGGAAAGATTATTATTTGAAGTAAAAGTAAGCAAGTAAAACATTTTTTTATAAAGCTCCTTATGAGATAAAAATCACAAAGTGCTTCACAATGAAACACAGGAAACATGAAAAATATAAAAAGTAGTGGTGGGCCGTTATCGGCGTTAACGTGCTGCGATAATTTGAGAGTCTTATCGGGCGATATAAAAAATATCGCCGTTAATCTATTCTCAAAGTTGGGTTGGGAACTGGGTCAAAATAGGTAAGCAAACTGTGATGACTTTTACCAAACTTTATATCACTTTATATCAAACACAGTCCGGCCAACGCAGACGAGCTGAAAGTCCAGCAAACCTCCCTTGGGCAAGTTCAGGAGCCGCTCGTGCAAGATGTTCCAACACGGTGGAATTCTACTAGCCTGACTACGTCATACTCACGATTCTAGTCAGAATGTGAGTCTGATACCGCTCAATAGAGATTTGGGTATGGGGCGTGTTTCAACCGAACCAGGAGAAAAAATGCCTCTTCGCTCAATTGGATAGACCTACAACCAATCAGAGCAACGTAGTATGTGACGTAGATTAAGCGACACACACTTGTTGTAGGAAGGACGGCAAAAACATCTTTTCTATCGATAAAAGCCTTTATCGCGTTCCTCTGTTCGTCTTTCAAAATGAATGCAATGTGGAGATCCTGTAGAACAGACTCGATGCCAGAATCTACACACCCTAGCTCTCCAGCGGCAGCCGTGTTCAGCTCTTTAGTGACGTAGTCGATAATGTCCCTGTTGATCATCTGTCCATCATCGTATAAAGCCCGCCCTGGCAATCTGATTGGTCCGACCAATTCTTGGTCGGGCATAATGATTTCCCAACTGAGCAGAGCCAGACCGAACTTCCAGACCAAAACTTTTATGGGCGGGGCTAAGTTCGGCTGGCACCCAGGCTAGAATTCTACCCTCGAGATGATCAAGCGCGTGTGGCGCAACAGAGACACACTGCACACAACGCAACAGCAGCACCACCTGGCCCTCCCAACAAGTGCTGAATATGAGAAGTTGGCGAAGCTAGAGAAACTGCTGGAGCCATGCATGTGAATAAGCTGGTCTGCCTGCTGCGTGTACACCAAGAGCGACCTCGCTGGGGAAGCTTCGCTTGAGAATTTGTTTTGGTAGCTTTGGTAGCTCGTGACGTCACATTTACATTTCTCGCGGCTGTGCAGCACCCCCGCGAGAAAAAAAACATGAGGAAAGTGAGGGCAGGGACACGAATAAACGTGTTGTTATTTACAATTTGTTATTCAAGATATACATCACGTTACAAATGATGTAAAACTACATTAGGTACACCTGAGAAGAGCAGGAATAGCAGAGGCAGCTGTGAAAAAGAAACTAAATTCGAAATAAAATCCGAAATAAATCAGAAATAAAACTTAATTGCAGTGAGAAAGGTATGCGTGGGGTTACTACACTATTGTATTGAAGCACTCGACACGGAAATTGCAACAGTCTCAGGATTAAACGACTATTGTTTGGATAGGAACCAAAGTTTACACGTCTGTTTCCACGAACCCCGCGGATTGCCGGACCCCTGAATGAGCCATTTTAATCTAGATTAATCTAGATTAATTTCAAGATTTCAGTGAGATTAATCTAGATTAAAAAAATAATCTATGCTCACCACTAATAAAAACATAAGAACAAAAGCTAATCAAAGTCAGTTTAAGAAGAGGGTTTTTCAGCTGCTTTTTAACAGAGATACACAGAGTCCATGGATCTCAGGTTCAAAAAGAAGGGAGATCCAAGGAGTCCACAGATCTCAGATTCAAAAGGAATGGAGATCCACAGAGTCCACGGATCTCAGGTTCAGAGGAAGGGAGATCCACAGAGTCCACGGATCTGAGATTCAGAGGAAGGGAGATCCACAGAGTCCACGGATCTGAGATTCAGAGGAAGGGAGATCCACAGAGTCCACGGATCTCAGGTTCAGAGGAAGGGAGATCCACAGAGTCCACGGATCTCAGGTTCAGAGGAAGGGAGATCCACAGAGTCCACGGATCTCAGGTTCAGAGGAAGGGAGATCCACAGAGTCCACGGATCTGAGATTCAGAGGAAGGGAGATCCACAGAGTCCACGGATCTCAGGTTCAGAGGAAGGGAGATCCACAGAGTCCACGGATCTCAGGTTCAGAGGAAGGGAGATCCACAGAGTCCACGGATCTGAGATTCAGAGGAAGGGAGATCCACAGAGTCCACGGATCTGAGATTCAGAGGAAGGGAGATCCACAGAGTCCACGGATCTGAGATTCAGAGGAAGGGAGATCCACAGAGTCCACGGATCTGAGATTCAGAGGAAGGGAGATCCACAGAGTCGACGGATCTCAGGTTCAGAGGAAGGGAGATCCACAGAGTCCACGGATCTCAGGTTCAGAGGAAGGGAGATCCACAGAGTCCACGGATCTGAGATTCAGAGGAAGGGAGATCCACAGAGTCCACGGATCTCAGGTTCAGAGGAATGGAGATCCACAGAGTCCACGGATCTCAGGTTCAGAGGAAGGGAGATCCACAGAGTCCACGGATCTCAGGTTCAGAGGAAGGGAGATCCACAGAGTCCACGGATCTCAGGTTCTGAGCAAGGGAGATCCACAGAGTCCACGGATCTCAGGTTCAGAGGAATGGAGATCCACAGAGTCCACGGATCTCAGGTTCAGAGGAATGGAGATCCACAGTGTGGGAACCACTGTTGCAAAAGCCCTGATCACATGAGTTCTCTGATGTAAGTTGGTGCTTGTCCGTGTAGAGCTCTAAATGTTAAAACCAATATTTGTAGATGTACTCTGCAGTGGACGGGGAGCTGAGTTAACAACGGAGTGACATGAGAATACTGTGAAGATTTCGTGAGAAGCCTCGCAGCAGCGAGTCTTTTTTACTCAGACAAGTTAATATAGAAAACAATAATCTGAAAATGTGTCATCATTTCCATTTCAGAGCGTGACACAATTTAGTTGGCAATATTTTTTAAATGATAAAAAACGAGCGAACCAGTGATTTAACGTGAGCATCCAACTGAGGGTTTGATCAATGAGGCGAGCGGGCCGAGAGTCTCCATTATCTCTGATAAAAAACATTAAACTTCTGACAGTATCTAAGCACCTGAGCAAGATCTGTACCTCAAAAACATCATTGGGTTTAAGAGAAATATATAACTGAATATCATCTGTGTAGCAGTGATAAGAGATGTCCTTACAAGAATTTAAGATATGCTGAAGAGGGAGCAGATATAAAAGAAACAACAAAGGCGCCAAAACAGGCCGTTGGGCCACACCGCGGTAAAGGGCTGAGGAAGGGGACCTGAATTTAGCAGCAGCTACAGAGAAAGATCGTCCAGACAGATATGAGGAAAACCATTTCAAGGCAGATCCTGATATACTGACCTGGTATTTCAGCCTGTCGTGCATGCTGTGATGGGCGATAGTATCAAAGGCCGAGGTCAAGTCCAACATCAGCAACACAGAACATTCTCCTGGATCAGGATCATCAGGATGTCATCAGAGACTCGACTGTTTCAGTGGAATGAGCCCCGCTAAAAAGAATGCTGTACTTTTCTAAAACCGCTGTAACCTTTTCTTATATCTTAGCAATAAATGGTCATTTTGAAATGGGTCTGTAGCTGCTAAAAAGAGAGGGATCAAGCTTGTTTTTTTTAAGAGTGGGTGGATGACAGCATCCTTAAAATAAACAGGGATTTGACCAGACACCAGGGAGGAGCTAATTATAGTGAGCACAAAGGAACCAGTGGACTGAAAGACATCTTTGGACAGGAATGTCAGTAACAAATCAAGAGAACAGAATGATGCCTTCACTGAGGCTACTAATCTGACCAGCTCGCATGAAGAAACGGGTAAAAAAACGCTCCAAAACTACAGGCCGAGCTGGACTGGGAACAGACATTGAAGAAGCCGAGGCAGAAATATTTCTTCTAACATTACTGAATTTTTCAATTAAAAAGAAAGCAAGACATTTTTAACAATCCTCATTAGAGAAAATTGTGACAGCAGGAGAAGTAGGAGTAACAATATGACTAATGGTGTTGAATAGCACCTTAGTATAACCTCTGCTCTTTGACACCAGGTTTGAAAAATATGCAACCATTGCATCTCTAACTGTACGGTTAAAAGAAGCTGGAAGGTCCTTTAAAGGAGAACGTTGAAGAATGTTGAAAATACCGCAGTTCTCCTTTGAGTGAAGCAAATGAACGTGCGAGCCACTTTTTCTCCATAAGTGCTCGACTTTCCTCCAGGAACGTTTCAGACTGCAAATGCTGTCATTTACCCAAGGGAATGACTGTAAAACAGGAGTCTTGTTTTAACAGGACAGACTTTACGTAAAATGGAACGACAACAACCATTAAAAAGATTTGTTGAAAAATCAACATCATTATAAGGTGATAATACATGAGAAAACACACCAGCAGAAGAAGAGTTTATGGTTGCGAGAGCTGACCCCACTGCAAACAGGAGAGAGCGGCATAAAAAAAGACAAGTTGAAACGAATACAGTGACGATCATCGATAAAAATGTCCTCAGAGCAAGTACAATCAATATTTAAACATAAAGTAAAAACAAGGTCCAGTGAGTGACCTTTGGCATGTGTGGGCCCAGACACATGCTGGGTAGAGTGAAAAGAATCCATGATATTGATAAAACCTCGAGCAAAGACTCAGAGTCAACATGTATATTAAAATCACCAACTACAACCAGACTGGACAGCTCCATGGTGGAAGATAAAAAGTGACTGAACTCCATTAAAAACAGGCAGTTTGGGCCAGGTGGACGATTTTTATTCCCCACCTTAATCAGCTGTAGTTCAAACGATGAAAAATGGCCGACGTTTGCTGAACGAAATGATAACCGAAATTCCAAAGACCACAGTAAGACCTCCTCCATGACCAGATGTCCGAGGCTGGTTGATGAAGGAGTAACCACCCGGGCCATGAGAGACGAATGGCCCAAGCTTAAAATCGTCCAACAAGAACGTTTTATTTGTCACAGATCAGGCATTAAAGAGAGCCAACGGATGAGTTAAGGGACGTAAAAGCTGAGAGTCTGATCCCTGACGCGTATATTCCACACACCGCAGTGAAAGAAAACCAAGCAACCGGAGAGTCTGGATAAACACTCCTCAGGTAACACGGCCTCATAGATCCAGAACCTGAGTATCCAAACGGTGACTTGGAAGAAGTATTCCCCTCAATGGAAATAGTCTGAACACAGTTGATCTGAAACGCTCAACGTCACTTACCAGCCACTCCACGCTTCGAACAGCTCGAGCTTCACCTGGACTCCTGCTTTTTTTCCCTCTCCTCTTCCGGGGCCCCAGGAGGGCATCGTTAAGGACGCCAGATAAAGATCCAGCCTCCAAGAACAGAGAATGGAGAACACCAGCACAGGAAGATGAGGTCTCTTTTTGTATCATATGGGATCTGATAGCTAAGAGCAAACGGCCCAGGCAAAACCACTGGACCATAGGGTCTGAGATGCAGGCAGGGACTGGAAGTCATGTGATGGTGACGAAGCACCCAACCAACTGGACGCCACATCATTCAGCAGGAGTGTGGATGCTCAATAGATAGTGAGACCTGTAGTAGGACTGTAGTTTGACCACAGAGAGCCTATCAAACAAGTCCCAGATAAAAGCATTCTGTTGCAGATGGGAGAAACAAGAGAGCCAGGGAGTATTGGACCCCCAGGGACCTGAGGACACCCTGTAGTGAAGCCCTGGGGACCGTAACCATTCAGTGTTAGTGACCATTCAGTTCTGCTGCAGGTCACTGATGAAGAACCAGGCTGGGATGATCATCAGCATGATATAACCAGTCCAGCAAGCAAGCTTCAGTGCAGATCTGATGTCAAAACATGTTGCTTTTATGGATGATTTTTAACATTCAGGACATCAACATGAAATGATGAAAAGAGAGAAACGGAATGAATATTCCAATTGTGGCTGTTGCTTGGCAACACCTGCAGTGGGCTCATCAGTATCTTAGAGTTACAAAGTTGTGGTTATGGCGACAGAACTACCATTAACTATATTTGACACGTGGAAATCTAATAAGCAATAAAGACATAAGACACATAACTTACAGAGCAGAGGAAGAGGGACAGAGACTGTCAAGCTCGAACTTCGGATTGTTTCCTGGTGTACGTGACCCAGTGAAACAAGATAAGCAGCAACAAGTTCTCAATGCTGACCACCAATTTTAGCACAAAGGTGTTCAATCCCATGAGCATGACAGAAATAACTAATAAGGAATAACTAAGGAGCTTTGTTCATCACCCAGCCCACCATCCATCCTCTTCTAATTAAAACAATTCGGACCTACATGACTCTCAGAAGTCACAAATTTATGTAAAAAAATTAATTTAGCTGAAGCTGTTTGTGTAGGTGTCTATTAAAAATCCATTGTCTTAAAAGGCAGTATAACAGTTTTTTAGAGGCTGTTTAAGTAATTTCTGAAGGAAACTTAATTTCTCCAGCCTCTCAATTTTACATATGTTTTGCTCGTTTCTGTTACATCAGTGCAAATTGTACATATCTGGGTTCTTAAATGTAAAAGTGACAAAAATAAGTAATTTAAGATGCCAGCCTGGAGCCTTGCAAATTACAATATATTTTCTTGACAGAAAAATGAGTAATGGAAATGACCTGCACAAATTCACTTAAAAATTAGACAGTATCTCAACAAGATAAACATCATGAACAAAAAAATCCATCTTGGTTTATCACTATGAAGCTCTTAATGCCAGCAGTATAGCCCACATCAGAGTTTTATGGCAAAATAAGCTGTTTGGTTCCCCTACTGTGATTATATGGCCTGTCCGTGAGATGAATGATGGAGATTATGCATGGCCCTTGGAGACAGTCGGAACTGATGATTATTGGACAGTGGGGGGGGGGGGTCATTGACCTCCTTTACTGGCAGTGACACAAGGGCCCACCTTGTGTGGGCCAGAGGGCATACTTGATCAGTGTGAGGCCAGTGCTGACATGGAGGCTTAGACAGGTTCTCTGAGTAATTAGATGAGAGACGAGGCTCGGCTGCTTGTACCGGTTAGACTCCTCCACTGAATGCTATAGATTTCAGCTTCCTGTATCCTTTCTGCCTTACAGGGGCAATAAGTAAACTTTTCAGCTGCTCCATGGCACCAAAGTGGCCATGATATACCTGAGGGGACTCATTGAACACCTCACAATGTGCTGAACTGTTTGTTTTTTTCACAGAAATCTCACTTTTTCTGTATGGCAATGACATTTCTAGATATTCTATTCCCTTAAATTTGCCCCATAAACTGTATGAACCCCAGCAGCTTACATCTTCATGAGCAACTCAAGTTGTTACACAACCAGTGCACATGAACCCACTGCTCACCTCCTGCTTTTTTGTTTACCTTTTTATTTATTTTCTAACAACATTGCAGCTGGATGACCTTAGCGCTTCACAGCCATTAATCACAACACTTTGACTATAAATGATGATAAGCCTCTTTAAACTCAACAGCTTTCAGTATTACTTCTGTATTTACTGTGCTGATATCTTATTGTTTAATAATCAGGAACGTGTTTAGATTTTGATCCTTGCCTTGGATTTTATGTAATATATTCTATTTTGTGTCTTTTGTAGATAATCAGGGACACTTAAATGATTTTCTGGGAGGGGATGCATTAAACTGACTGGGTGGGACCATTGGACTGCTTTGCCTTGCAACATTATCACATTATTTGTTGTGCTCCTCCCTGGACAGCACCGTACATCACAGAAGTGTTGATCAGACTGAGCAATTAATAATGGACCAAGGAGGCTTTCGTATCCTTTCACTATTCAGCCCATTTCAGACCAATCCGAGATGAAATTACATTAGTGGTTTGAATCTGGACTCAATGACGGGGAGAGTTGAAAGACTGTTTAAACATAATCTTCAGATTTCTGAAATATTTATGCTCATGACTTATTTTTTTTTTATTACAAGGTTATATTGACTTTGACTGTTGTGGTTTAGATGGGTATTTGTTGCGCCCATGAATAGAGTAACATTCTCAGTAAAATGAAAATAGGATTCAACAAGGGTTAAGGCTCTGGGTTTATAATAACAGAGCCAGGCATCTGAAAAGGCCGTTCGATCATGGGTTCTTTGTTCCACCAGAGCGTAATGACTTCCAGTTATAATCAATAAATATGTGAACTCCTTGTGGTTATGAAAGCAACCCTATGTGAACTGTAAAAATGGTATCCATCAACTTGACGATGTTAAAGTGCAAATAATGCATTTTAGTCTTCATAATGTTTGTTTTTTTGGTCACTGGAGCAACCAGCAAAATGGCGAATGTTTATGTGACAGCAGCATTTCAGCTGTAACCACAATAATGATCCATTCATACCTATTTATTTTTGGTAGAGTTTTGTTTGCTTGTTGACTGAACACAACCCCAAAGTGAAAAAACACTGGTCCTTTCTTGGGGTGGACCTTGCATCCCATTGCTGAATACTCTATGAGCAATCATGCTGTCACCCTCCCCTCTTTCATGGTTAAGAGGACTTGTTCAAGGAAACTAAAGGTGCTCCAAACAGGACTTTCGGGGAAGAAAACAGATCACAGACTGCCTGGTATTTTCAAAGTCATTCATTTACAATGTAAAGATATTCAGTAATGTTCTTTTTTTTTAATGAAATTCCAAAATAGATATTGAATGAAGGGGTGAGAAGTTCTCATAATTTGACAACATCTGATTAATCATTAGGTATAATATCACAAATGTTTTCTTACAGTATAAAATAAGTCACCATTCATGAAATACAAATTAGAATGCATAAATTGAATAAAAGTTAAATGAGAGCACCACAACAATTCAACAACAACTTATACTGGGGCATTACAATCAAAGTGTTTTCCTGTGAGCTACTAATTTTTTTTCCCCATTTTGTTATGTTCAATGTTGTTGTTGTGTAGGCCAGAAGTCTCCAACCACAGGGCCGTGAAGCATTCGTTATTAAGCCACAGGTGGTCTAGTAAAAAGAAGAAATGATTTACTAATACCAATAATAATACCAAAGTGTAATCATGTTGTAAGGACATTGAGCGCAGGGTTGTCACTCGTTTCACTGGAGCATGCTGCTGTGTTGTTGTCTCTCATCATCTCTTAATGATACCATGATATTGGTGAGGATTGCAGTCGTCTTGTTCATGTGAGGAACATAACAGTTTTGTGTATTTTATCACTGACTTAAATACATAAATATAGCCACAGCTATTGTTGAATGTCTGTCACCAGATTCAAGTTCTCCTGAAGGCTCTAGTGGCCTTTATTTACAGTGGAAGGAGGACAGAGAAGTGGGCGGGTGGAGATGGGAATGACGTGCAGAAAAAGGTCACAGGCCAAGACTTATTGAGAACTTCCAACTTCTGTACATGGGTTGTACAAACGAGTCATTGGAGCTCTTTTCCTTTGCATTTTGAGAGTTCGAACAGCTCTTATCATGACAGCTGCCTACAGGTCATTTAACTCAGGACCATTCCTAAACATAACGGGTTGACTTTTGCTAGTCTTGAATATGTATTCCCTGCATCTTGGAGCCCTGATTTCAAACCTGCCCTTAAAATCCAAGAGAAAAATGATGAAAAGCTGTTCAGTCCAACTCTAGAATTAAGTACAACATAATTTCCATCCAAATGTTTGAATTTGCTTCACTTTGGCGCTGAGAATCGGCACCTTAACGTGGTGGAGGGGTTTGAGTATCCCATGATTCTAAGAGCTGTGTTTTTGGAGCCCCCGGTACTGTCTCCCATGGCAAATTGGTCTCAGGGGATGGTTCAGACAAAGAGCATTTCAAAGACCTCAATGGAGCGGTCGGGCTCAGGCCGAAGAAGAGTCAGGAAACCACCTCTACGTGGGCCAACCACTCGTGGGGAGGAAAGGCATGGACTCGGACATGCCGATCCCCGGCTATACAAACTGGCTCTAGCAACGTATAATGTCACTTCGCTGGTAGGGAAAGCGCCTGAGTGGGTGTGTGAGGTGGAGTGGTACCAACTATATATAGTTGGGTTCACCTCCACACAGTGTTGGCTCTGGAACCAAACTCCTTGAGAGGGGCTGGACTATTACATTACATTACATTACGGTCATTTTGCAGACGCTTTTATCCAAAGCGATTTACAATAAGTGTGTTCCACATAATCTGGAGTTGCCCATGGACAGGCGTTGGGCGGGTGTGGGGATACTGTGTTACCTGGGGATTCCATTGTTTTTCTGGGTGTCTTCAATGCTCATGTTATCAATGATGGAGTGACCTTTAGAGGCATGATTGGGAGGATCTGAATCCGAGTGGTGTCTTGTTGTTAGACTTCTGTGCCAGCCATGGATTGTCCATCACAAACACCATGTTCGAGCATAAGGTGCTTCATAAGTGTTCCTGGTACCAGGCCACCTTAGGCCAAAGGTCGATGATCAACTTTGTAGTTGTGTCATCAGGCCTGTGGCTGTATGTTTTGGAGGCTGGTTCATGTTGAGCTAGGTTACTGTGTTTGAGGTTGATGCTTTTAATGTAAAACTGTCCATATACTTTAGCATTTTTGTGACTTGCTTCCATGTAAACTCCTTAACTCTGCAGTATCAACCTTAAACTCACTATATTAGGGAGGAGAGTTGTCCGATGAATGACAGATTGAGTTATCAAGATGCAGAGACCTTAGAGGAGATAATCAGTTGTTCACCTGAGCCAGGCTGATCCAGGCAGGGAATAAGCAGCATCTCTGTGTTCAACATCCTGCTGAGCCTTCACGGTATGCTTTGATATGCTTAAAGTGGCTCATCCAGAATTTCCCCACCTCAGCAATGCCAAGCTGTCTTCATATCCCTCAGCAAAGATATTTGTGAAATTCATCTGACCAATTCTGATGTATGCATTGACTACACGGGCTGGCCAAAGGCTTGAAAGAAAGCAGGTTTTCTCCAGTGATGTTTTAATTATGTCTTCTTGAGGGATTTTTTCTTTTCCCTTTAAAGGTTTTATTTATAGCTCCACACATCAAAGCCAACAAACTTGTTCTCCCTCTTCGCTAAATCTTCTTTGTAACTTTTGAGAAAATCTGTATCTTGTAAAGTGGTTTAAAACCAAAAAAAGTAAATAAATAAAGGGGAAAAAAGAACATGTTTCCAGAAATATTGGGTCCTTTGTTTGTATTTGTACTGTCAGTCATTTCAGCACTAACAGGGAACCAAAGGATTTAAAAATAATGCAGATGAAGTTTTGTCCCAGTATAAACTGGAGAGCCCTGCAGAGCAGACATACTGCAGTCATGATTTTTCCCTTCTTCTGCACAGAGAATTGTGCTGACATTCTGAACTCACTACTTTCCCCTTCAAACTGTTTTTTTTCCCTCATTCTTCACAAACTGTTGAAGATTTCAATCTTTTGAAATGCCATAGAAACATAAGAGTCCCAGAGTGTGGTGGACACTTTCTGTCTGGCTCAAGTACACCTCGGCATAACAGATTGTTGCTGTCACAGATGACAAAATGTGAACTCTCCAAGACTGAAGGTTGATGTCTCCTTGGGCAATAAATGAGTATTTTATATTCCTCTTTTAGATTTTAAAATGTTGAAGAGATTTCATCTGCAGTTTCCAACTAGGACCAATAATAGGGCTGTCGCTATTATGACAGTTTAGCTGAAGATTAATTGTCATACAAATTAAACTGTGTAGCGTTCTCGGGCAATTATATATATCAAATATAAGGATTTATCTTAAACCTCGAATTAAGGGCACCACCTACCGTTATCTTAACTTTACGTTACAGTCAGGTAGGAAAACTGTTACAATCTTACGATCCTGGTATGTTAAATTAATAATCAGTTAATAATCAATTAATAATCAGTCTCATATCTCGCTACTTTCGTGAAGTTCTCGTTTGGTTGGACAGACATTACGTAAAGAAAGCATACGACACAATCTGTGATTATAACATATATATAGATATATGAACTGTTTATTAAAATGATATGACCAAAACATGAACCTTTAAAACAAACAGGAGATGCATTGAATATGGGTGATTATATAAAACACTTAGTGAATGGAAAATAAAATATGGGGAATGGGGAGATACTGGATGTATTCAAATAGTTTAGGTTGGCTGACTATTTGACGCTAAATACTGACATTTCGGATTAATGTATCATTCTGTGAAAGCCTCGAGACATCCATCAAACCCACTTTAAGGTGAAAACGGGTCGGTCTTACTGTGCTGAAGTTCTGCTTAGTCAGCTCGGAACACGGCAGCGGCCACGCGGGGTCCGAGGGGATTTCTCTTCCGCTCTCTGGGCCTTCCTGGTTGTGGTGGCTGACTTTAGCGGACTTCTCAGTTGCTTCTTTCACTGGGAAACGGGAACGATGGTGCCGAGGGCTGTGGTTAGATGATCGAATCTTCTGAGTGTCAGTAGGTCCGTTGCTTCTCTGATGAAGTGAACTTAAGTTCACAGAAGATTAATAAAAGGTTGCTTGGAGTTGGCTTTCTGGGTAGGAAAACTTCATTCTGTTCTTATCTTTGTTCGGGTCTTTCTGTCTCGTCTCCGGGGTCTCACGGGGTTCTGGAGGGCTTCCTTCCGGTCGTCCTCTGCATCGCTCATCCTCACGTCCTTCCGCTCTCTCCTGAGATTATGGGAAAACTCCCAAACTCTGGTGAGCTCTTCTGTTCTTCTCAAACCATCTCCAACTCTCTCTGAGCAACTGTTCTCTGCTCAAATCTCCTTCTGAAACTCTGGGTTGAAACTCTTCTGGAACAAGTGGCATGAAGCCAGAAAACGAGAGGCCTGTGTTTTTCGCGGGCTCCGGGTTTTGACTCTCGGAGGCGGGGCGTGACGTAAGCTTACACTACTCTTTCAGCCAATGATATGCTTGAACTGTGGTGAATGTCTGCCTGGGTGTCTGTGTAAGATGATCTGTGCTATATGGGGATTTCTGGATGAGACAAAGAAACTCTTATTTCTCCATTACTCTGTCTCATAGAACATTTGTCTCGGTGATTCTGAAAACACCACATCTTGTTAAGATATGCAGATTAAAGATATAACATAGACTTGCAATATAAAGACATCAAAAATAACACACAACGTAATTGATGATTATGACTTTCAAAATTCAGATGAATATCTATGAAATCGTGACATATGAATAGTGAACCACACAATGTTAATTTTCTGTGTTAACAATGGGGATACCAAACAAATACCAAATAGATACCGAAGGGGCATCGTTAAAAGTTAAAAGTTGCATATATCTTGTCCATTTTACTGAGTCCTCTGGGATTTAAATGTTCAACTAATCAACACTGCAGACCACTAGGGGGCAATGTGGTTCCATCAGGCAGGTTGGGCATTTTCCACCAAAATCAGTTCTTTGTCAATATTTAAGCCAGAATCGTACAAATTGTCTCTATATGCGTCTTGTGATCAAGCTGGAAACCTGAAAGAAATTGTATACGGTTATCAAACACATTTAATATAGTTTTAAGGTTCGACTAAAAGTGAGTCTTAGTGAAGTCTTCTCAGTTCGTGTGTAGCCATCTGGTCGGTTCTCTGGTGAAAAAGGGTGTTAAAATGTCAACCGCGATTTATGGTGAAGATAAGATAGTAAGTCTCCAACATCTCCAACAGAAAGGTTCTTTGTTCATTCGAGTTTATCCCAATTTATGGAGAGCGTCTGTTGCGAGTTCGACTCCCCAAAAACTCTCAAAAGGGTAGAAGGTTAACGTAAATTAGGCAGTTTCTGTCTCTTTTTCCTTTGTGGAAAGAAAATGGAGATCTGTTTTTATCCACATACGTAAACATCCCCCACAGGAATGTTGGTATCGTCAGAGACTGAAGGCCTCTTAATCCACATGGCACTGTGACTGCTACAACTGTCTCTGTTCGTGTTTATGACATTATAGTATAAGCCTGCTAAAAAAAAATAGCAGATAACAGCCATATAGAGGCAATAGTAACCAGAACATAAATAAAAAATATGTTTGTATCTAGGCCTTGTATAAACAAATTGCACGAGGCAGATACAACATGTCTACAGCAAAAGACAGAGGCACATTGAGATGCTTCATTTTTAATGAAGGCTGTCAACTTCTTTGTTCAACTATTTAAAACATTGAAGATCACAAAGATTTTACACTTGTTAGAGTAATTCTGATGTTTTTAAACATGACAATAATGTTTCTTTTAAAACTGGGATCATCATCAATCTAGAAACACACTGCAGTTATTGTGTGCTTGTGTGTGTGTGTGTAAAGAAAACAAAGAAAAAACGTATTTGTGAATGAGGAATTTGAAGATATAAAACACTAAGTGCTTTTGTTTACCTTTGTTCACAGATGCAAAGCTGAAAACTCAGTGTAAAACTCAAAATACCCACATTATTTATGATTCTGAAGTTAAAAGAACAATTTTTGACCCGTCTTTGACCTCAAACTGGATTGGACAGTGACAATTCAATTGCAAATCAAGTTCTCCAAACAGAGTTTCATTGCCTTTAGCTTTGCAGCAGGTCCTTAAAGTGAAGTAGAACTTTAAGAGAAATAGTTGGACAATTTTGTGAGAAAACCATACATACATGTATGTATGAAGTTTTTTTTGGCGCTATATAAATAAACTGAATTTAATTGAATGCATACATACATGGAAACACACATACGTACATACATATTTATGTTTTTGGCAGACGCTTTTACACCAAGCGATCTATTTATATAGCGCCAAATTACAACAAATGTCATCTCAAGGCACTTAAATAATATAGTCAAATTTGTATGGATGTATGGGGACTGGATAGTGTAGTGGTAAGATTGCATGAAAGTTACTAACTCCAGTAGAAGTTGCATTGAATAAAAGAGTCTGCTAAATGCATATACATAAATATACATGTATGTATTTATGTTTCCATGTATGTATGTATTTCATTCAATTCAGTTCTATAAGCGCCAAATTACAATAAATTTCATCTCAAGGCACTTTGTCCAATTTGTATGTATCTATGTATGTATTTTACATGGAAACATGCGTACATACATACATGGAAACATACATGAATTATGAATACATACATACATATACATGAATTTATGTTTATTCATTTGGCAGACGCTTTTATCCATTCATCGGAAAATACATACATACGTACATGTTTATGTTTTTGGCAGACGCATTTATCCAAAGAGACTTCTGCTGGAGGTAGTACCTTTCATGCAGGGGATTTGAACCCAGGTCTCTTACATGAAAGGTAGCAATCTTACACGATCTTAGAATCTTAAATCAATAACATCAGCCGCTTTTTACCATCTAAAAAAACATTCCCAGATCAAAAGAATAGTGTCTAAACCAGACTTAGAAAGACTAATCCAATTTTTTATGTTTTTTTGGAATTTTTTATTAGCCTTCTTGTAATTTGATGTAGCTGTAAAGCACTTTGAATTACCTTGTGTGACAAAGTGGGTGAGACCATTTGTCTCATTTATTAATATCATCTTTAGTTCACCATACTTGTTTGTTTTCAATCATTTTACTATCAGTAATCATAATTTTACAGATACAGACTATCCCGGGTTTGTTTGTGTTTTGTATTATGTTTGGTTATATTTCATAGTTCAACATCTTTCGTTTAAATAAACACTGACAAATATTGTTAAATTCAGTTATTATTTATTGATTTATATTTCCTTAGAATCAGTTAAATTAACATTTAAGTGTGCTACTCACCATTACCCACCATGTGCTCAGAGACAAAGGGAGGAAGTGCTGCAATATTTCTGCTTTTATATTCTGTGGAACATGATTGGGGGAGGTCATTGGACTAGTCCACATCAGGAAGGTGAGACACATTAGGTTAAGATGTTATTTAGGTTTATTTGGTATTTAATTTTATATGGTTAACATGTAGATGAAGAGGTAAAACAGGTATGAGTGTTTTTACTGTAATGTGTATGAATTGTGACATGTGGAAAAGTGAAATGGTGAAGTTAAAAGCCAGTGGATTCACCTCCTCTGTTGGTACATCAAGGAGTGCCCAGTGAGGTGAGGCTATTTAAGCAGTGGCCTTTAGTCTGTCGGGGGAAGGAGAGGGAGTGCAACCATTGTGCTGATCGGGTGTAGCAATGTACATTTGATTTAATTTCTTTTTTTTTTGTTTAGTTCTAAGTTGAGTTTTATTTAGTTCAACGAAGTTAACTGTTCAGTTATATTTCTTGTTGTATATATATATATTTTTTGCTACACGTGAAGCAGGCACATGTAAATAAACACCTTGTGGTGATTTTTGGACAAACTGCCGTGAATCTGCCTCCTACTTATGCCGCTCTGGTCAGCTTCCCAACACCTTGTGTACGAATTGTGCTACAAAACAAAAAACATGACATCCCCAGCATCTGGAGTAGGTGTCTGTACATTATTTAATAAGGCAAATAAACAAATCAAATAAAGTCCTACTATTTGTTGAGATTTTTACAATGTTTACTTTGTATGCTTAGACTTAGACTTAGACACGTCTTTCAACTCAAACTAACATATATGGATTTATTTTTATTCATGTAAGCTTTTTTTAAGCATTTAAGCTTCATGTAATTAAAAGAAAAAACATTTGACATCACATTAATGTACTACAGTGTTAAACATGCGGAGGGGGCCAGTTATAATGATCTTTCTCTTTGACAGAGCCAATGCCCTTAAGCCCCATACACACACGTCGCTGCTATTTACTCGCTCAGCGAGTGAAGTCAATAGAATGTCCATGTGTTCACGCGAGGCGAGTAGGCGAGGAGAGTACAAGCGAGTACAAGCGATGCGATGTGGGCGGATTCCGAGATGAACATATTTCAACTTCGAGCGACGCGAGTAAAGCGAGTAAAAGCGAGTAGCCAATTAAAATGCAGAATACAGATTATTGACAGGTGACGTTCCCCCAGTGTTCTCCAAACAGTGGCCACCCAACTTCTACACACCAAGTCAGCAAACGCACCCAAGCGAGTGGCGAGTAGGCGAGTGAGCGAGTAGCGAGTAAATTGCAGCGACGTGTGTGTATGGGGCTTTAAAGGGATAATCCGGAGTAAAATGCACTTTAGATCAATTTACGGGATGTTGGGAGTACATACGTTGAGTTGACATCAAAATCATGTCATTCGGATGTGTTTTGAGAATTTCGATTTGACCGTTTTTAGCCAAAAGTCGTTAGCCTGGAGGTGACGAGGGCATATCATGTCACCGCTACAAAACGCTATTTTTATACCTCTTCTACAGCTCCAAACAACATAACACTTACGTGGTAGTGAGTAGAGGGTCCCTAAAGCCAAACCGAAGTGTCCCGAGGTCTTCATGTGGTCGGCTAGAGAGTCCAGAATGAATTTAATCAAGCCAGTACCTGCTCTCAATCAGAGCCTCTTCCGTCAACAGGAGGCTATCTCACGCGAGACATCACGTCATGTGACATTTCAAAATTCCAACCTGTTAGTAAGCTAGGCTTTGCTGTTGCATACAACTTCATTTCACTTTCGAAAGAAATACTGGACTATGTTTGTAAAAAAAACGGCAACGAAATTGTGACTTTCCAGAGCGAGTTACTCCACACTCGGCAATCAACTACAGACTCACGTGACATGATGTCTCGCGTGAGATAGCCTCCTGTTGACGGAAGAGGCACTGATTGAGAGCAGGTGCTGGCTTGATTAAATTAATTCTGGACTCTATATCCGACCACATGAAGACCTCAGGACACTTCGGTTTGGCTTTAGGGACCCTCTACTCACTACCACGTAAGTGTTATATTGTTTGGAGCTGTAGAAGAGGTATAAAAATAGCGTTTTGTAGCGGTGACATGATTTGCCCCATTCACTTCCAGGCTAACGACTTTTGGCTAAAAACGGTCAAATCGAAATTCTCAAAACACATCCGAATGACATGATTTTGATGTCAACTCAACGTATGTACTCCCAACATCCCGTAAATTGATCTAAAGAGCATTTTACTCCGGATTATCCCTTTAAAGCTGTCAACAGGGTCCAATAGACCCAATATTGTGTCACACACTGAAAGGACAAGAAAGACAGATGTTGACCAACACTCAAGATGTTCTGACAGCTGCTTTTTGGCTTGGTTTATCGGGCCCCTGACACGAATCATAAGTGGACAAGGTGGATTGAAAATTGCATCCAACAGTTCAGTATCCAGGGTCCAAAGTCGCTCCTTCTCAATAACATATCAAGAAAGACTATCAGCACAGTATTACATTTCCTGAACTGTTCAAATGTTGTTGTTTTTTAAAATGATCATATAATCCTGAGTAAATAAAGCAATTTCAACTGTCTGCAATTTAAAGAAAAATAAACAAAGTCAATTTAGTGCTGTGAAAGTAATGCAACACCCTCGCTTTGTATGATTTCAGACTGAGTGTCGACTATTTAGATGTGAATATTCACAATTTCCCATCCTAAACAGTGACTCGGTGAAATCCCAATCTGTGGCTGGACTGCATATAGTGGAATTACAAACTGTAATCTGTGTGAATAACTCACAAACTCTCCAAGCACTTAACCTTTATATGTGTGGTAATTTCTCACCACGGAGAACTGTGGCAAACAAACACCTACGAGTTGTTTTTAACTCACTAGGATACGCCACCTGTTTTAAACCCAAGTGTTAATTAGCTGTACTTCCACCACCCAGCTGCAGTTTTACCATATTTTCTCCCATCAGTGTTTATGGGCATCATCTGAAAAGCTACTGTGCATTGCACTTAACAGCAACCCTAAGACCTCTATGAACGTGACTGAAGGCCACACAGCAGAGTAGTGAAACGTTCACATTTACTGTTAAAGCTTCTAGATGTTTTTGCAACTTCCATAGTGGCAAGGCAAGGCAAGGCAATTTTATTTATAGAGCACAATTCATACACAGGGCAATTCAAAGTGCTTCACAGCTACATAAAATCACAAGAAGGCAATAAAATCATTAAAAAGAAATAAAAAATAAAATAAAGAAATTAAAAACCCATTAAAATAATCATTAATTAATTAAAAAGCAAAGAGTGCAGATAAAATACTTTCAGGTGTCATATGCACAGCTAAATAGAACTGTTTTCAGCCTGGATTTAAACATTGTCAGAGTTGAGGCCTGTCTCACATCTTCTGGAAGACTGTTCCAGATTTTGTGCTGAAACGCAGCCTCACCTTGTTTAGTCCTGACTCTGGGCACCAGCAGGAGACCCCTCCCTGAGGTTCTCAGAGCTGTGATGTGTGGCATTGCCTTGATGTTCTTGATGATATTCAAACACACCACTGTATTCTGTGAATGTGTAATACAGTTCAGGTGAAAGGTTTTATTCTTATTGGTTGTTTTTCTTTGCCATCATTTTTTTAGTCTTTTTAAATTTCTTTTTTTTTTTGCTTTCTTAATCATACATTTTATTTTATATTATTTTTTTTTCCCTTTTTGTTACGTTGCAACTGCACTGTTCAAACTTTGTATAGTGAAAACATTTAATATTAATGGTGTTTTCTGTTCTGCTTTTTCATCGTTGGCAGATCGAGATGATTATTTTATATTGCATACAGGTTTATGAAAAACAAGTACAAAAAGACCCGTCTGATTTTCACTTTAGTTTGTCAAGAGAAAATGTTTTATTTATCAAACCATCTTTATTCCATTGTGACCACTTCAATATCTGAAAGAACAGACAAACAGGTCCTTTGTCTCGCCTCAAATCTTGTGTTTGGAGGACAGGGAGAGAAATTTTGTTTTGACACTACAATAGATCCATACCATATAATTTTCTTCAATCAGGAAACCGTACAAAGCTAACCCCCGGTGGGTAAATACAAAGCATTCATCTCCTATTTCGAAGCCCAGTATTTGATCCTTATATTTTTGCCTCTCATTCAAACTGCTTCCAGCATTACTCGTTGCTTTCTGCTGACACATTTTATTCCATGTAGAATATAGGGTTCACTTCCTCTTAAATTTTACCAGCCAACATGTGCTGTTTTTGCACCAGCACTTACACTCCCATTGCTGACCCCATAGATGTTTGGTCAAAACTAATTGAACAGTAAAATCCAATCTATTCAAAAGCGAAGCTAAAGATTAGAGAAATTCCATTAACATACGGTTAGGGGTGACTGCATTTCAGTCCTGTTTGAACTTCAAATGTCATCCCACTACCAATTACATTCTAAATTGCAATTTACCTCAGTTAATTCCCTTAATTAATATTCAATGGAACACCAAAAAGACTTCTACTTGATTTGTTCCACTTTTAATTTAACATATCACGGCTGATAATCTGGCCATATACGATATGCATCTCCTTCAATGGCTTTAAAGACTTTAGCTACTTTCACATTATCATATTCTGAGTGAAAATTGGACTTCAACAAAGGAAACACTTGAGCCAGTATTTATGCATGTCGGGTGGCCAACAGTAAAACTGAACAAAAAGAAGCTTCAAGCTTACAAACCATTACGAAAGATCACACAGTTGAGGCCGTTGAGTAAAATAATCATACTCATTGGTGCAGTAATGCGTTTTACAAAGTAACCGATGTGTTTACTTTGGGGTTAGCAAAGAAACTTGGATTAGATTTTAGAGAAGATTTTGACAGAAATATGAAAATGAAAGAAGACACATTAAAAGAAAAAAGCATTGCTAATTAAAACAGTGATGAATGATCTGAATTAGCATCTGTAAAATAGATGCAGCAAGAGCGGTTGAGTCCTGGAAGCAGGTTTTCACAGGAAATGTCAACAGTGAGTTGGAAACAGTGGCACTTTGAGAGCTGCTGCACTTTCTGAAAATTTGTTCAAATGAGTTTTACTTCCATTTCACCATCGTCATTTGCCGTCTCTGTCAGCTCTGCAGATGCTGGTGCTTTTTCTCTGCTCTCTAAGTCGACACCCCCGCAGGTCAAACCACTGACTTTCACCAGCACACGCTCATCTACACCTGCCAACAGATACCAGTTTCAACCCTTGATAATGTGGATAATTCTTTCTGAAAGACATTGCCATACTAGTACACGAATAAGCAGTCATAAGCAGTAATAATAATTTATTTTTTTTATATATATATAAATATACGTTTCTAACAAAAACACGAGTTGAAACATATTTTATATGTGTGGCAAATGCAATGATTTGGGGGTGTTTCCTGTTTCTTAAGTGCATGAATGGTTTGGGTTGTCAACTTACCGAGCAAGAACATTTCAAAATTGGATGGCATGCTGTGTAATAGTTAAGTCTGCCATTTCCAATGAGAAGGTCGTGGGCTTGAAATTGCAGGCCAGCTGTGAGACCAGCGGGCTTAAAAAAAGCCGTGTTGGGTTTGTCATCCTCTCCTTACGTATGTTGTCCTCCTACAGCTTTCTAAATGACCTAAGCCTGTTGATGCGGGTGTTTGTCTCTTTGTTTCTGACCTGTTCTGACTGTCAGGACACTGTCAGCTGGGATCATTTCCTAACCCAGGTGATAAGGTGAAATATAAATATAAATTGATAGGTTAAAATCAACCAATTCTTCTCTACTCTGCATGGCATTGGGGTTAAGTGAAAAGCCCAGAGGCCCACTAAGGCATTGTTAAGGCCAGTTATTTTCTACGGGGCTGTTTGAACAAAATTTTCCTAAAATTATCTCTAAAACTAGGGCTCTCAGAAATTATATCCAGAAAGAGAAAGTATTTATTCGATCATGGGGGTGCTGTTTTGCTATCTTATTTAAAGCAATACTATGTAACATTTCTACCTTAAAATAACAGCTTGAAAAAAATTGTGCAGCTAGAATGAGTTTTAATATTACGATTGGCCTGTCTCCTATGCCCTTCGGGGGTCTGAGTTGGAAAAACTGCGCTATGTAACTTTGCTGGACCGGCCCGGGAGCTGAGCGGAAGTACTTCGACTTGCTTTCTGGCACACCTACCGCACAAACAAATAGACCCCTCTCACGCTCCCAGGTACATTTGATTACTCTTACCTTCTCAGTCGACATAGCTTGCACCTTCTGACTCCTCGCCGGTTCGTCAACAAACGTGAAACGCGAAAGCGAAAGGGTGTTGTTGTTGTTGTTTTAATCAAATGTTTAAGCAAATATTTTTCCTATATAAACTATATGTACTGTATATTTTATCACAAATTCAAGTGCATGTGGCAAACCTATTCGCAAAGAAAGGAAAATCATCATTTGGGGTTTCTACCCAAAAGATGTTTCTACCCAAACTGTTTCAGCCCTCTGTCATCTCTGAGGTAACTATCTGTGTTTAGCTGATAAACACTCCACTATGCTTGCTTCATTCACAAAGTTTGTCCATCTGCTGTTTCGTGCTCAGCAGATAATGCACAAAAAGCACTTGGAGCATTCTCAGGGAAAATTGATGCCTACTGTGGCTGAAAATTGCAGAAAATGAGACTTAGCCTACGGTGAAGGGAACATTGAAATGATTGCAATCCATTTGGAAGGTCACGAAAGGAGAGCTGTAGATTCAGGTGATGTTTTTGAGAAGGTTTGTTGATGTGAGGAATCTGTCAGCTTTTGAATTATCATCCATCCATCCATCCATTATCTATACCGCTGAATCCGTCGATCGGGTCGCGGGCGGGCTGGAGCCTATCCCAGCAGTCAATGGGCGAGAGGCGGGGTACACCCTGGACAGGCCGCCAGTCCATCGCAGGGCCACATAGAGACAAACGAGACAAACAACCATGCACGCTCACTCCTAAGGACAATTTAGAGATGCCAATCAACCTAACATGCATGATTTTTTGGACAGTGGGAGGAAGCCGGAGTACCCGGAGAGAACCCACGCATACACGGGGAGAACATGCAAACTCCACACAGAAAGGCCCCAGCTGGGAGTTGAACCTGGAACCTTCTTGCTGTGAGGCGACGGTGCTAACCACCACACCACCGTGCAGCCCCCTTTTGAATTATCAACCTTTGATAAATTATTTTTATTAATATTATCGGGAATGACAAAAGAGATGTCTGACTTATTCTTAGTTTAGTATTCCAACCGGGGAAAGGAAGTGGAGGCAGTGAAAGCCAACTGATGCTCGGATGGTTATCGGTGCAACAGTCAGAGCTGGAAATGAAATCTATCTTAAATAAAGCAGAGCATTTTTTTTGTTCTTTAGTTTAAGTCCTTAAATGTTAGCATGAAGATATTGCATCTCTTTTAATAGCTTGTGTTTGAGAGGGAAGTTCTCTTTGCCGTCATCTGTTGGGGCATTAGCATCAGAGTCAGTCGGGTTAACCGAGCTACGGTTACAGTTAGACTTGGACCACTGTCGTTCCAGTATGCATGCATGGAAGAGGAGTCGGTTTATTAACTGATGTGTGTCTGATGCCTCAAAGTTGTGGATGTTTGAAAAAACATTCAAGATCTGAAATTTCAGTGGGAGATGATGGCACAAGTAAGCATGGATGAATTTACTGCACAGACGTCTTAAAGTTAGTTGAATCGTGCTTTCGTAATATGTTGCTGTGGTAAAGAAATCTTTTTTTATTATTAGAGCAGAGTGACAGTCTGGAAATGATTAAAGTGACTGAGTTGACACTTTGTCACAACAGGTTGAGTTTCAGCCCCTGTTTCTGATGTGAACATAAAAATATGTGAATGAGAGTAGCTTCACTGGGAGATTAGCTATATTAATTTGCACTGACAGTCACAAAGCTTGTGCTGGACTAACACATACAACACAATGTACTAAACATCATTGTTTTTGTTTTGTTTTTCTTTGTGTGTGTGTGTGTGTGTGTGTGTGTGTGTGTGTGTGGGATGTAAACATGCTCAATGCGCCTGGCAGGACTGGAGCTGAAACTTACCTTTTTGATTTTAGTAAATAGATTTAACGGGCTGCAACACTACATTTATTATTAATCATTCATAGACAGTTTGAGCGAATAAACTGTAGGCCTGAGGTGTCTTGAAAGAGCATGGTTGTAGAGGGCGGGTTGACCCAACAAAACAATACCAGGTATTTTAAGTGCAGAGCAGAATGGCGTTTTTTGTGCATGTGTGTGCGTTTATAGTTGTATTTCTTTTTAATATTTACTATTATAAAATTCATAATGGTACGATAGAACTATAGAAAGTCCCATTTTACTTGCTGTCAACAAAAAACTAAAAGAGCTGCACTCACATTTGACCAAGATTTATTCAGCTTTATCTATTATTTTCTCTAGTATGGATCATTGGCTAACAGCTCAATCTGCCTCAACCTTTAGGCTCCTTGTGGGTTTAAATATTAATGAATATTTATAGTTATGAGGGTATTTCGTTAAAATATAAACATCATCTGAGTACGGTCTCTGAGCATTATTTTAAGTCATCTACTGCCCATTATCATTGGGCACATTTACAGACTTGTTGAGAAGCCAAAACGCTCACTAATTAATCATTTGGCCGAAAAACACTACCGTATCAGTTTTGTGTGTTTTTCTGCTCTTGGCTCTACATGAACATTCCTACATGTGTTTCTGTTAAACTTCAGCATATAGCTGGATCTGGCAACAGCATTATAGTGAACATGGTTGCTGTCAAAAATGCAGATGCCACAATATCTAGCGTGTCATAGTAACTGGAGAAAGCTCTCATGGGAAGATGTGATGGTGGCATTGTTTGGCTCAGATACGGCTGGTAAACAGCGGAGGGGACAGATGAGAGGGACACGCTCTGCCAGGCAAGACCAAATTAAAACCCGTCTCACTCGGTGCCTCTCATATGATGCGTCTCCTGCACTTCTGCCTGAACCATTTTATTCTCTTGGCCTGTTTGATTATTATCACATTCAGGCAATAATATTTCCAGGTTGTGAGACACACAGCAGCCGTCCCGTCGGTGTGCTAAAAACACCAATAAGTTGTCTTAAGCTGGGCATACACTGTGCGATTTTTGGCCCGATGTCGACAAGATTTTCACTCGTGCGACTATTTTGGAGATCGGGCCGAGTTTTGGCTCAATCGTGCATCTCGCATCGTGTAGTATACATGGGGTAACGACAAACGATTAAGCCCTCCCAACCACCTCCCGATCGATCGGATGAAAATCAAACTTGTTGGAAATCCTGGTCGCCCCTCGTGAGGCTCTCGCACAGTTGAAGCAGTTGCACGAGCCGATTTACCTCATCCTGTCACACTACGCATGCGCGAACATAGGTACAGAAGAGAAAATTGTCAACAGAAGAAGGAGAAGAAGAAGACAACAGAACAACTCCGACTGAGTCCGACGTGTCGTGTAGTGTGAGAACAGGAATCGTGAGCTGCGACGTTTTAACCCTTGCGATTCACTCGTACAGTATGAGCAGCAGCTGAATACCGCGATTGAAAAAAATCGCAAAGTGTATGCCCAGCTTCAAGTTTCAACTGAATGTTTTGTGGACTAAATTTGTAGTGTTTTTCCAACTGTTGCTTTTCACTCTCTGCAACTCAAACCGATTCCATTCACACATGCTAATTATTTTGGTAGATAGGAAAGTTTACTGTCAAAGTGTTTTTGTCAGTAACAAGTTTACTTCAAGCTGACTGACTTTTTGCACCTCAAAGAAAGCCAAGTCAGCTTAAAGGTAAGATCATGCCTCCGGTTTCATGTATTCGGAAGAGGTCAAACCTGAGGTCCGTTTCACAAAGCAGGTTTAGTGAAAACTAACTACTTATTAACCCTGAAATGAGGGAAACCCTGAGTTTTCCGTTTCACAAAGGGAGGTAACTCAACCCAGAGAAAGAGGGGTAACTCTAGCCTGTTTCACAAAAAGAGGTAACTTAACCTCTCGGTCAGTTACCGTAGTAACAGACTCTCCGAACCTAACCTGGTCGGGACCAGGTTTTAGTCAATGAACCTCGAGTTTCTTTCGGTCTCCGCCCTCTTTCAGCCACACACGACATTTGATTTCCTCATTCATTCAGTCACCAGAGCGAGTTCTTCTACTTCTATAAGTCCTTTAGGCACAGTAGGAGGCGACTTTTTTCACCAACATGTCCTTTTGACAACGATCCCGTGGATGAAGGTGCAGCATTACTGTGCAGAGAATTAAATATTCATCGGGAGATGGTTATCATAGATGTTTTTGCATTTACAGACAATTATCTTTTTGAGCAGCACCATCAGAATTTTGTTGGGACAAAAGAAAAAAAAGACATAAAAGACAAATAAATATTTGTATGAATAGGCTTAAAAAATATATATATAGGCCTATTATATTTTATAAAGGCTCTTGGGGGTGGACTCCCTCAGCCACTGCACTTCCGTTAAAGGTGGTGGTGCTGGGCACCACCCATTTTACGGGCATCTGCCTTCTTTCTGTTGGCTCAGTAGAAGTCTGTGTTAGTTTAAATAGGCATAAGTATTTAACATAACATGATATAGAAGAGAAGACATAGTTTATGTGTGTGAAAACAGCATTAGAATCAGAATCGCCTTTATTGTCATTATAATTTGCATTACAATGAAATTTGGTTGCAACTCCAAAGGTGCTTATGAAGCCCTATTCGGACGGGACTAGTTCAATGGGGGGGCGTATGGTAATGTTGGTTAACCAGACGACGCCAGGGAGAAGAAATGACCAATTCGGACGGGACAAGAAATCCCTATAATATTCATCTAACATGGGAGGAGTTGTTGGTTATGCACAACCGTCCCATCCTGGATGCTATGCACGTCTTCATTTCACTTCCGTAAACCCCATCTGTAAACAGACATGAGGCCGACCATGCGTGCTTGCAAGCAGCGCTTCATCCAGAACCTCCATGTTTGCAAACAGACACACCTAATTGTTTCTCTCTTTAAAAGGATGTGACGACATATTCCGTACTTATTACCGAAGGTCGCATTCGCACGGGATTAGTATTACCTATGGTAGATACTCCGGACTGTTTCACAGGAGGTAGAATTCTCGGCAAAGTTTACCGACATACTCCGCTATCTTTACTGACATGGCGCGTTCGGACGGGACTAGATTTCCCGGTTATTATTACTTTACCCCAGGTCCCTCCATTAAACTAGTCCCGTCCGAATAGGGCTTAAGACATCAGAAATTAAAACAAGACTATGTTTAAAGTAAATTTAAATATGTTTATATAAAATGAAATGAAATTAAATAAAATGAAGGCACAGTAATAAAATATAAAATATTGCACATTTTTCCGGAATTGCATGGTATGAAATTGCACATGAGGTGTATTGCACAGTTCTCATTGCGTGTGGTGATGAATGAACTGTAAAGATTTGGTATCTATTTATTTCTATTGTTCAGTAAAGTGATGGCTCTTGGATAGAAGCTGTTCCTGAGCCTTTTTGTCCTGGATTTGTGTGACCTGTAACGTTGTCCAGACGGTAGCAGGTCGAACAGGCAATTTCTGGGGTGGGATCTGTCTTTTATGATGCTGTCCGCTCTGCTGAGGTAGCGAGAAGTGGCAATGTCCTCCAGGCTGGGCAGGGAGCAGCCAGTGATCCGCTGGGCTGTGTTGATTACCCTTTGTACCGCTTTCCTGTCTGCTGCTGAGCACCCTCCGTACCATGCTGTGATGCCGTACGCGATGATGCTCTCAATGGTGGCTCTGTAGAACAGCACCAGAAGCTTTACCTCCAGGTTGTTCATCCTGAGGACCCTCAGGAAGTGGAGTCGCTGCAGTGCCTTCTTCACCACCACTGTGCTGTTAGCAGACCAGGAGAGACTGTCAGAGATCTGCACTCCCAGGAACTTTATGGAGCTCACCCTTTCCACACAGACCCCGTTTATGTAAAGCGGGGCTGGGACAGCTCTTCCCTTCCTGAAGTCCATTATTATTTCTTTCGTTTTTGTGGTGTTCAGTGGCAGGTTGTTTGCTGTACACCACAGTGTCAATTTGTTAACCTCCTTCCTGTAATCAGACTCATCTCCCCCTGAGATGAGTCCAATCACGGTGGTATCATCCGCAAATTTTATGATGGTGTTTGAGAGATGGGTCGGAGAGCAGTCATGTGTCTACAGGGTGAACAGGAGAGTGCTCAGTACACAGCCTTGAGAGGAGCCAGTGCTGAGTTTGATAGTGGAGGAAAGGTGAGGGCCTAATTTCACAGACTGAGGGCGGTCTGTGAGGAAGTTCCTAATCCAATGGCATATGGGGGTCGAGATGCCCAGGAGTGAGAGTTTCTGGACTAGGATCTCCGGGATGATGTGGTTGAAGGCTGAGCTGAAATCTAGGAAGAGCATCCTCATGTAGCTTTCCCTTTGCTCCAGATGACTCAGCGCAGTGTGTAGCGTGATATTGATGGCATCCTCGGTGGAGCGGTTTGCCCTATAGACAAACTGGTAAGGGTCCACAGTGGGAGGGAGGCAGTCTCTGATGTGTTTTGAGACCAGTCTCTCGAAGCACTTCATGACCACCGGCGTAAGTGCAACAGGCCTATAGTCATTTGCGCTCTCCACTACTGACTTCTTGGGGACTGGGATGATGGTGGAGGATTTGAGGCAGAGTGGGATGATGGCCTGCGACAGGGACAGGTTGAATATATCGGTGAAAACACCAGCCAGTTGGTCAGCACACGCTTTTAGCACCTTGCCAGGTATACCGTCGGGGCCGGCCGCCTTCCTGGGGTTCACCGCCTTCAGCACATGTCTAACGTCATGCTCCTGGAGTATAAGCGCGCTGGTGCTGGGGGTTGATGGGTGTGTCTGGTGGGGGAGGATTGCTGGTCTGTCTGCTTCAAAACGGGCATAGAAGCGGTTCAGTTCCTCTGCCCGTGAGGCGTCAGTACTAGCGTCTGCCGGGTTTCTGCATCTGTAATTAGTGATATGATTTATTCCTTGCCACATCTTCCTGGGGTCATTTACAGCGAAGTGATCCTCTATCTTTGATTTATAGTCCGCCTTTGCCTCCCTGATGCCTCTTTTCAGCAGAGTTGATTAAACTCACCAAAATCAGCGTTTCTGGAACCGAAAACTCAGAGTTTTCTATCTCAAATTAGATCAACTCAGAGGTCAGGAATAGACTCAGAGTATTTTGAACCTGCTTTGTGAAACGGACCCCTGGGAAATTTAAAATAAAAACAGTAAAAAAAAACACAGAGCACATTCAGTCATGTGAAAAATACAGTATACCCTCTTTAAATCCTCAGGTTAAATGTGTCAGGTTGCAGGTTGGCAGGACACGGATGCGGACATCAGAGGTGAGAGCAAACTTTTATTTTGTCTTTTGTTTATTTTCAACAAAAGACAAAACAAGGCGCGGCTGAGCCGGATGACAAAACTAAGCTGTGGTGAACAAAACATGCATATGACTGTGACAAAAGCAAAACAAATGACTTGACATGGCATGAAAAGCACTTAGCTTAAGACGTGGCGTGGCGAGAAAATGGAATGGTGAAATCAGGGTAAGGAAATCACAAACTGAAAGGGGAGCCTGGAAACTAAATACTGAACTGGGAGTGATTGGTGAATGAGTGCAGCTGGGGAACGATGGACAGGTGAAGTGAATGAACTAATGATCAGAACATGGGGACTGAGGGGAAAAACAATGGCAAAACTAAAACAAAACATGAACTCAAAAACCAAGACATGAAACTACCTGCCTAAAACATGATAAAATATAGAACTAAAAACATGGGGAAAACCCCATGAACGTGACAAAATGTATCCTGATACCACAATCTACTGTCTATGTATATTGCTGGTATGCTGCCGTGTGACATGTACTGTATGTCTGATATTATATACCTTTAAGAGGCTGCACAGACGGGTCCAACTCCTCCGGTCTTTTCTCCACAACAATAGTAGACCTACATTTTTTTCTGGCTTCCACCTCTTTGTTTAGCACTTCGATCTCACTCTCTGTGAACTTCCTCTTCCTGGCTGTAGCAGCATTTATCATTGTTGATTGATAAATCTGTTACAGGGAGGCTGTGTTGTTGTACTTTTTGGGAGGAACCATGGTGGGGTTAACAGCTCGTGCATGTGTGCTCACCTTGCTTAAGGAAAGCTGCAGAGGATCAGGCGTGCACACAGTTTAATGCATGAATATTTATTGGCATATGTTTCAGATTGTGTCACTATGTCCTCTTTTGGTATGAAAGCTGTGCAGTCTTTTATTCACGAAGCCCCAGAGGATTTCTCTTTTATGTAAAACCTTAGAAATGAGATATAATGGACTTTCTTTTTCACATGTCTGTCAATAATTGCACTTTATATTGATGAAGTTTCACTTTCGTGGATTGCAAAAAGATGCAGAAAACTTCTAGTTAAAAGAAGCCCTCTGGGCCTTCGCTGTGGCAGTGCTCAGACTCTGGCATGACCTCCTGCTTTGCAGTCTGTACAGTCTTTTAAAACTCACCTTTTTACCTTGGCTTTTAATTCAAGTTCAGTTTGAGTTTGAGTCTTTTATGTTATGTTTCTGTTGTTTTGGCTGTTTTTTTTCTATCTTATTGGATTTGTCTTCCATGTCTCATCTTATTGTACTGTTTTATTCCTTATCAAGAGTTGTTTTTGGTTTTTAAATGAACCTTGTTGTATTGACATTGACAGAAAAAAACTGTGGGTTCAGTGACTGATTTAAGTATTATAAATCATACGTAAAGTAGAATATCTACACCATTTTGATTTGAGTGTATTCATAGCTACATTGTACTGATTTTGTTCCGGTATAAGATTTGTCTCTCCTAACTTTGATCAGGTTTACCCATCTTTGCTTGTGATATATGAGAAGAGATGGTTCATTATTCAGAGTGATTGTATGTGGACCTCGTTTTCATGAAACCCTTATCATTGCAATGCAGCTGTCGCTCTTCTCCTAAATAAGCTGCCATCTCCTGATAAACAAAGTAAATGTGCATCTGTAACTGACACAATATTCACTGAATTGACTCTGCTCCAACTTGTGTGACTAAAGTATTATTGCCACGCAGCAAGGACGGGGATCTGTTCCAGTCACAGTGATGATTGAGGAATCGTTGTCCACCTGAGTATTCAGACTTGCGGTTGATGCCGTCACTCACTGCCTGTCGCTGTCGATTACACATGGGTGTCAGGAAGTGTGAAAATCCACGTCCCATGTGGCGCTGGTCTGCTTGTGTGTGTCCTTGCCCAAAGTCAAACAAGTAGATGTCCTCTCTGATGAGATGGACGATAGCTTGTCACATATGTTATTTGGGCTTTATGCCCTGTACGCACATGTAGCCCGTTCGGTTAGGCCACTGATACATTTAAGTTATTGAGTATGGACCTGATCAGAAGACCAGAAGAACGCCGAGAAGCCCGCTGGAAGTGAACAGCAACACTGAGAGACACACAAACCAGAATTGGAAATAGCATATATTGTAGAATCTTAATACAGAACAGGCTGTTAGCCTTTAACACAATTACCAAAATGCAACAATAGAAAATGATAAAGTGCGCACAAAAGAAGAAACTTTAGTACCCTCTGTCCAATATTCAAACTCAATCTCAGTTCTTTTTGTTGTTTTGAGTGTCAGTTCTGTCCCAACACACCACAGACTGAGGAGAGGGGGTTCCAGTTAACATTCTTCACAGAAACCTTGTCATAATGCAACATTATTCTCAACACCACTTTAAACAACCATGGATGAAGATTTAACTTGTACAATTAATAGCAATTGTCTCTCAAATCACGTCACACATTAACAAACGTTTGGCTTTTCCTTACACCCTTCCCCAACACAGAGAACTGGCAGACGAAACGTGCGCTGATTGGCCACTTGCTCTAGAATGAGCGCTCTGATTAGCCAACTCTGAATAGAGGTAGAGTGCAGAATTAGCCCTTAATGTGCTGCACACAACAACACAAATGTTAGGAACAGGTTTAGGAAACTTGGGTTGCACACACACTAAAGAGATTTCAATCAAGCCATAGAGGCCCCACAAATGCATTGAGTCATTTTATAAACTGAACAGCTACAGCTCAACATTGATCTTTGCTCATTTATTAATGTTTTACCTGGTTGGTTGCAGCTAGCGAAGCAGAGAATAATGACTTAAGAGTATAAATTGTATTGTGTTCCCTCAAAGTTATTCAATCAGCACTCACTCATAATGTTTATGTTTTTAAGAGAATGTGTATCTATTTTTTTCCTATTGAATGTTCTGGATTGACAGGACTAAGGGGGGTTTCAGTCCTGAGATATTGTGCAGGAGCTCAGAGGAAATGACATACACCCACAGGGCGCACATTACTACTAAAGACAGCCTTAGAAAAGGCGACTGTTCTTTGTGTTTGTTTCTCTCCCAAGGCTAACAGCATCTTCCTGCAGAACTACACAGGTCAAAGCTGGCTAAAACCAGCTTTGCATTGAGAAAGGCGCCTCGGGGAAGAAGGGAAGAAGGGATATGTTGACACACAATTCAGTTTTCAAATGGAAGTATTCCTTGTGGAGAATACAGAAATGCCAGCACAGCAGACAATAGGCGTTGTTTCTCCTTTGCTGTTCATGCACACATCCCAGATCTTTAACATAAGGAGGGATGAGTGGAACAAAATTCATCCTGATAGATATTAAGGAGAGAGTCTGTCTGAGCAATTTTTAATTGATTTTAAGCCCAACAGGAAATTGTAGGCGGTAGAAGAGGAATGTGAATCATAACACAAGCTGTTCAGTTTCAGCAGGAACAATTTGATTAGTTATCAGGATACTTGAGAGATTAAGATGCATTTTTTTCAGAAATTGTATTTGCAGGTGCCACTGTTGTTTTCATTAGATTTCACATGGGTGAGCAACATTTATTATGATTTCTGTTTGTATTTTAGCATTCATATTAACTGAAGTTGCACTTAAATCCAATGTGGATGATTCTAACGAACACTTGAACAGTATAGATAGAAAGATCTAACAAGCAGCCTGCTTGACAGTGTATTGGGGAAGATGCACAAGTTAAGTGTGCTGCGGGGTCCAAGCCTCTTGTCATCAGTGTAGAAATACACAAGTGGTCTTGGGAAAGGACGTAGTAAGCAGTGAAGTGAAACTGTTGCCAAAAGAGTAGTAGTTTGTGCTGAGGCCACTGATAATCCTTGGCCAGCCAGCTATTCTACCATTCTAGAATAGCTATTCCAGCAGTGCTTTCAGCTCAACATAAGGTCCAACAACAAAAGCACTGTTACCCGCCTTGCTTTGGCCACAATATTTGGAGTAAATGCAATGCACCACATTGGACATTTTATCACATCTGCTAAAATGTTAGAGACACAGCTGCCACCAAGGAAAAAAGCTGGTTTCAGGCCACAAATTTGTGTTGCACTGTGGATCCCTGAGCTCTCCAATGGTAACGACCAAGAGGTTAAGCTGTAGTCACAGTTAGTGTTTAATTCACTGAGCAAATCTATTTCAATATCATTCAAGAACACTTAGAATTTAGACTGTAAAAGTTAAGTTGTTTGGTTGTACAGGTTTAAAACTCATATGTATCCCTTAAAGCAAGGTTATATTCCTCCAGATGTTGAACTAAATTAGCTACAAAGGTGAACAGTAGCTGCAAAGCAAAGTTTGGATTCACATTCACCATATGTGAGTATTTTAAAAAGCTCTGGGATTGCTCAATCGAGGGCCAATTTCTCTTCTATCCTTGAATTAGGTGTAAAAATTGTTGATATGCACAAAACCTCCATAATTAAATCTTTAAATGACATTTTGGAGTGAAGTTACTTTTCCATATGGCAGCTGTGTGTGTCGCTCCACCTCACAAACCCTCTAAATGTAGACTTTGTCAGCTATTGTTTGGACTATTATACAAAATGTGGGGACACTTTAGCACAAAAGACTGTGTAACCTGTATCTGTGGACAGTTAGGTTTTGTCACTGTCTCTTGTTTTACTGTGAGACCAGGTTGGACAAATAGAAATCCAACTGCTGCTTATGGGTTTAGTTACTGTATGAACTTCAGTTTTTACAAGAAACATTAAAACTTGAAGTCTTTTTCAGTTAAATTCACAACAGCAGAAATGGAAACCTGAGCAGAGTGGCCTGAAAGTTGTTTTACATCATAATTGATTATCTGTTCGATAGCTCCTGCTGAAACGGCTGGTGGAGGGAGGAGTGACAGTATTGCCATTCTCTCCATCACTCTGAGGAGTATCACTGCTCTCCACAATGATCCTGATAGCATCTGTGTTTGTCTCTGGCCTACCACAGACCTGACCTTCTATCAGATCACCAGGCTAATCATGCAGTCCTGCTTTCAGCCCTCCAGCTCTGGGTCCCGCGAGGGCCCCTCCACAGTGCTGAAGTGAAAATAGTTTAAGCATTTTCCATTTGCCGCTGTAAAGAAATGAGATGATTTGTCCTTGGAGAGGTCCTCTAAATATAATGGTCAATAATATCTGCAGCATTTGCTGCACACATTCAGCCTTTGTAATCTGCAAAATAACAACACAGTCGGGAGCCAAGTCTACAGAAGCTTCGCTGAAGTGTTGGATTTTCTTTGTATCCCCAGTCTCCAAATACAAAGAGCAAAAACGCTTAGATGTAAAAGTTTCAACTGTAATTCATGTGACTGAGTCCATTGTTGGAGAACAGCCTCGAGCTGTGTGTGGGATGTGTCCCCATGGCTCCCGCTCTACTCTCCAACACTGTTGATCATTGGACTCATATCGTCAGAGACTAAGTAAAATGACTCACATGGGCCACTACATATCAACAAAAGAAAGGCCTTTGGTGTATTACAGATACTTCATAAGAGTTCGACACAATCTGTCCTTTATCTCTATATCTACCTCTCTGGTGATTTACAGTCATACCTATGGTAATAGTCGGCCATGGCTCAGTGGTTAGAGTCGGTCGTCCAATAACCGGAAGGTTGGCGGTTTGATTCCCACTCTCGGCACTCAAAAAAGATTGGTGGAACTGATAGCTGGAGGGGTGTCAGTACACCTCCTTGTCACGGCTGAGGTGCCCTTGAGCAAGGCACTGGACCCCCCATGCTCCCTGGGTGCTTCTTGGCTGCCCACCGCTCTAGGTTGCCATCTGTCTCTGAGTGTGTGACCCTGTGCATGTGTGTGTCAAACAGGTGCCAACCTTGATGGGTTAAAAGCAGAGGACAAATTTCGTGTGTATGCATGCAATCTGATCTTAAATTGAAAATAGTCATGATTTAGACAGCACCAAAAAATATTTCTACATTCCCGATAATTCTATTAGGCTGTGTTTCAGGAACCAGATTACTGTCCTATATGACAGTAAATGGTCATTTTAAACCTTTGGTAGCTGGGTTACATTAATGAGAAAACAGAAAAAAGAACATTTTGAAGGAGATTTATGGTTTTCTTCATAATTCATCAAAGAAATTTGGTCTGACAGCCAGAAACAAATGGATGTAGAAGCTGTGGAACAAACCAACTTCAGTTCAAGGTTCATTTCACGTCCCCACTTAGCAAATAGTTTTCTTATTTCATGGAGGGAAAAAAGTTTGCCTTTTAGCAATTTCCCTTTCAGGACACAGATTTTGCCAGTCTTAATAGAAAAGGGACATAAATTCTCCATGCCAAAGTGAATGAGAAATTTATTTGAAAGCTCTGGAAAAAGCTGGTAAGAGGCCAGGACGTTTTGATGAATACAGTGTCGGTATAATTTGAATATGAAAGGGGAAAAAAAACAAGCTGCTGGTGGTATGAGCTGACATTCAAGCAACACTTCTAAAGGTTAGCCTGACCATTTGCTGCTTACAGCTGTAAAACACGGTGAAGAGTGTGGAAAATAGCAGACATCTTAGTAGATGAAGTGTTTGACCTCCTCTCGCTGCATTCTGTTAAGAGATGACTACCACAAAAGCTGCATTAGCAGCAGTAAAAACTCCTATGTGTCACTCTCAAATTGCAGTGGTGAGAGTCGACTTCAAAGTTCAGAAAAAGATGGAAAAACAACATATGATTTAAATGTCTGAACCAAGTGACACGTAGTTGCATTTCCTCTAATGGCAACCAGAAGCATACTCCCAAGAAAACTGTTCTGATATTAGATGAAAAATACTCAATTTTCTCCCTCGAATGAAAAGTCTATATACATGTTTTATCCACAGGGAGTTCAGTCTGACAAGTTTGAAGAGAGTATTTCTTTTTTCAACTATAGAGTTAAGGTGGCTTATAAAGGGTAGTTTGACATTTCCGTGACATTTCTCTTGACTAGGTCAGCCACCGGATCCCTTCATCATCAGAAGTCAAGCTTTCAGCTTTTAACTCCTGTTTATCCAGCAGTTTTTAAGAGAATATAAAGTTATTGGATTCTGCAGTTAAATATCTGATTTTAGATTTTTGCAGTAATTTCTAGATAAAATTTCTTAATCAGTCTAAATGTTTGAAGTTTTAACAGTATGAGCAATGAAAATAAATCTGCAGCAGTATTTTTAATCGGCGGTTCTTATCGATGCATGATTGTTCTCAATGGTTATGTTATGGTAGTATAACTGTTCTTATCAATGCATAATAGACCCTAAAACACTGAATGCTAATGGCATTTACAGGAAATTTAAATGAAAACAAATAGTAACAGCACTGAAAGTGATTCATGCTCTCAATTGTGATGGATGGGTCTTAAGGTTCTCAGACTAGGGCTGGATACATGGTACCCTGTTTTCATGACAGTATGTAGTATATATGTGGAAAACTGTGGTTCTCACCTCAAAACAAGCATCCGTATTTTTCCTAAGCTCCTCTGCTTTTTAGTCCGATGTGTTGTTTTAATGAATGGACAGTCATTCTGGTACATTTGTAGTCGGTATGCTCACTGGCCCAGTGAGGAGGATGTGATTATTTACACCATCAGGTCTTGAGGCCAAGCGGATACAGAAAGCTTGAAGCTTGAATCGCCTTGAACAGAGCAATATTTCTGACCACCCTTTGTTTGTTGGTTCAATTGATTTTACTTTTTTTTTTGTGTACCCAAGCAATATTACTACACACCAGAGACAAAGAGGGAGCTGTGATATGCACTTAAAACTTTTTTTTTTTTAAATTTCCATATTGTAAAAACAAGTTGTCTTGTTGCTGATATTCTTGTTGAAAGTTTTTTTTTTCCCTTGTCCTGTCCAGCATTATGGCAGCAGAATTGTAATCTGAATACCGTTTATGCTAAACACATTTGCTATCCCAAGGGAAGCTTTATGAATGTAAAGCTCCCCTTGACGCCCATCAACTCCTCATTTTTATTTATTTATTTTTGTTACAATATTTAACATGATATGATAATAGTACCGGACCGGGGGACAGGGAGAGAGGGAGAGCGAAGAAGAGAAAAAAAGAACAGAAACATGAAGAGACAAACATAAAAAACAATGAAAAATCCGACAACCAGCTGCTACCCCTGTAAAAACAAAACTGAAGACGATTCACGGCTTTTGTGGGGAATCCAACCTTAGAAGCACCAGGAGCACCTGGAAGCAGACAAGCAGAGAACAAACACACAAACAAAAAAAAAAAAAAAACACAAGCAGTTCATATAATACACAGGTGACCTTAAACCATAGGACAGCACAACAACTGCTTAGTGAGCATAGTGAGCATGCTACTGGGCTAATGAGTGTGTGTGTGTGTGTGTGTGTGTGCATGAACATGCAATACACATAGATGGTCCCACATAATAACCATGCTTAAATATCAGTGTATAGTGTCACAATTCCCCCCCCCACCCCAGCAATCAGAAGCAGGCCGAGAGGGCCCCCAGACCCAGGCCACCAATAGCCCCCAAGGAGCACAGAACCCGGGAAGCCCATCATAGGGACAACCACGCATCCCCCAGAAGACAGCAGAGGAAGCTCCTGGACAGAGCCCCCACAAGCATCGGGCAGAGCCCCCCCGGCGACCAGAGGCGGCAGCCTACCAGCCCCGGCAGGCCCCCGCCACCCAGACATGGGCCGCACGCCGGAACCGGCCCCCGCAAGCCCGAGCGCCACCAAAACTCCCCGGCAGGGGCCCCGCCCAACACCCGAGAGGGCCAGGCGCCCCAGACAGCCAACCGCAGTGGGCCAGCGCCTGCCCCAGTGCCCCTGGGCAAGCGCCCCGGGAGTCAAGACGTGCCCACAGGTGGGTGAGGCCGCGAGCAGCGGGGAGAAGCAATGCCCCCCCCCCATCAGGAACAGCACAAGCAGGCCAGAGGACAGCAGGACCCAGACTCAGACCCAGTCACCCCATAAATCATATAAGAGAAAAAAAACAAATAAATAATAATAATAATAAAATAAATAAATAAATACATACATACATTAAAGAAAGAAAAAAAAAGAAAAAAACACATCCACAAACACTCGCACAGCACATGCATCCATCCCCCACCTCCGCTGGAGTGTGGCGCAGCGGGCACATCCGGGAGCCAGCAGCCCCCCAGCCACCACAGACCCTGAACCAGGACAACTCCTCCTCCTGGCCCCCCCGCCCCAGGCAGCAACCAGGCAACAGGGGTGCGGTAAGACCCCTCCCCTCTCCCCTTTGGCTCTTTGATATTTTCTAATAGTGAGCATTTAAAATTGAGGGGCAAGCAACCCTGTGGAACTGGGAGCGTGGCCCTCCGGGCAGCCTACATACCCAAAGAGCCCCGCCCACCAGATACCACTCAGTGCTATCGCCCCCCCAAAACCTAATGTGTGTGTGTGTGTGTGTCTCATGTTTAGTAATGTCTAAGGTGTAATTAAAACAAGGGCGGGGGGTTGCAGAGTGCAGCAAAGGGGACCACCTACGTGGACCCATCCGCTGCCCCCCACAGAACACACCCGCCCTCAAACCCTACGTGTGTGAATGTGTGCTGTGTACAGGAGCCAGAAGGGAGAGGGGTATGGGGATCTAGAAGACCGGGGGAGAGAGGCTCCCCCGGAGAGGGCAGCCAAGGAATGGCTGCAACAGGCACCCCTGTTTCCTTGGATCCGCCACAGAGCAGGAGGTCTCGATGTTCACCAGGACCGGGGCCCACAGCGTATTCGGGGAGCCACTTGGCAAACCCGAAGGCACCCACCCGCCCCACCCCAGACGGCCCCTACAAATAAAGAAAAGAACAAATCCAAAAAACCAAAACAGAACACAACAAACAAAAACAAATAAACAACAAACAAACCACACAATCACTCCAGTCATAACAGCCCGGGCCTGCCTGAGACCCACCATCACCCAGGCCCACCCAAGCCACTCCAACAGGGGAGAAGCACCGCCACACCTCACCGCACGCCACCCCACCCTAACAAAGAACAGCACTTAAAGGAGAACTCCGGGGCATTTGAAGCGCAATCCCATTGCTAGAGGTTGTCAAATACTGACAGTAGGACACAGACCGATGCAAATCGGCGCTCCCTGTGCGGAGATTGCGCTATTTGCGCAGCCTGTCATGCTAGCCAAATACGTGGTGGCCAATGGGCAAATTCTAAACCTTCCACGTAAAACAACAACTTGCACACTGCAGAAATGTCACACCACTTTATAAACCATCCGACAATAAAGTCACAAGCCTTACCATCAAAACCATATGCATGGTTCTCACATTGCTGGCATGGGGACGTTACAAAACAACTGTATAAACAGCATGTCACTTACCGGTTGTTGGTATGCGCGCGCATGTGAAAGCCCAAAAGAGTCAATGGACGATACTCCCATATACAAAGCAATTATCTTCTCTAGAAAAACTGCGTTCAAGTATTTAAAACATTACAACAATATTACTGGCCATGTAACAACATGTAGTAATGCTAACCAAGCAGTATATGGTATTGTTGCATTGATTCATAAGCACTGCTATGCTTTGCTTCGCTGCCGGTGAAGTTCCTACTTCCTGCAACTAAACTCACGTGACTTCAGCGCAAGACTTGTGAGATCCACAGAAATGAAAGCATTGATCAATATCAATTATTTTGCGGTACCATAAAAATTGTAAATGTCATTAATCAACTCAAATCCGACCAATTACACCTCTGTAATTTTATATACATTTGGATTGGGAAACACTCGGATCCATGCAACGAAACTCTCACGTGATTTCACAACCGGAACGAGACTTCAATTTTCAAATCAGTGCAACAACAATACCATATACTGCTAGGTTAGCATTACTTCATGTTGTTTCATGCCCAGTAATATTGTTGTAATGTTTTAAATAGTTTATCATGGCTGTTCTAGAGAAGATAATTGCTTCATATATGGGAGTATCGTCCATTGACTCTTTTGGGCTTTTACATGCGCGCGCATTCCAACAACAGGTAAGTGACATGCTGTTTATAAAGTTGTTTGTAACGTCCCCATGCCAGTAATGTGAGAACCATGCATATGGTTTTGATGGTAAGGCTTGTGACTTTATTGTCGGATGGTTTATAAAGTGGTGTGACGTTTCTGCAGTGTGCAAGTTGTTATTTTACGTGGAAGGTTTAGCACTTGCCCCTTGGCCACCACGTATTTGGCTAGCATGACAGGCTGCGCGAACAGCGCGATCTCCACACAGGGAGCGCCAATTTGCACCAGCCTGTGTCCTACTGTCAGTATTTGACAACCTCTAGCAATGGGATTGCGCTTCAAATGCCCCGGAGTTCTCCTTTAAAACAACACTTAAAACTTCTTAAGGTCACCAACTACTGCTTTAACTCAGGGAGATTAATTTGTAATAACACAACAATGCATTTTTTCTTCAGAATGTGTAAAGACCATGTTGATCCCCACAGTGCTAAGAAAATTACTACAATTTCAAGGCTTCCACATTTGCCTGAAAAAGTTGTTTGCATCATGGGAAACTCACATAATTCATGCTTGCCACTTTTAAGATTAACAAAACTCCCTGGAAGGAGGTAGGTGGGGTTGGGCTGTGGCATTAATCTGGAACCTTCACAATGCAGACTGAATTTCAGCCCCATCCAAACCAATATTTTTCTAAAGATTAAGATTAAGATCAGATTTATTGTCATGTACAGGGATACACGAAATCCTTCTTCCAGGTTGGACCTGTTGAACACATGCATGCACGTGCACAGGGTCACACACTCACAGAGACAGATGCCATACACTGGAGCGGTAGGCATCCAATCACAGCGCCCGGGGAGCATGGGGGTACGGTGCCTTGCTCAAGGGCACCTCGGTCGTGGCAAGGAGGTGGACTGCCACCCCTCCAGCTGTCAGTTCACCAATCTTTGAGTGGCGAGAGTGGGAATCAAACCACGGGCGCCCTTGGTGTGGTGTGGGTGAAAAATGAAAGCGTCCATGTTTAGATTTAGAATAAAATACATGCTTAGATTTTGAAATTTGAGAAAAATACATGGGTGTTTGATGTCCATTTTCTGTGATTTTACTGATCTTCATGGATAGTAAAAACTTATTCAAAAGGTGAAAGTATTTGAAGGTTTAGCAGTTAAAGGGATAGTGTACAGTCTTAGGAAACTACTGTTACACATGAGAAGCAGCAAAACAGAAAAGGACACATTAGCTGCAGCCTTTCAAACTTCTCAGATCTACAGACTGTAATCATATCTCTTTGTGGGAGTCGGTTGAACTGGAAAAGGCAGGTTATTCCAAGAAGGACGTGAAGTACTTTCTTCATTCCAAAAGATGGGTGTTCCTGGAACTTTAAATGTGGTGAATATGTTCAAATTTCTTTGTGATATTTGACACAGATTTTCACATATGGTGGACTGGAGGCAGAATCTGCATGTTTTCTTTTTGTTTTTTTTTTCTTTCTTTTGATCAAAAACAAAGAGGGTTTTGACAATCAGCCGATTCATTTCTCGATTAGACAGTTTATTGTGTTGCCTTTTTGTTAAATCTTTGAACACGCTGTTCTATCTCTTGTCTGGCATGATTAAATTCCAAGATGGCAGTTTTAGCAGCAAAATCATAGCCAAGATGAAAAATCCCTTCAGATACTCATTAGTAATATCCCAAACCATGAAGTGTTGCCTAACTAGAAATGATTACAGAAATGTTTTTGCATCCGATTATGTGTAATAGATTAACCAGATGCCTGAATATCAGGAAATACTGAATTATTTCGGCTGTCTGCTTATTCAAAAATATCATTATCTGCTCTGATGCTCCTTTGGATATATATGATACAAGTTATTTTAGAGTTCCTTTCATTTCTGATTTGAGAGAAAAGACTAAACAGTTGCAGTATTTGTACTGCAATGGTTACTTATTAATTATGACAGCAATCAACCTTGTGCATTCAGACATGCATTACCAAAGCAGTTCCACCAGACTGTAATTGTATTTTTCCACAAAAGCCGTGCATAATGTGCAGAGCAAAAACCCTGAAGTTCAAAGGCTGCATTTCAATGAGCTTTGACAGGACCTGTACAAAAGGGCTGCTCAGCTTCTGGGTATCTCGACAGCAGGAACTCAAATGGTTGTCAAAACTGTAGTTTTCCAGAAGCACCTTGATGATTTGGGAGGGATTTAGTGCCAAAAAAACACAGGTAGCTCAACACACACAGATCCACAGATACAATCAGTTAGACGAGCAATTAAACATCTTATTTGATGCATTGATGGTCCTCTGTAATTGGCAACTATATATATTATCCAGACGAAACTATTATGAGCACCAAACAGTGACACAGCCTTTATTTAATTTACCTTTCCACTATCTTTCAAAGAGCAAATCATGGCCTTTGGGGAATAAAGAAAGAGCTCTGAAATGCATCATTTGAGTGCGTCCTATAGGAAAGCAATTTTCCAAATGCTAGTGGCACATCGTTGAGAGTACAGATATATCTCAAGCTACCAAGCTGACAGGGGCTGTTGGAATTTATGCCAACTGAACAAAAAAGGCATTTTTGTCATATTTAAAATCACCCTATGAACCAACAGTGGGGGTTTATTTCAGTACACACAGAGGAAGTGCACATAAAAACAGCTTCAAGGCCGAGGAGAATATTGATAAAAACCCTGAGAATTTTGTAATAGGGCTCTTGGTGATTATTGGACTGTTGAGTTTTCACGTAAGGATTACAAAACATTGTAAATTTGTAATTGGTGGATCTATATCTGGATTGTGTCATGTATGGCAAGAAAGATACACAGCCTGGAAAGTTTCTTTAACATTTTATTTGCCACTTACCGGCTCGGATGCAATTATAGAATTTGGATTATGTCTCAGGCACACCTGCTTTCAGTAAATAAGACACTCTCCTGTGTTTCCTCTGAAAAAAAGCTGAAGAAATAGAGATTTATTGCTAAAGCATTAGAAAAATAGATATGTAATAGTAAACAAATTCACATACATGGGATGGTGGACTTGACTGCTGGGATAGGCTCCAGCCCGCCCGCGACCTGACCGACGGATTCAGCGGTATAGATAATGGATGGATGGATGGATGGGATGGTGGACTTAACTGGTGCAACAATTCAAGTAAAGCCAGCAACTGCCTCAAGCTAGCAGTACAGTCTCTGCAGCACTCATTAGCACATCGAACTACACGACAGATCCATGTCTCACAAGCTTTGATGGACTAAGTTTACACATGAAAAGGACCATAGCTGTTCTATAAACTTACCAAAGCTATTTCACTAACTTTACACGCTTAGTTTAGAAGCAAAAGTTCAGAGTAACGGCGCATCTTTCTCCATAGAAGTCAAGTTCAGAGGAAGGACAGACCTGGAATATAAAAGACTCAAAGCGCTTCCTGTTGTAACTGCTCGCTGGTTGTTCTTAAAGGATAACTGCGGTATTTTCAACATTAAGCCTCTTTTCTGAGTCGTCTGCAATGTTTTAGAACCCCCCTCACCGCTTTTTTGATGTTTCCTGCTGTCTCCGGTATTTGCTTAATTTTGATTCTTCTCAACCTGCTTCAGAACGGCAAGTCATGCGCATGTCCAAAAAGGTCCGTAAAAACACAATAAACGTCCGTTTTCAAAATCATCAACTCATCGGAGTGGTTACTGGTGTGCACTGGTAATCCATATCAAATTTCGTTGCAAAAAGTTGCTTCTGTCGTGTTTTATTTGGCAGCTTGTTCATGCTCAAACTATTTTCTTAGCCACCTCACAGCCGTGGATAAACTTCCGCTCAGCAGTTGAATCTGACTTGCTATACTCCACACCACTTGATGGCGCCATTGATGGCAATTGTTCATTGTTCTTTGGCACGTAATCGGAGTAATATCAAAGAACATCCAGTCTTCAATATAACTCAATGGGATTTACAAAATGTCAAATAAAACACGACAGAAGCAACTTTTCGCAACGAAATTTGATATGGATTACCAGTGCACACCAGTAACCACTCCGGTGAGTTGATGATTTTGAAAACGGACGTTTATGGTGCTTTTACGGACCTTTTTGGACATGCACATGACTTGCCATTCTGAAGCAAGTTGAGATGAATCAAAATTAGGCAAATACCGGAGACAGCAGTAAACATCAAAAAAGCGGTGAGGGGGGTTCTGAAACATTGCAGACTCAGAAAAGAGGCTTAATGTTGAAAATACCGCAGTTATCCTTTAAGGAGGGAACATAAACTTAATGTGAAGCTCATAAGTCTAAAGCACATCATTTTATATCAACAAACTGACACTAATAATGAAATAAAACTTGAAAACTCTCTGCAGCCAGGCAAAGATAATGAAGCATGTTGTGTCATGTGTTGCATAAATGATGTGCACTTATTCAGTGAGCACTGACTGTGTCTAATTGATAAACAGCAGTGTTGATGATGGATTAATTGTTTATGTTTATGCGGCAAAAACCTTCCCCTATTCCAGCATCTTAAATGAGTTAACTTGCTTGGATTTTCCATCACTGCTGATTATCTTGAGATTTTATCTTTCCTTTGAGCAGAATAATTTGAATATATCTCTTTTGGCTGTGAGTGATTAGGATTTCCAGTTTTTTCTATTTTGGGACTTTTGTTAGACTAAACAATTTGTGGAGTAACAGTGAGCCTAAAATAAGTCTTAATCAAAGATTAAATCAAGTACATCTAGTAGACTTTGACATGTTTTGTAAGATGTTCTCCTAGTTCTTGTAATTGCAAATATTGATCTTCTATCTGGTTTAGAAGAATGCAAGTAGTGTTCAATTTGTTTGCTGAACCGAAGCAGTTGCACAGCTCTGACATCGTTAACCACAGCAGCGGTATATAACTGCACAGCACAGTCTCAGACTTCATTTCACCACACTGTACCTTTAAACCTCTCTGGTGCGTATCAGAATTCACGGTCCGATGAAGCCAAATGGACATTATCATTCGTGTGTGCAGCCGCCTCAAGTGATCTGTGGGTCTTATCCACATGTGATGAACAGGACGGTGATACTGAATGTAGCAGTCGCTACCCTTTTGTCGAGATCTTTACACGAAGAGCTTAGCTGTCAGTAAAACTCAATTTACTGGTCTAAATCTGAGCTTCAGCTTCCATGAAACGTTTCAGATGACGTCAGTTAAGTCAGAGAAAGAATTCACATGTAGATATTAGTGCAGCAATGGACTAGTTCAACATTTAGTGATAAATTACACTGTTGATCCCACTTTACTGTCATTAATTGTGGTCCGGAGGCATAAAGTTTGTGTCTGACTTCAAGTTTAAACTTGTTCACACAAAAAAAAAGAATCAAATGCTAAATAAAGAAATGAAAATATATCAATGTGAAAACTGAGAAATGGCTTTGCATTTGACAAGGACCATTTTTATGACTGTTTTGCATAGTTTCATATTCCACAACACTCCATTTTAGAGCCTTACTCTCTCACCATGGATCCTTTGTGCTGCCAAAATCGCACAATATGGTTTTTCGTTGTCTTGCTGAAATAAACAAGGTCTTACATGAAATGGATGTTGTCTGGATGTTGCTTCTAAACCTGGAAAATAACGTTCAGAATTACTGGTAACTTGCAACTTTTTCATGCCACATCCCCCAATGCTCCCACATTGATGATGATGATGGTGGTAATAGTCCCAATGGTCCCTGTTCTCCAAAGACTTCCACAGAACAATTTTCCCTTTTGGCTCCAGAGTCCATGCATTGATATTCTCTGAAGCCCCAAAGACATTTTGGACAATCTGACTACACTGGAATATCATGGATAGAACTGGTTTATGGAGTCACAGATTATAAAATGTAATTTAGCAGTTATGTCATGAGATGGTTTATCCAGATGATAATCCGGATATTGTGGTGACCTGACAATAAGGAATCTAGGAGAGACATTCACCAGAGGGCTTGTACCTTTAAGAGCAAGGGCTTGTGGGATATGCCGGTTCCTGATTCTATTCTGTTTACATGTTGCCTAGTTGCGGAGCCAGTTAGCTAGTTACCGTTGTTATGTATTATTGTTGTTTTGTGGAGAGTAAATTATTATTATTTACGTCTTCACAATATATAAAAATAACTGAAGGATAGAACATACAATTATGTATTCATATATATCATGTTAGACACAGATTTGTTTTATTTTTTTTTTAAATGTTGAGGATCATTTCCAACACATTTGCTCTGATCTCCTCAAACAAACACACTTGTTTCTCAAAGAACTCATTTGATTTTCTTATGAAGCTGAAGAGCTCGTTTTCCCATAACCCTTCTGTTTTTTTTTGTCAGGATTTTTCTTTTGTCCTAATAAAAAGACACTTTCTTCCCTTCTTCTGTCAATTTTGCATAGAATTAGCTGAGCACTCTGCAGTGGATCTTGATTGAATACATCTGCAATCCCTTGTGCCTTGAAGTTGTTTTTCCTTAACCTTTGGCCTCAATTCTTGCTTGAAAAAGTTTCCTCATGAATACTGTAAATCTGTAAAAATGTTAAAGATTTTCAGAGGGCCAGTACTGAGGGCATTCTAAGCCGGTTTGGATAAATGGCAGAAACATTTAAATGCCTCCACGTTTATATATTTCCCAGAACAAATTCATAAGAGGCAGTGTTGAAAACAATGTTTGGCTCTTATTGTCGCTCCTGTAATTCAGGCCTTTCTCCTTCCAGCAGCTTTACTGCATGTCTAACTGCACCACAGAGATTCAGCTTGGAGGTCAGTCTGTAATGCAGACTGACCAGAAGTGATGAAAGGTCCAGGTTTCGGATCAAACCATTTTACCAGGGTCCCGCTGGGTCAGCTCAAAGAGAAGACGGTAATCCTGGAGAGCTCCTGCAGCCACCAGTGTCAACAATTACAAAATACGGGGGCTTATCTTCCTGCAGTGAACGGCAGAGATGGGGTAAGTATTGTCTCTGTCAGTTCAGCATCTCTCGCGGTGAACGTATTTCTCATTAGAAATACAATCAGTAAGCTAACACAACACTGAATGGGTGTCCATCAGGGAAGTTTAACACCATGGCTGTTGATTACCTGCTCTGTCAAACATGTAATCGGTGTCTTTTGCTTGAGACTCATTCCTGTTTAGATTAAGCTCTTTGTGATGAGGCAGAGCCAAAGAACACAACAACGTTGCAGTGATTTCCCATTTCTGTTACATTTAACACAATGGGGGGTAATTTCTGAAGCCCCAATGAATACATTTTGGGAAATTCACACGATAAAGGAAATGGGATCATGTTTTTCTCCAGATTGCAATTCCATTTGAGATGCTGTGACTGCACTCGTGATTTCATGAGTATCAACTGATACTGGGGACCTGCAGTGTCAGCCACAGATGCCATTTGAAGATCTTCGTCACACAAACCAACAGCAGCATGAAAAAGCCATGCATTGATCAAAATAAATAAATAAAAGATGCACTCATAAATACTAAATCAAATGTGAAATGATTTCTTTTCTTGTCAGTCAGCAGGGGCAGCGCTGTTGCTGCTGAGCCCTGTAAGAAGTTTTCAAAGACAGGTGCATGGAGCACCTTCCAAGCCTCTCTAACTGGAAACAGAATCCATGCAAACATGCTTAGAGAGATTATTATTTACAATACACGGTGGATTGGAAACTGCCGACCTGGAGGCAATTACAGATGAAATCAAAGGCTTTAACCCATCTGCTGTGCTTGGGTCGTTATGATTACTTACAAGTGTTGAATCCAATGCAGTCTCTGCTTTTAAGAGAGGAGGCGTTGCCTTGGTTTTACAGGACTGATGTGTTGCATGCAAATGAGAGAAAAGTGCATATATATTTGCATTAAAAGAGGGTTCAGTTATGTTTGTTTCCTGGACATCCACGCCCTTCTTAGAATAGAATAGAAAATTGTATTTACTTTTTATTTTTATTTAAATTTTACTTCACTTTCGCTCAGTAAGGTGTGTTGAAAAGAACTTTAATTTTTCTGTTACTGATATGGAAAGATCCATCCATTTCCAATACCTGCTTAATCCAACTCAGGGTTGCAGGGTTTGGCTGGACCCTGACCCAGCTGTCACAGCTCGCCAGTCCATGTTTACTGTTTGTCTGTATTTTGTTTTGTACTGTATTTATTTATTTTATTATTTTCATTGATTTCTTTTGTTGTGTATTTTATATAACCCTATTCTTTTAACTGTTAGCTCCTCCTCCCCCTTCCCTTTATCGAGCCTCTGCTCGTTCAGGCTGCCATTGAAAATAAGATTTTTTGTTCTTAATTGCTTGCCTGGTTAAATAAAGGTAAATAATAATAATAAATAATAATCCCAGAGCCACATGGAGACAAACAAGACAAACAACCGCTCACACGCACCCCAATTTAGAGTCACCAATTAACCTAGCCTGCATGTTTTTGGACGTGGGAGGAAGCTGGAGTACCCGGAGAGAAGCCGCGCATTCACCGAACAGAACATGCAAACTCCACACAGAAATCCTGGCCCCAGCCGGGATTCGAACCAGGAACCCTCTTGCTGTAATTCAAATCTAATTTTATACTTTCCTCCAAATGGTTTTGAACGCATTTTGTCCCATTTTGAACCCGAAGACATCCCATAACATGCCCAACTGGACTGAAAAGGATACATACTTCCATGTTGCATCCAGTCCTAACTGCTTAAAGGGATATGCCACCCCCAGGCCAAATTAAGTGTATTCCCGCATTCCCGAGACATAAATAAGTGTGTGGGAGCATTTTCCTGGCGACCCAGGCATTGTCCGACTCTCACAGCACTGACCACTGCTTGGTTGCGCGTAATACATACATGCTAGCGTCGCCAATCGAAATATTTCGCCCAACGTGAATTAATTTACTGGATTTACCTTCTAATTACTGTGTGAGTGGTGTACTTACACATCGAGTGCAAATGACTGTGTAAATCTACACGGAAGGCTTGGTTTGCTCATCTCGGTTTGGGAACTAGTTGCTTCACGCTGGTTTGTTTGAGGAAGTCGAGGGTGGGGATTCCCAAAGACGTAGCGGGGAGTGTGCTTCGGCTGTGTTTTCCGCACTGGAAACTAGTTCCCAAACCGACATGAGCAAAACAAGCCTTCCATGTTGATTTACACAGTCATTTGCACTCGATGTGAAAGTACACCACTCACACAGTAATTAGAAGGTAATTCAAGTAAATTAATTCACGTTGGGCGAAATATTTCGATTGGCGACGCTAGCATGTATGTATTACGCGCAGCCAAGCAGTGGTCAGTGCTGTGAGAGTCGGACAATGCCTGGGTTGCCAGGAAAACGCTCCCACATACTTATTTATGTCTCGGGAATGCGGGGATACACTTAATTTGGCCTGGGGGTGGCATATCCCTTTAAGAGTCGGACATATTTTTGTTGCATCAGATCTGGTCAATTCAATTCAATTCATTTTTATTTATATAGCGCCAAATACAACAAATGTCATCTCAAGACACTTAAAGGGGAACTAGGTAGCATTTTCACCTAAAATTATAGCCTTCAGGAGTTTACCAAAGGTTAAACAAGTCAATGGTAAGCGAATGAAGCCTGTCTCGCTCCCAACAGGGGTCTGTATGCTGAAAATCCCATATGTAACTTCGGCAGGAGCGACCCGCTTCTGAAGTCTTGCGATGCGCGAGAAGAGTCGTTTGTGTTTACAGCACTTAGCTAGGTACTGTATGCTAGCTGTAGTTGTAGGCTATGTGTTCGCTTGCGTTGAAGAGCCAACACCAAGCGTTTCCTATTCTGCCTTTCACAGACTGAATATGAAACGTTCGATGTTGGCACTTCCCATCTTTATGAAATTTCTCCAAGCGTGATCTTGTTCATCTACCATAGTGACCTGCGTTTTAGATCGTGAAGAGACAGGTGATGACGGTGCTCTTAATTCCTCCTGAGTTCGAGACGTAGCCTAGCTTCAGAAATACACGGACTGACCTGATTATAATAAGAATAGCGTTTTGATCCGAACAAGAATTGTTATCTACAAATGAAAATTGATTAATTTGTGATTGTAATCGGAATAGTGTAGAGCTAGTCTGCGTTTAATGCGGTGTGTATGTTGGTAGTGCCTGCGCGCATCTGTCTAAGATGTAACTTTTGTAAGTGTCTGCTAATACAAAGGAATCACTCCACGAATACACCATGATGAGGGAAGAATCCCATTCAAGATCAGCAACAGTCCATCCATACATCCATTATCTGCCGCTTGTCCGGGGATCGGGTCGCGGGGACAGCAGCCTGAGCAGAGAAACCCAGACGTCCCTGTCCCCGGCCACTTCCTCCAGCAACAGTATTATAGCATATTATCTTGAGTTCTCTCTTCAGAAAATCTCTGATTATAGTATCTTAGGTGGGCAGTTTACACTTGTGAATCAGATGACCTAACTGCACTGACTAAATAACACAACGGCAGCATTCGCCACGATGTTTAGTTAGTGGGTGTGTACAGGTGGGCATTTTTACGACAGTGTAGAATTTCAGTTTGACCAATAGAGATCGCTATACTGCCGCTAAACTATCTTGTATCCCTTTAAATAATAAAGTCCAATTCAAGCCAATTGGAATTCAATTCATTGTAATCATAATTATTTATAAAATAATCCAATTCATTCATATAGAGCCAATTCAAAAATAAATTCCCAGCTAAGGAAACCAACAGATTGCACCGAAACTTGTCTTCAGTCCAATCTCCCGTCCTGAGCGTGCCTGAGGCGACTGTGGAGAGAAACGACTCCCTTTGAACAGGAAGAAACCTCTGGCAGAACCAGAACCAGGAAGGGTGGCCATCCGCCTCCACCAGCTGGGGTTTGAGAAGACAGAAAAGGGGGGAAAAACCCTGTAACACCATTCAAAGGATACCTGTTCGAACAGGGAAACACAAGTTAAAGGGGAACTCCGGGGCATTTGAAGCGTGTTTCCATTGCTAGAGGTTGTCAAATACTGCTAGTAGGACACAGAGAGGTCCAGATCTGTGCTCCCTGTGTGAAGATCGCTCTGTCCGCACAGCATGTCATGCGAGGCTAATACGTGGTGGCTAAGGGGCAAGCGCTAACCCTACCACGTAAAACAACAACTTGCACACAGCAGAAACGTCACACCACTTTATAACCCATCCGACAATAAAGTCACAAGCCTTACCATCAAAACCATATGCATGGTTCTCACATTACTGGCATGGGGACGTTACAAAACAACTTTATAAACAGCATGTCACTCACCGGCTGGTTGTAGGCTCGCGCATGTGAAAGCCCAAAAGAGTCGATGGACGATAATCTCATATACAAAACAATTATATTCTCTAGAAAAACTGCGTTCAAGTATTTAAAACATTACAACAATATTACTGGGCATGTATTGTTGTAATGTTTTAAATACTTGAACGCAGTTTTTCTAGAGAAGATAATTGTTTTGTATATGGGATTATCGTCCATCGACTCTTTTAGGCTTTCACATGCGCGAGCCTACAACCAGCCGGTGAGTGACATGCTGTTTATAAAGTTGTTTTGTAACGTCCCCATGCCAGTAATGTGAGAACCATGCATATGGTTTTAATGGTAAGGCTTGTGACTTTATTGTCGGATGGGTTATAAAGTGGTGTGACGTTTCTGCTGTGTGCAAGTTGTTGTTTTACGTGGAAGGGTTAGCGCTTGCCCCTTAGCCACCACGTATTAGCCTCGCATGACACGCTGTGCGGACAGAGCGATCTTCACACAGGGAGCACAGATCTGGACCTCTCTGTGTCCTACTAGCAGTATTTGACCACCTCTAGCAATGGAAACACGCTTCAAATGCCCCGGAGTTCTGCTTTAATAACCACAATAATGTCACATGTACATAATATCATTTGAGAAATTAAACAGGGGAAAAAGAGAGTAAAGTGAGGAAAGGTGTGACAGATGAGGCCCCCCAGGAGTCTGGGCCTATAGCAGCTTAACTATGGGATGTTTCAGGATCACCTGAGCCATCCCTAACTATAAGCTTTATCAAAAAGGAAAGTTTTAAGCCTGGTCTTAAAAGTGGAAAGGGTGTCTGCTTCCCGGACATTTACTGGCAGCTGGTTCCACAGAGAGGGGCCTGATAACTGAAGGCTCTGCCTCCCAAACTGGCAGCTGGTTCCACAGAGAGGGGCCTGATAACTGAAGGCTCTGCCTCCCAAACTGGCAGCTGGTTCCACAAGAGAGGGGCCTGATAACTGAGGGCTCTGCCTCCCAAACTGGCAGCTGGTTCCCCAGAGAGGGGCCTGATAACTGAAGGCTCTGCCTCCCAAACTGGCAGCTGGTTCCACAGAGAGGGGCCTGATAACTGAAGGCTCTGCCTCCCAAACTGGCAGCTGGTTCCACAAGAGAGGGGCCTGATAACTGAAGGCTCTGCCTCCCAAACTGGCAGCTGGTTCCCCAGAGAGGGGCCTGATAACTGAAGGCTCTGCCTCCCAAACTGGCAGCTGGTTCCACAAGAGAGGGGCCTGATAACTGAAGGCTCTGCCTCCCAAACTGGCAGCTGGTTCCACAAGAGAGGGGCCTGATAACTGAAGGCTCTGCCTCCCAAACTGGCAGCTGGTTCCCCAGAGAGGGGCCTGATAACTGAAGGCTCTGCCTCCCGTTCTACTTTTAGAAACTCTGGGAACCTCAAGTAAACCTGCAGTTTGGGAACGAAGTGCTCTGTTAGGAAAATATCTTATAATGAGATCTTTAAGATATGATGGAGCTCGGTCATTAAGAGCTTTATATGTGAGGAGAAGAATCTTAAATTCTATTCTGAATTTAACAGGGAGCCAATGAAGAGAAGCTAAAACTGGAGAAATATGATGTCTGCTGTTAGTTTTCATCAGAACTCTGGCTGCAGCATTTTGGATCAACTGAAGGCTTTTCAGAGAATATGTGGGACAGCCCAATAATAAAGAATTACAGCAGTCGTGTTGCATCTAAAAAGTTTTTAATCAGGACTATGCAAAGTCACTATTACTTGCTGCTAATATAATTCTCGTAGCTTCTGTTACATTTTGTATCTCATGTTTGGCAATTGGTCCTCACCATCTTGATATTGTTGGATCGCATATTTGGACAGGAGGGCAGAGACGGAGAGTAATGTTTGGCATATGAATGGACAAACTGTGAAAATCTTTAGGGCCTAATATGTTTGATGTTTGATTGTGGAATGATTTAAAGTATAACCACTGGTACGCCAGTCAGACTAATGGCATGATAACTGTGTGTTAGAAAATGAATGGACCCAGTATTTTTTTAAAGAATGTGATGTTTACACTTAAAGACGCCATCTTATTGGCTTCATGCCACAAATATCTGACAGAAATGTCCTTTTTTCTTTGTCCGTCTGTTTTTAGTTGACATTTTTTCTCATTGCAGTAAAGCCTGGCAGTGAGGATAAGGGGACTGTTCCCAGAATTCCCTTAAGTGTCTTCAATTCATCAAGCACATACAAATTCATATTACCCTTCATTTTCTTTAGTTGCTATAGATTAAATTAAAAAGCAGCACTTCTCATTATGCTCATTGAAACATAATCCAGGTGCATCTTTGCATTTTTCTGTTTTCTTGTACACATGCTCAAGACATGCTTAAGACATGCTCTCAAGGAGTTGTCCTCGTAAACACCAAGTCTGAATGTGACTGTTTTATCTTTTTTTTATGTGAATTATTACATTCTCTAACTTATCTTAAAAATGTGTCTTTGCAGTCTCCAAATATCAATACTATTCCCATTTTTTAAAGGTGGAATTTTGTAAGCAAGCCAAACCTAAAAGAAAGCAAAGTGGAAGCTTGTGAATCTTGCCGAGTGGAATTTGCCTCTGACACATGAGCCGAACCACACAGCAGAAATAAAACTTACAAGCTGGTGTTGACAGGGTAAAAATATGAAATTGGCCTTGTCTTATCTCACACCAACAGCATGAACACAGGGCTACATCTCACCTAACTCGTACTTTCCTGTGATTGTTGCAATATCTGCAAGTTTCAACCCCACCAGTTCTGACTATCCGGTAACAGCTCTGCATCTTGTGCTGACTGAGTCATCTTGAAACAAATGCTGAAAAATAAGCTTTGCCAAAAGGGAAGAAAGTGTTTATCCTCCAGGCATTCTTTCACTGAGATAACATGAGCTCAGGTTTGAGGATGCTGAAATATTATATAGAGGCAATCCATTTAAGGTACAGGCATCTTTGGTGAAAGCTGTGTGTGCTGCACTGCTTACTCCTGAAGAGATAGCTTCATTAATTGTGTCTATGCCCCTCTCTGTTGCATCAGCCAAATGCAGGAGTGTTGAATAAGTAATGAAAGTCGAACGGCTGAGTGACAGGATTTTACCCTCACCTGTCTACATGCTGGGTGTGCTGAGAGATTTTTAAGTGCATCAGTGTCATCAATCAGCAGCTGCAGCCTCAGACACGTTGTGCCGCTCTAAGTGGGAATTTGTCAGCATTCGGTTTGCAGACACTATGAAATCCAAATGTTTACTCGAACAAGGAAAAATGATTTCAGAAAACAAAGAATGGGCTAATTGTACAGCCAACAAACTGTAAAATCAGAGCATGTATAGTATGATTTTTACATAATTCCTTACAGCAACAGCTGTAATGAATTAGAAACTTTAAAGGGGGTGTGTTACAAAGAAAAAATAGATAATTGAACTGTGTTTGACAGCTTATGTTTGGGTTTCTAAAGTCATCACCAACTCATTAACTGAGAAGGACACGAGTCTGGCACTTCATTTAAGGCTGTGTCGGTCTGAAAATATCTAATTTAATGAGCAGTTTAGATTTGCAGGGTACTGTTACATCACAGTTTCAGCTAGGAGACAAATCATCCAACCTCCTGCATCTTTATCACCACCAAACTTTAAATTCAAATGATGCCTGATTCACTGTATCAAAGTGGAAAGTTGAAAATTTGCTCTTGCACCAAATAAACTGAAGAAAAGTGCTTGGGTATGAAATCACAAACGCACACTGCAGTTGCTAAATATTTTCAGTCATCTTCTAGCTTTGAAATAAGTTACCATCGTTGGAAAATTGTGCCACTTACATTTCCATGACTAATAAGTCCTGCAGAGTATTCAGCCAGTACATCTGCAAAGAGAAAAATTCAGTCCATCAGTTGCAGTGGTGAGTCGCTGTGTCTTAACTTTGTAAAACTAGCAGGTAAATAATCAAATGGTAAATTGACTCTATTTGTATGGCGCTTTTCTAGTCTAGCTGACCACTAAAAGCGCTTCTTACACTACAATTAGGGGCGTTTTGGTTGTAACTCTTAAAGGTGATAGAGAAAGGTTGAATTAATCCTTGTTCTGTGATGTGATATGTAGCCCAAAAAAAATTGGTTGGGTCTGTAATGGCTCAGAACCTCCCTAAAAGGCTCTCTGAAACAGCTATGTTAAGCCTGATTTATACTCGGAAACCAGGTCGTCTGCGTGTGTGTCGCAGTTAACGCAGACACTACGCAGACACTCTGGTGCACCTCCTCAAAATTGTAACTCACCGCAGACAGTGCCGCAGACATCGCCGCAGGGAGGAGAGAAAGGAGGCCTCTGATTGGTCAACTCTACATCCGCTCTACACTATGCGTATTTCCGGTTTGCTAACCGGCTGACGCTAACCGTGCTAACCGTGACGATTCTTTCGCCTCTCTGCCAGCTCCAGTAGTAGCAATATTTCTTCTATTTCTAGATTGATCAGCTGCATCTCAATCAAAGTGCGCATTCGTCCAGTCGCCATTGTTGTTGAATGACCTCCGTAACCGTAACACCCACAATCCTAGCTTGTTCGTGATTGTCCCTCTTGCGTTGTGGCGTGGGATTAACATAGCGCAGACAGCGCTTCAAGGCATAAATCAAAAATAACTGCGTCGTGTCTGCGACAAGCTCACTGCGACACACTGCTGCGAGAGTATACACGAGCCTTAAAGGTTAAATATGATAATCCCATATACAAAACAATTATTTTCTCTAGAAAAACTGCGTTCAAGTATTTAAAACATTACAACAATATTACTGGGCATGTATTGTTGTAATGTTTTAAATACTTGAACGCAGTTTTTCTAGAGAATATAATTGTTTTGTATATGGGATTATTCTCCATCGACTCTTTTGGGCTTTCACATGCGCGAGCCTACAACCAGCCGGTGAGTTACATGCTGTTTATAAAGTTGTTTTGTAACGTCCCCATGCCAGTAATGTGAGAACCATGCATTTGGTTTTGATGGTAAGGCTTGTGACTTTATTGTCGGATGGTTTATACAGTGGTGTGACGTTTCTGCAGTGTGCAAGTTGTTGTTTTACGTGGAAGGGTTAGCAGTTGCCCCTTAGCCACCACGTATTAGCCTCGCATGACACGCTGTGCGAACAGCGCGATCTCCACCCAGGGAGCGCAGATTTGCACCTCTCTGTGTCCTACTATCAGTATTTGACAACCTCTAGCTATGGAAACGCGCTTCAAATGCCCCGGAGTTCCCCTTTAAAGGGTTATTGAGTGTTATTTGTTGATATTTGCCTTAATAAGAAAAACTCCACAGAAGAAAGGATGGACTGGGGTCTTGTTGCTCAGTCCACTCCCCTAAACAAGCTGGGAATTCATGTTGTAAAGGAGAGTGTCATGCTGTGTTTCTATGGTGTTATAAACCATGTCACAGACATCATCAAGACCACAGGTAATTGTGCCATCTTGCTAAGAGGATGTATGTATCTTAGAATATTAGTGATCCACAAATGTTTCAAGTAAGTGACCACAAAGAGCATACGCATGTTATCATTTACTAAATATTTGTAATGCAGATGAATCTTAATATTTCTAGGTCAACATACAGTGAATTAATATACGGAAATTGTTATCCTTAAAAACTCAGTGAGCACGTAAAATAACCTTTATGTAAGAGTGATTTTGATTGGAGGGTATTTAAAGTCTTAATTTCAGTCTGTTTGTAATCTTTTACAGTGAGAGCTGGCAGTGTTGCCAGCTGCAGTGTGTCATGCCAAGTAGAAATATCCTTCCAGTTCAGAAATCCAAGAAATCCCAGGTCTAAAAGTTAGAAATGTGGGAATTTAACCAGAGGATCATAATTTCACAGCCGCTATAGGCTGAGAATGCAAAGTGGAGATAGTGCCTCAGTGAAATCCTGAGCTACTTCTCAAAAGTTATGCCCTTGAGCATGGCACTGAAAGGAGGAAAAAAAAATCCATCTGAGAGTATTATTCTAGGATTATATCAGGTGATAATATAGCTACTCTTTTATTATTGAAAAAAGTTAGCTTCACACTTATCGCTTGGCTTCTTCTGGTGAGTGACGGCGAGCAGAGCGGGCATCAATGTGACCCTAAGGGAATGATCGATAGTTTAAAGTGACTGTTTTAAAGAATTGAAGAAGACAGGTCTTACCCGCCTGTTAATAAAAACACAACATCTTGTTTGGCTGCGCTGCCATGTGAACTATTGAAGCTGCTGTCAGATTATGAATTTCTGCTTGTAGTGAGCATTGATTGTTTGAATCTATAAAACTTCTCCCCATTGTTTCTAAATGTGTAAAAAAAAATATATATATATAATTGATGTGTGCATTTGCTGTATCTGTTCCCTCTATCAAAGCGAAAATCTTGCTACTTATGACAATGTCTGGTCTGTGTTTTCAAGATGTGTTGAGGAATCGGAAAATTACAGTTCATGAATATCTGCTTCCATTGTGATATGTTGTCAATACTGAGGCAAGAGGCCTCTGTTACCTCTGTAGGTGCCAGAAGCTTCCCTGAAATGGCTCTTAACCTGGGGCCAGATGCATAATTGATGAGTATGCAAAAAAGCGATGTGTACACATTTCTTTTAAACACTCATTGGTATTTGTAAATGAATGATATTTGGTGATATAGCACGGGGATGTGGTGGTTTAGCACCGTCGCCTCTCAGCGAGAGGGTTCCAGGTTCAACTCCTGGCTGGGGCCTTTCTGTGTGGAGTTTGCATGTTTCCACGTGTATGCGTGGCTTCTCTCCGGGTACTTCCTCCCACTGTCCAAAAACATGCATGTTAGGTTAATAGGTGTCTCTTTAAAATTGTCCTCAGGAGTGAGTGTGTGTGTGGTTGTTTGTCTCGTTTGTCTCTGTGTGGCCCTGTGATGGACTGGCGGCCTGTCCAGGTTGTACCCTGCCTCTCACCCAATGACCGCTGGGATAGGCTCCAGCCCCCCCGCGACCCGACCGACGGATTCAGTGGATATAGAAAATGGATGGATGTTTTTGGAGCACTTTAATCTTGGTTAGGTGGAAATGGAGAAACAGGTGACAGAATGTACCATGAGACAGACTCTTCAGCAAAGTCTGGTCCTTAGAAAAAAAGTGATTTTCTTCAGATGTTTCTTTCTTGATGTTAGTTTTCACAAAAGAGATTCATATTTTATTGTTGGAGCTATAGATAATTACAGCATTGTGTTTCGTTAGGTGTATAAGTGTTGTTGCAAGACCTTGGTAATGTGAATTTAAGAGGAGAAGAAGTAATTAGAAGATGATTGTTGGCTCATGCTCTACAATGGCTTCATGGAGCCATTCCTTACTTAAGTCAGCTGTAGCCCTGATACGCTTGTTCTGTAACCATTTCTTTACTAAGGTTAATTACTTCTGACTCTTATCATTCTGCAGTTTTATTTTCATCATTTTATTCCTAAACAGATTTATTGTCGCACCTTCACTTGAGTGTCTCAATTTCATGTTCCGTAAATTGCTTTTTGTTTATATTGAAGCCATGTCAAGCTGCACAGATCATAGCAGGAAGTCAAACGGAGGACAGGCATATAGATTCTATTCAGTTTTTAAAACAAAAGGCAAGGCAAGGCAAGGTATCTTTATTTATATAGCGCATTTCATACCACAGGCAACTCAATGTGCTTTACATGAAGACAAGGCATTTAAAAGAATAGCATAAGGCAGCAATTTAAAGAGAGAAACAAATAGAATAAAAATTAAAAACACAGTTAAAAGCAATCAAAGAAGAGGGGAAAAAGAAAGATATAAACTCAACCATAAGCACATCGAAAGAGAAATGTTTGTACAAAACACCCTGTACACACTTTTGATTGCATATGGCATCACTACAAAAACAGTGTTGCATTGGTCCAGAGGTCAGCACGTCAAAAGAATTTATCTATGGATAATGCGTTTCATTGGCTGGAAATTCAGTGTTATATTCAGGGGTGCACATAAGATTTCTGGTCTTGTTTTCAGGGGAGAACCTAGGGTTGTTGCCTGGTCCTCACATTTTAAATAGAAGGTGACATGTACTTTAATTTTGAAAATGAAGAGAAGCAGCACAACAAAATATCTGTTCTTAAACCCTTGTAATTTTTTATGATAACATGACTGCGTTTCAGGCTCTGAAAACTAAATGTGCCAAAATCTACTTTTCTAACACCAAAAACCAAATGAAATTACACGTTTTTAAGCACTTACAAGAGTTACAAGTTTTTTACCTGTATGAAAGGCGCCGTTTTTGTCCGCCAGAGTGGGATTCTCACAGAATATTCTGCATCACATCTCTGTGCGTTGATCGAAATAAACTGGTTATTAATGGTGTCTTGTTAAAACACAAGAGTTATTTCTTTAGAGGGGTCTAATTAGGACCTGCTAAAATTACAGTCAATATGACGGTTACAAATTCTGTGTCATAGCAATTTTCCAAACAGGTTTATTGAAACATTTTCTGAATGTCAGGTTTTTTTATCACTTCACTTTTTTTTGTTTTTTTGTATGTGATTTTATCCCTTGTATTCTTTAAGAATGAAGCCCTTACTGGAGCTTTTAAACATGTAAAATGACATGCATAACAACTATATGCGATATTTGCCTGAAGGTGTTTACTGTTCATATTCAATGCCATGCCGCGCGTGGCATTGAATGTTCAGATAAAGTAGAGTGGATGCTGTGGAGTCTGAAAGATGCCACCTTTAGTGCTTTTGGACTGTCAGGCAAAAGTAATTTAAAGACCAGTGAACTTTGAATCAAGGCATCATTTGTGATCAATATCTTATCTACTAAATCCTGGAAACACGAGCCTTGAAAATATTGAATACATAGCTTTGTCTTACATTTATTCATTTCATCTCAGTTTATTGATGTGGGCCTGGAGGAAAAAGAAACCCAAAGAAAGTTTCAGAGAGATGGAGCGATGATGAGGATGCTCTCAGAGGGGAACCAGAAAATGAATAACAGCTACGCAGAGACAAAGAGCCTCTCGAGGTCATCAATTACCTCGACAGTGGCCACGGCAGTCCGAACATTTCAGCCTACCTAAACTATTATCTCCAGGCTGCAACATCTACTTGGAGACATGCCTCACACTCCTCTCAGAGTCGATTAATATTGATTGTGCATTTGAGCAAGCATGTGTGTCTCCTCAGGTGGAACCAAATTACTTTGAAACACCCCAGTGGGCCTCTGTCTGTGGGGGTATGCTGAAAACCATTAGCTGACTGGACCAAGAAAATAAAAACTAAATTAAGGCAAATAAACAATAATAAAAAGCCTGCTATTTCAACCGGAGGAGGAATTAGTCAAGAGGAGCCGAAAAGAGCCCGAAGTAATGCAAGTTTGCTCCTGCTACTCTCAGTTCCTACTTATCTGCATAACCTATTAAAAATGTGTCAGCTCCTCAAATGTTGGTTACATCTGCATGGAGCTTCACTTCGAATCTGTGCTCTAAGGCTGCGGCTACACGAAAACGTTTTTCACTGTAAACGATACTTTTTCTTATCGTTTGGCTGTCGCGGCCACACGGAGCCGGCGTTCCCACTACCCCAAAACGATAGTTTTTGAGAACGGGTTCCAGAGTGGGAAAGTTTGAAAACGAGGTCGTTTCGTTTCCATTGTTACAGCTAAAACGTTTTTGCGTCAGTCTAACGTTGACGCTGTGAGACTTCTCTATTGTCTCACAGCGTGGCGTGACACAGTGGCGTGTGTACTGCATCGTTTCATCCGTTTTCGTCTGGACCTGAGTCTTTACAGCAGCGTTGCCGTGTGGTTGCAAGAATTTTCGTACCCGTTTTAAAAAAAACCTTGTTTCGTTTCCGTGTAGCCGTAGCCTAAGTTATTGGAAACAACCTCAGTTCCAAAAAAAATCGGGACGCTGTATAAAATGAAAATGGAAACAGAATGCATTGATTTATAAATCTCATAAACCATCCAATTATTCACAATAAAACATACCATATGTTAAAAGTGAGACAATTTATTGTTTCTTGAAAAATATTTGCCCACCTTGAATTTGTTGGCAGCAACACGACTAAAAGAAATTCCTTCAGAGCGGAGCAGAAACTGAGCTTTTGTTTTCAAGGCAAAAGTAAAACATGCCTACACGAAGCCAATGTGGCAAAGCAAAAGTAAGGGCCCTAAAACAATTGTAATGCAAGAGCAGTTTATCTCAGGGACAGGGAAATATGCCCTCTCAGTTCGAAGTCTGGCGCTCCACAGTAATGTAATTCTGTTTCTTTCAAATGTTTCTGTGATTTTTGGAAATGACACCTGCAGAGCTCGCCTTGATCCATTGAAAACTATTCAAAATACCCTGCTGCTGCACCTGATGTGTTGGGCTTTAATTTTTCAGGCAAAACAGTTTCATCTTAAGTTCTACAGAAGTCTACGCCAGGGGATATGTCATGATTTTTAAAAGAATGGCTAAAAAGTTGTGGAATAATCCCCAGTGATTATCAAATGTTAGTCCTGTGTGAAATCCCTGTCACTAATCTGCAAAGTGTAATAACTAACACTTCATCGGTGTAAATGCTACCTAACGTGTAGACACGGATGAATTCTTACATGGATGGGTAGAAATAGGCACACATCAGTGGCCAGTTATTAAAAAAGAATGCAGTGTTCTGAAAGCAGACATCTGGGCCAACTTTTTTTATGAACTTGACAGAAAAAATAACTGAATGAAATGCACAGAGTGAGTAAAATCGGCAACTACAATGAGGAATATTAGGCACTTCATTAGTCTGAACGCTCATCCAAGAATTGACCAGGGACACTCGCCGTTGACTTTTTGGGAACTTTTTGAACCTAGAAACACTCTTTCTAACACTTATGTGGAATAAATGACAATAAATAGATGAACAGCCTGTAGTTTACAAAGGGGAAGATCACACAGTTTGACCTTACAAAAAAGGAAAGAATTAAAATATATACGTGTGTGTGTATATATACATATATAGAAATGAGACCAGCTTTATTGGGGATTTAACATACACTTATTCTTTACTGTTATATTTTGATAGGACTGTTCATTGGGCAAGAGGCGGGGTACATCCTGGACGGGTCACCAGTCCATCACAGGGCCACACAGAGACAAACAACAACACACACGCTCACAGTCACTCCTAGGGCCAATTTTTAGAGACACTTATTAACCCAACATGCATGTTTTTGGACAGTTGGAGGAAGCCGGAGTACCCAGAGAGAAGCTACGCATACACGGGGAGAACATGCAAACTCCACACAGAAAGGCCCCAGCTGGGGATTGAACCTGGAACCCTCTCGCTGTGAGTGAACAGTGCTAACGACTACACCACCAGCCCCTGTTTAATCATTTTCTATCAAAACTATGCACAGTTTTATTTATTCCATGATTCGAACACACATTGTCACGTGACATAATGATTTAGTTTTGAGTGTCTGACGCCATCTTTTGATTCAAAGCCCTCTCTGAACCTGAATTTACTGAAAATGTGTTCAACACCTCGCCAAATATTTATCTCTGTGTGGCTTTAATGGCAAAAAAAAAGGCCTTTGTCACGTTTTTGCAAAAAGCTCCTGCTGTGGGTGTTGTCATCAGTGGATCTGCTGCAGGTCTGTGTGAAAAAAGAGCAGGTCAATTACAAATATACTTTGTGATTATTACTCTAATTCAGGTGGTTCCAGAAGTGGATCATCTTGGCTCAAATCTCATTATTACCTCTCGGAAACTGACAGTCGTCACATATGTAGTGATCCCAACCCACACATATCAAATGGGACATCTTAAGGAAACAATTTGGTCACTCATTTCAAGAGGCTGATTATCAGACAGAAATCATCCTGGCAGAATCAGATGGCACACTAGAGATACATCAGACACACTTTCTCATTTCTTCTTAATGCAATCAAAAGGCTCTCTTTTAACACTCTTGAATCAACATTGGGTGAGAGGAGCGAAATCAGATGTGTGTTGGTTAAAGTGCTGCCATCCAAAGGAGATGATGTGCTGAGACAGGCAGAAAGAGACCTGAACACTGATAGCTTTAACTGATTGGTTGTTTCAACAGAACTCTGCAGCTCTGCAGGTGGATAATGAGCCCACTTTGATCAGTGTAGCATTGTTATATATGATGATATATATATATATATGGGTGTGTGTGTGTCCCAGTAACAGCGCCTGATGAATATTCAAGGAGCATCGTCTGCAGAGGTGTCCCTCAGGAGCAGCTGGTTTGTTGTTACACACACGGGAGGTGTGCGATGCACCTTGTCACAATCACAACTGTTTGAAATACCACTGGTGCTGTAAGTCATGCAGAGGCCTCTTAAAGGTGACTCGGAGACATGCAGTGGGTGGAATTACAAACAGGATACACAGAAAGCATAATGGGATAGCACATATAGTATAAATGAGTTTATTATCAGTTTGATTTGTTTTGGGTGGCTGACACAAAGTCATTACTGCATGCTAATTAGTTTGTAGAGTGGATTAATTAATCCTATAAACCTGCAGTAAATAACAGCAAAAAAACATTCATCTCTCCAGTTTTAAAAGTACACCGGACTAATTGCGTGGATTTGGATTTACTAATTAAAGAAAAAATGTGTTCTGCTTCTTTTATTTGCTTCCTTGTTTCACTAAACCATCCTGCATCGTGCACATTTTTGTGCTTACTTCAGGGGCAACCAATAAAGTAGATTTATCTTCAGAATGCAGCCTTCTTTATTTTTTGGAGGCAATAATTAGTCCCCTTTTATATAAAAAAAATGAAGCCGCATGGAGATGAGCGACTGTGGTCTGGAAGTCACTGGGTATAACCCCTGCATCACACAGCCCAAAGCCTATTTATTGGGTCATGTGGAGTTGCTCTCATTCAAGCTGGCAGAGCAACAAAGGACGGTCACAGCTTTGTTTTCCCTCCACAGTGACTCTCTGCAGAGTGTCTGCACACAATCTGGAGCACCTTTTTTTCGATTAAACTAACTTATATCCAAGCTTATAGTTACTAATCTTCCATGGTTTTTGGCTTCATTTTAGATACTTTTCAGTCACCACAGCAAAAACCATTGTGCCAACTTTTAATACTTGTGTGTCCCCTATCAAAAGTCATTCCGAAGCTGTATCTCCACTCGACCAAGACCATCCATCTCCACTTATAATGTGCATTTAATAAGAATTAAATTGGCGGATGGATAGATGGGGTTTGAGGCGTGTGATAATGACAGTTTGACATTTCATGGGTTTGATATGAGGATGACAGCCGTCTGTAAGGCCTAATGGAGCCGTTCCACCAGCAGCTGTTAAGAATGCTTCATTGAGTTTACAATTATTAAAGGCCATGGTTCGCTGGAAAGCAGTGTGAACACAGAGAGTGGTGGAAACCTTAAGGCTTAACACTTTCATCGCAGACTGGACAGAAGAGTTGGGATTTGGTCCTCTGAGCTGGAGACTGACGGGTGTACTGCTCCAACAGGATCCTATGAACTTGGTTGTTTTTCTTTTATCAAATTGTATTATTTATGTATTTATTCATTTCTACAACACTCAGGTAAAGACCAAAGAAGGCCAAAGTCAAAAATCTCTCTCATGCTATTGGACCTTCATATCCTATATATTTTTTGAGCTTTACTCTGACAGAAATAATTGGTGTATTTCTGGGGACTATGTCATAGTGAAGAAAGATTGAGCCTTTAAAGATATTAAAGATTAGATTCTCTCATACAGCTGTTTGACTTTCGCTGTTGAGCATAATTGAACTTTTAACAGTTTTCTCAGCAGATAAAAGTGATAGATAATGTTTATGCCTTTGATCGACGCTTTCATCCAAAGCGACTTACACTCATATCCCAGGTAGGCAGGTGGCGTAAGGGGGGGTCTTGCCTCAGGACCCCTACTGGAGGTGGTACCTTTCCTTTCATGCAGGGTCGTCAGGATTTGAACCCAAGTCACCCACATGAAAGGTGGCAATCTTACCGCTACCAGATAAATAAGATGTTCCTTCTAACAAATGTAACCTCTTAACTTTGACTTTATTCACTCTCAGTAATGTCTCATCATGAATAGTTTAAAACAACAGCCTTAAAGGTTGATATTGATCTGTAAAGCAGGCAGTGTGGGGCAGGAGTTTAAAGTACTTGAATGCACCCAGACGCAGTTGGTCACTGAGGAGTCATGTTTTCATATATTGGGCCGCTGTTATTGATCTCACAGCTTTGCGATGCACCATATTCCATCTAAAGATCAACAAAGCCATATAACTCAATATTTTGCATATCAAAAAGGTCTGTCTACGGTTTAATATCATAGCATATCTACTCCTGCAGTTCATATCTTTTAATATACCAGTTTGTGTGGATAGGGCTCACTTTGAAGGACATTGCCATTTATTCCATTTAGGTCTGGAGATGTCTTTTCGTTGAAATGCAGCTGATTTAAAGGAATGTAATGGTCTCCTCACCTGGGGTTCAGAAACTACGTTTATTAAAACCAGCCACCGTCTTTCGATCAGACACTCTGGAAAAAAGCAGCCCTTTCATTCCAAACTATGAAATAAACAATGTTTATTACCAGATGGTGACTGCTCAGTCCAGCAGAGGCATGATTGGAAATTAGGTCTGTTACCTCTGCCTGTTCTCAATACACCACCAGAATATCGTCAAATGACACCTTCATACAGCTTTCTATAGATTTTAAAGTGAAATATTTTCTTCCTTGTCAGTTAATGTATTAGTTGATGCTGTGAGGCAATCAACCACTTAAATATCCACTTCACAACTTTGACCGCTCAATTTGTTTCAACTGGGTGTCTTTGGAGATTACTGGATCTTTTAGTGCAGATATTGTAGTGATCTGTTGCAGCAAAGACTCCTGGGACTGTTGATGTTTAGGCTGTGGTTATTGATTTTTGATTTTTTTTTTTTTTATGTTTCTGACTCGTAAGGCTGGTTGTGGTGGTTGCCAGTGTTCATGTGTTAATGTTGTGGAGAGTTCTCAGTAAAAAGTCCAGAATCTGTCCTCATCTGTCTGCACAAGCCTGCCACAACATGCCATCAAATTGACCTGCAAAATAGTTTTATCACCAATTTAAAAAAAAATAAGCTGTGATGAAGCTGTACTTTACTGTGTTCTGGCAACACTTCAGCTATGGTGTGGGGTTTGAGTGGCTATAACAAGACAGTCGCTCTGTAGCTTCGGTCCAGTCTGTGTCAGTCTCCTTCAGGAATGTTGCAGTAAACGTGAATACAAGGAAAAACCACATATGAAGACTTTTATCCATAACTGGATGCTCTGGGTTACCTGTAGGTGCCGGCTCTGATCTCATGCCTAACACTCATTACATGCTGGGTTGGGTTAAGGATACCTGACATCCTAAATGGTGAAAAATAGATTTGGAAAAGGGATGAATGGGCGCAGCTATTAAAACCTAACATGATCTGACATTTGCAAATTCTGAAACAAAACACAGACGTGGTATTTGGAGTTTTGCCTCGGGATAGCACAATCTTGAGGTTTCTTTATTTGCTAGAAAACAAGACATTAAGTTGGCTCCATCCATTTGGTGCAATAATGTATTTTTCCATAATTGTATGAGTCATGAGTGCGTCATAGTGCGAGTGAGTATACACTAATCTGCACAGCTGGATTGCTCATTTTAATGTGGCATGTGGCATCAGAGGAAGTCCTTTTTGTCAAACTGTGCTCAACATAAAGAAATCACAGTGGAAGCTACATACAGTACAAAATGTAAGCTACAGAGGCAGCTTCTGTGTTTTGTTGCTTGTGAAATTATGAAACCTGAGCGAAAGCAAGATTGATCTGAATATTTTCTTTAAATTGATGAGCGAGGCAGAAAGTCTTTTTTTCAGTCATATCAAGAAAAAACTTGTTTATCTTTCGAGATGAGGAAAAATGCAAAAGCTTCCGCTCTCGCACTTCTAGTTCTCTTCATAAAAAAATTACAAAATTACTACAAAAAGGACATTTTTAAATACCTGAGCATTATTGACTACCTGACTTGCATAACTCAGACCAGTTGCTTTGTGTAAGAACAGGAAAGACTTCCAAGATGACACAATAAGGTCCAGACTCCATCTCTGAATGATTCGCTCTTCATCATTATCAAAGCTGGTAAGGACCTGTTTCAGAGTGCTGAGGATTATCTTCCCCTCTGGCCCAAAACATTCTGTTGATCATGTCATGTGGCTCCACACAAACTATTACGTTTGTCACTGCACTTACTATTTTACAGCCCCTTCACTGTCCATTTTTAAAACTCGTCTTAAAACCCATTTTTATTCCCTGGCTTTTAACCCAGCATGAGACTCTGTTTCTGTTATTGTTTTATTGTTTTAATATTGTTTATTATTATTTTTACATTGTTCTTATGTCTTATGCCTTATACTTTGTGTTGTTATTCATGTACAGCACTTTGTTTCAGCCACGGCTGTTTTAAAGGGCTTTATAAATAAAGTTGAGTTGAGTTCTTATCACCTTTCAGCTCGAGTTGCACTGGCTCAATATTTGTAATCTGGATTAAAGTTAATACACTACTATAAGTAAATCCGTATAAACACTGTACTGGAAGCATTAAAGTTCCCATTAAAGTGCAATCTACTTCTGAATGAACTGTTTCCTTCTGAAAAGCACAGTCTGCTCTGATAGGTCGGGCCCAACAGCCACAGCTCATCGGCTCTGCCACCGACCATCGGTACCATTTGTGCAGTGCTTAGATTCGTCTGAAACAGGTTTTATATATTAGGACATAATTAAAAAAAATCTGGTCTTTATGAGGTCTTGAAATTATATAGAAACAGTCTAGGATGAACAACAACACATGACATTTTACACTGTGTGAATAATAAAGTCAAAATGCAGAAGCAGTGTCTGAGAAACTAAGAACCAAGAACTTGTAGAACCACCTTTAGCTGCAATAACTTATGCATGATGAGTCTTGGTCCACTCCTCTTTACACCGTTGCTTCAGTTCATTGAGATTTTTGAAGTTAATTTATTTATTTATGCACAGCTCTCTTCAGGTCCCACCTGACGCTTCAGCTGAATTGAGGTCCGGACTTTGACCATTGCAACATCTGGATTCCTTTCTTTTTCAGACTTCCTGTTGTAGATTTGCTGCTGTGTTTCAGATGAAGTTTAGCTGCCTGTGCTGCTATGTTCTTTTTAGAAAGAAGAGACTTTCTCCTGCAACTCTCTCCAACAAGTCGTATTTGTTCAGCCTTTTTCTAATTTTGCTGTCATGAACGTTTAACTTGACGTTTTGACTCTCTGGAAGTTTCTCTGAGCGTTGCACGGTCTGACCTTGGGGTGACCTTGCTGGGACGTCCACTCCTGGGAAGATTGACAACTATTTTGAATGTTTTCCACTTGTGAATAATCTTTCTCTCTGTAGGATGATAGACTCCAGATAGTTTGGACATGGCCTTATAACCCTTCCCAGATTGATGGGCAGCAACAATCGTTTCTCTAAGATCGTTGCTGATGTCTTTCCTCCTTGGAATTGTGTTAACACACACCTGAATGCTCAAGACCAGCAAACTGACAAAACTTCTGCTTTTCTCTCACACACTGATGTGCAATAATTGAGTCTATTTGATAAGCAGGGCTACTTACCCTCTTAATTCCAATGACAGCGGTGAGGGGGAACTGTGTTTGTTGTTCATCTGAGGCTGGGTTTATCTCATTTTAAGACCTTGTGTGGACCAGATGATGTTTTTAACTGTATGTCCTGACACATAAAACAGAGTGTCATGGAGTCTGTGCTTTATTTTTCTCATGACTCAGCAGGTGACCCTGCGAGTCGAGAAGGGTGCAGCAAAAAGAGGCTCTGCCCCCTTCAGAGCCCCTCCTGACACCCAAACCAGTCAAGTGAAACAAGGCCTCCTCATGGCGAAAGCAAGCGATTCATCTCTCACCTCAAAATCATTATTACCTGATTAAGTGTGATTAAGAGAAGATCATTAGCAGCTGCATGTCCTGTCAGTAATGATTACTGTGACGGGTGCGTTATACCCAGTGAGCTCATCTGCAGGCTTAGCCACTTTAATGATTCAGGGAAGCATTGTTTAGCAGAGCCCTCAGATGAGAGGTTGACTTGCTATCGCCTGAGCTGAAAGTCAGAGTGAGGTGCATCCCACAAGTGCATATAATGAACTAAATTGTTCTACAAGGAGGATGGCATTAAACACATTTTAACTCCAGTTCTTCTGCATTGAATATCTGTGTGACGCGTGTTTAATATATTGTTTCCTTGTTCATTCAGCACTTCAATGATAAAAAAAAGTTCCCGCATACATTGAGGATGAGTTTATAAGTCTAAGAGAAGCTAAAGAGACACTGGAGGGATGTAGTGGTTGGGAATGAGTGAAAGCATGTTGACGTCTGAGCTTGTTTTAAAAGGAAAAACATTTCTCACCACATTATTAAGCTAGAAAAGGATGTTGAAAGGAGTCTGGCTGCTGTCGTGTCTGACATTTGTTTTCCCTGCCGCCTGTTTCTTGTTCAGCAGAAGTGATGTGTTTTTTTTTGTTGCTGAAGTTTCTCAGAAGCCTGTTTTTAAGCTTAATCGGTAACACTGTGTCCTCACTAAACAGGACCTGAAGTCTCATTGAACAAATACTTGAATCTCCTCAGCATCTTCATTTTAGATTAGATTTCTAATTTGATTTAATGTCAGTTGGATTTTGGAAGACGGGTAAATAAATCCCTGGCTCCGGAATTTTAACGACTTATGATTCATTTCCCTGCCCCGTGAATACCTAGTATTAATTATCATTAGCAGGGAACTTTGCAATGCAGCGACAGATGCAAATTACCTTTTGCTTTTCATTAAAAGTCTGTAAATTTTAGCGCACGGTGAACTGGAGTTGATGATGCAACATGTACTGTGCAGAAGTTTGAGAGACTGTAAAGTCAATGTTTTCATAACTGGCATAACTTCAAAGTACATTAAACAGAACAAACTTAAATCATATCAGTATTTTCTGGGACATTGCTTTCCATCTCAACCAGCAGCAACTCTCTGTGGTACACTTGCACACATTTCACCTTGACGGATGCTTGACAGGTACAATGTTCCCAATATCTCTCAGAACTTTCCACAGTTCTGTGGATATGATTTCTCTTAGTCTCAGATAATCCCAGACTGACAGAGATTAGGGCTCCATGGGGGGCATAACATCTTCCACAGGACGCATCGTTCTTGTCCCTGAAGATGGTTCCCCATTCTGACCGTTTTTGGCGTTAATGTCTCGTGGCAGAATGGATGTGGGTCGCCTCTTTAATTCTCCTGCGTACTGCAAATGAATCTCAACATCTAGAGTAGGATGTGTGAACGATGCGTGCACACAACACATGCATGTGCTATCACAAACGGGAAGTGACGAGAATAGGAATAGACTTATAGAATATTATTTATATGACAGGTATGAAAATATATGGCATGTGGGTACAACTGTGGTATAAATGTAGATGCGCGATCATAGTGTGATGACGTGGTGTAAAATAAAACCAGCGTCAAACAAAAGATGTGGGTGCTGGCAGGGCAACATGTATGGGCTTGGCTTTCTATAGCTTGGCTGGGCTAGGTCCAAAGCTCCATCCAAGGGGAATTACCGTCTCAGCCTCAAGTGCATCAACCCAGGCAGACCCCAAAATACACAGTTAAGCTTTCCAGAATTTCAACAGCTACAGTCAAAGGCCCCACAGTGTACATTATATGTGGAAAACTATTATACTTCTAATGAGAAGAAAGCAATTAAAGCGTTGTACGTGCAATTGTCCACTTGTGTGAAATGCAGTAGTGTCACAATCCATGGTTGTAAACTGTGAGACGGTAACGTATCCCCAGGATATTGTTTTCTGCTGGGCAATGTTCCCATCATGGCGGGTATTGATGCGTGTAATCTAAAATCATGAGTTTTTGTCAAACCATGTATTTTGTAACATGTAACCCAAACAATATACGTTATTTCTTACTCTTACCGGGTACTTTTTCTTTCTGACTCTGAACATTTGCTGATGAGAGCACAGTAGAGACACATGGGACCTTGGGTTGGGAGGAAGGTTAAAAAGTGCAATGAAAACACCAGCAATCTCAGCTCAGAGTGAAGCTGTTCATAACAGTTGTAAAAATGTTAGGATGAATGCTCTGGTGTTGTAGAACATCTTATTAACTATTTTACTGTTCAACCCATTTTAAACTATTTTGTGAATCAGCCCTCACTTTTCTGCCTCTGTCCTGATTACCAACAAAGTCGTGTGGCCCAGAAAAGAAGCCATGTGTCAAATGGTAAAGATAAAGCAGGCATTGACACCGTCCTCTATGCCCTCTCGCTCTCCTTCAATGAGCTGTAGTCTCACAATTTCTGTATTTTTCCTCTACTACAACCTTTAGCTCTGGACTATCAAACTTTATTACTTCAGGAGTTTCTTTTGTTTATATGATCATGATTCCAGAACTAATTTCATCTCAGAAAACATAATTTCCTCTACTTCATGAGTGTCTCAACTCATCAATCGTTAAAACTCTGCTTCCACGTTACGGTTGTTTTTATTGCCAAGCCTGATAACTTGTGGTGCAAGCAGCAGTTTTATATGCAGATGATTGATTGAGGCACCAGTTTGGAGTGGAAATCAGGCTTGTGCACATTCATGCCATTTCACAATGCGCAACCTCATGCCAGCTTTGCTTTAAATATCTAATGAATAGAAAGTACATGCTCATTTTAGAATTTTTGATGAGTGTTTTATACATTTTACCTCTTCAAAAGTTTTTCCACAGTCCTGCAGCTATCAGTGCACACCTGACTGACAGGTGATATGTCTTTGTTATGTTTTCTGAAAATGAATCAGTCAACTACTTCACTCTCAGCACTTACATATTTATTAAAAGAAGTGCTTTTGTGTGTAGAATTCCATTAAACATTAAGAAAGTGATACAGTCCACATCATATACTTAAACATTTCATATATTTAAGTATTTTCAAACATTTTCCAAAGCATTTTTCTCATTTCACGTGACATTGTAACATCAGTCACTGCTCTGAAATGTATGTGCTGGAAAGAAAAAAGTGAGTTATGTTCATTCTTTAATGGCAGCATCACATTTGACTGTGGAAATTATGGTTCCTACTTTGCCATTGCCAGGATGGGTGTCAATTTCACCCGTTTCCAGGGTTGGTAATGATGTGACTCACAAAAACTTCCGGTGAGTTGGTATAAATGTCAATATTCAACACAAATGTCTAAAACATCACCAAATAACAGAGTGTTTAACAAGAAGGAGCTCATATTGTCAGGTTTGGTGGGGATGCGAAGCGTAAAAGGACACGGATGCAGACTTCAAAAAAAGCAAACATGATTTATTTATTTTTTAAAAAAGGTTAACATAAGCCGGATTACAAACTAAACTGTGACAAAATAAAAGATGACTAAGGCTATGAAAAAACAATGAACTTGATATGATGCGATGCAATGTGATATTACTTAGCTTGACATGAAGTGTATCGACGTGTAGGATATGGCAAAACAATGAGGAAACCTGGAAATTAAATACTGACGAGTGATAGGTGAGTGAGTGCAGCTGAGGGGAAAAACACAGGTGGCTTGAATGAAGGTGATGGCAGAGCAACAGAAACTATGGGGAAAACTAAACTAAACACCGGACATGAGCTAGAAACTAAGGCATGAGAAAAACTTAACATGACAAAACTAAACACGAACTAAAAACATGGCGAAAACCCCATGGACATGACACATATAACAGTGACATCAGATTTGATTTAATCAGTCAGTTGTTAAATTTATTACATTTCTGTTTATGCATTTAGCAGATGCTTTTATCCAAAGCGATATAACATTACAGCTAACATCAAAGCTAACAATGCAAATGTTTATGCATTTAGCAGATGCTTTTATCCAAAGCGATATAACATTACAGCTAACATCAAAGCTAACAATGATGAGCTACATAGAAGGAAAACCACTAGTCAGGCTCTGTCAGAGGTGACGGTGTCGAGATAGAGTGCAGACATGGAGGGAAGTACAGGGTAGGAGATGCTTTCTGAAGAGCTGGGCCTTCAAGAGTTTCTGGATGATAGACAGGGACACCCCTGTTCTGGTAGTGCTCGGTAGGTCATTCCACCATCTTGGAACGACAAGTCACATCATGACATAAGCCTTTGTGAGAGCGAGTAAGATACAGACTTGTTTCCGAGCCGGGACCTTTCGCGTTTTGGGCGAACGTGATGACCGCTACACTCCGGAAACTGTATCCATTGCACAAATAAAGTTTGAGGAGTAGGGATTGGTACCAGTTCACCAATGGTTGCTACCAAAGCATCAATCAGCTTTGTAACAGAGTGTTCTTCTGCCAGTATCTTTGTAACGTAAATCCATTCTAACAGCCACTATTGATGGTGAAGCTTTTGCTTCACCATCAATAGCTTTTTGCTAATAAGTGAGTGGCTGAGTTTACATTCTGTTTAAAGTTCAAAGGATTTATTAAATTTGTATTAAACCTGTTCACTTTCTCTCTAAAGCGCCATGAGTTGATTTTTGTGGTGAACTGTTGCTATAAAAACAAACCGAATTGAACTATCTATAAAACTTTCAGGGCAGAACACACCAGCGTCTATCAAAACCAGCCGTCCTATCATTCTCTGTTAGAAGCCCCCTCACCGGTGGCAGAACTCTATGCGCTACTGAACTCACTTCTCAACCCTCTCCTAAAAAACCTTTTTTTAAATTAATTTTAAATTATGTCTGCTTATTTATTTTGTTTGCTGCTTGCAAGGACGTTCTGGCTCCTGGCTCATTTTCCATTGTGCTTAACAGTTTTTATTTCCTCCTTTTATAGCAGCACTCTTTCATATTAAATGTATTTTAGATTGGACGAGGAGAGATTAGCTGTTGAAATTTAGAAAAATATCCGTAGCTGTATGACCAACAGTCCCATCAGTGCAGAAATGTATCCTGTAATTCAGATGTGAAATTAAGTTAATGTAGTGTTTATCCACTCAGTTAAAACTAATGTTGGAATGTGACTAAAATCATTTATTTTCATCCTTTATTCAAATTTTCATTTATTTTTATTTATTTTTGTATAATGTGAATGATTTCAGTACTGTAAAAATAATCATGGTTTTAATCCAAATCTTTTTTGCCTTTAAGCTCTAAAATGTAGAAACATCACAGTAAGTTTAGGAACAGTGTCAGAAAACATTTGGTAGACATTTGGTAGCCTAGGCTAGCAGGCTAGCAAGTTAATCTGCTGCCTTAAAGATATAATATCACAGATCAAAATGTAAATTTTTTACGCTATTCATTAAAAGAAGACAACTCAGGGAAATCATAACGAAAGTCACCGCAGCCGACGGGTTGCATGCTCAGATGCAGGCTGCAATGCGAAGCTTCCTGTTGATGTAGTGGCGGGACTTGACGCGTGTCACATGACTCACCTCAACAATGCGTTTTAAGCTTGAGAGTGTTTCTGCAAAGCTGCTACTACATCTACAGAGCAGCTTTCTGGTTCTGGTGCTTACGAGATTTACCTTCAAACTATCTCCCCTCATCGCTTTAAGGTAACACTAATTCTCGTTATAAATAATACGTCCACACTTATTACACAGTCAGCTCTGGATTTGAGCTCTTTAGCATTTCATTTCTTAAATGATCAAACAGATGACAGTTAGCAGATAATAGCAGAATTAAGACCCTCAAATTGAACATAGCAGAATGTCACAAAGGTTTTTCAGCCCTTCTCTCCGGCAGATGTTACCTCATTATTCCTGTAATGTGCTCATCTACCATTAGGTGAAGCACCATTTCGTTGACTATTTTTACTGTACAGCATCACCCGAAACATTGAGGGGAAAAAAAAACATTGATTCTTATTATGACCGCCCCAAGGAACTGAAAAAGTTTCTTTTTTTTCTAATGCAGGACAATAAAGGGTTAAGTTATGCTCTGTGGCCAACTGCTAACAATTGTAAAGATATGGGAAAGCAATTCTGATAATGTCATGCCTTGTTGCAGTTTATGTTGGTCCACTGATTCGAGGGCTGATTGGCTGTGTGATTACACCACCTCCACATCTGTATTCTTAGCACAGTATGACTGATACTACATCAGATGAAAAGCTAAGCAAAGTGTCAGCTTCACAGTCAGTGCTGATGTGAGGTCAGCTCATTAAAAATAAGTGAATACGGTGATTTGACAGGAAGCAAGAAATGTGCTCCAAATGAAACAATCAAAATTATAGAGTAGTATTGTTTGTAGTATCTGTATTACTGATAAACCCAGCCCTAATAACCAGTAATATAAAGCCAGTGCAGTTAAGAACTGGGCTGAAAATGTCAATCAAGTGTAAAAACTCAAAGTAAAATAGGGGAAATTAATGAGAATTTAAAGAAATTAGTAATCAAATATTTCCCATGGAGCTCTTAGTCTCAGTTGTTTTTTTCTTGGTCTGTGCAGTGAGAAATCCATTTGTCTGCTCAATGAGGGCTCAGGATAATAGTCTAACTCTATGGATGTCGACTGGGATAAGCCGGTCAATCGGTGGCTCATTCCAACCAGCGTTCTCCTTCATGTTACCACTTTCAAAGTCGATCCATTTCAACAATTGGATTGTGCTACAAGGCATGCCTAAATGATTCCTTCAGAAAATGGTGGTAGATACAGAGAATTTGTTTGCACATGTTTTCTAACCTTTTTCTTTCTGCCATTTCCATCAAAACAAGTTCCCATCCTACACTATTTTGCAAGAGAAAACAGCTACATGTTGGGCTTTAAGCCACCCGAGGTAGATTGTTAAATGATTAGAGAAACAAAAGCAGTTTCAGTTTTAAAGAGTAGCCAGCAGATAAATCTGGCCACAGAAGACTAGGTTAACAATAAACTCCATAAAACCAAAGACTAATTCTCAGCTGATACTGATGTTTACCCACCACAGGGCTTTCTCTACAGCGCTGCGTGTGAGATAAAAGTTTGGAGGATCACAAAATTGGACATGACGCCACACAAGTTATTCAGATATTATGACTCATTCAGAATAATTACAGTTCAACTGCTCACAAGGTTTTACAATAGAGTTTTACTGGTTAAATAGAGAAAACTTAATACCTCACAGTATTTATTTCTATCTACTTCATATTAGGACAATGACATAAACCTCCCAACATTACTATTGTGTCTAAGCATTGATTTGAAGTTTATTGCCAGCTAGCAGTTGTAATCTTCACTTCCCTTTCCCCTTAGAAATGACAGAAAATGAGAAAACCTCTACATAAAGTTTGTGTCCAGTGGCATTTAGAGATAAGACTGCTGTTCAGAGAGGCTTATGATGGTTTAATTCCCCACATTCGCTACCATTGTGTTCTTCTGGAAAGGTGTTTAATGTATTTCTGTCTGTGGACAATAAGCTCCACTCTTGTTATGTATTTAAACAAACAAAAATCATTAAATGACTGAACACCCTGACAGGAGCTTTATATTAATCAGCACATAGTTAGCAGACAATAGCATTGTCTTAAAAGAAATTTTGCATTCTTTACACCAAAATGCCATAAAACCAAGTACTTGATATTGCCTTTTATGTATAAACTCAGAGAAAAATCAGAAAAAATACAACTCTTTGACACTCAAAGACAACTCTTTGTTGTCATTCATTAGGATCTAGTGTGAAGCCTCTCAGCAATAACTGATCGAGCTTGTGGAAATTTCAGCCCATTCCTCTGAACAGCTTGAGCTCTTGGATGCGGTGGCTTTCTTCATAGGAACTTCTGATTTCTACACAACATTTTTATAGGATTAAAGTAAAGACTTTGATTTGATTGCCGAGCATTAACTTAATTTTTCTTGATCAAATCTGTCACAGAGCGATTTGTGGCCTCACAGTCACTGTCTTGCTGCATGACTCCCTTTCTCTGTAAATTCAGCTCACAGACAGATGTCCTGATACTTTCCCTTCGAATTCACTAGTATGACCCATGCAGAATTTAGAGGTCCATCAAGAATGGCACACTCTGGACCAAGATGAAATTAAAACAGACTGATGTTGTTATTTTGGAGTGCAGTGCGTTCCTTTTTCCAAACATAATCAAGTTTTCTTGAATTTCTTCCATTGTACCGTCTTTTTTTTTTTACTGTGAATTGAGTCCAAACTTTTTAGGGATAGTTTTCTGTCAGATGAAAATCAACTTCTCTTTTTCTAAGATGCTAAAAAAAATACCTCTTTGTTTGTACCATGCTACATTTCCTTAAAAGTGTTCTGAAGATTAGAGTGATGGAGCCATCTGTACCAAAAAATGGCATCCAATCTTTTTCAATTAACATCTTATTGACCGAAAACATCTGACAGTGATTTGTCCTTGAAATGAACAGCTCATCTTTTATGGATAGCCACTCACAGATAGATAATGTTGGGCTTTCTGTCTCAATTAATAAATGACCAAGCATAATATTTTTGTCTCATTGGTATATTTGAGCTTTTTAGACCGCATTCACGCAAAAATATAGAAACTTTTGAAAGTTCACAGAAGAGGGAGATTGTCCTCCTCCCCAACACAACCCTATGGGATTGTGGATTGTAAAATTGGTGTTTTATTAATGGGATGGTGGTATAGTAGCAACTAGGTATATAACCAACTAGGTATGTTTGAATTCTACCCTTAACCACCATAATGTTGTTTTTTCAAAGACACCAAGGAGTGTTTTATTGTATCATGTTGTGTTTGCATGTCGATCCCCTTCAAAAAATAGATTGGTGCATTGTAAAAAGAATGTATTTTAGCCATTTGACTTCTAAACCTAACTAGGTGATGTAAGCGTTTCACTCATGTTATTTTGTTATTGACTGCCCATAACAGATTATGTTTGTCTCAGACAAGCTTCCCACAGTTGGAGGCACAGGCTAAAGACTCAGAACATTATCCTCACATCATCCACCCCTCCTTCCTCCTCATGACAACTTTGTGGCTTGTTAATTCATTCGATCCTACGGCTTCGCTCCAGTCTCAGAAGATAAAACTACGCATTTTCTACTTCAGGTAACTGTGGGTAAAAACAAACACTTGAGAATGATTTGGGAACCCTCATGCGAGTCAAAAAACTGCCTTTCAGTTTGTAGAGGTGGTACTTTAGGGGGGCTCCGTTCTGAGTTGTATTTTAGGCGATGAACAAACAAGCTGTTCGGTCAATGTTGGATGGGAAGACATTGATTACATTCCTTGCTCATCCTTTTGTTGGGTTTGAGTTCTCTCACCTTAGGATAGATCTGTTCTTCTCCTTTTAATATTCTACCACATTGTAAAGTTACAACAATGAATTGGTCAGTATCTTTAAAGTGCCTTGAGATGACATTTGTTGTGATTGTGATTTGGCACTATATAATTATATATAAATAAAACTGAACTGAATTAAAGTACCTATAAGGAAAGATATCCTGGCAGCCTCGTGCATATGTGAAAGACTGTACATTAGTTGACATATCTATCTAAAACTACCAATGAAATGTATGATCATATTATATACAAACATGTACTGAAAAAGAAAATACAGGCGGGCAGAAACATTAATGAGAAAAAGCATAGTGAACTGCTTCTTGTTTATCCTGTGGGAACAGTGTAACAGTTTAGCATTATCATTATAATATTACAACTGAAATTACTAAATTTAGGATGTCAATAACTGTATATAACTGTATATATATTGGTCTAAACTGAGCAGTCAAGCATTGTTTAACATCTTAAAGCTTTTCCATTAATAGTTTAATTATTCTTTACATTGAAACAAGTTTCCTGCACACAAGGATGAAGCAACAAATTAAATGTCCACATAGATTAAAGAGACACCAGAACATTGTAATTTCAATCTTAACCAGAATGCTTGTGATTACAGTCATTTTAATTATATCTCAGGAAACTGTGTGTGATCATATTAAGCAGTGTAAGTAGAATTGGAGTATAAAAACGAGGCCAAAACACCATTAAATTTGCATCATTGGCTTTGAGTTGAAAATCATTCAAAAGTTCATTTAATTTTGTCAGAGAGAAAAATCAATTTCAGATGCTGATTCTGTTGATCGCGTCTGTGTGGGTACAAATAGACGCCAACAGAAAGGGAGGCAAAGTATACCCTGGAGACAAGCTGTGCTTAGCAAGCAGCTAAGAGTGAGAAGGTCTGCAGTGGGAAACCTACACAAAGAATACACATTGAGAAGCCAGTGTTCTTGCATTTTAAGAGATATTCACAGTTATAAAACCCATACCAGCAAAAATGCTAGAAAAATCTGCAACCTGAATACTAAACATGCGCTTGCTCTTACATTTGGTTTTAATGCTTCTCAGTTGTAAAAATCCATGCATTTCAAGCATAAGCTCTTCATGTATGCACTTTTCTACATGAGGTTAGGAGTTTAGAATGATTTCCATTTACCATATGCTCACAAAGGGAGCCTCTGAAAACACCAGCTGGAATTAAACTTGCCAAATAAGCTGCTGTCAGAATTGATGTAAACACAGCCATTTGTAGTGAAAGTTATCAGAGTGGGGGATGTAGTTCGAGCACAGAGCATCAGATAAAGATGCCTCCATAGAGAAATGGCATGGAATGCTTCCAAACCGACAGTAAGATTGGTTTCCAATTCCCCCCATCAGACAAATTGAGCCCACTGGCCAATTATTCCCGTCGCCAATTAACCTTGCAACCGCCCCCCTCTCGGTCCTTATGTGACTCAACCTGCCAAATCTTCTTTTTCCTGTCACATCGATGTGACTGATGAAAACAGACAGGAAAGTTCTATCAAATCTTCTGCATTGATTGAGCCAAATATTGTTGTGTAACACATAGCAACACCAAAAGGATTTACATACCCTGTTATACGCTTGCAATTTGTAAGCTCAATTGGAAGACAGCAGATAAAGCTAGTTTAGATACATACTTTAAATGCAAAGTTATCAGATAGAAAATTGTAATTGTTTTTATTCATAGAGCCGCCTTTCAGTGTTTTTAACTGTGTATGGTAACATTAATCCAGGTAAATGTAGACATTAAGAACTCCACCTGAACAGATATAATGAACTTTAAAAGACAGACGAAATAAAAAAAGAAAGAAAACACATCAGTGCATTTAGATATATCATTTCTAGCTCTGTGTTTTTGTTTATATATAAAACTAACGGGGTTTTTTTTCATGCCTAAGCCCAGCCAACCTCAACAGGCAGCTCAGTCAGAAAGTGAAAAGTTGTATTGAGTTTGCTTGTTTGACAGAAAACCAAGAAACCATCATCCACTTCCTCCTAGCTCTGTTACGACTCATGATGATGGACCCAAATGTAGGACAGCTTTAAACATTAAAGGACACGTGGACAGTAAGAACTAAGCTAAGAGAGAGAACCAGGAATATCAATTTCAAAGTAACAAAGACTAAACCAAAAACCTACAGACCATCACATCCTCCTTATTATGATTAATAAGCCTGTAATAACTGTGCAATATCACATTTATGACAGTTTCATGTAATGCATACTGCAGTGATTTTATAGCCCAAAAGCATGGAGTGATTTTAACAGTTTTGAGTTTTCATAAATAAGGTGCCACACTGTGAACCAGCACAGGTACACAGAAACTTATTTGGTTTGTAGGTTGTCAATCAAAAGTTTAAATGTGCTTCTAGCTTGTTGACATCATTCAGCTGTTTTAGGAGTATGTTTAGGTACTCATGGCACTTGAAGAACCTAAAGGACAGAGTCCAGTATGACTTGAGATGTGTTAACCAGAATAAGCACTTTTGTACCCCATCATAACTGCAGATCAAAGATTTACATGCAAACCCCAGTCTCTTGTAAAGATGAAGGCTTTGTTCACTTTGTCTTCCCGATATTAACAACCAAGACTCATCATTCTTCCTTAAAGAGAGGTTTCCTTTGAAGCCAATTGAGTCACCTATGACATCGCATGAGATTAGAATGAGTGTTTAGTTACACAGAAATGTAGTTTCTAGGAAAACCATATTTTTTTCATGAGAATTAAGTCATAATTTGAAGCATCTGTCTTAAACATCTCATTGATCTCACATCTTTTTAGCTCAAACCACTTATTACCTCAATTTATACTTTGCAGCATGAAATTAATCTCCATCATCATTAAACATAATCTCTCTGTGTATGGGTAGACACTTTCCATCTCTCCACCTGAGACTTTCAGTTATTATTATACAGTAATATTAAGATTATTCTCTGAAAGATTTATATACAGAATTACACATTTAGCCACTCACTCAGTAAGCAATGTCAAGGCATGGACTCCACTAGACCGTTGAAGGTTAATTGGCACCAGCCACTCAGTGAAAAATCCTTTAAGATCTGTGAGTTTTCAGGCGAGGTTTCTGTGGATTGGAATTGCACGTCTAGCACGTCCCACAGATGGTTGACTGGATGGAGAGCTGGACAATTTCCAGGCTGAGTCAACACCTCAAAATAGTTTTTACTTCCTCGAACCGTTCTCAAACCAGTTTTTTGCAGCGTGGCAGGTTCATTATCCTACCGAAAGAGTTTCTATGAAAGGTTAGGATGAACATCCACATGCCAAGTCATCCCCAGTTAATTGATGCCTACAGACTGGTCATCTACATAACATAGAAGAGAACATGATTGATCAAAGCAGACACTCCTTTCCTAGGCTTTATGGTCTAGTTCTGATACACTTTCATGGGTGCATGCAAGGCACGTGGGTGTCCTAACAGTTCTGTGACAAAGCAGCCCAGTACAGAGAAGGCAATGCGCTGTTTTTTCACACCTTTCTACTGGAATGAGCTTTTTAGCTATTGAACAGTTTGAGTTAAGATATCTCTTGTATTAGATCAGACAACATGGGCCAGCTGTCGCTCCCCATGAGCATCAGTGAGCCTTGGTTACCCATGACTGTTGTTTTCCCTCCTTGAACAACTTCTAGTTGGTCCCGACCACTGTAGACCGGGAGCATCCCAGAGGAGCTGGAGCTTGTGGAGATACGATTACCAAGTTGTCAGCTATCACTATTTGGCTCATGCCTGAGTCAATCAAATCCTTCCAACACATCAACTTTAACATATGTGTGTATGTATTTATTTATATCCCACCCACTTACACTTTTAGGTGCCATTCTAATAAGATAATCTTTTTTTTTTTGTATTTGAGGAGCTTACCTACCAGTGCTCATAATGTTATGGCTGATTTGTGCATGTGGCTGTTAATGGAAAGTTTTCTGCTGTTGGGATAACAAAAGAAAGGAAGTGCCTCAATCCTTTTGCCATAAAAGCAAACAGAAAAACTGATTAATTTCACAAGACGTCACGACAGTATGATAACGTTTAGTCATCCACGCTTTACACTTTACTGCCTTTTTACTGGGTCCCACTCAGCAGCTTCATAAAGCTGTGATTGAAATGGTGTTATGAATGGCCAAATGCTGTATTTCAAGGCTGACCAATCAGATTTTAAGTGAGGCAGTTGGTGAAACATGTACGCACTGCTACTGTGCAGCTCTTTATTTTATTACTATCGTACATTTGAGAAATTACTGTTTATTACGTCCCTCGCTTGGCTGTCATAGTCGAAGTCTACAAGGGATGTGTATCATTTTAAAGCTGTAGGATTGAATGTTATTAAGAAATGGGAGAAAGAAAACTAACACTCAGTGTCGCTCTAAAGATGTATTTACAAGGGAAAATTAATTCCACAAACAATATTAGATTTTTTTCTAAAGGGCCTGGTAGAAACAGCACTTTAACTTGATCTATGGATTTCATTATCAAATATAAATGTGAATTTTATTTGTTCAGGCGCTGAACACCGCTGCTTATTACTGTCAAACACAGTGTAGATTGTTTTACAGTTAAACTTAGAATGCATCTTTGGAGACTGCTTCACACCATGAATTTAGTTCTCAATGTCAGCGAGCTGGCGTAGAGGTCAAATAAGGACATTTATTCAAGTTTTTTACATATGATTGTAAATTTGGCGCACAGCAGGAGCCTGAGGATGATAGGGGGTCTCATAAGGTTAAATGTGATGTGTAGTTCATGTAAATGGAGCATATAATGTGCACCAACCATTAGAATGTGCATTTAGGCAGCGATGAGGTCACAAAAGTCCAGACATCAGATTTTTGTTAGAGCTGCAGATAAAAATTTAAGCTTAATACAACTGCGTGAAAATAATGTAGCGGTTGAAAATATCTTCTTCAAAACTAGTGGAGAGGTGGGGTACACCCTGGACAGGTCCATCACAGTGTTTGTTCAGTCATGATATGTAAAAACATTTCAAAGCAGTTGGCTGGTATCGAGGTCCGTGAGATGGCCAATAAATGGTAGAATCACCATTTATGATCTGACTAAGTGTCCTCACATATTTTGTTAAGCTTCACGTGAGTACCTGGATATGACACCTGTCACTTCAACTTATAGTCAGAAACCCGCTTGACTGTATTTTTAATCTATTCTTAATATTCTGACTGAAATTGGTGATTCCTGTCTGTGCCATTTTAACTCAAATTGAGTGTCCACTCAATAAACCTCACTGGACTGTCAGCACTGACCACTCCAGGGACCCTATTACAGAGCACAGAGCCATCGAATGATGTTCAGCTTCTTTAATCAGGAGAAAGAGGACAATGACATGATTCCAGATGGTTATTTTCTGCACAGATATGTGGGACACACTGCGGTCTTAGTTTCTGAGATGAAAACATTTCTACTCTGCAGATAAACTTGATAACTCACATAGCACAGTGAGAAATGTTTTACATCAAATTTGCATTCCTAATTAACTTTACACACTGTAATTATAAAAACCTTCAGAAGGAATAACATCATATAATGCGTTATCACATCATGCTCAAGTAAATCAGGTATCAAAGTCGTAAACATGAAGTGTTTGCGCTTATCGATTGATCAGCGAGGGTTTCATTGCACTGAGTAACAGCAACGTTTTGATTGTGAAAAAGCTGAATTCTTGACTCATGCGAGGACACAGTCTCTGCTCTGCTGCTGCTGCCAGATGTTGTACAGAGGTTGTGGCACCACACAACACTCTGTAAGTCCTTCTGCCGTTACCGTAGTCTCATAAGACTTATTCATCCTCATAGAAGAAATCCAGTTGTTACAGAAGTAAGTGAGAAAAAAAGTATTAACAAAATATAGATTTGAAATATGCATAAAAAGTATATAGAAATAAACAACATGTTTAACATGCACTCAAGTTACAAGTAAACACTAAATACTGTACGTAGATACAAGTGGTAGCACTGTATATACAAACGGTATGATGTGTGGATGAGTTGCACTCACTCTGTGTTGTTCGTGTTTCGGGAAATATTGCAGGTGAATAGACCTCGCAGAGTGAGTTGGCTGAGCAACAGTGATTACATTGTGCTCTTGTAGGGTGTGACCACTGTGGGGATGAATGATGTGCAGCAGTGCTCTCTCCTCTGCTCTGTGTAGATCAGTCTGTTGTTGAAGCTACTCAAAGCTCCTACAGCGCCATGCAGGGAGTTAGAGATACTGTTCATGATTGATGTTATCTGGACTAACATGCTCATCGTCAGTCGAGTCCAAAGGACAGTCCAGGACTGAGCTGACCCTCCTGATCAGCATGTTCAGTCTTTCCCTGTCCAGCTTACCAGCAGACCAGAGTGTAGAAAAGCGATGAATCTACTGCAGTGAGATGGAAGGCTTTTACTGTAGCTGTGTCCCACACACTCCAAATGATCTCAGCCTTGTCAGCATGTGGAGATAACTCTGGCCTTCCTTAAACCTGTTCAGTTCTCTCTCTGTCTTAATGTCCAGTCCCTGGAAAGTCTCAGGTGTGTTTGTGGGAGGCTTTTCTTGTGGAAGTCTATCTCTGTCTTCTTTGTCTTGCTGGTGTTTATGTGCAGGTAGATAAGTGTGCACCAGCTGACACTGTCCATGATGAGCATCCTGTATTTAGGATCACTCCCCTCTGGTGCACATCCAACAAATCCAACAGTGTCATCTGGGAATTTGTGGAGGTGACAGTTGTTTGTGTTACACCTGAAGTAAGATGTGTGCAGAATAAAGAGAAACAGAGAGAGAGCTCTATACCACAAGGAACAACTGTATCAGACACACAGTCAGAGAGCCTCGCATACATAACATGTTCTTTTGCCATAAAAATTCATATCAAGCCACTCACAGCATTGTGTCTGCACCTGTTTGTGTATGTGACTGCGGCACTTCAGACTTGTCATTTTGACAGTGATATGTATGTTACTCGGTCCAACCTTGCAAAGTGTTACAGAAAAAAGCAGCAAGTGTTAAATTCCTACATGACGTGTTCAGTTTCCAGATGATGGACATCAGAGATCGTGTGAAAGGGGTTTAAGTTGTCAGAAGGCAGCAAGCTTTGGACTGAAATCTATTGGCAGAAAATCAATAATATATTCAGGACTATGTTTTCATTTATGTAGAATCAATTAAAAACAAGAATTGCTTGTGTTTTAATTAGCTCAGAACAAGCATTTTATTTTTCAAAGACTCCACAGATTGCCTTCCTTGCTCCTTGGCTGTGTTGCTCTGCGTTATTAGTGTTCCTGCAGCAGCTCAGAAGGGACAACGGAAAATTTCACACTGCTTACAGTCACCATAGTTTTTCTTACACATGCAAGGGTAAATGCATTTCATACTGCCAGATGTCAATACACCTTTAATAAAGCAAACCGTGCAGGCTTTTTGAGAAGCAAGTTTTGTGGCAAATAAAGATCATCCCATGTTATAAGATTATTGAATCAAACCTTGTACAGTGCATGAAGTTGTTGTATGAAATGAACTAAATATGCATAGTATGGTGATAATGAAGGCAAAGCTGTTTCTTTCATCTTGAGCCTTTAGCTATATTTTGCTTTAGAGTAACACTGCTGATTAAACAGCAGCTTACGGCCTACACTTTCAATAATAATTGGCCTAAAAGAAAAAAAAACATCTGAAGCCAAATTTAGCAATCAGTGTATGTATGCGGCTTTAAATGGAGCTGCTCTTAAGCCTTTCTCGTTTTTATACCTTGCTATAGTGGCGATGCTTAATTATCATGCTTCATGCCTAGGTCTGTATATATTCTTAAAATAGACAGTGTTCTTATTATTCACTCGGTATTGCATATTAATATAGAAGCTCTACCCTCTTTACAACACACTATCCACTTTGGCTGTCAGCAGATATCCACGTCCATGTTTGAAGTGCTTTGTTTTGTTTTGTTGAAGAGGAAACGGTGTGCGGCAACTTCTGTTTCCTGAAGGCCTCCCGTGAGACACTGCAATTATCTTAGGGTCACGACACCTGCTAGCGTCTATATTATGACTGACACAATTGCTCACAAATGTGAAATGATGATGTCATGGTGCGCACAAAGCCACTGGATCCTCAAAGCAACACTGCTCCTTTTAATCTGCTTCGTAGGTGCTTTGTATGGTTTAGAAAACTGTGCCAAATCTTGCCATTTTTATTCTTGCCAAACATTTTCTCCTTCCCGTTGGCAAGAACAATGTGGAATCCATGCCAAGGAAGCAAAGCATATTTCACACCCATGCACACCTACATATCGAGTGGCACAGATTAGAGACAAGAGGCTTAGGACATGAAAAGCATAAATAAGATATTGGAGCATCCCCATAGTGTAGCATGCTCGCACATCTTGGGGTCCTTTATTGTCAGCCTCATATGTGCCTGCAGAGCTTTGTGCTGAAAGCATAATGCACCAACAGAGAAGAATGTCCACAAAGGAGGAAAGCATTAGGGTTAACGTGTATCATGACGGAGAGCGTAACAGTTTTCACTGATGATCCCTGTGTTTACTGAAAAAAAAACAGGAGACATTCTTCAAATGATTGTAAATCAACGTAGCTTATGGCATTTTTAACATGAGCCAGTCGTTAACTTGATGATTTCACCAAATCCAATCTAATCAAGTTGAAGACAGCAGTTTTATCAAAGTATGTTCCCTCAAATCTTCTATTAGTAGACAAATGTCCTTAAATAGGTAATTTTGCCATGCATAAATGGTAATTACCAAGTCAAAGTAAAGTGGAGAAGGTGCCTCTTAAATTGTGTTAGGGACAACAAACTTATACAGAAAGTTGTTTATTTTCAAATTAATACATTCCTCTGTTTGTTTGTAGGCTTCATGCTTTATTCTCACCAATACAGGAGGTGCTTTATTCTCACCTACAACAGTAGGTGTTGTGTAACACCTACTGGCCTATGCTTCCTGCTTCTGAAGAGTGCAGACGTGTCTCTGCTTCCTCCTGCTGCTTATTGCTTTATTTGCTTTTAAATCATTTTACTTCTTTCCACAAGTCTTGGATATGATTTTATTATTTTTCTTTTAAGTGAACCAACACTTTTTTAATCATTTTTATCAGAAAGTCATCTGGAAACTGTCGTGTGGAAATTCCGTTGCAGCTTCCTGCTTTTGGAGGAGCTCAGCTAACTGAAGCTAATTAGCAGCAAGATGCCTCCCTTTTCCACTGACGATTACCACAAGCTACTCCAGAAGATAGCAATACTGGAAACAAAAATTAATCGGCTTGAAGTGAACGTGGAGATAAATGGACAATATGGGAATGAAACTACTCTGCCAGTATCCCAAAACACTGAAAGGGAGCAGGCTAACAGGAAGCTAACTGGCACCACCGAGACACGGCAGGAGCCTGGTGTAAATTGAAAATATTTAACCAGTCCTCCCTGGAACTCCCTTAGTGCTAAGCCAAAACACTACAAATCGCCTCCCTCAGATGTGGGAAGACGGTTATCAGGCAGAACCCAACACCAGGAGACCCACAATGACACCGAGTGGCCTGCACTATCACACAGGAATGTCTCTACCCCGATACCAAAGAAAAAGCAACGATGGACCGAGACCACCACCAAAACCAGCAGCAAATTGCCACAAGACACAGGAATTCTGCTAGAGAACAGATTTGCTCCACTTTCTCAAAATCCTGACTCTTCAAAAGAACGCTCATCTCCCAAGACCGGAGAAAGGTATGAGGCTAAATTATATGCTACAAGGCCACAGAAAGAGCTAACCACTGGGCCTCAAACTCTGATAGTGGGTGACGGAGCTGTGAATGAGATAAAACGTTTTTGCAGCAAGAAAAAGACCAAAATACTCTGTTTTAGTAACGACATGGTGTGTGATATCTCAAAGAAGATCCTGGACATTGTTGCTGAGCATCCAACACTGAAATCTCTCATCATACACACAGGAGCCCTTGATGTTGTGAAGCAACAATCGGAGGTATTAAAACAAGACTTTATGGACCTGGTAAACAAAGTTCGATGCACAAGTACAGAGGTGTTTTTCAGTGGACCTCTACCAACAGTTTGGAAAGGAGATGAGAGATTCAGCAGACTGATGATGCTAAACAGATGGCTCAAAGACATGTGTGCTGCTCATTCAATGAACTTTATTGACAATTTCAACATCTTTTGGGGACGCAGACACCTCTTTAAAGGGGAACTCCGGGGCATTTGAAGCGCGTTTCCATTGCTAGAGGTTGTCAAATACTGATAGTAGGACACAGAGAAGTGCAAATCTGCGCTCCCTGTGTGGAGATCGCGCTGTTCGCACAGCGTGTCATGCGAGGCTAATACGTGGTGGCACAAGCCTTACCATCAAAACCATATGCATGGTTCTCACATTACTGGCATGGGGACGTTACAAAACAACTTTATAAACAGCATGTAACTCACCGGTTAGTTGTAGGCTCGCGCATGTGAAAGCCCAAAAGAGTCGATGGACGATAATCCCATATACAAAACAATTATCTTCTCTAGAAAAACTGCGTTCAAGTATTTAAAACATTACAACAATATTACTGGGTATGTATTGTCAAGTAAAGAACTCTGCTCTCTACTTGACACTTTTGGCCTCCTTCAACATGTGAATGGACCCACACATACTCGAGGCCACACACTGGATCTGGTTATCTCTAAAGGTGTTGACATTTCTTCTGTTGATATCAAGGACTTGGCGCTCTCTGATCATTTATGTGTGTTCTCTGACTTACAGTTAACTCCAAACATTCAGTTAACCCGTGTGTCTGTTAGAAAAAGGTACATAAATGAGAATAGCAGTGCTAAGTTTATGGAAGTTATAGCTATGTCATCAACTGCGAGTGCAGAGACAGTTGATGAACTCTTAGATAACTTTAACTTGAAACTCTCAAATGTCATGGATACTGTTGCACCTGTTAAAAATAAGATGATCTTGAGCAGAAAGCAAACACCATGGAGGAACACTATAATGGTAAAGGCCTTGAAAACAGAATGCAGGAAAGCAGAGCGTAAATGGCGAAAAACTAAACTTCAAATTCACCATGACCTCTACAAACAAAGTCTTTGTAATTTTAACCACGGGTTACTCCGGGCTAGACAGCAACACTTATCTGAATTGATTAATAAGAACATCAACAACAGTAATGCTCTGTTTGCTATGGTTAATAAGCTGACAACCCCCCCCAAAACAGATAGTTTCAGAACTCTGTTTCACAGAAAAATGCAATGAATTTGCTTGTTTTTTCAATGAAAAAATCAAATCTATAAGGCTAAATATCAACATAAATGAGCAAAATAATAAAATGACGCAATCCTTAAAACCACCTAGGAATCAATCAACTATGATGTCAGAATTAATTAATCAGAATTAATTTATTTAAAGAGGATTTGTTAAAACAGACCTGGGAAGTAATATACGAAAATGATGATGTTAACAGTGCTTATGAAATCTTCATTAAGATATTTGGTAATGTATATGATAAATATTGTCCAGTTAAAGAATGGAAAAGTGTAAGAAAGCATGAAAACAATGATCCTTGGATTACAAAGGGCATTGTAAATGCGTGTAAAAAGAAAAACAGTCTTTACAAAGAATTTCTTAGAGTAAGAACAAAAGAAGCAGAAAATAAATATAAGAAATATAAGAATAAACTAACTCATATTATAAGGGCAAATAAAAAGGACTACTACAAGAAAGTACTTAATGAGAATAAAAATAATGTGAAAGGAATATGGAATACGCTAAATAATATCTTAAGAAAGGGAAGCTCATCAAGAAATTATCCCCAGCATTTTATTTATGATGGCAAGGAGAATTACAATACACAAGATTTTGTCAATGGTTTTAATGACTTTTTTGTTAATGTGGGCCCTGATCTTGCAAGAGAACTCCCAGATCCAGGGGAAAGGGGCACAAATATGGAAGGACTACTGAAGAGTAATCCTAATTCAATGTTTATAAGTGATGTACAAGAAAGTGAAATATTGGATATAGTTAACAACTGCAAGAGGAAGTTATCCACTGATTTCAATGATATTGATATGACATTGGTGAAAAAGGTTATTTCAGCCATATCTAAACCACTAACCTACATCTGTAACGTATCATTTCAGACAGGTGTTTTTCCAGATGAAATGAAAATCGCTAAAGTTATACCTTTGTTTAAGACTGGGAGCAAACATTACTTCACAAATTACAGGCCTGTTTCTTTATTGCCACAATTCTCAAAAATACTAGAAAAGGTTTTTATTAAAAGGCTGGATGCATTCCTCGACAAATATCAGTTACTTTCTGAAAGTCAATATGGGTTTCGATCAAACAGATCAACAACAATGGCACTGACAGAAACAATTGAAGAAATCACTAAATCTATCGACAATAAGCAATTTGCAATAGGAATATTCATTGATTTAAAAAAAGCATTTTATACAATATATCACCAATTACTAACCAGTAAATTGGAAAAGTATGGTATCAGGGGAGTGGTTCTAGATTGGGTTAAAAGCTACTTAGATAGGAGGCGTCAATTTGTCAAACTGGGGGACTGTTGTTCATCGTACTTAGATATTGTGTGTGGGGTCCCACAAGGTTCGGTGTTGGGGCCGAAATTGTTTATTTTGTACATTAATGATATATGCAAAGTGTCTAAGTTATTGAAATTGGTTCTTTTTGCTGATGATACAAATATTTTTAGTTCAGGAGATAATTTAAAGAAGTTACAGGATGATGTTATGACTGAAATTAGTAAATTGAAAGTTTGGTTTGACTATAATAAATTATCCTTAAACTTAGCAAAGACAAAATTTATGTTGTTTGGAAACTGTAAACGGGACACAGAGGCATGTATTTCAATTGAAGGGGTGAACATTGAGAGAGTTTTTGAAATAAAATTTCTTGGAGTCATAACTGATGATAAAATAAGTTGGAAACCACATATCAAATACCTACAAAGCAAGATATCAAGGAGTATTTCAGTAATAAATAAAGCCAAAATGTTTTTAGATTTTGATTCACTCTATATTCTGTACTGTTCTTTAGTTCTGCCTTATTTAATGTACTGTGTGGAAGTATGGGGCAATAATTACAAAAGTTCATTGAATTCTATAGTTGTTCTTCAAAAAAGAGCAATTCGTGTTATTCATAAGGTAAGATATGTGGACCATACTCATTCACTTTTTTTGCAGTCAAAGATCTTAAAATTTGTTGATATGGTAAAATATCAAACAATGCAATTTATGTACAAGGCAAAAAATAATAAGCTACCTGGTAACATTCAACAATTGTTTAGTCTGGAAGATGTACATTATAATTTAAGAAGGACATTTAATTTCAAAAGAACCAGGAATAGAACGACAATGAGAGGTTTCAGTTTATCAATATGTGGAGTAAGGATGTGGAATGCTCTGAAGGTGGAGTTAAAAAAATGTCAAAGTTTGTATCAATTCAAGAAAATGTATAAACAGACCGTTTTTCAGAGATACATGAGTGAAAACATGCTGTGATTTTATTTTAGTTTTTCCCTCTATCTCTCTTTCTTTTTGTATTATTTGGATATGCATGTATAACATTTATGGTATAGTTTTGATTTTACATGGAGGTGCGTACAAGTAATATGTGTTATATTTTGAATGTGTAGGGGTGGGATTCAAAAAGCTATGCTTCTTCCCACTCCTTTTTAGGTGTGTTAAGTGGGATTTTGCTTATATGATTTTGTTCTGTTGACTTGGAGGTTGTTGATCTCCCTAGAACATCTGAAATAAAATCAAATTAAAAAAAAAAAGAATTCAATACAGTTGACCAAAAAACCATAGAAGAAACAGTCCAGCATCTTACACCATCGCCATCCTGTCTTGACACAATGCCATCTGACTTCTTAAAAACTATTGTAAGCTCTGTCCAAACAGATTTGCAGCAAATAATAAACTGCTCACTTCAATCAGGCACGTTTCCTAAACCCTTAAAAGTAGCTGCCATCAAGCCACTCCTAAACAAGAGAACATTGGATGCTTCCATTTTAACCAACTACAGACCCATCTCAAATCTTCCTTTTATAGCCAAGATTGTTGAGAAAGTGGTTTTTAATCAACTCAGTAACTTCTTGAACTCCAGTGGACTCCTTGACAAACTTTAGTCAGGCTTCCGACCTCACCACAGTACAGAAACGGCTCTTATTAAAGTGTTAAATGACATAAGGTTGAACACTGACTCAGGCAAGGTGTCAGTTCTGGTATTGTTGGATCTCAGCGCTGCATTTGACACTGTGGATCACAGTATACTGCTGAACAGGTTGGAAACCTGGGCAGGACTCAGCGGGACAGTCCTAGAATGGTTCAGGTCCTACTTGGAGGAGCGGAGTTATTTTGTGACTATTGGAAGTAATCAATCTGATCGAGTGGCTATGACACGTGGAGTTCCTCAGGGGTCAGTTCTTGGACCCCTTCTGTTCACTCTATACATGCTGCCTCTGGGTCAAATTCTGAAGAACTCCAAAGTCAACTACCACAGCTATGCAGATGACACACAGATAAATCTCCCACTGTCTCCGGATGACTGCAGTCCTATAGAGTCATTGTGCGACTGCTTAGAGCAAGTCAAAAAGTGGATGAACCAAAATTTCCTTCAGTTAAATCAAGAAAAAACTGAGGTCATTGTGTTTGGCATCAAAGAGAAGAGGTTTGCTGTCAGTAAACATCTTGAGTCACTGTCTCTAGAAACTAAAGACCAAGTCCGGAACCTCGGCGTGCTGATAGACTCAGACCTGACCTTCAACAATCATATCAAATCAGTCACCAAATCAGCCTTTTATCAACTTAAGAACATATCCAGAATTAAGGGTTTCATGTCCCAAACAGATCAGGAGAAGCTGATTCATGCTTTCATCTCCAGCAGACTTGACTACTGTAACGGTCTTCTGACTGGACTCCCCCAAAAGAGTCTCAAACAGCTGCAGCTCATTCAGAACGCTGCAGCCCGAGTTTTAACCAGAACAAAGAGATCAGATCACATCACCCCAGTTCTTAAGTCTTTACATTGGCTCCCGGTCAGATACAGAATAGATTTTAAAGTTCTGCTACTCGTCTACAAATCACAGAATGGTTTAGGTCCAGAATACATGAATGACATGCTAGCTGAGTATAAACCCAGTAGAGCTCTGAGATCTGCTGACTCAGGTCAGATAGTGGAGCCCAGAGTTCAAACTAGACACGGTGAAGCAGCTTTTAGCTGTTATGCTGCACACAACTGGAAAAAACTACCAGCAGAACTGAAATCAGCCACAACTGTAAGCGCTTTTAAATCTAGGTTAAAAACATTTCTCTTTCCGTGTGCTTATGGTTGAGTTTATATCTTTCTTTTTCCCCTCTTCTTTGATTACTTTTAACTGTGTTTTTAATTTTTTATTCTATTTGTTTTCTCTTTAAATTGCTGCTTTATGCTGTTCTTTTAAATGCCTTGTCTTTATGTGTGACGAAACCCTCGTCACTACACACAGGTGATACATGGTAAACCACCCTCAGTCTTTCATACATGGATCATGTTCAATTCAAAAATACTTTGTTTATCCCAGAGGGAAATTAAATGTTGATGTAGCCCAATTAAATCAAGGAGTTATTATAGATGCTGATGGCTGTGGGCAGGAATGATTTCCTGTAGCGGTCCGTTTTGCATCCAAACTGAAGAAGCCTTTGACTGAAGAGACTCTGTTTTCCGATAACAGTCTCATGGAGAGGATGTTCAGGGTTGTCCATAATTCTCTTGATTTTATGCAAAATCCTTCTTTGCATTATTGTCTCCAGAGGTTCCACAGTTGTCCCCAGAACAGAACCAGCCTTCCTTATCAGGTTGTTGAGTCTTTTTAGGTCCCTGGTTCTGATGCTGCTGCCCCAACAGATGACGCAAGAGGAAATGACGCTCTCAACAACAGACTTGTAGAAGATCTGCAACATCTTGTTGCAAACCTTGAAGGACCTTAGCTTCCTCAAGAAGTACAGTCTGCTCTGTCCTTTCTTGTAGATGGCTTCACTGTTGTGTCTCCAGTCCAGTCTGTTGTCCACATGAACACCAAGGTATTTATATTCCTCAACCACCTCCACTTCTTCTCCCATGATGGAAACAGGGTTTGATCTGACCCTGCTTCTCCTGAAATCTACAATCATCTCCTTTGTTTTGTTAACATTCAAGATGAGATGATTGTTCCCACACCATGCCACAAAGCGGTCCACCAGCTCTCTGTACTCAGCTTCCTGTCCATCTCTGATACACCCGACTACTGCAGAGTCATCTGAATATTTCTGTAGATGACAGGAGTCTGACTTGTACTGGAAGTCTGAAGTGTACAGAGTGAAAAGGAATGGTGAAAGTACAGTCCCCTGTGGTGCTCCTGTGCTGCTGATCACCTGGTTAGACACACAATTCTTCAGTCTGACAAACTGTGGTCTGTGTGTCAGGTAGTCATTAATCCAGGTGATTGTTGAGGCCTCCACCTGAGTCTTCTGGAGTTTCAGACGAAGCAGATTAGGCTGGATTGTGTTAAATGCACTGGAGAAATCAAAGAACATGATCCTCACAGGGCTGCCTGCTTTGTCCAGATGACAGTGGGTTTGTTGAAGCAGGTGTATGATGGCGTCTTCAACTCCAACTCCATGGCGATAAGCAAACTGCAGGGGGTCCTGATATGTGCTGGTTTGCTTACACAGGTGGGTCAACAGGAGTCTCTCCAGGACCTTCATGATGTGGGATGTCAGGGCAACAGCTCTGTAGTCATTGATGTCTGAAGGATGAGTTGAGTGGAAGACAGGATGTCTTCCACAACAGTAGTACCTTCTCTTGGATCAAGCTAAGGTTCAAAAGGTGTTGCAGAATCCCACAGAGCTGCTCTGCACAGGCCTTCAGGACTCGGGGAGGATGCTGCTGCCATCCTCCTGCTCCTCTGTGCCTGCCTGGGAGAGCAAACAGAGCAGCAGAAGCACAGGTAACTATCCTAAAATAAAGAAACCTTGAGAAAACAAATGTGATTGGTGTGTGGGGGGTGGGGGGTGGGGGGGGGGGGGTTGTGCTTCTGTTGGAGATATGATGTTTGAGCATTAGTCCAATGTGGTGCGTGCACTCACCACCAAACCAGTGGGGAACAATGCAAATATGATCCATGTATGAAAGACTGAGGGTGCTTTTCCACATAACTGGCTTCTTTATAAGATGTCTCTCCCTGTAAATAAACCGCACAATTGAAGCACTACCTGTGACTCCAGTCATTTTGTATTTGCATCCCACGTCTTTGTGACATTATGTAAAGCACATTGAGTTGCCTGTGGTATGAAATGCGCTATATAAATAAAGATGCCTTGCCTTGCCTTGCCTTGCCTTGCCTTAACATGACAACGTGAGATCAAGACAAACAACTTTCAAATCTATGTCTTTGATGGAAGCTCATTTCCATCATGAAGTCAGGTCTCAGATGCTGAACACAGCAAAATCGACAAGAGAAAGCAATAAATTACCTCCCCGCAAACATTTTATCATGTATATCTGGTTTCACTGCCCTCTAAAAGTGTGCAAATTTGAGGCTAGAGTTGTACTTTCATCTCTTTACTGTTTAACTTGACAGTATTTTCTTATTTTGAGGGATAGCTTTGGTATTAGTGCTTCCATGAACATTTTGCCGCGCCTTGTCTCCCTTCAGCTGAATGCATAAAAGCATGATTTAACATCTTTATCATTTCACCTTTGCTTTAATCTTTGCAGTCAGCATAGAAATCAAGTTTGAATTGAGATGTCATACTTCCTCTGTAACAGTATGCTTTTGTGATACCTGTAGTAACCCTGGCACCCAGCTTTTGAATCAATTTCATCAATATGAAGGAGAGTCAAGGAATGCTAAAACATCCGTTTTAACATAAAATTGGACAGAAACACAAGGTTCAATGTCACAGAAAGCAGATGTATGACTTCTCTGCTGCTGCTTTCATTGTTGGCTCACAAGATTCTTTTGAAGGATTTTACTTGCAGCAAGTGTTTAAACACCTTCAAAATGTTCTCGGCTAACAGACAGTACAGCTGTTGTGTTCTGCCATCCTGCAAAAGCCTTTTTTCAAAACGGTCAGATTATTTTCTCATTGAGCTTTTCACCTTCATTCTTGTCTTTTTACCTTTACTGCAAAGAAATATAGCAAACCGGTTTGTTAGGCGAAAAGATTAAACCCACAGAGAATGTGTCAAAAATCTCTTTCAGAAGGCGCTCACCCTGCATGGGGGCACACTCTGACCTGCCCTATGGTGGAAGTGTCAGGGTAACTCCACCTGCAAGGGAGAGGTCTCTTTGCATCTGTTTCTCAGCAACTTAATGACATGCATGCAGCTGCACCAACTGTTTGGAAACAGCTGCAGGAAACAGGCTTTAATGGAAAATTCTCACACTCGCAATTTAAGAAGTAGAAGAAAACCATTTTTATTGGACTGGGGATGACTGGAACAAACCACTCAGTGTTAAGAAGTGTAAGCACAGTACATAAATGGTTTTGGCCAAAGTATGTCTGAGGTCAACAGGAATGCACCATATATTAAGCAACTTCTGGCCAAACCTAAAGACTTTCCTGTTTACCACTGTATTTGTTTTTTATTTAATTGATAACTGTACTGTAACTCTGTCTGTGTTTACTTTCTTTTAACTGTAAATTTAGTTTGAATGCTTTGTCGTGGAAAAAATCTTCCCTTGCTTCCTAATACCTCTGATGAGAAATGAAATATAGAGATCTTTGTTGTTTTTGCCGGCCGGCCAAGGTTTTTATTTTCGTTGACCATGTGTCTGTTAATCAACAGACACATGGTCTGCAGACATTGGGTCTACAACAAGGTGTCATTTAAAATACAAGTGGTTAGCAGACATCAAATTTACCATAACAGCTTCTATGTTCTCTGTAAAGAACTTTGCATTGACTAGTTGTTGAACCGTGCTTTATACATAAATTGTCTGAGGAAGTCAAATGCATTATCTGTTAGTGTGCATTTAGAGTAATAGAAAATAAACTTTGTATTGTTGTCACGTTCATGGGGTTTTCCCCATGTTTTTAGTTTTGTGTTTTTATCATGTATTAGTTTTTAAGTCCATGTTTATTAAGTTTTGCCATGTTTTAGTTTTGCCATTGTTTTTCCCTCAGTCCCCATGTCCTGCTCATTCGTTTCATTCACGTCACCTGTTCATCGTTCCCCAGCTGCACCCATTCACCAATCACTCTCAGTTCAGTATTTAGTTTCCAGACTCCCCTTTCAGTTTGTGATTTCCTTACCCCGAATTGACCTTTACCTTCTCTTGTCTTGCCACGCCACGCCACGCCACGCTACGCCACGCTACGCCACGCTACGCCACGCCACGCCACGCCACGCCACGCCACGCCACGCCACGCCACGCCACGCCACGCCACGCCAACCCCCTTACTGACAATTGTCTCTAATATGGAGAGTAGAGAAGCTCAGACTCACTTCTTCCAGCTCATCCTGGGTGACCCCGAGCTGTTCCCAGGCCAATCGAGAGAAATAATCTCTCCAGCGGGTACTGGGCCGACCTCGGGGCCTTATCCCAGTTGGTCATTCCCGGTACACCTCCAACACCTCCAAGGGAAGGCGACCAGGGGCATCCTGATCAGGTTCCTGGATCGTGGCCTCGCCGGGGCAGAAGGGTGGCGTGGTCTAGTGATCTCCAGAGCTATGTCGAGCAATATGCTCCCGGTAGGGTCTCCCAAGGCGAATAGGTCTGGACTGAAGACCAAGACAAACATGATCCGAAACCCCCCATGCAGAAGGAACAAGGAAAACGTGCACCCTGCCCGGTGTAGGGTTGCCGGGTGCGTGTTCGTCGGGGAGGGCCTGGTGGCCGGGCAGCCCACATAACCCAGCCGGGCTTAGCCTGAAAAGGCGATGTGGGAGGATCATGTGGGTCCAAGGCCCAACATGGGGGTCTCCTGCTGCAGAAACTGGCTATTTTAGGAAGTCTCAGATCTAAAATCCCAACACTGAACTTGATATTGACTTACATTGTTTCTTTAAGAATCTGTGTTTTTCCACTTCGTGAAAGTATTGAAAGTCAATAAGACCGACTCAAACCAAAGTTGTACTGCACAACACATTTTTGGGATTATTGTGCTTTTGAAAGATATTGTGATAAATCAGCTGCTTTTTATGGGCCTCTACGTCTACCGTTTCATAACATGCAAACACACATCCTTCCTTCAGGCTTTGGTTTTGTTTGGCATATTTCACAGTGATATAAAGATCAGCGGCTCAACATCTGAAGTTAGGCTTGAATTAACGATTACTCTCTGAATTAAACATTTATGAATATTTATATGATTTATAAATGAGGACATGTTCATTGTCGGCTCACAGTCGACAGTTGGAGAAACTGTAAATGTTTTGTGTTTTCATTCCGTACAGTAATTACTTTACTTTATTTTAAGGTTTGAGGTTTCACTTTGCATGTTGGTTGATTTTTGGCAACAGTAGCAGCACATTATGATATGTGTGAATCCTGGAAAGGACTTAATAAGTGACCTGCATCTAATGATCATCAGCATCGTCTTGTGTGCATCAATGAGATGAATAATAATAAATAAGTGAAGCCCAGAGGACTGACCAGAGCCGCTGCTTCAGAGGGGGGACCTTCAAAGGGTTTGTGGTGGAGTAAATCACTACACTCAGCATCAGTGATGATCAAAGGCTCCAGATACAGGTTTCTTTCTCTCTTTCTCTCTCATTCTTTCTGATCTAAAAAACACAACTGGACCATATTAATCCATCCGACACATGATTTGTTTTTAGAACATGATCACAGAGCACACAGTGTACTACTTTAACCAGCTTAATGATTACCCCTGTGATTTACACAATTTGACACGAGGCAGTGTATATTAGCTCAGCGGGCAGTCATTATTGCTTCCTTTCTGCTTGGCCTCCCAAAATGTGATTAGCCCTGTTATCTCAACATGAAAATAAAATGAAAATTGCAGAGAGGGTGAGGGGAAAATAAGTCGAACCACCTTAAAACGTTTGGGAAATACACCTCCCCTGTAACAGGTTGGGATGCCCTTCTGCAACCAGGATGAAAAACATTAATCATAGCCTTGTCTCACAAGTAGTTTCTAAAACATTGTGGCCTGATTCGAACACTGTTTGACTGTTAATGTCTGCTTGCCAATTTTTATTTTTCACATATTCAGTTATTCAGTCTGGAACTATTCTGACACCATTAGCCGCTTTCGGACTGTAGGAACCTTTGGCAGTTCTAATAACCTTTTAATCCGCGGGGCCGTTTTCTCCCGTGTTCGGACATACAGGAACTCGGGGCTTTCTCCCTTAGTTCCTATAACTATTTAGCTCCTTCTCCGAGGTCGGGTCTTTTCATAGTTCTTACAGAACGAATCTAACGAAGGTGTGTGGTGGTCGGTAGCTACGCCCCATGTCATGCTATCACGGCTGAAATGTTTCCTCATAGACACAGACAGAACCGGCGGGTGTTTAATAAGTTCAACTTACACTGGTCTCATTTGTCTGCAGCGCTCTGCTCTCCTTTCTTCCTTCATGAAATGAAAAAGTATCTTCTCCTGACTCTCTCTCTTCCAGCCTCGATATTAGACGCCTGATGTGATTGTCCATGATTAATATCACCATCATGCAGACCATAAACACGGTGGCCTCCACCCTCTCCATATTAGCTTCTTGGTGGTGTTTTTTCTACTCTCCTTACTTTTACCGTTTTGTTTTGTGTTTGAATGTAGCGCTAAACGGCTAACGGATAACACGTCACTGAAGCAGACGGCTGCGCGCAGCGCATCAGTCCCTATCAGGTCCCGACTCATGTGCGAATGCAGACTGAAACAGTTCCGCTGGGGAAGGACAGTTATCAGAACGAAATTCGAGGAGGGTAGTTCTGATAACTACTTTCTTAGAACGGTCTGTCCGAAAGCGTCTATTGTTACGCTTTGAAGCGGAGGGGTCATTGCTACTAAGCATTTCCCAACATACCTCCAACTGAGCTTCGGGACCTTCATTAGACTGTTGTTTTACCATAGACATGCTTTAGACCAATGGTCTCAAACTGATCCTTGAAAGGGCCAGTGTGGCTGCAGGTTTCTGTTCCAACCCTGCAGCATCACAGCTGACTTGTTTCATTCAATCAACTGAACTGGTTAAGACCGTCAGTGCAGTTTGAGACCACTGTTTTAGACTTTTGTGTTTTGCGGTTTCATTCCATTTAGGCAACAGAACTACTATTATAGTTCTATTAGTAATATTATATTGTAGTAATATTACATTTTGTGTTATAATTAACAGAAGTTTGCCTACATTATTTCCATCCATCCATTTTCTATACCCGATTAATCTGTCGGTCGGGTCGCAGGGGGGCTGGAGCCTATCCCAGCGGTCACTGGGGTAGAGGCGGGGTTCACCGTGGACATGTTGCCAGGCCATCACAGGGCCACACAGAGACAAACGAGACAAACAACCACACACACGCTCACAATCACAATCATTCCTAGGGACAATTTAACACCAATTAACCTAACATGCATGTTTTTGGATGGTGGGAGGAAGCCGGAGTACCCGGAGAGAACCCACGCATACACGGGGAGAACATGCAAACTCCACACAGAAAGGCCCCAGCTGGGAGTTGAACCTGGAACTCTCTCGCTGTGAGGCGTCGGTGCTAACCACCACACCACTGTGCAGCCCGCCTACATTATTTGTGTTACTTCATTTTTTCAGCCTTTATTGACATAGGAGGGCACTTCTTTAACATATACAACTGAGTCATAACGAGTCATAACAAGTGATAACAGCAGTTCAGTGGATGCAACATTTGAAGAAGCTTTCATTCTCAAATAAACCAAGAATCACTTACTCCAGCAAAGATATAACCTGATGCATTGATGGTTTGCTACACTGAACTCAGGAAACTGTGTGGGAAAAGGTGGTACTTGGAGGGTAATGTATCTGTTTGTCATTTGTCACAAGCGAACTTCATCCAGTGACTTCAACAAAGTGCCATCATTGTCTTTTCCACTGCCCATTGAAGGCAGGAGTGCTGGAACTTCAATGTGTTCTGCTGTACAGATACTGACGCAGGTGCCATTTGATCAGTGTAGCTATGCAAAGACGAGCAACACTGGCATAATAAGGCTTCACCATTATTCCTGGGTTTTAGTTTAACCCTCATACCTGATTTAAAACACAACTTAATTTCTGAAAAGGGACATTTTTGTCCCCTTTTAAAACGCCCTAAAAACCCAAATTCTTTTGCCCAAATTTGAAGCCTTTAGGTGCCAGTATTTTCAAAATATGGAATGCAAAGTGGAATTATTGAGTAGGGATAATTAGGGTCTGGGATATGTCAATGATGAGCAACAACATTGATTTTTAGGGATTTTTATTTTTTTTGTTATGCCTGATTTAAAAAAAAAAAATCCTTAATTTCTGAAAAGGGCCATTTTTGTCCCCTTCTAAAATGATCCCCAAATTACCATATGTTAATATTTTTTTCCACTTTTTTTTTCCAGAAATCTTTTCTTCCACTTTAGTTCTGATCATAAGCACCAAGTTTTCAATTATTTTCAAAAAAATAACCCTTTAAATACTAGTGTATATGAGGTAAACACCAATTTCTGTTAAAAAATACACACAAAAACTGCTGTATTTTCAATATATGCAATGCAAAGTGAAATATTCTATGGGGGATTATTAGGTCTGGGATATGTCATTGATGAGCTACAACATCAGTTTTATCAGCTTTTTAGTTTTTCTGCAATGGCAGATTACAGAAATTGCTCCCATAGACATCCATTACAGCATTAGACTATGGCACACACACACACACGCAGTCCAGGATTATTTGGGGTTTTCGGTGCTCATCCTCGCTGACCACTGGGTCCCTGTGTGCTGTGCTGAGGAGGAAAACATTTTCCACCTCTTCGGCACATATGACACTGCATTGTGTGTTGCAGTGAAGGCAAATGTTGAGGAGCGCACAGGTCTGTGGCTCGCCTGCCGATGGACTGGGGGAAGCTCAGGCTTATTCCTTCTAATGGTCCCAACCATGGCGAGTTTTCATTTGAGCAGATCTTCATTCCAATACTTAAAGATAGCAATTTAGCTTATTATTTATATATTATTAAGCTTATTAGCCCAGGACGTAGGCCGATACATTTTAACACAGCGTCTAAAGCTCACCATTCCCAAACCCTTCATCGGTAAAACGGCCGATGTACGACTGAATTTCAATTGCAGCTAGAAACTGAAACATTCATATCTTAGATGTCTTTGGAAGGCTATGAGCTGCGCACGTCACACAGGCAACCCACACTTTGATGCCATATTTTGGGGGTTTGCTGGGGATATACTGCCGAAGCGCGCAGCGACCCCGAAAGGCCTCCAGCTGCTCATCGATGCAGACTTCTCTGCCCGGGGTGAAGAGGCGGGCGAGTCGGCTCTCCCACTTCTCCCAGAGAGCTGCAATCGGAACCAGTTTGCTTTGTTGCTGTCAATGGGGTCGTGTCAGCCGGTCATCAAAGGGATTCAAATCTTGTGCGTGCCATGGTTTGCCTGAACATGGCCCATCCAGTGCATCCCAACGACTGAGGGTGCTCTCACCTCGTGAGTGATGCATCCCGGCGACGATGAGCAGCCCGAGGAAGGCCTTGCAGCTCTCCTTTGTCGGTGTCCCTCCGGGCCTCTGTGGTGCGTCTGCCTTCCAGGTTGGTGAATTGAATGATTAGCTCCATAAGCTCATCAGTCAGAAAAAGATCCTAGGTGGACTTCACATCGGTTATGCGGGCGCATGCGTAGGTGGTCGGTCCAGGGCGAGCACAGGGTGCAGGCAGGTATCAGAGGGTGATGGCGTGGTTGTCAGACCAGGATATCTTGCCATTTCTTGACACCCACAGAATATCCAGGCCAGCAGTCTCATCAGTTTCATCCTCCGTGCTGTTATAATCAGAGCTGCTGGAGGGAGGGTGAGTTCCCATTCTTCATCTGAGGAGTCATCAGAGGAGGATGAATAGAGAGAGTCGCTGTGCCCTGGTCTGAGGACTTCCTCCACGGCTTGGACAACGCTGAATTTTTGTGCCATGCCTTCCAAACTTCCTTCTTCGAGGTGAATCAGGAAAATGAGAAATGTGCTCAACTCTTTAGGCATTCTAATGCTGGTGGAGCTGTCGTTGACAAACGAGGGTGCTTTCATCATGTTACCTCAAAGACACCTAAATTATTTTATTATGTTACCTCAAAGAAACTCAAACTATTTCTCAGTCTGACGACCTCGTAACATCACTGGGTCACACAGGTTTCAGTGTGTGTGTGTGTGTGTGTGTGTGTGTGTGTGCGTGTGTGTGTGTGTGTGTGTGTGTGTGTGTGTGCGTGTGTGTGTGTGCCATAGTCTAATGCTGTAATGGATGTCTATGGGAGCCATTTCTGTAATCTGCCATTGCAGAAAAACTAAAAAGCTGATAAAACTGATGTTGTAGCTCATCAATGACATATCCCAGACCTAATAATCCCCCAAAAATATTTCACTTTGCATTGCATATATTGAAAATACAGCAGTTTTTGTGTTTATTTTTTAACAGAAATTGGTGTTTACCTCATATACTCTAGTATTTAAAGGGTTAATTTTTTGAAAATAATTGAAAACTTGGTGGTTATGATCAGAACTAAAGTAAAGATAAAGAAGAAAAGATTTCTGGAAAAAAAAAATGACATATGGTATTTTGGGGATCATTTTAGAAGGGGACAAAAATGGCCCTTTTCAGAAATTAAGGATTTTTTTTTAAATCAGGCATAACAAAAAAATTAAAAATCCCTAAAAATCAATGTTGTTGCTAATCATTGACATATCCCAGACCCTAATTATCCCTACTCAATAATTCCACTCTGCATTCCATATTTTGAAAATAATGGCACCTAAAGGCTTCAAATTTGGGCTAAAAAGTTCAAATTTGTCTCTAAAGGGTTAATTTTTTTGAAAATAATTGAAAATTTGGTAGTTATGATCAGAACTGAAGTGGAATAAAAGATTTATGAAAAAAAAGTGGAAAAAAATATTAATATATGATGTTTTTAGGTCGTTTTAAAAGGGGACAAAAATGTCCCTTTTCAGAAATTAAGGAGTTTTTTTTCTACACAATGAAAAATTGCATTGTATATGTGTTTGAAATTCGAAAAAATAGTCAAAAATGCACAACTGGACCAAATATGATGAGTATCACTATCTACAGTGTAAAATTAGAGGAGAAAGTACACCCCAAGTGGACAAAAATGTCCCCTATCAGGGATTAGGGCTAAAAAAAGTTCTGTTCTTTGTTTTTCTTTAGCTTGGAAATACCCTTCAGTTCTTAAATACAATAATTGTTGTAAGAGTAGCTTCTATGCTAACCATCTAGGAGTCTATTGTTGTCTGTTGTAAGTACATAAAACCCACCCAGACCTGCAAGGGGTATGATGAGATCTCACTCTTGCTTTCATTCAAAACTTGAGAGTCCTGCCTGCAATTATGGGATATTGATTCAAGGCTTGAAGTTCAGCCCAGAACTTTGGGTCCTCTGCATCCTGCAGATGTAGCTATTTCCTGCACACATGTATAGCAAAATCATCTGACGCAGGGCAGCATGAAGAACACATGAAAAATATACAGAAACACTGCAAGATGCAACAACTTCTGTTCTAAACTAACCAGCTTGGTGCATCCTCTGTCCATCTCTGTACAAGTCTATGAGCTTCTGCTGCTTTTACGACATTTTTTCATATCATATATACAGATGGGTTTGGTTGATATGAACTTGAAGGTGCAGGCGTCATTTGGCTGGATACTGCTGCCGTACTACCAGCATACTCCTCCCTATACCTGCCAGCAAAGACCGGATATTAGCCCTTTCAGACCAAACTCGATCTTTGAAATGTGCATTTCAACGGTTGGTGCTGCACAATGACAGGTTGTAGCTTGGTAAGCTATTGGTGTTCTAATGAATACTCTCCCAGCCATTAGATGGAACACATCCTTCCAGGAACAGAAGGAAAGTTATTACACTGAGCTAATAGTGTGTGTGTGTGTGTGTGTGTGAATTCCCAGAACTGAAAAACGCAACTTTCTGATGATTCATACGGAACCAGGACTATCTCAGAGCGCAGCAGTTCTACTGTGTGTTGGAGCAAAGTTTAGCTGATTCATAGCAATGTTCCTGTTCTTGCTGCCGAGGCTGGTGATAGCACTTGTTTCAGCTCAGGTCAGATGCATCCACACTGCATACAAACCAGGAGCTCTCTGCCTGCTAATAACAACATCACAAGCTTGAAGCTTTGAAAATTTTACTCGCTTTGCTCTTTACTCCATGACTCCACCGACAAGTGAGGTGAGCTCAGTGAGGCGAGCGGATTGCATCTTGTGTTCGGTCTTAAGAGGCATCAATCTGGCATGTGAACACTTTGTGCACTTCGACTCGAGAGCGTCACAGATTGGTCATTGTTGGCATTAAGTGGCAGCTCTGCCGTGAGGTGCAGGTGAGGCTAAATAAAGTGGAGAACAAGCTGTGTCCTTTTGCTGTTGCAGCAGCATTAATAAGATGCTGGAACGGAGAAAAGACTCATTCTCGTTTCAAATAAAGCGTGGATGATTGTTAAGTTCAGTTCTCCACTACATCACATATATATATATATATATATATATATATACATATATATATATATATATATATATATATATATATATATATATATATATTCATTTCAAAGAGAAGGACAGGGTTTTATTTCAAATATTGTCAATAAATCCAACAAAGAAGGAAAAACAAACAACGTGTTGGTCTGGTCTTCTGTGTCCACATCCAGTTCCAGATAACTGTGGACTGGGCAACAGACTAACACAGTACACAAAATACTCTGGACTCTGTTTGCTGATCACATTAAAGGAGTATCTTGTGCTGTGTTCACCGAAGGCTTAAATTAGCATTATCCCAAGGTTAATTGTGTAGGAAATAAGCGGATAGTTTAAGATGGGTGGCTAAATTATCATCAGTGTGCACGGTAAAAATGATCAGGAATCTGCACAAAGGTGGGCTTGTTTTAAAGGAAAAGTCAGATTGTTGAAATCTCCTTGAAGGAGGGAAAGAACAGTAAATATTTAATATGCAGTATACCAGTCAGCATCAAGAAAGTGATGAGCTTTTCCAGCTTGACTGAGACATTTGTGATAACGGCTCTGAATAGCTCGGCACATGACATTTCCGTGCAACCGGTTTGAATTTTGAATTGAAAAATATGTTCGAGCAGCTTAAATGCAACGCAGCTTTGAATTAACAACGTTGATAGGTGCCACAGAGGTGAAAAATGGAAATTTGGATTTCATTTTTATCATCTTTTCTTGTTTGGGATCCAATTTAAGTTCTGTCATGCAGTAGATGAGATGAAACCGATGTTCGTTTTAAAGACCTGTAATACCGCCTACAGATAACCCATCAAAAATAAATACTCCAGCTTTTTTTCTGTCCTCGTTTATACAGCTGTAGCTTCTCAGAGCTCTGGGGGAAAAATTAGACTCCCACTCAGAGTCACAGCTTCTTTTTCTGTATTACCTGATGTGGAGTAAGAGGCTCCTTAATGCCCATAACATCTCACAAACTATAAATCATTCCAAAATTCTGAGTAAACGTCTGCGTGAATGTAAGTTTGGATATTGTGTTAGCACTGTGTAAGCCACATGCAAGTTTTTTTTCTTTACTAACCTGAATAATACAAGCCTCGCAGCAACACCATAGTCTGATCAGTTTGTGGAAGTGATCCAGTCATCCATCAGTGGGTTAACTGTCAAATCACAGGACTGGAATAAAATGCATTGATGAAATGTGCATATAGAAAGAGACCAGGTGTACAAGGCATGGAAAGATGTTAACACGAGTCAATTATGTGTGCCTCCCACCTGTGATGGAGAGCAGATTCATTTCTATTTAACAACAGAGAAAATTAAAGTTCATTGGGCAATATTGTTGTGAAGAGCAGCCAGATGGGACTCGTTTCTGAAATAGTGACAGGGAAGGGAGGAAATGATCAGTGGAGGAAAATGAGTCCATCAGTCTGTGACAGTCTAACTGGACATTGTAAAGTGGAAAAACAAACGTAAATTTGCTTGATTATTTTAGTTTAACCTTTCCTTAACCTTTATTCAAGAAATCAGCTCAATTAAAGTGCAAATTGTTTTCTGATTTTATGTTCAATTGAATGTTTGAGCTACATGACAAGTTGATGGTTTCATCAGTGGACTAGAATTAAATGGCAACTTCTGTATTTAGGATTATTAAATACAGGAACGCATTGTCTCTACTTCCAAGATTTGGACTGGACTTGGTTCTGAGTTGGGAAAAAAGCGGTTTGAATATGCTTTTCCGTACACTTAGAATCAGCTCCGAAGCTTCCTGAATCTTAAAGTTAAACTAAATTCATTTAAACACATTTTAAACATTGTAGATGTTGGAACATCTGGCTGTAAATGTTTTTGATTGATCACTGCTACCCCTATATTTATGATGACTTTTGCAAAGTCTGATGCCTTTTTTTAGTTTGTGATGTTGAAAGTTCTGATGGCTTCGCAGTCTCCTTTATGTGTATATGTAATCAGTTCTTGTGCACGTGTCTCTCTTGTTGCTGATCGGAGCTGATTCCTGTCATGCCCCCCGCCCCCACTTTCGTGAAAGGGATTCTAAATCTTAAGGATTTTAGTCTCTTGGTTAAAAAGAAGGTTTAAATTGTCTCATAAATTTATGTCAAAGCATGAGATAAGCTGCAATGGTAGGATATTTTTCCTTGTGTAATTGGATTTTTTACAGTTTGTCAGACACATCATTCCACTTGTAGAATAAATGTAAGAAATATCACATGTTTTTCCATTTTGCATTTCTTTAACTAATCAATTTAGCCTAAATAAACATTTAATTTAAACATTTAAACAATTTAATTCACTGTAAGGATTATCTTTTAAAATTATATTATATATATAATATTATATAAATTACATATTATAAAGATTTCTTTCTTTACAAAACACAGTTTCTAACGACTGACATGTAGCAACTAAACAAATAGGTTCTGTTTACAATCTGAGTTATGAAACTATCATGACAGAGTATGATATGAATCGATATTTGAGTGTCGTACGAGTACAAAAATGTGCGTAAGCCAGTGCATCACACTTCCTAATCTTTCCATCTAAAATGACTTGAGAAGAGCATTCAAAGCAATTATCACCTGTTGTTTTTGTCTCTTTTTTCCCCATTGATGCATCAAAACCCAAAGCTCAGCATAAAATTTAAAGAAAAGATGGTTTGCAGCCAAAGAAAGACATGCGGCTGCTCTCACTACCAGTTCACCCCAATCATTCTGATAAATAAATCGTAACAGATCTATTCGAGTTCAGTTCTGTATTTTTCTGTCTCCCAGTAGGCGTAAGAAAATCTCAACATGTGTTGCAGAAAGATGGATGATTGTAATGTCATTTTACTGCTAGAATCAGTGTTTCGTGTTCATTTATTGACAGATAAATGAGATAATTACTCATTCAGGCTTTTAATTATGTAAAAGTAGAACACATTTTATCATGGTTAGTAACTATTTTGAGTTTTTCTTTGGATCAGTTCAGTCTGAAGTCTAAACATAAACAGAGGAGCTGCATTTTGTTTTGTGTTGCGTCCTTCATATAGCAGCAAATCACCATCAAGTGCACTGTCCTGTCACTTGTGGAGCTAACGCTGCCCTTTTAATGGCGCAGCTCATGTTTTTTTCATTCTCTGGAAGGCAATTTTGCATTCTCTTGCTCTACTGATTTCGTAATATGAAGAACGGCGGCGCGTTCGACGATTGCTTTAAATGTGAAACATAAATGTGTATTTATACGCTACACTGATAAATAACAAACTGGCTTGGTTCGAGTCTTAATGAAAGTGTTGTGGGGAAATGATGAGTTTCAGAACAAACGCAATAAAATGCAGAACATAAATTGAATTTAGCAACTTAGAAGTCACATCAAGTCAAGAAATGAAAGGAGAAGAAAGGCTGGTGAGGGGTTACAGCTAACAGAAAGTGCCTGGTTATTGTTAATCTGAGACATTAACTCAGCAGAGTTGGCTTGAACTAGAATCTGAGATGCAAGATGAGACCGAAGATAATGGCAGCATATTCGGTGTCAGTTTTGCTTTTAAAATAATTAGAAATGATTTGCTTTCCTCTGCATCATGAGCTGTAGTCTTTGCCTGCGGTGATCTAAAAAAGCTGTGGTGTGCTGGCTTCCACTCCCCTCCCCACTGTGAACAAACCACAGCAATTAGGAAAGGCAAGATACATAATGTACAAAAGTCATTTATGATGGGTTATATTTAGAGCCCCAAGCCTTCCTCAGAGATAAAAGGTTATGGAGTTCTCTTTTGTTTCCAATAAATACAAGAAAAATGGGATTCTCCTGCGAACTTGTTGAGGGAAGGTTTATGTGTTTTTAACCAAATTCAGAGGATATTTTACGATGGGAAAACAAAAGTACTGTTTTACTCCGTACCGTGGCTCTCTCAGAAGACACAGAATTAAACATGAATTTTTAACATGAATTAGGTAGCTTCTGATGAATACCGAGCCAAGAGACAGTTCTGTCGTTTAAATACCATAAATATGCTGGAATAGAACATCATCGTATCATTTTATTTCTCATTTATATTCAGTGGATTTAACCGTAATCAGACCTTTCAGTTCTCCAGCTCACCTTTGCTCGAGCCTCTTTACACTCATTCTGTGTAAGTGTCACTGCTGAGGCAGGAATCTACAAAGAAAACCTCCACACACATATTCTAATGTTTGTTTTAGTCGCACAACCTGACGGCATTTTACACACATTATGGACTTAAGAATCTAAATAATGAACAGAAAGAACAGAAATTAAAGTTAACCTGCTAAAATTGGAATAGTCGGTGCAGTACAAATATGTATTGATGAATAAATACCTTTGATTTAAGAAAGAAATGAGAGGCAGCGCAGACCTTAGGCTTTCTGTGGCTCGTTTCAGATACACGGGGTATAGATGAACCTTGAATGTCTTCTTTCCCAAAAGGGTCCTATTTGTAGAGAATGACAGTTTTTTACACTAGATTACACTTAATTGTGCAGTAGGTTTTGTTTTGAATTAAAACTAGCAAATATGTGATGTTACACTTTATAGATATTTTATCTGTTTTGCTCCTAATGACTTTCTGTTTCTGACATGCCAAAACTTCTATGATACTGACTTAACTCATTTTAGTTCATAGTTCAGAACTCCTCCATTTGTATCCTTGAGGCAAGATCCTGAACCCTGAGTTGCTTTGGATTAAAAACATGCTCACTTTCTTTTTATTAATGTTCTGTTGCATGTATTGCTGCATCAGTCCAAAAACACAGTGTCACAATTCAAAGGTGAAAATCATGAAAATGCAGCCTATCTTTGTGCATATGTTTTGTGCAAAGGGCAGCAACGTTTGACTGCTCTGTGATGATGAAAATGTGTGAGCCATAAAACTGGCATCTAACCCTCACCATGTGCAGTACTTTCATCTTTCAAGGCTAATCTTGGTACATCAGAACAGCACAGTACAGTGGAAACTTTGAACTTTCAACCTGCTGCTCGTTTATGGATGAATAAATACCACTCACCCAACTCCTGCTACCTCCTTATAAGTGTTTCGATTGTCATTGCAAAACTCCACTTCATCACGTTGTTACATCAGTGTCAGCACAAGTGAACACAAGATCAATAGTGTGACGAAAGCAGCATCAATAGGGAAATGAGTCAAGGAAAAGAGTAAATGTGCAGTTTTTGAGCTGTAGCATTTTTGCGGCCTGGAAAAGTGTATTTTTTACATGTTTTGTGGCAGAATGTGTTGGCTGCAAACATTGGCAAATGGTTTGATTCATTTTCAGTCAACGAGATGCCACCTATTCAACCAATTCCATTCTCTTCTCTTTTGTTTTGGTAAAAAATTGAATCCTGCAACAAAGAGGGCCTTCCTGATTCTTCCTGAATGATTGTAAAGCATATTTTCCACATTTTCGGGGACATTCTTTCATGCTACCACCACGGCCTGTTAGCACTCAACACCATTTTACAAAAGCACTGTTGTAACATCCTGGGCTTAACGCCAGCCAAGACCGGTGATTGGGTAATCAGAAAGTGCAGTCCTCTTCCAGCTCCAGTTGCTCGTGTTCAGTGGCAGCAGGTGATGGACGCTGGAGCTGGCCGGAGTCGTCCGACGCTTAAAAGGAGGTCGCTGGGGAATTTTGGAGAAGCAGACTGACCGATTGCAATAACTGCACTATGAAAACTACTATGAAACCAGAAATACCTTTACTTTACTTTAAATCCTTCAACTCCATTAAGATTAAGATCATTAAGATTAAGATCGGATTTATAGATTTATAAGATCAGAGGAAAATATTGTGCTCTTTACAAGTGCTTGGTTTTATTTTAGATCATTTGAAACCATCTTTGTTCTCCATCAGCTGTCATTTTTGTGTCACAGAATCCGATTTTAAAGCGAGTGAACTTCTATCTTTTCAGTTCACTTAGAAATTTGGAGAAAGTACATGTTATTCTGGAGTCTCAAATTATCTTCTGAGATTCTGAATTAATCAACTGAAAAAATAATCTGCAAATAATGCATGGCTTTCATTGCATACATTTTATGAAGTGTTGTTTTAGTGATTTTCCCTCACTCGAGCCTCTGAATGCTTCATCCAATAGTGACAAATTAGATACTAAACTGACTGACTGGTGCTGCAGAGAAAGTCTGTGGAGTCGCCTCTGAAGCAGATGCATTCCTCGTCGTCCAGTGACCTTGATGATTCAAAGACCCTGCTGATCAAATTCACATTGACTAACAGTAAAGATGCTCATGAAGTCTGTTATTAACCGATGTTACCCCTCCTGTGTGGATACGTGGAGTCCGTAAGTGGGACTTTATTTAGAGAACTGAGAAATTTGAGTGATAGAAACGTACTTTGTACATGACAAATATAAGGACACGTACTAAAAATATGAGTTGACCAGTCACAAAAACCGCTCACTCCAAAAGAAGATGCATCATATGTTGAATATGGGGGGTCAACCAGTCGAGCTGCACGGCGCCCAGAGGCTGAAGCTGCGGGACACTTTCCTTCCCCCCTTATTTCTTGTGTCTTAAAAAACTAATTTAAGCAGACGCTGCTGGTTTTTATGTTGTAATATTTTGACCGACTGTTTATTAGATGTCTTAGTCATCGTAAGCGGGATTATGTGGTTTTTACTCTGAAGGCTTTTCCAAACCCGTCGCATGCAGCTTGGTTTCCGCTTGCACTGTCAAAATTTCTGATATGATTCTTATATTGCCAACAAAATCAGCAGAGTACATCCAACATAGGTAAATGAAATGAATTCAAAGCCTGGCACCATGTTCCCTCCCTGGCTGTGAGGTAATGGTAATCCGTTTCTCTGTGAGATTCAGCATTGTGTTGTCTGCCTATAGAACCTTGTGTTCTTATGTGAGTGCCTGAGAGCCAGTTAGTTTCCCCCCTTCCTTCAATCATCTCTATTCTCTCAAGGAATAATCTGAAACGTCCTTTTTTTCTTTATAGATTTTCTTTGCTTTGAGGCAGAAAGATTAATTTCGCATGTGAATTTGAGACTATGTGTGTGGGCTTGCATTTTTTAGAACAAACTGTTCTTGGAAACTGAATTCTGAGTTCGAGTGGGGAAGGGGTGTGTGATTACTCCCTGCAAACCCACTACTGACCTATCTCATCAGGGTTACATTGTAGAAACCCAGCAATCTTCTGCTGTTACAGGAAATGAATTGGAATGGCAGTAGAGTCAGAGTGGGAAATCAGAAAGGCTGGGGCCATCTGACAGTTTGTAAAGAAGCAGCAGAAGAAATCACAAAGACCTCTGAGCCTTGGAGCTTGTTAGAGACAAAGCCAGGACATGTGATTGCAATCAGGGGGAACAATGTTGGGTGTAATAACTGGTTTGATATCAGCTGCTCCTCTTTCTGTCTGTGAGATACTTCAGTCTGTGACAGTACATCTACCTCAGAGGTTGATTGGGAGTGTCCCGGCGATGGGCCGAGGAGGTGAGCAAACCTCATTTCTCTCTTACTGCATCCTAAGCGGCAATGACTCATGACTGGTTTACTGCCCTTCGAGTAAACAGTCAAATTTGTGGAGATTGATGGTTGGTGTGGTGCTGTGTGGCTATCTCAGGTCCTCTCCCAATTCTACTCAAACAGATCCCTCCCTCAGGCCTCAAAATAAAATTCCCATCATGAGCCAAGGTGAAGACTGAAACAGCTGAAGAGTAGGCTCTCATTCTGCTCTACATGTGTCCATGTAAAATACATTAATATGTAAGTATAGTGCATCTGAAATCACCTGCTTGTAATGCAGGGGTCCATTATATCTGCCTGCTTCAGCTGATTTTGATGGTAATGTCTTATATATCATTTCTCTTGTATCCATCCCGGCATAATTAATGTGTGTAATTAAGATTTCCATTACAACAGAACAGCTGTTGTTAGCTTCATGCAGATAATAGACTTAGATCGGACTAAGATAAATTTGCTTTGTTGATTATGTTAGGAATTGCTTAGCTTCTTGTTTTATGTGATGTAGGCACAAGCTAAGCAAATGACAGCTCTTGTCTTTTATGTGCCTTCCCCGTCCTCAGACTGGACCTGAAATGTATAAAAAGAACAGAAAACAATTTCTGCTGCAGCTAAATAATTAAGTGCTCTGTCGGATGTCACTGATGTTGTTTTGTTGGAGTGAGCTCTGGCTGTTCTGGAAACTGGGGAAGGTGTTATGAGAGCATAGAAAAATGTACTCCGACCTGACTGCTTCTCCAAATTACTTTGAATGAAATAATGACCCAGAGCTTTTTTAAGAGCCTCTTCGAAAGGTTCAATCAGTTAACCAAATTGAATTAGTTGATTTTATCAAATAATATATATACACTGGGCAAAAGTTTCAAATCCTAAAAATAATGTGAGGAAACATGAGGAAGAACAGCACCAGATCAGAACCTCTTCTGTGGATTTCAGCCTCTTCATGTAATTCCAAACTGACTGGATGTTTATGGAGGTCAGGGCTCTGAGTGGGTCTTACCATCTGCTGCCGAGGATTCATTTACTCCACCTTCTCTGCTGGGGTGTTGTCACGCCTCCTGGTGGTTTTGTTTGGTAGACAAATTGCTTAAAACGTCTGCAATGTAATATGAGACTGACGAAGGGCTGGAGCATCCTGATATGCAGAATGTGGACTTTAATTTGCTGACCTGAGCAGTGTGTGTTGGCATCATGCTTGCATTGCATTTGACCTTTTAATGCAGACTCCATCAAGCCATCTTGCTGGTGTGCTCCTTTTATCATGGAAAACCTGTCTGTCTTCTTGCATGTTCGAGAGTTTTTTTCAAATATTGCCTCTCAAACTGGGCCTCCAGGGCCTTAAACATATTTGTTTTTAAAAAGGAAAATATGCTTTGTCATTTCAATTATTTAAGCTTCACAAATAGTCTATCTAATATATATTTCTGTCAGAATATGAGCCAGTCTCCCTATACTGTTCATAAGAAACTCATGATTAGCTGTCTCCAACTGTCAGTCCCACTGCTGCAGGATTTTAGGGGTGTGCAATTACAAAGATAAACTTGAAACTGTATTTGTGGAGGGAATAATGCAGGTTTTGCTATCGCTGTCAGTCTCGCTCCGATCACAGCATGCATACAGGAGGTTATTCCTGGAGAAGTGATGTGCTCATGACACGCAAATCTGTACACAATTACTGTTGCACAGACTTCAAGGGGACAACGAGAGTCTTATTTCTCCTACAATACTGTCGCATACAATAGAACTGTTGACAGACATTCTGCTCAGCATCATTTCATCAGTTTGCAAAGACAGGCAGCAACTGAAATAAGAGCCGAGACAAATATGGTTATAAAACAATTACACAGTTCAAGTATTACAAGGCCTGGCAGTGAGTGGATACAGGTTCCTGCTGTGATCCTTTATCTACATACATTTGACCAATATGGCCTGTAAAAGTTATTATTTTTTTCATTATGACATAAACTTTTAAGTCCTAATGTTATTCAAGCAGTCCTTTGACTTTCTTTTCCTAAAACCAAACACCTTTTTGATCATTTTAATGTTTTTATTCCTATGTAATTATCTAAAAGCCCTTTCCCTCCAGACATGAACCACTCACTTGAGATCTAAAAAGGTATCCTAGTTTATTTGAAGGCTTACTTTTTTATCTTCGTTCATATTTTTCAATATTTCCTCTCTGCCACAACTTTCTCCTAAGAGCCACAGGTGGCTCAAATTTAGCATTTGAATATTGGAATATGTCATGATACTGTAATTAGTTTGTTATCTTTGAATAACAGACTTTATCTTCCCACACCTGGAAGACAACATTTAATACATAATAACAGAAGTAAAATGTCACTGAAAGGCCAGTTCCTTGGAGCAAATGAAAGAAGAAGTAGGATCCATTTCATTTTACTGCCTCCTTCACACCATCACGGGCAAAAATAAAGCCCAGAAACTGTCCTTCAGAATATGAAGTGGATCCTGTGAATTGTGGCCGGGGGTACACATTACAATTATTTATAAATCTGCTACATTACCCAGGTGCATATACATTTAGCACCTGCTTAATTTTAACGATACACTTTTAGGATGAGATTATCTGCTGAAATGCTGCTGTGAATCAAGATTGAAAAAGGTGCCTGTGAGAATGTTACATTTCTTACAGCTGCTTAGACTGTGTAATGAATATTTTACTAATCTGTCTAATAAAATATGCATAGAGTCCATCAGCAAGAATGTCTTACAAATTTAGATTTTTATATTTCCTCTGACTGTTGCATGAATTTTTAAAGTTAATCTTAAGTTTCCACGTGTTTATTAGTTGAAAGTAACCAGTTAAATTGACTAAATGTACACATCCGTGCTGATGCTATCGTTGAAGCTGGCAAACGACCAAATGAAAGAGCTACCTTGTCAGCTTAACTTGAGGCTTAGCTTGACAGAAAATAGATTCCATATAGCTTAAAAGGGAATGCCAACATTGAGTGTGTAAATTTACCAACGTGCAGGCCGGTGCCAAAGCGCTGTAAAAACTGGAGCCATGTCTTTATGCCACGGTGAACACGTTTCACCTTTTGTGTGTTGTTTGAGCCTCCGTCCAGTGCATTCAGAATTTCTAAAGACAAACAAAGTTATTGAAATCTAATTTTGCCTTTTAGCTGTTGCAAACAGCAGCTGGCCTCGTGAAAATGACCTGAAGTTCAGGCTAACTTACTGAGAATTATTGCAGATTCTGGGTTTAAAGCCGGCTTTAAAGTAAAAAAGTAGAATTCTGACTTTGAACCTGTCACAACACCCCCAATATATATACACCTCTCTCTTGCAATACATGCTCTCTCTGAGTTTGTTTAATCTCAGATAAATATGTGATTAACCACTCCACTAAGTATGGATGATTAAAACAGCCACCAAGTTAATACAATTTGGTCTCTCAATCCTAATGAAATTACCTGTGCACTCCGCTTGTGTCACGTCCTCTTTCTGCCTCTGAAACACACAGAGGCTGCAGGTTTATTCTGGCTTTTGTCAGTCTGCATAATGGCCTACAATAGCCTGCTTTATTTCAGTTGGCTGGGTAAATCATTTAAAAAAATTGACCTGTCAGAATTATGGTCAAGACGTCTTGACCAAAGATGTGGAAGTTTAGTGAAAATTTACCTGGTGTTAGTGATGTGAATTCAGCTGCTGGAGTGTTTTTCCAGCATTTCTAAAATATTATATTATAATTATATATTAGACATTTCTCAGTCGCAAGTCCCCACCAGCGAGGCAGCTAAAAGCCTCACCAGGCATCAAGGTGACCGCGTGTGGTGATAGTTTACCTCACAAAGAGCAGCCTCATATCAGGGATTTGATCATTTCCCACCAGCTGTTATGTACTTGTAACAGTTAAACATGCGATGGGGTGTATTTTTACTGTTATCACTATTAGAAATTGTAGATAGCATAATGTAAATATATGAAATTACTTGTATTTTCCTTCACTTAGAAGTTTTGTTTGATTGCTGTGCTATAGTTTTATAAAAAATTAGTTTGTGTTAATTCCATATTATGTCCATTTGAATATTAGTTGCACCGAATATTTATGCCATGGTCCTCAAACAGCAAAAAACATACATGAAGCATTCCTCAGTAAGCAGACACACTAACCAGAGTACAGTCACGTACCTTCACATTTATCGGGGTTGCATTGGTGCTCATACCTGCTACCAAACCAATAAGCCTGTTAACTGACGTTGGTAAAGTACAACAGAAATTCAGTGACAAAAACACATTTTCACAATTTACCTGGTAGTCCTGCAGCTTCACTCATGTCTTTCACGTCGCCCACATCGTATGCACCATCAGACAAATCGCTGCTGTTGTGACAAAACAAAACTGAAAATCTGCAGCATATAATCAGTTAAACAATAAATATGTAAAGGTACACCCGTAAATTATGTTGCATTTAAAAACCGTAAAACACCAGAGGTTAAGTGAAATAGCTCTCTTGTGCTGCGTGTGCAATGTTCCACTAAAGTTACTGAGATTTGTTGTTTGGTTCGATCGGAAGGTCGCTGATCAATGCCTAACTTCCCCAGTGTTCATGTCACATGTCAATTGTGTTCGATACAGGTGTCTGCTGTAGTGTATCTCATCATATCTCATCTTAACAGCAGGTAATAAAGATTTCAGTTTCCCTGATAAACATGTTTATATGAGACGGACAGGTGACCCACACATAACTACCAGTGCTATTTGTGAACGCCACGACAAACAGAGTTTATTGTTGTTTACGATTGCTCAACGTGAGCTTTAAGACCACCAGTTGGAAATGAAACTAATGTAGTTGAAAACACTCGTCCTAAGCACAATGCAAAGGCAAACTGTTGATGAATATCAACCATTTGGCAGCATTCAGTAACACCAACTGGTTATATTTAAACACAGATCGATGACCTCATCGGCCACTTCTGCATCTACTTCTCGTCCATCTTGAAACTCTGGTTTTAAAGATTTTCTCCAGGGTTAGAAAACGGTGGTCACAAAGTTTTGGTTTGTCAATCTGGAAACCATAAACTATGCGGTAGCTCTCTCTAAATGGCTTTATATTGATTTGCAGTGATTCTCCCCTCTAATGAGACAGGTGTTAAACCATGCTGACAAAAATGCCTCTGCAGTGTAACGGAGCCACTGAATCTGCTCACTGAAGGGGTCAAGGGTTTAGGTTTTCCTTTCATTTTTCACTTGTCCATATTTAAAAGCCTAGAATTATAATTAGCATATGATTTATTGTTTTAGGGGGGTTCGCCCACTAAGATTGCACCAATTTCCCTGACAAAGAGCCCACACACACACGCAGAGTCACCCCTTTAAAATCACCTACTGCTAACAGCAATCTGACTATAATTTCAGGGTTTACACAGGTATAATTACAAACATCCAATATTATGTTATGATAGCTTTAGCCAACCTTAACTACCACAGGGCTGAACTGGCACTGATTAAGCAAACCCAGAATCATGTGGAGTGTGTGTTTTAGGAGTATCGCATTACTGTTTGTCTTTGAAATAAAAAGTTTCAACTCACAAGCTTTGACATTGTAATAACAAAACAGTGCATCATTACACAGGGAAACGTGCACAGAAGCTAAACAGTCATAAATAATTCCTGCCGTGAGCCCTGTGATTGGCACAGCTGCGGGTGTAAATGCATATGATTAACAATAGCACTAATATTGACTTGTCACAACACCCTCCAAATTACATGCACTTCTGTCTTGCAAAGTGCACCATGTAGACCATTAAAAACAACCGCTGCATATTGACATGATGCCATTATCCATACAAACGAGAACATCTGCTTTGTGTTAGCTCATGTGCTTTAGTTTGAGCACCAGCATAACAGGCAGTTGTTCAAATATCAGCCTCTATTTGAGTAAAATTACAGATATTAACCATCAAATGCACACCTCTATTATTCCTTAAACTATCCCTCTTTCATCATGTTCTAGTACAAAATGTAATAAGATCTTTTTTCCTTTTTTCATGCCTTTGTAAGTGGTAAGCATGCTATTTAAGACTCACAAATTCTTCAACATGTTTTCTCTCACAGCGGCGGTTCAGGTGACAACAAGTCCGCAAGTATAAAGATGCGCCTGAAGCTTTTTATCTGAGCAATAAATAAATAAATAAATGTTCTTTATTTGTCTGAGTTTGTTCAATCTCAGACAAATATGTGATTAACCTCTCCGCTCAGTGTGGATGATTAAAAAAAAACACCAAGTAAATACAATTAGGTCTTCATTCAGAAGCAAAAATTTACTAAAAATGCTGGTCGAGGATTAACCACAAAAATGTGGAGTAGAGCACGCTATTATAATTATGTTTGTGTAATTACTGTGTTGATGTGTGGGTTTGTTAGATGAGACTCCATTTTACTTCCAGATAAAACAGTATGAACATTAAACTCCCAGTTTACAACTGAGAAATGTTTATGAATAAAAATACGCATTTTTTTCTGAAATGTTCATTTTATCAATAAGCAAAGCTCATGTTTGTGTGTTTTTCTTTGAAAAGGCAACACGCAGTAGGATTTTAGTTTATGACCTAATCTATTGGTTTATGTGGATTTGTTTCAGGAAAACAAAAACCATGTATTCAAATTAGCTCAGTATTTCTTAGAGCCTTCCAGAATACATCAAAGATTTCCTTTTTAGAGCACGTGCTCTTATTAATCTGACATTAGCTATATATTTCCTGGAAAGAATACTAATTCCAGTGACATTTTCCATTTCTCATGCAGGTAAATACTGAAGGAAATGGGAAGAGGAGAGTAAATGTAAAACTGAAACAAGCTTGAAGGAAGAGTGAATGAACCTGGCGACCTTTTCTAATTGAGTGGTACAAAACTTTTAGAGATGACATTTACACACACAAGGCATTCAGAAGGGTCTTTGGATTTTAAATGGATTCTTATTGTATTAATTGTGGGTCAAATGCAAACAGGGTTCTGGTGGGCAGTTTTATCACCTTAATAAGGACCAGTAGATTTAAAATTTAATCAACTAAGTTTGTGATTTCACATAATACTCATGTATCAGCAATTCAGTGCCTGAATATAGATGATATAATGGTTTTTTTTAATATACATTTTATATGTTATTTATTTTATTGAGTTAATTAGCTAGTTAGTCATGTTATCTTGCAGCATGCAGCTCTATTAGCTACCTTTGTTTATGGGTCAAAAACTGTGAGATGCCAGCTTTAGCATTCGGATTGTCAGTTGCAACTCAGAAAAATGGGAAGTTGAGCCAATTAGTTTATGTGTCTAAAATCAATCAAACAACAGCTGAAATGTAATTTAAAGAAAAATGGTTGCACAAAGAGCAAAACTGAAACAAACCAGGACAGAAATGTATTCAGTAATCATAATGAAGAAGAAAGACATGAACCCAAATCTTCTACTGTGTCATGCCACCGTCATACCTTTGAGCGGGTGGAGCGGGTGTAGTCCAACGTCGTCTCAAGTGAATGTGAGACTCAACAACTGCCTTTTTCAGACATTATAATATCTCAAATTTGTTCTTTTCACACAGTGAAACTAAAATCCAAAGACACATCCACCTGCTTTACCAACTTGCCGATATATACACCTGCTCGAGTGAGATCTCTGCCCTGCAGCTGAGACACCTGTCTGCCCCTCTGCCTCTTCCCTGCTGCTCCGTGAAGACTAGCAGTGTCTTTGAACTCATTTAGCAATGTACAAGCAACAGAATACACTGGATATATTCTGTTGCTCCTGAACTTCTCCTTGGGACATCATTGTATATGCAGATGGACTGAAAATAACCGCACTGATGTCTTTTTTATTATTTGAATGGCCTTTTTTTCAGATGACGCACCAGTTGTATGTAGTGTGCCCTCCATGATGTTTGGGACAAGGTTCCCCCTCTGCTACTCACTGTACAATTCTAAATCAAACTATTTAGATGTAATTAAAGTGTACATTTCAGACTTTAATTAAAAGTCATTTTCATACATTTCAGTTCCACCATGCAGAACGCATACCCCCTCCTTTCAGGGCTCCATAATGTTTGGGACAAAGTAATGTTGGGTGCATTAAAGCAGCCATGTTTGGTACTGTGTTGCATATCCCTTAACAGTATGTTTGGGATCATTATCTTGTTGCGAGAAGAAGTGCTGTTCAATGAGTTTGGAGGTTGTGGAGGAATAAAATCTTTCTCAAGTCAAATAAATGAACAAAGTCCGTTATGTGCCCTGGTAGTTGATTTAATCGAAACACATGCTCATACAGAACATGGAGAGCTCTCCCGTTGCGGCGCGTCATACAAGCTTTTATACAGTGGTACAGTGGAGTTATTTCCTGTCTGGCGCATGAGGCGCAATCTCGTGAGGTGCATGACGTAGCTTAACGTAAACCAACAGGATCTTCTCACAGTAAAGCCTGCGCATCCCACACATGAAACTTACAGATAAGGACACAGATGTTCGCAGGTTGCAAGTTGCAGGGCAGATTATACTATTAATATCATGTTTTTGCAAAGCAGAGACAATCATGTTGTTGAAAACAGAGACAAAGTGCAATTAAAGTTCAGTGTCTGGTACAGCAAACATTACATGAATATAAGATTTGCCTGCAACATGGGTATATAAGATTACCTGTAACTATGAGTATATAAGACTACCTGTAACATAAGTATATAAAGTATATAAATTCTTTCACAAGGTATTTACTGGTACTTGAGCAGATCAGATGTTTCTATCCAGCTCAGAGTAATTAATTGTGCAGCTCCATCATCAGAGAAGATAAGCGTGCCAGTACCTGTGGCAGCCATAACACCCCCACCGCCATGTTTAACAGATGGACGACCAGGTTTTGGATCTTGGGCACTTCCTTTTCGTCTCAACACTTTCTTCTTGTTGTCACTCTGATACAGGTTCATCTTGGTCTCGTCTGTCCAGAACACTTTAATCCAGAAGTCTGCAGCTCCTTTAAGGGCTTTTTGGCAAACTGTTTGGTTAGCATGTTGCCATGCGGCCTCTGTGGATAGCAGTCTCTGACAAAGACGCACCTGCCTCCTGAAGACTGGTTCTGATCTGTCCAAAGGTTTGACCGATGTTTTATTCCTGTTTTTTCAGCCTCATACTAGCTGCCTTGACTTTCATTGGCACAGCTTCTCTCCTCATGGTGAATAATGGCAATACCAAATGATTCACAAATACCCGGGAAGCCAATTGTCCCAAACATTATGGAGCCCTGAAATTAGGGGGAATATGTATAAAAAGGGTTGTAATTTATAAATGGTGGAACTGAAATGTATGAAAATTACTTTCATTTAATGACCTGAAAGTGCACTTTAATCACGTCTGAATTGTTTGGTTTAGAGCAGAGGTGTAACTCAAAAAAAAATGGGACTTTGTCACACACTTTGTGGAGAGCATTGTGTTTCATAAGAGCCCAATAGCAATCTAGTAATGTTTCCATTGTACCTGTGAGTTGCTATGAAGTCATAATTAACTTCCTTTCATGAACAATTTCAGACCAGTTTCACCATGTGACAGAAGAAACAGAAAAATATGTGAACGAGAGCAAATTTATTGTGTTAAAGCTATGGTAGGTAATCCTAGAGAGCTAGCAAGAGAGCTAGCAAGATTCGAAAGTGTCCACTCCTCTAAGCTCCACCCCCCCTCCCCATTCCGTCAGTGCTTCATCCAAAGCCCATGCGCACATGGAGCAGGGAGCCGGCAGAGGGGGGCGTAGGCAGAAAGCAGAGGCATCTGATTGGTTTTTTGTAGGCGACCAGTCAGCTTTTTCTCAGTCCTGCAGCTGCCACAGAGGTCTGATTATTTTCGTCCCTTTTTCTAAATACATCTTGTATAGATTTCTCTCAGGATAGACGGACCATTTCACCCAGTATTACAAAATGTGTTTCTGAACAGGATTACCTACCATGTCTTTAATATAATGTATATGTGAGCACAGAGATAGGAGAGTAGCACGCTTCATGTATGGTTAGAACTTTTTTCTCTGATTGGGAAGGCCTAAGTTATAAAACATGTCATCTAGTTTAAACTTCAGCTGCCGGCAGCTCAGGTTCAGGTCAGGTCAGTCAATTTACATTGTTCAGAATTGTCAAGTTGCTGGTTGATATTTTTATCAGTTTAGTGTTTTATTCACATCATCGATATTGAATTGACAGAGTTGCTAAACTCAAAGTTTATTGTGTTTGGGTTTTCAGATAGTAAGGTTGTGTTGATGCTGAAAACATGTGCAGCGTTCCTGTTTTATTGTAAAAAACTGAGTCAGAGATGGATAAAGAGCCAGATCAATACAAAGCATCGATAATGGAATTAATAAGATCTTTTTCCATCCCTACCCATGAGCATGTACATATTGGATCCTGGCTTGGACATTGCATGTTTCATAATAACGCTGCATGAACCGTGTGAATAGTTTTCTCCGTACTTCAGAATTTTATCCAACAATAAAAAAAATGCGACAACCTAAAACAATATGCACGATTCCTTTTTCGTTCCATCCATCTCGTTGTAGGGGGAGCACAGCTGTTTCAGCAGCCAGCCATCATCAGTGTCACCAGATCTCAAATGGGTTTGCAAACAACAACTGTCAGAGAGCAGCGACTTAAAATTCCTTGTTTGCTTTCTCCAGGATCGTCTCTGTATTTACATGTACTACAGTATCAGCCTGTTGACAAGAGAAGGAGACGTGTCGCTGTAGACCGAGCATCTGGTTTTGGTGTTCAAGAGAAAAATGGGGATAGCATGCTGACTTCTCAGTAAAAATAGCATTGCTTTGTTTTAATCAGAGCGCTCCCTCTTCTTTTCTTCAAATGCAGCAATCCCCATCACACGCCTCGCTCCTCTGCTTTCCAGAGACGGCATTGTGAGTGCACACGTTGACATTTTGAGGCCAGGATTAAGCAGGTAGTCTGACACCTTGACTGGTGGCTCGATTAATGCTGTCACAAATTGAGACAAGTATGAGGCCGGTACAAAGCAATCGTGAAATTAACACTGACTAAAACATCCCCCTGCTGCTGTGGCCACATGTGAATATGTTCGGTAGGTGTAAAGGATAAATGAGGCATATATTCACAGCTGACTTCCCGTGACCCTCAGGTGCAGCGCGTTACTTCAGCGCTTTCAGTTGACTGAAATGAATGTCTTTGCTGCTGAAAGCTTCAGAGCAGTAATGGTACCTTCAGTGCCTGAGAGCGAGAGGAGTGCTGTCTACTTTAAGGGAAATCACTCCATCATTCATTCATTCATTCACTCCCCTCGAATACTAAAAACTTAATACTGCACTCTGTGGTGAGTAGTAAGTTTGGACTCTTGTAAATCATAATCATTTTGCACCAGCTGGCATTAGTATCACCTTACTGCCGTGTAGACATCGTTCAGGTAAAATGCTGTAATGGACTCGGTTCTGTGCAGCACATGTATTTCTGGAATAAAGAATTGTACTTTGTAGCAAATACACATTGTGACTTAATTCATCTTTCCAAAAAAAGGCATCCTTGTACCTTCATACCTTGGCTTTGTTGGGCTTTGCTCTGCTCGTCTTGCACAAGGACTGCTTTCAGTTTACACATAGGTGCCCTGAGAGGTTTTCTCTAGAAAAAGAGCTTTAATTCAACATACTCGAAATTTGACTTATGGCGCGTTTCCACTAGCTCGCTTCGGCTCGGCACGGCACGGCTCGGCGTGTTTCCACTAGCACGCAGTACCTGCAACCGGGTTGATTTTGGTATCACCTCAGCTCTGGTTCCAAGCGGGCCGAAGCGTTACTAAAACGTGACGTCAGCCGACTGCCTTCCACTGATTGGCCGATGAGTGTCATCACTTTTTCAATACTGTTTTGTCAGTTGGCCAGGAGTCTTCTCTGGCTCTCTTCTCTTGCCTTCTGCGCAACAGAAAGCCACAGGGTGAGCAGCAACACGAGCGCCTCCATGTCCTCCATGCTATCCTCCTAGTATGTTGTTGTTGTTGTTGTTCTGGTCGCGCAGCCGTGTTACGACGACCCCGCCCACTTCGAGGAGACACAAAGTGATACTCGGTTGTAATGGAAACACAACCAAACCGAGCCGTGCCGAGCTAGTGGAAATGCGCCATTAGTCTGTGGTTGTTTAAAGTGAACCAAACATGGAAGTGCTTAACACTATATGTGTTTGACCTGGTGTATTTATGATCTATGCCTCCTAGTGTTCAATATAAAGAAATATATTAGTTTTTGAACGGGTGAAAACTTTCCTGGAACTATGGGAAAGGCTAATTTTAGGTGTTTCGTCATCCAGTTTTATTGCATTATACCCAATAAAATCACCGGGACTGAACAAGACTGATAACGTAAGGGAGAGACGAGTTAAGAGGTCGGTCATTTTTGTAAAAAAAAAAACGTTTTTAACCTCTAAGCTGTCGTGGATTTATTCTATGGGTTACACATTTCAAAAGTGTTAAATACGGCTTTGAAGTTTTCCATTTGTGTTAAAACTTAGCGATCAGTTTGGAAATTAAGCTTGTTCTTTGTCGGTCTGCTCGCCATACAACTTCTTGGCACACACTCTGCAAAAAGTTTAAATTTCTCAACATACTTCGGATAGATTCTGTTTGCAGGAATTTTTTTGCTGGACTGAAGCTGGACTCGGATGCGATATAACACATGTGAAAACAAGGCGTGAAAGTGCAAAACCACCGACTGTCATGATCATATGTGGCTGTTGTTTTGGTTTCTGAGTTCTCGGCGGGGCCGGGCAGTTCTTCTGGGAGTCTGTTCCTCGTCTCCCCTCATTATGCGACGCTTATAGGAGCTGCAGGAACAACCAGTTCTCACTTAACTGTGGTAATTCGGCCCTCTCCATGTTCTCTGTCAATTATTATTCCTCCCCAGTTTTCCAGCACTCTCCCATCCTGTCCATCCTCCGTGTCCAAACCGCATCTCACCTGTTCCACCTTCCATGGTCGGATCCTCAGCCTGTCTCTGCCTCAACCCGCCTGCTCGCCGTCCACTCTAAGCCAAGTAACACAGCCTGTACCCTCCTCTCCAGCTTTAACCTCATCTGGATAAAAGTAAGAACAAACATTTTGCCTTATCTCAACATCCCAGGAACCTGGAAACTTCACCTAACCTTATCCCTCTTCCTGCAGCCTCCCCAGTGCTCCTGGATTCTGTCTCCGTCAAACATTCCCACTGTATTTAATAAATCCTTTCTTTTGAACATCCCTTCCACTCTTGAGTCCTCGTACTTTTCAGGCAGCTCGGATCTAGCCGTGACACCGACAGTCTGTTACATACTTTCTTTTTATGCATGCAAACGATGCAACAACTCCACTGTAGCTGTTCAAATATGTTCATCTGCAGCATATCCAGACTGGCTCTCTGTTTGTGTTGCTATCAATACAACACGTACAGTATTTGGACATAACCACAATAAACGAGCAGCAAGATGGATTTCAGCAGAAAATATGAAGCAGGAATTCTTATCAAAACATGGACTTGCGTGCTTTCCACCCTCTTGAGTATTTTCTGCTGTATTCACACATGGGCACACTCGCTGATCTTTTGAACCGCCTCCATGGCTGCTGCCGATGTAACCTCTGCTGGTCACACACTCAGAGACAGATGCCAACCTGGAGCGGTGGGCAGCCATGAAAGCACCCAGGGAGCATGGTGCCTTGCTCAAGGGCACCTCAGCCGTGACAAGGAGGTGGACTGACACCCCTCCAGCTATCAGTTCCACCAAGTGAGAGTGGGAATCAAACCGCCAACCTTCCGGTTATTGGACAACCGACTCTAACCACTGAGCCACAGCCGTACATTTTGGTGAAGTAAACTCTATTAGAGTACCTGTCATTATTTCTACCTTTTATTTTTAAGATTCAGTAAGAGCTAGAGCTTCTTAAGTAAAATCAAACATTTTATAAACGTAATATGAATTATGGGGGAAGAGTAAGTTTTACTTAGGTTTCCTCATACAATTTAAATGTTTAATAGTTGTATGTACATAAACATAGAAATACTACATAAACTTTACTCTGAAAGTGTATCGTTAAAATCTACTAAGTTACTTCATAACAGCAAATACTACAGATATATCAAATTTACTTAAAATTTTGAATAAAATGATGTTCCTGCCTATGAAAAACAAGTAGAGTTTACTTAATTTGTTTAAATAAATATAACTTAAAACTTAGATGTAATTAAGTAAATGTTACTTAATATCTTCAAAACTGTTATGTTTAATGGTAAGTAAAATTTACTTGATACTGGCAAGTGAGTGTTACTTGATATTGCAGCATTAAATATTACTTAAATCATTTGAGTGCAAATACTTACAAAGGGTTTTTGAAGTAAATCTTCTGAGTTTTTTTTTTCAGTGTGGTCTTGCTGATTAAATATTCCAGTTTTTTTTTTAATGGAGTTACATTTCAGTTCAGACATTTTTAACAGCATCGTTCTCAATAAATGATCTGATCCTAGAAAAGAATTCCACCTAAAGTAAGAGACACACGACAGGACAAAAAAAACTGTTGTTTTTGGTCTGCAGTTTGGATTTAGAAAAGACAAAAACCTGAACAGAAAAACAAAGAGTAGACAGCAGGGGCAGCTGGACTGTGAAAAAGCACATCACAAACAAGCAGACATGCTGTCCCCTGAATGGTGCGGAGTGGTAATGGGGCACGAAGTTGAAAATGTGTTACCTTGTGTGTCTCAGGCACCAGGAGAGGCGGAGGGGCAACACAGTTTGGAACAGGAAAGAAAAGGCAGTGATGCACCTCTCTGGCCAATCACTGCAACTCGGAATAGAGCAGAGAAGATGACTGGAATGTGTCATTCTCCAAAGTGATGATAAAATCTGAACACTTGTGTTTCAGTGAGTGAGTGACAGATGAGCTGACGCTGCTCTCACCAGCTACTGTTCTGATGCTGCTGTCAGTCCATGATGGGCAGCACCAAACCAAAGAAGAGGACTTCACCGTGCTCTCTCGGGTGAACTTGACTGCATGTATTCTCTGTTTTCACAAAGGAGATGTAAAAGAAAAATCTATGGACGCCTGTGGTGGAAAACTGAAAAAAATTACATTGGAGCTGATATATTATTTGTTTCCAACTGATCTAATTTACAAAGTGATTGTTTTTTGCATGATGTGTGCATGTCCTGCTGGGAAACGGGCTGAAACACACGCCAGAGTGATTTTCTTCTTCTGCTCTCCTTCTCACGCAGGCTTTGTTTGCACACAGAAATGGTGTGAAAAGAACATTTACCACCGTCCAAGAATGGGCAAAGCTTCATACCCAAATCAGCAAATGAATCTGACAAAGTTAATCAGCTTTTGGTTTGAGATTTTTCAAAAGGCGTGCTTCCAGATGTCATGAAAACTTTTTTTAACATTGCATTCTGCATGCGGCTAACGGTAGACTCGCTCAGTATAAAGTACAGTTTTCATTCATAGCTCAGGTTTGGATTCACTCATCGCCATAGATGAACATCATCCTCCTTTCTGTTGTAGGGCATCGCTGAACTGAACTTTCAGAAATGGAGTTACCATCAGTGACTTTCTTCTTGACATTGCCTTTATAATGAAATAGAGATTTCTGTACAATTACCATGTTTATGTTTTTTATTCACTGTGCAAAGCAGAAATCGTGTTTGCAGAGAAAATTACTTCTTTAGATGTGCTGCACAACTTCAACAGAAAAATCAACACTGTCTGATTGCATAAGAAGATTATAAAAGCTGATGTTTGTATAGGTGACTTCCAATAGTTGTCTGAATAGTTTATGCAGAATTTCAAAGGATGACAGTAAGGAAACTTGGGGGATGGTTGGAGGATGAGGGGATGCTCCCTCGCTGCTGTATTTGCAGGAAAGTGAGGTTCCACCCTTTTTCACAGCATGACAACTTTGTGTCATAATTCATCTCATTTTCGGTTTTCCGTAACAATGAATCTGACTATTTTTGGGACAAACATTTCCATGACTGCTTCACAAGAACAAGGTCTTGCACATGCTTTATATTTTCTTTGTGGTGTGTGAAGTGGCTGAGCACTGTATTGATGCAATTTGCAACACTTTGTCTATGTGCTCATCGTACACAGAAATTATGACGTCAGTGCTGTTTGTCTAGCAATGTTTCTGTTCTAAAAAAGTGCAGCAGCCTTCAAAACATTTTGAAAGTGACCCTGGGTTAAGATGCTTGTTAGGCCACACTAACACTGCAGGTGTTAATGCTTAATTTTGCACAGTTGTTCTCATAATTCAAATATGATCGCCATCAGACTCCAGTGTGAACGCTCTACGGCCCTGAAGTTACCCACATGCGCAGAGGAAGACGGGACGCTGCGATTATGGAAGCAAATATGGATGCCACACATGTCAGCGTGTGTATCAATTCTGAAGTTGTTATGCAATCAGAGCCAACGAAATTCTGCTTGTTTCACCCATTGCTTTTAATTGATCTTGCCGCATCCCGCCTCCTTGTGACATCTGTTACACGTCAACGACGTAAAAGTCGGACAAAGTGTGACATAACTGTTGAGACTGAGCAGGGGCATCTGTAGCTTGAGCAAACATTCGGGGCTGTAGCCCAGACATGAAAATAATTTTTAACGGGGGTCCGGTGGTTTCCCCCCTGGGAAAAAAAATTAAAAAAGGGGGCGTTAAAATGAAAATTGAACACACTTCATGACCAGCTGCTACACAATTAAGAGTTCAGCTTTGGCCACTAGGGGTCCACATCTCGGAGTTCACGAGTAGCCCTACTGCTTCTTTTACATTCATCATGACATATCAAATTGCTTTCTTTTTCCTTTTAAATTGGCATTAGGAAAACAAAACAACTTCCCCTTAAATATATGTCTATATATATATTGGCTTAAAATAAAAGACTCAATACACACAAGTTCCAAAATATCACACCATTAACAACCTCAGTTCACTCTCATAGACTTTTATATCACCACAACTTTCTTTAGCACACCGAGAAACAACAGAAAAATAGCCTCAGAGCAGCTAAAAAGACAAGTTTCTCACCGTTGCTCTCTGTATTTCAAAGTACGCCGATATCTGAGCTTGCAGCGGCTCTACAGGTGACTGGTGAGTGGTTAGCCTGTTAGCCACAGAGCTTGAAGCGGCTCTACAGGTGACACGTGAGTGGTTAGCCTGTTAGACACAGAGCTTGCAGCGGCTCTACAGGTGACAGGTGAGTGTTAGCCTGTTAGACACAGAGCTAGCATTAGCATGGACGACGGTAAGCGTTAACAAGCCTTTATTTTGATAACTGACTCGTCTTACCGACGTACTTGTCTCCGGACTTCCAATCGGTATGTGCTCTGACTTTCTTTCAGTGTAAATCGGGATTTTTCTCCTTTTTCTGTCCTTTTCACAAGTAGCTGCGCTTTACTTCTCTGGTTAAGGTCAGAAAATAACGTAAAAATCGCGCGCCTGCAGTTCACCTCCGAGCTGAGAGGCTGAACGTGGCCTGCGTAGCCCCTGATTGGCTTTTGAGGCACTCCCCACGTGGGGTCATACGAACTGTGCGGTGCATTCAAATGCAACAGGAACATTAAACTTTAACGATGCAAACATAAAATAAATACTCTCCCGCTTCTTTTATTGGTCTCTATGTCAGTCCAGAGAGATTCGGGGCTGAACCCCGAATGACCAGGTCTCTCGACGCCCCTGAGACTGAGGTCGCTTTGAAAAACATCCGATATTTACCTCATTTAGGACCATAAACTGAAAGGGCTGAAATCAGAATTGAAAAAATCGGATTTGATGTGCTGTTTACACTGTCATGAAAAAATCCGATCTGAGCAAAAAAATCGGATTTGGGCCACATTTGACATGCAGTCTGAAGGTAGCCTTTGTGAGTTGCTTTTTAGTCACAATATCAGACCTGTTTTCTCACAACAGCTATAAGAACCGAAAAAAACGACCTTTTCCAAAACTTAACCGAAGCTAAAAGCAAACGCAGACTTCATTTTTTATCTTTCATAACCCCAACATTAATCTCTTCTCATCAATTTCACAAATTCATTCGATGCGAAACAGCACAGCCGTAAAAGCTGCAAAAGCAACAAAGAGGAGCTGCTGCAGAGGGAAAAGATCGAGCTCTGAGAAAGGACAGTGTTGAGACGTTTTATGGGACGAGGTGCTGTGGAACACCATCATGAGGCCATCAGCTATTGTTGAGGGGGCTTATGATATAAAATGATAAGGGATTGTTGTTTTAAGGCTCATCATTGGACACTGATGTTTTATGGGTTTATGTTTATGCATTCCGCAGAAGCTTTTATCCAAAGCGACTTACACTCATGTCCCAGGTAGGCAGGTAGTCACCCACATGAAGGGCAGCAATCTTAACACTACACCATCCAGTCACAGGGTTTAAGATGAAAAGCACCACATCCGGCTGAACTGCAGATTGTGTTACTGCTTTTTACTGGCTTGATTTTTTTTTCATATTTCTGCTAAATTTTTTGGGGAGTTGCTGGCCTTGGGCATATACTCTGGCTTAGGTACATATTAAGACGTGTGTAACTCCAGTCCAGTTCAGCCTCGTTGAGTCAACACACATCACTGCCATACCTTGTGCACAAAACCCCCAAGGCACAGCTATAAAATTGGATTTACTCACCTTGATTTAATACTTTTATTTCACATTATTCTGTATATTTGGAAGAAGATTGTTGGAAATTTTTATTTAAACTGGCAGTCATTCATCATACATTCATTTGTAGTTCTGCTGGTGGCTAAAAGCTCCACAGCATACTAAGAGTTCTTCTTTATTATAAACTATTTATCTAATAAAAAAGATCAGCTCTGTTTCTTCAGTTGTCTGTTCGTGTGTGTGTTTAGTGCAGGTCTGAATTCAGCTGCAGGCTTCACGCTTCTGAGCCGTTATCAAATCAACACATTTTCTCCAGATTCTTCGGCATTTGGACAATGTCAAAGTACCTCAGAGGTCCTTCCAAATTTTCTTGTGTAACACCAAAATTCGATAAGCTCTAAATATTTCTCCTCACTGATTTGCTTGCATGCTCTCCCCACTCTTACATAATCAAAACTTCAGTTATTCTCTTGATTAGGCCCTTCCAGAGAGAAATTTCATCCGGCATTATAATAATAAATTATTATGACGTGAATAAAAGTACTACATGCTTTTTATGTGTATATTTCTTTGCTTCATAGGTAGTTTATCAGAGTGAATTGGCTTTCTTCTCTCACATCAATATACAGATTGATGCCATTCACTGTGTATTATAATTCACGTGAGTGCCAGCCAGGTCTTCTCATTGACCTTTTCTCAAGACCTGTGCTCAGGGATTCTATCTGTTTCGTGAAGAAGGGACAAGAGGGCAGTTTAAATTTGAACTGAAATTGCCTTGATATTGTCTTAGCCTTTGAATGGGTTATGCTGTCAGGGAGTGGAGTTGTTTCTCTGTCCCCTCATTTCTCTTTTTTTCCTTTTAGGCAATTTTTCATGTTGCTATCACTGCCTTTTGTTTTTCTCTGTCCTTGACATTTCTTTATAACTAAAGGACTTTCTACTTCACTGGCCTGTATCCAGCAGTTTCCCAACATTTCATTTGTATTTGAAAATAGCTCATCACACGGTAGTGTCGATGAATACAAACCTTTGTTGAAAAAGCATAACATGCAAATATTTAACAGAGTGGATTTCATGTCAAAGAAAACGTACACCCTCTTCCACTCCTAAGGTTTGACATATCATGCCATGATAACAAAACAATCATCTGGTTCTCCACCGGTCTTAAACTGAGGTAAATAGAGCCACAGATTAACCACAGCACATGACATAGTACACTGTGTCATTATTCATTTTTCACAAAAACTCAGCCAAAATGCAGAAGCAATGTGTGAAAAACTACAAACAGCTCATGATTCAGTAGCTTGTAGAACCAACTTTAGCTGCAATAACTTGTAGTTGATAGTTATTGCTGGTTCAGTATCACGCCTGGCGATACTTTGACACTTCGGGAAGTTGGGGATAGAACAAAAGATGCCACTCCACATCTGCACTGCCCTAAGAGATTTTCTTTTTTTTTTACAGACATTCTGTTGTAGATATGCTGCTGTGTTTGGGATCATTGGGCCTCATGCAAGAACATTTTCGTATTTTTATTCTAAATTTCTCTTACTTTTTTCGTACGAAGGTCTCGTACGAACACGCCACGTCAGATTCAACAAACGCTCTTCACTTGGGATAAAGTGTGTAAACGACCTGCGTAAATGATGAATCCCACCTGTGCGTATTTAAGTGTACGTGCACGTGCATTTGCATACTCCACGCCCAAAATGATACCATATAAGGCTACGCTTCCTCTCTCCTGTGCCAGGAAGTGTTGAGTCATGAGAATGGCATCAAGGCGCAAAGAGAACAACTTTACGGGCTCTGAGATTGAACTTCTGCTTTTAGAGATTTAAAAAGGAAAATCTGTCATTTTCTGTCAAAATCTGTCATCTGTCAAAATCAGCAGTGTCAGCAGTGGAATTACGGGACCTGCTAAAGCAAAGAAATGGGAAGTTATTACGAGTGCTGTTAATTCCGTGTCACCTGTAGTTCATAATGTCACTGAAAAAAATCGTTCATGGCAATATTGTGCAAATCTGGCATGCCTTCTCTAGGCTATAGTGCAGTTTGATTGGAATAACAGCAGACTCTCCTATGACAGGTCTGGATCACTCGTAAATTCTGTTCGTACCTGAAAGAAAATGTAAAATACGGAAAGATTGGTGAATGCGCAAATTCTCTAAAATCCCTCGTACGCACGACTTAAGAACAAATCTGTGCGTATGGACGGTTGTTGCATGAGGCCCATTGTCCTGTTGATGAGCCAGTTTCAGCTTTAGCTGTCGGACAGACGGCCTCACATCTGACTCTAGAACACTTTGGTATCCAGAGGAGTTCACGGTGGACTCAATGACTGCAAGGTGCCCAGGTCCTGTGGCTGCAGAACAAGCCCAGATCATCGGCCCTCCACCACCGTGCTTGACAGCTGGTGTGAGGTGTTTGTGCTGATCTGCTGTGTTTGGTTTCCTCCAAACGTGCTGCTGTGCATTCTGAGCAAACATCTCCACTTTGGTCTGGTCTGTCCAAAGGACATTGTTCCAGAAGTCTTGTGGTTTGTTCAGGTGCAGCTTTGCAATCCTAAGCTGTGCTGCCATGTTCTTTTTAGAGAGAAGAGGCTTTCTCCTGCAGCCCTTCCACACAAGCCATACTTGTTCAGTCTTTTTCTAACAGTGCTGTCAGGAACTTTAACATTTAACATGCTAACTGAGGCCTGCAGAGTCTGAGATGTAGCTCTTGGGTTTTTGACCTTGGGAAGAGTGGCAGCTGTCATGAATGTTTATCTGCTTGTGAATAATCTTTCTCTCTGTAGAATGATGGACTCCAAATATTTTGGAAATGGCCTTATAACCCTTCCCAGATTGATGGGCAACAACAGTTGCTTCTCTAAGATCATTGCTGATGTCTTTCCTCCTTGGCATCGTGTTAACACACACCTGAATGCTCCAGACCAGCAAACTAGATTTCTTTTTTATGGAAATGGTCTTACCCCCTTCAAGGGGAACTCCGGGGCATTTGAAGCGCATTTCCATTGCTAGAGGTTGTCAAATACTGATGGTAGGACACAGACCGGTGCAAATCGGCGCTCCCTGTGCGGCAATTGCGCTGTTTGCGCAGCCTGTCATGCTAACCAAATACGTGGTGGCTAAGGGGCAAATTCTAAACCTTCCACGTAAAACAACAACTTGCACACTGCAGAAATGTCACACCACTTTATAAACCATCCGACAATAAAGTCACAAGCCTTACCATCAAAACCATATGCATGGTTCTCACATTACTGGCATGGGGACGTTACAAAACAACTTTATAAACAGCATGTCACTCACCGGCTGGTTGTAGGCTCGCGCATGTGAAAGCCCAAAAGAGTCGATGGACGATAATCCCATATACAAAACAATTATCTTCTCTAGAAAAACTGCGTTCAAGTATTTAAAACATTACAACAATATTACTGGGCATGTATTGTTGTAATGTTTTGAATACTTGAACGCAGTTTTTCTAGAGAATATAATTGTTTTGTATATGGGATTATCGTCCATTGACTCTTTTGGGCTTTCACATGCGCGCGCCTACCGACAAGAGGTAAGTGACATGCTGTTTATAAAGTTGTTTTGTAACGTACCCATGCCAGTAATGTGAGAACCATGCATATGGTTTTGATGGTAAGGCTTGTGACTTTATTGTCGGATGGTTTATAAAGTGGTGTGACGTTTCTGCAGTGTGCAAGTTGTTGTTTTACGTGGAAGGTTTAGCTCTTGCCCCTAGCCACCACGTATTTGGTTAGCATGACAGGCTGCGCAAACAGCGCAATCGCCGCACAGGGAGCGCAGATTTGCACCTGTCTGTGTCCTACCATCAGTATTTGACAACCTCTAGCAATGGAAATGCGCTTCAAATGCCCCGGAGTTCCCCTTTAATTTCTATAAAAGCAAAATGGCTGAACTTAGTTTTTCACACACAGCTTCTGCAGTTTGGCTTAGTTTTTCTTAAATAAGCAAAGACACAGTGTAGAATGCAATGAATGGCTGAACACCAAAAGTTGTATTTATGTAACTTTAAAAAATGTCGAGGACCAAATGGTTTTTTTTTCCATTCTGTTCTGAATCTTTGAACCTCGTAATTGAAAAAGTAGAGTGCTTTTTTTTTTCAAAGAAAAAGAAAATAAAAAGATGAAGCACTTGCAGATAGTGTGAGAAACAAGAAAAGGGAAGGAGGATGAAGGGCTGTGGAGAGAAGACATTAAAGCAGCAGATAAAAGCTCGAAGATGTTGAGGGATTTTCTTGAAGTGATTGGCTGTCTTTGTGGTATCAGGTTTTATAATCCCATCCTGTGATGCTGTAATCTCCCTTTTCTTTCGTATACAGTAAAAACTCTCATTACGTGGTGCAGAGCTGATGTCTTGTTATAAAAATGTAAATGAACAGCTCAGAGAAACTCCTTATTAAATAGTATTCATTCTTTGCATACACTGTCAGGTCACCGGTATCCACACAATTACCATCGAAGATAATCTCACCACAGTGTTCGGGACCTGAGCATATTGGAGACACTTGTAAAACAGCAAAGCAAACAATTTTCTCAGGGAATTTTCCTACTCCGGCTTCCTGTCGAAATGTGTTTTGTTGGCTACAATTTAATGGGAGAATGAACAGTTATTGTAGATTTGATCATCTCTGGAATCCAGGTCATTTTCATTACCATCTGCTACATTTCTACCCCACAGGCCTCCATATAACAAACCACTTCCTGGTCATCTCAAATCATGAGTGAGAGTGTTTTTGTGGGATGAAGGTCAGATGACCTTGCTACGGGGTAAGACAGCCTAATTTCCATTATGGTTCATCTTTCAGCATATAACATGAAGTGTGAGTGTTAAAGCTCAGCACCTGCAACCACAAATGCAGATGAGAGTGTATATTATTAGGGATTATTATTGATTCTATCTTTTTCCCATTCATATTAAGCAGTCAAACTGCAGCCCACTACTTTCAGAAGCAGTTTACAGAGATATACCACCACAAATTTCCATAAATCATAATAAGGCAGAGGTGGGCAATAAAAACCTGATGAGCATGACATCGATATACATCCAGGTGCCTGCTGATAACTCATTCAAACGTATCAGTGTAATACAACATCTCTGTAATTATTCCAACCTTTGTAAAGGATTATAGATCTGGATGATTTCAGCTTAATCACTGGAAATCTCCACAGTTAGTATTTTTCCCATGCACAGTAAAGTTGAGTTATCTTTAAAGTCACACTGGGCCATTTAATTGGGCCGCTGTCCTTCTCCAAGTGTTCAAGCACAGGAAAGGGACTGATTTATTGATCGAGGTACATGTTCGCCTCCACGGCAGCCGGTGGCGATATGCTCCCGTATGACTTGTTTGTATTGGTGATTTTTTCCAGTTTACATATTACGTCACAGCCATAGACAATAAGTCAGTTGGTGGAAAATCAACACCGTGTTGAGTGTTGAGTTGGTGATTTATACAGCTCTGTACTTTTCATACATGCAGACTTATTATATCCATTATAAAAGGCCTCAGCTTTTAATGGGTCTTTTCTTTTAGAAAATACAACATGTGATCATGAAACCATACATTTCCAGTGGGGCTCTCAGAATTAAAACTCTGCTGCCCATTTTCCCACTGCCGGTTGAGCGGTGCCTCCAGCTGAATATGTGATGACTTTAAGTCTAACCTACCAACGTTTCTGTTACTTACAGGTCAAAGTCATGGTCAGTCTAAACCCAACTGAGAGTATTTAAGCAAGAAGTTCATTCCCAACCAGGTTACCTGACTGTGTTAGTCTGACAGTGAGAATTGGATTCGGTATATATATTTTTTTATTTCAGTTGTCTTTGATTCTCTTTTCTTCCTAAGATGAAGTGTTGTATATAAAGCTTTACAAAAACAGCATTATGATGATTATTTATGTTAAGGGGATATTGTGATTTTATGTGTGCTTCCTGGCTGTACAAAGTCGTCTCCGATTCTTTTTCTGAAGTTGCCCGAAAGACAGATTGGACTGTTTCAAAATGTGGAACTCTCCCTTTAAGAATGCTTTACTTAAACATGCAAACATTTTTTACACGTCTTGCATGGAGTGTTGCTCACAGCTGTGGTAATTCAGTTTCATGAATATGTAGCTATAGCTGGAGCCTTGAATCACAGCTTGTGTTGTAGGAACATATGGAGCATCTGCTCATCTGGTGGAAGAGAAGCAAGACATGATAACTCTGGCTTTTCTTTTGACTTTCTCCAGCTTCTTTCGATGCCACCCCTACTGTTGATTTCATGCAAATGATACATAGCTTGTTTCATCCTTCCCTGAATAGCTGAAAAATAAATATCCTCTAATGCCTGAATAAAGCAATAATAAAGTTAAAAATGGAAATGTTAGCCGATAGATTGTTTGACCATGTAAATGTGCAGCGCTGGGCTATCCTATAACGTAAAGAAGAAAAGTCTTTTATTCTATTTACCCTTTTGTGTGGACTATTCATTATTTTTTGTCTTATTTTTGAGATAGCTCATGTTCTATATTCATGTGTGATTGCAGTTTCTAAAACCATTTTCAGCTGGATGTCTTCAGCATGAAGCTATCCCATATTAGCTTTCTATATTCATGATCTGAATGCCAAAATGTATTCATGGTGAAGCTGCTTCCCAAGAGAGAAATGGATTAAACAGCTCTGATAGCTGCTCTGGTCCATCACTGCGGTAGAAATGGAAAAGATGCACTGACTCCTCCAAAGACTGTCATTAATGTTTAGGAGGCTTATTCATTCAAACAAACTTATCACATGGGTTTTGTCTTAACCTTTTTATATGCACAGAGTCATTTCTGCCTCTGTGTTGATTGTGGGACTTTCAGCTTTTCAAATGCATGCCGTGGAAATGAATGTTTTCTCTCAATCATCCATTCTGAGGTTTTTAATTCAACAGATTTGTTGTATAATTGCTGCCTTGTCGCACAGCAGCCATGTCAATCATTTCCCTCTCAAATCGTTCCCTCCTTATGACTTCTCCAGAAATAATTTGGTGCTGAGGCTCGTGGCTGGAGGGATAGATGTAAATACACCAGACAGTGGCTATAAAAGTTAACAACCCAGTGAATGTTGGCCAAGTTGTCACAACTTATGGGAAATCCACATGATCAGTGTGTGCATCAGCATCTGTACAAACTGTTCAATAAACTGCAGTACTTGATGTTTTAATGCTGGAGGTAATGCTCTGAATTGGCCCTAATTGAAGCAATATAATTAGATTAACATGCTCACGTGACGTATAGCGATTTTACCTCATCATTCTCTTAATCACATTAACATCAAAGCGCTAGAGCGCGTGTAACAATTTTCAGATTCCTTTAAGGAATTCCGGCTTCTGTTGAATTGGGTATCTTAAAATGCCAAGCTTTACCTCCCACAGACAGGTTTTCCCTCAGGCAAGTTATTATGCAACACAACGTGGACTTGCTATGTGAGGCAGGGCATGATTTTATATGTGCATATACAAAGAAAAAATGTTATTACAGGCATACGTAGATAGATGTGTATATAGATGAATAGATAGATAGATAGATAGATAGATAGATAGATAGATAGATAGATAGATAGAAATCTCTGGATATGTATTGGAGTCTGTGCTCTAATTTGAAGCTATGGAGACTGGAGAAGAAAGACCACTTAAAGACCCTTTCACCCTCTTCTGATTAAATTCTGCTTTCTCTCCATTACCGTGAGCTGTGTCACCAGACACTGCAGTGACCCCACTCAGAGTTGTAAGGGAGAACTGAAAACATGTAAGATTTTCTCATGTTTTCTTTGTGTTGTATTTCCTTGTTGTTGTTTTTTTTATTTCCACTCATCCTTAAAGCAAAAAGTAGTGCAAATATATTCATGTATTTAAAGTTCCAGCTGCCTAAATGATCATCTAGATTTACTTTAATACAACTCCAATTACCCAAAAAAGTTAGGGTGTGATGTAAAATGGAAACGGAAATAGAATGCAATGATTTGTAGATCTCAAATATTTAATTCACAATTATAAATAGGAAACATATCAAATGTTGGAGCTGAGACATTTCACTACTTTTTAACACAGTCAGCTCATCTCAAAGTTGATGGCAGCGACACAGATTGGAAAAGTAAGTTGTATTCAAAACTAGGTTAATTGCAAGAGATCAGTAACATGATTGGGTGTAAAAGGAGCAACTTAGAGAGGCAGAGTCTCTCAGAAGTAAAGCTGGGCAAAGGTTCAGCCATCTCCCAAAAATTACTTCTACAAATAGTGGAGCAATTTCAGAATAATCTTCCTCAGCATAAGGTCGCGAACACTTTGAGGATTCCATCATCTACTGTGCATAATAGCATTATAAGATTCAGAGAATCTGGAGACATCGCTGTGTGCAAGGGACACAGCTGGAAATCAATACTGGATCTCCATAATCTTTTGGGCCCTCAATTTCATTATAAATAGACAAGATTCAGTCATGGAATTCACCGTTTGGGCTGAGAAACACTTCCAGAAATCATTTTATGCTATATCATTTTGCCATGCCATCCACACACGTGGGTTAAAGAAGAACCCATGAAATCATGAATCAGAAACACCCCCATAGTCTTCATTTTAAAATAAACTGAGGCAAAGTGGAAAAAAAATTGAAATTATTTTTGGAAGTCATGGACTGTGCATCCTGAGAGACTAAAGAGGACAGGGACCATCTGGCTTGTTATCAGAGCTCAGTTCAGAAGCCTGCATCTCTGTTAATAAAATATTGGTTTGTGATATTTGCTAATCCTTGCACTGGAAGTTGTGTTTGTAATTCACAGTCCACTGATTATCATTTTGGCATGTGTGTGTTTGGCATTTACAATCTTGGAACCTATATTTTCCATAATGTTTTGACATTTTCGAAACAACAATCAATTGATCAAGTGGAAGATAATTATATTTAGATGTACAGATATTTATAATCAGTTTAAGTTGAGACTCTATTGAGGTCTATTTATTTTCCCTGTCTGAACCATTTCATCACTTCTTATCTCTGTTTAATCCTCCTTTATGTTAATTCCATATTTAGTTATGATGATGAATAAATTACTTTTAAATAATCTAATTCTATTACTGTTTACCATAAATTTTTGGTTCGTTAACCAAACCAAATAGTGCCTGAAAGTGAAATTAAAACCAATAGTTAATGATTCAAGCATCCAGTACCAGTCAGAAGTTTGGATGTACTATGCTCTTCATGTTACACAGTGTTTCCTTCCTTCTTTAGTCATATGGACACACATTCATACAGTGCTTCATATTGTTCAATTTTCTCAAATGTATTCCCATGACATTGGAAAGAAAAAAACTCCCTTTAAACAGGAAGAAACCTCTGGCAGAACCAGACCCAGGAAGGGCGGCCATCCGCCTCCACCAGCTGGGGGTTGAGAGGACAGAAAAGAGGGAACAACAAGCTCCATAACACCAGGCCAGGAATACCTGCTGAGAGAGAGAAACACAAGTTAATGACAACAATAATGCCATATGGAGAGGAAAGAGAGCAAAGTGAGGAGAGGTGCATCATGGGAGGTCCACCAGCAGTCTGGGCCTACAGCAGCTTAACTATGGGATGTTTCAGGGTGACCTGAGCCATCCCCAACTATAAGCTTTACCTAAAAAGGTAGGTTTTAATTTAAACCTAATCTAACCTGCAGTCTGAGAGCAAAGTGCTCTGTTGGGAAAACAACCACCTGTCAGATCTTTAAGATATGATGGAGCTCAGTCATTAAGAGCTTTATATGTGAGGAGAAGAATTTTAAATTTTATTCTGAATTTAACAGGGAGCCAATGAAGAGAAGCTAAAACTGGAGAAATATGATCTCTGCTGTTAGATCTCATCAGAACTCTGGCTGCAGCATTTTGGTTCAGCTGAAGGCTTTTCAGAGAATATGTGGGACAGCCCAATAATAATAAATTAAAGTAGTTCAATCCTGAAGGCCAGGCAAGGCAAGTTTATTTATAGAGCACAGTTCGTACACAAGGTAATTCAAAGTGCTTTACAGCTACATAAAATCACAAGAAGGCAATAAAATCATTCCAAAAAAACATAAAAAATAATCATTCATTCATTCATTTAAAAGTGAAGAGTCAGCCTGGATTTAAACATTGTCAGAGTTGAGGCCTGTCTCACATCTTCTGGAAGACTGTTCCAGATTTTAGGAGCATGAAACTGAAACGCAGCCTCACCTTGTTTAGTCCTGACTCTGGGCACCAGCAGGAGACCCCTCCATGAGGTTCTCAGAGCCCCAGTTGGTTCATATGGCTCTAACATGTCAGAGATGTACTTTGGTGCTGGACCATGAAGAGACTTGTACACAAGTAGAGCTGTTTTAAAGTCTATTCTCTGAGCAACAGGAAGCCAGTGCAGAGACCTGAGCACTGGGCTAATATGGTCGTATTTCGGTTTTCCTGCATCACTCTGAGACAGGATGTTCCTGATGTTAGCAATATTATGAAGGTGAAAGAAGGCAGTCCCAGAAACCTGTTTTTATATATGAGTAAAGGACTGATTCTGGTCAAAAATAACTCCAAGGTTCCTCAATGTAATACTTGAAGCCGAAAAGAGTCCATGTCTTTATATCTTTGAGACATAATTGTAGTTTAACCAACTGATTGGTTTAATCTGGTTTCATAGACAAGTACAGCTGAGTATCATCAGCATAGCAATGGAAATTTAGGCCATGCTGTCATCTTGTATTACCTAATGGAAGCGTGTATAAATTGAAAAAGAATCAGTCCAAGCTCAGAACCCTGTAGAACCCCATATCAAATGCGGTACTCAGATCCAACAGGACAAGAGGAGATCAAAGCAAAAAAACAGAAAAAACCTATTTGCTCTTGAATTGTAATGACATTCTGACGCTTTACAATCAGCTAAATGCAGAAATATTACCTGCAGCTTGAGCTCTGATGAAAATCATAGTTAGAAAAGATCTGTTTTGCCACTTCGTAGGGGGCTTCGTTCAGAGTTCAGAGGGAGCCACATCTCATGTGCAGCCCCTTCAGAACATGTTTACAAAACCTAAGAACTTCACATAATGTTTAAAAATGGCTTTTGTTTACCAAAGCATGTATTATTCAGCCTGCAAATTCTCAACAGTCCCACAAAACTTTCTATAATCTAGAAAAATGCCCAGTGGCATTTACAGTGCACTGCTTTCCACTCACAATCTGACAACACAGCATATAGTTATATGCCCACACTGGCCCATAAGGATGCATTATTATGCCCCTTCTCTGAAATATGTCGATTTACTGCCCATTATTTAAGTGAATTATTTACAGTAGTAATATTATGAGCAGTCTGTTCTTATCTCGATCTGATATTGGCTGCACCAGCACACTTTTGCATGTGTGATGTGTGTTTGAGTGTGTGGGTGTTTTGTTAGTGCACTTTTAAGAGGATATGAGAGCAGTTGACTTTGTAAACTTGGCTGTTGTTTCTGCCAAACATGGTGTTAATTTTGCATATTTTGCCAGCATCTGCTGTGATGCATCATGTGCTTTTTCTCATTATTCTGTGAAGCTTGTTCAGCGTTCCCTGTAAGGGCATCCATCTCGTAGATGCTGACTTCTGTGCAGCTCGTTTGTTGCTGATCACTGAATGTATTTTCATCAAAAGTTGTTTGGTGGGGGAATGACTCCTCCTGCTGAAATATGCTCCTTTTAACTGTGACCTTTTTGGTGCACACAGTGGGTTTCAGCTTCTAATCTAATAGCCATCGCTTAAAACAGTTGTTGCTTTTTATGAGAAATCCGTATTCCCAGACCATGAAGTCAGCCACTAAAAACAAAATGCTTAGTATTTTTTTTATAGCTTGACATTGAAAAGTTAGTGTTAGCCCAATCTTAAGATCTCAGTGACGTCTTCCAAGTCGTCTAAATGTGAGTTAGATAATATCAAAGAGCCAGAGGGGAGAGGGGAGGGGTCTTCCCGCACCCCTGTTGCCTGGTTGCTGCCTGGGGCGGGGGGGCCAGGAGGAGGAGTTGTCCAGCTGGTTCGGGGTCTGTGGTGGCTGGGGGGCTGCTGGCCCCCGGATGTGCCCGCTGCGCCACACTCCAGCGGAGGTGGGGGATGGATGCATGTGCTGTGCGAGTGTTTGTGGATGTGTGTTTTTTTTTTTTTTAATGTATTTATTTATTATTATTATTATTATTATTATTATTATTAATTAATTAATTAATTTTTTTCTCTTATATGATTTATGGGGTGACTGGGTCTGGGTCTGGGTCCTGCTGTCCTTTGGCCTGCTTGTGCTGTTCCTGATGGGGGGGGGGGGCATTGCTTCTCCCCGCTGCTCGCGGCCTCACCCACCTGTGGGCACGTCTTGACTCCCGGGGCGCTTGCCCAGGGGCACTGGGGCAGGCGCTGGCCCACTGCGGTTGGCTGTCTGGGGCGCCTGGCCCTCTCGGGTGTTGGGCGGGGCCCCTGCCGGGGGGTTTTGGTGGCGCTCGGGCCCGCAGGGGCCGGTTCCGGCGCGCGGCCCATGTCTGGGTGGCGGGGGCCTGGCGGGGCTGGTAGGCTGCCGCCTCTGGTCGCCGGGGGGGCTCTGCCCGATGCTTGTGGGGGCTCTGTCCGGGAGCTTCCTCTGCTGTCTTCTGGGGGATGCGTGGTTGTCCCTATGGTGGGCTTCCCGGGTTCTGTGCTCCTTGGGGGCTGTTGGTGGCCTGGGTCTGGGGGCCCTCTCGGCCTGCTTCTGATTGCTGGGGGGGGGGGGGGAATTGTGACACTATACACTGATATTTAAGCATGGTTATTATGTGGGACCATCTATGTGTATTGCATGTTCATGCACACACACACACACACAGACGCATGCACACACACACACACACACACACACACACTCACACACTCACACTCACACACATTCATTAGCCCAGTAGCATGCTCACTATGCTCACTAAGCAGTTGTTGTGCTGTCCTGTGGTTTAAGGTCACCTGTGTATCATATGAGATTGCTGCTGCTTGTGTTTTTTTGTTTTTTTGTTTGTGTGTTTGTTCTCTGCTTGTCTGCTTCCAGGTGCTCCTGGTGCTTCTAAGGTTGGATTCCCCACAAAAGCCGTGAATCGTCTTCAGTTTTGTTTTTACAGGGGTAGCAGCTGGTTGTCGGATTTTTCATTGTTTTTTATGTTTGTCTCTTCATGTTTCTGTTCTTTTTTTTCTCTTCTTCACTTTCCCTCTCTCCCTGTCCCCCGGTCCGGTACTATCATATCATGTTAAATATTGTAACAAAAATAAATAAATAAAAATGAGGAGTTGATGGGCGTCAAGGGGAGCTTTACATTCATAAAGCTTCCCTTGGCATAGCAAATGTGTTTAGCATAAACGGTATTTCAGATTACAATTCTGCTGCCATAATGCTGGACAGGACAAGGGAAAAAAAATAAATAAATAAATGTGAGTTAGACTGTTTGGTTGGAACAATGTTTATAATCTTTAATGTGATGAATTACGTCCCACTGTTCAGCACACCGTCAAACAAGGTTAAGTGGGGCAATTCATTTCTTTTTACAATTTTTTCAGCAGTTTCAGCCACACTTTTAGTCTTCATCAGATGATTGAAGGCCCAATCTAATTCTGCCCTTGATCCAACTTCTTGGCCCAACCACTCTATTTGCAGAAATAAAGAGCAAATTCTCCTTTAGGGATCAAAGGGTTGTGACCACCTAGCCATGAAAATAACCCCAAAAGCCCTAGAGGGATCGCCTCTTTGAATTTGAGGTGTAAGGCCGAGGGGAGGATTTGGGATTGGGCATAAATCTGAAACATTGGTCACTCGAAGTCAATCCCTGAAAAATAGTCTTGCTCCTGATGCTTGACCGCTGAAATAGATTTAGATGGTAATAGCTCATTACAGATAAATTGGCTTTGGCATCTGTTTAGGACAGAAACAATTCCTCAGGTAAACTTGAGTAGCTCAATTGCAAAATATCTTTGATGCAAATGATTTACTTTGACGTTTTGTTTAATCCAGACAAATATGATCTGCTCAGTGGTCTCAGTGTTGCAAATTGACAGATATTACTGTCACATGTGTTTACATGCTGTTTTGCATCTTTAGCACAACAAGCTGGATTTGATGGCGCAATTGAGGAAACTGGAGAAAACAACGAGGAGCAAATCAGAAAAAGATGACAAATGTTGGAAATTTAGGACCATTTCAAACAAGAAAAGAATGAATGCTGTTTATAGCTTACCACAAAAGCACATCGTCGATGACACAGCATCTCAACCAGAAAACACCAGTTTACACATAAAGAGTGGAACAAACACAAGGTAGCGTTTCATGTTACCATTTTACTGTAAATCAGTGTGCTTGTTTGTTGGGATAGATGCAAGTTAAGAGCAGAGGCTTAGGCTGTGGTGTATAGTGGCTTTTTCTTTTAACTTTAGTTCATAAATTCTATTGAAATACTTCTCTGTAGGCTGTTAATGTAAATTATCGTTCTTTTGTTTATTTTACATGAAAGTACAACCAAAATCACGCTGTTGCCTTAGGGGATTTTAACAGACATTTGTGACATTTGTAAAGTCGGTGACTGCTGGTTTGGTTTATGTCTGTATTTCAGATTTACTTTTCTGCTTTATTAGGAATACAATTGCATTAAATGGTAGAAGATAATATCTGTAATATTGCTTGACATTAGGTAGAAAGCAAATAGTGGTTTATACACCATTACCCATCCATTTTCTATACCCACTTAATCCAACTCAGGGTCATGTGGAGCCTATCTCAGCTGCCATTGGGTGAGAGCAGGGTACACCCTGGATGGGTCGTCAGTCTATCACAGGGCTACATCGAGACAAAGGAGACACTCCTAGGGACAATTTTAAAGTTTGGGTGGTGGGAGGAAGCCAGAGTACCCAGAGAGAAGCCACACATACACCGGGAGAACATGCAAACTCCACACAGATAGGCCTCAGGAACCAGGAACCCTCCTTCTGTGAGGCGAGGGTGCTAACCAGCCCTGAAAGGACTGTTATCAATATCATGACTGTGGATATTTATTTAATTGATTATTTTAACAATTGTTTTATTCATATAAGTCCTTTCATCCGATAGCTCAAATAGTTAATGAAGTAATTGATACATGATTACATGATTACTTAAATAGTTGTTTGCTGCAGCCTTGTACTCCACCAAAGATGGAGCATTGCTTAGAATAGCTAGGTACAATCACTCCAGGCAATGCTTATTTTTCCACCAGACGGGCCACTGCATGTTTCAGAAGTGTCCCAGAAGGAACTTGGTGTTCTGCTTGGCTAAAAATACAAGGCTTGTCTACTTTTGAAAAAGTGGTGTCGAGCAGCACAGACTCGATGAGTCACAGACAAAGTCAAACACAGGGAGTCTACAGAGAATATGGTTAGTTTTTTTTAAACTAAAACACCCGAGTGCATATAACTTCACTACACTGATAAAACCTGAGGCAAAAACTCAACTGGTCAGAGGATTTTGTCCAAAATAATTGAGAAGTTCGGAAAAAGTTGTTATATAAGCCCTAAGATATCATTTTTATAAAGGATAACCCCAGAGAGGACAAGTTGTGAAGATTATCTGCAGAGGTGTTGGGAGTAGAAAAGTAACTGTTATTAGATACAGCAGAGTTGCTTGATTTTGCTGAATTTCATGGATCTTGTACAGTTTATAGCAGATAGTTTGCTTAATTTCTGAAATGCTCCTTATGTGAACTTATTCCACATAAAGGACAAAACAAAGCCACATCTGGTGGAAACCAGGGTTATTCTCTCCCACAGAAGAAACTGCTTCTGCACTGCTGTTCACACCTTGTCTGCAATCCAGGTCATTTTCTTGAACTTCATGGCATCAGTGTGTGAGATATCTGCGTAATGTCTGCGTAGTGGCTAATTTGGTAAGCCTCAAATAGCTGCCTCCCACACAGCCACTTTTGACTGTGGGCAGATATTTTATTTCAATGTTTGAGATCACAGTAAACAGTAAAAATGTCTCCTGTGCTGTCATTTGAAGTCTCAGGTTCTCACTTCTATGTTACTCGACAAATCTAAACAGTGTTTTTCTTAGAATAGACCGACAGTTCTTCCCAAACATCACTAAGACTTTGTTTTAACACTTCTAACCATGAAAAGTGTCCATACTTTCTAGCACTTATAAGACCAGTAGACTTACGAGACCAATGAGATGAGCGGGATTCCGTATTGTCGTGCACTTTTATGAATGTGCTGTCAGCTCATTGGTCACAGAGCAGGAAAGGGCCAGGGAGCAAGTTTACCTTACATTTTCATATAAAGCGCCGTGTTATTCATTTATTCCACTGACATTTTCTGGAGACTGCCTCCCTGAGTCTGTTTTCCTCTGTTAAATTTTTTTTTTTTTTTTTTTTTTCATTGTGAAAGAACTTCACTTTTTCCTTATAAAGACCTTCTCAAATAACTTGGAACAATTTACTCCCTTGGCGTTTTGGTGTCCTGAAAAAATTACCAGATGTCAGCTGACCTGGTTGCCAAACATGAAGATACTAACAAAAACACATGTAATATACAATGCTGTGAGAAGCTTTTTTCTTATAAATGAGCTTAAATTTTCCTAACACTGTAGATGTTTTTTTCTGTCAATGTGTTAAATGTCCGGAACGTTAAAACAAAAGCTGTTTTTTGTCTTTATTTTACTGTTTATAAACGAAAATAACAGCGGCAGCCACCTAATATGCAGTAAGAATGAGAATTATCCACAAAAACTAAAGTTTTGAGTAGGACGACACGTGTATTTAACTTAACCAAACTACTTATCATAGATATGTCTGGTCTTTCTAACAAATTGTTTGAAAGAGTTATGATGATTCCAGTTGAGTGTATCGAAATGCCTCCATTGAAACTAGGGTTGCCAACCGTCCCTCGAAAAACGGAATCGTCCCGTATTTAGAAACAAATGTACGCATTCCATATTGAGCTGAAAAGGGACGCACTTTGTCCCGTATTATCGTGAGAATCAAAAATAGTCCATAAAATGTCAGTGGAATAAATGAATAACACGGCGCTTTATATGAAAATGTACGGTAAACTTGCTCCCTGGCCCTCTCCTGCTCTGTGACCAATGAGCTGACAGCACATTTATAAAGGAGTACGACAATACGGAATCCCGCTCATCTCATTGGTCGAGGTTGCCTAGCTGCGAAGAAGATAGCGGAATACAACAAAGCAGCATGACCTCCCCAACATCCAAGCAGCTGTATCCTTTGTCCTCAGCATCCCATCTTCCACTGGGTTTGTGGAGAGGATTTTCTCTTTTATGAAGAACAAGTGGACGGATGTGCGGAACAAATGTTCCACTGAATTAATTAAAGGTGAGCTCATTGTGAGCCTCAATTTTGAAATGTCTTGCTCAGAGTTTTACTCTGTAGCACTCAAAGACAAACAGCTCCTTGCTGCAGCAAGAGCTCAGAGGAAGTACAGATGGAAAAAGTTGAGTTGTGCATGCAAAATTGCATTGAGTTGAGTTGTGTAAGTTCTATTTTTAAATATGTTTACAAGTTTACAAGTCTGTTTGCACTTTTGTTATTGTCTATCAATTGTTTTATATTTATTTATACAGTTTTACGTTTAAGACAGATTTCTGTTTAAGAAAGATATTTATTTTATTCAGTTTATTTTGTTATTTTGTAATTAAGTACATTTCTGGTTAAACATTTGTTTTCGATGTGTTTATCACTCAAAAATATGCATTTAATTCAATTCAGGTTCGAGTCAAATAGTTAAAAAATCATTTCACTTACAAAAAAAGAGCCAAAAAAAAATCACCACGCCAGGAAGGGTGAAGGCAATCGGAGTTGGCAACAGTGTTGTATAAAGTACTGAAATCTCACACTCAAGTAAAAGTATAGGTACCCCTCCAAAATATGACTTTGGTAAAAGTCCAAGTCACTGACTGAAATGTTACTTGAGTTAAAGTCTTAAAGTACCCGAAACGTCTTGTACTTAAGTATGAGAATTACTGTAAAAATAGATGTACTTAAGTAATGTAATGAAACGTATAAGTAAAAAGTAAACTAGGCAAATGCAGTTTGAATGACATTTTTTATATTTTGGTAAACTTTGAAGGTCAAATACACTTAAAATCTACACACAACCAAGTGCAGGCAAAATTTAGACCAGGTTTAGACAGAAAATACAAACTTTGTGAACCTTTAAGTTTTTCTTCTTCAAGTAAGGTCAGTGCTGAAAATGAGGCGTACATTACACCATTAAGAAAAAAATGAAATAAAAGAGGCTGCTACTGTTATTGCCATCATTATAAACAAAATTTAAAGAAAAAAATAGGAGAAAACTGAAGCTTATCTGGCATCTGAAGAGGGAGTCCAGTTTGAAACCCCTTTTGTAAACCTTTCTAAAAAATAAATAAAATAACTCAGTACAGAAAATGCGGCCAACATCACCAAGAAAAAAAGCTGTTACGATTACTGTACTTCACAAGCTATAGGAGGTGCACACACAACCGGTCATTATACAAAAGAAAAAAGAATTGGGAGGGAACTGCAGCTTATCTGGCATCTGAAGAGGAAGACCTTTTTTGTAAAACTACCTTAAAACCTAAAAAAGGGGAGTTTCTGTAAGATAGAATTTCCACGTCTTTGGGCAGGCATAACATGCATGGGGTCAAAACACTGTTGCGTTTTTTTCTCTCTCTTTTTTTTGTAACGAGTAACTAAACCGAACAATGAAAATGTATTGGAGTAAAAATATGCAATTAAGTTTGGAAATTTAGTGAAGTAAAAATGAAAGTTGTCAAAAAATTTTAAACTCGAGGAAAGTACAAAGTATTCCAAAATATACTTAAGTACAGTAGTGAAATATTTTTACTTTGTTACTATACGACACTGGTTGGCAACCCTAATTGAAACACACAGACTGAAATACGATTCAACCACAATTTGATGAACTGGTAGAAAAAGGTGGTCTGATTATTTCTTTTAACAGGTTTTTTCCACGTAAATGAAAATGTTTGACACATCTTATTTTTGGGGAGGTTTGTTTCAACTGGAAATCGCTAGCACAGCAGCAAGAGAGGGAAGGGGGAGGGGCCAGAACAAACCACTATGAGGAATTTTAGGGGGTCACTCAATCTTTTAAAACTTTCCATTCTAGTTTTTTTGCATAGGTGATTAGCATGTGAACTTCAAATTCGCTTTATTTATTCATGTGAAATGAGTTGTTTACAGCGATATGTTAGAAAGGACGATTTACTGCTTTCTGTCCAGGATGACTGGACATGCCTTCCCCTGTCCTCTCTGGGATTTCTGCCTTTGCTTTTGACCACTGAGAGCATTCTGAAGAACCAAAACAGGAAATAATTACAGAAATAATTAGTTTGAAAATCCCACAGTAGATATGTCCTTTATTGTAAACTATGGACGAACTATGTGATGACACAGCCTCTAGTTTGAGCATGGAGCATTTTTTTTTATTATATTCAGTAAAAAGTTTCATATCGGTATATATTGGACAACATAGGAGCCAATGGGTAAATATTTGTGATAAACTAATAAAACATTTTTGTGAAAAATCTATTTTCTTTCCGTTAATATGAATGGAAATATAGTTTGTCATATATCATCACTATTTTTTTGCAATCTGTCGTGGTTTCACAAATTATCGGATTAGGATTTAAACATGGAAGCTCCTGATTTATACATTAGTTTCATGAGTCATACATCGTGGTCTATTTGTTCCGTAGATACACAGTATTATGAGTAATCTGCATTAGCATCAACTCATCAAGACAAATCACCTCTGCAGAATTAATAACCAATTGTTGAAATCACTCAGCATTTCTGGCAAAGACAGGAAAATAGGACTCAAAACATTTCCCCCTGAAAGGTTTATCACCTCTTTGGTGGGGGTAACAACTGAAACAATTGATTGATGGGTGAATGGTTGGGTCTGTCATGGCCAAAGAATGCCAGGGCCACATTTTGTCCTCAGTGTGGTGTTCCAGTAGCAGTTCTTTCCAGGGTGCTTTCTTGATGCCTCCCTGTTTTTGCTTTCTCTGTCTGGTTCCCCTCCAGTTCACTCTGTGTGTGAGGGGCTCTCACTCCCCATTTGGCAGCGCTGTAAATTGTTCCTGTCAGCTTAGATAAACGGACCCCTGGGTTTGTCCATCTCCCTTCATCACATATACACACACCTTTACACACACTCGAGCACAAACAAACACATGGCAACCCTCTACCACACACAGACACACGCAGAGAATGTGCTTTAATCAAGCAGTGAGGGTTTATTCTTTTCTCCCTTGTTTTTAGGGTTTGTTTACTTGGTTCTCACATTATTTATATTCCACCCGACTGCAAAGGTACCAGAAGCTTCACCCTGCAGGAGCGGCCGAGGAGGATTTTATTTATTCGTGCTTTTCCACTTACGTGGGACAGATTTGTTATGAAACACGCTTAAGTAGCCTCGCACTGACCTCCAAAATTGTGAGAGGTGCGTGATAATTGTCATGAAAAGTACTTCCTGCATGATTGGAGATGCCTTCACTGCAAATTGGATGAGATCAGACGGGAGAAAAGGCATAACACCTCTCATGGCAAATGAGTCAGACACTGGCAGAAAGAGAGATTGAAACAGAAGGCATGAGGGATGGAGAATTTCCCAACTGAAAGTATCCTTCACCTCCATATTTTTCAACTAAAATTGATTTTCTCTGAGCAAGGATATCATCTTGCTTCATGGTTTGTTGCCATAAACCATCGTGCACACTGATTCCCTCCTCTGATACAGCGATGGCAGGGATAATTTCTTTTTTTTTTTTCTTTCTGTAGGGACTTTATTATGTCATTTCTGCTAAGATGTAATTTACTCAGACAGTCAAGTTCCCTGTTGAGTTCATATAATGAGACGAGGCAGTGTTTTTCTTGTTTGTTGAAGCATTTTGATCCACTATCCCAGATCCCTCCAAAAGAAAAAAAAAGAAAAAAGAAAATTCAACAATAAAGGCCATGATGTAAATGAGATATAATATAGACAAAGAGCAATGGCACAATTAAGGGACTAGCATCCCGCTGAACACATTTGAATATATTTAAAGTCCATATTTATTCATATTTTGCTTTTTTTGTGTTTCTTGACATTTTGATGTGATGAAAAACAGAAGAAAAATGTATGGATAATTGAACATGCAACCTTTGTAGCGGGTTATATTATACAGGACATTTGTTTCCCGAGAACAAGAGGAAACGTAAACCTTGTTTCACAGATGACATTATTACATTTGATACATTACCTGATGACAATATCCTATATTTCCTTTTTCCCCACTGTGACTTCACAGAATGAATGCAGCTTGCAGCATATTAATTAATGCTGAGTTTGAAAACATTTGCTGCGAGAAGAAACGGGTCAGCCATAACATAATGATAGCTAGAGGCCACGAGTATTCTTAATCATCAAGTCCCCCGTCAGCTCTGGTTATAGGAAGTAAATCCTTCATTAAGCCTGAGTTCCTCGCAGAGGTAGCATATTAACACTTGTTTACCACGAGCCTCTAGGCACTCTATAGCCGAGGTTTTCTGCAAACAGGAAGTGCTGGTCGGCTTGCAGAGCACTCTAATTCTGAGGGACTGAACTCGAAAGGATGAAAGTGTTGTTTGTTGTATTTTGATGCAATACAGCTGGGTGTCTCTTTGTCTCTGCCTTTGTTTCTGTCTACATATATACATAACACTGACAGTTTGATCTGCTAATATATACACACATCCAGACTCGTGTGTGCATGCACTCGACTGCTAGCTACTCTGAAGATGAAGCAGAATGAGGGAGTGAATTCTCCCAGAGAGCTTAGCTGGGCAAAGTGTAATTGCATAGGTGGACAGGGGCCTAATAACAGCCTCATGGAGCCACATTATTGCACGCTATTCTTCCTGCAGAGATACTTCAATGCAGTCTTTTTCATGTAGTTGTTACATTTTGTCTTGAGGGGGTACAACTCACCATTTTCTTTCTATTTCTGTCTTTGCCACGGCTTTGACTGTGCTGTCCTCCACCCCCTCAAACATCCTCACATCCTCAGCTCTGTTAGAGCTGAGATGAGATACGAATTGGAGGAGGTGTGAATATTACGTCCAACGGCGAGGGATCATTACACTGAGCATTTCAAGGTTTTGTGCCACCTCTCTCTTGTATGCTTTTATCATCTGACCTTTCTATTGCAGAAAGACAGATATCTTTGTTTTTTATCATTGTGGTGATTCGGCGATAAGCAGCACATCCTTTTCGGTTTCCTCCTGAAGCTGAAGGAACATCTGTTCCAGTCACAGAATCGTTATCTTTTGATTGTTTATCCAGAATCAAGAGGCTAGAATTCTTCATGCCTTGATGAAAAAAACAATCTATTTCAGGTATTCTTCTAAACCTTTACATGAAAGCTTGCTGATGCGGTTTTCTCTTAAAGTCCAATATTAAGACTCCATTGTGATATCAGAGTTTCCACAAGCTGCACACAATTACGGTTTATAAAAGAGTCTTTGCATGAAAAAGCAGGATTATTAGGTATCCGTTCAGTGGCCACGATAAAAATGTGCCGCTTTGTGTTTGTAAATTTTTTTTATTTACCTCATGTCTCATGTTAGCCCCACTTAGACCTCTTTTAGATTCATATCCACCAACTATTTGGTTTGGTTTAGACACCAAAGCAATTTAGTTAGGATTAGGAAAAAAATAATATGGTTTAATCTTGAAAAAAACCCTGATCATAAACCAGTGCATCCCATTTGTATCAATGAAGATCGTGACTTTTGACAGACACTTGTTCTTTAAGACCACCTCTTCCTTTTAAGAGTTAAACATCATGAAAGTAATGCCATATCAGTGTGTTTGTAATCATAAACAATCAGTTATTTTGCTTTGTTTTTGTTGTGAATAATCAACCAGATACAAACTTAGCAGCTGAAAGAAATGAAAAAAATCATTCTGTGATGGATAAATTATGAGGTAACCTGGACATGCTGTTAACTTTGGTCTCACCTATTTATTAAAGGGATAATCCAGAGTAAAATGCACTTTAGATCAATTTACGGGATGTTGGGAGTACATACGTTGAGTTGACATCAAAATCATGTCATTCGGATGTGTTTTGAGAATTTCGATTTGACCGTTTTTAGCCAAAAGTCGTTAGCCTGGAAGTGAATGGGGCAAATCATGTCACCGCTACGAAACGCTATTTTTATACCTCCTCTACAGCTCCAAACAACATAACACTTACGTGGTAGTGAGTAGAGGGTCCCTAAAGCCAAAGCAAAGTGTCCCGAGGTCTTCATGTGGTCGGATATAGAGTCCAGAATGAATTTAATCAAGGCAGTACCTTTCGGTCTGCTGCAGCTGCCGCTACAGACCGTGGTGAAGTTGGTTTGATATTGGATATTCGACAGATATTCACAATAAGGAAATAAGGTGTCTTTTTTTTCAAACCAATATCAAACCAAATTCAGCACGGTCTTTTGCGGCAGCTGCAGCAGCAACATTTCCGGAAAGGTGCTGGCTAACGACTTTTGGCTAAAAACGGTCAAATCGAAATTCTCAAAACACATCCGAATGACATGATTTTGATGTCAACTCAACGTATGTACTCCCAACATCCCGTAAATTGATCTAAAGTGCATTTTACTCCGGATTATCCCTTTAATATATCTTTATGATAGCTTAACACTTGCAAATTAAACCAACACCAGTAGCAACACGGAAGAGATGTGTCATGTGAAGTATGCTCCAAAGTTATTCTAATTATTATAACAGTCTCTCAATAGATGAGATTGTATATTCGCCTGTTTTTTTCTTCCTTTTTTGTCTCAAATATGGTAGTGATTTGTGAAAAACCAGGGTGTATGAGATAAGACTCGACTTGTCCATTGGGAAGAGACAGAAAAAAACAAGTTCAAATGCTGCCCAGTTTGAAATGGCAAAACACTTGAGGTTTTTCAGGGGTGTGAATTGAGTCTGATGTATTGACTGGTTACTGGGGGAGTGGAGGAGACCTAGGGGGCCACTTCTAATCCTCGCTGACCTACTCTTATCACGCACAGCCAAGGTCAAGAGTCTAATGAGGATAGGACGCCATTAGAGCAATTAGATGGAACTACCTTGTTTCTGGGGCATGCAGAGCCATGGGATAGAGAGGGAGAGGAGGGAAGAGAAGGAAGGCAACTACAGGAAGAGACAGAGTGATAATCTCCTCAGAAGCTGCCTCTTTCCAATACTTTGCAGACAAATGCCGGGGAAGCATCCAGTGGCAACAGCACAGCGTTGCAACAGTGACACTTGGTGGTAAAGACACTCCCCGACAGAGGAGAGGCTGCCGGCAGTTTCACGTGAATGCAGTTTATACTGGCATCACAGTTACTTTATGGATAAATTAATGTAAATGTGCAACTGTCTTAATGGAGCTTTTAAGATACTGAAAAAATTAAAGAAATTCTCTCTAATTTTAACAATCACTGTTTTGTTTGGTTGTTTATTTTCATAAATGCAAAAGATTTGCTGATTGCAGCTTATCAAATGCGAGATTTCTGATTTAGATCATTTCAAATGGAATATCATTGGGTTTTGGACAATTATTCATACAAAATATACATACTCTGGGACAGGGACAATGTGTATTTTCAGCTATTTTTGGGGGATTTTTAAAAGAACAAACTGTCACAAAATAAATTTCTTGTTAATTATTGTAATGATTACCACTAATAACAATCACCACTCGAGTTTCATCTGAAATTGTGCCGCATAACAAAACTGATTATTAATTAAACTCTGTAAGAAAGATGTTATTTGGATCAGCTTCTTAGGCTATATAAAATCCAGGGGGAAAAACACCTATAAGCTGTTTGTTTGTGTGCCACTTTTCCTGCCTCTGACCATTTGAGGCGGAAGCTGCTTACCCAAGCAGACAAAGCTGTCCTGGGGGCATAAGGCTACATCTGCAAGCTTGAACTGGCTTGAACACCGCAATTTTCACCTCTGGAGGTAAATCTATGATGGGACAAGAAGCCCCTAATTTCAGGCACCATGTGGAGGATTCTGATCCTCCAAGCACTTTGAGAGACACTTTGATAGAAAACTGGATTACTGACACTTAATGCATGAAATGTTCTTGAGGTAACTTCAGCTTCCCTGAGGCAGAGGCACTTTCCCAGAAAAAAAATACATTTGATTGGGTTGAGTCCCAGTTGACGGAGCCAGTTTATTTGTATCATTAATTCTGGCTCCCTTGGTGCGAAAGTACAATTTAGTTTGTAGCGCATCAGCTTGTTGTCTTTGTGATCATGAATGTTTGCCCCGCTATGCCTGAGCACACCCTCTGTGCTCTTATTTACAGAGAGGATTAAAGTGCAACTCGCAGGTTAACTACTTCACTAAGTTTACATGATGCAAGAAAAAAAATGCATTATTGTGTTAGCCTGACCAACACCAGACCTTTAAAATACAAATATAAAAGTATGTTAGACTGACTGAAACTGTACCAAATCAGGCTTCTCCAAACCAGATTAGCCAGTTATTGTGGTTGCATGAATATGCTTAACTAGCCTTGGGGCTCATTTGATCTGCAGATCTATCATTTTGGATCTTTTTGTTGAAACAGTTAAATGTAAATTTATATAAATACAGCCAAATTCCAAATAAAACTGCTCTCATTCACATGTTTTTCAGTTTCTGTTGTCAGAAAGCTAAACGCATCAGAAATCGTCACTGAAAATCAGCTCAAGTAGACTTATGGTTGCTCAAAGCATTTTCCAGACTGTCGCTCTGCTCTAATAAAATCTTGATTTTAAAACAGCAGCGTCATCTGACAAAGTCACCATTCCAGTAACTTAAAAACAAAGCCTGTGCAGTGGATTTGGCTTTTCTTACATGTACAATGATCTCCACAGCATTAGAGTGTTGACAGTAACTCTATTCTGCTTCGGTCTATGAATTTGGGTGAAGGACTGGTCCAGTTCCATGGCCCAGTCGAGCTGTAACCATAGCTTCATTCAACTATGCATGTATTTGTGCTGAGTGACTTAAAGTGTAACAACATGGAAAAAAAACATCTGGACTATTTATGCCTTACGATAACATTTAAAGTTATGCAGCATAAGGAAACTCTAGAATGATTTTTGCAATAAGAATTATGGATCCACATAAGAATCTTGATGCTTAAGAGATTGAATATGTAACTATGCACGCACATAACAGGCCCCAGCCTTGTGATTCGGAGCCTTAAAGTTGTCAGAAACCAGGAAAGGTTTATGATCAGGAGAAAGATCATCCACTGCATGTCATTGTAATCATTTCAGACAGGATTATTTACCCGGATGTTTTATGGAGATCTAGATGGGATGCAGAAGCCGGCAGAAGTGTGTGAGATTGATAGCAGATAGCAGTTCGCTTCGTGCAGCTGCTTATAATGTATGTCTACATTTGCATCAGGCTGCTGTGACACCGGTGTACTGGAGACTGACAGTGATGTGCACTGTGTGCTTTAAATCTTGATTTTTATTTACTTTGATTCACTTTCCCTGACATGCTTCAATGTTTCTGGTAACCTTGTTATACGATGTGTAATAAAACCTCTGGCCCGTCAGCTTGACCTTTGGCGTAAGGGTCTGTTTAGTGTTTGGTTCAGTCCTCTAGCAGTAAAGGTCAATCTTTTATTTTTGTTGTACTGGATATACAATGCATACTTCACAGTACTGTGAAAACAATAATAAAGTAGCAATTTTTAGCCAATTTCTGTGTGGATCCATATTCACATTTCTAGATCTACATTATACTACGTAACTGCACAGTTTCTTTCTTTTTGTGTACTAAAACATGTTACCGTAAGACCTACTTCTTCCATGTTTCTACACTTTCAGTCAAATATTGTTAACCTGCAAGTTGCACTTTGATCAATTAATTGTATTTCTATGTCGATTAACTTTGAACTGATCCATTATTAGACCATTTGGTTCAGCTTCCTGCACCTGTCAGATAGCTGAAACCAGTCCTTAATCCTTTGTGACAGGATTGAAGGTGTTTGTTGTTGAGGTGAAGCATCGCTTCAGGGGACACACATCTCTGAACAAGTTGGTGAGTACTGAAAACAGCTAGTGCTCATCCAGAGGGATGAACCAGACTCACTCAGGGTGGTGGTGGGGAAAACGGTGTTTGCGGTTTGCTATTATGGACAAAGTGCTCCACCCTCTCGATGATAAAATGTCAACGGAGCACTTTCAGTTAGCTCTTCAGGAGTCCGTCCGACTGCCCTCCACTATAATGCGTCATCCCTCAACAATCTAACCTTTTGGTCCCCGTTATCTAGACATTTAGTCTGTCATTTACTTATTTCTCAAGTGGACTGCAATGTCATTTCAAACCTTCACACACACACTTGCAAGCAAATACAAATCTCCTCCTCCCCCAAAGAGAAGCTTTTCCCCCCATCTGCTGGACTTAGTGATGCTCTGGTCTTTGTTTGCCCCTTTTTTTCCTTCAGTTTGTTTTTTGATGCAAAGCTTCTTGTGGCTCTACAAAGAAATTCGCTCTCATTCTAATTCATTTATTGACTGTTTCACAGAGACGGGATTAGTCAATCTGCCCCCTCGTACCCACTGGGAAGCATGTGGTCCATCCACAGACAACTCGCTGAGCCAGCAGCAGTCACTCAGCGTGTCTCATATGTGGCAGTGTGTCCTTGTTTTGATCTAAGTTTACTGTCTGTAAAGGCTCTTTGTCACAGACACTTTTCTGGAAATCGATTCAGAGATAAATTTGACTTAGCTTGGTGAGTCCTTCTATTTGGGAGGTATTTGAGAATTGTTTTGTTAGATGATGCCCAGCTCTCACTCTGGTTTGGCAAACTGAGAACTGCTTGTTCACAACTTCAGCTGTTAACTTATAACTGAGAAATATGCTCAACGTTCATTTAGCATCCATCTATTCTATCTGGAAGCATGGGTAATGCTGTCTTATCTGTTAAATTCCACAAATTTCCTTCAGGATCAATAGAGTATCTATCTATCTATCTATCTATCTATCTATCTATCTATCTATCTATCTAAATTTCAATTTGGATGACAACATTTTCAAAAGGTAATAACAGCACAGTATTTGTATACAATGTTTCATCAAGTCACTGTAGTTGCCTTCTGTTTAAGCATTTAGGGGGATGCAGCACGATGTTAACTGGTGCGATGAGCTCTGAACACTAAAGGCTTCTTTCTGTGTTGATGGGTGACACCAGGTGCCCTGAGCTCCTATTGTTCAGCCCCAGGTGGGCTCTATGGGGCTGTACAGTGGAGCTAAATGCTAGCATCAACATGCTAATAGTGTATGGCAACATCCAAAGCCAAAAACTGCAGTTCTTTATATTGTCACCTTAGTCTGACTCCAAAATCAGATCTGCCTACACAAACTCCCAAAATGTCATTTTATTGTAGCTAAACAGAAGAAGTCAATAAAAAAAACTTTCTGACCTAAGACAAAAATCTTCATAAACCTGGATTACTGAATCTGTCCAATTATTCTTCATTTCTATGTGATTCTATACACATAACATATTCATCCTCTGAATCATGACAACTTATCTGCCATCCTAACAAAGATAATTCAGTCTGGACTAAGATGCAGCATTTTAATGACCAACAGATAGACAAGTCAACTCGAGTGTCCAACCTTGAGCAGACAAAGACAGAGAAACAGCTTCAGTGAAGTAAATTTGTAAAAAAAAAAAAAAAAAAAGTGGCGTTCCATCATGCTTCAATTGATTGCTACGCAAACAGTGTACTAACCTTAATGTTTCCTCTCTTGTTGTTCTATGTTAGGCACTTTGTAATTTGTATTTGAAATGGACCAATAAACGTTACCATAGTTACACAGTAAGATAATGTGAACTGTGTGTTTAGCTGTGTCATGCAGCTGTGTCATAAATCTGATGTCAGGCTAAAAGCCTGCGTCACAAGTGGCAAAAGATCAAATATCAGCTCGATGGATGCAGACAAATTCCTCAGATCGGCGTCAACCATTCATTTTTGTTTGTAACATTAATTATCATCACATGACAAAGTCTGATATTTATATTTTCCTGTCCAAAGTAAAATATGTGACAGTGTTGGTGGCAGATGGATACATGGTTCGCATTAGCAGAGGCTCAGGTTTTACATTATATTATAAACTGTGACAGTGACCATCATTTTGATCAACATGGCATTTAATTTGTTCTGTAAGAATTTAAAGGCTCTTATTAACCAAAGGTTCACACTTAAATAAATAAAAAAATATCATTATAAAAGTTAATTTTGCAGGTTGTATCGAAAACGTTTTGCATTTTTTATATTGTTGCATTTATTTGTCAACTACTTTCTTCATTTAGTGCAGATATGTACATCTGTTCACCACTGGGCAATCATATAGAAATGGTGTTAATTGTAATCAGAATCTGAAAAAATCTTCCTCTTGTTACACATTTTAATGGGAAGAATCCTGATTGTGGGCAGTGCCAGATGTTCCCTGGGTTGCACGTTTCTGAATGATTTAAATGATTTTATTTGTTTCTCTTTATATTATTTTATGTATTTTTAATGCTTCTTGCACTCCCTGCTGCAATGCTTTTATTTTATGTTAAGCACTTTGAACTGTTTGTACATGAAATGTGCTATACAAATAAATTTGATTTGATTTGATTTGAAGCTGGACAGCCTCTGAACATCTGTGGAGGTGTGCTGATTGAAACGGGAAAATGTTCCACAAAGACATGCCATCACCCTCACATTAGCCAGTCTTACATCTGGTTTGTATGCGGGATCGTTTAGCCAGGAGCAATTACAGTTAAGTTTGAGTTACTTCTGTTCCAGGCAGCATGCTGCGGATTTATGGCACGAGCGTTAGTCTCCCGGGAAAGTGTTCTGGCTTAGGGTTGTGTTCTCTGACACTCCACTGAGGAAATAAGAAGATGTCCAAATTTCAAAGAGACTGAGAAATACTTTTCCATGTCCAGATGTTTTTTGTTGTTGCCAGCTGGCCTATTGCACTGGAACTACCAACCAGTCTCTCCAGTTCATTGGCTTTGGCCTTTGCCCTCCTCAGTCTGGGCTCTGCGTATTTTGGCAGCAATTCAGCCATTGTACAACAATGTAACACTTTTCAAATTAGCATTTTATATGACGGCAGCGTGGCATGGCTGAGTGGCAAAGCTTGCCAGCACAGAAATGAGGCAAACTGGTGTTGAATGTAGTGCTTGCTCTCCTCTTCACTCACTCTGCCCCACTGCAACAACCTTGAACCAGTTTGTTGCAATCCCATACGAGCAGCAATGGCTTTGAGATTTGAATAGCATAAATAAATGAATGAGCAAACAAACCAGCACAAGCCTGACTCCGCTGTAGTGGCAATCTGGGGCTTGCTCTCCCTGTGTAATGATCTGCAAATAGCTGGCCGCTGAGATAAAATTCAATTGAAAAACTGCACACTGCCACTGCCAGCCACACGGCAAATGGGCTGTTATCATTTGAACCAAGAGATTTTCCATGCACCTGGCAAAACGACACACTTTACCTTAATAGGACTGCTGAGTAACTTTGCAACAAGATTACATGTTGCCATGTTGCCTCCCTGCAAAGGTCTCATCAGGGAGGAACATAAAAATCTTTTCAGATTTAACAAAACTGTTGTCACTCGGTGCATTTCCACAGATAAAGGGTATGAAATAGACATTGATGTAGTGATTCAATACACTTTTCGTTTTGTTAATGACATGGAAACTGTAAATGCATTTGACTTGCCTCTTGTAGATTACATAGCTTTGAACCCAGACTCATCATGAGGGAAGATCTTACAGGAGAACAGCTTTAAAGATTAAAGAAGAGCAAAGAGTTTAAGGTTCAAGCACCTTTACTTTTTATTATATTCTTATTTGCTTTTTTTTCCCTTCAAACTAAAATCTTTGTTGCCAAATAACATTTGCTTCATTGTCATGGAGATGGCTTTGTTGCCGGACCTTATTCTTTGTTGTTGGTTTTGTTTAATAGTGTATAATCACATCTTTGCCCTTTGAATAATTACAATAATTTGAACTAGAGGTCCTGTTCTTGGCTTTTCCTGGAACTTACATCTACATTCTATTAATCCACCACCAGCACCACTTTGACTGGAAAAAACAGCATTTTCCTCGTGCGCTACTGCTGTTAGGGCCATGCAAAAGCTTTCTGATGTTGTCAGATAACATAAAACGAGTCTAGTAGAAGCACAGATATCAGCGAAGGTCACTGTGAGTTATCTCTCAATCACAGTGAGCACAACAACATAAATGTTGCAATTATATTCAATGAAGAATTAAAGAATGTGAAAGCAGATCACGCACTAGTGTTTGATTTTCCTAGAACTAAAAGATATCCCAATAAGAATGAATGGGTTGATTGTTCATTTGAGACAGAATGAAAACCAGAACTGACCTTTCACAGCTGCTTGACACTGTCTGCTTAAATGGCCATTTCTGCCTCTGACTCCCTTGTAAAACTTTGCAGTCTGAATGGTCATTCATCTGGAGAATGGTAAAGAAAGATCTGAATTAACATATTTCCCTCCAACACTAAATTAAAAAGGGTCTCAGCGGGTGAAGCTGACAGCAGCTTCAGTGTCTTATCAAAACATTTGATGGTAGGTGTGTAACACTTCACTGTGCGGCTGAAGATTAGATAAGTATTATGCATACAGTAGTAGTAATATTCTGAGGAATAAATAATAAACCCAAATTACAGAAGAGTTTGGACAACAGAATGCAATGATTTACAAATTTTGTAAACCGATGTTTCGCTCACAACTGAACATAGAAGACATCAAATGAGAGATTTTTTGGGGGCAGGGACATTTTTACCGCTGTGTAGCATCCCCTCGTCTTTAACAACAGTCTGTAAACATCTGGGAGCTGAGCAGACCAGCTGCTGGACCTTTGGGGGAAGAACGTTGTCTCACTCTTGTCTGAAACAGGATTTTAGCTGCTCCACAGTCCTGCGTCTTCTCGGTCATATGTTGCAATAAAAGATTTGCACCAATTTTCATAAATTTTTTAGGTTTTTCAGGTTGTAAAAAGTCTGTACTGCAGACAGGTCAGTCCAACACCTGGACTCTTCTACTACAAAGTCATGCTGTTGCGATAGATGGAGTTTTGCAGTGTCTTGCTGAAATTTTACTTTAGCATCATGTCTTGCTGACATATGCAAAGCCTTCCCTGAATAACATGCCATCTTGATGGGAGCGTACGTTGCTCTGACACCTGTATATACCTTTCTGTACTGATGGTGCCTTCCAGATGTGTAAGTTGCAGGCACTAAGGCACACCCATAAAATCAAAGATGAAGGCTTCTTTGCATGAAAGGGCTTTAATGTGCATTTTGTGGATGTCACGGTGAACTGTGTTCACAGACAGTGATTTCTGCAAGTGTTCCTGAGCCCATGCAGTGATTTCCATGACAGAATCATGTCGGCTTTAACGCAGAGCTGCCTGAGCGCCTGAAGATCCCACGTGGCTCACAGATCACAGAGATGTCTCCAGATTCTCTGAGTATTTTTGATATGTATAATATACTCTATATCAAGTACTGTTTTTGGAATTTTACATTGAGTGAGTGTAGTAGATGCTGTTTTTTACAGATTCTCTGCACGTCTAAGAGACTTTGCATCTCAAGGGTGCTCTTTTTTTCCCCAGTGATGTTACTGACCTGTTGCCAGTTAATCCAGTACGTTGTAACATGTACCTCCAGCTGTTGTTTTTAAGTATCATTTACTTTTCCAACCTTTTTTTTTTGCCTCGTCTCAACTATTTTTGAGATGTGTCAGGATGAGCTGATGTGTAAAATGTCTCACTTTGAACATATACTATGTATGTACGTTTGTGAATGAACTAAAGTGAATAAAGTGTTTTTTTTTTAAGGGGGGGGTCATAAATGCTTCCATGCAAGTGAAGAACCGAAGGACACGTCACACACTTTAGTGATGAATGTGTTGCAATAGAAATCTCACTAGAAATATGAATACAAGCGAATAATCTTCTCACATTGTCAGGTGATGGATATCAGATATATCCAAATGCCAAATTACTTCGTCATCATTTCATGTTTGTGACTCATCACTTTCCCAGTGAAAGGGTTTTACTTTTACAGCAAAGTGCTCAGACTTATTGAAATACCAATTTTAATCAGTAGCACCAGAATCATTTCAGAGAGCAAAGACAAGAAAGGTGAATATGTGACATTTAATATTAAAAAAATGACAATATGCTAAATGGGGACGTCAGGTTTGAGGACTGAGCTGATAGATGAGTATTCAGTGTTCAGCAAAATGACACAAATGGCTTAAGAGTCAACCGGTGATCCCTCATGAGGACGGTGAAAAAAAGATTTAGAACAAACTTTATACTGAGGAAGTAAAAGCAAGTAAGCTTAGAACTGATTTGTGTAAATAGCTGTGACTAAAATACTGTGTGACTTCAGGCACCTTTGGCTTCAATTCTTGATAAATAACCTTTTCATTTGTAGAACACACTTTTGAGCTTTTAATGGGTTTTATTGTATGGAGACTTTATTCAGAGCGGCAAGAAGAGACCAAACACCCGACAAAAGAGTTTCTGACAAAATAATAAAGGTCATATTGCTCATTATCCAGAACATGTGTGTGAAAAGGAAAGTTTTTCCTTAAGACTAATGGCAAAGCTGGTCTGTCAGCACCTCACTAGTCCACACTGTGTGGTTGATGGAAGCAGGTGAGATAACGAAGCTTATTGTTTTATCCGCCTCCATATGCATTCTACTTTATTGATCCATGTCTCAGCCTCAGGCTGGCCTCGAGATCAGTGCCTCCAACCTCCTTTTAGTATGTGAGGTAAAACCTAAGGGATCAGCCAGTACATACTTTATAGAGCTGCATTAAAGTAATTATGCTTACTGGCAGTTTTGACCACTTTTACACAGCTTGAGATCCCTTTAAAAGGTATCATGCTCGGTCTTATCACTTCTCCGTGGAGTAAGTCCACTGTGAGAAAAACAAATAGAGAACTGGAGCCTTGAATTACTGAGGTATTAGATGCAAACACATGAATAATCTAGTAGTACATTGTGTTTAATTTAATTATCCCATTTAATCTTTAAGAAATATTAGGGCTTCATAGTTTCCAGGGAGGGAGCACTACAGGATTCACCATCTGAAAAATCTCACTATAAGGTCTGAATATAGACTTTATTTTTATAAGGTACCACTGTTTATCAGATATTCCACAAACTTAATTTATAATAAGTGGACAATTGGTAATATTCATATTTTTGCTTGTGTGCTTGTTTTGATTTTTAAGGTTTGTTAAAGGCTCTTTGGTTGTTTTCTCCACTCTAATGATAGGATGTGATTATTTAATCTGCATGTGGGGAAGTTGAAGCCGAAGTGAAAGAATTCAGCTTTGAAATAAAGAGATAAAATCCCAAACATAAAAGACCAAAGAAAAGTCAAAGCTTGTATGTTATTGAGTTCATGGGATTTGCCATTTAATAGTTTCAAGCACCCACACCTGGAATTAACTTCCCTGGCATGCCCTCGTTAGACACTAAGACTATTTATTGTACAAGTCTAAGTGTTAGTAATTTAAATTATCACTAAAAAATGTTTTCAAACAACTAAATGCAGCTGTAGATCATACAGGAATAAAGCAACTCTAAAACTCCAGATGTTTCTAAGGTTTCTTTCTCATATTGTTAATAGGTTTCGCCAAAAGCCACCTCATGGACGATCCCCATGTGTTGAGAAGCCATCGATTTAAGGTAGCTATTTGTGACTTTTAAGGAGAATTGTGAGGAGGCAGCCTTTTTCCCCATAACATAACACGTGACAACAAGAAGAAACAAAACTCTTCTTTATCAGCTCTGTTGCCTGTCGAGTCACTGCCTTTGATTTTATTTCATTTTAAAATGCAGCCGACTATCAACTAAGATGTGCTTATGCTGATTATGATCATACTGCTGACAATGTGCGAGCTGGACTGAGCAGCACAGCTGCCTTTAAAGGAGTACGTTGACTTCATACGTCTTCTTCTTCTTTCTTTCTTCTTTCCTTTTATCAGGGCTCACCACAACGAGTCGATCTCGCATCATCGATTTGCCCTTCCTGACGTAGCCTTCACCATTTATTCGGGCTTGGGACCGGCACCAGAAATAAGTACACTGACTTCGTACAATTAGTATAAAGATGAAAGCAAACATGTTAACACTTCAGGGTTTTGCCTTGTTAGTCAAAATTTGTGAGCTGTGTACCCAATGTCTGAACGTCTTTTTTTTCAACCTTCAGAGAACTTAATGGTTCAACTGATCAAAAAAATATAGATGGATAGAATTTTTTTACAGGAGACACTATAATGTACATAAATGCAGACTTTGATGATCAATGATGGAGAAACAAATTATCGTAAAAGATGCTAGTTTTAGGCAGCCGCCTTGCTCAGTGCACACGGTCTTCAAAGTGAAAGGCATCTCATTTTGATGTGTCTGACTTTCCAACTTAATCTTAATCAACATAAAGCTGCCTGTCATTAATCCTCTCTCTTTTTTTTTCACTCACTCAGATCAATGTTTCCTTTGTCTGTGCAAAGATAGTAATTAATCCCGAGTCCAACAAAGCCTTCAGGCATGACTATTTGACAAAGAGTCTAATCAATGCCACTGCCTATTCTTCTTTCAGAAAATAAGTTTCTTTTTTTTTGTGTGTACGTTTTACATTCCATCAGAGGGAATCGATGATTCTTATAACAGCCAAATAATTAATGCTCGCAGAAAATCTGATCAGCTTTAAAACTCCAACCCTGGAGCTGTGAGTGGAAGGGATTTGAATTGATATGTTTCCTTCTGCGCTTATGAAAATGATTTCAGAAATAAATGTCTATAATGGCATCTTTTCACTTCATTGCTCCCCCACTGGCTTTTCATTATTGACATTTCTGAAGAATGAAAATCCCTGATGTTATTGCAGATAGAACTTATTTGGGAGAAGTGAAACTCAGGCTAAAGAGTGGCAAGGCAAGAGTAGCCTGGGCACAACAGATGGGCAAAGGACCGAAGGAGTGAAGAGGCCACTGCTTATTTATAAAGAGTAAGGTGCATGAAATTGGCTCTTAACCTCACAGTTAGAGGGTTTAATTAGAAATCATGCTTTCCTACAGGAAAGGGGAGGAGTGGGTTGTCCAAACAGGGTGATAAATGGCTGGTGGGGCAGAAGACTTCTGAGGAATGGGAGGAAAAGGCTTGGTGAGAGTGATATGGAGGTGAGAGTGACATGGAGGTGACAGCGCCGGTCGTGGTTGGAAGTGAGACAATGAGTTGAAGCAAGCAGAAGATTGCAGGTGAAGTGCAAAACCACACCTGAGGAGCTGTGGGGGGGGGGGGGGGGGGCAACATGGCGGTAGACAGATTCACTATCAGCAGAATAACACAGACCGACAGCGGACTCAGGTCTCCCAGCTAGAAACTGAGATCTGGACTCTTAAGGCTGGTTTAAACTTGGTATGATTTTCTGTTAAAAAAAAATTAGGAAATCTTGTTAAATTTATATCATTAGTGCACAGAAAGGCTCATAAATAATCTATTTTTAATTACTCTAAAGATATTCACTCAGAAATGTCAGTATTACTTTCACTCACCACAAGTTGCTTTAAGAAAGCGTAAAAAAAACAATAATTTCAGAAAGTTCATCATTTTTATTTCAGGAAAAGAAACTATGTTGAATTATTAGTTATATAACAACACCACAATGTGATCTTTATTCTATATGCATGTGCATTCTGTAGAAGTGTTTTTGGTCCTGGAGCTACAAGAACTGAACGAGACAGAAACGATTCACATGTTCGTATGACTGCATATGACCTCAGCAAACCTCATCTGGGAAGTGTGCCAGTCATCATTTCTGTCCTATCATTGCACGAGTAAAGTTAGTTTGGTTCTTACACTGTTTGCTGGCCATGTGCACCATTTTTTAATGTCATATAGGGCAGGGATGTCCGCAACCGGTCCTTAAGGGTCGCTGTCCTGCATGTTTCCCTGTTTCAGGGCACCTGATTCAGATCAAGGCATCATTAGCAGGCTTGTGCAGAACTTAACAATCTTTTGAAGAGATCCATTTCATCTGAATCAGGTGTGTTGAAGCCAGAGTGTTCGCAAATACTTTTATGCGTAAAATGTTTCTGTCCGGGGCTACAGTGGCACAGCAGTAAATATGCATAACCTAATGATTTATACTGGTGTAGTTTCATTTTCTTACTTTTGTTAATGAGTTGTGATGGAACGTTTTAAAAAAAAAATTATTTCTTGTTCTAGAAGTGGAAGTGAGGAATGAATACAGTTTAGCTTATTTTTGGGGGCTCAGTCGCCTTTAATTAATAAACACTCCACATTTAATTCTGTTAGATTCATCTGCTGACAGCTAAAGCACTTTAAAAAGAGTGAGCACCACCTTCACAGGTGCAGTGAGAGCAAAAAGTTCTTAAATCACCATCTGAACCAGAACCAACTGTGTTGTTGTTCTTACAAGCACGGTGGCACAAATGGAGCCTCTCCGCTGCTCAGCCACAGATGACGCAGCTCTTTGGCACCATGTGCATCACATGAAAACATACTGTGAGAATGTGAATGGTTGTTTTTTTTTTTACATTGGGCGCTTGCTCCGGCATTTTTTAGTAAATTCAATGCTAGAAATGTTCTTAATGAAGCATTTATGTAATGTATTGATCTTGTGTGCGTGTGTAAGCTTTTTGCACCTCATAAAAGACGAGTGAGACGAAGTAAGTTTGGTTCGTGGACTTGAGTGTCCTGAAAGGTGCCTCTAAATAAAAGGCATAGTTATCATTATTACTGCATCTATAAATCCAAACACGCACTTTATCATTTAAACCTGGTTTTACCTTGAATTGGTTGCCCCTGACATTATAGAATTGGGCCTTATTGTTGGTCATTTGTGACATTCAGGCACCTTCCAGTGCCTGTTTAACTGCCTGAAGTAAAATTTCTTGGAATTGCAACTTGGAAAAGCAATTTCCAGGCTTTGATTGTGTGGAAATCATCTTTTAAAACCTGTGGTGTAAGTTAAGACAAGGCACAAGATTAATAGAAAATGCAGAGTTCGCTGAGCTTAAAAAAAAGAAGGAAATTAATGTAGTAAATAACATAAACAGCACAGCTGGTCTGGCATCTCATTAAGTCTCTTTCTAACCTTGTCCTGTCCGGGCTTAATTTTATTTCTACCTAAATAAATAGATAAAATTAAAAATGCCCTACCCTCCTTCATCATTTAACAAAGGACACATCCTTGAATCAATGCCAAATAATAATCTGTGAGCATCATATAAATCGAAGCCTGCAGGATATAATTGTTAGGCAGTGGTGACCGAGACGAAAGCTAGTGATTTTGATCCAAATATCTGACCCCATGAACCTCACCACTTTCTAATTATATTAAGATTAATTGCCTGGGGTCTGAGGGACTCTGGTCAGTGGTGTTGGAGCATTAACATACAGCACACCTTGTCGGAGGGGCCCTGTGCAGTGTTGAAAAGCCGGTTAATTAGGCCTGTGGTTAGGTGTGATAAAAAGGGAGCAGCACATAAACAGGCCCCAGCAGAGCAGGGATGCTGAGGTCACCTGCCACTGGACCTGACAGCATCCTCCTGTATCACACCGGGCCACATGCTGCTCCTCTGTCTTCGGGATGGCTGACGGAGAAACTTTTCACACACAGAGAAAGCTTCAGCCTCTGCTAATCTCCTATCTGTCCGATTGATTTAGCAAGAGGTATATTTCTCCGTCTCCTCCTTTAATATGTATCTGCACAGCAGAGAGATCTAATGTCTGTCATAAAGTTAAGCATCGGCGAGCGGCATGGAGATTTTTAATGACGCTTCCATGCTTATTTCACGGTCCGTGTCTGTCCTTTTTATTTTCACCTTTTTCTATGCGCTCATCTCTATCCCTCTACGGCGAGAAAAGCTCTTCCCATCAATCAGCTCTTAGCTCCTGCGGACTGAGACCGTGTCACGCTGGGATCTGCGTGTTGCCAGATAGGACCACTGTGTCCTCGGCTTCCCCTTACACTTCCAGTTTGACACCCCTGGTATTTACTTGCCATGGAGAAAATTGAAAAATACACAGGAGTTTAAAGTGGCCACACAAGAGGCGAACTCTGGACTTTTGAACCGTGTTTTCTATCAAGGCACAAAGCAAAAAAAGGTTGTTCCTGTCAGTCAGTAATGGCAGTCTTTTATGTCCAGAACGTCTCAGATGCAGCGAGAAAAATATTTCATCACAGTCAGTCATGTGGTGCACAAAGAGGCTGTAATGATCTATTGTTGCAACAAAAGAGGAGAGTGAGCAAAATTGGATTTTACGTGTTTAGTTGATGTTGCCATGAAAAGAAATTTTGAGCGTCACAGTTGGAAAACCTTGCCAGATGGTGAACGGTGGGTTACGTGGATAAGTTTAGAAAGCAGAAGCACGCCTATAGAAGTTCTCTTACAACATCGTTCTAACAAAAATGGCAGTACAAATGCTTTGATTTAAAACAAAAAAAAGATTAAATGAGAAATACTTTGAGACAAAAAACATGGACTTTAAGAAGATTACTTCTAAAAGAAATAAAACAAAAATAAAAGCCCCCCGATAGCCCCCAATAACAACAACACGGCAGCTCTGAGCTAACAGTGCAATAGTACGCGTTCATTCGTTGGTCTTAAAGTATTGGTGAAATAAAGACAGATAATGCCTTATTTAGAGGCTGTATTGTCTGTGTCCTGTTCTCTCCGTTATATGGATATACGCCGATCTCAAAGGAAGGAGGCCGACTTTCCCCAAACTGTTATCAGTGAGTAGATGAATGTATTTTATGCCAGATATGAGGTCCAGGTTTAAAAAAAAAAAAAAAACGAACTTCCCCTTTAAGGGGGCTTTTTATCATGCATACATATCTCCCTGTTTCACACACATCTCCTCTGCTTGCTTCAGCTCCTTCCAGCACTAATGTGAAACAGAGATGTGAGGAAGATGCCGGTCGTCAAAGAGTTTGCAACATTAATGCATTTCACCACCTGATAAAAGATCTCCACACATTACACACCTCACCCATCATCTCCTCGCTGTTTATTTTAAGTTCAGGAAAGTCATCGACATCGATGGAGGTGAAACTGCTTGTGGGTCGTGAGGAGAGAAGATGTTAAGTATGTGACAGCATAATGAAAAAAACACCCATGTTTCACCTCGTGCTCCCTTCCTTTTTCGTCTCCTGCTGTCCTCAACGTTCCAGTTTCACGCCTTGTCTTGTTTTTAACCTTCTTGCTGTACTTGTACAGCCCAACTGAATCTTTTCAACCTACGCCTCCTATCTGTCTTAATTTGCACTGTTGGACTTTGTGTACAAGTAAGTTTTTATTTTGTTTCAAGTGATTAAAGCTCAATTTCATCTGGTTTCTGCATTGAACAGTAAAACATTACAGGTTGTTGTTTTTTTGTCTCAGTAAGAGAATCTGATGCTCAAACACTTCATTTTCCGTTCTCTTTAGTGTTATTTTGAACTCCAATCAAGTTTCTAACAGATGATGTTAGAAGCTGGGTAGATTTCAGAGATAAAGGAGTGAAAGGGATTAACATTTGCTTGAGACTCCCCAGGGGCTGTGATTGGCTGCCCACCGCTCCAGTGTATATGGCAGCTGTCTTCATGGGTGAGTGACCCTGTGCATGTGTGTGTTCAACGGGTACCAACCTGGATGGGTTAAAGAGGAGTAATTTCGTGTATTTACATGTATCTACATGACAATAAAGTCTTAATCTTATCTTAATCTTAAAATGCAAACCCTGAGGCCTCATTTATAAAACTGACTTCTGGTCATCTGTATGACTTAAGCAGTTATGTCAAGTAACTTGTGAATAAAGCCTTAGAAACATTGATATTTTCTTTATCTTTGAAACCCAAAGGTGGGTTGAAAATGATATTCCTGCTGATTTTGTAAGGTATCACATTACAGAACGCATAAAGTGTGAACAATGTGCGAAGAATTTTTTGATTAAAGGTGTGAGGAAATGATCATCAGATGTGGCTATTCTTCCTTTTTCATAGAAAATGATGGTCCATTTCTTTTAATTTGATCCGCAGCTTTATCTTTACCTTGTTCAACAGCAGAAGGGGCCTTGAGATCAGTGGCGGCTCCTCCATAGGGGCAATTTGTGCGACGCACTACCAAACACGGAGTTTTTTTTTTTTTTTAATCTAGTTGCTAAAGTGGGACTGATCTGCTGTAGGCAAACTGGTTGTATATGTCATTGTCCAATCAGATTAAGGTCGCGCCTGGTGTTGCTACGCCCATTTTGTGCGATTTCTGTCAGGGTCGAATTTGCACCAGGAAGCTCCCATTGACATGAATGGGACCTCGGTTTTTTTCAAAAATCCTGCTCCCAATGCATTTTCTATGAGGGTTTATGTGCTCGCACAAACGACGCACAACGTGCTTTCGTCATATGTCTGTTGCGCGGGACCATGAACTTTCTACTTGTTGTTGTAACATTGTGGTTTTCAATAAAAAAAATTAAAAAAAAACATTCTATGAAGAAGATGGCGAGTGTCGAGTGCAACAATACGTTAGTGTTTCTGACAGAAGTACCCTTTAGTCGTCGTACTAATGCGGAGAAGGAAGTTTGGAAGAATTTTGCAGGATTTTCGGGCTCGCCTTGCGAGGCAAAGATGAAACCCAGGGCTCCACCAACCCTGCTATTTTTCCAGGTAGTATTTGATGTAGCTAAATAACTTACCCTTTTGTGCTCAATCATTGACTTGTAATGATTTAAATCTTTTATATAATGTTGACAATGATAGCAGAATGTATAATGACACATTCATTGTTAATGGTGCAGTATTATATTTAAAAAAGAGAGAAATCTCACATAAGTAAGCTGCACTTAACCATGTTTGACAACTGGTTATACTTTTCTAAGTCATATTTTCCAAAACTTCAATAAACACTTGACTTGGATTTATATGCTGTCATTTTAATTACATTCTTTAGAATGAAAATTGAATGAATCTTATCATTAAGAGCGTATGTGTTTACTTATTTCATAGAATCCTGGAACAATATGAGGAAAATAAATAAATAATGGTTAAGGTGTAATATTAACTGATTGGCAAATTATGCAAAAAATAACAACAAATTATTTAAAATTATTACAATAAATTATGCTACCTAGACAGATATACCTCAGTCCTATGGACTTTTATGGTACTTATGGACATAACGGGGGAAATTGCAGAGTCACTTTGGTTATTTGGCAGACCAAATAACCCCTCGACTCTGCGTTGTGTTTATTTAAGGAAGACAAGGAGTTTCTGGACGATTGGACATTTTATTTCCTGTGTGGGAACATAACAGGTTTGCATCAGTGCAATCGGTTCAGCTTCGCACAGCACACTCTGATGCAGCTTTCACAGACTGGAAATTGCACTACCTAAAAAAAATGTCAGGAGCCGCCACTGCTTGAGATTCTCCACAATCCACAATTCGTCCTCAGTCTCCATCATTGCCAATTCATCTTTCAAAAGTTTCTAGCTTTTGTTTTTTGGTCCATGGCTGTTCTCGATCAAACCCTTGTTTTGGGTCGCTTTTACAGAACTGGAAATCAAAATGTACATACCAATCAATTCAAGTTGATTTACGGGTTTATAAAAGTCTGATGTCCAAGTTACAAGTTCAAAGTGTTCGCATCTTTCCCTTAAGAACCGATATGACACATGGAGTTTTGTGATTTAGGGATGATGCATTTTTAAACAGAGCACTTCAGAGGATTTGATGAAAACTGACGCTTTTTGGCATAAATATTCACTTTCTGTTTAAATCAAAACAATTTGATTTTACGCCGTGGCTTGGTTGGCTGACTTTGAATAGAAGTATCCAATAAATTGACATGAATCACAATATTTTGTGAATTCATAACACAGGGAAAATATATTTGATTGCTTGTGTATGATTTCATTCTTTGATATACAAGTCTGGCCCACTTCTGTCATTGAAATACAGTCGAACTGGTCTAACTCCATCTTTAACCACACCTCTACTGTATGGACCGTATCTCATCACCAAAGACTGTAAATCTGAAGCAATGAATTGGGTAAAGTTGTGTCTTTAGTTGTGGTTGGAAAAACTCTTCAATATCCTTTCTTTCATCTTGTGTTGTTCCTGCTCGCACTCACTGTATAATCATCCAGGGATTCACAATGACATCTCATCCCTGTTAGGCTACCACTCTAGTTGAACCACTTCTGTCCAAAATTCTTATAAAATCCAAGTGGTTTCCAGATATTTGATGGTGCATTTTAAACCCTATCAGCTTTGATCGTCTGACAACAGCTCATCAGCTGCTTTTGCCTCTTTATGCTGCTGTAGGAGCGGCTGATAAGCTGTTTAAATGCTTTGCAGATGTGCTCACTCATTGTGCTGCCAGTGCACAACAGTAAATTAATGCAGCAATATAACATAGCACCATTTGATTAATGGTGCAGACCCTCTCAGACATTTTATGCTTATACTGACTCTGTTTAGGATCTGCAGCAAAACCATAGACAACAGGATTATGACTCCAGAGATGGGTTATAGACCGGTTTATGGCACATTTTATTTGATCCGGGGGGTAAAGATGTAATTACATCTTTAACCTTAAAATCCAGTTCATATCTGTTAGTCTTTAAAACCCCTACAAATTCCTATAACCTGCTTGAGCAACGTTTTGTTATGCTTGGCAGAATCTTTTACTCGGACATGAGTACAACATTGGGAATTTATTTCACTGTCAGATGAAGTTCAAGAACAATCGGAGAATATTTTATAACTTAGGCACCAGAAATCCTTGGAGAAAGTGCTTCAGTTTGACACTAGACACAATAACTTTGTGAATTGTTGCCTCAGAGCACAACCCAAGCTGTGATAATGTTAGACTGAGTATTTCAGCGTCATATTCAATCATTTGTGACACTTGAGATTCTCCTTCAACTTTTACAGGCAACGGATCCGGCCAGTAAGTCACTGCACTCAAGCTGTTTTTGGTTTGATTAGTGCATGTAATTCATGTGCAGCTGGATAACTAAAGTAGTTTATGAAGGAGGAAGAGGTTTGTCTTTACCAGCTCAAATGACTTGTTAACCTCTGCTGGTCCCTACAGTCAATACAAAACAAAGCTGGGCGCCTAACCCCAAAGACACTTATTTCATACAATTACTTCTCAAAGTCATTCCAAAAGATTCTGGGCAACAGCATGAGCAAGTTTAATAAAAGGTAAATAGTTTATTTATTGAGATTTAAGGTAATGTCCAATATTGAAGCGGTTCAGTTTTATTGCTTGATGATTATCACCAGCATTGTACAAATATAGTTTTAATCTTATAAACCTGCTGTGACAAATGTTACAATATTGTTGGATTATAAGAGATTAAGTAGAAGGTCTATTTGATTAGAAGTAGGGCTGGGCAATGATTAAAACTTTTTATCTAATTAATCACATGATTTCCCTGATTAATCACGATTAATCGCATTTGTACGCAGAATCCAAAAATGAATCCAAAAGTAGTGTACAGCTTTTAGCATTTAGTTTTATTTTAAATGTGCTGCCATATGAATGAAAGTGCCATAACATTTGTTGTGCACACTTTTAACATCAGCATCTTTCTGTAGTTTTTATGTAGAAGCCTCGCTCCACTGTCTGTTTCCTTGAATGACTTGCTGCTATCAGTTGTGTGTTTTGCCTTTAAGTGATATTTTAGACTGGAATAGACTTTTACAAAATAAAAGCCTGTTACAATAATATATATATTTTTTTTTAATTTAAATTTATTTTTTTTAAACTGCGTTAATGCGCGATGAAATATTTATCTGGGTTAAATAATTAATGAGTTAACGCGATAATAACGAGTTAACATGCCCAGCCCTAATTAGAAGTTAAAAAATATCTAAAGAATTACTCTTGTGTGTATGTTGCACTAAGTAGAACTGCACAAATAAAACTCACCTAAACTCTTATCAAGACCTGAAGACATGTTGTTTGATGTAAGCTTTTTCTTGTCATTCGTAGTGAATTTTAGGCCCATTATTAGAGTATCTTATCATTGATTGTTGTGCTTTTGCCGGAATCTTTCCATGTTACCGCAGTGAGACACCAAACAATGGGTTGCTAAGAGATAAATCCTGAAGCGGGAGCCTCTCCCGCGGCCCTGCAGACACTCTGCACTCAGAAAGAACTCCACGAATTTTCTCCAGTCGGTGAAACCACCACAGCGGGTTTTTGTCAATTGATTTGGAAAAAGTTTTTCAGGGCAAACCAACTGAAGGTAATCAGCCCCCTGCTTGTCTCCACGCAACATGTAACCCACTGATTGCTCCTCTTGATCTGCAGCTATTTTCAATCTGTAGATTCTCTGTTGTGTTGTTGATGGGCCTCCAATGATGCACACCTGTGATGCCAGGGGAACACACTGTGGTACCTATTTCATCTCAGTGAGGCCCACTGATGGTCTGTCCATCTATTCGTGGCTTCTCGACTTTATTTAAAATGGAACTCATATTATTTGATTATTTTTCTTTGCAGTTTTGGAGCATTTTTCCCATTAAGTCCTATTATAATTAAGTAAAGTTATATTTAGTAATTTCAATCATAGTAATTTTCAATCATAATTCCTTTTTTCACAAGTTGGTATAATTTCATGAACTCTTAATGAAATCTATGTGACATATTGTGATCAAGATCCTACACGGATGCAGTACAACAGCTCCTTTTTTAGCCCCAATTTTACAGTTCTTTTCATGTCAGCTGGTTTTAAGAAAAGAAATTGGTCATAAAAGTGTGTTCTACCATACCAAACATGAATTTAGACACAAATTATCATCAATAACCATTAAAAAAGACTATACAGTTTAATAAAGCATACAATAACCAGCCTGAGAGCTCACACTCATACACATGGCAAACCAAGCTCAGACTACCACACACCAAACGGACAGAAAGAATACTTGACTGGAAATTTTGTTCTCAAATACCTACATTACCATCATCTGCAGAATAGTTTGAACCGATCGCTCTTTTAGGCATCTACATCTCGCCACGAGCCATGTGCTGAATACAGGTTGAGGAAACACCCCAGCATCAAAATCACTTCATGATTCCTCTGTCATATACACGCTCCATAAACCCAGAGTTGGTCAAGTCTGTTTTTATATTGGGTGGGCCATCGTTGGACTGTTGAGGCTCCAATCAATGACAAATTGACAACCTTCACTGGTAGAAAATTAACAAAAAGGGCAACAAGAGGTCAAATTTTCCTTGTGGGGATGCAGAATATTAGATAAAAATGTATTTTCAGACCTTTGCATCTTCACACAAATTGCCAGGGTTGTGTTTTTCTGGAGTATTTGAGATGGTGGTTAAATCAGATGCCCAAATATATTCTCTCGAGCGGAGAATTTTTTGTTTTGTTTTGTTTTGTTTTTCCATAAAAGTCCCCTTTGATGTGGGTGGAAGTTATCTGAATGACAGCTTCCTACAGTAAAACACAGTTTCTCTGATCTTTGTGCTGAAGTTGCTCACAGCTGTGTTAAAATAAAATAAAAAAGCGAAGCTCGGATTCCATACATTCATACATACATGCAACTGCTTGTACTGTTGTGTTGCCACGGCATTCAAGTTGACAGCCTTTATCATTGCATTAATTCAACTCGTGTGGACTGGGACGCCGCGCTCCCCCAACCCTACAGCTGTCTTCGGTCTCTTGTTATGAATGCTTTCAGCACTACAATAATGCCTCCAATGTTCTTCCACGTTCTTATTTGCAGAGAAGAAAACCCTTGAATGTTCTCCCCTCCTAGTGAATTCTAAGTAATGCATGAGCTGTATCTGTTTATTTGTCAGGCTTAATAGCAAATAGTTTCTGTGACCACAATTTATCAATAAGCTGAAAATGAATAGCATTAAAAAGTTCACATTTACTCCCCTTTGTGTGTCTTTTGACCTTTTACTTGGATTTCTGTCCTGCTCGTGCTTTTCCACCGTCCACCTTTACGCCAAGAACCATAGGAGTCTAAATGAGTGGAGTCACATTCACCGATAAAGGTCACATAGGTCTGAAGAGCAAGGAGAGCAGTGCCTGTTCACAAGTAAATGGAGGTTTTTAAAAAACAAGACCTGTGAGTGAACACAACAAGCTCCGCTTCATCCATTCTTATGTAATCAGTTTACTCAGGAGTAGCCCGATTTGAAAGGCTTACTGTGAAGCAACACAGCAAAATAACTGCCTTGAATAAGATCAGCGAGATCCTGCCGACATATTTCACGTAATGTTTGCAATAAATGAATTCCCATTTTGGCAAAAATCAAGCTAATTCAGATCAATTCAAACTGTGTCGTTTTCTTAATGTCTGTGTGCTTCTGTTAGCAGCTCCTTGTGCCTGTAATGGATTTTACATGGTTCTGTGTGCTGACATCACGGTACTACCTGATGTTTTTCAGATACATGGAGCTTATTGTACACCAAGAACTATTTTCTTGTTGAAATATGAAAGGATTAGTCACAGTGGCTCAGATGATGTAGTGCTCAAGCTGGCTTGATGCAGCTCATTTTTGCTTAGACTTTACTGAGTTTTATTTCCAGCTCGAACACGCATCCCTTTGTATTTGTGCACAGAAATCTGCCTCAAGCTTAGTGAAAAACACCTTTTCCTGCATGCTTAAAAAGAATCTTCTCTGGTATTATCATGTTCCCTGTTTTAATGCCTGTATATTTATATACATTGAATTTCTTCATGATAACCAAGACATTACAAACTGATCTCTGAGCTCTCTGAGCATGTTGCATCTGTCTCTCAGTGGGGATGTGAATTCATAACATTTTATTGATATCAGTGCTGTAACCAGTGCTGCTTATTGATCCAGTTCTCTTCACTTGTCCTTTTTAAGTTAAAGAAAAGTGTGCTAACCAATGTGCTAATGTTATCATAACAGGATATTTACCGTTACAGATGATTTCTTGGGTTGGTGAATAGACATCATGGCACTTTCTATGTTTGCTTTTTTCCCTACTCCCTGTGTCACATATACAGTTTATTAATACAGCCTAATTCCCAATGAAGGTGCCCTCATTCATGATTCTTTTTTTGTTTTGTCTGTCAGTAATTAAGACTGAAAAGCTCATTATGACTACTTGTCAACTCCTGGTCACCATTTCAGATACATCTACATTACCGCTACATCAAGTTAAAGACAGTGTCTGTCCAGTGATTCTTCCTTTATTTACATCAGTGGCGGCAAACGCATATTTTCTAACCTTCGTTTGCAAAAATAACTAGGTGCACACAGCCCCGTTTAAAAAAAAAAAACATGTCTACATTGATCAGCATAAATACGCAGTCCGTCCGGGTCTAACCCAGAATCGCCGTTGCTGGCGGTGGTATGGCCGGGCTCTGTCTGCCAAAAGAAGCTCCGCAATTGCTGCCCTCCGAGCCCTAATGCGTCTTTGTTGGTCAATACACTGTATGACTTTAATTTTCAGCACACAAGCAAGTATAGCTCTTAAAAACAGAAATGCTGCTAGTACCGCCATGCTTGCAGATAAACAAAGGACGTCGGTCTTTTACCGCGGATATTGCCCAAAACTCCGTTTTTGTCTCTTTCAACCAGTTTATACACAAACGCTAAACGGAGTTTTTAAAAAATCTCCACTTTTGCCGGAGTTTTTTTTAATGCCTCGTTTTCGGAGGAAAAAACTCCGTTTGTGTATAAACGAAAGGCACAAACGAAGGGAAAAGTCTTCTTTTATCAAAATACCCGGGTATGTGTAAACAGCACCTATGTGTACAGGGTTGTAGTGGCTCGTGCCATCCCAAAGCAGAAGATAGCAAAGTTAAAAAGAATTAGTTATAACATAGCTGTGTCTAGTATGACAAGTATGCCCAGCAAATACACAGAAAGAAGGTATAGACTTTGAAAATTCACACAGCAAGGCCAAAATCAAGTATGATGGCATCTAAGGCCTGTAAATGGCTGGATCTGTGGCTGGATCAGAATCTGTGGAGCATTTTTCCCTGTCATAATGAATCCTTAGAGTTTGATGGTGGTGGTAAGTATTCTTAAAAAAGGTAACATTTGTGAATGGGCAGCATGAATTCTGGAAAGAAACAACTAAAAGTATTACAGCACTTTCACATACAACCAGTCTCTTTTGTATCCGCTTTGGGACTGAAGTTCCAGCGTGCTTCTCCCCGCTTAAAAATTCGGCTGCCACAGAATCTCTCATGATGGACAAACACAAACTCCAATCATCACGATACAGCCCCTCATATTGACACGCCCACGTCTAATCTACCCCCAGAGACGCCGAGCAGCCTCGGAAGTGATGAGTTTTTGTCGATTTAGCCAATGATGAGCTAGAATTGTTGAAAAAAACCTGACTCTCCCGCCCCCTCCTGAAGCCGGGCAGCCCTCGGCTCGGAAGCCTGGCTGTTAGTGGCGGCTTCATAACATGATTTCCTCAGTGAACGGCGGCGATTTCAGAACAAATCCCTTCATTAAGCTACAGGACAACATGTTGTAGTTATGAAAGTAAATGCAGTATTGGGCATATCTTTTGTTTTGTGAATAAATGTTTTATCGTCAATTTAACATTGAAGATGGAGCAATTTCGCCAGAGAATGGGAGAGGCTGCCCGGCCTCCCGTGTTGTCTCTGAATAGTCGCGGCTGATTTACATGTGTACTGATGATGTCCCAAAGAGAAATTTAGAAGCAACATCATTTCTTTAACATTTTCCTCACACAGTCTAACTGCAGAGATCATATCTCCAGTTTTAGCTTCTCTTCATTGGCTCCCTGTTAAATTCAGAATAGAATTTAAGATTCTTCTCCTCACATATAAAGCTCTGAATGACCGAGCTCCATCATATCTTAAAGATCTCATTATAAGATATTTTCCTAACAGAGCACTTCGTTCCCAAACTGCAGGTTTACTTGAGGTTCCCAGAGTTTCTAAAAGTAGAATGGGCGGCAGAGCCTTCAGTTATCAGGCCCCTCTCTGGGGAACCAGCTGCCTGTTTGGGAGGCAGAGCCTTCAGTTATCAGGCCCCTCTCTGTGGAACCAGCTGCCAGTTTGGGAGGCAGAGCCTTCAGTTATCAGGCCCCTCTCTGGGGAACCAGCTGCCTGTTTGGGAGGCAGAGCCTTCAGTTATCAGGCCCCTCTCTGTGGAACCAGCTGCCAGTTTGGGAGGCAGAGCCTTCAGTTATCAGGCCCCTCTCTGTGGAACCAGCTGCCAGTTTGGGAGGCAGAGCCTTCAGTTATCAGGCCCCTCTCTGTGGAACCAGCTGCCAGTTTGGGAGGCAGAGCCTTCAGTTATCAGGCCCCTCTCTGTGGAACCAGCTGCCAGTTTGGGAGGCAGAGCCTTCAGTTATCAGGCCCCTCTCTGTGGAACCAGCTGCCAGTTTGGGAGGCAGAGCCTTCAATTATCAGGCCCCTCTCTGTGGAACCAGCTGCCAGTAAATGTGAGGGAAGCAGACACCCTTTCCACTTTTAAGACCAGGCTTAAAACTTTCCTTTCTGATAAAGCTTACAGTTAGGGATGGCTCAGGTGATCCTGAAACATCCCATAGTTAAGCTGCTATAGGCCCAGACTGCTGGGGGGCCTCATCTGTCACACCTTTCCTCACTTTACTCTCTTTTCTCCTTTTTAATTTCTCAAATGATATTATGTACATGTGACATTATTGTGGTCATTAACTCGTGTTTTCCTGTTCCAACAGGTATCCTTTGAATGGTGTTACAGGTTTTTTCCCCTCTTTTCTGTCTTCTCAAACCCCAGCTGGTGGAGGCGGATGGCCACCCTTCCTGGCTCTGGTTCTGCCAGAGGTTTCTTCCTGTTCAAAGGGAGTCGTTCCTCTCCACAGTCGCCTCAAGCACGCTCAGGACGGGAGATTGGACTGAAGACAAGTTTCAGTGCAATCTGTTGGTTTCCTTAGCTAGGAAATTGTTTTTGAATTGGCTCTATATGAATGAATTGGATTATTTTATAAATAATTATGATTACAATTAATTGAATTCCAATTGGCTTGAATTGGACTTTATTATCTAAGTGCTTTGAGATGACATTTGTTGTATTTGGCGCTATATAAATAAAAATTAATTGAATTGAATTGAACAGTCTACAGCCTCCTAACACACTACAAGCACAAGCAGCGGCACTGCTGCCTCTAATGAAGCAGCAGGACGGAGGCAGGTGTTCCTGTTGCTTTGACCTGGAACTAAATCCACAGGTTGGCAACACTAATATTTTCTGGTTTCTCTTTTTGTGCTGCATCATAAGTTTGGAATTTGTTATTCAACTGAGAGAGAAAATGGTTATGTAACGTTACAGTGTGTGAATAATGTAAGCTGACTTGAAAGCCCTGTGTTTGTTGGGCTCCTTCTTTTGTGTCTTTACCTTGTAAACTGTGTGACAAGTTCATGCCAGAAGGAGATCTCTGCCTACTGTTTCCACATCTAATTATCATTAACTGCAGACTGTTGTCTCCCAGGAGGCTCTGAATGCTTGTTTCTTTAGCCTCTTTCACACATTGGTTGTGCTTTTGCTCTGCAGAAAAAGATAACTTCCTTAACCTGCCACTGTTCCTCCTCCTAATTCACACATGCCAAACTGAGTTGGGATCATTTTGCCTCTGTTAGTACCTCCCTTTCCGGCTCAGCAGCCCCCCCGTGGCACCAGTGGCTTTCATGGGAAGGTTGCTCGACAGGAAATGAGGGCAGAGAGAGAGGGAGGACATGCAGCAAAGGGCCCCGAGCCGGGACTCAAACTTGGGGCAACAGCATCGAGGAGCTTCAGCCTCTGTATATTAGATGCCTGCATAAACAGTTGAGCTAACTGGCACCCCAATGGGGACGTTTTTAGAGTAATAAAAACAGTGTTGAGTTAGTTTCATGCTGTCGACAGCAGCAGCTCTGTGCTGTGTGTCCCTGTCTTCTGTTAGTGTGCATCTATCTGCATCAGAGCTGTAGGACAAGTTGCCAGCAGAGGCAATGAAAACAGCACAATTGGCCTAAATGCTGTTCTGCAAATGAATATCTAATTAGATACTAAATTTGAGGATTGTATAATATCTGACTACCATTTTCACGAGTCAGTACTGGTGCCTGCTGGCTACCCATGACTAAATGAAGTCACAAATGCTTTCCTATGGAGTGATTTCTAGGTCTGCACCCAGCTATTTAAACTCAGTGATAAATCTCGTGCTCCCTCTCCACTACAGTCTTGGTACGGCTTCCTTACGGACACCCGACAGTCTCAGACGGTTTTCATTTGTGATGAAACAATGATTAAAACAAGCTACTAAATTCTACCTTTTGGAATCTTTTTAAGACTCATCCGAGAACGTCTCCTCTCCTTGCACTTCTACGTCCTCAAACTCACACTTATTTTTAACGTCTTCAATTAAAATTCTGTATTCTGTCTTTTTAAATTGATGCAGCACTTAATTATTATGCTAAGGTCTCTTGGTGTACAGAAGTTTAAAGAAGATTGATAAAAAGCTTCTGTCAGGCGAGTAAGTGTAAGAATCCTGCATTAGTGCTCGAAGGGAAGAGGCGATACAATGAAGGCTGAAAAATCTTTTGTCACACAGACCTTAATTGTGCCTTTTAGCTTCCTCTCCTGTGCAGAAAGCTCTAGCATGTTGCCTTTGTGTGACTCCACTCTACCTGTGAGGTGTGATGGAAAAAAAGGAATAGTGATGTCCAAGTAGCTCAGTGGTTGAGACAGCCATATAATCATCACACCCCATGATGACCTTTTGCTTGTCACTCTTCTTTATATTCCCATGGCAGCTCACAAAAGCCTCATGCAGTGCAGGTCGACACAGGAGACAAATTAAATTATTAAAATTACCCAAATGGCATTTATCGACTTATAATGGTCTCCAGCGATGGCAGGCTTTCATGATGAACAACTTTATTAAAAATGTCCGTATAAAACTTTAAAAGCCACTTATAATCCTCTCAGTTGTCCGTCTGTGGGCGCAGTGTGATATAAACACTCACATCATGACGCCAAAATGTGACAAAAAAACTCCTTCCTCCATGTCAAGCTACTGCTTTCATCACAGCTCAGCCTAAAATGGGATTTTTAGTCATATTTTGACAAATCTGTGAGCGTGTGCAACATCCTGAACGTACAAAAGGACAAAAGGACGGCAGAGGACTCGATCTGCTTGTTAAGGAGAACGTTATTAACTTTTATAAAATAGATTAATTTAAAATGTAATATCATTGTAAGGCTAATGTCTCAGGTGAGTCTGAACTGCACACTTGATTTGTTTTGTTTGCAGCAGGTCCTCCAGCTTACTGAATTTTAATTCAACAGTTTAAGCCGTTTGGGATACCTCACTGACTTTGATCAAGAAGAGGAGGAATTAGCCTGTGTGGCATAAAAAAAACAAACACATAACAGTGATTCTTTTCTTTTTTTTAAACAACCGAAGGGATTTTAGGTTCTTGTTCATTTGGACCTGGATTAATTCCTTCATCTCTTCAGCTTTGCTGCCACGTTTGGATGATCCGCTTCTTTATCAGTTTGATTTATTCCCTCTGAACAGGTTGAACTTATTGTCAGAGTTGGATTTGCATTTGAGCAAATGAAGCAAAGCTCAAGAACATGTAAATTCATTGTACAGATTGTTTTAACAAGCGTAGAAACTACATTGACAGTCATATAGATGTGTGCGTGTCTGTAAAAGACATTTTCTGTTTGGAGCTTTCAGCGAATAAAAAATGTGCTGCTGTTGCTAAAGCAACCTGATGTTACACAAATACATGAAACGAGCACAAGCTTTAAATACAATATGTGGTGTCCGTGAATACTGGCACCGCAAAAACAATCGAAACTGGAATTAATGAACATCTTTTGTCCTGTCGGGTTGAAGTGTACACACCAATTCATTTGTTCAACTGAGACTCAGAGTCTGCATTTTGGATGCTGGAGTGGATGGTTCAGAGACACCGTCATTACGCCACAATGTCTGACCTTTCCAAGGTCATCCTGACCCAACAAAATATCAGCAGTTCTACTTCCATTTTTCCATCATGCATTTTGGAATTGTGCATCCGAAAAGGGTAAAAGTAGAATAGAAATGCTAAAAAAAACTTCAAAATGCCCACTTAAGGTGCTTTTTACCTTTTTCCAAATAAAGGTTGATGAGCATAGACGCACTTATACCTCATGCAAATCAGCTCTGACACGGCAAAGATGCTGCTGACTGGACATATCACATGAACAATCAGCTGTTTCTGCTTGTAGAGAACACATGTGGTCAATAACCGCGGACCTAAAAGAATAATCCCAGTAGTTTATTATTCTCTCATGCTAGTGACTACTGTGTCGTTTACTATGAGTTATTTAAGTCATTTAATACAGCTTACATGGCCTCTTTATGATGGCACTGAGCTGCCTGGTTCATTCACACCACGCAACATAGAAAATGTTGCTTCATGAGGATAAGGTGGAACATCAATCAACTACTGCCATATTCAGTTGAAGAAGCTGAAGCTTATTTTCCTTTTAGATAAAACCTGGAAAGGATTCCCATTATATAAATTTATACATTTACCCAGTAATTGTCCCGGATTTCAACGTGAATTTGATAAAAACTTGGCCGACAATGCTTTAAAATAAGGTTTAAAGCTTTAAAATATCAGCATGTCACAAAAAGCAAAGCAGTACATTTATATGTGCAGTTTGAAAATTAACTTGTTTTACTGTTAGACAATTTTTGGTCTGCTTGAATATTTAAAGTTTCATATAAAATTACATAAATGTGAAAATATTTAGGCTGTATGCTTCCAACGAGAGGCTTCTAGGACATCATAACACATTAGGGTGAAATAAAAAGACTTTCTTACTGCTTTTGTGTGGAAGTTGGATATTGGTACAACAGCATGTTACCGTGGTGATCCATGAAACAAGCTGGTGTGCTCAGGATCCTGAATTAGATCTTCAACTTGATCCTTACTTTTCTTCCTGCAAATCTCTGAATTTGGGTTAATAAGGGCCAAAATGTTTCCTGATTAGAATATCTTCCAAACATTTATTTTGAGTGTTTTTGAAGCTCTGGTTATACAGGATGTTGTAGACAAAGTACGACTGGAAAAAAAACCAAACTGACGATATGAAAGGCCCAGTTTGGAGCCAGTGTTTGGTTTGTCCCCTGTGGGCTACTGTACAGACATTGCATTCCGATTCAGTTTACTTATATAACATCAACTCACAGAAACGTTTATCTCTAAGTACTTTACAGAGAAAACTTGCACAACACAATGATTCTTAAGCCGTATTTTACGTTTCAGCTAATAAATCACCTTAAAAGCTTCCAAAACGCTCAGAGGGTTAATTATTTTAAATTACCTTTAAACATCACTTGTGAAGCAATCATTTCCATTTCATTTACTCTCAAATGATAGAATAAAAAGTTCAAAGCCCAAATTATGAACAATTTTCATTTTTGTTCGTGCAACAGCGTGACTTCCACTGTTGCTGGTGACTTTTGTGTCATTTAGAATACATTTGATTTAAGATTTATAACTCCTGACAGGTGAAACCGTTGCCCGTGTATAGCAGGTCAAAATATAGTATGTTGGATTTTTAAAGATCTTCTAACATAGAGTATTTGATGTCTGTGAAAGCTGCATCAGAGTGTGCCGTGCGAAGCTGAACCGATTGCACTGATGCAAACCTGTTATGTTCCCACACAGGAAATAAAATGTCCAATCGTCCAGAAACTCCTTGTCTTCCTTAAATAAACACAACGCAGAGTCGAGGGGTTATTTGGTCTGCCAAATAACCAAAGTGACTCTGCAATTTCCCCCGTTATGTCCATAAGTACCATAAAAGTCCATAGGACTGAGGTATATCTGTCTAGGTAGCATAATTTATTGTAATAATTTTAAATAATTTTTTGTTATTTTTTGCATAATTTGCCAATCAGTTAATATTACACCTTAACCATTATTTATTTATTTTCCTCATATTGTTCCAGGATTCTATGAAATAAGTAAACACATAAGCTCTTAATGATAAGATTCATTCAATTTTCATTCTAAAGAATGTAATTAAAATGACAGCATATAAATCCAAGTCAAGTGTTTATTGAAGTTTTGGAAAATATGACTTAGAAAAGCATAACCAGTTGTCAAACATGGTTAAGTGCAGCTTACTTATGTGAGATTTCTCTCTTTTTTAAATATAATACTGCACCGTTAACAATGAATGTGTCATCATACATTCTGCTATCATTGTCAACATTATATAAAAGATTAAAATCATTACAAGTCAATGATTGAGCACAAAAGGGTAAGTTATTTAGCTACATCAAATACTACCTGGAAAAATAGCAGGGTTGGTGGAGCCCTGGGTTTCATCTTTGCCTCGCAAGGCGAGCCCGAAAATCCTGCAAAATTCTTCCAAACTTCCTTCTCCGCATTAGTACGACGACGACTAAAGGGTACTTCTGTCAGAAACACTGCCGTATTGTTGCACTCGACACTCGCCATCTTCTTCATAGAATGTTTTTTTTTTTTTTTTTTTTTTTTTATTGAAAACCACAATGTTACAACAACAAGTAGAAAGTTCATGGTCCAGCGCAACAGACATATGACGAAAGCACGTTGTGCGTCGTTTGTGCGAGCACATAAACCCTCATAGAAAATGCATTGGGAGCAGGATTTTTGAAAAAAACCGAGGTCCCATTCATGTCAATGGGAGCTTCCTGGTGCAAATTCAACCCTGACAGAAATCGCACAAAATGGGCGCAGCAACACCAGGCGCGACCTTAATCTGATTGGACAATGACATATACAACCAGTTTGCTTACAGTAGATCAGTCCCGCCTTAGCAACTAGATTAAAAAAAAAAAACTCCGTGTTTGGTAGTGCGTCGCACAAATCGCCCCTATGTAGGAGCCGCCACTGCTACACAGCTGTAGGTCATTAGTTTGCAGCTAAATGACAGATGTGGGGTTATATATAAGAAAATGATAAACAGATTTTCACACGCAGCATTTTGAATATGCAAACACAATGGCTTCAGAGAGGAGGAAGGTACTGCTCTATTTGTAAATGACCTCAGTCAAACAGATCAATTATTTGCAGATCCTTCATAGAGAAGCTGCCAAAAAGGGTTTTCTGCTCTGCAGGGACATATCAGTGCATGTGGGAAATTAGGGGTCTGAGTCAGAGAAAAGTATGAGCAGTATACTGATAAGATGGGGAAAAATCCACTAATTCCCTCCTTAGTAAATTAGTGACAGATTTTGGCTTTGTGTACATCTGTACATCTTTCTTTTTACAACATAATTGCCCTGTTTGAACCGTCTGCGGCCCTTTTCCATATGATACAGTCCTTTTACCATTTCTCATAGGCTGCTGCTCCCCCTTCCTGCTCCTGCATCACCTTTTCCTGACATTAGATAATACACTGACAGCCCATTACCGCTTATCTCAGGCTGTCCTCCTTAATCACTGATGTCACAGGCACATCCAAATATCTTATAATGAAACTTCAGCCCCTTTTCTGATATTTTTGTCACATCATTAGAACTCAGTCAGAAGTTTTGCTCTCTTTGATAACAATGTTTTGAGACTGACAAGATTTTTGTTGAATATTAACAGTGAGCAGTCTGCAGGCGCAGAGATAAATCAGATGAGGCTCACAGAGATTTTAAAGCGACTTAAGGTTTCTTTGTGAAATGTGAAAACATGAAAGTTCACAAGCATGGTACAACTTCTCCTGCTTCCTTGTACAATCAAGTAAAATGTAATCAATATTTATGAATAACCAGTCGCTCTTAATTACCTTTAATCATGTCAAGCTAACGTTTGCAAAGGTTCGCCTACATAGCACCATGTGTACGTGCACAGCAAAATACTGAACATAGATCTTAAAGGGATAGTTCGCCTCTTTTGGCAAGGCAAGGCAATTTTATTTATAGAGCACAATTCATACACAGGGCAATTCAAGTTTTTTCTCAAGTTCTAAAAAACTTTAGAAAGGCCACACTGGCCGAAACGTTGTTTGTGTAATAAAATCCAGCATGATGGACCAGAGTGTGCGGTATCTCCCCTTTTGAAGTGAACAAGTACCCGCTACCTGCACCTCGAAACTTCTGGTGTGCGTTGGTTTCTTCCTCCTAAAATAAACATGAAGAACAACAGGAGGGCACGGCTCTCTGTTGAACAAGACTTGCGAGTGGCCCTCTGCTCAGTACCACCGAGGATTAAAGAAACCTGCGCGCCCCGACTCACTAATTTGTAAGTAGGCAAAATATTTACAATAGCACATGTTTCACTGATTGCTGAAATGTTGCATTGATAAATTGTAGTTTAGGACCATGGACAATGCAGCTTCCTTGCATTGACAGTTCTCTGTGCTGAATTTCTGCTGAGTTTCCTTTGCCTCACTTTTAATTTTGTGATCTGTCTGGTTTAAATGACTGTTGCTGCTTTGATGAAGCCTTATTTGATAAAGTTTCAAATTAAATTTTTTAATATTTTGTTAATAAATATTTCATGAGTAATAGTTGTCTTGTCACACTGTATTTGGCATTAGTAAATAATAATGCACATTTACAGATATTTTACATGATATGAGTGATAACACGTGTTATAAGGACTATTTTGCACAATAGGTGTGCCTTGAGATTTTTACTTGTCCTTTGGTGTGCCTTGGACACAAAAAGTTTGAGAACCACTGGGCTAGTGAGACCAAAACCTGTCTTCCAATTCATTAAATTTTTCTTGTGGTAGAAGTATCGGCATCGGTACTCGGTATCGGCAAGTACTCAGATCAAAGTATCGGTATCGTATCGGTTTGAAAAAAAGTGGTATCGGTGCACCCCTAATGCAAATGTATTACTCTTTTGAACGCATATTGTTTTGAGAAGCAAAACGCTTAATTTTTGTGGCCCCAGCCAACAAGCCGGTCTATCTTCGTCAACGCCAAAACGAGGCTGGAACTCTGCTCACAGGACGCAGCAGGGGGTAAGAAAATGTTCATAAACGATATTCCTAATATGGGATGTCATACAGCTTCATGTCAAAAGAGGCGAACTATCCCTTTAATCTCATACATAATACAATAATCTGACTACAGCGTTTACATGAGCTGCAGACGTGGTGTCCTCTCCATATTCCAATTAACGGTCCAGTTAATGACTCTCATCCACATTACGTCAATCCAAAGTCTTAATTACATCCATATCCCTCAAAACACAGAGCATTACTTAAGTCTTCTGTTTTTTTACTGCAGTCTTCCTGTTCTGCAGTGGAGCCAACAAGCAACAGCGTTCTTATGGATACTGCCCCTGCTCTGCACTGCTACTACTGCAACTAAAGATACAGAATTAATTAAATGGTCTATATGGTTCATAACTTTACACATACAGTAAACACATTATTCAGCTAAAGTGAGACTACAGTGTACTCCAAAATCTTTTTCTTAAAATTTTAGACAAACCCGCAACAGATCTGTCTCAAACCTGCTGTTCTGATGATCAATCTGTTCTTTATCCTGCTGTAATTAGCAAAGGTTCACAGCCCATCAGTCCTCATAAAAGAGCAAAAGATACAGAAATAATTAGTTTCTTTTTTCATAAAAAATAACTGAGAAGCTAAACAGCCAGTCTGTCGCCCGGTCCAATGGGTGAGGAAGAGTGACGCATCACACCATCAGACCACGACTATCCTATAAACCAGAAGTACATTAAATGAAGACTGCACCACATCGTGTGGTCTTGGGTAGAATTGTGGCTTTAAAAGAAGCAGGCAGCCTTCTCCTCCACTGACTGTATCGTGAAATGCTTTTTTTTAGAAGGAAAAAATAAAACAAAGAAAAAAAAACACCCCGTCTGCTGTGATGCGTCAGCTGATCCATTCAAAAACATGAGGGTACGGGGCAAATGCTCGTTTCTTCCCTTTTAGTTGCACCAAAGCAGCCACTTGTCAACCGTTATTCAACTATGTTTATGGTGATGTTGACAAGTGCTGGACTATTAATCAGGTGTGTCGGGCAGTTCAGTAGCCGCAGCCTTCTACAGCAGGGAATCTTTTAGAAGCTGTTTTGAATACATGCAGCCAGGATCATTAAAAGAAAACACCTCTATTGAATTCTGTGGTGGTTATGTTGAGACATGAGGCTGACCTGAAGGTTATTGCCACTGAGGCAGAAAGAGCAAATCAGTGAATATGAAGAAAGTGAGGGCTGCTCTGAAGAGGTTAAAGTGAGCAATTTAAATCTAAATTGAGCCGATAGGGCTGCTGGTCTTCTCTTTTTGTCTCTTTCTGTCTGTGTCTGCATTTTTCTGACGTTGGATGTGAGTCACTGCATGAAGTTTTGACACTGATGAATCTGTGGATTCATTCACAAATTGAGTCAAAATTAGCATTTTTGGGATATAGTTGTTGAAAACAAATGCAGCACATGTTATTTTCCCTTTAGTGCATCATATCCTTTAAAAGACTTGACTCGTATATCTTTTTAAACTCACATATTTTCGTACATTTTCAGTTTACAAAATCTTGTAAAACACTGTCTGGCTATAGCTAATAAAAAGATTAAAAGATCTGATAAAACACATGATTACATTATTACGTAACCTGTTTTGGGGAGCAATTTTCATGACGCTCCGCAGGTCCGATGAAATCCCTCCAATTTGAAGAATGGGTGTGACCTGAGAGCTTCAGCATCTAAAATCTGGCTAGTGTAACCGGTGGTGTTTATCTGCACCCTGCGTTGTGATTATTTTTTGACTGATTACCACACGGACACAGGACCCGAAGTTTTCATCGGAGGCGATCTCCGTTTATTTTCTGGAAACTCTGGAAACATGTACACAGATATGCAATGAGAGGTATGCCCCGATACAGCGTCTGTACAATTAAATCATAAAAGAAATGACAAACAATGAGTTTTTAAGCTAGCAATAAATAGCTTGTATATGCAGCTAGCACACAGAGCCACAAAGCTCACCTCTCCCATCAAGTACACACATAAATTATAACGTTTTAAACATATTTTGGGTAATTATATAAAAAAGAAATATACATCAACATGTTGACAGTGTTATACACACTGCATAACTGTCTCTGTTACACTAACACAAATCAAAGCCTTCACAATCAACACGTTTTTCGTGCAGAATATATTTTATGTCCTATTGAGACCACCTCAGACACTCGGCAGTCTTTGAGTCAATATCAAACAGCCGACTGTCCTTGGTGAACTTTCTCTTAGATGCAGGATCGGATGCTGCCCTGGTGACTTGGCATTGCTACCAGAACTTAAAGACTGACTTTTAAATGTTATTTAACTTACCTAATTAAACAAGTGGCTAATGGTTGGGCAGAGAAACAGAGAGGCTGATAGTGATACATAGGTGCTTTCAGACAGCTAGTCCTTGAGTAACCACTCCTTTCTTTATGTATATCAGCAGGAAAACAGGAAACAAGTTTCAGGTATTTTCTGAAATGTGCATTCATAAATTTGAATAAACTACAAATTGTAAAGTTTGCACAAGCTTTAAAGTGAATATCTGCCCTGAGCTCCGTTCTCCTCCAGCACAGCCTGAACCCTCTCAGACGAGCTTTCTGTCCTTTCTTTAAGGAGTCTTCGGGAATAGTTCTCCAGGCTTCTTGAAGGACATCCCAAAGCTCTTCTTTGGATGTGGGCTGCCTTTTGTTCCGTTCTCTGCCAACATGATCCCACACTGCTTCAGTAATGTTGAGCTCCGGGCTCTGGGGAGGATTCATCCCTCCATCAGACCTGCTGCCACTGATTTTCAGCCCACTTCTTGTGTCCTTTGGCACAGCTCAGCCTTTTCTCCCTGTTTCCCTTCCTTAAGAACGGCTTCTGGACAGCCACCCTTCCATGGAGCCCATTTCTGATGAGGCTTGGGCCAACAGCAGATGGATCAGCTGAAGGTCCAGATGCATCTCTCAGCTCCTGTGTCAGGTCTTTGCTGGATGTTTTCCTCTTTCTTAAGGACATCACTTTCAGATCCTGTTCATCTGCTGGAGATAGTTCTTTAGGCCTGACACTTCTTCTTCTGTCCTCCACTTGTCCAGTTTCCTCAAATGTTTTAAGGACACACTGCACACCATGCTGAGATATGCCAAGTTTTCAGCTAACAGCTCTTTGGGAATCACCTTGTTGCTGCAGAAATCCTGTTTTCTGTCTGTCAGACTGTGTTATCTTTGCTGTTTTTCATAGATTAAACTGAAGAAATGGGAACAAATGATGTGTCTCTGTGACAGGCTGCTGGTAACAAAGAGCCTAAAGATACGATTTAAAATAGTTTCTTTGCTTTCTGTATGTGTCGACACAACACTGATGCATGCCTTGAATTAGGAGCCTTTTTATGTTTAAATGATCCATAGGTCAAAGTTAAGTGGCTTAAGCGACATTTCCCTGAAAATAGTCAGTAGCAAGAACTACACAGAAACTGAATGAAAAAGTAGCCAATGTCCAATCTTTTAATTTCTTCCAGAAAGCCTGGGGAACTACTGCTCAAGACCACAGATTATAAGACAGTTTGAGTACTTGCAGAGTATTTTTAGTAAATGAGCTCAAAACTTGCACAGTACTGTTTATTTTGGAGATTGTGTCCAGATCTACTTTAAAAGTTGTGTCTCCATGCAGACTCTGAGAATCAACTCGATAACTATCAGAACGCTATAGAGAACAACATGAAACAAAATGCTGTGGATAGATGCTGGGTAACTAGAGAACATGCATTTTGGTTTAAATGTATTTTTACATCATTTGTAAAGCTGCACACCTGGCAGGCCGTAATCTTACAGAAATGCATTTCCTCATGTTGGAAACTAGTTGGCACAGTCCAAATAGTACGGACACAACTCAGAGCTTTGTGGAAATGAGGCTGGAGCTCAGCCACCTGGCTGTGAGCCTTTAATTGGAGCCAGTGTTACAAAGAGAAAAGGCTAGCATGATCAGAATGACACAGTTTCAGTGCTGCTCTCCAGGCGGTGTGCATGTTCACTTTGTTAGGTGAGCGGAGCATTTCACATGCCAGTTTGTGATCATTTGCAGCAAAGATAAAGACGCACCTGAAGCTGAGGTTATTTTAGGATCATACATTTTAGGATCAGTTTTAAAATTATTTTATTTACTTTTAAATCCCTCAATGGTCTCGCACCATCCTACCTCTCCGAGCTGCTACAGCCCTATACACCCCTCTGCTCTCTCAGGTCAGCTGATCAGTTGCTCCTGAGTGTACCGAAAACAAAGCGCAACCGTGCGTTTGCTGTGGCAAGGCAAGGCTATTTTATTTGTAGAGCACAATTCGTACACAAGGTAATTCAAAGTGCTTTACAGCTACTTAAAATCACAAGAAGGCAATAAAATCTTTAAAAACAAACAAACAAAAAAAAAACATAAAAAATAATCATTAATTAATTAATTCAAAAGTGAAGAGTGCAGATAAAATACTTCCAGGTGTCATATGCACAGCTAAAGAGCTAAATAGCTCCTAAACTGTGGAACAACCTTCCTCTCCACGTCAGACAGGCTTCCTCTCTGTCTGTTTTTAAATCTTAAAACACATCTCTTCTCCTTGGCTTTCGACACGATGTGAGATGTTCAATGTATTGTATTGTAAGTATATGAATTATTTGTTTGTTTGTTTGTTTTTAATTTATTTTTGTATTATTATTGTTTTAAATTATATAGCTGTTGTATGTCTTTTAATTTATTCTTGTATTTTATTCTTTTAATTTTTTGTTTTTATTTTTCTGTACAGCACTTTGGTCAACTGAGGTTGTTGTAAAGTGCTTTATAAATAAAATTGGATTGGATTTCAACACAGCTTTACAAACAATAGAATCACTGTAGAGGTTGGTTAAAGATATAGTTACTGGCAAAGGTCTGTCATTTGTTTCTGCAATTCAGTCTAAATTATACTTCTTGTACTGTTGCCATAGTTACATAATAGGTGGCCACAATATAGGAATTTTTGTTTGGGACCTACTGTTGGCTTTTACAATGATAATTTGCAGTTGCTTTCGCTTTGTGATATTGAAAATAAGCAGTGGCAGAAAATGAATAGTTTTGTTCCGGGATTGGATTAGCACTGACGATAATGCAGTGTTTTAAAAGAAATGTTCTTCAACTTTCAAAAGGAGCTGGAACTAATAAAAAAAACATGAACAAACCCTCCCAACATGACAAATAAGAGATTTCTTTCGGTCAGTTGTTTACACATTAAGCTGCTGCATACCTACACAAGCTGTGCTGTGATGGGAATTAAAGTGAGAAGCTTCAAAGCGGTGACAATCCAGTATTATTAGCTGCTAATATAGATGAGGAGAATGTGAAGATCTGGTTCATGTGTCAGATTTACATTTAAAAAAATACCAGAATCAGTGAGAAAATGTTTGTGTGCATCATGGTTGTCTACAAGATTGCATGTTTACTTCACCTGAGCTAAATGACATATTTTCACCAGCGAAATTGTCTCAGACTTATGAAATCTCCAAAGTGTTGTTGGAACACCTGGTCGAAGGTGTCGTATTTATTCAGTCAATCTCAATAAAAGTGAGCAGCACGCAGCAGATGGAACTCACTCAGACGAGATGACTTAACAAATTTGGGTTTGTGTTTTCTTAGCAGACGCTGCTCTGCTCTGTACAGAGGGTTCTTCTGACATCTGGTTATTATAAACTTAAAAATGTATTATTTTCAGCAGGCTGTCTGAGCTACTCCAACAATCCTTTAATGGCAGTGTTAATATGATTGCTAATAGTCCTGCTTATCCTATATCATAAAAGCAAACTATGTAATTAAAATTCACTTACACTCCAACTTCATGGAATAGAAATACCTTTAACAGTATAAATAAAGACATAGTGGCCTAATTTGGACAGGTACGCACAGAGCTGCATATTTAGACACACAAATCAGATTTAATTTGTTTTTGTCTGTCTTTGCAGAAAAAAACATTTGCATAACCATGACAAGCACTAAAAAGAGAGCAATCTTTTTTATTCTGGCATAAAAAAAGAAGGGCTGTGACTGACTCCATCAGGATTTTTATACCAACTCAAGCAGATGTAGATGCATCATGAAAAGTAACTGATGATATTTCTTGTGTTAGAAAATATTGGACAAAGCAGAGCTAAAAGAAACTGTTACATCATGGAGAGGTAATTCTGTCCCACGTTTCATTGTAAAGCGTGAAAAGGGTACGTCATCACCATGCTTCTTTTTTCATGTGTGTCATTGCATGCCGTAACTCTGAGCTTTAACCCAAGTCTAAGCATCTGGCTGCCATTTTAGTGATGCAAAACCACACATGTGCAAAGCTTAATATGAACATATCTTAACTATGGGTCAATGTCGATAAGCCTGCTGAAGAGTTATTCAGAGCACAAAAGTCCTGACTGAGCAGCTCAGAAATCATTCACCTTGAACCAATTATGACAATTCAATAGATCAAATGACACTGCGTCTTCATTTGAACGGCCCTCAGTGAATAAGTGGCCTTCAGATTTAATATAAAGGACTGTATATCATTCGGAGAGAGAGACTTTTTTCAGCAAATCCTCCACTTTCCTCCCTGAGAGACGGTCCATCTGTAGAACCTGGACGCCTGTCAGCGCCGCCTCCTCCAGGACTCAGTCGGGTCTGAAACTCTCCATGAACCCTTGTGAATTATTCATGAGCACATATAATGTTCGCAAATTATTTTATATACTTGGGAAAGATTCATCTTAGGAGCAGGAATTGGGTATGGAGAAGCTAATGTGTTTATTATACCAAGATAATAGCATGAAATAGAGGCCAGGGGTGGAGAATTTGGAGGAGTGTTTATACTTTATATTCATTGGAGGGTAGCATCAGAATGCCTCATGGTCACGTGATGGCAGATGTCTTGTGAATGCAATTTGTGCACGTGCGCATCTGCGTGCACACACATACACATGCTGTCACACTCTGGTGCCTTGCGTGTGTAAAGTGTGTGTAAAGTGTGTGTTCCTGTAAAGTGTGGCTCTGCTTCGGCGAGGTTTCAGTCCACAGCCAGTGTTGTCTGCTTTTATGGCCGTTGTTTGGAAAATAATTCAATAAGTGTTACCCGGGCACTTCCCTCTGAGTGGCAGAAAACACCATTAAAGAGAGACAGACAGTTGCTTCGCAGCTGATATTTTCCTTGCTGAGCTGAGTAAGGCAGAGACCCATCCATACATGGCTAATATGGCTGCTGTAATGGCAAGAATAAAGGCTGCGTTTGAACTCAGGGCCAACTGTGTTGAAAAGTAGACAGAAACTCCATACAGATGTCAGGAGCAGAGTGTATGAGGGGATTGGATCTCGTGTTCAGTCGCCTGGAAATGAAAGCTTTTCTCTACTAATTTATTTATTTTTGGATGCACTTTGCTCGCACCTTTTCAATCTATGTTTCACTGTCATGTTACGCTTCCTTTAACCAGCGTGTGGGCAGCCTGGTTTCTCATCCAAATAAAGAAGATTTGTCTTATTTAAGTGAAGGCCGCTTAAATTCCTCCCTGATCTTTCAATATTATATTTCTCAAGTGCCGAATACAGCAGGTTGATGACATATTCATGTTGTTCTGCAGGAATGTCTCTCTTCTATGCCTTCGGTAGATTGGGGTCAGGTGATTTCTATCACATCAGAGAATGTACTCAGAGCTGACAAAATCATGTTGACATTTTTTTTCTTCTTTTTTCACGAAAGCACAAAAACCATAAAGTCTCCCAGGAGGCAGGCGGCAGGAGAAGAGATTAAACTGCTTCTCCAGCTCGTGTGAAGAATGAAAACCAATCAGCCAGTCCTCAATTGACACTCACAGCTCCACAAAGATTATAGGAAATATTGATATTAGTATTAACAAATGCCCTCATGTCCCATCCCACCATCCTTTTCCAGTCTGACGCTGCGGTTCCAGTTTCCACTGTACTAATAAGATTGAAGAAAAAGTAACAGATTCATGGGTATTTTACAAATATGGCCATTAATCATGTAAAAAAAAAAAAGCTTATAGGCTTTGTGAGGATGGATAAATGGAGATTTTTACACCAGTGCATGCCACTTTTATTCTTCACATGGATGCATTTCATGTTGAAAGTAACCAGATCCTGATTGCAAAACTTTGGGTGAGATTTTCCTTTTGAAAGCTCTGTGATGAGTTTTATTTAAAAAAAGACCGAAAGTGTCAGCCCTCTCAAATGCATCCCCCATGGAGAGCTTTGTGCTTTTGTTTGGCCTAAATTGAGTCTAATTTCCCCATGAAATCCCTTCGAGTAACATGAGCACACATTCAAAGCAGTAGGAATGGGAAATAATGAAGTTTATGGACAGAAAACCAGTCACTCAGGCTTCAGAAAGAAGTATTTGCAATGGTTATTACAGCTAATTTCACAGCGATCAGTTCAGAGAAAATTCTGTACGATATTGCGTGTTGGTCAATATGTGGCTTAGCAGAGTGTGTGATCGAGGGCCCGGCATTTGTTTACAGTCATGAGCAATGAATTAATGTAAGCAATTCAGCGTGTAATAAATTATCTGGAGCTTAACAACCCATTTTACTAAACAGAATTACTTTAATTTTAATGAGATAATCATTATTAGAAAGAGTCGACAATAAGTCTGCAGACTGCAGTAAAACGGCAAGTAATTAAAAATGAAAATTTCTTTATCTGGGAGAATGTAATAATAGGTTAGTCACAACAACTGCCAAAAAGAATCTGCGAAATAGATCACAGGCAGCCACAGTGGCTGAACAAACCAAAGGCTAACTAAGCAGAGTATTCCTTAAAAGAACATATAGACTTAAATCAGATAAAATCCTTTCACTCGTGTCTTGCAACCCACTAAAAGAGTTTTTTATTTCTCAAATAAAAAAAAACCCACAAGAAGTCAAATTTCCTATCTTGTCCTGCCGTAACCAATGAAAATCTCACATGAGCAGGTGGTTTCAGCCAAGCTGTGGGAAGGAGTGAGCATTCAAAACATAAACCGCCTCTGGTGCATTTAACCACAGTGATGGAGTCATCAAAGGAAGGTTAATGCAAGGCTAAAACAAAGCTGGAGTTTCTCATCTGGACCATTTTCACTGTGGCAAACATGTTTAATACATAAAATGGGAGAGGGGGAGAAGACACAAAATCAATGGAAGTAATCTGTGAATAGTCATGAAAACCGGTTAGTCAGAAATCCAGTGGGAGAGAGATTAGGAAAACACATCCAGAGCTCTGCTCTGCCGGTAAATCTGGGACTTTAATGCATGGTCATACTGACAAGATGCTTGTTTCCTGCTGCTGCTTAAAAACTCAGAATTTATCATCTTGGACCTTAACGAAATTTCAAAGGAAAAATACTTGTCAACCTAAGGTGACATTTGCTCTTGTGAAGCTGGAGGTTATGTTATTATTAGCATTCATCCTCCGGAGACCACAAAGATTTATGCCTGACTAAAGACTGTGGCCAAACATATTTGTAATGAGAGCCACACAAATATTGTCCTCACCCTAAATCGATACCTTTGCTGCTCATCTTGATGCGACGCTATATTTCACATTCAGCTGTTTGATTTCCTGTAGATTTTTATAATCACAGAGGATCCAGGTGCCTGTGCTGTGATGAGAATCCCAGCCTTTGTTGTGTCAGACCTGATGGTTTGCACAGCACATTGTACACAGATCTCATCATCATGCTCACTTTGGATGGCTCAGTCAAATCCCGAGCACACACAGCCGTTTGCAGCTGACTGATATCTGGCATGTTGTGTTGTGCTTCCAATGTGTTGCTGCAACTTAAGAGTGATGGTGGGGATAATGATGAACCTGGCTTCTGAAACCAACCAGCCACTTGAGGAAGTTCTTTCAGGAAGCTTTCTCTTTTTTCAGTTGGCAGCTTTGCATAGCTTACCTTGAAGAACCAGACGGCATTGTGAAGCATCTATTCTCTTTTGTGAGGCGACAGCAGCACTGTCTCTTGAAACTACTGCACAAGTCATTTAAAGTCTCGTTGACATTATAGCGCATAACATGCTGCAAGGACTTGTGTATACACCGGCCCCTCGGGTGCTCAAGACGACGAGAGACTGGACCAATGATGGGACCTGAGAACGTAGGGAGGAGGGGTGAGGCACACTGTTGCAGGGTGAGAGCAGGGCTGACTGATATTGAGCAGATTCAACTTAACCAGAGCACCTGTCACTCATAATTGATTCTAAGTGGCGGGAAGGATGGGAGATGAGGATGAACGCAGAGGGAGATGGAGCTAGCAAGCATCCTTCCTGGAGGCTACAAGCACTTTTTAAGAGGCAGTCGGGCCTTGAGGGCTCCAAAACCCTTTCACCGCTTCAAGATCAAACCCAATTCTCTTTAATCTCCTCCTCAAGATTCCTCCTCATTATAATCTTTTAAAAAGAACCTCTTAACAGCTGGAAGCAGGAGCCATGTGTTCAGAAACATATAGACAAACCCCCTTTTAAGCATTCAGTTTGAAATCACAGGAGAACAAGTAGGAATACACACTGTTACATTTCACTTTTATCTGCACATTAAAATTCCTCCTGTTTTCCAGCAAGATGTGTCCTGTACACATGCATCTGCTTTTGTTCAGCTGTAGTCTGGTAAGAAGACTTATTATCATAGATCTTACACTCTAGCTGTTATTATTTATAAGAGAGACGTTACCCCGTGTGCTCACAGCTGATATTAGACCCAGCAGGGCAGGAATGCCCTGAAACACAGTCAGTCCCATTTATCTTCTTATTGTGCTCGGTCCAATTATCGTCCCGTCCAGGACCTGATAGCGTTTCTGTTTTATGGACGGTTTACTTGGAAAATACAGAATCAGTCATACTGTTTTGGCAAAAAATGTTTAATTTTGGACATTTAGTGCGATTAGTAATACTCTCCTAAAGGTTGAAACTTAACTAGCTTAATGTCAACACTGCATTTGTCCAACACTCTGGTTTATTATCTTCTTTTCAAATGCAAATTATTCAGTATTACCACAGCAAAACGCTAAACTAAAAGTTTTTTTTGCCAGCTTGACAAGGCTTTCTGACTGAGTTCTGATTCGCTAACGTAAACGTCAGATTTTTGCCTGATGTTTCAAACATAATTTAAATACATTACACTAAATACTTATCTTTATCTAAAGTGTCCTGATATAGTATATTAAATAATATCTGTACAGGAAAAACTAAATGCCACATCCATGTCAACAAAAATGTATGATTCCGACCTTTTTGCAGACCTTACGCCTCCACTTCCTGGTCTCTAAGTTAAAAATTTCATTAGTAATTGCAGTATAATAGAAAAGACTGTACTAATCTATAACAATGTCCATCCAGCTGACCGACTGCCTGCATATGAACATATGAATCCCATAGAAATACACAAACAATATGGCATCATAAACAGTACAAAAAAAGATCTTTAAAACTTATTACATCGTAACCAAGTTCATTTTCTTTTAACATAACTTCTGTTTTTAATTAGATAAACAACTTGAGTCATTATGCTTTTAACTGTGGATATAAACCTGCTTTCATCGGCTCTCCTGGGCTAAGAGGCGGGGCTTCCTCCCGATCAATGTGACGGCTGTGCTGACCAGGAAGAACAGCAGCATTCAGGCAGCATGTGTGCGTACATGTCCATGTCCAGGGTCATTGGTGAGCATGTTAGCACATTATTATTAGTCATCCATCGCTCACAGCTGCAGCCTGAACAGAAGTGGACCAAATGTTCAACAGACCAAAGGCCCAGACAATAAGACTATTAAATGATGTCCTGCAAGTTTAAGGAATTAGTGAAACACAAAGCCTCTTATGCTGAACACACACACACACACACACACACACACATTATAATTGCCTAATTGTAAGAATAACTTGTTCCCCTTTTACATTTCATAAACTGCAGTCACATAAAATCTCACTGTTGCAGATATGATACCACACTCCCAAAGAGGACCATTTCTGTCCATTTATTTTATCCATTTGACTTAATAAGAGAGCCTTCTTACTTATTACATTGAGAAGAGTAGACAAATGATGGAGACGCAGTTATTTACTGTATCCTACCTGAACCCAGGTACAGCTTGTGATGCGGTTACCATGGTTACAGACAACACAGAAGGTGCCAAGAATTTAAACAACCTCACTGACTGAGGCAGTCAGATACCTTCCATTCCCTGATGCAGCCACTAGTAGTTTTTATCCACACTCGGCAATCAAATGATTCCCCTTGATATATTTCTTTTGTTTTCCTACTTTATTTCTCGCTCACTGTTCAGTTGGGTTTGAGCAACAATCACGATTTGATGTAAAATAAATCATTCAAAACCCCTGACGAGGCCTGATAGTGCAAAAACTTTGGAGGGAAACTGGAGTATTTCAACAAATATTAGTCCTGTTCTCAGGATCTAATATGTTGAAATGTTAAACAGGAATATTTTAATTTAAACAGGGCTAAACAGGGCTGAGAAAAGACAGACCTCCCTGGTTATAAGGAATTAGTTTGACTTGACCTCTTTTCTTAGGATTCTTGACAAGGCAGATTCCCTTTCACTGGCAGAGCAATTCTAGAGCATTTTTTCCTTTCTTTACTTCCAAAAAAATGAAATGTTAATCAAGCACATTTACATTGACCACCAGTTTGAGGCAAATGAAGTGGGCTACATCATGTAACCAGAGAGGAACAGTTGCAAGTTGAGAGTGTAGTTGCTTGTAGCCAGATCTACAGAACCAGACTCTCACACACACATTCAGAACAACAAGGAATGGAAACTCATAGCTATGCTACATTAGTGGGCTGCTTCACTCTTAAAGCAAAAATACAGATAAACCCAGCAAACATCCATCAACAATTCTCCTGTGTAGTAGGCCTGATCATGAAAGCCAGAGCTGTCTTCAAAAAGCGGATTAAACACACAACTTACCATCAGGGGAGTTGCAGGCTGGGATAGCTGGTGCTGAGTCTTCAGTTCACTCACTAACCGATCAGCGCTGATTAGGTCAAGTAATGCCATGCCTGCACAACCAGTGTTGTACAGGTTTTTTTATGTTTATGTCATTTCATTAGTTTTTTGTTACAGTTTGCCCATTTATTGTGGAAAACAAATGATGGCCTTGATAGGAAGGGCATAACAGCTCGCTGGCTGCTGATGGTAGGCTGCAGCCCCCCAACCATCCTGAACGGAATAAAGAAAGTATTAAAAATGGATGGATGGATGGCAATGAACATTTATTGCATGGAAGTGCTGTAGTGTTGTCTTTTCACATCAACATGTGCATACAGTTAGAACAAACTGAGCTCGGGCTGCGAGCAGTCCTGTTCCTCTTTACTTCATGGTTTCGATGGATTGACACTTGTTTTCGTAGAATTTTTTTCATACTTTATTCACTCGAGCAAATGCTCATCGCCTGTGCTGTTGTTTTGTCTCACGTTTCGTCGTAGTAGTGGTGTACTAGGTCCCATTCCAGGTTTTTATGAGCACTATTACACCAACAGAATGTGCTCATACCCAATCTAATGAGGCTCTGCCTGGCTGCTCGCATTTAGGCTCACTTACCTTACTCCAGGGCTCCTGGTAGATTGGATCAGAGACTGGGACATAGTGGGAGGGGTGCTCTGCTGTGATTAATGGGCTGTTGGAGTCAGCGTAAATTGAGCTGATACACCACAGCCGATATAATCCAGCACCAGCCTTACTCCAGGGGCCTTATTTGAAAAAAGTAGTCTCGTGATCACACTTCATCTTAAGCAGAACATTAAATACAAGTAGTTATTTATAAAACCTTACTTTACAAGGAAACAATTTCATCTTCTTATCAAATAAAATCAAATCAAATTTATTTGTATAGCACATTTCATGTTCAAAACAATTCAAAGTGCTTTACATAAAATAAAAGCATTGCAGCAGGGAGTGGAAAAAGCATTAAAAATACACAAAAGAATTTAAAGAGAAACAAATAAAATAATTTAAATGAATTAAAAGCAAGCAACAGTACAGATGAATTAAAAGATATCATGCAGATTTCATGCATAGACACATGAGAAAAGAAATGTTTTTAACCTGGATTTACAAATGTTTTTTCTTATCTTTTACTGGACTTGATGTGAGTGACTTTTCTGATGGTTTTCAATCCTGTTTCAAGTTCTGCATGAGCTTAAGGAAAAATGTGACATCAATGATCAATTAACGCTGAGAGGAATTAATCACCAGATGGAGTGTTTCATGTGGGTGTTCTTTTCTTCTGCCCCTGTAAGATGAAATCAGAGATTCAGGTCATATTTTTCACTAAATATAAACATGATGTTTTTCAGACATGCAGTGTTTGAGCATTTGATGTAATATCATTTGAGACATAAACTCCAAAGTTTACAAGTAAAAGTAAAGATGCATGAAGTAGGCTTTTTTTTTTTAGCTTTTCTTCTGTTGCATGAGGGCAACGTCTTTGCTTCATAGCTGCGTGTAGTATAGGTGGTTGAGTCTTAGCAGTTGTGATTTAGTATTTATGTCTTTGTGGTTTTTCTCCACCATGTTTTGTTCAGGTTCCAGAAATTCCAGCCTTGCCGACCTATGCAAGGTAACTTTACTGCCGGAGGTAAAGCGCATCTATAAGACTAAACAGCAATGTTTTTCTGGAGATGGAGTCACAGATGTATGCATTCAACAAATTCTGACTAAAACAACAGGGTATGCTTTGAATTTAGCCTGAATCACACAGAAACCAAAGAAATAATTTAGAGATACGTGATTATTGTAATACTTTCAGCCTCTTTAGGGTATGTACGAAACAAATGGGGTTTTTAAAGCAGACGTAAGCACAAAATCTGAACTTATCCTAAGATTATGTTAGAGTAAAATCCAATTATATTTTTATTAAAGAAGCCCAATATCTGCCAAATCTAAACCACGTTAATTCAACAGAAGCATCCCATTTCAACTAGAATTGATTAAAGACAGCGATCTAGTGAAAGCTGTTGAGAGGAGATTTGTGCTGTAAAGTTAAATCTACAGATTGGACACATCGGGGACTAATCGGGCTTCATCGGTGCTTTGTGGGCTTCTTTAACCACACAGTCTTTTTTCTAAAGTAATACTGGGTTTTGTTTTAAATATCTATTAAATCTTTATCGTTATTGCACATCGATTCAACATTTATAATTCAGAAGCACATGAAGTAAAGCATCTCAGTCAAATCTTTATTATCTGTAACTATTCCATGATCCGTTTAAAGCCAGTCAGCAGGTTACTTCCTGTTCATCAGATGTGAAATAAACTCATGCTGCTGATGTCTGCTGCAGCCTGAAGTTTATTTACCTAACAGCCAGTTTATCAGGTAACCGCTTTTCGCTTGGAGGCCATTTTCATCCCAAAAGGTCAAACTTTGCTCTTGAATTTAAGAAATTTAAAGCCGTTTTTGGCCTGTGAGCAAAAAAAAAAAAAAAAAAAAGATTAATTTCCTCCCTGATGTGAACGTTCATAAATTTGTGCAGAATGAGTCATAAAAGGTGTAAGTTCAGCTCGAGGAAACTGTGCAGAGAAATGAAACCAAGTATAGCAAAATGTGCTGCTGATCCGTTTCCTGAGAGTCACAAAAAGAACTGGAGTTCATTTCTTCCATTCCTCTGCTGCCCCTCATATTCGCCTAATGAAATGACCACTGGCAGAGTTCGCCAAGTGTGTCTTTTGTGAAAAAGTAATACTGTTGCAGCATAAGGAGTGTCGGTGCTCCTCAGTCTCTCCTTCTGGTTCATTTCCTTGGAGCCTGCAGGGCCAGCCGGTCAGGGGATTTGACAGAAGACTTCTTACAATCCTGAGGAGAGCTGACACCGAGAGCCCTAGTCTCTGCATTGCTTGAGGCCAGATTGGAAGATACTCAGCATGCAGAGAGCAGATGAGACAACTACAGGAGCCAGGAGGGCTGTCCTTGCAGAGCTGGCTGAGTTGAAATGTCTAAGAGGGGCACTGTGAGCTCACACTGCCACACAGAGGCAGCCACTCATATTTCAGCCACAGCTCGCCACTACACGGCCATTTTCAGCCCATTTTGTGTTATTCAGAAATCAGACACTCGCTGTAATAGTGAAATTGCTGAACAGATCATCGCACACCCAGGATGTGCAGCATATGTGCTGGAAATAGTGGAGTAAAATGCAATTCTGTGGGGACATCCGTCACCTCCATCTGATATGAAATGTCATTTAAGCTCAGTAGGTGTGTAACTTAGCTTTTGATGGAGTCCGATTTGAAATGCAGCACGATTTGTCCACATTGCAGATCATATACTTCAAGCTTCTCTTCAGACCTTTCGAAGTAGAATTTACATGTAATTCTACATGAATGAAAGGTTAAAATATTCAAAGGAAAATTTCTGACGTCAAATTCAGCTCCAACTGTTTTCTGCACTCTCGCCACCATTGTGCCGTTTGTAATACGAATACAGAGGAATGTGATGTGCATGCAGCCATTTGCACCCATGAATGTCAAATCACAACAGAGTACTCCTGACTCAAGGGAATACAAGCCGAGGTTTTTAGACAGAAGTACAGCACAGCGAGACAAACCCAGAGAAACGAGCTCGTACAGCAGCGTGGGAGCTGCTGAAGGTCTCCGGGCAGACGCATGAAAATGTGTCACTCAAGCTGTTGAGTCTGATTCATTTTAACTGCTACATTAAAGCGGAAAAGATCAAAATCTACATGCAACAGAGAGATATATTCTGACTCCTGCAAAGAAAAAGTTGACTACAAGTTGAAGGAATAGAGCTGTGTTCTGCATTCAGTTTTCATGCATCAGAAAGTAAATGAAAACAGCATCTGCAGAGCTGTGAAGCTCCGACACTCAGATTTAACCGAGGAGGATGTTTCCAACGATTCTGCCTTTTTTAGCTTATTTACAAGACATATTTCAGTGGGTTTTTTTTTTTAAGAACTGTGTACTGTTTCAGCTATAATTACTGTAATTAGAACAGAACAGAGAAGCAAGTGAAATTTGTAACCGATTGCAGGAGTGTGCTGTTAATGGCAATCAATTGCCACTGAATTGTATATTTCTTTTACTTTTTAAATGCAAATATTCTCTATAAAATTGTGCTATTACTACACCAGTTGACCCTTTCCCTTTAAGAAGGTTGTGTGGTTGTTGTTATTCTAGAATTAATCGAGGACACGAGCCAGTTTTTCAGTCCGGACGTAAACATTGCAATCTGAATAAATCAAAATCTTCACCGCTGAAGGTGAAATATTTCAGTGATGTTTGCATGTGGACGATCGGCTACAACAATGGGAGCCCATCCCAGCGGGCAGGGTCCACCCTGTGTCGGCCCATCCATCAAACGGGACAAACAACCGTGCACACTCGCACTCGTTCTTCAGATCAATTAAGAATCCCCAATTAACCTTGACATGAATGTTTTGGACTGTTGAAGGAAGCCTTGAACAATTCTCTCTTGAAGTATCAAACATACTGCTCATGAACAGACAGATGAGGCCCTCATTAACTCATTACTAGAGCTGAACAATCAGCATCTTGATGCTGGGGAGGGGGATGTCTTTTTTTTTCATCTGAGGATGTCACGGGCCATGTTGGGATGGTCCATGTGAAGGTTTTAATCCTTGACCTATTGAGCTTTATAAAATTCTTCCAAGGTGGAATGACTCGTGTTGGACAAACACACAATAAACACAACTCTTCCTTGAGTGGTCCGTCCAAACTTACACCCCCCAAGCCCGTGGATAAACAAAGACAATTGTCTTATAACTAATCAAAAGAGAAGGGTGGTAGTCCTATACAGAGTGGAGTAGGGTGGCTCTTTCTATGAAAAAAAAAAAAAAAATAGATATGATTTGAATATGTAAAACCTTACAGTGAGTGGCATTTTTTGTTGTTGAACCATCTTTCTGAGCGATAACACATCCTCCTCACAGCTAATCCATGAGACACAATTTCATGCATGTATGTATGTATATCCCTATATATCTATATGCATCTATATAGATAAAGATATATTTCAAATCGGAGGTTTCATCTTGTTCAAACAGCAGTTAGTCTGGGTAAAAGCCTCCATGAGGTCTTGAGGAGGTGTCTCACTCCCTTTGTTCTGATTCTGTGTAGCTGGATGGCAAATAATGATGTGTGGGTGTGGGAATGTGCCCACAGCAGCCCTGGCCGCACGTTGCTTCCGCTAATAGTGGTCATGTGCAGATTCAGATTAATTAAACATACCTCGGGGTCATGGAGTCATTAAAGGCAATGCAATTCATCATCCGGCTCTCGCGTAATGGAGTGCGGCCTACTGCAGAGTCTCTCATTAAGAGTGATAAACTCAGTCGTTGCATCCGAGGCCTCTACGGAATCCATCGAGGTTAAAGAGGAACATGACAGGCACGGGTGTTCTCTAAGAACTGCTCGATGACAGCTATTGTTATCAGCTGGCTTTAAACCTTCACCTGAGCAGGAGCAGGATAAAAGCAGCTCTCCCAACTTCGAGGAGATTCCCACTCGACTACTCGTGTTTCGGGGAATGTTTTCCTTCACATGTTAAGCATACTGTGGTGTCGGTGTTATGTAAAGATCCAATTTGACATTTGTGAAAGGTGGAATTTACTCACGTCATACAAGGTTTGTGGATGTATTTTTTTGGAACCTGCTGAACTCGAATAAATCAAGTATGTGAACACATCAACAGTCGCTGGAATCAGTAAACAAAAAGGTTTAATCTCATATGCGCAACATATCACGAAGCTGACACAGTCTGACACAGTCTGAGTTCTAAAAGGATGCTTCTGCTATTCATGCTTCCTACCAGAAAAACATCAGCCACACATGGTTTTACTTTCTACTACTGAAGCATCAGCCACATGAGATCATGAGACATTCCTGTAGCTCCCTCCTATCGCTGTCTATGTTGGATGAGTTCAGAGTAGTTAACATCATAACGTCATGTTCTTCTTTGTTCAGTCGATCAAGGTTCATACAGAGGATAGAACCAGCAAAGACAGGACGCCTCCTTCAGCACAGTGTCCCTTAATCTTCCAACACCGTAAAACTTTCTTGCACACAGTACTTTTTCAGTATATCCTCATGATATTTTATAACAGCCTGCTATTTAAAATTGCTAGATTCTTAATAATCCCCCGTTTCGCCTGTCAGTTGGCGTTTGCCAGCTTTTTCCACTGAAAACTTTTGCCTCCTGAAGGTTGTAAAACTAAAAGAATGAGCTGTTCAGCCATACGAGCTCGGCAGGACAGATTCAAATTAGCGTGCAAACCCCTCGTTTCCCAGGCGCAGACTGAGACACCTCTGCATCAGAAACAGTTCAGAGATGATTCAGCCCAAACGAGTCATTTCCTGCATCTGTGTGACATGTTCTTCACCACTGACCCGCCCCCTTTGCTAGCGGGACTGATTCTGTGGCCCACTAGTCTGCTTAAATAAATATGGAACACATCTTAGCCAAGACAAAATATTCTAAGAATAATTTGGCATTTTCCAGACGGATAAATTAGAGGAAGGCCTGTTCGTGTCTCAGCAGCACTCTGAAATCTGACAGCGCAGGAAAAGAAGACATGAATATATCACACAAACCTGGATATACGTTCATTTTTATGTGGTATAAACTCAAAAGCTGATCAAAAAGAAAACTGAAAGAAAGAGCAGAGGACAATACCTCATTAGCATAGCTTCTAATGTGTCACTTTGTGAGTTTGTTTGGGCCAATGAAGCTTTAATCTGGGACGCAGGTTTGACATGAGAACCAGGCGAGCAGACAAAGCCCACGTTTACATACGGCTTTATTCTGATATTAACCCGGTTAAGGCCTTACGCTGAATAAGACGCTGCCATGTAAACACCTTAACCGTGATGTAGTCATATTCAAAGTAAGCCATTATCCAAATATCCACAGTAGGTAAACACCTTAATCACTGCAATGAACACTGTTGTTTTGCAATTCTGCCCTTGGCTCCAGAGCTGCCAGGTTGCTTATCATGAGTGACTTTGGTTTTTGTTTTTTTTCGTCACTTCTTTTTATAGATCGGGTCGCCCATTTCTTTTACAACATCTGGCAACACGGACACCAGCGGAGGTCAGTGCAAAACAGCGCTGTGCAAAGAGGACATGCTTTCAGTGTCAGGGAAACACCCGAGTGGGTCAATACTTCAGAATTTGGATGGATGCAAACGTTGCACGAGCCATTACTCAGGCTATGCTCTGTGACATAAACACAGGAACATGGATCGAATATCCAGTCGTCCTTTTTTTGGATTAAGATTAACATGCTGAATATTTCTGTCCACATAACCAAACATCCTGCTCTTTCTGCACAGTTAGTGACTTTTCAAATGAAAAAGCTGTGCATCTACTTTGTTCAGTGGTACATGGTACATTTATCCAAGTATTTTTTGACAAATATTATCAAATCAAATTTATTTGTATAGCACATTTCATTTACAAACAGTTCAAAGTGCTTTACATAAAATAAAAGCATTGCAGCAGGGAGTGCAAGAAGCATTAAAAATACATAAAAGAATATAAAGAGAAACAAATAAAATCATTTAAATGAATTTAAAAACAGGCAACAGTCTAGATAAGTTAAAAGATATTTCATGCATAGACACATGAGAAAAGAAATGTCTTTAACCTGGATTTAAAAATGTCTCCATTTGGTGAAAGTTTAATCTCCACTGGCAGTTTGTTCCACTTGTTTGTAGCATAACAGCTCAATGCTGCTTCTCCATGTTTAGTCTGGACTCTGGACTGGACCAGCTGACCTGAGTCCTTAGATCTAAGAGCTCTGCTGGGTTTATATTCTCTGAACATATCACAGATATATTTTGGGCCTAAACCGTTCTGGGATTTTTAAACCATCAGCAGGCTTTTAAAATCTATTCTGTGACTGACTGGAAGCCAGTGTAAAGATTTTAAAACTGGTGTGATGTGTTCAGATCTCTTAGTCCGGGTTAAAACTCTAGCAGCAGCGTTCTGGATGAGCTGCAGATGTTTAATGCTCTTTTTGGGAAGTCCAGTTAAAAGAGCATTACAGTAATCGAGTCTACTGGAGATGAATGCATGGATGAGTTTCTCCTGGTCTTTTTTGGGAGAGGAAACCTTTAATTCTGTTGATGTTTCTGAGGTGGTAAAAAGCTGCCTTGGTGACAGCTTTGATGTGGCTGCTGAAAGTCAGATCTGAGTCTATCAACACTCAGAGGTTACGAACCTGGTCAGTGATTGTAAGGTCCCGAGTCTCAAGATATTTACCAACGCTGACCCTCTTCTCTTTGCTACCAAACAGAATGATCTCAGTTTTGTCTTCATTTAATTGTAGAAAATTCTCTCTCATCCAGGTGTTTACTTCCTCCAGACACTGACACAGTACGTCTGCTGGGCTGCAGTCGTCCGGTGACAGAGACACATAAAGTTGTGTATCGTCTGCATAACTGTGATAATTGATGTTAAAATTCTGCAATATCTGACCCAAAGGGAGCATATACAAGTTAAACAGAAGAGGTCCAAGAATTGACCCCTGGGGGACTCCACAAGTCATGGCCACTCGCTCAGATTCATAGCTGCCAATTGTAACAAAATAACTCCGGCCTTCTAAGTAGGACCTGAACCAGTTAAGGACCGCTCCAGAAAGTCCAACCCAGTTTTCCAGCCTGTGCAACAGGATTCTGTGATCTACAGTATCAAACGCAGCGCTGAGGTCCAACAGAACCAGGACTGAAACATTACCAGAATCAGTATTCAACCTGATGTCGTTTAACACTTTGACCAGAGCTGTTTCAGTGCTGTGATGACGTCTGAAGCCTGATTGAAAGTTATCAAGACTTCCACTTTCATTCAGAAAGTCGTTGAGCTGGTTAAATACAACTTTCTCAATAATCTTGGATATAAAAGAGAGGTTAGAGACAGGTCTGTAGTTGTTCATCATAGAGGCGTCTAGAGTTCTCTTCTTTAGGAGTGGCTTAATGGCAGCTGTCTTTAGTGACTTGGGAAAAATGCCTGATGCCAGTGAGCTGTTAACTATTCGTAGGAGATCACTTTCTACTGAGGTAAAAACAGTTTTTAAAAAGTCGGATGGTATTATGTCCAGAGAACAGGTTGTTGATTTCAGATGCCGAACTGTTTCCTCTAGGATTTTTAAATTAACAATATTAAATTCAAATTGTGACATAACGTCAGAGTTATTTCTAGGTTTTAGACACAGATTAGTTTTCTTGTTTGTCTGTGTTGCGTTAATGTTTTGTCTAATTGTTTTGATTTTTTGGCTAAAAAAGTGGGCAAATTCGTTGCATTTCTCAGTGGAGAGGAGGTCTGGGTTTGTCTGTTTAGGAGGATTTGTGAGTTTTTCAACCATAGCAAACAGAGTTCGAGACTTGTTGACATTCTTATTAATCATTTCAGATAAATGCAGCTGTCTGGCCTTGCACAGCTCATTGTTATAACTACGCAGGCTTTCTTTGTACAGCTCATAGTGAATCTGAAGCTTTGTTTTCCTGCACTTACGTTCAGCTTTCCTGCATTCTCTTTTCAGGTTTTTGACCGTAGTGGTGTTTCTCCATGGGGTTTTCTGTTTGATCAAGGTGCTCTTGATTCTTATCGGTGCAACAGCTTCCATTACATTAAAAATTTTCAAGTTAAAATGATCCAGCATTCCTTCAACCGACTCTGCGCTCATTGTTGGTAACATAGCTATGGCCTCCCTAAACTGAGCACTTGTTTTCTCATTGATGTACCTCTTCTTAACTGAGAAGCTGGTTGTTTGAACATTCTGAGTAATATGTAAATCAAATAAAATACAAAAATGGTCAGACAAGTCCAAATCCATAACCACAACAGAAGAAATATCAACACCTTTAGAAATGACCAGGTCCAGAATGTGACCTCAAAGGTGGGTAGGTTCTGTTACATGCTGCCACAAACCAAACATGTCCAGCACAGAAGAAAATTCTTTGGCATTACCATCCGTCATATTATCCATGTGAATGTTAAAATCCCCGGTCAAGATAAAATGGTTAAAATCAGTCGAAATAACAGACAATAATTCAGAAAAATCATCAATAAAACTTGCACAGTATCCTGGAGATCTGTAAATGATTAAGAACAGGATTTTAGGAACACCCTTTAAAATAAAACTCAGATATTCAAAAGAAGTGAAATCACCAAATGAGATATCTTTACACTGGAATGTATCTTTAAATAAGGCAGCCTCCCCCCCACCTTTCCTCCCATTTCGGCATTTATCCATAAAACTAAAGTTTGGGGGAGCTGCTTCATTAAGAACAGTAGCACTTGTGCTCTCTGTTAACCATGTTTCTGTCAGAAAAAGAAAATCTAAATTGTGTGAAATTATGAAGTCATTAACTAACAGTGACTTATTGGACAGAGATCTAATATTAAGTAAGGCTAGCTTTGTGGAGTTTACACTGGTCTCTGTTGTATTCTGAGTTGTACGTGGTACCGTTAACAGATTAGATAGATTCACCCAGCAGGTTGACTGTTTTCGATTCCTTCTTTTACTAACTAATACAGGAATCCTACTGGGCCCCAGCTTGTTCTCAGAACAGCTGTCAGTAGTAGGACTACTATAGCAGGGACCCTGAACGCATCATGGCATGGTATCTTTGTTTTGAACTCTGGATGTTGTGCTGCTCCTTGAACACCCTGCACATCCCCTTGTGTCCTGCTCTGCCAGGACAGATGATGTAAGAGGAGGAGGAGGGGGTGCCCTGCGTTTCTCGGTTGATGGTGGTCGCTGGAGTCCTGGCTGGGATAGAGACATCCTTTTGAGACCTTGGGTGATGTGGAGTAAAGGGTCTGGTGAGGGGGGAGGGCTGGGGTTTGTTTGCCTCGCTGCTGTGATTTGATAACCACATAGGTGGTATTGTAAAAAAAATGTATATTTTATTTAATCTTTGAATTATGTTGACTGTCTGTCCTTGAATCTTTTTACTTGCTCCTGCTCTTTTCCATTCTTTAGATTTAAATAGAGCTTAATTAATGAAGACTTTCTTCCTTACATTTTGTTTCTGTTCCTAACCGAAACTTACAAAATAATCACAGACAATGTCTCCTGGACTCGAATGTATTAAAATGTACTGAATGTGCCGCTGGGCAGGACAGAAAGCGAATTCAGATAAAAGGTAGCTGCGCTTTAGTCCAAAAAAAATGCAAAAAAGTCACTAAGTCTGCAACAATGAGGAGATGTTGAGCCAGTGTGAAGCTCACTGGATTGGACTGAGACACTCAAAGAGACGGTTTACATTTAAGATGCACAGCTCAGAGCTTACAACTGGTATTAAAATCCATTTTCACCTGCGTCTCCAGAGATTACTCGTGATCCGAAGCAACTTTCCAGCTTTAAATAAACAAGAAGCCCGCATTTCACTACCAGAAGTGGTGGCATCACTAATAGAATAACTCATGCTTCTGTAAAATTCCAGATTACAGTCAGCAAACTGAACATTATCATGGATTCAGTCAAATACAGTTGAGTCAAATAACAAATTGAGTCACAATAATAGCTGCAGTTTTGACTAACTTTTCATTAGACTTTTATGTGATATGAGACATTTGAACCAGCAGTGTAAATGGCAGGTTGTCAGATTATACATCTAGTTTGAAAAATTACAAATAGACAAAAGAAACTCGTCAGTTCTGGATCTGACTGTAAAAGAAAAGAAAAAACACCTGTGAGCACGGAGAGAAGAGAAGCAAACCGATGTAAAGGGCTGACAGTGTGTAGGCTGCACATTGAACGTAAACCAGCTCTGATTATACCTCAGCAAATGACACATTGGCTCTGAGGCAGCTCTGCAGCACTGAGGAGAACTCAGTCTGATGTTTTCAGTGAGTTCATCATTATGAGTAACCCATTTCCCATCAAATTCTGACTTACGGTAATTTGGTTGATAAAGATATTAATCACAGCGGCATTAACCCTCCTAAAACTATCATCAGTTCTAAAGATGGACTGAAGCTGTTGAAGAAAGGCAGATAGATCAGTTTAATATATTTCTGATTAAGATGTATAAAGTTTAGCTTAGCTGAAGATAACACAGAGCTAACGCACACGCAGCCACATACATGCACAGGTCAGCTAAGTGCCGACTGCATGTTTGAAACTTTACACCATCTGCAAAACAACTGCAATCTGTCTCTAATTTCAGTCGAGTCAAATGCAACCAAGAACTGGCAAGTTGCAACGAAATTAGTGCAACATGCAATAAAATGGCTGCTTTTACAAATCACACAGAAACCCCGTCTGTAGCCAAAATATGTTTAAAACATCCATGTTTAAGTTTCAGTCATTTTCTATTTGGTAAATGCATTGTTCTGTCATTGCTCTATATTAGGCACTCTCTGGGAAACTTGTGTCCGTCGGAGGCTCATATTCCGGCTAAGCAGACGTTAATAACAGCAATTAGTCATCTTCCTCTGAGACAGATTCAGGCTGCATGCCTCAGGAAGCTGTCCTGTTTAGTGATGGCCGATTCTGAAAAACTTTCACTGGAATGACTTTGCTGTTCCTGAGCCAAAGCTGGTCATGGTCACATGTTAATGTTTTTCTTTTGCCGTGCAAACCTTTGCTCATCTACTCCAGCATGATGGGAATTTAACTTGAAACTTCAAAGGAGACAAAGAGATGGATCGTGACCAATTCCATGTAACAAATACAAGAAGAGAGACTTTGAAATCTTTTTTTTTTTCTCCAATCTTTGTGTAATGATGTTTGTTTTTTTGGAGTTCAGTCTTATGCGTCTCATTTAATATCAATTCAACTTAGACTTTCACCTTAAACGATCACAGATTCACCTGTTGGGTTGTTGTAATGTCAGAAAGGGCAAAATCATTATAATCAACATGCCGCGAGTCTCCATTACTGTTCCTGTTTACTCAGACCTAACAGACCATCAGGCAGAATGTGAAACCGAGTCCTTTGTTGCAGTTTTGTAAAGGTCACAAAATAAAGAAGTACTTTTTATGGCTTTTTTTGAACACTCGCTGACACTAAATTACGCAGCGCAGGCTGTGATCAGATTTCCCCTCATGCACTCCATTATGTATTCAGCAACGTGACCTGAGAAGCACGTCGCTGCTCATTGCCTGCCATTTTCCCGGCTTCTCCTGCTGAGCTGCGTAGGCGTGACTCAGACGAACTTCCCCCTGCTGGGCAGAGAACAACCACGAGGCCCTGCAGCGATACTCCTGCTGGAATATCAGAGCATCTGTCCCCCCTGCGGCTTGCCTTTCAAAACGCGCTAAGGCCATCTTCTCCCAGCACCAGCATTTTTCAAAGGCAGAGGCAACGCTCTGGGAATATATTATCATTACATCCAGAGCCCATCTGGTGGAGCGACACCTGGGAGGGCGTTTTCACCGATTCTGCAGCCCACACAAGGAGGGAAATTCCAGCCTTGCAACTTTAATAAAGAATCCCTCTCTCATCATGAGCTGTTAATCACTAAAATTCATTTTCATGCCCCTCCTTTTCCTTTCCTTTCAGGTCCGAGGAGTAAAGGTGACATTTGATAAGAAAATGACTTTTTTCTCCATCACACTTCTGATATCAGATATTAAAGAAGATGAAAGGAGCCAAGGGCTATTTCCTTTTGGGCGACGCAAAAAAAAACACAGTGCAGCAGTGAATAGCGTGCTGGGTTGCAATATGTCATAAGACCCAGCAAATTTTCATTTTGAGTAGATGACAATCAAACACAATAAAGCCTGTTAAGCTCCAATATTTCCTTAAAATGAAATCCCATCTTCTTTCGCTCATGAGGGGTGTTTTGGCAGGATCTGCCGATTACATGCTTCACACATCCCATACAAAAGAGGAAATTGGTTTCTTATTATTTTTCATTAATGAGACTCAACAGTGGACAAAGATGGTCTTGACCTCACCTTTTAAATATTCAAATGTGCATTCCTAATGAGGGACATGCGGGAAAAGCCCCCCCCCTCCCCCCGTCCCCCCGTCCCGTCACACCTGTCTGTTGTTTGTCTGCAGAGGGAATGAAATTGTCTCTTCATCAAATACAGATTTAGTAAAAGGCGTGCATGGTAATTACAGAATGAGACGACGTGCATTTGAGCACAGAAACCCAGTTTGTTCATAAACTGGAACACCAGAAGCGATTGTGTGTATTGATTACCTCAGAGTAGCAGTAATTTGTCTTTTAATGGAAATCGGCTGCGTATGCAGTGTGCTCATGTTGGAGCAATTAGTCAAACGTCAGGAACTTTGTGAGTGTTCAGTCAGGAAGACCACTGGTGTTTCTTCATATTTATGCAGAAGATTTCAAACCAATTACTGCGTCTCATCGTTGCCGGGTCTTTGTGGCTTATGATCAGCTGATGAGTCTGATTCTGGGTGTCAGGTCTTGGCTGCAGTTAAAGGCTCTAGCATGGTTGCCGCGTCTGCTCGCGCGAACGGTGTTGATGACGTCACGAGTTCGTGCCCGCCATAGGACCCTATATAGTGGCGCAAGTCGTTGCGCGCCAGTAGTTGCAATTTTCTCCGTCACAGAGGTGGCGCTGCTACGTGAATGTTACCTCTACTCTACAAGCACGAAAGTGGAGAAGAAAACAATGCCGCTGTCAAGAGCAGGAATACTGTAATTAATGATACTGCTGCAGTTTTCGGATCATTTTAATTTAGTTAAAAGAGGTGAAGGTTTGAAGCCCCCGGCATCAACAGAGTCTCTGCCCTCTTCTTTGACTTCACGTATCTGTCCCGTAGCTTCTTCCACACATTCTTACAGAACTCTCCCTCTTTCCCCAAAGTTCTGCCCATCTCTGTGCACCAGTTTTGGGAGTTTACGTGCTCCCTGTGCTGTTTCACTGCAGTTTCGTACAGCTGCCTGTACAAACGCACCTCCTCACTGAGCCTGGTCTCACATCGGTCCATCCGGTTCGTTGTGCTCGGCGCCGCCAAGTTACAAAAATCGACTGGTGCACGACAACGCGCTGCGCCGTCTTTTCAAGGGAAGCGCCAGGCCTGAAACGTCATTTTGACGTCACGGTGCGACACCGCCGTGACAGACGCGGCAACCATGCTACCGCCTTAAGGCTCGTGTATACTTCGCAGCAGTGTGTCGCAGTGAGCTTGTCGCAGACACGTCGCAGACACGACGCAGACACGACGCAGACGTTTTTGATTTATACCCCATTTTGAAGCGCAGTCTGCGCTATGTAATTCCACTCCACAACGCAAGAGGGACAATCACGAACAAGCTAGGATTGTGGGTGTGGTGGGTGGCGTGTTTATCTTCCGGTTGGGGCCGTGTATACTCTCGCAGCAGTGTGTCGCAGGTCATTCAACAACAATGGCGACTGGACGAATGCGCACTTTGATTGAGATGCAGCTAATCGATCTAGAAATAGAAGAAATATTGCTACTACAGGAGCTGGCAGAGGCGAAAGAAGCGTCACAGAAGATGGTCTGTACGCCCTTTGAATGTCCCTCGGAGTGAAACTGGGGAATTTGCTACACTGGTTCTACCGATGAGAGACGACGAGGAAACGCACTTCCAATATTTCAGGATGTCCGTGTGTCGGTTTGACGAGCTTGTTCACCGTCTACAACCCCTCATCCAACACCAGACGACACACAATTCACCTGTGAGTGTTGCCGAAAGACTGGCCGTGGCGCTGCGTGTTTTGGCTTCTGGTGCAAACCAACGGACCGTCGCACATAGCTACAAGCTAGCGTCCTGCACGGTGTCTGGGATAGTGTCCGAGGTGTGCCAGGCTTTGTGGACGGTACTACAACCAGAGTTTCTGCCATTACCCACACCAGCCATGTGGGAAAACATCGCGGCTGACTACTGGAGATTGTGGAACTTCCCAAATTGTGTTGGAAGTATCGATGGCAAACACGTTACCATGAAGGCCCCCCACGATCAGGGAGCGACTACTTCAACTACAAGGGTGCCCACTCCATTGTGTTGATGGCGCTGTGCGATGCAAGATATCGCTTCACAATGGTGGACGTCGGAGCCTACGGGCGTGAGAGCGACGGTGGGGTGTTCAAGGAGAGTACCTTCGGGTCCTTGCTCCTCGATCACAAGCTAAACCTGCCTCCACCAGCTGACCTCCCCGGGACCTTGGTGAAGACACCCCATGTTGTCGTTGGTGACGCCGCTTTCCCCTCCACTGCAACCTCATGCGACCATTTCAAGGTATGTACGTGATCTACAAGTCTTGAAGTCGCTTCGGATAAAAGTATATGCAAAATGTAATGCTATGTAAGATAATGAAGGATGTGCTGCATATCCTGACGTCTATGTTAAGTGGAAATGCTAGAATATGTTAGCCGTGATGATATATAAACAAAACGTATGTTCTACTGCATTTCTACATGGTTATTATTACAATCTAAATGCAGTGCAATAATGAGTGCTTCATTGTCTCCCTCCCCCGTTTCTTCTCATGCAGGAACTAATCTGCCTCATGACAAGCAGATCTACAATTACCGACACAGCAGGGGAAGACGGGTTATTGAAAACACCTTTGGCATCATGGTTGCACGGTGGAGGATCACTGTTTGTGACCCCCCCGCCCCCTCCCCTCTATATGCTCCAAAGGTCCTGTGTGACTAAAACACACCCATCCAACACCATGCTAGTGATGCATTTACTTTCATCACCCTTTTTAAATGATTATGTCCATTTTTTCTTCTTACATAAAGCTATGCTAAAAAAGTTCACCCTCTTTCTATTTTAGGGTTTTGAGTGGCAGGACATTAAAAAATAATCTTGATAGATGCAAAAAAAATAAAAAATAAAAAAATCCATCCTTACAGCTTCCATTGGAAGTAAAAAGAGGGGAAGTAGCAGGCAAGTGCTGCTAATCAATATGTTTGAATAATTAATCAATCAGCAAATGTGAGCACCTCTCCAAAAGCAGAAGTTTTGTCAGATTGCTGGTCTGGAGCATTCATGTGTGTTATTACAAGGAAAGACGTCTCTTCTCCCAGAGAAGCAATTGTTGCTGCCCATCCGTACTGGAAAAGGTCTTTAATGGACCATTCTACAGAGAGAAAGATTATTCACAAGTGGAAAATATTCAACACAGCTGTCAATCTTCCCTGGAAGTTCACCCCAAGGTCAGACCATGCAATGTTCAGAGAAACTGTAAAAAAAAAAAACCAAGACCTACATCTCAGACTCTGCAGGCCTCTGTTAGCATGTTAAAGGTCACATATCCTTTTTTGAATGTGCTAATTTTCTGAGGTATCTGTAATCAGATGCATGGGATGAGATGAGGCTTCGGTTAAAAGAAGCCTGAAATATTTGTCTTCCCGTTTACTTTTGGCTCTTCTTTCATTGGAAAATTCAAAATCAGCACATATTCTGACCTCTGAGCCAGGTTCTGACTGTGCCCGACAGCATTCGTTTTTCACCGGATTGAAGCAGGAATGGTGTTCAGATGGCTGTAATATGGAACTTCCCCACTAGATGGCACGAATTCTTAAACGGAAACAAGCTGCCATTTGTGGGAGCATGAATATTAACTATGACCCCTTAAAGGGATAGTTCGCCTCTTTTGACATGAAGCTGTATAACATCCCATATCAGCAATATCATTTATGAACATCTTCTTACCCCCTGCTGCGTCCTGTGAGCAGAGTTCCAGCCTCGTTTTGGTGTTGATGAAGGTAGTCCGGCTAGTTGGCTGGGGTTTAAAAAATAAAGCGTTTTGCTTCTCAAAACAATATGCGTTGAAAAGAGTAATACATTTACATCACAAAATCGTTCTCCAGGAAAAAGTCAGACCTCACAATCGCTTGGCACTATTTTCTCTTCCTTCGTATCACTACCTGCTGCCGACAGCCGCACCTGTTTAACGGTGTAGACCGTGAAGACCAAAGTGCAGACCGAGCAGTAAACATGAGAGTATCTGCTGTGGCGTTATGGGTAAAACTACTGCATGCCACGTGTAGTACATGGCTGTAACTCTAAGTAATGTATTTTGAGAGAACTGGCTTTCTTACTAGCAGCAGCTTTGCAGGTTCAAGTGAGACAGCAGCTTCGATTATCAACAGGGTTTAATCTTCTGAACAGCTTATATTTACGTGTTTGTTGTCTTCGTGATCTAATCTAAAATCTGTTTCAAATATCACTTATCAAAACAAAGCTACAGAGGAGGCGTTCTGTGAACCCCCTGGGCTGGCTGAGGCTGCCTTTTCTTTTTAATACAACTGTAAAATGTCATTTTCCTCTTATTACTTCTGCATTTATCACTGGCAGGCAGACAGAATGAATATCAACTATGGCTGGAATAATAGCTGGCAAAGCACAAAATCCAGGCTACTGAAATATATCTGCTTTGCAGTTGAAGACTCATGAGCTCGGCTGAATCCTCCTCCCAGTACTTTAATTCCCTTCCATCGCTTCCTCTGCTTCTCCCGTGTCCTCGCTGCTCCGACCCTTTTTTCGTCTGTGGAGTTTTTGAACCTGCTGTTCTTCCCCTCAGGATCTCGCAGCATATGCTGCTCTATGCCTCCTACCTTTAGCGTTGCGCTTCTCTGCAATGGAATTAATATTTCACAGATGGCTCCTCAGTCATTTTTCTTGCTGAAGAACTGAAGGGGGGAAAGAAAGATTTCAACCAGCCGCAGAACAATAAATATTTAAGCGTTTCCCTTGGATGTTCTCCAATGGGGACCTCCTTATGTACACTGTCAAACACATGCTCTCCTGCCATCTCTCTCTTTCCCTTTCTTACTTCCACTTCTTATCCATCTTTCCCTCCCATCTCATCTGCTGCACCATCTGTGCGGCTGTAATAACCAGGAGTCCTCATGTGCTCCCTTCCTCTTCCCTCCTAGGCCTGATCCCAGCCCAACCTAACCCTGCTTCTCCAGGCATGGCCTTCCCCCGCTTGGCTGTTTGACTCGTTTGGGTGTCGGGATGAAGCAGTCAGAGTCCTTATGTACAGATTATTCTGTCACACGGTCCGTCCTTCCATCTGACAAACCCAGTTAAGCACAGGACTGCTATCATTTCTCAGGAAAAGCACGCTACTAGAAGAAAGCTGCACTCTCTGTGACATGAGCACAACACACCATCACAAAATAAGACCACCTCAGCGTGGAGGGTGCGGCCCAAATCTAGCAGTTCAAGTCCTCACCTACAGCAGACTATTGATCTGAGCCAGTCATCATACCGACACTCCACTCAGCTGGATGATGAAAAATGGGGATGATGAAATGAGATTCTCTTAGCTTGTGTTTCCAACAGCAAAGAGTCCTCAAAGGCAAACTCAGAGTTCTTACTTTTACCATAAATCACCTTGTAAAATCATCCCCTACAGCAGGAAAGAGCACTGTGCCACACCGCGAAAGCCGATCGGCTCCTATAATGCACTTATTGATTGTAGAGCTGCAAGAACAGAATGGGTAAACGAGGAATATCATTTAATATAGCAGACATCTCTACCAGCTCACTGTGGCACAGCAGGCCTCAACATCAACTTAAAAACGGCTGCGTGTTCATCCTCATGTAGAAAATAAGCTTTTCGGAACGAAAGCAGAAGCCATTCTGGTTTGTTTAGAGCCTTCATTTTAAATATATTCTTCTGGAAGAACCACTTTAACGCTCTTATTTTCAAATATGATCAGTTTGGTTTTCCTTTAAAGAGGCAAAGATTTTTTTTACAAACTCTAAAAGGAGTTTGGACACCAATTAAAGTTTGTATTGTAGAATTAATTTAAAAAAAAAAAATGGCTCAAATTTACGATGGTCAGCTTTAATTTGAGGTTGCTTTTACAATCAAGTGGAGGATATTTCTTGAGTCAGAAAGCTGGTAAAAGATTGTCATTTCATTCCAAGTTTGACACTTTAAGGTCATTACTGTGAGTGATAACGAGAGAATATATGAAACTAGGTCTGTCATCACAGCCAAATGCACTCACGGCAAGGATATTATTGAGATATCAGGCGACTGAATTTCACTCAAAAAGAAGGTGAAGAACTTTAAAAGTAGCATAAAAAACAATCTGCATTTTTTATTCGATAAGCTGAGATATATATTATCAACACAATATCGTTATTTCATATTACAATTGTCATCTGTACCAGTATATTTCCAACAACCCTTCATGAAACAGGCTTAAATTGAGGGGTAGTGTAGACGTTGGGAGTAGCCACATCAACATTTGGTTCATTCTGAGATGAAATGGACACATTGATGAGGTCAGCAACACAAAAAGGCTGCGTCAACAGAGGACGATAGTGGTGGATGGTGCCATGGATCCTGTCCATGGTTAAAAAGAAAGTTAAACATCACTGCATCCAGCCCAGTGAGAAACACTCCAGGAGAAAAACATCAATATCCAATAGCAGCTAGAGAGGGTTCACCACAGGGTGAGAGCCTCCGGAACAAAAAGACCAAAGTAAACTGAAAACATCCTCAAAGAATCCAGATCAATTTCATTCTACATACAGGTGAAACTAAGATCAACGCGTTTCAGAAGCATGAGAGTGAAAAAAATACAGTGAAGCCTTGTGATGGCTTCTGGATGCATGGACATGTGTGGCGTCCCATCAGCACTGGTGTAGTAAAAGACCTCAGGAAGTCTCTTAGTATTAAGAAAATGTCTATTTTATTATTTACATTTATCAAATTAAATTTAAGAGAAAACTTACCTGAAAAAAGAAGATGGCTGTTATCTGAGCACCCTTACAATAAAGCTGAGAGCCTGCAGTTTAAGTGTGCTGTGCAACTCCAACCTGAAGGTTTTTTGGTGAAGCGCAGCAATAGGAATAATTGTGTTTCAGGAGTCCTTCGTTTCTTCTGTCAACAGTTTGAAATAAATCTGATGAAATTCCACCCACACGACACTGAGGAAACTCAGGTAACTGTGTTACGCTTATAACAGAGGCTGCTTTTATAAACTTTTATGCTTTTAAACATGTAAATCACTTTGTTCTACATTTTTAATGCATGAAAAGTGCTTTATAAATAAAGTTTGATTGATTGATAATTCGGGCAATATTTAGGTAAAACAGGAACTATCCATAACTCTATTCAACTATATCAGAGAAAACATTTGTGGACCATTTAGAACGCTCACAATACAACGAGTGCGATGCGTTTCCATTGAACTTTTAAGATTCTCCTCAGTCTCAAGGCCAAGACTTGAGAGGAGCTGGTGATAAACCTTTCATACATTAGATTTTTTTTAAATCCCCTCTTAAGCAGTAAAATAAATCCATTCGGCCAATCCCAAAGACTCATTGATCATAAATAGTCCATCTCTGGACAGTGCACAATCAAGATCACGAAGCAATCAAATATCTATCCGTATAATGCCGCCAGTTAGCTAATCCTTTCAGTTTAGAGGTCAAGGAGTTTACTTAATCTTCAAACATTTCCACCACTAAGCCAGAGATATCCACTTTCCTTATGGGGCCACAGTCATAGTTAGGCAGTCAGTTATTGATTTGTGGCACAAGAGCCATCACATCTGGCGCTTTGGTCCGCCATCACGGGAGAGAGAGACACTCCTTGCACATCTTCACTGTGGGTCTTCAGAGATTGCGGGGCTGCGGGTGGGGATTATACCGGCAGCACAGAGCAGGGCTCTGCAGCACAAAGCGGCACCCAGTGGTACCTCGATGACTCAGTGGATAATGAACAGGTTTGTGATGTGTGCTTTAGGGGTTAGTGAAGGCTGAGCCAGGTAGAAATAATGAAGCATAGACCTCCATCCTTCAGCTACAGGCTCTAAAAGAGATAAATCCACCTCTATTATTTTCCATGCCTACCTACTCCCATTCACTGTCGCTTAATAGGAATTCACACGTTTCTGCATCACTTTTACATTGTGGAAATGTACCAAGGTCAGGGGTACAGTACAGTGCTGTGCAAGTCGAGAGTCACCTGTCCTTTCATATACGTAGAATCCAAGGATTTGTTCTTTGTAATACTGGGGAAAGTGGTCTTGAGAAATGGCTCTTCAGGCTTTCTGAAGTTTTTTCCTTTGGGCACTGGCTGCTTTGACGTTAATTTTCAGTTCAGTCCTTTTTTATTAAGTCAGTTAACACCGACTTCTACATTTTTAGAGCATAAAAAGGTACCTAACTGAAGAGATGAATCAGTGTTGTGTCAACACGTAACTTCACAAAGAAGCGATTTTAATCTTTACACACTTTGGAACCAACTTATCACAAAGACCATCTATTTTTTAGTTGGATCCAACAAAATGCCAAAGATAAGTTTCACAGACCACACACACTTATTTTGCAGAAGTAAAGTGATTCCCAAAGAGCCAAAAGATCTGAAAACTTGGCATATTAAAACATTTGAGGAAACTGGACAAGTGGAGGACAAAAGAAGAAGTGTCAGGCCTAAAGAACTATCTACAGCAGATGAACAGGATCTGAAAGTGATGTCGTTAAGAAAGAGGAAAAACTCCAGCAAAGACCTGACACAGGAGCTGAGAGATGCATCTGGACCTTCAGCTGATCCATCTGCTGTTGGCCCAAGCCTCATCAGAAATGGGCTCCATGGAAGGGTGGCTGTCAGGAAGCCGTTCTTAAGGAAGGGAAACAGGGAGAAAAGGCTGAGCTGTGCCAAAGGACACAAGAAGTGGGCTGAAAATCAGTGGCAGCAGGTCTGATGGAGGGATGCATCCTCCCCAGAGCCCGGAGCTCAACATTACTGAAGCAGTGTGGGATCATGTTGGCAGAGAACGGAACAAAAGGCAGCCCACATCCAAAGAAGAGCTTTGGGATGTCCTTCAAGAAGCCTGGAGAACTATTCCTGAAGACTCCTTAAAGAAAGGACAGAAAGCTCGTCTGAGAGGGTTCAGGCTGTGCTGGAGGAGAAAGGAGCTCAGGGCAGATATTCACTTTGGAGCTCCGTAGAACTGAACAAACTGTTTTTGCCTCATCTGCTGCGGTTACATATTTTTTTTCTGCACGTTTAAGAAAAAAAAAAAAAAAAAAAAAAAAAAAAAAAATGCTGCTTAAAGGGGAACTCCGGGGCATTTGAAGCGCGTTTCCATTGCTAGAGGTTGTCAAATACTGACGGTAGGACACAGACAGGTGCAAATCTGCGCTCCCTGTGTGGAGATCGCGCTGTTCGCACAGCGTGTCATGCGAGGCTAATACGTGGTGGCTAAGGGGCAACTGCTAACCCTTCCACGTAAAACAACAACTTGCACACTGCAGAAACGTCACACCACTTTATAAACCATCCGACAATAAAGTCACAAGCCTTACCATCAAAACCAAATGCATGGTTCTCACATTACTGGCATGGGGACGTTACAAAACAACTTTATAAACAGCATGTCACTCACCGGCTGGTTGTAGGCTCGCGCATGTGAAAGCCCAAAAGAGTCAATGGACGATAATCCCATATACAAAACAATTATATTCTCTAGAAAAACTGCGTTCAAGTATTTAAAACATTACAACAATATTACTGGGCATGTATTGTTGTAATGTTTTAAATACCTGAACGCAGTTTTTCTAGAGAATATAATTGTTTTGTATATGGGATTATCGTCCATTGACTCTTTTGGGCTTTCACATGCGCGAGCCTACAACCAGCCGGTGAGTTACATGCTGTTTATAAAGTTGTTTTGTAACGTCCCCATGCCAGTAATGTGAGAACCATGCATTTGGTTTTGATGGTAAGGCTTGTGACTTTATTGTCGGATGGTTTATAAAGTGGTGTGACGTTTCTGCTGTGTGCAAGTTGTTGTTTTACGTGGAAGGGTTAGCACTTGCCCCTTAGCCACCACGTATTAGCCTCGCATGACACGCTGTGCGAACAGCGCGATCTCCACACAGGGAGCGCAGATTTGCACCTGTCTGTGTCCTACTATCAGTATTTGACAACCTCTAGCAATGGAAACGCGCTTCAAATGCCCCGGAGTTCCCCTTTAAGACTTTTGTGCAGGTTTACATGCAGTGGCAATTTTAGGATATATGAAAAGAGTATCACGTATTCTCCCTAAAACTAATCTCATGATTTATACAAATGTGAAAATATACGGATTTGTGTGTTGTGCTACTTAATGCTCGCTGAGGACTTTACTTGCTCAACAATGCTACGTTATGCTATGTAATGCTACGTTACAGTTCATGGCTTGCACACTGACTGAGCTGCTGACTGAGGAAGTAACGACATCAGATTTGTGCAATTAAACACACACACACACGAGTGCTGCAGCGTCCCCCCCATCGCCACTTAACCGGCGGACGGCTTCGTTCCACACTTTACAGCTCGAGCTCATAACCTCTACAAAAGACATTTCAGCTAAAACAGCATGGTGATGTGGGAGCAGGTTCAGGGCCCAAGACACAACTGCTGCCTAAACACTGCATATAATACACATGGCTGCTACTCTGTTGGTGTCATTTATGCAGGAGCTTAAAAAATAAAAATAAAACAAAAGCTAGTGATATTCTTTGCAGATGGAGACCCACAGTGGAACGATATTTGAGTAAGACCTGTGGGGTTGCATGGACCGCTGCAGCCTTATTTGAATTGCACACTCAATCTGTTGTGTCCACTCATGCTAAGAAGACAAAAGCAGCGAAATCCCTTCTTTGGCTTCCCATCTCCTTGGCCATTTCCTCTTTAAAAAAGGCAAATTTCTCATTACATTTTTCGACAGCCATTTGAATATCTGTACGAACTTAATTTCATGCTTGACCAACATGTTACCGCAGCTGTAAGCAGAAATGACTAAGACGGACTTCGCTGCATGAATCAGAAGTTGCAACAATTGTTGACGCATCTCAGTAAAAGTTCAACATTTACGACGTCTTAATAGAGTTTTCAACCCTTTTTTAAACCGTTATACGAGTACAGTAGTCTGAATAAAGCACTCTATAGCCTCTTGTGCATGTAAAAAAAAACATCCAGTTAGTAACCAAGCCCAGACTAATACCCACATTTCCTTCTGCTCCTGAACCGTATGAAGCGCCTCATTGGCAGTCCACACTTTTCTGCTGCTAAGCTGTGTATTAATTCAGTGATGCTGGACCGTCCTTGATGAAGGATGTTAACTAGTTTGGCCCCTGGATTCTCATGAATCTATGTCCTCAGGCTCTAAACTGTGGAATGATAGCAGTGCCACTATAAGTGCCAATATACACAGAATATTAAAAAGCACTCATTTACACTTATTGTATTAGTTTTCAGTCTATTTTTCCTTTTACCATCATTGTTATTTGCTCTTTTCCTTTTGCTCTGAAACAATCAGACTTGAGCAGCTTCACTCATGTCTGTAAGGCCTAAAGCCAAAGATCATCGTACAAGATTGTGAGCAGATTTTCATTTTCAGAACAGCCCCTGGTCATCAGTCATTCAAGCGAACCTCCCACAGATGTGATTTTTGAGGCTCGTGGACAGTTTGACAGTATCGAGCACGCTACTGTTGGCGGAGGAGGCGTTGGTAAGTGAGACGCTACAGCCAATGAGAAGGCAAAACAACAGGAGCTGCTCGTGTCATATTAGAACATTAATAACGAGAGAAACGCATCTGCACGCCGACTAGAATTGCTCAGATTGCAGAGGAACTGAGGTTAAAGTCTGTAGATCACACGTGTGGTATGAACACAGTACAACTACACGCTGTGTAGTGGGAACAATGCAGCAAATCAGCACCGAAAACCCGGCTTAAAGGGACAGTTCGCCTCTTGACATGAAGCTGTATAACATCCCATATTAGCAACATCATTTATGAACATCTTCTTACCCCCTGCTGCGTCCTGTGAGCAGAGTTCCAGCCTCGTTTTGGTGTTGATGAAGGTAGTCCGGCTAGTTGGCTGGGGTCACAAAAATAAAGCGTTTTGCTTCTCAAAACAATATGCGTTCAAAAGAGTAATACATTTGCATCACAAAATCATTCTCCAGGAAAAAGTCAGACCTCACAATCGCTTGGCGCCATATTCTCTCCCTTCGTATCACTGCCTGCTGTGTAGACCGTGCAGACCGAAGAGCAGACCGAGCAGTGAACACTAACAGGCGCGGCTGGCAGCAGCACGCAGTGATAAGAGAGAGAAAATAGCGCCAAGCGATTGTGAGGTCTGACTTTTTCCTGGAGAACGATTTTGTGATGCAAATGTATTACTCTTTAACGCATATTGTTTTGAGAAGCAAAACGCTTTATTTTTTAAACCCCAGCCAACTAGCCGGACTACTTTCATCAACACCAAAACGAGGCTGGAACTCTGCTCACAGGACACAGCAGGGGGTAAGAAGATGTTCAGAAATGATATTGCTAATATGGGATGTCATACAGCTTCATGTCAAAAGAGGCGAACTATCCCTTTAAGTTTTGCTAAACAGTTCTGCCGGCTTGTGGAAGTCGCACGCCAACACTGAATTTTCCCTTTGTTTCAGAACTCAGTTACACCTGAAGTGCATAAAGGCGCGACTTCCAAAATGTGGAACAAACTTAAACTCAGGCTTTGTAGGTGAAAAAAAAAAAAAAAAAGAAGAAGAAGAGATGTGTTAACTTGGGAAGTTCAGGATCCGCTGCAGGATAACCAAAGTGTCCTCGGGCAAAATGATGAGCCCGTCAGCGCCCACTGGTGTGCTCATCATCTGCAGGTCCCTTTGGATGAAAGCACACAAATGAGTTTGGTAAAAGAAAATGAATAAAATTATAGTATACAGAATGCAGGTTTTTAGCTTCCCCGTTTCTTATCATCTTACAGGTTCCTTCCGTCCATCATCTGTACCAAGCTCTCAGTTTGTCAAAAGAAGAAGAAGAAGAAAAAAAAAAAAACCTGCTTCAGACCTGCAGTCTTCATGGTGGGAGCTTCAGTCAGTTCACAAGTGAACGAAGGCTCCCTGTTCCACTTTGCTGATCTGACTGACAGAAAGAGACATTTTTGAAAGTGCCCCCCTTCTCCAAAGAGTCTCCCCAGAGTATTCCCAAGTTGGTTGTACAGGTCAAAAACATGAGAGAAGCAACAAAATGCCTTAAATTATGACTCCTTACAGATGGCCATACTACGAGAGAGCTTTCAAGATGGCCGTTGTAATGATGTTGAACCTAAAGATAGTTGGAGTGGCATTTAAACAGTCAGAAAACCTTGAAGCTCGACTGCTGCTGTGACCCACATACACAAACTTTCTATTTAAAAATACAAAAAGAAACCGATGCCAAACAAAAGGCTTGGTATTCCAGAAGAGAAAAGGGAGCATGTCAGAGGAGGCGCTTGTACGATATTCCTGCAACCGGCATGTCGCTGGGTGGGATGCAGCATCAGGAGAAATACTGATGGCTCCTCCATTCGCTTCCAAAGCCAGATGTGGCCCAGATGCCAGACTTGGCTCTGCTCTCACTTCCCTGATCTTCTTCATCTCTGTACACATTTCAAGTAATGTCTTCAGTTTAGTCTATGACACCTTTCTGCCTCGAGTTCAAAATAAAAACGCCAAACAAAGGTCACATCCATCTTACTCTGGCATCCAGAGACTGGCGCCATGCCTTCCAGACACTTTGTGTCGCTACGACCAGTAATGAGTTGTGGCGTAAACGGCGACGGTAGACAACCGCTGAAAAGGTTTTTCCTTCGGATCGAGTCTTTTAAATGCTGCGTCTACGTTAATCTAATAACCCACACGGGTAAGAATCGAATCTTTAAGATTTACATTTTTAAGAAACCTAAAAAGATTCATTACAATTGATGTTAATTCGTATGTGAAGAGCCACTCAATGCATTTACCTTCAGCAATTACCTCTGAGTGGATTTTAAAAAGCCCTGAAACAGGATTCATAGAAAACTGCATCTATTAAATTCTGGTATTTAGCATTCTGTCGTCATGTTTTGCACTAAAATGTCTGCATATACACCAAAGGCCTTTACAACATGTTCTCTCTCAACACTTTCATGCTTTTCAACACTCCGTGACATCATCCACCGTCTGCTGGTTGACATTTAAAGATCGAGCGTAAGCAACTCAAGAATTTGATAATAAAAAAAACATGTGTTAACATACATTTGATGCCAATAATTCACATTTTATTTCTCACATTCAGACTTCATTTTGCAGGCAAATAGAAGAACTGCGGGAGTTGATACGGTGCAGCTTTAAACTTTATCATTTAATTAGTTCAATATCTGGGACAAGTTACAGGGAGCTACCTACGGTCCAGAAGCTTGATTTACCCCTGAAGAGAACATTAAAAGAAATCTAAGCATGCAGAATCATCTGCTGTTAAACCTGCTGATTGGAGTGATCCTGATGGTTGAGAAGAAGTGCACACTTTACTCTCAGTGGTGATGTGTTTGTGCAGCCCCTCAGTGGACAGGGGTGATGTCGTGGAGTGAAACCAGGGATCATTCTGACACCTCGGACTCACTGGAGCATGAGTGTGACTGAGACGACCAGAGGCAGCAGGAGTTCATAGCACACACGTCTGCCTCCCGAGGTGAGAGTCGCCCCATACTGATCCAGGAGCTGCAGGACAACACCATTGGTCCAACCAAAACCCAGCTGCAACAGCAGAGCGTAGGTTTTTATAATCAAGCTCGTTCAACCACCAGCAAAAGAAAGATTTAATTCAGTAATAAACACCTGACACACAAGAAGTGGATTTCTTACTGTTTCTATTAGCACCTCTGAATTAAAGGGAAGAAAATGACAGGAGGGAGTGTTTGCCTGTGAACTTGAAAATGTGTTCAAGATGAGGCAAAGATCAGGAAACAGCGACAGGGCTTTGCATGAAAAGAGAAGGACTTGAGTGACTAAGAGTTGGATTTAGTCCTTTAACACAAGAGAGCAAATACCTGAACTTCGTATTCTCCTCCACCACCAGGTTTGCCATCTCCGTTCACATCGTACTGTCAGGGGGAGGAAAGTTTGACCGTCTGTTATCACAGTGCAGCGTGAGCTCTGAAGCACCAAAGCTTCGAAAGACTCACCTTCTCAAACATGGCTTCATACTTCATATAGGCCAGCCAGTTTGTCTTGATCCAACGCTGGGCCAATTTAAAAGCTAGTTGTTTGGCATCCTCAGAGGGCAGTTTGGATAAACCTGGAAAAATAAAAAGCCAAATACAGTTTTCATTACATGAAGCTGCCACAGGCTGAAATATTACAGATTTTTTTATGGCCCAAGTTTGATTTTTGTTTTTTTTCTTATGATCCAATCTGTTACCAATTACAACACAGTTGAGCATGCATTTCCCTCGATGAAGACCAAATTGAAGGCGAAAAGCCCCTGAAGCAAGAAGAAAATGAGGACAGCATCACCAAAGAAGATGCCAGATGAAAAATGTGGGAGCTGACAGGAGCAGTTCCTCCCCTGTGCATCCGATGTGGATGTAAACACCTTCGAATTAATACCAAAACTTTGGACTGATCAAACATACTGCTGGCCTCGGCTACTAAGCCACAGCAAGTAAGCCAACTAGTGAGACTGCACCATGTTTGTGTGGTAATATCTGAAAATGTATGGAGGAGATGGTGAATCAGAGCTTCAGGACACACACAGTGGAAGATCGAGTGTTTGTTTCCTACCTTCTATAAGCATGTGCTGCAAAGGAGGCCATGCGTTAGGGTAGTCCCACTGCTGGCCGGACTCCCTCAGCGATGTTGGGACTCCATTGGGGAACTGGAGCGCGCCACTCCCCTGTGCACACGAGAAAACAAGTGCAACCACACATGAAACCTCTGTAGTGTGTGTGTGCCATCTGCTGGTGAAACCGAGCATAGCCACTGAGGCACAAGAAACATGGTGGAAGTGGGCTTCTGAACAATCTGTCCTCCCTCTGCCACCGTCAGGAAGAGGTGACGGGGCAGTTGTGAAGAAGATCCATCATTCAGTCCCCCATGCCAAAAATAAAGTCATTTTCAGATATTCAATTTTTTTGGGGGGCTTTTTATGCCTTTAATGGATAGTCAGTTGGAGAGAGAGACAGGAAGCAGGGGGCAGAGAGATGGGAAAGACATGCAGCAAAGGGCCGTCCGGTGTGGGACTCGAACCGGGGCCAGCTGCAGCGAGGACTGTAGCCTCTGTAAATGGGGCGGCCGCTTAACCCACTACGCCACCGACTGCCCCCAGATATTTAATTTAAAGTAAAACAAGAACAAAAACTACAACTTTGAAAGATTAAAGAGACAAAGGAGGATTTTTTTTTTTGGAACAGCACAGCTTCACTTTTTGTAGTTGAATCAACACGATGAAATAGATGCCATTTGTGAGCAAAGGCATGCACATATTATTCAGCACGGTTCCATCATCATCTCAGACTAGGTGTTTATTCCTCAATCAACCCAGTTCACAGCAAGCACTGTTCAAACTCCAGATGTTTCCAGTACGATAACAGCGAATCTGGGCTGTAATCATGAGCCAAGCTGAAAACTTGGCATATCTCAGCATGGTGTGCAGTGTGTCCTTAAAACATTTGAAGAAACTGGACAAGTGGAGGACAGAAGAAGAAGTGTCAGGCCTAAAGAACTATCTACAGCAGATGAACAGGATCTGAAAGTGATGTCCTTAAGAAAGAGGAAAACATCCAGCAAAGACCTGACACAGGAGCTGAGAGATGCATCTGGACCTTCAGCTGATCCATCTGCTGTTGGCCCAAGCCTCATCAGAAATGGGCTCCATGGAAGGGTGGCTGTCAGGAAGCCGTTCTTAAGGAAGGGAAACAGGGAGAAAAGGCTGAGCTGTGCCAAAGGACACAAGAAGTGGGCTGAAAATCAGTGGCAGCAGGTCTGATGGAGGGATGAATCCTCCCCAGAGCCCGGAGCTCAACATTACTGAAGCAGTGTGGGATCATGTTGGCAGAGAACGGAACAAAAGGCAGCCCACATCCAAAGAAGAGCTTTGGGATGTCCTTCAAGAAGCCTGGAGAACTATTCCTGAAGACTCCTTAAAGAAAGGACAGAAAGCTCGTCTGAGAGGGTTCAGGCTGTGCTGGAGGAGAAAGGAGCTCAGAGCAGATATTCACTTTAAAGCTCCGTAGAGTTGTCGTTACCTTGTGTACTGTACTGTATGTTCCACACGCTCACAATAAATCACTGCACCCAATGTTCGGTTTTTCTGGCAATATTTAAAGAAATCCGATAAGGGGAGGTGCTTGTTTGTGGTACCAACCTTGAGGTACTGCAATGCCTTCTCTCCCATCTCAGGCAGAGAATAGCACTGTGCCCAAACAGGTGCCAGGTTGGAAGGGTAGAACTCAAAGTGTTTGGACCGCGTCACCAGGCTGTAGTCAAACCACGCTCCTCTCTCAGCATCCCACAGCACCGCCTCCATAGCTTTCATTCTGCGGGCTGCAGCCTGCTCATACCGAGCCGCTGAGTCACCATTACCTGTCAGGAAGCAGAAAAATCAACATTACGCAACACCAGTTTGGAGCTGAAAGCAGAGATAGACCCAAGGTCAAAAGGCTGCTGGTGTTCTCACCCAGTAACCGGTGAAACGAAGCAAGAGTTTTCTCGCTGCGGCACATCAGCGCGTTGAGGTCAGTGGGGAGGATCTGGCTGGTGCGGGTCTCTCTGAGGGAGCCGTTATTGTGGCCTTCACCGTCTATGTACCAGCGGGAAGTAAAGTCCCAACCAGACTCTGCACCTGCTTTCAGATCCATCCACAGCTGCCGTTTGTCCTCTGAGGCCAAGGAGCGAAAAGGCAAGCGGAGCCATGATCAAACAACATTTAATATTCAGCCCTTATTCATGTAGGTCTCTTTTCTTAGCTGGATATTAAATATTCAGCCTTACACCGAGCTATGTTTGCTTCGGTTTTTCTAACATTTTTCATTTGCTTTCAAGATCGAATTAAAACCAAAAAAAAGAAGCTTCTTCTGAAGGAAATAACTTTATGAACATGATTGATTAAAAAGAAAAAGAAAAAAAGTGGGGAATTGCTTCAGTTAATGGAAGCAAACATTTTGGTGGCAGAAAAATTTAACATTCTAGAAAATAACAGCTTTTCTTCATCGGGAGGCTCGCAGAACGAATGTGTTGCAACATTAATTATTCATCGCAGCATGATTAAGTCTTTTCAGAGCAAATTTGTTTTGCACAAATGATCCGCGGAAATGCACGCCGGTTTTTAAAGAGAATCTCTAACCGTGCATCTCCTGCTCACAGAGGATTCATTCAGCCACATAAAAACAACATTAATAAGCCGTTACCAGCGGTGAGCCCTTCAGCTAATTCCAGATCATCTGTATAGGATTCCGGCCTGAAAGAAAACACGGCGTTGGTGTGGGTGAAACCGTTTGTTTTTAACTGTTCAGCACATTTATTTCAGGCCTACCTGGGCAAGTCCACCGGCACATGATACCGGTTCAGGACATGTTCCCCGTTTAGGTTTACAGCCACAGAACGATTGTGCATCCAGAACTGGTACTCCCTCTCCAGAAGTGGTAAAGCTGCACTGAACGTGCACATTTGTATAAACAGCAAGAGACAATATTTTAATTCTAAGTCACATAATAACCGAGCGTAGTTCAGAAAACCGAAGCATGGGGTGCACAGAGCGGCACAAGCACTACCCTTTTCATGTTAGATTGTGCAGGAGCCACGAGGCGGCTGAAGAAGAATGTGTCTGGCAGGACGTTAGCGCCGGCCTAAATATCACCTGAGGAGCTCTTTATCCTTGGTTGCCTGATAGTAGCTCTCCACCATTAGAGTGAGGAATGGAGGCTGACTGCGCCTTTCATAGTAAATCCGCCCACCGTTTGGAATGAAGCCATATCTGTGGGAGGGCGAGAGAAAAACCGTTATTCCACAGATCTTAAACCCCACCGAGAGCTCCATTTCAAGGGCGCATAATTCCGGATGCTAAATGACTTATTCAAAATGAGCATGCAGAAATACCTGCAGAAGAGGGTTTTTTTCTTTTGGGAGTATAAGATGAACACGATTTGAGACTTGCCTGTCTACAAGGTGGAGAAAGTTCTGAATCATCCCAAAGGCTGTGTTTGTCATCTCTGAGAGAAGGAGCCCATTGATGACCCAGTAGGAGTCCCTGTTGGGCACAGGAGGCCAATGTTACCGTCTGCATGGGGAACCTGGGAGATTAGAATCAAACACCTGAACAAAAGGCCGCACGGGTCACCCACCAATAGTAGAGCTCCCTGAAACGCCCCCCTGGCACAACCACCGGATGTGGAGTGTAAATCTGCGAGTAGAGCTCTGGGTGATCTTTGACACTGGTGCGGATCTGCATAACAGGCCATTGTTTATTAACAGTTCTCAAATTGATTGATTTTTTAAAATTTATTTAGTCTATTATTTTTAATATTTTTATTAGAATTGGTATTATTATTAATATACAATCTTTGTAAAAAAAAATTGAGCTACTTGACTAATTTGAATTTCCCCCATTGGGGGATGAATAAAGTATTTTTCTATTCTATTGATGTAGATTACAGACATGTGGAAAATAAAGAACACCCTCTTAATTTTTACTCAAGTTTTACAAATCAGGTCTAGAATGAGGGAAGTACAACCACAGATGAACAACATGAAACATTAAAATGTGGCTTTTTCCAACAAAAACTAAGTGCAGAAGCAGTGTGTGAAAAACCAGAAGTCCAACCTTACAGTTTCCATTAGAATTAAGAGTTGCAGCCAGGCGCTACTAATCAGATACACCAAATGATCATCAGCAAATGTGAACACCTCTATAAAAACACATGTTCTCAGTTTGCTGGTCTGGAGCATTCAGGAGGAAAGACATCAGCAATGATATGGTACAGAGACAAAGATTATTCACAAGCTGAAAACATTCAGGACAGCTGTCAATCTTCCCAGGAGTGGACGTCCCAGCAAGGTCACCCCAAGGTCAGAAACCCAAGAGCTACATCTCAAACTCTGTAGGCCTCAGTTAGCAGGTTAAAGGTTAAAGTTCATGACAGCACAGTTAGAAACAGACTGAACAAGTATGGCTTTGGAGGAAACCAAACACAGCACATCAGCATAAACACCTCACACCAGCTGTCAAGCACGGTGGTGGAGGGCTGATGATCTGGGCTGGTTCTGCAGCCACAGGACCTGGGCACCTTGCCTCAACCCGACTGGGCTGCTGTGGTGGGACCTTCAGAGAGCTGTGCAGAAACCAGAGCTGCAAACCTCAATGAGCTGAAGCAGCGCTGGAGAGAAGAGTGGCCAAAGGTCCTCCACAGCCATGAGAGAGACTGATAACATAAAAACAATTGCATCAACTTATTGCTGCTAAAGCTGGTTCTTCACACTGCTTCTGCATTATGTTATTGTTGAACAAGAACTATAACCACGTTGTTCATCCGATGCATTTATCCAGTTTTAAGACCTGGAAGAAAGAGACTGTGTGGGTGTAATTTCCGCCTTCACAACAGTAAATGTAGTTGTAAACAAATGTTTTTTTCTGTGTGCCTGTAAATTATGCCTAAATCTAGCAAAGTTTCTCAAAAATAAATGAATAAATCCTGAAAAATCATCTTCACGGTGTCACCTTTCTGCCCAGCGACTTCCACAGATTATGTATTTTTTCCCCCCAGTCACGCAGTTTATCATCTGCGATTCTGTCCAGGAACCTTGGCCTGCGTGCGAGAGCATATTCCTGTTAAAACAAGTGCTTTTAAGAGCTCTTAGATCCAAGGACTCAGGTCAGCTGGTCCAGTCCAGAGTCCAGACTAAACATGGAGAAGCAGCATTTAGCTGTTATGCTGCAAACAAGTGGAACAAACTGCCAGTGGAGATTAAACTTTCACCAAATGGAGACATTTTTAAATCCAGGTTAAAAACATTTCTTTTCTCATGTGTCTATGCATGAAATATCTTTTAACTTATCTAGACTGTTGCCTGTTTTTAAATTCATTTAAATTATTTTATTCGTTTCTCTTTATATTCTTTTATGTATTTTTAATGCTTCTTCCACTCCCTGCTGCAATGCTTTTATTTTATGTAAAGCACTTTGAACTGTTTGTACATGAAATGTGCTATACAAATAAATTTGATTTGATTTAAAGGGCAGCTTTAACCGGGCAGAACAGCCAACAGCTGGATCTCACTTGTCATGCCAGTCTGGTGGTGTCCATGACTCAAACTCTGTCCCTGGCTGATCAAAGTGTGCGCTGAGGAATTCCTGCAGTTTCACAGGGGGGATGGTCGCATTTGGCCACTCATTGGAAAGGTTGCTAAACGACGACAAAACAACATCTGTTGGGAAAAAAATGACAGAGCAGCTGAAGGAGGAGCGTAGCCGCCATCATGACAGAGGCATTTTCTGACATGACTCACCAGGAGCGAACTTCAGCTTCATGTCAACAAAGTGCTTGTCATCGTCAAACAGTTTCGCTTCCTGCACCTGATGCAGGATGGGCCCCGTGCAGAATATTCCACTGAAATAAAAGTTGTGAATTATTAACAGATATGATAAAAGGTCCCTTCTTTATTAGTGGAAGGTTGTAACAGTATGGCTGAGAAGTAATAACTCCCTATCAGTGGCACTAATAAAATATGACAGCTAAGGGCAAAGGTCTACTGATGCAAGCTTGATTTAACGCTTCATTTTCTAATACAACAACTCAAATCCACCCCAAAAAGGTGCTAACAAGTAAACAACTAAATGTGACGAGTGTCCTCTGAAAACAAGCTGCGACAGAAAAATTTGTTTAAATCTAAGCAGAAAGTGTTTGCGTCGAATGGAAAATGAAAAACCTGGAATGGAATAAACAGGATATTAAGTCCAAGGTTCCTCGTATGTAGAAACACCTAAAAGCAAGAATACCGAGTCGTTCATCTTACCTGTCACACGGAGGAGGAATACTCTTTGAACAAGCAAAGAGAGACACAAAAAAGAAGCCACAAAACACCGAGGCGTGCATATCTGAAGAGAGAACAAGCAGGACTGCTTCCTCCGGGTCAGCGTTTACATCAAGATAACAGCAGCAGCACACCGACCCCGAGCTTTCACACAGAAGCAAACACAGGAGGCAACAAATAACAAACACTCCAGTCCGTAAATTTCAGTGAGCTTTATTTTTAAACCAAACTTTGAATCCAATATTACCCATGACGTCTGAACTCACTTGTAAAATTTGCATCACTGAAAACTGCCAATTATATCAAATTCAAAATAAAAGAAATAAACTCAGGTTTCAAATTGACTTAAATTTGGAGACTTTAAGTAAAGGTGTACTCCATCTGAACACTTGTTTGAAAAAAATAATAATCTAAAGGGCAACTCTGAAATCTTTTCATACCCATTACCAACACTTTGGATTTTTTATCTTTTTTCTTTTCTTCTTCCTTTAGTCTTAGCGTCTTGTGTTAAAGTGCCCATTGGCCCCAACCAATTTTCTTTTTACTGATGCACCAACTTTGAGGGAAATCCTAAAAAGGACTCCTCGCACAGTCTCTCGACGGGGCAAGTGATGGGACGGCCTAATTGCACACGACACAAGCTGTGTCAGATGTGTCGCAACCATCGAGAGAACCAGCGTGTGCATCAGGGCAGCGAGTGAGCCAATTCAACCACCCAAATAATTTTAAAAACACCTTTAAGAATGAGACAATTTGCTTACAAAAGGCTACACGTTTAGTCACCCAATCTGGGGAAAGATGCTCTTGTCTCAGTCTTGAAGGTTCTCAAATTGCCAGCCTCAGGCAGCATTGCTGCAAACTATCAAAGATGTTACACACCAAATCTTCAAGGACTGAAGATTTTTTTTTTTTTTTTTCTTTCATCTCTAAAGCACTGGCTGGGGCAATTACTGCCAGAAGGCTGGCAAGAGACAGACAGCTGCCAACTGTCTGAACAGTTAGATCCCTGTTCCCCTCAGTAATGCTTCACTTTGAGTTATTTGGTTGATAAATACAGCCCTCCCACCCTTAAAGACGAATTAGATCAGATGTGAAAGTATTTGTGGGGACAAAAGAACTGAGAGGACAGGGATCAGAGTTCTAACCAATGAGAAAACAGGTGAGTAATCTTGAATAATCGTTGCAACTTTTTTTTCTTCTTTTTTTAAATGAGCCGAAATGAAAAGAGTAGTTACAATTCTCACCGATTAGAACAGTTGCGAGAGCATCTCACAGTGGAAAAAGGGAAACCTCCGCAGCAAAAAGGTTCTCGCTGGACAAGAATGTTCAGAGAACCTTTGTGCAAACAAAAGGTCGTCAAGTTGCTTGTAAATAACCCAAACCCCGAAATATAAAGTAATAAAGGGCAGAGAAGTAAGCCATGAACTCAGGCAGTTGGTTTCGACTAGCAGTCCAACATTTTTTTTGTAATCCATCGTGCCCATCCCCCTCCGTGCCTATTTTTTAAGGATCTGCACCACGATGGGCGTCTGCCCTCTGGGCATCGTGAGTGTACAAAAAGCAGTTCAGTCAGAGAGGGAGGCTGAACCTGCCCCTCTGTTAAGTGCAACCCAACCTGCTTAGGTCGTTTTTCTTTTTTTTTTTAGTAAAGTAGCTTTTGTTAGCCAGATTTAAGAAAGCCAGCTAACTTGCACAGCAAAGAGGATTAATTCCTGCTACATTTCAGGTCAGATGGTTCGTTTTGATGCGTTCGGCCAACATTCTTTAAAGGGGGACAACAAAACAGCCTCTGCCCAACATCAGGAATTTATGGAGCCGCGCTCAAACGCAGCTTTTATCAACGTAACATCTAATACCGTCCCCCAGAAAACAAATTTAACCGCCAATTCAGCCGCACTGCAGCATGTAATACTACTACGTGACAGATTATCGTTTTCTCTTCACACACCAGCACTTGCTTTTCGTTGAAAATCGTAAGTGTCTCATGAGTCAATTTCACAAGTCAAGGCTGGTGCCAACAAAGAATTAATTAATCAAAATGCACAAGCTTCAGAAAGCCATCTGTCTTGACTCAACGCTTGTTAACACTGGTAGCAGGAGAATAAGGGCGAAATTTAACACTTTAAGTGCGTCTTTGAAGAATTGCACTCGCCATCGAATTTGGAGGCTAAAAGATTAGCGATAACTGTCTCAAAAACATTTCATGGGCAACAGCCTTCAAATGTTTTTCTTCTGCAATTTTCTAAAATTATAAATAAATTCACAGGCCAATGTTGCAGAACAAACAAACTGGCAGTAAAGGAAAAAGGGTCTCCAGTGCTAACAAGAGAGAAGGGGGGGGGCGGCGGCTTTCCAGTTTGTCAGCCAGCCTTTTACACTTGTTTAAAACTATTTTAAAATGAAGGTATATACACAAGGTGTAAGGTGCACCCCACCAGTTGGCTGCATGTCTTGCAGAAATAAGTATGGCCATCCATAGGAGGGTGAAACAGGACAATAAAGAGAAAAGAAAAAAAAACACAACAAAAGCAATCTCTCCAAATAAACTCCACTGAAACAGGAATCCTCATGACGCGTGGTGTTACAAGGCTGCTCATTGACTTTTAGTGTTCCGATGCTGAAGACAGAGGAAAGAGTCTGGGTCTCCAAGAAGCATGAGTCCCTTCACAACAGCTGGACAGTCTGGCTGGAGGAAAGAAAGAAAAAAAAATATCCAGCATCTGTCCGTGGAAAATCCAAGTTTGTCCTCATTCATCAGCCAGACTCCAGTTCAGCTAAGCCAGCGAAAAGATAACTCAGACCAGCCTTCCTCCAGATGACCTCCATTCCTTACTAATGGATGAATCAACCAAAACAAGTTATGGATTCACCTTTTTGGTCAGACGTTTAGTTAATCAGATTCTCAATTAGGTGAACATGAATGTGTGGTATGAAGTGAGCAGAATGGCAGATAATGAAGGGTTATTACTTTAGAACGAGTTGAACTGCTTGTTAAGGCACTTGATACAAATTGGTTAAAACTTCCTAAATAAAAGGTGGAGGATGGAGTGTGTCATCTCTGGGTCTGTTGGTGCTGGCTCGTGTCAGTGGTGGATATGAATCATCTATGTGCACTGATATTTTCGACTTGGTCCCATGCTTCCTCCCCCGGTGCTCATGTCTTCAGTACTTTGTGGTGCAGCACAGGGCCTTAAAGGCAAATGAGTTCTTCCAAAAAGCGTCCATCAAAAATACACATCCCTAAAAGGTGGCATCCAAAAAGGAAGACTGACAGAAACTGTACATTAAAAAGAAAAAATAAATCCAAGACGGTGGGGGTTGGAGAAAAAAAAAAAAAAAAAAAAAAAAAAAAAAAAAAAGCATACAAAGGGGAGTGGAGGATGGACTGATCTGTTGAGAAAGAAGAGGAATAAAGTTAGCTTTCACTGGATTAAAGCAACCGATTCCAACACTAGGTGTTGCTGTGCGTCTTATTTTTATTAAAAACAGTTCAGATGAGTAAAAAATGTGTTCATCATGGAAAAAATTTAAAAATCACAGCAAGACTACAGTTGAAAACAGACACGTTTGATAAAAGATGGTCATTATTAGTACAAGCAATGCTGGGACTCTAGTTACCTCTATATTCTTGTTTTTCTTATATATTTTTTTTAATTAAAGGAGAGTAGGTTCTCTTTTTGTATTGTTGTTGCTCTCACCTGTAAATGACTCGTACTTTGTTTTTCGCACTTATGAACACAGAATGCTCATTAGGGCATACAGAGCGAAGAAGAGGATTAGATTAGCAGAAATATGACGTAAAGGTGCAAAACAGTGACTGAAATTTACAAAGATCTAGTCAGTGGAAGAAAAAAAAAAAAGAGAGAGAGAGAAAAGACTTTTAAAGAACTTTAAGCAAGTATAACCGAATATAATATACAGCCCCTCTGTTGAGTTTGTATGCATGTATGTATGTATATGTCAAATTAAAAAAGAAAAAAAATCCGTTAAAAAAAACAACTCAGATGAAACGGGCACAGAAACGGCACATTGTTCCACCTCTGAATGTAACATCTGAACCGTTGTTGACCAACAGTGTCGCAGATACAAAACGGCATTTAACATGAAGAACCGTCAGATCAGGCCATTCATGGCAGATATCCAACATGAAAAGGTTTAAGGCAGGGGTCCCAAACTGAGCCGTGAAAGGGCCGGTGTGGCTGCAGGTTTTTTGTTCCGCCCCAGCAGCAGCACAGCTGACTCGTTTCATTCAATCAACTGAACTCTCTGCACTGAAGGTCTTAGCCAGTTCAGTTGATTGAATGAAACGAGTCAGCTGTGCTGCTGCAGGATCGGAACAAAAACCTGCAGCCACACCGGCCCCTTCACGGGTCAGTTTGAGACCGCTGGTTTAAGGATTTCTGTAGTGAACAAAATTCAAGCGCTTTTGTCAACACACATTAAGACGAGCATTAGTTAGTGCTCAACCTTTCATCTTTACTTAACAGGATGTTCTCACCTGTAAAAAAAAAAAAAAAAAAAAAAAACAGTCTGGGTAATGACAGTGAAAGATGGCTACATTCGTTTTGCCAGTGAGTGACATCAGGGATTCAGCACATGTCCGAATGAATTCCTGCCATTTATCACTTTAATTACAAAACCCATTACTGCTGCCAGTCAGAGGCAGAAAAGGAGAGAACACTGGCTCTTGAATCTTCTATAATCCCAAAATGTGTACTCACTGGCTCATGGCTTGACTTCTTCGCCACTCTCACTGTGGTACTCTGCCACGTATAAGCTCTTATCAATGATGCCAGGGATGGGTTTGATCTCCGTTCCAAGCTGCTCCTCGATCCCTTTAAGGTTGAAGCGATCATCGTATGTGATGAGGTTGATGGCTAGACCCAGGTGTCCAAAGCGTCCTGGGAATTGAGATGAGGGTTTAAATTATTTGCATCTTACTCACGGATTAAAAACAATCGTGCGAGACGAGCGGAGCAGACGGTCGGCGGCTCTTACCAGAGCGACCAATGCGGTGAAGGTACGTTTCTCCCAGCTTGGGAAAATCGAAGTTGATCACAACATTCACAGCTTGAATGTCAATTCCTCTTGTGAAGAGGTCTAAAAAAGAGACGAGACATTTAATCAGCATCAAAGATAAAAACAGCTGTTATGAACACAAAGTGAAACTAAAGAGATGTAAACAAATATTTCAGTTCGTCACTTCTGGGACACCGAAAGAGTGAGTCATATCTCCACCAAACTGTGAGCCGTTAACTAGTTTCCCCATATATCAATCCTCAATACACTTCAGAGAAACAGATAGCAAACTAAGGGAGTTCTGCACACAGAAAGTCAGGGAAACTGTGTACAGACTCTAAGCAGTTGCTGTTCAAACTAGGGCTGGGCGATATGGGGAAAAAAAAGTACATCACGATATGGATTACTTTATATCCCGATAGCGATACATATCACGATATACCACAACAGAGGTTGCATTAGACTTTTTCATAGTCTGTTTTTTTGACGGACAGGGTCGAAAAAAATCCGCCATCGCCTATTTTAACCAGTCATCTCGTTTTCCAATGTGGGAGTCGCAACCCCGAACCGGGAACAACACAGCGCAACTCGGGGCCATAAGAGTAAACAAACAGCTTTGTGAATACATGTTCTTTTACTCGACATTCACAACTTTGAGGATGGAGTCCGTTTTGCTGCGTCTGCTGTGTCTCGTTGCATTGCTTTAACAAAAACTGCAGATCTCCCTCTCTCACACTGACGTGTGTCTGTTCAGTGTTCAGCGCTTTGGTCACCACAAGCACTTAAAAAAAAAAAAAAAAAAAAAAAAAAAACAAAGACGCGTGCAGAGATTTATCCAACAGATCAGGCTTTACCCTACTGTTTTTCGCGATGACAGTCAGGAAAGGTTGCGCTGTCAGTACAACTAACAGAGGAAACAGTAGTTCTTGGTACTCTAAAAGCCGGTCTGCAAATAGCCACAGCACTAGAACCTCCCTGGTAGTTCTACTCTGCACGGCTACTAGAAGGCTAGCTTCAGTCCATCGGCCACGACTCACAACCAGCACATGTGTGCTAAAATACCCGCGACAGTAAACAACTTGATTTGTTATCAGTACCAAAGCAGTGAAGAATCATTGAACACCATGCACTCGGCGGTGCTATTATTAAGTAAACATGACTGACTTACCGGTACCCTTCCTTCAAACTTCCAAAAGTCCGTGAGCCTCTCTATATCCGTTCATCAATACGCCTATCCAATATGTTGTCAATTCGATCTGTTTATGGTCCTTGGTTATGTCAAACCTCGTCAGAGTGAGTGCTCCCTTTTTTGGTTATAGAAACCGCAAAGGTGTGAGCGCTCTGTTCTTTAATATATAGCTATGTCTGTGGTGCTGCGACGTGCAGTTGAGCTTCGTTGAGCAAAGCAGACAGCTAAAACATATTGTTGACGTGTTTCCGACGCTTTTGCCTTGGAGAATATTTATCTTGTAAGTACTGCTATGGAGACTTAATTTGTTATGGTGGCGAAATGTATTCTGCTAGTTTTCAGTAGATGCTAACTCGTTTCATTTTCATTGATCTCGGTTGCTAATCGAAACCTAGTTATACAACGCTTTGCTTGTATAGTGCTTAACAGTTGTGTTTCTGTTTGTAATTATTTTCAGTTTACAAAAAACAAATGAGAAAGACGACAAGAGGACTTCATTAAAATACAGGAAAAGTCAAGCCTTGTGGTTTAATGAAGGACTTTTAATTGTTAGCTGGCTGTCTAGCTGTGCACAAGCATACGCACTGCGAGGACAGCACAATGACGAAAAAAAAAGTTTATCACGATAGAAAAAAATAGAGAAGGGTCACGATAGACATATTTCTATCGCCCTCACAATATATATCATCATATCGCCCAGCTCTAGTTCAAACACGTAGATGACGCATCCCCCCCCCCAAAAAAAATCATGTTAATTAACAGAATGCACCCAAAACAGAGACCTTCAACAGGAAACTGCTGTGTGGGTGAGGCTCTCAACAACATTACAGTGTTACATCTGCAATACAGATGAGTGGGTGGAAAGGAGCATATCAGCCTGTCAATTTTTCCAAATGTCAAAACTTTTAATTAAACTTGTGATACTTGTAAAAATAAAATGGGGTTCTAATATTCAAATAGATGAACTTTAAGTGGACAAAGCCCCGATAGTCTCATTACCACCTAAAGAAATGATCAGTCATTTCACCGTTGACCAAACAGCATCTCTGCCAACAAGGACACTTTAAAATGTGAATGGAGCCGCTTCAAACTACTCATCGCAAATTAGTTGAGAAAGCAGCTCAATTGAAGTTTCAGCATTTGAGAGGAGAAAATTGCAGTTCTCGTGCCGTCGTTTCTCATTGTGGAACTCGTTCCGACAGTACATAGCCGCTTTCGGACAGACCGTTCTAAGAAAGTAGTTATCAGAAATACCCTCCTCGAATTTCGTTCTGATAACTATCCTTCCCCAGCGGAACTGTTTCAGTCTGCATTCGCACATGAGTCGGGACCTGATCGGGACTGATGCGCCGCGCGCAGCCGTCTGCTTCAGTGACGTGTTATCCGTTAGCCGTTTAGCGCTACATTCAAACACAAAACAAAACGGTAAAAGTAAGGAGAGTAGAAAAAACACCACCAAGAAGCTAATATGGAGAGCAGGGAGGCCACTGTGTTTATGGTCTGCATGATGGTGATATTAATCATGGACAATCACATCAGGCGTCTAATATCGAGGCTGGAAAAGCTCACAGAGAGTCAGGAGACGATACTTTTTTATTTCATGAAGGAAGAAAGGAGAGCAGAGCGCTGCAGACAAATGAGACCAGTGTAAGTTTAACTTATTAAACACCCGCTGGTTGTGTCTGTGTCTATGAGGAAACATTTCAGCCGTGATAGCATGACATGGGGCGTAGCTACCGACCACCACACACCTTCGTTAGATTCGTTCTATAGAACCATGAAAAGACCCGACCTCGGAGAAGGAGCTAAATAGTTATAGGAACTGAGGGAGAAAGCCCCGAGTTCCTGTATGTCCGAACACGGGAGAAAACGGCCCCGCGGATTAAAAGGTTATTAGAACTGCCAAAGGTTCCTACAGTCCGAAAGCAGCTCATGTCAGCATCTGACATTCAGACCATTTCACCACATCTTTCAGGTGACATGCCATCACTTACCAGTGCAGACGAGATTCCGGCACAGGCCATTTCTGAAGTCGTGGAACACACGGTTGCGATGCTCCTACGAACCAAAGAAAAGGTAATTTAGATTCACCGAAGACGATCTTCTTCATACAGACGCAGGACAGCAGAACTATGCAACATGGTAGCATGGCTGTCATAACAAGGTGACTGCTGCAGGTATACAGCTCCGGTTTATAAAAATCAACCCCTAGCTTGGATAAAGTAAACATTTGTCTCAATCAGAGCAGATAAAAGTGGAAGAAGTCCAAAAGCAGTTTGTAGAGGTACTCGGGTGTCAACATCGGCGGTTAAGTGGAAAAACGCTCGGGAATCAGAACAGCAGTGTGGACGGTATCAGCACATGAAGTAACAGGAAGAGGACATTCACACAAAACTCACTTCAAGAAAAATTTAACGAAAGTGTAGCTGCTGTTGCACCAATTCCAACTCGTGTTTTAGCTTCAAAACATTGTTTTTCTCAGGCTCCAGCTCACCTGTCTCATCTTGGCATGAATGTAGAAACACGAATAACCAAGCTGGGAGATCTTCTTGGCAAGGAGCTCCACCCTCTGAGAGGAGTTGCAGAATATTATAGACTGGTTGATCTGGAGCTGGAAAAAGAAAGGAGATTAAATGCTGAAAAGGGGAAATCTTGTGCATTTGTTAAAATGACCCGTTAAGCACATTTATGACACCATCTTTGCACAAAGTTGGTTTTTTAAATCCACTTTCTGTTCAGGAGATTAAACAGAATGCAGAGAAGCAACACTTACCCTGGAAAACAAGGTGTTAAGGCAATGGACCTTTTGCCTTTCAGTTACATAAGCATAATACTGAGTCACACCCTTCAGTGTAAGCTCCTCCATTAGGTTGATCTCATAGGGTTTCTGCAAGTGCGCATTCTGCAATGGGTAAAAACATGAAATACGTTCAGCTCGTTAGACGAGTCAAAGCTACATCCGTTCACGAGCTCACGGCAAATGACACGAGTACTTAAACATGAGGAAGATGTACCATAAACTTCTGCACGCTGAGAGGGAAGGTTGCAGAGTACAGCAGAATCTGCCTCTGTTTGGGCAGGAAGCCCAAGATCTCCTCCATCATGACCACAAAGTCCTGAGACAGGAGTTTGTCGGCCTTTAAACGCAGTGAAAAAAGAAGCACATTTTAGTTCACCCGGGAAACTTTTTAAGCACAGATGTCACAGATTTATTAACACATTATAGAACAACCACACTCACTTCATCCAACACGATCATCTGCACTTGATTGACTTTGGCCACCCCCTTCTTAATGAGGTCCAAAATCCTCCCAGGAGTGGCAATGATCACATGTACTGTAAAATAAAACAAAAACACAGTTTTGTTAACCAACAGGTGCGCTGGATTTTCAGAGAGTGGCACCTTTATCATACTGGCTACACTGAGCCAATGAGGAGAGCCTTTCAGAAAACTACATGTTGCCGTATCAAGCTTCATGGAAAATTGAATTTTTCTTTAAGTCGGACAATGTTTGAAGTATACCGATAGTTTAACAGCACAACCCAAGATCAACAATCATCCCACATTTCAGGATGTGTGAAAAACCAATGTTCATTATGACCTTCAGAAGACATGAACAGTTAAACAGGTTTCTGTAACACAAAGACTGGGTTATAGACCGTTTTACTGTTGCTGGGCAGAACCATTAGACTTCTTTTTAACATTATCAGCCACATCAAACATTTTCCAGATGACATCTCAGTCTCAAACTATATAAAACCTGTCAAACCTATTCATATTGAAAGGTAATATTTAAATTGTAATAAAAAAAGCAAAGGTTGTTTTCGCTGTTGAACAGCTGTGCATACGGTCTGCAGTGTGTTAATATTTTGGGCTGTACACATACTTCCACATGGGGGTTCAATGCAAAGATGTACGCTATATTTTAATTACTTGGATTAATGTTTCCTATATCGTTAAACAAAAAAAACTTCACACATTTAAAAAGAACCTGGTGTTTTCTGGAAAACTACAGAAACAAGGTGGATTAACTTGTTTAAATTATGCAGTTTTGCTTGCAAATAACCAAGAGATCCATTGATATTCTTAGCAGGATTGTTTAGGCTGGAAGCTGAAGTTCCCACATTAATATGCAGACCATTAATGCAGCACCCCCGGCAAGTACGAACACAGTAATAAGTAAAGCAACACAATAAAACTGAGACTGCAAACATTACCCGTTTCATCAAGTCTCATGATGTCATCCCGGAGGTTGGTTCCACCCGTGGTCGCCATTACCTTCACGCCACCCATGTGTTTGCTGACCTGGATACATATTTGGCTTACTTGCAGTGCCAGTTCTCTGGTGGGCACTATGACCACGGCTGGAAAAAAACAGAAACATGGTGTTGAAGCCAACTCTTAATCAGAACACGTTGACAAAACTTCACATATTCCCAAAACTAAATCAAGTCACATGGCACCGCTCACATTTTCTTTACAGGAACTCACACAGAGGCTCCGGCACAGTCCAGTAGTTAAGACAGCTGAAGCTTATTCTGCCCCCTTGATTATCTCAGAGTCATTCTTTCTAGAAACGAGGCCTGCAGGACGCAGCATAAAGACGTCCCTTCATGTCATCTAAAGATACACTGGACCATTGAGTTTCCCAGATTACTGATGACAAGACCGCTCCTATACGCAGTGAGAAATGCTTTAATCTGCATTAAGCAAAGCAATTTAAACCCGCTTCTTTTGTAGCAGAAGCGTGTAAGTCCTGAGATAATTCGATGTGAAGCACAATTAAATCAGACTCCACGTGCAGCTGAATCGAGCTTCGGTTACAGGCCCACCCAACTGGATCACCATATACATGCAGGGGTATTACTGGTTTTGGTCAGACTAACTTTCAACCCCTTAGTGCCAAATAAACGTGCTTACAAACCACCAAGAACAGAAAACACGTCCTCCAGTATATTTAAAATGCTTTACAGTCATAGACCGTCATTTTATTTCCCCGATAACTCCCAACTTGAACTTAGCAAACATGTGTAATTGCTCATGAGTTATAAAATCCTTGGTAGTGCATTTGGCATGTGGAGTTAACGATTTTCTACCCTGGATGCTTTTTGATCCTTCCAACCATCCTACTGGACACCGAGATACGAGTCTCCGTTTGACTTGTTGAATTCTTTAGCAGCGAGGTAAGCCATGTGGAGTCTGAGACACAGGCCTACTCTTTCAATCACCAGATAATTGCTTTTAACACAGGAAACTGGTTGGATGATTATTTCCAGCAATGTATGAGTTTCTGTGCCACAGCACCACATGCTGCTGTTGCACAATATTAACTTTCATGAGCTGGTTGCAAACTGTTTTGCAACATTAGTTTAAAATCAACAGAAAGCTTTTTTTTTTTAATTCCTGGTTTCCAACCACTTAACTTTACTAATCAGTGTTACATTAGAGGCTGTTAAATGTGACAATTATACCTTTGTTTGAAAAAAAAAAAAAAAAGATCAAAATGGTTCATTTTATCATTTATCGCAATTAAATCTTTAGATTTTGATCTTTCCTTCCTCTCCATCCAACAATTTCTCAACCACCAAATTAGGGGTGGGCGATATGGAAACAATGTTGTATCACGATTTTTTTTGCATAAAATCACGATTTCAATTTTTATCACGATCTTCAATCCAAAAAAAAAAAAAAAAAAAAAAAAAAAAAGACCAATTACAGTAGAGTTAAGTCGACATGCTGAACCACAGAAGAGCTAAGGAGTAAAAGAAAGAATTTGGCAGTCAACACATTGTAATTCAACTGTAACCCAATTCAAGATGAAAAATAATGATCTAATTAATGACATCTGACACAGTGAGAGTGAAGCAACTGGAAATAGAAAAACGAACCACTGATGACGACTTGACTCCACCTCATGATGCCATTTAGCAACAGATGAGCAACGCTGCATGTTCATTTACTGCAGCCACAGTCACGCACTGCCATCACCAGAGCACCCTAAACAAATACTTTTCAACTGTGAAATGTTTGTCACGGTCGCGGTGCATCCCTTTTCTCTTGTATCGTAGTTAGCTTACGAGCTAGCGGTTTCCTCATCCGACCCGAGAGTGCTGCTGCTGGCCGTGAGTTTCTCCCGTGCGCCGCTATGGATGTGCTGTGGATGGTGCCGCTGCTGCTGTTCCCATTCCTGATGTGGACCAGCAGCAGTGGGTTAGGGTAGAAGAAAACCCGAACCAATTCCAAATTACAGAGGTGGATTTCCTCTTCTTCACCAGCTCGTCGGCTTGGCTTTCAGCCATGGCTGTCCATGCGTTTTCTAAGTTTTTACAAACACAACATGGAGGCGCGTAAGAAAGTTTCACGACGCACAGTTCGCTATGATTGGTCAGTTAGGTTAAGGACGCCCTACGTCTGCCGCATCGGCGGGAACCAGCATTAAAAAAAAATAAAATCATTGCGCTGATTGGCAAAGGCGATCTATACGGTTTCTCTAATTTGGTAGATCGCCTGCGATTCTCCACTCTTCCTCGCCAGTCACGATTTTATATCGTCAGATCGCGCACCCCTACACCAAATGAACAACGTCCACTTGATAATTGACATCGTCACCTTTACTGTATGAAAAGGTGACAAATAGTGATGTGCGATACCACCAATTTCATTCAGATCTGACATCAAGTCAAACCAAAGGTGATTTTGTTCACAGAAAACTGTCGATGTGTTAAAAGATTGAGTTTCAAACTAACCACCCAGTGACACCAAAACTCAGAAATCATCTTCCTTATTCTTTATGGAGACATTTCAGTTGTAATAAAGATGAGAAATTAAAACAAAGTGATCTGCTGAGAACCTGCGTGTTAACTTTAAATTATGGCAAATGACACATAGAACGAGCAAGTATGGATGTACCCTAACCCTACGTCACATGTAGGGTGGTTTTTATTTCTGGATGTAAAGAAGCGCCACACATGACTACACTTTGACTCAGCTGTTCATCAAGCTAGTCACGGCGAGTTTGTCCCTGCCAACCGGTGGGGAATAGATCCTGTAGATGGCTAAATTATGCATTGCGAGGAAAAAGTACCCGTCAACATGAAATTTAACAGATTTGTGAAAGTATCCTAAAACTTACACGTTTGGGATCGCAAATATCAATACTCAAGTATGGATTGGCACAAGCAAACTCACCTTGTATAAAGTCCCTCTTCAGGTCAATGCGTTCAAGTAAGGGAATGAGGTAGGCTCCGCTCTTTCCCGTCCCATTCTTGGCTCTGGCCAAAATATCCCTTCCTGACAGTGCAATGGGAATGCTTTCCTCCTGCACATGGAACAGTAATGGCCAGTGAATACGTCATCCCACTTCTTATACCTCATAAGTTGGTGCAAACAAATTAAGACCCATCACAAAACAGGCAACATTTGATATAAATGTTTTAGGCGTCTTATAAATGGAAAGCAAGTTCATTTGGAAGTCCCGACTCCCCTCTGCATTCTCCCATCAGAGGGACAAGACAGATGGAGCAAGTATACAGACAGGGGATGAAGCTGAAATGTATCTGGATTTATTTCAATGATATTCAGTGGTTCTCAGATTTATGAGTGAAGAATACGAAACTACAAAAGCAACTGGAGTCTCTGCTGAGAGAGAGACGGTGAAAGTCTCTCTCACCGTGACTGAGCCTGGGTCAGACTGGTCTGAACATTCTGACCAATGTAAGAATTTGGGTTAAGGGAGGGTAACGGACTCCAATATTCATTAAATCAGCTCATAGTGTCATGATAACTAGTATAAGAGTTAATACGCTTCCATCTGGACCATAGAGGTGACAGATACTACCATGGCCCAGAGCCATTTTACTTGTGGGGCTAAAAATAGCTCCACTAAGTGCAGGGGCTTGCTTTCTTATTTGTTGTATCACTTTAATCTGACCAAACCACATTAACCCTGTAGATTAATTTAAACCCACTAATCTCTACAGTCAGTGAAATCAGCTAAAGTAAAAACTGTAATATTGATCATCTCAAAACTGCAAGTGAGACATTTTTACCTCAGCAGAGACATCAAATAGCTTCTGGCGTCCCATCAAAGTAGAGCAGACGCTTTATTTTTACAGTTAAAACTCATTTCATGAAGCACAAAGATATCTTTAACTTTAAAGGGGGGAGTTACAGTACCTGAATTGGAGATGGCTTTTCCCAGCCCATCTCAAAGATTCCCATGAGTAGCTCCCTCTTTAGGCAATAATCTTCAAACTCATTGCCTTTAGTTGCAGTCACATCCTGTAATAATTGTTTGACGATACCAAAAATCAATCGACATTTGGTTTACAAGTCACTAAGAGCCGCTCATTACATTACAAAAAAAATAAAAAACTTCATTGTCAAGGTTTAAAACACATTATTTCAATACAAAGACAACCATCTTGTACCAACCGAAGTTCTCATCCTCATGTCTTTTGGGGGCAATTTCAAATTTTTCTTCCAGTCATCTCCAGGCCTGTGGAAGGTAAAGTTATCGTAAGTAATAAATACAATATCCTGACAGAAGATAAGTCGAAATTATTATATTACCATCAAAAAACTTACTTGATGACAGCATTTGTTGTAGGGGCTGGCTGGGAATTACCATTGATTGTGCCTTTCATCTGGTTCAATTGCTGCTGTTGAGGACCTCCTCCGCCTCCACCTGGAGCTCCAGAAGGTTTCACTGAGCCTCTCAACTGTCCATTCTGGTTGGACAAGCCCAAAATCACTGGGTTCTCTGTCCTGGTGGTGCTCATGTTTACTTAGCTTATTTTTTTTCTCAACTACGAAAAAAAAAATAATAATAATAAAAAAAAAAAAAAATCCAGCCAAACCTTTAACAGTCTCCAGATAAAGTGAGTCCACCCTGCTGGGACCACTCAAAACGTATGATTAGCCTTACCTCCCCCTAAACCTTTATCTTAAACAAAATGCTAATTTAAATATTTTTTTAAATCCTCAACAATAACGTTGGGACATCAGGTGTCAAGAAACGGATTCCTCTTTTCAACCTTTGCAAGAACTCTTAACATGGAAATTAAATCAGGGCTTTACAGAGTTTATCTGCCAATGTTATCTGGAAAAAAAAACAATTCACCAGAGGGCTTAGCTAGTTTTCAAGCGTCGGCCGACTGTTCAACTAGCCATCTTGTTAGCTTCACTGAGCCTCTGTGTCCTCTGTCCAACCCTGAAACATAGAAAATATTGTAAGATATGGCATGTTCGAGCAAAGTAAAGACAATTTAAAAAAAAAAAGGAATATTCAATACTTAGGCTTGTCACAATCTAAAGTGAATATTTTGCTGATTAAACGCAGTAACAGTAGCTAGCAGGCCTAAAGTCAAACGTTAGCCAACACCGACACACTATTACTAGTATTTAGATTTGCTAAAATAAAACTGAAGAAAAGTCGACGATTTACGTTGGTAAAGAACATAAGAAAAATAAATTAAGTTCGACTAAGCCACCTGTGCGATATTGTGAAGAAATATCTGAAACCAGAGGTACAATTTGCCCGTTTAATCCAACTAACTAACCTCGACGGGGTAAGTGGGCTAGTGGCGCTTCCTGCTAGCACGTTAAGCTAATGCTTCGTGCCAAATATGTGCTGTTTCGGTAATGAGCGTTACCGGTTGCACGAATACTTTGTGTAGCCGCTGTGTTACAACGTTAGTGTTATCAATGTTCTAATCTCAATATGTAGTCAGAACGTTTAATCTGTCAGTTATTTAGTACAGGATAACCCATGAGATTGGCAAACGCCGAGCAAGGTCTTCATGCGAGCTAGCACAAACTGGCTAACGGCGGCGGAATGCGTTCAGCTAACCTAATGGGAAAATTCGAGCGAAATAAAGAACCAAACGACTCCGACGTGTGTAAATTGTAGTCCTTTGGATGTTGGCGCATTTACCTTGATTTACAGAAAGAAAAAGGCGTTCCGTTTGCGGTGTTAGAACGGTGTACTCAATATTTAGCTGACTACGAAGGAGTCTTGTCAAGCAACCATTCAAGATGGCTTCCAGCCGTATTTAAACCCGCCCCCAACCAGCAGATCAGCTGATTCAATTTCAAATCAAGGATTTCCCTTTAACGTGTCCTAACAAAGTAATGCAGCCACACGGTGCGGTTCAGTGTCTGGAAATTAGTAAATCAATTAATTATTTTGCATCTAATCAGTCTAAGCTTGTTGGGGGGTGACAGTAAAAGGTTTGATGTGTTGGTCTCTCAGCAGCTTCTGTTTTGTTTGCTTATAATATCCGAGGAAGAGAGGAAACTGCCTGTCTGTTTTTGGACAAATACTTTCCTGTTTAAAACCCGGGAGTAATTCCCCCTTTATTCATGTAAACAAATCAATACAAATTAATTGTGACTTTGATTACTTGTGTGGAAAGTTTTCCTCTCAGCTGCGTTGTGTGGATGCAGTGAAGCCAACTTCCACTTTCACTTTACTTTGGTGTCTTTATCTTTATCTGAAGGGAGGCCCACTGTGACAGACATTTAAAACCCCTGATCTAAACCACGTGTTTCATAGAAATATGTACAAAAGCAACGCATAAAATGCTGGAACTGATAAATGTTGTGATTTCTTTTTGAATTATTCAGAATTTTATGTCAGCAACGCGTTTTAAATGGTTGGTAAAGCAACAGGTTAACTACTGTGGTGTATCCTCTGCTTTCAGCAACTCTCTATAAGCATTTGGGAACTTTAAGCATTTCTGCACTGGACTGTCAATTGTCAAACAAGTACTCCATGGTCTCTTAAGTTTGTTCTTTTTCACTCAAGTTCTTTCTTTTTAATACGATTGCCCTCAAGTTTTTCCTTTTACTGTTTGTTTGTAAGTTACTTTTAGTTAAACTGTTAAGTTGATATATCTGCCTTTAACTTAAGTTTCTGTTGTTGAACACTCAACCACATTATTAATTGTCATAAACTTAATGCAGCCGGGTGGCCACTTTAGCTCAGAGACCTTTTATGGTGCAATGCTGTTAGCGCATGTCATTTTGGGGGGAAAAAACCGTCATCCGGACATTAACAAGTTTCTTGAAAAACTGTGGGAAATACCCCTCATATAATCATTTCATACAAGCCAGATTTAGTTTGTTCCATCTTTTTTTGGGCATGGTTGAATCTTAACTTGCACTTCTGGGTAAAGTGGCAAACTGCTCACCGCTGTGTGCTTGGTTTTCACATGTGTTACAAACAAGTCTGTTTTTAAATGTAGCACCATCTGTGAGCGTGGCCGTTACAGCCAGTCAGCATCAGTTTTCCTTTGTGAACACAGATTTCTCGAGTTATTCTGAATCTTTAATGGCATTGTACCAAAGAAGCTGAATCCCAACTTCTGCACAAGTTTACACAGAAGCATTCTTAAAATGTTGTTTATCAAAGAGGGTGAAGGTCCTAAAGGTAGTGTGGGTAATGTCACAGGCTGTAATGTTTTATGACCTCTTTTAGCTTAATTTGTGACACTCATTTTGATAAACTTATGCAATGTCCCAACATTCCTGATCATCCAGTCTTGTATTGACCACAGGAGAGTTGGACTTTCTCCAACACTTCCCAGTGGGGTTAAGATCTGGACTCATATTCCCTGAACCACTCTTTCACAAATTGAGCATGATGAATCTCAATATTGTCAGCTTGGACTATGCCCACACCTACAGGAAAGAAAAAAAAATCTGCTGATAAAAGAAATCTGTTCATTCATTTTTTTTCAGGTTATCAGTCAACCCCAGATACAATTCTGCCCCTGCAGGTGAGGAATGATGGATGCAGCACGTCATCCATTGCTCTGGAACAGGGGAGGGGGTCCTGTAGAATATAAAAACATTTCCCCCTTAACTCTTGATTAGAAAACATCACAGGGTTAAAGAAAGGTGGTAGGAGACATTCTGAAGGACTTAGGAAAAGACGACCATGCTGGGTTGAGAATCTGACCACAAATAAACTGCGATGCGGCACTGAACAGCTGTTTGATGAATATTCTCCAAAAAGTGCTTTAGATGCTCTTTCAGATGCAGCCTTATCACATTGTTACCCAGACACTCTCACATATGCCTCATATTAGTATCATAAGATATGAAATTTTTCTTTATTATCAAGGTTTTTGGTTTAAAAAAAAAAAAGGAAAGAAAGAGGCACAAAGGTGAAAGATATAGTTCCAGGCTGCTCGCACTCACCCTCCTGTCCTCATATTCGTCCATATGAAACACATTTAGTTAGTCCGGCTGCTTCAGTGTTATCAAGCGTTGCATTTCTGAGACTGAATTATCTCTTTTCAGGGTGATAAGGATGATCCCATGTTCCGTCTGCTAAAAGAGATAATAAAGGAAGCTCATTTTCTTTTAAAATTCTACAGTCATTTCACTAAGTTAGGAATCCTCCAAAGCAAAACAGACTACTGGACTGGAACCCGGGTGAATCTGGCCTTATTAGACCACATGACCTTTTCCAGAGTCCAATTCTTATTCTTGCAGCAAATTGAAGCATAATTTTTTTTTTGCAATTAGCCTCACTGGTAAGTGGTTTTCATAAGGCTGTAAAGCCGATTATTCCCAGCGCCTTGACAAAAGGCTTTTACTTTCACCATTACACATTACTGTGAGGCCAAATTTGGATTTTCTTTGATTTCACCAAACATTTGAGTTATTTCCACTCACATTTAAGATTATCTTCTGACCACATTACATCCTCAAAGATGTCAATGTCAGTTTTATCTCTACAGCACATTTAAAAACTACGAGGGTGACTAAGTGCTTTAAAAAAAACAAAAAAAAAAACAAGATCAGTGAAATGTCTTTGGGAGGGCAGATGGCGCAGAGAAGTCCTCCACCCAGTTTGAGCAGGGCCCCAACCAATGAAGAACACTGCTCCCAGCTCTTTCTTTTTTTTTTGGTTGTAGACATCCTTTATGATGGAATGAGCTGTCCAACAAGCAGGGATGAGGCACAGAACACCGGCAATAATGAATATGACACAGCAGCCATGCCGATCTTGGCTTTGGCGCTCTCATCCTCCACGCAGTTTGTGCACTTGCCTCCTCCAATGCCAAGGAGAAGGGCGACGGTTCCGACCAGAATAGATATGATGATGAGGGCACGGCCTGCCTGGAGGTCCTGACTGAGGGCCAGCATGGAGACATAAACTTCGCACTGCATCTGACCTGTGCTCTGAACCACACAGGTCATCCAGATGCCTTCCCATAGGGTCTGAGCCGTGATGATGTTCGGGCCAACAAAGGCGGTCACCCTCCACTGCGGTAGGGCGCAGACAATGATGGTCCCAACCCAGCCTATAAAGCATAGGGGCAATGCCCAAAATCTGAAATCTAGCCGACACTAAGTCTCAAAAAGTTTCTTGCAGTCGTCCAATAAAATATACGTCCGAACGTTTCGTCTTTTAAAGTCTTACTTGAGAGATCCCCAAAAATGAATGTTAGTTTAAGGTTGGAGCAGGTCTTTTATACAGTTAATTCAGTAGGGGGTTGACACATGCTGACAGGTTTCTGTAACCCCCTGTGGGAGGGGAAAAGGGCTTATTATTATAAAACCTCACAGATCGATCAACAAACCTCAAAGAATTCATTAAAGGGTAGACATCAGCATTTATTTTGGATTACATGGAGAAAACGAAACATAATACTGTGGATGCATCTCCACTGAGTGGGTGTGCGCTCCCGCGTAAAGGGAAATAACTTCCTTGGTACTACACTGGGAGAACCGGGGGCCAATGGGCTGGATCCAACAACAACATCTGGATTTGGACAGGTGTCCGAGAGCAGGCACGTCACCAGACACTTTTTACCGGGGCACGTACCCCTGTAAACATGCGTTGAAAAGCTCAAAAGCTCAAAACTCATAAGTGTTTTTATTTGCTTAGATAGACTATAGCTCTGTTAAACCTTTTGAGGTTCATGCAAATTTGAATAAATGTTCTTATACCTCCAGTACAGGCTCATTTTCTGTATACAGAAGGCAGTGTTGGTGGTGTTCTGGCTGGGGCCCTGTGCCCCTGTACAGCTGTATGCCTAGCAACGTCCCTGCCTGAGTGCAGCGGAAGATAGCAAGACTCCGACAATCGGTCAGTCCCACAGATTTCAGATCAATCTAGATGCGTACCAGGACGCCGCCCCCGTCTTTTTAAGCGCTACTTACGGGAAAGGTGAATGGAAGGCGGCGTGGGCAGTCGGGTGTGTCGGCCAGTAGTGGAGGGTGACTTCCTGGCTTATTTCTCGTATCAAAGGTTTGCCGTTTAACTGGCCGATGAGTCAGAAGTGTTTTTAAATGAGCAGAAACCTGCAGACAGAGCAAACTAGAGGCTTCACCATCATTCCTCCAGGTTTTAATAAAACAGTCTCATTTGCTGTTGTTTGCTTATTGCAAACAATAATATGACCCTTCTGAAACAGAGCAACATGTTTTCTGTGACCACGGTTTGAACAAACTACCAGCAGAACTGAGATCAGCCCCAACTGTAAGCACTTTTAAATCCAAGTTAAAAACATTTCTCTTTCGGTGTGCTTATGGTTGAGTTCATATTTTTCTTTTCCCCCCTCTTCTTTGATTGCTTTTGACTGTGTTTTCATTTTTATTCCATTTTTTCTCTTTAAATTGCTTGTTTTTATGCTGCTTTATGCTGTCCTTTTAAATGCCTTGTCTTTATGTAAAGCACATTGAGTTGCCTGTGGTATGAAATGCGCTATATAAATAAAGATGCCTTGCCTTTAAGAGTGAAGAGCCTCTTCAAAGCCTCAGTGAGGGTTTAACAACTTTTTACCAGCTGAAAGATGTTCATCACTGCAGTGCTTTTCCAGCAGGAGGCTCCACCTATTTGTTTAGTTAAATCAAGGCAAAAACATGTTTTCATTATTTGACCAAATAGTGTAATTTGTCACTATATTGTGTAGTGCTTTTATTTTGGATTTTCCGATTAATTAACAGAGATTTAGGGCCATTTTAATGTGAGTGAGGAGGAGGTTATGATGCCAATATCCAGACAACATAGCACCTAAAACCATCCACACAACTGCTACTGTGTCGCTTGTTGCTTTGTTTTATTACACAGATGTGAGCTGGGGCCAGATGTTTGTTTGAGGCATTTTAAGGCTCACTGACTGTGGTAAGCGATCTTAGATCGGAGGCTAAAAGCATGTGGGAGTGCGTCTTGTAGGGTGGATTAACCTCTTTTCTTTAGCAATTGTTTGTGTCCCTGTTCTGACCACCATAGTTCATAACCTTAATGTACAGTAATACTGACATCTGATCTGCTGGTTGTTTCTGTTCACGTGGAAATTCATACCGTTGCTGCTGTGGGTTTTGGGGAGTATATATGATCAGAATGGTATGAGGAGTAGGAGTTGTTTCTCCGAATTTAATTTGCGGTCCAAATCCGGCTTCTGTCAACATCAAATAAAATTTGATGACTAATAAATGTAATTTCAGTTTCATGCATTGATTTGTGATCATTTTAATACAATTTTATCACGAGATAAAAACTCTTTTTACACAAAGTGGAAGTGTTTGTTCTGAGTGTGATTTTATTACTGTGACTTCTGCTAGGAAAGGTTAGGTAAACCGGAGAAAATGACTCATTCAAACACTGAAGGCTTCATACTCAAACATCTTGTTTCATTTTTATCACAGTTTGAGTTTGACCATCCTGCCGAATCAAATAAAATAGATAAATGCATATTCTCTTCATATATTAGTGTGATATGTATGAAATGTTTAAAACTCCCCTAAAACAATGCAACCTGTTCACTGACAAGATATTTTGTTGTCTTGTTTAGATACTAATGATGGTTTGATTTCATCCTGAAATGCCAAATTTAGGGCTTGAAGTTTCCACTTTACTCATGATATTTCGACCATGACTGAGTTTAATCTCCAGTAAAAGGGAAAACTCCTCTTATGTTTATTCATATATGACTTGTTTGGAGTTTTAGAACTTTTCCTGTCTTAGCGTTTTTAAACAGGCATCAAATTCAGAAAAAAAAAACATATTTAGAAGATATATGTCCGATAGTTTTAACATCTAATATGCCGTCTTTGTGCTCTTTTTCCATTCTGTTACAGCATTTCAGTGACATGCTATTCATTGCATTCTTTCTTAATTAATGTCCCAAATGTTCTGCAAACCCAGTTGTACTTACAACCACTTCAAGCCCGGCTCGTCATATATCCCCAACATGAAAAAAAAATAATTTTTACTTTCACCACAGATCGGAGGCGAATGCTGCAGTAGAAACGCAGACGACACTGGTTGACATTCATGATTACTCATAGCTGTATTACTGTTAGGTTGAATATCTGAGAAGCATTTTTAAGGGTGAGATTTTTGAAAGAAACGGCAAAATAAATCCAGCCAGATGAGAGTTATCGTTTCATTCTTGTCAAAAGCTGTAGGGTGCAGCTGCAGTGGACTTGCATTACTGCTCTTGCATGATATATACAGCTCTTTATACCAAGCCTGGTATAAAGCTTGGTCTGTTATTTGCAGAGAGGGCACCCCCACCAGTGAGGCAAATATAGAGAAGCACAAGAGGAAGTACAGGCACTCTTCACTGCAGCAGTGTGAGACCTTCACTCAAGTGGCCACCTTTTGCAAACATGGAGACAACACAGAACTATCCAGAAATTGAGGTAAGAATAATATAGAGAGTTTAAATTCGTGTACTTGTTATTTCAAACAATTTCCCATAGAGGCCTTTGTTTCATTTCTACTTACACCGAGACATTCTATTTAAAAAGTACTTTTAGGTTCTCAGATGCAGAATATTTCATGTTGAATTGGTCATTTCTGTAATTAGAAATAATTAGATATGATTGAAAGCAAACGGTCTAACTGTGATTTAGTCTGTTGTCAAATGTCCTTTAACCTTCCACCGGATACAATTTAATAAGTTCAGCATAAAAGTCTGGCAGTACACTTGAATATTTTCAAACCTTCACCTTTGTTAAGAAGATATTTTTTTTGTTTTGTTTTATTCTGTGATTAAGTCTAAACTGCTGAACTCTCAGAAGATGTAAAGGACAGAGTACATTTGGAATCACTGAACAGTGAAGATGCATCCTAACAGATGTGGGGTAGTCAAATTTAATCTGCTCTGCATCTTACCAAAGAGACGAGCAAAGGAAGAAATTCTTTGTAACACTTCCTATATTGAAGGAAAGTGTGGGTTTTTTTAACGACGTGCATGTAGAAGTGAGAACAGGCAGCACGCTGCAAAAGTCTTGTGCCACCCATTTTTTTTATATTTTGCTTTCAAGCAGCCAGACTTTCTGGTAATCTTTCAGTGGTCTTCATCAATAGTTCAGGTTGTCGGACAGACTTCAAAGTATTTTTTTTCTGCATCAGCCGCTTCCTTCACTATTCACCTTTGTATCCGACCATATTCACACAAATGTTTGTTAAGCGACTCTACACTGATCTATGAATCTTTAAAGCAAAATATGGACATCTAACTCAAAGGATGTGTCGACACATAACAGACAACTTAGAAAAGAACCAGTTTTAAATCATATCTTTGGGCTCTTTGCTACCAGCAGCCTGTCACAGAGACACATCATTTGTTCCCATTTCTTTAGTTTCCTCTATGAAAAACAGCAAAGATAACACAGTCTGACAGACAGAAAACAAGATTTCTGCAGCAACAAGGTGATTCCCAAAGAGCTGTTAGCTGAAAACTTGGCATATCTCAGCATGGTGTGCAGTGTGTCCTTAAAACATTTGAGGAAACTGGACAAGTGGAGGACAGAAGAAGAAGTGTCAGGCCTAAAGAACTATCTACAGCAGATGAACAGGATCTGAAAGTGATGTCCTTAAGAAAGAGGAAAACATCCAGCAAAGACCTGACACAGGAGCTGAGAGATGCATCTGGAGCTTCAGCTGATCCATCTGCTGTTGGCCCAAGCCTCATCAGAAATGGGCTCCATGGAAGGGTGGCTGTAAAGAAGCCGTTCTTAAGGAAGGGAAACAGGGAGAAAAGGCTGAGCTGTGCCAAAGGACACAAGAAGTGGGCTGAAAATCAGTGGCAGCAGGTCTGATGGAGGGATGAATCCTCCCCAGAGCCCGGAGCTCAACATTACTGAAGCAGTGTGGGATCATGTTGGCAGAGAACGGAACAAAAGGCAGCCCACATCCAAAGAAGAGCTTTGGGATGTCCTTCAAGAAGCCTGGAGAACTATTCCTGAAGACTCCTTAAAGAAAGGACAGAAAGCTGTCTGAGAGGGTTCAGGCTGTGCTGGAGGAAAAAGGAGCTCAGAGCAGATATTCACTTTAAAGCTGCTCAGAACTGTATAAACTTTGTTTTTACCTTTTTGCTTTATATCCACATGTTTTTATGTAAAATATGTAACGCAATCAGGGCTGCAGTGCTTATTCTTACTTCTACATGAACTTGTCATTAGAAAAATAACCCTCAATCTTCTTTAGTATAGGAAGTGTGACAGTTTTCTTCTTTTCAATTCTGATGTATTTATATTGTTATACATGTTTCAACTCATTTATATATATAAAAAAAGACCAGCTTAAATCGTTTTATAAACATTTTCTATCATGCAATCTGTTTTTCATAGTTAATTACTTCAACGTTATTCAAATGGGATAAATGACTGTTTTAACCACTGTTAGTACAGTCTAATTGAGTGAAAATTCAAGTTTAAAGTTGCTGATTTTAGATAAAAATTCCCTGAAGTCATTTTAAATTTGTATTTTTTTAGCCAACATTTCTCAAAAATGATTAGAAAATTTTAATATATGATTTTTTTTGCTTGCCAAAGTATGTTTTGCCAGCTTTGACCCAAACATACGACCAAAAAAAGCGTGTGAAGGGGAAGTGAGAACTATCTGGCCTATTCAGTGTTTCCACCTAATTTGACTCGGGGGGGGGGGGGGCGCAGCAGGAAGCAACAAACACCTTAATTACACAAGTGTTTTCTTTTTTTCTGCAATTGATGAGTCATATCCATCTTTATGAAAAATGATAATCTGGGAATTTTTCGGCTGAAATGTGTCATGTCTAACACAGACTGTTGTTCCATTTTTCAGATATTCCAGACGGGTGATTATAACTACACAGACTACAACGAAACAAATGACTGCGATGATGAAAGCAAGGTGATGGAGAACTTTAACACCATGTTCCTGCCTGCGTTTTACAGCGCGATCTTCCTCCTGGGCTTGACAGGGAACGGCCTGATGATAACGGTGCTCCTGAGGCGGCGCCGGCTGCGCATCACAGAGATCTACCTGCTGCACCTCGCCCTGGCTGACCTCCTGCTCCTCTTCACGTTGCCTTTCGATGTGGTTGAAGTTTTTGCAGGCTGGGTTTTCGGAGAGATGCTGTGCATTGTGAAGGGCTTGATTAAAAACCTGAACATCTTCAGTGGGAGTTTCCTCCTAGCTTGCATTGGATTTGATCGGTATTTGGCCATCGTCCACGCGATCCCCAGCATGCAGACTCGGCGTCCACGAACGGTGCACCTGACATGCTTTTCATTATGGCTCTTCTGTTTGCTTTTGTCACTACCCAACGTTGCGTTTCTTTCCGTGAGAGATCCAGCAAACACGTCTGCTTTCGAATGTTTTTATTTTCGTTTCGGTGAGCACGCACACGACTGGGTTATGGCCAACAGAATCTTACATCACGTGTGCTTCTTCTACAGTCTGGCGGTCATGTGCTACTGCTACACTGCACTCGTACTTACTTTGTCTCGGAGTCATAAAAGCCAAACAAAGAGGGGAGCCATTCGACTGGCTGCACTCGTCACACTGGTGTTTTGTTTCTGCTGGCTACCATATAACATCACCTCACTGGTTCAAACTCTCGTAGAGCTGGAACTTGTGAGTTACGACGCCTGTAAATCTTTCACCTACCTGTACCAGGCCTCCGCTGTGACAGAGACCCTGGGTGTTTCCCACTGTTGCCTGAACCCTTTCTTGTACGCCTTTGTCGGGGTGCAGTTTCGCAATGACCTGATATACTTACTTTGTCAACTGGGCTGCGGCCGTATTTGTCTGCCTTTTATCAGAGCTGGGAGTCACAGCCGAGTGTCTATTTCTGAAGGAACAACAAGCAACAGCAACTTTAACAATTAAAGTTTTCCGTTGACTGAAAACGCTGCGACTTTGCTCAGTGTTCTGTTAATATATCACAGATTGCTACTTTGACTGCATTAAACATGTACCCTGTCAACAAAAGTGCCATTATTCATGTTTCTTTGTAGATATTCTATATTCAATAAACATTACTTTATACAGAAAACGTGTCCTTAAGTCTGTCTTATGAAGGAAGCAAAAAATAGCCAAAACAATATCAGATTGTTATTATTCTATTTTTAGACTTCTATTAAAACACAGTTATACAGAACAACTGCAAACAATCACAAATTGCATCTTATGTACAGCAACTATATATATTATATATATATATATTATATATAATATATATATATATAATTCCTTTGCACAACAGTTTGGTAGTTGGACAAAATAAATCAATGATATTAAAACAAATAGAAATTTGAGGCACTCCTCTCCTGACTGCCACTCTGCTCCCACAACAAATACACAGATTGTTTGAAAATTTACACATTTTACAGTATTTTAGAAAATGGCTTCAAATTTGTTATTGAACAGTGTTACAGTGCTTTTATATATTCAATTTTTCAAATCAGTTGTAACTCAAAATTTGATGATTATCGCTGATTTGTTTTTTGTTTTTTTCATCTCCTTGACAACACCTACAAGAATAACAATGAAATATCTGGACACAATGGGAAGTGAATGCTTGGTTTTTTTTTGTTTGTTTGTTTTTTTGTTTTTTTTTCCCAGTTTGTTGAGCCGGATCAGAAGGGCATATTGGCCATGCCTCCAGTGCCATAGCCAATGGGACCTTCCAAAGACATTCCCCGCTGTCTGAGAGACTGTGGACCCATCATACCCGACTGCGGGTGGGGAGGGGCCCGCATGGGGCCCTGGTGTCCAAAGGGCTCCCCTGGAATTGACACGCCTCGCTGTTTAGCCTGCATCATCATAATGTTTTGCTGTGTCATCATATTATGTGGGTGCTGCTGAGGGGGCATCATGCCGGGGTATGGATTGGAGGGGTGATGGAGAAGGCTGTTGGCCATCATGGCTTGCTGTTGTTGGAGTTGCTGCTGAGGCATCAGGCCTGTCCTACCCATCATATGCCCAGGGGGACACATGGGGCCCAGTCCCCCACCAGACACCATACCCCTTGAAACCCCCTGAGGAATGCCCATGCTTTGGCGTATTCCACCATGTGAGGGGTGAGGTGGCAGCTGCTGCTCGGCCATACTCTGCAGGCTTGCTAAGTGGGGATTGGACGATGGGCCGCTGCTGTGCTGTGGGCCTGAAGACAGCTGCTTGAGGAGCTGCTGTGGAGTATGTTGCTGGGATGGTGGCCCCTGATGTGGATTCTGATGTGGATCACTCTTGGGGAAGTACTGAAGGGTGCTACTGGGCTTATCAGAAGGAATGATACGGGAGAGATCAAACTCAGGGATCCCTGTGTGGGTGGGTCGTATGACTTCACTTAAATCCGGACCATCGCTCATAGGCAGAGAGCCAAACGAGTCCGAAGGGTGAGAGGAGCGTTGGTGAGGATGGCCTTTGCTAAGCAAGTGTAAATGCTGATGTGGGAGAACATCATCATTAGATTGAGAGAAATTCTGTGGCATTCCTCCAATTGGTGAGTGCATGGGCCCGTGTGATGGAGGCTGCATGCGAGGAAAACATGCCATCTGATTCTGAGGCAGCGGTGATATGTTGCTGGGCCCCATTCCATCAGGTCCTCCTCCTCCCATGATGACAGAATTCATGGCAGGCATGCCCATGTGGTTTGGGGATGACAGCACAGGTCCTGAGGCGTCATGGGAAAGGTGCTGCTGAGCTTGGTTGACAATACCCATGGGGCTATGTGGATCACTGTGGGGACCAATGGAGCCCTGGGAGACAAGCATCTGTGATGTCTGTGTATTCCCCATGTGTCCTGGTGAGAAAACAAATCAAACATTAAAACGATCCCTTTTTAACCCATGTGTTATCCGTCTTTCACAGTATGTCCTTGTTTTCATACCTCCAATACTGACACCAGACAGAAGAGGTCGATCTGGTAGCATCTCATCATCAGAAGTGGCGATCGTTTTGATTGCGTCATGATAGAGAGGAGTAGAACTGGGAACAGCATACTTGGACATCTGGGACATAATAAGGGATAAAGGATTCTGAGATGGCGGGGCATCAGGAGAGGAATTAAACGGCAAACTGGGATTCATTGAGCCTGGCTGGCTTACAGGGGTGGAGTTGGAACTCCTTGGAGGAAGTGACGGGCCTGCGAAGAACATAGAAAAAATTATTATTATCACAGCAATAAAAAGGAACAGCATTCATTATGATCAGAGAAGACAATTATCTGACCATCAGCTCTTTTGAGCTTGAATTGGAGTGTACCTGTTTCGGTGGAGCTACTTCCTCCATTACCAATTAACTTCCCAGTGCTTGGACCACCTGGACTTGGAAGAGCCGTTTTAGGAGAGGCCCACCCTGGAGATCCCACTGCCATGACTGGAGACTTGAGTCGTCCAGGAGAGGCAGATGGAGAGTGCAACCCAAGGCTGGAAGACCCCATTATTTGAGGAGATTTCACTGAGGAAGAGCATGGAGTCCCAGCACCAGATGCAGGGGGAAGAGGGGGGTGGTGCCCTGCTGAAGAGAGTGGCGACTTCAGTCCAGGAGCAGAGGGGGAGGGTAAATGAGGAGATGGTTTCTGATTGAGCGATGGGGACTTGAGCTGGTGAGGAGGCCCTGATGGGGAGCTCAGGGGGTTGACACCGACTGACATGTCAGAGGCGTGCCTTGGACCAAGGTCTGCTCCTCTAAGGCCTCCAGCCAGCGGCATGTGACTAAGCCGAGATGTAGCTCCCATTTGATTGGGACCTGGCTGGTCAGGCCCAAACATCTCAGGGCCAGGTTGTTGAAGATAGGGTCCATCGACCGGTCCTCCAGGGAAGGGACCATGACTTTGAAATTGGAAGGTGCCATCAGGTCCCGGGATCATTCCCTTATTTCCTCCTCTTCCATTTTGCGAAGAACCCATTCTTGAAATCTCTCCAGTGCCAAATATCTCACCTAAAGACGCTCCGCCTGCATGACCACCTCTGAGCCTCTGTGACAGCATCAACTGCTGCTGTTGCTGAAGATTCATCTGAGGGTTCATGCCCATTGGGACATTGCTCCCTAAAGGAGAATCCACCAAGTCTCTCATCTGAGGGCCCGCTCCAGGAGAGCCCATAATCTCCCGTGAACCAGGAAAGTCCATGGGATCACCTCTACCAGTAAGTGGACCCCGGCCCATACCCAAATTAGGAAAGTCTGGGCCCCCGAGACCATCCATAATTCTTGAACCCAAGTTTCCCTGTTGCTGCTGTTTAGCTAATCTGTCTAATTCAAACCTGGAAACACCCTGCATGTGCCGTTTCTCCATGATCCGAAACATTTCCTCCCTTGTTAACAGCTCTGGGTCACCTTGCAAGTGTTGTGGAGGCCCACTGGGGTAGCAGCCATGAAATTGACCACCTCCACTGTTGTTGGGCATATCATCAAGCCAAATCATTCCCGGACGGGAGGGCCTTTGGGGTCCTACACCTTCCATTGATAAACCCCCTCCTGGACTACAAGGGAAGCCTCCTCCCCCAGGCTGTCCTCTCTGGATCTGTCCGATGAACCTTGGGCCACGGGGTCCCTCTTGGTGCATGTCCAACATTCTTCCATTTCCACTCATTCCACCTCCCATCATATTGGCAGGACTCCACTGTTGGTCTCCAGGTTTGCTGTGGTAGGGGGGAGGGGGTCCTCTCATCATCATAGGACCTCCATGCATGCCCACCTCAGTCATCATTCTAAAGTGCTGGGGATGTGCAGGGGGCTGTATTTCCTGTTGTCGTCTCTTTTCCTGGTAGTATTCCTCTTGAAGTTTCCTCCAGGCCATTTGCTCTCGTGTGAGCCCTTCTGGCCCAAGTAAGGGACCCATATCCTCCCCTGGTGAAGCCATTTGGTGAAGTGGATGTTGTGGAAGGCTATGGTGAGAGTCCATTTCAGGGCTGTCAAGGGCTGCTCCACCAAGGGACTGTGTTTGAGAAATTATGGACTGGAGGGGCTCTTCATATTTCTTCATCGCACCCACAGGAGCCAAAGCTGACGATAACATATTACCACTACTGCAATTTCCAGAGTTGTTAGTACCACTGTCAGTTTCCTCAATACCACTCCTATCAGCATTGTTGTTATTATTTAGGTTGGATGGGTTATTTGGAGCATTGCTGTTGGTGCCTCCTGGTTCTCCAGGGCCTCCTCCTGCTCCACTGCGTAGAAACAGCCTCTCTATGTCTCTAAGGGTCTGCAAAGAGCGCTCTCTGTGCTCAAGCTGCTCCTTAGAAAGGCCGTCGGTGTTCACTGGACCACTCCGCTGGACTGCATCACTCTGTAGGTGTGTGGATAGGATGGAGGGACTCCCCGATGGGGATACAGTAGCAACAGGAAGTGGCATGCCTCCTGTACAATCTCTATTTCCAGGATCTAGGCCTACAGGTGTGGCCGTGCTCCCTCCCTCTGACCTGTGGGTGGCAGCGCTGTTATTGCTGGAAGCTCTGCCGGGTCTGGTTTGAGAGGATTCATTATCAGACTGTCCTGCTGATGACGGTGTCCCTGCAGGAGGAAACGAACCTCCAACTCCTGCAGAGGCTGGTCGTGGAGTTCCACATTGCGATTTAGGGGTTGCTGAGGGTGGAGAGCTGCTGGAGTTTAGCTTCTCAGACAGGCTGGAAAGCTTCCCTGGTAGGTGGCCCTGTTGCAGGAGAGTTGGAAGTTATTAAAATGCCATTACTACACCTAGGTTCATTCTCTCCTTCTCTCTGTCTGTTAGCCAGAAAACACATTGTAAAACTTTACCTTTTCAGTATCATTCAAAGCAGACTTAAGAGAAAAATAGAAACAGGAACAATGAGATAAGTGAGATAAAAATAGCTAAACAAATCAACCGTGCCACTCAGTTTGCACCTGTGCTCTTCACCGTGGAAAAACAGATTTACCCCCCTTTTAGTTGAACAGGTTTAACCACAAAGAAAAACATCTTTAATTTGGGTGTCTGACCTGCTCCAACTTGGAGTGTGGAACATTTTGCTGGTGAAACAGAAGGATGGAATCGGTCTGCCCTTTCATTACTGCCTCAGCAGCACTGTCAAGCAAATTACCAAAAACACAAATCAACTAATCACTGAAGTTACAATTCAATCTTAAAATGTATTTCTTCACAAAAACTAAAAAAAATTTCTATTTGCATCTTGTTAACAGACACCTGACTGTCATGCCTGTGAAGACTTCTCACCTGTTTGCTAAGCTGGTTGTGAATACATAAACCACTTGCTGTGAAGGCTGAGGTGGCTCGGCTTTAAGCCCTGGTCCCACCCCGCATCCCATTATTGGACCCCCTGGTTCAGACAAGTGTCCTGCTGACAGGCGATCAGAGAGTCCCTGGATAGGACCCGCCAGCCCTCGTTCACCTGGGAAAAATCACAAGGCATTAGTTCATCTCTTGGCATTAGTAGCTTGGATCTCAATGTCAACACTAATGCATCCATTTGGCTACAACACTGTAACACTAGATGGAGCTAAAACACATGTAAAGTCAAATCAGACGTAAGTGATAGTATTCCAGGCTGACAGCTTCCTTCAGTTTTTCACTGTATGGATGACCTGATAAAGCTCTTGCAAAGAAATTAAAGCAAAAACTTGGCTGGGATTTTCTTCTTTTTTCATCACAGTTACACCATTGTTAGTGAGGATGATACATGCATGTGGACAGACTCACGCTGGGCTGCAGCATGTGGCTTGTCTTCGTCATCCGTGTCCGGTCCAGAGCACCATTCATCTCCACTGTATGGCTGTTTCTTTGTCAGAACGCAGCGCCGCTTACTGCGCATAACACCCTCTAAAGGAAAGCACACACAAATCGACATTTAGACTGTCAGAATACTTTCCTTTTAAATCCTAAAATGTTATGGTCTTTGGTCAGTAGTCACCTATGGTTCACACCTGCCAATGTTCTTCTATTAACTAATTAAACATTTACTTGCTGAAAGAGAGCACCTCAGCTTAGCGTAACTAATTACTTTAAATCTGAACAGGATAGAAGTCAGATAATGATGCAGCTAATTACCATTTTTAATTAGGATTAAGTCATGTTAGTAAAACAATCAATAGTTAGGTCAGGTGTAATTATGGATTACTTTTAATTACAGCTAGTGTACACACACACATGCAAAATAGTTTGATATATATATATATGAAAATAACAAACTATTTAGCATTTTATTTATTGGTCAAGCTTTCTGGCTTTGTAAAAGATGCCCCCCCCAAAAAAAGATTAATTAATTAATAGTTGTAAGGCATTTGGCAGAGGTAAAATAAATATGGAATCACCTTGTATTTTGCATTTCTACAACAAATTTCTGCACAAGTCTATATATGCAAATGAGTCTGCAGTTCAAAGAGAGCGCTTGCATAGCAACACCCTGTTGCACCTGAAGGACTGACAGGAAACATGGCCCCAAGAGAGCTGTCAGTAGAAACTATGAGAAGAAACATTGCCTCAAGGGGGTAATTCAACAAAGAGTGGGGCAAAAGAGGTTGGTTGCTCCGAGTTAAATGTGTACAAAATAAGTACAAACAAAATGGGGAGGTTGTAAAAGGGAAACATACAGGTCGGCCGAGGAAGATATCAAAGGCAGAAAACTCAAAGCAATGTGCCTGAAAATTAAGAAGACACAAACTAAAGAAATTAAAAACAAAATGGGCAGTCGGGAGTCAATGTTTGTGACCGAACTGTAAGAAACTGGTGAAGGAAATGGGATTTTCATTCAGAGCAGCCAAAGCTAAATCATCCTGAACACCTGAACAGAAGAAGGTTACAGAGGGTAATGGAATCACCAATCTGCTTTGGCCAAGGGATGATGCTGGAACTTTAGTTTGATGTAGGTCCAATAAAACATACAAGATGACTGCCTGAAGAAAACAAGCACATTCCCAAAATCATTGACGATTTGGGGTTGATGTCAGGTAAAGGAGCAGGTGAGATGGCGGCCATTACCTCTACAGGAAATGCACAGGTAGACACTTTTCTCCTTCCATCACTCAAAAGGAGCATTGGTGATGCCGAGCCAATTTTTCAGGATGATGAAGCATGGTGGCACAGAGCAAAGAGCGTTCAAACTTTTCTTCACGAGAGACGAGTCGACTCAGTGACATCACAGATTCAAGAGTTCAAATTTAGGGTGGAAACCAGCTCCGTGACGAGGCTCCATCCGGCAAAGCTGATCCGTAACTGCGACACAAGAAAACTGAGACCTGACTGATGATGAATATTGTTTTTCCATTCGTTAAGTTCTCAAAGAATTCAAGGCATCACAAAGGCCGAAGGAGGTCCGGCAAAGCATCAACTGGGATTCTTTTTGGTTCATTTTGTCATTTTTTTTCCTTGACTTGATTTGAATAAAAAGGGGAAAAAAAATGCCAAAAAGAAAACATTTTTGGCATTTTACAAAAGTCAGAAAGTTTATCTATTAAAGCGGCAGTAGGCAACTTTTTTTTAGTCATATTAGCTTGAACTGTCATGGGATTCTGGAAGTAGAATATTAAATAGGCTGTTTAGGAAAAATAACGAAATCTGTAGCTCCCTCTGAAGCCTGTAATTATGCTTGCAAAAACCGAGCGCTCCCGGCTGTTTTTAACCAATCACGTTAGGGTGGAGGAATCCTACCTGTCAATCACAGCTTGTGCACACGCTGCTGAGCGTGAGTCTGCCCCAGCTTGTGTGCGCTCACACTGGTGTGAACTCACGTGCACAACCTCGTCCACAGAGGGGGAGGGGTTTGGGGGGCGATTCGGAGCTTGTTAGAGGTTGGGGGAGGGACCTGAAAGTTGTATCAGTTCGAATTTTCCGACTTTAGACTCGCAATTTTGAAAACTTGCCTACTGCAGCTTTAAATAGAGAAATTTGTCATTTTGTTCCTATTAAATAAACATCCTCTGTGATTGTTGACTAAGTTTCTTACCAGAGCTGTACATATGACACACCAAGTATCAGAAATAAGGGATAATGAGCAGCTGTGTTAATCTATGCATTGTCATATATGCTTTTACACCATGCTAAAAGAAGCTGATTACAACAACACAAAGCATGGCTTTACACAGTAACCTACGGGCTGCGTTTCTCACCAGCAGGTTATTTTGACCGGTGTAAAAGCGGCTTTATCGTACAGTGTTACCGACTCAATGCAGGAAAGCTGCCTTCCCATACATACACCAGATAATCTTGGGTATCCAAAGAGTTTAAAAATCAGTGAATACACCGTAATACAGTCCTGTTTACACTGGTCAACACACACCAACATGTGGCTCTTGAGAGTAATGTGACAATGTTTAATCAGCATTCAGACCAGTGTCATTTGATATTTGTTTTGGTCTCACATGGAGGTTCTGAAACTTACGGCAACAACTCGCAGACAAAAAGAGACGGGACCGATCCTTTCTTTTTAAGAAGCTGCCTTCAGTTGGCTTGCTTTAGCCGGGGGACCCACGTTAAAAACAATCATTTAAACACACTACTTTAGGTGTAAAAATGGCAGAAGAAAGGAAGTTGCCATGCCAATGCAGTGGAAATGACAGCAGCAGAAGAACTGCTACCTTGTCACTATGGATGACCTTTGTTATAGTTACCAGCAGCGGCTGGTTTATCTAGGAAGTTCGGCTATTGATCAATGTCATGCTCAGTGCTTTCCGCAGAGTCTCTGTAGGTTTCCAGGCGGATTTGAGGAAGGAGTCGGTCTACTTTTGTTTGTCCAAAAAAAAACCAAAAAGGTTATATGGAACCAGGAGAGATTTATCTAAATGATCCACTCCATTTTCCTTTCTGTGAGCCTCTGTCGTTCTGTGTGCTGGAACCACACCTCTCCCTGAGTGTGTGTTTGCGTCATGCTCCAAACTGTTTAACACAATCACAAATTCTGAATTCTTTAGGCGCTCCTGCACGATTCAGTAAAATGTAGAATACTAGATACTATAGAATAATTTGTGTATTTGTGTGTGTGTGTGTGTGTGTGTGTATTTAAAGGTTCAAGTCATGTACAGGAAGCCCAGATGAGTTTCACTGAACACATTAATGTCATCTGCAACCAAAACCTCACATGACGACTTGAATAAACAACAGCAAACAAATGCAAATCGAACACTTTTCCCAGAACTACAAGCACACAAATATTTGTCTACACACTCAAGTCCTGCTTTGATAAAAGGACTACCAACTTTTCTCATCCCCACGGCCCGTCTCTCCCTCCGAGGGTTTTTTTTCTTTCTTTTTTAAAATCTGGGACACGTCACTGCTGTGCAGACATGGCACAAACAATCAAAAGCCAGGGGGAAATTCTGATGCTTCAGTGAAAGGTCAGGGCATTTCAGCGATAGAGAAAACAAGTCTGTCAGTCCTTTCAGTCCTTGTATTCACTTCCTGCTGTGGAGGAGGTGAATGTACGTAATCTGGTGTTTCGGGTAAAGATCTGGCTGATAGGAGGTTAAAGGAAGTGAAATGTATATTTAGAACAGGGCCGCACCATCTTTAAGCTCCAGCTGTTGTAGACTTATTTCACACACGTTCGCCCTTACCTCCTTTGGCATCGGTTTCCAGGACTGGAGGAATGGCATTTCTCGATTCGCCAGAGTCGATGGAGACGCTTCGCTCCCGCTTTGATTTGGTTTTCAGCATCCCTCCGACGCCGCTCTGCGATTGACCGACAGCCTTCAGCCCAGGGTTGCCGAGGGAAATCTGGCTGGTTTTGACTCCATGGCTGCCGGGACCGACTCCCTTCGAGCCCAGGTGTGCGGCAGCTCCCTGCTGCTGAGTCTGGTGGTTCACATTGGGTACCTGCGATCGGCTGTCGCTGCTGACCTGCTTGCCATGATTGGCCAGTTTATTGTCTGTGTGCATTTGAATGGCTGGTGATCGAGGTGGATGTCGGGTTATGGAGAACTGCTGTGCCTGTTAGAGGAGCTCACATTGCTCACGGACGACACTGATGGAGAAAACAGAGATATCGGTGTTCCGCACTACAATTTCATTCCAGGTCTTTTAAACTTTATAGTGTGTTCACTCACCTCTTCTCACCGAGACGCTCAGCTGACACTGCCATGTTTCTTTGCTCTCCAGGATGCTTCACTGACCACACACACATCTGGAAGACAATAGTACAAGAATGCCATCAGTGGAGGCAGATGGCAACCTTAGAGTCAGAGTTTTCTGTCAGCGTATGCGTCCTCAGCCTGTGAATCAACAGCAGCTTCATGTGTGACGACGGAAAAGACAGAAGAAGCAATAACAGTGATAAGAAAGCAAGGCCAAAGAGATCCTGGGAGGTAACTGGCCCTTTAAGAGAAAAAGATTAAAACAGAGTTGGAGCTGGGGGAGGGACCTGAAACTCAGAAGTAGCTCAGCAGGGTTTAAGGTCCCACCCCCCCGACCAAACACTTTGCAAACCACAAAAACTCCAGCGCACATTCTACAGCATCGTGCAGCAAAAGCCTTCCTCTCTCCCTCAATCTGAGACTCGTTCTCTGTTTCACACGTGAAGCACAACACAGGAATAAAAAGTCATTACCTGATAACGACAGATTGTAGCCGATTCACACAGCAGCACTGACACACTTCATCAGAATTATTCACATTTGCTTTTCACCAATCTCTGCTGGACTTAAAAGCCAAGTGGAAAAGGACAAGGACAACCCCCCCACCCCAGTTCTCATACATCTGCTCCAGTTCATACATAGAACAACAACAGCCTTAAAGTGAGCAGAATTCAAGCTTAACATTGAGAATGGGGGGCATTTTCCAGCACATGAGGCTTTATTCTGGGTTCAGCTCCATGGCAGCAAGCTGACGCCCTTTTGACACCACCACCTGCCTACGTCTGTAACCTCAAGCTTCTGATTTTAACCTTTGCCACTCGGGTGGGCTCGTCTGAGGCAAAGAATTTGCATGCAAAAAAAAAAAAATAAATAAAAAATAAAAAATAAAAAAATTCCCTTTTGATTGTATCTCATAATAGACTCATATGAGAAAAACATGAGTCTATTCTTCAGAATCAGCGTGTCTAAACAAGACCGTCCCACACCTGTTTCTGCCGAACAATAGTTGGTCAAAACCGTTATCACAGCCTGTTCAAAACAAACACGGAGCCCAGGTATTCGGCTGACATAATCCAGATCTTCTGGAAACATTTCCACTGGCTTCCATTTTTGGCCGATGATACAATCCCACAGCGCAGTGAAGTCAGCTGTCCCGCTCCAACCAAACCATCTGCACCGCTTCCTCACCTTGACAGGTGATGGTAAACATAAAGCTGCAATTAGTCATTAACCCACGCCGGCTCAAGTCAGCACAGAGAGGCGGCTTGTTCCCCGGCTGAAGACCTCATCACTCATTAACTCAAAGTGGGACAGTCCAACGTCGCTCCTGTTGACAAAGTGTGACTCACTTGCTTTGTGCAACAAAGGGGGAGGCAGACTAATCATATGGTGAGACACTGACCTTCGAGTGGACGCTTACGAAAAGATAGGCCTATCTAAAACGAATGCCAGTATGGTGGATATCAAGCAGGCTCATGGCCATTTCTGCAACAGCTGACGTCATAACCAGTGAATCAAGGGAAAAAGGGAAAAGGACAAAGAATTTATATGAACTCTACTTTAATGTAACAGGACTTCAAGGGTCATTGACGTCATTTTTATCCTACTTTAACAATCTGTAGTCATGGAGTTCAGCCTCAAACTACCACTATCCCACACCCTGCCACATCTTTGGAGTCTCTACAACCACAACGAGCTAATCTACTGTCTTCTTTTTCAGACAAAACACGTCTAAAGATGACTGAGGAGATTTTAGGGTCTCTTCATAAATGATACAGAAACCACTAACAGCATTAAAGTGTGGTTTTTAATCATTATTAATGTGGGATTGTGTGAAGTATTTATGAATAGCCAGTAGGTGTTGGAAGGATCTTCAACAGTTGCATTTCTAGGATGCAACATCATCAAATATCTCCGAAGGACCCTCTGAAGGCCTTAAACCCTTCATCTGGTGAAGTTTCAAGGACGCTTCTTTTCATCCTCTGTATTCTCAAAGCACCCACAGTCCTTTGTGCACGTCAAAGTCAGATTAAAGATGAACTATGGTTGTATTCTTGTTTTTAACAGGATTTCATACCACTGTGAAGTTGTCGGTATCACAATGTGTTCAATCAAAGGCCATCAAAGCACAAAAAGCCACTTTAAATGTCTGACAGCTAATGGCTAAAATCTGGTGTGTGCGCCCCGATCTCCCCCAGAAGCAAAGTTGGTGTCACAACAGCTGGTACTGTGGGCGCTTTGGTGTCATATCGGTCGGTTGTGCACTTCTTGATCTTTGTAAGCTGGGGTGCAATGCCCAAGGGCATGTTAAAAAAACAAAAAAAAAAAAACAAAAGGAGGAGCTGCAGGGAAGTGCAAGCAGATCTGTCACTGCAGGCGTCTGTACACCCAAACCCAAGAAGGTACAACTATGGCTGTGTTCGAAACTGCATACTACTCCTACTACTCATACTAACTTTTTGAGTTAGTATGCGAGTTTGAGTAAGCGAGAAGTTCCCGGATGCATACTAGATTCGCCGAAATGTTGGGTATGCATCATGAGGTTACTACTCATACTCAAACTACCCAAGATGCAACGTAACGTGACGTCGCCGATCGTCATTTCCTGTCAAAACGGCAGTTTCAAGCTAGCTACAACAAGGGTAGGTTCACTTCCTGTTTTCAAAACAAAAGCACTAATTGTATGGTAATGGCTTTCCCTATGATAAAAAGGCAACGGGTATTTTATTTTGTGAAAATAACCTGAAGTGCGTTGCTCACTACGGCTAGCTTTAGTAGCGCCGAATTCGTGGGAACAAAATTGTAAACAGCCGGTATTTTGTCAGGTTTTCAACACGTTGGGGATCTAAACGACTACTTTCTTGCCTGAAAAAGTTTCAAATGTTGCTAAAGTTTACAGAGTTTAGAGCTTAAGAGAAATCAGCTTCAGGCCGGCTGATTTCGGCTCGGGCAGGAGCGAAATGCATTGTGGGTAAACGCTCTGCATCCGTCTGATCGATGAGTATGCAGTATGGAAGTATGCCGTATGCAAGTATGTAGTATGTAGTATGTAGTATGTAGTATGCGGTTTCAAACAGAGCCTATGTTGAGCATTCTCAGCAGCTACACCTACTGTTTGGAAGAAAACTACAGCAGCCCTGATAAAAAGGTGAGAGCGCTGTACTGACGTCACAATTTGCTCGCACCATGACCACTGCAGAGAGCAGAATAGCTGGTTTAAAGCTTTTTAACAGCCATGTCAGTGTGTGAAGGGGGAGCAGCTGATGGTGGAACCCATGTCCATTTGTCAGGGCCATTCCACTGTGTTTTCAAAAGGTAAGGAAGGACGGGTCCATCTTACCACAGAAGTGTTCTCGACTTTGAGGAGTACCGAGCCTGAAGCTAAGAGCCACTCAGAGGGGAGCCAGGAGAAGTCCATGGTCCACGCTGCCACACCGAGCTTCTTCATTTGAGGCCATGCAGCGACAGACAACTGTCTGATGCAAAAGTGATGATTCTGTGACACCAGCTTTCTTCCTGAAAGCACATGTTGATTCGCTGGTGTGTTGCTTTTGTTTGGTGAGAACGAAGAAGCAAAGGCAAACAAAGACTTCTTCTTTTGCACCGGCACACACCGTAATTATGTGAAAAGGCTTTGTTTGCTCCAACCTGGATGATAAAAATGTGACAAATTCACATTTTCTATTCTGCAACATTTCAGAAGTTTTCTCCAGTTTCACCCGACAGCTGCACTGAAGCCGGGCTGCTGACGACTTAGGCTCGCCATCGCAGGCGTTTTGCGTTCCATGTTTGTGTTTAATGCTGTTTTATGATGTAATCATGTTCATCAGCACTGGAAAAAACTCATTAGATACACAGCAGAGCAAATAAAAGACTGCATGTTCTGCAATCAGCTCAGATTTGCATCCATAAAAAGGCTTTGAGTGATGTGACACACCTGGAGTAGCAACAATAAAGCTAATGGGTGCCATCTTCATTACATCCTGACCTCAGCACGCCACGGAATTTAACGCCTCGGCTCGAGAAATAATTACTACTTAATTACGGTGACATTTCACTGATGCATTAAATCCAATCATCCTGGCTGATATGCAATTAATTTACAATAACATAAAGGTAGTAAAATCATTGTTAATATGCCTTTCGGTTCTCTTCCCATCGTATCCAGTCAGTTTCAGCCAAAGCAGGTTTGAACTCATTCATGTTGCTCTCTGGCCTCACAGATCGTTGCCTCCTTTATCAGACAGGGCGTCATGCGTTTGGTCGTTTGAGTTATTACCGGCCAGAAAACATGCTCTCAATTATTAATTCCTGCAAGTTCAAAAGTCAGCCTGAACTCTAGCTGTCCGACCAATGGATAAAACACACAATGTCTGCAGACAGAGATGAACATCACGCCTGAAGCAGAGCTGGCATAAGCTCCATCAAGAGCCAAGTGGAACTGTGCAAAAGAGCATGCTGAGACACATTGGACATGTAGAAAACCAGTATGGCTTGTTGTGTAAAAGGTACTGCTTCTTATGACTAATCACACGTACCTGATGTGTACACAGACTGACTAATCAAGGCTGTGGCGTCCTCCTTATGGAGCATCAGGAAGGGTGACGCATGAGAAAGAGCATTTGACTCTCAGCTTTAATTCAATCTGAACTGCTCGGTAGATGGCGACACTCGTGAACAGAAAACACAAAGGCAAAATATTTCCTTCTGCAGGCTGCAGAACTATTGTACCTCACCAGCTCGCTGTGCTAAGCGTGAGAAAAATAACCACGTACCATAGGAAACACGCTTTAGACTCAAAACTAGAGCCGCAATGTCTGCTGAAATTAAAGTCTATTTAGCAACTACACTTCATGAAAGTAAGAAAATCTTAATTCATGTTATTAATAATGGTGAATCCAAGACTTAAAGACCAGTACTTTCAGCCCAGAGCACAGAGACATTTGAGGATGAGATGCAAAGTGATGCAAGTCAGCTCTGCAGTCCTCCAGACGAGAAATAAAATCAGAACCAATAAAGACGACATATGTGGTGAAAGCCTGTTTAATGTCAGTAAGAGGGCTCCAGAGCCTGGTATTAGTGCACTGTAGTAATGGTCTGCACATGCAGATGCAAGCGAAAAACAATACAGCACGAGAATACATTACACAGAGCTGTCTGGGTAACCAAGTTAAACCCAGACCCCATCAAACGTGGCACGTGCACTAAAGAAAACAAAGCTGCTCGGGGTTTTAATGGAGCAAAAGGGAGCCCAGTGTTTATCTGGGGTACATTTTCAAAGGATGATTCAGTTATCTGTCCTCTTGAATTAATATTCGTCTGCATCAGAGACCAGAAACCACTGCGACTGCACAATACAAGATGAAGATAAAAGATTTCAGTGTGCTTAACAGCCAAATCATACGCCTGCGTCTCAGCCCACCTCATAACATAAGACTGCATTTAACTCACTTAGCTCATGCATGACTTGGGATCAAGTGGAAACTAAAGGATGTCTCCACACGGTTTGAGATTTTCTCCGGAACGCTGCTGCCCACGTTATGCACGACAACCTTTAACGTCAGCTCCAACAGCCGAAGAGCGTTTAAAAAGGAGCATTCTGTGTTTTTTTTTCCAAGGAAAACACTCTGCAAAGTCAAATTATCCAGGTAAAAATCTTCTTTAATGCCACCGTCTGCTCAGTCATCTGAGAACAACAAACAAAGTGAGCAGCTACTCAAACAAAATAGTCAAGGGGCCGACACCGACTTCGATAATGCCTCCGATATGAATCGTCTCAAATCAAACATCTTAGTGCATCAAGGATCTAAAAACTACCATCTTAGCTTCAGGAAGTGCAGGCTAATAAACCAGTTCAATACATCCTCCATCCGTGGACATTATAATGTTCATCTCTTGCTTTTTATTCTCACTTTGGACGTGGCAGTTTGAGGCATTGCTGAATTTCATAGTGGAGATAAATATTGGAAACAGCCCTTGTGTTTGACCCCATTAGGAGAAAATATATCAAAGGTGTCAGGCAGCGAACACATTAAGACAGTCTGTTTCTAGAAATGATATGGGGAGAAATAAAAAGGAATATACCAGATGCAAAGTAAAGTAAAGGCATCAAGCAGGTCCAAAACTAACTGAAACGGGTGATAATTACAGGATCAAAACAAGGCATGCCTCTGATTGCAACAAAGAGCTACTGTGTTAACATCAAGCAAAGACAGAAATGTGTAGTAAACAGGCTACATGTCATCATCACAGAAGCTAAATCAAGTTACTAAGATGGACCGAGATGCATCTGCTAAAGATAATCCTGTCAAACAAGCATTCATTTCAAATGCTGCAGTTAAAATGAGCTTCAACACCGTGCAGCTCTATGATCCACAGTCTTTATTGGCTCAGAGTCGGTTCCAAAGGTTTCCACGTTCCAGTCACTCGTCAGGTTTTTAGGCGCCTGTGACCAGAGGGTGGCAGCATAAGCTGCGCTGCTCAGTTTAACTGTAGAAAAACAACTGTGAGGGACATCCACAAGAGGAAAGAGAAGAGGGCTCTCCTTCAGGAATGACTTTAATGTCTGGGAATATCTGGGATATTCCATCACAACTGGGGAGGTGCAGAAACAGCTGGGGAGTCACCTCGTTTTAAATTTCACCAGGTCAGATGTGACTCACAGCTGTTTCCACTCCCCCTAACGTCAAGAACGTCTTCTTCAAAATGGGATAGCATCACCTCAAGCGAGTGTAGAAACCTCCTTGAGCATTAGTGGAAGTCTTTTGGATCTTTATTGCTTCGAAATGCAAATAAAAACAGCCCTGGAAACCTGATTTGGGGAAAACTCTGGGAATTTTTCAGCCTTGGGCACCAGTTTCCACGATATCACGTTGTTTTTCAACTAACTGGCTCATATCTTAACAGGCATCTGACCACATTATAGAAAGAATCTCTGCAGAAGTCACACTCACCAGGATTGGTTTTAAACGCACGTCATCAAAGAATCAGGAACTTTCCCCGCCACAAAACAAAGATTTAGAACCAAATACAAGAGAAAATTATACCAGGTTAAATGTTATGGACCATAAAAACATCCTGCAGATTATTCAACATATTACCGACATTCAAAAGCTTTATAAACAGTTAAATAAATAGTATTTATACCCACACAGTCAAACTGTTGGGCCATACCAGAGCAATCCTGTCACAAACTGAATATTGAATACGGCCTTTAGGTCGCTGCTGCTCTTCCATCAGGAGGGAATAAAGTTTTGCTCACTCACTCAGCAGACGTGGTGAGGAATAAAATGCTCCTCATTTCCCTCCGCTGACATTTGTGTAACTTGTTTGAAAACTAATTCAATTTAAAAAAAATTGGATCATGTCCAGATGTCTCCAACCAGCGTTCTAAACAAATAAGTGGAAATAATTCAATGAGTTTAAAATCCACAACGCATGATCTTTACGTATGAAGCCGGGTCATTTACGGCTATGAAGATAAGTGCACAAAATGCAGGCCAGCACACGCGAACGTGCACAAACCCACACGGCTCTCTGATAAAGCCGGACATTTAAAAATCTTTTCTTTTTTTTTTCAAATCATGGAACCTGCTGAGAAGCTCATGCTGTGGTGATCAAACTAGGGACACACTACAGCGAATATAGAACTTATAATTGCCGTGTATTTATGAGGAGGGTGCATGGGAGATTTGGAGCTCCTATTTAGTCCCAGTGGATCACACAGAGCGGTTATTAATAGACCACGAGAGTCCTGGAAAGTCGGGGCCAACAGAGAGAACAACATGAAGCCCAGTCTGAGGCAGATATGTCTCAGTGCTGCTGTGTGGAGGCTCTGAGCCTCAGCGTTTAGCAGCACTGATGAATGAGTAATGTGTGTGACATGGGAGCGCGTACAATTACACCGAGCCCAGACGCTTGTGACATCAGCTGAGACGCTTGTGACATCAGCTTGTTAACAAACTGCATTTGCCCTTGGCGCCAGTCAGAATGTAGCCTAAAAGAGGGAAAATGAGTTAAATGTGCTGGGTCACTTTGAGCCCTCACTTAGGACAAGGCCACGGCTAACACAACAAGTGTGACTGCTGAAATAAAACCTCAGTGGTGGAGCGTGTTCCGGCGTGGCCTTAACGAGCTGTTCTTACCGTTTCTGCTTTGTTTTGCTTCTGTTGACACAGAAAACCACTTCAGGTTGGAGGTTCGTGCTGCGCGGTGCTTCATCTTAAACAGCGTCCACTATCTCATGTTGTGTGTTTGACTTTGATTATTTTCTTTCAAAGTGTTTACAAGAAAGAGCACAATCAGAACACTGCAGTGGTTTTTCTCCACAGAGCTGGTGAACTAACAGCAGATAACGCTGTGTCATAAACTACAATAAATGCATTTTTAAGGGCCTCCTCCTTCCTAATCAAACATTATCAGGTTGGTTTGGCACCATTTTTACAGAACTGTTTTGTCACAAACATCGTTTTGACTCAACCTTATCATCAGTTGCTTCAAAATATTTCCATTCCTCATCCACACGTCTAGTCAACATCCTCCGAGATGACTGCACACATGCCACAGATGCAACTCACAACGAATACGGCTTAAAAAAAGTGATGTGTTCCCCCGACTCTGAAGGACATCAGGGCAAGATGGATCCACTTCAGAATGACTTCAACAAACACAATCATTGGCGGGAACAAAGCTGTCTTCACCTCTGGTGGACTCCTTTACTTGTGTTAAAGGTGTGGGTTGCGTGGCCGTCGTAACGACTCCTTTCACATCCACATCAAACAGGTTACAAACAAGCCCAAAATTGCCACCTTGATCACCACTGGCCACTTTCTGGTAAGTTAAAGATTTCACCGTGTTTCCTCTGGTCAATCCGTTTCTGGGTGTTAAAGAGGACCGTGACAAATGTTACCAAAAACGTTAAAACGGGGACAGTTCGGAGCACTCTGATGTGGGAACACTGAAACAACCGAGATCATCGATGACGGTGAAACCTTCTGCAGTTCGGGGCGCACTGTGACCACGTCGAAAAGCAATTAAGCAGCTGATTGTGTCATCTTGTCAAACTGACATATTTTAGGCCTCTGAAAATATACCAACAATGGGGCCCACACTCGGGGGCCGCATAAAGCTATCAACCACCTCGGTCTACTGATAACTCACGGACAAAAGCCTGAATAAGAGCCGACCTCTGGCTTCCGTGAAAACAGCCCGAGCGCTCTCACCGCCGTGTTCAAATCAAAACCTCAAGGGACAAGAAACAGTCTGAACATACACAGAGAAACACAGAAGAAGACAACCCTTTTATCCCGTGAGCAGAAGCGTTTGATAAGCATTGCAACTTCCGAACCTCTGGAAGGTTAGAAAATGTCGAGTCATCCATCATACCCCCACCAACGTTCACTGCAGGCAACCAAGGGAGACCTAAAATGTGGCGATGCCTCCAAGTTACAGCCAAGGGTATATTTTTAGGGATTATTGGTGTCAGCACCGAACAAATTACAACCTTTGAGGGGCTCCAGTAAAATGCTTTGGAGCTCTGTCTGTAACACAATGTCCCCATCTTTACTCCTGAGATACGGTGGTTTTTTTTAAAAAAAAATTTATGCCCAATCGTGGTGCTGACCTGTTGCCAATTAACCTAATTAGTTGCAACATGTTCCTCCATCTGTTTGCTTTTTAGTACCACTGGTACTTTTGCAGGTTACCATGACAACCAAACGTGTCACAAAGCTGAGTAAACATAGGCCGACCGCACAGGTATGAGGAAGCGGAAGAAAGGCCACCAAGTGCCATCCACAACTCATAACGTCATGAGAAGACAGGAAACTGAAAGGCTTCATGAAGAGAGTAAAATGGGAATCTCTGCTGTTAACAAAGCAAAACCTTTCTATTCTGTAAACAAACCAAAACCACTTTATTCTCACATTGGGACTGGATGGTGAAGCTCAGATAAAAACTGAACTGTGGAACCCTTTAAACCGTTTGCTGTTGAGGAAAATTAAACATCTTTGCACAATCAGATTAAAACTGTAGAATTTTTTTTTAGCCCCCGTGGATCGGTAAAAGTATGACTAAATATCTTTATTCCAAATATGGAGACCAAGTTCCACTTTCAACCAGTAAATTCAGAAGTGTTTCCTTGTACAAAGGCTTGACTGATAAATTAAATTCCCTTTTCATGAACTACATCATTTAACAGCAGTTTTACGCATCACTGCTTCGTTTTGATGTAAAAGGAGACGACGAACTGAGATGTTACTTCATTTTTGCACTGAGGCAAAGCACAATGAGACACTGAAGAAAAGAAGTAGAGGGAGTCGATGTGGATCTTGAACATGCTTTGATCATTTGTGTTCCAATGGGCCGGAATGGATCTAAACACGATCTGTTGGTTTTTCCAGACCAACAACCACCACAACTGGTTGGAAGTGAAGTGTTAAGTAGCCTCCAAATACCTCATTTATGTTTTCGCCTCAGCTTTAGCATAAGGAAGTGCTGGGTTTATTTTTCAGAGAGGGTCAAGGGTTGAATGCTTTCCAACACATTCTGGGAAGAAGTCCAACAAGAGCAGAGAAATCAACGAAACTGCAGCCTTAGTGTGGACAGAAGGCCTTATATTACAGAGGAGAAACAGCTGGGAAGCAGGAGACTGATGGACAGAAGCCATTCTCCCCATCTGCTGAGGAGAGGATGACCAGTCTGTGCAACCAGACAAATAAGATGGCTTTTTATCCAGCTGTGGAGTGAATGTGAAGCAAATCTAAATAACAATTCATAGCAAATGCGTATCAGGCTGTAAGGGCGCGTAGGTGGAAGTGTAGTAGGGTACATTTACCAAGACTGCAACAGACAGCGAAGTAACGAGAAACAGGACGAAGCAAACCTGTCATCTTGGCCTCAAACATAAGAGAAGATAGAGAGGTTTTCAGCTGTTTTTAGCTTAACACCCACAATTTTCATCAGTTCAAATGTTCCGGTCACACTTTGATGCAATAATAGCTTACCCAACATTACAGAAAAACGTTTTTGTGAACTTGAGTAAGTTGTTTTACCGGCTTGGGTTGCCACTTTCCAAAAATGAAGCTGCAACAAATTTGAAAGCAACGCGCGATGCTTCGAATCCGACTGCTTTAGAGTCGTGTTCATGCCCCTCCTCCCAACCAACCAACCGACTTACATGACCCCGGTGAGTCATTGATAACCCAGCACCACAGAAGAAAGTTTTCCTGTCACCATTTACAAAAAGCAGCAGAAGGATAAGATTTACCGCTACAGAAGGATAAGTGGTAACATGAAACTATAAAACAGCTCCCCGTGGCTTACGGTGGCGATAAAGGGGTACTGCATGTACTGAAAACCCGATGCTAGGTGCTTGTATGCGACGACTTACGGAAGTGCAGATTTAGTCTCTTTTATTGCATTTTCTCCAGTAAAGTTTCAGTATCTGTTGTTTCTGTTGTCCTGCTTAAATAAGCAAGACCTTCACTAAAAAATGAACGCTATCTGAATGTTATGTTGCAGATATTGTTCCACATTCATGGTGCACGCACATGTGTTGGTTAAAAGCCGTCCTTGTGATGAATTGGCGACCTGTTCCGGGTGTTGTATATTTGCACTAACTGGAAATAATTTGCACATATTCAGTCCTTTTGGCTAATTGGCAATAGTTAACTAAAGATATTGTAGCAATGGGAGCTCCCTGGTTGTGAAACCTGCCATCACAATTACAGCAGCTTTAATATCTTGAACGCATCTCATCTTATATCTTGAAGTAACAAGTCCAGCAGATACATCATTACATTTTCACTGTGTGTCAGGAGGAGTAAAAAACATAAAGATACCTGCGACTGCAGCCATGTAAGACACGCCCTGTACTGAACTGGATGCTTTCTTATATTCACACTGAGTTATATCACAGTAAAAACATGTACTCAGATTACATTTGTCACCAGATACTTTAGAGTGCTGCAACAAGAAGAAAACAGATGCGAGCATCTGATGTCAACATCTGCTTTCTTGCAACAGTGCGTCTAATCTAAAGGTTGAATCTGTAGCTGTTAGAATTACATCCACAGTTCCACCAAGAGGCATCTTAGTTTGCATGGAGAGGCCCTGCATCGTGCACTCTCACTGTGTCACAGAGCTCACCGTGGTCATGCAATACAGAGTTCAACTGGCATTGTTCTCACTTGACTGAACAAAATCAAGTTAAAGAGCCTGTCTGGTTTCTGCGCTCTGCATCTGCCTGGTGTGACTAAATGCATTGAGGTCGTTTGAAAGTTCTGAGGACCAGCTGACACTGAACTTTCCGCTGACAGGCCCGCATGCAAAACATGCAAAAGATAAGCACACAGAAACAAAACAGCACCGGGATGATAATACGAAACAGAATGCAGGTGTCGTAAAAATGCTTTATCTGTGGGATTAGACTGAGGCCTTGCTTTCGTCTTTAGGCCTGCACAGTGTCTTGGTATAATCTGTTAGGAAACGTTCTCAGTATCACATTATTCTTTCATAGCTCACCTTTACGCTGCTGCCTGTAACTCACCCCAAAGTTCTCAGATCACCTAACCAGATAAGAAACACTTTGTCAGCAGCTCCCCAAATCTGTGTCGGCTCACACTGGAGCGGCTTGTGTGCACACGCATGTATTTATTCATTCAAATCAACTCTGCGCCAATAAAAGATCTTCGTGCTTTGGCACCACCACTGACGTCAAAAATGTCACACTTTTACAGACAAGTGTGCACAAGCCCTTATATGCTAGATTCATTGTGTTGCACAATGTTTCCATCAGTGTCCAGTCTCATTTACATGGGCTCTTGAGCAACAAAAAAAGGCTTGGGTTAATGCTTACATGGTAAGAAAAACTGTCGTGATGAATGAAAAAAAATAAAAGTCCAAAAAGAAGATGCTCAAAGCCGAGAGAGACATTTCACCTCCAGTGGAAAGGAACGTACAGTCCACTGGAGCCCTGGAAGACAATTCGGATCAAGTTGCAAACTCTGTTAGGTGCTATATATAGTTCACTCGGATATTGTAGATACACACACACCATGAGGTGACCACACACACACACACACACACAGAAAGGAGAAGCTGTAGTAGCTCTCTCTGCAAACCCGTTTAAAATGTAGCATTATCACACCTCATTCAACAGGCTGATGGGTTAATATCATGGCTTTAATGTGTTTTCTACACTCGGGTACACCCAAAATTTAAATATATGTGCAGATATGAGCGTGTGCTCAAATAATCAACACCAGCTTTCAGAAGCAGCATGTCAGCTTTCAGTCAAACAAACAAGTACGACTGGAACAGAGGTTCAGATTGTTACTGGTCCCAACATATTAATCTCATTTCACTGCACAGTTCTGCTCTGCTTGTGCGTCAAACTGCATCACAACATCTAAATTAATAGAAGCCAACTTAAATGTATCAGGTGACATTAAATAACACTGACCAACAGTTCAAAATAATACAGAATGAAGTGTAAAGCAGCTGTGGAATCAGCGGCTCGTGTCCCTACACGCGCGCCGTGGGTCTGTGGAAGTGACAGGTATCATTACGCAGCCTGTCAGCCACCAACACGGTTTAGCCGTTTAGCACAAAACCCATCAAACGCTGCTCTGATTGAGTATGCCAGATTAGCTAGCTGACAAGCTAATGTTGCAAATCTACACATCTGAAATCCAAACAGTCTCGTAGACAGACTGAGGACGGTGACACATAAAGTTGAGCAAGCACCGCATTCTTGTGAGGAGAATTTAAGGACACATGCCCCTGACGTGAACCCCGGCGCTCCTGAGCGGAGACTTGCTGCGCCAGCCAGCTCCACGGGCTAACTTAGCATGCTAATTCGTGTCTTCGCTAGCCTACTTGCTTGTAAGCTGACGTTGCCGTAGCACACATCTGCAAGCGAACCAATGCTAGCTAATGGGATTTGAACTTTGTTATTGGCTTGCTAGCGACGCGCCGACTTCCTAAAAAGAAGAGAAAGTTGTGCGGGTCCGCACGAAAAGAAAGACCGCTCTGAAACGAGCGACATGCTGGCAGTCCTCGGCAGTGACACTGTTGTGAAATGCGGTGTACTCTACCTCATTTGGCTGCTGTCTGAGATCAGAAGAGGCCGATGTCAGGACTGACGGCCAGTCGACATTCCCCGGAGTGGCCGCCGCCGCCACCGCTTGCTCCGCTCGCAGTATCACTGCGCAAGATGGTCCCGATCCTGTCGTTTGATAAGAAAGGAGCTGCTGCAGTTGGGCTCAGATGGTGATAAATAACATCGGCATGTCTACGCTGAAGTTTCGCTTGAAAGCAGAGGACGCGTCACCTTGCAGCGGTTCATGACTCCCACTATTCAAGATGAAGAAGGGCAGGACGTTGCATTTCTCTGCGAGTCCATATCACTCCCAGCCGCTGACGATAATTAGTGTGGCCACACGGGCATCCGTATGTCACCGTGCTGATATGTCATACTGGACTTCTGTGCTGCCTTGGGTCGGACGCTTTCTGACACTCTTCCAGACTGTTATATCAATATTTATATTATTTACAGATGAAGATGTCATAACACCGAAAATTACATTTAGTTTTGACCCCTTAAATTGCGCCATGCCTTTCACTAAACTTGCACATTATGCAGTCAATCATTTAATCAAAGTGTTTTTTCTTTCCCTTTTTTGTCAGACCTGTCATCTTTTCTTCTTAGATCACATTTCCTATCAATGCAATCTTGCAGTAAATGACTTATTTTAATCGCCCACGCTGCAGATGACCGCGATCTCAGCTCATTTGATGTTTAAGGTGTGCCATAATAAAATGACTGAGGTGCCAGTTGTTGCACAGGAAACCTGCTCTTTTCCTCAGATCAATGCTCCCTCTAGTGGTTTAGGCAGCAGAACTAAGCTTGGCAGCGTTCCCTCTAGTGAGCTTCAGCACATTTCTAGCAAATATACTGAGTGTTGATAAGCTGAGATGTGATTTTAAGAGATATTTCTAATGGAAAGGCTGCCGAGCCACCATAACAGTTCTTTGTGTCGCATCCAAGTCAGAACATTTTCAGTGGAGTTCAGTTAAAGAGCTGCATAAGACACACTTTCCAAGGCAGTTTTCTGGTCCACATTCACAGACTACTTGTGTTCATTCACACATCAATGGACACATCGGAGGCAAAGTGGGCTTCAGTGGGCTTCAGTGTTGTAGCCAAGGACACTTCGACATGTGGTCTGAGGAAGCCAGGAATGGAATCACTTACCTTCCGACTGCCACATGACCGCTCTTCCTCCTGAGCCACTGAGCTATTTCCAGACAAGTTGGTCGGAATTACTTTCAAAAATGTAATAAAATCTCTCATCTGTAATTTGTGAATCAATTTAAAACTTTATTCATCAGACACAACTCCAAATAAATGATGAACTTAAACGATTTAGATTGTATAAACTTGAAATATTTTAGTTTAAAATTGGGTGCTCACATTAAAAACTGTTGGGAGGGGAGGCAAAGGATGATAAGTTACATCGTTCTGTTTCTAACTTGCAGATAAATTGGGAGAGATGAGAGTATCCACCAAACGTTTTTTTCTTTACAAGCAAGGAAAACTGCAAAGAATCATCCATGAGTTGAAATTTACGTCTCTCAATATCCTTCAACATCTGCAGAGCATAATATCATGAAAGGATTCTGGGAGTCTGGGAAATCTCAGGACAGGAACCACTCAGCCCTCAGTGATCGATACAGCCACAAGAGCTCTGGAGAACCTAAGAAAACCATTTTCACTCGACACAGTCCGACACTGCATCCAGAAGTATAACCTTAAACTGGATCACACGAGGAGGAAGCCTTACATCAACTGTGTGCAGAAACGCCATCGAGTTCTCTGAGCACGAGCTGGTCTCAGATGGATGGAAAGGCAGTGGACGTGTGTGCTGTGCTCAGATGAGTCCACGTTTCAGCTGCTTTCTGGGGAAAAAACAAACATCTGTCAAAGATGACAAAGACCACCGAGGCTGCTATCATCAAAAAATACAAACATTAGCGATGGCATCAGTGTCCAGGTAATGGATTACTTTCACATGTATGCAGACACCACTGATCCAGAGGGGTACATTCGAATTTTAAGAGACATTTACTCGTATTATTTCCTGGGAGGTCCGTGGTTATTTCAGCGGGACAATGCCAGACCTCATTCTGCACTATTTCCAACAGAGTGTGTGTGCTTGACTGGCCTGCCTGCTGTCCACATCTATCTGCTATTGAAAATGTGTGGAGCATCATGCAGAACAGAATCACTATTACCAAACACCGTGGAGCAGCTGAAATGATGGATTCAGCAGATTCCTCTGAAAAACTGCAACAATTGGTGACACTTTTTAAACCCGGACCTTATTTCTGGCATAAAATATATTCATCTACTCACCGATAACAGTTTAGTGAAAGTCGGCGTCCTTCGGAAGATATTTAGATCACTCGAGATCGGCGTATATCCATATAACGGGAGAGAACAGGGCAGAGACAATACAGCCTCTAAATAAGGCATTATCTGTCTTTATTTCACCAATACTTTAAGAAGAAATAAATGAATTAATGCGTACTGTTGCACTGTTAGCTCAGAGCTGCCGTGTTGTTGTTATTGGGGGCTATGGGGGGGCTTATAGGGAGCTTTCTACACATGCATCTACTAGTTTTGTGCAACATGGCAGAATATTTATCAGATTTTGACGACATGGACGACGACTTTGAGTACGATGGACGTCCTTAGTGGAGTGAATAAGCTGTGCTGCAGCGGCTCACGTCAATGAAGTCATCCCAGTAGATGCGTATGTAGGAAGCCCCCATAAGCCCCCCGATAGCCCCCAATAACAACAACACTGCAGCTATGAACTAACAGTGCAATAGTATGCGTTCATTCATTCATTCCTCTTAAAGTATTGGTGAAATAAAGACAGATAATGCCTTATTTAGAGGCTGTATTGTCTCTGCCCTGTTCTCTCCCGTTATATGGATATACGAGTGATCTAAATATCTTCCGAAGGACGCCGACTTTCACCAAACTGTTATCGGTGAGTAGATGAACGTATTTTATGCCAGAAATAAGGTCCAGGTTTAAAAAAAAAAAATGAACTTTTCCTTTAAGTCACCAATTGTCTGCTGAATCCATCATTTCAGCTGCTCCACAGACCGAACCTCCCCATTAAGTTCCCAAACTATCAACAAGTATCAATAAAAGAAAGTTTAAGTTCACATAATGGTATAAATACATTTCAGTTTATATTTTCTAGTTACACTGGTGCAGGCCAGTAAAAAGTAGTTTCTTTTAACTTTTGTCTGTTAAATAACGGTTCAAACTAATGAAGAAACTGCAAACAGCGTTTGTGAGGCAGAACTAAAAGTGATTTATGAAATGAGAAAGAACTGACAGAAACGACCATTACCAATAATCCAAAGAACCCCATCACACCTGTTGGTAGCAGGAAATTTTAATTACAGAGCAATTAGGTGGCTTCTGATTTGTAATTAAGCCAAATGGGTATAATTACCCATTTGGCATTCTGATATGCCAAACCAGAGTGAAAATACACAGTCTGGATTTGGGATGAAAGTATTATACCTGAATAATTAGATTAAAGTGAGAGGGACTTCTGTTGACAGAGGCATCTTGTTTTTCTTGTTGTTCTTTTTGTTGTCGTTGCAGTTTGTTCAGTCATTTTAGGCTTGAAGTGCCACTCCTGCCAAACAGACCAGCCAGGCACATCTAAGAGTGAATAAAACACCCGGCAGGCAGAGAATGCTGCCTATTACGATTCAAATGCAAAAAGGTGCTCTGAATTCCATCCTGGCTTGAGACATGTTTTCTCCCAGTCCAGTATTATCTGCCGTTATGTGGCGAGCAGAGGAATGAGCTCAATTAGGTGAGGAAATGAGGATTTGGACTCTGGCATTTGGAGAGAAAAAGAATGAAACATTTTGGAGGAAGGTCAAGGGAACACAAGAAAGGCACAGTGGGAAATGAGAGAACAGGAGTGAAAAACGGGGGGAGAGACAAAGAGTGAGACAGAGAGGATGAGAAAGTGAAACTATGTTGTCATGGAAACTGGCATGGATCTGAAGAGCAAAACAAGAATGTAAATTGGTTTACCCTCAGGGAAATGTGATGGTGCTACAGAGAAAAATAGGCTGGGATATGTACTTAAGGAGGAACTTTGTGTAACATTAAACACAGATATGAGATTCTAAAGTAAAGTAACAATAAAATGTAGCTTTGAATGCAAAGGCATCATGTGCAGCCTCTAAGCAGCTCGCACCTCTTCATGCTGCAGTCATTTACAAATGACTAATTCAAAAAGCCGTCAGCTTGGGAGGTGCAGAGGTCAGTCTGAGTGGGTGAATTACTAATACAGCTAAACATCTTGTGCATGCCAGGAACATTAATTAACTTTGTTTGACATTTTCTACGATGGCTATGCAGCCTCTCACACCTATCATCCAGGAACATTAGTGATGGAGTCCAGCCTGAATGTCTTATTTTCATTACTCGCAGAACCTTTCAGAAGCTTGTAAAATTAAAACCATTCAGTCTCAGACCTGAAAAGAAAAGTTTTCTGCCCCTCATCGTTATTTTCCCTCCACCCCGTGTGCATTTTTACACCGACACAGCCTTTGTCTGCTCTTTGCTCAATAACACTCTTATTTCAGCCTTCGCTTGAATCCCATCGTTGAATTAGATCAGCCGGATTCAGCTAGATTTGATATGTATGTTGCCAAGAAACTAATGGTTTCCGTGGTGACAAACACCCCCCCTGCTATTGTGTGGAGTAATGTAGGAAGTCATGTCCCTCACCTACAATCTAGCATCGCTTTCAGAGTGGACGCAGAGTACATCTGAGAACAACGTGTACTCAACCCTGAGCAGATAGAAGATGACGTGTCACACAGGCGCTTTTATCACAATAGATCCACATTATCAAATGATTCTCAAAGTATTTGTGCTGAAGATACACGCTGATATCAGATAATAACCCACAGTGTAATAATAACGTGCATGTTGCACACCAAGCTGTGGAGTTTATGCTCTTATGTGTTTCATCACAAGCATGACATACAAGACAGCAATAGCAGCAAATCTTGTTGTCAATGGCAAGCAGGTCTGTGATTATTTATTGAACTTAGTGAGCTCTTTACACATAACAAAGCTGGCAACCAACATCTTTTCCTGAACCTGACTAAGTAGTTTAAGTTCCAAATCCTAATCAGGATATTGTGTTAACTAAGCCTGACAAAATCTTATCTAAATCTGATCAAACAGTGAGCGAAATCAAAAGAAAAAGATTCAAAATTCCATTCATTATGTTCTTTCAAGTCACTAAAACAAAAAGTTTGTTGGAGAAGCACAGAAACATGGTCTGACAGATAAAACTGAAACGTGAGGAACGTCCAGGGAGTTTTCACCTCTGCCAGGGAAGTCAACGTGCGGCTGGAAATCAGGAGAAATGGCTTCAAGGCCAGTTGTTTTCTTATGTGACTGTGTTGGCGTCAGAAACACCAGGGTCAGTGACAGCACAGCTGAAACTTTGGGAATGAGTGTGGTTTGGTATTTCAGCTCTCTGGGAGGAAGTATTTGGATTTAATTTTTAAAACATACAGTGAAGAATTTCTCAACTGTAGGTTGCAGAGAGGCAAACATCTGCCGCCACACTGTCAGTTCTAGAAACTTCAGTTCTGGTCGCTTTTTCCCCATTTTTTTCTTTAGTTTGGAAGGTGAAATGTATAGAAACTGAGATTAATTTTAATATTTCATAGCCAACTTTAGAACTGAGTAATGTTACTGGATAGTGCAAGCAGAACTTTCTTTGTCATATTCCATGAAGACAATTATAAGAAATGTGAGAAATGAGCTTCTTTAATTCAGGTCAATATCATTACGTCATCATGAGTTATTTTTTTCCAAAAAATTATAATCTAAATCGACTAACAATTAGAAATTTAAACCAGATCAGTCTCTAGATGATTTTGTTTGGTCCAGCTGTGTCTAACAGATGTTAATAATGGAATCATGAGATTCAAATTATTTACCACCAGGCCAAACTATTGATGAGAAAACTCTATCGTCTCAGAGCCGCCTGGGAGTGTAGGGATTTGGACTTTGAGTAATGGTTGGTATTTGGGATCTCATGAAGTTATTGTTTGTGCTGCAAAAACACTTTTACAGGAGAAAAATGAAGAAGAGGAGGAAGAAGAAAGGACTGGAACAAATCTCCTGTATCTTTGCTGCATCAACCAAATAACTAAAATAGCTAAGGCTGAATCTGAGTCTCACTGATGAACACCTCAACTTGTCATCTGCAACATGTACATTTTTGTTCAGTCAGCGTCTTTGTCTAATGATGGTGTGTGAACCTTTTTAAATTCAGGCTAGCTTATGGGACAGATAGTCTGAGTGTGTTCATTACCTGGTGGGTAAATGAGCAAAAAAATCAGTCTAATCTCCACAGTCTTGTTTGTGTTATGATCAAAGTTATCGGCAAATAACTTTGTGGCAAATTAGCTCCAGTGGATGGCCAACCTCTTTCTGAGTTAGCCCAGGATGGTGGTGAAAGGTCATTCTGATCAAGAAATAAATGGTTGTACTGCCAGCAGTAGCCAACAAGAGATTCCAATGTTTTAATTATGTTGTATTATTTGTGAGGGGACTGGAAGGGTCACAGACACAAGTAGCACAGCTAGGAAATAAAATGTTGTTTTGCTGAAATGATTTTTGTTTTATTAGCAGGCGGACATATATGTTGTTTTCTACCAATGATGCTCAGTCAAAACAACATAAATGACAAGCATTTAGCCTTAATTGCAACCAAAGGATGTCCCTCAGAGGTCCATTAGAACATTTATATGTCTGCTATTGGCTGTCAATACAATACTTTTACCAAGACTTTATTAAAATCCAAAAGTCCATGAGGTCTTGGTACGACTTTCTCAATGAGACATAGAAAGATCTTTCAGAGAGCTTTGCTTTTTGGTCTCTCAAACAGTCTGATTTCACCCCAGCATGTAGGTGATTGGCAGGATTTATCTGAATTTCATTACACGTGCGTTTTCTGTGTGTGTGCACATATGTACACACGTAAAATCACTCCCAGTGGTCATGGTTTTTCTGTCGATTTGTTTAAGAATTTAAGACAGAACAGTTTCCACATCAGCGAGAGAAAAGACAAAATGCAAATATGTCAAAGACGTTTAATTTCTCCTGATTAAAAAGTATGCTGTCACCCGTACAGCGGTTAGGACTGAAATCCTTTGAGTTATGAAGAGATAGTTGATTTCTTTCTCAGTATAAAATGGACTAGCTTTCCATATCAGTTTTTTCTTCATTTTATGACAAAGCATATGAAGTAGCTTTTTATCATTGCTAAATCACACCTACGCTCCCCCCTTCATTTTTGCTTCTAACTAGAACAGGGTCAAGCTAGGGTGGAAATTGATATGATAAATCAATTAGCATTTTGGAGTAGCTATTGAATGTGGAGGGTGGGAGAAAATTAAACTTATCTTCAATTGCTGACCTTTACGGAAGCTACGAGAAGCCAAGCTGGAAAATGTTTTAACATAATGTTCTCATGATCACAAGTTAATTATCTAATTATTTTGAGCTAACGAGGCTTGTTCTGTAGTGATAACGGTTAAATAATGTCATCATCTCAGGATAACAAGCATTGTTTTGTAGTGATGGATGCATTTATGTAGTTATCTCCAGATAAATAGGCATGTTTTTTCGAGATAACAGGTTGATATATTTTGGTAGTTCAGCCTAACTTTATCCTTGTAAAGTTTTCCTGCCACCACATATCATCTAAAGGGCAGCTTCTGTTTGAAGACTAGCAGAGCTGGTTAAACTATTTTCTTCCACCACTGTCTGTGCGCAGGAGAAGGCATTTATTAAACTAAGTGTGGCAAACAGAATTACACATGCATGCCTTCACTCAGAGTTGAAGGTCCTCCCCAACTGTCATTACAACAATAAATAACCGTGAAATTAGGTTTTAACACAGGGAACACATATTTTTTGGCTCACTTTGTAATCTTGTGAAAAAAAGAGCTTGTTTTCTTGAGAAAACTAAGGCAGATTTCTAAAAAAAAAATAGATTAATGAACTTGTTATCATGTGAAATAAGCTTTGCTATCTTGAGATAATGAAATAATCAGCTTGTTATCTCAGGACAACTACTCAAAATAAGTAATTGTATGCAAATCTAGGCTTCCATAGATTAAATGTTATGTTAGCTAGCTTGTTTGACGCTAGTTGCCCTTTTCTTTCATACAAGAGTTGCTAATTTACAATGAAATATTACTTATAGACATGCTTTATTTCAGTGTAAAATCAGCCATCTATCCATAGACTTTTAACATCTATATAGGGTGTGTTGTCAATGGTTTTAGCTTTTGTGTATCGTCTCCCCTTGCTAATGCTAGTTTATGAGGAAACTAGCATCAAGCAGTCTGGAACGAGCATTGTGTTTTGTTTTGAGAGTCCTGATTCGTCAGTGATAGCTAACCAGTGCTGTATATGTTCATATGACTTGAATTAACCAACAGTTCATTCTTTTATTGCAAAAAGCTGCATATTGTTTCCAGTTTCTCTCAATGCTGAAGACAAGACAGCTCTCTCAGAAATCAGAAAACATCCCAAAACATGGTCCCAAAGCCCATTAGGTACTTCTCAACAGGTCTTTTTCCACAGTTTCTTATGTTCACAGATTTGATATTCATAAAAAAAATGTAGTGCTGAGAAGAAATGACCTGACAGACGTGTTATAGTTGGTGCAAAGAGTGGGAAAAAGTACAATGGGTTAGAGAGACTGCAGAGTTTTTAGTGAAGAAAACAAAACCCAACATTAGATGGCAGTAAAGTTACTCTGAGTTTTTATCAGCTCACTTTTTCATTCAACAGTCTCCTTTCATAGTGACAGCATCCCTCAGAATCATGGAGTAAAATCATGAAGAAGTTAAATTGTAACTTGTAAAGCTAACTTTTCATTAACTGTAAATTGGAAGCCAAATCAAATAAAAATCCACTGTAACACAATGTAAAGTGAATAACATGATTTGAGACTTGAGTCAGAGCAATATTCTTTTTACTGTGAATAAACTTTAAAATTAGGCCAAAAATGATAGATTATTTAACAAAACCTTTGCATAATGAAATAGTCTAATGGAATATTAGGGGTCTAATTAATGCCAACGGAAAAGTAAATAGTTCTTCCATTAATATGGAATTTTAAGACAGGAAAAATATTTTTCTTTTACATATAACAATAAGTATTATTATAAGTATATATATAAGTAGTTTTAATTTTAGAGCTCATAAATCTGATTGAGGGTGCTACCTGTAAGTGGCCTACACATTGATCACCCTACAATAAAGCATGACTTCCAGGTAAAGGTGACGTCAGACACAGAGCAGGCGATGACTATGAAGTTTAACGGGGCCACATGAGGTGAGGTCCTGCTCTATTTGTGAATTGAAGCTTGACCCTAAAAATAAGGTTACGAGGACTGGAGGTGTTGCCGTGACCTTTTGTAAAGCTGTGAATGTCTGGTGCTGCTAGCTCGGGTCCCGAAAAAACATGGCAAGCATTCATGTGCATATTGCAGCGTCTTCCTTTGAAAGAGCGAGAGCTCAAGGCGGTCTGGAGCTTATTAAATCCTTTTGTCTTTCTCCAATTCTTCCCTCCTGGTTGGCCTGTCTGTTTTTACTTTGCGTTATTCATATTCATTCCATTACGACCCTCCTCCCTTCTGTCTTCAGCATCCCATGATGCATTTCGTTCAGACTGCTGGGCAGATGTGTTTGTGGTGCTGAAGCATCTGCAGAAATGTTAAAAAAAAAAAGTGGACACCGAACACTAAACCGGAAAATAATCCTTAAAACTGAGTAACTCACTTGTTTGTATTAAGTTACGCTGTAGTATTAAACTACACAGAGGCGTAAAAGAGACAACCAGATTATTCTATTGATCCTAGCAGAGATCCCTTCCCCAACCCACATGACAGAGCAGCTGGCTGAGAGCGGCCTCATCTGGAACTGCCATCAGTCGCTTGTTAAATGCAGTGTGCGAGCGGGGTGGGAATGTGGCAGTATGCAGTCTCAGCCAATCCATAAGCAGACACTGGGAACTGTGCACACAAGCTGCAGGTCACACAGCAGTTTTTTCAGTGTGTGGGTGTATGTGGGCTGCATGCCTATGCTGGACCCAACCACGATACAGAATCTGTGCTCCCCTCTCTTTCTCCGAATCCCGTCTATGTAATTGATCCCAGACTGGACATTTGAGTTGCCAGCAGCGATTCATATCATTTTTATCTTTTAGACAAGCCCTCTACTGCTTCCAGATGGCGAAGGCACTCCAGGGTTCAAGTTTGTTTTTGAAAAAAAGGGGGGTAATGCTTTAATGTCTTTACCTTACAAAAACCCCGCAGCAAACGGAGAAACCGACATCAGTGACGTACAGCCTGCAGCAGATGTGTGTCGCTTTCTGAAACCTGCGAGCTGTCCCGCCGATCACTTGTTGTTTACCTTTGTTGGTGCTTGTTTTTGTGGCCGCTGTATGTGTGAATGAAAGCTTTGTACGCTGGAGATAGTGGCTGTGGTTGAAAAACAGCTGGTGGAGCAGCACAGTATGAATCCATGTCAGATATTTGTTCTGATTTATTAATATTCTTTTTCCCTGGAACATTAGATAAACAATTCAAGATGTGTCTGTGCTTAGAAATTACACTCATCCACTTTTTCCAGTGTGCATGTCTGCATAATCAGAATCTATACATTTTAATCCTTTTATGTGCCAGCAACAGCTACTCAGACAAATATACTGAGGTTGGTTCCCATCTGAAACATTCATTGGACAACTTCCATGTCTGGGAAGTTGAGTATCCATTTAAGAACCTTGTACATTTGCAAAGGGAACACAAAAGAAGAAGTAGTTTCCTGCTGATGATGTGTTTTTTTTAACCTTTGTCTTACAGATGAGACATCTGTAGAAGTGAAGTTACAAGCTAAAAAAAGAGCGTAGATAACATCAAGCTGGCAATAGAAACTGTGCTACACGGTGTAAACAGTGTCTCCAATGCACAAATATCTTCTCTAATGTAAATGTAAAGATTATATTTGGCAGATGTATGTGGACCTTTGGTTTACTTCCAATCTCAAAAGATCAAACAAGAGCATTCCCAGACTGCATACCTTTACCAAGGATGCTCCATTCCCTTTATGAGGAATCCTGCTCGCAAACAGACAAAAGCCCACAAGGCTAATGCTGTATTTCTTATCTGAACAAGAATTATCCTTATTCACCCGCCCCCCAAAATAAGAGCTAATCAGGCCATGATTCTGTGAATATACTGACCAAGCCCTCAGGTGTTTGAGGTATGGATATTTATTTTTGGGTGGATGGAAACTTTAAGGCAGCAATGGAAAAGGCTCATTTTCATAGTTTTAGTATGGAGTTGTATTGAATTACCAGGACAGAACGATGTTAACATTCCAAGGAGAGAGGTGTGGTAAAAGTTGTTGGTCTGCTCATTTTTGTGACTGTTGCTATCACTGCAAACCCCTCTGTGCACTCCCTACGTTTCACATTTTCCCATCATTCTAAAGTTGGCTAAACACAACTGTGAGGTTTTACTAGAATTGATCAAAATGAACGGAGTAATTTGACTGTCAAGCTCGTAGAAAGTTTTCTACTCCATTTATTAAACCGCTTGGCACACATTGCAGTTTCCTTCCAAAATCCACAAAAGAAATCAGATGAGATGAATATCAGAGGGGAGAAAGACAGAAGGTGGAGTCCTGAACATCTATCAGAGATAACGGGGATTCTCACAGAAAGGAGCGGACTGCTGGTCGACTCGCACACAAACACCCGCATGTATGAGGAAAAATGATGCCCCGTGATGCAAATCAGAAGAAGTTCCTGGAGTCTCTGCGAGACATCAACGTCAGATCTGTGGTTGGATAGCAGCAAACTTGAATTGACTCTTCTAATTCTCTTTGGACGAGTGGTAAAATATCTTACCACAAAATTCTGCTGAAAGCTGCCTGATGATTTCAAAAGTAGACTTTCAACAAAGATTATATTTGAACAACTGGGTAGACAAAATGTTTTAGAGACTTTCACATCACTAGATGACTAATCCATTTGGCTGCAGAGACTCTCTGACTGGGACCACCATCAGGGTTGTTATCGTCTTTCAGCTGTATCTCAACACCATATAGATCATTTTGCTTGATTATCATGATATGCGGTGGGGATATTAGGCTGCTCACCAACAAATACTGACACTGTTATTCTCTTGTTCCAGCATTAAAATTAAGATCATTTAATGATAATAAAGTAATCCTCCAAGACTTCCCCTCTCTCCTCCCAGTCACTTGATCATCTTCCCAACTTTCATTCCCACACTGAAGCCTCAAACAAAAGGCAATTGGAGCTAGCAACTATCTGGAGCCTTGTTCTCCCTGTGCCTCTGTACTCTGGCTTCCTCCCACAGTCCAAAAACATACATATTAACTAGGGCTGGGCAAGTCAACTCGTTATTATCGCGTTAACGCATTGATTATTTAACGCCAATAATTATTTTATCGCGCATTAACACGTTTTTTAAATTTTTTTTAATAATTTTCGGGGGGGCTTTTGTGCCTTTAATGGATAGGAATGTTCAGGGAGACAGGAAGCAGGGAGCAGAGAGAGGGGGAATGACATGCAGCACAGGGCCATCCGATGCAGGACTTGAACCGGGGCCAGCTGCAGCGAGGACTATAGCCTCTTGTACATGGGGTGTCTGCTCAAACCACTATGGCACAGATCACCCCTGTTTTATAGGCTTTTATTTTGTAAAAGTCTGTTGCTCACAGGCTTTTATTTTGTAAAAGTCTGTTGCTGTCTGCTGCGGAACCGGAAAAGAAAGTAATCGGCGGATCCACCAAACATGGAGAAGGGTACGGAACTTTTACTCGGCCATTTTCATTTTAAAGTTCTTCCAGACGGCGGAGTCGACAGAACCAAAGTCATCTGTAAACTCTGCCAAGTTGAATTGTCTTCTCAGCGTAGTAGTTCCAGTCTAAAATATCACTTAAAGGCACAACACACAACTGATAGCAGCAAGTCATTCAAGGAAACAGACAGTGGAGCGAGGCTTCTACATAAAAACTACAGAAAGATGCTGATGTTAAAAGTGTGTTTGCCCAACAAATGTTATGGCACTTTCATTCAGCACATTTAAAATAAAGCTAAATGCTAAAAGCTATACACTACTTTTGGATTCATTTTTGGATTTTGCGTACAAATGCGATTAATCGTGATTAATCAGGGAAATCATGTGATTAATTAGATTAAACAGTTTAATCGTTGCCCAGCCCTAATATTTACTGTTTTTTCTAAAGTGAACATGTGTGATTATTATCTGTGTTGGACCTGTGATGGACTGGCAGCCTGTCCAGGGTGTGTGCTGCATGATGGTAGCTGATGGGATAGGCTGTTGTTTTATTTACTCTATTGTGTTCATGCCATTTAAAATGTTTAAATCACTTAATTCTATGTGTTACTGGTTTTAATTATGTTTATTTCGCTAAATAGAAAGCACTTTGGGACAGTTTCTGCTGTTTTTATGTTGCACCATGAATAAAGATGATCTTTCAACACCGGCGAAACTCAACCAAAAATCCACATGAATCCATTATTAGCATTAAGTTGCAGTTTGTTTTTGTTTAATTTTAGAATACTACTGAAGACTTTCGAATGTGTTTTAAACTTTTTTTTACAGCATCTGTAAAAATAACACAAGCTTCTGACAAACCTGTGCACTCTGAATCACGATGGACCTCATGGGATTATGTTCAAGGCTGACAAACTCTGCTGTAAGAACCATCAGCTTTCTCTCTGCAGCTGTGATTTCTGCCAGTCTTGAATCAACAAGCTTCGTGCCAACCGGCATCATGCACATTCACGCTTGGACAACTCAGCAGTGTGCTCGTAAATTACTTGCAGGATGTAGTTTTCCGACAAGACGAAGGAGTTAAACTATGTTTGACATCTCCGTTACACCAGTGGAAACAAAACAGTAATTTCAGTGTCATGCTGAAAGCTTTTTTTAAGCTAAATCTTGGTTTAATGGAAACATCTCAACGTTTAGCTTGTCGACATGCCACACTGTTGAGCTTCTGTTGAGAGATAATTTAGTGTTGTACATCTGGTGAGAAATTGGATAATGTCACAAAATGATCTTCAAATGCTGCAGCATAAACTATTTTAACAAGAAAAGAAAGGTCACAGTGACAGTAAATTATGTCATCTTTGGAGAAAATAATAAGTTAACATCTGTCCAAACCAATTTAAGCGGCTTTCGTTTTAGGTTTTTACTCTGCGCTCTCACAAGCTTCCAGATACCCTCACTGATTCCACTTATAACTAAACGGCGACAACATGGAATGATTTGTAATTTCAGTTTATCCAACACTGTGAATGTTGGTTCTTTATTACAGTGAATTTCTATTCAGACGCAAAAAGCAAATGGAAAATATGTGTGGTTCATATGTTCCTGGAGTCTCCACTGTCCGGTGACAGCACAGTCACAAGATGTTAGGAAGTTACAAACCGCTACCGAGAAAAATATTCCAGCACATAACCATGTTAAAACCCTAACTTTTTATTCACACTTTTGATTAAACAGTATGTAGAGTATATTATCCATACCTTATGGAGGCAATGAAAGACAGAATGTGGCCACATAAACACCATTTATTTATGATTATGAGCTCATCAGCCCCTGTCATCAGTTTGCGATCACAAATTAATCTAAACAGGACAATAATCTGGTAACACAAGAGGGTTAAAGTAGAAGCAGGAACAATCATTACAGTTCTAAAGTGATGAAGAAGAGTAAAACTTCAGCACATAGGAGTGACCATATCAGGACAATAGGTGGAACTGGGCAGTGACACTTTAAATACTGTTGGGGCCATTTGATATCATCTAATACTTTGTGGCCTGATAATTATTTAAATATGGATTTATTTAAAAAACAATAGAATAGAAACAGTGAATCTAGCTGACATCATAGTGAACTGTGGGGACGGTGTATTGACTTAACACTAAATGAAAACAGCTGATAGTCTTGGGAGTCAGTCGGGGTGAACGATGTTTTGGAGTCAGCACACAAACCCCTTTAAATTACAACATCTACAGAAGATGCTCCAAGAGTGTGAAACTTGTCCTAAAGAAGATTTGTTTTGTTGTCTCTTTTACAAAATAACAAAAGGCTTACCGCCTCCCTCCGTTGGTCACATAGATTTTATGAACACGACATCAAACTGTAAAATCCCAAAAAGAAACACTCGTTGCGTCATCCTGAATATCCCCATCTAATATGATCTTCTGACTAAACGAATTAAGCAAGAGAAAATGCTTCCAAAAAGCCTAAAGCTCTGGATTATTGCATGTTTCCCTTGTTCTTGGGTCTCAGCTGTCATGGGAGTCTGTGGAAAACAAAGAGGCCTATGACAGACCACCTGCTCCGAGAGGATTGTGGGTATGAGCTACTGTACATTAAACAGCTGAACCGGGAGCAGTCTGAGCGTCCCGTTGGGACAAAGACTTGAGAAGGGGCAGTGGAGGGAGGCTGGTGTGGAAGAGGTGGTATCGTGGAAATTGCTGCAGAAGTCAGATATGAATGTGGCATATCTGCTCTTAGAGTCCTGATTAGGGTTGCCAACTCCCTGAAAAATAAATAAGGGACACCTCATTAGAAGGGCCAGCCGAAACCGATTGCCTTCACCCTTCCTAGCCTGGTGAATTTTTTAGCCCCTTTTTTTGTGAGTGAAACAATTTTTTAACTATTTGACTCGAACCTAATTTGAATTAGATGCATATTTTTGAGTGACATGAACACCTGGAAAACTAATTATTATCCAGCAATTCACTTTAATATAAAATAACAAAATTAACAGAATAAAATAAGTATCTTTCTTAAAGGAGAAGTTCGTTTTTTTTTACCTGGATCTGTGTCTTTATTTCACCAATACTTTAAGACGAATGAATTAAAAAAGGTTTTTCCCCGTTTGAGTAAAAGTACTATTGCACTGTTAGCTCATAGTTGCTGTGTTGTTATTTTGTAGCAGAGTGGTGCAAAAAGTCTACATGTCTGTTCATCATTAAGTGGTTTCATAGTTACATGGTTCTGTAAAAGCATTCAGAAAACAATACAGCAATGTACTGATATTAGAAAATGTAGTTTGTACTTTTAAAAGTAAGTTCTTCAGTACTTTAACTTGAGTAAAATTTTGAGCGACTTTTACTTGTAGTTGAGTAAGATTTGACCATGAGTATCAATACTTTGACTCAAGTATTGGAGTTGAGTACTTTGTCTCCCACTGCTTAAAGTAGTGTCGGCGTCTGCGTAACTGCCATGTATGCTGCTTTGTTGTCTTCCGCTATCTTCTCAGTACCTCCTCGACCAATGTGCTGACAGCGTATTCTCGTGTCTGAATATGCTGTCAGCTCATTGGTCACAGAGCAGGACAGGGCCTGGGAAAAAGTTTACCGTACATTTTCATATAAAGCCCCCTGTTATTAATTTCCATTGGCATGATACTGCCCATTTTTAGATTCTCACAGTAATACGGGGCAAAGTGCGTCCCTTTTCAGCTCAATACGGGACAGGTGCTTTTGTTTCTAAATACGGGACGATTCCGTTTTTCAAGGGACGGTTGGCAACCCTAGTCCTGATGGACAGTGGTCAAGTCTTTGCTCAGTACATAAATACTCCACGCTACATTAGCCACCAAAGCCTTTCCACATGTTGTTTGCTGAAGGCCTCCGTGGTGCTTAAACCCCAATCCCCCTTCTGGCTGTTTCCAGGTCAGCCCGTCCAGGACTTCCCACACACTCCCTGACATGGACATGCTTTCAGCTTCACAACAGGGGAGAGCGCCAGGTCAGGTGTTGTCCTGTGGTTTTGAATACCCAACACTGCAAAAAAATAGCAGTCAGAAGCTCAACTGTGTATTCTTCTGTCAGAGGGATGAAACAGGACTGCGTGAGTTTAAGCAAAGCAGAAAAATCAGATCTCTCCACTGGTCACATAAAACGACATTTGATTCGAGTACATCTTTACCCAAGTATATGTATACACTGGAAAAAATGCCCCTCCAAAAATAAGTACGAAAAACAACAAATACAAGAAGTTTTTGCTTGAAATAAGCAAAAAAAATCTGCCAATGGAACTAGTGAAAATCGGCTTGTCAAGATTTCTTGAAATAAAATGTGATATTTAGGACTTTTGAGATAAAAGTGATCTTGAAATTAGCTTAAAAACCTCTTCAAATGAAAAAAAAAGCTTGTTTCATGTGAAATATGACTCAAAACTATTTGTTTTCAAGACTTTTTCACTTAACAAGATATTCAAGATGTATTGTATTAAAACAAGTCCCTATATCTGGCTGAAATAGTACTTGTTAGGCAGTTGTGTCTTAAATTAAGTGTAATGAGATACTCAATGAGACAAACATACTTGGTAAGATTTAGATTTTTTCCAGTGTATAGATTTTCTTCTTGTTTGGAGAAAAATGCAAAACAACAAACCAACGAGTATGTTATGGTATAAGTTTTGGGAAGATCCATTTGTTCTCATCAGTAAACTGTTGTTTCGTTTAGAGTTCATTCTTATTTTAAAGTGTATACATGTGTTTAGCTCTGGGGACCCAGAAGACAAAGTATCATTGTGTGTGCTCCTCTTTTTTAATATTGGTTTCAAGTGGAAATCATTTCATAAATCCAATATTTTCTATGTATTCATGTGTGGGATCAATTTTGTGTGCCTCCAAACCAGATCAGGACATCAGTTAGAAAACAAATACATGCCTGCAGAGCAGCAGTTACGTGGAAATGTTCTTCAAAACAGCATTTTGTGCTTATGTGCTCCTGGGGCTCGGTTGAGGAGAGAGGCCTCCTTCCTGCCACTCTTGTCCCAAGGCCAGTCAGCTGTGGCTTTGCTCTGCTCAGTGATTCAGACGGAGGCCCAGCAGGAAGCCCTCTGCAGAGGAGGCCAGCATGGTAAGGACGAAGGCTTTGAGATGAGATGTGAGCTAGGAAGGAAGTGGAGGTCACGAGGAGGGTGGTAGGCTGCTGTGTTATGAGCTCACACTTCTACACAGCTCTGCTTACCTCTTCTCTGCCTGCCGGCAGATAAATGATGATAGAGCCAAAACATACGGAAGGCTGGCTAATATGCAGTATGTTAGCCTGAGTAATACAACAGCAACGCTCCACCTCCTCAATGTGTGGTCCGTGACACAACTGTCAGCTGAAGAAAAAGCAGGGAGGAGGAGGAAAGCTCACAGCTGCCGGCGGCTTGAGATGTATGGGACTCAGGTCTGAGAACGGTGGGGGACAGAGTACAGCACCTACAAGTAAGAGCAAGTCAACATCGCTGGAAACCTGCCAACTCTCACTCTCACATCTAAATAAAGTTAGAGGAAAAATACAAGAAAATCAGAATCTGATTAGACGGTAAGTGGAAACACATCCACACTACTCATACTTCTCATCCAGATACTGAATCATCTTTCCAATACTGGTGGTCCTCTGAAATAAGAGGTTGGATTTGCCTTCAACAAAGCCAGTGGTAATGACTGATCTAATCACAGGGCACACTCAAGGAACCCACCTGTTTTGCCAGCTTTGCTCTCACATAAAGTGCAGTCTTGCCAAGAGCTCCCATTCTGGGCGGGTGGCACATGTTGGGGTGTCAGTAATGTGTTACGCAGATCCCTGTACAGTCTCAGCTATCTGGGTCCGATCCTGTTCTCTCATCTGTTGCCAAAGACAAAAAAAAAGTTGCTAGACCTCGGCCTGGCCGGATCTGCTCAACGGGGCACCGCACCTGAAAGCTTTTAGGTGCTCAGAGCGTCCAGATAAGATAAAACCTCTCCTTTGTCCCGAACACTGAGGCCAACTCCTCCCACGCCGATCCAAAACATTTTTTTTCTAAAAAAACTCACATTTTCCAGTTGCCTTGTTTCTTCCTTCCTTTTTTTAAAAAAAAAGTTGCAAGTAGACGGGCAGCAAATCAGGCAGGCAGCCAGCAGATGTGGTGGGCCCTTGTGTGCAGGACTGCAGTGTATAGAAAGGATGTGCTTCACCAGTAAAGAATTTGGTCAGCTCTTACTCCAACAGAACGGTACTTACTGCTGCCATTAAGGACAAGTCGTACTCCTTTTCTCGTTCGTCACATTTCTGATATTATAGTCTGAAGCAGCCGCCTTGCTGCACTGGCATTGACTTACATTTTTCAAGTTTCCGAGTTTCAAATGTAGAATTTATGGTAAGTATATACAATAAAGATTCTCTGTCATCTGCATGTTCTCTGTCAGTTGTTCCCAGAGATTTCAGTCCCTCTGTCCTCTTCTTCTTCTGGAATGTGCGGCAGCGTCATGTGACGTTGGCGTCATTATAACCTGTGAATGTTGTATTTATCCATGTTATTTCTCTTTTTTGTAAAGTTTAAGTAAACATCTTCGTGTTAATCATTTCCATTTCATAGACTGTTAAAAGCTATCAGTTATATTTATATAGTTATAAGTTGTCATTTATTTTAAAGTTACAAACGTATTGTCATTATTTTATATGTTTGTCATATTTAAGGTGAAATCAAACTTAAGTCATGGTGGCCCTGTGGTGTAAAACATCGGAACATTGAACAAATGTTGTGCATTCAACATGTCCAACAACAGTTTTGTTCTGTTATGTTGTTTGTTTTCTGAAATGCACCTCAGGGCCACTGTATGAAATAACACCTCTAACCTATATTTAAATCAAATTATCTGTGCAATTGAAGTTAAAGGGATAATCCGGAGTAAAATGCACTTTAGATTAATTTACGGGATGTTGGGAGTACATACGTTGAGTTGACATCAAAATCATGTCATTCGGATGTGTTTTGAGAATTTCGATTTGACCGTTTTTAGCCAAAAGCCGTTAGCCTGGAAGTGAATGGGGCATATGATGTCACCGCTACAAAACGCTATTTTTATACCTCTTCTACAGCTCCAAACAACATAACACTTACGTGGTAGTGAGTAGAGGGTCCCTAAAGCCAAACCAAAGTGTCCCGAGGTCTTCATGTGGTCGGATATAGAGTCCAGACTGAATTTAATCAAGCCAGTACCTTTCCGGAAATGTGTCTGCTGCAGCTGCCGCTACAGACCGTGGTGAAGTTGGTTTGATGTTGGTTTGAAAAAAAAGACACCTTATTTCCTTATTGTAAATATCTGTCGAATATTCAAAAGTGGAAAATATTCAGAACAGCTGTCAATCGTCCCAGGAGTGGACGTCCCAAGGTCAGAAACCCAAGAGCTACATCTCAGACTCTGCAGGCCTCAGTTAGCATGTTAAATGTTAAAGTTTAAGACAGCACAGTTAGAAAAAGACTGAACAGGTATGGCTTGTTTGGAAGGGTTGCAGGAGAAAGCCTCTTCTCTATAAAAGAACATGGCAGCACAGCTTAGGTTTGCAGAGCTGCATCTGAACAAACCACAAGACTTCTGGAACAATGTCCTTTGGACAGAGCAGACCAAAGTGGAGATGTTTGCTCATAATGCACAGCAGCACGTTTGGAGGAAACCAAACACAGCATATCAGCACAAACACCTCACACCAACAGAAAGGAATCAAGGTGTTGCAATGGTCCAGTCAGAGTCCAGACCTCAGCCTGACTGAGATGCTGTGGTGGGACCTTCAGAGAGCTGTGCAGAAACCAGAGCTGCAAACCTCAATGAGCTGAAGCAGCGCTGGAAAGAAGAGTGGGCCAAGATTCCTGCACAGCCGTGAGAGAGACTGATAACGTCACACAGGAAACCATTACTTCAACTTTCTGCTGCTGAAGGTGCTGCTACAAGCTGGTGGACTTTTTACACACTGCTTCTGCATTTTGGTTTAGGTTTTGTGTCACGATCTGATGAGAAGCGTGGACCCCGGAGCAGAGACACAGAAACAGGTGAAGTAGATGGTATTCCAAAAAGTATATTTATTTGAGGATGGCGTAATCCAATATAATCCAATATTCCAAAAACATGAAACAAGACGATTAAACTCTTGAAGACCAGAATAACGTAGTTAATGCAAAAACAATCTGGCAAAGAAAAGGGGAAGCAACCAAATATTTAAAGAAGGAAGAATAATTAACAAACAATAGAAAACTGGTGGGTCAGGGCAGCATGGCATCCCCTCCTCCTGCTGGTGGAAGGAAAAACCAGGAAAAGAAAAGAAACACTTAAGCAGGCCCTGGAGTTGCAGCAGTGGCAGTGACATTTTGTTCAATAAACAATGTAAAATATCAGGCATTGTTGTTCATTCAAGGTTGTACTTGTTTGATTTTAAAACCTGTTACACACTAGAAGTTTTTCTTGGATGTACTTTCTTTTTTCACCTGCCTGTATGCTGGAATCATGGACAGATTCCATTCTTTCAACTTCTCCTTGTAAAGAAAATTACAGGCAGCCACAATTTACAAATTCATCTTAGAAAAAGCGGAAACATTCTGGACATCAGCCTTCACAGGCTTTTTTGCTCTCTTAAAAGAATCATCACTCTGAAACGTATTAACATGTTTGAACTGGAAGTCCAGTCTGCACTCAGAAACTGTTCTCATTTATACCATCTGTTTGTTGTCCAGCAGAATTCTGAATATAGCCCTTCTCTCCTCTTCAAAAAAAGAGCTGAAGATGAAGCCATTACTAATTAGAGCCTTCTCGGCAGACCGGGGCTGCCTCTTGTGAGAGCAGGTTTATGGACTGCTTGCAGGGCAGCAGTGCCGAGCCTCTGCCTCTTCTGTTGCTGCCTGCAGGCCCAAACATCAGCCACATTTTACTGCATGAAACCACTAATGATGCTCACTGTTTGTCTCCTGAATCGAGTTTAAACAGAGACTTTTTTCTTGCAAATGAGATGCTTGTATGAGGATTTAGAGGCTTCTATCCATGTACGAATTATGCAAAAGGCTGCATTTTGAAGTTCTCCCTGCCCAGCTTTCATGTGTATGATCTCAGATGAGACTCTAGTGATCAGCAGATGCTTTGGTTTGTATTTTGACCGCCTCTTTAAGGGTAAACATTAACCTGCATGTGTTTCTGTGGGAGCCCTCGGAGATCCCAACCTTACCCTTGTTTTCATGTCACGTTGGAAGTGATGGAATTTCTGAAAAGGCTATCTCCACCAGTCTCTTCAATAATGTATGAAGCAATCGCGTCATCCCGACACCCTATATGTTTCTCTCTGGGGTTCAGCCAGTGGCCCAGTCATGAGTGGAGAGCTGGAGAGACAGGCAAAATGGAGCAACACTGGGGAGGTGGAAACACTGATGAATAATTAAATGTGAATCCAGTGTAGTTTGACAGAAATCTCCCTGTCACTCCTCTGGCCTCGCTCAGTTATTCTCAGTGCGTACAGCGGTGTGGACCAGAGAGGGCACATGCTATCAGCACAGTGGTGGACCTCCTAACTTTAGATTTCCACTTGTGGCGTCACACAGGATCTGAGGATGATTCTCTTTTTCTGCTCGCTCCTCTGCTGGCTGGCGCTTCCTCTACAAGGTAAAGGCTCATTGTGTTTTAGCTCTCTTTAACAAAGAGGTTCAGGTGGAGGCAAGTTGAGGCAAGTTGCCTTTCTCTTTACAGCAAAGCAGTATCATTATTTTGTCAAACTGCTGAGCACAGCCAGAGGGAGAGTCATAAAATCTGATCTATCAAACGGGCCAGAGTATTAAATTATGTGTTGTTTGTCCCAAAGAGCTGACACAGTCCATTCCTAACAAACTGTGAGGTCTTGAAAATGTTTCTGACTGCACTTGCTAATGAATAAATCTGTCAATACTGAGGTAGTTTAGCTGTGTTCAGAAAACAACAAGAGCTCTTCTTTTCATGTAATTATAGTAACTGACTCTAGCTGCCTTGTGTTACAGGTCTGGAGATATTTGATCCTGAGGAGGTTGAATACATTCGCTACAATGCTACCGCAACTGTAGGAGGCTCGGTCACCTTGGACTGCGGCTCTGTTATGCCCACCATCTTCATCTGGGGCTTCACCAAACCAGGAACCGATAATAATGTAGCAGTGGCGCACAACTACGGGCAAGGCCCGAAGCTCCAGCCTCAGTCCAGCAGCCCGGGCCGCATACAGCTGCACGCTAACACATCTGCTTTAGTCATTGAAGAGCTCGAGAAGGACTCAGCCGGGATGTACACCTGCCAGGCTTTATATGACACAGACGAAGGAGCCAGGATTACCTTTTACTTCACTCGACTAGATGTGGAAGACAACTAGTGATCTTCAAAACATAAGCTTCGAAGCAGAACTTGGTGATCTTGAGGTTGGCTTTGCATGAAATTTTGAACACGATGTGGACGTCCCTCCCTCTCTGCTGTGCTTCAGCTCTGTTCCCAGAGTCCCCCCCTTCAGATGTGGCTGTGATCCAAACACACAGGCCAGCAACCCGTGATCGACACCACTTAGAGACTCCTTCTGGCTCTGACTGATTGTTTTCTCACAGATAGTGTGAATTGTTGCATTTCACATTAGAAATAATAGGAGGAGCCAGATTTCCACCAGTTTCAGCAAATATAATATCAAGTTATTTTTGTTTAAGGTATCAAGATTTGCTTTAAAGATTTGGTTCATGCAGACTATCTTGGAAAATGTAATCTATTGTCTTTATTACTTATTATTTATGCTTTATTATTTATTATCAATGGAGATTGTAACTTGCAGCACATCATCAGATACATTCACCTTAGCGAACTATCTATCCCCTATTTGATTTTCTTAAAATTTTGCTAATTATAGCTATGAACCTACTCTGTATTGACTCAGTTCTGTTCAGTTTTATTTGGTATCTCTGGCCTCTGTGAGTTACTCTAAATATGTGGAATTCTTTATCACCTGGCAGTTTAAAAATGTATAAATAAGCTAATAATGGAACTCTGTCACATCCGAACACCCTGAGACATGAAAAATAAACCCATTCCTCCAGGCTACACAGATGCCTTTACACAAACATGACCACAAACACTATTGGTCTCTGTTTTCATCTGAAATAGTTGCTATTAAAGTATAAAGTTTTGACATAGAGGTGATTAGAACTACCGTTAGTAACTGATCTTAATACCAATATATAAACGGCATCTATGTTTGTGCATGTGTGCCTCACATCAGGCACAATGATAGGGGAAGAAAATTTCACCCAAAAAAAGTTCATTTCAAGTGATTTCATTTCAAATCTTTTTAGTCATTGTAGGAAGCCGACACAACCTGTAAAAATCAGTTTCGTAATGTCAAACATGAACCCGGAGTTTTGTCAAGCTGGAGAAAACCTGCACTTTGTAACAAAGTGAGAACACCAGCCTGATGTGTAACACATACTGAAACACTTTGATCAGTGGAAGACTGCACCATTGTCTCCTGCAGACATGTAGACCTGCGGGTTGTGGTAACCATTTCAAACACTTTCCCAGTCGAGTTTTTCCCTGATTATTAGAACCATCTGGGCTCTGGGTTCATTAGACAAGACCAATTTTTTGTGCTTTGTTTTCCATTTAAATATATCGTTAATTACAGTTCCTGTTTCATTCTAATAAGTACGCCGCTGAGTTGTTTTTCTTTCTTTGAGGGCATCAGACTGTGCTTATTATTCAACTACTGTGTGCTGTGACTTTCAGTAAAATGATCACCTGTGGCAGGCTCAGGGCTAAGCAACCCATCTCACAGTTTTAGAGAACAATACTCGAAGTTGAAAACTCTTTGAATAATTTCCGGGAAACTTTCAGCCTGTATGTACTGACGGATACCAAAACAAGTGAACCTGACTGAAACTGCATAGTGAGCTGTGTTAAAGCTTAAGCTTTGCTTGTATGATCAGGCTCATCAATTCACAACTGTGTGATCACACTGAATTTACAGGAAGTGGGGGGAGTTAAATGAGCTTTTTCCACCTGATGGTACCCAACAGGTGCAGTTAACAAATGCAGCTGTTCTAACAGGATGAAATAGCAGCTACGTGGCCCTTCTTGGACCAGGACCCGAGTCTGATCACAAATACAGAGCAGATATCCTTGAAGGGGAAATTGGATTATTAGTCTTATAGAATGTGAGCACATCATCTGCAGGGACCCGCTGGAATGCTGTTGGACTTCAACCAACTACAACATGCTTCACTTGTGGTTTGTGACATCTCAAGGATAAAACCGCCCCGAGGCTGAATCAAGCAAGTTAACAACACACTGCCCGATTCTTAAGAATCGCATTCATTCAGGGTGTGCTGGAGAGGGGAGTGAGAGGAAGAATAGTGGGCGGAGGGAAGAGGGACTGGCGTTAACAGGTCGGCTCTGCAGCAAGGGGCAAAAATTCCAGGGTGGACAATGAGCTTTCTTGTTCCCATGGGCTCCTTAATGAAGGGGTGTAGCTGCGTGGGTAGAGGGAGCAGAGCAGGACTGAGGGAGAGTGCCGACTGACAGACGTGGGAGATGGAGAAGAAGCTCATTTAGAGACAACCTTGCCCTTATCTTCTCCTCATCAGCCCAGGCTGCATCTGTCAGCATGCCCTTTCCCTCCCCAGACCATTTCCAGCTTCATTTCCGACCCATTGTTTTGTTCCTTTTGCTTCCAAATAGCTGAAATGGACACTTGAATGAGCCACAGCATGGAAATAAAGTTAAAGCTGAAAGGAAACTTAACGTGACTGTGCAGAGAATGGCCAGTTCATGTCATTATTCTGGACCATTAGTTACTTTCTGTTTTGGTTGCTGACTGAAAAAAAATCAAATCAGGATATATCAAATACATTTTAGGGTTTCAGGGCTGAGAAACCGAGGCAGCCTATTCCTGGGAAAGAGCTGAGTTCAAGTCAAGCGAATCTGATGAACGTAGCCAGACATAATCGCGCTACAGCCGCCTTCAGCACTAAAAATAACTGCAGGAAGGGGCTGTGCCACGCCTCAGCAGCAAAGCGAGTAAATCTGGGTGCCAGGAATATCTACTATACCATCACGGGGAAGAGAGATGCCAGGCGAGCCGGGGCCTGAGGACTGGCAGCCAACTCTGGCAAAAAACACAGGCAGACAGGCACCAAGCGTGGAAAGCCTGCACCACAGTCATCCTCAGTGTTGCACAGCCAGGCCTGTCATCCGCCTGCTGCAAGCCTATCAAATCCAATCCGCCAGCGCACCAGGGAGATTATTCTAAAGCCAACAGAGGGTGTGAACTTTTAGAAAAGGGGTTTGGCCAACACAAGCTGACATCTGAGAAGAGTCTGCTGCAAGTGTTTTATGAATGAGTAACTCGTCTTCCTGCTGTATGAGACATACCACAGCATGCTTTGCAGAGATATTAAAGCTACACCCACAACTTTATATGTTGCCAACAACTTCTTTTTGCACGCACTTAAAGGGTCTGTTTACTCAAATCCAATGTAGGCCAAAGTGCTATCTATATTTCATGAGATCTTTCCCTCCAAGTGCAAATGCAGAATACATTTTTGCTGCATAAATTACTGAAGATTCTGCCCACAGCCTCAATAATGTGGATTAAAAGAAGTGAACTTGCATTTTTTTTTTAAACCACGTGAAACATTTTTCAGTTGCTCATGACATTTGTGCTTAACTTTAGATTTTTTTCCCATTTCATGTGGCTGAAAACCTGCAACTTGCATTAGAGGGCTGCGCAAACAGAAATTCTATTTTAATGTAACTGCTCCACTTGTCCCAACAGATTGGGGCCAGTAGGTCAACAGCGCTCTCAAAGCAACAGTGCATTTCGTGTAAAGTGATGAGCCATCATGTATTCAGTGAAGCAAAGAGCAGCAGCCTCAAACTGAACAGTGAAGGGAGTGTTCACCCCATTCAGGGGTCACTGCAGTGGAACAGCCCATCGCAGAGCCACATCAAAGGCCTGCCAGAAATATCGATGGGTTTGGACCGAGGATGGGAAATTCACTACAGCGATCATTCATCCGGCGCTGCACATGAAGGAGGGGAAGAAAGACATTCAAAGTGGGTTCTTGTTGGCTCTCCCATATCTTCTCTTTATATTATTAAAAAAACTTTACACAGACAATTGCTAATCTCCACACTTTAGTGGAACACAGAAGGACAAAACAGCAAAAAATAAAAAGTATTTCTCATCCAAGGGCATAAATAATATAAAAGACAAACTTTTTTCTTTTAAACAGATACATTCATATGAAATAATATTTTACTACTACAAAAAAATAAATAAGTCATCTAAAGAGTTCTTGATCTTTTACGAGTCTTCCCTCCAGTGGGATACAGTTTCTGTCTTTTTGTTTCTCTCCATCTGGCTTTGCTCTCAGTCTTTTGGAGTCGTTTTTTTATTCCCTCGCGTCACTCGTCTCCCTTCGGTTCTGCGTCCTTGTCACCGTAATGTGCAGTGTCTCTGACTATCCCATCACCCGTCTTCCTTCTTTCACTGTGACACATCCACCTCTCTCTCTGCCCAGTTTCTCAGAACTCTCCACATGTGGGGGAGTGTGCTTGCGTGTGGGCTGCAGTCAGGCCTCCTGTGGGCCGGGCTGGATCAGCTCTCCTGCCAGGCTGCCGCTGCAGATCCAACCAGGCTTCTCGTCACAGTCCAAGTCTGGCAGGCCGAGACTCTCCCAGCAAACCACCGTGTCCACGCACTCTGGCTCCTCCTCTGCTGCACACAGATACAGGGAGACGAGAGTCTTTGGTTTGTACTTCATATCAAAAAAGGCATGCACAGATTCTGGAGAGGGCCTCAGTGTAATTTGCGGTGTCGCTGCATAGTTTGTCTGCAGACAACACGAGAAATGCTGATGATATAAAACCTCACTGGTATGGCATGAACAGAACAGCAACACTTCAATTTCATTGCTGAACCATGAGGGTCTTGAAGTGAGTGTTATATAATCTAATTTCCCAATTTGTGAGGACAAAGTTGACATTTTGGGGGAATATTATACTCAACTTCTAAATTTTCTAGCAAAAAGATGCCTCTGCCTCAGGCACTGGATGACCAAAAGCACCCAGACCGTAAACAACCTGGGACTTTTTTCAAGGTTTCAAGGATCTGAAATCTTTTTTTCAGCCGCGGGGCTTCTGCATTCTCCACTTAAGTCTTAGGTACAGCGCAGTTTAGGCATCAATCAAATCAATTTAAGTTTTTAAAAAAAAGAGAAAAATCTCTCTGCTTAAAGTCAGGCGACAGTGCTGGTCACTCGGCAGCTCAGAGAGCAGACAAACCAGGAAGTGCTTAACTCAATGCCACACATTTCTATGGGGCTGTGCCTCCGAAATGATCGGCTGTGAAACAGATATCACCATTTCATTGCTCTGACTCACTGCTTTAAACTCACAATTGTAGTAATTCCTTCTCATTCATTCTGGTTCTCACTCGACACACGACTTTGAATATTGTGTTTACAGATTTAGTAACTATTCCTTCAGTGCAACTTAAACAGATTTAACGAGTGGATATCAAATCTCAGATGACTGAGACAGAAAAGCTGGAATGAACAGCTGGGAATATTTGGCTAATCAGAAATGGTCAGTGCTGCAATCCCCACCTTGAAACTACTTTCTTATCATGGCTGTTATCAGGGATAAAATATCTCCCCATGAACCTCTTTTAGCCCCCCTTTAATCCCCAAAAGATCCTAGTTTCTGGTAAAAAGTTCCAATAACTGAAATGCAGCTGCCAGTCTTAATGCAAAGCAAAGCATGACAGTGGAACAAATAATTTGATCCAACTCTCAGTGAGAAAGCAAATAAGCAGATCTATTAAAATATACTTTAAAAGCAGAACTGGGCAACTTTAAATTGAAAGAAATACAAGCTGCAGGTCCATCCCTCTCTGCTGTGCTTCAGCTCTGCCTCCCCAGCCTTTCTCATCAGAGGAGATGAGAGCATGCACAGACTAAACTCACTGTTTTCAATCAGCTGCTCTTTAAGATTGCATTATACACTGGAACCCCTTTATGACAAAAGGGGTTCCAGTGCTGGTGTAAAAGCCATTTCTAAGTTGGCTCTAGCAAAGAAACTGGATTGGTTTTCCACCAGCCAGAGAGCCATGTCAAATTTTAAATGTCTAATGTTTCAACCTCCTAATTTCTGTTGGGAACAATAGTGCAGGGAGGAAGTTTATCTTCACAAAAACAGATTACAGTGTTCGTCTTATTTTCCGAACAAAATCTAATTTGTTACTGCTGTTTGAGGCCACAGTTGTTGTTTGTGAACCTCTTGCAACACTGAACTTCTCTGCAACACGCTCGCTCTTGAATTAAACAGACTAAAAGCTACAACGGCCCTGGATTTTAAACCTGGTGGTCACAACATTTTATTTGGACTGGTTGGTCTTCATAATCCTGCTCCACAGCCTCCGATATCAGCGGTTCTTTCTGTGGCCCAGCAAAGAAAAAACAGAAAGAACTGGTTCTAAGTTCAGTTTTGCCTCTAAACCAGCCCTGGAACCATTTTGGTGGGAAAAAAAAAACAGGAATAAACTGAATTTTTTCAAGGATTATCATTTGTATTCCTGTCAGGTCTCAGCGATTAAGTTTTCAGGTTTTCCTCAAGCTGTACATCTTCTTCTATAACCTCATAATTCGACAAACAGGTGTTTTGACAAAAAAATACCTACAATTATGTGAGATTATCTGAAATACCCAAAGCCAGAGAGGTTGTATGAAATGACATTCAACAGCTGCTGAGAGAAGATGCGTCTCACCAGTGCTATCTGCTGAGGAGTTTTCATTGTTTCTGATTAGACAGCATGAGTGCTGTGAGGGTGAGGACTCCTTGTGCTCATCCGCCTCGTACCCAACGTCTGCCTCCAGGTCGGAGCTGCGGCACTGTGACGGAACCTGGCCCAGAGGCACCATTTCCAGCCCATCTTGCTGGCAGGGAGCCACGCGATGCATTAGAGGCAGAGTGCCACTGGAGAACGTGCCGTTGGTCTTGTTGTAACACCTGCTTGGAGACAGAGTGAGAAGGAAAGTAAAGTGGAGGATGCTCAATAATAAGATGCCCGTTTGGTGATGTGTACAGACCCACTGACACCTCCAAGCAGTGCTCCACGTACTGCTGATTTTTCCTTCCTGCAGATAACCGTTTCCCACAAGACACAGGAAAGCCCACATGTTACCACTAACAGTATGCAGAACTATGGAGGGTGCAACAACCGACACACACTTACACAGTTGCAAGAACTGTATTCAGCAATCGGACCATGTATTAAAGCTTCAGGCGTACAACCTTTAAAACAACTGTGACAAGTTGTGGTTTTGCTTTTCTGAAAGCCGAAGTCACCAAAAAGCCGAACGTTGCAGCAAGCTTCCCTCTATCGGTGCACGATTGGACTGAGACCGCACCTCCTCTTTTTCCAGCAGCCGGAGGTAAATAAACATAGGGCTCATTAGGTCCGCTGGCTGGGTGCACAAAGAGTAAACTGTGATGCTGGGGACGCTTAAGTACATAAACAAGACAAGCAGGAGGTGTGTGTGTGTGTGCGTGCTTGGCCCTCACAAACTCCCTCCCAAACACTTCTTGTCAGCTGCATCTTATGAAATACAAGCAATGTTTACCATTCTCAGCACAGCTTTACTCTGCAATAACCATGAGACTCATCCTTTTTTATTTCAATTTCCACCAAAAATATACATATTTTTTCAAAAAGTAGCAGGCTGGTTTTTAATGGGATTTCATGTTCCCACACACCTAAAAGCTCATTGTGCTTTTTCTGCAGGAACATAGCGATTTACTGGGTGTAACTGGATACAATTAACAACTAATAAATTCTCTAACCTGTTGTTGTTGCAGAGGTTCTGACAGCTCATACAATCCGAAGACTCTGTTTGAGGAAGAGCTGTGTACATGCTTCCCCCCTGACAAAGCAACACAAACAGCAGATTAAACAAAGCCTGCCAACAGCACAGTGTTAATGAAGCCGTCTCTCCTGGTTTGCAGAACTTTCTGGGCTGTGGCACTCACGTTGAGGTGGTGGTGAGGGTGTGAGTGATCGCAGTCATGTGTGCTGCGGGGCAGCGTGCCTTCATGACCATGTGGGTGGCCGGGTGAGAATAGTCCTCCAGAGCCGTTGAGCAGCGGCAAGCCATTGGGGAGTTTGTGGTGGAGGTGATGGCACCCCTGGGGTAACATCTGGCCATTGTGCCCGTAGCCCCCATGGATGCCTCCGTTGATGTGGCTGGTGCCAGGCGCCAGCGTGGTGTATTCCAGAACATGGCCGTTCATCTCTGCTGGCTGGCACAGGTAGCGGGGGGGGTCATACTCTGCAGCGCAGGGGGTAGAAAAATGGTTGAGAGTCTTATCTAAAGCTTAAAATTATAAATACTTTATTGTTCAACCCTGGTGTTGAAGAACTGCGATGAATCTGCAGCTTCATTCTTCAGATTTATCGTTACATTGAATTATTGTCACACCGCGGTGAGGTCAAGCAGGTTTTTTGTCTCGTCTTATGTCATGTTTCGTCATTTCCTGTTTTATTTTGAAAGATCAACTCTCCTCTCGTTTCAGGTCACTTGCCCTTCCTTTCGTGCTCCAGTCTGATTGTGGTATGAATGATTCCACCAGTTCCCTATTATCCCTGTGTGCATAAGAGTCTGCGTCTCCCCCCGTCTTGTGCCAGTGTGTCGTATCTGTCCGTTTCATGTGCATCACTCTCGCCTTTTTCCAAGCCTGACCACAGCCAAGTTTCAAGTATTGTCTTTTGGTATTTTTTGTTATTGATAAAGTTTTACAAATTAGTCCTGTTAAAGTAACAGTGTAAGTTTATTTTTTATAGCATTTTTGTTTGTTCCTCCGTATAGTTGAGTGATTTTGATTTCCCTGATAAATTTTCATAGATATACTTCTCTCATTTTGGGAGAAGTGTATTTATATATATATATATATATATGTATATAAAAAAATAATATTTCTATAGCCTGTTTTGTTTCTCTCTCTGGAGAGACTTGTGAACATCTGCTCCTATAATAAAACCTTTGGATATACATCTCCTGCTCCTGCGTACTCCATTCCCTGGGTGTGACAATTATTACAGTTAATAATTGAATCAATCAAAAACACATTATTACAGAAGGCAGAAGAAGACGTGCACTATATGTGGGTAAACCCCCCCTAGATCCCCTGTAGTTGCCCCACTCGGAGCCTCTTACAGTTTAACATGAAGTTATAGGATTCACACCAACAGTTCTTATCATGTCGCCATTGTTTGACTTCTGTTAGCTCTTACAGACCAAACAGAGGCAGCTTAGGACTTCTGCTTTCAAACAGCTGTGCCTCACAAAGAAGACTAATGTTAGCAAACAGCACAAATGGTGTGAAGAGAACAACAGAAAGTGACTCATTTTCAGGTTTTCTCCAAAGTGGTAAAGGTATAAAATGCCAATTATTTCCAGATCCAAATGGTCAAGTAAAGAGTTCATCAAACAACGGCCAACACTTTTGCAAGTCTGGTGGGATCTGCATGCGCACTTGGAGCGAACACTTGGAATATGCTTCACAAGCCACCTTGGGGCCAACTATCCTTACAAATGGGGCAACATTTGTGTTTGTGGTTCATTTTGGAGCAAACTGCAGTGCAACTTGGGAGTGCACACAACTTTATAATGAATCTCTTTTAGAATCATTATGTAAAATCTGACAGGACAAGCAGCTACTGGAGTGCAAAGTTCTGCTCATCTGGAAACTCACTGTGCATGTTGTTCTGCTGACGATTCCTCCACAAACACATGGCGATAAAAGCCAGCAGGATGAGCACCATCACCGCTAAAACACAGCCCACAATCAGGTACAGTAGTCCTCCCGGGGGGCTGGGGGGCTCCGGGGGGTTGATGTCGGGTGGGGTGATGGGGTGCTGGCTAGGTGACCCTGGTGACTGACGTGCTGCAGGAGGGAACAGCTTCAGAGGTAAACAACACAGTACCAACCTGTAAAATGTTTAATGTTTAAACTGGTTTGAGACGATTTTTGGTCGTAAATATAAATAAAAGGTGAAATGAATCGGCCTCATGAAATTCATTTAGTGTAAATTTACAGCAAGCTGTGTGATTCCTAACGCCACAGGCTTTGCAGAAACACGCCTGGACTTCAGGTAAAGAGGTTTGGTAGAAGCATGACTCATGTCTGATGGTGATAGAGTTTTGCATTTGAATACCTCTGGTCTCACAGATCATAACGTTGCTGTATTCACTCTGCCCGCCATCATTAAAGCACTGCATTTTGATATCATAGGAGGTCTCAGGCTGCAGATGTGCAATCAAGTGCCAGTTTTTTACACCTGAAAAAAAGAGGAGATGGAAGTCAGTGCCGACTTGTGTAAACTCACAACCATTATTTATGCTTTGTCCTCCTGTCTCACACTTCTCTGGAGCTTGTGTTCTTCCATGCTCCTTCTCTCGTTCACCCCCTTCTCTCTTTGCTTCTGTCATCCCACCCTCATGCATTTCTCTGTCAGGCCCACGAGGACGCAGACTGCTGCTTTACTCTAATCGAGCTCCATATATGGCAGCTTCACGTTTGCTCTGGCTCGCCTCCAGCAGTCCCGCTCCGTACACACACCACTGCTGCACCGCCTCGCACTGTCGCACCACAACATGCTGTGGAAACGTCCAACGTGGAAATGCTACATTTCCAACAAGTGGGGCTTAAAGTGGTTTTGGTGACAATAGTTTGTGCTCAATCATAGATTTAATGAAGACAAAGGAAAAAAAACAGCAGGGAGTATATATATATATATATAGTCTCAGTACGGACTAAGTACTGCCTCAAGTGTCTTCATCATAGATGACAAGAAAGCCTTTCTCAGAGGGTTCAGACTGTACTGAAGAATAAAGCTGCTCAGAACAAATATTGACTTTCAAGCTCGTTAGACTTGCACAAACTGTATTTGTATTGATATTTGCTCTGAATCACTGCATTTGTCTCCTGTTCTCCTCACAATATATTAAGACTTTGGTCCCAACTGTAACTTATAAATTTTGATAAACATGAGGGAAAACTCAATGTTTTAGATTAGTATTTAGTATTTAAGGGTTTAACGCCTCAAATGATTTTTATCCTATGTCTCTTGTTTATCCAGAGGTGGGGAAATGGCATGTTTAAGAGGAGGAACATGCCCAGCTGTTTATGCTGTGACCCACTCCACTGCTCCTGGGGAAATTGGTACGTTGGCATGGCTACACATCTGCGTCGATAAAAAAATTATGTTGAATTAAGACAGAAATTTTGGGCTCTGATGACTGGTTAGGAAAAAACAAAAGGGCCATCTCCCTGAAGATGAGTAAGAGTGGGGGTAATACCAAACAGTGATATTGGTGAAGTCCATTTCTGGTCATTTTTACAAGTAGCTGTAACGCTTTACATATTATTGTTTTGTCATCAGACAATGTTTCATATCCTTCACTTTTATGTGGCTCCAATTTGTTTGTATATTGATATTTTTGAAGCTCGCTGGATCCCCGGCCTGACCCCACGTTTGACCCTGACAGTTAGGTGCCTGCGGAAAGCCAAATGCTCAGATGTTGAAGAGTTGTGTTGAGTGAACGGACGCCGCTCCTTCCCTCCCTGTACCAGGCTCAACTGTTAGCATTCCTCGCGGCAACCCGAGCCCCTCTCCTCTGGTCGGGGTCCTGTTACAGCTCTGGACCATTAGCTGGCAACCATTTATTAAAAACAGATTTCAAGAAACCCTGCTGCCCAGGGAGAGCACTCTCTATGAATCAAAGGGCAAAAATGCCCTCTCTCCACTGCTCCCCACTCTTGACTGAGTATCCATTACAATCCCAGCTTCCAGTTTATCTGCACAGCATGAGCTTACGTCCACGACAGGATGCGGCTGTCGACAAACACTTTGCAAACTCAATCTGCGGTGGAAACACGGTCACACCTTAAGAACATATTTCCCTTACCGTCCACCACATCTCTTTTGTAGTCACTGTCATTGTCGCTGTCCGTGGGCCGGTAGTAAATGTAGAAGCCCTGGATCGGAGTGTTGTTGTTACTCGAGGGGCTATACTGGATGGGGAGGGAAAAATGTTTGTTAGACTGCTGCAATCCTGGGCAATTACTTTACAAAGAGAGGAACATTTTTCCAGAAACTAATGGGGGGATTTGTTATCAGCAGATGTACAAGACTGCAGGCTGGGCCGTGATTGCAGCGTCTGTCTGAAGCTTAGGAAATAATGAGACCGTCTGAGGTTAAGTGCAGCAAATGTGGGGAACTATCTGCATTCATCTGGTGTGGGGATGAGAAAAGACTTTAAAGACAGAAGAATCAAAAAGTAGAGGAACCAGAGCTCTAATCAGCACAACCGCTGATTTAAAGATCTGATTGAGTCTTGGCTGCTGGTGACCTCCAGCTTGAGCACAGGTGAGCCAGATGGAAAAGATAATGCATCACCCAAAATTCCTCAGAAACATTCAAGTTTACTTCTTACATATAAGAATGGAACATAGCTACCATTTGGTTTATGGTGGTGTTTTTGGAGCCAACACCAACTCAAAACCCGATTGGATAAAAATATGTCTCTTAGTGGTTTAATATGTACTTAATCATGCAATTCTGTTCAGGATTACCAGCACAGTGATCAGATGGAAAGAATCTAGCTAATGACGTCACAATGAGCAGTGGGAATACAGTTTTATCAATGCTTTTTGATTGGAAGGCCAGCACATCAACATTTGCTTCAGGTTCGAGATCATGATGGCAGCATCCTTCCCTTTTAAACTCTCATTCTCATTGTATAGACCCTGGACGACCAACTGTCGTTCTCACCAAACATTGCATCAGTGACCTGTTCCTGCCGATTCCTCCTCTACAACATCCAGAGGATTCGCCCCTTCCTCACCGACAAGGCAGCACAGGTGCTCATCCAGGCTCTTGTCATCTTCCGCCTGGACTACTGCAACTCCCTCCTTGCTGGCGCCCCGGCTTCTGCCATCAGACCTTTTCTGGTTCAGAAAGCTGCTGCTCGTCTGGTGTTCAACCTCCCCAAGTTCTCCCACACCACACCACTCCCCTTCTCCGCTCTCTACACTGGCTCCCTGTAGCTGCTCGCATCCAGTTTAAGACTCTGGTGCTGGCCTACAGGGCAGTGGAAGGAGCAGCTCCTTCATACCTCCAGGCTATGGTCAAGCCCTACACCCCCGCCCGACCACTTCGCTCTGCGGCCACCAGGCGCCTGGCTGCCCCGCCACTCAGGGGTCCCTGCGCACGATCGACACGGTCACGGCTTTTCTCTGTTGCAGCTGAGTCGCTGCCCATCTTTGGCCGCAGGCTGAAAACCCACCTTTTCAGGAAACACTATCCTGATCCGCCCTCTTAGGACATCACCTGCTCCGTCCTAGTTCCTTACGCACTTATCTGTTTCCTAAATTGTCTTTGTTTTCTAAATTGTCTTCCCATCTGTCTAGGTACCTAACTTATCGCACTTACTCTAGCACTAGTTTTGCTCTTAGCTGTTTGGTTTTGGAAGGAAATGCACTTATGATTTCTTGTGACCTGAAGTTCTTTTGCCTACCGATGTGGAACGCACTCATTGTAAGTCGCTTTGGTTAAAAGCGTCTGCAAAATGACCGTAATGTATCGTAGAGAAACACAGAGTAGTGAACACAATCAGAGGGTTTACGCACATCAACAAGGCCAAAAAGCACAAGCAGACAGATTGCAGTTAGAACTGAACTGCTAAACAAACTGAACTGCTAAACAAACTAGGACTCACAGTCCACCGCAGCATGATCTGCGTGTCGCTGATGGCATCCGTGGAGGAAATGTGAGGTCCGACCACCGGCCGGTCGGCCATACGAGAACTGGCCTGCGGCACCTGGTACGGCTTGGAGGGAATGCTGAGGGGACTCTCGCCGTACATGTTCATGGCTGCCACTCGAAACTTGTAGTTGGACCCTGAATGAATGAAGTAATGTTAGAGAGCAGTGGTGCTGGGCAGCAGATGAACAATGTCCTGTGGTGTACTCCTGTTCTGTTATTCAGTTCAAACGGTTTCAGTTTGAACAGAAATACCTGCTGCTTTCTCACCTGGAATTTAGAATAAACATGTCCATGCATTCTATTTCATCCAGAACTCCACTATACTACATTTACTTTTACACCAAATAACCGTAAAATATTTGTCTGGTGTAATTCTGACATCAAGGAATGTTTTCAGTCCTGCTTTTTCCCTCAATATCTGAACTAAAATTGGCATTAGGACACTCATATGAGCAGCGGATTCGAGTTATGGACGATGTGAGAACTCACCAGGCTCCAGATTCCTAATTTCCACAGACAGCTTAAGAGGTGAGATATTATCCGCCGCCACAAGCCACTCTGCACTGCGGCCACGTCTGTACTCCACTCGGAAAGCTGTGATCGGAGATCCACCATTGGCTCGCGGGATCCAGGCGACGTATGCCGAACTCTCAGTGGCCATGGAGATGGTGGGGCGGTCGGGAGCTTCGGGGACTGGGACAGCGACAGATAAAGGATACATTTAAACATTTAAACAACTAAATGCATAAAAAACACAAATCGTCAACCATCTGATCTGCAAAGACGAAAACATGTTCAAGGGGGAAAGAAAAAAGAAAAGATCAGACTGAAGCCATGGAGGATGTATACTTACGACCGCGGCTCTCTTAGTCTCAGAGTTAGAGAAAAGCAGGAGAGACAGAGACAAAGGGGGGTTAGTGAAGAGATTAATGTGAGTCTCAGCATAGAAAGCTGGCTTGTAAAACATGCAAGCACAGACAAAGACTCACACCAACTCATATCTGGCCCTTACAGTTTTCTGTCACAGCAACATCCAAAGAGTCATTACAGGGTGTCAACGAGTTTGTACTCCCAGGCTCACAGAAACAAAGCAGACAGCTCAGAGAGCTGTGCCATCAACTCACAATGACTATCAGCATGCCAGAAATCTCCAAAACTGCCTCTGAAGCAGCAACAATAAAGGCTCCTGCATGGATTCGGTGGTTGTGTCGACATGTACCTCTGTCGTGTATGACGACTCCAAAGTGGGTGTTGGTGGGTCGGTCCTCTGGAGCTTTGGGTGGCATCGAGATGACCGGAGGCTTGGAAGGGTTCTTGTTGGAGGAGGCGCTCTTCTCTAAGGTGGGAAAAACAAAGGAAAGCTTGGGAATTGGACGTCAGTAACCAGCAGACCTCGCTGCCATCAGTTCCATTACAACCACACAGATCAGCTTTAAATGTTGTTTTGTGAAATTTCCTTCTGGTTTCATCCGAGTTTCAGGTTTCAACTTTTGCAGCCACAACTCAGCTATTTGGTATGTTGAGTCTACCAAAAAAATGCTCCAACTCTTTGGATCAGGGCTGCAGACACCAACATCACGTGCTCCTTCCTTCACATTATAGAAATTCAGCAGTTTGAAGCCAGTATCATGCATGGATCTACGTTTGACCTTGTTTTTAGGTGATGTTCTGGTGGACACACACTAAGAGTCTGACTTTGGAGGATCTTTCTTTGGTAAAAGAACTATCCTTGGGATACAAACGAGTGGTTTTGGCAGTATTTTCTATATTTCTGACCAGAGAACACGTTGTCAGCCCTTATGCCACAGTTCTATTGTTAGTTTCTTTCAACATGTGCAGTTGTTCTTATTTTTATGTCTAAAGAAAAACCACAAATATTTGCTCAAAATCCTTTCGGATGTCTGATTCTGATCATTATATTTGGGTTTAGGATTGTAATTGGAAAGAACGATCATCCGATACACAACATAGAAAGTTGTTTTGAGACAAAACTTGGATAAAAATACTTCTTCCTCCTCCTCTGGGGTAGAAAAACCCACAGAAAACAACTACAGTCCGTTTTCTTTACACCCACGACTGTAAAATGTAATGTGCTTTGGATACTTTTCTGCTCTCACGAGGCCGCCTGTGTTAATCTCACTAATCAATTTCCTTCACAATGACTGCTGAATGTGGAGTCCAAAAACAACCAGACGCTCTTTAACTCAGAGGAACTGCCACCAAAAGCTGACATTCACTGTTGATGTTTTAGGCAGCTGAGAATTTTCCTCTTTCTGTTGTCATCTCGGTGAAAGCGGCGCCTTGAAGTGCTCACTGATTCCCACGACAAAGTCGAGAAACACTTGTGATACACGCAGGAAGTCAAAGGTAAGCGGGTTGTTTGGGGGTTTCTTGTTTTGTGCACCGGTTATTGGAACTGACCCTTTCCGGTGCGGAACGTGAGCATGGCTGGTTGACCCTCGCCTGCTGAACTTCGAGCCACCATCAGCACCTCGTAAAGACTGGAGGACTCCAGCTCTGACAGCCGCAGGCTTTTCTCACTGCCAGGGACACGGACCGTCTGCCAGCTTCCCACCACTGTTCCCATTTCATCAACCTGACACACACACACACACACACACACGGATACAAATACATGACTAAATTTGACAAAGAGAACACAAATTTATCCTCTTCTGGTCAACAATCCTGCACAGTTCTGAGTTTTTCCGAGCTAAGAAACGATGCCTGTGAGATTTTCTGTCACAATTTCCAACTCCCAACAAAAACGGAGTCCCGCTGCCAACGCAGTCTTTACTGGCCTTGCTGGAGTTTTATAGTCAGAGTGAAATGATTACTGAAGCAAACACAGGGTTTTAAAGGGGAAATGACCAACCTCTCAGTCGGTGCACCTCTTGGCCCTTTCTTACTTTATTCACCGAGTTGGTTCTGGCAAAAGAATTCAAACGAAAACAAAAGGCTGAATTTTCTCCTCACCTTGCGATATTTGACAAAATAGGCGTTGATGGGGCTGCCTCCATCGCGCCCCGACCTCCACTCCAGGTAGTACATGTCAGGCTTGTGAGTCTGCGGCGGGCTGATGATGATCGGCGCCTCTGGGGCGGGGCGCTCGCTGCTCCTGCCGGCCGGGGCGTTATTCCCGTCGCCTTCTTCGTCGGTCAGGAAACGCTCGTGGCCCTCGTCGCTCTGTATCGGGTGGAGCGATGGAGAAGCCTCCAGCTGCGCACCGGCAGTGGTGCGGAGCAGTGGAGCTGTCAGCGAGAAACGTGAAAAACCCTTCGTCATTCATCAGGTTTAATCACAGCACTGACGGCGTCATCCCGCTCGTAGAGGTAGTTAACAGTGGTTCTTCTTTTTACGATGCATTTACAGAAGAAGTCCAAAACCTGGTCTATTATAGTCAAATTGTAAACACCTGCAAAGACTGATTTCTAGATAGTCTAGTCAGGTCAAATGCATGTTTAAAGATGCTCAGATGTTTTATACAGCAGGCGCCAAGAAAAAAATTGGATAAAAAAAGTTGATTGAAAACATTACCTCTTTCGGAGATGAAAAATTAATGTTGTCGCATTTTTGTATCACAACAAAAGGCTGTTTTTTTCTACAATGTAATCAATGACGTATGCTCAAACAATGCAAGGGTGAAGCAAACATGGTAACAATCAGAAGAGCATGTGAAAAATACATAGACAAAAAATTTCATAAAAACATGCTAAAAAGAAGAACTCGTCCAATTTTGGTTCAAATTACAATTGTTTTGAGTAAAAATGGAGAAATAAAGCATTGCCTTTGCCACTGAGTGCTTGGTTCTTAAGTATGAATGGCAAAACAGCAGAAAATTTACATTTGTCGTGAAACACCACATCAAATTCAATCAATCCTGGCTAAATCTTAGGGTTTAACTGAATCATATTGACCCTCTGTTGATGAAACAAACCAGTTTCATCAACATTCCTGCAGCCAATTATGGGATATACATATTTCAGACAACTTCAGATCAGCTAAATCTCGAGAGGAATCCTGAATCAGTAACTGTAAAACATAAACTTAACTTAAACAACCAAGTTTAATACTCTGGCTTTTGGAGTATTTGAGTTTCATACCTCAATGTTTTCTGGTTTTCAGTTATTTGGTGAGAAAAACAAAGAGAACCCATTTAACATACTATGCACATTGCATAGGATAAACAGTGTGGACTTGATATGAAAAACATTTATTTTGGTTATTTAATTTCTTAATTAAAAACATGCACCAATGATGGACCATGGTGTAATAAAAGTGACTCAGTGAGTGACGAACAGAGCGGCCTTACATTTGCACAGAGGACAAGCAGCGCTGGAAAGTTTTACACTTGGAACCGGACCTTTAATCTACATAAAACAACAAGAAAAACCATGATCTCTGCAGTACTACATCAAATCCCACTTTGTCTTTTCTTTTTTTTTTCCCCTCATGAAATCTTTACCAGAGCCAGAGCCAGGTCCACCTGGGCAAACCGAGCGGGCTGGAAGACTTATTACAGCCGACACTGGTTTGGCAGAGCTGCAAACAGTCGACTTTGAGCTGCACCATCATAACTGAATATTAAAGCCTAAACAAGTGAATAAGGAGGTAATGCAGCGAGGTTTGCCACACTGCACCGAGTCTGGGCTCCAGTGACAGGCTGTTGTTGGTGTGCGCTGCATCGGTTCACTTTGTAAAACAAACAGTCCTGAAGCTGGTAACACTAGAACTGATCCTGGGACTGAGGCCAGCTGCCACACATTCCACACACCGACCATTAAAATACCGAAGAGAATCAGACCTCAGCACTACATCCAGTCCTCCGCACCCTCCCTCTGCCATGCAACACTCTGGCCTCTCCATAGCCCTGACTCACAGCCCGACCACAGCCAGGCTGCTGCTCCGCCACACTCCTGCAGGAGCCGGCGGGTCAGGCCACGGCAGCCTCAGCATCCCGATGGTGGGGAGCGATACATCTCAAGTAAGTGCTACTACACCTGGACAGAGATGGACTGCCAGGTTCTTCCCAGAAAAAGGTGGGAGTAAATGTGATGGTAAATCACAGAGGATTACAAGCAGAGACAGGGAGCCTCAGTTTGGACAGATCAGCTTATTGGAAGACTTGTGGGAGTATTTTTTAATTTTCCTGACTGACTGCCGGAACAGAAAAATAGTTCCCTCCTGCTAAGAGGAATGCAGCTAAAGATTAGTCTCTTGTTGTTTCAATTATCTGATTTATTGTTTGGTTCAAAAAGCATAAAGTGGAATACAAGGCAAAGTCTTCATCTGATGATCAACTGATTAGGACTTCAGCTGTTTGATCAGTCTTTAGACAAAGGAAAAAATAACCGTGTTAACGAGAAGATCAACAACGAAACACACCACCGCAGCATGACATCTCACCAGACAGATAAAAGCAGGGTGTTGTCATGGTGATGGAAACAACGATACCAAACGGAAAACAAAATATTTCAGATAAGTTCTTGAGATTAATCACAATAACAGACTTGACAGATCCCTGATGCTGTTTACTCTGAATGCAAAGGGCAGTGGATAAGCTCCTGTGCCTGGTACCCGAAAGAGAACTGAACACAAACTGACCACAGAGTGTTTACCTCTGCCGGGCACGTCCCGATTATCTGCCTCTGCGTATAAAGGTGCTCTGCAGCAACAGATCCTACCTCCTCCTCCTGTGGTTTGTGGAGGGGAAGCCAATGTTTAGCCGTGAACCCGCCTGGTCCAGACTGATTTGCACTCCCTGTGTCCCGCACGCATCAGCATTAATCACGCCGCAGATAGAAGGGTGAGCTGAGGAATGGGGCCTTGGCGGAGAGCAGCCAGGGAAAGGAGAGGAGGGGAGTCTTGGGGCCGGCCGGTGGAGGAGGAGGAGAGCTGTAATGTGTTAATAAATAAAAGGCAGTTGTGTACGATGTTGACAGCTGGGTGGTCTGGTCCTCGTCATAACCCTGCACGACTACTCCTTACATTCCAGCGTCCGGGGGCTTATCCCCGACGGTGCGCACAAAGCTCACTCTCACGCTCGAGCTCAGTTCAAGGCTCAGGAGGAGGGCGGCCTTGGCCCAGCCTCCCATAGCAGCACTCAGAGAAAGGCACACATTCACACTCACAAAGCAAGGACGCCCTGCAGATACTGCACGCACAGCACAGGCCCCGCTCCCTCCAGCCATCCCAGAGTTTACAATGATGTTCCCCCGTTACTACGGTATCGTCTTCAGTCCTTCAGTGATACAAAACCAAAAAAAACTTCTTTCATTTTCTCTATTTAAGGATTTATTTTGAGGATTCTGCCTTTTTGAACCGTTTCCAACATTTTATAATGTTTTGATAATGACTCTTTTATCACGTGAAAATAACTGAACTTGTCAAACATAAAAGATGAAGTCGTCTCGGCCTTTCTCACTTCAAAGTGTCTTTGCTTTTCAGCATTTCATCCCCATTTTCAGATAATCAGAAGCTCCACATGAGCGCGAGTTTGATGAACACATACCTGAGTGTACTGTGAGCATCCCATGTGACTGCGCTGAGCCAATCCCGTTGTCCACTACACACTGATAAACTCCCTCGTCCTGGGGCGTCACCGCTGTAATAACAAGCGAGGATCCAGAGATTTCCAAGCGGTGCGACGGGGCGGCAGGGTTGGCATTGAACAGCCAGGTGATGTTCGGGGAGGGGTTTCCTCGGGTAACGCAGCTTAGACGAGCAGACGAGCCAGGAAAGACGAGCTGGTCGTCCAGGCCCTCCACGATGGAGACGGGCTCTGTGGAGGAGAGGGCGCAACATTAGTCTCACAGCGGGCTGCCAGCAGGCCCCGCGGGCGCTCTTCTGTCGGGTTTTCCTTACCGAGGACGTTCAGAGTATAGTTGGCGCTGACCGCGGTCCCCTGCTCGGTGTCCACAGTGCAGGCGTACCGCCCTTCATCACTCCTCGCCAGACTAACAAAGACCAAGTTGTTGAGCTGTCGTTGGTGGGAAGCCCCCAGTGTGACCTCCTCACCATCCTTAAACCACTTGGCTGCAGATACGAGACCTCCAGACACGACGCACTCCAACGTCAGCGGCTGCGACTGCTGCATGGAAACGGTCGCCGGGGCGGTGGGATAAATTATCCGCACCGAGGAGGAGGGGTCCGAGTCTGAACAAGTAAAGAAACGTGTAAGCAAACTCCAGCTGAGAGGCCAAACTTCTGCACCTTAGATGAAAAGTCACCCGACTTACATTTGACTGACAGCTTTGTTCCATGAGACTGTACGATGGTTTCCCCGGTAACAGGATTGATTGCCCCACATTTATACATGCCCTGGTGCTGGGCTGCAGCAGAGATAATCTGCAGGTTTCCAGATGGAAGGACTAAATAGTTACCTGGAAAGAGAAGGCAACGATATCAGCGAACAGCACAGAGAGAAAAAAATAACCCAACAAGTACGTTTCTGGAAAATATTGAATAATCTCCCGTTTTCTTTCTTTTTTTTTTTTCTTACTTTGTCAGAGTTGCAGTAATACTAACAAGAGATGTAAACATGAAAAACAGAACATTTGAATTTGTAAACAGCTACTCACACTCTGCAGCGAGTGAATTTTTCCTCTGCAACATCAAATGTATGCACTGAAATACTCTTTTATGACTGATGTGTTGCTCCTCTTAAACACGTTTCCCATCAGGCACATACACCGTTTAGCCTTTTTCTGGGTGCAAATATGTCATAAAGTGGAATATTTTTACATGGCTTAGAAATGATTTCTGTTCACTATAAACTAACTAATCTAATATTACTATTAGTACAATGTGTATATATATATATATATATATATATATATCTCCTCTTTTAAAGTCGAGATTGTTTTTATACTGTTTTCATCTTTTTCAGCCTATTTACACATTATGTGATACTGATGGAGATGATACAGTTGGAATCTTATTGTACAATGATAGTAAAGTAACTCAATTTGAACACATATATTATCCTTATGATGTACCAAAGTGCTTTACAGCAGGTAATAAATAAAAAGAAGAATAAGTAAAAAAAACTAATAAAAACAATAAAAGAACAGTGAAAGCAATAAAATACAACAAAATCAAAAAAGATAAAAGTGTCATCATACTACTGGGTATTAAAAGCAATTCTAAATAAGTAGGTTTTTAGCCCAGATTTGAAGAGGAGAGAAGTGTAGCGTACAATTAGAATGTAAAAAACTGCACATTTGTCCACTTGTTTCAAACGCACCTGTTGAAACTTCCATCCAGTCCCCTCGTACTTTCAGTCTCGGACGAGCTGGAGGGACACTGTGCGGTAGGGGACACTCTAAAAGAACCGTGCTGCCCTCCTGCACCGATAACGACCGCCGTCGGCCATCTTCATATTCTGATATTTCTGCGTGAATGGAGAAAGAAGAAAAAAAAAAGATTCCCTTGATTAGCCTCGTTGTCTGTGGAACATCAGGCCTTTAATGTGCTCGCAGTGAAGCTACTTGAGCTGAGCTGTTTGTGTTGGATCCCTGGATTTGTTTATTGTTGCAGAGAGTGATTCTAGTCATGCTTGATACAGCTCCAGATCAGGGTCAACCTCTTAACGTAGCGCCCAAGAGCAAGCAGCATCCCAGCAGGAACATAACACGCTCACACACAGGAAAGCCCAAGGCTCATTAAGGATACCGGTCAAGAGGCATCTGGAAAGTTGCCCGAGTAAAAGCTCCTACTGCTTCCTTCCCCCTCCACCACTCAGCAGCAGGCAGCCGAGGACAGGCATTCTTTCAAAGTGTTCAACACTCGCAAAATGGCCTTCCGTTTCTCAAGGCCACTTCCTGCCTTTCTTCAACACTCTTTGAAGTGAGCAGAAATGTGCACAGAGGGGTAATTCTCCGTATCCGTACCTGCTAAAACCACACGAGCGAGGCGGCTGGCGATGGCCGGCCCGTGGTCTAAGCGTGCCACGCACTGATAGGCGCCGGCATGGCTGGGCGTCAGGGTGGATATGGTGAGGGAGCCCTTGCTGAGCTGCACACCGGGCAGCGTGTCCCGGTCCAGCGGAAGGCCTCGGAAGCGCCAGGACACCGTCGCCGACGGAGGACTCACCAAGCATTGCAGACGAGCCACAGAGCCTCGACTCTTGACCAAGGAGGCTGGCTCAGAGCGGAAAGAGGGATACTGAGCTGGAGAGAAAACAAGAGAACAAATTCAGAACATATTCTCATTCAGATATGGAATGAAACGTCGCAGGATCTCAGTGATTTTTGCTGTATTGTGTTTGGCAAACAAATTCAAAAAGTATATTATGAGTGAAAACATGTGGTTATCGTCCAGATTTCAGGAGGCACCAAACCTTGTGTTGATAAACCTACCAAAACATTAGATTTTTTTTTAAACAGAAAAGTATTAGTAGTATTTCAACATCATAATAGTTTCCTTTCTTAGCTGGAAACATGCTGAAAAACCCAGCCCTGTCACAGTTTATGCCCATATAATGAACGTACGTAGAACATTTCCCTTTTTTCTGACCTGTTTTGGTCGTCACCAACAGCTTACTGTCATTGTCAGCTGATCTCTGATTTAGTATCATCCTCATAGTTTGCCAGTACTGCTGCTAGAAAGTGAAGAAAGACTGCATGAATGCTGCATCGAGCTGCATATGCTGACCATCTTTGCACCGTCAGCAGCATTACTCATCACACTCACGGCCGTGACTCTTACCATTGTGAAATTTTACAAGACGACTATTGTCAATTAAAATGAAAGGAAAGGTTTATCTCTCTTTCCTTTCATGCTGCTATAAGCTCACTAATAGTTTTACAATGTAGAGACATTTAGTGGTATTAATTGCAACCAACTTAATATCTAAACTCAAACATTAACGGCCACAGAAATTGGTTGTTTTACGGTCTTGAAAACACAACAATTCTAATCATCACTGTCACACTTTTCTACTCGAATGAAAACATAGTTTTAAATATTTGGTTCCCTTTCTGAAAACAGATCACCAAAACTTTGCTCATTTTCCAACAAAATTTCTTTAAATCTGTCAACTTTCCCTCATTTACGTAAGAAAACGGTCACCCGTCTGGCGTGTTGATGAGGCACAACTACAGCAAAAAGCTCGGAGAGTTATGGATGTGCAGTTTAACTGAACAATATTATGCTAAAGCCAATGCTACAGTAAGAGCTTTGACATTAAGAACAATTCACTCCATCTTGCAACATATCTGATTTTCATTGATATGCACATTCAGCTCCAGTGTTGAGAGATTTCAGCAAACTAACATAACAGGTTATTTATCATGGAGGACTGCAGTTGTTTGCTGAGTCTTGTGATTTAATCGCTAAAGCTATTTCAAATAAAGTTATTTCTGGATATTTAATATCCAATTCAAATAACCTGGAGTATACTTTATCGGTACTTTCAAACTTAAATGAGGTGTTTTGCAGTGAAAATTGAATGTATTGTTACACTACGGGAAAACATTCTCAAGTCATTTACAGTTAATGCTGTCGGCTACTGGTTTAAGAAATTTGCATCCCTAAAACCATGTTGAGCTGAGCTGTAAGGACTTACACGAGCAGCTGATGAGCAGGGACTGGCTGAGACACAGTACTGTGGACAGGAGGACCCTGAGGCCACTGTCCATGGTGCACTTCAACACCTGCCAGTGGCCGTACTGCACGGTGTGTACGCCCTCGTCTGTTCAGAAAACCTGAAACACAGACAAGAGGAGAACCTCATCAAGGCAAAGATCAGCATGGAAACATGACAGCACCCGCATGAGCAGAGAAGATGCTAATGAACAGCTAAACAAGCTGGAGGAGGATTTTAGATGTGGATCTCAGCGGGGAAAAAATCCATTAATTTACAAATGAATCCTGTACGACAATCCTTCAAATCTTCACGACACATCCTCTTTACACGCTCCTTGATCTCCACCTCCCACCCTTACCCACTTCAGTGTCTCTGCAGAGGCTGGAATGTCCAGCTTCTATGCCTCCATCTCTCCCACTGGGCCACTCAGATCTCCCGCTAATGGAGAAGCAGCAGAGAGACTGTCGCCTCACTCCTAATATCGCTCTCTTGTCACACTGTGTTGCCTCCTCATAGGTTCACTGTAGCCTGAAGTTCAGACCAGACACACACGGGGAGACAAGAGAAAAGCCAAAAGGAGAGACAGAAAAGGAGTGGAGGGCACGTAATTAGGAGCATTCCTCTATCCTTTTCAACCCGACCCCCCTCCGAACGCAGCACCTCCTCCTTCTTTTTCTCAGAGTAATCCAGGCAAGCTTTGATCCCAGGTTCCTGGTTGGTAACCAGGGTTGGAGCCTAAGGCTGCGGGGACAATGGCCGTCCAGCTGTGATATTCACACTGGCGCTTCGGTGGCTTGCAGACATTAACAGAAGGGCCAACCGAGGCTGAAGGGTGGGTCAAATTAAAAACATGATGTTTGGGTGGGATCACAAAAGGTGAACAGGTTTCCAACCCTCATTCTCCAACTTAAAAACATGTTTCTTATATTTGACAATAAACCAAATCAGTATGATTATCCTACTCTCATGGCTGCAGCATGGCTAATAAACATTGTTAATCGTTTAGCATCAATCTTTAAGAAATCTGTCATTTACCATAAGGTTTAATAGCACAACAGAAAAAATTCACAAAGATGAAAATTAATTGTTCTCCAGCCCCGACAGGAGCTCAGTTTCCATTCAAACACTAAACAAATCTGAAGCCATCTTTTGAAAAAAAACTGCGGTGGACATCCACAGAAGGAAAATAAAGAGAGCTCTTCATCAGGAACTACTTTCACCTCTGGGAATATCTGAGATATTACAATTTTTTCTCTACCCCCCAATGTGCGTCGAGTCTCCTTTGAAAGAGGCAAACATACCCAGCTATTTTCCGTGAACTAAAGCTGCTTCACTGAATTTTAAACCAATTGGGAATCATTCTAAAAAACTGCAAGGAAGTTTAATTTGAATTTATTTTCTTTATGTTGTGTTTTTATTTAAGAGCATTTATTTAAGCCCTAAACTGTGCCCACATTTCAGAGAGGAAGTTCTAATACTTTTATAGAAGCAACATGTAAGTATATATTTAGTCAGTCCAGTTTAACTATAATGCTAAGTGCTTGAGATGTCAAAACTCTAAACTTCTTGAGGTCATTCCACATGTGTTGGGGGTATACACCCCCTCCGCTACTCGCCCTCTTCATCGTGCGTCCTGAGAGGAGGCGGAGACAAGAAGCAGGAAATAATAAACTCTTCCAGCTTCTGGCTCACGCCCCCTTCTCACCCCAAGGTCGAAGGTCGGGGAGGAGCAGAGGGAGAGGATGAACCAGCGGGTGTCTAGTGGCCCTGGACCAGCCCCCTGAGGTCACCCCCAGCTCTCTCTCTTCCAATCACACACATTTTTACTGCTTGTACACATAGTGTCAAACCTTCACACTAAAGAAGCAGAAATGTGCTGAAAAGACGCATTAAAAGCTCCTTATGATGCCTTCCCAACCACTGATTATGACTGAACATTCTGATCACTAAGCAACAATCTGTTGTTTGTCTTTAGGATTAGGAGCACATCACATTTTGTACGTACAGCTTGCTTTCCAGGCTCAGCTTTAAATGTGTGCATGCTCATTCAGGCAGATCAAACCCACATCTCGCAGGCTGGCATTTCTCCATCCCACAAGTTGCAACAGGCCCTGCACACTGCCCCATGTCATCAGTGGAAACTATCGTTCCCTCTCTACCAGAATAATGATATATAATTGCAATAATAACAAGTGCTATAACAATGCACGACCAAGCATAGGTGCGCTGGCACACGGTATGATGAGAAACCGGAGGTGTTTCTGTATCCAACTTTTAGTCTCTCATCTTTTTAACAAGTTTAGTCATCCCTGCTCACATATCAGTTGGGCACTAAAGTTCCGACTGGATGCCCTTGTATAAACACACACAGCTGCCTATCTGGTCCATCAATCTGGCACAACGAGGAAACACAAGGGCATCATTCCTGCTTCTTATCTGTTTGGCTTTCCTGTGACATCCGCCACCATGAAGCCTCCTCCTCCTCAGTGGAGACAGACACCGTGAGGATATCTTGTATCCTTCATCACAGAGACTCATCCTGACGCTGGCAACACCGGCTGCGTGGAAAGGCAAGTCGTGTTTCCTCGGGAGCGGACAAAAGCCAGAGTGGCTCTCTGACAAAGGAAAAGTCCCTGTCAAGTGAGCTCTGATGGGCCTGGGAGCCTTCTCCTTTTCTTTTCCGTTCGGCTCTCCTTCGCAAAACCCCAGACTGGACTTCTTAAAAGGAAAAAAATCCAGTGCTCCAAATGTCTTCCCCTCATGCTAAATCTGATCATGTGTTACTCTGTTTTTGCAGTTAAGTTGTAAATGCATGGCCGTTCTCAAGGTGGGATCGACAAACTATAAATTGGAGAGAGCTTGCATTAAAAAAAAAAAAAAAAAAAAGTTACTCTGCAATTCGACTTTATCCGTCATGCTTCTTGCACACAACTCCATAATAGAGAAATAGCATTGAGGAACAACCGCTTTATCAATGTATCTATGGAGTAATTCAAAACCCAAACACAGGAATAGAACAATCAATCCACCTGCAGGACAAGAGGGATCCCTGGTGATGACACGGGAGAAAATAAACACACTGACAGGCTGCCCTAAGGGAAGGGAAAGGGATCCGAGTTCTGAGGCCATTAGCACCTGCATTTCTTTTTTGGCCTTCTCTCGGCAGGAACTACTTAAAGCCCCATCTGCCCCCATGTGGGGAAGGCCCATATCCCTGTCATATTGGGTAAACAGGGACAAAGGCAATGCGGCGAGGCATCAAAGGCCTGGAGGGCAGAAGAAGAACAGGTCACAACTGGTGCTGCTGACTGAGGCCTCTCTGCTTCACAAGACTGCACAGCTGAATGAAAGCAAACATCGTGAGGCAGCTCTCAAATTTGATAACAGAAGCTGATCCCGACTGTGCTGGCAATCTGTGCCAGAGTGGCACCGATACAATGAAAGGTTTACCGTCAACAAGGAAAGTGAACTGCAACAAATGCCCTGAACTGAATGCAGCTTAAGGAGAGAGTCAAGGGAAAGGAGATCAGTGGGGTGTAAGTCTTTTCTGGTATGATGGTCTAATCTGACCTGTGCGCTGAAGCAGATTCACATGCTATACCCCAAACCTGTCTGCACTCGCCCCACATCTCACTGACAGAGGATCTGTAGCACACACATTCCTCAGCTCCACAGAGAGTGCGAACAACGGACACACGGGGGGGAAAAAAAAACAGACACAAGAGAAACACACACACAAGAAAGAGATGGGAGATAATTCAAAACTGAGTGATGGGAGGCAATGGGGGGAAAGGCCGAGGGAGATGGGGGTATAAAGAGGTGAAACATTCATTGGGAGCCGAAACACTGCCAAGCCCCGGTTCCTTTCTCCTCCCTTCTTATTTGGCTCAAAGATAGAGGCGTAGAGATAATGGCATCCACGTCTGCCAACACTCGGCTCAGCCCAGAAACTTGGGAAGGGCCTCCCGATAGAAGAGACTCTAAGGGAACATTATGGGCTTCTTGTATTGGTCTGGGTGAGTCCACAGAAGCAGCCCGGGGCCACAGAGAAAACTGATGAGTGGAAACACTGGGCTTTTGGTACGGCCCAACTCTTTCCGATTAAAGACTGAGATGTTATTAAAAGTGGAACAGACTTAGACAGAAGGGGAATGAGCTAAAGCGAGGAAAGAAAAAGAGCGCGATTTGTAATGAGCTGCAGGGATTAAGAGGAGAAAGAGGGGTTCTTTTTGTTTTACAATGAGAAGTACGAAGAAAAATCACATTCAGGGGGTGTAGTTGATCCATACAGTGAATGACTGCCTTTGTCTGAACCTTTTCTGCAGAAAGTTAACACAAGTCTCCCCGATAATTCATTTAAAGTGAGTGTAACTGCGGAAGACAAACGAGGCTCATCTTCAGGGACAGTCTGCTCTGTCTGCACATCTGTCCACAGAGTCAGCAGTCCAAGAGGTGCGGGGTGATGAAGAGGCCAAGATGGTCCCAGAGCCCGCTGACGCCACAGTCCTGACTGCACTGCCGTGGTGTGGGATCAGACCGGCAGAGGAATGAAAGGAGAGGCCCTCAGGGATCAGACAGTCACATCCCACAAAGCCCTGTTTACCAAGGACACACACCCCCACCTCCTCCCAACAACGCCTCCGTTCACCAAAGCCCGATCCTCCCAAAGTGCCAGGGCCGGGACCTGGGAGACAGCGCTAATTCTACCCTGAGGCTTGTTGGCCGAGGACACAAACAGAGAGCTGAGAGGGGGTAGAAAGATTCAGACAGAGGGAGAAGAGAGTGGGGACTGAATGGTACAGTATGTAAGACCCATCTTAATTGGCGATTGTTCTGAAATGTCTTGTTTTTCCTGGGAATCTATGAGGGGGAGGTACAGGAGGGCAGGGGAGGTACGGTTGTTTCCCAAGGTCCTGAACAGTGGGATTAACCACAGGGACGAAACTCAATAGCAGCGTTGGACACTGGAAACAGATCCCCGGGTATCACCGCCACACAAGACCACCTCAAGACCTTTTGCAAAGAGCATGTAACTAACAACCCGTCCCCATTGTCTGAGCTCTCTGGGCCCTTCCAGCTGATTTCACAGGCCTTTCAGCCCACGGGGGAACATTAACTCAGACGGAAAGGTAATTCTGATTGAAAGGAGGAATGCACAAGACGGCCTTCTTGCCTGTAGGGTGTGTTTTAACACTGATCTCCAACATGTGCCAAGAGTGATTCATCCCGGCAAGTGGGAAGAGAGCTGGGATTGTGCAGCCATGGCACCAGAGCAGGAGGCCACAGATTCACATTCCTCAATATCAGTCTTGATTAGAGAGATGATGGGAAAACAGGCTAATCTGATGCAGGGGAGGGTGAAATGTTCATGACTGCCTGAAGTCTTAAAGACGTCCATCTTCTCTGGGGGAGTCACGACAGTATGTGTTTTTAAACGCTGTTGTGTGGGCATACAGTGATCCGATCCAGCTGCCCCCTCAGCTGAGTCTTTCGTCCCTCCCTCGCTCTTCTGGATTCCATCACTGCTTACGTCTCTACGGCAACAAGCGGCAAAGACGCAGACAACAGTTTCTGCTCAGTCTCCTCCTGATCGCTCCCTGGCTGCCAACCAAAAGCGCTCTCAAACTAAAACATACATTTAATAAAGTCGTTTCAAACATGTGCAACAGAAACAAAATGACACGGTGTCCAAACAGATACTAACAAGTCAGTATGTAAGACCGACAGAAATAAACCCCAGCGTGTTGCTTTCAGGGTGTTTGCCTTATTGTTTGTTGCCACGGAGGCGTGAGAAAGAAAATACGCACGCGGGTTTCATTCTTCGGGGTGATGAAGCGACTCTGCGAGGATGATGAAGCGACGCCTGTAGATCCACGGCGGGAGGATTTATGTGACAGAGCGCCTCGCCTGTGACAACCTGAACCCCACAACCAAAACAAACACATGTAAAAAGGTTCAAACACAATCAGTCTTCTTCACCAATTCCACAAATCTCTGCAAACAAGTTAGCTGCCTCAAAAGTCTGAGGACCTCAAGATAAATATGCATTCCCAAACGGAGTGTGAAAAGGCTTTATTTGGTTTGTCCAAATGTTTATCCGTCTCTCCTTGTAGCACTCCTCTCTTGTTGTGCGGCACTTGAATGAACACAAAACAAACTGATGAAACATAAACACACGTGTCATCGGAGGCTTCTGGCTTCTGGCTCTTCGAATGAAGCAAAACGGTTTGAGTTGCAGGACGCAGCGGAGGTGAGAGGGCTTTATGAACGATGCCACAGCGCTCTGACGCAACCCCGTGACACAAACACAGAATACAAACCAGGAAAGCACGGCGTATGCTAATGAAGAGCGAGTAATCTGGGTTTGTGTTTGTTTGCTACTGCGTGAGAGCACCACAAAGGGAAGACGATTTATTTTGCTGATTGAAGTCAGTCAAACCGGAGATGTTTTCATTTGGCACGAGGCAGAAACACAGAGTATCTGCTCCAATCTTAAAACATTCTCAGAACAAGCAGAACCATCGTGGTTTTATCCCTCTGACTTACATTCTTCTGCTCACTTTGAATATCTTGTGTAAATAAGGGGTTCAAATCCTCCCTAAAGGCCCACATCTTGGAGAAGGGAAGGCCCAAAATGGCACCCACAACCGCAGGCCCAGAGGCAAGTGGCAGCAGCAATACCCACACTGCCTCACACTCTGATCTGGGAGAAAAACAGCCCTTCAAACAAGAAGCCTGTTTGTCAGCTGAAGGGGAGTGCCAGCCACTAGTTTTGCCTTAATATAGTCTCGCTGATCCTTGCGCTGGCTTTTAAACAGCACACACATTCTGGTTCACAGAAAACCCACGTCAGATGTGACTTATTGGTTCAACATTTGAAATAGAAAGCTGCGGTCGCAAGCAGTTTGAAGGGGAGGCCGATTCCTGGGGCCCGCGCTGAGGTGACGGACTGAAGCGGGCATAGCTAGTCGGGTCACTTACAGGAAAAGGAAAAGAAATTAATCTTGCAAAAAGGAAGAGGCTGAGGATGCAAAAAAAAATAATAATCTCCCCCTCACATGTTCTCTGCTGTGAGGGTTGTCAGCATGGGTTCGGTTCACAAGTTCACTGCCTGAGGTTCTCCTCCATGGGGTTGAGGAATCATTTGGAAAACTACGTGAGACAAGGCTGCAGAGCAATCAGTCCCATCAGGCTTTCGCTTGACAATCCCAACAGAAACAGACGTTTTTCATGCAGAAGTTGAATATAATCCAGAATGCCACGTTGGGAGACTGCACGAGCCAAGAGTCACTCCCTCAGATAATAATGAGCCCTATAAATAAAGGACAAAACCTAATCTTATGGATTTAGGTTTGTGGGGTTGTGAGTGAGCTTCAAAACTGCGTCTGGACCAGTGTCTGTTGTAGTCTTTTAGCTCTGGGAGAAGACCTGACCTATAGAATATTTTCCTATATTCAAACTCTGTCTCCCACTGAGTCGCACATCTGTTGTCGAGGCATTTTCATTATCTGGAGCCACAGAGTGTTCTTCCTCAAAGCAACCATGTGTGTGGTATTGGTTTACATTCCCTTATCATATCGAGGACATAGACATATATATTTAGCTGAGGCCAGTGTTTCCACTACATTAAACAGAAAGCAAACCATCTTCAGAGAAGAAGCAGACCTCGTGGCCCCGCCTATCTCCAGCCTGCGCTGCGTTTCAGTGGCTGCCTGGAACATCTGTTTCTGCTACTCCAAAAACTGTTTGTTTGTCTTAACAATTACGCCCCGATGTTTCTCATTTCATTTCTCAAATCTCTCGAAAGTCATTATCTAGTTTCAAGTCCTTCAAGGTTCTGAATTTTTAGAAACTCAATCCGACCATCTGTTGAAAGCCGGTGTATACACTGAGCTGCGCTCTGCTCACCTCTGACATTTCAGAGGAGTCGTACCAGAGGAAGCACGCGGCTTATCTGAAACCTCGCCGGGTAACATGCTTGCTTAGCACAGCGAGTCAGCGCCAAGCTGTTTGGATCATCTGTCACAGCGGGGTGGGGAGTGGAAGAAATTAGGAGGGGGTCCCACTGTGAGAAATATGCGTCGCGTTCTTAAAATAATGATGGTGTGAACTCGGAGCAGATAAGAAGTGCTACTAATAATATATTCACATAAACACAAGCGACACTTTCAGCTACTGCTTTCACAGTCCTGGCTGCTTCATCACGGCCTCACTTTACACACTCACAGTTTACAGAGGGAGAAACTTAAGGTGGAAAGTAACCTTTTTTTTTTTTGTTGGCACCGCAGCTGCACTCACAAACCCAGCAGTCCCAAGAACACCAACCTGCCCATCTTTCCCAGCGACCCTCTGCCCATGGCTGCTGGGTGTTGTCAATCAGCACCTCCTGGCTCCTTGAACACGGGGGGCTCTCTGGCATGCTGCCTAAAACTCTCCTCTGTCCATCTAAAGGGGCCCGAAGTCCACATTTATCCTTAACAAATTGGAGCTGAAGCTCGCAGAGTGAAAGGCCAGTATTAGAAAATCGTAAACGTGCTGCAGAATGACTTAATCCCAGAGTAATGAAGAGTGTCCTGGGATCGAAGCAAGCCAGGTTTTAGTTTGGGAATAGTTTCTTGATGGGTCACAATAAAACAGCCCTGGATTAGAAAATGAACGGCTTAATTCCAGCAGACTAAATACTGTAAAGATGATTTAATACGATGCTCCAAACAGAGATCTTTCTCATCTTTTATGATTCCTTTTTATTTTGCCTGTGGTGTGATAATGTGAGAGATCGAAGTGCAAATCCCAATAAACAAGCAAACCTCACTGCGATTTAGGCTTTAACTTCATTTCCATTCAGCTGAAGGTCAGAGCTGAGGACTGCTGGAGAAAAAGGGAGAATGTGGGAGGTGCCCAAAATATGCTTTAGTCACCCACTCAGACACACCCTCTCCCACCACGCTCACCTCAGGAAAACCTTTATGTTCTTTACTAAAGCGCCTCAACAGATGGAGTTAGAGCTGTAACTGACAGCAGTTTTTAGAATCTGTGAGATTACAGTTTAAGATACCAACTACGGCCTCCCAGAGCAGAAAATAAACAACTTAGAGGCCAAAAAACAAGATATTGTTTGCCAGTTTTACTTTTTATTATAGACAATTTGTCCATCAAAGAATCACGAGTGCTGCAAAAAGTAACTTTGATTTCACGCCAAAACCACAATATTTGAACTCTAATATTCCTGCTTTTACCTTGAATAAAACCTTACCTCAGCTGTTAGTATTCAACAATCATTTGTCACTGCTGGTGAGCATGTGGCTCTGCGAATATAATACTGCATCAGAAAAATCAAGACGGCCATTATGAGCGCAGGGGCTGGTATCATTACACATGCTTACATTCAAATTGCCCACTTAACATAGTTTTCCTCCAGCAACATGTGTTTATCATTAACGAACACCCTAATGGCTCAAACATTATTCAAACTCTCTTAATAGCACGGCTGTACTTTGTTCGGGTCTGTCTGATAAGAGCCGGGACACTAATGGTTTATTAATTTCCCCTAAAAACACGCTGTGAAAACACTTTTAAAAAAATAGCCGAGGCTCTGTCGTTTCATTCAGTCACATTCCCAATACTTAGAAGCACTGTGCTGGAAACATGGTCACCTAGACTTTACATAATTAACAAGTCATTGAATTAGGCTTGAAATAAGCCGTTATCAGTAATAAAACTTGAATTTCTGTGTTTGTTTTGTTCTGTAAAAGAGTCTTTTCTGTCTGCTAAAAAAGTAAATGTCAGTTCTATGAAGCATTAATCCATTTCAAAATATTTCCATCTTGTGGAGCAGACAAGAACTGCCTTCAAGAAGCATATATCTGCCACTTAGATGTATAAACATCATGCTTGGCTGTCAGGCTTTCTAAATAAAAGGGTAAGAGCTGCTTTCTATGAAAACACAGAGAGAAAAGCAGAGCGCCTGACCACACTGCCGTGCAGCCAGATCGATGGCTAAAACAAAAGAGGAAAGTTCAAAAGTAAATGTCAGAAATCATCAAGATAATTATGTTTAAATGAGGCGGGCTGGTGGACAGAAGTGGACACAGGATGATTTAAAACAATAAACACCTTACGTGCATAGAAAGAAATAATAATTCCCGAAAGACTCAGTGTCAAAACGTGAGCCTGAACACAATGAGCAAAATCTCTCTGTCCCCGTCTAAAGCTCACCCAATACCGGGAGGCCCTGAAAGGATCCAAAAGCCATCGGAAGTGTCCTCTTGTCCCCCAACCGATGCAACAATGCGTGAGCACCCGTTTGAACTTGAAAGTGTTTTATCTGAGAGCAGCCGAGTGTGTCCCACTGACTGCGTGTCACGCATTCGAGAGGGACTCAAGACTTTGCTCTGGGTAACTTCTGAGCGTTGGGTTTTCTGAGGGTCGCCCGTATGTAACAGAAGACGTTGTGAAGCTCTGGTGATAAGGGTGAGCAGAACACTGAGGAAATTATATGACAGAGAGAAAAAAAAAAACTTTGGAACTGGTCTCAGCAGCTACAATATTACAATCACTTCTGCTCAGCAGAAAATCCTGGTTTATCATTGACTAAGTAACAGTTAAATCTGCAGATTTTACTAAACAAACTGACAGAAGGAAGGCTTCCTTTAACTGTATTCAAACCTCAAACACAAATCAGTGCCTCATGGCTGAAAGAAAACAAAGTTTTCAGCTCCTGAAGTGCCAAACTTTGCCATACAGCCAGCCCTGAGCTGTCAGCACAGTTACTTTCACATTTCGGCATCTTTCTTTGTCTCCGGCGTTCTCAGAGATTCCTCTTCGCCTCTACTGTTTTTATCCTGTCATGGAAAAGTTCCCCGATCAGCAAACAATGACACCTTCACTTCGGCAGGGTTTTTTTTAATGCCTGCTTTGTGCAGCCATTTGTGCACTTGACAAATTTCAGAGCAACACTCACATTGATTCACCAACATTTATGACACCCTCTGGGGATTTAACAGAAACAATAAAGGCTTTCTGTCTGAGGAGGAAGGGAAAAAAAGACGTCAAATATTAGTCTAAGCCACCATGTTTCTACGGGGTGGTAAATGTGGCTGAATGTCGGCTCCTCAAGTTGATCTAGTCTAAAATATACGTAGAACTTTAAAAGAAATGATTCATAAGTTCCCCGATCATTTCCAGCTTTTATAAAGGTGATGCCAGCGTGTTTAGGGAGGGCCATATCTGCCATTTCATAAAAAAAAAAAAAGGTTCTTTCATCTTTCTAAGAAGAAAAGCTGCCCGCGGGCCATGTGTTCCTAACTGGGATGTTAAGTGAAGTGTAGCCTCCCTCCAGAGTTGTTTACCAAACAAATATTTAGTCTTTTGAGTTTGGCTCATCACAGAGATAAAAGAGCCGAGCTGTGGCAGCATGCATAGAGCCAGCTGCACAATAATAATGCTGATCTCAGAGCCTTGGGTGGGATTATATAGAAAATTGGTGCTTCAAAGAGCCAACTCATACTTCCCTCATAAATCCATGGATTCTGATTTAACAAAGTTTAATTTGAAGTAGACAAACAGTCTTAAACTAGTTTAGAAAGTGTTCAGTAATCACTGATGTCACTGTAATGAGGCGTATAAAACAAATGGAAAGCAGAGATTGTGGCCTAATTGTTTCAAATCTGAGTGTGACACATGCATCATGGATTCACACACGCGCGCGCGCAGTATAGTATCCGTACAGGGGCGCCCACGTTCACCAGCCTGGCTCGCAGTGCCACTCCGTGCTGCTGGTTTCCACCGCTGCACAAAGTTAAACAAACACTGCAGTGTTTGAGGAACAGATCAACCCGGAGCTCTGGCTCTTTGAGCTTCACCTTTCTTTTCTCATTCCCAGACAAGCCCAGCTGGCTCGGTGCGCACACCGAAGCCTCCCCGGATCCCCCTCCCGGCCAACTCGCCAGCCACCCCGGGACTCCCCTCTCCGTACGTCCCCCTTGCCTCCGTGCTTACCTCTCTTACAGGAGCGTAAAAGCTTCGAGACGTCTGGTGAATTAGCAGCAAAACGCATTATTCTGGTGGCAAATCCGCACGGGGCCCTCCATTAGAAACGGGCTCAAAGTGCAAAGTGACCGGAGGAACATGAAAACAGCCGGAGGTGGAGAGGCTAAGAGAGTTTTTAGACACGAAAAGCAGCGCCAGCTCCGGGGGCCAAGGTGCGCCAACTTCCCCTGGTCTGCACTCGAGCTGTGGTGGAGTTTTCTCTGAGGAAGTTTGTTTGAGTAAAAGCGCTACGTCCCAGCTTTCTGCACACTCTCCTGTCGCGCGTCTGACCCGTTACTGTAACTTTCCCAGCTCTGGGTCTCCGTCTCTACCACTGCCGCTTCCACACACGCATCTTTGAAGCCAGTGTCGAATTGCTCAGCAAATCACGGCGGCGGCGAGGATGATCGTCAAACCAGGAATGTCCCAGCCCCACAGCTCCGTAAGGCTCCTGGAGGACGGAGGAAGGGCGGGTGGGAGCAGGGGGTGTTACCCGTATAGACTGTGTATTAACAACTTTTACAATCTAACGGGAAAGTAACTTCCTTCTTCCCCTCTGCACGTGTGGACGTTGTTACCAGGACGTAAAAACGCACCTGAACGCGTTCTTCTCTTTGGGTAACAGAAACCTCATAAAGCGGAGCGCTTTAATGAGAGATAACGCATCCTTAAAGTCAAAATCAGTTGGAAATATGTTTCATGGAAGGATGTTGGAGTGGACACGATTTTGTTCATGATTCAAACAGATAAGCCAACATATCACCCAAATTCCATCTCTGACACCCAAAACACAACCATGTCAAAAAGAAAACATGCCCTCTTTCAATTCTGAAGTTCAATGTGTCCAACACATGATGGAAAATAAAGAATACACATCTGGTCCTCACCAGGTACTTAAAGTATAAAGTCAAAATATTGGACTGTGTCAATATTATGAAACAAAAATGAAGCCAAAATACAGAAGCAGAGTGTAAAATCCTAATTTCATTCTTTTTAGTTCCATAAGAATTAAGAGGGTAAGTAGCAGCCAGGTACTGCTAATCAAATGCATTTTATTAACTGATCACCAGTCAGTGTGAGCAGCTCTATAAAAGCAGAAGTTTTGTCAGTTTGCTGGTCTGCAGCATTCAGGTGTGTGTTAACACGATGCCAAGGAGGAAAGACATCAGCAATGATCTTGGAGAAACAACTGTTGGTTCCCATCAATCTGGGAAGCGTTAGAAGGCCATTTACGAACTATTTGGAGTCCATCATTCTACAGAGAGAAAGATTATTAAGAGGGGAAAACATTCAGGACAGCTGTCAGTCTTCCCGGGGGATACATCTCAGACTCCACAGGCCTCAGTTAGCATGTTAAATATTAAAGTTCATGACGGCACAATTAGAAAAAGCCTGAACAAGTACGGCTTTTTTGGGAGGGCTGCAGGAGAAAGCCTCTTCTCTCTAAAGGGTCCTCCACAGCCATGAGAGAGACTGATAACATCATATAAAAACAATTGGTTCAAGTTGTTGCTGCTAAAAGTGCTTCTACAAGTTATTGAATCATGGAATACACTTGTTTTTTCACACACTGCATTTCTGTTAAATAAATAACGGCACAGTGTAGTGTGTTGTTCATCTGAGGTGGAAATGACCACATTTCAAGACCTGATGAGGATAATATTATTTTCTTTATGTCCTGATGCAACAAACCTTTGAAGAAAGCCTTGTAAGTTTTCACATGTGAATATTCACACCATGAAACCAACAGGCCTGGTGACAGAAAGCCAAGGGAAAGTTTTCAGAAAGTTTGTTATACTTCAGACTCATTTTAGACGGATTCTGATACTGGAAATCCACCAGGTCTGATGGGGAGTGTCCCTACATAATCATTTGCAGATCTCTCCAGACATGTCCAGACCTTTTATTTCTGAAACCACGCCTTTGTTTTCTTCAAGATGTATTGTTGAAATGTAAAGCTGCACCTCAGCATGAGACGCGGGGCACAGTGGAAAAGCTTTTCACCCCGGCACATTCACCTTTCTGAGAAACAGTCCCACAGAATGATGCTGCCATCGCCATGTTTGGCTGCAGGGATGTCACAGTGTTAATGGAGTGCTCAGTGTTTGGTGTTTTTCAAACATTCATGGGAATTATTGCCTTGAGGCTCTGGTTACTTTGGCTGAACGGTCAGATGTAGGAAGTTTGTTGGTGGTTGTTTTAGCCGTTTCTTTTATTTATGCCCAGTGAATTCAGTTAGTCTCAAGTAGACACATTGTAGAAGCATATAAAGGAACTGTGAGAGGATTAATGACCTGTTGGAGATTAAGCTGATTAGTTGCAAGATGTTCCTCCAGCTGTTTCTTTGAATTAATATTTACTTTTCCAGCCCTTTGTCTCCCCTGTCCCAGCCTTTTGAGATGTGTTGCTGCTATCCGGTTCAAGATGAGCTGATGTTTTCCATGAAATAGAAAAATGTCTCACTTTCAACCTTTATTTGTGTTATTATAACGTTTCTATGATTTATGGTGAACAGAATATTGGTTTAAGGGATTTGCAAATCATTGAATTAAGTTTTTATTTACATTTACACAGCAGCCCAACTTCTTTTCTCACTGGAGTCTTTGAATAGAATCAAAGTGATGAGGGAGGGGGATGTTTTAAGAGCTAATAGGTATGGCTCATTTCTGGCATCAGACAGGTTGCTTATACAGTCGGAATGTTGGATGGCTGCAACAAGTTCCTCATCGGGAGGAGAGACGCTTGCTCAGAAACGCAGGGGAGAGGGAGCTGTGAGAGTGAAACAGTCATCTGTTGTGCGTATGGGCATGAGTAAACAGCATGATCATCTTTAAGGCGGTAATTACGTGTTCCAGCGGCGGCGGCGCGGACGGGCCCACCCTGCATCAGACAGCAGGTGTAGCTCAACATCTGACAGCTGACTGCGACCAAAGGTGCGATCCAATCCTCCTGAGGCCGCATTGACCCAGTCAAGGCCTTCAGGGGGTCAGGGCCAAAAGCAGCAAACTAGCACATTTCTGACCCAGCAGGAGAGGAAAAACAACATGGAGGGGATGTGGAACTGATGAAGGACCAACGCCTCAGCTCGGTTTCATGTACTGGAGTCAGTCATCATCTCTTTATTCATTCCAAAGGATACTGAATCCCCATTTTTAAATGAATCCTTACCTCACAGGACATCAGTATTTTGACATTAACATTAAAGGGAAACTTTCTGACATGTGCAGCTACAGGTCTGGTAATGCAGAAGTATCAGGATTTACTGCTGCTTCATAAAACACTAATACATAACCTATTAACCATTAATTACCATAATCTGTTGCAACTCATACCCTTCTCTGAGGTATGTGCTTCTGGAGAGTTCCACTCATTTTTTTCCCCCCTCATCGTCTTCAATACAAGTGATTCGTTTTCTGTCAGGCAGGTATTCAACTCACCAGCAACAACTTTTCTCCCCCCTGAGGGTCCGGAGCTGGTTGGAGATGGAGACAGTGGCTCTGGGTTAGGAGGAGGGGGAGCGCAGGGTGATTGGACACAGTCGCATGTGAAAGGCCAGAGAGCGGCGAGTCCACAGGGAGCACAGTCCACACACAAAGGGCCTCGGAGGGGCTCGGTGGGGGTGGGAGGGGCAAACGAAGCCGAGAGGCCACGCTGGGAACCAGAGCTGACAGCGCAGACACTTCTCATCCACAGAGGGCTCGGCTGTCTCTGGCCCCCTGGGGTACGTGCTCACTTATCTGTGCGGAGCTGCCAGCTCCACGCTGCTGAGATAGGCGCTCACGAGAGCAGAAGCAGCAGAAACATTAAGCACACAAAAGCAGCAGTGACCCCTGGCCTACATTTTACTGATGTGTACCTTGTTTCCTGAGTCATAACAGTCCTGATCAAATAGATTACAACACATTTAGCCAATCCGAGATTACTTTTTGATGTTGAGTATGCAGGAGCTGGCTGCAAAACACGAGCAGTTTACACTTCATACACTAAAATACTGACTTTTCTCACATGTCGTCCTGATAGAGGTCAAATCAGAGTCCTGCTAACAAGGGATTTGTGCTGAGAGTCTGCAGGCTGGGATTGTTTGAAGTTGGGACACTGAGCTTGTTGTCCTTTGGTGTGAGGATAATAAGCCTCTGACCACTGTCAGCAGAGTGTTTATGACCTGCGAAGCAGCGCTCCGTTGTGTTGACTCTGTCAGCAGGGGCCCGAGCGACACTTGACTGCCAGTGCTATTAAAAGGCACTTTCAGATAACACAGTACCATCACTCCGTTTGGGCCAGTCAGGCTTTATTGATTGGTAACAGGGACAAAATACTAAAGTTGTTTCTCTGAGTTGTTGGGCCTCACAGCTGATGTCCAAATGTGTGTGAATAACATGAGACACATTTAGTAAGTGGGGAAAATGCAATGAAAAGGCACTTGTTGCTGTATTTTTATAGGGTACTTAGACCTGAAGTGGAACATTGTATTGTTTTTTTTTCCTAAGTAGCTGGGATAAAGACATTTATTTGCAACTTTTATATGTTTTCATAAGACAAGTGGCACTGTGTTCAGGTGAAGAAATGTATACAAGAGTGAGAAAAGTCACATTATTTTACAGGATAGGCTAAACTAATTGCCCCTCAGAGGGCCATATATCTCATAGACAGGTGTGTGTGTGTGTGTGTGTGTGTGTGTGTAGGTTGCTTCTTGGGTTTGTGGCCACAGTTGTGTGTGCTCATGGATGTGTAACAGACAAGGGTGAAGGAGAAATTTGAAGGCACCCCTCTCCATCTGTTTTCTACATCACTGTGGTGGGATCACATTATCCGTTGTAGGCTCTCTGGGAATTTCATCAGTCTGTAACATCTCACTTATTCACACACCTCCTAGCGCTTTACCGTGTAGAACATCCCAGAGAGTCCCTCCTGACGCTGCACTGACCCGGCACATCGTCTCACCATCTTTAAATCTTTCTCCCATGTGATGTAGTGCGTCTGTGAGAACTGCACGGGAGATAAACTACAGTTCACACATTGTCACTGTGTTGCCTCAGTTGTCCACGGCTCCGAAAAATATGCTTATTCACATAAATGTAGATGGTGCTTAAGACTCACAAAAGGAACTCAATAATGTGTTCTTTATACCTTCAAATTATTTTGTTTTTTAAGCTCAAACTAAAGAAACATATGAACAACATACCAATTCATGTTGAGTGGTATTTCTACAGTTTTTTGTGTCATTTTACCTTTAAACTTCTCATGCCATGTCATTTAAAGCCACCAAATGACTATAATAAAGACTATTGATGATTGCTGTACAGAATGAACCACAGTTTTCATTTAGGTTTTCAAACGTTGGCATTTTCAAAGCATAGTTTACTTGTGTGTCTGTAGCTCATCGTGATAGGATTTAAGTGTGCCTAACCAGTTAAAAACCCTTTTTTAATCAAAGATTAGAAGAAAGAAGGTATTTGCACAAGAACAAAAGTACCAGTGACTATTTAACGTTCATTCTCTCAAGAGAAGTCATGATCAAAACAACTGATGTCTTTTCCAACACAGTCTCTTAGACATCGACGACTGATTTATGTCCTGTAGATGTAAAAATAACTACATGTAGGACATATTCTCATGGTGTTTCATGAGGCTGTCACAAAAGGTGTGATCATCATTTTTAATGGGAAAAAGGTCCAAAGGAGATCTGACTTAATGAATTAATGTCTAATCTTAGTTTCCATGTTTGGATGCTGAAAAGAGACTTCTACAAACATCGGCCTTAAGTTACAAATCTCCTTTTTCTGGGCTTACCAGGTGACGAGTCCTGGCCTCTCTTCCAACAACACAAATGGGTTGCAGGCACGATACAAACTGCCCACTGAAATTAATTTCTTAGAAAGCCGTGCTGGATGTCAAGAAACAACAACAAAAACAATCAAATCCAGCTGCAGGGACCCAATGATTTTCTATGAGTGCATATTTAACGTTTTACCCTGAGTGGTTCCCTCCACTACAACGCTGCTCAGCTCTCATTCCCAACATCCAAATCACCTCTGACATGTAGTCGTCATGATAAAGCATTCATGACTTGGCAGTGGGTATTTAGGGATTTGTGGAGCAGGAAGAGGCTGAAAACATGATTCCTGTGGTCTCACAGGCTCCAGGAGACTTTATGATTTATGAGCACCTCTGCAGCATCGCTTCACCAGACTCATGCATAACCTCAATCATATGTAGTCACTGGAAGTCATGGTCAGATAAGTTCATCATTGGACTGGATGTTTTGGGACTGTTACCACATTTCTTCTCTTTTGTGTGTGCTCGCGTCGGTCTGTGAATCTGGCGTAAAAATGTGATGCTTGTTGCAGCTAACTGGCTTTTCCAGCTCATTCCAAATGGCATGAAGTGATGTAGAAAATGAGCTAGATGAAAGGGATTAGGACTTGAGCTCGCAAGTGCTTATCATCTCCAGTAGCACTGGAGTGTAGCCATGGAAACAGGAAGTGAGAGCAAAGCTTCCAAGATGGCCACCAGCTTGTGAATGGATGCATTCCTCAACGGCAGGGTGTCTGCTGCGAGGAGGAGGGGCAGCAAGTGTGTTTACTTCCAAAAGGGACTATATAAATAGTAACTGCTGCTGTTTTAAGGACTTCCTGTCACTAGGTATTCCTTATAACAGTTGTTAGATAAACAATCACTTTCCCATTGGGGCTGCCTTGTCTGTAGTGAAGTGGGGTTTGCAGCGGGTTCAATCCAGGACCCCGGCGTGTGGATTTTAAAGCCCCAGACTGGAGTCATGGAGCTGTTACAGGTCACCACACTCTCTTTCACTCGCACCCCGTCTGGTCATATAACCTTTACACACTCAAACTCAGTCTGAATTCCACATTCAGCGTGTTTTTTCTCTGCCAACTTACTCGTTGTTTTGTTATGAGAGCTGTGCATGTGGTGCTCTCACAGCACAAGGATTCGCAGCATGCTCATGATCACTCGGTGTGTCAGAGCAAGACAAATAAGCAGGTAATAAATGACACATTTTCAGTTGTTCGGCTTTGTACTCCAACACTTAAGCTGACACATAACCGGGACTGTTTGGTTAAACTACAAACTCCCAGCATATTTATCTACTTAAACAAACTTTCTTTGTATCTTTGCAAAAATTTTTGATGGAGTTCACCAAACACTCAAAAGTCTTAGACCACAAGACACAAAGCTGCTGTGTGCTCCCAGAAATGAGACGCAAATATTTCCTGTTTTCTTCTCCAGCCAAAAACATGAAAGTTTCCAGAAGGGGATCAGATTACAAGAAGAAGGATTTTGAAAAATGTTAGCCCAGACTGAATGTCATTACTTTGAACTCCCCAAAAAATCATTATTCAAAAAATATTCTTAGCTTTGTTCATGCTAACGGCTTCATTTATGCACCTATTTATATGAATAATTTTATAAGAGTTTCAGATAGTAGTGCTGACAATTAAATCTGAAGCTGACGCTTCAATTATTTGGATTTTGACAATAATCTATGGCAGTTGGGATAGACTCCAGCCTCCTATGACCCTGAATCGGCTTAATCAAGTGTAGAAAATGGATGGATTTCAGATATAATACTGCATGAAATCTGTTGAAATAAATACAAAATGCCAAACTTGGACAAAGCCACATCCCTTAAAATCCAAGTTAAGCATATTCAGATGTCATGTCAAATGTGTTAGACAAGTTGCTTATAAAATGTTTAAAAACTGAAGCAAAAAACAGGTTTTTATTGATTTCCTATTCAGGAATTTTAGGAGGGGTCTAAAATCACAGCTCCGTGAAGCAGCCTTCTTCTAAGGTAAGCAAAAGCTGACCCTTCCCCCAAAACTGTCATGTTATAAATCTATCTGGCCAATCATGATGCATTAGCCTCTGATCAGCCAAACGTGTCATCTGTGTATCCGACAACTAGCTGGCAAACTGTTGTGCTTTTATCTGGGAAATGTATTTTCCACAAAAATCTGAATTTGTAGAATTTGAGCTGCTTATTTTAACTAATGATAAAGGGAAAAACAAATGAATTTAGTAGAAAGTAAAGTAAAAATTCAGCACTGCAGATGTTGGTGGGGGTAAAAGTAGCACAGAGAATCATATTTAGGTTGAAAATCACCACCAACACCTGCCCCATTTTTCACATGGTAGTTTTACAAACCTTTAGAGTAAACAGCAGAGATTAACAGATGCACCAATACACCAGTGCACCTGCTGGCATGCTCATGCTGCTGAAGCATCTTGGCACATACCCATTATGAGACGACATTGTTAACATCTTAGTTTAAAGCTGGAAGGAGACTGAAACATTTAATATTGCAGTGTACATTTGTAGTTTTCTAAATTGTGGCAACGAAAAGTCCACAGACATGCCAAATTTGGGGCTAGTTGTGCTAGAAATGGATGTAAATGTCCCCTTTGACACACTGCCCCTTGTAGAACATTATGTCTGTAGTGCACATTTTGACCAGGACCATAACTGCCAGTGAACAAGGGGAGGAAATCCTACATTAAAGCCCCTTTTCCTAATGCAAAAAACACCGTTTAAGAAAAGAGAGACCTTCTCTAAAATTCCCCCTCTTTGACCAGTGTCATTCCCTTCCTACTCATCTCCTATACAAGTTTTAGGAGTTCTGCTTCTCTATGCTTTTCAGAAATAATTTAAAAAAAAAACAGATAAATATGGAGCCCCAGCTTGTGGAAATAAATTACGAAGAGTTACTCAGCATCTTAAGCTACGAATGAATGATCAGATCTGTTTAGATTTACTGTGACTTGAAGGGAAACAACGTGGACGACCGTGGCTCAGTGTTGAGAGTGTGTCATCCGATAACCTCAAGGTTGGCGGTTTGATTCCCACTCTCACTGTGCATGTGCATGTGCATGTGTGTGTGTTCAACAGGTACCAACCTGGGTGGGTTAAATGCGGAGGAGTAATTTTGTATATTTCGTGTATCTACATGTCAATAAAGTCTTAATCGTAAAACAACAGTCATTACATTCTTCGTTAATATGTGTCTTAATACAGGACAAAGAGAAAACAGATTAAAAAATACTGAAAATTTCCGGAAAGGCAGGCTGGGTCGCCATATGGACAATGGAGCAGAAGTCGTTATTTTTTTCCATATAAAAAGTAATATCCAAAACAAACATTTCACTGTGATACTGTGGAGGAGTGGAGCTCCTGGGAATGCGTAAGAAATTTGCTCAAAGGAGGAGGTCAAAGCCAGGGAGGAAGGCGCAAAGAAGAGAAATCTTAAGTAATCCACTCCATCTATATATGTATATACATATATGTATGGAGCAATATATGGGAATGCATGGACATCTACCAGCTGGCATTGTCAAAAGGGACACCATCCATCACACTGGCTCGGTTTTAGACAAGGCCATGAAGCTGTCAGCGTGCATTCCTCAGAGCAGATTTTGCAGAGCACATTTGTCAGCTTGGAGTTGAGCGCATGCCCAAAATGTTTGAATGTTTAAACTTATCTCACTGTGGCCTTTGGAACTTATTGGCATTCCCACAGGTGCTAAAATAATCCACGAACAAAGCTCTTTGGCATCGCTGGAACCCTGGAGTGGTGTTCTCCGGGGCATATTTTGGTATGCCATTGTGTTTGTTTGTTTTCAGGGATTTGTGCAGAGATAAAGCGCCTGGCATTTAAAAAACAGAGGGGAGGAGAGGATGTCAGGGCGTGATAGAGTGTCTGCTGCCTTCATTTTTTACTTCTGCTCGTCTCCTCTGGGTATCTTCATCTTGGGGAGAAGTATTACTTTTGTTTTCACTGATCAAACGCACCGACCCAGAAGATGTATCACTCTTCTGTGGAGCCTCATCCCTCAGCAGGGGCCAGGCGCTTAATCACCACACAATATCACCAGATAATCACTGTGGAGCCACAGGAACATTTTTGCTGTCTATTTGTATTCTCACATGTCAGTTTGTTTTTACATGTGGCCGTGTGGATGTGTTTTGGATCCTCCCCAGCTAGTCTGTAACAAGAGGAACTGAGGACACCACATATTTCTTTAATATCTAACCTCGGAGGAGAGACTCTTTGCTAGAAGAAGGCGAGTTGCAGAGAGATCTTTGGGCAGATGTGAAGTGGAGACACTGATGTCTTCATAATGATCTCTGGGTTTTTTTTCCTCCTCTCACTCACCCATGCTATCTCATAGAGCACTACCCACCTCCTTGTTTTTCTCCCCCACATGCCAGAGAGGCAAGTTAGATCCGTGAACAATCTGCTCCATCCAGGCTTCTATTCCTTCTCAGCTCCATAAATCGCAGCTCCCCTGGGACGACTGGGTAGACAGTACCAGTGGGAGCCAGATAGAGCTGTCTGTAAATGCCTCTGTTTCATATTAAGCTTGCTGGACAAAAGTCCCCTCAACCTCAAAGCTGAATTCGTATATATTTCCTGTATCTTGTTTCATTCAGAAGTGGGTTGCCGGACACTAGATGGTGAGAGTTAGTGCGTTAAGACTGATCAAGCTGGTGTCGCTGTGCCTGTGGTCTCCTGATCAGGGCATTGAAAGGCAGTTTACAGCCCTGTTAAATGTGAAGAAAAGCCTCTCTCTAAAGAGGCATGTATTTCACAACATGTGTGCTCCCACAGTTAATGTCCAAAACCAGCACGAATTCATTGCACTTCCTCCTTCGTTTTGTCTTGTTGTCCCGACGGACTCAGGTCACTGCTGAATAGTACACTTAAAATAAGATGGAGGGCAATATTGGTGCATCTCCACATGAACATTTACAGTTTATAACCCGAACTATGTCCTGAATATTTGCCCTGAATATCTTGTTGTGTCAATATACTGCACATACTGTATATTAAGAACGTATAAACTGTAAAACTATAAAGTCTGCAGATTTATGAATAGGTCAAATGACCTGAGCAAGAGGACACGGTTATACATTATGTCTCATTTTGAGAGTAAGAAATTAAGGGAAACTGAGCTGCCGGGACAAATTGTCTGAAAGAGCGACAGGACAGGTGGAACCTCAGCTCTCTGGGTGGATTGATGGCACAACGGGGAACACTTAGACAGCTCAAATTCTCTGCTCTGGTTTTGGACAGTTAGGGGTCAGGGTGGGGGGGTAGTAGAGCGCCAACTGCTGCTACAGGTGTGGTATCATACCAGCCTTTCTAAAATGGTTTGATAATGACAGATGACTCATCTGGTCCTCAGGGTGGATATTCTTGCAGGGTTGATAAATGCGGCTAACACGACCCTGAGCTCTCAAAGAATCAGTTTAACCAATGTTTGCACCCAAATCATCTCTGTTCCAACATCATAAAATGCTCAACTTTATGCTTCTAATTATTATAATTTTATCCATAAAATTGTAAAATCATGTTTTAAATAAAATTCTTGACATAGTGCGAAACAACCACGACTGCGCAGGGCTCACACTTAGCCCTATACCTCTGTTTTGAAGGGACGAGGTGTCCCTTTTCTTTCAGTGATCAAGGAGCAGTGGTCATCTACCCCTTTACCTGGAGTATTTGGAGCTAATCGGATGGCAAGTTGATCACTACTTCTTGATCCCCAAAAGAAAAAAGGCACCTTATTCCTTCAAAGGTCCAAGGTCCAAGGTCCAAGGGGAGAAATTGGGATTGGGCCTAAAGTTCCAAGGGTTTGACCGTAAACAAGCCAGGTATTACCTAGCTTGGCTGACGCGTCCACATCTCGATGAGATGGTGGTCTGGGAACTAGGTGTGTATTTTCTCGTATTTGAGGCGTGGTTTACGAATGCCTAGAGCCGTTTATTGGGCGCTACGAATGTCTATCAAATGGCGTCTGGATCTTCCCATGCTGCTTTGCGCGCGATTCATAGCCAATTGTATCACTTATACCAGATGACGTGTGTAGAGCGACAGAAATTCGACGAGGAAATACATCCTTCTTGGCAATGAAATCTTTCAACGCCAAACGTTGCTCTTTTTAAAAGTAAACTTGCGTTCTAAGCTACTTAAAACACTTTCTAAGGCTGCATCGAACAGTAACGTTGTGTCCGCTGCCATGTTGGATTAACACTCTACAAGCTTCGGTGTCGCGCATAGACGTCGTCATCGTCTTGCTGTCCCCCCCCCCGTTCTGTGATTGGTTCCCAAACAATCTGCCTGGGCCTTGTTTATCACTGCCTGTTAGGATTCTTTCCCATTGAATTCATGCTTGTATGTATGCTCGTGCAGTCTTTGCAGGTCAAATGAGCTTGATTGGTGAAATAGAGAAAATGAACCCAAATTATCCTCGGTTGATCCTATTCTTCTCTCTTTAGATTTGGATCTAATTGGATGATTTGCTTGTCTAATGCAAGATGATAATGAATAAGCAAAATTAAACATTTAATTGGCTCTCAATTTGATTTACTCTTCTTACTGATTGCATTGTGGTTACACTCATATATTTGCTCTAATGAAAGGCTTGCTTGTTACTGAACGATCTCTCTGTGAGCAGAAACATTTAGAAGATAACGAGATGTTAGACTTGTTAATGCACAGTGTAATCATGTGTCTGCAGAGCATATTAACCGTAAATGTTTAAAATATGATCCATATGTAAAATATTTACAGTTTATAAAAACAATGAGGTGGATATTAGTATTTATGTTGAGATTAACTAATTCATTAACAGCCAACAACAACAATTTTGCATCAGTCTTTTCCAGTGTTCTGGCTTTTAGTCACTTTGAAGGTGGACACGCACAAGTTACTTGTCAGCTTTTCACAAAGTGTTTCAATTTTGTGGAATTCGCCCGGACTACATATTGATGGAGTTAATCTCTTCTGTTTTAATCTGGCTCATGGATATTAGGAGCAGTGTCGGCGGCCTCAGTCCCATCACCTCTGACCCTCCCTGTAATCCGCCTCTCCGTTCAGCTCATTAAGCCCGGGGACTTCACACCTCCAGCCATGTTGGGCCCAGCTGTGTCCCCACTGCGCCCGGGCCGGCCGAGCGTACCAGGAAAGGCTGCCGGCTGCACAGATGCACAACAGGCCAGGGCCTCTGATCTCCGCTAAAAAAGCTGTAAATCACGGAGTGAAGGTGATGGTCCAAAGTGCTCATTAAAGCAGGCAATAATAAATGTTGTGAGAATGAAAGGCTCTCTCTACCTGTCAAACTGGGCTGGTTAATGAGAGGAGCTTGTTGGACTTTTAGTGATGACTAATGATTAGAAAAACGGTAGATGGAGTGTTAACAAACATTTAACTACAGAGCAGCAGTCATAAATGTTTCACAGCTACAATAGGCACCTGAGTGTTTCCTCTGGCTGCAGAAAAATATCTGACTCGATGCGTTCACCACCGCAGTTTCACTCCTTTAAGCTTTATTCATCACATTTAACAACATGTCCTATTCACTGGAGTTTGTACAGAGTTTATCATTTCAACAGGGTTTGTTCATTAAACTCTGAGAGAACATTTACTCATAACAAAAACAGTCTCTCTGTCCATAAAGCTGACAAATAAAAAAGTTATTTAAGTGTCAAAGTGCATCATTTAGTTTGATTTACTGGCAGATTTAATATGATAATTATAAGTATGCTTTCATGACTTTATAACTTCTCTGCAATAAGAAGTGTTATATTTTCATTAGCTGAGAACACAGAGTTCATCATCACACGCTGATGCTTGATAAAGAGGCTTCGCCTTATTTCAGCGCACAGGCGTCACTTTCTGACCCACAGGGAGTTGCTCTACAGCTCTGAACTGACATTTATTCTTCTACTGTGGAAAGTGATGCACTGGCTGCTCCGATCATAAAAAACATTATCATACTGCTGTCTTACCAACAAGTAAAGGCTTGAAAATGGTTCTGCAACCGCTCTGCGGGGCTGTAGCATGTAGCATGTTCTGGTATATTGCCATTATAAGTCTGACAAATATGACCTATTGCATTTATTAGCGTTGTGCCACATCAACAAGTTTGTTATGTTATGTAACCAGGTCAGTACCTTGGGTGTTCAAAGCCAACTCAGCGACTGACCAAGTGTCAGTATGTGACGAGAGCAGGTTGCCTCAGGGGAGACAAACCAAACATTGGCTCAAGTGGAGGTCTCGTTTTTCCGACGCGCTTGGAGGACTTGGATGACATCAGATAGTTTGTTACAATCTTTAATGTTCTCAATGAAATCTAATTCAACATAATTAGGGGCTTTTAGGGGCTGAACCAATGATCAAAGAAATCCTCACAAGTGAACGAAAATATATTTTTTATCCATGCACTGGAAAAAATCTAAATCTTACCAAGTATATATTTCTTATTTTTCTATATCACTTGATATAAGACACAATTGCCTAACAAGTACCATTTCAGCCAGATATAGGGACTTGTTTCAATACAATACATCTTGAATATCTTGTTAAGTGAAAAAGTCTTGAAAACATCTTGTTTTGAGTCATATTTCACATGAAACAAGCTTTTTTTTTCATTTGAAGAGGTTTTTAAACTAATTTCAAGAACACTTTAAACTCAAAAGTCCTTAATATCACATTTTATTTCAAGAAATCTTGATAAGCCGATTTTCACTAGTTCCATTGGCAGATTCTTTGCTTATTTCAAGCAAAAACGTCTTGTATTTGTTGTTTTTTTACTTATTTTTGGAGGGGCATTTTTTTCCAGTGTGATTATTTCTTTTATTATGTAAAACTGCCAAACAATGTGAAATTATTGTTCGTAGCTTTTTCAGATTTCAAATCTGCAGTGGTGTGTACAAGTCCATGGCCGCATCACTTCCAGAGCTCAGTCACACAACACACGCAATCAAACAAACATGCTCATATTCATTACCTGCAGCAGGAAAGCTAATATTGGGCTTGGTGGTTTGGGTGGTGCAGTGTGGATTAGGGGACAGCGTAAGTGTGAAAGAGCTCTGTTCAGAGCCTTATCGCCGCGCAGACTGAGCCCCCCACTGCAGGGCAGCATCCAGCGTCAGTCCAAAGACGGCTTTCAGCGAGCAGCCAGGGTCACTCAGCGTTCCCGAGGAGTCCAACAATGTACCTTTAAATGTCTGCATGAATAAACAAGACCTCGAGTCAGGTTCAAAAGTATTTCATGCTTTAGAATTTGACCTGCATCCCTTTTTGTTCAAACTCATACAAGAGGAAAGAGTTCAAACTTTATGTTTGAGGGGAGTTTGAGTGAAATATTGTGGAGGTTGACAGAGAAATGTATAACCTCAGCGAGCTAGAACATCAGCTGCATCTTGTTTTATGAAAACATAGCTCAGTTTGAGGGATGTTTTCTCTGCGGAAAATGAAATAGATGGAGAGAAAACGAAGAAAGAGAACTGCAGGCTTGACCGGATTAGGCGAGGGCCTGTTTTTCCTCTTCATGTCAATGCACTCCCCGACCAGGATAGATAGATAGTGACGGCCTGCCAGTTGGTTTTCATTACATCAAAAAGAAAAAAAAGAATGCTATCCCTCCCTTCCTCTTGCCCCCTCTCATGTGAACACACTTTTCCCTCTGAAGGCAAGGTACAAAATTGCTCCTGAAAGTGAAAAAAATTGCCAGAGGGGACTTTTTCCAATGTATTTTTCTAATATCCTCTTTAGACCTGAAGTCTCCCCCTGCATGTCTTTTTGCTTTTAAGTAAAACCCTGTCATGTACCCTGTGGGGGCTTCACTGGAATGCTACTTCAATTTAAGATCTGTACCTTTGCATTCTCTGCAAGGCATGCTGATGTGTGTCCACATGGGTCTGCACACAGGGGGAGAGGAAGCGAGGGGGGGGGGGGGGGGATTTCAGTCAGGGATATGGGAACAAGGTGGAACTGTGCCTTGTTTGTTGCCCTCTGCGCATACCGCTGCAAAATTGAACAGCAATAAAATAAGGCACAGATGTGCATTACTGGCTCAGACTTCAATTGTCCTCAAGCTGGGTGGAGGCCCGGTCACATGTCATTAAAAGGTAGATGGTCTGACTCTCCCTGCCTCCTAAAGAGTTGTTATCTCTTCAACATGCTGAGCTGCCTGGATGCCTGCACAGCACAGCACACCGATAACCACAACCAGAAAATCTCCCCTCATAGGTCTCCTCACCCTGTTCGGCTCGAGTCACGCCATGCTACACCTACGGGAGCGCTGCGCTTCAAAGAGAGCAGACTCCTACACACACATCAGAGCCACAGCAGGCAGATTTCCTTCGGATAAGACAACTCGTGTCTGTTTTTTGAGAAGATCTGCCCTTTGACCCCGTAATGTTCGCGCTCACTATAATTTCTACCAATCCAAAATTCCTTCCCGTGCGCCTCCCACTTTAAGTCGCTCAGCAGCGGCTGCATTATTGGGACCAGCAGGAAAATCAAAAACATGCAGCATAACGTGGAGAAAACATAATGACATTTTGATCCAAATGAGCGGAGCAGCATAGATGCCATGCAGAGCAGTAACAAAGCAAGCAAAATGAAAAATCTCAAATGAACCCAAAACCATTCAGGCCCAGCTCCGAGGGCATGTGGATATGATGAGCACACCCACTGCAGCCATGAGAAACCTTCTGCCAAACTGCTGCTCTTCATTTTTGGTGGCAGTTTTCCAGGTTGGGGCTGAAAGGTTTTCATCTCGCTGGGCCATACTGTCAATAAAACCTTTGCCATCATCTTACATCTGTTTAGTTTCTGCAAAAGAAAATGCAGCTATGTGTGCCGACCCGTAATTCTCTGGAGATGTTAATTTACTGTAAACAGCTTGTGTTGGCTTTCCAAATGTCCTGATTTGTGTTGTGTGTTAACTAGGCGCACATTTAGGCACACACATTTATTTATGACCACCTGCAAAAACTGTGACTGCAGATCGAATCGAGACGGAGCCAGAACTGAATTATCATAAATTAGGGGAAAAAATTAAAGGTGGCTTGTGGAGATTTATTAGATGATTTATTCGACAAATATTTTTGTTCAAGTTTGTTCAGACTTGTCCCCTCTTCACAGCTTAATTCCAGTTTGATTGTCAGTACTGATGTCTTTGTGGGTGTTTGTTGTTGTGTGTCAAGAAGCATATGTCAGGCAAAGGAAAAATAGAGGACTGAAAACAGCTTTCATCCCGCGGCTTTAGCCAAGCAGAGGGGGGATAGTATGGGAGCAGTTTACAACCCAGGAGCCTGCAGATTTTTCCAGATAACATATCTGCCTCTTTAACTCTTCCAGAAAGAGTTTATAAGGGGCCCAGACCCTTCAGCAAGCATCAGTCTGTTGATGCAAAGCAGAGCAATTACAATTCCTGCCCAAATTGCAGAAGATATTGCCTGTCCAAGCTTCAGTGGCTTCGACTCTGCATCACAAGACCACTATGTACGTGCTGTACTCTTATCTGCTGTAGCAGAGAAGTTAAAGATGGGGATAAAGAGCCACTGAGATGGGAAACAGGATCGCTCAAATGTCACACAGACGAGTAATCTCTTCACTAATCACACTAATTAGTTCACTCAAAGAGAGGTTAGGTCAGAGTATTAGCCTTGAGACATCCTTTTCTTTTAATCTTTGGCAGTCAGCCCTGTTAGGGAAAAACTTGAGCTGAAAAAGTCTGATGGTAATTCCTTAAAAATTACATTTTTATTTGTTTGTTTGCTTTAAGAGCTTATTCTACTCTAAAACCACATGTTTTGTATATAACCAGTGTTTTTTTGGATTTTGTTGCAACTTAGTCTCACAGTAAAATGTGAAGCAGGCACATAAACAGGAAGAAAAAAAATCATTTTCAAAAATCGGCGCCCAGAGGAGGTGAAAAAGGATTTGTAACGTGTGTTTGTTTAGATGCACGGTGCAGCTGAACAACGGCTGCACTCTCGTCCTCCTCTCTGCAGAGAAGGGGAATCGCCGCTACAATAGGGGGCGTTACACCCTCTTTCAGGCTTATTCCAGCTGACCTTTTAGATCATGAACTTAAAGAATCAACAAACAATTTAGATGGTGGCAAATTATTACCATGTTGAGCAGTGAAGTGGATAGTTTTACAGCCCATTACATTTGATATGTGCTGTATGCTTCACTTGTTTTTTTTAAAAACTAGATGCACGCTATCTGTTGTGATCACTCTCTCTTTTGTTACTGGCTTCTTCTGTTGCTTCCACCTTGTTATCACTGGGTTTCCTCTGTTTAAATAACTAACAAACGGTTTAGCAGACGGCAAATTGGTATTAAATGGAGCAGTGAATTCGACAACTTTAATACTCTGTACATTTCCTAAGTTACTGTTTCGACGGAAAGATACTCCATATCCCTTGTAATCGCTCTCTGTTGCTCTTTTGTGTACCAGCAGCTGCTATCATTTCTGGGTCAAAGCCCGGGACAGGAACTGTAGAGCATGTGCAACAGTACCGATGCCAGTTTGAGTTTAGCTGAGCCTATGCATGCAGGACTGATTCAGCGCCCAGCTGCATTATAAAGACGTGTTTGTCTGGCACTGTGAGCTCGGATTTTTTTGTGAATTCAGTCGGACTAACACAAAACACAATACTGTCATGTTTGTATGTGTGGGAGTGCAGCTGATCAAGGACCCAAAGCAGACCCAAAGGTGGATTTATTTACAGTTGGTGAAGGTCCAAAGTTTGGCGTGGTTTAGCTTGAAGGTCTCTGCTTGACTTTCCCATGCCACGAGTTCAGGCCTTTACACATTACGTCAGCCATATTTACACACTGACCCAGAAGTTTTTGTTTATTTCCCATCAGTCAAATGCTTATTGAGAAATGTTTGACCATTCAGAGCCACCATACACACAACCGTATCTACCTCAGACGCTAGATTGCAGAAATTGGTGACATTCTTCTTAATGTGTGGTTACAGTGTTACTAGCTGGGTGTCAGCCTGGACCACTGGCATCCTAAAAACACATATGGAAAGTCTGAGGATATTATTTAAGTGTGAATGAGAACTCTGCAGCTCTTTTATCAGCTGGTGAAACTCCTCAGTCTTGACGCCTTTTTGAAAATCAGACAGACCCAGAATTTTCTTTTTCTACTCCTGAGTAAATTAAATGACCACATAGTCATTCTCACAGCTTGACGACTCCATTTGCCTAGCACAGTCAACGGATAGATTAATAGAATACATCCAATTTTTGTCAAGATGACGGATAAGAAATAAAAACATCCAAAAAAATAGGAATTAGGTGTTTAAAGACCTTTAGTCTTGTTCTCCAAGGTGGCTTAGGACACTGACTAGACAGGGATCTGGGACATCTGCTGATACTACAAAAACAGGATTAAAAAAACAAAAAAAACTTGACAAGGCTCGGTCGCAAAGAAGCTATGAAGAAGCTTGACTGGCCGTATGCGTAGGACAATGATCTGGCGAGTAGCAGGTATTTATGGAGAGTGTGGATAATGAGCTGCAGCTGCACCTGGCAGAACATATTTCTAAACCTAACCACATTGATGTTATCGCCTAACCAATCAGGCAGTAAAAGCAAACCACGACTGAAATCAAAAGTCTGGGCGAGGCAGGTGAACAACTCTTAAAGGGATAGTTCGCCTCTTTTGACATGAAGCTGTATGACATCCCATATTAGCAATATCGTGCAAGAACATCTTCTTACCCCCTGCTGCGTCCTGTGAGCCGAGTTTCAGCCTCGTTTTGGTGTTGACGAAGGTGGCTGGGGTTTAAAAAATAAAGCGATTTGCTTCTCAAAACAATATGCGTTCAAAAGAGTAATACATTGATTCAGACCAACGAGTTTACACATATTTTAAAAGTCCGGTTTTAGATGGAGGAACAAGTCATGTAGACTGTAGAACTGTCAACATAATGTTTCTAAACCTAACCACATTGATGTTATCGTCTAACCAATCAGGTCGTAAAAGCAAACCACGACTGAAATCAAAAGTCTGGGCGAGGCAGGAGAACAACTCTTAGAGGGATAATTTGCCTCTTTTGACATGAAGGGATACGAAGGGAGAGAAAATAGCGCCAAGCAATTGTGAGGTCTGACTTTTTCCTGGATAACGATTTTGTGATGCAAATGTATTACTCTTTTGAACGCATATTGTTTTGAGAACCAAAACGCTTTATTTTTTAAACCCCAGCCAACTAGCCGGACTACCTTCGTCAACACCAAAACGAGGCTGGAACTCTGCTCACAGGACGCAGCAGGGGGTAAGAAGATGTTCATAAATGATGTTGCTAGTATGGGATGTCACACAGCTTCATGTCAAAAGAGGCGAACTATCCCTTTAATCTTTTAAATGTTAGTCTGTAAATCCACGTCCTTACGTGCACTTTGTCGCAGAACACACAGTGGAATACAGTTTGTTACATAAGCAGGTTGTGATTTTTATCTTAAAAAGGTGAGATTATAAATTGATTTATCTGTTTCAGCAGTTGTTGTTAGAGATTGTAGGAATGGTAGCCGTCCAACTGCATGGTAACTTTAACTGTTCATTCATTTCTCACATAGAAAAATAAACACATTTATTCATTTACATTATACGGTGAGAATTATATAGGGTTAAAAATTGCTTTGTTACATTTAGTCTGGTCCAAAGAGTAAAGTTGATCCGATTTTAGATCACATACACGTTGAAAATAACGTTAAATTGTGATGTATTTCAAATATTTTGGATGTTTTTGACATCTGAGCATAAACTGGGTTCATATCAAAGGCAGCAGCTCCATGTGCAGTTGTAATCTGTTCTCAAGGAGAGTGTAAAGCCACGACCCCATGACAAGATGTTTAGTGTGTCAATAGCACCTTGAAGTGGATTCATACACGGTCAGTACACACTTATAATAAATTTCAGAAGCAAACATAGTTCGGGGCATCTTTGATGCGAGGAAGAAGAAGGGCTAAGTGTGTGTCTGTCTTTCAGAGTCACTCAAGCGAGCAGTGTGTGTTGTGAGGCCGTGGGCCCCAGCTTCAGCAGGTTATGTGTGAAAGCTGCTGGTGCTGTGTGACCGTCCCGCGGTGTGAGAGCGAGGAGCTGGAATCATCCGAACCCCCTGCTGCAACTCCAACATCTGCTTGCCCGCCATAACCAATCACAGGGGAGAGCTCGGAGCCGCGACGAATCGGCCTGTTCGGTGATCTTTTCAAGGGATCCTGGTGGAGGGCTCGGAACAAAAGCCAACCCCCGCCACCTCGAAACCCTCCTGCTGTACCCACCCTCTTCATCCTCCCCATAGACCTCTGGCTTTGATATCTTAGACCCTTGCAGGGGGGAATAGCCTTTTCTGTTCATACCCACCCACACACCCCACCTCCATACAAATAATCCAATGGATCATGACAGAAAAATAACGTGGGCTCCGGTATCCTCAGCATGGCTGACATATATCTGTGTTGCTCCTTGACAGGTTGTTTGTGTCTTTTCTTTTCTTCTTTTACAGAATAAGCTGGGATATTTTCATGCTGACATCTGAAACCGTCTATAGTTACTCATCTCTTATCTGGACATTTTCACCCTAAGCCGAGATAAACTCTGACAGCCTGAGGATACACAGGCATCACGCTAGTAAATAGCCACAGCAACAACTGTTTTCCAATGTGAGATCATAAGACCGCAGAAATGCTGCTCATGCATGATAAAAAAAAAAAAAACAGCTTTCAGGGTTATGAGTTGGTTTGGAGGCCAGTGTTACAAGTTATTTGTGAAAGCAGACGTCTCTGTGAGATCCAGAGTCCAGACAGTCAATCCCCCCAGTCGGCCCTTCTAAGCAGGCTGATGACATGGCTCTCCCTCAACATCTGGCTGAGGTTCAGAAGGTAATTATGTGATGGGATAACATGGAGACACAAAGAAAAGAGGGCATATGTGTGTGAGTGTGTGTGATGCATCTACTCCACAGAGATGATAAGCAGTGACCAGCTAGAATTACAATGTGCTGAAAAGTGTCCGTGCAGCCTCGTTTTATTCTGCTGTTTCTCAGGATGACTTCTAACTGTCTGAGGTTTTCTGTTGCTGTTAGTTTAAAAAAGAAGACGTGAGAGGAGGGGCGATGGTTCTGATAATTAAAGAGGAGCAGAAACATTATTGCTTGACAAAAACGTTGTGATCACTTGCAGGGTAATTGTTTTACAGTTTGATCTCTGAAAGCGTCTCTCCAGTGTTCGGCAGGAGGGCCACAGCCTGACGGGCTCTGGTTTCACACCCAGTCTCCCTGTAGAACCTGCTGCCTCCATAAAACAGGTGGTTAATGGCTTTAAAATCAAGTTTGTCGGGTTCAGTGTTACTTCTTGAATTTACACATAAGTCAGTCCTCTTCTTTTCATCCTCAGTGCTGTCAGTTCTTATTTATCTAATTGGTTTTACTGTTGAAGAGGCACTGACCCGCCGGCCTCGCACCAGACTTTCTCCTTCCTCCACGAGGCTCTGCCCTGGCCCACTCACTGGCCTTTAGACCTCATGTTTCCATCTTCATACCCACTAATTTTATGCGCTTCTGCACATTGAACTCTGGTTAACCCCTGTTTGTGACGAGCCTCACTGGCGATAGATCAGACCGGGCTGAGTGTCTTATTATCTGAGAGGCTGAGGCATGTAATACAAGACGGTCCAATATGAACCAGGGAGTCAAGTTTAAGGTCATTTAATCTTTTTTGGTTTTTCTTCCAAGTTATAACATTTGTAGATGTTAAAGGTTTCCAGATAATCCTCTTGTGCTGCTGAATTGGTTCAAACTTTTTCTTCTTTAGATTATTGAAGTCACCTTCAGACACTCTTGAATAATGCTTCAGTCACCAAACTAGCTCTAACGGTTAGGGTTAGGAGTTAGGGGTTAGATCTAAACTTTGTCATATGGACTGATGTCTGGTCCTGCATCCCTACAAACCAAGTAGTCTCAGTCCAAACTCTTCTTATTTGGGATTCCACGATGATGGAACATGTTAACAAATGCTATCACAGCAGAAACGTTTGTCTCTGCCTTTAAGACTTTGACGACTCATCTCTTCCAAGAGGACCTGCTCTACTAACACCTCATGTCGTTCACCTTATGGTTGTTTCTGGATCTTGCAAACAGCACTTTGGTATGATTTTGGCCAGTCATGCAAATCAATACTTTTGTAACTTGTTGCACGCTGCACGAGTTGTGCATTTGAAAAATGGAAGCGTTTGAGGGAGGAGAGTGTAAGCAGGTTTGTCTTTACAGGCACCTGTACAACCCACCAAACCCATAAAGGTACAGTTGTTGCAGATGTATTAAAAAGAAAAAGAAAAAACAACTTTAAAGTCAAACAGATAAATTGAAACTGTGTGTATGAATGTGCTTTTTCTGAATGATTTAATCTACTGTTTGTCCTAAAGTAGCAGCGCTGTTTAAAATAAAGACTGCAGAGAGTTCAACACCTTGAGCAAAAAGAAATCTGCTCTTTTGCATATGTATCTTAAGTCGTGTTAATGGATATTTTTACTACTTATATTACAATTTGTTGCAGGCAGGACCCAGAAAAGCTGAGAGAGGCAGGTAAGTAAGACGTAAAGTGATTAATGTACTAAAAACTCAAGTTAAAACACTTGGATTCAGGAACAGGTGGCAAAACACTAGAAGTGGACGGGAGGTGTTCTTCCTGGAAGGCAGCTTGGGCCTCTGAGAGAGGAGATATCAGTTATCATTGAGTCAGGAATTCCAAAAGAGATCTTATTTCCAGAAGGTGAGTCCTGACCGGTAAATTGTTCAACAGAGCTTTGGAATGACTTCTCTTTTGTAATGTTTGCAGCTGTGGCAGTGGTGGTGCACAAGTGGCAATCTTCCTGGCGCTGGCTTGGCGGTTCAATTGGTAGCTCCGGATGACTGCTTTTCACTTCGGGGAACAAACGAACTGGCGAAAGTGAGAATGATGAACAATCAAGGCACCACCATCTGCCACGCCCACAGGGAAGCGGGAAGCTGGAACCAGATGCGGGAGGAAAACACGGGAAAGAGACAACAAAATACCATCGACCTTGACAGCTTGCTGTGTCATTTTTTTATATTTTATTTCCTTTTTATTATTGTGAGTTAATGTTCTGTTCAGCACCTTGATCAACTCTCCTTGTTTTAAATGTACTTTATAAATTAACTTAAATTATTTGGATTTGCACCTCTGTACCTGTTCTACCTGTCATTTGAACTGATTCAAATATACACTTATAAGTCATTTTATATTTATAAAAGCATGTGCTAATTAACTAAATTTGCATGTGTACATATTAGCATGTATAAGGAAATGTGATGTGCCTTCCATTTGTCAGCTGCCTGCTCATATGGTTGAGATCGCATTGAGTTCACAGCGCAGAGTTCAGTGGAAAATGTAAACATCATCATCTTTAACTATAATCCAGCGACAGGTTACATCTCCAGATTACTTTGTGTGATCTAACAAATGTGTCCTCTGGCCCATTTAAGTGACTAAATATTTCCCAGGGCAAACCCAGCAGCCTCAATGTTTCTGTTTCCACCGTTTTTGTGTTAGATTCTTCCAGAAAAAACAAACATTCTTCCATTCTTGCTCTTTCACTCGTCACACTGTGAGATAAAACATCTAAATTAAGCATTAGTGATGAAAAAGAAGGATCAGGACACCTTTTTAGATCTAATCTCTCCAGGAAGACATTCATTTTGCTGCGCTGCTTTGTACACATGAGAGGTGCAACAAGTGCTTGAGGGAACTTGCCAGTCGGGGCTTGGGTTTGAGTTTGTCAAGTTTGGAAAACTGTGGATATCCAGTGTTGGACAAATGTTTGGGGGGGTTATTTCCAGTGATATCTATCTACAGGTTAGACTAGAGTTTGTTAGAAACAGAGAATTTTATTCCTCTTATCAAACTTACTTAACGACTGCAAAGTCGACAGGCAGAATCATTAAATGACAACTCTGGTTCAAAGGCGGAAACACTGAATGATTGAGTATACAGTCACCAGCCCAGCTGTGTCACAGCTGTGTCACAGAAATTGTGAAATGGTAACAATCTTTTTTTGCCTGGAGAAATTTTTCTCATGCCCAACCCCAACCAACTGCGACTGATCTGAAAAGTGAAAAGTTTTCAATATTGACTCAAATGGTTTTCCAACTGCTTTCTCTGATGTGACAGCCCACAGTGCAACGTCTTCTCTCTGCTTATAGGAGTTTTTTAACATGTAATAGTTACATTTATTAACAATATTACATTTGTGACAGTTATATGTAAAGTTTTTGAGCCTGTGTGATAGTTCAATATAATGCTAAAAGCAGACATAGTATTGATGCACCAACGTTTTACCATTTTTCATCCTTTACTGTGAAACTGCAACCTGATCTAACAGCAGAATGTGTAAAATCTATGCTGACTATCTAAAATTGCACCAATGTGTTTTCCACTCTGACTTCCCTTCGTCTGTATGGAGATCCAGCTTATGTGATGATGTATAGGTACACTGCCCACATGCATTTCCACCCATGATGACGTAACGTCTTGCTAGAAAACGTCAGTTTTCCACTTTGCTCTCACTTGCAAATTAGGGATACAAGTCAAAAGCACATGGTTAGGTTTAGGTTAATGTCACATGTTTTAATATTTATATACGACCGTCACTGTAATGTAATGTTGGACACTCGTTTTTACAAATCAACAGCCTGCACATACCTCATGATTTTAACCCTGAACTGTGACACGATGATATTTAGACACAATGGACAAAGCTGCCTATTATTTTTGGTGAGATTGGGCTGAAAACTGCCACATTTTGTGCTGTGGACCAACATTATTTAGTGAGACTGCGCTGCAAGAACCGAGGTGCATTTGAATCAGGAAGCAATCATTTTTCTGGCTCAGCAGCTACAAATACTTGGATGAAACAAAAGCTTTTGAATTTAGACCTTTGCCAGATTAACACTGCATCCACTGCTTCAACCTGCCAAAAGACACGTTTACCATACTGCCAGGGAAAACAAGGGGAAAATTAAAGGTTTTGTTTGCAAAAAGCTGTGGCCAAATCCGTGCCAGTATCATGCAGGAATTGTTTTTGTTAAAAAAGTCTATCGAGATATTTCAGAAGCCGAGCTGCATTATTGTTGGTCCTGATCAGCCCAACTCTGCTACGTTATAAAGACCAATATGGACAGAAATAGTCAGACGCAAAGTAAAGTTTTAAACACTAGAGTGGGGACTAGAAGAGTGGCAGGAAGGAAGGGCTGATTTTAAGCTAAGAGAGGGAGTTTTGAAATGAAGAAAGCAGAGAGGCAAGAGCCAGATAAGAGGAGGGGGTGGAGCTGAGTGGACTGCTTGAGAAACTAAAACTGGCCCTCTGAAAGAGTTTCAGTCAGTAAGGCACAGTGGCTGGTGGGTAATTTATAGCACAGAAAGGCTTGTAGGGTGAAAAACATTATTTTAGTGGCCCCCACATCCTAATAGGAGCCAGATGTGGAGGGATTAACAAAGACCATTCCCCCCTTCTCTTTCTCCTTCTCCCTCTCCATCCCTCTGCCTAACCCACCCCGCCCACCCCCCCCCCCCCCCCCCCCCCCCCACCCCCCCCCCTCAGCTCAACTCCCTACTGTCTCATTTTCCTCCGCTCTCTGTTTCTGACTCAATCACAGGGTTCCCTCCACCACTCGTGCATATTTTTCCATGAGAGTGCGAGATGCACTGGGAATACGAGAGCAGTCAACACTCTGGTTTTGAGGTGAGACGAGGAAAGCGTCACCGAGCCTTTCCAAACAGATCCTCTGGTAATCCCGACTTCCTGCACGTGTGCCGACAGGAGCGGCTCGGTCGCTGATGTCACTTTACTTCAGGGGCTGGACGGGGTTGCCAGGGCACATGTCAGCCAGCAAAAAAACAGCCTGGCATTACTTAACCCACTGCTCTCAGGACGTAATTTCCCTTTAACGTGATCTCCTCGGGCCATTAGAGACGCATGATTAAACAGTAGAGATGTACTTTTGTAATGTGGTGCCAGAAGCTTCAAAAGCTCTTTAAAGTTTGGAGGCCAAAGTACCATTACCTGGCCCGGCTTTGAAGACCAAACAAGACACCACGCAGCAGACGTGCTGAAACCCATATGAAGCCAGTGAGCCACATGCAGCAGCAAGAGACAGTTAGATGAGAAAGTAGGACAGATGTTTTAAGTCTGTTTGAGTGCATTAATCACTAAAATGTGTTGAGCGAGAAAACTGCCAATGAGGAGGTTCTGCACTCCTTCCAACAGAATGGTTTCACTTCCAAAGTCAACACATTATGTAAATTGAATAAGAATTTCACTCTTCCCTCAACACTTACATCATCACATGGGAATAAAAGCTTGATGTTTTAAGCCGCACCGCAGCCTCAGAAGACCCCTGGCGCCGGGATGAAGGGCGTCGAGTCAGGGCAGGTGCTCCTGGGAGAGTTAGTTGTGTCAGCTTTCAGTTCTACTTCATTCAAGCAACCTGCTGTATTTTTACACGTTGTCCTCAGCAGCAGCTGGATGGTGCTTTCGTATGTAACAGTTATTTCATATGTTCATGCTCCCTGCAGCTGTGTGTGCACAACTTAGGATGCAAGTTCTTGCAAGTTTGTGCTGTAGTTGCCGAACTGAGTGTTCGTGCATGAAGCTAGCAGCGTATTTCTCCTTGTGTGTGTGTTTGGAAGCAGCAGAGGCAGCAGCTCACAGGATGACAGCGTGTCTGTGGCGGTCAGAAACCCAAAGCCTCTGATCTCATGTCGGAGTCTCCTGCATCCCAGCTGTCACTGTGCCTCTGGCATCCCACTCAGCCTCACGCCCCCCTCCCGCTCCCTTTGAAGGCGGCTGCCCAGGAAATTGAAAGCTGTTTTCAAACAAAGACAAGAGAGAAGAGAAGAGCACAGACACTGCACGAAAAAAAAAGAGGGGTGTGTGAAAGGAGGGCGACGGAGAGGCTCGAGGCTAACAAACTTCTTCAGCGAAGCAAAACAGTTTCTGCTTTTGGAGCTATTACAAGAAATGTGATGAGATAATGTCATCAGTGAAGATCTGCTCCCCTTTTGCAAACCTTATTTAGGTCTATTTGGTCCATCACAGCTGTTCATCACTTTAAATGACAGAGAAAAACCCAATAAGATCAACAAAGCACTATCAGAGGAATAAGTTTGCAAAGTCGTGTCAGTGCCAGTCAGAAGAAGAGTCAAGAGGGAAAACTCTCTCCCACCAAGAAAAGCTTTCAGTGATGTTCTTTCCTCTTCTTTCAATGACAGCATACTCTCCAGTTTGAATAAAACTGATGTTGTCTTGGCATGTTTTCTAATCTCTTTAGGAGCTGTCTGTGTTTAATGTAAAGCCAGAAGTGGAGGGTTTAAACTGCTCTGACTCTTTGTGTCTTTGCTCCAAATGCAGAGTGAAGGCTGGTACGATGGATTCTCAATGATGTCAGGCTGGATGAGAGGACAGGACCCTTACACTGCTGTGATTGGCTGTTTCAGCATGCAGCTGTGATAGACATTTTGGCTAGTGGTGGCGGGGGCGGAGCCAAAGTGTGGCCACCACCCACTCAAACCCTGCCACCTTATACAACAACTCCATGGAATTGGAGTTGAATATAGAAACTTCCTTCTTATCAGTCAATCATTTTTTATTTAAGTAGCAAAGCAAAGCAACAGTAGAAACAATAAAAAGCAGCATTGAAAACAATATTTCTCAACCCTCCATCCAACGCCATGCTCGAGCTCTCCTCCAACCCACCGCTAAGCTCAAAGCATTAAAAGGAAACAAGGTCTCAACACAATAAGAGCTGAGGAAAATGGTTGTGTTTAGATCTCATGTACCAGAACCAGATAGTTAAATGAAATTCAAATAAATTCACTGAAGGTTTCTTGTGAAGCTTTTGTGATTTCCATCTCTGTTCGACTTAGGGAAGAAGTCGCTCAGATCAGCCTCCGTTTGGATCAGTACTCATCTGGTCATCGGGATGACCGATGAATTGAACCGCCACCGCCACATGCCCAGAGAAATCAAGAAAAGACATTCACAATTCAACTTACTGGGACCTGAGCCCTGAGAAGTCCTTCAACTGGTTACGGCGAGAAAAGCCTTGCTTGGCAATCACAAGTTGAAATTCTGTCACACACCACCAGAGAAGTGCTCTGCCAGACTCACAAACCTTGTGTACACAGTGGTTAGAAAACCTCAGACAGTTTTCTCTCAGCAATTACCCCCTCAGGAAGAGCACAGACAGATTCTGAATACCGTGTGTACTGCATGTAAGGATCGGCTCATCCTTAAAGTTCACATTAGACACTTCAACGAGGGTCGAACAGTGCAGAGAATCTAACTGGCCTTTGCTTTTATGTACTTTTAAGGATTAAAAAGGTCTAATTTAACTCAAATTTGTGGTTTATGTTCTCATACACATGTTTGCATTAAGAAAAGAGATAAACATAGATCTGCAATAGGAGGTAAAAAACATGTAACATCAGCGTTGCCCCATCTGTGTTTCTGGCGTCCTGCTTCAGATCCCAGCGAGGGCATCGTTTTAACCGTACAGTTCCTTCCATACTTTCCCTCCTCACTTTTTTTACAGACAATACAGGAGTGTGCTGGAGCGCTGGGGTTCCAGACGTTCTGCTGCGATTTACACTAGAATAACATTTTGATGATCCATGTCTCAGAGGACGAGAGCCAGGCAGAAGGCAGATGGTTGTGTGGTTTGGCCCAGCAGCAGACAGCCCAGAAGACAGGCAAACAAACAGTGATGGACAAGTGGGCGTCACACGGGTGTGCAGCTGCCACACAGGCGGTCAGACGGAAAGCAGCAGCACAGGATTCAAACTGGCATCTTGGCACAAAGAGTCAGACTGACACACAAGTGTCCTGGCCAACAATAATGTCTGCCTCATTAGATGCAAACCCCGAGACTGACCAGTTGTTCCAGAGGGAGAAGAGCTGGTGAAGCGCTCCTGTTCAGGGCTGTGCAGTTTATAAATGCAACGGGTGGGTTAACACACCTTTAAATACCAAGGTGAAGCGCTTTGGTTACTCTTTATGGTTATAAGAGCTTCAGTGTGGCTTCTTCTCCGTCCCTGCTGTTAGTGAGCTTTCATTTTTGTAAAAAAAAAGAACTGTCAACATGCATTACCTCTGTTTGGTGGTAGGGATGTTTACCATGGAGTTAAATCAGCCTGGAAGTGCTTTAAGTGACTGTGAGTTGATACGCTGAGTTTCAGTCCATTTCTGATGCTTTTTTAGATGCCTGACAAAAGAAACACAACAATATGTGAATGAGAGCAGCTTTATTGGGAATCAGGCTGTATTGTATACATATACTTAACTTATTCTTACAAAAAGATGCAAAACAAATGGATCTTTGAAGCATGTACAGTGCGCCGAGCTGAGCATCTACAAATAGTGACTGAAACCCCAACTGTGTTATCTGAATGTCTTTGTCTGGCTTTGAATATCTGGATTTTATTACGTCTGTGCTCTTAGCTTCTTACGTGTACTTCAAAAGTGTAACTGATACAATCTTTTTGTTCCCAAGTGCCATGAAAACGTGTTTCTATTTAAGAAGCCATGTTGTTGGAAGTCATACAGAGTGAGGTGTGGCATGGTCCTGCTGAAATAACCACACACCTGTTCCAGAAAGTGTGATGGCAGCAACACTCACTGCACACCTCTGCATCAGTCGTGCCGTCACACATATGAAGTCAAACATGCCATGAACAGTGAACATGATAAGATAGAAGAGTGGCTTCCATGTGAGTCACATCATTTCAGGATGTAGCAGCGAACTGTTCAGAGTGATTCTCCAAGCTCATGTTGCTGTAATGATCATGGTGGCATGACAGGACTGTCTGAAGGCTTAAATGTGGCTTCTGTGCTTGACCTGTACACACAGAGATTTCCCCAGACTCCCTCAATCTTTTTACAATATCATGCTCTGTAAATGTTAAAAAGACAGAAGTTGAGATCAAAATAGATCTCCAGGCCCAGACAGCTGGCTATGAATCCCGTCCACAGACACACTCGTTTGTCAGCGCAGTCACACAGCAGTTCTTAAACTTCAATCTACTCTATTAGTACTTAGAAATAACTACATATAGGAATGCATTCTACTGGCAGTTAGATAAATCGTTGTGAAGGGAGTGTGAAGGGAAGTTTGTGCACGTTATCATCGGGGTGTGTGCAGGCCCTATGGTCTAAGTCACTGTGGTACCCACCGTCGTCCGTGTGCAACCACGATATAATCAGGTTGAGCTTCTTGGAGGAACAGCCAAGACTTTCAGTGCTGCTCTTTTGCTCTCCACACGAGCACAAGCCTGCAAGCAGAGCCCTCTCGAATGTGATGAGTACCACTCGGATTACTAATTGCATCCTCAAAGCTTCTGTTTGCAAACTCATCTCATGTGCCGACAGATTCTGTTTTTAGAAGTGAAGGAGAAGTAGAAACGGGGACAGGGAACAAGAAAAGTGGTACACAAAAGAAAAAGAGGAACAAACCACTTGAACAGAGAGTAATTCTTGTACTCAGCCTCTGTCTAATGAATTACTCTGTTAAAGCTGCAGTCTGCAGGATTTGTTGTTGTCATACGTAAAGTCCTAATTTTTGACATTTTAAGAGTTTACATGATCTATCAGAACGCTTGAAGTTGAAAACGGTGACCTCCGTAGTCGCAAAATGCAAGAAATGCTTATTTTTTAACCGAAAAATAAAAAGTTATTCAACTTCCTGTCCCGCCCCATCAAAACACATGAGAACTCGTGCACGTCTGCACGCCAGATGCGCGTACACGACTCCTCATTCATCAACTCACCTGTCATTTGCGATCATGGAAGACACAGTAAGTAGACTAGTCCGTAATGAAGTTCAATAGTCTAGATAAATAAGCGTGGGGACGAGCCTACCTTGTATCGCGCGTGCACAATCGGTGATTGACAGGCAGCAGAGCCCAGCTCGTGACCTGATTGGTTACCTTTTACCGGTCCGGTCTGCAATTTTGTAAACAAACCTGCTGGCTTTGGAGGGACCTAGCGGGACATATAGGGGACCTAGAGAACTCATTTGTTTTTGTATTGGGGTATTTAATGTACTACTTTCAGAATCCCCGGACAGTTCCAGGCGTTATGCTTGAAAAAGAGTTGCAGACTGCAGCTTCAATGACACACCAAGTCACGCTGCTTGTCATTACTACATATTTTTTGGGGGGGTGTTTTTTGTGACATTGCATGCCATGTACTTGACAGAGATGGCACCCTGCCCTGTACTTTCACCCTAACCTTAACCATTTAGCATTGTTTTAACCACAAAAAGACACTCACAAGAAACCCCAAATGTGTATAAATAGCACAGAAACCATGTGCTATTTATTGAAATGCCATGAGAACATATTGCCATTGCATTTTGTCAAAGCATAAACAGTATGAACGTATTTGTGAATGGATTTTATTCAACCTCGGATACTTTACAAATCAACACCTCAATTTAGGATAAAGATTTCTTTCACTCGGTCTTACATCATTAATCTTTCATTCATGAGTCGACATGCGCCGCACACAGAACTGATCTTCTACAGTTACACTGCAGCGCCAGCTGGGCTCAAATATTTCCAGAAGTAAACCATTTCATGGCTAAATATGAGTGAGGAAAAACATAAAACCGTGTAATTATGGACTAATACAGCCTGAGGGGCTGCAGGGTCAATTTACACAACTCTTCTCCGCTCACACTTCCACGGCGCCTCAGAGTGCAGTCAGCTTTCCTCCTTCACTGACAGTCAGACATGTGATCATTTTTAATAAAAGAAGCAGCAGGAATCCAACAACAAGCTGAAAATGAATCTGCTGCCATGTTCACAGGAAGGAGTTGGATCGGATCATTTACAGGTAGTGATTATGCTGAAAGTTTCGAGTCAGCATCAGTCTGTAACTCAGTAAATCTGCCTCCTGCACAAGGTCATATTCTTCGGGTTGCCTCTATCGATGGCAGCATGTCTATAACTGTGAACCGTTGCTTTCAGCTGACACAGCAAAGAAACGTGAACAAATATTTTCAGGCTGATGAGCTGGAAGTTACAACCACAGAAACATGAATCAAACATATCTAACTGAAAGCCCTGCAGGACGCTCAATAGTCATCAAACTTGTGTTAAATATTATCTACAAGCAGCTTTTTTCTTTTATCTGATTTCTTTGAAGGAATACTTTAATTTACCTTCACACCTCCTCCTCTGCTCTCTAATCAACAGCAATAAGTTTTGTGACCCGCATCCCCAGGTGCGGAGGTGAGGGGTCACAGCTTTATGGCGGAGCGGGTGGAGGTCGGGACCTGCACTCTGTGGAATTTGGGTGTCACCACGGCAATCACAATGGAGCAATGAGAATGACAGGTATCCCCCGGGGGATGTAAATAACAGATACGCTCTCGTACTTATGGCAGGGAAAGCAGTGGGGGCTAAAAGTCTGGCATGGCTCAAAACAGGAAATGAGTATACGAGGGAAGGACAGGGGAAAACAAAAACAGACAAATAGGGAAAGATAATTGCATCTGAAGAGGAAAGGAATGCCACCAGCTGAGGGGCAAAAGCTCATATCCCGCTCTAAAACCCCACAAATCCAAGTGTAGTAAGTTCAACAGTTTACAGGGACTTTTTGCCTGTTGTGGTAGTGTCTGTTTCTGTTGAAATATCTGGATTAGTCTTAGCTCAGGTACCTTTATCTGTTCACAAACTGCAAAACAGAAAACTGAGGGAAAACGGCGACTTTGCACAAGTGACTTGAAAAGAAAAGAGATGAACTGGTGCAGCTACACATATGAAGGGAAGAAATAAACTTGAGAAAAGGAAAGTGAAGCTTGAAAAGCTTGAAATCAGTTTTATAACATTCACTGTTTGAAATTTTGGTGCAAAGAAGGACGAACAAGAAACTCTTCAGTCCTTTGGACGAGCACAGGATCATCCAGATCGCTGCAGGCAACACAAAGAGACACAAGCTTTGTTTGTCTGGTTTGTCAGAGGAGTGCAGATGAGGCGGATTGTTTAAGAAGCACAAGAAAAAACACAATTTGAGAAAAATACTTTTTATTTGGTGTCCAAGTATCCAGACTTTCTTTTAATATTTTAAAGTGGTCTTGAGCAATAGTTCTTCAGGTTTTCTGAAGATATTTTAAAGTTTTTCTTGGGACATTGGCTGCTTTTTCACTCATTTTTAGGCCAGTCCTTGTACCTGACCATTTTCAAAGGAATGCGATTTATTTTTGTGTTTGTTGAGCCACTTAAAACTAACCTATAAATCATTCAAGCACAAAAGACACCTAACTGAACGGATGAATCAGTGCTGTGTCTTCACATAACAAAAAAAACATTCTAAATTACTTCAGGCGCTTTGTTACCAGCAGCCTGACACAGAGACACATCATTTGTTCCCATTTCTTTGGTTTAATCTATGAAAAACAGCAAAGATAACACAGTCTGACAGACAGAAAACAGGATTTCTGCAGCAACAAGGTGATTCCCAAAGAGCTGTTAGCTGAAAACTTGGCATATCTCAGCATGGTGTGCAGTGTGTCCTTAAAACATTTGAGGAAACTGGACAAGTGGAGGACAGAAGAAGAAGTGTCAGGCCTAAAGAACTATCTCCAGCAGATGAACAGGATCTGAAAGTGATGTCCTTAAGAAAGAGGAAAACATCCAGCAAAGACCTGACACAGGAGCTGAGAGATGCATCTGGACCTTCAGCTGATCCATCTGCTGTTGGCCCAAGCCTCATCAGAAATGGGCTCCATGGAAGGGTGGCTGTCAGGAAGCCGTTCTTAAGGAAGGGAAACAGGGAGAAAAGGCTGAGCTGTGCCAAAGGACACAAGAAGTGGGCTGAAAATCAGTGGCAGCAGGTCTGATGGAGGGATGAATCCTCCCCAGAGCCCGGAGCTCAACATTACTGAAGCAGTGTGGGATCATGTTGGCAGAGAACGGAACAAAAGGCAGCCCACATCCAAAGAAGAGCTTTGGGATGTCCTTCAAGAAGCCTGGAGAACTATTCCTGAAGACTCCTTAAAGAAAGGACAGAAAGCTCGTCTGAGAGGGTTCAGGCTGTGTTGGAGAATAAAGGCGCTCAGAGCAGATATTCACTTTAAAGCTTGTGAGAATTTTACAAACTCAGTTTTTGCCTCATCTACTGCAGTTGCATGTATTTGCATCTCTGTTTTCCTGGCAACATATCAAGCACAATGCTGTAGGTCCAGTGCCAAGGAAAGAAAGTGAAGTTGTTTGACAACAAACCATGATGTCATGATATAAAAAAAAACAATCTTAAAAATCAATTAAATTTTTTTTTCGAATGTGTTCAGTGGGTTCTCCGTGAGATGTGTGGGTCTTATTTCAGCCCATGATGAGAACTTTTGGTGACATTTCCACTCATTTTCCTTGCTTCCCACCTTCACAATGAATCCATACAGCTTATTGATCTGCCCAAAGAACCCGAAATAGAGGTGGAAACCGGATACAGCAGCTCTTTCTGCACTCTGTCAGTCGATTCAAGAGAGAACAAGGGACTCAGGTGTGTACAAAATAAAGAAATAGGGAGACATAACCCATCTCTCAAGGAGGGGTGTGGGAGAGGGGAGTCCTTCACCCACCCCCAGGGTAGGTCACAGTCCCTGACCTCTGACCTCTGCCTGAAAGAAGGGAATTTAGGGGAGGGAGAGAGAAACATGTCTGAGCAGAGCGAGATGCTGAGGAGCAAAGGAACAAAGCCTCGACACAAGCAGCATGCCATGTACGTTAAAGTGGGATCATCAGATGATAATGGCAACAAACCTCTCTAAACTTTACATTTCGCTCCATGTTACATGCAGAGTAACATGACTGATTTTCTAGCCTTTCGCTGCAATCGGCCTCAACGTTGTCACATGAACACCTGAGTGATGCCGATCTGAGTCTCCATCTCCCTGGAGCCACTCCAGAGGTTTGCTCGTGTCTGTTGTTCTTCACTTTTCTTCTTTAATCTGCATTAAAGGGCCAAGATGACCCCTCACCCCTCCTACATTTGTCTTTAGAAGCCATGTGGCTTCCAGATGTGGAAGTGCCCAACCCCAATACATTTGAAATCCAAGTAATTCAATGAGGCGTCAGTAGATGGCAGTACACCAAGTTGACTTGGAAACAGTAAATCAGTGTTTTTAAAAAGAAAAGTACTCCACAAAGTTACAGTGAAATGTTTGGGCCTCCGTGTTGAGCTCCAGCATTTGGCTGAGAAACTGTATCTCTACAGACGAGGGAAGGTTTTGTGCTGAAAACACTGAACACTTTTATTAATGAGAGAGAAAACAAAAAAAATCTCCACTCAGGTTCTAAACCAGACTGATTATTTCATTCCTTGAAAACAAAGTGACAATGACTTGTTGGTTCTCCTCATTGCTCTCCTTCCTCTCGACATCCTTTCCTACTCCAGATGTTCAGTGTCAATTAAAGCCTTAGAAAGAAGAAGAAAAAGTTGTAGCTTGTGTTTCTGTGTGTGTGCTCGGGGTGTGACTTGTCTGGTGGAGGCTTATCCAGCAGCTGTTCGAGAAAATATTACATTAATTTTGTTTTTACTTTCAACACACTAAATAAATCCACTCCTCATGGGAAACGAGGGAGGGCGTTTAATGGTAATAATAATGTCAGCAGACGATGAGGAAAGTGTTGCTGACTGGCTTAGTTTTGGGTGGAGGGGTGCAGCTGGGTGGCTGAGGACTTGAACTCAAACAAACTTCCATCACAAACAAAAAAAAACAGCGTTCAGACCTGATTGCTCCGAATGTCTGTCGAGACAAAATGCAAAGGGAATTTCAGAGAATGTGTGATTGCAAAGTCAATGGAAAGCTGTGCGTTGTTGCAAAGGGATTACGATTTGTCTCCAAAGCTGTCTTGAACTTGGACTCAGAGTTCTATGAGTCTCCTAAATTTCATTTAGTTTAAGTTTGAAAGAAAATGACAGAAAAAAACCTGAACCACCACCTAATGCACGCTCTTTATGCTCGATGCTTCCATGTATATGTGGCTTCATGCTCCTGTCTGTAAAATGAGTTCATTGCTTGATTCGTGCAGATTAATTTAGGCTTTGCAAACAGTCTGAATGAAGCCGGGAGAAAACGCACAGTCTATCAGACCGAAGCTTGAAATTTAAGTCTGTAACATCCAAACACACGTGAAAGTAAAAAGGAGAGTAGCAGGCAGGCTTTTATTCTGAGGGTCCTAAATGTGTGTTTCCTTTAAAAAGACGAGGCTGGATTATCTCTGCAAAGACTGTCTGTTAATAAAAGAAGTTGCTCTGTTGCATCATCATCCATTAAGAGTGTGAGCAAGGCTCCAATCAGACCTGAAGCTACATTTGCATACTTCTCCCCTTCAAAACCTCGTACAACATTCAAGCATTTGATGTGATCTCATCTCTCTCTCTCTCTTTTTTTCTCTTTTCATGTTTGGAGGGTCCAGTTGAATAGTTGAACAGTTTTAAACTCAGTGAAATGTAACTAGCCTCGATGATGGCTGGTTAAATTCTGTAAATGATAAGGAAAGCAGCTTCAGGGCTTCCTTCACCACAGGAAACACTGGAAAATGTAATGTGTTATTCATGTAAAGCAGCCTGTGACATGACTGTTCCAGTTTTTTGGCTCTTCCTTTTTTATTGCATTAAATCTTATCATACTAATGTGATACATACAGCATGCTATAGCCACTGGGATAATTTAGAGTCACCAATTAACCAAACGTGGATGTTTTTGGACGTTGGGCAGAAACCGCAGAACTCCACACAGAAAGGCTCCAGCTGGGATTCGAACCAGGATCCCTCTTGCTGTGAGGTTACGGTGCTAACCACCACACCACTGTTGGGGGGGGGGGTTATATTGAGGAACCACAGCCGTCCACACTTTCCTGGCTGAGAGGTGGTGAAATATGCCAGAAAGCGGCATGAGTGAGCAAAGCAAGGATACACTTTAGGATTGTGAGAAGCAAAGGATGCAGCTGTATTTCCTCACTGTATTTCCTCATTCTGAGTTCCTTCAGAGTGATGGCGAGGGATTTCCAGTCACAGGTGGCGATGAGATCCAAGGAAGCAAAAGTCAGAGTAAAGTAAATCAATTCTGACTGCAACAGGATATGCTAATTCCAGTGACGTCATGTGATGTAGCACAGAAAGTAGAGAAGAGTGTCTCCACCTAGGAAACCCTGGGATGAGTTTGAGAGTTTAAAAACTTTTATTCCCAAACGGGTTAGGGTCGATCGGAGTTGCAACACGTGCCACATATGTGGTGGCGAATTAAACAGCTGAGAGCTATTCGGTGATGGAAAATTTGTGCAGATTGGCTTCAACTTCAACCGACTTTACTCAACTTGGAGGTGTCCCAAAAGTTTTGAAACAGTCTCCACTGACCACATCAAATAGAGCATGCTCAAAAAAAAACAGGGGCCCAAATAAGGGCTCAACCCTCGTCTTTCTCCTTGATTGCCCTTCTCTTTGGGGTCACTGAGCGGTTTGTCTTACATATGAAGACTTCCAATCCTTCCCTTTCCACACATTTACCATATATGTATAACTTTTCCTCCCTCAATCACCGCCTCCCCTCACCTTACCTTCTCTCGTCACCCTTCATGAGGGAGGCTGGTCCAAGCTTTCAGCGCCACAACGCACTCTTTCCCAGTCCAATTAGGTACACTAACAAGCTTAGCTTGTCTGTGAAAGCCCAATTTCCCACCATTTGTGTATGCTGGTAAGTATTGGCAGAGCACACAGTTCTGGTCATAAAAACGTCACCGTCCACCTTTCCACTGACCCTCCTCCCCACCTACAGCACTTTTTCACACCCTCTCTATCTGTTTCTGGCTCTTTTACTCAGTCTTGTGCCCCGTCTCGTGTAGTTTAACTCCAGGATCCTCAGCAGAGCCAAATAGCTATGAGAGCAGAGAGAGAGACCTCTCTTCATGGAAGGGAGGAAAATGCTGAGAACAAGTCAGACTGAGAAAGGAGGCCATTGTAGGGGGCTGGCCTGGGGACAAGTCACCCATTCAGATGCGGCCAGCCGTGTACAATGGCTAAACTAACATCACTGACATTTGGAGCTGCCCAAGCTTTAGAGGGAGAGGAAAGGGGAGGAGTGGGTGGTGGTGGTGTTGAGGGGTTTGGTGAGAGCAGCAATGTTGGAAAAAACCCTTCAGAGGCACCAGCCATTGATCAAAAATTCATGTCTGTGGCCGGGATCAGACGAGCGTGCCCTCTGTTAGCTTTCATGTGCTGGAGAAGCAAGAGGAGGGGAGGACATCTGAGATAGGCACCTTTTTTAAACCCAGTCCCCACGGACCTGCCTGGGCCGACAAAACCAGGCCACCCACGGCCACGTGGGGGCCACCTGGGGCCAACAGGGTGATCGTGAACAGGCAGATGCGTGATCAAAGCACTCAGATAATGCTGCTTGCTACACTCTATTGGTTGCCATTAAGAGAAACAGAGCTTTGATTAATGATAGAGTGAGCGAATAAGTGCCCTTCATGGCAGCAACTAATGAGTCATTCAACTGCTCTTGACTGATATGGATGTGGCCTGTAGAAGTGAAAGCAGAGGGCCATAAGGAGATTATCTGTGGCTAGAATTCCCTAAAAGGCCAGAATACGCCATGAGAGAGGGGTCCTGTTAACTCCAATCATGCAGAGTTAAATCCCTGCTATTTACTACATTACAGTGCACTCTGGCCTCTCGGTATATTTTAAAATTCTGATTGTGTAAAATACTGTCAAACAATGCCAAACGGATTAACGCTCCAACATCATTCCAGAGTATCAGAGATCTATTTTTTGTTTTCTCTTGGGGCTCCTTTTCAGTCACAGTTTACTTTTGATTTCATTAATTGTTTGATTAGTTTTAGGCACCAAAACTACTCTGTTAGGGTTAAGAAAACATTTTTTTGGTTTGTCTTAAAGTACATGTTTCACCATGTTTACCCGTTTAAATAAAAACTAGCTCTCAAGGGTTCATTCTGCATTAGTTTGCAACTCTAAAACAAAAAGACCAAAGGTCCTAGGAGTGAGAATGGGTTAAGTGTTTATTATGGAATGAAAATATATATATATTATCTAAAACCAGGATGTTTTAAGTATCAGTGTTTCTGAGCATACATGTACAGTTTTTTCTAGCCTGTCCATCATCTGAAACCTCTACAGGCTGTTTAAATGCCACAAACTGGTTTCCATTAGAGTACTCCAGGCCTTTTTTCTAAAATAGAAACGTAGGACTTTATTTAGATCACAGCTGACTTGTTTTTTACAAGTTTATCATTCGGAATAGTCAGCTGATGGAAATATAAGCGTTTGATAAATTTCTGATGCTCCAAAACTTGTGCTGATAAAGTGCACCAGCTGATTGGTGAAATAATTTGCCCTCAGTGATCTTACGGTTGCAATGTAATAATAACTGGTCAGCTCACAACTATGACGCCAATGGACGAGCCATTAACTGCAACAAGATAAATGGGTAGCATTGCACTGTAGCATTGCAAAGAAAAGTGAGCTGTGTCCCGTAATGTAGCCCCAACCGCAGCATCCCCACTAAAAAAGGAACATGTGCACCAATGTGTTGTGTTCCAGTCAATCCTGATCAGAGCCAGAGTCAGTAAATACTTGTAACTGCTGCAGAGTCATTCGATGCAGGACTGAAAGCTGATTTGTTATTTTCTCATTGCATTCAAAACCCAGATGGCTGCTAGTGTTAGCTGTTTTTTAATCAGCGTAAAAAGTTATAAAGTTAGAATCCGACTACAAAGTTCTCTAATCCTTATAAACCTTGGACAGATGCAAAACGTTAGCAATAATCCTCCCTTCCTTACAATTTCAGCAGTTTGAAATATCTTTATGAAAAGGCAGCAGAGAGGAACTGTGAGACAGCATCTGGAAAACCAAGAATACTTTCGGATCAGACTTCACATATGTTGACCAGAAAGAGAAGAGCAGCACAAATCTGACACAGGAGTGATGAGCTCACGAAATCCAAATAAAGTGTTAAATATATGTAGTGAAGTAGTTGCTCTCACTTATTTAGCTTCTACATCAAGTTATCAAGCTTTTTGTCGGAGTTCTTTCCCTGAAGGATGCGGTAAGGCATTTGCTTAATTTATTCAAATATTCCGTCTACGAAACCTCTAATCTCAGGTCGTCTGACACAATAATTCCTTGTGTCTAGTGAAGACACTTGTTATACCCGAAAAGGGTTATTTAATCACATCTCTGATGATATGACTGCTACTGACACACTATGCCCTCGACAGACGGTATAACTTCTTAAAAGTATGCTGATCTATCAGTTTTATGAGATGTTTTTCACATTAACTGTGCTTTCTAGCAGTGTTTCAGTAAGGTTCACCTGCATGCAGCAGGCAACAGGTGATGGAGTGAACACAGGAAGAGCTAGAAGCTCTGTGGAGTAGAAGAATGCTGAATATTTGGCCGGAGGACTCCTCTTGAGGATGCAAATGTTAATCGGGGCTGCCAGAAATCCAAGTTCCCGATGCAGCTCCGTCGTGCTCTTGGCTTACAGTTATCTTGTCAAACAACTGGGAAGAGGGTTGGTGTGGTTGGAGTTTTGCAGCTGCCAACATCCCTCTCTGTGTGCTCACTGCGGAGAACACAGTCGAGGGTACTCAAGGGGAAGGCCACATCAACACTCGCAGGCCTGATGACGTCCACAAGCTGAGGGAAGGCACCCACTTTGTTTAAACAAGCCTGTGCGTGCAGCTGGAGGGGTAAACAAGGCCGGACCACCGAGCCGGCACTGCCTTGCCTGCCAGCCTGGAAACAGCCAGGCAGACTGTAGCACGGGGACGCCATTGTGAAGATCCTGCCTCTGTTGCAACTCCTGTGGGCAAGACCCCCTCCTCTGTTCATATAGCGGGGGCTGTTCTGTCTATTGAATGCAATAACAGCTGCTTAAAGCAACAAACTGAGAACCTGATATATACTCTGAAGGACTGACCCCTGCTCATGAATCAAAGCCTGGACAGGAGGTACTTGATCATGGGTCATGAGCACAGTTCCCTGTAATGCCCTATCGGTCTCCTGGGTCCCTCCTCAAGCATCAAAATACGACAAGACAGTAAAAAGAGAAGGTTTGTGTTGATTTAAAATAATGTTTGTGGGGGTTTTTAAACTCTAAGATTATGAAATAGTTTTTCCATTGCTGTTTTTTTTCGAAAAGTCATTTTCTGTAGTTCTTTATTAATTTTAAACAGTATATAACACAACAGCACTCGAAATGCCTCGACACAAACTCCCACACAGATGCTTTTCATAAGACTCTTCAATTACACAGTATGAAGCTGTTGATGTGCTGCCATAAGTGTTAGTATGTTTGGACAAGAAATGAGGCGTACACCCATTCTACCCTCACAGAGATTAATAAGAAAATGAATGCTGTGTGTGTACAGAGATTAACACATACTGGGACCCGCACATCGGGGCCAGCGGTTCGTCATGCATTCCCAGGGTACATCGCTTTCTGACAGCTGCGGAGGCCTGTTAACACCCCGATCACCAATGTGATTATGACTCTCTTAAGATAGCGAACCACACACAGCTCCCGTTGGACAAAGACGAGGCTGTTCAGCACCGCCCAGGAGACCCTGACACAACCCCAGCTGGAACAGACGGCACGTTTACACGGGCCAGCGTCCAGCTCACCTTCTGTGTCCTGGGAGGCGAGGTGCAGGGGGGAGCTATGTTCCACTTGGCGAACTTAGCAAGGGGTGTTACAATCGATACTCACACTGTACACAATCTACACTCATAACGCGCCGCGCTGGGCCACCCCCCGAGCAAAGGCCACCCAAAGGCCTCTGGACACAGAGATTCGTGTTGTTGAATGTTTTTTCCATTTGTTGATGTTTTTAAATTTTTGCAATCTGTGTGTGTCCCAAGATTTCAATGTGTATTTTCAATTTAATATCACTGAGTCCACATGGAGCGATGGGGAATGGGTCTAACATCCCTGTCCTTCAGAGATGAGGAATGTCCTGCCAACACCTCTGTTCATCTGGCAGAGACATTTCTGCAGCAGCGACTGGGAGGTGGTTTAACAGGCAACATGGAGGATAAGTCCTAATGAGATTCTCATATCATCTGGGACGTGGCTGTAATCTTTAAAGAATGTGTGCCACTCTCTTTACTGATGTATGGGTTCGCTGCATTGATGGAAGATCAACACTGACAGCATGAGGTCACTAAAACGTTCAAGAAACAATTTTACTGTCGGGTGTGTGACCCATGTTTTAAGGTTTCAGACCCGGTGCCAATTTTTGCTTCATTACAGCAGCAACAACAATATATATGTTGGATATCTGACAAATATGACATGATCTCCACTAAATAAGAGGCTTGTGTGAACTGTGTTTGCAGAGGGAGCACTAAGGAGGTCTAAACACAGTCCCTGTTTGTGGCTACAGGAGCTCATTTAGTGAAACTGAATTTAAAGCAGCTCTGGAGAAGCGAGTGAATCTAAAAACAATGTGCTTCAGATTAGTTTTAATGGCACATTGACATTCATTATGCACATCCACGCACCTGAAACTGCACTGGAGCACCTTTAGGATCAGAAACTACAGTTCAAGCCAAGCCAAGAACTACAGTTCATGGTACCACGTCACACGATAATAAAACACTTTAGCAATGAGCTTATATCTTCAAATAAAGATTCAGAGGAAAAAAATATAACTTTTGCCAGAAAGGACACACACCGTGGCAAAAGGGGCAAAAAGATCCAAGATAAAGCAGGGAACGTTATCAGAGGAACCGAGTAAAACAAGCAAGAGAACATGAGAATCCTCTGTGGTGGTAAACCAATTGTAACACAGATGATTTTCAGCTGCAGGTTTCTTCCACACCTCATGACATTTTAAAGATATCATTCCGACTGAGCTGCTTAAAGTCCAGAAAAGACTGGATGGCAGACAAACACAGATGAAAAGCATGTGTTTTTCTTCTGCTCCGGCTGGTTTTGGCCCAAAGGTGACAGAGTATTAATTTTCTGTCTTAATGCATAATGTTGGTGTTTCTATGAGCCAGCGCTTTAGCCTGGTTCAGCATGTAGATCGGTGTTATCTTGGCAGAGATGGAAATATTTGTACAAGTTCTCCTTTAATCATTGTAAAACCTTTTTCACTTCTCCTAACAGTGTTCCTCTCCAACTCCTTCAAGTTGCACTGGCTCCCCATTAGGTTCACAATCCAGTTTAAATGGCTTGTTCTTCAGTCAATCCTGATCAGAGCCAGAGTCAGTAAATACTTGTAACTGCTGCAGAGTCATTTGATGCAGGACTGAAAGCTGATTAGCTACTTTCTCACTGCATTCAAAAGCAGTTTAAATTGCTTGTTCTTACATTCATAGCCTTTTTTTACTTACTGCAGCCCTACAACAACCTTAGGGCTCCGAAGTCCACCGATCAGGTTTGTTGGTTGTTTTGATCTGAACAAAAGGAGACTGATTTTTGGAGGTTTCTCCCATTGGATTTATGATGTGTGAACACTGTGGGCATCTTAAAAAAGAGCTCAACAGACTTTTATTCAAACTTCTTTAATTGCGTCTGTGGGACCCATAATAATGTTGGTCATGTTGAGACATTGAAGAGAGTACACCCCCCAATATAATGCATTTAATGTTCTACTTTATTAACTGAATTTAATTCATTTGTTCCTGAGTTTATTTTTGTAATATTTTATTTAATTCACATTAGCAGCTAGATTTGGTCAGGTACATTTGGGGTGTCTATAAATGACATTTGTACAGGCACTGTGGACAGCACAGGGGTCCAGGAGAAGAGACAGGAAGACCGTGCGTGTCGAGTGAAAAATGTAAACAGTGAGCAGTATGCTAATGTGCTTGTGTGTACGTGAAGAACGAACCCAAGTAAAAGTTTAATTTTGAACTTATGCACGCCTGGCATCCCTTTTTTTGGTGTCCAAGTGTGCAACAAATATTGGAGGCACCGCTGGGATGATTAACGTCGTGCTCAGTGTGACAAACGAGGACGGAATTGCCTAAATTGATGACGACGGGAGCGCGCAGTGTCGGGGCTGCAACACACACGATGGATCTGGAAGAGTTTGCAGAAACGGTATCACAGAGATTGTGGCTTTTGCAACTTGATCAGCTCAAAGAGGTGTGTGTGGAAGTTAAAATCCCGAGTGGAGATGTCACAAGCAGGCGAGCGTTAATCCGACAAATAACAAAATACATTGACGATGTAATTAATGACGAAGAGAAGGATGTTTCAACGGGTTTTCTAAAGAGGATGCTGAAACTTGTTGAACAATTGATTGGAAATCCTGGAAACACAGAATGTGAAGAAAATACAGAGAATACAACAGAGACAACACAGATCAGCCAGGAAACAGAGGAAGAAATGAGCTTAGCAGAAAAATACAGACAGCTTCAGATCAACAGTCAAGCTCTGCAGGATGAAGTTAGGAGGCTGAGTGAAAAAGTGAGCAGTGCATCAGCAAGTAAAGCTTCAGCTCCTCAAAACGTGTTGCCTACTGCTGTGAACAGACTCCCTGAAGTGACAATAAGGAGAGAATTCAAGATTTGTGGTCAGATTGGGGAAAAGGGGCAGAAGGACAGACTGTCATACACGAACCTGATGCATCAGATCGACAGAGGCCTGAGTAAAGGACACAGTGAGGCTGAGGTCATGGAGGCCGTGATCAAGTCAATCAGTCCAGGTTTGAGTATTCGTGATATGCTTGAGATAAAGAGTGGCCTTACCCTTCCCCAGCTGAAAGGCATATTAAAGGGACATTTCAAAGAGGACAGTTCTACAGACTTGTACCACAGACTAATAAACATTACACAAGATAGTCGTGAGTCCCCTCAAAACTTCCTCTTCAGAGCTATTGAGTTGAAGGAAAGGCTGTTACTTGCTTCAAGAGAAGTGGAATCAGATGAACAGTACAGTGCCGAGCTCATCCAGAAGAAATTCCTGAGGTCAGTGAGTACTGGACTGTTAAGTGACCATATCAAGTTTCAGCTAAAGCCTTATCTTGATGATCAGAGGGTGACAGATGAAGTACTCATCGACAGAATGAATGAAGCTGCTAGTGTTGACTTAGAAAGACAGTCCAAGCAACGAAAATACACAAGCAGCAAGGCTCCAAAAGTAACTGAACTACAGACGGAAATGCAATTTAGTCAGCCATCTCAAGGTGCAGCTGAAGACAGAGTTGGGATCCAAGAGCAGTCAGCTGAGGTTGTGAAGCCCAAGAGCCGAAAAACACCGACAGTCACCAACTCAAGAGACTCGGAGCTCTATGAAACAGTCAGACAACTGAGAGAAGAAATGGCTGAAATACGGAAAAGCATGATGACCCGGCAAGTCAGGACAAGCGCTCGGAGAGGATGTAAAGTCTGTCAGGAGCAGGGAACAGGTGACCAGTGTGAACACTGTTTCAAGTGTGGACAATCAGGGCACTTCTCCAGGGGCTGTAGAGGACAAACGAGGCCGGCAGGCAAACCTGATGGCAAGCAAGTGACAATTCAAACAGTCACTCCACCAAAAATGTTGACTCCAAGCCAACCTGAACCAGACAACAAGGTGCACGAGCTTCTGTGTGAGAGAATCAGGCAGCTAGAGGCAGAGTTAGAGAAAAGTGGGAGCGCTGAACAGACTGTGGGTGACACCTACGCCAGCCACCTCTCATTACGTCGCCAAGCCAAGCTGAAAGCCCTCATCGGAAAGAAGTGCATGGTCGATTGTTTCTTTGAGGGAGTACCAACGCGAGCGCTGTGGGATACAGGCTCACAGGTAACAATCATAAATGAAAACTGGAGAAAATCCTGCCTCCCACACATACAGTTACGGAGCATGGATGAACTTCTGAGTGAAGATGAGACTCTTGTTGGCAAAGCAGCAAATCAGACACCAATACCGTTTGCTGGCTGGGTCGAGTTGAAGTTCAAGCTGAGATCAAGTAAGCACCTGCAGCCAGAGCTACTGGTACCTGTGTTAGTCTCTAATGAGCCAGAAGTAGCAGAGCCACCGATCATCGGCTACAATGTGATCGAGCAGCTGGTTATGAATGGAATGGAGCAACATCCAGAAGTTACGCCTGCTGTGGTAGGAGAAGCCTTTTCCATTGACTGTAAAAAAGCAAATGTGTTGGTCCACATCGTGAAGAGCTGTGATCAGGATGACAAGGAGGGTGTGGTGAAGGTTGGAAGAGTGAAGACAGTGATTCCAGCTGGCCAAACTAGGGAAGTTAAGTGTACTGTGAGGACAGGTCCACTCTCCACAAAACAGGATGTCCTCTTTGAACCAGCTGAGATCCCAAAATGGCCAGAGGGCGTGAACATCACAGAAACTGTACTCTGTTTGCAGAAAGGAAACTGGTCTAGGGTGGCTATCCCCGTCACCAACTACAGCAACCACGACATTACTCTGACCCCTCGCACAGTGCTGGGACAGCTACAGCAGGTCAAGGCTATTTACCCAGTGGATGTAAGACCTGTAGCCAGTTCCAGTGAGAGCACAGCCAGTGCTAGTGAAAACAAAGTTAGCATAGACAACACACCTGAAAATCAAAAAGAGGAACATGGACAGTTGGAAACATGCAAACATGACTCGTGGGACCCTCCAGTGTCAGTGGATCACCTCACTCCAGACCAGCAGAAAAAGGTGAAACAGTTGTTACGTGAAGAATGTGCTGCATTTTCAAAAGACGAGAGTGATGTAGGTTGCATTCCATCTCTGCAGTTAAAGATCAGATTGCATGACACAACTCCAGTAAAGCGCACCTACACCTCAGTACCCAAACCGCTTCACAAGGAAGTGAAGGAGTATTTGGAGGACCTACTGAACAGAGGATGGATTCAAAAGTCCAGGTCCCCGTATTCCTCACCAATAGTCTGTGTCCGAAAGAAGGATGGGAGTTTACGTCTGTGCGTGGATTATCGAGAGTTGAACCAGAAATCCATCCCTGACCGTCATCCCATCCCTCGAGTGCAAGATATGCTGAACAGCCTGAGTGGGAGTGCATGGTTCTCGGTGCTGGACCAGGGCAAGGCGTACCATCAGGGTTTCCTCGAGGAGAGCAGCAGACCACTTACCGCCTTCATAACACCGTGGGGCTTATATGAGTGGGTAAGGATCCCCTTTGGCCTGTCCTCAGCTCCAGCAGAGTTTCAGCGCAGTATGGAAGAATGTCTGACAGGTTTAAGAGATGAATCATCGCAGCCATATCTGGATGACAATCTTGTCCACAGCAAGTCTTTTGAGGACCATCTGCGTGATACGAGAGACGTGCTACGCCGTTATCAAGCACATGGAGTAAAGCTGACAGCTAAAAAGTGTGAAGTGTTCAAAGACAAAGTGAAGTTCCTGGGAAAGATTGTGTCCAAGGATGGTTACTCTATGGATCCTGCTGAGTTAGCGCCAGTCCAAGCACTCAAAGACCGAAAACCTGAGACTGTGGGAGACCTGAGAAAGATGCTAGGGTTCCTCTCCTACTACCGCCCTTACATTGCAAACTTCTCACGCATTGCAAAGCCACTGTACAATCTACTGTCTACTGAGAAGACTCCAGGTAGTAAAGTTAAAGGAACAAGTGTAAATAAAAGCAAAGGGAAACGCAAGAAGTCGGACCAGCTACACTCGAGCCAGCCAATCACCTGGATGGAAGAACACCAGAAAGTACTCTGCCAGCTTATAGAGTACCTGCTGAGTCCACCACTTCTAGGTTATCCAGACTTTGAGAAGCCATTTGTGCTGCATTGTGACGCCTCTCAGGAAGGGCTTGGTGCAGTACTGTACCAGAGACAACAAGGCAAGCTGGTTGTTATCGGTTATGGGTCCAGAACACTAACTGCTCCAGAAACCAACTACCACCTCCATTCTGGAAAGTTAGAGTTTCTAGCGATGAAGTGGGCCATCTGTGAAAGATTTAGGGAGTATTTGTATTATGCACCCTCATTCACTGTCTACACCGACAATAACCCTTTAACCTATGTTTTGACCACAGCGAAGCTGAATGCCACAACACACCGCTGGATTGCTGAGCTAGCGGACTTTAACTTTTCAATCAAGTATCGCCCTGGAAAAGAAAATGGTGATGCTGATGGCTTGTCACGTATGCCACTGGATATGGAGCAGTACATCGGCACATGTTCACAGGAGATGGAGCCAGAGGTAATCACAACTGTCACACAGGCACTTCAGCTTGAATCCCATGAACGTCAGCCCTGGATGTGTCCAGCCACCATCAGCACAGCGTGTGATGTTGAACAGGAGAGGATAACCTCCCCGGTGGCAGAACTCTCCACAGAGAAGTTAAAGAAAGCACAAGAGGATGACCCAGTCATTGGCAAAGTGCGAGAATATGTCATCACAGGACAGTGGCCTAATCTGAGAGAGAGAGACCGGCGTGATGACACCTCTATTCTGATGAGAGAGAGAAACAAGTTGTATGTCAACGAAGATGGCATCCTGTATCGAAAGTCAGTGGGTCGAGCTCAACTGGTCCTGCCTACAACATTCCATCAACTGATCTATAAAGAGCTACATGAGGAGATGGGACACCTCGGAGTGGAGCGGACACTCAGCTTGATCCGTGACCGATTCTATTGGCCTCACATGCAGAGAGATGTCGACCATTATGTGACCAAGGTGTGCAGCTGTCTGAAACGGAAGCGTCCAAACAAGCCAACTAGAGCCCCGCTGGTGAATGTTGTAACGACATATCCGTTTGAGATGGTCTCAATAGACTACCTGCACTTGGAAAGCTGTAAAGGAGGGTATGAGTACATCCTGGTCGTCGTAGATCACTTCACTCGCTTTGCTCAGGCATACGCGTGCACCAACAAGTCTGCAAAAACGGCTGCTGAAAAGATCTTTGGAGACTTCGTGCTCAAATTTGGATTTCCTGCAAAGTTGCACCATGACCAGGGAAAGGAGTTTGAGAACAAGCTGTTTTCTAAGCTGGAAGAATACTGTGGCATCCAAGGCTCACGCACAACACCTTACCACCCAGCTGGAAACGGTCAAGCTGAGAGATTCAATCGAACACTCCTTTCCATGCTCAGAAACTTGACAGAGGAAGCCAAGTCAGATTGGAAGAGCTCTTTAGCCAAAGTAGTACATGCGTATAACTGTACGCGCAGCGAAGCAACAGGATATGCCCCGTACTATCTTCTCTATGGCAGAAACCCTCGGCTACCAGTGGACATTATGTTTGGCCTGATGCCAAGTGATCAGAGCACCTCACACAGTGAGTATGCCAGTAAGTGGAGAAAGAGGATGCAAGAGGCATACAGGCTGGCATCAAAGACAGCTCAGAAGGAGCAAAACAGAGCGAAGAAGCACTATGACCGTAAAACTTACGGTGTGGAACTACAGCCAGGATGTCGTGTATTAGTGCGGAACTTCAGAGACAGAGGGGGACCTGGGAAGCTCAGATCTTACTGGGAGGAGCAAGTCTATGTTGTAACTGAGAGGAAACATAAAGACAGTCCTGTCTATGCAGTACAACCAGAGAAGGGCCCAGGAAAGACTAGAGTCCTGCACAGGAACCTGTTGCTGCCCTGTGCCTTCCTGCCCGTGGAAGAAGAGGAAGAGCAGAGGAAAAAGGAAAAGAAAAGGAACAAGCCAAACACAGAGAAGAAGAGCAGAAGGCAGCAGGAGCAGAAAGAAAGAGGTCCTGACAGTAGTTCAGAGGATGAGAGTAACTGGAGGTTCATCACCACACCGCCAGCAGAACTATTACACCAGTCCAGGAGTCAGCTGAGAGTGGACGCAGAGGAATTCCAGCCACAAAGAGCTGACACAGAGCCAGAGCAGCATGGTGAGGAAGATGAGTGTCCAGACATGGGTGAAGAAAACAGGATGCAACCAGAGATGGAGAATGGAGAAACGGAAGAGGACAGGTCCGAGCAGATGTCATCATCTGATGAAGCAGACGAGAGGGGTCCTGAGCCGCAGGCAGCTCCACCACGAAAATATCCTTTGCGAAAAAGAAATCCACCCAGGACATTCACATACAACACATTAGGTCAACCATCAGTAACACTTAGACATAAGTAAAGGTTGCAGCTAAAAGTAATAGCCATGTTCAGAGTCACATGTTGTGTTTATTATAGTGACAGTTTGAGAAGACAAGAGTTCAAAGTAGCATTTGAAGCTAAAGGATAATGTTAAATTCATGCAGAATAGTACAGTTAGTTAATGAGTAGAGCACCAGAATCCAGACCGCAGACACATAGGAGAAGACTGTGACATATGTGAAGCATACAGTAGTATATGTGGGTCTGTGTAATGGGTTATGGGGTAGAAAAGTGGTTAAAACCTTTCAGTCTGAGATACATTATCTGCTTCAGCGGCAGAGGAGCACGTCGGATATCACCTGGCCAGTGATGTCTGCGGCTGACACGTGGCATGAAGAGGGAGATACATGTCATGTCAAAGACTGTGGTTCTACAGACAGTATCCCAAAAGACTGGCTCCCATATAACCTACCGCTATGACTCAACAGTTTAAGACTTGAGAATTCTGGGAAATTGATAATGTCGGGACGACATTCATTTTGGAGGGGAGAGTGTGGGACCCATAATAATGTTGGTCATGTTGAGACATTGAAGAGAGTACACCCCCCAATATAATGCATTTAATGTTCTACTTTATTAACTGAATTTAATTCATTTGTTCCTGAGTTTATTTTTGTAATATTTTATTTAATTCACATTAGCAGCTAGATTTGGTCAGGTACATTTGGGGTGTCTATAAATGACATTTGTACAGGCACTGTGGACAGCACAGGGGTCCAGGAGAAGAGACAGGAAGACCGTGCGTGTCGAGTGAAAAATGTAAACAGTGAGCAGTATGCTAATGTGCTTGTGTGTACGTGAAGAACGAACCCAAGTAAAAGTTTAATTTTGAACTTATGCACGCCTGGCATCCCTTTTTTTGGTGTCCAAGTGTGCAACACGTCTCTTGACGTGGCTCGTTTGTATGTATGTTTTTGTTTATTTCTTATGTGTTTTTGTTATGATTTTTGATACTTTAATGATACGTTGTGATGTCTCAAAAGATTCATCTCGTCATCATTAGTCAGTTGTTAGGCTTTAGATTTCCCTGGTCGACATCCAAGTTATTTATTATGTTACTTTAGAGGCCTAATAACTCCTAACCCTGCTCCCTTAATCCTAACCAGTCGAATGGCGTGAGTGCATCAGCATTATTGTTCTATCAAGACTTACACAAGTGGCAGAATACTCAACATGGCTGCCGCCGTTAGTCATGGCACTGGAGTTAATCAAAGTAAATAAAATCTTAAATTAAAGGCTTGAAACTCAAAGTCTTAAAAAGAATCTTTGTGACCTACAAAATTACAAATTTGTGGACCACAGAGAGTAACACTGGCAAGAAATGGGGTTTCCTGATGTTTATACTTCACTTCTATGCTGGGGAAATTCACAAAGCAAAGCCTGAAAGCATCTAAAAGTCTGGCTGCCTGGTCGTACTTCAGAGAGGGATGGAGTCGTTCTTACAAGCAGCATGTTATATGTGAGCAGAGCTGTCAGATTGTGCTTTAAAGGCAAACTTTTTGCCACTTTCTTATGAAAGGTTGTTCCCTCGATTTATAACACTAGGAAATCATTTGAATTGTAAACTTTTCGATCAGGATCACAAAGGCAGGTTACAAGTGTGATCAAGCCATCCATGAAGATAATAAACTTTATTTGAAAATATAAATTTTAAATGTTAAGTCACTTTCTCTACAAATTTCATTTTCAGCATGCACCTGTTGATGTTACACTGACGTTGTCATGACAACGAGGACCATAAAGAGAGCTTTTGTACGAGTGTCACCCATCAGACACAAAGCATGTTATAAATGGAGGAAATCCACATTTCTGAGCCTGGACAACAGTTTTCCCCAACAAGCTGCAGCAATCCATTATAAGTTTGTAACTTCCTTCTCTCCTGATACAGTCAATTGCATTCTTTCACATTTCAAACGTGTTTTCGAACCTTTAAACCATCCGTCAAGGAATCAGCTGGGTTTTTGCCACTCAGTGGGTGAAACCTGAGCACAGTCTCATATCTGATCACATCACCTGCATTCCCTCTATTGGATGTCAGAGAAATTGATTTTGGAGCGAGTTGGACGATCCAACTGGGTTGTAGCCAAACATACTTAAGGAAATACGCAATCCAGCTCCTTCTGTAAGTGCAGTAAATGTCTGTTTTCATTATGATTTCCAATTATAAAGCACTTTGTCTACACTGTCACCCTCAAGCAGACATAAATAAAGCATCTCAAACAGCCGCACAGTATAGATTTCTCACAAACTTAAGGATGCACTTTTACAAATACAGTAAAATATAACATCACTTAACGTCTTTTTCCGCTGCAGTCGAGGTAAATGTGCTTTGTACATTTTTTTTCATCCCTAAACTTGAAATACACACCTGACCGCTGTTGTGCTGATGAAGCTCAGATCTCCCTTTGACCTCGAGTTTTGTGTTGACATCTCTGGGAATATCAGCAGACTTGACTGCAAATAGCGCTGCGCTCTCTGGTTCATATCTGTAATGAAACCTGATCAAAGAAACAGGAAGTCGCCCGGAGCAATCCGACAAATCAGACATCTCTTTCCGTCCGTCTACTCTCTTCTCTCCAGATCTTGGTTCAGCAAGATCATACGCCCTGAAATGTTCAGCTTTTACTCTTCCAACAGCATAATTCAATTGTCTTTTTATCCACAGGCGATGAATGACCTCTGAGTAGTAAATCAGCGCCGTGGCGTCTCATCTCTGGACTGGATCGCAGCCCTAATGGGTTCTCAGGGACCTGGATGGAGAGAGACCAAGCAGGCTCTGTTCCATCCCCTGCTGGTCCAAATCAAAATAAAAGGCATCAGTCATCTGAGGCCCCATCGAGAATAACCTGGGAGAAAGTGCATGCCTGAATTTATTCCACATATAGACAGGCTGACAAATCACAAGTGTCATCCTGTCTCAGGCACAACGTTTCTTAATCTCCATGCAGCGACAGGATGTACAAGGTATGATGAAAGAGGACTCTGAGGTTAAATTCACCTCGTCTTACGAAAATGGAACCAAATAGACTAAATTAAAGCTGAATTAAATGTAAACATGATATATATAACGTCTGTCTGTCTTTGCCTGAGTGCATTAAAGTTGTTTCCAACTTGAAAACTCAGACATAACTCAGCCTGTTTGTTTGGGTCTGAAAACATGTCATTCAAACTATGTTTCACACCAAAAGTAGCATGTTCAAATGTTTTCTTTAAACCCAGGTACGCCCATTAAACAAGCTAATTAAGTCATTTCCCAGTGCCAATAGTAATGTGTTTACGATCATGGTATTAAGGCTGCAACTTATGCACAGAGCTGGAGTTACTTTTAGTAACTACTACCACCTTCTGGGGAACGAGCCTGTAATGTAAACATGAAGAGACTATGTTGAGAGCGCATTGCACTGAACACTGCAGGCTGTGTTCAACCACAAGTTCTGATACATGCAAGTTTCTGAGATAATAAAGCTAGTTAGTTTTTGGCTGGAGTATGGAAGAAAGCCAATAACGAAGGAATGAGAATGAATGTAGACGGGTTAAATCAATAAATAGTCTCTTTTTGTCTGTGAGTTATTGTCACTTTCAGGTGTTACAGTTGGTAAACGTATTTCTGTGCCCACTCTTGCAGCTCTGAATGCAGCGCCCTCAGCAAAAATGAGTGTGTGTTTCCATCAATGCTGATCAGAGCTGGGGCTGATTAATACCCGCAACTTCTGCAAAGTTATTTCAACGATTAAACACTTTTCTTCTCCCGGCGCTTGTGTATGGATATTATACTTCCAATGTGACTTCAATTCCTTTATCGCAGATCTATTTTCTCAGAAGCAACGCCTGCTGCTTTGGAAGAAACCCGCAGTGAGTCCAGCACGCCTGCAAACACCAATATAAAAGATTATGGCGCTTTGTTAACATCACAGTATCAGTATCTCAATGACCAATGCTGCAAGTGTAATTGCAGCTTTAAAATGACTCATAGGTAACAGCTGGATTTCCAATTAGAATTATCAAGAACCATCAAGGGAACTTCGAATGCAAATTACTCTGTTGTCAGTTTCACATGCAGAGCACCACCAGCCTGAGAAAATATGAGAGCCAAGTGGATGATCTGATAAAAAGCAGTGAGTGCCAGCCTCTTAACGTTGGGCTGTTTAGTCAACCTGGCCAGTCAAGCGCATGAGTTTGAACCTAAAAGAGGGTCAGAACCAACTGTCCTTCGCCAACAGTAGATGAGGAAAATTAAAGCATTTGAGAAACTATTAAGCTATAATATTCTTTGGCCATTAGTGAACTTTGGGTCAACCACCGTATCTACCAAATATAGATGGTAGAAATCCATGGAGTCGAACTTTTGTTCAAAAGTGAAAGTTTGGTAGATTAGATCTCGCCATTGTGTCAAAGCGAGGAGCAAAAAAGACAATTAATGGTCAAAACAGGTGAAGATCTTTCCCACAACCAGGGCAGTCCCAATCCTGCACGTAACTTACTGATATAACCGATCGTTGAAACACACGCCGCGTTAAGGAGGGTTCCCAAGCACTGCTGGAGGTTCATGCAAATGAGCTTCTCATGGGCAGTGAGGTAAGGATGTAATTTACATGTACTTTTGCATAAACTGCATTAATGTGTCTTTGGTCAGTTAAAAAATTAGCACTGAGTGATGCTTGTCATTGTGCATAAAGGATGCACAACATGTGGCTTTTTTATCTAAACCCAAAACATAAAAATCAGTCAATGAAAATTGATCAAAATATCTGTTCTTAGTCTTCTGTCAATGCAGATGCGAGCTTCTAAACAGGTTTTAATGTTTTAAAATTGTGATCGGAAGTTTTGTTAATTCTGTTTATATTAAAGCAAGGCTAGATTCTTTATAGGGGGATTATTTAGATCAGTAACAGATTACAAGATATTAATAACTTAATGTTTTAAGTTCAACAGTCTCCCAGCATGAAGAAACAATCCCCTCCTGAGTCTGCAGCAGCAGCAGATACATCTGTATCACTTGCCAGAGAGCAGAGGAGTCCTTCAGGCGCTGTGCAGACACATCACCGTGCTTGCACAAATGATTTTTCTGGGCAGTTTTAATCAACTGCAGCGGAGTCTTATTGTATTTGGCAGCACGCACCCATGCCAGTTTGTGTTTCCAGTTACAAAGCTCTCAACTGAAACGCTAAAAGTTTACAAGAACTCACTCCAGCACAAAGCCTCTAAGAGTTCATTAAAAAACTGGGAGTGTGATTTAAAAGTCAGTTCTACAGCTGAGTTACAAAAAGGTGCAAAAGTCACAGGTTGTTCTGATTAAAAACATTGAAATAGCTTGTTTATTTGGTTTGATTTAAGATACACATCAGAAATTGGACTTTTTTTAGATTTGAGTTTACATGTTTTCTGCAAGAAGGTCCTTTATGTTGTGTTGCCAGAGAGGAGAGGATATTTGCATCCTATAAGGTTTGTGTGCTGCACTGTCTTGGCCACACTACATGCGTGTGCATGCACGTGCACTGGTAACTCCAAACAGAGCTGACTTGCTGTATGTAAATGCTTGTGTTTGCATGTGTTGCATGTGTGTGTACTGAAGGGGGGTGTCTCCAAGCAGCAGATGTTGGTGTTTTGTCAGAATAATTTGGTGGGAATTTTCATGAGCTGCACAAGAGCACAGCTGGGTTACAGGTGGGGAAAAGGGGGGTGGATGGATGGCTGTGGGGGGGGCTAAGGAGTGAGGAACCTCGGACCCCTTCAGGACAAATCTCAGTTTAGGGCCGAAACCACCACAGAGTTTCATCTTAACTGGATGAGCAGCAATTATCCAAATTATTATGTTGCTCATGTCCTATGTTTCATGCCTTGATAATCTAGCTTTGCTTCCACTTTGCGGTAGCTAACCCTCTGTTTTCCCTGCATTTTCAATTTCAAGCATGGATGCACATACTGACGGTATTAAATGCATGCTCAGATGAATTTAGCTTTTTCTCGGAGCACGAGCCCAACTCAACTCTGCTTTAAAGTATATGAAACAACAAAAAAGAAAGAAATTTTGAGAAAGAAAGCAAGACGTACAGAGTGGCAATTACCTCAGCTCTTGGCAGGGATTCTAATTAAAACCAAACTTGTTTCCTTCAGTGAACAAACATGACAGGCGCTGAGCAGAGGAGCTTTTTTTCCTTTCCTGCCAAAATATTAAGTGAGTGCAGGTGCTCCAGGAATGTCTACAAGGGTGGGGGCAAAGCAGACCTGACCTTTTTCTTTCTCCATTGTGTATGTGAGTCTACATATGTGTGTTTATTTATGTATCTGAGCATGTGTTTCCTCCAAACGGTGACCGTTTTCACGCATGCTTTGGTAGAGCAGCAGAGGAGCGCATCCAGCAGTTTGTCTTAGCACCCTGCTGGATCGTTGCTGTTGCAGAAAACTGGAACAAAAGCAAATGATTGTTAGGTTATTTGGAAGAGGCTGGGGGCTGCCCTAAGCAGGAGCAGATGCAAAGGTCCTGGCAGCTCCTGGGGCTGATTGAAGGAGGCTCGGTAGCCCCACTGGAGCCTCAGACAGGATCCACAGAGGCTTGGCAGACAGGACAATTTCCTCCCTGCACCCCTTACAGCACAATGAATACAGTATGAAGCACCTGATTACTGTCCAGAAGAAATTAATCTCTGGATTTCATCTTAGAGGCCTATGAACAGGCATAGGAATTCACTAACGTACTTTTTGGCCGTATTTTAAAAGAAAAAACAGGTCACTTTGTATTCTTCACAACTATGAGGCCATCATGGTGCCAAATCAGCTAAAGATCCCCCCCTAAGGAACTTTGCTGTCCAACATGATTGAATTCAGGCCTGAGAATCAGGCTCCCTAATCACTATGCCACCCTACTGCTGCAGTAATTGTTCCTTTTTTATTATCAATGTCCATCCATGGCAGTAAATCATTCTCATTAGCAAAGTTGCACAGTTAAAGAGTTCCGTTCCTGGAAGTTTGTGATCACTGTAGCGTATCTTTCAGCCATCAGCAGGAATTGGAGGAATTGCAGGCCTCCAGTGCAGGTGGGGTGGGATATTTTGAAAACTTCCTGTGGGTTACACATGCCTCACCAGAGGGGTGATGGGTAGAAAGGGACACCTGGTCCAGATTGACACCTTGGGGCCAGGCAACCAGGTGAATTGCCTTAGGACAACTGCCAAAAATGAGGCTGCGGTGAAGGTGAAAGAGAAGTGATTGGTAGTTTTGAGCTGTTTGAATGAGGAGACAAAAATGAGTTCCTGCAGAGGACTTTACCAGAGGCCAAAGGTCGCAAGGCACAGTCCCACAATAAATGCAGCAGACCAGTGACAAAGTGTTTCTATCTGCCTCTGAATTCAACCTCAAATCCTGATAGTAGGTGCAAAATACTGCCTGATTACCTCTCCAAAAGCCACAGGATATGCATTATCTCAGCTTTCAGAGCTAAAAAAATGTGCAATTACTTCCACCTTTCTGAGAAAAGTAAGGGGTTTTAAATGGTTTGCATTTTACTATAAACTATCATTTCCTATCCCTTACCAAGTAGTTTCAGTTTATAAGCCGAACCAAACAATAAGCAAGAACAAAAGTCTGTTTAAAAAAAGAAAGAATGCTCTCAAACAGGACTCAGAGGTCGTAAAGCTGACCACATCCCAATAAAGCTAATTCTGAAAGAATACATAACTGAAAAATAAATACACTGAACTAAGACTGTGCACATTAAAGTTTAGGCCCTTATCTTTGATTTCTGCTCAGAGAGGTCTGGACCCCCATCACCTTCATTCAAACCTTTTGTAAGACTCATACTGTGCTGCTTCATGCCGTCTTCTTCCCTTTATGAGACTGAAAAAGAAAGGGGGGAAAAACTCAAGAGAACTGCCTTCTCATTTGTAATCAGTTTCCCTCTCTTGGTTGTATCTGCTTTTCCTCTTTTTTTGTGGTAGTTTCCATAGTACTGCACTGAAATGTGTATAGCTTAACCAGTAGTTTGTGGTCTACCCAAATTTTCCCCATCTGACGTTGCTAAGCAGCAGAGATGGTGACGGGTTGACCTGCACATGACTCACGTGGGTGCAGTTTGGGTGATATCAACACAGCTCCGATGATGAGAGCCTTTCCTGCTTTCTTCACAGCTCCTTGCATGTAGAGAAACGCTAGAAAAGCATCTGTCCCGCAGTGTTGACTTTTGAAAGAAGAACCAAAAAGACTTAAAAAGCAGGACAGCTGGTTAGTCTACACACTGGAGTCAAACTTGAGTTTCCCCAAGATAAATTGCAGATTTTAGCTCTGGTTGAAAAAAAGCAGGCTATGTGCTTCAATTACTGTAAAATGTAAATATTCACGCCTGTGATCAGGATGAACTCTGGTGGAAACCCACAACCTTCCTTTGTCTCTGATTGACAGCAGCTAAAAGTCAAAGGAGAAAAAATAAGCGTATTTCTTTGTGTGGATTCATTCCACTCTCATTTGGCTTGACAAAACCAAACCTCGGACATAACGGGCAACACAACGGTGTTTATTATCGCCTCTTCAGGCTGTGTAACAGGCATTTTACACGTCACGTAATGCATCTTCCACACAAAATGAACCAATCAACCTGACATGTCATTTATGAGAAAAGCAGGTCGTATGAATGTTGATTAATGAAAAATATCTTTAAAAAACAATACAGGAAAAACACAGTTGCTGCAATTAAGAAAGTTGCCAGAAAGTTGTTCCCTGCGGTTTTTAATCAGGACAGCTGCACATACAGTAAAACTCTGAAGCTTTTAGCTTGATAAGGAGTACATTTAGCTCTGCTACTGTCCCATAATAACATAGAAATCACCTTTTACTGATTTATTTTCTATTGTGTAAAATAGATCCAATATCAGCAGTAAGCCATAGAGCGACCTGACCCACTCTGATTCAACAACTGAATGCAGGGTTGTCATGGTAACACAATACACAGCCTGCATGTTCTTTCACTAAAACTGTAGGTGTGGATATTTGACATATTCATGAGTTGTTCATTCAGTACTGAGCTATGGTTAAAAAGGGCTGATTTTAGGCTAGATTTAAATCCATGGTAGGTCAAACATTTCATAGATTAAAAACTGACTCAACTTTTGAATTGAGGATACATTTAGATACCGACATTTAATAAACATCTAATCGTGGTACACAAACAGACTTTTGTGCTATTTAAGAATCTAGCATTTGTTAAACATCAATTATGCACTTTTTATCTCAATGTCACACACAACCTTTTTCAGTCGATTTAATCCATAGTTCTGAACATAAACATTTTTTTATTTATTTTTTTATTTAGTCATTTATTATTACTATTATTATTATTAGTTAGTAGTAGTGTTTTTATTAGAATTGGTATTATTGTTGTTGTTGATATACAATCATTATAAATATTAATAATTTTTTGAGCTACTTGACTAATTTGAATTTCCCCCATTGGGGGATGAATAAAGTATTTTTCTATTCTATTTCTATTCTATAAACAGCTCCGACTAGGTGACAAGGCCATACTCAGTTACCATGGCGATTTATCCAGGTTGAAAAAGAGCCACCTACTGGCACTAAAAACTCTGACTCTCAGCTCAACAGCGCTCACTGAACTCTACACCCTTCAGGATGCATTGAACTCTGAATAACTGAGGCGGGCAGGTAAACTCACAGAAGGCAACTGGAAATCTTGATCTTAAGTCTAAACCAAAATCCAACAAACACAGAGCTGAGAAAAATAAAAAGGCAACAAAAGACTGGAAACACAAGGAGAAACATAGGTGACTGGCAGGATGACAAAGCAAAGAAAAGCTGGGAAATAAATCGTCAAACTGGCACAGGGGACGAGAGGAAAACAGGGATGTAAACACCCAAAGACTGATGAGGCACAGGTCCACACAATCAAGCAATCAAAAAGGACGGGAAAACACAGGGAACAGAAGTAAACATGCCGCACAAAACGAAGAACTCTGTGAAGATAAAACAGGAAACACACACAAACCAAAACTGAAAACAGACGCCGTGACACTGAGATGAAAATCACCTTTACGCCGTTTGAGAAAGTCGTGTTGTGCTTCTTATTGCGACTGATGAATGTCAGAAACAAAAGCTGCTTTTTTTTCACCGCAAAGAAAAGAAATCAGTACATTCGAACACTGGCCAGCACTTTCGGACACCTCCCCCACTCCTGCCCTCTCTGGCCTTGGTTAAATGTTGGCTCTCCTGGTCACGTCTGCCTCTCACATTCCTCTGGAGTCCCGCCTCGTAGGGCCAGGCACCTTGGCACAGCGTTGACAGGGAATTTTCCACAGGTCTTCAGTGGAAGGGGCACACAGGCCTACCTTTGTCTGTGCCTCCTCCTCTGCACACTCTTACCATAAGCACATACACGCTCATTTTGTGCCTGCCATCGCACACTCGCACAGACTCACAATCACACCCACACACAGCATTCAGTGACATTAAGCCAGATCCAGATGTTGGCATTTCAAGTCAGTGCCATATTTTCTCCATCCATCAAGCATCAAGCCGTATCTTCTGTCTTTTATTGGTGTTAGAACAAACAAAGCATGAATTAAAATGCATGAACTCAGTTATATTCACAGCTGTGGTGTTGTGCTTTATCATTGATCTGAGAATCTCTCTGTTCATATGATGATCATTAAGAGGTTCAGAAGGTCTGTGTGGACATTACGAGGTCTTGAAAATGTTTTTGTAGTGGCCACTTGTCCATAAAAAACAAATTAAACTTAAACCAAACAAAATCAAAAGGCCACTGATGCACCATGGGGGATGTGTTTAACGCAGCCAAAAGAAGATGAATGTCCAAAATGAATTCTTGCGTTTTCTGATGATTTATTTCAAAACAATAAAACAAACAAAAGAACAATGAAAACCATGCCTGGGTGAGTTAGTCTGGTTTTGAGACTAACATGTCCGACTAACATGTTTACATGCGTTTTAGAACTCGAACAAACTAACTTTTTGCCTAGTTTTATGTAAATGTGCTTACTGTCACATGACTGCACATATTTTTTGAGTTGTAAAATTACTTGAATAACATCTAACCAACAATAATAAACAGTGACATTAGTTTAGGGCTGGGCAACGATTAAAATGTTTAATCTAATTAATCACATGATTTCCCTGGTTAATCACGATTAATCGCATTTGTACGCAAAATCCAAAAAGAATTCCAAAGTACTGTATAGCTTTTAGCATTTAGTTTTATTTTAAATGTGCTGCCATATGAATGAAAGTGCCATAACATTTGTTGTGCAAACACACTTTTAACATCAGCATCTTTCTGTAGTTTTTATGTAGAAGCCTCGCTCCACTGTCTGTTTCCTTGAATGACTTGCTGCTATCAGTTGTGTGTTTTGCCTTTAAGTGATATTTTAGACTGGAACTACTACGCTGAGAAGACAATTCAACTTGGCAGTGTTTACAGATGACTTTGGTTCTGTCGACTCCGCCGTCTGGAAGAACTTTAACATGAAAATGGCCGAGTAAAAGTTCCGTACCCTTCTCCATGTTTGGTGGATTCGCCGATTACTTTCTTTTCCGGTTCCACAGCAGACAGCAACAGACTTTTACAAAATAAAAGCCTGTGAGCAACAGACTTTTACAATAATAAAAGCCTGTGAGCAACAGACTTTTACAAAATTTTGTAAAAGTTTTGACTTTTTCGCCCAGCCCTACATTAGTTATAATGTATAGTCAGTTTAAATTGGACTGTTTTGGACTACATAGTGTATATAACTGGTGGAATTAGCCACTGTGACGTCATCCATGAGTCTATGAACTGCTGTTTTGAATCATCTTTGTTTCTTCAACCAGATTTGAACAAGAGGGCGGAGCTGGAGAGTCAGACAAAAATACACATGAAAGACCTATATTTATGTAATTATTATAGATTGAGGTCATTTGGAGCCAACACAGAGTGTTCATCAGAAGTTTTGTACTTTTGTACTTTTCCTTAAAGAAAGTGCCTGCCTCCATCATTTGTATGCCATCCATGGTTTGGTTCATATAGCGAGCTGCACAGCTTCAAGAGGCCACAAGTTAAGCCTTTGGTCTCTTTAGCCTTGTTGAAGAAAGAATGTGTTGTGTCAGCTTGTGAACTAATAACATGCCTCAGTGATCAGTGTGATTTTGCACCAAAGGCACACAGAGGTGCGTGGGGAGATGAAAAACAGTTCTTATTTTAACCATGTGACAATCCCATGTGCACGAGACACACAATCTTACTATAGTTTCACTTTAGCATTACATTAGCAATGATTAGGATTGAATTAGCTGGAACAGGATTGCATCTTTGTAGCGTTTTGAGATTAAATTTGTTGGGATTTGGTGCTATATAAATAAAACTGAATGGTTTTATTTACGGCAGAATGTTGATTGCATGAGGAAGCATCAAAGGAAACATACTGTTATATATTATATTATATGTTTGGGTGTTTAATGTCACCTCAAATGTTCCAACATTAAACAAACCTTGCACTTAGTTTGGGGCTGCTCATTCAGTGATGAATGATAGATTTTTAGGGTACTTTCATCACACTACCAGCTAAGAACAGTATTATCCGGCCTTTTTATCTTTACATCTACCAAACTTCAATTTCACATCATGCTGCCTTCACTGTAAAAAGTTATTCTCGTGCTTTTAGGCTTTGCTATGAAAACAGAAAATTCTCAAATGCAGAGTTATGTTGTTCATTTAAGAAAGAAATAAGCTGATAATGTCCAAATAGTATTTTGTTTAAGTTCTATATCCCTACAAAGAAATCTGACTTCTTCTTGGCAAGTTGGAAAAATAGAAAAATCCAATTTCCAATTAGTTATTTAATGCATTATTAGTTATGTGCAACACTGAAACTCTCCATTACAAAATAAAATGTAGAACATCACCAATGTAGGAGTTCTCAGTGTTGTCCACAGTTTTATGTGACCGCAGAAATTTACGTTTACATGGCAGATCGAAGCTGTGCGAGAAACCAGCTGTTTTTAAAAGAGGTGTAAAGACACGTCTGAAAGGGAAGCTGCTGTTCTGTTTGTCTTTGGTACAAAGCGCATCAGGGACATTTCGTTGAGGAAATTGTGCCAACTTGTGTAATCTTGTATATTATGAGTATTATAATATGTCTCCTTTAAGTGAACACAGAGTGAAAGATGGATAACAGCAGGATGTTTTTCATGGCCGGATGTAAAGAAGAAAAAAATCAGTTCACTGGAATTTACGTTACCTTTAAGATCATTTTGGAAAATGTTAAAATGTGTGAACAAATACATTTGAAGTATGAACAAATTGCAGTGCACTTGGCACTAAAGCCCTGCAGTCAAGGTTAAAACGGTTGTCAGATCTTAGTGCGAGTTGACCTGATGAGAGGGGCTCAGGGATTATTCCCATGTAAAGACAGAAGCCCCCACCCAACACTCCCTGCTTGTTACCCGCCGGGCTGCTCTGAGGCCCCCTGGTGGCAGGGTAATTAAAGTACCATAGCCCAGCCAAGCTGCAGTAACTCTCCCAAATCCACAGAGAATGACCAGAGCCATGGGAGCTCCTAATCCTGTTTGCGGCCATCGGGAACTACTTCAGTCCCAGCCGGAAGACGGGGCGGTCAAGGCCCTGGAACAATAGCCCTGCAGAGATGGGGGCAACAAGGGAGGGTGGGAAGGAGTGAGAGGGACAGGGAATCCATATTCAACTCTACCCCATGTCTCCCTCTGTTTTACCGCTTTTGTTGGTGAAAAACAATCTGCAGAACCTCCCTCTTCTTTGTAATTGTCGTGACATATCTGACAGGCTCGACCTCATTTCTTTATTCAGCAAGTTCACTGAGCAAGAAGAGGACATGGCAGTAAACAGCTCGGGAAATCCCCAGTCAACGAGAGGAAGTTTTCACCAGCAATGGACTTCAGTCACACACTTATAAGTTTAAACTGATTTGCTCAAAGTGCAAAGATCCACATTTGAGGGTAACTCTGTACATACTCTGTACTCTGATAGCGACAGCTGAACTACGACATGATTATCCCTTCGAACATCAAGCGTTCAAAGCAGAATCTGTGTTTCCTTGCATGACCTGCTCTTTATCTTAACAGGCTAAACTCGTGAAATGCTGTCTCCACAGCTTCGCTGCTCAATAATCCCCAGCCTTAAGAAGACAGAGCAGCAGAGAAAAGGGCACAGTGGTAATCCGCCCTGCAGGTTTGTTCCCCTCATGTCCCCTCCCTTCAGGGAGCTCAGACCCGCCCCGCCCTCTGCCCAACACCCCAGTACCAACCCCAAAAAATCCAATTAGATTCCTTCATTAGCAAACCAGCAGGAGTGGCGCAAACAGAGGCCTGTTTGTAACTGCAAATGCTCTCACATGTACGCACAAGAACAGCGATCTGCACCTGTGCGCTCTCCAACACTGCAGGGTGTAGACAGGGCCGAGTGTGCTGCAGGGTGTAGACAGGGCCGAGCACGCTGCAGGGTGTAGACAGGGCCGAGGGCGTGACGGAAGCTTTGGGGAGTTTGTTGACTAATTTCCGACGAGGCTGCTGAAAACTTTCAGCAGCGTCCAGCTCTGCACAGGCTGCGCTCTGTGCTCAGTTCTCCATGAGGCGATGTCCCCGGAGGCCGACACAACACCACGTCTCAGTGTGACACCCCGACACTACCTAACTGCTCAGGAACCTACATGTCAGACTCAACACTCTCTGACTGTAGGTGTTACAGTGCCCATAAAAATCCTCTCTGTCCTCGTTTGTCTTTTATAATTATTGCTCAGACCTCCGGTGGAGTTTAGAAAAGACATCCTTTTAGCGTAGCTGACAAACACCGCAGCTATTTTTATACCTCCATGTCACTGTTTTACGTCATGATAGCTGCTAATTATCAGCTTATCAGGGCTACAAAACCTGTCGCTGGCTCAGCTGTTCATCCATAATTGCAGAGAAGTAGCAGAAAAATAGGCCGACACAAGAAAAACCATGTTTTACCAAAGCCCCCTTACCTTCTGGTTCCTTTAGTCTGGGCAAATACTCACAAATGTAATTTATTCCAACACCACCACGCTTTAATGGCAAATCTAGTGTAATTAGGAATAACTGTACATGTGTTAATTGCTTTTACTGAACGATAATGAACTGCATCGGTCATTTGGTTCATTTATGATGTTTTGTGCCCTTCTCAGACTGAACTACTTAAGAAAATAAACCTCCACCACGAACCCTGCATTTCATGGAGAGGAGTTTGCTTGGCAGGGATTTCTGGCGTTTGTCTGGTCCAAGAAATGAGCCACGTATAGCACGTCCAGACATGGGTTGGGAAGCCGCTGGTGAGACAGCCTTTTGGCAACGACTGGTGCTGCTGGTCAGGGTAAACTGTGCCGGGCTCCAGATGTACGCCCTTTCCTCTTCCTTTGTGTCACACATTTTACTCCAAATTCAAACAGACATCGAAACATTTGCACATGTGAGGAGTCAGAAGGGAGAAAAATCTACACAAGCAGGCCCTGTTATTTCCACAGTGAGGGACATAATTTCCGTCATACGTCTTTTACGGACTGAGACACTTTAATGCAAAAACACTGGCTGATCGTCACAGAACTGGTAAAGCTTGTTGTGTAACTACCTCTCCTCCCACATGTGCCTATGCTTTGTCAGTCAGTCAGCATCTCAAGGAGACCACAGCACCTTATAAACGTCAGCGCCCCTCTGCAAAAATACAGTTAGTTGGGTTTCTTAATAACCAAAATAGATATTAACTGAAGGATTCCTCCAAATTTTACAAACAGAAGGGGGTTAAAGGCATCAGGAGTCCTTGTTTACGTCCGTTTCCGCCTCAGTTTTTCATCCGGCTCTGAGGAGCTTTCAGCAGCAGACCCCCACATTCCAGGAGAAATCGCAGACTCAACAGGCATGAAATTCATTTCTCACATGGCTGCATCTGTGCCTCCTAATCATAACCTGGACTGACAATTCAATACCGTACGCCATCGCCTGCTTCCTCCTCCCCACTCACCCTGTGTCTCCTGCAAACTCCCTCACCTCCCGCTGCCTCCTTCAGCCTCCCTAATTGCATGGCAGCAGCCCCCACCACCACCATCACCACCTCATTAGGCACAGCAGAAGAAGAAAAAAAAAAAACAATTAAGAACGCCAACTATAATTACAGTAATGGCCGTCAGGGAGTTAGTGACCTGGTTCCTGGCCGTAGCTCCATCCAGCCAACCTCCCAGCAGCACACTCACCTTCAGGCCTTTGCGATGAGGTATAAGGTGGGGTGGAGTCTGGGTGGAGTCTGGGTACTGGACATGGTGTCAAGATCAATCTGAACTGAAAGATGAATGGCTGGTCAGAGTTAGAGATCAGGCTGTAAGAGGCTGAAGGGGGAAATCCAGCACGGTCCCCTGGTGAGGGATGTGGGGACTGGGGCCACAAATGCTCCAATTCATCATCTGTGAGCCAAGAATTATATAAAAGTGATGAATGTATAAGGTCAGATAAATTACTGAATTACAGTAATGGCTGATTACAGCAATTCAGCTGTAGCGCTGCCAGGAATATATACATTCTAGGGTGCAGCACGCTTTGCTGGCTGATCCCAGATCCCTGGTGTGTTGCTAGTTCAAGTCCATGTGAGGCTTTTACAGAGGAGCAAACCTTAAAAGCTTAAAATGAACTCATAGGAGCAGAAAAAGATACTCGTTAAGCCCATCTGTGAGGATGTCGAATGGAACTGTAAAGAAAAAAGAATCAGAAAATACTTGAGTTTTCATACGTCTTTCAGCTCAAGCAAAAATGGACCACTGTTGTTTTTATTGTAAAGCAGCATTTAGCTGTTATGCTGCCAACAAGTGGAACAAACTGCCAGTGGAGATTAAACTTTCACCAAATGGAGACATTTTTAAATCCAGGTTAAAAACATTTCTGTTCTCATGTGTCTATGCATGAAATATCTTTTAACTTATCTGGACTGTTGCCTGTTTTTAAATTCATTTAAATGATTTTATTTGTTTCTTTTTATATTCTTTTATGTATTTTTAATGCTTCTTGCACTCCCTGCTGCAATGCTTTTATTTTATGTAAAGCACTTTGAACTGTTTGTACATGAAATGTGCTATACAAATAAATTTGATTTGATTTGATTTGATTTGATTTGATTTGATTTGATTTGATTGTTATTGCATCACCGTGTCACGCTTACAGTATTTGGAGTATCATTTCAAACATCTACAGAATCCTTTAAGCTAAATAAAAAACAGTGCATGAAAGTGATCTGTGTGTTTCTGGTTCTGTAATTTGTTTGGATGTCAGTGTGAGGCTTTAGTTTTTCATGCCACTGCAGTGTTTTTTATTCATTTAAAGAATAAAATCTTTGTTTGCCTCATCGACCCGTCACAACACTCTGACATTCAGAGAAACTTATGACCTTAATAACATGGCGCTCGCCTCATCTAGCCCATGGCTAATTTGTCATTTGTCGTACATTTGTTTTCCTGCTCTCTTCCACTGCACTCACCTAACCCAAACACTTGTACTCTCCCCCCTGCTGCTTCTTATATATTTTTTTGGGGGGGGCTTTTTATGCCTTTAATGGACAGGACAGTTCAAGAGAGACAGGAAGCAGGGGGCAGAGAGAGGGGGAAAGACATGCAGCAAAGGGCCGTCCGATGCGGGACTCGAACCGGGGCCAGCTGCAGCGAGGACTGTAGCCTCTGTACATGGGGCGCCCGCTTAACCCACTACACCACTGACCCCCCCGCCCCCCTGCTGCTTCTTGACATTGTAACTGTTTTGTGTAAATTGTTCTTTTAAATATATGCGATTGTAAATTCTCCTTTTTCCTTGTGAGTAGCATTGGATAAAAGCATCTGCTAAATGCATAAATGTAAATGTAAAGAGCTTTTCTTTGTAGTTATGGATGTGGGTTGAAAGATATACTCGGAAGTCCTTCAGGTCTATGATAATAATCTTGAGTACAGTAAGTTTGGGTACGTCTTGAAGTAAAAAGCCTACAGTCTGAGGAGAAGGAGGTCTGGGGATCTCTGCTTACACTGTGGTCGCTCTTGGATAAGTGGCAGAAAATGGATAAATGGAGAGCCATTTAGACATAGGTCAGCACTGGAAATGATTGAGCAGGGTGACGTGGAATGTGGAAGAGACTATGCAAATAGGTTACTCCTCACATACTTTTCCAAACTGAGAACCCTCTGACTTTCTTTTACTGCAAGTAAGCAACTTCCATTTAGACTTGGAAGTCGAATATTCAAGCTTCAAGACGGAAAAATCAACTGAAGTCGTGTTTTTTGACTTGAGAGGGTTGCAGGAATCTCACCAATCCTGCACACAAAAGTGTAAATAGCTGTAGTTTATTAGCACTTCCGTCAGTTTGTGTCTCATTAAATCAGTCGCACGCACAGTTCTGCCTAAACCCTATCATTTATCAAATTGCTATGAACCCTGAATGCACCCGGTACAGGATCATTTGGCGTTATCGTGTTGCATTGCTCGCTGGAAAAACTGTCAACTGGGATGTGACATCATTTCCAGGCAAATGGAGCACAGCATAAGTACCTCACACAGCCGCTCTTCAAAAACAAACTGGAATATATCTAATAATAATATATCTACTGGAGCATGACGTATTAAAATTGGCCCATTCATGAGAGAAACAGTTTATCAAAGGTGCGGGTGCGGTGCTTCCTTATCATTGTGACCAATCCTAAGCTTGGTGGTGTGCTGTTGCTGTTGCTTAGTCAAAGACTGCTTTGTAGACCGCATTGTAGAACACACTTCTTTACCAAGCCTGATCAAAGCAAGCATGAGTCTATTAGCGAGAGTGTGTGTCTTTGTGTGTGCAGAGGGTGTTGAGTAGCATGCGTCAGTACAGGCCAGGCTGAGGGTGCTCTGGCAGTCTGGCAGCGCCCCCAGCTCCCTGGATTAATGCCGATTGTTTGGGAATGACTTGGAGCTCCGGACCACACAAGGAGAGCGAAGGGGAATGCCGACCTGCGTGGAGCTGCAGGAGAGGGAAGCATGGAGACTTTTCAGAGACTCTTCTGCATCTAACTGTTTCCTTTCATTCTGTCTTCCTCCACCACACACACACACAAACAGATTCTTCCCCCCTTTGTCTTTAACTCTCTGTTCCCTTTTTTATTCACCCTTTAAAAACCAATGAGCTGCACTCGTGTGCCTCAGAGTTTCTGGGGTCAAGATGAAACAGCGTTTGCTGGGCTACAGTCCCTACCTGCCCTGGTGTGCGCATATGTGTGAGTGTAGTGTTTGTTTGTAGTGTTCTGTGGGAGGTCTGAAGCACAGTGTGGGAGACGCACAGGGAGGGATATGAAGAGGACAACAATTCATCAAAAAACACAGGCGCTGGCTTCGATTAGCCGAACTCTTACATGTGCGTTGCTCTTTTTTGGTGTGAGTAATTAGAGATGGCCAGTGTTTCGCAGCAGTATGCAAAGGCTTGTCTGTAAACACATGGAAGCATCCCAAACATATATCTCTGTGTTGCGTAATCAGTTGAGTCAGCAAGTAAGCCAAACTCTCCCACATCCAGAGGACGCTGACGGAGGGCTTCCTGCCTGCTCAGCCCTACGGCCTAAATTAAATGAAAGAGGAGAGACTAAAACACGGGAGTTTGCAATGACAGGAGACACAAGACTGACAGCTGTGTTTACGGAGCAGGGTGTGGGAGGCTGAAGCCCTGCAGATTCACTCCATCCAGAAAATGGCTCCCATGACCTGCCCAGATGCTCGCTGTGACTCGATAGCGTTCATGTGGGGCCGCGGTATACATATATATATATATCAAACAGGGCTGTGATATCAAATTAGTTTTATTCCCTGTCTGGAATGGGTGATCTCGCAGTCTGGGACGGTTGGTTTTGGTTTCCCTAAAGACTGAGTTTGTGTGTGTGTGTGTGTGTGTGTGTGTGTGTGTGTGTGTGTGTGTGTGTGTGTGTGTGTGTGTGTGTGTGTGTGTGTGTGTGTGTGTGTGTGTGTGTGTGCGCGTGCGTGGAGAGCACAGGTGTGTGCACGGATGGTGGTGGTGGGTAATCTGATTGTGGAAAGTCTTTGAAGTGAAGAGGTGACATTTGAGAACGGACCGAGAAATGCATGTTTGTGTGTTTGACTAAATCCTGCAGAGAGGATGACACTAGTGGGTTTGCAGCTTCCCCAGATTCTGTGAGAAATTTGTATCAAGTTTTTTCTAAGAAAAAAAACTCTTGTGGCCTTAATAGTGATTGACTCTCCAGCTTCTGCCTCATTCATTGGTGGGCACTATGAATATACCATATAAGCCACCGACAATTTCAGTCTTTCAGACTCACACACACTGATCGCCACAATCATAAACTTTTCACATAAGATGCAGCAACCGCTTGCACTTTGTTCGTTTTCAGTGACACCATCTCTGTACAGCTGCACGGGTCTGTCTGTTTACTCAGGTACTGAGTAAACAGACAGTATGCTGGTTACTGTCAGTATGCTGGTGATGCTGCTTGTGGCTTTTTCTCAGGCGACATTAATTGCAAATGAGAGTGGGACAGACGGAAAACAAACTTACAGACAAGCCATCTCTGCACGTCCGGCATTTATTTTTGATTACTTCAAATTCAGCCAATCGAACACGAAGCACCTTGTGTGGACGGAACCACAACAGTTTTTCTTTTCTCTGCAAACTTCTCAAAACACTTTGAAGAAGTAAACTAAATGTCAACCTTTAAAGTTGGTAAAAGACATGTGACTGTATTAAAGGGAAAGTTTTTTGGGTTTTTTTTTAAACCTGGACCTTATTTCTGGCATAAAATACGTTCCTCTACTTACCGATAACAGTTTGGTGAAAGTCGGCGTCCTTCCGACGATATTTAGCTCACTTGAGATCCTCGTATATCCTTATAACGGGAGAGAACAGGGCAGAGACAATACAGCCTCTAAATAAGGCATTATCTGTCTTTATTTCACCGATACTTTAAAACCAATGAATGAATGAACGCGTACTATTGCACTGTTAGCTCAGAGCTGCCGTGTTGTTGTAATTGGGGGCTATCGGGGGGCCACTGCAGCACAGCTTATTTACGTGCTCTGTGACGGTCGGCTAACTTCACATGGAGTTTGCTGCTGCTAGTTTTGTGCAACATGGCAGGATATTTATCAGATTTTGACTATTTGGACGACAACTTTGAGTAGGAAGGACGTCCTTACCGGAGTGAATGAGCTGTGCTGCAGCGGCACGCGTCGATGACGTCATCCCAAGAGACGCATAATAAAAAAATTAAAAAATTCTCCTTTACAGCAATACTATGTAACATTTCTACCTTAAAATAACAGCTTGAAAAAAATTGTGCGGCTAGAATGAGTTTTAATATTACGATTGGCCTGTCTCCTATGCCCTTCGGGGGTCTGAGTTGGAATAACTGCGCTATGTAACTTTGCTGGACCGGCCCGGGAGCTGAGCGGAAGTACTTCGACTTGCTTTCTGGCACACCTACTGCAAAAACAAATAGACCCCTCTCACGCTCCCAGGTACATTTGATTACTCTTACCTTCTCGGTCGACATAGCTTGCACCTTCTGACTCCTCGCCGGTTCGTCAACAAACGTGAAACGTGAAAGCGAAAGGGTGTTGTATTTACGACAGTGTAACCGTACATTACCTCCAAGCCTGTAGGGGAAGCTCCATAAAGGGCTTTTTGAGAAGTTACATTGTATTGCTTTAAGTCACCATCAACAAACCTACAACCTAAGAACTAACTTTAAACTCAAATATACTTCTTTTCAACATTACATCTATGTTTGAGCTCTGATATTCATCATTTTTCTTGGCTATATGTTGACTGGCTGTGGTATATATGTCAAAAACATTATTACATATTCAAATGTCTAACAGTGCACATCCTTTATTTTACAGTTTTGTCTGATGAACCATTTTGTAGTGGTTGAAAAGACACTGAAACAATGCCTTGAATAAAACATCTAAGATAAACATCCACAGATAAAAACATGTACATAAAACTAAAAGGATCAAATGGCTCAGTTTGTTTCATGATTTTAAAGCATATTGTGACAAAGTTTCCATTGTCTTAAAATCAATGTAATCATTGATCTTCAGTTTAATTACAACTTTTCCAATGTAATGTAGTTTGTTTTTAATGACTTATTGTGTATTCAATTCATTCGGATCACATGCAATCTTGACTTTTTATTCTCCGACCCTCTTGTGTTAAGGCAGCAGATTAACCTGCAGTGTGGTCATCATTGACTTCAATATTCTGAGGAAAAGGCTTCAAGCTACAGGTCTTTTATTACAATCATTTAGGCCAATTAATAAGATGGATGATACCAGTGTACCCTTTAATTATCCATGTAAGTGTGATTTCAATCATGCTTTCAGTATTGTTATTCATTACACCTGTGTTCACCAAAAATTAAAAAGGGGAATTAGTTGTTCTTATCAGTTGTTGTTGTGCTGCTTTAAGCTTTATGTTTATTAATGCTCACATTTGCCGCATCTCATTTGGATTCAAGCGTGCAGTGCTATTGTTTTTCTGTGAGATTTGCTCGTACTTCACTGTCTGACACTGGCACGCTGCCTCACTTACGCACTCCGACTCGGACGTGCACGTTGACTGAGAACAGATTCCACCGACTCCCCTCAAAACCGCAAGAAAACTCAGTCAGCGATGGCGCTACACTCGTTTTTCTTCAGCTGCTGTTGTGATTTTCACCAACAACAAACTCCCGCCTCCGGTTTTCTTTTGCCTTCTTTCCTCACTGCGTCCAACTTTCACCCCCCCCTGCCCTCCTCCCTTTTAGTTGACTCCCCCTGCGTCCCCCTTGTACACTACTTCAGACACACCACCCCATAGCCTGCCTCTCTCCACCGCGGCTGCCAAGAATAAGACAAGCTGATGTGGGGGCCCCATGAGGGAGGCCCCGGCACTGGTGAAATAGTGTTTCTCCAGCCTGAACACTCACTCCGCTGAATTCAGCCACTTGGCTCTGTTTATTTAATATTCAGTCAGCTGTGGGGAGTGGGGTTAGCCACAGCTTATAAAACTCAGTCAGCATGACCAAGATATAACCCCCCCTCCCCCCTCATTCTTCAGCAACCACACGCACACACGCACTTCCATATAATGCATACATGAACACACACCCTATACTGACACACTTTCTCTGACATGACATATACCACAAAGTATGACAACACGGAGCAAGACTTTCTGGGTTTAATGTATATTATCCTTTTCATGAAATAATTGTAACAATAACAGTGTTTGTGTTTGTAGCACTGTTTAAAACAAAGTTATCACGTGTCAGATTTATTTAAGGGAAGATTTAAAAGAGGACCAATTTAAACAGGGAGGCTGGGACCCCTGACAACAGATTTAAAACACGTTTAACAGCTTAAGACATAAATCCATACATCTAAACATCGAGTAGAATGCAGGATTTCACCCACGTGATAAAAGTGGAAACGCCACACAAGCAGAGATAAAAAGGCTCGTTGGAGCAACACTTTTTCATCCCTGCACATCAAAGGAGAACTCATGGATGTAATGAGCTTAACTTTGTGACTGGCATTAAGACCACTGAAACAAAGCAGGAAACAGGAGAGACGTGAGCTGCGGCGCAACCTCAAGAGGTGAGTTCAGAAGATCGAGCAGCAGACAAATATGGATTTGTGTGTGAGCGAGGGGGGGCGTGGGGGGGTGGGATCTTAATAATTCTCACAGCAGCTCATATTCCCCCCACCCTGCTGGGGGAAACCCCTGCATGCTCCATCTATGGCTTGACTGAAAGGCTCCATGGCAACCTCCAGGGTCAGGGGTCGCAGAGAAAGGTTGCTTTTATCTGCTAATGAGGTCGATACCTGGGGCTCCGTGTCTCTCCTCCTCTTTCTCTCTGCATCTCCCCTGTGTAGCCAAAGGCAGGGGGGGGGTGTGGTAGTTATGAATGCCTGCCAAGTGACACCAACGCCATCTTCACTCATCTCCGCTTTGGCCTCTGAGCTGTGCACTTTGAGCCCAGGATGGGGCGCCAGGCAGGAGGGTACCGCACTGCAGGGAGGATAAAAGACGGCTCCAGAAATGCCGTCTCCCGGTCTGGCTCCTCATTGTCAAATGAATGTTCACATGCAAACTGACGATCCCCTCACATGCACGGTGCACGGTGCTGCCCGTACCTTCATTTTTGGGCTTTGATTGATTGCCTGTGCATCAGCGCGGTTTGTGTTGCGCAGGACTTGCTGTTATAGTAGCACATGATTGATGTTTTGTTGTTTTGTTTCTTACACACAAATCTGCAGCGCTGACAGAGCCGTGACACACCAGTCAAACAAACCGTATGATTAACATTCATCTTTGTAGAATCACTAACAATTTAGCGAAAGTAGCTATGTTGTCTGAATTATGGACTGCTTAAACAAATGAGTGTTGAATGAGACAGCTGTTAATACCCCTGGAAAACACTTCACTATATCAACCAAGACTCATTGGCCCATGTGCCCCTTCAAAGGGGCAAACAGGCACCTTCACCATCCCCTGTCCCTCTCACACACGCCCCCTGTCATGTTCTCAGGACTGAGAAAGGAGTCCATTAACTCTGATTTAGTGGCAGTGTCATGCAGTCGCCTTTGTGAGGAGGTGACATTCATTGAATAGGAATCAGAACTGGCTCCCCCTCCTCTATCTTTACTTCTCCTGGCTCCACGCTCGGGGTAGGTGGAAGAGTTGGTGCGTCTCCAGCGGGAGTGTGAGGGGTTCACGGTTGTGTGTGTTGGGGGTGGGGACGTGGATTGAGAGGGTTTTGCTGCCACATGTCTCTGAGTGGCGGACTCTTTGTGCTCGGGCCAACCTGTTTGTTTAGCCTTTCCTCAGAATGCCTCACACATCGCTGCTTCATCCAGAGACCAGAGGAGACTTTGGAGCTTCGAGCAGCATGGATCTCATGTTTGTAAGTCTGAGCATCGTTTCAAACCGCGGTGGCTTTGAGGTACAAAACAAACCATTTAAGAAAACAAGGGGACAACTCCAACAAACAACTGTTGCATTTTAGAAAACACAATAAATCGTAAGATGAGTTGTTTCCTGATAAAAGGTCGTTGTGTTTTCTGATTACTGCTGTGTTTGGGTTGTTGAGTCAAAAGAAGATGAGTTTAATACCCAAAATCCAAAAGATGTTCCAAAAAGTGTAAAACAATAAGTGTAGCACATCACGGTATCAAAATTAGGACATTTCTGTGGTTTATTTGGCTCACATCACAATAAAAACTCGGTTATTTGGTTACATTTTTATAAAAAAGTTGTTCTTGGTTTAGTCTTTTTGTCAAGGAGCTTTGTTTTACTGTTTTTATGAGATGTTATTGTATTTTCTGTTTCATTGCTGTGTTCTGTGACCCTTTAACCTGAATCTAAAAAAAAGGAAACATCTACAGTACATATACATTGATTAAGCTATTTTGAGATAAAACAGTGGATTATAAAAACGTTTAAAAACTCCTACGTTTACTTGGTGATCCTGACATTTTCACCGCAACAAAATATGGCCCAAAATTTAAAAAATTCTACCCAACCCAGAATTATTCCATAAACAGAGTCACTCAGGATAAGAAAAGCTTTACAATCAAGAATTTATGCAGCAACGAAAGGCAGGAAATCCATCGTTTAAACCTTCTAATCTGCAGATGCTTCAGATCATTTCCAAAAAGAAAAACCTTTTCCTTAGAGAGGAATGCTAAGAAATCAAAATGTCAGTTCTTTTGGCAACACTGATAAAAGATAAATGGAAGATAAAAGACAGGTGATGTAATGTTTGCCGAGGATATAACAGCATCGTTCCAAAAAGCCAAAGGCTGAACGTTTTATCGTGTAATATTTAAAGCTGTGGACAGCTGCATGTGGAATGTGCCTATATGTTTGTGAGATTTTCAACTTGATTTAACTCATTGTGACACTTATCTTTTCACGTGTTGCATAAGTCAGGTTCCAAAATTCACCAAGCAACTACAGTGAATGATTATTAATTAGAGACGGGGTGATGTTAGCGCCCACAGTTTGACCTGAATGCAGTTTGCACTGTTCGCAGCTGGTGCTCGTGGCCCCTGGAAAGCCCACCCGTTCCTGACTCTCTGAGCCCCTCCCAGCTCCCGGTGACGGCTCAGGACTGGCTTCCACCTCTGGCCTCAGCGGTGTTAACACAGAAGGTGAGCTGCATCAGTGTGATAGAAAAACAGGAGGGCACAGAGGTCACGCTTGATTATTTTTCCCCGCTCTCTTGGAAAACAAAGAAAGACAATATTTACACAAACAGGAAGCTTAACATTTCCTAATGATTGGAAACATGTTGAGCGTGGTGCTCGCTTCCTCCCCCCGGACTAATTGTGTCAGCGTGCACACACACACCCCCATTCTCACACACATGCACGTGCACACAGACTGACTGGGATGATATTTCTGTCAGAATAGAGAACTGCCATTAAAGGTCTGAGAAAGATTTTAAGAGGAGTTAAGCCTTCTTTGACATTAAAGTCTGGATGGTGGAATGTTTGAAGCCGAACTAAAAGCCCATTAACTTGTTGAGTTCAGGCTTCCCTCCAGCCATGTTAGATCAACCATAATAAGTTGCGAGTTTATGGACCTTTTGCTCCCCAAATGTCTACCATGTTGCTAATTGCGTACATCTGTGACTGGTGTTTTGATGTTTTGTCTCAATGTGCAGCTGTCCGTTCCAACAGCCTCATTTCAGAAGTGGCACAGCCCTCCGTTCTCTGCGTCCAGCCCTTTAATAGCAGCCATACATGCAGTATGTGATCACTTTTTTTACAAAGTCTTGAAATCAACTTACAGCACAGCTCCATCATCAGAAGTAAAATAAGAAAAAATAAGCCTGCAGCTATGTGATGCTTTCATTTAGTGTTGAAACAAACAGACACATGTCAGGTTTTAACTTCAAACTTTAGTCTTTTCTCTGGAACATTTTGCTGCATCTCAACCATATTAAATATGTAACTTCCTGCGTATGTTACAGCCCTAATAAAAAATTATCTTTTCCTATTTATATTTTTGGATTATGCCTAAGGTTTACCCACATTTGTAGCAGGTGAACACAATCCTACTATAAAAGAAAATTTGGATTTTTTTCTTAAAATTCAGCCATATCAAGTAATTATTTTACTTCTGCTTTTATCTATGTTCGTTTTGTTTATTGGTGGCTCTTTAAAGTTCAATCCCGCTATCAGTTGTTACCAAAAAATAGTTATTCTTCCACATTTTTTCCGTCCAATAACAACATTTGACCTGAAAATGTGGATCAGATACCAAAACGCCTCATGCCAGCGCCTAATCTTCACTCAAGCTGAATATTTTTCCTCCACAATGTGTCTTTTCTTCCAATAATTTAACTCTGGAAGCCATCAGACTTAAACTATTTGTGCTTCAGGTGTCCAAATGACAATAAAAAGCCCAGCTGCTTCATCGACTCCAATGCAAAGTGAGCGGACCTTTGGGCGATAACACCAACTGTCGCTGTATTTAACTGTTAAAAACGTTCATACATTTTTACTCCATGAGAACAAACGTCAAAGCGATAAGTGCAGGAAAGCCTTGAGCTGCTCACTGTGGACACTGCATGTCTTTAGGATTCACAGTTTTTCTTGAAGGAGCAGTACTTCTACACAAAATTTGGTGAATTTGAGTTCGAGTCAGATAGAATGTGGCGTATCGCCATGGCAACCTATAATCCCACTTCTACCTTACAGCTGATGGACATTTGATTATCAATAGTTTCTCCAATCCTTCTTCTATTTACCCACACTTTTATAGATTCAGTTTAGACTTTAAAGACTTTTAATTCAGACTTTTACCGTCCCAGTAATCCTACATGGCTCGTGGCTCCTGGAGTGGCTGATTATTTAAGCAACTCACCTGTGATGGCCGATCGCCTCCTGCTCTTAAGCCTGGGTCTGTTCTTTGCTTGGTGCTAGTTCGTCCGCTCACATGTGGTAAAGTTTGGCCCAACAGGTTTTGTCTTATGCTCAGTGGCGATCGGTTTGGGTAAACTTGTTCCTTTTTCCTCTTTGCGTCAGGAAGACGACTCCGTTAACTTCTTTTCTCCTAAAGACTGGAGTTCTCTTCAAATCAGTCATCCCTTCCCTTTTATTCAAGCCACTCTGCTTTACCCAACTTAAACTTACTAACTCACAGTTATGAAGGAGACTCATCCTGTCAGTAAACGTTTTGATTTTCAACCTAGATGCAAAACTTTCACCTGAAGAGCTACATGTTCTAATCCTGTCTGCAGACCATCTCAGCCCCTCACTTTGGTCAATAAACATCATTCATAAGTCAATTGAGTGATTAGGGTTAAAAAACTATTTTTCATGTGTTTTGCCCATATTTTTTACATTTTGTTAGTTGTCATTGAGTTTAAGTCTAATTAAATGTGCTGTACAGATACAACTATCACAGCCAGTAAAAAAAATTGCATTCTTTCAAGATAATTTTTTTTTAAATAAATATAGCACATTTCTTGTACAAAACAATTCAAAGTGCTTTACATAAAATAAAAGCGTTAAAAATACATAAAAGAACATATAATGAATTTAAAAACAAGCAACAGTCCAGATAACTTAAAAGATAATGTGCAGATATCATGCATAGACACATGAGAAAATAAATGTTTTTAACCTGGATTTAGAAATGTCTACATTTGGTGAAAGTTTAATCTCTAGATCATTTGTGATTATTTTATTCACATAGTCCTGAAAACAACAACTAAAGTCTCATTTCTGAAAGAGTGTGAGGAATCTTCTGAGAAATGGTTGTAATTATGATGACAGAACCTAGAAAATAATGTAAATCCATGAGTTGGTGTTACTTTTTTACCACTCTAACCATACCGTGTGATTTGATACAGTGATCTTATCTCATTAACCCTTGTGTGGTGTTCGGGTCTGTGGGACCCGTTTTCATTTTTTATCAAAAGAAAAATGATACAATTAATTAATTTTTAAAACTCAGACTCACTGGCCTTGGCTCATTTTCTGTGAAGAACATATATCAGAATAAATTTTTAATGACCACACACCGTACACCCCCCCTACACATTTCTATTACATATAAGATGTTCGGGTCCACTGTACCAAGGGCTAAAAGAAGTGTGGAAATTTATGTTCTGTGTACCTACACTCTGTCCACCTCCTGTCTGGGCCTGCTGTTAGTGTGTGTGTGTGTGTGTGTGTGTGTGTGTGTGCGTGTGTGCGTGCGTGCGTGTGAGTGACAGAGAGAGTTTCTGCACCTGCGGTTCCCACACAAGTTTGCAACATTTTTGCAAAATTCAAGCATCAACACTCAACACATCAAGCATCTACTCTTGTTTTCCCGCACATTTGACCCTCTGTCTTGCGGGAATCTTTATTTTCTCCCACTCTATCTGCTACAAATTGGAGGCGGGACACTATAAATATAGCTTTGCCAGTGTGGTTTCTTATCACAACCGATCAAGATGGCCAAAAGGATCTCTGCGCAGAGGGCCTTGGAAGTGATTTTGGAAGATAGAGAAGGTTTTGATGATGATGTAGAGGGAGAGGATTCCCAAGAAGAGGTTTCCACTTCCTCATATGCTTGGAACTTACAAGTCTACATAGGGAAACCTGATGGAGGAGCACCCGAGAAAAACCAAGGAATGAGAGTTGTCCTGGACATGTCTCAGGGACTCAGTGGACACAACATCACATGCGACAATTTTTTTACCTCGCACAAGCTGGGACAGGAGCTCCTAAAGAAGAAGCTGACCATGGTGGGAACAATACGGAAAAACAAGTCAGAGCTCCCACCTCAACTGCTGACTACAAAGAACAGGCCTGTCAAGTCTTCCATGTTTGCCTACACGGCTGACACATCCCTGGTATCCTATGTGCCAAAGAAAGACAAGAATGTGGTACTCATGAGTACACTGCACGGGGATGGAAGAATCTGTGACCAGGAACATCACAAACCAGAGATCATCATGGATTATAATGCCACAAAAGGAGAGGTAGACAACATGGACAAGCTGGTGACGGCCTACAGCTGCAAACGGAGGACTCTACGCTGGCCACTGGTGATATTCTTTGACATGTTGGACATCTCAGCAAACAACGCCTTTGTCATTTGGATGGCACTTAACCCAGAGTGGAACAGAGGGAAGCTCCAGAAGAGACGCCTCTTTCTCGAGGATCTGGGAAAAGCATTGGTGAGACCACAAATTGAGGAAAGACAACATGTCCCCAGAACCCCAGCCTCTGCAGCCATCCTGAGGAGGATTCAGGAGGAGAATGCTGGTGCCCTGTCCACCCAACCTACAGAACCACAATCTGCAGAAGCTGAAGTAAGTGTGTTATGCTGTTGCAGTACATGTCTGGCACTCATGTCTTGTGAGAGAGAGAGAGGTGTTAGAAAAATTCCTGATCTTTTCATTATTCTAGGTTGTGAACACCAGCAACAAGAAGAAGCGGTGCGAAGTGTGCGGACCCAAGATGGACAGAAAAACACAATATACATGCATCAAGTGCAAAAAGTATATCTGCAACACACACACAGTAAAACTCTGCCCCTCATGTGTCGTATAGGCTAGTGGCTAAAGGCCATGTGTTCAATGGGGCTCATGTGTTGTCTTGACTGATGTGTTTACTCTATGTGTTCATGTGTTCAGGTTGTGTTGTGCACCTGAATGGGTTAATTTTCTGAGTTCAAAGAAATAAAAGTCAGTAGTTTTGAAAAACCTTGCTTCACTTGTGAATTTGTTTCCAATCATATCTTGATTTTAATTGATTTTATTTATTACGTTTTAAATAATAAGTTATAAATGTGATCTAACAAAGGTAAAGGGCAAATATTAACCATATATACTGTTTATACTGCTTGTAATTGGGATGAAGTAAACATCTGTTGAGTTTTTTAACATAAAATACTTGATTGTGAGGCATTAAAAACCACAAAATGCTAGGGGTCCACCAGACCCACAAACACTGGCTGAGTAACAACAATATGAACACCACACAAGGGTTAAATGCCACTGATGTTATTTAAAAACTGGATCACATGCTGTGTAAAGCCATACATAAATGCGTTTTATTGGATCAAATGTTTCACATTTACTTTGTGTGTTTTCGTCTGAAACCTTTAGTTTTGTAAGTCTCCAAGGAAAAGAGATTTTAAACCCTAATGGGATTTAAAAGTGGATTTTAAACTGTTTATCTAACTGTGCTCCCAAGAAAGTTTTGTGACCAGGTCTTGAGTTTGTTTATATCCGATAGCAGTCACTTAAACGGCTGCATGGTGCCATCAGAGGAGGGATCAGCACAAATGTGTGCTATGTGTACGTAGGTGAAACCTGATCTTGAGTAATTGTCAGGATAAAGCGAGGGATTGACCTCTGCCACGAACCATATTTTCTCAAACAACACACACTTGAGCTAGCTTTGAAATAGCCTCTCTGCTGGACCAGAGTGGCCCACGAGGAAGCCAGTCATCAAGTTTTTAGTGTAGCTAAACAAAGTCCGTGGTAATTTCGTTTGCTCAGTTGTACGTTCACAGCAAGCCGATAGCCGACGCCATCTGCCCCCCCCCCAGCCTCCGTCCCTCTGCTGGTCATGACATCACATACCAGCAAGGTGAGGCAAGGGTTCATGTGGACAGGCCCAGGATATTCTCTAGTAGCTCGTGAAGCAGAGCTTGTTTTATAGTGACATGCTGCTTCCCCTCCAGGTCCGACGGAATCAACTGTTCTCGCTACTCGTTTATCAAATCAGATCAGAAATGTTTTTCTTCGTCTTTGGACTGTTGAACGTGCTCGCCGTTGTTGAGGCTTCCACACTCCTGTGTTTTCCTGACTGATTTTTGGAGAAAGTTAAATATTCGTAGGGCATGTCACAACAGATCATTCCTCTATTCAAATTACAGAAAACACATCCCTCCACAAACAGCGTGCGGACATGGAGCGCATGTGTCTTTGGTGTTTTGACATTTCGGATCCCGCAGTGTTCAGCTCGCATTCCTTTCATCCCAGATCCCTCAGGAGTCTGCCCCACCTCTCCCAATCACTTCCACAATGTGAGGGAATCAGACAGATGCGTGATCTGGCAGATGGCAGGCAAGGCCATGGTCAAATGACATCGATGGCATGCCCACAACTGGCGCTTAACGGCTGCCATTAATGATCAGATTCCCTCTTCAACTCTTTAATACTTCGGACTGAAAAGTCAGAAATCTGGTTGAGCAAACTATGTGGACAAGCATGTTGATGATGTGGTGCTGCGGGGTAATTGAATACGGATCAAAGACATTCATGCCTTTCAAAAAGGTCAAGAGAGCTGCTCAGTTTTTAGTAATAACAGAAACGCTTCTGGCGTTGACCTCCACTGCCCCCGTCTACCTTTTTCTCCCCCACTTTGCCCTAAACTTGAAATCCCTGCTTTGAAATATTCAGGCTGTTGGAGTCACTTAGTCTGACAGAAGCACAAAAAAAAAGAGGATGGAAAATCATTTTGGAAGAGGAAAAAAAGTGGATTTCTTAACCTATAACCTATTTCTGCAGCACAGAAACATAAAACTCCTTAAAATCACAGACTGACAAAAAGACTTCAATGCAAATAAGAGATCCTCAAAAAGATATATCATCAAATATCCACTGTTACTTTATTTTCCCTTCAAGTATGAAACGTTGTAAAAGGTTTCTTTAAAAATTGAAAACACCTGAAAAATACGACTCATTCAGATACTTTTTAGACACTTTTATGCAGACTACTCCAACCTCTAATCACATATTTACAATGCAGAGAAGAGAGAAGGACACGGTCAGGAGGTTAAAACAAAAGCTGCTGATTCTTTAATGACTGGTAAAAGTGTGCCCCCTTGTGTTTGAAATAATCTTCTCGCCTTCTCAAAAGCCAATGAAGAGGAATGCGTTGGGGTAGATTCTCAGAGGATTCATGAGGACCGTACGGACGTTTTTATACAGGAGAAGCTAAACAACCATGTCACAAGCACATGGCACAACACAGGAGATCCAGCTCCTCAGGTCAAGATTTAGGAGCTCAAACACATCTTAAGGAGATGGGAGACACTTTGAAGACAGGAATGATAGAGAAGACAGATGGTTTGATGTCATGTTCAACTGGAAAAATCATCTCTGAACAGAGGAAGGGGGTCTCAGATATAAGTTTCCCAGCACCTACAATGTAGCCTTGAATCTTATTCCCAGGCAATTAAAAAAAAAAACAGCCACATTATCACAACATGCTCATTCGGGCAGGTAAACACAGGTGAGAATGACTTAAATGACCAACACCGTGATCAAAGAGGGAGGATGAAAAACAATATTTTAAAAGTGATTAAAGTGGGGACTGTGAGGCAGTGCACTAAATATCACAATCAGAAACAATAAATACTCAATTCTGAGGCAACCAGCAAATGATCAACATTTGAAAATACCTCAAACTTTGTGTGTGAGACACCTTTTTGGGTGATCAAAATCACTTCTTCTTTCTAGAGAGGCGCAGGCGTCCAAAGGTGGAGGAGAGCTGCAGCGCCGACCTCTCACGCAGCGTCAGAGGAGAGTCCTCAGAGGTCGACCTCTCCGGCGACGCATCACTAACATGCAGGGAAGTCTGTGGAGAGGCTGAGTTTGAATGGCCTACATCACTGCCTGCGAGGGACCCAACATGTCTGCCCTGATTTCCTTTTCCAAGACCCTCCAGGTGAGCCTGGAACGTAGCGGTCTGCTGCTCCAGGGAGCTGAAATTCTCCTGAACCTGGTCAAACTGCAGGGACAGAGATGTTTTCAGTGCTCGCGGCTGTCTGGTCGTATTTAAACGACAGAGCAGCGTTTTAAAGTACCTGCTCAATGTTGGACTGAAGCAGAAGCTCCGGCCAGACGGACTCGCTGCTGCCGCCCACACTGTTGCTGATATGAGTGTAACTCCAGGTTAACTCCTGCAGAACAGGACAGAGCCGTTTCAGAATGAGGAGAGCAGCAAAATATCAGAGGAGTGTTAAAATGGGCTTTGTTCGTAGACCTTATGACTGTATTCTCCATGACCTAAAGTGATCCAGGATGGACACGAGACATGACCTTAACTGAGACTGACCCAGACAAAACAGGGAACCCTGAGAAACCAGGTGCAGAAGCACACACACATTGTTTGGGTTACTCAGAGACATTATTTGGCTTATGACGAAGAACCTACTAGTATCCAATCATATTTGATCAATAAGGGATCCAACGTGTGAAACAATGAGACATACAAATACAAAATGTTACCGGAAATCGAGACTCTGTCTGACGGATTCCTGCGAGAGTTCTGTCATACCGAGTCCAGCGCTGAAATACTTCATTTGTTGCCAGAAATAAAGACTTCATTTTCACTTGAATGACTCCGGTCTGTTCTTGAGCTTTCAATTAAAGAATCGTATCTAACAGGAGTTAGAACTTTACCTGTAGTAGCTGTGTGCTGTCTTTCAGATGATCCTGGCAGGACTGAAGTCTGTTCCTGTAGTGATCCAAGACTGCAAATAAAGTCTTTCACACACACACACACAGTGTTTTAAACAGCTGGTAAAGTCATGGAAAACACAACTGTCGCTTGAAATAAAACTCAACTGAAATAAATCACTTTAATTGTATGCTGGACAGGATTCTTGGCCCATCTGTAGACAGGCATTCATACCTGCTTACCTCTGCACCTGTCCGGGCCAAAGCCAGGTCTCTGTGGCATTGGCCCTCCTGTCTGGTTAGCGTGACCCCAGTGTGCAGCTTCTCCAGCTGAGCCCAGAGGCTTTCCATGCCCCGAAGCATGTCCTTCACACTGGCCTCAAAATCCCCCTGCACCTGGACCAGAGTACGCAGGGATTCCACCCTGTCAGAGGGGAGCATGTGACGTTAATCTCGCTGAATTACAGCAGACGGCGTGTCCTTTGGAGGCCGGACCTCACCTCTGCTGCAGATAGGTGCTGATGAGCTTCAGTCTGACTGTAAGCGTGGTGCCTCGCTCCACCTCCTCTGGCATCACCACCGATCCAATGTTAGCTTTCTCAAGTGTGTGAGCCACAGCCTTCAGGGGGAAGAAGATGATTGGGATGGTGGGGTTAATGTTGTGGTTTGTTGACAGAAAAGAAAGAAACAATTTAAAACATTTAAATTCATCTCCTCTGGCAGCCTCGTTAATTCAGAAAGCAGCAGATCTGTTATTGTATGTGTTGCCTGCGGCCACAGTATCTGTTTATTCCTGAGAGCAACGCCGAATCTTTCTAATATTACCACCAAAGACTTCAAACTGACCTACATGCAAACAGGAATTTTACTGGAGGCTGTATTTTCTTTCTTTAAGGCGGTTTTCTCCATTTTACCTCCAGTCTGCAGAGGTGAGCCTGGATGTGGGGCACGCTGGGGTCTGGCAGGGGCTCCTGGAGAACACACAGCAGCAGGCTGTCGGCCAGAGCCAGAGCCAGAGGAACATGGAGGTCCCACTTCCTAGTCAAGGACATGCTGGAGAAATAAGATTTGAAAGCTTCTTTGTAAATTTATTTTTGCAAAAACAACATTCTGAAATATTTTAATATGTTAAAATAAACAAGTTTATTTTCTCTCTGCAGTTAAAATCAGATGAAGAAAATCAAACTGGGGAAATCATTATGCGTCACCATGAATACTGGTTATTCCTGCTTTCAGCCACAGCCTCCTGCTGTTTCCTCTGTGGCGTCTCCTCCTTAAATTAAAGCAAATACACCGAATAAACATAACGCGATGAAATAAAGCAGAAGGCTTCTTCAGGTGCTCAGCTCATGCAGCTGTGCTCACCTGGGTCTGTCTTGGCCACAGGCAACACTTCGGGGCATGGATGCAGCCCACCAGAACAATCGACAGCAGACACACTAACAGCAGCCCGGAGCACACATTCACCGGAGACAGTGAGGGGTGCAGCAGCGCCTCCAGCTGGCAGACTGACCACACTACACCAACAGGAGCGAAACAGTACCAGGGTCGCAAAGTCCTCAGAGCCTGGGACCAAAATTTGTGTGGAGGTTGACCTTCTTCTGGGGTTTGATTTGGACTGAAATCAATTATAAGAAAGAGACAACAACCAATTGGATTAAACTAAGGATTAAAAGGAAACACCAGTTGTTTTTAAAGGAAAGCTTATAAGTAAAATTGCACTGTGATTCTTGTGAAAACTGTCCCTGGAAATCAGCACTACAGTTAGGTAATTCAATATCACATCAGTCAGACGTTGACTAAAATCTAAGACATGTTTTTACAGCTTCATGTCAAAAGAGGCGAACTATCCCTTTAAATAAAGTTTAGCCACACAACGTGCTTTTACAATGACGGACGAGCCGTCATGTCCAGCTGAGCCAAAGAGGTTAATCCTTAAATTATTTGAGAGTCACCTCAGAACTTTCAGCCTATTTGTAACGCTAAACTGAGCTCTACCATTACCGGTGCTGACAGATATCTACCCAATAGAGCAGGAAAACATTTGCTGTAAATCCATCATTAAACACAAGCTTCTCCTCCCTGCAGCAGCACATAATCAGCCACCTGCCACTGAGAAGCTGATTGAAACGAATGGCTGTCTGTTGAAATATACAAGCGTCTGCCTACCTCTGCTGCTGTGGGTTCCTCGCGGCAGGTTCTCCCTTCCTGTCCTCCCACACATCCTCCATCCATTTACTGGCCCAGTCCCAGTCCCCCATCTTACCCTGTCCAGCTACCCTCTGACCTTTCGGCTGTTAACCAAAGAATGGCAGCAACACCGATACAAACATGGTGGCTGAAACTGCAGCAGAGCCATGAAATGAACAAAGTCCGTCCACTCAAAATATGACGAGGCCTGCAACATGACAAGCTTGTTTAACTGGTTCTACTGGAAGATTTGTTTTATTAAGGTAGTGCCTTTTTCCTTTTCCAACATTCCACTCATACAGGAATGTGTTAAACACACTCATTACAACAGTGTAGATAACAAACCTTGCTCCACCCAGCCCCCCCCCCCGAGCCAGCAGCAGCCCCTCCCACAGTCACAAACTTTGAGCAATCTCAGCATCGAGTTATAAACCATGCAGCATGAATGTTTTCCTTCAAGGCTGAAAGTTAACAACCAGAAGTCAGGCCACTGACTTGAACCATTAGCACATGGTTTGGGCTGGCACTTCCATTCACCTGGAACGGGTAACAATCGCAGTTTAAAATGCTGTGGACCTCATTTCAGCTCTCTGAGGTCATGCTGCCATCTAGCAATTAGAGCGAGAATAACATCAAGAATAACAACGAGTTAAGACCCACTAAAGCTGATCAGGTCCACTGGACCCAAGCAGCATCTGTTCCCACATCAACAAGAAATAAAGTCTTCAATCTCTCCATCGATTAGTTTATCCATAGAAGGTTAAAGACTTAGGACCCAGTTATACCTCTAATTCATTAGTAGTACCTTTAATTAATCAACATTTGCTTTAAAAACTGGAAGTGCACTGCTCCTGCCCTGACTGTTATAATCATTTGGTTTTTCCCTCTATAATTTTACGATTGGTAGAGAGGATTGGGGGTACTTTGGGGGCAGTTTCAGAGATCACTGATTCTATAGGATTTATGAAAAGATGCATTCTCTCTGTTACTGATTAATATTGTTGTTTCTTGTCAAACTGTGGTAAAAAGAATGTCTCCTCGCACCACCATGGAAAAGGAGATGCTGTAGCGTCTGTAGTGGAACAATCCAGAAAATGTGTAAACAGGTACGTGTTTTTAGGTCTTCAGCTGGAGTAAACATGCACGTGCACCTAATGTTTCGAAGCATGTTGCCAGAATCAGCATAAACACAGTTTTTTAACATGTTTTTTTCGTTGTCTTTGTACATTTTCCTGTTAAATATGAGGTTAAAAAGGTGTGGTAATCAGTGTACTGCTTGGTTCTTATTTACATTTACACCTCTGCTTTTCTACAATCAAACCTGTCCTCTGGAGTTGGACACATGCTTTGACCAAAGAAAGTAGCTCTCCATTCTTTAGAGACACTCTACACCCCCTGGTTTCCAAACTGCAGCAGCACAATAAACTCAAAACACACCTCGAAACCCTCCACTACTGGAAATTAAAGGTTTAATTGTGATAGATAATGATATGTTAACTACTATCGTATTTCATCTTATGTAACAACAAACAAACGGGACTAAATGGGAGTTGAGGCTAAACCCGTTCCATTGGCGATGGGTTTTAAAATGACAGTAATGGAACACATCTCTGCGACTAAGATGAAAACCCTGAACTTTAAAGGAAACCAATACAAAAACTATGTGGATTTTCTTTGTGAAAGATTTTTTTACATGAAAGAATTCTTCAAAGATGCAGCACATGCATGAGGATCTCTGGGATTGCAGAGTCTTACTTGCAGTGCACACTGAGCTGGGAGCTCCCTCTTTGTTTTGTGCATAACTGTGTTCCCATCCTGTAATCCATAAAGGTTTTAAAGCAGCTTTTAGGCATGCATTATGTCATTTGATCTTTTTTTTTTTTCTTTAAAGTACATATATGAGTGGAATCATTACGCTTCTTCATGTGGGATTGCTACAACTGCCTGTCCGTTGCCATTTGCTGAAAAGTTAATCTGAATCTAATCAGATAAAACCACAGACATTATAAAGATATATATATATATATACATCTTTATATGTCTATGGTGTAAACCCCAGCTGTTCTGGATATCATTTGGGTTGCCAAGGTGATTGGTGAGAGCAAATGCAACACTGTAATCTGGCTCAAACTGAAAATTCACTCAAACTTTGCCTTGAAAACCTCCAATTGGAAAAGAAACGGTAACTCCTGATGAAAAAGTTTTACTACCACGAGTACCACAAGTCCTTCCCGCACACATCAGGGTGACATTTGTGTTTCTGGTGTAAAATATGTTATCACACAGGTGAGTTAAGTTTGGTTTTCTCTGGAAATCAAGATCACATTTAGCATTTAGAGAAAGAATTTTTCAGCATTCCCAACTCTATTGAACGTCAGTTACACTCTAGCTCTGAACCATCCATTCATTTCAATTGGGAACGTTTTATTTTTGAGATGAATTGTAGACTATTTTAGACATTTGTCTGAGGCAAGTTATACAAATAACAATCATCACAAGCCAGCCAGTTGTTTGGCATTTTAACGTGTCTGTAACTGTAGCCTGCTTAGGAGAATGTTTTTTATTACAATACTGCATTCATTATAAATACCTTAATTAAAAACTTTACATAACCTCAGCGAGTGAGTTCAGGTTAGTGTCAGTTAACTAAATTACATTCTTTAGAAAATGTTTTAACTGTCAGAATTAACTGACACCAGCTATCATCTTGATCATTTTTCCTGTTATATCAACAAATGTCATACAGTAAGTTTCCACTGACACTTTAATCGGTTAAATATAATTTTTAGACCACATTTTAAACTGCTTTTCAACTGTCAAAATGATGTGATACTATCTCAAAATTTTGACTTAGTATCTCATCATTTATATACATCTTAATTTTTTTTAATTAAGTGGCGGAAACGGCTTTCCGTACTTGTTAACTATGATTAGCTTAATTGTTTCTGTCTTTACCTCTTCCTGAGAATCTTTCTGCCTAATGGAATCTACGTTTTTCTCCCAAACATTACTTACAATTACAAGGATTTAAAACGTTTTGTTGTTGTTGTTTTAAATCGGCTGTTAATCTCTCAACAAAACGAAAAACACTGTTGGATTTTTTAGTTTTTAGGTAGCCTACTTTACATCATTGGACTTTATCTAAAGCAATTCTAGGTTACTTGTGTATATTCTACAATATTCATTCACATAAAGAGAAACTCTTTCTTTTTAGATAAGAGTTCCCGTCTTCTAAAAACCATGGATTAATTGGGAAAGTCTATTAATCTATAAATTGATTAGAATAATTAGAATGGCCTAATGCTGTTGCTATGAATGGGTATATGAATGAATGTCTTTTTTATTGTTCTGCTTGTGAACATTAAAAACAAATCTTTTTTCTCTCTTACTGATGTCATTCATGTTCAATTTGGTTTAATGCACCAAATCCAAACAAAAATCGCACTTACTGTCCAGGGGCCGGATTCACAAAGCATTCTTAAGAAAAAAAAAAAGTTCTTAACTGGTACTTTTATCTTAACTTTTGTCATAAGAAAAAAGCTAAGAACATTCCATATTCACAAATAAAATTCTTAAGTTTTTTCTTAACTTTCATGTTATCTTTTGTCTTAAGAACGATGTTAAGAATAATTAATATTCTTGAAAGCTTAGTTCTTAAGATTCTTCTTAGTTTTCCTCTTAACTTTAAGACAACCCTTCACCACATCTTAACACAGCAACAGAAAAAAGGTAAGCCTCTAATATTATTTATTTTAACACATTTCTACAAAAAAGAGAGAACCTTTGTTTAAACTTATGTTATGTAAGTTTGTTACCAATGTTTTTGTGTATGTTTTATTAATTATATTGGGTAGGTTATATACATTAGGCTCCAACTTACAGTTAGCTATTATTTACAATGGGCCTTAGCACTGTGTTTAGTATATAGGCTATTGAATGTAGCCCACAGCACTGAGATATGTTGACCATAGATCATGAGGCCAAGGTCTATTTAAGTTAATAATTTAATCAGTCATTTCATGACATTTGGATCACAGTCATTTCATTACGCTAGTCGTATAGTGTGGATTATTTATTAATGACTATAATGTACACACTGACTGACTTTTAATGACTATGTAGAGGCCTACACATTAATTGATTACTCACCTTGTTGTCTCTACCAATTTAAGAAGTTCCTAAGTCATAAAAAATACGAATTTCCTAAGAAATGCCATTGTTCTTACGAAAATATTGAGGAATTTCACTTATGATAAATCTTTGGAACTTCCTAGTTTTTTTCTAAAGAATCTTCCTAAGATTTATCTTAAGAATAGTTTTGTGAATCCGGCCCCAGTTCATTAATATCCAAGTTTTATCTTAAAAACAGGTTTTTTTTCATTTCTAATTGAGTGACACCTAGTTACTGATTGATAAATAATTAGTCACTGGAAGGATATAAGCAGCATTTTATTGTTTTTACTTCAAGTTTATCTGATCCTGGGCATCATGAAACTTTTAGCTTTAGTGCATCTGTGAGCTTTCAGAGTTCGTAACTGATTTTGAAATTTAAAATGTATACCGTAAATATATAGTTTTGGTAGATATGATGATTGGAAGGTTTTACAGCGCTAAAATACAGCCTTGTTCAAAGTTTGACGTCGGGAACAGCATTAGACAAAGACTTGCTTTTTTCTTCTTTTTTTTCCCCCCGAACTTCCAACGTTATAATTTTCTTGCTGTGATGATGTACTTTTAACATCATGTTAGGTATGGTTTGATGAAACAAAACACATTTCCCACCAACTCGCAGCTCTTGAAATGAAACAGAACCTTTAAGATGCAGAGAGCGGTTTAGTCCTCTGGCACACTTCAGTCTTTATGGGTTTTAATAAGTAAAACAATCCTAAAAACAGAAAGTCTCCATGACCTTTACTATAGGATCCCTAATGCAAAGCAGGTGACCTGGTTACTATTCAGCGACTTTGAAGAATGGAGTTGACTGCGGTGGCAACAAACACAACGATTTCAATATTGAAATAGCTCACTCTGAATTTTATGAACTCACGAGACTCCAACTTGTGAATTAATGCACATTAACTGATGGAGGGAGACAACATCGCATATCAGCATCAATGAATCATAAGATACAACAGATGGTGTGCAGTAGACAAGATCATGACCCGTTTTTTTGACATTTTATACTGTATTTCTCCACATTTTCAAGTAATTTACAAATACAATACTTAAATGTAACATAACAAAAATGCCAAACTGACATCCGAAGCTGTGGGACTCAGCTTTCCATCATTACTACATCAATAAGCAATTTTAAGGAAAGTATTTTAGAAAATTCTATTCTCTAGTTCTAGTCTCCAGTGCATGTATTCAAAACTAGTGTTCAGTTCATCTTTTTTAATATTCATATAATTCTGCTCAGAATAAAAACTTCACATTTTTCTGTCGACTGATTTTATTTTTCTCACAAAGTTCTGGTAGCCTGCAAAGCAACAGCTCATTCAATACCCAGACACATAAAACTGTGCTGATCCATTTCCTCTCTGAAAGCACACAAATCTTAGCCTAGAAATCTAGACGCCCCTAGCGGCCGCAAATGGAATTTGCTCCGGGGCCATGTGCAGCTTTTTGCTGTACGGGTCTGGCTTGCTAGGCTACTCAAATCTATACCCTTGTGGATTTGATGGCGTACTCATTCATGTGCGTACAAGCTGCCGGGTGGGGCGCGGGGGGGAGTTTCGTGCATGATCAGTCTGTAGATCTGCGCTGGACTTGCAAAGCTCATCACTGAACAGTTCATGGTTTTGTGATGTGAACTTCACTGGTGCCGCTGCCGTTGGTGGTTGTGGTGATGATGTACTGTGTGGTGGCTTGCTGATTCGCAGGTTGCTCCAGATGTTCACTCTGGGCCTGGGTTGCGCTCTGGGGGGCGGTCTGTTTGGTCTCCAGCTCACTCTGACCCTCGGAGATAACGTAGTGCGTCTGGAGGGACGACAGCGTTACAAGTTACAAAACAGAAGCTCTCGTCTCTCTTTGTCTGTTGACTACAATGTAAACCTGGCAACGATGAGGACGGGTCTCTAAAATCGGTATTTTTAAAACTGTGGCTCACAAGTGCTGGATCGGGCTCTGTTATCAATAAGATGAAAGTTTACTGAAGTCCCTACGAAGCAGCGGTCCCCAAGGGAAAATGTGTCTCAGCATGCTTAGCAAGCATGGCCACACGCATGACATGCAGCACTATTTTTATTTTATTTTTTTAAATGGTGCACAAAGCCTTAAAAATGGAGGTAAAAACTGGTATCACACCGTTGCCCTTTACTGATAAATGCATGTTTCTGGATTGCAGCACGTCCTTAACCAGTTTATTGATTCTTCCATTTGGCATGTATTTGCTCTAACAGGAACACTACCGTGTGAAGTTCTCCCGTTTTTCTCCCCAAACATGTTGGTTTATTTTCTACCATTTGTTACATTTGTGGTGATTTCATTTTATTTGGAGCGGATGTAGTAACTTGCCGGATTTTCCTTTTTATGGATGTCGTTGTTTTGACTGGTGAAGCTGAGCTGGTGAGTTAAGATATATGTATAAAAAGTGATTAAAACTTGCGTTAAATACCATAAATATGTTCATGTATGCGGATTATACAGTGGCTAATATGTCCGTGTAATCAATGTCGTGGTTTTGTTTTATACTTGTGTCATTTTCAGTTGATTACCTGGCGAACGCCACGGTTACTGTATAGGTGCTAGTCAGCATAGCATGTAAAGCATAAATGCTTATACAAAAATTAACCACGAAAAATACAGTGATCGGAGGTCTGAGCTTGAGTGTGACACTGTTTCATCAGTTCAGAACACCCTTTACGGTGGGAGTTATTAGATTAAAGTAGTTAGTTTAATAAAACCGTACAACTACACTATGCATTAGATGCAGATCTCAAGTTTTAGGCCGTTTCCCTGCATCAACTGCAGGATGTCACAGGGAACTTTTTCCAGGCTTGAAGTTACATGTAAAAAAAAATGAAATGTGCAGGATTACATGATGGCACAGCAGGTCATCTGCACTCTATGTTTGCCTTCAAATTTTTTCTACTGAACAAAAACAGACATTGTTCACAGATCGATGTGCTGAACACCTAAACCGGTAAATAATAAAGGTAAAATGATGATTTTATATCTTGTACTAAGCTACAGGAGATATGTTTTTTTTATGTGGATAACAAAAAAAACAACTCAACTCCAGTTGCACTGGATCGCTGCTACGTTCAGAACCTAACATCTACATTGTTCTCACTCTGCATTAATCTACAGGGAGACGGGGAGCTCCGAAACCCCCCAAAACATTAGTTATTTCCACCTAACAAATATTCACTGTTAGGTGAATATTCACTGGTGCTTCTAAGGTTGGATTCCCCACGAAAGCCGTGAATTGTCTTCACTTTTGTTTTTACAGGGGTAGCAGCTGGTTGTCTGATTTTTCATTGTTTTTTTTATGTTTGTCTCTTTATGTTTCTGTTCTTTTTTTCTCTTCTTCGCTCTCTCTCTCTCTCTCTGTCCCCCGGTCCGGTTCGGCACTATTATCACATCATGTTAAATATTGTAACAAAAATTAATAAATAAAAATTAGGAGTTGATAGGCATCGAGGGGAGCTTTACATTCATAAAGCTTCCTTTGGCATAGCAAATGTGTTTAGCATAAACGGTATTCAGATTACAATTCTGCTGCCATAATGCTGGACAGGACAAGGGTTTAAAAAAAAAAGAAAAAAAAAAAAAAAGAAGAGGGGATGCTACACAGAGGTAAAAATAAATAAAGAAATAAATAAATAAAATATTCACTCCGCTCTGCATCCACTCACCGTTTTCACCTGGTTACTGCTGACTCCAGACACAGGGGTGCTAGTTTCAGCTATCACATACTGAGCATGAGGTAGAGCCATCATTTGGATCTCAGATGCTGGAACAGTAAGAAGTTGACATGTAAACCTGTCCACTAATCATACAGCATAGAACCATCAGAAGACACACGGCCTGACTGGATATGAGAGTGATGTAGGACTCACGGTAGCCACGGTAGTTCCAGTTTCCAGGAATATAAGCGTGCTGCACAGCGCCCTGCTGCTGGGTGCTGTTTGCTTGGAGGGTGTGGCTCTGGGCTAAAGTGACGGGGGTCAGCTGAGAGGGGCTCAGCTCCTGACTGGGCTGCTGAGAGGTGGGGCTAAGAGGCTGACTGGTACCCTGAAAGAGGGAGAGAGGATGCTTTTTAAGTTCTCCATTATCAAGACTGCAGGGATTCACCAGTGTGTAGAGGTTCTTCACCTCCTATAAAGTTTAAACACTAACCAATGGCCTCTGAAATTACTCATCAGCCTAAACCAAAAGTCACGGGTTTACCTGTGTGGCCCCTTGTCCGGTGCCTGAGGACTCAGAGACCTGGATGTGTTGTACCTGGATGGAGTGCTGGCTGTAACCATGAGGGTCATGGAGCTGGCTCACATCTACTGTTGGGGCCTGGGAATGTGGGGAGGTAGCCTGGGAAATGGACGTAAAGCAACATAACAAACGTTAAAGTTTTTAAAGAACTGCTAAAAAGTGTCATACTAACTCAAACACTCCTTTCAGCAGAGACTCTGCGCTCTGAGGAGCTTACCGGAGCGACCTGGACCACCTGGAGCTGAATGTGCTGCGGCTGGGACAGGCTGCCTCCTGCCTGAGAGACGGGGATATACTGGATTCTCTGGTAGTCTCCCTGTGCTGTTCGGTAGTCTGAGGTCAGTGTTTGAGAAAGTTCTGTCATGGCCTGGGTCAGCAGGTCTGTGGTCTGTGCAGAAAGGGAAATACATAACACAGTTAATATCATACAGATATAATATTTGTTGTATATTAGAGGCAGAGGTGGGTAGTAACGAGTTACATTTACCCCGTTACATTTATTTGAGTAAGTTTTTGAAAACATTATACTTCTCGGAGTAGTTTTAAATCTCTATACTTTTTACTTTTACTTGAGTAGATGTGTGCAGCAGAAACTGTCCTCTTACTCCGCTACATTAGGCTACAATGAGCTGGTTACTTTTCTTCTTCCCTCTTTGGTATTCTACACCTCATTATTTTTATCCCCCCGCGTACGCCTCATTTTAATGTTTTATTCTGACAGAGAGAGAGACTTCCGCCAAAGGCTCTACCACCTGACTGTGTTCCACCAATCAGACGCAGCCGTGCAGTCTGGTCACGTGACCATACTCAATCTCAGCGGCGGGACGGGTTAGCTTTAGCATTAGCAGTCGTAGCAAACAAACAAAGAAACAGATGAAAAATGTCAGAACCAACGGTGGGAAATGAAGACGCAGACAAGGCCTCATACTGAAAGCATGTTTACCTTACAAAGAGTGAGAAACAGCAGCCACATTATGTGTCTTCTGTGTCAACCAAAACAAACGCACACTTCAGCAGAAACTCAACATCTAACTTGAGGAAACATGTAGCGGTAAGTTTCCTAAACTCGTTTTTCCCCCCATGGATAGGTGAATGTTTGTTTTTTAGGTTACATATGTTTTAAACATTTCCTAAGTCTCTTTTATTTTTTATTGAAGTACTTGAATTTACCAGGATTATTTTGATTTAAGCTATTTTGTAATTAATTAATTAATTTTAATTAATTTTATTGATTGGATGAACTCTAATTTGCCTAAAGATGATTATTTAGTATTTTTGTCTGTCTGATTGAATGCTTGTGTTAACAAATAAATCAGACGTTACTCAACATTTACTCAGTACTTGAGTAGTTTTTTCACTGAGCACTTTTTTACTCTTACTCAAGTAATTATTTGGATGACTACTTTTTACTTTTACTTGAGTCATAATATTCTGTAGTAACAGTACTTTTACTTGAGTACAATTTTTGGCTGCTCTACCCACCTCTGATTAGAGGACCTTCCAAAAGGTTGTATATGCTCGTTTCTACGACAAATATAATATCCTTTTAGTCCACTGAGACAATTATCTGTCATTTCTGATTTGACGCCAATGTGTTTTTCATCTTTAAAGAATATTTGAGTCATTTTTAGGCATGCGTTCTTACCACTACAGCCTCAGCGGTGGTACCGTCTGCACTGATGACTGCAGGAGCGCTACTGATTACAGCTGTGGTCAGAGGAGCCTGGATGGTGTTGGCCAGCTGGGCGAACTCTGGATGTTTTTTTCTGATGTGCTGCACCATCTTAGTCTGAGAAACAGGAACACGGTGAGAACACGATCTTTTTTATGCAAATTATTACCAAAAAAAAGCTGAATGAGGAGATTCCTCGTTTTAATAAAGTTCCACTTACCTTGCTGCTGTACTGTTTGGCACAGTGAGGGCAGCAGACCGGTGCTGTTGCGATGGTACCAGTAAGCTGGGTGTGCGTGCTCAACATGGGGTCAGGCTCGCCAGGAGCAGCTGGACGCAACTTCCGGATGCTGGGAGGCAGTTCTGCCCCGGGATGGTTTTTCAGTATGTGAGCTTTCCTTTTACTAGCACTCTTGTACACCTGCAGAAACAGAAATTGGTTAAATAAACATGTTGTCTGAAGTTTGAAAGGAAGCAGAAGATCAATGCGAGGCATGAATTTTCACACCAACACTGCACCCAAACTCAAGAGGACAGAAGGAGGAAAGAAACACCAACCTTGTCACAATATTGGCAGAAGTAATCTCTGTTGGGTTTGATGATTGGCAGCGTTAGCTCAGGCACGTCATCAATACGCATCTCTGGATGACGCTTGGACAAATGATTAACCTGCAACCAGAAAAGCAGCCTAAGTCTCCTGGAATTCAATATCCAATAAAAATATGAGAGCTGAAGCTCACCAGCATTCCCCTGCGCCGAAATCCCATCATGCACGCCCTGCATTTGAACACAAAGCTCTCAAAGTCGGTGGTGGGGACCTTCATTTTGAGGGCTTTGGATCGATGGATACGGTCAGCCTTCTTGGCTTCTCTATCTGGATTGTGCATGCGCTGCATATGCTCCCGCAGCTTATCTTTCCTCTGAATTGCAAAGGAGAATAAAAGTCACGTGAGAATTCACAACCCTATTAAGTAACACAATGCCTGTTATCCAAAGTCATCTTACCTTGAACTGTTTGCCACATGTAGAGCACAGAAAGTCCTTTCGGTCCGAGTGGCGCAACATGTGTAAACGCAGCTTGTCTGGTCGGCAGAAGGCCTTTTCACAGTCTGGACACTGAAAGATCTTCTCTGAATGAAAGCAGCGAATATGTTTCTTCACCTAAGGAGGAGAAGATTTATATATGAACATATTTCCTAAAACGACTCAAAGATCAAGCTTTCTGGACTTAGTCGTGTGAACTCCAACTCCTCTTTTCGTCAACATATCTTCATGGGAGAACCTAAATCAATAAAACTTCACGGTTCCTCCCCTCTCCCTCTCTGCTGTGTTTCAGCTCTGCAACCTGCAAAGGAAGCCGTCATTCACACACAAGCTCGTCACTACTGCAGTTGTTAGGACAGTAACCGCTAACCTGGATGAAGTCACTAAACGTCTTCTTGCAGGAGGGACAAGTAAAGCAGCCGTCCACAGAATGCACCTCGACGTGGTCTTTCAGCAGTTCTAGCCTTTCGAATGTTTCTGGGCATAAAAGACAAGAGTAGGAGCGGTTCTCTGTGTGCACCAGAAGATGCTCCTCCAGGGCCGAGTCACTCACGAAGCTTTTGCTGCAAATGTGGCAGGAAAAGGCGTAGGCGTCTCGGCCGTGGACACGCAGGTGCTGATCCAGCTTGTCTTTTTCCCGGAAGGCTTTGCCACAGTGGGTGCATTTAAAAGGACGAAAACTTTTCCTGATGAAGAGGTGCTGCAGCGCCGCATTCTGAAATGGAAAATGGAGAGAGATTCACTAGGAGAAAACCACAACATGTTTAATGGCAATTTATCTGAAGAGACACAAGGAAAAAAAATCAATAGATGCAATATAGTGTGTCAGAGGATCCATGATCACACATCAACATTTGCACAGCACAAAAGAAATCATTAAACTCTCTGCCTTCCTAACATCCTCGAGGTTTTCCTACCTGTACGTCCATCTGTGAGGAAAGCATGCATTGAAGAAGAGAGACACACCGTTGTAAAGCACGATGACACCAAATACAGCCTCTCTTCAGCAGAAAAACATCACGTCTCCAGTCTTACCCGTATTCTCTTTGCACGACGCATTTCCTGCGATGTGAGGTGGGCATCTGATTGGCTGCTCTGTGCCGGATCCTCCTTTAATAAAACAGGAAGGTCTGTAATGGAGGGTGGCATTATGGACTCTGGGACCGGTTCCCCAGCAGGAGGTTCGAGCTGACCCTCAGCCTCAGTCCCAGCCTCCCCATCCGTCTCCATCTCCACCTCCTTCAGCCCGTTCTGAGCTCCTTCCACCCGTTCCTCAAGCGGCTTCTCTGTCAATTCCAGCATTTCCTAAATAAAAAAAAGGTAATTAGAAAATTGTAATCCCCCCCCTAATCCTTAAGCCAATACAGCACAAATTAATGTTCCCTAACTGTTGTCTTGTCCACACTGGCATCAATTGGTGGATCTAAACGTATAAATTTAGGCGGCCGCCCAGGTCTTCTTCCTGTCCCAAATCTCTTCCGGCCCCTTCCTCGGCCTCGGCCCCTGGATCTGGGAGCAGAAAGACAACAAACGGATTACATGAATGTGGTGGAAATAAAAACCTACAACATGAACTGAGGTGGTGAAAAATGTTTCAACCTTGTAACAGAGCTTAACTTGTCATCGTGCATGTTGAGATGCAGCTGCAGCTGCTCTGAGCTCACAAAGCGGCGGTTACACTCATAACAAGGCCAGTTCTTCTCCTGTTCCCGGAGCACTGAACAAAAAACAAGAGAAAGTGAGAACCAGGAACAACCACAGCTACTAAACACTATATTAGACTGTAGTGTAGTATAGTATGGACAGTGTTGATAGCAGACAAAGTAAACATGAAGTGCTTACCTTTCCTCTCCTCTTCTGTAACATCGTGGATCTTATGATTTACAAACTCGGCATATGAGGCCGCATACCACACCTGCAAAAAAAACAAAAAGAAAAAAACATTTTAGTCTTTGTTGGCTCCAGTTTGACTGGAATGTACCACTTTAAGAAGCAGACACGAGACAATTTAAAGCAACGCTCACTGACCTTCAGCTCTTGCTTCGGCTGGATGTTCTTGATGGTCGTGTAAAATATTTCTGAGCCGTACTGATAGGCCACTAAGTTCTGCTCCAGGTGATTCTGAGCAGGTCTCACAAACATCATCCAGTTGCAGCTGTCTTCATCAGAGAGGTCCAGCCACATGTCATTAGACTTCTCTCCGGCCTTCTCTGCATCCAGCATGCACACCTAAGACATACGGCACGGTTACATGAACAGTTATTTCGAGCTATGGTTACCTGGTCATTCAATTGGGCCGCTGTCCTTGTCCAAATATACACGCATGGAAGCAGAATGGAGTTCGAAACCAAAGCATGTCCGACACCACGAAGCTGTGGACAAAAAAATTCTGCTGCTTCTTTCCATCTCTGGAGGAAATCACAGTACCTGCAAGCATAGCCAAATTCACTGCACAGACGTCATCTTTAAGCTATTCAAATAATTATTTACTCAGCTGATGCTTCAGTTATAAAAATCAGGATTTTATGATTTTATGATCTCGGCCTTTTTAAATCGAAGCTTAAGACCGACCTTTTTAGACTGGCGTTCGAACTCTGATTAGGGCCACTATGCTCATTCTATCCCCTCTTTTTTAATTATCTTAATTAAATTAAAACAAATTTTATTCAATTCATTTTATTGCACTCGTGGAAGGCGTTTAATGCCCTGCAGCACTTTTAGCACTTTACCATTTCTGAATCGTGTTTTATGTTTTGTTTTATGTATTGTTGTTTTTATCCTGTTGTAAAGCACTTTGAGTACCAGTTGGCTGTTGTAAAGGGCTATATAAATAAAGTTTGATTGATTGATTGAGAGCAGGGTGACAGTCTGGAAATGATTTAAGCGATCGGGAGTTGACACGTAGCAAAATGATGGAACCTCGGCTTATTTTATACATCCCCACTGCATTGTCCGGGTGTGTTAGTCTGGTTTTAAGAAGCTCAATTTTGTGCGTTTTTACACATTCATACATGCATTTTAGAGGTCGAGAGTCACGTAAATGCGCTTATTGGTTACGATGATGGGATCCAGTTGAAAGTTACTCATTTCTTTCCTGTAAAATATTTAATTCCCAAAAAGGGTTTTTAAAGACAATGCAATTAAAATTCAAGTAACTTTAATGTAACAGTTTGAATTTTAAGCTGTTACTTCCTGAAACTTTCATGGTATCCAACAAACAGGGAAGGTACAAGGCTTCTGGTAATAAAGAATATCAGTTTGAAACAGTCAACAATCAAACAGAAATTAGCATTGCACAGTGCTGACTTACTTTCAGGTGAATGTAGTGGTCCTGCAGGTCACTCTGTGGAACCAGTGGCCCCTCCACAGGACCGAACTGTGTGCGCTTTGGGATGCGTCTCTTGGAGAACACCCCACCGAGGAAGCGGTCGATGTAGAGGACTAAAGGCAGGCTGGCCCTCGCCTTTGACATCACCGGCCGGTTGGGGATGGGATGCAGAGGACCGTGTGTCAGACAGACGGAGGGGTTGGCGTTGTTACACTCCTCGCACCCTGAGACAAATGCAATCAGTTACGCGCCTCAAGATGTTAAGATGGTTACGTAACACGGATAGACATAAAGGTCCAAATCCAAATGATTGAAGTCTGCCAGAATAATAGTATTTGACTTTACATTGTTGGTGAGGAACTGTTTCTTTGACCGTAAAAAACATGACATATGTGCCACTTTTGATTGGATTTTTACCCAACATGTTCAGTTGCACTGAACTTTACTCACAAAGGTTGTGAGGGTTGAATGATTGAGGCTGCCGCAGCTCCCAGTCATCCATCTCTGAGTCTTCATCCTCATCTTCGTCAGAGTCGTCTGTGGAGTCCGTGGCCCCGAGCGGGCTGGTGGGAGGGTCTGTGATGTCAGCCATGGCCGTGAGCGAGTTGGACACAGACAGCTGCTCCTGTATGTGGGGGTTTTTACAAAGTCAATGTTCGGTTTATCTTTTTGAGAACAACCATGACAAATTCTAAACCTCTGGTATTTGTACAGAAAACTAAAATATACATTAAGAGAAAACATAGATGACTGCCATATCGCACAAAAACAGCGTGTCCTCACCTGGGAAACTGGCTCCAGGAGGGCTTGTGGGGCGTCTGCTACATTACTGAGAACATGCAGATTGGCGGCATTCACGTTTTGTCCACCAGGCAGCAGAACTGTGACCTGCAGGTGAGATTCAGTATGCTTTGCGGGTCATATAATAAAAACAATGTGGCACACAGTGAGCTAGCAATATGGAAATGCCTGTTAAACCTACCTGCTGAGTTGTGCCGTCCTGCTGAATGTAAGCCACCTGTGGCTGATCAGCAAATACAGTCTGAAAGAACAAGGTTTTTAACGTTTTTTGTCCAATAGGTCATTTAGTCTCATGTAAGCAGGGAGCTAGTTTTAAACCCTGAGCTCCACCTGCACATCAGAGCATGTTGTTCTGGTGATGAATGGATTCTGAATGTTTAACAGAAACCCTCTAAAGCAGAACTTTACCTGAGTCCCATCTGCAGGGTGTATGTAGACTAGTGTGTGCTCTGCGGATTCGACTGAAGTATAGGAGTTTCCGTCTGCTGTGTAAACCACCTGCTGCTCTCCCCTGTCCGCCTGATCTCCACTGTACACTATCTGGGCCACAGCGTTGCCTTCAAAATGCACCTGAAACATGAGCATACATAACACAAAGGCTGTGAGCCACGTGCAGCATCATTACATCCTTTCCCAATTTTAGTGGGTAACTAATCGCCTTTTAGGAGGTACAACTCTTTAGTATTCACTGAAACTTCAGTGCACAATTACTTTACTTAGCAGCAAAAATGGTCAATGGAAAAAGCAAGTTTCAGGTCAAGTTTAGCCTAAATTATCACTTTCAACCTAATCGTTCAAATACAGTTCAATCAGGAATGTAGACCTGTGTGGCGTTGCTTGAATCATTGTTAACAGTCTGACTCCACACAGCCGATGGTTCCTGCTTCGTCTCCATGACAGCAGGGCGCCAAGTCTGCCTCCAGCCACGTCAATTCTCTCCTGAGACAGCTAATGATGCCTGGGAGGCACAGAGATAAGATCATTTAAGTCATTTTCATTATAATAACATGAGTTGTTATGACGGTATTAGTACCCGACACAAATTATAGATGCAAATAATGGATTAACACGAACACTTTTCAGTAGAGTTGTGGATATAAAGAAAATGTGAGAATGGACGCCTCTACTATCACTCTCTTTTATCAATGACATAGTTTATTACTGGGCTTATGTGGCAACAATGAGGCACTGCGGCAGCCAATCTCTGAGCTGAGCGGCACCGAAGTCATCTGAAGCTGAGATTTATGCATTAAACTGTAGAGTTTCACTCGGCTGACGGGACACGCAAGCCAAAATAAACCAGCATGTCACTTCGTGCACAGAGCGGTCACACAGGACTCTCAGCGGGGGTACGAGGCAAAAGCCGGTACGCTCAGGAGGCCGCCTGGAGAACGACGCCTGAACAGAACCGCACGCCGGCACAAAAGCCGAGACGAAGAATCACGATTCTGTACACTCGTTCCGAAATCCTAGATGGTATAATCAATAAGAAAATCGTTCCCCCCCTATTTTAACCCCGCAGGTTCTCAGTCCCAACCGGACCATACCACAAAAACGAGCGCTGTAGAAACCCGGGCATTTACTGCACCGCAACATTAGCAATACGGCCGTGTAGTCCCACTGTGAGGCCGCACGGTGAGGCCAACTCAACTTGTCACATCGTAGAAGAAGAGCCACATTTTGCAATTTTTAACAATACCGATAATGAAGCGCTACATATCCGAATTATTTGGATAGACCCACCCGTCCCCCATTTCTAGTTGAGCCCAGCCCTTCAAGTCTACTGTGAACAAGGAAGAACGGGCTCCATTTTGGGTGGGACTAACAACAACGGCTACATCCAAAGAGACCTACAGAAAATAAATATATTTTCTACCGACATATATGCGACAAAACGACCCATACATTTAATTTACACTAACATCGTGACCAAAGGACAGTTAAGAAACAGTACTAGTCGCTATTCAAACCCTGGTATTCTTAAATTTTGTAGAAAACGTACAAGTTGTTCTTACCTCAGAATGGTAGCTGCAGAGATGGCTGCATTGCATATATTAACATAATCTGCCTAGTAACACGCAGGAGCGTGGGCTCCGATTGGTGATTATTCCCTTTGGCGCAAAAGCTATGCATTCTATTTTAAAACTGTGTTTTAGCGTAACGGTTTACTTACTCAGTCTGTTTATGTAATGTAATATTTTAATGTGATGTACACGACGATGTTGCTGTCCATTCTACAAAAGAAGTTGCCACATTTACAGCCAATCAGAAAAATGAGACTCTGTGGTCGTCCAATCGAATACAACCTGTTGTTGTGTGTTCTTCTGAACGAGTTTACTCACACTTCCGGTGGATATTTACAAAATAAGTCAAACATGGCGGACAAAGACACCAATCTTAATGTTATGATATTTGATGTATTTATGTTTTTAAAATAAATAAACAAAAAACAATATATTGCAAAAATACAAAATGTATACGTTATAATCTACGAGTGTATACTCTTGAGTAAAAATAATACAGATATTATTACTTATTAATAGTCTGCAAATAAAGCTGTTGCTTTTCTTCGTCTGTTTAGGTTTGTTCAGTATTTGGTCAATGATAACGAAAAAGCTGGAAATCATTAATGATCTTTGAGAAGTTGAGTTCCTGTTTTTCACTGTGACCACTAAAGGGAGCCAAACAATCACGTTTTAAGGAGACAGCTCTGCTTTCTTTTCTTTTTTTTTTTTTACCTTTACTGTACACATGCATCCATCCATTTTATACCAGCTTAATCCAATTCATGATCACAGGTGGCCTGGAGTCTATCCCAGCTGCCATTGGGGATGTACCCCCCCCCCCCCCCCCCACCGTCCAGGGGTACACCATATATATTATATATATAAATATATATATATAATATACACCGTATATTTATTTGTATTTCATTGCACTGTATTTCATTCATCTGTAATTATTCATCTGTAAAAATGCACTTTTATTGCTGCTATTTGCACTTCTGGTGAGATGCCAAAACCTACTTTTTGTTATGCTACATGAGTAATGACAATAAAGTTGAATCTCATCTCATCTCAAAAGGTCGTCAATTCAACACAGAGCCTCACAGAAACAAACGACCATGCCCTCACACTCCCTCCTAGGGTCAATTTAGATCATCAGTTAACTACACATGCATGTTTTTGGGAAGGTCAGAGGAAGATAACCCACACATTCATGGGGAGAACATGCATACTCCACACAGAACAGCCCCAGGTGGGATTCAAACCAGGAACCCTCCTTCCTTTGAGGCGATGGTGCGAGCCCCCACACCACCGTGCAGCCCAGGACAGATACAGATTGAAAAAAAAAAAAAAGCTTTAAAATCAACTGAATAAATAACTTTCACTTACATCCACGGAATCAATCAACTCTGCATTCAATGCTACGTATTGCTATTGAATTTGTGTGTGTCTTGTAAATTTGATTTCAAACAGAAGAAATCCCATTTTTTCTTCTCCATTCAACTCTAAATAGTCAACAATAACAAAAAATAGATGTGGTTCTATCCATCTTTGTAAATGTATTTAAACTGGATTTATTATACAGAGTTTTAACCCATTTGCTTTTGGACTTGAATGGAATTGAGTAGTCCGATTCACAGGGCCACACAGAGACAAACGAGACACACAACCACACACACTCACTCCTAGGGACAATTTAGTCACCAATTAACCTGACATGCATGTTTTTGGACGTTGGGAGGAAACCATACACGGGGAAAACATGCAAACTCCACACATAAAGGCCCCAGCTAGGATTTGAACCAGGAACCCTCTTGCTGTGAGGTGATGGTGCTAACCATCACACCACCGTGCACCACCTGAATTTATTTGATGTAGTTTATAAAGGCTTGCACATGTGTGAGGTCCAATAATTTCCAATGACAATCTGTGAGGTAAAACTATGAAAGCAGATTGAAAGCTTTGAGGGTAAAATTGCCAGACTGAGAAACTGAGCAAAGGGTCTTTGGTCATTGATGTGACAAACCCCTCAGTGCTCACCATAAAAGAGCTTTGGAAGTCCTCTGCGGGGATAACAAAAGGACGTCCAACTTAACAGCCCTCCATCATCAGCCTTTATGATGGAGCAGCTGGAGGAAGCTGTGTAAAATGCATGATGCAACAACTACTTAGAGTTTTGAATCTGGGATTTAATGGACCACCAAAGCTTGACGAAAAAGATTATCTGATCTAATGAGACACTTTAGGCAGAATTCCAAGCACACTGTCACCACAACACCAGGCACATTTACAATGTACCATATCTGCAGTGACTTGTGGTGGTGGTTGGGGATAATAATAATAATATTTAATACTTTTATTCAGAGAAACTTTACAAAATGACATTACAGAGTATCTTACAGGTGGTGCAGATAATCAAAGCAAAAGCAAAATATGAAACAAGTAGTTAAAAAGGTACATTTGTATAAAAGGGAATTTTGAGAATGGATTTTATAGAGGACTCGTCTGAACTCATTAGACAGAGAGTTCCAAAGATGGGAGGCGCGAACAGCAAAGGTCTGGTCACCTGTCGTGATAAGTCATGATTTCAGAACTGTTAGAAGCCTCCGCCCTCATCAGTGGAGACTGAAAAGAACTTTTTCCAATCGGCTGGTTTCATATTTGCTGAAAATAAATAAATGAATAAACAAAAAATGTAAATAAAAACAAGAATTTGTTTCTAGATAAAACCTAAAGCAAAATCACTTTCCTCAGGTGATCTGGGGGGAAAACTTCCACTTCCAAAGATGAGATTCAGCTAGTTTTAAAAACATTGAATGACTAATGTTGAATAGATACTCTGAGTACGCTGCCTGAAGCAAAGATCAAATTAACATGAAGTTTTCCTTTTAATGTGTAATCAGAGAAAATTACACTCCTGCAAGACAAAATTCAAATCACAGAAGTTTAATTGAGTTTAATTAATTGTGAGAGAGTTCATGTAATGACCATATTTATGTAACTAGCTGAACAAAGACCGTGTAATCTTCGTCTCTTCTGCAGTCTGAAATAGAAACACTTTTTCTATAATTGAGATATGAATTTTTCTTCCAATGCTGGTCATCTTTGCTTATCCAACATGCACATTCAGCCCGTGCAATTTATAAGTCCAAAAAGTCCAAAAAACAGAGTGAAATGAATAATCAGATGAGTTTCCTGTTAGTTTCTGCACACAGACTGTAAAACATTTCATTTAAGCAGAAGCCTTATTCAGGTCTTTTACCGAACTAATGGAAGCTATACCACAAAGTTACACTACACAGTTATTAATATAAACCTGGCATTCACACTTCAGTGATCAAGAAGAAACTTGATGTAATGTCTTGAGCTTGAATATGTTTGAGCAGTTGAAACTATGTGATATGCAAAGATATTCTAAGGGGTGATGTGTCCTCATCAGCATGCTGTACTTTTAAAACATTACAGTCATTCAGTATATTATGATCAATCATAATCAGAGGGAAAGTATATTAAAAAGTAAAGGTATTGGGCTTTAAACCTTTAATCTCCTTCTTTACTTTTTGGTAAAAAATTGTACACGTCTCCCACTTGATTGAGGTGTTTATTGGAGTAAACTAAAAGGGAGTAAATGTTGATACTTTTACCAAGAACTGACATCTCAACATGTTTTTAGATTAAAAGCATTTAGATTCTTATCATTATTGCTTTTTAGGGTCGTTAAAAAAATAGGAACATCAAAGATTTTGGGACATTTGCTGGTAAAGCTGTGAGGGATTTTTAACAGTGGAGTAGTATTTCTCTGTTATGTTAGCATGGATTAATATCAACATGGACCTTAAAACCCTTTCACAACAAAAGGGTCATGTCACAGAGCATAAGTAGACTGTCAGACAGATAGATGCATTGATCAAGAATCAAAAAAGTCTTTAATAAACAAAACCAAATAAGGAATGATGAGATCACACAAGAAACTGTAAACAGCCTAACAAACTAAAGACTCAAGGAAGTAACCAGACTGTGTCACCATGGGGGTAGCAACAACAGCAAACTATCAACTGACTGAGGACCAGAGAGCTATAAATACTGGGAGGTTAGGGGTTAACAGTAAACAGGTATGCATGGAGACGCCAAGACAACCGGGGAAGGGATATCTAGGGGTGGAAGACAAGTAAATGAGAAATTACACTAAACCAAAGGCTGAAAGGAATTAGAAAATAAACAGAGTATACATGGAGTACAAACTCAGGAGAAACATGAACATGACGACACTAAACTAAAGAAAGCTAAAAACTAAACAGGACGCAAACAGAATACAAACCCTTCTGCCAAAAACGAGAATATAGCAGAATCAAACACAGAAGACTGAAATACACACAAAAAGGGCTTCATGGCTCAAACAGAAACTGAACCAAAACACAGAGGAGACTAACCAAAGGATAAATAAACCAGAGGAAAGAACAAAAAGCAAAGCAATGATGATAATCACAACATAACACCAAGAAAAAGGCAAATAATAAACAAGAATCTGAGCAAAACATCAACTACAACCCCACCAACATACCAAAATCCATAAATACCAAACCCTAACCCTCTAATAAACCTGCCTGGGGGAGCAGAATCACGTACTGACACAAAATAAAAGAAATCGCAAATGCATTGCCTTCCAGGTGCCCATCAGCTACTGCTTTCAGTGTTGCATGTGTAAATATCCCCCGCACCGGTGCGTCTGTGGACGGACGCCTGGCGGCGCTCTGCTGCAGCTCGGATCGGATGAGGCAGAGGAGGGAGGAGGCAGCTGAGGCAGAGCAGCCGCGCCACAGTCCACATTTCCACAGGAGCCCGACACTCAGTCCCTTCCAACCTTTCTCTGTCGAGCTCTGTGAAGCAAACAAGCGCCGCAGCTCTCCGTGATCGACTCTGAAGTTGTTGCCCGGACTTGGTTTGCTGCTCATTCTCCTGGACGTCAGCTCGCGCAGATAGCAGAGAGGATATAAGTTATTTACAGCAGCAGATCCGGAGCTCCTGGAAGATGGGTTCAGTCCCGGCGGTATCTGTCCTCGTTTTGGGCATTGTGGTTCCAGCGTTGGCCGGCTATATTGAGGTAGGCGTTGTGAAATGTTTCAGATTTATTGTGTGGCAGGTCATTCTTACCTTAACTCTCATCATCAGAGTGGTTTCTAATGGAAAGGCAAATGTTTTTAGACCTCATTATTGGTCTTCTCTTCCCGTGAGGCACTCTCGGCTCAGCTCTGATTTCCTGAGGAATGATTTATGTCGCCTCATGTGAAATGTATTGATCAGTCTGCTGCCAAGATTCCCACTAACAAGCGGAACTGATCATTTCATTGAGTGTCTGTAGGGTATAATTGCCTCCACACAGCTTTAAACGCATAAAATATTATCAGACATATTAGATCTAGTTAAATATTAATCCGCTTGATTCCAGGTCATTGTACACCTCACTCTTGAGCTGTGATTGCAGTTTGTTGTTGAGTTTTTACAGTGAGGCAGCCAGAGTGTCCTGTAAGCTTGAATTATAGCAGGGTTTGCTGCAGAGATCAGAGGAAAGACAACTGGCGCTTAGTCAGGCCTTTGGGGACACACAGAACCTCTGCAATGGATCACCAAATGTGTGCAACCTGCTGGACATCATTTAGAAGAGGAAATCCTTCATCTACGCACTCAAATTGGGGCTTTTCCTGTCTCAACAGGATGGCCTCCTTTTACACCAGACAGTCCCTGCTTAGTAGTGGGTCTCATTTTAATTAGCTTGTAGTCCATAATGCATTTAGAACGACTGAAATAGCATTCAACAGCTGGTTTCTTGGTTTCCAAATCCTAAAACACGCCCAGTCAGACAGTCAACCTACCTGATGGCCTATTTTCTCGCTGGCTTAAGAGTTATTGTTCCTGGACTCTGATGCCTGCGGTGTCACACACATGTGTGTCATTGGATAACAATGCACCCATTTTCAGAGCAAAGAAGCCCCACAGCCTCACACACTCCCCAGAGGGTAAACCCAAGTGTTTCAGCTTAACCACGACAAAACATTTTTAATGAGACGTCTCCTCCTGGCACCGCGCTGTGCCGTGCAAAGTAACTACTTATCAGGGAATGTTTTCCCCCCACTCTGCGTTTGCAATAAAAAAATAAAAAAAACCTCGGCCATTTTGAGGCAGTATTGGCTGGCATTGTGTGGAGGGAAATAATGGTTATTATGTCCCCAACAAAAATCTGTGCTGCTGCATTCTGTACAAAAGGCTTGTCCCCTGTGAAATGATTTCCTCCTCAATCAGCCTCCAGAGCCGCACAGACCTGCTGGTCGATACTTTACGGACCCTCCTGAGATGATTAATGGGGGAGATCAATGAATTTTCCCTGATCATTCACCCAGATTAAATTGAGAAATTTATGGTGTCTGCTGTGCATCCTGACTGTGAGGAGCACTTTGAGGTTTCCCGCCGTGGATGAATCGATGGCTGAAGGACGGGGTCTTTTTCTTTGTTGGGCACTTCTTGTAAGACCCCACATACAAAGTGTGGATATTCATCATCTGCCTTCTTTGTCTGCAAATACACTGACAGCAAGAAGCAGAAGGTTTTATTCTGGATTGATACTTAACCGATACCCACGTGTATTTGTTGGGAACTGAAAAGCTCAAATCCCAATATTGGTGATTTAACTTCATGATTTAATCTAATCTTTAATTGATTTAAGTTTTTACCTTAACATCATGTTAAATTTGAAAGTTTTCCTTTCTTAGACATGACAGAAATGAAGCCAAAACTGCATGATTGTCTTACTTTCAGCACAGTAACTACAGATTGTTGATTTTTGCCAGTGAATGTGCGACTTTGTGTAGACTTCTGTGGTGGATTTGTTGCAACCCTGGTCATTGAGCTTGAGTTTAAGAGCTGGTGGGAGTCCACCTTCCATTGTTCCTCATGTCTTTGTAACCGTCCCTGCTCTTGTAGTTCCTCTTTATTTTCCAAGCGGTTTGAGATTAGCCAGCTACTTCAGCTGTGTAAACATTTTTGTTTTATCAGATACCTGTGAGAGCACCAGATTCTGAGCTTTTGTTTCTTCAGCTGGGCTTTAGCCCTGTCGTCTGAGCATCTGTGTCACAGGCGCTGCAGGCAGCAGTGGCCACAGAAGAGACCATTTCATATGGATAAAAAAAACAATCAAGGCTTTCATTTCAATTTCACTCACTCATGGAAAATCCAAAGTGAGCAGCTGGATCTCTGCTGGAGATAATTTGAAAATGAGGCGTGTGCTGGAACCACAAAAAGGTCTACCCAGAGAGTTGCATCACTTCGAGGCATTCGCTGATATGGCTCCCACTGGATTAATAGAGTACAGAATATCTGGATCAGTTCATGCATACGGTGCATTGTTTATTATCTCTGCTGGCTCAAGCAGCAGAAATTATCACAACCATGAAAAAGTGTTTTGCAACACCACATCATTTTTGTTAGGGTAATACATTTTAAATATGGTCATTTCCCTCCAGCTGAATTGAAGTGCCAATTATATCAACATGTGTCTAAATTCGAGGCATGACTGAGCTCGTATGGTAGAGACTGCAGCGTTAACTCATGCGGATGGAGGAACTTTGGTCTTCTAGTCTTCTTGTAAACACGCTGCAGACAGAGCGGCTGTAGCAGAGCGGCTGTAGCAGAGCGGCCGGATAATTGTGAAAGATCTGTGCAGCAAAGAAACTGGTGTTGAGCTTAATGCTCCTCGGTTGCAGCCCTGTTGCAGCAGCATTTTTCCTGTCATCATCCAAAGTCCGTGTGTGTGCTTCTCTGCGTGTGAGCTTGTCGGCGAGCATTGATATGAAGGCGTGCTGCTGTGTGCTTTTATGTTTGTATTTGCTCTGGATACGTTGGGTGATGGTGAACAACTGGTTGTGTTTATTGGGGTGGGCTTGATGGAGGTGTTGAATTGATTCTGAGGGCCTTTTGTGTGCCCCTGAATAGCCTGAGACAACCCAAGGTGTTGTAAACTCGCAGGGGTGATCCAGAAAGGAGGGAACGCTTCACTCGTGGAGGTAAAAAAAAACAAACAATCAGCAGCACTTGAATTTGATAAAGATCTCTTAACATATCCTTGTGAGTTTAGGAGCACAGTCCAAACCTCCCGCCGGCTGTTTCTTTTCTCTCCAGCTGCAAAGATTGCCTTCTGACTTTCAGGTTCAGCCGTGTTGAAGGAGTGAACGTGCGCTTCATCTGCAGAGAATCCGCCTGAGTCTGCCCTTGAATTTGTAGATTAGAGGCTAAAACCTTGCTTTGAGTTGTTGGGACTGCCCCGTATCTCGTGAATCCTCTTAGCAACAAGAAATACTGGGTGCTTATAGATCTGCGAAGAGAACGGTACTAATCCCAGAGCCCTGCCACACACACACACTCTCTCTCTCACGTCACCCACCCACCCACTCACTCAGACAAACCCTCATTTCCACACCCTGCAGAGGCAAACTGACTTCAAAGTGGCACAGAACTCAGTGACTCACCTATGTGTAACATCAGTGGTGTTTGCTCCACACTAAAGTCAGATCTGTGCTCTGTGACTAACAGTAGGAAGGGATGTCTGATTGAATCTAAGCCTTTAATCTCTGAGCTTTCATTCCCTCAAAGATACCTTCCTGCCACTCGGTAGATTTCTGTCTCCATCCATCCCTCCGTCTCCTCCCTAAACTGCCTCGGCTGTTTCTTCCTCCAAGCTCGTGCATGTCTCCTGGAGTGATTCCATCGACAGACACACTCTCGGCTCATCCCGAGGATTTAAATAGAGAGGCCTCATCAGGCGAGCCTTGTTCTCACGATGCCGGGCTTTGTCTTTCAGGCTCTGCCTGCACTCTAATTATCCAATGTGAAGGGAGTCGTCTCCTTTTTTTCCCCTTTGAACTGCTTGTGTGTCTGTGTACGAATGTGTTTTGTGGATCCTCTCACAGCTCATCACATATTTAGTCGTTATTTTCTCGGTGAGAGATCCAAAGCAGCGGGTACTTGGACGGAGTGAGTGAGTTCAGATCAGCACTCCCATGACTGCACATCTCATAAGTTGCATCATATGTAGGACAATCTGCACAGCCGTGTCAATCCTCCCCGTGTGCATGCAGCCAAGGTGAATGCTGCTGTACCTGAGCCGGTGCGTTTCCAACAGCACGGCTGTGCAGCACTTTCCTTTGTCCGTTTTTATGCTCAGGAATGCATAGCCTGAAGTGCAAACATGGTCCTTTATTGTGCTGTGAGCAGCTCCTTTCCTCTGATAGCACTGAAAATAAAGACGCACTGTGGCAAATTCAATAGAGAAACGTGTCCTCTTTAATCCCTTTAAAAGGAGCCCTGCCATTGCAGACTTTATTTTTTAATGTGCTTTCTGTTTGTCAGTGTAGGTGGGTTAAACCCTGTCAACCCCCTGCTCGCTGTGTGTGTGTGTGTGTGTGTGTGTGTGTGTGTGTGTGTGTGTGTGTGTGTGTGTGTGTGTGTGTGTGTGTGTGTGTGTGTGTGTGTGTGTGTGTGGAGAGAGAGTCCCTGTGGCTCTGTGAGTCACTCTTGCTGCCTCAAATTTTCTTCCTATGAATAAAATATCTGCTGTGCTATCTATGAGTTACAGTGCACTTGTATCTGGGCTCGTGGCCCCGCCTGTCTCGTCTTCGGTTCCTCTTTGTCCATATGTGAGCAAGACTTCCACTGATGTTCCCTCCTGGGTTTTTCCATGTGTGTAAGATCTCGTTTTGGAAGACCAGTGAGTCACACTCGGGCCCGGGTGAGGCCTTTGCTCTGATTTGCATATATATATATTTTAACTACAGGTAACACAACATGGAATGAGATGGAGGCAGGCAGTTGTGCCTGAGATTGCTTCCTGCAGTTTCCAGATAATAAAAGAACATCGTTTATTCCGGGTTCATTCTTTATACTCCTTTCAACCCATTTTCAGCTTATTTTTGTGTTTCTTTTTAAATAAGCTTATTTAAATCAGGCAGTTTATTACTAATGTGACTTTTTTCAGCACCTGTTATAGTTTTTTTAAAAACTTTTTTTATCTGTCTGTCTTGCATATATCTGTCTGTTTTCTCTGGATGTACATGCAGTATACTAGAGGGCCTTCTAATGTTTTCCACCTTTGTGTCATCTTGGACATGTCTTGTCATTTAGGACGATTGCTGACAGAGAGTCTGTTCTTTTGTTGTTTGTAAGGATTTGAAATGCACGAGAAGTCCTGTTTGATTAGGTTGTCCGCTCTGACTTATCTTCATTCAGATGTAGAAAAGCAGAGGCCTGTGGTTTTGTGGTTGAGTGAGGAATGAGATGGTTCTCTTGTCTTGATAAGCCGCATGACTGGCCAGCATTTTCTGTTTTGCTGAGCAACGTTGAACAAATACGCCATCCTCTGCCAGTGAAAACACAACATGTTAGTTCCAGTTGCCTCCCTGTCCGTCTGAATGCCTGCTGAGCTTCCTCCACATCACTCCCCTCTTTACCTCCGTTCCTGTTGTAGAATCGGTATCTTCCAGGCTACCAAGGGCAACTTGGACTTCATGTTGTGTCTTTCGTTTTTATCATCTTTTTTTTATTTTGGTTCCTCAGGAGAGGAGGGATGAAAATGTCAGTGCAGTAAGAGATAGAAGCATTGCAGTGTAACTGTATACCCCCAGAGAGAGGCCTGTGCTGCTGTCGGTGTTCAGACTGTGTGATGGCCCTGTTAGCAGCCTGTCTGATACAGCATTTTCTCAAGGAGAAGGTGGCCAAGGACAAACAGTAGCCGCGTAGGACGGTCCACTTGGGACATGGAAACAACGAGGCGAGATTTCACTCTCAAAGGAAAGGGAGAAAAGCTGGTTCTCTGAGGCAAAAACAGTGTTTATGTACGTTAATAGAAGAAAATGTTTCCTTTGAGCTCTACTCCCTAATCATCTTTAAGCCCATTCCTTCCAGCACCATGTTTAGTTCAATTATAGGTGCTCATGCAGGATGGAGACCCAAAGCCAAGCTGCAGATCTGCTCCCTGCCCTCACAGATACAATAAATTATGTTCGTGCATCATATGATTTCATGTGATGAAAAAACAAAAGTGAATCTCCACGGTCTGAAATGATGGAATGTGAAAAATTAATGGAGCTTGAATGCTGCTGCAGTGAAAAGTCGCCAATAAACAAAGAGGAGCATGCGGTACATAATTTCCCTGAGATCGAATAAAGAAACTTTCCATCCTGCAGGAATTTAAATGAGCAGAAATGATCACATTTAAAGGAGCCATTTCTGCATTATTACTTGTCTTTAAGAAGCAGGGTGTTTATGATAAATCAATAGTCAAATTGATAATAAAAACAGGTTAAATTTGGCTTTATTAATTCAAGATTAATACCTAATTTTCTGTTGAGCTGCTTTCAAGTCAATCAACTAATAGTTTCTGCACCCTTCAAGCACCTCACTGCACTCTTTCTGTACATTAATCATGTTCAAAGCCTGATTGTAGGCAGCATGTTTGACATTCTGATCTGGCAGTGCTCAGCTATGACCCTCATATTATCCTAGTGACCAGTAGGGGTTACTTATCTGTCACAAGAAATTATTACACGCCCTGTCTCACATCTACTCACTCTTAAAGCCACAACGATCGTGCATCAAACCACAAATTCAGAGCTTTGAGAGGATGAGTCGAAGGTCTGTAAATTCACTTTTTGTTTCAGCCTCTTCCAATTTTGCGCAATACTGTCAGAACATTGTGCTTTTTTTGCTTCTTTTTTTTTGTCACAAAAAAGCAGCTAATGAATGCTGCAGCTGCACACACCTCTATCAGCGTTTTTATCTGCGATAAAAGCACTCCAGAGAATTCCATTAGCCTGATGAGATGTGAATATGGCTCCCAGCGTAAATCTGAAATAGTCTGCTGTTTTCAGACAAACCCATTAAAAGTCATTTGATCATCCTCGACTAATTATAGAGCCTTGTGAGCAGGACTTCGCCCCTTTCATTCCTCACCTACCCTCCACTGTTCATCACATATCGCCCCTGTGTTTCATATTAATCGTCACTGTGCTGTTATTTAGGAGCTGGGAGCTGATGGGCTGACACATAGTTGGTGTCATGGTGCCAGTTTGGATACAGGAATATCCTCCTGACGAGAAGGAGGAAGCTGCAGAGGGGTCTGACTCCTGCTGCACACTGTAGGGAGCCAAACAGGAGGTGGGGGAGCAAGGTCAGACCATTGACTGATGGAAGAAGTCTACTGGACTGGCTTTGAGATGGATGCTCCTGCTGGGAAGTCCGTGTCTTCTACATGTAGACATAACTGATTAGCTGTTGGCCTCAGCATGTCCCACTCGTCTTATATTCTTCACTAATCTGATAGAAACTCTTCTGCCCTCCCCCTGCTGAGAGGCCAAGGGAGGGCAGGGCAGGGCTTAACGGCAGATAAGCATATCTACGTTACATCCATCATCCATGTTTCCCCAGAAAGAATTGCTGCCGTTGTCATGCCTGGAGCATCGCAGGCCAAATCAGAGAAGAGGGTTGTCTCTGCTCCACTGCTCACTTTCTGCAGGGGGGAGGAAAGGAGCCGCCAGCTCTGCAATCAGAGCACAGATTCATTTAAAATCATCATGGGTGGTCGTGGGAGTGCGTACAGGAAGCAGAGTCATGCTCAGTGGCTTTCTGTCAGTCCCTGCCATTAAATCCATCTTCAGCAAGATGGTGATGAAAATTTTAAACCTTGAATATATTCACAAAAATTTGTTCTTCAGTTGAAAATCTAATTTAAAAAATCCCTCCTGATGAGTGTTGAGGACATGCAAATTTGATGGGGGCTGTCTGACAGTTTTCAAGGCTGAAAATGGTCCTGTGACGCACGTTTGGATGAAAACAGTCGTGTTTTAATGAATTATATAAAGAGGTGTTGAAATATTTGCTGGTCATCAGTTTTCTTTTCCCTCTTGTCTGGATCTGTGTGAAGTTGTGCTTTTCAATTTAAAAATAACGGATATCCAGTGACTGGAGGTGACATATAGTGGTCCAGTTGCAGAAATTTAAAAAAGATTCGTCTTCTTTTTATTAAATATATGAAAAAGAATGACATCGTAATGATCTGTGAGGATTCTTTCGCCCATTCCTCAGCTCTGGGGTGTCGGTGAGTCTCATCCTACAAACTGCTTTGGAAAACATTAATATCATTCTTTGCTAACTGTACTTTATTAAAACCTGAGACTCGGTTCACATTTTCCTTTAGATTTCACTGCTATATTTCAGATTTCATTGTTCCATTAATGATAGTTGTCTTCCCTGGCCCAGATGCATCGAGACGTGTCCTAACCATGATGCTACAGATTCAGTTCTTATGCTGGGAGGGTTTTCCTTTCTCCAGAAGCAGAAAATGAAATGTAGCTTTCCCTTTCAGCCCTGCTATTTGAACCACTTAGTCCCAAAGCGATGTTGGTGGTCAGCACATGAATAGTAGCCAATATGAGCGAAACCTTTAGTTGGTTATAAGTAACCGTGGATTTTCTATGACCTCACAGACTCTTACACACCTTGTTCTTGGAATGATTTCAGTTGGTTGAACTCTGCTGGGGAATTTCCTTCATGACTCAAACTGTCTCGCTGTGGATTGGTGGATCATAACCTTTTCCAGCCTGATGAACACCAAGGACTCATTTTATGAGGTCCTCAGAAATCTGCTTTGTGTGATCGATGATGCTGCACAATACATTAGATCTGAATCCCAGATCAGTAGACCATTTTCCTCAATAGATTACTGAATACATGATGCTTTTTTTTCTGTGGGCCATGTTTACACAGGAAACCAGACATTTGGAAAAGTTTCACAAACTTTCCAGCAACATTGTGATCATTGATATTCTAACACTGACTGTAATAATGAATGTAAAAAGAAGATGTTTGGGGTAACGTGAAGTTTGTTGAGCAGAGTGTTTTTAATCCCCTCAGTAGTTTGTGCAGCACATGTCGCAGAGTACTTATCACAGCTGAGCAGATGGTGATATGAGCTTTTAATACCATTCAGCAAACATTGTGTGACTTGAAACTTGTTTTGAATGCCAGTAAAACAAAACTCATCGTGTTCTCAAATGCAAAATTAAACCTGAATCTGAGACTGAGTCAGTAAGATCTTAAAATCTTTTCTTTCCTTTGAGGCAAAAAAGGAAACTTGTTGCCATGACTTTTCTGTCTGCATTGGATTATTTGTGATGGAGCTCTGAGGTTCAAATCAAACCTTAAAACCTTCTCACATTGCTGTGCATGTGTCTGCTCGGGTTGGATGGTCAGCTTTGTCCTCCCACAGGAATATTTTCCCTTATAAAGCTATTCTTGGTCTGCTTCCAACTTATCTACGGACCGGAATCATTCAAATAAGTCCAGGAAGTTAATATTTCTGTTCCAAAACAAATATTCCTTTGATCCATCATCAGTGTCAGTGCTGCATTAGGATGAAGGCATTTAAATGTGAAGGGTTTCCTGTTTGGAATCAGCTGCAACCCCGAATCTAAAGAAGCCAATTTATTTCAAGGAATTGAAGCTAATTTGAAACATACTGGGAGGAAATATGTCAGAATTTTTTTTTTTAATTTCACAATTGAAGTTTAAAATTGTCATATTTTAGAGCTCCTTTGAATCATATATTTGCATGTACTGTATATATTGTCTTGTGTTATTTGAGCTCAACTGCTTATCTTGACTGAAAATGACCTTCCTTAAGAGTTTTTATCTCCTGGTTGAATAAAAGTTCACTGTAGTGAATGGTGATGCGAAGTTAATTAAAAATTGTTTTTATCTTTCCAGCTGATATGTCGAAGATTAAGTATAATCTTAATACAATCTTCTAAATAAATTGATTTTAGGCACTGCTGGCCAAACAACCCACAATAATTCAGACTCAACCTGGAAATTTCCACTAAATCTGAGTTTCAGAGTGTATGAGGGTTTTTGTTCCAGGAAGATTAAGCAAATCCGACCACTCCTGGGTGACACTAACAGGGTAATCTGCACAGCAGAAATATGTATGCTAATAAACTAAAATGGTGGACAATTTACCACAGTGTCTTTCAGCTTGCTGTGTTTTTGTGATATAGAATCCGAACATGTGATCAGAAGTTGTGGCTTCAAAGTCAAACCGGTCAGGTCAACTTTCTCCTCTTTCGGTAAACGGTAAATCTGCCACCTGCTCTCATCTCATGTTGTCGGATCATTTGGAAACACCGCTCTGCGTCCTTGATCTCCTTCTATCTCCTGCAGACTCTTCTCCTGCTCCAGCGTGGCCCCACCACAACTCATCTCTGTCTTGTAGCGACTCTATGTGATATTTCCATGTTGTCCTTGAAACTGCACGCTTTCAATGTCACCTCCCACCGCAGTTCCCCCCACCGCTCCTCTGATTTAGACACCGTGTTCTTCCTCCCTTCTTCTCTCGCCACTGATTGTTCTGCACCACATATGGCAGCACAGATTGGCTATTTTATGTTTTACTTGGTGCACTGGAACAGTCTGTCCTTGTGCTCCTCTCACCTCCATCTCCTCTCAATATACTACCTCTCTATTACATTTCTCACCTCGTGGCCACTTTTGCTTCATCGCGTTGCCAGTTCCTCTTTTGCTTGCTCAACAATTACGTGCTCATTAACCGCGGGAGTTCAGGTGGCTGAGAGAGATGTCAGTGACAGGGCTGGAGGCCTCGCGGAGGTGGCCTGTTACCGTGGTTCCTTTATTGACAAGTCAGCCCGCCTGTCTGCCAGCCTGCCTGGTCCTGAGGAGCAGCTGTGTGGTGCTGCATGCTGATGAGCGTGGAGTCATCCGGCAGGAAAATGAAAAACGCACAAGTGGGAGTGACGAAAGGATGCAGCAGTATGTTTTCACTCAACTTTAGGATATAAGAGGAAGAGAAGGACGAGATGGAGAATTGAGCACAGGTCATTTCTTCCAAATCCCCGCTCCTCAGCATGGGAGATTAGACGCCTGTGCTCTCCAACAAGACGAGAGACTGAGGCACACTCCTGTGTCTAATCCTCCTCTTTTAAACTGCTGAGAGTGCAGTACAAAGTGGGGTGAGAGTCTGTGTCCACATAAAGTGGCCTGTGCAAAACACAAGCGCGTAGTTCAAAACAAACGGAGCTCCGTCCAACAATCGCCTAAGTCTTAAATCTCTGCCAGAGCCCACCGCATTTTCCTGCCTGTCGATACGCTCTCCCTCCATCACATCGGCAGAAATTAAGTCAGCACAGTCTCAGAAACACCCCTCCAACCCTCATTAACTTCTCTGCCCGGGTGATGTCAGGCTCAGACACACTTGTGACACTTCTACACTCACAGCACAATCCTCTCTCCCACTCAATTCACCGGCTAAATAGACCTCCCACCCAGCATAGAGAGGCTTTTAATAAATGGGCAGGCAGTGGCCAATTTAATCATGCTAATGTGTATGTTACAGTGGGCGTTGCGTCGGGTATTTGATCACCATACTGGCTCAGTGGAAAGAGCTTGGAGCTGAATCTCTTGGTGGAAGGACAGAGGAAACTACTCGAGCCTAAGCACAGAATCAAGTCAAAGCTAAATGCTTTGTTTGACTTAAAGGTGAGGCTTGTTGTTGGGTCTATTTTAGTCATAAACATCTGGCACAGTGATGTCAAGAATGTAATCCGCTCCACACCACGTGGACTATAAGCCTGGATAGAGAGGTTCCGAGAGGGTCGCCGGCTCACAAGGATCAGAGAGACAATGAGACAGGCTGAGAGACAGATGAGCAGGTGGAGAAGTGAATGCATCGAGACAGCCGAGGCAACAGGAAATGGCTTCGTACAGAGCTGCCCCGAGTGCTCAGAGTGAATAAAGATGAAAGGAGGGAGGTGCAGGATTGAATAGATTGCTCACACTGAGAGGTTTTAGTGGCCAGAGGGGAAGAATGCAGCTCTGCAGAAGACACCGGCGTGCTCAGACCTGTGATGCTGCTGCTAAAATATTCACCTGAAAACTGACCCGAGTCTTCAGTGTCATTAGCACAAAAATCCTGGAAGAAATAGTTCAAACTCCACCGACCTATTTATGCAATCATGCACCTGCTTGGCTTTGCCAGACAACAAGCTGTGGATAAAGCCCTGTGTGTAATTATCTCCTTATCGCCGCAGCATAGGCACTTATCAGCTATTTCTCACACAAACCTTCTCTGCACACGGCAGCTCACACCCAGATTTTTTGGGCTTGTTTGGTTGTATATCTGTAAGACATTTGATGATAATCTATCAAATTTAATTAGCATTCTAGAAATGCCTCAGTCAGAACTGCAGATATTAAACAGGAATCAACACTTTATTAGAGGCTTGTGCTATTTTTATTTATCTCTTTCAGCTGTTGTGACAACTTGTTGCTCTTCTTTATGAGCCGACACAGGAGAGGAGCATTATTGAGGTAATTCAGTGATCTAGATAGCAGAGTCCATCTTTTATTCTCCTGCCTTCCCTCGGACCCTCTTCATTTTTAGACATCAGCACTTAATCTTTTTCAGCTTTGTTTTTAATACAAAATTCACATAATAAACAATTGTGTTTGATGGATGACACAGACTGAAGCAGCACTTTTCTTAACTGAGATAAACAAATGTAAACAATTCTGAATGAGGGATATTAAAAAGGGATGAATTGACACTTTAAATGGACATGCGAGCCAATTTTATATATCCTTGCACATATCTGTTAGTACGAGGCTGGTTTCATCCTCATTTATTCTAAATGCAAATCAGGATGGTGCCTGTTGGTTCTGCATTAAATCAGGGGTCGGTTGTGTAAATGATCTGTATGCACAGAAGCAGGTATGTTTATAGGAGGAATGTGCAGCAAAGGCTTGCATACCTCACATAATATAGAACCTCAATACACACATTTTTAGAGCAAGTCAGGCCTGATGTGATGAAGTACGGCCAGACAACATTTGACAGCTCTACATGCTCTTTACACACTACCATTAATACGTACACATTACCTTAGACAAACTACATTGTCAAAATGTTCTCAGGCCTGTTAGTATTTTTTTCATGCATAAGTTTGTCTTTTTTGCTGTTGCCGGAGGGACGTGTCAGTATGTTTGTAAAATCCATCTCTACAGAGTCGTAGCTTCTGTTTCCATTTGCTAGTTTAGAGAGAACAAGAGAACAAGATGTTGATGGCCTGTGTCCGAAATGTGTTTATACTTCTGGACAAAAGTACTGCTGGACACAGTTTATTCGTTTCTGGATGTTTGTTTGAACCTCTCACAGCCATTTCTACTTAACTCTAACCTCCCGGGTTTCCTCTGTGTTACTTTTTCACAGGATATGTTGACACTTCTTGGAGTAATAATAAAACTGTGATTCCCCCCCCCCCCCAAATAGCTCTCACGATGTAGACTCAAACTAAATTTGCTGCCTTGCCTTCATTCCCTTCACCCCCGTGCTTCTGGCCTGCTGCTCCTCAGCCAGACAGAAACCTCTCAGCCACCTGATCTAACCAGGTAGGCTGGGACAGCCAAATACAATTTTTATGATTGCTGTGAATGACCCTCAAGGCACTGTGTGATTGTGTTTGAGAAGTGAAACCAGGTTGAAACATCCTGTGTGAAATCTGTGTCATAAGTGTGCTGTGGGGGAAATGGCTCTCCGGGCCCCTCCTGCTCTGCCCTGCTTCCAGCTTCACAGGCAGCCTCTGCTGTCAGGATAAAAGAAAAATCACACACAGGGTGCAGCAGGCTTCCTGATGTCGACCGTCAGGCTCTGAGCGCATGTTCACAAGCAGCAGCTCTGTTTCTGTCTGTCTGCTGCAGATAACAGCACAGAGAAAGATGGTGACAGCACACAGTATTGACACCACGGCCCGTCTGAGAGAAAGACTGTGTGGAGCTTTGAATGAGGAGAAGCGAAGACCTTTGTTCTGCGGTTATGAGTGGTGGAGCTGTTCATACGGATGGCTGCCCTTCACTTGCTACATCATAAATACATGAAGTGCACTTTGCAACAGTTAATGGGTTCGTTGGTTTTTCTCTGTGTAAAAACAGATACTTATAAAAGTCACAGGAACTCAAATTTCCAGGAAGTCTCTCACAAAGACGTTAATCAGTTTAACTTAGAGTTTACTGTGCAGACGACGCAAGAACTTTGAACTCTAACTCCCTTCTCAGCAGACGCAGCTCAGACTTGGTTCGTCATGTCGCAGCTTGCAAACAGGTCAGGGCTCGCGTCCCTGCTGCTGCACACCGCTTTGGCCACGTTCAGACTGACATTAGTCCAGCATGACAAAACACACCCTTCACATTCGGATTAAAGGCCCTGTCCTTTATATTAGAAAGGGCATAACATAAAGGGAGGGATGATGGGGCCAGGGCCATATTTTCATGCCTATTAGCCATCAGAGTCATGGATCTGTTGCACAGATTTCCTGGATTCATGTCCATAATGTCATCTGTACATGAAGCAGCTCATCAATTTGCTCTGAATGCCCCATTACTTGATTAAAAAGTGCACCTCCTTGTATATTTTGCACTGTAAAAATCTCAAAATCTGTGAGGCCACAGGTCAGGTTATGTTCTCCTATCTCCAGAATGAGCCAACCCCTCATCTAAACCTCATCCCCCATCCTCAGCAATACATTCCCCAAGTTTGACAAAGATCTGATAAAGATAGGAGTGTCACAGTAGATTTCTTGATTAGTTATTGGGAGAAATGATTTTTCTACATGCGCTGCTTATGTTTCTGAGCCCAAATCTGGATGCGTGACACAGATTTCGCCAGGCTCTTGTGCAACCCACATAAAACCAGGTTACTCGCAGTGTGAACCCACTGTGACAGCACACCATGCACATTTGAGTCATTTTAAATACCTAATTTCACATGAAAGTAGATCAAACCCCACATAAGCAGGTTATCGAATTATTTCAATCAGTCTCTTGATTGTACTTTTCATTTTGAAGAAAATTGAGTGTTCTAACTTTAAATCTGTCTTTTCGTTTCAATCCCCCTCAATTGCATAAAAGCTCTTAAAAAGTAATATGCTTTTAATTAGGATATCACTTGACAAAAAGCAATTTCCTTGTAATTTCAGGTGTTTATTTCTCTCTCTAAGTGTGCTATTTTAGCCAGTGCAATCCCCACCTGTCCCACGACTGGAGCTGCTTATAAAAATCACAGACACTCCTCTCCGGTGAAAGTGTTGGGAAAGAAAAACACCTCGCTGTAATTAACAGTGTTTTGCTCTTCTTTTGCCCCAGTATTTCTCCACTCACCTACATTTACAGGCTTTTAGCGAGCTCGTGTCCACAGCCACTTAAAATAACACACGGAATAATTACCAGGCAAGGATAACAAGCAGCCTGCGTACGGAGGGCAGAGGTGGCAGTTTTTCAACAGTTTTCTCGAGATGCGGTCCTGTTAGAAAGACTGTGAAAGAAAGTGTGAGTAATAAGATGATAACATCGATTGATTGAGTTCATCTGGAGGAGATGTATTTTCAGGCTGGAACAAAAACAAATGTGACGTGTTGAAACGCTAACAGAGTCCCTGCTGCGACGCGTTCATATTCACAAAATGACTGAAATTAACTGAAAAAATAAGACAACAGCACCGAGTAAAACCTGAAAACTGTCTGCTAATGATAACCACATGAATGAAACTTGGACTACCTGAGATCTCTTTCCAATTCCATTAAATCCTGCCCTCACTTCGACAGCTGAAGGGATTTTGAAATGACAGACAAAGAACTTCAGTTTCACTTATTTTCATCCACATCATTCCTGGCACCTTTTCTAACCAACCTAGGTTTTGAGGAGTGTCTTTGTTTTTAATTTGTGTGATTTTTAACATGAAGAAAGACACATTTTCTATTTTGTGGCTGTTTATGCATGTTAGTGCATGAAAGAAAGAAAAAAGAAAAAATGTCCCACAAACTGAGTGATAAGACGAGTCACTAATGGTGCAGCTGTTAAAGAGCTCCAAGTGAGGTTTACTTTAATTTACTCAAAACAACCTAAAGCCATTAGCTGCTGGATGTCTTTCCTGGACTTTATATTGAAATTCATTTCTATAAATTCCTCTTCTGTGACAGTAACAGAAGAAACTGTGATTCCCAAAGGAATTGAACCTGTGGCTTAACACCCAGAGCTAGGCAGTCATTGCTGTGATAATGAACACACCTCGGGTTATGTTGCTTATATTAGAAATGCGGAGGAACGCTCCTCCTTTGGAGCAGCTGTAACCCTTTAGTATGAGCACCAAAGCATTTCTTATTTCACATGACTGGAAACTACAGCTACTCCCACTATAGTGGAAGTGTCTTGCTGCACAAAGCCTGTAAAGTTCCTTATTCATGGTCTTTGTGTAGGTCTCATTACACAGGCTTGTACACTTTACTTTCTTTAAACCTACAACTAAAAACTTAAGGGAAGTCCCGGTTGGTGCTTGCTCGTTGCTCATCTTTCATATTCATCTCATGTGATTGTTGCCCAATCTCAGTTCTTCCCCTTGGCTCTATCCTTCTGCTTTGCAGAGGTTGGGCGCCTCTTCTCTTTTAGGGATCAGGGAGTACGGGTCGTCTTGCCCTTCAGCCGAAACATCACATGCCGTTTGCATGGCTAGATGACCGATCCTCCTTCATACCTATTAGAGAAGGGATACCGTATCTCTGCAAAACTGAGTTTATATATGCAAATTCACTGAACTTTAGAGTTCACCGTGTTACTATTCTCTCTACAAACCTTTTAAAGAAGCTCTCTTAATGCGTCAGAAACTGAGGTTTACACTGCTGAGGTGTGTGCAGCGTTTTTATCCAAAGGCCTTTTGGTGTTGAGTCTTATTTTTTCCAGGCATAAGGGGACAGAACTTAAGGATCTGAGGCTGGTGTCTTGATCTACCTCCTGAACTACAACCACAGAGTATGTGGCCCTAACTTGTCTTAACATATCAGTGGTTAGTTTTCATACAGTATTCACTGATCTGCATTTCTCCCAGAACTTGAACTGTCTGGTAAATATTTCAGAAGCAGCAGCAGCAGTGGTCGGTGCACTGTTTGCTTGTAATGGGGAGTGACATTTCTGAGCACGCTGACGCACTCTGCCATGGCAATAGGCAGTTTTTTTTTTTTTTGGGGGGGGGGGGGGTTTGTCTGCTGAGTACAGACGTGGCTTTGTGTACTGTATGTCTGCTGTGTGTGTGTTAAGGAAAATGCGTGCAAACCTACAGAGCTGAGGGTCATTCCTGTGTTTGTGTGCCAGGACACATGATGATGCTGAATGCAACAAACCAAGCAGAGCAACTGTTATTGTGAGTGTCGTCCTCTCAGCTACAGTCTCATATGCCAGACTCTCATAATGTGGCCTCATTCCCTTTTTCTCCATTATTTCTTTTTCCTCCTTTAATCTTTTTTTCTCTTCCTCTCCCCTGTTCTGTCGCTGTGGGCTCCTGATGATCTATCTCCCCACTTTTGTCTTCCTCCCCCTCCCCTCACACTGTCCTGTTCCACTTCTACAATCTGTTTCCCCCCTCTCTCTTTTTTTTCCCTCTCCCCCTCTTTTTCCTCTGCAGCCTCAGTGTTCCTCTGTGTGAATAGCTGGGATGCTTTTGTAGATGGTTTCCATAGAGACGGGCCATTTGAACAAGTCGTCATTCACGTCCGTTTGCTGTAAGCTGGAGAGAGGCCATGTTATCTCCCCCCGACACACAGGCAGACCTGCGCCCCTCAATCACAACAGACTGTAACCAGCAAATTGTGCAACTTAAAGTTGGAGCTTAATTACAAACGGCACCGTTCACCTCCCTTCACTGAGCATTTCAGCATTACAGCATTATTTCAACCGAGGCACAAGGAAATGATTAACATCGGTGAATAATTACAAAAAAAATAGTTAAACCATAACTTATTGAACTTTTCATGAAAGCTCCTTTTTTCTCTCGCAAGCAAGTGAACTCACTAAAACATAGCAAAGATCATTTGCAGAGCAGTTGTTTGCAATAATTGCATAATTCTCTTGTAATTTTTATTACTTTTGTTAGAAAATAAAAAGTCACTGCCGTGTAATAACAGGTTATTTAACCCTAACTGATGCTTCTCAATCCAACAATCGTGTTGAGGACATCTCCCATGATCGTCTCTGTCTAAGAAAGGTTCACTTATTGGTCTGCATCAAGCAAAGAAAACAAACAAAACTGCTTAAACTACAAAAGATGGGTTCAAAATGGTCCAATGCGCTATTAAAACCTTGAAGGTTTAGTGGCATGTTATCATTCAAGAGAAATTACTGTCCTAACCAGAAACCACAGCTGTTGGCTTAAGAGGAAAAACACAATGACAACAAACACTGCGCTGGTCATCCATGAGAGAATTCTTCCACTGGAATGGCTTTGATCTCTGCTCATTTCTGGGATGTTATATCTGGGAAAACTCCGGCCACAAACAGCAGGTGATTGCCAGTTAAAGCTTTTAACGCAGCACAGTCTGAAGGCGATCCAAAGCTGGTTTGTTAACACAAGTAAAAAGACCTTAGGAAAACCACTTATCAATAAAAAAAAGACGACATATAGCATAACGATTGGACTCTAAAGCAATAGATAAAGGTCACGTGGGCTTATGAGTCCAGATTTACCCTGTACCCATCATGTCTTGTGCCCACCATACAAACCTTTAGGGGCGGCTGTATGATCTGAATTTGTTTCACCAACGTTCTGTTAATCAAAAAATTATTTGCATTGCCTGAATAAACTGGATCACTAGATTTTTCCATCAATGCATCTTTGTCTTCTCTGATATTCCAAGATGGCAGTGTCGGGATTCCTCAAGCTCAGATCACGAAAGAGTGATTTTCACACATGGAGAAGCCAACACGGAGTCCAGACCCTTTGAGAGCTACGCAGCGGTCCCACGCTTATTTTGTTAATAAAAGATCTCGGCAGAAAAATTATCTCAGCTCTCGAAGGAAATAAATGCTGTAACATCTCATGAGTGTTAATTTCGTCAGCTTTTGTTAATTTAGTTTTAGTCTTCGTCACAATGTCGAAAATCAATTTTAGTCTTAGTCAAATTTTAGTCATTTTAGTCAACACTGTGCAGAATAGAACTTCTCCACACACTAATTCTCTTTTTTACATATATCACACTGCCCAGCTCCAACAAACCGCATACCGGTATCCAAGCCCGACGCCATGACTGGATTGCAAAGTTAAAGACATGTTATGCAACTTTTTCATGGTCATAAAATTGCTTGGCAATCATCAGTTTGCTTGGCTGACCCGTTCCGATGAAAACGGTGACATTTCCATCTCCATCTGGTGGCCCTAGCCCGAAACAGCGCTTGCAACTTTGCCTGTGGCGCCGCGTGCTTTGTTTAGCTCTGGAAGTCTCACGACACACGAGAGCCGAGAACTACTGCTTCACAGCAGGTCGTAAAGGGCTCTGAGCCGAGCATACAATGATATAGTACAAGACAAACATGCACATATGGTTTACAATTCATTCTTTGCTTTTATACTGCTTTGATAATTACTTTTACTACATACCTTTGAAGGCATCGCGAACCTCCGTCGTCTTCTCCAACTCTCTGCCAGTGTCTTGAAAAATAAACCGTAAATTGCCTCTGGTGGGTTTACGACAGTCTGGCTAGACTGTCGCCTATTTTCTACGGAGCTCCCCCTACAGCTTTGGGGTGTGTATTGCATGGTAAACAAACCCCGTATTACTGAGCCCTGCTACGGTTAAGTTATAGCTAGCTATCGGCTATGTTACTTGACATGGGAAGGGCCTAAACTCAACTGAACTACCACTGATTGAGCCGCGCGAGGCACTGTGGGACAGGCGCCGTGCAGGGACAAACAGGGCAACAGCGCGTAATCTTCTATGAAGTTCAAGAAACACTTATATTAACAATTAAAAATTACAAATTAATTATAAACAATTACATTTTTTAATGTCCATTCGTCCATGTCTTGTAAATTTCGTCTTGTCTTAGTCTCGTTAACGAAAATCATTTTTTATTCTCGTCATATTTTTATTTTCTGGAAGCAATTTTGTGCGTCATCGTCACGGGAAAAAGGGGCGTTAACGAAATATTTTCGTCATCGTCCTGGTTGACGAAATTAACACTGATGAGCTCATTAAAATAAGGACGTGGACACGTGAGCCGGAATCTAAACTAAAAGGGGTCCAACGAAATATTAAAGTCAATCTTTTTCTTTTTTCTTTTTTGTTGGAGTTCAAATCCCTGCATCTGTTTTAAATTTCTTCTAGACCTGCAATGTAAAGCTGATGGAAAATAAGACACCGCTCAGTCAGTGGCACTATCAGGCCTGGAGAGGATTACAAATACGCCCGCAGTCTGAGCTGGGCCTGGTACCGTTGTCATGGCCACATCACTGTCTTCCAGGGTGGGAGTTTTGGAGGATGTGGCGACAGTGTTTTTCTGCTCCCCCGTGACAGTTCGGTTCTCTCCTGTCTGGCAATGAGGTTAATGAGCCATGCAGAGGTGACCGCTGGTGAACAGAAACATGATGCTCAGCTCCCTGAGGAGCATCGTCGTGTCAACCGAACTCAAAGACGCACTCAGAAACACAACTTTTTGCCCAGTTTTTCTGTACTTTCAACATTAAATGGGGGGAAAAAATACTGATTTACACACATAACTTGACGCAAGAGGCTGTTTTTCCTTAAAGGAAATAGACACTGACACTGAGTGGTGTTTCTTTGGTCAACGGAGAAAGAATCCCACACATCGTTTTATGTGAAACTGTAAATTTCACCACTCTGGGTTTTATGTTTAGAAAGTGGCATTTACTGGAATCTACTGTTCTCCAGACTGCGGGTGCATTTTTCACTCTGCGAGTTTGGAGAAGTGACTCAAAGGGCAACTCCAGAGTAGTCTCGTGATACTTCAGCTGGGGAAGACAAAAGGCCACTTCGCCCTGACACGGAAGCTCGTTTGCATTGCAGTGAGGGGGTTGCCCTTTTGATTCAAATTCTAAGAACATGACACCTTCTTTCTTTTAATTATTCTGGTTTTTCGCGCTACTCTTCCAAAAGGTGGGAGGTGGCGGAGGTGTTTGGTCAGGAGGAAAATGTCAGCGTGTCACTGATCACCCTCCACTCTGTCATCTGCTATCTGCTGTTGAGATGTTTGAGTTGTGATGGTGTCGGTGCCTCAGGCCACGGCCTTCCCACAGCTTCCCGACTGGAGGATCGGTGCCACACAGTGCCACACAGCCTCGTTTGGCATGTTGACAGCTAACGTAAGAAACATGTAAGTGGCATTCTCAAAAGAAGACATAAGCTATTTACAGCCTTTTTGCATCATTACACAATACAAGCTGCTCTCAAATCTGGTGGTGTGACAGCAGATCCTTCTGTATCACCCACCAGGAGCAGCACACAGAGCAGTCTGCGGCTGTGGGGGTTGCTTTCTCACCTTTATCACTAATGCTGAGTGCAGGAGAATTGATTTGGGCTCTGGGTACTTTTAATCGCCACCTGAGTGTTCCTGCTTTTGAGCTGTGAGCTTGTCATTGTGGTTAGGTATACCAGTGCCAACATGAAGCCTTAATCGATGGCTACAAGAAATCAGGAAAACGTTTGATAAACAGTATATATTGAGGGCTGCATTCCACTTCTGCACCTGCACGTGGTAGTTAGGGGTAGAACTTCCACTAAATGGAATGCAGCCCATCATAAATTGAACTGTGCTTGTCCTATTTCATGTCAAAATGTCATAATGTGACATTTGACAATATTTTTTTTTATTGTTGTTGAGGTAAATCTGTGCTTGAAAAGAAGCAAGATGTTCAGTCCTAAAAATGTTTTCGACTATTTTCCCACACAAATAGACAAACATAAATAAATGAACAACAGCTAGCAAATTAAAATGATAGAAAATACAAAGCTAAATCAATCTTAACATTTCTTTTGCAGAAAAATGACCTTGTTTACTTTGTCTGGAAATGTCTCCTGATTAGCTTCTGGTGATGTTAATTCCAGCTCCTTTCAGAGAGCCAGATCATTTGGCTCGGCTCACCAAAAAGAGCCGGCTCTCAAACGGCTCTTCACTTAGTGCCTCCTCCAGCGGTCTTAAGTTAGCCAAATTTGTCAAAAGTACGTGTGGCTGCACACATTTGTACAGTATATTGCTGACATGATTCGCAGTAATCGTTGTACGAAAACATGAAGCATGAGACATCATTACATATCTGAAAGATTTATTTATACTCAACTTACAAATTTGAAGAGACAGAGCTCGTCTGAATACAAGCCAAGAGATGCTTGTATGTTATGGAAATACCTTTATAACATGTGATGTAGATTCCACCTCTGATTTTACTAAATTATACTTTCTTTCCTTTCCTTATTGTAACGTTAAGCCACAAACCTTTGAGTGAGTAAACCAGGTTTTATTGAACAACATGTTCAGATTCAGATATACTTTATTAATCCTTATGGGTAAATTCTTTGACGGTGTAACGGTGTTAATATGAAGGCTAGGAATGCACACATTAAAAAGAACACAGTTATACATCTACATAGTGATTATGGAAGTGGAAATGGGAAAAATGTATAACAATAACAAGAAAAATAGATCAACTAAGTACATACATATACATATATACTATTTACTTTGTGTTTATGTTGTGTTTATGTGTGTGTACATGATAACTTATTAATTATTGCCCAGTCGGTTCAAAGTAAGACTGTCATAGGGAGGAGTTACAGAGCTTGATAGCCACAGGTAGAAATGATTTCCTGTGGTGCTCCGAGGTGGAAAGAGTCTCTGGCTGAATGAGCTCCTGTGACTGACCAGCACGTCAGCAGCTTCTTTGAAACATTTGTTGCAGTTCAGGGATCTTTTCTAGAGAAATGCAGCCAGACTTTTTGGCTGTTCGGCTTTGGGCATGTTTGCCATATTTTACAGAAATCTGATGTTTCCAAGCAGAGAAACGCATTCGGATGCTTCTTCCGTTGTCTGTAACATCCGATTCAGAGCATCAGAGGGCAAAATTCATCATGGGAAAAGTTTTCTGAGACGTAGATGATTTGATGAGGCAAAACGAGTCCATAAATGCAACAATCACACAGAAAGACCAATTAATCGTCGGGCTGATTGATCGGCCCTTTAAGGGATAATCAGCATTGGCTGCTGATTACTACGAGAGGCCAGAGAGCAGTGCAGGAAGCCTCGTCAGTGTGGCTGCCATGAAACAATGTTTTTGATTACTTGAGAACACTTATTTAGTAGAAGTTGATTAGATAATTAGATTTGATCAGATGCGAAAGAAAGAAAATCCCAAAAATATCACTGACTAAACGTTATAAAAGGTTTGCTAAAAACCTGTTTATTCTTCTTATTATGGTAAAATGTTTTTGTTTTTTTAATTTCTTCTTTATTTATTATCTTTCTGCAGTTGTACTGTAATTGGTTTATTGATTGTTTCATCTGATTCATCCTTTATCATAACTTCCTGACATTTTTTATTATTGTTGAATGCAGCTAACTTTAACTTCTTCTGTGTTCTTAATCCATCTTTTTAAAGTGCCTTTAAATTGCATTTAATTAGTTTGAAAGGTGCCATACAAATAAAGTTTGATGATCACCATTCCCCGTTACAGAATGCACATTAGAAACCACATCTGTTGACCACTAATGAACAGAGCAGTTTGATGTTTTCTTACTGTCAAATTAAATCAACTTTTATTTTATATGTCTCAATATTTCGTTTGTTCGCAGTAAACTCATAATCTGAATAAGCAGCCCTGATTCGTTCTCCTTATTTCGTATTGATTCTTCTCCACAATTGATAGAAAGTGAACCAAAATGCAGTGCTGTGTCTGGAAAATGTCTACTTTTCAGTCGGTGTGAGAAAATGATGAAAGCTGAGCTCCATTTCGTGACATCCCACTGCACCAGTGCCAGCATTAAAATGTCTCCTTCTCATGGGGGTATTTAAATGTTTCGAGACAAGATTTATGAGCACCTGGCGACATATTCATCGATCAGATTAATCAGTGGCTTATCCCCCTCTGCATGCATCGTGTGGTTGTGTTGTTAAGAGGTAAATTTAATTATATCGTTTGCTACACTGTGAGGAAACAAACACAGGATGCAGTAAAAGAGCACATGCTCCGCTAAAAGCAGTGATATAAAAGCTATTATAAAAGCTAATATAAGGATATAATAGCTTTAACTTCACGTAAACGCGTTATGTAATGATTACAGTAAACGCTGTTTTCTCATTAGCACTTTATGTTGAAAGCAATAAGAGATCAGCGTTGCCTGATTGTTGTGCGTTTAGCTCGTACTCCCCTACTTCTTCTCACAACTTTCTCACAACTACATCTTGTTTAAGACTTAAGTCACCACAGGGAAGGATTAGGTGGATTATTGATGCCAGGCATTTCTCTGCAGTCACATGGACTTTAAGTATGTTGGGAGCCCACGAATCCTGACTGGTGCCTCACTCTGGAGCTGCTTTTACTGCGAGCACGGCTTCACCATACCTCTGCCAAAATTAGACCGGTTGCCACCGCTCAGCGAGGTCTGCGAGTTTTATAGACCGGTTGACACTGGAGCTGATTGCAGTGTGGCTGTTTTTATATGCACCATGGGCAATTTACCAGAAAATGTGTCAGAAATGTCAGCCGGGCGCCACCACGTTCATTAGCCTGTCTGCTCACAGAGAAATGTTGTGTTCCGCTTGTTTTTGGGGGGATTTTACGTCACAACCTGTGTGTTTCTGCTGGAGGATCATCAGTTGGTTGGGCTCGGATCCTGCTGTTTTAAGCATTGTGTCTCTAACGTATTCCTTTCCCCTTTCACCCCATCCTCTCGGTGTGTGTCCTGAGCTCACGCGCTGCTGATTAATCTGCCCTGAGTGGTCAACCTGAAACCACACACACACACACACACACACACACACACACACACACACACTCACACACTTGTTTATATACACACACAAATTGGATTAGAAGGGTTTGAACCTTGCCCAGATGCTGTGCGGTAGGTCATATAATAGCTGACCTCCGCCATAGAAACCTCATTAAGGAAAACTAGCCTTTTTTCCTGGAGGTCTCTGTTGCTTTTTCTTGGTTTCGTATTTTTGCTGGTTTGCATCCAGTCAGCATTGTTGCAGATATCAGGCTTCACTTCCTGGAATTCAGAGCTTTTTCACAGCAGTTTTTCTGCAAACACATTCACTTCCATTTCCCCCCACTTTCATTGTCGTACTATCCTGCAAAACTGGGACTTTTTTTCTTACATTCTTACAATTCTTTTCAGAAGATATGTGACATTAAAAAGGTTGTAACAATGACAGAAACTTAGAAATATGTGGCATATACAATAAAACTATACAGTTCAGTTCAGATTAGATTAGTTATAAAATGCTAATAGGCAACAAAATGAATTTCAAAGCTCTATAAAGAGAAAGTTAACAAGTTTAATAAAATTACAATTAATTACAGTCCGGATCATCATTCTTCTGCCTAAAGCATTACCAGGTCACCTTTAACACAAGAAAGGGCGACAGAGTATAGAATCGGACTCGGATAGTATTTTTATCCCTTACAAGGGTAAAATGGGGTGTTTGCTACATCTGGTGCTCCATTTGTTATTTTACAACGAGCCCTTTTTGTGGCTCTGCTTGTTTTAGGCCAAACTTGGCTCAGGCCGCACCGAGCAGCCCTAATAAACATGTTTGTGTGTTTGAGGCAGACTGGGAATGCAGCAGCATGCCGGTGTGTTTGCAGTAAAGAGTGAAAACGAGCTAAATGATCCTCAGCCCACGCAGCTTTTGACAAGTGTCTGTGGGAGCAGGGCCGGTCTCCCCTTTCTCTCCTCTCGACTTTCTTTATTGCGTTTCAGTCTGCATTTTATTTGAGAATGATATTCCAAACCAATCGGCGCATGTTCCCTGCTGCTGTTGCCATTCACCATGTTTGCCCGAGCTGGCCTCCGTCTCGGTGCCTCTCCCTTTTCCCAACTTCCACTCCCACTCTCAGTCTTTTGTTTCCCCCTCTGTAGATAAGCCTACACACAGCAGCAGGTGTTCACACTTACACATGAGATTACATCTCACAGTGAGTCAGTAATGAGAGATGAGGAGGCCTGCTTATTAGGTGTGGTGATAAATTTTCCATTTAGTATTTGTTTGTGTGTCGCTGCAGTAGAGACGGAAACCTGAGCCCATTCTGTCTCATAAGTCATAAGTTATTTAGGTGCTTTTATTGAACCTTTGTCATCATGATGGTGGTATATAATAACAGCAAAAAGGGATGAAAATATCTTCTTGAGCATCTTAAAACGCTTTTATTAAAATCCATATTTTGACCCTTTTTTCTCCTCCTGACAAAACGTCGTTGATGACTCAACTTGCAGGTTTTAGGGCATTCTCACTCAGCCTTCCTGCATCTTAAAATCTCAATTCCTTCTAAGCTAAAGTAACACTAGTGGCTGCTTGAGTCCTAAATTGTGTTTTAGGTTGTTGGTTTTCATTGGGATCAATCGAACAATCAGCAGCTCCATCGACCGACTGAACTGGTAGATCAGTGATCCTCGAGGGCCACCATCAATGTCATTTTTGTTAATATGATGGCAAGTTACTGTTATTTCATGTAGTTTGTACGGTTGCCCCGAGGTACAAAAGCAACAGCTCGGTACAGAAATACGATAACAAGCAAACAATGGGAACAACAAGTAAATAAAACAGAAAACTCAAAAAGTATTCAGCTGAGGACACAACGTTTGTTGTGGATCCTTGTTGAAACCTTGTGTTTTTGGCAGCTCAGAGACCTTTAAAGCAACTGATATCTCATGGTCCAGTTGGTGATGGCAAATAACTTGTATACCATCAACCCACCACCAACTCTTTAGTTCTTTATCAGTGTTTTCCCTTTGGGATAACTACACCAGTCTTTAGTCATGTTTTCTCCCTTTGCCTAACCTTAACTTTTCTTCCATGTACCTTTAACACCGGTAATGTGGCCATTCTTACGTGCAGCATGTTGATAGATGTAAATTGCTCTTTCTAAGCTCTAAAAACACAACGGTACATTTATCAAGGTGATTACAATCTAAAACAAACGCGACTTTAATTACTTACTTCATTGCATTAAATCACAGTTAAAAATATACCCAGGTTGGTCTAGTTTGTGCTTATTCTGCACCCTTTTTCTTTATTCGACTTCGCTGCCTGTCACTGGACAGCAAGCCCAGCCCGTCATGGATGAATGGAAAAAAGAGCACTGACATTCAAGTTGTCTACTTGACTGATCTGGAAATGAAATTTTGGTGAGGCTGCATGACACCAAAACTCGTAACATGCTGTCCAAGAACAAAGGCGATTATATCTCCTGCGGTCATTCCTCTGGTTCAGGTAACTCTCATGATTGGACAGGGCTGATTGAACAAGCTGCTCCGCCTAACTCCCTCTACATCTGACTCCTTAAGCACTCCGATGCCCTCACATGGCATTTCTCTTTGTTCAAGTCTGGCCCAGAGCGGCTCTTTTCTCAACAGCTAAACAGGCATGTGACTCCAGATTAAAGGCAGCGGTATTAACTTCCTGCACTCTGCCTCCCCCTCTTTTGTTGCACTTGGAAGAACTAAAGCCATCCCTGGACAAAGAGGGAGTTAAAGGGGTATTGGGACTGCCCCATGCTTGTTTTTTTTAATGTTAAGGTTGTGGTAAGGCTGTCGCTACCTCCATTGTTGCTCTTTCTTCTGGCACAAAGCGAAGAGAGAAAACAAGACTGTTTATTTGACATTTAATTGGATTCCTTTTAAATGCAGAATTTTCTATCTGAGAGAACCGTCTTTTCTAAGGTTCAGTTTAGAATAAAAAGAAATCAATCAGTGTTTGCACTTGTATGACATATCCGACACAAAAAAAAAGGATCTGTGTAGATTAAAGACAGAGGGGAGGTTGTTGCCTCTTGGTTTACTTGTGTCTGTAGATGAAAATCTTCAAATTGTGTGTGTGTGTGAGAGAATGTGGCTAAAGCTGGACTCAGAATATGTGTGCGTGCAGACTCAGCTCTGGCTGGCTCTGCAGCTCATCACACTACAGCCAACTGCTGATTACACAGCACTTGTTTTGTCCTCGCTCTGCTCTGTTCTGCACCTATTGTCAGCACGCGAGCCTGCGCAGAATTAAGCGGAGAGCTTTGTCCAGCACAACGTTGCTCAACTCTCCCTCTTCGGCTGTTTCGTCCTTGGCTCGTCGCTACAGAGGACACCTCTGTCTGCGCTGAGGACCCAGCAAATGGTCAGACATCTGTCCGACAGCTCTTGTTCATTCCCTTGATCTCTCTCTCTGGGCCTGAGGCCCGTTTATTCAGTCTGATAACATTATGACAATCAAGAGGGGATCAGTTCCATTCCACTTCCTGTCTAGCGGCTCCCTAGTGGGTGTTTTGAGATGGTTTGGAATACAGAAATGCATCGCCTCACCGGATAATGAGAGATCCCCATGTTGTGCTTCCCCCAGCATCAGGCCGTGACTTATTGTCTCAGTCAGGAGCTGATGGTAGCACATCACCGAGTCATTTGAAAGCAAGTCATGTGAAAGCTGATTACACAGTAGTTTTGAATGCGTACGCTCTCTATAAAGAGCAGCGAAGGACTTGAAGACCCAGTGTTCATTCTTCCTGATTGCAGTGGGAGGGACCGCATTGCTCAGTAAATAATGACAGGGAGGACGTTGCAAAGATAGCAGATTTCCTCTCAGGTTCAAAGGTTGGGGGAGGAGGTGAGCAAAGATGGAAGATTCTGGTAGGAAGAGATGGAAATGTGTTTATAAATCCTTAGACAACAAACATTTTTATTACATTGGACCTGTCTTGTTGTTTTTACGTGTCTGCACAGCTGAGCTGACAGTAGAAAGATTCAGCCTCATTGTTTCCTTTGAAGAATAAATGTTGTATCCTTTGTGGAAAGACTTTTATGCACAAACAAACCTCTGCCCTAAAGTAGGAATGTCCTGTTTTCTGAGGCATGACGGACTGCTGTTTTTTCTGCAGTCACTCAGTGGGCATCAGAGCAAAAGGGAAAAAAAAAGGCTTGTACACAAATCCAATCAAAACTCCACTCCTTTCACCCTCAGCCTAGCCAAACATTCCCTCTGTGCATTTAATTTGTCTCCTGTCTGAATCCCTCTGCTCTCTCAGCACTGCAGCATTCAGCTGCTGCAGCTGCCACATTGAGCAGTACTGATGTTGCCCCCATCACATCTTGTATGGTTATCTGTTGCAGCACAAGAGCAGAATCTGCTTTATGTGCCCTGATTACCCGTAACAGAGAGGTGTTTGTGAAAAAGCAGGCAGGGCGGACATTTACTCAAGTCCGTCAGATGGAATATTTCACAGTTTTCATGAGCTGTAAAATGACTGAGTGCATCAACACTCATATCTCTCTTTCTCTTTGTCCTTTTGCAGGCTCTAGCTGCCAATGCAGGCACAGGGTTTGCTGTGGCCGAACCCCAGGTGGCCATGTTTTGTGGAAAACTCAACATGCACGTCAACATTCAAACTGGCCGCTGGGAGCCCGACCCGTCTGGAACAAAGAGCTGCATAGGAACCAAAGAGGGTGTGCTGCAGTACTGTCAGGAGGTGAGTCACAGTGACACATCTCCGTCCTGTCGGAGTAGATGTGTTGAAATCAGACCAGCTTTCTGTCCTTTCTTTAAGGAGTCTTCAGGAATAGTTCTCCAGGCTTCTTGAAGGACATCCCAAAGCTCTTCTTTGGATGTGGGCTGCCTTTTGTTCCGTTCTCTGCCAACATGATCCCACACTGCTTCAGTAATGTTGAGCTCCGGGCTCTGGGGAGGATTCATCCCTCCATCAGACCTGCTGCCACTGATTTTCAGCCCACTTCTTGTGTCCTTTGGCACAGCTCAGCCTTTTCTCCCTGTTTCCCTTCCTTAAGAACGGCTTCCTGACAGCCACCCTTCCATGGAGCCCATTTCTGATGAGGCTTGGGCCAACAGCAGATGGATCAGCTGAAGGTCCAGATGCATCTCTCAGCTCCTGTGTCAGGTCTTTGCTGGAGTTTTTCCTCTTTCTTAAGGACATCACTTTCAGATCCTGTTCATCTGCTGTAGATAGTTCTTTAGGCCTGACACTTCTTCTTCTGTCCTCCATTTGTCCAGTTTCCTCAAATGTTTTAAGGACACACTGCACACCATGCTGAGATATGCCAAGTTTTCAGCTAACAGCTCTTTGGGAATCACCTTGTTGCTGCAGAAATCCTGTTTTCTGTCTGTCAGACTGTGTTATTTTTGCTGTTTTTCACACATGCAGCTAAAGAAATGGAAATAATTTATCCGTTTTTGTGACAGGCTGCTAGTAACATATTATCTTGAGATATCTCTGAAAATAGTTCAAGGACAGGACTGATAATGAGAGAAAAATCAGCCAATATCCAAAAAAAAATATTTGAAAGACCTTCAGAAAGCCTGAAGAACTATTTCTCAAGGCCATTTAAAAAGATTCCGAGGAAGTCTGGCTGCTTGGAAGGAAATATGAAGAAATCAGGGTGAATCATGACGTTTGGACACTATTATACTGCAGTGTTCGCTGTTTTGCCGAGAGTTAGACGAGAAGATCAAAACAAGTATTTTGTCTGAGGATAAATAAGAAACAATGGATTAAACAAGCAAGATATTGTGTCCTAATTAGTGAACATCAGAACAGCTGGTTTTTATTCAGTTTACTGCTGGCCATGGCTTTACATCATGTTGCATTATTCATTTTATTGCTACATTACTATTAATTGGACGCAGTAAAAGTATACTTTGCATCTCTTTCTCTGTTTTAGTCTGTAATTTCATCACTTTCACACTGTTATGATACATTTTATTTCAAGTAAGTATGTTTACAGGTTGAATAAGTCTGTCTTGTTTTGATAGACATTAGCTAGCAAGGTAGAAAAAGTCTCTTTTCATTTCACTGTGATTTGTCATCAGAGGCAATTGAGCTCTTCCTGGCAGATGGATATTATTTACAGTATGGTGGCTGGTGTTTCAATTACCAGAACCTCTGCCTGTTATTTTCTTGGCTGCCTCTAAAATTAAGGACATGTTTTTCCACAATAAGGATATCCTCACTCTTACTTACTGGTTCCTCCCTCGTATCTGCAAACCCAGGAGGCTGCTGGTGATACAGTCACGGTTAGTATGCAGCTTTTCAAAAGGGGAAGCACATTTTCAAGCAGCCTTCCTCAAAAACTTCAGTTTCATTTCCTGATGACATTTTGATGGCATTTGGGGAAAGCATAAATTGGGTGCTCTTTCACAGTTGAGCAGATGGCATCTAGAGGGTATAAAGCACGGATTAAAGGATCCTATTGAAGCTCCACTTAGCGCACCCTCCTTCTCCAACCAACACACACACACACACACACACACACACACACACACACAGATAAAACTCAGTCATTGTTGTTTAATACGCACTCTGCTGCTTCTTTTTCCAACAGATGTACCCAGAGCTTCAAATCACAAACGTGGTGGAAGCCAACCAGCCAATTCGCATTGAGAACTGGTGCAGGAGGGAGAAGAAGGTGTGCAAAGGCCACGCCCACATCGTGGTGCCTTACAAATGCTTAGGTAAGTTTGTGAGGATTACTTGTTTGAAAGATGGAAGAAAAAACACACTTAGATAGTTACTAGGGGGCCTTAAAATCAGGTTTTCTCCTTATTCAATGCAGAGAAAGAAGAGATTTTGAGGTCATCTTAGCCTAAGGCAGAGGTGACACGGAGTAATATTGGAATCTGAATTAGGTGACTAATTCTGGCCTTGAGCTTTAGATTGAGCATTATTATTGCTGGGGAGGCTTGTTGAGCAATAAAGCACAATCTTATTTTCCCCCTCAACCGTGGCCATAAACTCCCACAGACACACAGGGTCAGCAGCAGAGGGATCTGTAGGGAAGCTGCTTTATTACTCCTCTTTTCTCCATTCGCCTGCTCTGTCACAAACGGCTTCCTCCCTCCTATGTGCCCCGCAACATCACTGTTATCAGCAGTGGCAACATGGTAATATTCTGCTTTATGGAATGTCACATACAGCTTCCTACGTTGTAGGGCCGCGAGCCTCTTTACCCCTGACTTACAAAAACACAACTCGCTCCTTGTTTCTCTGAGGACTGCAATAACAGGAGAAATGGAGTGCTGAAACAAAGCTTAGTCTCGCATTTGTCCAGCTATATGAGGAGGGAAAATCACTCTCTGGACCCCTTCGTTAGTCCAGAAGCCTCTTGCTGATTGAGCTGTGCCGGTTTCTTGGATGAAAAAGCCATTAGCAGCTGCACTGGACTGTGAAATGGGCTACCATTCAAGAGCATTTCTGGCAAATGTAGAGAAGAGGAGGTTTGGGGGAAACTCACTGGATAGCAAACGCACAACTCGAGTAACTACTTGGTAGCTGAGCTAAGAGAACGGATGAGAAGGCAAAACCGGTCCCCAAAATGTCCCTTTTTTTTTTTTTTTTTTTCACCAGAAAGCCACAGTGTCGGTGTAAACTTCCCCCATAAATCCAATCTAAGATGAATCTGAAACATAACATATAGGAAACTTGAAGGCTTTTTGGATGATCTCTCTGCCTCCCACACCTGTTCGCCGAATGCCGCCTCCTTCAACAACCCAAGACCTCTTTTTATAGTTCAGCTACAGTGACATGACTCCCATTCAATTAGAATAATCCCATTTACCTCCCCCAGACTAATTAAGTGGCATTATTGCTGGCTCCTGCGCATTTTCTGTCATTTTTCGTTGAAGGTCTTTGCTCTCGTGCCCTGTCAAATTACAGTGGCCTCTGCCGCTCTGCTGGGTTGCAAATGAGGAGTCTGAACTGAGAGAACAGAGGAGACAGATGGAGAAGGAGAGATAAACATAAGGTGTTGGCAAGAAGGAGGGCTTCTGCTTAATTATGTAATGGAGCATGTTAGGGGCTTAGTTGGAGGGCTCTGATCCTACGCCATGAAACACCATGTCTCTCCATTATTTGTCAGGCTTCTCTTTCACATCAAACGCGATGACAAGCACCTGTGAATTATTCATTATTTAAGATGTTCACCTAATCTACTAGAGAAATGGACATCAGACGTTCTGCCTTATATTCATCACTGTAGAGTAATTATAGTCAAATGAAAAAGAGATGAAATATATCAAAGGGAGGTGGGCTGGAGCTTGGAGGACATGATTAATAGGGCCAAACGTGCACCCATGTCAAGTTAATAGGTTTAGATGAATAATGCAGGTGCTAAGGAAAGAGCTCATCTCTTCATGCAGAGCCACAATCCCTCCATGTTTCCTCACACCAAACAATGGCTTTGCGAATGAATGTGACTCTTGTTCCATGGCTCTCTAATTCCTGTAGTGTGATGTCTTTGTGAAACACCACTGGATTATTTCATTATTGTGTGTGTGCGAGGGTGTTGGTTCATGTGCAGACTGTCTCCAAAGAGTGATTAAATGATTGGGAAACACAGATTGCAGCAGCCTCTTGCCCAAAAGAACATGTGCTCAAAGACAGTATTATCTGTGGGTAAATACATACAGATGTGTAAGTCTTTATAAAAGAGAATCTGCATTTTATTGTATAATTCTTTATATTTTATTGCTGCTGGTCACAGTCTGCTGTACTCCTAACTGTCTTCTTCTCCTTTGAGCGACTTTCCACTTCAGAAACTTTTGAGGAACAAAGTATTTTTAGCATTTTCTTACTTTTCCTGTTGACTAAGTCTGTGGGTTCAATAAAGGGCAAGGCACTCTGTGACAAATCCTGCTATCATCAGATGTGCTGAGTGAATAAGTTGATAACAAATTCAGGCTTGTTTCGGAGCACCACGCCTCTGGATGTTTGCATTCCTTTCACCTCTCTGGAAAAGTTCAGCACTGAGGCTTTTAAGTTAAATTGAACATTGTCAGCATTTTTTTTTTACCACAAATGTAGCTTATGTGAAGGTTAGGTAGTGCTCAGTCTGAGGAAAATAATTAGAATCGGGGTTAAAACTCAACTCAACTTTATTTATAAAGCCCTTTAAAACAGCCGTGGCTGAAACAAAGTGCTGTACATGAATAACAACACGAAATATAAGGCATAAAACATAAGAACAATGTAAACACAATAATAAACAATAACCATATTAAAAACAATCAAACAACAAAAGAAACAGTCTCATGCTGGGTAAAAAGCAAGGGAATAAAAATGGGTTTTAAGATGGGTTTTAAAAATGGACAGTGAAAAATGAAGTGTAAAAGTGATAAATATTTACTAAAATAAATAAATGAAAGAGTTCTCTGTATGAGCAGGAATTTAATACCAGGATTTAAAGTCTAATGCTGTTTCCATTATGCAACACTGACCTCCAGCTACCTCCTGGTTTTATTCATACCTACTCCAAATAATCCTAACGGCATGGCAGCGGATCAGATTTCTGCACAATCCATCATTCAAATGTAAACAAAAGGTTCGCTACACTGAGAGAACTCAGCGTTGTTGGTGTTTTTCATTCATTTTTTACCACTTTTAATATTTATCAAGGTCAGGAGCGTTAGTATTTTTTAATCATTCTGATCTTGGAAATCTTTTCTAGAGATATTCTAATGATTTGACTGATAGCAGCAGGTTTACTCCGGAGAGCCAATGAAACGCAATAGTTGTGCCGCAGAGCTGAAGGAATCCGAGGTGCATTGCTTGTATTCTTACCTTCACATGCATCAGACGCTTGCAGTTCCAAAAGTCTGCGTATTTGATGGTGTTGGCAAGGTTATCTGATAGATGGAAGGTTAAGGGAGGTGGGTGAATGGAAAAGGTGGAGTCACAGAGAAAGGGGAGTCCATGCACTCACACACACACACACACACACACACACATGCACAGGGATACACGGTGTGGGATTTGCTTGCTGTGAATGAGGCGCAGCTGCTGTCCAAACACCTACATCCATCACCCGCCGCAGTGCCACTGCAGATGGTTTCTGCCTCACAACTAAAGGAATGTCAGCGTGTGAGTGGACGAGATGGACGGAAGCGTCCAGTGTGCAGGAAATGGAGCTGAGGGTTAAAATGCTTGTTTCATTTTAATCTTAGCAGCTGTAAATGAATGTAAAATTACTTTACTGCTAAACAAAGTCGTGCATTTAAAGGAAAAATAGATGTGCAAGACAAAATGAACTCAAATATCACATACAACAGAATGTCCTTTGTTAAAGTGATGTGATTATATTTATGCAGTCAAAATTGGGTTATTCTGTAAGTATATTATTGTCAGTCACTTGGGAGCAATTTCTGTGCAGCATAATGAACATCATCAGGTGGAAATTTAATGAGGAAGAAATACTGCTGTGATAAAATGATCTGAATTAGAAATAGGAGAGCAATCGGGTGGCGTTTAGCTCAGCTGGGTGAGCAGGCGCCCCCCACTCCTTCTGCCACCTCTCCTGTCCACCCACAAATCCAAAGTCAAATAAAAGCCCAAAAAACTGAAAGTAGACATTTAAAAACAATAAACGGAATAGGATTGAAACTACAGTCCCTGTTTTTAGATTTCAAAACCAAATCTACTAAAATAACACAAGACGATAAGCGCAGTCAATAACAGATTACACGATTATTGGGTTAATTAATGAATCTGTTGTTTTTGAGCTGATAACGTTGGACTGTGTGGTGTTTTTTCAGCAGGGTTGGTCACAGAGCAGACAGACGTTGGGTCTGTGGGGGGTGGGGGTGTTACTGTCACTGTACCTCCTGGGCGGAGATGAGAAGCAGCTGTTGAGTCCTCTGCTATTTCCAGCTCTCTCTTCTTCCTATCCTACCCTCTCATTTTCCAAAACACTGCTTTTTTACCCTCTGCCTGCCCGCCCGCCTCGCCTGTGCTCCAGCCGCGCAGCCTCAGGCCCAACTTATGGCCAACCACTAAATGAGCAGTTGCATGGCAGCTCCCAGCCTTCGCCGTGAAACCTCTAAACTCTCATCTGTGTGTTTTCATTCCACCCTCTCTGATCTCAGCCTGGACTTTGCTCTAAAACTATCCAACCCTCCTTTTCCTCTTTGTTCCTCTCTCCTCCACCTGGCTTTCGATCTGTTTCTGATGGAGGTATTTCTACCTGAGCACCGTGTCACGCTGCCAGCCAACCATCAGTCACAGCCCCTTTTAATCTCCCTCATCAACCCCGCACCACATTTAGATCTTTGTCGTTTTCAACCCGAAAACTATTCATAGGAAGTCACAAGACGCCGTTCAAACCATTTATTTCCCCCAGATCTGCTTTCTGTCAACTCGCTCCATGAATAAAACATCTCTGAATTTAAATCATCAAGCAAATGATATCATTGAGTCGCGAGAGGAGTTTTGAATACCTTAAAGGAGTCGCAGTGTGAAACCCGATTTTCTTTGAGCTACTGAAGCTTCAGTAGAGCGTGGATGAACCCCCCTGTGCTCACACAGGTGTTCAAGTGTCAAACGCCTGCTCTGTTGTAGCGCTGTAATGAAACGAAAAGGACCAGGCAGCGATGAATTATTAAAGCTTTCCCTTTTTTTGCTCATCTCATCTGCTATTCCTTTTTTAGTCCCATCAAGTGATTTATTGCTTCTAACTCTGGCAGTGTTGTAGAGGAACAGCTTATTTATTTTTTATTCTGTGGGGGACAGATTGGTGGCGTGACTAACGGACATATTGATCCATGTGATTTTTTTTTTTCTACAGTGGGCGAGTTTGTGAGCGACGTTCTTCTGGTCCCAGACAAGTGCAAGTTCTTCCACAAGGAGCGTATGGACATGTGCGTCAGCCACCAGCAGTGGCACAGCGTTGCCAAAGAGGTAAGGACGGAATTACTTCAGAGGAAACAGTAGGAGGATGCACGTCAGTCTGAAGTGGAAGTTACACTGCAAAAAGCCAGCTTTCAAAAGCAAGGGAAAAAAGTACAAAAATGTATTTTGCTTAAAAATAGCAAAATTATCTGCCAATGGAACAAGAAAATGTGGCTTGTCAAGTTTTTTCAAAACAAGGAAAAATATCTAATCTCAATTAACCCACAAATATCTTATAATTAGTGTAATTTAACTAATAACAAGTACATTTTTCTTGATTCTAATTAAATACACAGGCCTATTTTCTCAATATATTGAAAAATATTCTTGAATTAAGTAAATGCTAGAGCCATTATCTTGACATAGTGGTATGCACTAGGCCTTGTATTTCTTGAAACCAGCTTTGAAACTGTCGATATTCTAGCTTCAAGCATGTACTTACTCAAAACAGGTCATAACATCTCAGTAACAAGCTGTAATATCTTATTTAGATAATTAAGGACAGAAACACTTAAAACAAGTGAAGCAGTCTAACATAAAAACTGCTTACTAAGAAGAACTATCTTATCGGACAAAAAATAAGCATATGTCCCTTTGATCTAAGATATTTCTTCTTACTTAGATTTAACTTTTTGCAGCGTAGAAACATTCAATTTTAAACCCTTATTTCTGCCATACTGGTCATACTTTTTATTACTTTTCACAAATGTTCCCTCTTAAATATCGTTCCACCTGTCTATCTGAGTCTCTGAGGTCCTCTGATCACAGGACGACTGGGAGCCCTCACATTTCAGCTTCTAATCAGATTAGTGTTGTGGCTGTAATGCAGCTAATCCCCCGTGGGCAGCTCCAGAGCCGGGCCTTAGGGGGCCACTCTGACCACGACAGTGAGAGCAGCAGCTTGATGAAAGCTCGCCTCCTCCACATATTAAACATGTCTGAGCACGAGTATCATCATCTGCGGCCGTCGCTGAGACGTCCAGAGGTGCCAGCGAGCTGCAGTGTGAAACAAAAGCGTTGCTAACTCACACCGGTGGGAAAACGATGTGCGTCCCTCAACACCTGCCACTAAGATGTTCCTAAGCAGGGAGCCTAATCCCCAACTGCTCCAGTGGAGTTTCTCAGCAGCCATCAAACTGAGCTTGTATCTGATACCACTTAGCTGCCATATGAGGGGAAGCACTGTTAGAGAATAGCAGGTCAATGAAAGGGCAGCGTGACTTTGTGGAGGTGTGACGAATGAATCATCTGTCAGTGTACGACAGTGAAACAGCTCTGAAGGACGGACATGCTTCTCCTACTCTGTGCACAACCAAGATTATTGAAATTAAAGATAATATTGAAACAGGGATTTCTTCTCTGTTATCATTTTCATCCCATAGATCAGGGGTGGCCAACCCGCGGCTCTTTGTCTGGTTTCATGCGGCTCTTACATTCATATAAAAAAAATAATAATTTTCCGCTTCGTTTGAGTTCAATACGGCAACGGTCTCCAACCTTTTTTGCTCGATGGACCGGTTTAATGTCAAATAATGTTTTCACAGACCGGCCTTTCAGGTGTGGCGGATAAATACTGAAATGACTTCACGGAGGCTCTGAGACCGGCGGTTGCCGAACTGCTCTTTATTAAGTTTTACACTAGCAGTACAATCAAAGAACACGGGTGACTCTCAGTCCTGCTCCGCAACCCAACCCCAGGAGAGCACCAGACCTGCACACAGACTGGCCCACGCCCACTCCTCTCCCCCAATCACCAGCCCACACCTGAGTGACATGACCTGCGGTCCAGTGATTGACAGGGAGAGGAGGAAACAAGCCAGTCCGTGTGCTTTTACCTTAATTCTGGGTCGTTACAATACTACAAAATAAAATAACACAGACTCTGTGGTATTTAGTAAATATAATAATAAACTTGAATCCACTGTGTACTTGTGTGTAACTTTATTAGCAGCGTCCTCCTGACGTAACATCCTCTCTGCCTCCTAACGCTCTCTGGTCGCTATGGTAACGCTTAAACATGCCTTCAAAATGCAGCTTTCTTTTTCTTAGTGGTCACAGCCTCTTCTTCCGTCTCCTCGCTGGGAAGAAGCTTTCCAAACACGTCTGTTTTTGACTCATTTTGCTCGGTTCGTGGGTTTAATATCAGCATTGATGCGTCACGTGACCGAGACGAGAGTTAAGAGTCAAGAACAGACGGATGGCACGGAGATAATTCGGTCATTTTTCAAAAATAATGTGGCTCTTTGTGGTAACACCTTAAAAAATGCGGCTCTTAGTCTCTGACCGGTTGGCCACCCCTGATCTAGATTAAAACTCCAAACCGTAAAAACTTGTATTTTGTCATTTTCAGGTCATATTGAATTGATATTCAGGATAAATTGAGACAAAAAATACATTTAACTCACACTAATATAGCTGAAATAGCTCAATTCTATTTTTTAATTATAAGAATTTTGTGTTTAAGGTGACATGACAAAGCCTCACTTGTCTGAGTTTACATGCTTGGGAGTTATTGACTGTATGTCCGACGCAGTGGACTATCTGCATAAATGTTTAAGCCATTCAACTTTCTCTGGAAGAACAGGTGAATTAACTGTACAGATGCTGTCTTTAAGTTAACTGAAGGCGGATTTTCTCAGATGAGGTCAGGATTTTATTAGACTAACATGGGTACATGCTTTTTTTCTTCTTTTTTTTTTTTTTTTTACCAAAGGGTATTTGGGGCATTGTTGGCCTGTCTTTGACAGCAGGTGGACTGGAAGAGGGAGTGGGGGAAGGTTGGACTTGTGCTGTAATTTGGTTTTGCCTGGTTTCATGTCAACTTAGTGACTCTCTTATTTGTTAATCCCTATTGGCTACTCTGCAGAGGACTGTATTGTAGGCTGATCACCATCATGCCTCAAGACAAATCAAATATTTGAAAACAAATACGCTTATTATTATATAAAATCCTTACTCTTTTAATATAATCACAATATAAATCCATAATTTATGTTGCTGGGAAACTGGTAAAACACATTTTAACATATCTTTTGATACTTCTCACATTTGTTTGGCAGGTTTTGGCCGACCCGATCATGAGCCACCTTTCTCTTAGCATAGGGTATTATGGTCGACATTTGCAGGGGTGGGGACCATCAATTACACGCTACTTTTGACAGTATATAGGGTAAATAAATTCTCCCAGTGCATCCTGACAGCACTGCAAAATGTCAGTCACCCTGTAGTACGCAGCATTAAAACCACTGATGGGTAAAGTGAGGAACACTGCTCACATTGTGAAAATGCAGTGTCCTGCGGGGAAAAACTGCATCTTGACATCCACATGGATGCTACTACTTAACATTTTTCAGAGTGGTCACCCCCGGTGGTCACAGTCTTATGGTTGTTCAGTGTATAGTGAGTGATTTGTGATTTTGGACAAAGTCAGAGGCTCGGTGTATTTCTTGAAAAGAAGGGTGGCTATTTTTAGAACTAAATATATGTTGAATATGTGAAGGCTCAATGAATGAATTTGTCCATCATTATTGACTTATTTGTTAGACTTACATAAGGAATTGAGAATAGATGAGTTAGGGTAAATTATTCTTGAAATATAGCTATTGATGGACTGCACTTCCGTCTTTCCTTGGTGAAACTCTCTCAGGCTTGTGCCAGGAGCTCCATGGTGCTGCACGGCTACGGCATGCTGCTGCCCTGCGGCATTGACAAGTTCCACGGCACAGAGTACGTCTGCTGCCCCTCCTCTCACAGCGTGGACTCCACCCCGCCTTCCCTGCCCTCCCAGGAGGATGACGAAGAGGAGCAGGTAGAGGACGAGGAGGTCGACCTGGGTGAGGATGAGGCAGTAGAGGACAGGTGAGCAATATCGGGTGAATTAAAGTTTAGTGACGCTGAGCTGTGGCTTCCTACCGCTTTACTCAACCACCGCCTTTCTTCCACAGCGAGACACCAGCTGACGAGCAGCCCACACAGAAGGAGGAGCTGGTGGACGATGACGACGAAGATGAGGAGGAGGAAGATGAGGAGGAGTACCACTATGTGTACGAGGATGAGGAGGCAGATAAGGAGGATGAGGATGAGAAGAAAGACAGCAGTAAAGTGTCAGAGAACCAGGATGAGGACAAGATTTTAGAGGAAGTCAAAGGTTTGTTATGTGTTTTTATGATGTTATCCTCCTTTATCTGTAAATAGATAAGGATATCTATCAGTTTTTACCCTTTAATCTCACAACACACACCCTGATGTACTGTTCTCCCTTATCAGAGTAAAAAGACGGATCAACCCACCTTATTTTTAGCCTAACTGCTGGTAAATCCTACTTATCATCCTCAAAACAGCCTCTCCAGCATTCAGTTTAATCATATTTGTAGATCTAGACAGGATGATATGCATCTGCTGGTTGTTTTCATAAGTTGTTTTTTTTTAACTGAGACCGGAATAAAGTGCTGCCCCTAGTGGCCGGATGATTTAACAAGCTGTCCCCTGGCAGCGGTGTGCACCCTGGAGGCTGAGACCGGCCCCTGTCGCGCCTCCATGCCTCGCTGGCACTTCGACAAAAACCAGAGGAAGTGTGTGCGCTTCATATACGGAGGCTGTGCCGGCAACCGCAACAATTTCGACTCAGAGGAGTACTGCATGGCCGTGTGCAAACGCCTGAGTAAGTCTGACGTGACGGAGGCCCGTGTGACTGCACCTCTCCCTCTATCTGTCCGTGTCTTTGCTGCAGGCTCCCTGCTGATAGCACCTCGGATCACAGAGGTTTAATCTGTGACTGACCTGAAAGAAGAACACCTGTTATGCAGTCTACAGCTATCACTGATCAGTTCCCTGTAGATGTCGTCATGTCATCTCCACCACATCAGCCACAGCAGCTGAATTCACTCCAAATTAGTAGCTTTTGTTTCATTTGTTCACTGATGTGTCCGTTGCAACAATTAATAGTTGTTTTCGTCATTTTTTTAAAGATTAAATTCCCAAAGCTAAAGACAAAAATTGTCAAGTCACTCCAACAGCTAAAAGTATTTACTTTATATTATTCAATCAAGTCTTTCTGTATAAGTTCAAATTAGATTAGATGAGTTGTTATTTATTTGTTTGATTCAGCGTATGAATGAATTAGCAGCTTCAGCAACGTATTTATCAGTAATGTTGTCTGGTATTTATTTCCATACTTCCAAAGCTGCTTGTGAAGCAGTTTATTGTAATATTTAGTATTTTCTAAACTCGCTGGTCCATTAAATCTCAAAATCAGAGCTGTTAAAATAGTAATTATTGCAAAAACAAGAAAAATGAATTAAATTAAATTAACAGGTTTTAGTTGAAGAAAACATAACTAGTTATGGATTAAGACATAAAGCAGAAAGCACTTTTTTTGTCATTGTAGATAAAAATTCTGGTTAGGGTCTTAATTTTTCTTTAGCAGCTTAAGTAAAGAAAAATGTGTTAGAATAAGATTTTTTTTAAGTTGTCTGGTCAAATGTAGGTTGATTCAGTTACAGCTGAACATTAAACTTCTGAGTCTAATAAGAATTGTGTTTATAAAGCTGAGATTAAAGGCTTTACTTACCCTCCCATCAAATTCCAGATATAATAATAATGTACACATGTTTTTATGGGAGTTTTCTCTCTCCTGCGAGTGTTATTCATACACACACACACACATATACAGTATATGTGTGTGTGTATGAATATATTACCATAATGTGTAATCTTTAAGTTTTTTCCTCTTTTGTTAAAATGCTTATGTTGAAAAGCATATTTAGTAAAAGTATTATAAAGTGAACGGAAGCTCATTATCAGACCCACTACTGAGCCAAATTTAATGTAGTTTTGCATAACTTGTGTTCTTTTTCTTATTTGTCTTCACCTTCACGCATGCGTACTTGAAACAGACTTTCCAAAGTTCCCAGTCTTCTTTTGTTTGCTTCTCTGTGTTTCCTTTTGCCATTTGTCTTAGTTTCTATATTAAAAACAACCTGTTTTCTTCACTGGTTTTACTGGAAACCCAACACATGTGATTTTGCACCTCCTTTTTGTTTTGCTTTGTTTTTCGTCATCTTGCAGTGATTCACTTTTCATCTCATTAGATGTAGTTCATATTCACAACCAGCTGAAACCGTAACATTTACAGTAGACTGTAGGTTTATCTTTTAAACGGGCCTTTTTGATGGTGACGTGGGAAATGAGGCCTCCTCCTGTTTGCGAGCCCGGAGCGTTATTGTTTTTGCAAGTTTGAGCGATGCAGGCAGGCAGTCCTGTGTGACTGCACGCCGAGGAACCCAGAACGGAGCCCTCTGGCCCCGCCGCCGCTGACCCGGCTGTCAAACACGGAGATGTTTCCATTAGTGTCGGAGACGTAACCTGTCAGCAGAAAGCTGACGAAAAGAAATTTGAAGAGAAAGACTGTCAGATTCTCTCATACTTATCAGACTTACTCGAAGTGGAAGAGCGCCAGTGAGAGGAAAGCTTCTGTGAGGATTTTGGTTCAGCTTCAATCAGCTCTCAGCTCTCTTTCTCTTTGTGCCCAGTTTGTCCTCGTCATGCTGCCTACCTGTGTCTGCTCGGATCAGCCGCTCCGCCTGTCTGTCTGTCTGTTTCAACCTAATTGCCAGTTTGCATCCCTGACCACCCACCATCTGTTTCTGAATTGGCAGCTCTGCCTCCGACTCCTCAGCCCACTGATGATGTGGACATCTACTTTGAGACCCCCGCTGACGACAAGGAGCACAGTCGCTTCCAGAGAGCCAAGGAGCAGCTGGAGATCAGACACCGCAACCGCATGGAGAGGGTAGGGACACTAATTAGATAGGCCATAAGTAAGATTAGTCTATCAGCAAATTTGGTGCATTTTGTGGACTGTTTTGCCATCGTTGCAATAAAATCATATAAAGTTTCATCTGTCTGAGAGAGAGCAGGAGCAGGAAGTGTGGTTGTGCTTTAAGTCTCTCCCGTCTTTGTTTTCAATTAAATGTTTTCCACCATTTGCAAAAACGACTGTCTTCAGTTTTCTGGCTCACTTTGCGTTGACAGATGCAATAAGACTTTTCCATCTCACTTCATTTCCTTCTCCAGGTACGAAAAGAGTGGGAAGAGGCTGATCACCAGGCTAAGAACCTGCCCAAGGCTGAGAGGCAGACGTTGGTTCAGGTAAGACACTCATCCGTCCTCCAGGGAATCCCCCTTTGTCCCTTAGTTTGGATGAGATATGACGGCTTACAGGCCTCACGGTCCCTGCTCCATTAAATATCCCTTTCACTGGCTGCTCTATCTTTACTGCTCTCAGGCTAAATTAAGGCACTGTCTGAGTGGGGAGATGTCTAAATGAGTTCCTAACTCCCCTGAAAAGCCTGGACGGTGACAAGCCTGAAACTGAGAGCTGTGTTTTTATTTAAATAGAAGTTGGATGATTGCCACACAGTTTAAGGTGTGTATATATTTATATATATTCATATTTATGTGTTTATGAATGTGTTTAAAGCACTTCCAAGCAATGGTGGAGTCCCTTGAGGAGGAGGCAGCCAGCGAGAAGCAGCAGCTGGTGGAGACGCACCTTGCCCGAGTGGAGGCCATGCTGAATGACCGGCGCCGTCTGGCCCTGGAGAACTACCTGGCTGCCCAGCAGGCTGACCCCCCCAGGGTGAGACGGCACACACAAACATCCTTAATCTCCTCCACTGCCTCCACCTGTTTCTTTCTCCTCGCCTGGAACAAATTCACAGACACGCATCTCTGTCAGACCACACTAAGCTTTACACCACATATGGCCTGTGGCTAATTTCATATCCTGTCAAAAGACCCTCTGTTAACTTTCAGTTCATCATCAGGAGAAGGAATTACTGCACCAAGGCAAAAAAACCAAACAAACACATCTCAAAATCCTTGATAAGCACATTTGAACCCACAGCTGTAATCCCCTCATTTTTTTATTTTTTTTATTCCTTTTATCTAATTGTCTTTTGATCCTTTAGCTAGCACGCCGTCTGGCGCTGTGCTGGTCGACCACACATTACCATAAAGAGAAGCAGTCATTTTTGGTTTTATCCTTCCTTATTTATACTTCAAACACAGATATTGGCCACTGTATGTGGTGATGGTTTAAGTCAGTCATAAATAAAATATCATCGTTCTGTGCAGTGGGTTGCTTTGCAACAACCTTCTTTTAATTCTCCTGCTCAAAGGTTTGGAGGTAGAATTTCCCTCGTTTGTTTTTACGACTAAAGGTCAAAGTGAGTTTGGTCAGTTTGGTTAATTGTTCAAGATTTAAAAAAAAAGAAACCGGGTGTGACAAAACAGATGACATGAGAAATAAGCATCACTTTCACCCAGAGTCGTGCAATCGCTTTGTATCACATCAAAGAAGAAACTTCTGTCTGGAACATTGCATAACACTTTATTAAAAGTGTAAATATTAAACTAACATGGTCACACTGTACCAACACCCCCTGTCCTCTTCAGCCCCACCGCATCCTGCAAGCCCTCAGAAGGTACGTCCGTGCCGAGAACAAAGACCGCCAGCACACCATCCGCCACTACCGGCACGTTCTGGCTGTGGATCCTGAAAAGGCCGCTCAGATGAAGTCGCAGGTCGGTGTTTTTAACCTGGAGTTCCCGAACTGAAATTCACCTCATTCGAACACAATGAAAACAGCCAGCTCCCAAAGTGTATCTTTTAGCTTGTTTTGTCTAATCAAGAGTGAAAAACATTTAAATTGCAATAGTAAGAAGCACAGATCACTTTCAAGAACCTGCCAACAAAAATGAACCAAACTGGATTTGTGCCATGTGTATTGTTTCAGCTCAGACTGGTTCAAGCTTTTGACATTAAAGGCACTCCATACAGAGGCTGCGTCAGTTTATTTGAAAGCCTCGCCACTTTAAAATCCATGCCAATCTGCCCTGTTTGTAAGTGTGTAGGCGGTAGAGAAAGCGTGCCTCTCTCTGAGTTTAAAGCCCAGGAGGAAGCAGGCTTGTCTGATGCAGGCAGGGCGACTGTTTCATTCACTTAAGCCTCAGCTGAACATTAACATCGAGCAGTTCTTGTGTAACGCTGGACTCTGAGCTCTGTGCTGCACAGGGATTTGCCTGGAAGCTCTTGTTGGATGCACCTGCCTATGTGTGTGACAGTGCCCTTCGACACCATTTAGAGTTTTCTTCCACCATTACAGATAACACAGCAGGCGGATGAAACAACCCAGAGCCGGAGGAGGGGGAGTGGGGAGGACTGGAGGGTTTCTTTGTAGACATATCACGGGATCTAGGAGGTGAACCTCGGTCATGAGAAGCCAGTCTGTGCTGTTTATTTGTCTCGAGTGTCAGCCAATCCTGCACCAAGTTCAGATCTACATTTTCAGTTTTTCAGTGGATTTGACACGTGACCTAGAAGAGCTTTAAAGGGACCAGTTTAAGAGGCAGCCTGTGACTTGCATTAAAAAGGTTGTTCCACCAGCTTCACTTTTCTAGCTTCAGCGTGTTCGCTTGATGCATCAGAGTTGCTGTTCCAGCACTGAGATATGTGGTTTTTATGTAATGAGGATTGTTTGTCAGATGTGGACAGGAAGCAGCCACAGGGGCTGCAGCACACCTCCAGTGGGAGAGGTGCATTATTGCCATCTGTTGCTGTTTGTGGTGCACTGCAGTCGTGTGCGGGAAGATTAAAACCCTCAACCGTCAAAGTGGGAAATAAACACCAGTTACCTGCCAAGAGCCGATCAGCTTTGTTAGAGGCAGTTTTTCATATTCTGCCAACCATTTTGGCTGCTTAAATACGGAAATATTTCTCCTCTAACTATCACACCATCAGGTAAAAAACAGAACAGACAGAAACTTTTGTGTCTTTTCTTTTTTTGCGCGTGTTTTTGTCAGACTGTGAGGTGGTGGTGATGACTGTGGCTGACAGGCAGTGGATCCTGTCGAGGCAGTTCACAGCCTCTAAACTGAGTGGAATATTACATGCAGCAACTTGTTTGATGGCTGAGCGAGTCTGAGTTCATCCTAATGAATGTGTTCTGTCCCAGAAAAAGCACTTCTCTGACAGCTCTGTTTAAAATAATGAAATGAACGAGTCTTTAGACTCAGGCAGAGAATAAAGTGTTTCTCTTGTGTCCGGATTAATTAGACTAAGGGAAAATTATGGGCTATACTGATTTTATAAAAGCACTGATTTGTAGTTATTTCTATTTCACATGAAGCATGAAGCAATGGTTCATTTCTCTCATTGTGTTTTTAATTAGAAAGCAGTACCACCGGCTTAAGGATCTTAGATTTATCATTTAACTTGAAGACAAATAAATCTGAATATATCAGGATTTAGTTTACTTTGACACCCGGTTTTTCTGTTTTCCAATGACAGGTGATGACGCATCTGCGGGTGATCGAGGAGAGGATGAACCAGAGTCTATCTCTGCTCTACAAAGTACCGTATGTGGCCGACGAGATTCAGGATGAAATTGGTGAGTGGTTTTCAGTCGGCAAACCCCGGTAGCCCAGCGGTGAGAGTGGGATGATTGTGTAGTAAAATAAGAATAAGTGAAAACTGTGATGGACAGATAAGTCCAATATATCCCATTTTCTCTGATTCACAGGGATTTTTTTTCTTATTTTTCTGTATCTCATGAAGACCATGAAAGACAGAAAATACAAGTGAATACTTTAAACAGTCTTTCAGAGCCTGAGAAGGAGTATTCGCTCTTCTTCAGGCTAAATTTGTAGTAAAAAAAAATTATACAGTCTCCTCTCTCTGCTTTTATGTGATTTCTGCTCACCAGCCCTAATTTTTAGTTATACCCAGTGGGATGAGTGCACATCTACTGGTACAATTTAAGTCAGCTGTGTCCAGTACCTATTTCAAGATGTCCTGTACATTTGTACAATTTTTTCTCCTCTGCTTCATGAAAGTGGAGCTAGTGTAATGACAGAAGTGGGTCAAAGCTTTCATCGCACTGCGTTCTTTTGGGAAATGTGTAGATTTACATGGAAATAGCTTTCAGAAAAGTACTAATTGGTCATTAGCAGCAACAGGAGCAGGCGTCTCTCAGAATGTTAACATTTTAGCGCTCAGCTGCCACGTGCTGTGTTGGCTGATGTTGGCTGATGTTGGCATGCGGCGGGTGTCTCTAACTGTTGTTTCTCATTCTCTGCAGACGAGCTGCTTCAGGAGCAGAAAGCTGACATGGACCAGTTCCTGTCGTCCATCTCTGAATCGCAGCCAGATGTCACCGTGTCGTCCGAGGAGAGCGTGGAAGTCCCCATCTCGGAGGAAAAGCCCTACCGGCCCATCCAGGTCACATCCCTGGGGTCTCGCTCAGAGCCAGAGGGTGAGCAGCTGTGACCTCACACGTATTCACGGGCAGCATCGTGAACAACACTGTGGCTGTGTGCAGAACAATTGGTCATACACATAAATCTGTCTGAAAGACACTGGTGACGGGGCACGCCAGAGCCGCTGCACACAACGAGAAAGAATAGTTTTCAACTTGTACGTTGATGTGAACGTGCTGTGGAGCCATGGGGTGGAACTTATCTGTGCCTGCACATTTCCCTGAGGCCAAGCCTTCAACACAGCACTACAGTTCAGATAAAGCTCAACTGGAGCCAAAAGCTTGAGGGAAAAATGAGCAGTTATGGTGCTTTTCTTCATCACATTTGTGCCAAACAAAAGACTGAATTCTTAAGGAGAAAGAAAATATGATGGATGCAATGCTGCCAGCGACATGAAAGGCAAATTACAATTAAATCCCGAAGGAACATTTAATGTACATGCCAGCAGCCCAGAGTGCTCGGACAGATCCAGCCAGCTCTGAAATGGCTCCCTTGTTCTTTGAGTTGGGCTCTCAAATTTCTTTTCAGACTCTTTCCTGCTGAACTTTTTTCACTAATCAATTAACACAGCTTGATAATCCTGCATTTCTTCTTCTTACTTAAGTTTTCTCTCTTCTCTCTTTCCTTTTCTTTTTTTCTGTTGCTCATTTCTAACACCAAGGTGATCTATCAGACTCCCCACGTGCCTTCAAGAAAGGTTGGTGCCTGTGTTGCGTCTTGTTTTCCTGCCACCCTCCAACCTTCCAAACCATTTCCATCTACTGCTTTGTTCCACTGTTCTGCTTTTCCTCTCCCTTTGGATCTTTTCTCTGTCTCTCTCGAGTTAATTATCTGCTTTTTTGTGACTTTTCTTATGCCTTTCATCATAATAGGATTATCACCTCATGCTTAATAGAAAAGCCAGTAGCTTCCAAGTTTTTAAGCGATAGTTCTCCTCCGTCGGAGAGAAAATTCAGTCGAGTGTTGGCTGTCATCCTGTCCTCAGTGCATTTGTCAAAACACCTTACGTAATTATCCCACCGACCACATGCTTGCTCTCCTCATCAATCGTCCTTTTCCCGATAGGAGCTGTGAAACGACCCCGTCTGAGGCTCAGTGTTTCTGCTGCTGACCCACAACACAAAATAAATTGCTGTAATTTGTCCTAAACCACTTTCATCTTACTCGTTTCCAGAGACGCCTCCCACTAACTGCTGTGAATCTACATTATGTAATGGTTGATTGAAAAGGTTGAGAGAAAATGAGCCAGAAAAACGGATGACAATATTATTAGTTTGCATTTGGCACATTTGGTTGATAAATGACTTCACTGATTAGTTGAAAAAAAAATCAGTTTAAAGACTTAATTGTTTTAACACCTACCTAAATGAGTGCTCTCATTGTGTTGATAGAGGTCAGTGTGCCGTTATGGCTCACTGAAACACCACATGCACCCTGCGGTCTGACATCACTTCTGCTGAGTGAGGCCCATAAACGCACATCATTGTTCGTCATTTAATCCAAAGGGCAGTTGTATTAACCCGTTACGATCTTTTAAACCTGAGGTGACGCATACTTAGTATCAATATTTTCAAGACACAATATTCTAATTTTTAGAAAATATTGATAAACATGAAGGCAAGGTCCATCATTAACAATAAAGCTGAAGGTTTAACCCCTCAAATGATTTTTTGAGGTTGAGAAATTAATGTTTCCTCAGGTTTTAGAAGGCTGTTGTGAACAAAGCTTTGATTCTGAATGGGTTCATCTAATCTGATCTGCCATAAGATGATGGTACACTGCTCTGCTTGTCAGAAAAAAATACAGCCTGATAGTCATATTGGAAGATGTGTCTATAAAGAACTACCAGGATGGGGTTTCATTTCTTTGGGTGAATGCATGGATGTAGATATTTACAGAGATTTCTCAACAATATGCAAAACTCCACTTTGAGAGGGCCTTTGTCGCAGGTCGGAGTTACGTTCACAGTGCTCACACTGTGCTGAGCAGAAGAAAGGGCTTTGTTGTCCCCAGTGCACTGTGGAGACTGATGGGATGAGGACAGGAGCTGGATATCTCTGTGCAGCTGTCCACCACCAACACCACCATCCCCGTTCGTCCGTTTTTATGTTATTTTGTGCTAATCTGCTGTTACTGACCGAGCTCCTTCGCCTCCTCCAGGCTCCGCCATGGCTGGTTTAGACGGTCTGATAGGCGCTGAGGAGAGAATCATCAACAGCAAACCCAAGATGGGCGAAAATGTGGTAAGTCCTCCTTGTGATTTTCTGCTTCCGACTGGCTTAACGTGTGAACTGAGAGCAGCTTTATTAAAGCTAAACAACAGAAATTCTGCAGATACTGACAGATAGCTGCGACTTCAGTCTGGAACACTTGTGCTCATGATTCAAACTAATGAGGAGTACACACAGCGCTTTCACATCGTGTTCTTAAGTTCAGCTTTTAATGTGATGGATTATTCCAGTAACTATGTTGTCATAGTTACAGCTGTCTCACTGTGGGCTATTCGAGTGTCTGTGTGTGGCTTCTGCCAACTGACCCTCACGCAATTCAGCTCCACGCTTTGTTCGGCAGTCATCGCATGTTACTTTTCTTTGCCAGACTCATCAGCCGTCCTCACGGATTTTCAAACGACGCTTGGCTGCTGAATGTATCCTGTTTGTTGCATGCTAATCCAACGCCAAGTGCAAAGCTGTGTATTCGTGTGCCGTGCAGGGTTTTTTTTGTTTTTTGTTTTTTAAGTGCATGCATTTTTTTCATTTTGGTGATGCTGGTTTTCTAAGACAGAGCAGTCTGAGGGTAAAAACAACAGATGGGTGCGAAACCTGAAATGTGTGAGAAATCCACTGAGGACTGCTCTGTCTCTACAAACAGCAGATTTAGCTTCTGCCTCCTGAACACACCCGCTTCCACTCACAGACTTAGAGCCCTCTGTAATGAGAGGCGGACAGTCTGTTTAGAAAAAAATGTTCATGTGTGTCAAGGAGAAAGTGTGTTTTTGATGCCTGCAACCCCCTCCCACTCTCCTTCCAGTTTGTACAAGACAGCTTCAAGTGTGTCATCACCCAAACACACATAATCCTTCCAGTTTACCTCGCTGCACATTCACTTCCTCACTCTTTCCACCAGCCTACCTTCCTCTCTGTCTGTCTCAAACACGGACGATTTCACACACACACACACACACACACACACACACACACATTGCGGTGAGTGTAACCCGGGCTCCCCTGTCTGTGTTGACAGGTGATTGATGAGTCTCTGGATGTTAAAGAAGTGGTTTACAGTGCAGAGAGAGTCAGCGTTATGCATGATGATGAGCTGGTGAGTATAGCGGCGCCCTCCACAGGGCTCTTGGGGGAACTGTAGTTACCAGTAGTGGGGAGAAGGTGACAGAAGGAGGGAGTGTGGGAGTGTGCAAAGACGCTGTGTTGGAACAGACCCCCTTATCCCCTCTATTATGTTTTCTTTCAAAGTTTTCTGTTCAGGCTAAAAACATTTTGGTTATATCTGCATGGGTGCATGTTTGTTATGTGAATGTATCTGAATGTACACATTGAAAGTCTCAGTTCATACGATGAATGTGAATCCACACAAACTGAGAAAGCTCGGTTAGAGTGTCCACATATGATCAGATTGTGTCATATGTGCCAGGCTACGTGCTGAGGACGAGTGGAGGCCGGTGTGTGCTCACCGATCAGATGCAACATTAAAACCACAGCTCCGACCTGTTGGGGTTTGCATTTTGGCTTCCCATATATTAAAGAATTTTTGGCCCAACTGTGATCTAAACATTATGCGGTTTTTCTTTGGCTCACATTTGGATTGAAATTACAACGTTGAAATGGACCAAGAATATACTTGCTTTCATTTATGTGTGTGCACGTTGTTTCTGATGGCTACTTCACCCATCCTGCGTTTGTTTAGAGCCTCGGTTCGGCCCGTCCTCACAAATGAATCCAACACGCATGTAAGATGCAATATAGAGATGATTCAAAGTGGCGTCATTGAGACAAATGTGACCGGATGTCCAACATCCTTTATTTAGGAGCCTTAAATACCAGCTGTCACTTCCTCTGGCATTATCTTAGCATCAACTGGAGGTTAATCTCCTGTGTCTAAATTTAGCTTCCTCCTCTTCCTTCCTGCCTGTGACCCACAAATCACTCGCCCCCAAATATTTTTAAGGATGTCTCAATTTCTAAAATGCACCTAGAGGAGAGTAAGGCCTTACCAGAGGAGCTATAGATACACAGATGTATCTTTAGCAGAGGTTGTTCAGCATCTGCCACTTCTGAAAAGAAGGGATGGCATATTAGTCATACACAGTAAGCTTAATTAAAACTAAATATGTACATTTTTACAAACAGATTTAACACTGATCCGACAGAAGAGAATAAATACAGCTGTGTGTTGCAACAAAACAATACAACAAAGTTTTTCTCACATGTCGTTGTTAACCAACATCTGTTTAAAGTGGCAGCTCTGACGCAAGGCGGTTAATTTAGTTAAAACGATGTCCTCCTGCCTCCTCTGCTCACATCTCTGTTTGGAGGGGTTAAAATTAAATGGAAGAGCTGAAAGCGTGTGCAAATCAGGAAATGATATAAGGGGCTAATTCTAACCTTCGTTATTAGACTTAGACTCAACTTTATTGATCCCTTTGGGATGACTCCCTTCAGTCTCCAGCAGCTTATACGATACAATAGGAAAGAGTCGGCACACAGAGGGTAAAAAGAAATAGAATATATATATAAAAATACAAAAATTAGATAACAAAATATACACTCTTAGAAAATATAGAAGTAACAGTGGATAATTGACCAGGTATTTAGTGAAGTTAAATTAAATGAAGTTATTGCACTGTGTTTGGCAGATTATTGCACATAAGATGACCATTTTTGATAAATAAATAGGTATTGCTGTTGAATAAAGAAAAACAAAACTATTTACTGTGATGTGAGGTGGTTAGTGTTACCTGATGGCCTGAGGGACAAAGGAGTTCTTCAGTCTGTTGGTCCTGCACCTGGGAGGGAGCAGCCTCTCACTGAACAGGCTCCTCTGGTTGCTGATGACTGTGCAGAGGGTGGCTGGCATTGTTATTACTTCCATGTTCATCGTCGTACATCCTGCAAATTAAGCCGTTAATCTCTTTTGGGGGGGGGGGCTTGGGGCCACATCCGGTCTTCACAACATTTGCCGTAACCTGTGTCAGTTGGTTTGTGACGTTTTCGCCCATATAAAATTTGCTGTAACCCAAATCAGGCCCACTGCATGACTTTTTGGTCGTGCATGGCCAACATAACACTTCTCGTTGCCGTAACGGAGCCAAAAGTTGCCCAAATGAGTCCAGAATGTGACTCTCAGGGTGGGTCCAGCTCTTTGAGGCCACTAATGCCATGGATTGTATATCATTTTTAGCATTAGGGGAGTGGTCTGTATGAGCGTAGCATCCACATTAATGGCAGCACCTGGTTTCCCTGCAGAGCACGATCCATTTTATTCACCTCAGCCGTCGGTGGTTTTAATGTTGCAGCAGATCGGTGTGAACTGAACTGGCTGAGATGTTACACAACCCTCCACACGGACATGTTGCATGAATGTGTGCACACTTTACAGATGAATTGTGTCATGCAGCTCCCCGCCATAAGGAAAGGTGTTTCTGATACACTGTGCATCAAAGCTCCTCCAGTCAATTTATCTCCCCACTTCAAAGCAACTTAAAGGAACTTTGATCTGTAAACCTGATATTTTTCACCGTCTCAGATTTGCAAATCAAAACCCAGTTCCTTCACAGAGCAAAGGAAATCCATCCGAGTCATTTTTCCTTTTAAATAAACTAAAGTATTAAGTTGAAATACCTGCACAAGTCTCATATCTTTCCGTTATTACTATTGATCATGATAACAATTTATTCACCTCCTTTGCTGCTGAGCTTTGAGAACACAGCTTCCAGCAAGAACTACTTTATTGATCACGCTGCATTGATTGGAGGAAGCAGTGCCAACAAAACTTTCCTTTAAAAAAAAAAAAAAAAGGATCTAATTAACAGCGATCACTGCGAACAAATGTGTGTCCGATCGAACGGAAACGGCGGCAGGAGGGATTGGAAATCTTTGGTGTGAAGCTCTCTCTCTATGCAGCTCAGGTGCTCGTTACAAAAGTAGCAGCAAACACAAGAAGATGGTTTCCGAAAGAATAAAAGTTGATTTCGAACAGTAGTTCATCTTTGGTTATAATGGAAAGTGATGAAATTTCTTTTTAAAATGTCATTTTCATGTTTGGGTGACTGGGTGGTCGCATCGACTAACAGGTCTTTGTCTCTGCCAGCCAAACAGAATCTCTTTTTGTCTGGTCTCACTGCTCTCTGTATCCTCCTCCTGCTTGTTCTGCCTGTTAGGAGTCCTACCGCCCCCTGGGAGAGGACTTCAGCTTTGGCAGCAGTGCACTGATTGGCCTGCTGGTGATCGCGGTGGCCATAGCAACTGTGATTGTGATCAGCCTGGTTCTTTTGAGGAAAAGGCAGTACGGCACCATCAGTCACGGCATCGTGGAGGTAAGCCACCTGTTATGTGAGACGATGAAATGTACACGCAGTCGTGCTCTCGATGAACTGCTGCCCACCGACTCACAAGTGTCAACATTATATTAGATTATGGGCTCTTATGTAGATGGAGCAGGAGTTAATGTGAGGCAAATTAGATTCTTGCTCATGCAGCATTTGCATTTAGCTGAGTCAGCGTGTTGCGGCCTCTTTGGAGAAGCTTGCGTTCGTAGCGTCCTTGTTAATGAGCGTGGTCTGTCCTCGCAGGTCGACCCCATGTTGACACCAGAGGAGCGACACCTCAACAAGATGCAGAACCACGGCTACGAAAACCCCACCTACAAATACCTGGAGCAGATGCAGATCTAATCAGAGCCTGCAGGGGGGCGCTGTGGAGCCGGACAGAGGACAGCAGAGGGGGAACATACTACTGACCAATAACACATGATGCTATTGTTAAAATCATTTGCATACATCCAAACTCCATTTACTGGTTTGTTCAAAGCAATCCTTAAGTACTACCACTACTTCTACTACTGCTACTGTTGTACTATAGAGCTCTCTTATGATCATGTTTCTTTTAAGCAGGTGATGTATCTGGAAATGTGATCCTGCAGATTTTTCTGTAATTATCAATACGGATCAAGATGTATAACATTTCTTCTGCCATTTTTCTTTCTTTTTTTTTTTTTTAAGTGAAAGGCAAATCAAACTAATGTTTTCGAGTAGCCGTCATGAAACCGGCGCTACGCTTTTGTGTTCCATCATACAGGTGTCGTTGATGCAGTTTCTGATGGGTTTCTTAAAAAGAATTGGTGTTTTAATTTGTTCTTTTTAATCTCGATAGATTGCTTGTATATGAAGGTTCTTTGTACCAATTAAAATGTTTAGTGAAACAAATGAGAAAAAAAATTGAATCATTAATTATTTCCTTTCTCCTCTTTGTTACGATAAAAGACAAATTATACATATACAATTTGAATATATATATATATATATATAAATGTATATGAGATTAGATGTTTTTATTCCACTTTTCTCCCAGGAAAGAGGTTATGAGTTGGTTTAGGGTTCTCAGCTTGGTGGTCAGGGAGGGTGAAGACGTGCACAGGCCCCCAGCTCAAACATCATCTCACTTACTGAAGTGAATGTGACCATTTATGTCCTCCGACACAGACAAACACAACCTTTTATCAGGAAGGAAACTGTACAAATCAGTAGATTGCCATGTGTTTACATCGCTGAATGTATTGTGGAAGCTCTTTTCCATGTTGTGATTATGACAGGTTCCCTTAAGGCTTTGATTTTAATGTAGGATCCCAACTGCCTTTTTTTATTCAAAGGGGGATATTTCTTACTTTTTTTTTTGCACACATTATCCAAAACAAAAACCAAGAACCAGTAAAACTACTTAAAAACATATTTGGGAATAATGTGTAACCATGTTCCAGTTGGATTTACCTTAATTCAGCAGTCTGATAGATCAATACAGGGCTGGCCCAAAGATGGATTTTACCCCTAAATTAACTTTTAAACAGATTGCTGGGAAGCCCAAACAGTGGACAAAGTTGTTTGGTACTAAAACTACTGGTTTGATTTGTGAGAATCAAATTAATATTTGGCTGTGGAGTTTTGGGGGGATGCGTTTGTTCCCTGAAAGGCTTGAGCCAGCCCTGGATCAAAGCCACCTGTGTGTAACTGGAGCTGGAGGGCTGTGCAGGCAGACAGAGACCCAGAAAAACGAGGCTTGAAGAGCTGGTTTCTGAAATACAAAAAGCCGACGAGTATTTTTACAGGTAGAGAGTGACACAAGTAAATCCTAGAACCCTTTTCTCTCTATCTTAGTATTGTCTTTGTATGCCTGTATAGTTGATGTTGCAATCATGGCTTTTTTTCCTCAGAGGATTACCTGCGGTGTGCATTGTTATATGAAATAATATGATATATATTTTTAAGTTTGTTTTCTTGTTTTCTATTTTTTTCTCTTCCTGTGACAGTATCTCTGTATGTGACTGTCTCACTATGCACCCAAACAGCTTCGATCTTGTAACTGCCTGCTTGATTGTGGGAGGGGACTAATGTAATATGCATATTAATGATTTAAAAATTTGATCAACACAAATGAGCAACAGATTTATGGTTACAAGGGGGATACACATCAATAAACTCACAACTTACAAATGGATGTGTCGGGTTTTATCTCTTTTTTTTTTTTTTTTGAGTGGGACTAAAATTGGGCTGAAAAAAATGTTAATTAGTATATTTTTATAAATTTATATTGCTGGAATAAGAAGTCGTGAACAGCTCTCACAACCTTTAAAGTGAATGTCTGCTCTGAGCTCCTTTCTCCTCAAACACAGCCTGAACCCTCTCAGACCAGCTTTCTGTCCTTTCTTTAAGGAGTCTTCAGGAATAGTTCTCCAGGCTTCTTGAAGGACATCCCAAAGCTCTTCTTTGGATGTGGGCTGCCTTTTGTTGCGTTCTCTGCCAACATGATCCCACACTGCTTCAATAATGTTGAGCTCCGGGCTCTGGGGAGGATTCATCCCTCCATCAGACCTGCTGCCACTGATTTTCAGCCCACTTCTTGTGTCCTTTGGCACAGCTCAGCCTTTTCTCCCTGTTTCCCTTCCTTAAGAACGGCTTCCTGACAGCCACCCTTCCATGGAGCCCATTTCTGATGAGGCTTGGGCCAACAGCAGATGGATCAGCTGAAGGTCCAGATGCATCTCTCAGCTCCTGTGTCAGGTCTTTGCTGGTCTCCCTTGAGTTTTAATGCTTGAATCATTCATAGGTCAGCATTAAGTGGCCCAACGAAACAAACAAAAAAAAAAACACATTCCTTTGAAAATATGTTCAAGGAGTGGATTGAAAATGAGTGAAAAAGCAGCCAATTTACAAAGAAAAACCTTGACAGACGTTCAGAAAGCCTGAAGAACTATTGATCAAGACCACTTTAGATTAGAAGAAAGTCAGGCTGCTTGGAGGAAAAATAGAAAGAAATTTGGGCTTCTGAATTTTGCATGATATTGTACAGAACCTCGGGAAAATCAGTACCTCTCACGATCTTTCATTGCCTGATTTTGACATAAAATCTTAAAATATAGTTCAATATGACAGGAGACTTCAGCAGTGGAAGAAGTATTCACATCCAAAAATTAACGTATCATTGTGATACTGCAAGTAAAGTCCTGCTTCAAAAAGTAGTAATGTCAGAAAATATACTTCAAGTCTCTACAGTTAAAGCGATACTCCGGAGTAGATTCAACCTGGGGTCATTTGAACCGTGATATCCAGCCAAGTAGCCCACCCGCAGTTTTTTAGATGTTGGCTGAACATCAGCTGAGTTACTGAGTTATCCCAAATAGCTTCGTACAAGGGTTAATGGATCCTGGTCCGTATCTCCAAAATTACCACACTAAAATCACATGCCATGACACCAAACTTCTACAGTAGTACAAATATGGTTTGTACTCACAAAACGATGCATTTGGAAGTTTGAAAATAGTCCAGGAGTTTATTATTATCAACACAAGCCTGATAGCTTTTCTGCTGCTAAAGCTGCGTCGACGTCACTTCTGGGAGCTGGGAGCTTCAAAATAAGATGAGGGTTGATCTACTACTGTAGACAACAAAGCAAGGCTGCTCAATTTCTCCATTGATAAAATAATTTCACAACTCTACAACATAAAAATTCATTAAAAAAAAAACATGTAGAATATAGCATATCCTTTGTTGTCTACAGTAGTAGATCAACCCTCATCTTACTTTGAAGCTCCCATCTCCCAGAAATGACGTCGCCGCAGCTTTAGCAGCAGAAAAGCTATCAGGCTTGTGTTGATAATAATAAACTCCTGGACTATTTTCAAACTTACAAATGCATCGTTTTGTGAGTACAGACCATATTTGTACTACTGTAGAAGTTTGGTGTCATGGCATGTGATTTTAGTGTGGTAATTTTGGAGATACTGCCAGGTTCCATTAACCCTTGTACGAAGCTATTCGGGATAACTCAGTAACTCAGCTGATGTTCAGCCAATATCGAAAAAACTGCGGGTGGGGTACTTGGCTGGATGTCACGGTTCAAATGACCCTAGGGTGAATCTACTCCGAAGTATCGCTTTAAAGTACTTGTAGCTCTCGTCACAACGCAAACACGGATCGTGGTTCTTACTGGCATTTATTCTCCAATTCACGCCGTGAGAACTGCCGGTACAAACATACATATATGGTTCGCAACAAAGAAACAATGTCACGAATTATAAACATAAACAAAATGCTTCATTTACACACAAAAAATACCTCATTAGCCGCTTGCTGTGAGAGAGGTTCTTGATGTCTTCAGCCACGCTTAACAGTAAGGCTGTGTTCGAAACCGCCTACTACATACTACATACTTGAAAACGGCATACCGGTACTCATCGATCAGACAGTATGCAGAACGTTTACACACAGTGCACTCCACTCCTGCCCGAGCCGAAATTAGCCAGCCTGAAAAGCTGATTTCGCTTAAGCTATAAACTCTGTAAATATATAACTTTAGCAACATTTGAAACATTTTCAGGCGAGAAAGTAGTTATTTAGACCCCCAAGGTGTTGAAAATCTGACAAAATACCAGCTATTTACAATTTTGTTCCCACAAATTCGGCGCTACTAAAGCTAGCCGCAGTGAGCAACGCACTTCCGGTTATGCCGTTTTGACTGCTCTCGTCCCGTTAACGGAATTTGACCGTTCAAATGGCGATGGGCAACGTCACGTTGCGTTGCATCTTGGGTAGTTTGAGTGTGACAAGTAACCTCATGTTATAGAATATAATATCATATTATAGAATCTGTGTGAATACTCAACATTTCGGCGAATCTAGTATGCATCTAGTGTACATCCGGGAACTTAAAAAAGTAGGACTAGTAGGAGAAGTAGGCGGTTTCGAACACAGCCTAAGTTTCAAATTAAATCTGCCGCGGCAACACACAGGTAATAAACATTGGTTCCGGGCCAAAACACCACTGCACCGATAAACAAAATTAAATACGTCATGAAATTAAACCATTTTATAACACACATATGAATTTACTTAAATAACACAATCTAAATTATTCAACAAGATGAAATCGTGAAATATTATTTTTAACATAAATTCAACAGCACTTACAGTACTCACTATAAAAAGATGTCACCGTTGACTGTTGTAAGGTTATTGATTATATACATTATAATTACACGAGTATTAATGACAAATGATGATTTTTAGGTAAAATGTATTTATCCGGGGGCAACAAACCCTAACTGTAGTTCTGTGTTAATCAGCGGATTGTTTTCTCCATTAATCAAACAGAAATCCTGTCAGAAGTGCTCTGAAGGAATATGAAAAGGTAAACGTCACCAGTTTTCTGTGCATCCCACTGATTAATCATCTGTTCATCTCTGTGATGGCATGAGTTTAACATATACAGGGTTTCTCTAAACCTTTCAGAGGAAGACCGTTTTTTCTTAAAGTGAAACTGATGCCTCACAGTGGAATATGGAGAAACAAAATGGAGGTGAGACATGAATGAGTCATCATCGTTTCAGATTCAGCGGGTTATGATCACCTGACTGATACTGAATATGAGCTGCGTAAGACCGTCACCGCATCCCTTACTGACTGAGTAAAAACCTTTTTTGTGTTTTTTAAAACTTTGTCCGCTGAAATGCAGAGGATCAGTAGATGATGCCGCCTTGTCTTTAATGGAAAAGTTTACCTGAACTGTCTGAATATTTATCCTACAAAGAGTTGCATTACATAGAAGGTTCAATTCTCCTGATGGTTGCATTACAGTCGAGTTAATTGCTCTGTGCGTTTTGTTTTGCTTGGTTTAGTTCACCTTTGTTCTCACCTGGCAGGTAAACAGGAAGTGGCTGCAGGTGTATATGGGGTGGAGACACGCCCGCAGAAACTGCGGGTCCCGGAAGAAAGTCTCCTCCTTCGTGCTGCTAGGATAGATACTCACCAACACTTCGACTGGAGTCTGGTTTTGTAAAGTACAGTATCAGACGCTTCGCTTCGTTTTCAAGCCGTTTTTTATTCGGACTTTTGCTCTCAGGTTAACTGAAAGAACCAGGACTCATCTGCTGGCTGCCAGGCCTGCAGGTTCACCTCTGAAAAACAAAATCATCCCGAGAACAGGAGCGGCGTGCAGAAGGGGGGTAGCTCTGCTCTTTGGAGGTTTTTTTATTATTATTATTATTATTATCGTCTTTTTATCGGCCTGCTCCAGGTCTGATCTTTAATGGACCACATGGACAGTGGACTGAGATACACCCCAAAAGTGGTGAGTGGCGACAGGTGGCGGTACTACTTCCTCTTCCTCCTCTTTAGGTGTTGATCGGGTGTTTAATTGGATGTTAAACCTCAGCAAAGTGGACAGACATAAAGGTCGGTTGTGTTTTCAATGTAAACACACAGAAAGCATTTGACTTGATCAGGGCTTTTCTTTCACTTTAAGACAAACGTGTGTGGAAAAGGCTTTCACAAGCCTTCAGGATCTGGACTGGGAAGAGTTTAACTTGGCTATTCGTCCTAATCATCTCTTGATTCTTGTCTCCTGAGGCTTTCGTCATTATCAATCAGATAAAGTTTCTTACCTGCATACAGTGAGATGGTTCCAGGAAACATATCTCGGATCTAGGTGCTTATATTTAGGTGAGGCAGAGAAAACATGCCCAGGCGACAGGGAGGTTGCACATTCCTCGGTCCTGTCTCGTAACCGTTTTCCAAGAATCAAGAACAATGAAAACATGATCTGCAGCTGCATTCACTGCCCGCCTCCAAACCAACCCAAACAAAAAGTGCTTTTCCAGCAGTGATTTTTCTAACAGGCAGCCAGATGCTGTTGAGCCGCCGCCTGAATTCCTCTAGGTTCCTCCACCCTGTTGTGACTTGTTTGCTTTTCTTTAGAAGAACACACAACTGAAGTTTCTCCACAGCATGACGGCACGAAGTTGAATATAAAAACTGTCCTTCGGTTTCAGAGGATTTGCCCTCTGGGGCACAGTGGATCTCTGTGGGAGTCAGCATCAGACGTTGTTATGCAACATCTCGGTGCCATTTTAATAATAGTATGATTGTGTGTTGATATTTACATTAATGCTGTCCGTGAGAATAAAAAGCAGGCTTCTTTTGAAGACCAGCAAATTTATATTTGACATTCTGAGGATAGGATTAAAATAATTCAGCTGTTTTCTCTTCTCAGAGGGATTAGCAGACCAGTTAAACCTCTGATTGTTCTTAATGAAATGGGGTGTGATGTTAGGTTTTCTGCCTCTCTCTGTGCTCACTCTGCTTCCTATTGATTTATTACAAACCTCCCCAGGCAGTGAGGTTTTTTTTTCTTTTCCATCTGCAAAATATAATTTAGAATAAAGTAGATGTCTATTGGAAGATTGGAGAGAATATCTGCTCCACTGGCTCTGAAATGAACCCTAAAAATCAGAATTCAACACACCAAATGTAAAGCCGGCTCTTTAAATATACAGGTGTGAGTCGTGCCCTGTGAGGAGACGTGCATTCTTGTCGTTCTGTACCAGATTCACAGAGATAGAAAGGGTTGACCTCGTTTTCTAAAACAGTAAGCGGTGACGTAGTTTTGTACTGTGCGTACTCCTCGGTAAACACCTTGTAACCTTAAAACTGTGAGATTCAATGTTATCACAAACATTTTATTCATGTGTTCAATAGCCTGTGAAGCTGTGGAGGGTTTTTTTAGTCTTATTATGTGCTACAGTAAACATTCAGGAACTTGTTGTCTGTCAGTATGTTTGCTCCAAGCTGGTTTGACAGGATTTTATATGGTGAAACCTTTGTACACACACACACACACACCCTCTCCCTCTATGTTTAACCTTTCAAAGGTAACTGCAGAGCTGTGACTCATGAAGTTCCTTCCTAATTCATTAACAGTACCAGAGCCTGAAACTGTCCTATCTTTTTTTGTTTCTTATCTTAAAGTGTTTTTTCATATTCCAGAACAATGTCGCACATTTCCTGACGTTTGTGTACTAAAACAGCTGCTTTTATTCTCTCTTTGAACCAAATCAGCTGTCAGTAAGGAAGACTGACCTTTAAAGCTAAATGTCTTCAACGTATGCGTAAACGTATTGATCTTTCTTTCATGAATTTAACCGCCTGTCTTCCAGGACAAACAGTGGGAATCCTCTGTGCAGTTCCTGCCAGCATCCGATAACAAAAAGTTTGAGAAGAAAAAGGGTCCGGGGAAGGCTGGCGCTGTGGTCGGCGTGGTGATATTTGCTGCTGTTATTGCCCTTATGACCGGACTGCTGGTCTGGCATTTCCACTGTAAGCAGCTACTCCTTTAATAAGTGAATGTTTGTGCTTTAGTTGGACAATAAGGAAAAAAGCTTATTGCTAATGCTGAAGTGACGTAATCAGTGACAAACGTAGATATGCAACCAGAAATATGTCCCCACATTATTTTATCAACCTGCTTTCACCTTTCATATGCAAGTTGACTGGCTTTTGTTTACAAAATAGAAATATATATTTTTTAAAACACCTGCAGACGAACCATCTCTACCAATCTGTAATCCTCCATTTGTTGGAATTTGTTGTTTGTTGTACGTTAGACTTGCATCTAAATAGTCAAAGATAAAGTAAAGGTTTGTGCAGTCATTGTAGAGACAACATTCTTTAAGAGGAACCATTGATAGTTCAGAGTTTACAACTTCGCAGCTCAAAGATGGAAGAAAAAATGGTAACCAAAAGTTAGTAACGGCAAACCTGCCACTGTGACAGTCTGAGAAAACTGAGGAGTTTATGTTCAGTCTCTGTGTCTGTTTTCTTCAAGTCCGTAAAGATGTGCGGGTCAAAAGAATGTACAGCGGCTCCATGCGGATCACCAACCAAGCGTTTGAAAACGCCTACGAGAACTCCAACTCCTCCGAGTTTCAGGCGCTGGCGAAGCAGGTGATTCAACAGGTAAGACTGCTCCTCCTGCCTGCTTTTCACAACACACTCCTTGTTATTTTAGTTTTTTTTTCTATGCAGCCGTCATTCATGTTATATCTTATATATTTCTGTAATCTCTTTCAGCTTAAAGCCATCTACACCAAAAGTCCACTGCTGGCCAAATACTATTTTGGCTCTACAGTTCAGGCTTTCAGGTACGGCAGAGAGGTTGGGAGGAACTCGGTGCCATGTCTTTGCTCCTGTTGTTGCACACAACAGGAGCTTTTTGATGCTTTTTGAAGGGCATAGTCGTTTTGTATGTCTAAACAGAAGCCAGATTTATCAGCATACATGCCTGTAAAATACATTTTGAACATGGTGACTTAGTGTTTATCCTTCTGCTCCTAGTGAAGGCAGCGTTATTGCCTACTACCTGTCTGAGTTCACAGTCCCCGTGGGCCAAGAGGCAGCTGTTGACAAAATTATGTCTTCGCTGGAAACTCTGGTAGAAAAAGAGAAACGTGCATTGAAGAGACCGTCTAACTCCCTGGTCCTTACAGACATGATGTCTTCAGGTAGACTTCATACCAGTTCTGCAGTTTTGCTTGTTGCAAAATCAGTAACCACACCTTGTGTGGTTGTTTTTCTCTTTTGTTAAGTTCTGTCTGTGTTCTTTGTTTCATTTCGCAGCGCTTGATTCCCGAATAGTGCAGTCGTCTTTCAACAGTAAGTGTTTGGTTTGCTTTTATCTTTTGAACAGAAATACCTTCAACAAATACTCTACATGCCTGGAAAACAGCAGTAACAACGAAACAATCACATGGAGCTTGTGACATGCGTCATTAGCTATAAAGCATGTTACCAGGGCCAAGAAGAGGATTCATCATTGTCAAATCAAATTTATTTATATAGCACATTTCATATACAAACAATTCAAAGTGCTTCACATAAAATAAAAGCATTTCAGCAGGGAGTGGAAGAAGCATTAAAAATACATAAAAGAATATAAAGAGAAACAAATAAAATAATTTAAATGAATTTAAAAACAAGCAACAGTCCAGATAAGTTCAAAGATAGCGTGCAGATTTCATGCATAGACACATGAGAACAGAAATGTTTTTAACCTGGATTTAAAAATGTCTCCATTTGGTGAAAGTTTAATCTCCACTGGCAGTTTGTTCCACTTGTTTGCAGCATAACAGCTAAATGCTGCTTCTCCATGTTTAGTCTGGACTCTGGACTGGACCAGCTGACCTGAGTCCTTGGATCTAAGAGCTCTGCTGGCTTTATATTCTCTGAACAGATCACAGATGGAAACCATCAGTAGGCTTTTAAAATCTATTCTGTGACTGACTGGAAGCCAGAGTAAAGATTTTAAAGTTGCTGTGATGTGTTCAGATATTATGACTAAAACCACAGCAGCTCATCTGTCTTACAAGATAAACATGTAGTCTGGTCATTTTATTAAAAACAGATATTTTCTTGACTGACTGTACAGTTGTTATCAGCAGAGTTTGCTGATAAACGTGTGATTTACAAAGCTGAATGTTCATTATTCTAAGCGCCACTGTTTCTGCCTCAGAATTTCTTAGGTTCTCAGAACACACAAGGACTAATTACATTGGGCAGATCCAGTCCCCCGGCTTCCCCGACAGCCCGTATCCGCCCAACACCTTCATCCAGTGGGAGCTGCGCGCAGACCCCGGCTACGTCATCAAGCTTGACTTTGATACCATAAATCTGGAAGAGGACTGCAAGAATGACTTTGTCAAAATCTACGACTCCCTGGTGGCCATCGAGAGCAGAGTTATGGAAGAGTGAGTTTATCCTTGAGGACAAACTGTGCTGGTTTTTCCTTGGTTTTAATCTTGTATGTGATGCCCTCTGCTGGTCAGATGCTGTGACATAAAAGGGAAATCTTAACCTAATGTTAGAGGAGTAGCACTTTAACCAAAGTCTGGAACAAACTCGGCTGAAAATGTTAGAATGTCACAGCATCCCTGAAGGAGGAACTACATGATAAAATCTTTGGTGGCATTCTTGTCGAAAGGTTAAGAGTCTCAGGAAACTTTTTTTAGCAACCACAGATGATGCAACAAACTGCTTTCCAAGAGGATAATTTAATTGTCTCTTATTTAACTCATTACTGTTAAAAGTAGCTTGTTCTATGGTATTAACTAGCAGCTGATTCTCAGATAATGTTCAGATTGAATCAGTTATTAAATGGTGGCTGCTGTAAACGTGTGTTTTCTGCAGGATGTGTGGGTATTCTTCTCCCAGTGAACCCCTGACTTTTCTGTCCTCTGGAAACGTCATGCTGGTGACGATGGTCACAAACCAACATAAGAACTACCCAGGTTTTCGAGCAAAAGTCTCACAAATTCGACGTGGAGGTAAAGTTAAGGACTGGTGAGAGATGACGTAAGCTTTTTTTTGTTTGTTTTGATGTAAATGTTTATTGTTGGTGAAATTTCTTTTACAGAAATGAGCTGCGGTGGCCAGCTGTCGGGTCAGAAAGGCAGCTTTTCGTCGCCAAACTTCCCAAACTACTATCCTCCTCAAACCACCTGTCAGTGGTCGATCCAGGTGAGACGTCGGCATTGCTGATGAGCTCAGGTTGTAATTCCCTCTCAAGTCGAAATCACGAAACCAAGTTGTTCTTTTAGTTACGGGCTTTAATCACACAAGGAGCATGATAGTGTGCCGTGAGAACTGTTAGACATACAGACAGAAAAGAAAATAAACCAAATTACTCCCACGTAAAGACATCAAAGGATAATACGACTGTTACATGATTCAACAGAAATTCGTCACTAACATCTTTACAGTCTTACAAACATAACAGTAACAAACATAAATGTACCTCATTGGCCGCTTTCCCTTGAGAGAAAATTAGAAATCTTCAGTCCTTCAATGAACTATGCACTTTATCCAGTCTTCCTTAATTATTGATGATCTTAGGCAGAGAAATCAGCAAGGTGTCTGCCTGCTAGCTTGGTCCAGAATGTTACAGGTAGCGACCCTCAAAAGTAACACCCGTCAACCCGCGGCAGCAACCTTGGTTCCCCCTTAATTAAGACTTGTTCCCCATATCAAAACAAACAATTTATATGAAATGATGCTTTTAATATTAAACTACTATTACTACAAATGTATGTATTCATGAACTCTGTATGTTTTAACCTAATATTTATTAATCTACTATTTATTTATTTATTCTGACTTCGATGACAGCTACACAGGTGCTTCACGTGCTGCAATGCCGCACAGCTTTTACCTGACTTTCTTTGTTTAAGGTCAACAATGATAAGGTGGTGAAGGTGACCTTTAAAAAGTTCCTCTTGGCTGAGCCTGGGCAGGAAACCGGCAAGAACTGCCGCAAAGACTACGTGGAAATCAACAATAAGAAGTAAGTAAAGCAAGGCAGGTTTATCTGTACAGCACAATTCAACTACAAGGCGATTCAAAGTGCTTTACAGATACATGAAAACAGTAGAAATAAAAAGCATAATTTAAATTTCAAACAAAAAAGAAAGAAATAAGAACAATAGATCAAATCAGGAGTTAAAATGTGATTAAGTTTTGTAACTCAAGCTTCAGATTTGGAGCTTTATTCAAATGCAGCTGAAAATAGGTGTGTCTTAAACACACTGAGTGTTTCAGCTGATCTGAGGCTTTCTGGGAGTTTGTTCCAGACATGTGGAGCATAGAAGCTGAATGCAGCTTCTCCATGTCTGGTTCTGACTCTGGGAACTGATAGAAGACCGGATCCAGAAGCCCTGAGGGGTCTGGAAGGTTCATACTGGGTCAGGTCACTGTAGAGAGTTTGGTGCTTTTTTAAATGTTTGAAATAAAAAGAGCGATGGGGGTCACATAAGCGAGCAGCTGCATCAGTGCTTGTGCATCTCATCCTCAGGCTGTGTGGAGAATTCTCTGAAACACTTACTGAAACCAGCAAAACCAACAAAATGAGCGTGACGTTTTACTCTGACGACTCGTACGTGGACAGAGGTTTCACTGCAGAGTTCGAGGCCATCGACGTCACAGACCGTGAGTACATCCGTGTGTCGCAGGTTGTTGGTGGCCACCGGGACAGAGTTTCTCATGTTAATGGCGTCATCCACAGCTTGTCCGAAAGAGTTCCAGTGCAATAATCAAAACTGCATCAATTCTGAGCTGAGGTGCGACGGCTGGAATGATTGTGGAGACATGAGCGATGAGATGGGATGCAGTAAGTACCGTTTACCCACGTGTTGTTCATATCCCTCTTCAGCTCTCAGTGAACGTTTCCTTCTGAATTTCACTGGTCACTATATTTCACTTTCGTCTTACTTCACTGGTCACTTTATATTTTTAAACTGTTTTTTTTAAATTGTTTTTTTAAATTATTAGATTGTTTTTAAAGGGTTTATAATTGTATAAACATTTTTATTGCTTTATTATGTCTGCTACTGGATGCTTGAATTTCCTTCGGGATCAATAAAGTATCTATCTATCTATCTATATCATAAGAACTTTCTGTGATGGTTTCCTCCTCCAGAGTGCAGTTCAAAGAGTATCAACTGTAGAAATGGATTGTGTAAGCCCAAGTTCTGGAAATGTGATGGCGTGGATGACTGCGGTGACAGCACGGATGAGATGGACTGTGGTAAGGTCCACTGACTGATTTTATTTTAGTTTTTTTTTCTTAATACGAGCAGGTTTTTCAGTCGGCTTTCTTTTTTTTTTTTTTTTTTAGAACTTTTTATTTTCCATTAACCATTTTATACAAACATATTGTGATGGAGTGACCATCACTAGGGTTGTGGGTGTGTTCTGACTGTCACGCCAATGAGCCTGGCTCTTTGGTGTAGTGGTCAGAGCCCCAGTTTAGTACCCAGAAGGCCGGGGTTCGAGTCCCGGCGGTGCAACTCTACTCCCCTTCGCTACACATATACACAATTCACTCTATGTCCCGTTTCACATTTGACATCTTATTACTATCACATTTACACAGACCCTTTTAAACACTTTAACATACCGTAAATATTCCCGACTGTCTATTCCAACAGTCTATTCAGTCGGCTTTCTAAGAGCTGTTTCTTTTGCTTTTAAGGTGGATGTAAAGCTGGAGAGATGACCTGCAAGAATAACAAATGTGTGTCTGAGAAGAAGCACTGCGATGGAAGGGACGACTGCGGGGACGGCTCCGACGAGCTCAACTGTGAAGGAAGTAAGAGCAGATTTCCCCCAGTCTACAAAAATATCTGATTCTATTCTAAGACGATTGTAACAGAACTGGTGTGTGTCTATAAATGAGAAGAAGAAGTATCTATATGGACTCAAACACAGATTTAGAAGTGGTTATTGATTGTTTTTTTCCTCCTGCCTTATTAGGCTCTGACGTGCTCTGCAGCGATACGACATACAGATGTAAAAACGATAAATGCATCAGTAAAGTGAACCCAGAGTGTGACGAGAATAAGGACTGTGAAGACGGATCTGATGAGGAGAACTGCGGTAGGTCACAAGATAAACTACATGTTGAGCTCGTCCAACCCAACGGGTTCGAACTCCATCGAGCTTCATGAAGCCCATCCTGTCATTGACTGTTTGATTTGCAGACTGTGGGATGAGGATGTTCAGAACCTCGCGTATTGTGGGCGGAGAGAATGCGGAAGAAGGAGAGTTTCCGTGGCAGGTCAGCCTCCATGTCAAAAATTTCGGCCACGTGTGTGGAGCGACCATCATCGGTCCAAAATGGCTGGTCACCGCTGCCCACTGTGTGCAAGATGACCCCAAGACGAGGTAAAGAGTCTTACTTCATCCATTTTCATGCCAGTAATGTGACAAATCAGGACTTGTAGTCAAAATATGTGATGATTCAAACAAGATTAAAGTCTTTCAGTTCAAGCTCCAAGTCAAAGCAAGTCTGAGACTTTGGGTCTCTTATCCTAAACAAGTCACAAAGCGCTTTAAACCAAACTATAACTCCACTGAAACAACAGGGTAACATCTTAAGTGTGTTGAACTTTTATATTTATTTCCTTTTGACTTAGCTTGAAGTTGTTGTGGTTGTTGATTGTTTGGAGTCGAGCATCATGAGACATGAAGTTGATTCAAGTTATTCAATTATTTGTGGCACACTTTAAAAAAACACTTCTTAATCTTTCACGTCTTTTGGAGTCAAATAAAACAAAAACTTGGGCCCAAATGAAGTCTTGGGGGTTGTAATCTAAGATAAGTTGCAGTTCTTTTTATTCTTTATTTTTCTGAACCCATCAGATTTCTCCGATTCATGTGAGTTGAGAACACAACATTTGTATTTCTCTGATGTTCTCGGAGCGCAACAATAAACTGACATTAAGGTTCTCTGCCAGTGTATTCCTGCTGAGAGTTACTTTCATCATTTTTTGATGAATATATGTTTATTCTAACTAAAAGTGCTCGTTTTCTTGTCTTGGAAGGAAAAAAAGCTGTTTTTTTTTTTTTTTTTTTATTTATAATCCCTGATGTATTTTTTTAAGTTATTTTCATCATTATAATGCTTAATCATTATAATGCATCATTATAATGAATTATAATCATTATAATGCATCATTATAATGATTATAATGCTATATTCTATTTATTTGATCAGTAACTTTTTTCATTTGGACTTTAATCACAACCTGTAACTTTAATAAGTGTTTTTAAAACTATCCGAGCAGTTTGAGTCATCACTAAAATCAGCTGTAACAATAAACTGCTACATAATGTGCCTGTTTTTTATTAGAGATAATCTAATAAAAAAACAGAATAAAGCTGTTTTGTTGTGCTCGTCTTCAGATATTCGCAGCCCGGCACTTGGGAGGCTTACCTCGGCCTTCACATCCAGCGGCAGACAGCGAGTCACGTCGTGAAGAGGAACCTGATACGGATCATTCCCCACCCAAATTACAACTCCTTCACCTTTGACAATGACATCGCCCTGATGGAGCTGGACAGTCCCGTCGCGTACTCTGACCACATCAGGCCCATCTGCCTGCCATCGTCCCAGCATGATTTTCCAGCTAGTGAGACTGTGTGGATCACAGGGTGGGGCGCCACACGAGAAGGAGGTGAGTACACGCAAATGATAGAACATGTATTTCCTCTGTTTGAATTTAAATGTGTGAAAACAGCCTGGTTTAGTTTGGATTTCATGTATTTATATGTTGACCAGCCCATACTGAAACTGTAGTGTCTGTAATCTGATTCATCCACAATAAGCTTTATATAACAGCTGCATCCCAACGTGATGACGTGGCTTTTAGAGCTAAAGATGGGTGGGATGGTGACCTCCACTGTGTGTGTTTGGGTTTCAGGAAATGCTGCAACAGCCCTCCAAAAGGCCCAGGTCCGAATCATAAACCACTCTGTGTGTAACGACTTAATGGGCGGGGCGATCACATCCCGGATGCTGTGTGCTGGAGTGCTGAGTGGAGGAGTGGATGCTTGTCAGGTATGAGCCCTTCAGTCTCTTCCTTTTGTCTTTATTTTTCTCTCAATCCATTTTATCTTTTACTCTTTTTCTCTCTTTTATATTTGGATTTTACAAAAGAAAAATTCGCAAAACAGTTTAGAAAATTATGGGAACTGTGGGTAAATACCTTTTTTGTGACTATATGTCATCATTAAAGCTGTCTAGGTAATGGAAACTCTAGAAGGTAAGACAAAGCAAGAAATAAATAAGTAAATAAAACTTTGACCCAACAGCTGCTGTGAGGAGAACAAAAGCAAAACCTCTGGAGAGCTGCGGGAAGATTTAGCTGACACACTGTTACAAACTGGGTCTGTAATGGCCTCATTTATGCACAATGATATTAAGCTTATTATTCAGTCTGCAGCCTGCCCTCTTCTAGCCTCTTGACCTACCACCTGCCACTCAACATTTCAAATATCGATTAGAATATATTAGCCAGCAGAGAAGAACTGCACTGGAAAAAATCTTACCAAGTATATTTGTCTCATTGAGTATCTCATTACACTTGATATGAGACACAACTGCCTAACAAGTACCATTTCAGCCAGATATAGGGACTTGTTTTAATACAATACATCTTGAATATCTTGTTAAGTGAAAGAGTCTTGAAAACAAATTGTTTTGAGTCATATTTCACATGAAACAAGCTTTTTTTTTTTCATTTGAAGAGGTTTTTAAACTATTTTCAAGATCACTTTTAACTCAAAAGTCCCAAATATCACATTTTATTTCAAGAAATCTTGACAAGCCGATTTTCACTAGTTCCACTGGCAGATTTTTTTTGCTTATTTCAAGCAAAAACGTCTTTTATTTGTTGTTTTTTTACTTATTTTTAGAGGGGCATTTTTTCCAGTGTGACAAACAGCCCAGAGTCACGCTAACATAAGGTAACCTCAGTCATGACAAAATCTGGTGCAGGAGCGCCATGACGGGTGGTGAATGAGCTGCGTTTGTACAACACTTTTCTGGTCTTTTATTTTTTTTTTTATTTATAAATTGTCACACACACACACACACACACACCAATGAACACATGGGCAATAAAGGACATCACAGGCAACGAAGACTCTTTGACGTGTGGACTGGACTAATGGAAAGAAACTAGCTCCCGTCTGATTGAGCTTTGCAGACAACCACTTTTCCTCCTGAGCTTCAGCCGCCTCGATTAAAAACACGCTTAGTGACACATATGAGCAAAGTGTCGGGGAAAGCACAGTCCCAAGCAAAAAGTTTAAATCACATAAAAGGCCGGTTTCCAGCTGGCAGGCCCTCGCTCTCTTTTCTTCTTTATTATAACTTTTTCCTTCTGTACATCTTTTTCTTTTCTCCGTTTCTGTCTTTTTGTTTTCTGTGGGAACGTTGCTGACTGTGCAGTTTTACACAGTTACCATGATCCAGCCTTCCATCTGGTCCTATTTTTTAACTTTAAATAATTAATCCTCATTAAGACTTCATTTATAGTGACAACATATGTGTGCCGATATCAATTAGATGTTTGTAGATGGAAAAAAAAGTGTAATGTTATACTGTAATATTAGTGTAATATTAATATAGTGTTGATTTAATTAATTACTTCAAGTATTTGATACTGTGCTGCAGAAAGATTGCCTCTGAGATGAAACTGCTCATGCTTGCATGAGTGCAGTCAATCCAAAACTAAACGTTTTCACAAGTTTAACAATAATTTCTTCATGTGGACCCCTGATTACCACATGTCCTGATACAATTAAAGACTATCTGAAATATAGTAAGAAGCGTCTTGAGTTGTCTGTGTCAAGCTGACGTTTAAACTAAGTCTCTGTTACCTAGGGTGACCATACGTCCGTATTTCCCGGGACATGTCCGTATTTCACGGGACGCCCGGGACAGGAAGTGAAATACGGACATGTCCCGGGAAATACGGACGTATGGTCACCCTACTGTTACCAAATGCAAGTTTGGGAAAAAGATCCGCACTTTCCAGACGTTTAAGCATGAAGATGGAAAATGTTCGCTTTGAGGCTGTGTGATAACCAGCAACGTTGCACAAAAAGAGGGAAGAATAGATGCAGCTAAACACCAGTAAACTCTGGATGTAAATGTCATGCTTTCAGTCAAAAGAGGGAAACTTAAAGTAGTCCTCAGTATCCACAAAAGACTAATAAAGGAAAAACAAACAGAAGCATTTGGAGTGGCCTGATAGTTATGATATAGATATTTTTTAAGGTCACTAAATAAGACATAATAATGCATTACTATTGTCAAAGTGGCTCGTTTTATTTGAGCGTTTGCCACCAGGTCAGTGAGCAAAAACTCTGCCTTTTTTTTTTTTTTAGGAATAAATTAATACTAAAATTTAAAAAATGAATACTTTTAAAATGATACTTTGACCAGTTATTTGCTCTCTATTTGATTTACAGTGTGATTGAAAACATGGTTTCTTGAAAATGTACCTTTAATAATGGAGAAAAGAAGTAGAACGGGAAGTTTGATGAAAAGGTTAAATGAGCTGCAGATAAAGAAGGAAATAATGAGAATTATTAATTATGCTCCACATAGCCTTCATACCGTGGCTTACCGTGTGTCCTTGTTTGTCTGGATGTTTCAGGGAGACTCTGGCGGCCCTCTATCCAGTCCAGGTAAAAAGGGTATGTTCCTGGCAGGAGTGGTGAGTTGGGGTGACGGCTGCGCTCGCAGAAACAAACCAGGCATCTACACGACAGTCACCAAATTCCGAGGCTGGATCAAAGAAAAGACGGGAGTGTAAAGTCCACTGTGAAGTGCTCAAACGAGCCCAAAGATAAAGTCAAAAACTAAGACTGATGACATGTTGCCACTGTACAGATTATTGCTCGAGTACAACACCACTCGGACCAATGATGCAATCGATGCCGGGTGGAGACTGCCCTGAGGGCTTCAACAGCAACTGCTACACTTTTTAGACCCACTGTGATTTTTGTGACGATGGGGTTGATGAAACAATTTTAATGTACATAACTTTATTTGTTTTTACCATATTTTGATGGAGAACTTTATATGCTACACAGGAAGTAGTTTCAAGGTGTGATTGTTACATGAGTACACAAATGAAATGTGGATTTTTACTCTCTTGCCCTCTTTAATGTGCTGATGTTTTTAGAATTTTTCACAGCTGTTTATTGTTGTCTTTTTCTGAAATATGTCAATTTACAAGCAAAAATGACTGCAAGCTCATTCCATCTTACCTCCTATGGATCGGTATCTTAAGTCCAACAGACATCCCTGACAAATAAGTTATCCGATTGTTCACTTTTTGAAGAGTTAACAACATGGATGCCATTTTATTTCCACACCTATGAACTGCCCATTTTGAGCATGAAACTGTAAAATGCTGGTAACAGGCTCCACAGTTTAGTCGAAAGTAGATGTAAATGTGTCTTGTATAGCAGATGTCTTTAAATAAAATATTTTATTAACCTTCAACATAAGCATGCATCTACATTTCTTTCACAATGAATTTGCTTTTCAGCCACTTTCCAGATTTGATGTAATTAAAACTATATTCATTATTGAATTTAAGCAACAGGATGTTCAAGATAAAAGCAGACTTTATGGAGAGACTGAGCACGATCTGCTTCGTGTTTCAGATGCCAGAAAGTTGTGCTTGTCGTGGTCCTGACCCAGCTGATGGTTTGTGATAAATAAAAGATTTAAAAATTTAAAAAAAAAATAAAGCTTAACACCAACTGATTTCAGGAAACATACATAAAATAACACCTAATCCGAAACTTTGGCATTTTAGAAAATCAAATCAAATCAAATCAAATTTAATTATATTGCAAATTTCATGTACAAACAGTTCAAAGTGCTTCACATAAAATAAAAGCATTGCAGCAGGGAGTGTAAGAAGCATTAAAACATATAAAAGAATATAAAGAGAAACAAATAAAATAATTTAAATGAATTTAAAACAAGCAACAGTCCAGATAAATTCAAAGATATCGTGCAGATTTCATGCATAGACACATAAGAACAGAAATGTCTTTAACCTGGATTTAAAAATGTCTCCATTTGGTGAAAATTTAATCTCCACTGGCAGTTTGTTCCACTTGTTTGCAGCATAACAGCTAAATGCTGCTTCTCCATGTTTAGTCTGGACTCTGGACTGGACCAGCTGACCTGAGTCCTTGGATCTAAGAGCTCTGCTGGGTTTATATTCTCTGAACATATCACAGATGTATTTTGGGCCTGAACCGTTCTGGGATTTGTAAACCATCAGCAGGCTTTTAAAATCTATTCTGTAACTGACTGGAAGCCAGTGTAAAGATTTTAAAGCTGCTGTGATGTGTTCAGATCTCTTAGTCCGGGTTAAAACTCCAGAAGCAGCGTTCTGGATGAGCTGCAGATGTTTAATGCTCTTTTTGGGAAGTCCAGTTAAAAGAGCATTACAGTGATGGAGTCTGCTGGAGATGAATGCATGGATGAGTTTCTCCTGGTCTGTTTGGGAGAGGAAACCTTTAATTCTGTTGATGTTTCTGAGGTGGTAAAAAGCTGCCTTGGTGACAGCTTTGATGTGGCTGCTGAAAGTCAGATCTGAGTCTATCAACACTCAGAGGTTACGAACTTGGTCAGTGATTGTAAGGTCCCGAGTCTCAAGATATTTACCAACGCTGACCCTCTTCTCTTTGCTACCAAACAGAATGATCTCAGTTTTGTCTTCATTTAATTGTAGAAAATTCTCTCTCATCCAGGTGTTTACTTCCTCCAGACACTGACACAGTACGTCTGCTGGGCTGCAGTCGTCCGGTGACAGAGACACATAAAGTTGTGTATCGTCTGCATAACTGTGATAATTGATGTTAAAGTTCTGCAATATCTGACCTAAAGGGAGCATAATACAAGTTAATATACGACAATGAACAATGTTTAAAGCATTTATTAGAAAATAAAAGTTTAACAAGTTATTGATCTATCTTTGTCATATACTGTGTTGTCAGGTTTGGTGGGGTTTTTTAGATTTCTGTAGGGACTTTATTTGTCGGTTTATTTATTGTCTATGATTGTTGTGTTTTGCAACTCAGACGCATCGTAAAACAGTAACGTGACCATGAAAACATTCACATTAAATGGTGCGGTGTGTCATATGAACATCACTTAAATATTCTAATTTTAAAAAATCTATTTTACTAAATAACCGTAGTAAGATATTTGAAACAAACGAGTTATTTATTTACTTGACTAGTTTTAATAGCGGGTGTTTGCGGCGACGGACGATTTCAAAGAACGGACCGGAAGCGGTCCTATCATATTATGATTCCCCCATTTTTCGCTGCATTTGCGATTTCCTTGTGCATTTTTTCTTGAGCAGTTTTTTTTATTTCTTAATCTTTTTACATATTACTGTGAAGGGGTCTCAGTATCAGAAGTTTATGAAGATATTATGGACTAACACAAAACTTTGGTTTGAAATGGACAGAATCGTGTTAGCTGATCTATAAAGGGGTTGATGAAGCTACTGCATGTTTGTAAAGCCGTTTATATAAGTTTTTTTATTTATTTATGAGTAGTAAACTGAATCGGTTTGCCTGTGGTGGAGGTGGGTAACAGTACTTTGAGTAAATATGGACTCAGACAGGAGGAGAGACAGCCGGAGCTGGGACTGGGACAGGCCGCATTGCCGAGCTCAGCTTGATGAGATATTTTTCCGTAAGCACGACTACATCCAGGCCGGCAGCACCGAACACAAAGAGTTCTGGGCCTTCTTTGACCGCTTTCAGAGATTTAAAATAAAGAGGGAGATGCCTGGTGCAGGCCGAAAAGAGGAGAGAGTGGAGGAGAAAGAGCGGAGAAGGACAAGTGCTGCAGCGGTGGATCTAGGTCTTCCTACAGTGTATGATGCTCGCTACCGGATTAACGTATCCGTGTGCACCGGGGACATAGAGGAGCGTCTGAAAAAATCAGATCATAGAAGCAGTCGGAGATCCTCGGGGCCAGGAACTCAGGAGATCTCAGACTGCCGCCTGGCTCTCCTGCACTTTCTGGACTTCAGTCAGAAACAGAGCTTTGGAAAGCTGGCCAAGCTTCGCCGGGATCAGAAAAACCTGCCTATCTTCCAGTACCGGGATCGGATCGTGGAACTGGTGCGACTTAACCCAGTGGTGGTGGTGGCAGGGGACACAGGCTGTGGTAAATCCACCCAAGTACCTCAGTATCTTCTTTCAGCTGGCTTCAGCCACATCTCCTGCACTCAGCCCCGGCGTATTGCATGCATATCCCTCGCAAAGAGAGTCAGCTTTGAGAGCCTGAACCAGTACGGCTCAAAGGTTTGTCATGGATGATCAAAGCACACAGCAAAGCCAACTGCTCAGAGAAATTCAAATGCGTTAGATACATATTTATGGAAAATATCTTAGCACTAACAAACTGTTTTCCTAATCTTCAGGTGGGGTACCAAATCCGCTTTGAGACCACTCGGACCACAGCCACTAAACTGATCTTCCTGACTGAGGGGCTGCTGCTCCGGCAGATCCAACAGGACAAGACGCTGGCTCAGTACCAAGTCATGATCGTAGACGAGGTCCATGAGAGACACCTACACTGTGACTTCCTCCTTGGGGTCCTACGCTCTCTGCTGGCTGACCGCCCAGACCTGCGCCTCATCCTCATGTCGGCCACCATCAACATCAAACTCTTCTCTGAATACTTTAATAGTGCTCCTGTTCTGCAGGTACCTGGCAGGCTGTTTCCCATTCAGGTAAGCAGAGGACAAAAGTAATCACACGTGTAAATATGGGCGATTAGTGTTCAAGAGTTACTTATCCGATCGATGTAGAGATACAACGGTACTGAGGCGTAACTGCAACTACTGAAAACTACTGTTTTTTCTATAGAAAGATTTGTTTAAACCTTAAATGTTCTGGCCTGCTGCCACAAATACGAATGCAGGTTTTGTCCAACTGCTTCACTTTACCGAAACATGGAGCTTACATATAAACAAAATAACATAACAAAGATATTGTGCAAATTTGTGTTGTGGCTTATATAAGTGTGGCATGTATAAGATGTGTATTAAGTGTTCTTGTTGATAAGAAATTACACAAAGGGACAGAAACTGATGGTATTATTCTTGTTCTAGTGGTTGATTTCTTTTTACAAGTTTTAAATGGTCAGTTCCAATTTAAAACGAAGACATTAAATAAGATGATTAAGCTGTAGAAGTAACATTTGTTGATTTTCTTAGTGTTTGAGAACTTTAGATTTTCTTTTATTGTTGTCTCTGTCGCTAAGGTGACGTACCAGCCCATTCCAGCTGAGGAGCAGCCCTCACGCTCAGAGAAACTGGATCCCCGACCGTACCTGCGCATCCTGCAGGGCATCGATCAGCGTTACCCTCCAGAGGAGCGTGGAGACCTGCTCGTCTTCCTCAGTGGTGTGGCGGAGATCTCCACCATCCAGGAGGCCTGTCAGATTTATGCCACTCACACCCGTCGCTGGATAGTCTTACCACTGCACAGCACGCTCTCGCTTGCTCAGCAGGACAAGGCACAGTTGTCTTTGACTGGATTAAAACAGACATATAAAGGTTGAATTAGATGTAGTGGGTATGAAATATCAGTTCCTCTAACTTAGGATTTTGTTCCTCAGGTGTTTGATATTGCTCCTCCTGGTGTGAGAAAGTGCATCATCTCTACCAATATTGCTGAGACCTCTGTTACAATAGATGGGGTGCGCTTTGTTGTTGACTCAGGTATGGAACTATGCATACATCTGCAGTTTGTTAGACCTACCAACAAGTCCATTCATTTAAACCTGCAGGATGAACAAGTGGATATCTCAAATGTTCCAGTGATTCTGGTATTTGGGACGCAGAGATGCTAGTTGTAAAAATATATGATAAAAGAAATTGAAAAAATACCATTAAATCTGTTTTTTCTTTCATAGGAAAGGTGAAGGAAATGAGTTTTGATCCTAAGGCAAAGATGCAGCGTCTACAAGAGTTCTGGATCAGCCGAGCCAGCTCTGAGCAGAGAAAAGGTCGAGCCGGTCGCACGGGACCAGGTGTGTGTTACCGCCTGTACGCCGAGTCGGACTACGATGCCTTCGCACCGTATCCTGTGCCTGAAATCCACAGAGTGGCTCTGGACTCCCTCATTCTTCAGGTGGGAACATTCTGTAGATCACAGCAGAGTTTTCCGCTTTAACTTTCTGTTTCCAATATTAAAATGGTAGCTTTGTTCCACAGATGAAGAGCATGGATCTTGGAGATCCACTTTCTTTTGTCTTTATTGATCCACCTCCAGCTGCTAGCATCCAGACTGCAGTTACTTATCTGAAGGAACAGGGAGCACTCGACAGCCGTGGTGAGCTGACCTCTATTGGCAGTTTGCTGGCAAAGCTGCCTGTTGATGTGGTCATAGGTAAGACTGTTTTATTGAAACTTGTTCTTCAGTTGTTTTTCTGGTTATTTTTTTCAAGAGGCGCCCATAAGAATACATTTAAGTACTTTAGAATAACATGTTAACTTTTAACAAGCCCGTCAACAGTTTCAGGCCTCGTCTGATGACATACTGGGAAAAGGTTGTGAGCCAACCTGTCATTTCTTTGTATATTAACAAGAAAACAGGAAGTAGGAGCAGGGATTTGTTCAAACCTGTGCAAACATAAATGGAAATTCAGCTTTACACAGTTTATACAGCTCTGATGAGCTTTAAAGTGAATATCTGCTCTGAGCTCCTTTCTCCTCCAGCACAGCCTGAACCCTCTCAGACCAGCTTTCTGTCCTTTCTTTAAGGAGTCTTCAGGAATAGTTCTCCAGGCTTCTTGAAGAACATCCCAAAGCTCTTCTTTGGATGTGGGCTGCCTTTTGTTCCGTTCTCTGCCAACATGATCCCACACTGCTTCAGTAATGTTGAGCTCCGGGCTCTGGGGAGGATTCATCCCTCCATCAGACCTGCTGCCACTGATTTTCAGCCCACTTCTTGTGTCCTTTGGCACAGCTCAGCCTTTTCTCCCTGTTTCCCTTCCTTAAGAACGGCTTCCTGACAGCCACCCTTCCATGGAGCCCATTTCTGATGAGGCTTGGGCCAACAGCAGATGGATCAGCTGAAGGTCCAGATGCATCTCTCAGCTCCTGTGTCAGGTCTTTGCTGGAGTTTTTCCTCTTTCTTAAGGACATCACTTTCAGATCCTGTTCATCTGCTGTAGATAGTTCTTTAGGCCTGACACTTCTTCTTTTGTCCTCCACTTGTCCAGTTTCCTCAAATGTTTTAAGGACACACTGCACACCATGCTGAGATATGCCAAGTTTTCAGCTAACAGCTCTTTGGGAATCAGCTTGTTGCTGCAGAAATCCTGTTTTCTGTCTGTCAGACTGTGTTATCTTTGCTGTTTTTCATAGAGGAAACTAGGGGTGGAACGGTACAAAAAACTCACGGTTCGGTACGTACCTCGGTTTGGACCCTACGGTTCGGTACATTTTCGGTACAGTGCAGAAAAAAAAACACAACCAAAAGGCTATCCTCAAAGGCAGCTTTTTATTATTTAAATTCCCAGCTGAGATAGCTAGAACTTTCTGTAAAACAAGTGAACAAGCACCACATTGTCGTAGGCCTACATTGATAAACAAGAAAGGAGTATATTGATAGGTGCAACAGTGCCACACATGGCCTTTCTAGGTATTTTAACATACAATACACAAGTGCCCTTTTACATTCACATAGCTCAGTGAACATGAGCTGTAGGCTAATTGGACACTTTTCTTCTCGTCCCGGTGATAGGGATTTCTGGGTGGTGTCGCTTGATATGTGTTAACATATTTGATGTGTTCCCACTCACGTAATGAACAGGTGTCGAACAACGACGACAGACCGTCTTTGTTTTGTCAACCACTCGCTCTCCATCGCTATTATAACTCACAGGGAACCCGAAGTTATCCCACACCACTGACTTAAATGATGATGGTGGGTCTCCTATTCTTAGCCACTCGCCATTGTTAGCTCTCTCTCGCAACATCAGCCCAACAGCGGTACCTTCCCACAGAGTACAGTTTGTATTTGAAGGTGGAGTTTGCTATCTAGACCAATCCAGGCATGCATATATATCTCTACGGACCAATCAGAGCTTGCATGTGGCAGTGTTTAAATGGGTCCTGAAGGAAACTCTTGCAAAATAACAGTTCCGCGTTCAGATCAATATTAAACTTCCGTACCGTGTGTATTCTGCGTGGCAATGCGCGTGCCGAACCGTGACCCCCGAACCGTGACGGTTCGGCACGAATACATATACCGTGCCGGCCCTAGAGGAAACTAAAGAAATGGGAACAAATTATGTGTCTTTGTGACAGGCTGCTGGTAACAAAGTGCCTAAAGATCCAATTTAAAATCGGTTCTTTGCTAAGTTGTCTGTTATGTGTCGACACAATACTGGTGCGTCCCTTGAGTTGGGAGCCTTTTTGATGCTTGAATGATTCATAGGTCAGCGTGGAGGTTTCTTGACAATAAAAAAAACCCACATTCCTCTGAAAATGGTCAGGTAAAAAGACAGGACTGAAAATGAGTGAAAAACCAGCCGATGTCCAAAGAAAAACTTATAAAGACCTTCAGAAAGCCTGGAGAACTTTAAAAGATTAGAAGAAACATAAAGAACTGCGGTGTGGATCAGGACCTGTGCACATTGACGGTGCTCCCATGTTCCTCCAGCAGTTAGTTTTAGGCCGTGTGCGTGTTTGCTTTGTCTCAGGAAAGATGCTGGTGCTCGGCTCTGTGTTCAACTTAGTGGAGCCCGTTTTGACCGTAGCAGCCGCCCTCAGTGTTCAGTCACCGTTCCTACGCAGCTCACAGCACAACCCAGACTGTGCCACCGCCCGCCAGCCCCTGCACAGCAACCAAGGAGACCCCTTTACTCTCCTCAACACCTTCAATGCATGGGTGGAGGTCAGTAAGGGAAAACATAACATGACAGTGGCTTTTTTTTAATGTAAAATGGATCTTATATTGTAACATTTAAGACTTGAACTGCACAGGTAAAAGGAGAAAGAGGTGGGGCCTCAAGGAAGTGGTGCAGGAGGAGAGGCCTGGAGGAGCAGCGACTGTATGAGATGGTCAACCTACGCAGACAGTTCAAGGCAGGCTCCTCCTGACGCAACAGCTCATGCACTGAAAATTTACTTTTTGTTACATTTTTCATAGATGTTCTGTTTGTTTTTAGGACTTGTTGAGGAGCCATGGCCTCCTGGAATCAGAGGACAGTGCTCCCTCTGGTGGTGACCGCTGGCATCGCAGGGGGAGGTTGACTGAGAGGAAGAAGCTCCATCAGCTGAAGAGGGATCACGAGCAGCAGGAGGGGAGCAAACGTAAAGTCCTGAGGCTGGAAGAGGGCCAGGATGGAGAGTTTTCCTCGGGATCCGACACCGAGACAACAGGCAAAGGCAAGAAGAACAAGGAGGGACCGGGACAGAACGTGGACATTCAGGTGAAGTCAGAGTGCAGCGTGGCATCAGATACAGCAAGGTATCATAAAACTTAGGGTTTTCCTGATTAATTCTCAGACTCAGAAGGACCCATGGAATAAAAACATTTTTTTTCAACATAAACTCTTTTCCCTGATGTTCATGAATATATAAATTCAGTTAAATTAGTTTAAAACTGAGCTTAGTTGCTGTCGGTTAGGTTGCATGTTCGTGTCTTTGTGTAAGTTTTAGACCATCTGACTCTTAAGTGAACTTTCTGTGGTTCAATCTGTCCTGAAATAGGAGGTGAAGTTCAAATTGCGTCACAACGTGTCGGAGCTGCAGGAGGCGGTCAACGTCAGCCAGGACTTGTCCTCCCGCCAGCAGGCTTTGCTGAAGCTGCTGCTGTGCAGGGGCCTCTACCCTCAGCTGGCTCTGCCCGACGAGCACAACTCCACCCGCAAAGACTCCGAGCAGGTCGGGCGTCTCCATCAGGGAAATCTATTGTTTATATGAAATGTGACTGAAAACAAGGGGTGAAAAAAAATTTTTTTTTCCTCTTTGAAGGTGTTTCACACGAGGAATAAGCAGGGAGTGGTGATCCACCCGACCAGTGTGTTCGCAAGTGATCCAGAGGTGTTGCATGTGCCGGAGGATGAGAACAGAGAGATGGGTAAACCTCCTTTAGAAGGACTACAAGCCTCTTCAAAAAGATACTTTATCAGTTCAGATATTAGTTAAGAATGAGGCCATTGTTAAAGGGGAACTGCGGTATTTTCAACATTAAGCCTCTTTTCTGAGTCGTCTGCAATGTTTTAGAACCCCCCTCACCGCTTTTTTGATGTTTACTGCTGTCTCCGGTATTTGCCTAATTTTGATTCTTCTCAACCTGCTTCAGAATGGCAAGTCATGTGCATGTCCAAAAAGGTCCGTAAAAGCTCCATAAACGTCCGTTGTTGTGATGTGTCGTGTTTTATTTGGCAGCTCGTTCATGCTCGCACTATTTTCTTAGCGGTGGCGGAGTAATATCAACGGACATCCAGTACAAAATGTCAAATAAAACACGACAGAAGCAACTTTTCGCAACGAAATTTGATATGGATTACCAGTGCACACCAGTAACCACTCCGGTGAGTTGATTATTTTGAAAACGGACGTTTATGGTGCTTTTACGGACCTTTTAGGACATGCGCATGACTTGCCATTCTGAAGCAGGTTGAGAAGAATCAAAATTAGGCAAATACCGGAGACAGCAGTAAACATCAAAAAAGCGGTGAGGGGGGTTCTAAAACATTGCAGACGACTCAGAAAAGAGGCTTAATGTTGAAAATACCGGAGTTCTCCTTTAAGACTAATTGTACAATCCCTTTCAGTTAATTGGACGGAACCATTTTTATTTTAAACTTGTAGCTCAACAGTGTTAAAACACAAAAATGACTTCAAATTACACTTGAAGACAAGGTTTGATAAAAATCTACCAGTTTAACTCCACGGTGCAGCGAGTTATTATGCAGTTGGTGAGCACTGCCTTTATAGAGATCATTTTAAGATTTAAAAAAAATCATTATCTCAGTTTATTTGTGATTACTTTTCAAAATCAGCATTTTAATTCAGCTCATTTTGCACTTAAAGAACAGTGGCCATTCTGTTTGTTTTCAAAAATACATTGAATTGAACTAAAAACATTCCCCTAAAATGTGCCCCAGTTCCACTGCAGTGTCCCCCCCCCCAGTCCACTCTGATTATTGTACATCTTTCATCCCATCTCGCTGCTTCCTGCCTGCAGGACCTGATAGGAAGGACAGCAGCAGACACCAGCTGCTAGCCTTTGTCACTCTGTTGGAGACCAACAGGCCATATTTGTCCAACTGCGTGCGGGTCCCAGCCCTGCAGGTTAGTAACAGATGTGGGACATCCCTGCTCCCACATCATTCCCCTTTTTGAACGTTTACAGATGGTGAAGGTACAGAGTCACGTAATGGTTTTGCCAATTATGAATCGCATAGGGACAGTAAGTGAGGGTGGAGGCGATGGGTTATTAGAGAAGTTATTAGAGGAGTGGTTGTTAACAAGTTTAAGTCATTATGCGTCACCATCACTGCTGGGGTAATATTGATCCTCTGATCCTGAATTTGTCTCTAGGCTGTGATGCTGGTTGCAAACTCTGTGGACACCAACGCAGACTGTACGCGGCTGGTGGTGGACGGCTGGTTGGAGCTGGAGCTGAAGGAGCCGGGGGAGGCCCTGAGGATTCTGTCCACAGCCCTCACCCTCAGGTCTGAGTGGGAGCGGCTGCTGCAGACCCAGCTGGACCCCACAGTCCAGGGGATGTCCCGCAGAGACACGGAGAAGCTGGGCGGAGAGCTGGTCCGCTTCCTGCTCTACACAGAGGTACACATGCAGGGTGGTTAGAGTCCATCACACCCATCTTCATGTACCTTTTTTGTGAGATGCAATCTGTTGGTTTTCTTGAACTTTGCAGATTTTCATGAGCTGGCATTACGCATTACCCGAGCACTTACCCTGTACTTCCCTCTATGCCTGCACTCTGTTTCTACACTTTCACCTCTGACAGAGCCTGACTAGTACTGACTCATTTACGCCGTATATATTCTGAGGGGTTTTAATTTGGTTCCATTTAGTTTATCTAGTTCCAACATACAGAAACCCAGCAACTCCCTCTGAGCGAGCACTTAGCGGCAGAGCCCTCCAACACAACCAGAGTGACATATCATCCAGATGTATTAAACATTTTATATGTAAAAGTTTAGCAAAAATGTGTTTCTTTTCTGGCTTTGGGGAGCTTTTTTTTTTTTTTTTACTCAGGGAGTGATTAAAAGAGATCCGAAACACTCTGAATGGAAAAGAAATAAACAAAAATCTTGAATCTGGTTTCAGTTAGAATACTAGCGCTTGGTCATACCTACTAGTTAAAGATTGAGAAAGCCCTTTTCACCTTGATTGTTTCAGCTTGAAATCCACTTTCTCTGTACCTGTTCCCCGACCCTTTAAGGTTAGTTACAGCTTACGGAGACTCGCAGCTTTCCAGACCCAGAACCTGTACGTCGGCCCTCAGTGTGAGACCGAGGCCCCGGGTCTAAACCCACTGTGTCCAGGAGTGGAGGCCAAACCAGACCCCATCAAAGGAGGCCTGCGTGTGACCAACTTCTTCACCTACAACTGTCTGACCGTGAGTTTGTCAGAAAAGCATCATCTTAAAGCCAAAGTAAAGCAGATCTTTGTTCAAACTGAATGAGGAAAACTAAAAAGTCTCGGCTAAAGACGCCGACTAACAGACTTCAGATCAGTTTTTTTTAACTGAACCAAACTACTTGGATGTGAAATCACGAGCACACGCTGCAGATATTAGATGTTTTGGTTGGACTAAATTCTCACACAGCCAGGGAAAGTGCATTGCATGATGACGACAACAGCTTGATAGTTGTCACCTGCACAGCTAGATGGCGTCGTTGGGAAGTTGGAGGCTGAACCATTAGCCGCTTTCGGACTGTAGGAACCTTTGGCAGTTCTAATAACCTTTTAATCCTCGGGGCCGTTTTCTCCCGTGTTCGGACATACAGGAACTCGGGGCTTTCTCCCTGAGTTCCTATAACTATTTAGCTCCTTCTCCGAGGTCGGGTCTTTTCATGGTTCTGTAGAACGATCTGACGGAGGTGTGTGGTGGTCGGTAGCTACGCCCCATGTCATGCTATCACGGCTGAAATGTTTCCTCATACGACACAGACACAACCGGCGGGTGTTTAATAAGTTAAACTTACACTGGTCTCATTTGTCTGCGGCGCTCTGCTCTCCTTCCTTCCTTCATGAAATGAAAAAGTATCTCCTGACTCTCTCTGTGAGCATTTCCAGCCTCGATATTAGACGCCTGATGTGATCGTCCATGATTAATATCACCATCATGCAGACCATGAACACGGTGGCCTCCCCGCTCTCCATATTAGCTTCTTGGTGGTGTTTTTTCTTCTCTCCTTACTTTTACCGGGTTCTGTTTTGTTGTTGAATGTGGCGCTAAAGTAACACGTCACTGACGCAGACGGCTGCGCGCGGCGCATCAGTCCCCATCAGGTCCCGACTCATGTGCGAATGCAGACTGAAACAGAAGGACAGTTATCAGAACGAAATTCGAGTAGGACAGTTCGGATAACTGCGTTCTTAGAACGGCTCTGTCCAAAAGCGGCTAAAGTAGTAGGCCTATTTATAAGGGAATTACAGGAACTGGAGTGGGGTCGCCTTTTGCTTGCCTTAGATATCAACTCGCTGGGTTACGCTGTTGGTGAAATCTAAAAGTAATCAGAGATTTCAGTGCTTTTCCACATTTTTTTTTTTACCAGTTCATCCAAGTAAAAGCTCAGTTTAATGAAAACAACTGAACAATAGATGTAAACAGACAATAAAACAAGTTCTAACAAGTTTTAACTGTTCGTTTGACTCAAACTGCAGGATTCAAAGGATCTCTACAGTGAATGTTTACGCGCTTTCTGGACTTGTCCTAACTGTGACCTCTACATGCCTCTGACCCCGCTGGAGCGCATGCACCACGAAGCTTCCTGCAGGCCCGCTGAAGAAAAGCAGCAGCCAGAGGAAGGTCAGGAAATTCATATTTGGATCATCATTTCTTTAAAGGTGACTTTAACACGTGCACCTTTCATTAAGAAATCAAGGCTAACTGTGGGGGGGATTTTTTTTTTTTGTTGGATTTCAGAAGCAGACGGTGGAAAGCCGGGCTCCTCCTCGGTGTCTAGTCTCACCAGAGTTTATCACTGTGACATCTGTAATGAAGACCTGAACCTGACCTCCACTGAAATCCTCAAACATAAAAGGCAGCACATGTATTCAGCCAGGTAACTGAGCGCAGCACCTGGAGCACAGCAGTCCTGAGGCTGCGTTTGTGGAGTAAATCTCTTTAGTGCAACACATTTGTCCTCCTTTTCTTCCCTTTTGTACATGTGGACATGAACTTCATCTAATAGAAGCCTTTTTTTCCAGAAGAAAACAAAAAACTACTTTCCCAAAATAGTTATTTTTCAGAGGCAAGAAATAACAAAAGAACCATTTATAGAACGAATCTATTTTCAATTCCTTAAATGGCACTGGGGAATACTTTCAAACAGCGTTTGGGAAAAGGCACAGTGAATTAATGACGTCGGAGAGAAGAAAACACAGATTTAAAATATAGAGTGAGGGTTTAATAATGATACAAACCCACGATATGTAACACCTCAAAGCAGCACATTGGCACAAAGTCAGAAGTAAGACAGCACAGAAGATAAAAACCTGTCTCAAAAAAATAAAGAGTCAGAATAAATATCTCAATAAATAAATAAACAGGTAATATCTCATTAATTACTTTGAAACTAATAAATACGTACATGTGAAAATATGCACATTGGCAGAAATCAATAACCAAAAAAAGTAAGTAGTACTTAATACAGAGTTACTTGGAAATCATAAGTTATTGATTACTCAAATCAAAAGGCACATTTATTAAGATGTAAGAATGGGCCTGCAGTTGTGATCGCATGATCTCCAACACCGTTTCTGAACCAGAAGTAGCAAATTGTGTGCAATGGCTTTACTAGTTCTGTATATCTGCACCGTCGAGTGAACGCCTGTCTCTAGTTTGTGTGTGCGCACGTCAACGCGTTTCCGTGTGTGTCGTAGAAACGGTTAATTTAGGTCCAGGGGATGGCAGTCTGGTGACCAACTGAGTTTGAGTTTCCTGCCGTTGAGACAAAGTTTTTTGTTTTTTTTCATCTTTGTGTTTTCAAGTGGACCAACGTTGTTGGTCGGCTGGAGGAGAAGACGACGTCCTCGTGTCCCGTGTCGTGTCGTGTCTGAACCCTGCTGCCTGTTCACTCCCTTTAAGTCACTTTGGATAGAAGTTCTTGGCTAAAACTAAAACGTAAATAATACGATGAAGCTTCTGAAAGGTTCATTCTGCCGTAATTTAACCACGATGTTACCAGCTGTGATGGTAAAATCTGTGATGCTCGTTAGTTTTGGATATCTGTGAATGTCCTGTCCTTGATTTTGATCCACGTGTCCACTTCCACCTGCTTTTATAATCACCGTGTGCCCAGAATTCATTCATTTCTTTATTAAATCTTTAAGCATCTCACAAGAAACAAGGTTGAAGTCGGTTGCTTTTCTTTGGCCAGTTTGTGTAGATGAAGAGGCCGTGAAAGCTGAAGCAATATCAGCCCAAAATACTGTATTAACCTTCTTCAGCTTCACGTCATCGCCGTGCACCAAGTTTTTGGCATGATGCAACTTTCTGTGGAGAAACAAGTGTCTCTGCCTTTTCCTTTTCTGTGATATATGTGGAGGGAAACGGCAACGTTTTGTGTTTAAGATGTTTGTTAATATATGTCGGAGCTGTGACTTAAAATCCTTTTTCATCTGCTTTTCACTGAAAGTGGAGAAAAAACAATCCACAGATTAGGAAAATGACACCGAAATCCGAGGTACATCAGCAGAAGTATTCAAAAGAATATTCTGGGGTGAATTTTGTCTTTAATCTTAGCTGCAAACATGTTTAGAAACAAAATCTCGGGAGGATTAAAAACTTTTAAGGGTTGTTTCAGACCCTGCTGAAACGTCTCGGGCAACATTAAAAACGGCAGCGTCTTGATTTTCTACTCTAAGCAACACCCAGCCAACACAGCTGGGGCACCACTGAGCTGCCTGCTTTCATCTTTCTCAGGTTTCTGCGTCTCTTTGCTCGTCACAGGTTCAACAGTCACAATTAGAGCTGCTTGATATCCAACACAGGAACACACTACACTTTCCAGTTCCAACACGTTTCCATTTCATTCCCGACTCGAGCAACTGGTACAAAAATACTCTTTTAATACATTGTTCATTGCACTTAATTTTTTTTTTGGTGGCGTCTCCGTTAAAGGCTTCGACGCATCACCCGGTTGGTTATCGGGGGGGGGGGGGTTTCCTGTTCTTTGGGGTGTACGGTCACTGTGTATATTAGATAGAATAGACTCACTCAGAGGCCTCAGTTTCAAGCACCTTGTCTGATTCAACAAGTACAGTGGTGGTGTTTGATGTTTTTATGATTCATTTTAAAAATAGATGGAAAAATGGGGGGGGGGTATGTGCAAAGTGAGAGTGTTTACTGCTGGACACACATTCTCTGTTTTTCTTTTTCCAGAAAAAACAAAAATAAGTTTGGTTACAAAGGACCATTACGAGTCACAATGTGACTTTTAAGTCTTTGTGGTTGTCATTGCAACTTCCCTAAACATTAATTGTCTCTGCATTCGGTGACCTGTCTCTCACTGTGGTACTTTAACAATTAGACAATACTTGTGGTCTCAGATGCTTGATTCTTGAAGGCTGCACACACTTTGGCTTTGCTCGCTCTAAGCCGTCCTCTCCTCCCTTTTTTCCTAACGTAACCAAGGTTTGAGTTAACATCTGAGGTAAAATTAGAGGTAAAGGGTGACATCTGTTCATCTGACCGACAAACAGGCCAACATGAAACAAATAACTTCCCCAAAGATCTCATGTCTGTGAATAACGTGAATGTGTGTGCCATTTGGGGATTCTGTGAATGTGTTTTACATTTAATAAAATATACCAATTAAAATTATAACAATCATATATATAAACATCTTCTTTTTTTTTTTTTTTTTTTTTTTTTTAGATTTTCCTTCTAAATAAAAAACGAAACAAACGGACATTTGAAACAGTGTACACATCATTGTTGCCTCTGCCACCCTCTTTCTGTGATACAGCTAACTCTAGATCAGCCGTCCCTCAGTAAATCCACCATGGAGGCTCCAGGTGACTCCCACAGAGCCTGGTCTGAGTGCAGCGCACCGGCAGCAGGCATGGACCAGTGAGGAAGGCCCCAGGTTGGAAAGAGAAAGAGCTGAATGCAGCGGAAGGCTATGGGGCTTCGGGGGGCCACGTCAGAGGTCTGGTTCTGCTGAGAGCTCTGTTCCACCTGCTAAATGCCTCCTCCATCCCCACAGATGCCCTCGTCTCTTGATACCCGAACCCCCTCGGTCCAGGGAGCCCCTCCCACCCCGTAGCCTGGCCTCATCGGACCGCTTTGTGCTTTCCCCCACAGCAGCCACACCTCTCCCCACATCGCAGGCAGGCGCGCAAAGGCAGGTAGCAGCACATGCAGGGCACGAAGAGCGACAGGGCCACGAGGGCCAACCAGCGGGCACAGCAAAGGGGGTGCGGGTGACCCCCCAAAGAGTCGTCACAAGAACAAGGCTCCCAGAACTCTCCCTCAGAGTCCGACATGCAGTGGTAGAGCAGACTCTCTGCGCACCACACACAGGTCCACTGGCGCAGGCAGTGCAGCGCCGGGTCCGGGGCGTCCCTGCAGCGGCCCCGCCCGTTCTCCGAGGCGCTGAAAACGGAGCGGCAGTACACGCAGCGAGACGAGCACGAGGATGAGGCCTGAGGGCACGGACTGTCGTCGTCAGGAGAAATGACCCCCGGGTCGCCGCCGCCGCTGGCCCCTCCTCCTCTCTTACGAGTCCGCGAACGAGGCGTGGCCAGCGAGGTGTGGATGCAGCAGGGAGAGGGCGAGCCTTTGCCCGTCTCCTGGGGCGAGCCGGCGCCTGATGACACCCCCGACACGGCGTTGGGCATCGACACGCAGGTGGGCGACGACGAGGACAGACGCTGGGAGGCTTTACTGTCCAGGCTCACGGTCACCTCGCAGCCGGCGGTCCCCACGCCTGCCAGCTCCTTCTCGAAGCGAACCACGCACAGCTCCGACTTGTCCTGCAGGCTCCCTCCGCCTCCAACAACCACACCCCCCGTCAGCCCCCCAACCATAGTCCTTGTTGCCCCGGCGCGTCTGTAGTCCTCATAACCTCGAGAGCCCCACAGATCTTTGCAGGGGTCCACACTGCGCAGGTCTCCCTCTTCCAGCAGCGAAATCGTGGGCGACAGGGGGGACAGAGGTGAGGAGGCTGGGGGGCCCACAGGAGGAGTGGGTGGAGCAGGGGGTGGGGGCGGAGGCGCGGGGGGATTCAACACGGTTGTCATTTGTGAGAGCTGGTGCTGTCCCGGCCTGGTGTGGATCTGTGGAGAGGGTGTAGGATTACAAAGTGAGTCGGGAACAGCGTGTGCTGTGGCAGCGGATACAGAAGGTTTTCTTTTCCACTACAACAGAGAGAGAGAACCGAAATATTGACTAAATGTCGCCCTGTAGGACGCCAGCAGATTATTCTGATTTTAAAAAAACGACTCATCTGTAGATCTGGATTTACATTTTATAAAAATTAAACTACTTTTGGTGGGAACCCCTCACAAGAAATAAGTTGATAATGAAATCCTGACGTGTGTAATTGGAGTAGAAGGTTGTTGGGGTAACCCTAACCCTACCTGGGCAGGTGTGTGAGTGGTGACAGCATGGCTGGATCCAAAGCTAAACTCCTCCGGCCGCACGAAACAGGTCGACGAGGACTCGCTTGTCACTATGGTGATGGGTTTGGGAAGCATCTCCTTTCTGCTGTTGGATGAAGACTCGCTTCCTGTATGGGACTGACAGGTTAAATGTCACCCCACGTGTTTAAAAAAAAAAGAAAAGACTGCATGAGTAAATGCTGAAGCTGCTCAGATACTCACAGCTTGTCCGTCATCCTCAGTGTCGGCCTCTTCTGGGGTAGAGGACGAGGGCGAGTCGGAGCCTTGATAACATGAGAAGAGGGGATTCTAAAACCAGTATCAACAGAGCAGTGAGATTGGTTTCTGGGTTGTGTTTGTCTACCTCTGTCGAGCTTGTCTATGACAGCCTGCAGCCCGTTCTCAAAGGAGATGGCATCGGCGGGACTCTGGAATGTGAGGCCAAACTTTCGGTCCTCTACTCGCCAGTGATGGAAGATGGGATTCACCTTGTTGTACACTAAGCCCCTCTGCACAGCACACTCCAACACCGGCTGAACACACAGACATCCGCATGGGAGGAGAGAAGATGAGCATAGATGAGGCTCTTCCTGCTGTAACGCCACCCCTCCTACATAACTACAGTCTTTAGGTGGTGTTGACAAGCAACGTGGCACTAAAGACAGCCATAACACACGCACACACTCACTGCTCGATCTCGCAGCCGTTCTCCGCGTATGATGTATTCCCTCCGCCCCCTGCCGTCCTGACTCCGCCCCTTACATATGACCACATGACTGAGGCCGCCACCTCCAAGTTGCACCCAGCCGCCACTGGAGTCATCGCGTGTCATCACCACGGCACGAACACGCACACTGTCAGGGGAAACCAAGATTAAACAACGTCATGACAAACACACACATGTAAGTCACACAGTCATTCAGCCGGGAGGAATCCAGTTCTTTGAGCTGGGCTTTTTTGTGTGAATGGAAGTGCAACATGGTGAGATTCACACAAAGAGCACAAAGCTGACAGCCTGGCCTGGAAGCGCTGCAACATGACAGCTCACAGGCCTATCATGCACTTATATTCAAGGCGATTTCTCACGTGACAGAGGTAAATTTGACGCGTTATTCCGCTAAGAGTAAGTTAAAAAAAAATAATAATTAAAATCAGCATGGCTGGAAGGTTTGAGCTATATGGGCTGAGAGTTATGGAACAACGGAGCAATTTGATAGAAAGAAAGCCAACGTTGAGAAGGAGAGAAATAGCCAAATGGGAGGAGGGAGGAAGAATGAGTGTTTCCCACATAGACGTATCAATGAACGCACCCATTCGCCATCAGAGGCCCCGGCATTCTTGCCAAAATAGAAATAAAACATGCTGCATTTCTCGTCGGCTGCATGATTCAGCCCCGCATTTCGGCATGTGCATGTAATGCATGCACAGCAGCATCCTTTTTAAAAAAAAATTATTTTCTCATCACACTGGATCTCTATTATTGCAATTATTTCCCTCTTTTCTCCATTCCGCCCCTGCTGCGCGCACTCATTAACACACCCCAATAATATGTTATATATTTTTTATGAATGGGACGGAACGAGACTGGATGTGACTTCGCAGTGCGCGTTCTGTATTTCACCGGAATGAGTTTTAGGGCCTTAATACAATGAAACCGCGCGTGGAGAAGAAGGAAAATATGGGGAAGAGGTGAGAGGAAAAAAGAAAAGAAAAGAACGAGTGGGTGAGAGGATGGAGAGGAAACGAGAAATGGGGGGAGGGGGCCGATTAGAAAAGGGAAGAAGGAGAGGAGGGGTGAGGAAGAGGGAGAGCGAGAGAGGGAGAGAAAAATCACATTTCATTCATAAAGTTTGGCTTTAAAAATCATAATGAAACCCCGAGACACGTTGATAAAAATCACAACGCCTCCATCCCTCCCTCATTTTACTGTAGCCTTGTCCTGAATGACGCGATGCTGGCCTCAAACTCGCCATATTTCGCTCCCCCCCTCCACCCCCCCATACATTTTACACACTGACTGATTTCGTGATTGTTTTTACCAATCGCTAACCACGCATTTGAATTGTTGCAATGTTCCAGGTGTTTTCAAATACGTGTGTCCGTGTCCATTCTTAATTCTGTGCGTGCATACTGAGTGCCAGTCATCTAAAAGCACTGCTCCACATGGATGTGGCTTTACATTTATCACATATTGGCATGGATATATCGGAAATGGGGTGTATGCTGTTGATTCAAGACTACGTAATGGTGTTTTTATTCTCGGCAGCCTGCTAAGCTGTAGAGCACCGACTGTGATAACAGTCCATGTTACTGGATTGGTGTAACACTGATGGTGGCGGCGTTCTTTCTATCCGTTCTGGCAGATTGCTGAATATATATGTGCAGTGTTAAAAATGAAAATGTAAGGACTTACTCGCCCTCCATGGCTCGGTGTTGCCCGCCGCTTGCAGCAGCCCACCCCAGGGTCTCCTCTCTCCCTCTTTTTATCCTCCTTTCAGGAAACACTCAGACTCATACACATCCTCTCTCCATCTGCTCTCATTTTTCTAATCTTCCTCTCTCTTCCTCCGGCTCACTTTCTCTCCACCTTGATGTCGTTTCGGTGTATCAGGATAGGCTTGAGGTTGCAGCAGCCATTTTCCGCTGGCAGCATCCTCCCTCTCTCCCTCCCTCCCTTATTCCTCCTCTCACTCCACCTGCCCTGTGCCAGCACATCCGCACTAATCATTGACAGCATCGCGGCTTTAGGTGGGCCATAGGGTTTGTCGGTGTACCCATGCGAGTTTAAATCATTGAAATGCGTGCTAAGGTCCTGTTACATTCGTTCCTGTAGGTGGTGAATGAAAATCCGGGAAAACCATCAATGACCTCTGCCTCATCCTTTCATAAATACTGGGGAAAGATTGTCTGTGTAAAGGTAGAATTCTCATAGAGTTGCTCTACTTTGTACGTTTAAATGCATCAATTGAAGATTTTTTTCAGCCGTAAGAAATAGCATTTTTACCACTACACGTACTTTATATATTATTTTACAGTGTAAAACAGTCAGTTGCAAATCAAATTAAGGAAAAATCTTTATCTCTTCCCATCTACAGCAAACTCAAGCCGCTTCAGCACCACGGACAGCAACTGTTCCCTAAAAGCCTTTCAATTGCGCGTTATACTGCGGCTGCGCCAAGTTAGTTATGCGCTAAAGTCTTGAGCCACCCATCATTTCTTTATATACTGCCGGGGAAGCTGGAAAAAATAAATGGAAATACCATATATTGGGTAAAAAAAAAAAAAAACAGAGTTTGTACACTTTTAACGAGCTCCAAAATCAATATGCTCTGAGCACCTTTATTCTCCAGCACAGCCTGAACCCTCTCAGACGAGCTTTCCGTCCTTTCTTTAAGGAGTCTTCAGGAATAGTTCTCCAGGCTTCTTGAAGGACATCCCAAAGCTCTTCTTTGGATGTGGGCTGCCTTTTGTTCCGTTCTCTGCCAACATGATCCCACACTGCTTCAGTAATGTTGAGCTCCGGGCTCTGGGGAGGATTCATCCCTCCATCAGACCTGCTGCCACTGATTTTCAGCCCACTTCTTGTGTCCTTTGGCACAGCTCAGCCTTTTCTCCCTGTTTCCCTTCCTTAAGAACGGCTTCCTGACAGCCACCCTTCCATGGAGCCCATTTCTGATGAGGCTTGGGCCAACAGCAGATGGATCAGCTGAAGGTCCAGATGCATCTCTCAGCTCCTGTGTCAGGTCTTTGCTGGATGTTTTCCTCTTTCTTAAGGACATCACTTTCAGATCCTGTTCATCTGCTGTAGATATGCCAAGTATAACTCTAGGAATTACCTTGTTAATGGAAAAATAGGTCACTGAAACATAAAAGGTCATTTCTGAGCAACTAAACCTCATACCATCTGTGAAACCTGGTGGTATTATGGTTTGGGCCTGCACAGCTTGTTGTCATTTATGAGTAACGAATTCTGGATTATACCAGCGAATTTTATAATTTACTGTCATCTGTTCTGCACCTCAATTTAAAGAGAAAGTGGATCGTGTAGCAAGGAAACAACCCTCAGCACTCGGCCAAATAGAGGTTAAAAAACACTAAAGTTAAGGTTTATGAATAGTCAAGTCAAAGTCCTGACCTCAGTCCTATAGAAATGTTGTGGAAGAATCTGTAGGATGTAATTAATATAAGAAAACCCAACATCCAATCTGCTCTGTAAAAGTATTAATCTTATGTTCAGGACTGACTGGCAGTTACTGGAAATGTTTTGTGGTAGTTAATATTACACAATAAGTCACATTGGATACTAAAATCAGATTATTCACGTACTTTATTCAGAGGTTTTCCAGTTTAACTTCTCTTATCTAATTTAGGCACTTAGATATTGTTTTAGGTCAGATATATACAGAAATGTATCAAGTGTGGAAACGTTAATACACTTTAAAGTGCAATAAACTTTCACGTGAAGCATAACTTATGTTAACAGGCAAGTTAATACTGACGTGTGAATTAAGCTTGACGGTTGTTGTTTTTTTTTTGCTAACTTTAATGGTTAGAAATGGCTAACGGGAGCTAACATTAGCTTCAGAAAATTATGTTTACGTTAGCTAACTTAACAAATCACGTAGATAATATCTTTGATTATCTCTCGGAATATTCTCAAGCATCTACCAAACTTTATTATTATTATTATTATTTTATCTAATATTTATTCATTTTGTGGGCAAACAAGCTCAAACTTTGCCGTACTTTGTCCTGATTAAAGTTGTAGTTGGCGTAAGTTTGCAAAGTTAGCTTCTACTTTCATCCAAATTTGAAAAAATATGAACTATTTCATTAAAAAAAAAAAAACAACAACTCAGACATCTAGTCATTTATTATTATTTAGTTAGTAGTAGAATTATTATTGTTGTTTTATTGTTGTTAATTCAATCATTGTAAATATTTAAAAAAAATGTTGAGCTACTTGACGAATTTGAATTTCCCCCATTGGGGGATAAATAAAGTATTTTTCTATTCTTCTACCTCAAAGGGTATCAGGTCATTATGTATGATTTTTCAAATGTAACACCAATATAATTATACAATCAGATTACAAACGTCTTCTCTTTAAGGGATATTTTGTACTTTAAAGCAGGTATTGTGGTATTTACAAAAGCAATTAAAGATGAGCCAGTCTTGTTATCTTTAGAAATACAATTACCATTTCAAGCCACTACATGTTTATCTCCTAATGGAGTTTGAAAATAATAAATTCTTTCCTTGTTTTTGCCAGACTACCCATTAAGAGTGTGTTGCTGTAGAGCTTAATGGAAAGTATATAAGAACATCTGACCAAGAGACTGACTTCATCTGGTAAATCAAGAAGTGCCTGGAAATCTCAACCGGCACTGATCGAGGACTAATAGTTCTTAAGGGAACATAGTGAATGCTGTGAAGCACTGCTGATGAGGATGCTCCTTCTGTTAAAGGCAGTAAATATGGACGACACATTCACAAGACTGAATATTTTACAGGATGGTGCCCCAGTATAATACATCCCACACCATGCATCAGCTGTAAAAATGACTCAATAGCATGAATCTCCTTTAAAACCTGCTCTCCAAATCAGGCGCTCCATAACTGAATAGTCACATTTCACTTCGCAGCAGGACTGCTTTGCATAGTTGAAATATGTTTTATGTTCCCCTCGGTCTTCACACCAGCACAGGTGCTCTACAAAGACACCTTGGCTCAGACAGAATGAAGGTGAGTTGATTTCTTAGCACATTATATATAGAAACGTTTTTATAAAACAGTATAACTGCTGGAATAAAATCACCCTCCCCTATTTCAGTGTTTTTCTCAGCATTTTAAGATATTGTCCTTTGTTTTATGAATGAACATAACAGTACTTCAAGAGGGTAAAGAGCAACAGGTTGCCTCAATAATGCAAACATGCATTTTGTCCGTGTCCACATCATCAGATAAGAACTGAAACATTCACGGCAGCAGATTTGATGGATGTTCAACTACCTGCATGATCCTCCTGAGAGTTTGAGAGACTCCGGTGGAAGGAAGATAGTCTTTTAAAATAGTTTTAGCAATAATAATTACAATTTAGACAATATTAAGCAACTGAAACTGGCTTGTTTCCTAGGGGAAGGCTAGAGTTGTAAAGAAAAAGAAAGAAACAGCAACTAAAAAGTCTCATTTTCTGAATCATTTATTGCAGACAAAGAATTGTGTTATAAGATCAAGTGATTAACAAACAATCAAGGGAGGGAGTGGCTTTACGACCTAAAAACACCGGCAAACTTTAATGGCAATTCTTTCAGTTTGGGATACAAAGCAAGGCAAAAACATTTCTGCAATTGCTCTGCGAGTAAACTTTGTATACAAAAAATGTTGAGTTGACAGACACTGAAGTCACGTGCTGATAAGTTTAACTTTTCTTAATGTACGAGTGAGGCCAATCTGTATGATGTATGATAAAAAGATACATTTGAATGTTTAACAGAGGCAATTTGAAGGAAACAATTACCACTGAAACCCTGAAATGTAGTCAATAAAGACAGATGTCCTTATTTATATAAAAAAAAAAAAGGGAAAAAAAACACAAAGACCTGCAGGTACTTTTAAGAAAATCAGAGGAATAAATGTTGATTGATTTTTCATGTTTGGGGAATAAATCAACCACTCTGGCAATAAATGAAGTCACATCCCTTCGAGAAACAGTTTGAGCTGACTGGATGTGTGCTGGCTCGGTGGCGTGTTTGTCTGAGTGTGTCTGTACAGGGTTGAGTGTTCCTGGAGGCGGATTACACAATCATTTCCAGCTGTCGTGCGTATTCAATGACCTGTTGTGCCAACTCCGTGGAGGGGATGGTCACTTCTTCTGTCCGCTGCTGCTGACTGGTAAAAGAGTAATAGCCATCTGCGCTCTGAGTCCAGCCTCTCTGAAATGAAATGAGACGAACAGTCAGCTTTGGTTGTCTGGCCATTTCTCCATTTAATGCCTTGAATTTAGAAAGTTTTTACCATTTAAGTCCTGACATTTCATATTTTACAGTCCTGGAATTTCATACACTGTACCTACAAACTACAAGCTCTTCAAATCTCACAAATATGATGAATCCACAAAGTGAAATGTGACTTAAAATGTAAAACTCTAAATGAATCAGTTCATCACTAACCTTGTAACTTCCATTTGGCTTATTAATGAGGACACACTTACCTTTTTGGCATACTCCGTCATCTTCTTTGGGGAGCTGAAGAAGAGCACTCGGGTCGCTTCACTGAACTGGATCTGTTCATACGCTTTCTCTATGCAACCTGCAATCTCATCACTGCAAAAGAATAATAAATGGGAGTTCAAACTCAAGTTATCTTAAAAAGAAAGAAAGAAAGAAAAACACAGCGTGATATCTTAATTTTGATGGAAGGACATGTTTTTACTTTCATCCAAGTGAGAGAACAAGGACAGCATGAGCCAACTGCTTTGTTGATGTGCTGTTACCCGACTCCAAACATCTTCTCAATGTTTGAGGAGTAGTTCTTATTTATCGTCTTCAATTTGCTTTTGCAATGCATGCTTTAGCCAATATTTTCCATGGCAATAGTGTTATATAAGACATAAAACATAGATATTCTAACATGGAAATAAAACTGAACAAACAAAACCAGTCTATTGATTATAGTTCACAAACTATAGTACTGATCCTTACCGAATCGTGTCAAGCAGAATATCTATAAAAAAGGTGTAGCTCTCAGCAGGGATGTTGCCTTTGGCAAGAAATACCTTGTTGTAGCTTCCCTCCATCAAGTACTGAAATAGCAAGAATTATTTTTTAATTTTTTTCAAACAAAGAAATGATCAGTGACACAGTTTTAGCAAGCATGAATCTGAGGAAATATTTTTGATAGACAATTGTACCAGATAAGAGCATAAACACACATAGAGCATATCTGCCAACCTCAGGCCAAAGTCAGACTAAAACTATTACAACCACAACCCTTTTGTACACATCAACACCAGTAATAGCTGTAAGACAGCTGCAGTACATCCAGAACGCTGCTGCTCGAGTCCTGACTAGAGCCAGGAAATACGACCATATTAGTCCAGTGCTCAGGTCTCTGCACTGGCTTCCTGTTGCTCAGAGAATAGACTTTAAAACAGCTCTGCTTGTGTACAAGTCTCTTCATGGTCAAGCGCCAAAGTACATCTCTGACATGTTAAAGCCAGATGAACCAACTCGGGCTCTGAGAACCTCAGGGAGGGGTCACCTGCTGGTGCCCAGAGTCAGGACTAAACAAAGTGAGGCTGCGTTTCAGTTTTATGCCCCTAACATCTGGAACAGCCTTCCAGAAGATGTGAGACAGGCCTCAACTCTGACAATGTTTAAATCCAGGCTGAAAACAGTTCTATTTAGCTGTGCATATGACACCTGAAAGTATTTTATCTGCACTCTTCACTTTTAATTTAATGAATTATTTTTTATGTTTTTTGGAATGATTTTATTGCCTTCTTGTGATTTTATGTAGCTGTAAAGCACTTTGAATTGCCTTGTGTACGAATTGTGCTCTATAAATAAACTTGCCTTGCCTAATAGTCTGAAGAAGAATGCAGAGAAATAGGTGTGAACTTTCTCTGCATGTGTCCGTTCACAGCAAAAGCATATAGAGGAAATATCAGTGCTTTGTTTACAGCACATAAATAATGGTAGATGAGGCTCCATATCCGTAAACATGTTTGTGCTGACATCAATACTGCGTATATTTGGACTTATATTCAACATTACAGAGTGACAGGATAGTAGTAATACAGGTCAGCAGAATAAAGTATAAAGTATTATCTCCTAAATGCTGTATTCGTATTAATGGAGATACTAAGAAGTAGCTGGTTGGGTAATTCTAACAAGAAGTTAGGTGCAAATATTGCAGACATATATATAACATTATAGTAATATTCATTAAAAGTAAACGATAATGATAGTAATTCCAGAGCGCCACTACATCAAAACAAAGCTGCAACACAGGATTCCCTCCCTGAGTAGTCAAGCCGCAACAACCTGCAACCCATTCCTACTGCTGTAACAACATTAATCAGAGTTATTTGGTAATCTAAACCGACTTTTTAAGAGTGATAATTCAAAATAATAAGCACCTGATCAGACACGTGTACCACAAAGTATCACAAATAACAGATAATTGTAGATGAAAGATGTGTATATATTCCGTACGAGAGAAAATTACAATACCTGCTCTAAAGAAACTGGATGCCTGATATATACATTGGTCTGAATATCTCGTGCACTCAGTCTCTCAAGTTCTGTGTGAAACTCAGACAGGCGGTTCTGTGAGAGCAGGAAGAGCAGGTTCAGTCCAAGTAACTGGTGCATGTAGGCAGCTTCAGGCAGTTCATCCCTTAATGAAAAAGGTTTTTTTAAACAAGTGTTAGAGTAACCAAGCCAATATTGTGTAACAAACTGTCATGTTGCGAAAGAGAGAAAAGGAATTTTACTTGTAGTCAAAGTAGTAACATTTCAGCTGGGCCATGTATCTCTCAAAGGATGGGATGTCCTTCTTGAGGATGCTCCACAAGGCTCCGATCTCAAGGACATCACCTAAAACAGACACAGGGGATATCAGTTTTATTTGACAAACAGCTAATTGAAATTGAATGGTTTCCTTGTACTTACGAGCTAAAATGAGCTGCTGCTTGGTGAGCGCTGGTCCACCAGTAGGCAAAAAATTCAGCTCCAGTAATGAAACCTGTAAAAATAATTTTGTAATTTCTATGAAACTTTTAACTTTTAATTATGTCATAACGGTTAGAAATGTCAAATATATATATATATATATATATACACGATTCAGCCGAAGTTATCGTTAACTTCTCAACCGCAAACATTCGAGTTTAGAAGTAATATAAATGTCATATTTACTTCTTGTTTAATTATTTAGGTTAAACTGACGTTAGCAACAATAACTGACTTGTTTCCTGACTGTCCAAAAAGAAATTATAAAAATTAATATACGAATATATTAACCTAAACACTTACCCACAGTTGGTATTTTTAAACTAGTATAGAAACTTTCAATTATACTAAAATGAAAACCACTATTAGTACCCAAAGTTCTCCTAACGTTAACAAATACTGTACACAGAGCGCTGGCCTAGCTACACTGAGTTAGCAAGCTTAGCTTCGTTTGCTAGTAGCGCTAGTGTTTTCAAGTGGAAATAATTCCTGATTCAAGTTATACGATCAAAAAGGGGACAAACAGATATATTACTCTACCTTAAGCTTAGTCAGAAGTTCTCCACATTTGCTCAGGTTTGGGTTTTTCTTGTTCCACTCCGCTTTGAGCGTCTCGTACAGCCCAGCAGTCTCTTTCAACGCCATGGTGATTCTGCAAAATGTACGACACCGGCCACCGTAATACGTTAAACTGCTGTCGTAAAACTCTTGTGTTGCCATGGATTGCTTCCTCAGAGATTCGACAGTTGATCAAGATGGCGGCGTTCGGCGAAGAGCGATGGCTAAATGACTTATCAAACCATGCTGTTTTCAAAATAATAAGAGAGAAGCTGGATTTGGAATCCAAAGCAAACGAGAGAGGGATCACTAAAAACCTAACGTTTTGTTTAGGCGGGGACTTTTTCGTGTGGGACGACGTAGACCGCGTGTTTTACACGACCAACTTGCGACAGTTGAACTCAAACGAGAGTCAAAGTAGCGGGAAGTATCAGACGTTGCTGTGCATCAACCCTCCTCTGTTCGAAGTGTGGCAGGTGTTGTTGAGCCCAACGCAGCACCACGTCGCGCTCGTCGGGCAGCGGGGCGTCTCGGTTCTGGAGCTGCCTCAGCGGTGGGGCAAAAAGTCCGAGTTCGAGGGCGGACGGGACACAATCAACTGCAGAACCGTCCCACTGGCGGAGCGCTTTTTCACCAGCTCACCGTCCGTGAACCTGCGCCAGGCTGCCTGGTACCCCAGCGAGACCGATGAGCCCCACCTGGTTCTGCTCACATCCGACAACACGATTAGATTTTACGGCTTGAAGTCGCCCCAGACGCCGGCCAAAGTCCTGCCGGTGTCGCAGTCGGATGATGACAGCGTCCACCCCCCGGTCCGATCCTATGCGGCATCTCTTGGAGAAATAGCTGTGGCGTTTGACTTCGGGCCAGTTTCGCCCCCTCCTCGGCAGCTGGCGGCACAGAGGTCCAAAGGACAGCTGGTGTACCCTCTTTACATCCTCTATGAAAACGGTGAGACCTACGTGAGCTACACGTGCCTGGCGAATGGTGCGAGCCTAAGTAAACCCACCGGCCCCCTCCCCATGTATCCTGCAGCGGAGGATAACTATGGCTATGATGCCTGTGCCATCCTGTGCCTGCCCTGTGTTCCCAGCATCCTGGTCATCGCCACAGAGGCGGGCACCCTGTACCACTGTGTGGTGCTGGAGTCTGACGAGGAGGAAGAGTCCGGGGCGGTGGAGAAGTGGATCCGGGGCACCGACGCGGCGCCGGCTCTCTACGTGTTTGAATGCGTTGAGCTCGAGCTCACGCTCAAAGTGGCCACGGGGGATGACGAGGAGCCTCAGGAGTTCGATTTCACCTGTCCGATCAGACTGCACAGAGACCCTCTGTGTCAGCACAGGTTTCACTGCACCCATGAGGCAGGCGTGCACAGCGTGGGGCTGATCTGGGTCAATAAGCTGCAGAACTTCCTTCAGTCCAACGAGGAGGACAAAGACAGTCTCCAGGAGCTGGCAGCTGAGAAGCGCTGCATTGTTGAGCACATTGTGTGCACCAGACCGCTGCAGACCAGTCAGTCAGCTCCCGTTCTTGGCTTTTTGATAGTGTCCGACCTTTCCTTGGGTGCCACCATGGTCTGCATCACCAGCACCTACGAGTGTATCATATTGCCCCTGCTGAGCTCCATTCGGCCTCCCTCCCCTCCACTGCTCTGTTCCCACCCAGGCCCGAGCTTCGCTAGCTCTCCTCTGCGCGGGCTGGCCGAAGACTCCTTCGAGCAGCACATTCGCAACATACTGGCACGGAGCTCCACCAATCCTCTCGTTCTCAAGGCCGGGGACAAGAACACGTCGCCGCCTCCTCCAGAGTGTCTGCAGCTCCTCAGCAGAGCCACGCAGGTCTTCCGTGAGGAGTACATTCTGAAGCAGGACATGGCCCGCGAAGAGATGCAGAGGAGGGTAAAACTACTCACAGGCCAGAAGAACAAGCAGCTGGAAGAGTTGACTCTGTGCAGGGAGGAGAAGAAGAGTTTAAGAGAGGCGGCGGAGAGATTGGCTGACAAGTATGAAGATGCTAAGTATCGTCAGGAAGCCATTATGAACAGGGTGAAAAAGGTTCTGTGCAGCCTGCAAAGCCAGCTGCCCATACTGTCAAACAGCGAAAAGGATATGAAAAAGGAGCTGCAGACCATGAGCGACCAACTGAAACACCTGGACAACTGCATCAGGCAGGTGAAAATGAAGACGGAATACCAGAAGACGCAAGTGGACAAGGATGCGCCTGCGGCCAGGACGACGGTCTCACTCAACGCCCACCAGAAGAGGGTCGTTCAGGACGTCCTCAAGGAGCAGGGACAGCAAATTGGCGACATGATGAAGCAAATGAAAGACATAAAAAACCACTTTAATTTTTAAGCACTTCAGAAGTTCCCAAAATCTTTTGTTGGGAAAATATTTCAGATTCTCTGTCAGTTATTGAATTAGATTTTTCTTTTTTCTCTTCTACAGTAAATCAGATGTTATTTTCTTTCAGTGAATGTGCCATTTGTGGAGTGGGTATCTGAACTGAGAGATATTTCATACACACACGTATGAGTTTTCTTTTGATACAACTACATATTGTTTCTTAAAAGGACTATATGGTCGCTTTGAACTGTTTGAGTCACTGTGATTCATTTAAGGATTAAACCAAGATATTTTTGACACAGTTTGTTGAGTTTTGGGACGAAAAATAAATTAGAAAGTTCTCTATTGCTGTTTTTACTCATTTATTTATCATCAACAGTACATATCAACCAATTATTTGACAATGTCTGAAGTGCCAGTGATTCTAAACTCGCTAAAGCTCAGCAAAGATGCACAGAATGAATTACAAGTCAGCCATTTTATCTTTAACCAGTGCTTTAAACAACATTCTGCTTCTGCCGGTTATCACTGGGACTAAAATAGTTGCTGAGTTGATGTGTTTCTTTTCTGGTGCATCAAATTTAGTCGAGTTGTTGAGAATTTTTAAGAGCAGGTTCAGCAGGATCAGAGTCGGTGACTCATTGTTATACGGCTGATAGTAACAGCGGTTTGGATTAGGTGGAAGTGAAAATGTCCATTTTAGCTGATGTTTTTTAGCACATCTCATATCGGCTTGATGGTGTTTAGCGCTTGCTCTTTATTTATTTTTACATGCATAAGTACAGAAAAGTAAAGGTCATCTTCGTATTTTAGATGGATAAACGGCTGACTTTATTCATCCCAAAGCAAAATTAGGCTGTCGTCGTTGCCAGATATGAAGTAGAAATGCTGTAAACATTGTAGAAATAGAGATGGAAATACAAGTAACAAAAATGTATTGAAACAAAAAGATAATTAAAAAGTTGAGGTAGAGAAAAACCGAATGAAGATGCAATATGTACATAAAGATGCATGAGAATGAGCAGATATTTTATTTCAGTGTAAGTGAATTCTACAAATATCGAACCGATGAAAAGTGGCTTCCAACTGAACGTAAAATCCTTTTCAATCCTAAAAAACCTCATTTTCATCCCACCCGCTCCTTTAATGTGACACCAAACACCACAGAGCTGCAGGTAAGCACTGACCTCATGAACTTATTATACGAGCACAAGTTTCTGTATTTATTTCCCTAAAAATAATATTGTTGGACATACAAGGTTCAGCTATTAACAGTGTGAGAATTTAGGAATAATCTGGAGTAAATTAAAGGATAACTGCGGTATTTTCAACATTAAGCCTCTTTTCTGAGTCGTCTGCAATGTTTCAGAACCCCCCTCACCGCTTTTTTGATGTTTACTGCTGTCTCCGGTATTTGCTTAATTTTGATTCTTCTCAACCTGCTTCAGAATGGCAAGTCATGTGCATGTCCAAAAAGGTCCGTAAAAGCACCATAAACGTCCGTTTTCAAAATAATCAACTCACCGGAGTGGTTACTGGTGTGCACTGGTAATCCATATCAGATTTTGTGGCGAAAAGTTGCTTCTGTCGTGTTTTATTTGGCAGCTCGTTCATGCTCGCACTATTTTCTTCGCGGTGGCGGAGTAATATCAACGAACATCCAGTACAAAATGTCAAATAAAACATGACAGAAGCAACTTTTCGCAACGAAATATGATATGGATTACCAGTGCACTCCAGTAACCACTCCGGTGAGTTGATGATTTTGAAAACGGACGTTTATGGTGCTTTTACGGACCTTTTTGTTACATGCACATGACTTGCCGTTCTGAAGCAGGTTGAGAAGAATCAAAATTAGGAAAATACCGGAGACAGCAGTAAACATCAAAAAAGCGGTGAGGGGGGTTCTAAAACATTGCAGACGACTCAGAAAAGAGGCTTAATGTTGAAAATACCGCAGTTCTCCTTTAATGGAGAATCACACTGAAAAGATAAAAATAAATTATGACGTTTATATGATATAAATTGCATTCGTTATATTGATCATTGTGATTATGATGTTTTGCTTCAGAAATTGAAAGGATTTGTGGGTCTGAATTGACTCTCCTCGTGATATCCAGATGTGCGTGTTACATCTTATTAATTGTGGCTCATATGAAGGCTCAGAAGACAGAACCGATTGATCAGCAAGCGATATTTCTTCTCATACAGGGCTTCATTTTCACATCCTTTAATGTGTGCCAGTCTGCCATCTAGAGCTCAAAACTGCAACATGCTGCAAGACAACCTGGAATCCAGCATCCACCAGATGTCACCCCTCTGCAGAGCTGATGGCCTCCGTTTTCACCTAAAGTTTCCTTGTGAGGAATTCCCCACATAAACACCCAGTGACGTACGAGGAGACCCCAGTTTTGTTGAGTAAGCTTGGTTGTTGGGGATCTCTGATGTTCCCGGGGTCATCTGCTGTAATCTGGGCCTGCTCGCACGCTCCCTTCCCGTCGCTTTGGCAAATTTTTAAAGTGATTTACTACTAAGCGTTGCCTAATTATGTAACAGGTGGGCATTGTTCATACTGCCATGGTTTTTTTTTTTCGTTCTCCTCTCTAAAATGGCGTTGTTAGAAGTGACTTTAAGATGCACAAATTAGAAGCTATAGGTTCTTAAAGTCTGTTCACTGAATGTAGACTCTCTTCACGCGTTACCTCTGCTTTTCTGTCTCATTTATGCAGGAGGGGGTGCGGTGTCCTGCAGGTACTGCTCAGGGGAGCCTCCGAACAGAGGGATGGTGTTAGAGTCTTTCATAAAGGTACAGTGTTTAGATCCTGAGGAAACTTAGCGGACCCTAGGAAAGGAGATATTAATAACTCCTGGGCCGGCCCACCACATTCTTCACATGTGAGTCACTGTAAGCTTGAGAGCAGGGAGGAAAGGAAAGGGCTGGATTGCCTCTGTTTCTCATTTGTGTTTCTTTCCATGGAGGAGTGGAACAAGGAGGCGCCGAGGCCACCCCTTTTTAAGGAAACCTTGAAACGCACGCAGCTGTACATGGGACACACATTCAGGCTCATGCCGCAGTTTACGCAAAAACCACACAATATGTAGAGAGAGTCTCATGAGAACGTAACCGCGAGACTAAACTGGGACAAGAGGGAACAAAGAGATTGCATATGTGTGTGTGTGTGTGTGAGAGAGAGAGACTTAAAAAAAAGGTTTCAGATGGCAGGAGTGAGAGGGAGCCTCGGAAAATGGTGGTATGGGGACTTGGCAGGGGAGAGAGTGAGTCACTGTTTATCTGGTCTGTCACCAAGAGACCAAGAGAGCTCGATAGAAAAGAGAAAATCTTGTTAAATGAAGTCCTAAATGAGCCGCACTCGGCTCTTAGTTTTAGTTTTTGTTTCATACGACACAACAAAAAGTTTGCTGAAGAGACGAATCACAGTCAGGGAATTTTATTTGGTTACAAAAAACAGTAAACATACGATCAGTTTGTGGAGCTGTGTACAGTAGTCAGTAATATGTCAGTCATTCTGTCTAGTTTGAAAAGTTCATCTTGGCATGTTATGTTCTCTTATGCAACTGAGGTCTTGCTCCTACACATACAAAACAACAAGAGAAATTACAAAAATAATATATAAAGTATGCACAAAATGGTGGCATGTAAAGCATCAGAGTGAAATGCATTCGGGTTATTAGGGTTGTGATGCTACTTTAAGTTAGCCTGGCTGACGCGTCCACATCTCGATGAGATGGTGGTCTGGGAACTAGGTGTGCATTTTCTCGTATTTGAGGCGTGGTTTACGAATGCCTAGAGTCGTTTATTGGGCACTACAAATGTCTATCAAATGGCGTCTGGTTCTTCCCATGCTGCTTTGCGCGCGATTCATAGCCAATTGTATCACTTATACCAGATGATGACAGAAATTCGACGAGGAAGAAGAAGAAAAAACAGTAAAATAAAAGTAAAGTTGCGCTCTAAGCTACTTAAAACACTTTTCTAAGGCTGAATCGAACAGTAACGTTGTGTCCGCTGCCATGTTGGATTAACACTCTACAAGTTTCGGTGTAGCGCATAGACATCGTCATCGTCTTGCTGCCCCTCCCCCCGTTCTGTGATTGGTTCCCAAACTCAGGCAAAAATAAGGGCGGTGGTTTCCAGGCTGACTTTGCAGTGAGAATGAAATCGCGCGCAAAGCAGCATGGGAATTCCCAGGCTAACTTTAAGTAGAAAATACTATAAACACGTCAGTTGAGCTGAGGAGGTCTTTGACTGGAACGACCAAACGTGAAAAAAAAAGGCTTGGTCCAACTGAGCAAATTAACTCCAAGATCAATAAAGTCCAAGCGCTGATGGGATGCTAAATGTAAAGGTTTCAATACAGCGGCGTGGAAAACTGCCCCCCTTAAGAGGGTGGCAACCTTTCCTCTCTTCTGCTCAGCAAACACAAGTAGATAGGCCAAACTTTTTAAAAGCTCATCATAAAGAAAGCAAACGTGAGGAGCCAAAGAGAAGAAGCAGCAGCGGTCTTTAGCAGAAAGCCCTTGTTAAAGTGATACCACACTTAAATACAGCATATCTAATTGTGCAAGAGTATTATCAGTCTCAGAGAAAAAGCTGTACGTACAACGTTTTCTTGTGGGTCAGGGAGAAATAAGAGCAAATACAAACAGTAGCATGAGTGTGCGAGCAGGTGGACTCTGTCTATGCGTCAGAACCCTTCTGTCTGCGTTTGGAGGGTGGGATCAGACGGTTGGGCAGCTCCGGTGGTAGACCGTGGCCGTCCAGCTTGACCTCAATCAGATGGCTGGCCAGGGCAAATTCCTCATCATCCAGCATGCCGTCGCGGTCGACGTCTGACAGCTTCCAAATACGACCCAGCACAGAGTTGGGCAGGCGGGAGCTCACCATCCAGTCCTTAGCCTTGGTGCCGCTCAGCTTCCCCTCGTCGGGGGCGAGGTTGTAGAAGATTTCATCGTATTTGGGCTTGTCTTTGGTCACCACCCAGTCTTCCTCCTCCTCACATCCCTCCCCGTTCACCTCTGCGAAGGGGTCGCCCTCTGAGAAGGGTCCGACCCGGGTGCCCATGAAGGCGCCGCCCTGCACACCCGGTTGATCGCCCGCCTCCAGCTCCTCTTGCCGCAGGAGGGGCATCAGTTTGGCGATGTCAGAGGCGAGCAACTCGTCCAAGGCCGCCATCAGATTTGGCTTCAGGGACTTGAACTTGGAGAAATCATGAACCATCAGTTGCTCCTTTAAAAATGGAACAATAACACAGTTGTTAAAAATAAACCAGTTGTTTTCTAATCCAATCTGGAATTGAATAAATGTAACCGAAAGTCTTGGGCCACAGGGAAGAAGAATAATGCCTCGCACTGACCTGCATCTTAGCACAATCTGGAAAGTCACCAGCAGAAATGTTGTGCTGCAGCTGGATCTTGGAGAAAATAACAGGCAGCTGGTAGATCAGATTCTTCTTTTTATTGTCCTTCCTGAAGACAGAAGGCATCTCCTGCTTCAGATAGCTGATGATGTGAGCATGGACCTGGAGTAAAAGATGTTTTCATTATTTCCCTCACACGAACTGAGCAAAGTAATGTCATCCTGTCAATGAATACAACCGCATGAGGGTGTCCCAAACACATCAGTCTCAGCTACCCACCCTGACCAGGCGGGCCCTCTTGACCAGGTCGTTGAGTTTGCGTAAAGCCGCATTGCGAGGAAGGTTTTGGATGTCAGCAAACAGATCCTCCTCCTCCAACTCAAACAGCTTACGGTTGTCTGCAACTAGCAGCGGCTCTGACCAGAAGGAGCCGATGTAGACCCGCAGGACCTCCGGGGTGCCGAACACCTTCCCCAGAGACCACATCAGAGCGCCGTACACTCGCATCAGCTGCTGGGTGCCCACCATGTCTGCTTTGTTCAGCACCACACGCAGCTTGTCCTCGTTGCCTTTCAGGGCACCGATGGCTTCGGAGAACTCATCGGATATCTCCAGCTTATGAGCGTCAAACAGCAGGATGATGCGGTCCACGCGCTCTGCAAACCAGCGCAGCACAGCTGGGAAGTCATAGCCTGTTTGAGCAGAGCACGGAGAGATAACTAACACAAAAAAAAACACAAAAAGCTAAGTTTGCAGCACACACAGTGTAAAATAAAGGGTAGGAGAGGAGAGAAGGTCAACACAGACACAAATCCTTCCTTCCTTCCTAATTCACAACAGCTCCGCTTTTACACATTAAGTTTAAAGATATTTTGATCCAGTAACCTAATAAAGTCCATATTATCCATATTAGAATCCATACTAAAAGGGCCAGTTCGCTCAAATGGCCAAACTAAATATATTTTCTCATTTTCCTGCCATAGAAAGGTAGATATTTGTTTCATTTTCAACAGGATCAGAGAAACTGGGTCACAGTTCCCAAAAACCTGCAGAATTTTTGAAAAGGCCCGTTTTCATTTCTACCAGAACCACAAACAACATTCCCTTTACCTCCGTTTTTTCTTTCTGTTTTTTGAAGCTGGATGTTTTGAAGTCTAAGCCAGTAAAACTAAAAGCATCTCCACAGTCACCACCGACAGAAAATAAAGAAATGTGTTTTCAATGATTTGGATGTTCCGACTTTTTAAACTTGTTAGATGCTCATGCAGACCTTTTTAATTAATGGGTTACTTGGTTAAATAGAGAATTGCTGTGAGATGACATCGATGATGATGATGATGATGATGAGGGTAGTTATTTCTCAACAGTACATTCCTCCAGATGTGCTGACAGAATTCTTTTACTGTCTCTGGTCCTGATTACAGTTTATGGTTGCTCCATGTACTGCAGAGACGTTTATTGCCCTTCTGCCAAGTGTTATTGTTGCAGAACAAACTGGCCCCATGAGTTAGCCAGGCGTGCCAAGGAGATGAGTTGGTGAGCTGATGATCAGGGTTGTGTGTCTCTGCAGCCCCCCCCATGCCCTCTCCTTACCTTTGTTGCTTCGCTCACCTCGGCTCACTCTCTGCTTGGCCCCGGATAAGATTCCCGGTGTGTCGATAATACTGATACTCTCCAGGACCTGGTTGGGCATCTGGGCACACTGGAATCTGGAATATCAATCAACAGGCGGGATAAGAGTCGTGTCAAAGTTGATAAGTGTCATTTTTGGTTGAAACAGTCACATGGAGGATGGAAATAGTCTTAAATTAAGTGGAAATAATCAACTTTTATCTAAAAAGCCGGCGTTATCTAAGCAGCAGATTGGATTTTTTGCACATCTCAACACATCCACTCCCCCACTGAAGGCCATTGTGTGCAAGCAGACCTTGCAGTGTTCTGGGCTTCCTGAGGGAAAATGACCATTACTGCCAGAATCAAACAATAAGGCCTGCTAACGATGTGTGGCTTAGAACAACAACACTACTTCCTGAAGTTTAAGAGCTTAACGAGCCGACCGGTTCCCAGAACAGGAAGTCAACGCAAAAGGGGAGACGCAAATGTGTTAACAAACACGCCCTGCTGATGGAAACGGGGAGCCTGCTGGAAAACTTGCATCGGATGGTGACCACTTAACAGGAGGACTGTACTTTCATGTCGCTTCTTCTGGCCCCAATGGGCTTGTGCAAAACACAAGACCCCTGTCGTGGTTTACAGCAGCGGAAAAACATGCGCAAATATCTAACAGCCCACTCAGTAAATACAGTGTCATACTCTTCTTCTTTTTTTTTTGCCTGCAGAGCCCTCTGACCTCATCTTTGAACTTGTGTACACTGCGGTTCATGTCTGAGTCCGTTAGCTTTCATCACCATCTCGGGTGATATCGCTCCCTTCCTCCCATTTCTCCACAAATAAGGCAAGTGCCTCCTAACTCATGAAATTTGGCACGAGCACTTGAAATTCCAAAGAGCTAAAACAGTTTCCATAAACTTTCAGCGTCCTTCCCTGTTTTCCCTCCTTTGGCTCTCCCACAGTCCGTGTATGCTGATATCTAACTGGCACCCTCAGTGGAAACATTACACAACACCCTGAGAGTAAAAGCAATGCTCTCACCTGTTGAGGAAGGTGTTTCCAAACGGGTTGAGCTTGCGGAAAGGCTTGTTAGGGTCCACAATGAGGGCATTCCCTGGGATGACTCCCTCCACCTCCCCATGCATGATGGCAGTGAAGCAGTCAGTGGTGGGTTCAGGACCCACCCTGCTCCCAGGAATATCCTGCTCCAGTAGATACCTGTCAGCCACATGCACAAGGTTTTTATTTTTGTATTTCTGGTTGAATTGATTAAAAATTTAGCAATTAAATCAAATCCGCGAGTGATGAAATGAATGCTGCGTAGCTGTGTGGTCGTACTTGATGAACGTCGTCTTGCCAGTGGAGTACTGTCCCACAACCAGGACCATGGGCTTGTTGTCAAAATCTGCATCCTCTAGACCGGCAGAGTGGAAGTCATGGAAACCATAATACTGCTCCAGAGGCAGCAGCTTCTTACGATACAGAGACTTCAGCCCTTCTGTCACAGTGCGGATCACCTCAGGCGCCTTCTTCACATTTTTCCGTCCCCAGCGTGACATTATGATTAACTAATGAGATAATATCAAGCCTCTTTCAAAAACTACTGTCAGTTATGTCTGTTTTTTGGTGCTGTATTTCCTGTGGCTTAACCTTCGGGTGCTTCCTGTATTTATGCGAGGGCTCCTCGCTTGTCCTTGAGATGTCTTCTGCGCACACCGAGTGGAATGATAGGGCTGAGGCTTTGTTTGAAGTGGGGTGTTTTTACTTTAAAGTAGCCTCCACGCTGGCAACCTTTAGCCCCTGAAATGTGGACAGGAAAAAAGAGCAGGTTAAGGTTAAAACAAATAGGAGATAATCAACATAGTGAAAGAGATCTTTGTGTTCCCGCAGCTGGTGATCAAAGCCTGCCACAATTTAGAGTAAGGATGTGGAATCTAAAGCAAAAACTTCAGCCCACAGGAGTCTGCCAAGCATTGTCAGTCTACGCCTGGAAAAAGTTGGTGTTCATGCTGGAAAACTTGCAAACCCAACCCCGCGTCAGGATTTGCACAGGCACAGCTCATTTCTTTGCAGTGAAATGAGTAAGACATTCCTTTTATCCCCTGCAGTTCCTCTCAGTGGAACATGAAATACATGCACTGCTTGTTCATGTGAGGAAATGACGTTTGGAGGGTAGCCTTTAGATGGAAAAACAAATTAGACCCTTGAGTAATAGTCTTTTTTTGAATCACTGTGGACCATATAAGGTTTAACGCTCAGCAGCAGACTAACACAAAAGCAGAAAGGTGAGAAACGTGTCAGTAGATGATAACTCATCTGTGGAGAGCTGCTTTTGCAAAACACCATTTGAACTGAGTTCAAAAAAGTCTGCCCAGAGGAGAATAGGCAGCACAGTCCTGACATGTCACAAGATCAGTGTAAGAATGAGTTCTTGTCAAAATGGCGAAGCTTAGAGAGACATTAAACGTTTCCATCACAAACAAAAGTTCTGTGCCAGCAAAGCTAAAGGAATAAAAGTTGATTTATGGGATTCCTGCGTGAGTCAGGGGTTTGCTTAAGACTCTGGGATCAATTTAAAGGATGGTGGAAAATGCCTTGTGGGTTTGTGCGCCACAATTGCAACAGAGGTTTGGATATAAAACAAGGAAAGAAATGTTTTAGCTATTGGAACAAGAATTAGAGGAATCATACTTTAAAATGTAGAAAAATGTTGAAAGTTTCCTACGACATTGATTCATCAGCTACGATCGTTACAAACAACTTCAGCTCAGTTTTCTCTCAGAAAACACAATCACAAATATAACAGAGTTACATTCTAGCAATAATGCAATGATGCTGTTATCATTCTAGCCGTTTTCAGAGTTTGAAATGGAATATTTACCAAGATATTGTGGAGTCCTCCGCAAAGCACCTTGTTCACTCCTTCTCCAATCTTGCTCTCTGGAAGGCTGGAAAATATTTTGACACAAGGACACAAAAACTTCTTGGAGGAGCCGCTGCTACATGTATGGGTGTACCTCTGGCAGCAAATAGGAGCCCTCTGTGGAGCGTCAACACAGCTAGATTACAGAGGATCCTTTTTCTCCGGGGCTTAATACATTTCAGATGAGCTCCAAATCTGGCAAGGGTCTTCAGTCTGCACTGGAAGGAATACAAGTGCACCACACTGAGGTTAATTCTTCTCTCTCCTTGCTTGCTTGCTTCTTTTAGTTTAACAGACCTCCTGTTGAAGGGATGCCTGGCGATACTGTAGGCAGCAGTAACACTGTGCACAGGGCAGGGATGAGCTGAGCTGAGGCTGGAGGGCGTGGACCTAGAGGAGGGGTGTTGTGAATAAATAATTTGGTTGGAGTTGTTCCCTTTTTAAAATGGCAAACCAGCCTCGTGCATATTTCAAATCATATGACCGCTATGCTGCATTCCTCAATCTTATCCAAGTTTGTTTTTTAATTATTATCATTAAACATGCCAGATATTTACAGATGTGACTGTATTTTCCCTCCCATTTAAAACTCTGTTGCTCCTCCCAAATGTTTTGAACCCTCTGGGCAACGAAACATACAAAACAGCTCCACTTTCAAGCACCACCTGCTGGCTGCCTGCTGGAGAACACACCCACCGTGGCCACCATTTACACCATCCCCTCCTGACTATCATACAGCACTGTTGGTCATCATTAGTCATCCAGAGGAATGTGCCCTCAAGGCAAGGAATCACTGTCTAAACTGCAGGAAAAGATCAGAGAACTCAAATCGTTTCATAAAAGAAGCAAGGTTTAATTTACAGTTTTACTAAATGTACATTTCTTTTTAAAAAGTGTCATTATACACAATAAATACAATACAAAAATTAATCTGTAATACTATACTTCAAATTCTCTTCCGGTCTTTTTTGTACATTATTATTGTTCCTTTTTTTTTCCATTTCGATGCTTGTGCTGTGTTTGAATTGTCCACCAGGCCTAAAAGAGACTAAAGTCACAGGAGGCAGGGATACAGCGGCAGAGAGCTGAAGAAAACAGACTGAAGTTCACAGGAAAGCAGTGAAAACTGGCCTGACCCCTGCTGACTGAAATGCATAATGTCGTCATGTGGCATCCTAAGCAACAACAGGGCAGGTGTGTGTGTGTGTGTGTGTGTGTGTGTGTGTGTGTGTGTGATCTGAAAACAAAAACCTAGAAAAGTTTGACATTGGGAGCTGAAAACAACTCAGTTTCCTTACAAGTTCATCGACATCCTGACATCATGGTGTTACAGTATCAGAGAGCAGCCAAAAAATGTATTTTCTCAACGTGTTTTACTTAATATTAGATGACGCTGGTATGAAATGCAGCCATGATGGAGGCTGAGGCTACTCAATAAAAGAAAAAGAGCTCCTCGAGTCTAGTGTAAATGAGGCTTCGGGTTTACCTCAACTACATACAGAAAGTAGTCCAGAGAAAGAGTTTTAATGCATTTAACATGGGCTGTTTGTATCTGTAGAGCAGCACTATCTTTGTGATAAGAGTCAAATATGCAAGGTACAAGAACACTATATGTATGGTAACCTTTTACAGTATGTAACTGTTTAAACAAGCTGCCTGACGCTCAGTGGGACACAATTTAAACCGTAACCAATATGAACCATTGTGGGTAGAGACTGGTGCTCAGGCCACATGAAAGGAATGTAGAAATACTGAAAGAAATAAAAAAAAAGGAAGAAAGAAAAGTGAAAAAGAAAGATAGAATTTGAGAACAACCTCTGACAATTTCATCTTTTCACTCAATGTGTGTGTTTGAGAGAATATATCAAAAAATGTCAGGGCATATTCAAGTCTGTAATTCACTGTTTTACCACACTTATGCCACCAAAAGGGATACTTTAGACTGTAAATGACAAAGAAATGTCTGGACAATTCAAATAGACAAACAAAGCCAACGCAGCTTGGCAGAGCAGTACAGTGATACTGTTTTCACAGTGCCTCCTTCCCTGCCTCCTAATCCATCTTTTAGTTACCCCTTGTCAGTCCAGCCTGGGGCTGAGGGGCTGTTATCTGCTTTGAGTCTGGGGCACCAGGCTGCCATTGTGGCCACGGCCACCGACCTGAGGGTGCTGGGCCAAGGAGGACGACGAAGAAGCAGAGGAGGGGGGCGGGACTGAAGGTCTGTGGGACGAGGCTGCCAAATCTCCCGGGCGCTGACTTTGGTGTTGGTGGGACCTGCTGTTGCCCCCCTTTATGTGATGCCCGCGGGCAGGGGGCTCCTGCTGCAGGTTTAGGATGCTGTCTATGGCGCACTGAAGGTGCTCATTCAGAGAGTCATCCGGAGGGCTGCAGCTGGAGAAGCTGGCGTTATCCATGTCAGGAGAGTCTGACTTGCAGCGTTTGGCAGGAAGCAAAGAGTCACGTGTAAAGGAGGACTCTGGAGAGGGAGGCCCGGGGGCATGCTGGTCCATTCTGAATGTCCCTCCTGTCCTATGTTTATTCTTTCCACTCGATCTCTTGTATTTACTTACATCTGTCTCTTGGTCTGTGTGCTCCTCCCCTCTATCCTTTGCCCCCTCTCTGTCTCGAAGCAGTGGGAGATGATGGTGTGGTGTGGTTTTGATACTACGGTGAAACATTTCATTCATTTTGTCCAGCCCCTGCATTGTACTCCCTAAATGGCCGGTTTCGTGGCTCAGCTCTGTGTGAGTGTTTAAGGCCTCCCTGTCTCTTTTCTCTACCTTCACACTGGCTATCACTGTCCGCTCAGAGGGAGGCGTTGAGGCGTCATGCCTTGGGGGTGATGGCGTGGCTCTGGGGTAGGACAAACTTTCATCTCCTCCACCTGGGACGCCAGGTCTGACCCTCGGACTAACGTTTTCCCGGTAGGTTTTCCGAAGGGGCAGGCGGCAGGTTGTCTGAGAGGGAGTGGCAGTGGAGGCGGGGTTGTGTTTCACCCCACCCAAGCTGTGGTGATCCAACGTCCCGTTCATCTGAGCGGAGGATGAGGAGGTGGATGACGACCAAGTGTAAGAAGAGGCGGAGGTGGAGGATGATGGGGCTGTACTAGGGGGGACATTACCTCTCGGTGGTGGGGTAGATTGAGTGGTTGCTGTAGCCACTGAGAAGCCAGAGGAAGGAGTGCATACGGGGGACTGAGTTCTGATGACGGTGGAAGGAAGAGAGGATGAAGGGTGGGACTTTGCATGGGGCAGAGCAGCTTCGGACTGAGGATGAGCCTGAGGCTGGGACGTGGACTGACTGCTCAGCTGAGGTTGTGGTGTGTGCACCGGGTCCAAGGCGGTGTTGTGCACCACCTTGCTGAAACCCGTCTGATCCTGCTTGATCTTTAGCTTCAAGCCAATTCTCCTGCGCGCCTCGTAGGTCTTCATGGGCGGTTTGCTGGTTCGCTGCGGGAGGGCGTCGTCATCATCAGCTGCTTGAGAGTTTGAGGTCGGAGAGGGGAAAGAGGATGGAGCTGCTGGAGCGCGATTGAAGGTGGAGCTCTGGCTGATGGATTCTGCCACTGGCTTGACCGGCGCAGCCGGAGGACAGCTGGTCGACCAGGACACGGACGCACCGCTTCCACCCTGCTTTATGACCAGTTTGGTAGAGGGGAAAGGGGAAAGGGAGGGCGGGGCAGGGGCAGGAGGTGGAGGTGGAGCAGGAGCTGGTGCAGGTGCAGGTGCAGGCAGAGGTGCAGGAGGAGGAGGGTTTGGGGTAATGTTTGGAGGCGGGGCTGAGGCAGGAGCTGTAGGTGCTGGAGCAGGGGCAGCAGTAGAAGCACCTCCACTCAATGATGGAAGCTCAGCAGATGACGATTCTTGTTGGGATGAAACTACACTCTCCAACATTCGTACACTTGCCACAAACTCCTCTGCAAGGACATAAACAGTAAATATCATTACCAAACACCGACTTTATACCAAGACAACCACAAAAATGTGAAGCCACAGACAGCGCCGGGGTACCTGGTCTCTCCTTGGCCAGGACCCTGTCCTGATTCAAAGCAATCTTCTCCTCCTGAATGAACATCCTGTCGATCATCACCATCTCTGCCGAGGGGCCAAGTCTCTGCTCATGTTTAAATGCCCAAAATATTCAGTTCAAAATCAATTCAGGACAAAGAGGATAACAATGACGCTCACAGTGAAAATGTTAGTTTATAAACTTACTTTCGACTCTGCAAAGAGTAAGTAACGATATTTATCCACCATGGCCTGGGTCCTTTTTAGCAGCTGGCAGGAGACCCTCTCAAATTCATCATCCACTGCAACGAGCCCAAATGTTTATGAAGACTGTGCAACGTGAACTAAACAGTGTGTCTGCAGCCCAGGAAAGTGTGCGGCGCGTTACCTCTCTGATAATCTTGAGAGGAGTTGGCAGTTCCCTGGTAGAGATGGTAAGGCAGCAGTCTGTGCAGTGTGTCCTCAAACGAGTGGAAAGGGGCACTGTAGTTGGGGTGAAGCACTGAACCCTGATGTTTCCTTAGCTGTTCTAGCATCCTGCAGCGAGGAGCGGGTACACAAAACTAGTTTTAAAGAAAATACTAAAGAAAAATGGCAGAAATAAGTCCTAAGAACACGCTTACCTGGCCTCTTTACTGGGCTCTGCACTGAAAGGCATATTCACTGTAGTTATCTGTCAGGGGAGCAAACAGATGAAAAATACCGGTTAAAACTTAAAAGCTCAAATATCAGAGGGAATCTTTCAGTGTCCGACTAACAGGGAGCGACGGCCCCTTTACCTGAGGTTGGACCGGAACTGGGGGCTGAGGAGCAGGCATTTGAGTCAGAGGAGCTCCTAAAACTTGTATCTTAATCCCACCTTTCCCCAGGGTCATCCCTCCAACCGAGCTGATCACTCCTGGCTTTGGCTGAACCTGTAGAGAAATTTAGAAAGAAATTCACTTACTACATACTGAAAATACACAAAAATATAGATTTTTTTAAACGACTGCTTTGAATTTTGTACTGAACAGTGGGGAAAGGCATAATAGCTCGACAAGACACACCTTTGAACGGACTGGCTCTGTAATGTTACCTACCTGTGCAGGCTGGGTAAGGCTGGCAGGAGTGACAGGCTGATTTACCATTGCTCCAGCTGGCCCTTGGCCTCCTGAGAATATCTGTAAGTCACTTGTTGCTAAAATAAGAAAGAAAAAAAATGATTAAAAAGGGGAAAGTCTTATTCTCGGGCCTCTTGTTTTGCATCACTGGCTGTAATCGGTGTCCAACCTGTAACGGGAGTTTTGACGAGCACCGATGTTGGCTGTAGGATTGAGGGAAGCTGAACCGGTGAATCGGTGCTGGCTGATGATGCAATCACCACTTTCTCAACAGGCACATCTTGCTGTGAACTGAACTGACTGGTGGCTTGAGGATGAGATTTGGCCTGTAGCATGATGTTCTGCTGGACCTGAAGAACACATCCAAGACAATGTTGCTTTTGAAGCCTTTTTGGACCCCCAATTTACACCCATAAGTTGATCATAAAGCATTTAACTCAAGCTTTCAATAAGAATGTAAAAAGAATACTGAAAAAAAAATTGACTCACTATGGAAAGAGGTGACCTGTCAGCTGTTTTGCATTATTTTAAAAACAATTAACTAAATCAAACATTAAGAAAATTAGCAACTCTCTATATAAACCACATCTATTTCCTTCTACACCAGTAATAAAAATATATTTAAAAAAAACAACCTGCACAGTAGGGGTGTGCAAAATAATCGTCATAACGATGCATCGTAATTCTAATTTTCGGGATCTACTGCATCGATTCTTTACGCCAAGTATCGACTTTTATTTTTTTTTTTTTGGGGGGGGGGGGCTTTTTATGCCTTTAATGATAGGACACATGCAATAGATGCATTTAGCTGCAAGGGATGTTTGCAATATTTATTTTATTTTTTTACAGTTGTATAAAGCCTATGCACTTTTTTTTTTTTGTCTGTACTGATCATCCCTATTTTGTTATTCTAAGTTTTATAAATCCTATGCACTTTTTGTGATGAGTGTGTCCAGTAATAGTAATATTTGTTTTAATGGCAATACCTCCAAAAGTTGTTTCAATAAATACAGTTATGAATTGATTTGCTTTGAGTTATGCATCAATCGAAGACACTATCCAGATCATACACAGCCAGTCAGCCACTGGTAATGGCTGTATTTTTTTTTTTTAAGTATGTTCAGTGAAAATATCACAATGCATCGCAATAATTCAAGTATCGTGATGCATCGTGATAGTATCGCATCGTGGCATGTGAATCGTGATTCGAATCAAATCGTGACTTCTTTGCCACTACCCACCCCTACTGCACAGGGTGAAAAAGCGGCATACAAAGCCAAAGTACTGAAGGTGATTTAACAGGCAAAATCGTCTACCGCATGCAAATTCTCCAACACAACTTCAATAAGAGCAGTGAAACGTGCACGGTACCTGGTGTAGCTTCTCCAGCAGCTGCTTCTGTTGCGGCGAGGGCTGATTGATGGATGACAGGGTCTGAATTTGTGCTCCTACTACTTGCAGATGGTGTTGCTGCCCTGCTGTAAGGCCCTGAATGGGAACCTGGGTTTTCACTACAGAAGTAGCACAAGCACCAACAGGAGGCGCAGTAAACTGGTGCTGTGCAGGTGGTGCAGGAAGAGGCTTGGGTGACTGCGACACTGGAGGCATTTCCTGTTGAAAGGGAGCGGGCTGCGAGGCCGGCCGTGGCAAAGGTTGAAGTTGAACTTGAATGTGCGCCTGTTGGGGTGGTGTCTGCTGCGGCTGACCTTGCGGAGCAGGTTTGGGGGACTCTGCGATTTGGTTGTGGACAATGAAGAGTTGAGGGTGAGATGAGGGTGTGCATGAGCGCGAGGGAGTTTGAGACTGGGGCTGAGGCTGAGAGGGAGGACGTGACTGCTGCTGATGGTGCGGTGACTGGATCTGCTGGCTCAGAGTGAGAGGAGACTGGGAAGGCTGAGGACTTTCTGCCACCGGGGGTGTTGTGGCATGAGTGGTCAAAGCCGGCGAGGGGGACATGCTCTGGATCTTTAGAGGCTGCTGAGATCCACCTGAGGCCTGAAATGGAATCACAAAACATCAGTTTGCAGTTGTTGTTTGAAGAATGCGAATATTTCAACAACACAAGAGGCATAAAACCACACACATTTAAAGTTTTGCAGGCATACATATTCTAATAAATATGTTTCAAGTACAGGATCCAAGACTTAACAGGGCTGGGCGACATGGCTTCTTAACAATTTCATTTAGAGTAAATTTCATACATTTTGGCTTGAAAAAATGCATTTGTTTAAGGGTAAAATCCCCCTCCAAAAGGTGAATAGACTTTTATTAAAAGTATCGCCCAACCCCAGGTTACACAGACACAGCTCAAACAACAAACAAAACAAAAGCAAAGTGTTAGATTTAAAAATCTAAAAGGCGCTGATTTAAAAGTAGTAGAAGCTCACTGATTGTTTTTTTTTCTAGAGTTTCTGAGGCGGATTATTCATTAAAGTCAGCAATGATTATTTCGTGAGCCACAAGGAAATAGTGTTGACAAAAGCAAGATCTGTGGGAGTGTGATGGTAAATTAGAGGGTGATCTGGAGACTTTGAGGAGGAGGGTCAGGGGGCCGTGTAATTCTTGTTTTGGGGGACATTGCATTGGTCAAACTAAGGATTAAAGAGAGCGATGACAGTGTAAAATGAGTCGAAATGGGAAGTGCAAGATAGCGAGGAGAGATTGATCGATTAGTCATCTGTCAGTAATGCAGGAGATGAAGGTGAGTTGACTGAATTTGACCAAGCAGTTAGTGCAGAGGTGCACCGAGGACTTCAAACATTTCTTCAGTTAAGGAGGAGCGTGTTTTGTGTATGCTGTTGCAAAACACACAGAATGGATGAAAACCACATGAAATCAGACAGACAGGCATTTAAAGGCACCCGATTACCAGTCCCAAATTCCACAGGGGTTCATAAAGAAAAAAAAAATCCAAATGACAGTGGCTGACAAACAAAAGGTGTGGACAACTGGAATGATCATGCCATAACAAGTAATGAAGCAATGTCAGAAAAGCACAGATGCCGCAAGCAAAGGAATCATTTTAGCACTTTTTGCGCAGCGTATGTGAGAGCTGTGGAAGCAATGCGTGATGGGGAAAGGTAAGAAAACCTAACATTGTCGTGGCAGCAGCGGCAGCAGCAAGTGGGTGGGGCTCAACATAAAGGGGCATTTCTACCTTTACCACAGATGTCATGTGGGAGGGGCCAGGGGAAGGGCTGTGGCTCTGACCCACCCAAGAGTCAGTTAATTGGCTGTCATGGACAGCGGGGGCCGCAGTAGTGATGCTGTTGCTGCTGACGATTACAGACGCTGGTACGCCCACAGAGGGGGTTGACTCATTCTCTGTTTGGTGGTGCTGCTCCTGATAGTACAATTACCATTTTAGGATGAGGAGGGGAGGGAGGGGAGGGAGGAAGGGGTTTGGAGGGAATGGGGAGTAAAATAGTAAACCAAAGAGGTCAAACCAAGATATCACTCCATGCATGTTATTCATTTTTTAAGACAATGTTAACACAAGAGAAGCAAAAAAATGCTAATAGAGGTACACTGACCTGTTGTAGGAACATCTGCAGAGACTCCTGGCTCAGGATCATGCTGGAGCCCTGGTTGGTGAACAGTAGCCTCCCTGGACTGTGCTGAGCCTGAGGGGGGACCAGCCCCACCGCTGTGACAGAGGAGGAGGTAGACACGGACATGGACGGAGAAGAGCAGGGTACTGTGGAAGCAGTGGACACAGTGGCAGCTGGCTGCATTGTAAGGATGGAGGACTGTGGTACAAGTTGTTGAGTGGGATGAGCAGCCTGGTCTGTGGAGCTTCCCAGCACAGCAACAGTCTCTCCAGGCTGGCCTTGAGCCATTGTTGCTGCACCTGTACTGCTGGGGACTCCACCCGGCTGGGGCTGCAGGGCTTGCTGAAGGCTGACAGCGGGGCTCAGTCCCTCCACCTGACTCAGCATGGTCAGGGAGTTCTGGATGGGCATGCCCTGTATAACTGTCTGGGCATGACCTGAGACAGTGTGTGTCTGTGTCTGACTTTGAGTCTGAGCTAAAGAGGCAACAGGCATCTGAAAGAGGGTGGGCGTGCCCATCTGGCCAGACTGGAGCTGGATGGATCCAGAGAGAATGTGGGCGGCCCCAGGATGGCCCTGCGACGTCAGCACCTGACCCAAGTTGATGTTCTGATTTGCAGTCAAAATCTGGTTTGCGATGAGCTGTCCACCAGGACCCTGACTTGTTATGATGTGGCCCCCAGGGTGCTGGGTCAGGATCTGCCCACCCGCCTGCAGCTGAGGCAGCAGAAACTGGTGGTTCTGACCTTGAAGAACAGTCTGAGATGGAATAACGATGCTGTTTGGTTGGTTTAACAAGTGTACACTCAGGGGCTTGCCAGATGGTTGTGCCGTTTGTTGCTTGAATAGGGTTTGTTGAAACTGAGGGCTTTGCGTTGTAGCTTGAGTACTCAGGACGACGTTGGAGCCTGGCTTTCCTGTCAGGAAGGCTACATTCTGAGCAGCAGAAACTGGAAGTTGTTGCAGCCCAAGAGCCTTGTGGGCATCGTTTTGCAAGGCCTGGGGTGCTGGCTGCTGCTGCTGCTGCTGCTGCTTGAAGAGTTTGGGTTGAATGGCTCCCCCCTGGGGAGGTTTAGGCTGAATGGGCGTTGGTGTGCGTTGGATGATCACGTTCTGCATGATTTGGCCTTGAGTTTGCGTCTGGGGTCCCACTCCTGAACTTAGAGGGGTGCTTCCAAAGCCCACAAGCCCAGCTGGAGCAGTCATTGTACCACCACTGCTGCTGTTTGTGCTGCTGACACAAACAGCTGGTCCATTTACAGCTGGAGATCCCAAAGTGGCTTTGTTGCCTTGGATCAGAAGTCCACCTCCTGAACCTCCAAGCCCTGTCTGAGAAGCAGCACCTGATACCTCTGACCCAGACTGGTGCAGCTGGTATCCACCCATAGCTTTAGCCAGTATTTGCTGCCCAGACTGATTGATCATGACTGTAGGCTGACCCACAACCTGAATCTGTCCAATACCCAAATGTCCAGACTGACTCCCATTAGAAAGAGCTTGGAGACTTGAAATGGGTTGAAGCGTCACATTTCCCAGGCCAACTTGCTGCATAAATGGCTGAACACTGATGGCCTTGTTCATGACTTGGGGTTGGAGCTGAAGGCCCTGCTGAGCAAGTACCGACCCCAGCATGTCAGCTGTGGCATTCGGAGGCGTCGCCGTAGTGCTCTGGGCTGACCCAGGGAAAATCGCTGCTGTTCCCCCAACTCCAATGCCTACACCAACAGCTGTGCCTCCAACCCCAGCCAGGCTGGGATCAGGCATTGCCTGAACCACCTGTGTGAGGCCTGGAATCCCAAAGGAGCCCAGGTCCAGCTCAGCGTCTGCCTCCTGTAAGCTTTGCTCTGTGATGTTGGCCTCAGCCAAGCTCTGTTGCAGGATGTCGCATGGCTCGTGATTTGTCCCAATGCCATTGCTCCCACCTTCTCCACTTGGGGATCCACCCAGGATGTCATCATCCTCAAGGAAGTCCAGGTCAACACTGACCCTGGGCAAGCCTGCTGACTCATTGGCCGACAGCTGGACAGCAGGCTGGACCTCTGGAACGTGTCCCTTCAAGCACAGCAGAAGAGGAAAGAAGTGAAGCCAGGAGATGTATGAATGATGATGATTAGATGTGGCAAGGACTGCAACTGAATTAACGCAGAAACAGACATGAAAAGCCCACCAAAACGTTTTGTCGAATGGCTGCAAATCAAACCTCATCAAGTGAAAACATGTTAGTGGAAAGGGAGGGGATTTAGAGATGCATGCAACATAGATGGATAGACAGCAGCAGGAAGAAGATTGGGGGATTTTACTCACCCCAGTGGTAGAGAAGAACGAGCTGGAGGGGTCACTCGAACCATCCAAAAGGTCGTCAGTGTCCAACTACAGACACACCCACCAAGGATAGGACAGACAGAAACCAAAGGCACCCAAACCAGCAGGCAAAAGTAACCAGGACAGAGAAACATACAGACCATCAAAACAGAGGAGGACAAGGAAAGGGCAGAGTTTAGAGAACCCAAAACGTAAAGAAACGGTAAAGAGATAAGCGACAGAGGATCAAAATGATAGGAATAACTCGGGAGGAGTCGGGAGGCGTTAGTATTAGCATTTCTCATTTTGTGAATAAGCGTTACAATGCAGTCCAAAAGCAAAGACACTAATTAAGCAGAGAAAGCCATAAAAGAGTAAATGAGAGCAGTGAGGGATGCAGGTTTTAGTGTGCGTCGACATGTGACCCGAAAGTGACTGTAGTAGGGAATCACGCAAGCACCAAAATCAAAACATGAACAAGAAGCACCTCTAATACAAACGCAAACTTCTTTCACTCTTTATCCCCTTTATTACTTACATGGGTCTCAGATCCATGAAGAAAGTCATTGAGAGCTTCCGGGTCACTGTAGGAGAAAACAATGTGATTTAGAATCAAAACGAGAGACGACTGAACAGTTCGTTAAAGTATCAAACTGATCTTTCACTGTGTCAGAGCTGACTTACCAAATTACATCTAGAAGGCACCTGCCGTCTTCATCATCCATGACAACTGTTGATGATAAAAAAAAAAGCTTTTTAAAGTATGTGTACAGTTATACTTCTATTATACGGTTATCATAGCAACATCACGTGGTTAGAATTGTTTTTATTTTAAATTTCTAGTTTTATTCTAACAGGAATTGAGCACAACTAAAGGTACCGTTTAACTTCCAGATGTTTTCCGAATGCTTCTTTGTCTTAGAATGATTAATATCATATGGTTATGCATTATTAACAACCATTTTGTTGTCAAAAATTTAAATATTCATTGGATTCTTTCAGCAGGCAACTGTGTCAGTGTGACATTGAGGACAAATTTAAAGAAATACAAATAAGAGAAATGATTACTAAATTGTACCACGAGCAGGAAAATATAATAATGAAGACAATAACAGTCATCAACCACTGAAAAGCCAATAGTGATCAACTAGTATCTATTGTGAAACATTTTCTATGGAGGACAATCATTTAAGGGGATAATTTTTGCTGTGTTGATTCTCTACGACACATAAAACTAAAGAAAACCACAAAAAAAGACAACAAATGTTTACATTTCTTGTTTTAAGATTTCTACTTCCAAGTCTTCTGTATCACAAGCGTCTAAGTTACATATAAAGTAGATTTTAAGTACGATTTTTAATTACAGCGCCATCAGTTCCAAAAATGTTTGTTCTTTAAAGGGACCCTTTCATATGTTGATCTAAAATAGTTTTGTAATCAAATAACTGTCCAAATAACATTTATCACACATTAAATATAGAAAAACTAACAACTGATGACAAGATATATAAAAAAAACTTTAAAAAAAACTTGCTTGTTTTTTTTTTTTTTAACGTTCACATTGAAAGTAATGACTAGTAACATAACATCACCTACTGCCGGCAGAAATCTGTAGGTCGTATAAGAAGAAAACAACAACTACACACACACACACACACACACACATACATATGTATATTTACATATACATATAAAATATATATACATATGCATATATGTAAAATAATGACCGCAAGGTTTACAGCTCAACACATCAGCCCATTTTCATTATGATTTCCAACATGTCATCTTCTCATTTACACACCAAATAATAATTTTTAACAAACCTGATGCGGTCATGAAGTCATCCAAAGATCAGGCTGAACTTACATTTGCAAAACACCGAGAAACAGCAAGAAAACAACAAACTGAAAACGCGCGGTTTTCGCACCGTCTCGAAAGATTTCGTGTGGGCTCTCGCAGAGTTCACCACAAGTAACAACAACAGTTCATATCGCCTGTTACGACACGAACACAGCAAATTTCCTCCACTTTCATGCAGACATATTTACCGACAGTTATGAAGGAAACCCGGTCGCCGCTTTGAGGAGGTAGCGGATCGTAGCCATTGCTCGGTTAGAGCAGAACCAGTGCGCAGGATATGAATGGAGACTGCAAACGGATTGCTACATGCTAGCTGGTGTTTTCAAAAAGCTTTGCAGGCGTATTTTACCAATTACTCGCCACGCATAACATCTGACAGCCACATAGCTGACTTAAACCTCAAAATTAAATAAAGGTTTGATTTAAACACCCGGTTTCACCTCTATTTCCAGTCATTTTGATGCATCTGGGTTGACTTTCGTTAGCCTGGAAAGCTAACCCGCTAACCCAGCTATCAACAATATTGAGACGTACAGCTAGCTTGAGCCTTTGACATTCAAAACAAACCACCGAGTGTCACAATTTTAACACTCATGTTGCCAAGCGGTGTCACAACTCAGCCAAGACAAAGCGGCATCGTCTGCTCAGAAGTGTAAACGCAACTGCGTAGCTAGCTATCGCTAATTGCAAGCAAAATATGAGTTAATGTTGGAATACTCTTGGATGAGGGGGGTATGCTTGGGAATTCGCTGGAAAATGAACATGTTTGCCGGGTCGTGCGGCAGTGTGGCGTTTCGATTGCGATCGCGGTGCAATTTGCGGCTTCTCCGCAGTTAGCTCATATTGCAGCTTTGTTACAGTTATTCGGATTAATAGAGAAATTGCTACATTGTAACAAACTCACCCGAGACGATAGAGGTGCAGGCAGCGCGGGGTCTCCAGGACAGCCTCGCACGGGCTGCTGTTCAGGACCCAACTACAGCCAGGAAACAGGAGACTTCCGTTTTGCCTGATTAAAATATGTGTACATTATCGTAACGTATGTTTCCCAGGCTTGAACTTTCCCTAACGTTATAGCGTTACAGCCTTGTCTACCTTCCCCAGTTTCATATGCTGCTCTTTGTTTTGAAGCTAGAATGTAAGAGTGTAAAATGACAAGTTTGCAGTGGGTAGCGATGAAATACCACAAAAACCTACAGATTATGGTAAACATTCATCCTAACTAAAAAAAATAAATAGAACCCAAAAAAGTAAACCACCATAAAAAAGTAAAACGTTTTATTTTCAAAATAATGTAAAATAACCACAAACTCAAACCATCACTGAGCTTTAAGCAGCCAGCAACTTAATTATTAATAACAAGAAAAACAAAAGAAAAAAGCTCATAATGTCTGTCAAGTTATAACATTGGTTAAAATCTGCATGAAAGAGAGACGGTTGCGTAATTGTAAATGTTTACAGTTTTTGCTCTGTTAGCAATGAAATATCTGACTGTGTTTAAGAAACAATACAGCTAGATTGTGATTGTTTAATTAATCTGATTGGTCTTATTTATTTGATTTATCTGAAGCAATTTAGAATGGAACGGCAGGATGAATATACATATAGGAAGGTATTACCTTTGCTCTCAAGGCTTATTCTCTCTAAACATCCCTGGAGCCCATTCTGACTTGGGGAAAAGGGAATTTAAGTATTCTCCTAACAGCTGAGCCTGAGGGAACTGGTTTCAAAGAACAAACCCAAAGCAACTGTTTGCTATGAATGTTATGGCTGACTATAACTGCCTGTGTCAGACCTGTGATGACTCACAATTACCTTTTTTTAAGTATAGTTTGATATTTTATAGTTTTCCATGCTGTTAGACGTTCTGTATATTGTTGTACATGAATTATATGCATTCTGCTCATAGCGCTGCGACCTGTCTTGGCCAGGATACTCCCTCAAAACAGATTTTAATTCTCAAGAGTTACATTTTACTTGTTGAATAAAGTTTAAACAAAATAAGATAGATTCCATAACGTTTCGAAATATTATTTACATTCAAAGGCATCACAACCAACAAAATAATGGAGTGTTAGATAATCAAGGAAATGCTTTGCAATCACAGCAGTACTCAGCTACACTGTCCCAGGCCTTGGATTCACAAAATATGGACTGTGAAGAGGAAGTCAGAAAGTTTAACCCCCATAGTCCCTCAAGAGATGTTCAGTTTCCTGTTTACTTGACTAAAACTTGGTATCTACTTGCACAGTTTTATATTTTTAAAGTCTTGTGTAGGGTGAGATTTTAGTGACCACTACTACAATTGTAATAGTTTATTCTTTGTGTGTATTAACAACAGAGCATCTTGAATAATAGATAGCACACATACTTGTAGTGGTGTGATGTTTATGAGATTTCACCAGTAATTGAGGGAAAATATTTTTATAGTTTATTGCCAAATGTAACATAACTAGTTAAGACCAGCGCATAAATCTACGGAAGAGTATTAGGGCCAGGCATAATAAAAAATATTTATATTTTGCCTGTCGAGAATAAAGTCGACATGTCGAGAATAAAGTCGAAATGTCGAAAATAAAGTAATTAGATGATGGACCAGAGGAGTTGACTTTTTCTCGAAAATTCAACTTTATTCTCGACATTTCGATTTTATTCTCGACATGTCGATTATTTTATTCTCGACATTTCGATTTTATTCTCGACACATCGATTATTTTATTCTCGACATGTCGATTATTTTATTCTCGACATGTCGATTATTTTATTCTCGACATGGCTACTTTTTTCTTGACAGGCAAAATACAATTTTTTTTTTTTAATTTCGACAGGCAAAATATTATTATTTTTTCTTATGCCTGGCCCTAATATTCTTCCGTACAAATCCACATTATTTTCTGCAGGCCACCAGTTTATTTTGAGACGCATTCGTGTGGTCTCTTAAATATGGTTTTTATTGAAGTCAAACTCACAAATTATGCAACTCAAAAGTTTTTTGCGTTTTTTTTAAATTTTTTTTTTAACTCTATACATCGTAAATTATCCATGTTTAGTTGATTGTAATTTAGTTCGTAGTGTAACAACCTTACATACAGACTTGGCTGGTGGTAATTGTTTGTAACATCTTGGAAGTGTAGTTATTTACGAGGAGACATGAACGCAGCAGACTTGTTTCCTTTCTCCTCTGTCACGTGACAGGGGAGACGGTTGCTCTGCTGCTGGTGATGTGACAAACGCTGCTAGCACTGGTTAGCAGGGTTTTTTTTAAACTTTTGCTATCATTCGTTCCTCCTCAGAATCAACACACGTGAAAATGGACAATAGCGGGAAAGAAAAGGAAGCGAAGGCCTTAGTGGCCGAGGCGGATAAGAAAATGAAGTCGTCTCAGTCCTTTTTCGGGGCGATGTTTGGGTGAGTGTGTCAGTTAGCTAACGTTAGCTAGCTGAGCTAGTTCTGTCAAGCTGAGGGCCAGCTATGCGGAAGGTTACCATCAGATATAACATGTCATCACTACAACTCTTTTATTAAGCTGTCGTGATCCGTGTTGTGTTTGTGTGTCCAACGCTGCGGTTTATCCATAAATGTAAGGTTAGATGTTGCCGTATTACTGGTGAACACGTCTGGAAACGATAAAGTACCGTGAAATGTTGCTGATTGCAGCATTAAGCTGGGACAGGTTACATGCCTCCACCTGCTACTCTGCCTGGACTGGATACGGTAATAAACTACTGTATTGGGGTCTGATTTGGATTGAATTCAAACGGCAACATTTGAGGTGAAATTGTAAGCGTTAAAACACTCGTACGGGTTTCTTCACTGTAGCGCCACCTATTGGCAAAATCAATCGGTGCAGATCACGTGTCAATCACATTTGTTTACAGCTGCAACCTAAAACAGATCTGTGAGTTGGATCAGATTACGTTAAACCTACAATTAGCCTCTACAAACCAGTAAAACTGGCCATGACTACAATAACAAAGTTTAAAAGTGGTTGTTTATTAACATCATTACAATTTGACAAATGATGGAAAAACCGTGTCCACTCATCCAAAACTGTGCTCCTGATATTCTATTCAGCGACAGCGATTACACTTTGACATGGGTCACTGTCTCAAGGTGTTTAATAACATCCTTTTTCTTCACACAGGGGCTCCTCCAAGTTGGAAGAGGCCTGTGACATGTACGTGAGGGCTGCCAACATGTACAAAATGGCCAAAAACTGGTGTGGTAAGTGTCCAATGATTCCCCTCTTACCTTGTTTTATAATGGAAATACTTTCACTCCTTCAGCGTGCAACATTTTCTTTCCAGCTGCAGGAAATGCATTCTCCCAAGCCGCTCATCTTCACCTGCAAATGCAGAGCAAACATGATGCAGCAACTAACCTCATAGATGCTGGAAACGCCTTCAAAAAAGCAGATCCACAAGGTAATCACCACTTATTATCTGTGGGGGTATTTAACCAGTGGTGCCCCCTTATTTCACAGCTGTTTCATGGTTTGCTGTGACACCTCTTGTGGAGTATTTTGGGAAAGGCTTTAGGAACTGGAAGTAAAAAAGGATGATTTAAAACTAATAATGATTAATATCATTTTAACACTTTTCTTTTTTGGTAGCACCAGTGTGGTTACACACAGTTGGTTTCCTTTTTAAGGTTGTGGTCCTGAATTGCCACTGTTCATCTGTGGGTTTAAGGCATTTGAGTTGGGTCTGATTTTTTCCAGACTGATCCCTGACATGCAGATCAGGGCATCTGTTCTGTTACTCACTGCTCTTGATACCTGGTAATCTTCTTTAATATTCTGCCTTCATCTTCAGGCTCCTATCCAGGCTCGCTCTCTATATATATATATATATATATATAGCATGATAAGAATCTAAATTAGGTAGATAGACTGCTTTCACTTCACATGTATCTATTCACACACCATTCCTCGTTTATACTGTACATGCAGCGTTTCTTTCTATCATACAGTCAGTGTATTAGTTTTAATTGTAGTCGTCATGTTCCCAGTTTGGAGAAGACTGTACTCAGAAATGTTATGTTGTACAGTAAAACTTCCTTATTCGCCTAAAAAAAAAGTCCCAACTAAAAAGGATCAATATCAGTTGAAGTCCTTTCTATATTTATGATATTTTAGCAGCTTTATTGCGTAGTCAGACAGTCCTCTAAAGCTGTATCTCTCTCTTTAAAGCCACAAGCTGTACCTCGCAGCACCCGTTTACTTCTCTGAACGCTGCTTTGTTGCTGCTTTCCCTCTGCTTTAAATTGAATGTTTAAAGGTTTAGTTTTAGTTCCACATGTTAAAACACTAACGGACAGAGGCAGCCATACACCAGTAGCTCACACTTTGGAGACATCATGGTTAGAAATTCAGCTGCGCTTTGGAAAGGTTTGCCTGACGTCGAGGTAGAGAGGAGAAAATACTGTAAATATAGTGTAAAATCTAACTTTTTCTTTCTTTCTTTGATTTTAAATGTTTATTACAGCTCAAAAAAATGGAAACAATCTTTTAGGCACAGAAGTCTGACATTGAACTAAGTTGTTGTTACCTCGTTCGTGTTTTTTTTTTAAACATTTATAGAATAATAGCGATGGCTTGTTTTCTCTCAACAGAGGCCATAAACTGCCTAAACCGAGCTATCGAGATCTACACCGATATGGTGAGTGTTTAACCCGGAGTTCTTTGCTTTCAATGTGAAACAACTTTACGTGTTGCATCTGATCTGTTGGCTTTCTATCTGTTGTTTATGTTTTTAGGGGCGTTTCACCATTGCAGCCAAACATCACATCACTATTGCTGAGATATATGAGACAGAGATGGTGGACATCGACAAGGTCGGTTAAACAAAAACAGCTTAATGTGTTTTATGTAACTCTTTGTTTTTCCTTTGAACTGTCACATTAAATCTTGTTAAGCATGATTTTGGTGACTTTCTGTTTATGATTTATGACTCTTTTTTTTTTGTGTAATTTCTGTTTCAGGCCATAGCTCATTATGAGCAGGCAGCGGATTATTACAAAGGCGAAGAATCCACAAGGTAACTGTTTTGAATGAGCAATGCTGTGGTGTAGTAATGGGGGTGGAGCACTGGAGGGGTTCAGATCCTACTGGGCGGAGCCAACATTCTGTGTTAGCTTCCTCATCTCCCCTCTCTTGTGGGGTCCCCCAGGGATCAGTTTTAGGCCCCCTCCTCTTCTCATTTCATTCAACTGTTAGGCAGATGACAAAAAGGCCTGGATGGCTGTTAAAGGGATAATCCGGAGTAAAATGCACTTTAGACCAATTTACGGGATGTTGGGAGTACATACGTTGAGTTGACATCAAAATCATGTCATTCGGATGTGTTTTGAGAATTTCGATTTGACCGTTTTTAGCCAAAAGTCGTTAGCCTGGAAGTGATGAGGGCATATCGTATCGCCGCTACGAAACGCTATTTTTATACCTCTTCTACAGCTCCAAACAACATAACACTTACATGGTAGTGAGTAGAGGGTCCCTAAAGCCAAACCGAAGTGTCCCGAGGTCTTCATGTGGTCGGATATAGAGTCCAGAATGACTTTAATCAAGCCAGTACCTTTCCGGAAATGTTGCTGCTGCAGCTGCCGCTACAGACCGTGGTGAAGTTGGTTTTATTCGACAGAAATGAATATAAAATAGAGTGTGCATTCAATTGGTGTACAAAAAGGTGTGTGTGGTTGGTACTACACTCACTAGGTCACAAGGCTTGGGAGGTATTGGAAAAAAAAGACACCTTATTTCCTTATTGTGAATATCTGTCGAACACGGAAGCTGAGAGAGGTAGGTGCGCTGTTTTTGAAATCTCAAAATGTATCATGTCTGTGCTAGCTAACGGTATGGTTAGCCCCTGGGTTTAATTGTATTGCTACTGACACCACGGCCAATTCGGTCAAAAGTATTTTGATACACGTTAAGAGCCTCAGGAAAGGTTAAAAGCTTGCCCGATAGAGCCCACTTTCATGGAAATCAGCGCAATTGGACAAATTTGCACAGCAGGCATGAAAATTTCTCACGGTTTTCCCTTTGGCCAACTTCCCTGGGTCTCCAACAGATGGGATATGTTTGTTAAATGGCCGGAATTCTCCTTTAAGCTTGACAGTCAGATCAGAGCAGTCGTTAAATAAAGCCCTTTTCTGTCTGAGCAGCATTCTGAGACAGTAATCCACGCCTTTGTCACAACTCGGCTAGATTAGTGTGATGCAATTTATGTTGGGGTTAGTGTTTCCTCCATTACTCTGCCTCAAACGGTTCAAAATGCTGCTGCACGACAGGAGAAAATGTGAGCATCTTTCCCCCATTTCAGCCTCGCTCCACTGGCCGCACATACATTTTAGGGTTCATGTTAAAGTCTTCTGATTTGCTGTTAAAGCTCTCAGTGGTGTTGCTCCACCCGACCGCTCTGAGCTGCTTTGCCCTTATACACCCACTCGTTCTCTCAGGCCAGCTGATCGGCTGCTCCCGAATGTTCGGGGCCGAGCTTTAGCTGCGCTTAGTGTGCAGCTTCAGTGCGTTAGTGGGAAACGAGCTGCCTTTGCACATTAGATACGCCTCTTCTGTGTTTGCTTTTAAGTCTCTTCTCCTTGGTCTTTGACACCATTTGAGTTGTTGACTATCTCATTCTTATTTTATTGTATATTTTATTACTTATCTATTATGTCTTCTTCTACTTATTAGGTCTTTTATTACTTATTTATTATGTCTTCTTCTACTTATTAGGTCTTCTATTACTTATTTATTATGTTTTCTTCTACTTATTAGGTCTTTTATTACTTATTTATTATGTCTTTTACTTATTAGGTCTTTTATTACTTATTTATTATGTCTTTTACTTATTAGGTCTTTTATTACTTATTTATTATGTCTTCTTCTACTTATTAAGTCTTTTATTACTTATTTATTATGTCTTCTTCTACTTATTAGGTCTTTTATTACTTATTTATTATTTTTTCTTCTACTTATTAGGTCTTTTATTACTTATTTATTATGTCTTCTTCTACTTATTAGGTCTTTTATTACTTATTTATTATGTCTTTTACTTATTAGGTGTTTTATTACTTATTTATTATGTCTTCTTCTACTTATTAAGTCTTTTATTACTTATTTATTATGTTTTCTTCTACTTATTAGGTCTTTTATTACTTATTTATTATGTTTTCTTCTACTTATTAGGTCTTTTATTACTTATTTATTATGTTTTCTTCTACTTATTAGGTCTTTTATTACTTATTTATTATGTCTTCTTCTACTTATTAGGTGTTTTATTACTTATTTATTATGTCTTCTTCTACTTATTAAGTCTTTTATTACTTATTTATTTATGTTTTCTTCTACTTATTAAGTCTTTTATTACTTATTTATTATGTCTTCTTCTACTTATTAAGTCTTTTATTACTTATTTATTATGTTTTCTTCTACTTATTAGGTCTTTTATTACTTATTTATTATGTTTTCTTCTACTTATTAGGTCTTTTATTACTTATTTATTATGTTTTCTTCTACTTATTAGGTCTTTTATTACTTATTTATTATGTTTTCTTCTACTTATTAGGTCTTTTATTACTTATTTATTATGTTTTCTTCTACTTATTAGGTCTTTTATTACTTATTTATTATGTTTTCTTCTACTTATTAGGTCTTTTATTACTTATTTATTATGTCTTCTTTGGTCCACTGTGGTTATTTTAAAGTGTTTTATAAATTAAGCTGGATTGGATGTTTTCCTTTCAGCTTTTAGAAAGTTCTGTTTTTTATTAATATATTTTTATTTGACATTTGTGCTTTTGATTTAATGATTTTTCTTTTTAGTTCAGCGAACAAGTGCCTTCTGAAAGTAGCAACCTACGCAGCTCAGCTGGAGCAGTACCCTAAAGCTATAGAGATCTACGAACAGGTGAGATCCTGCTCGTTAACACACCGTCGGACCACAGCAGTAGCACAAACATAAGCTTTATTTGATGTTTTTAGGTGGGAACCCACGCCATGGACAGTACGCTGCTGAAGTACAGTGCTAAGGATCACTTCTTCAAAGCAGCGCTGTGTCACTTCTGTGTAGACATGCTGAATGCAAAGGTAACCCGTGAGGTGTAACCGCTGTCTTCTGCAGAGCGCGCGTAACCTGAGCTGCTGCTTTAATATTCCTCTGTTGTCTCTCAGCTCGCAGTGCAGAAGTATGAAGAAATGTTTCCAGCTTTTTCAGACGCTCGAGAGTGCAAGCTCCTGAAGGTAAGCTTTGGTTTCATTTGAGCTCCACAAATCCTTAAAGGAGAACTGCGGTATTTTCAACATTAAGCCTCTTTTCTGAGTCGTCTGCAATGTTTCAGAACCCCCCTCACCGCTTTTTTAATGTTTACTGCTGTCTCCGGTATTTGCCTAATTTTGATTCTTCTCAGCCTGCTTCAGAACGGCAAGTCATGTGCATGTCCAAAAAGGTCCGTAAAAACACCATAAACGTCCGTTTTCAAAATCATCAACTCACCGGAGTGGTTACTGGTGTGCACTGGTAATCCATATCAAATTTCGTTGATAAAAGTTGCTTCTGTCGTGTTTTATTTGACATTTTGTACTGGATGTTCGTTGATATTACTCCGCCACCGCAAAGAAAATAGTTTGAGCATGAACGAGCTGCCAAATAAAACACGACAGAAGCAACTTTTCACAACGAAATGTGATATGGATTACCAGTGCACACCAGTAACCACTCCGGTGAGTTGATGATTTTGAAAACGGACGTTTATGGTGCTTTTACGGACCTTTTTGGACATGCACATGACTTGCCATTCTGAAGCAGGTTGAGATGAATCAAAATTAGGCAAATACCGGAGACAGCAGTAAACATCTAAAAAAGCGGTGAGGGGGGTTCTAAAACATTTCAGACGACTCAGAAAAGAGGCTTAATGTTGAAAATACCGCAGTTCTCCTTTAAACGGAACCAAAACGGCCCGTCTGAGATGGAGAAAAGTTCAGTCCAGAGATTAAACTTGCTTTCTGTTTTCTTCCACTCGATCTTTGTTGTTGTTTTTAATTAAAAAACATCCAGTGATTTGTGAAAAAACCCACATTTTACATGTTGAATGTTCAAAGTGAGACATTTTACTATTTCATTAAAAAATACGAGCTCATCTTGAATTTGATGGCAGCAACATGCTCTAAAAACATGTTTCCCACTGTGTAGCATCCACTCTCCTTTTAACAACAGTCTGTAAACATCTGGGATCTGAGGAGGCCAGATGTTGGACCCCCTGGAAAGGACGGTTGTCCCATTCTTGCCTGATTTAGGATCCCAGCTGCTCAGCAGTCCTGGGTCTTAAAGGTGGAAGGTCTGGACTGCGGGCGGGTCACTCTTCTACTGCGAAGCCAAGCTGTTGGAATAGATGCAGCAGGATGTTTAATGCTGTCCTGCTGAAATACGGAAGGCCTTCCCTGACAAACATGTCATCTGGATGGGAGCATGTGTTGCTCTAAAACCTCTCAGCATTGATGGAGCCTTTCCAGATGTGCAGGTTTCCAGTTCCATAAACACTAAAACACCCCCGATACCATCAGAGATGCTTTGATCCTGTGAGCCGATAACAAGCCGAACATTTTCCACTTTGTAAGTCGATTTTAAACGAGCTTTGGTCCAGAGAAGACGGCTGCGTGTTCACATCTGGCTTCTTCTCTGCATGGCAGAGCTCTAACCTGCATCTGTGGATGTTGCAGTGCGCTGTGTTCACAGACGGGGATTTCTGGAAGTGTTCCTGAGCCCATGCAGTAGGATTTAATGACAGAATCACTTCGGTTTTTAATGCAGAGCTCACAGAGATGTCTCAACATTCTCTGAATTTGACACTGAGGAACATTAATCTGAGGCAGAGTGACTCTGCCTCTCTCAGGTGCTCTTTTGTTCCCCCAGCCGTTAATTCTTCAGCCTTTTGTTGCATCTTATCTTTGACGTGTTGCTGCCATCAAATCGAAGTCACTTTTAACATTAATTGTGTTTTCTGTGAATAAAACTTTGGTTTATAAGAACTTAAAATAGTTTGTTTTTGTAATCGTACAGACTACAACGTGTTCCAGCGCTTTAATAGGTGTTTTTTTATTTTATTTTATTTAACCAGAAACTTCTAGATGCATATGAAGAACAGAATGTGGAGGCCTATACTGATTCGGTAAGTGGATAGTTTCCTGTCAGCAGCAGTGTTTCCTGCTCGGAAACCAAAGCTCTTCTTCTTCTGCACATTTCCAACAGTGAAGATGGGATTCCCAAAGTTTTCAGGCCCCACAAAATAACAGCATGAATGAGAATGACTGGTTTCTGCTTCCTCCTAACTGCTCCACACTTTTAGGTTATTTTGTAATAATTTTCTGACATTTTGGGGTGATTTTATGAATATTTCCAGGTGAAAGAATTCGACACCATTTCTCGGTTGGACCAGTGGCTCACCACCATGCTTCTCCGCATCAAGAAAACCATACAGGACGATGAGAGCGACCTCCGCTGATTAGCGTCCCATCTCTTCTTCGATCCCTGCATCCTCCTTTTTGCCTTGACCCTCTCGTTTCCATTCTAACAGCATTTCTAGATTTTTGACCCTTTAGAATCTGGTTCTTTCCTGCCGTTTGCAGTATTCTTCTTGCCTTTAAATCCACTCCAAATGTTCCTCCTTTAAAGTCCCCCCACCCTCGGTATGAACACTACTTCCCTGAGTGCACTCTGCACACCGTATGTTTGTTCTATCTTCTTATGCTACAGGTATCGGCCCATTATTGGTCACACTGGGCTGCGGTACCAGATACTCGTAGAAGCAGACGTGTGTTATAGCGGTTTTTCATTTTATTTTCATTCCTAGATGATGGAAACTTGCCAAGAATTTGAGTTATGACGCTTGTCTTTTCCAGAAAGTGTTTTCGAATAAACTAAAGTAACCAAAATGCGGATGATGAGCCACACTGTCAGCTTGGGTTTTGGTTCGGGAGCTCTGTAGGTCGTATCAGAGGAACCGCACTTCATCTCAGCTGCAGAGCTCCTCTCTGAGCAGAAAGGCCAAAACCCTCTGAGGTTATTTACCCCTCAGCAAATACCACCTCTGCCTTACGCTGCTCTCAGGATGTGGACGGCTACATTTGATAAGATAACTAATGATGAAAATGCTTTTAGAAGCATTAATGATGAATTACTAATTGTTTTTCTCACTTGCGTTGAAAGTGCTTTTACTCCAGAGAAGAAGATGAACAGTGACGTCCTCTTTGTGAACACTTTGCCTGCTTTGGACTGGATGAGGAATTTAGAGTTTTCCACTGTGTAGAAGTGGGTTTTTTTTTCTTATTATTGTCTAAATCTTTGTAACTAGGCTGAGTAAAATCTATTTTTATGCCCAGCGAGAGATGCAATATGTCAAATAAAAATAAGCTTTACTGATCTGAACACTGTGTTCATGCATCCTGGTGATTCTGTCAGACACTTGGTCTTAAATCATTTTGTGATGTCTTCCTGTCAAACGTTTGAATAAAGTGTCGGTGCAGCATCCTGGGCGTGGCCTCCACCTGCGTGTGTTTGTGCTCAGGTGCGTGTGTGCCCTCTGTGTTCACTGCTTGAGGAAATAAGCGAATGATGCGGCTTTTCTCACCTGTCGAGCCCCCGCGGAAAGAGTTTGTTCCCCTCGCGCTTCAGGTAAACTTCACCGCATTTTATTGTTTTTACAAGTCGTTATCATCACAATAATATCCTTATTTTAAACTCCAAATGTTGTGTCAGTTGCCACCCAAGTGTCTCTCTTACTATTTGTTACATTTATGCAGGTAAATTAAATGTAAACGACACCTCGAGCCTTTAAAAAATGACTCAAAACTCGGCGGAGATGTCAGATTCTACGTTTTTCTGTCACCTGAGTTCACTGAGCGCAGGTGTGTTCCTCACCTACTGTGACACGGTTTAATCAGCGGCGCACCTCGGGATTTTCCTCATGTTATTTGCACTCAGTCGATTGTCTTAATTGTACCGTGGGGAGCTGGTTATTTACCAGTGATTCCCAGTAGAGTTGGACTGGTGGCAACTTTCCCGCAAGACTAAGTAACCCGCAATGTTGCAAAATGCGTTCATTTGTTTTATTGAAGGAGCACATTTGCTTTTTATCAGTAGTTTAAGCTGATGTGACTTACTAAGCTGTTTACAACCACTAAATTTGGATCAGTTTTGCATTTTAAAGGGACTTCTGGTTTGAGTTTTATTAGTGATACAGTTTCTATGACATATTTAAACTCTCAGGCCCATTGAACTCGTCAACTGGATTTTATTTTAACTGATTTGGTTTAAAAGTAATATAACTTAATTCTATCATCAGACTCCACGTTTTTCAAGATGTGCTGAAATACTCAGATACCATCTACTTCTACTAACTTATCTACAAAGATGGGAATGATGAGAAATAAATGGAAAATATAGTTATCATGAACAAGGAATTCGCTTTGGTGTTGTAGAGCATGAGATGAAAGACCAAAAACAAACCGCCAGATAAAGCTGAAACATATACATGTTTAAGCAAAAAAAGATTAGTTAAAAGTTCCTTTCGTTTACGAAAAGAATAAAGCACAATTTGGATCAAATTAAATTAAATTCTTCACATTTTGAAGTGTTATTGATCAGGGTTATTTGATGAAACCACCGTTTTAGAGCATCTTAATCTTAAATTAATTGTTTTTTAACATTGTGGGTTTACTGTGTTATCCATTAATAAATTAATGTTATGAAATGTTAAATGACAGCTGATAAACTACAAAGCATGTACAGTAGTTCAACACTGGGAGAACTCTCAAGATTGTGTTAGGCTGGGATTTAGACCTGCTGACTTTTATGAAAAGCCTTCGGTCAACATCATTCAGTTAAATAATGTGAAGCTATCGGTGCGTTTTACTGGACCTTCCAACGGGGCATCGGTATGAAACAAACCCTTTTGGAGTCCTTCACTGATTCTCAGAAATAATCTGTGGACTTTGACCCCTGGATGTTGGAAACATTGAGGTCTCTAAGCACCTCAGTTGTTAACAGGACATTGTCAAGGCCGACATAACAAATTTTAACTCGGCACCAAGTGACTTATCAAACTGAGACATGAGGGAAACATGAGCAAATCACTTTAGCACGCAACTCCAGCAGCAACCCGTCCAGAGCACGGTAACTCAAACTAAAATATACCAACTTTGTGTGCATTAAGAACTACTTTACTGGAGAAAACCCAAAGAAAGTTAACTAAATGTGCACACTACACTGCAAAACATTGACAATAGATAATAAAATAATGGCACTCCTGTGACCTTTGTTCAGTTTGTGGCTGCCGGTTATGCTATTATTAGACAGAAATTATTGCTCTTCATGTTTCTCTCTTTTATCTCTGCTGCTTGTGACAAAAGGGGAAGAATGTAAAGTCATCTGTGCCTCAGTCTCCTTTAACAAGAAGTATGTTTTTGTTCTTTTTAATCAGATAATCTATAATTAGATGCATCAAGGTTAGACCTGTCAGAATTAGTCAGTTTCTATTTAATCTCTGCTCAAGACGACTGTTGATTTCCATTAAAGTCACCTGTCGGTGTTTTCTAACTTTCTGTCGGCAGGTACAACCGCTGCGTCGCCTCCTGGCAGAGAGCGCGTAACCCGAGAACAACCCATCGATCATCTCTCCTGATACATGATCCGTTTCTGGAACAAAACTGCACGCAGCTTTGTTTACTTACCTCAAGCCAATGAGACGTATTCAAACCTTCAGTGCAATGATTCTTCTAGTTTCTTTATTTTTGATTTTCTTTTATTCGACCCTACACCTCCAGACGGCAAACACTCTCAGGGTCGCCTCAGAGAAACCCCCGAAGCAGCTCGACCTCCACGCTCAGGACAGTGATGTTAAACATCCATCCACGCCGGAAGGCTTTACTACGACTGACTTAAACGTGCACGGTATCTCTATTTCCGATGAGCTGAGACGGGTCATCCCTAAAAATGGAGCGTATTGGAACCGGCTGCTGTTTTCCGCCCTGAGGAGTTTGGATGAGGGTGAAAACCCGCTCAGGAACGAGTACCCGTGGCCTGTCTGCAGGCAGGAGAACCAAGACCTTCTTCGAATCAACGTTCACGACTTCAACTCCTACCCGGTCTTGTTTCAGGCTTTTTTGCAGGGCATGAACTGCAGGTCCCCCCCGATCCTGATCAGTCAGCCCGACCGGTGCAGCTCCGGTGGCAAAGGAGGGAACAACCAGACCTTCCTGCTTTTTGCCATCAAATCAATCCCTCCGAACTTTGAGCAGAGACAGGCTGTGAGGGAGACCTGGGGGCGAGAGGGGGTCTATCAACATGGACTGAGAGTGCGGATCGTGTTCCTCCTTGGTGCTTCCTCGCAGGATGACCCCGACCTCAGCAGACTGCTGTCACATGAAGCCGCGCTCTACAAAGACCTGCTGCAGTGGGACTTCCAGGACACCCTGCTGAACCTCACCCTCAAAATGAACATGCTTCTTAAATGGACGGTGAAACACTGCCCTCAGGCCTCCTTCGTCTTTAGTGGGGACGATGACGTTTTTGTCAACACGGCCGCGTTGCTCACTTACCTGCAGACTCTGGATGCTTCAAAGGCATCTCAGTTGTACGTTGGACACGTAATAAGCTCAGCAAGCCCCCTCAGGGACCCTAAAAGCAAGTACTACATTCCCCCCAGCTTCTACGACGGCCCCTATCCTCCGTATGCTGGTGGCGGAGGCTTCGTCATCTCTGGGTCGTTGCTGCAGCCCCTGTATTTCATTTCACGGGTCATTCCCTTCTTCCCCATCGATGACGTGTACATGGGGCTGTGCACTAAAGCGCTAGAGGTTTCCCCTGAAGCCCACCAGAGGTTTCAGACCTTTGACGTCAAGGAGCAGGATCGTGAGAACCTGTGCGTACACAAAGAGCATCTTCTGCTTCACCAACGCTCGCCGCAGCACATAAAGAGGATGTGGAGGGGCATCAGCAGCCCCTTGCTGACTTGTTGACCTGCACTAGCAAACGGGACGCTGAACTCCGCCTGCAGATCGTTGTCCTGCGGCAGGATGAGTTGCACTCGAGGCTGTTTTGACCAAAGACTCACAAATGAAGCAGAAAGAAACGCAGAGCAAAACTTCACCGCTTTGTCTGGTTTGGTGCATTTTATATATTTACAAGTCGTTATTATCACAATAATATCCTTATTTTAAACTCCAAATATTGTGTCAGTTGCCACCCGAGTGTCTCTCTTGCTATTTGTTAGATTTATGCAGAAAAATTAGGAGGAAGTTTATCACCCATTTTGCATTTATCCAAATAAAAATTCACGATGACGACAAATGCTCCACAGTTTATTTTCCACACATCAACCGAGCTGAACAGATGTTCAGTTCTCGTACTTGGAATTTTGTGTAACAACATTTCAGCAAACCAACCCATCTAAAATTTGGGTGTACTGATACAAGGAAGGATTAAAACAGTTAAAACAGTCACCTCAATGACACCGATTACATACCACTGAAAAGGAACAAAGTGGGTCACACCTCCAGGTCCTATCGCTCAGTTAATCGTTATGTTTTCTAATCTACAAGTGTGAATGTGGCATTTCCTGTTGACTTAAGGCACCAGAATCCCATAGAAACTGAATACATTTGAAAGATTTTGTGCAGAATGAAACAACACATCAAACCTCCATCTTATGAACACATTTCGTGTGTGTGCAACAGTGACTCTCGGTCCTCATCCGATCCAGTATTTGTTCACCAAATCGGTGCATTTATTTATCGAACAGATCCAGAGGATAGTGCTCTTTGTACTGCTGCATGTGCCTCCACAGGGAATCTTTCTGCTTGTTCAGGCTGGGCGTCATCTCTTGGTACACGTCAGTGAACATCAACTCGGGGTTGGGCTTCAGGCGCCTCTCGGCCGTCTCGAACGCCTCCATCACGGTCTTGCGGGATTGTTTCCGCCAGCTCCTCTCGTCGTCTTCGCTCCACCAGCCTCGCGTGGTCATGTAGTGCCTCAGCCTGGAGATGGGATGGTCCTGCTTGTCCCAGTAGTTCACCTCGTCCACCGAACGGTACGCCGAGCTGTCGTCGCTGGTGCTGTGGTGGCCGATCCTGAGAAAAGGACGAGATCGTTTTTTACTAAGTTGACTCTTCGTGTCGAAAATATTTCAGCGTGAGAACATTTACATGAACAATCCTTTTAAATATCCCATTCAAAGTGTTTTGTTATTCAAACACACATTTCCATACATTTACTCTGAGGCCTCCTTTACAAGACTCTCACCAGATCTCTTCTGTTAGAGTACAGAATCTCATTGGTGTGATACCAGCGGTAAACTTCTACCATCAGATTAAATCAACAGCCCCATTTCTTAGGAGTCAATATCAACTTATAGAATCATTAATCTGATTCCCTAAAACCTCATTTCTAAAAGCACAATGTCCTCAAATAACAAAAATCTGACCGTGATTACTTCTAGTTGGACTTTAAGTATAGAAAATCTCATATAAATTGTTAATATCCCCAAAAATGTAATCTATAACCCCCTTATATTTATCACAAAGCTATCATATTGGATGAACTTCCATAAATATCTAAACAGGTCACCTGATGAGCTGAAAGTCTAATGATCGACATGTTAAATACGGCAAACATATCGTTTGTTGACTTGTTATTATTAGATTAGTATTTTACAGCTTCTTCCGTCTTCCAATGAGATTCATTTTAACTATCATTGTCTTCTTTTAATTCAAAGTTATCTCAATTAAAAACACAAACAAGAGAAATTGGATAAATCTACGAGTCTCCAAAGGAAGAAAATTTGTTCGAGATCAGTAAATCCCATCAAAAGGTGGGAGGGAACCAGATTCCCTCGAGTGTCATTACTGCAAATTAAAGAGACTTTGAGCTACTTCTTAAACTCTCTTTATGTTACTTTCAAGGTGCAACTATTTTATTTTTGTCCACCACTGACAAGGAAATGGATTGTTCGAAGCGCCCAGTAATGCCAACGGAGGTGGAGCGCTACTGCTGCCACGAATGGGAACTCATCATGCCCCAGATGCAAGACCTTTCAAATGATGAAGAGGCCGGTGTACCAGCTTCTGTCTGCATCACAAATCATAAAGACTTCCCCGCAATCCTGAATGCTGGACCTTTTTGCACGTTCCCAAAATTAACTGGAAGAAGCGACCCAGGCCAGCTCTCCACCTCCGTTGGCATCACTGGGCGCTTCGAACAAGTGCCCCACCATTTGTGGGTCACCCTGTGTCTCACAGCTGTGGCTCCAGCTTCAGCTGGGACCACCTCTCTGTCCCTCCTCTCTCTCTCTGCCCGTTCTAACTCCCTCTGGTGAAGTTCGGCGTCTGTATATTCTGGTTCATAAAGATATCCCTTTAGCTCTGTGGTAAAAGGGATGTCTTCATCATCGGAGTCGTAGTCAGACATGATTACGTTAACTTTCCGAGCAGTAAACACCGAGAAACAGGCGCAGCTGTCGGCAGCGCGCATTGATGCTGCAACCTAGTGCCAAGCGATTGTGAGGTGTAACTTCTTCGGAAGATAAGATTTTGTGATGCAAATGTATTACTCTTTTGAATGCATATTCTTTTCAGAAGCAAAACGCTTTATTTGTGAAGCCCCAGCCAACTAGCCGGACTACTTACGTCACCGCCAAAAAGAGGCTGTAACTCAGCTCACAGGACGCAGCGGGGGGTAAGAAGATGTTCATAAATAATATTACTAGTATGGGATGTCATACAGCTTCATGTCAAAAGAGGCGAACTATCCCTTTAAAGCTGGAGTTTCTGACCATTAATGACGCCATTAATGACTCCTTTTACACCTTTTGAATGTAAATGATGTATAATACATCTTCACTTTAGGGATTTCAAGCTACTTTACTTCCTGCGGATATATCTACACGGAGAAAAAGACCCAGTTTAATTTCTACAAAGTCTCAGTGATGAATAAGTTATGATGGAGAACCGCCAGCAGCGTCTTCACTGACCTGTAAGTCATGGCCTCAATAAGGAAAGGCTGGTTTTCAGCTACGGCTCGGCGCCGCGCTTCTTTCGTAGCGTTGTACACGGCGAACACGTCGTTACCATCCACACGGATGGACAGCATGCCGTAACCTGGACCACGAGCGGCTGTTCGAGAAGAGGATGAAAGGGTGTGAGCCGCAGAGCTCAAATGGTTTTAACAGAAGACGACAGCCGGGCTTACCGATGCCGTCTCCTCTGTACTGCTCGTTGGTGGGGGTGGAGATGGCGTAGCCGTTGTTGCGGCAGAAGAAGATCAATGGGCACTCCAGGGTGGCTGAGAAGTTGAAGCCGGCGTGCGCGTCCCCTTCGCTGGCCGCTCCCTCCCCGAAATAACAGATGACGGCACGGTTCATGTTTTCTCTCTTGACGGCGTATGCAGCTCCAGCGGCTGAGACAAAACACAGGCACGAATGAACACGCCGCAGACTTCCACCTGCATGGAAGTCCTGAAAGACGGACAACGTGCAGCTCACCCTGAGGAATCTGCGTGGCCAGAGGAGAGGAGATGGTTACGAAATTCAGGTCTTTGGAGCCGTAGTGGACGGGCATCTGCCGGCCCTTCCCCAGGTCGTCCACGTTGGCGTAACATTGAGCCATGAAGAGATCAAGAGGAAAACCGCGGTACATCAACACTCCTGTTGGGCCACAAAGAAATTATTACTCACAAGATGAGACACACTAACGGTCACTGTACAGAAAACAAAAGACCATTTATCAGCTAACATGTATAATTAAAATATTGTGTTGAATATAAGATAACAACAAATGTTATATTCTTTGTTTGAAAATGTTGGCTACTAGTTTGAAGCAATAACTTTATGCTTTAATGTTATTACGAGTAACAAATTGAATCTATTTAACCAATCAAAGCCAGCCTGCAGATTGATCCTTACCAGCTTCTCTATATTGACCAAAAACAATGTCACTTGGCTCAAGAGCAGCTGCGCTGCCAATATGTGTCCCCTCTTCACCATAATTGGTCATATAGAAGGAGATTCGACCCTGTAACAGGAACAAGTCGTCACTCTTTGACGTCATATTTGAGCTGATTAAAGCAGGAAATGCGAGCAGAAAGACGTACCTGTCTCTGAGACTCATAGAGAATGCGGTCCATCGTGTTCAGCAGCGTCATCTTCTGATAAAAGTTCAAGACCGTCTCTTTGGAGAGCTGACCAATGAAGACACACCCACAAACTTTACTGTCAGTGCAGGAGGTCACAGTGACACGTTTCATTATGGGGGGCACGGGCAGGCTGGCTGTACCTGGGGGTCCTGGGAGGGGTTGATGATGTTCCCCTGCCTGTCCATCACTCTGTACACCGGGATCCCAGAGATCACATTGGGCTCGATGAACTCCAGCTGGTCAACATACTCTGCCGAGGCTCCGGGGAACTGTGGTTTTTCCTGCGAGTCAAAGGGCTGCTGCTGCTGCACGGCCTGAAGGATCGAACGCAAGCGTTATTTATTAATGAGACGATAGGGCCTGTGCGGGAAAAGCCACAAAGGAGGATTCATGTTTCTATTTATTATAACATCCAATTAAATACTAAACAAAAAGAACAAAGCAGGTGTTCTGAATGGGACTTTCTGCATGATGTCACTCACGATGAACGATTTCATCGGAGTACTGTTTTTTAAAAACAGTCGAGATTATGGTTATATTGTGATTTACAATGTTTATGAGATCTTTGTTGAGTCTGTACATAAATACATCTGCAGGGCGGATGTTCTCCTTTGGGACTTTCTTAGTAACTGGCCGATTACAACACTTTATCACATCTACTTACATTAAGCCTTTTGCATTTAAGCTGAATGCATCGGTCTTTACCATAATGAAATGACACAAAGCGCGGTTAAGTGCTCAGAGGAAACTTTTCCAGCATTTCGGAGGTTTTTCCTGAAGCTGTTGCACTTTTCCAGTTTCAGTAGCATCCACTTCAAAATTGCGGGGTTCCATTTGTGCCAAAAGTATGCGCCCATGCTCACCGTTTGTGTTCACAGAGGATGCAGCAAAACACTCAGACGTGTTTATGAGACTCTGCACAGCACTTCAGTTGGGACCAAGCGACTTTGACAACTACATAGTTTGTAGATTGCTAACCCGGTAAAACATCTGGCTGTGCCGATTCAACCTTAGTTTATACTTCTGTAATCAGCATGTTGACGTGTCATTTTGAATGTCGTTATAAATGTCTTCCTGATGCGGTTTCCATCTGTGAAATATTCCAGTTCTCTTTTGAATTTGCACACTTCCTCATTCACGTAGTGATAGGATGACCCGACATTCGACGGGCTAAACTCCAATTCAGTGACACCTATAAGAAAGGACACTTTTAATCAATAAATCAATTTTAAGTATTATTCTGATGTTTAAATTCTTGTAGCAGGGTGTATACAGGTATAAACAAGTTAAATTTAAGACTTTTTAAGACCTTTTAATACCACTTCTAAATGAAATTTAAGACCAAACGTACGATGGAAAAGTATTTCCAAGTAAACACACTGACAGTAAAACGGTAAAATGACAAATGACGGTTAAGTTTAAGAACATCGGCTAAATGTGTGTCATGCGAAAAGATCACAAAAATGTCATCACTGTCCTAAATTAAATTTATTACAATATTTTCAGAACATTTAAGTCCCATGAACAAATGCTTATAAAATCAAGTAAATATATTTTAAAAAAAAATACTGTTCCTTTAGAGCGAAAAGAAAAATACACAAATATTTAAGACCCATGCAATCTGAATTTAAGACAATTTAATACTTTTTAAGGTCTTATCTTTCAGGAAAATTGATTTACGACTTTTAAAGACTTTTTAAGGACCCGCGGCCACCCTGTTGTAGTGTCTCGGGTAGTTTGAGTGGTCACTTCTTCACTCAGTGGAGATGGATCCACAGTATTATGCTTAGTTTTCTCCATGTAAACTGAAATAAACGCTCATTTCTGCCCTTTAATGAATTGTTTGAGGTTTGTTGTTTTATCTGTGAGAAGCAATATACACGCTTTTATTTTCTGAACGTGTTCTTGAACTTCGTTCATTTGAACCAATTGAGAAGGCGTACTGAAACGCTCAGACAATCGCTCTGTAAGCTACTTTCCCTGGATTTGTCTGTATAGCCGAGATTGTAACATATCATCAGATGTTTGATTTTTTACATGCTTTTTATTCCCCAAATCGAAATAACTCAATTTACAAGTTTTGTTTGTTAAAGTTAGATGAAGATATACATTCTAGAAGACAGAGAAATCCAGCTTATGCTTTAGATCATGTTCAATAACTCCAATGAATATTTTTTAATCAAAGATGGAGGTGGACAGGGGCTGGATTTCTCAGTCTGCCTTCATTTGTATCCCCTCTCTATAAAGCACAGACGCTACCCCACCATAAAGTCTTTTATTTTGCACATACAGAACCTTATTTTATCAATACTCAAGTTATGGGGGGGTACAACTACCTTGGCAGTCGGTGACTCTTTATCATAACAGCAGCTGGGGAAGTGACCTCTGTAACCACCTTACAATACATGACACGTGAGCATATTTTTGGCTCAGATGGAACCCCATACAAACACTCGGCAACGGAACAGATTCAATCTGCATGTTGGAATGTTTTAACAGGAGAGATGCTGTGTCGAATGAAAATTTAGCACTTTTTTCTTCTTCTTTTAAATGTGCATCACTACAAAAACATCCTGATTTATCACACAACTAATGCATTAGTTGAAATAATACCACTAAAACTAAAGCCAGCATGAATCGTATAGTTTAACATTTCAACTATTAAAGACATTTATTTACACACAAAACAAACAATAAACAAAACAAAAAAACTATAAACCAGCGGACTAGTAATCTGAGTGTTTAAACTAATTTACAAACCCGCTAAGTCAAAAGTAATTTTTTTAAGGCTACAGTTTGTGGTGAAATGTTTATTTTGATCACCTCATTTTAAAACAGCGAGGCTAATATAAAGCTACAGAACAAAGTTTTAACAGCACCACAAACTACATTCTCTTCCATGTAAACACAGTTCACTCAAACTTTTTCTACTTGAGCTAAATACGACCATAATCATCACTGCACTGTTGTGTAATCTGTTGGTGTAAAGAACAAAATGGTTAGCACACCGGTTTCGTCCTCAACGCCCCTTTCATTGACCAATAGGAATGAAGCTAGCTAAACCTTTAGCCGGCTGGCTAACTTGTCAGCTTCAGAGTCACAACACAACGTTTGCCTTTTGAATTAAGCTGACGTTTCACTTATAAGTTCAACTTAACCATTTGCAGACATATGAGAAACACACTGGGACATCAGTTTTGATTTGACATGGCGGCTCTGAAGAGGCCGAATATAATTAAAAGTACGTTTCTTTCTGAGAGGTAGTTAGCATAGCCAGCTGGCTAACAACACATCGCGATAACTGAATAAGTCAAACAACGCGTTCTTGTGAATCTTTGACTTCTGGGCGAACGTTTGATTAAGTTCCACTTAATCATCGCTTTTTCTTGTGCTTGTACTGTTTCTTGTACTTTGTCACATTCGGGTAATATTTCCACTGCCCTTGCTTTTAGCCTGGCCAAACTTAGACTTCATCCAATAACCTTTGTAGCTAAAACGACCTTAAAACGTTTCTTAGCTTTCTGTTGAAGTCAGTAAAACCGTTATGACCGTTATGACTTACACAGACTCTGAAGGCTCTTCGTTGAAGCAGCCTCGATGCTTTAAGTCCTGCCGTTTGACGGACTGCATTGTAACAGAGCCCATACATCCTGCTCATACTGCTCACAGCCGCCATCTGAACACCGCACAGTCGTTTGAATTAGTTTGATATGCGAGCTGGTATCCGAAAAAACTGCAATTAATATGTTAAACGTGTACGATTAAGCAGCTAAATGCAAGTTAAATATCTCCCGCTCCCATCTGCAATCTCACACACACTTTCCAGGCCCAATTTTTTTTAACCAAGGAGAGCAGTCAAGTTACAACAATCGCCACATCCGGTGACACCTTCAAATTAAAACTGGTTCACTACATCTAATAGCTTTAACCTTGTAGCACCCACAGTTGCAGATATGCAACTGCCAATAAACCAAAAATATTGGTTTATTCCCACCCATTTTTACATAAAATGTAATGTAAAAAAATATTACACATGAATGTAAATAATGTATGTAAATTTAAAAAAAAAATCAAATAATGTAATGTAAATAAAAATATAATGTAAATAAATTATGTAAATAAATAAAAAGCTTGTTGCATATCTGCAACTGTGGGTGCTACAAGGTTAATCATTTCTAAGAAATTATTGAAGTCAATAAATAAGAATCTCTATGGAGAATTAATCTCACTTAATAAATACCACTAACTTTTCTTTGTACAAGTTATCAGGAGATAATAACAGCTGATAACAGGAGAGAGTTCAAACTTGTGTCTAAAGTGGCACAAACTAAGTCTACAGCTGACTTAACTGACTGTGGACATTAGGATCCACCAGACAGTCAATCAAAACAGACGGTTGTGGTACCAGCCAGTGGGCGAAACAGATATTTTTGTCAAGAATTCATTAATTAATCTATAAACAAAGTTGGAAGTTAAAAAAAAAATTTGAAAAATATATTTTTGGACTTAAACGCCGTGTTTTTTCTTGGGAGATAATCTATTCATTTGAATGGTACGTGCACTAAAAATCCCCATCAATTAGCAAAATCTCTCAATAAAACTGAATTTTAGTTCTTTCCTCCATTATGGCAAAACACATCGTATTTATTCGCTCTTTATTGTGTAAAATCGGTAAAAAAAAATAAAAAAAATAAAATTGTGAATTATTTTTTACATTCTGATTTTTTTTTTTTTTTTTTTAAAGTTTAGTCGAGAATCTTGTGCTTAAATAACTTAATGCGAGTCACATGGTAGTGGGCCAACAGAAACTGGTGTGATTGGGTGAGACTTACATCTTTACTGCAGTAGAAAGAGGCTGATAACTGGCAGGTGTGTGTAATTTAGAGTGAAAAGGAAGACAGTGGTGATGGATAAAATGAGGGAATCGGGCACAGAGTTGGTGTTCAGGTGGAGCTGAAGGCGGCCAGAGGTTAGTCGGATCCATTGCATGTGCTCTTTATAGTGCCACTAAAGGAGAATGATGGGCGTTCAGGAGTAGATAGTTTTGGACTGGGGTAAACGCTGGGAGCATTAACTATCCTGGGAATGTGAGAGGCTTACCCAGGTTAGATCCCTCTCCACCTAGTTATATCAATTAAGATGATGGTTTCACTTAATTGCTAGTCGGTTTTTAAGGGCGCTGACTTGCAAGGCTGCCTGCCTGCCTGCACTTAAAGTTACATTTCTATAGAAACCAAATATTAATTACCTTATTCAGAAAAAATAGATATTTTGGAGGTCTTACTGTAAGCTCTAGCTGTATGAATTTGCATTTTAACAGCAATATATGTATATACACTCGCACCTTAGCTGGGAACTCGGACTCGAGCTGAACTTAAGTCACACTAAACTGTGACTTCAGACTCGTGAATAACCGTCATTTCATGTTATTTTATTCTCGCTTTTTAGCCGTCATTCGTCTTGTTTGTGTACGATCTATGACCGATTCAGATGTAAACACCGACGGCACGCATGCGCCATGTGTGAAGCGCGCATATTCAGTATGACAATGGCGAGTGCGACAAGTCAGCGGTGTGCAAAGAGTGCGGCACAAAGATACAAGATAATGGTTCAACTACATCGAACTTCATCCGGCATCTGAAAACGCACCTGGACCGGTTAGCCACTTGCTAACGTGAAAGACTTTAAAATGAGCGATTAGCCAATAAACTAGCCACAGCAAACTATGAGCTGCTGTGAACAGGCAGATGGAATAACCCATCAGCTGTTGGCCAAATGTGACATACTTTTCACCAGTATGTCAGAAGACTCTGCCATTGTCTTAAGGTACTGTCTCCATAGTGTTGCCTAATCTGTAAAAAGTTAGTTTTAGACCAAAGAAAAAGCATAACCACGTGATAATCAAACTTTATCTATACAGCAGTGTGGTTTACAGAGAGTTGATTGACAAGCCGATTATGATGATTATACAGAACAAGTGTCGTAAAGAGTTATAAAAACAAAGAATTTAAGACCAACTAGAGACCTAAGAGAAAAGATTAAAATAAAAATTCTATAATAGTTCATTTTGTGTTTTACAACATTGTTTAAATAGTCATTTTATTTGAAGAAAATAGTTATGAAATTGAAATAATTCTTAAAATCACATTGCAGTAGATTATATTCACTGAACCTACAATTGATCAGTTTTTACTGTCCTATAGGAGGATTGTGTAGCTCTAAGGTCAGAATTTATATTAGGTTTAGTCTTGGCGAGAGACTTGAGAACACCTGACTTACAAAAACTTTTTATTCACTTGAAGTATTTTGACTACTTTACACAGGAAATATATTAGGCCAATGCACACATGGGTTAAAAACAAAAAAACATCACCGTCTTTACAACTTAATTTTCATTACTATTATATTGTTTTTATTATTGCAAATGCACATATTTTTGGTACTGTTTACATTATCTATTCGGACATCAACCTTTTAACAATTAGAATCTGCTTATGATCTCATATTGTAAGAGGTTTCACACTTAAACTTGGATTTTGATTTAACCAAAAACTTTTTAAGTATGTTGAAAGATGTTGAGACAAGGTATGTAAAACTAGACAGACTAAGTGTGGAAAATACCAAAATCCTTACAAAATATGTATAAATAACATGAGTAAAGCCTCTGTTTGACATTTTGTTGAATAATATTAAAGGGGATAGAGAATCAAAATCGTCTTTCCCGTTTTTGGTGTTAGTCCTGAGTCTCCCCGCTGTGGGGAGTACACACGAAGTGCCAGCAAGTGTCAGAACCTCTGTTTCAAGTACTCCCCTTTTTTGAATATCCCCCAATCCGTTTTTGTGAAAAAGTGACGTCACTTTTTCAGCAATCCCCCCCGCACCCAAATCCACCCTGTTTCAGACACGCCCCTTCGCCGAGAAACAGGAACAGGTGCGCCTTCCAAGGCTGTGAAAGCGGACTACGATCGTTACATATTCTTCCCCCGGAAAGCAGTGTTCGCGATCAATGGCTTTTATTTATTTTTAACAGCATCCCCAACCGCCGACTTTTCCTTTGCGCTGCGCATTTCACGGAGTACAGTTTCACAAACCTTGCACGATTCCGAGCAGGCTTCATGGTCAGTTCCGACAGGGACAGACTGCAGCGAGTTGTGCGCTCCGCTGAGAAGGTGATCGGCTGCATCTATCCATGACGTGCACGTCTCCAGGACTATGGGGCGAGCAGGTCGGATCACAGCTGACCCTTCTCTATTTGCACCACTCCCCTCGGGCAGGAGGCTTCGGTCCTTTCGGACCAGAACCTCCCGTCACAAAAACAGTTTTTCCCCCTTGCAGTTGGACTTATGAACACTTCATAATCACCTCATAACCTGCCCCAGTCACTTTACCGTCATTAAAATTGCACTAATGAAGCTGCACTGTTGTTGCTCTGTATATTGGATACTGTGTATCGTTGTACACACCTCGTACATTTTATATTCATATATTTTTTATTATTATATCCTATGTTACATGTTTGCACCTTACGCCGCAGCAAATTCCTAGTTAGTGAACACTGTTCACTAACAATGGCAATAAAACGAATTCTGATTCTGATGAGCTTTTTTTTCAGTCAGTGTATTACTCTATAGCTCTGTTTTCAGTGAGAGCAAGAGCAGCCAATCAAGCATCGGCAACCGAATAGCGCCAACACCTACCTGCATTTCATAATGAGGTTGCCAGATAAGCTCTGAAACGACGCCAATAAGGGAAAAAGACGCATTCTAAACCCATCATAGTAACAGCTGTTTCAGAGAGCCTTTTAGGGAGGTTCTGAGCCATTACAGACCCAACCAATTTTTTTTGGGTTACATATCACATCACAGAACAAAGATTAATGCCCCATTCAACCATTCTCTATCACCTTTAAGTTTGTAATTCTTATGTAAGAAAATGTAAAAGTGTTTAAGAATTGACATGATGTATTTACCTGTCATGAACGAATCCAAAAAAAAAAAAAAAGTGGGAAAAATTTTTAATTAAATTGCCCCGCTGACTGAGGCCGACAACCTGCAGGAGACCGGGGACCGGGGGCCTCGTGTACAAAGGTAAGCACAGAAAAAGTGGCGTACGCACGTTTTCACGTCAACGATGAGATGTATCAAGCGCGAAATGACTGGAAATGTGCGGTGCCTCACGCCAGCTTCAGGGCTGTACGCACTTTTCTACAGCTGTTGATTCTTTGGCGACACTTAGAGGTGACGTTGGGAAACTGATTTATAAATGAATGTTGTCACAGCCCGGCTCTAAGGCTGCAACAAAAATGGGAGAAAGACGAAAGTTTCCAAAAATAACTTTTATTTACAAAATAATCTAAACTAAAGAAACGTGGAAGTCAGTTGTCAGGAGGGATCGAAACTAGCAAGAGGGGAGCTTTTGAAGCACAAGCCCCAGGTGTGGCTCAATCAGTCTGACGAGCACTCCGCCTTCCTCTGCAGAAGGGAAGAAGCAATAAAGAGAACAGGGACAACTAGTGGAGCGGCGGGGTCGTCACAATGTGAACACAATTTGGCACATCACTGTGTGGGACAGAATTATCTGCATTTCAGCCACGTGGACACTTTAAAAGATCAACTACAGCATTTATTTGATATAAAAAGGGTTTATTTGGTTGATGTGGGCATTCAGTCTTAACTAGATCTAGCTTGTAATGTAATGAGATTATAAGTGAACTTGAGGCTACGAAGGTAGATTTTGGCCCGCATTTACCGACTACGATCATATTCTAGCGATATACCGCTCTAATTTATCAAGAAGATCACCTGTTTATTTGTAATACAAGGTTTTTAGCGTGATGTTAAAGCTGGGTGACCGTACGCTGTAAATATCTCCGCGTTGCACCATGGGCGTTTTGTTTAATCAACGCTATAGTTTATTTTTAGCAAAATAAATATACAGCATGGCTATATTTATATCATTTTCCTGTCTACTTTGTGAATGTCACATCAACAGATAACGTTTTTAGCGTTGTAACATGAAAGTCGAGTGACACCAGCGACAATGCACAAGCGCTCTTTCAAGCTGCAACTCTTTCAAGTGCGTCTACGATTAGGCCCGGAGTCATTATTTATGCAAAAAAAAAAAAAAAAAAAAAAAAAAAAACACATAACCACATCTAATAATAGTGACTATTGCAATGGTTATAATGATCATGATATTGCTAAAAGTCTGTTGCCGATTTCAGGACATGGATACTTTGCTGCCAGCCCTAAACATCCTGGACACCAGCCTGCCGGCAGAGAGGCAGCCAAGGACCAGCAGGGGAGAGGTCAGGTCTGTCCGAGGGACCCCAAGACTGCCTTTGAGGAAGGTAAACATCTTGGCATTGCATTTATACTACAAGTAATGACAATGTGGTGCACTAGAGCTTTCGCTTGCCTGTTCACTGAGGTCATAACATGTCTCGTCTTCAGCAAAGAGGCGCTGCAGCTTACAGAGGCCGACTGAGGCCCAGTACTTGGGGCAGCTGGTCCCGACCTTTGGCTGCTACACCGGCCGGACCTTCAAGTGGCTGGTCGAGAACGACGTGGGCTACGTCAAGTAGTAAGCATTTACAAGAAAACCAAAGCAAACCAGGAACAGTTTCCCCTTCACTGAGGCCACCTTTACACGGAAACGATCTGAAACCAAAACCCTAAAGTGGCGTTTCGTTTTCACTTTTAAATCTGCATTTAGACGAGCGTTTTAGGGTGAAACTCTGCGTGCATACGGAAACGCAAATGTGTGTGACGTTTCATATTTATCGATGCAGTAAACACGCCAGATGGCTAGGTGGCAACACTACCAAGACCAAGTCTTTCTACCTGTTCACTCCTAGCGCGCGAAGTAGGCCTACAGTAAACAAAATGGCAAAGAAGATATCAGACAATTTTGTGTGGACTGACGAAGAAGTTGAGCTTTTGCTAAATGTTACATCCTCAAGGCCTATGAGAGGATCCAGCACCGGGTCTTGGTGTAGGACCCCATCCTTTGCAAAGCAGCATCCCTCTCCCCAAAATAAACACAAAGACTGTGAGGAGAGGCTGCTCAACCTCCACGCCAGCCGCCACCTCAAAGACCGCGTCTGTGTCCAGTGAGCAGCTGCCTCCTGCACCGTGCCAGCCTGACGTCCTCCCTCCACCTGGCCATGGAGGATCTGAAAGGTCCTGCTGGGCTGGATGAAGACACCTGACACACAAAGAGTCAATACGACATGAATGCTAATCATGTGAAACACTAACTGAACATTAATGTCTGTTTGTCATGTGTAATTACAGCAACCACACATTCTTCCACTAGGACACACAAGTTAAATTAATATCTGATGCCATAAAGATAAAAATTTACAAACTGTCACATTTAACGAGGTGCTGGCCAGACGTCAAACAATGGTCAACAGGTCAGATAAGACAGAAAGTCTGATCACTGCCCCCGACAGAGTGGCTCACAAACCAGGCAACAAACTGGCTCTTTAGGCTCCTCTCCACACTAAGAAATGAAGGCGTTGCTGCCCAGTCGCTGTCTTCAGACCGTCGCCCCAAACTAACTGCTTTTTTCACTTGTAGGAATAGTTCAAAGTTCAAATAGCTGGTGGCAAAGTCAGAACAGGACAGTTATAGATGCTTTTATTTCAACACTTTACTTTTTATCTTTAACTGGAACTGACAGACGATCACACAAGACTCTGATTTTATCATCTCTTAGAATCAAATATGGTAAAGCTCCTCGATATATTTCTGATTTGTTCAAACTGGACTCTACTATGTTGCCTTCAACTATGGGATGCACTTCCCTTGTTTTTACCAATCGTTTAATCTTTAAAAGCAGCTTTACATTAGTTTTTAATTAGTTTTAATACATTTTATTGTCTTTAATTGTTTTTATTTTGTTATCTGAGAAAGATGCTTTATAAATAAACTTTACTTACTGACATGAATAAGGTGGATGTGTCTCACTCCAGGATAGACTCCACAAAGCTTTACCCGACATGATCCCAGGTACACCATCGTGGTGTGGATATTTGTGAAATGTCAAACATGTGACATTATCATTAATGTTTCTTTTTAGTTGTTTAAGCACATTCTTTCCATTAAGTGATAAAGGCTGATGACTGAGACATTAAGAACTGCTGACATGAAAATGTACAAAATTCTGAAGAAAATGGTACAATTAAAGTCAATTATTTGGTTTATATTTAACATGATTTAACTTTACATGATGGCTGTATATCAACTAAACATCTGATTTTAAATAAGTTTGAATATATTGGTTTTCAAAGAGTGTCTCTATGAAGTGCCTTGTGGTGACATTTGTTGTGATTTGGTGCTTTGACAACCGAATTAAATACTAAAAGTGCCAAAATAAGATTAATTTGAACAAGTGGATCAGGGGACAGCGTGAATGCTTAAACTATATTATTAATTAAACTATATTTTTAAGTGCTTTAAGGTGATATTTATTGTATTTGACACAATATAACCAAATTCATGGAGTGAAAAAAAGCAAAGATACAAACTTATTTGACCCATCTCAGAAAAAAATACAATACTGAACTTGCACCATTAAGTTAGAACTCATATTTTTCTTTGAACAAGTTGATCAGGGGAGAGCGCGAACGCAGTCCCCCACTACCAGAAATTATGCAGTCGAGATTCCCACATTTGGGGAATTCGCAGGGGTCAGCACAGCCGGAGTGCAATGGCTGAGCCTCGCCCTGGGTGAACCACCTTCTTGATCATGGTGTCTCCCCTGCCAGGTAAGTATGAGTTGTACAGCTCACTGAGGGGGGAGTCACTCACACACATACTGAGCACACTGATGGTGCTAACAGTCTGTAAGCTAACTAACCCAGAGGCTACAGAGGCTGGGAGGATTCTACAAGATCTGAATACAGAGGAAACTCATCTGTGGACACACACAGATTATTAACATTTTGTTCCTACAAAAGACGGCTCATGTTTCCCATAATGCATTGCTGTACTTGCTCACAAAAAGCTAACTGAACATCACATCATTTTGTATGAATCAGCCTGTCTGTAAATGAGCAACAGCCCAACAGGGAGTTCAAGGGAAACTCAGTGAATCTAACTACAATCATAAACTGTTTTGTTCACATCTCACATCCAGATAAAGTATAAAAACACACAGATAACATGTTCTGTCTGCTAACTGTGCAACCACTTCCTGTTTCTTTGTTCACTGGTGGGGGGATACTGACAGCCCTGCTGCTGCTGCCTCCTGTTGTTGTGGAGTTTAAACAAGGCTGGATGGTTATGAATGGGATCTTACCACAATACACATCAAAACCACAAGAATTGTTCCAAATAATGTGGCATCTGATTTTATGTCTTAATGTCTGAATAAACAAAGAAAAACTTAGATGTTTCTTCAGGCTGTAAAAGCACACCAGCTTACAGAGCTCTATCGGTCTCTGGTGGAGAACAGAGGTAACTGCAGGATTCAACCATGAACTAAACTTCTGATCCAGTCATTTCAGATGGTCCTAATGTTAACTTTAAATACACAATGCTTTCACATACACTGCAGTTTAATGTTCATAGTAAACTGGCCACATGACTGTTAATCTAATTTATGAAAAAATACTGAAGTATTTCAACGAAAGTAAAGACTTTAATATATCTATTTAAGATAATTAACTGATGTTGAAAGATAGGAAAAAATTGTACCAGTGAAGCAATACAGAAAATGATAATTTTTTTAATAAAAAGCCTCAAAACATACTTTATAAATCTGTTATTAAATAAAAAAAATATTTCAACGCACCAATCAGTGATTTAAAGTGATGTGGGAGGAGACAGAAGTGACTATAGGTGCTCCAATAAGACGACTGTGGATGTGAACAGCAGAATTTTGATGGAGAAATGTCATATGTAGCCTAAATATGTACATAAATAGTATTTACTACCTGAGAAACGCTGCATACATGCTATTCATTTCATACACATTGGCCCTCATTTATCAAGCCGTCGTAGAAAGCATCGTTGATATGAGCGGAGAACTCGTCGTACGCAGAGGCTCAAGTGAGATTTACAGAACATGCGTACCACACCAATCCCATCGTAAAACCGAGCGGCTGCTGATAAATCCGGCGGCTGAAATCCATCGTAATGATCCTAACCACGCCTTCTACAAAAGGCCGCACCTCTAGAATTTGCGACATGGATAGACGAAAGGCGGCAAAGAAACGCTGTCAACGCTGTAAATCGCAGACCGGACGAGGTATGCATTTTCCCCTACTGTGATGGTCAATAAAATGTGATAAACTCCAGATTAAATGAAATCTAAAATTGAACGATGTTTTACTTTTTCTCCAATAAGATCAGGAAGAAGTGGTCCGATATGAAATTTGCCACCAAAGAAGGTCGCAGAGCTCTCCGACGCAGCATGTCACAAACGGGGGGGGCGGGGGGGGGTCCGATCCAGGTTTGGATTTGAGTGCCTTGGAGGAGAGGGTGGCTGGCCTGATCGGAGCTACGTCTTTTTTCCTTGAATAACAGAATGCTTACCAAAAGTCAGAATCGCTGAATCAGTTCCTCTCTCCTCCTGAGCGCTCTTGGCTGTGCAGGCTGGTGGTAGGGATCTCTGGGTACGGGGTCCTCTGGATGTACATCTGGAAATGGCACTCCGCATGCAATAATAATATTGCATACCTTTTCGGGCGTATATAGAAGGGTTCCCCCCGCAGCCGAGAGACAGATCCACCTGCCCTTTAGGAGCCCTGTACACCTCTCCACAGTGGCACGCGTACTATGCGCAGTGTTAAAGCGCCTCTCCTGTACGGCTCATAAGCCACTCATCATTTTCCCGAAAGAAATCCTGCCGGTCCCGGAACATTCTCTCGCGCCTGATGCGCGCGTTCAGGTCCTCCAACAAAGCCAGATCTGCCATCGTTTCGCCATTACCGCGCCGCTAGAATCACCTCTTAAATAGGCGGTTGAATAATGAGCCATCACTCTTCCAATTACGGAGTTGTACTTGTTTAATTTATTTAATTTGCGTTTATGTTTATATTTATGTTGAAGTCAAATAAAACATGGGCCTTCTTTGAAGTGATAAGTCTGTAATTTTAACCTAGAGATTTGTTGCGACTCCTGAGGCACGCACTAGTGACGCTGCTGTTTATGTATGCTATTGCAGTCACCGCAAGTCAAAATGGAAAAGTGCGTACACTGCTTCAGACCTGTCGTGGCGATTTCATCTTTCCTGCGCTCACGATGGATTTGATAAATGCCAACCTTTGCGCAGAAAAGAACGTACACACGACCTACGCATGTTTTTCGTCTTATGCAAGTTTGATAAATGAGGGCCATTGTGCACTCTGTTTGTCAGGGTGTAACTACATTAGAGGAAACAACTGAATGAATTCTGACATTTGTTGAACCCAACCAACAGGCTGTTTACACTCTATAAACATGTATCCTATGTAATCTTATCACAAGTGGATACACTGTCTGTGGTTTTCTGGCACACGTGGACACTTTCATATCACAGAAAATGTCTCCTGGACTCACTGAGCGACCACCTACTCACCTTGTGTACGTCCACATAAGATTTCTGTGAGGATTTTCACTCTTCGCATCCGTTTCAGTGTCTGAAAAAAAGGAAAAAGGTACTCTGAGTAAAACAGAAGTGTAACAATTAGTCAATGATGTAATCACAATAATTGGACAAAACTGTAATAATGTTAGCATAATCATATCCACTTACATGTATGAAAACTGAGGGGAACTCAGCAGAAATATCCCATTTCCACAGTATGACAGATGACAGACTGACAGATTACAATCTATTAATGGAGCCATCTTGTTTAATTTCTGCCTCCAACTGTGAGCATGTCACATCTGTCCTCCTGTGTGGTCTTTGTTTAGAGAGCCTAAAAGTAACACACACATTTATTTTCCATTTACATTTCTGCATTTACCTTCATTAAACAGCTGTTATTCTTTATAGAATAAGTTTAGATAAATTATGAAATCTTTAACTGCAGTTATTTCAATGACAATTATCTGAATACGAGTTAATGTTTTTTTAACTCTGCATTACACTCGGGCTGTGAAGCCGAGTTTAAACAGAGGACTCTTTCACAGAAGACCTTCCACTCATCTGTGTTGATTTCTGCAGAGACAATGAACTACAGAGCAGTGAGCTCATTGTTAAAGCTTCAAAGTTGGGGGTGTTGTTGCATTTTAATTCAGCATCTTACAGAAATATTAGTGGCTTTGTAAGATTAGAGCAGACTACACCAGAAGGAGCAGTCTCATATCGCAGTCTTTCAAGTACAGAGATGTTGTACTTGTGTATAAATGTGTCTGAATAGTTATTTGGAAAATAAAATAACTTAAATAAAGACAAACCAATATATAAAGCACCTCAGTGACTGGATACTCTTATTTTGAATGTGCATGTGTGACAACCTACTAATAGAAGGGCAAGATATTTATCTTTGAACAAGTTGATCAGGGGAGAGCGCGAACGCAGTCCCCCACTACCAGAAATTATGCAGTCGAGATTCCCACATTTGGGGAATTCGCAGGGGTCAGCACAGCCGGAGTGCAATGGCTGAGCCTCGCCCTGGGTGAACCACCTTCTTGATCATGGTGTCTCCCCTGCCAGGTAAGTATGAGTTGTACAGCTCACTGAGGGGGGAGTCACTCACACACATACTGAGCACACTGATGGTGCTAACAGTCTGTAAGCTAACTAACCCAGAGGCTACAGAGGCTGGGAGGATTCTACAAGATCTGAATACAGAGGAAACTCATCTGTGGACACACACAGATTATTAACATTTTATTCCTACAAAAGACGGCTCCCGTTTCCCATGATGCATTGCTGTACTTGCTCACAAAAAGCTAACTGAACATCACATCATTTTGTATAAATCAGCCTGTCTGTAAATGACCAACAGCCCAACAGGGAGTTCAAGTGAAACTAAGTGAATCAAACTACAATCATAAACTGTTTTGTTCACATCTCACATCCAGATAAAGTATAAAAACACACAGATAACATGTTCTGTCTGCTAACTGTGCAACCACTTCCTGTTTCTTTGTTCACTGGTGGGGGGATACTGACAGCCCTGCTGCTGCTGCCTCCTGTTGTTGTGGAGTGTGAACAAGGCTGGATGGTTATGAATGGGATCTTACCACAATACACATCAAAACCACAAGAATTGTTCCAAATGATTTGGCATCTGATTTTATGTATGAAGAAACAAAGAAAAAGTCACGTAGCTGTTTCTTCAGGCTGTAAAAGCACACCAGCTTACAGAGCTCTATCGGTCTCTGGTGGAGAACAGAGGTAACTGCAGGATTCAACCATGAACTAAACTTCTGATCCATTCATTACAGATGGTCCTAATGTTAACTTTAAATACACAATGCTTTCACCTACACTGCGGCTAATGAACCTAATATACTGCCAATGAAATATTCCATTCAGTTCAATTAAAACCAGTAAAAATATAGTTTAAAAAGACAGCAAAAACAAGTTGAAACAATATAAAAATGGAGCTACGGGGCATTTTTATGCTGATCTACTTCTCTTGTTTGAATCTGGCATCTTACATAAGCAAAACTGCAGCCCAGTGTGTAGTGGGTTGTTTGTTGGTGGCCGTGTATAGAGCTGCACAATCAATCAAATTTTAATCTCAATCTTAATTCTGACTTTTCACATTTACCTTTAAAATGTGTGCTCCACCAACGAGTAAAAATCACATCACGCACTCCATGTTGATCACATGCTTGTTCCAGGCACGGCAACAAGGATGAAGTTTGGAAGAGTAGCAACATAAAGACAGATATACAAGCACCGAGAGAAGAGGATCAAAACAAAAATTAAACGCCCAGCAAAGCAGAGGACAAATAGCTTGGTTGGAAATACTTTAGATTTCAAGCAAATATTGTTAAAGAATGCAAAAGGTTATGTAGAGTTAGAGTAGAACTAAATTATTTAAACATGTAAAACATGCACACTGAAATATCTCATGTCAATCTTTCTAAATTCAGCTTTATTTTTCACACTGTATGGGGGGGTGCACCGTTCCTGGAGATACTGCAATACCAGGTCGATGCGTGGAGTGGACGGAGCAAGCCCCTATTCCATCTCCCTGTTCCAAAAATCAATTTAATATATGGTCCCCGGGTAGGGGACGTATCAGATATTAAACTGATAAGAACAGATACTACACTTGATCTTAGCCAAAAGGCCGAGAAGCGATACCAGAAAAGGGTCGGAGGAAACGAAGTGATTCTCCGCAACGTTATTCTAACTCACGGTTTGACAAAACAAATCAAATACAAATTTATTTATGTCACAATACAAACAGTAACAATGAATAATGTACTGCCTGTTACGCTGATGTTGTTACTATAGAGTTATTTGAATAAACTAATGTCAACAAATGCGGCTTCTCGTCGCTTCCTGGTCACGTGGTACGCTTTAGTCCAATAGGAAGCACCGAAACTTAAATACAGAAAATAACATTTTCCTCACACACAAGTTAAAATATGTGCATGACGTTAATATTTGCGTGGAAATAGTCTTTCAGTTAAGCTTCATAATGTCGAACGAATGAATGCAGTTCAGGGAAAATGATGTTTTTTCGATACAGACTGAACAGACAACGCTCCTGCGGTGGCCTCTAATGGAGAAGAGAGCTAACACGCTTCATGCTCGGCTCCCTAATTAATTACTCAGCGAATACCCAAAACGCACCTGCTCGGTACTGTAGGCGGTCAAAGTGAAAACTACTTTTAATAAAATAACCGCAAAATAATTTTTAAGGAGCTCCACAACTTTGACCCAAACACCAACGATAACTTATACATGTACTGTTAACGGCAATTAGCTAAAACCTTAATACCACCAGTCCAACAGTTAAAACTAACCGACACTCTCAGAAGGCAAACTTAATGAAGCTGTTCAGACAATAACTTAACATTCAATTTAATTAGACGAAAATTCAGCCAGTGGCCAACAGTGAGAAACATGGACCTGTTGAAAATGTCCGCACCTTCAAACCGTCGAGGTTAAAGCTGCAGTCTGCAACTCTTTTTCAAGCATAATGCCTGGAACTGTCCGGGGATTCTGAAAGTAGTACATTAAATACCCCAATACAAAAAAAATGAGTTCTCTAGGTCCCCTATATGTCCCGCTAGGTCCCTCCAAAGCCAGCAGGTTTGTTTACAAAATTGCAGACCGGACCGGTAAAAGGTAACCAATCAGGTTACGAGCTGGGCTCTGCTGCCTGTCAATCATCGATTGTGCACGCGCGATACAAGGTAGGCTCGTCCCCACGCTTATTTATCTGGACTATTGAACTTCATTACGGGCTAGTCTACTTACTGTGTCTTCCATGATCGCAAATGACAGGTGAGTTGATGAATGAGGAGTCGTGTAGGCGCATCTGAGTTCTCATGTGTTTTGAAGGGGCGGGACAGGAAGTTGAATAACTTTTTATTTTTCGGTTACAAAAATAAGCATTTCTTGCATTTTGCGACTACGGAGGTCACCGTTTTCAACTTCAAGCGTTCTGATAGATCATGTAAACTCTTAAAATGCCAAAAAGTAGGACTTTACGTATGACAACAACAAATCTTGCAGACTGCAGCTTTAATTAAACCGCTGCTAGCTTAATTAGTTAACCTCAACCGCCCTGCTGCGTCAAACATTCGCAACGCCCGACGAAAAGTGAAACTCAACAATATTTTCAATACAACAAATTTTAAAATGTTAACACACTAGTCGTTATCATCTAAAAGAAAAGATATTAAGTAAACATGAACTCACTAAAGGCCGTCCTCCAGTCATCACTCGTTACTCCCGTGACAGAAAACCGCGAGCTAGCATCGTTACCAACGTGTTTCAATTTGCGCATGCGCAAAAGTCTTATTTTGAACCCTGTGTAGCTAACTATCAAAATAAGAAGTTTTATCTCCAATTTAACATAAAAATATATTTGAAACCTTTTGATATGTTAACTTTGCTTGTTTACCGCTATAACTAAAATTCATTAATGGTGTTTTTTTGGGTTTTTTTTAACTGACAATGACAGCTGGCTTAAATGAGTTTTAAATGTAAAACAAAGCACATGGTCAATTAGTTTTCTTTTTTTTTTTAAAGAATAAATCTTTATTTTAAATAAAATGATCAAAACAATAGCTTTTCTGGAAGAGATTTAACTAAGTTCTGAATATGCATTTGCCAAATATGCATTGAAGAGAGGTTACATCTATTTTATTTGGACAAAACTTAAAACAAAATCCTGAAGTCTGCACACTGAGAACAATTGGTTTTGAGGATATTTGATGAAATTTGAACATTATTTCTAGTATGCAGGTTTCATGTTTTCAGCTGGAGATGTATGCCTTTTGTTCTGTATACTAACATACTTTTATCTTGATCATGGACATTCAGAACGGTTGCATGCACAGGTAAGTCCAGCTACCGTTACAGTTGTACTCGTCCATTTAACTGGACCACCATGCTGTTCCAGTGTACATGCACTGGATACTCTGTAGAAAACATTCATGCCATTCTGCTGCCTCCAACTTTCTCTGTGGGACATCATGGTGCATGTAAATGCAGCTGAAATCGCCGCCAAGATGTTGTCTTTAAGTTACTTGAAGGGTGATTTTCTTTACTCATTATTTACTGTTTATTAAAAGATGCAAAAATATTAAACTTTGTCTTTCATGCATTTATTGCACCAACCCGTGTCAACTTAGTTGTTATGCATCTTTGTTTAAGCACAGCGTTATGAAGAGGATGGCCTGTGTTGTTCTTCATTTTAACCACCTGGTGCAACATTCTTCTTTCAACACTAAGCAGCCTTCATTATCAGTGTGACCAGTTTCTTTGAGCAGCTGCTCGGATGCTGCTGCCCCAACAGATGCTGCAAAGACAGAGGATATGCAACACTTTGGTCCAGACATTGAAGGACGTTGGCTTTCTCAAGAAGTGCAATCTGTTATGTCCCATCGTGTAGACAGCCTCAGTGTTGCATTTCCTTAACCACCTCCACACTGAGGATGGAGACAGAGTTTATCTGACTTCTGGTCCTCCTAAAATCCACAATCATCTCTTTTGTTTTGTTTGTATGCAAGATGAGGTGATTTTTCATTTTTAAAGTTGAGTTTCATATAGGTTTTATAGTTTCATGTAAATGTGCTGAGGTGTAATTAGGGAGCTGTTGGTACATGGAGGATGTGAGGTCTATAACAAGAGGCAGCAGCATGTTGAGTTTATCTGAACTGAACCAACTGGAAAAACCTCTCCCATCTGTCTGATCCCCATTATCTCAAAGCCTGTGAGCTTTTCCTCTGACCACACATCCCTCACACTGTTCTGCTGGAAATAGTTTTCCACCGACTTGCTCTGTTCCTTTTTTCTTCACACTCCTCCTTAACTCCCTTTTCCCTCCATGAAAGCCTTCTTCTTTATGCTCACTGACATTCGTTCAGAAAACAGCGTCACAGCTTTGGACACAGGAAGTGTTTCAGATGTCAGATGTCACTCAGATACATGTTCATAGGGCCTGTATAGCTCAGTCGGTAGAGCATCAGACTTTTTATCTGAGGGTCCAGGGTTCAAGTCCCTGTTCAGTTGACATACAATTAATGTATCACTTAACCTGTACTTCCCTTTATGCCTGCACGATTTCTACACCGTCACCTCTGACTGAGCCTGACTGCACATCTAACCCACAACAAGTTGTTTCTGATCATCTGTAAACTGATAATTATGTCTTCATACAACAAGAAATAAGTAAGTTATGGTTCCATCTGTCAGGCTGTAAAACAGCCTACAGAGCTCTATCGGTCTCTGGTGGAGAAAAAAAAACTGCAGGATTCAACCATGAATAAACATCTGATCCATAAAACATGGTCCAAATATTAAAACACTACTTTAACTACAGTACAAATACTTATTTTTCCACTCTTGGCTGTTGTAACATGCTCAACAGCCTCAACACAAATTATTAACACATATTTTTACATGTTTTATGTATTTTTCACAAATTAATTCTTCCTTTTCTATTTTTACAAACTGTGTCTCTGCATTTATTTACGGATTAAACTTGTGATACTTTTCACCATTATTCTTTATGGAATACTTTTTGTTTTTAAGACCAACTGGTTAACATTTTAAATCTGGTTGTATTTTAATAGTTTGATTCTACGTTTCATGTAGACAGTTACGGCCCGTCATTGGCCTAGAGTCTACATTTAACGTAGACTCTAGGCCAATCAGAGAGGAGTCTAAATTCGCCACGTTGACTCTAGGCCAATCAGAGAGACTCTAGGCCAATCGCTGGGTTTCACTTGACGTCACTTCCGTATTTTCTAAGCGCGCGAACCTAAGTGGTGGGCAACTGGAGCTGGAGCCCATTGAAAACAGTGCTTTGTCTGCCACTTTTTTTGCCCAAAATGCCTCAGTTTTGTGCCGTTTTTGGATGTAGCAATCGGTCTAACCGAGAGAAGGGAAAGGGTTACTATCGAGTACCTAAGGTAATCGCCCATAGAGGTGAGAAATGGAAAAAACTCACAGAACAACGCCGCCAAAAGTGGATAGCTAACCTACGTTTACAGACTGGAGGAGCTGAATCTGCAAATGCTGTGTCTGCGGTGACCACTTCGTCAAAGGTATGTGCGAAATCTAACTGTTTTGTAGTAGTGCAGTAAAGTATTATGTTGTTAAATGCCAATCAACAGTAATGTAATACGGGCTACGTTTGGGCTTTGTTTTGGAGGCTGCCCCAGCGCGAAACCAAGCCAAACCAACTCGCGAAATACCGAGAGGCTACGAAGGTACAGTTTGTTACTACGATCATATTCTAGCTCTGTAATTTATCAGGAAGATCACCTGTTTATTTGTAATACAGTACAAGGTTTTTAGCGTAATGTTAAAGCTGGGTGACCGTAGGGTGTTAGCAACGCTATAAAGTTTATTTTTAGCAAAACAAAATTTACAGCATGGCTTTATTTATATCGTTTTCCTGTCTACTTTGTGAATGTCACATCAACAGATAACGTTTTTAGCGTTGTAACATGAAAGTCGAGTGACACCAGCGACAGTGCACAAGCGCTCTTTCGAGCTGCAACTCTTTCAAGTGCGTCTGCGATTTGGCCCGGAGCCATTATTTATGCAAAAAAAACATATCCACCTCGTTTGGATGAATTATAATACGTGTTACATTTGCCAATTGTATATTTTCAATTCTGGTGGCAATGCTATGGCTTTTGCCTCCATTTGTCTAATAATAGTGACTATTGCAATGGTTATAATGATCATGATATTGCTAAAAGTCTGTTGCCAATTTCAGGACATGGATACTTTGCTGCCAGCCCTAAACATCCTGGACACCAGCCTGTCGGCAGAGAGGCAGCCAAGGCCCAGCAGGGGAGGGGTCAGGTCTGCCCGAGGGACGACGAGCTGAGGGACCCCAAGACTGCCTTTTAGGAGGGTAAACATCTTGGCATTGCATTTATACTACAAGTAATGACAATGTGGTGCACTAGAGCTTTTGCTTGCCTGTTCACTGAGGTCATAACATGTCTCGTCTTCAGCAAATATATATATATATATATATAAATATATTAAAAAAAACCTTCACAGGCTGGAGTAAGTTTGCCACTGACTTGCTCTTTTTCTTCACACTCCTCCTTAATTCCCCGTTTCCCTTCTTTATGCTTAATGACTTTCTTTTCAACGACTTCCAATATGCTGTGATGAGACATGACTGTGAGAGCTGGGCACAGATTTGTGTTAACCTGCTGTCTCCGTTTAACAGATGAACAATGGTATGAGGGTGTATGTTTGTGCCACTAAGTGTCATCACAGAGATTAAAGAGCTGCTGCAGGACTTTGAACCTTTAAAATATACATGCCATGATAATGTCCACTTATTTCATTCTTAATCTTGGGCAGCTGTAGATAAGCTCTGCATCAATTCTAACAACACACAGTTTGCAATTATTTCAGAAAGAGGAAGATTTTTTTCTTGAGGGAAGTCTCTTACTGAAAACAAGACGAGTTGGGGGAGAGAGTGTCTTCTAATTGGTCGAATTCCTCTAAGTTATACTGGTTAGAAAGCTACAACTCATTAACAAAGAAGAAACTTTGAAAAACACACTATGTTTGTGGGAAGTGTGGATAAATGGCAGCTGAAGCAGAAAACATGTCCTGCCAAGATCAAAAGGTGATGATGCTTACGGACGCTCCCATTGTCAACCGAGGCTAAGTTGCTAAGGGCTTTTCTGTCAACACAATATGTGGAGTGACTATGGTTGCTAATGTGAGCGCCTTCGTGTTTCTGAGTGATGGCAGAAGCAACAAATGGATACTTTCGCCATCAAAAACACATTTTCTTGAAGAGGTCTACAGAACAAAAACTAAGTCCTGTCCTTTCAGAGGTGGTGGTGGTTCATTTGTCCCTTGTGGAGCAAAAACCTTCCTTTTACAGGATGGATAATGCACACGCCTCTATCTCAGGCACACTACCTGGAGAATATAACCATATAAGGAAAGCCAGGAAGTAAAGCGGCCAGGTTGATTTAAAAAAAAAAAAAAACGTCTTGCGGTCGAGAGTTCAAGACTACTCGATGTAATAACTGCGTTAAACCTGCAGATAAGCCGGAAAACATAGAAAAAACACGTCATTGGCCCTTTAACAGACTAATGTTCTCACTATGATGTCATATAAGACGGTCGGTTTAAGTCTAAAGTCAGGTTTATTGTCAATTTCTTCATATATACAAGACATACAAAGAGATTGAAATTGCGCTCCTAATTATCCCACGATGAAGACAGGACAAGACATTTACCAACAACACATGACAGTAAACAAAGTGCACAGGCGACAGCAAATGAGGACAGGCTTATCCTCGTCATACTAAATTTAATCTCAAAGTGTCAGAAACATTCAGAGAGACTTTAAGAAGTCAGGTTAAGTTAGTATAGCACTGTCCATCGTTGGCATCAACCATCTTCTCCACCATCCCCAGCAGGTCCAGAACCTGACCACGATGGTTGGTCTTACTGTTGTTCAGGCAGTGATATCTGCCTCCCGCCTTCCTGAGGACCTCCTGCAGCTTTGATCCAGCTTTCTGCAGCCGTCTCTGGACGTCTGCCTCAGTTTGATCATGAGTGAAGAGGATGATGGTGTACCTCCAGGCGTCCTGTCCAAACATCTCCTCCACCTGCCTCACAGCATCAAGCTCCTCGTTGGTCAAGCGTCCCACCTTGATGACCAGCAGGATGGCGTGGGGACCCGGGGCCGACATGTTGATACATTTGGCGATCTCCCGCTTCACAGCATGTTCAGGTAACGATGCGTCAAAGAGGCCGGGTGTGTCGACGATGCTCACCTCTCGGCCAAACACCCTCCCTCCCCGTTTACAGCACTGCCTGGTGACTGGAAACAAACACACAGTTCACTCTGCAACACATCAACCATTAGTTCAGAAAACAGCATCACAGCTTTGGACACAGGGAGTTTCAGATGTCTGATGTCTGACAGAACACACACATATATACTTTCATAAAGCCGGCTGTCGACAGTTAGACACATTTTAAAAACATACGTGAACAACTAACTTGCAGAATTGTCTCATCTTTCAACTCTACTTTCCTCTGGTTCACCTTGTATATTAACAGTTCTGAAGTTAAAAAATAAAATCACAAAGCAGAGTGGAGCTTCTGTGTTACCTGAGGACTGACTGACCTCTGCAGTGAATTCATCTCTTCCCAGGATGGTGTTTCCACTGCAGCTTTTCCCTGCTCCAGTCTTCCCAACAAGAACCAGTCTGACACAGAGCAAAAAAACAAAAAGGTGATGAAGAAATAAAACTCTAAGCTGGAATGTAGACTTTCTATATCTGCTAACCCTGACAATGAGAATAACATGATAGATCCTAGAGGGATTCATGACGAGACAGACGGGCCTCCTGAAGCAGACTGAAAGTCTACAGTTCATTCAGCACATACATTTCCATATATAAAATAAAAATAAATCAAGTTAAGTCACACAGATGAGTTTAATAGACAGAACTTCAAAGAGGATGACAGAAAGTTTCAAACCTAGTGGTCGATCCATACTGCCTTTTCTTCGTCTTGGTGTTGCTGTTAAAGGCCCTGTCACACTGTTGCGTATGAGAGAAGCATATGAGTTGCGTATGAAAATGATCACTCATACGCTGACATACGCCAGGGGAACGTTAGGCATAGGTTGTATACGTTTCAAGCACGCTGGCATACGTTGGCATATGCTGAGGCAGAAAATTTTTTGAACATGCTCAAAACTTTTGTGCGTATGGTTAATACGCTAAGCATACGCTAAGCATACGCTAAGCATACGCTAAGCATACGCTAAGCATACGCTGAATACGCTAGAGGTACGATATAGGTCCGTTACTGATAGGTCGAGAACGCTGGACATAAATTGCCATATATTGGCATGAAGGTGTACCGTACAGCTAGCGTATTTATAGCCTCCGCCCGTCTGGCGGAGATGGAGGCGGCAGACGGGCGGAGGCTATAAATACGCTAGCTGTACGGTACACCTTCATGGAGGCGGCAGGCAACCGACGATTCACGGGAGCGGTCAGGAGGAGGAGTTGGGGATCTTGATCGCTCAGAAGCATGTAACTCATCAGCCGCAGGTGCATCAGGCATTTCAGCAGGTTTGGGTGAGAATGATTCTTGTGTTTTTTTGCCTTTTCCTCGGCCCAGGGCCCGGGCAAACGACGATTGCTTCTTGGGAGGCATGATCGAGATGAATGTCTCGATGTTGATAGCGCGTCGTCTACTGCAATAATGGAGCAATGTGGAAAGGCTGCTGATATAGGCGCGTTGAAACGTACGCTGGGCATGCGCAGTTCATATGCTACTCATACGCTAGTCATTCTTTATTTTCAAGGACTTTTCGTGCGTATGAAAATTATATTATTAATTTTCCATACGCAACTCATACGCTTCTCTCATACGCAACAGTGTGACAGGGCCTTAACAGAGAAATAAATGTTACAGGGTTGCTCAGAAAAAACTTGAGTTGAATAAAAGTTACTAAAAGTAGAATACTTGAACAGAATCATTAAAGTAGTGATTAGATAAATCACACTGTAACTGCAGACCTGCAGAGACGTTAGTGTTGTTTCACAGACAAACTTTTATAATTCTTAAAAATATTGATAAAAAAGGGCCTGGCATCGTAAAAATAAAATTATGGAGCACAAAGTGTAATCAGCCTTTAAGAGTCAGACAGAAACGCTCACTGCAGATCTTAATTTTTTAAGAATTCATTGGTCAGGTGAGGCTTTTACAAGAATTGATCTTTTATCACGAAAACTACTAATGTGCCCCAGGGCAGGTTAGGTATCCTGCTAATGTTTTCATCAGGGCTGAAAACGATTCCTCAAGACTCTCAAAATGCAAAAAAAAAAAAAAAATCCTAAATTTTAAACTGCTGACACAGCTCGACTGTCACGACATGGCAGATGAAAAAAGTACCAAAAGCAGAACTAGGAAAGAGAAGTGTAGCTGGCAGCTGAGCAGCAGGTTTTAATGAATCCACAAAAAAAAAAAAAGAGAACTGGGATACACAGGAAAATAAATAGACTTGGAACCGATCCAACAAGGACCAACTAAAGACAGCGAGTATAAATGCTGAGAGCTATATCAGTGAGCTATTACAGTCTGGTTGTCCCTCTACTTTGTGTTTCACAAATGGACATCTAATGATCGGGATGGAGGACCCAGAATTTCTGGCAGACAACAATCGAAGTGTTAATCAGATTATTATAAAACAGTTCTGGACAGGAATCTCCAGCAGCAAGGACAGGAACCACTGAGGACGGAGAAACAGATTAGTGGCTTATATTGGTTCAGAAAGGGGATCGAAAGTTCTGAGAAACTGCCACTAACCTTTTCGGAGCTCGTGTGGAACTGTGGGCTGAGTTTCCGTTCCTTCTGGGATCGGTTGGGCGAGGACCAAAGGTGAGGTCTAGTTTCTCCTTGAGATTCAATGGAGGGGCAGAACAGAGCTCAGAATCCAGGAGGCAGAAACAGCGTCAGAACCAGGGAGGCAGAGGCAAACGATCCTTTCATGGGAGTAGGCAGGAGACGGAGGTCGAGAGGCGAAAACAAGGTCTGTGTCCAGAACAGAGAAATCCAACGTGGGCGAGGCAGAGCAGGGAAATCTGTTGGGCAGAACGTGGTCAAGAACAAGATCAGTCAGAAGGAACGCTGGATATCTACTCACTCGAAGGCTTTCAAAAATCTGGCACCGTCTGCCTGCCTGCCAGAGAGCTGAATACTATTTGCCACAATTTATATTATTGTTACAATGTTCATGTGACACAATTTAACACTGCAACATAACAAGTTCAAAGGGGGGATTAAAGATCTTCCTGTCATTCTTTCTAAACAAAAATTAAGGATGATATGAACTCCAACAGTTTAATAATTTGTTTTCATTTTACAGACCTTTCCCCCGAATCCTTCTGTTGTCTTCTGTAGGTTCTACATTCCTTAAAAATGGATCAAACCCTCAACATTATGCTTCTGGGAAACTCATGTGTGGGTAAAAGTGCTTCAGGAAACACGATTTTAGGAAATTAAGCTTTTGAGTCCAAAAGTGACTTTAACCAGATAACAACTGCAATCTCTGAGGTACCAGGACAAGTGTTTGACCAAAGGATCAACGTGATTGACACTCCAGGTATATTAGGATCAGAGGAGTTAAGGGAGGAGATAAAGAAACGCTGTCAGCAGCTCATTGAAGCCGCCACTCCTCATCTGTTCCTGGTGGTGGTTAAAAATCGATCGATTCACCACAGAGCAAAACACAGCAGTAGAGGCGCGATCACAGTCATCGGAGAACAGGAGCTGAGAAACACCTACATGCTCTTCACAAATGGAGAAGCCCTTAACATGACACTGGATGAGTTCATTCACCGACAGCCAGATGGTCCACTTCCACAACTTATTAGAAGGTTTGCAGGGACACCTCAGATTAGGTGAGTAAAGATCTCATATTCAAGGTATCATGGGGGAGACCCAAGGTCATTTAGTAAAAAGACTTGGTAAATTTAATAAAAACAGCGGATTAAAAGTCAGGAAATGTACTAAAATAAACGTAACTCAAATCAAGCTAAATTTATTATAAGAACAAACCATTGTAACAATCAAATTAACCAATAAAACGTAGGCCATGTCAACAAGACCAAATGCTTTCAGGAATAAGTGATGAAAATATATGGAAATGTCTAAATATAAATGTAAAGGAAGCCTAAATAAAACATGGAGATAAAGCTTTTCTCCATTACACCTGAACAACTGCACAAAAGGTATAGGTTGAAAATAACTGCCTGACACTGACATAAACATTCCTCTTTCAACAAAGGCTGTAGTAACATCGGCGTGGACCACGGCCAAAATAACAAACAAAACAGGTCTATCTTGTATATAGTCAACTTTCCTGACCAAAAGAATGCAAACCAAAAATACAATTATCTTACCTCCCTAAAATAACACAAACAGGAGAAAACTGGGTTAACAAAAATGGCGGTCCACTCTTACTGCACATTTGTGAGAATAATGACCTTATTCATGAGAACTGTTCATCTCTGTTGAAATGCTCTTCAGGTGTCACTTTCACAATTCAATTTAAGGTTCCAATTAAGCTGGCATTTCCAAAATTTCAAGACCTTTCACTTATTTCCATTCTGCTTGAAATCCTTTTGTTGTTTTTAACCCTTCAGTTTTTCTGTGCTGCCATTTTTCAGGTAAATTCGGTTGTTAAATTGAGTTTCTTCCATGTGAGGCAGCTTGTAAAAATAAAACCCATTCTTTCAAAGCAACACTTTGAAACAGTAATTCACGCCTTTGTGACCACTAGGCTGGATTACTGTAATGCTCTGTATGTGGGGGTTAGTGGGGATACTTTTTTTAAGCCAGCACAGTAATAATGATACATTGTATATTCCCCGCAAGGCAGGAGAAACACATTAACACAGCTAGGTGCCGCGTTTCTGTCGTCATCTTTGCATATAGGCACCGCACACGCGTCTGCATGCTACTCGTTGTGGTCTCATTCTCCCTCAGCAGCTGATATTACAAGAATATGCCTACTCAGTGTCGTAGCAATAGAAGTTAAAATAAAATGCAGTGGCCTACCTTTATCTCGGCTTTACTCCTCTGCCTAGTCCGGACACTTTATGGCTTTGAATCTTCCCTTATTATCCATGTTTAACGTTGTAAATGCGACCGTCTAATATCAACAATAAACTAGGTTCCACAGAACCACAGCTCGGTGTGCACATTTGCTGTTGGGAAATACCTGATCATTTCAACAAAACTGTGTAGGTGAAACTATTTTTAAAAAAAACATTTAAAAAATGTGCCGTGCCAGAAATAAACTCTAACAACTTCGCAGAAACAGTTAAAGTTCAGCTTGGGTTGGTTGGTCGGCGGCAGTCTGTTTAAAAAAAAAAAAAAAAAAAAAGTATCCCAGACATGTGAGCTCAACTGCTGCCCTGATCTGCTTCGTTTTTCTCCGTCATTACTAAACGAAACGTGCGCAGGTCTGCAACAATGTTGATATTTGCCATGTGGCACTGGCAACAATGCAGAACTGGGGCATGCGCTGCTTGATCTCCGCTATGTTGGTCTGTGAGCGAGTAAATGACAGGCAAAGCGAAATGTCAGAATCGCTGGGAAAAAAAGACGGATTATGCGCTCGATTTTCATCTAACATTGCGTGTCGTGGAAAGTAGCCTAATGAACAAAAATGCGATATCACCGCATACCGCGCTGTTGAGCGGCTATGAGTCACCGCGGTGGGAATTCCCTCACCGCGACAGCCCTACACACCCCCATACAGACTATACTTTTTAATCACTCATTCTCTTCTTGGGCACCGCCCAAGGATCCTAAGACGAGGTATCGATTCTTCAGGTACCTCGCAGCTTTCTTGTGGGCACAGATGCGGGCATCCGAGGTGAAGGAGGCTGTGGGGGACGACCAGAATGGATACCTCGTCAATGTCAGTTTCAGTGTAATTTCAAACAGTTTGACAGGTCCAGTGCATCCCCCAGCGCCGCAGCTCCCACACGACAAAGGTGCATCTTGTGCCAGGCTGGCAAAAAGAAGAAGACAACCACATTGTGCGGCAAGTGTGGAGACCCAATTTGCAAAGAGCACACTTTTCATTGCTGTAGCTCATGTGCGTGAACCAGTGACACTGTGACTCAGTCATTTTTCTAGATGTTCATGTTCTAGTTCATGTTTCAATTTCATTCACCTGTGGTTGGTGTGTGTGTGTGTGTGTGTGTGTGTGCCATGCTGTATTCATTATAATGGACGTCTATGGGAGCTGTTTCTGTAATTGCAGAAAAATTAAAAAGCTGATAAAACCTGATGTTGTAGCTCATAAATGACATATCCCAGACCTAATAATCCCCGTTGAATATTTCACTTTGCATTAGAAAATGTACCAAAGTGAGGCTGAATATGACCCTGACCGAGGCACAAGATGAGAAGATCCGAGGGGCTGCTCCCAGACTGGCAGCTGGGAGGAAATGGATCCCATCTTTTATTTTTATATTTAACCAGATAAAAGCCCATTGAGATCAGGATCTCTTTCACAAGGGTGACCTGACCAAAACGGGTCAGCAGCATGAGACATCTGAGGCCGTACAGCAACCAAAATCTTCTCTCAGGCATGGAGACATTGTAAGAAAGGTGCAGCATGGAAGAGGTGGGTTTGGACTTGGGACAAGTCGACCCACATGGCACAAGGCAACATCAACCCAGAGGAGAAAGCTGGTGGTTGCTCAGGTGCAGCAACAAGAAGAGGCAGACAGATGCGCAAAGGCAGTCTCACAGTCCAAACAGGGCCAATGGACTAGCTGGGAAAACCTGGAGCATCGTAAGCTCACATGGAAGAATCTTTGGGAGATGGAAGGAAACCAAATCAGCTTCATCAGAGCCACCTATGATGTTCTTCCCACACCCAAGAACCTTAACCATTGGTTTGGTGAAGATCCTTCTTGTGCGCTTTGTCAAACCCCCGCAACACTGAGGCACATCCTCACTGGCTGCAAAACCAGTTTGTCCCAAGGCCACTACACCTGGAGACACAACCAGGTTCTACAAACATTGGCGATCACCCTGGAAGGAAGGAGAACTACCACCAATGCCCTCCCTCCCCGAGTGCCACATCCACAACCAATTTTATAAGAGCAGGACAACTCCCAGCAAATCCATCTCCACGAGTGGAAGCAACCCTCCTGGACTCTGCCTGGGACTGGAGAATGCAGGTTGACTTAGACCAGAGACTCATCTTTCCACCTGAGATCATTAGAACTAACCTCAGGCCGGACCCGGTCTTGTGGTCAACCTCTCAGAAGTTGGTATTCATTGTGGAACTAACTGTACCATGGGAGGCTGCAGCTGGTGAAGCATATGAACGTAAACGACTGAAGTACTCCGACATAGCAACCAAGGCAGTACAACGTGGCTGGCGTGCCCAGGTGCTTCCGGTTGAGGTTGGGTTAGGCGTGCGCGATCTGACGATATAAAATCGTAGAGAAACCGTATAGATCGCCTTTGCCAATCAGCGCAATGATTTTTTTAATGCTGGTTCCCGCCGATGCGGCAGACGTAGGGCGTCCTTAACCTAACCGACCAATCATAGCGAACTGTGCGTCGTGACACTTTCTTACACGCCTCCATGTTGTGTTTGTAAAAACTTAGAAAACGCATGGACAGCCATGGCTGAAAGCCAAGCCGACGAGCTGGTGAAGAAGAGGAAATCCACCTCTGTAATTTGGAATTGGTTCGGGTTTTCTTCTACCCTAACCCACTGCTGCTGGTCCACATCAGGAATGGGAACAGCAGCAGCGGCACCATCCACAGCACATCCATAGCGGCGCACGGGAGAAACTCACGGCCAGCAGCAGCACTCTCGGGTCGGATGAGGAAACCGCTAGCTCGTAAGCTAACTACGGTGCAAGAGAAAAGGGATGCACCGCGACAGTGACAAACATTACACAGTTGAAAAGTATTCGTTTAGGGCGCTCTGGTGATGGCAGTGCGTGACTGTGGCTGCAGTAAATGAACATGCTAAATGGCATCATGAGGTGGAGTCAAGTCGTCATCAGTGGTTCGTTTTTCTATTTCCGGTTGCTTCACTCTCACTGTGTCAGATGTCATTAATTAGATCATTATTTTTCATCTTGAATTGGGTTACAGTTGAATTACAATGTGTTGATTGCCAAATTCTTTCTTTTACTCCTTAGCTCCTATGAAAAAAAGTGGAAAAAAAATATTAACATTTGTTTTAAAAGGGGAAAAAAAAATGTCCCTTTTCAGAAATTAAGTTGCGTTTTAAATCAGGTGTGAGGGTTAAAAAAATAAATAAATCTTGGATGCTAGCTGGGCGTACGAGGGATCTAGGTCATTGGTTTGCTTTTAGGCAGCTTAGAAATTAATGTAGAGCAGCAATCAGAAAGGCCAAGTCTGATCATTATCTGAATGTGATTCTACTACTACTCAAATCCAACAAAATTCTGGAGGGCGGTAAACTCTATCATTGTAAATCTTCTGTTTTTAATTAGACTTCTATGTTTTCGCTGTCTATCTTTGTCACTTCTGTTAAGCTTACAGTATGTTCTAAATATTGTGTTTTGATCGTGTCTTCAAAAGTTCTTTTTTGTCTCGGCTATGTTGTAAATGAGGTTGTTTCCTCATACCTTCGAGTTTAAATAAAGGTTATAGGTAGTGTGGCACCTGCTGTGTCACGGGAGCAGTGGTGGTACTCTGTTCAGCATCATCTTTATTTCTGTTAATCCATGCTTCATACCATAAAATTGGAAATACTATAATAAGAGTAATAAATAACAATACACAGCTGGTTCCTCTTAACCCACAAAATCCTGGTAACCTGAATGGATGCCACGGCCGTTGTCTGTCCATTTTTCCTGTCTTATTTTAGCCACACCCTATGTTCTCGTTTTAGCCGTTGTTTTCTTCACTGAGGTTGAGATGAACCCCCTCCTGTTGAGAGAATCCCCCTTTGTAGTCAGACTTATGCCTCAGAGAACGGTGGTGGGTAACTAATCTTTCCCTTCCTCTGAAGGTCGTGGTCTTACTAGTTTACAGTGTGATAAGTGAATCCAGGAAGTCCTTTCTGCTATTTTAGGTGTTGTAAGTAGTACCAGATATGGGCCTTCCCCCTTGGACTGGACCAGTTTTTCTTTTCCTTTATCACTTTGATGAGGATCCAGTTTTCAGGTTTTACTGTCTTCAGAGATTCCTCCACAGGTTCACCTGGAACAGGCAGAAGAAATCTCTCTCCTTGTTAACATTTTGACCATGCATGTTTTAGCTGTGGGAGTACAAATGGTCTTACATTATCTCAAATGGAGTTAATCCTGCGCTAGTTGGAGTAATGTGCATGTTTAGGACTACTAGTGGTAAACAGTAAACCCAATTTTTCCCGTTTCTTCTATAATTTCCTTCAACCTTGACTTAATTATTCCACTGTGTCTTTCCACCCATTCTGCTGACTGTGGGTGATATGCACAGTGGTTTCTAAGGTCTTTTCTTAAGTTCTTCGTCATTAGGGAGATAATATTGTTTACAAAGTTTGCCCTGTTATCGCTGTAGATCTTTTCAGGAACTCCAAATCTAGGCTTTACTACTGAGAGTGCATCTGCCTGTGCAGATGGAAACACTTCAGCCCATTTGGTAAAATCCTCTATTATCACTTGGCAGAATCGTTTCCCTTCACATTAATTTAGTTCAATGAAATCCATACAAATATGTTCAGGGTAGTCTGGTTTAGGGAATTATCTTCGTTTTGGTCTTATATTGCCCTGTGGATTGTGTTTTGCACATATTTGACCTGTTAGACAAAAGTGTATTTTTTTAGTAATTAGTAAAACCATATGTTGTAAAAACCTTATTCATCATTGCTGCCATCCCTCCTGTTGAGACATGACATGGTCCTCAACACTGCAGCATATTTAAACAAGCTTTTTGGCAATATTTTCCTTCCGGTCATTCATACAAGTCTGACTGTGCATTGTAAATGGCACCTTTATTCTGCCATAACTATCTTTCTGTTTGTGGAGCAGTTTTTTTTAAATTTTTTTTGCATATCACATAACACTTGATGGTTTATTTCTATTTCAGCTGCTTGAACAGAATAATTTTTTTGGTAGTGGTTTTTAAAAAAAGTTCAGCTTCTGTTACTACAGCAAATCCTGTAGTAGGTGTCATGAGGTCTTTAAAAGATCAACTACAGCATTTATTTGATATAAAAGGGTTTCTTTGGTTGATGTGGGCATTCAGTCTTAAGTAGATCTAGCTTGTAATGTTAGCCACTAAGTAGTGACGTAGGTAGCTTGCTTATCGCTAAATAATGGAGATTATAAGTGAACTTGAGGCTACGATGGTAGATTTTGGCCTGCACTTACCTACTGCCATCATATTCTAGCGATATACCGCTCTAATTTATCAAGAAGATCACCTGTTTATTTGTAATACAAGGTTTTTAGCGTAATGTTAAAGCTGGGTGACCGTACGCTGTAAATATCTCGCGTTGCACCATGGGCGTTTTGTTTAATCAACGCTGTAAAGTTTATTTTAGCAAAAATAAATATACAGCGTGGCTATATTTATATCGTTTTCCTGTCTACTTTGTGAATGTCACATCAACAGATAACGTTTTTAGCGTTGTAACATGAAAGTCGAGTGACACCAGCGACAATACACAAGCGCTCTTTCAAGCTGCAACTCTTTCAAGTGCGTCTACGATTTGGCCCAGAGCCATTATTTATGCAAAAACCAAACCTATCCACCTCTTTTGTATGAATTTTAATACATGTTACATTTGCCAATTGTATATTTTCAATTCTGGTGGCAATGCTATGCCTTTTGCCTCCATTTGTCTAATAATAGTGACTATTGCAATGGTTATAATGATCATGATATTGCTAAAAGTCTGTTGCCAATTTCAGGACATTGATACTTTGCTGCCAGCCCTAAACATCCTGGACACCAGCCTGCCGGCAGAGAGGCAGCAATGCATTCTTGCAGCCTCCAAGGCAGCCAAGGACCAGCAGGGGAGGGGTCAGGTCTGTCCAAGGGACGACGAGCTGAGGGACCCCAAGACTGCCTTTGAGGAAGGTAAACATCTTGGCATTGCATTTATACTACAAGTAATGACAATGTGGTGCACTAGAGCTTTTGCTTGCCTGTTCACTGAGGTCATAACATGTCTCGTCTTCAGCAAAGAGGCGCTGCAGCTTACAGAGGCCGACTGAGGCCCAGTACTTGGGGCAGCTGGTCCCGACCTTCAAGTGACTGGTCGAGAACGACGTGGGCTACGTCAAGTAGTAAGCATTTACAAGAAAACCAAAGCAAACCAGGAACAATTTTCCCTTCACTGAAACTAACAGCGATGTGTGTGCGCATTTCAGTCTCGTCGACCGCCACTTCCAAGAGAGCCGGCAGCCGGAGAAGCGCGGGGCCATAAACGAGGAGTGGCTGAAGGACAGCCTGCTGCAGTATGTGCAGCTCTTTCCGCCCATCTCCTGCCACCTCCAGAGGAACGTGGACAAGGCCATTTACGGCATGGGCCGTTTCCGGTCGTTCACCTTCCTCGAGATGTGTCAGTGGTACAAGCGCCACCAATCTGACCCTCAAGCCGGCAATGCGCAGGAGCGGAGGATGGCGCAGGAGGCCCACAGCTCTGTCAAGCAGTGGCTGCTGATGCGGGAGAGTGACATCACCTCGAAGTCACTCAAACGCGTCAGACAGTATATACTGTACAAAGAGGAAACTACACTGCATTCTGTAACTATACTGCATTCTGACTGAGGCGGACAACGTCCAGGATTATCGGAGCCAGATCCTGTCCACTTTCGGGACAGTGCTGAATATGGACTCCACGAAGAAGGCAAGTTAACCAAAAGTGTGTTGCATACAAATACTCACAGGGAAACACCACGTTATGCAAAGCTAAACTGTATTTGTTTGTTTTGTTGTAGGTGGTGAAGAAGCTGTCTGGGGAGGGCCAGGGCTCGGCTGAGTGGTTCACCAGCATCGGCAACGAGCTCTCCCAGATCGTCAGCTTTGTGCTCACCTGCGAGGAGTCGGTGGAGAAGCTGGGGCCCATGTGTCGTGGGGTGATGGAGCGGTTCCGCCTCGCAAACCAGCCCGTCCCCCAGATCCTGTACACTGCTGCAAAGCACAGGGTCCGACCACGGTGGAGATCCTGTTCCAGTCCTGGGTGGACGAGTGGATGGTGGTGAGGCTGGACATTTTCCACTGGCTCCACCGCTTTGACGCCGCTCTGTGAACGGAGGCTCACTCAAAGTACGCCTCCTTCAAATCCGCGCTGGTCGGGGCGGTGCTGGCCTACAACCGCGAGGACCTCCAGCTCCTCATCGCTGCCATCAGGGCCAGAGACCCGGCCACCATGGAGGTGGTGAGTGACGAGGACGTGGTCCGGGGGGACGTCTCCCGGGACCAGCTGAAGCACCATGTCCGGCGCGTCACCCTCGGGGCCCAGGAGACGTTTCGCCTGGTCCACCTCCTCATCGAGGACCTGAAGGGTCCAGCAGGGCTTGATGAGAGCGGCGTCAGCCTCTTCAAGTCCCCTGGTAAGAAAAAAAACACCTCACACACACAAACACGCACACACACGTGCAAAATGACTACAGCTCAACATGTTTGTGTGTTTACAGCAGCCATTGATGAGATGTGGGCAGCCCAGCAGCGACACCTGGAGTGCATCCAGGACCCCCCAGGCATGGTCATGTATCGTGTTGCCCGCACCACCACCATCAACGGTGTGGACCTCCCGTATTACAAGGGCCTGTGTGGGAGCAACAGCCTGGAGGGGTTCCATAAATCGTTGCCAAACATGATTCCAGGTAATCTAAGGGGGAAAAATACAAAAAAAAAAAAAAAACGGGTACCGGGTGTACTCTGCGCCGCTCATTGACCGCCTGAACTCCCGCTGCCAGCAGCTGTTGGGCGAGCCAGTGGAGCGCAACTTCCGGGCCCCGGCTGATGTCCAGTCCGATGAGCTGCTCAGGCTGGAGTACCTCATCAGCCAAAGCACGGGGGAGGCGTTCTCGCTGGAGGGCATCGTCAGCGACGGTCCTGGGCAGGTGGAGGAGGTCGTTCAGCCTGGGGAGGTCGACCCAGACGCCGACGAGGCGTACCAGAGCGAGGAGGAGGACCGCACTGATGTGGAGCCCCACAGACTGACCAGCAGCGAGACTGCTTCGGTCAACCCTCCTGCCTTTGTGAGTCCAATACATACTGATAGAAGAGAATACAGCGATACATGTGACCCACTGAAAAAACAAGACATCGTATACATTAAAACTTGGGTGGTTGACATGACGCCTGATTTTACCGTAATGAAATAAAAATATTTATTAGAATGTGTTCTTTCTCCACATAACTCATTTTAGTAATTCAAAATAGGATGTTTAATGTAACTGTTTTACTTTTTGATTAAAAATATGTGTTATCTTATTTTTATTGCATGGTAAACATGCAAAAAGTCCTGTGGTGTGACTGTAATAGATTAAGTATGATATATGAACATATATAAAACAAATTAATTCCTCAAAATAAATGCTCAAAAAGGCTTTTAGCATTAAATTTATATATATATTCACTTTGCTAAAAGAAAGGTTTAAAACGCACAAGACTTGCATAATAATAATCACAGTAAGTTAATTTTTGTAATGAAAATGCTGTCCTGTGGCATGACATGAATGTTGAAGTTTTTTAAACAGGCAATTTTCATAGACAGTTATAGGGGTCCTTTTGTCAAGAGGAATCAGGAAGTCCCTCAAATATTGCATTGTCATTTGAAGATTGAAAGGTAAGTGTTAATCTCTTATTAATTTACAAATTTCATACTTTGTGTCAAGTCATTAACATGTCCACTTTTGTTAGTCCTGTTGTGTGACGGCTCTACTTTCAGAATATTAAAACATTTCTTTTTTTTTTTTTTAAAATCACCTGATAAGTTTAAAAACTGTAAATCCATTTAGCTAGTAAAATGCTAACACTCAGAAATGTATAGTAATGATTCAAAATGGCCTCAATTGTAAAAAATGTCCTGTTGTGTGACAGCATCGTCCTGCAGTGTGACACACTCAAGTCAGTTGTGTTACTAGTTACAAGCCTGTTGTTTTTCAAATTTAGGCTGTTTTAAGCATTTTACTATTTTTATTATATTGTATTTTATTTTGTAAAGGGACCATGTACAATTTTAAGCATACATTTTGCAATTTAAAGCATTTCAAAGTTAACTCAACGCTAATTTGTATCTCAGTCCTTTGCCATTTGCTCCCCTGTGTTATTATTGTTTGTTGTATATGGAAAGTTATTGGTCATTGAGAATTGTTTTGAAACTGTTTTTGTGTCTTAGGAATGAGCAGAGAAAGAACAAGGAGGTACCGTGAAAGAATAAATCAGGATGAAACCAGGCGTGAGGAGATCCTTAGGGATAGACGCAGAAAGTAAATAAGCTATTACAGGGACAGGCAGTTAGTGAGGCCTTTTTTAATTAAAACATTTTGTCATAAAAATAAAATGTGACTGTCTTATTTGTTTTATCAACAGATATAATGAAAAGGCAAAAGGGGAAATTACAAAAATACAAGTTGTCTGCCAAAGCAACACAAAGAGAAGCTTCGTGAGCAATGGAGGAAGGCAAAAGCAAGAAGCAGGAAGAGGGACAAGGATCTTGCAGCCATTTTAAATGACACTCCTCCATCACCTGAAGGCATAGATATGCCTTACCAGTATGCTGATGCCTTAAGTCCACCTCTTGAACCTTCTGCTCATGGTTCCCCACACAACCACACACACCAACACACACATGAATGCGCATGCACTCCTCTACGCCACACCCATTCTTCATCCTCTCGAGCTACTAGTCCTCCAGCTCCAAGTTTGCCAGCTACTAACCCAGGCATTATCCATCAACGCAGGAGAACTCACAAATCCAAATTAAGAGCTAAAATGAAGAGGCTGGAAAGAGAAAACAAGAAACTTAAAGCAAGCCTGGATGCCGAAAGAAAAGCATTTAGTAAAATGAGAGTTCAAAAGCATAGGTGGAATAAAGAAAGGAAAATAGGTCATCAAAATATGAGAAGACCATTAAAGAAAAGAGCTGCTGCAGAGAAGAAAAGTCAAGTCATTGCTTTTTTATCCAGGGATGAGAACAGTAGGCTCTTGGCAGGAAAAAAAGACACAGTGGGGCGGAAACACAAAATGCAGCGTCGTATTCTATCTAAAACTTTGATGGAGCTCCACTCTGAATACCAACAAAAGTGTAGGCTTGAGCACCGAATGTCATATAGGCAATTTGTAAGATACAAACCAAAATATATCACTGAGGCAAGGGCTAGCGATCGGAACACCTGTGCATGCTATCAACACGAGAACATGCGCCTGCTCATTGAGTGTTTGGTCCACAAAGGCTTGCTTTCAACAAAGAGCCTGTCTAATTTACTTTGTTGTATTACTTGTAATTCTGACCATCAACAGTGCAGGGAGTGTACTGACTGTTGTTTTGAGGAGGTGCAACTCAACACACACACACCAAGTGAGCTGACAAATTGGGAGCAGTGGCAGAGGGAAGAGGTGACTGTGGGAGAAAAAATGTACAAAAACTGGGTGAAGAAGCAGGTGAGTGGAACAGTGGAACAACTGGCTGAAACTTTTCAGCATGACTTGGAATCTATAGCTGCTCATCAGTTTAACTGGAAGCACCAAGCTGAAAAATTCAGAGAGATAAAAGAAAAAAATGCAGGAAAATGATCTAGTTTTACACATAGATTTCTCTGAGAATTATGCCTGTAAGCTGAATTCAGAAATACAAGCTTTCCACTTTGGTGGAAATAGGCAACAGGCAACCATCCACACAGTGGTAGCTTACACTAAAAAAGGATCTGAAAGCTATGCCACAATCTCAAAATCTCTGAGGCATGATGAGCGTGCTGTGTGGGCTCATGTAAAGCCAGTCATTGAAGACCTGCAAAATCAGCATAGCACACAGTTTCAGTCTCTCCACATTATCAGTGATGGCCCTGTAACACAATATCGAAACAAGGCAAACTGTTTCTTTATGAGTACTGTGCCATTTAATTGGGGATTCAAGAGTGTCACATGGAATTACAGTGAACGAGCCCATGGAAGAGGTGCTCCCGATGGAGTTGGTGCATGTGTGAAAAGGATGGCGGATAAATTTGTCCTTAATGGAAATGATCTGCAAACTCCAGAGGCCCTTTTTGACTTGCTGTCCACCAAAGATGAGACAAAAATTAAGATAAAATGGATAGAAGAAAATGACATAGAAGAATTTGATAAACTGCTTCCTCCTGTGCTACCAGCTGTCAAAGGAATACTGAACACACACCAGATCTTCACAACATCACCGGGACAGATTTCCCATAGATCAGTTAGTTGTTTCTGCAACTATCCAAGAGTGTGCAGCTGCTTCAAGGTCACAAAAGTTACCATGGCATGTCACAGTACAGCTCCAAATCAAGAGGCAAGCTCAGTGCCTCCATTGGATGAAGATGAGCAGGATGTGCTGAAAGTGGGGCAGTTCATCATTGTCAAATATGATGACAAGAAATATGTGGGCCAAATTTGGAGCATTCATGAGGATGGAATACAAGTTAATTGTATGGCACAGCATAGGCAGAAGAATGTTTTTCGGTGGCCTGAAAAGGAAGACTCCATCTACTACTCTCGAGCTGACATCATTGGGGCAATTTCAGAGCCTGAGCCCTGTGGTAGAGCAGCTAAATTATCAAACCTTGACTGGCTGATGTTCAACTTCTAGCTGCAAAGTATTGTGAGAAATCAAAACAAACGTGTCCAAGCTGTTCAAATTGTTCTTAAGATGTTGATGTGTTGATATTCCTTGATTTTGTGATTTAGTCTTTAGTTATAAATCTGATGTGATAGTTGTATTAAAATACATGAATTAATTAATCATATAGTAAGAGCAAAGATTTTAACTACATTTTTGTATGTTACATAATTTCCAAGAATTAATTTCTGATTGGCCTAGTAGCACCTTAATAAATTTCTACTACAAGTGTCTCGTCCTGTGGTGTGACACCATGTCATGTGGTGTGACATCACTTCAAATATAATTAAAAAGCTTTTATGAAGGTTTAGTTAATCCAGTGCTGAGGTGTCTTTAAAAAAAACAATGTATAATTTAAGTTAAAAAGAAATGGAGCATTTTCATCAAAACAATATCATTTTATGACAAAGTTCCATTAGTGTGAGCAATAAAACTGGCTACATTTAAAGAATCGAATTGAAAAACAGCTATAAATAAGTGCATGTACAGATTATTAATGATAGTTTACAGAAAGGGATCCTTAAACTTCAAATTCAAGTAATCTGTACTTAAAAAAATATATATATATATTTTTTATTTTACTGTAATGTGATGTCACACCGCAGGACAATTTATGTCTAGGCCTTTGGAAAAGCTTATGAAAAAGTGGAAAAAAGAAAAAATATCTGCTGAACACCAGCAGTTAAAGAAAATTCAGGATTTGAACTTTTGAATTTCATAAAAGATTTTTTGTAAAAAAAAAATACTGTTTCACATGAATTTGTCAAGTACCCACTTACCTAATTTTCTGTGTTTTACAGGACGCCGTCTGCAGTGACAGTCCTCTGCCCGGGTTCCAGAAGCTGGAGGCTTTCTGTGCTGCGCTGCTGGAGGTCGGCTTGACAGAGCAGAAGCTGCTCCTCAGCACAGCGGAACAGGGTCCTTCAGGCCTGGAACGCGGTGGAGGAGCATGACAAACATCCACAGCGGTACCACCAGCTCTACCGCACCCACTGGAGCAACACGCTCTACTGTCGGACCAAGAGGGACGACCTGGCTGACGCCGCCATGGTCCAGCGTGTAAAGATGGCCAAGAGGTACGCACCAGCTCAGCAGGACATCAGCCCGCAGCACAACCGGCTGATGTACGTGCTGGTCAAGCTGATGTGGCTGCGCAGCCCTCAGGCCTCTCGCTCCAGCCCTGAGAAGGTAAACATCCTCAAGGCGAATGAGAGGATCCAGCACCGGGTCTTGGTGGAGGACCCCATCCTGTGTAAAGTGGGCATCCTTCTCCCCAAAATAAATAAAAAAAACAGTGAGAGACTTCATCCGCCAGCAGGAGAGGCTGGTCAACCTCCACGCCACCAGGCAGCCAGCCGCCACCTCAAAGACCAGAAATTATGCAGTCGAGATTCCCACATTTGGGGAGTTCGCAGAGGTACGAACGAGTAAAGTGCAAAGGCGCATGTAGACATTTAGACTATTGTCCAAGGCGCATGTAGACATTTAGACTATTGTCCAATGAAAAAAATCATATTGTCTACATAATCACATTGTCTTGGGCGTTTTGTGACCAATGGGCGCGGCCAACTGTCTATAGCCAGCCTAGCAACCGCGGCAGAAACCGCTCGGCCAATCAGAAAATCGGAGGGAGTGGGAGATAGGTGGGATTGAGCCAGCGCTTAAAACTGTCAGACGGCGGATCAGCGGACATTACAAACGAGACGACCAAACTTTACAGCGATTTAACACCGGCCACACTTTTTTGGCTATCTTTACATTTTCACCAGCATTGAAAGCCAATATTATAGTGAATAGGTTGAGCACCAGCTTCGCCAACAGTGGATTTTAGCAGGGAGTCTGCCGTAGCACTTCAAGAGACCACCGAAAACTTCAGCTAAGGTAAGATATCATTCAATCGCTTTTAATATATCCTTTCTGTGAGTGTTATTTCTCACTAAGTCTAATGATAATAATGTGTACATTATTTTCCTGTCATACAAATGACGCCAAGTGCCATTGACAGTAATGTTACCTCACTTTGCTAGATTCAGATGTCATTCAACTGAAGGCTACGGGCTACGCTATAACTGTTGTTATTACTGTAGCTGGTGTCAAACGGGATGTTGAGATAACTACGATTTACTTTGTTGACTACTGCCGTTTAAAAATGTGCCGATAGCGGTCGTTTGTTTATAAGTGCCGCGGTGTTAAAGTTACGTGACTTGGGGTTGAAAACAGTGGCTGCAGGTAAACAACTTGTTAGCTGCTTGCTTTGCTGCTAGAGCTCTACATTGTATTTTTATGAGGGCGGACAGACACGAAAGCTTTTACATTGTCACAATTATGAGGGCTTTTGTACTGTTTGGTTGTATTACACTTGTTATATAATTGTAATACCTTGCGCAGTTGCCACTTCAATGACTTACAACGTATTGTTTTGCGACTACGACATTGTATCCGTTATGAAGGCGGACGGACATGAAAGCTTACATAGACACAATTACGAGAGCTTTTGTACCGTTTGGTTGTGTTAATCTGTTATAATATAACTTGACACTTCAATTAGTTAAAACATACGCTTATTCCCACACGCCGTTAGAGTCTACAGTATTTAGAATGTTCAGTGTACAGTCATTTTACCTCAGTTGGTATGTATTGTATGACACAGATTTCTGAATAATATGCATCCTATTCTAATACAAAGCTTTTATACTAGTCTCATGCCATTACTACATGTAACAATTTACTATTAATATCCTATAGTTATACAGATTTATAACTACAGTAATGCAATCGTATCAGCCTCTGTGCTTTTTTCCCCTCTTTAACTTGTAAACTAAACAACTGGTTATACTATACAGGCAGGCTGTGTGTGTGTTAGAGGATCCATTTGCTTCTGTAAACACACACACACTGATGCCTGTGCTGTCCATCCTGGACACAAGCTTCCCTAAGGACAGGCAGCAGTGTGTGCTTGGGATGACCAAGGAGGCCAAGGACTTCCTTAAGGCACATGCACGGGACCGTGAGACAGTGGACAGTAGGCTGAGAGACTCAGACAAGGCTTACAAAGAGGGTGAGAAGAGTGCATGCACAACCCTGTGCTTACAACTGCACTACTGTCTAGGCATGATTACTTTCATTTTGTTCCCCCTTATTTATCTGTCTATAGCTTTGAAGAAATGCCAGATCATCACACACTCTCCAACTGAGGCGCAAGTCCTGGGGCAGCTGGTGATGACCTTTGGCAAGTACACCAGCAAGAGCTTCAAGTGGCTGGTCGAGAATGATGTCGGCTACTGCAAATAGTAAGTGTGGTACACTAAATTTGATCGCCATGTGAATAGTGTTATAACTTAATAGTACTGTATCACTATGTTACATTACTATGCCATTTCAGCAAGCCCCTGCTCCAGAGCTGTCTGAGCAAGCGCCTCACACCAACAGGCCTCAAGTTCAATACGCCATCACACCGTCTTTGGCAGGGACCAGGGCACTGAAGACGAGGGCTGTGCAGAGGCGAGTGCGAAAGCCCTACGCCATCTTGCCCAAACCCCCACTTCCACCTGCATCACATTCATGTGCGTCTGCGCCACTGCCACCACCGCCACCACAGCCACGCCCTGTGCGTCTGCGCCACTGCCACCACCGCCACCACAGCCACGCCCTGTGCTCCTCCAAACCACCACCAGTGCAGCTTCAGCAACACAACAGCTGACAGCCTTTGTTCCACCAGCCCCACGACCGCTACTTCTCCCAGCTGCTGCACCGTTGCTTCTCCCAGCTGCTGCTCACCACGCACTTCAAGGTCCCTCACTTGCACCACAAGCCAGCCAGGTGTCTCCAGCCAGGTCTACGATCTACAAGAGAAAGATTAGAGCTGTCTGGGGCCACTGTGAAGGACATGAAAGTGCATCTCTGTGCACCCTGTGGCCAACCCACACAAGGCCACAGAAAGTACAAGAAAAAAAACCTTCTGTGACACCACCAAGAAGTCCACTTCAAAGGGGGTGTCTGGGAGGGTTTTCGAGTCATTTAATGACTTCAAAAGGCTGTGGACGAACTCCATGGGGGGGAGGATCAGACACAGTCACAGGCCTCAGAGTGAAATGACTGATACTGAGGCCCAGTGACTGATCTTGACTTGTCTGAACTTTTTTTTTTCTTATCTTTAATGTCCCTTTGTTGTTGTTTGTGTATATAGTTTCTTGTTTGCACTCCTACATGCACATGTATATAGTTCTCATTTTTATTGTTCACTTACACTTGATTTCTTGTTTGTTCCCATATCTGCTGTTGCACATACTCCACATGGCTCTTCTGTCTGCCCACTGCTCCTGGTCAGTCAGTCTATCTCACACACACTCTCCCTCCACCTCCTTGACTTAATAGACACTGTTGCAGAGGTAACAGTGTGTCATTTCACCCATAATCAATGTCTCCATCACCATGTAGGCCTCAAACCGATTTTGCACTTTGTACGCGCTGAGGCCCGTACACCATCGTGGTGTGGATATTTGTGCAATGTCAAACATGTGACATTATCATTAATGTTTCTTTTTAGTTGTTTTTCACATTCTTTCCATCAAGTGATAAAGGCTGATGACTGTGAGACATTAAGAATTGAAGTTGGAACTGCTGACATGAAAATTTACAAAATTCTGAGGAAAATGGTACAATTAAAAGTAAATTATTTGGTTTATATTTAACTTTCAACATAATTTAACTTTAGACTATGGCTGTACATCAACTCAACATCTGATTTTAAATAAGTTTGCTTGAATATATTGGTTTTCACTTTTTCTGGTTTCAACACGTTTCCGTGTATGAATGGGTCTCAATAAGCCTTCTTCTGAGCTGAAAGAGCACAAAGTGTCTCTTTGAAGTGCCTTGTGGTGACATTTGTTGTGATTTGGTGCTTTGACAACTGAATTAAATGCTAAAAAGTGCCAAACTAAGATTCATTTGAACAAGTGGATCAGGGGACAGCGTGAATGCTTAAACTATATTATTAATTAAACTATATTTTTGAAGTGCTTTAAGTGATATTTATTGTATTTGACACAATATAACCAAATTCATGGGGTGAAAAAAGCAAAGATACAAACTTATTTGACCCATCTCAGAATAAATACAATACTTCACTTGCACCATTAAGTTAGAACTCATATTTTTCTTTGAACAAGTTGATCAGGGGAGAGCGCGAACGCAGTCCCCCACTACCAGAAATTATGCAGTCGAGATTCCCACATTTGGGGAATTCGCAGGGGTCAGCACAGCCGGAGTGCAATGGCTGAGCCTCGCCCTGGGTGAACCACCTTCTTGATCATGGTGTCTCCCCTGCCAGGTAAGTATGAGTTGTACAGCTCACTGAGGGGGGAGTCACTCACACACATACTGAGCACACTGATGGTGCTAACAGTCTGTAAGCTAACTAAACCAGAGGCTACAGAGGCTGGGAGGATTCTACAAGATCTGAATACAGAGGAAACTCATCTGTGGACCGACACAGATTATTAACACTTTATTCCTACAAAAGACGGCTCATGTTTCCCATAATGCATTGCTGTACTTGCTCACAAAAAGCTAACTGAACATCACATCATTTTGTATGAATCAGCCTGTCTGTAAATGACCAACAGCCCAACAGGGAGTTCAAGGGAAACAAAGTGAATCTAACTACAATCATAAACTGTTTTGTTCACATCTCACATCCAGATAAAGTATAAAAACACACAGATAACATGTTCTGTCTGCTAACTGTGCAACCACTTCCTGTTTCTTTGTTCACTGGTGGGGGGATACTGACAGCCCTGCTACTGCTGCCTCCTGTTGTTGTGGAGTGTGAACAAGGCTGGATGGTTATGAATGGGATCTTACCACAATACACATCAAAACCACAAGAATTGTTCCAAATGATGTGGCATCAGATTTTATGTCTTCATGTATGACGAATGCATATTGTATTCAGTTACTTATGTTAGCTTTATTTTGTTTTACTTTAGTACTTTTCCTCTTGTAACTTAACTGTTGCACAGCAATTTCCCTTGGGATAAATAAAGCTTTCTGAATCTTGAAACAAAGAAAAAGTCATGTAGCAGTTTTTTCAGGCTGTAAAACCACACCAGCTTACAGAGCTCTATCGGTCTCTGGTGGAGAACAGAGGTAACTGCAGGATTCAACCATGAACTAAACTTCTGAGCCATTCATTACAGATGGTCCTAATGTTAACTTTAAACACACAATGCTTTCACCTACACTGCAGCTAATGAACCTAAAATTCTACCAATTAAATATTCTATTTAGTTCAATTAAAACCATAAAAAAAAATTTTTTAAATGTATATATATATATATATAAAAAAAAAAATAAAAAAAAAGGTAATAACAAGTTGAAACAATATAAAAATGGAGCTACGGGCATCTTTATGCTGATCTACTTCTCTTACATAAGCAAAACTGCAGCCCAGTGTGTAGTGGGTTGTTTGTTGGTGGCCGTGTATAGAGCTGCACAATCAATCAAATTTTAATCTCAATCTTAATTATTACTTTTCACATTTACCTTTAAAATGTGTGCTCCACCAACGAGTAAAAATCACATCACGCACTCCATGTTGATCACATGCTTGTTCCAGGCACGGCAACAAGAAGTTTCCTGGATGCAGTTTTAAAGAGTAGCAACATAAAGACAGATATACAAGCACAGAGAGAAGAGAATCAAAACAAAAATTAAACACCCAGCAAAGCAGAGGACAAATAGCTTGGTTGGAAATACTTTAGATTTAAAGCAAATATTGTTAAAGAATGCAAAAAGTTATGTAGAGTTAGAGTAGAACTAAATAATTTAACCATGTAAAACATGTCCACATGCACACTTATATATCTCATATGTATCTCTCTAAATTCAGCTTTATTTTTCACACTGTAAGGGGGGTGCACCGTTCCTGGAGATACTGCAATACCAGGTCGATGCGTGGAGTGGACGGAGCAAGCCCCTATTCCATCTCCCTGTTCCAAAAATCAATTTAATATATGGTCCCCGGGTAGGGGACGTATCAGATATTAAACTGATAAGAACAGATACTACACTTGATCTTAGCCAAAAGGCCGAGAAGCGATACCAGAGAAGGGTCGGAGGAAACGAAGTGATTCTCCGCAACGTTATTCTAACTCACGGTTTGACAAAACAAATCAAATACAATGATTTTTATGTCACAATTAAAACAGTAACAATGAATAATGTAGCGCCTGTTACGCTGATGTTGTTCCTAAAAAGTTATTTGAATTAACTAATGTCAACAAATGCGGCTTCGCGTCGCTTCCTGGTCACGTGGTACGCTGTAGTCCAATAGGAAGCATCGAAACTTAAACCCAGAAAAATAACACATTTCCTCACATACAAGTTACAATATGTGCATTACGTCAATATGTGCGTGTAAATTGTCTTTCAGTTAAGCTTCATAATGTCGAACGAATGTGTGCAGTTGAGGGAAAATAATGTTTTATCGATACAGACTGAACAGACAACGCTCCTGCGGTGGCCTCTAATGGAGAAGAGAGCTAACACGCTTCATGCTCGGCTCCCTAATTAATTACTCAGCGAATACCCAAACGCACCTGCTTGGTGCTGTAGGTGGTCAAACTAAAAACTATTTATAATAAAATAACCGTAAAATAATTTTAAGGAGCTCCACAACTTTGACCCAAACACCAACAATAACTTAAATACGTGTACTGTTAACGGTATTTAGCTAAAACCTTAATACCACCAGTCCAACAGTTAAAACTAACCGACACTCTCAGAGAGAAAACTTAATGAGGCTGTTAACAGTTAACATTCAATTTATTAGACGAAGATACAGCCAGTGGGAAACAGTGAGAAACATGGACCTGTTGAAAATGTCCGCACCTTCAAACTGTCGAGGTTAATTAAACCGCTGCTAGCTTAATTAGCTAACCTCAACCGCCCTGCTGCGTCAAACATTCACAACGCGCGATGAAAAATTAAACCAACTCAACGATATTTTACTATCTAAAATGTTAACACAATAGTCATTCTTACCTAAAAGAACAATAGAACATATTAAGTTAACATGAACTCACTAAAGGTCGTCCTCCAGTCATCACTCGTTACTCCCGTGACAGAAAACCGCGAGCTAGCATCGTTACCAACGTGTTTCAATTAACGCATGCGCAAACGTCTCAAATTGAACACACCTTGTAGCCAATTATCAAACAGAAGTTTTATCTCCAATTTAACTAAAAAAAAATCTATTTGAAACGCCTCATTATGTTAACTTTGCTTGTTTACCTCTAAATAAAATTGAAGTTGATTTTTTTTTCTTCTAATAATGACAGCTATCTTAAATGAGCTTTAAATGTAAAACAAAGCACATGGTCAATTAGCCTTTTTTTTTTTTAAGAAAAAAATATATATATTTTAAAGGAAATTATCACAACTAGAGTTTTTCTGGAAGAGATTTAAATAAGTTTTGAATATGCATTGAAAATAGGTTACATTTTAATTTATTTTCTTTGCACAAAACTTAAATTAAAAACCTGAAGTCTGCACACTGAAGAAATTTCCACCTAATAACCAACTTGGGTTGGTCACCCCAGTGGAACATTATTTCTAGTATGCAGGTTTCATGTTTTCAGCTGGAGATGTATGCCTTTTGTTCTGTATACTACATACTTGTATCTTGATCATGGACATTCAGAACGGTTGCATGCACAGGTAAGTCCAGCTACAGTTGTACTCGTCCATTTAACTGGACCACCATGCTGTTCCAGTGTACATGCGCTGGATACTCTGTAGAAAACATTCATGACATTCTGCTGCCTCCAACTTTCTCTGTGGGACATCATGGTGCATGTAAGTACAGCTGAAATTGCTGCCAAGATGTTGTCTTTAAGTTACTTGAAGGGTGATTTTCTCAGATCAGGCTGCGTTTATAAAAATCAGGATTTTATTAGAGCAGAGCAACAGCCTGGACATGCTTTAAGTGACCACGAGTTGACACGTAGTCTTAATGGGCTGATTTTCAGTTTAGCCGTCTGACAAAAGAAACAGAAAAATATGTGAATGAGAGCAGATTTATTGGGCATTCTGATGGAAATATACACTCATTCTTTACTGTTTCTACTAAAAGATGCAAAATTATTAAACATTGTAGCATGTGTTTAGTGCACCAACCCGTGTCAACTTAGTATAGATAGATAGAGCGAGAGAGAGAGATATATATACAGGACTGTCTCAGAAAATTAGAATATTGTGATAAAGTTGTTGATTTTCTGTAATGCAATTAAAAAAACAAAAATGCCATACATTCTGGATTCATTACAAATCAACTGAAATATTGCAAGCCTTTTATTATTTTAATATTGCTGATTATGGCTTACAGCTTAAGAAAACTCAAATATCCTATCTCAAAAAATTAGAATAGTTCCTCAGACCAAGTAAAAAAAAAAAGATTTATAACAGCAAAACAAAATCAAACATTTGAAAATGTCCATAAATGCACTCAATACTTGGTTGGGAATCCTTTTGCACGGATTACTGCATCAATGCGGCGTGGCATGGAGGCAATCAGCCTGTGGCATTGCTGAGGTGTGATGGATGCCCAGGATGCTTCAATAGCGGCCTTTAGCTCATTAGCATTGTTGGGTCTGGTGTCTTTCAGCTTCTTCTTTACAATACCCCACATATTCTCGATGGGGTTCAGGTCAGGGGAATTGGCAGGCCAATCGAGGACAGTAATGCCATGGTCAGTACACCAGTTACTGGTGGTTTTGGCACTGTGGGCAGGTGCCAGATCATGCTGGAAAATGAATTCCTCATCTCCATAGAGCTTTTCAGCAGACGGAAGCATGTAGTGCTCTAAAATCTCTTGGTACACAGCTGCATTTACTCTGGGCTTGATGAAACACAGTGGACCAACACCAGCAGCTGACATGGCTCCCCAAACCATCGCTGACTGTGGGAACTTCACACTGGATTTCAAGCAACTTGGATTTTGCTCCTCTCCAGCCTTTCTCCAGACTCTGGCGCCTTGTCTTCCAAATGAAATACAAAACTTGCTTTCGTCTGAAAAGAGGACTTTGGACCACTCTGCAACTGTCCAGTGCTTCTTTTCCATAGCCCAAGTCAGACGCTTCTTCCGTTGTCTTGAGTTCAGAAGTGGCTTGACCATGGGAATACGGCTATTGTAGCCCATTTCCCGGACACGTCTGTGAACAGTGGCTTTTGATACCTGGACTCCAGCTTCAGTCCACTGTCTTTGAAGCTCCCCCAAATTCTGGAAGCGACTCTTCTTCACAATGCTGTTAAGGCTGCGGTCATCTCTCTTGGTTGTGCAGCGTTTCCTGCCACATTTCCCCCTTCCAACAGACTTTTTGTGGATGTGCTTTGAAACTGCACTCTGTGAACAGCTTGCTCTTTGAGAAATTTCTTTTTGTGTCTTACCCTCCTGATGGAGGGTGTCAATGATGGTCCTCTGGACAGCAGTCAGATCAGCAGTCTTCCCCATACTTGTGATTTAGTTTACTGAACCCAGCTGAGTGTTTTTCAAGGCTCAGGAAACCCTTGCAGGTGTTTCGAGTTAATTAGAGGATTCAAGTGATTCGTTGAACACCCTACTAGTATACTTTTTCATGATATTCTAAGATTTAGAGATAGGATATTTGAGTTTTCTTAAGCTGTATGCCATAATCAGCAATATTAAAATAATAAAAGGCTTGCAATATTTCAGTTGATTTGTAATGAATCCAGAATGTATGACATTTGTTTTTTTAATTGCATTACAGAAAATAAAGAACTTTATCACAATATTCTAATTTTCTGAGACAGTCCTGTATATAGGATTAGTTTATTGAATGTCCCATCTTGTTGACAGCCTCAGTGTTGCATTTACAGTCCAGTCTGCTGACCAAGTGAACCCTCAGGTATCTGTAATCCTCAACCACCTCCACACCGAGGATGGAGACAGTGTTTAGCGGATTGCTGGTCCTACTAAAATCCACCATCATCTCTTTTGTTTAGTTTGTATTCAAGATGAGGCCTACTTCTTTATGCTCAGTGACTGCAACACAAGGCATTTGTTTAAAAAAAAACAAAAAAAAACAGCATCACAGCTTTGGGCACAGGACGTGTTGCAGATGTCCGCTGTCACTCAAACTTTCATAGGGCCTGGGTAACAGTGCCGGGAGAAAGTGCAACTGTCGATTCACATCCAATCACGTTTCACCATTTCCATTTTTCCATCTTTGCTCACAGCCAATGAAGAAAGCCTAATCCCATAAATCGCCGCAGTCGAAGAGCCAATCGCGTTCCAGTATCTACCTGACGGAGCTTCGCCAGAGGCCGGAGGTTAAGTGGTTTACAGCGGTTTAGGAATTAAAAAGTTGAAAATTCAAAGCACTTCACGCTATTATTTAAGGTAAGAAACCGACAATGTTGTTATGTTTAGTTGTGGTCACGTATTACCTGTCCTAGCCTGTACGAGGGATAGCGGTCAGTTTCATTCATTCTAATGAACGTTGTAAATAAAGTTACAGTCATCATAGAAGAATAGAAAAATACTTTATTTATCCCCCAATGGGGGAAATTCAAATTCGTCAAGTAGCTCAACATTTTTTTAAAAATATTTACAATGATTAAATTAACAACAATTATAATACTACTGACTAATGACTAAATGGCAAAATAAACAAATAAATAAAAATCAATCAATCAATTTGAGAAGAACTCAGCAGTCACTGTTATAAAGCCTTATGGCTGTGGGAACAAAGGACCTTCTGAACCTCTCAGTCCTGCAGCGCAGAGATGAGCCTCTCACTGCAGCTGCTCCTCTGTCCTGTCAGGATGCTGTGGAGAGGATGTTTATTATTCTCCATCACAGAATCTAACTTCCTCCTCATCCGTTTCTCCACCACAGCACCGAGAGGGTCCAGCCTTCTGCCAACAACAGAACCAGCCTTTTTCACCAGTTTGTCCAGGCGCCTACAGTTTCTGTCTGTAGTGCAACTCCCCCAGCAGACAGCAGCATAGAACAGTGCACTCTCAATGATAGTGTGATAAAACATGCACATCATATCACTGCAGACATTGAAGGACCGGAGCAGTCTCAGGAAAAAGAGACGGCTCTGGCCCCTCCTGTACACTACGTCCATGTTGGCAGACCACTCCAGTTTATTATCCAGCACCACCCCCAGGTATTTGCAGGTGTGAACAGTCTCTATCTCCCCTCCATCAATGCAGGCTGACTGGTATGGGGTTTTCGATCTCCTGAAGTCCAAATGTCAAACTCATTCAGTCATGATGTATATTAATACATTGTTATGCTTAAATTAAGTTGGCTAATATAGCTAGCTTACAGGTGAAGTCGTACCATCCTTATATGTCTGAATTAACGTTAATTAGTAGCCTATAGATTTGGGCGCAAGTTCTTATCTGAGGTAAATGAGGCAAAATAATTTTGCCTGTCCATTTCAGCAGTCATTCAATACATAGGCCAAGAATAGAGTTAACGTTAATTAGTAGCCTATAGATTTGGGCGCAAGATTTGAGGCAGTGATTGTGCTGTAGTCTGCAACATGTTAGGTGGGGGAGGGGATGTTTATTAGCGTGTTTACCTGAGCTGGGACATGTTCATGTTTTGATGTCTGTACGGAGAGAAGTGTAAATGTAGGCAAATTGTAACCTTATGCAACCAAATTAGTTGGTAATAATCTTATTTTTACGGTGTTCTAACATCATACCCACATAAACCACATTATTCCTTCCTCCATCCCCATCCAAAAACACTGAGATGGCATATGTGCTATGTGAAATAAATGTATGGAACAGATTAACTACTCAGTTCTGCTGAATAGACAAACTTTGTATTTTGCCACACTCTTATTTTCTATTGGAAGATGGCTTCCAATCAAAAGAAGCAGAGGGCTATGAGCGATGATGAATGGATGGCCCGCCAGCGCAGATTTGCTACACAGGCGGTCTGGCCTTCTGAAGCGGGAAACAGACCGCCACCACGAAAGAAGAAATGGCATGACCTGTACCAGAAGGTAAACTTTGACATGTATATAAACACAGGAAAGCCATGTCACATTTAGAGGGACCAGCTTGATTCACTGATGATTCACTGTCATATGTTACAGATTGAGATGTGTCCACTGCAACAAAGGGGGCAAACGTCTCCGTTGGGGGGGACACAGACATGCCATTGTGGTTTCCATATGAAGAAGGTATAAAAAGTGTTGATGGTTATTGATTGGTTGATGGTTATGTTAATGTATGATGGTATATTGTGTATTTTTTTAATTTAATTTCCCATTCTGTGAAACTGTAGGCTTCTAGTTTGGCCCCCGAGACATCCACATTACAACCTGTAACACCAGGGCAGTCAGGAAAACCATCTGTGAAGGCACCTGTAAAGCCCGCTTTGGCATCGGTAAGTGTCTTTTCAGAAATTTATGTTATCATATATTATAACATTTTAAAATGCTTAACGTTGTTATTTTTTTCTTTCTGTCAGTTAACAAAGCCGCGGTATGGTGGGTCCCATGGTGCAGCTTTGAAGCCAAACCTGGGTGTAGCAAGGACGCATTCAAGCCCAGCATCTAGGACACCATCGCCTGCCCATCCCAGGCTGGATATACCAACTGTTTCTTCCCTGTCTCTTCCTCCCTCTGCTGCATCTGCGTCGCCTGCCCGCAGTCCCAGGCTCCATATTCACACCGTCTCCCCACTGTCTCTTCCTCTTTCTTCTGTGTCTGAAGCCACCTCTGCTTCCTGTGCATCAGGAGCTGCTTCTAGAGTTGTGAGAAACTCTTTAATGGATTTTTTTTCTTCACACTAATATTGTTGGATGACATAAACATGGTACATTTTAAACAAACATTGGCTTGTAATTCTGTTTGTGTATTTTAAATCATAAGGAAGTGTCAGCCGCTGCCTCCTCTCACCCCTGCGATCAGCTCCATCTGTGTTCCCTCTGCTGCCTCATCTTCGGCTGGATCCTGTGTCCAATCTGTCGAGGATATGGCGACTGCTCTGGGTTCAGAGTCTGGATGGCTTCCCACAAAGTTGATGAAAACCATACCCCCACAGGATCAGAAGTGGATTTCAGCAGCATCGGCTTCGTACAGACCTGAAGCTGTGGTATGATCCACCAGAGCCAGCTCTGATTTATCATCAAGGCCCGACTCCAGAGCGCTTCTTTACACACAGGCTTCTACTCTGGATGCCTTGATGATAACAGAGACGCTCTGGTGCAGTGGGTGCAAAGCGGCCTTTATTTCCACCAGCAAGGCCATCTTAGACCAGCTGGACCGAGCCCACAGACTGGAATTTAGGCTGATCGTAACTCGCAAGTGAGAATACTGAGATTATTTAGCTTGTGTAACAAATGTTTGTCATGTAAAGCACAATTGAAATTAGCTGGTTTTAATGTTTATGTCTCTCTTTTCCTTTGTTTTATTCAGATATCCCTGTGACATGCGGGTCATATGGTTCCTGAGGGAGAGGGCCCTGGGAAACAGCCCTTCTCGCCTGGTGAGGCAGCTGCAGGAGAACAACATCGAGGAGTGGCTGAAGCGTGTTTGCCGGTATCTCGGTGCCTGCTCCGACTTCACCTCCCAGCCAAGCTTGCTCCCTGTGAGGTTTCAGGAGCCACCTGAGCCTGAAACAATCCCCTCCCACAGGTGGATGTTGGCCGTTTATGGCAGGGATATCTTGGGCAGGCTGGACTACATTAAAGCCAGCATAACGTCCACATATGGCGGCATCTTGAAGATGGACTCCACCAAAAAGGTAACTGTTTTTACATTTTTAATATTAAAATAATTGAAAATAAAGTAGTAGTAGTAGTAGTATAGACCTAAAATATGAAAGTAATGTTTCATATATAGATAGTTAAGCATCACTCACTGTCTTTTCTGTGTGATTACAGATCACAAAGAAGCTGTCAGGGTTTGCAAAGGGGACAGCTTTGTGGCTGATATCTGTTGGCAATGAGGTGGGCCAGATCCTCATCAGTGTTCTGACAGCTCAAGAGGGTCCTGCCCTGGACCGAATGGCAGCTGGCCTCATCCAGAGCTACGCTGATGCAGGTGTGGCTCCACCTCAAGTCCTTTATGTGGACCGTGACTGCTGTCGGGAGGGCAGACCATGCTCAAGCAGCGATTTGGTGGGTGGCCAGACTTGGTGAAGCGGGACATCTACCACTTCATGCGGCATCTGGTTGCACGAAGGATGGACATCCACTTTACCCCATTGTCATGGCGCGCATGTCGTGCTGCATTTTTGAAGGTGTCCCTGGCATCACCAACACTATTGTAGACCAACGGATCTCCAAGCTCCTTCTGCTCCATCATCCATGATGGCCACTGTTACCGCCCATGGTCCATCTTCTACAAGGACCACATTCACCAGATATGGACCAACCTCAACAATGAGCCGTTACGCCACCTCTGGTCCATCCTCCACAACCACCTCCATCCTTCCTCTCTCGACCACCCTTGCTGTCTGATGCTGCAGCCATTGCACCCCCAGCAGCGCAACCGGTGCCTGAGCAACCGATGGCAAGACTTTTTGTGACAACTGCATTGTGATAATTGTGTTTTTCGTCTCCCTGTGATATTGTATCTTTTTTTGACATTGATCCATTGTTATATTTTACCAGGCTGTGGATGCGCGCAGTGTGCCAGGGATGGACAGAGTGGACAGTCTGGCTACTTGGTGGGGCTTCGCATGGAAAGTCGGCAAAAGCTGAGGCACCAGCATGCCAGCAATATAATTGCCCTATGGCAAAACCTACTGCCATATGACCAGCGGAGAGTGGCGTACGCTGCGCGGCACCAGGTACGCCTTACGACAGGTGCTCAAAACCAAAACCTGAATTCACGCCTGGTGTTGACAGCATGACCCGTTGTGTCCTGGGGTCCCCTGCCCAGAGGCCAGACAGTTGCCGTCTGGTAGAGTCCATTGTTAAACTGTGCGATATTCACAGGAGCCCCCCCCTCCCCCCCCCCCCCCCAAAAAAAAGGGGGACATCAGGCGGTAACAAGGTGGACCCCAATTCTTAGGGACTACAGCAAGATCCGCCAACTGGTTCTGGGCAATGGGACTTATGGAGAACACGACCCTTCAATTGTTTGAGGTCAATCAAACAACTTTGGTCCAGTGGCACAACAGGCGGCTGAAGGGCAGGGTTGTGCGTGAACGAGTTCAAAAGAACGCGTTCATTGAACACGCTCATTTTTTCGTGAACGTTGAACTGAACGCAACCCATTTTTTAATAAAGAACTTGAACGTGAATGAGTTCACATTATGTGTCATGAACGGCAGACATCACTGTAAATGAACGTTGGAATTTGTTTTCCATTGAAAACTGAGAGACATCTGTTTTCTCTTTTGAAACGCAACGAGAGAAAGTTCCTCACTCCTATATTCTCGCTGGTGCCACTTAAATTATGTATCAGACATAAATGGTTTTGACAGAGAGAGAGAGAGAGCGCGCTGCAATTAAAAAAAAAAAAAAATCTTACTTTTCTGTGTAAGATATGTCCACCTGCGCAGCAAAAACAAGTTAGGACATCAACAACATCCTTCTCGAATTTGAAACTGGTCTACCTTGTCTGTACTGCCGCAAGTTTCATCACCTGGTAAGAAACCCACAATTGCAGTGTCATGAGCAAATGTCTACAATGAGCAGTTTCAAAGAACATATAGTGATTTCTAGCTCGTAGTGTGAAAAAAAGTATTTATTTGAATATCTCACGAAAAAAGTCAAATGAACTGAACTTTGAACTAGTTCAGAATTAAAATTGTGAACTTTGAACGTGAACTGTTCACTTTGAGCATGTATGAACTGAACTTGAACTAGTTCAGAAAAGCTGTGAACTGGCACAACACTGCTGAAGGGGCAGGAATGTGCCATCCTGCTGCAGGGAGTGAACTTGCATGGCCCCATTCCTATTGCTGGTCAACCCCTTCCCCCAGTCTGTAGAGCATCAGACTTAATCTGAAGGTCCAGGGTTCAAGTCCCTGTTCAGATGACGTACAATTAATGTATCACTTAACCTGTACTTCCCTTTATGCCTGCACTATTTCTACACCGTCACCTCTGACTGAGCCTGACTATTGGTTTTCCTTCTTGTTAGCTTTGCTGTCAGCTGTATTGTTTTATCCTCATTTGTAAGTTGCTTTGGATAAAAGCGTCTGCCAAATGCATGAACATCCTAAAGCCGGCTGTCGACAGTTAAAACACAATTTAAAAACGTACGTGCACAAATAATTTACACAATTGTCTCATCTTTCAACTCTACTTTCCTCTGGGTCACCTTGTATATTAACAATTCTGAAGTTAAAAAATAAAAATCACAAAGCAGAGTGGAGCTTCTGTGTTACCTGAGGACTGACTGACCTCTGCAGTAAATTCATTTCTACCCAGGATGGTGTTTCCACTGCAGCTTTTCCCTGCTCCAGTCTTCACAACAAGAACCAGTCTGACACAGAGCAAAAAAACAAAAAGGTGATGAAGAAATAAAACTCTCCAAGCTGGAATGTACACTTTCTATATCTGCTAACCCTGACAATGAGAATAACACGAGACAGACAGATTGTCTTCCCAAAGCAGATGTCACTATGCTGCTCACTCGTCAAGCCTTTGAAAGGAATAACAATTCTGGAATAAAGAACCTTTGGCTTTGCAGCGTCTCACTTTGAACTGCAGATGTAGCTCATCCATTTCAGACTCCCTTTCATCAAAAGACTATATTATATGACTGGCACAGAGGGTGGTTACAGTCTCTGCTTATAAGCTGATACTCCCCACCATCTAGTTTAGAACTGAAAAAGCCTTTTGGATGAGAGGTGAAACGTCTTCAAGATCCAAGAAGAAGTCCAGTTGCCCTTATTCAAGCTCTTATGATTACCATGACCTGGATGACCGAGAATCTTCATCAACACATGAGTGTATCCTCACGTCTGACATCCAAAGAAAATAAGAAGAACACACAGATAACATCTTTCTGCTATCATTGCAAACATTTGCTGTTTCTTTGGTAACGGGTTGGAGATACTGACAGTCCTGCTGTCTCCTGTTGTTATGGAGTGTGAACAAGGCTGGCTGATTATGAGCGGGAATTTAACACAATGCACATCAAACCAACAACAAGTTGTTCCTGATAATTATGTCTTCATACAACAAGAAATAAGTAAGTTATGGTTCCACCTGTCAGGGTGTAAAACAGCCTACAGAGCTCTATCGGTCTCTGGTGGAGAACAGAAATAACTGCAGGATTCAACCATGAATAAACATCTGATCCATAAAACCATAAAACACTACTTCAAGTACAGTACAAATACTTATTATTCCACTCTTGGCTGTTGTAACAATGTTCAACAGCCTCAACACAAATTATTAACACATATTTTATGTATTTTTCACAAATTAATTCTTCCTTTTCTATTTTTACAAACTGCGTCTCTGCATTTATTTACGGACTAAACTTGTGATACTTTTCACCATTATTCTATATGGAATACTTTGTGTTTTTAAGACCAACTGGTTAACATTTTAAATCTGGTTGTATTTTAATGAGTTTGATTGTCACAGCTTAAATGATTATCGATTTGAACTGAACCATATCTTTGGAGAGGCTTAAACTTATATTTGTTGTGATCTAATGCTATTAAAAGTAAATCCAAGTTGAATTCAGTAAAAAGTAAAGATTTAAGATTAATTTCATGCAAACCGATGTGAAAAACTGCTCTATATGACTGTTATTACATTGAGCTCTAAGAGTAGATATTTATCTTTGAACAAGTTGATCAGGGGAGAGCGCGAACGCAGTCCCCCACTACCAGAAATTATGCAGTCGAGATTCCCACATTTGGGGAATTCGCAGGGGTCAGCACAGCCGGAGTGCAATGGCTGAGCCTCGCCCTGGGTGAACCACCTTCTTGATCATGGTGTCTCCCCTGCCAGGTAAGTATGAGTTGTACAGCTCACTGAGGGGGGAGTCACTCACACACATACTGAGCACACTGATGGTGCTAACAGTCTGTAAGCTAACTAAACCAGAGGCTACAGAGGCTGGGAGGATTCTACAAGATCTGAATACAGAGGAAACTCATCTGTGGACACACACAGAAATTTAACATTTTGTTCCTACAAAAGACAGCTCATGTTTCCCATAATGCATTGCTGTACTTGCTCACTAAAGGCTAACTGAACATCACATCATTTTGTATGAATCAGCCTGTCTGTAAATGACCAACAGCCCAACAGGGAGTTCAAGGGAAACTAAGTGAATCTAACTACAATCATAAACTGTTTTGTTCACATCTCACATCCAGATAAAGTATAAAAACACACAGATAACATGTTCTGTCTGCTAACTGTGCAACCACTTCCTGTTTCTTTGTTCACTGGGGGGGGGATACTGACAGCCCTGCTGCTGCTGCCTCCTGTTGTTGTGGAGTGTGAACAAGGCTGGATGTTTATGAATGGGATCTTACCACAATACACATCAAAACCACAAGAAATGATGTGGCATCTGATTTTATGTCTTCATGTATGAAGAAACAAAGAAAAAGTCATGTAGCAGTTTTTTCAGGCTGTAAAACCACACCAGCTTACAGAGCTCTATCGGTCTCTGGTGGAGAACAGAGGTAACTGCAGGATATAAACATGAAATAAACATCTGATCCATAAAACATGGTCCAAATATTTAAAAAATACTTTAAAGTAGAGTACAATTTAGGGATGTCCCGATCAGGTTTTTTTGCCCCCCCCCCCCCCCCGAGTCTCAGTCATTTGATTTTGAGTATCTGCCGATACCGAGTCCCGATCCGATACTTCTACAGTACATTAAAAAAAGAAGGACGGTGAAGAAACAGATCCAGGATGTCCCTGATTTTTTTTACTTTATTCACTTATTTTATCATTTAATACTTATAAACAGAGCACTTCTGTGAGGCAGCTTGAACAAAAAAAGTAATCAAGTAATAAACAAATTCTTCACATTGTAGTTTAGTGCAACAATGTCTAATATAAAAACGAGCAGCAGCTCAACCTGAAATACCTGGCAGGCATGTAAACAAATAAGCAAAAAGTGCCACAGTGTTATAAAGTAAGGCCAGTAATGTGCTTTTTAGAACTGCACTCCTAATTCTTACTCTCCTCCTCTGGCTTCACAGAAGGAAATGTACGTTTTTCTTGATGAAAACCAACAGCTCTAACTTGTCAGGTTTGAGCCCGTTCCTGTCCCGATCATGTGATCGGAACATCTCGAGTACAAATACTTATTTTTCCACTCATGGCTGTTGTAACATGTTCAACAGACTCAACACAAATTATAAACACATATTTTTATGTTTTAAGTATTTTTCACACATTAATTCTTCACTTTCTATTTTTACAAAACTGTGTCTCTGCATTTATTTACGGACTAAACTTGTGATACTTTTCACCATTATTCTTTATGGAATACTTTGTGTTTTTAAGACCAACTGGTTAACATTTTAAATCTGGTTGTATTTTAATGAGTTTGATTGTCACAGCTTAAATGATTATCGATTTGAACTGAACCATATCTTTGGAGAGGCTTAAATGATATTTGTTGTGATCTGATGCCATTAAAAGTAAAACAAAGTTATATTCAGTAAAAGGAAAAATAAGGAATCAAGATTAATTTGATGTAGAAAAATGTGGATAGCTGCTCTATATGACTGTTATTAGATTGAACTCTCAGAGTAGATATTTATCTTTGAACAAGTTGATCAGGGGAGAGCGCGAACGCAGTCCCCCACTACCAGAAATTATGCAGTCGAGATTCCCACATTTGGGGAATTCGCAGGGGTCAGCACAGCCGGAGTGCAATGGCTGAGCCTCGCCCTGGGTGAACCACCTTCTTGATCATGGTGTCTCCCCTGCCAGGTAAGTATGAGTTGTACAGCTCACTGAGGGGGGAGTCACTCACACACATACTGAGCACACTGATGGTGCTAACAGTCTGTAAGCTAACTAACCCAGAAGCTACAGAGGCTGGGAGGATTCTACAAGATCTGAATACAGAGGAAGCTCATCTGTGGACCGACACAGATTATTAACACTTTATTCCTACAAAAGACGGCTCATGTTTCCCATAATGCATTGCTGTACTTGCTCACAAAAAGCTAACTGAACATCACATCATTTTGTATGAATCAGCCTGTCTGTAAATGACCAACAGCCCAACAGGGAGTTCAAGTGAAACGAAGTGAATCAAACTACAATCATAAACTGTTTTGTTCACATCTCACATCCAGATAAAGTATAAAAACACACAGATAACATGTTCTGTCTGCCAACTGTGCAACCACTTCCTGTTTCTTTGTTCACTGGTGGGGGGATACTGACAGCCCTGCTGCTGCTGCCTCCTGTTGTTGTGGAGTGTGAACAAGGCTGGATGGTTATGAATGGGATCTTACCACAATACACATCAAAACCACAAGAATTGTTCCAAATGATTTGGCATCTGATTTTATGTCTTAATGTCTGAAGAAACAAAGAAAAAGTCACGTAGCAGTTTTTTCAGGCTGTAAAAGCACACCAGCTTACAGAGCTCTATCGGTCTCTGGTGGAGAACAGAGGTAACTGCAGGATTCAACCATGAACTAAACTTCTGATCCATTCATTACAGATTGTCCTAATGTTAACTTTAAATACACAATGCTTTCACATACACTGCGGCTAATGAACCTAATATACTGCCAATGAAATATTCCATTCAGTTCAATTAAAACCAGTAAAAATATAGTTTAAAAAGACAGCAAAAACAAGTTGAAACAATATAAAAATGGAGCTACGGGGCATTTTTATTCTGATCTACTTCTCTTGTTTGAATCTGGCATCTTACATCAGCAAAACTGCAGCCCAGTGTGTAGTGGGTTGTTTGTTGGTGGCCGTGTATAGAGCTGCACAATCAATCAAATTTTAATCTCAATCTTAATTCTGGCTTTTCACATTTACCTTTAAAATGTGTGCTCCGCCAACGAGTAAAAATCACATCACGCACTCCCTGTTGACCACATGCTTGTTCCAGGCACGGGAAGGAGCAAGAAGTTTCCTGGATGCAGTTTTAAAGAGTAGCAACATAAGAACAGATATACAAGCACAGAGCATCAAAATAAAAATTAAACTCCCGGCAAAGCAGAGGACAAATAGCTTGGTTGGAAATACTTTAGATTTAAAGCAAATATTGTTAAAGAATGCAAAAAGTTATGTAGAGTTAGAGTAGAACTAAATAATTTAACCATGTAAAACATGTCAACATGCACCCTTATATATCTCATATGTATCTCTCTAAATTCAGCTTTATTTTTCACACTGTTAGGGGGGTGCACCGTTCCTGGAGATACTGCAATACCAGGTCGATGCGTGGAGTGGACGGAGCAAGCCCCTATTCCATCTCCCTGTTCCAAAAATCAATTTAATATATGGTCCCCGGGTAGGGGACGTATCAGATATTAAACTGATAAGAACAGATACTACACTTGATCTTAGCCAAAAGGCCGAGAAGCGATACCAGAAAAGGGTCGGAGGAAACGAAGTGATTCTCCGCAACGTTATTCTAACTCACGGTTTAACAAATCAAATCAAATACAAATTTATTTGTCACAATACAAACAGTAACAATGAATAATGTACTGCCTGTTACGCTGATGTTGTTACTATAGAGTTATTTGAATAAACTAATGTCAACAAATGCGGCTTCTCGTCGCTTCCTGGTCACGTGGTACGCTTTAGTCCAATAGGAAGCACCGAAACTTAAATACAGAAAATAACATTTTCCTCACATACAAGTTACAATATGTGCATTACGTTAATATTTGCGTGGAAATAGTCTTTCAGTTAAGCTTCATAATGTCGAACGAATGAATGCAGTTCAGGGAAAATGATGTTTTTTCGATACAGACTGAACAGACAACGCTCCTGCGGTGGCCTCTAATGGAGAAGAGAGCTAACACGCTTCATGCTCGGCTCCCTAATTAGATACTCAACGAATACCCAAACGCACCTGCTCGGTGCTGCAGGTGGTCGAACTGAAAACTATTCTTTTTAAAAAGTAACCGTAAAATAATTTTAAGGAGCTCCACAACTATGACCCAAACACCAACGATAACTTTCACACATGCACGGTTAACGGTAGTTAGCTAAAACCTTAATACCACCACAACTCCAACAATTAAAACTAACCAACACTCTCAGTAAGCAAACTTAATGAGGCTGTTCAGACGATAAGTTAACATTCAATTTAATTAGACGAAAATTCAGCCAGTCGTAAACAGTTCTGAAACATGGACCTGTTGAAAATGTCGGCGCCTTCAAACAGTTGAGGTTAATTAAACCGCTGCTAGCTTAATTAGCTAACCTCAACTGCCCTGCTGCGTCAAACATTTGCAACGCGCCACGAAACATTAAACTATCTTAACAATATTTTCCTATTTAAATGTTAACACGACTGTCTTTGTTATCCAAAAGGAAAGTTAAAAATATTCAGTAAACACGAACTCACATTACCTATCCTTCCCTCCTCGTGACAGACGACCGCGAGCTAGCATCGTTACCAGCGAACAGTTTATCTTGCGCATGCGCACACCACTTAAACTCGAACCCACCATTTAGCTAATTATAAAACTGTTTTAAAAAAGTTTTATCACCAACTTAATAAAAATATGTTTGACGCCAGTAAATAGATTAATTTAGCTAATTTACCACCACAACTGAAATTAATGTCAGTTTTTTCCTTCAATGTAAAACAAAGGAAATCGTCACCAAGCTTTTTTTCCCCCAAGTTCAAATTTCAGACTTCAGTGAAAACCTGCTTTCTGAGATCCAGCTACAGTTATATTTCTGCTTGTCCATTTAACTGCACCCCCAGCCGTATCCCAGTCTACGTGCACAGGAAGGGAATCAAGTTATTATCAAATGATGTCTGACACTGTGACGCTCTGGACTGTGTGAGAAAGCGTTAAAGACATTCTGCTACATTACATGTAGATATAGCTGAATTCACTACACAGTCGTCGCCTTTAGGTTACTTAAATGGCTATTTTGTTAGATAATGTGCAATAAAATCAGGGTTTTATCAAAACAGAACAACAGTCTGGAAATGTTTTAGCAACCACAAGCTGGCACATACTGTTTAAGATAGGATTTCCATTCACAGTTTCTGGTGCATTTAGCTGTCTGACAAAAGAAACAGAAAAATATGTGAATGAGAGCAGCCTTTTTGGGAATTCAGCTTTATTAATACACACTTACACTTTACTGTTTTTAGGAAAAGTGACAAAAAGATGAACCATGGTCAGGAGACCCATCTGAGTCTTGCTGAGCGTGTACAGACTAACATGTTTAAATGCATTTTAAAAGTTTGCATTCTAGTGTCATTTTATGGAAATTCTTCTCCTTTATACTCAGTTTGGAGAAGAAACCTGGTGAGCCAAGGAACATTTTTACAATATGGATTAACAGCCTTTTGTGACTGAGATGACTTATTTATCCTCATTTCTCTCCCACTTCCAATCTTCCAATGAGTTTCACACTTGTGATGTATTATTTATCATCATTCTTTATTCACGAAGTAAACCCTTTTATCTTAAAACTGTGGGTTCTGTGAAAGCACAATATAATTTAGTATAACTGCCTGCTTTCAAATTTAAAAATGCTCTAGCATGAATTCCCTGATCCTGAGAGATTACACTAGTAATTCTTCTTATAGATGTCAATCTTTTTGGGAGGATTTAGAGCATGTTTTTGACATTTCTTTTAGAATGGTTACATCAATAAAGAGTTAACTACCTCGGGGAGTTGCTATTTCTAATTTGTTTTACCCCGATTTATTTGCTGGACTGAATGCCAAAATATTACATTTTATGCATGGGAGACATATTATCATTTATGTCATAATTTTAATAACAAGGTCAGGTTTATGAAAGTTTGTTTTTAGTTTATTGCAAAGCATTAATCAGGCCTGGCTTCTTCTTTTCAGTTTAAGACCCAGAAAGACCTTAACTTGGCAAAAATGTTATGGACTTTTGCAAAAACCCTTTTATGGTTTAATGCCCCTCTGTTGTCAGGGATTAACACTGAACTTTATACCTTTTTTTTTCCTGGACCTCTTGGTTTTTGTAAAGTTCCTGTTTTATGCTCTCATTATCAGAATCAGAATTACTTTATTAATCCCTTGCGGGAAATTCCTTTGTTGCAGTGCTCTCATTACAGGAAAAAGAAAAGATGAATAAGAATAAGATAGGGAAAAAATAAAAAAATCTCAATATGTACAAAAATACAATAAACAGTCTTTACAATGCTACTCAGTAGCTAATTATTATTGTTATTGCACATGACCGGGTTATTGCACATGGTGAAATAATGTCAGACACTGGAATTGTACAGTTTGATGGCCACAGGCAGGAATGACTTCCTGTGGCGCTCTGTGGTGCAGCGTGGTGCAATCAGTCTCTGGCTGAAGGTGCTTCTGTGGCTGACCAACACATTATGAAGAGGATGTGCAGGATTGTCCAACATGGATTTTATCCTGGACAGTATCCTTCTGTCTGACACTGCTGTCAGAGAGTCCAGCTCCTCTCCGACAACGTGGCTGGCTTTGCGGATGAGTTTCCTCAGTCTGTTGTCGTCCTTCACCTTCAGTCTGCTGCCCCAGCATGCAACAGCGTAGAGGATGGCACTGGCCACCACAGACTCATAAAACATCCGCAGCATTGTCCGACAAATGTTGAAGGACCTAAGCCGCCTCAGAAAATAGAGGCGGCTCTGGCCCTTCTGTAGAGGGCGTTTGTGTTTTTAGTCCAGTCCAGTTTATGGTCCAAGTGCACCCCTAAGTATTTATAGTCCTCCACCATGTCCACATTGACCCCACAGATGGAGACAGGGGTCACTGGGGCCGTACTCCTTCTCAAATCCACCACCAGTTCCTTGGTCTTTGCCACATTGAGCTGCAGATGGTTCTGCTCACACCAAGTGACAAAAATTGTCCACCACACCCCTGTACTCCGTCTCATCACCATTGCTGATGCATCCAACTACTGCAGAGGCGTCAGAAAACTTCTGAAGTTTTACCTTCAGTTTTACCTTGCCCGTCACTCACACTCGGTCTGTGTTGCTGATTGCCTCTCACCTGTTTCTTATCTGTCATTAGTCCCTCTGTATACATTCTGCCCAGATTGCTTTACTTGCTTTTTTTTTGTCATAGTTGCTTTTGTCTCTGTTATTTTCACCCTGTGGTTAGTTACTGTTACATCTGTTTCATCTTCTGTTTGGACTGTTTTTGGATACCTAGCTCTGCAGTACCTTCAGTTCTGTTGAAATGTATTAAAATGTTCTGCCTTGCATCTGTATATCTATCTATGAATTCTGAGGATGTATTTAATTTTTTTTGCACACTAAAGCAGTTAATTTGAGGAAGCGATTTTGAAATTAGTACAGGAAAATTGATAGTTATTAAAAAAGTCTGTTTTCATATTTTTGTTTTACAGCTTCTGTTTGAATTAATGTTTGTATTTGACCGCTTTTTGTAATGTATTGTGGAATTAACCGTAGATTTTAAGGAGACTATCCAAACTGCTCATCTGTTTCGTTATCGTAGCGGTGCGCCGACACTTCCGGTTCGTCTTGTTTCCGGTCCGACCTTTTTCTCCCTCCGCCCCGGTGCCTTTTTTTGCTTTGAGGTGCACGTGTGGAGTTAATTCGGTTTCTACCTCTAAGTTTCCTATAAAAGTTGGACCAAATGGCGTCATCTTTCGAACAGATGAGGGCGAACGTGGGGGAGCTCCTGCGAGGAATCGATAGGTACGAATAATCCGCAGAACAAACTGATAACCAGGCGGACAAGCTAACAATAGCTTAGCCTGTTTGCTATCTTAAGCTAACGTTCAGTGAACGGCGGTAGGAACATTTACCCCGACTAAATGTGCGATTAGTCAGGTTAAGATTGGAGTGATTTTTCTTCTCTGGTTATTAACGTCGTTCTAGCCAAAGTTCGTTCCAGTCAAACAAATGTGCTGTTGAAAGCAGCTGATTGAGGTTTAGAAATGCTAATTCTGTTAACTAAATAAACACAAAACATGTATTGAATCATAAATATTTGTTTTGTCTTTTGAGAACTGTCTCTACACGCTTGTGTGATTACAGATGTTCCCACAGATAGCAAAGATAACAGCTGTTTGGAGGTTAACTTGGTTGTTTTCCCTTAACAAATTTCCGTGAACGTAAGCAGTAATTAAGACCTGCTGAAAAAGACTAAGGACTATGGCGAATTGTTCAATCAATAGCACTAAATAGCTTTCTAAAGAGAGGACAAGGTGTTGTGAGTGAATTAAACACGTAACAACACATGTACAGTGAAGCCATCCAGCTTTGATACATGATTAAAGCTCCTGTTTCTCCTCACAGGTACAACCCAGAAAACCTTGTGACGTTGGAGCGCTACGTGGATACACAAGCTAGAGAAAACGCTTACGACCTGGAGGCGAACTTGGCTGTGCTGAAGCTGTAAGTTGCACCAACACATGCAACATGTGGGAGAATAATGTAATATGTTTGATTAAAAAAGCTGTTTAGTCAGACCAAAACCTTTATGTTTATATTGTTTTCATATCTCTTTAGTTGTGATTTATTTGTGTGTTTTCATGATGCATAGTTCTCTGTGCAGTGAAATGAGGGCTCTACTCATTAAATTTGCAGGTACCAGTTTAATCCGGCCTACTTCCAGACTCCTGTGACGTCACAGATTCTGCTGAAGGCTCTGACCAACCTGCCACACACTGACTTCACTCTCTGCAAGTGTATGATCGACCAAACACACGTATCCTTTTGGTGCTGTTTTATCTGTGTGATGTCGTCTGACTGTCTTTAAATTTGATTTAAATATATTTCAGTGAATGTAAATATTTATTTATACAGAGACGACAGATTTTAAGTAGTCTGTTTGCATGTTTTGATTTTCAGGTTTACAGTGTTCGTAGACTGTAAGCACAATAAGGGAAACATGAAGATTTGCTCTTTGTGTCATCATTTCTATTCGTGTCACTGTTGAAATTAGTATAAATAGAGGTGGGTTTCTATCTGGGGGTCGGGGCATTTCCTTGACTACAGTGTCGCAGCAAGAGGAGCGGCCCATCAGACAGATCCTCTACCTGGGGAACCTGCTGGAGACCTGCCACTTCCAGAGCTTCTGGGTACGACACTCCCCCACATAAAGACTCACACAGTGTAGCTGTATTTGTACATTTAACCTTTTGATTTTAGAGTAATTAGTGTCTTTACCTTTATGTTTGTGTTTAGTTTGTTTGTCAAACTAGCCCCAAATATTTCCTATGAGAACAGGATGAAGGAATGAAACACAAACTCCTTCTGCCATGAGAGACTTGCGCTGTTTATGAAGTAAAGATACTTCAAAGAAAGGGGTGCCGCGTGTTTCAAGCTGTGCCTTCTGTGTGGCACAACATTTGCAGGAAACGCTAGTTTTCTGATTGAACCACTGTTGACTTCATGGGTCACATTTAGACAAAGTTGTTCACTGGAACTGATTCTAAGTGAAACAGGAAGGATGTGTCAACCAATCAACTTCTAATGCAATGATATTTAAATGTTGTCATATTCGCTGCATTACTGATGAATGTTTTGTGATGACCAGATAATCTGCAGAAATACCAAACTTCTTCATCCTTTTCATGTTAAAGAGCAGTTTGTTATTTCTTTAAATTGCCAGTTTCTTATCAAAGCTTCCTCTGAATTACAGGCAGAAAGGAAAAGGTATTAAAGTGTTACCCTGAAGTCCATTTTAGTGATTTATTTATTTTTTTTTTTTAAGTGATACGTGTAAGTAGATTGAACTGAATCTGTCAGATTTTATGTTTCTGACTAATTCTCCATTAAAGGTTTTTCATGATGATGATCATCAGAAAAAATGTTTATCAGCTAAGTATGCAAGAATTAAACTCATGTGCCGCGTCCTTTGTTCAAAAAGATCATCCAAAATCGTGCCGAAGAAGAATAAAGTGAAAAGCTCCTGAAGTGAAGTGTAGTGTTAAGATGTTAGCTGCACCACTTCCTGTCTGATGTCAGTTGTGTCATCTGGAAACTTGATGAGCTTTATGTGGGAGCTTGTGGAGCTTATGGTCAAAGTAGAGGTGGGCTTTCCCAGCCTCAAACGCTGCCTCCTGCCATTGTGGAAGTCTGACCCGCCAACAGAGACGCTCAGACGGCGTCAGCTGGAGCGCTGCCTTTGTTTTATTAAATGCTGAGATAACGTTAAGTGACAGGTCCAGGTCTCTGACCTCTTTCTGGTTCCTTTTGCTGTTTTTTTTCCAAACTTGCACAACTGTTTTGTGTCTTCCTTGTTTTCCCGACAGACGAGTCTGGAGGAGAACCGAGAGCTCATTGATGGCATAACTGGTTTTGAGGAGTCAGTTCGCAAGTGTGGGTATAATTTTATGACTCACTGCAGCGCACACCGTCATTACAGTAAATACAAGCTGGTGGTTTAATTGACCTGCCTGTGGAAAATAACAGGAAACTGCCACATCCAAACCAATTAACCAAATGTGTACTTACTTCATCTTCCTCCTCAGTCATCTGCCATGTAGTGGGCATCACCTACCAGACCATCGACCACCGGTTACTGGGTGAGATGCTGGGAGACCCGCTGGGTAAGAACTTTAGAATCGAGCAGAGATTTGTTTTTAGGGTTTTAATTATGTCCACGGAAAGAGTTTAAACACGATTATGAACCCGTTTTTTTTCAGACACTCAGGTGAAGGTTTGGATGAATAAGTCCGGCTGGACGGAGAACGAAGAGGGACAGATCTTCATCTACAACCAGGAGGAGAGCATCAAGCCCAAGAACATCGTAGAGAAGATCGACTTTGAGAGTGAGTGCTTTTCTTTTTTTTCATGCAACATATAAAACCAGACATTAGTGGCTGGATAGTGTAGTGGTAAGATTGCTACCTTTCATGTAGGTGACCTGGGTTCGAATCTCCTGTATGAAAGGTACTACTACCTAGTAGGGGTCCTTAGGCAAGACCCCCTTTCCCTACCTGCCTACCTGTAAGTCGCTTTGTATAAAAGTGTCTGCCAAATGCATAAAAACATAAACATTAGTTTATACAGACACGGTCTGATGCTGTGTTAAATGACCTGTTTTAAACCCCGTGTTTATCTAGAATGATCATTCATAAACTCAATGAAAGGAATAGACTACAATATTCCACCTTAAAAAATCCTATTTGTTACTAGAAAGGGAACAGATGTGCTCCTACCCCGTTCAACTTTCATAGTTTGATGCAAATACCAATATTGAGTGAAGAAGAGACTTTGTGGTGCGTTCAAATGCACTTTGTGAACTTATAAATCTGTACTTAAATGGCCATGACTTGTGTTTTTCATTTAATTTCTTTCTTGTTCCGTCAAATTGATATTTTTCCCCACAGAAATGACAGATTTTAGGGACGGTAGAGTACCTAAAAAGGGTACTTTAACACAGTAAATATTTGTAGAAATTGATTTCATTGTCATCCAGCCCTGATGGTTTTCTGTTTGAATTGAAATGTTCATGATTCTCATTTGTTCTCCTTCTTTCTTCACAGGTGTTTCCAGCATCATGGCCACATCACAATGATCCAAATACACACATCAGTCACGAAAAAGTCAGCCAGATCATTTGTTTTCATCGTCACTCTCTTAAATAAAGATAAATTATCATGTCGGCCTCCCTGTGTTTGTTTTTTCTCGATCACGTCTCACAGCAGAACATTTCTTTCAGATATTATTTATTAATCCTCCTCTGATTAGTCATCTCACGAGGTGTTGCTACATTAAAGATGAGTGGTTTCCCATGTTTCACATGATCAGAAACTTTACAGCTGTGGGTAGGATGTCAGACAGATGACTGTTTACACGGAAGGTTTCCATTTGAATTTGTGACAGTCTGAAGATCTCTCCTGTAGAAGCATTTCTGAGCAGTTCGATTTGATCATTAGGATAACGTGAACTCCAAACATGAGTCCGAGAATACAGAAACAGTTACGTCTGGAGTCTAAACTGAGATGAACAAGGTGTGATTTAAAAACTTCTTTTAGTTTAATTTTTGTTAAAACATGAAAGAAATGTCTTTTCTAGCCTGAAAAAGGCATTATGCAGAGTTAAATGTCCATCTTGTTCACTGTTCTTGCCTGTGGCAGTCTGGTTTTGGTAGTTTCTCTTTTTTTGCACATTCCCCTCCTGTGCATGTCACACAGGTGCAGTCTTTCTCTGACTGAAAACATGTTTCAGCAAAAACGGTTGCTGTTATCTGCAGATGCTGTGAGGAAATTCTGGAAAATTGGAGACTATCACATGATCAGCTTTGAGGCCGGATTCATTGGCAGACAAACATTAATCTTTAAAAAAATATATCATATTTTAGCCACTTTTAAGATGTTACATTCATTGCAATTATTTATTCAAAACAACATGAAAATAGCCTGTAATTAGTCCTGAATTCACTTGTAAAACTGCTGCAAAGTGCCAATTCTGTGTGTAATTTATGTGATAACGTCGGCTTTTGATTTAAGAAGAGTTCAACCTTTCAAATAGTTGAGAAGGTTATTTATTTTTCACACCTGGATGAACATTTTAAGTAACAAGTCAAAGAAGGTAAAAGCTCCCTCAATTAAAAACTATCTGCAATAAAAAGGGGCAAATAGAAAGGGGACACTTACAAATATGCCGGTAAATTGATACGCAAACCATTCTTCCGTGTATTTTCCCGCTAGGTAAAGGTCACTGGCGGAGAAAAGTGAACCGCACCTACTGCACAGGTGAGCGGCTCCTCAGAGGGCGCGGCCTCACAGATTTATAATCTGCTGCAGTCAGGGTGTCACAGCCAAAGTCAAGGAAAGCTCACGTTTGATCTGACATGAAGAAGTCCAGGAGTTTGTCCTCTGAAAGCTCCCTGCCCCCGCTGGACGATGATGTGGACTCGGTGTGCTCCGACGAGCTGCTGGGCTCCCAGTCCCGCCGCTGGCTGGCGGACCTGCTGGCCGGGGACGTGTCCGCGGACCGCGGGGACATGAGCGCGGCGGGCCGGGACGGACTGTTCGTGGACTACCACTTCCCCGTAGGAAAGCTGGAGATGCAGTCCGGAGTCAATTGGAAGCGACCAAAGGTAAAGATGACCAGGAAGCTTTAAAGGTTTTATAAGTAACTCAGATCTGCGTGAATCCCCTGACTGCCTCCAAATGTTTTACCTGCTCCAGGTGGCGTGTTTGGAAGAGTATTTACCCACGTGAATCTCTTAATCACAGTTTGTGCTGGTTTCAGATACTTTTCAGAGGTGCAAATAACACGACTTAACTGAGGAATTATATAGGAACGAGTTTGAGAGTAAAGCCCAGAGGTTTTCAGGGTTTGAGCCAGATAATAATGCATGTGTTGCTACCTGGTGGTTAAAGAGAGCTCACGCACATTTTCACAAAGCCAGAAACTACAAAATACCTGAGAGCAGATCATTTTATGTTTTTATTGTTCTCTAAATAAGTCAAACACGAGTTATATTTGCTCATTTACTAAGAATTGATGGGATCAAACAAGTTAATAAAGAGTGTGGTGTCTTTTTCAAACTTTCTCACTTTGAAAAACCTCCTGGTTAGAGGTTTCTTTTACTTTTAATTTCGGTCCTTTTTGACAGTCGACTTGACCTAAATATCTTACTTTGTTCACCTCATTTAAGACTTTGCCTGCTAAACAGAAAAGAAGGACATTTTAGCCTTTAGTCCTTCTCAGTCCTCGCAGTTATGACACTACTAACATATAACACTGTTTTTAGAATTAAACAGGATGTGACATTATAAAGAGTCATCAGCGTTCATCAGTTGGTTAATAAGACAGTCTCCCATCATACATCCAGTCCTACATTCATTTAGCTTCTTACAAAGATCATCCACATACAAACTGAGAAAAATAGGTGACCTTATTCCACCTTAACAAACGAGTGCAGACATGTTCCCAACCGCTTTATCTTGCATAATTTGATGTGATTACACATATTGCGAACATTTTTGAGATACACGGGGACCTCAATTATTGCATTTAAGTAAATAACTTATAACGATTAACTCTGTCAAAGGCTGTAGATACATCCAGAATAACATCCAGCACATGAATACTGTAGGATTACTTATATTATATTTACTCACATTGTCGCTCAGGGCATAAACACACAGATCTGTCTTCATCTGTAAAATAAAGATGATTGTCGGTGCTGATCATGCACTTTTGAAGCCAATAATTTCTTCAAACACTTTGCAGAGTACACCAGCCAAAGCAATCGGCCTATGATTTTCAATGTTGGACATGTTGTTCTTCACTCCTGGCACCAATGAAACCGTTAACCAGGACTCCAGAAAAACATCTATTCTACAGCTTTTATACTTCAGATATTTTATTCAAGGCCAGCTTCTCAATAGAGAAGTAACATAACAATAATTGTTATGTTGAAATAATGAAACATCGACTTCAAGTCAATACACATACAGTATGATAATATTGTGGTTTGATCTCATTTGGAAGATTAAAACATTATTTGAATGCAGATTAGGTTTTATACAATTTTTAAAGTTCAATACAAGAAGAAAAACATAAAAAACAACAATGAATTAGTCTGAAAGCAATATATTATTTAAAATGTTTCCATTGAAATCACTATAAACTGTTCTCGTGATGCAAGCAGTAAAAATCAGACATCATTACAGCCCTACATATCCCTGGTATCAACTGTGATATCTTCATACTACACGTTCATACACTGTCCAACAAGTGCTTTCGCTTTTTAAACTTCTACTTTAGTTGTTTAGTGTTCACACAAAGTGGTGTTCACATTCAGATATTAAACTTTAGTATCCCCCAAGGGGAAATTCTGTCTGTCTTTCACCACGGCTTCATTTATTGTATTTACACTGTAATTCACATAGATATCCCGTTTTGCTTGTGATTTATTCTTATATGCTGAGTAACTACAGTTTTCATATTAATATCTTGTTGTGAAAGGTCAAATGTTATCTTTAAAACCCATAATTTAACTCATTTCAGTTAAGTTTTATGTTTAACGAACTATAAGTCATCTTTAAGGAATTTTATTGTAAATGATAAAGACTTGACGGTGTTAAAGAGGAATCCAACTGACTGTTCGTGGACTACAGCCAGTTGGGGTTAGAGGACAACAAGGGCCAAACCACAGTGGATTCTAACGGGGTTGGCTGGTCAGGTCAGGTACAACAGCAGAAACCTTCAGAGAGACACAAAGTCTCATCAGAACGTGTCTGCCCCCTGAAGCCCAGAGAGTCAGTTACACATACGTCTGTGACATGCTTATGATAGTTGGGGATAACAGTAGTCCAGCCTTTCCGCTACACATGCTCGGAGATGTTTTCCTTTGTGATTCAAACAAACTGGACTCCCAAAAAGCAGTTCTGCTCGGTCTCTTTAAAAGAAATGAAAGCTGAAAGCGATGCTTTATTTCCGTGCACGTTTGTGACGTTCATCACCTATTGGACGGAAGTGCAATGAATCGGTTTAGACTGAACACTGAGGAAAAGTCGAGCTGAAATATGCTGAATAAAGTAAATCGTGGTTTAAGTGTAACAAACACCCTTGATGTCTTTTTCATGAATCTCAAAGCAAATTTTAACTGCACACTGCAGGCGGCGCAGACAGAAGATTTACATAAAAACTGATGTAACAGCCTCATAAAAGCAAATGTGCTGTTTCTTGGTGTTTGACCAACAGTTGAGCAGTTCATTTTCAGCACTTAGCAGAGTTACAATTACAAGTTTGAGACGCTATAATCAGCACAAAGCCAAGTCCTGTGAGGCATCATGATGGAAATAGAGGTGTGTTCATACGGTATCTATCTTTGTAAAATGAGTGCAGTTTGAAACAGATAAAACATGTGTTGACTAATTACGTGACTCATGAAACTGAAGCATTTTGACACTGAATTTCAAGACTCCTCTCAGATTGTAGCAGCTGAAAAATGCACATCAATCAATCAACCTTTATTTATAAAGCACTTTTCATACAAAAAAAGATGCAACACAAAGAGCTTTACATAGCCAATATCATAAAAATGAAAGAAACGCCAATTACAGAATGATGTGCTGTCTTAACCCTCATTGACAGTATTCTGGTGGGAACATATTAAATGTGTGTTTTCAACAGCACTTTGCAGAGTTAATTGTTAACCTTGTCGAATCTTACAAGCAGCACAAAGGTCTGTATGTTAGAGCTGTAAGACTGAAAGTGCTTCACTTTCATTTTCTCACAAACAACACACACAAATGATGTGAAACCAGATAACAGGACACTGTATCCTTGTTATTAGAGTAGAGTAAAGTACCATTTGCCTTGAGGGAGTTGACTTTTTCTTGACAAAGGTTCAAATTTAGGAGGCCTAACAGTACCTGTCATCTGTCATCTTCTGCTGAACCAAATGAGACACGAGGCTCTAAAGATCAACTAGAAGATGAGTGTTGAGTTCAGTTGGAAGTAAAGTAAAGGCTGTGAGGATCCTCCTGGTCTGTGTTATCCAGTGCAGACAGGTTTGTGTCATACCTGAACCACTTATCAAACAATTTTCTCTTTTCTTTTCATGAGGCTTTGGTATGAAGGGCAGAAAATTACTCTGTTTGTGATTTTCCAGTGCTCACAAGTCTGGCTAAGCCTGCCTTCACTTTTAGCAGCTCATAAAAGTTTGGTGCTTTTCAATGTATGAGAATAATGTGGTACCATTCTTCTCAAATATCCGTGTCCTAAAACTCTTTGTCAACAGGAAAGTAAGTGGGAAATTTAACATGTGATACTTCATGAGTAAAGGCAAAGCTGTCATGCTGTATGTCACTACAACCAGGGCTTAAATGGGTGTGTCGTGTGTGAGTACACACTGAGGAAAACTCAAAATGAGGGCTGCACGGTGGTGTAGTGTTTAGCACTGTTGCCTCACCGCGGCTTAGGCCTTTCTGAGTGGAGTTTGCATATTCTCCCCGTGTATGTGAGGCTTCTGGGTTCTCTCTGGCTTCCTCCCACTGTCCAAAAACATGCATGTTAGGTTGATTGGTGTCTCTAAATTATCCTTAGGAGTGTGAGCGTGCATGATTGTCCCCCCCCCTCCCCCAAATAGGATTAAGCAGGTATAGAAAAGGGATGGATGGTGCTTTTATTGCATTGTTTCTATTTGTTTGATTTGATTTTAATAGTTTTAGCTGAATTTCCTGATGCAAAACCCTTTGTTACATCGCTGTTGGAAAAGTGCTTTATGAGAAGTTGTTAAGAGCACATAATGAATCATGGGTACAAAAACCTCTGAGTTAAACAGTCTTAAACAACAGTTCTGCAATTAATCCTTCTTTCATGAAGCTTCTATTACATTTGATGTAATCCTAAGAGCTTGAATAAGTGCTACTGGATCTCTTCTTTTTATCTAGGTGCCATTATTCAATCTCTCAGGATTACCATGACCTGTGTGACTGAGAATCTCCACGAACATACATTTTATGTAGTCCACCCTGTTTATGTCAGAGAGAAAAGAAGAACAAGAAATCATCATTTATTCACCTGTTGTTATAATTATCAGTTTTATACAGCAGCCAGATGTTGAAATATTCCTTCAAAAGTACCAACATTGTGATAAGTTTATGCCACATTGTTCTGAGGATGAAACTTTTTTAACTGAATTTTTCCTAATCTTCTTTTAAATCAATCATCGAACTCCCTGCTGGCTCCAGGAGCTCTGCCCCTTGCCTCAGTTCATAGTCAATGGAGCTTCACGACTGGACATCCGTCAGGGAAAACTGAGTACGTACAAACAACTCCTACACTGTTACTCAATGCTTTCAGATATGGCAGGCATCATAAATGTTACTCAGGATCTTTAATGATCACCCATTCTCCAATGCTACATCATTAAATTATTCTGATCTCAAAGATCCTTCTAAGAACTTAGACCTTCATTCTCTTAAATTGTATCCCTGACATTCGCCTGAAATGCCACATTCAAATGTAACTAAGTTTGTTTTCTGTGCATTTGTTTTCACCATAACGTTGTTGACATGGTAACACGCACCACAGAAAAGCGGTATAAAGTGCCCACATAGATATCTGTTAGGTAGCCAGCTAACAGCTATGAGATGCTTAACAGCCATGTCAGTTTTTCAGCTGTTTTATGTTGACCGATGTTTGCCCACTTGTTAGGATGGTTTGATTATATATTTATCTACTAAAAGGAAGGACTCCGTCCTGGCCTAAGAAGGAAGTGACTCGGGAGAAAGCATCTTTGACTTTGACAGGGAACAAGATAGCTGAGTAAAAGATCTTCAGAAGAAGGTGTTGGAACATTTGAACTAACACAGTTTTCAGGCCCCTGCCTCTCTCTCGCCCAGACATCCCTCGCCCCACTCTCCAGCTCCTCCTGGGGGATCCTGAGGGGTTCCAAGGCCAGAAGGGATATATACTCCCTCCAGTGAGTTCTGGGTCTGCCTCGGTGTCTCCTCCCAGTTGGACGTGCCCAAAAAACCTCCAAAGGAAGGCGACCAGGAGGCGTCCTCAGCTGACTCCTTTCCATGTGGAGGAGCAGTGACTCTACTCCAAACTTCCTCTGGATGGTCGAGTTCTTCACCCTGTCTTTTAGGGTGAAGGAAACTCATTTCAGCCGCTTGTATCCGTGACCACCCAGATCTTTGACTGTAATTGAGGGTTGGAAAAAAGATGGACCAGTAAATCAAAAGCTGCTCCTTCCATTTCAGCTACCTCTTTATCACAACAGACTGGAACAGCGCCCTTATTACAGCTGACGAAGCCACAATCCGTCTGTCCATCTCACGCTTCAACTCACCATTACTGTGAACGAGATCCCAAGATACTTCAACTTCTCATGAAAGTCTCCATCTTTTTCCGGTTGAGAACCATGGCCTTGGATTTGGAAGAGCTGACTCCAGTGCAGCTGAAGGTTATGGCTTGAAGAAGCCAACAAAACCACATCATCTGCTTAAAGCAGAGATGTAACCCTGAGGTTCCCAAACCAGATGTCCTCCTCTCCCTGATAACCTCTGCCCATGAACCAGGATCGGTGAAAAGGTGCAGCCTTTCATGACTAAAACCAGCAGCTCATAAAAGACATGAATAATGGGGCATTAGATAATGAAGGTGTAGCGTAGAAACGGGTAAATTGGTCAGAACACAGATGAATTATTAGAAATGGATACTGGATGTTGTTTTTTGGAGCACAACTGGTCGCAGCCCCAGCTGAGTCATAAATCCCAGTTTAGGAAAGAATCAGTCAGTGCCAGAGGAACAACCAGTCCAACTGGGAGCAGGGTTTATTTATAAGTCGGACTTTAAACTTGTGACATGATCTTCTTCTTCTCCCTCCTCTCCAGATGACTGTTGGCTCCTGTCTGCGATAGCGTCTCTGGCGATGCGTCGATCTCTGCTCAAGAAGGTTGTGCCTCTAGATCAGAGCTTCCAGAGCGGATACAACGGCAGCTTTACCTTCAAGGTACAAATGTGGTTGATACACTGTTGTCTCTGCAGCAGAGAGATGTAGGATGTGTTTGTTTGTGTTTGTAACATTGTCAACACTGACCTTTATGTCTCATATGTAGTTCTGGCAGTACGGTCAGTGGGAGGAGGTGAGGATCGACGACTTGCTGCCAACTCAAGGCAACAGTCTGATCTACCTCAGCTCCCCAGACAGGAACGAGTTCTGGAGCTCGCTGCTGGAGAAAGCCTACGCCAAGTGAGTCCCCACAAGTGTGTGAGTGAAAGAGGGTGCATTTGTTGAAAGAAGGGGTCAGGTTGATAATGCCAGCCACTTCGAGGAGTAATTTTGATTATCTAAGTAAGTACAGAGGAAAGTGTTTACACTTAAATTTTCATTTTTTATGTAGACTATAATTAGGCTATAATGAGGTTTTAATATGTGGAAACACCGTAAGAACGAAGGATGATAAGGAGTTAAAGCTGCAGTCTGCAACTCTTTTTCAAGCATAATGCCTGGAACTGTCCGGGGATTCTGAAAGTAGTACATTAAATACCCCAATACAAAAAAAAAAAGAGTTCTCTAGGTCCCCTATATGTCCCGCTAGGTCCCTCCAAAGCCAGCAGGTTTGTTTACAAAATTGCAGACCGGACCGGTAAAAGGTAACCAATCAGTTTACGAGCTGGGCTCTGCTGCCTGTCAATCACCGATTGTGCACGCGCGATACAAGGTAGGCTCGTCCCCACGCTTATTTATCTAGACTATTGAACTTCATTACGGGCTAGTCTACTTACTGTGTCTTCCATGATCGCAAATGACAGGTGAGTTGATGAATGAGGAGTCGTGTACGCGCATCTGGCGTGCACGTAGACGTGCACGAGTTCTCATGTGTTTTGATGGGGCGGGACAGGAAGTTGAATAACTTTTTATTTTTCAGTTAAAAAAATAAGCATTTCTTGCATTTTGCGACTACGGAGGTCACCGTTTTCAACTTCAAGCGTTCTGATAGACCATGTAAACTCTTAAAATGCCAAAAATTAGGACTTTACGTATGACAACAACAAATCCTGCAGACTGCAGCTTTAATACATCAAAATGGGGTTGATATGATTGCTGTGAGATGTAAAACACAACGGTTTCAGAGAAAATATTTCAGAAAACGACAGGATTCAGAAAAAAGTAGGGCTGGGACTTTAGCGCGTTAATTTTGATTAATTAACTACACACATATTAGCGCGTTAAAAAAAATAACGCACTTTAATCGCACACTATAATATTTTTTTTATTTTATTTATTTATTTATTTATTTTTTTAAATACAGACGGATGGAAGCGTCGACAAGAGCGTGGTCAGCAACCCCATAGCTACCCCAACTTTGGGGCTAGAGGCAGGTTTACTGCTCACAAAGAACAGAAGTGCAGTGCAACAACGACAACAATATTAAGAAGTAAAGAATCACGTATGTTGCTGCGTGGTAGCCTATCCCCGTTTTTCGTTCTTTAGCTGATAAATATACATATGGAAAGGTATAAAACACCAGCTTTACTGGTGAAACGGTTATCCACATTGTTCCTAGATCTACAGTACCTGTGGTGATGTCATTCTACAGTCAGCCAATCACGTCTGTTCTAAATTACCCGGGGAAATCGGAGGTCTAAAATAATATTTCCATAAAGCAGATTTAGGAGATAAATAGAAACCCTATTTAATTGTATTCTCAGTTTAATTCGTTTTTGAATTGTCATATGTTACAGTTTTCCTCTCATTTTAGCACCTATTCACTCATAACATAGCTAAACTGCAATTCTAAATGGATATTTGGCGATTCTAACTGGAATATGGCGATTTTGAGAATGTCCTTCTTCAAGTAACACAAATAAGGTAGGAAATCCCAGTTGTTTTTCATATGCTCGCCGAAACACTATTATCAAATAGTCTTCTTGTGACTTGGTTTGTTAGTCGACTCTAGGTGCTTGCAGTCTATCTAGAGCTACTTGCAAAGTAGCCTAGTGTCAGTGCAGTTAGCACCATCTTTTGAAAATAACGGACACACTTTTTACTTTATGTTAGGTTGCCAGCGTGCTTCCTCTGCTATAATGTGATGCGAGTAGATTGGCTTGAGTAGGCTAGACTGGTGTGAGCAACAAGTTTGAACGTAATGTTGTGCCTGTGTGATTTAGCACTGTACGTGGCTACTGTTGGAAGCCCGCCGGGTAGAACTATCTCTTGAAAGTTGTGCGTCAGACGAGATGAAAGCTCCGCTGGGGGGGGGGGTGCTGTTTTGACTAGCAACCCCTCACATTCATGCAGCAACTGCATAGCAACCCCAACGAAAAATCGCTGGCGCCGCCGCTGATCAAGCCTCAAATATCACCTCAACGCTAAACATGTAGCAGCTAGCGTGGAAGCTAACGGGGCCCAACGCAGCTTAACATCCAAGATTCTATGTACTGTGTTTTCATGCATGCTACATTCAGATTTCAAATAGGGATATGTTCTGTGTTTGTTGAAATACTGTTGAAAATGATAATTTTTCTAAAGGATAAAGTATATGCGATTAAAATGTGATTAATTTCGATTAATTAATTTCAAAGCCTGTAGTTAACGCGATTAAAAATTTTAATCGAGTCACAGCCCTAGAAAAAGGAAAAACTTTTCACATAACTCGGGGCCATTTCACAAAAACGCGTTTCAGAAGTAATTAAACCATTAAACCATGATCGTACTATCCAAAAATGTAAGCATGTTTTTCTGCTTCCAGAGCCTGGGTAGCTCAGTCGGTAGAGCATCAGACTTTTAATCTGAGGGTCCAGGGTTCAAGTCCCTGTTCAGGCGATTCAACTTTAATATCATCTTCAAAACCTAACTAAGTTGTTGCTAGATGTTTTAGCTGGTTATTGTAGATGGCTTGTTATACTCTACAGAGTAACTTTCTCTTATCCAAGACATTGCACTACTTAATAGCTATCAAAGATAGTTGGGCCTAGATCCTTAGTCATTCAGCTCTTGGTAATCCTACAAACTTGGATGAGGGAAACTGGACTTGTTCTTGGTTCTTGAAGATATTTCACCATGTTTACCCATCTGAAACAACATGTGTTGGTTACAGCATCAACAACTACAGAATCTAGTCAAACTCTGTCACAAGGTGTCAAGACTTGCTATGTCACCTGCAGTGTTAGGCTTTTCACCATTTCATGATGAATTTGCTGATTTCAATCCCTTGAACATTGGTAAAAAACGAGTATATCGAAAAATGTAAGCATGTTTTTTTCCTTCCAGAGCCTGGATAGCTCAGTCGGTAGAGCATCAGACTTTTAATCTGAGGGTCCAGGGTTCAAGTCCCTGTTCAGGCGATTCAACTTTAATATCATCTTCAAAACCTAACTAAGTTGTTGCTTGATGTCTTAGCTTGTTATTGTAGATGGCTTGTTATACTCTAAAGAGTAACTTTCTCTTATCCAAGACATTGCACTAGTTGCTAGCTATCAAAGTTATTTGAGCCTAGATTCTTAGTCATTCAGCTCTTGGTAATCCTACAAACTTGGATGAGGGAAACTGGACTTGTTCTTGGTTCTTGAAGACATTTCATCACGTTTACCCGTCTGAAACAACATGTGTTGGTTACAGCATCAACAACTACAGAATCTAGTCAAACTCTGTCAAAAGGTGTCAAGAATTGCGATGTCACCTGCAGTGTAATGCTTTTAACCGTTTCATGATGAATTTATTGATTTCAATCCCTTGAACATTGGTAACAACCGAGTATATGGAAAAATGTAAGCATGTTTTTCTGCTTCCAGAGCCTGGGTAGCTCAGTCGGTAGAGCATCAGACTTTTAATCTGAGGGTCCAGGGTTCAAGTCCCTGTTCAGGTGATTCAACTTTAATATCATCTTGAAAACTTAACTAAGTTGTTGCTTGATGTCTTAGCTGGTTATTGTAGATGGCTTGTTATACTCTACAGAGTAACTTTCTCTTATCCAAGACATTGCACTAGTTGCTACCTATCAAAGTTATTTGTGCCCACATTCTTAGTCATTCTTATTTGCTATGTCACCTGCAGTGTTACGCTTTTTACCGTTTAATGATGAATTTGCTGATTTCAATCCCTTGAACAGTGGTAAAAAACGAGTATATCGAAAAATGTAAGCATGTTTTTCTGCTTCCAGAGCCTGGGTAGCTCAGTCGGTAGAGCATCAGACTTTTAATCTGAGGGTCCAGGGTTCAAGTCCCTGTTCAGGCGATACAACTTTAATATCATCTTCAAAACCTAACTAAGTTGTTGCTTGATGTCTTAGCTGGTTATTGTAGATGGCTTGTTATACTCTACAGAGTCACTTTCTCTTATCCAAGACATTGCACTAGTTGCTACCTATCAAAGTTATTTGAGCCTAGATTCTTAGTCATTCAGCTCTTGGTAATCCATCAAACTTGGATGAGGGAAACTGGACTTCTTGGTTCTTGTGGATATTTCACCACGTTTACCCTTCTGAAACAACATGTGTTGGTTACAGCATCAACAACTACATAATCTAGTCAAACTCTGTCACAAGGTGTCAAGACTTGCTATGTCACCTGCAGTGTTACGCTTTTCACCGTTTAATGATGAAATTGCTGATATCAATCCCTTGAACATTGGTAAAAAACGAGTATATCGAAAAATGTAAGCATGTTTTTTTCCTTCCAGAGCCTGGATAGCTCAGTCGGTAGAGCATCAGACTTTTAATCTGAGGGTCCAGGGTTCAAGTCCCTGTTCAGGCGATTCAACTTTAATATCATCTTCAAAACCTAACTAAGTTGTTGCTTGATGTCTTAGCTGGTTATTGTAGATGGCTTGTTATACTCTACAGAGTAACTTTCTCTTATCCAAGACATTGCACTAGTTGCTAGCTATCAAAGTTATTTGAGCCTAGATTCTTAGTCATTCAGCTCTTGGTAATCCTACAAACTTGGATGAGGGAAACTGGACTTGTTCTTGGTTCTTGAAGACATTTCATCACGTTTACCCGTCTGAAACAACATGTGTTGGTTACAGCATCAACAACTATAGAATCTAGCCAAACTCTGTCAAAAGGTGTCAAGAATTGCGATGTCACCTGCAGTGTTACGCTTTTAACCGTTTCATGATGAATTTATTGATTTCAATCCCTTGAACATTGGTAACAACCGAGTATATCGAAAAATGTAAGCATGTTTTTCTGCTTCCTGAGCCTGGATAGCTCAGTCGGTAGAGCATCAGACTTTTAATCTGAGGGTCCAGGGTTCAAGTCCCTGTTCAGGCGATACAACTTTAATATCATCTTCAAAACCTAACTAAGTTGTTGCTTGATGTCTTAGCTGGTTATTGTAGATGGCTTGTTATACTCTACAGAGTAACTTTCTCTTATCCAAGACATTGCACTAGTTGCTACCTATCAAAGTTATTTGAGCCCAGATTCTTAGTCAGCTCTTGGTAATCCTTCAAACTTGGATGAGGGAAACTGGACTTCTTGGTTCTTGTGGATATTTCACCACGTTTACCCTTCTGAAACAACATGTGTTGGTTACAGCATCAACAACTACATAATCTAGTCAAACTCTGTCACAAGGTGTCAAGACTTGCTATGTCACCTGCAGTGTTACGCTTTTCACCGTTTAATGATGAAATTGCTGATATCAATCCCTTGAACATTGGTAAAAAACGAGTATATCGAAAAATGTAAGCATGTTTTTTTCCTTCCAGAGCCTGGATAGCTCAGTCGGTAGAGCATCAGACTTTTAATCTGAGGGTCCAGGGTTCAAGTCCCTGTTCAGGCAATTCAACTTTAATATCATCTTCAAAACCTAACTAAGTTGTTGCTTGATGTCTTAGCTGGTTATTGTAGATGGCTTGTTATACTCTACAGAGTAACTTTCTCTAATCCAAGACATTGCACTAGTTGCTACCTATCAAAGTTATTTGAGCCCAGATTCTTAGTCAGCTCCTGGTAATCCTTCAAACTTGGATGAGGGAAACTGGACTTCTTGGTTCTTGTAGATATTTCACCACGTTTACCCGTCTGAAACAACATGTGTTGGTTACAGCATCAACAACTACATAATCTAGTCAAACTCTGTCACAAGGTGTCAAGACTTGCGATGTCACCTGCAGTGTTACGCTTTTCACCGTTTAATGATGAAATTGCTGATATCAATCCCTTGAACATTGGTAACAACCGAGTATATCGAAAAATGTAGGCATGTTTTTTTCCTTCCAGAGCCTGGATAGCTCAGTCGGTAGAGCATCAGACCTTTAATCTGAGGGTCCAGGGTTCAAGTCCCTGTTCAGGCAATGCAACTTTAATATCATCTTCAAAACCTAACTAAGTTGTTGCTTGATGTCTTAGCTGGTTATTGTAGATGGCTTGTTATACTCTACAGAGTCACTTTCTCTAATCCAAGACATTGCACTAGTTGCTACCTATCAAAGTTATTTGAGCCCAGATTCTTAGTCAGCTCTTGGTAATCCTTCAAACTTGGATGAGGGAAACTGGACTTCTTGGTTCTTGTGGATATTTCACCACGTTTACCCTTCTGAAACAACATGTGTTGGTTACAGCATCAACAACTACATAATCTAGTCAAACTCTGTCACAAGGTGTCAAGACTTGCTATGTCACCTGCAGTGTTACGCTTTTCACCGTTTAATGATGAAATTGCTGATATCAATCCCTTGAACATTGGTAAAAAACGAGTATATCGAAAAATGTAAGCATGTTTTTTTCCTTCCAGAGCCTGGATAGCTCAGTCGGTAGAGCATCAGACTTTTAATCTGAGGGTCCAGGGTTCAAGTCCCTGTTCAGGCGATACAACTTTAATATCATCTTCAAAACCTAACTAAGTTGTTGCTTGATGTCTTAGCTGGTTATTGTAGATGGCTTGTTATACTCTACAGAGTAACTTTCTCTAATCCAAGACATTGCACTAGTTGCTACTTATCAAAGTTATTTGAGCCCAGATTCTTAGTCAGCTCTTGGTAATCCTTCAAACTTGGATGAGGGAAACTGGACTTCTTGGTTCTTGTAGATATTTCACCACGTTTACCCGTCTGAAACAACATGTGTTGGTTACAGCATCAACAACTACATAATCTAGTCAAACTCTGTCACAAGGTGTCAAGACTTGCTATGTCACCTGCAGTGTTACGCTTTTCACCGTTTAATGATGAAATTGCTGATATCAATCCCTTGAACATTGGTAACAACCGAGTATATTGAAAAATGTAAGCATGTTTTTTTCCTTCCAGAGCCTGGATAGCTCAGTCGGTAGAGCATCAGACTTTTAATCTGAGGGTCCAGGGTTCAAGTCCCTGTTCAGGCGATACAACTTTAATATCATCTTGAAAACTTAACTAAGTTGTTGCTTGATGTCTTAGCTGGTTATTGTAGATGGCTTGTTATACTCTACAGAGTAACTTTCTCTTATCCAAGACATTGCACTACTTAATAGCTATCAAAGATAGTTGGGCCTAGATCCTTAGTCATTCAGCTCTTGGTAATCCTACAAACTTGGATGAGGGAAACTGGACTTGTTCTTGGTTCTTGAAGATATTTCACCATGTTTACCCATCTGAAACAACATGTGTTGGTTACAGCATCAACAACTACAGAATCTAGTCAAACTCTGTCACAAGGTGTCAAGACTTGCTATGTCACCTGCAGTGTTAGGCTTTTCACCATTTCATGATGAATTTGCTGATTTCAATCCCTTGAACAGTGGTAAAAAACGAGTATATCGAAAAACGTAAGCATGTTTTTTTCCTTCCAGAGCCTGGATAGCTCAGTCGGTAGAGCATCAGACTTTTAATCTGAGGGTCCAGGGTTCAAGTCCCTGTTCAGGCGATTCAACTTTAATATCATCTTCAAAACCTAACTAAGTTGTTGCTTGATGTCTTAGCTTGTTATTGTAGATGGCTTGTTATACTCTAAAGAGTAACTTTCTCTTATCCAAGACATTGCACTAGTTGCTAGCTATCAAAGTTATTTGAGCCTAGATTCTTAGTCATTCAGCTCTTGGTAATCCTACAAACTTGGATGAGGGAAACTGGACTTGTTCTTGGTTCTTGAAGACATTTCATCACGTTTACCCGTCTGAAACAACATGTGTTGGTTACAGCATCAACAACTACAGAATCTAGTCAAACTCTGTCAAAAGGTGTCAAGAATTGCGATATCACCTGCAGTGTAATGCTTTTAACCGTTTCATGATGAATTTATTGATTTCAATCCCTTGAACATTGGTAACAACCGAGTATATGGAAAAATGTAAGCATGTTTTTCTGCTTCCAGAGCCTGGATAGCTCAGTCGGTAGAGCATCAGACTTTTAATCTGAGGGTCCAGGGTTCAAGTCCCTGTTCAGGTGATTCAACTTTAATATCATCTTCAAAACCTAACTAAGTTGTTGCTTGATGTCTTAGCTGGTTATTGTAGATGGCTTGTTATACTCTACAGAGTAACTTTCTCTTATCCAAGACATTGCACTAGTTGCTACCTATCAAAGTTATTTGAGCCCACATTCTTAGTCATTCTTATTTGCTATGTCACCTGCAGTGTTACGCTTTTTACCGTTTAATGATGAATTTGCTGATTTCAATCCCTTGAACAGTGGTAAAAAACGAGTATATCGAAAAATGTAAGCATGTTTTTCTGCTTCCAGAGCCTGGGTAGCTCAGTCGGTAGAGCATCAGACTTTTAATCTGAGGGTCCAGGGTTCAAGTCCCTGTTCAGGTGATTCAACTTTAATATCATCTTCAAAACCTAACTAAGTTGTTGCTTGATGTCTTAGCTGGTTATTGTAGATGGCTTGTTATACTCTACAGAGTCACTTTCTCTTATCCAAGACATTGCACTAGTTGCTACCTATCAAAGTTATTTGAGCCCAGATTCTTAGTCAGCTCTTGGTAATCCTTCAAACTTGGATGAGGGAAACTGGACTTCTTGGTTCTTGTAGATATTTCACCACGTTTACCCGTCTGAAACAACATGTGTTGGTTACAGCATCAACAACTACATAATCTAGTCAAACTCTGTCACAAGGTGTCAAGACTTGCTATGTCACCTGCAGTGTTACGCTTTTCACCGTTTAATGATGAAATTGCTGATATCAATCCCTTGAACATTGGTAAAAAACGAGTATATCGAAAAATGTAAGCATGTTTTTTTGCTTCCAGAGCCTGGGTAGCTCAGTCGGTAGAGCATCAGACTTTTAATCTGAGGGTCCAGGGTTCAAGTCCCTGTTCAGGCATTACAACTTTAATATCATCTTAAAAACCTAACTAAGTTGTTGCTTGATGTCTTAGCTGGTTATTGTAGATGGCTTGTTATACTCTACAGAGTCACTTTCTCTTATCCAAGACATTGCACTAGTTGCTACTTATCAAAGTTATTTGAGCCTAGATTCTTAGTCATTCAGCTCTTGGTAATTCTAGAAACTTGGATGAGGGATACTGGACTTCTTGGTTCTTGTAGATATTTCACCACGTTTACATGTCTGAAACAACATGTGTTGGTTACAGCATCAACAACTACATAATCTAGTCAAACTCTGTCAAAAGGTGTCAAGAATTGCGATGTCACCTGCAGTGTTACGCTTTTCACCGTTTCATGATGAATTTGCTGATTTCAATCCCTTGAACATTGGTAACAACCGAGTATATCGAAAAATGTAAGCATGTTTTTCTGCTTCCAGAGCCTGGGTAGCTCAGTCGGTAGAGCATCAGACTTTTAATCTGAGGGTCCAGGGTTCAAGTCCCTGTTCAGGCGATACAACTTTAATATCATCTTCAAAACCTAACTAAGTTGTTGCTTGATGTCTTAGCTTGTTATTGTAGATGGCTTGTTATACTCTACAGAGTAACTTTCTCTTATCCAAGACATTGCACTAGTTGCTACCTATCAAAGTTATTTGAGCCCAGATTCTTAGTCAGCTCTTGGTAATCCTTCAAACTTGGATGAGGGAAACTGGACTTCTTGGTTCTTGTAGATATTTCACCACGTTTACCCGTCTGAAACAACATGTGTTGGTTACAGCATCAACAACTACATAATCTAGTCAAACTCTGTCACAAGGTGTCAAGACTTGCTATGTCACCTGCAGTGTTAGGCTTTTCACCATTTCATGATGAATTTGCTGATTTCAATCCCTTGAACAGTGGTAAAAAACGAGTATATCGAAAAATGTAAGCATGTTTTTTTCCTTCCAGAGCCTGGATAGCTCAGTCGGTAGAGCATCAGACTTTTAATCTGAGGGTCCAGGGTTCAAGTCCCTGTTCAGGCGATTCAACTTTAATATCATCTTCAAAACCTAACTAAGTTGTTGCTTGATGTCTTAGCTTGTTATTGTAGATGGCTTGTTATACTCTAAAGAGTAACTTTCTCTTATCCAAGACATTGCACTAGTTGCTAGCTATCAAAGTTATTTGAGCCTAGATTCTTAGTCATTCTTATTTGCTATGTCACCTGCAGTGTTACGCTTTTTACCGTTTAATGATGAATTTGCTGATTTCAATCCCTTGAACAGTGGTAAAAAACGAGTATATCGAAAAATGTAAGCATGTTTTTCTGCTTCCAGAGCCTGGGTAGCTCAGTCGGTAGAGCATCAGACTTTTAATCTGAGGGTCCAGGGTTCAAGTCCCTGTTCAGGCAATTCAACTTTAATATCATCTTCAAAACCTAACTAAGTTGTTGCTTGATGTCTTAGCTGGTTATTGTAGATGGCTTGTTATACTCTACAGAGTCACTTTCTCTAATCCAAGACATTGCACTAGTTGCTACCTATCAAAGTTATTTGAGCCCAGATTCTTAGTCAGCTCTTGGTAATCCTTCAAACTTGGATGAGGGAAACTGGACTTCTTGGTTCTTGTAGATATTTCACCACGTTTACATGTCTGAAACAACATGTGTTGGTTACAGCATCAACAACTACATAATCTAGTCAAACTCTGTCACAAGGTGTCAAGACTTGCTATGTCACCTGCAGTGTTACGCTTTTCACCGTTTAATGATGAAATTGCTGATATCAATCCCTTGAACATTGGTAAAAAAACGAGTATATCGAAAAATGTAAGCATGTTTTTTTCCTTCCAGAGCCTGGATAGCTCAGTCGGTAGAGCATCAGACTTTTAATCTGAGGGTCCAGGGTTCAAGTCCCTGTTCAGGCGATACAACTTTAATATCATCTTCAAAACCTAACTAAGTTGTTGCTTGATGTCTTAGCTGGTTATTGTAGATGGCTTGTTATGCTCTACAGAGTAACTTTCTCTAATCCAAGACATTGCACTAGTTGCTAGCTATAAAAGTTATTTGAGCCTAGATTCTTAGTCATTCAGCTCTTGGTAATTCTAGAAACTTGGATGAGGGAAACTGGACTTCTTGGTTCTTGTAGATATTTCACCACGTTTACCCGTCTGAAACAACATGTGTTGGTTACAGCATCAACAACTACAGAATCTAGTCAAACTCTGTCAAAAGGTGTCAAGAATTGCGATGTCACCTGCAGTGTTACGCTTTTCACCGTTTCATGATGAACTTATTGATTTCAATCCCTTGAACATTGGTAACAACCGAGTATATCGAAAAATGTAAGCATGTTTTTTTCCTTCCAGAGCCTGGGTAGCTCAGTCGGTAGAGCATCAGACTTTTAATCCGAGGGTCCAGGGTTCAAGTCCCTGTTCAGGCGATACAACTTTAATATCATCTTCAAAACCTAACTAAGTTGTTGCTTGATGTCTTAGCTGGTTATTGTAGATGGCTTGTTATACTCTACAGAGTAACTTTCTCTTATCCAAGACATTGCACTACTTAATAGCTATCAAAGTTATTTGAGCCCAGATTCTTAGTCAGCTCTTGGTAATCCTACAAACTTGAATGAGGGAAACTGGACTTCTTCTTGGTTCTTGAAGATATTTCACCATGTTTACCCATCTGAAACAACATGTGTTGGTTACAGCATCAACAACTACATAATCTAGTCAAACTCTGTCACAAGGTGTCAAGACTTGCTATGTCACCTGCATTGTTATGCTTTTCACCATTTCATGATGAAATTGCTGATTTCAATCCCTTGAACATTGGTAAAAAACAAGTATATCGAAAAATGTAAGCATGTTTTTCTGCTTCTAGAGCCTGGGTAGCTCAGTCGGTAGAGCATCAGACTTTTAATCTGAGGGTCCAGGGTTCAAGTCCCTGTTCAGGCGATTCAACTTTAATATCATCTTCAAAACCTAACTAAGTTGTTGCTTGATGTCTTATCTGGTTATTTTAGATGGCTTGTTATACTCTAAAGAGTAACTTTCTCTTATCCATGACATTGCACTAGTTGCTAGCTATCAAAGTTATTTGAGCCTAGATTCTTAGTCATTCAGCTCTTGGTAATCCTACAAACTTGGTTGAGGGAAACTGGACTTGTTCTTGGTTCTTGAAGAAATTTCACCATGTTTACCTGTCTAAAAGAGCATGTGTTTTAATTTTTCATGATGAAATCGTTTATTTCAATCCCTTGAGCAACCTTCAACCTTTTTGTCCTTCTTGTGCGTGTGCAATCCCAGGCTGAAAGGAGGCTACAGAGCCCTGGATATGGGCTTCCCACATGAGGCCATGGTGGACATGACGGGCGGCGTGACAGAAGTTTTGAACATCTCCCATCAGCTCACAAACTTGCCGAATTTACTTAAACACTTGCTGGCCAAAGGAGCGCTCATCAACTGTGCCAACAGTCAGGTAAAGTGCTAGAGGAGGTTTACTTTGTTATGAGACAGACAGTTCCTGCTTTTGTTGAGGGATTCCTTCAGTGTAATGATTCATGTACAGGTGTCGTCTTCTATCCTGACTTTCGGTGGGTGTTTATTTTCCTTCAGGGTGTACTGGAGCAGAGGAATGAACTGGGAATCATGTACAGACATGCCTACTCCCTGACTGCCATAGAGAAGGTAACTGTCTGTGACGGGAATAATTTTTTTTTCATCTCAAAGCTGCTGTTCTGATCAAATCCTGAACTTGTTAAGATCAGGTCCTTTATAGTCTTCTCTTCACACTGCTCTCACCTTGTTTTTTCTGTTTGATTTTCTTCTCCCCTGCCAGGTGAAGACAACACATGGCACCGTAGATTTGGTGCGAATCCTAAATCCCTGGGGCAACACAGAGTGGATGGGACCCTGGAGCGACACGAGAGGGTTGGTACACTCTGACATTGTCACAATTAATCATGTTTTCAGTGCACTTTATGAACAAAATGGAAATGTAGTTATAGAGAACATCTGAAAGGCTAACAGATCTGGAGTGTAGCAGAGAGGAAAGTGTGGGCGAAATCTTCAGAGATCACCATCAATGCGTTGGGGTTTTTTATTTTGTAGCTTGGCAACAACTTATCTGGTGATGTCACGCAGCATCAACATGTAACACAGGTGAACTCTCTCGGGAGACAACATGGACATAAACTCACAGCCAGCAGTTCAACATCTGGGGTGCAGAGACGCTCCTTCTCAGTTAACAAGCTGCTCCTTTACTAGGGATGGGAATTGATAAGATTTTTACGATTCCAATTCCATTTTCGATTCCCTTATCGATTCTCATTTGGGGGAAAAACGGACGATTAGCATCAACTTTGTTTAGTTTAGAAGTAACACCAGTCATGACCTTACAAACCCAACAACGGTGAGGTCCACATTGGTCTATCATGGCCTGGGTAATTTAACTCTTTCCTGCTCTGGTGAAAGGAGAAGCTGGAGGTAGACGTAAACTGGGGGCAGTACCACCAGCCTCTGGCTCTGAGCCAGTCAGGCTCTGCCTCTCATGATTTCATCTACATGTAATGCATGAGAAGGCATTCATTTAACCTTAACCGTTACTAATAGCAGGTTTTACAATGAGGCAAATGGCGCTAACATGATAGGCAGTGTTTGTTAGTTACCTGCAGTGTTAGCCGAGGACATGCTAACGTTGCTAACGTTGCTAACGTTGCTGGGTTGAGATTCACCAACGTTAGTCCGGAGCAGATCGAAAACCCGACATTCATTCATAGTTATTGCATGTTGGTAGTATTTCCTCCCTTTGGTGACATATTCAATCAATCAATCAATCAATCAATCTGTATTTATATAGCGCATTTCATACCACAGGCAACTCAATGTGGTATGTGCAAGTTGCCCTTTTGTCGTCTTTTTGTGTAACCAAACTTTCGAGCGTTTGTACCACGCCATGTTTACTGGAATCGATAAGGGAATCATTTGCAAAATTGCAAAACGATTCCAAGGAATTTAAACACTGGGAACCGGTTCTCAACAAGAACCGGTTTTCGATTCCCATCCCTGTCCTTTACTGTTACTGCTCTGTCTGCGGTCTCTGTCTTCCCGTATCGTCTTAAAGCTGAGCAGAGAGGTGTTAGAGTTGTTTCTGCTGCCATCTTTTGGTGAAATTAATGCATTTTCTGTGTTCTCATCAGGGCTCCAAGCTCGTCCATTTTATCTGCCAGTAATCTCACATTTCCCATGATGATCATGCTCTGCATCCTATTGGTCTCCTCCGCTCAGTTGGTGCTCCGATAGGTTAACAATTTCCCCGTTGCCATGGTTATGCATCGTAACAGATGTTAAAAAATGAAATGTCAGAGTTACCAGCAGAAGCCCTTCCAGCAGCACAGCATTCAAACCAGCACAGAAAACTTCTCCAGAAATCATGTGAAAAACACATAAAAAAAGCTCTTAAGAAAAAAGAAATCTTAAGAAAACACCAAGAAAGACCCAGAGTGTTCAGAGCTGCTGCAGCAGGCTGCCTGATATTTGGCTGGAGCCATTCTGTTTTTACACAACATATCAAATAAAAACACGTAGCTAAGAAAAGGCTCCTGTCTCAACATGTTTGGTCCTGGTTTTTTTCTCTGTTTCTACATCCAAAAAGTAGTCTTTGTAGTACTTTAAATTGAATATACAGTCTAAATGATTTTCATAGTAAATGTATTTACCTTTTACAGTGTTACAGCTTTTTTATAAACGTTGCCAACGTAAAAACTATCTCATGCATTGACCAGTCAGCTCTTAAGGAAGTAACAGTTTAATTAATCTGTTTTTATCATACAGAGATTTGGACTTACTTTGCCATCTGTGACTAAATATTTTACAGATTTAAATTTTTTTATGTCTTTGTGTGTCTTGTTCCAGTCCAGAGTGGAATATGGTGAGCGTGGAGGAGCAGAGACGACTTGGCAGAGTCAGACGGGAGGACGGGGAGTTCTGGTGAGTTTGTAGTTTTTTGACAGCATATATGACCGCTGCATCAGAGTCTCACACACTCCACCTTTTGCAAACAAAACTCAAAGGCTTTCTTTCTTTATTTCGTTATATTACGCACCTGTTTAAACATGCTGAATTCAGTCATTCAAAGCCTTAAAGCTAAATAAATCAAACACTTGCTGAAACAGTTAAAGTCATGTTCAGCTCACCTGTTTCCCACTCCATTAGGATGTCGGTATCTGACTTCCAGCAGCAGTTTGAGATGATAGAGGTGTGTCACCTGACCGACTCTCTGAGCGAGCCGGGCTCCAACGTGCTGCCGTGGAGCTGCGTCATGCACCACGGGAACTGGGTGCCGAGCATCAGCGCAGGAGGCTCTCCTCACAACAGTAAGATGATACTGTGCACCTCATCTGAGAAAGAACCAAACACTAACTGCAACAAAACTTCAACTCAGGGGCGGACTGGGGCAAAAAAGTGGCCCGGGAATTTACTATCTGACTGGCCCACTCAGGGGCCGGGGCGGCAGATGATGGTGGCGAATACTGGAGTCGGATGATGGCGGTGGAACAAATATGTTGATTGTGGGAGACAAAAAAATATGCATGCAAACATTATTGAAGAGATAATGACAAATAATTTCATCTGACGCCTTGATTAGAATTAATATATAATAGTTTTCATAGTTATTTGGAATAGTCTGGAATAGTTGCTTAATAGTGTGAAGACAGCTGCAGGACTGACAAAAAGCTAACCAATCCAAACTCCTCGGGCCGAGGACAAAAAACCTATTGGACAGGTAATTATTTTTTTGCTTCGGGGGGGATTTGTTATTTTCATGAAATATGTACAGGTAAATGAGACACGAGTCCCACCGTCAGATGCGCGTTCAAGTTTGTGGGGGCGTGGCTTTCCATGGAGCACTGATCCATCCCCCTAGCATAGGAGCTACTTTCAAATCTTGCTAGCTCTCCAGGATTACCAACCATGCCTTTTAATGTATTGAACATTCTTCTACATCATGTTGTTTGACATCTATGTTTCACGCCTGGGCCTAGTCCACACACGATAATGACGTTTTTACAGCCAAACTATCCTAAATGCGTTGTGCTAAAAGTTAGCAAGCATGAAAAATAATGTCCTCACATTACAGCGGGCTGGCATCCTCCTCCCAGTCACGTTCTCCTCCAGATGTCGATGCAAAAGCTGTAGGTGCTGCTGAGGATGAGGATGATGCACCAGCAGAAAATATATTTGTTATTTTCTGACACTTGGCCGCATCTGCTTGTAGTGCGTGCCTTTTCTTTTCTCTCAATTTTTGTGCTCCTCCTTTACGTTTCTTCTCCATTTTTGCCCTGCTGATTGATTGATGAATTGACAGATGAAGAGGAGGAGGGGCCTATACCCTGGGCCCTCCAATGTTCATTAGCCAGACACTAGAGGAACTGTTAACATTGGTTATCACATTAAAGGCCATCTCTACTACATTAAAACTATATTTCTTTTTGCCGGCCGCACCGGCCCACTGACCCACCAGCCCACCGGGAAAAGTACTCCCGATGGCCAGTCCGCCCTTGCTCGGGTTTACATTTGATCATATTTCAATTTAGAGCCTGTTTTTGGTGGCCAAGCAGCTTTTATTTGAAATGATCTTCATGTCACTGGTGTGGTGTCTGTACATGCCCACTATGGAAGTTTTTGGTGTGTGAAATAAGTCTAAAAATCTTCCACAGTCTGCTGCGGTTTTCAACTGTTTGTACGATGTTTTAATCTGTTTGTACTAGTTGTCAACCTACATCAAGTTTAGACAAGTTTATTTGTTCAGTCTTTTATTCCAAGGTGCAGTTCATCATCCTGTCTGTGGAGCCTGATTTAATCTTCGTTTTGGGCACGTCTTCTCAGACAAAGGCTGTTATTAACAGTTATCATGGATTAAAGCACCAAGTTGCACAACACCGCCAAAATAAGCAAAAAACTAGCTTTAAAAGTCTGATTTTTGTTTCAGAATGAACAAAATTCAAAGTCTAAAAACACAAATAAAAGATGATGAAGTTCATGTTTGGTTTGCAGGGCTGTCTTCTTAACTTTTAGCATTTCAGTTTCATAACAGAAAGTTCCTGTTCTGCCTTCATTAACGACCAGGTCAGGTTTAAAGATCCTGACTAAAAGCTTCAATCCCAATAGATGAGATAATCTGTGGAACCTGACAGAACAAACCAACCACACCACAGTTTATTTGTGCTACTCATTAAAGATATTCATAAATTCCTCACAATTGCAGTAATTAACTTGCCTGGGAATTCCCATGCTGCTTTGCGCGCAATTTCATTCACACTGCAAAGGAGCCTGGAAACCACTGCCCTTATTTTTGCCTGAGTTAGGGAACCAATCACAGTACGGGGGGGGGGGGGCAGCAAGACGATGACGACGTCTATGCGCGACAACGAAGCTTGTAGAGTGTTAATCCAACATGGCAGCGGACACAACGTTACCGTTCGATGCTGTCACAGTGGTGTGGGGAAGGGAGGACACGGATGCGAATTTCAAAAGCAAAACTGGGTTTATTTAGGCAATAAACAAGGTTCAAACTAAAAGTGCGGCTGAGCCGGATTCAAAAACATAACTGTGAACAAAACAAACAAAGATCTGGGCATGGCATGGTATGAATAAATACTTAGCTTTGACGAACTACGAAAATCATGGGACGCAACGAAGGAAAGGTAAGCAAACAAAGATCCGACAAACTGAGAGGGGAGACTGGAAACTAAATAGGGACTGGGAGTGATTGGGGACAAAGTGCAACTGGTGGGGAATGACAGACAGGTGAGGGGAATTAACTAATTAACAGAGTGAGGGGAAAACCAATGGCAGGACTAAAAACTCAAAATCAAAACATGAACATAACACAAAAACGTAACTTAAAACATGAAACTAAAAACATAAGTCCATGGATGTGACAGATGCAGCCTTAGAAAGTGTTTTAAGTAGCTTAGAACACCCATCATCTGCCCACGTCTTCTCATACACAGTAAAGCGTCTTCTTCTTCCTCGTCGAATTTCTGTCGCTCTACATACGTCATCTGATATTAAGTGATACAATTGGCTATGAATCGCGCGCAAAGCAGCATGGGAAGAACCAGACGCCATTTGATAGACATTCGTAGCGCCCAATAAACGGCTCTAGGCATTCGTAAACCACGCCTCAAATACGAGAAAATGCACACCTAGTTCCCAGACCACCATCTCATCGAGATGTGGCCGCGTCAGCCAGGCTAGTAATTAACTCAAATTCTTATGATTTCTGCATGACCTCATATTTGAATCCAGTTGGTGCCATTTTCCTGCAAAACTAACCTAATATATACTAATTTCATTCAGCTACTCAGTATTTTTCTGCATGTTTAGATGAAGATAGTTGAGTGTTTACAGTTTAACTTTTGAACCAACTCAATATTTAATTTGTTAATTTATTTATTTAACGTTTCACAATTTTTTGAAAATCTGCTGCAAAATGAAGTACTTCTGGGTGGACGAAAGGCTGAATCGTAGTCGATTGTTGAAATAAAGCTTTTTTTGTTGTGGTGGAGTATAGAGGATGAATTCAGCAGTGTCACAACCTGAGGACCGTGTGTCTCTGTAGTCTGTTTATCAGCTGGTACAGATGTGTCCTTTGGTCCTTTTGTACAGAAACTTCAACTCCCAGATATCACTGATGCTCAGTTTTAGCGCAGGCTGAATCAAACGTTCTTGGGTCGTGTGTCAGTTTATGATGTTTTCAGTTGGATGCTTTTTGTTGCCCCACCAGTCTGACAGTGTGTGTTTTTGCGCCCAGGCTTGTTCGACCAGAACCCCCAGTTCCACTTTGTCCTGTCAGAGGTGGACAGTGATCCCGGCAACACTCAGAAGACTTGCTCCTTCGTTCTGGCTCTGATGCAGAAATACCAGAGACGCAAAGGAATTCACCTCGCCATCGGCATGCATATATACCCGGTACGCTCACACAGTGACATGCATGATGTCCGTTATTGATCAGCTACACATCTGTTGAGGTGGACTGACAGCAAACAGGATTCCCCTGCTTTTTAAACATAATACTGTCCTAACTTAAAAGATCGTAATCATACAAACAAGACCAAATGTCAGTGTTTTAGCAGTAGAAGTTGATACTCTGAGTTAGTCTTAGAAAGAGAGTTTATTCTGATTGATTCTGTGTGATTCACAGCTTTCAGAGCCTGGATAGCTCAGTCGGTAGAGCATCAGACTTTTAATCTGAGGGTCCAGGGTTCAAGTCCCTGTTCAGGTGTGAAGCTTTTTAACATCTTGAAATGCATTGGCAATTAGGCTGTGAAGAGAAATGTTCTTATAGGGAGAAGAGACCTGCACATGAAACCAAACTCCAGGCAAACAACGTGCACATGTATACACAATTGGACACCTCAAATAAATGCCAGGCTTTTACAAACACAACTGAAACCTTTTACATGTGCTTTTGAAATGTTTCCCGGTTTCCAGAAATGCTGAGTGGTTTCAGAAATCCAAAAGTCATAGAATATTATTCACAACATGGCCCTGATGTCTGAGTCTCTCATCTCTTTGAAATCCTTTCACCCTGTATATTTAAAATAATTAGCTGGTTATAGATAAGAGACAGACTCAAAGTTTTCACCTGCAAGAACAACATGAAGTTACAATCCGATCTTTCAAAACCTTTTCAAAACCTTGTAACAAACAAAAGGTCCAGAATAGTTTAATATCAATTTGTTTTGAGCTCATTTTCTTGGAAATAAGTAGCCAAATGAACATATTAATCATTAAACAGTACTGATGTCACAGTCTGAGTCTGTGTCCTCTCGCCCTCTACATATGGCAACATTTTAACATTATATGTTAAAGCTTTCACTTGTATTTTCAGGCTCTTCAATGTATTGTGTAAAAGAGTTTGGCTTCATACGGTATGTTTTGTCTTTGAAAGCCCCCTCGTTGTTTCCAGCACTGAATTCTGGACCCTGTTCGTGATGAATTTATCAGGAGGAGTAATGCATAATAATGCATTTGTGCTGCTGTGTCAATAGGCCCCTCCTCACCGCACACAACTGTCACCTGAGGAGTTGCGTGCGCGCCACCCGGTCCTCCACAGCCACCCATACTCCGCACGTCGGGAGGTAGTTCTCCGTGGCTCGCTTCCTCCGGGTCGCTACATCATCATTCCTTCCACAGAGATGCCCAATCAGCAGGGAGCGTTCCTCTTGCGGGTGCTCACAGAGCATGGAAACACCGCCATGTGAGTTATGCATCAGTCTGTTTTGTTGTTTTCATGCCTCTAAGACAGATGTGACAGAAATTAACCCCAATAGGAATCATTCCACAATCATTTCTGTTTTTTAGTGTTTCAAACTTAAAAATTATTATTACAGAAGAATCATTTCATTTTATATTTAAATCTTAAATTAACTAAAAGCTTAAAGGTAGGGTAGGAGATCCTGGATTTTGAGTCCAGCGAAGCTGCATTTTGAAAATACACAGGTAAAAAGTCCCAACCCTTTTCTTCACTTTCCCCCCGAAGGCACGCCTCTAGAGTACATGAACGTGCACGAGCACGAAGGTGCACGAGCGCTGTTCTGACAGCAAGCATCGATCGTTGCCGTATTTAGTATTTAGTTTATGCTAACTATACGTTTAATAATGCTAGGTGCTAGCCAAGCTGGCTCTAGTTGAGCTTCCTGCGAAGCTTCTGGACGCGTAATTCGTTCACGGAGCAGGGTACGCGCACAGGGGGGGGGGAGGAGGGGGAGGGAGGAGCAGATTGCAGTTTGATAGACGGCATCAGTATCCAATCATTGTGAACGGTCCGTTCAGTATGATTGGATAGTGTTTTTCCTAGATTGTACGTTCTAGAGGCCACTAAAACTTTTCATATTAATGTCAAAACTTTTAATGAATTGGTTGCAATGGGGGTGTGAAGAGTATTTCAAGCAATATGTAAAAAAATGTTCCAGAAAAACATCCCCTACCCCGCCTTTAAATGAGACTCCAAGCTGGTGAAGGAGAAGGAGGAGCTCAGATGAGTTAATCAGTGGCCATAAGAGCAGTTTGACTCATATTCATACCACCATGTTTATCAGATCACAGGCTGTAAGATACGTTGTTATAAATATGATGATTTTAACATGTTTTTGTGCTTTTTTTCCAGGCCTGCTCAGAGACCAGAACCAGAAGATGTCTTTTCATTAACTGAGGTATAAGAAATCTCAATTATTTATGAATTTTACAAAAAAAAAAAGGGTAGACAGGAAAAACTTTCATCTGAGACGAAAGTTTAGATTTGTTTAAGGGAGTTTAAAGTAAAACAGTTTGATAGTCGAGCTGAACGGCGTCACAGTAAAATTCTACAGGATGTAACTGTAGTTCACTACTTAATACATGTTCAACATATTTTCAGAGTTTGTTTTATGCTTATAACTAAAGAAATAAGTGTGAAAAAAAGTGTGGGAAATGATAATTCCAGAAAGCTGTTTACCTGTCTGACAGTATCTTAGTAGAACCAGGACTCTGTTGAGTATGACGTTAGGCTTAAATTCTCTAAACTGACTCGAACAAATGTCAAGGAACAAGAAATGACTTTCTTATTTTCAAACAAAACCATCACCGCCTGAACAGGGACTTGAACCCTGGACCCTCAGATTAAAAGTCTGATGCTCTACCGAGTCCTCATGGTAACTTGATCTGATCCTGTTACGCAAGGTGGCGAGCAATTTATGTAAACGATCCATGATGATTGAGCCACAGACTGTACATAAGGAACGTGTGCAGCCACACGCAGCTTATGTACACTCTATAAGCTGAGCTTTTGTGAGCTGATGTTTCAAAGTCGCAGCATTCAATCATCCTCATCTTGGTCTTTTTGAAGCGAGAAGTCACCACATCTATTTCATGATGGAATAACTTTTACAAATGCCATGAGCACAATGATCAGAAGGAGGAAAATCAAGTAATGATGTCGTAATAACGTGGATGAAAACAGTTTTTTACCGAATGTTGTCAGAAGTTGACAGTTTTTGAAGTCAGAGATATTTTAAAGCTAATGCCTCGTGTACATGATCGGTATAATAGAATAGAATAGAAATAGAATAGAAAAATACTTTATTGATCCCCCAATGGGGGAAATTCAAATTAGTCAAGTAGCTCAAAAAAATTATTAAGTGAAGGGTCCAGACAAAACAGGCTGTGTTCAAACTGTCCATTCATATTGGACGGGGCTAAACAGATGTTGATGTATTTTTGGACACAATTATTCGCTGATTATTCACAACTATGTTTTGCATTAACACCTGCAGAACATGTCCACGCCAAATCTTAAGAAACAGACAACACGACGTGCAGTAACGTGGCGTAACGGACATCTTTCTATACAACACTCTTATGAATTACATCTTTTTAATTGTTGATCTACACAAACATTCATAGCAGCTGTAATCTTGTTATTATTACTCTTATTTTTATTGTTATTATAACCTTTATTTACACTGAACAAGTCTTATTCAGATAAAAGATCTTGTTTGCAAGAGTGTCCTGGCTACGACAGCAGCGTCAATTCAGTCACACTCTGCACATACAGACATTTAATGAAAGAATTATACAAAGTTTATTTCAATTAGAACTGAGGTAAGATATATCATAAAATCTCAAGATGCCATTGACATGAAACTGAATGATGGAAATCATAAACATTCTGTTTAACTTTACCCCATGAAAAAGCTACTGAGGTCTAATTTGGCCTCTTCTTCTTGTTTCTAATGGCTGTAACTGGCAGTTGTTTTGTAGAAATCCTGAATTAATCTAAAAACCTTTGTCATATTTGGTCTGAAAATGACCCCCCAGTTCTGATGCATAAAGGACAAAACCTGTGGCTTGTAAAGAAAGTTTAAACCTTCCGATAAAAACTGATGACGTAGGTTAAAGTGAGAATCGACCTTTGGTGTTACCTCACACAATAATACACAACAACACGTGCTTGGTTGGAGGATTATCTGTACAGGTTGTGGCCAAATGAGGTCCAGTATTGCAGAAAATTCCTTTTAAAATAAGGTTGATTGAAGGATTCCAACAGTACTTCAGGTATAAGTTTCATCCATGAAAGCCCAGATGAAATTTGTTGAAAAGGGATAGTCCTCAATCAGGAGGCCATATTTCAAAGCTCTTCCCCCAAAGCATATACAGATGTTAGGGATTTTGCCTCCAGATGCATGTTTGTAAAATTAAGACCCAACATACACAAATATCTGGATAAAAAGCAGTGACGATAAGGTCTTGTTTCTGAATCCAGGCTCTGTTTTCTCCCTCCAGACTTCATTTCCTCACCAGGCTGCTCTTCCTTCGCCAACATCTGTAAAACATCTGTTCAAGAAGCACTGCAACAAGGTAAGATTTACTTGCACAGAGCAGTTTTACACCCAGACTGGGTTTGCTGTAGAAACCCAGAGCAGCTTTTCTGAAGCTCTGAGTGTTTTTTTTATGCCTGATAACTGTTTTTTTACCACAGGCTGTAAGGAGCTCTGTGTGTGTTTTGGTTGCAGATTTTGGAGGAGGAATGTCTCTTTGTGTATGTTACAGTGACCCTTGTGTTTTGTGTTATGCATGTTTCTTGTTTTATGTCATCAGAAGGGATTTTGCAAACCGTTGCACCTCCACAACCTTCTGACTGAGGCCATACAGGGAGGAGGTCAGTGATGTCTGCTGCCGTGTTAAGTTTCTGAAATTTAATCTCGTCTCAAGTCACCTCTGATATTGTGCGGTTCATTCAAAAGGCAGCAACCGTTCTTTCTCACTGGATATTTCCACTGTTTAGTTTATTTCAAGGATAGCCCCTTGAGATGCATCATCTCATTTTCGAGGGGATCCTTACAAAAACATATATATAATCATCAGTAGTATGAGATCATTATTAAAGATAAGTCCAAAACAAGATACAAAACATTTAAACACAAAATACCCATACTACACACACACCCACACACACACTTAATGCTCCCCCACGCCTAGCCATCCACCTACCAGTACCCATGTACACATAAATATTCTTACATACGATACAGTACATACACACATTGTGTACACAACATCAAGGCATAAAGTAAAGCACAGTAGAAAAATCTAAATATAAAGGTACTCTGGCACAAGGAACAGGCGAGTAGGTCCAGACAGACTGAGTCCAACAGAAAAACAAAACCAAAAACAAGAGCAGGATGTTTGACAATGAGTAAATAAAATATATGAAAAGAAGTGATAGACCTGAGTGATTGCGGTAGTTTTTTTTTTAAAAACATTTATTTATTAAGAATTTTGTTCATTTTATAAACAAACAGAGATCAATACAAAACAGCACAATGCCACAGTAAGGTACATAAAAATATATAATAAAACAAAACAAAATAGAGAAAAGGGACTTGTAATAAAGCATAAATAAAGCAAGCATATGGTTTGTACTCACGCAAATCCACGCTACAATCATAAATAAAGATTGATTGCGGTAGTTTATTCCAGTCTCATGGAGCTTTAAACTTAAATGTGCGGCGACCAATTTCTTTCCTGATTCTTGGTGTATAGAAAAATAGATGATCAGTATACCTTAGGCTGTATTGTGAACGGAAAGGTATAAGATACTGTTTTAAATACTGAGGGAAATTAAAATAGATACTCTTAAAAGTAAATAAAGACCAATGACATTTCCTTCTTGCCTTGGAAGCCGGCCAATTCAAGGACTCATACTTCAGACAGTGGGTTAAGTGACACGTGGCTGCCTTAGTAACAAAGGAGGGAAGGGCTTCACTCCCACATCTTCTGAAACACACTGCGGGTTCATTAACACAACATCAGTGTTCATGACACTGATTGCTGGGTGGAGTTGGTGTTATCACCAAGGCAGCCGCTTCTCGTTCCACATAGAGTAAAACAATACTCTCTGATGACTTTCTCTCTTGTGTTCAGTGTTGGCTGGAAGTGAGAAGATCTTGAATATGGAGCACTGCAAGAGCCTGGTGATCCTCATGGATGTATCCTTGGAGTTAAATATGCCAGGAGTTTGTTCTTTGTTTGAGATGAAACATCAGAGTTTTAATCGGAGTCAAAGTCCCTGCTTAGATGAAGCATGTGCTGTGTGACTTCGTAAGCCGAAAACTGTAAGGTGTGACTGTATGTTACGGTGTCAGTATTAGATTTAAAGAGCACGTAAAGAGAAACACTGAACAGGGACTGTAACCCTGGACCCTCAGATTAAAAGTCTGATGCACTGACTGAGCTACCCAGGCTCTGAATGTGCTGGGTCACAGTTTAAGTTACAATTTTGATATTAAGATAAAACAAAACAAAAACAAAGAAGAACTGGTTTATTGGCTGATACAAATGTTTAAGTGAAAACCTAACAGTGCGTAGTTTGGTCTTTAGTTTCTAATTCCAGCATCTTTGGGAGCTTAGACACCAAACAGTCGTCCAGCAGACACATCTGGAGCTCCAATGAACGTCCATCCCTCTTGTTTTTTTTAGTGTGATCTGATTTGTGTCTTTTGAAAACAACAAAGTATGTTACACACCCACTGGTCCACCTCAGGAGAATTTATCAGTGTCAGGTCAAACTAAAATAACAAAAGGAAAAATGAAATTAGCATCTTGTTCTTGTGGTGAAACAGGAGTTTTCCTCCATGAGTTTGTGGTTCAAGCTCAATCCCCACATTGGACTGTTATTGTTTTTGTGCTTTTTACAGTAGCTTCACGCTGTTTATCCAGATTTAGAAAAATGTCATAATTTAGATGAAAAGTGGACCTTTGTAGTAAAATAATTGGTTGTTTTGTCCCCAATAAAAAGCCGGGTTTTAAAAGTTGTGAATCAAATATGAAGCCAACTTAAAGTGTAAATCCAACTCATATTCTTTTTATTATCTCATCAGCTCTTCCCTTATCAGCACCACTTGTTACAAACAGCTGATTGTTGATTTGTTCATGTGAGAAAATTGTGCATAAAAGATTTCAGTCTCCTCAATAAATTCTATTTTATTTTATTTTATCTTGTTGATGGGAACACGGTTTTTTGAGGCTCCAGCGGGATTTCTGGTGGGGTTGAAGCGGGATGTGACACTAACACGGTGTCCCACAGTGGACTGGTTCTGGGCTCATTTTACGGGGCTGTTTCTGGTTAAAATTTCTTGACCTCAATATTTTCTCCAGAGCCAAGGCATCGCTCAGCTGAATTGGCCCGAGTTCCAGACTCTGTGGGACAAGATCCGGACGTGGACGGTAACAGTAGCAACACTGACACCAACAACACCGGTTGAAGCCGAGTGCTCAAGCCTGGTCGTGTGCAGACTAACCTGCCGGAGATTCTTTTGATGTCTTATAAAGAATAGATGTTGTTGTTATTTCTGTATGAATACACTGGAAAAAAATCGAAGTCTTACCAAGTATATTTGTCTCATTTCCAGTCAAAATATCTCAATACATTTATATATTAATTAATATATATTAATATAAGACACAACTGCCTAACAAGTGCTATTTCAGCCAGATATAGGGACTTGTTTGAAGACAATACATCTTGACTATCTTGTTAAATGAAAAAGTCTTGAAAACAAATTGTTTTGAGTCGGATTTCATATGAAACAAGCTTTTTTTGACATTTGAAGAGGTTTTTAAGCTAATTTAAAGATCACTTTTATCTCAAAAGTCCCAAATATCACATCTTATTTAAAAAAATCTTGACAAGCCGATTTCACTAGTTCTATTGGCAGATTTATTTGCTTATTTCAAGCAAAAACGTCTCGTATTTGTTGTTTTTCTGACTAATTTTTGGAGGGGCATTTTTTCCAGTGTTCAGGATAAATGTGTAGATGTGCATGAGTAAACTGAAGCCACTGTGAGGCTTAAACTTCTCACTCAGCCATTTTGAACCTGTTGCTTGTACCTAAGTGCTGCAAAAACCTGATCTCTAGAGAACTGCCCAAATGTATTCAACAGATAAAAACAGATATCCTCTCATTTTGCTGTGTTTAATCTCTCTGCAGGACATCTTCCTGGTTTTTGACAAGAACAAAACAAATCGCCTCGAATATCAAGAGGTGGCCCCCGCTCTGAAAGCAGCAGGTAGGTCAAACAGAGGATGCTTTTAGTGTTCTGGCTCCACATCTGTCAGGTCAAATCTGAACAGCAGAGGGTGCCAGCACACCTGGACTCGCTGCTCTGCTGTTTCTTTATCTTTAACTTGTAATGTTTATTTGGATTGTATTAAAATGTAGATAAAGTTACAGCTGAAATGAAAACATTTGAATCAGATCAAAAATGTGTATTTTTTTTGTCTTTCTGGGGTCACCAGTGTGTGCAGATGTTACCCGTGTAACGCAACAGTATCAAAGATCATTAATAGGTGACGTTACAATCATGTAGCATCATAAAAAGTTCAGTTTTAACTCTATAATACAGCAGAGCAGTGGAGCCCTCATTCGTTTGTATTTTGTATTTAAAGATTCTGTGTGAAATGTGTCCTCTGCTCCCTGTGAAATGATAAATTACTGTGAAATAAGTTACTGAGTCAGACTTTGTTTAAATTGACATACTTTTCACATCCTGCACTTCTTCACTTGGTCTCTCTGTGAAAAAGTGTTGACCTTCATTTCTTTATATTTTCCTTCCCAGCAGCCAGACTTTCTGAAGGTTGTTCAAAGTTTTTCTTTGGGCATTGGCTGCTTTTGCAGAGGAAAGCGTATTTTGTTTGTTAAGCCACTTAACACTGACCTATGAATCATTAAAGCTTTAAAAAGGCTCCTAACTCAAGGGATGAACCAGTGTTATGTCGACACATAACAGACAACTTTGAAAAGAACCTGTTTTAAATTGTATCTTTAGACACTTTGTTACCAGCAGCCTGACACAGAGACACATCATTTATTCCCATTTCTTTAGTTTATGAAAAACAGCAAAGATAACACAGTGTGACAGACAGAAAACAGGATTTCTGCAGCAACAAGGTGATTCCCAAAGAGCTGTTAGCTGAAAACTTGGCATATCTCAGCATGGTGTGCAGTGTGTCCTTAAAACATTTGAGGAAACTGGACAAGTGGAGGACAGAAGAAGAAGTGTCAGGCCTAAAGAACTAACTACAGCAGATGAACAGGATCTGAAAGTGATGTCCTTAAGAAAGAGGAAAAACTCCAGCAAAGACCTGACACAGGAGCTGAGAGATGCATCTGGAGCTTCAGCTGATCCATCTGCTGTTGGCCCAAGCCTCATCAGAAATGGGCTCCATGGAAGGGTGGCTGTCAGGAAGCCGTTCTTAAGGAAGGGAAACAGGGAGAAAAGGCTGAGCTGTGCCAAAGGACACAAGAAGTGGGCTGAAAATCAGTGGCAGCAGGTCTGATGGAGGGATGAATCCTCCCCAGAGCCCAGAGCTCAACATTACTGAAGCAGTGTGGGGAGAATAAAGGTGCTCACACCAAATATTGGCTAAATAATTCCCATTTTCCTGGTAATATATAAAGAAATGAGGGTGGCTCAACACTTTATCCCAGTTCTGTCAGTCGTGTGTCTTGCAGGAGGTAAATATTCATCCTTTGTTGCTGCTCATTGAAGTGACTCATTCTCAGCTGAGTTTGTCTGTTTGCAGGCATCCATGTGGATGACTTGGTGATGGAGCTGGTTGGACTGAGATACACGGAGCCCGACATGACCATCAGTTACCCCGGCTTCCTGTACGTGGTGATGAAGCTGGAGAGCATGATCCGTAAGTGGGGGGGTTTAACGATGCTTAGCAGCTGAAAGCAAATGAACAGCTGGGATATTTTTAAAGAAGTAAAGTTGCCACCTCCCGAATACTTGAAGAAAACGTGTCCCACCGGTTAATTAACACCTCAAAGGCTGCAGGAAAAGAAGCAGAGGGGGTGGAAGAGGCAGCGTGGGAAAGATGATGGAAGGAGATGTTTTCATGTGTTAGAACCTAAAACAGTGTGATGTAAAGACGATCAAGACTTTGCTGGTGATTATTTTTAGAATTTGCCTTCTTTGCTCGCGCCCGGATCTCAATTTGTCGACTGTGGTGACAAATTTTGATCTCGAAACGACTTCCGCTTCAACTCCCCGTCGATAAATTCACCAGCTTTTTTGTTTCTATCGTCAAAAATGAAAAGAAAAAAACGGTCCAAGTTGATTTTTAAGAAGGATTTTAATACAGTTGTTCATCTTTTTCATCCGTTTGAAAATCAAACAGTAACTTCACAGATTTTACTCTATAAAAGGCCGTAAAAACACACATATTTAAACTGTTTTCCATGAATAACACAAAGATGTACTCAGTGAGTTGATTAAACCCTCATTTGAATGTCAAACAAAGAAAAACGTCTTGACTTAAAGTGGAAACATTCAAATGGAAACAGTGTCATTAAACCCATCGCATATTTATATCCGTGGAGATTCATCAAAAACAGACTCGAGCTCATTCTACTGTAAAATGTTGTCAGTGTTGATTGGTTTTTGTCTAACTTTAAAGTTTTGTTGTCCATCTGATATTTGCTGTTTTTCCCGATAATTAACGTTAATTAACCTGTTAATTTAATCCGTCACAAGATGACTGAATGAAAAAAATGTATTCGCATAAAGAAAACAAACATGTCTATAAATAATGTCAAACTTTTCTGGTAAAATGAATAATAATGAAATTCCAAATAAAAATGCATTTTGTGACTAAATAACCTGAAATAAACCATTTTAAGACAATATTTAGTAACATGAAGAGACTACATGTCGCTGCCCCAGGCTCTGGAATAAGCTCCCCGTTGAGCTGCGTCTTATTTCTGACCTGGAAATCTAGGCTAAAAACCTACTTATTTAGAATTGCTTTTAATACCCAATAGTATGATGACACTTTTATCTTGTTTTATCTTATTTGATTTTGTTGTATTTTATTGCTTTCACTGTTCTTTTATTGTTTTTATTTGTTTTTACTTATTCTTCTCTTTATTTATTACCTGCTGTAAAGCACTTTGCTACATCGTAAGGATTGTCTGTAAAGGGCTGTATAAATAAAATACATTTACATTTACATTTACAAGTTAAGATGGTTGAATGGGGTAAATTCTTAACTAATAGACAGTTTTTTTTATTAAAACTGCTCTGAAATGTTACATTGATATGTTAAATATGTGTGCATGGTATATTTAAAATGTAAATAAAACATTTTCTTATCAGATCTCCTGTAAATAGAATAAATGCTTGAAAGAAAACTTACAGTTCTTCACATACTACATGAATATTTGTTTTGGTTAGAAGTTCAATGTTTGAACCTCTTCATTCACCTCAATTTTTTCTTGTTTTACAGACAAATTTCAGGCGTACGACATGATTGGAATGGGAATGGTAACCCTCAGCTACAGACAGGTACGAACACAGAACCGAGCTCCAATGTTTGGGTCACAGTCTGCTTGTAAAGTCTCAGACTGAAGCTTCCGAAGCAGAAGGGAAACAACCAAAGTGCTTCAAGCTCTCAGTTTCCTCCGTCAGAGTGAAGGTGAACCGTTACGTGCTGCAGCACTAATGTTGAAACAGACGTCTGAAACGTGTTCGAGGAAGCGTTTAATGAAAAGAAAACTGATTTCACTGAACATCAACAGATTCTGGATGCTAATATTCTGCAGCCTACAACAGGATTTGTGTTCAAAATATGTCCAAACTTGAAGTAATCTCTTCAAACAGAAAAGACTAAACTGGAGATAAAAGTTTGCACATGTTGAGATTATTGTTTCTTAAAGTTTATTTATTAAAAGCTGGCTTGACGAACGGGTTCATTTAGGCTCTGTTTACCAAGTGAACGTACACACAGCGTGGTTTCTGCTTATTCAGCGATGTTCAGCTAAATGTTGTTTGTGCTCTTCATTCCAGTGGCTCCACATGACCATGTACAACTGAGCTGTTGCCAGGATTCACCAGGATCGGACCACTTTAGCCTCACAGCAGGAAGAGTTCTGGTTCTGACTCCAGCGCCTTCAAACTGGCTGTTAGCGTGGACGTGCATGACTGTAGTTATTTCTGCCAAATGTATAAGAGTCGACACAAAGAAACTGGCTTCTGATGCTGTTTGGTTTTCCCTCTTGTATGTGAGCACGAAGTTCAGTGGCAACAGATTTTTACTTTTACTGTGATGAAAAAACATTTTGTTGGTTATTTCAAAAACGGGATCAGCTTAAATAGGAAAATTGTTAGATTTCCATTTTATAGGTTGTTAGATGGACAATGAGGTGCGTATCTGATAGAGATACATGGACATGGAGCAGTGTTTTGGTTCTTTTTGTTCACAAATACTTTAGTTTTACTATTGAAATCTGAAATTTCCTCTTTGTTGTAGCATAAAACGATAATTCCTTTATTTTCTGAATCATAAATGAACTGGTCAAACTCACGGTATGCTGTGAATGAGCACATCTCCTCCAGGAAAAGTCTTATTTTCCTTTATGTTAAAAGATATTTTACTGAAAAGTCCAAAAAGAAGGAGGAGATGTGTGAAATTCAAAGGATTTTATGATTTTTACCCAAACTGACTTCCAGCTGGGGAACAGTTTGGAAGCCTGACATGTGAGAGCACAAAAACAACAGAAATTTCCACTCCAGCTGGAACAGTTTGCGTTTTAATTTAGATTCTTGTATGTTTTACTTTTGTATCTTTTTACTCATTTAACATTTAGTTGGCTCATCATTTCATCATCTGCATCTGTTTTTTTGTTCCGCCTTAAATGCTGAAAATAAAAAAAACAAGTCTGCTTCTGGAGAAATTTGGGCCTCTGTTTCTGCCTGAAGGCGTTTGAATAGAGAATATAAAATGATAAAGATCGTGTTATCAGATCGATTCAGTCAGTTTGGAAACACATTGATCAGAAAGATGTGTAAAAGTTAGAATATCACTGAGTTAAATTAGCTTCCTTCACTTTTCTCCAACAATCATGAGTTAAACTTGATTAAAACTAAACTGTCCTGATGAGTTGGTTCAAACTGATGTATGTCAGCATGTGTTGGTGCAACTCCAGCTGTATTCTGAGGCCTAAAACCAGTTCCTCTCCATGTGCCGTTTCTTTGGCTCTGGACGTTTTGTAGAGCTGAGATGCCATTCTATTTCACATAAAGCCCTTCAGATGGAGCTTTGGTGGCCATTTGGATGGTTAGATGACCTCGATGACCACCGAGGGTGGGACTAAGGCTGAGCCTAACAGTTCTTCTTGACTGAGATGAGTCGTGATTCCTTCCCTCCATCATCCGTCTGATCGCACATGAACGTATTTATGTAAAAATAAAAGCTGTCGTCGCTAAAGCTCAACATATCATAAGCTGCTCAGCTGTGTTTACAAAACCAGAGCAGTCACACAAACTCAGATTGTCCGTTCACCTGCAAAGAAAATCGCAACTATAGAGACCGACATGTTGCCGTAGTTTCAGCAGAGGATGTAGCTGCAGCGGAGAGTGTAGCTGCAGCAGAGGGTGTAGCTGCAGCAGAGAGTGTAGCTGCAGCAGAGGGTGTAGCTGCAGCTGCAGCAGAGAGTGTAGCTGCAGCAGAGGGTGTAGCTGCAGCAGAGGGTGTAGCTGCAGGAGAGAGTGTAGCTGCAGGAGAGAGTGTAGCTGCAGCAGAGAGTGTCGCTGCAGCAGAGGGTGTAGCTGCAGCTGCAGGAGAGAGTGTAGCTGCAGCTGCAGGAGAGAGTGTAGCTGCAGCAGAGAGTGTAGCTGCAGGAGAGAGTGTAGCTGCAGCAGAGGGTGTAGCTGCAGCAGAGGGTGTAGCTGCAGGAGAGAGTGTAGCTGCAGCAGAGAGTGTAGCTGCAGCAGAGGGTGTAGCTGCAGCAGAGGGTGTAGCTGCAGGAGAGAGTGTAGCTGCAGCAGAGGGTGTAGCTGCAGGAGAGAGTGTAGCTGCAGCTGCAGGAGAGAGTGTAGCTGCAGCGGAGGCTGTAGCTGCAGGAGAGAGTGTAGCTGCAGCAGAGGGTGTAGCTGCAGCAGAGGGTGTAGCTGCAGGAGAGAGTGTAGCTGCAGCAGAGGGTGTAGCTGCAGGAGAGAGTGTAGCTGCAGCGGAGAGTGTCGCTGCAGCAGAGGGTGTAGCTGCAGCGGAGGCTGTAGCTGCAATTTGTCATTTAAATAAAGTTAGAGAAAGTATTCATGCAGTCGGAAACTCTCTCCAAAGTGAATGCAGAGTAAATAACTGAGCTGTCTGTTAAATGTCACCTAAAGAAGGAAATTCTTTGTGTTGCTTCCAACTTTGAGTTCAGTATTTAACCAGCAAATGAAACGTGGATCCTAAATATGTTTTAAAACACGTTTCATTTCAAATGTCTTTTTTTGAGATGATATCAAAGTGTATTCTTAGAGTTTTGTGCCTCAGTGTTAACATCATCCCCCTTTTTTTTTTATAAACTTATCAGCTACATTTGAGACCCAACGTATTCAGACTCTCTATAAACACAGAAACAGTGTCCATTCATAAGTTCTTGCAGTCCACGGTGGGATTACAACTCCACGCTGTGACCAGTCACAGAGCTGCTGCACTACACTTCGTCACATGACCGCATCAGAGCTACAGCGTGCCGCTGCCACGGTCTATAAATGCTGCAGTGATGCTAATCTTCCAGGACAGCCTGAGCGTGACCTACTTCTATAGGTTGCAAGCTAGACGGTCGCCCTTGGCACCCACCCGCGCCTCCGCCCGGCGGATCTGATGGATGATGCTGCAGCTCAGGCATCTGTGGTTTATGATGCCAGCCCACCGGGTCACTGGTTCTGAGAAAAGGTGGACCGTGGTGTGAAGCAGCAACTGAAGATTTATTCTCCTGTTTGGTTCTGTTTCATCTTCACAGGAGGTTGAAACGCAGGAAAGTCTTTGATATTTGATCACACTTCAACAGTAATTCTTATTTCTATCCAGTTGAGCAACTTCTGGAACCTCAGCATCTCATCAACACCCTGAACTACTCTGTGAATACATGTCCATTCTTGCTTTATGCATCCTGCTAACTTTGGACTCTTCACCTTCATTGTAAAGATTCCTGGGAGACAAAAAGTTTCCCAAAACCCCCCAAAATAGCCCCAAGAACAAACAAGCATGGACATATGTAACTGGAAGGTGATCTGTTCAGCTCTGGGATGTAATGTCCTTTTTCTTCATCTACATGGGGGGTGTAAATTTATCATGACACCGAGAGACAAGATAAAAACAATGTGAAATACAGCAGAACTTTCCTTTAAGTGTCACATTTAATTAGATTCTGTCAATGTAATTTCTAAAAAAAATCATCTGCACGAGAACTACTTTTATTCTGAAAGTTCACACATCGAGTCTCGTATAAATTTCATTAAAAATATTAATTATCTACATGACGGCCAGTTAAATGCAGTTTCCGATATCATAATCTTCTATTATTACAAGTCAAAATACATTTTTAAAAATGTAAAACTACACATTTGGGATGTTTTTCTGTTTTGAAAACTAAATTTAAAATAATGTCCACTTGGAGATTTCCAGGATGTGCATTTTAGATGAAGAAAGTAATTATTTATGTCTCGAGCTGAAAGACCAACACACACGGCTGGAGAACATGACATCATTTCTACTCATAAAAAAGACATTTTTAAATCAGAAAGGATCATTTTGGATGAAAACAATGTCACAGATGATCTCTGAAATGCTCACTAGGACCAAGAAGAAGTGAAATAAGGATCTCTGCAAAGTTTGGCTGTTGAGGGAGACATATTATGTCCTTATCCCAGAAGTTGACACAATTTCCTGGGGTTTTAATGAAATGAAAATACCACAGAGACACTGTCCATTAGCACATTTTTCAACCATGAATTTACACCTCAGTTCACACTGACCTTTTTAAGGAGGCGGAGTGACCCACAAACCCCACTCCAACCCCCTCATCTGCAGAATTGGCCTCTTTTGAGATGGTTAATACTCAAAAATCCTTTTAGCTTATTGCTATCAATGCTATTGAATGTATGCAGTTGATAGCCTGAGAGGTTAAACACACACCAAAGCGATGGTTCTATACTCAAATACTTAATTAGATTCATTAGCACACAGAGGATTAATGTAATAAACATGTATTTCATTCCTTTCGCAGATTAACACACAGTTTGGGGAAAGCAGGTGAGTTTCTCCAGGCAGGAATAATGAGGGATAAATCCAGGACGCAGGCAGACAGGTGACTTTCTCCAAGCAGCTAACTCAGAATGAGATATTTTCAGGAGCCTCAATTAAAGACCGAGTTTTAAGTTGACTTCAGACACCAAAACATATGCTCCTGAGCACAAAAAAGACATTTTTTTTTTCTTACACAAACTTTAACATAACAGTAAAACTTTATTTTTGGGATTTTCAGAAATTTTAAACTTAATTTTGACTTGTAGAAAAGTTCAGATATCTTGTAGTATATTTTAACTGGTAATAATGTAAATACAGGTGTCTTTGATACTGTTCGGAGTAGTTGAGAGTGGGGCTTGATTCAATCACAATATGGCTTCTTCACCTTTTGAACTGAGTGTTCAATTGGATCATTTTGGCTATATATGTCAGGGGTTCACTGTGAACAGGTCAAATTATCTTCAAATCCTCGATTGTGATCATATTCAGCCACATTTACCTGAAACAACGACTACAATAACTATGATTTTACTTTAAACTTCTGCTCAACTACATTTTGGAGGTAAATGTTGTACATTAACCAGCTTTAACGGCTTCAGATTCAAATCACCATATAAAACATGCAAAATTTGTATATATTATGATTAAAACTACCTGTTAACATTTACAGTACATAAACATGACTTTGTCTATGAAATTAGGTGACTTTTATCGGATTTAATTAGAAGGTTTACGACTGTGGCGACCTCTTGAGTCCGAATTGGTTACTTCTCACAAACTAAAGCGATGATGTGTGCCAGAAATCCTGAAAGTCTTTTCTTGAAAATGATTTATTTGTCCCTATTCTGATGTCTCATTTTCTACATTTTTATTTATTTATTTTTTATGTATCTATTTATTTTTTTTCAGAATAATTAACAATTTTAACCTTTTTAATCATTTTATAAGTTTAACGCTTCATTGTTTCAGAAGCTCAAGTATGACATGATTATTCATGAGCTGTCCGAACCAATAGAAGCTACCGGACGTGCAATTTCTGTCAAGTTAGAGGATAAAAGCGGAAGTAGAAGGAAGACGCCTTCAAAATAATACCGTTCACGGCTTGAGGGGTGAAAATGGGGTTATTTACACATCAAATCTGCACAAGAAATCATACTCTGACCATTGAAGATCATTTATAGTAAGTGCAAAATGAAGCTTCAGTTATAAAAGAGGTCACACACATTTAATGTTTTAATCTTATGATGTTGTGGGAATGTGGGAATGTATTCTTACTCTGTGTTGTTTTTGTTTGAATGAAAAAAAAAGAAAATGAAAAGAGAAAAACTGAGTACGAGGGGAGGAAAAAGTTTTTTAAAAAAACAAAGTAAAGCTGATAAATTACGGCGGTGTTCGGGTGAAAACGCCGATAAAGAGAAAAGTGTAGCTTTACTTTGAAAGGTGTGAGCGGAAGTTGGGCTCCTCGTTGCCCCCTGCTTGTCGGAGTGGGTGCAGCCCGTAGGAGCGGCCGGTTCCTCCTGCCAGCAGCCACACCGTTTACAGGGACAGCTTTTCCTCTCACAGCAGCAGTGGCTTTTTCTGACTGCACACACCGGATATTCATCACATTAAAAAAAAAAAAAAAAAGCCTCTCACGGCTGGAAGCGGCGACAGAAGAAGAAGGACACTTTTCTGGGACGCGTTTCCCTCCCCACCCCGCCTTGTCTGATTTGGGCCGTCTTCGCTTTCTGCCGTTTTTATTTTTTATTTTGGAACATTTCCCCTGACAGTGTTCTCGGTGGCGCAGTTTTTCTCAGTTTCTTTTGCTGACATGGTAGATTATCACGCTGCTAATAACCAGTCATCCGTCGGCGGAGTGCAGACCTACATGGAGCAGGAGAACGACTGGGACCGGGACCTGCTGCTGGACCCGGCCTGGGAGAAGCAGCAGAGGAAGGTAAGGCGGCCGGAGTCGGGCCCAGCCGGGCCGAGCGGAGCCGGGCTGAAAGAAAATGGCAGGGGTGGGATGGGATGAGGAGTGGAGGTCAGAGACCCAGCCAGGGCCTCGGGTTTGCTCCCTAAAGGCCCCTCTTTATCCTCCCAGCCCGGCTCTCCTCTGTGCGTGATGAAGTCTTGACTTGTGCGTGACATTAAAGCACGTTTCACTCTCTTAAAGGTGATATTTTTCTTTCTCTGAGCGGAAACAGGGCGCCACATTGTTTCAGAAACCCAAGCTGAGATTGTGCAGACATTTCGGGGGCCACGATAACGTGTCTAACGGTGCCTTTTTTTCGGCGGATGTAGGGCGGGTTGGAGGCGGCTTGCCCCACTTCTCCGCCCGCCTGTGTGGCTGGTTGGAGGCCGATAGGACTGAGAGAGGCCAGGCGAGTTTCTGCAGCTCGGTGCTGGAAGCTGTGACCGACACCAGGGTGTTGAGAGCAGAAATTTGGGTGATTAAACTCTAAATCTGCCGTGTATTCAGGGTTAGTGGTGCTTTAGCCTGAGAGGCATCTTCTCTGAAACTCAGGGCCTGCTGGAGGAATTCCTCTCATGGTTAGCATCTCTCTGAACCCCTCAGAGTATTTGAAGCATTGCAGCAATTTTAAAACCAGCTATAAATCCAAAGCAGACCTGAAATTGACTTTAGCCTTGTGTTTTTTTTTTTTTTTTTGGTGAAGAGGGCCCATGTTGAGCAGATTATTGTGATATTTGGTGTGACAGAGGAACCTCAGCTCTACAAGTTGCTGTATTTCTACTCATTTCACTGATGAATGAACCCCCAGTTTGCTGCCAGCTACAATATTACCAAAGAACCTGAAACCGTGTTTATGCCCAATCATCAGCCCACATCTAATCCTCAAAAGGGAGTGGACGTGCCATCTAATGACGGATCATTTCAGGGAGTATTGTTCAACACTGTGGAATGACTGAGTGGCTGTCGTGCTTTTTAGTGGTGTGACAGCATGCCAAGCATTGCCTCGTGCATTTTTAGCAGCATCATCACACATTCCTTGAGATGATGATCATCTCAGAACCCGGCTGGTTCGGTCCTTTCCTGGTACCTGGTTAGTCGGCCGCGTAGGCGCTCTTGTTTGTCTTCAGATCACACGGGTCAAAGGTTCTCCAGAATGAAAGTTTTAACCTACAGATGATTAACAGAGTGAGGCCGGTTGTTCTAACCTGTGCTGAGGATCCTCCAATCAGCAGTCAAGCCTGAGCCGAGAGGCAACCGAGAGCAAATTCCTGCGACGTGTTTGCGCTCACTGTGCCAGTTATTACGCAAAAGTGAGGAAATGTGTCCCGCGGGAACATCCACAGAGAAGCAACAAGTGTGGGAACATGTTCTTTAGCTGAGTGACGGGTCAGTCTGAAAGGTCAAAAACAGGAGTCGGACGGATGCACTCTGACTCTGTGAGGGACAATAATGCAAATTATTTTCCTTGGTCGGGTCTTAAGGCTCGTTTTTGAGCCTTGGTGATGAAAATATTTGTTCCATCGCTGTTCGAGCCTCAAATATCCGATTAGAAGAAGACATTTATCTGCTTTCTTTGTGTCCCTTGTTGTTTTGGTGTTGAAGGACTGGACAGTCATGGGATGACTCGGTCTTTTTCAGGCAGAAGCAAAGTTTGCCCTTGCAGCATGTTTCAGGTTTCATTCACTGAGCAACATTTCTCAACACTCCAGTGCTGCAGAGACCTGTTAATTGCAGTTTATTACAGGCGACGCTAGTCGCTTGGCAAACATGTCATTAAGTCTTTTTTTTTTAATTTAATTTTTTCCACGCTGCTCAGGGATCCGCAGCACGTTGAAACTTGTCAAAGTGCGCAGTGACGCCACCAGAGGTTTCATTGGAGCGTTTGGCAGCGTGCAGATGCAGCCTCTCGGTGACAGTTAGCCTGCGCACATTTCTGGTGTCATGTGGCGGGAAGAAAGCACGGCGAGATGGGCGGATGAGCTAACAAGGAAGGCTTTAGAGTACACAAGCCTGAGGGCACGGAGCAGGCGTGGACTGGTTTAATGCTCCAGCGTGTCACTAAAAGAGTGCAGATGATAAAAAACGTTCATGCAACCTGTGAAATTTAAGGTGAAAACTGAGCATGGCAACAGATCTTTGCTCATATCAAAGTTTGGCTGTGAAGCATTTGCTCTTATAATTCATGTGGTTACTGACGCTGATGGTTATCTGGCTGTATTTTCCTACACTGACAGGCGTTCCACCGGCATGTTTGGGCTGCAGGGATTGTGATATGGACACAGACTCCCCAGTTAGCTGAGACTAATGAAAGGGGGATTTGTAGTAGATGGGATAGTGTTCAGATTCATGTTATGTTATTTTTGCTCTTTTGCAACCAGATAGATAATCACATAGAACATACACAGTCCTTCTACTAAAAGATGTTAAAAACCTCCAAATAATTACAGTAAAACTTTTGAAGTCCTCCGTATCCACAAACCAGGGCAAATAATAGAGGAAAATGAATTGAATTAAGCCAGAAGAAGACCAAATTTAAAGTTAGGATTTGTTCATTTCAGTTTGTTGGGACTAAAAACCAACATCCAGAGGGAGGAAGCTGAAAATCACAATGCAGAAGAAGGGAGTTATCATTTAAAACAGGTTTTATACAACTTTTTTGCACAATTTTACGTGTTAAAGTTAAAGCTGGACGGGGTGTCAGCAGCTTTCACATGTTTTCTGCGTCCCTGGCTGGCAGAGGAGAGTTCATAGGCCCAGGTTGGTTCAGGTCGAGCTGCGAGTGATGCTCGGTCAGCATCCCGGCGCTCGACACTCCGCCGGCTGCATCACAAGCTGCCAGAGCTGCTGTTTTTCCTCCCGTCTACCTCGCTGTCCCAAAACGACATCTAGAAGAATGAAGGGAGCTGAAAATGTTCGAGGAGGGCTGTGTAAACAGCCCGCCAGCTAACAACAACAGGCAGTGGGCACATCTGGAGTCGGGTGTGGCGGAGAAAGGAGGAACTTTTTATCTAATTAGAAAAGTGAGTTGTCGGGCAGATATCAGTGAGTTGTGGCCACTGATTGCGAAGCTTTGCCTGTAATCCTGTTAATTCTGTTTTCTCTGCCTCATGTGAACAGTAGGTCAGCTTAATCCTGATCACACAGTGATATGTGTTCATTGTGTGGCAGCCTCTGAATATACTCCAGGCTTTATCTGCTCGGCTAGGATCATCGGCTCAGACACCTGACATCAACCTTTATTAGATCAGTGGACTTACGGGAATGAACGTGATGAGAGAAGCCAAAGACTTGATTGAATTTCTGTGATAATTAAGCAATTAGTTGATGGACAGGAGCTTTTTTTTTTGGTTAACATTTAACATCTCAAGCCTCCACATGAGCCACGTGGATATCTTGAATCTTTCTCTGACCTTCTTTAGACCTTTAAAACCTGAATTTGAACAGGTGATGATAATAATCCTCAGTATCCGTGTGTCTGTTCCCTGGCTGCCAGCTGATTCCAGGTCAGCTGTGGGAAGGCCCTCCGCCTCAGCTGACTGTGATCCAGAATCAGCTTGTGCGCCTAAACAACGAACCAGTCAGTCAAGCAGACAGCCGGCGAGAGGACAGAGCAGAGAGGAATGTAACCCCTCTCCCCCCTTTTGTCTCTCCCTGTTCTGCCACTGGCTTTGCTGAGAGCACGCAGGGGGAGACATTCCTTTGGTGGCCTATTATAGCCTGTTGGGCTGGTGGGAGTGGGCTTTGGTTTGAAAGGGGGGCGGGGTGGCCTGTTTCTTCTTCTTCTTCTCTTTTTTTCTCCTTTTTTTGCACGACAGGGGGAGAAGGCTTTTGTATGATTGCAGATGTGGTCCATGTGCAGTCCGCCGGGGAGGGAAACAAGAGTTTTCATCCGGTTCGATGTGGAGGAAGTCTTGGCGCCAAACGCAGCATATTTGTTTGCAGAAATGTTCTCGGACGCAGACTGATGGATTGCACTTTGGAGCCATTTAGTTTTCCTCTATTGCAGCGAGCAAGTTCAAAGTTCAGATCAGAGTTTTCGAACAAATGCAGCCAAGTTGGGTGGAGAGGTTTGTGCTGCTCGTGGCGAGGTGTTTGTCTTTGTAAGAGATTTCTTTACGGTCTGTTTCCCTCCCACTTTCGTGTTTTTGGGGCAAAGAGGAGGACCGGCTTCGGCCGATTGTCATCACGGTCTCAGTTTGCGGCTGACGTAACTCTCCTACGAACCGGCTGCTCACAAGCTCACATCCTGGCTGTTGTGCATAGCTGTGAGGATTAGTAAAAAGCATTTCCCACTGATGAATTGAAATTGGCAACAATGGGGACTAAGAATTTCCCCTTGGTCAGCTGCCAAAGTTCCTGTTGATGTTTGAAAGGAGCACTGACCTTTCTTAGCAGCTAATTTTTTTGGTATTCAACATTTTTGTCTCAAGTACTCTGCTAGATTGGTGTGGTCTGAATGCTTAAAACCGCTGATGAGGGGTTTTGGTTAGGTTAAAGAGTAAAATGCAACACGTCATCTGATCTCAGCCGGTCAGATGTGAGGACGTTTTGTGTCGTGCTTCTGAATCGCTCCACAGGTTTCAGCTCAGGAGGCTGAAGGCCAACATTTGTGTATTTCATCAGAGAGTTTGTCTGCATCCTGCTCTTTGTGTTTGTGTTTGTCGGAAAGCAGCAGAAGAAGACGCACATGTGTGTGTTCAGGTGTTTATGAGGGTTGGAGGGGGGTGTCTGATGCTGTTGATCTCTAGTTCCTCATCTTTATGTTCGTAACGGAATATTTTCACCATCCGAGGTCCATGTAGGGAAGTAAACTGAGGAACTTACTGATTGCTGCACGTTAATGAAATGAGCAGAGCTGCAGTGTTCTTCTGGGTTCCTGGTGGAAGGATTACAGTAAGCTCACACCCCCTCTGTTTGTAGGTGTCTAATTGTGCGCCTGTTTTGGTGTTAACCGCCCTCAGCACTCAGCAGCATCTGGGGTTATTATTACAGCAGCACAATCTCGATTGTCCAGAACTGCTCCAAAGCTGTAAGATTATTGGCTGTGATTAAACGCAGATATCAGTCCGAGTGGTGCATCCGGTAACCTGCCTGTGAAAATCTCTGCTTCGGCCTGCATCTCTCGCCCGTCTCCATGGCTGCAGAGTGCAGATAGCGTTCAGATGTGAATCTGCAGCCTCTCTGTTCTGAACAGCGGCGCTCTGCAGGGCTCTTATTTTTGGAAACAACACTTCAGAGCACCGCTGTCATTCTGCACCTGAGAGAGAGCAGCAGAGTTCGAATTCAATGAAAATTTCATCAGTTCGATATAAGAAGCAGAAACCCAGGCCGTCCCCTGCGGTTAGGATGCAGGCTGATGTACGTGTGTGTGTTGCTAACTCTACTGACATTGTTTCTGTTTCGTGTGTCTTCTCAGGGGCAGGTGAAAGGATGCATTTGTGCATCGTTGGGGTTGTTTGGTTATTGCAGAACTGAACTTTTGAAAGGTTCCTTCCTTCTTTTTAATCCTCATTGTTTCAGTCACTCAGCTTCAAAGCTTCTCCTTTATTTTCTTACACAAACCTTTTGTTTGATGCTGCTTCTGTTTACACACATTAAAGATGAACTTGTTATTTATTTAAAATTTTTAACAGTATAGATTTCTGTTTATTAGGGAGGGAGAAGATGGAGTATCTATCTGATGGTTTATCTAAACACCTCTTGCTGTTATTGTTCCCTGCTGAGCTGCTCCGTGTTACAACAGGACGTTTTTATTAAATGATGATAATAATAATTGATCGCTGGCGCAAAATCTAAAAAACATTCCAGGATGTTTTGGCTGTAAAATCAGAGTGAAGCTCGTTTTGTTGGTGGTGAAACGCACAGAACATTATCATACTAATCAGCTCGGATTTGAAAATGTTGTCAGGCGGTAAAACACGCAGAACAAAATGTTTCTGCTTCCAATAAAACCCATTTCAGCGTGGAACTGTCCGCCTCATCTCTGCACCCGTTCGGCGGGTCAGTGTTGTTCACATTGTCTGAGGTCGTCCTCAATCGGCTCGTCCCCTGGAGGCGGCGTGGCCGAGCAGCGAGGACCACGTCCCAGAGGTCACATGACCACATCCACATCAGAGGTGTATGGGAAGGTGGGGAAGGGAGCATCCATGCTCACTGAAAACAGGCTGTTCTTATCATTAAAGCCTAATTAAATGTCAGAGTGACTGATATGACCACAACGTTGATAGTAAATGGGTTGAATAAAGGATTTAACAAACAAGTTGTTTTGTTTGTGATTCTTTAACTCGCCCAGAAGTAGGTCAAAACCTAAAAGGCACACCTTGGTCTTCGAGTAATGTTGCTCCGTAGCTTAAAGCTCTTGGTTATCTGAATATATGGCCACACCCAGACAGGTTTTTCTCCCTTTGCTGTGATAATGGAGACTTAGCGTCGCGCGCACACACACTTCATGCGAGTGTGGTAACAAAAATGTGAGGATGGTAAAGCCTCTGGACACACCTGGGGGGTTTGTTTGACTCTCCGCCCGCCTGATCAGACACCATCAAATATATTTGATTATCTTCTGTTCAGCATCAGACAGCAAGCTGCAAGTCGTTCCTGACCTTTACTTACCCGCTTTAATAATCAGTTGTTTGTACAGTGTTGTGTAACGTGTGTAGCTCTTAAGCAGGAGCTTTGATCAGTATTTTGACCATTTAACAGAAATTTTTTGGTTTTTAAAGCAAAGGGAAAGAAAAGTATGTGAATGCTGAGGCAGTAAGTGCTACTGAGAGATGATTTACTTTATTATTAAACATATTTTCTAACTTTAAAATGGATTCGGAACTTAAAAGGTGCAGTAAAATGTTCTGTAACGACTCACTGTATGAGTGGCGAGCGTTTGAGCCGCTGCCTGAAAGTACACATCAGATCATTGATGTGGACAGATTTCTGCTGTGTCCAGTTACAATATTTAGACCTGTAAACAGCTTTTAAAACAGTCGGCACGGTCACATTCACAGTCGAGTAGAGCTACAGTTGCAGCTTGACCTCCATCCTTGTAACAGTTTGCCAGCGCAGGAGTGGAACGGAGTTATTCTCCAAAGTATGTCCAATACTGAGTAAATGCTCGAGGCTTTCTGCCTCTTCTAACTTTGATTTATTTTACGTCTTTACCTTACCTGAATGGTGGTTTTGTCAGATGATGCTGCGCAGTCACACAAACAGATAAATATGTCAATTAGAGCAGCTTTGTTGGGAATTTGGCTGTGTTAATTTCCACTCACAAAAAGAGGCCTCATGTGTGGAGTACCGAGGACTATTTGAGACATATTGAATGCATCCATGCAGGAGTGATTTGAGTGACTTGAGTGATTTATCTGGGTGTGTTCGTCCTGCTTTGGGAAGCTCGTTTTTGCATGATTTTTGACATGTTTCCCTGCAGTTTAAAAGTCAGATTTTGGTCGGTTAAACGTGTTCCTGTAACGGATGAGGGATGGAGCAAACAGACGAGTGTTTCTTTGCTCCGGAGATGTCTCTGATTGCCTCTGTGAGCTCCTCTTGGATTATTTAACAGCTTTCAAACGGGGCCACTGGGCAAAGAGGTGAGGAGGAGCAGCCTGCTGGCACACACATACACGCAGTGTCTGGATGGTGTGTATTCATGTATGTTGACCCTCCTTTCTCTGAAAAATGTGTCAAACTCTACTGACGTCTCACATGTGCAGATGTGATGTTGGTCTGCAGAGTGTTGATTTTTGTGGATGTTCCTTCTGTTTTCACCCCTGAGGCAGAAAGCTCTCAGTGGGTTGTTGGTTTCAGGGCACAGGAGAGCAGCATTAAATATTTACAGGCTGGGGCCGGCCTTCAGGTTCCTCTGCTCTTAAAGCGGGATGCTCTCCTCATCAGATAATCCTACGCAACACTTTCCCTCCGACTGTATTTATTCCTTCTTGCATTCCTCGATTCGCCTCTCTTTGCCAGTGTCGTTACGGCAACAGCCTCAGACAAAAGGCGGTAACTCGAGTCTGTGCTTCTATTTTCAGGATCTACCCGGTTTGTTTTTGGCCATTTGTGTTGCAACGCCAGATTGTTTTTCTGTGAGATTTTTAGCTCTGGGGCTTCTGTCTGTAAGGTGGGGGGATGTATTGTGGTCAGGCATCTCCAGCAGCAGCCCGGGGCGGCGGGGCCTGCTCATAACTTCGGTCCGTTGCTTTGTTTTTATTTTCTACGTTTTGTTTTTTATCCTTTATCTTGCATGGTGGGGGTCCATTTCAGACTACAAGCCCAGAGCTTTTCCAGAAAGACCGTTTCTACCTACACAAACAGGGGACTAAAGCAGGAGCTCATGTGAACATTTGTAAATATTTACAGGCTTAAGATTTTCAATTGCCAACGTTAGGATTCTGGAAAAACATAGTAGAACAAAAAACGGCCAAAAAACATGTTGCAAGTCTACATTTAGACTTGCGTGCATGGGAGCAGAGAAAGGCAGAGAGCTTTAGACAGATGGGTTATGAACACAGCAGCTAAAAAGTCAATAAAACTTCCTTTGGGTTTAAAAAGATGAGAAAGAAAGCAGGAGGATTCTTCTCGTCTCTTGTGTTGTTTTGATATTACTGATGGAAGAATGTTGGGTAAATATGATCCGAATGCTTTAGTAATCTCCTTATTTAGCACCCAGAATAGAGAAACGTGGCTAAACCGAACAAATCCTGTAAAAAATTAGTCTCAACTGTGAAGAATATGAAAATAAGATGAGTGGAGATGCATCACTGTGATGGCCTCTTGGGAGTTAGAAGTAGTAGAAGTAAAGAGGAAGGAAGGCTCTGAGGTTTCTGTGGTTTTCTGCTCCTTCCATGTTTCAAATATAAAATCACCACACATGCAAACAGTCAAGCAAGTCGTCTGAGTCAGGGCAGAAAGACAGACTGATCGGTGTGTGTCGCCTCTATTCTAACGGACCGGATGGCAGTTCAGCCCAACGGTAGCTGAATCAAAGTACAGGCTGGAGTGATTGGTGTCTGGTTTTGTTTGAGCTGTCACCTCAAATGATTTGATGTTGTCTTTTTGCTCATTTTCAGTCGTTTTATAAAGAAAAACATCAGGAAGTGGAGATAAAGTGCCGTAATTAGGACTTGAAGTGACAGTAAATCATGTTTTGGAGTGCCTGGAGCTGCAGGACAGAGTTGGAGCTGATCTCGATGTGTGTCAGGGAAGTCCTCTGCTCTCACCGCCATCAGCCACGAGCCTACTATCCTGTCTGATCCAATCAAAGCTGGCCTGCAGGGGACTATTTAGCTACAAAGATTGCTCTGTTGGCTCTCCCTTTGACTCACAGCTCTGTGGTGAATGCACAATGACGTGCACATGGAGTTAGCACAGACCCCGGTACCCTGCAGTGGCTTCACAGCAGCTCAGTTTTCGTCTGTGTGAGCTCAGTTTTCTGTTTTTTACACCGGCAGCGTTTCCTGCTCGGCTCGCCACCGCAGTATGAGGCCGTTTCTGTGCCCAGATGCTTTCTCGCCTCCTCGAAGGGTCATTTTGTTTGACCGTCGTGCACACGGCGATGACTGCAGTGATGCACCTTTGACAGGAAGAGGAGGGAAATCTTCTAGATGAGAAAGATAAACAATAAACAAATAAATGCTCACAGTGTGCGTGGAGATAAAAGCTCAAGAGTTCGACTGGTTCGTACTACGGACGCCATGCGCCGAGATGCATTTTAAACCTTCTAAAAATAAGATGCTGTAGTCTTGCGTTGCCCAGCAACAGCCCTGAAGGGGGAGAAGTGGTACTAATATTGCTGCTGTGACCAAACTCTGCACGAACAGTTCCTCAGTGAAACTTAAAGCTGATAAACTGACAAATATCAAACTGATCAGCAGCTGTGCGACCGCAGAAGGCAGCGGAGTCTCCCTCATAGTTTTATTTCAGTAGAAATTATGATTATTTGCTTGAATCATTTGTTGAAGCTTGGAAAAAGCGTGACGAGCGTCTCAATTCTAAGAAGAAAAGCGTTGCCGAGGTGTGAACCAGTCAGAGGAAGTTCAGCATTTCAGCATCTGATTCTTCTTCTTTTGATCCCTGGCAGGTGTTGCACACATCAGCGTCTTTACTGAGGCGCCATGACTCTAAATGACGCCGGTTCTTTTTGTCTTTTCCTGGTTTGATGACTGTTGTTGCATTTGAATTATTGTCCAAACTTAACTGGTTCTGACTCAATGAAATGAAATGATTTTAATCCGTTTGTTTTAAGACATCCTAAAGAATGAATTTAAATGGCCCACACCAACACTTTTGGTTCACTTTCATTAAAAAACGGTGGGCTCAGTGAGGCCTTTATTCCAGTTTCAGTTGGTTTTCTTTTGCAGACAGACTGAAAGTGGTTAAGAGGATCACACTGTCACTGATTCACTGTCCACACGTCCTGGACTGCTCCATATTCAGCTCAAAATAAAGGGGGGTGGTGTAATATTAAAGTCATTTTAAAGGGATTACATCGATCTACACGGTGGTAGCTGCCATGACTGAGTCCTGTACCCAGAGGGGCTCAGAGGGAGGTGGTGTGTTTACTACATTTAAGAGCCTCTGTCTGTTGGTATCTGGGGCACGAGGGTCACTGCATTAAATCAAGCTAAAGTTTTAGGCTAATATGGCAGGAGTGGATTTTTTTCTTCTTTTGATAATCACCAGTTTTAAGCCAGAAAGGGTTAAACAGACTCATGGATGCATGGCTCCGGGAAGCCTTGGGGCGTTTGTCACAATTTGAGGTGTTTTATTGACTGATTTAAAACTCTGTACGGCTCTAATAATTTCTGCTTTCACTGGCTGAAATCCGATCTGATCTCTTAACTTGTCTGTGTGGCTGATGTGACACTCTCAGCTGTTGATTGATGTCCATTTGCCTGCTGATTTGCCTTTGCATCCACTTCACTTGGTGTGTGTCTGTGTGTGTGTTTGAGAGAGAGAAACAGGGCCATGGCCCATGAATCATAAAGCCATAAAGGGCAGGCTGAGCTCTGGAATGTGTGACAGAGCTGACTGAGGGGGTAGCTTTTGCCTCAGTGTGTGTGTGTGTTGCACGGGTCATCAACAAGCGGAAACTCCAAGGAACAAACAATGTGCTGCTCCTTGTACCGAGTCTGGACCCTCTGAGCTCCTGACCCGACGACTCGCAGCACCAGGAAGTCCGTGAAGGCGGTTTACAGGATCTAGACTTAAACTTATCTCATATGAAGCATATTAAACTAAAGTTGAAGGTTATTTCTGGTTCATTGTTGAGGTTTCCTGGGGCCATAAAGGAAAATTAACCATCGTTTGTAATCTTCGTTAGGTCTGTGGTTTGTAGGGGTGGACGAAAAAATTGATTCATGTACATATTGCAATTTCTTTTATGGGATGATTTTAAAAATAGTTTTTTCTCCCCTGAATCGATTCTATTACGTCATATCCGTGTCCAGAAAAGCTTCATCAATTTATTACATTGTGTTAAAACTAACCCACATTTGTGCTGTGTGGACATTTCAATTCATTTTGTAACTGTAAACTTTAAAAAATGCCTCTTTTTGTCTCAGTTGAAATAAATGTCAGCTGCTGGACTGACTGACACAGACTGATGTGCATTGTTTATGGGAATGACATTCCTTCTAGAAGTGTATGATTCAACTTTTTTGTTTTTTAAGGGAGAAGAAAATTGCAATTACTGATTATATCGAATCGTTACCACAGCATATCGTCCCACCCCTAGTGGTTTGCATGCTCAGACTTGTAAATGACTTCAATGGAAAAGGCCTCCTGGTGACACTGTGAAGATTTCACAATTCTTCCAAAGAAAATCAGATAAGTTTGTCTCAATGTAAACAAATGCTTATTTTTAGGTGTGTTGAACCTTTCTTTGTTTTTATTTTGAATATGAATAAAGTTTCACATGATAACATTTTTCCTTTCGGCTTTTATTCCCACAAATCCCAGCGACCCTGTAGCTGCGGCTGCACTCGGTCACATGTCGCTCCTGTTGTCCACTTTCTTCCACAGTCTCACTACTTTCTGAACCATTAAAAGATGGATTCTTTAGGTCGAATCCTGTTTGCTCAAACGATGCTGGCTCCATCATGATCAGCTGGGTTTCCATCCAGTGACGCAGTGGAGACCAAACTGGTGAGGGGTTGGATTCAGCGGGGCTTGTTGTGTTTGGTGATGTGTCCGTGAGCATTAACTACGTTAATCAGTTACTCACTCAGTTTGGTTCATTTTAGAGTTTTAAATTAGGCTACAGCACAAACAGGGTTATATTTGACTCCAGCAGAAACCCAGATATGCTCAGGGTGTTAGCATGCACTGAATTGGAGATTAGGCCATGCGTGCACTCCCTTTTGGTTTGACCTGAGCCTTCTCGGATTGGCAGGATGTCAGTGCTGCAGCTCCTTTCAGTCATTTAACTCTTAATTTTGTGCGTCTGCTCGCCTGTTTCCTCTCTGTTTGTTTCGGCTCCTTCGTAGGAAGCAGAGGGGGAGAAGGAGGTGTGTGTGTTGGTGTCCTTTTCCACATTCCTGTGCTTGAGTGCACACACACACACACACACACACACACACACACACACACACACACACACACTGGAAAGGACATGGGCGCAGTCAGGTAACTTTGAAGGGCCGTTATCAAACTCAAAGTGAACTTGTGTATTTTCGTTTTATCTCAAACTGCTTGCCTGTTCATTGTGCTTGTGTGTGCACCTTGCTGCCGTCTTACATCACCGTTGTTGCCGCGACAGACACTTAGAAGTGTTACCTTATAAGGTAAAACCGCGCGGGGCGGGCGGGCGGGCGGAAAGAAGGAGGGGCAGGAAGAGACTGTTACTGTGACAATGATGTCTGCTGCCGGGCGACTGGGCCGGCCTGCAGCTCCTGTTTGACCACATTTTCTCAAGCACACTCTCTCAGCTATGAGTCTTCTTTTTTTTTTTTATTTCCTCTTCTTTCTTATTCATTTCCCCCCGAGTTGCATGACTCGGCATCTTTGATATGTTCTCTTGGTCTTTTGTCACCTTTGTTGTCTTTCTGTCTCTGAGGTGTGTGCATACGTTATCGTCATACCTTCAGAAGCATGTGAACAACAAAAAAAAAACCCAAGTATGAAGGTTTATAGATGTTGAAACGCCATGCTTCTCATACCACACATGCTATTCACTAATCTCTGAAAACAAGCATCTGCTTTATTTGTTCTCACTCAAGGAACAAACCGGGCTTTTCCCTTCTTTTCCCCTCCCTCTTTCTTCCTCTCCTCCCTTTCCCTCCTGTCTGACGCCTCAACGGTCCGCCGGCCGCCACCTTCGTAGCTTGACGATCAACCGCTTTGTGGCTCAGAGTGGCAGATAAAGGGATGCTGCCAGCTAAGCACGTTTTGGCTCATGTCTCCACGATGTGTAAATGCTTTTCTTTCTTTCTTTAGTGATTAAAATAACCCTCTGCTGAGTAACTGTCTCGTCGCTGAATTTAGCACTTACTCACTCTATCTATAGTATCGTTTACTCATTCAGCGGCAGACTTGTTTACATATTAGAGGCAAAAAAGTGCATTTTAAAGCAGGTTAAAAGTAATTTAAAAAAAGAGCAGGACAGAGAAATATCTTACACACATATTGGTGTGTATATTTCAGAGGAAAAGGTTTCGTTACCCTGTAAATAATGCATGCGGAAAGAGAAGTTAAACTCTCCCACAGTTGTGCTCTCAGAATAATTACTTCTGTTCTCACCAACAACTTCCTCTAACTGACGTCTGCTGGTTTCACATGGTTTTTATCAGTCACTGTTAAAAGTAGACTGAGGTATGAAGAAACTCGCTTCTTAAAATATCAAGCCGCATCGGTCACAAGAGTCTATATATTCTCATATGACGAGGCAATCGGTGAGGTGATGAGAACTTTTTCCAGCACTGTTAGAGACGATGGGAAGTGTGCAGAATGCAGTCGCATCAACAGTAATTCAGGCACAGTTCACATTAGAGGTTACTCACTTTCTCTGGTACAAACGGATCTGCCACAATGTTAAATTCTGCTGGGGAACCTTGAGTTCTGGCATTCATGAACCGTCCAGCTCTACACTGTTAAAGACCAGCTCCCCCAAGGCTCATGGGGGTCTTTTAAAGGTCAAAGTCTCGGTTCCAGAAACCACGGGACACCCGAACGGGTCCGAGGAGAGTTGGCGGCACAAGGTGGATCTTCACAATATTATGCAGTTCGTGTTAATATTGCGGCTGATCGCTGCGCAGTCAAATAAACTGACTAAATCACTGTCACATGTCAGTGAATCATGTTTCCAGAAAGTCTCAGTTCTTTGGCAAAAACAGGCAGCTGGCAGTCTGAATGTGAGCTAATGAAAACCTTGTGTTTACACCAAATAAATGTTCATAATCATTCAGATTTTGGGGTTATTACGGAGTCGTTTCTGTCCAGGCGGAGTCATGATTGAACAGCGTCTGCCTCTTTTGCATTTTGAGCTCGGTTTGGTTTGTATTTAGCCAACTGTGGTGCACAGATGTAGTATGTGAACTATGTATCTACAGGACTTTGCTACCTTTAAAGGTTTTACACACTCATCATTCACTGACTGCACTGCTAGTCAAGTTAGCAGGTTAAATTTCTCTCTAATTTGCTCTACAGACATTCAAAACAGATATTCTTAAAAAGTTAAGACACTCCTCCATATTGTTTTCTTTTTATTGTTTAGTACATTTACACACCAGATATTTTCAGTTCTCTTTTGTGGCATCAGTCTGATTTAATCACCATTTTGTACAAACACGGGGGTCAGTTTTGCATCAAAATAGCAGTTTACTTTCTAACAAAGGCAGGTTGGTGTGTGTCTGTTTCCTGCTGCCTGAACCGATCAACAACAGAAGTGCAGAACTGTCCCGGGGCTCTGGAAAGATTCAGCCAGCGGTTCGAATAAAAGGCCAACGCAAACAGCTGACGCTTCGCCCTGCCAGCTGCTATTAGTGCCTGCCAAACTCCTGATTTGGACCCTGTAAAAAATCAACTCGCACATAGAAAAAGTGGGTGTGTAGTAATAATAATGACCTCAGCTCATTCAGTGATTAGAGTGCTCTGGTGTTGTAATGGGAGGTCAGGCTGGTGAAAGAAGGGGACACCATTCTGGCTACTGGTGGCTGTGGCTGCTCAACAGCTGGAAATGTGAAAAATGAGTAACTCAAAGACCCCACATGAACGCCAGAACAAGGCAAAGGTTAACTCCAAGTTCAAAGGAGGCATTTCTTAAACAGTCACAGGTCCTGCCGGCCTTTTCAGTCACTTTCTTCTTTATTTTCTCTCCATTTACCAACGCTAACTTGATTTTCAGCCAAGTTAACATGTGATTGAGCTGGAAACAGAGTAGCGCGGCCTCTGCTTCTGCAGCATGTCACTGTGAGTATCCAAAGGCCATTAAAAAAGGAGCAGAAAAGTCAGCCATAACGCCTCATATTTGTCTTTAAACTTAATTTGGGAGCATAAGGAGGTGTGTTTGTTAGAATGAGAATCATGTGAAGTCCTATCGTGTCAACTTGGACAAAAACCTGATCTCTTTTATGTGGTTTATCTTTGTGTATACAACCTTCTGTTCCTTTGGGTGGAGTTGAATGAGAAATCCAGGTGCTGTCCACTACCATTTCTTGGTCTCCAGAGGTTAGACTGGCCTGGCTCCTGAACTGGATCTCTTTATCTCAAACTGTTTGCTGCCAAAGAGCTGGGATAAGAAACAGACCTTGCTGATTGTCTGTGTGTTCTAATTTGTTTTAATCTCTAAACTGTAAATGGACTTTCAAAGAATTTGCAGCAGATATCGCATTTCTGAAACGACTCCTTGCGTCTTAAAAATGTCTGACATGATTCAGTCAAATGGCAGACTGATAACACTTCAACTATGCATGTTAATCTTTCTTTACTTATGAAAAGACAATGCCGGTTGAGTCATTCATAAGGAGCTTGTGTGCTGCAATTTAAGCATATTGATTGTAAAATGGTGTCAATCATTGTGACACCACCCTCATTACTTTTTAGCACAAGATTATTTATCCGTTTTCAAGCTTGAATTGCAGCTTCTAGGAGTAAAGGATGGTTGGAATTCTTAGATATGAATTGAATAGAGAAATTGTTAGTCCCTGGTATGGATAAACAGTTGGCATTGTTAGCTAATGGTATGTTTAAATATTGGTATAGTATGCCTCATGGTGAAATGGTTAGCTAAACGCTACAGTATTTTATTGAATCAACGGCTGAAGGTGTTCATGGTGTGGATAAATTAGGGAAATTTTCAGCTAATTATAAATGGTTTAAATAAATGTGTAGATGTTATAAATTACAACTGTTTAGAAACGAGTTGAATGGATTACACAGTTAAATTGTTAGCTAACAACAGTGTGGCTATTGGCTAATATTAATGACCGATTGCTTAGATAATACAATGAAATTATTAGCTAATAGTGAGCAGTAAACATATTTTTTGTGGCTAATAGTTTAAATACTTGGTTATAGTGAATTATTGGCTGAAATTGTTATCTAATATTATAGATAAATGACTAAGATTGTTAGCTAGATGTGCAGCTAAACGGTACAAGTAAATGGCTTTTGTAAATTTAAGCTAATGTAACAAAAAATTGTATAATTTTGGAGTTGTATTGATTTTACATTGAAATTGTTGACTAACAGTGTGGCCAGTAGTTTAAATTAAGATGTGAATTAACAGCCCAATTTGTCAGCCAGTGCTGTGTGTTTACGGTTTAAATCAATAGCTGATAGAATAGATTGAATAATTCAATAACTAAAAACGTGGCTAGCAGTTGAAATTGTTGGCTAATTAGCAGTTTAAATAGTTGGCTAATCATATGAGGAAAGAATTAATGTGTTGTAATTGTAAGCTAAATTTACAGAAAAACTCTGTGGTGTGTGTTAACAGTTGAAATCGAAAGCTTAATTGTATGGATTAAGCAGTTAACTAAAAGTGTGGCCAATAGTTTAAACTTTTTGTTTTAACTAATGTTGTGAATTAACAGCTTAAGTTGTTGGCAATTACAGAGATTATCTGTTTAAACTGATAGCCAATAGTATGAATAAATGTATGGCTATTATAATTGTAAGCTAAACGTACAGATAAACAATTTGAATTATTAGCTAAAGATGTGGAAAAGTGCCTGAAACGGTCAATAATAGTTTAGACAGTTATTTAAATAGTTAGCTAAATGTGCGTAAATGTGATTGGATTACAATACAAGAGTAAATGGATTACATGTTTAAACTGTTAACAGTTTAGTTAAAGTTGGAAAATGTTAGCTAATTCCAGGGAAGAATAGTGGAAGCTTCTCACTGAACAATAAAGTTGTGGATTAATGATTGGAGTGATTAGCTAATTATTGTCAGACACAGGTTAAAATGTCTTCAGATGGACATATTTGAACATGAGGTGGTTATGTTTGATAAAAGGGTTCTTGAGCCACAGTCTTCAGAGGTGCGCTGGAGGGAAATGCTGGACACCACTGGTTTAGAGGAGTGTTGGACCCTGTATAGCTTTAGTTTGGCTCGGTTGGGTTGATGAGATTGTAGCAGACTGCTACTAAGATGCTACAGCGTCGTTTATAAGGCTTCATTAAGACCACGAATGAAAGTATGATTAGTCAGAAATGAATTTAGCCGTTAGTTTCAGGTTTAAACGGACATCTGCCTCTACTTTGGAGTCTTGTTTTATGAGCAATATGAACCAAAATAAACTTTTTCTGGCCTGGTGTTAAAGCAGCGTGCTGAAGCAGCAGCTTGTTGGACGCAGCCCAGTCACCTTTCGCCTCTGCTTCTTTTGTTCTTCCTAACCTCCGTTGACTTTTTACATGAGTCACATTGCACCTTTGACTCATTGCAGCGTGGCAGGCTTTTACAAACTTCCCGTGCACTTTCTTTTTCTGGGCTCGGCGTCATCGGACAGAAGGTTGTGAGTCTTCAGATGGCTGATTTTTACCAGCTCTCACCACTTGCTCAGAGGTTAATGTTTTACATCCTTTACAGTTGGATTCATTCACTGCATTCCTGGAGAATTAACATGGACATCCTCCGCCCCCGCCGTTTCCTGTGCTGCGCCTCTAAAGACAGGAAGTGGATAAGTTAGCTGCTGATTGGTTGAGAAGCAAAATAAGTGATGGTGTGATATGAGAGAAACAGACGCACAATCAGAAGGAAACGCCAAGTACAGATAACTCCCTCTTCTGTGAATAAGATCAGTCTTTTATTCTTAATTCCCTCGTATAAATTAAATGTTTTACTTCACATCTTTTTAAATGAAATCACAGTCGCATTAGACCTTTTAAAGTTCCTGGTTAAATACTTAGCAGCACATCGGCCTAATATAAGGGAGTGTCTTCATTTTAGAGCCAACTTCTTGGATCAGGATCCTCAGTCTTTTATGGTCGTTTACTTTCTTGCCGTTTAGGCACCAGTTAAAGATCACAATAGAGGTGGGTTTTATTTCACCAGTGAAAAAACAGAGGGAGTGGTGTCCGTCATGACTTCAGTCTTGGCTTTTTGTTCTGGACTGGATTGTTTCATGTCAAGTGTCTTAAAGATAAAAACATGACTTTGCGAGCTTGAATTTTTTCGTGTCTGGACCTCTGCTGATTTGAGGGAGAAGCACAAGAGGGAGAGATTAACCACATGATGGCGGGAAGTGAAAGAGATGAAGTTGGTGATTTGAGAAGGAGTGTCTTAAGATGTACTAGAAAGGGAGTTGGAGGGAGGAAGAACATAGCAGGCATTCCTGACATCTTTGTTGTGTCCTTAAAATGCCGAGCTGGCACAAAAAGGCTAATTTAAAGCGAGATGTTTGTGGTTTGTTTTGCCAAATGAAGTGGGTGGAGTCTTCCACAGAGCCGAGACGACAAAAAAGCTTTGGTTTGTCTGTGGAAGCGGTGGATAAATTAACCAGAAAATCACACACATCTGTAAAGTGTTAATGGATGACATTTGCTTTTTATTTTGTTATTCTAGAAAAGTTTTAGACTTCTTTGCATTTTGGCGTCATTTTGAAGAAGAAAGGGCGCCGTTCCGGATAGAAGATCAAAGAGGAAGAGTCATCCCTTTCAGTCGTCGCCCTTCTTCCTCCTCATTTAATCCCAGAAAGACCCCCCCCCCCCCCCCCCCCCCCCCCCCCGCTCCCCAGCCTCCTCCTGCACGAGCTGTCACAGAAGAATTAAAGCCAGTGGCACAAACCCTTTTATTTAAACAAACAGAACATGACTCTCCCTCTTCGGCTCAACTTTTCCCCTCTGATACTCCCCTTCTGTTTGCCAAGGAAGTGGTAGATGTCTCCGTCTGACTGGGCATCGTATCAAGTTGTTTTTTTTATAGTTTTATATTAACTTAAAATGTTAAATTGAATCAGTTAGCATTGATCTATTAAGTCTGGGTGATTTTACCCTCACCCTGAGCTGGTTGCCACACATCATGCTGCACTCAGAGGGTTTTTTTTTTGTCGACTTAAATGTGGCCTCCTCAGAGCGAGCATGATCCCACATACTTTAAAGGATTAATATTTCCAATCTCTTGGTGATTTCCTGGTGGATTGATGTCAGATGAAGAAATCATTGTTAAAAGAAGAGTTGATGTGTTGAGCCCTTTATCACCAGACAGACCGTTCTAAGAAAGTAGTTATCAGAACTACCCTCCTCGAATTTCGTTCTGATAACTATCCTTCCCCAGCGGAACTGTTTCAGTCTGCATTCGCACATGAGTCGGGACCTGATAGGGACTGATGCGCCGCGCGCAGCCGTCTGCTTCAGTGACGTGTTAGCTGTTAGCCGTTTAGCGCTACATTCAAACACAAAACAAAACGGTAAAAGTAAGGAGAGTAGAAAAAACACCACCAAGAAGCTAATATGGAGAGCAGGGAGGCCACTGTGTTTATGGTCTGCATGATGGTGATATTAATCATGGACAATCACATCAGGCGTCTAATATCGAGGCTGGAAGAGCTCACAGAGAGAGTCAGGAGACGATACTTTTTCATTTCACGAAGGAAGAAAGGAGAGCAGAGCGCTGCAGACAAATGAGACCAGTGTAAGTTTAACTTATTAAACACCCGCCGGTTGTGTCTGTGTCTGAGGAAACATTTCAGCCGTGGGGCGTAGCTACCGACCACCACACACCTCCGTTAGATTCGTTCTATAAGAACTATGAAAAGACCCGACCTCGGAGAAGGAGCTAAATAGTTATAGGAACTCAGGGAGAAAGCCCCGAGTTCCTGTATGTCCGAACACGGGAGAAAACGGCCCCGCGGATTAAAAGGTTATTAGAACTGCCAAAGGTTCCTACAGTCCGAAAGCGGCTAAAGATGCATCAGAAGAGTTTCAGGTGCTCTTTTAGTGTGACCCTCGGCCTTTAAAGGGGAACTCCGGGGCATTTGAAGTGCGTTTCCATTGCTAGAGGTTGTCAAATACTGATAGTAGGACACAGAGAGGTGCAAATCTGCGCTCCCTGTGTGGAGATCGCGCTGTTCGCACAGCCTGTCATGCGAGGCTAATACGTGGTGGCTAAGGGGCAGGTGCTAACCCTTCCACGTAAAACAACAACTTGCACACTGCAGAAACGTCACACCACTTTATAAACCATCCGACAATAAAGTCACAAGCCTTACCATCAAAACCAAATGCATGGTTCTCACATTACTGGCATGGGGACGTTACAAAACAACTTTATAAACAGCATGTAACTCACCGGCTGGTTGTACGCTCGCGCATGTGAAAGCCTAAAAGAGTCGATGGAGAATAATCCCATATACAAAACAATTATATTCTCTAGAAAAACTGCGTTCAAGTATTTAAAACATTACAACAATATAACAACCTCTAGCAATGGGATTGCGCTTCAAATGCCCCGGAGTTCCCCTTTAATGTGGGATTATTTCTGGGCAAATATCTCAGCCGGAGGCCTAAAATGGAAATGCAGTGAATGAAGAAACGCTTTTATCGTGGGCACTGTCAACATACAGTTACACAACACTGAACTGTGTCACCGGCAGTTCTTATTGACACACAGCAGCCTGATATGGCCTCATGTCGTGTGGAAATATTCATTCTTTGTGGGTAATTGTTTGTAACTGAGCTTAGACATGCGAGTGAGGTAATTAAAAAAAAATAAAAAATAAACAAACGAGTGACTTAATGACTCAAATGTGAAAAAAGTCCCGGATGGATCATTGGTTAAAAATGTTCTCTGTCAAGAAGCCAGAAATAAAACGGGCAGGTTTCACAACAAGTTGGAAACTAGTTGCAGAATTCTTCCAAACTGTTTATCTGGATGTTGCAGAAGCAGAAGGAGTTACTGACGACATTTTGCATGAAAACGACCTTCTTGGCGTTCAACAGCGTTACACAATCATCAAAAACCCTGTGTCATTGATATTATAAAAATAACTGTGGGCTGTTCTGTTAGAAGAGGACCTCGATGATCCTAAAATAGGTTGGAAGGCTCGCTGTTGGCGGCGGTGCAATCCGACCCCCGGCCGACTCTTCGGGCAACAAAGACAGGAAGAGGCATTAATAAATGAACAAATAACCACATCAGTTGACACTTTACCCCTTCCCTCCGCCTCCTCCATCCTCTCCTTTCTCTCCACTTTTAATGACTCCTCTCAGAAAAAAATCAGCCGCTCAGAAGATATTCTTCAGGTAAACGAACCAGATGATAACATCACTCCTCATGATGACTGCTTTCCTTTTTGTCAAAGGTGACCAACCTTTTGTCCAATATTTAATAAAGTCCAAAAACCCAAGAGAGGTATATTTGAACCAGAACATTTGGGTGAAATTGCAGAGTTTAGTGGTGAGTGCAGCGCTGCATGTGTCACAGAGGGCTGTGATCGGTTCGCAGCCCAGACTTTGGACATTACCGGCTTAGATCTTCTGCTAAGTTTAAGTCACACTGTTCATTACAATCATGCATAACTTGGCTGGGACCACCACTTTTCATCAGCTCTGAGCAGCCTGGTTTATTCTGGTGTAATTTAATTAACTGGTTGCTCATCGGTAGGGATGGGAACTGTTAAGAATTTATCAAATCGATTCCATATCAACAAAAGACGCTGTGCCACAGGCTGCCCCGTGAGAGTCGCCGCCATCGCTTAGCAGCGTGTCAAAGACTTTACATTCGTGCAAAGTAGCTGCGTGCTGTGTGGTCAAATGTTTCAGCGTGTTGGAGGTATTTCAAAGCTCTGCACGTGTTGCAGCCGGCCGTCGTACTGTCCTTTTTGGTGAAATATAACCAAACTTTGGAGCGCCATGTTGGAAACATTCTGAGCCAAAATACGAAGCGTGCACATGACATCATCGTGCAAATGCGTCAGACGTTAGCAGAACCTATAAACGGGATCGTTCGGCAGGCGGATTAACGGTTCCACGGAATCTTTAATCTTCGAGAACCGGTCCTCGATTCCCATCCCTACTTATCAGAAACCAAACCTCCAGAAAGAGGTCAGGAATACAACCAGTTTACGTATTTATTCTCTCACACAGGACAAGTTTTTGCCATGTTTGCTTTTTTTCCTGCAGTAGCAGGAACAGTTGGTGGTTCATCTGAAAATGTTCACTTTCACCACTTCAGGATCAGTGAAGAAGGGATTAGTTTTTATTGAATAGTTCTACTTTTACGTGAATAACTTCCTAAACCACCTGCTGGAGGTCCGAGGAGGCCGAATTCTGAGCAAGTTTTATTGAAAGAAATGTCACACGATTTCTTCTGCCCTTCTTTTCAACTGCGATTTGTTTTTTCCTGGCTGGTCACCGTGCACATACCGAGTGCAGTGCATGTTGAGAGATTAGGATTGTGTTCATGTTTGTGTTCCCCGGTGGGAATACAGAAATGCAGCAATCGTGCTGGTGGAAATCTGAAAATCTACACTTTGTTTTTCCACTTCTCTTGAATTCCCTCTTTAATTTAGCATCTGTTGCACTCTTTTCTAAACATCCCTCCTCCTCCTTAGCTGTCATCGTAACAAATTGCTTTTTTTTTTTTTTTTTTTTTTTTAAACCTCTTATTCGACGTTCCCCCATCTGTGATCTGAGTCCTGGGAAGGTTGCTTCTAAGTGGCGGCGTTTTGATTCAAAGACATTCACACTTTTCTGCCTCTTTAATGTTTGTCTTTCTTCTTCCTGTTTCCCACATTTAATCACTCTTTTACTCCTGATCATCTAATAAACCCCCCACCTCCTCCATTTCCTCTCCTCCCCTATCCTCCTCTCCTTCATCCTCCCTTTCCTTTGTTTCTGTTTGCTGCCATATTAAGTCTCCTCAGGAGAGCTTCATCTTCTGGCTGGACGCAGACGATGAAGCTTGTTGAAAACAGTCGGGCGTGAAGCCGTTGACTCACATAATGGCAGATCTTAAGTACATTAGGCCAACCAAGAAGTACACAGCAATTACACATTTGCCAGCTCCTTCTGGGAGTCGTGTGTGTGTGTGTGCGCACTTTGTCCCTATATTACAGACTACCTGTCAGCACATGCAGCAGAAGGGAGACTCCCTCAGTTTGTGAGTGTTTGTGCACACATGTTAATGATCACCTGTCCAGACTTGAGAAGATAATGAGACCCGAGCAGCCCCTGCAGCAGGCCTCCGTGTTTCCACTGGTGACCACTTGCAGTTTAAACTTGAGCCTCTTGCCCAGCTTTTTTCCGCCTCTCCGTGGAGCCTCTAAGCTGCCCCCTTTTTTTTTTTTTTTTTTCACTCGGTCTTCATCATTCCTCTCTGCAGTCCAAGAAGCTGCCAGTTATGCGTGTTTGAAAGTTGTTCGGCAGCCGTGGGAGAGTGTCGCTCTTCAAACAGCTGCTCGCTTGTTTAGCTTGAGGCAGGCTCTTTCCTCTCAGTCCCTCTGTTATCAAACCACGAGCCATCCCAGGTTCCACCGTGGCCCCTGAGGGACAGTGTCCTGTACATGAACCAACCACACAGTAGCACTCCATGTATCCTGTTACCGCACAGTGTGAACGGGGCTGCATGGCACCGGAGAGCAGTTAGGTTCATGTAGTTTGTTCTTCCTTCTTTATTTGACTGTAATAAAATTGAGATGTTTAGTCCTGAGCTGGATTTAGTTGGTAGTCGGGTTCCCAGTGCCGCCTTTCATTTGTTGTGAATAAGAAAAAGTGTAAAAAGTTTAACGAGAACTTGATGCGTATTAGAGAGAAAGGAACACTCTCCTCTGACCTGGCAAACATTATAATAAAGGGACTAACCAGTTTGTTTCCAGTTGGGACAACTAATTCTTCTACTTAATTACTACCACGAGCAACTGGGCCTGTACCGCCACCTTCAGCTGAAACTACTCAGTCGGGTTTATTCACATCTAACCAGTCGATGGAAACGTGTCTGATTCGGGCATCTTTTCAAAGTTTTTCTCAAAACGTTGTTCAGATTTGCGTTACTTGCCAATGAAAACCTGACTTTGTGTCTTTTCTTCAGCAGACTGTTTGAGTGGAAAGAATTTAAAGAATCAAAAGGTTTCATGACGGCCGGGCTGAGCAAAGAGCAAATTTCTTGCCATCTCAAACAACTCTTAACCTTAAAATGCCACTTCTGCATCACTGCTGCATGAAGCGGGTCTGTGTTCCCACACCGGGATGCAACATGGACGTTCTGCGGCCGAGAAAACGTCGTGAATGTACAAATCCACCGTCTAATGTCCACTTGAAGCACTTAAAAATTTTTGAGGTTTGAGGGTTTTTTTAGGTGGAGAAGAATTTGCTCCTTATGTGGCCCTCCTCTGAGCAGCTCTTGGCTTTGTTTATTCACCAACCTGAGAGCGTTGACAAAGACGACTCGTGTGTAATGCACTCTTATGGAGCCCCGCTTCCCTGAAAGCACAGGGAGCTGTCACGTGGGGCAAGTGAAGCAAAAGTGTGTGTTTGACAGGAGTTAACGGTGCTGCTGCTGCACGCCACAGCCCTTTTTTAATTGGTGTGCGTCTAAGAATAGGAGGCCTTCTGTCAGGCCAAGCCAGACCAGAGCAGAGCAGGGCAGAGCAGAGCAGTAACTGAGCTGTATTCACAGAGGCCAGGACAGCATGGTTTTGGCCCAGCTGAGTCTGGTGCAGCCGGTCCAGTGTAGTATGGTGCTGTCCAAGTTCCTTGAGGTTGTACCTCCTGCCAGCAGGTCCACATATTTAACTTTAAAGATCACTGCAAATCTTCTGGTGCAGCAATGTGCCGTTGTGTCACATTTTGGGGGCAACGTGGATTTAAATGGCTCGTTATTATCTCGCTCACTTCCCTGAGTCACTCGGCTCTCCTGAAGTGTGAATTCCCTCCTTTTTCTTACGAGTTATCTGATCAAGTACCCAGGCTTAGGGGTGGGCGATATGGGCAAAAAAAAAAATCTCGATATTTTTTAGGATTTTCACGATAAAGATATTTTGACGATATTTAAAAAAAAACAATTAAAACTTGCGTTAAGATCACAATAAAATTAACACAAGCATGCAAGTCTAAGCACACACGGCCGGTACAGTGAAACTGCGAATGGCTCATTAAATCAGTTTATGGTTCCTTTGATCGCTCTACCGTTACTTGGATAACTGTGGCAATTCTAGAGCTAATACAGTACATGCAAACTGACCTTCGGGGATGCGTGCATTTATCAGACCCAAAACCCATGCAGGGTGCCTCTCGGGCTGCCCCGGCTGCTTTGGTGACTCTAGATAACCTCGAGCCGTTTCTCAGGCTACTTCTCCCTCGGTAATTCCAGCTCCAATAGCGTATCTTAAAGTTGCTGCAGTTAAAAAGCTCGCAGTTGAATCACGGGATCGAGCTGATGGTCCGCTGCGAGGCGAGCTACCGTCTGTCCCAGCCCCTGCCTCTCGGCGCCCCCTCGATGCTCTTAGCTGAGTGTCCCGCGGGGTCCGAAGCGTTTACTTTGAAAAAATTAGTGTTCAAAGCAGGGCGTGGCGCCGTGGTAAGGGCAGAGGACCACTGGCACCGCACTTTATTGATTTTTGGCGATTTGGAAAAAAAAATAAATAAAATCTCGATATTGCAAAATTACTCATCGTCAAAACAACATTAACGATAATTTCGCAAACGATACATATCGCCCACCCCTACCCAGGCTCCGCCCTCGCAGTGACGCAACACCTTCGGCTCTGCTACACTTACTCAGGCAAACTGCTCATTCAGGTGGATTCGAGTTCCCGAAAAAATGGGAACTCCACCCACTTTGTCGGGAAGCAATCAACTTTGAGCAGCGCCAACGGCCCAGGGTAGAGGCGTGTTCAAGGTAGTGACGTGGTTGAACTGCCACTCAACCCATGGATTGTACACGGAAGCGCTTCATTCAATATCAACATGGAGCAGCTTCTGACACTGCTGTAGATGCTGTAATGAAAGTGTTCGACGGGAGATTCTCGTTAAAAATCGAGCAAAGAACAGCCCTTGAATCATTTCTTGACAGGAAAGACGTTTTCGCCTTGCTCCCTACTGGCTTTGGTAAGAGTTTAATCTACCAGTTAGCCCCGCTGGTAGCTAAATCATACGTCAGAGGAAAGAGTGGTGTGATTGGCTTAAGCTTAGGCACAGCCTTTTCTGGCCACAACCAGTAGCAACCCGAGGGAGGCGGGTTGACCAGGCCATTTCGAATCGTATTCGTTATGGTCTTGGTCAGACCAGAATCTCGAAGAGATTTGAAAGTCTTTGTTAATCAGGCTACTGATCAAGACGGTTGCCAATTTTTCAAATCCGAGGTGAGACTTTTCAGCAGGAAGTGGTGAAATATGTCACCAGCACGCTTCAACGCGTCCTCGAAACTGCATATTACAGTGATGACATCAGGCCGTAAAACTGCACATGTCCGTCGTTTGAATGAAGCTGCCACCAACACCCATGTTTTCTGCAGGCCTCCACATGTCTGATAGGGAGCCTGTTTAACTCGCTGTCAGTGGAAAGGTGTGAGAAAGCCCAACTGACACCCAGAGCGCGTGCTTTTGCAGCCTTTATATTGGTTTCGTCTGTGGGTTGCGAGATCCATGAATCATATTTGATAAAAACCTTGAAAAAGGCGTGTGGTTCGAAGGCTGCGAGGCCTTTTTTGTAAGAAGGGGTGTGTAACCGTGGAGTCATCTGAATGCAGGCAGCTGGCTGTGTGTGCAGTTGCTGTTGTAGTGATTTCACCAGTGTTGCCTAGAAAAAAGGGTGTGTGTGATCCTGAAAACGCGCACACCCACATACTGCTGGCGTAATGCAGAGAATGTGAGGCAGTTGTGCAACAGCAGCGTCGAACCTGGCTCATTGTTTCCAATCGTAGAGACGCACCCTCATCATCCTCCATGTTTGTCTGTGTGCAGTCGGCTGTGTGAATGTGATAATGGCACCAATGAAGTCAGAAAAATGCGCACGCAACTGGGTGTGGGAAGAAGCAGTCGTTAAAGTGAGCTACATAAAGACAAGACAGGTGTGTGAGTGAGGGAAGGAAAAAGGTGTAATGGCCGCCATCGACCTGTATCATTTCGTTTTAGTTTGTGTGTTGTGCCTCTCTTGAAGTGTGAAATCGGTTTGAACCTCGACTGTTTGACCCAGTCGGATCAGAGATGAAAGCCTCTTGGGGCCATGGCTGTGACCCCAGTACAGATCCATGCTGTTGTTTTGTGTGTGCTGTCCCTAACAGAACCCAACCTCTCATTTCCACTCTGCTGAAGCAGCAAAGTTATGAGGAGACAGCTGGACAGCTGCTGGAATTGTTGGACAATTTGCTCCATTCCAGACACCCAAAGTTTGACATCTACTTGAATTTGTAACAAAAACAAGATAAATCGGTGTAAAATAATACTTTTAGATAGCTCGACTCGTAGCCCCGTTTGATTTGTTACAGTACTGTGAAAAATTGTTGATCCACCCCTAATTTATTTTAATTTTCCTTCCAAGCAGCCAGACGTTTGTTATCTTTTAAAGTGATCTTGAGCAATAGTTCTTCAGGCTTTCTGAAGGTCTTTCAAAGTTTTTCTTTGGACTTTTGCTGCTTTTTCACTCATTTTCAGTCCAGTCCTTGTTCCTGATCATTTAACACTTAAATATGAATCATTAAAGCTTTAATAAGGCTCCTAACTCAAGGGATGAACCGGTGTTGTGTCGACACATAACAGACAACTTAGCAAAGAACCTGTTTGAAATTGTATCTTTAGGCACTTTGTTACCAGCAGCCTGTCACAAAGACACATCATTTGTTCCCATTTCTTTAGTTTCCTCTATGAAAAACAGCAAAGATAACACAGTCTGACAGACAGAAAACAGGATTTCTGCAGCAACAAGGTGATTCCCAAAGAGCTGTTAGCTGAAAACTTGGCATATCTCAGCATGGTGTGCAGTGTGTCCTTAAAACATTTGAGGAAACTGGACAAGTGGAGGACAAAAGAAGAAGTGTCAGGCCTAAAGAACTAACTACAGCAGATGAACAGGATCTGAAAGTGATGTCCTTAAGAAAGAGGAAAAACTCCAGCAAAGACCTGACACAGGAGCTGAGAGATGCATCTGGACCTTCAGCTGATCCATCTGCTGTTGGCCCAAGCCTCATCAGAAATGGGCTCCATGGAAGGGTGGCTGTCAAGAAGCCGTTCTTAAGGAAGGGAAACAGGGAGAAAAGGCTGAGCTGTGCCAAAGGACACAAGAAGTGGGCTGAAAATCAGTGGCAGCAGGTCTGATGGAGGGATGAATCCTCCCCAGAGCCCGGAGCTCAACATTACTGAAGCAGTGTGGGATCATGTTGGCAGAGAACGGAACAAAAGGCAGCCCACATCCAAAGAAGAGCTTTGGGATGTCCTTCAAGAAGCCTGGAGAACTATTCCTGAAGACTCCTTAAAGAAAGGACAGAAGTCAGATGAGGTGGCTCGGGCATCTGGTTAGGTTGCCTCCTGCAACAACAAGGAGGCATCCTAACCAGATGCCCAACCAGCAAGTCATAGGTCTTGAATAAAGTCGTTTAATCCTATTAGAGGGTTTCCTGGTGTTCTGATAATTTCTTTCAAAGTTTGTGTAGTGTGTTAAACTCCCAAAGGCAACTTTAAACCAGGTCAGCATGATTACATTTCAAGGTTATAGAGTGACGGAGGCTGATGCACGCAGCAGCTATTTTATAAAAAAAGGGAGGCTGTTTTTAACTGTGGTTGAAAGTGTTACGTAATAGATAGCAGAGGATAAGAGCACGAGCTTCATGTCTGAAATGTAAACCTTCTGAACACTCAGCCGTGCAGCCTTCAGCTTGTTATCCGCGTCCTCTGTGGAGGTCAGAGATCCTCTCGCTGGATCTGATGTGTGCTGCTGGCCAGGTTAAACAGGATTCACCCGTAGAGTCCAAGCAGATTACAGAATTAAACGCCTTCGACAGGAAAGATGCTTAAATTTAAGATGGAGAGTGTAAAACAATTCATTGGATAAACTTTATAAAAGAGCTGTTTGAGGGAGTCCAGATCACATCCCTGTGTGGTTTGACACCTTCAGGAATTAACTGGGTTCGCACATTCGGCGTGACTCAGGTCAGCTTTGCTTAAAGCCTCAACAGTGACAGAAAACCTTGAAGCAGAGCTGTTTTAGCTGCTGTGCAACACGCTTTGTCAGGTTTTAAGGAAGCAAAATCCGTGCTTCATTTCCCCAGTAGTCCAAGCTAAAAGAGAATAATTCAGTTTTTAGGCCGTCCTCTCTTGGCAGGTCTGTATGAAGCTCCTATAAAGGCGGGCTGAAGTGTCCTGGTGTGCAGTGTTGTGACCTTGGATGGAGGCGACGATACACGAGAATAATTTGTAACATGTTGTGTTGCGCTGGCTCTCTGCAAGTCTCGACCTGTTGCTGTATTTTTCTCTCCATACCAGCGCTCCCAAGAGGCAGCACAAGCAGTTTTAGGAAAGCTGCCCCCGTGTATTCACTACCCACGAAGCAGGAAGCAGGAAGCCTCCCTGATCCAGCGACAGAGAGGATCTGAAATGCCTTTCCACACAACAGAAATGATCTGATCCTGGGGCCACACAAAGGCTGATGTGCGTTCTTGATGTGTAAACAGTTGGAATTAAAGTATTCACATCATGTACTTAACAAATGAGGAAGAAAAGGACGAGTTTAAGGTTTAAAATGTAGGTTAGCACCACCACTATGATCCATCTTTAGGGTTTTTTCAGAGTTTCTGGAAAGTTTATGTGCTTTAAGGCTATCTATTTATCTGATCAGTCCTTATTGCTAATTTGGTTCTTCTTACCTAAATGATCTGTTGAATGTTATTTATTTATTTTTTTTTAGTGCTGTTCTTTGACAAGAGACTCGTATGTGACAAGATGAAGTCATTTCAGTGAGTTGAGCTGTAAAAGAATGGCGGAGCAGTCACTCGGTTCTCCAGATGGTTTGTGAAATGTCTCTGAAGTTTAGAGAAGGTAAAGAGCATGGATATAAGAAGGCCCTCGCACGCCGTAGGTTACGCTCCCGTTAGAGAGCCGGTGCTGCTGTCTCAGACATGTTTGGCAGATTTGAAAATAAGTGGCACACGATCGCACAAATGGTTCTTATTTTAGCTTGTTCATGATGATCGATATCAGCCTGACGAGACTGTGAAATGTACGCCAGCGGTCTAAGAAGCCTTTATTTATGCCTCTCTGTTTTGGATGTGTGTGCTGCTTGCTGTTAATGGCATTTACAAACATTTTAAAACATATTTTAAAGGAGAATTTCAGTCTTTTTCTTTGGCGACGTCTCTTAAAACGCGTTGATGTGTTTCTAGAATTAAAAATGGTTTTAAAAAAGGAACGTTTGATGACAAATTAGAGGTTTTCTGGCTCCAGCGCAGTAATTAATGCATCTTCGCTCATTGTCTGCTTTGAGCTAAACTAAGCCGTAACTTCCTGTCATTGCAGTGCCACTTCCTGCTGCTTTGTCTGTGTGTATCAGACAATGCATTATCTTTTCACTGCCAACCAACTTTGTCTGTTTGTTTATGTGAAATGTACCCCCACTCTGTCCTTCCTCTGCCTCGCTGTCCATTCTCAGAGGGAGGTGTCTCTACGTACATGTAAGTGTGTGTGTTGGGGGAGGGGGTTGGTATCTGGCGATCTGGAGGAAGGTCACACACACACGGAGGGCTGAGGGAGAACACAGGGGGCTGAAGGGTGCTATTATCCACCGGGCTCAATGGGTGCTTTGTGCTGGTGGCCACAGCAGGACGGTGGGGACAGGGGTGGGGCGGCAAACAGCACCCTGTCATAATGTTTTTGAACTGGAGACATTACAGGCAAAAGAGGCGTATATACTTAAATCTGACTGCCTTTAAAGTTGTGCTGTTGTCAAAGACTGAGAGGGCTGCTGGGATTCATTTCTTCTTCACGTGGTCAGTTCTGTTTGGGCTGAATTTCATGAAACTTTGTGGAGCACGAGCAGAGGAAGAAGCAAGTAAATCAGATCACCCTCTGTTTATGGGACGGGGCATTGGTCTGGGCCCTTTTTAGTTTCTTCCTGCTCTTACATAACGGACATTCCCTTTTAAGGCCAAGCGAAGTTGACTTTTTATTTATTTATTTATTTTTTAAACATGTTTATTGCACATTTTGTTAATTTACAAACGGTGAACTAAATAGAACAAGAAAGTACATACAAGAAAAAAAAGCAACAATAATAATCATAGCAATAATAATTATTAAAATAAAATTAATAAATAAATAACTGGAAGAAAAAAATAAAATTAATTAATTAAAAAAAGACGTTTTTAACCACAAAACAAAATATCATTGCTAGTGTAAGAATCATGGTGGTAAAGAGATAAATAAATGAAAAATGTGTGAATAAATAAATGCATATATATATATATATATACACACACGTATATGTAAAGGTCTAAATGTGTATACTAAATCAAGATGGTATGAAAAGATGGGTGCGAAGTTCACCTTTAATCTGTGAATTTAAAGCCACAGAAGATGAACTTGGTGCTCTCAGCTGTTTTTTTTAAATGATCTCTAAGTGACAGAGTGACTCCGAACGTTTCGGTGCTTTGATTGATGACGTGTCCTCAAAGATTTTTGGAAAGTGGCGTGGCAAAGATCACAGAAAAGCCTCTCCACAGTCCCGTACCCGCCATCATGCCAGGAGCTCCATAAAAAAATATTTAAAACACATTTCTAAAGAATGCTTACTAACCAGTGGCACAAAAACATGGCTTCCAACCAGCTATTGATGTGTGATCTGTGCGTGTCCTACGTCTTTTCCCAGATTCGAGTGTTTGTGATTTGGTACACACCCCTGATATTTGATTACAAACATCCCAGAAGTTGTTCGGTTGGGTTTTTAAGTGGACCTGTTCCAGCTTTGGCAGCAGTTTTTGACTTGTGGCTTTTGATGGGAACACGGTGCAGACGCTGGTACTTCTGAGGCTGAAGGAGACAGCTGAGCTTCGGGATGCGGCTGAGGTTATTTACAGTTTCCGTGCAGAGCTGAAATAATTTAAGAACAGACTTCCAACACTGTAGTAAAGAGACGACATAACAAGAGCAAGTGTTGGAATGGATTGTGAATGGATTTAATAGCCAACTTCACATTTTAAATGGTTGAGATCAGTAGAAGTTCTCATCTCTGGTTGGTATTGTACTTCACGTCCTGTCGTATCAAAGCGCTCCTTAACCTTCCTTCCTATCCATTGAAGTTAGTTTTCTTTCTATTCTCAAATCAGAGTGGTTTATTATCATAAAAGCTATGGAAACATAATGGCCCAGGCGTTGAATAATCACACTCTGTCCTGTTTCTGTGCTTTCGTGCAGACGTTCACGGCGTGGTGCAACTCCCACCTGCGGAAGTCCGGCACGCAGATCGAAAACATCGAGGAGGACTTCCGAGATGGACTCAAGCTCATGCTGCTTCTGGAAGTCATCTCAGGTAACTGGTGTGCACGACCCCCAAAAGAAGGCTGTCAGCAGAAAATTAAGCTCCGAGTTTTTAATTACACACAACCAGCTGTAATGAGCGTTTTTAAGTGTCTGACATAGAAGCCGCAGGAAAAGCCGTCCAGCTCGCCACATGCACATCTGTCACTGAGCAGCGGTCGGACTTTCAAAGCCGACTCAATCTGAGGGAAAAATGTTTTCAGATGTTTTCAGATTCACGGCATCTCCGTCTGATCCAGTGTCGTCTCTCTGTATCGATCCGACACGTTGATTTGATTTCACTCCGTCTCGGACCTGCACTTTGCTTCCTGACGTCGCTGCTGTAGCTTCAGCCGCCCTGACGGAGGGTCATTACGCTGACCCCCCTTTTACGTTTGTGTGTCTGCAGGCGAGCGGTTAGCCAAGCCTGAGCGAGGCAAGATGAGGGTCCACAAGATCAACAATGTGAACAAAGCGCTGGACTTCATCGCCAGTAAGGGTGTCAAACTGGTGTCTATTGGAGCAGAGGGTAAGCATGCGCGCATCACTCCCAACATGATGAAATCACCGTGGAAACTGTGTCAAAGCAAAGAAGGGAAGTTTGTATTTCAGATTTTTACAGGACTCTAAAGGAGCTAAACACCAAAGTGCAGCTTTTCAGCCAACTTAAGAGCTTTTAAAGCTGCTGATTCTCTGCAGCCTCAGCGTTTTGTGTTGATTGTTTTTCGTAGATGTGCTGAAAGGGGTCCGCTTTCCTCCACCTGCGTTCACCGGTTTGAAAGCTCAGCAACAAATTTTGACTTTGCCAAATATGTGCACAGATTCTTTGCTTCTGATAAACCCAGAAAGAGCAGCTGCAGCTCGTGACGTGAACACTTTTTATACATCATCTTGTTCAAGATGCATGACAGACCTTTTAAAAATGGTGTGAAATTCCACAGCGGAGCCTGAAATGTTGTCGGCTTACAGGCCTGCATTAGCACTCTGAACTATTACATAGTGTTACGATCAAACGATGAAAACGTACATTTATTAAAGCGGTTAATTACAGTCCTCTGACTGCCTTCCCCCGGATTCACGTGCATCCAGTCATGTTTTTATACAAAAATACGCTTAAATAGAATAGAAGAAGAATAGAAAAATACTTTATTCATCCCCCAATGGGGGAAATTCAAATTAGTCAAGTAGCTCAATAAAATTATTAATATTTACAATGATTGTATATTAACAACAACAACAATAATAATACAATAATAAAGCAGGAACGACTACGAGTTGAAGCACCAAGCTGTGGTGCTCGCTATCATCCACGTGTCCATCAGCAGCAGAGTATAAATGGCTCATAGACTCATAGACTGCAGAAAGACGCGCCTCTCTGAGCCCGTAGAGCGAGGATGGAGGGCCGGGGTGCACGGTGTCATCACACTGAGGCTTTGTGTGTCCACGTATGTGCGTTAGCTCGTGGACGGTGACCTTTCTCCTACTCTATCATGGTAGCCATGACATTCCTGCAGCATGACACAGCTGATAATGATGACACTTGAATACAAAATGTGGCAGTCCATCGTAAACACACTGCCTGGTCCTCCAGCAGCCCACTAAAGGTCACCAGCTGGAAACTGGCTGAGAAAAAGGCCAACATAGCAGATGGAAGAGGAACAAACTGACGGCGTCCCACACTTTTCCTCTCGGAGTGTTTGAATCTCCTGATGTGCAGACCTCAGTTTGAGTTTTTCTGTGAATGGTTAAAGAACAGGGTTTGTTCAGAGGAATTGAACTTCATCAACAGAATTAAAGGTTTTCTCTCCCAAAAAGACCAGGAGAAACTCATCCATGCATTCATCTCCAGTAGACTCCATCACTGTAACGCTCTTTTAACTGGACTTCCCACAAAGAGCATTAAACATCTGCAGCTCATCCAGAACGCTGCTGCTGGAGTTTTAACCCGGACTAAGAGATCTGAACACATCACAGCAGCTTTAAAATCTTTACTCTGGCTTCCAGTCAGTCACAGAATAGATTTTAAAAGCCTGCTGATGGTTTACATCTGTGATCTGTTCAGAGAATATAAAGCCAGCAGAGCTCTTAGATCCAAGGACTCAGGTCAGCTGGTCCAGTCCAGAGTCCAGACTAAACATGGAGAAGCAGCATTTAGCTGTTATGCTGCAAACAAGTGGAACAAACTGCCAGTGGAGATTAAACTTTCACCAAATGGAGACATTTTTTAATCCGGGTTAAAAACATTTCTTTTCTCATGTGTCTATGCATGAAATCTGCACGCTATCTTTGAACTTATCTAGACTGTTGCTTGTTTTTAAATTCATTTAAATTATTTTATTTGCTTCTCTTTATATTCTTTAATGTATTTTTAATGCTTCTTCCACTCCCTGCTGCAATGCTTTTATTTTATGTAAAGCACTTTGAATTGTTTTGTACATGAAATGTGCTATACAAATAAATTTGATTTGATTTTAATAAAAGTAAAAAAAACAACAAACCTGAGGAATGTTGATGCAGTGAAAGCCAAAGTGATGAGCGAGAGTGCGACAAACTGGGGCACGAAGCAGGTGAAAGCATGAAGGAACTGTTTGAACTATGTGTGGAATCTGACCCAAACTGCTTGCCTGCTCTCTAACACATCACCGCACATGATTTAGTGTTCTCAATAACGTGCCACATATCATGGGCTGAGATAACGATATTGTAAAACGCTTGTTCCATCATCGGTGAGCTTATTCATGTCATTAGATGAGATTCTGCTGCTCTGAGTCAAAACAACTAAATATCCTGACAGCAAAGAAACGGTTTGTTCTTTTGGCGTGATTAATCACTGAAAATGTCTCCAGTGGAACTGGTTTAACAGCGCTTCGGTGTCATCTTTATCAAGATTTGATTTATTTATCTCATCTTTAAAGAACTCATTGTGAAACCTTCACACTTTATCAGGAGAAGTGGAAATGCAGCAGTGTGTGGGGGGTGTTGGCGTTATTAAAAAACAGAAAATGTTTTCTCTGACGGAGACGACTGTGTGCGTTTGTCGTGTAGAAATCGTGGATGGAAACGCCAAGATGACCCTGGGAATGATCTGGACCATCATCCTCCGTTTCGCCATCCAGGACATCTCTGTAGAAGGTACCTTTAGTTTTTTTCTTTCTCATCTATTTTTCATTGTTTTTTTGTTTTAAACATAATTTATCTGTTCATTTGTATACAATATGTACTCAAAACCCCTTCCACCCTGTCGAACCCTTATTCCCCATATAATGAAATCATATATATATATATATATATATATATATATATATATATATATATACATAGTCACGTTCATACATTCTTGTACACATAAATACACAAGGGTAGGAAATGTGTATATATATATATATACATATACATGCATATATACATTTAATTAAATCAGGACACTAGCACACTGGAGCTGATTAACACATCTTAGCTGGAAGTAATGGGGTGAGCAGGGATAAATTGAGAATAAAGAATTTATCTGTAATCAGTTATCGAGGTGAATAAGATTTACATGGCATGTGAGAGCAGATGATTGTGAAAATGAGACCTTATTGTGAAGAAAGATCCCGAAAGTGTTCGAGGAAAGGTCCCTACACATTCAGAAACTTTTTGTATGAATTATGGATTGAGTAGCGGATCTTCTCCAGGCTCAGACAGGACATAATGTCCCCCAGCCATTGAGCATGGGTGGACGGGGCAGCATCCTTCCATCTTAAGGCGCTAGCATGGTTGACGTGTCTGTCACGGCGGTGGCGGACCGTGACGTCAAAATGACGTTTCAGGCCTGGCGCTTCCCTTGAAAAGACGACGTAGCGCGTTGTCGTGCACCAGTAGATTTTTGTAACTTGGCGGCGCCACCAAGGAAAAACCGGATGGACCGTTGTGAGACCAGGCTCAGTGAGGAGGTGCGTTTGTACAGGCAGCTGTACGAAACTGCAGTGAAACAGCACAGGGAGCACGTAAACTCCCAAAACTGGTGCACAGAGATGGGCAGAACTTTGGGGAAAGAGGGAGAGTTCTAAGAATGTGTGGAAGAAGCTACGGGACAGATACGTGAAGGAAAGAAGAGGGCAGAGACTCAAAAAGTGGTGATGCCGGGGGCTTCAGACCGTCACCTCTTTTAACTGAATTAAAAAATTCAAATTATCCGAATACTGCAGCAGTATCATTAATTACAGTGTTCCTGCTCTTCATTGTTTTCTTCTCCACTTTCGTGGTTGTAGAGTAGCGGTAACCTTCACGTAGCAGCGCCACCTCTGTGACGGAGAAAATTGCAACATCATCTCTTCCGTTAATGCCAAAGAGAGCGATCAGAGGGTCAGGTGTATGGTCAAGGTTGAGGACTGTAGGAAGAGTTTGGAAAACCTCTCTCCAGAACTTTCCCAAACTTGGACATGACCAATACATATGAATAAGTGAGGCTTCATCTGCTTTACATTTATTACAGCATGGACTAAAATCTGGATACATACGGAAAAGTTTCTCTTTTGATATGTGGGCCCTGTGTACCACCTTAAATTGTAGCAGACGGTGCTGGGCACACAAGGATGTTGAATTAACATGTTTCAATATTGAATCCCATTCATTGTCAGTCAATTCCAGATTCAGATCTTTTTCCCAGGCCAATTAAATTTTTTCAAGGGGTGCTTGTCTTATAGCGGCTAGCTTGCCATAGATAAAAGTTATCAGGCGTTTCTGTAATGGGTGCATACTAAGAAACGTGTCAACAACACTGTATTCAGGTCTCCTAGGGAAGTTAGGTGTCTGAGATTTAAGAAACTGTCTAATTTGTAAGTATCTGAAAAAATGAACCTTTTGTGGTTTATACTTCTCAGACAAATGTTCAAAAGATACAAAAATGTCATTAAAATACAAATCCTTATGGTACTTGATACCCTGTCATGAAACATGGGATCGGTACCTTTAGTTTAATTAAAACCCTAAGAGTCAGGATCTCTGCAGCTTCTCTTTTTACTTCTGAATGAAGAAGAAATGACACAAACATTCAGGACTAGCAGCAACGTGAAGGACACTGCGGTTAAGACCTGCAGGATATCACACACACATGCAGATGTGCTGGCTTCAGATGTGCACACACACTGTGGGGTGAGTGGTGGTGAAACGGGGCCAAGATAAAGCAGGTCTGACCTACATGACGGCAGTGATGATGATGCAAATCTACACTTCGCTTTGAGCACGGTTCCTACTGCTGGTGATAATATTCCTACACGATGACGCAGACGGGAAAATCTGTGTGATAATTGAACCTTTTCAGACTTGGTTCCTCTGTTAAAGCTCCAGCGTTCAGGCCGTGCTGATATCGAGCTGCAACCGACTAAATACTCCCCACTTTAACCCCGTCTAGAGCTCGTGTGGTTTGTCCCTTCAAGGCTACGGTGCAACTTTGCAGAGGGGTGAGAAAGGCAATCGGTGGCCGTTTTCTAATCTTTTCCTCGGTGCCATTTTCTTGACTCTGTTGAGGCTTTATTGGGTCAAGCCGCTCTGCAACGAGTATCCGACTGCACACATACACTAAGCTGAGATCTGTGTAAGAAAGCACATCAAGTATTTTGCCTTATTGTGTTCCACAGAGGCTTGATTTTATATATATTAGTATGATAAGATGCAATATACTTAACGGCATATTAAGTACAAAGTGTTAAAGGATTTTATTCGACACAAAGAAAAGAAAAATGCCAGTCTCCTCACGCTCACCTTCCTGTCCTTATATTTATCTTAACATGAATCACAGTCATTGTGACTGTATTATAATAACTGAGCTTTGTCGCTTTGTGTGTCACGGCTGAAAGGAATTGTGGGACAGAATTGCCTCGGCATTTAGAGAATTCAACCAGCTCTTATCACCGCTCTGCTTGGACACTCCTGCTGACCGTGCAGTATTTGCTTCACTCGCCTGTAAAGGTGTAAATAAAAGAAGTTTCCTTGTTGAAATTTGAGTTTTAGACTTTGAAACATAATCGAAGGAGGTGAAAACATGACAGATTTTATTTTTGTGGTGATGAAAACATGATTATGATTGTTCTTACAGCAGATCCCCTGAATGCTACGCTCCACGGTTTGACCTTTTTGTCATGAATCTGTTACCCACCAGCTGCAGCCCCCTCCCTCTCTGCTGTGCTTAAGCTCAGTCTTCAAAGCCCCGCCCTCAAAAGTAGACTGTGTCCCAGGCTAGTAACCATGGCAACTATAGTTAGGGACTCCTGCTGTTTCTGATTGGCCGTTTTCATTCGGATATGGTGGATTCTTGCAGAAGCATCGGGAGGCTTCAAATCAATCTGTGACGATGTTACCGTTTGCTGTAATGAGTCTGCTGCCGCTTTAAGTCGGTCTGGGTTACATTAACTCTAGCAGGTTCACATTTTTCATTTATCCTCATTAGTGTCGGATACTTTTTTGGTGTTTCCTCAAACATAAGCGTACGCCGCTGAACACTGAAGCTGTTTATGTTGAGCACAAGCAAAACAAACACAGCGTCCAACCGAGTCCAACAGCTGAAGTACTCAGTTCAGTGCGAGTAAGACACATTTCTACACTACTCAAGACTAACGAAGGCCTCCTCTTCTTCTTCTTCTTCTTTGCAGAGACCTCTGCCAAGGAGGGTCTTCTTTTGTGGTGCCAGAGGAAGACTGCTCCCTACAAGAATGTCAATGTGCAGAACTTCCACATTAGGTAACGAACATGTGCTCCAGTCTTTCTGCTCTTGGAACAAAGCTGATCCCCCGTCTGTGTGTGTTTTTCTGCCCACTTTCCACATTTTTTAATTTTTTTATTATTTTAAAAAAAGGTTGAGGAAGTTTTCAGAAAAAGTCGAGAGAATTCAGTTCTCAAAATTGAGTTTGGAAATTCTCAGAGGAGCAAATGCAGAGCGATGATATGTGATGAAATGTGTTTGTGGTTAGCTGGGGCCTGCGAGGAGCTGGCTAGTCTTCAACAGATGGAAAAGTTATGATGTGGTCCATTAACATCCCCCCAAAAAAATATTATGGGTGCACACAGATTGCATTAGAGGTTGTTTATCAGTAAATATTAGAATCTGTATGTATGATCGATAAGTGGGGGCGTTTAATGCCGAATAAATTCTGAGTGCTGTCCAATAATTCAAATTTTTCTCCGATATGAGTAAATTTCTGTTGAAAGGGCTCCACCTGCTGGAGAAACTGGATCACATTTCACTGCTCTGAGGTCGTCAGAAACCTCTTCACTGTTACTCTTTTATTTCATTGATATGCAAAGAGAAGGAATCAAAAGCACAGCATCCACGAAAAGCATTTTTATTATTTGAGTTTTACATGGAAGGAGTTTTTAAGAGGTTCAGAGGTTATTGTCTGTAACTTTAAGATGTTAATGTGGTCTGTTGTTGTTCAGCTGAATGTCCCGAAACATCTAAACCCATCTGTAGATCAGAGGTAGAGCAGGAAATGTAGAAGTTTCGTTCAGCTCTGAGCTCAACTCGTCTGCTCTCCCACACAGCTGGAAGGACGGCCTCGCCTTCAACGCTCTGATCCACAGACACAGACCGGATCTCATCGACTACGACAGCCTCAGAAAGGTGGACAGATTGATTTACTCAACAGTCCAGAAAAAAGCTTCATAAAGTCACTGAGTGTGTTGACAGTCCTCTTCTGTGCAGGATGACCCTGTAACTAATCTGAACAACGCCTTTGAGGTGGCTGAGAAGCACCTGGACATCCCCAAGATGTTGGACGCTGAAGGTACGCTGACATTTACCGTCACAAACCTGGTTGTTTTTTCCAGAACAATGTGATTGTTGCTCATAATATGATATGTTTGTGATGAGATGTGCCTCAAACACTTTTGTAACCTTTCAGACTTTGTCCCGGATGTTCTCAGGTGGCAGATTTTATTGAAGCAGTCAGATTTCTGTGAACATGTTCCCATGTCTGTAAACCTCCTGCTGCTGCTGTGCATGTGACTGCGGCCGCTCTGTTACAGTAACATGAGAGCACAGTGTAGACGTGCATGTGAACGGGCCCGCTGATCTGCAGACACTGAGCTGTGCCCGTTTAGATGAGCAGCGGAAAGCCGCCGCCATCGTTTTGTAATCGTCTGCATGTGTCTGTCTGTTCGCCGTTTGTGATCAGCTGATATTCTCTTGTCTTTGCATTTAAAATGATCATAAACATGTGAAAGTTTGATGTGTTTTAATGTGATGTTGAAGTGTTTCAGTAGTCTTTGTTCTGTTTGTGTGTCAGACTGTTAAAGGGATAGTTCGCCTCTTTTGACATGAAGCTGTATGACATCCCATATTAGCAACATCATTTATGAACATCTTCTTACCCCCTGCTGCGTCCTGTGAGCAGAGTTCCAGCCTCGTTTTGGTGTTGATGAAGGTAGTCCGGCTAGTTGGCTGAGGTTTAAAAAATAAAGCGTTTTGCTTCTCAAAACAATATGCGTTCAAAAGAGTAATACATTTGCATCACAAAATTGTTCAACAAAAAAAGTCAGACCTCACAATCGGTTGGCACTATTTTCTCTCCCTTCATATCACTGCCTGCTGTGCAGACCGAAGTGCAGGCCGAGCAGCAAACACTGTAACAGGTGCGGCTGTCGGCAGGCGGCTGAACGCATTGATATGAAGGGAGAGAAAATAGGGCCAAGCGATTGTGAGGTCTGACTTTTTTTTGGTGAACGATTTTGTGATGTAAATGTATTACTCTTTTGAACGCATATTGTTTTGAGAAGCAAAACGCTTTATTTTTTAAGCCCCAGCCAACTAGCCGGACTACCTTCGTCAACGCCAAAACGAGGCTGGAACTCGGCTCACAGGACGCAGCAGGGAGTAAGAAGATGTTCATAAATGATGTTGCTGATATGGGATGTCATACAGCTTCATGTCAAAAGAGGCGAACTATCCCTTTAATGGCTGTTTGTTACATGTTTTATGTGTGTGATATCACACTCTGTCCTGCCTGCATATGTGTGTGTTGTTTCATAACCATGGTCTCCCCCCCCCCTCGTAGACATTGTGAACACTGCTCGCCCAGATGAGAAAGCCATAATGACTTATGTGTCCAGTTTCTACCATGCGTTCTCTGGAGCACAGAAGGTACCTTCTGACCTGATGTTTAACCTTTTACTAACAAGCTGCTGCTTCCTGTCCAGCATGGCCTCGTTCTCCCGGCAGCCTCATTGTGAAAACTGGACATTTGAGGACACAAACGCACACACGACCGCTCTCTCAACATGGATGCGACTGAGCTGGTGAACGCAGTAAACTAGTCTTTAGGCTGTTTAATCAGACGTTATCTGTGCGGTTCAGGTTGTTTTTGTCCTCTTGTGTAACTGTGGCTCCAGCAAACGCTTTTGTGCCACTATTGTCAGCGTTTGGCACCAGAAATCATCACTTCCTTGTATTGACATAACTGTGCCTATAAAGGAGTGACCCCTCCCCTGTTAAAAGGTGGATTTCCTCCCTTTCAGAGCTGCGGTTTTCCAGCTTTTGTCTTTGAACAGAAACTCGTAACTGTAATTTATTTATTGTAGATGAAGCATGTCACATCATGACAGTCGAACTGCTTCATGTCGGATATCAAATCAAATTTATATGTATTGCACATTTCATGTACAAACAATTCAAAGTGCTTTACATAAAATAAAATAAAAGCATTGCAGCAGGAGTGGAAGAAGCATTAAAAATACAAAAAACGTGATCATGATTTTGATCCTGAAAGAAGTCGAATCCTATTGTTGTTTCATTATTTGATTCAGGCTTGTCCTCCTTTCCCCACCTCCTCCCTCACCTTCTCCTCTCCCTGTAGGCAGGACGTCAGTTGATGCGTCTCTTGTTTTGCTCGTCCTCCAATTAATTTCTGTCTCGTTCAGGCCTTGTTTTTGTCCCTCTGCGGTCTCAGCAGAGTTGGGTGTGTTTACTTCTTCTACACCACAGCTTGTTCTGCTTCCAGTCCTTCAGGCCTTTAGCGTTAAATCGGTGACGACAGAAACTCTTAAATCTCCAGATTTACTGCGTTCACCAGCTCGGTCGCTCTGAATCCTTCCACGTTCACGCAGCAGCTGCTGGGCTGGTTTTCGCCTCATTGGTTCATTGGTTGTTTGAGAATGATCGTTTAGTGAGTCATCTTTCCACCTCTGGGTATTTTCTTAGATTATTATGTGAATCCCATGAAGGATCCGATGACTATCAGTCAGATCTGCATCTTTTGTTTTAGAATAACAAAATAATTCTTTATTAGTCTCTCGATGGAGATATTAAGATTATTGTAGCAACACGGAGTAACTACATGTTACGCATGGAGTTTTAAAACAACCTGATTTTGGCACATTAAACTAACCATCAACAGCATGTTTGCATCAGTAAAATACAGCCTTCATTTGGCCTGTTTAAAGTTTTTTTTGCACCATTTGAATTGATTTTGTGTGCCTAAAGTTGTTTTATATATAAACTGTTCACTGCCTGTGTTTGGAACACATAAGACTCTGTTAACCGTGTAAAATATACAAAGATAACTTGAAGTTCCTAAAGCCAAGAGAGGCTTCTTCAGCTCTTTTACCTGAAAACTACACGAACACCCAAAGATGTTCAGCATGTTGTAAGGACATCATTCTCACCTGCTAAATGAACCAGATGTTGAATAAGCTGCTCTCACACTCGTTGAGCCTCAGGTCATGTGTGAGCGTTTGTGTCCCAGCCTTGAATTGAGGTTCCAGTCCTCCTCGCCTCTTTTCCAGCAGACTCCTCCGGTCCTCCTCCCCTCTTTGTAACAGGAAAAAGTTGAAGCCGTGGACTTGATCTCACCAGCCACCTTCTCTGCTCTGTGAGCAGGAACCGTGCAGCTTTGGGTATTTCAGCTTTGGCTTCACTCCTTCTGTTAACCTCTCTTCCTCTGCCTGTCTCTGTTCTGCTGGGTGATGCGTAGACATCGTGGGTACTCTGAGGCCGGATGAGAAGGCCATAATGACCTATGTATCCTGCTTCTATCACGCCTTCTCTGGCGCACAGAAGGTGAGCTCCTCACGCTTTGGACTAGCAATCCTAAAAACCACCAGGGTTTCCATCTGACATGATACAAAGTTTCATTACAGACAGAAATCAGTTTTCTGGGGAGTTAAATATCAGCCGGAGTCAGAAAACGGGTCAAATCACAGAGATATACTGGAGAGTTCTTTATGGGTTGGATTCAGATTCAGTTTAATGGATTATGGGATGCTCTTCAACAGACTCGGGGATAAGTTACAGAACCACGATGGGAACTCTGCAAAAAGCCATTTCTGATGCTTCTGTTTCGGGTCTTTGAACATCAGCTGTGTTTCCCCAGAAATATTCACAGTCTGGTCTGGATTTAAATTTCCTTTCTGATGTTGCTGCTGTGGCTCTTTTTGGCATCAAGTCTCTCTTGACTGAGATCATATAAACAACAGACCAGTGTGGGTTTCTTACTGTGGGAAACACTGGTAGATGTGCCTCCATTTTCTTTTCAGCTATTAACCCTTTTCAAATATTAATGTTTTATTTGTATTATTATTTATGGCTTTAAAGGAGAAGTTCGTTTTTTTGTTTTTTTCTTGGATAAAATACGTTCATCTACTCAAGATAACAATAAATTGGTGAAAGTCGGCGTCCTTATAACGGGAGAGAACGGGGCAGAGACAATGCAGCCTCTAAATAAGGTATTATCTGTCTTTATTTCACCAATAATTTAAGACAAATGAATGACTGAACGCCTACTATTGCACTATTAGCTCAGAGCTGCCGTGTTGTTGTTATCGGGGGCTTTCTACACACGTGTCTACTGGGATGACGTCATCGACGTGCCGCTGCTGCAAAGCTTATTCACTCCGTGCTCTGTGAAGCTTCCTATAAGCCCCCCGATAGCCCCCAATAACAACAACACGGCAGCTCTGAGCTAACAGTGCAATAGTACGCGTTCATTGGTCTTAAAGTAATGGTGAATTAAAGACAGATAATGCCTTATTTATAGGCTGTACTGTCTCTGCCCCGTTCTCTCCCGTTATATGGATATACGCCGATCTCCAGTGATCTAAATATCTTCCGAAGGACGCCGACTTTCACCAAACTGTTATCGGTGAGGAGATGAACTTATTTTATGCCAGAAATAAGATCCAGGCTTAAAAGAACGAACTTCCCCTTCAAAGTGTTCCATGATGAAGATTAAAACACACAGTGGAGGTTTGTGCAGTTTTCCTGAACTTTGATTAGACTCTTAAAGTTTTGTACTGTATTTTTCTTATTTCAGTGGTACAGTAGTGTAATGTCCTAAGCAGACGCACTGATGTGGACTGCAGCGCGACATGAACCTGTAACTAGATGTTACGCATGGAGTTTTAAAACAACCTGATTTTGGCACATTAAACTAACCATCAACAGCATGTTTGTATCAGTAAAATACAGCCTTCATTTGGCCTATTTAAAGTTTTTTGCACCATTTGAATTGCCTTTGTGTGCCTAAAGTTGTTTTATATATAAACTGTTCACTGCCTGTGTTTGGAGTGTGTTCGCACAAGTTTGAGAAACAAACTTTAGCAAATTTAGGAGCAGAGACACTAATAAAAAGCAGCATTTAGTTGCATTGTGCTGAGTTCATTTACTGTTGTGACTAAGCTTGGTGTACAGTGAGTGAACTCTTCAACAAATCACTGTGAGCACGACTCATCGAGCTGTTTCCTGATAGGCCGAGACAGCCGCGAACCGTATCTGCAAAGTTCTGGCTGTCAATCAGGAGAATGAGCAGATGATGGAGGACTACGAGAAACTGGCGAGTGATGTGAGTATGAAGCATGTCGACACCTTCCCTGGTTCTATTTATTTCCCTGGTCGTGCGTTTCAAGTACTGATGAGGTCACTCTCTTTATGTTTCCTGGGCTCGTCTTCCTCTCTGCCTCCAGCTCCTCGAGTGGATCCGTCGGACGATCCCCTGGCTGGAGAACCGAACCCAGGAGAAGACCGTAAATGATATGCAGGCGAAACAGGAGGACTTCAGAGACTACCGCACAGTGCACAAACCACCTAAGGTTCAGAAAGCTTCCTGCAGAGCAGCATCCAGCAGTGGCTTTTCATTCTGCTGAACGTGATCAGTAACAGTTTGAGCACTTCCTGTTTTCAGGTCCAAGAAAAATGTCAGCTGGAGATCAGCTTCAACACTCTGCAGACCAAACTGAGACTCAGCAACAGGCCTGCTTTCATGCCATCAGAAGGACGCATGGTGTCGGTATGTATGCGCGCAACACGTTTGTGAGCTTCATATGTTGCTAAAACACGGTTCAAGTCTAACTCTGGGGACCGTTTTAAGCTGTTTTTGTTAGAGGCTTCAGATGTATGTTCTAATACTGTGGGACATGGTTTAAGAATATATATTCTATTTGTCTTCTGCGTCTTAAGCTTCTGTTACTGATACTGAGGGCTGTTTGCTCAGGCGTGTATGGTAAATTTAACAAAGTTAAAAGTTCAGTTCAGTTCTTTGAAATGTGGCTCAGAATGTTTCAAATAAAGACTTTTCCAGGTAGTTTGAAATGGTTTGCTTTGGTAATTGCTGCTTTTTGGTGTCAGGATATCAACGGAGCGTGGCACACTTTGGAGGGGGCAGAAAAAGGCTACGAGGAGTGGATCCTCAGTGAGATCAGACGTCTGGAGAGGCTGGAACATCTGGCTGAGAAGTTCCACCAGAAGGCTGCCATCCACGAATCCTGGACCGACGGTATGTTCACAGACGCGCCACTTGAGTCATCTCCTGTATCTGTGTCACTTTATTTTTCTAATCTAAATACCAACTCTAATTGGGGACCAGTGGGCAGATATCGAGTCCAGTCACTTGAATAGGTGAAATAATCACAAACGCAGATTCAGACTGATTGTTTTCTGTCAGTTTGTGATGCTGAACTCTCGGCTTTAAATCCCTCGGCTGGTTCAGTGAGTTTGATTTATGTGTGCAGGTAAGGAGGCCATGCTGACCCAGAAAGACTACGAGACCTCCACTCTGTCAGAAGTGAAGGCGTTGCTACGGAAACACGAGGCCTTTGAGAGCGACCTGGCAGCCCATCAGGACAGAGTGGAGCAGATCGCCGCCATCGCACAGGAGCTCAAGTAAGAAAGGAAGGAGGGGATGTGAACCTGATGGGTCATTTACTGTAACGCAATATGAGACCAGAGGAAAAGAAAACCGGTTTTTAACCCGGTCATGGTGCGTCTGCTCTGTGTTTGCAAGTGAATTGGACTACTACGACTCTGCCAGCGTCAACGCTCGCTGTCAGAAGATCTGCGATCAGTGGGACGTCCTGGGAGCTCTCACCCTGAGCCGCAAAGAGTCGCTGGAGGTGAGACTCGCTCACTTAAAGGAGCTTCAAGTCTGTTGTAGCACAGCTTTGTAGACTCCTTTCAGATTTTTGTCACAGTTTTATTCACAGCTCTTGGCATGTACAATATAGAATTATATACATGTAAAGAATTGACAGTGGGCACATCTGGATTTTATTTCACCCCATTTACACATTTTATCAAGGAAAGGAAATAAGATGAAAAATTCCTCATTTTGCCCTCAAACTGCTGACGATGAACATCTGCATATTTAATTCTCGTAGATTTTCTGTAATAAACCCCTCTTGTCTCGGTTGTCTTGCCAACAGAGGACAGAGAAGCAGCTGGAGTCGATAGATGAGCTCTACCTGGAGTACGCCAAGAGAGCGGCGCCTTTCAACAACTGGATGGAGGGAGCCATGGAGGACCTGCAGGACATGTTCATTGTTCACAATATTGAAGAGATCCAGGTAACCGGACACTGTTCAGCCTATAAAACATGCAGCTTTATCTATTACTAAACACTTTTCAATGCACTGTTCTTTGTATTTCATTTATTTATTATTTAAGAGCTACTTATCATTATTGTTATTATTGAAAAGCAGCCTGACTAATTAGACTTGGAGGCCTTAAATGTGAAGTAAATTTTTTTTAAAACCTGGACCTTATTTCTGGCATAAAATACGTTCATCTACTCACCGATAACAATAAATTGGTTAAAAGTCGACAAAAGATATTTAGATCAGCGTATATCCATATAACGGGAGAGAACAGGGCAGAGACAATACAGCCTCTAAATAAGGCATTATCTGTCTTTATGTCACCAATACTTTAAGACCAATGAATGAATGAACGCGTATTATTGCACGGTTAGCTCAGAGCTGCCGTGTTGTTGTTATTGGGGGCCCTGTTCTCTCCCGTTATATGGATATAAGTGGATCTCCAGTGATCTAAATATCTTCCGAAGGACGCCGACTTTCACCAAACTGTTATCGGTGAGTAGATGAACTTATTTTATGCCAGAAATAAGGTCCAGGTTTAAAAAAAAAAAAAAACTTCTCCTTTAATGTGTTGTTACCCCCTCATACTAACCCACATGAATTCTTTCAAAACCCTCAGTTTATCACATATTTTTACCTGCAGTACTCAGTAAACTTAGAGTTAAGATGCACTTGAGGGAGTGATTGTTTCTCTTTGAATTTATTCTCAGTCATTTGGATCCTTAAAACGAGAACAATCAGATCCCCCTGAATCCCATGCAAAACGCTTACCTTGAGCCGGCCGATGCCAGGAGCTGGAGCTCTTCCATTAGCTGCTGCACAGACACAACAAACTATCTTCCACTCTGCCCACAAGTCTTATCGTCTTCCTTTTGGTGTACACTTTAAGTAATGTCTTCAGTCGTGTCTTCACCGCTTTTGCTATGCTCAGGTTCAAATTGAAAAGTCCAAACAGAGGTCATATTTATATTTAGAATAAGCAGAGACTGGAGCCCATCTGACGTCACTACTGTTCCTAATGCAATGCAGCATAAACGGTGAAGGCAGACTGAGTGTGAAAGGCTTTCTCTTGTGTTATAAAAACAAAGAAATCACCTAAGCTGATGTTCAGAAGCCATACGAGTCGTGTTCCTCGGGATTCCTTTTTAAAAGCCGAGCCTGTGTTGCGTCTTCTCTGCCTTATCTCTGGGAGAACAGTTAAAAACCTTGGAGCTTCAGTCAAAGCAGACGCATGAGAACACAAGGTCATTATTCCTCTAATTTTCACATCAACATTTAATGCTTCAGAACCACCTACTGACACCGTTTACAACTTTGTTTCTGAACGGCATTTTTCACATATCAGTCCCGGTTTACAGTATACAGCTCATCATGCTCCGACTGCTCAGGATGGGAAGCTGATAAAAGCCACTGAGAGCAGGACAAGTAATCACTGTTTTTTGGGGTTTTTTTCCCCCAAAAAATTGTCTAAATAACTATGAAAATGACATAGAAAGCTACTTTTGCAGCAATGCTCAATATTAATCCTACATAATGAGATTTGGACAGCGAGTCTCAGGGAAAACGCTGTGATCTGTGGGGAAAAACAGTCTTTCTGCTCTGTGCTCCTCTACAGAAATACTTAATTCTCCACAGAGAGCTTTAAACAATAAGGTATGTGTTGGAGATTTTTATAGAGACATGATGATGTGGCTCTGTGGTGGCTTCCTGGACCCCTGAAAAATTAAACCAGTTCCTTTAAAGCTTAGAAGGAAAAGCTGGCACCGACAACCGTTTTAAGCTGGTCGGTCAGGAGAAGCTGGAGTACAGAACTATGCAAAGGAACTAAACCTCTATTTAAGCAAACTGTTGTGAACCAGAAGAGTTTCTTTCCTTGTAACTTTGTAACTGTCTGAGGGAGACGGGCACCAAACCGTACCTTTTTGTTCCCTCAGGGTCTGATCACAGCCCACGAGCAGTTCAAGTCCACCCTGTCTGAGGCCAACAAGGAGCGGGAGGCCATCCAGGCCATCCAGGCTGAGGTGCAGAAGATCGCCCAGAGCAACGGCATCAAGCTGAGTGGAGCCAACCCCTACACCACCATCACTCCGGAGAGCATCGACAACAAATGGGAAAAGGTGAGCTGCGGCCTGCGCGTCTTATTTTCAGCCTCTTCGCACTTCCAGATGATTTTTTTTGACATTGTGAAAAAGGGTTTTTTAAACAATATCTTTGATGCTGAGACTCAACCAAACAGCAAAACTGAAGTAAATGAAGGGAAACTCCTCTTACATGGAAGCTGAGTGGACTTATTCCCTTTACCAGCCCTTCACTCTGTCAAGCACCAAGGTCAGCAGCACTTATTATGTATGTGAGACACAAAGGAAGCATTTGATGCCCTGATAAAGAACTTGCATTGAGTTTTTAAATCTTAGTTTAACCTGGTTACAGTTGTTCTGCAGTGAAGGTTCTGTTGTAGTTAAACCAGTAACAGTTTACCCCCCTAATCTTTGCTTGTTGTTCACCTTGAAACAACAAGAACAGCCGTTTGTCCTGTATTTATGTTTCCAGACTCTGAGGGTGTTTGACAGGCTCTCTGGAGGCAGAATGGTTTAATAACTCTCCAGTTGGTGCTTTGGGTGTCGGTGCAGCTGCTTTCATGCTGCAGCTTTGTTTCTGAATCGTTGTCGTGTGTTTGCAGGCAATGGCGATGGTGCCGCTGCGGGACAACGCCCTGCAGGAGGAGCTGAACAAGCAGAACTCCAACGACACGCTGAGAGCCACGTTCGCCACTCAGGCCAACACGGTTGGCGCCTACATACAGGCCAAGATGGAGGTAACCGATTGGTCCACGCTGTCAGCCCCTGTGCTCAGGACGTGTTGAAGCATTGCTCAGCTGTCTGCAGTTTGTCACAGTGAAATCTTTGGTTATGCATGCTGCTCCAGTCACTGTTAGGCGTGATAATCCAAGCAGGCGGGAGGTTGACAGCATGTGTACAAACCGAGCAGAAGCCTCAAATTATGAATCCTGACTCTAGATTCAGGTCGCAGTCAAAAAACCATTGAGAAGACACGGATACTTTGTTGTAATGTACTGTGCAAAAGTGTCCAGCCACCCTTCATTTCTTTCAATTTTCCTTCCAAGCAGCCAGACATTCTCATCATTTTAAAAATTGGTCATGAATAGTTCTCAATTTTCAGTCCAGTTCTTGTTCCTGATCATTTAACACTTAAATATGACTCATTCAAGCTTTAAAAAGGCTCCTAACTCAAAGGATGAACCAGTGTTGCATCGACACCTGTTTTAGTTTCCTCTATGAAAAACAGCAAAGATAACACAGTGTGACAGACAGAAAGCAGGATTTCTGCAGCAACAAGGTGATTCCCAAAGAGCTGTTAGCTGAAAACTTGGCATATCTCAGCATGGTGTGCAGTGTGTCCTTAAAACATTTGAGGAAACTGGACAAGTGGAGGACAGAAGAAGAAGTGTCAGGCCTAAAGAACTATCTACAGCAGATGAACAGGATCTGAAAGTGATGTCCTTAAGAAAGAGGAAAAACTCCAGCAAAGACCTGACACAGGAGCTGAGAGATGCATCTGGACCTTCAGCTGATCCATCTGCTGTTGGCCCAAGCCTCATCAGAAATGGGCTCCATGGAAGGGTGGCTGTGAAGAAGCCGTTCTTAAGGAAGGGAAACAGGGAGAAAAGGCTGAGCTGTGCCAAAGGACACAAGAAGTGGACTGAAAATCAGTGGCAGCAGGTCTGATGGAGGGATGAAACTTTTATATACTGTTCATCCATTTGTGTTTGCTTATGTTTCCATAAATGGCTGCACCTATTTCCTGTTTCCATGCCGACATACGAAGAGAAGAGGGGTGGCTCAAGACTTTTGCAGTGTTGTACATCATCTTCTGCACATGAAGAGCTTTTAAACCAAGCTGCTGTTTACTATGAAGCACTGAGAGTTTTAATAGATGGATAGATAGACGGCTTTATTAATCCCTTTGGGAAATTGAAATCTCCATTCTTCTCACGCTCAGCACTGTTATACACAGAAATGTACAAAAGTGGAAAACACCCAACACCAGCACCTGTATAATAATAATATAATAGTAGTATACTAGTAATAGTAATGAAAATGGTAATAATGATGCTAATAAATAATAATATGTATATAAATTTAAGTATAAAGTAAGATTCAAATTATTAAAGTGAGATTATTGCACGTTGGTTAGACAGACAGACTGACTGCCACCTGTGCTACAGCCCCTCTGTCCTTCTGTTACCCCCCCCACCCCAGTGAGGAGTTGAACATTATTTAAGCAGTATGCACATCTGTAAAAGGATCCTTTAAACCTTTCATAGGACGAGCAGGCCGATGAGAACTGCGTGTTTGTTTCGGCAGGAAATTGGCAGAATATCCATCGAGATGAACGGCACTCTGGAGGACCAGCTGACCAACCTGAGGGACTACCAGACGACCATCCTGTCTTACATGCCTGAGATCAACAAGCTGGAGGGATGCCATCAGCTCATCCAGGAGGCCCTCATCTTCGACAACCAGTACACCTCCTACACAATGGAGGTAACGCGCATCCAAGCTTTGGTTAACAGTTGAATATCAAAGTTTTCAAGAACTAAAAGTTCAATGAGCAAATTTGAACATTTGAACATGTATTTAATTCTGTACTGAAATGTATTAAAGCTCCTTAAAACTGGAAGACGCAGCGTCACACATTCCTTTCCTTCTTTTTTAAAAATCCTCCTCATCTCCCGTCCCTCCCGTCCTGCAGCACCTCCGTGTGGGCTGGGAGCAGCTGCTGACCACCATCGCCAGAACCATCAACGAGGTGGAGAACCAGATCCTGACGCGTGACGCCAAGGGCATCAGCCAGGAGCAGCTGTACGAGTACCGCGCCTCCTTCAACCACTTCGATAAGGTCAGGGGCCCGAGCTCATTCGCTCATTCGCTCATTCATCTTCCTCCGTGTTTGCCTTGTTTCGTTGCTACTTTTACGCATGAAATGCACAAGCAGGGTTGTAGTGAATCTATTGTTTTATGTTCAGATGTTGTGGACGTCTGGTGGAGATTTTTCTGTGTCAACGTTTAACACGAGTGAACGAATGTTTAGAGCTGCAGCGGGGCTGATAGAGCAGCCAGATGTGCGAGTATTCATCATGATGTTGGACATGGCAGGATCTTTACACAGGAGGTTTTGTTTGGGTGTTAAAGGCCCACAGAAGGAGTATTGTGGTGTGTGCAGGCAGCGCTGGAGGATGAGGAGTGAGGAAACGATGATGAATACAGAATCTTTGTTGTGAATCTGCTGTCTGCATGACTTACAGAAGCTGTAAATAAGGGCTCAAAGAAGGCTTATAATGGAGTATCAGGGCCATTAATGGTTAATATTCCAGAAGATTTGTGTTTAATTCACACATTTGTTTTAAAAACGGTTGTCTTTTTGGTCAAAGAACTATTTTCCTATTTTCTAAGGTTGGATTGGTCTCAATGCGGCCTGTTGTTACACATCAGACCTGAGAGAAAATGTGATGATGAAAAAGAATAAGTAAAAGGCTCCCCTTTTAAACAAGGATTCATGCCTTTGTCATCATTATTTCCTTTATAAGGACGCGATTCGAATGCGAGTTGTAGCAGAGTTCAAGCCGCTGCAAAGAAACACGTCAACCAGGTTCATTACATTGCTTCACATGTAGAAAAGAGCCAAAATGTAATCAGAAAAATGGGTGCTTTTTATCAATGTGGCTTAATCCAGTAAAGGAAGTCGGGCTTTCTTATCTTTTTCCAAGAGAGGGAAACTCTCCAAAACTCTTTTTGGAAGCAGTAAAGAGATCAGAGGCAGCTCCGTCCTTCCCAGACATCTGATGGTCCGTAGTTATTCCTACTTATCACGTTCCCACACACGGTTACAGCTCAACCCGACCGCCGTCCTTACCCCAGCATGCACGACTGGGAGCGGAATAGACATGTTCACTGAGGTACGTCCGACTCCACAACGCTGAGAAAACGTTGGACGCATCCTGCTGCTTCTAACTTTCTCTGTGTGAGATCATCGAACGTGCAAGTACCGCTGAATTCTGGGAGTCTTAGGCTCTGTTTACATTAATTCATTTCACCATTTCTTCGTGTCGGCGTCTTGCAAACTATTTACATTTACACACAAAGTTGCTGTCCTCTCAATAAAAGCCTAACTGTTTACTCTGAAACGGGGATCGGCTGATTCGCTAGTCGCATGACTAATCAGCCATCACATCACATGATCGCCCTTGCATCTGGAGCATGCGCAACTGCTTAGAAAACACGACCTACAGGTGCATATTGCCTTCGACACACATGACGAATGATGAGAGAGACACTTGGACGGGAAAGTCCAAAGGCATTTGCAGTTTTCCGTAGTCTCCCTTCATCACTCAAGTAGTATAAGGTGCAAGCAACCTTGGTAAAAATGTCGATGGGCCGTCTCATTCTTGTTGTTTTCTTTTCCAGCTGTGGACGTAGTCGCTCGGACAGATTTATCAGGGCTGCTCTGGACATTCGAAAGTTCTCACGCCATTCTTCGGCGACAACAACTTGGTCCACGAAATTGTCCCACCATGCGCTGCTTCTTCCCGGTCTAACCCAAAAGCGGCGCTCCATGTACGGCTTGCGTTGCTGCTGTGGCTGGGTTCTCATTATAAAAGCCAAGTAGCTAGAGCTCAGCACTTCGGATCCTCGTTTCTCACCGTTTACAACTGCTAAAATCAGCATCGTATGCGAATGCTTACGTGGGCTCCGGCGTCTTTGAATCCTTCCACCTATGAAGTCGTATTCCAGTATTTTAATGTAAATGGACAGTGCATCCGCGATAGAAACTATATAGAAACAGATTAGTATAAATGGCACCTTAGTTCGGTCTGAAGAAGCTCAAATTCAGACTGAACATGTTTCCGTGCGTTTTAGGAGTCCAAGTCCAGCAGAATCTTTGGGATATTTGCCTTCTCACGTGCAGCTGCAGGCAGTTCAGATAGTTTCTTCTACAACAGGAGGCGATGTGAACGTGTTTGGTCGTCCTCGAGTCAACGTGTGGCGCCTTGAAACAGATGAAACCTTTCAAAGTGATGCTCTAAGAATGTAATGGTCTCAGTCGACATGTAAGTTCCTCACAAAGTTTAATCCCTGAAAGTGTGAGGCTGGAGTATCGGATTGAATCTTCATGTTATCGGTGAAACTGCTGCTTTAACTGGCTGTAAAAAGCAAAGTGTGTCACGTTATTTCTTTGTTTATGTGGTTGTTGTTGAACCTGGAACCAACATCATTCACCATCTCACACCTCTGCGTGTGTGTGTGTGTGTGTGTGTGTTCTTGCACTTACCGTTGAGTGAGGACCAAGTCAAGTTTTTAACCAACAGAGTGAGGTCATTTTTACATAGTGAGGACATTTTGGCCGGTCCTCACTTTGTTTCTCTCTCGATGACCTCCTTAGGTTATATAGATGCTATCCCCTAATTTTCTCAGTAGGATCTCAGAATGTCCTAAGTGTCAATTTTTCACCCCTAAAGTTTAATAACACAGATTAAAATCTTTTTCTGAATCTTTTGTGCTTCTCAAAATCTGAAGCAGTGTATTGGATCACTATGCCACCGAGTGTCTGGAATGACACTTTGTTTGTTTCTAAATGAACTGGAAATACTGGTCCTCACTTTGTGAGTGGTTTTACTCGGTCCTTACTCAGCACTAAGTTCGTGAATGCGTGTTTGTGTGTGTGTGTGTGTGTGTGTGTCTGTGTGTGTGTGTGTGTTGGTGTCTCATAAACACAGCACATCCCTGTGGTCACATTCGGCCTTTTGTCTGTTTACAACCAAACACAGAAACTCTTTTAAAGACTGAATGCCGCTCAACAACATTATCATTTAGCTCATGGTGTGTTAGTAGTTCTGTGAAAACATTTTAATGCACTTTCATAGGGAGCAAACACACATGCATTCATCACGGCTGCCTGCTTCTGAGTTGTGTTTTCCTGACATTGTCTAAACATCCATGAATGTCTGTGTCCTCCATGTCCTCACCCCCTCCTGCATGCTGTGGATCACATGGTCACCCCCCCTCCCACCGTCATCTCCACCACCATCCGTGTGTTGCGATCGTTTCATCCTCATGATGTGGTGCTCTGTCATTGGGTGTTTGACCGACCTCAGGACCACAGCGGGGCCCTGATGGCTGAGGAGTTCAAGGCCTGTTTGATCAGTCTGGGCTACGATGTGGAGAACGACAAGCAGGTAGGATCTCCAGGACGGAGCGGAGGGAGAGCTGCTGTTTGTTGGGCCTCTGAGCAGGAGAGCAGAGATCACTTAGTGTTCAAATGTTTAATATATCCCTACACAGAGCCACGATCAAGGCTTCCCACGTTTAGCATATAGCAACAAATTTAACAACTAATCTGGATTAACAAAGAACAGTTTTCCTTTTGTTTGTTTCCCAAAAAGTGATTTATTTTGATAATTTATTGCTTTTTAAAAAGTATTCACAGGAGCACAGTGGTGGTTAATCAGTAGGACCTAAATGAAGCTGCTAAGACCTTTAAGCAACTCGTTAAACTTCTGTTCACATAGTCCCGGGTGGCCTGCAATTATCTCAGTTTGTTCGGGTGGTAGATATTAAATGCACTTTAGCCACTTGAAGGCCAGAGGAAGATGATTTGTGTGCAGGAGGGGAAAAAACAAACAGTACAGCAGAGGCTTTGCTCTTTAAAAGAAAGTTTAAGGAGCTGAAAACATGATTAATTAACATCATGGAGATCCTGCCTGAAACCAGCTGTGAACTACAGCCTAAAACAGTTTGCTTTTATTTTACCAGATCCTTAAATTCAAAGCGACTTACAGCTAATAAACAACATTAAAGCTTCAGCACTGTGAGAAACCTTAGTTTCTATAATAGAACATTAACAGAACAGATGCATGAAGCCGACTATCGTCTGAACATCTCGTTTTTCTGTGATTTACTGTGATAAATGTGCAAAAATGTAGCTCATTTAGGCGCATTAAGACGCCTAAATGAGCCAAAATGCTAAAAACCGAGTTAATAATTAGCTGACTTTATCCAAATGTTGAATAATGTTTAGACTCTTATTCTGTAAAGTTAAAGCATGTCTTAGTTGGCAGTCGGAGGTCGTCTTTGTGAAGAGCAGATTACTTTTTCCCAGATGCTGGCAGCATGAGGAGACCCAGCAGGGGGTCCTTCTACTGGCTCTTTAGTGTAAAAGACCTCTAAAGGTGTTAAAAGAGGATGTGTTCGTGAGTTTTTGAGTCATTCTTATCAATAGGAAGGGATTCTGATGGCATTTTCCACCAATGAAAAAGGTTTGGAGTGTGGAAATGGACGTAACAGACGGTGTTGATAAGAGAAGCAGAGTTCTGGAAGAGCTTGGAACTGCTTTAAACGGCTGTCTGCAGACTCTGAAGTCTCTCTGTAGGCAGCGTTAGCAGCCCTGAGTTACACCCATCATGGTGTTCTGGGTCTTTCTTTTTTTAGGGATTTCACTGTGGAGAGAATTCAATTTACACCACAAACAAAGCAGAAATTATTAAGGTCAACGGTTAATAATCAGAGCATTCACCATGATGGCTCACCTCTGCATTTACCATCATTGTTCTGTGCATAAGTAAACTGTAACAAGCAAAGAAATTATATCTCACACCTGCAGTGCAGTAAAACATTGCCTCAACGTAAGGTTTTCTACCAGATTTTCTAAGTAAATATCCACGATACTAAAAAAAAGAGGAATTATAGAAATAGGATCCATGAGTCCAGTTTTGTTTTACTTCCCTTTAATGTTTTCTGCCTAAACTGAACAAACTTCTGGTCAGTGATCGGTCCTCCTGCTCCGAGGCGGCTGATGAGCTCAGGCAGGGTTAGAGTTGTCATGTCCCTGTTTGTCCACCAGGGGGTGCTTTTGCTTTGTGCTGCCCCTCTCTGAGCGAACCCGCCTCTCTTCTGTCTGCCAGGTTTTATGTTCCTTGGGGAGTTTCTCTGTTAACTGTCTGTCTTTTTTTATCTTCTCACCTCCCCACTCACCCTCTCTACTTCCTTTTTATCTGTGTATCGTCTCCCTTTCTCACTTCTATCTCTTCATCCGCTCATCCCTCCTCTCTGACTCTACTTTTGTGAACCCGCCTCCGGCCTTTGCTTTGCTGCGGCGGCCTGCAGAAGCGATCGGGACAGATGGTCTCAGAAGACTTCCGGGCTCTACTCATTTCTACAGGAAACAGCCTGGTACTGCTGCTGTCATGGTGCTCCGCGGGGTGTCTGCAGGTCCAACCAGCTCACTGTAGCCAGCTGGATTCAAAGCCTTAATGAAGCAGCTGTTTGGGACTCCTTTGGACTGCTTTATACCGAGTCCTGATCATGAACAAAGTATCTTACCGAGTTTGGACTCAAACTATTGGTCCTGTTTTAACTTTCTGTTACCTTTTGAGGTGGAGTTCAAAGTCTTTTTGTCTAAAAGAAACATTGGAGATCTCCGCCCTGTTCACTTTTTGTCACATGACCCGACACCTGCAGACACCCTGCTCTCTATTCCCGACCCCCTCGCTGCTTTTCTTACGTCCCACCCGCCAGTTTTGAACTGACCACCTTTCATTTCCCTCGTTGACGACAGACTTCTAGACATGTTTAACGTAGACCGCCTTAAATCATCCGTCCATGTCTTCCTCTCGTGTTAACCAGTGACCGTGTCGTGTGTGCATGTGTGGAAATATAAAACATCAGGACCTCTTCTCTGCGTCTATTCAACGGTCCTGATGTTTTACTCCGGCATGTCACGTCCTGTGTGTTCTGTGTCTGAGTTCAAAGTGCAGACTCTCTCGGGTTAACCTGTTGCTTCTCGGTCACCAGGGCGACAGTGAGTTTGCTCGCATCATGGGCATTGTGGACCCCAACGGCAGCGGCGCCGTCACCTTCCAGGCCTTCATCGACTTCATGTCCCGGGAAACAACCGACACGGACACGGCGGACCAGGTTATCGCCTCCTTCAAGATCCTGGCTGCAGATAAGGTGTGTGTGTGTGCACGTGTGTGTGCACGTATCAAACCGTGCCTTAATTCTAATTTAATCTTTTTAATGTACCGTAAATTCCGGACCATAAGCCGCTACTTTTTTCCCAGGTTTTGAGCACCGCGGCTTATAATACGGTGCGGCTAATATATGTTTTTTTTTCTTCTTTTTTTTTTTTTTTTGTGCCACCAAAAACATTTTGCCCCTTAACATTAGACCAATAAAATTAACGAATAGTTCACAGTGGTCCAATGAAATGGTACGATTAATCAAACGCACTTGCATTACTAAATTATTGTAAATCGGTCATTTGTACTCACCCTCAACATGGAAAACAAACAAAGAAATGCATTTGATGCTGCTTTTAAATTAAAGGCGATTAATCAGCTGCTGCAAGTAATCTGCAGTAATAAGTTCTGAGGCTGTTCAATTCGGACACTGAAGAAGAAGACTTTGATGGTTTTAGTGGGCAGGAGGAAGTTGAAGAAGGCGATCAATGACTTTTCCTGGTAGGCTACTGTCTTTTTTCCATTTTTTTTTTTACCAGTTGTTACAGGCACTGTTAGAGGGAAAAAAAGCATTTGCAGTATTTATTCGTTTATGTTACCATACACATTTAATTAAAAGTTTAAAAATCCTCACGTGTAACACCTTTCTGTGTAAATATCTCACATTACAATGTGGACACCCGCGGTTTATAATCCGGTGCGGCCTATACAAGTACAAAATGGAGTGTGTGTGCAAACAAGCAGACCAGTCGAGCCATTCAAGCATGTGATTGAGTTTTAGGGCAATTTGTCTTGTATTGTAAACTGGATTCCTCACATACTCCAGACTAACACAACTCACTGCTCAGGACGGTTTTATTTACACCAGAAGAGACTCGTGTTTCTTTTTATTGAGACTCTGTTAAGTAAATAATTTACTCACATTCCCTACCACACCAACTATTTAACCTCTAAATCTACCACTAGAATTCTCTCCATGTCCACAGTTTGAAAGAAAAACCTCTGAAAAAGTGTTTTCTGGTCTGGATAAGTATGGAAAATAAAGAGATGTTATCATCTCATAGTGATGCCTAAGAGCTGAGCGTTCAGTGTATGGTAGCAGTTTAAAGTTTTAGTCTCTGCCATCTTTTGCCCGTTAATCACAAGGTTTACAGCTCAGTCCACAGCTCCTCCATGTGTGCAATTGTCTCTGGACATTGTAGCTCTGGGAAAAGCAGCTTTGTGAACCACCTCCAACATGTTTGCTCGTATTTACATGGATTTACATGGATGATTAATCTTTCAAGCTTCGTTTGGTTAAAGCAACCAAACAAAAACATTCTGCACCGATTTTCCAAATGTCTCCACATTATAGGAGCACATGCAATTAAAAACCGGAGTTATGTTCACGTGAGTAAAACTTTCCTGGTGAACCTGCGACAGCAAAATCTGGGAGTTTTAGCCAAGAACATTTTTCCTGGAACATAGAATTTTTATTAGCCGAGTTTGTGTTTAAAAAAAAAAAACAACCGCAAAGTAAGAAAATGTTTGAGTGTGAAGGTGCAGAAATGCATGAAAGGGAAAGCAGCCCGACCTTTGAGGTGACCGCTGAGCCGGAGACATTCAGCGAGCTCCTGGTGTCTGCATCTGCCAGAGATGGGACCGAGTCGCACATGTGCAAGTCTCAAGTAAGTCCCAAGTCATTTTTTCTTGGGCAAGTCAAAGTCAAGTCACCTTATTATTGCAATTTTACCTGCAGAATCTGATCTTAATAAAGTGAAAAGACGAGATACAAGTAACTGTCCCCCACCCCGTATTATATCAAGCTAACATTAGCTAAATACCGACTAGGCTAACAGGATAATATTAGCTAATTTGACGAGCACTTACTGGTCAGAATGGATCTTCAAATGACGAACAAAGTTGTCGTCTGGCTGTTCCAGATCTTGCTGTGCTGTTCGTCTTTTGCCGTCAAAATGGTAATTACGAAAGCCAAAGACAACGACTCTCGGTCCCCCTCCCGCTGACATGTTGATCCTGCGCTCCTACCGCGTAATCGATATTATTTTTTTAATTATTAATTTTATATTCAAACTGAAAACATGAACTGAATAACTCTCAAGTCATTCAATTCATAGTGTCTCAAGTCAAGTGCCGAGTCTTCAACTTCCAAGTCCGAGTCGAGTCTCAAGTCTTTTCTTTTTTGTCAAGTCAAGTCACAAACAGCGAAAAACAGCGACTCGAGTCCAAGTCACAGTGACTCGAGTCCCCATCTCTGGTATCTGCATCTTTACTGACTAGATGCTTCATTTTTAAACAAAAGTACATTTAAAGTTTAAAGATTTCTGCAGAAAAGCATCAACAATCAGTCGGCTTTAATAATTTCCTGTGTTGCTGTGGCTGTCGCTGATAGACTTCCTCTCTGTTTCCATCAGACTTTCATCACAGCCGAGGAGCTGAGGAGGGAGCTCCCCCCTGACCAGGCGGAGTACTGCATCGCCCGCATGGCGCCCTACTCGGGGCCCGATGCTGTCCCCGGAGCCCTCGACTACATGTCCTTCTCCACCGCTCTGTACGGAGAGAGTGACCTGTAGAGGAGGCAACAGAAGAGGAGGGGGGAGGGGAGGAAGAGGGGAGGGAGGTGGATGACGTTTGGAAGCGTGTGCGTGGTGTTTGTGAGGTGCCCCTGCGTGTGCCGGTTCAGACTCTTTCATTCGAACGGGCACCACCAGGGGCAGCTGTGGGACGGGGGTGCAGCCACGCTGCGGTGCGGGTCCTTAGCTTCACCCTCTCTGCCTTTTTGTGGGGTCAAACAGGGGTGGGACGGGGTGGGTAAGAGGGGGGGTGGGCAAGCTAATCTGATACTTATGCTAATTTTTGTTTATTTTAAGTTTAAGTTTTTCTTCTTGCCAGAAGGAGTCAGGGCGTGAGGGGGGGGGGCGGGGTTTGATGTATCCACTGGCAAGGTTTGTGTATTAGATCCTAGAGAGATATATGTTGCGGGGTCAGGGGTCGAGAGGGTGGGGGTGGGGTGGGGGGTTTGACCAGCCAGAGATGAAATGACATATTTACCCCATAATCCCCGCGTTGCTGGATAAGACAACCTGTCTAACCTCAGCTCTTTCCCTCCTCCCGTCTTTGTTTATTTCTTTTTTTTTTCGTTGTTGTTTATTTTCAGGTGGGTGGGATGAAGGGGGGGCTCAGCGCTGTACATACTTATTTTTTCAGTGCGAAGAACGCCACACAGTCCCAGTCATGGAGAATATTAAATGGCAGCGAGCGGAGTAGTGCCGTTTATTAAAGACATAAAAACCACACAGAGCAGTTTCTCCAGTGGATAGGTTTGAGCTTCCAGGTGCTTCTCCTTTCTAAAAAAGGGGGAAAACACCTGTGGACACCGTGTAGTTGTGAGAATAATCCAGTGTCAGCAGGTGAGAACATCCTTTCTTCTGTTGAACTCTTCTTTTCAGTTTCATATATATTAAAGTAAAACTTTAAAAGCTAGTTTGATAAAACCAGGACTTGTGAACCCTTGATTGGCTGAATGAAGGGTTGTTATTTAGAGTTACTACGGTAACTGCACTGTGGAGAGCTCCCGGCTGGCGTAAATATGGAAGTAATAAGATGATTAAAGGTGCCTGTTGGCGGCTACAGCCCTGTCCTTCCCTCTAAACTCCCCCCTCCGTTCCCTCGGTGTTTCTGAAGAAAGGAAGAAGAGTGTACTGCTCGAAAGGAAAAATTGGGAGTTTTTATGAAAACGTTCCATTATGTGAAAATTAAAAAGTAAATTATGGAGAAAAAAAACAACAAACTATGCAATCATGCTGTGATCAATTAAATTCAGGAGGAAGTCGTGTGAATCGATCGGGCCCTTTCTGAGAGAGTTTCTTGTCCTGATAAAGGAGAGAAAAAGAGATTTTGTCTGTTTGTCGGCTGATGGGTGAGGAGGGGGAGGCGGAGGGAGGGGCACGGACAGGGAAGGAGGGGAGAAGAAAAGACTCGGACCAAAAGCTTGTTTCTTTTTTCCTTTTTTCCCCGCTGTGAGGTTGGAGAGAGATGAACTCTGGAATTGTGATTTATTTTTTTTTCCTTTTTTTGTACTCTTTAATATCAAACTTATCTGCTGTACTGGAAACTGCAACGCCTTCTGTCTCAAATGATGAGTTTCACAAAGCACACATAAAAGTTTCCTTACAAAATACCTCTGATGTCCTCGTTCATGCTTTTCAAACCTTCAGAAACTTATCACACGACTTCATGGTCATTTCTTCTCTGTGATTAACATTTTTTATTTTCATTATTTCAACAATACAAACCCCTCCCAAGCCACCACCATCCATGCTGATCCCTGTTTGGTTACCAACATCTACTACTGTGCTCCTTCATGTAGCCACACTATTTGCATCAATGTAGACGACACATAAATTAACTATAACAAAATTAGACACAGAAAAAAGCTCCAAACAAGGTCGATACATCAAATTAGTAAAATAAGCACTACGTCAGAGAAATAATTGGTTAACAGAAAATAAATAAATAACAATAAGAAGAAGAAGCACTGTTGTGTATTTATCCACCACTACTTAAAACTCGCACCTCTCCACTATATGAAATGATCATTTCTTCTCAAATGTAAGCTTGATCTCAGCTGGCCTCCTGATGATGTAGCTGTTGGAGGTGTCGGATACGATGTAGAACTTATAAATCCCGAGCTACAGCTCTCTGTGTTAGACGAAGTATGAGAAAGTTAAAACGATTTTTATTTGATCATAAAAAGACTAACTTTGATCATAAGTTGACACTGTTAACTGGTAATTAACCCCTTAAAGACCACCTGCCGGTCACCTGTTCTCTGCCCTAAAATGGCTGCGTGCACATGTGGCTTCCTGTTATAAAACTGGGATTCTTGTAATTCGATTGGCAGAATCTCACAGTGCAGTGACCACAGGGGATGCAACTGATGCAGAAACAACCAAACTAAAATCCCCAAACAGCCTCCACTCGTTGATCTTATTCCAATAGAAAATGTTTTCTTTATCAATCTTCGATGGACGGGTGCCATCACTCTGGTTTAATAAAAGTTTTGGCCCAAAATGAAGTGGTTAGTTCAGTGTATTCCCACATATTACTGTTCCGCATCTTATCGTCTCTAAATCTTTACTCAGTTAAGTTTTATTTATATATCACAATAAATATCATCTCAAAGCACTTCAGAACATACAGTCCAATTCATTAGATTCCAAATGAGTCCGATTCAAAGTAGCCGAGCTAAGGGAACCGACCGATGGCACGGAAACTTCTCTGTGATCCAAACTCCCATCCTGAGCGTGCACGAGAGGACTGTGGAGAGAAAAAACTCCCTTTGTAACAGGAAGAAACCTCCATCAGAACCAGGAAGGGCGGCCATCTGCCTCCACCAGCCGGGGGTGAGAGGACAGGAAAGGGGGGACAACAAGCTCCATAACACCAGGACAGGGATACCTGCTGAGAGAGAAACACAAGCTAATGACAACAATGGAGAGTAAAGAGAGGTGCATCATGGGAGGTCCCCCAGCAGTCTGGGCCTATAGCAGCGTAACTATGGGATGTTTCAGGCTCACCTGAGCTATCCCTAAAAGGGATAGTTCGCCTCTTTTGACATGAAGCTGTATGACATCCCATATTAGCAACATCATTTATGAACATCTTCTTACCCCCTGCTGCGTCCTGTGAGCCGAGTTCCGGCCTCGTTTTGGTGTTGACGAAGGTAGTCCGGCTAGTTGGCTGGGGCTAGAAAAATAAAGCGTTTTGCTTTCAAAACAATATGCGTTCAAAAGAGTAATACATTTGCATCACAAAATCGTTCAGCAAAAAAAGTCAGACCTCACAATCGCTTGGCCCTATTTTCTCTCCCTTCATATCACTGCCTGCTGTGCAGACCGAGCAGCAAACACTGTAACAGGCACGGCTGTCGGCAGGTGGCTGAACGCATTGATATGAAGGTAGAGAGAAAATGGCACCAAGCAATTGTGAGGTCTGACTTTTTCCTGGAGAACGATTTTGTGATGTAAATGCATTACTCTTTTGAACGCATATTGTTTTGAGAAGCAAAACGCTTTATTTTTTAAGCCCCAGCCAACTAGCCGGACTACCTTCATCAACGCCAAAACTCGGCTCACAGGACGCAGCAGGGGGTAAGAAGATGTTCATAAATGATGTTGCTAATATGGGATGTCATACAGCTTCAAGTCAAAAGAGGCGAACTATCCCTTTAAAGGTAGAGAGGGGATTCTGCTTCCTGAAGCAAGACTGGTTCCACAGAGAGGGGCCTGATAACTGAAGGCTCCGCCCCCCGTTCTGCTTTTAGAGACTCATGGAACCAACGAGGAGACCTGCAGTATCCAACTATGTGCTGAAGATAAAGTTTGTTTTACATTGGGACTCCAGAATAAAGCCGGCGTGACCAGATTTGGATTGTCACCTGTTGGAGCTCCACCGGCTTTCAAAGCCAACACGAGTTTTTGGACAGAAAAACCTTGAAACATTTGTGGTGCTATTGTTCTCTAATTCGAAGCAGGGCCTGTTGAAACAGCAGGTTGTCGTCTGATTGTGTTTTATAAGTCATCCGTCTCAACTACAAAACCAAAAATTGGACAGACGAAAGAAATAATAATTTTTTCAGTGTGTTCAAACATCTGCAGCTGAGTCCCAGTAAGACTTAAAGGGATTCTGGCTGTTTAAGGAGAAACTAAATCAGATTTCAAAAGGGACCAAAATCAAGCATTTTTGCTCCAAGCGGCTGTTGAACAGCTTTCAGTTTACTTTGGGTATGTCACGGATAGGTGTTAGATAAAATATACGTAGATAAAATATAAACAGTGCAGCACATAGTAGAAACTGCGAGGATACTAAGAAAAGATGGAGTAAGAAGCACTGCTGATGGTTACGCTGCTACAGCAAACATCTGAGCTACATCTGAATAAAAGGCTCATTTAAAGTATGAGAATCTATTCAAATGATCAAATCAAATTTATTTGTATAGCACATTGCATGTACAAAATAATTCAAAGTGCTTTACATAAAATAAAAGCATTGCAGCAGGGAGTGAAAGAAGCATTAAAAATACATAAAAGAATATAAAGAGAAACAAAAAAAATAATTTAAAAACAAGAAACAGTCCAGATAAATTAAAAGATATCGTGCAGATATAGATGTTAATTAAGATGAACATCACTGAAGAGTGCCCCTGTGGCGCTTTTGCTGGATAAAGACGTCACACTGGAGACACGAGCTGTGACCACGTGCACAAATACCAGGTGTGCACGTGAATGTGTCCCTTTATTCCTGACCGACAGCATAATGCACCACAGGAGAGACAACGGTCCTCACTCCAGTGTAGATGAACAGTTTCAGCATTTCCATTTGAATGTCTTCATCTCATCGCTCTTGATATTGTTCACAGATCATATCCCTGAACATTATTTTATAAATCTAAGTAACGTGATGCCTGTTTAAGAATAAAACTTGAAGTTTTCTCCCTTCTTTTCAAACACAAAATGCAGGACTACCAGTAAACCTTTTAGTGTGACTTTATCATAAACTCACAAAAGCCCAAACTGTCCCACTGGACTTCTTGAATAACTTCCGTTTTTGTCTTTTCACCAGTTTAGCTTAACATCAAGCACCTGTTTAACCATAAAACTTTCTTTCAGCCTGTTCAAAGCGCCAAAAGTCTCTGCTGTGTACTCAAGAACCCATCAGTAATACAATTGTCCCTGCATTTCTGCATCATTTGAGCTCAATTGTCCCTTTAATCTGCTCACTTTGTATTCAACTAGTGTTGAACCTACCTTCTTTTAGAAAGTAAAATCTAGAAAATCTCAGTATAAACAGACACATTTTAGGCCTGCAGAGAGGAATAAACTGGCATAAAGTGCTTTTTTTTGTGGGTTATACATTACAATACAATTCCTTCAGCATATTGTAAACATTCAGTTATTTTATGACATGCAGGCAGCGAGACTTTCTTTTATAAATAGTGAATTAAGTTTATTTAGACGTGCTCTGAAGCGTTGGCTTCAGACAATAATGGAGCTGTTGTTCGGGTGGCACGAGTCTCAGCCTGCCGTTATACATGTGTGAATACAAATATTTAATCTGTAAAACACGCAATATAACTGGCTTCATTCAACATTTGGGTAAATTTGCATCGGATGACCAAAATCTGGCACACTGTTGTGCCTTTTGTTACTTTTAGTTCAGCCTGGATTAGTCTTTAAGAGCGATAAGAAGCTTTAAGCTTTCTTAAATGAGTGGTTTTTACAAAAAATGGGGATGTGCACGTGTAAAGGCGCTTGTACGATTTAAAGATAAATAAATAAAAATAAGAGATCTGCTGTGAACACCTGGTTTGACTTTTCCCAGCGCATGATACGCTGTTTGGCTCGAGGAGAGCGGAAATGGGCTGTGCACTTTGGAAACTTGAGGGTCTAAACCGCGCGCGTGCAGCCCCACATTTGGAGCAGCTCGCGGACACCACAACATGAGCAGCCCGGTGACACTGGAAGCAGCGGCATCGAACCCGTGACGTGCCTCGGTGTTTTGTGAACATCGTCTTTCGTCTTTGACCCGAACACCCTGGCCGCGGAAGCCCCGCGCGCTCAAACCTCGGACCAACAAACAGCCAGCGGCGCGCGGCCGCTCCACGTCTACTCCGCTGTGGCAGGGATGTTGCTCGCGCTCACCTTCACCTGCCGCGCGCTGCTCGTCTTCCTGCTCTCGGAGTCGGTTCAGAGCGACAGAAAAGCGGTAAGACCTGAAATATTGATGGATTTATGAAAGTTTGAGATGTTGGTGTTGAAATGGACTAATTCAGGTCACTAAACTACAGCTGAAGAACCTGCAAGCAAGGTTAAAATCCTGCAAAAAAATAGAGCCAGGCTCTCATATAAACTAGTTAAAAGGAAGTAAAACATCGGAATGTGTCACCCAGAGACAAAAAAAAAAACACAAACATGAACAAGAGCTGAGGAGAAAAAAGGCAGTCCGACATCAGACAAACTGAACTAGTTGTCCAACTAGTAGAAATAAAGGACATCAAATCTATTTTAATGAGACTTTGGTAGCTCAGGGCCCGGAAATATGAAACATTTGCAGAGATGCTGAGTGATATTCAGACCATGCATAGGCTACACACAGCAGAACGGGCAAAGATGAACAGAAAAGGAAAAGAAAGATTCAAACAGAAATATTTTAACTCTGCCAGAGGTTACTGTTAAAAGGGAGTTTTTTCTTCCCACAGTCGCCTCCTGCAAGCTCAGGACGAACTTAGCTCGGCTTCTTTTTTTAAATTGGCTCTATATGAATTGGACTAATTAGGAATTTGATCATTTTGATTATGATTGCTTGAGATGATAACCAGTAGGAATTGTTTCTCAGATACTTCCATTTCCCTGCTCTGAAGTTCAGGCTCTGAGAGTTGGAACTGATCCCTCTCTGTTTCTTCAGCCCAGCGTTGAACTGGACCAGTGAGATTAAAAGTTGTTGCTGCACATAAACAGTCTTTAGCTAACTCTGCTGGAACATTAGCCTCAGATATATAGTTTATCCACTGGGCTCTTATATCCTCTGAGGCTGCTGCTAGATGCATGCTCCTCAGTACAGCCGACAGCAGAACATTTCCACCAGAACCTGGCTTCATCCGTCCAGCAGGGTGGATGTGAGTGGGCGGGGCTTAGTAGAAGAGGTGGAGTCAAATTAAGGAGTGACGGAAATTACTTTCAAACAAAGGGGATCTAAAAACAAAGGCCAGTTTTTCTGGCTGGTGACTTCAGACATCCGAACATATGCTCCCAGGAACAGAACAAAGGTCATTTTTCTATAATATGTCCCCATTAAGTGAGGATGTGTTAGCTATTTTTCAGCTTCAAAAAAATCACCTGAGACACCACAAATGAAAATATATCTACTTATCCCTTCCTGTACTTCATGCATTTCTTTCAGATTTCAGTATTTTTCATCCTTTAAAACATGTTTACAGTTTCTGAATAGAGAAATTTAGTTTCAGATCTTTAAACTCTTGTCAAATAGTTCAGTTGAGAGTCTTCAAACGTACACAGATCAGCCACAACATAAAAACCACCTCCTTCTCTGAGCAGTCAGGGCGCGGACAGAGAACATCTTATGGCGCGTTTCCACCAGCACGCAGTACCTGCAACCGGGTAGACTTTTTGTATCACCTCAGCCCTGGTTCCAAGCGGGCCGAAGCGTTACTAAAACGTCAGCCGACTGCCTTCCACTGATTGGCCGAGCGTCGTCACTGGAAGCGTCATAACCGCGCGACGACCGACTAGAATGTAAATAAATACAAGACAAGACTCCAAATTTTACTGCTTCAGTTTGTACTGCTACGAGATGGCTTCGCAGAGGACATCCACTCCTTGGTCGGTCGAGGAGGTCCGGATTTGTACGTTGCTCTGCGCTGTTTAATGACGTCACGGAGGTTTCGCATAGCCGTGTGACGACGACCCCGCCCACGTTGAGGAGGCACGAAGTGATACTCGGTTGTAATGGAAACACAACCAAACCGAGCCGTGCCGAGCTAGTTGAAATGCGCCATTAGTGTGTCCTGGAGTGTCTGCTGCCAGGATGTTGGCGATAGATCCTTCGGACCCAGTGGGTGAATGAGCAAAGCTTTTGCGGATTCAGTTTGCTTCCCAAAGATGCCATCAGGTTGTTAAGGCTTTAATGTTGCGGTATATTGAATGCCCTCTCGGGCTGTTGATTAATCACGAGTTGGTCAACTGAAACGGTCTCAGTTCTTTGTTCATAACCCTCAATACGACTCTTTTCTCAGGAGTGATGTGTCAACAGAAATGTGCAAATTCACTGAGATACCACGTGATGTTAGATTTAACTTGGTTTTATTCATCGAGCTTTTAACTGATTATGTAAGAGCTGTATTTTCTACAGATGAATGCATGCAGAGTTTCTTTAAGAGGCTAAAGCTGAAAACATTAAAGTTACAGGTGAACTGTTGAAAGAGAGCCGAATCAAAGCTACTGCCTCCAACCTTCCAGGAGCAACACAGTCAAAATATTTGGTTCCAAAACTACTTTTCCCCCTTCAGCCTGGATAACAAAACCATCCTGTAGCCTGTCGATTATAAAAAGTGTGTTTAATCTGTGTCCTGCACGCTGAAAGCAACACCACAGTTTTAGCAAAGATTTAAAAGTCTCAGAGCAGTGTTCTGCTGCTTTGGTTCTCCTCTCTGTGCTGGAGATGCTACTTACTCTCTGCATGGAAAGATTAATCACTGGGTTTGATGAGCTCTCTGGAGGACAGGAGGTGGCAAAATCAAACCGCAGACTCTGCCGGGTAAATATTTAAGCTGCTTCTCAGGGGAGGAGAACAGGTGTTTGTGTGTGAGAGGAGAAAGTGTGACCTGTTCTGAAAAAGAGTCGAAGTAATCCTGTGATACGTTACAAACGCTGCGCTGGACAAAGTTACAGCTACAGAATGAGTGCAAACATTTAGAGAATATACTCAGTGAAGCCTGATGGTCTCTCAGCAGGGATAAAGAAATGACTGACAATGTCAGAATATAACACAGCAACACTGTGAAGGTGTCAGGCAGCAAGTGTAAATTAACCATCACAAATGTGAAGATGACAGTAGTTTTGGGAATCATCATCAGTGCATTGAAGTGTCTCTGAGAAGCCCTGCTGACTGCACCCCAAAGAGTAGGTTTGCTTTAAAGGCAGGGTAGGGGATCTTTTTCTGGAACATTTTTTTACATATTGCTTGAAATACTCTTCACACCCCCATTGCAACCAATTAATTAAAAGTTTTGACACAAATATGAACATTTTTAGTGGCCTCTAGAACGTACAATCTAGGAAAAACAGTATCCAATCATTGTGAACGGACCGTTCACAATGATTGGATACTGATGCCGTCTATCAAACTTCAATCTGCCCCCCCCCTGTGCGCGTACCCTGCTCCGTGAACGAATTACGCGTCCAGAAGCTTGGCAGGAAGCTAAACTAGAGCCAGCTTGGCTAGCACCTAGCATTATTAAACGTATAGTTAGCATATACTAAATACTAAATACGGCAACGATCGATGCTTGCTGTCAGAACAGCGCTCGTGCACCTTCGTGCTCGTGCGCGTTCATGTACTCTAGAGGCGTGCCTTCGGGGGGAAAGTGAAGAAAAAGGTTGGGACTTTTTACCTGGGTATTTTCAAAATGCAGCTTCGCTGGACTCAAAATCCAGGATCTCCTACCCTACCTTTAATTTTTAACATGCTGTGAAAATGTAAAAATGTACAATAAAGTTTAACAAAAATCCGGACGTGTAGTTTGACTAGCGGAGACCACAAGGGTTGTGATTGGTCGGCTAACAACATCATTTCCAGAATCACTTTTCCGGTTTAGCTCCTTCCTCTCAGAACAGCAACACCGCCATTTTTGAAAGAGTTTACAACAACAGTCTTTCTCTCTCGGTCGCCATCGTTCACTGTGAGTAGCGGAACGGAGCCGGAAGGTGAACAATCAATTAACGACTTTCACGATCGACGTCGCGAGGTTGGGTCGTCTAGCATAGCGACGCCTACTGATCGGGAGGTGAACTGCTCTGCGTATCCGACATCCCGATGGGGAGAACCTCGAAAGGTTTAACAGCCTCTGCGTGACAACGGAGTCGGATTGGCGGATAGCGACGGAGAAGCATATCGAGGCCTTAAGTCCATCGTGTCCAACCAGGGAGCCGACCAATGAGAAGCTGCCGCTTGTTACTGCACTCGTCAAACTGGGTGGTCACTCATTAAAGCTGTGGTCACAGCTACTCATTGGATCACGTGTTGTCTCGGCTGGGCGTTAGCATGGCGAGGCTAAAGACTAGCGTGTTTTACCTGTCATGCCGCTGTGCTCTGCACCAATCACAGTTGAGCATTCGAGTTATATCCCCCTAACAGTGTTTCTGAAAGGATTCAAGACAAGAAGCAGCATACCAGAATTTTGGTCTGACTTTTGTAAGACAAACACTTATTTATAAGCCTAAGCTTAAGAGATCATACATCCAAATATTTCAGTGTAACCCTGCTTAGGTCTGGGACAGGTCACAAATATTAAAATAGTTAGGACACCCGCCTTCTTTTGGCGTTTAGTTTGATTTTTTTCTGGATGGATTTTCAGTCATTAAACAGAAATAAATCAGAGAAATAAAACCAAATTTACTGACTATAACATAGTGGTGACACTCTAAAACACATCCAAGAAAAACCTCTCAACCCTGCGGGAAGCTGCTGTATCCACGAGTTTAATGTGGAACCACTTTCTGCCTTTATAGTCTTCCCGGCCCTGCACTGCGAATGGTTGGTTTCCGCATCCAACACTCAACTCTAAGCAGAAAAAGATGTCTCTGGAGAAAAACACACCACCACACACTTCTACTGGGTCGGAGGGATTACTTTCCTATCAGTCCTTGTTGTTTTTTTGTTTTTTGATCAAAGTCCCGCTCTGTATCTGCAGGTAGAGCATTGTGTTTCCTCCCCACCTGATTTTAGTACACACACACGTGCACACCTCTCTCCAGATGTGTGTTTGCTGCTGAGCTTCTGCGCAGACGCTGAGTGACAGACTCACAACAGCACAGGCGGTTTCGGTTGCTAAGTCCTACCGCTGGCTGTCGGCTGTATTTCAGCGGCATCAACGACCCTTTTTCAAGCCAAACATCACAATACAAAAAGCTCAGGAGATGAGATTTTATGTTTTTCCTCCAGCAGCCAGTTGGCGGTATCTGGAAGGTGTGAGGCATCAGTCGACAGTGGTGGCTTGTTCTCTTTTTCTTGCTGCTCACCTCCCCCTCCTCTCGGTCTCACACACACACACACACTCACCACGGAGGTTTTATTAGTCTTAAAACACTGATGGTAATTGTTTCAATACTGAGGATTGTTGTCATAGTTCTACCTGACAGGAAATAGCCTAAGACTTTACACCTAACTCCATACCACTACTACTCCTCCCTTCATCCCCCCTTCCTCCTCTCCCTCTAACTCTCTAACCCCTTATTTTAATTTGTATTTCTCTTTCCTTCCCTTCTTAAACCCTTCTTTTCCTTTTACTCAATCAACCAATTTACTTTTCTTATCATTTGACTTGTGTCCTTACTTTGAAAACCACATTTTTCAGTGATGAAAACACAGTCTGGTTGGTATTTACTATAGTTTTAATATATTCTCAGTATCATGTCACCATTACTCTCAACCACTCTAATCAAATCAAATCAAATCAAACTTTATTTACAAAGCACTTTTCTTTTTTCTTTTTTTTCTGTCTTTTTTTTCATTTTTCTTTTTTTATTAAAATAAAGAGAACAAAGGGATGTAACAGAAATGTACATGGTATGTTGGGACATCAACATCTGGGTTTCTTTAAACAATTAAATAAAATATTAAATAAAATAAACAGGAGACCGAGCAACCTTTTCCTGAGACAGTCGATCTGTGTATCAGATTATGAGAAAGACTGAAACAAAACAAATAAATCCCAAGAGTTAAATAAATAAATAAATAAATAAAACAAACAAAAAGACAAAACACCACCACAAAAAAACAAATCTATCAATGTGTTAACTCCACGAAATCTGGCCGTGACTGTTGTACATAGGAGACCCACAACTTAATAAATCTGTTCATTTGTAGGTGAAGTGAAAAAGTAATTTTTTCCATCAAGTATACTTCATTAACTATATCCTTCCATTCATCTATTGTGGGGGAGTCAGGAAGCAGCCAGCGCCTAGTGATGGTTTTTTTACAAAGCACTTTTCATACATTAAAATGTAGCACAAAGTGATATACCGGTATGCATGTTTAAAGATTCCAGATCTTGCAAAACCACAACTGGATTTTTCTGAGATTAATTCCCATCTTGAACCTTCTTATCATCAGTGAAGTTGTCGGATAAGCTGCTTTTTGCTGCGTCGTGGCACAAAAGAGATGAAACATGTTGGAGACATTCGTGCTGTTGCCTTAATGCAATTAGTTGCTCCTCCTTTTGTACGGTTAGACTGAACCATGGACTGAGCCATATATCGACCACACCCGGAAACGCCGCCGGTTACTCTGGGCCTGAGCTCATCTGAGATGGACTGATGTGAAGTGGAAAAGTGTCGCGTGGTCCGACGAGTCTGCCTTTCATGTTGTTTTTGGAAGTCATGGATGTGGTGTCCTCCAGGCTTATTAGCGCAAAGTTCAACAGCCAGCATCTGTGATGGTGTCTGGCTTCATTAGTGCCCGTGGCGTGGGTAGCTTTCATACTTAAAGGTATATACAGGCTTTGGAGCAACATATGCTGCCACCAAAGCAGCGTCTTTTTCAGGGACGTCCCCACTTATTTCAGCAAGACAAGGTCAAGCCACATTCTGCATGTGCTACAATAGCGTGGCCTCGGTGTAAATGAGTGTGGGTACTGCACTGTTGTGCATTATGAAGCGCAAAATAGTGTCTGAAGCCGTACATCAAGCAAGAATGGGAAAGAATTCCACCAACAAAGCTTCAACAATCGGTGTCCTCGGTTCCTACATGCTTACTGAGTGTTGTCCAAAGGAAAAGTGAAGAAACACAGTGGTAAACGTGCCCCTGTACCAGCTTTTTTTTAAAATGTGTTGCAGGCATTCAATTCAAAATGAGTGAATATTTGCGAAAAAAACAATCAAGTTTATCAGTTTGAACCTTAAATAAGTAAGTAAGTATTTATATAGCACCTTTCACAGATAAAGTACACAAAGTGCTTTACAATCAAATACATAAAAACAATTCAATAAGAAAACGCCACCAATAAAACAAATGAATAATTATAAAATCATAAAAGACGAAAAAAGACCATACCAAGATAAAAATATGTATAAATAAGTGGAGACATAGGTAGACACAAATATTGTGTCTTTGTAGTGTATTCGATTGAAAATAGGTTGAAAAGGATTGTTTTCTGTTTCTGTTTACATGTCACACAAAGTTTCTGTTTACTGTTTATTCACACGCACTCCTCATCGCTTTTTGAAATCGAATGAAATCCAATATGAACACAATGTGTACCTATTTATGAGACTGCCCCCAGGTGGCAGCAGCGTGCTACAACATGTAGACGTGTGTTTCAGAGTGTTTCAGAGCTTTACTCTGTGTAGGATCTGCAGCAGAACTTAGTGCAATTTACTTTTAAACTGTAGCATCGGGCTATTGATCAGTTTATAGTGAAGTTAAATCAATCCTCGGGTCTGTCTGATTCATATCAGGTAATCTTTACACCCCGACCAGGCACACAATTAAAGATAGTATGTCAATATCTCAAAATATCTGAATAGTCAAACATGAATTATTCTGTGATTGTATTTTTCAGTAATTACTGAAACGTTTTAGCATTGAAACTTTATGGTTGGGACTTTCAGAAACTCCTTCAGCTTGACTTAAACTCAGATAAATTCAGTTCACAGTGATGCGTGACAGATCCTCGCCCCAGACGTGTCATGTTTGCTTATTGAAATAACTTAATCGGTACTAAAATACGTATTTTCAGTAGCACAGGACCATCAGCTCTCACATCAGTGTCTGAGGTCAATACTTTAATGAACATTTTGACATGAAAGCACAGAAGTCTCATTCAGCTCTAAATTACATCAACAGTGTCAGACACACCGGGGCAGATTTACTCGTGTCTGAGGGCTCAGGGAGTGTAAGTGTGTGTGGATAGAGGGGAGGCTGAGAGACAAAGAGGCACTGATGAACAGGGGAGGTGTGTTCAGTCGCTCTGTAAATGTGTGTGTGGTGAATGTGCAGCACCTCGCGTGTCTCAGGTGTTTTCTGTGAGTCTGAGTGGCAGCGTGACAAATCTATGTGTTTACACAGAGAGGCGTGTGTGATCCTGCTCTGAAAGTGTGTTGTCAGGGGAACATATGGAAGTCATTTAGATCATCACGCTCGCACTGTTCTCTTAATTTCTGTCTCATTTTTGCTTTCTGCTCCTCTCCTCGAGTGTTTTAGGATCAGCATTTCAAACACAGGTGCAACTTTATGCTGTTTATATCTTTTTTATGAACCAATGACACAATCTCTTTTAGGCTGTGGTTGATACCCTGAGTGAGAGTGCATCAGCTGAGCTCTTTCATCTTCAATCTAATAACCTTCACATCACACAGTTTGTCTTTGTGACCATAGAAAATAATTTATTATTGTCTCATAAAACCAGACTTTTAAAATGAGTGGAAACATGCAAATCTGACCAAAATCGTATGAAATCTGGCCTCTGCACACCAGACTAACACACACAGATCATACAGTGGCCAACTCATAAACAGTTTAAAGAGAACGTGAACATTTGGAGAAGAAAACATGTGACTAATGAGAGAATTTCCTAAATGTTTTTAGGTTCGTGACTTTCTTTTTCTTATTCGAAACTCTTATCAGGCTTGAAAATGTCAGAAAGTTTAGCTCTGCCTGTGAAAAAGTTCTCCTGTCGGGTATAAACCAATTACCCTCCTCTTCCTCCGTCTTCGGTCTCGCACTTTCTGGCAGCAGATGTAGAAAATGGGAAACACAACATAACTCTGCAGGGAAGCTGTCGCCAACTTCCCCTCAATTACAGGAGCTAATCCTCTCATTAGTTTACAGGATTGGAGCTCTCACAAGTAAAATGGCAGGTGTGAGAAGGCCCATTTTCACACCCTCTGCTGAGCCACCTTCTTTTCCATTCACTTCATTCTTTCTCTGATATTGTCTCCAGTTTTTTTCCAGTTAACATGTGGCTGGTTTAACCTGAACAGCCAGCAGTGCAGATGTAGTTTGGATGGTTTCAGTTCTGCTGAGCCGCTGTAAACATTCAGAAAACATTCAGAAAACATTAAAAACGTCCAGCTGACCCTGCTGTCCTTTGTGGTGGATGCATTAACCGCCGGTCTTTGTTTGCTTGCAGCCTTTTCTGATCACAGAGAACATGTGGCCTCGTGGTTGTGTCCTGGACTGCCAGAGGGGGCGCCACCGAGCTGTGTGCGGCACCAACGGCAGGCTGTATAAATCTCTGTGTGCCTTTCAGAGGGCGCAGTGCATCAACACGCAGCTCCGCCACGCTCCACAAGCACACTGCTCAGGTACACCCCGTTATAGCTACATGGTCACATTACGATGTGTTTTATGGGTATGCACTTTGAAGCAGGTACAATATATCCAGTGTATCCTTTGTTTATCACAGTTTTATCTCCCCATGAGATCTAAAAACTCTTCACTACCTGTATTATAGCTGTTTTTATGACATTAAATGAAATAATCTTATGTGGTCCATGCCGCTCCATCTCAACAATATACTTAGTTCTCTGACTAAGATTATACAGTATAAAAAATGTTGGTATTTTTGTGTTTTTCATCAGCTAACATAATATAAATGCAGTGAAATCTAAAAACATTTTCATTTCACAAGGACCTGCTTTTGTTTCTTCTTGGTTGGACTTCTGTACCTCTGCATGTGGGACTGGCTCAGTTCAAATTCTCCACACTGCAATTAACCCAGAATCCAGCTGCTTGGCTTCTAAATGGACAAGCTCCACAGTATGTTACTGACTGCTCATCGTCAGAGTTGCTGCTTTCAGTGCTTCACTCATGACTTAAATACAAATTCGATCGAACCTTTTCAGTTGCTTCCAGTCTTCCATTAAATATGAAATTTGCTCCACTTAGTAATGAAGACTCCTCTTTCTTCTCTTGCTTTTCATTCTGTGTAATGCTGCTATTTTGGCATGTTTATCCTTATTTCTTTTAGCAGCTATTCTTATACATTCTTATATAATGGTTAATTAGGTACTACTATTATATGATACTATTCTTTTTTTAAAGCTCTGATTTTATTTATTTTATTCGCCCTTAATGGAAAGCTGTTTTAAATGTGCTTTTTAATCAAAGGGGACTCGACTTCATCTGGCTTTACAAACCCAATCAATCAGGATCATGGCAAGCAGATCAGGATGCTGATTATCAGCTCTGTAAACCAACACAGGCATCCCTCAGGGCATCAGCCAGTGCAGAAGCAACATGATGCTAAAGCAGCTGAAGAGAAATCAGTCTGTTTTACACGAGCATTAAATCAGAGATGTTTGTTCTGAAAATCCTTCTACGGAGAAAAGATAACATTCACACAGTGTCTTTTTCTGAACTTTTTCCATTAAACGAGACTTGTTTGGTCATTGCTGATTCTTTTTTCCATGTATTTATTTCTTATCTTTAAGAAAACCCACTCTAGAGAAGGTTAGGTTTCCAGCATAAGGTTCCATGATTGACATCCACCTGTAAGAAGATCCACCGTCATGACCCTGAGAACCATGAGTGGAACCTAAAGTTGGATTGTTAAGCCTTTAATACTACTTTGTGGTTCAGGCTCCTGGGAACTGAGAGCTTCAACGAGCTAATTTAGATAAAGAATGAATTTTAATTTGACTGTTTCGCTGTTCTAGAGAAAAACACTGGGCATCATTTGACCTTCCAGCAGCTAAAAAATATGAAGCCAAGATGGTCAAGAAAAGGTTGCCAGAGAACATTATGAACATTTTAAAGTAGACCAGCCTCGAGCTTCAGAGAAGCTCTGGAGGAACCTAAAGACCTGAGTGATGATGGGGGCTATATGTTTGTTTGCTCTGATGGTAAATAAAGACTTTATCGTCAATAACTGAGAATGAATATGTATCATTTCATTAGAAAAATGGCTTAAGTCACTCCCCCACGTCCATGAAAACATCTTATTGAGGAACAACTGCAGTCACATCAACGGGAGCACTCACGGATTCACAGTTCCTCTTCATTTTAGATCCCAAGCAGACGAAATGCCAGCTGGCAAGAGCTCAGGGCCTGCGGGCCAGAGCCCACAGCGGCGGCGGGGGTTCTACAGCAGCCATCTTTGTGCCGGAGTGCAGTCCTGAGGGGCACTTCCTGCCAACGCAGTGCCACAGCCAGGCTGGATACTGCTGGTGCTCCACGCCTGATGGCAAACCTGTCAGCGGCACCACAGTCCTCCAGGGGATCCCCAACTGCACAGGTCAGATGCATTTTGTGCAGAGTTTTGAAGGTTTTTCCACACATTTTTTCCAACAGACATTCCAGTTGCAAGAGGAGGAGCGCTGGATACTGGCAGTGAATGTTTTAGAAGCCACAAAACTGTTATTTAAATATTAGATTTATGAGATTCTTTTCCTTCATATGAACCCGTTTGAACGTTTCATTCTAAACAGATCACATCGCCAAGTTGACCCAGACCACAAATGCAGATTCAGCTCTGGTCAAAGGTAAGAAAAATGTTTCAGCAGCTTTGCTCTCTGCTGCACAGTCCCTAAATACCCCAAACAAACCCCACAGTGTGCACTCATGCCCAGACCTCTGTGATCTGTATGTTTCTCATTTCTATTTCAGATTCTTTCTTCTTATGAAAACAATAATAATGATAATAAAAACAAAAAACAGACTAAATAAATCAGAAAATTAGTAACTGTTAGATGGTGTAAACCAGAAAATTTAGTCTAATTTCTTTCATTTAGTTTTTACACTAGATGTCACAGAAGAGTTGAAGGCAGTTTTTCCGCTCTGATCTGTTTCACTGGAGTAATTCTGCTGCTGCATTAACATCTGTAGCTCGACAGGTTTACGCTCTTACAGAAGCAGTCGTGAGGGTTCTGTTGAGGGATGTCTCTGCTGGTCCTTTCTTCATTATTTTCTAGCATTCACCCTCTTTTCTTATCTTCCAGATGCAGCAGGTGAACCTGGACCAACGTCAGACCCTCAGAAACCTGCAGGTGACAAACAGAACCTTCTTCGATAACGATAACGTGCTTTAATTTCTTGTCCTTTCTTTAAGGAGTCTTCAGGAATAGTTCTCCAGGCTTCTTGAAGGACATCCCAAAGCTCTTCTTTGGATGTGGGCTGCCTTTTGTTCCGTTCTCTGCCAACATGATCCCACACTGCTTCAGTAATGTTGAGCTCCGGGCTCTGGGGAGGATTCATCCCTCCATCAGACCTGCTGCCACTGATTTTCAGCCCACTTCTTGTGTCCTTTGGCCCAGCTCAGCCTTTTCTCCCTGTTTCCCTTCCTTAAGAACGGCTTCCTGACAGCCACCCTTCCATGGAGCCCATTTCTGATGAGGCTTGGGCCAACAGCAGATGGATCAGCTGAAGGTCCAGATGCATCTCTCAGCTCCTGTGTCAGGTCTTTGCTGGAGTTTTTCCTCTTTCTTAAGGACATCACTTTCAGATCCTGTTCATCTGCTGTAGATAGTTCTTTAGGCCTGACACTTCTTCTTCTGTCCTCCACTTGTCCAGTTTCCTCAAATGTTTTAAGGACACACTGCACACCATGCTGAGATATGCCAAGTTTCCAGCTAACAGCTCTTTGGGAATCACCTTGTTGCTGCAGAAATCCTGTTTTCTGTCTGTCACACTGTGTTATCTTTGCTGTTTTTCATAGAGGAAACTAAAGAAATGAACAAATGGTGTGTCTTTGTGACAGGCTGCTGGTAACAAAGTTCCTAAAGATACAATTTAAAACAGGTTCTTTGCTAAGTTGTCTGTTATGTGTCGACACAACACCGGTTCATCCCTTGAGTTAGATGCCTTTTTAAAGGTTTAATGATTCATATTTAAGTGGTAAATGATCAGGAACAAGGACTGGACCGAAAATGAGTGAAAAAGCAGCAAAAGTCCAAAGAAAACTTGAAGAACTATTGCTCAAGACCACTTTAAAAGATTATGAGAAAGTCTGACTGCTTGGAAGGGAAAATATAAAGAAATGAGGGACTGTTTAAGACTTGCATGAGACTGAATGTTATTATCACCTCTGGGCCTCCAGAGGCTCATAGATGGACTTAACAGAGAAACCAAATAACTGTAGCACTTTGTTTGTCTTCACTTTGCTTTTTGGATCAAACATCATGGACGGGCAGGTTCTGTGTGTAATTTCTTCATGTTTTGACTTTGAAACGAGCAGAAACACCAAAGAAACGACATTCTCTGACAGTAAAATTCTCTCTTGTTCAGAACTGACGGCTCCTCCGTTCTGGGTGACCATCCTGATGAACTCTGAGCCCAAAGGAGACCGCTCACTCAGACGGCCCACTGGTGAGAGTCAACCGAGTCCTTTAAATTCGATGTAATATGATGACGAGAAGATCATTTTTCAAAACATTATGAGATATTTTCACAAGATGCCTTCAGGTTTGGTGTCTGTGTGTGTTTATTTTATTTATTTTATTTATTTTGTCATTTATTATTATTATTATTATTAGTTAGTAGTAGTATTTTTATTAGAATTTGTATTATTTTTTGTTGTTGTTAATATACAATCATTGTAAATATTAATAATTTTTTTGAGCTACTTGACCATTTTGAATATCCCCCATTGGGGGATGAATAAAGTATTTTTCTATGTCTCTTTCTATTTCTATTTATGTGTGGGTGTGCAGACAGTCCTCAGACGTGTGAGCGCGAGCGCACGTCGCTGCTCTCTCAGGTTCGTAGCGTCGGGCAGGAGGAGCGTTTTATCCCAGAGTGCGCTGCAGACGGTCGCTACAGCCCTGTGCAGTGTCACACAGCCACAGGCTACTGCTGGTGTGTCAGAGTGGACAGCGGCCGGCCGCTACCAGGCACCTCTGCACGGTAATCAATCAATCAATCAATCAATCAATCAATCAATCAGTTCTTCTGTTTGTTATGAAGTGTGAAAACTGTGATGTGTAGCCATGCTTTTTCATTTTCTTCTACACACTCTCTCTCATTTCTTTTCTTTTCCTTTTTCTCTACTTTCATAAGCGTTTCATCTCAGTCATCTAATTTTACACCAATTACTGTCAATTCTTCCAGGGTGTATTTCCCTTAAAGGAAACATGGACCAAATCTGAATAAATTGTGGTTGGCTCCTCTGTTCTTGAGGGGTTTTATGAGCATCATTGCCACTCAGAAACTCTACAGAGGACAGTGATGGATGTTTGTTTGTGATCTTTCACTGGCCAAGTCGTTTAAAAAAATTCTTTCTCCTCAGAAGCAGCGTATGCGCTGTATTTTTTTATTGAATTTGAAAAGTATTTCATATCATTGTGTCATTTACCAGGTAAAAAACAAAAAGACTTGACAAATTAGTCATATGAAAAAGAAAATACATTCTTTTTCAGCGCCAAGGTTTTTTTATTGAACAAAAATGAAGATAAAACACAGAAGCACAGACCAGGTGCTGCTGATCAATACACCTGATTAACTGATCATCAGTCAGTGTGAGCAGCTCTATAAAAGCAGAAGTTTAGTCAGTTTGCTGGTCTGCAGCATTCAGGTGTGTGTTAACACGATGCCAAGGAGGAAAGACATCAGCAATGATCTTAGGGAGGCAACTGTTGCTGCCCATCAATCTGGGAAGGGTTATAAGGCCATTTCCAAACTATTTGGAGTCCGTCGTTCAACAGAGAGAAAGATTATTCACAAGCTGAAAACATTCAGGACAGCTGTCAATCTTCCCAGGAGTGGACGTCCCAGCAAGGTCACCCCAAGGTCAGAAACCCAAGAGCTACATCTCAGACTCTGCAGGCCTCAGTTAGCATGTTAAAGGTTAAAGTTCATGACGGCACAGTTAGAAAAAGACTGAACAGGTATGGCTTGTGTGGAAGGGCTGCAGGAGAAAGCCTCTTCTCTCTAAAGAGAACATGGCAGCACAGCTTAGGTTTGCAAAGCTGCATCTGAACAAACCACAAGACTTCTGGAACAATGTCCTTTGGACAGAGCAGACCAAAGTGGAGATGTTTGCTCATAATGCACAGCAGCACGTTTGGAGGAAACCAAACACAGCACATCAGCACAAACACCTCACACCAGCTGTCAAGCACGGTGGTGGAGGGCTGATGATCTGGGCTGGTTCTGCAGCCACAGGACCTGGGCACCTCGCAGTCATTGAGTCCACCATGAACTAAAGCTGGGCTGAAACTGGCTCATCAACAGGACAAAGATCCCAAACACAGCAGCAGATCTACAGCAGAATGTGTGAAGAAGAGAAGAATCAAGGTGTTGCAACGGTCCAGTCAGAGTCCAGACCTCAGCCTGACTGAGATGCTGTGGTGGGAGCTTCAGAGAGCTGTGCAGAAACCAGAGCTGCAAACCTCAATGAGCTGAAGCAGCGCTGGAGAGAAGAGTGGCCAAAGGTCCTCCACAGCCGTGAGAGAGACTGATAACATAAAAACCATCACTGCAACTCACTGCTGCTGAAGCTGCTTCTACATGCCTGCCCTGGGCTTAGTTATGAAGTCATGATGATGAGCTACACAATCATGACCAACAGTCATTTGATCACTTTTGAGGGCGGAAGTTTGGGCTGCACCAGTGGTTTTGTAGTCTCCTTTATAAGCTATCGTTGTTCTAAACTCAGGTGTTGCATTTCACTTCACCTATTCTTAAATCAAATACAGGCCCACTCAGAAAATAACTTCAATGTTTTTTTAAAGCCACATTAAACAATTGAATACCTTCTGATATTTAGCTTAAGTGTGATGCCACCGGACACATGCTCATCCCGTCTCTTTCCAGGAATCGTATCCCAGACTGCATTGCGGCGGCTGAGGCACAAACAGACAGGAGGCACTGGGAGAAACCTCTGCCTGGATGTCCCGGAGCTCAGAAGAAGCAGTTCCTGCAGAGTCTGATTCGAGTTCTGCAGCTGGAAGCAGAGCATGCTGGGAGTCTGAGTCCTTACCAGTAAGTCTGTTCATACCACATCCCAGGAGATGTGGTGAAATCAAGCATTAATTGAGACTTCTTTAGGGAATATTCATGAGAAGAAGTTCTTCAGTTTGTCACGTGCACAAACATGTCAGCGACTGTTGGAGACGGAAAAGCTTTAGCTAAGGACCTTTACATGCTAACAAACAATGAAATAACACAACTTATAAATAAAAAAAGGTAAAATAAGAAAAACGTGGAGGAAAGTGGAAGAGATGTTTAAGAATATAGTATAAGCTAGGCTAACAGTGGCTGTGGAATGAAATTATATTTTAAAAAATTGGGTCCATGTCTTATCTGCAGCAGACAGCAGGCAGAGCGCTCTTAATTTGAAAGATCAGAAGCTTTCTTGATGGGACACTTGAGCTAAAATGTGCTCAGAATGAGGCCACCACATAAAAGAATACTTTCTAAAACAACTACGGCTGTCAAAATGAACAAGTTAAGAATGAGTTAAACAAAATTTCTCTGGCGCATAAATATGACTCGCTAGCTAATTACACAGCTGGTGCAGAGATATCCACTCCCTCTAACCCAGGGATGTCCCCACCCGGTCCTCGAGGGCCGCTGTCCTGCAGGTTTTAGATGTTTCCCTGCTTCAACACACCTGATTCAGATGAAATGGATCACTTCAAAACATTGTTAAGTTCTGCACAAGCCTGCTAATGATGCGCTGATCTCAATCAGGTGTGCTGAGACCAGGCTGAGTAGTTTGCAAAGGGGACGCCTGGACAGCTCTACCTGCAGGTTGGACACCGTTACAATTTGTGAGATTATTATTGGTTCATGAGAACACTATATTGTGGATATTTAGACCCTTTGACCTCTGCATTGTATGGAGCATTGTGTTGCATGCCAGATTCGACGTCACAAAAGCTGTCACTTGGTGCTGCGCTTTGCTGTGATTTCAGCTCTTGATTTTTGTTACCTGCCATACGCTACAAGAGGAGCAAGTTTGAAAAACAGGAAGAGCTTCAGGGAAGAATGTGCCACCAGGTCCTTTTCTACAGGCATCTGTACGACCCATCAAAATCCAAGACGTTTACAGCTATTGTAAATGTTTCAAAACATCACAAACTGCCTCAAAGTGAAACAAATGTCCATATTGCCACGTGGTGTTCCAACCCGACAGTTTTGGGACATGTTTGCAGACTGGATTGGAGGAAGTGTAAAAAACTGTTCACTGCAGAAGTGAGCAAAAGTCTGGAAACAATTTAAGCTGCTGTGAGTCTTAATGGTCTGATTTTCAATCAGCGTTTCTGAGGCTTTTAGTTTTCTGACAGAAGAAACAGAAAAGTATGTGAATGAGAACAGCTTTAGTGGACATTTAGCTGTAATAATATTACGCTTCTCAGCTTTTAGAAGGAACTTGTGAGCGTGTGCAGAACATCTCCACCGTTTTGAAACTAGCTGATCGTAGAGATGCAGGAATGATTAAAAAACGCAGTCGCATTATGTTCAGAACACTTGCTCCAGAGTGGACCTTTTATCTGTGATAGTTTGGACGGTAGGTAGGAGAGTATATGGTTGTGTGCAATTTGCAGTTTGAGCCACTAGATATCACTACAACCTTCACACCTTTAAGTTCTAAGCCATTCCACAACCATTGGGTTTGATTTAATGGTCTCTTTCGCATAGGAAGGCTAATGATTAAGGGAAATGAACCAGAACTATCTCAGTTGAAGTATTGATGAGAGCTGTTGATATTCTCATCATGAAACCTAAAGGAGCTTCAATGCTTCCTTTTATTATTTCCTCCAGGACACGAGCACAGGAAGGGTGAGTAGCTCGTGTAAACATCTTTCACTCTTGTGCCTTTTTCTGCGAACAGCACTTATAATAAAGTAATATTTTTGTTTTTTAATCAACATGATATATGTGATCAGAACTCAGAAAGCGAAGTAATGCAGTATGACTCTTCCTGCATTCAGAATTCCTTCTTCCATCTTCCCTTAACTTTATGGCGTTTCCAATGAGGCAAAAAAATAATAAAAAAGTGTTTACGGACAGATGAAGAGGAAGTATTTTTGGCAAAGTATTGGCTTCGTTTGTACTCAAACAGACACAAAGAAACATTTCTTAGTTCTTGAGACATTCATCTTGTTTAATTTCTATAGTATTATTGTTACTACTTATTATTATTTAATACATTATTATTATGACAAACAAATTAACAATGTCGTCAGGACTAGTATTTTCCAGCTGCGTCTCCTGGCCAAAGTTAAAATATTTTTAAGTGGTCATGACCTTGAGAAAGCCATCCATGCCCTAATAAGTTCCAGGTCAGACTGTTTTAATGCTCTTTATGTGGGCGTCTCCCAGTCTTCTCTCAGCCGCCTTCAGCTGGTGCAGAACGCTGCTGCCCGTCTTTTAACCAACACCAACAGACGTGTGCACATCACTCCTGTTCTTAACTCCCTCCATCGGCTTCCTGTCTTTTTATAGAACTGATTTTAAACTTTTAATGTTTGTTTTTAAAGCTCTTAACGGCCTCGCCCCATCGTATTTATCTGAGCTTTTAACAGTCCTGGTAGAGCTCTGAGGTCAGCAGATCAGTTTCTGCTGTAGGTGCCCAGGTCAGAATACAAACCCTGGGGTGAGCGAGCCTTTTCCCAAAGCTGCCCCCAGGCTCTGGAATAAGCCCCCCGTCCAGCTGCATCTTATTTCTGACCTGGGCCTCTTCACATCTAGGCTAAAAACCTACTTATTTAGGATGGCTTTTAATACCCAGTAGAATGATGACACTTTTATCTTATTTTATCTTAATCGATTTTGTTGTATTTAATTTTTTTCACTGTTCTTTTATTGTTTTTATTTGTTTTTATTTATTCTTCTCTTTATTTATTACCTGCTGTAAAGCACTTTGGTACACCGTAATGATTGTCTGTAAAGGGCTGTATAAATAAAATACATTTACATATTGTTAAGAGTATCTTTAAAAGTAAATACGTGACTGATCAGCAGATTTTGGGAAAATGATCACAGCATGAGATCTTCAGCATCCTGCATAAAACAAGAGCTCTGATGTGGAATCTGAAGAGTTCTCCACACTAACAGATAAAGAAATAAAAAGATTACAAACCCTGACATTGTTTTATTTTGCAGCACATCACAACCACAAACTTTCACCACTCCTTCATTCAGAGCAAAACTGAGTTACTCTGAACTTGTGGGCTTTCTTTTAAATGTACAAAACAATATGGGAAGCCTTTCGTCTGCTTTAAATCAGGACAAAAAGTGCCACATGTTGGACTGCAGTTGATGCGTAGCTAATTCTTCTTCTGGTGATGAGATGCTGCTCTGAGCAGCACATGAAAACCAGTCACACACTTCGCTGCGCAACACAGACTCGATCAATTACTTGATTAACTGCTGGATGCCGTCGGTAGAACAGAGCAGCTCCATCTGTTTCATGTGTTCGGCCATCAAATATTTAGTCTTTCAGTACTGACCTCATCCCTGCCATCTGTTTCCCTCTCACTGCACGCACAAACATCTTTTTGTCTGACTTTTTTATGGTTAGAACTTCCTCTTCTCATTTTTCCCCATCTGTATCTCATCCTTCACCTACCAACCAGCACATAAACACACTGTTTTCTGTTTAATAAACTCCAGCTTTGTTTCTGGCAGAAAATGCACAGCTGAGAAGGAGAAGTGCGGAGCAATGTGGTGATGTTGTTTTTCAGCGTGCTGTGAATTTGGATGCTTATCGAGTTGTACTAATCTGATTTCATGTGAGTGAAGATGGCGACTCTTTGTTCTGTCATGGACGCCCTCTGTGGCACGTTCAGTATTCTCACCCACACAACAGATTTTAGGGTTTTTATCAGGTTTATTTCTTTAAGAGTGACTCCTACTTCCATCTCAGATACCAATTAAAACTCTTTTCTTTTTTTTTTGTGTTGTCTTGCTTCACCAGAGCCTCAAACCCACCTCCTTCCAGCTCGCCATCTCCTACCGCAGCATCATCAACTTCCTCCTCATCTCAGGATGTTGCTCCCTCCGCTGTTCCCCCAGAGACGGAACAGTCCTCCGTACCAGATGCGGTGCTGCGATGGCACTTCACCCGGCTCGACATGGACTCCAGCGGGGTGCTCAGTGAGCGAGAGGCTCGGCCTCTTCGCCAGTTCCTGCGTCGGAGGCTGAAGCCGCGACGGTGCGCCAAGAAGTTTGTTCAGTACTGTGATCGGGACGGAAACCAAGGCCTGACACTAGAGGAGCTGAGGCTCTGCCTCGGCCTCTGACGTGAGTTCTCTTATGAAGACACAAGTAGTTTGCGGTTATTCTCTTTATATTTTGCCCTTGGAAGTTAGGAGAGTGTAATCCGCCCTTATTAACAATCCAGTTCTGAAAGTACGACACCGGTTAGCTACCTTCCTATCTATCTATATATATATATATATATATATATATATATATATTAAAAAAAATAAGGGCTGGGCAACGATTAAAATGTTTAATCTAATTAATCACATGATTTCCCTGATTAATCGCATTTGTACGCAAAATCCAAAAATGAATCCAAAAGTAGTGTATAGCTTTTAGCATTTAGTTTTATTTTAAATGTGCTGCCATATGAATGAAAGTGCCATAACATTTGTTGTGCAAACACACTTTTAACATCAGCATCTTTCTGTAGTTTTTATGTAGAAGCCTCGCTCCACTGTCTGTTTCCTTGAATGACTTGCTGCTATCAGTTGTGTGTTTTGCCTTTAAGTGATATTTTAGACTGGAACTACTACGCTGAGAAGACAATTCAACTTGGCAGTGTTTACAGATGACTTTGGTTCTGTCGACTCCGCCGTCTGGAAGAACTTTAAAATGAAAATGGCCGAGTAAAAGTTCCGTACCCTTCTCCATGTTTGGTGGATCCGCCGATTACTTTCTTTTCCGGTTCCGCAGCAGACAGCAACAGACTTTTACAAAATAAAAGCCTGTGAGCAACAGACTTTTACAAAATAAAAGCCTGTGAGCAACAGACTTATAACAGAATAATAAAACAAATAATAAAACAGGGGTGGTTTGTGGCGTAATGGGTTGAGCAGGTGCCCCATGTACAAGAGGCTATTTGCTGCAGCTGGTCCCGGTTTGAGTCCTGCATCGGTACCCTGTGCTGCGTGTCGTTCCCCCTCTCTCTGCCCCCTGCTTCCTGTCTCTCTGAACTTTCCTATCCATTAAAGGCAAAAGAGCCCCCCAAAATGTTTGTTTTTTTAATTAAAAAATAAATAAATAAATTTAAAAAAGATGCGTTAATGCGCGATAACGCGATGATTACTGGTTAACTTGCCCAGCCCAAATATATATATATATGTATATATATGTGTGTGTGTGTGTGTTTGTACCGATAAATTGATCCAGAGGTCCAAGTGTTGATGTTTTAATACATCTTTATTGTAAAAATCGGGCTCTAAGTCCTGATTCTTTACAGTCCAAATATAAGTTGTGCTGTTGTAGGAGAAGTCTGAAATGTTGTCCATATATCAGGGCTGTTCATTCTTGAACAGTGTGTCACATTTTCTCTTCTGAGTTTATGAAATCACTCAAGTGAAGTGATAAATGTCACGAGCAGCCATGTTAATAAGCGGCTGGTCTCACCTCGGTGTGCACAGCTGTCTCACACACACGCACATCGCTGTTACCTTGCCTCCTCATCAGTCTGCTGCTGAACATAAAAGCGTCTTATTCTCGTGTTCAGGTTGTTTTCCTGTTGATCCCCAAAGAGCCGAGTAATCGGGCCGCCTGCCAGACAAATTACACCCACCGATGTCTGAATGTTTATGTTCTTCATGAAAAAACAAACGTGGGCAGCAGGAAATGGACCCGCTTGTCGGCGAGCTATCAGTCACCACTGGGCCGCGACACCGGCCCACTAATCAGGCAGCCGCAGACGGCCCTGACAGCTCGAGGAGTGTGTGCGGTTGTGTGTGAGGGTCTGTTGACTTGCTGCAATGTTAGAGGTGTGTGAAGGTCACCAGCTCGCTTTGCAGCCTGATTTACACAAAGAGTCTTTTTCTGCATTAATATTTACGCTGCTTCTGTTGGCACGAAACAAAAATATCTGCCCGAACTTAAAGAGAACTTAAAGAACGTCACGACACACATCTCACTGACTCAGAGGACTCGACTGGAGGGAAAGTGGCGGAGAATACTGTGCACAACGTAGGTTATTATTATTTTTACAGTCGGTTATAAATGCTCCTCAACAAACTGTGACATCAGTGTAAACTGTAATCAAAATGTTTTCAAATTACAAAACAATGGAGGAATTAAAATAGCTTCCAGATGAATACTGCAGTATTCACGTCCAAACTAAACTCTTTGTTTGATACTACTTCTATTATTGTAATTTTAGGGTACATTTTTGGATTGGAATTAGAGCTGAGCGATTTGGGGGAAAAAGTCATATCACGATATATTTTTTTTTTACATCAGTCGATACCGATATATATCGGGTCCATAACCTTATTTTCCACTGTGCTTATTGGTAGCGTCTCTTTTGAAATACAGTAAGCTAATAAAGCAGACTCTGTGGTCTTCTGTTGCTTTCGTGTCGGACTTCAAAAAGAAAAAATACCTTCACACCACCCAACTTTTCAGGCCCTTCTTATCAACAATCTCATCTCTTACGCGTTGGGCTGCGTCTTCCGTCGTTTCTTCAGAGGGAGAACTCGTTTTCTTTTTTTATATATGGCTGCAGCAGCACAAACAAACACGCCACGACTAGCTGCTGGCATGGCTCTATTCCAGCCACCTGATTGGTTCAGCGCAGCGCAACTCTTGTTTTCATTGGCTGTTCGTATTGTCTGTCAAAAGATGGACGAATGTAATCTGTCAAAGTATATCGACCATGTCTCCCAATGTGGTGAAACTACTTGCTTCCCACAGATTTTGGTTCATTTCAAACGAGTTGTGTTCAGTGTTTCTCGTATTCACTTTTATAAGTTTGGTTTGCCTCTAAATATTCTACATTTAGTGATTTAAAACTAAAGCCAATATCATTAGCTTTTGATTGACAAAAGCTTTCTCGTCTTGTCTATGGGTCACAATAACCAAAGAGGTTCTGTTCTGTGGTGTGGGAAACAGCTGGTTCACTCTGCAGCTTGTGTGGGGTCACAGTACAACAGTCGGTGGTCCTTTAACATGACTCGGGCTAGATTCCATCCTGGACCACCAGTGAATGATCGGATCTGATCTTAATGTGTCCTCAGTCTGTACTGAGTGTTTTTATAACTGTACTTGTTGGCACCAGGTCTTACCGTGGCCTGAGGGGACAGAAATCCATTTTACACGACAGTTGTGACAACAATGGGTTGTTTTCTAAAGCGTAGATGCAGAAAAAGGCTGACGAAGAGCACTAAGAGACGACTGTAAACGTGGAAAGCCAGGGAGAGGACGGGCAGAGCTGTGAGGGGATGTAGAGATGCAGTTGGAGACATCTGTGACCTCCGGTGGTGATGAAAGAACAGCCTCCCCTGAGTCGCTGGTGCCAGCTGGCTGAAAAAGCCCCGTTGAGCTAAAGTGCATCAGATTACAGTTTGAATTCATCTGCATCATTGTGTGCCGTTAATAAGTTTGTAACTCACATCAGTTTCTTTCTGTCATTGTCTTTCAGGATCAAACCAGCAGAGAACAACGAGACAAATCCCCTTGTTTCCTCTCCTGTCTCCACAGTTTCAGTTGTACATTCATAAAATCATGAAAACGTAACTGCTCACATTGTTTTCATCCATCACTGACCAACGGACAGAAACGAAAAGCAATCTGTTGTCCTCACTGTCGGCTTCCCTGCTCCTCACCAGCTGTAATTTACCTCTGCATCAGTTTTTAATGATGAGAATATTTGTAAAAACACGCGATGGATCAGGCTTCCATATGATTTCTCCTTCCTTTGCTTCCTTCCTCCTTTTGTTTTATTGCTTCTTTTCTTTCTATTCGTTCCTCTCTTTCCATCTCTCCTCCTTCATGTGCATAATTTGCTGCCTCATACATTATATATTGACAGTGTATTGATATGAACTCATTCTGATGTGCATTTTGACTCTTTTTACATCCATTTAATGTGTTTTATATTCTGTTATTTCATCCAAGTAATTTCCAGATTTAAGATTTTGATACGATGTGTTGTGATTAAAATAAAACATGTTGCCCTCGCCTTTTCATCAATGTCAGGGGCGATGTTGGGAACATTGTTTTTCTCTGCCTGTACTAATCAGTGGATCCGAGTGGAGCCGCCTCGTCATCTGTTTGGTCTTTCAGGAAGAACGCTGGTTGCCACAACAACAGCCGCTCTAATCATTGCTTCACATTAAACAAATCAACATGTAAAAAGGAAACATTAGAGGAAAACCATGTTCCATCACAGCCATGTAAACTTAATTTCCTAAGGTGTGTTAGCTCCCGTCTGAGGTCGTCTCTGGGACTGGATGCCATTAACGAGGCTGTACGCTTGAACAAGAGGTGCTATCAGTTTTACGTCTCTTCGGTCCAGTACTGGAGTTTGTGGTGGCAAAATTACAGAAACATTTAAAGTTCATCATCAGTCAAAACTTCCAAAATATATTCAAGACGAAAAACTAACCTCATTTTCCATTCCTGATAATGAAAGATCTGCCTGATAAAAACAGACTTTACTGTCCAAGAGTATTCAGCCACCCCTCATTTCTTTATAAACTGTTAGGAAAATGGTAAAAAGTGCAGCAATTCATTAAAACAACAACGCTGGGTCATTTACAGTGAGCTCACACTCACAAGTTTTTACAATAAAAGAGAATTTTCCAGCTTTTTAGAATAGTTTTGAATGTTTTTATACAGTTGCACTGCCCTACAAAGATGCATCAGTCATTCTGGTGGTTCATAATCACAACAGCAAATTCAAACAGTCTTCCTCATCAAGTTTACACAATAGAGCCAGAATATGTTAAAATGTGGCCCCAAGTTTGAGAGCTTTTATTCAACATTACTCACTGGAAAAAATGCCCCTCCAAAAATAAGTAAAAAAACAACAAATAAAAGACGTTTTTGCTTGAAATAAGCAAAGAAAATCTGCCAGTGTAACTAGTGAAAATCGGCTTGTCCAGATTTCTTGAAATAAGATGTGATATTTAGGACTTTTGAGATAAAAGTGATCTTGAAATTAGCTTAAAAACCTCTTCAAATGAAAAAAAAAGCTTGTTTCATATAATATGTGACTCAAAACAAGATGTTTTCAAGACTTTTTCACTTAACAAGATATTCAAGATGTATTGTATTAAAACAAGTCCCTATATCTGGCTGAAATGGTACTTGTTAGGCAATTGTGTCTTATATTAAGTGTAATGAGATACTCAATGAGACAAATATACTTGGTAAGATTTAGATTTTTTCCAGTGCTCCAGACCCCAAACACGGTCCATTAATAATCATCTCAGCTAATAGGAGTCTTATTTTTTCCATACAAACTTACAGTTTTATTAAAGTGTGTTGATCATCTGATTGATATTTATTTGTGCTGAACTGGAGCTATAAAAAGTAAAGACTTCATAAAAGATGAAGTACATACGGGGCTCTCTTTGTGTCGTGCATGCTCCTCAGTTCTCATTACAGGCTTCAACCTGCAATAATAAATCAGTAATTATAGAGAATAACACGTTGAGAGCTGTGAAGAAGTCTATGTGACACAGATTCACCTCCAGCTCAATAGATTACCAATGGTTTTGTTTTTGTGTTGACATAATAGATAAATAGAGGAAATATTGCCTCCAATAAATCAATATATTTATTCCCCTCCAGTTCTTGTATAAACAGGTGTCTCTTAGTCTGGCCCAGATTAAGTTATAACTGCAGCTTGATATGGAAACATACAGACTAATTCACTCCTAAATCCTTTTAGTTTTCACTCAGATGTGGATGAAAATATTTCACAGCAACCAGGAGGAGCCAGCTGAGCTTATGTTTTCCTGTCAGTGACAGTGACAGTTTCAGCAAATATGGTGAAAAGATATTTGAATTCAAGTCCACACCTGTTTTCTGCTTTAAATCAGGAAACTGCCAAGGGGCTAAAATAATTCATTTGGCCTCCACTGTAAGAAGATGAGAATTTGCTCTAAAATGTCAAATATTTTTAAACTTACTTAAATGTAAAGTAGTAATAATTACAGTAAATAAACATTAGATAAAAGTCAGTATGATGCAGTTTTGGTGTGCATGGAATATATATTTTACTTTTGAACCCACCATCAGCTGAAGAGGCTGTATTTCTGTGAGCAGTAGGTGGCGCTCTGGTTCTAAAGCAGCCAGGGGAGCTGTAAGTGGAGCAGCCAGGGAACCTCCTGCAGGAACATACACTGGACTGCTGCCCAGACACGCCCAAATAACAACGGCCCCACCAAACAAAGGTGGAAGCGCTGCACAGTGGTGACGTTTTTCAGAAAAACAGGAATGGATTTCGTAAAAGACAAACTGCTCATGAGATGGAAATGAGCAGAGTTAGAGCCCAGAGGCGGGGACTTTAAATGGATCGTGTGAATGATATGTTGCCGGTATGAATAATAGATGAGCTGCTGCTGTTTAAATGTACAGGTTTAGAGAGGATGGATGTTGCGTGTTTGTCCCGGGGTTACAGTCTGGGAGTGCAGTGCTCCACAGAGCCCACCACTAATAACAAAGAGATGGCCTTCAGGTCACACACGGTCATCAATCTGCCAAAGATTTACTGGAAGGAATCCAGTGACATACACACATGCACACAATAACATCACAAGACATTTGCATCATGAGATTAATCTATAATTCATCCACTTTAAATCCATACCTGCCATTTTCCCCCCGGTTGCATCTTTGATACAGAGGCCAAAACCACGGCGATGAGCTGACAGTATGTTTCCTGTAATATCAAACAAGCTGACTGACACACTTATCGTGAAAAAACACACCTATAAAGCTGGAAACCAGGTTCATTACAGGTTTGTGGGGAAGTGTACTCATTTAAGTGAAAACTTAAAGGAATCCACATGTCAGAGCACCCGTCAGACATGTGGTACGTTCACCAGGAAGCAGAGGTTCAGTGAATGAGCTGTTTCACTGAAGCATGGCATATATAAACCCAAAAGCCTCTTCATCTGTAGACAATGCAAAAACAACGTTATAAATGTTAAGATAGAGAAACTGAATTTATTTCTTTTATAAAACACTTTGACGTGTTTAAAACTGCTGTAACATCGGCCTGTTTACCAGCTTTATCCTTGAAATATGTTTCCATTCTCACCGGATATATGATTTTTGGCTGCTCAACAGTTCAGGACCCCCATTGTCCTGTTTTATGTTTTTTAACATGACGAATGTTTTCAGTGAGTGACTGGACAGCAGACGGGTCAGTTCAGCACCTGCATTCTTACTGCAGGCTGCTGTAAGATGTGCAGAATGTGGTTTGTCTCGGTGAAATAAACAAGGCTTTCCCTAAAAAAAGGGTGCTGTGCCATCTCCATTTCTCCTCTCTCTGAACACCTCAGACTTCCAGCACAACTTTCATCTACAGAAATACTCAGATTACTCTGCAGTTGTTGGGTGTATCGGTGATGGACATGGGCGTTGCACCCGTGGGGGATGGGGGTGTTTTGACACCCCCGCTTTTACAGCAAGATGATTTCACCTTTTTGTATTTTCAATGACCAAACAAAGTTTTAACAAATCATAAAATGTGGTTTAGAGACCCTGTACCCTCTTTAGAATAATTCCATCCAGATTTTAGCAGTGTAACTATTGTAGTTTCCATACAGGATCTAGTTTAGGGCGATCAAAATGCAAAAAAATGCAGTAAAATGGCCCTGTTCTGAATTTTCACAAATCAGAAAAAGGTTTCACAAATCCCAAACAAGGTTTTAATGAATCTACAGCCTCTTTAGAATAATTCCATCCAGATTTGAGGAGTCTAACTAATGTAGTTTCCATGCAGGACCTAGTTTAGGGCGATCAAAACACAAAATAATGCAGTAAAATGGCCCTGTTCTGCACATCGGATGCCAACTTCAGCGTCGTGTCTATGGGCTTGATGTGGTGCTCATGTGCCCCCACGGAACACCCCCACATTTAAAATCGCTGCTCCACCCCTGGTGATGGACGAGAGGCTAAGTGCAGGGAACTGGTCGACCACTTTGTGGTATGGTGTGTATGAACTATAATAAAAGAGATTGTTGATTTCAGGAGGACCAGACATAAGCCAAATACTACTTCTATCCTGGGAGAAGAGGGGGAGGTGGTGGAGGACTACTGAAGCAAATGAGAAGGTACCTTTTACTCCCAGTGATTTAAATCAGAACCACAACAAAAACACATAGAAAATGAACCTCACTTCTTTTGTTTATGCTTTCAGGGTTCATAAAGTGGTTAAAAAATGATTCTTCAGGCTAAGAAAATGACTGATCAAAATAGTTTTCCCTGCTCGCCTTTCAATTCAATTCAGTTTTATTCATATAATTCCAAATCACAACAAATGTCAAATTAATTCAAATCCAAATAAGTCCAATTTGTACAGAACAAAATCTTTAAAAGTATCCTAATTAGGGAGCATCCCTAACTATAAGCTTCATCAGAAAAGGAAGGTTTGAAGCCTAATCTTAAAGGTGGAGAGGGCGTCTGCTTCCCGGCTGCATGCCGGCAGCTTTCAGCGCTCCTAAAGTGCAAACACATTAAATAATTTGGTCAGACTTAGAAAACAGATGAGCATATTTGTTTTTCTCCAGTTGCCTCTCAGGGCTTCCGTATATGTTTAAACAAAGACTGTTCAGGGTCATTCCTGCCCACAGCAATAACACAGTGACCTTTAAACAACAACGAATGACTAATAACTGTTCTGAATCCTTATGCTGCAAATAGTTTCCTATTTTTGGAATCATAAAGTTTTATCCAATTAAAAAGGATGTAATCGTCATGGACGTGTATGATTTTGCATTAATGGGGCTTTCACAGATGTGCAAGTTGCCGGGCTGATGAACTGTGCACTGATGGAGGCAGATGGCCCCCCTCCTCTTCAGCCTGGGGGATCTGACTCCTATGAATGTTAGTTTTCCTCATCACCTCGGCCCATCTGACACGCTCAGAGGAAAAGTGAGTAACATGTAATAAAATGTAGAAGTTTAAGCTCTAAAGTGGTTTTAGTTGAATCTTTTTGATGTTGTCAGAGGCTGAAAAACAACATTTTGGTGTAGTTTTCAAGCAAATCCTCAGGTTTTCAAAGGCTTTCCAGAACAAAACAAAGCCTGAGGTGCCTTCACTCACATACGTGAATGCAGCGGATACTTCAGGATGGTTTTCAGCCATGTCCTCAGCCCATCATGTGATTTACCTACTGAGCCTGCAGATCAGCAACATTCAGTATCGATTGTGTATTTTGCGCAGAGATTTATCAGGATTCTTTGCATCCTTTAACTGTTTTATGTACTGGTGATGGATAAATCCCTTGTTCAATTCTTAATGTTTAGAGGGATAAACATTGAACTGTTTCACACAGCCCCGTTCACTGCTTTCTGTTTATTGTATTTTAGAGCTGCAACTTTTCTTAAAACTAAATTGTATGATAATGATATTAAGTAGCATGAAGGCAGAAGAGATACCTATGCTAGTGCCACAGTTGTATCATGCCTTCATTTAAGTGATGGTGTGCTCATAGTTAGGTTTATCTGTTGCTAATCATTCTAAAAGCATCCTCACTGCTCCTCTCAGTGCTTCAACTCCGATGGTTTTGGTCACATATTGGCTACCTTTCACTGCTGAGGAAGCAGGAAGCAGGAAATGCACTTTAATTAATGGTCCTCCTGTCCCAGCACACTGATAACACACTAAAAAAAATTAAATTGTTAGTGTGTTAATTGTTAAAAAAATTGTTTTTAAATTCATTTAAATGATTTTATTTGTTTCTCTTTAATGCTTCTTTCAATCCCTGCTCCAATGCTTTTATTTTATGTAAAGCACTTTGAACTGTTTGTACATGAAATGTGCTATATAAATAAATTTGATTTGATTTGATTTGATAAAAGCATAGAATGTGTAAAAATGACAATTGAATTGAATTGACAAATTTACACAAAAATTAACACAAATAAAATCTGACTAGTTCTCTCTGGGGCTGCACGGTGGTGTGGTGATTAACATGATCACCTCACAGTAAGAGGGTTCCAGGTTCAACTCCCAGCTGGGTGGAGTTTGCTTGTTATGTGTGGGTTCTCTCTGGGTCTCTGGCTTCCTTCCACTGTCCAAAAACATGCATGTTAAGTTAATTGGTGTCTCAAATAGTCCCCAGGAGTGAGTGTGAGTGGTTGTTTGTCTCTGTGTGGCTCAGTGATGGGCTGGCGACCTGTCCAGGGTGTAACCCGCCTCTCGCCCGATGAATGCTGGGACAGGCTCCACCTCCCCGCGACCCGATGGATGAATTGTTGTGTCTGTATTTTCTGCTGTCACCAGGATCTGTTCCTTAACTCACAGATGAAACAGGTTTCATTATGTCATATGTGATGTTGCTAAAATAAGGAACGTCCTGTTTCAGAGTGTTGCAGAAAAACTGGTCCATGCTTTTGTTATTTTTAGATCGAGCAAGTGCAATTCTAATAACAAGGCTGTCCCAGAAATTCTCCAAAAAGCTTCAGCGAAGATTCTGATAAGAACGAGTTGTTGAGATGAACTCTAACTTCTCTTCATTGGCTCCCTGTTAAATTCAGAACAGAAGTTAAAATTCTTCACCTCACATATAAAGCTCCTAATGACCAAACTCCATCATATCTTAAAGATCTCATAGTTTATAACACTTTGCTCTCCTTGTGTTTCCCAGAGTCTCTGAAAGCAGAACGGGAGGCAGAGCCTTCAGTTATCAGGCCCCTCTCTGTGGAACCAGTTTGGCTTCAGGAAGCAGACACCCTCTCTACCTTTAAGATCAGGCTTAAAACTTTCCTTTTTCATAAAGCTTATAGTTAGGGATGGATCAGGTGAGCCTGAAACATCCTATAGTTACGCTGCTATAGGACCAGACTGCTGGGGGACCTCCCATGATGCACCTCTCCTCATCCTACTTCTTTATATGTATTAGTATATGCCATTCTTGGTGTCATTAACTTGTCCCGTCCTCTCACCTGGTTCTGGTTCTGGTTCTGGTTCTGCTGGAGGTTTCATCTTGTTAAAAGGTGAGTTCTACTCTCCTCTGTCGCCTTGTGGAGTAATCAAAGCAGAAGATTTGATGTAATCCGTTTTTTAATGACTTGGCAGTATATGAATCCAGTTATGACGAACTGGATTGTATCTAATTGAACTCGTATTGAACTTTTAAAGGGCCTTTAGGATAACTTTTGCTGGGAATTGGTGCTATAATAATGAACTGATTGGAAGTGGACCAGACAGGTTTAGAAAAAACAATTGTCATTTTCAACAGAGAATGCATTGCAAACTCTTGTTGTTAAACTGGCATAATAATCCAGTTATTTACCACTCATAAAAAAGGTTTCATTATCCAGAATATTTATACATCATTATATTTATGAATGTGTCCTCCCCAAATTGGAGCCAAAAAAGATAAATCTTTTCATTTGAGACATCTAATCACATCTCTCTGACCTCTTCCTCCTACAGAGGTTCAGATTGAACACAGAAAACAATGATTACATTCAGTTTACTTCAGATGGGTAAACCTTTGACTACAATCAGCATTTTGCTCTTCTTCTGCTTTTCTCCCTGCAGCTCGAGGCAGGACCAACATCTACTTCTACATGCCCTAAATTTGGAATTTGGAGGATACTTCACTACTTCAGCACACAGACATGATGTGAACTCCACGGGACATTTAGGAGCTTTGCTTAATTTATCCAGCAATGTGATGATGTAACCAAACTCTGAGGTCACTGAAGCGTCTCGCAGACAAAATCAATGTAATATTCGTAGCCACGAAGTAGTGCTCATGTCTTAATGGACCTGAAACTGCCTCTGAAGTATTCGAGTCAAAGAGAGCCCCAAAGAGCAGATTATCCTCAACAGAGAATCCTGTTAAAGAAATGAAATTGATGCAGGAAGAAGTCATGACTCAGAGGAGAAGCAACACAAGATGAACTATCATCCTGTAAAACGACCTCAGCTTCACCAAACCTCATATAGTTGATGTGATGGGAAAAGTGTCCAAAATGTCAGAGTGCACCTGTGCATTTAGAGGTAATGGCTGCCATCTCCCCTCGGCCTTCACCTGACATCCACCCCATATCATCAGTGATTTTGGAAATCTGTTGTTTTCTTCCGGCTTCTTCATCTTTTTTATGTTTCATTGCACCAAACGAAAGTTCCAGCATCATCTCCTGGTCCTATTCATCTCTGAAGATCTCTTCCATCCACTGACTGCTTGTCTTCAGCCCACTGTGACCTTGTTTTATTCTCTTTAAGTTTGGCTTCTCTGGATGGAAATCCCACTTCCTTCAGCTGGTTTCTTACAGTTCCATCACAGACACTGACTCCTGTTTCTGCCCATTTGTTTTTCCTCTCTTTTGTCATGGTGCGTTTAGGGAGGCCCCAGGTGCAGACACGGACGGGAGGCAAATTAAAGTTAGAGGATTTATTTTCCATGAATATAAACAAAAGGCGCAGCAAAGCTGGAGTTATAAAAAACTAAACTGAACACAAAACTAAGAAAATAACAAAACAGACTTGAATACTTAGCAGAGGGGAAAAACCAGGGAGCAGGGAAAGGAGTGTGACCATAAGGACGAGGAACGCAGACTAGGATTATAGATCAGGGGACAAGACAAGACCGAGGTATAGACGGGTATAGACGGGTATAGACGGGAATAGACGGGAATAGACGGGTATAGACGGGTATAGACGGGTATAGACGGGAATAGACGGGTATAGACGGGTATAGACGGGTATAGACGGGAATAGACGGGTATAGACGGGAATAGACGGGTATAGACGGGTATAGACGGGAATAGACGGGAATAGACGGGTATAGACGGGTATAGACGGGAATAGACGGGAATAGACGGGTATAGACGGGTATAGATGGGTATAGACGGGTATAGACGGGAATAGACGGGAATAGACGGGTATAGACGGGTATAGACGGGTATAGACGGGAATAGACGGGAATAGACGGGTATAGACGGGTATAGATGGGTATAGACGGGTATAGACGGGAATAGACGGGAATAGACGGGTATAGACGGGAATAGACGGGTATAGACGGGTATAGACGGGAATAGACGGGAATAGACGGGTATAGACGGGTATAGACGGGAATAGACGGGAATAGACGGGAATAGACGGGTATAGACGGGAATAGACGGGAATAGACGGTATAGACGGGTATAGACGGGTATAAGACGAGACGAGACAAGATCAAGGTATTGACGAGGATCCGGCGAGGAGTGGTGGAACAAGACAGAGATATATACTGGGGAGGTGATTACTGGAGTAGGAACAGGTGGCTGATTGGTAACGGGTTGCAGGTGAGTGAATGAGAGCAGAGGGCAGGAGAGAGACTGAGGAGAGAGAGAGAGGGATGGCACAGGGGGCGAGAAAGAGCACACTAAGGGAATACACAAGGAGAAATAAAACATAACTGAATACTGATAAACAGAACTAAGGTGAAACAAAGACTGAATCTAAATACAGAAAACACAAAGTACTGAATAAAAATAACACCAATAACTAAGTCACAAAAACATAACTGAAAATCCAGATCCTGACATCTTTTGTTGCACATTTTCTGTTTTCCGACATGCTGCTTTGAGTTTTAACTCCTGACAATTTGACGTCTTCCTTGGTTGACCTCCATGGTTCCCTTTTTCAACCTTCCCATTTTGTTTGTACTTGCTCCTAATTTTCAACACAGCTGACTGAGAAACGCTAACATCTTTTAGTTGAAATAACTTCTTGAAGGAGTTTTATAATCCTTCCCATTGTTTCCACTAACAGCTCTCTTGTTGGGGCCATGTTTCCTGTCAAATCCGCCGGCTGCAAAAGCTCGTTAACCTCTGCAGGAACTTCCTGTTAACCGCACAACGATTTGCATATTTAGACCTGTGTAGGTTTTTGTTTCAATGATATAAATTACAAGGTGTCTCCATCCTTCTTTAATCCATTCTTTTTCTATACCTGCTTAATCCAACTGTTGGGTCGCGGGGGGACGGAGCCTATCCCACGGTCATGGGCAAGAGGCGGGGTACACCCTGGACAGGTCACCAGTCCATCACAGGGCCACACGGAGACAAACCATCTTTCTTTCATGATTTAGTAATTAAACTGCTGAATAAATATCCTGCAGGGGTTGGTGAGTCAATATTTGTTGCTTGGGTTTGCAGATCCAGGTTTCCTCACTGGATCTACTTTAATTAATAAAGTACACAAAACTTTATTTTAATGACAGCGTAATTGAAAATAAAGGTATATAAAAGGTCAATAAAAGGATAGTAAAATAAAAATTGAAATGAAAATGAAATGAAAGAAAGTTGAAACAGCTGCCGTGAGCAGGATCCAGCAGACGTAGGCGGCTGCATCACAGCAGTCAGTGAAAACACATCGTCTTACACTCTGTGAATACGCTAATCAGCGCCTCAGGTGATAGATGAAACGGGATTAATGACTACGTGTATGGAATTAGATTCTCTCTGATCCTGGATAACAACAAGCTAATTTGAGTCAGAAAGCTCACAGACATTGACACAGGTCATCAAAGAGAAGCAGCTTGTTAAGGAAGCTCCTCAGCATGTCAGTATGCATCCTGACACGGCCCGGCGACCACATCACTGGTCTGCCCGTGTTATTAGTGAGCAAGGCATCTTCATGATCAATTACTCAGGCCAGCAGCCTCATGGTTGTGGATTGGGAAATTCAGATTCTCATCTCAAATGTGACCAGAAGATTATAATCCAGAGAGGCCGGCAGAACTTCTCCTGCACACCAGCGGTAGAACGGTTCATCTGGAAGAATAATAACTCTTCTAATGAGCATCTGTTTGACATATTCTTCAGATAATATCTGGCTCATCCTCAGCTGTGTGATAAGTAATGTCGGGTCCAACTGATGCTGATGCACAGCATGCCCAGCATGCACACTGCACTGCTACAGTGCTCCTTAAACTCAGGCTGACACTGTTTGCTGCTGCAGGCTGTCAGGGCTCCTCATATAAGATGGTTTGATTCAGACGGTCTTCTGCTGGTTGGCTGGTTGTCAAACTTGTTTGTTCTGTAGGGTTCATGCAAGCCTCAGATTCTGCTGCTGTGGTGCTTGTGTCGTAGCCTGGGCGAAAGCCGACTGTTGACTCTGTCAAACAGTCTGGGAAAACCCAAGAGGAATCCGTTTCCATGGAGGGCGGGACCTTACCCAGCAACTTAAATTCATTGGAGTAACGGAGTTCCCTTAACCAATCATAATGTTTAGAAATGACGTTGGTTATGCGCCGAGGTTCATGCTTACTCTCGCGAGGCTCTAGCTAGCGAATCACGCTTCCCACATCCGCTTTCATTGTACCGGTACCATTTGATAAATCAAACTTTTCCCAAAGCCAGTTGGAAGGAGAGCTTCGACATCCTTGCCACTAACAATATTGAAGAGGCATTCCTCTTGCTCTCGTTTTAATTGTGTAATGCTCTCCAGAGTTGAGACAACTTCATGGATAGCTTCTAGCGTTCTTCCGTCGCCATGTTTATTTCCGCTGCGGTTGAACTACAATTATATGGACTACAATGGACTCCGCGCGTGAGTCCTGCGTCACCACTCGCAACTGTTTGCTGATTGGCAAAACACTGAGCGAACCGAGGTAGGGGGATTTGGCCAGACTATGTGCGGAGCCAAAATCTTTGGGCGGAAGTACGTAGGATGGCGTCGCCAGGCTACTTGTGTCGCCATCAGTGGGATGTTTTCATATGTGTTGGGAAGCTAATAAACTCTCAACTATATTCTTGTCTGGGGTCGAGCTTCACTGCTGTCCACTCAGTTTGTGACAGTCTTGGGCATATTTTCCACTGGATAGTTTGAAGTTGTTTCAGCTCAGTTCTGCTGTTTCTCTGAGCAAAATATTGCAAAACTTACCGCGTAAACACCGGAGGATCGACTCTCTCAGCAGAAACCTCTGCACAGCAGGGGTGAAACATCTTCAAAGTCCAAATTGGCCAAATTCAAACTGTTAGCACCCCCACAGAGCAGAACCACTTCTGCCAAATCTATCTGTTCAGCTATTTGCTGGAAATTTAACTGAGGTTAACAATAGAGCGGTGATCAGCATTATCTACAATGACAGCAGTGAACATAATTGGGCTGTGGAGGAAGATTGCAGAATCGATGACAGCTTGTGGAGGGGAGAGAAATTGAACACACAGAGTTCAATAAGCTAACAACCGCGGAGACAACTAGAAACACAACACAGAGAGGGTGCCAAAAATTCAGTCAGTTCAAAATAATCGAGCACAAGAGGTAAACGAAGTCAAGGATATTGGAGTGGGTTCTTCACAGAGTGATAATTAAAGTCTTTTTGGGGGGGTACAGTTGATGTTTTGAATCCCTTTGGAAGTTCTGACTGATTTCTGATAGATATGTTGGGGGAAAACCTGAAATAAGTCATGTGAGGAGACCCACCAACATCAGGGATGAAGATGTCCTGGATAAATATGGGATTTCATAATGAACGTGTTAATAATGAGTTAACGAATATTCCTTTTAACGTATCTATGTGTTTTGACACAAGATTAGCAAAGACTCGTTCTGTGAGTGTGATCGTTGGCCCGCCCTGTAGTGTGGGATATAAAGAGGGTTCATTGAATGACAAGTTCATATTCAAAACACTGCCAGATGGTTGTTTCCACAAGACCAAAGTTATCTGCATTACAGACGATATAAACCAAAGTTAAAAGATGTAAGATTATTTCCTTAAAGCGTGACTGTTACACATGTGAATGGAAATAACTTTTAGGTCAAAATGCCCCGCTGTTGTTTCTTGCTGGGCTTGAGTTTGACTTGATAAGCTTTCAGCTTATATATGTATATATATATATATATATATATATATATATATATATATATATATATATATATATATATATATATATATATATATATATATATATACATATATAAGCTGAAAGCTTATCAATATATATATATATATATATATATATATATATATATATATATATATATATATATATATATATATACATATATATATATTTGAGAATGCTGAAGAATGTTCTGGACAGTATTTGTCATGACAATTTGTTTGGGATTGTTACTATAATAGATTTGCATACAGCAAGCATATTTGTCTGTTTCTTTGTTGATAAGAAATATTAATAATATTCCTTTAGGGTGCGTTTAGAACATAAATTGTGGATTTATTTTGTGATTAATCATGAGTTGAATATGGACAGTGATGTGATTAATGACAACTAAATGTTTTAATCAATTGACAGCCCTAGTATAGATAAATGGAGAAGAATTGCTCCAAGCTGATGTGCAGAACTGACTGTTTTACTTGCAGTTACTGCTGCACAACAGATCGTACCAGAGAAGCAAACAGAGCAAACACTCATAAAGCATCATTACCTCTACAGTAAATGTTCAGGTGGACTCTGACTTTTGGATTATTTTTCCTCAATGTTTAAATGATCAATTTATATGTGTTTAGGGTTCTCTTTATGTTCCTTTTATTATTTGCTTTATTTTTACACCACCTTTTAAAACTCACAGTCACAAAGTGCTTCACATGGAACTGAACCTTCAGCCTGACAAGCAGGTAAAGAAATTTAATGAAAGTTTTTCCTGCTTTTGTTGCAATACAATCTGTAATTGGAATGGATATGTTTTACATTTCTGTTAAGAAAGCGGGAGCTGTACCCATTTTTGTTGCCTCGACCACAGGATCCTCAGTCAAAATGAGTGTTTACATCTGGGTGTCGGAGCAGATTAAAACCCACCATCAGCTACACAGTCACAGGTCTGAATGCTGTGTTGGGCTGAAAATCTGATAGTGGGAGCATGGCTTTAGGGAATCTTCTGCAGAAATATCACGAATTCTGACAAGTTCACAAACTTCAGAGCAGTGCTGTGAGTCTGCCAGCATTTCTCTTCCTCCCAACCTGATTTTCAACTCAGCGCTGCTCTGTTCTTTGTCCTGATTCTTTCCATTTTTAGCCGGCTGGCGTGCAGCAGACAGGCCACACATGATGTGACAGAATGTATTCATGCACACAGCCCTCCCTATGTTCCACTCTCATTACTGTTAAGGAGTTGTAGTCTTATGTTCCTGTTGTCTGTATGTCTTCCTCAGCTCATTGTGGCTCTCATTGCTCATGGTGAGGTGCCATGACACGTTCAAACATTGATTGATGACTCCATTGTCACACCGATACACACTAATTGTCTTCTTGCCATCACCACATAATTTCCTCCCCTCCTCCTGCTGTCGCCTGCTCCTTCTCAGGCTTGTTCTCACCCTCCTATTATAATTTTCTCACTTTTTTTTTAGCCATTTCTCTCTCGCTTCTCCCTTTTCTGATGGTCATCCTTCTAGGTTTCAGCGTCCTGTCTGCCTTTCTCTCATCTAATCTCAGGCTTTCGCCTTCACTCCCTTATTTTCTTCTATCTCTCATTTTGCTCTTGTCTTTCACATCTGATAACCTTTCCTCATCTCGCCTCACTCTCCTCCTGGAAATCTCAATATGTTCAGCCAGTCTGAACAGACATCATTTACACATTCTGCCTAAACTGAGCTGAACCTGAGTCACAGCAGCTTTCTTGAAGCCCTAAAACGACTGGAGCTCAAAATCAATAAGCCATTTTCCCCTGTTAAATTGCCAGATTCAACATTTTTCACACATATTTTCACACTGAACCAAAGTTGGACAATTTGATGCTTGAGATTTTAAGACGGTAAAAGCAGGAAGCTGGCAGAAGATCTATAAGCATGCACAGTAATAAATGGAAACCCAAAGCTCTGCCTGACCTCACTCCATTTCAGTTGAACTGATCATATTTAAACTTTTTTGGTGGAGTGGTTACCTGAAGTTTTTGGGAGAGCAGCTCAGCCAAAAGTGTCAGATTGTTTGATGTTGATCTATGCTAAGGGAAGAAGAAGAAAGAGGTGTCCTTTCTTATTCTTAGAAGCACTGTCTGAAAACAACTGTAGTGTGCAGAACTACCACAGAACATCCTGAGGTCTGGTATGTTTGCTAAGTGTGTATCTACGGTGTCCTTGTTGTATGTGTGTTGCTTTGTACTCTCATTGCTCTGGTTAGTGTCAAACACACAGGAAGATCCTGTCCTGCTCCTCCTGTTGTTTCTCAGAGATAAACTGATGATAAAAGGCCAGGATTTGAGATCTGTATATTGTTTCCAAACTGCATGGGTTAGAATCTGCTTACAGCACAGATTTGGACCTTTGTATGTCATGTGGATTTCTACCTGACAGAGTTCAAAGCGACCTGTCCAGGAGTGACAACCTGTCCTCCACCGGTGCCTAAAAATATCAGCGTGTCCGTTTTTTTTCTTTTTTTTTTGTGCCGCTCTCGTTCCCTGATTGCTGTTTGTATTCAGACTTTACTGCTCTGCCTTCAGTCTCTTGTTCTAAACCACTGAATATCAGGATTAATTATCACAAATATTATTTTTTTTCCTGTGCTGTCCCATTTCTTTTCCATAAATGATTCTGAATCAGATGTGTTCGATATGACATAAATGTATTTATTGTGTACAAAGATGTGAAAAAGGTGTGTGTTAACACGATGCCAAGGAGGAAAGACATCCGCAATGATCTTAGAGAGGCAACTGTTGCTACCCATCAATCTGGGAAGGGTTATAAGGTCATTTCTAAACTATTTGGAGTCCATCGTTCTACAGAGAGAAAGATTATTCACAAGCTGAAAACATGCAGGACAGCTGTCAATCTTCCCAGGAGTGGACGTCCCAGCAAGGTCACCCCAAGGTGAGAAACCCAAGAGCTACATCTCAGACTCTGCAGGCCTCAGTTAGCATGTTAAAGGTTAAAGTTCATGACAGCACAGTTAGAAAAAGACTGAACAGGTATGGCTTGTGTGGAAGGGCAGCAGGAGAAAGCCTCTTCCCTCTAAAGAGAACATGGCAGCACAGCTTAGGTTTGCAAAGCTGCATCTGAACAAACCACAAGACTTCTGGAACAATGTCCTTTGGACAGACCAGACCAAAGTGGAGATGTTTGCTCATAATGCACAGCAGCACGTTTGGAGGAAACCAAACACAGCATATCAGCACAAACACCTCACACCAGCTGTCAAGCACGGTGGTGGAGGGCTGATGATCTGGGCTGGTTCTGCAGCCACAGGACCTGGGCACCTCGCAGTCATTGAGTCCACCGTGAACTAAAGCTGGGCTGAAACTGGCTCATCAACAGGACAAAGATCCCAAACACAGCAGCAGATCTACAGCAGAATGTGTGAAGAAGAGAAGAATCAAGGTGTTGCAACGGTCCAGTCAGAGTCCAGAGCTCAGCCTGACTGAGATGCTGTGGTGGGACCTTCAGAGAGCTGTGCAGAAACCAGAGCTGCAAACCTCAATGAGCTGAAGCAGCGCTGGAGAGAAGAGTGGCCAAAGGTCCTCCACAGCCGTCTGAGAGACTGATAACATCACACAGAAGAAAAAAATAATCTGGCAGTAATTGTTGCACCTTTTAATATTCTTGTGAAAGATAAAACTCACTTCTTGGTTAAACTTCCAGGTTTGATGTTCAATGACGTTTTCGGCTGACTCATAATATTTGATTAGCCCAGTTATTGTGCAGGCTGTGTGTGTTCCTGTCTCCTAACACAATTAAGAAGTCATTTCAGCCTCTAGCTGATGCACAAACTGCCATCTTAAGAGACTTCAGCCCCATCAGCTTTTGGCTGTGAGCCTCCAGCCTGATTTAGAGGACTTTGCTGCAGACTGTTCTGATGTTAGCCAACAGACGGTGTAGCAAAAAGAAAGTGGAGGTTTCCTGCTGATGAAGCCTTGAAGCAAAAAACCCTCCACAGCAATCTTCATGACCTCCACCAAGCCACAGCAGGAGTGTCAGTCGAGTGATTTCTGATACGAATTATCCATAATTCCCCTCCCACTTTGTTCTAAATGATCATCCTTTTTATTGAAATGCATTTTCTTTCTGTCTCTCCTCTCTGTGTGTCCTTTGATTTCTCTGTGCTCCCCCTTTTCTGTTACCAGACAGATCTCCAGTCGGCCATCTTCCACCCACTCACAGCTCAGTCAAGCTGGAAAGGCTACTTAACACAATCTAATTTGTTTTCTCAGCATGGTGTGGGGATGTTTCTGTGTGTGGCAAAGAGAAGAAAAAAAACAGCAAACACACTGGGGTGAAATAGAAAAAAGGCCTCACGGCATCTTGAGGCTGATTTAATTTAGATGTAATGCACCACACAGAGGTTTTGGTGGCTGGAGTGAGGATGAGGATGTCTGCTCATCTATTCTCAGGTGCGTGCAGACGCACTGAAGAAGGACCACTGTGATTACTCTGTGCTGCTATGGTGCAGCTTTCTATTAAAGGTTGCCACGTTTCTGACTCTGCAGCAGGAGGTGATGATGCTTATACTGGACAAAACATGTTTTTTAAACCTGGACATAAAATACGTTCATCTACTCACCGATAACAGTTTGGTGAAAGTCGGCGTCCTTCGGAAGATATTTAGATCACTGGAGATGAGCGTATATCCATATTATGGGAGAGAACAGGGCAGAGACAATACAGCCTCTAAATAAGGCATTATCTGTCTTTATTTCACCAATACTTTAAGACCAATGATTGAATGAACGCGTACTATTGCACTGTTACCTCAGAGCTGCTGTGTTGTTGTTATTGGGGGCTATCGGGGGGCTTATAGGAAGCTTTCTACACAGACGTCTCCTGGGATGACGTCATCGACACGAGCCGCTGCAGCACAGCTTAATGCCTCGGTATGCTTCCCCGTCGCTATCCGTCAATCCGACTCACGCAGAAGCTGTTAAACCTTTCGAAGTTCTCCGTCGGGATGTCGGATACGCAGAGCAGTTCACCTCCCGATCAGTAGGCGTCGCTACGCTAGGCGACCCAATCTCGCGACATCTATCGTGAAAGTCGTCGATTGATTGTTCACCTTCCGGCTCCGTTCCGCTCCTCACAGTGAACGATGGCGACTGAGAGAGAAAGACTGTTTTTGGAGTTGGAGCTTGTTGATATTGAAATGCAAATAATTTTGACCAAATGTTGACCGGCACACAGTAAACTCTTTCAAAAATGGCGGTGTTGCTGTTCTGAGTGGAAGGAGCTAAACCGGAAAAGTGATTCCAGAAATGATGTTGTTGCACCAATCACAACCCTTGCGGTCTCCGCGAATCTCTGTCTCCTCGACGGATAGATAGGAATGTTGGCCGACGTACGCAAGTAACTGAGAGCATCTCTGGGAGGGTTTCCGACAACGGAGAGGGCTCTCCGTGGCTTTTCCCTGTTACATGCCCACGTTTTGTGATTTTCTGCCTTGCCTTGGCATCTTTGGACCTCTCCCGTGCCTTAATAGTTACATCACCATGGCTTTAGTATTACAGTAAGGAACTTTGGAGTTATTTTTGACCAGGATCTGTCCTTTGATTCACACATGAAACAGGTTTCGTGGACCGCCTTTGTAATATTGCCTAAATGAATCAGTGTCTCAGAGCAGAATTTAAAATTCTCGAGAATAAATGAGAATAAACGATAGTAAATGTTTGCTGGAACAAAAAATTAACGTTTCATGAATGCAAAACAGCCAAAGTGTAGCTTGTTTGTGGGTAATTTCAAAATAAACATGCCAGCCATGACATGAGATGCTAAACGTTTAGTTTTAAATGGCTAAAACACCATTTACAAGTACCACAGTGTCTTATTACCATTAAAATCCAAAGGGATTTAATCCCCTACACATAATGAATAAACTGTATGAACGTCAGAGACGGTCTTCATCCCACATCTGGCACTGATTAACCCTGACTTCTCCCTGTTTTTGTGTGCTCTCCTCCTCTGTCTTCAAATTATTTAAGGATGAACATGTTTTTTATGAAATGAGAAATATTTCACCACTTCTCATCTACATTAGTGTCACAAAGGCGCTCACGTACTTGACCTCATGGGAGACAACACGTTATTTATCTGCTGCTGAACCCTGTGCTCACTGACAGGGATATATATATAATCTTCCTCACTCTGGTTGTGTGTGTGTTCATGTGTGCATTTTATAATCCCACCGAAGTAGATCTCCTTTTGAGATAAACATGATTTCACTCACAAGCTAGCAAGGTCAGTGGGTTTATATGCATGTATGTGTGTGATTCATAGAGCAATGCAGAGGTCAGTCTGGATTCTCATTTTGTACTCAGTGTTATGGTTTCTTTGAGCCGTAGATTGCTCAGATTTCCCTCTTTCTGGTATCCACTTTGAGACAGTAAACCATGCCTTCATAACTACTCGGCTGGATTACTGTAATGCACTTTATGTGGGGGTTAGTGGTTCCTATATTGCTCAGCTGCAGAGAGTACAAAATGCTGCGGCACGTCTTTTATCTGGTAAATATGAGCACATTTCCCCCATTTTAGCTTCACTCCACTGGCTTCCCATACATTTTAGGATTCATTACAGTTCTTTTATTTGTTTTTAAAGCTCTCCATGGCCTTGCCCCTTCCTACACCCACCTGCACACTCCTCAGTGTGCCTGAAGCAAAACGTAAGCTGGGGGAAGACTGCGCAGATCTTAAAATGTGGAACGACTCAACTCTGCACATCAGACAGGCTGCATCAGTCTGTTTTTAAATCTCTTCTTAAAACTTTTGACACCACGTGAGATGTTGATTTTAGTTTGTGCTTATTTTAGTTTTTAGTGCATGGCTGGTTATTTGTGTTTTAAAGTACTGTGGATTTTAGTATTCTCTGTTTTTATGTCTGTGTAACAGGGCTGTGCAGAGACCTTTGGAGGGGCAGGTGCTCAAAGTCAAAAGGGGGCACATGGAGCACGGATTTGAAACACTCCTTTTGTTTTTGTTTTAACTTCCTCTCCTTACGAGGCATCTCTGCAGAATAAAATATGATTGATAAACTATAATCTAATTATTCTCATTGTGTTGTATTTATACTAATACAGTATATGTGAATAAGCATGTAGGCTACATTGCATAGTTTTAGTGAAATAACCTATGCCTCATTACCTCTAGAAACATTCTGTACAGCACTGTGGTCCTTATGGGAATGTAAAGTGCTTTTATAAATAAAGCTGGATTGGATTTTTCATTTGCTCTACATCTACCGAGCATTTTTTTAAAAGAGACCTGAATGGACACAAATTTGGTTCAAAAGTGAAAGTTAGTTTGAAGATGTTGATCAAACACTTGCATTTAGCACATGGAAAATTAATTCAAGACCTTGAAAGCTGTTTTCATTATTCAGAGCTAACCAGCCACATATATGATATTTTATATTAAACAATAAATGCATCTAAATAACTTCTTCGTGCAAACCACATTTCACCCCCCAGAGAAATATATATTTGGAAAAATATTTCCATATAAACCAATACAGACTCTTACAGGCGGTAATTTGGTGTCTGTTCTAGTCAGACTGTTGTAATCAGGATGGAAAGGTTTTATTGAAGATTAAGGTTACTCAGAACTTTGTACATAGCTTTCTATTGATGATTTTTATTGTATTGATCCTCTAAGGAGACAAGAGAGCACAAACCACCATGAAAGGCTCAGGTTTAAGGACACAGATTAGGCTTATTCTTGTATTTAAGTTGTTCAAATGGACAGAAACCTTCCAATATATAAATAAGCACTTCTAAAAGTAGTGAGTTTCGAAGTCCCAGGGATTTTGTGTTCTGGTTTTGACTTGATCTCTTTCACATCTTGTTCTAGTTTCCTTTTTTGCCATCAGTTTACTTCTTGTACTTTAGTTACGTTGCCTCCTGTTTTATTGTGTAGAGCTTGCACTCATCCATTATTTTTACTTCCTGTGTCACACCTGGTCTTCAGTGACTGATTCCCTCACCTGATCCTTGTTTGTAATCATCTCCCTCAGCATAATTCTCCTTTGTTTAGTAGCAGATCTTCATGTCTGCTGGCCTCAGTAAATCTGTTTGTTAATCTGTAATTAGTACTTTGCTTTTCCTGCTTTGGTGATGCCATTAGTTAGTTATATCAATAAAGCCATTATTTCTTCACCTGCTTGGAAGTCCTGTGTTTTATCTTCTTTCTGCTTCAGCCATGGATTGTGACCAGAATTAGTAAAACACACGAAATCAGTGAGATCTGAATGTAAACTTATTTTAGGTTATAATATTGAAAAATGGTTGATCTTTAACTTTAAGTTTAAAGCTGTTGTTATGTCACGGCTGTGTGGGAACACATTTAAGGATTGAAGATCTTACATTAAAGGTAAAACAAGATCTAGGGGCTCAAAAAAGCTTTGTGAGTCATAACAGCGAGCTGTTAACCCACTTTAAGGCGAGATGAAAGAAATGGTCATTAAAATAACAAATAATCTGGGGAGGGGGTGCACAATCTGAAGAAGAGGAGGAAGAGTTGTGTCTGAAATAGCTTGACTTGGACTGTGGGAGGATTTGGCTTGTCTGACAGTGACTGATGGACTGTTCTTGCTTGGTCAGCAGGTCTCAGCGGGCAGAGCAGAGGCTGAAATGTTGCATATATTGGTTAAGTAATTGGTCCTGCTCAAGGCTCGGATGGATGCCTCCTCCTCTGCTCTCCCCTCTTCAGTTATTACCTGAGATCAAGTCAAACTGTAGAACTTGCTAATATTCAAATTTAGATATTAGTGCTGGTCATTACATTTTGCAACAAGATGTTTAATATTCGGTCATGTTGGCTCAACATCATTCTAACATTCTTCTTTTGCTCTGTTACTTCTCCTGTTTTCCTTTTAATCTTTTTTCTTTGTTTCTGTACTTTAATTTCTTCCTCATCTCTCTCATCTCCTATATTACTCTCCTCTCCTGCTTCCTAAATTAATCTTTTAATTTCTTTTAAATCGGCTTCCCCCTGCTCTCCTCTCTTCTGCCTCCCACTTTATTCTTCTTTCGAAATCACCTTTCGTCTCATTTGACTCTCAATTTCCAGCAAATGTATCCCTCCGTTATTGCACCATTTCTTCTTCATCATTCCTTTTTTGTGTTGTTAATTTATTCTCTTCATCTTATTTTGGTACCTTTGCTGTTTCCTTTTGACTTGTGCCCTTCATCTCCCCTTTAATCCTCATCTCTCCTCCTCTCCTCCAGGCACACATCCCCTCTCCACATCCATCCGCGCCCCCGAGGACAACCCGCGCTCCTCGGCATCCAGCCCGCCTGCGCGTTGTGTGCGTGTGTATCCGTGTGTGCGCATGGACCGCAGGGAGGGGTGTGTGTGCGTGTTTGAGTGCGCACTTTTCCGAGTGTGTCAGGCTGAGAGACAGAGGGAGTCGAGAAGCGGGGACGGAGCGCAGCAGCGGACAGTTTCCTCTTCCACTCTTTCCTCCTGACATCAGATACGATGCTTACTGCTTCAGTTGCATGCTGGCAATAGAACAAAAGGTAAGAGGCATTTCCTTTACAGTTCTGCTCTGTTTGTGTACAGTGTGCGCGCGTGTTTGTTGTGCGCACTTGCTCGATGCGGGCATCAGAGGCTGCTGATTCTGTCCATGTGGAGCTGAGACCGTCTCACTGGAAGTGCTGATGGCGCTTCAAAGCCTGTAGATAGGTTGATTAGGCTTAATGTCATAATCAATAATGTGTGTCTCTGACGGGGGCAGAAGAATCTCTGCTGTGACAGGCAGCTGAGTGCATCTTTGGAAGGATTTGGATGTGTTTCCAAGCTGCTCTGTCACCTTGAAGCATCTCTGTGTCCCGGTTAGGGGGGTTGCGGGGGTGCAGACTACATCAAGCCTCCAGTCCGGCGCGTTCATCATGAGTGCCTCTGAGTTTAATGAGTTATGCCCTGCGTCGCCCCAGAGGGAGTCTGCGCATGGGGAGCGTGAGCGCCGGCATCGTGTGCATAGCGCAGTGATCAACAACAGACTGACATTTGTGCTCAAACTGCCTTTACTAATCCAGAGAAAAAGTTCATTTTAACACATAAGAACGCATTTCTGATTATGTTTTCCATAAAAAAACAGACAACATTTCACGTGACACGAACACAACTGTGACCCAGTCATCTCGGTGCCGTTCCGCTGGTGTAACAGTGGGCTTGTAGTAAATCTGGTGCTCCTGCGCCCCTTGGATGTGAAGTTCTCAGTGAGCGGAAAGACATTTATGGTTGAACTTAAAAAATAAAGCTGCTGCTAAGCAGATAAAAGTGAAAGTGGACGTGCGCGCGTGTGATGAATTTGGACGAAACCATTAAGTCTGCACTCGTTCGTTGTTGCTTCTCGTACATTCAGATCCGTGTTTACAGCTTTAAGAATACCACTCTTAAATATGAGCTCCAATAAGGACTGTTTTTATTTTTTAATATCTGACATTTATTCTTATATCCCATCCTCTTCCGGTTTCTTCGGTCTTTCTCTCAGTCTTGACGCAGAGGAGTCAGTCCGTGCTGGGCTTCCCTCCCGAGCCTCCACCCCCCAGCTACCACCCATTAAACTGTGATCCGTCCTCCCTTATCTCCGTTTTAACGTATTTACTTGCAAGTTCGTTCCGTTGATATTGCGTAAACTGCGCTGAACCCGACTCCTTGTTTGATCACACATGTTTGCTGGGAAGTTTCGGCTATCTATTGCACCGCTTTGAAAGCTTGATGCAGATCCCTGGAATACAGAGAGAAATCTCTGCACATGTGATGCATTGCTTGACACGGTTGCAGCAGCCTGACTGCAGCATCCAGGATGTTCGCGCAGAGCACAGGTGATCCTCCTCCTCTTCGGCTGCAGCGGGGCTTCCCTGGGCTCTCTGTCTCTGCAGTTTTTCGGGGGCTTCCCTTGTTTTCCCTGCACTTGGCTTCAGCCGATCCCCTTCTCCATGAGTCTCTTTGCCCATGAGGCCATGACTCCCCTCCCGTGAGTGAAAGAATCTGACGCAGCAGCAGATACAAAGAGCCAACAGAGTTCTTCTATGTTCCGGGACTCCAACGGGACTTAATGGGATGTTAATGTCATCATGGCTGATGTAAACTTATATCCACGGTAGTTGTTTATAAGCATGGGATATTTAATGAGAAATCAGCCACGTTTAATTATCTGATGATCCACTCGGATTTTTGTCCCTTTTTCTGCAGATTGAAATTAGCTTCTGCATCCCTTTGTCCAGCGAAAACATACCAGACGTCTGCTGAGCAATATCCAATTACTCTATATATTGTCTGATGGATTATTCATTACAATCCATCTCTCTTCCTTCCCTCCATTATCTCCCAGCTCTTTCTCTCCTTCACCTCTCTTCCGAGCTCCCTTGGCATCTCCTCCTATCCCAACATCCTCTTCATCTTTTTCCTCTCTGCATTTGGATCACGTTTCACAAGCCTTTCAGCTGTGCCCGTTTTCCACAACTTCTTACAAACGGAGAGACACACAATATGTCCCTGTTTTCTGCTTCTTTTAAACTTTTTTACCCCGAGGCTCCTAACCTCATACATTTACAAACCACACTTGGGAACTGCACAGGAAAAAACACAGTCCTTTAATGGTGGCTGCTGATAAACTATGATAAAGCGCTTTTAAAGGGCTTTTACACAACATTTTTCTGTCCAACTGGCCTGCTTGGATAATCTATTTCAGATCTGTTACTTTATGCTTTGGTATAACTCCTGAAACAGGAGGTACATGGCGTTATCAGCATAAAATGCACATTAGGTCACAAAAACATGAAAAAGTTCAACATGATGCCATCTCAATCCTCAGAAACAGTTTGGAGGGGGTTTTATTAAAGAATGCTTAGAAGGTGATTGAATCACGTCTGTGTGCCATCATGGGCAAACTTCAACCAATCAGATCACACAGCCAGTTGGTGGCCTGTAGCTGTAATTAATTAAGTATGTCGGTTGTACTTTTGTGTTCTGGTTTGGAGGCTGTCCAGAGGGATTTTAGTGATTCTGATCTCATTAATCCCCAGAATCCAGCTGTCCTGGAAGGTAAGAGTAAAACGGCACAAACAGTCAGATGACTAAAAGGATATTACAACACATTCTCATTACCAACTCAACCCATACTGAACCGCTGCTTGTTCAAGAGCTCTTTACTGTCACTTTCCAGTGAACAGTGAGGTGCAGCAGACTTATCTGCAGTGGTGACTGACACTTTCAGAGCACCCCGAGCTTTCAAATCAGCGTTGAACGCTCCTGACAAAGTATCAGTGCGTGAAGAACTGGGACGAGTTGATGTTGAAGCTGTATTTAAGTGGGGTTGTAGTACTTCTGAGTAGTGAGGAAGAAGGAGAGTGGGATGTAAAACCATTATAAGGTTGTAAAAATGTCAGGAAAAAACTGGCATTGCTGATTGATCAGTGAGTTCTGTGTTGAAGAAAGGATCAGGTTTGGTGCTGCTATGCTTAGCCAGAGGATACTTCTCATATATACACATACGCATCTTTTTTGGCCTGACTTTTATTAAAATTGATATTAATTTTTTCGCACCTATTTTTTTTAAAGCATCTATTTTATGCTTTATCTTTATAATTTCATATATCTGTGTTATTGTATTTATTTTTTTATTTATTTCATCCTATTTTAGTTTATTTTAATGTATGTATTTATTTATTTATTTATTTATTTAATGTTTTTACCTCATCTCTAGTTTAGCGCTTCCTCAGTTTTATATTGTGGGCTCAATAAGATGATCTGTGTATCCTTTGGTCCTAAATGTGAAAATTTAAAGCATTTCTTGTTCTTATACTGTTTGAAATAAAACTTTTTGAATTGATTCTCTGATAAAATAAGATATTTTAGAATATAAGTTTGGGCTGCTTCTTTCTACTGTTTAATCTGCCAAACGATGCAGCTTGAAAGTGTCTCTGTGCATTTATTTTGTTTTGCTCGCATTGGTTGGAATGTTTTCTTGGAATGATTGGTTTATATCCAAACACGATGCATGATTTCTCTTCTGGCTTAGCTTCCATGTTACTACAGTAGCTCAAAAGGGACAAACTAGTTTTAGAGCAGGTCTTCCGTGTTGTTTACAGCCACTAAAGTTTGCCGAGATGCTTGGAGGAGGAAGTTGAGGTTGGTGGTATAAATCAAAGTCTTACTAAGTATAATTGTCTCATTTCTAGTCAAAATATCTCATTACACTTAATATAAGACACAACTGCCAAACAAGTACTATTTCAGCCAGATATAGGGACTTGTTTGAAGACGATACATCTGGAATATCTAGTTAAATGAAAAAGTCTTGAAAACAAATAGTTTTGAGTCGGATTTCATATGAAACAAGCTTTTTTCGACATTTGAAGAGGTTTTTAAGCTAATTTCAAGATCACTTTTAACTCAAAAGTCCCAAATATCACATCTTATTTCAAGAAATCTGGACAAGCCAATTTTTACTAGTTCCATTGGCAGATTTTTTTGCTTATTTCAAGCAAAAACGTCTTGTATTTGTTGTTTTTCTTACTTATTTTTGGAGGGGCATTTTTTCCAGTGTACTCAGTTGGTTTTCACTATTTTTGTGCCTTTAGATGTCACTAAATCTCACATACAGGTCCTTTAAGAACCAAAACCTGGTTCTGCCCTAACAACTCAGCACTGTCTTTGAAAAAAATCCCATTAACAAACAAGGCAGCAGCATCAAACCACCTCCCTGTTGGAGGTAAACACAGAGTGCAGATTTATTAAAGCAGAGCCTTTCTCCAGAGGGATTGTACGATACATCAAATAACACAGAGCAAAAAACAGAGGAAAATAATGTTTTATCTCCTATATCACAGCACCAGTTACTTTCGATCTTCTTTTGTCTCATCACCTAATGATCAATCTTCCTCTTCACTCTTTATCCCCCCCTCTGTCTGATTGCTCTGGTGGGACAGGAACAGGACTGTTTCCGTTCCTCCAGTCGCTCATGCAGAGCCTCTTCTCACAGTTTTTAATGACACAAATGATCTGGTTGATTGCCTGTCTGAGTGGATTGGGAAGAGGCAGGATCATTAACGGAGACCAGGGAGTTTACTGTCGTCAGGCAGAACAGTTGGACAGACGGAGTTAACTCTTGGAGAGCACAAGACTGCAACTTTTTCCCTTTATCTGTAAATCTGAAAATGCTGGAGTGCTGTTGAAGAAGCATCACAAATTGTTACGCAAGAGGTTGGTGAGCAGCAAATAAATGAACAATGAGGCTATTCTCGTGAGAACAACTTCAGGGAAAACAGACCCACAGACTGAGCCTCTGCAGCAATGATGTCTGATAAGATCCTCGATAAAACAGGCAGAAAGCAAATATTATAAAAAGAGAGGGGAAATAAGGGTTAAATGAACTAAAGACAGTTAAAACGTGTCAAAGATATACAAATAAACAACCAAACCAAGCTGGTCTCCCTTCAGAACTAAATCGTAGGTTTACGTTAACAAAGTAATTTTGTATGTGCACGACAAACATTGTATAATACTCTGCAGATCCTCACGAACATTAATAATGATCTCCACTGAATGCAAATCTTTGATAATGTTTGATGTTTCTGTTTTTCTTTTGGGGAAGATTTTTGTAGTAATACATCAAAGAAAATATGACAGTGATACCATCTTTATGCAAAGTAGCATGTTTAAGGTGCTTTTTTACACCTAAAAAACCAAAGCTGATTAAATCAGTAACTACCAGGTACCAAGTCTGTAACCACAACATCCAGGAACAGCATTAAACGGCATCCTACCGGCTCTGGTGGACCATAGTTCCTCATAAGCACGACTCTCTACCATAATAATGGTGTGCTAGTTTATCAATTTTGACTAAACCATAGATGTTCCTCCTGTTCCCAGCCAAAAAGAGATCCCACTCTCCTCTGACCCACAGCTTTCCTGTAACATCTCCACCTCTACCTCAGTCATGGATTCTTCTGCTTCCACTAGTTTGTCTTCAACCCAATCAGGAGATGCTGCTGTCCCCTTTGCCTCCCCCTCCCACTTTTCTGTTTCTAGAAGTCAGGTGAAGAGGCAGTTGGAGAGACTGAACCGGAACAAGGCTGCAGGTCCAGATGGTGTCAGCCCCCGAGTCCTGAAGGCCTGTGCAGAGCAGCTCTGTGGGATTCTGCAACACCTTTTCAACCTTAGCTTGACCCAAGAGAAGGTACCACTGTTGTGGCAGACATCCTGTCTGGTTCTGGTACCAAAGAAAACTCATCCTTCAGTCATCAATGACTACAGACCTGTTGCCCTGACATCCCACATAATGAAGGTCCTGGAGAGACTCCTGTTGACCCACCTGTGTAAGCAAACCAGCACATATCAGGACCCCCTGCAGTTTGCTTATCGCCATGGAGTTGGAGTTGAAGACGCTATCATACACCTGCTTCAACAAACCCACTGTCATCTGGATAAAGCAGGCAGCACTGTGAGGAACATGTTCTTTGATTTCTCCAGTGCATTTAACACAATTCAGCCTGATCTGCTTCGTCTGAAACTCCAGAAGACTCAGGTGGAGGCCTCAACAATCACCTGGATTAATGACTACCTGACAAACAGACCACAGTTTGTCAGACTGAAGAATTGTGTGTCTAACCAGGTGATCAGCAGCACAGGAGCACCACAGGGGACTGTACTCTCACCATTCCTTTTCACTCTGTACACTTCAGACTTCCAGTACAAGTCAGACTCCTGTCATCTACAGAAATATTCAGATGACTCTGCAGTTGTCGGGTGTATCAGAGATGGACAGGAAGCTGAGTACAGAGAGCTGGTGGACCGCTTTGTGGCATGGTGTGGGAACAATCATCTCATCTTGAATGTTAACAAAACAAAGGAGATGATTGTAGATTTCAGGAGAAACAGGGTCAGATCAAACCCTGTTTCCATCATGGGAGAAGAAGTGGAGGTGGTTGAGGAATATAAATACCTTGGTGTTCATGTGGACAACAGACTGGACTGGAGACACAACAGTGAAGCAATCTACAAGAAAGGACAGAGCAGACTGTACTTCTTGAGGAAGCTAAGGTCCTTCAAGGTTTGCAGCAAGATGTTGCAGATCTTCTGTCTGTTGTTCAAGTCTGTTGTTGAGAGCGTCATTTCCTCTTGCGTCATCTGTTGGGGCAGCAGCATCAGAACCAGGGACCTAAAAAGACTCAACAACCTGATAAGGAAGGCTGGTTCTGTTCTGAGGACGACTGTGGAACCTCTGGAGACAATAATGCAAAGAAGGATTTTGCATAAAATCAAGAGAATTATGGACAACCCTGAACATCCTCTCCATGAGACTGTTATCGGAAAACAGAGTCTCTTCAGTCAAAGGCTTCTTCAGTTTGGATGCAAAACGGACCGCTACAGGAAATCTTTCCTGCCCACAGCCATCAGCATCTATAATAACTCCATGATTTAATTGAGTTACATCAACATTTAATTTCCCTCTGGGATAAATAAAGTATTTCTGAATTGAATTTGAATGTCAGGTTGAAACAGCGGGACTGAGAATGAGTTGCCAGCTGTCTTGTAGGCAGATGAAATCAAGCAGTTTAATCTATTTTTTTCCGTTAGTTGCTGCTGTTAGTTTCAGTGCCTCCATATGATGTTATGGTTGATAAATGAGTGTTGAGCTACTCGATTCTGGCAGCCCAGAGCACAGCACCCTCGTTGAAAAGTAGTGCGTGCACTCAGGCGTTGATGGTCTGTTGGTCATCTGCTGCTGGTCCTCTGCTGCTGGACCTCTGAAAAAATATATCCAAAAATAATTCAGAACAGCAGCCCTGTGATGGACTGGCAACCTCACTAAGACGTACTCTGCTTCTCACCCAAAGGCTGGAAGAGGCTCCAGATCCTGAATATGATAAAGCGGGTGTGGGAAATGAATGAATAATAAAAAAAAATCTCTCAGGGATTCTGTTCTGCCTTTGAGATGTTTCTTCTCCTGTGGATCATCTTACCCTAAACTCAGAGTGGAGCTTTGAAAGGCGATTTCAAGGTTTTTCAGCCCAGAACAAGATCTTTCCTAACGTTTGAGGGTCTAAAAAGCGCCATGATATCCCTTTAGTTTTGGATCCTCCCCATGAAGTTCCATCTGCAGAGGAAGGCTGAGCTGTATATTCAGACTGTGTTATGCATTATGTAAATGACCGCTGCCACATGTGACCATGATGTAATCCATAACACAGCAGAAAGAGCCACATCTGAAATCACACACATTCACACGGCAGTAGCAGGGGCGGTTCTGGTCACATACTGTTAAAGCATAATGAGCAATAAATGAATTATGTACAGTTTCTGCAGAGCACGACTCTGAACTGACAGTGAGCTGCAGCTCTGAGTGACTCCTCCAGCATGCCGTTTTTGCAGAGTTGGTATTTGTAACCAACACACACAGAAAAAAAATGCACATGTTATCGCTTTAGTGGTAAAATCTTTCAAATACAACACGTGTCCTGTTGCAGCTTCATGGCTGCAGCCTACACACTGCTCTACACGAGTCTCTGCTCTGGCAGCATCTCTAACCTGGAAGGATGCCACTGAATCTGAGAGGTCAGAAAAAGAAACTGTTTAACGGGGTGATCACTCAAAGGTCTCATGGCGTCCAGCAGCCCAACAGACAGACGAGGACACACAGATGCATCATTTATGAGCTGCTGCACTGACGACCCGCTGAGAAGCAGCTCCTGTTTGTCTGCTGTGACATCACTCATCACCATCATCAGATCTGTCTGAGATGCACGAACACACACTTCTGTATATAATGTGTCGTATTCTTGTCGAGTGTTTCCAGCAGCTGTGCATCCTGGGCTGAGCTGAGCTGTGTGTCAGATGTCTCAGTAAGTTTCACTTTCTGTGCCACCACGTTACACAACCAGCAGAGCAACTGGGAAACATTTCCGCTGATGTTAGTCCTCTCACCCTTCTGGCATCCAGACAGTCTCTGCAGCTCTTTCAAGCTTCCTCCTTTCCCTCTCTAATTCTAACACTGAACCTCCGCAGCCATCTGTGCTGCTCTCTTTGATTTCCACTGAATTAACACCTTATGTTCTCGCTTTCTCATTTATATAGGTCATTCCATACCAGCTCACTCTCACGGTTCATGTTCTGGATCTTTCTGAAATAAATTCAAATGAATACTTTGGAAGACTTTGGAGAATCCTAACTCTGTAGCCAATAAGTTTTTAAGCTATAAATCTATTTCTTATGTGAAGTTAGACTCTTGGAGTCGCTTAATTTTCACTGGTTCAGTGATCAATATAATAAATCACTTTTACCCCAATTAAAAATCCCCAATTTTCAGAGTTATATTTCTTTCTTTTCTTTCTGTTATTACAGCTCTATGCAGGGCTATGAAAGACTTGTGGCTTGTTAAAGATGCTTCCCGTTTGGGAGTGAGAGCGCTCATCTGCCAGTCAGAAGTTCGGTTTGATCTCCGGCTTCCCTGGATCGTATGTGTCCTTGGGCAAGACGCTGAACCCCACGTTGCCTACTAATGCGTCCATTGGTGTGTGAATGTGTGTGAAAGGAAAAAAGCTCCGTGTTGCCTGTAATATTGTACACACTAAGATGTGCTGTAGGGGTGAATGTGAACAGCTTTAAGCGCTTTAAGTCGTCAACTGGCCTAGAAAAGGGCCATATAAATACTGTCAATTTACCATTTTAGACAAAAAATGTAGAATAAATCAGTGTTTCAGATAAATCTGCAAGTATGAATCAAATTTACAAGTTCAAGTCAATGCTGAGGCCAAGGCTGAAAATACATAGAATATATACAGATAAAGACATCAACATGAAGGCAGCAAGAGGACTGTAGCACCAACTTTCCACTCGATATAAAGTTTCCTCCTTAATTGGTTGACAATTTGACTCGTGATCTGTGAGTCAAAGCGAGCATCTCCACTGGGTGCTCACATAGGGTAGAAAAGGTGAGACATTTAATTAATTCAAATAAAGGGATTCAATTTTCAAAATATATGTCCCCTTCCCAGCACCTTTCACATTCATATATCTAGAATTGATTTAGTCCTGTATAAAAACCCTTTTTATGGTTCTTTTTATTCTTCCAAAAAGGATTCTTTCTAATTGTCTTGCAGCTTCATGGGAAAATATGAAAGATGTTGTATTAGTTTTTATTTATATGATATTTTAAAAAAGTTATTTGTCCTTTATTTGCTGTTTTTCTTTCTTTTGGATTCATTCGATTGGAAGTTTTTTCTATTCATGTTTGACACCTGCACTCCTCAACCACTTTATTAGCTACAACTGTGACTTTTTAATGCAGTTCCAAGCAGCAGCTCGGCCCCAAAATTGACTGTTACACAGTGTTGTCAAAGACTAAAATAATGTTTCATCATGTAAGATTCATGAACATTCACTTAACACTAAATTTTGGCTGAACCTGACAGGTGCGTCACCTGTTTTCTGAGCATTTCATCTTTTTCCGCGCTCCATCAGGCCGTTTCTTAGCCTCCTTGTCAATAACTTGTTTCCCTTTACCATCATTTAACTCTGTTCCCACACTCGACTCCTCCGCCCGTCAGTGCTATCTGTCATCTCAGATGTGTTAGTGTGCAGGACGCTGCAGTGCTCTTGTGTGGGCAGGTGAAGTTTGGATCAGCTCAGAGTAGACTTGAAGAAGTAGATTTGAAGTGATTGTTGGGACTCTTGGCTCACCACAGATGAAAGACGCCTACTCGCTGACCCTTTCTTTCCTAATTCAGCATGTTCTTTTTTGTTTAACTTCTGAGCCAGAAGTCTAAGCCTCTAATCCTCTCCAATCTGTTTCATTTCCCTGGGTATTTGACTTAATATAAAGATATTTGACAAGAAAGGTCTACAGCTACGCTACTGATCTGTGAAGCAAGAGCCTGTGTTACAATGGCAGAGTAAGATGGGTTAGCTCAACTTAATTTAACCTGGTCTCATGGTAAAACATGAATGAAAGCCATTTTATTCGAGCAGATGGACACATATTCTGCATTTTTTTTCAACAATATCTTTATTGGTTTTTATTTTTTAACACAGCAACCCACCGCTGGGATAGGCTCCAGCTCCCCCGCAACCCGACCGACGGATTAAGCGGGTATAGAAAATGGATGGATGGACATAACAACCCCAGAGCTGAATACTAGGACAATGCACAAAGATATATCATGTCAGCCCATCCCTGTTCGACCATCCATTCCTACAGAGTGTGTACAAGTCAAGATAAGGAAGAACAAATGCAAACCTTCTGTATATTATAAAACAGACACAAATGAAAATAGCACAGAACGTTATTGTTGCAGAGAGGGGGTAAATAATAGCCACTGTACAGTACTTTAGCTGAGAGGCTGGAATAAGAAGAAAGAGGTTAAAAAGAAAATCAAAGTGAATAAAAATAAAGAAGAAACACGAAAGCTTCAGGCTTATATAAATATAAAAAGATTACTCTATTGTGGATCCTGCGTTCACATATGTTAGAAAACCACCCCAGATCTTTTGAAACTCTCCAGGTTTACCCTTCAAGTTGTACATAATCTTTTCACTTGGTATGCACAATGCTAGTTCATTTGTCTATTGAGCAAGTGTAGGTGTTGATGCATCTTTCCAATGCATCGCTATACATTTGTTGGCTGTGATGAGGGCAGTTCTCATAAATTTGAGATGTTTTTTTAATTGACTTTCAGCATAGTTGTGTTGCCCAGGAGGATTATATTTTGCATTTTCTAAAGGAACACCAAAGTGTTTCAGTTAAATCTGTTTAGAGTTTAAAAAAACAACTCAATCATATCATTTAGTTACAAATGTATTAAACTTTGTAATCCAATGATGAACCGGCAGCATCAGCCAGCAGTGACGCTGTCAGTCATGGATCTACCGAGGCTGCTGTAGCAAAATCTGAGGTGTCCTGTTGAATCATCGTCTTTTCCTAAACTCTTTTTCTTGTCTTGTGAAAATCGTCATGGCTTATTGAGAGATGGTCGGAAAAATTCTAAAGGACAGCAGAGTCTGCAGCACTGACACTTCAAGTGTTCAGTAAATATTCTGCAAAAAGATACTTAATCGAATGCAGTCTGCAACAAATTGGACATGATGCAGAAGATTGTTTCATCGTCAAGGAAAGACAAATAAGAAAAGTGCGATGAGGTGTCGTCACTTATACTCCTTCTGTGTCCATGTTTATCTGCATGAATCACAGTCGGTACAACTGGATGGAAATAATCAAGCGTTGCTATGAAAGTTTCCTTTCTCTACTAAAAGAAGGTCTGGTGCTTTCCTCATCATTTAGAGAATCAAACAGCTCTTATCTTGCTGCTACACGGATATTTCAGTCATTTAGGAAGCTTCCTTAGCAAACTAGATGATTTGACCCGTAGAGCATCGATATTTCTTCTTCCTGATTTCTATGCCAGCCGTAAAAGCTCTACAGATGTTTCAGGATAAACTGCAATGAACTTTTCTCGTCAGGCATCTAATAATTGTGCATCCGTTGGTGTTATTGGTGATATATTTTTTTACACGCGTTGAAGAGCGATTTAACTGAAATGTGATGACTTTGAGAGTGGGTGTTTTCTTTCAGGTTTCCATCAGTTTTTCTTTATTTTGCAGATCTGGCAGGAATGGTCATGAATCAACAGATAATAATTATATCTGTTTTGTTTTGATCTGGAAAAAAAGAGATTTATAAGATGCATAAAATGTTCTGAGAGTGTCTGTTTAAGGCCAGCGATGATGCTAACTCTAAGAAAGTCGTTTTTTAATGCCTAAGCCGAACCGAACAGAGAGTGAGAATAATTGTGAACTTTGAATTGAAAACTCAAGATTTTTAAAAAGTACTCAGTTAGACGGGGATGATCTCTGGTCTCCTGGATGTTCACATGTATATCTCCACCTTCATTTCATGCCAGGGGGATGATACAGGGACACTCCTGTGGGTTGTATTCAGGAAGTGGGGACCACCCACTCAGATGGTCACACAAGTTAAAAGTTAAAACAAGAACTCAACCACCAACATACAAATATCTGTAACAGGAAGATTTTTTAGAGTGAATCAGCATCCAAGACAAGCCCCTAAAGTGTCAGTATTTTTGTAATCAAACCTGCAAAGCTCAGTGTTACATCCTCTGATTCGGGATCCTCTCACATGTCTTCCTCACAGATTCAATATCTGCCAATTTATTCCTCACTCGTCCTCCTCCTCTTCTGCCCTTCGTTTCTTCTCTCCTTCCCACACATCAACCAGCCTCAAGCCGCCATGTTCCCACCACTTTACCTCCGCCTGTGATTGATGGGAAGTAAATCTGTCCACTCATGCATTTCCCATCTCTCTGGAGGGTTTAACAGAAGAAGAGATATTTGTGGTTAGTGATGTCATACAACTGCAGTCACTCCAAAATGTAAAGCCAGGCTCATTTAGAAATATGACCTTCAGTTGTGGATGTTGCACTGCTTTCTGTTTGCACATTTTCATGCTGTGAGATGTTTACAGAATTCAAATTGATCACAGCAGTCTGAACCAATCTTTCCATGTGCCAGATATTCACTGATCCAAATCCACTGATACCGCCATGTTTGATACTGAAGCGTATCCTTTTTCTGCTCAGTTGCTTTGTTTCATCTGAATGTTTCTCATCTTTTTCATGAGCAGATTTCTGAACAAACACACACAAGCTGTCCAGGTACGACAGATTGTGCTGCTCTGTTTTGACACAAGAGAGAAACGGCACCCACTGAGAAAGGCGTCGTGCTCCAGGACATCACCCGACTCGCACATGAGCGCACACATGAACACACAGATGCACCCCACAGGTCCACCCACATACAGTCATTGGTCCAAATCCAGGAACTGTGCCACCAGCTGTCCCCTTATTGGCTGTTGTGTGTGATCTAAGATGTGTGTGTGTGATCTCTTTCCATCAGCTTCTCAGACTCTTTCTTGTTCACATCACATCAGAGCTCTGAGCTGGATGACTCTCAGAGCCACCGAATGAAGAGCTGGTTGAATATCTTGTATCATAAGTGCAACAGCCTGAAAATGATCTCATGGGTTGTTTGTTCATGACGGCCAAAATGACCTAAAGGAACATCGAGTTCATGAACTGAACAATCGAGTTTTTTTTTCTTCCTTAGAGCTAGAAATTATCTTTTTTTCTAGCCTGAAAGCATCACTAGACAAGCTACAGTTGTGGGATGTAATACCAGTGTCATAAAAACAAATCTCTGTCTGAGCCCTGCACATGCACAGCCATGCATGTAAATTTATAATGCTACAGGACATAACAACAATAGAATAGAAATAGAATAGAATAGAAAAATACTTTATTCATCCCCCAATGGGGGAAATTGAAATTAGTCAAGTAGCTCAAAAAAATTATTAATATTTACAATGATTGTATATTAACAACAACAATAATAATACCAATTCTAATAAAAAATACTACTACAAATTATTAATAATAATGACTAAATAAAAATAAATAAATAAATAAAATAAAAATATATGATGTGACTATGAAATATGTGATGAACAGACACTCACAAAAAGACAAAACAAACAAAATAGCTAAAAAAAATATAAAAATGTTCAAGTTTGTTTGTTCTGTAATTTGCCTTCTTGAAAGATTTTAATGTTCCGAATGTGCGAAGTTAGTACATGTTTATTTTACAGCGCCACGCATGCTAGTTAACAGAGAACCTCCAGAAACATTGCAGTGAAATTGTCTGTGGATTAACACCTTCCATCATCCTGTCCTTTGTTATCTGGAGAGATGTAGGAAGCAGAAGTCATCACGCAGTGCACATTTAAACTGTGGCTGCATCTGTGCCATGAACACAACAAGGAAAACATATTTACTGAGTCTTTATCGTGAAACTATACCATTTTGTGCCAGGGACCGATAGAGCTGGAACTGGGTTGTGTTTTCAATCAGCAGTAAACTGAGGAGGGTTAAAACGATGTTTCTATGTTACATAAAATGACTTGTTACATTTTTCTATTTGGTATTTTTATTTTTATTATTCAGGCCAACTGAGACACAACACTTTATAGAGACTGAAGGGTGACGTTTTTATTTAACTTTAATGTGTTAATGCATCTGAAATGTATTATCTCCGAGCAGGAAACTTCATTTTATTTTAGTCTGGCCAACAAGCAAACTGGCAAAAGGTGTCAATCAACCCTTCAGTAGTTGAACACTGTGTTTTGTTCTGGTTCCACCAGCTCAGCGTTGGTCATTATAATTAGACTGAAGTCCTTATGAGCCACTGTCTCCTCAAATCATCTTCACAAGCAAACACACACACACACACAAGCTGGGGTTTGATAATGCTTTTTATAAGTCATCCAGCCTCCTCATACCTCCACTCTGTGACCACATCAGAGCCTGATGGGACGCTGAATGTCTGCGTATTCTTACCATGTCTTATACACGTGTGCATAGGTGAGTGCGCTGTTGTGTTTGCAGTTTGTGTCGTCATGTCTTGATATTCTGCAGCCTGGTGCGTTTTCCATTCAGCCCTCAGCGGCTGCAGCAGATTGATTTAATTAATTGAGACATCACACATCAATTTCAGCAGCAAATTGAGGTTTCAGACCCTTTTTAGCAGGGTGGTTCAAGCACAGAAAAGTAATGTTCTTTCTATTATTCCTGCTGTTACAGAGCTGTTAGGATAATTTATTTCCAGCTCACAGCAGAGGGGAACATAGCTATACAAAATGCATCAGAAAACACTTCACTGTAATAGTGCACGGTAACTTCTGGGGTGAAGTGTAAGGTGTTACTGAATGTTCTCGTAAGACGTAAGAAGAACACATGGACATATGGTCATTAGTACAGTCATTTGTTACCAAGATGAGCGCGTTATACATGATGAAAACCTGTAGGCTCATGCGATGTTTGGCGTGCAAATTTAGAAATAAACATGTTACGTCCTCAGGAGTCTTTAATTTGGATGCTATTGTGTGGAGCATCTAATTTGCAGGAAAAACCTGTTAAATTTGGTCATGGATAAGGATTACACCCCTTAAACTTGCAAGCACTGGTCCCCGTCTTTGTCTGAGCAGTTTGCCCAGAGTAGTAAAGACGAATTATGTTGGCTTTTATCTGAATATGACTGCAGAAGCCTGAAGGATTGTGCCTCCATAGAGTCTCTTGGTCACTGTCTCTTTTTCATGTGACGGATAATTATTAGATACAAAGTGGCGTCCTGAAGCTGACGACTCCAGCAAGCTTCATCATATGCTACAGATTAGATGCAGACACATGCTGCAGAACCCTCTGGATATAATTATGCAACTCTGAGCTCACTGTTCTTACTGGTGGGATGTTTTGCTCCTCAGACAGTTGTAATGCCGCTCCACTCTTGCTACATACCTGATCTTAAAACTCTGTGCGGTGGAATCGAGGCGTAAAATTTCTATCTTTTCTAGATTTTGCAGGTATTGAGGTGGGATTTGAAGATAAACTTTAGGCTGAAACCACAGAACTGCAAAGCAAGGAGGAGAACTGGTAGAAAAATCAGAACTCACATAAATTAAGTATTATTATTAAGATTAAGATCAACGGTGAGTTGTTTACTGTCATGAGGGACTTATAAAGAATACAAATGATTATTACAGTGAAAAAGGTTGCAAATAAGACTAAAGTGAAGGCTACAACTCAATGCAGTCTCAGTATCTACTCGATATTCTAAATAAAGGTACATTACACTGATCAGCTATAACATTACAACTAATACTGTGTAGGTCTCCCTTTTTTCCGTTCAAACAGCCCAGACAGCCAGCCCAAGCCTCCATGGGGCCCTAAGCAAAATTGGATTTTGGGGCCCTCTATTTCTGCCAATAATATTCCTGTTGATCATTTAAACTATAAACTCATTGCGGCTCTAGCAGTGTTGTTTACATCCTATTGTCAGCCTGACATGTCTTTACACATTTAAGGGGTTGGCCCAGTTAATAACACAAATAATACCAATGAATGAATAAATGATGTCCAGGGTGCCACATATGGTTTTTAATCGCAAAATTCGGCTACAAAAGCGCCCTGGGGTTGATTTACACAACATTCCATATGATAAAGCATTGTATTTACCGTAAATGTGTCACCTGGTTTATTATTTTTGGTTTAAAAAAACTGCAGGCGCTTAGCTCGGTTATGCCTCGGGCCGTCTCTGCTGGAGAGGTCAAGTCAACACCCCAAACATGCTGTTGTGTTCCTCCCACTGTTTTTTCTGTGTGGCAGTGCGCATCATCCTGCTGAAAGAAGCCATCAGGGAATACAGGTTCCATAAAGGTGTGTATTTGGTCAGCAACAATGTTTAGGGAGGTGGTGCAAGGCCTTTTCATGGGTCGTTTGCACCTTGTCAATGATATAAATATGTCCTTATTAGCCCATTAGTTTTCCTCCTTGGTAATTCACACATGCCAAATAGAGGTGTCCCAGCCCTGCATCAGTGTTAGTCGGCCTCACTGAATCAGCTGAATGATGACAGCATTGTTGGCTGGCTCATACCTCTTTTGCCTCTGTTACTGCCTCCCTTGTTGGCTCAGAGAAGCTTTACGATGTGGATGCACGACGCAGTCCTGGCTTGAATGCCACACAGGAAAAGACTTTGAGTAACGTCTAGTTGAATTATAACTAGGGCTGGGCGAGTTAACTCGTTGTTAAAATATCACTTAAAGGCACAACACACAACTGATAGCAGCAAGTCATTCAAGGAAACAGACAGTGGAGCGAGGCTTCTACATAAAAACTACAGAAAGATGCTGATGTTAAAAGTGTGTTTGCACAACAAATGTTATGGCACTTTCATTCATATGGCAGCACATTTAAAATAAAACTAAATGCTAAAAGCTATACACTACTTTTGAATTCATTTTTGGATTTTGCGTACAAATGCGATTAATCGTGATTAATCAGGGAAATCATGTGATTAATTAGATTAAACATTTTAATCGTTGCCCAGCCCTAATAATAACACAAGATCATCCAAATGGTGTAAAAGAATACATGATTCCACAGACCGGGTCGCCTTCTTCCACTGATCCCTCGTCCAGTTCTGATGCTCATATGATCTTCAAAAAAGCCTAAACTGGTCTCTCAGTTGTCTGCTGCATAACACATATGCGCTGTTCAAATTGGCCATGATGGGCGTAGCTGTATTTAAATTTGTTAAGTTTTAAACTTTTTTGCAACATTTCGCACCTTTATAGTTTGCAGTTTATGTACCTCTTTTATACTTTTTATCTTGTAAATATGCATTTTGCACTTATTATGCCCCTCACCCAAGTGTACCTACACTGGTGCGTTTCCCCTGCAGGAGCAGTTTGTTTGGTTTTGTTGAGGATTTTTTTTACTGCAGTGGGTTCAGAGCTAGGATCTGTCTCATTGTTACTGACACGCAGCTCTGAATCACGTCTCACACACATCCCGCTCAAAGTCAAACACAGTTGCAGTTAATTTATAACCAATTTTTTTTTTTTCTTTCGGAGCCTCTTTATGAATCATGCAAACAAAGATGTTTTAATACTTTAAAAAGTACACCCACATGGGCACATCAAATGCACTCATACGCCGTGATGTGTGTGCCGGCAGGAGCGATTGTTTTGTTATGCTGGTAGTTTTGTGTTCGGGGTTTGCTGCTCTTATCAGGCGGCCTGCCTGCTCCTCCCGATAACACTCTGTTGTTATACTCGCTTGCTCTTTCAGCAGCGCACTCACAACTACAGTCCGCTCTGCTGTGAATTCTGCTGTGACTTAGTTGGCAGGCATGTCGGTGGTGGAAAAGAGATGAAAAGTCATGATGCAAGAAGGACATTTATCAAATATAACTGCTGATGTTTTTCTAGGCCCAGCCACTAAGTTATGGGGATTTGCTGCTTTATTCCAAATTGTTGAACAAAACAACAATGTGAGGGCATCACTTTGCGCTCTTTTGAATTATAATAGAGATTTTTACCTGTTTAATGTTTAATGAAAAATTTGCCTTCTTTCTTTTCATAGCACAAGTCATCTGTTATAACTGCTTTTGCTACTGATGTCGGCTGTTCTGTGACATTTATCTTTAAAGTCAAAGTTGTCTGCTTTTTCATGATCAGTCAGGGCGTCTAGCACCTAAAATGCCATCTGTGAAAGATATGTTCCTGAAATTTTGGAAAAGACAGCCACATTTCGAAGGTCCTAAACAGTTATTTCCTTGTTTTTTGTTAACACAAATTATTTAAATAGTTACACGTTTCTTTGACATTCAAAATCATTCTCTTCATTGAGCCAAGTTGTCTGGAATTGTGACACAAAACCCAAATTTCTTGTTTGAAAACAGTTTAACATTTAGATTCCAAGTGGGCCATAAATGGGCTAAAAAAACTGGACCTATATGATGTTCCATATTGGCCTCATTTAAATTTCTCACCAATAGGCTTTTAAGGAAGCTTACTGCTAAAATATCTTTTATATAGCACTTTGTTCAAATATGAAGTGCAATACAAATAAAATTATCTTTATTATTATTATTATTATTATTATTATTATTATGTGGTTAGCTTAAATGTGCCCCAGATAAGATGCCCATGCCCATTTATTACCACTGTACATCAGCATAGCCAATGTGGAACCCCTCAACAATCCCATATTGCTGATTTTTAACCCACTTGGGCGCCACATTCAAATGCTGACTGAGCAGTGAGCTGCAGGAGAAATTTGCACCAAGCCGTGTGCCTGCAGGACTGATATCTCAAAAATTCCTGCTTCAATGTGGAGTTACCAAACAACAGTGGAAGAACCTGAACTATTTTCCTTTGCTCTGCTGCTCTCCTGAAAATCGATTAAAGTGGAGACAGTGGATGCTTTTCATTACTATGACTTGTTTCCTCTTTCTCTTTTTCCCCTCCACCAGCCCTGTTTTCAGTCCCTCAAATGCACCTCACGAGACAAAGAACAGGGAAACAGGAGTCTGTAGAGCAAGAAAACGCACATGTATCTTATTCAGTAATCCTGTATTAGGTCATGTGACATATAAATCCAGTGTCTCCACACGGAGTGCTTATTCTGACTTTGCTTTCGACAAACACGATAGAACCAAAGAGTTCTCATTTGGCAGTTTCGGCTCCTCCATCTTCACGTCTCCTCCTCGCATTTCTCTCACATCCTCGCTTGAAAGAGTTAAGACGTGAGGAGGCACATAAATGTTATTAAAAGCAACCAGTGTGTCAGACTGAAGCTGGAAACGAGGGTAACAATGTGAAAACAATTCACAGCTTACTGCTGGATATTGAATATGTGCAGCAATATATGAAAAAAGAACTGGAAGAACTGTAGGTGGAAACTGAATATATTACAAAAACAAAAGGTTCTGTTTTAAATTCATACAAATTGAAATGTGCAAGTGTTGCCATATAAAGCATCCCATCCCCTGCAGTGTGATCTTCAGAACTAATAATACAGATGCCTGTAGATCGAAATCCTGTGGCAGATATTTCCCAAAATTAGAAACTGTACGTTTTGTTTTCTCTTGTTCAGGCATGTTTGTGGTATCTAAGTGGCCTTTGTGCTACCAACCGGGAGTAAATGGACCATGAAGGAGGAATAAGTGAAACTGCAAACGAGAGGGGGCAGAATGTTCTGGATCGAGAAAAGAGGAACATTAAGGAGAATAAATGGATGTCTCAGAAACATGCATCATGTGAAAGAGGACAGGAGTGTGTTGTTGCTCTAATTATAAAAGGAAACCTAGAAAAGTGCTGAGTCCTCTATTTCACAGCCATTAAGACAAGGTCATTTAGTATGTGAGGACACACAAAGCCATTACCAGTTAAAGTGATACTCCGGAGTAGATTCAACCTGGGGTCATTTGAACCGTGATATCCAGCCAAGTAGCCCACACGCAGTTTTTTCGATATTGGCTGAACATCAGCTGAGTTACTGAGTTATCCCGAATAGCTTCGTACAAGGGTTAATGGATCCTGGTCCGTATCTCCAAAATTACCACACTAAAATCACATGCCATGACACCAAACTTCTACAGTAGTACAAATATGGTCTGTACTCGCAAAGCGATGCATTTGGAAGTTTGAAAATAGTCCAGGAGTTTATTATTATCAACACAAGCCTGATAGCTTCTCTGCAGCTAAAGCTGCGTCGACGTCACTTCAGAGAGCTGGGAGCTTCAAAATAAGATGAGGGTTGATATACTACTGTAGACAACAAAGTATATGCTATATTCTACATGTTTTTTTTTATGAATTTTTATGTTGTAGAGTTGTGAAGTTATTTTATCAATGGAGAAATTGAGCAGCCTTGCTTTGTTGTCTACAGTAGTAGATCAACCTTCATCTTACTTTGAAGCTCCCAGCTCCCTGAAGTGACGTCGACGCAGCTTTAGCTGCAGAGAAGCTATCAGGCTTGTGTTGATAACAATAAACTCCTGGACTATTTTCAAACTTCCAAATGCATCGCTTTGTGAGTACAGACCATATTTGTACTCCTGTAGAAGTTTGGTGTCATGGCATGTGATTTTAGTGTGGTAATTTTGGAGATACGGACCAGGATCCATTAACCCTTGTACTAAGCTATTCGGGATAACTCAGCAACTCAGCTGATGTTCAGCCAATATCGAAAAAACTGCGGGTGGGCTACTTGGCTGGATATCACGGTTCAAATGACCCCAGGTTGAATCTACTCCGGAGTATCACTTTAACAACAGAGAGGTTTGCACGGGGGAGCAGTGGGCCTCCACAGCAGAGACATTTTATAGCTTATATTTCATATTGGTTGCTTTGATTTCAGTTCATATGGATTCCGTCCAGGCTGTGGAAATACCTTTACAGAGATGCTCAGGAAAAGACTCTTTGAATACGTCCTCAGGGAAATCCTTCAGGGGTTACCGCAGGAGCATGGAGTTTGGGGGAGGATCGCTGTGTGTCATCCAGCCCTTGTATAAGCAAAGTAAGAGCTTTGTCTGTATCCTTGGCACACATTTAGGATATTTGCAGTGCCTGTGGGACTCTGCAAAGTTTGTTCCGTTGCATCTGACTTTGTGTGTGACATTTCTCAAGTTGTGGCCAAGGAGAGCAGAGTGTTCAGTTCAGGAGCCTCAGAATTGTGTCTGCTCGTCTTCAGGAAGGTGACCCCCTGCTCCACCTGGGGGTGGTTTGCAGCCAACTGTGGAAATGTGCGTACTGAAAGTCAGCGCCTCAAACCTGAGGCTATGGGACAACCAAAAAAAATGGTTGATAGCTCTCTTTGAGTTTGGGGTCAGCTAATTCCTAAACAGGAGAGTTCAAGTATCTCAGAATCTTGTTCAGGATTGACAGAACAATGAAGGATGAGATGGACAGAGTTTGGTGTGGGTACATTTTGATTTACTTCAATGGTCACAAGAGATGGGTCGTACCTGTATGAATAAGTTACCTCAGTATTATGGCTACACCTTAAAGATGGGTTAAAGAGCTGAGTCATGCTGCTTCTCCTTCACATTCAGTGTAGACTGTTGTAAGGGTTGATGCGTCCTCGTTACCTACCTTTGGAGGTTTTTATGGGTAGAATTAAGCTCTGAGGTCCAGATGGAATCACTGGGAATGTAAAATGGTCCATCCAACGCATTTTAATCCCGTAAAGTTCTTTACATCTTTTAAATAGATAAAAGCAAATGGATGGATGGATTATGGTTTTTCCACATTATGAAAATACTGTAAGTCAGATATGAAAATCAGCTTGAGATAGTTTTCTGTGCTTGCTAACAAAACATCAAAATGTTTCTTTGCCCTTTTTGACTCTACGCTGTCTGCTTCCTATTAAAGACCTGCAGCAAATTTATTTAATTTGAAAAAGGTTCAGAAATGTCCTACAACAACTGCAGACTTATATTAAGTAGACGTTACTTAGAAGTGAATAATTGGGGACTGTTTTCAGTGGTGAAATAATCCACATTTTCTGCTCTACTGTGTGTTTGCAGCCCTGGAGTCCAGGTAAACAGTGTGTGCATGTGTGTCTTCATAGTTATGGAGGGCCATGTCATTTAGTGCATCAGGGCGGCTTTCAGATTTTAATGACCTATGCAGCTCTTTGTACTGGAGTAAGATCTGTCTACACTTGTGCTAGCTGTAATAATTTCATACAGACCGACAACAAAAATTAAATTGGAGGCAACGTCAACAGAAGCTTGAAGCTGTGAATGAGTTTGGAGCAGAAAAGGACAGAAAAAGATTGTTGCTGGATGACTGAAGCTTCCTGCTGTGTTTGTGTGATATGAAGTAAACTTATATGCTGTAAAAGCAACAGCTGATGTTGTGTAATTCGGTTCCTGATGTTTCTTTCTGCAGTGTGACACTCAGTTGAGTCTCTCTTGGTTTGGGGGTTTATGTGAAACAGAATTATTCATTAGAATTATTTAAGACAATAAGAACCATGAGTCTGAGTTCAAATGGATTTGTTCAGCCGGTCATAAAATTATATCACAAACCACAATGTCACAACACTTTATGCCTTTATGAGCCACATTATCAACAATATATTGACACAGTGTTATGACTTTTAATCAGTGCACTTTCCATCACTGCTCCTGCTCTGACCTGCTGACTCTTATTGATGAAGCAGCATGAAATTAATGTTTGAAAAGTTGCTCTTACCGGCCCGGGGTTTCCAGGTGGTGAAAGTTATTCATTGTTTTTAAAAGCTCAGAATCAGTGTGGTGCTGCAGATCATAAAGGACCTTAGATCCTCAAATCTGGCTGTTTTGGTTAAAAAGTCTTTGTATAAGTACTACAATTAACATTATATCCATCTTAAAGCTGCAGTTCACCTGTGACAGTCTTCAAATCACTTTTTAATGAACAAAAACAGCTTGCAGGGTGGGCCTAAACTTTCAGAGCTTGTGACGAGGAACAGGCTTGTCCAACTTTTAGCATTTAGTAACACATCATCAGCAGTTTGCTAAAATGGTCAATTTGAAGGCACCTTGAGAGCAGTCACATCTGGGCCAGTTTTTGCACTGATGGCTCAGTTACGGCTCCAGAAGTGACCCAAAAGTCATGATCCGGCTTTGATTTAAGGCTATATATTGGTGGATTTGTGGCTGAATTTAAGCAGCCACACTCATCATGAGTAAAGAAAGTGATTCAAGACTCATTGTGTACAAAAATACTGTAAATGTGGGCATTGTTTGGTTCAAATACTTTTAGCTATCTGGAAATGATCTGTTTGATCTCATTTCACTTTAGTTCAGAGGCCCTCTGGCTGTTTTGCTTGTGTGTAAGTGTGTGTCTCTGTGCTCATAAACCGAAGGCTCAGTTCACAGCGTGCATTAACCCTGCCGTGTCCTCCTTTCTGCATCTCGAGCAGAGCCACAAGCCCGGAGCAGCGTTCACTCAAACAGTTTTACACCCCAAAAAGCTGTGGATTAGGTCCCTCACCCATCTGTCATGTTGCACTGCTGTGTTACTACGGAAGCTCAGAAGGTACAAGCCACACACCAGCTTTACAGCAGGCCTTTGGCATTTTGTGCAGCCATTTTAGTTTAGGGCAGGTGGAGATATTTGTCTGGTGTTAATTTTCCACAGACCTTCTTCACAGCAGCACTTTTGATGTCATTTCAGAAAACGTGCATGTGAAGGTCCTGCAGCTGCTGGTTCACAGTTAGTTTACTGGGCCACTGGAATGAACTTGGCAGTTAATGTCATTAATTCCAGCTGGACTTTTTGAGCCCTGACATCAAAGCATTTGAAGAATCTATTTCACCTGCAATATGTCTCAGCAGTCTGCAGAGTGGACCTTAAAGCTTAGTTCTCTCCTTCTTGATAAATCACAGCAACAGACTTGCACTGAGTGTAAAAACATCTCAAATTGTCTTATTACTCTGATACAAACAGAGGGAAACTTAATTTGAAATACATATCTAACCAAATACTCCCAACATACCTGTACCATCTAGTGGCCTTTATACCTGCACATCATCAAATGTGTGCTTATCTAATCTAATAGAGGCTATAAAGGCTGTACTAAAATGTTAAAGGTCAAAAGATCTCATGAAGTGAAAAGCAGCAGCGGCAGAAGCAGTAAATGAAGCAGTCCATCACCTTCCATTTAAAGGTCACCACCAGGAACTCTGAACATACAGCTCAGTGTTAAGAAATGACAAGTTCTGCCATTTCTTAGGGACTGAAAAACATGTAGATACTAAAAAGAAAAAAGAGGGGAAAAGACAGACTCAGTTTCTTCATTTTGCATTGACATTGTTGATTTTTTTTTTTTTTTTGTCTTTCAGTGATGTCAGTCTCGTGTTTGTCTATCTTTGTGTCATCATTTCATATTCAGCAGAAACCAGTGTGACTGATGGGTTAGAGGTCCTCAGAGCTTCACCTTAACCGGCCGTGCTCGGCTAGACTTTGTCAGTCAGACCTGGACAGAAATGTGTTTAAAAATATATGAAAAGACAAACAAGAGAGACGAAAAGAGACGAGTGGAGGAGATGCAAAGGAAAAGAAGTGTAACAGAGAAGCTAAAGACAAACAGAAAAGAAAAAGCTGCTGCCTGGTAAACAAGTAAAGATATTCAGGGGTTAAATTTTACAATTGTTGCATATTTCCAAGTTGTCATGTTGCACAAAACTAGCAGCAAACTCTGTGTAAAGTTAGCCGACTGTCACAGAGCATGGAGTGAATGAGCTGTGCTGCAGCGGCGGGTCGATGACGTCATCCCAGGAGACACGTGCGTAGAAAGCCCCCGATAACAACAACACGGCAGCTCTGAGCTAACAGTGCAACAGTACGCGTTCATTCATTCATTTGTCTTAAAGTATTGGTGAAATAAAGACAGATAATGCCTTATTTAGAGGCTGCATTGTCTCTGCCCTGTTCTCTCCCGTTATATGGATATACGCAGATCTCCAGTGATCTAAATATCTTCTGAAGGACGCCGACTTTCACCAAACTGTTATTGGTGAGTAGATGAATATATTTTATACCAGAAATAAGGTCCAGGTTTAAAAAAACAAAACAAACTGCCCCTTTAAGTAGGATAAAATCTTCCCCTATTAGGTAACCCTGAAGATGCTGCGTGCTCCCGTTGACGTGCACATAGCCAGAAGATAATGTAAACATATCTGGTGAGCCTCTAACTGAGGAATGTGTTCTCCTTAAAATGTCCATGTTTGACTTTAGCATCTCTTTCCTGGGACACACTCTGTCCCTGACGCTCTTTCAAACATCTCTTAAGTATCAGACACCACATGATATCAGTTCATCTTCAATTTGATGGCAGCAACACGTCTCAAAGTTGGGACAAGAATAAAACCATGTTGGTGTAGATTCACCAACTCATTCATCCCATCATCCCTGAACTGAAGAAGCTTTTCAGATATGAGGAGAGACGTCTTTAAGAATCTTGTTGCCTCGATTCAAGCTCGTAGGACAAGAGGAAAAACATTTTGGGGAAACTGATGAAGATTTCGCAACACTTTTCTTTTTCCATCAACTTTCCTCAAACGTACAACCTAAAACATCGATGATCTAAATCCACGGAGGAGCTGTGAAATATCTGGATCAACCTTCCTGACATGTATGGAGAATTCGTGCTGTTTGAAGTTCAAAGGCCGTTCACAGCGAAAATAAGTGTGTTAGATGGCATATTTACATCTAACAAACTATTCCTGCTTCTTCATTTTTCTTTCTTTTTACACTTTTTCTCTTTCGTTGCATCTGTGAGTTACTATCTGAGTCTTATCCTGGTTTCCAGTGTGTGTTTTTGGGTTCGTAGACTTCGTGTCCCCCTCTCACTTTACTCTCATTTCTCTGTTGGCTCCCTCTGGTCCTCTGAGTCTTTCACTTGTTTCCATCCCATCATCCCTCGCTTCCTCTCAGCCTGTCACGCGCAGCTCTTTGTTTCAGAGCGCTGCAGCCTGACACTGAACGGCACAAACAGTCTCGCTCTTTATCGCTCTTCAGTCACACATTTAATCTTCCATTCTTCCTCACACACACATGCACGTGCATGTTTAAGCTTGCACGAGTGTAAATGTATATTACTTCCTTTACTTTGGATTAAAGACTAGTTTTCACAAGTAAAATTTAATCCGAGCTGATATGCAGTGGTGGGCAGGGCCCCGGTTTTAGCTCCAATGTTGCAGGGTCTGCTTATCAAAAGCCAGTGTTTCCCAAGCCTGGTCCTCAAGGCACAAAGCCCTGCATGCTTTCCACGTTCCCCTGCTCCAACTCAATGGGTCAGTTCTTCAGCTCTTTAAGCTCTGCAGAACGCTGATGAAGACCCATTCATTTGAATCAGGAGCTAGAAGACAAGGAAAACATGCAGGGTAATTGTTAAAGGGATAGTTCGCCTCTTTTGACATTAAGCTGAATGACATCCCATATTAGTAATATCATTTATGAACATTTTCTTACCCCCTGCTGCGTCCTGTGAGCCGAGTTCCAGCCGAGTTTTGGTGTTGATGAAGGTAGTCTGACTAGTTGGCTGGGGCTAGAAAAATAAAACGTTTTGCTTCTCAAAACAATATGCGTTCAAAGAGTAATACATTTGCATCACAAAATCGTTCATCCAGAAAAAGTCAGACCTCACAATCGCTTGGCGCTATTTTTGCCTCCCATCATATCACTGCCTGCTGTGTAAACCGTGCAGACCGAAGTGCAGACCGAGCAGCAAACACTGTAACAGGTGCGGCTATCGGCAGGCGGCTGAACGCATTGATATGAAGGGAGAGAGAAAATAGGGCCAAGCGATTGTGAGGTCTGACTTTTTCTGGATGAACGATTTTGTGATGCAAATGTATTACTCTTTTGAACGCATATTGTTTTGAGAAGCAAAACGCTTTATTTTTGTGGCCCCAGCCAACTAGCCGGACTACCTTCATCAACACCAAAACTCAGCTGGAACTCTGCTCACAGGACGCAGCAGGGGGTAAGAACATGTTCATAAATGATATTGCTAATATGGGATGTCATACATCCCATATTAGGCGAACTATCCCTTTAAGGGCCAGGGTTGGGAAACACTGTTATCAGAAACACAAAGGACCACTAAGCCCCTCTGCGGCTGTCTGAATCCAGCACAAAAATCTGTAACAGTTTGTGATAGAACTGAAAAACTCAAAAAGTGGCTAAAAGCAGCACACACACAGTAACACGGCAGGGACTTAAATCACTTTAAAAAAGCAGGAGAAGAAGTCGGTTAACTGAGGAGAAAACTGCAGAGCAGCTTCCAGCGAGAAGCAGCAGCCCCACATGTATCATGTTAAAGAGTGTGGAGAAAGTTTAGAGAAAGACAAAGTTAAAGAAGAAGCGGGTGAGGTGAGGTGAAGCGCGATGGAGGAAGTCACCGGAGTACAGCAGCTCCTCGCTGCACAGCTTCAGCTTCACCTCAAAGATTGACAGCTGAGGGAGACGGGACTCAACTGAGGCTCATCTGTGCTTCTATTTCGATCTTTATTTACTTTTTTATTCACACAGGCGGTGACATGCAGAGCACAAAGAGAGTTCTGTCACAGATATTTGACTGGGAGGTTGAAACACAAACCTTAAACTGTACGGGGATGTCAAACCTTCCTATAAATATGAATAAAATGACTATAAATCAGTGTAAGATTTCTTTCCCTCAGGTGAGACAGTCTTTATCTTCTTGATGTAATTAATGAGCGACACAGCAGATGTTTTATAAAGTGAGCTGAGTCATTTCTTCTGACAGGCCACAAAATAAACTGCTGGAAGTTTTACCTGAACTTTTTCGCTTTTCACTGGGTTTCTGTTCGTTTCAGGTCATTCAAATTAACAAACAAAGACAAAAAGAAACTAAAAGGAATTCCTCCCGTCAGCCCATTGTGGAGTCAGCTAAGGAATCGAGCCTCTCTGTAGCAAACCGCTCTCATTTATCCTCTCTGTTGCTGCTATCAGCTGTCTGGCAGCCTCATTTTAGGTGAGATTTTCATCTACTAGTAGAAAATGGCAATTTGTAACCACGAAACCAGGACAGAACTGCTGTTGTTGCTCCCTGATATCTAAGGCTTAAATTAAGTAATAACAGTTTGATACACTGCAAAAAAAAAGGGATTTCTGGGGACGGGATTGTACTGGACTGTAGTTTTTCAACCCTGAAATCATATAAATCTCTTTACATTCTATGAACAGGCTGACCAAATGGCATTCACTGTATTATTGTCTATCTTACGTCACAGTGCAGCAATCATGTATTCTTATAGAGAAGAAATAAAAACAAAACAAAATATCCCTTTGAGAAAAGACCTTCTGTTCAGGCTCTAACAAGGATGAGAAAAATGAAGGTTGTGTTTTTCTGGCCAACACAACGTGTTTGTGTAAATGTGTAAATATTCCCATGATGCATTTTTTAATTAACAAAAATCTTGAGCAGAGTTAATATAAAAATTCACAGCTTTTTCTTAAATTATCTTTTTACTTTTTATTGGCCTTAAACCAGAGGTTCATTTACTGCCTGAGGCTCCATTTTTTACGAGTATGTTTGAGCTCAAATCTAATCCAGAGCATGAGAGCGAACACCATGAACACCATAGCAACAAAGCTTAGAATAGCATATCTAAGTGCAGTATATGACAGTATATGAAAAGGTTTGTGTGGGAAATACGTTAAAATGCCATGCCAATAGGAACTATTAGGTTTTTGTTACCTTAAAATAAGCCACTTCCATGGCACAGATTGACCTCCATGTTGAATGAGCCTTCATTTATTTTCATACTACCAAGAAAACAAGAAGCAGGTGCATCTAATAGTTAAAACATGTGCAAACATGACTGTAAAAACAGAATAAAAGGCAAAAACAGAATTTGTACAGTTTTAACGAGCTTAAAAGTGAATATCTGCTCTGAGCTCCTTTATTCTCCAACACAGCCTGAACCCTCTCAGACGAGCTTTCTGTCCTTTCTTTAAGGAGTCTTCAGGAATAGTTCTCCAGGCTTCTTGAAGGACATCCCAAAGCTCTTCTTTGGATGTGGGCTGCTTCAGTAATGTTGAGCTCCGGGCTCTGGGGAGGATTCATCCCTCCATCAGACCTGCTGCCACTGATTTTCAGCCCACTTCTTGTGTCCTTTGGCACAGCTCAGCCTTTTCTCCCTGTTTCCCTTCCTTAAGAACGGCTTCCTGACAGCCACCCTTCCATGGAGCCCATTTCTGATGAGGCTTGGGCCAACAGCAGATGGATCAGCTGAAGGTCCAGATGCATCTCTCAGCTCCTGTGTCAGGTCTTTGCTGGAGTTTTTCCTCTTTCTTAAGGACATCACTTTCAGATCCTGTTCATCTGCTGTAGATAGTTCTTTAGGCCTGACACTTCTTCTTCTGTCCTCCACTTGTCCAGTTTCCTCAAATGTTTTAAGGACACACTGCACACCATGCTGAGATATGCCATGTTTTCAGCTAACAGCTCTTTGGGAATCACCTTGTTGCTGCAGAAATCCTATTTTTAAACAACTTAGGTGTTTGTGGTGCTTCTTAAAGACATTAATACTATATCTTATAATTAATTCAATTTGCCATAACATTTGGGAATACAAATGCAGCTCCTGCATTCATAAAGTTGTATAAAGATTTAAGGTTTTCGGTCTGATTCGAGTCATTTTTCTCTCTGGAGGTTCTTGATAAATTCAGGCCCTGATCTAAAATGCAATTTCATGCAAAAACGTCTCAAACGAAATAATGATAAAAAAGAAGAAACCTGGAAAAAAGACTTTTTTCTCTGGAACTTAAAAATGGTGAAACTCGCTCTAGTTTCTGCTTCTGTGCCCGTCACCCTCCCTCTCAACTCGAAACTGCCAGAGTGTGCAGGTTTCCACCAAGACATCCATAATTCATGGCCGAAGGGCTCGAACAAGCTTGTGTGTGTCTGACATTGATGGCTAAAAGTGGCGTATTCGGATGTGTGTGTGTGGATGTTGTGTCACGCGGCCACAAAAGGCTTTTGATTTGCACCACCTCAGTCGGATCGTAAATGGCTTTTTTTGTGCTACTTTAGTTTCATTGGAAAGAATTGGTACAAACATTTAAACTCTTACATTAAAGCAGTTTGACCTCACTTTGACCTTTCATGTGAGACTGTGACTATCTTACTTTAATGGATTCAATTCACTCATGAGTATCTCAATAGATAGCCAATATTCATTAATGTACATGAAGCATTAATTGGATGGATTAGTGTAATGTATGTATTTATTTAATGTATTTGTGTTGAAAAAAGAGCACAGAACCTCTTTTAGCATCTTTTAGCAACATATTTTCTTCATATAAAACCAAAGTTTCTCTCACTTTGTGATTATTTATTGCTGAAGGCTTCTGAGACCCTGAGGATTTAGTGTTTGTGAGGCTGCATAAAATAGTGCTGGTGCATATATAAATAAGTATTGAGAGCTGTCCACATGCACAAGCTGCAGAGAAACTCTCATGAACTAAACTCTTCAAGGCTGAATGTTTTTTCCTCATGACTTTTGTCCTCTACGGTACCAACTCTTAATTTGTCGGGGCTCTTACATTTTTTATGACAGTGAAAGTGTACTTAGATGTTTTGCTGGGGTTGTAGACAGGTCAATTATTCTTGCGTATTTGTGGAGTAATGTTAGATAGTCATAACCCTATTTGTTCCTGTTGTCCCAGGTTAATACTTTGACCTGCAAACACATCTGCAGGTGAAGAAAGAACTTTTGGACGAAAGATATATACATTAATATTTGCAAATGCCTTAATACTTGTGTGAGCATCACACAAGTATTAAGGATCACCCTCCAGTGATTGTGTAACAAATACATAGAGTTTCTAAAAATGTCCAAATGTTTCTCTTGCAAGATGAGAGTCGGTGAAACCTGCAATAAGCATGATGTGAAGTGGGCGTTAAAAGATACACAAGTGTTGATCCAACCACCAAAGCAGCAGCTGGGTACCACCCCCCCTCAACACCCCCCCGCCTGGATAAAATAAACCTCTAAGTGGATGAGATGCACTTCCTTTTAAGAACAGTACATAGAAACAGGTCAGGGAGTTGGTTTATCCAGAGTAACATCCAAATTGATCCACCTTTAATCCCGCTTTATGAGAAGAATCTACGTATTCTTATCTCGGTCTCACTTTACAAGAAAAATAATCAAATAAAAGCCAATCAGTAAATCAGGCGTGAAAAGCTCAGAGAAGGCTTTACTCCGCTCATACATCCCTAAATCACGGTTAGTGTCATATTAAAGGAGATCAGCTTGTAGTCCTGTGCTCAGCAGCATCAGCCTGACTTTGTTTACTCGGCGTACTTCAGTTTTTGGCTCTAACAGCAAAGACAGCGATGCCTTGTGCAAACAGAAGCTCAATAACGTTTAATCCGTTTCTGTTAATCCTGTCATTAGCATGACTTGCTGTGATGATGGATCTTCCCACAAGTCTTCTCCAGAATGGTGACAACCTCTGGCTTGTGTTGTGGCATCTCATTAAATTAAGAATGGCTGCGTTTGTGTGCGTTGAACTCGCCCACTTAGAGAGTGCTCAGCTCGAGCTCATAATTGTAGAGTTGTAAAGGCTGTGTCAGGAACAAACTGGTTATTGTTATTTGTGTTTATTTGTGTAGATCCAAGAACCTGCAGCGAGCTGCTGAACTAGTTTTGCTTCTGTATAAACAGTACATGTTTGTATTTTTTTTTTTTTTTTAATGCAAAAATTTGACTGAATGGTTTAAATCAGCTTGTTCTGGTATGTGAATTATTGCCCCGGTATGTGAATTATTGCCCCATTAGGCAAGGCAAGTTTATTTGTACAGCACAATTCAACAACAAGGCGATTCAAAGTGCTTTACAGATACATTAAAACAGTAGAAATAAAAAGCATGATTTAAATTTTAAACAAAAAAGAAATAAATAAGAACAATAGATAGAATCAGAAGTTAAAATGTGATTAATTTTTTAAACTCAAGCTTCAGATTTGGAGCTTTATTCAAACGCAGCTGAAAATAGGTGTGTCTTCAACCTGAACCCCTCTGCTCGCTGGGCTCGCCACATTAGACCTGAGACAAGTGCAGGGCCCGTTCTTGTAACTTGACTCATTTTTTATTTGTGCCCTCACTAAAGGAAATTTGGCAGAGCTACTTCAATACAATGACCAAGATCCTTTAAACTGATGCGTCAGGCTCCCCTAACATTGCCATCTTTGGTCTTCTAGAAAAGTGAATAGATGTGCAACCAGGAAGTCTCACTCTGCCCGAGAGCAGCAATGAGTGACTGAGCGAAACCCGCACAAAGTCAGATTGTTACAACAAACCCAAATAATAAAATCAGAAGGCTGACATGAAAATATAGCACGAAGAATAATGGATGAATAAATGAATGAATCCAGCAGGGCCAAACAGCAGTGTTCCTGTAGCCTAAACCACAGCAGCAGCAGTGTGAGCAGTGGTCCTGTTCCAGCTAAACCAAGGACCTATAAACAGGCCCAGGATCCCTGTCATGAATAAAACAGCATGTTAGGAAATGATCAGAGTTGTCAGGTAGTGTCTCCAAACACCAAAACAGGAGGAAACCTGACATTTATCCAATTATCTGAGGTATAAATATCAATTTGTTAAAGATTGATGACTGGTAAGCAGCACACCTACTGGGAACAGAGATCAACAGGAGGAAGCCACACAGCGAGCTGATCTGAGGATAAATAAATGCTCACAAAATGCAAATATTACAGAATGACTGAAAGAATGAAACATCATAGACATTCATACCTGCTAGAGCAACAGCAGTCAGGTAACAGGGCCTGCACTCAACCCCGGGGAGCTCAAAGCATGGCAGAGATGCTAACGTTTATATACTGCAAGCAGAGTATATAATAATAATAATAATGTAATGGCAGAAATCAGGAACCCCAAAATACATTTCATGCCACAGTAAGACACACAAAAACAGAATTCTGCCAGTTAGACTTTGGAAAAATGAACTCTATAAAGCACTTTGAGTCATTTCAGTGAAAGACGAGCGCATGTTGAGCTGGATGTTCTGAACTGACGTCTTCCACCAGTCCATAAAAAAACAGCCCCAAGCAACAGATTAGTCTTTATTGTTTACTAGAAATAGCAGCAACAACAGTGAAATAATGAAGATCTTAAATTAACATTAATTTATCTTTACCTCTACCTCCTCCCTTGTCAGTGTTTTTAGTTCAAACCGAAATTCAACAAGCTTTACGTACACGTCTTAAGTCTGTTCTCTTTAGATTTGCTTTCATTTTAGTCACAAAGCATTTGTTATTATTTTAATAACCTATTCCCGTAGGGTAAGATATCTTTGCACATTCATTTTCGGACAAGTGTGTGGGAGAAAAATGACTGAATCCAGTCTCTGCTCCTGTGAATGAGCATGTGCTGCAGTGATATTATGTGTCATACAGCCTGTGGAATCAAACCATTCACCATCTCTGCTGCTGCCCTCAGGGAAAGCATCAGATACATTTTTATCTTACATTTTGTAAGATAAAAATGTTTCCTCCCTGCCAACAAAGGGTAATATCTGGGCTGCAGCTTTGGTTTTGCCGATATTCAGTGATTTAACCTGAATTTTTGTGCACGTTGTATTCATTTCTGCAGATGAACTCAGGCAGAAAAAGAGCCTCTTGACTTTTGTTATTGCCCTAGTTGCTAAGAAGGCTTCTAGGTGCACGCTGTCTTTCACAAATGCAACAATTTGTTGCATGTTTTGATACCATGTAGCATTTCTAGAAATGAATTATTCAGATGTTTGAATATCATAATGATAAAAATAATCTTTAGCATTTATAGTAAGACTTTAGCCCCTCTTGAGGCCTAACTGATATAACTCTGATGTCAGATTTTCTTGATAAAACAGAAAAAGTCTGCAATAACCTTTCGTTTTCATTCTCTTTGGCTTACTTCAGGGGCTTTCAATCCAGTTAATGTATTCTCTCTGATCCATCTGTCATTCATCCTCATCTTTCTTTATGCATTCCTGAATATTCTTTCTGCCATCTGCACTGATTTAATCAACCCCTTGACTTTGGCCACTACTTCGGTATGCTTTTCCATCTCAAGGGCTTGTTTTGTATTGCTTTAATGAACATCATTTTAATTCAGCACGTAGAAGTTTTGGCTTTTATGTTTCATCAGTTTGGTAACGTTAGAGCATAGCAGAGGCAGAATTATAATGACCAGGCAGATTTGCCTTATTTCAGTCAATAGACTGTCTGATGTCATGTAAGAATTTGAGTCGAGTTGATTTCTTCTATCAGGATATTTTCAGCAGTTTTGTTCGAAGGCTCGTGCTCATAAAAAAGCACCAGAATGCAGAAAAAGTAAACTTCTGTAAGAAAGCTTAAGCTTATGACTTTTGCCCTGGCCGTGACTCTGCCATAAAATGATCATTATTCTACTGAGTGTAGACTTGGACTCGATTCTCTTGGCCCAGCAGAAAAAGCTGTACCGTCAACTCTTTTCTCTCCACACTGGAGCCGTCAGGCAGCTGTTGAACGTGAGGAGGATTCATGGCTTCATTTAGCTGTTGGCTGAGCACAGAGTGAGAAATGGGCATTTTATTTAGCGAGGCAAAATACAATAAAAATGAGACAAGTTGAACTGAGATATTAAAATGCAGCTGTCTCAGCCGTTGGCTTGTTGATGGAGACGGAGGCAGTGGGTAGAGGTGAAGAAATGGCAGGTTAATTCCAGCTTCTCCACATCAGTTAGAGCCAGCGGTGTGGTCAGATTTGATAATACTTCTTGCTGATCAGACCTCTCTGTTACAGAGGTTTATTCTTCTACTCTGCTCATTCTGCACTTATCGCTCTATTCTGAAGTGGTGCCCATCTATTGACTATGTGGTAAAGCCCTGCCTGGTAATGCGCCTTTTATTTTTTATTCCTTTGCGCTGATTCCTTCGAGGTTGGTTGGCTCATGCAGCTCTGCTTTATCTGCAGTAAACCATCTGTTAAGACATTTACTGTGGGGGGAGGAGAGGACTGGGAGAGAGCACCAATGGCCGCATCAGAATTTTTTTTGCTGGAACTGTGGGGCGACACAACTGAAATTAAGGGTCTGTGCAACACCTCAGAGTCACATGTGTGCAAGAGAAAATAACCTAAAATGACACAAATATGGAACTCCTTTGTTCCTCTGGCCATCAGGCTGTACAACAGCTCTCAGTGATGGCACTTCTGAATTTCACTGGTCACTTTATATTATAACAGTTTTTTTAATTGTTTTTTTAAATTCTTAGATTGTTTTTAAAGTGTTTATAATTGTATAAACATTTTTATTGCTTTATTATGTCTTGCTACTGGATGCTTGAATTTCCTTCGGGATCAATGAAGTATCTATCTATCTATCTATCTATCTATCTATCTATCTATCTATCTATCTATCTATCTATGGTTGACAAGTCTGCCTGTGGAAAAATACCACTTGATAAAAAAATTCAACATAATTACAACACAATTATGACTAAGCAACAGTTTAGCTCACATTCTGAGATCACAAACTTATGATGCTGCAAACACCTCAGTTAACCGTGTCCCGTTCCATAGATGACACGTATTTATTATGGCTAAAGCTCCACATGCATTACACTTTTAATAGACTATGCACTGACAAGTTAATAGCTTCATAAGAAACGAATGCGTCTGTTTTTGTTAGCTGGTCATCTCTGCATCATCCTCAGCAGCACATACAGACTACAGTGTTGTGTTTACGCCTTCTTTAGACGGTTTGTGCAGGTGTTTGCTTCCAGGAAGTGGAAGTCAGGTCAAAAGTGTTCAAACTGTTGCACCAACTTGTAAGATCTTTGTGTTAAAGTCATAGTTTTGTTTTACTAATGTGTTCATTCTTTAAATTAGCGATCGTAGTATTAAAAAAAGAAAAGAACAGTAAACCATAGAGATTTGTTGTTGCTGAGGGGGTTCTATGGCAGTTTTAGGGGTAGATTCAGAGCCCCGTTGCCCCTCCCTGATGTAGAGATACTGTAGAGCAGGGATACCCACATCCGGTCCTCGAGGGCTGCTGTCCTGCAGGTTTTAGATGTTTCTCTGCTTCAAAACACCTGATTGAGATCAATGCATCGTTAGCAGGCTTGTGCAGAACTTGACAATCCCTTTTTTTAAAATGATTTTTTGGGGCTTTTGTGCCTTTAATGGATAGGAAAGTTCAGAGAGACAGGAAGCAGGGGGCAGAGAGAGGGGGAAAGACATGCAGCACAGGGCCGTCCTATGCGGGACTCGAACCAGTGCCAGCTGCAGCGAGGACTATAGCCTCTTGTACAGGGGGCGCCTGCTCAACCCACTACGGACCACCCCAACTTAACAATCTTTTGAAGATTCATCTGAATCAGGTGTGTTGAAGCAGGGAAACATCTCAAACCTGCAGGACAGCGGCCCTCGAGGACCCGATGGGGACATCCCTGCTGTAGAGTAAATGGCTTTTATGATAACAGTGAGCATAAGAAAAGTGGCAATCGGAGTTGGTTTTAAGTTCTAATCATCTTTTCAGGATTCTGTGCGTCTTTGTTTGCTACAGATGAGTTTGTTGTCAGTTTTGATTGTGACTGTAACACACTGAAGTAAATCATTTGAGCTGTCCGATCCATTTTTCTCCACCTGAAAACATTCTACAAAATCAATTATTTCTGTTATTCCATATTTTCACATCTCTACTTTATTCGGCAGAAAATCTTTAGCACCTTAGTCGTATTTATCTGTGCTCTACTGGCTCCTTTACTCGGACATGGAAAGAAAGAAGAAAATGAATCATCATCAAAGTGTGAAAAACTGACTGTGTTGAAAAAAAATAACATCATTTTGTTAAACAGAAGTTTCTGTCTTGATCTCAGTTTAGACTTATGTGCACATGCTTTGATACCATGGAAACATGTAAAATAGTCCTAAGATAAAACTTTACATTTGCACTGCTGAACGTGAAATACAACCCAACATCACGTTTAAAGTAATGCATTTCAGTAGGATGTCGGGTTTGTGAGTTCAGCCGACTCAGCAGAACTCAACTGCCAGTAATGTAGAAAAAGTATGCCGTGATGTTTTCCCATCCATAACCATTGAGTTTTTTATGCTAATACTTAACAAAAGCACAAGAAACAGCAACAGAATCTGCAAAAGTAACATTTCAAAACTGAGGATAAAGTGTTGTTGCTGGGACAGGAGGTTTATCTGCCTGACAGTCAGATATGCAGCTCCATCATCCAGCCTCTCCTAAATGTCTAAATGTGTAATTAGTTGTTTTCTGACTATCTTTCATGTAATTTGATGACACTGCTTTTCTCTGTGCAGTTACTCTGTGGACAAATATAAAGAAATAAGTCTCATCATGTCACTATAAGCTTTGCTGTGAGAAGAAGTTGGATGTTGGATGGTGGCGTGTTTGTGTGATCGATCCCATGATGTGAGCTCCAGCAGGTGGTGCTGAGAGTGTCTCATTATCTGCTGGGAAACTATTGTGAAAGATCAGGAGAACTGCAGGGCACCGGTTACCAACCATCAGACCAAACTGCATCTCAGGGACAGAGACATATACTGTTTATATATACTGTATATATTGTCTATATGCATCCTGCTTATATACATACTACTGTCCCATTTTGCATACATAGTCTTTGCACAGTCCCCGTACTCTTAATATATATTTCTATGGCTAATATCCCCTTTATATATTATAGTGCCCTCATGGCTTTCTCTCCTTATTCCTCTATTTTATCTTATCTGATCTTATCTTATCTTATCTCATCTGATCTTATCTTATCTTAAGGCTCCATCATCGTCAGATGAAGCATTGTTCTGGTTATGAAGCTCATCCCATGCAGCAGGATAATTACTATTATCCTGGTGACTGATCACTGTTTGTGCAGGTGCATATGATGTTCCTGTCACTGATATATTGAGCTCACTTTAATATGACTGCAGATTATTCTTGACTTAGCACTATTAAATGTAAACAACTCATTGTGGATTTGGCTTATCTAACTCTTTGGCAGGAAAGGAAAATGAGAGTGATGGGAATGATTACACACGGCCTCCTCCTTTGAGAGGTGTGAGGTTGTCTCTGTCGGAGTGAGGTTGAAGGTACACCACACTGTCAGGTGGAACCGGCTCGTTCAGTGACCTGGAGTGTCCTGTATATATAAATTTATATGAGTGAGTTAAACTGTTGGTAAGATCAGACATTACCCCAGCTCAAGAGCCAGGTCCATGTACTGCTCTATGAATAACTAAATAACTTCACAGGTATTTAAAACCAAAAGTGAGTGGTAGTTTGGTCCCTCTTCCGCTTCAACCCAAAGCCACCACTGGTTGGCTCCTATCCGTGGTTCATTTATTTATTTGAGCGACCATGTCAACCATCGGAGATCCGATTTATTTATTGGTCATGCATACACATGAAATTTGTCCTCCGCTTTTAACCCATCAGGCCTCTGGATTAAAGACATTAGCTGCACTGTGTGAGATGGTTTTAAGACGGTTACATTTGCCATTTTCCTGTCACAATCAGTCAGAATGACAGCAGCTCTTCAGCGATCAGCCACCTGTGACGAAGATACTTTCTGTTTAAATGATCGATTGACAAACTGACTTTCAGTTTTATTACATTTTCTATTGTTGTATTAATGTTTCAAGTTGATTTTCCTTGATTTTTTTCTTACTTTGAGTGCATCTATGTGAAGCACTTTGTCACATTTCTTTTTAGAAAAGTGACATATAAATAAAGTTCAGTGTTCTTTGAATTTTAGCTCTAATATTTGTGAACAGTACATCCAGATCTCATTCAGGTTGGTAATCTTCACTCACAGGTCCGCAGTCATATTCAGAAAGAAGATATTCACCTCCAGTCACTTGAAAATTGCTTTTTAAGCTGTGTTCCACATTATTGCTGTACAGTAATACACCATGCTAATATTTCTCTTTGGCTTCACAATATATAGAAACCTTTATATGATCACAGGATCAACATGCGCAAAATCAATAACAGATATTTTGCCTTGAAATATTAAAGAATACTGCGTTCAGCTTACAAGAGGATCTGCTTTTGTGTAAGAACCAACAAAGTGGAGTGTCAGCGTGGTGCCAGATAGAGTTTATGAATTGATGTGAATCACTCAGCTGTGATCAGCTCGGCTGTCAGAAGAATGACTCATCCCCCCGCCCGTCTCACCTTAATTCAAGGTAACAGTGTAGAAGCTGCATTTCAAACAGATTTGTTTGGGACAATGTTAAATGAAACCCTGCGGGGCCTCATGTAAGTCATGTAACTCTGCCCTCTGACGGGTAATGATCACAAGGAAGTTCCCCAAACAACAAGATACCTTCAAGGGTTTTTTCTCTTGTTGGATTCGCACCTCAGACAGAATTGCTGATGTGATCACTGAATAGGAAATAGATGGGTCAAAAAAACGATAAACCTTGGCTCCACTGTCCATTTCTCTCAGTAATCCAACACGAACAGTTAGGCACAGATTTGTTTACAGCCTGATGATGGCTTTTAATTGGATAACTGTCTTGGCTCAGAGTACAAGCACAAGCTGACCCAATTATGTCCAGTTCCTCTCTGAAAGGTAGAAATTAAGGACGTGCACATACTGTAAATGCCCCCCTGCACTGCATATTTATCAGGTTTCCCTCCTCTAACACGCCGCATTCAAATGAATGGATCTTTGCTAGGCTTCTGCAAAGCTTGATGAAGATCTACTGAGCTTTATCTGAATCAGGTGCAGGGCAGAAGGATCGGGAAACACATCAAACATTACTGTCAGCCCGTCAGCAAACAGAATAACTTCAACCGATGGCAGTGGCCGATAAATGACAAAAACAACTCGTATCAGCAACGGGCCAAATGAATAATTTGAACATTTTTAGTGATATTGGCTCAGAATTTCATAATCGGTGCATTCTTCGTGGAATTAAGCCCAATTTTTATCTTTTGTGTTTGTTCTGACTGACCGTCACTACACAAACCAAAACAGCTGGCGAACAGTTCAGAAGCAAAGTGGTCCTATTAACCTGCTTCTTCTGCTTCTTCTGCTCAAAGCCCCAGGTGGGAACTGTGAAGCACCCGCAGAGCACATGGGTCAGTTTGAGTTTAATCAAATGGAGTCCGGGAGTGTCAGTCTGACTTTGAAAAATGTATTTAATATAATTTAATTCCAGTTTAGGTCAAACTAACACAACAGTATCACTGTGTGTTTAAGTTTTAAAAGCAAAGATAAAAGAACTTCTGTTTAAATTGGCAGCATTTCATCAGTTTTTATTTTTTAATGGTGAGTTGTTGGTGTTGCACTTAAGCTCAGATTTATCATCATGTAGGGAAACACACGTCCTCCTTTTTACCCATCCAGGTTGGCACCTGTTGAACACGCACATGCACAGGGTCACACACTCAGAGACAGATGCCATACACCTGAGCAGTGGGCAGCCAATCACAGCAGCCAATCACAGCGCCCAGGGAGCTCCGGTGCCTTGCTCAAGGGCACCTCAGCCGTGGCAAAGAGGTGGACTGACACCCCTCCAGCTGTTTGTTCACCTTTGAGGGAGAGGGAATCAAACCGCCAACCTTCCAGTTATTGGACGACCCACTGTAACCACTGATCCACGGGCGCCCTTTCAACTAGCAAGAATCACGTGTTATTGCCTCTTATGTGCTTAACCAATCAGCGTGCAGGTGTGTTGTTTTATTTTGTCTGGACCAGTCCCTGAGCAGTTGAGTCATGTGAGTCCCCTCTTTGTGCTGAAAGCTCCTGCTCTGATGTAAGAGTAGAAAATAAAAAAATAAAAAACTCTATTTAAAGTGTTCTGCGAGCTACAATTAGCTGAAGTTCCACTGGTGCCGGTACAGAGAGACCATTTATCATAAACAATTATTGTTTGGTCAGATGCTGCTGGTCCCTTGAAGCAAATTGATTGGTGTTTATTTTAAAAGAATTCCAGCTGTGTTACTGTGTCCTTAAATAACATCCACTGATCACATATGGAAATTTAAAACAATTAGAGCAGACTGTGTAGATTTCAGTTACTGTTATCTCTTTTTGCATTCATTTTGTCCGATGCTACCTATTCTGAATTATGTTTGTATCATTTTGCATTCATCTAACAATGATTTGACCTTAGACAAAGGCCTCAGTTATTCAGCACAATAAAAAGCTTTGACTTTGACAGCGAAAGCATGAAGGCGGAGGCATCGGCCAATGAAAATTCTCCCCTCGAGATCAGTCTCACGATTCTGAAACTCAGTTTATCAGTAGTTAAAAATACAGAAAATACTCATTTATTAATAAAAAAGACATTATGCACATATGCACAGTATTTATCGTTTCATGATGCAAATTCTGAAAATAAGTGTCTAACTGTTGGAAATGATGGGAGTTGAGTACAACTACAAATTAGGTTGCCAGTAATGATTCTTAGTTAAGTGTTTTGATGGTAAATATGGTGAAAATAGTGTAAATGGACCTCATCCCAATGATTGTTTTTCCCAGAACTAAAAATGAAAAGAACAGCAGTGAAACTGTTTCATGAAAAATAATTCAACCAAAATCGAGTGTTTTAGCTCTAATTCTAGTCGAATCTATAAAAACTCTTTAAATTTCATTTTCATTCACACAAATACATCAAATGAATGAAAACAAGAGCAATTATTTTTACTTTTAACCTTTTTTTAAAAAAACTTTCTTTATCATTTCTCACACATTTATTGCTTTCATTGTACAAATTTGTCAATTTAATGTCTCAAGATTATTCTGCTGTTGTTGTTTTATGCCTTTATGTCTTTAATTTGTCATTTTTTTCAAGGTTACCTATAAGTGAAGTAGAAGAGCATCAGAGCACACATCCTTCAGTTTTGTGCTGAAATGCAGGAATGAGTTATTTTCCATCATTCTTAATTTGTTTCTTCAATTTTCAGAGGTAATGTCCATTTAAGTTAAGGGCTTATTTTACTTCTGGGGGAGCATGGCTCGGGACTTCTTTCTTGGGTTATACCACAGGCCATCATTGAGCTTTGGGAATTGAGGCCAACTAAAGGCTGAATGAGCTTCATAAATCCCAGAGAGTGTCTTGGATCCATGTGCAGGATATAAAACACTTCATCCAGAGCAGGACTCTGAAATGTGGAACCTTTAAGAAGCTCAAGCTTTGTGATGAATTGGTGGCACCTTGGAACACTTCAGACATTTCACTGAGCTTTAGTATTTTTTTCCACGTAGCTCAGAGGTATAAAAAGTGCAAACACTTCCCAGGATTTTGGAGTTCCATCAGGCAAAATGAGTTTGAATACTTTTCCTCAGATATTAGATACAATTTAACCGGTGATATCACTCCATAGAGGTGCGTCTGCTCGTGTTTGTTTGAAACGCCTCCGGCCCTGGAAACATGCAGGAATCCGTGCATGCTTTTCCATTTTCTATTCCCATCATACGGTATATTTTTTCCTTCACCACCATCCATGTTTCAAGTACAGCCGGTCCAAAACAACAGCTACCTCCAGCATCATGTTGTCCTGCTCAGGTGCACTCCAGCACTGTTAACGAGCACACCACTGCAGATTCAGCAGAACATTGATTGGATAACCTCCAGGTCCAAATGAACATTGGTTCCACAAACAATGTGCACGCACATGCACGCACGTGTATGCCATAGGATCTCCAGACTGCAGATGGCTCCTATTGAAACGAAGCCTCGACATACTGCACACATGTACAAGTACAGAAAGTTAATCAAGGAGTAAACAGATGTTTTATTCATACAGCAAGCACTTATTTTTGAATAATGTAGATTGCATTCATCACTAATCAGGCAAAGAAAAGTGAGGATTTTCTTCAGGGCTGATTTCAGCTCAAAGAAGTTAATGATGCTGATTACAAAATGTTAAAAAAACGCATGTTCTCGCTGCTCTTTGTATGTGTTGCTGCTTTTCTTCCATCTCACAAATATATTCAGATTTAGCTGAAGTAATCATATACAGAAGGAGCCTGTATAATAAACAGTTTGCGGTAAAAATGCTGATTAGATGGAGAAAGTCTGAAAGCAGGATAACTCTGCTGAGGAGGGACTTTTCCCCAGAGGGAATGTGTGTGTGTGTGTTTTCTGGCAGAAATGTGTGGGGGTGTTCCTCTGAAGTGCATGTGTGCTGTGACCTGGAAGTGTGAGGGTGAACGGTGCATCCTGGTGAACACGGCACCAGCCGAGAGACCACCTGGATCAGGCAAATCTACTTCACACCCAACACGCACACACGAGAGTTTATCTCAGGTGAAGAGAGGGAGGATTAAAGGCTGCCTGCACATATGGTGGAAGGTGTTCATGACAGGTAAACAGAGACATTTGAGTAAAAGAAGCCACAAAAGAATATTAATAATACGTTAATATTATCATCATATTATATGAAAAGACACTCTAGATACAGGGTGTCCTTTCTTTTTCACATGAATGTGAGTGTCTGATAACATGGTAGGACGGTTCTTTACATGCATAGATTCATAGACCATGATTTGCCTCCACTGGTCTCTGTTATTCACCGCTTTTATTTGCAGTTGAGTTGCAGGCATGTTTGATGATGCTTATAAAAGGAAAAAAAAACACTGATTCTGATCAGATCTGACGGTTTCACAGTCTTATTTTAGCAGTCCCCTCAAACACAGAGACGTTTCTGTCACAGGTTTATCTCAAGCTGCCAGCACTGAATATGTAGCTGATTTGTATATTTTTTGGATTCATCAGTTAAATTTAATAGCCATCTGCTTTTATTTGAGCTGATGAACACAGAGGAACAATTAAAGAGAGGATGAGGAGAGACAGGAGAGAAGAAGAAGAAAGCAACAGGCTGAGGATGAACTTTAGCTAATAAAATTAGCTCCACACATGCACTCACAGCAGTTCTCTCCTCCCTTAGAGCATCATTTGTCTTCAGGGAGAGCTGCTTTATTGAAGGATTACTTTTCTTATTGGACAGACAAAATTGATCCGGGTCAAAATGTTCACGACAAACATGAACAACAATGTTTTGTATCTCTCGCCTTTATCCACCAGCTCCCTCCTCTCCTACTAATCTTTACACTTACACACCCTGCAACAACTCAACCCACCACTTCACCACCGATCCTTTCAGTGTTGTGTCAGTAATTCACACCTAAACACAGGTGAAAAAAGGGGCCCAAGTTTAAATATCCTGGAATTTAGCAGGAGACTTTGCAACATCACGAATAGAGGAGATGATGTTCTGAGCAAGTAAAACATAAAAAGCAAAATAATGTCTCCTGTTTGCCTTTACAAATCAACTTCTTTAAAGATGGATAACGAACGTGAATAATAGAAACCTTTTCTTAAAAAGGCATAGTTAATGCATGCCAAGCCATGTTGGAAGTTAATACTGCATCTTTTTGGAGTTTTGTGCATCATTGCACTCTGTAAAGTGAGAATATGTCTCCCTACCTTTAACTTTACCCTAATATAAGCATTTAGTTTGGTGTTTATTTGCATAGAATGACATGCAGAAAGGCCTAAAGTGTTGTGCTATTTCTACATGTTGCCCTGAGATCACGGCAGGTTCTTTGTTCTGTGTTCAGTTCAGGGGAGTTACTTGGTCAGAAATTTACGGCTTTCTGGTCGTCATTACATGTGGACTGGTGCAAATGGGAAAATGTACATCATTTGGGCTCACACACACTCATCCAGACAAAATGAAACCAGGAACGGGCCAGTCAGCACCTGTATCAGCTCAGTTTGAGTTCTGCTTACTGTCTGGACTTGTGTCTCTGCCTGGGTAGCACTTTCAGTTTGTTCTTGAAGTTTCTTTGCTTCAGATCTCCCTGACTCCAGCGACTGTCAGCATTTTGGGTCCTCCAAATCTACAATTTGTGATTAAAGCCAACGAGTTTTCTTCAGGAGACTGTTTATAATTTGCATCCTTGCTCTGAACTCGTGACAGTCTAAGTATCTACATCTGTCATGACAGTAGCAGCAGAATAGCTGCAGTGGAGTAGAAACGTCTGCACACTATTAAAAAATGATGAATACTGCTACAGCACAGCCCTGAGTCTCCAACGTTCCCTCTCTGCTTTTCAAAATGAATCTCCTTCTCTGCAGTCTGCGTTGTGTTCATCTGTTTTTGTTTCAAATTTTCATTTAATTCTTCTCCATAGAGCTGATGTTTTCTCTCAGTATCTCTCCATCCCACCTTGTCTCCTGTTACGTGCCATTTCCCCGGAGCCTGTCTTCTGTTTCAAGCTGAAAGATTTAATTCAGCTATTTGTTCTTTTTACCACATTTCTCTAGCCATCGTTTCTAACTCGTGCCTTTAAAATGATCATTGACCCTGAATGATATTCTATGATCTACTTGGTTTGTTCCTGTCTTTTTCTTTCTGTAGGCCTCATGATGCATCACAAGCGTTTCAATCCTTTTTGTCTTCTTCAGTCGAGATGCTTTTTTAATCTCATATCTGCCATTTGTCTCACCTTGAAGGTTTAAACAATAGCTTCATTTAAAAGTAGTTGTTCTGGAAGAATACCTACTATTTTATGAAATGACACGGTAGACATTTTATCATTTCAAAATGTACCTTGTTCATCATGGTTCGTTGATCAATTATTGCTGTAAAGTCGGCACCCAGTTTGTAATTTATTTAGTGGTAATAAATGTCAGTAATGATGTTATCAGTCTGTGGAGGACCTTTGGCCACTCTTCTCTCCAGCGCTGCTTCAGCTCATTGAGGTTTGCAGCTCTGGTTTCTGCACAGCTCTCTGAAGCTCCCACCACAGCATCTCAGTCAGGCTGAGGTCTGGACTCTGACTGGACCATTGCAACACCTTGATTCTTCTCTTCTTCACACATTCTGCTGTAGATCTGCTGCTGTGTTTGGGATCGTTGTCCTGTTGATGAGCCAGTTTCCAACGTTGCCAGGCTCCACTTGGATTAGTTTTCACGAGAAAATTTATCTCAGGAAATTCATGTGAGGAACACACCTTATTTCTGGACCTTATGGGGGATGTTTCTGTGTGTGGCAAAGAGAAGAAAAAAAACAGCAAACACACTGGGGTGAAATAGAAAAAAGGCGTCACGGCATCTTGAGGCTGATTTAATTTAGATGTAATGCACCACACAGAGGTTTTGGTGGCTGGAGTGAGGATGAGGATGTCTGCTCATCTATTCTCAGGTGCGTGAAGAAGGACCACTTTGATTACTCTGTGCTGCTATGGTGCAGCTTTCTATCAAAGGTTGCCACGTTTCTGACTCTGCAGCAGGAGGTGATGATGCTTATACTGGACAAAACATGTTCACTTAAAGGGGAAGTTCGAGTTTTTTTAAACCTGGACCTTATTTCTGGCATAAAATACGTTCATCTACTTACCAATAACAGTTTGGTGAAAGTTGGCGTCCTTCGGAAGATATTTAAATCACTTGAGATCCGCATATATCCATATAACGGGAGAGAACAGGGCAGAGACAATACAGCCTCTAAATAAGGCATTATCTGTCTTTATTTCACCAATACTTTAAGATGAATGAATGAATGAATGAATGAATGAACGTGTACTATTGCACTGTTAGCTCATAGCTGCCATGTTGTTGTTATCCGGGGCTATCGGGGGCTTTCTACACACGCATCTGATAAATATCCTGCCATGTTGCACAAAACTAGCAGTAGCAAAGACTCTGTGAAGTAAGCTGACCGTCACAGAGCACGGAGTGAATGAGCTGTGCTGCAGCGGCGCGTCGATAAGCCCCCCGCGTCGCCCCGGATAACAACAACATGGCAGCTATGAGCTAACAGTGCAATAGTACACGTGTTATATCTTGTGTTTCATCTTAATGTTTTTTGTTGCTTTCCATAAAGCACTAATTGTTGTTAAAAAGATGTTTTCTTCTCTCACACAAGTTTGCCAATAGGTAAGCCCTGTCCTCACCCTCAGATCAGTAAATTAAGTGTCAGTAAAAGTCTGTATGTGGCCTCCATTTTTCAGCACTCGTTCTGAAAACACTCAATCATTGGACACGTGCACCTTCAGGCAAACTGTTACAATATTAAAGCCTCATTACGCAGGTTTCCCTGTGACGAGAGGCAACAACAGAGATGATAATTGTGTTTCTTATTCAACTGTGAGAGCAAATAAACTTTATTTAGTCACAGTTAATTATTTAAGTCACTATTGGCATCTGCAGCTGTACCAGTGACACAATTGAGCTCATAAACAGGTTATTAACAGACACTGGCAAAAGGTTAGGAAGGTGGATGGAGGTAACGATATAAAATGGAAGGCAGAACATGAGATAAATGAGGAAATAATAAGTTCAGATGTGCCGTATTGTGGAGGCACCTTCAGAGTTGCCTCTGTAAGCATATCAGAGACAAGATGTTCCTGAGGAAGGTGCTAAATGTGCCTTGATTTGTGATGAAGTGCCTGTTGTCAGTGAGATAAATTTACTTTCCACGTGATGAATCTGCCTGCTTGTTCTGCTCTGTGCAGTTGCACTCGAATATTGTATTGACAGACAATCCCCGGGAAATCGAATTATTTATACTCAAATCCATTTAGTATTCTAATTAAATTCTGTCAGTTCTGATAATTTTTTCTTGGAAAATGAAACAAGTAAAATTAAACATATACATAGTTTAGATGCCAAGTTGAAAAATAAAGAGATTACCGACCTGTCACATCCGTAGGAGTGTGTTCATCGTTGTTCGGACGGCAGTTCTGCGTATTTTACATGGATGTTTGACTGAATCAGCACCAATTTCTTTCTATACTTTTATACATACATAGATGACGTGGCATTGTTTCATCAACAAACCAGAGTTTTTGGTCCAACAGACATCAGAGAAGACAGCAGTGTCAGAGCTGATTGAGTTTCTAAAGAGCAGCTACCAGAAAAGAAGACAACTGTAATTCAGTTAGTGCCCTGCATGGCTGCATCTAATGATGGGAGGCAGTAGATCGCCAAACCTCCATAGCTTTGTTTTTTATTTATTTGATAAAAACAAGAAAAAGATACCTGCCCAAAATACTTCCAAAGCAAATATTAGGAAGGTGTAATTCATTTTGTGTTGTAAATTGTCTTAGACTCACATGAGCTTGTATTGAGTGTTTTTTTTTAATGCTTCTTCCACTCCCTGCTGCAATGCTTTTATTTTATGTAAAGCACTTTGAATTTTTTGTACATGAAATGTGACAAATAAATTTGATTCGATTTGATTTGATTTATCAGATGGAGGTAACACATGCATTCTATAGCTTCAAATCAGCAGGGTTGTCTTTGCACATTGCTACCAAGATGTGGACAGATAGATTTTGTCACGTCCATGTTTTGAGTTCTCAGTTTTGTGTTTTAGTTTATTTCATGTCTTAGTTTTCTAGCCCATGTTTAGTTTTAGTTTTCTAGTCCAGATCTTGTATTTAGTTTCGCCATTGTCTTCCCCACAGTTTCTGTTTGCTCATTAGTTCACTCACATCACCTGTTCACAGTGTTCGAATTATCCACTGGGCTTCGGGGGGGTTGGACTTTTTGCGGATCAATTGATGACGTCACCCCCCCCCCCAAAAAAAAAAAAAAAATCATGATAATATCATGATATGCAAACACAACAATACGTTATCATTTGCAAACTCCCTGCTAGAGCCTCAGATGAACCAAGTGACCACGTTCGCGGGAAGATCACATCAAAGCACTCGTCTCCGTAAACTCCGTGTTGCCAGATTGGGCTGTTTTGGATGACCGTCTGCGGGTAAAAATGGGTATTGGGCGAGTTTTTCTGTATCTGTATATGGCTCTATGGCCATAGAAATAAATAGAATTCAGTTTAGACTGGTTTAGTTTAGATTTAGTGCCTACAGGCGGGGTTTGAGCATGTTTGGAAATCATCTGGCAACCCTGCAAAATCCGCTCTGCGCAGGTGAATTCAGCTCAAATCTGCACGCAGCACTGTCAAGTTCAACCACCTAGCCAAAGTTTGTCTCACACACGTTGCTGCAGCAGGACGTTGCTAACTTTCCAGTTAGCAACAAGCACAGCAGCAGAACCAACACATGCAGAATAATACATGAATATTAAACCTAGCAACGACCCAACTTCAAACAGCTGTATGGCTTACCAAAAGCCCACTAGCAAACTAGCAACTAGCCTACATTATGTAGTGCCCATGAGACGCAATCAAGAAATGTCAATCAGCAAAGTGAACCCAATGACGCATACAGAATCAAGCTGTAAATTATCAGACTACAACTGCCAAATTCAACATAGCTTGTAATGTCCGCTGTAAACAGTGTGCGCTTTTCTTGAGATTGAAAAGTGCTATCAGACAGCCCCGTGGTGCTAGTAGTCATGGTATACTGCTAGCTGCTACATGAAATGGCTTCAAACAGAGTCAAAATTATGATTAATCCTATATTTGTCACGGCGGACATATGGTAAGGAATCCCATTTTTCCCACCTCTTTGTGGCCATGCTATCCTTTTTGCCTCCTTGCTCCTTGCTATCCTTGCTTCTTGCTTGGTGGAGTCACACTATCCATTTGCCTTCTTCTAACTTAGTTAAATGATAATATTCCAATTGTGCTTTAAACACATGATAAGCCTTGTACTTTATTTTCTGACATCAAGTATGCTGGTTGGTGTATTCTGGATTAGAGCAGTCCGCCTCTGTCTTTGAACTGAGACTACTTGTGCATGTTGACTCGATGGAAATCTTCTGATGTAGTCCTAGGCTAACTTTTTTCTCATGGGAGAAAGGGAAGGGCGGTCACCTGTCTTGAGTGTTTGTAAGTTCAGTGCTTTAAAGTTGAGATAATATTAGTCTGATTTGTTGGTTTCATTTAACAAATCACGGGAAACCTCCACCTTGACAGCTTAATTCCACGCGCTCGCATCTCAAACATCATTTTAACGGGCATCAAAACCCAGCATCTCAGTGCTGCCGATGTTTTGGACAATGCGCGAGCTGCCTGCGAACATGCGAAACGCCCGCTGGTGGTACAGTCCATTGAAGGGGTGTTCCAAAACGCATTTTATTTGGTTATTCATAGTACACATTGAAAAATACTAAGTAACAAGACATTTTCAACACCTGATTTTAATAATAGATCCATTTTTCCAGTACCCCCCAAAAGTGTAATTTAGTCCCATTTGGGGGGTATCAAGTCTCAATCGGGGGGGGTCAGACCCCCCCGGTACCCCCCGTAATTCGAACACTGCCTGTTCATCGTTCCCCAGCTGCACTCACTCACCCATCACTCTTAGTTCCCCATTTAGTTTCCAGGCTCCCCTTTCAGTTTGTGATTTCTTTCCACAATCTCACCATCCCCTTGCCACGCCACGCCTTTAAAGATAAGTGGTTTTCTATGTCATGTCAAGTCCTTTGTTTTGTTTGGTCCCAGTTAAAATCATGTCTCATCCAAAAGTTTAGTCTTGTTATAAGGCTCAGCTGCGCTTTTTGTTATGTCCTAAGTTATAAATAAACCAAGTTTTGCTTTTCACACCTCTGAGTCCTTGTCCTGTCAACCCAACACACGACAGATTTATTACTATTACCACAGAGACTGGCTAAAACACAGATTTTGTTGATAAGGCAAAGACAACGTTAATAACTTTCTAGCAACCTTAAAAGTGAATATCTGCTCTGAGCTCCTTTATCCTCCAACACAGCCTGAACCCTCTCAGACAGCTTTCTGTCCTTTCTTTAAGGAGTCTTCAGGAATAGTTCTCCAGGCTTCTTGAAGGACGTCCCAAAGCTCTTCTTTGGATGTGGGCTGCCTTTTGTTCCGTTCTCTGCCAACATGATCCCACACTGCTTCAGTAATGTTGAGCTCCGGGCTCTGGGGAGGATTCATCCCTCCATCAGACCTGCTGCCACTGATTTTCAGCCCACTTCTTGTGTCCTTTGGCACAGCTCAGCCTGTTCTCCCTGTTTCCCTTCCTTAAGAACGGCTTCTTGACAGCCACCCTTCCATGGAGCCCATTTCTGATGAGGCTTGGGCCAACAGCAGATGGATCAGCTGAAGGTCCAGATGTATCTCTCAGCTCCTGTGTCAGGTCTTTGCTGGATCCTTTCTGGCTGCCTGGAAGTTAAATCTTTTTACAGAATTCTGCACAGTATGTATGTGTGGGAACCCTCAAAGTTTTCAGGCGGATAGAAAAACTAATGATCCCATCATTTACTGACTCTTGTTAAAACGTCGGCCTTTGGTCACACTTCTCCTACCATATGTGAATAAGTCTACATGGAGATGTCACTTTGATTTAATGATAATAGATTTTACTCTGTGTGCAGACTCTGCCCGAGTCTTCTGTCCATCACCTGAGAGCATTTCAAACCAAGTGTAATGATCTTTATATCTCTCTGAGTATGTTGTTATGAGCTCTGCTGCTAACCCTGTTATCATGAAACACTGAAACTGCTCTTTACTGAAAGACACCTTTTAAATTCAGCCTTATCTCAGAAAGTCGGACATGTCTCTGCATATTCTATAAAACGTACTTTACTGTGGGAAAGCAATTTAAGAAATCAAAGTAGTGCACATGAAAAGACCTGGAACACCAACCAAGGAGTTAAAATGATCAAGACAGGGATTTAAAATCTTTGTAGCTTTGTATGCCATACCCCGACTCAAACAGTTGTTACATTTTTCACACATTTACAGAGCAGCAGAATCCTCCATCCATCACCCTCCTGCGTCTCAGTATTTCTGGTCTGGTGCCTGCTGTTGCCTGTGGGCCACTCTCCAGATTCCCCACTCATTCCCACATGCTGTTGAAGGGAATTTTTAATTTTCTTCTTTCTTTTTGTTTCTCCACACTCATCTTAGGATTTATAATTTCTGTTTCACGAGAAACTGTTGGAATAAATGCATAAAACATCAGAATCTGCCATGGACACTGCGTGAATCTGGACCTAAGTGTTGTGCTAATGGGTTCCTGATTGATAGGAGCAGGATTATTTCATAATGAGTCCAACACTAATGGTGTTGACCCCACAATAGAGGTCTGGCTAAACCTTTTATCTGTTTTATTTACACAAAGAAACAAACCATTTCATAGACGCCATAATCCATTTGACCTGCAGCGGTTTAAGACCCTCTCTCGTGTGATCTGACGCTTGTTGAGCTGAAAAACAAAGACATCATGAATAATAACTCTACATGCTGTTTTAAGAGGATTCTTCTCCCTCATTTGTTTCCATCTCAGATTTCTTGGTGCTTCAAAACAGTCGATGGATCGGTCGACACTGCAACGTATGTGTGAGGTTAAAGCTACTTGGGTGTGGTTTTATTCAGTAAAAGAAAGATCAGATCTTGGACTTTAATAGCATAGTTTCAGTAAAATCCACCCAAACATGGCGGCACCACCAGCTGAATTGGTATATTGATAATTAGAGGACCTGTCCTGTGAAAGTTGCTGCTTGAGTTCATGAACACAAACACTGTCCTATAAGATGAAACAGTTTCAGCTTTTTAAGTTGCTCTGCAGGAATTTAAAAAAAATAAAAAATTAGTTAATTTATTTTCACCAACACGAACACACAGTAGTGGATAACTCTACATAAAAACATGTTTAGAGACATAAATATGTAGGTGAGAGCTTTGTAGGTAACTGGAGTGAAGCAGCTGAAACACAATAAAAGCCGGTAACATTGTTAAATATATAGAAGGTGGCTTTTTACCTCACGTTGCTGTGTCTGTATCCATCAGAAAAAAACCTTAGAAAGTCAAAGGCAGACAGGTAAAACACGTCCTAAATAGAATTACTGCTAAAAGATAGAAATGTATCCAGTAAGTTCACTGAGATGTGGTGTTGTGTGCTTCAGCCTCATGTAGCAGCAGGTCCAGCATGGCGTTCTACTGTCCAGGCTTTGGTTTGATTATATTAAAAGGGTTTGATGATGGACATTTTTAATCAGAGAATTTTTTAATTGACATATTTATCTTGTGGCTTTGTGTTTTATGAAGGCTTTCTTGAATGATTGCGCTGCTGGAAATCAGCTGTTGTTGCTCTTTTGGTGTGATCAGAATCCTCCAACAGAAGCTGGATCAGCCAGTTTATCTTGCGTATGATACACAATGAACAGAGGACTGATGTATTTGCTCCCATTTTTTGTAAAGTTAAAAACCTAATAGATTGACACTGTTGCGTTATTGGGCATTTATATATGTATTAAATATAAGGATTTATAAGATGTTCTCACAGTCTCAATAAACCTTAAACCTTGAATTTAGGGCACCACCTCGCTTTGTTTTAACTTGTTTTAAGTTACAGTCCAGGGAGGAAAACTGTTAAAATCTTACGATCCTGGTATGTTAAATTAATATTCGATTAATAATCAGTCTCATATCTCGCTACTTTCGTGAAAGTTCTCGTTTGGTTGGACAGACATTACGTAAAGAAAGCATATGACACAATCTGTGATTATAACATATATATATATATATATATATATATATGAACTATTTATTAAAATGATATGACCAAAGACATGAACCTTAAACAAACAGGAGATGCATTGAATATGGGTGATTATATAAAACACTTAGTGAATGGAAAATAAAATATGGGGAATGGAGAGATACTGGATGTATTCAAATAGTTCAGGTTGGCTGACTATTTGACGCTAAATACTGACATTTTGGGATTCATTTATCATTCTGTGAAAGCCTCGAGACATCCATCAAACCCACTTTAAGGTGAAAAACGGGTCGGTCTTACAAGTTCTGTGGAGTCAGCAAGTGGGGCCACGCGGGGTCCGAGGGGATTTCTCTCGGTTCCGCTCTCTGGGCCTTCCTGGTTGTGGTGGCTGACTCTAGCGGACTTCTCAGCAGCTGCCTGGATGGTCGCTTATCTTCACCGGGAAACGGGAACGCTGGTGCCAAAGACTTCACTGTGCATGATTAAACTCGTCCGAGCGTCAGAGTTGGTCCGTTGCTTCTTTGATGAAGTGAACTTAAGTTCACAGAAGATTAATAAAAGGTTGCTTGAGTTGGCTTTCTTGGTAGGAAAACTTCATTCTGTTCTTATCTTTGTTCGGGTCTTTCTTTCTCGTCTCCGGGGTCTCACTTGGTTCTGGAGGGCTTCCTCCTGCCTCCTGTCTTCCTCTGCATCGCTCATCCTCTCGTCTTTCCGCTCTCTCCTGAGACTCGGGAAACTCCCAAAACTCTGGTGAGCTCTTCTTTTCTTCTCAAGTCATCTCCAACTCTCTCTGAGCAACTGTGATCTGCGTCCTGTTCCTGCTCTGCTCTTTGTCTGCTCAAATCTGTGAAAACTCCTTCTTCTCTTGGTTCGGATTCGCGGCAGGGTTTGACTCTCGGAGGCGGGGCATGACGTAAGCTTACACTACTCTTTCAGCCAATGATATGCCTGAACTGTGGTGTTCTTCCTGGATTTCTCTATGTAAGATGATCTGTTCAGCTTTTATGTGGGGATTTCTTGATGAAACAAAGAAACTCTTATTTCTCCATTACTCTGTCTCATAGAACATTTGTCTCGGTGATTCTGAAAACACCACAACTTGTTAAGATATGCAGATTAAAGATATAACATAGACTTGCAATATAAAGACATCAAAATAACACACAACATAATACAGACGATTATGAGTTTCAAAATTCAGATGGATATCTATAAAGTCGTGACATATGAATAGCGAACCACACAATGTTAATTTTCTGTGTTAACAATGGGGATACCAAACAAATAACAAATAGATACCGAAGGGACATCGTTAAAAGTTAAATTGTTGCATATATCTTGTCCATTTTACTGAGCCCATGTGTTCAACTATTCAACACTACAGACCACTAGGGGGCAATGTTGTTCCATCGGCGAGTTGGGCATTTCCCAACAAGTTTATTTCTTCGTCAATATTTAAGCCAGAATCGTACAAATTGTCTCTATATGCGTCTTGTAATCTAGCTGGAAACCTGAAAGAAATTGTATACGGTTATCAAACACATTTAATATAGTTTTAAGGTTCGACTAAAAGTGAGTCTTAGTGAAGTCTTCTCAGTTCGTGCTCAGCCATCGGGTCGGTTCTCTGGTGGAAAGTAGTTAAAGTGTCAACTTCGATTTATGGTCAAGATAAGATAGTACTTTCCAACAGAAAGATTCTTTGAGCTTATTCCAATTTTATGGCAAGTGTCTGTTTATATCTCCACTCCCAAAGGCTTTTAAAGGGACGAAGGTTGTTGTAAATTAGGCAGTTTCTGTCTCTCTTTCCTTTGTGGAAAGAAAATGAAGATCTGGTTTTACCCAGAAAAGCAAACATCCCCCTCATAGGAATGTTGGTGTCTTCAGAGGCTGCAGACTTCTTAATCCACACACTGTGACTGCTACAACACCTAACTTTATTATAAAGTTAATGGATTTATTTACAAGTCGTGCATAAGAAAACCTTAAATGGCTCATAAGCATGTGGTTTATGGTTAATTGTTTTAGCTTTGAATGCAGAGTTGTTCAAGTTTGATTAGAATAACTAACATCGTTGTTTATTTTCTTTCATAAGTGGAGTTTTATGTTGATGGGGCTTTTATTTGACCGATTACTTACAGATGCCGGATGATTAGCTGAGCACATCTTTACATCCCTCTCTGCTCATCTGAACAATGTCCTGAAGAATGCAGGAGCCATTTCGCGTGGGTGTATTTGAACTTAACGTGGGGCGACAGCATCGCCGAGTTTGCGGCAGGGCATATAACAATATTAAAAGCCAAATGACTAACAGAGCATTAAAATCAGTGGGCTGGGGCCTCAGTGGAAGGCATACTACTGGATGTGTGTCTCTTTCTTAAGTTGGGGTGCAACACTACAATTGAAAAGCCACCACAACCACGCTAAAAGTGCCCCAGTGTACTTTCATGCCAAAACAGAAGTGAGGCTCTCACCACAGTGCCTAGCCTCCCACCTGATGACACCCAGGCCAGACTGAAACTCAAAAAAAGTAATGACAAAAGGTTAACAAACCTAACACTTAATCGATAATCAAACTAAAAGACAAAGAACTACACAAGCAAAAGAACCAAACAAAACTGCACAACAGAACTGTACAAACAAATTAACAAAACAGCACAGCAGCAAGTAAACCTAAAAAGACAAAAACACATGTTAGTAGGAACCAAAGATTGCATCACACATGCCTGATGAAACGGGGACCCTACTCACCACCTGGATTAGGTAACCACACCAGCTCAGCAAGAGGCTGAATGGAGCCATTTTGAGGCTTTATATACAGCTTGGGGAGGAGCTAAAGGAGGTGCTTACGGGTTGACTACCTGGGTTGTGTTCAAGACCTATAGGTCCACTATATAATGAAAAAAATATATCACATCTGAACGCACAACACGTGCAACCTTGAAGAAGATAGGCTGCAGCAGACCGAAACTGACAACAGAAAACTAAGACTACAATTCACACCGGCTCACCAGTACTGGGCTGTAGAAGGTTGGAAAAACGCTGCCTGGTCTCACGAGTCTCCATTTCAGTCGCAGTCGAATTAGTGTTGGAACGGAAAAATTACATTTCCGCTAGTTTAACGGGTTAAATTAAATTTTGGGGAGTGCAGCTACCTTGTAAATTAGTTTAAAATGGTCTCAAAATTAAACAAAATAACTGAAATTTACCCTTAAATTGACCCGTTTTACGCAAAATGAGCTTTGCAAGCGCAGGCGCAGAAAATTCCACACACATAGCGCTAATTGTTGAGGATGTGCACAAGGGATGCTCCAAACAAAGAGGCAGCGGGGATAAACACGTGTATCCATAATCAAAAGCAAGTATATTTCTGGCCTAAGAATGAATGAATTGAATCCTTGGACAACAAGCAACACTTGCAGCTCTTTTTCTAGGTTTCCATGAAGCTTGAGTTGTACAGTCTATCACAAATCCAATGAATTTATGAGTTTCTTGGTGTGGATTTTCCTCAGTGTTCTTTCTGTGGAGGATATTTGCTCAGCTCTGCTCGACTTCCCCACGCGTTTGGGTTCTTATGCACGAGCAGGATTGTTCTGCAAACAGAGTTGTTGGTAGTTTGGACAGCAGCACAGGAGAAGAGGAAAAGATCAATGCCAGTTAAACATGCAGCTTGCTCTGGCCTGTGAACCCACTTCTCATATTAGCCAAGGTGTCAGACAGGTTTCACTTTATTGAACTTCTCTTCATGTGTTTATGTGTGTGGGTGTTCCCTTGGCTGTATTGCAGCTACACTTTGTCTTGTTTACTAGTGAGTTTTATCTGCCCTGTGACTGGATCTGTGGCTTGTGTCATGATATAGCTCATAACTGCTCCTCTCTTTTACTACTGAGAAATATTGTTTGTTTTACAGAAGTGTGATGATTCAGGCAGCATGAAAACATACACAGGGAAACCAAATCTGTGTGGCAGAAGAAGAGGAGCCGAACACATCATATCATCCTGCTTGACCTCTGTCTTTTTTTATGTTCTTTTCTTTTGGCTCACACCTCTGCTTGTCTTCTCATTACTTCTCATTACTAAAAAAGACACACACTAACATAAAAAGCTTTATTTAAAGATTTAAATAATGTTTTAGCACTGTGTTCCATCTCTTCTGTTTCTTTCTCACCACAGCATCCATTTTTCCTCTTTCTTGACTCTTTCTGGAGTCTTTTCTCACCGGGACAAGCCTCTGATTGGCTGGCTCATGTTTCAGTGGTCTGGCAACAAAGTCAATGAGAATAATTTGTGTTTTATCACAGCTCTTTGGTGGTGTTTTAAGGCAGCATTGCCAAATTAATTTCACATCAGAACTGATAAACATCTACAGAAGGCTGTGATTTATTTGGATATTAACCTGAACACAACCTGATCGGACAGAAATATGTTCTCACTTAACTTTACATGCTAATGCCACATGAATAATGCAAATGGAAGGTCAGGTGGTCGTTTTATCATGTGGACACATGAATTCCTGTTCAGTTGATGTATTATGAGGAAAGATTGAACACACACTGGAAGAAAAGAGAAATGAATGTCCCAGGTCACAGATAAATGGATTATTGTATGTTTTATGATCATTTTATGAACTCCTTAAGACTGTGTCAATTATTGGATCAATATCTGTTACTTTTTTTTTTCAGTAGCTGGATTTTCACGGCTGTTTTTGATTCACATTCAGAATATCTGATTAAGAAAAGTCTGAAAAGTCTGAACAAGCTAACAACAAACTGGCATGACTGACCAGTCCTCTCACTCATGATATTCAAGATATTCCAAGAGATTAAACTCATTCCTGCAGAAAAGATAGCTTCATTTTTGTCTTGTGGATCTCAACCACAATTGTAGTTTTTTTCTTTTCTTCTTCTACTGATTTACAAGCAATTGGAACATAGTCTATACCGCCACCTACCTGCCAAAGGTGACTTCACATTTCTGTTTTTTATTCGCGCTTTTCAAAAAAACCCACCTCAGACACGCTGAGGTAGTGGCATGAAAACCCGACTGGGACATTTGTTTCTTTATTAGTTGCTGTTTGTTTAGAATAGGCACCGAAAACTACTCAGATCAGAAAAGAGCAGAATAACAAAAATAGCACAACATTTTTGGAAAGGTTTGAATTAATTCCAAATCAAGACTTCTACTTTATCTTCACCTGGTACCTGGTTCACTATAAAGCAAAGATGCTGTTAAAAAAGAAAACTTAGAACACATTACATAGAGAGAAAATACAGCAATGCCTTTCGAACAAGCACGTGGTGATAGTGGGGAGAAAAATCACTTATAACAGGCAGAACCAGCGAACAGAACCACACCCAGGGATGGAGGCCTTCTGTATCCATTGGTTGGGACAGGGTGACCAGATATCATTTAACTTTAGCACAGCTCAACCCCGAATTTATAGCCTGTTGTCTTCGCATTTGTTTAATTATTGTATGAAACGGTTTTAAAACAGTTTTCCATTTAGAAATGACATTAAAGTTAAAAGACATTATTTTTATTTTATTCATTTTTGTTTTATTATTATTTTATTTATTTATTATTTTTAATTAAAAAAACATTTTATTTTTTATTTATTTATTTATTATTATTATTATTTATATATATATATTCATATTTTAAAAGGGGTTGAAAACATTTTATTTTATTTTTAATTAAATTATTTTCATTATTATTATTATTATTATTTTTATATATATATATTTTAAAAGCGGTTAAAAAAACAAACATTATTTTTTGTTACCTCCAGGATCAGAGCCGAACATTTGCAACACGCCATAGAAAAATTCAACTTTAAATTGTTAGTTACAAAAATACTCACAGTTATCAGTAATTTGAAACCTCCAGTCAGTCATGTGTAGAGTAATTAGGCCTAAACCGAATGTGTTCTTGTTAATTATGCTTTTACTGGAAGCTATGATAACTACAAAGAAAGCCTAATTAACCCAATCACAGACAACATCCAGAAAAACATGGCAGCCGTTAGTCAGCAGCTCGACTCTCGTCACAGGCTTCAGAGCAGCCTCTGCTCGCTGAGGGTTTTCTTACTCTGAAGCAGATGTCCCACCAGCTCTTTCATTGATCCTCTCTGTGGAGCTGTCACATTTCTTCCTGCTCCCAAAAAATCCCACAAGCATTTAGCTGAGAGCCTCACAAGATTATGTTTTAATTACCGCTTCTGTGATATTTGGGCTTTAAAGGTTGCTGAAGCCTTTCCAGAGGAAGACAGTTGATATTTTAAATCAGCAGCCAAACAAACACAAAGCTGAGTTCAGTGCTCTCCTGGCTGTCATGGCAACAACACCAACAACTGGGCCATCTGACAAGGAGAAGACAGAGGTTGTCCCTTAGACGTGAAAGCACGAAACGTCATCAAGCAAAACACACACATGAGCCCACAAACAGAAGTTACAGTGACAGAAAAGAGGACTGTGGGTTTGTACAGTCAACATGTACAAACCTTCAAGTGTCACTTTTAACATTTTCGTCTCTTTTCAATTGCCAGTTTAATTGTGGAATGAGTGCTTGTTGGTGCGTTTATTTTTTGCAGCCATCAGTTACATCAGTCAACCAGAGGATTTAGGTGTCATTGACATTATGGAGTATGTTGAGTAGATTAAATCCTTAGTGTCAGGTGCATGCATACAGTAATTCACACCTCAGTAGGGATGGGAATTGAGAACCGGTTTTCGAAAAGAACTCCCAGCTGTTCGATTTCGTGGAATCGTTAATCCGCCTGCCTAACGATCTGACGCATTTGCGCTATGACATCAGGTGCACGCTTCGTATTTTGGCTCAGAATGTCAGAATTTCTCAGAATTTCACCAAGAGCTTTGATCACATCAAAGGGGCAAATACCTCCAACATGCTGAAACATTTGACCACACAGCACGCAGTTAAAGTCTTTGACACGCTGCTGAGCGACTCTCGCGGGGGACCACAGCGTCTTCCGTCTCAAAAGTCCCAGCTAACGTTAAACTTCCAGGTCCTGTTGATTGTAACAGGGCTCTCAAGTCTCATGAACTGGGCGTGACAGTCATGCTTTTGGGTCTTTTGTAACGCACTCCCGCCACACGCTGTATTTCTGACGCTGAAAAAAAATTAGAATATAAATTTGCATATATAAAGAGATGTCACTCTTGCCTGCATTCAAAGCTTCAGAGCCCTGTTGTAATAATGTTAGCGACATACTGTATGAATAATTTCCATCTGATATTAACATTTAGTTGACGAGGACTGCAAGAGGGAGGCAGAGTTAGATATATAGAGTTAGATATTGTACTATATTTGCACTATATAACAGGATGAGAATTGATAAGAGAACCGATAAGGAATCGATAAGCGATATCGATAAGGAACCGGAATTGCTCATTTCTGAACAAATGGGTGAATGTGGCATGTAGTGTTGAAGCGCTTGTGGTCAATTAGACTAGAAAAGTGCTATACAAGTACAGTCCATTTACCTATAGAGGTGTGTCTCTGGTCTCTGGGACGTGTCAATTCAACAGCAGTTAGAACTTAGAAATCTCCTGTGTGTTGGTGATGTACATCACAAGATAAAGGTTGAAACTGAAACAAGGAAACCAAAAACCACAGTTTCCTTTGCTGTGCTGTTCGCTTTGTACAACAAAGTGTGAATGTTTCCCTTCTCGCCTCATAACAGGGAAATGTGAAAACTCATTTAGCAACACAAATAAATAAATCTGACTTCAGATAGAGAGACTGTCAGTTTATTGTTTGAGAGGTTTAAAAGAGAAGCATCATATCTGCTGTAGTTTATCTCAGATATGAGATTTAAATTAGATTAAAGTGGTCTGTAGTATTGTTCCCTGAGTGAAGTATTGGCTTGTAGTTCTGGAAAAAGTCTTCCCTTCAACCAGATCTGCTCCTAGTTTCCCGTTAAGTTAATTTTTTGAGTAAAAAAATTAAAGATTTCTGTCATGAACCATATGTTCTGAGGGGAGGAACCCTCATCGCTATCTCAGGCACGTCTCAGACAGGCAGACTGCTGATGTCTGGGCGTCACCTCTTCAGCCCACTGCAACAGTCAAATTCCCACGCTTTCTATAGCTATATGCTCTTTTTCTTCACATCTAATTTACCCTGGCAGGTGCTGTCAACTAGATTCTGTTTACCAGGAACCTTGGCAGAAGTGTAAAAAGCACAATAATTGCATCTCGAATTAATTAATTCCTGATGTTTGAAAGGATTAAAGCAGTCATTACTGGTGAAGCCTCTCAGTTCAAAGCACAGCGTCTCCCTTTGTGTGTGCTGCATTAACTCCAACTAACACAAAACACTTGTTCTTAATGTTCTCAATAAAAATATTGGCTTCTGAATCTTTTAGTGATTTTCAATAGTTACCAAACAGATATATCTAAATAAGGTCTTTTCATTCATCCGTTTGCTGTGGCTGTGTGTCTCAGCACATTAAGGCTGAAGAGAAACTAGTTTACTATTTGAAGGAAGCCAAAACACCTTCTGGGCTGGGGAAGTGTGTGTTTGTACGTGTGTTTGTGTGTGTGTGTGTTCTTGCACGTACTGTTGAGTGAGGACCACGTCAGGTTTTTAACCAACAGAGTGAGGTCATTTTTACATAGTGAGGACATTTAGGCCGGTCCTCACTTTGTTTCCCTCTAGATGACCTCCTTAGGTTATATAGATGCTATCCCCTAATTTTCTCAGTAGGACATCAGAATGTCCTAAGTGTCAATTTTTCACCCCTAAAGTTTAACACAGATTAAAAAAAATTTCTGAATCTTTTGTGCTTCTCAAATTCTGAAGCAGTGTATTGGATCACTATGCCACCGAGTGTCTGGAATGACACTTTGTTTGTTTCTAAGTAAACTGGAAATACTAGTCCTCACTTTGTGAGTGTTTTTAGTCGGTCCTTACTCAGCACTAAGTGCGAGAATGTGTGTGTGTGGGATAAATGTGTGCGCGTATTGTTAGCCTGGGCGAAAGCCGACTGTTGACTCTGTCAAACAGTCTGGGAAAACCCAAGAGGAATCCGTTTCCATGGAGGGCGGGACCTTACCCAGCAACTTAAATTCATTGGAGTAACGGAGTTCCCTTAACCAATCATAATGTTTAGAAATGACGTTGGTTATGCGCCGAGGTTCATGCTTACTCTCGCGAGGCTCTAGCTCGCGAATCACGCTTCCCACATCCGCTTTCATTATACCGGTACCATTTGATAAATCAAACTTTTCCCAAAGCCAGTTGGAAGGAGAGCTTCGACATCCTTGCCACTAACAATATTGAAGAGGCATTCCTCTTGCTCTCGTTTTAATTGTGTAATGCTCTCCAGAGTTGAGACAACTTCATGGGTAGCTTCTAGCGTTCTTCCGTTGCCATGTTTATTTCCGCTGCGGTTGAACTACAATTATATGGACTACAATGGACTCCGCGAGTGAGTTCTGCGTCACCACTCGCAACTGTTTGCTGATTGGCAAAACACTGAGCGAACCGAGGTAGGGGGATTTGGCCAGACTATGTGCGGAGCCAAAATCTTTGGGCGGAAGTACGTAGGATGGCGTCGCCAGGCTAGCGTATTGTGGCTTCGGGGCTGAAACACAGATTTGCAGAAAGAAAGAAAGATACCATAATTAAATCTAAAGTCAGATTGTATGTTGTGTTATTTGGTGTCCGTAGGGCTGCTACTAATTAAATTCCCTTAACTGTTTCAGGGCACTGTTTCCACACTGCTCCATGAGTTTGGTTTGGGTGAGTAAACCACCATCATGCATTTGTTTGTGGATAAATTTACGTTTGCATTCACACCACATACACACGAAAGTCCATCCCACTGTATGCAAAGATGTGATGAGCAGTTGGTTTATGCATGAACAAGTGTTTTCTGGAAAGAAATTCAGCCACACACACATAGTAAGAGCTCCAGGGAAAGTCACAGAGGACGCTTTGTTTCTGAGGCCAGCTCAGCGCTCTCGCCTGGTTTAATTCCTCCTCTCTGAATACTAAACATCTCACTGCTGTTAATCCACAGCCAGGAAGCCAAGAGCTGCTCTGTGTGTGTGGTTCAAACACAAACTCTCCCATTAAACAAGTGCTCCACTCAACAATGTCTTTTCCCACTTTTATAGATCAGTTCAGTTTAGTTTTATTGGTCAGATGTATGTTATCACCAGAGGTGGGTAGAGTAGCCAAAAAATTGTACTCAAGTAAAAGTAAAAAGTAGTCATCCAAATAATTACTTGAGTAAGAGTAAAAAAGTGCTTGGTGAAAAAACTACTCAAGTACTGAGTAACTGTTGAGTAACGTCTGATTTATTTGTTAACACAAGCATTCAATCAGACAGACAAAAATACTAAATAATCGTCTTTAGGCCAATTAGAGTTCATCCAATTGATAAAATAAATTAAAATGAATTAATTAATTACAAAATAGCTTAAATTAAAATAATCCAGGTAAATTCCAGTACTTCTATAAGAAATAAAAGAGACTTAGGAAATGTTTAAAACATATGTAAACCATATGTAACCTAAAAAACAAACATTCGCCTATCCACAGGAGGAAAAAAAAACTAATTTAGGAAACTTACCGCTACATGTTTCCTCAGGTTAGATGTTGAGTTTTTGAATCCTGAAATGTGCGTTTGTTTTGGTTGACACAGAAGACACATAATGTAGCTGCTGTTTCTCACTCTTTGTAAAGTAAACATGCTTTCAGTATGAGGCCTCGTCTGCGTCTTCATTTCCCACCGTTGATTCTGACATTTTTCATCTATTTCTTTTTTTGTTTGCTACGAATGTAAATTGTAAAGCATTTTAAAACATTAAAATAAAGGCGTACGCGGGGGGATAAAAATAATGACGCATAGAATACCAAAGAGGTAAGCAGAGAAGTAACAAACTCATTGTAGCCTAATGTAGCGGAGTAAGAGTACAGTTTCTTCTTAACAAATCTACTCAAGTAAAAGTAAAAAGTATAGAAATTTAAAGCTACTCCTAGAAGTATAATTTTTTCAAAAGTCAAGTAAATGTAAATGGAGTAAATGTAACTCGTTACTACCCCACCTCTGCTTATCACAAGGTCCACCATACGATGCAATGTGTTGGACAAGAACGTAAAGAAACAAGTCAGCTCAGCTTTAAAAGCCACGGATAAAGGAAATAGAAGTGTAGCATATAAGGTGTTTGTGAATACATGGAGGTGTGTTTGTGATGGTCACATCATCAGAGCGAGAAGACGTGAGTCTGTGTTATTCCTTAGGGATCATACAATGTACCGACATGTAATGAGCAAACAGGGACTTGTTTGAAGTCATGCAGGCTGTCCACTCTGTTGTTAGTCCAGCAGCATCCCTCCCCCTGATACTGTAGACTAGGGTTGCCACCTGTGTCTGACAAAAATCCTGGACATTTTGACCATCGAATCGACCTTTATGTTTGTAAGCAACGGCGCCTTTCGCACATCTAACCCAAGATAAAAAACGTCATTCTAAGCGACAATTGTATAGCTAAAATTAGTAAGAATGATAATTTCTAGTTATTTGTTTAGTTAATTGCTTTATTTAATAGCAGACCTTTATTATTTTGTTATATTTTCAACAGTTTTTAGTTGTGGACACCTGGGTGCACACACACTCTCCGTCTCCACCTTACAATTTCTAATGAACCTCCACGGTGCGTGCCCCCACCACCACCACCACCCATGTTATGCTACGTCATTTCTGTAGAGCCAATAAGGCTGTGTATTATGGATGTAGGCACGCTTCAATTAAACTGAAATACACATTTTGCGCATCATGTACAAAAATCCGGGACATTCAGTGTCCAGGATTTTTATTTTTATTTTCCTGGAAGGACCATGAAAATCCTGGACAGGTGGCAACCCTACTGTAGACCCTCCTGCTGTTTAAAAGCAATGAGAAAAGAACCTCCCACCGCAGAATAAAGGTAACAGTGAGACGACAGAGTAGTCCAGAGCATTCAGCTGGAGGGGACTTCCCTTAGCAATACGGCCTCCAGCAAAAAGAGGTGATGAGACCAGAGTCAACTGTGGTCTAGATTTCATGAGAAGAAGCTCCAAGCTGAATCTGACTGACTCTGGTTCAATCATTCTGAATGATAAGTTGCACCTTTGACACTTAACATACTTAATATCATTTTAACAGAGAACAGATTTTCGAGGAACACCTGTCTTTTTCTGAGTCTAAAACTGATGGAAGTGTGCGCGGTCATAGTTAATAGAACCATACAACACAAGTAAGGGAGTGACTGGATGTTTATTTATACAGCGCCTTTAAAACCTGACTTATAGAGTGCTTTACATTAAAACAAATACATAATGAAAGATTAAACAGGCAAAAATACAGATAACATAGCAACAAAGCAATTCAAAATGTACAAACAATTTAAAATACAAGGAAAAGATAAAGCTAGAAACATCTGAAGCTAGAAAGTAAGATACTTAAAGATAAGTAAAATACAAAAACACGAGTCAAAGCCACTGTACGTTGGTTGGACATATAAATACAACGTGGAAAACCTGGAAATGGGATGTGTCTTCTTAATCAGTCCCTTCTGATTCAGGATTATATTGTCTTGTCTGCATTAGATACCTTTGATATCATCCTCCTCCAGCTGTTGGAAGTTGACAACCTCATATCATAACGATGGGATAAACCTTTCAGTAAAGAAAGTACAAATAACACCCTGCCATATCTGCTCCTTCCACCCTCCATCAGTGGTACAATGTTAGTGGTACAAAATTAGTACATAACTCCAGTAGTTCAGTTGTGTTTGGACTGAGTTGATCATTTCCTTTTATATTAACTTACCTCAGTTGGCTTCTCATATTCGTGCCATTATATTCACATCCTCCCTTTGTTCTGTTGCCCTGCACTTTCTACACACACCTGTTTTTAATGATACATTACTCACCTTAAGCCTGATTCTTACTCGGCGCAACCGCGCAACTGTTCTGGCTCGAGAACCATTAATGACGTCATTGAAAGCGCCAGCCCCTTCACAGTTCCTTCAGCTCATAAGCGCAGTTTGCGCCGAGTATGCGTCACATTTGCAGTTCTCTCCAGACCAGCGGGCGTCACTGTTGAGGAAACAAGCTGAAAAGCATACGAAGAAAGCATACACAATGCCACCTGTGGTGTCACGTCAGCAGAGGCTGGCAAATCTGATGTGGAATGAATTTACTCTGGGTGTAGAACTGTATATGTATCTCAGAGCTAAGCGGCTGCGGCAAAAACAGAAGAGTAGGTGGAATGTTCGTCCTTTGCGACAAGACGAACTTTGTCAAACGTTGTCCCAGTGTAACTTCATAGACGTGTCGTACAGATGTTTGTAGAGGCGCACCCTCTCGGTCACCACAGTCTCTGCAGTGTTCATTTTTTCTTTTTCTTGGTCAGCTGTTTCCGGTTGAGCGCGCGCGAAGTCAGAAAAAAAGTTGTGTGCGCGCCCTTGCGACGCGCGAGGATTTTCTAGCTTGCGACGGGGGGCGTGGCGGAATTTTGGGTCACGTGACCGTTTGCGCCATTTGCGACCAGCTAGTAAGAGCGAGGTTGCACCGAGTAAGAATCAGCCTTTAGTATACACACTCCTTGTTGTTCCACTTCCAGCTGCCAGGCTGCTGACTCTCTGGAGTCTGGTTTTCCAGCTGATCATTCCTTGCTTCCATATTTATTTTCTGATCCTCATCTGTTCCTCCTAACCTGACGGAGACCTGATGCGCCTTAATTTTTTTGCTCTGTAACATTTGGACTGATTTAGCTTATCTTTCCGCCACCTGCTGCCTTCTTTTGTTGCTTCGAATGCAGGTTTGGATGTTTATTTTATTACATTCTGCCTGTGTTGTTTTGCATCTGCATCAGATTCTAGTCCGTAGCTAACACAGTTTAAACCATCATACTATACCTTTGTTGACTGTTTGCACGATAGATTTCTCTATAAGAGATAAAGTGCGATCAGAGGATTAACTGCAATGACTGATCAGAGTTTTCCGGTAGCACCGTCTTCTCAGTGTCTTTGGATTAAAGTTGTGTGCTTGTAAAATAATAATTAAATATATAACTCATTGCCAACAAAACCAGTGGCTTGGCTGTAGTCTTAGAAATAAATATCTATGTAAACTGATCTATGTAAACTGAAGTCCGCCGTCATTAATTCAGCTGTCTTTTTGCCACTCAGTGGGTGTAACCCAAGTACAGTCACATGTCCGATGACATCATGAGCTCTCCCTCTAAATCTGTTTTTATTTCTCTTCCTGATTCCAGCTCTCGTCCTTAAATTGTGAAGGCAGTTAATCTCTTCATTTTATGTCTCCTTAACTAAATGGTGCTGTTATTGTGGACAGTTCAGCACAGTTCAAATAGTAAATGACTCATTTCTAAGTGAAACTAAACTAACCTGTAATGATGTGGGCTGTGGCCCAAAAAGGTTAGACTGTAAATAGCCAGGGCATCTCATTCCAGCATTGCACAAAGTCATCATTTTGATGCCTGACTGAAACAACCCCCGCCTCTTCATTAACAGTTTATTACCCTGATTGTACCACGTTTTATCACAAGTAATTACCTCAGAGCAGCATTTCATCTGATGCTCCTCAGTTTGTGGATATACCTGCACTGTGTGTGCATGTTTCTGTATTCATGTCCTGTAGGAGATGGCATGGTAAATTAAGTTCCTCTGATTGCTGTTTCATCAGACTTTTAAATGGAGAGTAGATGTAACGTCCCATGAAATTAAAGACGAGTCTGTCATCTTGTTTTAGTGTCCGGTGTTATAGGTTATTCAACATGGGACAAACACAATATTTTTATTTGTTTGTCAAACCACAAGCAACTGATTTTTACCCATAGTACCTTGGGAAAGTAGTGACTCATTCGTGTTATGTGATTGCTGTAATATTTCAAACCGTAGATTTTTTTTCTTGTAACCCTGAAGAAATGTAGGTTACTTTATGTGGTAAAAACAGATGAGGTGGGGTGGTCGGTGGCGTAGTGGGTTAAGCAGACGCCCCATGTGAAATGGCCCAGGTTCGAGTACCGCATCGGACGGCCCTTTGCTGCATGTCATTCCCCCTCTCTCTGCCCCTGCTTCCTGTCTCTCTTCAACTATCCTGTCCATTAAAGGCATAAAAAGACAAAAAACAGATGAGGTGGAGTCATATCCTGTGCATTTCTAAATGTATGAGAGAATTAAATTTTTTTCCTGGCAAAAACTTTGCCAGTCTTTGTGACAGCCTGCTGGTAACAAAGTTACAAAGCTAAAATTGGTTTATACCTTGAGTTAGGAGCCTTTCTTTAAGCTTGAATGACTCATAGGTTAGTCTTAAGTTGCTTAATAAACAAACAAACACACAAAAAGAGAAAAACACACATTCCCTTGGAAATAGTCAGGACTGATTGGACTGAAAATGAGTGAAAAAGCAGAAAAAGTCCAAAGAAAAACTGAAAAACGTTCAGGAAGCCTGAAGAACTATTAATGAGAAAGTCTGGCAGCCTTAAAGGAAAAAGTAATGAAATCAGAGGTGAACTGGTTGTAACAGCAGAGTGTTTTTTATTGATAGAACAACATTTCCATCAAGACTTCAACAGATCTTCTTTAATCTTCCAGACGTTGTTTAGGAAAGACTTTCATTTTTCCCTTTGCATCTTGTGCCCTTCATGTATGTAGAATACAAACAGGTGAAGCTGCAGGAGGTGTGAACCTGTAACCTTGTTGCCTCCAGAGACATAATATCACTTTTTCTCCTGCTTCTCATTATTAATGGCGTCACCCCACAATCCAATCCATTACTTTCACTGAACAACAGACAGATGCACACCAGTGGCTTTGGCTCACTGTACTAAAAAAGATTGAAACAAAATCAATATTTTTTCATTAGATGGTGATGACATCCCTCGTATGTGAGAAAAAGGCACAAAATCAATTCAACTGGCGTGGATTCCTGACGTGTTAGATACAGCTCTTGGTTTTAGATTTTTAAGCATTTCTAAGCCTGGTTAATCATAAAAAATCCATTCGAAAAATCAGAAATCAGTCTCTTTGACAGGATTTTGATAACTGTCAAGTGGTTGGAAATGAGGAGAGAGATGAGAATGAACTGCATTCATAAAGATCCTTAACTGACCCACAATGAAAAATAAGTTGAACTGATTTTCTTTAAATACTTTATGATTCATTAAAATGCATCTGTTGCAGTCCCAGAGAAGCTGTTAAACATCTTAGACCGTGAGAAACAATCATTTTAAACACCAGCATGGATTTAACTTCTTAAAATCTCAAAGTTTGAGGGGAACAGTCAAAGCTGACACTTTAATTGTGTGAATCAGTTGTGTGTATAATTAGTTTTTAATGCTTCACTGTTTCTTCGGGTAAAACAGTCGGACAGCCAACATCAGCATGTGTGACATCAACAGTCTTGTGTTCATAAAAGGTTATACCGTGTGTGTTGTCTCTGATGGTTTCTGCCTGGATACAGTTGTGAGTGGACGGCTGGATTGGGGCATTGGGGTCTGTGAGTCGTAATTGGCTTTCCAAGAGTGGAACCAAAGGGGAGCTGAGGATCTCTGGGTACTTGTGTTTGAGGAGACACGATAATCCATAACAAGGGAATCATTGGTGATGACTTAAGAGGTCTAGAAGTGTCTCCATCTGGATATGTTTGTTTAAGAGGACACATTTTCCTTAAGACATGTGCCGCCTCCTCATCCCTTTTCTCGCCCACACAGAGAAACACATTCACATGCATACCCTACTCTCTGCTGCTGAAATAATGTGTGCTGTTACCCCTCAGTTAGCACATCCTAATAGGGTCAGGAAAGCGCACAGATGGAAGGATATGTTTGTTTTTATCACCACTTAGCCTTTCAGCCTCACCAGGCAACATATTCTCCAAAACCCCTTTCAGACATAATACGTAACATCAATGACTTCATCGGTCTAGTCATTCTTTCAGTCATTGGTCATTTTGATGTTAATGTTCCTCACGCTGTTATTCATCCATTTGTTGTTCCCTCAAGACTTGGCATAAATAGAAGTGAGATATATTCCTAAACACGTCTCTGAGTCAGAATTTTCTCCGACGTCATGTCACGGTAACAGTTGGTTTGCAGTAGTTGTGTGAAATATTTCGGCAGTGTATAGAAGCTGCTGGAAATATCTATTTTCTACATGTTTAAGTTTAGTAAACAGTCAGTGTGTCAGGGAACTACAGCCTCTGTACATGGGGCGTCTTAACCTGCAGCCTGCAAAGTTACAGTTTTTTTGTAACAACATGTCAATTTGCCATAAAAATAATTTACAGCTGGATTTTTTTTAAAACAAATTGCCCCTTCTGGCAGTTTGGCTTTAAAGTCGCTATCAAAAGGCCTTCAGATAGTTGCAAGACACACTATCCAATCTATGAATGGATAAACAAGTCCTGTTTTTGTTCCTATTCAATTGAACAGATTGGCTCTGCTGTTGGTTCTAGGTCAGCAGTTGCATAGTTTAAGGTGGGAGATTTTACCTTTACCTATCGATGACTGGATTTCCAAGTCCTGGTAATTCCTGCTCATTTGTCCGGCTTGGCTTTGCAGTCAGTATCGAAAGGCCTTCGAAAAGATTAGGAAACAAGAGTGTCTCTCACCCCACGACAACGCATTGTTAAGTGGTGGTTCCAAACGGTGCAGGTCCCAGCGATAGACTGCTGGCCGAAAAACGACAAATGAAACTCAAGGGTGACCATCATCAACCCATAATAGGCCATGACTTGGGTTTTTGATAAGGAGAGTGAGGAATAGTCCTCTTTAGGTTGACTCCTTGGATTTGTAACTATGGGCCTCCAGGTGCCATGCAACATCTCTGCACAAGCTTTCTATAGCTCCACTGGCACTGGATTAATTAAAAGGGCGCTTTGACCTGGGAAGATCCATATGATATATACCAAATGTACCGGTACATGTGGCACTCTGAGCCTCTATTTCACATAGGTGGCTAAATGTGGCCCCTATCAGGGAAGCTCAGATGGTTCCCTAAGTGCCAGCTGCAGTTTTTGCCCTAAAGCATTCCTGACCAGGAGCAAGAGGCTCGAGTACAAACACTTACTTACTTACAGAGTAAGTAGGTGAAAAGCAGGGCAGCGGCTGCCAAACGTGTGCTTGATATAAAAGTACAATCTGTATCTCACATCAATACCAAGAAGGTAGGAGAACTGGGACGATTTTCGGTTGTTGGGTCAGTGCAGACCTCCTACCAGTGGATAACCACTTCCTGTGTCACCCTACAGCCCTTTCTGAAGTGGACGAGTTGGTCAACGGCATGAACGGGGAGTGTGCACTAGTGATGTGCGATTCGTGAGTCAATCGTTCAAAACTCGAGATTCTTTTTACTGACTCGGGAGTTATGAGTCATTGTCTCCATTAACTCGTTCACTGACTCACCGCTGCCACTGCAGCTAACTGTAAAGAGGAGATATGCCACACAACCGTTATTCTAACTGCAATTTCGTAAATGTATAAAGCTAATTGCTGCATTAGCTCCGTGGCTGAAGCGGAGCTAACACAGCTCACAGCTCGCGCTCCCTCCTAGCTCGCAGAGCCCCTCCCATACCCAAGAAACTCGCCAGCTCTCTGCTCCGCACGGTTCAGGACTCATGATTCAGGACTCGCTATTCACAGCTCACTCGCTCTCTGTCCCAGCTCGTAGAAACTCGCTGCTCCGCACGATTCAGGACTCATGATTCGTACCTGACTCACAGTTCACAGCAGCTCACAGCTAACTCGCTCCCTCTCCCTCCCGGCTTTATTTTGAAGGAAGCGGGAGTTCATTCATTCTGTACATAATTATTTTATTGTAATGGTGCACTGTTGAATGTTAGAATATTATTATTTTTGCACTATTGTTTAGGTTATTTAAATGTTCTATTTGTGCACAATTTCATACATTTTATTATAATTTTGCACTGTTTCGCACTTAATGTTAATTTATTGGCTATTTGGTTTATTTTATTTAGAGAGAAAGAAAGAAAAAAAAATGTTTGGCCTTGGAGACTTCTTGATTTTTAGCCTTTTTCACAATGATTTGGGACGTGGTTTGGAACTTGTTTGCACAGTCCGTGGCGCACACTCTGGGTGATTGATTCAAGTGACTCGAAAACCCGATTCACTTTAGTGAGTGACTCATAGAAACTCGAGTCAGTAAAAGGAATCGAGTATCCCATCACTAGTGTGCACCCACACCTGATGGAATCGGGAAGAATAAATCCTTCTCTTGGGACCTCATCGGAAGTGAAACTGGCGAACCTGTTCAATGCCATCATGCACACCGAAGGCCATTTGGACAACATTAATTCCCAAGAGTAGTACTGAGGTGAGGTCCAATATCAGCGAACGGAGGCCCTTAAGAATAGGGTCAGTTATTCTGAGGATGTTAATGAACTAGCTTCTCAAAGGCTTCTCCCAGGGCAACTCAGAGAATTTATGATGGTAATTACAGATTCCTCTGAACAGCTGATCGTCCATTAAACAACCCACTGCTACTGCGTATGTCTGGCCATTAATGTGACTCCTGCAATTAACACCTGAGCCTTGTTAAAAGGGATATGAGCAGTCTGTGCATTGTTACCAGGTCAAAAATGTTTTTATTTCTTCCTACAACTGGGGCTTTAACATCGTCTGGGTGTTAATGAGAGGAAAGCTGCAGCACGACATAAGCAAGTTTTTCCCCCTTTTTTTTTTCTGACTCAACTGATGCAAAAAAAAAAAAAACTAAAATAAAACTTTGGCTCTGCAGAGAAACCTGAAAATATACGCGAAAAAAAGATTAGCTTTTAATCTGCATGTATATGCATTAATGTGAATGTGCAAAGATCAGATATATTGAAAGTAAAGTTTAAATTTTACAAGGTCAGACTTATTATGATTAAGGGATAGTGACTTGTTCACTTGCCATCCGATTACCAAAAAGGAGAGCATGTCTGAAATGAGTCCTCAGCTGAAACAGAATATTAATAACATCAGTTATTCTTTGAACAACGTAGGTTTTATAAATGTACCTGCTTTCAAACCATTGCTTTGCACATGGAGCAGGAAGTCTTGCCTCGGGACTCCGTTATCTGGATACCTGCCTCCACTGAAAGCCCAGAAATATTGCTCATCGACCCCAGAGGCGGAGTCATTAGTCTACAGCTGAGTTTGGACCCTCTCAGCAGGGTGTTCGCTCTTATCTCACGTATCAGATTATCGTGTTGATCATCAAATCTCTGATAAACACTTAATCACACACACACACACACCATTGCATGAGGTGCCCTTGCAGATTAAACGTCTCAGAAAGGGTGACGGCTGATGTAGAGCACAATTACCAGGGCGTGGAGGTGGTGGTGTTGGGGTATTTCATGGGCACACACACCGTAATGAGGACGGTATTAGCTGATACAGAGGGAAGGCAGGGCCTTTGTAATTATAGAGGGCTGCTGGGGGTAGGAGATGGATTACTCTCATTCAAACACTGGCAGGCCGAAGTGGAAGAATGAAGAGAGACGGATGAAAGAGAGATGCTCAGTAAACAAAGCGTGTCTGTGGAGGCTTCCCCCTATTTCTCATTGTGTGTCTCGTGCTTGTGTTTTATGTCGTACTACAGAGACAGAAGTGCACATTTTATGTATCTGATGAGGCAAACTGCGGTCATGCAGCTCATTTCCATTTGACTGTAAATACTGCGTCGTGTGTGGCAGTAGCTGCTCTGCAGCTGGGAGTTAAATCATTTAAAAGAAAATTCAAATTAATCATCACTTAATTTGGAATTTGAGGTCACTTTGAAGTTAAGCTGTCACGATGAGTGTTAATAGGACTGTGAGATTACATTTGTGTCTGTCTTACAAAGTCTGAGATCAACAGGACACCAGAAAGCGCAGCCATTGCTTTTGTAACATACGTGAATATGGAGGCTAATGTGAAATCTAAAAAAAACAGGAAGTGCCTGGCTTGGCTTGGTGAAATCGTGTTGGACACATGAACCACTCTTCCTATTGAAATAAATTACTTTAAAAGTAATGCTAGGATGCACGAAAAAACAAAAGAACAACGTTATCCAGGGTTAAATCCTCTCATCAGTTCTGCAGAAGTCACAATGATGTAGTGATGTGGGATATATTGTACATTCAGGAGTTTGCAAACGGGATTATTTTGACGATGTTTGTGTTTAGCTGCCACAAAAAACACCATCTATTTTTGTTTTTCACATAGTTTAAAACAAATATAAACACATGTGAATGCTCAATAAAAGCATGGGGCCATGTTGCAGCAGTTTTTATTCCCTTTTATCCATTTTATTCAACATAGTTTTTGGTCACTGGATACCCAAAGCCTAGCATCTAAATGGCTTCTTATTCTCTATTCCCTTTATGCAGTGGGTCAGACCTTTTGTGACAGCTTAGAGCACATTTTTTAAAGCTCTGTGAAGAGCTGAGGAGCACTGTTCTCATTTGTTATCCATTAACCAGTAAACACAGCAGAAAATCATGTCTGATACTCACGTCCTTGAAAATGGATGCACCTCAGCAGCCTTAATGAGGTTGGACACACACACATTCACACAAACTCACACAGAAGTTACACATGATAAATGAGTTGACTGAAAGGCTATAGCGTGAATAAAAGCATCCATCACAATGCTGTACAGATGCATTCACTAAATTCACAGATATGTTGCATACAGAACACGATGCAAAGATGTATTATGGGATGTTGGATTCTTAAGACACCCAGTCATTCTCTAATCTCAAAATGAATAAAACATAGAGCAGCTTATTCCTAAAACAGGCAGTACTGGCAAATCTATATATAATCTTTCCATTGAAAGCAGTGATTACATAAAATATTGGGGGTATTTGTTAAAAGGGAGAGAAGGCAGCTTCTGTCTTTTATTTTATACCGTCACAATTCCTACAATGTGATGCTATTTAAAGTTATATATAGAATTATAATAGAGCAGCAGACAGTAATTTAGCACACCAGGATGCAGCATCGTAATGATGATCTTTACAGACATGACAGTCATTCTCCCTCTGCGTGGGCTGTCAGCCAAACTCCTTTGTTCTGTGTTGCGGTGCTGCGTTTGTGCCTATTGTGTCATGATCCATGTGCTGTTGTGTTTTGGTTCACTTCCTGTTTAAGTTATCAATTCTGAGTGTTTGATTCTGTTGGTATTCGAGCTGTGTTCCGTTTAGCCTCTACTTACTTTCAGTTATTCTATTCTTGTCATCGATGTCCTTAAAGGGGAAGTTCTTTTTTTTTTAAACCTGGACCATATTTCTGGCATAAAATATGTAAAAAAAACGTAAAATCTACTCACCGATAACAGTTTGGTGAAAGTCGGCGTCCTTCGGACGCTATTTAGATCACTTAGATTTGGATCCATATATGTATATCCATATAACGGGAGAGAACAGGGCAGAGACAATACAGCCTCTAAATAAGGCATTATCTGTCTTTATTTCACCAATACTTTAAGATGAATGAACGCGTACTATTGCACTGTTGGCTCAGAGCTGCCGTGTTGTTGTTATTGGGGGCTTTCTACACATGCGTCTACTGGGATGATAATAAATAAATAATAATAAATAAAATAAATAAAGTGTTTACATGGCAGGGGCAGACTTACACTAACCTTACTAAGAGGACTTTTTTTTACATGTTTACACATAAACGCACAGCTACTCTCTGACTGTACTGAGGAACTGAGGCATCAGAACAGGAGTACACTGCTATATAAACCAGCACAGAACAGGATGTCAATGTTGCTGATTTTGGAGCAAACACAGGCAGACCTTGTGATGATTTTGAGAAAGAGGTGGTTTTGGCTGAATAATAGCAAGAGAATTTTCATATATACGGGGTATTGCTATTGCATTTGACAGAGCTGCCTCGCCCACACATTTAAGGAGAGGAATCTGTGAGGAGATCACTTGTCAGAATAAAGTTGGATGCATGCTGTGCTACTTCAGTTTAGTTGTGTGTGCATTTTCATGAATATGTTGTGGATTTTTTGGGGGTCGAAATGGTGCTGTGTGGACAGGATTTTGTAGAGAAAATACCCAATTTTGTGTTTACTTAACAAATGTTCTGATATTTCCATATTGGTGATCAGAAAATACAGAACATCATGCTTCTTATACCTCAGAGCTTCACTAAAAAGATGAAGAGACTAAAACACAAGAAAACAAAACTGTGCAACAGTTGCAAACAGTGAACAGGGTAGTTGATTACCCCAAAGCACCAGTTGAGGACACTTCCAAGATGGCAGAACCTCAGCATTAAAAAGCACCTGAGATACTTTCTGCTGTCACTGCTTTCTGTTTAATAGATTTTTAAGTGGTGAATAATCTTTGTGAATGAAAATAAGTTATACTGTGTTTGTCACTTCTGCAGCGTTTCCATAATGATGGTCCCTTACCATTTTGATGTCATTATCTTGTCACCATCCATATTTTTAGTGTCTAAAAAGAACTTTACTGTGAATAAATGAAGCTGTTTTCAGTCTGTTTTTAGCCCATCAGTCCAGCTGTCAGTGGTACAATCGGGGAAATGTGTTTCTACCCAAAGAGGATATTTTAAAAGGATGCATCTAACCTACCAGCTAATGCACACTGTTTATTATAATCTGTATAGTTATTGGCTTTGTAGTCCAAAACATTTTGCTTCAACAGTTTATCATGTGAGTTTATGCTTGATGTGATCTGATTAGTCCACCCGAGGGAGAGAAGAGCAAAGATTTTTATTTTTATATCCAAATGCTGCTCAGAAGAGCTGTAATGTTATTAGTTTTCGACACAGTTATGATCAGTGATGGGAGAAACAAGAAGGGACACGTCAACAGTAATAGCATCTGGCTCCTACTGGGATTAAAATATATGGTTGGTCAGAATCTTTAGATTCCATCTAATGTTGGTTTACAGTCGGCGGGCCGCCGGGTGCTTGGTGTGGAAATGATGAATCTCGTTTGTCAGCAGTGAGAAAACATCTGACAGCAGGAAATATTTTAAATGCAGTTGCTGGATGGATTTAGAAGCAAAGTAAGAACAGAAGCAGATGGAAGGAAGGAAGATGGGGGGAAAGGAGAAGAGGAAGAGTGGCAAAAATATCAGGAGGAACATCCTGAGGCAATGAGGCAGACACAGTTCTTCAGCCAAGGAAAAAAGGTTCAGCCTTAGATTATTAAAAAGATATAAGCTTTGTTTTATTTATGCTCTTAAACCACATTAGATGCCAGAAGCAAAAAAATATTGTAGATTAAGTTAGTTCCTTGGACGCTCTGGAAATCGTATTTTTCTGACAGCCCTCACATATCTCATTGTTTGGTTGATTCCTGTGAGACAGAGTGTTGTTTGTGCCTCCAGGGCGTTATGAACAAGGTTGGCTTCAACAACTAAAAGGCCCCTGATTTTGTCCTGTTGTGCAGCTTGCAGACAAACACTGACGACCGAACACCGTAACGGCTCATCATGCCGAACCGCGTTCAAGTCAAATCTTTGGGGAAATTAGTAACAGTGAAAGCGACGCATCTGTTTAAGCTGCCCAACTGGAGCATGACGGGGACAGTTTTAATATTATTGTGTCCAAACACTGGAAAATGGGCCTGTTTATAAAGGGGCTGAATCTCAGTATCAACAAACCACCTCTGACTGCATTCCCTAATATGTTTGTTAAGCACTGACATGTCAGTAAAAGTATAAAGTCCCTTAAAACCTGCACATACACATTCCCATTCCATTTCCCTGTTTGGTTTTCTAAGTGATCAGGTTTATACCCTGATCAATGACTTCCCAGAAGGCCTTGGCCCTGCTGCTTTTAGATGAAAAATCCAGCCTTGCGTTCACATTTTATAACGCAGGAAATCGTGTTTGCAGAAATATTAATAAAGATCTGAGATCAAATCCTCTGCTGCCAAGCTTTACACGACTCAGCAGTCGAGGGACCGAGCCGAACAGCCGGTTATTACAACGGCGGTCTGTGCTGCTCTCATCTCATTTATCGCATTGTGCTTATATGAAATGTTTCAGCTTATCATGAATCTGGCAACAAGTTCCTCCCACTGTTTCCAGTCAGCCTCCAATTTTACATCAAAGTTAGACAGATTATAGCTGAGCGTTCAGTAAGTTCAACCCAGTCATGTCCTCGTAATCCAGGTTTTTCATAGAGATGATGGAACATAATGACAAAGTGAGCTTTAGAGAATCAGCTTAATGGTCCATTATGGTATGTTTTTCATGAACTCATAAGATGGAGTTGAGCACAAAGATTCACTATAACACACCGGTGCAGGGGCCAGCTACATATTACTGGTCTCTTTATTTCTCCGTTTCTCTATTCATTTTCTCTTTAGTGAACAGGATATTAAAAAATGGAAGGAATCAAAGCAGCGATCGATCATGTCTTTTATATGATGCCGATACCGGAACCATTATTTCTGAATAAACACCGATTTTGACCTGTTGGACAACAATTATCTGTTCTTATCAAGGCCTTTTAGCCTGGAGGATCTCTGTTGGCTGCTAACTTCCTTCCTGCATGTTGTATTACTCACATGACAAACTGGGGGAGCCAAGCACAGACCCCTGGTGGATTCTGAGCATTACCGCCTGCTGACTCATCCTGTGGCTGTTCACTCAATAGAGAGGTTTCTTATATTCAAACATTACTGGATGCTCACGAGTCCACTGATGACTCAATGATTAAATAAGTCATTTGTAAAACACTATTTAATATTTCAGAGTTTTAACAGTCTGTCACATCTAACGTGATGCTGAAAATGTTTTATGTTTTTAAAAGGAATGGTCCAAGCTGACAGTGCAATCAGTTCCAGTCACTGCCCCAGACTGAGCGAGCTGTTAGAGCTCTAAGTGAATAATAGCTTAGCCTGATACACATTATTGAGGATGTAAGTGACTGTCTTTACCAACTGGTTGTGATCCCCCTTAGAATTTTAAACAATTTCCAGCCATCTTTTGCGGTGATTTGTAAAGTTTACTGGCTCGTTCTCTCTGTTTAGTGGGTCGACTCTGCCCTGTGGCTGCATGCTCAGCTCTGTGATGATGTTGAATGTATTAAACATGTTTGCATTACAGAAAATTGTACAGATGAGGCTCACCTAGCTTTGTATTTGTACTGGTGAGTCCTGCTCTGATCTCCTCTTAACTTGAAATGTTGACTCCAACAGTCTGGTTGAAACTGGCTAAATACTGACTTTTAGCCTGCACACACACTGCAAAACCTTTCAGGTCAGTTAAACTTGCAAATGAAAATGCAATTTAACTCAACTTGAGGTTTACCTTTGTTTCAACTTGGAAATTAAAGTTTAAAAAGTTGATTGAACTAGTTGTAGTTGACTCAACTTTGTTTTTGAAATTGTCAAAGTTGATTTAACTTTTTATCACTTGCTAATCATAGACGATCACATCGGGCGTCTAACATGGAGGCTGGAAGAGCTCACAGAGAGAGTCAGGAGACGAAGGATCGAGCAAAGGTGATTCTTTTTCGTTTCATGAAGGAAGGAGAGCAGAGCGCCGCAGACAAAGGAGACAACGTGGAGGTTTAACTTATTAAACACGCGCAGGTTGAGTCCGTGTCATATGAGGAAACATTTCAGCCTGACACTGCACGAAAAGAGGGATTTGTGTCACTGTGGACGGCAGTGAACTTCCGCGAATTTGCCTAATTTTCGGACGCACCTGGGCGCTTGCAGGCAGACAAACTTTAAGTTTGTTGAGCGAGAAAATCGTCGGAAACGAACCCGGCTCGCGGCGGGCTCTCACAGCGGGGTGCTAATGGCCCAGCGATTAGCACCCCGCTGTGAGAGTGCCTGGATCTTTCACTGGCCTCGCTGGTATTGGACAAAAAAGGCACGTGATTACATAAAAAAAGCTCCTGCAAAGCTGTCCGCCCATTGGCCAATAAGGTTAATATATGCATACTTTCTATGGGCATATCATTCAGTAATTATGATTAATAATTGTGATTATGATTACTAATATTCCTGGGATGTTTGTGTACTTCATATATTCACGCCATTCTTATAAGCTGCACTATGACTAGGCTAATGCAGGCATGAATGACGTGAATCTATTGAGAATGAAAAAGAAAACTTTTTTTTTTTTTAAAGCGCTTTTATTGCCACACCACACAATGTACATAGCTTACATTGTAATAAGAACCATATTGATAATAAAGAATTGAAAACTATACACACACACACTGCTGTAGCCTACAATATACACAATAAGTCTAAACGCCGCCGTTTGGAATCCGCATTCTTCGCATTACTCCGGTCCCTGCAGGGTCTGCAGGAGTTGTCAGACGTCCTCATCCTGGATCAGAAGCTGGCTTCTGGGAGCTGTTGGAATAACCAATAAATAATCCATGCACAGCATATTGACAACTTGTCTATAAAGTAACAAAAGTCATATTGACAGCGTATATGTTCTTACTCTCTTTCACTCTTCTGTGGTGAGACTGTGAGTATTTCGGGTTGGCTTCAAGACGCGCCTGTAGCACAGCACACAGGTCCGTCACGCAGCTAAAAAAAAACAACAAGAGGAATGAATAAAATGACCAGTGCTTAAAAGTGTCAGTGCCAGCCGTGGTAAAAGCCAGCGCCGCTCACCCTCGATAGTGTCCCCGTCTACCTCTCTGAAGTTCGGACTGTTTGCCACCGCCTCCTTCAAGCGACTCATTACATCCATATTGTGAGGTGACAGTAGCCTGTAAAAACAATAGGCCTATGGTTAATAAAAAAAAAAAAAAACTGCATTAACGTAACATCGGGTCCAACTCAACTAGATATTGGGAGAACATTCACTTATTCTTACCCTTGACCTGGATTATAATGCCACGGTGAGTTATGCAGGCGGCGAACTGCTTCCTATAAATTGAAAACACGAAATACATTTTTTTAAATAAAGCAACTCACACTGGTTTTCACGTGATGGACACAATTAAGTTGAGTTTAGCCTAAAGCCACAGTCAATAACCTACTCTTACCGCGATTTTCGGATTCTGTATCCGCCTTCTCTTGCGCTCTTCAACTTCTCTGGAATGTAACTTCAGTCCGTTCTCGACGGCCATCTTGCCTCCAACCTAGCGAATCTCTGGTCGATTCCCTCCAGCACCCTCTCCACGACCGTATCCACAGTGCTGGCCACCATACGAGACATCCCGGTCATAGCATTCAACAGGACTTTCATTTTATCTGCCTGTAAGCAAGTGAGTAAGTAAGTTTAATATACAGCACATTTAAAATCAGCGAGAACTGTCCCAAGTGCTGTACAGTGTCAACAAGACTAAAATTAAACAATCAAATGGTCATGTGCAAGTAGAAAAAAAACACACAAACCTGTAGACCCGCAGAGAGTTGCTGGGGAGTTGAAAGCTAGTCGTCTTCCAGCCACAAACCAGGGCAGTTTTCACAGTACGGGACTCTTTCTGCCGCCAGATCTGCTCCTTAAACTTTTTGTTTACACTGCACGACACAATGTTTCTCATACGTGATTGAACGAGAGCTTATGCGAGCCGTTAAGCTCCACCAATCATATGCGTATACGTCATTACACGGAATACTCGCGAGACAACCTCCCGTCCTTTTGCTATTTAATGTTGTCTGACCACAGCTGGCAATTTGCACTGTTTTGACACAAAAATGGACTCTGCAAGGACAAAGAAAAGACCTCGGCGATATTGTGACCATTGTGACTGAGAATTAAGCCATACACAATAAAACACTGAGCGCACTACTGCACATTATGTATACAGGCCAGATTTCTATATTTTTATTTCTATATTTCTATTTTATTTAAGAAACCTTTTAGAATATTGCTGTTGCATGCTTATTTTATCTTTATCTTATCTTTATTATTATACATTTGGACATCCAGTGCGGGCAACAAAGAAAATAATTTCATTGTTCAGGGAAACACGTTTCTAACTGCACACATGACAATAAATCTTTGAAACCTTGAATCCTTGAATTTTGCCCACAAAAAGCGGTTACAAAAGAGGTGTTTGGGAGAAAAAAAACCAGATATGCATCACCTGTCACCAGCAGACAGCGTGCACCTCTTCTTTTTCAAGACAACACAGCAACAAACTTGGCTGGAGTTGGAGGTGATAGTGAACGTGTAGAAACAGGCCTGCCCACCCCCCACCTCACCTCACCCCACCCCACTTGAAAATGACTGTGGCAGCTCCTGACCTGATCACTGGCATTTACATATTAAAGGCTCTCCTAAGTAGAGAAGGGGAGGGGGGCATGGGGGAGCAGTTGCCAGGTCAATTTGCGACAATTTGGGCCAAGTTTTCACTTTTACCACCGCAAATGCAGGGGCTCAACGTATGCGGACATGTGAGGGGCCACATACATCCGCAAATCCCTCTTTTCATGCAGTGTGACAACATGACAAGGGGCGGAGCTACCGACCACCAAACACCTCCGTCAGATGTGTTCCTATGGAAACCAGAACAGACCCAGCTGAGGAGAAGGAGCTATAATGGTTACAGGAACTGAGGGCCGTGGTCCCGAGTTCCTGTATGTGCGAAAGGTTCCTACAGTGCGAATGCGCCTATTGGAACTCACAGTTTTGAGTTAAAATAATTTACTATAAGAGATTTTTAAACTGCTCCGTCCACCTAACCGGCGGGCTCCTCTTTGCATGCATGCAGAGTAAAGCCAGTGTTGTAAAGCTCCGCCTCCGTTAACAGGCCGTCGTCAGCGAAATAGTCTTGTTCCGCTGGTGGAAGTAGTCCTTTCTCGTTTACTGCAAAATGTGTATATTTTGGATGGAATTCGATGTGTGACCTATCTGCAGTGTTTGAATTATTATTATGAACATGCTTTAACCTTGCCTTGGTTTAATAAAGACATTTAAACCAAAAAGTCACAGCAAATAAATTTTTCTGGGTCCCTCCCGCTTTTTTCCCAAACTGATGACTTACAAACTCCAAGTTCAATCAACACATGCAAATCTGACAAAGTTCTCAAATAGTCAACACAATGATTAACTGTAAGCTCTTTGTGTTAAAGAGACGTTGCGAAGCAAGTGGGCATAACTAAATGAGGCTGCAATGTTTTTAAAACCACCTGCTCTCCAAGATATGCATGAAAGTCCCAAAGTCTCCCAATCCCAGCGCAGTACACTGCAAACACTAAAACACCTAAAATTGTGCCACATCTTGATAGGTCATAATTCTTATAAATATAAATTATGGATGTCCCTTCGGGCCTGCAGCAGCAGTGAGATTATGACTGATGCCGCTGACCTGAGCTGCAGAGCAGAGGGTGAAGCTCGGTGTAGCATCTGTGTGTTCGTCAGAGAACATTTAGGAGTCAGTCAGCGACAGTGTTAATTCAGGTGGAGGAGTCTGATGATTTACAGGTTTTAAGTGAAAGTCTTTCTTATCACCACTGCAATGACATGATGGGAAATCCGATTGAAACAGCTCAGGATATGAACTAAAGGCAGATAAGATCAACGATGACGACACAGTTTAACTCCATAAGCTGTGGTAATTTCTCAGTCCTTTATTTGGGTGTTTTTTGTGCTCAGTTGAAGGTTTAAGTGCAGACATAAAAGGGAAGAATAAAAGTCTAAAATTAGGTTTGTTTAGTCTATACAAAAATTTGTCACAATATCTTCTGCTGCTTGACATCAGGACGTAAGAATCAGCACCAACCCATCCAATGAAGGCATCCACTGCTTGTGAAGGAGCCTTTATATGTGATTTTTGAGGACTTCCGAGGCATTAATATGTATAAAATATGTGTTATTTTCCTGAGGTGGGTCACACGAAGAGGCAGCTATTTACAGTAAATACAGCTGCTTGATGTTTGGGAATACTAAATATGAGGAGAATTCAGACTGATCTGATTGTATTAAATAATTCAGACATTGAGATGCACCTTTAGATATGTTGAATAATTGAGAAAGGGAGTAATTAGAATTGAATATATGACAAGTGTAGTGTAATTGATCAGAAAACTCTCATTTACCAAGCCACCAGTTCTGATTAAAGAGTCACTAAAGTGTTCTTTGTAATTTAGAGTTGATCCTCATGTGGCATCAATATATATACATTACTCTGCTCTTTAACTTTTGATTGATAAGATATGTTCGGGGATGATTTAACTAAATCTATTTACAGTTTAATTATTGCAGTGGGATAAAGTGTCTAAATTAGCAGGTGACAGAATGTAGAAATATCTGCTGTTGGTGAATTAATCGAAGTATTTGATTTTTATACATATCTCTCATACAATTATTGACCGACGTATATATCAAAAAGCATGCTCTCTGGTCAGTATTTCAGTGTCATTGTTTTATGCTTCTCTTTCCACTGAAATGCTCGTGTTTATGAGGCTATGATGAGAGCTTTTAACTTAACTTTTAAATTAAAATAAAAGATAAAACTGGTGCTTTAATCTCAGCAAGAAATCTGGAGCAAATGTGGACTTTTAGGTAGCACCTGGGCATGAAGGAAGGTTTCAGAGCTGCACCGTCCACAGAGGACCAAGATATCAAACTGGCATTGAAATTTTATGCATTGATGCCGGCTTTTGGTGGTTTTTTGTGCCGCTGGACACAAAACTGACCGCAGGAGGGAATTTCAGTCTCATGATAGATGATTAAATCATCATGAGAAGACTGTTTGTGACATTTAACATAAATACTTTTTATCCTGGGTGTAGACAGTAAATTATATGATTAAGAATCCTGTCTATATTCTGTCATATTTTGAACTTGGCTTCGTCTGCTGTTGATGTTCCTGTTGAGGAGATTGTGTTTCCGCTGCCTTCGGTAGATGCAGGAGGAGCAGAGTAATTTTATCATAATCGTGGCCACCTGTCAGATGTCAGCAGGAGCTGCTTCATTTCCACACAGAACTGTGTACACACCATCCATCTGCTCTGCCTCTCGGGTTCCACTTTCCTAAATACCACCCAACGACACTTTGTTTATCTCTGCGTAATTTGACTAATTCCTCTGAAGCCGAAGGAACAGACGTTATTTTATGGCATCAGAACTCAAGGAGCCTTTTCGTTCTTCTCTCATCCAAATCTTTCACAGTACAACACTGACGCCGGCTCTTGTACAAGACAAAGAAGAACATGTCTGGTTTGTAAAGCGCTTTAAAAGAGGAGAAAATGACTTAAATGTCATAATTTGATCCACTTCTTTTTATTTAAGCAGCTTCAAGATCACTTTAGGTTTTTAACGAAACATTTTCAAATTACAAAATGAAATGAATTTCGTTCTAATCCTTTGTTGGCTCCATCTTACTCCTTTGTGCTACAAATTAACATAAATATAAAATATTTCATATTTTATAAATAGCAGGCGGCCTTCAGTGCTCCGCTGTTGTTTTCTTCTCACTTTCCACCATCTTGTCTGTTCGTGTGATCACAGAGTAGATGTTTTCTCATCCACAGAGTGCTGATGTAACCACTTCAGTCCCTCTTCACTCTTCCATAACAATCCTGATCTTTCCTCCTCCTCAGCAATTTCCCTTTATGTGTCTCTAGCTGCATCCTCCCTTTTATCCCCTGAAAAGACATCCAGTCTGACATCAAATATGTTGATATTTAATTAAACCTGTCCCTCCTATCCATTTACTTGTATTCATACTGCATTGCTTTCATTAAAAACTTGTGTTACAAGCATCAGTTAATTGAATGCCTCTGAATTCCCTTGTTTCATTACATCCAGCTGGTTTTTCTTTAGGCTTCCCATCCAGAGCTCTGCAGAGAGGGGCAACCGGCCTGTTAGTGCTGCAGTGGAGCGAAAGGAAAACTTCACTTATCCAGTTTCTAAAAGATGTCCTGTTTTTCCTACTGCACTGAATAAATTTGCACAAAGAGTTTGGATTTTCTAACTGTAGCTTCACACATAGTGCACGAGGCATTGTGCAAAAACAAAACTGCTCTTCTGCTCATTATCTCAAAGTTAGTCAAATCTCTCTAAAGAAAAACTACAGTGATGGTAGCCGTTGATAATCTTCGGGTGCCTTTGAAAGCCAATCTATAAAATGAATGCAACACAAGATGCTACATGGAGGTGACCTGTAGAGGATCTGGATGTCCATGATATATCGGCCTTTAAGAGAAGTTTGTGAATCGTAAAACTACGTGCTTCTTACTCATTTTGACTGTTATGCACATTCCTGTGTCTGAAACTACCTCAGAGCGCCCGGCTGTAGTACTTCACTTCAGAGCTTTGGGTTCCAGCACAGCGCCGCATCGTTTTGCTTTACAGTGGCGTGACGTCTCCGTGGGCCTTTGATGGTGTCTTTGCGGCCTCTTAATCATGACAACAAATTGTATTTATATCTAATATTATATTATCTGTAGATCAAAAGCCAAAGTCTCCAGTGTTACTTTAAATACCACCTGCAATAATTCAGCTGTCTCTTCAACAAGCCAAATGCTAACCTCCTTAATTATCTCCACATTCATTGTTTATGTCCTGGACATCTAATGGCAAGGCATCTTTATTTATATAGCGCATTTCATACCACAGGCAACTCAATGTGCTTTACATAAAGACAAGACATTTAAAAGAACAGCATAAAGCAGCATAAAAACAAGCAATTTGAAGAGAATAATAAAAATAGAATAAAAATTAAAAACACAGTTAAAAGCAATCAAAGAAGAGGGGGAAAGAAAAATGTAAACTCAACCATAAGCACACCGAAAGAGAAATGTTTTTAACCTGGATTTAAAAGTGCTTACAGTTGTGGCTGATTTCAGTTCTGCTGGTAGTTTGTTCCAGTTGTGTGCAGCATAATAGCTAAAAGCTGCTGGTAGTTTGATTCAGTTGTGTGCAGCATAACAGCTAAAAGCTGCTGGTAGTTTGATTCAGTTGTGTGCAGCATAACAGCTAAAAGCTGCTTCACCGGGTCTAGTTTGAACTCTGGGCTCCACAATCTGACCTGAGTCAGCAGATCTCAGAGCTCTGCTGGGTTTATACTCTACCAGCATGTCATTCATGTGTTCTGGACCTAAACCATTCCGTGATTTGTAGACGAGCAGCAGAACTTTAAAATCTATTCTACATCTGACCGGGAGCCAGTGTAAAGACTTGAGAACTGGGGTGATGTGATGTGATCTCTTTGTTCTGGTTAAAACTCGGGCTGCAGCGTTCTGAATGAGCTGCAGCTGTTTGAGACTCTTTTGGGGGAGTCCAGTCAGAAGACCGTTACAGTAGTCAAGTCTGCTGGAGATGAAAGCATGAATCAGCTTCTCCTGATCTGTTTGGGACATGAAACCCTTAATTCTGGATATGTTCTTAAGTTGATAAAAGGCTGATTTGGTGACGGATTTGATATGATTGTTGAAGGTCAGGTCTGAGTCTATCAGCACGCCGAAGTTCCGGACTTGGTCTTTAGTTTCTAGAGACAGTGACTCAAGATGTTTACTGACAGCAAACTTCTTCTCTTTGTTGCCAAACACAATGACCTCAGTTTTTTCTTGATTTAACTGAAGGAAATTTTGGTTCATCCACTTTTTGACTTGCTCTAAGCAGTCGCACGAAGACTCTGTAGTCATTGACAAATTCTAATGACAAATTCTGTCATGTGTGAGTTGTTTAGTGCGCCCCTTAGTGAAATCCTCTGTTTACAGGTGTGGTATGAAGGTGAAGATATGAACCAAAAAGGCCAACATCGAAGCTTGCTGCCTACATGAGCTCAAAGTTAAAAAATCAAGCATATTTCTGGCCTAATCTGTTTACACATTTTCACCTTAATTTGTCACTTTTTTCCTTGAAAAACGCTTCAGTTCTGGTGCAGTTCGTCATTAGCACACAATGAAAATCCTAGAGTCTCAACTGAAGCACAAAGGTGGAGACTGCGCTCCCTCTGGGATGAGAGCAGGGAGTCTTCACAGCTCATGCAGGCCACTCTTCCACAGCACATGTTCACTTCTCACTTCACCAAGCAACTTTCACAGCAACGCATCACATTATGCTCAGATGAGCTCGCTGACTTCCTGTCGTATGTGATGCCGCTCCAACCTGCTGCCTCTGAGCTCTGTCACACTTGGCGTAACATTTGTACGAGCCGGCGAGTCAGTCAGCCCAAAGGATATTTCCTGAGGAGCAGACATGACGAGTTCAGTTTTGTCAGTTACATCCTTTTCAAGAAATATGTCAGACTTCAGTCATGACCAAAAGCCTGGACTAAAGAAGTGTACCATTTCTCAAAATATACCTTCTCTTCATGATACATTACTACTTATATATATCTATATATATATAGATATATATATATATAGATATATATACTATATTTATATCTATATATATATATATACTGTTTTGCCAAAAGTACTCACTCACCCATCCAAATAATTCAATTCAGGTGTCCCAATCACTTCCAGGCACCGAGGCATGCAGACTGCTTCTACAAACATCTGTGAAGGAATGGGTCGCTCTCAGGAGCTCAGTGAATTCCATTTCCTTGTCACTAAATATTTCACAGTCAGCTGTCAGTGGTATTATAACAAAGTGGAAGTGATTGGGAACGACAGCAACTCAAAGTGGTCGGCCACGTGAAACGACAGAGCGGGGTCTGCTGAGGCGCATAGTGGGCAGAGGTCGCCAACTTTCTGCTGAGTCGGTCGCTACGGACCTCTAAACTTCATGTGACCTTCAGTTTAGCTCAAGAACAGTTTCATGGAATGGGTTTCCATGGTAACTGCATCCAAGCCATACATCACCAAGGGCAATGCAAAGCGTCGGATGCAGCGGTGTAAAGCACGCCGCCGCTGGACTCTACAGCAGTGGAGACGCGTTCCCTGGAGTGACCAATCACGCTTCTCCATCTGCCAATCTGATGGAGGAGTCTGGGTTTGGCGGTTGCCAGGGGAACGGTACTTGTCTGACTGCATTGTTCCAAGTGTAAAGTTTGGTGGAGGGGGATTATGGTGTGGGGTTGTTGTTCAGGAGCTTCTTGGCCCCTTAGTTCCAGTGAAAGGAACTCTGGATGCTTCAGCACACCCAAGAGATTTTGGACAATTTCATGCTCCCAGCTTTGTGGAAACAGTTTGTGGAAACAGTTTGGGGAAACAGTTTGGGGATGGGCCCTTCCTGCTCCAACATGGCTGCGCACCAGTGCACAAAGCAAGGTCCATAAATACATGGATGAGAGAGTTTGGTGTGGAAGAACCTGACCGGCCTGCACAGAGTCCTGACCTCAACCCGATAGAACACCTTTGGGATGAATCAGAGCGGAGACTGTCAGTGTCTGACCTCACAAATGTGCTGGAAGAACGGTCAAAAACTCCCATAAACAGACTTCTAAACCTTGTGGAAAGCTTTCCCAGAAGAGTTGAAGCTGTTATAGCAGCAAAGGGTGGGCTGACGTCATATTAAAACCTACGGATTAAGAATGGGCAGTGGTGTCAAAAGTACACACATTTGTTACTTAAGTAGAAGTATAGATACTGCAGTTTAAAAACACTCTGGTAAAAGTTGAAGTATCAACTTGACCTCTTTACTCAAGTAAAAGTGAAAAAGTATGTGCTCCAAAACCTACTTAAAGTATAAAAGTATAAAGTAACCTTTAAATAAAAAAAATAATTTTTTTTTTTTTTTAAAAACCCACACAAAAAGGTAAATGCCACTGTGGGTGACCTGGGTTCAAATCTCCTGCATGAAAGGTACTACCTCCAGTAGGGGTCCTTAGGTAAGACCCCCGTTACCCTACCTGCCTACCTGTAAGTCGCTTTGGATAAAAGCGTCTGCCAAATGCATAAACATAAACATAGTTTGCATTGCATTTTCCACGAGTGATTTTTGCACCCGACTATTTCGAAAAATTCTTTGAGATAGGGCCAAGGATGAGGAAGGTCTTGTTGGTCTTCGTCTCCATCTCCCAATACACTCTCGCCTGTGTCCGACCTTTCAGACATTTCGCCATCTTTTTCTGAATCCGACATCGTGGCGTGGCACACACTTTGCGCAGCTTTGCGTTTGCAGTTTGTAGAACACCTGCTTGCTTCTGACGAATGACGATTTCCTTGTGCGTCAGCACAAATTTGACAAATAGCCTAACCAATGAGTGTTTGCGTTATATGATTCATCCAATTACACTCGTTCTCACTAGGTGTGGATGGCGCCACTGATCTGTATTGGATGGCGCACAAGACGTGAAATACATAAACATTAAACTGAAGCCAAGAGTTAAAAAAAAAAAAAAACTGAAGCCAAGAGTAACGAGGCTGTTTGTTTTGAAAATGTAAGGAATAGAAAGTACAGATACTTGTGTGAAAAATACTTGTAGGCAGAAAAATAAATAATGGAGTAAAGTACAGATACCTAAAAAGTGTACTTAAGTACAGTAACGAAGTATTTGTACTTCGTTACTTGACACCTCTGAGAATGGGATGCTACTTGAGTTCATATGCGAGTAAAGACTACTGAGCCAATACTTTTGCCAATATAGTGTATTTATAGAAACATAACACAACCTTCTTTTAATGATATGGCACCTGTACATGCCGTTACTTTAGACCAGACCTGATCAGAGCTTTAATTGTTAGGACAACAAACTGAGAATGAAGGTAGGTGTTGCTGCAGGGTGAAGGGACATTTCTTCTTACTGTTGTCTTTGAGTGAGCTGCAACGCCTGCACAATGAAGCTGTGATGAGATGTCAAACAGGTTGCATCCACACGTAACTGTTAAGCATGCGAGATCAGACATGACCGGGAACACCTTAGAAGTTTAAAGACACGTTGTTTGGAGAATATGTAGAAATATCAAAACAGTAATACGCACATAATAAATATGCACTGCTTGTACCCTGTATGTATGTGTATGTATTAGGCTACCTGTCTCTGTGGAGCATATACACACTATATGTGTGGGGGAATATATGTTGCATTTTTAAATGAATACTGTGAGCTGCAATTTTCATCCTAAAAATTGTTTTAATATTCTTTCATTCACATGTGAGCAAGAATAAGAAATGTGTGGGTCTGTTTTCCCCGATCTGATCACATCTCCCATAAAACCGGCGCCTGGAACACACAACCCAAGCTGACCAATCACAGCTCAAGCTTTCCCTACGTGATGCAACATCTCTCACACGGATTTTCGTGCGCATACATAAATTAGAGCGGCCGTACAGTAAAAACTGAGCGCGCCCTTCACGCGTCCTTCAGTCAACAGCGATGGATTTGAGCTTTTCAGCTCAGACAGAAGCGTGAAACAAAAAGCAGTCTGAACATTACACATGATCCTCATTAAGCCGCACCTCGGCTGCCTGAAATCCTGTTGTGCTCTGAATTTCAAGCTCACTCGTTTATTCAGCAGCAGCTTTACTTTCCCTGAGGAAACCAAAAGTCGGGCACAAACTGACACAGGGCGGGGGGGTTACAGGGATGTGTGTTTCATTACAGAGGCTCCCTGGTTCTGAGTTTGACTCTACACATCAGATCCTGAAAGCTATTTTTAGAAGAGCCATTAAATAATTTGTGGCTGATGTTGCGTTATCCGTGGGGATGACACGAATACTTTCTTTTTTGTTTTGAGCACTTCTAAATAATTGAACAGTTTATAAAACGGCCTCTTGATAACTTTTAAAAATATCAATTATTTGTGACTGAAATTGAACCCAGTTTCCCATTTTTCTACTGTTTACTGTGATATAACAGGCGTTGAAACATATTTATGTGTAACGTGTCACTACACTTCTGCTCATCCCAAAGCTCTGCAGGTAAATAGTTTATTTTCCCATCAAAGTGGAACAACTGAGAGCTGATGACAGCAGATGTAAAAGCGTTTAGGAACTTGAAATAGGTTCAATCAGGTTTGTAGTCATAACTCTCGTCATACCGTTGTGTAGCGTATCGTGTACGTTGAAATAATCATGTTACTGTGATGCAACGCAGACTTCTCTTTGGAGTCAGCCCACATTCTCCTGTGAACCAGTAACACGTTAATGGATCATAAGATGAAATCTACAGACTGTTCGGTAACACCAGCCGGTCGATCACTCTGATTCAATTCAATTCAATTTTATTTATATAGCGCCAAATACAACAAATGTCATCTCAAGGCACATAAATAGTTCAAGCCAATTCAAGCCAATTGGAATTCAATTCATTGTAATCATAATTATTTATAAAATAATCCAATTCGTTCATATAGAGCCAATTCAAAAACAATTTCCCAGCTAAGAAAACCAACAGATTGCACCGAAACTTGTCTTCAGTCCAATCTCCCGTCCTGAGCGTGCCTGAGGCGACTGTGGAGAGAAACGACTCCTTTTGAAGAGGAAGAAACCTCTGGCAGAACCAGAACCAGGAAGGGTGGCCATCAGAACCAGAACCAGGAAGGGTGGCCATCCACCTCCACCAGCTGGGGTTTGAGAAGACAGAAAAGAGGGGGAAAAAAAATCACTGGAACAGGGAAACACGAGTTAATGACCACAATAATGTCACATGTACATAATATCATTTGAGAAATTAAACAGGGGAAAAAGAGAGTAAAGTGAGGAAAGGTGTGACAGATGAGCTCCCCCAGCAGTCTGGGCCTATAGCAGCTTAACTATGGGATGTTTCAGGATCACCTGAGCCATCCCTAACTATAAGCTTTATCAAAAAGGAAAGTTTTAAGCCTAAAAGTTGATGATGATGGCAGCATTAATGTTTTACTGCTTTTTTAAGAGACTAATGTGTGCATGTTGTAGGAATGCAATAATCTGTGTGTCAGTATTAACTTTTATATCTACGTTGGTGTTAATTTAGGTTTATTGGTGGTTTTGATTATTAATTAGTATGGTAATGAGGTGTTTAACTGATTTCAGGGGGACGTATGAGGTACATCACTTTGTCTGATCTTGACAACAAATATTTGGGTGACTGAGGTGACTCCCTGTGGTATTTCATAATATTCTGACCTGGCTGTGTTAAGAATGGTGTGTTATGTCATTTAAACTCAATGAATTTCATGTTTGTTTCACTCAATAAGTGCTGCGTGCTAAATAAAATCAATCTTTAACAAACTTGAAAGCTATTTTATGTCAGCAAAATATTCATAAGTATGTGTTCATGAGTATGAAAAGTGAAAATTAGAATGACTCAGGTTTCTGATCTTCAAATGAGCGGCTTATATTCAGATGTCCTACTTTGCACTCCTTTCCCTCTACGTTACTACAGAAGCCCTGAAGGGACAAACCAATAACTGGCCATAGAATAGGCCTTTTGCATTTTTCATTATTTGCCATAGTTTTGGTGTGTTTTGGGTATATTTATTTGGTCCAACACAACTTTAGACAAACTACAACAAAAGGTAAAACACAGAAGCATTTAATAAAACAGGAAACATGATCGTAAATCATCAAAAGTCACAACAGAAAGCACAAACATTCCACAAAAACATCATAAAAGTGTTATCTATAAAGAATAGCAGCTCTGAGCTCTTTCTCTTCAACTATAATGAGTTTATGTAGAATTTGATTATATTTGGATTCGATTGTTCAAATTGGACTTGTATTGAACTGGTTTACTTCTGTTCAAAGTGCCTTGAAATGACTTTTTATTTTGAATTGTCACAAAATAAGTAAAGCCAAATTGAACTGGATTGAACTCCCATAATATTCCCACACGGTGGGAAAAAAATGATGGGTGAAAAAAAAAAAAAGGATCTCGAGAAACTTTTGCGAGATTTTGGTATTTAGTTTCTGACAGAGGAGGAGCAACGGAGGACAACTTGGAGAGCTTCTTGGATTCAAGAGAGGTCCCAAAAGTCCCATACAGTATTTGTGTCTGTGTTTGTTTTCGTTCACATGAGCCTAACTGACCTGGATGTACATTGTCCTAAATACGCAAAGTTTCTCGATCTTTCTCGCGAAGTCAGTCCTTTTTCTTTTCTTTTTTTTCCATCCATCATTTTTTTCCCCCTCGTGTCCCCTATGGGGCTCCATAGAAACACTACTTAACACAATAAAACATTTTTTTGTACTAGGAATTAATATTTCTTATGTGTTTTTTGGTAAAAATATGAAAGTATTTGTTGTTCCAGCTGAGAAACCAGCAGGTGATTTCAGCTCACAGCAGCTGGGGTGTTTCAGCTCTTTGCTGTTTGTCATGCTGCTGTGATTTCAGGCCTGAGCAGAAGTGGGTGGCTCTCTCCAGAGCTGATCTACTTGTAAGTTCAACTGTTGTCATCTCAGTGTTTGTCTGAGAGCCCGCCGCTTCTGAAACCCATAAAACAACAACGCCAGTGCACACACCCGTGCACACACCCGTCACCCACACATGTACACACACTGTGAGACCATCACAGTCATGCAGCCGCATTCATGCACACAATATGTACACGCATGTCACAGAAAAACACGGACGGTGACAGATTAGTACGGCAGAGGAAGTAGTGGGAGTAAATTATTCAGGAGTGTGTTTATCCAGAGAGAAAGGAAAGACAAGCTGGAGGCTGTTGTTTCTGCAGAAAGGTGGAGGAACCATCACATCAGCACAGTGTGCAGACTGTATCTGTTTACACCTCCATCTATCGATCCGTCTGTGTTTGTTGTCAAATTAATTTGATTTATTGATTTGTCTCTGCAATTTTTAGAGTTTTATTGTGCTACTGAACACCAAAACAACTCTACAGAGTAACGCTGTATCACAGGATTTTGTGAAATAGACATATATTGACTGTTGCATCACATTTAATAAGCTTCAAAGTCAGCATTTGGAGGTCGGGGGTTCTGACCACCGGTGCCTTCAATCAACTGAAAGGTTGTTTTAGTATTTTGCACATTGCAAACCAGCCTTCCTGGTTAAAATTAAGTGTTCGAAAACTAGATGATTAAGGTTAGAAAAACAAAGCTTTTCTGTGAAAGGCATTTTAGGCGCATGAAAAATAATGCAGATTTTGTTCTGGTCTTTCCCTTTATGTGGCTATTTCTTGTGAGACTTTGCTCTTATACCAGGTATTTTATCCTGGACTGAAAATATAGAAGTAATAAAAGTGCAGAGTGGCCTGCTGTCAGCCCTGATGATGAATGATGATTACTGTCCAACCAATAAGCATGTCTGGCTTGATATTATACAGAGAAGATATATACATAAACCAAAAGAAAAAGCACTTCATGTAATGTCATTTTCTTCCTCTTAAAATGAAGTTTTAGACAGATGGGATGAACCTGCCCATTTAGCTTGGCTTCTTCATCCTCATCCTCTTTCTATTTCAATGACTTATGTCTTTTCATTTTAAAGAAACACAAAAGAAGAGTCTATGTAGCATTTGTGTTGGATGTCAGATGTTGTAAAAGTACATCAGTTTGACCTCTGCTGCTGAAACTGGCGGTTTAACACAAAGACTAATGTAATTATCCAAATTCAGAAATGTAAAATGAACTGCCAGGAGGAAGATAGATAAACTTCTGGCTGACATGATAAAAAAATAATGCCAAATGAAATTTGATTGACATGATGGATTTAAGGTTTGTGAAGTCACTGAGCTCCAAACCAAAGGGAGTTTTTCTCTCCCACAGACGACTCTGCTTCTGAACCTGAAAAGGCTTGTTGGCAGTCCAGGCCTCGCTTTATTCTCATACACATGGACGTGTATTTTCTTTCTTTTTAAGGGGCTCAGTGGTTAGAGTGGGCCTTCCAACAACCGGAAGGTTGGTGGTTCGATTCCCACTCTCGCCACTCATAAGGATTGGTGAAACTGACAGCTGGAGGGGTGTCAGTCCACCTCCTTGTCACGGCCGTACCCCCATGCTCCCCGGGCGCTGTGATTGGCTGCCCACCACTCCAGTGTATGGCATCAGTCAGTGGGGTTACATGGCACCGAAAGGATCCGATTATTGGCTAAATTACAATAAGAATGAGTTGCTCCTTATTTGAGCAAGGGTAATTCTCCTTGGATATATGGCGGTGAATGAATGGGATCAGAGGCACAAAGCGTGTCATACCCCGGTATGATAGGTGGTGCTGTACCCATTCCAACTGTTGCTAACAGAGCCACTTCCTGTTGACCTCTTCACCACCAACAACAACAACAAACTCAGGCATTCGAGAAAATGGCGAATGAAGAGCAAGATGTAGCTACCTCCCTCTACATTTGGTCTGTGATGAGCTGCTTGTTGCTAGCCTGACTAACGTCATACTCACGATTTTAGTCAGAATGTGAGTCTGATACCGCTCAATAGAGTTTTGAGTATGAGGCGTGTTTCAACCGAACCAGGAGAAAAAATGCCTCTTCGCTCAATTGGATAGACCTACAACCAATCAGAGCAACGTAGTATGTGACGTAGATTAAGCAACACACACTTGTTGTAGGAAGGACGGCAAAAACATCTTTTCTATCGATAAAAGCCTTTATCGCGTTCCTCTGTTCGTCTTTTAAAATGAATGCAATGTGGAGATCCTGTAGAACAGACTCGATGGCAGAATCTACACACCCTAGCTCTCCAGCGGCAGCCATGTTTGTTTCAAACGAAGTCAAACCAACCGCTCTTTAGTGACGTAGTCGATAATGTCCCTGTTGATCATCTGTCCATCATCGTATAAAGCCCGCCCTGGCAATCTGATTGGGTCGACCGATCGGCGAACGCAGAGCAAGATGAAGCTACGTCCCTCTACTTTTGGTCTGTGATGAGCTGCTTGTTGCACAAACTCGATGCCCAACGGAGCATTCTCCATCGCGTTGTTTGTTTCTTTCTTTCCGACGGCGACAACAACAAGGAATATCGTCTCTTCAGACTTCTGGTTCACGACCCCGGGAAAAAATCTCGAGCATGCGCAGAACACAAAGTCTGATTCACCACGTGCTTCAGCGTCTACAAGCACGTTTAGTGTGACTATCAACCGAGTTACCTTGGGGTCTTAATCCGATCGCAAGTTATCCGATCCGATCCAATTTCTTGTCCGATTAAGGTGTCTACATGCACTTAATAACTCAGTCTTATTGTAATTTAGCCAGTAATCCGATCCTGTCAGTGCCATGTGACCCCACTGTGTCTCTATGAGTGTGTGACCCTGTGCATGTGTGTGTCAACGGGTGCCAACCTGAATGGGTTAAAAGCGGAGGACAAATTTTGTGTGTATGCATGCATGAATAAATCTGATCTTAATCTTAAAGTTATGAATGTCAGTTAGAAGTTTGATTTGTAGGTTTTCTGTCATTCGCAGAGGGGCAGAAGGAAAGTGTGCGTTTTAACATACGCCATGATACCCAAACCCAAACAAATAGCTCAAGTTTAAAAGGAAAGGTAGTTTAGAAGGTTTTGGCTCGAATGGGAGACAAACTCAGATTTCCTGTTTCATACCCTGCTGCACAACCAAAACTTTTTACCTGTTAACTGATAATAATTCTTTGAAATGCCATGGGATTGCCATCTTTGTGAATGTGTGTGTCCAAAAGCACAAAACAAATCTTGTTCCAGCACACAAATAATAACATTTTCACACATTTCCATGAGACTCTGTTTCCCAGCAACAGACAGCTGTTAGAAAGCAATCAGAAGCCGACAGAACAGAGTACTTAGTTTGTTATATCTATCTCTTCCAGTTGTGATTTAATTGCTTCTATAATGCTGACATTTCCCAACGCATTCACACTGAACTTGAACTGTTTGCAGCATATGTTCCCAAAACAAATGAGTAAAGTATGTAAATATGTTGTGTTTTTGTATAATTCCCAGTCCAGATATTAGCTGCAAAAACAAACCAAAAAGTTGTCATGAACTCAGTGTCATCATCAATGTCCTCACATTAATAGGAAAACCATTTGTGGATTTTGATTTCGTTTTGTGTTTTGTTTACAGGCCAGAAATGTGTTGTAACACAGAAAGACGAGTAGAAACTGTTGAAGTTTTAAAAGCAACGATCACCATGAACTGAGTTTGACTTGATGTGTTTTATTGTTGCTTTTTGTGCACCAGTCTCAGCTGGCGGTGAGCTGGTAATTCAAAATAAATGGGTACATTACATTACATTACGCTTAGCTGACGCTTTTTATCCAAAGCGACTTACATCTATTTAGATACAGGGTATTGGTTACAGGCCCTGGAGCAATGTGGGGTTAGGTGCCTTGCTCAAGGGCACTTCAGCCATGAATAGAGGTGTAGGGAGAGGTAATGGCGGGACTTGAACTTGCAATCCTCTGATCTTAAGTCCGCCTCCCTAACCACTAGGCCACGGCTGTAGGTGTGTTAAACGCATTTCTTAAAGGAGAAGTTATTTCTGGCATAAAATACGTTCATCTACTCACCGATAACAGTTTGGTGAAAGTCGGCGTCCTTCGGACGATATTTAGATCACTGGAGATCCTCGTATATCCATATAACGGGAGAGAACAGGGCAGAGACAATACAGCCTCTAAATAAGGCATTATCTGTCTTTATTTCACCAATACTTTAAAATGAATGAATGAATGAACGCGTACTATTGCACTGTTAGCTCAGAGCTGCCGTGTTGTTGTTATTGGGGGCTTTCTACACAGGCATCTACTGGGATGACGTCATCAACGCTCGCCGCTGCAGCACAGCTCATTCACTCCGTGCTCTGTGACGGTCCGCTAACTTCACACAGAGTTTGCTGCTGCTAGTTTTGTGCAACATGGCAGAATATTTATCAGATTTTGACGATGACTTTGGGTACGATGGAGTGAATGAGCTGTGCTGCAGCTCGGGTTGATGATGTCATCCCAGCACAGGGCTGGACTGGCTATCTGGCCGTTCGGGCATATCCCGAACGGCCCTCCCGCGATTTGGGCCCTCTGTGCCCTCCGAGGGCCGTAAATAAAATATACATATATATATATTATATTTTTTATTGACTGCGACGGTAAAAAAAATGACACGTCGGGGCCCATTGGATGTTTCTCCTCACGCACAGAGCGCTAGTCCAATGAGAATGCCTAACGTTGTCAAAGGCCCGCCCCTCCCTACAGGCCCACTTGACCCAAGTCATCATCATCATTATAACCCCAAGTTTAGCTGACTTCACTTGGCTATATTCGGCTAAAGCTCTGGTGGATAAAGAGGACGCGAAATGGAGAAACAAAAGAGTGACCATGACAAACGTAAAGAAAAGAGAAAACAAAAACCAAGAGACCACGCAGTAATGCGCTAAAATCACCGATATGTTTTTTAAAAGCACAAGCTCGAGCTCAGGTTCGGTTAGTGGGGCCGTGGGAGATGCGGAACCTGGCTGCTCGACCTCAGGTTGGGGCAGTGGGGCCGCCGCCGGTACATCATCAACGAGCGCACAGGTGGTGGAGAATGAACAGGAGGAGGCGGAGGAGATGGTTCCAGCTGGGGAACCAGAGGAGGAGGAGACGGAGATAGGAGACGTGACCCAGCAGGGAGAGATTGAGGTTAGAATTCATCTTAACACACCCGCTAGCCAATGCAGTGTAGCTATTGGGCGCTTCAGCGTTTCGTTTCCCATTGCCTGAAAGTTTGAAACCGAGACCAAGTTGTCATCCTGACTTCATCAAATCAGTCACAAAAATACCCATTTGGTATAATTTTTTGGTTTTGCTGTAGTGAAAAAAATGACGTGTCCGAGAAAAAATACACAGACATAAGCACTATCTTAGGCTCTTTTGATCAGTCTCAAGGGTGTGGTGCTGGTGCTCCTTTTCTATACAGTGTTGTGTGTGCTGGTGAAATATTGCTTTGCTTATCCCTGGCTTGGGTCTGTGGGACCCATTTTCAGGTTTTGCTGAAGGAAAATGGTATGAATACTTTTTTCACAATGAGATTCACTGGCCAGGGCTCATCATCTGGAAAATAAAGTTAGTTATCCTCCTCTCTCTATCTCTTATCCTCAAAAACAAAGATACTCAGAACTTCACAAGCAGGATGAAGGGAACATGAGGGTGCACAGCAGCTTTTTTCCCCTCCTTTAGTCCCAGTTTCACTGGGCCAGAATATCTTCTATGTAACAAAAACATGAACACCTTACAAGGATTAAATGGAGGATTAATGATAATTAGACAGAAGTATGTGTATATATAAATATACATATATGCGCGCTGGGCCCTCAGTGATCAAAAATTGCCCGGGCCCTTTTCAGATGCCAGTCCAGCCCTGTCCCAGCAGATGCCTGTGTAGAAAGCCCCGATAAGCCCCGGATAACAACAACACGGCAGCTCTGAGCTAATAGTGCAATAGTATACGTTCATTCATTCATTGGTCTTAAAATATTGGTGAAATAAAGACAGATAATGCCTTATTTAGAGGCTGTATTGTCTCTGCCCTGTTCTCTCCCGTTATATGGATATACGAGGATCTCAAGTGATCTAAATATCTTCCGAACGACGCCGACTTTCACCAAACTGTTATTGGTAAGTAGATGAACGTATTTTATGCCAGATATAAGGTCCAGGTTAAAAAAAAAACGAACTTCCCCTTTAAATCTGTTTTTACTCTTTTTGTGATTGTAGGTTTATAATCAAAGCCATTGGATACTTGGTAAAGGTTAGAAAAACAACATATTATGAGAAGAATGTGTTTTTTGAACAGTAAAGTCTACTCCAGAAGACTTTAAAGCAATTAAATTTGCTCTAGGTAAGCATAATATGGGCTCTGCTGATTCAACACATCTTTGATTAAACTTCTCCAGCAAAGCAAGCCTGATGAAAATGAATTGGAAGTTTTTTCATTGTAATAAATGGAGCGTCAGTGATCACCAGAATCCTCTTCAGAGACGATATACACACTCACTCATGTGGACGGGGGGAAATTTGATCAGTGTCAGGAGTGTAGAGGACCAATTAGAAAATAAGGAGGTCGGATGCAGTGAGTGGGAATAGATTGACGGGGAAATAGATGAGACAGGACATGAGGTGCTCCACTGGAATGATAAGTACTCTGAGGCAAACAGAAAAGAGGAGGAAGGAGGTCTGTACAACAATGGGCCAACAGTGAAACAGAGAAGAAGTCGAGCACAAGATACACGGCTAGAGCGTGATTAGGGGACGGGATTATTCCGTACAAAAAGGACTATTCAAAGCACGATGAAGAGAGAAATGTCCCATAAATCAGCACACAATTAGGAGGGAGAGAACATGAAAGGCAAGCATTGGGATGCAGTTATGTGAAAAGGAAGAGATCACAGAAAGAGGCCCTTATGCAGCTTAAGCAATCACTCGCCTTAGTCTGAAACCATCGTAGCGGGATGTTCAGCGCCTGCTCCTCACGTCCAATCATCACGACCAACCAGTGATAAAATCCTGAGCGGGAAAGAGGGAAAGGATGTGGAGGAAGCAATCCACAATGAGGAATATATTAGGAAGGAAATAATAGAAAAGTAAGTATTTTTGCCTTTTTTTCTTACAATATGACTTTAAGAAGCTTTAACGGCCGTAATGCACACACTGAGGTATGTGGTAGCTTTTAATCCTGTTGGTCTGTTGGCAAAGATGAGTCTGTTATTACTTATCAGTTTTGATGAAGTGACCACAGATTAGACAACAATTTCATGCTTCTAAGCTATAACTGTACAGTACTTTGTCACCTTTATTTCTTTATATTCTTCCTCCAAGCAGCCAGATATCTTGTAATCTTTTACAATGATCTTTAGCAATAGTTCTCCAGGCTTTCTGAAGGTCTTTCAGTTTTTCTTTTGACTGCTTTTTCACTCAGTTTTTTGTTGGTTAAGCCACTTAACTCTGACCTATGAATCCTTAAACCTTTAAAAAGGCTCCAAACTCAAGGGATGAACCAGTGTTGTGTCGACACATAACAGACAACTTAGCAAAGAACCTGTTTTAAATTGTATCTTTAGGCACTTTGTTCCCAGCAGTCTGTCACAAAGACACATAATTTGTTCCCATTTCTTTAGCTGCATCTATGAAAAACAGCAAAGATAACACAGTCTGACAGACAGAAAACAGGATTTCTGCAGCAACAAGGTGATTCCCAAAGAGCTGTTAGCTGAAAACTTGGCATATCTCAGCATGGTGTGCAGTGTGTCCTTAAAACATTTGAGGAAACTGGACAAGTGGAGGACAAAAGAAGAAGTGTCAGGCCTAAAGAACTATCTACAGCAGATGAACAGGATCTGAAAGTGATGTCCTTAAAAAAGGTGACTTGTTTCCACGTGAAGCAGGTCGGCCTGGAAGTCTGGTGTCAGGCTTTAGCCTGATTACAGGTTTCTCTTTTCTTAGACGCTCTCAATTTTCTGCATCTTCGGCCAACTGCTTAAATTCTTTTACCAAGTTTGAACATTTCCACGTGGAACCTTAATCTCAAGAACAATTATATAAACAATGCAGACACACACAAACAAACGTGTGTTCTATTTCCTCTGCACAAACTGGTGTTTCTAAAGTGAGGATGCATGCTCTTCATGCATGCTTCAGACTGTCTATTCATGTGTTTTTAGAGCAATGTTGCCCAGATGGGAGGTGGAAACAGAAAAATAGCCCATCATTTAACATGAGGACAAAGTCTCTAAACTAAAAGGATTTTTATCGTCAGTAATAATATAATTTAAAGGTGGAACTATGAATGACTGCACCTGTGCATCATGGTATTGAGGGCTATGAGATTCCGCTGATAAGTCTTAAAAAAGAAACTGATTTCTGGCACATGATGGTCTCATAGGTTTTCACCCCATGATCCAGCTATACATCTGTGGCCCCCCTCATCCCCAAACAAGACTTAGTGTTTCCATGTAATGTGTATATCTGTAGCAGATAAAGCAGGCGTGAATGGACCTCCACTGTAGCTCTGAACCCTAACCCTTTGGCCTCGTTCATAAACCTGTACTCTGAACTCACAGAGCTGATAGTTTTATGATAATAGAACTCAGATCATCGAATCGAACTTTTCTTTTTCATTGATTCAGTGTTTGCTTCCAGTTTTACATTCGCTAAAACTGCGCTGCTGCTTTCGTTTTCACGTCTGTTTAGTTGCGATGAAGATGATGCAAATGACAAAGTGTCCGCTTCATTAAAAATGTGACTGGAAATCACATGTGTTAACGTATGTATAGTTTTAAGATGATTTAGATTCATAAATGAGAACCGTACGTATGCACGGCTTTTTAAATTAGGCGTATGAACATTGTTGCCTTTTAGCTTTCTTTGATGAAGATTCATTAGGTTCAGAGACGGACCACCTTTCTGTCTGTGCTGCTGCCTCGACAACAACTCAAGATATGAGATCTGTCACAACAGTATCTGTTAAAATCAAGGTCTGTTCTAATGTGTGTCCATCTGGGATCCTTAACATGAAATGAGCAAAGAGCTGACAGTCTGATTCATCAGGCTGATAGAAGCTTTCTGTGCTGGGAACGAACGTTAGGTCCTCTGTGGGTGTGATTCTTGAGCTCTGCCTGGTGGTGTGTTCTTCAAACTGATGTGTTTTAAAACACTAGGGAGGGCTGAACTTGATCCAAAAGTGCGTTTAATCAAAATGTCCTCTTGCTCCTGAGGCTGCACTTTCTCTGAACTCACTCTCAAAGCTTGATGCCAACCAAAGCCAATCCTCTCTGCATTTATCAGCTTTGGGTCGCTGCAGGGTCACATCGAGTGATGCAGAAAAGATAAATTCATAAAGCGAACCAACCACTTGTCAGGAATATTTAAATGAAAGGCATCCCAGTGATAGCCGTGCAGCTCTGTGCGTAAACAGAAATGTGAAGAGTTGCATTTCTGTCAAATCATCCCGCTCTGCAGAGCTTTTAAACTGTCACCGTGTCGCTTCCATGGCCTTGTGACGCCCGTCTTCGATGCAATTTTACGTACATCTTCATTTTCGAGTATTTGAATTCTGACATGGGATGAGATTGCACGATATGTTTGAGAGTCAAGCTCGATAACACGTCTCGTGATCAGATCGATTCTTTTTAAGGTTTTAGTAGATCTCGGTGGCACTTCTTCTGTCTTTCCACTTAAAAACAGCTCTGCTGTCGCGTGGTTTATAAATAGGGACTTTAGATTATTTCTATTACTGTATTGGATTTTAGAAACTGCTGATTTAATTACAGAAAAAAATGTGATTGCTCTGAATCAACTTAATAACTCACTTTGTATTTATTGCATTGCTCCTCTTTAAGGCTCTTATTGTAATCGTTTACAGACAATTTCCAAATATTCTAAGTAACAAGAAAAGGCTTGTCTAAAGCTGCCATTAATAAGCATTTATAGTTTCTCTGTGTCGTATTGTCATTATGGTTCAAAAGAGTTCAGCTACTCTACTGTTCTGTGGAGAATTGACATGAATGTTAAAAGAACACAGGAACAGCTGTCTGGAGTCTGAAGCGATGAGAAGTTGCTGGTTTGCACTTGTCAACAAAACTGCAGCGACTGCAGCTGTTTGCAATAAGTAAATGAGAGAAAGTGGGAGAGTTGGGCATAGCTTCAGTAACAGTGTTACTTTCTTACTCTGCAGAATTGATTTTTAATTCATTTCTTGGTTTGTTTCAGTACAAATGCTGACACGTCTGCAACCATCTGAAGTCCTCTTTAATTACAATATTTTCAGTATTTCACATAGAATCCCATGCAAATACAATTATGCAGGCAGTCCAGTCTGATGAAACATTGTTCTGTAGCTACATTTGTCCATATGTGCAAACATGGCAGTGTCACATTTAATACACAGAAATTGATTTATTATTTATTTATTTATTTGTCTGTAAGCCTGTCCATGACCTTTTTATTCTTTACCTTTACTGTATTGTAGTTAATAACTCAATCTAATCACGTATAGCTGCATTTCTACCACAGGAATCCTTTCCAGGAGCCTTTTAGATGATTCTTTCCTTTTATCCTTCATTTTGATTGCAGAAACTAAAAAGAATTTCAGCCCCACGAAGGGTCCTTGATTGGTATTCCCGTTATGTTTTTTATTCCACGTTTCTTTCTCAGTCATCTCAGCTTTAATATCCACAATAACTCATAAAATCTTTAGGTTTTACCCCAGAAATCGTTGTTACTGTTTGTAAATACGACATTCAGATTCAGACGTTCAGTTAAATCGGAGCAATAAACCGTTAATATGATCGTTTCACAGCTGTTATGCACTAAAACACTAATAGAAATTAAACAGAAATGTCTAACATTAAAAGTCAGAAAGACACAAATGGTATGGGGACCCTCGATGGTTGAGGTTTGTGACAAGATCGATAAAAACACCCCAAATCCCACAGAAGTGTGCAACATGGACAGATTTTGAGCGACTACAGCTGAAGCAGATTTTACTGTGGGCTCAGTACTGAGATGAGTCCTGTTGGGGTGCAGCCGAACAAAGCTTCACACCGTTTAAGTTTGGAGAGATGTGGGCTCAAACACAGCTCATGTTTTATCCTTGATCCTAACCAACAGCGAAAAAAAATTCAATAGTGGGTCAACAGTCTGTGGTGTAACAGAATCCTATAACTTCCTCCTCATTAGAGCATTTGATCGTTTATAGCTGCTCAATATCACGTTTGTGACGGTTTCAGGAAACCAAAACACAGATGGAGCCCAGAAAGTGTTTTTGTTTTCATCTTCATGGTGAAACTGTGATGTTTTCGGCTGCAACATATTCTGGTGTTAAAGAACAAGCTGGCTGTGTGGAGCGCTAATAATGGGAGGGTTGAGAGTTTGATCATCTGATCTGATTTTTCTCACTGATAATGTGTTTAATCAGTGTCTTTCACTGGTGACTTTGTAAATATTTAAACATCTTTTCACCCGAGCAGTCTACCAACATCCCGTTTCTCATCGTTAAGCACATACACTGGAGGGAGTATAAAATCGAATCGTTTATGATCAAGACTCTGAGCTTCAGAGCTGCATTCAGATATTAATTTTAAACCAAGCTCATCATCTCCTCCTGTTTACTTTCTTTATATCTGTCACGTCCATGAGGTTTTCCCCATGTTTTTAGTTTTATCATGTTTTAGGTTTATATCTTGGTTTTTGAATTCATGTTTTGCCATTGTTTTTCCCCTCACTTCCCATGCCAGGTCATTAGTTGTCACTCACGTCACCTGTTTTTCATTGTCCCCAGCTGCACTCATTCACCCATCACTCTCAGTTACCTATTTAGTTTCCAAGCTCCCCTTTCAGTTTGTGATTTCTTTCCCCGATCTCACCTTTCCCTTGCCACGCCACGACTTAAGCCTCGCTAAGTGCTTTTTTCTGTCATGTCAAGTCTTTTGTTTTGTCACAGTTATATTCATGTATTTATCCCACAGTTTAGTCTTGTTATCCGGCTCAGCCTCGCTTTTTGATTTTTGTCTTAAAGTTGAAAATAAACCCAGTTTGCTTTTTACATCTCTGAGTCCGCATCCGTGTCCTGCCAACCCACCAACATCTGACAATATCTTATCAAATCTGTCCCAGTGACCGAAGCATTTCCAGACATATTGAGCTTTTCCTTGAAAGCTCCTGGAAGCAAAGGGCATCTGTTGCAAATGTTGACTGCCTTCTGCTCTGTATGTTCAATATGTTACATTAATACTGCTGTCAGTGGTGTTGTCTCCTCATCCTGTTAGAGTTCAAAGAGCTATGCTGCCTCCGTGGCAGGTGATGCATTCAACATCCTGCAAAAGTAAAGTCTATTTGCATTAAAATGAGCTGAGACACATTTCTCATTAAGGCGCGGATGTTTATCCGTCTCTTATGTATATTTGTGGTCCAGGTAGTCTGTCTTGCGTTTGACTGTAATTCCAGTAGATGTAGTTTATCAGTGAAAATGAGAATAAACAGACTGTTAGAATGACCCTAACAGGACGATGACGGCTCATAAAAGAAGTGTTTGAATGGAGAAGTAGCTGCAGGTGCAACACGTTCTTGTGCTTCACAGATGAAAAGCTGAAAGGCATAAAAAAATTTATTTCAATTCTGCATTGATGAGACTCTAAATTTTTTTTGTTTTTTTAAACAAAGACTTTTTCCTTCTTTGTGTCACACATAAAACAAAACGTTTAAGTTTATGTAGAGCGTGTCCAACCCCTAGTTACTGAAATATTACATCATTCTGTTCTGGGACATGTTCAGACAAAGGGACGCTGTTGCCATGGTGACAAATGGAGACTTGGTTTGGAGACGAGATTTGATAGATTTGTCCTTTGTTTCTTGTTTCTGTGTCGTTAAGAGTCTGAAAAATAATGCGTATGGACATGCTTTTAGTGCACTTTAATGAAGTTATTTTTTGACTCGACCTTTAAAAATACTGTGAGATGTGTCACAGGAAGACAGAGAGAAAGAGGATGCAGGGCGGCCTGAGAGGTGATGAAATAAAGGAGTGCACGGTGCTGACAGCCAGGCTGAAGGAAGAAAAACAGGAAAGAGTGGGTGAAAGTGCACAGTGATAAGTGACAGCTCAGAGAAGGAGTAGAACTCGCTAACAAAGCTTTGCGTCGACCTTCAACCGAAACCTTTACGTTGGAGATCTGCTGCTCATCAGCATGTCACACACCAGTTTACAGATCATCTATTACATTCAGACATCTGAGGGCTGTGAAGGACTCTGTGGTGTGTCAAAGACAAATATATCACAGATATCTTTTTCACATCCACAAACATCTTTACAGGCCAAATTCATAACAAAGGAATATCTCTGGAACATTTAATGAGCCCCAACATCCAAACAGTGAGAAACTGTCATGTCTGTGGGTTTTTAGTTTCTGTTTAAGTTCTTAGTTTTACCATGTTTTAGTTTTTCATGTCTTAGTTTTGTTAAGTTTTAGGTTCAGGTCTTGTTTTAGGTTTTTGCCATGCTATGCCACCTCAGTCTTTCTCCTGCCATCAGCTGCACTTCACTCACCAATCACCCTCCTCAGTATTTAGTTTCCAGGTTTCCCCATGCACTTTGCCAGATCCTTCACGCCACGTCTTCATACCAAGTCAAGTCTTTTTTTTTTTTTTTGTCACAGTCCTGTTTTGTTTTCACAGTCTCGTTTTTGCCTTCCAGCTCAGCCACGCTTTTTGTTGAAACCTTTTTTTGAAAATAAATCAAGTTTTGCTTTTACTTCTGAAGTCCGCATCCGTGTCCTTCTACGCCTCGCACCCACCTCCGTGACAGAAACACAGAGAGAAAGGAGAAAGCTCGCTGTGTATGCCAGATATAGAGATAGTGTGTGAACCATTTCCCCCTTTACAGGAACCAGGTGATATCAAATATAAACGGCCACCCTTTCTCAAAGGTTGCAGAGACCATTCTGCACTACTCTAAATTCAAATAACACTTTTTTTTTTAAAGCAATTTTCTGCCAGTGTCACCGTAGACAGTCGTTTTCTCTCGATGTAAATCCCTCAGATGAGCTGACCCTGCAGAGCAGAAGGTCGCCTCTCTGTCTGTGTTCGACCAGCACAGAAATACTTATTGGTAGATTAAAGGTGAAGCAGCACTGCTCCGTAGATTAAGACCTGCTGAAGAAAGACGGATGTGAAATATGTTTCACTGATTTCTTTCTTTAAATCAATGAAATTACAGAAATGTGCTGTATTTCCATGTCACACATTTTGGAAAAGAATTTATTTTCATTTCACATGAAAACATCGGAGCGAGGATTAAACTGAGGTCAGCTTCATGATGGCTTGTGCAAAGAGTTCAATTCCAGTCCAAATTGTTCATTTGTGATGCACTTGTGGTACAATTTTGTTGGAGCTGGACTTTAAAGGGATAGTTCGCCTCTTTTGACATGAAACTGTATGACATCCCATATTAGAAATATCATTTATTAAATTTGACTTACCCCCTGCTGCGTCCTGTGAGCTGAGTTCCAGCCTCGTTTTGGCGTTGACGAAGGTACAAAAATAAAGCGTTTTGCTTCTCAAAACAATATGCGTTCAAAAGAGTAATACATTTGCATCACAAATTCGCAGTGATACTAAGGGAGAGAAAATAGCGCCAAGCGATTGTGAGGTCTGACTTTTTCCTGCACAACGATTTGTTATGCAAATGTATTTCTCTTTTGAACGCATATTGTTTTGAGAAGCAAAACGCTTTATTTTTTAAGCCCCAGCCAACTAGCCGGACTACCTTTGTCAACGCCAAAACAAGGCTGGAACTCTGCTCACAGGACGCAGCAGGGGGTAAGAACATGTTTATAAATGATATTGCTAATATGGGATGTCATACAGCTTCATGTCAAAAGAGGCAAACTATCCCTTTAACTTAGTCGTGGTTTCCAATTGTTCATTGTTCTCTGTGATTTAAACTTTTAAAACCACAACCGAGGGTTGAGACACAAATGGGTGTGCAATGATGCTGCAGTATATGAGTAAGACCAGGAATATACTTGCTTTTTAATTATGTGTACGTTAGCAGCTTGCTTCTTCGTCGTGCATGTTATCAGGAAGCTTTTATAGGGTTGAGTCGACGGAGGCTTGCATTGTTGCTTATACGAGTCATGAGACATTCCCTTCTGCCCTTCTGGGAGCAGTGGAGCTATTACTCTAATGCATAGGTACAATAGTTACACAGAAGTAGAAATGCATAAAGGGTACAAATGTTTCTATCAAAACCTTACTTGCTGAACAACATTATGTTGAAATAAAATGGGATTTAATAATGTCATGATGTTCAAATACAGATCCCTAGCAGAGCATGTGAACGGAGCGCAGCGCAGCGCAATTCCCGCTCCCCGCTCAGGAGGATGTTCGCTCATTCGCTCCCCGCTCAAAGTTGCGCCAGGACGCTCCGCTCAAAACTCGCTCCGCGCTCACCTTAATTTTCCTGCTGCTCAGGCGAAATCGCTCCACGCTCGCTCAAATTTTCAGGAGAAGGAATTTTCTGACATTTCTACTTCATGTATTTATGACAGGGCCCTGGGACACACGGCGTTTGATTTAATGATGTGACCGGTGTATTGTCTTATTTAACTGGCAGTTAAATTATCGCCACTCTGACATACAAAAAATAATGTTTAGAAAATGTTGGGCGCCAGGTAGAAAACCACCACGTCAGGACGAAGCCCACCAGATTACTCAGCTTAAATATGCATCACACGACACAGCAAAGTGGTTTTAGTTTGTGTATATTGTCACCAGCTCAAGTGTTCAGTTTGTTTGACATCCTCGACTTGAATTGCTCACTTCCTCATTTACTACGGGTGACAAGCCCCGCGTGGCTGCTTGTCCCCAGCTGTGAACGTAACATCTCGCTCCATTCATGTTGCCCCGCGTTTCCTATTTAATTATTAATTTATTACACTAGACTACATTAAATCAAAAATGTTATTTTACAAATTTTATAATCCGACATTTTTAATGGACGTTGTGAGCGCATCGGAGCGAACTGGAGCGCTCCGCTCCGTTCACATGCTCTGATCCCTAGTACAGCAAACTGTTATGTCATATTATGTAGTAAATATATATGTGACTGTATATATTACGGCTGTGTTTTGACTCAGAATTTTTTAGGACTTTAACCTTTAATAGCCCTTTTCCACACATGTCCTGCAGCCCTAAAGTTTTCCGGACATGTTCTGGAGCGGCTGCATGTGAGGAGGCAAATGTCCACAGTGTTTTCTCCAGACTTCCTGCAGCGAATGACTAAACCAGCCAGAAAACCAGAAAATATCAGCATGAGCTCACGTGTGAATGCAGCACGTAATTCTTCTGAGCGTTTGCGGCGGGAGAGCGTGCCTGTTGGTGCTTCTGTCACTGCTTTCTGCTGATCTTTCCTCTCACTCTGCACTGTTGATGATACATTTAAGCTCATTCAACACAAAAACACTCAATAGAAAGAGTTGTACGCATGCAGTAAACAAAAGAGTGACTTCACAGAGACACAGCCTGCTTCTTGCATTGTGTTCTCCTACACTCTGAGTAGTTCATGTAAGGACACATCTCCAGCAGAGTTCCCTTTTGTTGAGTGTATTATTGAACGAGCATCTGTAAAGAAAGTCAGAAGAAAATTCTCTGGTGTAAAAAAGACTCACGTCTCTGATTGTGATAGATAAATGTGTTTACTGCTGAGCAGAATGCCAAAAGGAACATTTTTTCTATTACTCAAATAGGTTGGACTCATTTCTCATATTTGCTGTGATCACACTATCAGATGTGAAATTATGTAAGGTCATGGGGTGTTAAAGTTTAGAAAAATGTGACCGCATCAGATTTGCAGGTGTGTGCTTTCATGTGGGAAAGCCATTCGAGGACTTTGGTAATGAAAGCCGAGACTCTTATCTCATTTTATTTGTTGTGAATCACACAGATGAGTGAAGCTAATTCCAAGGAGATGAATGTTTTCGTTAATCTCACCTAATTTTGTCCATCTTCCATTTAAATAACCTTGAAATTTGTTCTCGATGCAGATGTTTTGTTCGAAAAGCAGAGGTTGACCACATTATTAAGGTATTGAGCTGCAAAAAGCCCAGCAGATTCCACATTTTTAACCAGAAAAGGGTTTGCTGTGTACTAATTTTGAAGGCACACACCTGTTTATATGAGGACCAAGTAAACCATGACATTGAAAATGATCTGTAAACCAACAAACACACATTTGTGGAAGGACACAAGAAAACGTGTTATTTAAAGAGCTTCACAGAGAAGTCTCTGACATTTTAAAATGAGCAGTATTAAGTGAAAACCTGTTCTCAAGGTTTACTTTTCACCAAGACACACAAGCTTAAGCAAAGGAGGGGCTGCAGGAATACGCTGTGAAAGTTCTGCAGTGACCCAGCCCTGAACCTGGACCTGAACCAGAACATTTCTGGAGAGACCTGTAGGATAATTCCCATTAACACAACTGCTAAAGCTTTTTTAACCAAGTACTAATTGGAAAGGTCTGTGTAAATTCGAGCCGATCTATTTAATAAACTGGCAAAAACACAAAACCTGTTATATATGTGTGTGTGTGTGTGTGTGTGTGTGTGTGTGCGTGTGTGTGTGTGTGTGTCAATGTATGTATTTTGTGAGAGCATCCAGAAAGAACAATAGAAATAAACCTGCAATTATTTCTACAGCAGCATTATTTTCCACATGTATTATACTGAACAAAGACATGACATCCTAACTTACAAGCAGCTTTGAAGAGATTGAAAGTCTAATTTTCCCTCTAAAATGATACTTGGTCCACCCTTACAAGTGTTTTTAAATGTGTTTCTTAGCCACAGAAATCCTCATAGAACATCTCTTACCATCTGTATGCGCTCCATACATTCAAGTAAACAGAATACTGGTTTTAGCTTTGACGTTAGCTTAGCATCTGAATGGTAACTGCTGAGGTACAGCTTTGCACATTGTAGCAGGATTAAATCATTTAGGATTTTCATCAAATCAAAAGAAGTCATACGCGTGTTTAAAGATGCATTAATATTAATAATGGTCCACACACAACATCAGCTGTATGAAATAACTTCACACTTTACATCATATTGTTGAATGTGCAGCACTGGATATCCTATATTCTGCTTGTTGTGGAACTATTTTTGGATCACTGTGGGACTCCACAGCTCGATGAAATTTCTCCAGCTCTGCCAGCTCTTGCAAATTTTTAAAAAGTTACACTAGTTAGAGTAAAATATCTGTCTTTATTTGTGGATAAAATCAGCCGAGTAAATGAGCCCAAACTGCATCTGCCTCACCCCAACTCTTCATCCATCTCTGCTCACATACCATCTGTTATAATACGACTCAGTGTTGGAAAAATATCGCGCGCACACTATTACACACTCAAACGGAAGCGTGTGTGCTTAATGTTCGTGCTCATTATCCGTGACCCATCTCTGAAGATGATAGTGCACCTAATTAACTGACATCTATACAAATGAGACCTGATCACTGACCTATATCTCCTCTCACACTCTACTTCTCCCTTCGTTTCTTTCTCCTTCTGTGTGCCTCTCTTAGATTGTTTCTGTCCTTGAGCTGATGTGCTATGTGTTCCTGGATGTGGCGTAATTGACTTTGCTTTGTTTCTAATGTGCGCCTGTGGGAGCTGCAGACTTCTGATGAAGCTTTTAGCCGCTGTCAAATGCTTTGAACAGCGACAGAAGTGAAAGCCTCTTATCTGATGCTCTCGCTCTCCCTGCAGCCTGCCAGTGGGTAGGAGCTCTATGTGGATCAAGAGTTGAAGAAGAAGCACCTGAGACTAGTAGTGAGTTTGCTTTCTTTCCTGTCTTGCTTTTTGTTTTGCTGCGCTTGGTATTTATTATAATTGGGCTGGTGATTGCCATAGAGAGGAGATGGGGAAGAGGAGGTGCAGCAGTCTCTGAGCTGATGGTGTCAGATCAGATCCACGACACCTGGTCACAGTCTTACAGAGTCTGTGGATGTGAGATCAGAGAAGCACTTAGGGCTACAACTACTCTCATAACAGATTCATCTGTCAATATTTTATTTATTTGATTAATTATCATAAAAAAACAGTACATACTATCACCATTATACAAAGCAACACAGGGGATGTCAGTCTTTTTAAGAAATAAAGGAATCATTTTCATTGCATCTTTTGATTTGCATACGTAACATGTAACTAAGATTAGCAGAATTAAAACAGTAGAAAAACCTGAACTGTGGAAAAATTACAAAACAAAACACTTGGCATACTATGGAAAAAAAACTTAACTTAACTTAGCTGTGGCGTGGCGTGCTGTGACATGTCTGATTCACTTTGTTTTTTGCAGCTTTTCAAAATGATTGCTTCAGATAGAAACTCCCTTTCTGACTATTACTATTGATAGACAAACACAAGATTAAATAGAAATAACCTCTTGGTAGAGACATGGGAAGTGGGAATATATATATTTAAGCAGTGTTAACATGCCTTATGTGGTTCACAGTTTAGTTTTTTACTTTTGGAACACATGCACAGATGACTTTGAGATTACACGCCAGCAAACAGGACGTTTTGAGCAGGATGAACACATGAACTTATCAGTGTTCCAACCTGTTGTAGCTCCTGTTGCTGCCTTCTTCTTTGTTTCCTTTGGTCTGATATACAAAACAATTCCACTTGGTTAAGTTTGGAAGATAATATTCCTCATTATGGTTAAGAAAACATACATGTCTCGATGTTAAACACCAGTTAATTCACCAGGAAATACGACCAGTAAACATGAGTTTTGAGTCGGTTTCAGGTTTCCAGAAGTGTCAAATGGAATTTCTCCGGCGGCTGGGCTGGTTTTGTTAGTTAGCAGCTTATTTAAATATAATCCCGGTTTCAGGGGATTCATTTAAAAATGTTGGATCATTAGTTGAACAGACGTCATCATTTCTTCATGACTCTGACTCACATCTGGACACTAGATGAGCTCTTATTGTTGTAGTCTCACTATTTCTTTCGGATCATCTCAACCCATATCCACCTGCAGAGGTCAAACAGAGGAGAAGGTGCTGTGGTACTTTATCTCAGATACTCTGTGTGAACAGAATCGACGCTTGTTCATTGGTGAGTCTGTGAGCTGTACCTGCAGGGGTCAGTTATGTTCATTTTCTGGCCATTAGGGAGATGAATGGTGCTTATTTGTTAGACATTAACTGGATCCAAATTTCCAATAAACATTGTTAATTTTCATTAAGTGTTTTTTCACGCATTTTTACTTGTGGATGTTTTTATGACCTAGTGTGAATAAAAATGTTTTTTTTTATGTCTTTGTCTGAAAATGAAATCTTTGTCGACACTTTTCTGAAGTTTTTCTTTGTGTTTTGCACTTAAGTAATGACATAATTACAGCACAATCAGGCAGAGAGCTCACACACATACAGGCTGTGTGACACGTGTGTCGACAACCATTGACCAAGAGCTTTAAGAACTATTGCAGTGCATTTTGGGTAACAGCAATGTTAATGGCTCATTAGCTGCATCCAACAGCAGCTCAGCCAAGTCATGATGAATGGATGCTGTTTAGGGGTGATTACTGCTCTTGTTTGTGTGTGTGTGCCTTTGTGTTACTTTGTCCCAGTTGTTTATTTGAGTGTTCATGTACAGTCATTAAAAAGAAAGTGCACCCCCTTTCAGTTTTAAGGTTTTAAGTTTCAGATCTTAAATGATTATCTGGTCTTTATCAGGTCCTAAAATGAGTTAAAAACAACCTCAGATAAACAACAATACATGACATATTACTCTGTGTAATTATTTATTGAACAAAAATTAAGATTAAATATAGAAGCAGTGTGTGAATTACTAAGTACACCCTTGCTGCTTCTGCTGAATTTAAGATGTAAGTAGCAGCCAGGTGCTGCTGATCAATACACCTGATTAACTGATCATCAGTCAGTGTGAGCAGCTCTATAAAAGCAGAAGTTTAGTCAGTTTGTTGGTCTGAAGCATTCAGGTGTGTGTTAACACGATGCCAAGGAGGAAAGACATCAGCAGTGATCTTAGAGAAGCAACTGTTGCTGCCCATCAATCTGGGAAGGGTTAGAAGGCCATTTCCAAACTATCTGGAGTCCATCGTTCTACAGAGAGAAAGATTATTCACAAGCTGAAAACATGCAGGACAGCTGTCAATCTTCCCAGGAGTGGACGTCCCAGCAAGGTCACCCCAAGGTCAGAAACCCAAGAGCTACATCTCAGACTCTCCAGGCCTCAGTTAGCATGTTAAAGGTTAAAGTTCATGACAGCACAATTGGAAACAGACTGAACAGGTATGGCTTGTGTGGAAGGGCTGCAGGAGAAAGCCTCTTCTCTCTAAAAAGAACATGGCAGCACAGCTTAGGTTTGCAAAGCTGCATCTGAACAAACCACAAGACTTCTGGAACAATGTCCTTTGGACAGACCAGACCAAAGTGGAGATGTTTGCTCATAATGCACAGCAGCACGTTTGGAGGAAACCAAACACAGCATATCAGCACAAACACCTCACACCAGCTGTCAAGCACGGTGGTGGAGGGCTGATGATCTGGGCTGGTTCTGCAGCCACAGGACCTGGGCACCTCGCAGTCATTGAGTCCACCATGAACTAAAGCTGGGCTGAAACTGGCTCATCAACAGGACAAAGATCCCAAACACAGCAGCAGATCTGTGTTAAATGAGTAATAACACAGTCTAATATGTCATGCATTGTTCTTCAGGTGAGGTTGTATTTACCTCATTGTAAAACCTGCTGAGGAACGTTAAGGTTTGTTTTTATCATGTTTTTATGTAAAACCTTAAAATCTCAAGAAGTGCACTTTTCTTTCCCAAGTTACTGTGAGTACAGAGTGAGGGCAGTTCATGAATATGTGCACCGTGTTTGTATATCTTCCCTTCATTATGGTTATTTGCATGTCATAAGGGGCAGTGAATAGTTATTAATATTCATATCACCTATATCTGTATGTGTTGCACAGTCTTCTCTGAGTCTCTGTTAGTCCAGCTCTTCAGACCCTTCGAATATCCAGAAAGAAGCTGCAACAATTACTGTGTCCTCACGGACCAACAACCACACATACACACACCCTGCACCTCAGCCAGGGTAATCCTACTATATCTGCAGTTTCTCTCCATCTTTTGCCTCCACAGAATGAGCTCTCCCTGCCTCCCTTAATATTTCTGCTGTCTCTTCTCTTCTCTCATATCTTTCCTCCTGATCGGCAACACATCTTACTGTTTACACTTCTCGCAGCTAAAGTTTAATGGGATGATCTGGATCTATATGTGTAAACAGCTGCATACATTTAGATGTAACTTGACAATCCATCTGAAATGCTTGTGAGATGAAACATAAGGTGTGCGCAGAGGGACTGATAGTTGTTGCTTTTTAAAGGCAAAAATAAGTATTTGATTTAATTTTTTTACTCCACTTAAAAGATTAAGATCAGATTTATTGTCATGTACAGGGAAAATGCTCCTCCGCGTTTAACCCGTCCAGGTTGGCACCTGTTGCACAGGGTCACACACTCATGGAGCGTTGGGCAGCCAATCACAGCGCCGGGGAAGCATGGGGGTACGTTGCCTTGCTCAAGGGCACCTCACCTCACCTTTTTGGGGCTTTTTATGCCTTTAATGTACAGGAAGCAGGGGGCAGAGAGAGGTGGAATGACATGCAGTGAAGGGCCGTCCGATGCAGGAGTCGAACCGGGGCCGACTGCAGCGAGGACTGTAGCCTCTATACATGAAGCGCCTGCACAACCCACTACCACACCGACCACCCCAGTTCACCAATCTTTTTTAAGAGTGGGAATCAAACCGCCAACCTTCCAGTTATTGGACGACCCACTGAGCCACGGCCCTAAAGTTTAAGATGTGTAGGTTTCCAACTGCCCCCGTGTAGGACACTATAGACACATACATATTTACGTGTCAAGTCATCTTAAAAATCACCACAAACATGGGTAGCAATGATAAATCATAACATTTACAGCTAAATGTTCCCTCAACTTTAATGTTTAAAATGTACATGAATTAATTTGTGAGAGCAGCTGTTTGGGAGTTGATTAAGTGTTGGGGGCAGCATATTTAGTCCAGGCATAGGTACAGTTAAAATGAACAAAGCTTGGGAGTGGAGACAATAACTTCCTGTACTTTTTTTTTTAGATATAAGCCTGTTGGTAGCTTTATAAATGAGAATGTATCAGTATTTGAGTCTATGGAAAGACCATCCAACCTGAGACTGTGGTCAGTGATGGTTTTAAGGTTTGTAACGACAGTCACTGTTCCATGGTAGACTGTATCCAGGGTGTGTAGGCATGGCGAAGACGCGTGCATATAAATGACATCATCGTAATACATCACCAGCCCTTAGACTTGTATTAACCAAACAGACCTCGTCAGAATGAGCTGCATATGTATGTGTAATTGTGTGTGTGCACGTAAGTCGTCTGAATGACTCTAATTTACACCGAAAGGCGTATTTATGGATGCAGAGAGGCTCAGCTGAATGAGCTACTGGAGCTGAGGGGGAGTTTCTCCGATCTCTGTTGGAGAGAACAATAAGAGAAGGACATATTAGGATACTGAAGAAAATCGAAAACAACAAAGATCTAAAGTTTAAAGAGAGTCAATGCTATTTATCCCCTACCCACATGGGTAGAGAAGGCGTTACTTTCCTTTTATAAAAGGACTTTAATGTATTTTCATAGTGTGAGCTCTACTGTCACAGGACACGTAGATGTGCTCAAACAGAAGCTATTTTACCTTTCATTGTCTGAAATCAGTTTTACTTTGTGCTGTTTTGTATTTTTATGGTAACAAATAGAAAGAGGAGTTCTGGGATCTCTCCAGAGTGCAGGCACACATGCTGTTAAGCTTACAGTGAGATGGATGGTGGTAAAGTACGTGTGAGGTGAGACAGATGCATCCGTCCCACTATATACCATCTATGAATGGAAACAGTTAAGCCTTGTTTACTTTGCACATTTTGAATGGAAGCAGGCAGGAAGCTTTGTTTATTTTACACATTTTGAACGGAAACAGGCAGGAAACCTTGTTTACTTTGCACATTTTGAATGGAAGCAGGCAGGAAGCTTTGTTTATTTTACACATTTTGAACGGAAACAGGCAGGAAACCTTGTTTACTTTACACATTTTGAATGGAAGCAGGCAGGAAGCTTTGTTTATTTTACACATTTTGAACGGAAACAGGCAGGAAACCTTGTTTACTTTGCACATTTTGAATGGAAGCAGGCAGGAAGCTTTGTTTATTTTACACATTTTGAACGGAAACAGGCAGGAAACCTTGTTTACTTTGCACATTTTGAATGGAAGCAGGCAGGAAGCTTTGTTTATTTTACACATTTTGAACGGAAACAGGCAGGAAACCTTGTTTACTTTGCACATTTTGAATGGAAGCAGGCAGGAAGCTTTGTTTATTTTACACATTTTGAACGGAAACAGGCAGGAAACCTTGTTTACTTTACACATTTTGAATGGAAGCAGGCAGGAAGCTTTGTTTATTTTACACATTTTGAACGGAAACAGGCAGGAAACCTTGTTTACTTTGCACATTTTGAATGGAAGCAGGCAGGAAGCTTTGTTTATTTTACACATTTTGAACGGAAACGGACAGGAAACCTTGTTTACTTTGCACATTTTGAATGGAAGCAGGCAGGAAGCTTTGTTTATTTTACACATTTTGAACGGAAACAGGCAGGAAACCTTGTTTACTTTGCACATTTTGAATGGAAGCAGGCAGGAAGCTTTGTTTATTTTACACATTTTGAACGGAAACGGACAGGAAACCTTGTTTACTTTGCACATTTTGAATGGAAGCAGGCAGGAAGCTTTGTTTATTTTACACATTTTGAACGGAAACAGGCAGGAAACCTTGTTTACTTTGCACATTTTGAATGGAAGCAGGCAGGAAACCTTGTTTACTTTGCACATTTTGAATGGAAACAGGCAGGAAACCTTGTTTACTTTGCACATTTTGAATGAAAGCAGGCAGGAAGCTTTGTTTATTTTACACATTTTGAACGGAAACAGGCAGGAAACCTTGTTTACTTTGCACATTTTGAATGGAAGCAGGCAGGAAGCTTTGTTTATTTTACACATTTTGAACGGAAACAGGCAGGAAACCTTGTTTACTTTGCACATTTTGAATGGAAGCAGGCAGGAAGCTTTGTTTATTTTACACATTTTGAACGGAAACAGGCAGGAAACCTTGTTTATTTTACACATTTTGAACGGAAACAGGCTGGAAACCTTGTTTATTTTGCACATTTTGAATGGAAACAGGCAGGAAACCTTGTTTACTTTGCACATTTTGAATGTAAACAGACAAGAAACCTTGTTTATTTTGCACATTTTGAATAGAAGCATGCAGGAAACCTTGTTGGAAACAGGAAACAACAGAAGTTGACACAATGTGTATTCTATCTGTGGTAATTATTTAATGAAAAACAATCAAATTAGGATGATAAAGAACATCTATATTAAAGGTCCAGGGGGATATCTAGCAGAATGAATTGTACATTTCAACAAACGGATTCCTTTCCAGACATGGAAACTATAGTGAATGGAAAGTACATAGAAAGGTTTGGTTTGTCCCTTCTGGGCTAGTCACATAGTGGTACAAAGAGGCAGAGGATGAGGGCAACTCGCACCATCTGCTCATTTTTTGGTAAAGAAAACATCATTTTTCTTATTCAACTGTGCTTCTGCACTAATAAGAAACATATTTAATTATGTTTCTGTCTGTAGATCCCCTGAAGATTTCATTCTGGAACAATCAGTAAATTGAATTTGTATAAAAATGACGATGACAAAAATTAAAGTGTACTGGCTTTGATGTTGGGTTTTGTTTTTGGCCAAGTTTTTGTTTTTGTTTTTGGAGTTTGGTCCTCCTCCAAATTTGGGTCTTACCCTCAGATTTGTGCTTTTCTTTGTTATTCACCACAGTTGTCCTCAGTCACAATGATCTACCACCAGTTCTCTGTTTCTCATGAACAAACTCATATCATTCCTGCTCTCATGCACTCCTTCGACTTTCTTTGTTGTCTATCACAGGGGTTTTCAATGATGACTGTCTGTCTGTCATCATATCCTAATTATCCTAATTTGTAAAAGCGTCTGCTAAATGTAATGTCTGTTGAACGTAAAGTACAAAAAAAAAATGAATATATGTAAATAGCTTGATAAATGAGTTAATATTGCTAAGAAATGCAACTAAAATTAAATGATTAAAGATTTAAAGATGTAAATGTGAAATGTAATGTGAAATAAACCCTGATTTATTTTCATAATTTTCCCTTTACGTTTTACATTCATCTCACACATAATACATGTCTGTAAATTATGTTAATTTAACCATTTATTTATTTATTTATTTATTTATTTTATATATTGTAACATTTATAGATGTATTCATTTTCTTTTTATTTCCCCAACTCCATTTATTTCCATGTTTCTCTTTTTATATTCTCTGGTGCATTTCTGTTTCTGTCAGTGGGACATGGGAGGTCTATTTTCACACCATAGCCACAGCATTTATTGGCATATCAGTGTATTTACTGTCCTGTTTATATATTTCTGGTTATGGCACTTTCAGTCTGCTATGATCCTGTGAACCCATTACACCCAGATGTTTCTGCAGAAGGTTAGATGCTGCGCTGGGACCGATCAGGTCTAAAATTACATGAGAATCAACAGACAGCCGGAGGGAAGGTAATTGAATTTAAGACATGAGAAACTGATTGGACAAAAATAGCCACAATTTTATTATCATGCGATAATTTTTCCCTATTTCCCCAGCATTTTTTCCAGGCTGCAGCACAAAATGCTGAAAAGTCGTACTGGGGAAACATAAAGCTTTCACCTGAAGGCTGCAGTCGGGTCGTGGGACTGATTTGAAAAATCTGTGCAGGGAATTTAAGAGAAAATGTTCTTTCATCCTTCAAAGTGGTTCATTGCAGTTTTTTCACTGCTTACAATGGAGGTCCCTACAATAAAGAGAGAGACAAATGATGTTGACTATATACTGGATACCATTCTTAGTTAAATAAAGCCACTCTCTCTATCGTCTTTCTATTAAAGGCCTGAAGTCACAGCGCATTTAAATTCTGTTGGCGTCGTATTTCCCTCCTGCCAGGGAGGTCTGTTTTGATTGGAATTAAACGTTCAATCTATCAGGCGGGGCTTTGTTTTTACATTGTTTTTCTGGCTTTGCTTCTCTCTGCATCTGGTGTGGTGTTAAGACTTTGAGCACAGCTTTATAATGTTCAGTATACCAATTGATAAAATAAGAAACAGTGTTTTCAAAATGTTTAATGTATTTTTAGGTAAGAGGCTTGTCAGTGAAGTTGCAGTTAAAATCCTGCTACTTTAACAGAAGGATGTGCTAAAATAACAATAAAAAAGGACCAAGTACAAAGTCAATGTTGATTTTATAAAGTAGCAACACTAATTAGTATTAACATTAGTATGATAATTACAATAAAGTTAGATAAGATTTGATAAAAACAGATACCAGCCCTAAACACAGGACACCGTAGGCAGAGAGACATCCAAACCTTTACTCCAGTCAGTGGTCAGAACATTTTGAGGTGAGCACTAAAGCGAACAAAACAGACTACAAGAAAAATAACCCGAACCCAAAGGCAAGATGCATAAAACTCTGTAGTTTAAGGACTAAAACTGTATGGATAATGGCAAAAAAAATGTGAATGTTCTAATGAAATGGTTTTAAGGTTTTGTAAACATAGGTTCTCTCGTCTTTGAGATCCCTGAAACATCAGATGTTGGTACAGTTGTTTCTTTGTTACTCTTTCAGAGCTGACTTCAGTCAAGCAAGTTTAAACCAAAACAGAGAATGTGTGATTTGTTTGCTCCACAGCCTCCTAGTTAGGATGGAGCAGACACTTCTCCTAATACATTTATGGTGTCAGTACCCACCCACCAGTGTCTAACGGAAGATTTTACTCATGATTTTAATCTTTTTTTCTGTGAACTGGTCACGTTTAGGAAGTCAGATGATAAAGATTGTTTAAGTTTGTGATGGCATCAGGATTTGGTAGAAGTACGACCAAACACTGACTTTTGTGATTTATTTGCAGTTTAGGTTTAGGCAACAAAGGTCGACTAAAGATCATGTTTTTAGGTTAAAACATATCATTTCATAGTGTTAACTAACATGTTGGCCTCGAGTTATGGCAAAGAGCAACTTCTCACATGATGTTTGTCTAAAATATCAGTTTATTGCTCACCTAACACAATGCGAGTGCGAGCCGCCAATTAAAGCTTGAGGAGCCGCATGTGGCTCGCAAGCCGCGCAATGAGTATCTCTGTGTTGGAGCATGTTTCTACTGTAAATGTCTGCCTGCCAATTGGGAGTTTCCCAAGGTTCCTGTGGCATTTAGTTTTTTCTTTATTCAATGGCTATGACATTTCCATTCTCCACAAACACTCTAAAGTCTATCTTTAAGAAACTCTTGAAGACCCAGCTCCTCAGAGAGCATCTCCTATCCGAGCACTTCCCCTGTACTTCCCTTCCCCCTCTACTGCACTTTATCCTTCAGTACTTCCTTCTATGCTCTACACTGTTACCTCTGACAGAGTCTGACTGGTGGTTTCCTTATATGCAGCTTATTGTTAGCTGTAATGTCATATCCTAATTTCTAAGTCGCTTTGGATAAAAGCTTCTGCTAAATGCATAAAAACAATGGCCGATCCTCAAAGCGTGTATAATTAAGTAGGAGTTCACAAATACCTGAAGATGAGCTGAGGTGAAAACCTGTGAGAGCTGAGAGCTGAAATCAAAGGAGGAAGAAAGAGAGTCTTTGCTGCAGTGCAGATACACAGGGAGAAAGAAAAATACTCCTGAATGCAAAAGTATGTTTATATCAGTAATTTCCATACTGTGGAGCTATTCACCTGCAGGCTCAAAACTGTCTTTGGACCAGAATTCAATAGAAAAACTCATAATACAGAGCAGACCTTCTGTTCCGTTTCTTTATGAATCACTTACTCGCAGCAGAAGTCATCTCAGGGCTCCCTTCACTGTAAAGTCAGGACCTCACTATAACATTTGGTTTCCCTGCGTCTTCTTCCCTCTCATCGTCCCTGACATGTTCCTCATACTCTATTCAGCCTTAATGTACACTGAGCTCACAGTTGCTTTTACATCGCAGTCATGAGGCCGATGCTCTTATCCAGAGAGACGTATTGTACCCCAAAAGCAGCAGTACTAACCTTATATGTCTGTGTTAAAGATGCATACCAATAATTTTACTGTCTTTGTGACATCAGTATGAAGTTATGTGATAAGTAGTGAGGATCATCATATCTGCCTGAATGAAAGATTAAGCTCTTTTTTTCTGTTATTCTGTTAGATCTACACAATCAAAGAGTGTTTTTCTGTCTCCCTGATTGTAGAAGCCCAAATTAAACACTGAAAACAGAGCATGAGTGGTTCACATAAGGCAAGCTGAAGAACTGGATGTGCATTTCTTCCTTTATGAATTCAATAAATAAGCCTGACAGGCAGCAGGAGTTCAGATTGTAGATTGTGCATCATTGTACATCACACATGAATACACAACTCTGTAGTGAACTTGACTAAAAGATCAAACTTTTTCAAGCAAATCACATAAAATTAGAGCAATGGAAGCTGAAAAATGCAATTCATAAACGTTAATGGGAGCATCTGTGATTAGGATGCAGATACATTTTCCTAAATTATAGAGACTCAACACTTTTTGGAAGGAGCAGCAGAACACAGGCGTCAGCCCTTCAGTCTCCTGTTAAAGCAGAATAGCTGATGGGATTTTCACTCGTGTACTCTGACTCTCCTCTTTCAAGTTTTTGAAGCAGTTTTTATTCCATGAATAGATAGATACAGTATGCTCTCAGAAAAATAGGTGAAATAAGCTCCACACTATGTGGTGGAGGAACGTAATGAGTTAAAGATAGAGCAGTGGCTTGTCCTCCACCGAGTGAAGCACGTACAAAAATCCCGTCATGCCTGCTTGGTTTACAGCGTGATGAGTCAGCTTCTCAAGAAGATCATCGATCCCTGCCTAAGTATTAGCCTAAAAAGTGTTAGACTAAACCTAACCAAACACAGGTTTTGGTGTTTAAACTTAACTGCAGCTTAAAAGAAACACAAAAACAAAAGTGACATCCCCAAAAAAGACAGATTCACACTGTTCCTGTTGCTTTTTTCTACCCAACTCAAATATTCTGGGTCTGTGTACTTCCTGAGTGGCACACTGCAATTTGTGTGCCCAGCACTAAATATTGTCATTGTTTCACCACAGTCCATGCCTCCTAATTAGGTGAGGGGATTTACCCAGCATTGGTTTTGGGTGGCTTAGTAACACTCAAAAGGCAAGACGAGGCACATTTATTTATATCCATAATTCAACAACTAGGCAATTTAGAGTGCTTTGCTAAGAACATAAAACCATGAAAAAAATAATTTATAGTGGGTACAGAGCAGTGAAAGCTGTTCAAGTCCTTCAGTTCAGGTAAATTAATGAATTAAATTTAGTGTTGAACGGGAGAGTTTTAAGATTTAGTTAAAAAGAAGCAAGAGTTGATGCCGACCTGCAGTTATCTGGGGATACATGGTGCAAAAAAACTGAAAACAGCTTCTCCATGTTTAGTTCTAACCCCGGGGGGCAAAAAGCAAACCTGTTCCTGAATATCTGAGATGTCCTGAAGATGTGCTTTGGTCCTAAAGCATTTGAAGCTTCTCACCAACACCAGTTACTTAGGCTTATTATTGCAGTTTATTTTGCCTGTTGAGCCTTCGGAGCAGAGCGCTGGGACTGGTAACATCCTGTGGAAAGTGAGACCAAAAAGCTTCCTGAGGCACCTTTGTGCCTCAGGAAGCTTTATTAGATGGATGGAATGATGGATGGTGGCTGGCCAGAACCAGGAAGTAAATGACTGTCAACCTCCACGGTGCACCACTGGTGATGGACAGAATGGATCCTTATCTTCCTTATCTTGAAATATCCAAGAGTCAGCAAGCAAAGTTTACCAATTTATGATTTTTCTTTCTTTCTTTCTGTACATGGGCTTTAAAGGCATGGTTGGTAATCCTGTTCAGAAACACATTTTGTAATACTGGATGAAATGGTCCGTCTATCCTGAGAGTAATATATACATGATGTGTTTAGAAAAAGGGCCGAAAGTAATCAGACCTCTGTGGCAGCTGTAGGACTGATAAAAAGCTGACCGATCCAAACTCCTCGGGCCGAGGACAAAAAAACAATCAGATGCCTTCATGTCTAGTTCTGCCCGTTCTGCCTGCGCCCCCCTTTGTCTGGGGTGGTGGAACTAAGCAGAGGTGCCACTTTCAAATCTTGCTAGCTCTCTTGCTAGCTCTCCAATTCATGAAAAAAGTTAATTTGTGGTTGTTGTGGTTGCTTGTCAAAACCACAATGTTACAAATCTGCGGTTATTGAGGCAGCCCGACTCCTAATGTGTTGTTAAAGTGTCTGTGCTCATGTTTGCACTTCTAAGCTTGGCACATCCTAACATGACCCTCGCTCGTAACATCTTCGTGTCTGCAGTGGACTGACACTGATTGTCCCCTTAGAGAACAAGCCTCAGCGAGCACAAAGAAAACGGTTGTTGAGAGACCAGTTTGCTCCCTGATTTAGCCTCAGCTTATCCTAATGAGAGTTTGTATGGGAGAGAGTCCAAAAGAGTGCGTTTGTCAGTCTCTTTGTTGTTTGTGCTGCCTTGTGTGAGGTTGAGTCCTGATTTTATGGCAGCAGAGTTGAGTGGTGGGGGGGAGCAGCTCAGAGCATTTCTGGTTCTGGTTGAAGGAGGCCCATTCATTTCCCCCACAGAAGATGGCACATGACTTACGGCTGGGGCTCCTCTGCGGCTTGGAGCGACATCAAACTGCCAGTTCAATCATTTATGTAAAAACTATGATACGGTGCGATTCTCTGAAAATGGGCCGTTTGACTTTTTCATGAAAAGAATCTGCTCATCTTGAAACTGAAGGCAGCAACACGTCTCAGAAAAGTCGGGACAGGTCCATGCTTCTAAAGCCTCGTCCCCACTATGCAGTCCGGTACGGATCGGGTCGCTTTGGGGTCAGCTTGCGTTCCCACTGTACAAAGGCGACCCTCAGGGGTGGGCGGAGTGCGTGCCGAAGCGTAGATAGCAAATAACAGCAAATAACAAATAGCATCCACAATTTGGAACCACCTCCAAGCTTCTTCAGCTTAATGCCACACTGGCTCGCGGTCCGGTTGAAACCACTCTCTGCCATTTTTGCGGCAATCAGCTGGAAAACCTTTATGTTTGGCACAGCGCCATCGAGCTCCCGCTGCACAGCCTCCTCACCAACAACGGAGAGCAGAGCCTGGAACCGGTCCTGTGTGCTCTGTACCCCAAGCAGAAGTGTTACAGGCATGGTAACGGGTACCATGGGACCGGTACTCTATGATGGTCGTGGAAACACTGAAATAAGCGAACCGTTCCGACCCGACCCGTACCGGACTGCATAGTTGGAACACGCCATAAGTGTGTAGCATCCCCTCTTCTTTTAATAACATCTGGGAACTGAGGACAGATGCTGGACCTTTGGGAGAGGAATGTTGTCCCACTCTTGTCTGATAGATGATTCTAGCTGCTCTACTTTGAAGCCATGCTGTTGGAATAGATGCATTTTGTCATTTAATACTGTCTTGCTAAACTATGCAAGGCTTTCCCTGAATAAGACGTTATCTGGATGCAAGCATATGCTGCTCTAAAACCTGTTTATACCTTTAAGCATGGATGTAGTCTTTCCAGATGAGCAAGTTGCCAGTTTTGCAGCCACTATTGCGCCGCCATACCATCAGAGATGCAGGCTTTTAACCTGAGAGCTGATAACAAGCTGGATGAGCTTTAGATCAGTGTTTCTGGATCATGTTCTCATGTGGCTTCTTCTCTGCATGTTTTAACCTGTGGATGTTACGCACAGACAGCGATTTCTGGAAGCGTTCCTGAGCCCATGCAGTGATTTAATGACAGAATCGGGTCTGATTCTAATGCAGAGCTGCCTGAGGGCCTGACGATCACAGGTATCCAATATGAATTTTCAGCCACGTCCTTTGCTCACAGAGATGTTTCCAGAGTCTCTAAATATTTAAATGATATTAAGTACTGTAGATGGTGGAATATTCAAAGTCTTCCATTTTAGGTTGAGTAAACAGATTTTTTTGCAGATTAACTTCTGCCCATCTTTATTTCAGAGAGACTCTGCCTCTCTAAGGGGCTCTTTTTTTACACCCAGTCATGTTCGCGATCTGTTTCCAACTATACTGATTAGTTGCAACATTTTTTTTTACACCTGCCTCAACTTTTTTAAGACGTGTCACTACCATCCAATGCGAGATGAGTTCATATTTTTCAATTAATCGTAAAATGTCTCACTTTCAACATTTGATATGTTTTCCGTGGTGCATTTTGAATAAAATGTTGTGTTTATGAGAATTTCAAACCATTGCATTCTGTTTATATTTTATATATTTGAGGTTGTAGAAGTACCATCATGCAGAACATGTAGAAAACACCAAATAAAAAAGCAGCAGTTACCCATGTGCTTATCACATTAATCAGCTGTAAATTCGACACAAGGACGTGTGGACAAGACAGATGTGTCTGAAAGGGAGTTGCTGGGCAGATGGGAAAGACTTCAGAACAAGTAAGAATTGAGCAAAAGAGCAGAGCGAAGAGGAGAGGAGAAGGAAAGATGGCATGAAATTAAGATGAGAGGAGTTAGAGAGGTCCTGTGGGTCTGCACCACAGTGTATTTAGTCTGGATTTAATTATAACTTGAGTTTCATTAAAAAAAGAAAGAATTAAATGAAAAACTTTATGCTTCCTTGACTTTTATTAAAACGTTAGACTGAGTTTGTTGCTTGACTCTAAAGCAAGTTTTCAGAAAAAATACAGAAAAAGGACTCATTTGTAACCAGCTGTCTCCTCTGTATTACCTGTTCAGGCATTTCGCCCAGCAGAGTGAACGCCTCTCTCCTCTCTGGAGTTCTGCATGATTGTTTGTGACCTCAGATACAGCTGAGTGATGACTGCGATGGGTAGGTAGTTTGAAAGTATAGATTTTCTACTGAAAATGATGTCTGCCTTCAGATCCGCCTCCTACAGGCACCAACAACTCAACACGCTTCTGACAGGAACTGGAATATATACTATTGCTGCTGATGTTATACTGACAGTTGATTGACAGAATTAGATTTATTAGAAACTTTTTTTTGGCAAACTGTCTTAAAACTTTGATGAAATTATGTTGTTAGACTTCATGGACAAGAAGCATGTGAGAATTTCAGATTGACTAAAAAATAAATAAACTTCACAGCCTCTTTACAAGGAACTAACTCAACCCTTTTATCCACTGACTGCGAAGTCTCTCTTTCCTTATAAATAATTTACAGATATTGGAAACATTCGTTCTTATTCAGGAGAGTACGTGCTCGTGTTGATTAATCCTCCTCTCCTTTATTGAGTTGCTATGATGGAGCCATCTCACAGTTTCCAGCTGATTTTAGTTCATTAATCCACATAAAAAGTGTTGTCGTCTGAATTTAACAATTAAAGTTAAATGAATATCTTTGATTGAGTAAAGCAGCTTGATACTCTCCCTATTTGTCTGAATTTAGGAAATATCATAAAAATACCCTTTTAGTCTAATCTGCTTAGCTTCTAAATACTGCCTGGCCAGCACAAAACTGGCATTGATGCAGGATGCAGCTTGTAGTTGCATAATTTGTCTGTGTGCATCCGTGTGTGGCTGCTGTGAGTTGCTAAGCAGCAACTTGTTGTTGCCAAAGGGTTTTTTGTTCTGAACTCCTGTTTGGTAAATTCCCCTTGAGAGATGGAGAGTTTGGGATAGAGAAACAAGGAGAAAGGGAATTAGACGATGAAACACACACAGCTGCTTTTTCATCAATTCTCAGGACATTACATTGGCCTTAATTAATTTCCTTAATCCTAACAACCACCACTTGGCTCTTACCTTAAACCTTGAAATCACCTTATGATCTAATTGTCTGGGAACTATTTCTTTGTGTGTGTCTCCAAAAGGGAATTGGGTCACAAACCTTAAACCTCGAGTCACCCAATGTCATTTTCTCAGTTTGTGTCTCCCTGAAGAGAAAAAATTTTAGGATGAAAACTAAAATATAAGAGAATAATTTTTCTATGAAAACTTGTTAAACCTTCATCTCTGTGATGTAAAGTGATGAATGAGTATCTTTCTTGTAAATGTACTGTCTTAGTGATAGAAATACAGGCTAATGCAACCTTTACCTATAACACAGATCTTGGTAACCTTGAGAGGAAAATGGACTTTAAGAGATAGATGCCTTTTATTGTGCTCAGACATTACATCAGAGTGGGACAGCAGAACGCAACTAGATACAAAGATTCACAATAAAAACAGAAGCGTTAACCACTTAGAATAAAAACAGGTTGAAATAAGTGACTGTAAGCAAGAATTAAACCAATCGATGATGCATTTAGTGGCTGTTATTTTGGCAAAATATAACGTAACTGAATAAAAATAGATTGATAAATAAAATCCATATTGCACTTTGTGGCTGAGATATGTTTCGTGTGACCCTCCCTCTCTGCTGTGCTTCAGCTCTGCTTCTTAAGTCCCACCCTGTGGAGGAAGCCGTCACACATATTCAGGCTCGTAACCATAGCAACTGTAGAAACTCCTCTGGCTCTCATTGGCTATTTTGACTCAGGCACGATTAATCTTTACAAATCACTTTAGAAGCGTTAGAATGAGCCAAAGAGACCTTTTCCCCCCTCTCTAATGTATCATTTTAATCATAGAGTTAATTAATCAGAGAGTGGCATTTTTAACAAATAAAATGTGAAAAATGTCATTGCCGTTACCAAGTTCTGCTTTGTGGACAGTGGCCTTTAAGCTTGTCCTTTACTGGAGATAACGTGATGAAGAGATAGAGGTGTGTATACGTGTGTGTTTGTTTGTGATTCAACATCCTGCTGATCCACAGATGTCACCATTTGTTTTCCCATCCAATGGTGACATCATCTTACTAACAGACACCACCCCCACCCCCACACACGGATTTCACAGATACAAAGAGTTGGGGGAGAAAATAAGTTATATTTTGTCTACAAAACCAGCATCTACAATATGGCTTATGTTGGGGGAAAATTGAGAGTAAAGTGAGACACATACTGCAAATTCCCATTGCCCCAACCTCCACATTGGATCACTTTGGATCGCTGAAAAGTGCTTTGTAAATAAATTTCACTTCACTTCACATATGTGCTTTAAACTGCTCAACATACGTGAATGAGTAAACTTTGTTGTCATTATACATGTGGTGCAATAAAGTTCTGTATGGCTTCTATATAAAAATAAGAACAATTAAGACTTAAAGCTGAAAGGAGCACCAGCTGCATGTTTTAAAAGCTTGTTTTGTTGAATTCAGTGTTCAGTACGAGAGGGTTTCATGGGGGCCACAGCTCAGGGATGAGCTGCTCCTGAGTCTGTAGGGTTTAGTTTTTATGCTTCAGGGAGTGTCCGGGGTGTGTACCGTCCTTAAATATGCTGGCTGCCCTCCTCTTCATCCCGGTGGTGTAAGCTCCGTAACGATGCGCTAATCTTCCTTCAGCCCTCGGTGCAGGTCTTTCCTCTCAGCTGATGCCAGCAGCAGTGCAGCTGGTGTAACGCCGTCATAGAGCGTGTCAGGATGGATTCCTCTGAGCACCTGTGAACGTTTGTCCTGTTTCAGTTCCCTCTGTTCTCTACATTTGATATGATATATAAATATGAACACCATTCCTTTGAATTTAGGGCTGCACGCACACTCTGAGAAGCAATATTATATTATAGAGATTAAAGTCTGTATTTTTGGAAAGAAGCTCCATCAGTTAGTCACCAACTGTGAACTGTGAGGAGAAAAATGTCAAAGACTCTGAATCCTTCAAATTCATGATATAAAGAAAAGAATGAGAAGGGGTTTGTTGTATTTTTAGTCCTTTTGTTCAAGTCAGCAGCAGACGGTGTTAACATCTCACACACACACACACATGCAGGAGCATCCTGGACTGCTGCTGTTTTCTTTCTTCTTTACACAAAGGCTGCATCATTAATACACCCCTGACAGCCATGTTCCTCCACACACTTTGTGATCATTCCCTCTAAGACAGGCGCAGCGCTAGGATTTCAGTTTATGCACCAACCAGAGTCATTTTAGCTTGGCCTTGTAATTACAGAACTTACTGTAGTTAATTCAGTTTCTATTCAAGCAGGTACAAAGAGATGTACAGGAAAATAAATCTTACCATGTCGGCCTCTGAGTTGACAAGCTGATGGATGATCGTGCCATGGGGAAACTTGTTTCAGTCGCTGTCGTGATTGGATTTCTCAACAGCCATGAGATAAGTTCTGCTGTTTTCACATTTATAACAAGCTGTTTTCAGAGTTTCACCTCCTTAAATCCTGCCTCTCAGAATAGCCTGAAAGCGGTACACAGCAGTAAATTGATTCAGCTGAATTCCACAAAATGGGATAGATTTTAGACTTTTATAATTGGTTTATTTTTGGGGGGTGCTGCTTGTGCAGACTGAGCCGATATTAGTCAATATAAAATAGTTAGGGATGCACCGATCCACTTTTTTCACCTCCGACACCGATATCTGAGGTTTAGTATCGGACGTTACCGATCCTATTCAGCGTGGAATTACGGTAACAAATGGTAGGTTTCGTTGTGTGGAAAAGACTTGGATCATTCTTTTGTGCAAAGCAACATCAGACTTGACTTAAACATTTCTTCCCTATTTTTTTTAAAAATGAATAAGCAGATATAAATGTACTGAATTACTTATTTATTTAATAATTCTGCACCAGTAAAACAATCTTAACCATAAAGATATAACAAGTGTGACTGGTTCAGTCGGTGCAATTAGGGATTCAAAATCCAATGTAAAGCAAAATATTGAATAATAAAGGAGCTGAAATTGAGAAAAAAACAATAGCTTCACTAGCTTGGTTGGTAGACTTAAATAGATAGCAATCGGCTCTTTATATAGTTTAGTGCAAATGGGAATTAAACATCCATTACAAAAGCATCTGAACAAAACAATAGCTTCTCTAGCTTGGTAAAAACTAAAAAAAAACTAAAAACATCAGAGGTAGTCTCAACTTAACAAGTTTTTTTCACCAGAGGGGCTAGAAGGCCCTTGGATGAATGTAAATGCTGGACAGGACAAGGGGGGGGGGGATTAATTAATTAATTAAAAATTGGCCGATATGGATCAGCCCATTGTCACCGATACCCAATCTCAAATTTTCTTCTATCTCGGTACCGATATCCGATCCACATATCGGATCAGTGCATCCCTAAAAATGATGATTCATGGTAAAAAACAAAATGGGGGAGAGAACCCAGTCGCCGGACTACTGGAGATTGGCGGTGAAGACAGGCAGTGACAGTAAATTATTACTTTATCGCTGCCGAGGCAGGAATAATAAACTACGAACAAAACTCAACGGAACAAAGGAAGGAAAAACATAACTTACTGATAAAAACATAACTTACTGACCAACAGAGGAACCAAAAGAAGGGCGACAACAACAATGATCTGGCAGGGGAGAGTGAAAACCAAGTAACATCTGCAGTGGTGGGTGCAGGTGAGTGACAACAATGAGCAACAGGTGCAACCTGGGTAAAACAACAGAGCTTTTCACCGTCATTCATAACGGGCCCATTGCAGCAGTGAGCGGGTCAGGCCCAACCACAACGCCATGCTTCTCTAAGAAACGAGCGTCATCAAAATTTACGACTGCAAAAGCTTCCTGCTGAACCTCCACCAGCTGGCTTTCTCTGACAGAGAGCAATCACTCAGCAAATTCCTTTTAAGGTGCTAAATGAGATGAGGGAGCAGGACTGAGGGATGGTGTCACATCATGGATGATGGGTGGCTCCGAGCCCGTGGCAGATTCTGAAGGGGAGGTCAGCTCTTCAGATTCTACACATGACATAAGTCCAATAACCAAATGGGTACTTTTCAGCTTCTGGAGACGGGCCCATCATCAGTGTTCAGTCTCTGAACAGTCTTCAGAGTGATTTCATTCCCTCCTCATTGCTGACATCTCACAACAAAAGTAATAAAAACTCATTTGTAAAAGAGTTCCCTCCGCTCAGCTATTTAAATATTTGACAGTTATTAATGTAGCTTAAATAAGGGCAAGAACAGAAGGGTGAAGAAAGACATGGCATATGAGTTTAATACTCATTACGACGAAAACGATCTCTGTGAAATGTGATTAACCTCCTTCGTCTGCAGCGGGGCTGCTCATTGGTGAGGGAACCAGTGTGATGTTACACTGAGCAGCTCCCAGGAGGTAACTGGGTCTGAGCTGAGAACCACAGACCTGCTTTCTGCTGATGAGGCCGGATAATGTTACCAAAAACACCAGAAGTGATCTACTCTGATGATCATCCCAATATATATCATGCACTGAATTTCACAAATGAGTTACATCACATCCTGAATGGGTCTGAAGTCTCTACAGCAGCCACTTGTCTGTGAGACAGAGAAACTTTACTGTGCTACAAACCTTTAAAAGACCAATAAAGTGTGTCCTCCCTGTCAGTTTGAATCTGAAGCTGAAGATTGAAGCCCTGAAGGCTCACACACCTTCATTCTAGACCTGATGTTGAGGCGGTCGAAAAAATTATAAAAAGATACTGGATTTAGGAGCAGACTGAGGGTATCATGTGAGCTGCTTCTTGTATTTTCTTCAGGCTCTCACACCTGGCAGAGTGCTGGTTTATCTCCTAAAGTTAGTGTGACTTTTTTGATAACAGTAAATAGACTGCGAGCCATTTGAAGGACAATTTCTGTCAAATTGCAGCCAGTTTGCAAAGTAGTTTTATGCTCGTCAGAGGCAGAGAGTGAACATAAGGGACAGAAAGGCTTCTGTCCTCCAAAGTGTACTCATGCAACAATTAATGCTGTCTGCTTTCCAAAGACCGGAGCGAGCCTTTCAGACTGCTGACTGTTATCAACCTTAAGTAGCTCAGAGTGGCAGCTGTCCTTGAGTCACTGCTCTTTGCTAAATGCCAAACCTCTGCAGGGTTACATTTTTAACCTCAGTGCCACCCTGCTGAGGTTCCCCTTTTTCTGTTTTTCTGTTGCAGGTGGTGTTGAGGGTTCATAATAAGTATATCCATGTCTAAACAACTGCCTGCAAATAAAGATGCCATGTGATGTTTCATGAGGAGTTGATCTCCAATATAGTTTGGATTGTGGTCATCGTGCCACGCAGCTTACAGAGCTGCTAACAGAACTGCTGACAGAAAGGGATTTTCTGGCCTTTTGTGTTGCGTTACAATGTGCAGAACACTTCTTTCATTTGGACTCTCTGGATCTCTGAACGGTCTCCAAAGAAATACTTTTCTGTGACAACATGTAGAAAACCTGAAAAACAAAGAAAAAAATAAAAACAAGGAACCAAAGGAGATTGAAAGCCAGGTCCAACGGGGTGAGCATCATAGGTGACAGCGTCCCTCACCTGGAGGGGGAGTCAGAGGGCTCCAGTGCATTGTGACAGCGGTTGAAGGCTGGAGTCTTGGATATCTGATGCTCTGAAACTGAACTAAGAGTCTAAACTGGATGTCTCCCGGGTTAATTACTTCAGACATGTCAGAGTGGAAGAAGGGAGCAGTACAGATTCAGGACACGCTGGAAACATGGCTGATGACTTCACCTGAAACCTGGAGCAGGATGACAAATGACAGAAATCCTTCAAACTGCTCTGTTACTCTGATACGAAACCAACAAACCGACAGCTTTGCTCACAGTCAGTTCAGTCTGTCACATTCAGCTAATAAGCTTCATATCTCTGAACCAGGTGTTTAAGGATTTTAGGCATGGAGCTGATGAAAAGTAAGCTGTTATGGGCAGAATTTTCAACAGCTGTTCAGCTCATTTCAGGAAGAATCTGCAGGCTATGAAACATGTTTCTGACTTCTTAACCTGCAAAAAACTTGGATATCAGATCTTAATTTTTACACAAGATTTGAGCAGGTAAAGGGGCTTGATTGGAAATTAGGAAAATAATCTGATTAGATAAACAGACTTGATGATGGATTTTGATTAACTGCTATCAAAGTGGCGTAAGAAAACGCTTATGTGGGGCAACTTTGGCATCAGTCAGGTAACTCGAGGACCTGCTTTGTTATCAGGACTTGGTACGGACTCTGAACCCGGCACGATGCTCTGTGCCGTTACAGACAGCTCGTTGGCTTCTCCACCAGAGCATCAACATTTCAAACCTCAGTGAAAGCCAGCATCCATCACACTGAAGACACAAACTCCCCAACCGCCCCAGAGCCACTTCTGAAGCTGACCTCTGACCTCCAAGTGCAAAGTGACTCACATAAAGATCATCACCCCCTCATGGATCAGCTGAGGTTTCTGCTTCAGTAACTGGCTCAGATGTGACACGCTGACAGGGCAGCGCTGAGGTCTTTAAATGTACATTCCCTCATGTTTGCTTTAGAGAAATTATTAATACTTTAAAAGTCTTTTCTTCTGCAAAATGTCCAACCTTTTATTCTCAGAGCCCCCCCCCCCTGCCTCTCTCTCTAAAAAAAAACAATCGCACCTACCTCCCTTCCAGACTTTATTAGCAGCCTTGTCCAGAACAATGAGTCCCTCTTTTGCTGTAATGAGAAACAACAGCCACGCTGAGCTTGCATACTTCCAGCCAGAGATGAGATGTCAGGTGTGATATTTCTGAAAGCCTTGAAACGTTTTTTCCCCCCCATTGTAAACCCTTCTGAAGGCTTACATCAGAACCCATCTGCATGTTCTTTGACAGTCCAAATGTTTTGTATCGGTTCTCCTGGAAATATTTCTGTGACACTGAATCAGTTTGAAGGCGAATGAGGGCGTCATCATAAGGGCTTTGATTGAGAAGAGAATACATATCAAGACTGTGGGGTGATTAATTATGTAACTGTGATCTATTTAAAAATATGTCAGAGGGATGTTCATGATGAAGGAAAACAATGCTGCCTGGCTGTAACATGAGCTGCACAGATTATCGGTTATTTTGTTCTCAGCTCTCTGAGGTCTGTCTAACTCCTCTTGGTGTGGACTTTGGGTCACAATAATCTTTTTCCAAGTCTCCACCACATGCATAGTCCACGGTGTTGCAGAAGTAAGAACTTTTGAAAGCTTGAATTATTACACTGTAGTTTAAAACTGCAGGTCATTTGATCCCAGACAGAAAAAACTGTCCACAAGACTGAAAGAGATCAGCTCACACTCTGACTTTGAATGTTTTTTGCAGTGGTTTTAGCCTCAGTGATTGAATCTAAGCGCATATGGAGCTGGAGTTAGTGCATTTTCTGCTGTGCAACCTGTTCAGCTTTTACAAAGTCCTCAGCCTGCCTTGTTGTTTTAATCACAAATTACACATATCAAAGAATTCCACTTCATTGTTGACTGTGTGATCTCCTCAGCAGAGAATGGAGCAACGGGGTGCAAATTGAGAACTGAGCACACTTTCAACAGACTTTTTCAGTCTACTTTAAATGAAAATTGACAGCCCAAATGTATCATATGAAGATTTGCTGTCTTTAAATAGTGAACAAGTGAAAATTTGAGTATAGTCAGAATCTTAGCATTTTAACATCAACCTTTGGCAACTGTCACCATTCCTGATGGTGATGGTGCCGTGATGTCCTCTTAAGTCATTAGTCCTGCAGAGGAGTTTCAGTATGCACAGGACTGTAATCACACCTGGAGCTTCATGAGCTATCGCAGAAACGGCAGCAGGAGCCAAACCTGCTGAGCTGATTCTGGACGGCTAATTAACTGTTTAAGTGTCAAAGTGTCTGTGTAGCTAGGAATTAGGTTCAGCAGGAAGTCATGCGTTGCTAATCAGCACAGACAGAAAACACATCAATCTTACTCTTGTTGGACATTTCGTAGATTGTGGCTTCAGCTGCGAGTGAAACTCACGTCTTTTATATCAAATGTCTTCAGAGTGAAATTAGACTAGAGATCATTACTGCATTTTGTAGGTAAATTAGTGGCCTTTGTGTGTCATGTCCAACACTATTAAAGCATAAAATCTGTTGGTAAACAGTAGTTGGTATTTTGTAAATAAATAGAACAAAGATAAGCTGGTGCATACGTTAAATCTGTGAACTCAAAGTAATACAGTTAGGATTTGCAGTTACATTCTGGACTGCAGTTTATTCTGAGTCCCACACGTTGTAGTGCACCTTCAAGTGATCTGAAATTGAACTATTGAGGTCGAATTTATGGATGACATGCTCATCATTTTCTTATTTTTCCAAAATGTTTTCCTTGAACCATATGTTCTTCTTGTTGAAATATAGTAAACACTGAGACGGCCCTACAAAGACAACCAAAAAGTGTAACCAAAGTTAGCATTTTAAAAAATATGCGCCCTCTAGTGGCTGTGTGCACAATTGCATATGAAGTCTACTGAATCAATACGGCTACATCTTCAATTCTTTGTTACTGCTGCTCGGTATTAATGTTGCTTTTAATCCAACTGTGATCTGTTCCTAAACCTCACCAGGTAGTTTTAGTGTCTAAACCTAATGGTATATAAGTGCAGGACGCTCCTTTGGGTGGTATTTAAAGGTATGAACAGATAACTACAGGATAGGGATGTGGTAAAGAGAGTAGTTGACAGCCAGAGTATCCTAAGAGAGGACCTTTAGGACAGAGGACGCCGTTCCTAGAGGTGGGAGGTGAACTTCCACCGGCTGCAACTGACCTGATGGTAAACAAGAAACTGCCGGTGACGTATAAAAAGCCTGCAGTCAATTCGACCGCAGTTAACAAGGATGAATGAGCTCAGAGCATCGGGAACACCAGCTAAAGCCATTCAGACGGCTTTCTTATTTATTTATTTATTCAGAATATCATCCAATCACATAAACGGGAGGATGAAAAGAAAATCCGTCAAAGCATGAAATATACAACCCTGAAAGGCATGACTTGTTTTCCATTAACAGTAAAGAAACGCGTGACTTAAACTGTTATTCAGCTGTTACTGCTCTCCTGCTGGAAATGGAAACTGGTGGTGTTCATAAAGAAAATGAGCTGTCAGAAAGATAAATTACATACTCTACCTACATACATACTTGGAATAAACATCTATTGCAATTCGTGCCTTTCAGCAAGGCCTTCAGACAGCCTTCTGTTATATTGTCATGGCGGTGGTTCCCAGCTGGTGCGGTCAGACGAGATTCAAGTTGAACGCACCGATGATTTAGAGTCTTTGAGTTGAGTCTTTGACATCTTGCAGGCTGCAGGTGGATCATGTTGAAAGCAGATTTCATTAAGTTTTATTCTCAAAGTGTCAGTGGTGGCTCAGCAAAGTCAGTTGAGCTGAAAACATTTGTTCACAGAGGAAATAATTCGCCTTATAACCCTGTGATGTTTAGCTCCTGTTAGCCAGTCATGTGACACATAGCAGAAACCACAGTGTCTTTTTATGTTTGTCTGCATGAACTAAAGCTCATAAACAAGCATCTCTGTTAGTCCTCACAGCTCCATCAAGAACACTTTACAGTATAGCTTTAAATCCACAAAGTCGGAACAGAAACAGCTGCACTACCAGCAGCAGATGATAAATGGAGGATTACAGTCACAAGCTAATAAAGGCACTTACAGTAACTGCATGATGGGGGAGGATCTGATCCACAGACTGAGTTTACAGAGGAGGGAGCTGGAATGAAGCAGAGGAGTGTGTTTGTGTTGTATCACGCCTGCATTATACCAGTGTGTGTAATGTAATATTCCACAGGATGACACAAACTGCTAAACCACAGCATCTGTTTGGATAATCACAGTAATCCTCAGATTTAGCTGTAATCGGTTTTAGCAAGACTTTTGAATTATTCACAAGACAATTTCTGGGAAGACTCACTGCGCATTAGAGTCTACAGGAGGACAGAGGACAGAGTCCTCTGGCACGCGTCCAAGCTGAAGGTCCCTGCAGCGGCACCATATTGCTTCTATTATTAAAACTCAACTCTTGTGCCATTTTTCAAAGGTTGCAGGTCTTGGCAAGTCGAATGAAGAGACCACCTAGTGTTGTTATGATTAGAATGAATGTGGTATGGTGCTTCATGAGATTTTACAGCGTTATAGTTGAGATTGAATAAGTTCTGTGTCACTGACTCTTTGCCATACGGTTGTCCTCTCTTATTTACACTTTTGTCTAGGCTGGAGTGAAAAGGTGCGTTTCTCAGATCTCTGACCAGGAGACACAACAACTTATCTCTGTCACAGATTTTAACATTTTGGAGGTGATTTGTTTACAGAAATCCAATGAAATACTCATAACTATGGATTTATTAGTGTGAAATCACCTAAAATAAGAGCTGATTACTGTAAAAGTAGTAATTCAGACAAAGACACCGCAGGCCTTCACCATGTTTTACGGCAGCTCTCTACAGAGGCCCAGAAGGGACACACCAAACCCTTTTTTCTATTGCATTGCAGGGAACATGCAACACCCACTGTTGCTTAAAACAACATTTAAAAACTAGACTGGTGCTAATAAGATGTCAGTTTGCAGGATAAACCCAGACCAACACTGTGAGCTGGTGTTTTTCTGGGGATAAACCTTTTCCCTGCACTGTGGTCCTCTACAGAAATTCAGAATACAGTGGAGGGAGGATCAAACATAAGTTTAAAGTGATGTAAAGATGGCGTCTCTCTGGCTGTGGAAAACCAAACCAGTTCTTTGCCAGAACCAGCTTAGAACCAGTTTAACCTCTCTGGCTGAAAAAGATGTCAGCCTGCTCCTGATAATGAATGAGGGCTCTGTCTCTCTCACTTTCCTCTCTCTTTATGTCTGCCTCGCTCTCTCACTCACCTGAAATCACCCTTCTCGACCGGAGATCTCCTCCGATCACCATGACAACACTCTGCGACTGTCCTCTGACTGATGACTTCAGACAGATTCAGGACTTTGACTCCCGTCCTCCATTCCCATTACTACCCCTCTAGATTTTGATTAATTCCTATTTATCCTTTCATGTCTTCTGTCCTTCACTTTCCTCTGAGCCCTCCTTTAACTTTTATCCTTTCATTCAACCCCTTTAACTGCAGACTCCTCTTATCTTTCTATTTCCAAACCCCTTTTACTTCTGCATACACCTGTGCCTCCCCTTGTATTTGTTTCATTAAAGTTAATCCAAAGGGGGGTACCCTCTGTGACAAGTATATTTTATTCATTTCCTGCTAAATATCAAACAAGCCACAGACTTCTGAAAGAGCATCAGTGACATGCTTTTCTTTATCAAATAGGGCGACATGGCTTCAAACAGATCGAGATTATATTTTCATTGTCATTTTTACAACAAAAGTAGCTTAGACAAGTCTTATAGTGTGGACACACCCACTAAAACAAGCCTATTAAGGCCTTTCCCACTGTCAGTGGTAGAGCTTTTAACCTCAGTGACCTGAGGTCTATGGTGTGTTCAGAACTGGTCCAGCAACTACCACTTACTTCAAGAGGATAAGCCCATAACTAAAACAGCAGGAAGTGATCAAGACAGTGTATCCTACAGGCTGTGATGGAGCACTGTTTTCGACATATGGAATAATTAGTCTGGCTAATTATTTTTGACTAGACCGTGTACATCAGTCCAACACAGCTGGACTCAGAGTGAGCTGCCAGTTGCCCTCTAGTCAAATAAACAAGTGATCCTGTGTCTTTTTGTCAGTTTCTGTAAGTTTCAGAGCCTCTGTATAAGATGCACCGGTAGATAAACGTGTGTTTCTGTAAACAAAAGTGTTGTGTTACCACTCCAGCCGCCGTAAAAGCAGCACCGTAATTGAAAATTGGCATGTGCTCCCAGGTGTTGTGTCCCCATCATTGTCGATCAGAGGTGGAGCAGATAAATACCCCGAGCACTCAAAAACCACATGTTGGTGATTGTTAGTTTTTTTGTTTGTTTGCTTTTTTTGACCAGTGTGAAAAGGGACCCCGCCGCTCACCAAGCAGAGCTTTGGTGTGATCTTTCTGTTAATGCCTGCATAAATAAAGTACATAAAGGGTGTAGTATTTCTGGGGCTGCAGATAAATGCTGCCCTGTTTGATTTATATAAACTTGTTACTAAAGCCAATCTATATTCTTAATATAGTTTATACTGACAGTAAAGTTTAGAATTAAATTGTCAACAAAGATAAATAGAAATAAATCCTCCATTTATTCTTTGACTCAGAAGTGAAGGCATCATCTGCGTAATCAGTCAAACATTCATGGAAATAAAGAAAATATCTTCCAGTTGATCCACCTTCATTCTGTAATCAATTTGTTTTGTGTCTTCTCTTTGAAAAATAACAAAAAGAACAAATGAAAGTGCAAAGGCGTCAGATTGATAACAGTGTTGATAAGTGTAGTGCCGACACAACAAAGATGCTCCGACATCGAGTTCAAGTTATTTTTATTATCCCCGAAGGGCGATTTGGTCTGCAGCCAGCAGCAATAAGTAAGAACATACAACCACACATACCAACAGAGATCCATCCATCCGATTTCTATACCTACATAATCTAATTCAGGTTGCAAAGGGGCTGGAGCCTATCCCAGCTGCCATTGGGCAAGACTTGGGTTACACCTTGGACAGGTCGCCAATTCATCGCAGGGCCACACACAGAGACAAAAGAGCCAAACAACCATATTCACTCCTAGGGTCAATTTAGAGTCACCAAAGAACCTAACATGCATGTTTTTGGATGGTGAGAGAAAACCGGAGTTATCTGAGCGAACTGTAATTACAGAGATAACATGCAAGCTCCACACAGCCGGGATACGAACCTTAAACCATGAGGCCACAGTGATTCAACAGAGATTATACTTGAATATTGTCATTTATAAAACTGATGACAGCAGAAATAAATGACTTTTTGATAGATAGATCTAGCTTTATTCAAAGACCTTACCTGTCCTCAAACAATTCAATCTGCTGCTGCAGAAAGTGACGAGCAGATCAAATAAAAGGTCCCAGTAGATTTAATAAAACAAGAATAAAGCATTTTTATGCTTAAGCGTGAACCTTAAAACTACTAAACTCACAATAAATCATAAAAATGCTTTAAATTGCTTTGCTGTACCACTTCAACCACCTGACTCTCCTTAACGGGGGGTGGGGTCAGGTGCTTTTAGATCTCTATCCATCACTCTCTAATCACTCTACGGCTCCTCCCTTTGACTTCATTTCCCATCCATTCCCTTTCCTTTCCTTCCCACTGCTCAGCTCTTCTTGCTCTATCTTCATCCATCAATACGTTAAACATTTCCATTTCAAAGAAAAGCATTTATCTTTGCTGCCCTTTGTGCCAACTGATCTCTGAATGGAAGCCCAGAAACGCTTAACAACTTTCTAAAGAACGTGTCAGCCTTTACATAAACATTATCTGGCAAAGTCTCAGTAGTTTTCATTAGCTGGCAAGCTCATAAAAATGTGCTTTTTAGAAGGAAATTCATGTTTATCAAAGTAGAAATTCAGCTCATCTTCACTTCAAGTTCCTCTCTGATGAAGCTGGAACACATTTTTGGATTAATTATTTTAAACAGCTGCATTTATCACAAAAATTTGCCAGAAAAACAGTCACCACTCATGAGCCAGACCTTAAATAATAAAAAGCCTATTTCTTAGATGGTCATGTCAATGAAACCTAAATACTGAAAGAGGAATAGCATCTGGTCTAACTCAAAATGTGCTGAATATGATGAGTACCAACTGAAAATCTACAGCAGCGATGTCCAAAGTCGGTCCTCGACGGCCGCTGTCCTGCAGGTTTTAGATGTTTCCCTGCTTCAACACACCTGATTCAGATTTAATGGCTCTTTTCAACAGATTGTTCAGTTCTGCACAACCCTGCTAATGATGCATTGATCTGAATCAGGTGTGTTGAAGCAGGGAAACATCTAAAACCTGCAGGACAGCAGCCCTCAAAGGACCAGATGTGGACATCCCTGCTCTACAGTATGTGGAACTACTTGTTAAGGTTTAGTGAAAAGAGTGTAGAAAAGGACCCGAATGCAGACCAGCAAATGATCAAATCAAATCAAATTTATTTGTATAGCACATTTCATGTACAAAACAATTCAAAGTGCTTTACATAAAATAAAAGCATTGCAGCAGAGAGTGGAAGAAGCATTAAAAATACATAAAATAATATAAAGAGAAACAAATTAAATAATTTAAATGAGTTTAAAAACAAGCAACAGTCCAGATAAATTAAAAGATATCATGCAGATTTCATGCATAAACACATGAGAAAAGAAATGTTTTTAACCTGGATTTAAAAATGTCTACATGATGAGCGGCTGAGGACAGGAGGCTGAAGGTGAACTGAAGTTATTTATTACAGACAAAAGACGTGAAATTCATACAAACTAAAGCTGGGAAAACAAAAGTCAAAGAGAGAAAGCTAACCAGAAGTAGACTGAAACATGAAGAAGAAGATCTGACAAAGACTGAGGAAAACCAGGGAGCTTAATTACAGAGGAGGATTGATAGTTGAGTGACGGCAGCTGAGGATAAATAAGAAAAGGTGAACCGAATGGAGCTAATGATAGAACTGGAGTTAACCTACAGAGACTGTAGAATAATGATCGAGATCAGACACGGAGCATAAAGCAGGAAGAGGGGAACTAACTAAGAATACAGAACCAGAAGAATAAATGATCAACGACTCGAAAAAAAATACTCAAAACTCAAAAGACAAGAACAATGGAAACATGAGACAAACTGCAGATCATGAAAATACAAAAGCACTATAAAAACAACAAAAAGGTGCAGGAAAAACAAAACGCAAAACAAAGATTAAAGCACCAGACTTCCAGGGATGCAAGAGGAAGGACCATCGTAAGGCGTAAAAGTTCACAGCAAGTCACACTGCGACAAACGCCTGATGTGTGCACGTGATACCTGCTGAATCACAGCAGGCCGAGAGGTTTAATGAGCTGAAGAGCTAAAAAATGACTCCCCTATTTACTATTAATGAATTCTCTCCTTTTCTACTCACTGAGAAGTTGTAATTCCTCCTCCGTTTCCTTCCGTCTTTCTTGGCACAAACAGAGAGCCTTTAGATTATCTGTGTGCAGAGGAAAATCATGACAAATTTACAGTTTAGACATCGAAATGATAAAATGGGAAGATGATTCAGGGGAACATCCATCAGCTTCAACAGCAGACCCTAATCTGATGTATGACGTCCTGCAGACACAGTGATAAACATTCTTTCTCAACTTCTTTTTCATTTTGCATCTACAGAAATATGTTCTGTGTGATTATGATGTAGATCTAAAAGCCTAAAAGTTTGAGTTTACCACAAGAAAGGGAGAAATTCACTTCACAAGTGACACAGTATCATTTGTCCGGAGCCTCCTCACATCAGTGTCCATCTGCTTCACCTGAGCATCTGAGCTGATGTTCACAGTCGAACATGAGCTGGTCCAAAAGAACAACGGAAGTCTGGGATGACTTTTCTCTCTGACAGCATGTTTGTGTCGCTCCTGTTGTGATTGTTGGCAGAACATCTCGTGCATCCTGCTGGCTTCAGGGCACAGCAGATACACCAGAGCAAACGAGGATAAACGTGTTGCCCAGTTAAACAAATCCAAACCCAAAGCACACAGAGTCCAAACACTGAACTCGTTGGGCAAAATGTTTGATGTTTGTCATGTTGAAATGCATCCACACGAGGGGCCGAGTTTATCAAAGGGGACATCCAACATTTGAATAGTCTGACCTTGATGCATTGTAATGCAACAGATGAAAGCTGCTTTATTTTATAGCACGATTTTGGAATGAAATAAGCTCATTTTGGTACTTTTGGAGCATAATTTGTCTGTCTGGTAAATTCCTGTCACATCTGCATCTCAGCTTTGATTTTTTTCTGCCTCTCTGCTTCCTTCTCTCCATTTAGCCTGCAGGCTCTGGCTGACTGGCTTGTTTCTATGTGCCTGCGCTCAAGCTCACATTTCTCAACTCCTTTAGTAAAGCGTGTCTTCAGTAGACAGATGGGGACACTTTTTATTTCTATTGTTTGAATAAACTATGAAAGTTTCCACACTTGAACTCTCCTCTCTCGACTCTGTAAAAATCAATTCAAAACGTCATTTTGAAGCTTTTATGCACTCTTATATACTCTTTGGTCAAACAAAGAGATGAAAGAAACTGTTCTGTGTGTTTGTGTCATAATCGATTTGCTCTTTCTTTCTTTCTTTCTTTCTTTCTTTCTTTCTTTCTTTCTTTCTTTCTTTCTTTCTTTCTTTCTTTCTCTGTGTGCAGGTGAGCTAGTCGCACCACTTTCAGCTCTACACAGCGTCTCCAGTTCCCTTCTCAGCCTGATCGCATCATCTTCACCTCCTGCTGCTTGTGGAAACCGAACGCCACCATGCCTCTCTCCGCCTCTCCTGCACCCTTCCTGTTTCTCATCTTCTTCCTCCTCCCGCTTCCTCCCTGCCAGACGGAGTCTCAGCGCAGCCAGCCCAGTGTTGACCCCGACCTAAGAACAGCCTTGCCCTCCGTGTTTCCCTCTTCCTTCCCTCCTTCCCCGTCTTATGGAAACAGCACTGGGCCTGGCAAGAAAGATAAGTGTTTGGAGGAGACAGTGTGCAAGCCCGGCATCCTGCTGCCCGTCTGGAAGCCCGACAAGCCTGCGCTCGGTTACCAGGTGGCCAGAGCTGTGGTCTACTTTGTGTCGCTTATGTACATGTTCCTGGGAGTGTCGATCATCGCAGATCGCTTCATGGCATCTATAGAGGTCATCACATCACAGGTGAGAAAGAGTCAATGAAGGCAAATGTTGGTTCCTTTACTGGATCATTTATTGTGTGGACAGAATGATAGAATCTAGATACACAGCCACGTGAAAAGGAAAGTAAATCCCCTTCTTTACATATAAGGACATCATGAAATAAATCAACTGGTCTTAAAATGAGGTGAATACAATCTCAGACGATGTTATTATTCATTCAACAAAAGCTAAAACAAAATGCAGTGTTTGTAAAACTAAGTGCACCCTTACGGCTTGGATAGGAATAACGAGGGTAAGTAGCAGCCAGGTGCTGCCGATCAATGCACCTGATTAACTGATCATCAGTCAGTGTGAGCAGCTCTATAAAAGCAGAAGTTTAGTCAGTTTTCTGGTCTGCAGCATTCAGGTGTGTGCTAACACAATGCCAAGGAGGAAAGACATCAGCAATGATCTTAGAGAGGCAACTGTTGCTGCCCATCAATCTGGGAAGGGTTAGAAGTCATTTTAGGGTCATTTTAGGGTAATTATCAATCAAGAATCAAGAATCTTTATTGTCACTATGCAGGCATGATGAAATTTAGTTCAGGTGCTCTTGGCTTTGGATAGACAAAAGATATAAAAAGATATATAAATGATACACAAGAGAATAAAAATAGTTAAAGTAAAAGTTAAAATAAAAAGTAAAAAGTTACACTGCAATCCGGTTGTTGTATGACTGTATTGTACATATTGCAGCATAAGTAAGTCAAATAAGTCAAATAAAAGTGCAGTGCAGTGCGAGTCTCTGTCTGCAGAGGTCTATAATAATCAGTCTATGGGTGGAGGTGGAGGGATGGATGTGTAGGGTGATGGATTTTACAGCTCTGGGGAAGAAGCTGTGTCTCAGTCTGTTGGTGTGGGTCTTATTATAATAAGTTATATAAGTTATTATAATAACTTAATTCCCACTATTTGCCGACCTTGAAACAAATCCCTTAATTAATTCTACCTCATAAAAATCCAAATAAAGCAGGGAGTCATTTCACCCGAAATGACTTGTTGTGGTTTGTAGGCACCCAGAATCCCCAGCTGCCACTGGATGTGTTTGCATTGTTTTTCTTTAACAGGGCTGACAGAGTTTTCTGTTTACCCGTGTCCTGTATAACAATGTAAATGACTTTTAGCTGTTTTCAGAATCTCAGAGAGCTGGTGTGAGGCTTTTGGAGGGACACAGCTGTGCGTGTTCGTGTTGTCCCAGGCGGCCTGTAATGGTCGTGGTGTTGAGGCTGAGCAATGCCAGAAAAAAGAGGTGTCCTCGGAGGTTTGAAGGGAGGTTGATGTTTTGTATGCGCAGACGTGAAGGTCAGCAAGACGGAGAAAAGAGAACATGAAAGGGAGGAAGGACAAAGGAAAGAGTTTGTTCTCGGTGAGGTGGGGGTGAAGGCAAAGCACTGAGGTTAGCTGGAGGCTGATAGAGCAGAGTTCAGCAGGGATGAAACAGAGTGTGACTGGATGACTGGTCAGCGCAAAGACAACACAACAGAAACAAAGATAACCTTTTCAACCATGAGAGCCAGTGATTGTACAGGTTGGGGTCTTTCCAATGTGGAAGATTTTCCATCCAGAAAATTTCAGGGCTGTGGTGAATGTGTGAAAAAGGCTACAAAGAGAAACAGACAGACCTGAGATCCACAGGGAGATATGAAAGTACAAGATATGCAAGGAATAGACTCGAGGCAACCAGGTAGCAGTGACACGAAAGCACCTAAAAGGAGGATTCGTGTTCATAATGACGAGAGTAATTATGTCATTAAAAGCGTTTGCAGATTAGCATGTTGCCATTTTGTCTTTCATCTAATTTTTCTAAGTGTTTCAGTTTGTGAAACTGCCGCAAAAAATATCAAGAAACGCATTCTTGGCTTAATGAATTCACGAGTTTCTTAATTTCTTGCGTGTATGTGGACATGAAAGTAACCTCATATAACAACACAGCCTCAGAGCACTTTGTGAAATTGTTGTGAAAGGAGCTGAAACTACTTCCATCCATCCATCAACTGTTTTTCTGCCACTTATCTGGATGAAAACATCAGTGTCCAGTATTCATGGTGGGAAATGAATCATGCTCTGGGTGAAGGCCAGCGTGTGTTCGGCTGCATCTGGGATGGAAAACTTCTGGTTCTTGTCACTCTGCTGTCAGGAGCGAAGCCCTACTGTGACAGGAACCGGTCTGCACTGGTCAGATCAGGGAGCTGTGACGGAGATTGATTTCTTTTATTTAAAAATGTCCTTTTCTTTATACAAACACAAGTGCATGTACATGCACCTACAAGAACAAAACAAACAAGATTGAAAGAAGAAGAAGAAAATAATGATAGAGAAGATAAAGCACTTCCAGCAAACCAACCCCCAGGGCCGGAGTGGGACTCATTTTCAGCCCTGGAGTTTCATGCCTCAGACCGGCCCACTTTAGATCACAACCTATTATTAAAGTCGTGTCATTATAACCTTACATTTGATATGAAAAACAACCAAAAACTTAACCAATTAAGATATTTTCAATGGCAAAATATTCAGGTTTATTTTAAATTAGTTTTATCTTATTCTCTTTCAATTGCGGGCTTTGTGTATTTACTATCTTATTTTCATTGATAAAAAATATAACGGGTCACTCCTATCGTTTGGGCATAGAAAGTGGTTATATTGGAACTAATGCTTGCTTGTTCACATGCAGTCCCATCATCACTACTGGCTCCTGCTCTGCTTCTGACACTAAATCACATTTTAAAAATGGTCATAATTCTCAGCACAAATCTCCCCTTTTTTTACAAAGCCTTCTGATCAATCCAGGTCAGTTTCATTAATGTAGCGCTGAATCATCTAGCATCTCAGGGCACTTTTCATAGAGCAGATCTACACCATACTTTTCATTATATTAATTCTAGTAGTATTCACTCAATCCTACCTGCCCACTCTGGACCTGTGGGATCATGGCTGGTGCTCGGTGCTGCATCTTCTGACTCTGAGGGGCTACAAGACAAAGTTTCCCAGTTATGTGGCATCGCATCATGCTATCATTTAAATGATAAAACGTCACTTTATATGCCACAACGTCACGCAATTCATTGAGTTGATAATTATTTAACTCGAACGGTGCTTTGCAGGCCGAGTTCAATATATTGCCTTACCCGTTTCATCTCATTTGACGTTACAAACCGCGAGCTCGTTTTAGTGAAAAAGTTTCCAATTTTTGTATATTTAGCTGCATCTGTTTCCAGAGCAATGGTAATTCTAAAAAGTTTTAATAAGGACAACTGAACTTCTTGAAGGCATTTCACATCTCATTCAAAAGGCTTCTTCATCTCTGCAGAAGGAGAAGAACTGAGTAAATCTTTGGATGAGAGCTGAAACGTCTTCAAGAACCAAGAAGAAGTCCACTTGCCTTTATTCAAGCTCTCAGGAGTTTTGCTGTAAATGTCAGAATGCATTGAAAAAGCAGGCCCTCCTATCCTCTCAAACATTCTGCTGATGTGCTGAAGTGAATGTCTAATTTCAAGCTTCAAAACGAGACATGAAGCCGCTAACCATTGTGAAATGAGTGGGAGGGCAGCGGCCCTCCACTTCAGGAGGGAAGTAAGCCGAGCCCAGAGAGTTGGAAAGGATAAAACGTGGCATTTTTCTGAGATTAGTCAATCGTGCCCAGCGGAGATATCAAATTGAGCAATCAGCGGGTCTAGATTTAATCAAACATTAAAAGAATTTGGGTGTAAAATACATCTGTCCAGTACTCATTGATGCTGGGACAAGACCAGTACATGTGAACTAAGGATGCTTCAGTGGTTCTACATTTGTCAGAGTAAGGATCAATCCCAGGATGAATACAAGGAAGTTTAGTTTTGGACATGCGAACCCAGTAAACCCCCTTGAATTGGATCAGGCAGTGGCAGGTGCAGAGAGATGAAATGTTAATGAGCTTCAGTATTGATCTTAAGGTATCTTCTGACAGATCTTCCTCCCATTGTATTCTAAGTCTGGTTGATGATCTGCCCCTTAGCTCCATTATCATACCATAGTTAATGGAGATGAGTCTTCTATGTGATGGGTTTAAACAGAGGACGGTATCAACAACTGTGGTGTCTGGTAATGGAGTTAGTGATCGGAAGTTTTCAGTCTCAGATAACACTGAACACCCAGATACTGATGTCTTCACTCAGGGAAGGTTGCAGCATTAGGAAAGATCCCCATACCCTACTCCACCTCCTCCTGCTCCACTGGAGCTCCACAGAGATGTTCCCAAACCAGCCAAGAGAAACAGTCTTCCCAGTAAGTGCCGAGTCTGCCCTGAACAGACGCCCAAAACCATCTCAACTGCGTCCTTTTGATTTGAAAGAGAAGCAGCTTTACTCTTAACCCATCGCAGATGACAGAGTTCCCCGTCCTATCCCTAAGAGTTTCTGTTATCTCATTCTTTCAGTCTCTACAAACAGGTTGTGACCATAGGTGAGGGTTGGTCTGTAGATAATGTGGTTAAATCAACAGCTTAGCCTTTTGGCCCAGCCGTCTCTTCCCATGAACAAAACCCAGAGAAACTCCTTCGCTTGAGGGAACAGGTCACTCCCAACCTGCAATGCCCTGAGGCTTGAAGGTGTAAATTTTCATCCTGCCCCAATTTAATGTAAAAACAAGTTATAAAAGTTAAACTTTAAAATTAGGATGCTGTCATCCAGGAGAGTCTGTTTACCATTTGACCCAGTATGTTTTTTACACTCTGCTTCACTTTAAACTTTGCTCTCGTTTTCAGGTTTAGGTATTAAAACCGAGCAGATAGATAGATAGATAGATAGATAGATAGATAGATAGATAGATAGATGGATTTATTAAAGACTCGTAGTCCAGATCACAGAAAAATGATCAATAATAAAAGTACATAAAAATAATCTTAATCTTTTAGGAGGCAATCATACCAATGTTTCCAATATACAGAAGTATATCTTACTGCACTATTTTTAATGTTAGTCAACAGTAGGATAATTCTATTATTAGACTCCTTTAGCCGGCAAATAAATTTATACATAAGCTTCCTTAAAACAGCCATCAAAGAGAGTCTGCAAAACATCCTGGTTTGCCTTGAAATTGACTTGGAATGTTACATAACTCACGACACCTATAAAAGAAACAAATACAGAAACAAAAGAAACATCCATCTAAATGAAATTCCTTTACAAGTTGTGATGATGACATTTGCAGTAAAATGAAACGTTCTTGCCTGAACACAACCCTCAGACACAAACTACTGAAAACCTGTGTTGAGGTTTACCAGCAGAATAAACACTACATTAGAATTCATACCGTTACGTACCAATGAGACAGGATTCTACAGCCTTTAAAAGTCGTGACAGCTCATGTATATTTTGTCCCGGTGATAATTTCGTGAGTTATTTTCATTGAAGCCTCTTCACCGAAGCTTGTTTTGTCTGTCTCGCCTTATTCAGCTCATTCCCTGGGCTCAGTAGATAGAAAGAAATGGAACGAATTACATTTGGATTGCCCATTATGCAAAATTTGTTAGATACGATGGAGGCAAAGGGGAATACAGCATTGTAATACGGATACGGTTGAGAGCAGAGGCGGGATTAGTGAAAGAGCTGAAAGAGGCAGGCTGCTCCTCCGTCCTCTTCAAGGGCAATCTAAATAAATGTTTGTTGTTGTGTCCCACTGCTCATCACTGTGTAGCCATAGTAACACTTGGCCTGTTGTGTGAGTACTACGTTACAGTCATGTTTACCCAATGAGCGTGTTGCTGAAATCCAAATAAACGCCTTTAATTTTAAGAAAACCTCTCATTATAGTTTAAGCCCTTCTGTCCACAAACATCTAAACATTACTTATATATATATATATATATATATATATATATATATATATATATATATATATATATTAGGGCTGGGCGAGTTAACTCGTTATTATCGCGTCAACGCATCCATTATTTAACGCCGATAAATATTTTATCGCGCATTAACGCATGTTTAATTCTATTTTATTTATTTATTCATTTTTTAAATAAAAAAAAAAATGAGGCGGGGGCTTTTGTACCTTTAATGGATAGGAAAGTTCAGAGAGACAGGAAGCAGGGGGCAGAGAGAGGGGGAACGACACACAGCACAGGGCCGTTCGATACGGGACTCGAACCGGGGACAGCTGCAGCGAGGACTATAGCCTCTTGTACATGAGATACCTGCTCAACCCACTACGCCACAAACCACCTGTTTTATAGGCTTTTATTTTGTAAAAGTCTGCTACTGTCTGCTGCGGGAACCGGAAAAGAAAGTAATCGGCGGATCCACCAAACATGGAGAAGGGTACGGAACTTTTACTCGGCCATTTTCATTTTAAAGTTCTTCCAGACGGCGGAGTCGACAGAACCAAAGTCATCTGTAAACACTGCCAAGTTGAATTGTCTTCTCAGCGTAGTAGTTCCAGTCTAAAATATCACTTAAAGGCAAAACACACAACTGATAGCAGCAAGTCATTCAAGGAAACAGACAGTGGAGCGAGGCTTCTACATAAAAACTACAGAAAGATGCTGATGTTAAAAGTGTGTTTGCACAACAAATGTTATGGCACTTTCATTCATATGGCAGCACATTTAAAATAATACTAAATTCTAAAAGCTATACACTACTTTTGAATTAATTTTTGGATTTTGAGTACAAATGCGATTAATCGTGATTAATCAGGGAAATCATGTGATTAATAAGATAAAAAATTTTAATCGTTGCCCAGCCCTAATTCTGATGTGTTACATCTGCAGGTTAAGGTTGAATAAAAACAACTTGCCTTGTTTCTGGAACTCTTTGCTTGAATGGTTTATTATAGCAACCTCTTCTCAGGTCTGTGTTGTATGTACAGATTTCTGGACAATGAACCCTGTGTGTGTGTTTGTGAGCCAACAGGAGAAGGAGGTGACCATCACTATGCCTAACGGGGAAACATCAGTGGCAACGGTCCGAATCTGGAACGAAACGGTCTCCAATCTGACTCTCATGGCTCTGGGCTCCAGCGCTCCGGAGATACTGCTGTCTGTCATAGAGGTACTTGCATACATGCTCCAGAGAATATTTAAATACTCACATGTCCTTCAAGATGTGTGAACATGCTGTTCCGCTTCTGTAGATCAAATCAAATGGCTTTTCATAATGGTTACTTTAAAAAAAAAAAAAGAAGCTTTTTCTCTTTACCACAGTATCCCCCTCATCCCTCTTACTTATTGCAAACTTCCCACCCTGAATCTCTGCAGGTGTGCGGTCATAACTTCGAGGCCGGTCAGCTGGGACCGGGCACCATCGTCGGCAGCGCCGCCTTCAACATGTTTGTGATCCTTGGGATCTGCGTGTTGGCGATCCCCAACGAGGACTCACGCAAAATCAAACACCTGAGGGTGTTCTTCATCACCGCCTTCTGGAGCATCTTCGCCTACATCTGGCTCTACCTCATCCTGTCCGTAATATCACCGGGTGTCGTGGAGGTGAGGCAGCGAGCGGTTAGGTTCAACAGCGCTGTGAGCGACTTCTGCAGCCTGACGTTTGTCCACTTTTTTGGTAAAATTGCAGCCAAGTCTTAGACATGAAGGTTTAAGTGGTATAACTGGGATTTCCCTGGTCAGCTGATGAAGATGATGCCTCGAGTTGGGTCAAAGGTGGGAGGAGACTCGTATGGGGCCCCAAATGTGAAAAAATGAGTGAAAGGGACACTGTGTACTTTCTTCCCCCATCTAGTGGTGCAATTTTATTTTGCATAGTCGAATGAATTTGCTCTCTAGCGCCTCGCGTTTTCAAATGTGCGTTGCAACTTGTTGAACTACGACAGGCGGTACGTGTCAAGATTCTCTTTTTTGCTTTTTTGGCGACGAGGATCCCTTCTCCTGTGGCGTGGCATAACTATGGTCTTCCATTGAGAACAAAAGTGCAGGCCGTTCAGGCTGGTTTATACCAGAGAATGTCTAATGGCGTAGACTGGCTCTGTTTATACTTGCGTGCAAACGTGACGTCAAAATGACGTAATTTCCCCTTGCAGGCCTGGCGTTGGGGAAAACGCAATTCGAAGTGCTTTATGTCCCTCTCTGCACTTTTTCATAGTCGTTTTTCATAGACCGGAAGGACATGGCAGCCTCCATAGAGCTTGCCCGCTCGATGTAGATAGAGACAAGTTATTCTTCACTCAGGAGGATAAGTGAGATTGTTGACAGAGATCATTTTACACCAATGAGGACTAATTTATGAATGAATATGTTGATTTGAGCTTATAAATGACTTAATATATTACACAGTGTCCCTTTAAAGCAATACTATGTAACATTTCTACCTTAAAATAACAGCTTGAAAAAAATTGTGCGGCTAGAATGAGTTTTAATATTACGATTGGCCTGTCTCCTATGCCCTTCGGGGGTCTGAGTTGGAAAAACTGTGCTATGTAACTTTGCTGGACCGGCCCGGGAGCTGAGCAGAAGTACTTCGACTTGCTTTCTGGCACACCTACCGCAAAAACAAATAGACCCCTCTCACGCTCCCAGTTACATTTGATTACTCTTACCTTCTCGATCGACATAGCTTGCACCTTCTGACTCCTCGCCGGTTCGTCAACAAACGTGAAACGTGAAAGCGAAAGGATGTTGTATTTACGACAGTGTAACCGTACATTACCTCCAAGCCTGTTGGGGGAGCTCCATAGTGGGATTTTTGAGGAGTTACATTGTATTGCTTTAAGAAGTTATAGCTTACAAATTGTTTATATTTATGTACCTTTCCTCATATTTAGCACATTTTCCTCACACTTTTACATTTGACCCCATAGACTTGTTGGTTGTTGTAATTCCTTGGTTGCTGTGTTGTGTATCAGGTCTGGGAGGCACTGGTGACCCTGCTCTACTTCCCGGTGTGTGTCCTGCTGGCTTGGATCGCAGACCGCCGTCTGCTCTTCTACAAGTACATGGGCAAGCGCTACCGTGCAGACAAGCGCCACGGTATCGTAGTGGAAACTGAGGGGGATTTGACTCCCAACAAGGGCGGCATGGAGATGATCGTGGACGGCAAGTTCCCACCTCGAGGGGGCGCCGTGGTCCCCGCTGAGACCTGTGGGGGCGGTGCTCAGGATGGCGAGGCCAACAACATTGGTGCGGCAGCAGGAGCCATGGCGACCGGAGGCGGAGGCAACCTGCCCAACTCCAACAGCGCAATGGTCAATGTGGAGAGCAACAAGGAGCTTGATGACAGCCGCAAAGAGGTGAGACAAGATAACCACACACGTGCAACCTCAAATCAGTATAAACATGACTTGGAGAAGCAGCATTTAGCTGTTATGCTGCAAACAAGTGGAACAAACTGCCAGTGGAGATTAAACTTTCACCAAATGGAGACATTTTTAAATCCAGGTTAAAAACATTTCTTTTCTCATGTGTCTATGCATGAAATCTGCCCGATATCTTTTAATTTATCTGGACTGTTGCTTGTTTTTAAATTCATTTAAATTATTTTATTTGTTTCTCTTTATATTCTTTTATGTATTTTTAATGCTTCTTCCACTCCCTGCTGCAATGCTTTTATTTTATGTGAAGCACTTTGAATTGTTTTGTACATGAAATGTGCTATACAAATAAATTTGATGTGATTTGATTTGATAAATAGTCCCAACAGGTGATAAAGACATTAAAAGGTCCGTCCATCTGCAGTGTCATCCTCTTATCTGAGTCTGAGGTCGCAGGAGAGAAACCCAGACATCACTCTCCTCAGCGACACTAACCAGCTGTTATTATCATCAGCCTACCCACTTCCCCGTTTAGCATTTGGGTTATCAGCACACCGCTCCATGACATTTGGATCTTCTGTTGCAGTGAGACGAACAAATTAAACTCTCACATGAGATATGCTGATGGATGTCTGATCAGATGATGGGTTGTCTTGGTTAAGCCTCTGCAGTGGCATCTGCTGCAAATGTGAAAACAGAACGTTTACTCCTGAACTCAAACGCTACAAAATATCATAGACACATCTGGCAGAACATCTCATCAGCATATATTCGGAGGTTGAATTCAGAGGTGAAACAATGACTTTTTTTACCCATTAGACCCTGAGGCGTTGTTTAAATCAGCCTTCTACATCATGAGAATTTTCTGGAAAACTTCTTCTCAGCAGCTGAAGAACACACTTAAGAGGTTAAACCTTCAGCTTGTAATGTACATTGTTGACTTTACCCTCATGTTTGTCAATATTTTTAAAGATTAAAACACTGTGTCTTGAAAATTTTGATGCAACATGTGCGATACAAGGTAGGCTCGTCCCCACGCTTATTTATCTAGACTATTGAACTTCATTACGGGCTAGTCTACTTACTGTGTCTTCCATGATCGCAAATGACAGGTGAGTTGATGAATGAGGAGTCGTGTACGCGCATCTAGCGTGCACATAGACGTGCACGAGTTCTCATGTGTTTTGATGGGGCGGGACAGGAAGTTGAATAACTTTTTATTTTTCGGTTAAAAAATAAGCATTTCTTGCATTTTGCGACTACGGAGGTCACCGTTTTCAACTTCAAGCGTTCTGATAGATCATGTAAACTCTTAAAATGCCAAAAATTAGGACTTTACGTATGACAACAACAAATCCTGCAGACTGCAGCTTTAAAGGTAGGGTAGGAGATCCTGGATTTTGAGTCCAGCGAAGCTGCATTTTAAAAATACACCGGTAAAAAGTCCCAACCCTTTTCTTCACTTTTCCCCGAAGGCACGCCTCTAGAGTACATGAACGCGCACGAGCACGAAGGTGCACGAGCGCTGTTCTGACAGCAAGCATCGATCGTTGCCGTATTTAGTATTTAGTATTTAGTATTTAGTTTATGCTAACTATACGTTTAATAATGCTAGGTGCTAGCCAAGCTGGCTCTAGTTTAGCTTCCTGCCAAGCTTCGTTCACGGAGCAGGGTACGCGCACAGGGGGAAGGAGGGGGAAGGAGGGGGAGGGGGAGGGGGAGGGAGGAGCAGATTGCAGTTTGATAGACGGCATCAGTATCCAATCATTGTGAACGGTCCGTTCACAATGATTGGATAGTGTTTTTCCTAGATTGTACGTTCTAGAGGCCACTAAAACTTTTCATATTTGTGTCAAAACTTTTAATTAATTGGTTGCAATGGGGGTGTGAAGAGTATTTCAAGCAATATGTAAAAAAATGTTCCACAAAAAGATCCCCTACCCCGCCTTTGAGTAATGTAATGAAAAGTATAAGTAAAAAGTAAACAAGGCAAATGCAGTTTGAATGACATTTTTTATATTTTGGTAAACTTTGAAGGTCAAATACACTTAAAATCTACACACAACCAAGTGCAGGCAAAATTTAGACCAGGTTTAGACAGAAAATACAAACTTTGTGAACCTTTAAGTTTTTCTTCTTCAAGTAAGGTCAGTGCTGAAAATGAGGCGTACATTACACCATTAAGAAAAAAATGAAACAAAAGAGGCTGCTACTGTTATTGCCATCATTATAAACAAAATTTAAAGAAAAAAATAGGAGAAAACTGAAGCTTATCTGGCATCTGAAGAGGGAGTCCAGTCTGAAAGCCCTTTTGTAAACCTTTCTAAAAAATAAATAAAATAACTCGGTACAAAAAATGCGGCCAACATCACCAAGAAAAAAAGCTGTTAGGATTACTGTACTTCACAAGCTATAGGAGGTGCACACACAACCGGTCATTATACAAAAGAAAAAAAGAATTGGGAGGGAACTGCAGCTTATCTGGCATCTGAAGAGGAAGACTTTTTTTGTAAAACTACCTTAAAACCTAAAAAAGGGGAGTTTCTGTGAGAGAATTTCCACGTCTTTGGGCAGGCATAACATGCATGGGGTCAAAACACTGTTGCAGGTTTTTTTTCTCTCTCTCTCTCTCTCTCTCTCTCTCTCTTTTTTGTAACGAGTAACTAAACCGAACAATGAAAATGTATTGGAGTAAAAGTATTCAATTAAGTTTGGAAATATAGTGAAGTAAAAGTGAAAGTTGTCAAAAAATTTTAAACTCGAGGAAAGTACAAAGTATTCCAAAATATACTTAAGTACAGTAGTGAAGTATTTTTACTTTGTTACTATACAACACTGGAAATAAGGTGTCTTTTTTTTCCAATACCTCCCAAGCCTTGTGACCTAGTGAGTGTAGTACCAACCACACACACCTTTTTGTACACCAATTGAATGCACACTCTATTTTATATTAATTTCTGTCGAATATCCAATATCAAACCAACTTCACCACGGTCTTAGCGGCAGGTGCAGCAGCAACATTTCCGGAAAGGTACTGGCTTGATTAAATTCATTCTGGACTCTCTATCTGACCACAGGAATACCTCGGGACACTTTGGTTTGGCTTTAGGGACCCTCTACTAACTACCACGTTAGTGTTATGTTGTTTGGAGCTGTAGAAGAGGTATAAAAATAGCGTTTTGTAGCGGCGATACGATATGCCCTCATCACTTCCAGGCTAACCACTTTTAGCTAAAAATCAAAATTCTTAAAACACATCCGAATGACATGATTTTGATGTCAACTAAACGTATGTACTCCCAACATCCTGTAAATTGATCTAAAGTGCATTTTACTCCGGATTATCCCTTTAAAACACTGATTTCTGTTTTTTGTGCCCCAGTTTCTCAAGGTAGTTCAGATGTACCGTACCATTATAAAGTTTAGACACGCCCTTTGTGTTGCTCTATATTCAACCCAGAAATGCTGCTAAAATCACACCATAAGCAGAATTTACCTCTTACCAACTTCAGTGTCTCAATTGGTGAATGCTGTACCTGATAGGAGCTTCTTTTTGAGGTATTTAAGAAACATTGGCGTGCACAGACTTTGCACGCAGGGCAGAGGCGGAAAGAAAAAAAAGGGCACATATAACGTGTCCTCACCACTGTAGAGGGCACTTTAGACACATTTTATATGTTATACAAATGGCACATTATATAGCCTTAAAACAGACTAACTAGACTCAGGTTAGTTTGGTTTTAGGATCAGCCTCCATGAGAACTGTGAAGAACTCACAGCGACATGGATGTTTGAAGGAAATAAATCCCTAGGGGGTCTGGGGGTCTTCCCCCAAAACATTTTCAATTAAGTAGATGCCATTTCCTGTATTCTAGTGCATTTTAACACCATATTAGCACCAGGTAATCCAAACTGGTTCTGTGAGATATAGTTCTGGCTTTATATAGATCAAAAAAGGGCCCAACATAAAAGTCATTGCAACAGTAATGTGTCATAGTATTTCTTGGTCCTAATAGTCTTCTGGAGTTGAATGTATTTTCTTCACCCAAGAGGGCTCTGTGATAAAATGCGATAAAAACATGCAATAGGCATCTCTACGTAATAATAGAACTTAGAAGAGGAAATTGGAGTGTTTTTTCCACCCAAGAGGGCAATTTAGTGTATTTTGCCAACCAGAAGGGCAGTTTAGCACACGCTTTGGTTCCGAAGAGGGCCCTTGAGGGCAGTTTAGCACGCGTTTTGGCTCCCAAGGGGGCAGTTTAGCACACGTTTTGGCTCCCAAGAGGGCAGTTTAGCACGTGTTTTGGCTCCCAAGGGGGCAGTTTAGCACACGCTTTGGTTCCGAAGAGGGCACTTAAGGGCAGTTTAGCACGTGTTTTGGCTCCCAAGAGGGCAGTTTAGCACACGCTTTGGTTCCGAAGAGGGCACTTGAGGGCAGTTTAGCACGTGGGCACTTTAGCACGCGTTTTGGCTCCCAAGAGGGCACTTTAGCACATGTTTTGGCTCCGAAGAGGGCACTTAAGGGCAGTTTAGCACGCGTTTTGGCTCCCAAGGGGGCAGTTTAGCACGCATTTTGGCTCCCAAGAGGGCAGTATAGCACACGTTTTGGCTCCCAAGAGGGCAGTTTAGCGCGCGTTTAGGCTCCCAAGAGGGCACTTGAGGGCAGTATAGCACACGTTTTGGCACCCAAGAGGGCACTTTAGCACACGTTTTGGCTCCCATGGGGGCACTTAAGCACACGTTTTGGCTCCCAAAAGGGCGCTTGAGGGCAGTTTAGCACACGTTTTGGCGCCCAAGGGGGGACTTTAGCACACGTTTTGGCTCCCAAGGGGGCACTTTAGCATGCATTTTTCAACAATTGGGCCACAAGGGAGGGGCGCTCACCCCCCCCCCGTGCACGCCACTGTTGAGAAGTGAAGCAGAGATTTTAGAGCTTCTTTCCTCCTGCTGATGCTAAAACCGGCAAGAGTCACGCATGTTGATATCTGATACCTGTTGGTGTCTTCTCGTCTCCGCTGCAGGTGATTCGCATCCTGAAGGAGCTGAAGCATAAATATCCTGACAAAGAGCTGGACCAGCTGATGGAGCTGGCCAACTACTACGCACTGCTGCACCAACAGAAGAGCAGAGCCTTCTACCGCATACAGGTAACACTCATCACACAGTAAATATTCCCTGAGTTCAAGGACTTCACAGACTGCATCTTTTTTCAGAATCAGTATTTAATGAGCAAGAAGCAAAATCCTAACAATACATGTTTTTACATCTAAATCTGAGCAATTATTTTCATTGTTATGCATAAGCCTCCCACACACGTCTTCCTCTCTGTCTCTAAAGGCGACTCGCATGATGATCGGTGCTGGCAACGTCCTGAAGAAGCACGCGGCCGACCACGCGCGGCGCGTGGTTGTGACAGACGAGGAAGCTCCAGTGGATGACGACCTGGCCGTGTGCAGCCGCATCTCATTTGAGAGCGCCCACAGCCAGTGCATGGAGAACTGTGGCGTTCTGATGCTGACTGTCGTCTGTCAAGGTGCTGCCATGAATAAGTCATGAGCTAAGAATGAGTTCACATGAATAAGTTAAAACAGTCTAAGACCGCTGTGGTAATAAAGTATGAAATTAAATATTTTATACTTTATTACCAAGTTATTGCTCATATTTTAACGAAGTGTTTCTTTCTCTGATCACTTCCTTTGTAATCATTCTGCTGCAAACTATTAAACTGACTCTGACATTTTCTGATCATCGTCAGACTCACAGTTAAAGATTTACAGATTTTCTGTAGCCTCAGAACATATTTCATTCAAGCTTTTCTTCAGCCTCAGCGAACATAGACCTTGATCACAGTTATTATGCAGCTCCTTTTGGAGCCATAAAGGCTTTATGATTAACTTTGATCATGATATGAACTGCCCAACACATGAAAACAAGGCTCAATGTGTGAAACTGACAGCTATCCCTGATGAGAAACACGTCCCCTATGCAAAGGAGCGTGCACTCATTCAGAGTAGAGTTTTATCCACATTCTACATTTTGATTTCATCCTCATTCATTATTGAATTATTTAAGAGTTGTTGTTTCTTCAGTGAGGTTTTGCAAAGTAAGCTCATGGTAAAATAAATTCCTGTATGTGTCATCAAACTGTCTCTATTTAAACAAATTCAGGAACTGAGAATGTTTAGAAAGGTCACCCTTCTTTATTTTGAAATATTCCCAAAGTGGAAAAAATGTTTTGGACCAGCTGTTTGGAATCAAACACACCACCTGAATTTCTCAAGTTTGCTTAAAACAGAGGAGGCAAAATGGTTTGTAATTACACTGTCAGGAGCAATGATCTGACATTCTGTGTTTTCTGAGTTTAACCGACGTAGTTATCAGGTTAACCGAAGGTAGTTATCAGTTTAACCATTATAAGTTTAACCATTATCAGTTCAACCGAAGGTAGTTATCAGTTTAACCATTATCAGTTCAACCGAAGGTAGTTATCAGTTTAACCGTTATCAGTTTAACCGTTATCAGTTTAACCGACGGTAGTTATCAGGTTAACCATAATCAGTTTAATCGAAAGTAGTTATCAGTTTAACCATTATCAGTATAACCGAAGGTAGTTATCAGTTGAACCGTTATCAGTTTAACCATAATCAGTTTAACCGTTATCAGTTTAACCGACGGTAGTTATCAGGTTAACCATAATCAGTTTAACCGTTATCAGTTTAACCGACGGTAGTTATCAGGTTAACCATAATCAGTTTAACCATAATCAGTTTAACCGAAAGTAGTTATCAGTTTAACCGTTATCAGTTTAACCATTATCAGTATATCCAAAGGTAGTTATCAGTTTAACCGTTATCAGTTTAACCGACGGTAGTTATCAGGTTAACCATAATCAGTTTAACCATTATCAGTATAACCGAAGGTAGTTATCAGTTTAACCATTATCAGTTTAACCGAAGGTAGTTATCAGTTTAACCGTTATCAGTTTAACCGAAGGTAGTTATCAGTATAAACGAAGGTAGTTATCAGTTTAACCATTATCAGTTTAACCATAATCAGTTTAACCGAAGGTAGTTATCAGTTTAACCGTTATCAGTTTAACCATAATCAGTTTAACCGAAGGTAGTTATCAGTTTAACCATTATCAGTTTAACCAAAGGTAGTTATCAGTATAAACGAAGGTAGTTATCAGTTTAACCGAAGGTAGTTATCAGTATAAACGAAGGTAGTTATCAGTTTAACCATTATCAGTTTAACCGAAGGCAGTTATCAGTATAAACGAAGGTAGTTATCAGTTTAACCGACGGTAGTTATCAGTATAAACGAAGGTAGTTATCAGTTTAACCATTATCAGTTTAACCGAAGGTAGGTATCAGTTTAACCGTAATCAGTTTAACCGACGGTAGTTATCAGGTTAACCATAATCAGTTTAACCGAAGGTAGTTATCAGTATAAACGAAGGTAGTTATCAGTTTAACCGTTATCAGTTTAACCGAAGGTAGGTATCAGTTTAACCGTTATCAGTTTAACCGACGGTAGTTATCAGGTTAACCATAATCAGTTTAACCGAAAGTAGTTATCAGGTTAACCATTATAAGTTTAACCATTATCAGTTTAACCGACGGTAGTTATCAGTTTAACCATTATAAGTTTAACCATTGTCAGTTTAACCGACGGTAGTTATCAGTTTAACCATTATCAGTTTAACCAAAGGTAATTATCAGTTTAACCGACCGTAGTTATCAGTTTAACCGTCATCAGTTTAACCAAAGGTAGTTATCAGTTTAACCGTTATCAGTTTAACCAAAGGTAATTATCAGTTTAACCGACGGTAGTTATCAGTTTAACCGTCATCAGTTTAACCAAAGGTAGTTATCAGTTTAACCGTTATCTGTTTAACCAAAGGTAGTTATCAGTTTAACCGTTATCAGTTTAACCAACGGTAGTTATCAGTTTAACCGAAGGTAGTTATCAGTTTAACCGAAGGTAGTTATCACTTTAACCGTTATCAGTTCAACCGAATGTAGTTATCACTTTAACCAAAGGTAGTTATCAGTTTACCATCGCTTGCTGGCTTTTAAGCAACCAGCTCAAGTCTCACAAGTTTATGAAATTCTGAGTGTTTAAAGAATCCACACAGCTGAATATTAGCAGCATAAATGGAGTGTGTTCAATGAGATGTTACTGAATTGGCTAATAATATATCCTAGAATGAATATATACACATCAAGAACAGAATGGGGCCTAAAGCAGCACCCTGAGGGACCCACGTGACAGATCAGTGGCCTCTGACATGATCTTATTCATACAAACCCTAAAACTCCTGTTAGAAAGATAAGATATTAACCATTCTGAAGTGGATCCAGATATTCCCACCTATGAATTAAGGTACTTTGATCAACAGTATCAAATTACATATGACATTACATATATTTTTTGTCAAATGTTAAATATCATCCACTTCTGTTCATCGCTCGACTGGACAGAGATGCTTAATGTGCATGTGGTGGCAGTGAATAGACCGGTGATTTTTTAAACCATAACACAGCAGCAAGCAGCTATTATCTACATGAACAGCAGCTTAATGATGATCCCATCAGAGTCTGCAGCTTGTGCATTGTGTTTCACTCGCGTTAAGGAACCAGAACAGCTGCATGTGCATGTTTTTACACCCGAGCAGCTTCATTCTAGCTTTTCTTCCTCTGAAAAAAACGCATTCCTCATTTAAAAAGATTCCCACAAAGAGAGGGATACAATCTGTGGCCAAAATTGGACATTTTAATTCAAAATGGAGAAAAATATAGCAATTTTTTAAGGTTACAGGTTAGTTTCTGCTTTCAGTTTTTAAGTGTCATATCTAAGGTCGGATGTTAGCACCAAAGCCTCATGTAGGTTAACTTACAAACTATTTAAACGTAGATCTATAAAAAAGAAGCTTTCTGTGTAAAGTTATCACGAAAAGTGCAACGCATCAAAGAACAGATTTACGTTTCCAGACAAAACAGTTGTTATTTATGATTTACCTATTATCATTCTGTTTCATCTGTGCTGTTTAGGAGGTCTGGAAGAGAACACCTTCTATGTGGACTATAGAACCGAAGACGGTTCCGCTAACGCTGGGTCAGATTACGATTACAGCGAGGGAACGCTGGTGTTCAAACCTGGAGAGACGAGTAAACAGATAAAGGTGAGTTAAGACAAAGCTTACCTCTCAAACACTTGTTGATGCCTCGTTCTTTTTTCTGCGTGTTATAACTGTTTGTAAAATAGAAAATCTTATTTCCCTATACAGGCATGACTGCCATGTAGACGCATTATTTTTGTAACCACTTGTTGACCAAATGAGATCAGGAGCAGATTCTAATGTTAAACTTTCTGAATGGATGATAAGATACATTTTTACATTTAAAGTACATAAAATAACTACAGATTTGCATTATTCAGCTCAGTTTTAGTTATTTATTTATCTCTCTGTGAATATTTGCTTTTTTTTTACTTCTTTTACTTCTTTTCTACATTTATTTGCACTGTAGCCTACGTATTAATTAATTCTATTTATATATGAATTAGTTTTCATTCTGGTGTTTTAATATCTGGTTTATCTGTTTCTCTTTTACCTTGTAAATTCAGTTTTGTTTGATTTAATTTGATTTAACATAAGATGTCAGGCTCTATAGCTAATTGAGGTGCTGCTGTGTTACTGCCTCTTTAACACGGCTGCAGTCCAAGTTAATTCAGTGTATTTGTCCTTGTCTTCAGTGCCTCTCCAGTCAAACACACACCTCTAAGAAACACTTCTTTCATTCATTTAATGGAAAATCATTTACACTGCATCTCTAAAAGAATCCCTGAAATTACTTTTGACTATTAAAAACAGGTACATAAAATTGAACGTGCACATTATTTATTTATTATTTTCACACTTTCAACATGTAACCTTGAATCAATCCACCTTTAATCCATTTATACTGTGAAAATAACTGCTTTTCTCACATCTTTTCGTTTCAGACTAGTTCTTTTTCAAATGTCTCTTTCAGCTTGAGGAAGAAGTAAAAGCCGTTTTCAAAAGGCTGGATTAAATAATGCATCAATACATATTTAGTTTAGTCTTTTTCTGTGTTTGTAAAGATGTTTAATGCAGACAAAATTAAACTTTAAAGATCCCTTTGGGAAAAGTAGGCCATTATATACATTATAAAACAGGAAATCTGTCTGTACAGAAAGCAACTGGTCTACACACGGTAAGACTGCAGGAGGTGAATTTTATTTGGTGGAGGTACAAAAACATACCACAGGCTTCTGAGTAGCCTGCAGGATTGCTGCAAAGTCTGGAAAGATATGCAAGGAGATCAAAGCGAAGGGAATGGGAGGAGAGGATGGCGAGATAGATAATGAGAATCCCAGCAGGAGAGCCAGAGAAAGGCTGAGGAGAAACAGTGGGAGAGGACAGACAAATACTGCTGCAGGTATGTTAGCTGCTACTGTATGAAAGCCCTGCAGACCATACAAACCATTTAGCTCTTCCTGTTAATCAGATAAAAACATCTTTAATGTTGAGTTTAAATGTAACTGAATGTGTAGAATAATAATAAGTCAGTGTGTTCACTTCACCACATTAACTGTAAAGTTTGTGTATTTTTTTCATTTGTTCTTATTTATTGAGCCCTTTTAACTTATTGGACAGATTCAACTGATGAGAGGGAAATATTTAACATCTACCAACCAGGTTACACTGTCAGTGTGGCAGTTCTTAAAGTTCAGAAAGTAAAGCATAGCGGCGGAGCAAATTTATGTTGCAGTTTAGGCTTGTTTCTAATCTTCCATCTGTGGCAAGTTCATTGAGTTGCAGCTAATTTATTTATAAAAACACAGGGGAATACTCCATGATATGACATCCGTGATAGCTCGATATGTTATGAATTAATTAATTATTGTAAAGCACATTCCAAGCAAATAAATTAGCCTCTTTTCTTTAGATGTATAGCTGAGTTTCAACTAATAAATAAACTGTAAGGAACTCTGGCATTAACAGGAATAGATGAAGTTTGAACCCCAAGAATTTCAGGTTGATTAGGTTTTTTGTTTTGTTATTTATTGTGAAAAGTAAAAGAAGAAGTAATAATTATATTTATCCACTAAAGACTAGATAGAAAGAAAAAGTGCTCATATTTTAATGATAATATTGCAAACAATTGGCCTGTTTAAGCTGCTTTAAATCAAGTCCGAATTCAGCTTGATCAGTGTCAGGTAAGTTTTGTTAGTTTTTTATTAAACTACATCTTTGTAACATCTGACTTTTCTTACTGTTCATCTTTATGAAAGGATTTACATTAGCTGGTCACAGTTTAGAAAAGTACAGTATTTTTGAGTACCTAATTAAATGAAAGTAGTAAATGGACAGCGTATCTACAGCCCCTTTCAAAGATCAGTAACCGTGCAGTTGTTCACATAATTTCATTATAACTACCTGAGCTCATGACAGAACTTTGAAAAGGTTGTTAGTTCACGGCTCCATTACTCTGTTTCCTGACTCTGCTTCCTATACGGAATCAGTTTAAGTTTCAATACGTCACCACATAGACACTTTACGACGCTCCTGTTCCACCTCTCTATGCTGTTTATGTGGTATAGAGAGCTTTATGTGTCAGAAAGGCTGTGAGGAGAAAGGAGGGGATAGACTGCAGACTGTCTTCAATAGTTAGTTCACTAGTTCAGTTTGGTGAGATTGACTGAAATCAGACTCTGATGTTTCATTTCCATGGAGCTGTGACATGAATAAAGGAAGGGGATGGGATGGGACCCCCCTGGAGTATAGATGCTGGAGGTTTAGGAGGTGGCAGAAACTTCTAATGAGGTTTCCTTGGTATCAGGAAGAGGTGGAAATGAGTAGCTGGAGGGGAATGAAAAAACAGAGGAGAGCTTTGGAGGATAGGGATCAGACTGATTGGCTCCAACTGTAGCAGGTAAGAAGGCGATTGGACCAGAGTTGTGACAACTGGGATAAGAGTGAAGTGGGTCAGATGACATAGCAGGATGAAAAGCCCAAACACCAGAGAATACGCAGACATGAGGAAAGAAATCTCCCTTTTTGAACTTCTGCACCAACTTCATGTGAAAACATTTCGACTTCCCCTCCCACGCACATGCAAATGGTTCAGGTTAGGAGTTAAAAGTGCACAGTTAGGCTTATAGTTAATCTGCATATTAGGCTCAGATGTTACAAACTACATGGTTAATCCCATAGATTATATATTGTTCAGGCTTACTGTGGAGGGGGCGTGGTGCATCAGCTGCAGGAGAGAGGTGTGGAGGGGGCTCAGGGAAGCGGCATCAGGTGAGTGATTAGTGCACCAGAAACGAATTGTCTAATCACTCTCCCCTTTTAAGACAGTAGCGGGCTGGACCTGGGAGAAAGGAAGGACACCAGGAACGCATGTGGAGTCAGACACCAGAGCAGGGAGACTCCACATGAGCAGTGCGAGCGTGTCAAAATAAAGATAATTGAAACTGATAAGAAAGGCTCACTGTATTTACTGGCTGACGAACCCACAGTGGCACAGAACTGCCACACTTACATATTTTAATTTTCATAGGTTATGATTCCCATCTGCACTACACAAAATAACAACCAAGGGATATGTTGTCATCTCACAATGTAAAACTATGAAATGTGGCACTGCTACGATTGGACAAGAGAGAAAAATATGTTTTCTGCTGAGATTGGACTCAAAGTCCTTTAATGCAGGTTGCAATCAAGCTGTTAGATTTGTTGGAGTGAATAATCGTGATTCATTGTTTTGACACATTATTTTTAGGAGTTAAGGCACAGAGTTTAATTAACTTTTTAACAGAACAGCTTTGAAGTTCCCTGTCACAACAAACTTTTCATCTGCACGAGGATCAAACAATGTAGTAAAGATTCTTACTATGAAACTTATCATTTCTGAAGCACCCCGTGTGTGAAGTTAAAACACGTGGGAGGATTGGATGTAAAAATAGAAGATGGGTAATCTCTGCTTAGATTCAAAGCCTGATTAAAGATCAAAAGCAGTGGGTGTGCTGGCTGAGCAGAGAGGGTTGCAATAGCCTAAAGAGTCAAATGAAGCAAGAATCGACACTAAAGAAACAGACAGAAGCCTATAAATTGGCTTATCCACCATGTGTGAGTGCATGGAGAGATGCTGAGTGAGTATATTACAAAGGCTGGTGTCATTTATTTCAGCAGGGAGGCGGTGGAATCCATCGACCGCTGCGCCAGCTTGAAATGAGCAGCAGGAAACCAATTAAACTGGAATGGCTCACCTGTCAGAAGTCCATTTTCCCTGCTGTATCAGTTCCACTGTGTGAAAATCACCTCCATCTTCACAGACCCCGTCCCACACAAGAGCTGAAAGTGCCAGTGAAACATCTCGTCAGAAACATTCCAACAAAGACTCATTTATTTGGTTTCAGCTCACATTAATAGCATGTCCAGGTGTGTTCACTGTTACCACGGTGATTATGGAATGAGCCAGGCATAGTGATATAGATATTAATGCTTTACAGGCAGAAATTAATAGAAGTATCACTTTTTATTCACATTTATTACCAATAATGTGTATCAAACAGTTTTTTTCATTGCTTGTAGGACATCAGTGGGTCTGGTTGAGTAGTAGATTTTGCAGAGGAACCTTCCTCCCTGAGGGAAATGGAGCTGATCGAATTCTCCAGATGCTGAGGAGAGGAGCTCCGATGCTTCCCTTATCTTCATTAGCGTGGGAAACACCGGACCATCCTTTTATGAGACAAAGTAGATCATTCTGTCGCACGATTCCTTGTGGCCACAACTTTCATGGCGACACTATATTATATTCATCCATTAGTACTAACTGTGATTCGTGTGGATAAATATCCGGTTGGGAAGGTTAAAAGAAAACATTTTTCATTACTAACCTGGATAATAAATATTCTTTACTATCTCCAATACAATGTATATGAGATCACCTTTGTGAAACAACATGATGAGATTACATCATATTATTATTGAACAGTCTCGGTGCTGCAGACCCACGTCATAGCTTAGTATCTGTGTGGTCGATTTATCATTGCAGCATCTTTTTCTAAGTCCTTAAGAGTTTTTCTTACCATCTTTCTTTAACTCTACAAAGTTTTACAACAAGGTCCAGGAAAATAGATTAATGTTAATAAGCCAGAGCAAAAGCCTCGCTGAGAATTAGCTGTTGTTCTTTTATCTATTTCAAGTTAAAAAAAAAATATTTAAAAAATTGAGCAATTTCTTCTGCTCTTTGGCTCACCAAGGAGCAACACCGCTGTCATAAAGATAAATCTCTGTTTGAGCCCTTTTACATTTACAGCAGCGCCGGCGCCACGGGGGGGGGGCACTCGCGGGCATTGCCCCCCCATCCACGCCGGTGTGCCCCCCCTGGGTTCACTTTGACGTTTGACCGGAGATTGCCTCAAACACTGCAGTGCATGAGGGGACACGATCTAAAAGTCTTAAATAAAAAATACGTTTTTTAAGGTCTTAAAGGGATAGTTCGGGATATTTGACATGGATCTGTATGGCATCACCATAACCAGTGTCGTGCATTCAAACTGACTTACCCCCGACAGTGTCCTGTGAGCCGAGTTTTTGTCCAGTGTTGGTCAAGGCGAAAGTAGTCCGGCTTGTTTGCTGGGGTCAAGAAATTAGCGCGTTTTTCTTCCCAAAACAGTACGTGTGCTAAAGAGTGATTTATTTCATCACAAAAACCGAAGCCGGCAAAAGTCACTCCTCGTTATCACTTGGGCCCTATACTGTCTCTTATTGTGTATCAGTGCGCACGTCATTCTGACCGCGAGCTGTGCGCACGAGTTCACTTTGTTTACTGCTCGGGAAGATGTCTGACAACGAGAGCGACGAGGAACATATTGACTTCCGTTCAGAGCCAAGGGGGTATCTTTATGAACCCGTTTATACTGAGGAGGAAGTTCGCCAAATGGACTTAGATCGGGCAGAAAGAGAGAGGGTGGACAGAGAAGTGATGGAAACAGAAGCTGGAGCCACTGCTGGAGCTGCGATACCCAGGGTGGCCGACAAATCCTGGTGCACTTGTTTGAAGTGCGAAGTAATGCAGACAGAGGTGGAATGTTACTGCTGCCACGAGTGGGATTTAGTTATGCCCCAGATACAAAACCTTTCCATAGATGAGGATGTCGGCGGCCGCGGGACAGCTACTGCCTGCATCACAAATAACGGTGACTTCCCTGCACTCCTGAATGCAGGCGTCTGAGAACTTTTTTCCATGTTCCCAAGATCAACTGGAAGAGGCGTCCCAGACCAGCTGGACCCGATGGCCAGTTGTCTGCAGAGTAAGTGTTGAGCACTGCCAAAGAACAGAAAGACTCGTGCGCACAGCTCGCGGTCAGAATGACGTGCGCACTGATACACAATGAGACAGTATAGGGCCCAAGTGATAACGAGGAGTGACTTTTGCCGGCTTCGGTTTTTGTGATGAAATAAATCACTCTTTAGCACACGTACTGTTTTGGGAAGAAAAACGCGCTGATTTCTTGACCCCAGCAAACAAGCCGGACTACTTTCGCCTTGACCAACACTGGACAAAAACTCGGCTCACAGGACACTGTCGGGGGTAAGTCAGTTTGAATGCACGACACTGGTTATGGTGATGCCATACAGATCCATGTCAAATATCCCGAACTATCCCTTTAAAATGTCTTAAATTTCTCTGATTTTCGAAGAGTGGCATTAAATTTCATCTGGGCGGAATGAAAGAAAGATATGTCTGGAGAGAGCTTTTGTGTGTGCGCCAGTACTTCCGGTGAAAACTTCCGGTGATTTGACAGCTAGGGCGTCAGGTAGGGCCAGTGGCCGTAAACAAAGGTTATAGCCGAGAAGAAAGATGATAATATAACGTAGCTAAAAAGACTAGCTTTCTTCAGTAGCCTAATGCTTACCAATTTAGCATGCCTAGCAGCCTCGTTGCTAATGCTAGCCGCCGTAACGTTACCAACCATACCCGACGTCAAGGAGTTAGCTGAGCAGGGGCAACAGCTGGGGCTGGCAGAGTTAACTTCATAATGGGTGAGTGCAGGTTTCATTCACTTGTTTTCATTCTTTCACAGGATTGATTCACTTCATTGGTTTATCCGATTGCTGGCCGCCGAGCCATTATGTGTCTGGGTTTGTGTAGGTTAGCCTACTGATCATGGTTGTTAGCAGCCGATAGTCAAGTTGTGTGTGTATTTTTTCTATGGGTACATGCCATTGACTGAGCGGTCTGTGCTCGTTTTTTATTTTTTATTTAATTAGATTGGAGATACTAATTAATACTGAGGGGGGGCTTTGCGTTCAATTTATGCACCGATGATTATACAGAGTGCATTAAACTGTGCAGGCAATTCGAGATGTCTCCCAATGCCTACTTTAAAGGAAGCGTGATGTGTTTGCCAGGGCAGCCGGCTGCCTAAACGAGTTGCCAACCGTCCCTTGAAATAATGGAATCGTCACGTATTTAGTAACAAAAGGACAGTTCCTTATTGGGCTGAAACGGGGCCCACAATTCAGTTAAAATGCAGAAAATTGCATCTAAGAAATACCAAATTTTCGGGGGGAGGACCCCCAGACCCCCGCTAGCAAAGCTAGCAAATAACAAGGAGGTTAGCACAAGCTAGGTGGAGAAGACAGTAGAAGCAAGGTTGAGCAAGGAGCCGAGGCTCTCGGCCATCCAAGGGAGCTGCAAGAGTCAAAAAGCTTGCCGACTTTAATTTTCTTTGGCCAAGAGCTCAGGAGCCATCAAAAAGTAGTTGAGAGGTTGGCTTGGCCATGAGGTTAGGGGGTAAGCTGAACTAACTCTCACAAGTGCTCAGCTGGAAACCCTGATGAATGAAAGGGACAAGCTAGCCAAGCTAGCTAACCCAGTTCTCAGCCGAACACCAGCTCCCAGCCAATGGATCCCTACAGCTGTAGAGGTCAAGGCTCATTGGCCCGAGAGCAAACCCAGCTAGGTCCTGAGTTCCTGGCTGACCAACTTCTCAGCTCTCAGCTAAGTATGTTGGGAACTCCAGAAACATAGGAGCCCAAAACTGGCCAAGCTAGCTCTCCAGAGCACCTAGCGGTGAACCCGTGAACTAGCTGGCTGGGAGCTGAGAGTTGGGTCTGAGCTGAGAAGTCACCCAATGCAGCTCTTGGCTGACACAAGGACTTTGACATCGTGTTGAAAGCCATAAAAAGGAACTATATTACAATTCTGATACCTGATGATGTTTATACCTGTGTGTAGAACAGTCCCAGAGTTTTAAGAAGAGAAGAAGCTAAAAGCTCCATATTTTGGGTGCCTTATTAGCACCAGCCACATCAACCTACAGGTCAATAAATTCTATTTAACATATTTGTAAACCTTTTTTTGCTGCCTCCAAGTCTCTGAAAAAGGAATAACTTTTATTTAGAAAAAAAGACAAACAAATCATTTAATTTTGCAAAAAAAAAAGGCCACATTTCCCATTTGTCTTCATCATATTGGATTAAGTCTGTACACATGGCAGTGTGGTTCACCTGATTTGGCCAGATGAGGAAGCTCCCAGCTGTCTGTTCATGTGCTCGGGCAGAATCAAAATCATAGTAATTAGAGAGAGCCTCTGTTTATGTGTCTGCTTCAGCTCAGCAGACCAGACACTCCAGCAATTCCCTAAAAGCATCTAAACTCATTTTAAATTCAAAACATATGGCCTAACTGCAATTACATATTAATGGGATCTTTTTAGCTTCACATGTCAGAGGAAACTTTTCTTTAGTCCCTGGGAGATGTATATTGAACCTCAACAGCTCTGTTCCCTGTTGAAATGATTCTGCGTGATAGATTGTGTTTTTGAAAAACTATAGATGATTTATATTCAGTCCATCTTGACCTGATTACGTCCTTGTTTCCTCCTTTTTTTTTCTATCTTCTCCCTTATCATGTCAGGTGTGTTCATGTCCTGTGATTGACCAACAAGTGTCTCAAGACATTCTAGCTGCAATTGCTGCTTCTCAAAAGACTTGTGGACAAACAAAGTTATAATTCTCTGCCAGTTTGAAGAAACCAGCAGATGGGAAGTCACACTTTATTCATTTATAGTTCCTATCTCCCCTATACAGTTTCACCAGCTGTGAGCACAGCTGCAGCTCTTCTGCCTGGGTTGTGGTGGTGGAAGCTGTGTCCGTGGATATGGTTATTGCCTGCACCTCCTAGCTGGGGATGTCTCTGTGGCATCTGTACTTTCACTGTTTCACCGCCAAGAAAGCCTCTATCAGTTAGACCAGACGTGTTCTTTGCAAAAGTCTTGAGCCACCCCATATTTCTTTATATTTTGCCAGGAAAACAGGTAATGGTTGCAGTGGTTTATTTGAAACAAGAGAAAACATGAATGGAAACACAGCATTTGAGGAAAAAAACAAAGTCTGGACAATTTTAACAAGCTTATAAGTCAGTATTTGGTTTGAGCTTTATTCTCCAAAACAACCTGAACCCTCTCAGACAGCTTTCTGTCCTTTCTTTAAGCAGTCTTCAGGAATAGTTCTCCAGGCTTCTTGAAGGACATCCCAAAGCTCTTCTTTGGATGTGGGCTGCCTTTTGTTCCGTTCTCTGCCAACATGATCCCACACTGCATCAGTAATGTTGAGGTCCGGGCTCTGGGGAGGATTCAGCCCTCCATCAGACCTGCTGCCACTGATTTTCAGCCCACTTCTTGTGTCCTTTGGCACAGCTCAGCCTTTTCTCCCTGTTTCCCTTCCTTAAGAACGGCTTCTTGACAGCCACCCTTCCATGGAGCCCATTTCTGATGAGGCTTGGGCCAACAGCAGATGGATCAGCTGAAGGTCCAGATGCATCTCTCAGCTCCTGTGTCAGGTCTTTGCTGGATTTTTTCCTCTTTCTTAAGGACATCACTTTCAGATCCTGTTCATCTGCTGTAGATAGTTCTTTAGGCCTGACACTTCTTCTTTTGTCCTCCACTTGTCCAGTTTCCTCAAATGTTTTAAGGACACACTGCACACCATGCTGAGATATGCCAAGTTTTCAGCTAACAGCTCTTTGGGAATCACCTTGTTGCTGCAGAAATCCTGTTTTCTGTCTGTCACACTGTGTTATCTTTGCTGTTTTTCATAGAGAAACTAAAGAAATGAACAAATTATGTGTTTTTGTGACAGGCTGCTGGTAACAAAGTGCCTAAAGATACAATTTAAAACAGGTTCTTTGCTAAGTTGTCTGTTATGTGTCGACACAACACTGGTTCATCCCTTGAGTTTGGAGCCTTTTTAAAGCTTTAATGATTCATAGGTCAGTGTTAAGTGGTTGAACAAACAAAAGAAAACACTGATGGTCAGGTTCAATAACTGGACTAAAAACCAGTGAAGGATCTTCAGAAAGCCTGGAAAACTATTGCCCAAGACCACTTTAAAAAATTACAAGAAAAATGGCTGCTTGGAAGCAAAATCTAAAGAAGTTATTAAGGATGGAGACTTTAGCACAGCGCTATACCTCACGAGTTCAGGACAACAGATGACACAAGGTTCAGTCATCTGAACCAGCTTTAATTAAATCTTAGAAAGTTCATTTTTAAATTTCCGCCCCTCCGTCTGTCTGCAGGTTGGCATAATTGATGATGACATATTTGAGGAAGATGAGCACTTCTTTGTCCGTCTGCTCAACCTGCGCATTGGAGACGCAGAGGGGATGTTTGAGAGCGACGAAGTGGGTGCCACCCCCAAAGCTCGTCTAGTTGAGCCCCTGGTTGCCACGGTTACTATCCTGGATGATGACCACGCCGGCATCTTCACCTTCAGCGACCGCATGATGCGCGTGAGCGAGAGTGTGGGAACCATGGAGCTGACTGTGGTGCGCAACTCAGGCGCCCGTGGCACCGTCATCCTGCCGTACCACACAGAGTGTGGCACCGCCAAGATGGGAGAGGACTACGAGGAGGCTCGAGGAGAGCTGGAGTTCACCAACGACCAGACCGCGTGAGTCCGCAATATGTTGTCTTTTATCACTCGTTTGCTGTTTACTGATTCTCGTCTTAAAAAAAATCTCTGAACCAACTGCTGCAGATCATAGCAGTTCATGCCACGTTTGTCATGGTCTGTGGGTTTTTGGTTCTGTGTGTCTCTGATTTCAGTTTTTTTCTGTGTTAGCTGTGTTTGTTTCGTGTCCTGCATTCTTGTTTCCTTTCTTTCATTTGCTCCCTTGCTTTCTTCTCACCCTCTACCCCTGGATTCAGTTATCTAATGACCAAAACCTGTCCCGTGTAAAGCACCTGTTTGCCTCGTGTTTGTTTGCTGCTTTGGATCCTGTAACTTTGCTACTTTTCAGTCAGTGTCTGATACATTTAGCTGTCTCACAAAAGAAACAGAAAAATATGTGAATAACAGCAGCTTTAATGGGATTTCGGATGCATTGGAATACACACACTTTTCTGTTTTTTACGAAAATATGCCAACAGGTGGAACTTTTAAGAGAATTGTTGAACTGTTGTGCAATTTTTAACTTTATTTGGCATTTTTGCCTCTTTGAGCTCAATATTTGCTGCTGGGTTCAGTTCAAACAGAACTGAAACAAGCTGCAGGAGATGACGTAGAACCGAAGAACCCCATGACTCCACTGAATGCTAATGTGGCTCTTCATCTGCTTGATTAGTTAGAAATATATATAATATATTGCTTTTATTGTGCCTCCCACTGCCCTCTGACTGCTTTGAACTTCCTTTTTCTTCCAGTTTTCTGGGCATTTCAGTTCTTATATATTCATATTTTTCTCACATGTCAGTGGATCTCAGATGGGGCTCAGACAAAACAAAGACAGATGCACTGATTTTCTTTAAAAAAAAAATACAGGTTCACCTCATCCGAGTTTATATGTTGTGCACTCCCTCTTTAACCTTTCCTCATTCCATCCTCATCTGTATTCTCATCGTGTCTCCCCTCCTTGCCTTTCCTCTTATTTATCTATTTCCACCTCCTCTCTTGCCATTTCCTTCCTCTTCACCTCTTTCAGCTCTGTCTTCCATCACCATGCTGTTTGTCTTCACCTTTGTGGCTGCCAGATAGCAGCTGCATTCATTATTCATCAGGGTTGACCCAAGTGGAGGTCCATGTGGAACCCTCACTGAGTTTGTAAGTGTGGTTGCCACTTGATTCTGCATGGTAGTGTGTTTTGAAAACGTCAAGAATGATCCGACTGTCAGCTGACAAAGGCTCTTACATATGCATGGTGGGAAAATCTGTATTAAATTATTTAAGCGTAACAGCGTAAGTGGCTGAATTCTGAATTCTCACATCCAGATTATTAAAACTCAGACTCTGGTTCTTGTTTGTCTGGAGTTTAAAGAGCAACAGAGCACATAGTGTTCACATATATAGAATCCAGTTCTGACTGTCTGCTCAAAGCGACAAGCGCTGTGAGAGGCTGATTCTATCAGGTGTCACAAATTAATCTCAATTTCATGAGTTAGTGGATATCAGCTCACCAAGTTGATATCAGTGCTCCAAGTTCGTCCATTTTATCCACCAGTGAGCTCCCACTTCCCATAACAATCAAGAGAAGAAGTGCTTTAAACTTCCTCTTTCTTTCTCTCTGTTCCGTTCCTAATCTGCATCCTAGTCGTCTCCTCTTCAACTCATCTGCATCCGGGGTCTTATTCCAGGCATTACTTGGGCTTTCAAAAACTCAATCAGCTGTTCTTACATGCAAAAAAACCTTAATGTTGACGTGGTTAATGCATCATAACAGTTGTAAAAAAAAAAAAGAAAGTCTCAGATTTACCAGCAGAAATCATTTCAGCATCACAGCATCCAAACGTGTGAAGAAAAATGTTTAAAAATGTGTGTTTTCACAGAAAAATCTCACTAGAAAATCTCAAGAAGATGGAAAGAAAAGACACCATTCACATTGCTCCTCAGTCAGGTTGAATGACTCTCATTGTTTCTCAATTCCTTTCTTTTTTCTGCTTTTCCATTTATTTCCCTCTATTTCTTTTTCTTCCACCTCCACCTCTCTGTGCCTGTCAGTGTTCATTTTCCTCTGCCTTCAGCGAGCCACTCTCTGTGCAGCAGTCCACAGAGAGGCTTGTCATCATCACTTAAGCAAACAATGATTTCTCAAACCTTTTACAAATCCAACATTACTTTGGCAACTGGTCTGATTCACATAATCAAGTCATTCCTCCTGATATACACTTGTACTCCCGCCAGCTGCATGCAGCATGCATGATTATCTTTGTAAACAGAAGTTTATCTCAAATCTTAGCAGATCAAAAATATCCAGCGAACCGTACAATCATCCATCACAAGGTCTTTTCCTCCAACTTTAACAGTTTATTTCCCTGCGTAATTTTTTCTTTTCACCATCAATCCATTTCTGTTTTATTTGTCTGACCTTTACGGTTTCATTTTCAACTTGTTGGGTGTCCGTTCGATGCACCTGACTTCCTTCTGCTCTCAGCTTCACTCCAGCTGCTTCCGATCAGAGGCAAACAGGAGGGAGCCCACCGTGAGGGCAGCTCCGCTCAGTGTCTCCAACTCATTATTAACAGGGGCGACCTGCGGCGAAAGCCCTGCGAGCGCCACATTATCCACTAACCAAACGCTTTTCCACATCCTGTGTCAGTATGGCTTACAGTTTGTGTCTGTGTGTGTCTGTTTGTGCAGTCAGACTCTCCAGGTGAGGATAATTGACGATGAAGAATATGAAAAACACGAGAACTTCTTCATTGTGTTGGAGGAGCCCCGCTGGCTAAAGAGAGGAATCTCAGGTATGTGTGTTTGTGTTTTACAGGAACTGATTGTTTTGCAGCTCCTCATATGGAGGCTTCTTATTGACCAGATCTGTAAGACTGTAAAAAATGTTAACACTTATTAATTTTAGCTTTAATCTGGTTCAAACAAACCACCTTGAACTGATGTTAAGAGAGCTGAAAGAGCTTTGCTGAGTCTTTATCTAGTGACTCATTTTTTTGCTTGTAAGGGTGAGCTTTTGTTGTCTTCTTTCTTGAATGTGTGCTCCCACTCATGGCTCTTCCTTTTGTCCACAGCTCTGCTGCTCAACCAAGGTGAGACCATCTGATTGTTCCTTCTGCTTCAAACCGGAGGCCTAAACTTGATTTGATTTGTCAAGAATACGGCTGCAGCTCTACATGATCTCTAAATCTTCTCATTAATTTCTGGGTTAATTGATTCATTATTTGTGGATAGAGTGTCAGAACATAATGAACACAGCCCTTTTCGGTTTCCTAAAGCTTTTGATTAGATTTGGTTCACGTCTTCCGTCATGTTTCGTCAGACCAACAACCCAAAGATATTCCACATGTAATTAAAACTGTTGTAATTATTCAATTATCAGAGCAGCCTCTGATTAATTTTTCTGAACTCACGGGGATAGATAATACGCTCAGCCAGACTCAGCTCTCCATCACTGTGTTTGCTCTTTTGTGATTGAGTTATCTTGCAAGAAAAAATTGAAAAAACACTAAATATCAAATCCCGACATTTCTGTGCAGCAGTCAAATGCACAACATGCACAACATATCAATAATAAACAAGTTTACACAGGCTTCTAGCTTGATGTCATCCTGTTTTTGCCAAGATTTGATCCTTAGTTTAGATTAAGATTAGTGACTTCTGCTACTATTACTAATGGGATTAGTTTCTAGCCTGTCATCATCCAGTAAAACATATTATACTGGATGAACATCAGTGGCCTAGTGGCTTGCATTTTTAGAGCATGTATGTGAGTGTATGTGCAATAAATATTAACTGTAATCTATGACAGCTGAACTCTGGGAGCTTGCATGTTACATATTACATTCTGTGGTGTAAATGTGTGGAAATAGCCTAGATATCTCAGAAACACTGCTTGCATTGCTTGGAATATCTGTTGCAAATTGTGTCACAGAAACTTCAGATAAAATATATGAAAAACAAATCTAAATCAAAGAGTAGAACAGTGCAAAGGTGAAAAATATTGTGCAAGTTCTCCTTTGTTTATATGGATTTTATTGTAAGATAAGCTGCCAGAGTCCTCTGAGCATTCCAAGAATATAAAGTCATGTGAAAAAGAAATAAAATGCAGACTCACGATCTGTTATTGATAGAGGTAAATCCTCTTCTTCTCCACTCCACAGACGGGTCAGAGGGGCAGATGAGTGCTGAGGAGGAGGAGGCCCGGAGGATAGCTGAGATGGGGAAGCCCATCCTGGGAGAGCACAGCCGCCTGGAGGTGGTCATTGAAGAGTCGTATGAATTCAAGGTGCACATTAAGTTGTTTATTTTCCTGTGTTGACCTCTATAAGAGCAGTGCCCTCTTATTGTATTGTGCTGTCAAAAAAAGACTTAAGCTGCATGCACGCAGTAGCCCTCAGAATAAATAGGCTTATTGTTGTTAGCCAATAAGAGTTTTAAAGTTCCTTGTGTTTTTATGGTATTTAAAAGAATAATAAGGAGAACCTGCAAAGACAGCTGCACATAACATAAAGCACTGTAAGTAGAAAGGATCACCGATATATAAAAGTGTTGATCCAAAACGACTTTACATGCACAGTTTTTCTGTTGTAAATCCAAAAACAAGAGCAGATTTGTTCACTCCTGGTCCTGCTCTGCATTCTGACTTTAGTCTTCTGATTTTGTGGGCAAAAACAACCCTCAAAATTGAAGAGTTTGTGGTTTTTCTGGTTATGTTATATAATCCACTTTCATGCTCTTTCCTCTATTATTGGACCTGGGTCTTAACCCTCCATGTGAGGCGGTGTAGTATAGGGTTAAATTATTGAAAAGGCATTAGTTGCCCTCAATACAGCAGCTTGCTTGAGGCACACAGAATTCAAAATCACATCACGTGCACATGTGTAACTGTAACTCATGCTTCCTCTGTGAGTCACCTACAGCTATAAAGATAATTTACAGTTCACAAATATTAACAAGGATATTATCATGCTACTCTGTCTGTTTTGACTGCTTTTAAGAAAATATGACCTTAATGAGAGGAAAGAACCTCGGTAACTCAGTGAAGTCTTATGTTGAAGAATATTACAAGCTGTTTATCAGGAGCCCTCTGGGAAGTTTATTTATGTAGATGGCAAAACCAGTTTATTCATTGGAAGCTGGTTAGTTGATTGCAATTTTTAGATAGTTTTATTTTTTAACATAAACTGTCTGAAAATGGAAAGAAAACAAAGCAAACATTCACTATGCTTTAAATACCCACTGGAGCATGGACTGTTTGAGAATAAAGCAAAGATGGGGAGGGAATAGAAAAGCAACAGCAACAAACAACATCTATCAAATAGAATAATTTTATTCAAACAGACCACTAAAATTCAATATCTCAATTCTTTAGCTGATTAAACGGACTCATTGTGGAGAGAAATAATTATTCCTGTCTTTTATGATTTGTGGTAAGTCTGAACCAGCTTGAGGAAAAATACAATCGGTATAATTGGCATTCGGATTTTGTTTACCAGACAGTCAGTATTAGATGACTGAGGAGCTGTCTTTGCTCTGTGTACAAATAAATAATGAATGAATGGGTGAGGACTGCATTTCTAAGCTACATAAGTTTGACTGTTTGGTTTTAGCTTAATACATACTCAGTGCATCTGTTCGTAGCGAAAGGTGTGTGAAAAATGTTGCAGCCTCAGAGGAACAATGCACTTAACCAAAATGTAGAAGCAGTGTGTGAAAAACTAAGTACACCCTGTGATTCACGGTAAACGTTGTGTGACAGGTAATGTCTTGTCATTCCTTTCCTCAACTGCCTGAGCTGTGGCTATTTTAACTAAGTTAGCCGCAGTTTAGCTAACTTTTTTTTGTTGCAATGAGTCTCTATTTATGTTAAAATAACCAATCTGCTTTATTTCCACTTTTTTATACTAAGTTAGCTAATTGTATGCCCTTTAAATCTAGGGTTTCTAATCTTTTTGCTAAGTTAGCTGTTTCCAACTGTTTCCAATCTTTTTGCTAAGTTAGCTGTATGTAGGGACAGATGAAATATACCATTTATAGTTTTTGTACTAAGCTAAAAATATTTGTTTCCCTTTGTGTCCAATCTTTATGCTAAGCTATTTAAGTCCAGCGGCAAGCTAGCTTTTTAGCTTTTACAAAGCAGTGGCTTTGTGCAACTTTTTTCCCTTTTTCTAGTCTTTCTGCATAACTAGATGGTTTTCCCTTAATTCTTGTCTTTGTGCAGCATTAAAAAAGCTAATTATTCATAATCTAAAATATCTCAAGGCTAAAAAAATTCATAACGGGTTCACGCAAATGTTATATTTTGGCTATTCAGTATACGAAGTAATAATTCTACCTCAATCAGTCACATGAAGTGGATCTGTATAACACCGTCCATATCACCAGTTTTGCATCCCAGACTGTTTTTGAACACAACATGGAACTGTGTTATTACAATTTTCAGTGGCTGAAAAATTGTAAACAACTTTCTGACAGAAGTGACACAGGTTAAATTTCTACAACATACCTTTTGCTCAAACTCTTGGGAAAATGTTTTATGTTTAAGTTGTAAATTGTTTAGATGGTGGAAACATTGTTCTTCAGGCGTAGCTTAGCCTTCTGAGTAGCATTTAACTTTATTTCGCCAATCTGGAAACTTCTGACTGACCAAACTGAAAGCGCTCTGACTACTGTCTACTGCAGGTAAAGAATATATATTTGTACGTTATTTTCATAAATAAATTCCCTTTAAATCTACAAAAGCTAATAAATATATTACCACCTATGTTTCCAACAATGCAATTCAGCAGCACTTAGCACAAGACCCGGCTCACCTGGCCAAACTCCATGCTCTCTGTTTTGAGAATGCAGTCTTCTGTTTAAATAGTTTTTTTTCATGCGATGCGTTTAAATTGTGTGCTTATCATTTCATTGCCTTTCAGTTTCAGATTTATTTGTCTTTATTTTGAACTTTTTAAAGAAAAAAAAGACAGGAGGGCATCAAAACAAGGCTAATGAGATTCTGCAGCATCACCCAACAGGACAACAGAGGCCTCACCTGAGCAACTCTGTCACCTGTCCTTGACTGTAACTGGTTGCTAATGAGGTGCGCTGTGTTTCTGATTTGCAGAGCACTGTTGACAAGCTCATTAAGAAGACCAACTTGGCGCTGGTTATTGGCACACACTCCTGGAGGGAACAGTTTGTGGAGGCGGTCACTGTCAGCGCAGGTGAGCTCTGTTTGTGTGTGGACAAACAGTTGTCATGAGGAGACTCCTTCCTTACTGTCTGCCCCTCTAAACAGCTGCTGTATGTGCGATGAACCTCCATGTTTCACTCTTAAAACTGGGAATCTTCTGACACAAATTTTCTGACAGAAAACTTTGGTGTTAGGTCGCGATGTGAAATAAGTCATATTTAATTATGTATTGATCCGTTTACAAACATAACTTAATTACAAATCTCTGCTTCACTGTTTTTTTTCTACATTGTTGAAATACAACAAGCCAGCTAACGCTTGTATGTGGGTTTCAACGGGCTGATAAATGGGCGCCATATAGGCTTGTCCACATTGGTTTCACATAAATAGCCCTACCTGGGTCTCCTTATGTGGTGGGCCCCGGATAAAGTGCACATTTTTGGCTCGTGCCAGGTTTTGTCAGTCACTGGAAAATATGATGGCTCTTACAGTGAACCAATGTTAACGTTTAGGCATGAATGGTTGTTGGAAGTCAGATTTGTAATTGAAGACCACCACCTAGTGGAAGTAAAAGTTCACTACAGACACAAATGAATCCAGCCTGGTGTCAAACGTGTTGGATTCAAAACCTGCACTTTCATTAGTGTTTAAATCTCTGAGAATTTTGTTAGTTGTCATATTTACACATATCATCGCACAGGCTGAGTGGATGTGTTTGGTGTGGAATTTGGTGAATACTGTTCTGACTCTTATCTTTTACACTCCTCCAGGTAACGGCGATGATGATGATGATGAGGAGGGCCGTGAGGAGCACCTTCCATCCTGTTATGACTACTTCATGCATTTCCTCACTGTCTTCTGGAAAGTTCTGTTTGCCTGTGTCCCACCCACGGAGTACTGGAACGGCTGGGCCTGCTTTGTTGTGTCCATTAGCGCCATCGGTTTACTTACCGCCTTCATTGGAGATTTGGCGTCACACTTTGGGTGCACCGTGGGGCTGCGGGACACTGTGACCGCTGTGGTGTTTGTGGCACTGGGAACTTCTATTCCAGGTGAGCAAATATCCTTCTTCATGGTATGAGAGCAGAAGGTATCACGGATTGTTATTCTTTTAGTTTCTGCACAGCAGTAAATGGATGTGAAACGTGTTAAAATCCCCACATCTGCCCTACAGCTGAGAGCAACCAAAGAGTGTCTCTTTGCAGTTATTATGCATTTGTTATTTCTTAATATATTTCCAGGAAAACAGGAAATAGTTACAGTGATTTATTGAACAGATCCAAATATAAATGTAAAAACAGCATATGAGGCAAAAACAGAGTTTGTTCAACTCTAACAAGCTTTAAAGTGAATATCTGCTCTGAGCTCCTTTCTCCTCCAACACAGCCTGAACCCTCTCAGACAGCTTTCTGTCCTTTCTTTAAGGAGTCTTCAGGAATAGTTCTCCAGGCTTCTTGAAGGACATCCCAAAGCTCTTCTTTGGATGTGGGCTGCCTTTTGTTGCGTTCTCTGCCAACATGATCCCACACTGCTTCAGTAATGTTGAGCTCCGGGCTCTGGGGAGGATTCAGCCCTCCATCAGACCTGCTGCCACTGATTTTCAGCCCACTTCTTGTGTCCTTTGGCACAGCTCAGCCTTTTCTCCCTGTTTCCCTTCCTTAAAGGGGAACTCCGGGGCATTTGAAGCGTGTTTCCATTGCTAGAGGTTGTCAAATAATGCTAGTATGACACAGAGAGGTGCGTATCTGCGCTCCCTGTGTGGAGATTGCTCTGTCCGCACAGCATGTCATGCGAGGCTAATACGTGGTGGCTAAGGGGCAAGCGCTAACCCTTCCACGTAAAACAACAACTTGCACACTGCAGAAACGTCACACCACTTTATAACCCATCCGACAATAAAGTCACAAGCCTTACCATCAAAACCATATGCATGGTTCTCACATTACTGGCATGGGGACGTTACAAAACAACTTTATAAACAGCATGTAACTCACCGGCTGGTTGTAGGCTCGCGCATGTGAAAGCCCAGAAGAGTCGATGGAGGATAATCCCATATACAAAACAATTATATTCTCTAGAAAAACTGCGTTCAAGTATTTAAAACATTACAACAATATAACTGGGCATGTATTGTTGTAATGTTTTAAATACTTGAACGCAGTTTTTCTAGAGAAGATAATTGTTTTGTATATGGGATTATCCTCCATCGACTCTTCTGGGCTTTCACATGCGCGAGCCTACAACCAGCCGGTGAGTTACATGCTGTTTATAAAGTTGTTTTGTAACGTCCCCATGCCAGTAATGTGAGAACCATGCATATGGTTTTGATGGTAAGGCTTGTGACTTTATTGTCGGATGGTTTATAAAGTGGTGTGACGTTTCTGCTGTGTGCAAGTTGCTGTTTTACGTGGAAGGGTTAGCTCTTGCCCCTTAGCCACCACGTATTAGCCTCGCATGACATGCTGTGCGGACAGAGCAATCTCCACACAGGGAGCGCAGATACGCACCTCTCTGTGTCATACTAGCATTATTTGACAACCTCTAGCAATGGAAACACGCTTCAAATGCCCCGGAGTTCCCCTTTAAGAACGGCTTCTTTACAGCCTTCTAATGTAATTTGACAACCTTTTTTATCTTTTTGTAGGTGGTTTTGTGTAACAGTGTGTTTTAAGTTATGTGTTCAGTAATAATGTGTTTTTTGTCACTGTGTGGTTGTATTGTTTCTCTTTTTCTTTCTTTCAGTCATTTGTTTGTCCCTTTATTAATGTTATGTCTTGATATTTTGTTCTCTTTTTACTTTCTTGTGTCTCCCAGTGTTGGTAACTGTTTATTCTTTTACTTATTTTGTCTTTTTTTTTTGTTACTTGTTTATGTCTTTAAACATTTATTTTGGAGTTTTATTTAATCCCTTATGGATCATTTTGTGTGTGTGGCTTATTGTTTAATTTTGAAGTTGTTTTCTGTCTCTTTTCAGGAGTTTTATTTTGCTTTTATTTGAGTTATTTTTATCTGTTTTGATATTTTGTCTCAGTGTGTCATTTTCAAGTCATCGTGTGCTTGTATTGTGTCTTTTTGCGATAATTTTTGTCTGTTTATAATTCCTTTGCAATCCATTATAGTTGTTTTTTGTAATCTTTCTAGATGTGTCTGTGATCATTTTGTCTTTGGTGTCATATCAGTTTCAGATCCAGCAGATGTGCGGGTCTTGGGATCTTCACAGTGCAGCTGCCTGTGTTTGTGTGAGCTTGTGTGTGGGTGTATAATTTACTGACCTCTCTCTTGCAGATACTTTTGCTAGCAAAGTGGCCGCTGTGCAGGACCAGCACGCTGACGCATCTGTTGGAAACGTCACTGGAAGCAACGCGGTCAATGTGTTTCTGGGGATCGGTGTGGCGTGGTCAGTGGCTGCTATCTACTGGAAAATCAAAGGAGAGGAGTTCAGGGTGGACCCGGGGTCACTGGCCTTCTCCGTCACACTCTTCACCATCTTCGCTTTCATCTGCATGGGTGTGCTCTTGTTCAGACGCAGGCCCTCCATCGGTGGAGAGCTGGGAGGCCCGAGGTTGGGCCGCATCCTGACAAGCCTGCTGTTCTTCGGCCTGTGGTTCCTCTACATCCTCTTCTCCAGCCTTGAGGCCTACTGCCACATCAAGGGCTTTTAAAAAGGAGATGATGAATGTTCCAGAAGAATATTGAACAGCAACACCCCCAGCCTATGTACTTTAACCCTCGGTCCATACAGTCTACAGTTTGACATGTTTAACAGGGCTCACTGCAGCCAGGAGGTGTCCTGGTCTTTGATGCAGGGAAGCTAAAATACTTCAGATACATGTTCACACACACTATATGTACAGTATGAGATCATGACAAACACACACAGTTGGAATGATTAAGGGAAGAGGATGGAAGTGTTTTTGGAGACGAGAGGTGTGAAGCCAGAAGGTTGCTGTAGAGAGAGAGTGATTGTCAAGTAGACACTTTAAAAGTTAAAAGAAAGTCAGGTGAGACATGACAGTACTGTTTGATTCTGTGGCACAGGTGGCTTCCTTCACATCCCGGGGGGTTTTACCTTGGATTTGAGGAGCTGTCCTGCAGGATCTGACATGGTACTATAAAGAAGAAACAAAAACACGAGCACAGCTGGCAGATTTAATCCATGAGTTGCAGTAAAGGATCAACATCTTTCCCTCCCACCTCCGCTCTGTACCACAGACTTTACACATCGAGTTTTACACAGAGCAGGTGGAGTACTGTGTGAAAAAAAGGAGTCAAATGTTTACAAAACAATAACATTACATTTGTTTACTACAGGAGGTTCTCATATAGTTGTGATGCTTGTTTAATACGCAGTATAGATGATGGCGATCCTCCACATACGCTGTAAATAGTAAAAACCAGTGTAGTGTTTTCAGGGAGCAGACAGGGAGAACTACAACTGAGAAAGTTAAGAGAGAAAATGAAAAACTACTAACCTGAACAATGGAAAGAAAATTAGCAAAAAAAAACTGTCAGAGGACCTTCAATGTTTATAAAATTCATGCACAGAGCTGAGTCAGAGATCCTGAACGTTAGAGTCATGGATGGCTTTGATTTTGGCAGCATGTTGAATACACATGAATAATATGCTGTTCAGATGTGTCTCTTTGCTGGATTATTTTCATGGTAACCACAGGCTATTTGACAGAGGTTTTTACGTCAAACTGAAGAATTATCTTTGCATGTTTAGGCAGACACTTCTTCGCAGCACACGCCACGTGTGCTACAGGGAACGAGCAGAATCCACCTGTAAACGACATGTCAGAAACTGCCAGCTGGCCGTTAATGTCGAATCTTCCCTGTATGAAGCAGAAAGATAAATTAACATTTTTCTCCGCAGAGGGACGAAATCACTGCTCACACACTTTAAACACATGTGCAAACTTTGTTTGAGAGACAGACTGAAATCTGAGTGCTGAACTCATCTTGAGTGACAGCAGCACGGGCAGAAAAACATGCCCAGACAGTCGAATAAAATAACAGTGTTAGTTTACAAAAATGACATGTCTAAGGGCACTTAAGTAAAAAAGTAATAGCTTTGATAGAACACACTCATTAGGCTGCAGGATGCTAATTTACAGCAAACTGATGCTTTCAGTTAGCAAACTAAGAATGCCTTAAGGAAAACATTCAAATACAAATGTAGTATTCAAGCTTTCAGCTGTACAAACTGCCCAGGCTGCACTTTGTTTGATGTAACTAATACATAGTGTTGTTTTACCTTTAGTCGAGTGCAACACTTAAAACTGGTTCTGCTGACTAATGTAACACTGGATCTAGATGAAACCATCATGTTTCTGTTCTGGACTGGATTGCTGTAATTCATCCCTCTGTCTCTGCTTGGAGTGCAATATAACTACCAGACAGGCTAAACATGACTTCCATTTTATTTTAAACTCTCTACATTGTTCATTGACCACGCAGTCTGTCATTTCATTCTAGTCCCGTCAGCAGCCGACAGCTGTCAGGCCCCATCGCTGATTCTAAAACAGGAAGTCAGAAATGCTGCTGCAGGTTTAGCACCACATCATGCACTGACTTCAGAGGAAATCATTAGAAAGCACAGCCCTGCACGGCCTGTGTGTGTTGCTCAGTATTGCTAGGCAGACTTGGGACGAATGTTCACAAACTAATGAAACTACTGGCTGCTAAATAGACAATAAAAAATCCTACAGAAAACACAACTAGAGAGGCAGACATCCCCAGATTTGCAGCGACATTTGCATGCTGACGTTTCAGAGTTATTACTTTAGAACACAAAGGGTCAGTGCTTGAAAATGTCACAGTGAATGTGGCGAACAATGTGCAACGTCATAGTTTACAGTTAAGAGCTATTAGCTTTGACAAAAAGCTTGAATCATTATTATCCTCTCTGTAATATTCACTGCCTAATGTCAGTCACCTTAAATATAATTCTGCGAGGACATTGCATTACAAAAACCTCACCCACAATTACTAAGTGCTATTCATGGTGAGGTTGTTCTGACTGCTGATGAGCGCAGTCATGTCAGAAAGCTTTGGTTCGTTTACCCAAACTAACAACTTTGTAAACTTTCTAAAACCAGTTTTTGTATCTTTTCCTTGCAGAAATAGCCAAGGTAGACATTTTTTGTATTTCCAAACAACATTTAGAATAGTATCAGTGTGTAGAGCAGGTAGTGTAGATTACATTGATGCTGAATTTAGTGGATTAGATTTTGATATATTTTCCACAGTGAGGAAGCTCCCTTTAACTGCTCAAACAGTGTCGGAGTGTGAAAGAGCCAAACACGCGCATCTAATTTACTGAGGTACATCATCTGCTGATTTGTTTGTGTCCATGGTATGTGTATTTCTTCTCATGAGATAATTTATTTATTTACAGAGGATTATTTATGTAAGGATAAGCTGTGCTGCAGGTCCTTGAGGTGAACAATTTGGAGTTTAGTTCAAGGATTGTGGTTTTGATGTGCAATACAGGAAAAAGTTAATCTGCATCTTCTGTCAGCAGCTTCGTTATGAGCTCAGTTCGCATCTTCTGCTACAGTGTTTGTTGTAACCCTCCAGGTATTTCTTCATCCAGTCTTCATGATGGAGGGGTTTTTAGTGTAAGTAGCATGTTTACATGAGGAAACAGTGTGGAACATTGCCAGTATAATTGTCAGTCTCAGGTTGTGGCGAGCTGAAGTGTTGGAGATACTGACGACGGAGCTGGAACAGTCGTCAAACTCGAGTCAACTCAGTGAACCAGCAGGTGGGATCAAGATGACTCACACAGGTCTGATGAACTCTTGTGTCATGGATAGCTGGGTACAGAGTGGAACACCTCCGATCATGTTCCCAGTGCCGCCAGCAGATGTGACCCAGATGTGGCTCTGCAGCCAGAAACAGAACTGTCCACAATGTCTAGACAATTTTCCGTGTTTCCATGAACTTCTGTACTAACTGTCGGCTTCGGCCTTTGCTGTTCTGTAGCTAGATGTGACGCCTCCCCTCTCAACCATTCCTCCCAAGTGTAAACCCTCCCCTTCGTGTTTCCCGTTTACATGCATGACGAATCCCGTGTGTTAGCAGCATGGTCTACTGTGACGGACGCCTCGAGGCATATTTTATCAGGTCCATACAGTTTGATTTAGAGTCTCTTTGTGAAATACAGGAGGTGTAACACACAGATACACAACCACAGCTCCATCAGATACACTGAACAGAAACACCCACACGGCTGTCTTCTGCCTATCTGGTTTGTTTCCTCGTTGAAAAAGCGCCCGCTCGGGTGGGTCAAAGCTATGCCTGCAACAAGCAGCATCCCAGGCCATCCTATTGTTTGTCCGAGTATGATATTTCTGTGTCTGTGTTCGTGTTCACCCTCCTCTTCTCCCCTTCCTCCCCCATTTGCTCCCTCCCAGGTCTTGCTCTTCAATGTGTCTCTTTGTGAAGTTGTTTCCTGTGATAATGAAAATTTCTCTCTGCCTGAATCCTTGTAGGGAAATTACGACTGAGTTACTACAATGTCATGTGATAGGCATATACATTTATTCAATATTGTAATAAATTAACTGAAGATTATATTTAACTTTTTTTATGAAATGCAAAAGAAAAAAATTGAAACTTGTTTTAGAAAACATGGCATGAGGTGTAATGTGTTACTGAAAGAAAATGAAGGTCTTTAATCGAGTGAAGTTGACCTTAGTTAAATATAGTTTATTTATTTTCAATGTGTAACGTGTCTGAGTCATTGTTTTTTTAACTAAATGAGTGCACATAAGGACACGGCTCCAACCAGCTGAAGGGCTGTATTAAAACAACAGGAAGGATTCATTTTCAAATCCCTTAAATCACGTCGAAAGCAAAAGTCTTTTGAACTGTGTGCTGACACCAAACCGGACGGTCCTCCTCCTCTTTAACCCAGAGAAGGCAACAGATTGCAGGTCAGAGAAGGCTGCAGTGGCTTTTAGAGTTTTAACTATCCTGTAGATGCAGCAGCAAAAAGGGAAACTGATTGTCAGGAATTTTCCTGCAACAGTGCAGAAATTTCCAGCTCCAAGTCAAACATATATATTATATTTTGTTATAGATACTCTTAATTTACTCTAAATTGTCTGTATAAAATCACTACCACATACCTGAATGCTCCAGAGCAGCAAACTGACAACATTTCTGCTTTTATAGAGGTGCTCACACTTACTGATGATTATTTGATTAAGTGTAAATGATTAGCACCACATGGCCGATACTTACCCTCTTAATTCAATCATGTGTTCACACCTCGTTTCTGTATTTTGTTTTAGTGAGATAAATGACAACACAGTATATTATGTCATGTTTTGTCCATCTGAGGTCGTATTTAGCTAATTTTAACACTTGATAAGAACCAGATTATTTATATCCTAATTCTTAACAAGAACTGCAAAAGTTTGAGTTCTAACTTATTTAGGCACTGGAATTTTTCAAGCTAATTCACAATTATTGAAGACTGAATATAAATAATAACAATAGGAAAAAAGCAATGATCAGTAGGTCATACAGCTTTTTGGTTATTGGAGAACTAGTCAATGAAAATCAACAACTGTTCTATAAATGTTGATTTTGAGCCCAAATCAGGTCTTGAGAATATATCTCTAGCTTCAATATTGGCACAATTTACAATAAATGTAAAATTGTATATCTATCCAAAACAAATGGGTTTGTGTACAATGAAAGAAAATATAAAATAAAGTTTTCTTATCCAAGTTAAAAAAATCACAAACAGGGTTTACGTTATGGTTGAACCTTTCCATAATCTCTTTAGCTTTAAAAACCCTATTTAACACGTTTAATGGCGCCTCCTTCATTAGTTTTTAATAAGATATTTTTTGTAAAACTGTATAAGCTTTTTCCAATTTATATCGCTGGAGATTGACATCCAAAAGATGTTGTCATTAGGATGCGATTTGAGCAAGTTCTCCTTCTCCTGTTTGAGCTGAGCTGGTTTAACCGGAAGTATTTCAGCCACAGTGCGCAGATGCGGAAGCACGCGGGTAGGTCGCGTAGCCGTTGACCACTAGAGGTGAAGTCGCCGAGCTTTCGACATGAGAAGGTTTTAGTGATAACCGTGTGTGCGGCTGTTAAACGTGTAGATTCTGCACAGTTATCATTTCGTAGGTTAAATAGGAGCGCCGGCTTCTGTTAGAGGCTGCCGAAGCTTCGTCTCTGATCGGAGCGGAATCAGAAATCAGCGGAAGAAGGTAAGGCCGGCTAGCGCGTGCTACCGCCATTGTTTATAAGCAGGCTGAGATCAAGGCCTCGGCTAATTCCTGGATTTAACAATTTACTCATAGGCGTCAGGTCCATGTTATTGTGTTTATTTTAACGGGTTTTTTTTAAACAGTAATTTCTGCTTATGGTAGGTCTTAATGGTGTGTAATGGACCTGTACATTAGTGGGATTCATTTTATTTAGAAGTCGTATTTGGCGTAGTTAACTCGCTGTAACGTTGGCGCTAAAACACCTGCTGAGCTACCAAACGACCTGTTTCAATCCCGTGGAGCCAAACGCACCAAAAACCTTCAGTTTGATTTATTTATCATAAATATTTATTATAGTGAGATTGTGAAATCAAGCAAAATGTTTCCCCTCACGAAATGTTTACCCCCCCCCACGTGAACGAGAGACCGTTTCCATGGAGATCGTTTGTTTGCGTGTAACCGCGCTTTTCTTTCGTCACACACTTTGTTTTCAAAGGAAGTGGGAGATTACACCCCCCCCCCCCCCCCAAATATTTAGAAAAGGAAGGGCATCTGCATGAATACAGTTAAAGTTTGTACGAATAATTATATCCACCCGAAATAAGGGTGGACAAAAACATGTGTAGGGACCAAAATTAGGTTTAAAAGTCCTTTAAAAGACTTCTTTAAAGTCCTGAAAATTTATGTTTTCTGACAACAGTAGTTCTCGCCTGCACACCAAAGTTCAGACTTTTATAAAGCCAACAGAGGACGAAATCTGCTTTAAACACGTCATCTTCCTTTATTCCAGTTAACTTGTGCTGATAGTCAGTCACACCTTTTTACTCCTGTTACACTTTGATCTCTGAGGTCTGATATTAAACAGCTACACCAACTCATAGGCTGAATGTTTGATAGAAAAGCATCAAAACTGTTTTTATGTTTGTTTATAAGGAAAACTTATATAAACACAGATGTGTCCCCACAACATTTTTAAGTTGTCTTTTTGTGAAGCTAAACTTGATCTGTTGTTTAGTTGGAAATTGTTGTTTTGACCATCAGTTGATTAGCTCAGAGTTTGACTTTATTGTGTCTGAGCTTTAGTTTAAGTGTGTTTCCCTCCTCAACAGGCAGGGAGAGATGTCATACTACTCATCCTCCCGCAGTTCATCTCGGGCCACTGATTGTAAAGTGTATGTTGGTGACTTGGGCAATGGTGCTGCCAAGGGGGAACTGGAGCGAGCTTTCAGTTATTATGGTCCTCTGAGAAGCGTCTGGGTGGCCAGGAATCCACCCGGGTTTGCCTTTGTGGAGTTTGAGGATCCCAGAGATGCAGAAGATGCTGTCAAAGGCATGGATGGAAAGTGAGTAGCTTTTTAATCAGTTTAAATTAATTTGTGAAACAATTAAATTTCTTCTGACCTAAACAAAGATAATTATTGGAATAAAAATCTTCAACCTTCCCTGTTTACCCTTTAAGGCTCCTTTGTGGTTCCCGTGTACGTGTGGAGATGTCCACAGGCCTCTCCAGGAAGGGCCGTGGGCGGCCGAGCCGTCGGCAGTTCGACCCCAATGATAGGTGTTACCAGTGTGGGGACCGGGGCCACTACGCCTACGACTGCTACCGCTATAGCAAGAGAGGCAGCCGTCGCAGCAGGTAAAGGAATACTCCATTGTTCTGTCATTGAGCTTTGTTTACGTCGCCCTAAAGTGGTGTTTGCCATTTTGTATCATCAAAGGAGCAGAAAAGGAGTGGTTTAACTTGTCCTCTCATTCCAGGTCTCGCTCTCGTTCGCGATCTCGCTCCAGGTCCAGGTCCCGCAGGCGCGACTACCGCTCTCGCTCCCGTAGCCGCAGCCGAAGCTACAGCCGGTATGTTGACACTGAAACATGAAACATGGATACAAAAAGCTGGCACCATCTACATGCCGTTATTGTAAAACTCAGGGTAACCTGTAGAGTCTGGAATGAGTTTGTTGGGTTGTGTTGACGTGTTTGAGGGTTTATCACTTATGGCTCAACATTAACGTGATGTTTCTTATTGTCTTTCATTTAAACTCACCAAACCTGGTTTATTGACGTGTGATTCGATTGCTACAAGTACTGAGACAACGAAACGCAGTTTAGCATCTAACCAGAGGTGCAAAGAAGCAGAAAGTGTCGAGTATGTGAATGATGCAAATTGAACTGAAATTTAAGAGTTTGTCTAAAGATCTAAATTGTTCACAATCTCATAACATGATTTTCAACATTATGATAATACATGTAAATCAGCTAGACCAGTCTTGTTCATCCTTTTTGTGATTTTTGTACTTTGATAGGAGCCGCCGCCGATCTCCATCCTATACCAGACGCAGGAGCAGGTAAGAACACAGCTTGTTACTCTAAGACTAAAAACAAAACGAACGATAAGTTCGACATGTTTCTACTCCTCCTTTGAAGCGAGGATGGTACAGGAATAATCGTATTCTGAAATCAATTGTTTAGTATTTCACTCGGTTGTTTCCACTCTCCCTAAAGTTGTAATCAAACCGCTGTGTGTTTTCTACTTTTAGGTCTGGTTCCCCAGCCCGTTCCAAGACCAGGACTCCTGTGAGAAGGTAGGTTGTGTAAAACAGCCTGTTGGGATATTTAAACCACGGCGCAGGTCTCACGCCGGGTGCAGATGTGCATCGATGACTGCAGTCTGACTAAATCATTTCCTGTCTGTGTGGAATCGGTTTGTCTGTCAGTACACAGGGCTCCAGAGTGCGACCAATTTGGTCGCACATGCGCCCTATTTTCTCAATGGTGCGCCTAAAAAAAATCTCAGGGTGCACCGGTGCTACCACCCGTTAGAGGGAAATAAATAGAAAAAAAAAGTCTACGCGACTGAAAGTCTCCCTGTGCTTCAACAACAGACACACGTTAGACCCATATCGTGGTCTAAACCAATCAGAGATAGTGAAGGGCGGGACCCCCCTCTGATTGGCCCGTGTACGTTTGAACACGTGCTTGCTAGTCAGACAGAGAGGTGATGAACCTCGGCCGTCAGATAAACAGTGGATGTAGCCGCGGGTGATAACGTTAAAAGAACGGTTGACAACTTTTTGGTTAAGTTAAGGCCTGATACGTCCAAAAATAATCACAGCCAATGCTCTGACACGGACCCATCAACCTCCCACGTTATGTCAAGCCCAGGTCCAGAGCTAGCATCGGGAGCTAGCATCGGGAGCTAGCATCAGATGATGAGCCACAAACGATCGACTCCGAGCCAGAACCATCTGAAATTAAAAGGGGTAAAGTGTATACATTTCTAAAAAAAAGTGGCTTGAGCAGTTTCCCTGGCTAAGATGCAGTAAAGCTGATAATATAATGAACTGCATTTACTGTAAAGTGTGGCAATAGTGCATTTGTGACTGGTTCTAACACATTTCGAATTGAAACGCTGAAAAAGCACAACGCATCTATGAAACACATTACCTGCTCAGTGTCCTCTGTCCCCGCTGCCTTTCAGCGGCAGGCAGCAGCTGAAAGCACCTGATCGTTCAGGAATGCGTCAGTGTGTTCGGCCGTATCTTGAGGAGAGGTAGACCGATGAATATACTGATATATATATTTAACCCAACTACAGGAGTTGGCCATCCGGGGGGCATGTGACTGCGATGGAGCATAGTCCATAAGACATTGAGCCATGAGATGTTCAGTTTGAAGCCCTTAAAACACTTGCAATTTTAATTTAGATTTTGTTTTTATTTCATTTATCTTGAGATGTTTTAAGTTTAAATTTCAGGTCAGTGAAGCACTTTAAGCACCAACACTTTTTCAGTAAGTAGTTAGTAAGTTAAGTTCAGTAAGTTTGTAGAATTGTGCTTCAAATAAAGAACTTTATTTTGACCAGATTGCTAGTTAACAGACATATGGACAGCGATTTTTAAAATAAATAAAGTGAACCTGTAAAACTGCGGTGTTAAATGCAGTGCGGTTGAAAATTTTGGTGCACCTAACTTTTGTGCTGGTGCACCTAAGAAAAAAAGTTAGGCGCACCAGTGCAACCAGTGTAAAAAGTTAGTCTGGAGCCCTGGTACAGCTTGATGAGATACTGGAAACGTGGCGCTTGTTCCTGCTTTGGTTTACTGAAATGTCTGCACCTGCTGGAGCATGATTGGAATTTTATCATTCAAGATTTAAAAAATTCCTCTTTGTCATCAGTCGCTCCAGATCCCGCTCTCGGTCTGGTTCAGCACCCAGAGGGCGCTCTGCACCCAGGGGGCGCTCTCCACCCAGGGGACGCACCCCCTCCCGATCCCGTTCTCGATCGCCATCAGCCAACCACAAGAGGAACAGGTAAACACTCGGTCCAGATGTCTCTCATTCACTGACATGGGGTATGGGTGATATAATAAATGTGTAAATCTTAGTCCTGTCAGGTCTCTCTTTTTATAATATGTAAGTAGGAAGAAGCGCCAGGGAGGTCTAGTTAGATCATCATATATTTTTAGATATCCTGCGTTCCAGGTGAGGGTCAGCCTTTTTTTCCCACATTAGCCAGGTGAGGTTCTTTATTCTAGGTAAAGAATGACCTGTTAAATAGATCCTATTTCCAAGTGTGAGTGTCATGCTGCCACCAACCGACCATCAGCCACGTGACGATAAGATGGATGACTGCCAAGATCCTTCTACCGCCTCAACAGAGAGATCTTCGGCCTCTGCTGTTGCCCAGTAGTGGACTGGGTGGGGTAAAGCAGAGGGACCTGGACCCTCTTGTCAGGTCTATGAAGTTTTATGTAGATAAAGATTGGACCTCTTGTACTCTCTTTTCTGAGTCTTGATGGTTCTGCATTGTTTGCTTTAATCGGGCTCTTAATCAACCCCACTTGATCCTGAAAAGAGAGTGCATGAGCAACAATCTCTGCTCAGCCTGTTAACTGTTCACACACAGCAGCTAAAACCAGTGAAATCTCATCTGCCTTAGATATAAGCCTGTTATTTTCTGGATTTACACTTGTTCAAGTTAGTCAGAAACATAATTTGAAATGTTTTTTAAAAATTTTTACTTCAGTTTAAATTCCATATCCTGAATTTGGCTAGATAAGAACAACTCTCCAGGAAAACAGTAACTGAGATCAGATTGAACAGCACCAGTGGTGTGACTTGCGGTAAGCATCTTTGCAGCAGTTTTGTTTATTTTTCATATTTTCTTTAAAGCGTGTGGTGGGAGCTGAGCACTGCACTGACACCGCAGCTGATCCCAGGCCCAGGGTCTGCCAGCTGGCGGTGTGTACGTCCTGCGGGAGGGTGACTAAGCGCTGACCTGAGATCAGCCTTCGCCTGCATCTGGTGTTAGACAGCGAGAAAGAGGTCGACCTACCGACCGAACCCTCCCCTCAGTGAATGGGTGACTGTCTGTTCGACCAACGCACACGCTCAGATGAGATCAGCCCGCACACACATACAGTTGTTCTACTAGAGTCACCCAGCCAGCCAGCCTTCAGACGTACCGGAGGGCTGACCCACACAGATCAGAGTTCGGCCTTTTAAAATCCATTACCTACCTACCTACCTACCTACCTACCAGACCCCCTACCTACCAGAGTTCTTCGCCTGTCTTAGCTTCTGAAAGTGAGAGAAAGAGCTGACGAGAGATCAGTCTTCAAGAGCGTCCCGGCGCAGTGTTGTAGTCATCCGTCCTACAGTCCTTTCATCCTTCGCTTCTCTGTACTTGTTGTATCTACCACTCTCTCCAAAGGTAACCAAAAATCAAACCCCCTGACAAGCTCATGTTGATGGTAAAAGAACATTTACAGGCTTGCTAAAGTTGAGCCTTAAACAAGCATGTTCAGAGTACAAATGTGTGTGTGAGTGCGCTTGATGACTGAATGAGTGTGAGATAGACAGGCACTGTGATTACTGAGGGGCTGATATCTCAGCAGGTTTTTGTCTTGTATGACACATGTCACAACACTTTTGAAGTAACATTTTTGTGTTTATAGTTGAAGGATTAAGTTTTAAATTTCTCAGAACAGGAACAATGAGTGCTTATTTGCCTTTGGATTTCATGTACATGTGTAGCTTTCAAGCCTGGACAGCTATCTCAGACAGGCATGAATATCAGTAACTGTTGACAAGAACCTCAGATTCATGAGGACTATCTTGACACTTAATTAATATCAGCATCCTTTCTGGTTGTACACCATTTATTCAGATATTTGTGTCTTTTTCAGGTCTTTCTTCAGTCTTCCCCTGTGGCAAGCTAATTCCAATCTGTTTCTGTTTCAGTCGCTCCCGTTCAGCAACTCCAAACCGAAGTCCCACACCAGCAGAGGACTGAGTGAAGAAGACTTAGTCCCCCCCCTTACTTTCATAAACAGACCCTCAAAACCGGTCTGCTTTTACAGCCCCACATCTGTCCAGTCCTGAATTTACAGGTTTAATTTTACCCCCCAAGACTGTAATCTCTGTGCAGCCTCGGTATGGCATACGTAAACATAAATGGGGATTGTTTTTGTTTTTTTAAATGTCGCTGCTGCTGCATACGCAGATATGTAGCACAGATAGGAAACGCCCTTTTTTTGTGTTTTGAGTTTTAGCAGTAAAATTTGCAGTTCTTTGTGTAAATTGTGGGGAAAGAGCAGGACAGCTGATGCAGACCTGGAGGTACACTGATCTAGAAACTTTTATTCCCTAAGCTCAAATGTCGGAACTCCTTCCCAAATGACTATTAGTAAACAATATCTGTATTGAACTCCCACTGACTTGGGTGTCAGTGTTTAGTTTACATTCATTCGGGGAGATGGATCTTAGTCGCTGGTCTGCATGCCTTTGAAGATGGTGTCACATTCCGACAGTTTTATTTGGTTGTTGTTTTCCTTAGTGTTTTGTTCACCACATCGGCGGCACTGTGCAGAATGGATCTGACTCACCTTAGCTCCTCTGACATGATTTTAAAATGTATTCAGTGCTCAAATGTGGTTTCTGCAGGGGCTGCTGTAAGTTTGTTCGGTTATTTTTCTGTTTTTCTTTTTGCCTGTATGGTATAGCTGTGGCAGTTTTATTTTTGAATAAACCTCCTCAACATATCACTCTGGTCTTGTTTTATTTCCCATTCGTTCATGAAATGGTGCCTGTGCCAAGTCTTGAAAAGAAATATCTTAATGAGGACTCAGCCAACAAGTCCTTTTTGGCATAAGTTTTGCATCTCATTGCTAAGTAATGTTGGCCCTTTGAGTGTTTTTTTCTTCTTCTATATGCTTTACTCCTTTTGTTTTGTTTTTTTGTATCTTTGTAATGTTTAAGTTAAAGATGAGGATTCTGATTATTTTCAGTGTTTTTTGACAACTAACGGAAAAAAAACAGCCATCAGGAATTTATACAGTACATGTGAGCTGAAACTCATTAAAATGATAGAGGAGGAATGTCTTTGATAAAGTGAGTCGACACCATTACCACGCGACCGGGCGTCGAATAGGCGGAGTCTGCGCTCTACTGAAAAATGATTGGACACACGACTTCACTCGAATCGAATCCTGATGACGATATTTGTCTTCCGATTGGCTAGCGGTCAAGTCATAGATAGATTGACAGCTGTTTGAGCCTATCACAGCGTGATGTCTCACTACAATGGGCGTGGTAACATGAGCTTCGTTTTTCTTGATTTTTCCGTCCATTTCAGCTCGTCACTACCACCATTCTTTTTAATCGGGACAACATGGCTACTGCAGCGAGCCGTTACTACAGCGAAGAGGGCAGGCCAACGAAAAAACCGAGAATCGACGGAATGGCCACGGTGAGTTGATTTTGTGTGGGTTACGTTGAAGATTAATTTCTACTTGCACAACAAATACGTCCAGCTCGGTTAGTCTTGTTTCTTGAAAGAATTTGATTCATTCAAACGTGTGTTGCAAAAAAAAAAAAAATGTGTCACGACGCATCCGCTAGTCATTGAATTTTTGCGGAAAGAAAGCGGTATCCCCCAAACAATTAATTTAAATACAAAAAAAGTTGCCTTGTTTAGACGTACATTAGAAGTTTGCAGACCCAACACACCTCTTCCAACATTAAACTGTTAGCTCTGAGCGGTATCGTTGGAGGGCGGTTTCACCAGCCGGGCCTCGCCTGAGCCCCGCTTTGTTCTAGCACCGGTAACATTAGCAGGGAGCTAGCTACACATTATTACCAGAACACCTAATTAGACCGGCTACCACACACAAACAATGGCTAATTTGTGAGGGAAGATATTTCTAACGGTGACTCGTTTCTAACAAACCGGTTGCTATGAGTAGCAAAAAACGGTTAAGTGGACTAAGAATTACAAATAATGAACGCATGAGGCTAATTGACTCCCCTTCCCCCAGTTGCTCCCTGGCTCAACCCGAGAAAACTCGTAGTCTTCGGAAAGATCAGCACACCCGCATAACTGGCCTTTTTGGCTCCGTTATCCCATCAGGAACTGGTCAAACAAGTAGCTGAACGCGTTGTAAAAATGCCTGTTTTGCAATAGGGATACGAAGACCCTCACAAGACACTTCCTTCAGTGGTGGTCCACGTCCGGGGGCTGGTGGACGGCGTTACAGAGGCCGACCTTGTGGAGGCCTTGCAAGAATTTGGAGCCATCAGGTAAATAAAAGCAGCACCTTTTTGGATAGTTGGGGTGTTGTGTACTAGGTGCAAAAATCGGAGCGAAATTTGGACCTGGAACTAACTACAAACGGTGTCTTCTGGTTCGTTTTAGTTATGTGGTGGTGATGCCAAACAAGCGTCAGGCACTGGTGGAGTATGAGGACATGAACGGGTCATCCACAGCTGTAACCTATGCTGCAGACAACCAAGTGTACATCGCTGGTCACCCAGCCTTTATCAACTATTCTACAAGTAAAAAGATCTCAAGACCTGGAGACTCTGACGACTCCAGAAGTGTTAACAATGTTCTTCTGTTCACCATCATGAACCCCATCTACCCCATCACCACGGTAAATACTCAGATTTGTGCTCCTTATAACCCAGCCTACAAAGTTTCATTTTAACTCTTATACATGATTTTACATGAGTCAGGTTTGCTCCAGTTAAAAGAAGTTATTGTACTAAGGAGACTGTATTGATCGGTCAAAATGTTAAACTTGTTGTGCACGATTTGGGGAATTGTTGTCGGGAACTCCGAGATTCTTATGAACGATAAGATGAACATCTGTAGCTTGTTGTTCCTGTTTGCTTTCACTTTAAGAGCAGATAAACAGATGACACATTGTTTTTGTTATCAGACTGATTAAAGTTGTATTTTTTTAATTCCCATCAGGATGTCCTCTACACTATCTGCAACAACTGTGGGCCTGTCCAGAGAATCGTCATCTTCCGAAAGAACGGCGTGCAGGCGATGGTTGAATATCCTTTTTCATGGATTCTTTACGAAATGGGGCTCATACTGTATAGACTGCGATTCCTCCTCGGTTAAAAATACTGATGCTGACTAACAGACCAGTAGTCCCTCTCCCTCGTGCACTGGTTTCCATTACGCTGGAGCAACTGAACGTTTTTTTAATGTCTGAGGGAGAGATCCGTAGACTCTCCAGTCTGACTTTGTTGGAAACGGTAACTCGAGAATCACTTTCCACTCCGCTTCAATCGCATTAACATATCCCGATAATGCAGACGGGGAAGGAATCTCTTCTGCGTGCATGGGCTCAACTAGGCTGAGACAGAGTTGTATTTTGAAGGGGGGGTACTGGATTAATTGTCTGGTTTTAACACTAATTAAATTAGAAACATGATGATTTGAATATACTAAATACAGACCGAACATCTTTGATGCTTGCAGAGCCGCAAATAACAAAAATATAGACGGGAACGTTAACAGGCCTGTCTAGTTTGACAATATTGAACTTCAGAGTGAAGTGACACTTAGAAACACTCTCATTTGATCTTTATCAGCCCTGAATCTGAGAATGTTGCTGCTCAGATTCAGCTGATCGCTGCAGCTCAGCCTGGCATAAGTGCGTTCAACATCGGTCATACACGTAGAGCTGGTTACCTTGTTGAAAAACACAGTACAGTTTTAGTATGCATATATATATATATATCTCTATCTATCTCTCTCTCTCTCTCTATATATATATATATATATATATATATATATATAATTACACAATAAAGTTGTTGTCATTCTTGTGACTAAAAATCAGCCGTTAAAACTGCAGCCTCATGTGATTAAAATCCCCATTCAGCACTCACATGTACGATGAGCTCCAGCAAACTAAGTTAGAAGCAGCGGAGTATGTTAAACGTTTACCCACACAGTTCGTGGCCTTTTGGTGTTGATTTCTCCTTTTGTGTATATTTACTGGAACAAAAAGGCAGTGGTCCAAATGGGAAAACAAAAACTTAACTAAAGCAGGAGTTTTAGAGTTCAGTGTGGTGCTGCAGCACTGACTGAGTCTTCAGCTGAAGTAAACCCGTTTTTCTCAAGTTTATGACGGCTGCATTGTTGCTATGATGTAAGGCGGTTCAAGCGGTTAAGCTTCAATCTGTAAAACGCTGACATTTTTCATGTGTTTTCATCCAGCACTGTATGAATTGCACAACCTCTGTGTGTGGCATGTTAATATTAATTGTTGTGGTTCCACACTTTACTTACTTGTAATGTTGCTTGAATTGAAAACATGAAAAATTGTGGCCATTTCAACTAATTTTGCAATCTTGACTTTAAAAAAAAAAAAAAAAAAAGGCCGATGATCATGTGTGATATGACTTGGATGTGAAACGCTTTCACTGTTTGCTTCTGGAAAATGTTTTCATGTTCTCTCCTTAACTCTCGTCATCACGTTCGACTCCGTGCAAAGTGCACAGAGGGCCAAGGCATCGCTCAACGGAGCAGACATCTACTCTGGCTGCTGCACGCTGAAAATTGAGTATGCAAAGGTACGACTGCACTATATGACTCGGGTGGTGTTTTAAACTGTGTGGGTGTAGTTTACTTCTCATAACAGGAACACTTGAGCACAAATTTGTAAAGGAACACAGCAGCTCTGCCGGAGACGTCGCATCACGTCTAGACATTGTTTTTCATTAGGGATGTCCCGATCACATTTTTTTGCCTCAGAGTTATTTGAGTTGGAGTATCTGCCAATAACGAGTTCCAAACCGATACTTCAGCCATGCATTAATGATAATAAGACAAATCTAGTTGTCCTTTAAGTTTTTTTTATTATTTATATGGAAGTATCCAACATAATACCCTTTTTAATATGGTTCTTTTATCACAAAGTTTGTTTCAAAGCGGGTAAACAAAATAAAATCTCTATGTAGCTCATCAGTGGTGCAGCACAAAATAACCATGTAAACAAATTCAATTTAAATAAATATCTTTTTTTAGATGAACAAAGTAGAGATTTTTTTTTTTATTTATTTATTTTTTAATTTGCTTTTGTCGTTTTAAGTTTATTGTTCTTAGTCTATTTATCGTCTTGCTGGCCGATCAGACAATCCGACGCACGTCATTAATGTTGACTTTTGGCAACGCTAAAAGGAAACGTAAATTTCTTCTCAGACTCCCCCATGAATAGCTGCTGTTGTCTGCACTCTGAACGCATCCTCAACCAAAAATGTGACTGGCATGGAGTCAATTCCATTGTTGCTTCATTGTTCCACTGTCGTAAACTGTGACGTTGCAGTGTTGTTTCCGTCCGTGCAACAATATTGATGGAATGGAACTTGTTAAGCCATCATCATTCCGTTTGACGATCTCTTTGTACCGCAGGATGAATGTAAAACGTGAACATGGTCATAATTGTTGTTTTTAAGGTTAAATCCGATCATTTCCATCCGATCATCTTTAGAATCACGTGATCATCTTAACCGTTAAGCAGCCGCTCCATGTACAGAGGCTACAGTCCTCGCTGCAGCTGGCCCCGGTTCGAATCCCGCACCGGACGGCCCTTTGCTGCAGGTCTTCTCCCCCTCTCTTTATAGGGGTGATTAATTAAAGCTAACGGGTCTGTTAGTGTCAGTTTTCAACAAAGCAGCTTAATTAAGTGACTTTAAACTGATCTAACCTGCTCTGGAGCTGCTGATCAGATCATTTATTCCTGTTGACTTTTAAACGGCCTTAACTAAAGCCTGGTTTATAGTCGGTAACGCAAGACGCAAAGCAAGACGCAAGGAGAAACGCAAGCCCTTGCGCGGTTGCAAGCCCCCCATTGCGAGCTTGCGTGTGTCACCTCATTTTTCTAAACTTTACGCAAGAAAAGACGCAAGCCTACTACTTGAAAACGGCATACTCATCGATCTGACAGTATGCAGAGCGTTTACACACAGTGCACTTCACTCCTGCCAGAGTCGAAATCAGCCGGCCTGAAAAGCTGATTTCCCTTGAGCTATAAACTCTGTAAATATATAACTTTAGCAACATTTGAAACATTTTCAGGCAAGAAAGTAGTCGTTTAGACCGCCAAGGTGTTGAAAATCTGACAAAATAACGGCTATTTACAAGAAGAAGAAGCATGACTCCACTTGAAGAGGTCCTGGCGGTGAATTTCCTTTCATTGTAGTAGGCTTGTCATTGAAAAAACCCGCTACTCCACCTACTGTCCTGGCGGTGAATCGCCACACAGCACACGCAAGCGCCGGCAAAGCTAAATGAAGTATAAACGTCTCGAGCCATTTACATAAACGCAAGAAGAAAGCGCAAGGGCAGTAAAAAGAAGTATAACTCAGCCTTAACATTAAATCTTTTTATTCATCTGCATATTACAATCGATCTGCATCCATCTCGGAGAACTAAAACCTTTTTGTGTTGAGTTTTTGAGCTTGAATGACGTTTACAATAAGTCTCACATACCTGAAGACTACAGCTCCATTCATTTAAAGTGCAGCTTAAAAACAATCCTGACATGTAACATGCAGAATGATCTGAGACAATGTGCATATACATGTCAAACAAACTAATTTGGAGAGGTTTTTAACCTTCTATGGTCTTAATTAGGTTGTAATGGTACTTGTGACAGCTGTTTAAAGATTTTGTCCTTCCTGCTTTGGCTGCATGTTTGGTCATCTGATGCCACCTTTACATGATCACACACATCCAGAGTCAGAAAGCCCAGGTTAACGTACCGAGCGGGTCCCGAGTGTCGCAGTGCAACTTGTTGAGGTCTTTATTGTTGCTAGATAACCAGAAGAGACCCTGCACATGTGGAACCTGCTCCGTAGTTCAGGCCCCCGCTGCTGTTCCAGCTCTATTTGGATTATAAACGAAGCCTATAGTTGTGTAAATAGCTCAACATTTTTGTCAGCCTGCCTGAAACTCTGCTTTCTGTTTCCACAGCCAACTCGTCTGAATGTGTTCAAGAATGACCAAGACACCTGGGACTACACAAACCCCAGTCTGGGAGGACCAGGTAAGACCTCAAACACATTCTTGAGCGCCACACATTTGTTACTGATACATTTCAACACCCATAACTGCCACCATGGAGAGTTTCAGCAGGCATATTACTGGGAAGATGGACGCAACGCTCCTCATTGATCATACTACTTAGAAGCTAAAGCTTAAACTGCCTCCATTATAACGTATTGGAAGACGGGTGTTGTATTTGGATTCAAAATCTGGGTCTTGGTGTTTAAAAATAAAATCCCTGTTCTGTAAAACTACCTCTGCTGTGTGGTGGGACTGGCAGGAACGCATTTGCAGACTTGAAGATGACTGTTTGGTATCATATTTTTCACATGTTACTGTAACATAGTAATAAAGATCATATGCTTGATGCTGGTAAATGTCTTCAGGCTAGTGTTGGCATCTAGTTCTTCTGGTTTTTACTTAATGAAATGTTGACACACGCAGAGTTTCCTTCAGTTCATACCGGATTCCTTTTTTACTGGAAACGGACGCTCTTTATTTTTTTATGTCTGCATCCTGTTACAAACCCTGAGCTTTAATTACGAGATGTGCACTTCCTCACCTGCAACATCTTGTTGAGCTTGTTCCCCTTGCTGAGACTGCTTGGGCTTTTCCCCAAATTCTCAACGTTAATTTGATCTGATCAGGTAAACTCATTTAAATTGAAGGTGCTTATAAACTGTAAAGTGTGCATCTACTTGAAAATTATTAAATGTTTTTTGTTGTTGTTGTTTTTTAGAGAGAACCGGTCATAAAGAGTAAATGTTGGTGAACTGTTACTTCTCCCATAAGACTGAGCTGAAATCTGATCCGCTTTGACTCCGTGGTGGGGAGGGTTTGTCTTTAAATAAGCAGTTTAATGGCAGACAACGTGAGCACTTTTGTCCCGGGTGTCGGCAGATGGGCAACGACTCAATGATTTTGTTTACATAGTTCAGGCATGAAGATTCTGATTTGTTTTCTCTTTTGGCTCGCATCTGCTGTTCCTGCTTCCCTCACAACACATTCGAGATTTGCAGGGTTTATGGAATATGTGTTTGTGCTTTAAGAGGCAGCCACTGGATACAATCTTTGTGTTTGCACACGGCAAAGTTCTTCCATTTGCTTGCATGCAAGTTTCAGGAGGCTTTTCCGTCAGTCCCACTCAGCGGGACCTAAAATAGAAACGGCCTTTCGTTAGCTTCTGATCCTCATTTTATTTTGAGGGTAGGAAGTGAGAATAAAGGCATGGACCAGCATCAGTTAACAGGCTGTCTGTAGTCTGTGATCTCCAAAGAACACACTCATTTTGTGCTCAGAGGGAAAGGCAGATACATGCTGACATCACCACTCAGCAGTCACCACCTCAAGTTTCCCCTTCTTCAGTGAGGACACAACCACTCATACAGAGGGCCAAATGTTCCAAGATACAAGGAGAATTCCCTACAAGACACCATCCACTCAACATGACGAAGTAGGACTGATATACCACTCATTCCTGCACAAGAGCCATGAAGACACTGAGGAGTGTGGGGAGTTTTGGGCACTGAGCTACACTTAGTCCCTCCCCCCTCTTTCCCCTTCTTCCTACTGCGAATGACACATTGAAGCAGACCAAATCTTGCATCTACAGCGCTCCACTGTCAACACCAAACGGAGACTTGCACCAGAGGATGCACAACTCCACCAAAAAAAGAAGGTAGTGGCAGACATCCCTCACTGCAACAGATGACGCATACTGATACAATCTACTAAGATAACATGTTTAAGGCCCTTCATGTACTGTTGGGGCCGTGTTGCTCGTCACGCCTCGACACACACTCGACTGATCCCACAGGTGAATAGCACCACGAGTCGAGCTGTAGCCATTCACACTGGAGTCGACACAAGACAACTGATGAAGACAGGACACTGCTGACAGCACCATCAAGCACACTCAGAGCCCAGTCAGGCCCATTTTTATTTTTTTATTTTTAGTTTTATCCCATATGTATCCCTCCCACATGGAATTCAGCCTTTCTGTCTCACTCTTTCTACTTGTCTCATATTATCCTCCCACTAATTTTTTTTTTTTTTGGTTTTTTTTTTTTTGCTAATTATCCCTGTTTAGGTATCCTTTAGAGAATTTTGAAAATATATATTTATATATATATATTATGAAAGTCTCTAGAACATGTGTAACGCCTTCCATGTAATGCAGGTTTGGCAATTTGAGAGGAGCCACCCTGCCTACTGACATGTGCTCTCAGGCAGCCTCAAGGCCAACCAGTGGACGCTAAGCACTCCACTAAAATGGAACACAAAGGACGGAAACCCCCAAACAGCCCATCAATGAGCATTTCAACTTGATAAAACCCAAGAATCGAACCCGCGGTGGAGAGTTGCCCTCACCCCACTTCCAAAGAGGAATTGGATGAGAGTTTGGGATGAAATGAACTGAATGGAGAGTGTGGGAGCTGCCACAGCAAATGTCTTCCCACTGTTAATAAACATGCAGTAAGTAAATCGAGACCCTCCTCGCGAAATAACTGCACAGCACCACATGACCGCAAAGCGCAGCAACCAACATCGCCACACAAGACAGACACTCCTCTTGTCCTCATGCGGGCTTAACCCTCTTTCTGAAAGAGGCTGATGGTTGCGCTGCTGTCGACGCCTGCTTTGAATGTCGCTCAAACGTACCCCATTACACACTGATGCTGCTTCTGACGGCGGTTTGAAGCCTTGAGTAATCCATGTGTGACTTCCCAGGACTTGTGATAGTTTCTTAATCACGTTACTTACTCAGAGCGAGGGTGTGAGCTGGGCTGCGTTCACATTGCCTGGTTGGTCACCTGCAGAGGTACCAAGCCATCAGCATGTCGGTTAATTTGTCTACATTTGTTCTGAAATACTTCCAAATAAGAACAGACAGCCTTGTCATGAGTATTTTTACTGCACTCTCCTGACATTTAACTGGGACAACTTGAATTGATTCGTCCTGTAAATTGTAACTGATTAACCTGGCTTCCATTCTGATTATGTGTGATTATTGTGTACCTGTACAGATGGTGATGCAGATGGCAATGGGAGCAATGCAGGTGTGTGTGAGCGTACAAACTTTTTTTTTTTTTCCTTTTGAATTTAGTCATCTCTTACTGTCCAGAGTGAATTTGTTTGATACCCGTTTCACCTCCTCGATCATCAGCATCCACCTCATCTTTTCCATTTCTTCCTGTTTTTTAAAGGTTAACACATTACCTTTTTGGAAGGGATTGTTTTTTAAAGTTCATTTCCTTAAAGGTTATGTTACATCCTCATTCCCGCAACTAATTTTGATGAACCAAAACAATCTCTGAGATAGTTGAAGTCATTGTATGTAGCCTGGAGTGTAATGTGGGGGGAGGGCTGTACGTCTGTGCACGTATGACTCTTACAGTCTAGATGAATCAATCCTGAAACGCATGTCGACTAATATCTGGCGTCTTTTTTTTTTTTTTAAAGAGAGCCTGACAAATTTGTAGACTGGTGCACAGAGGCGGATGTTGGTGTCAAAATCTCAGTTTTCATCCCACTGTCGTGTTAACATTGTTCAAAGTCTTGTTTGATTTATGCTACTTCCTCTCTCCTCCTCCCTGTTCTAATAGAAGACGTAAATGCCAACCCCAACAAACGCCAGAGACAGCCAGCTCTGCTGGGGGACCACCCTCCAGAGTACGGTAAGACCCTCGCGTTCTTTAGAGAAAACACGCCGCAACACACATTTCTCCAAAAAAAAAAAGTCAAATAATTAGTTGTTTAAAGAGTCTTTAAGCATTTAGATCACTTGTGTTCCTTTCATGGTCCTGACTTGGAATCAGTTCTTTGTTTCCACGGCCAAAGCACAGATAAGGTGGTGCTATGATGAGCTCTGATCCAAGGACGCCTGCAAGCTGAGTTTTGAGGTTCAACCAGGTGGTCAAACCGCCATGTTTGAAAAACCCTTGCCAGTGTAGCGTTCAGTCTGTTTAATTCAACTTCTTAAACCTGAATATTAGCTCAGAAAAATGCCGCTCACGGCCTTGTTTTAATATCGCCAACTGGCATTAACAGTTCCCGCTCAAAGTGGCGTGCTTCAGTCGGGTCTGCGGTGCGTTTGGTTGGCGTTCACAAACTGTCACTGTTTAACTCGAGCCGTGCGAGGAAGACGAGACGAACGTGGATCTGTGTGGATTCACCGTCTCCCTTTGCCGAGGTCAACTACAGAAACTTGGAGGTTATCAACGGGCTGTAAACTCCTCCCGCACTGCTGCACTTTGTGCTCCATGGTTATCTCGTCATCGTTAGACTTGTGTGTTGGCATTGGATTTACAGACCAGATATTTATCTTCCTACACGTCATGCAGACATTCCTTTAGTGTTGGTATCCAGTGACGTGGGTCTGTGGTGGCTGTGGACGATCAAACTGGTTCTGAGCACTGGACCAGCTTTGGTCAAAAAGATGTCCAAGTTATGTCTCATATTTAGTAAAGGCACTAAAATTGATCCAATGGAAGTTTCTTTAATAGATTGCTTGTTTGTATTTATTTTTTGCTCCTCTCAATTGGTGTCCCTTATTCTTTAGGAGGTGGTTACCATGGTTACGATGAGAATTATGGATCGCCACCCTATGAGAGCCGTCGTATGGGTCCTCCAATGAGAGGACGTGGAGGGAGGAGCTATGGGCCGGGTTACGGACCCCCCCCGCCTCCTCCGGGCGAGTACGGTGCCCATGCCGACTCTCCGGTCGTCATGGTTTATGGGCTGGAGCCTGTCAAGATGAACGCAGACCGCGTCTTCAACATCTTCTGTCTCTATGGAAACGTAGAAAGGGTCAGTATTGCTTTGGCTGTGAAACCATTTAAAAGAACAGGTCCAGTGTAGAGAGAGAAATGGGAATGATACCACTTTTTATTTTTCCTAACCGATACTTGGATCTGAATACAGTGGAAACCGCTTATAGTGGTCACGGATATAGGAATCAACCGCTTATATAGATCAAAAGTCTTGGGACAGAATCATTTCTATACAAATGCTGTTTAAATAATTCGTTTTATAGTAATAAAGAAATCCGCTTATAATGTTAATTTTTTTGGCCATTTTATGAATGTAAACATGTGCAAAAATCATTTTAAAACTACGTGTAGCTATTTTATTTTTACTCCCTTGATTCCTTTCTGGACGTCTGCTTCTGCCTCGCTAGCTAACGTAACGAGTTGACGACACCGGGCAGCAAGCCAATCATGGCTGGAAAAAGGAAGTCATTTTCTCTGAATGAAAAACGTAGTCTCCTCGAGGCGTATGACAAATTGGCAAAAACGAGCCAACGAGATGCTGCGGCGAAGCTTGGCATTCCTCAGGTGCTTTTCCCGGGTGCCTTCGTTTTCTTTCTCCGTCGTTAGCATTCATGACTGTCTCGTATCTTAAATTAGACTGCACAAGGTAGCCTGAGGAATGCCAAGCTTCGCCGCAGCATCTCGGCTTGCTGCCCGGTGTCAACTCCGTTACGTTAGCTAGCGAGGCAGAAGCAGACGTCCAGAAAGGAATCAAGGGAGTAAAAAATAAAATGGCAAGAAAAATTAGAGGTGCACCGAAATGAAAATTTGTGGCCGAAACCGAATAATAATTAATCACTTGGCCGAAAACCGAAACCGAATATTACAGTTCAGTTAAGTTATCAAAAGTTAGATTTTTCACCATTTTTAAATATTGCTTAAATCTACGCCTTACAATAAATGTTTAAACATGTTTTTCAAAGAAAATAAATGTTTATTTGAAATCTTCAAAAGTTATTACTAATAACTATAACTAAAGATAAGTTTCATTAATTCCCATTTTCAATTCATTCTGGGTTTTTTTTCATTCATTTCATACAACAAAAAATACAACATATTATAAAAGCGTTCCAACACAAAAATGTAAAAACATGCAATATAACAAATTATCTGAGTGTCCTAGCCTGCTCCTTCAGGAACAGTGGCAGCATTTTTTGTAGTTTGTGTGTTTTGCCTTTAAGTGATATTTTAGACTGAAACTACTACGGTGAGAAGACAATTCAACTTGGCTGTAAATGCAGGAGTTTTTATTTTTAATTTATTTTGAAATGCATGCTTTTACGTGGAAACAAGTAAAACAGGAAGTAGCGTCGGTTAGCTCCGAGAGCTTCACACAGAGACCGAGGAGCACCTGTAGCGGTGATGTTACCTGCTAGTTTATTTTTATTTTATTACTCCATGCTTCGTGGTGTTTGCTGTAACTGTGTGAATGTGATGCAGAGGAGAAGTGTAAGTTAAAGAATCCTAGTTCTGACCGTGAAGATTGCCCCTGGGGAATGACTCTGCCTCAGCAGCTAAAGTGGCCAGTATTACTTTGATTATTTATTGGTACCAGCGACAATGCTAAGAATGCTATTTCTTTAATGATTACAACAACTAATGTTGTATTTTATTTTGTTTACTTGAACATTTAGTTATACGGTGTTGATGTGGCGTTAATAAACATCTGTGAAAAGAACCGGAGTCTCGCATTGAATCAATGGGCGGCATATTGGCAGAGTTTACAGATGACTTTGGTTCTGTCGACTCCGCCGTCTGGAAGTGGATAATTTTGCGTCACCACTATTCGGCCTCCGATTCGGCCACTCATTTGGCTTTCGGCCGAAAGCCGAATGTGTTTTTTTTGCGTTTTCGGCCGAATATTTTCGGTTGCCGAATATTCGGTGCACCTCTAAGAAAAATACAATAATACAAATTCGGTTTTGGTAATCAACCGCTTATAGTGTTCAAATTGGCTCTGGACCAACGTGATCACTATAAGCGGTTTCCACTGTACTTGCTGGTACCGATACTTGGAAGTCGGTCTCACTAGCCTAAACACCCCTAGCTGCCAATCTAAAAAAAAAATAAAAAATACAACAAAAATGACAAGCGGTCTTCATGCAATAAATTGGTGTCGGTTAACTGTAACGAGTATATTAGAATAGTATCGTGCATCCCTAGAATTCTTCTTCAAAAAGGTCCAATGTCTCATCTTTTTGTCATGAAAAGCATTTTTTCTTCTAGAAACGGTTGCTCTTAAAGAGGAGAGGTCGACACTTTCTTCATGCTGTTAACTTGCTTTAAATTTTGTAGGTTTTAGTTATCTTCAGGGCACAGAAAGTCCAACTGAGAAAGGATTATTAGCTAAAGCCATCTATCAACTGAAGACTTTAAAAGACAAACAAAGTTGGCAGAGGAGCTTTCCGTTGTTGTTGTTTGGTTTTACTCTCTTGTACTCTGAACTGAGAGCAACTGTTTAAAACGAACTGCAGAGGCAAACTGGTCAAACCTGTTGGTTCTCCTTCCTTAAGGTGAAGTTCATGAAGAGTAAACCCGGGGCTGCCATGGTGGAAATGGGAGACTGCTATGCTGTCGACCGTGCCATCACTCATCTGAACAACAACTTCCTGTTTGGGCAGAAACTGAACGTTTGGTGAGTTCAACCTGTTAACGGAGGAGGCGGCATGGTGTTGGACTCCCTTTAGCCTGAAGCGTTTCTCAGCTTCTGTTTTTGATTTCTAAAGGGAAATCATTTGAAAATTATCTCTTCCTGCAGTGTATCAAAGCAGCAGGCGATCGTACCGGGTCAGTGCTATGAGCTGGAGGACGGCTCGAGCAGCTTTAAAGATTTCCACGGCTCCAGGAACAACCGGTTCACCTCCCCAGAACAGGCAGCTAAAAACCGCATCCAGCACCCGAGCAACGTGTTGCACTTCTTCAACGCTCAGCCCGACGCCACACCGGAGGTCTTCTCTACGGTGCGTTCGGACATGAGAGGCGTTTTACTCACTTCTGTGTGTTTTCTGTGGAAATGTTTCTCATGCATTTCAAACGTGTGTCTTACAGATTTGCGAAGAGATTGGCGTCAAGACCCCCGTTAACGTCAAAATGTTCACGGGGAAAAGTAAGCCGTTTGATTTTTGAGTGCTGAACAAGAAGTAACTTTTGTTTTTATATGGATGGAGCGACGGATATTCTTTTAGTAGCTCCTAATCTTGACATATTTCTGGCTCCTCTAACCTGCAGGTGGTGCAGCTCCCAGTGATCGCAGTGCTTCAGGTCTGCTCGAGTGGGAGTCCATCAACGACGCCATGGAGGCTCTGGCCTTGATGAACCACTACCAAATGAAAAATCCAGGTCTGTATCGGATGAGTAAAGACAAAGGAATGTCATATGTGCATCCTGTATCACAATTTGGTCCGATTGTGATGCGGAGACCTGACCTTGTACCTCTATGGCTTTATTTTGGGGGGTGTAAAGACAAACGGTCATTACAAACTGCTTTTCCAGTATTTTCTCAGTTTATTTTTATCTCGATGTTGTTGGGCGTATCTTGGTTACTTCCCTCCACTTTGTTCTCGGTATGTGTGAACTGTTGACCGTCTTATTTGACAGAATGCAGACTGTTTATAAAGGGGGAAAAAAAACACAGCTTTAGGGCATCATCAGAGTAGCTCAAAGGCGTGTCTGTTTGGTATCTTTTCACTTCAGTGTGAAGCACAATCGATGCCTTGTTAAGTTACGTTTGGTTTATTTTGCAACTGGAACAACTTGTCTGCTTCAGTCATTTAAATGCTGCACCTACTCGATGGTTTGGATCCACTCATTGAGATGGGTAGCAGGGGCCCAGTTTGAATTTAGTCTAAAACTCTGAGCTTTCATATATTTAAAGGGTCATTGCAGGTTTTTGACAGATAGAGCTGCGTTGTTGCAAACCGAGGCCAGATTCGGGTCCAGCTGTGTGTGCACATGTCTGTAGGGTTTTTGTTGTTTAATCGTTGCCTAACATTTCATCTCTTTCTCCCTCCAGCTGGACCCTACCCCTACACCTTGAAACTGTGCTTCTCCACTGTTCAGCACGCCAACTGAGTGCATTTTGTAGCAGGAAGAGAAAGATTGGTCCGTCATTCCTATGTTCACATGTACTTTGACCCCGACTGCTTGCAACCCACCTGAAGAAATTTGATTTTTCAAAAAAAAAAAACTTCCTTAACTGTGAAAATTAAACTTCACGGTTTAAGAAAATAATAATAATAATTGATCCCAGATGTTCAAATGACCTCATTTTTGATATACTGAACTGCATATTAATAAATGACAGGCATTTAAATTTGACATCATGCCCCAGATATGTTAACGAGCATCAGTTCCTGTGTGTCCTCAACATTAAGTTGTCCTTTTTACTTTTTGTATTCTGCTCATACAGTAACCTGACGCGGCATATTTGAAAGAAGTGGTTTTATGCTCAGGTGGTTCAGAGGCAGTGGACAACGTGGTTTTTGTAAAAGTTGTCTTTTTGAACTTTTATTATATCATTTTTCTTTTGTGTTATTTTAATTGCTGACTGTTAGGTTATGTGTCTCCATGTCTGATGATGGAGAAATGTTTTGTTCTAAGAAAATAAAAAACAAAAACTCAATTACAACCTTTGTCTTGTACTTCCATTAAGATTCTAGTTTTCTGTGGTTTAGTTTGGCTCCACGAGGGTCTTTCAAACCTTAACGTTATTATTAGCCTATGAAAAGCAGGTTGGGGACCTGTTATGGTATCACTGCTGTATGTAAAAATGGGATCTTAACAGCTTTAACTAATGTCAAATGTATGGGTTAGGTGGGCAAGACTTTTACAGGTACTTATAAAAAGCTGATGGGTTGTAACCCAGCAGAGTCACCAGAGGTTATTCATATATTTATTGAGGCATACAATTCAGGGAGTATCAAAGGACTAATGATCGACAGGAAATGGAGTTGGACATCGTGATAACCGGACGTGGTTGAATGCCTGTGAAACTCCACCAACTCCTGGATTTGGAGAAACTTTGTTGGAAAAACCTCATTTCACTGGTACACATCTGGCCTGTTGGAGAGACTCTGGAGAGGTTTTGCTGATCAGGCCCAAGTTTTTTGGTTTTGCCCCCAATCCATATTTTCTGGAGGTAAGTGGAAACATAACATACATTCATGTATACATGCATACTTATATACATTCATGCAAACATACATGCATACAAACATACATATTTACATGCATACAAGCAAACATACATATATACATGCATGCAAACATACATGCATACAAACATACATATTTACATGCATACAAGCAAACATACATATATACATGCATGCAAACATACATGCATACAAACATATATATTTACATGCATACATGCATGCAAACATACATATTTACATGCATACATACATACATACAAACATGCATATTTACATGCACACAAGCAAACATACATGCATGCAAACATACATATTTACATGCATACAAACATACATGCATATATACATGCATGCAAACATACATGCATGCAAACATGCATGCAGACATACATGCATACAAACATACATATTTACATGCATACAAACATACATGCATACATATATACATGCATGCAAACATACATATTTACATGCATACAAACATACATGCATATATACATGCATGCAAACATACATGCATGCAAACATGCATGCAGACATACATGCATACAAACATACATATTTACATGCATACAAACATACATGCATACATATATACATGCATGCAAACATACATATTTACATGCATACAAACATACATATTTACATGCATACAAACATACATGCATACATATATACATGCATGCAAACATACATATTTACATGCATACATACATACATGCATACATATATACATGCATGCAAACATACATATTTACATGCATACATACATACATACAAACATGCATATTTACATGCACACAAGCAAACATACATGCATGCAAACATACATATTTACATGCATACAAACATACATGCATACATATTTACATGCATGCAAACATACATATTTACATGCATACAAACATACATGCATACATATATACATGCATGCAAACATACATATTTACATGCATACATACATACATACATACAAACATGCATATTTACATGCATACAAGCAAACATACATGCATACAAACATACATATTTACATGCAAACATACATATTTACATGCATACAAGCAAACATACATGCATGCAAACATACATATATACATGCATGCAAACATACATATTTACATGCACACAAACATACATGCATACATATATACATGCATGCAAACATACATGCATACATGCATGCAAACATACATGCATATATGCATGCAAACATACATATTTACATGCATACAAACATACATACAAACATGCATATTTACATGCATACAAGCAAACATACATGCATACAAACATACATATTTACATGCAAACATACATATTTACATGCATACAAGCAAACATACATGCATGCAAACATACATATATACATGCATGCAAACATACATGCATACATGCATGCAAACATATATGCATACAAACATACATATTTACATGCATACAAACATACATGCATACATATATACATGCATGCAAACATACATGCATACATATATACATGCATGCAAACATATATATTTACATGCATACAAACATACATGCATACATATATACATGCATGCAAACATACATGCACACAAACATACATATTTACATGCATACATATTTACATGCATACATATATACATGCATACATATTTACATGCATACATATATACATGCATGCAAACACATATTTACATGCATACATATATACATGCATACATATTTACATGCATACATATATAAATGCATACAAACATACATGCATACAAACATACATATTTACATGCATACATATATACATGCATGCAAACATACATGCATACATATATACATGCATACATATTTACATGCATACATATATAAATGCATACAAACATACATGCATACAAACATACATATTTACATGCATACATATATACATGCATGCAAACACATATTTACATGCATACATATATACATGCATGCAAACACATATTTACATGCATACATATATACATGCATGCAAACACATATTTACATGCATACATATATACATGCATACATATATACATGCATGCAAACACATATTTACATGCATACATATATACATGCATGCAAACATACATGCATGCAAACACATATTTACATGCATACATATTTACATGCATACATATATACATGCATGCAAACACATATTTACATGCATACATATATACATGCATGCAAACACATATTTACATGCATACATATTTACATGCATGCAAACACATATTTACATGCATACATATATACATGCATGCAAACACATATTTACATGCATACAAACATACATGCATACATATATACATGCATGCAAACATACATATTTACATGCATGCAAACATACATGCATACATGCATGCAAACATACATATTTACATGCATGCAAACATACATGCATACATGCATGCAAACATACATATTTACATGCATACAAACATACATATTTACATGCATGCAAACATACATGCATACAAACATACATATTTACATGCATACATATTTACATGCATACATATAGGCAAGGCAAGGCAATTTTATTTATAGAGCACAATTCATACACAGGGCAATTCAAAGTGCTTCACAGCTACATAAAATCACAAGAAGGCAATAAAATCATTAAAAAGAAATAAAAAATAAAATAAAGAAATTAAAAACCCATTAAAATAATCATTAATTAATTAAAAAGGAAAGAGTGCAGATAAAATACTTTAAGGTGTCATATGCACAGCTAAATAGAACTGTTTTCAGCCTGGATTTAAACATTGTCAGAGCTGAGGCCTGTCTCACATCTTCTGGAAGGCTGTTCCAGATGTTAGGAGCATAAAACTGAAACGCAGCCTCACCTTGTTTAGTCCTGACTCTGGGCCCCAGCAGCAGACCCCTCCCTGAGGTTCTCAGAGCCCGAGTTGGTTCATATGGCTTTAACATGTCAGAGATGTACTTTGGTGCTACACCATGAAGAAACTTGTACACAAGTTTAAAAGTTTTAAAGTCTATTCTCTGAGCGACAGGAAGCCAGTGCAGAGACCTGAGCACTGGACTAATACGGTCGTATTTATATATACATGCATGTAAACATACATGCATACAAACATACATGCATACAAACATACATAAATATTTACATGCATACATATATTCAAACATACAAACATAGATTTATACATATTTACATGCATACATTCATGTATACATGCAAACATACATATTTACATGCATACAAACATACATTTATACATATTTACATGCATATATACATGTATACATGCAAACATACATACATCCACATTTACATGCATGCAAACATACATGCATACAAACATACATATTTACATGCATACAAGCAAACATACATGCATACATACAAACATACATACAAGCAAACATACATGTTTGTAAGGTGTCAGTTCTGGTATTGTTGGATCTCAGCGCTGCATTTGACACTGTGGATCACAGTGTACTGCTGAACAGGTTGGAAACCTGGGCAGGACTCAGCGGGACAGTCCTAGAATGGTTCAGGTCCTACTTGGAGGAGCGGAGTTATTTTGTGACTATTGGAAGTAATCAATCTGATCGAGTGGCTATGACACGTGGAGTTCCTCAGGGGTCAGTTCTTGGACCCCTTCTGTTCACTCTATACATGCTGCCTCTGGGTCAAATTCTGAAGAACTCTAAAGTCAACTACCACAGCTATGCAGATGACACACAGATATATCTCGCACTGTCTCCATATGACTGCAGTCCTACAGAGTCTTTGTGCGACTGCTTAGAGCAAGTCAAAAAGTAGATGAACCTAAATTTCCTTCAGTTAAATCAAGAAAAAACTGAGGTCATTGTGTTTGGCAACAAAGAGAAGAGGTTTGCTGTCAGTAAACATCTTGAGTCACTGTCTCTAGAAACTAAAGACCAAGTCCAGAACCTCGGCATGCTGATAGACTCAGACCTGACCTTCAACAATCATATCAAATCAGTCACCAAATCAGCCTTTTATCAACTTAAGAACATATCCAGAATGAAGGGTTTCATGTCCCAAACAGATCAGGAGAAGCTGATTCATGCTTTCATCTCCAGCAGACTTGACTACTGTAACGGTCTTCTGACTGGACTCCCCCAAAAGAGTCTCAAACAGCTGCAGCTCATTCAGAACGCTGCAGCCCGAGTTTTAACCAGAACAAAGAGATCACATCACATCACCCCAGTTCTCAAGTCTTTACATTGGCTCCCGGTCAGATACAGAATAGATTTTAAAGTTCTGCTACTCGTCTTTAGGTCCAGAATACATGAATGACATGCTGGTAGAGTATAAACCCAGCAGAGCTCTGAGATCTACTGACTCAGGTCAGATAGTGGAGCCCAGAGTTCAAACTGGACCCGGTGAAGCAGCTTTTAGCTGTTATGCTGCACACAACTGGAACAAACTACCAGCAGAACTGAAATCAGCCCCAACTGTAAGCACTTTTAAATATACATGCATACACATGCATACATACAAACATATTTACATGCATACCGGGTACATACAAACATATTTACATGCATACATACAAACATATTTACATGCATACATACAAACATATTTACATGCATACATACAAACATATTTACATGCATACATACATACATATTTACATGCATATTTACATGCATACATGCATACATACGTTTATTTATTTATTTATTTTTACATGCATACATACAGTATATACATACGCACCTGTATATATTTTACGTTGGAAGAGCATAAAATCTTCCATTAAATCCTTCGTCAAACGCAGCTTTGGTTCCATCTAGTGGTCAATATGGTGAACTGTATTGACCACTAGCACTGCAGCCCGTGTGCACAAGTTACTCATAACAATAAAAAGTAACTCATAACAATGTATAAAAAAAATACTTTAAACACTAAAGGGGACGGCTCATAAACTAAATTCTAATTAAAGACGAGTTTGTAACACTTTAAGGTCTGATAAGAAGTCCTTGTTGCACCAATTGCATAAAATAATGGCATTCTTCATCATTGATATACTGATTGTACTGCACCAAGCGTGAGCCTCCTCAGCCACCGTAGGAGGCTGTTTAGAAATAGCTAAGCTAGTCAGAGAAAGGTTACTATCAGTTTTTAAGTCAATTTAAGTCAATACGTTTGATTTAATTTTCTCCTAAAACAAACAGCATTTATTTCCCCGTTTTTTGCCCGTTTGTTGGAGGGAAATTACCGAAGACTTTTTCGGTAAGACAGCTGTCAATAACCAGCCAGAGTTAGCATTTTCAGGTTCAAAGCTAAGGTTAGTGAACAGGAGAGGTGGATTAATTCTGTCTGATTGGTGCAGTTTTATTTCAAAGCTAAGGTTAGTTAACAGGTGAGGTGGATTAATTCTGTCTGTTTGGTGCAGTTTTATTGATCGTTAAAGAATCCGGAGACTGCTGCGTTCAAAGGGCGATGTTGTCAGTCATTGTCAGGTCAGCTCTCCCCAAATGTAAGTGTCACTGTTTTGTGTGTTTGTCAGCGGTTTGATGTGTTTTTAGATTTAAATGTGCTATAATGAGTGAAGGGTTTAGATGTTTGTCACCCGTGTTAGCTCGCTCTAGTTTGTAGATGAAAATGAATGTAGGTGATGAATAAAAAAAAGTCTTTTAGGTGTATGTAGGTGAAAGGTCATCAGTGCAGCTTCAATAGTTTACGCAAGATTGGTTTGCAGAGTTTTCCAGCTGAGCTCTAAAATTTATTTTACAATACTTTAGACTTTTGAGCAGTAATATAAAGAGGATTCACTCTTCTCATTGGTTAGTAGTCTTTAACAACGAAGGTCACCTGGATTAAAAGTTTGTTTTCCAATGTAATAATCCAAGAACCACAAATGTTCATCTAACAAGACAAAATTTAGGGATTATTTGAAGTATTTTGACGATTGATAGATTTGAGAAAAATATGAATTTACGGTGGTAGTATTATCAAAAACTGTAGTACTGAACTGAAAGTGTTATTTATAAACTGAAAGAAAATACAGTTTAAATATCTACAACATGAAATCAATTATATGGATACAGTAATCAGGTTACTGTAAATTAGGTTCCAATAATCAGATTACAGTAATTTTATTGTAATCAGATTACAGTCATTTTATTGTAATCAGATTACAGTAATCAGATTGCAGTAATAAGGTTCCAATAATCAGATTGCAGTAATAAGGTTACAGTCAGTGGGGTCACATGGCACTGTAAAGAATCGGATTAATGACTAAATAACAATAAGACTAAGTTATTAAGTTCATGTATACACCTTAGTTTGACTAAAAATTGGACCAAAGAAACAAACAACGCAATGGAGAATGCACTGTTGTACATCGAGTTTGTGCAACAAGCAGCTCATCACAGACCAAATGTAGAGGGACGTAGCTTCATCTTGCTCTGCGTTCCCCATCTTTCTCCAATGCCCGAGTTTGTTGTTGTTGTTGTTGTTGTTGAAGAGGTCAACAGGAAGTGGCTCTATTAGCAATAATTGAAATGGGTACAGCGCCACCTATCGTATCATATCATGACTTACTTTGTGCCAATGATTCGACTCACTCACCGCCATATATACTTGGATAATTACCCTTGCTCAAATAAGGAGCATAATCCAACTACAGCTATAATCAAATTAATCTCATCATGTAGACCCACTGAGTAATAATTGGATATGACCCATGCAGGATTGTAATAAACTATTTTCCCAAGAGTTTAACCACCTGAATGATTGTCTGGATTTTATATTTCAATATTAGGTTTGTAAAATGGTGACATAAAACTGATCATTTCAGTTTTTGAATGCATTTTAATCTTTGACCAAACATCTAATTTACTTGTGTTTATATATCTTATATATCTAATTTTATAACTAGAGTTAACAGAGTTAACAGATCGCAACGATGAGGTAAAAAGTATTTTATAGCTCCAAGAAATGAACAAATGCAGATCTGTTTTTCATGCATTGCGGTGTAAAATATTCTGGATTTGAGTAAAAACGTATCATTATTTTAAGTATTGATCAAACTGGTAATTATATCTTTGATTTATTGATTGTGTTTGATGAAAAGACTCAAAAATAGCAAAAAACAACCAGTTGTTGATTAGTGAACCGATTCATTTCAGTTTACTCATGTAACAAAAGCCACCCCAGGCCAGTTTAATGCATTTCAGTCTGATTTAGTTACTTTGTACCTGATGATGTTGTTTTCATTCTGTTCCTGCCTCTCAGACGGGAGGTTGTGGCTGCCCGCTCAGGCTGCGGTCAGGACCATGGCGTCTTCAGGTGGAGCCACCCCTCCGTACACCACTCTGGCCATCAGTCGCCCTGCAGAGTCCATCACGCACGTAGAGCTACACCGGCCTGAGAAACGCAACGCAATGAACAAAGCTTTCTGGAGGCAATAATCACTTTATATTCAAAATTATACATCACACAAAGCGTTTGATTAATCAGGAGGTGCATGCACAACAATATTCCCCTATGAGACGATATCCAAGTTATGATGTGCGCCTGAGTTGCAGATATGATATTCCTGTTACAGAGTGTAGTCTGATTGATTACTCTTGCGTAATTGCAATGTTTGCAGGCATCCAAAGCCTTCATTATATCGAGCTTTCTCAAAACACGGAGAATTAACCCACTCAGGTTTCACCCTTCTCACCTTTTTGACGCGATATTGTCCCCATATTAAAAGTTAAAAGCCATCTGCGCGGTCTTGTTTAGGCCGTCGGAAACATCCTGGGTTGGGACAAACTTAAGTGTAGGCCCTATTCGTATTTCAAAACATGCATTTTAGTACAAGACACGATTTCGGTTATTGCACAGCCCTTGACACACCAACAAATCTCAGACAAACCTCGACCAAGCAAGAGCGCATCAGGACACGTAGCCTGGCTACAAACAGCCCTTGCCCTGACAAAGTTTTCAAACTTTGCCAGCCTATGAAACGACGGGCAAGAGTGAACGAGCAGCAACGCCTCTGTGAAATAAGTTTACATTCATTGTCTATCTCGCCTGATATGCATCATAAACACTGACGAATCTTCACCTGCAACACCAGCGACGTCTTTCATCGCTCGTTACACTGTAACAGACTGCAGACCGCCAGCGCAGTGTGTGGGAGCGGAGCGGATTCAACAGAGTTGCTATTCATCAATGGGGGCTGATCGCAAGCGCATTCATACCAGAAGTGAAAGTCTTTGGTTAGGAGAATGCCATGATATAAAATGATAGTTTTTAGCAAAAGCGGCGTTTGCACTTTCTCTACTTTTTTAAAGTGGTGGGGACAAATCTGCTCGTCAGACAAAGTGCCGGGGACGCGTCCCCACCGTCCCCGGCAGAAATGACGCGCCTGCTCAGAAGGCTCGAGGTGCTCCACACATGCTTCAGAATAACATCTTTCTGCATGTGTTTATTTTCTTTTTTTCCTAAAAACATTAAGTATTAAACTGCTGTCATTTGCATATTTTTCTTTTTCTTTTGTCAGACGGCTGAACGTGTGAGAAATCCTAATTGAAAACCGGCCTGTTTAAAACATTTCCAGACTCTCGCTCTGCTCTAATAAAATCATAATATCATAACTGGATCGTCGGCACCGGAAATCATCATTCAAATTACTTAAAGATGACATGCAGCTACACTTGCATGTCAGATGAAAGTCAGAAGCAGCAGGATGTCTCCAGCCTTTCCTCACAGTCCACAGCGCTGCAGCGTCGGACAGTCGATAACTCTTTTTCCCATCCCGGGCATCCTGGCGTAAGGCCCGGTTAAATGACCCCGTGGAATTGTAACCGTAGCTCTTCTCAGCTGTGCTCGGTGCTGCCAGATCACAAAACAAGCAAAGGTTTTCTTAAAAAAGCCCAAAGAGAGTTCATATCTGAGCAGCACTAACTGGAAGTCCTGTTCTTTCTCTTCCAGTGAGATGGTGGAGTGCTTTAATGAGATCGCTGATGACCCAGACTGCAGAGTTGTGGTGGTTTCTGGAGCTGGGAAGATCTTCACAGCTGGTGGGTGTCGAGCATTTCCAATGCCCGCTGCTCACTCTGTGTAGCTGCATTTAATCTCTGTGTTGCTCTCCAGGCATTGACCTGATGGACATGGCAAGCGATGTGCTCCAGCCGCCAGGCGACGACACGGCCAGAGTCTCCTGGAACATCAGAAAAATTATCAGGAAGTACCAGGAGACGTTCTCCGTCATAGAGAAGGTCAGAGCTGTTATCGCTCAGACAGATGAGAAGCCGACGGAGCTTCATGACAACAGCGAGGTGCTTTTCCCCCTTTAAAATTCTCATTCTTCTTTTAGTGTCCAAAGCCGGTTGTGGTGGCAGTCCACGGCGCCTGTGTTGGAGGAGGTAGGACGTCCTCTTCATATTGTTATTGTATAACCAGATTAGGGCTCGTATTACAAAGTGAGGTTAGTGGATGGTGTTAACCAGCTCTCAGAGCGGGTCAAGTTTGAGTTAAACCGGCTGAAACCAGTTCTATTAGAAAATACAGTCCTCTCCCCCTTAGTTACGCTGCTTTGGCCTCCACTAAACAGCATTTTTGTGAGAGATATATGATGTCAGCAGAGGGAAGTGCTGATCTAATTCAAATCATTAAAGCTGGAAGTAATATTTTTTTCTTCCTACCTTGACGAGGAGGTAAGATGCTGCTGTTAGTGTGTTAGAATTATAAAAGCATGTTTAACTTGCTTTGTAGCAAAGGCTGCTGGTTCAATAACTGCAGACGGCATCCAGAGATACTGACAGAAAAGCTAAAATAACACATCTGGAAGCCATGGTGTTTTCTATAAAGTAAACTGAGCCTGGTTCCTAAATGACTTGACTAGTTCTCTGCCGTCATATTTTGTTTTCTTCCTGAAGGATGGCTTCATTTAAAATGAATGTTTCCTACTAACCGCCCTGTAAAAATGGTTCATTTCCAGTCTAATAAAAGCTGGTGAATTATCAGTATTTTAACCTGTCTGATCATAATACACTTTGGGTATCTTTGGGCTATAAAACACGTTATTGTAACCAAAGTTGCTCTGATTCAGGATCAAAACTGGTCATCAGCTGAACTGCAGTCAAATTTAAGGCTCCTGACAAACACAGAGGGGAGTTATAACACCAAACCCAGCCTGACATCCCTTAAAGGCCTCACATGTGTAGGAGGGTTTATTCATCTTTAAATGAAAGGGCAAAAAAGACATTCCCCATCTAGCTTTGCATATGCTCACACTTCTAGTCCAGAGATTAGTCCTGACCTGCTGTAGTCTGCATAGTGTCGAGAGTTCCTGTGTTTCTCACACAGATGAACACAAGCAGCAAGGAAACGGTAAATCCAACACCTGTAGCAAACTGAAATGAGCAGCACAGCTCTTACGATGAGAAGAAGTCGGTAAGTTTGAAGTAAATCAAGAGCTGTGTGTCTTTGGTTTGAGCCGAGTTGATATTTGAATTGAACTGCACCAGAGTTTGTTTGGAAGCGGACTGAGACCCAGGTGTCTTATCTGTGTCTGTTCGATTGTTTGGATTGTTCAGGGGTCACATGTCTTTATATGATCAGCACTAATGAAGCGAACACACCAGGGTTTGTTTTAAATAAAGCGTGAACACACCCTTAAAGCTATGTACTTATATGTTATAACGGCTGAATTTATTTACCTTGAATGTTTAGGTTCTATCTCCAGTTTGTTATCATATTGTTGACATTTCATCGGTGTAAAATCTGTGTGAACATGCCTGTAGCTGATGATCCTGGCTGTGCAGTACGCCAGATGTTTTCCTCCTTTTGGCCGAGGAGGAGAATGAACAGGCCCGTAGGTCCTTATGGGTTTGTGTAAAATAAAGTTCTCTTCGGCAGGCGTGGACCTGATCACAGCCTGTGACATCCGCCTGTGCACGCAGGACGCCTGGTTCCAGGTTAAGGTAAGTTGAGGAAAACGTTATCTGGAAAACATGGAGCAGATAACTGATTCCATCTCAAGTGAATGAAAGTTATTTTTAAAATTGAACTAAAAGATGCAAACGGTAGATTTCCTCCACTCTTGGGTTTTACTCCCACGTTGGTTTGTTGTTTTTTGTACTCTGTAAACTTTAATTTATTCATTCCTGTTGGGACACTGAGGTGCAGCTTTATCTTGAGTTTGTGAATGCCAAGGTTACCGTTTTAATGTTGTGGAAGAATAGTTGAGAAACAAAACGTGTTTTCTTATGTCTGAAATGAGTCGTTCAGTCGAAGCTTTTACTCATTTTCGGCGTCTGTGTTGCAGGAGGTTGATATCGGGCTCGCAGCAGATGTTGGAACTCTGCAAAGACTTCCTAAAGTCATCGGCAGCCGCAGGTAAACTTAAAAAAACAAAAACAAAGAACGTTTGAAGGCGAGTTAATATCTGCTGTAAAGACTGTGTGTGGCGTACATGGGATTTACTGTTTTGTATTTAAGACAGAGGTAATTATAATAAATCCTGTAAAGCCATTTTTCAGGTGCTCAGTCCGTATCATGATGTTATATTGAGTCTTATCTCTTCAGTCTAGTGAACGAGCTGGCTCTCACCGCCAGGAAGCTGTTCGCCGATGAAGCCAAGAGCAGCGGACTGGTCAGGTATGGAGGCTCCTCAACATCTGCAACGCAGCTGCTGTTCGTAGTGAGGTCAGAAAAATGAGCTACATGTTACTGACCGCTGCAGCTGTCACATCAGTAACACACAGAGAATAAACTGCCTGATTTCCAACGCCTGCAGCTTCAGGCTCGTATTTCTGAAGCTGTGTTTATCAGATCTGATCATATTCAGGCAGGTGTTGTGGGAAAGTTTTAGTGGCTCAGCATTTGACGGCTTTCTGTTATGCAGGACAGTCTCAATAAAGCTGTTAAAACATCTAGATTAATTCATACTAAATAGCAAGTGATGTGATAATTAGAAGCAAATACTTATCTATCAAATAGTTAGACTTGTACAAAAGAAAATGATCACTATTCTATAATCATGTCAAATGATCCCAATCCTTTCGTCTCCAGCCGAGTGTTTGCAGATAAGGAAGCCATGATGGCCGGCGCCCTGGAGATGGCCGGCGAGATGGCCGGCCGCAGCCCCGTGGCTGTGCAGGGCACCAAAATAAACCTCATCTACGCCAGAGATCACAGTGTAGCTGAAGGACTGGACTACATGGTGAGGACCTTTCTAGATTTCCATTATTTTTGGTTCCTTTCGGTAAATGTTTACAGGTACTAAAGTAACTTTATTACTCCAGCGATTCTGGATCACCAACGAGAAGCAAAGTTATCACTAGATCAGTGTCACAAGCTGTGGAAACTAATATCTGACTGTTAAGACACAGTATGGGTATGCAGTGATGGATTAACTGAACCAGAACTGTCAGGGATGAAGGAATCAGGCAAGAAAACCTACATAGCGATAAACTCTCCAAAGCTTTGTAATAGCAGATTCATAACAAACTAATTGTAAGGGCTTGTGTCTGCAGAATCCTGTGAGAGGACTCTTATCTAGTTATCTGTTGGTAGATTAAGATCTGATCCTCTGAGTTACCATGGCGATGTCTCCTGTGGGACCAAAAAACCTCAATGTGTGTTATAGGCCTCTCAAAGACCTGTGGATACAAGAGATTATCAGCGAGTTATGCAAAGAAAGGCACGACTTTAACAGTTGAAATTAGACTGTTTTGGGAATGGTTTGTTAATAACTTCATTGAGAATTGTCTCCTGCACAGATTACAGTAATCTAGTTTCTTTTCTACTTTAATATTCTTGAGATTACTGAAGAAGTTGTGATGCACCTACTTAAAACGCCCTGAAGCTGCCTTCTTCCCTTGATTACCCTTTTCCCTCTTTTCCAGGCCACATGGAACATGAGCATGCTTCAGACTCAAGATGTGATGAAATCAGCTCAGGCCTCAATGGAGAAGAAAAGTCCAAAAACGGTGACTTTCTCCAAACTTTAGAGTTCAGCTCAAAGAGCAGCTGCTGTTTACTCTGCCACTGTGGCCTTGTTTGTGGGAAGATGAACCATGAGATGTCCCGTCTTTACTGGGCTGGAAACGCCAAAACAAATCTGTGGTATTCTGACTGACTGGAAAAAAAACAATCCTGATATTTAAACTTACAATCTAACCCAGTTCTGATCCAATGTATCCATCATGTTTGTTTTTCATCTACTTTTGTAAACGATTAAAAGATTTAATGTTTTATTAAAGTCTTCTAAAAACATGACACGAGCTGTTTGTTCACATTTGCAACTGGAATTATTTTCAGAACAAAACGTAGGTTAAATAACTTAAATTCTTTATTAATTAAATTACAGTTAAAATAAGAAATTACAAATTAAAAGACATTCAACGTCGGTCACTGTTGAGTCTGCTTGGAACGAAGCTTCTGTAACGTTTTCTGTGGAGAGAAAAACACTTTATTAGCTCAAAGTTTCGATGATCAGTGGCTGTAGATCTCTAACGTGCAAGTTGTACCTTGTGAAACTCCTTCGCCTTGAGTCGGTTCTTAGCATAATCTTCCTGTCTGCTCCTGATGGCTCTCTGGTGCTTCACCTCCTCCAGCTGCTCGTACAGCCTGCAGGGACACGATGGCACAAAGATCCGTTTACAGGGTGAATACCGACGGTGTCGACGTTTATACCGTCCAAGCAGTACCTCCGAGTTCTGTGGTGCATCTTGGAAAGATGAAGTTTCCTTTTCTCAGGTGTGCAGAGCTTCACCTCATCCACCTTTTTCAAACTGGAATCACTCACTGAGGGAAACAAAACGATCAAAAACCGTTTTACAGGATGCTGAATTATGACCATTGATAGTTAATGTTGCTCAAGATCATGTCAGAGCAGTACAGATAAAAACAGAAGACCCGACAGGATCTGATGGGTTCAGGATCACACTGAAACTCAAAGCTGTTGCCACCAACTACCAATTGGCCGTAACCTTTCAATGTGTGAGGTAATGCGTCTCCTTCTCTTTTAAGGAGTCGTGGTTACTCAGCGGGGGGCAGTGGGGGCCCCATTGCCACTACACCTTTATCCCTAAAAGAAATATGGCAGAGTGGAAGGTCTCTTAATCACATTTTAACTACTGATTTTATCCATTGTTCTTATTTCTTTCTTTGTTTAAAATTTAAATCATGCTTTTTATTTCTACTGTTTTAATGCATCTGTAAAGCACTTTGAATCGCCTTGTAGTTGAATTGTGCTGTACACATAAACTTGCCTTGCCTCTGTGTCAAACAGTCTTAAGAGAAAAGAGATGAGAAGAGGTTCATTCATTCTTATTTTTCCCACCACAGTAACGGTGTACCTGGTGGGGGAAGTTGTGGCTTTTTCTGTGCAGCTTGCCCTCCATTCGACTTGTTGGTCTTAGGCTGAGGCTCCGGCTTAGTTTTTGGCGTCGAGGTGACCGTCTCAGCTCCTTTAGCTTTAGGCTGGTCGCCTTTGGATGGGCCTTGGATCTCACAGCGGCTCTTTGCTCGCGTCCTTTTGGCCTTGATTTCCTCCACCCTGCGGACCGATCTCTGAAGGAGAGCGCTGCGCTTCTGCTGGCAGACGTCCTGCAGACTGGAGCCCCACTGAAACTCCAGGACCGCCACTGAACATGAGTGGACAGCTTCATCATTCATTTCATACTGTGGCTAAAACAGTAGTGATCAACTGCTTCCTTTTCAGTCGTTTACATTTAAAAATCAGAAGCAGTTTCTACAATGTCAGATATCATTGACGTATATTCAGTTTGATTGTACCTCGATGTGTTGGCCACTCATTCTCTGGAGTCTTTACTGCTAATTCAAACCCCTAGAAGACAAATGTATCCACAGAGGTCAGAAATGTACTTGCACCACAAGTCAAATTCAAAGTCACAGCTTCTGAGTACAGTTACTTCAGTCTCTCTGCCTTCCTGTTTGTCCCCGTCGACGCCCTCTGTAGGTGCATCTTCCTCCTCTGTAACGGTCGTCTCCTGGTCTGGCAGCGTGGTGTCCGTCAGGCTCACTAATGTGATCTCCGACTGCTCAAGGATCCCCTTCTCTGTGGCTGCTTCCTAATACAGAAAAAGAACATAAGCACATAAAGTCAGTTAATTATTAAAAACACCCAACTTGTAATAGTTACGTACTTGTACGTTATATTAACATACTGTCTCCCTGTCGGACTCTGCGTTACATTTACGCACTCTTCGTTTCTGCCCTCAGCTTTCTAACACTTTGTACATATATTTTTTATTATTTTACTTTATTGTTATTATATGTTTTGTTATTGCACCAAACAGACCAGGCCAAATTCCTCGTGATGTAAAAATTACTTGGCAATAAAATCTTTTCCGATTCTAAAAATAACAACCGCTCTGGTCAAAGGTGAAAAGGAAAACATTCGTGCCAATACCTCGTCTGAGGCAGGAAAAGCTTCCCTCAGGTTTTCATCCCACTCAGGCATAATTTCCAGTGCAAGCAGGTCACTGAAGGAGATGGAATCTTCCTGGACTTTAGAGATGCCTGCATCCGACTGCGACGTGCCCACAACAAGCACACGGTTACACATGGTTAAATTAGACGGAGTCTGAGCCGTTAGCTCTACGTCTGTGCTCACAGTGGGGGACACCTTAAGCATAGAATCGTGGTGGTGGCATTCGGAGACAACGAGCTGGGTGAAGGACTCGCATAAGGCAAAGGAAGCTGAGAGGCGGTTTGGCTCCTGAGTCCTGAGGCGCTCAGGCGTCGGGTCAGACCCAACAGAAGAATCACTGTGAGCTTCAAACTCTGCGCTGCGTTCCCTTCTGGCTGGATGTACTTCAGGAGTGTCGGGCATGCTGTGCTCAGGCAGGTGAAACGTCATGGAGGGCTCGGCCGTTTCATTATGCGTGACTTCAGCCAGCAGAGGGTGGAAAGAATCTGAGCGGAGAAACAGAAGATGGTGGAAGTCAAAATAAGGTTAATTTCTCACTGAAACCTTGGATTATTTTGGAATACGATGCAACGCTTCACCTTCAGCCCTCTGCGAGTCCAGGTCCAGCAGACTGGTTTGGTTGTGCTGCATCTGGTGCGGTGGATGTGGATTCAGATCTGGGACAGATGCACTGTGTGGCGAGGCTTCAGGAGGCAGCGATGGGTGTGACGGCACACCGGTTTCAGGTGAGACACCAAGAGCCACGTGACTTCTTTCTCCTGTAAACGGAAGAATTCATGTGGACTCGTTTGTGTGGTTAAGGAGCCGTTTCTTATGCCGATGTTAACTGGCAGTTGGAAAACTGCTTTTATTTTTGCATCTTCAGGGCTCTGTGATCTACAAATAATTAAAAACTTTAATGATTGTTTCGGTTACCCCAAACCATCCTTTTACCTGAGCTTCCACTGCGCCGGCCTGCAGACTCATCCAGCTCCCCAACCAGCGGTCTCATCCGCCGCTCCTCTGGAGTTTTAGGCAACCACGACAGCTCAGACGCCATCTGACCCATCAGCTGATCTGCATGGAATTCCTGCCCGGCACTCAGCCAATGAGAGCTGGACTGATGGGAGAGGCGAGAGATCATCCGACTCAGAGCAGAGTCCCATCCACCTTGATCAAGGCTCAGTGAGGCCGGTGGTCCTGGCCGGTGACCAATCATGGACGAGTGAGCAGACGGCTGACCGACCAGTTGTTCCAGGGCGGAGTCCCTCTGGTCAGCCGCGAGGCAGGATGACTGGTCAGCCGGCTGCCCAATCAGAGGCCGGAAAGAATCCTCAGCCAATGAGTGGTCCTCGCATGAGAAATGCTCCCGGATGGGATCATTGGGATTTCCCAACTCCTGCAAAAACACAAGCAAGGCATCAGCGGAGTTATGAAAATATAGTCAAGACCTTTTTGCACTGACCTCATGACAAATAATAAATACTACACATGTGGGCGTGATTTTAATGGGTTTTAAGTTTGTTGTCAGTAAGTAGCAATAATTTCCCAGGTTGTATCTTATAAAGAGGCGAGTCACTGACCGGGCTGGTCCTCCGTGTTCCAGCTGGGTGCATCAGAGCAGACCGAGGACTCGTCGAGCTTTCGTCCTCTTCTCTTCTGTCCGAGTCTTCAACCAAAAACTGCTGAGAGGCTGAAGAACCGGACTCCTCTGCATATGAGCCTTCACCGTCTGCAAGCAAACAGGAAATATGACAGAAGTAAGTTCTAAACAAGGAGTCTGAAACTTTCTCCCCAAACTCATCTCACAGAAAATACCCAAGAAGTCATTCGACCAGCTCGCACCATTTCACACCGTAAACAAACAACAGGTGTTTGTGTGAGGGCGGCTGAACATTTTCACACCTGGCTGGAAGAGTCTGGGCTAAAGAAGGCAATTCTGTGATGAATAATAATACTACGTACCCGTTGTTTTCCCTGCAGTGCTCAGGGAGACGTTAAGCTCCTTTGTGTATCTGTCGATAATCTGCTGGATACTGCTGTCATCAAAAACAGAGTCAACAGACCGAGCAGGTCGGGCTGCCACAGAGCTTTCCTCTACACAGAAGCTTTGACCGCACAGAGAGGAGACGCCACTTAAATCCGCCCCTCTTCCTTGTTCGACCCGCTGAGACAAGTGTGGAGATTCACCTAATGAAGCAGTAAAAAGAGGATATAAGAGAAATGATGCTCGTACCTTTACAGCATAATAAAATGTTCAAAAATAAAGAACCCGCCTTTGTTTTACCAGTAAATGTTCTCACATAAAAATAATATAATAAAAATAAGTTATTGCTTCTCACCAGCGTTCACATTTTGCTCCCGGTCGGTGGTGACGTAGCTGCCGGTGGAGATTGTGGTGGAGGAAAGCCACTCGGACTCCGGAGGCTTATGAGGAGACTGACACAAAATACAACTAATGTTCAAATGTAATGATCTTATATTCAAAGATTAAGTTTTCAGACCATTTCCTACAATAAAAGGTGTTTAACTGGAGTCGTTACAACGCGTTAAAGAAATTAAAAGACAGATTCTCATTTATCATCTGATTAAATGAGTCACACAGACTCGCTGAGCTCAGTTCAAGTGTAGAAACCCTCATAAAATGCATTTTTAATCAAACACACTTCAGGCTTAGTAATTTCACATCATCGCTCAGCACAAAAAAGACAAACACACAAATATTCAAATGTAATGATTTTATATTCACAGACTAACTATTCAGACCATTTCCTAAATTAAAAAGGTGCAGTGCAGCGATGTCCAAAGTCGGTCCTCGAGCGCCGCTGTCCTGCAGGTTTTAGACGTTTCCCTGCTTCAACACACCTGATTCAGATCAATGCATCATCAGCAGGTTTGTGCAAAACTTAACAATCTTTTGAAGAGATCCATTTCATCTGAATCAAGTGTGTTGCAGCAGGGAAACGTCTAAAACGTGCAGGACAGCAGCCCTCGAGGACCGACTTTGGACATCCCCGGTGTAACTAGAGCCGTTACAAAGCGTTAAAGAAATTAAAAGACAGATTCTCATTTATCATCTGATTAAATGAGTCACACAGACTCGCTGAGCTCAGTTCAAGTGTAGAAACCCTCATGAAATGCATTTTTTAAATCAAACACACTTTAGGCTTAGTAATTTCACATCATCGCTCAGCACAAAAGAGACAAACACACACAGAGACTTGGACTAACAAACACACACCAGGTAGACACACAAAGCACAAATGCACACAGCGCAGACACACAAACACATGCTTCTCAAGCATAATCACAAGCTGAGGCCCAATTCAGGACTCTTCCTGCCCTTGATGCATTTGAGTCATTCCAAAAGTTGAAGACTCACTTTAGGGAAGAGAAGAGAAATGCTAAGTTTTGTTCATTTGCACCAGCTGGTTACCTCTGTGGAGGAGCGGCGGCTCGTGAAAGCGGGACCAGAGAAATCAGCTCCTCTCCCAGAGTCGGAGGAAAGCGGTGAGTTTCCTTTAAGGACTGAATCTGGAAATACAGGAATCCATTGGTATCATCTTGACTTTGATTTCCATTTCTGATGTCCCATTTGCATTCTTCATCTCCTCTACATACCAGCGTATGGCCATCCTGAAGCTGTTCCCGCCCCCGTCAGCAGCCTCTCCCTCCAGACGAGATGGCCGGATCTCTCCGAGCAGACTCGTCTTTCAGCAGTCCGTCCACTGCTGGACACAGATGGGGTCTGCAGAGAGCCGTCTGATGCCACAGATGATTCAGAACCCTCCTGCAGATCCCAGTCTGTAGCGTCTGCAGGAGCTGCCACACCATCCTGTGGGCCTAGAGATAAAAATATCAGCAAACAAACTAACATTCCTCTGCAGCACTTTGGGTATTTGACATGAAAATGTCTGTCACTCATGCATTTCTGATACTGAGCAGACCTGCGACTTGACTGATGTCGACTGGAGTCTCCACCTCTTGAATGGCACTGAGCTCATGTTGTTCAGTCATCACATCCTTGAAGCCCAGCCTGACGCGGGTCACAGGGGGCTTTGGTGCTCTGTGAGGATGAAGGAATAGTGAGGGGAGGACTGAAGGTGGCGGGGGTCCGGCAGGACCACTGCTCTGAGCAACAGGAGCTTAAAAAGGAGGGAAAAAAATGCACAGGTCTGATTCAACTGACATGTAACACGACACTTAATTTCTAACTAAAATGCAACACCAGAACAGATTTAAATCTAAAGTAATGCATTTTGGTGCAACTGGAGGCGACCTCGGTGGACAATGAAAACAGGGAGAGTGAAAAACCACCATCAATAACAATGATTAACTTGTATTTGTTGGTACTTTCAGCCATGTCTGTTACAGAGATGATTTAGACAAGGAATAGACAAGCAAGACAAACATAATTTTACATGAAATTAACATGTTTGTTACTCGTCTCACCGTGGTCGGATTGCATTTGTTGACAGGAGTCATCCATCTCTTCCGAGTCCTCTAGGTGTGACAAACTTCCTCCGTTTGATTGTTCGATAGCCTTCAGCAGGGATGCAAGCAACCTCAGACGCTTCTGACCGATGTCCTCTGATCCAGACGCTTCACTGGGAGTATCTGAAACTGGCTGTAGGCGAGAAAATACAATAGGAATGTTTGCTTTAAGCTCAGGGAGTCTGTCGGCATTTGTTCGTACTGCTGTTTAATCTTTTCTAATTCTAAAGCAAAACTACCGACTGTGTACTTTGCCGCAGCAGCAGTCCTCCCACTTACTTGGTCAGTATCAATCAGAGCCTGCAACGTCTCCTTTTGTCTCCTCATTTGCTCCATTTCCACCTCCTGACTTTGTCGCTGCTGCTCCTGTCTCCGCCTCTCCTCTTCTTGCAGCTTCTGCTGCAGCGCCACAGCCTCCCTCTGCTCAAGCAGCCGCCTCTGGGCCTCCCGTAACTCTCGTCTCTGCTTTTCCATGAGCTTCTCCGTGGAGCTCAGGGACCCCGACTGCAGGCCTGGATCTAGAGGCACGCTGTCTGAGATGCTAGGGCCAATGACTCGAATCGAGTCAGAGGTTGGCTGGAGTGAGACGCTGGTTGAGTGATGTGTTGGGAACAGTTTGTGAGGTGGATGCTCTTCAGGAACAGAGGACGGTCTAAGTCTCTCTGGAAGGTGCTCGGTTACTCTCTCCATGATGCCGTCAGTCAGCCGTGCTGTTACGTCAGGTCTCTGGTTCCTGGATGGGATTGAAACAGATTCATCTGACAGCAACTTGGAGCCGTTGCTCAAACTGGAAGCAAGGCGGCGAAGTGAGGCCAACACGTCAGAGTCTCTTGTGGCATCTTCCACAGAGATTTGTGGTCTACTGTTAATGTATGCAGGCACTGCAGAAGGTGTAGGAAGTTGAGGAGGAGCAGGACGGTGTTCAGACTGAGCACGATGCAGAAATGGGGGAACAAGACCCGGAGGCACGGCGGCAGGAATCTGTGATCTGGTGCTCATGTTGTAGCGCATTCGTAGAGCTCGCTGGTATTCTTCCAGACGCTGATGAGCCACTTCCACTGATCTCTGGTGAATTCTAAAAGAAAAAGTTCAATATCACAGACCTGCCTTATGTCAAGAATATCCTCATGGACAAGAGATGAAGCAGGACTTTTTGGGAGTGGTGGGGGGCACCTGTTTTGTTCCAGCAGCCTCTGTTGGTATTCCCTAATCCTTCTGGAGTGGTCGTCTTCAGCTGCAGGAGGCACCAGCTGCAGGCACAGACAGAAGAAGCAATTCTTAACACAACGCCGAATGCACGGGCATACTGCAAAACTGACAATTTAGAGAAAGGAAAAATATAAAATCATAATTATTTCTGAGCACAGAGCTTTATACAGAAAGACAGAACACAACCCACCTCGGTGGCTGAACCAGAGGGGACAGAAGTGTCTTCCCCATCACAGAAGGGAACCTCTGGTCGGTTAATGGCTACTTCCTGGCTCACAGCAGCCTTCAGATGTTCCCTCTCCTGCTGAGCATCAAGAAGCATCTGCTCCAGTTTGGCTTTCTGCTCCTCCAGCTCCTGCAGCAGAAGCACCTGCTGCTGCTTTTCTCTCTCCAGCTCATCTTCCTGGCAAAAAGAAAACGTTCAAAAACAGCAACACCTACCAAGTTACAAGCTTTTATTACGAATGAGGCTGATCATAAGTAAACTAATCAGCTATGCTTCATCCCTCGACTTAAAGATACTGAAATTTAAGAGCAAGACATGGAAAAGGACAAACTCCTTTTCCTTAATCTTCATAATTTCTTGAGGAAGGAGGTTTCAAAAAGTATCACCTTACTCTGCAAAAACTCCTAGCAGAACCAGAAAGAGCTGCAACTACAACTCAACATACCTAAAAGAGTGCTTTAAAATACTGTCTGATGCAGTTTCATCAGGTCGTTACACAGAGGTGTGTCAGCACAACGAGATCCGATATAAAACTTTATTTTCAGGGTAATTAAAAAAGGAAAGATGCTCACAATCACCCTGCTGTCATCATATTTAGTCACATGAATCAACGTTAGTAGAACTGGCTGAACAGAATCCAGCATCATGTGAGTTTATTGTTTAACTGCTAAGACTGAAAGCAGCTTGGGAGTCACTTCATTTTAATCTTTGCCAGGTCACACCAGATTTACAAAGATGTTTCCTTTAGCCCTCATCCAACCAGGGCTGAAAGGAAAAGCTGCCATTCACTATAATAATGAGTTGGACTTATTTGAAACAGAGTAAAGTAAATAGTGAATATCTGGCTCACAGTTCATCTAAACCCTGATAGACAAAATTTGAGAAACTAGCTCTCCTCCATTTCCCTAAAATGGGATTCTGAACAGTCACAGGACGACAGGTATTATAGATTTTTTAGGCTGCAGAGTCAGTTCTTTTGTCCACATTTATGTGTGCAGTGTAAAAAAGAAAGAAGAAACAATGGATCGTAATGCTTTGAGGAATATAAATGGGGGACTTATTGGGTACCCTTTTCTTTCGTTCCTCTTCAAATTCTTGAATTGTAGTAGCGAGTGCATCAGGGGGTAAAGTGTCTGCGGCGGCCGGCTGCTTTGTTGGCTCCAGAGCTGGTTTGGTCAAACACAGGAAAATCATTAAAACATAGGATTCCCGAAAAGCAAATCAACTCATGTAACCAGTATAAACAGGTGTAGATGTGGAGAGGAAAACACAAATCCATGATGTGGAAGAATAATTTAAATATCCATAAGCACTAAAAATGCACACAATCATTACTTGGAACAAATAGTAAATGTTTTTAAAATAAATTCTAACCCGTTGGAGGGATAAGAGGCTCATGGAGCTCGATGGGGATCCGTTTGTCTTTCTCCTCACTGAGCAGAGAGCCCGTTTCGATGGAAGTGTCCCGCTCTGGGATCTGATCTGTGAAGACGGTTGGTGAATCAGCTGCAGGGACACGACTGCTGTGGTTGGTCCACTCGTTCCGTTGGCTTCTGATTCGATCGAGGAGTTTCCTCAGTGCCCCTCGAGGAGCAGGTCTGGAAGCCTCAACTGCAGGTAAAGAAAAAACACAGAGTGTGTTTACCTTAGAGATGGGAGAAGTTATCATCACACACAGCAGTCGGATTGTAGTTTAAAGTATGTTTCATAATTCAGGTTCCAGATCCGGTACTTGTCTTCACCTTCAGCAGATGTTTCCTGCTCAGCGCTTCCAACATCCTGCTCAGATTCAGTTTGAACATTTTCCGTTTCAGGTAGGACGGTTTCATCCAGAGTAACATCCAGCTCTTGGTCCTGGCTGCCAATGGAATGAGCAGGTAGAGGCTCAGGTACCAGCCGGACCACCAGGTCACCTTTAACCCCTGAGATGAGACACAGTCGAGGTGAAAGGAAGCTCTGGTTAGTTATGTGACAAAACACCTCATGTTAACAGTTTGGATTATTCACCACGAGTCAGAGAAATAATACACCACAGATTTGTCCTTACGCCTTTCTCCGGTATACATGTCCTCAAAGGCAAACTCCATCTCCCTCTGGAAGTCCTCCCTCATCTCTTGTCTCTTGTATAGAGGCTGGAAGATCTGCGGCGGCATCTGTGACACCTGCTGTCTCCTCCTCAGCAGGTCGGTCTGCTGCATGTGCTCAAGTTCACCCAACAAACGCTCACGATCCTGAACGAAATCATCAAAAACTGATCAGGTACAAGGGCTGCACTCTAAATATTCTTACAAAAACCATCCTCATCTTCTACAGATAACATGGCACAATAACTTTCTGATACTAGACCATGTTTAGGTGAAATTTTCTTTTTTTGTTTGTTTTTAGGGTCTGTTTTTGTGTTAAGTTCCAAACTACTTTTATCAGTCTGGTATATAAATGTTCAGTTTATTACTCTGTTATGTTGTTATCCTGCTGTCAGTCAGCAGTGTTAGCAGCACAGAAGGTAGAGACATGCCTGCACAAGCTGTTCCCTCCTCAGGGCCTCCCTCCCCCTGAGACGAGCCTTCTCCAGCTGCTCCTCTCTTCTCCTCTTTTCCTCCTTCTGCAAGTCCTGCACTCTCCTCTCCTCCAGCTCAGCTTCCTCGTGGGCATTAGGCTATAGACACCTCCAAAGGTTAAATAAATATAACAGAAGATGGGACTAAGAAATGTAATTCATAAAAGAAAGAGAAAGCTTACCTGTTTTGTGTCTGCCTCTCTGTCCACGGTGCTCTCGGGCATGTGGTAATGTGTAGCAGCAAAGACACTCACATCAGATCTCTTTAGCACACGTGGCCTCTTGGGATCAATGTTCTACTTGAACAAAAGAAAAACCAGTCACCTTTCTGAGCTGTGCAACTAGGAAAGCTAACTGACTCTTATGCCGTCCTAATTTTCTCAAGAGGAGAAATCTCCACTGAATATTGATTTTAAAACAAAGAAGAAGAGAACTGAATATAATTCTCTACTTTGGGAAGCATGATATTAGCCAATATGATTGTTTCATCCCAAACACACAGAGGTTGCCATATATTTAAAAACCTGCAGCCTCCTGTTTTCATATCCAAGCACAAAACATGTGTAGCCCTGCTGTGATCCACCAAGTGTCACAGTGACATGCAGGCACACCATCACTCACACTACTGGTTTGTATCTGAGTCCAGTATTTTTGTTTCTGATTTCTTAAATAGCATCAGTGATATACTAGCCAAGTAAAGTTGTTTTTTCTTCTTCTGTGTTTCTCACAACATAAAAACACAACTGTGAGGCTTAATACTGATTTGAAAACAAGCACTGCAATCCACAAACTAGACTTACCTCCCTCCAGACTGCTCATGCATCAGCCACATTTCCAGTTTGTTCAGCATTTTAAACAGAATAATAAATAGTTTGAGCACTGCTGAGCCACCTTTCTGACAATTTCTTAAAACTTATTCTTAACTTAAATTTGAGCCAGCAAATCCAAGTGGAGCTTCATGCCACTTGGAAACAGCGGGTCTGCACCATTTAATAGGTAAAGCAGACCGAGTACCCAAGATGCCCCACTCGGATCCTGCGATGCAAGTGGTGTATACACCCACCTTTATCATATACACACACAATGGGGTTCTTTGGATGCCCACCGACAAGGTTAGTAACTCAATTAATAAAGTTTCTTACTGTGCTGAATATGTTTAATGATTTTTTTCTATGTGACACATTTATCTGATCAACAGATAGTGGCGCAATAAATCTCGATCACTCTGACATGACATATTTCCCACTATTTAAGAGATAAACCCCTCCCTCACTACTCTTCATGACTTCTCGCCGCCTCCTGCACTGGACAAGAGAAAAAGAATGGACCCAGAATAAATAATGTAACTGTTCAGGCAGATCACCTCAATGGGTTTTGGGGGAGGTGGTGGGAGGCTCGCCACTTTGGTTGATCTTTCCTTTTCTGCCTGTAGCGCCTTCTTCCTGGCACTGATGGCTCTACAGAAGGGCAAAAAAGTAGACGAGTAGACTCGTTTATTCTGATTTCAAACATGTAAATATCTTCCAGACAAAATGTTTGTCATATGTCTCACTTGTTTTGCCTCTCATGGTCTTTGAGCCTCTGTGTTTTGAGCTCCTTGAGGGCTTCTTGAAAACGGTCCTTAGCTTTGGCGTGATTTTCCTCCTCCCTTTGAGCAATGGCTGCCAGGTCAGGTTCCTTAAGGAAGAATATCAAAAGTAGTCGCTAATTATTTTATTTCAACAAATAATTCGCTTTCAGTTGTGTTACTATTAGGTCGTTTTTTTCCCCCACAACTTTTCTTTTTTGTTGGTTTGGCCTATAATAACCACATTTTCAGTGCTCTCTGTAACTTGTTTGGTATGAGAATACATGCCATTAAACTATCCCTAAAGACTGTGGAAGCTTTATTCACTGTAAGAACAGCTGTCTAATGAAGACAACAGCTTTGTCTTACATTTTCTTTTGCACTCCTGTGCCCCTGACCAACAAGCTGGAGGCTCTCTTGGTATAACCTCTGCAGTGTCTGGAGTTTCTCCCTCTGCTGTTGCTCCCAGGCCTCCCTCAGCTCCTCCTCCAGCTTTCGCAGTTCGTGCTGACGTTTCTGCTCCACCTCACGGCGAATGTTAAGTGCAATGTACTTCTGCTGCTCTCGCACCTTGGTAAAAAAAAAAAAAAAAAAAAAGTTAAAATTTGAATGCGTTTTTAAAATGAAACTGAGAAACTGAACCAGGTCAGAGCTGTTTCAACACAACACCCAGGCTGAAGATGTGAATATTTGTGACTGTCAAACAGATCTGAGACACAATAATCTATGATAAAGAGATGAACTGTCCACACAAGAGGAAAAAGCTAAATTAAATGTATTAAACTACTACCATCTAGCTTTATATAAACCGTAAAGCCGGACAGACAGAATTTGGCTTTACTGTCAGCTCATTTTGCAGGACTATAGTAATTACATCACTGTGATTTTAAGCCATGGGTGATTACATTTATTTTTGCCCCCCGGGGAACAAATGAATGTGTAATGTGGTCAAAATTCAACATATCCACACTTATTCATTTAAAAGCAGGAAAATGACATATTGTGCATCTAAAAATTCTATCTGAGTACCTTCAAACTATCAGAAATAATTAATATGAAACAAAAGGAGGCACAATCTTATGTTAAAACCTGATATTACCTGCTGTATGCGAAGTTTCCTCCTTCTTTCATACTCCTCACGTATAATCCGAGCCTCTTCGTTGGGACTAAGTCTTAATTTGGAAACTTTTCTCTTCATTTTCCTGCGATATGCTGACGGACATTTCCCCAAAAAGAAAAGCAGGTTGCAGCGGAGCTAGCGACGAGGGCTAATTTAGGTTAGCTTCTCCTTGTTGCAGGCAGTCCGTACCATCATGACCCATAGAGACGTCTAAAAGTGACATTTTATACATATGTATGTATCAAACGTGCAGTGAAAACAAAGCAAAGACAGCAGATTTAATTAATCCCAAAAGTTGCTTTGTGTTTATTACCTGAAATCCATGCCAACCAGAACAACCGAACGATCCTTCTAGTAAACGTCATATCCGGTGGTTTAAATTGCCCGCCGTGTCCGTCCCGTACACATATATGTTTGGTTCCTACTCGCAATATTTGCACCTATAGGTATCTATATGTTGCAACCAGAAATTACACTAAGATAAAATGGAATAGAAAATAGGAGCGTAAAATGTTTTAATACTGCAACCTGGTTTAGTGGTTGTTAAGAATAAAACGAGGGGGACAGTAAATTGGTTGCACTGGTTCCGGTATGTGGCTAGTAAAAATAATTAACTACAAGCAACGCTACTTGGGAATATACTGCAACTAACTTAAGTGAATAACTGTTTATTTTCTTGACTATTTTGAATACCAGAGGTGAGGCTTATTCGAACCGAACTCATGACGTAATTTAAAATGATCTGACAAACTCCGGGGTCTTTCTTCATCCTGTTAGATTAGCAAAAGGCTAAGGCAAGCTAGCAATGCTAGTTTGACGCAGGACGCCAAATAAATACAGCTATTATGAATGAAAATTATTTATGTCGTTACTAAGACTAGCATGTTAAAGACAAGTCGGCCTATCTGTTGGTATTGGACATTATTTAATGACAGATTTCTCATAAATTGAAGTACATGGTTACTTTTCAGTCCACTTTCTTTGTCTATTTTTCTTCAAACTGTCTTGAAAAAAGTCGGACTGGTCATGTAAAGCGCCACGCAGAAAAGCACATTTGATGACTGTATCTCTGCTTCTCGTCTCAGGCCTGTCATCATGTCTGGTGGTCCGGCAGTGAGGGTCAGCGTGGAGTCTACCTGTGAGAAGCAGGTGCAGGAAGTGGCTCTGGACGGGACAGAAACCTACGTTCCCCCGCTGTCCATGTCCCAGAACCTTGCAAAGTTGGCGCAAAGAATTGACTTCAACCAGGGATCCGACTCTGAGGGAGATGGGGTCGAGGTAGAGCCCAGGGACCGGGAGTGGAGCAAGCAGGAGCAGGAGGAAGAAGAAGGTAAGATGTGCTAAAGATTAAGCAGAGAAAATCTAAAGCCAGCTATAACTGATCAAAAACTGTTCTGTTAAAACTATCAGACTGCTAAACAGCTCAGTTTAATCTTTGAATTAGAGCTGAGGCCTCTTTGTTGGTTCAACAAATACGTTTCTAGACTTGTATTTCAGACAAAATAAATTGTTAATACATCTTATTCCCAAGTCAATTCAAGGCAGGATCTGAGAATTTGCCAAAGTGAAATTACAGCAACATAACAGATTGTATTTTTCTTCTTATTTTATACATTACTCCAATTCCTAACAGTAATGGTCCTGTTCTTTATAAATGCAAGTTGATAATATTTAAAAAAAAAATCAATATAGTTTATTCTGAGATTTTTCAGCACATCAGCCTGTCTCAGTCGTATTCTGTATAATAAGTAGAAGGTAGCAACCTAAAAGAGTTAAGAACTTTGAAGATGTTCAAGTAAAACAACCAAGAAGTTGTTGCTTCCCTGATTGTCAGGAAACTGTGGGTTATAGGCCAGTGAACGATCAGCTGTTCAGCTTCTCAGACTCTGCTGAGGTGTCTTTGAGCAAGGTACCACACCCCCCTAGTTGCTCCCCTTGTGCTGGAACTATAGCTGCCCACTGATCTTGGTGTGTGTTGACTGTCTCCTGACTTTGCTCAATGCTCCTAATGTGGTCACAACTTCAGAAGGGTTAAATGCAGAAATCTAATTCTTTTGTCTGTCGTAGCATGTTGGCAAATGTAGATTCTTCTTCTTCTTCACTTTCTCTCTCTCTCTAATACATATATATATATATATATATATATATATATATATATGTGTGTGTGTGTATGATGGACTGATTCAAAACAAAATGATAAAAGGACTTTACTCAGCTGATTTGTGGTTTCCTTTCTCAGGAACAGTGAAGTTTCAGCCATCTCTTTGGCCCTGGGACTCGGTGCGTAACAACCTGCGCAGTTCCCTGACAGAGATGTGTGTGCTCTATGATGTGCTCAGTGTGGTGAAGGAGAAGAAGCACATGGCCTTAGATCCAGTATCCCATGATCCGAACGCTGGCAAGGTAAGGATCTATAAAATATCCCTGTCACCACTTTGCTAAACATCTAAATTAATTTCTAAGAGATTCACATTCCCTCTCTAGCAGATGGTTAATTATTTATTCAGATATTCAGTTCTATTCTAAAAAGAAAAAAAGTATGTCTACCCCTCTGCAGACGCCCCAGGTGTTCCAGCTGATCAGTAAAAAGAAATCGTTGGCCACAGCAGCACAGCTTCTCCTGAAGGGAGCAGAGAAGCTCAATAAATCACTCGCAGAGAACCAAGAGAACAGGAGGCAGCGAGACTTCAACTCTGAGCTGCTGCGACTCCGTTCACAGTGGAAATTACGCAAAGTGGGAGACAAGATCCTCGGAGACCTCAGCTACCGGAGCGCTGGTGAGAAAAAGGCTTCACAAACAAATCTGTCATTTCTCTATGCTCTACATAGTAACTTGTGCGTAACCTATAGTTAACATATTTGCCTGTGCAGGTTCCCTTTTTCCTCACCATGGCACATTTGAGGTGATCAAAAACACTGACATTGATCCAGACAAAAAGATGCCTGATGACTACTGCCCCCTGGATGTCCAGATCCCCAGTGACTTGGAAGGATCAGCTTACATCAAGGTCAGAGGAACTGCTTAGATGTGGATTATTGGTTTGAGGGGAAATGAATGAAAGGAAATTATCATATTGAGCCACTGATAAATGTTGGAGATAAAAATGATTTATTCCAACATTTACATCTTCAGGTGTCCATTCAAAAACAAGCTCCAGACATCGGTGATCTGGGAACCGTCAACCTGTTCAGGAGACCACAAAAAATCAAAGCTGGTATGGTCCAACACAGAAACATACAAAACCACATAAACCTTTAAAACTAGTTCATCCAGTCCTTGAATTATTGGAATACATATCCATACTGTTTTTTTCCTCACCCCGTATTTCCATTACCTCTTCACAATCTCTTCACCCAATCTTTCTTCTCTCCGTCATGCTCTCCTTTCCTATCTTTCATCTGTGTTCAGGTGCGCAGGCGTGGCACGTGAAACTGGAAGGGGCTCAGAACGTTTTGCTCTGTAAGGAGATCTTTGCTCAGCTGTCCAGAGAAGCAGTCCAGATTAAGTCCCAGATTCCTCACATTGTTGTGAAGAATCAGATCATCTCGCAGCCCTTCCCAGGTCAGAACTCTCCTGACTGCATCAAACTGTCCAAACACAGATGGGGTCTTTGTTCTGTTGGACGTAACCATGCATTAGTATGTGTTAATATGTGTGAATTTGTGGCTTAAGTTATGAAACATGCTCAGTATTTTTTTATCACTACAGGTACATCCTGCGGAGTGTCTCACATTAAAAACATGTCTTAAAAATTAACAAATGGTTTGAGCAAATTATAGTTAAAATCATAAAACACTCGGGAGATGGAGTTCATGTCTTATTAGGAGGTGTTGGTTTTCCACTGGTAAGGTTTGGTTGGATCCATGAGACGGATTACATTTTTTTCCCCTTGTAGAACCTGCCTATTATCTTAAATTAAAAAAAAAAAGTACTGTATGGAAGCATAGAAAAAACACAGCCTGTGTTTGTCAATGTGATCTATCTAAATATTGTAGGTCTGCAGCTGTCCATCTCACTGTGCCACTCTACGGGTGAGAAGAAAAACAATCGGGTGTCTCCAGAGAAACCGAACCCAGATGATCATCTTTATGTACTGGAACATAATCTGCATCAACTGATAAGAGAGGTAAGACGGGAAGTCTTCTTCTGTGATCTTCTTCTGAGCCGATATTAAAGGATGACCTGAAAACAGAGACGATTGATCAGAGAGAATTTATCTCCTGAAGGTGTTATACTCAATCCTAAAATGCCATTTTAGAGTTAGGAGTTGAAATGTTGTCAATATTTCTGAATGACTCTAACTTAGATTGAAGATGGTTGTGGAATGGCCAATTCACCCTTTAAATGGCCTGGACCCACAATCTGCTTCTTTTCTTGGCAAAGGGATGCGATTCCCTTTGGAATATTGCAACAGTTTTTACAGAATATTGTAAAAATAGCAGTTTTCTATCCATCTTTTTGGCACAAAATGATATTAGCATCTGCTCTGAAACCCCACAGAAGAAGAGTCTTATCTGTTGACTGTACTGGCAGATAAATCAACTTACTACATATACATTTTTATTAGCGTGTCAGACAGAAAATCTCAATTAATTGAAGTATTGAAATACAAAATTTCAGAGACCGAATACTGATTTTATTTTTCATCAGTGAAATGTCAGATAATCTCATTTAAAATTTTATTTAATGAAATTTCATGTCTACTTTTTTAAAACTCTGACATAACAAAATCTTTGTGTATATGCTTAAACAAATCCTGTAACAATTACTATTACATGTATGTCATTACTGTTAAAAAAGGCTTTTGTTCCAAAGCTAATACAACATAGGAAAAATAATGAAATGCCAAATTAAGGTCAGAATAGAATTGAGATATCAAAATTGTAACTACATTTTAGATTATATCAGTTTTACTGTGTAATTGGCAGCTTTATGAATACTGTTTCCCCTCATTCATGATGATCAGTTCTGATTTAAATGAACAAGCTTGTTTCTGTTGTAGTTCCACAAACATCAGCTGACTTCTGTGGTCCTGCCGCATCCTGCCAACGCTCCCTTTGCCCACAAACGCCTGCGCCTAGCGGGGCCACTGGCCTACGACAAGACGGAAATCTCTAACTTGCAGCAGAACGAGGGGCTCCTGGAGAAGGTCATCAAACAGGCCAAACACATCTTCCTACGTAGCAGGTAACACCAGCTTGAATATCTGAGTTTATATTTGCAGAAACTGTTGCCAGCGTCAGTTATTGTGTGGTATGCAACATTTGAGGATTCAAACATCTTGTTCAGTTCCGCAAGTAAATATTACCATTTGAAATGATCCACATATAACCAGTAGTGAGGACAAGGTCCAGTGTGCAGTACCCAATTTGACCAGTAGATGGCAGGCTTAACCTTCTCTGATCTGTGTTCCTAGAGGAAGTTACATTGTAAGATTAAATTTTGTTATTGTAACAGCCAGATTATTGATAGTTTTAAGGTTTTTAAGATAAGTACACGTACATGTCGAACATATTATTGAATAAAAAGAATAATTATACAGACGGAAACATATTTGTCTGAGGTGGAAGAAAAAAATGTGTTTATGACTTTATTTAATGAAAAGTTTAAAGTCAGCTTTTAAGAGAGAGAGTCCTTTTCCTTAAACATTTTTTTAACTAAGCTTACGGGAACTTTGTTGAAGCATTTAATTATAATCTTAATTTCCATCTTCAAAGAAAAACAGTCTGACAAACCCCAAATCTCACCTTCTCTTTAGAGGGATTATTGGGACAAAAGTTGCTCAGAGAATTTAGGCTTCTGCCTTTAAGGGAGATTCCCAGCTGTGCAGAATGTCTAACAAAGCCCTGCCTCAGCTGTCACAATTTTGTGCTTGTGGTCAACAGGACTGCACGGACCATAGATAGCTTGGCCAGTCGGATTGAAGACCCCCAGATCCAGGCTCACTGGTCCAATATCAACGACGTGTATGAGTCCAGTGTCAAGGTGCTCATCACCTCGCAGGGCTATGAGCAGATCTGCAAGTAAGTGGGCGAGTGGGGAAATTATATTGTGTGATTGACTGCCACATATGACAAATTACATGAGCTTAACATGTTTTGTGCGCTTAGATCCATTCAGCTGCAGCTCAACATCGGGGTCGAGCAAATCAGAGTGGTGCACCGAGATGGGCGCGTCGTCACGCTGTCGCACCAGGAACAGGAGCTGCAGGACTTCCTCCTCTCACAGGTACCACAGATACTTTCCCCAGAATCTGTGCGACACCACATCTGTGTGATAAAGGTCAATTGTTTGTTGTCCAGTCACGTAAGTCGGTGGGTCCTTGTTACAGATGTCGCAGCATCAGGTGCATGCAGTCCAGCAGCTGGCCAAAGTGATGGGCTGGCACGTGCAAAGCTTCAGTAACCATGTCGGCCTCGGCCCCGTGGAGAGCATCGGAAACGCCTCCGCCGTCACAGTAGCTTCTCCCAACGGAGAGTACGCCATCTCAGGTGAGACTGGGCTGGGTTTACCCAGAGGTCAAAATACTCATTCAACCTTTCTGTCACAGTGCTATCAATGTATACATATCATAAAGAATATTACGGAAAATTAATTATTACATTATAACAGCTTTACTGCTGCTATTGTGTTGTTCTTAAAGCTGTGCCTGCAGTGCTCAGGAGGCGTTCAGGCACAATAATGAGCTGTTGGACACCCGTGTTACACCCAGACACAGTTAACTGTGGTTTACAGCAGAGATACACAAAAAATAAACTCAACCCACACTCACGCTGTGGTTGTGTTACTTCACCTGTTTAAGATGCGTACTGCAGGCTGTAACTGCACCGTTCACAGGTTGATTCTGGTTCTTCTCTCTAACACAAAGGACTGACAAAGTGAGCTTGTGTTCTTTTTCAGCCAAAACCTTTAACGAAGGAATGTGAGCAATGTTTGCTTAATGTTAGGTCATTATTGGTTCAGTTCTTTTGAACCGTCCAAAAACCTGTGTTTAGATTTTTATTAAGACATTTGTAGTTTTGTGCATTTATGTTCTTATTTGACATTTAACGTGTTTATGCCACATGTTAAATATTCTTGGAAAAAAAACAAAAACAATTGAAAAGGGTTTTTTTTTTGTTTTTTTTGCCACAAGGCCTGTGTGAATGTGTAAATTTCGTCATCCTCACCAGTTTACAAGCTCTACTTGTTCCCTCTGCAACCAACAGCATGCAGCATTCATTTTTATACCAGACAAACAGGATGAGGGGTAGAAGAACAACCTGGATGCTTGGTTTTAGGGGAGACTTTGCAGTCGTACTGCAGATTATTACATAACCATGGAGGGACGCTTGGCACAGCCGAGCCAAACGTTTTTGTGAATAGGACTGTTCGCATGTCCAAAGAGTCTTAACTCGTTAGAAACTATGTACCCATTCTTACCCCCAGAAATAAACAAATGTTGACTGACTCTGCCGACGTCTCTGACAGCTGATTGTTGGCTTGACGTATAAAACCTCTTCGTCTATTAAAGACACTGCCTTCTATTCGGTGAAAGCAGCCTGACATTTGCTTGAATTGAGTAAGAGTTCGGTGCAGGAGAAGTCACACCTGTTGCATTTTGTATCAATAGGCTCAACTTCCCCTTTTTCCCTGAACATAGATGGCACTTCCTCACATTATACTCTTAGTAGTAATAAATCGGGGCAGGTTGAGGAATCATTATGAAATCTAATCGCAGAAGAATGCCTGGAATCCATCATGTCACCATCACACATTCCTGCGTCCAGGCCACCTGACAAAGCATTGCTGAATATCTTCATATAACCTTAAATTATGCAAATAAAGTATTAACAGAAGCAGATTGTTGTCGACCTTGTAAGTAATGTTTGTTTTTGTTTGTTGTTAGTGCGTAACGGCCCAGAGAGCGGCTGCAAAGTGCTGGTGCAGTTTCCCCGCAGCCAGACCAAAGAACTGCCAAAGAGTGACGTCATCCAGGACGGCAAGTGGAGCCACCTCAGAGGGCCCTACAAAGAGGTGCACTGGAGCAGGATGGAGGGACGCAACTTCGTCTACAAGATGGAGCTCCTCATGGCTGCTCTGACTCCATGTCCTTAGATGTACCCTCTCTGTGCTGACTTCTCACTCAGTCACGGATTATATACAGTTAAATGGCAGCATGTAGGTTTTACGGTCATGACACCGGCTTTTTGTTTAGCACAGCTCATGGACTCCTTTAACCTGCAGTAACATCAGCTGCCTGCTCTGATTTTGAGGAATCGTAGAGTGTGTAAACCTCAGTTTGTGTACAGTCTGTGCATTTGTGCAAATATTTAAATGAAGATGTAGATTAGGGAGTTCACCTGGAAGTTCAGGTAAACGCTTCACTGTATTTCTAGTGAACTGATCTGAAGTTTCTGGATTCTTCCTTCATCTTTTGTGTCTGAGTTTCAGGAATAAAACACGTTTGAGGTTTAACTTCTATCAACTCGCCGGTTGTTTTATCATTTAATGTTGTTTGTCACATATTTAGTGAAATAACATGACTTAGTTGATTAACTCTAACAATAAATACAGTTTGGTTTTATGGGTGAGATATTTCCAATTATTCCAGTGTCATCTTCAGGGAGCTTTAAATGTACGTTCAGTACAAAATGTAAACATCATGCAGGTTTGAATCAATGACGAGCCATCTCCCGAGCTTAAATTAGCTAACTGTACGCCCACAACATCCCTGCTTTAAATATAGCTCCTTGTGTTGCAACACTGACGTGTTGGAACAGTTTCAGACTTATTTCTGCGGCAGAGACGGTGCGCAGGTCCATCAAAGAGGCTGCAGCTCCGTTGCATCATTTTCTGCAAAAAGAGAAGATAAAACTTTAACTCAGAAACAAACAACAACAACAACCTTGTAATAAAGCAATAATAGAACCTAACTGACCTTCAGACTCTGACACACCCACACATGAAGGCACAACAGATAACATCAACCTACATTCATTCCCATCCAAAAGATTTTCCACATCCGCTCCAATGTAAAAGGACGCATTTATACTAATTGCATGCAACCGTTTTATTTACACTAATCAGATAACGTCTGTCCCATCTGGTAATTAAATTATGATATTACTGCGTGAGTTTGATCCTTAATTAAACAGACAAAAGATAGATACTGTAAGTGAAAATTACAATACTCTACCTGGCATCTGTTTCCTGCGTCTCCACGCCTTTATCTTCCTGCAGGCCTTGTGTAGCAGCCACATGGCCAGCATGAGAAGGCTAGCCACGAAGGCCAGTGCCAAGGCCGAGACAGACAGGTACTGAAGATCCTCAAACAGCACCTCTGAGGACAGAAACACAGGAGCTCGCTCAGGTTTACTTCAGACAGTAGGCTACTCCACAAGGCTTTTTTGTAAGACTAGAATTCCATATCAGGTTGTTAATGTTTATCAAAGTTAACTTTTTATGTTGTTTAGTGATGAATATCTGACATGTGTTAAAGAAGCAGATGCTGGGGTAAAGTCTCCACCACAGTTAAACCCTTTGGGCACCGAAAGGCGTCTTTAAAGCAGCTAAAGATGAAAGTTGAGATCATCGTGGAGGGGTGAGCGTTTCTACACGCACACTTCTCTTTTATTTTTGTGTTTTTATTGTTTTTTCTTTCTTACGAACAACAGAAACCAAATGCTCATCTCACAGGATTAACCGGTTTCCATGTCAGAAGTCATATTTTCTTCATTTAAGATGAATGAATTCTTGATAAACAGCAATGTGTCCTGTAATTTTGATTTCATAATCGATCATGTTGAAATCTTTTAAATCTTTTACAATATCATCCTTCCTTTTCTGACCTCTTCATTCATGTAATGAAGGAAACATTTCATGTGTATTTTCTCTCGGGTTTCCGTTTGCTCTCTCAACACCATCTTTCATTTGTTTATACAAATAGTTCAACTAAAGATCATACTCTATTTGAAGATGCTGTTGATACTGAGATACGTTGTCATGGCAGCTTGGTGGATTAAACAGTCATGAAAAAAAACTCAAATACACAAAATTCTTGATTTAATAAGATTTCTTTTGTACGTTTTACCTGTTTTCTGAAAGAAAAATCAGATAAATGGTCATTCTCCTGTCATGCTTCACTGGATTTCAACAAAGAGCATTGCTCACTGCACAAGTGAGTAGACAAACTCTTTGATCTCTCCTAAAAACTGTGGTAAAGGACTGCTAAAGGGCCACAAAGTGAAACCTTTATGACATGTTTGCACAATGTGACAGAAGAAATGAGCCCCCTGTCTGAGGATGGCCCACACAGAAGAAACTAAAGAAACCAGGTGAATGAATGGTGGTCATCCTGTGGCTGGGTGTCTGCAGCAACATTATAACACTACTGGGATCTCTGCACCCTGGCCAGGCCATCCAGGATTCATGTGTCCACCTGTGAAACAGATTTCCACATCACCAACAGCGAGGAGCTGGGACTCAGGAGGCTGAGCAGTTGTGCCGCAAATGAGCTCATTGCCATGTGGCTCCTAAGGGCCGCTCAGGGTGTGTAAGTGTATCAATGTTTAGATGAACAAAACTAACAAGAGCCATATGTGAAAGGGTCTATTTACTATAAAAGGTAAAAATAAATGTTAACATGTTCTGTTAAAACAAATATAAAATGATGGGAATGGTACATTTTTAAATCCTGGTGGTACCGTATCCACAGACATGTTGGGAAACTTGGGCAGGGCGTGGATTCACAGATGAAACTTAAGACTGAGGCTGTTTTTATATCACAGAGGATAATCGGCGCTTGTTTTATCCTGTTCTTTATCAAGTTCTCAATCTTATCTGATTTTCTGCTGCTTAGCTTTTGTGACAGATACTAAAACATGAAAGGAAGAATTGACAGTGTCCTTGAACCAATGCAGCTTTCCCTCTTCTGTAAGAGAAAATGTGTCCGATTCAGGTTAAATTGGGTTTCTGGAAAACCCTGTTTGCTTTGGTAGTGCCATACACAGAGGTTCAGATGCACTCACCATTCACTTTCAGGACAAACCCGACATCCTTGCTGCTTCCTGCTGGGTCTGTGACAGTGACCACATAGTATCCAGCATCCTGCAGCCGCAGGTCCGACAGAGCCATTGAACCATTTTCAAAGGGCTTCACTCTGCTTTTGTAATCTACAGTTATGTTGGTGTACAGCCTCGGCTGCCAAGTCCCTATATCTCGGCTCACCAATCCTGACATAAAGGTCCATTGTATGGTAGGGTTCCCGCTGCAATTAAAGTCCACTGAGAAGAACACATCCTCCAGCACGGACCTGGTGAGGCTCCTCTGGGGAGAATAGATGGAGATGGCTCCGGCTTACAAAGAGAAAAGGATGAAGAGACGCAAATAAATACACGAGGTCACAAAAAATGAGCCTAGGCAGAGAGATAACACCTTTACCTTTCACACTTTTAGCTGCAGTTTAACCTTTATGTCAGAGTAATTACAGTAAAAACATATAAGTGCATGACACAGTGCTGCGCCATAAAAAGAAAAAATGCCCCCCCCCCCCAACACAGTCCATTCCAGTACAGCCAGTAATGTTTCATTATGGTCATTTCTCTGTGAAATTGCAACTGTCTTGCTGGAGTAAGAAAGTTGTCAGACTCGCTGTTAAGAGTTAATGTCGAGGTAGTTGACTGCATTAACCTCATTCCTTTTTTTTCACACCCTTCATTAAATATTTTCACACAAATGTCAGCAGGAATCTGGTTCTGCTGGATGTGTGTTTGCCTAATGAAGCACAGGTAAAGGATTTCAAATGAGAATTCCAAGCTGACTAAGAAGCTGGACAGAAATAGCCCTTTAACACTTAATCCCAAGGTTTCTGTGGGAAATCGGTTAAAAAAAATAGGTTTCTTTTTCCTGTAATTTCACTTTAAGAAGCTTAGTAGAATTCTGTGTAGCTTGATTTCAGTTTGTTTTGTTATTGCTGTTTCTCAAAAACTATTTAGCTTAATTAGAGAGCTAACATTTCTCCTGTTTACTGAGATCTCAAAGCCACATCAGGACCATTAGATGCTTACATGGGTACATGTGTGGCCACGTGTTGACATGCCCATCTCTAATAACTCAGAGTTTGGTGTTTTAGCGCCCAGTTTTCTCTCCTGTAAGATCTCAGTTTGAGTTTCTTTAGAAAGGGCTGAACCCATATCCTATGTCTTTAGTGCTAAACAAACATAGGATTGTCCGATCGGCATGCAGTAAAAGACAGCAGTAAAATGCACAAACTTAGAAAAGTGTTGGAAAACTTACCAAAGCCCCACATATATAGTGTGATGCTGAGAAACACAGCAACATCTTGCACAGTGCAGAGCCTGAAGTGCCACATTAGAATTGCAGACCCATCTGTCGAACCACAGAAGAAGAATCTCCCCCTGGTTATTTCACATTCTGAAACTTTCTCCTTCTTCTCTTTGCATGGCAGCCTAGCCTCAGTGTCCCTGTCCTTTGTCCTTTTCACAAGTGCCTGTGAGTGTGAGTTGTCCTTGTTCTTTGTGACAAACCAGAGAGCGCGAGCCTCACAGAAGTACTGAAGTGTCCCTCCTCTCTCCTCTCAGGACTGTGCTGGGCTTCTTTTCATACCTGCGCAAGTCAGCGCCAGCAAGCCCACGCCTATCAGACAGGTTCGGCCAGGGATTACAAAGCAAACATGCCCTGAGCATTAGTGTGATCACTAACACACTCAAACACACACCCGATGAGAGAAGACCTTGGATCAAGAACGCATATGTCTCTGAGTACTCAACACTCTTGCTGTATGTTCACAAAATGAAACCAGGACAGACTGAATAATGTGTATTCATGTTGTGACACACCTGGTTAAACATGTCAAACAGGAAGCGTGAATTCACACGAATGCTCTAGGACACACAAAAAAAAAAACACTGAGAACAGTTACAGGAAACTAACATTTAAGTTTTGGAATCTTGAATGAACTGTCCTTATACCATGTTTCAAAGATTGATTAAGTCAGTATATGTTTATTGCTGATTCTTTTAAAAATCAACCTTCATTATATTTCAAATAATTTAATTTTTTAAAGAAATAATCATATTGTTTTATGTTGGGCTGCTTTATACAAAACAGTTTGGAGACCCAAAGTGACACAAAATCAAAAATAGCAACATGACTTGCAGCCATTATATAAAAAAGGAGAGAATGATTGTGTAAACTTAATCTTCACGAGTACAATCAAACTGTCAAAGATGTTTTTTTTTTTTTATCTACTTTTACAGTTACATTTAGTAAAAATCTCTTTCTAAATGTAATATTTTATGCTTTAGTACTGTTTTAAAATAATTGTTCTTGTTTAATTATTGTTTTTTATCTTATCTACAAAGTTAAGATTTGCCAGACCTTGTTAATAAGTATGAAGAGGAAATATCTTTTTAATCATTATCTTGAGGTGACAAGGATTGTTTTGTTGGGATAATGGATTGATTGATTTTGTTAACTCGAGATGACATTACATGTTTTCTGCAGATAAGGGGTAAACACATTTAGTTTGTTCAGGCCCAAGTAAAGTTTGTTTTCCAGTCACCACAAACAGTGGGATCGCCTGAAGGGAAACTACTGCCTGAGGCGGAGTTGGTTAAACTCTCGTTCCTGCCCGCAGACACCATTGTTTATAATCAGGAGCAGACATTTACTAAAACTAAAAGAGAGCAGTTGTCTTCACTTTCCACAGTGACCTCGTGCACGCTCAGGATGGTTCAATGCAAACTTTTAAGTTGCATCATACAAATTGAACAAATCTGGATTTTAGTGAATTTAATTGTAATTGGTTGTAAAGGAAAATTAATTCTTATATACATTGTATTGAGTGTTACTGTGTATAACCTGTAATGACCCCCTGCAAGATACCAAGCTGTTTTTCGCTTTCCTTTTGAGGGCATCGTGTGCTCGTTATATGATAAAACAACTTTAAGGAGGATAGAAAGGAAGCTGGTACTTGCAGCTGTGTGTGTAACCTTGTCTAAAAAAGTAGATAAGAACGCTCAACTATACCCAAGGAGCGATGACGCAACAATGTGCATTATATCTGAATTGTTTTTGCCTCTGTGTTGTTGCTGTCTTGCAAGATATTATCATAAAAGCCTCTTATCTTATCTCATATCTATCTAAAATTTCCACCAAATTGGTTTTAATTGGACTTTATCTTTGAAAACCCTTGAGAGTACATTTGTTGTGATTTGGTGCTACATAAATAAAATTGAACTGAATTTAATTACTAAAGCGCATCTTGACTTAAAGTTATAGATCATCCCCAAAAGTCATGACAGCGATGATGAACGATGGTTAAAGGTGTTAACACATTATTTTACAGCCTTATTCACCTTGTGATCTTAAGAAACCAAACCTTGTTTTACACCAGTCGGAGTAAAACGTCAGAGGCTGCTGTCAGAGAACGTTCAGTGAGTGTGGTGAGACACCAGGCACAGACTTCACTTTCTTTGCTCAGGAGGGAACATTCACCGAACTCAGTGCAGCAAACTTGAATTACAAACTTTATGTGCTAACACAGACACACATTTTCAAACTCATCACATTAACTTTGAGATCTTGAATGCTATTTGTCTTTTGCCTGCAGTTATTTAATTTGATGCTGTTATTGAGATCATCATGAGATATATCACTATATGTTGCGATAAAGGCCTCAAAACAAACAACTCCAGGCAAGGCCCCTATAGGCTTCCGTAATTAAGCTAATTGAGATAGCCTAATAAGCTATATTTTTTGTAGAAAAGGGTTGTACAACTATTTAGTTTTATTTACAAAAGGTATCACCTGAATGTTGCAAAAATATAATCATGTTTTAAATTGTTTTTATTGTATTGATAAGACGTCACAGTTTTGCAGTTCAGTTTCACCTGAACTGGGTTAGCTAGTCTGCGCATGTGCAAATTAACTCACGTTTAGTAGTCGTTCGCACCTGTCGTCATCACTTGACGGTTAACAACAAGAACAAACTGTTAGTAAGTTACTACTTTACAGCTACTCTCAACTATTGTTTTAGCTACACTATGGAATGGAAGTTTTTCTGTGCCATCAGAGTTTGAATACGAATTTCTAATATCGAATTTTTACAGCATCAAAATCAGACTTTGAATTTGAAAAACCAACAGTGTAAAAAATAATTAAACTTCCAAAAATTCTGTGGAAAAAGAACAAGACTCAACATCCAGGTAAACAGGGAGAAGCAATCGATCCCTGTCTCAATTCATCCAACGGCAGCCAATCAAGTTATGCTCCATTGGACAGATCAGCCATGTCCACCAACGCGGGTGATGGTGCTTCAGTGAGTGAGTTTACTTTATTTGCCATTTGTGTTAATAAAATTGAGTAATAGATATTACTCAATGTCTATTGAGCTGATCTGATGAATTGAGACAGGGATCGATTGCTTCTCCCTGTTTACCCGGATGTTGATTCTGGTTCTTCTTTTTCCACAGAATTTTTGGAAGTTGAATTTTTTTTTCTACTGTTGGTTTTTCAAATTCAAAGTCTGATTTTGATGCTGTAAAAATTCGATACTGTATTAGAAATTCGTATTCAAAATCTGATGGCACAGAAAAACTTCCACACTACACAGACTGCCAAGTATCGAAAATAAACACTTTTTGTCAACTTTTGCGAGTTTGTCGCAGGAGGACGGTTGACTGCTGCCCCAAGCTAGCTAGCTCATTAACACGCGCAAGTGTAACCGTTTAAACCGTTGGTTTAGCAAACTATGCAAATATTGTTCAGGCCCATGAGGGCCAAAACACTCACACACACACACAGTTTATGAAGACGGTGGATGGCCTGCTCATATCACTTGCAAATGTCCAAGTATACTTTGTCGAGTTTAAGTACAACCTCTGTGAGATAAAGGTGAACATAAATATGAAATGTTTCTGGATATCTGGGACATTAATTGGTCCAGCGCTGATGTACTTCACTTGTGACCACCAATAAATACTTTATTTAACTTGAGATTTATCCGGCTTGTTCTTGAGCTTCCAATAAAATAATCGAGCTAACAGTTAGATTTTAAATAATTTCTGTTTAGACCTCCTGAAATAAATCACTGGAACGCTATTGTTATCAGTCTGTTTCCTGAGTGATAAGTTCGTATTGAGCATGGGAACTACCCTCCTAGAATTTCGTTTTGATAACTATCCTTCCCCAGCGGACCTGCTTCAGTCTGCATTCGCACATGAGTCGGGACCGCGCGCAGCCGTCTGCTTCAGTGACGTGTTAGCCGTTAGCCGTTTAGCGCTACATTCAAACACAAAACAAAACGGTAAAAGTAAGGAGAGTAGAAAAAACACCACCAAGAAGCTAATATGGAGAGCGGGGAGGCCACTGTGTTTATGGTCTGCATGATGGTGATATTAATCATGGACAATCACATCAGGCGTCTAATATCGAGGCTGGAAAACCTCACAGAGAGTCAGGAGACTATTCTTTTTCATTTCATGAAGGAAGGAAGGAGAGCAGAGCGCTGCAGACAAATGAGACCAGTGTAAGTTTAACTTATTAAACACCCGCCGGTTGTGTCTGTGTCTGAGGAAACATTTCAGCCGTGGGGCGTAGCTACCGACCACCACACACCTCCGTTAGATTCGTTCTATAAGAACTATGAAAAGACCCGACCTCGGAGAAGGAGCTAAATAGTTATAGGAACTCAGGGAGAAAGCCCCGAGTTCTTGTATGTCCGAACACGGGAGAAAACGGCCCCGCGGATTAAAAGGTTATTAGAACTGCCAAAGGTTCCTACAGTCCGAAAGCGGCTATAGTACAGAGCCCCGCCCCTGTCCGCCATGTTGGCAGAATGCTAGCGAGAAAACGCTATTCTCTCCGTTCGTTTACATTGTACGCGTGTGTTTTTAAATCAGTAAGTTTAAACAGTGCGGAATTGCAAGAACATGCCTGGAAATCACTGCTGTGTGAAGAACTGTTCCTGCACCTCACATAATACCTTTGGGAAACTTACGCTAGTCGTCCATTGTTCCGTCAGCGAAAGCCGTATCCAACGCATTCATCAGTTCATCTTCAATGACATCCGGCTGATCGTTGTCACCGTGCTCGCAAAGCATGCTGGGATTCCGGCACGGCGAGCGGCGGATCTGGGCACGTCAAAAAGTTGGGCTCGCTCGAAGTTTATGCAAATTTGCCACGGCAGACGTAGTGCGTTACCCAATGACAGTAGATCATGTAGTTTTTTTCCCCTTTGTTTATTCACCCCTGAACGTTTCGGGTATTGCTCATGTCATTGCTATTGCGGGCAAAATGAACAGCAGCAGTGGCCAGTATGGCTGTGCTAAAACGATTGTAGGCGAATAAACACACCTGAAACATCAGGCAATTGTGTGAGCATCTCCACTTTTGCAGTAAAGTAATGACCATCAAGGAATAGAGGTTCAATCCAGTGCATCAAATTATTTCATGGGCAGAGGTGGAGTAGTGGATTAAACGTCATCAATAATTGTGATAGGCATTCATTTCAACAAAAGAACCAAATCACACCCATGACACATGTTTTCACAAGGACCAGAGTTTGAGGTGTGTAGTTATCTCTATTCTCCATTAGAGGCCGCTGGAAGAGCTCAATCCTGAGTCTGTGTCGTTAAAAGGTATTATTTACCTCAACAACACAGGCTAATTCCACTTTATTTGCTAAAACTAAACGATTGTATACGTTATATGTCCAACATAAAGTGTATAATTTAACGTATTTTTAAAGAAAGTGTTAATTTTTGTTGTTCGTACTTCCCCGCTTCCTATTGGTCTAGAGCGTACCACGTGTCCAGGAAGTCACTGAAAGTCTTATTTCGTGACATTAAATAATCTAGTTTACCACAGCAGAACAACACCAGGCGTAAATAATGTCTATTAAATATTGTTGCTATTTGTATTTCGACCCCAAACAATGTTGAATTTATTTTTACCTGATTTCTCAAACCGTGAGTTAGAATGACGTTGCGCAGAATCATATTGTTTCCTCCGTCCCTTTTCTGGTATCGCTTCTCGGCCTTTTGGCTAAGATCAAGTGTAGTATCTGTTCTTATCAGTTTAATATCTGATACGTCCCCTACCCGGGGACCATATATTAAATTGATTTTTGGAACAGGGAGATGGAATAGGGGCTTGCTCCGTCCACTCCACGCATCGACCTGGTATTGCAGTATCTCCAGGAACGGTGCACCCCCTTACAATGTGAAAGATAAAATTTAATATAAACAAATGGAATATTATTCTTATGACGTGTTGCTCTATTAAGTGATGAGACCAAACTCTATTTAAATATGAAGAATAATTGTTGTAACTGTATGTGTGCAGCTGAAGTCATTAAGAAATAATTATTAATGTGTTCACTTTTTTTTCTTACATTTAATAAGAAAATTAGTGATGGCAAAACGAGGCTTTTTGAAGCATTGAATCATTTTGAACCATTGTGTCATAAAGTGGTTCACTACCCGAAGCTTCATTCAATTCCCTTGGGTGACATCTACTGGCGTAGCGATTGTTGCACCATATGAAGCCCCGAATGTGATGCATATAATAACATTATAATAAAACTTATGTATGTATGTGTGTTGTATATATTTTGTAGGTTTGTACATAGGTTTGTAGTACCTCATTAAAGATTGATTAATTTACCCATGAAATAATAATTTGCCCTCTCCGGGTCGGGAATGAGATCCTTCCCCAAGTGGAGGAGCTCTGGGTCTTGTTCACGAGTGAGGGACGAATGGAGTGGGAGGTTGACGGGCGGATCGGTGCGCCATCAGCAGTGCTGCGGGCTATGCACCGGCATGGTGAAGGAGCTGAGCCAGAAGGCAAAGCTCTCGATTTTAGAACCGCTGCTCCTCCGCATCGAGAGGAGTCAGATGAGGTGGCTCGGGCATCTGGTTAGGATGCCTCCTGGACGCCTCCCTGGTGAGGTGTTCCGGGCCCGTCCCACTGGGAGGAGGCCCCGGGGAAGACCCCGGACACGTTGGATCTCTGGCGGGGGAACGCCTCGGGGTCCCCCCAGAAGAGCTGGAGGAAGTGGCCGGGGACAGGGACGTCTGGGTCTCTTTGCTTAAGCTGCTGCCCCCGCGACCCGATCCCCGGACCAGCGGAAGATGATGGATGGATGGATGGATGGATGGATGGATGGATGGATGGAATAATAATTTAAAAACAATGTGAAAATGTTCATATTTTCTTTGGGAGTGTGCTTGGTGTAATAAAGAGGGTGCTTGTGTTACTTCAGGTGTTTTAATTCAAGAAAAGTAGTTTTTGCACAGTAGAAGGACTCAAACGGTTTCTTTTTTTTTTTTTTTGTCAATTTCTCCAGCTTTGGAAAATACTCTGTCACAGGGAACAGAGGAGGCTGGTGTGACAAGGAACTGTTTGGCTCAAAATATTCCCACACTTTAGAACGCTTCCTCGATTATTCTCCATGAGAGAATAATCCAAAACTCCGAATATCAAAAAATGAGAGCTGTTCGTAACGTATAATACGTGTAGAACGGGGACATGAACCGGGGCTTCAGCCATCTTGAATACACTGAATCGCGGAAAATGTTCAAAGCTCCGCTATCAACTCGAAGCAGTCAGCTGACTCGGTCTGAATGAAGCAGTAAAGTGGTTCAAACGTCATCAGTGACGTCACATGAAGCAAGCTCCGGCCCACTGCTTCACCATAACTACCCTGTCGAGTTTGAAGCGTGCTTCGGAGCTTCGGTGTTGGAGGTAACATCACTAAAGAAAATAGAAAACTGAAATTAGGGTTCACTGCTTTAATTCAATGTACAAAAGTGAACTTCCTGAGTCCCCTAAAGTGGTTCTGTGGTCAGAAACACAGCATTTCACAGACTCTCAGTACATTTAGATACTGTCAGATGGCAGTTTGTTAGCTAAACTTAGCTGTGATGTTAATCACAGTAACGTGTATTTAGAGTTTACATCAGGACCCTGTTTTATGGCTCATTGTTCATCACATGGTTGAACCCTGCAGTTACCTCTGTTCTCCACCAGGGGCCGACAGAGCTCTTTAAGTAGTCAACTTTATTTTTATAGCACCTTTTCTACAGGTGTGTTGATCAAAGTGCTCCACACAAAAGTGGCATACGCAATGACATGAATTTAGAGATATCCATTTATCTATCTGTCTCACCCACATTTCAGCAGAACATCACAAATCACACACAATAAGCTATTAAAAAACGCTCTCCGTTCACTGAACGCATCGACCCGGTACTGCAGTGCCGCCGGTTTCTCTTCATAACGTATAGGCCGTAAGGTGAACCTCGAAAACTCCTTCAGAACACCAGGCTTGTTCCGCGCTCTCCGAACCAAACACGCTTCAGCTCATAAAAAGATTTGAGTTATGTTGAGGTTTAAAAAAAAGTTTCGCCGCTCAGAACACAGTACTTTTTTAGTTCGCAACGTTTAAAGGAATAACTAGTGCCTGGCAAGGCGTATGTACATATTCGGCAGGCGTAATAACAGTTTGGCTCGCGAGAGGTGCCACGGTTGAGACGTCATCAGAATGGACGAATCGGATAGCTGGTATGTCAGCTGAGCTGGTAAACAAAAACAGCACCGCAGCAGCAGCGCGATCATCCAGCAGTACCGAAGAAGACGAAATTTTGACCGAAAGATTTGTTACATGCACATATCTTCTGTTAAGCATGAGGAAACACAGAATTTCACCTGCACAAGGTGGAATGGAAGGAATCAGAAGGAACAAATAAAGAAGCACTTGCTGAGTTCTTATACGATGCGTGGCCACATGCTGATCTTACAGCAGTGGGAAGAAACCTCAGCTTGTACATAGCACATCAACACCAATGGCACTGTGTGACTGTACTGGAAGGTGTGCAGTCTGTTCGTGCTGTGGAATACCTGCAGTGTGACCACGAAGAATATGACACAAGGGTGTTTTTGCATGCACAACATGCTGCACAGGAACAGAAGACTGTCATTATTAAGAGCCCTGACACTGATGTAGCAGTCATTGCTGTGAGTCTGCAGAAAGAATTGGCATGCAGCTTATACTTCTTCACAGGGAAGGGCAACAGAACACGCATAATGGACATTACCAAGGTGTCATCAGCTCTCGGAGCCAGTGTGTGTTCAGCCTTGATTGGGATCCATACATTCACTGGGTGTGACACCACAAGGCAAAAAGAAGACGTTTGCTGTGGCATGCGAGAAAGATGTCTACCTGAAGGCTTTCAGAAATCTGGGGACTGAATTTAACTTGGACCACTCTACATTTGCATTGCTTTGCAAATATGTATGCCATTTGTACGATCAGCCAACCGCAGAAAACATCAATGAGGCTAGGTACAAAGCTTTCTGTATGGCATCATCAGCCTTGCCAGAATTATCTATCTCCCCAACAAGTGATGCCCTCCACCAGCACTGCAAAAGGGCAAATTATCAGGCTAAAATAATAAGGTCATGTGTAAAGCAAAAGATTGGACTCATTTGAATCGGTGGTGGAGAGGAGGACACTGAACAAACTGTTATCCATCATGGATAACCCCACCCATCCTCTCCACCAGCTGCTGGTTAGACAGCAGAGCTCATTTTCCAACAGGCTCATCCAGCTCCACTGTCACAAGGACCGTTTCAGGAAATCCTTCCTACCAGCAGCCATCACCATATACAACACCTCCCCTCTGGCTGGAAGAGAACTTCAACCTCAATAGGCTTGAAGTCTCTCCTAAAAAACAATAACAAAAAACAAAAAATACTGTAGATTTGTATATAGCAAATGTTTATTCACTATTTCTATTTATTTTATATTATTTTATTATATTTTATATTTATTTTATTCTATTCTATTTGCTTGTTTTTTACTACTTTAATTGTTTTCATATACTGTATGCTGCTGCAACAAAACAATTTCCCAAATTGGGATTAATAAAGTATTAATAAAGTAGACTTGTGCAGGTGTTCCAGCTGTTCAAACACCACAAAGGAAACAGAGGATAAAGAAGATGACAGCTGCCCTGACACTGACAGTGAGGAATAGTGTATGTGTCTGCGTGCGTTTTTTAATGTTTTTTTTAACCTTTATTCTATTCCATTTGTATCATTCCTTTTATTATGGTTATGTATATAAGTTTATGCCGGTTGATGTGTATGCCCTACTTGTTTTGATTTTGTTATGTGTTGTATAGTTATTAGTGAATAAATCAGTAAATGAATACCTGCTGGTAAATGGCTAAATTGGCTCAATTCAGAAATACATGAATGAGCATTATCGTTCATAATTATTATTTTATGTTCACTTTAAAATGATATTTTGCGAGATTCCTTTCTGTAGGTTAGTTTTGACAGCATCAGACAGGTTGTCATTTTTCCAGTTTGTTGTCGTAAATCGGCAACGTGATTGGTCCAGCGCGGTCACGTGGTGTCTTGTGACGTCAAAATCGTCATTCAGCCCTGCGGAAAATATCTTCAGAAAACGTCTCGGTTTAAAAAAAGTACAGGATTCTGTGACGCGAAACTTTTTTTATATGTGCAAAATAAGTTGGTCATTTTTATCAGCTAACGGGCATGTAGTTCGGAGAGCACGGAGCGAGCCTAAACGAAAACGGGGTTCACCTTACGGCCTAGTACAAGTCTTTCGCCTTTTACCAAAGACTTCCGTGGAGAGCAACACTAATGAGTTGTTTCTATTTTTGGCAGGCTTTACCTTTTGCGGGGGAAGCCCTTTTTGTTTGTGCAAAGGAAATCTTGTTGTGCAAAGTGACGTCTTGGAGTAAAGTCTCCTTATTTGTTGTGACTGTGCCGATGTTGCTGGAGTGCTAAATGTTTGTTTGAATGTTGCTCACTGGAGTGTGGGTGAGTGCCACCTGTGGCCAAAAAAAGAACACCTCATCACTCCTCATCATCCTGAAGTCAGTAGATGGTGCTTAGCTTCCTTTCTGCGAACCAAATGTTCTTTTAAAACATTTTTTGTCAAAAAGTCTTAATTGCCTATGTTGCACTCAGGGCCGGCCCAAGGCAAATGCCAACTACGCGGTCGCTTAGGGCCCCCACACCACCAGGGGGCCCCAGAGAGCACCGAGACGTTGTGATAAAAAAGTAAATATATACATGAAATTAAAATAACATTGAATAATGTAAACGAAATTGTATTACACCAGAAAAAAAAATTAATTTTGACAAAATACTAATACTAGGTTAATTTATGCCTCCTGTTGGCTGCTGCCACCGTTGGGCAAAATTATTTAAGTATTGTATTTATTATTTAAGTATTTAATTTTGATTACAACTTTATTTTTCTGTAAGATAATGTGAATGTCATTTGATTCTATTTTGGATTTGGATTTTGAACATTTTGCACACCATTGCACATCTGAAAGAAATTAAACTATTTAACGTGTTTACTATAAATGCAGTCTCCAGCCTGCTGATGTTACTTTCAAATAGTTAAATTAATGAGCCATACCCATACATCACTCTTTATGTAGAAGTTAATTAAACCATATTTATGAGTTTGCTATCCCTTTAAGGTTAAAAACAAGAATGACACCTGTATAATGTAAGATGATTACAAATAATGCTAATGCTTGTGGGTCCGTTACACACATAACAGTGTAGCCTATGGAATAATGAGGCATCTGGAGCTGAGGTGATGGTAGGGGGCCCCCAAATGAAATTCTGCATAAGGCCCCATAAAGGCTTGGGATGGTCAATCCATTAAGCCCTCAGACCTCTTTCTCTTGTTTGCTTTTTACAATATTTCCCTTGATATTCATTTATGTACCTGACTCTACTTATGTGACACACGTCACCATTTTTTTTGTATTGACTACAGCTTTTTTTTCATTAAAGATGTTTGTTGCACCTACAAATTCAGTCTTCAGACACTGTTGCAAAACAAGATGTTGTCAGAATAAGATTTCTTTATTCTTTTTAGTCTGTGTGAGTGTTTTCCACTTTGAACAAAGGATAGCTACACCTTTGAGTTATGTTTAAAGTAAAGCACTTACTCATATTTAAGTTGTGTACAGTTGCTGCTGAGCTTTCCTTGTTACACGTTGTCAACACAAATGACTCCCACAGAATCTGTAGTGTTTCCATTCCTTTTATACCAAAAATAGCATCAAATCGCAGTTTTAATAAAACAAAGCATGTATTTTCTCTCTAACTGCACACATCAATTTTACCTTTCAGACTTCAACTCTCTTTGTTACAGTTACAGTGGAAAACAACAATAGTAAAGGAATGAAAATGTTAAACAGTATCAGGCGCACATTGAAACCTTTAACTGTTCAATAAAATCCATGTTTGTTGTGTTTTTGAAGCGTCCGTCTAACTCTCGTGCACGCTCTATACAGAACCTCTGAAACTTAGACCTGACTGTTACTATTCAACTCTGAAAGTATATTAACTCTATGGCCAGAAAAAATGCTGCTAAATTATTTAAAAATGGTATATATAATATAATATATATAATGGAAAATATAATTAGTTATATCTTCTTCATTACTTAATCACAAATGTTTAACTAACTTGGTATGACTATTTTTCCAAACAAAAGAAAATAAAATGTCATTAATGCATGTGAGGCATAAAAACCACATTGAAGTATTTTTGATTAAAACACACATTGAAATGTTGATGTCACCTGTGATTCTTTACTAAAATAAGACCAGATATCTGAATAATAGAGTAATAATTATACCTGTGTTTGCTCACAATAATATTTTGGCATGTCGTAGCATTTAAGACTTTAAGAATTAACTTTATTCTCATATGTAACATGTCTTGACATTTAACCAAATTAAATGAGCCACGGTTGATTAAAAAAATTCCTCATCGGTGTTTTTTCTAACCTAACAAGTTAAAACATCTGCCCCCAAAACAGGCTTTTTGTCTAAAAACTGCTCCAGGCAAACAACAGTGGAGAGGGTGGAGCGTTATCAAGGTAGCAAACCACCCATTAGCTTTGTAAATCTACTCCTGTGCTGTGGTTCGATGCAGCTGATGAGCTGCTGTGGAAACAAGCGCGGTTCCTTTTTGTAGCTGATCAGATCCATCCCAACAAAAAAGATGAAAAAAGGAAAGCCACATGAAAAAGTGGAGCTAAACCAAGACAAAGAAGAGGGGGAAGAGGAGGAGGAGGGTGGACTGGATTGGTTTCTTAAAAAGGACAACTCAAAGATGTCTCCTGAGCCAATGGACAGCAACGTCTTACTATCCAGGTAACTACTCGTACTGGGGATGAGCTGCTGTTTCATTGCTTTCTCAAAGGTTTACGCACCTGATCTCTGCCTGCTGGAGATCAATGTGGTTATTTTTCTATACGTTTAAGCCTTCAGTGACCGCTGAGTGTCAGGTGATGTGGTGTCGTATTGCAGGTAAACAGGTGTCAGCTTGATTTAACCCCCCAACTGGTTTGCTCTTGTCTGGAAGTGTTTCCAAAAACCCAAAAAACAAATTCTGTTCTAAGATACAGAGTTTAAATACTGTTGCATAGCTGTAAATCTTCAGCTGCATTTATAAGTGGTGTGCTTTGTTTTTTTTCACCTTACAGGCTGGGCACCGCCAGTGTTGACACCCGCAGTGCTACTTTTACAAGGGACAGAGTATTTAAAGCGGCATCCCAGGGAGACACAACGCAGCTCAGTGGCCTCCTTGACTACCTTCGAGTTAATGATAAGCGACTTACGAGCCCAGATTTCATAGGCGAGTGGTGGAAGCTGTTTTAACTGTCTTACAAGGGACAATGTTCTGCTGTTATCTATGACCAGGTGGATTTGAACTTAAGCCTTAAAAATATGCACAAAAACATGTTGTATATGTATGTAGCTCGATTGTGTTACTGAAGAGTGAAACTGTTTGCTGGTGTCTGGAAAGTTTTGAGTGAAACATCACAAGGCAAGGAAAGGAGAAGTCTGAATAAATGGATATGCATGTATTTAACTTATTCACCAGTCCAACACCTGCAATGAAAAATGAGCTTGTAAAGGGTGGATTTGAATAACTTTGTGTGACTTTAGGATTTAATTAAGGATGTCTTATGAACTATTCTAGCACAATATCATTGGATAGTCAGAAACTGCACAGTTCCAGTTTTTTTAAACTTATTTAATGACTAAAAATGGTTTATTTCAGATGAAACTAATGGGAAAACTGCACTCCTAAAAGCTTTGCTGAACCTGAAAGATGGCAAAAATGATACTGTGAAAGTCCTCCTCGACATAGCAGAAAACACGGGGGATTTAGAAAGTTTGATCAACGCTTCATATAAGGATCTTTGCTACAAAGGTAAGCAGAACAAACAGTCAGTCGTGAGTCATTTTTATTTTGATTAATTGTGCCTTTGAATCAAAGGTTGTTAAAGACGGAGAATGTTGGGTTAGGGTGTATGAACAAAACTGACTTGATTCTCAGTTGTAATTACAAAAGATAAACAGCCTGTTTTCTTAACGAAACGCACGCCGCAGGTCAAACAGCTTTGCACATTGCCATTGAGAGGAGGAGCTTTGATCTTGTGAAACTGCTGGTCCATAAAGGGGCAGATGTGCAAGCCAAAGCCAACGGGACGTTTTTCCAGCTTAATGCTGGGCTGGGCTTTTATTTCGGTGGGTAATTTAAACTATATGCATGTGTTTATATATAAGCCCGTCTTTTCTGTCCCAGTTTTCTGTGGTTAGATCTTATGTCTGAGCTTATTTGTGTGTTTCCAATAGGGGAGCTCCCACTTTCACTGGCTGCCTGCACAAACCAGCCAGACGTTGTGTCCTTTCTTATGGAAAACCCGTACAGTCGAGCCGACTTGACTGACAAAGACTCACAAGGAAACACTGTGCTGCACGCCTTGATTGTTATAGCAGATGATTCAACTGAAAACACAGATATGATTACACGGATCTATGATGAAGTCCTTATTCATCACAATAAGCTTGAGGGAAACAGCCATGTCCCGTTGGAAGCAATTGAAAATAATCAAGGTCTGACTCCGCTTAAATTAGCTGCCAAGCTTGGCAAGATTGGGGTAGGTTTTCTATTTTCTTTTACAAAGCTTTGCTTTCTTTAAAAAGAACACATTGATGTCTGCAATACATTTATACCGGCTGACTTACCTGCTATAAGGCATTAAAAGTACAACACACAATCTCTTTAAATAATAATGACCTTTCTGATCTCTCATTGGCCAGCTGTTCCGGCACATGTTGAATCGGGAATTCTTGGATGAAGACACGAGGCAGCTGTCAAGGAAGTTTACAGAATGGGTCTATGGACCTGTTCACTCCTCACTTTATGACATGAGCTCCATCGACACCGATGAAAACAACTCTGTGTTGGAGATCATCATCTTCGGGAACGAAATACCGGTTAGAACCGATTTGAACATATTTTAAGGTTCGATCAGACTTTGAATGACATATTAACAAAAAACTCTTAATAAAAAAAGCTACAGCTCAGAATAAACTGGAAAAAAAACTTGTGAATTGGAGATTTCTTGCTCAGTGTAAAAAATAATTTTGAGAAAATACCCTTTCAAGGTTTATATTGTTCTAGCAAACATTGTTAACTAGCAGCTATGGCTATGAAATGTTCATAGTTGATTACTTATATCATGTATTTTCTAAAATTTTATGTTAATACATTTAAATAAAGCATTATCTAATTAAACAGGAGATGTATGATGAGGAATATTTAGTCTGAAAGTGTCACACTTTTAACTAAAACAAGAATAAGGACGTTATGAAGGCAGGAAGTCTATAAAGATTTAATCCAGAATGTAAACGGAGCAGGAACGAAACTAAAGGTGACACGATGAATGAAACGCTGTGTTAAAACATAAACAAGGATCTGGTGTTGACAAAATAAACCGTAACCCGGATAAACTGACGGCTGTGATGACTGTGACCATGCAGGAGAGGCACCTGGCAAAGTAGGATCTGATATCAAGCAAGAATGGGAAGTAAACCAAACAGAATATAAAAGGGATAAGCTCTCCAAACTAAAGCACAAAGTAAAGATAACTAAGAGTGTAAAGAGATGACAAAAATAGCTTACGGAAATACAAAACACGAAAACAAGGAAAACAAAATAAAGCCCACAGAACATGACAGAAAGGGGATATGTTTGCCTGCTGTGTCTTCCCATAAAAGGTTTTTAACTGTCATGTTTGCAGCATGTTTAAGGTACAAATAAGAAGTGTATTTCAACATGGAATGATGTAAAGTTTGCATTAATCTGGAGACACTAATATGTGGTCCATCATCTCATCCCAGTGCCTCAGATTATATGGAACAAAATTATACCAACAAGTAGGAAGTTTTAGCCTCAAAAATCCATGTAAACTTGGAAATACTAAACATAGCATTATAAAGTAGAAATTAAGCCTCATCTCCACATAAAACATGAATTGGGATTATAGATTGAAGAGGGATTTTCCATGTGAAATCCAGTTTGTGAACACTGTTTCAGAATCGTCCTGAGATGCTCCAGAGCGAACCTTTACGCAGTCTTCTTAAGATTAAGTGGGAGAAGTTTGCTTCCAAATTATTCTTGATTAATTTCTTGGCTTATCTGATGTACCTCGCCATCTTCACCACTGTGGCCTTCTACAGAAAAGACGGACAGGTAAGACAGAGAAGTAACAAACCTGCCGCTAAGCGCTGTCATCATACTAAAGAAAGACTCTCAACTCTTTGACCTACAGCCACCTTTTTCTATAGAAAATGTCCCACTTGACTACCTTCGCTGTGCTGGTGAGCTCATCAGTGTCCTCGGAGCAGCAAGGTTTCTTTATAAAACGGTGAGAAATAGAATCTGATTCAACAACTTGCACACAAAGAGTTGATGTGGATGTTAATGGTGTTAAAATGTCTGATATTAAAATCCTCAGATAACAATTTTCCAGAGGAACCCGCCAAACCTCAAGTCTCTGTTCACGGATGGATTCAGTGAGATTCTGTTGTAAGTCTCAAAAATCCTATAAATGATACAGTGACATTTTCATCAGGCAGTAATGGGTAACATTTCACTGAAAGGAGGAAGAATGGATTCAGTTAAATACTGGTACATTTCTGGAAGCAAACTACTATATCACCAAAGATCTAAGGTGGAGAAACTTCAAACAGCAGTGCGTGCCAGATGGCCCTGGAAGCCTTTTCACATTGCTAATCCAATGCAGGACTGCTGCACCGCATCTTTCTGTTTGTAAAGTGTAGAGGCAGAATGGTCAGGGCCAAAGTGGAGCCGAAAATATTAAGCTAGCCTTAATTATCTCAGTGAATTATCACAAATTGTGGCCCACTACAGCTGTGTAACTCCATGCCTTTGTGTTGTAATAAAGAATAGACTTTTCCCTGGTAGAGAAGTAGTGGATCCCAGACATAACTCTTATTCTCTGAGTTTGGGTAAAAGCACTACGGGGGGAAAGGGGAAGGATTTAAGGGCCTTGTTTTAGCGGGTTAACCTCTGCCTGCTAATTGTGGTTGGAAAAAGGACTTGGATGGATACAAAAGCTGTATTTGCCGAAGAGCATCACCCTGAACACAAAAAAAGGGGTGCAGAGAATGGATGGATATATAACTTTGCAAAATATTTAGTTCCATCTTTTGGAAATCGGGTCATGTTTTACTCACGCTGTAATTCACAGTCTCCTTTCTGGCTTCTCGACCATGTTTGCAGTTTCCTTCAGGCGGCCCTGCTGTTGGTCTGCGCTGTTTTGTATTGCTCTGGGCGCAGGGAATACGTCGGACTCCTTGTGTTCTCACTGGCTCTCGCTTGGATGAACGTTCTTTATTATACAAGAGGATCGAAGCAATTGGGAATGTACAACGTCATGATGCAAAGAGTAAGAATTTGGTATCACAACTCCGAGAACGACCTGTTTGATCATGAATGTTCAGCCTTGGCAGCAGTGTTTGTTTCTCTGTAGATGATCCTGGGTGACCTGCTACACTTCTTATGTATCTACAGTGTCTTGCTTTTCGGATTTTCTGCAGGTAAGTCGTTGATTATCTACACATCAAAACTATTTAAAAAATGTAGAGATGCTGTTACCACATGACCGTAGGAGCTTGACTTCACCACACTGAAAACAACACGTTTTAGTCACAAGATCCAACATGTGAATGGTTGTGAAACCGTCAGGGGAGGAGAGTCAAGGCTGTATTATAGTTGCTGGGTAGGTGATGTTTTATTCCAGTTTAACATAGATGGCTTCCTTGACTCCTCTATCAGACCATCTGTCATCTCAGTTCAAAATGTGTACATTGCTATCATCAAAAATAGTGTCCCATTTATTTGAGATGTAAGTGAACTGTTGAGTCGTGGCCTGAGGAGCTGCCAACGCATATACAGTACAATGCCGGTCAGTTTCTGTTTGGATGTTTCGTCCTTTCGGTGACAGAAGTGGTTCACCTCCAAGTCTAAATGTTCTTTCAAATGCTTAGAAGCCAAAACTCCCCACCAACTAGTGAGATCTGAAGTAGCCTTTTGGATGAGAGGTCAAATGTCTTCAAGAACCAAGAAAAAGTCCAATTAGTCTTTATTCAAGCTCTGGATGACTGAGAATCCAAACCAACATGTTACTGTGACCCTTCTAACTTTATTTTTTCTCTCTTTTTTTAATAAAAACCCATCCACAGCTATTGTTACTCTCATAGATGACTCACCCATAACAAACAGAACACTGACACAAGGAAGGAGCTTTGATGTCGAGCCATTCAAGTGCGAGAAGCCGAGTTACAATGACATCCGCTTTACAACACTGGAACTCTTCAAGTTCACAATTGGAATGGGAGACCTCGAGTTCACGGATCATGTTCAATACAAAGAAGTTTTCTACATCCTGCTCATCAGCTACATAGTTCTCACTTACATCCTGATGCTCAACATGCTCATCGCCCTGATGGGAAACACAGTCGAAAGGATCTCCGAACAAAGTGAAACCATCTGGAACCTGCAGGTGAGAAACACTCACAGCCCGTCAACATGCTTCCAAAGAACAAATCTAATGTTCATGGCTTTCAGATAAGGTTAGGTTGTTTTTTATAATGTCTGTTAATACTGTAAGCTTTGTATATGCAACACAGGGACAATGAGTTGCCTTTGCTGAATGATGCTAATCCACCTTATAAAGCATAGTGAACATTTTAAATGAGGGCTGGGCGAGTTAACTCGTTATTATCGCGTTAACTCATTAATTATTGAACGCTGACAAATATTTGATCGCGCATTAGCGCAGTTTTTATTATTTATTTTATTTTGTAAAAGTCTGTTGCTCACAGGCTTTTATTTTGTAAAAGTCTGTTGCTCACAGGCTTTTATTTTGTAAAAGTCTGTTGATCACAGGCTTTTATTTAGTAAAAGTCTGTTGCTCACATGCTTTTATTTAGTAAAAGTCTGTTGCTCACAGGCTTTTATTTTGTAAAAGTCTGTAGCTCACAGGCTTTTATTTTGTAAAAGTCTGTTGCTGTCTGCTGCGGGAACCGGAAAAGAAAGTAATCGGCGGATCCACCAAACATGGAGAAGGGTACGGAACTTTTACTCGGCCATTTTCATGTTAAAGCTCTTCCAGACGGCGGAGTCGACAGAACCAAAGTCATCTGTAAACACTGCCAAGTTGAATTGTCTTCTCAGCGTAGTAGTTCCAGTCTAAAATATCACTTAAAGGCAAAACACACAACTGATAGCAGCAAGTCATTCAAGGAAACAGACAGTGGAGCGAGGCTTCTACATAAAAACTACAGAAAGATGCTGATGTTAAAAGTGTGTTTGCACAACAAATGTTATGGCACTTTCATTCATATGGCAGCACATTTAAAATAAAACTAAATGCTAAAAGCTATACACTACTTTTGGATTCATTTTTAGATTTTGCGTACAAATGCGATTAATCGTGATTAATCAGGGAAATCATGTTAGAATTTAATCGTTGCCCAGCCCTATTTTTTAAATATATACACACATTTAATGTGAAGAGAATTTAAATATGACTCATTCTGATCATCTCTCTAAACTGTGTTTAAACATAAAATAAACACACACGCACCATAGAGGTGCTTATAACTTAAACCATTCTGCTGTTTGTCTTCAGCGGGCTTTTACAATTTTGGACATGGAGAGGACTCTGCCGAGGTGGCTGAGGAGTAAGCTGCAGAAGAGTATGTCAGAGATGGTGTGTTTCAGAAGCGACCTGGATAAGTGTCGTAGGTTTGTCAGGTAAACCTTCACAAATCTGCAAAGAAAAAACTGCTGGAAACATGTTAGAATTTCTGGAGTACCTCCCCTTCATCACTGTGGCCAAAGGTTTTGGTACTCTTGTAGCTCACTGATGCAAAGCTTCACTCCTGCTAAAAAGTGTTAAAGTTACAGGCACATATCGACAGCCTTTGATTTGTCACATTAAAAAAATGAACAAGCGGAGTGAAGAGAGCAAAAAGAAAAATACAACGTAAGAGGAAACAAATAGTTTGTGATATTTTAAACGTAGCTATTCTTCATCTTCTTCTCATCTCATCATCCAATTGAAACCACACAAAAGCTGTAGTTTGCTAAAATGCTAATTAATGACGACGCTCCGGGAGAATATGTTCTTTAGAGACATTAAACAAAATTACAGCTTTTTGATGAATCACTTTAACTTTCCAAGAACAGCATCAACAGGATGAAATATGAGCAGGGCAAGAGAAGAGTTGAAACCCTCAGTGTGGATGAGACGCCCATCAAAACCTTCTAAATAGTATGCCACTGGATATTGAATGATAGTTTCCAGTATTATTTCAGATGCCATTTGTTGTGTTGTTCCTAACAGGAAATCAAAAGCAAAGTGTCAGTTACAGTTTCTCATTTCAAAGAATGAATTAAAAACAATGGATGTTATATTTCTGGTCTCATTTATGTGTCTTTGTATCCTTGGCTTACTGCTCACCCAAAATACACAAAGGCTTTTCTGTGGCTTATCTTTGGTTTACCTGCTGTGGCGTCTGAGAGGAGATTCACTTTAAAATAACTTCAATCCAAAGAAAACAAAGCAATTCAAGAAGAATCACCAATGATACCACAATAGATGATTGAGGAGAATGTCTTGTCTTTGGATGTAGATGTTGAAGCTCTGATCTTGTGTAATACATGATTAAAGACTCTTCTTTGCCTTTAGGGTGACTGAAATGAACTGGAGAAAATGGAGGTCAGATCTTGGTGTAAAGCTGGAAGAAGATCCTGCTAATGAAATGATGAAGCCACAGATCCATAATGAGACTCCTGGTACGGTTATAAACTACACACACTTCAGTTTGACGTTTTCTGTTGCTGAGAAATCACTAATAAAGTTGGAATTTGACCCCTCAGGGACTCCGTGGAACCTAAACGTGATCCTGGACAGGATTCGTCTCAGACGAGGCCACCGGCAGCAGAACAGCATTCTCTAGAGCGATTTAAAATCTTTAATTTTCTTAAAAGATGTGTACAGAATGATCTGTGTCTTTTATTGAGTGAAGGACAGTTACACCTTCTCTGTACCTTTAATTATTATTTAAAAGATACCATTTGGTAACTTAAGACCCTGCTTGTCACAGTTAAATGTGATATTACAGATTAGGGGGCCACGGTACTCCCTGACCTGTGACTGCTAATCCTATTCGCCCATCATGAAAATACAGTTTCTAATATAGTTTGCAAAGTCGCTTTATGTGCACAAATAAATGTTAAAGTTCTGTCGTTATTTAATTGTTTAGTGTTAAAAAGTCCCCAGTGGAGTCAAACTCAGTGCCGTGTATTTCTTGTGTCGTTCCACGATGGTGGAATGACCTACCGAGCGCTACCAGAACACGGGCGTCCCTCTGTAGGAACCCTCTGCAGTTCCTATAACCTTTTCAGGAACGGAGCCGTTTTCCCCCTCATTCGCACATACAGGAACTCGGGTCCATCGCCCTCAGTTCCTGTAACCATTTTAGCTCCTTCTCCTCAGCTGGGTCTGTTCTGGTTTCCATAGGAACACATCTGACAGAGGTGTTTGGTGGTCGGTAGCTCCGCCCCTTGTCATGTTGTCAGGCTGAAATGTTTCCTCATATGACACGGACTCAACCTGCGCGTGTTTAATAAGTTAAACCTCCACGTGGTCTCCTTTGTCTGCGGCGCTCTGCTCTCCTTCCTTCATGAAACCAAGAAGTATGGCCTTTGCTCGATCCTTCGTCTCCTGACTCTCTCTGTGAGCTCTTCCAGCCTCCATGTTAGACGCCCGATGTGATCGTCCATGATTAATATCACCATCATGCAGACCATGAACACGGTGGCCTCCCCGCTCTCCATATTAGCTTCTTTGTGCTGTTTTTTTTCTTCTCTCCTTACTTTTACCGGGTTTTGTTTTGTTGTTGAATGTGGCGCTAAAGTAACACGTCTCTGTCGCAGACGGTTGCTTCGCATCAGTCTCTATCAGGTTCCGACTCATGTGCGAATGCAAACTGAAACAGTTCCCCTGGGGAAGGACAGTTATCAGAACGACATTCGAGGAGGACCGTTCTTAGAACTCTGTCCGAATGCGGCTATTCTTAAAGAAGCATCTCTTCCCCTTTACTTCCCTCTGTGCCTGCACTCTATTTCTACCCTGTCACCCCTGACAGAGCCTGACTCGTGGTTTCCTTCTATGCAGCTTATTGTTAGCTTTGATGTTAGCTGTAATGTTATATCCTCATTTGTAAGCCGCTTTGGATAAAAGCATAAACATTCAGTCCTGCTAATTGATTGCCAACCTAATTTTGAAATAGGTTGTAAATCTTGTGTCATGATACTTCGAAGAGGTCGCATCTCACGATGGGACTTAATTCAGATTCAACTGTAATCATAATTTTTATGCATTTATATTGATTTTTATTATGCAAGAAAGGAAGTCAGCCATAAAAACTTTGTGTTTGCAAACTTTATTTTGGTTTGGGGGAATGTTTGTGCAAGACATCTTATTCCTGAAGGTTAGGCAAAACTGGAATATCACATTTTCACAAAGTAGAGAAAGTAAGTCCCCTCCACCACCGTTCACAACTTGGTTGTATCTTACCACCAAGGACAATCATCAGAGCAAAAATAAATCTAGAGAGAGCCATTTAATTCCTGTTATTGCCATCCGGGTCAACTTACGTGAGCTACAATGTGCTTCAGTAGATAGATGGACATGTTGACGAGGCTGCTGCACTAAAATAATGTGAAATTAAACGTTAAAATACAAAGTTTTAGATAGAAGCACAGCATATTACATTGGAAAAAATAAGGGAACCCTGCACAGACAGGAACAGCTCACTCTGGATTTGTTTTAAATGCTCCGTTCACATCTTTGCATTTTACTACACAGGATTTTTTTTTAAACCATCAAAATGGGGGCAGCAGTCCTTTATGTCACTAGATTGCTTCTTATTACTATTAGGACATAAGTTCCAAGCAGAAGCTTGCCATTGCTTTAAGCTGGGGTGGTTAGAGAGGGACGCTTGGTCACTTTGGTCAGTGAGTCAGCAGCAGTTGACACATCCCGACAGTGTCAGAGAATCGTGGCACACTTCAGGACTTCAGTCCATGACACAGTATCAGTAGTTCGACTTAGTAGCTTGGTCCCCCAGCAGAGATTACCTTTGTGCACCTTTGTTAGTGTGCACACCTGTGTGCAAGTACCCAAGCTTAACATACACCCGTGCAAGCACCCATTCACACACTTCTCCATACTAAGCCCAGTGGAGGCACTTCATATGAAACTGTAGAACCCGACGGTGTCGGGCTGTAACGAGGCAGTTCAACATTAACCAGACAGGTCTGTCTAATTGTTTAGTGTTTTCACTCTTTTTGATTTAATGTTATGAAACCCAAACAGGACTGGAAGGTCTTCAGGCCAAGGTGGGTCTGACTTCTGAAAATCACTGCCACTTTGAATACTGGTCAGTTATTATTTACAGAGTAATCTCCAAATATGGCTGATAAATCATACAAACAGCCGAACATACCGACCGGCGTGTGACTGGTGGAAGATTTTGCCCTGCACTCATCAAATAAATAGGAACTTGTTGCACTGGTACAGCCCATACATCATTACTATTTATAGAGACACACACGCAAATCCTACTTGTGTGTGTTGATTAAATTCAATAGCAGCTTCAAGGGACAGGCACATCAAAAATTAGAGCCAGGAAAACAAAAATAAAATGGCATCAAGTATGAAGACCAAACTCTAAAAAAGCTACTGCCTGCATCTCAGCTGTCTGTCTTTGAAGATGATGTCTCATCTTGCACTTCTTTCTCCCTTTTTACCTGTACTCGACTGTCAGAACAATTCAGAAAGGAAAAAAACTTGCAGTTGTGAAAGACATCAGATTAAAGCATGGATGCAAACCTCCTATATGCCTTTGAGAGCAGACCATCAGGTTATTTATTGTGACAAACACCTATGGCTTCAGGATGCAATGGTCCGAGAAAAAAAAATAAATTAAACATCAGGATATTCATGAAATATAACTAAAACACAGTTCAAATACTTTAAAATAACTGCTACAACCCTGTTCTAAATACCTATTCATTACGCTAAATACTATGAATATTTTATTCTTTAAAATCATCTTTAATCCTCAATAAGATACACAACATTAAAGACAGTGGGATGAGTGATTTATCAACTGGCATGAAGAGCATTACCGTGATAAGTCCATTTAAGGTGACATCATCCATTCCCACTACCTTCACATCCTAACACTGCCCAATGAACTGAAAGTAGTATGAGCAGGTTTCAAACAAACCGAAACTCAGAGATAAAAACAACAAAAACACAGTAATCATTCTCACGATGAAGCTATACAAAAGCTGGGATTCTAGCAAAGAACCCTCAGTTATACAAGTAAGTATTAGGTGGAATAAAACTGTGGTTATTAAGGCTTTTCCCAAAGGGCTTGAGGATCGTAAAGCAACCTAAATGTTAACCAGAAAAATAGGACAGGAGAAAACGATGGGTCTGGAGCTTCATGCTAGATGCATCTAGCAAATTATATCCCGCATTAGATGTTCCTTGGTTTTCTTAGAGGTACCCCAAATGATGCCAGTGATTAGTAGTAGTAGTAGAACAGCCCATTACAAGCCACACTGAAAATGTTCACACCACATCAGTTCAGTTGCATTACAGTAGTAAAGTGGTGATACAATGTGTTGACTGGGAAATGAAGCATTTTCCCTGCTTGTGTTATTTGAATTACTTGCACGTTTGCGAGTCATTAATTTGCTTTTCACATCCAGACACACGCACACACACACACACACACACACACACTATTTCCATAATAATGGGATGCTATTCTGTTTCACATTAGCTATAGACAAATATGGGCTAATGGAGTTTCTGCTCCTTGTGCCAAATGTTAAGCATAACATTTACAAGTAATTTCTACAATTCAAGTAGGACAATCTACAGATATACAACAAAAAATATAATAACTAATTAAAGAGCAACTCTTTTAAAACAACAGGAATCTCAGAAGTTGAGAATGTTCACCCACAGAAAGCAAAATCTATTAAGACCACTGGCACTGCAGTTCAGGAGCCAGGCTTATATTCCAGATAGTCGAGTCGTGGCTCATTCTTAGGCCTGTCGACGAGTGAACACCTCAACCATGAAAAGACTCAAACTGTATCCATGTAACCTTCGTATTCTAATGGATCACAATCTGTTAGGTAAGTTATTGCAAATAAAAACATTACACAAAGACATCCTAAAGCTTGCCTTTGGGCAGTTGTAAGGCCACAAATGCTGATAAAAGTTGAGTAGCTCCATGTCAACCTATGAAAAGCACTGTGACAATCTGGAGGCAAGAATACACTCAGCTGCAAAGGAAAAGTTTAGAACACATTTTATACATTAACAAAGAGCAGCACATCGATGCTAGTGATGAAAAGAGTTGACGACAATCTCAAAAACCCTTCATCTTCAACAAAGGTACAACATGGCTTAAGACCTGAGGAATACTAAGAAACATTGCAACCTTGGGGTCTCCGAATTAAGCTCAGAAGCGATAAAATCTAATTGATCACTTGCAAGATCTTAAATAAAACACAGAAGCTCAAAGTGCTGTTTTAGAAACACTCAAACACCAAATGGGGGTAAATGCACATTAACGGTAGCCTGGGTGATGGGCATGGACACCTCCGCTGTTGCTGGTCTCCTGAACTTGGCCCATGGCTGACCTGTGCATCTTCTCCATTACATCCATGTTCTGCTCCTGAAAGCTGGGCATCTGGAAGTCCCCACCTAAGAAATCCACGCTCTGCACTAGCTTCAACGGGCCAGATGATTCCTCTTTCCCCGGCCTGTACTTTGCCCCTGGGATGCGGTTTGTAGAGACAGCAGCCTGCCCTCGCTGGAAAGCCACTTGGAGGTCTTGAGGACCAGATCCATTGTTTCCTGCTGTGGTTGGGATGCTGCTCCATGGAGACTGCATGTAATGGCCGTTAATGTAGGGCATTGAACCAACTGGGCAGCTCACAGGGGAGTGAGGTCGTGGTTTTTCTGCAGGATGTTTTAGAGGAAAGCCCTGTGCGCTGTTAGGTAGCTTGTGGGAATAGCTGAGGTTTCGAGAGGGGAAAACACACTCAGTTGGAGGGTCCATCCTTGGGTTTTTGCAAGGGTGGGCCCCCTCAGGGGGTTGCTGCATGTGGGCCAGTTGATGCTGGGCCCAGGAGCGCTGCTGCTGTAGCTGCTGCAGCTGCTGTAAGTGTTGCTGCTGCAACTGTTGATTTTTCTGCTGATGTAAATGTTGCTGAAGCTGCTGCTGCTGCTGCTGCTGCAGTTGTACCTTCTCATTGTCTGTGTGAAAGGCAGTTAAACTGTTAGGAGCAGCTATGCTGGGCTGCGAGTGAAGACCAGCACTGGGTGTGTGAGCTGTGGCTTTGTCTGAGTGTCCCACCATGAGGCAGGTGGGGACACCGCCCAAAGCCGGGTGATGAGAAGACACCCTGGAGCTAGCATTGATCAGCAGGTTGCGGCTGATGGGGCTGGGGTTTGCAATCTGGCCCTCACAGACCGACGTGGTGCCGATGCCGGCCCGAGCCTGGCACAGCTGGTTGATTTGGTGCACAATGCTACTCAAGTCCCCAGGCCGGTTCTGATGCAAGCTGGCTGCCATGGACAGTGGGATGGTGGAGGTAGATACTGTTACATTTGGTGGAGCGTCTGCATCTGGGAGCTTCCGCGGCCCGTACTGTCCTGGAGCGGGCTGCTGCAGACTGTTAGACATGTTAGGAGGGCCTGCACCCACAGCCTGGGGAAGGGCCTGAGAGCCAACCAGGCCCTGGCTGTGCTGCAGGCCCGGAAGCAGAGCTCCGTCGGATATATGGCGCAGATCCTGAGTCACTCCCTGCTGTGTAAGTAAAGCTTGTGGAGGAGCCGTCTGATGTTTTAGTGTTTGCAGATGAGAAAGATGCTGCTGTGGCATGACTGATGAGCAAGACTGGCCCTGCGGTTGCTGCAGGGTCTGAGTGTGAGGCAGGCTCTGCTGCCTCTGTACGCCTTGTGGGTGAGCCAATCTTTGTTGCTGCGTTGTCTGAACTTGAGACAAGCTCTGCTGCCGTTGCAAAGCTTGAGAATGAGCCATGTTCCTTTGCTGTAAAGCCTGTGGGTGATGCTGCTGCTGCTGCTGTAAAGCCATTGGATGAGTCATATTTTGCTGTTGCTGTAATGCCTGCGAGTGAACCAAACCCTGCTTCTGGGCTGGGGGCTGAGAGGGGCCCGGTAGGTGAGAAGCAGCAGGATGAGGAAGATTTAAAGTGCTTTGAGTGGCGTACGGCCCAGCTTGAGGGTTCATGACTGCCTTGTGTTGTTGTCGGGTGCGGCTACCGTCTGATTCTTTGATGATGCTTTTGATAGGTGCCCGTAGGACAGCCAGCAGGCCCCCGCTGGTGCTGACCTGAGAAGGGTAGGGACTGTGGCGCTGGCTGGACGTGGATGTGTCAAGCCCGTTGACTGTGCGGCGTATGTGCTTCCTTTGAGGTACTTTGACACTGTTAGGGAAGATCTGGATGGTCAAAGGATTATTGGCAATTTTCTTAGCATAGGCATCCAACTCGGCTGGCGTTGGATAGCTGGCAGATCTCATCTTCTGTGTAGTTTCCCCTGCAAGGCATTAAATATAGATATATTCAGGGTGCTTGCTCCTTTTCCAAATTAAAATTCCAGACTTTTTTAAAACTGATACTTTAATTTCCTCAAGACTTTAACTTTATGTACTTGTGACTTGTGTGCCTACTGCCTACTTCATTGGTTGAGATTGTACCAACTGTGTTTATTAGAAATGTTAATTTTTATAGGATAGTATTCAATGAACAAATGCATTATTCACAGTAAATTATGCTTTTACTGACGAAAACGTTTCAAAACATGAAAATCACAAGTACATGAATTTTACATCAAACAAGTGTCACAAAAACTATCTCTAAAAAAAAAAAAGAATGGATGGATGAATGTATGTAGAATTCAGTCTCTTCACTCACATCTCATCCCATTAGGCTAATACAGTACGTGAGCAGTTAGTAAAATTATAGTTTTATAGCCTACCTTCCTATTTCTCATTTCACAATGCCTTTGAGCATACTGTAACATTCTACCATACATTTATTTTCCATACTTTATTAAGACTTTCACACAAAATTCAAGACTTTTCAAGGTCTGGAAAACAGTGCTTCAAAATTCCATACTTATTAAGACTTTCAAGACTTGCGCAAGCACCCTGATATTTCTTTCTTCTTTAAATCAGACAACTGCACTTCTTTTAAGTGTTCGACTGTTAAAATCCTATCTGTAAATTAATCATTAATTATTATCATACTGCACCATAACATTTCCCCATCATGTAAATTATGCAAATCAGCTAAATATTGATGGTCTCAATCTGTGTGCAATCTGCATGGTAAATTCTCCGATCCCCGCTGCACACTGATCGAATAATTAAAAGGAAATACAACCGCAACATGGTGGAAGACGGCACTTACATTTCTGAAGTCCAGTGTTCATCTGCGTACGGGGAATAAGTCTGACGGTAGGGTCACCTGATGCCGGCAAACAGGCCAGCATGTCACTATTCCACTAATGCAGCATGGGACACCTTCTCCTCATCATACTGGGGACAAACAGAGCAGGTGGAAGTCAGCTGCTGACGGACACTTACATTGCTGTGAAATGACTTTGCTATCTCAGATTTTCACATCCTGTTCAGAGTGACCTTTTGCAAATGGCAGCCTGTAAAAAAAGTGACATCATGGTTGTGTAAAAGCTCACTGTGTACACACTGTGGCCAGCAGAGAGCCAAAATGGAGACGATAAAAGCATATAAATGCGGCATTATAACCAGCTATCCTCTTCAATTCCAAGAGCCTCGAACAAGCTATGTTTTATCATGTGGAGATAAGCCGCTTCCAAGTGAAAATTAAAGCACGGGACCTAAATAAAAAATTACAACAGCTGTTTAATTAGTGCTGAAGGGAACTGCTGAGAGGTTCAGACTTATAGTCAAGCTGTGTGAAAATCTGAGATAATGCATACAGTGTGTGAGTAAACTACAGAATGTGCAAGTCACACTTGGAGTTAGGTTACCAGGGTAGTTAAATTCCCACATATGTAAGTCTTCACTTCATTCCACCTTAATGGTATGATCTATAAAATGGGAATTAAGAGTGAAAAGTACCATCAACAATCACCTTTTTTTTTTTTAATTAAACAGACATCAACATTTTTCAACTACAGAGTGATTGATATTTTTGCAACAATAAAGTCATTGATCATTGACACATTTTCTGGTGAAGTTACTGACTGCAGATGTGGTTTAAGCCTTTGTTGCATAAATGACAAAAGCCAATAAACAGCCAGACACAAAATTTAACGTGTGGTTTGAGAGTCGGGCACGACAGAAATACACTAAATACATTTTCTTCATGAGTGTCTGACTCATGGTGCCCTACTGACTGGTTTTAATGCCACAGCAATCCCAGAACTCATGTTAGCTCACACACATACAGCTTGTTGGAATATATCTATTCCAACAAACAATTAATAATCAGTTAATCAACAAAGTAAATCCCAGCTCAGTAGAAAACAAGACAAAACGATGACTAACATAATCATGTTTCTTCTCGTCTCTTATACTGGAAGAGGACAAAGTAATGCAATAACAGCAGATTCATCATCCATTTACAGACTGTGATTCATCACTTGTCCACTTCCACTACTCAGACACTTCAGGCAAAAAGCTTGATGGAAAACTGTCGTAAGGATTTCTGTATTCAACTAATGGCTGAAAAAACGCACGTTAGTGTGGGCAAATATTAAAGATGACGACTATTTCCATTATGTTAATAAACAATCTAAGTTCCGTGTGTGTGTGTGTGTGTGTGTGTGTGTGTGTGTGTGTGTGTGTGTGTGTGTGTGTTCATCATTTATATCCCACAGGGCAACGCAGTGGAGTGACAGGTTTCAGGATGACGGAAGGAAACAAGAATCTCATTAAATCAGACATTTTGATCATGCGACATTTCAAACACTGGCCATAATAAGTTTGTACAACTGAGGCACGGTCCTCTGATAAAAAGCCTTTCTTAACGTGCCCCACCAGACATTTAATAAAGTCTTACAGGCTGGTTAACTTTCAGACAGCAGTCAGTAGCTCGGTAACGCTAACCCTCTTTGTAGCAATCCAGTATTAATGTGCTGTAGTTTCAAATAGCCAGAAAACGTCAGTATCAAATAATTAATTACAAATGGACTGCTAAAGCAACTAAATACAAACAGAGGGACCAGCAGAGCCACGATGCTCCACTGATGGAAATAAAAAAAATGGACAAATTTCATCGTTCGAGAGGTTACCTCGAGTCAAGCACCACAATAAATAAGGAGCTTCTTTGTGCTTATTGTGACCAGGCCAGCTGGTTAGCAAGCTTAATCTTTTCATTAACTGAAAAACACGGGCACGACGCGTATTGAAGATGGTGATACTTACTCCTCACGAAGCTAGGAGTAAGGAAACTTCATTTTGTGGAGATATTACATTAAGATAGATTAAAAAAATGAAGAAACCATCCCCAGTGTGGTTGGTTCTTCGTGCCGCTGTCTAGCTACGGCAGCAGCAACATCTGTGAGCATGCGCAAAGAAGGACCCCAGATCTGCATGTAGGTATGTATAGTGAACGCCTGGCCAATAAAGCTATAACAAGGTCCCAAAGATGGTACGATATTGAACAATAAATGCATATTTTTTTTACTAAAGCGAGGAGAAGCACTGGAGACGGCACTTTAAGTGTGTTATGATACAAATACAAAACAAATTAGTCCTGTTAGCCCAATAGTAACCCAATACAAGCAGTCTCCATCCTTTATTTAAGATACAAAGGTTCATATAGACAAAAAAAGAACAATAAAATAGAAAAATGAGCCCATTATACTTGTGTTTTTAGAATCCAATAATCAAACCATAAATTTGTACATAAAGTTCCTCAATGCAGCCAGTAAAGTAGGAACATTATCTATAACAAACATGTGGCTTACACTAAATGCATTTCTAAATGCCACCTGCACCTTTTTTCATCTTAGCTTTACTATACCTGCACCACAAATAAATGTATTAAATTACATTCCACAACTTTAGAGAAGATAGATAAGTGGAGGCAACAGCACAATGAATTCTTCCAGGAGACAACAATTTAAGTCCTTTAAAGGATAAGACCGGTTTTTTGACATTGGGCCCTTGATTTCACATTATAGCATGATGTTCTACTCACCCCTGCTTGTTGTTTGTCATTTGGAGCTGTTCCGAAGATATTCGCGAGGCGTCTGGCTGCTCTCTTGAGATATTCGGCCATGAAACGGTTTCCTATGGGCAAGCTCATACAGGCACAAACTATGCTGTTTATAATTTATTAATTACTCTACACTAGCACTGATAACGTGGAGGTGCGTCGCTTACTTAAAAAAATCCGGGTTATTGTAATTTTGATTTTTTTGTCGTAAAGTGGGTGTTACTGACGTCATCGTCGTGCTACTGCCACAGGCAGCCCACAGACCTGCTGCCTATTTATTCATTCGGCTAAAATTCAAAATTAGTAACCCGGATTTTTTTAAGTAAGCGACGCACCTCCACGTTATCAGTGCTGGTGTAGAGTAATTAATAAATTATAAACAGCATAGTTTGTACCTGTATAAGCTTGCCCATAGGAAACCGTTTCATGGCCGAATATCTCAAGAGAGCAGCCGGACGCCTCGCGAATATCTTCGGAACAGCTCCAAATGACCAACAACAAGCAGGGGTGAGTAGAACATCATGTTATAATGTGAAATCAAGGGCCCAATGTCAAAAAACCGGTCTTATCCTTTAAAAAGTGAGAACTCACTCGTGAATAAGTACAGATATATTAACTTTGTAAACACCCCATTCTAATAAAACTTTCTGTTACCCTCAAGATATGAATAACGAACAATCTAAATAACTGACACTGAAATAATAATTTGCACCTTTAATTAAAACATAGAAACAGTGAGTGTTCCACGTTATTTTACAGGATAAATATCACTAATTTATGACCGTTAATTCTTCCATTGTAACATTTTTAAACTGTTTAAACACGTTCACGAAACTCAGCAGCTGAGAAGCTTTATAGGAACTGAGAAAAAGACAAATGATGAAAGTTTGGTTTATTAGAATGACAGTTAAGAGTGAGTACATTACTCTGCACACAGACAGATGACATGCAAAAATGCGTACAGGAAGTCATGGCTATTTCAGACAAAGCGTAAATAGAAGTTTGAGATGAACGATTGGACGCACCAAAAACATCAACAGCAATAATAACAGTCGTCTGTAAGTTCTGTTAGTAAGCTCAGAGTGACCGTTCCTTCAGCCACACACAAAACTCCTGTAGAACATGTTTAATCTGGGTTAGAGATGATATTTAGATTTAGCTTACTTGCTTCAAGTCTATTTCCAAAAATGGACAGATTCTGTAATCCGAGCCCAAAACAACAAAGCATTTTGACAGATATATACAGCAGAATCAGTTTAAAATGTATCCTGTTAAAACACGGCTGTATTTGTATTAAAACAAAGTGCCGATATGTAAACGCATCAAACAGAAAGTGCAGTTCTGTAAAATAATGTCAAAGTTTGGTTTGTTGACACAGTCGAACGTGGCTTTGCATCGACAGACAAATGTAGCATGAAATCAAACAGATAAACTGAACGGTAATTTCTTATGATGCAGTAAAAATCATGACAGTTTTCTCTGTTTGGCCTTTCATTGCATCTATTCATTTTCCTACAATTTAAACATATTTCATCTCAAAACCTGCGATTCATTTAACACGTTCTAAGTTTCTTCAGCAGACTTAATCGAGGCCTTAAGTTTACAACATTTTACATGAAACCCACATTAAATATCAAAGAACCACATTACAAGCTAACTACATCAGCACAAGATCAGAATTTACGACCCGTTTTATTATCAGTATATAAATAATAATGAAATGCAAAATGCTTGATATCAAGACTGTGAAGATTCTTTACTCTGTAAATGGGAAAAGACTTTAAGGTGGAGATTTTTACTCTATGAAAACAGCCTTTTATTAAGATTTGGAGCACCTTTGTTACACTGAAAAATGAGCTGATGAAGCACAAATCGAAACATTTGATTGAAAATTACAATAACTTAAAGAGAACAATAAATATATGAAAAAATAAATTAAATTATCTAAGGAATGCAGAAGTGTTGCTTAAACCAAGAGAGAGGCCTGAAACAGTGAGAATGACAACAAAGCAGCGACCCAGGGTATAAATATCAAAGAATATGTTTCGTCACATTTTAAGTAGAATTAATAGAACCTGGGTGAGAGTCAGCAGGTAGTCGACCATCATACGTAGCACACGTAGCTCTCCTCTTTCACGAAATAAATGTGAAATAAAACACAACATAATCCCACGTTCAAACTAAAAAACATCTTTGAATGAGCAGCAGTGCATGCAGATTTTCTGGCCCTGTATAAAGTAAGGCACCAGAGGTTTCCAGAATTCACTTAGTATACAGAGTATACATATAAAACAACAAAAATATTCAAGTGTATTAAAGGCAGTCTATGAGAGTGCATACAACAGAGATTGGAGTCATGTGGAGTCTTCGGTTTTCAAGCTTAAGAAGTGACCATTTTCTGCAGCAAAGGGATCTGTTGAAAAAAAAGGACAGATTATTCACGCTTGGATGTAAAAAAACCAGCAAAGCAACGACTGTCAAGACTAACAAAGGCCCCTTCTCACTGTTTCTATCCCACATTACATTTAAAGGTTCAATACAGGACCTCAGGCAGGCAAAATTAAATGAGTTGGAGCCCTTCAAGCAGGTCATAGATTGCTCAATCATGAGAAAAGTAGGCTGTGGTCTTCCTTCTCTTTGTGGGACGATGTAAAATCGTGCACTTACATGGATATGAGGCGGTTTTGGCTGCGAGTTCCTCTAATCAAACATGTTAAAGGAACTTCCTTTAATGCAAAAAAAATAAGCAAATGCTGTTAGTTACCAGTTAGGAGTAAAATATTTGAAAATGTAGCCCAACTAATTCGTCTTTATGGTAAAGAAGTCGGGGGTCAATTCAGCTATTAAGATTAAACTCGATATTAAAACCCAAAGAAAAGCACGGACGGCAGAACCGGCTATCGTCCACCGATTGCTGAAAACTGATCTAAAGAGCTGAAAAAATAAAAAAAACTGATGGATAAATGCATTTTGAGCAGCTAGTGGTTCTCCTACCGTTGCTCAGCTAAATCATGTAAGCCTGTTTAATTAAACAAGCTGCCATCAGAAACAATGAGATTCATCCGAAACAACTTAAAGTAATTAATGCGGGGGAGGTTTAGTATTTTGGGGCCTGCAGCCAAACACTGTCACACGGTCACTGGCATTTATCTAACGGTCATAAAGAAAAGCTTACCTTCGACAAATCCACTCCCGTGAGAGCATTAACGGAAACAGGAAGTTCAGCCAAAAGGCGGTTGACTTCACCCGTCACGCGGCTGCCCTCCCCGCTGAGGATCACGATCTCATTTGTTCTGGCTAACGGTGCAGCCACCTTTGAAGCAATCTGCAAACATATAGACAAGTGGAAGCAATGAAAATAGAATCAATATCAAGACATCATGTGGTACATTATTAATGCGGGTAAAACGTTTATTGTTTCTTTTATTAAAAGTTTGTTGTGAAAAAGTCGCACACGAAGACACCAGAAAACCTTAAAGGAAAGTTTCTTAAAGCAAATCTAAGAAGAGTTGGATGAGCTCTGTGTGTGTCACCTTGGGCAGGGCCTCGAGGACCAGGGCAGTCTTTGCTGCTTCTCCATACTGCTGGTAAGACTCAGCCTTCAGTCTCATCTTCTCAGCTTCGGCCTTTCCGACTGCTTCGATCGAGGAAGCCTGCGCCTCACCGATCTTTTTGATCTTCTCTGCCTCAGCTTGGGCTATCAGCACCGTCTTCATCCTGATGCAGGAACACACGAGCTATTAAAATACCTTTTCTGTCCAACCATAAGTGCAACTCCTCCACTCTGCTCCGCTCCACATGCCTTCACATGTCGGACAGTTGCATCAGGAATTTTCTGATGACAGGAAGATGGTTTTCGAGCCTGTGTGACATGACGTGAGCACTTTTTATGTCCTAAAGCAGGACGATCTCTGCAGGAAACGATGTGATGGCGCTGCTTTGTAAAGCCTGAGGCTGCTGAACACATTAATACTGTCAACTTATAGAAAGTTCAATCATAAATCTATGTAATACATAGTTATTTATTCAAATTGCTGCAATATTTTTTAAGTTTTAAGTAATTTCTTTAATTTCTAAACCTGATTTTATTATTTGTTTTATTTCAAATAATTTAATCTGATTTGGTTTCCAAGCCACAAACTCATAAACATCGACTTTATCTCGGTTCAACAGGCTGAATGTCTAAATGGGAACGCCTTAAAAATGTTTTGCTCTGAACCCGGTTATGCAAATTAGTAACACACCTGTTATTAATTACCTCAACGACGTCAGCGGGTGAGACAACGCATCAACATGTCAGCAGTTATCTCAGAACATGTGCTGCTGCTGTGCAGGTGAGCATGTGTGTCCTTTCTTTTGACCCGTTTGCTGCTTTCCACTTGCTCAGATACATACAGGTACACGCAGTACTCATAATCAACAGAACATGGAGCCTCGTCTGCTGTTCTCAGCATGTAGGAAAGAAATCACATGGATTCATTTTCCTGCCTGAGACCTTTGCAGCAGAACCCCTCCGGCTGTGATGAGCTTGTGTGAACAGCCTCTGTGGAAAAACACCGGATCTAATTTCTCACCCGTTCTCCTGAGCTTCTGTGCTGTATCAACGGTCTGATTCTCCTCACATTTTTAGAATTTGTGAGAGTTCAAAGCTAGTTTTTACCACAAATGAAGCAAACAGCAACACTTTGACAGCTGCTTTGGGCTTCAGTTGGCTTCAGCCTGCACCGATTCAAGCGGAGTTCTGTTTGTTCACATCAGTGGTTTTCACATGCGCACCACATATCGGGTCACTTTATAGACACGTTATTTGGCAAAAATGTCCACAACATTCACCCTGGACAGCTACGTTTTGCAGCCAGCTCCTGAGCGATATCTCTGAAAGGTTGCAGACGTACGCTGTGTGTGTCGACTGCAGCTAAATCTTCTGGAAGATTTATTGCTAACGAGTGTGATTCCTGGTACGAGTTGCTGCTTGATATTTTTCCCCGCAGAGAAACACGTCACCTTCAGAACGTGCAGTGTTGATATCAACACAAATGGCCTTATCTGCCTTTTTTTTTTTTTTTGCCTTACCCTCCATTTTTGGTGAAAACAAAGCACAGCACGTTCCACGTCTACTTTTTGGATCATGTCCCGTGACCTCTGTACTCTGCATAAATGCTCCTAACACACATTTCCACAGTAAGAACACAAAGCCGTCACAGACTCTTTTGCTGTGAGGAGCACTGGCTGCAGAGTATGTGTGGACTGGCTTCAGCTAAAGGGTTCTCACTCACTTGTGCCCCTCAGCCAGTTGCTGTATTTTGTAGGCCTCGGCCTCAGCAGGCCTCTTTATGGTGGCAATGAGTTCTTTGTCCATGCGGTCAATCTCCTTCTCCCCGATGGTGATCTGTTTCTTCCTCTGCACCACTTGGATTTCGATTTCCTCCAGCCGGATCTTTTGCTGCTCCTTGGCTGCCTGCAGCTCATAGGCCAGTTGGGCCTCTGCTTTCTGAAAACATCAGCACAAAGATCACATACTTTCTGTTTGATGCAGAGTTTTAAGATGGGCGAGACACTTTGAATTATCATCATCTTTGAGTTCTTGATTGGCCAAATACAATGTAGTAATTAAATAAATGATTGAAACAGCCCAAGATTCCAGGTGGCTTTTCAATGTCTGCATTGTATCATCTGATGGAAAGACTCCAGATGCTTTCCAGTGCTGCCAGCCCTGCTTGCACAGCGTCATGTGTCAGCTTGTATTTTCTTTAAGTAGATCACAACTGCCCAGGCTGAACAGTGTCCAGATGTTGGGGCACATTTTGGGTGAACCACTCGGCAAACATGCAAGAACATCCACGCTGGACAGCAAAAGGTAACCATTACTTATAGCTTTAAAAATAGTTACACACAAATGAAAGGAAAGAGAAACATGCTTTGATAAACAATCAGAATTCAGTCAGTCAGATCAAAGTTTAGATAAAGTGCAAATCAAAAGCTCAGCTGCAAACCTTCGTGTTGATTTCTTGGTTAAAGGAAGCTTTCTCCAGCTCCAGCTTGCGTTTGGAGTCCGCCATTTTGGTGTCAGCCAAAAATTTGACATCCATCATCTCCTTTTTACATTCTGCCTCCTAGGAGACAATAAAGGAAAACAGCTAAGACCAGCGGGCCTTTGTGCTCAGCACAATCCACTACAAACAGAATCCAACCCGCTGGGGTCTACTTACCCGTATCCCAGCATCCCTCTCTGCTTCAGCCACACCAATGTCTGCGTCCCTCTGGACAGCAGCAATCTGTGTCTTCCCAAGGGAGCTCAGGTAATCCAGTTTATCATACACATCCTGGGAACACAGATAAACTGATAAGCTTGAGGGCTCAGAATAGTTTCTATAGTTAGAGGAGACTTAAAAGCAACTAAATTGTGTAAAAGCACTGCAACAGATGCCTAATTAAGACACATTCCTTTTGCTTTGTTTACCAAAGTCGTGACATCAACAGTTTTTGCCTGGATATCTTTCCCAGTTGATTAGAAATAAGGCTTCAAAATGAAAAAAGTGTTTTAAATGGACATGTGAGTCCACATCTGGTACATATATGACAGAAACACTAGCACCGATTTACCAATAATAACTGGTCCCAAAGCCTCATTAACCATATTAATTTGGCCTAAAAGATGTTTGGTGTTTAGATGTTCTGCACAAAACTTTAATCCCTTTAAAAAAACCTTTTACACACACATTATCAGGCCACAGAAACCTTTCTATCATGGTCAGCAGCATCGTTAGGAGGTAAATCATATTTAATGAAAAGTCTTTGACATAAAGGTTTGTAAAAGGTTCAAATGCAGAAGCACAAAGAGTGAAAATAAGCCAGGATGGCTTCATATCTTAGATAATGTTACAGAAAACACCTTCTTCTACGGAACACTTTTAATGCAACTAAAGCTCAAGTTCAATAAGATCAGTTCCCTTTCATTCTGTCTCAACCTTCATGGTGAATTTGGTCTATAATCTTCGTTACTTCTGGTTTCCCACGCTGTCAGAATAATTCAGCTTCCACATCTCTGCTCTGTTCTTCTAATCTTTTCACCCAATCTCTCTGAGCTCATCAGCCCTCATTTTAATGGGTTATTCAAGACATCACAGCTGCTTCGGCCATATCCTAATGAGACAATATTCTTTTTCACGCTTTACCAGCTGCTGTCTGAGGACTTCACCTTCAACCCACCTTAATAGTAAAGCTTAAAATCTCGATGCCCATCCTGCCCACATCAGGAGCTGCAACATCCCTCACAAGTTTAGCAAACTGGTCCCTGTCCTGATAGATCTGCTCCACAGTCAAGGTCCCTGCAAGACAGATACAGAACATCATCACAGCTTTGCACAAAGCAAACCAAGCTGTGTCTCCACTGCCAGGAGCTTTTTGCTTTATGTGAAAAACAACTGCAGCAGGATACTAACGTGTATCTGCAGAAGCATGCAATCCCTAAACTAACTAAGCTGCGCTGCAGCGGCGCGCGGCGGTGACGTCATCCCAGTAGACGTGTGTAGAAAGCCCCCGATAACAACAACATGGCAGCTATGAGCTAACAGTGCAATAGTACAGGTTCAGTCATTCATTTGTCTTAAAGTATTGCTGAAATAAAGACAGATAATGCCTTATTTAGAGGCTGTATTGTCTCTGCCCTGTTCTCTCCCGTTATATGGATATATGCGGATCTCGAGTGATCTAAATATCGTCCGAAGAACGCGACTTTCACCAAACTGTTATCGTTAAGTAGATGAACGTATTTTATGCCAGAAATAAGGTCCAGGTTTAAAAAAAAAAACTAACTTCTCCTTTAAGATGCCGCCACCTTAAAGGGATAGTTCGCCTCTTTTGACATGAAGCTGTATGACATCCCATATTAGCAATATCATTTATGAACATTTTCTTACGCTTTATTTTTCTAGCCCCAGCCAACTAGCCGGACTACCTTCGTGGATGCCAAAACTCAGCTGGAACTCTGCTCACAGGACACAGCAGGGGGTAAGAAAATGTTCATAATTGATGTTGCTGATATGGGATGTTATACAGCTTCATGTCAAAAGAGGCGAACTATCCCTTTAAAGGATTCATCGATAAATTAAGACAAAAATGGGCAGCTGGGTTGGAAATTAAGATAACCATTTAGTGTTCAGTGTTAGTTTTCATACCTAGAATGGAGCGCAGATGTCCCTCCAAAGTCTGCAGAAGCACAGCTTTGATTTCTATTACTGATTTACCCAGAAACTGCTCACAAGCCACAGCCAGCAAATCCTGTTCCGTCATGACTTTCACCTGAAGGAGACACAGTGACCAAACCTTCATCATGTGGCAGCAGAATATATGGAGGCTATATCCTTTAATGATAACACAGCAATCTTCCACATTAAAACAATGGTGAGATACATTAATTAAAAGGGCAGTTTGGGCTTTGTAGCATCGCATCACATGTAAAGTGTGTGACTCAGCGAACTTTGTGATGTTTTGTGATTCCACTTCCAGCTTAAGGGTAAGAAAAATGAATTAAACTGATATAAACTGTGCAGGTCTCGCCTTTAGCTTCATTAATCTCATTAACTGTTGTTGATTATTACCAGTTTTCAAAATAATGTGAAGACATCAGCAGTGTTACATATTTTCTGACCACTCGGATGCAGGTTTGTCATAATACTTGATGTGTTTTAGTCAAATTAGAAACATCACCCAAGAACACAGGAAACTGCAACAGGGCTACAAAGTTGTGCCTGGACACAAAAAAGCCAATGCGTAGCTCTCCATGAATTAAAGAGCTTCAAACTGACAAAATTTTGGTTTAATTTGTAACTATCTGATCAAAACTACACCTGATTTCAGCCTTTGGTTCTTTGTGGGGATACAGTTGCTGCCTGGCAGATGTTTGTGATGGATAACATGCCTGGAAGGGGACTCACCTGGGCCACCCCTGTGACAGTGATGGCTACTCCCTCTGCCGTCTCAACATCTTCACATCGGGGCTGCAGAGTCATGATCTCTAAACTTAACCTACAGAAAGGAATAAAGAAGAAGAGTACAAAATGTGAGACATCTGTAGATGTTAAAACATACAGCGATCTGGAATGTGCTCCTAAACATGTTTATTGGTTGCACCAGTTCACTTAGAATTTGTCTTCAGCCAATATTATCCTTTACATCACAGAGGGAGGGTCCTGCAGCTGCTCTTCTTTGCTGTTCTGGGTGCTTTTACATTCTGGTAAACTACGTATCATTAGAGTAAAGTTAAAATGGTGGGAAGCCATCTGCTACTTTTTAAAATAAACAACTGACGATGTGAAAAATTAAAAAAATGAAGAGTTATGAGTCAACATATTCCTGATCATTACAAGTCAACACGGTTTGGGGATTTAACGGAATTAAATCAAATATTTATAGCTTAGTTTCACACATAATTAAGAATTCTTGTGTCGTTGTTACCTCAGAACAAGCCAAGCTTTTTCAGTGTAATGACTAAAAATCCTCTTCCTTGTCCTCCATGTTTCTACAGAAGCCCAGAAGAGACAAACCAAACACTGGCTTGGACTTTGTTTACGTGCTTTCTGGCTTTAAACAGGAGCACACAGGAACGACAAACTAAAAAAAAAAAAAAAAAACTCGGCAAAGATCAAGCACATAACTACTGAGATAAGCTGAAGAAGTCAACAAACACGTTTATTTGAGAAGATCCACATGAACACAAATGACCACAAGGATTTTCCCTCTCAACACGACATGTTTTACTACGCTTTGCCATGTCTCCACAGGGCTGTTTGATTTGCCTTTGTGCGGATCCCAACCCTGAGACAGACTTTCTGATAGAAGACTGTAGCCAGTGAGGAGCAGGTATTTCTTCAGTGTAATTCAATCTCTTATTCTCTGTTTGTGTTGGATAATAAAACTGCTGCATTAGCCTACCTTCATGGCTTAAGCAGGGAAAATGAATTTCTGTGCTTTTAATTGTTATTTTTTAGTCTTTTACCTTTCAATAAATTACTGCCTGGTGTAAAACACAGTATCGTTATTATGTGGAGCATAAAAATGACAAATAAAGGAATCTGACTCTACCAGACATCACAATCTTACTGCTGTTCCTGAATGTATCACTGATTGTTCAACAAGCCTACACAGGTGAAAAAGTGGTATTTTCAGCTGCTTCCATCCCCTGCCGAGATGTTTTAACGACCACTATGTTGATATTAAAAACAACTTGTGACTGTTTAGTAAAGGCTGTTACATTATACATCGCTTTGTGTCGTTATCTAATACTAATGGGAAGCATTTCATCAACCTTAACAGTGAGTCTGAATCGGGCGTGAAAAACATTAACAGAAAAGTTGAGCTTTGTGTGTCTGACTGGATTCCACTGAGTTCACAGATTAACGGGGAGGCATTAATGTTCTGCATTTCACGTGTGAAAAGAGCATTTTTCTCAGTCGACACTCAAAAGAAGATGAATCATTGGGAGGAGCAGCTTTGGCCAAGTGAAATGGTTGTTCGTCTCACTTGTTGGGGACTTCAGGTGCTGTTTAACAATGCAACACACTGGGTTAGAGGCAGTCTGACCCGTTTGACTGTCAACACGCAGCTGAATTTTGATATTTACCAAACTTTAAATCAGACTGAACTATGGTGGTTGAACACTAAACTGTAATTTGATGCATATTTGCCTTTCCATGCTCAGCATTAATTTGCTTTGCCACTTTAAAGACAGTTAACTACCAAAACATGGAGTAAATTAAGTAGCTGATATTATGATACAGCATTATTGTTTCACAATCCTCTGACATGTGGCAGGACTGTTCAAAGCTGTGTAACATATAAATGTGCCGCAAAAAGATGAACATTTCATTTCTGTTTTAAGCTCACATTATGCACAAAGAGTCCTGCCTTTACGCTGTGTCATTTCCCTGAGCTCTGGCTGGGTTTACATTTGAAACATGTGTTGAGTAATATGAAACCGATGATGGTGGAACCGCTCTCATCCTCTAATTGTCTGGCATCTGCTGATAGTGGGACGACTGACCTCACAGTAGAGAATCAACCACAACAAAAGCTCAGCTCTGCTGTGGTCTGGTTAAAAACCTTGATCCCATAACTTATTAAAGCATTCCTGCTTCTACTGCGCTGTCACCTTTGAGAGTTCGAAATGAGCCACCAAGCCCACGCCCAGCCTCCCACGATGTAGGTCTTAATATCAGAGCCGAAACAGCCACCTGAGGGAAGAGATCAGTAGCATCAAGACATGACTGAATCAATGCAAGCCAACATCATCATCACAGGATATCAACTGTAAGAAAAGGCAAAAGACTACCCTCATAATAAACAATATACTAATACTTTCTGTAAGAAGTCAGGATATTGGTCTCTCACATGCAGCCTCTCTGAAACATGTCAAGAAACTTTCTGGCCTGAACTGCATGTGTGAAAGGGGCTTTAGAGTAAGAGAGTAAAAAAGTAACGATGATTAACAGCAATGCTTCTCCACATTCCCCGCTTACAAACCAGAGAGGCAATGAATTTATTTAGAAAAGAATAAAAACATTCATTTCTTTCTCACATGAGATTAACTGCACGCTGAATAAAACCGTAAAGACCTGCTGAGGGCTTGATTTGAACTCTTTAGGTCCTTTTGCCTGATCTGTGTAGCAATTAAACATTTTATGGCCAGATTTGATGTATGAGGCCCTGTGATGGACTGGCGACCTGTCCGGGGTGTACAGCTGGGATAGCTGCGACCCTGAGTTGGATTAAGCAGATATAGAAAATGGATGGATTTGATATATGAGGAGTAAATCCATCCACTTTAACTCAACGACTTCCTGAGCTCCTCAGAAAACAGAAATCCTTCTTAAAACAGCTCTCATTGAGCACATTTGTTAGTGTAACAGCCCAATTCTGACACTCAAGTACAAGTAAATGTTTGAATCATTATCTATTAAGACAACTGTCTCAAAAGTCCAGCGCATTGTATTTACTTAAAGTGACAAATAACTGATTAAAACATGAAACTGTGAGCCTGTCAAATTGAGATAATACAGAAAGAGTCAGAAATTTTGTAAGAATAACACGTTTCAATGTTTACCTCACAGAATTGGACCTGTCCTACTTCTACTTCTCTTTTATTGTCTTCATTACCGATTAAAGTTTATATTTATTGCTGATTTATCATATTTATGTCGGTGAAAATATAATCAACATGTACATCACGCTGGTCTACTTAGGATGTTCTGAGCTTTAGAAATAAACTGTCAGTTGATCACAAACGTACACATTTGTGACCAAATGTAAATATGGTACCACAACATTTGGCAGAGCTATCCAGTTTAATGTAATAAGTATGATGAACACATTTGTAGTGGCTGAGATTATCCAACGGTTCACAGTATTTACAAGCTAAGCTGTTTGGTCACGTGACCCAGCCCTGCGCTAACGTTCCGTTAACCGTTGCCTAACGGTTGCTTTAACGGCTAATGTTAGCGTTCAGATTTATAAGATAAAAAAAGCTGCTTACAAAAGATACCTGCCAGTATGACAAATAGCTATATCCTACAAAGCAATAAGAGCAAGGCAAACGTTTGTCTTGGTTTGCCCGTTTGCACCTGACATCATGGAGTAACATCAGTGCCGTTAGCTCCTCCGTCTCCATGACATCTAGCACCGTTAGCAGAGCAAGACGGGGGAAACCTACCGGAGACCACCAGCGCTTCGTTTGGCCCCACAGTTAAGCAGTTCCCCATGTTGACTGAACACGGTACAGTCTAAACAAAAAAAAAAAAAACTGCGAAAAAAGTGCGATCCTTCGCTGAAATGATGACACTGCTTATCTGATATTTAATCCAAATGAATGTGGAGTGATTTAGGAGTCTTCACGCCCAGCAGGACAGCAACAACACAGCCCCGCCCCGCCTAGTAACGCGCGCTGACGTAACGCATGCTCACAGGGAATAAAACCCCACAACATTATGGATAATAACAATTAAAAAAAAAACACTCTAAAGGCATCCGCTATTTGTTTCTTATTTTGATTTTAAATGACTGAATTTCTTTGGGCGTCTATTTTGCCTTTGATTCTCAGTCATCCAGTTTTAGGTAATTATAAAAGCCTGAAAAAAAGCTTATTCAAATTATTTTTTCTTATTTGTACTTTTTTAGTTATGTTTTCCCGATGCCATGTACCCTGATTCTGCAATGTTCTGCTGAGAATATTTGCATCCTGGGACTCACCTGATTTCCCTTTGACACCGACCTAAACAGGCTGCACGGTGGTAGCACCGTCAGCTCACAGTGTTTCAGGCTCTCTCCGGACACTCCTGCATCCTCCCACCGCCCAAAAACATGCATGTTCGGTTGATTGGTGACTGTATTTTGTGTGGATGGTTGTGTGTCTCTGTGTGGCCTTGTGATGACCTGACGACCTGTCCAGCGTGCACCCTGTCCCTCTTAAATTGGACTAAGCAGGTATACCTAAACATTTCTGCAGACCAATCACCCCCACAGACATACAGTATGGCAGCAGCACTCCCATAGAGGGAACATCATGATCCTGGCAAAAAGAGCTTTAGGTGTTCCCCTCTAAAGTCTCCACATACCAATCTGATAGCATTCTTGGGAGCGAGCTCAATACATGAAGACCCTCCCCACAAACCACAGGGCCCACAGGGACAGAACAATTATCTATTGGGTTGTAATCTGTCAGTGAGATACAAAACAATATGACAATAAAATTGACCTACTGATCACTCTTTGTAATTTCTCATCTAAATAGAAGTCTAGTTGTTTTATTCTTCCAGGTTTGCGAGTATCACTTAATCAAATCAGTCTATATGAGGGGAAAAAAGCAAAGAGTTCAAATTAACTTTATCTTCCGAAGAAACCTCAATAGATGATTTTGTATTTTAATATATATATTTTTTCAATAAAATACGGCAGCGAGTTAAACATATTTTCAGCCAATTACCCACTAAAGTACAATCTGTCCTTTCTACGATATTTCTGATTGATATTATTTAACATTTTGCCCCAAACACGTTTACTTTAGTGTTAATTTAAGGTTCTTATAGTTTATTTATGTCTGACTCTGGACTTTCTCGGGGTGTCATGGGTGCAGTTGGGATCCCACATGAAGAGCTGGAGACAGGAAGGTGTTACTTGGAGTGGGCTACATGGTGTGGTGAGTGCAATAATGAATGGATTCAAATCAAACATTGTACATTACATCTGAACAAGACTTTGCTCACTGTTTGCATAAAAAAAAGAAGAGGGCTAAATGACATTACGAGCCCGGCTCCAAAAAAAACAAAAACAACAGTAGAATAAAGGTAGAAATAGAGACCCATGAGACCTAAACTCATGAATAATTCCTTAGAACTTAAACCTAAAAAACATACTGGTCTTTGCATAAGTGTTCAAGGAGAATAGGAGAAGAGTAAATGCACAGTTATGCAGTTTTTGCACATGTATGAGATAAATATTTATGGGGATAGTTATATATATATATATATATTCATATATATATTTATATTTACAAGGATATATGTGTAGTATATATTTATTTTTGTGATTATACATTTATTTAGATATTTAGGAAGTGTATATATGGCATATATTTATATAGGTGTATTGTAGTTAAAAAGGGGTGGGAAACTAAAAAAGTATTGTACTTCTTCCCATTCCTTTTTCGAACAATGTGTGGTGTTTTGTTATGTATTAGCACTTTATGTGATTGAATTTTTAAATTTTTTTTTTAAATTTCTCTTTTTCTTTCTTTTGTATGTACAAATAGTTACATACATTTTCTTTTTTATACATGTTCCAAAATAAAAATCTCAATCAATCAATCAAATATGAGATGAGAAAATGACAGTCAGTGGAGTGTTGTTTAGTTTAACAGCTGTTACTGAACCTGACAGTGCTGCTGTTTATGTTGTCTGATGGCAGGCTGGAGAACAGTTGGCTGGTTCTTCTGTCAGGTCCTCAATAGGTGGCAGTGTGATCTCAATAATCCTCTCTGCCGTTGATGTTACCGGTCAACATGCTGTCGATGGAGCCCCTGCATGTGGTGAGGATGGATATCCACTGCAGGTCTGTTGATGAAGAACAGGTAACTGATTGGACGTTTCTTTCTGTAGTCGATCCCCATCTCCTTAGTTTTTTTTCAGCATTCAGTACTAGTAGTTCTTGCTTCAGTCGGGATAAGCTTCCCCTCCTCTTTGTAAGTATTCTCCTGGCTGATCCGGATCAGGTCCACCGTCTGCATACTTTATGATGGGGTTCGTCATGGATAATCCGGGTGAACGGCAGGGGGCTCCGTGAGGATCTGTGTGGATGACATGTTGTTTCCTACTTGCACAAACTGAAACCTTTCTGATGGAAAGTCTAAAATCCTGTAACACAGTGGAGCGTTTATAGGCAAGGCAAGGCAAGGCATCTTTATTTATACAGCGCATTTCATACCATAGGCAACTCAATGTGCTTTACATAAAGACAAGGCATTTAAAAGAACAGCATAAAGCAGCATAAAAACCAGCAATTTAAAGAGAAAAAAAATAGAATAAAAATTAAAGCAATCAAAGAAGAGGAGAAAAAATATATATAAACTCAACCATAAGCACACCGAAAGAGAAATGTTTTTAACCTGGATTTAAAAGTGCTTACAGTTGGGGCTGATTTCAGTTCTGCTGGTAGTTTGTTCCAGTTGTGTGCAGCACAACAGCTAAAAGGGTTTATACTCTACCAGCATGTCATTCATGTATTCTGGACCTAAACCATTCCGTGATTTGTAGACGAGTAGCAGAACTTTAAAATCTATTCTGTATCTGACCGGGAGCCAATGTAAAGACATGAGAACTGGGGTGATGTGATGTGATCTCTTTGTTCAGTTATACCACTGAACACGGAACTAAAATGGACAAACAGAGTCTTTAATTTGCTGGAGGAGTTTTCTGTAAAATCAATTTGTAAAAAGAACATTTATCTGTGTTACTTTCCTGTTTTTGATAATCTTTCAAAAAATTCTCTGTTGGTGAAATACTGAATCAGACTGAAACACAAGCTTGGTATTATTCTCTGTTACTGTTGCAATTATAAGCAAATAATAACCAATTGGACTTTGTTAATTATAATAATTACTTTAATGTTTGAGGATGATTTGTCAGCTTGATATTTTTCAATGAAATTACAGTCAAATGAAAATCTCAATTTGATAAATCATAAGTATAACTTTTCAGCTACCTGATGAAACAACAATCTGTTTTTATCAGAATTCTCAGTCTCTGTGATTACACCTGTTTGGTTTCACCTCTGGTCTCGTGTCCCCTCCCCACCTGCTGCCAGTTTAAGGGTTTCACACTAAATAAAGGTAGAAAAAAACTAATAATAAAAATCAAGAATAATTCTTAATAGTAACAGCGTCAAATATTGAAATATGAGCATCTTACTATTTCTGCTGACATTTAATAACAACATACTGGCTCTTATGAAAACACAGGATAGTTTTATTCACACTGCTCCTTATCCTTTTTCATTCAAGAGTTAAGTTTTATTTAACTTTATTCAAGTTCAAGACTTTTATATTACTAAATTTAACTACTAATCTTAAGTAGGAGTATTTCAGTCTCCTTCATTTATCGTTTTTGCTGTTGTTCCATTTGAAAAAGTGTTCTTTTCCCTGCTGACATCAAAGTTTTTATCCTCAGACCAAACCTCTGCCTCACATTATTACGTACATATTCAGAATTTTTATCCAAAGTAACTCAGAAGTGAGGATCCCTTTGGGAGCAGTGTGGGGGTCAGAATCTGAAGGGATACTTTGGTAAGTGGATCGTAATAATCGGTCTTCTGAATGATGACAACCACTCGACCTCGACTTCTTTAAGTCCTTCCTCTGGCATCCTCCGCAGTCGCTCCAACGTCACATCGATATTGATTCTCAGCATAATATTATTCATACTCCATCCGAAGGACACCCAAAAATTATGACACAATCCTATTATTTGAGTAGAATTGAAGTATTTTTTAATGTTTATCAAGTACCATTAGTCCTACTTCACAGTATTTTTACATGCTCTTTCTTACATTGTATCTCCATTAACTCTGTCGGCCCCTTTGTGTCCTTGTGTGTGTGTGTCTGATTACAGCCTCCTCCACATCAGACCACATCACCCCCCCACTAACTGTTTCTGCTGCAGGGATCAGTGGCAGTGAATGAGCAGCTCACTGTATCACTGTTAATGCCAGCAAGAAAGAGGGAGGGGGGAAGGAGGAGGGAGTCATTCACTCCTTATACCTCTGTACCTCCACACGAAAGAGGACAAGACAAAAAAAGAACCAACCTCAACTAACTAGTCCTTTCTAAGAATTAAGCACTGGCAGGAATAAGAATAGGAAAAGGATCTTTGCTGCCAAAGGGGAGGAAGGAAAGGAGACAAGAGAAGTAAGAAAGGTCCTGGAGATAAACAAACTGCAGAACAGGTCTGGAAAGGATAAATAAAAGGAAAGGTCCTCCATCCACTAAACTGGACGTCTGATTCAGGAGCAACGCTGGGTGAAACAGCCGGACAAGCAGCCGAGAAGAGTTCTGATCTGGAAAAAGGGTGAGAACAAACAGTCCGTAGGCTTATAGAGGCGTGCTGGCTCGATGCATAATCTCCTTACTGTGTGTGTTCGCATGCCACGGAGCTCTTACATGCACAATGTTCCAGCTGACATGTGTCAGTTAAAATAACATCACTTTATTTATCAAGAAATGTACAAGATGTAGAGTACGACAATACAATTACGCAACTCTGATTACAGCGTTCATCCGTTGTTGTCAAACAGCAGCTCAAAGTTTCCATTGTTGTGGCCAAATGATGCAAACCTGTGAGCAGCTTCATCGTTCAATTTAGTGTGAAATATCGATGTGTCGCACAAAGATATAAGCAAACACATAGAGCAGGTTGTTGAGGATGACATTTGATGCCAATTATTTAACACAACACAGCACCCGAAACTTAAAATGATTATTTTTCTGATTTAACACACATCTGACAAGAATCTGGCTACTTTTGTCACCTGTCTGACTTGTTTGACTCCCCCGTCCCTCCTTGGGTGACTCACAAAGCTTTTATTTGCTTATCTTAATGTGCAAATTGCAATATTTTCTGAAATGGGTGCTGCCATGATCCTATCAACCTTTGGTTGGTAAAATCAGTCAGTCTGTGTGAACAAATTACAGCTGAGAATATTTTCAATTAAAGTAGATTTTAAAATGTTTTGTCCTGTCAGATGCAGAGAATTAAACTGAAAACAGCAGATTTATTCATTTCAGGCAGAAGGATTTTACAAACATGTCCATTTAAACAGGACTCTTTTATAAACTCCTCATGATTGTAAAAAAAACAAAAAAAAAACTCTTCCCCAGTTTTGATTTAGCCCGTCACCACATCGCCCACAGGGCATCCACAGCAGTTAGTCTGGCTGACAGTGGTGAGCTGTGCTAGTAGCAGCTAATGTAACCTGTCATGTGAGACATTTTATCAGAATATTTCCACACATGTGAAAAGACTTTAATATGTAAACTGATTAGTCACTGGCCCCACCGAAGTGCTTAAAAGGTGTATTTATTATTCATACACATTAGCTTAAGCTCATTTTCTCACATTCAAATGCACCCAAACTTCCTTTCGACAGTAACAGCCATCTGTCACTTTCCATTTGGGATGACCCACTAAGTTACTTAAAACTGTCTTTTGGATCGACATTACAAAGCTATCCCATTAAAGGGCTTTACTTTGCCAGGAGGCCTCTCTCAGTGGGGTGGGGGGGTGTCCTCAGGGCCTATCAGCATGCAGTGAGTGGAGTTAAACTTAGGTTCACAGTTTGATAAAGTTTAGGGCACATTGACAGTGTTCTCAGATGATAGCTGCTCTGTTAATGGGGCAGTCGGCCCGCTCTGTGCAGGAGATACAAATCATCTTAAAATGATTTGCACTGCCACAGTATTATGTCACTTTTGATGTGTGTAACACAACAGATGCATCAAGGAAACATTTCCCAGTTGAATTTGCAGTTTTTTATTTGACCTTATGCACTGTTGTAGTCAGTTTGAGCTCAAAGTTAAGCTGTCTTCAACTTCACTGTTGTGATTTCTTATTCCTCTCATAGAGCTGTTTTTGGTTTATCAGATTAAATAGCCACACCACACTGTGCCTGCACAGAGCCCAACAGCAGCTAAACTAAACTTTTTACCTCCGGCTGATGTGGTGGCAAACAAAGCCACTTTTGGGGGAAAAAATAAGTATTTTGAAGTATTTTCCTTAATGTTCTTAATCTTGCTTTTATCCAAACTGACCACTCATTATTGTTTCACTGTTTTCCAGGATGTTTACTTCCATTATGTGTCTCTTTCTGCTAATGTGTCTTAATCTACAGTATGTGTGGACAAACGGGGCATGACTGCACACAGCCTTTGTCCCATACCTCTGCACGGGTAATTAGCTGCTGAAATATTGATGGGGAGTGTGTGTGGAAGACAGAGGTACATTTCAGGTGTTTGTACAGTGCTGTGACTACTGGGAATTTTTCACGTTTTTATCATGATGCCAAATTCATGGCTCTAAATTCATTCTGGAACACGATTTTCTGTCAGATTTTTGAAGAAAAACCAAGTACAAACACACACAAATCTCACTAAAATTAAAGATGAACATCATTGTTTTGGGTCAGGCACAAAGAACTCCTTCCACTGATTCCAGGTAGAAAACTGTTTTGTATATAATGTTTTAGTTTGAACTGATCATCATACAACATGTTAAATTTGTGAGCCTTTAATGGATTTTGTGTCATTTGGAAAAAGTCAGGATCTAACAGCTGCTTTCACTCCTCTAATGCTGCTGCACAAAACGTCAACTTCTCCACAAAGAAAGCAAATAACCACTTTTTTCAAGTCACTGAAAGTGAAGCACATAAGCTCCTCCTCTTCACTGAGAGCAACTGAAATATTTTCTGTAACATTTTCTGTGTGTGAGCTGCGAACTGGTTGGGAAATTTGAATCTAAGTCGTTTGAATTATTAACGATTAAAGGTCCAAGAACACACTTTGGTGCCGTCTGATTTCCTTTGATCCATGCATTCAGTATTTCTTTCAGATGAGTCTAACAGGTCATTTTGATAAATAAAATAAAAAGTAAAAGAAATTCACCAAATTTTCTACTCAAAAAAACATTTGTACATTTTGCTTTTTAAATCCGTCCTTTAGATTGAAATCAAACTCTTGAATTTTCTGACTAAATCACCTTTAATCACCTGATGCACTGCAGAGCCCCACAGGTGATGTGATACTATGAGGGAAGCGTTTTAAGCCCAGACTCTGCTCTTTTACCGCAGGTGTAACTGAAGCTGACATCCTTATGAGACAGAAGCTTAAACGCCACGACTAATGAGGTCGAGGTTTCACAGCTGCCATGTGTCAGAAAGTCAAAGGATCAAACTTTGTAGACCTATGAAGGGTGGGGGGGCTGAATAATTTACAAAGGCACTGGCTAATACCCATACGCACAAAGACACACAAACAATACAGAGTGTGTGTGCATGAGTTTGTGTGACCAGAACAAAACAAAACACATTTCTTCATGCTTCTCTTGTCGTCTGCAGTGTTGGGGCAGGTATCTTTATGTGTGTTTATTCAGTTTTCATGTTTTCCCCCATTCAGAACTCTGTAGTTTATTATGGATCAATGTCTTCTTTAACATGTCCTCTCCTGCCTAACTTTTTTCACACTAACATTTTTTGTTTGCAAACGTGTCTGAAGCTGCGTTCACACCTTCTGATATTTTTGCTGTGATCATGTTTTTTTTGCGCGGTTGTTCACATAATAATTTAAATGAGACTCCAGTGTAAACGGTCTACAGAGCTGAAGTGAGGCAGAAGATGTGACGTCACATGCAGCGCGCTGCGTTTATGGAGGTAAATATGGATGCTGCACACGTCAGCCTGTGTGCATCAATTCTGAAGTCGTTGTGCAATCAGAGCCGACAAAACTATTAGGATTTAAATTAAGTCCAAAACCTCCCTTTCTTTCCACTGACTGGCTCCATCAAAGGTGTCTGCCATGCTTGTTTTGTCCCGGCAAAATTGTGACGTCTTTCTCACTTTAATGAGGTAAAAGTCAGATGAAATGTGACATCCAGACTGAGGTCACTTTGAAAAACATCAGTTATGTATCAGATTTAGGACCACATATGAAAGTGGGTCTGATTTGAAAAAAATAGGATTTGTGCTGTTCAGAGTGTAATAAAAAAAATAATCAGATACGGGTCAGAAATGGGAAAAAAAGTCAGATTTTGGCCACTTTTGCCTGCAGTGGGAATGCAGCCAAAGTGGCTCATGGTTCCATCCACAAATGTCCCCCTTTCACTTTTTCAGGGTCCGGTCATCAAGCCCCAACTGAGTCAAATAAATGAAGGACTTCTGAACAGGTGTGTAAGATCCAGTCCTGCAGTTATTTGCTGCTTTGTGACCAATCGTTTTCTTCACGTGACTTCTGTTGAGGTTGACTTCATATAATCTGCTTCACTGTTTCTGCGAATGACCAAGACGCCAGTTTTAGCATTATACAATGTTTCCTGTCATTGCAGCTCTTTTTTCACCTCCTTTGAAATTTGTTAGAAACTTATAACAAATACACGCTTTTAAAAAGCATTAAATAAGTTGTTTTTACTCCATATTCTGTTGTAATTATATTCTGCTTCTATTAGTACATTGAATGCAGCACTCAAACTCTCTCTCTTCTTAATCTCTTTGTCTCTTTAAGGGTCTTACAGGTTACTGCTGATGTCCTGTCGTGAGGACAGAAGCCAGAACGATGGTCATCTTACAGCAGGTAAACACACATACATAAATATGCACTCAAACTTATTCAACTACACAGTTTGTACACTGTATATCTGCTTTGTGTGTGTTTCTGCAGCTTTGTGCAGTAAAGCTACAACACTCATTAATGACCAACCACTCATTACACTGCATTGTTTCCACTTAGTCATCACACACACACACACACACACACACACACACACACACACACACACACACACACACACACACACACACACACACACACACACATATACACACTGAGGAAGGACATCCTGCAGATACAAAAAGATGCTGAATGAATTTTGGAGTGTGTGTAAAAGCGTGTAGCGTCAGCCTCTCAGATACTCAGTAATGCATTGTTGAACTCGTCTGCCTTTCTGATCGACCAATGAGCTCTGACAGCGTTGCCCTGCTGTGGAGGCACAAGTGGGGTGAGCTAATAAATCAGCCAAACTCGCACGGAACAGACGAGTCTTTGCTGTGAATTTTGTTTTATCGCACACGCTGCGACCTCCATCCTGACCGCACCAGGACGGGAAAATAAGTTAAATGTCACTGCCTCTGGAATTTAATTCAACTTTCTGAAAGAAAAACAGACCATTGTGGATCTACTCTACTCAACAGCCTTTTTACTGCCAGTGTGACGGAAGTTTTGGATGTAGCTTAGTTTCAAAGAGGACACGGAAGGATTATTTCCTATTTGACACACATAAAGACTTTCTGATTTTATCCTGGAACATTCTTTATTTTTCATGAAGGATTTGGCACTTTTTTTTAGAATTTGTTGATTTTAGTAATTAGTAACATGACAGACTGTCTGTAGATGCTCTTACATCCCAAATGGTGGACAGGTGTTGATTAGGTAAACATGACAGTGAAAATGAACCAGAAGGAATCTGATTGGCCGCTGGAGGGCTTGGATGCGAATGCACGCCGCCACAGCTACAGATTCCACACCCTAATCAAGGTAAACTTTGGCTTCAGAGGGGGCTGTTTGGACGGATTTAGCTTTTGAACACGGATGTTGTGAGTTTAATTAAAATACTGCTGTGTGTGACTTATAGCTTGAATTTAAAAGGTTAGAAATAACACTTCACGGATATAAAAATCTGATTCAAATAAGAAGTAAGAAAGTTTCAAATATTTCTGTCCTTTAGTTTTAAGCAACAGCAAAATCAGCTGCAAACAAGTTCGTTTAGAATAATTCAGGAAATCATTAATGAACACAGCTGTCACAAGGTTTTTATCTTTTAGATACAGTTCCTCAGATAAGCCCTCAGTTTATCAGGAAAATTAGCCGTCTCTGTCGTATTTAACACGGTAAAACACAATAATTCCTCTATTTTTGGCTTCACTCTTCCTTTGGTGACAGAGTCTGTGAAGTGATTGAGCTTTGGTTTAATGTGTTTTGCTCTCTCCATTAATAGTAACACAGTTATTATGACTCTGGCTTCTCTGTTGATGTGATAGATGCTGGTTTAGGTCTCTGTTACTGTGCACTATTGCTTACTTTTCTACTAGTTTCTTCGTAAAAGTCACTTTATGGAACGCAATGTGTGATTATCCAAAAACTGTCAAGACTGACAAGTGTTTGTGTGAATGTGGCTTTTCACTGTAGCACTGAAAAGTGCTATATATATATATATATATAAGAAGTTAATTTATCATTATTCAAAGTTAATTAGAAGCAGAAGATTTCAAACTGAAACAGCACTGGAGTGATGAGATCATATAGACCCAAGCAACCGTCTCTCTGAGCTCTTTCAGATACAAGCTTCATGATATTTATTCATGACCTAACCCTCCAATCTCTCATCCAGCCCTTTTGTACATTGACCAAAAATAGCAAGTGAGAATAAAGGCTCCCTCACGGTTTGTGGTGACTGGACTTTCACCAGATACTCGTCCTCAACTTGTCTTGGAGCAGGTCAGCACCACATCATGTAATCATGATTTGTAGCTGCTCTCCTTATCCACCTCGCAGATCGTGTATCATTACACACCGTTACAGTCATTTTTATGCACCGATCAAAATCAGCAGGTTGTTAATTCGTCTGAACTCAGCCCAAACCTGTTTTAAACCTAATGTCATAGCAACAGCTAAGTATTCATGGGAAAAAAATGACCAACTTAAGGTTGTATACAAGCATGAAATGTTGCTCATGCAGTCCTTTCAGGAGACACCCCCGATCCACAGCTATTGTGTTGTTAAGAAATGACACTGGCTGTAATTTGTTAAAAAAAAACTGAATTTTTATATTCAGACAAAGTGTCTTGTCCTTTGAAATAATGAAAGCCTGTTTGTTTATCAGTTTAGTTAGAATTCCAGTGCAGTGGAGGCCTGGTATTCACTCAGCTGTTCACCCTAATTCACTGGACAACCACAATGGGAACAGGACGGAGGTTGTATGAGTGTGTTGATGTGTGGGCAATAAAGAAAAACTGAGTAGCCGAGAACAAACACACTTTCTCTATTTACAGTGAAGAAAAGTGACCAAGTTGATTCCAAAAAGATGTTCCTACTTATTATTCTGAGGTGATTATGCTTTATTGACTTCAAGCATCCACAGCCAAGTGTTTTCCAAAGGGTGATGCAAAAGTTCCTAAACACCAGCAGAGGGCAAACTCTTACCTGCAGAAGGCTGATGACCGCAGGTAGACGCTGACGAGTCAGCAGTGAACAGAAATCTAAAGACTGGAGAGAGTTTGTAAAAAAATCTGAGGTCAACAAGCTACAACAAAGCTGCATAAATGGCTATCAGGGAGCCTTTAAGACAAAGCTGAAATGACAGATACACGAGCCTCATATTCCTCAGGGTATTATACATGCAGATATGATGGAATAGCAATCATTTTCCAACAAAATGTTTAAACTTAGCAGCAAACAGCAGCTGAATTAACATAATGGGCCGTTAATGAGCCCCAAACTCGCTCCAGAAGTCAATGCAGATCAACATCTTAGTTAAAAGAGGAGTGCTCACAGAAAGTATAAAGAAATCACATATAAAATAATACAATTTTTTCATTATATTTTTACATCTTACATAGTTCAATTGCAAACGTGTAAAAAAATAAGACTTTATAGAAAATTTATCATTATTATGTTGTCACAGAACCCCTTTTTCTTCTTCATAGTTTTCAGATTATTGGATTGTATTTTTTATATTATCTTCTGAAAAGGGGTCGTTTTTTTTCTTTTGTGCTTTAACTACAACATACATCTTCTCAATCTTTATTCCCGTGTCTGTTTACCCTGCAAATAGAGACCAAGCGTTAGCGTTATTAGTTCACTGAAGCAGAAAGAAGAGCCGCTCCGTCTCCGTTTTTATGGCTACGTTCATTCAGGGAAAAAATACCAACACAATTATCTTGTCGCTATAGCTCACCTGTGACCTTTGATTTGTCTGTGTGATCTATTTAAATGCAAATGAGATGAGTAGGAAGTGTGTTAATCACTCAGATGGTCTGTGAACAGCCGACTTGTCTCACAACCTTCTTTGAATAACTGGATTAATTGAGTTTCATCAGGGTTTCATTGACCAGTGATGATCTAAGCGCTGCTGTTGAGGTTGGTTCAGTGTCGTCGGTACAAATGCTGTCAGATTTAGTTGATAAAATCTAGCATGTATCTGCAGAGAAGTGTTTTTATCTGGTAATAAAAACTAGCAAAGAAGGATGTCTTCTTATGTACAGATACATTTTTCAGTCTTTGAAGATGAGCTTATCTTGGTGGGAGCTTGTGGGGTGAATAATAATGACTGAGAGTAGACCAGGATCTCACTAAAAATGAGCTTTTTTAATAGTTAAATCAAGCTAAACTACTTCTAAACATTGTGTGTTACATTTTTGGAGAAGAAGATAACATGGACATTAAATAATAGCTTGTGAGCCTTCAAAGCCATGTTTGTTTCTGGCCAAAAACTCCCTTTTTTAACTTTTTCCAACAAAAAGTTTAAAAGAAAACTTAAAACTTACCTGCTCGACTTCCGGTGATGCAAGCACCTGAGTAGCCACGTTTTGACGGAGCTCTGGCACACTCATCCTGTAATATTGATATTTCTTATTTTTGGTGGCGGTAAATCTCATTGAAATCGGAGTGACTACTCCAGGTGATGACCCTGGACCGATTTTTCAGCAAACCCGCGGGCAAAATGCCTCCTAAACAAATTTCCAAGAAGAAAGAGGCGCCTGTGGCCCTCCCCGAAGTCGATGATGCTACGCTAGCCGCTAACACTGATGGGACACCTGATCCGGGTCTGAATAAAGCCCTTGAAGCAATGACTGCGAATATTGCCGCTATGATGGACGAAAAATTAGGAAAGATGTTGCACAGTATTACCACGAATATTTCTCAGAGTCTGAAAGAAGTCAGCGACCGTATCAGTGAGGCGGAGCAGAGGATTTTAGTCGTGGAAAATGCATCTACTGATACTGATCAGCGCCTGCTCGCTTTGGAAAAAACAACGAAAGAGCTGACGGAGCGACTTCAGGATTATGAGAACAGAAGTCGACGCAAAAACCTGAGGATAATTGGCTTGCAAGAGAAGCTGGAGGGGACAAATCCAACTAAGTTTATGGAGTCCTGGATTCCCCAACTACTTCAGCTGGACACCAAAGCGGGCCGTGTTAAGTTGGAGAGGGCGCACCGGCTCCCGGGTCCCCAGACCTCAAGATTTCCACGCACAATGATTGTGAGGTTTCACAACTTCAGTGACCGTCAAAGGGTGATGGATGCGGCTAGACGACTAAAAGACGTCCGGCAGGATGGAGCGAGGATTCATTTCTTCCCGGACTTTGCCGCTACTACACAGAAAAGACGGCGCGAATACGACCAGGTACGGAAGAAGCTCCAAAACATCGAGGGAGTCCGCTATGCCATGATCTACCCTGCTTCCCTCAGGATTACAGTGAATGATACGGTTAAAACTTTTCATTCGCCAGAACAAGCTTCAGCATTTGTTGACTCTCTGTAGCTGTCCTATGATGCGCAGGTGAGGTGAGTAACCTTTCTGTGTCAACTGTCGGGGGCTTCACCTGGAGGCTTCAGAGACTGTCTCGCCGTATCTTTCTAATGCGCTTCTCCGCGGTAAGACTCTGGACTTGGAATAAATCTTAGTGAGTATTATACAGTATTATATTGTACAGTCATCCACAGATATACGGGCGGTAATCGCTCACCACACCTGTTATTGTCTAATGATATGAGTATTCATATATGTCGCCACCAAGACCCCTCCTTTTTTCGATTTTTTTTATTTTTATTTTTATTATTATTATTATTATTATTATTATTTTTTTTTTTTCTCTTTCTTTCTTTTTTTTCTTCTTTTCTTTCTCTCCCCAAGTCATAGGGATAATGTTTCTTTATATTATCAGCTAATGCTCCTACAACTTACTGTGCCAGACAAGCAAGGAGCATGCTTGCATTTAGCGTTAGGCAGGAGATCCTCCACCTTAAAGGAGGGTTGGAGTTTGCTCTCTGTGGGGTGATCTCAAGTTTAGAGGTTCTAGAACAGTCTGTGAAGGACCTAGTGTTAGTCTTTGTAAATAGTTTTGCTCAAGGAATGGCCACTGTTTTGTCACATGTTATCAGCACACTCAGTCACGTTGATATACTATTTATGCTGCCCAAAAACATGCTGGATCTGGGCTATGGATGAAGATAAATGTGAGACAGCGATGTGTAGCAATAATCATATATATACTATGTACTTAATTTAATTATGAATATCCCTAGTATTAAACTCTGTACTTGGAATGTGCGGGGCATTCATCACCCGGTGAAGAGGAAGAAGATTCTCACCTTTCTCAAAAAAGAAGGAGCAGAAATCGCCCTCCTACAGGAAACTCATTTGAAGGATCAAGAGCATCTTAAGCTTAAGCGGGACTGGGTTGGTCAGGCCTTTTTTTCATCATACACATCGAACAGCAGAGGGGTATGTATCCTGATAAGTAAGAAACTACCCTTTAAACTTGAGTCTTGCATTAAGGACAGTAGTGGACGATACATTATAATTAAGGGTCTGTTGTATGGGAAATACATCTCAATTCTTAATGTTTATGCACCCCCAAATCATCCTACTGATTTTGTTACAAAGGCATTCCTGGAGTTTGCTGAACTTGAGACTGAATGTTGTATTGTGGGTGGGGACTTTAATTGTCACCTGAACCCACTTATTGATAGAATGCCTGCAGATCCTGGGGTCCCCACAAAAAGGGCCAGGGCATTAATAGACACATGTGAGGAGTTTGGGTATATTGATGTATGGAGAACTGTACATCCCACCTCTAAAGAGTTTACTTTTTTCTCCAGAGCTCATAAGAGTAGTTCTAGGATTGATTATTTTTTCATCCCTAAGCTAATGCTGTCCTCTGTTGTGTCTTGTGATATAGGATCTATTTCTATCTCTGATCACAGCCCACTATTTTTACAGCTGCTTTTCACAGAGAAACAATGCTCTTATAACTCCTGGAGGTTCAATCCATATTTACTTAGTGATCCCAATTTCATTTCTTACTTTAAATCAGAATTTAACATATTCTACAAAATAAATAAAACTCCAGACATAACTCCATCTGTATTATGGGAGACCTGTAAGGTTTATTCTAGAGGCCTTATTATCTCCTATGTTAGGAGTAAACGGCGTAAATCTTTGGAAACTCAACGGAAATTAGAAGGAACACTCATCGACTTGGAGAAGACATATACTCAACACCCATCTGATGTTAATATGAAAGCAATGTTGGCCACAAGAGCATCTCTAAATTCCCTTCTCACTCATAGAGCTGAACAGAGTATTCGATTTGCTAAACAACGATTATATGAGTATGGTAATAAACCAAGTAAGTATTTGGCAAGACTAGTGAACAGGAGGACTGACTCACAGACAATTTCATCAATTAAAGATAAAAATGGACTTTGTATGTCTGACACAGGTAATATTTGTAGCGTATTTAAGGAATTTTATAGTAAGTTATATAGCAGTGAAGAGCCCCCAGAGACTCAGGAGTTGATTGATAGATTTATGTCGAAGTTTACTTTACCTAAATTAACAGAGGAACAAAAACAGGGGCTAAATGGTCCAATTGTAAGGCAGGAGGTTCTAGAGGCATTACAAACTCTACAATCAGGGAAATCTCCAGGCCCAGACGGCCTTAGCAGTGAGTTCTATAGACATTTTAAAGCGGAACTTATCGATCCCCTTTTGGAGATGCTAAACGAATCATTTATTAGAAGCTCTCTGCCAAGATCTCTAACAGAAGCTAATATTAGCCTCATACTTAAGAAGGGAAAACCAGCCAATGAATGTCCCTCTTATCGACCTATTAGTCTCCTAAATGTTGATTTTAAAATATTGTCTAAAATATTAGCGCGGCGTCTTGAGAAGGTCTTGCCCTTCATTATCAATACAGATCAGTCAGGGTTCATAATTGGCAGGAACTCCTGTAATAATATGAGGAGATTGTTGAATATAATTCAGCTTTCGCATCAACAGAAGTTGTCCAGTATGGTAATAAGTCTAGATGCTGAAAAAGCCTTTGACAGGGTTGAATGGCAATTTCTTTTTTCCACCTTGAGTGCCTTTGGGCTTGGTGATACTTTCAGCAGCTGGGTTAGGTTGTTATATAACAAACCACTGGCTGCTGTTCGGATAAATGGCCAGCTTTCATCTTACTTTCCTCTGGGTAGGGGAACCAGGCAGGGGTGCCCCTTATCCCCACTGTTGTTTGCCATGGCGATCGAGCCCCTTGCAGAAGCTATAAGGAATAGTCCAGATATCACTGGAATTTCAGTCAGGGAGAAAAATCATAAAATAGCCTTATATGCTGATGATATACTGCTTTTCATAACTAATCCAACAAAATCTATACCAGCTGTTTTGGAGGTGATAAATCAGTTTAGTAAATTCTCAGGGTATAAGATTAATTTTTCTAAGTCTGAAATTATGCCATTGGGTAATTCGTCCCATCCCATCTCTTGTCCTTTTAAATGGTCACCCGCAGGCTTTACCTATCTGGGGGTTTCTATCACCCCATCATTAGATGCAATGTATAAGGCGAACTTTGAACCTCTGTTAAAACATATATGTGATGACCTGGACAGATGGATATCGCTTCCGCTGTCAATGATGGGTAGAATAGCTTTATTTAAAATGAAGATTCTACCAAGACTTCTTTATCACTTTCAAATGGTCCCCATCTTACTCAGTAATAAAACAATTAGAAGAGTAAATGGCTGGATCAGTTCATTTATCTGGAACAGGAAAAAACCACGACTAAAAATGGCTAAGCTGCATATGTCTGTGGAGCAGGGAGGTTTAGCCATCCCAAATATTAGGCTTTATCAGCTGGCTGCACAGCTTCGATACATAGCAGATTGGATTAACAATGATCCAGAATCGGTATGGCTAGATCTGGAAACGGCGAATGCGGGTAATGACCTCTTGAGTCTTTTATTTTCTTTGGACTCAGAGAAAATTAAGGTAGCTAGAGACAGAAACATTTTAATGTCAACAACTCTAAGAGCCTGGCAAACAATAAGAAAGCTGGAGGGTCGTTCTAGAATATTGTCCTCGCTAGCTCCGATACACCAGAACATGGATTTTGCCCCAGCCCACTTAGACATGGGGTTTAGGATATGGGAGGAGAAGGGGATCTTAACTCTGGGACACTTATTTGATAAAGGAGTGATGCTTACATTTGAACAAATTCGACAGAAATATGATCTTCCTAGCAACCACTTCTTCAGGTATCTGCAATGCCGTAGCTTCATCCAGAATCAAAGCAGACATGACTTTGACTGTCAGACTTCACAGATAGAACGGTTGCTTCTTGATCGTGGCAAGAAAGCAATTCTTGGCCGGGGATATGCTATGCTCATCTCTGTTAGCAATGTGGACTTAGAGCATCTTCGATGCAAATGGAATTCTGATTTTGATCTTAGAATAGATGAATCTACATGGCTGGAATTGTGGAGGTTAGCTAGAGAGATTTCTATATGTAACAGAACCAGAGAGACTCAGTTTAGAATATTGCATCGCCTGCAGATTACACCACAGCTTAGGCACAGAATGAACTCAACTTTGTCTGAAAAATGTTCCAAATGTCAAGTAGAGGTGGGAAGTTATAAGCACTGTATGTGGACATGCATTCACATTGAGGAATACTGGGGTAAGATTGTGGGCAAACTTAACTTGATTTTCAATGTCCAGCTTGATGCTGATCCTCAGGTTCTGCTTCTTGGCTTGCCTAGTCGTCATATTAAAGGGTCTCATCACAAAAGACTGTTCAGTATTCTCACATTTGCTGCTCGTAAAAATATATTGCTTAAATGGATTGATAATGCCCCACCTACAATTAAAGGATGGCACAAAATTATATTTGACTTACTACCAATGGAATACCTGACGTACAGATACAAATGTAAGATTGATGACTTTGGTAGGATTTGGACCCCTTTCTTTAAATATGTAGGTAAAAGGCTTACAACCATTGTATTAAAAGGGATGATAGATGGTAATGAGGAAAACTGGATAACTGATGTTTTTGGGTGATGTAACTGGATATAAGTTTAGTTATGATTAATTTTATGATTTATTGATTCGTTAAAATAGTATTTCCTCTCTAAATAGGCTGTTATTTTCATTATTGCCCTACGTGTATTTGCTACATCGCTGTCATTTGTAATAGGACTGAGTGTGTGTACTTTGTTCCCACATCCTCCCAGTGATACTCTCACTGGTATGCTGATGTATGAGTTTATCACAAGACGTGTTGTTTGTTTGTTTCTCGTGGCCATGTTGTTTTACTTTGTTTGTTTGTATTCATGTTGAAAAACGTAATAAAAATATTAATTAAAAAAAAAAAAAAAAAAACTTACCTGCTCAGCAGCAAAAAATCTGCTCACACAGTTAGCTGATGACCATGATGGAGCATTTAGTGACAACAAGGCAGATGTTTCCTCCGGGAGTTGGTGCTGACCTTTAACAGAAGTTAGAGGAACTTAATGTTAGATTCATCTAACAAACACGAGCCAGACTCCCTATGAATGATAACGTTTCTCTGTAACTGCTGAATGTGTGAGCAAATAAACCTTTGTTAACAAGTTCAAAATATCAACTGATACATTTTTGATTGGCTGTGCTTGTCTTTGTTGTCTCTAGGTAGCAAAAACTGTATTTCAGCTTATTGAAATGTATAAAGAGAGCAAGATATGAGACGGTTACACAGACTGATATCGTCTCCATTTTAGGCATGATTTTGTTTTTCCACTAACTCCAAATGTTGATATGAGGGTGTGAGATAGCTGAAGAATAAATTAAATGTGCTATGGAACTGAACTGGAGCAACTCTCATGCTGCCACGTTATTTTCACGTCATTCTCTACATTTTTGTACATTTGTTTTCAGTTTTAAGAAATAGCATCGGTGTTGTACCGCTGCCGCCCCCCACTGGCAATAAAACGTTTTACAGCCTTTTCCAAGGTCTGTGTTTAATTTGCAAGCTTTTATTTGACACTTTGATATCAGTGGATTAAGTTTATTTGTGTTCAGAACTTCACAGACACATTTAAATTCATATTTTATGGGGCTGTTGGAGGCATCCTAGGTTTTATTCTGTCTGTCTTGTGTGAGGTTAGTTACCTTTCCACACAGGATTACATTAGCAGCTGCAAGTGAATACCTGGCTCGTGTCCAGTCTAAATTATTTACCTGATGCCATCCACTGCAGGCTGATTGGACATTACATCACAGAGCTAACAGCACACCAGCAGTGTGGCTTACCTCAGTCGTGTCTATCCAAAGCTACGTCTGTCTGAGTTCATAACAGAGATCACGATGAATATGCTGCAATTACTGAACAGGCTTTTGTTAGTTTTGTTTCACAAGTCTGTTCAAAAACAAATCTATTTGTGTACAATGATTCCTGCTGTACTCAGTAAATATGAAACACACCACAAAGCCACATCAGGCACTTGATCGGAAGAATTGAGGCACATTTTTCAAAGTGTGCTCTCAGGATTGTTACAGAAATCAGTTTAAAGACACCACTACATTCTCCTTAGAATAAACCTTCCTTTTTCAGAGGCTATAGATCTCAACCAGCAGTATGTCAAAGACATATTCTGAAGGAGAAAGATAAAAGGGTTTTACATATTTGAAACAACGTTATTTCATAAAATGCTCATTATTTGATAAAAACATCAGTTTAAGTCGGAAGGAGCCCCGAACAGTTAGATGATTAGATGACTAAGAGAAGAGTAAGAGATGGTGTTAACCCCGGATGCTGGAAAATAAAACATCCGATGTCAGGAAAGGGGGTCACGATTTTCCGCTGGCTGCCTCCATTTGCTATGGTGTCTGGTTAGATGACCTGGGGCTCCATTGATCTTTAACTGACATCTACAAAAAGCCTCTGCAGGCCAATGAAACGGTTCATTAAAACAAGTCCGTCAGAAACAGAGACTGATGGTCGTGATGGGGGAATGCTGGGGAGAGACACTCAGGACTAATGTTTGAGTCAAAGTCAGGTCAGCCAGCCATTTGTAGCTTTACAGTATGAGCACTGTGGAAATTAGGTGCATTTTTATACATTTTCTTTACTCATTCACAGTGTTTTGAGTAGGAGTAAAGCACATTTCAGAGGAAAACTAACCCTGTCATAACACCATTTCACAATAATCCACCATTTATAAAACTTGTGTATCACATCTTTTCTTCCTCTTTAATGTTATTATTTTTCTTATGTCCTCTCTACCAACTCCAGAGCTTTTTCTTACTATAATCTGCTGCCTGCTGCTGGTAGAAACAACGCTGTCATTAAACCAGTAAAAGTGTGAAAGTCAGAAAATCTAAACAGGCAGCTTTAAATGTTTGGTGTTCAACCATGACAGTCTGAAGCATCATCTTAGGCTAGTTATCCTAACCTACAAAAGCTTTCTTAACCTTTGTCGTGTCCCAAATCTTTACAATGTAAGTAGTAATGGAGCTTATTGGCCATGATGAATGATATACATTTGATTGAGTGGATATTTGACTTTGGGCTTGACAAATAGGAAAGCGTTAGCACACTTTAAAATTAGCCTAATTTGGTTGTATTATTGTAAAAACAGTTAAAGTTACAGTTAAAGTGTTGTAGCGCATAAACACAGGAAAATAGAATATATCAACCAATTAGCTCTGGGAATTTAGAGCTAAAACACCTTAAATGGCCACAGATGCACATAACAGTATGATCATCAACAGTCTTTTATAATTTTATAATATGTTTCTATTGTTTAAGAATACTTTTTCTCCCTGAATTTTATGCTGGATTCTCATGATGTGTTGATCCATGACCTCAGTATCTTTCTTCTTCCATCAGTTCCACATGTCGATAATTACCCACACTCACCTGGTTACTCACTTCCCTCTAGTTTAGTTAGTTCTTTTAAACTTGTTTCTTCACATGTTTAAACTGCTCAAGCAGCGTATTTCATTTAGTCTTCAGCAAAGCCCTTGTTCGTGCTCATTACCCGTCCTCACCTCTTCACTGCTGCGTTGGTGTCCAGCCTCACATTGTATCCTGACAAGCGTCTCCTCCTGAGCATCACATCCTGCTAAGACTAGAGAGAAATACTGACTTAAGGACCAACTCAGAGAACAAACGTCCAGTCTGTTGTGGTAACACAAACACAACTGACAGCCAAAAGCTTTTCTTTTTAAAGAAGAAGAACAGTGATATGTGCTGAGAACCAGAGTGAGATGATGCCACAGACATTATTTTAGATGAACCACTTCACATTAGCAGGCTTTGGAGTGTCCATAAGTATAAAAAGAAGTACTTTGATTCATAAAGCAGCACCAGTTCAGTGTGAAATGAAGAAGCTATGTTCTTAAATGCAGGAATAAACAATGTTTGTTGTTACTGATATGGAAGCTGCTTGAACTATTTTGTATACTTATATTAAAGCCATCCAAAGACTCCACCACAAACCTGGTTTGTTTGCCTTATAGTAGCTTTTAATGATCAAAGTTTGTCAAAATAGCTTGTTTTTTAATTTAATTTTACTGACGGATTTTTATCATCCATCTAAAATCTAATTAATTAATGCTTATTATTGGTTTGTGGTTCTGTAATTTGACTTCTAGTTTAGCAGCTATCTCATCAGTGGACGAGCACTTTGACTTCAGTGTTATTTCCATAAGCTGATCAGTTACTATGGACACCTGGATTATTTCCAGCTTTGCATTGATACCGATTAGAAATAAAGAATTAGGAGAAAGTAGGGAAGTAAAAAGAAGAAGAGACAGAAAGAAAGACATCCAACAGATCTGCAGTGTTGAATAATTCAACACGTGGTTTCTGATAAGTTTACCGTTTGCTCGGCTCTGTCAAAGGTGTGTGTGTGTGTGTGTGTGTGTGTGTGTGTGTGTGTGCGTGTGTCTGCATGTGTGTGTGTGTGTGTGTATAGCAGGTGCTCAGTGGTGTAATGTTCAGGTGGCTCAGTTTGCCAGACGAAGTATTTACTTAATTAAACTGATATGTGTGTAACACAAACTCCAACAACCGTCCATCTCACACACTCAGCACAGTCAGCGGCTCACATGTCAAACTACACACAACTAGCATGGCAGGAGAGGAGAAAAAGAAACGCAGCTTATCGGTGGACTGTCATAGAGATGCTGTAGTTTGCTAACGAAATTTAAAGGTGATGCATCCGACTGTTATGTTCATAAAACAGACGTGTAATCCTATATCTGCAATTCATTCAGTAGATGTTGAGATATTTCAAAGAAAACAGTGAAGTATGAGTATGTAGTAGGTTAAAAATATCTTAGAAACACAGTAAAAGATGTGCAAACAGACCGAGGAAGATTGTGGCTGATCTGACCAGAACATCTTCAAAACTCTGAATTAACAGCAGAAATTTAATGTCATCAAAATGAGGATTGAAAAGCTCACTACATGGAGACGGGAGACCCAGTTTCACTTCCTGCTTTCTACTGACGGGCCTGTGTAAAACTTAACCAAATGACAGTAGGATTAATTTTACTGTCGAATAAATGTTTTCATGTGCTTACTTTGGTTAAATGTGGTGTAGAAAAGCGATGGTGTGAAACGTAACAGTTAGTTGGTGGCAGAGGTACTTCTCTATGATTCAATATCATTTAAACGAGGAGCTACTGTGTTTGGGTGGCAACATGCTGCCAAAATACTTTACAGTAGAGTTACTTTGCTCTGTCTTTGCTTGGATTTCAAGGTCAAATTTGGATTTAGCTGACTTGATCTGATAGTGTGAAGAAATAATCAGGACTTTATCTGAAATAATGGGTCATTTCTCTCCTTATAAGACTCTGCTTTATGAATCTCTGGATGTCTTTTGTAAAGTTGGGCTCTTGCAGTTAAACTACAGCGATCATTGGTAGTGTTGTTAATGTCTCTGAGTCACGAAAATGCAGCATTACCAGCAGAATTTGTCCGTGGTGCATTTAGCTGTTGTGAAATCCAGCACCAGAAGAAACACCTGAGGAGGAAGTGGCATCTTGTTGCCATGGGCAACGGGGGAGGTTGATGGGGCAGGGTTGACAAAGAGTGAGTGTGTTACAGGGAGCGAAGAGGTCGGCTGGAGAACTGTCCCAAAATGTTAAAGCGGCGGAAACAAAGACGTGAAACTTAGTGGATGCCTGGATTTTTCTATTTGATCCCTTTTCTTTTTTTGAAGCACTACTAAGATGTTCACTTTTGGACATTTTTAACATCAAATATAGAGCATTTTAAAGCTTTTTAAAAATGAAACTGAACCATGAAGATGTTTAATGCTGCTTGTGGTGTCAAACTCTCCATCGCTGTGTGCACGTGAAGCGGAGACAGAGAAACCATGAAACATCAGCTCACTTCACATCTATAAATGAGGATATTTTTTCACAACTCTTTGGAAAAGAGGACTTTTAAAACAGGATAACATTGTTGGAGCGTTCATGTTTGTGAGTTTGTGTGCACGTGAAGATGTACAAGCGTCGGGACTACGTGGAACTCTATGAGAAGGATCAGGCCAAATGGGCGCTGCTACGTAATGTCAATACTGTAATGAAACCCACTACACTCCTGCCGGTACGCTGCTGGTGTGCATGTGTGTCTGAGAGTCTTAAGCTTCATGAATCACAATTATACGTCTTTAATCTTTTAGGATTTGTGTGGCGTAATAGATGAGCGTGCTCTCTTGTGTCATTCATCCAATATAAATCATATTTGTGTGGCTTTTTAATGCCTGTATTCCTATATTCGTAAGTGTGTTGCTGGTTTTATGTTTAATCTGTTTTGGGTCACAAAATCATATTTGAATTTCTGAGACCATAAATATTTTCACGCCACAGGTTTACACGTTCACATTGAAGGGACCTGCCTCCCTAAATTTGATAAATGATGAACATTAAAGTTCCAGTAAGTAACAACTGCTGTTGGACGTACAATAAAATACTCATAACTATGATTTCATTGAGGTACAACAAGCATGAGCAATTTATATGCACAGACAACATGGGTCCACTTACTTGCTTCTGCCGTGGTGCCATGTTTCTACAGTAACCCAGGACTGATAAACAAAACACTGGTCAAATGAACCATTTGGCACAGGAACCTTCATTACTGAGTGAAATGACCTGGAAGTATCAGAGCAGCAGCCAAGATGAGAGCTGTTTGAATTCTCTAAAAGATAAAACCAAAAAAAAGGAGATAATTCTGTCCCAAAACTACTTGCAGGTGCAACTTCTTGCGTAACAAAGCTCGATTATTTCATCCAGTCGGACCAGCTGTGATTCACGTGCATAAACATGTGAACAACATTCATTCATGAATTTTGAGAATAGAGTAATATAATCTCTTATTTCATATATATGACTTAACCTACGACTGAAATAGACATTTTGAAGAATATTTATTGAACATCTGTAGTTTCAGTGCTGCAGACCTACATCACGGCTGAGTGTAAGTGTGGCCAAATCGACTCTAAATTGACGAATAATTCATTAACCCTATACCTGTCATCGAGGTCGAGGAACAAAACCCAGTGAAAGACAATAGGAGGGGATGTATTTGACTGTTCGACCCGATCCAGTGGCTCCAGTGAGAGTCTTCACATCCACTGCATCAGTTGTTTGTGATCTTCCAGTCTGGTTTCACAAGAAAACACATAAGAACGTTAATGATTAAACACTACCGTTGACCAAGGCATGACACAGACAGGCAGTGATAATGGCATTCATAGGTCCAAAGTGTCCATAATAACATTTCTTCACCATCACACCATCAGCAGCAGTGTGGACAGTTGACACAAAGGAAGATGGCTTCATAGATCCATGCTGTCATTGCTCTTTACACCAAACTACATTTATTTGAACTGTTCAGTGTTGGTTTGGTTGTGTCCGCTGCAGCCTAAGATCTTTGCTGAAGGTCTTCTGGTATTGTTGCTCATCTGTCTAAAGATTGATGTTAGTCTGAAAGGATTTACTGTAAAGCAGAGTTGTTAACAGGGTCCACCAACACTGACTAACCTGACTATTCTCCTATGACTCTGTCATCAATAAGGCTTTGAATGGTTTGTTGGAGGTTTTTCACCATAATGAGAAAACTCTGCTGGTTTTGATGTGAACATTAACTGAATTTACATCCACTTCATGAATCTACCTAAAAGAGTTGCACTCAAACTGTGGCTTTTGGTGTCATGATTCATGTTTTTTTTTGTTTTGATTGGCCTGTCCTTTAGTCTTCAAGTCTTCGCTGTGGTTCATTCATTCCTTAGTTCTTTGATCTGCTCTGTTCTGTGTTAGTTGGTCTTTTGTTATCTGCGTCAGTTTTCCTCAGTTGTCATTTGCCAACTATGTGCCACTCTTCAAAAGTATTAAAGATGCTCACGTCCTGCAGGAGGTCGCTCAGAAGCTTTCAGGACAACCTTTCAGACCTTCAGCAGTTGACTGCGTAAAACTGACGAAAGTATTCCTTGCTTTAAATTTCTTCACACTAACTCTCCTGCTCTTTAGTAACAAACTATTCAGTAGTTATTTGTCCTTTCTGCTCACTTCAATACATCTCTGTGACACATTTGGTTGATTGTTTGCCCCCCTCTCCTAAAGCTTCCAGTGCAGGAAGGACTCTCAGGACCATTTTTCCTTTCAGATTTCACCATTTATGTAACAGATAGAACTGCTTTACTGATTCGATGTCCACACACCACGTAGTAAGAGAAGAATATTGTTAACCCCATTGTCTGATTTGGGTTTTAATGGAGACGTACGATGCCTGCTTTCACAAGCTTGCAAAATTTACTGTTTGTAGAACAAAGTAAGTACAGCAGCTCCTCTTTTTTCCTATTAATATACACCTCTGTAAGTGACCCTCTGGACTCTCTCTCTTCCTCAGGATCTGCCTCTTATGAGATCTGTTATACTTAATAACCCTTTTTATTACAGTATGAGAAGGCATACAGTAAATAACCTTAGAGTTTAAACCTCACATCAAACTAATAAGAAATAATTACCTTCAACTTGAAAGATATTAAACCTCACACAGCAGATCGTACCACAGCTCACATCGTAATTCCTCCATCACATATCGGCTCCATAAACTCTGGACTCTGGCTAACATTAAGGACTGTTGCCTTTATGGCCAATAAATCACGAGCATTTGTTTTTGAATGAAAATATGAAAAATAAAATGAAAGAACGTGAATTAGGAGTCCTTGTCGTGTTGTACAACATTAAACAAAGTACTGGTAGAACATTTTTAGCTGGTTTATTTCTTCGGTTGGGTGAACTTTGCAAACGCAAGAGCAAAAGAGTTTCAACGCCTCCAAGATAAAGCGAATGCAGCATCATCTGAGGTTGAATGCAGGTGGAGATACAGAGGAAGGAGGCAGGGCGACCTTATAAAGATACGTTTGGCCTGAAAACCTGCACACCTCACCAAGTGATAAACTTTCTGTTTTATGAGGTCAAAAACAAAATGCTGCTTGTCTCTCACTGGGTGATATGACCATCCTGAAAATATAACTTCAAAATGTTCAAACTCGAACTCTTTTAATCAGATACTTCATATTGATTCTGCCTCGGATTTCTCCTGCAGTCGTGCTCACGGTTATTTATTGACATTGAAGATGATCCCAGTCATAATTCAGGCTTTGCTTTGACTTGATTTCTGTGCAGGGCGACTATGTCTGGTTGGACTTGAAGACTGGTCGCGAGTTTGAAGTTCCCATCGGCGCGGTGGTCAAGCTCTGTGACTCTGGACAGATCCAGGTTCTGGATGATGAAGGAAACGTACGTTCTTAAACTGTTATATTAATTAGGAAGGAATACAAATGTTTAATTCGTTCCTGTTGGTGAGAACTTAGTGGATTGTGTGTAAAGTCCCCCTTAAATCAAGTTAACTTCCTGTATTTCACTCATTTTGTGCCTCAGTGTTTAGTCTACATCCCATAGCCTGAGCACTACGTGCTACAGATTTATTTATTGGCATCTAGTGCAACATTGTTCAAAACCTACATTATATTTACATATTTCTGAGTGGTGAAAGTAACTGAAAAAGCCAAAAGTAAAGTTGAACTTTCCTTAAATGTTCAACAACAGTAACGTGAGGCGTTAGAGCTGCAGTCCACCATGAGCCAAACAACTGTGTTTATTTTGGATCTAGCGTGCTTCTTTTTCTCACAACAAGTCACAAATACCTCCCTCCAGGAGCACTGGATCTCCCCCCAGAATGCCACCAACATCAAGCCAATGCATCCCACCTCCATCCACGGTGTGGAGGACATGATCCGGCTGGGAGACCTCAACGAAGCCGGCATCCTCCGCAACCTGCTCATTAGATACAGAGAAAAGATTATATATGTGAGTATTTCTGGCCTTACTTATTGACCCCACTTCTGTTTACCATCTTCTCAACAATTACATTTAATCACCACTGTTTACTGAATAGTTTTAGTCATGTTAAAAACATTATGTTGCATCACTTTCAAAATTTTGTTGTAAAAATGCATCCAAATAATAACATAAATAACATTTTACTCATCAACACTTGCTCCTGATTGCAAATATCAGGTGTAACTGGATATTTAGTTCAAATAAAGAGGAAAATCTTTGATTTGCAAATGTTACAAGAGCTTATAGCAATGAAATGATATTAAATAATCATTTTAAACAATATTTTTACATTCGTTTATTAACATTCTTATTTGTTCTAATTTTTATTTTTTTATTGGTTTTATTTCTCATTTTATCTTAATTTTAATACACAATTTTAATTCTCTGTTGTTTTTTAATAAGAATTATATTTCTTTTGAATTATTTGCTGTTTTACTTGTGTCTCCATCATGACTTCAACACAAGCATCGTTTGACTGAAATTAGGTTGATAAATATGGTGAAACATGAATTAAAAACCGCTCCTTTGTTAACCAATGAGAGGTTTTAAAGTGCTGGAAGTGAAACATTTGACTTAATTCATGATTAGTATCACATACACACTGCTGCTGAAGTGTCTCTTCGTGGAGAAATGTAAATCTTTATCCATCTTTATCCATCTTTATCCATCTTTATCAACCTTCTCACCATCTTCTCACAAATCCAACCTCATTGTTCAACTATCGGCTGTTTCTCTGATCTCATCTCAGTTTCATGTTTTTCCTCTCTTCTGACCTACTTGTTATCCTCCTTCCTTTTTCCTCTGAAGACAAACTGTGGTGGGAGGGTAAGTCAGATCTTAGACTCTGAGCTGTACACGTGCAATAATGCATCTATTAAATATGCACCTGTGCAGCCACACCTGCACGACCATAAAAATTGTAGCATGTGGTAGTATATGTGATATTCAGTTTTATCTGAAAACTGCATGTATGTTGCATGTTTTCAGTGTTCTTCATAAACTGAAAATGAAGAGGCTGTTCGGGTTACTTTTCTTACACGCCGCCGTATCATTGGAGGTGTCGTGTTCATGCAGGCAGGTTGTCTCAGTTAGCTCAGCACTGCAGCCTGGGTCGATGCTAATTCGTTTCCAATATGGCTGTTTGTTCTCTTGTGACGAGTACTGATATGTTCTCATTGTCCTGCATTAAGACCTGCATCAGCTCATCTGTTCTCGCCCTCTAACATCCCACCAACACAGGGTCTGATGTGTTTAACGGGTTCACTTTTATAAAGACTAACTTAATTTCTTTTTTAAAAATGTCAAACCTGCACAGAGCAGTAGACATGATTGACTGCTTGATATTGTGTGGGTCCTTCCCCACCGGGGTCCACACACTTCTCTCCCATGTACCTGCTTGCCCCACAGCCTGCCCGTGATTATCCAAAACGATGTGCACTGCAAAAAGCCTCACTTTAGTTATTTTCCTCTTTTTTTTTCTTTTTTTTTAACCCCTTGCCCTGTCCAGCATTATGGCAGCAGAATTGTAATTGAATACCCTTTATGCCAAACACATTTGCTATGCCAAGGGAAGCTTTATGAATGTACAGCCCCCCTTGATGCCCATCAACTCCTTATTTATTTAGTTATTTTTGTTACAATACTTAACATGTGATAGTGCCGAACCGGACCGGGAGACAGAGAAAGAGGGAGAGCAAAGAAAAAAAGGAACAGAAATAGGAAGAGACAATCATAGAAAACAAAGAAAAATTGGACAACCAGCTGCTACACCTGTAAAAACAAAACTTAAAACAATCCACAGCTTTTTGGGGGAATCCAGTCTTAGAGGCACCAGGAGCACCTGTAAGCAGAGCAAAAACAAACAAAACACAAGCAGCAGCAATCACATGTAACTGTGGATACAGATGACCTTAAACCACAGGACAACACAACAACTGCTTAGCGAGCAGCTACTGGGCTAATGAATGTGTGTGAGTCTGTGTATGTGCATGAACAAGAAATACACATAGATGGTCCCACATAGGTCCCACCAATAACCACGCAGTTATTTTCCTCTTTGTGCAGACATACACAGGCTCCATCCTGGTGGCCGTCAACCCTTATCAGCTGCTGCCAATCTACTCTGCCGACCAGATCCGTCTCTACACCAACAAGAAGATTGGTGAAATGTCGCCGCACATCTTTGCTATCGCTGACAACTGTTACTTTAACATGCAGAGGAACAACCGGGACCAGTGCTGCATCATCAGGTGGGAAAGAGTAGAAGGAGTGTTTGTTTTAGCCACACTGATGATAAAACCTCTGTTATTCAGCTGGTCCACAACTCCATGATGGATTATTGCTACAGATTTGAAGACATTTTAAGCTGTTTATAAGCTATTAAAAAGACTCCTCACACTTCTGATTTGTTAAATGCTGTTTGTGATCAAATACCTGAAAAACTTGTAAATCTTTAGGCACCTTAGAACGACCGAAAGAACCACAAAACTGTGATGTATCACAACAAAATATCGTTTTTTTACGTCACTGCAAAGCAGAACTGTTTGGTCTGACCGCATCATCTTTAAGAAGATACCAAATTTTATCATAACTATATATATGTATTAAACTCAACCTTTGTATGTTGATGTGGTTTCATAGCGGAGAGTCTGGAGCAGGAAAAACAGAAAGCACCAAACTGATCCTGCAGTTCCTGGCTGCCATCAGTGGTCAACACTCCTGGATAGAACAGCAGGTCCTGGAGGCCAACCCCATCCTAGAGGGTAACAAAACATATTTATGATGTTCCATAGTTCCACCATTCTGGTTCTGGTTGATTTGAGTTTTCTCTGTTTAATCTGGTGTTTCTATTCTTGAGGCCTATGACTGGTTTGGACCAAAAGGTCTTTGGTTTATCCCTTTGAACACAACCACACAAACTACTGCTCCTACAGGCAGCAGGAGGGAGATGCAACTCAAATAAACTTTTCAAAATTGGAGCAAACATTATTGCCAAGTGTTTCCTTTTACAAGCCACAAACAACAACTGTTAGATATGACGGCTGTTTTATCAACGCTGGGCTGTGTTTAGTCAATAAAAGCACCTATGGCTGTTATGTAAAACATTAAAAACATTTTAAAAAAGCACTTCAGATTGACTTGGAAACTGATTACTTGTGAACTTTTGTTCATAAACCTGACTTCATATAAAAGCCTCATGACGTCATAAAGTGGATTCTGTTGTTTCTCCTCCAGCCTTTGGCAACGCTAAAACTATCCGCAACGACAATTCATCGCGCTTTGGGAAATATATCGACATCCACTTCAACAAGAGAGGAGCTATAGAGGGAGCCAAGATAGAACAATACCTGCTGGAGAAGTCCAGAGTCTGCCGACAGGTAGGCCTTCAGCGGAGGCTGATCACAGGAGACCTTTAAAGAATCACATGTTAGTGGAAGCAAGCTGAGGGAATCGTGCTAAAGTTAGAAAAACAGAAAACTGCCATAAGGATGTAGCTGTTAGGTGTCGTTTTTCCTTCTTTATGACTGTAAGAATTAAATTTCTTCTAATAAAAAACAACTAAATACACAGAGAGGTAGTAACTTAATACAGTGAAATCAATGAAGCCTTATTTTACACTGTAGGAGTCTCCTGATATCTCCACACACAGTTTGTTGCATATATTGTTTGGTGGTACACTGTGACTCTGTCATATATTACTGTGTTATGGGCTTACGTCCCATCATGGTGTTCTCTTCCCTTTATCTGCTCTTCATGTTGTGTATATTAAAACCTTCTTATTGTCTGTGCTGCTCCAACCTGTGAATTAAGACTTGGGGAACCATATAAATGCTTTACAAGATGTTGCAACATGCGGTTTCAGTTCTTTCTGTAATCTGCAGGCTTATGATGAGAGAAACTATCACATCTTCTACTGCATGCTGAAGGGCATGTCTGCAGATGAGAAGAAGAAGCTGGGGCTGAACAAAGCCACGGACTACACCTACCTGACCATAGTGAGTACGCTTTAACATGCATGAATACAGGACATCCTTATAATCATTCAGTGCTGAATAACTGTTCGGTTTTATTTTGGTTTGTGTTTTCTATGTTTTGTTCTCAGTATTTGGAGTATTTATTCCTCGTGTTTCCTGTTTAGTTTTTACTTATTTTTTCGGTCTTGATCTTCGTTCACTTTCTAATTTATTCTGTCTTAGTTTAGTTTCCAGATTAGTAGAATTTCTCAGTTTCCTCAGCTCCACACTCAGCTGTTCATTGTCACTGTCACAGCTGCAGTCACTTTCTCATTAGCTCCCCACAGATTCTCCTTTGTTTGTCTCAGTCACATCCTTGCTGTCGCTACTCCGTTTGCAGTCTGTTTCCTGTCTCCAAGTTATCGTTTTTCATCAATTTAGTTTCTGGTTTTCCAGCCTGGCTGCGCTTTTTGTTTGTTTAAATAAAGTCACCAGTTCACCATCCTCCCGTATCTGCATTCCTCATCAACCTCTACAATCCATCAATCTGTAACAATAATGAGAGAGTTCACTTCAGATGGTCTCAGAGCAATTCTTACTGTTATAAACCAAGTTAGCAACAGACTTTAATAAAGGCTTCCTGCCTTTCACTCTTGTTTGACTGATAAGCAGCTTATTCCTCAGCTATAATGTGTAAATGTAAAATGGATGTAAAACATCAGAGACGATCCTCATGAGAGAAGCACACAGTATGTATATAAACTGACACTTACAGTGTTTTCTTTCTCTTTAAACATGGACTGTTCCCCATCCATCTCTGTTCCTCTGCAGGGAAAATGTACAGTTTGTGACGGCCGAGATGACTTGAAAGAATACTCCAACATCCGCTCTGCAATGAAGGTACAACAAAGGTTACTTTATCATCTACCAGTTTGTGAAGCGTGACTCCGCTCATATTTGAAGGATACTGATGCATGTTTCCATGTGTTTTGTTTGCTCAGGTTCTGATGTTTACTGATAAGGAAAACTGGGAGATTTCTAAGCTCCTGGCTGCCATATTACATATGGGAAACCTGCGATATGAAGGTAACACTGTATGCTTCATAACATTCAGTTATGTTCCCCAGTTCTTTAGTTTCCTTTAGTTTCATGCTTGCCACTAGTTTAGAGCTCTTTTTTAAACACTTCTCCACTGGGGCTCTCTGTATACGTAGTTTATTGTGTAAAACCACTGCAGTCCACACTGATTGTTTGATAAATCTTTTGCATTAAGTATGTTCTGTTGTTTTCATTTATCTTGTTGACCTTTGACTTTGCAGCTCGCACCTATGATAACCTGGATACCTGCGAGGTTGTCCGGTGCCCTCAGCTCACCACTGCTGCTACACTGCTAGAGGTGACGCACAAACGCACACGCTTTCATGACACCTCTCGATCTGTTTCAGTAGCCAAGGATTCATCTACAATGAACACGTAACTCTGACATACTGGCATCATTTTACAGAATAATTATCACTCAGTTCATGGTAAAAAATGCCCCTCCAAAAATAAGTAAAAAAACAACAAATACGAGACGTTTTTGCTTGAAATAAGCAAAAAAATCTGCCAGTGTAACTAGTGAAAATCGGTTTGTCAAGATTTCTTGAAATAAGATGTGATATTTAAGACTTTTGAGATAAAAGGGATCTTGAAATTAGCTTAACAACTTCTTCAAATGTCAAAAAAAGCTTGTTTCACATGACATATGACTCAAAACAAGATGTTTTCAAGACTTTTTCCCTGAACAAGATATTCAAGATGTATTGTCTTAAAACAAGTCCCTATATCTGGCTGAAATGGTACTTGTTAGGCAGTTGTGTCTTATATTAAGTGTAATGAGATATTTTAAATAGAATGAGACAAATATACTTTGTAAGATTTAGATTTTTTTGCAGTGTTGTCTTGAGTTCTTACAGCAGAAGATGAGAGACGCTCTGAATCGGGCCCAAAGTTGGGCAGTGTGCACACTATAACTTTCATGAAGCTTCAGTGTCATACTTTGAAAAGGACTCAGACTTTAGAACAAAAAACAAATGGAATATTTGTTCTTCAAACACTGACTGTACCCCGGGAGCCTCTGAGTCTTTACATAATAATCCACTCTTGTCCATAATCACTGTTCAGTGCCATGTAAGTCGAAACACGAGGAGGTTGAGGTTGAAGGAGCTCCTGTGTTTGTGTGTTTAGGTTGATAGTAAGGATCTGATGAACTGTCTGACCAGCCGAACGCTGATCACCAGAGGAGAAACCGTCTCCACTCCACTCAACATGGAACAAGCTCTCGACGTCCGAGACGCTTTTGTTAAGGTACGACGCATAATTATTGCTTCCTAATTATTTTCACTGCCTTTGTTGCACATTACTGTGAAACCATCATCAGAGACGTACATCGAACACATAGACAACGACAAACTAAACAGGGACTCAGCGGAGCTCTAAACTTCCAGGGACTTTTACATTTCTGAACGATGTCTCGGCCTGTGTGTATGTGCGCAGGGTATTTACGGGCGTTTGTTTGTGTGGATCGTGGAGAAGATCAATGCAGCCATTTACAAGCCTCCATCCTTCCAGCCCAAAACTCTCAGACGCTCCATAGGACTGCTGGACATCTTCGGCTTTGAGAATTTTACTGTAAACAGGTAAAAACGCACACTTATCGCACAGTATCCACCCAGTTTGTTTCTCTTTTGTTTCTGGTCAGAGCAAACACAAATGACACGATTAGTTCAGAAAGCACCGCATAAATTCATATTAGAGCTTTTCGGATCAACCTGGACTTGCTTTGTTTTCCACTGAAACGAGGAGGACTGCAGTCAAAACACACCTTTCCTTCTCCTCCCACCTGCTTCCTCATTTCATGCAGTTCTACTGATCTTTTAAACTTCAATTCAATTCAATTCATTTTTATTTATATAGCGCCAAATACAACAAATGTCATCTCACTTCTGTTTGTTTGTGTGTCACAAACCTGTCTGGTATTATTTTCCTTTCCACATATTTTAGAATGTAGTAATAATTTTATCATCATGTGAAATATACACTGATAAACCTAAACATTGTGACCTTAAACACATTAAATACTTAATGGAGCATTACGTACTGACATGCGAATAAGACGTACTACCAACCTCACTGTGGTTGTGTAGTCAAAGTTTTGCACATTCATTACTGTATATTTGGCATCAAGATTTCTCTCCCATTCCCTTTATTTTCATCTTTCTTTCTTATTTTATATTTAATTTGTCTTTTAACCAGAGAGACAACAACCGTCTACGTACTTGGCGAATAAAGCTGTCAGTAAGGCTTCCATCCTCTGTTATTTTGCTTCTTCTCGCCCTTCTCCCTGCAGCTTCGAGCAGCTGTGCATCAACTTTGCCAACGAGAACCTGCAGCAGTTCTTCGTCCGTCACGTCTTCAAGCTGGAGCAGGAGGAGTACAACCTGGAAAACATCAACTGGCAGCACATCGAGTTCACCGACAACCAGGACGCTCTAGACATGATTGCCATCAAACCCATGAACATCATCTCACTCATCGACGAGGAAAGCAAGTTCCCCAAGGTACACACACCCAATACAGCTCTTCTGTTTGGAATCTGCTGGTTTCTGTTCCTTCAAAGGTTAGTCATCATAAGCCTGTTTGCTTTCCAGTTTGTCTGTAACACCTTTGTGGAGACTTTCTGGTCTGGTGCAAGTGTTGTCTCATGAAAACAAGCCGCTAATTGTTAAAGTTAAGACTGTTTGTGTTGTTTCCAAGCAAAGCGGTGACTTTCAGCTCACTGTTTACCTGTCCAGTTCTGGTTTGCTGTAGCCGGCAGCTTGTTTCAGAAGAGAAAGTCCAAACCAGAGACAAGAGACAGTTAGAGATGAGCAGGTGAAAGATAAAAGAGAGTAAAATCTGGACTAACATTCTCCAGCTTTTACTGCAACTGTTTGAATAAACAAGGTCAAAACATAACTTTACAAGGAGATGATGTGTCAGTGTTGTGCTCACAGCTTGCTAAACAAGAACAGTAACCTGGTGACGCCTGATTTGATTAATCTATTACATTAAACTTAAATTGCACCATTCAGTGTTGATTCTCATTTCTTTAAGAATCATTATTAAATTATTGTTTTATCTTAAAAAGCACAGACTGGATAGTTCATGTTGTTATAAAAACTAACTTGGCATGTCGGTGTAATTACATACTGGGACCACTGGGGGGCAGTAAGGACTTGTAATTCTCAGAGCCGTATATAGAGATATATCCGGCTCTGAGAATTCTCGGTAATTCTACAAGGATCATCATATCCATCCTTATTATGGGTTAAAAATAACAATCTGAATAAAACCTTAGAGGACATATTTTACCTGTCTATTTTTCTAGATAATTTTGCTCATGTTTATATAAAAATTCAGGTAATTAATCATAATCCCATTTTGCAATGTTAAATATTCTGCAGTTCCCGATTGTGACCACTGGAGGGCAGTAGATACAAACAAGCTTCATTAGTGTAAAATCATAAAAAACTCAAGTTCTGTTTCAGCGAAAAAACTTAAGAATAATAGATATTAAAGTCAGAATTTGGTTTATTTGAATGCTTATGTCTTATCCACAACAACTAAAAGACATGTATATACATGACAAGCAAGTCTGTTTTGGACAAAGTGCAGACAAGCTAAACAAACTAATTTATTTGGGTAAATAACGGCAATGACCGACTGATTCGATTTACCCCCAAAAAAGATAGAATGAATGTCTGGAGTTAGATGGGTTTCTGCTCTGTATAATATTAAATCAAACTCTCCCACAATCAAATAGTCTGTTTTCTTTTTCTATTTTTTTGTCCTGCAGGGAACAGACACCACCATGCTGAACAAGCTCAACTTCCAGCACAAACTCAACACATACTACATCCCACCAAAGAACAACTATGAGACTCAGTTTGGCATCCAACACTTTGCTGGGATTGTTTTCTACGAAACAAGAGGTCAGAGTCGCTTCACACACAGCGCAGAAGATGATTATTGCAAATATAAGTCTTATTCTAATGTGACTCACACTGTCTCACAAGCAGAGTGACATTTCATAGGCTCAACTTGTTCATAGTTCAAAAGCGCCACAGTTTTATAGCACGTAAAAGTCAAAGTGTTATCAGCTGTCAGAAAAAAATGTGTTAGCAGCTAAAAATATATGGAGAAAATTGTCAAAGTGCTCATTCTGACTACAAATGTCAGCCTTCGAATGTCTATTTATACAATGACAGAGTTTAGTGTTTCCCAACCCAGGTGTAGGGCTCCTTTAAAGGGTCACCTGATCAATCTGAGGGCTGGAGAGATGATCAATAGGGGCTCAAAGAAGAAAAGAAAACACTTGTTTACTATGCGCACGTTGTAACACTGTGTGTGTGTGTGTGTGTGTGTGTGTGTGTGTGTGTGTGTGTGTGTGTGCGTGCGTGTGTGTGTGTGTGTGTGTGTGTGTGTGTGTGCGTGTGTGTGTGTGTGTGTGTGTGTGTGTGTGTGTGTCCTGCAGGTTTCCTGGAGAAAAACAGAGACACTTTATACGGTGACATCATCCAGCTGGTTCACTCCTCCAAAAACAAGTTCATCAAGCAAATCTTCCAGGCTGATGTTGCTATGGTAACGAGCAAAGAGACATTAACATACAAACACATGTAGACACGAACGACATGATAGTATGAAATGTGCTTGTAGTATGAGGTGGCATGTAAAAGGTGGATTTTTAAGTTTTATTCTCCATAAATAACGACCACAAGGGGGCAGAGTTTCCCCACATAAGGTGTTTGTTTACATTCCTGTTCAAGATTCAACATTAATTAATAAGTCTGAAGTTCCTGTTTCCAGCCGAAATGATGAAAACATTTAAGAAAGAAACTTTCCTTCATCAGCTATGACGTCTATTAACCACAATCTCCTTTCAATTTAACAGAAAAATCATTATAATGAGACTAAAACAGCCGACTAACAACTAACAAAAAGACGAGCAGGTGCTAATTTAACTGCTGAACATGTCACAATAACACAGCTACCTTCACACACACTCAGTTTACAGTATAGGATTAAGCAGAATATGTGCACAAGCTGCAAAAACAACATCCCAGCCCATCGATGTCAACCTCTAAAGGTTTCTACCACACCTTCCTCTCTGCGGCACTTTCTACATGTTTGCTATCTATCTGTAGCAACAGGATGTCTTTAATAATAATTATTAAAACAGCAGCAATCTAACATCCCTTCAGGGATTCATAAAGTATTATTGAACTGAACTGAACTGAATAAGGATTCTGCCATATCGGCATAAAAAAGATATCCTCGTTACCCTGCTGCTGTGCTAACAGGCAGCCGGTCGGCATTGTGGAATCAGCTGAGAAAAGTTATAACTACGACACAAGCTGCAGCCATAATGTTAACAATATGAACTTTTTCAAGTTCTGCATCAGATTTCAGGCCTTTACTGCCTAAAAGTGAAGAAAATCAACTCCAATATTTACTGTTTTTCTGTTATTTCGTAATTTTGCCCCTGATCACAGTTTCTTTGTGGTGGCAAAGGTAATATTTTCTTTCCAGGAGCTTCCCCCATTGCTGTAATTACTGTGCTTTTGACTAACTTCTACTCATCGCTATGCTCTGTTTACTGGTTACTAACCCATCCCCGATCCTCAACCGTCAGCTGTTAAAACTGAAGGGACTTTTCAGAGAATCCTCATCTGAATGCGTCTCATTTTACATAGACATTCATGTCTGGAGCAGGTCAAATGTTCATTTTATGGTATTGCATGTATGAACAGGTCACCGACACAGAGTCAGTCAGCTCAGCCTGCTTCATTCAAGCACAGTTTGGGTGATTCAGTAAAATGTTGTGCTCAGTGACATCACATTAGACATTAAGCATCACATGTGGTGTTAAAACATGAGAGTTCAGAAGGAACAAATGAGTAAAGCACCTGAGGCTGTTTTCTTCTTCTGCATGTTTTGTTTTATCTCGCATGTTTCTCAGTAACATTACTGTCTTCTCTGTCTTCCCTTTTTCTGTGTGGGGGTTTATGTATGCGCACGTGTCTGTGTGCTGCTTCTTGCCAGTTTCTGTGTGGTTATGCTCCTGGTGCTTCACTTCTCCCCAAGGTAACAAAAATAAATAAATACACCCTTGTCTTCAAAAACAAAAGAACCTCAGTCCACCTCTTCGTCTCTCTTTCATCCTCATCATGTCCAACGTCACTCATGGTCTGAAAATAGAAAATCACACGTTTGCTCATCATCTTTTCAGATATTAACCATTGTCCTTAATCCCTAATCTGTCATATCTGTGTGCGTCATCCATCTCATGCATGTAGTAATGTCTTTTCTCCATTACAAACATATGAAAAACATATAAATAAATAAATAATAACCTTAAGGAGTGCTTGGTGCCCTTTAGTGGCCAAAAAGAGGAAACTAAGACAAAGCGTTGAAGAATGAATTATATCGATGGTGGAAGTCCACTGGTTTACTTTGATTTTATACTTTTAATCATTGGTGATGATGTCATACTTTGTCTAATCTACAATAGAGCTGATAGCTCTTATAATATAAGTAATGTTATAATTAATTTATTGTTATCTTCATTTCTCTTTTTGGAAACATATACATTTTTTGCTCTTCTTCATTTTCTCAACTATGCCCCAAAAGTTTGATTGTATTTTATATGTTTAACACACTGCCAATATCTCAATATTATCTAACTAAAGGCCGACATGATAAATATACTCCTCATTTAGATATTATGATCAGTACTCACCTATAACCTGGTACTTGCTGATTTAATACTCTTTAACTTTTTTCAAAATTAAGTTTAAATTTGCACCATGCAACAATTATTTATCAAACTATGGTTTAAATTTTAAAAAGTACTCACTGGAAAGCTCATATTATACAAAAGATAACGTCACAAATTGATGTAGTTTCTCAATAAAACCACTAGAGGGAACTAAGCGCTCATAGTTCTACCATCAATTTATTTTTAAAAATTAAAATCTAAATAAAATATTTTGGTAAATAATTTACATATATATCTTTCTATAGAATATTTAACTTATATTTACAAGAAAATTGTAAGAGTTATTAATCTTCCCAATCATTTTACTCCCATTTTAATATAAAGAAAAGTGGTCTTTGCAAAAGTATGCAGTGTGCAGTTCCTGACTGTGACCACTGGGGGGAAGTGTATGTATACGAGTTTCATTAGTGTGAAAACGGAAACAATTTAAGTACTTTTCCGGTTAAATAATCCCGTGCATAACATATAACAAGTCAGAATTGGGGTTATTAAATTAAATTAATTATGATAAATATTTGCTAACATGATAACAAGCTATTTGAAGGGTTGACATTTCGTGGTATGTGATGGTTGAAAACACTCAATTTAACTGTTAACAGGATACAGTCCAGCCACAGCTTAGTTACTTTTACAGTTGGGCTAACTCAACGGTTACACGGCTAAAGTTAGCTAACCTTTGGCTAACCTTAGCTAAACCCGGCTAAAGCTTTAGCCGGGTTTATGGCTATCAATCTCCTGTTGAAATTAAAATGACTTTCCACCTTTGTGTTTTGTGTATTTTCCCTAAATATTAGTTTTAAAATGTAGTATAGATCACAAAATGTGTTCTTGGTATGGTAGTTCTTGGTATTTTGGGGTAGTTATTTCGGTTAAATGTGTTAATGTGATTTTATGTAGCTGTAAAGCACTTTGAATTTCCTTGTGTACGAATTGTGCTCTACAAATAAAATTGCCTTGCCTTAAAAATGCCATATCTATTAAATGATTTGTGAACGTATCTATAGTTTTACTCCTAGAAAATGTCATAAATTAGAAGTTAGTGGACAAATCCTCCAATATTTAATTTAACAAACATTCAACCGGTTTTAAATGTCCCATGAATAAAAGAAAAAATCTGACTATAGGAGCTGAAACAATCATTTCTGCTTTAAGAGCAGCTGGATTTACCATTGCTTAACTAATTAATCAATTAGATGATTGATTAGTGTCCCTGTCACTGCTCTGTCTGCACTTTAACATTTGAGTTGTCAGCCAGAAAAAAAAGGCTTTTATATTCAGAGACAGAGAAAGAGGAAAAAGGTTGCTGCCACAGTTCAGGAAGAGCAGAAAGGGTCTTCTTTGTTTCTGACACTTTCGCTGCTGCTTCATGTTGAGTGCATGTGACTGTGTGTTGTGTGTTTTTAGGGGGCAGAAACCAGGAAACGCTCTCCCACTCTGAGCAGTCAGTTTAAGAGGTCTCTGGAGCTGCTGATGAGAACTCTGAGCGTCTGTCAACCTTTCTTCGTTCGCTGCATCAAACCCAATGAGTTCAAGAAACCCATGGTGAGTTTCCCTCTGTGTGTCTTTAGAAGCTCAGTACGTTTATTTGACAGGATTCGGTTGATAATCAATGCTGTAGAGGGTCAAAACACCTCCGTAGTCAGAGGCAACCAGACTTAAGATAGTTTATGACAACTGTAATCATTCATGAGCAATGAGGGACCACTTCCATATAAAGGAGGGTCACTTTAATACTAACATCGATAGATAGATAGATAGATAGATAGATAGATAGATAGATAGATAGATAGATAGATAGATAGATAGATAGATAGATAGTGAAATGTTTGACAGAGTAAAGGTGTAATACATAAAGAGTAAGTGATGTATACTTATTTATCATTACTATTTTAACATTCAACTCATTTTTCTGTGTGAACCTCTCAGACTTTTCTCCGATTGATCACATAAAGACAAAAGTAGTGAATCCTGCTTTATTTATAATATATACAGTATATTTTGCAGTTTGTTTTAACACGTGATCAGAATGCGTCCTGCGGGATCAGTAAATGAAACGTTTCTCTCTGCAGCTGTTTGACAGGGATCTGTGTGTGCGTCAGCTGAGGTACTCGGGTATGATGGAGACCATTCGTATCCGGCGTGCCGGATATCCCATCCGCTACACCTTCGTAGAGTTTGTTGACCGCTACCGAGTGCTCATGCCTGGAGTCAAACCGGCGTACAAACAGGTATTGTTAGTGTGTCGGGTTGTTTCACCATACCTCCACAATACCTGTTGTGATACTTTATGTTTAATATTTCCACGTTTTTCTTTCTTTTAATTATTCTTGCTTCATACTTTCACATTTCCGATGCACTTATTGTTATATTTTGTTTAAATCATCATTAATTTTCTTGTTCCTTTACAAATTAATCTTTTTGAACACTTGTTTAAGTTGTTTATCAACTGAGATTAAAGGTTTTTTAAACATCTTTTAAGACCAGACAGCTGTGTGGTCACAGCATTATGTTTAGTTTTAATGCTTCTGCAGAGGGTTCAGTTTTGGGTTGTTTTGTAGCCTCCGTGTTGCTAAACAACCAGGTTTCAGAACAGCCTCGGTGGATCAAAGTGCTGTAAAATCTATACAATTATGAGTATAATCAGCAGTCTCCATCAGGTAAAAGTAAAACAAACAGTATAAAATACCTGTTGTGATACTTTATGTTTAATATTTCCACATTTTTCTTTCTTTTAATTATTCTTGCTTCATACTTTTACATTTTCGATGCACTTATTGTTTTATTTGGTTTATATCGTCATTCATTTTCTTGTTCCTTTACAAATTAATCTTTTTTAATGTGTGTGTTTAAGTGTGAACACTTGTTTAAGTTGTGTATCAACTGAGATTAAAGGTTATTTAAACATCTTTTAAGACCAATCAGCTGTCTGTGGATCAAAGTGCTGTAAAATCTATACAATTATGAGTATAATCAGCAGTCTCCGTCAGGTAAAAGTAAAACAATTGTGTTTTAAATTGATCAAAGAACCGGGCAGCTAAAACGTGAAAAAGCAGGCTGTTCCACACATTAGGAGTCGCCAACGACAAAGCTCTGTCACCTCTGTTTGTGAGCGGGGATCGACGAATGTCCAAGAGTATTTGATTGACAGACCTCAGGGATCGGTCCAGAGTGTGAGGCTGGAAAAGTTCAGACATGCAGGGTGGCAGCACGCCGTTAACACTCCTAAAAACAAGTAATGAGATGGACTGGAAGCCAGTGTGCAGGTGCAAGTGATAAAGCCTTTTCTTTCCTACAGAGAGGCCTTTACATGACGAAGGAGGTTCCTGGCATCAGGGTGACGGGCTGATTGTACTGCAGTGCTCATTTAATGAGAAAAAGCTTTTAGGATGAAGACTTCCTTCTCTTTAGACGAACTGTCCCAACAGGTTGACGGTTAAATTGTGTTTTTACCTTCAGTGACTCTTCCAAAATAAGTTTTCTTATATCCTTTTAGTTTTCTGTCAACTCTCCTCTGAAACCAGTCAGATAAAACCATGTGTTTTTATCACCACGCGATGATTGTCTGTGTGCGTTCATGGTTATGAAAGAACGATAAATTAGACTTAAGAGCGTTAGCTTGTTGATAGAAGTGAGACATACCCTTAACCTCCACGTCTACACCATCAGGAGGACCTGAGGGGAACCTGTCAGAGGATCGCTGTGGCTGTGCTCGGCCGAGATGACGACTGGCAGATGGGAAAAACCAAGATCTTCCTGAAGGTACTCCTGCATTAAAGGGCAATGATGCGATAAACAGTTAAAGCAATAAGATACAGTATATGGTTGAAGCTTTTGGAAAACAAAGCGCCCTGTAGCGCCTGAGGTTCAGAGATATCGCAGCTTTGTTTTCCGGCCCTGCGCCACACTGGTTTGCTTCACTGCCGCAAGAGAAAATGTTCCAAACAGCTTTTAGTCTGTTTTGATCAAGTCTGTCATTTATGACAACATTCACAGCAAATGCATCTGTGATGACTTCTTGTATCACAACATCATCTGAGGACAAATAACAAAGTGATGCTGAATCCTTCCTCAGTGCTTCACCACTGTTCGCTCGCTGTCGTGATGACATCATGCAGAAACGTCCCATTTCACCACAACTCAACACGACTCTCCAGTTTGGTTGGCGAGTTCCTCATCAAACATCTGGTTGCTGCTACTTCATTACCGTTTCCTACATTTGCATTAATTCATATTAATATAAATGTATGAAATCAGGCGGTTAATTATAACTCAGAATCCAAAAGGAGACCTTGTTGTAGCTGGCTGGGAATGAACCAGTTCATCCCAATCGAAGCTCTGCTGGGATTGTTTCCAGTTCACGCCTGCTCACAGGAACAAATGTGTGTTTTTCTCTTTTTTTAAAACTTTATCTGAGCGAGTATTGCACAAGTATGAATTTGGTTTCCTGCCCAGTGAGGGCAGATGTTGATGTGAGGTCAGAGTCACGTCCGCCAGCTGCCCGTCATGGTGACACCGTCACTTTCTTTATCCCCTCTGAGGTTAAATGAAAATATCAGCTGGTGGTGATTAAGGCTCAGCAGTTTATTCTGTCCTGTGCAACGCCTTCTGTCAAAGTATTGTCTTTCCGCCGCTGGTTTTGTCAAACTTTGTTTAGATGTTACACATTAAACTCTGAAACTGTCACTTATTTTTTAATTTGAAGATAAAAAGTTTGAAGATGTGCCTTCAGCTGGTTTTGAATATCTTTTAACCCCTCTAGTTGCGTTTCTAGAACAAATTTAAGTGTTTTCTGAACTCTCGCTTGGTCACATAAAGGTTTTTAGTCTTGGAGTCGAGTGTAAGAGCAGATTTTTACAGATGAAAGCAGACAACTACACCTGGTTCTAATGACCTTTGATGCCATTTTAAACAAACAGGATCCTCACCTGAGGCTTTAAATTGGTGTTGTTTTCAGAGCATCATCAGTTGGTTCTAATGAAAGTAAAAACATCCAGAAGAGACACGGTGTTGTTATTTTCTGACTCTGGAACGAATCATTTGTTTTTCTTGTTTGAAGTGTGAAAGCTGACCCACCGCACACTGTGAAGCGTGAACGTGTCACATCTGAAAAAGTGGAAAAATCGACGGTTTGACTGTGACAGCGTTTAAAATGAAGGTGAATTTTACCAGAAATCTGTTGACTCTCCTGGTTTGGAAGCTTTTCTCTGTCAGGCCTTTCTGCTCGGCTGGACAGGAAGCACAGCAGGAAGGAGAGAGCGCAGAGGTTGCGAGCAGGGCAGCATCCACACTTCCCCCACAGGATGTGGTTACATCAGCCCGAGGGTGGATGGACAGATCACAGGAGGAGGAGATGGAAGAATTTCTAAATGTGTTCATTTGTCAGTCATATTAGGAGCAAGCTGCCAGATTAAAGCTTGTAGGGATGGAAGTAGCTTTTTAGTTTGCTGCTTCCTGACTTCAGATGGACTAAAGTGAACTTTAGATATTTTAGGAGGTCAGATATTTTCATTTTTAGCCATGTTGTCTGGATATGCTGTTCATGTTAGTCAGTCCAGCTGTCTTTATTCGCTTTCAGAAATTAGTGCATACTCCAAACTTTTTCCTTTTTCGACTGTTGTTCTTTTGGTAATTTGTTTTGAAAATGGAACTGGATGCATTGTATGAGATGTGGTTCAGGCATTAATGTCCCCTTCTGGATGATTAGTTGGAACTCTGATGATCCCTTAAGATTTCTATGATGGCAAACGTGTTAAAAATAAGTATTAACTCAGCTCAACTTTCTTTGTTTTGCACCTTTCAAACACAAGTGTAACACAAAGTGCTTTAAAGAACAAAAGCAAGATTTAGACAAACAGCCAAGGCAAAAAGAAGAAAGATTAAGAGCAGAAGTTAAAGAAGTAAAAAATATATGTATATAAATGGTTGTAGGTATATGAAAGTATCAGTGAGTATCAATATTTATCATTGTTTCATTATTTCAAAGACATTTAGACTTGAATAGGACAGGTCATGGTTTAATATTCAGGGCTGTATTCCACTTGTTTGTTATCTCTGTGAATACACCTGAGATTAACACCATATGTTGAGATGTTTGTTTATTTATCACCAAGTCATACGGTCATCGCAACATTCGATATGATTTTTGCACATTTTCCTAATATCGTGCAGCTCTACTTGATATTAATTAAAGCAACCGTTGAGTGTTTTAGAGCTTGTTGTCCACAGCTTTGTTATATTTTGTTTAACGTATCTGCTGACTTTGATCCAACAAGTCTTGTGTGGATGTTAACATATGAGGAAATAATCTGTTTAACGGTGCACTCATCAGACTGGTGTGCTACGACATTACAGTCCTCATTGCCTCCAACCTGCAGTCCCACCTTGAACTTTCAATGAAACTGAGGAGTCAGAGCAGGAAAACTGAGCGGCAAAGAGTGCGGTTGTGATTGTAGTTTTCTCTGTGTAGGATCACCACGACATGCTGCTGGAGATTGAGAGAGACAAAGCCATCACGGACAAGGTCATCCTCATCCAAAAGGTGGTTCGAGGTTTCAAGGACAGGTAGGCTTAAAAATCCTGATCTCACTCTCTGAATCCTTTGCAGGAATAAGATTTCTATGAACCTTATAGAACAGTGCAGCGTGTCTTTGTCATTTAAAGTAAAATCCTCATTAAAACTCAAATGTTCAAAGTCGTATTTGATTTAATTTCTTTCCAACAGATCTAACTTCCTAAAGATGAGGAAGTCGGCTCTGTTTATCCAGAAGATGTGGAGAGGCTATTACTGCAGGAAGAACTATGGAGCTGTGAGGAGCATCTTTCTGTGTTACACACCACGTTAGGGAGCCGTGCACACGGACAGGACGGTAAACTTTCTTCTTCTCTTGCTCTGCGTCTACAGATGCGAGCGGGCTTCTCTCGCCTCCAGGCTCTGGTGCGCTCCAGGAAGTTGTGTGCATCGTATCACGTGGCCCGTCAGCGAATCACAGGCTTTCAGGGTCGCTGCCGGGGCTACTTGGTGCGGCGGGCGTTCAGGCACAGACTGTGGGCCGTCATCACCGTCCAGGCCTACACCAGAGGCATGATCGCCCGCCGGCTGTACAAGAGGCTGAAGGGCGAGGTAAACACTCAGAGTAGTGGAAGTACGGTGCTGACGTTCAGCTCTGAGCTGTTTTTTATATTACTAGTTGATTTACTGGAGCTGTTTTTGAATATATCCAAAGAAGCAACATAACTCCACGATATTACGTGTATGTTTACTCTATAGTAGCCATTCTGCTGCAGAAATACACTTTCTGTATACTTTAATGGCCCAAATATTTATTTTAATCCCCCGTAATTCCTCATTTGTGTCGTTTTTACTTGTTTCTGAGATTCTTTTTTAAAATATTTTGACTTCTGTACCTTATTTAATTCAAGTAATAACTTAATTTGCAGCCTTAATTGAATATTAGTCCCTGTCCACCCCTAACATTACATAAACTGGATCCAGTGCGATTTGATTGGGATTTTGGCTGCAGCTTTCTTTCACTTTGGACTCGTTTCTGTCCTCAGTACCGCAGGAGGCTGGAGGCCGAGAAGATGCGTCTGGCTGAAGAGACCAAACTAAGGAACCAGATGTCTGCAAAAAGGGCGAAGGCTGAGGCTGAACGCAAACACCAGGTAAACAAACTCTGACAGATAAAAACATTCTCAGTTTCTGCTTTTTGTCAGATGTAAAAAGCTGTCTTTGTAACAGCCTTTTTTGTTGTTCCTGTCTCAGAGTTTATATGGCCTTGTGTACTTCTTTACTTTTTTTGTCATCAAGGAGCGTCTGGCACAGCTGGCCAAAGAAGATGCCGAGCGGGAGAAGAAGGAAAAGGAGGAAGCCCGGAGGAAGAAGGAGATGGTCGAACAGATGGAGAAGGCCCGGATGGAGCCTGTCAACGACTCTGAAATGGTGGACAAGATGTTCGGCTTCCTGGGAACGACAAGTTCTTTACCGGGTCAGGAAGGACAAGCCCCCGCTGGCTTTGAGGTGAGCTTAACACCAGTTTCCTCTTTCTAGACAAAACTAACTATTTTTCTCACATTTATAAAGGGACAAATCCTGTCCTGGTGTGGTCATGTTTGTATGATTTATGTGTCACTTGTGAGATGTATTAAACACACATGCAAAGTAGACTCTTTACATAACATGTAAACATGCTCCTGGCTGTGTCTCCTCTGCAGGACTTGGAGCGCACGCATCGGGAGCTGGAGGAGCAGGACCTGGATGAGGCTCTTCCTCTTCCTGAAGACGACGAAGAGGAGGATTTGTCTGAGTACAAATTCGCCAAGTATGCTGCAACCTACTTCCAGGGTACCACCACACACACTTACGTTCGAAGACCTCTCAAACAGCCGCTGCTGTTCCACGACGATGAAGGGGACCAGCTGGTGAGACACCTTTGATTTCTGACTCTGCGGGTCAAGCTGTAACCGTCGCTCGACTCCACTGAGCATGTAGACCTGCAGAGTAGTTAACTGAATGCATACAAATATCACAAAGTTGCACACATTTAAATAAAGTCATGAAAGTGGCAGCTTAGCTTTCTCCCTTTTGCAGAATTTAGCATATTTTCCTGATGTGATTGTTGCTGTGAGTGTGCTGCAGAGACAACTTTCACTATAAGACAATAAAGTCTATTTTTCTCTTTATCTTTCGTAACCTCTGTTTGTCCTTAAATGAAAGGCATGATATGACCTGCAGCAGAACGTTTAACAGTTTCAGATTACTGGTGGAAGGTTCATCGCTCACCTCTTAACAAATATCAAAGATGGAACAAAGTCATCACGGCGTTCCTACAGAGACATTTTAAAAAGATAAATATGTTGTCTGTGTCCCGCTCAGGCGGCTCTGGCGGTTTGGATCACAGTGCTGAGGTTCATGGGCGACCTGCCGGAGCCCAAGTACCACACGGCCATCAGCGATGGAAGCGAGAAGATCCCCGTTATGACCAAAATCTACGAGACGCTGGGAAAGAAGACCTACAAGAGAGAGCTGCAGGCGCTGCAGGGGGAGGGGGAGGTGAGGAGGAGGACAGGATCTATGTGGACAGGATCTATGTGGGCAGGATCTATGTGGGCTCCATCGAGCTGCTCTTTAATGTGCTAAAGTGAAGATGAGATTCACTGTGAACTTTCCAGCACAGAGGATGAATAGAAATATGATGTAGGAAAGGGTAACAAAGGGTTTGTATTAAACAGGTAAAAAAAAAGAAAGACATAATACTTAAATATTAAAATAAAAAGCGGTATCATAATTCTAATGATGTAAATTCTACTGGGATCATGTGCAGTCCTCATGCTGACAGCACCGGTGGATTTTATGGAGTTGATAATAGGTGAGACGTAAATAAACTGAAGTAGATCCTTCACAAATGAATGCTAACTCAAGAACAATAGATAGATACCTCATATATCTTTGGTTGCATAGATTTCCAGTTTATTTATTAACTGATGCTCTTAAAGCTGATGAATTATTGTGGGTGTAATGTACCTTTTATCATGATCATCTGGCACAAAGATGTGGCAAAGTGGCTCTTTATTTATCTTTTTACCTCCAGATTTCTTCTGATACTCGACATAAACGTCTTGTTGGTATACAAATTGTAATTTTCAACCATTATATTCAGCTTGTTTGTCATAATTAAATGTCATATATGAGTTCTGCATCAAGGTATCGCTTTTCTGTACTTTTGTTTCCCTCTGAGTAACATTAAGGCTTTTATTCGCTCTTCCAAACTCCTTTTTTATATACTTAAAAAAGCGTTAGGGTCTCACTAGGAAAAGATACCGAGGAGTTTCCAATTTTGAGAATAAATACAAAATGTTGACAATAAATTCTAAATATTAATAATATTAGTCCATCGATACCCTTACATTCGTTCATTACCAGCTTTTTCAGCTGAGTTTCTGTTTCTCCTTAAAAAAAAGTCTCTTTAATGTACTTCTACCCATTATCACTCTGTATTTATGCACTAAAACCTGTTCTGAAGTTCAGTTTCACCAGTTAATTTACGCAGGGTTTTTTGTGTGTCTATCTGTTAATGCTGGTTTGAGTTAATCTTATTTATTCTACTTTCATTTTGATCCGTTTCAACTTAATTCTAGAAATGTGATACTCCTCCGTATGTTTTAACGTTATATTGTTGATACAGTTGTGGTGTTTTGGGTTGTCATTGAGCGCATAAGCTGTTCTCCTGTCTCGCTCTGCCTCCAGACGCCGCACTCTGACAGCATCAAGAAAAACAGCGTCCGACACAAACTGGTGTCTCTCACCCTGAAGAAGAAATCCAAGATCACAGAGGAGGTTTGTTATAAACGCTGACCTTATTTCTGAAGGATTCGGCTCTCAGCTTTTAAAAAACTGAATGTATTTCAGGTCACCAAGCGCCTCAACGATGGCGAGTATGGTCTCCATGGCAACAGCATGCTGGAGGACAGGCCGACATCCAACCTGGAGAAGCTTCACTTTATAATCGGTAACGGGATCCTGAGACCGGCTCTGAGGTAAATAAATAAAGTGTCACGATGACATCATTCTCTACATGCAACGTTTCAGCACTCGTTGGTTCTTGTGGACGGCTGCATGAAACTAAAATGTTAAATCTCATGAATTTACGAAGAAAAACATCAAAATCATTCCAACATTTAAGATAACAGAATGTGTCCATGAAGAACATCCAGTTCAGAGTTATCTGTGTTTAAATAAGCTGCTAAATGAAAATCTTTTACTCAAAAGTAAAAATCCAGTTTGTTTTGTCTCAACTTCCTTTAATTCAGTACCTTTTCATAAATGTGGATGCTGCTCGTTGTTAATAACCTGGTTAATATCCGGCGCCTGTTAGGGATGAGATCTATTGTCAGATCTGTAAGCAGCTGAGTCAGAACCCGTCCAAGAGTTCTCACGCTCGAGGCTGGATCCTCATCTCTCTGTGCGTCGGCTGCTTCGCCCCGTCAGACAAATTCGTCAAGGTCAGGATGTCCAAAATCTAAGATGAAAACACTGACCCTCAACATCTGTACACACCATTTGCACCGATTATTAACAATGTGTTAGTTATGGTTTCTTATTTCTTGTAGTACCTGAGGAACTTCATCAGCAACGGGCCACCGGGTTACGCTCCGTACTGCGAAGAGAGGCTGAGACGAACATTTGTCAATGGGACAAGAACACAGCCGCCATCCTGGCTGGAGCTGCAGGTACAAACTCTGACCTGACAAATTCCACTAGAGAAGGATGCACGGATTCAACTACATTCAGCTTTTACCTTTTTGTTTCCAACGTTTTAAAAAAAAAACTGCATCATTTCTCTGTAGAGATTTAGGCAGTGTGCGTTTTCTAGCTTCAAACGAGTGGAAATTCAGATGAAAATCAAGTTGATTTTCGTTCTAAAATTCAGGCCACCAAGTCGAAAAAGCCCATCATGCTGCCGGTGACGTTCATGGACGGCACGACTAAAACGCTGCTGACGGACTCGGCCACCACGGCCAAGGAGCTCTGCAACTCTCTGTCGGACAAGATCAACCTGCGAGACCGCTTCGGGTTCTCGCTGTACATCGCTCTGTTTGACAAGGTTTGAAATGTGTTTTCTTTTCCTTTTCCTTGACTTTACACTCCTCTGTATTTGTATCTTTTCACTGTTCTGAGTTAAGAGTAACTGAACCTTTTGTGGGGAAAAATGTATCAGATTCAACCAGTTTTTTAAAGACGGGGGAATCTTTTACCCAAATCCTAAAACAAACTGAAACAGCTCAAAGAGACGAGGAACAGAAGTTATTTCTGCAAATTTAATCGACATTTGTTGTATTTTGCTCATATGTGCACTGAATATTTACTGAGCATCTCAGGCACAACATTTCTTTGATTGAAATAAATTCTATTTCAGGTTGTTTTCAGGCAGCCGGTGAACATTATTAAGGTTCACTTTTGTACTTTTGTATAACTTCCAAAAGCTGAACATAGAATATAAAAAGGCTCTACATTAATCACCATAAAAGTTGATGCATTAATCATTAATGATGTTTGTCTGTCATTTGATTTTTCCAAAGTACATCCTGGCTTCATTAGTGATCTATTAGTTAAGATAATTGTACATAATTCCTCAATCGATCATGGATTAAGCCTATTCCCCAAAACTATGTGTCAGTATGCTAATTGTTAACATAAATAACTTTATTCTGAAGGTAAATAGAGTGTTGCAAATTAGACTTTTATTGTTTTTTTTAGGGGCTTGCACTGCTTATCTTTTTAGCAGGGGAGAAAAATGTTGTCACATTCACACCACTTTGCACCTGTGATGTTCTCCGTCTGCAGGTCTCGTCTTTAGGCAGTGGGAACGACCACGTGATGGACGCCGTGTCGCAGTGCGAGCAGTACGCAAAGGAGCAGGGAGCTCAGGAGAGGAACGCCCCCTGGAGGCTCTTCTTCAGGAAGGAGATCTTTACACCTTGGCACAACCCCGCCGATGACCAGGTCGCCACCAACCTCATCTACCAGCAAACAGTCCGGGGCGTCAAGTTCGGGGAGTACCGCTCTGACAGGGTAACTAAGGATGCTTTGTTTATCTTTAGCGCACAGATTGGAAAGTTACCCTGACAACGCTGGTGTAAATCTGTCTCTCCGTGTCTCCAGGACGACCTGGCAGAGCTGGCCTCACAGCAGTATTACGTTGACTATGGATCAGAGATCCTCCTGGAGCGCCTCCTGAGCCTCATCCCGTCCTACATCCCCGACAGAGAAGTCGGCACCTCCAGGACGGTGGAGAAATGGGCTCATTTCATCATGGCTGCGCACAAAAAGGTGACCGAGACAAAGTCTGTCGGTGTCCTTCCAGAAGGGGAGCTGCTGTTTTCAGCCAGAAATCTCTATGACCGCTTCATAGACTGTATGACCGCTTCATAGACTGTCAGAATGTTTTACACAGACATTCATGTCTTCCTTCGGTTACATTATAACCGCTTTGAAATCAGCCAGTGCTTTGTTCTATCAACTAAAAGCTTCAGTAAACCAGATTTTATTGAATGTGGCACTTTGTGTTTGTTTTTCTTTCCAAAAATAAATAAATATCCACTGTCTGTCTGCTCAGGGCATCTACACCCAGAAGAGGTTTGACCCTCAGAAGGTGAAGGAGGAGGTGGTGGACTTCGCACGCCACAAGTGGCCCCTGCTTTTCTCTCGCTTCTACGAAGCATTTAAGTTTTCAGGTGAGAACCTTTTCCACCTCAACAGGTGCTCAAAGAGGTCGTTTCCTTCAATACGTCTCAACAGGAACTCATACAGGCTCCTTCTTAGGCTGCGGCTACACGGAAACGTTTTTCACTGTAAACGATACTTTTTCTTATCGTTTCGCTGTCGCGGCCACACGGAGCCGGCGTTCCCACTACCCCAAAACGATAGTTTTTGAAAACGGGTTCCAGAGTGGGAAAGTTTGAAAACGGCCTCGTTTCGTTTCCATTGTTACAGCTAAAACGTTTTTGCGTCAGTCACACGTTGACGCTGTGAGCCAATTTTAACACTTCTCTATTGTCTCACAGCGTGGCGTGACACAGTGGCGTGTGTACTGCATCGTTTCATCGTTTTCGTCTGGACAGCAGCGCGTTTCCGTGTGGTCGCAAGAATTTTCGTACCCGTTTTTAAAAAAAACCTCGTTTCGTTTTCGTGTAGCCGTAGCCTTAGTGGTGTAGAAATGAACCGAAATGACTAAACTGAACCAAGGATGGATATTAATATGGTCACCTTTAAACCATCAATGATCCCTCCAGTCATCATCATCATCATCAGCGGACTCGTGTGCCAAACACTACAAACAGAAACATGTATAAAACCATGTGCACCTTCCCTTTAATGATCTCTGTGCCTGGCTTCTCCCACTTACTGTCCAACAAAACTGTTAAATCCTGCTGCTGCGCAGAGGAAGTTCAGAGTCTAAGACTGAAAAGCTGATCACAGAGAAGACATAAGAAATGTTTTATGGAAAACGATGGAGTCCGCTCAAAGACGGCCACAGAGACACCGACACGACTCCTTACGGGTCAAGCTGAGGGGGAGAATAAAGAAGAAGCAGACAAGTCATAATATTCCCATTTTGCTGTCCAGTTTTACTGCCAATCACTGTGGTAAAGTGAGCAGGCGTGTGAGGTTTTCAGTGCGTTCAACAAGATAAGTTCTGGATATTGTGGATGAAATGTAATTTTCCTTCAACTACTATTGTAATTATAATCTTGAAATGATGACATCACAGCGGCTTTGACCTTTCTGATGTTAAACCCAATAATCATAAATTACCAGGCTAATTGTTATCGCTGCGTACATAATAATTAAACTGGAGCCACACAGGGTTCATGTTTAGACAGAGCGCATAAAGACTGGCGCGTGCATCCTGTTTTTAAGTGCACGCGGGTTAAACGAGGCTCTGCTGCTTCCTCTTTCACAGCAGAAAACACAACAATTGGTTCTGTAAATAAAATACGATCCGAAGTAAAAAATTTATTAGAAGTCTTCCTCTTAAAAGATGAAGATCGTTATGTGGTCCAAACACAAAGAAACACCCGAATCGTTTACTGGTTTAGTCAATTTTAAGGGATGTTTAGGGCACTGGAGTTGATGCTTTCTCTCTCGTTCCGTCTCTTAGGTCCCAGTCTGCCTAAAAACGACCTGATCGTTGCCGTCAACTGGACCGGGGTTTATTTTGTTGATGAGCAGGAGCAGGTTCTCTTAGAGCTCTCCTTCCCAGAAATCACTGCAGTTTCCAGCAGCAGGTGAGAATTATTGTGTGAGCTGTAGCCACTGTCACGACCAGGGCCGGCCCAAGCCTTTATGGGGCCTTAAGCAGAATTTCATTTGGGGCCCCCCTACCATCACCTCAGCTCCAGATGCCTCATTATTCCATAGGCTACACTGTTATGTGTGTAACGGACCCACAATCATTAGCATTATTTGTAATCATCTTACATTATACAGGTGTCATTCTTGTTTTTAACCTTAAAGGGATAGCAAACTCATAAATATGGTTTAATTAACTTCTACATAAAGAGTGATGTATGGGTATGGCTCATTAATTTAACTATTTGAAAGTAACATCAGCAGGCTGGAGACTGACTTTATAGTAAACACGTTAAATAGTTTAATTTCTTTCAGATGTGCAATGGTGTGCAAAATGTTCAAAATCCAAATACAAAATAGAATCAAATGACATTCACATTATCTTACAGAAAAATAAAGTTGTAATCAAAATGAAATACTTAAATAATAAATACAGTACTTAAATAATTTTGCCCAACGGTGGCAGCAGCCAACAGGAGGCATAAATTAACCTAGTATTAGTATTTTGTCAAAATAAAAATTCTGGTGTAATACAATTTTGTTTAAATTATTCAATGTTATTTTAATTTCATGTATATATTTATATATGCCAACTACGCGGGCCCTAAGCGACCGTGTAGTTGGCATATGCCTTGGGCCGGCTCTGGTCACGACACTTAAGAGGTTTGTCATCAACTATAATCCTCCCATAACGGCTGATTTTGCATCAACACCAACAGAAACTGTAGCAGAATCAGTGGTGACAGTCAGGACTTTTTCCTCATTTAGGGGAGGGAAGCTGCAGGGCCAGAGTTTCACTTTGGCGACCATCAAAGGAGAAGAGTACACCTTCACCTCCAACAACGCAGATGACATCCGAGACCTGGTGGTGACTTTCCTGGAAGGATTGAGGATGAGGTCGAAGTTTGTGGTCGCTCTGCAGGACAACCCCAGCCCCGGTAAGTCTTGAGCTGTCATACTGTTACCATGGAGACGTTACTTCAATTACAATTACCTGAAAGTATTTTATCTGCACTCTTCACTTTTTAATTAACTAATGATTATTTTAATGGGTTTTTAATTATTATTATTTTTTTTTAATTTAATTTCTTTATTTAATTTTTAAATTTTTTTTTTAATGATTTTATTGCCTTCTTGTGTAGCTGTGAAGCACTTTGAATTGCCCTGTGTATGAATTGTGCTCTATAAATAAAATTGCCTTGCCTTGCCTACAAAAAACTAACCTAATGAGGGAATATAAGTCAAGTATATATCTGAAATCAACCATCAAATATCATTCCTCCTGTGTTTTGTTATCAAATTAATTCATTCAGTTTTGTTTTTAGGTCCGTTTCCTTGAGACTGACTCAAGTTCACTATCGCGGCCAAACACAAGGATATAAAAGGAATATAAGGAACTAAATATAAAGAGCCATGAAATTAAAGTAGCCATTGAAAAATGTTTATTTTATCAATTAAATTATTTTATTTCTTTCATTTACATTTCTTTCAGGGCATATTTATTCATTTCAGCGCTTATTTATTTATTTAATATATGTGTTAGGGTTTGTGTTTTTTCTTGGTTTAGATTTGTTTTTCATGTCTTGGTTTTTCTGTCTTTGGTTCCTATTCTGTTTCCTTGTTTGTTATCCAGTCTGCATTATATTATATATTTAGCATTATGCTCTAAATATTTAATTACTCATAGATTAAAGATTATAGTTTATTCATGTTTGTGATGGTTCATCTGGTACCAACACCACAGCGTTTACATTAACTTCATACATTCAGAGTTAGAAAAGCCACCACTGTCACTGTTTTGCATGTTCTGGAAGGTACCCGGGGTGTGTTGAGTCCCAGGGTTACTCTGTAGTTATATTTGGGTAATCTAGGAGTCTGTATTCATGGTCCCAACATGTCCTAAACGTACCAGAGAGTCGACTCTGTGTCCCCTCAGTGTAAACTGTGGCGTCGTCTTCCCACAGCTGGGGAGGAGTCCACGTTCCTGAGTTTTCTAAAGGGAGACCTGATCGTGTTGGACCAGGACACCGGCGAGCAGGTCCTCAACTCTGGCTGGGCACATGGCATCAATGAACGGACCAATCAGCGAGGAGATTTCCCAGCTGACTGTGTCTACGTCCTGCCTTCTATGACCCGACCCCAGCAAGAAATAGTGGTGAGAGGGGCAAAAATGAATTAGAATCACATCCAACCCTCTAACAAAGTGATAATTCAACTAAAATTCTCACTTTAAATTTAATCTGTTTAATATGTCTCATTTTAACCAAAGGTTCTGTAGATTTAGAGCCACAAACTCCCAATAACCATCAAAAAGTCCAAAATAATTCTGTTAAAACTGTTTTCCTTTATGTTTTTAAACATTAAAAGAGAATTTGTCCCACATTTACATCTGAAACTGTGTGCACTTTGTGTTTTTAATGAGTTACAGAAAGAAAGTCAACATATAAAACTTTGTTTTGTTGTTACCTGATGTAATCTGACTTAATCCAACCAATCAGGCGCTGGTAACCATGACACCGGACCAGCGGCAGGAGTCGGTTCGTGTCTCGCAGATCCTCGTGCCGGAGACGGACAGCAAAGTGAAACCTTACACACTGGAGGAGTTTTCTTATGACTACTTCAGGTACATGTGGATAAAAACGTATACGGTTGTGTACACATTAAAACCTCTCAGGGTAAAGATTGTCCATTTGAACACTTCATTTATGGAACATCCAGTTTTCTCCAACATCTCAGATTGAAACTTCATTGATCATTTCTGGTTATTTAGTGATGTTCTGCTCCACATACGTCAGTAATGTAACCTGCCTCCTCCAGGCCTCCTCCCAAACACACTCTGAGCAGGGTGATGGTCACAAAGAATCGTGGGAAAGACAAGTTGTGGAGCTGCACCAGGGAGCCGCTCAAGCAGCCGCTGCTGAAGAAGGTCGTCAACCACGAGGAGCTGGCTCAGGACGCCTGCATGTCCTTCATAGATATCCTTCAAACAGATTATTGTTGGAAACAGTCTCAACCGTTTTGATATTTTCAGCAGCTACGTTTCACAAAGACAGTTTAACATTCTGTGACTTTTTCTCCTTCAGCTGGTATGTTGTATGAGTTTTAGCATAAAATGTTGAACTGTAGATTAATTGACGATACCCAAAATTTAAGGTATTGTCTTCATTTCTGTCACAAACGTCACTTCCTCTCTCACGATATTTTATCACTACAACTCAGTGCACTGATTGATAGAAAAGTCAACTGTTAATTACAGAGCTCTCCATAATGTTTGGCACATTTTCCTCTGAAAAATGCTCCTCTAAAACAATTCAGATGTGGTTAAAGTGCACATTCCAGACTTAAACACTTTTATACATATAGACTAATCACATTCCCCCTCATTTCAGGTCTCTGTAATGTTTGGGACAGTTGGCTTCCAGGTGTTTGTGGTCACTCAGGTGTGTTTCATTGCTTCATCGGTGCAGGGATAAGATACCTCAGCTTGCTTCTACAATTTAAAACCATTATGAATAAATGATGCTCTGGTAGGCCGAGGAATAATCCTCAGTGTGGTAAAGCAAAGTCCCTGAAGGCTGGTCCAACAGATCAGAACCAGTCTTCAGGAGGCAGGTGTGTCTTTGTCAGAGACGACTGTCCACAGAAGACTTCATGAACAGAGATACAGAGGCCACACTGCAACATGCTAACCACTAGTTAGCCACAAAAACAGGATGGTAAACAACATTTTGAAGGAAAAAGTCCTTAGAGGAGCTGCAGGGTTCTGGAAAAAGATGCTCTGGACAGACGAGACCAAGATGAACCCGTATCAGGTACGTATGGCTGCCACAGGTACTGGTGCACTTATCTTCACTGAGGATGCAGCTGCACAATGAACTCTGAGCTGGATAGAAACATCTGATCCACTCAAGTTCCAGTAAATGCCTCCAAACTCATTGGACGGAGCTTCATCCTCCAACAAGATGATGATCCCAAACATCCTGCTGAGGCAACACCAGAGTTTCTCAGAGCTAAAATATGGAATATAATATGGAATATCAGTCACCTGATTTAAATCCAACTGAGCATGCCTTCTATGTGCTGAAGAAGAAACCTAAAGGGACAAACCCCTGGAAAAGGCAGGCTTTGATGGTGGCTGCACCTCACCGACTTCAACCAGTTATTGTGTGTAAAAGATATGCAACACAGTACTAAATATGGCTGCTTTAGTGTGCCCACCATTACTTTGTCCCAAACATTATGGAGCCCTGAAATGAGGGGGACTGTGTATAAAAAGTGTCATTTCTACATGGTGGAACTGAAATGTACGAAAATTACTTTAACTTAAAGTCTGGAATGTGCACTTTAATCACGTCTGACTTGTTTTATTTAGATTTTTATAGGAGGAGCAGAAGGGGAACTCAGGAAAATGTCCTAAATATGATGGAGGGCACTTTATACCAAACAGACTGTCACAAATAGATCAGGTTGTTTGATTTCTTTGACATTGATCCTACCTATGATGAAGTATATGGGCGACTACCCGTCCAAACGAATGCGCTCGGTCAACGAGCTGACAGACCATATCTTTGAAGGAGCGCTGAAAGCCGAACCACTGAAAGATGAGATCTACTGTCAGATCATCAAACAGCTCACTGACAACCACGTCAAGTGTGTAAACCGACTCCATCACCACAACCAGCTTTTAAAATCACAGCAACACAACTCCAGATATATATATTCCCTAATAAACTCTTCAGATTTACAGAAACTTGATCACAGAATGAAGGTTTTCCAGCATCGTGACTTAACATGAGCTTTGTGCTGCTGCAGGTACAGTGAGGAGAAAGGCTGGGAGCTGCTGTGGTTGTGTACTGGTCTATTTCCTCCCAGTAACGTGCTGATGGCACACATCCAGCGCTTCCTCCAGTCCAAGAAACACCACCCACTCTCTGGAGACTGCATGCAGAGGCTGCACAAAGCTCTACGGTAAAACCTGGCTGCATTTTTACTGTTTAATTCATGATTCCTTCGGGCCAGTTGGCTCATTGATCTGAAATGTGGTGAAGAAAAATGTGTTGGAACCAACTGAAAGATATTCATGAATAATGTTTTTACAGTATTTCAGTTGAGACCATTAACCTGGAGCAAATCAGGAGCAAACTGAGTAAACAGTTAAACTAATCATAAGCGGGACTAACCTCGTTGGTTTCCTGATAACAGTAATGGATCCAGGAAGTATCCCCCTCATTTGGTGGAAGTGGAGGCCATCCAACATAAAACAACCCAAATCTTCCACAAAGTCTACTTCCCTGATGACACAGACGAGGTCAGACACACGAATATTCACACTCATTAACTGATTAAAGGGGCAGATGATGCAAAGCTCATAACTGTAGACAGAATGTTTAAAAGAATCCAACCTGAGACTTTTATTTGCTTTTAATAAGAAGCAGCCTCATATTCAGACTGAGCAGTTCGCCTCTTACTTTATGCTTAATGTCTGATACTGGATCGCCTCAAGGTTTGTCACGATGTCCACAGAGAGCTGCAGGACATCTGTAGAAGTGAAGTTTTCTGACGACTTTCTGTCTCTTCTGCAAGGCTCACAGTCTCACAGATTAGGTGCTTTTAGGATTTCCTGAAGAACTAGTCATCGACTTTAGGAGAAACATTGATAAACCAAAATAATCAGCATTGCACACGATCGTTATGGAAGTCCAAATTGTGACATACAAGCAGGGCTCTAAATTAACACCTGGGGGACATTCCCCATGAACATGCATCGACTGGGTGCTTACGTTTACGCGCTACAGCGTGTCTGCAGGAACAAAGAGCAGCTGAATGACGACTGAAACGAAGTGACGTGTAAAAGGAAAACTAAAATATGGCTGGCCGGGGGGAGTTATGGTTTCAGAATCAATGCACCACGTTTCCCTCGATGACGACAGCAGATGAAATGTAGAGCTAACAGGGATTTGGACACCATGATGGTCACATTAACTCATTGGCTGCCAGCCATTTTCAGTGCAGAGACACCCATACTGCCAAGTGTTTTACAGTATTTTGACTGATTTTCCAAGACCCACAGAAAAGTGTGTCTTATGACTATGTACACACCGAAATTACCAAAAGAAAGAGTAGACTCTCTTCTTTCATCAGGAAAAAAAAGTTTGTCTCTACCATTTTCAGTCCTTTAGTAATAGACAGTAGAACATAGGTTGGTTTCACCAAAATCAGCTGTTTGACCCAAAAAATGGAGAAAACGAGCTCTTTTTTTTTTGTGCAAAGTGGCACTGCTGCCACCTTGCAGGTAATTTTGCCAGTATATTCTCTGTTTAGTGTTTACAAGCCTAAGATTTAGTGACAAACTCCGCTAGATTGTCCCCCAGCCCGCTCCGTTAAAAAACGCAATTGACGTCTATAGACGTCTTTGGCACCGAAAGAGTTAAATGCATTTATTCTTAAATGTCTTTGGATATTCACAGTTCCCTTTGCTTGGTGTTCATTTAGCACATGAACTGTCATTTACAAATAATAACAGAGTGGCACAGACTCAGACTGAGAAGATATTTGATTACGTGTCAATTAAATGGGGAGTCAGGACGACTATTTTATATCTTAATTTTATTTTCTTGAATTTATTATTTTTTTTACTTCTGTTCAAATGTTCCAAAATGTTGGACAGCTAAAATTCTTACTTAAGTAATGTAAAAAATCTACCTGGGAGTTTGCTAACACGTGTTTTGTGAGGTGTTGTTATTGTTGCTGTGAGGCTGTAAGAACAACAACAAAAAATCTGAATATCTGCTATGATCAAATGTGTTTGTGAATATTCTGCAGGCATTCGAGGTGGAGTCCAGCACCAAGGCGAAAGATTTCTGCCAGAACATTTCCACCAGACTGCTGCTCAAATCTCCAGAAGGCTTCAGCCTGTTTGTGAAGATCTCAGACAAGGTTCTCAGATTTTCAGGACTTGAACTAAATGTTTTCCAAACAGAATGAATGAACTGTAACTTTGGCATCATGAATCGCTCTTTCAGTGATACACGGAGGCAGTGTAACCCAACGGGGCTTCAAATAGCTCCGTATCACAAGTGTTTGTTCAGACAAGTGCAGCAAACTGACTGCATGGTACATCAAAGTGGTTGCTCAATGACCCAAAGCATAAACAAGTGGAATATTCTGCCATGGCGGCATCGACCAACTGATTTCAAGTCAAGATTATAGGAATGGTGACGGCTGGTGTGCAAACATATGCATTATGAAAGCAATCATGTACCATTTTACAACATTTATCATCCACACATGGAACCTACTATGTCTATAGAAGGTGTTTTAACTGGATTAACAGACTAAATTTTCATCCCAACCAAAACAATAAGTAACCACAGGAAAAATAGCCGATGTTTAGAGAGGCAGACTGACTTTTCTGAGAGGCAAATGGGCTAATCATCATTTCACCGATGAAATCCTGCTCATAGTCCCACATAAAATCCATCCTTTTGTGTTATTTGAACATCTTTTGGTCTGTATGCCCCCATTCTCTTCACTTTTTTCCTCCAAAGTCATTGAAGAAAATGGTCATAACTCATAAGTCTGCTGAACAAATTGAGCCCAAATGAGCTGCAAATGAAGAGAAAATGAGTCACTTTAGAAGGACTCGCTGTTTCTACCAAGATTCACCAAGATTTCCATTTATTTAACATTGATTTTCTCATGTATATTTTATAAAGTAAGGGGGGGGGGCTTTGCTCTGTTGGCCTATTTATACCAGGCGTGTCCAAGTATTGATGGGCCTATCTGTGGGTAAGATGTTTGGATTACAGGTGATACTGGGGGTGAAACATGATCATGATTCAAGTGAGGAAATACAGGCTCAGAAATAAAGATTTAATCCTTAATCTCCTGATTAACCTGCTCTGATCTGTTGCTGTATGTGTGTTTACTCTGCAGGTGATCAGTGTGCCCGAGGGAGACTTCTTCTTTGACTTTGTCAGACATTTGACGGACTGGATCAAGAAATCTCGACCAGCTAAAGACGGTTGGTAGCTGCAGATAGTAGATGGAAAAATACTGTCTGGTTGTGTTGATTATCAGTTTTAACCCTCTGATGTCCAGGGTATAATCGGCTACATTTCACCTTTTAAAAACTGTTGGAAAAACTAAAAACCTCGTCTTGTTTGGCGTCTTTCTGTTCAGCACAACCTCACGTGGGTGACAATAAATATGTCGATAATTCTCAGGAGAAAGCATCACCTAAAGTCTGGTTTTACTTGGTCTATGGACACAATTTAAAAACAGATATTTAGTTTAAATAGTTGTAACAGAGACTCGGCGATGCTGCCGTCTGGTCTTAAATCGTTCATGTGATTTGGACGTGACTCCAGAGGGTTAAAATGAAGCTGATGCTTTGTGTTGGTGCTCATTAGAAAATTTTACGATGAAGAATAAAAAACAGCTCTATTTTTTGCTATGATTCGTTCCTCTATGATTAGAATTTTTTATTTATGCTTCTTTGGGACTCATTTATGTTGAAAATTAGTCCAATCCCTCTACAATCACATTTATAATCAGATGAACAGTTTCTAAATGTCCTGAGGGAACACAGTTCAGACAAAATGTTTATAGTCCTGCAGAACCATAAATATCAGCCTGGTGTGTCTTAATCATGTATTCTGACCTCTGTCCTCGCTCAATGAGCACTTATATTTCACCTTCTTCTCCCCAAACCTGCAGGAATTATTCCCTCTCTGACTTATCAGGTGTTCTTCATGAAGAAGTTGTGGACTAACACGGTTCCAGGGAAAGACTCATTTGCCGACTCCATTTTCCACTACTACCAGGTCAGTCTCATGAGGCTAAAAAGGATTTTTATATTTTCTCACAGTTGGTGTAGTCTTGCATACGTGATGATAACACTCCTCTGCTCATTAGGAGCTGCCTAAATACTTGCGCGGCTACCACAAGTGTTCACGAGAAGAGGTTTTCCAACTCGCGGCGCTCATCTACCGCGTCAAGTTTGAGGATGACAAATCCCACTTTCCTACGATCCCCAAGATGCTCCGGGAGCTGGTTCCTCAGGACCTCATCCGCCAGATGTCGCCAGATGACTGGAAAAGGGTGAAAATACCAAACTCCAATCATAAAAGTCAGTTACTGATGCCAGCTGCTCTTTAAATTCCCTCTTAATTAATACAGGCTGTGTATTTTCACAGTCTGTAGTTGCATACTTCAACAAGCAGGCTGGCAAATCAAGAGAAGAAGCCAAACTGATGTTCCTGAAGATCATCTACAAATGGCCGACCTTTGGCTCCGCCTTCTTTGAGGTTAAGGTAAACGCACGAGCCTGTCACCTCCTGCCTGACGCTCTATTTTTAAACCAGTGAGGTAAAACCATAACAAACTTTCAGGTTTTATTATTGTTTCATTTGAGGGAAAAATAATAAATTAAACGCTTATTATTATATTTATTGGCAGCAGGTGGCAGCAACTGACCTTCTTAAGTGTGATTGCAACCCTTTAAGTCAAATTCAGGCACTTTTTAAGGACTTTTAGAACCGTTATCAGCTGCTTTAGAGGTTTAAGTTAGTCTGAACTGAACAGACTGCACATTTCAGTTGTGTCTCTAATATTAAGCCTCCCAACTGAGAGAAATTTTAAAGAAGAAATCTGTTTTGAACCTGAATTTTGCAGTAAAATGTGCAGAAAAACTTTTACCCTTAAAACCTCAAAGATATAAGATTAAATCAGTTAATATTTATAATCGATTACCACAATGTTTTGTCTTTAGCAAACCACAGAGCCGAACCTACCGGAGATCCTGCTGATCGCCATCAACAAACATGGAGTCAGCCTCATCGACCCAAAGACGAAGGTCAGAGTTTCCTTCATGCCGTTCAGGGAGGAGGAGCCCAGCGTTTATTTCACTGCTCATCGACACACTTGTTAACTTGTTAACTTGTTCATGCAGGACATCCTGACCACACACCCCTTCACCAAGATCTCCAACTGGAGCAGCGGGAACACCTACTTCCACATCACCATCGGAAACCTGGTCAGAGGAAGCAAACTGCTGTGCGAGACGTCGCTGGTGGGTGCTGGCAGTCCTGAACTGAGAGAAATAAATTCCCCAATACGAGTTCACACTTTTTATCTAATCATTGAGTGATATTTGGAGCAGCAGCCAACACCAACAACAATTATTAAGCTGTACATGTGCTTTATTTACAATTTATTTACTTCAGAGCCTACAAATCTTCTTTGTTGACCAGTTTCTGTATACGATTTCCTTTCTGTATTATATTTGACAAATAGGGCGTTTATGAATATTTATTGATCATACTATAAATTATAGAACAAAAACAATGACTACTCAATGTTTTGTTTTCACATTTGAAAATAGCACAAAAACTAATATTTCTGTTTCTCATCAGACTAAATAAATTTCATATTTAAATTATGATGGTTCAAAAAATAATTATGACCAGAAGAAAACGGCAAATTCATCATTGTAATATTGGTCTAAAAATAACTTGAATAAAGAATTAAATGTTTGTATTTTACTGTTACATAAAATATTACATATAAAGTAATTATAGTTTGTTTCAGTAAAGAAAATAATATTAAATTAAATATAAATGCCAGATTTGGCCATTAATTTACACAGGGGAGCAGAACATTTTGATTATGTGAGTGATGCAGAGGTCTTGTGTGTCCAATACGATACTTTTGGTGTTGTATAACAGGGAGGATGTGTTTAAAACTTGTTTCTTATGTTTAATATTTACCTTAAAACACCAGGCGTTACTTTTTTGGGAGTTTTATTCTTCTAAAATGCTTAAAATATCACTTTTAATCAAGAAAAAACAACAATAAATGACGTAATTATTAAAGAGTCTGAAAAACATTTGTGTTGTTTACCTTAATCATACAAGAAAAAAGCTAAAAAACGGACATCATAAACTGTGTGTGTGTGTTTGCACCTGCAGGGCTACAAGATGGACGACCTCTTGACCTCTTACATCAGTCAGATGCTGACCACCATGAACAAGCAGCGGCCTGGGCGGGGCCACAGCAAGTGAACTTCTTACTGGCAGGAGGCCACAGAGCTCATCCGCCTGCTGCGCCCTATTGGTCAGCACTGCAGCTGGGGGCGGACCTTCGGGCACCACCTGTGGAGGATGAGCCGCAGTCCTTCTGCTAGTTCAGACGGGTCACAGCTCACCGGAGAGAGTTCGGCGAGGAGCAGCGACGACCCCGGCGAAGGCCCCAGCAACTTTAACCACTACAAGTATGACGAGGATGAGCCGTCCAGTGAGGATGACTACCTCTGACACCTCCTAACTGTCCGTCAGCATCTGTTCGTCTAACAGCTGCATGGAAACATCTGCCGTAGCTGCTGTAAGAAGTGTTGGTTTGAGCCAAGATTTCATCCATTTTCATGACTAATATCATCAGAAATCATCTTTACACACAGCCTGGAAGTACTGACAGCAACATGGTAAAGTGGCAACAAATGCATACGGTTCATGAATTATTGTAAAGTATATATAAAAATAAGTGTGTCAGCAGTGTGGTTGTGAGCAAGCTGTGCTTTAACTTTCCCTCTGTGTGTTTTTGAAGTCTTCCTGCTTAGTTTAAAACCTTTAACTTTAGGGTTTAACGTACTCGTAAACAGGCACAACCATGTAAACACACTGTGGCTTAAACATTAAGTTCAGCAAAGTCTAACCAGGTGTGGAGGAGGCTGATTAAAAGGTAACTCACACGTCAGATTTATGAAAAAACAGAACACTTTTTGTTCAGTGCGTCCTGAAACCCACAAAGTCGCACAGTTTACGTTCTTTTCTTGGCTATAACAATGTTCTCGCAGATCTAAGATCTCTGTTCTTTCTCATCGGTCGGTACCTGCTGCCCTGTCAACACTTTTAAGTGTTAAATATTTTTAAATGATACCTCCCTTTCCTAGTTTATGTTTAGAATAAATGACTCTGGCCCTTATACCCAACACAGTGTAGTTAAGGTGATCTCAATGTATTTATTTTAACTCTTAACATTTTGATAAATGTGACGTCTCAGCCCAGAAGTTTATTATTTATGGCCTTTTTGTGTTTTAATACTTCATGCTTACACTTGTTTTGTTCATTATTGTTTATTATCTTGTGTTTAGTTTTACATTTCATGCCTTAACACTTTTGCTTTTTCTGTTAAAACTACATTACCCAGCATCCCGTGCGGTGCAGCTGGGTAACATTCCAATAGTTTGATGAAATCCCAGTCACTCAGTCCAATAAGCAGCATTTTCTCAGGTTTCAGTTGCACCTCAGTTTTCACCAGAAGAAGAACCGTCGTCTTGATGAAGGAAACCACTTATATCTGACATCAGTGGTCTTGTCTCGTCGATTAAAACTGATGTGTGCCGTTGAAAAGCTACAGAGAAGCTGGGTGTGGAAGTTGGTGATGTCCAGATTTTGGTTAATTATATTTAAAAAGAAAGTTTCCACAAAAACCTCCAAATTTCTGACACCTTTTCAATGAAACAGGTTAATTTGAAGATAACTTTACAATCCAAAATGGAACTTTTTCTTTACCTTCTGCCTTTTTTGTTTATATTATGACTAAATACACTGATAGCTGTGCCAATCAAGCCCATTTGATACAGTTTGCTGTAAACTTGTGTTTATTTTTCTTTGTGTGTGGCTGTTTTAGGGATGAGGTAATGAGGTTTTGATGGTGTAACTCTTTGACTTGGTCATGTGGTGTCACTATTATACAAAACATTAAATTTGCTTTGACTTGTCCAACAGGAACAACCTCAAACTGGGACTCTAATGTCTGTAAACGGTGGTAAACTGCCTCCATATTTACCAACAAAAGCAAAGTATGTTTGTTGTGTTATGTTACCAACAGCGATACTCTATTATATCCTGTCATTGCTTGTTTATCACGACAACATCTGTTATGTGTTATGACTGATCAGAAGTGAGTCTTACTCAGGTTTTGCAAAACATAAAAGAAATTTAAAAAAAGTCTCAATGGTGAATTTCTTTTTTCTGATCTTGGGAGCATATATTTGGGTGTTTGAAGTCTGAACACTGGTATTTTATAAGTTCCCCTTTGATTTTAACGAGCCTCTGCTAAGCCCCGCCCACTCGCATCCACCTTGTGAGAGCCAGCTTCTGGTGGAAATGTTCTGTTATCAGCTGCACTGAGGAGCATCTTCCATTTACCAGCAGCCTCAGAGGATATAAGTGTGTCCAGGCAGGAGTTTATATTTCAAATCCAAATCAAATCAAATGTATTTATATAGCACATTTCATGTACAAACAATTCAAAGTGCAATTCAAAGTATTGGAGTGTAATGTTCCTGCAGAGTTAGCTAAACACTGTGTATGTGCAGCATAAGTTTTATCAACTTCTTGACATGAGGTCAATAAAAAATGTTTAAATGAAGTATTTAACAACACATGCATTGCTACGAGTTACAGTGTACATGTCCGGGTTGTTCCATTACTGTTGATGAGAAATCATTGATTACTAGCATCTGCTGCTAACTTACAGCTACTCTGCTAAACTTTTTCCTTCCCTGTTCAATAGAGAAAATATCTATTGATTTATTCTAAGATCTACTGGAGGAATAGCTTCATTATGTCTGTGTTTACTGCATTAAAGAACACAACTGATACCCAGTTTTTGATGACAGATAAGGTACGTAAACGCATCGTAACTCTCCACAGCCAGCATGACAGTGTGCCAAACATTCAGAAACTAACCCTTCACTGACGTCCCGTCTCTGCCTTGATGGTTGAACCTCTTCAGTAGCTCTTATGTCTCCGGTTCAAACTGATATAAATCCACGGTGCTGCTGTCAGAGACGATCTGGGAAACTCTCTTCATGCTGCTTTCTTTGTGAGGATGAGCAGAGTCGGGCAGATACATTCGCTCAGTCTCCACCCTGCAAACAGTGTGCTGAAACCAACAGGTGTGTTGACCAAAGCCTGTCTCATACGTCTCAATAAGACAGTTTAAACTGTTAAAAGGGACATAATATGTCACCTTCAAGTGAGACACGAGAGCATGAGCATCATTTCATCACAACCAACCACAACAGCAGATCAGATTGACATAAACAGGAAAAAGTAATTAAAAATGTGGGACTGTGTGCTGAGTATATCTGTATGTTGACAGTGTGGCAGCTCTGCAAACCAAAAACCACTGCTCGGTATAAATAACTTCAAGTAAATTTAACTGTAGCAGTTGTGAGGTTTACAGATAGTTAAATTGAGTAAAAGTTACAAACTGTGCAACTAAAGTTCATACAAAAAGGCTTTCTTTAGTTTTTAACTGTTTTTAAGCTCAGTCGCTGAACACCTCGTACTTAAAAATACAAAATGGAAACAAAGCTTTTCTTTGATGTTTTAATACCAGATGACAGCAGCATTTATAATCAGAAAACTTACAGTAAAAAATAAAACAAAGTGCTTCTATAAAATAAAAAAAAAGGCCTTTCGTTACAGCACAGGATGTAAAATGTTACACAGGTTTGAATGGACGGAGTATAACTGCATCATTGGGTCATTTTCCTCTTAGCAACAAGCACTGAAGCTCATTATTTACACTTTTCCAATTCAGAAATTTGACTTAAAGAGGAGCTGTTTTACCTTCAATGCATCCAAGTCACAAGCTGAGAAAGACAATGCCTCAGTAAGGAAATCAACAACATGAAGAGGGCGACAGTGTCAAGTCTGGGTCCTTCCAGCATAAGACCACGAGCCCTGAAACGCATCACTGACAGAGCCAACTTCTTCTAGTTCAAACACATTAAAAGCTCCATTTAAGACTTTAAATATTTCTTGTTAAAAAAATACCAACTACAGTTCACTCTGGCAAACAATCCAGAGAACAAAGCAGACATGTTATACTGTTGAAAACTGGATCACAAAAATAGAAAGTCGAGGCTTTTCTCTTAGAATTTGCTAAAAACAGAAAAATCTTCTCATGCATCAAATAATTTAGCTCGTCAGTCCTGAGTGAAGGCGGCTGAAACCAAACGATGAGCAGCGGTTTATTCTCCACTGAGACAGCAGATCTGGTGTCATCAACGCTTTTTCACCAGTAATTTATTTCCCCCTTCAATTCATTATATTATGGTTTAAATGCACTCATTTAGGTTTTGTTAAATAACATGCAGAACAGCATGCAATGGTGGCTTGCATGTAAAAACATGTCATACAACAAAGAACTACCGAATATTCGCCTCTCGTTGGCCCGCTGGATTCTGACAGATCATCTCATGCTCAGCATTGGCCAAATATTACTAAAACACATCACCTATGTTTTACTGGGCTTAACCTCCTATTCAGTCGGATTCATTGGAGAAGTGTACGGCTACGTGTTTGAAGACATTTTTGGTTTTCACTGAATTTCAGCCGAGTGCTCTGCAGCCTGGTATCAGAACTGGCAGCTGTTTGCAGCTGGTTTCATTTGACTCCTGGAGTGAAAAGACTGAAAAATCAGGACTCAGGAAACTGAAACGTCTGGACAAAAAGGTGACGCTCCTTTAGCAAAGCAATCAACTTGTGTGTTCTTGTTTCTGGTTTTATTTACAATCAAAAAGGATTCTCTGGCGAATCTGTTATGACATTTTGATCAGAGCATATGCCCCCATATTGTTTTCAACAAACAACCTCTCACATAAGCAGTGGCTAAAACTATCACCTTAAGAAAGCATATATATATATATATACACATATATATATACATATATATATACATATATATATATAAAAACTAAAGTTGGATAAATCCAACACATGCAAGGCTCAAAATGCAAAGCATTAATGCAGGAAAAACCAATGCAGTGCTGCATTGTCACCAGACTCGCTCACTAAAAATGAACGGTCTTAAGGTGGGAAACATCATATTCAATAGAATAAATATGGCTGTGATAACTGCAGCTAAAATGCTTAGCCTACCAAACAGATCAGCTACGATATTCTCAACAGGAACACATACACAGCAAGACTAAGTCATTACCACAAATTCATAACAATACATAACGTTGCATTAGCAGGGCTGCATTTCTTAGACGGTCGTAATTCTGACTTAACTTATAATTTCGTTAAAATTCTCTCTCCAAGATCTGATTTAAGAGTAAATAAATAATCCGACTTCAGATTTGTTTCAACACCACCTCAGTTACGGTCCAAAACCTGGCCTGAAGTGTCCCAAAAACAGGAGACGGGGCGACCTCACTGAACAGAACTTATTATGTGCCTCCAAGGAGAATTAGCCAGAAACCATTGTTATATTTTCTAAATTAATTCCTCAACATTTACAATCATGGGTGAATAAAGGGATTTTGATACTTATCAGTGAAAACAAATCCACAGTTTTATTTTATTGGCACTTACTGCAGCGCGTCCGGCTTCATCTCCAACACCGTGCCGCAAACTGGCGCCGACGCTCTGAGTTTCAGATCTAATAAGATGAGGTTAGTACAGAAAGGATGGTTTCTTTTAAACTTTACAGTTTGGCACAAATTTGAAGAAGCCAAACTAAAAAGCACCCCCAGCCAAAACACATTTCACTTTAATTCAAACAAATACAGACTAATAAAACCGTCTCAAGCCCCGAGTTTACATTCATCCTGTCAGTTCAACAGTTCTTTACCTTAGATCACACACGCTGATACAAAGTTAAAGGAGACCTATGACGCTCACTTCCAGCTCAATATGTTCATTCTGAGGCTCCATTAGAGCAAGTCTGCAAAATTCACAGATGGAATAATTAAATAAAGTAAAAGTTATCCTGCGTCTGGCTGAAAAACTCCCATCTTACAGGCTTCATCCTCCTGACTCGGCCGGCTTTATGTAAAATAATTTTTAATTTATGATCAAAAAAGGAAACTAATTGAATCAAACTGAGCATGTTTGATTCTACAGATGTTGACAGTAGACTGCAAGAACATCAGCAACAACACAGATTACAGAAGGGCAGAATAATGCTCATTATCTCCTTCGTGTTTCACAAAACAGTGGAGTATATTTTCAGTCACAATATGCCCCTAATGATAGATGTAAATATGGAAAATATGCAACAATGTGGTCTGAAGTGGAATTCCACTCGCAGCGTGGATTATTTGTATAATAGAGACCGATGTTTGCATCTATTCCCATAAAAACCAAACTAGGGAAGCTGCCCGACAGTCAAAAAGCTCAGTTTTCTCTTCCTGGCAACAAACTAAACCAACTTCATTCATTAAATCAACATTTCTGCTGGTCATAAAACTGTAACTGTTGTATGTGAATCAGCCTTATGGTTGAAGTTTAGAGAGATGGGGCACATGCTCCGGTTAATCTGATGTTTAGATGTTGACTCCACCCACTCTGCAGCTGCGTCCCGGTGCCATGACGGTGCGGACTGACTCGTCGGTATGATCATGTTTTCCAGGATAATAATATATACTAGAGTATCGGCGACATACAGCCCAGAACATTTTATATAAAAACAAATCAACTTTCAGGCTTTAAATGCATTGAGGTTGAAGCTGTGGACACACTTAAAGAGAAGCTGTACCCGAGTAGATGAACAAACAAAGAAATCTGTAATGAGCCGATGTTAGCTTGTTGCTAAAATAACAACAGGAGCAGTCTGAAGTCTGGGATGACTTCACTTCAGTCTACAGAAACAGGAACAAGCATAATACGTCTCCTTTAAGTCACGGTTTGAAAGTTTTGTCTACGGCATCTGAAAAGCTGACGATGAAAGCTTGTGCATAAAATATGAGTCAGTTTTATCACCGTCCAGATGTCTCCTGCTTCCATAACCACGAGCTTCCACTGCTCCTCCTCTCACAAACTTTTGGTTTTCATTAACTACAATGAAGAGACAGAAAGAGTCAAAGAGAGTAAAGTTGTTTCTTCTTTTCTTCGTGAGGTTCACTTTCTCGGCTGGTGGTGTAGAATGATCAGATGAAATGTTCCTGAACATGGTTCACTGTCCCAACTTCTCAGGCGTTTAATGGCACCTATGAGATTATAGAACTGAAATGGATGGCGAGGCTCGGGATCTGATGCCCAGAGTCTCTCTGCTCGGTCTCTGATCGCAGATCAGTGAAGGTTCGACGGTTCAGTTTTGCAGGAGAGAGGATGAGAGAGGAAGTGGGGAGAAAAATTAAAAGTTTGTTCTCTCTTACTTACCTAAAGATTTCCCGCTGTTCTGTTTCTAGTTGCTTAGTCTTGACACCCCCAAAATGCTCCCCACCCCCTTTTTTAATAATCCTTTCCCCCCATCGGGACAGATAAAGCATTGTTTAATTAAAAGTTCGTCCATTTTTGGGTGTTAAACTCTTGATGGTTAATAGTTCTGTTTATTTAGTCATCATCTCCCCTTTTCTGTGGGTGTGTTTTTCCCCCTTTCCGTCTCTCTGCCCCCCCCCTCTCTCTCAGTCACTCCTCTGTGATGGTGGGCAGGTGAGGAGTAGTGGGTGAACTGGGCGAGCTCAGTAGGTCAGGCCGGACATTGACGCTGGAGATGGACCACACATCGCTCAACTCTGCAGGGGGAGAAAAATGTCAGACGGTTTAGAGTTCACGCCTCACATGTGAAGAGGCATCGTGGGTATCACAGAGGCCAGACTGGGAGGGAGGAAGGAGGAGTTAAGGAGAAACTCAGCTGGGATGGTTGAATACAAACAGATAATTGAGCACAGGTGATATATAAAGAGGTGTAAGAAGAAAATATAAATGGACAGAAAAGACACGAAGGGGACACAGAGTACATCATTCATCCTGTTTCACAATCTTAAAGACAGCGATCTGGATCTACTCCAGAATTAAACGGGTTTTCTTTTACTTTTGTGGCTTGATGAAGCATGATGGAAGTTCACATGTAGCACAATGAATGCTAATTCACAGGTTTCATACACCCTTCTTCTCTTTATACATAGTTTGCAGCTTTTTATGTACAGTTGGGCCTTTTCAACTAAATCACAAGGAGTGGGGAAAACTCTCCCCTAAAGCATCTCCTTCTCTCAGCCAGAAACTAGATATATTGTTTTTGTACAGAGGTAAATGGGATTGTGTCAGACACAAACATCAATTTCTTGTCTTGTAGCTGCATAAATTAAAGGGATAATCCGGAGTAAAATGCACTTTAGATCAATTTACGGGATGTTGGGAGTACATACGTTGAGTTGACATCAAAATCATGTCATTCGGATGTGTTTTGAGAATTTTGATTTGACCGTTTTTAGCCAAAAGTGGTTAGCCTGGAAGTGATGAGGGCATATCGTATCGCCGCTACAAAATGCTATTTTTATACCTCTTCTACAGCTCCAAACAACATAACGTGGTAGTGAGTAGAGGGTCCCTAAAGCCAAAGCGAAGTGTCCCGAGGTCTTCATGTGGTCGGATAGAGAGTCCAGAATGAATTTAATCAAGCCAGTACCTTTCCGGAAATGTTGCTAGTGCAGCTGCCGCTAAAGACAGTGGTGAAGTTGGTTTGATATTGGATATTCGGATATTCGACAGATATTCACAATAAGAAAATAAAGTGTCTTTTTTTTCCAATACCTCCCAAGTCTTGTGACCTAGTGACTCCAAACCAATGCAGAATAGTTCTACTATGTAGTACCAACCACACACAACTTTTTTTTACATCAATTGTATGCAACATCCCGTAAATTGATCTAAAGTGCATTTTACTCCGGATTATCCCTTTAAGCTTGGACCACAAACTGGTTATACGGTGGAGTTTAATTCAATTTTTCTACGAGAAACAGAGAAAATTCTGCAGAGCAAAAAGGGAACACGGATCATACAAGGTTACTGAAGGGCTGACATGGCATGCAAGGTGTCATGGGTTGAAGACCAAGGGGAGGGAGACGAGTGCTCCAGCAGGGGGTTCAGAGTGGAGGGGATTCCAGCGAACACAGATGGCCTCTGAAGAGTCTGACACACACACACCCACAAAAACAACAGAGACACAAACAATACAAGGAAATCACTGCATGCAAAGATGTTTAGCATTAAATAATAACATTTCTCTGCTGATCCGGCACAGCTTAGCAGAGAATCCTTAATTCAAACCTGCTGCTCTGTTGAACCTAACTGGACTGACTGTATTGATCAGCAGGGGAGGAGCTGGTATCGGTGTTGATGAGTAGGACGGGAAGGCGTCGGTGTTGCTCTAACAACCTGGATATTTATTGTTAAATACAGGAACTGCGTATCACTTACAGCTGCTGATTATGGACAAAAGAATCATTCGCTTAGAGGTCCTGAAAAAGATGGAAACTGACTAAATATTTCTTATAAAAGCTGTTTTGTTTTGTTTTTTTTAATCAGGATAGATTCAGGCTACATTTATGTAGTAATGAACGTTTCAGATGCCCAAATATATTTGGTCAAAATAAAGAACATCAAAGAACGATAAAAGATTGTTTCAAATAAAGTTTTTACGTTCACTCAAGGTGCATTTTGCCTTTTTCAGAGAGGAGAGAACTTTTTTTCCTAAATAAGTTGTAAGATGACCAACTGACACTAGCTAAATATATATATATATATATATATATTTTCTTTTTCTCACAGAGATGACTGCAAAGATGACCGTTTTTGGCTTTTTATTTCTACTAAAACTTTGCTCTTTTTATTACAGCGATGCGTAACTGAACTTGTTGTGCCGCACTCTGACAACACAACACAGCCTGGTTTATTCGTGCAAATCCTATATTTTTATTCTATTTTTCCACATCAGTAATGGTCTTGTTTGAATTTACCCGACAATGGAAACGCAGCTTATAATGCAGCTACAAGAGTAAAAGGAAAACATACTCGTACCTGTTCTGAACTTGCTGTACGGTCCGTTCTCGTGAGTCTGACGGCTGCCGGACCAGAAGGGCAGGCCTCTTTCTCTCCACCTGCGACACACAGCAGATGCACAGATCAGAGGAGCGGGGCACAGCCGGGTGTTTCTGTGCCTATCAAAGGGCTTCGAGCCTGCCGTATGTGGCGATGTAAGTGCTTTGATGTGCGTGTGAGGGGTCCAGGTGAGTGATGACCAAAGCCCATAAAAATAAAAGGGACAGAAGAGGGGCTGATGATGAAAGAGAGGATGCAAAAATAACAAATGTTAAAAAAAACAAAGAGGAGGCATCCCCTTGTGTTAAAGAGCTGGCAGGAAGACTTACAGCTGTTCTGAACACATCTTTGTACATTATGCTGTATTAATGTTGTGTAAAACTAAATATTATATAAATAATTAATAAATAAATAAATAAAAGTAGTTATATAAATAATATATAACTACTTTTTCTGGGGAAAAAAACTGTTATAAATCTGAATGATATAATGAGAGTTTTTTTCATCTTTTCCCTCTTTAATGAGACTAAATCCAGCCCAAAGCTACCCAGTGAACTTTCTCTGGAATAAATTAAATTATAATTATTATTTTGGTGTTTTAGGCCTCCACCAACCAATAAATGTCCAGTTTATATCCAAGTCTGTCCAGATAAGTATAAGAAAGTTAACGAAGACATTCACTAAGCTTGTTTACATGATACTAGAAAAAAAAAACTAAATTATCTTTTAAAATGCAACTAAACATGTTTTTCTTGCATGTAAAAAGTTCCACAAAATTACACATTTTAAACCAACAGAAGACACTTTGACAGCTCATTTTCTCTGTAATGCCTCCAGACTTTTCTTCCTGGACTTGCCAACATCACCATGAAATACATCAAATGACACCTGCTTCACAATCTACCATTTTTGACCAAAGGGATGACAAATCATGGTCTTTCTGGCCTCATGAAAGAAAGACCTCCACCTTTAAGGTGAAGAAACGGAGCGTTAGAAGATGATTTGTGAACAATAATGCATGAAAACCTATCCTCAAATCATAAATGTGCCAATGAGCATTCTATGAGTACTTTAATAGTTGGACAGCAAAGATTAGCTTGAACAGAAGGTATCTGACACGATGTGAAAACAATCTACATCTTTGTTTCTGACTTATGAAAGAATAATGGCTGTTAATGCAAAAAACTATGACGTGAATACTGTTGTGTCGCAGTGAAGCTGAGCTTTGTGACGCGTCATTAATTTGTTGTTATGAGCTATTTTAAGACATTTTAGGGAAAATCTTAAAATGAGAAGCACAAAGATTCTTGAGTTATGCCCAAAACTCACCCAGAGTCCATGTGAATCAACCTCCAGGGACCCCCTATTGGGTCCTTTTTGCCTCTTTTACATTTTTAAGAGTAAATATTTTTTGCCTGTGTCAATGCTAATGGCATCAGATTTTTGTATATAGTCTAATTTACCCGTCACATACGGTGATACGTGTGTCTACCCTTTCAATCTGAGCCTTTGGGTTCAAAATGTAATCTTTTGACATTTTTCATGAAATTACATATTTAACCACTAGTTGGCAGCAGAGCTAATGTAGGAGCCCCTCTGGGTTTAAAAAAAAAAACTGTCTGGATGAGTTGATAATGAGTTAAAGGAGTGCTGTGAATGTGCTAGAGAAACTATTTTGTGTGTATGTGTGAGTTTTTGTGTTAATATCTCACAGAAATCCACCACCACCTGCCTCTTTTCTTGTCAAAAATAACGGGTGCTGTTATGACACAAATGGCATAAAAAGTGTAAATAATATTTAAAAAGTGAATAAAGACTTCATAGTTCTGATTAGGGCTGATGGTGATTCCTATTTTTTTTCCACACTTTCAAAGCTTAAATCTTTTAATCTATACAATTATAGAGGGAGTGTTAAAGGTACAAGTCAGTATAACCACACAGGGTTGGATTAGAGGCAGAATTTAACTCACAGATTTACATTTCTGAGTAAAAACCTACTCCAATGACATCGCTTTCTTTGTGGGAGTCTTTTTAACCAAAAAAGGCCCGTTATTAATGATAAAGCTGGATTTTCTGACTTTAAAAGCAAAGAGGTTGAGAGCAGGAGAATACAGAGACCCACACTTTTCACTCTCACTCTTAACTAAAGGACACATCTGCCTTCACTTTCCCCACATTATCAGGCTACAGTTACATCTAAGATTACATATCAGTCAGAAAAGCTCACAGATTATCAGTACGACTCAGCCCTGAAGAGCCTCACCCAGCCAGACGTTTCAAAGAACTGAGGAAGGTAATTACGTCTGTGTGCATGCATGTCTCACCAGTGGAATATGAAAATTGCAAAGATAAGGAAGGCAGACACCACATCAGTAAGAATCCACATCAGACTGTATTCTTCTGGAGTCTAGAAGGAGACAAAGACAGGGTTGATTTTATGAGCTGAAACCAAGGATGCTGAGATTCATCGAGACATGAATAACATTATTTCCCTTGGCTGACAAAAAGGACTCTCCTATGAAACTCTTAATCAGAGTAGGTGTGTAGGTGGCGATAGAGTGTGTGATGAAACTGTATATTCTTAACACACCCACAATACTTGACAACAGTAAATTATCAGTCTGATAAAGAACAATCAAACCTCCCACATGGACAAAGTCCAAAGACAAGATGTCCAGATGACAATGTCCTCACTGGAATAACACTAAGACATTTAAAAACCAAAGTGCATCACAGATCTCTGTCTGTATCTTTAAAAACTCGGGTAAATAAGGTGCAGCCTGTCCGTGGAGACATTTAAAAGTAAATAACAAGATTTTAAAATCAATGCTCTGATGAAAACAGGGAGCAACAGCACGATGATCTGGTCTTTTTTTTTACTTTCCAGTTAGAAGATGAGCGGCAGCATTCTGGATTAAAGAGTCTTCTGAACAAACTGCATCTGGACAGACGTACGATGAGTTACAGTAATCGAGCCGAGACGATATGAAGGCATGGATCAGCCCCTCCGAATCTTTATGGGGGGGATCGGGCTTCACTTCTGCTGTGGTTCTTAACTGATAGAAACTACACCTGACAACTGAAGAGATCTGTTTATCAAACTTAAAAGCTCTGTCAGAATAAATAACAAGGTTTTTTTTTTTGTTTTGTTTTTTTTAACAGTTAATGGACCTAAAATAATCATATCTGGAGTTTCAAAATGTGCGAATACGATCATTTCAGTTAACGGCCACAACAAACTCCTTTTTGAGGATTTTAAGGGTAAATAAACTTGGAAATCGTCGGCGAAACAGCAAAAGGAAGTGCGTTTCTCAAAGATTGAAGCAAGCAGCAGCAGATATAAAGAACTAAATACTGCCGGGTGTCTTCAATGAGACAAACTCCTGTAAAGAAGCATGAAAAATTCATGGTAGAAATGGTTCTAACTGGTAACTACGTAACGAAATTCTCACATCTTCTATAACAAAAAGTTTGAAACACAAAATAAGATGATAACTTTTGCCTTTTTCCCTTTAACTAACCAAAGAAACACCAGTAATGGTTCCCTTAGATCTAACACTTCTTTGTCCAGTGAAACAGAAGAACACAGTAACGATGTATTTAAAATATAATGTGAACTTCAGGACAGCAGCTATCATGATATGTGTAGAACGTGCTCACCATGAGGAAGAGTGGCTTGTTGATGCTGGACAGGATGTTGATGGAGTTGGTGGTTACGGACTGTGCTCCAGCACACCAGGCCAGAGTGTAGAGCCACGGCTGGCTGATCACATACAGGTTGGTACTGATGTTCACCGACTGGTATTTACTGTACAAACAGAGGGGAAAGAGTCAAAGAGTCTCCTGAGACTTAAAAAAAGTGACCACATCCTGACCTGTGAAACAGTGATTTTATTCTGTTATTCAGATATTCAGTTCCCTCTACGTATATACTCCTGTTTTCAGTTGGTCACCGTCAGATCATTTCTTGTAGTAAATTATCTGTATTTCTACGGTGAGTTCTTAGTTTGTTTCTGCCCCGTTGAATAGTGATTAAAGCCTTAAAGATCATCTGCTGGCTTCGCCTCACTCTTCTCTCATTAGCCGCATAGGGACTGATGAGACGCAACCGTCTGCGACAGTGATGTGTTACTTTAGCCGCCACATTCAACAACAAAACAAAACAAAACAAAACAAAACAAAACAAAACAAAACAAAACAAAACAAAACAAAACCCGGTAAAAGTAAGGAGAGAAGAAAAAAACAGGAGGCCACCGTGTTCATGGTCTGCATGATGGTGATATTAATCATGGACGATCACATCGGGCGTCTAACATGGAGGCTGGCAGAGCTCACAGAGAGAGTCAGGAGACGCAGGATGGAGCGCAGGCCGTAGTTCTTGGTTTCATGAAGGAAGGAGAGCAGAGCGCCGCAGACAAAGGAGACCACGTGGAGGTTTAACTTATTAAACACGCCAAGGTTGAGTCCGTGTCGTATGAGGAAACATTTCAGCCTGACAACATGACAAGGGGCGGAGCTACCGACCACCAAACACCTCTGTCAGATGTGTTCCTATGGAAACCAGAACAGACCCAGCTGAGGAGAAGGAGCTAAAATGGTTATAGGAACTGAGGGCGATGGAACCGAGTTCCTGTATGTGCGAATGAGGGGAAAAACGGCCCCGTTCCTGAAAAGGTTATAGGAACTGCAGAAGGTTCCTACAGAGGGACGCGCCTAAAGTCCCCTCCTCCACAATCCCCAACAGTTAATATTTGTACAAATATTACATATACATATATCTAAAAGCCAATATTCAATGTGATTTAAAAAAAGACAGATAATCAACTAGTATCAATGTGACAGTATGTTCTTCATGTAGTTCATTAAAGAGGGAAAAGTATTATTTTTCCTTTATTTAGTTACTATGAAGATGCACAGTTTAAAAAAAAACACTTCTTTTTAACATAATCTGCAGGTAATTATTATCATACAAGCATCCAGCAAATAAGGTGCCATCCAAGTTGAAATGTTTATGTTTGATAAGTTCTTAAAGTTTAGATGAATCAACGATAATAAGAAAAAACGAAGTCAGTGGATTGTGTCTCATTAAAATCTGTCACTTTGTGTGAGTCATTCAACCAGGTTCTTCCTCCCAGAGCTTCTGTTTATGCTCGACCTCCCACTCGTTTCTCAGATCCTTTTCTTGTCGTCTCCCGTGGCTCGTCTCTACCTCCTCCACTGCTTCTCCAAAGTTGTCTCTTTCCTGTCTTTTCTCCCTCGACTAATTTTCCTTTCCTCCACTTGCCTAATTTTGTCCACTAAGCATCTCCCACTTGCTCTTTACTTCCAATCTTTTCACTCCGCTCACTTCCAGTGAGTTACAAACGTAATGCAGACACACAGAGAAGGTAGAAATTGCTCTTTTTTTTAAAGGATGTATATAAATGACCACATAATGGAGTGCTTCAGGGTACTGTGTGTGGGCATTTGTGTTTTTTATCCACTCATACATTTAGTTTTACAAAGCAACTTTTGCAGTGTGAACATAACCGTTTCGTCATTTCTGATTTCAGTTTTTATTGTGATCTTTTTTTTTTTTTTTTACCATAAATGTGTTTTCTGTAGATTTTTTTTTACAAATTGTTACAAGTGAAGCAATCACAACTCTTTAGGCTCAAAACTGCCTGATATATCATAATACTTCATGACTTATTGCATTCCAGTGACTGTTTACCGGATCTGCTGTTGAGACATGGTGCTGTAGTGAAGGTTAAGTCTGATGATGTGGTTGTCTGTCAGCTCCTGAATAGAGGCCTTTTCTCCAGAGGTCTGCTGCAGCTCTGGGTCAACAGCGTGGACCAGCTCCCTGTCTTCAGACGGCAGCCACAGCACCTGTACACACAAAAATCATCAGAAAATCATTCAACCACACAGACACAAGGAACTCAATTAATTAAACACTCAACTATGAAACTAGGAGTGGATAAAACTCAATAAAAGCTGTGATTGTGTTTGTAGAATGATGCTAAACTGCATCACTGAATCTCATCAAAGTCCACAAAAGTCAATAAACAATATTACTTTCTGCACACATCCACCTTGAACAGTACCTGTGAGGAGTTGATGTGGGCCTGTACGACCTGCAGAGTGGTATTGATGTATGAGTGACTGTAAGGATGTCCATGTGGGGGCCTGCGCAGATCAAACAGCACTATTCTGCTGCTGCGGGACGCTACCTCCAGGAACTGGACCAGGGAGGGAACAGACTGGTTTTGGGCCTGGGAGCGATCCATCTCAGACAGGGATGATGCAGTTCCAAACGGATCCCCCTGTAATAAACAAGTGGGTGGAAAGCAGTGATGAAAAAAGGTAAAGGAATTATCAATAAATAGTTTTTTCAGCGAGTTAACTATATTCAAATTTAAAGTTCTAAACATAGAGGGCCTTAAATATTGAATTTTCATAATTTTACACAAACCAAGACAGTACTTTAATCTGTTTTAGCAAAATAAATAACTCAACAATTCAATGTTTGGCCTCCAATCTTCATAAAACTGAAAGTAAGGCAAGTCTGACTGGCTGCTGTGAAGAAGATTTGGGGAATGTTGTGTTGAGTGTGCACGTGTTTGCTGATCGCACCGATAAGAACCAGTCGCCAGCATTCAGCTGCTGCAACTCGGCCCACGTAAACATGGAGGCATCGAGGTGCGATCGATTTGGGAAAACCTCAGCAACATTTGTGGTCCTCCTCAGAGTGGAGTCGTGCATCAGGAAGGGAACGCCATCGTAACTAAAGACAGAGGTGAAAATATTCAGTGAGTGTCAGCGTGAGGATTCAAATTGTGAGGAAAACAATGAGTGATGACAATAAAATGTGAATTAAGTCTGACTGTCATAAGATATTTAACTAATTCATGAACACACAACAAGAAATCTGGGAAACTATCTGCACATTTAATCATATAAGTGATGTATACACAGCTAAATTACACAAGATCTGCCATGTAGCCACAATCATTTATGCAGGACACAAGCACACACTTGATTTTTACACACATGAAAGAACCACTAACCTCACCTGGGTCACAAACAGCATCAGATTAAGCTAACCCGCTAATGCTGGGTCATACCATGCTGCTAATCCCCCTGTGTTCAGGCTGTAAAATAGTGTGATAAAACAAAAGCTATGGGCTAATGGCAGGGCTAAAGGCTAACTGGATTGGCCTGGCAGTAATCACCTTAGCACAGAGAGTCGCACAAAGCCTCTGATCTTTATAATTAACATAAAGACACAGACTTAGCCGCAGTTCACTGGAAATTTACAACTCTTGTTGATAACTTTAGCAGCAAGCAAACAAGTTTAACTACAATTCGAATATAATTAACTTATATATTCAATTCAAGGCCATCACTAATCATAAGTTTGGCTAATGCAGGGTTGCCAACTCAAAGTTATGACACGAAAAACCCCTCTGAGGCTCAGATTCATGCCGTCCACACAAATCTGCCAGCAAATACATCTAATCATGTTATAGCGTGTTTGGATATGTGACCATGGGGTGGGTGTAGACCCTCTATACACACTCTGTTACAGTGAATAATAGAATAACAATATATGAAAAGTTAATACCTGATGGTGACGTCAGTCTCCAGTCCATCTCCTCCGGCTTCCACCGCCTTTTCAAATGACATCACAGTATTTTCTGGAGCAAGCTACAGATACATGCAACAAAAACAGAATCACAAAGAATACACATTCAGCTTATAGTTACAATGTGCACTCCTTCAGAGGACAGAGGTTGATGTCTGAAATATCATTATTAAAATTAGAAGAAGAAACAGACTTTAACCCTCAAAGGTGCTCACGTCAATACCTCTAAATAAAAAAATGTAATCATGGTTTAAATGCTTTGCCACACAGTAACTTAAGTTCTGCGGCTGTATTACAGCTGGAACCTCAACAGGAAGCTTTGGGAAGGTTATATTCAAGAACTGTATGAACAAAACACACAAGTTATTCCTACAATATCTGATCTGACGCTATGTGGCGTCAAAACTTTATTCCAGGAAGGGAAACTATACTGTTGCAGTATATTTTACAACAGATAGTCAGCGTAGAGTTATAATGAAAGGCTGTTGTAGTGGGTTTGCTCAGTCTGCTCCGTCTCTTCTCGTTCTTGTTGCCTTTGTGTTGTGTTTTCAGTTCAGTCCGTCTTCCAGGGGTTTCTGATCTGCAGGTACCAACCCCACCAACCTGCCCAGTGTTCATTTAGTGTCTTAGCTGATTCTTTCTTAACAAGTGGAGAGGGACATGAAAGCGGGATGGCACGCAGTGTGGGACACGTTTCAGGACTTGAACCTCGGCCTGCTGCACCTATGTACATGGAGTGCCCACTAAACCAGTTGAACACCCCTCATTCTTCTCCTGATGTGCCCTCACCATAACTAGTCAAGGCATATTCACACCTTCCCAGAGTCTGATTCTGCTGGAGCATTCTTGTTGTTAAGGTTTTCTTTTCTTCCAATGAAGCTAAGTCAAAGGTCCTGGTCAAAGGAAACTGGTTTGTTTTTGTTCTTCTGTAAAATTCCCTGAGATGGCTTTTTGTTATGAATTAGCAGAATAGTGTATACATATAACAGATTTCACAGTTAGGATTCTCACCATTGGAGCTCCTTTGTGTCCAATGAGAGTTGGGGCAGATCCCAGTGTTCCTGCCTCTTTAATGCACGGTGAGTACATTCCCAGAGGAACCAGGAAGAGCGAGAACAGCACAGACAGGTAGAGACCCAGGACAGCAACCTGACGCACTGAGAAACACAAGAAAAGAAAGAAAGAAATCTACATTGAACACATCTTAAACATGAGTTATAAAGTGTAACAGAAGTTTACTGATGTAAGAATTACGACTTGATAAGGATAATGAACTGTAAATCTTCTCTGAGAGGATCAAAGTGGTGGTCTGCTGCTGAAACCCCAAAAAATATGAGCAGCAGGCAAACAGATGCCCGACTGTGTCGTAGTCAAATCCAAACTCTGGTATTTATTGCAAATATTCCACAAATTTATTGGAATTATAGAGAAAACTGTTCAAGCATAAAATTCAAATCACTTTACCATTTATAAACATGAATAACAATAAATAATAAAGTGGATTTTAAAGTTGGTTTATCACAGGAAAGAGTAGATGACTCAAGGAAGAAGATCATTGATCAAATTCCCTTTGTTTTAGAAAGTTTAAAGCATATTTCACAACAAACCATGAATGTCATTTGTCCTGGGATACACTTTTACATCACAAGAGTAAGTTGTTACAAAGTTAAAGCTCCAGAATTGGATTGTCTTTTATTGGACTGGTTTAAGTTATCTGTAAAATGCTTTGAAAAGACTTTGGTTGTAAATTTGCACAATATAAATAAACTGAATAAAACTGAGAGTTCAGCTAAATTAAGGTAGTATTAAAGAAAATATTTTAAACCGTTTCAGGTAAACTTAATCTCCTTCAACTTCCAGGTGAGAAAATCTGTGAAAAACTTAACTCTCTTACATGGTTATTCAGACATACGTGCTGCTTATTCTGTACGACTGAAACACAGAGTGAAAGAAGTACTGATGAATAAAGTAAATCAGTAAAAGCCCTTTAATCAAGATACATTGGTGTTATTTTCCTCAATATATGCACTAAAAAAAAGAAAATAGGTGCTGCTCTGGTGGAAATGTCAACATGTGCTCTTTGTCATACTCCATAATGTTTCCTCTCACTGAGAATTTCAGCATGACTCAACACAGCCACACCAACGACCAGCATGCACACACACACGCACACAAACCCTCGACCAGCTGTCTTAACAATTTGTGATGGAGTCACTTCAGATGACTCGTGTGTTTTTCTATGTATTCTTTCCTGCTGTATGTGGGTGCTTAGCTTCATACAGTGAAACAGAGCCAAGCTACATCCCAGCACTCTGGTAAACGTTTCTCTCCTGTCAGCCTTTTACAGGAGACCCCTGATATGACTCAGCATCACTGTAGCTGCTGAATCACCACGGCAACAAGGAACAGTACCCATGGAGACTAGATGAGAGGAGAAAGGAGAGGCAGATACTTGGTGGTCAAAGCCATTCGGAGGAGAGTGAAAAAAATCAGAAAGAAACAATGAATTCTGGAAATAAACCCAAACATAACCGAAGGAAACGGCAGCGAAAGGGACGGAGCAACAAGAGAGGTGATCAGAATGACCCAAGAGATGAAAAGGCAAACATTTGACATTTTCCCTTAAGTGGATAGACAAAGAAAAAGAAAACATAGTAGAGCAATAGAGTAATATACAGCTGTATAGTTCATCTAAGAATAAAATGCGTCACATTGTGATGGATCAGTCTGATTCAAATGGGCACAACTCTGTTCTACTCCAACTGAAACTTTAATAGAAAAACCTTCAGCCAGCAGGTAATATAACAATCTAATCTGTCCTCCCAGTACGAGCAATGACAGTCTGCTTGTCATTAATCTCTTTTGTTCTCTCTCCCATCGTTTATTACAGACTTCTAAACTATCCTGAGGAGCCAGGATAAACAGTTTGAGGGTCTAAATTGAGACGACTCAAACAGATCAAATTAAATAACTTTACAGGCATGAAAATTTTAAACAAGTTATAGATTTACACTGGATATCCTGTACATGTTGTAATAATTAAACAAGGACAATAGGATACACGTTGCATGAAGGTGTAATGACTTTTTACAGGATGTGTGTGTATTACATACAAATCCAAATCTTCACCATCATTACCTAGCTCATTATGTAAATAAGTTAAAGGAGTGTATTTCTCGAGTCCTGCTAGTTTTCCTCAGGGCAGTATTTGCAGGTTATGTCTAATCTAATCTATAGAAATGCTGTGACTGGGCAGCTCTAATTACAGTCAAAGTCCCACCACAATCTCAATGTTGCATCAAGCATGACAAAGATAACACTCATCAGCTTGCTTACCTTTCTTGTTCATGCGGAAGAAGTGCAATGCGACAGGCCAGGAGAGAATTGCCATTAGTGAGACAGCACCCAAATGGAGGAAAGGTGCAGTCACCTGAAGATAATGAAACAGAAATGTCAGTCAAAACATGAAACACAACAAAAGAAAGAAAGAAATCTACATTGAACACAAACAAATACATTTGGAAGCTTCTTAAACATGAGTTATAAAGTGTAACAGAAGTTTACTGATGTAAGAATTATGACTTGATAAGGATAATGAACTGTAAATCTTCTCTGAGAGGATCAAAGTGGTGGTCTGCTGCTGAAACCCCAAACATATGAGCGGCAGGCCAACTGATGCCCAACTGGGTCGAAATACACAAGATGCAATGTTTTTCAAATCATAAAAAGGGTAATAAAAGATCTCCTTTGATTGGTTGGTGTGCCAGTTTTAGCTAACCTGCAGGGAGAGGAGGAGAGTCTTCCATTCCTTGCTCCACAGGTCAGACAGGATGGCAGTGGCGGTGACGGAAAATGCCAACGTCACTATGATGCCGGTCTGGAAAGAAATCAAAAACTTCTATAAGGAGGAACAGAAAAACATAAAGCTTCTTTATTCTTTCTTTATATCTGCGAGCGTCTACCTTGTGGCTCCAGTGCAGGTACAGCCTCTGACCCTCAGTCAGCAGACACACCGCCAGGACCTGAAAAAGACGTTAGATACAGTTGGGTCAAGAAATACGTCCGAGCTTATTAGAATATAAATCTAAAATAAAACATATGTTGACATCAAAATGTTCATGAACTGTAATCATAAGAAATATTCTTTAATAAGCCAAACAATATGTATCTTTTAAACTTCACTGTTTACGTGTTTTCTTTAACTTTGGCCTTTTTAAAACTGCATATCACAATAAAATAATTTACTTTTTCAATAAATCTCTCAAATCCTCATGAATTCTGTGACTCAGCAGAGTTAAGAAAACAATATTGTTAAACTTGAAATGTGCTTCATGAGTCTTATTGACTTAATATTTGTCTATTTTGTGTTATTTGATAAGTTTTACGTAACATTTGACAGAAAAGCACACAAGCTTCAACAGTAAATGTCATGCAAAGTGCTGGGATGCCCAATGGATAATCTGTGCTGTGCCCAGTGAAACACACTGGTTCAAGCTCTCTGGTATAGTGAGAAAAATTAAATATAATGACCTAAAAATCTGTTACAACAACACAAAGGTATTCTTAGCACCTCTTGGTTTAAACTAAGAACAAAGAAACAAAAGTATCATCAATTCTCTGAATTTACTAGAGATATGTTTTCATTTTGCTTCTGGATCACATTTTACATTTCCAGGGATCAGATATGTTGATACTTTATCAGCATGTGTACCAATAACAGGGCGATGTATGTGAAGAGAGAAGCAGCAACGGCTAGCAGGACTAGGGACCAGGGGAACCAGAAACCAAGAGTCCCAAAATTGAACCTGGGGACATATGAACAAAACACAAAAACAAAGAAAAAGATATCACATTCAGTTTGCATGATTAAAAGTTTTTTTTTCCTTCATATATTCATTTGTTTATTCTAAATTCCCTTTAAAAGCAAAACAGGAGCATCATGCACAGTGAGAGCTACTGGAGCAATGTTTCCTCTACAATTGTATGAACCTGGCAGCCTGATAGATGAAGGAAAGACCCGCGAGCCAGCCAGCTTGGAATATATTAAGAATAGATTAACTTAGAATAATATCAGGAAAATCCATTAGGAGATGGGAGGATATGATGCATTCAGCATGCATGACTTTAGGCACAGAAAAGAAGAAATAGATGCAGCACAATGTTTATTTAATACTGCCGTTAGCTAGATTTGTTTGGAGAAGGAGAATTCATGTTTAAATCCTAATTTTGTAAATTATTCTGGGTTAGAATCAGTTCCTGATGCCTACTTGGAGCTTTGATCAATTATTACAGACAATGTTAATAAAACTGGAATATATAAACATCATGTGTTTTCCTTTTATGTGTCTCAAAGTCACTATTGGCTGATACATTTTATAAAATGGAGGTTTCGAGAGTTGGATCGTTTTAATAATCTGTAGGATGATCAGATTCACTTATAGTTTCATCACCTTTATAATACACAACAAATCCAGTATGATGACATAAAACAACAATAAAATGTATAATAAACCTACAACATCGATGAACTAACTGAGAATGTGTGCGTGTGCTTGTCAGCATGTGACTGTGAAACACCCACCAGTCAAAGTCATTGTAGTCATTCTGGGCTTCGCTCCAGAAATAGAGAAAAACAAAACTCAGGAAGAAGGTGAGGATCAGGAGGCCAAAGCTGCCACACTCCACCTGAAACACAGACAGTTTTCTTTTTGGTTTCTCTTCTTTAATTGGTCCCTAACAACTCGAGTCTTTTTAGTGTGCTTCTGTAAATGTACTGTAAATTATATGTACACTGAAAGATGCTTTAGAGGCATGTCTAAACTGTTTGGATGCAACACCGTCTGGCAGATTCAGAGGAAGTCAATCATATTACCTTGTGCATATGGAAGTGGTTATTTCTAAAAGCTGACAACGTATATACACATTTATATATATATATATAGATATATATCTATATATATATAGATATATATATATATATATGGAGAGAGAGAGAGAGAGATATGAACATGCTGACACTTTTTCGTAGAAAAGTTGTGACTAACTGTTGGAGTCAGCAGGCTGAACTGAGGAAAACTAGCTGGGGAATCAATACTGTCTGCACAATCAGCAAACCAACCAAATTTGACACTGTTTATAGATGGTGCTGTGTCCGTATGTTTACCTTGCTGCAGCAGCACTCTCCCGGCTGCGCCCGGGCTCTTTGGTATCGTCTCCATTGGCAGCCGTAGAGGCCAGCCAGGCAGGAGACAAAGGGCTGGTGTTCATACCTGTTACAGGCATTATGAGGCAAGCATCAGTCAACAGAGTTCATACTCATACATTTATATTTTCTAGAGGGTATGCACCTACGTCACTGCTCAACCTAGATGACATAGACACGGTCCTTAATATCACCTTAAAGTAAAGATTGTTGGTCTCAATAAGGATGATTGCGACCTTCTAAAGAATTTGTGGACCGTGGACATTATTAACTGGCCAGAAATCTGTTCTCCTGACATTTATACGTAGCTCTTTTGTCAAATTAAAAATCACAAAGCACACCTTGAAAGACTGAAAGTCTGGCCTAGTCGTACCTCACAGCAACATTTGTCAGCAAAATCTAGGTGTCGAGGACCTCAATCAAAATTTTGGTTGTCCACGGGCAGGTTTGTGCTGACCATTTTTATTTTATTCAAACTTGTATTATAGCATGTACTAAATTATAGTGTAGAATCAACTGTGTAGCACATGTTAAATGTGAACAGCTCAGATACCTCATGGCAGTGCTTCCCAACCCTGGTCCTTAAGGTTTAAAGCTGTGCATGTTTTCCACACGATTCAAATGAATGGGTCAGTTCTTCAGCTCTGTTCGGGCTGATGGGAGACCCATTCATTTGAATCTGGTGTCCTGAGCACAGAAACATGGAAAACATGCAGGGCGGTGCGCCTTGAGGACCAGGGTTGGGAGACACTGCTTTAGGGGAACACTTTTAGCCTCTATCCTGTTTTTTAATCATATCTTTTCTCAATTATTCCCTTGATTTATTATTTTTGGAAAGCATTTGACCCATAAACCTGATGATCAGTGTTAAAAAGGCACATTAGAAGTGTGGTTTAATCAGCTTTAATATCATCTGTTAATGTTACTGTAAACCTTTTCCACAATGCAGACACAAAGCATCACTGTTTTTTCCATTAAGTGCAAAAACATTGTAGTTACAAAGAACTCAAATGGAGGATGAAAACTCAAAAATCTAGGTTTGTCTAAATATTGAAGCCTATAAAAATGACTCTCAATAAAAATCGAACATACTGGACACCAAAGGGCTCACTCACTGACTTTTTGTAAATTTGATTAAAGAAAACCTCAACATTTTTCTGAATCTGTTGGTACGATCGACTGCACAACAGCTCTTTCTCATTTTCAATGTGTCTTCTGTGTTTTTTTCCACTCAAAGTAACAGAGTACACTCATGTCCGATGACATCATGTGCATTCCCTTTATAAACACAGCTGACAAATAAATGGGGATAAAAAACACTGAACCATCAAATGCCACCTGTGGTTTCAGCGAATCTTGGTAAGCAATCCGCCCATTTGGTGTTTTCGCCATTAGATAATGAGAGCCCGTTCTAATATGTTGGTCCAAATTTTCCAACGGGTGTTTAACATGATTGACATATGATGATTTCTATCATTTCGATCCTCAAACATTAGATATTTAGAATGTTTAGATGTTAAGGATGAATGCACTTTAGTGGACGAGACGCCATGTTATGCCAATATGATACAACATAACAGAGCTACCAGCTCCCCACACTGTAGGGGGGGAAGGGTCCCAAATCATGATTTAAGATGTGGTAGCAGCCAGACGCAGCCTCCCTGAGTCTATCTTTCAACTTGTGCTGAAAGAGCGAACTTCAAACCATCTATCAGTTTTTAAATTGTGTTGATAGGCCAAGTAAAACCAGACTTAGGATAAATAATCAATGCCATGCTTTTTCCTGAAGAATGCCATCACGTTTGGAGCAGGAAGAAACTGTGAGAACAGGCTATTCTATGTAAAGTGCTCGCTGTGGTTTTCACAGTATAAAAAATAACTTTTTCCTCTTCGGATTTGCTGTTTTTTGTGTGATTTTAGGTCTAAAGTGTTAAATCAGCATGTCAAAATGAGAAGATAACTATAAAGCCACACATGTGAGGTTGTGATGAAAGAAATTACACCAAGCAAGGCAAAGTTTTTAGTTTTTAAAGTGAAATATAAAGGTAAAATCCAAAGTAAAGGCCTATTATACACGTTTTGGAAGGATCTCTTGAAAGCCATTAACAGAAACAGCTTTACAAGGTCAACAAAAGTTCTAAACATCTCAACTCAAACTGTGAGGTTTAGTTATTCTTAACCCTTCATGTAAATATGAGACTTAGAACAGATTTTAATACAGCACTCACATCTAATAAGCTATGAAGCTGAATCCGGATTTAATCAAATGCTATAAAATAAGGGTTTCATAGAAAGATAGCAGTTATGCTCACTGTTCACAAACATATAAAAAATATAGCACTTTAAATGATGCAGTCAGATTTTGAGAGTGTGACTCATCATTATGTTCAGACAGAGTGTAGGCTGGTGGAGCACCGAACTAACAGTTTTCCATAAGTGCTGCTTCCAAAAAAAAAGTAAAGGTCATCCAGAGTACTGAGGACATTTTGTTAAAGTAGATTTAGCTGCTGAGTACTTTGGTTTTCTTTGAAATAGTCTTATGATGCTTTAAAACAAAGAAAATCATATTAAGCCACAGCGTATTACCAACACCAATGTAAACTATCTTTAAGCTCGTGTAAAAATAGCCTCTCTATACATTTCTAAAGGGTATTTAAAATAACAGCGACTTACTGCAGCATTCATTTATAAAGAAAGCTATTAGAATGAGTTTAAAGGTTGTAAATTCACCCTGTAAGTGATGAAAAGGTCAGTTTCATCACTTACGGGCGCCGATGGTGGTGTGTTTTTCTGTACCTTTGCAGCAGCTGCCGCCGCACCACCTTTAACTTCCCCAGCTTCGGTCTGGTCACGGGCGTTCACTCACCCACGGCCCGGCATCACAGAGACAGAGAGAGGGGGAGACGGAGGAAAAGGGGGGAGGAGGGAGGTTGAGGATGGAAGATAACGAGGCTCCACCCTATCTTCACCTAGCAGGGAAGAAGAAAGTTTGAATCACTTTAAAGATGTTTGCAGGAAAATTAAACCCAGCAGGTCAGTGTGAGTCCTGGTTTTATTCCTGTGCCCTGCTTGAAATAACCCGGGAGATAAAAATGCTCTCACAGAAATATGCGCTGACCCATATTTGACGGTCTTTGCTGAAGATGTGTTACTCATAAGAACTACCACCACAAAAACGAACAAATCTGTAATTTACTGACGCTGTTTGCCAGTTAAATTAAATTAAATTAAATTATACTAACAGGCCATAAAGGGAGTCAGTCAGTCAGCTAGTGTGTCTTTCCAATCAACAACAACATCTTGATACTATCCAAACAATCTCCTTTCGCCGCTTGAAACAACCTGAACAGAGCATTATGTGTTGTTGTGTTGAGAGATTTAGAAGAGGTTTTAACATTTTACAAAACAAGACCTTGATCTTGTATGCCTCAAATGATTTGTCACGCTGTACTTAATACTTTGTGAATAAAACCTTTTAATAAAAGACATTGAGCATATTCAGATTTGCAGATATAAGGTGATTCTAATGACAAATACCTGCTTAATCCAATTTGGGGTACTTGTGTGAAATATATTGTATGTATTCTTGATTTATAGCCAAACTAATCAGTGTAGCCTCGAGTCCAATCCTTGATATTTAATGTTCACAAGAAAGAATCAGACCACCTGGAAACATCACATCTGGGACCATAGCTGTCACTAGCACAGAGGTATAAAGCAGATTCATGTTGTTTACTTAAAGCTTTCTGTTTAACAACAAGAGCAGCAGTGTAGTCTGATAATCATTGTTATGCAACAGCTCCAGTAATCCACTTAACCTAACACCACAGTAATTAACCAATCAGCCAACCAGTGAAGCCAGTGATCTGTCACTCGATTAGTCAACAGGTCAAAAGCTTCAGGGTAATAAGCATTCCCTTCCCTTACATCTGAGACAAAAATAAAGATATTCTGTAACAACCTCAGCGATCTCCATAAACCTTTATTTATGTAAAAATTAAATCAATCGCTAATAGTCATTACAGAGTTATCACTTGTGCTCGATAAGGTAATGTTCTTAAATTTAACTTTGACCCGGATCGCAGAGGAAACCCAGAGAAACAGAGCTCCGTTTGATCCTAATGAATTTCAGACCCAGATGAGTGGCCTGAATATACTTGATGTGGGTCAAACAACAGCTTTGAACAGCGAGCCTGAGTTAACCCATTTAGGCCTAAAACGCCTGGAAAAGAATGCCTGTAAAACCTATGGCCGATTTCAGAAAGACCCCCTAAAACCTGAAGTTTTTCTGGAAATTCAGCAATAGTGTCAACACCTACTAAATGATTGATTTCTCAGACTCTGTAGCAAATAGAAACAAAATTCAAAAAGTATTTGAGAGCTTACACCCGTGGCTTTCTTTGGAAATTGAGTTTATTTACATACACCTTCACGAAAATAGAAAATGTAAAAAGTAAAGTGCAGGAACAGCACTATTTTTAATTAAAAAAAACAGTAATAAAATAAAGTAAAAAGTAAAGTGCAGGAACAGCACTATTTTCAAATCAAATAAAATTTAATTTTATATTTAAATTATTTATTTATCTATTTATTTAATCGCCAGTAATCTCTTCGTACTGGCAGCACAAGGGGCCCATACACATTCCAATAAACGTTTCCATCTCCGGCACAGTTACGTGTGACCACCTTGCCATCTTTGCTCGAGCTGGAGTCTGAAGTACCTGGTCACTGTATCTATTCGTCTCGGAAACGAGATGCGCCCAAAGCTCCTCAGTAAAAATATGATTAAATGCCTGCAACGGTGTGGCATCTGCAGGAAAATCGACTTTCACCCCTGGTGTGCGGTTGAAATCTCTCCGTCGATTACGGTGGTAATTGTCACTCTTCCACTCACATTCAAACCCTTCAAAATCATCCTCGTCGTTATCGTCATCTTTAAACATATGTGCTAGCCATAAATCTCCATCAATTGGGTCAGCACGTTCATCAGCATCATCAAAGCGAAGAAACTCTTCACAATCGCTACCGTCTGAACTGTCTTCCCACTGAAAGTCCTCCATGCTTGTTCGATGTAACTTAACTTCAAAACAATGTCACGAGGAACATGACGACACTCTCACGTGTCTGTTATAATGCATTTCATTGGCGCAGAGGTCAATAATTGGTTCAAAACAACCCTTATACAGGAAAAAAAAGACGTGTACGCTTTCCCGGGCCTTAATGGTAGAATAACGCAACAGCGCCCCCGGCTTTTAAAGGTAGAAATGCGGCAACGCTTTCCCGGCCTAAATGGGTTAAGCATGAAAAGGTCAGCTAAATTACTCAAAATGGTTTCCATTACAAAAACTTTATTGACCAGTGAATGAACTGGTTTTGTCATAAATTTTGTGATATAGAGCATTGGTAATCGTTAACCCAACGTGAGGTCATCATTTGCACCGTTGTATAGATGTTAAGGTGGTAGATTGTTAGCACAGTGGTAATGTTAGTCCTAAACACACCATTGTTACATTAATGCATTATGTTGATGTCTGAATGTGCATGTTGTTTGACTCTTAAATAATCAAAAAGTTACAAAAAATTAGTTTTTCTGTAATCACAGTACACTGCTCCACTAAAAAAAACATTCATTTGTAGTTCTTGAAGTTTCAACCATCAACAGTTTATCTGAAGACTGATTAAATCTCCTGACAGCAGCACTGCAACCTCACACCAAACACAAAAACTACATTATAGATTAGTTTGTCTATTCTACACTTTTAAACAAATATCAGTAATCCTATTTTACCCGCCGAGTTAATAAAAAACTTTTATTTTGCTACGTAAAATAAAAAATTTTGTTGAAAAACATTCCAACTAATCAGATTTTATTACATGATCATCTTCTTCAGTTAATTTCTGTTCAGTGTGTCTCTCTTTCTGTCGTTCTCTCTGTAATAGCAAATAGCAACATTTTGTTTTCTAATTTTCTTAAAGGAATTCTTTATGAATTCCCTCATTGCACCTTCTTTTTCTGCAACCTTTTAAAGGTACTTGCCCAGAAAGAGTGAGCATCAGCAGCTGTTAATGTGGACACAGCAGCTGCTTCCACACCAGAGGCTTACACAAAATATAGCCTACCTTTGAATAGAAACTCTCCAGAAATATGTGCTTCACTACTGTGCTGAATCAAAGATGTTTAAAGGGCTTAAAGCGATATGTTTTAGAAGCCAACACACAAACAATCAAATTTGCTCTATCAAGCAAAACAGGTTAAAGGTGCCTTTCACAGTCTCCTTTTCGTGCTCATTAACTCCTAAAGACTCACAGGCCTAAGAGGATTAAGGCTTTAAATTAAGACGTGTAGACGTTCAAAAAACAATATCAGATGGCACACCTCTCTGACTTCCAGTGCGTACTGTTCCCGTTGTGTTCAGGGATTAAGGTCAGATTCTTTCTATAGAAAAATGTAACAGATGCATTGTGTTTTTGTACCAAATTAAAGTCATCCAACTCATTATCTGTTTCTTTTTTCTGTGCCAATGTAAGTGTAGCTTGTATTTACTGTTTTCTGTGACCTGGATTTAAAGTGGGTCAGATGTAGGACAGGTGGTGACATGAAAAGATAAATTACATTCTTTTTTTTCCCTCAGAGCAACTAATAAGCAAGTACGTCTCAAATTTAGGATGAGACAGCTGTGTTCCAAGCAAGCAAATTGGCAAAGATGAAAAAAACAAAACAGATGTTCCTTAACCACTGCATTTCCCCTGTCAGTCTATCATCTTTGTTTCTTAAAACATTTTTTTTCTCTTTGTCTTTTAACATTTACCTGGTGGTAACCGCTGACTCTGCCCACACACATTTCTATTTATACATCTATATATTCAGCACCTCTTTCCTCAAATTCAGTAGCACCTCTTCAACCTTAGCCTGAATAAGGAGAAAGTTCCAGTCCTGTGGAAGACTAAAAAAATCTAATGCAGAGTCTATTGTCAGAGTCGCACCTTTCAGGACCCACTACAGTTTGCTTATCGTCCTATCGTCTTCAGCGAGACCCCTCTCATGTGGACAAAGCCGGCAGCACGGTGAGGATCATGTTCTCTGATTTCTCCAGTGCTTTTTAAATACAATACATCCTGCACTGTTATGTAAGAAGCTGGGGAATACACCTGGTTAAATACACCTGTCTGCATCAAATTTTTCAAACAAACGATGGCGGGACACCTTGAGAACTCATTTTTGCAATTGTATATGCAGTTCATGGAGATGTTACTTAACGGTGCGTCTTGCTGCGTGGGAAACCGAGCTCTCCCATCTTTCTCGCCAGCCCTTCCAGCAGATGTCCATCTTTCACCGTCCCCGACATGTGGCGGTAAATAACGTCCTCTGCTCGGGGGCTGAGGAGCTCGCGGACCTCCTTGTCTCCCCAGTTGGCCATATTAAAAAATGTCTCGAACTTGATGTAGGCTAAAACAGTGTAAAACTTGTCCTCACCTGTCGCTGTTGTTCTGAATCAGCTGTCCATTCTGTCTTTTAAACTCCTCACGTCACGCCCACGTCCGACCCGCGTCGATTGTGTTCACATCAAACTCGGCTCGGCAAAAAGACTAGGGTCCGACGCGGGTCGAAAGGCGAGTCGAGTTGACGCGGCAGCCCGGGTCGGCAGTGTGAACGCAACAGCGGACACGCTAAATTCGCGAATTAAACGCGGGTTATTCGGCAGTGTGAAAGGGGCTACTGTCTCCATCCAGGGTGAAGAGGTGGTTGAGGAATACAGATACTAGGGGTGTGCAAAATAATCGTTATGACGATGCATCACGATTCTAATTTTCGCGATCTACTGCATCGATTCTTGACGCCAAGAATCTTTTTTTTTTTTATTATTATTTATTTATTTATTTATTTTTTATTTTTTGGGGGGGGCTTTTTATGCCTTTAATGATAGGACACATGCAATTGATGCATTTCGCTGCAATGGATATTTGCAATATTTATTTAATTTTTTTATAGTTTTATAAATCCTATGCACTTTTTGTGATGAGTGTGTCCAGTAATAGTAATATTTGTGTCCAGTAATTTTTGTTTTAATGGCAATACCTCCAAAAGTTGTTTCAATAAATACAGTTATGAATTGATTTGCTTTGAGTTATGTATCAATTGAAGACACTATCCAGATCATACACAGCAGTCAGCCACTGGTAATGGCTGTATTTTTTTTTTAGTATGTTCAGTGAAAATATCGCAATGCATCACGATGCATCGCAATAATTCAAGTATCGTGATGCATCGTGATGGTATCGCATCGTGGCATGTGAATCGTGATTCGAATCGAATCGTGACTTCTTTGCCAATACCCACCCCTAACCGATACCTGAGGGTTCACCACCACCGCAGACTGGACTGGAGATGCAACACTGAGAATGTCTACAAGATGGGACTCAACAGACGGTACTTCTTGAGAAAGCCAAGGTTAATTCTCTACAAGTCTGTGGTGGAGAAAACAGTCTGCTCTGCAGCATCAGGGACAGCGTCTCATGGTATAATGAGCTCTGCAGTGTACAGGAGAAGTTATCGTGTCATAAAAGACTACAAGTTTCTCACCTATGTAGCACCACAGTTTGAGGGGTCGTGCAAACCCAAAGCAAACACAGAGAACAGAAGATATAACAGATATAGTACTCTGGGCACCTTACAGTATGAACCAGCTGTGGGAACATTGCCATATGTGTCGCTCTCTGAGGAAGTCTCAGTACCTCCAAACAAGAGTGCACACGGTATGAGTAAGTACAGAAGCTCTTTAAGTAAATACACAAATTCAGGGCACCTGAAAATCATTGACAGAGTAATAAACAACATGGTTGTTGTTATGGTGGCACGTTTTTATATTATATTATATTTACATTCTCATGTTTGAACACAGATAATCATCTAATCAGCAAAATATTCTAGTTATTAACACAAAAGAGAATAATTTGGCTTTCGTTTGCAGAAAACTTGCTTAGAACATTTTTAATCATTTTCTGACATTTTTGCAAAAGAGAATTAATCTTCATTAATTAAGAAAATCATAATTTCATTGATTTCTAGAGGTCTAAAAACAATATTCATTTTACTGTTAATCCAATCAAACTGAAACAATTTTCCCCCCTAATCATGATGTTTAAAATAATCCATCAAAAAAAGCCAACTTTGAAGTTATTTACAGAGAAAAGACTACGAATATAAAACAAGATTAAATCCTATTTAGTCTACAGGGAGAGTCGATGTGCAGTGGAAGCAGAAATATATCTATTAACAACTCTGGATAATTATAAAAAATCTGCTTACTCTAAGCATAGGGACCTGTAATGAGCCAGGAGATCATGAAATGTATGTTTTTCACAACTGTTCCAGTTTCTAAAAGTCTTGTTCTACTTTCCAAAAGGACAGATTGTTGAGAAAGTGTTCAGAGAGAAAAGTCTACTTTGTGAGTGCTGTACTAATTAAACAGTAACTGACTGACTTACTGTTTTATATGGGAAAAACAATACAATGTATGATTAGCTTAAAATGTACTGTGGAGAGTTGAACGAGTTGATTCAAAAGTCTTAAGTTTCCTTTGTCCTAAAACTTGTCTCATCCTTAAAAATAATGGAAGACGTGCCCTCTGTGTTACCGAGCAGAGAATCATGTTTCTCTATTGGTGCTCTGGCTCTAACCAGCATTACACCTGGCCATATAAACGTGAACAGGGAAACCCAAAACCCACACAAAACAGTCAGTAGTGTCATTGTTAGGTATTTTTTTTTGCTGTTTTGTCTGAGTAGTTGAAAGATGATCCGAATGCAAGCTTCCTCTTTTTATATTACAAGCATCTTTCTGGCTTCAAACATCCCACTCAGCAGTTAAAAGCTGCGATGCATCAACCGCAGACCAGACTAACCAGGTTCAGGTTCATAGGAACACTAACTGTCCAGATATTTTATCTTTATGTGATGTAGGACACTGAGGGAGTTGGTAGAGAAAAGGTTGGCAGTCTGTCACGTTTCACTTGGCTGCTCAGCTCCATTACATCTGACAGGATCGCTGACTGCTGCGTATCCCTGCCAAGAATAAAATTATAACCCAACAGCATGCAGTATAACAGGAAATGTGGCACCTATTCACAGGGACCATTCTCTTATTGCATCCTGGGAGCCTGGAGGCTACTGCAGGGCAAGTCTATTGTCAGAGTCGTTCATCGTTGATTACACAGTAAGTAGGGACAGTTGGCAAGAAATCTGGCATTACAATTAAAAACGAACAAATCTATTTTTTTTTTTTTTTATGTATATCATGTCATAAACCAAGGCTTAAATCTATCTTAATTGACATGAATTCATTTAATTAATCACACTGCATCATTTACAACCAAAAATCAGAATAAGTTTGGAGGGTATAAAAAAACTAAAAATGTTTTGATGCCTAAACGTAACCTAATGAGTAGAAGAAGCACATCTAAAAGTGCATCAAAACTGCAATCGAAGCCTGGCTGTTGGTTATGGATCCTCACCGACTTCTCATTGATCTCCTGCTCACCTGCTAACTACTTCAAAATTGGTTTAAGCGATCATGGATGGCTGCTCAATCTGCCAATTTCCCTCGGATAGGAGCCATTTGTCTGTGACCTCTGAAATATGTCGACTACAAGATAAAAGGGATTTAAATCTTGTTGTAGTTTGAGTAAAATGTGGTTAGATTTAAAAAGGGTGGTGGCATTTCTGCATCTTGATATTATGTTTGTTTCTCTGAATAACAGAGCTTTAAGTCTTATTTGTGGATAAGATGATGTATTGGGCTCACGAACAGCGGTCTTCAGAAGTTTGAGGTCATAGAGCAGTATATGTAATATTACATTTGCTGCTGTATTAAGGTTTAAAACATTAAATATTAAACCTTGAATCTTTAAAAATGTTTCCAAGTGACAAACTCAAAAACTGTCAGATTCACTGCCTGTATGCTCAATTTAAATAGCTCTTTGGCAACTTTTGTTTAATCTGCTAAACAAAATAGTAGCAGTAAGACAGATTTGAATCTATAGGGAGTTTATGAAGTGCTCTTTAAATCAGTCAATTAAAGCCTGATGTTCCTGAGCAGCTGCACAGCTGTGGTTTTAAAATGTGAATGAATGTGCACAAGATCAGATTAAACTTTAATGGCCCCTTTAGGGAAATGGAGTATTAGATGTAATGTAAGACGGGTCAGTGCTGAGAATTATGTAAAATAAAACAGCCAGTAGCCCAACTGTTGCAGAAAATAGACACAAAGACTTCCACTCATGCATGGGAAATTACAAAAGGGAAATGTAAATAAAGAACTGAGTTATCGCAGTCTCAAAGTGCAGCTCTTTTTGGTTTAGATTGACAGATCCTGGAGCTAAATGCAATTTGTCCCAGACTTTCAAGGTGAAAAAAGGAACTAAAAACACAGCTGAACGTCAGACGCAAAGTTCTGGAGGCAGCTTTTACGGTTTAAGTTCATCCCATCTTTCAGTGATGCAGCAAAATCCACACAAGAATGAAAAGAAATACTGCAACTGAATGAGGTTAAAGATGTATGTTGTTTATCTCTGATACAGAGAGCCTGTTATCACTGATATGCAGATGATATTCAGTTATATATTTCTTTTAATTTAAACCCAATGATGTTCTTAAGGTACAGACCTTGCTCAGGTGCTTGTTTTGTCAACATCTAGTGTTTAGTCAACTATTGTAGGACGTCCACAGCCAGAAAGTAGTCAAAATACTTAGTATCAATGTTCTGCATGTATAATTTCTGCATCTAAGTTGATAGATTTGTTCAAATAAAATTTTTTGCACAGTTCAGCAGAGCTGGTGTCAGATCGGTCAACGGTCCCAGTGCTCATTTTCTCACAATCACAAACCATAACTTCATATAATTGATGTTCTTTAATATTATTCCTTGGCTCTGTGATAAATAATACATTTGGTCTCTGATGTGACATACTGAGAACAGATTCCTACAGATTATTTCAGGAATCTTATAAGTTTAGTGCAAGCCACACAGTGTGTGACATGGACCACATTATTATTATCATTATTATGTTTGATGTAGGTAAACTGTAGAACAAAGTCAATCAAAATAATGCCTTCTGTATCGTTGCCTATGATGCAGGACTGACTAATCCTGAATTTGACTATTTGGTTTAAAAAACTTTTTAAAAAAGCCATCTTTGCCCCTGCAATATAAGCCTACCATTTTAGATTTTATAGTAAAATTAAGCATTTAGTTACAGCTCGTGTGTGTTAGGCCAAGATGCCTGTTTGCTTACATCCAAACCCCCCTCTCACTGTATCAGGAGCTATGGCGACAGCTCGCCTTGTCCTACTTACAAACTGCCTGAAACCATGGTAACCAAGGCTAGGTCTCAGGACAGTATAAAACTTATTGCCCCTCTTATTTCTCTGGCCTTTCCTCCTTGTCGATCCTTAATGAGGTTGAAGGCTTTTTTCCTTTTTTAAGGTCTGGTTTGAATAAGTGTCGGGTTTCCAGTGTCACCTTCTTATTTAAACTGAAGGTGTTTTTAGTTTTCACCACAATCTCGGCGTCAGAATCTAGATTCCTCAATTCTAACTTTCTCTCTGGGTGGTTAATTAATATGTAATTGTGACATTTGTGGATGGCGATTTGGCCCTTAAAAAAAAAAAAAGATACTTTCTGCATCATGATTAGTTTTGCTGTCCTGATATGTGTATAATGATCTAAATGTTTCAGTCAAGAGTAAAATTAACATAAAATCAACATAATGGCTGAGCATTTCCAACTGCACTGCACCAATAACAGTCTCCAAATCAATTACTCAGAGATTCATATTTCATCAGTAAATAACACACACAGTCTGTTACAAAGATTCATTTCTATATTCACTGATCCTTGAACATACACGAGGCAAAAGTGTGCAGTTAAATCTTTACTTCTTTGAAGGATAAACTGATTATTTTAATGGAAAAAGAACATCTGAAAAGGTAATATTGATCCACAGCGATCAATGCCCAGATCATCAGAATGGGTACACTGCAACACGATGATGCTGATTAACGGAGAAACTGAAAGTAATAATATAAAATAATCATGAAATAAAGAAACCCTCAAAACTAACCGGACGCCAACAACACAAATATGCAACATAACCATCTTGGGAGCCACTGTGTGCATGAATATTTGTGAGTAGATACCACAGACCAACAGAAGAGTGATACTTTAGACATACAGATGGAGAGACTGTACGCATAAAACAATACAGGCCTCTGTATCCACACCAGTCAGCTCACTGCTGCTCACTCATTGTCCAAACACATCACACCATAGTACTCAACAACACATCAACACCAACACTAACAACAGGCGTGAGCTTTTGGCAAAGTTTAAAACAACACTCATTCTTCGTGGAACAAATGAAAACAAAACTAATTCTCAATTCTGGCTATGAAGACTAAAAGAGCATGAAGCACTTCTGACTTTCAGTAACCACCTCATTATAAGCTGCCATGAGTCCGTTTGCCTGATATGGACAACAAAAATACAGTAGTAAGACGATCTAGACTTCTTCTCACAGTAGATCAACATCTTTCCATCAAACTGCTCTTAATGTGTTGTCATCATCACAGACATGAAACAGCCTCAATGAAAAGGAAATTACAGATGATGTTTTAATTACTTTTACTGCTCCAGTGGGAGATAACCCTGCGGGAATATTCATTCCTTGTGATAAAACCAATTTAATTAAGCTGTAAAGAAAATTAGAATAACACATTAACCATCACATAACCATATCAAAACAATAAAGAGATGAATTCAGATTCCGAAACCTGATAAATGATGCATGTCTCATTTTGTTTACTATTCTTTACTGTGTCCTGGGGGAAAAAAACTACAGTCAAAACCATAAAAACTACAACTATAAACTTAGTACATCTATCTATTTGAGATGTTAGACACAAGGATGGGTTCAGAAGGGGTCTGATTTTTATTTCCCTGACAGAATGTAAATGAGATGCCTTCTGGCGAGTCACTCGATTCAACCTACTGTGCTGCAGACATTAGACACAGAAAGACAACTGAAGCTAATCTTGTTATCTTGTGTTGTAGGCATTATTCTTTGAATATTAAATTTCCCCCCAAACCAATACACTCCCAAATCATCCATAAGAAACCACCCTAACAGACTGTTCCACTATCGTTAGAGGCTGAAAGCAGGAAAATGTTCAAAGTCAACATGACCGGACGACCATCTCAATCCTTGTTACCGTCACAAATAAATGTAAAAAAAATGTATTACCATAATAAAACTAATGCTGTCTAAACTGTGTCTAAATGTGCTGCCATTGAACAAAAAAACAATCACAACAAAGTGATGTTTGCTACAGGTGTGGGTGAAAGGTGCGGCTATGTGTATATTCATACGGTTCGAACATACGATACAACTTTAACTTTATTTTTATAGCACATTTAAAAACAACAACTTTTGACCAAAGTGCTTCAGAGGCTCGGCAGGTGATAAAAACTATTTCAAAATTACAATAAATACATGGACAAGCCAAGATGTCTGGGCTCAACTGAAATGAAAGCCAAAGAGAAAAGGTGGATCTTGAGCAAAGACTTTTAAGTAACAACGTTCTGGCCAGGAACCAAAAAAGCTTGGCCACCCTTATTTCTGTGCCTGGATCTGGGAACATCTACAAACATCTGGTTTGATGACCTCAGGGCTCTAACTGGGGCGTGGATATGTAAAAGCTCAGATAAACTAACAGGGTCCACCCCATTTAAAGCCTTAAAAGGAAGCAATAAAATCTATTCTGAAAGGGACGAGGAGCCAGTGAAGTGAAGCTAAAACAGGAGTGATGTGTTCACGCTTTTATGTCCCAAGGAGTCGAGCAGCCATATTCTGGATTAACTGTAACCACCGAACAGCTGTTTGGATTAAGCCCGCACACAAAGAACACAAACAGTCCAACCAAGTCGTCACAAAAGCGCTTTCTCAAAATATGGTTTGACTTTAGTCGGCTGTCTAAACTGATAAAAATTTGTCTTAATCTGCCTGTCAAACTTAAAAGCACGATCAAGAATAGTTGTTTATCTGATCAGGATGACCAAAAACCACCACCTCAGTCTAACTTTCATTGAGACAGAGAAAATTAAGATTCCAGCAGGTTTTGTACAGATTTGTCATCTTTTTTCATTGTTATTAAACATGAATTGCTGTATGTGTCTTGTGGAGGAAAATAATATAAATTATAATGTAAAAGGGAGCGCCCAAACCCTTCAAACAGCAGAATCATGAGCCAGATTACACTGCAAATCCTAAACAAATAATTTCACAAAAACTACGAGACACCTGGATCCTGGTATACAGGAAACTCTTTATATAAAACACTTATAACCACTTAAGCCTGCCTTTTCGCTAGTTTTATTCTATGTGCAATCATTGTAAATAAAGACAAAACATCTTCATTACATGTAGGATATGACACGTAAAGTTCTGTCAGCACCATTCACAACAAAAATAACATGGTGTATTTATTTGTTCAATCTGAGAGCCAGCTTATAGGGCGTGAAACTAATTCAAAAGTAAATGTGGGACCTTATATGTGAGATGTGTAAGATGTGGTGTAACTTCACTCGAATAGCAGTTATCTTAGTAAAGCAGTGACATGTTAGTAAGAATTACACGTTGGTAGTAGAATGTATGAAAGACTACATGATTTGAGTAGCAGTGGTACATCAGTGATGTAACACTCAAAAGCAGCTGTGGAGGGGGGCGTGGTGCATCAGGTGCAGAGGAGAGGTGGAGAGGTGGGAAGAGCTCAGAGGACAGTGGGAGGGGAGATGATTGGCACACCTGTACATCGTCGGCTAATCATTCTCCCCTTTATCAGTAGCGTGCTGGTCCAGGCGGGAGGAGGATGACAGGATCGAGAACGAGAGCCAGAGACGGAGTGACGTACAAACCAAGCACACGGAGGAGCTGGAGTTCACCTGCTGCCGTTCTGGCTAGTAACCTCGATCATTACATAATAAAAACAAGTCTAAGTAAACACGGTCTCTGCTCATGTGTTGGGTGAACCCACAGTGACACGGGAATTGTTACAGCAGCATAATGACAATAATAAAAAAACGACAAGTGGCGTGCCAACGACCATACCAGACAGATCAAACAGGCCAATTCTTTCTAAATTCCACAAAAGCTGAAGATATAAAGATCAGATGACATAATTGCTTCGTATAGCCCTCTGTAACACCTTTCTGATCAATGTCCTCCATATCATAATGCTTTTCACGGCACATTTGTCACTTCGAGCTGGAGAAATTTGTCTGCTTACCTGCCACAGAAAGCAAGATTTTAAATGCCAAACTAAGACAGGATGACATCAGATAACTAAATGTCAGTCGGTAATGTCTGTGAAACTATCCTCCATAGATGCAAAAATGCAGTTATACTATAAGTAATTATCAACATATAAAAGCTGGAGCCTTCAGACACTTTTTAATTACTCTCCTAATTGATGATAAAAACTATCGTATAGGTAATCAAACCTCTTTAGTTTCTATATGTAAGAAATAAAGATTTATAAACTGACCTTAACTGGGTGATAAATCCATAAATATACAGAATGTATCTAATGCACCTCCATTAGAGCTGATCCAATAACAGGACTTTTGAGTAGCCTGTAATCTTGAAATAATTTACTGATATGAAGAGTCCTATAAGTAAACTTCCAGAGGTTAAATTCCCCATATAGCAGGGAACACCATCAATCCTAATGTGCGCAATATTATATAAACCAGATTAAAAGTGAAAGAAATTTAAGCCCAACACTTTGAGAGAGATTGACATTATATGGCAACATTTCAGCTGCTGACACAACTGTCTCTATCCAATTAGATTTTTTCAAAAAGCAGCTAAAATCCTTATAAAATGCAAACTGATTAAATCCATCACATCAACAAACAAGGAAGACTAAAGAACAATTTTACTCATATGTTAGGTTTCATTTTAATTCGTTATATCCAACTTATAACGGCCTAATAGTATTTTGAAAAGAGCTTAATGGAGTCTTTTATTAAACTAGGGTTTACTAGTGGGAACAGCTAAACAAATTGAGCAGTATGCGCCGCAGTGATGTTGTTCAGTATAAAAAAGCTGAGCCACCGGGACGCTATGTATGTCCTGCAGCGACTGAATTTACCTTTAAACGTGCCTTTTAGTTCAGTACGTTCAGTACGTTCAAGCCCGATATTTAGTTTCTAACGTACCTGACGAAAAATAGGCTAAACACAACGTAAAAGACACGAAAATGCCCTACCAAAAGGAAGTTTGTTCTCTGGTCGACTGCCCGTCCACACCGTCAATTTTCTTTCGTCGGTTTATGACGGTTAGTTTTTAAAAACGTTCTGAGTCACGAGCCGTGTCCCGCAGTGGTCTCGTGCAGCAGAGCAACCTCCCAGCTCCGACTGTGTGATGACACTGAGCCGGCTGCGGAGAGGGGGGCGCATGCACGAGGAGTCCGCTAGAGGCTCCAATCAACCTGTTGCCTACGTCACCGCAGCGAGTTCTATTGGTAAAATAACGTTGTTCCTGTAATGTTTACGTAGCACCATCCATTTTCTTTACCTACTTAATCCAATTTAGAGAGGGGGGGTATACCAGCTGTCATTGGGCGAGAGGCGGGGTACACCCTGGACGGGTCGCACAGACAAGCGAGACACACAAACATGCACACTCACGCTCACTCCTATGGAGTATCCGGAAAGAACCCACCCACGCATACACGGGGAGAACATGCAAACTCCACACAGAAGTGCCCCAGCTGGGAATCGAACCTGTGTGCTAACCACCACACCACATGTGGCACACATTCATGTAAATCGCTTACTTTTTCCACCTAAATCCTGATCTCTATTTATGTTAATCACATAGAAAGATAGCAATTTATAGGAGTTATTTTATAATGTTAAAGATAGATGAGTCATGAATATATATATATAAAAATTATAATATTCTGACACACATCACGTCAGGGTATGAACTAAGGACTGTACATTTGATCCTTTGATGAAGCAAAAATGGGACTTATTTCCATTTAAGTATTTCACATAATGTCAAATTAAATAAGAATGGCTATTAGAATCCAAATGTCTATAAATACTTCACTGTGATCACAAATTCTGCTTAATTCTGTTATTTTTTCAGCAGCTGAACAAATAATGCTGATGGAGCTGTATGAGGATTTTAAAAGTGTCATCACCAGAAAAGGTAATAAAGCTGCGATCAATAAAGCGAGAGAAACGGCATGGCTAACAACTGCAGACAGACTAAATGCGTAAGTTATGAAAGTTTCATGCCATTGTCAATTGTTACACATTTATTTTTACTGTCCTCATGTGTTTATGCTCTCCTCTTTGTGTTATAATGCGTTTACATAAAGCATGCTGAATTGTCTCTGTATGAGATGTACAGCACACATATACTGGCCCTGCTCACTTTATTAATAACCCAATAATCAACACATATCATCATACTTTGTGACTATATTATCGTGAGTGTGTGACCCAGATATTATTTTTTCACTGTTACATCTCAACAGGAGCAATCTTAACAGCCAAAAGCGTACCTGGCAGCAAGTGAAGGTAAATAGCCTTTGAAGAAATGTGTTTGTCCAATAAAGAGAGCACCAAACTAGATATGGAATACAAGAAACTGAAAATAAAAAAGATCACGCCAGAGATTATGAAACTGGAGAGGGATGTTAGTATGAATTCAGATAAAGGAGAATTTTGTGTTGTGAACTGTATTTAATTCTGTTTTTTTTCCACAGCTTGAGAAACATGTAATAATAATTAAACAATTCAACACAACTTGAACTCAAACTTGTCATTATTGTACGGTTCATGCAAAGTGTTAGAAATGTGTTTTTACATTTATATTCAGTGGGATGCCATGACCTAACGTGTGGAAAGTTATAAATCATCTCTGTCCATTTAGCCTTCTTACACTTGCTCTGACTTAAACCGCTTCTGTGTCAATGCTAAATTATGAAAAGAGGTCACAACAATAAGGATCAATGGAAATTTGTGACTTCTAAACTCTTCATAGTCACATCCTGCACAACACACCCTAACTCCTGAACATTATCACCTGCTCCAGACCATTACCATCTACAAGCATGTTTTGAATTGAATTGAATTGAATCCCCACCACTGTTTTGATTATGAATTGATTAAAAAAAAGGAGCAGGAGTTTCTTTAGAAACCAGATTAGCCAGAACTATCGAGAAAAGCCTGGCTTTCCGCTAATCCAGCTTCGTGGAACACCCCTCTGGTGTGATCGCACATTAAGGCAGGTTTTATTTTTTTATTTATTTTATTTTTTAATTTAAAAAAAATAAAATTGGGGGGGCTTTTGTGCCTTTAATGGATAGGAAAGTTAAAAAAACAGGAAGCAGGGGGCAGAGAGAGGGGGAACGACACGCAGCACAGAGCCGTCCGATGTGGGACTCAAACCAGGGCCAGCTGCAGCGAGGACTATAGCCTCTGATCATGCTGATGTTAAAAGTGTGTTTGCACAACAAATGTTATGGCAATTTCATTCAAATGGCAGCACATTTAAAATAAAACCAATAAAGGCTATACACTACTTTTGAATTACTTTTTGGATTTTGCGTACAAATACGATTAATCGTGATTAATCAGGGAAATCATGTGATTAATTAGATTAAAATTTTTAATCGTTGCCCAGCCCTAGAATAAACTAAACCGCAGGTATGTTCTTAAAACACTGATCAGCATGTAGAGTCTTTAGATGAAATTCTGCTCATACTTTATCAGCGTCCTGGATAATATCATGTAGACAAAAACTAAAGTTTCTGTACAGATTACAGTGTCGGTGTGTATGTGGGTGTAATTTCCACCCCGGTTCTGTTATGTAACGGTCAAACGCTGCACGATTCAGCGCGAAAACAGAGGCAGAAAACAACATTAAACACATTGTTTTAGATTAGTGGAAGTTCTGCGCTGTGATTGACACGAGTGATCATTCCCCACCGTCACCAGAGAAGAAGACATTTACAGACACGAGGAAACGTCAGGCTACAGCTGGCTTTGCATAACCACTGCCAGGACTGTTCTGATCCCAGTTTCACTTCCACAAACTCATCGGCAGCACAAAGTCTTTGTTTAAAGGCACATTTAAAAAACAATGCAGAGCACAGACACAAGTGTCCAAAAAGAATAAAGATATAAGAGATGAGCACTGCAACAGTTAAGAGGCAGCATATCTGAACACAGAGATCGGTGGAGCCTTTGTTTATAATGCTGTTTGATGCATCAAAACTTCAGTATAAAGCAACACTTTTTATTTCCACTGTCTGTTAATAAGAGGCTTCAACAGAATCATTGTAGAAACAGACAAAGGCAACGCAGAAAAGGTGTAAAAGACTAGAAAATAATCAGATGAACTCTTGGTTTGGTCTAAATCCAACAATTAAAGTACTTCAAAGAAGAAGAAGAAGAAGAAGAAGTTCAGTTAGGAAACATGTTCATAAAGTGAAGAAGAAGAAAAACAGCAGTGCTTCTGGTGCACTTAGAGGAGAAAAGACTCCTAAAATAGTAAAGAATTGAATTAAAGAAGTACTGGGCTAAGTTTATCATCAATGTCTGGAGGTAATTAATTTGTAGTTAAACAAGGAAGTAACTCCTTTTTAAAGCATCTCCTTTGCTTCTGTACAACATCAAACACACGAGGGGAAACTTTTCCTTTTTAAGGTTTAATTTCAGTCTGATACCAGAAACTTTTAACCTTCCTGAAGACATGATTTTGCTCTCTAATCCTGACCAGATTTAAGTCCCACTGTAGTTTGAAGACAAAGGTTTTATTCAGCAGAGACATGTGGAGGCTCTGATGCAAACTCAGGTAAATCCATTCATTCATCTATTTTCTATACCAGCTTAACCCAATTCAGGGTTGTGGGGTAAAGTTACACAAGTCGGCTTATTTCATTCAAAACTCCTGACCTGCACTGAAAGGTGAAAGGTCAGGTTGGGGTTCATTCTACTCGAATTTTGAACCAAATCTTAGTCCAGAAAGAAAATAAGCCAAACTACATTGCTGTCAAAGCCGTTTCCACAGCTAAGAATTCATTTAAATAACAGGTATGAAGGCGCCGTGGCAGAGACGAATGCTACATGCACACACAGAGAAAGCATCAGACTAACTTCTAAAAGGACCTCGAGATAAAAATGTTTTGTCAGCTGCTGTTTCCAAGGTGAAGAGGAGGAAACCTTGAACAAGAGACGGAGCTGCTCCGAGCTGGGTGTGACTGGTCAGAGTATGAATGTAAAGAAAAGAAAAGAAACAGACAGATAAAAGGTTAGAGTGACGGACAGAAAGCACAGATCCATCCAGACTTCGCTCAGATATCAGAGCCGCAGTGGTCGTCCTCTCAACTCTGCTTATGCAACTCCTACGCAGAGCGTTGCCAAGGAGACGCGGCGCCCCGTGAAACACAATGCATTAAATCTGGTGAATAAGGTAAGGGTCGCCAAGGTAACACTACAGCGGCAACCTGTGCAGCAGATGCTTAGTTACCACACTATATGAGTGAGGACAGCCAGAAACTGACATCTGCTCACTCAGTAATCGACACACACACACAGAAAAACCGGAGCATCCCTCACTTCCTGCATCGTTTCATCCCAACCTGTGATCTCCAAACACCTCAGTCACTGCCAGAAATATCACACACAGATTTTTATTGGATAGCTTTTCCAATATTTATACAGGATGTCATTTGATTTCAGGAAGCTGAGCAAAAAAACAGCTCCTAACTTTAACACTTCTGAGCGAAGGAAAGGTTATTCTGTGATGCATGAAGGGAAAATAGAGGTTCACAATTAATCATTTATTGGATTTTAAACCTATAAAGGTACAATCTAAAGGGCCTGCACACTCATCTACTTAATTTTTGGTTCTTTCACCTGCTCCGTATTAGTTAAGTAGAGTAAAAAAGATCTGCTCAGTTGTGTAATTAACAATGTGACACCTGTCCAACAGATTCGATTTGAATCACTTCAGGACTCCAGAGAGCTTCAGCCTGTGTATTTCTAATACAGAAAGACTCAAACTTATCCTGGGCTGAGTCAGAGCGGTGTTGGGGACAAAAGAAAGATACTGGTTTGTGATCGTCTGTCATCTGTGCATCGACAAGCTGACCGTGAAGTCCTGCACAAGATATTCAGCAAAAAGGATCCGTCCATTTTTCTTTTCATCAATGATCTGTCACAGTTCATCTTTCCCGTCTCCCCTCCTATCACTCTGCCAGTAATTTTCCACTCACCTGCCAGCCACTCCCACATAATCAGCCCAGCTACTCTCACCTTTGCCGGATTGTTCTACTGCATCCATCCAAGACTTTCCAGCGTTCATGACCTGCCTGATCTCTTGTTGCCGACCTTGCCTGCCTCCCAGTGAACTTACGAGTGCTCTGCCTCAGCATCTCTTCTCCTGGCCCCGGCTCCTCTGCCTGGCCCCGGATCCTCTGCCTGGCCCCGGCTCCTCTGCCTGGCCCCGGCTCCTCTGCCTGGCTCCGGCTCCTCTGCATCTTCGGCTGGCTCTTCTGGCTCTGGACACCTGGCCTCCCATAAGCCCCTTCCCTTTACTAGGGGCTGCTAAAGAACCGTTTGCCAATTTTCCTCATCTGCTCAAGTTCCTGTTTTGCTGGTATGAAAATAAAAGTCATTACCAACTTTTCCTGGTTTCCAGAGTGCCGTTTTTGGGTCCCAAACACACCCGTTACATTATCTAGTTAACCAGGACAGACTACTATAAGCAACACCACTACTCACCTTATCACCGTAAAAAAAAAAAAAAAACTCTTTCTGCCTTTTACAGCCCATCTAAACAAACACTACTGTAACACCAATGCCATAACAGCTAATCTGCGTGTGAGCCCTGCACACGCACAGCCAAACACCTGAATTTGTTTTCATGTTGAAGACGCCATCAAAAGTCCATGAAAATGTCAAGCAACTCTAACGTAAAACAGTGTGGACATCGAAGTCTAGAACCACTACATCTCAGCCTGCAGCGAGTGGAAACTGAGATCTAAATGTGAGATACACAACATTCCTGCAGCTCTTTGCTCCTCAGCACACCGATCTGTAAACATTTGCTCGTAACTCACAAAAATTAAGGAAAAGAAAATGCATATTTATAAAGAAGCACAATGAACATTTATTAATGTCATCCAAAGAGCCGTTGTCCTGCCTCTGGACGTTTTGACATTCAGCTGAAGCTCCAGTTCTCAGTCGATTACAGAGTCAGCATGTAGTAAACTTTATATCATGCTGCATTAAATGCATCCAATACAGACAACTCTTCCTCTCTCCATCCCTCGTCACTCCTCTGTTTCTTTGCTTTTCAGGTTAAAAAAAAAGGAAAATCCCAACGTTAATAACTCTCTGCACCTCCCTCCATCAATGTCATGCAGAGTGTTAGAGGAGCCCATCAGGATCCCTGCTGGCCACACGAGCATTTAACCCAAACATAAAAGGCTGAATTAAGTTCTGCTTCCACACTGCGGTGTTCATTGTAATATGATGTGAGGCCCAGTTTTTTCGCATTAAACGTCATTAACAGCAAAGTCACAGGTGCAGTTTATTATACGGCCACAAAACAGTGTATTGTGTCCTCATTTTTCACTTCAGACACTCAATGAAGCAGCTAAACCTTTATATTTGTTCGTATTCACAGTTAAAAACATGCATTTGGACTCCGATCAGATGCTCTATTGAGACCAACCGAGTCCAAATACTGTGATTATTTGTACACAGTGTAATAAGCTAGTTAAATCAGTGAAATATATTTTATGAAGAATGATCCCTGGGAGTCAAGGCGAGGAGGGGGTTGAATGATTCATACACTGCAGTAGAGAGTAAATGAAATAGTTTTAAAGGACCAGCACTCAGAGAAGAGCTCAGACTGTATTTAAGCAGAAAGAAACTGGAGGTCGAGACATTGAGGAATCAGGACAGAAACCTGGACGACATATTTATCTACTCATTAAAAGTAACGTCCTCCACTTTCACACTTCGTTTACTGCGTTTCTTGTCTTTCACAGTTAAAAAGGACGTGTTATGGGGGGAAAAAACCCACTTTTTTCTGTTTTTGGGAGCATAAGTTAGTGTTTACTGCTGGCCTGCTGTCAGCAGAGCTGTTTCAGTCGGGCCGCCGTGCCTGAACCAACAGGTGATTTGACCAAAGCTTCTTATACATCTCAGTAAAACCTCAGAAAATGATATCAAATTATTAAAAAAGGAGAACAAAAAGTTATGTCACCTTTAAACTTTCATCAGCACAGAAAAGGTGCTAACTCATGTGTTCATTTCATTCAGTTTTTATTTAACAGACACAAGAACAGTGGACATTATTTTGAGTATCTTCACTCATCAGCTTCGGCATATTTAGAAAATATAAACTAATAGAGAATTTGATGCCAGAAACACATTAAAAAACAAGTAGACTTGGAGTCATGTTTATCGTTGTGCTACATCAGACAGTTTTTCAGAGGAATCTGAGTCCATTCTCGCTGAATCCAAGATTTCCGCAGCTCCGCAGGTTGTTGTCATCTGATTCTCCTCCCCATGATGCTCCGTACATTTTCAATAGGAGACAGATGTGGACAGATGTGGACTGCAGATCAGTCAAACACACTCTGTGTCTGTCTAGCATTGTGTTGCTGAAATAACCACAGACAGCTCAGAAAATAAAGGTAGCAAATGTCTCCTCAAAAATCCAACATCCACCTCTGCATCACACACATGAGGTCGTTCATGTCATGGACACTGATGCACCGCCTTTTGCACCTTTTGTTTTTGGTGATGTAACATAACAGTGAACGTGCCTCTCTCCTGATTATTCATTCATTCAATTATGAATCTATTTTCAGTGTTACTGAAAAGCTTGTTAATATCTTCTACTTGTACTAACACTGGTCAGAGAAGACTCTGAAAATTATTTCCTCTATTCGCTAAATAAAGGTTTAAATGATTGAACCAATTCCAGATTGAAGCTTCTGTTTCCCATCTTTTATAGCAGAGGGTTTTGCATTTTCACTGCCTTTAATTACCATAAAGATGTATAAATTTGTTATCAGACCTTCCTTGTTAACGCAGAGATTTCTGTTGTATGCCTAAATAATAAAACTGATTCTGTTTGCTGTACTAATATAATAAAATACTATAGAACATTAAGTGAATTAACTGTTATCTTCAGACCTATTGACAGAGTTTGATAGTGAAAGAGCTGGAATGAGCTTCCCATTTCAAGATCACAGCATCAAATGAAGAAATTCTGTGAACATATACGGGTTTTAAATGCTTCCCTCTGCATTAATGTGCATAAGTCTGCAGCAACATTACTGAAGCTGTGATATAAACATGTTTACAGCCACACTGTTGATGGATGCTTTCCTTCAGGGGACATAAAGTGAGCTCATATCTCATCACTGACTGTATAATGTTGGGTAACTCCTCAGAAAACTCATGTAAACAAATGTGAGGTGATGGGTGTGTGTGTGTTTGAGAGAATCAGGAGTTTTCTGCAGTACTCTTCCTCTGCAGTGGAGACTGTTATGCAACTCTGAGGAATAAAGAGGAGGGAGGGAGGGGGGCGACTGCTGCACCACAACCAGCACAGACACACACAGAGTGCACTGCATGACAACACTGAAGAATCCATATCCTCACACACTCAAACATAAGGAATTTAAGGAGTCGGAAAACTGAGATCTTGCTGCTTCTTTTAGAGGCCAACACACTCAATCAGGTCGGCAGATTCACACACACACACGCGCACACACACACGCGCACACACACACACACACACACACACACACAGGGGAGGACATAGTAATCAATCACAGCAGAGAGTTGTGGCTCACCTTTGTTGCCTCTCCCTCTTTACAAAAACCACATTCTCCCCCCGAGGACGCTGAGTGAAGCCACAACGTTGAAGCTACGACTATAAGAAATCAAAATGCAAATCATTTAGATTTTCACTTCGTAACTAAAAGCTGATTTCACTCTATGGGATGGTTGGATATTTGGTCAAAATGCTTCTGGTTTGACCCCCTCGGCTACAGCAGAAAATGTATCCATTTTAACCAAGTTAGAGAACTTTTTTTGGTCCAATATTCCTGCAGATTGTTTTATATTTATTTTCATCCATCTGAGTTTAGCTCCATTTTCACTTTGAACATCAAAAAGGTGAACGTAAACGCGTTTAATGTTGCTATTTTCATCGACTTCGGCCCCGTCCGACAACCCTAAACCTGCATTTTGTGGCTGAATGAGAAGAAGTCCTTCCAAGCAAATGATAAAATCTGATGAAAGAGAAGGTCTGAGGAAGCTAAATGTCCAGTAACATAATCACATGATGAATAATCATGTTTGCATTGTAGCTGAAATGTACTGACATTGTTTTTTAGCTTCAAACATCGTTTGTTGTAGCTTCTTAGTCTTGATTTTGAATGCGAGGCTATGAAGTATTTTGCCAGTTTTGACAGAATTGCATCTTTCCTCCCACCTCCATTGGTGCCTTTACTATTTCTGTTTTTTCATCTTTCCATTAAAACCCTTTTACACGTTTTTTGAAGACCTTTTTTTTCCCCATTCAGCCTTTTCTGAATCCTCCAGACTTGCTCCTCGTCCTCATATTTCTTGTTCTCATTTCACTTCACTTCTTTCACCTTCTGTGTTGTTCGTCCTTGTCACTGATGCGTCACACTACGTCACGCCTCCTCCCTCTGCCACCTCAGCGGAAACCAGCCTCATTATTCTCCACGCTGCACCAGCAGAGCTAAACACATGACTGCATGCATCTGTGGAACAAGAAGACCGACTCCTTTTGTATTTGGGGAACCAGAGAAATCTTGTGTCATCGTTTCTGTTAGAGTTGGTTAGAACAGAATTAAACTTACTCAGCTTTAACACGCGTTTGATGACTGATTCTGACTGATTAGAAGCATTAGGATATTAATTAACCCTTTAAAGGCAGAGCTCTAGCAGCAAGTTGATTATCATAAACATATAAATCCAAATCTTGTTCAAAGTCACTAAACAAAAGTTTGAACAAATGTAAAGACTGTAAGACTCATATCAGCATTTTATCATGCATCGTCAGTGAATAACAAACACTCAACTGAATATACAAAAGAAATACAGGAAAAAGAACTTAATATTTAAATGTCCTAAGATTGGCAACACATGTGCAAGAACAATCACACAACCAGTAAAAGCTTCAGCCAGATGTTTCCCCACGTTGGAGAAGCTGTGGACTGATTAATGTCAAACATAGTCCAAAAATCCTGGGTTATAATTTGCTGTTGAATGTCTTTTTCTAAAGGTTTCTAAGGTACAAAACAAAGACAGAGTGGCTCTGAAAAGTGTTAATTATCAACAGAGAGCTGTTTGCGTATCTATCTCAGTTAAAACATCATGCAGATTTAAAGACGTAACGATAAATTATAGAATTTTTCTGCATTATACATCACCTCCTTGGTCCCAGCCATCTGCCGTCTGCTCACATGGTCTCTCGTGTCACCGATATTCAGATGACGCCCAACTGTAAAGGTCATTCTCACCAGATGACCCCACAAATCTCAGCCCAACTAAACCCTCTTTAAGACCGAGCTACGGATCATCCCATCTAGTTATTACATTTAACACAATATCAACATAAAAATATCCTCTTTGAAATCTCCTCCTCTGCGTTTGGTTCTCAATCATGTCCCTTTGGGCTTTGAAACATAAGAAAAAACAGGTTGAATTTTGCTCACTATGCCACCAACTGTTGGTCACACCACAGTCATCCCTCCTCAGCACATTTAAACCCCCTACAGATGGTCCAGAACGGAGCACTGCGTCATTACTCACTGGTGCTGCCTCCATCTAAACTCAGCCACACAGGGGTTGTGCTCCTTCTCAAATACTTACAATTATAAAGGAAATGAGTCTCCTGAACTGATAACTGCTCAGGATTAATTAAAAAAATATTACAAAGAGTTAAACACAATCAATAAAGCTGGCATTAATGATCACTTTAAACAGAAATAAATGTGAACATGTGGAACAAAAAGGTCCTCACGTGTAAAGACACGGGGAAGAATCTGATCAGACGCTTTCTGGTGTTTGTGTCTCTGCCAATCTGCTGATCTGAACTGAACTGTTCAGGGCCAGCAGGCCTGAGTTCACTCAGCTGAAACATTAATGAAAGTTTAACATTATGCAACAACCTGGACTGACTCCACCGCATGACCACTGGGAGCTCAGCACCGCTTCACACGTGGCGATGCAGCCTCACTTCCAGCAGAAGCTCTTTCTCTTCAAGAGTGAGGATGAAAGGGGGGGGGGGGGCTCAGGAAGCTGGCGAACAGTAATTACTGCGTTTAATCAAGGACAAAGAAAAAAAAGCAAAGAGGTTGGATATAAATTCGCAGCCAGACGGATTAAAGCTAATTTCTTGCCCTGAGTCGGACAAAGAGCATTCCGTTTACATAACTGACTTAGAGGAAGGATTTAGAGTAAAAATTGTGTTATAAATAATACAAAAATCCTCATTAAACAGTGAGAATCACTGTTCCCGGCTCCATCCCTGCTTTGGGAGTGGAATTATGTTGTTACATTTTTACATGACTTATTGGTATCTCAGCTGTACCGTATTATTCACACTGAGAGGGTGTGTGAGGATATGTGTGGTATTTTCTCCTGTTATGGCTGTGCAGATTACAGCATGTTTTCTTTCCTCTGGATTAGGAAGGATCGAGGCCTGTTTGGTTCAGTCTACGCAGCAGTTTCCAGAGAAAAACGCACACCAAGTTTCCAGTTTTTGTACAGTTTTATTTGTTCGTTCTTCAGTTGTTTCAAAAATCAAAATGACTTATATAAACAGATAAATTATGGCTCTGATACACTAAAGAGCGAAGACTTCATTTGACCTTCTGATTCTGGACTCTAAAGTCTGGATCCCCCGTTGCTATGAGAACAGTGTCATGACGACTTGGTCACTTCATACAGTAAAATAATTCATTGTGAGGAACTGATTCTGACATCAAGCAGGATTTGTAACACATCATCAGGTCGGTACTGGTCTCCAGAAGAGGCTGAATTATCATGGCTGAATGCTAACAGTCGTTGGCCATCTGAAAATGTGACTGCAGGGGGCGCTGTTTGAGCTGGTTGTTCCTACTAATGTTATTTGGTCTGTAAACCAGCTGGAAAAAAGGCCAAAAGAGCTGACAGTATTAAAAACGCTGTAGTTTTGTTCAGTTTCCAGTTACAGGATCATCATTTCCGGTTAAATTTTAATGAGCTGATGCAGCTAGTGATTTTTTCAGGTACCTTTTTCTCATTTTTTAAAAGACTGAACAATTACACAACCTATGAAAGCACACTAGCTGGGGACAACACAAAATACGGGCATTTAAATCTCATTTAAGTGTCTCATAACTGAGCTCAAATGGATGTTTTAGAGCTTACATACCTTACAAAAATGACAATTCACCCACAAGGTGATTGTGCAACACGTAGGAAAAATGTCTTTGTCAGATTTATGAGACCATGAGATTACCATTAAATGTTAAAAGTGATATTTGATGCTGGTTTAAAGGATATTTTAAAGTACTATTCATGCGCTTTCCATTCACAGACAGCTCTTACATCTGATTGTTTAGTGTTCCTTTCTCGTTCGATGCGTGTTAATCACAACCATAAAACCACATTCAGAGCAGCGCAATCTGAGAGAAAAATCAAATGGAAAACTACAGAATAGCCCTTTAAGTCCAGTCCAGCTCAGTGCTGAGGATTCAGACCAGGACACGCAAACACACAGCTGCAACATTTCCAGGCAGTTTCTATCAGTTTCTGCAGCTTTTAACGCTCTGTATATTTATCTATTAATGAAACCAACCATTCTCTGGTTTTCATCATGATACACCGATTACTTTTGGGTTTAATTTTGTACCTTTTGCAAACTTATGCCGTAAAAATCGTCAGTTGTGCCCCTAAAAACAACCCAATAATAACCTTCTGCTGTCTGAAAACGCTGCAGAGTGTCGTTGGCATCAGACTGGTGCAAAAGTAGTCTTGCGTCTTTGAAACAGTTTAAGGCCAGAGGTACAAAAACACTACGTCAAAACCATTTAAAAAAAGAGGAAGAAGAGAGAACTAAGAGCAGAAAACAAGTGACAGCTTTGAGTGGATGTTCCGGAAATGTTTGGTGGGTATTTACATGACAGGTCTTTGTTCATCTGCGGCACAGCGAACATCTGCGGCTCCAAAACAAACACTCAAATCTTTACATCCAAACTAAAAACATGTGCTGAACTCGTTTCCTGGCATTAATCAGTTGCAATAAAAGGAAAAGTCTGTAAACAAAGGCTTAAACAGGGTATTCTGTTTTATCAATGCGTTTTTTTCCTCCTTTTTGCACGTAAAATATATACCCTATGTTCACGGGGCTCCTCGGGATCGCACGGTCCTTCAGGAGGAAAAACAACATTGTACCATCATAGCATTTATTTGTCTCATTCATCTGGAAATAGGACTAAGATATCATCTCTCCTATCGTACACAACCGTCCTTCATTAAGCATCACTACACGATTCAGCATTTCCACAAGTCATCTATTATTTTTTTGTTTCCATCTTAAAACGTACCGTATAAAAAAAAAGAGTAATCATGCACATTCTCTCCCTCAAAGTGTCCCGACGAGCCCGCAGACACAGAAGTCCCAGAGCCACCGATGGGGCGAGTTTGGCGGCATGAAACCGACTTATTTCACGGAGTATTCGTCCGGTCGCAGAACAGTTCTCCGGGTGTTTATTGTTACTCTGCATTCAGATTTTCTTGTGCAAACTATGCTGACATTTTGAACTTTAAAGGCTACTCTGAGTGTTGCTTTGAAGCTAAAACTCACAAACCGCTGCTCACGTCAACGACTTCATTTCCTTTTGTGGCGCTCCAGAGTTTGAACACTTCGTGTCCGATGTGAAAGATTAAACTCTGAATGGTGAAATAAGAAGAAACGGTCGGGTTTGACCTGATCTGTTGGGATTAACCTGAACACTGGAGAGTTGATGTGAGCTAAACCAACAAGCCTGAACCTCTGATCTGACAGCCAAGTTGCATTGTGGGTAACATAGGCATCAGATTTCAACCTCAAAGACAAATGAAGAACTTTGGCTCTGCTGCATCTATTCCCGCCTTTTTAGCCACCCTGGAGCAGCGTGTGTGTGGTGAGACGTACAGGAAGTGTCAGAACATTCGGCTCTGATCAGAAACGTTTAACCAATATCAGTGCAAAAAGAAACAGTAGTGTTCTTTAACCGTCTTCCATGAATGAGGCTGTACTTAGTCACCTGTTAACCGCAACAACTAAAATGAGTAAAAGCCCCAAAATATCTGTAAGAACTGTTGAATTAAAAACAATAAAACTTGGTCAGCAGAACTGTTCGTACAAATACGATGAAGAAATAAAACCCACAATGCATCGTGCTGCTAAAGCAACAGAATCAGATAAACATCACCAAAGATCTTTCAGACATTATCCAGCTCTGCAAATTTATCTTTGGGAAAATCATCTAAATCCACATGAACTTTACAGCTTAAACCTGCCTGGAATTAGGAAATTTCCTCATTTCATACTCCATACCAGTATGGAAAGCAGCCATTACTGCAGAAATGGGTATAAACAGTGATATAAACAAGCTGTGCTCAGTTTGGGAGTAATTCTGTGTTATAAACTCTATATTCAGTAAGCAATTTTACGACACGCCGTACTGTAAGAGTAAACCTTTAAAAGAGAAAGAGAATACCGCTTCTGTCTCCAAACTCCGTCCATCGATGGCTCCGGGCGCGCCAGTGTTTCCTCATGATAATCAACATCAACGTTTTCAAACTCAGAGCTCACACTGCAGACACGACAAAGTACCAAACTTCTCCCGCTCCACGCCACGACCGGCGGGAAGTACAACTACAATCAACTGAATTAAAATCCAAACGCTCCCTGTGACAAACACACGCGCAGAAAAGGTGATTTCTTTTTTTTAAAAAGTGAAAGGAATTAAAATGAACAAAAGAATGAATGAACAACTCACACCTGAATGACAGGAAGCTAACAGACCCACATACAGCCATGGGGTGACTGAGAGGAAAACACTGATACGAGTCTTTGGGCTCTGGCTATGAGGGCAGCGGTGTCAGCGATGGCGTCGCTCGATCCTTCCTGTCCGAGTCCTGTGGAGTGTTGAAAAAGAAGAACCCGCCCTTCTTTCTTCAGGTGGGGGGAGGGAGGGGTCAGAGCTCAGGGTCAACGTTAAAGGTGACGGGGTGAAGGAGCAAGTTACAAAACACACGAAGAAGAGGAAGAAGGAGGAGGAGGAAGAGAGTGGCTGAAGGCATTTGAAAGATTTTGCAAACCCAGCCGGCAGCCGTCAACACCTTCCCAGGAGGGACGAAGGACACACGGGGAGAGACGGAGGAATAACGAGTGCAAAGACAGCTAGCGGTTGTTCTTGGCGGCCTCCTTGGCTGCCAGGATGAGGGGGGTGAGGCTGGAGAGAGGCTTCGCCATCTTCAGAAACTGATGCTGCGAGAGGGGGAGGAGAGCAGAAGAAGAAAGATCAGGGGAGATAAACGGGGTCGGGGAGGCAGAGAGGGGAAAAAAAAGAGGAATATTTATAAATGTTTTACTGTAAATATCATTGAAACCGAATGTGATCTTTAAACTTCCTATAATTACTTTTGAGTTTTTCATTGTTCTTTAGATTTAAACAGAACATTCATGTTAAGACTCTTTTCTCTGAGCTCTTCGTATTGTTTTTTTCACCAACTGACATTTTATCGGCTGCTGTCTTCTCTGCAGTTCACCTACCTCCACACTGTCCGCTCTCTGGATCTAAAGCGGCGGATCTCTTATTTCATGCGACTGCAGCAGCCCGTTTCTCATCTCTGATCTTTATGATGTGCGGGAGGAGGTAACCTTTAGGATGTCTCATCTAATGCAATGAACCTTTCAGTGATTACTTGCAGAACTGAGAAACCTTCCTGTGCAACAACATAAAGACCCTCTGAGTCATTTAACAGCTACACGACTCAGCTCGCCTCTCCACCTTGTTGGACCAACATGTAGATACAGATGTTAGATATTTAAAACCCTGGACAAGGAAAATGTTTCTGCCATGTGAGACGTGGAACTAAAGACATTTAGATAATTTGAGGTATTTTACAACAGCATTTGTAGTTTATGCAACTTTTTAGAGGAACATATTGTACTTTCAGCTGTTTCAGTGCTCATAGTAAACACAAATTTAATAGCTTACAGATTTAAAATGTACGTACAAATTTAAAATGGGATTTATTCAGAAATTAAATGCTGCAACATCATTATCCTGCGATATTATTACTTTTATCCAAGTAAAGTATCTCATGTTCAGTGGGCCTTAATCTGTTTTCAGGGTAAAAAATAAAAATATTTTTACCTTTTAGTTGTACTTTCTAGCACTTTCTTATGCTTTTTATAACGAATATTCAGTTAAATTTCTTCCTTTTATCACCAGTTTTAGGAATTTACCTTAAAATCTAACTTCTCAAATATTTTTATTTCCCACTTCTAGTCTCCTCAAAGTCCGCGACATTTGTTTTAATGAATAACTTTTGGGTTTTAGGCTTTTTCAGACAAAACTTAATGTTTTAATGGGTCAAATGTGCAGTTCTCTCTATTTAGACTACGTTTAGCTTCATAGTATTTTATGCAACATTTTTAATGATGATCTTCTTTTATGGGGATAAAAGCCCACACGGCCGTACCTGCAGCAGCTCTTTAGCCGACCCTCTCTTCTCCACGTCCATCTCCAGACATCGGTTCAGGAAGTCTCTGAATATTGTCGACAGTTTCTCCGGGTTCTGCAGCTCTGGCGTACCGTTGGTTGCTATGAGATACAGCGCCTACGACACACAAGAGCAGATTTTTGTCTGTTACCAATGAAGCACATAAGAAGGCAAATAAATGCTGAAAGCCACAGATCCTTCACTTTGCTGCCACCCAGTGGCGGTTCTCAGGATGACAGCTGTATCCCCTTCACTGTTTCATGTCTCACCTCAATGTTTAAGCCATTCTCGTGTTGCTGTTGTTTGTCTAGCTTCAGAATCACTCCCACACAGTCTCTTAAAGCTCTTAAAGCAGCCTGGATATTTTTCACTGGCTGTTTGTGCATCTGACACTTCTTTTATACTTTATGAGCTTCTCCTCATTACTCTTAGCTATAACTTGTTTAGTCAGTTTGCTTGGTGACACGACCAGAGGAGCCCTTTGAATAAGTCTCCCTTGTTGGGATTCTTAATGGTGCACAGTCTGTTATAGAGGACACTTTTAGATTGATCAGTGTTGAGTTATGATAAATAAATGGTGTCGTGATCCAACTTGATTGGTTAACTGGGAAAATGCACACAGATTACTGAATTGTTTATTTCTCAACTCAAACAAACAACAACAACAACCAGAAAAGCAACATTTTCAAACTAAATGAAAAAACTACACCTTTGCATTACTGAAAACTCGTAATTTCCTCAGTAATAAAGTTAAATAGAATAAACAGTTCTGTAACTGTATGTTCGGCCTACAGATTGTGCTTCGGCATGCAGTCGTCCTCCTGTTCTCTGACCTGCTGATAGTTTGTCGTGTTGACGCAGCAGCTTTAATTCTGCTCATCTTACACAGCTCCTCTCTCCATTCAGTGTCTGATAGTTTGGAGCCTGAGTATCGCCACATAACAGAGGTATAACCAGCTCATATCACCAGTTCTGTGCCGATCCGCTCGACATCCATCCAAGTAAAGTGACCATACAAGGATAGACGTGTGTGGACTGGTCGTCTTTTCATTTGTTGTGTAGAAAATAAGCAATAAGCAATGAGATGAGATCTCACGTCCATTCACACATTTACCTTTTAGAGCCAAATTAAACTAAATCTAATGTGTTACGCTGATGTTCAATAAAACTTTCTACTTCATCCTGAATTTCAAAATGTCTCCTCAAATATAATACGAACCTCGCCTTTTTCAACACTAAAGTACAGAATAATCTTAAAATAATGTCTTATAATGCTCAGAATAGTTCAGAAGTCTTTGCGTCTCTTCCTCGATCGGTGTCCAGGCAACAAACTCACCCTGAGTGGGTTCTCGTTCAGATACGGCGGCTCGCCCTCCACCATCTCGATCGCCATGATGCCCAGCGACCAGATGTCCACTTTGGGCCCGTAGGCTTTCCGGGTCACGACCTCTGGAGCCATCCAATACGGAGTCCCAACCATGGTGCTGCGTTTACTCTGCTCAGGAGTGATCTGGGCGCAGAATCCAAAATCAGCTGCAGGGGAGGCGAGAGGACAGGATGAGCCGATTATTCTCAATATTTCAATTTTACCTTCATTAGGAGTCCAAAAGCAACATTCATTTACAATCTGTGATAAATCTCAGGGGTTTAGTAGAGTTTTCCATCCGTGTTGGTTCGGTTCAAATGTAGAAATGTATATTCTATCGTTTACACTAAACTTTTACAACATAAAATAATCCCTTCTGCCCTGGGAACGCCTGGGTGGTAACGGATGGATGGATAGAAAAAAAGATGCCCATACCTGATACTTTACATTTAGACAATTTATCTATAAAATCTTTAGAATAAGCAAGATTTGTTAATACAACAGCAGATTAAGTAGCTGTAATAAGGGATAAAGAAAGAGCTATAATACATGAAATAAAGGATTAAAAGAATGAATTGAAGGTAGCTGTGGTGGACTGACTGAGCTTGACGGAGCCGTCCATGCCCAGCAGGATGTTGTCGCTCTTGATGTCTCGATGGATGACCTGGTTTGAGTGGAGGAACTCTAGCGCCTGCAGACACTGGACAGAAAAAAACATGTCAGAATAACATGAAAAATGTCACTTTGCAACCAGAAATTATATCAGAAAGCTGAGCTGGTTATTAAGGATTTTGAACATAGTGGCAGTGATATGATACCATAACCACCCTTAATATAAAAAAACAAGCATTTTAAACATCCCATTAAGGTCTGAGTTGTCTCCAGTAAAACCTTTAGACATCCTGCAGCTCGTGGGAATGAGATGACCTCGCAGTGGGCTTACCTCTCTGCATACAGCAGCTATCTGAGCTTCATCCATGCAGGTTTCTGTCACAACATCAGTCAAAGAACCTCCGGCCAGGTACTCCATCACCACCCAGAGCTCATCCCCCACCAGGTAACTGTGGCAAACAACATATGTGGGCGTATTTACAATGCAATCAGTATTTACATGACACTCAGTGGAGCACTGAGGAAAGAAATTGGCTGAATATACCTTTAAAGTAATTACCACGACTAAAGTTTAGTCCGTTTATTCATTTTACTATCAAACAATAAGTCTATTCAATTTCAGAGGTCAAGTTTGTGCCTTCAAACTGTTTAATTCCTGAGATTAAAACTCCAAATTTGATCAAATTGATCAACTGACTAATTGAAAACTTAATTTACTGATTGTATAAAGTTAAAAAAAGCTCAAATATTCAGTTTGTTTACTTTATATTCTTTGGGTTTGCTGCTTCATGTACAAGCAAATCCCTATAAAGTCAAAGTGAATGAACTGAATAAGAAATAGATGAGTGAACCCGACCTTAAACCACTTCTTCCAGTGATCTACGTTAACGTTTTTCAGTCCCTAAAAGGCGGCTGACAAACACGAACAAACGTGTGAACAGATTTACGTCCGTGGAGGAAAAGTACACAAAAACACACACACGGTAAATCAGTGACACGGAGAAGCTGTTTCCATGGAGATGACAGCATTAACACCAGTTTTCCAAGTTCACTTCAACGTCTCCAAAGACAGACGGGTAACCACGGTAACCAGAAACCTCTTTTATTCTTGTGTCGGCCTTGATCAGCTCAGCGGAGTTTCAAACGTCAGCAGGAATATTTAAGGGGAGCGTTTGGGAGCTGATTGTTCGTCTCTGTTTTAATACGTCGGCGCCGAAGCCGCCTCAGCAGATCACAAACAGGGAAAATGTCGGAGATGAAAGAACAAATACAGATTGGCAACGTTATAACAAGCTGAAGCGATTCTTCGAGAAACTCGAATATAAAAACTCCTCGATGCGAATTATTTGCTTCGATGCTTCGTTTAATTCGCTCAAACGTGTTCAGCTCAGCCCTGTTTACATGTCGCATTTTAATGGAAATCGGTGGGCTTGTTAAGCTTCAAATACAGTTGCTGTTAACTTCGCGTGTGTATCGTGGCTGCTTCGTGCATCCTGCGTTCGGCTGGTGCAGGGGTCGGCAACCTTTACCACTCAAAGAGCCATTTGGACCCGGTATCCACGGCAAAGAAAACACTGGGAGCCGCAGACACGTTTTGACATCTAAAATGAAGATATTGTTTATTTTACCTTTACACTTTGTATAAAGAACTATAGTCTGTTGCTTACGAAATCCATGAAGTTCTACAGAGAAAATGAAATTTTACTTATGTAATGAACACATTTTGAACTCTTAAAAAATGATAATAAAAGAGTTGAAGGTCTCTTTCTCACCACAAATTAGGCATTTGTGCCAGGTAAGCCACTCTCAGAGGTAAATACAAATGAATCTGCCCAGGCATCATTGAATGTTCTATTTTCTTCAGATGTTTTTCTTTTCTTACATTTCTCCATACTTGAAAGTCTCGATAAATGCAACATTTTGGCAGGCATATATTGTATTTTGAGCTACGAAAAATAATTGAAATAATAAAATATGATTTTATTTTAATATTTCAAGATCACAATAATCTTCAGATTTAGAACTACAATAAAAAAAAGAACTAACAAAAATAAAATGGATACTTTTTAATTTATTGTCCCGAGCCACGCGGAGCCGCAGCATAAGGATGAAAGAGCCGCGGGTTGCCGACCCCTGGTAGTGCGTCAGTTTGTGCGTCCTCAGAAATGAACGTATACAAGCTGCAGCTTACTTTGGTATTTTGATGTTCTGTACAGTCAGATTCTTGCTCCATGTTCGGTTTAGGAGCCTCACGTACCATCTGTCGCTGTCGTGATCTTAGGATGGACAAAATGCTAACCTCTTGTATTCCCCCCTGTTTAACGCTTATCAGAAAGATTCTGCGTACGTCCTGTAAATCCCTCCGATAACAGGCGTCCTACACAGGAAGTATGTGAGCGGTTACGTGGAAAACGGAGACGGTTGCTTAGGTGAACGTGAGGTTTCAGAGGTTTCAGAGACACCAAAAACAGAAGTCTGAATGCCCTAATTGAGTCAGACATAAACCATCTTATTCGCTCCCACAGTTGTGTTCAGTTTACCTTCTGTGAGCATAAAATCCAGATGTGTGTGCTCACCTGTCCAGGTAGTTGACTATGTTTGGGTTCTTGTTTTCCCTCATCACCAGAATCTCATTGATGATGAGTTCTTTCTTCGGCTGCTGCTGCAGGTTCATCTGTTTGATGGCAACCTGAGAGAAAGATGAGGTATGAGGAGTGTTGAGGAGGCTGATAAAATCACACTTTGCTTTTCAGTTTCAGCTTTATACCAACCTAAACAAGCTATTTAAACCCTGCAGTCTGAGACATCACTTTATACATTTATATGAATTAGTACACTTTATGTCCCCGTGTTTTCCTCTTTGATGTCAATATCTAATCAAACAATGAATCTTTAGTCTAGAGGAAACAGAAATTATGCTTTCCTGATATAAATAAGTTAAATAGATGGTGGTCAGTCAGTTCAACATTTGCCAAAATATCTCAACAGTTACTGGAGGACCAGTTGTTAAATGTTGTCACGATTATTTAGCTCGTATGATAACATCGTTTTAGTGTTTTTAAAGCGTTACTTTTGTACCAAAATGTGAGTTGAAGGAGAAAAATTGAGGGTGATTGAGGAAACCCACCTCCTGTCCTGTAGCGATGTCTATCGCTGTGTAAACCGTCCCGGAGGCCCTGAAAACAGACGACAAGAAAGCTCAAGCTAAACACCATAAAGAGATTGTTTTTCAGATGAAACTGGGTTTTATTTACTATATAAAATCCCTTTGGGGGAAATAAAGTATTTTTTCTAAATCATTTTCATTGATGAAACATTCAGAGGTTTTCCTGTACTTAAACAGCAAAGTTTTTTTTAAATTGTGCAATATAAGTACATGAAACTGGGCTGTTAAACTGAAATTTTCATGCCTTTCAATCTTTACCCCAAACCACACAGCACCCGACACACATCCATGTATATTAAATCATCTTTAGGATGAAAAATGTTCAGCTTTTAGAATCCTTTTGAAACTAAATCCTTCTGGATTTAGATTGTTCTGACATCTGAAGGAGTAAAAACTCACTATAGAATATGTGTGTGTGTCACTATGAGGCAGGTTACTGCTGTTATTGTAAAGTAAAACACGGCATTGAAATAACTCACAGGGATTGTTAAAATGCAGCACATTGAGTTGATTATAAAAAACATATTTATGCATTTGGCAGACGCTTTTATTCAAAGCGACCTACACTGGTAGGCAGGCAGGGTAAAGGGGTCTGGCCTAAGGACCCCTACTGGAGGTAGCACCTTTCATGCAGGGGATTTGAATCCAGGTCACCCGCATGAAAGGTGGCAATCTTACCACAGAGCAAAAGAAATGAAAGAACAGACAAAAGCCCCGGTACTGGCTTAAACCGGCTGGGTCCGGCCCGAGAGCAACAAATGACACTTTTAGCTCAAGCAGAAGGAATTCAGAAGGTGTGATTCTGGCCGAGAGTCGAAGCAATAGCTCAGAAGGGTTGAGGGCGACGCCGTTGTTTCAGGGCAGAAAAGAGATTTCTATTCTTAAAGAAAAGCCAAGTCTTACTCGGGATTGAGTGTTGACATTTCATAGGGGGGCTAATCATTTTGTCAACTGTAAAAATCAGCTTATTTTCACGGGGAGGACTCCGTTTTATCCTTTCAGCAGATAGCAGTCAGAGAAGATTGACTTCTTTATAATGACTGTAGAAAAATAACTTATCGATTCTTCATGCTGCAAAATAATTCCCTTTTTTCAGATGAATAAAAGTATCATCTCATTTTTAAAAAATATTAGTTTTTGTGGGATTTTAGTAGAAAAGATGAAGCAACATATATACAATAAACTTACTTACCCCTGTCCAATTTTCTCAAAGCGAGTATATTTCTTCTTGGGGTCTCCCACACTAACAATTGTCCCTAAACAGAGGGGGGGGGGGGGGAATAAATCAAAAAGTCATGTAATGACCAAACAAAACAACCAGAAACTTAAAGTATCAGGAGCTTCAAAAGAGCCAAAAAAGAAAAGCAGGCTTTATAACGCACTGCAGAAATGTTTTTATATGTTGATTTTACAGTGATGCTAAATTTGATTGGATAGAAGAGTCAGTTGTCTTTCTATCAATCGGAAGTCTACTCTACATTACATTCCTCACATGTGGGTCAATGCAGCATGCAGACGGGAGAGAGAACAGAGAAGAAGAAGGAGGAACAACTGAGAGAACAGATGGAAAGAAAGGACGAGGCATAAAGATAAGAATCAAGCTGTAGATAGAAAGAAACTGTTAATTTAGGGGGAAGAAAGAGAAAAAAATTAAGGAAAATAAAGAAATAAACACCAACAAAGTCAGACAGACTGACAGAAGCTCTGTCAGCAGTTCAGATATCAGACTCCTCAGAAGGAAAGTGATTAAAGGACCAAAACTGGAGTGACTGTAACCGCAGGAGACAGGAAAGAGAAAACGACCAATCAGACATGAGGATTGGACAAGAGGGGGCGGGGCTGTCAGGTCCTCTATCATAGATTCAGTTTCCTGGTCTTACCAGCAGAGGGCGACCTGAGCACATCTGGACAGGCGTGGGGCATGATTTAAGAAATATACAAGCTTTTATACATACAGGAACACACCAAAACACATATCAGTAGCAGAAGGAAGTTTCACCCTTTTTCTTTTTGTTTTATTTTGGAGAGTTCAGGGACTAAAAAACTATAAAAACACCAGAATTGTTGACTTTTAACATACGCTGAGCAGGGGTTTCCAAACCGGTCGGTTTGAACTATGATTTATCAAAGGAGATATTTCTAAACTTTTTAAAATAGCATAAAAAAGACGAGACATACATTTAAAGAGTCTATGAAAACATTCAGTATACTGTGGAGCACCTTTTTTAGTTAATGTAAAAAGTTTCATTTAGATTTCTTTCCTCTGCTGGACGATAGATGCATCATGTTCTGCTCATGTAGGAGGATGAGCACATACACATCCTAATATTACCTTTAAACTACTGACATCTCATCCAGCTGACCCATGAAAATAAATGTTTGGGACATTTGATGGCTTTGTTGTGATCCTTGTGTTTATATTGTTGTAACAGCTTAATCTCAACAGTCTTTATTTCCTGGTTAGGTGAAGTTTTAATGACAATAATAACTTCCTGTTGTGTTTTGTTTTTCAGAATGAATGTTTAACCTCTTTACAATTTGTTTGTTCAATAAAACTAGTCTTATATCAGTGTTCATATGCAATAACTTTGGAATATTTTCTTCTACAACTGTTCTATGGTTGTCATGTTCTGATATCGTGTCCTGAAACATCTTCCTCATCAACTCTTTTACACACTAAAACACTTCAACACTGCACTTACTGCTCTTTCCATAATTCCAAGCGTCAGACCTTTTTTCTTTTTTTAAATACAGCAGGAACAGCATGTTATCTCACACACTAGTTTTTTTTAAACCATAATAAATCTTAAAGAATAGAGAGAATATGCTGAAATCAGCAGCAACTTGACTGGAGCCTAAAATAAAGCTGAAAGTGATCTCTCTGAGGGAAACTGTGTGCAGACAGAGAGATGAAACAATCTGTCTAAAATTAGCCGGTGGGCCTTTGCTCTGCAGCAGGTAAAATCAGAAGTTTAACTGTTTTCTGCTGGAATCATTTCACGATGAGGTCTCCTCCCCCCGTCAGGTGAACCACCTGCGTTGGCCTTGATCGTGTGAATGACACTTACGTAGTTTCTCCAGGATCTCCTCGTCTGACATCTTCTTCTTCCTGGTTTTGTCTTGTGAGTGGGGCACAGACGGACCAGGGGCGGGGCTTGCGCTGGGAGGGCTGCTGGGAGCCGCCTCTGCAGGCGGGGCGGGGGTGACGGCGGCGGCGGCGGTCGGAGGGGAGATGGGGGAGGTGGCTGCATCTTTGGTCAGAGGAGCAAGGGGTTCTATAACTGAGCGAGTGTATATCTGTAACATAAAAGATGTTAAATATGGGAATTAAAGTGGGACAAAATCAACAATAAAACATCCTTAAACAACAATATTTTGGATTATGACAGTTTCAGTCCTCCGTAAGTAGCAGCTTTCCCGGAAACAAACAGTCTGAGGTGTTCATCTGGCCTCTAAACTCGGATCTAATCTGCCGGGAGGAACCTGTGGGAGGAAAGCCCAATCCACAAAGAGCCACGGGACACATCACTAACATCCCGGTACCAGACGCTCCTGAACATCCTCAGATGTTCTTTCTCCATGACCTGCCTGGCTGATAAGTTTTAATCATGGTGTGATGAATACAACCAACAACAAATGCATGTTCCATTTTTACCAGAAACTTTAAACCAGTAAAACAAAGCTGAATAATAACTAATTATACTAGTAATGTTAGTAAATGTTCCGTTCCAGGTTTTTGACACCAAGTTCAAATATTTAATTTAGAATATTTGAGACATTTTATGAAAAAAACTGACATTCTTCTTCCATTAAATACACATTTTCCCATCTTTTGGGATTTGACAATTAGATTAATTTGTGAGCAGCATGAAAAAACACGTTTATCTACAAACTCAGTAAAAAGTTCGAGCTGAACAATTTAACAGGCTGTGGGAACACTTGTAAAAGTCACCGAAGTGCAACGTAACCATGTAACTGTGAGACGTTCGAGGTCCGTTCAGCTTTCAGAGGATGGAAAGAAAAAAGGAAAAGAGTTGAGTGTGCGTTTGTGTGTGCGTGCATGTGTGTGCGTGCATGTGTGCGATGGTGGGAGTCAGGTGCACTGAAGTCATCACTGTGGAAACTGTAGCGGCGCCATGGAAGCAGCCTCTCAACCGCCAGCCTGTCTGAGAGAAGGGCAACCGTGTGAGTGTGTGTGTGTGTGTGTGTGTGTGTGTGTGTGTGTGTGTGTGTGCGTGTGTGTGCGTGTCTGTCTCTGGAAGGATTGACGGGTATAAAGTTGAGGCGAGCAGTTTATCACCAACATCAGTTTAATGAGGTTTAACAGAATCCTTTCACGTGAAGACTTTCATTAATTTTATATCCATGTTTACGAAAGCCAGTTATTACGTGAAAATAAGAAGTTTTGTGACGTCATTACCTTAGAGGGCACGGTTTATCTCTGAATAGGTCGTGAAAAGGTCGCCCTCCTCCGTAACACCAACAGTAGCTCAGAAACCAAACATGGCTCCGGAGCGTGCTGAACGCGCAGGAGGATATTATATCAGCTGCACTCTGCAGTTTATACTGTTAGATATCATTAGATGCTTCATGCTGGGGCTTCACCTGTTCAGCCTCACGCCCAAAATGTATTAATTATTTCTCTACAATTACAAACTCTGTGTAAAACATCTTGGTGTCACAAAGCTAACGTGAGACGTCGTTAGAGCCCGACCAAACTGGATAACAATAAAGAATTTGACTTTTTTTTTTTGTTCTTATGTGATTACAGTGCAGGCCAGATTAGACATCTATGCTTTAGAGTGTTTTTCAATGAAAAAAAAAGGTCTTAACGTCACTCCCTTTGTTACAGAAGATTAACGAGGGCAGGTTCTGCGACTGTGACCATTGTTCCAACCTGTACAGCAGGAAATCAAGAAGGGACGTAGCCTAGTGTTGTGGATGGGGAGCTAAAATGGACTAAGAAAAGTGTAATTTGAGTTCATCTTCAAAACCCTGCCAGATGGTTCTCCTGACAAGACCAAAGTTATCTGCTGTTCCTGTCGATGTGAACTGTGTCATCATCAGAGTACGGCCAGCTTTAAATATCACTTTATGGCAACAATGCAGACGCTGAGTGTCAGATTATTTTCTTTTGTTTGCGAACATGTGTTCTTCTGTTGTTGCTTTTTGGGTTTTCAGCATATTTTTTGTTCATGATGTTCCAGACAGTATTTATCAGGACAATTTGTTCTGGATTGTTGGAAGAACAAATCTAATTTGCATTTACTAAAGCTAGCATATTTGTCTGCTCTTATATTGATAAGCGTATTAAAAAGATATCGCTTTAAGGTGCATTTAGAACATATAATAAAAGTGAGATTGTTTGTGATTAATCATGAGTTAACTATGGACAAGTGTGCGATTAATTGTGATTAAACTACGTGGATTTTCTGCACATTTTTCAAAGATGTGATGGATAAAGTATTTCCTTTCATTGATACGTTATATTTGCATGATTGTAGAAAATTAAAATATTTTTCTAAGATGGAGATCTGAACGTGTTTGTTTTATGTTAGTTTTCTACATCTTTTTCTTTTAAATCCAACACTTAGTTTTCATGTACAGGTTGTTGCCTGTTAATGAGGGAAGGTTTACAGACTGTTGCAGAAGTTTGAAATATTTCCCATGTGCATCTAATAAACTGCCGCCTGGGTGTTAATTAGTCCTTGAAGAGAAATGGCCAGCTCTGACCTTTCATAAACCCTGCCGTCACATTAGGAGGAAGGGAAAGTGTGAGCACTCCTGAACCGGCCTCCAACAGAACAGAGCGTTTCTTTGAAAAAGCGTTTCTAAATAAAAAACCTGAACTCACCCTGTGATTGTCCAGCGCACACTGAAGTCTTTGTGGTCCTATTAGAGAGTTGAAATGAGGCAGGGGACGGCTCCATTTAAAAATTAATGGCTGTGAGAAATTAACGATAACTGCTGGACATCAGTGGACGACTCATCTGGTGCGCTCAGAGCAGAGCGCCATGTTAAAGTACTTCTGTGTGCTTAAAACCAGCTCAGAACTTCTCTACTTTTACTGAATCTCTGCTATCAAACAAACAGTTTATAGCAAATGAAGCTGAGCGGAGAAGCTAACAGCATTTCTGCACAAACTACTGAGGTGCAATTTGTTCTCACTCCAGTCATTTGATACCGTCTCTCTCCCATCTGCTGTCAAAACAGAAATATATAAAGTTATACCGATCGATCGGTGTAGAAAAGCTGGTTTGGAAACAGATAAGCAGGACGACCCCATGTGACCTCCATCGTGCGTAATATCAGAGTACATTACTGGTAATTAGATGAAAATATAATTATGAACGATGCTCGTTTTACTCGTTCTGTTGGTTAAACTTCAAACAGGGAAGGTGAAGAACAGAAACAGTCGCTCTGTTCCTCAGAACTACTCATTTTTATCCCACAATTTCCCAATGAAATTAATTCTGTTGGGAGTAAAAAGTGTTCGCACAGGGTTTGTCTGCAGCTCGTGCAGCTTTTCGTCTCATTTTAAAAGAAAAACTCACAATAAAACTGACATTTGAACTCGTTTATGTGCAAACTAATGAGACATTTCAACTTCAGCTGAACTTTCTTTTAACGCTGCATTTATTCTCTAAGTTTAAACTCTTCCTTTACAAAAAGATACAAAGCCTTAAATTGTAGAGTGTTCCATCATGATGGATAGTAGTTTGTTGGTAGGTAATTCCATCTTTGTGAATCTTAGTTGTAACCCACAACAGTGAGGACACTCCTTAAAGTATATCAAATAAAAAAAGAGGACCCCTGCCAGTGTAGAAGGATAAAAAAAAAGAGTATATTCTTACTGATTTGGTGTGTTCTGGCCGGGGAGCGACCACCGGCGGGGGCTCGGCCTCGTCTTCGTCTTCATCCTCAGATACGGTTGCTATGGCGGGCGTCTCCGACACAGCCTTGGAGCTCTGCATGTCGTCACAGGGGGAGAGAGGGCGGAGCCTCAGTGACATTATCGTTACATGAGCTTTCATCGATACCAGACCCATCATTGCTTCCTGCCGTCACGGCTGCTTCCTCTATTGCTTTATAATCTCATCCCGCAGACTTTCCCCTGCTCGTCTTTAGCTCTTCTTCTCTTGTTTGATTTCACTCTTAATTTAACCTGGCTCTCCGTCTTTCCACCTTTTTTCCTTTCCTTTCTCTCATCCTGCTCTCCTCATCCCTTCTGGTCCCTGAAAGCTCTGGCCAGGTATGGCTAGTGGTGCCACAAGTCACAAATCCTTCCTCTTCTCTGTCTCTCTGCGATGCTCTGACGCTCGGCCGGCGGCCAAAGCTGCAGAGACAGTGAAATGGTGAACGAAGGAAAAGATGCTGATTCACAATGCAGAGGGGAAGAGCGAGGAGTGCCTCCTTCTCTTTATTCTCACCTCCATAGTTGGTTTTAAAGGCATCTTTTAGATGACATTTACACTGCGGTAAAAAGAATCCAGCATAGCTACCACACAAGTAATTCCACCAGGTAAAAAGTCGACCCTGTAATGTCCAATCCAATAATGCACACATGTATCCTTTTACGATACCACAACATATCACAAACAATATCTCTGGACACAAACTGATTTATTTCTAAATATTTTTGGGGGGTTTCCCCCACACCTCGAGGGTGTTATGTAGTTTTTTGTGCGCGTGGAGCAGCTGCCTTTCACTCCACTAATTTTAGATAAATCAGTTGACCTTTAAGAACAAATTTTTATCTTTTGGGAGAGGAAAAAATAAAGCTGACTAAAGGTGGAACGCACAGTGTGAAGAAAACGTGTTTGTGAACTTTAAAGAAAGCCGACTCGATCTGTTAGACTCGAGGTAAAAATCACAACAATAAATTGGTTAGTAAAAAGCCCATTTTAATAATGCTGTGGATGTAGCTTTAACTTTTCACAGCGGATTCCTCAGTACAGAGTTGCTGCATGTTAGCACACATTGATGCGGTGCTGAGCACCTTCTGTTTGGTGTGAAATACCAAAGAGGAACAGCTATGGCGTTGTAGCTGTGCCACATTCCTGAGCAAAGAAATGGTCACCCATCGTGGGACCAAATCTACAGATTTAAGTTCAGATGATTCTAATCTTAGTTTTTTTAATAAATAAATAACAAAGTTTCACTTTTTTCTTTTTATTTTGTCCATCTGACAGTTATTATTCATTAAAGACATGGTTGGTAATCCTGTTCAGAAACACATTTTGTAATACTGGGTGAAATGGTCCGTGTATCCTGAGAGAAATCTATATACAAGATGTATTTAGAAAAAGGGACGAAAATAATCAGACCTCTGTGGCAGCTGCAGGACTGAGAAAAAGCTGACCGCTGATCTCGGATTGGAGCGCCTACAAAAAAACAATCAGATGCCTCGCTTTCTGCCTACGCCCCCCTCTGTCGGCTCCCTGCTCCGTGTACGCACGCGGTTCTACCGGCTTTGGATGAAGCACTGATGGAATGGGGAGGGGGGGTGGAGCTTAGAGGAGGGGACACTTTCGAATCTTGCTAACTCGCTTGCTAGCTCTCTAGGATTACCTACCATAGCTTTAATGTACAGGGAAAACAATTAATTAGACTTTAAAACCTCATTCTAACACATAAGTGTCAAAATAATAAAATATAACGGGTGGAACTGAAAAGCACAGCTGACCATAAAGCAGAGGAACAGAGCAGAGAAACATCAAACCAGCCAAATTAATGTCAATCATTTCATGATTTTGTATCTTTGTAACTGCGTCAACTACCAGGATCCCTGCTGATTAACACCAGCCACGCAAACACCAACAAATCCAGAGAAACAGCATCACTAAGTGCTGCAACTGATGTGGAAAACACAACATAAATGTGTTATTTAGGCACAAAAAAATGTAAAAAGCTAATAAGAATATATGTTTTCTGTTGACATTTTGATTTCCTGTTTGCTTTTATTAAATAAATACATCTTTAAATTCATGTTATAGCCATTTATATAAATGTTTTGGCCCGTGAGACAAAAAAATTATGCTAATTTATTGTTAATTTTAAAAGATTAAAGAAGAGAGTTTTTTCCTCAACCTACTATGGGTGCTTCTGTTTGTGTTTGCATTCGGTTGGTGGCTACAGGTGAAAAACAGGGTGAGAAACAGGGTGGGTAACAGGGTGGGTAACAGCTGCAGTCTTACCGGTGCGGTGGAGGAGCTGTAGGCTTCTGTGTTTTTATCTGCAGGAGAAAACAAAGAGAAGGAAATGAGGAGCAGCTTTGAATGCGTGGACAATAATCCGTTTGGAAGTCAGTGATATAGAAATCATTGATGATCAATTTGAGGTTTCCATGATGTAAATCTATGCAAAACAAATCTATGTGCGTGCCTGTAAAGCTCATGTATTTCTGGCTGTTGGCCGTTTCTTTTGAGTCGTAGAACTTTAAGACATCGAGGACGGCCTGAGGATTCTTCTTCTGCTCCAGTTTGGTGATGTTGGACGTCTGCAGGAGGCGGGCCCACTGCTCCGGCATGCCCTGCACACACACAGAAAAACAATTTCAACTGTTTTTACCATTTTATTAATTATATCTGTGTGCAATTAATGTTTTTTTTTTTTTTTTTTTTTTAAGTGAAGCAGTGTCAAAGGAAAATTTCCACCCCTTTATGATGAATCACACGTGTAACTAACAAGGAAGTCTTATCATATTTGTACTTTAGTCACAGAACTGGGTCACATCTCCTTGTTTTCTTCTTATCTGTCAGGGTCAGTCCATCACATGTACTCCTCCACTTCCTGTTCCATCACTCCATCCCATCACTGGGTTGAGATCTGATCTTTTTTCTTTATGTTAAACCTTTTTTTCCATCCATCAGAATCACTGCTCACCGCCCTGTTGTTTAATTGCTTTGGTTTATTTTTGGGTTGTGCTGACTCAAATAAAAATGGCAAATGTTACATTTGCATGTAAGATGTGTTGTACAGTTGAGGAGCAGGAGCTCTGGCCCAGATAACAGAAAAGGAAACCACGTGCACGCTCACATACACAGCTTTTAACTCCCAGCTAGAAGAGCTTTGTCAGGCGGATCAAGTGAGTCAGCTGAACAAGGCGTCTTTGTCCAACGTGATTATTCAAAAAGGTTTATTTGCCAAGTATGTATGTGTGTCTCAAGCTCACAGACCAACACACACACATGCACACAACAATGAACGCGGGTCCTTTGGTAAGCAATTAAAGAATGTAAGCATAGCAGTTACCAAACACACACCACAGGCGTACACTGCGGTGGCTTTAGCAGGAGCATTACCACATGGATGACAGCACCACAGATACTCACTGTAAACTCCCCGGTAACAGCATCAAAGCCCACATGGATGGTGTGTTCAAAGTCAGACGGCAGAGAAATCTCTGGACGCTCCCTCTTCTTATAGGCTGAATCAAACAAGAACAAAAAGAAAGAAAGAAAAAAAAAAGACAGATTGATGATTTTCTGACCATCTCAGAACAGCCACACACAACTTAAATTACATTAAGTGCTTTATTTCAGTGTAATTTCATTTTCAGCCAAAGATTTCCTCGTAGGTTAAATGTTTACAAACTATCCAACCCTGAAGGCCACAGAAGCAACTTTTATCAACGAAATTTGATATGGATTACCAGTGCACACCAGTAACCACTCCGGTGAGTTGATTATTTTGAAAACGGACGTTTATTGTGCTTTTACGGACCTTTTTGTACATGCACATGACTTGCCGTTCTGAAGCAGGTTGAGATGAATCAAAATTAGGCAAATACCAGAGACAACAGTAAACATCAAAAAAGGGGTGAGGGGGGTTCTAAAACATTGCAGACGACTCAGAAAAGAGGCTTAATGTTGAAAATACCGCAGTTATCCTTTAAATGGATCATATGAATCTATTGTGAAAGAGATACTAAGAGATCAAAGTGTCATAAATCCAGAGAGAAGCAGCGAAAAGAAGGAAAATCTGAAGCAAGAGGAGAAACAAGTTCAAGACACAAGAGAGATAATTAGAAAAAAGAAAGAAAAACAAATGCAAAATGCAGAAAAATACAGCAAAAGTTTAAAGTAAAAGGAACCGATTTACAGAGAAAGATGACAAAGAGACGCCATCTGTGTGAGATGATCCTCTGGGAAATCAGACCTGCACTGAGATTCACAGACAGCAGAGTCTCCTGGGACGATAAGTGATGCAGAACCACCAGCATGATGTAAAGCATTGTGGGTAATCTGTGCCTGAATCCGTACACCGATGTTGTCCGTAAACAAAAACTTGTACGAGTTTGTTCCACCAGAGTTGAGCTTAAGTTCATTTGGATGTAAGAAAGTTAAAAGCTTCGTTACACAATCAGCAACGACAAGAAGATAAAACGGAATAAATTATGCAAAAGCAACATTTAAAACAAGAATTCAAAGGAGGTTAGTTTGCTTTCTGGTGGGAAGTTGAAAATTAGATAACTGTCAGGAGAAAGACCCGAAACAGCCATTTAAAAGAAAAAATAAATCCATCTTCCATGAAACAAAGACCAGAGTAAAATGAATAATTCACATCTCCACTGGTTGGAGCACTTTATCAACACTGTAACTTTCAGACATCCCGTCTCCTGCGGTGTATGTTCCCGACACATCTCCAGCATCATGACCGGGAAAAGAACTGAAACAGAGTTCCTTACATCCACAACAGCTTCACGCTCTGATTGGTCATCGACGTGAAGGGGACGGAGGATGAAAACTGTCCGCCTCGTTACCTTAGCGACAGTCCTGACGGTATTCGCCTGTTACGATACCGACTGACCGCGCCAAAATGTTACGGGAACGCGATTAAATCCAGAAAAAGAAAAAAAAACGAGTGAACAGGCTTTCACAGACTTTGACGGGTCAGACAATAATTTATGTTTTGGTCCTACGTTTAAAAACGTTCTAAAAGACGCTTTAAATCAGATAAAAGACGCTTTCACTCTGACCAGAAAGAGTCGCAGCAGAAAATGCTAAATGGAGCTTTTAGATAATCACACAATGGTTCACCATCATAATAAATATATGAAACATTGATGTGAGTAGATACTGTAAATATTTAGGATACAGCTGAGGCATCTTTTATATAAAGACCAAAGACGCGATGCCTCATTAAAAGGAAATTCTTGCACTTTTCCACCTCTTTCCCATTTTTCCCCTAATTGACCGATTGACGGGGACAAAACTCTATGAAACCGGATTCTAAGATGAACAAGAACAATCTAAATGACTACATGGTTTGGCCATAAAATGTGTCAAAGTAACAGTGTTGGTTTTTTCACTGACAGGTTCAGATTGTAAGATGTATGACAACTTAAAGAAGACATTATCTCCCATTTTTACACGAGCCGACACGATCTCCGGAGGTATCTTCGTGCAATGTCGGCATCATCATCAATTAGTGCAATTGCTCCTTTTTAACCCATTAATTTACACCTCCATTCAATCTGATCAATTCAACTTTATTAAGGCATGAGGCAGCAATAGTCTGAAAGTTCAGTCCACACAACCAGCTGACAGAAAACTACTGGACTGACAGTTTAGATCCTGAATATGTACATTTCCCTCATCTGCAGCTGGACCATGGAGACAGAATCTCATCACCAGTCATGTGTTCAACGGCCAAGTTGATAAAACACAGTTCAGAATACAACGGCCACTGATAGGCTAATAATTCCTCCGACATATTGGCTCCACTGTCACTCCTTTCTGTGTTTTCAGTTTTTAGCAGCAAACATTGAGAACTGCTGCTTATATGGCCGTTATTTCACTGATGTTTGCTTTAATAACGCTGTGCTGATGCTGCATTCTAGTACAAATGGGAAATCTGAATCTCCAACTTAAGACCAACAACACCAAGTTGAAGTCAGATTTCCTTGTTGGGATAAAAAGAGCAATTTTAGATTTTTTTTTTTTTTTGCTTTGGTTGAATTATATAACTAATAGTGAGAGAAGGAACAAAAGAGTTTTAAATTTTGAGCTACAGGAAATGCAGCATCATCTGAAGTTAAGTTGGTCAGTAATGAGGACAAATGAGCTGGATAACTATGTAAAAGGAACATAAGCATCCCCTGAAAATCTGAAAGGTTCACTAAATGTCACATTTTCGGACATATTGGGGCCAAAACTAAATGTCAGGGTTGGTTTTTTTAAGTTAGCAGTGACTTCAGACACACAAATATACCCTCTAAACACAGAAAATAAGTGTTTTATTCTTAAAATGTCCCCTTTAAATACAGTTTTTTTCTGTTCTCAGTTGTGTCGTCCCTTCCAGTAGCCGTGTTATTTGTGCGGGGCGGTTTGTTATCTTATGCTCACAAAAGAAGTCACATAGATTCTGAGACAGCAGGCTGCCGCTTTACTTCCACATGGCTGAATTTTCAACCATTTCCCATTTCTTATTTCAATGTAGTGGCCACCTCTTTTGATCCATCTGTTTACACCAAAGTAGAGCAGTAATCCTGTCATTTAATCCACTCATTCTGATTATTGTTCATGTGTCATCTCCCACAGCTTTTCAGAGCAAGACTTTTCTCCTTCAGCGAGGCTTCAGACCTCAGGAATCCTTTCCGACTTTATTCTGGAATATCGTGGCATTCTTGTTCAATAGGAGTCCAATTGGAAAGATATTTGTGCTCACACCCAACTGGAAGGGAAAGAGGCTCAGATGGGAAAATCCTGATTTTCTTTTTTTTTTCCAGTGCAAAAAAAGCTTCCTAAACAGACTGAAGAACCTCAGAGAGGGAACAGCGGGTTGAAACATGCTGCAGCTGTGAGAAAATAAGGCCAGACGGGTGTAATCTTTATTATACTGCTCTGATGCACAGAGGGAGGCTGAAAAATGTGGAGGCAGACACACCGAGGAGGTTGCTGACTGCTGAATCTGTTTGTCTGAAAACTTGATTACAAATTCCTCAGCTAAGGACTTTAAAAATAGTTTAAAAATGAAAAAGTGTAACTGAGTAATGGATGATACTGCTGTTAAAGCACTATGATCACCATTTGGTCACCTCATGCAAATACACAGCAACTTTTATTTTGCACTAATGTTTCAACAAGAACAATAATTAAGACAGAAAAGGCTCCAAGTTGAAACCAAGGTGCATTACTATGTTAAAAATGACTCTTCAATAGTTTCAAAGTACTTGGACAAAAAGCAAATATCTTGTGTGAGGTTGAGCTCTGATGGCAGTACGATGATGAGAGGTGGCAAAGAAATCTAATGTCAGTTAATAAGTTTGGAGTTTATGCACATTTTCACTTAAATGGTAAATGAAGTGTACTTATAAAGTGCCTTTCAAGCCACATTCACCCATCCACTCACACACTGTTACAGCACATACTCTCATTCACACAGAGACGCATCTGTTCAGCGTTTAGTCCAAGGACACTTCGACATGCGGTCCAGGGGAGCCTGGAGTCAGATGACTGCTCGTCCTCCTGAGCTACACTCACCCCATAAGCTCCTCAGCACATAAATAATATTACAGCAACACTAGAGAAGTTTGTGAACCTTAAACTATGTGCTTCTGACTCCAGCTGAAGTACACTGAAGGTTAACGGAAGGTTAAGCATCTTCCCGGGCCCGAAGCTGCCCAAAAGCGCCCGGGTGCTGAGACACCACAGTTTACCACTTTGCTTTACGGGGTTCTTGACATTTTTGTGGGCTTCTGATGGCGTCTTTGTTCCCTCTTCACCATGACAAATGTTCACACAAACTCACGTGTATGGCTGTGCGTGTGCAGGGCTCACACAGACATTTACTGTTATGATGCAGGTGTTACACCCCACAACTGTAGGGGGACAGTCCACAGCTGCCTCATGCACATTCAGGACAGGAGATTGGATCGGAGAGTTTTTTAATTGGCTCTGTATGAATTGGACTCATTTGGAATTTAATTAATTGGATTTGACTGGATCATGACTTGAAGAGCCTTGAGATTAAATTTTTGTGATTTGGTGCTATATAAAACTAAAACTGAACTGAACTGAACTGAATTGGTGGTGTGTTTGCAGAGACACAGACCTCTGTTTTGTTTATAGGCTGCACTGAGACACCAGCCAATGACAACCCACAGGTGAGGAAAACAATAAAAACATACCAATCAGCTCAAATTGTGACTCTGTGGTGTCAGCACTCACTTTTACCGCCTCCTCCTGTCAGGATGAAGCGAATCGAACGGTCTTGCTTCTTCTTGTCCTCTGGGTTTGGTGGGAGGGGCTTGGAGCCGTGGTTGAGGGGGGCGGGATCCTTGTTGCAGGAGCCAATCATGGTGCTGGTGTTTCTCATGGGCGGAGCTGGGGGCTTGTCCTCGACCTCCCCATTATCAGACATCTTCAGATAGGCTGCAGCCGACCGCTCCTGCACAAAAACAGACCAATCAGAGGAGACACGGTGAGAGGAAGATGAAGCAAACCAAACAAAGACGCTCAACCAATAAATTATCAACATATTCAAATATTTTAGCAGTTCACAGACACACAGTGACTCCTAAAGAGGATTTATTTCGTGTCACCATCAGTAAATAAGACGCAAACTTCTATTCATTCTGATTAAAATCACCTAGTGGACTTTCACGCAAAAATTCCTTTAACCATATCTCAGATATTGATTGACAAATCAATTTATTTCTGTCCTTATACTACAATTCAAAAACTGCACTCCAATTTTCTTTAGATTTCTTTACATTTTGTACGGCACTTTAAATGCTCTTGAAGTTTGTTCCTGAACTTCACAATTTTTTATTAAATTCTTATATAATTTGATCTATCAAGAGGCTTTTTATGGGTGAATGTAATAAAATAAATTGTAAAATCCTCCAAAATATAAAGGCTTATAAAATAAATCTGAATGTGGGTATAGCAGCAAACAGCTATTTGCTACATAAATATGTAGTTGAGTCACAACAAATTTTAGCAACAAATGAGTGTTGTAATTCATAAAATGTTGGCTATTTTATTCACAATTTTTTTGGTTTTTCTTGCTGGATTTTATTTAATTTCATTGATCTTTTCATCTTTTTTTGCAAACAACTTGATAGATTTGATATGAACACAGATTATTTTTGCATTATCTGAGATTCTGATCCGAGATGTCGGTGCATTACACCATTAAAATATATAAAAACCTTAAAAATAAATAAAGTAAATAAGTAGTTTACATTTCCAAACAGCTTCCATTTGCTCATTGAGAGTCTGTATGTCTATAAACACTAAAATGACTAAATCACAGTGTGATCGTGTGTTTGTACTGAGCTAAATGAGTCTTGGTCAACAGATAACAAACAAAACCACGCTCACACACTTCGTCGTGCTTGTACAACCTGCAGCACACTCACAGCTGAGAGGCAAAAATGGACATTTTAATAACAGGCTTTGTCAACAACACCCCAACTTAAAAATACACACAAACTACAGGCTAACTTGATCTGTTAAATCCTTCAGTGAACACAGACCCATGAGGAGGATCTATGTAGGTCAGAGCTACACCAAATAAATCAACACACACACACACACACACAAATATATAGAAGGAATATTATGATACATAAATACTGAGGTCAGGTTAAGAGAACTATATTAAGAATAATTTAAAGGGGACATACAATGTAAAGAAATTACGTCTAAAAGTACGTCACTCCTTAAATTGACTCCACCTCCTCAGCTAAGCCCCGCCCACTCATATCCACCCTGCTGGACGGATGAAGCCAGCTTCTGGTGGAAATGTTCTGCTGTCGGCTGTACTGAGGAGCATGCATCTTCCATCTAGCAGCAGCCTCAGAGGATATCAGAGCCCAGTGGATAAACTCTATCTGAGGCTAATGTTACAGCAGAGCTAGCTAAAGACTGTTTATGTGCAGCAATCACTTTTCATCCCACTGTTTTAACAACGTGGTCCAGTTCAACGCTGCACTGATGAAACTGAGCCACAACTAGAGAATTGGAACTGATCTGAGAGCCTCCGTATCTGAGAAATAATTCCTCTTGGTTTATTTATCGATTTATGTTTTCCTTTAGCAGCAGCTAACGCTAACAGCTTAGCTACTGAAGATGGCGTACACCGACTTCTAAGGAGTTATTGCTGTTACTTTCTGAAAGATTGAACATCATTGACACCACATTACTTTGTTAACTGAAGCTTTCTAGTCGAACGGTTACGTTCTGTAATTCTGGACACTAAAACAGACATCTCTCCTCATGATGCACTCAACATTGTTCTCCCATTTTTTAGCTCCTTTGGACAGGTTTGGGCACAGGAATTGATCCCATGTGTAGCCTTAATCAGCCACACGATGGGGAAGTCCAGTCAAATAAATTCTTGAGTGGAAATTGATCCAACATTTACGTGGCCTAAATACTGTGTGTACTCTGCGAGGTTGAGCTAAACAGCTCCAGTGACCAGGTGTGCTCTGCATGCTGGAGTATTAGGAACACAGCTGCATGTACTACTGATGGACTGAACTGGATTTATTTTTTGCCATATTCAGATAATCAGCATTGAGTAATTTATTGTAGTGCGCTTAGCTTTCTCAGTGTGGCTGTGGATATATTTTATTCTACAACCGCCACTGGATGTTGAATAAATAAATGAGTGAACTCAGATCGCTTAACTTTTCGTTATAAAACAACTTGAAACACGAAGAAACCGTCTTTTCTGGGGATTCTCAGTGAAAATAAATAAACTACAGGTGTGAAAATAAGCCGGTTTTAGTCCCTTTTTGGGGTGAGGTTCCATCGACACAGGAGCTTTTTATTCCTCAAACTGCAGCAGCATATTCAGACCTGACTGAGCCACAATAATCTGACAACATCACCAAGCATGCAAACTTTTCCACAGCTTCAGGAGACATTACACAGCTGCTTTCACAAGCTTAGAGGCACTGGTCGTGACTAAAACTGGTCGTAATATGTGAAATCAGGCTGAGAGGGCTGTCAGAGATTGTTTGTTCAAAGCAAAGGACCAAAAAGGGTCACTACACAAACTAACTGCTTCGAACTCCGTCCCCTCTCACGGATGGAAGTTTTTCCCCTTTTAAAATCTCATATTTAACCCAACAACCTCCTAATCAAAGGCTGCTCTGTTTACAGAGGCGTGATGGCATCGTGCACATGATGCCTTTCTCCCCTACAGGCAGGTAAAAAGGAGGAAAAAGGAAAGAAAACAGCCCAAAATCAAATTCTTCCGGCAGCAGAAGGATTTGAACATTTTCTTCACAAAACAGGCAAAGCAATAATCAGCATTTTAAGAGATAACAGCAAGCACATTTTTAACATTTTGGCTCCCAGATTGATTTAAAATAACTAAAACTGTTGCCGTTCCCTTCACAGAGCAGCTGGTAGATCTTACCTTAGCAGACAAATGAGCAAAGACACAAAAAAGCCTTCAATGTGAGGAGAAAATGTTGAATCCACTGAGAGTTTCAGTCCAGAGAGACTGAGACTGTGAGACCCTGTCAGCTTTGGACCAAATAGTGATGACAGTGTGATGTCACAAGGTGAGTCAAATGAGGAAGTGGGATGTACAGTAATCACACACACACACACACACACACACACACACACACACAGATTGGAGAGGCAGTAAAGCTTACAGCCATCCCCAAACACCCAGCACAATAAACACACACACACAGAAAGTCACACAAACATAAAGGGAGGGTGTGTGTGTTTACACTCATTACACACACAAACAATCCCCGTTTAAAAGGAAGTGACGGTGTCCTTGCCTTTGTTGTCTGTCCTTCTTCGCTCAAGAGGAGACAGCAGAAGTCTCATATTTCAGACACTGCTGTCAGTTTCAGCAGAGACCCGTTTCCAAACAAACCCACACACTGTCTGCTTTGTGTGACACACACACACACACACACACACACACACACCTTTTACAGAGGGCATAAATCACCTGAATGAGTTTCAGAGGGTTTTCCAGACCGCAGCAAACAGAAACCGTCCTTAAAACAAGTCTTTCTCACCTTAGAGCCTTAAAGGAGAATTCTGGCCATTTTACAAACGTATCCCATCTGTTGGAGACCCAGGAAAGTTTGCCAAAGGGAAAACCGCGAGAAATGTTCATGCCCGCTGCGCAAAGTTGTCCAATTGTGCTGATTTCCATGAAAGCGGGCTCTATCGGGGAAGCTTTTAACCTTTCCTGAGGCTCTGAACGTGTATCAAAATACTTTTGACCGAATTGGCTGTGGTGTCAGTAGCAATACAATTCAACCCAGGGGCTAACCATACCGTTAGCTAGCACAGACATGATACATTTTGAGATTTCAAAAACAGCGCACCTACCTCTCTCAGCTTCCTAATCCACAGGCGTGCGCACAAATTGATCGCCGAAGTCATACATTATAGTATTCCAAAATTGTCTTTTATGGTTACCCCCTGGGTTGAATTGTATTGCTACTGACACCACGGCCAATTCGGTCAAAAGTATTTTGATACACGTTAAGAGCCTCAGGAAAGGTTAAAAGCTTGCCCGATAGAGCCGGCTTTCATGGAAATCAGCGCAATTGGACAACTTTGCGCAGCGGGCATGAACATTTCTCACGGTTTTCCCTTTGGCCAACTTTCCTGGGTCTCCAACATATGAGATATGTTTGTAAAATGGCCGGAATTCTCCTTTAAAGTTTGCCACCTGGACAACATGCCGAGCGTTTTGGTCGCATGATTTTTTGGGTTCTGGAGTCTGTTTGTAAAGAGTTGTAACCACCACACGCAGTCGGGTCAATCTCCCATTCAGAAAATTAGAAACACATCAGACAAAGATCAGAAGCACATGGTGGATGTTTGCTGCAGCGTCCTTTAATGAGTTTTAATCTAAGGATTGGCTTTTAAATAGGTGAAAGAAAGCTTTTCTCATTCCCCTCAAACTATCCGTCTTCCCGGCCCAGAATAAGCACATTACCGTCATAAAAAGAGCGTTCCTTATCCGTCTAAAGCCGAGTCTTTCCCTGTGTTGTGCCGCATGCTTGTGAGGTGCTTGTTTAGTCTGTGCCGTGGAAAGGTCTTCGCTGCACTGGACTGCATCTACGACACGGCTCAGCTTGTGTTGGAGAGTTTTATCCCTCTGCTGAACCAGTTTCCCTCTCAGGGCTTCTCGGGCAGTTTCTCAGACATTCCTCCCTTGTATAGAAAGACAATATTAAACATGCTTATCTTTTGCCGTTCTGTTTGAAGGGGAGTCATTTATTTGCCAACATGACAAAAGTTTGTGTATTCACAGGCTTGAAAAGCTTTCCTTTCACGTTTTTGTTCCAACCCAAATGTGCGTGTGTAGAGCACGGATCAAAGCTTATTTTCTTTTGCATCCTCTCCTGTGATCTTGCTGCTAAGCTTCACCAGGTTGATGCATGCAACGAAAGTCTCTTCTTCTTGGGTTTGGATTTCAACTCTGTGTCTTCACAGCCTCAGATGAAACCAAACTTTACTTTTTATTTGAACCTTTTTATTGTTTCCTTTTTTAAAACAACAAACTATAAATTAAAGGTTATTTCCCCTTTCTGGAATTAAAACTTAAAGGGGAACTGCGGTATTTTCAACATTAAGCCTCTTTTATGAGTCGTCTGCAATGTTTTAGAACCCCCCTCACCGCTTTTTTGATGTTTACTGCTGTCTCTGGTATTTGCCTAATTTTGATTCTTCTCAACCTGCTTCAGAACGGCAAGTCATGCGCATGTTTAGAAAGGTCCGTAAAAGCACAATAAACGTCCGTTTTCAAAATCATCAACTCACCGGAGTGGTTACTGGTGTGCACTGGTAATCCATATCAAATTTCGTGGCGAAAAGTTGCTTCTGTCGTGTTTTATTTGACATTTTGTACTGGATGTTCGTTGATATTACTCCGCCACCGCAAAGAAAATAGTGCGAGCATGAACGAGCCGCCAAATAAAACACGACAGAAGCAACTTTTCACAACGAAATTTGATATGGATTACCAGTGCACATCAGTAACCACTCCGGTGAGTTGATGATTTTGAAAACGGACGTTTATGGTGCTTTTACGGACCTTTTAGGACACGCACCATACTTGCCGTTCTGAAGCAGGTTGAGAAGAATCAAAATTAGGCAAATACCGGAGACAGCAGTAAACATCAAAAAAGCGGTGAGGGGGGTTCTAAAACATTGCAGACGACTCAGAAAAGAGGCTTAATGTTGAAAATACCGCAGTTCCCCTTTAAGTGGATTTGGTTTAAAGTGCAACCAAACACAAGCCAAGAAAACTTGTAAATAAACAAGTAAAATAAATGTACCATTTTTTTTTTTTGTACAATCTTCCCCCACTTTCTCTGACAGTGACACAAAATACCTTCAAATTGACTCCAAAGTAGAAATGAAAATCCTCCATTTGGGGAAAAAGTCTTTGCTTTTGATCACATTTGATCACCAACTATAACAGATCATTTTGTGTAAACGTAACATTGATGAAATTCAGCACTTAAAAAGTTGCCTTTCATGCACAAAGTTAAAGAGAAAATCTTTTATAAAACCCTTTCCATACTTTCTCTGTGGGCTCATTTCAGACTTGTGGACCAAAATCTTTATTCAGTGAGGAGTTTTTCCAGCTAGAGAAGTTATAAATGACCGAGCTGAAGCTACCGATGATGGCTCTGAGCGACCTCCTCCCCTGTTCGTTCATTAGATCTGTGACACGAGTAACGGGTTTGGTACGTAATCACTTCAAACCACCTCATGTTTTAGCTTTTCACAAATAATCACACAAATTTAGATAATAACAAGCATCATTTAGTATTATTTAATGAGCAACAACTCATCGTTGCCACACATAGCAACAAGACACAAAACTTAGAAGAGAGTACAAAAGGTCATGGAGTTAATCCGTTAATCTCTCATCGCTTGTTTAAATCTTATGTTCAGCTGACTCAGCTATTTAAAGTATAACTATTCCTCAGCTTAATGTAGTTTCAGTATGTGCGCATGGCAGAAAAAGAGGGTTAACCAAAGGTTTAACTAAATCAAACACCATATAAAGAGTCTTTGTTTGCTTTGCAGAGCGACAGTGGTCTCACACACGGCATTTTCACTGCAGGGTTTGTTTGAAGACTGTCTGAGAGATGAGAAAATATCACAGTGTCAGAGGACTGAGATGATATCCCGAATTACAAGGCAAACCCTGACAGGACGATTACAGCGTGCCCCACTGAGTCACAAGTTTCCTGAGCTGTCACATCCATTTCTTTTTCATCAGCTATAAAAACCACTCTTCGTCCATCTCACTTCAGACTACTTGATCCAGATCCTGAGGAGCGTGATTCAAAACCTTCCAGTCTGCGCTGTGGGCAAACACTTCGGAGACATAGATATTAGATCACTTTTGTTTTCTAGTCCAGTAATTAATGAGAAGAAAATATCCTTTATCGCAGAGACAGGTGATAATCCTGTGATTTTCACTTGAAGCAAACCCCGTATTACTCAGAGATATTCATGAGAATATTGATTAGCAAAGCTTTTAAACATCATAACAGCTCAATAACAGCTTTTTAACCTGAAACCAAACACGTCAATGCTGTCTGGATCAATGCGGCACGGCTTCACAACTCTGGTCTCAAAGCAGTCGACACATTGAATAAAACTCGTTTACCTGGACCTTCACCTCGGTCCTTCACCTCGGTCCTTCACCTCGGTCCTGCTCTTGGTTATCCATTTATTGCTATATATCAAGGCTTACATTATGGATACATACAAATGTGCGAACACATCTCAAGAGACAGCTGCCATCATGTGTCAGCACTTCCTGGGGAAGCTGTATCAGCCTCTGCAGCCAAGTTTACTGGAAGAAGCCTTCACACACACACAGCCATCCATGCATGCATTACCCCTCTCCTACACATACAGTGTGTATAAAGAATTTAAATGCAAGTCATTGCATGAACACGGCACACGCTGCTGCATCTCCCCCTGCAGTCTTTCCCTTTATTCTTGCTTACAAATGTTTAAAAAAAGCTTTGGGAAACAGCATTGCATATCCTGTTTTTTTCCATCATACCAGACAGAACCGAGCATAAAGTTGTGTTGATCTCTGGAGAAACGTGAGATCCATATAAATGGGTCCAAACTGTCCCAGTTTTATCTCATACTGCTCATTTGTGTCAACAAACATCCTTTTTATGGAATGACTGTGTACATCTTTCATGAAATGATTGTAAATACATCATAACAAATGAAATCTGCAGCGCTGTGTATTTCATCCTCACACACACATAAACATATCCAGTGATAACCAGGCTGCACTCCATCCTCATCAAACCATTTCTACTGTCACCTTGGGCCAATATTTTACATCTAATAAGTCGTCATGGTGAATCAATTAAAGTTTTTTAATCAGTAGTTTGCGTTTCCAACATTGGCAGCAAGGTGGAGGCATCAAATCAATTCAGATCAAATCAAGTTAGCGTCTTTTTCCTCGCGTCTGCATGGGCTTCATTCTCAAGTGCTCCAGTTTCCTCACACAGCCCAAAGACATACATGCATCTTAGGTTAACTGATGACTCTACAGCACAGTGACATTATAAGTCAGCATGTTAACATGGTTTTCTAAACCGGAGACCCCCACAAAATGCAGTTGTCGCTCATTTTAACCCTGCATGTATACGCTTAACTAAACTCAAATGGGCCAAGGAGGTGCTCAAAAGTTTCACCTTCTTGCATCTTTTTGTAAAAAAAAAATAAGGTGTAAGTGTATATTAATTCAGCTGAAATCCAGATAAAGCTGCTCTGATTCACATATTTTTCAGTTTCTTTTGTAAGACGGCGAAACTTTTTGGAAACTGTGACTGAAAAACAATCTATTAAGATTACGTGATAAAGGGGAACTCCGGGGCATTTGAAGCGCATTTCCATTGCTAGAGGTTGTCAAATACTGACAGTAGGACACAGACTGGTGCAAATCTGTGCTCCTTGTGTGGAGATCGCGCTGTTCGCACAGCATGTCATGCTAGCCAAATACGTGGTGGCTAAGGGGCAAGAGCTAAACTCTCCACGTAAAACAACAACTTGCACACTGCAGAAACGTCACACCACTTTATAAACCATCCGACAATAAAGTCACAAGCCTTACCATCAAAACCATATGCATGGTTCTCACATTACTGGCATGGGGACGTTACAAAACAACTTTATAAACAGCATGTCACTTACCGGTTGTCGGTATGCTCGCGCATGTGAAAGCCCAAAAGAGTCAATGGACGATAATCCCATATACAAAACAATTATCTTCTCTAGAAAAACTGCGTTCAAGTATTTAAAACATTACAACAATATTACTGGGCATGTATTGTTGTAATGTTTTAAATACTTGAACGCAGTTTTAAGTAAGTTAAAGCTATACTTCTATGATCTCCCACAGAGAAAGTTTGAGGAAAACAGAATAGTTTCTCGTACATAAACAGCGCTGCCGTGTCAGACATACGTCAGTCGATGATCCTATTCTGCTCCCGTGCACGTATACTGATAAAAGGACGAGGGTACGGTTAAATGGCCAACAATGTTAGCTGTGTGATGGACTGGTGGCCTGTTCAGTATATTTCCTGCCACTCAGCCAATTCCAGCTTAGATTGGCTCAAATACCATCACCATGAACGAGGTAACGTGGATAAAGAAAGGAATCAATAGTTTAAATATCTCTGGACTCATTTTAAAACCGGTAAAATTATTATCTTTTAATAATTAATGGAAATGGTTCAGTTTCCTCACAACAAGAAACTCTTTTAAAAGGCGCACCAGTTTCTTTCCTCAGTCTAAAAAGAACACGCATGTTTGGTTTTATAATGAATAATCTGAAATGTTACAAATAATCTCTTTATGAGAGCTTTGAGAAGGTACTTCTGGAACTTTTATAACACTAAATTATTAAAGCGTTGGATTAAACCGTGTCCACAAACATATGTGGGCAGTAAGGGGTTAAACATTTAGCTGAGCTTGCACACCCAACTAGCCCAGGAGAGCTATGCAACTCCAGGCATGGGAAAGCCACCGCCTGGCTGCTCCTGGAGCATTGTTGCATGCATTGTTATTACAAGTGCTAAACACTGTGCTGCGAGTGTTGAGTGCACACGTGACAATTTCTGAGGAAGGATGGGAAGAGATAAACAGGAAAAAGAGGAAAAAGACCACGTCATCGCGTCATATTCTGAGGACAGCTGTTAAATGGGAGAGAGAGAGACACGGAGATGATGAGACACCAGATTTTGTTTCGTCTGTCTGCAGTCGACTCCAACATCACGTTGCCATGGTGATGAAACAAACCCCAAGGCGCAGACTTCAAATGTATATTTTAACATATTTTACAGACCAGATTTGACAGCATGCATGGACAGAAGTACACGAATAGCACACAACCTCGTCTATTTTCAAGTTCAAATAGACACACTCATCTGAACCACACCCAGCATATAATTTGGGTCTTTGAAGTTACAACCTCTGGAGAACCCCTTGTTTAGGCGGTGCATCCTGTGTGTTCCTCTGTATTCAAGACACCATATCGTTTCGAATATTGTTTGGATTTTATTTCACTGAAAGGATTTTCAAAACATTATTCTGTGTGTGTCAAAACCTGATTGGTCTTATTTGTCTGTGCCATGAAGCACCACACAGACAGGTTAATTTACTACTAATAATACCCACAATGCAGTTAAATCCCACCCAGACACCATCCTGCTGCTACAAAAACTAATTTCAGCACCTAATGCGAAGCAGTCTACAGCTGAAAATGGTCCCAGAGAAACCATTACACCTGACTAATGAAACTTAGTGACCAGCTTTCAAGCTTTATTAAGTATTAAATGACTCCCAGAGACCAAGTCCTTAAAAACAGCATTTTTTTTTATTGGTAAACATCGAAAAAAAAGTTACTGCAGATACCCAGGTGCACCCAGCAGAGACATGGCAGCACTCAAAAGCTGAAATTGTTTTCTGGATGTTCAGTGCAAAGCTCGAGTCTTTTTTGTCAGGTGGTAATCAGTGTGTTTGTGTTTGTGTGGAGAGGAGACAGATGGTAATTTTGAAGACAAGGACGTGGCCAAACATATAATACATGAGGAGAAACAGAGAGAAAGCAAGAGGAGAGGGGGATGGTGCTTTTCTTCTGCATGAAAGGAGGACAAGACAAGCCTGAGTGGGACGTGGAAAGAGACGGAGAGAGGGAGGAAGACGGGGTGTGATAGAATAAAAAGACGACATGGGCAGTGAAAGGAAAAAGTTAAAAAAAAAAAAGAGTGTGCGAGCAAGTAACAGACTGTGTCTTGGCAGGGGGCATACACACACAAACACACACACACACACACACACACAAACACACACGCACACGCACACACACGCACACAGTGTGGAGGTGTTCAGTGCCTTGCCCAAGGGAATATCAGAGTTTAGGTAAAGACAGAGCAAAATCCCCTATTGAATGTCACAAGCCTTCTCATTTTACCCACAATCCATTGTGTTTCAGGGTTGTTCCCAGAGGTCGGCTCAGATTACGATGCTCGTGTTGATCCTCAGTCATCCAGGTAACTTTAAGAGCTTCAACAAGACCAACCTGACTTCTCTTTCTTGGTTTTTGTAGACGCTTCACCTCTCAACAGGTTCTTCAGCTCTCCTGTCGAATGAGAGGTGGAAGTTCTTCAAGAACCGAGAAAAAGAAGTCCATTTGACTTTATTCAAGATCTCAGATTATGTCCTCGGAACAAGACAGCAGAGGGAGAAGTCTTCAGTTTTCAGGCTGACATCTTCAGCGTATGTTAATACGATAAAATCATCTTGGGCAGGGCGATGAGGAAAACACGGCTAAGTGCTAAGGGACAGAAATTAGAAGATCTCTATACCGCCCAGTGCAGGCCTCAGCTAACAAGCCTACTGATTTACATTTAAATGTTACCTTGTGTTAGTTCCACTCAACTGGCTGCTTTCTGCTGAGATGCTGTCTCATTGTGACGTTGGGCTACTGTGGTAAGCTACTTGTATTTGGCTGTACTTTATACACAACACACAGTATTTATATATACACTTTCAGACGTTTTTCATCCTCTTTGCATCTCAGTTTCTCCAGTTTCTTCCATCAAAACAAAGCTAAGTGACTAATACTAAATAAATAATAAATAAATAATGCAGAATGTAAGCATGTCATTTGGCATTAATACTGAAGAAGTAACGAGCAAATTACTTTTGCTTTGAGAATTTTTTGTAATCAAGTTATTTGAGTTACTTGAGGGTTCATTTCTAAGACCTTTTCAGAGCACTTTGGACCCGAACACGACCAAAAACCGTAACAATACAGAGCAAGTTTCTCCTCTAGCGCTTCCCAAACCTTTTAATTCAGTTATTTAAATGCAGCCATGTTAAATGCCATTAATCAAACGGCAGTCGTAACACAAGTGTCAACGATGAATGCATCTTTTCTAGCTCACAGTCTAAATCAGCAGGAAAGCAGCATAGCAGCACAGCCTAGGAGACAGAGGAGACGAAGCCATGATTCACGAGACAGTCACAGGCGTCCGAGTGGCTTCACATGCACATTTACACCCGACTGGAGCATCCAGACCGAGCTGCGTCTTTTAAATAAATCCATTTTAGTTGACTTTCAAGTCACGAGGAAGTGGTTGAAGCTTCCAGGTGATTTTTAGAGCAATGTGGCACCAATTTGAAAACAAGAAAGAAAGAAAATTAAGGAGCCACATGTTCTTTATAAATAGAAAGAACATGGCCACAATTTAATGGCAATTTGTTTTGTGCTCTCCTTAAAATTGTATTCTGACAGAAAGATTATTAAATTAAGACAACAGACATCATAATATTGTCAATGTCTTCTGATGGAACATCTTCTTTTATGGTTTTATCTATAATTACTTTCTCAGCTAGTGAAAATCATCCATTAATAATTCTTGACTTGAATGCACAGGATGCGATCCACTGTCTGCCTGTCTGCCTCTGTGCATGTGTCTGTGTGCAACACATTGATTATGCAGGTCATTTTAAGTGAAGCATCTCATCCCAAACCCCACCCAAACACACACACACACACACACACACACACACACACACACACCTGCTCCACACAACCATCTGTTCGGCCCCGCCTCAGCACTTTGCCTTCGGGGGCCAACTCCAGCCACAGTGTGTGTTTTCAGGGGATCTATGCAAATTAAAAGATCATTAAGATGTTCTCTCCCTGCTCTGCATGCTCGCTAGATCATTTCATCACATTAAACGATTCACGGGCGGCTGCGGCTCAGGAGGTAGAGCGGACTCGAGTGTTATGGGTCGAGTGGAGGCCGGATGTTCGAGGGACAAAGATATCTAAATGTTAAACCTGTCGTCAATCAACCATCCTTTGAGTGGTAGGACGAAACCAAGCAGCAAACGTCAATGTTAGCGTCAAAGCTCTTAGAAAAAAACGTGGGAAAGAAGGTCAAGTGTGCAGGAGAAAAGCTGAGGAAGAAATCCAACTGCAAGGCTGGAGGGACAGGGAGGTCATCAACCATTTCTGACTGATTAAACAAGAAGCAACTGCAAAACTTTACTGGGTCAGGATTATGATCCCAGCTGTGCTCGCTGTCAAGCCGAACAAGCGTCACGGTTTCGTTTCACGTTAGTTTCTGACAGTTTTAGGAGAACAATCAGTGATGTCCCTCTGACAGCAAGAAATAAAAGACACAAGCCCCTTTCACACTGCCAAATAACCCGCGTTTAATCTGCGAATTTAGCGTGTCCGCTGTTGCGTTCACACTGCTGACCCGGGCTGCCGCGTCAACTCGACTCACCTTTCGACCCGCGTCGGACCCTAGTCTTTTTGCCGAGCCGAGTTTGGTGTGAACGCAATTGTCGGACGTGGGCGTGGCGTGAGGAGTTTAAAAGACAGAATGGACAGCCGATTCAGAACAACAGCGACAGGTGAGGACAAGTTTTACTCTGTTTTACATCAAGTTGGAGACATTTTTGAAGATGGCCAACTGGAGAGACAAGGAGGTCCGCGAGCTCCTCAGCCTCCGAGCAGAGGACGTTATTTTCCGCCACATTTCGGGGACGGTGAAAGATGGACCTCTGCTGGAAGGGCTGGCGAGAAAGATGGGAGAGCGCGGTTTCCCACGCAGCAAGACGCAGGTGACCAACAAACTGAAGGCCATGAGGAAAAAGTTCCATGTTGTTAATGACCACAACGGCAGGAGTGGCAGAGGGCGAGAGGACGGGCCATATTTTGACATGTGCCACGCCATCTGGGGAGGAAGCCACTCTGTATTTAACCCTACCTCCGACGCATGGCTTGTGCCTACGTCAGTGTACACGCCCAGCATTTTCTGTGTTTCGTGTGACGCTCTGCCATTAGGCAACGCCCCCTGAACTCGGCTTCAGGCGACACGGGTCACCAACACGCCAAGCGTTCACATTGCTCGACGTGGGTCGGAGGTGCAATTTGGACCCGCTAAGGTAGCGGGTCTCAGTGTGAAAGGGGCTACAGACATCAAATTCTGTTTTTAGACATTAAATCGTGATTTCCTACCTTAAAACGTTTAGATTCTGCAGAATAACTACTTCTTTGGGCTAAACGCAGCACGTGAGATGCTTTCTGTTACCTGGAGGAACTTGGTGCCTCCTCTGTTCAGCTTGCATCCGTCTGTCTGCCGTCTCGTGTTTCCTCTCACTGCTAAACCAGAAACTATTCAAACTGACAGTCCTGCGATATTAAACTGTTCATACAGCCAGGGTCTGATGTCATGTTTCTTGTTAGTGGGCAAAACTTCATAATAAAGCTCAGCTGAGCAAAGCCTGATTTAATATAGAAAAAGAAACAGAAATAAAAGCAGAGCGCTTGGTTTGAAGGGAAATTATCTTGACACGAACCAATCCTCAGGGCAAGAATAAGACTTTAAACCAACAGAGCATGAAAAAAAAAGGTAGAAAGAGAAAATGTGAATTCAAGGTCACTGAGCAACATACAAGACTTTCAGCGTTTTCATGAGATTTTTCAGTCAGACGTACGATGAGAAGTTGAGAAAACAAACAGGAAACAAACGTAAGAATTTGCTCTTTTTATTGATCTCACATGATATTAAATTGAATATGTTTGAGTTCTGGATTTACTTGTTGGAGGATATTTTGACCGTTTTTTTAAGCTTTTCTGCCATCTTCTGAAGCAAAAGGTTTAAACAGTCAAACAATGTCTAAACGTAACGGTGAGTTACAGACTTATATATTCTGTTAAATCGTGGTTTCAGGCATCTCAGTGACTGATATTTGATACTCACAGCAGATCAAGGACATTTAACTAAAGAATAATCACCAACATGGACTCCAGCGTGACACAACACACTGTACATACTGTACACGACAAAATCCAATAAAGGGCTAAGACACTCAAACGTACTTACACATGCAGAGCCTCATATAATCAATACTGACATGGACTACAAGGTAACCACAAGCCCCCCTAGAGGGGGACCTGATGTTCCAGCTCTGTACATCCCTTAAGACAAATTAGAAGAAAAGCTCACTGGCCTTCAGTTTGACCCGAGGAAAGTGTTTAAAGGAAAAACGAATAAAGTGCCTTTAACTCGGTTATCTCATTGCTTTCCTGTCATGTCGCGCAAACGTAAAACAAGTGGCATGTCATGAATCGATCACTAATTTGGATCCTGTTTATTTCAGATTTAAATAATAACAGTAAAGAGGATTTTAGTTGGACTGTATCCTGAGATTGAATTTGTTGTGATTTGGCTCAGAAATCAACGAGGGACATGTGAGACTTGGTTTATGTAAACTGGCAGATTTACTCTGTTTAATGAGTTGGAGTTACAACCACCTGTGATGGCTGCATGCCCACAGGTACAAAAATAAAGGGGTTGAATTAGCATAATTAAACAAATGTTATGTAATCCAGTGGTTCAGCTGGTACAGCAGATTGTCTGATGAAGGCTGATGGTTCAATACAGAGAAAGAGCGTCACATTTTTCACATCTTTGCACATTTATCTTCATAATATCAAGCTGGAAACACATTATTCCTTCTGGCATTTTTGCCCAGATGTTTCTTTTTATAGCAGGTTCATTTGTAGCTGCATTTTGAGAACAAGCTTTCATTGTCTGAGAAATGTCCCGGCAGCTGTAAATTCCTTGAATCCTTGACATTACATCAAAAGGGAAGCGGTGCAAAGTGTTTTCCAGCAACTTGAATAACACCTCGATATGTTGTCCTGATCAAAACACAACAGAAAAGTGTGACGTATGAAGACTATCAAACTAAAGACCTTCTCGGTCAGGTTCTGTGACTACGACTCAGTCTGTGATTGATCCGCTGTCTGTTTTACAGGAAACTGAATGACTGGAGGGGGAAATACAGACAGAAAGGTATAAATTTTACTTTAACTATACAGAAATATGTGTTTGGAGTCATGGACGGTCATAAAAAGATTAATTCACAAATTTAGTTGTGATAAAAAGACATTTTCTTCATTTTTGTGACACACGGACGGTTGATTTTACACATAATCAGAAAATAAACTCTCTGACTGTGAGTCTGACATAATGCTAAAGGTGTGAATCAGAGGCTCTTGCTGGTCAGTGTTGACTCACCGTCTGTGGTGATGGGAACACAGCAAAGGACCTGGCTGGTTTTACAGGAAAAATAGGGGCTGAAGCTGGAAAAGCTTGAAAATACCAGGACAGAGGGGGAAAGGGAGGGGAGGAAGGAAATGGAGATTAGAAATGAGCAAAGCAAAGATGGAAAAAAATTAGACAGAAGATAAAGTAGAGAAGCAGCAAATAATACAAGTGCTTAACATTAGTTAAGAGTGATAATATTTACTTAAATGTTAATTATTTCTGTTGAATTCAGAGCTGCACATTACGAATGTTAATATTTCAAAGCTGACGTGTCCAAATTTGAACATTTGTGACATAAAACAGTGAAACGAATGATCGGCTTTGATTAAAAATGTTCTGTTATCAGTTTCTTCTGATAACTACAAACAGGGAGGAGAATACACATCTATCTGTGCTCCTGCATCAGGACATCCAGGAACATTTCCCACATTTACACACTTTTCACTTGTAGAAGTTGCACAATAAAGCGTTAAGCGTCCCAGCTGCTGCAGAGAAGAGCAGCAAAGAGGTTCAGTGAACAGAGGATCAGAAGGAGAGTGGATCTGTTCAGTCCATACAATCCCCAGTCACCGATCCGTTTAGATCTGAACAACAAGAGAAAACTGTAGGCAAAGATGTAAAGGGGGCAAGACTGAACGGAAGAGGACAATGTGTAGCATTTGATGCGTTCCCAGGGTGCACTGCAGTGCCCGAAGCGGCAAGTAGTCCATCCTCAACACACACAAACACTGGGGTAAAGCAGATAAATCAGCCGTGAGGTCCAATGGATACAGTCATGGGGAATGAGGTTTTTACAGTCCGGTCAATATGAAGCTGCAAGAGTGTGTGGGTGTATTTTCTATAACATTTTACACACGGTTCAGGGCGTGTCCCCTTCATTCTTGCTTTTTGAGGGAGATTTCTTGATAGAAGTAACTCACACGGATGCATTTAAGCTGTCAGTGACAGTGTCGCTGTGTCTTTTTACCGCCGTTTTTCTCTGTGTTTTACTCGTCTCCTCAGCCCTCACGCTGTTTAATCTCTCCAGAGAATTTTCTGCTTACATCTATTCATCATGTGAATGTGTGTGTGTGTGTGTGTGTGTGTAAGTATGTGAGGGAAGCAGTAATTTTCAAAAGATTTTTAAAGAGATTGAATGAAAAGAAGAATGAAGCAGGAATCCAAACAGTCCGAGTTTTCCAACAAAGGAGGCGAGTGTGAAAAGAAGGCCGAGACAAAAAGAGTACAAAAAAAATGGAGAGTAAGGGGAGCAGCAGGGGGAGAGACGCAGTGAAAGAGCAGAAAACAAGATGAGTGAGAGACACACTGGTAAACAGAGGAGGAAGGGGGAAGTGGGAACATAAAGAGTTTTTAATCATACCTGATTCTTACAGCTATGTCTGCGGGACCAGAGTTTAAAAAAGTTAAACTTTTACTTGATTAAAAAAGGAACCTAGTTGAAAAAACAAAGCAGAAAGGCTGGTGAACCCCCCCTGCAAGCCTCAGTGGACATGCATTTTATCCTCCTCACCTCAGCCATCACAGACAATTCCCCCCATGAACCAGGCAGATAGTTTTGGCTGAGAAGCAGAGAGGGTGCAACACCATCCATCTCTGCTCACATCAAACATCTCGTAACCTTTTACTGACGTCTGCTTTCTCAACTTTCAGGCATAAATGCGGAGCTTTGGTGTGTGCTCTGCTACATTACAATAAAATGGAGGGGATGCGTGTGATGTCATCAGAAGTGCGACCACTCTGAGGTTTTCTTTTTACGAAACCTGAGAGCCAGCTGGATCTGCAGGGAACACATTTTCTCTCTCAGATTCTGTACTATACTTTCATTTTGTCCATGTTTACGGTCGTCTTCACAAAACCCTGAATAAAATAAAAATCTCTACACATCCAGAATGTCGACTCTTTTGTCACCTTAATTTCGCTGACAAATCCTTCTTCTTTGATGTCCGACCAATCGGGTTTTGCTTTGCTAATTTTCCAGGTTTGAAAATGAGGTTAATTTAAACATAAACATGAGGAAATTATGGCCAGATATTAATTGGTTATACTCCCAATCCCATGACAAACCACGTAAGCAGCCGTGTTGAACGTTTCGCCACTCAAGGGCTGAGTCTAGGTGGTATACAGACATAGGTGCATCATCTCTAAAGGAGTTCAGCTGCTTTGCTGGAGAAACACATATAATAATATATATATATATATATATATATATATATAAAATAACCGCAAATAATTTTTTTTCTTTTTATGTCCAGATTTTATACAGGGTGGATCCATGTATGGATGTTTGAGCGTGTGAACTGAGTGAAATGTGATTCTTCCAAGGCTAGAATGAGCTCAGCCCAGCCCTGAAAACGCTGACAACACACATAATCCATCAACTTCGGATTACACACACAGCTGGAGGCAGTGGTACTCCCGACTCAAAGTTATTACATGCACGAAACTCACTGTAACGTCTCTGCACTGCACACGCATAAGCTCATTCTCAACTTAAACATTTATAATTAGACAATAAATACGTGTCACTCAGAGTCTGGTGCAATGATGAACATCTGCTTCTTGTATTTTTAGTGTGTCATCGCATGCCTCAGTGAGAAAGTTCGATCTGAGGGGCTGTTCGTTGTAGCAAATGGGTGCACGAGAAGGCAAACTGCTAATTAAACACGCCACACAATTTCAACATGGTTTTCTGGTTTCCCTCATTGTGTAAAGCACGTATCACCACCCCCTTATTGAGCCGTCTTTTGGTGCGGGCATTGATTGCACGGCCTGGCCAGAAGTTGCAACCCGTCTGTGCGGTGTGGTCAAGCGCCATTTTGTTTGTTCAGATGCTGGCGACGTGAGGGCTGCGTGTCAGTTTGGTGTGCAACTGAAACAGAACAGAAAAATCTTTTTAACACAAGTCAATGCACAAAGAGATCTGATCAGGAAGAGTCTAAAGGAGTCAGACCGTGTTTTTAAAGGGGCCAGAGGTTAAACAGACATGATCCGAAACAGAGGAGCAGAAGAAGAGTGAGGCAGGAAACCAACACAGGGACCAGCGTGATGCAGCATAGGTTATTCAGCAGTAAATGTTTGGTTTTCATTTCACGGTTCCAACTCTGCTTCTGCCTCAGAATGATGGCGGCACAGACCAGAAGCCTGCTGCAATGCACAGCATCCCCCCACTGAACGCAGTGTGGGCCCAGCCTGATTGAGGACCCAGGTCTTGATTAAAAGGGGTAAAAATAGGACCAAAACACATAAGGTGCAGCCTTTCAAACATTTCATAAATCTATCTCAGGCAAAATGAGCCAATTTGGATTCAGACTGAGTCCCTCTCCCTTTAGGGAATAATTATGACCAAACAAACGAGCGTTATTCATACTCCGACAGAGAAGAGAGGATGCACACTGTGGCAAAACCATCTTCACAAAGTAAGCTGTTGTTTGCTGCCTCATCAGGGTTAAAAATATCTATATTCTGGAGCTTTGAGGCAGCAAAATGACTCGTTAAGAGATAAGTGTTATCAGTCATTTTATTTATAACTAACAAGACAAAGGTCATAAAAACAAAAATACTCCCACTAACAGTCTAACCTGTTCTCCCATTTTGCGACTGCTGACCTTTTTCTTTCTTTGACGGCTTTTACAGTGTCACCACATCGTCTCTGGGTTAGTTTTCAAGGATTTGAAGTCAGGTGCCATTTATACTAATCTGTTTCTATATCGTTTCTATCGCGGATGCACTGTCCATTTACATTAAAATACTGGAATACGACTTCATAGGTGGAAGGATTCAAAGACGCCGGAGCCCACGTAAGCATTCGCATACGATGCTGATTTTAGCAGTTGTAAACGGGGAGAAACGGGGATCCGCAGTGCTGAGCTCTATACTGCGGACGTACTCCTCCCTGATTCGCTAGGCTGGTATCGTTGGTCATGTGACTTGAGTGCTGGGAAACTAAAAACAAACAGGCGGGCTTCACTTCAGTTACACACTTCCTTTCTATTCGTGTCATCGAGAAGAATATGGAAATCATGGACAACCACGATCAGCATGGGAGCCTGCTCCATGTCCTACTGCTGGTAGTACGCTGTGCACAACAATACGTGGCAAGGAGGCGCCAGATTCAACAAGCTTTTATGATGAGAACCCAGCCACTGCAGCAACGCAAGCCGTACGGAGCGCCGCTTTTGGGTTAGACCGGGAAGAAGCAGCGCATGGTGGGACAATTTCGTGGACCAAGTTGTTGTCGCCAAAGAATAAATAATAAAGAATAAAGCATAATAAATAATAAAGCAAGGGCGATCATGTGATGTGATGGCTGATTAGTCATGTGACTAGCGAATCAGCCGATCCCCGTTTCAGTGTAAATGTAAATAGTTTGCAAGACGCCGACACAAAGAAATGGTGAAATGAATTAATGTAAACAGAGCCTTAGTTTCTCGTGATCGATTTAAAAACTATTGCTGCGTTCAAATTACAGTTAATGATAAATAAACATCACGTAGGAAACAAGAACTTAAATTGCCTTTTTTCCCCCTTTGCTTTAAAACTTTAAAAAGGAGTGATAATATTGCCAAAAATAAGTCCGCTGATGTCTCCAGTTGTCTAAAACTTAGTGATCACGTGACCCTCATCTCACAGCTGAGTGTGTCCATTAACCGTCTCCCACGTTGTAAAAAGCTATGAGGGGAAAATGCTGTAAATCAATGTCCAGAACTGATAAAAAAAAATGCAACTACTTGCAACCATATTATAGAAACAGTTTACTACTCATCTGAACCGTACTTTCTACTCATCATAACAGGATATTTTGTGCTTTCTGTAGGTCTTAATTTGGAAATGACAAATATTCTGAGCTCAAACACGTGCATGAATGATGCATTCAAAAATACATTAAAAATGCATGAACGGACCTCTGAGTAAGAGGACAGTAACTCCACCTCTTTCTCATCTCCTCCCCCTTTCCAAAAACACAAACACAAAGGTGCGCTGAGGGGGCTGCTCCATCTCTGATCTACCAGCTGTCAGACTCCACCCCTGGCAAAGCCATGAATAATGCAGGCCGCAATGCATGCTGGGAGCCATTAAAGGCATGGTCTCATTACAGTCACCTTACAAGATGTGAACACTAGTGTTCCCTCTATTGCACCTAAAGATTGTCCACTGATTTTCTGCTGCATGTTTAACCAGAAATGTCTTTAATGTGGCACCTTATCCAGTTCTCTGCAAGTCTTCAGGCTAATTTACAGACTTCAGACTCTATTTCAACCTCAAGATTCTTTAGATATGACAATCGGGGTCTTTTGGGGGGTCGTTTGCTCAACCTCCTCCCAGAGTGCCAAGGGAGACGAGCGCTGCAGTCCTGACACGCGACTCCAGAGAAGGCATTTCACACTTCAACTGACTTTATCTGCTAAATCTGCCCTGTTCTTTAGACATTAGTAGGTCACACAATAGAACCAGGCTCGATCACTTTTAAGGGCCTTTGAAAAACCTGAAGACGTTTAAAAAGGTACCGGAGGTCTTTCCTGCAAAGCAGCAATAACGCAAATACTTTTTCCACAATGGCTAATGATGAATTAGCTGTTATTGATTATTTATGCTGCAAAATAATGTCCCTTTCTGTCATTAATAAAGTATTAGTCAGTATGAATAGTTATTAATTCACAAATATGTTCAAATGTCGTGTCAAATGCAAATATGACAAATAAAATCCCTCACATAAAAGCCTCTTATTCCCACTAAATCAGAGTGACATAAATTCCAGCAGATCCATTAACCCAGTTTAAATCTGCTAACTTCTTCCAGTAAGTGTCAAATTCTTGAGTCAGCAACATTCACATGCACCTCGGTCACAATGCGGCTGTTTCACTGCTACAGTTCCCCTGTGAAAGGGTCAGGGTCAGCATTACAGCACAGAACTGAGCGGCTGATGGACCTCGCCAGGCCGGCTTACCTGTCAATGTTGCGTCTTGGTTACTTCTATAAAGGGAAGCGCGCAGATTCAACCCGCAACCTGAACAGAAGGAGACAGACAGCTGTTATAACACACCTTTCAGCACGCTGTCACCATCAGAACAACTTCAGCCTCTCAACCTGCTAATAAAAGACCTTTGGTCAGCAGACTGTAGATCAGCTCTCAATGTTGTTATTTATATAGCTTTCTTTTCCGTTGTCAGACATCTGCGCCAGTATTAAACAGACCCGATTTACAGGAAACAAAAGGCTAGCAGACAAGCAATGGCAGCGCTTCCTGGGTTGTTAGCATTTTATGACCCTGAATAAAATCACATCTTTATAGTCTGTAAGTGAGCAGAGTCGAAAACAAAACTGACAAAGACCCTTAAGATGGCCACAGAGAGAACGTATGTAAAGAGACTAATGGATTGAATGAAGGAAAATGTTTAAATAATCATTACAAATCATTTGTACTGGTCATGTTTTCCCCCGCTTAGCTTAAAAGAAATCTGCCTCTCACGACATCAACCAAAAAACATATCACCCCTGTCCTTTTTTACCCCCTTTGTTTTTTAATAAGGAGGGTCCTCACATCCCTTAAGACAAACAGTGCTGTTTTATAAGTGGAGAAGAAGCCATCTGTGAGAGTACAGTGTGTTGGGGAGGGCAAACAGGGGGGGGCAGGAGGCGACTGTCAGCCTGCAGCTGTCCACGCATTCACACCTTACTGCGAGAAAGCACATGCACGCACAGACTGTCCTGCCATCAGCCAGAAGCTTGTGCACATGCAGGTCAAGATTACGGCTTATTAAGGCATCTCTAAACAACAGGTCAAAGGTCAACATGTTGCCACCTTTATGTGTGGCTTGCTTCATGTGCGTGCTGCTACTCCAGCAAGTTAAAGGGGGACGGTGGAAATGTTGACAGAAGTGGTGATTGGATTAAATTCCCTTTAACATATCCTACAATCCCAAATGTCAGAGGTTCATTAGACTCAATTAGACTCAAATCTGATCATCTGCTGCACTGCGGCAGGGCTTGTATGTTTGGTAAGCGTTTCCCAGCAGGTCTAACGATGTCCTTAACCACTTAAATGAGTCAATACCACAACAGAACCGATGCCACTGATGCTGAATTTATTGTACGACCTCAGCCGAGGTTCAGAGGAAACCGAACCGCTGCTATACGGTGGAGGTGGAAAATCACCACCTGTGAGCATAAAAACATCCACACTTCACAGTTTTATGACATTGTTAAAGCACAGCACATAATTTACAACTTAAATCATAAATGGCTCATTTGTGCACATGGATTGTGTATTGTATGCATGACTAATTCATACATGAATGCGTATTGCTTTCTCCGCTGACCAAACTCAATTAAGTGTTTGTTGAATTTATTTCTAATTCAATAAAACCAGAATGTGAGTCGACTGAACGTGTATTAAGAATAATTTTTTAATAATCTGCTGGTAGTAGTCCAATGTTGTCATCAACATTAGCTCCATTGCTAGAGGAAAAGGCCAAATAGGTTTAGCTCCAAATTAGCTTTGTCTGTTCAAGTTAAGACTGAAGCAGCAACAACTACGACAACACGAGGATCAGCACGAAAATCCAACATGTCGCTCTCTAAACCGGCTTTGTTCCACCCGACCTGCCTTCTGCCCTACCTGTGAGGCCAAACGCACTCAAACAAGTCGGACTACCTGTGCATGTAAAGTGTGTGACAGATGCATGATGAGTTATTGTGTTTCATGGCTGCAAGCTTAATTACTCCAACTGAACATGCCGACACCCGATGAAGACTAAAGCAGCTGGTGTTGATGTACACACTCTCTGGAAGTCTACTCAGCCAATAAATATTTAAGAAAAGCTAATAATCACATATGAAAAAGCATTTTCTGTTGATAAACTACAGTTATTTGTCATTTCTCTAGAAAATAAAGCAGAACCTTAGACCTTAGTATCAATAACAGGGATTCTTTTACAGTTCTCGACGTGTCAAATGTCACCAAAGCTGAGACCGGTTTTCTCCTCATTGTGAAAATATTTTCAATAGTAGGCAGAGTGCAAGTAGAGGACAAGCTGACACACTTGACTGACCATATTTAAAACCTGGTGAGTATGTCCGACAGGGAGAAGGGTGTTGTTTCTGTCGCCCTGTTAAAACAGAGGTGAGAACACAGCATGAAACATCCCCCCCGAGGGGAGAGCACAGAAAGAGGGGGGGGGCTGCTACTGGACCGGAGAGCAAACAAGCTATGAAAGGAGATGCATGAAAATAAGGGATGAGAAATTCAGGTTTCTTTTAGAGATGTTGTCCCACCTGCCCGCTCAAGGCGACACTCAGTATGTTTACATGTCGTCAGAAAAGAATGAATCATTGTGTAAGTCTGACCAATACAACACAAGTCACCTCAAATGTCCTCTCAAACCACTTCAAAGACACAGACCAATTCAACCAAATTATAATCCAACTTATTAAAATTCATTCAAAAGAAACGGTTTCAGAACTGAGGAAACAAACAAACAAATTGCATAGAAACATCATGTTAGACTGCCCAAAGATAATGTTGGACCGGATACTGCAGCTGGGGACTGAATCACGAGTCGTGGATACGCTAAACTAGACTCAAATGAGCTCGCCGTTCCCTCACACGCCTCAAAGCGTCCCTTTTTATGTCTTTTTGTAAAACACTAAAGTGTAAGTGTATATTAACGCAGCCAAATTCCCAATAAAGCTGCTTTCATTTGCATATTTTTCTCTTTAAAAAAAGGTTTATGCTTCCAACTGATAACACAAATCTTTTAAACTCCAATAATCTGACATTCAGTGAAGCAACACAACATCTCACATGCAGTGAAATATGAAGACGATTATTTTCATTCAAAGATAGCTGAAAACTGTAATTCCACCTGTTAAGATGAAGATTTCAAACAGCCACGTAATAGCAGTTAAATGTGATGTAAATGGACAGCCTTGCTGTTTATTCTTGTTAAAGACAGGAGGCCCCAGACCGAGTTTATGGCCTAAAGACACATTTTAGCTGCAGTTTCACTTAAAAAACATGAATAAAAACAAGAATTTTTCCTTTTGTTTAATATGGATCCCGAACCTCACACAGAACAATACAGGAGGTCATTCCCACCAGCAGTATTAACATTTTAATTCACCTTGGGGTGGATAAAGTGTGTTTTCATTTAATTAAATTTAATCTTGACAACACAAAACGGTGTTATAGTCACCTTCACATTTTTGTGAGGAGGTGAATCTAAATAAGTCAGGGTAACAAAGACCTTTGTGAAGCCCCTTTGTTGAGAAGACTTTGACAGAACTTAACTTCTAAATTTGATAAGCAACCCCCATGTGGGGTGTCATGTGGCAGCCTCAAATTGGATTTATTTTGTAAATGTTGGTGAACAGTTTCTTTCTTCAAACCATGCAAGATTAGCTGGAAACTGGAAACAGTCAGTTCAAGAGTCCTAAAAATCTTCTTTTAAGGCGCTGGTGGCCTTTATTTGACAGAAGACAGTCGGAGAAACACATGCAGCAAAGGCCTCGGAGTCGTTGAAGAACTACAGTCTCTGTAAATGGACTAAATAAAATTACCTTGGGGCGCCGTACAGCTCAACTAGTTAAGCAGGCGCCCCGGGGTAATTTTAGTTTTACCTTAGTTTTTAATTAAATTACGTTTCAAGGACTGTTGTGTTCCAAGACTTTTCAGTAATGGAGCAGTCAGAGATGCATTTCATGTGTATCCATTAACTAGGAATGAGGGATAAGATCTGGGTAGTGACCCAAAGAACAAGACTGCAGATACGAGCGACTGAAATGAGTTTCCAGAGGCTGGCTGGGCTCAGCTGTACAGATAGGGGGAGGAGTTTGACCAACTCTGAGCCGCTGCTCCTCCACGTTGAAAGGAGTCAGCTGAGGTGGTTCGTCTGTTTAGGATGCCTCCTGGTCGCTTCCCTTTGGAGGTTTTCTGGGCGTGTCCTACTGGGAGGAGACCCCGGGGCAGACGCAGGTCTTACTGGAGGGATTTTATGTCCCCTCTGGCCTGGGAACGCCTCGGGATCCCCCGGGAGGAGCTGGAGAGTGTTGCTGAGGAGAGTGATGTCTGGGATGACAATGGATGGATGGGGGATGAAACTATCACAAAATTAAATTCAGCATGAGACATTCTCAGCTGTGTATCACTCAGCACACTCCAGTCCACCACCAGGTAGCGATAATGCACCTGTAAGCTAGTTTTTAACCACCAATAAAACCCAAAGGTGGTTTGGATTCAGGAAAAATGATGAAGAACCGATATAACAACGTGCAAACTTTGTCGTCAGTTGGAGACACAACAATCTGTTTATAAACCTGAAAAGGTATCACCCTTCAGAAATAACAAACCCGATCAAGATCAATTAATAAATATCAATAAAAATAACATTGTGATGATGGTTTTTTTTCTTTAACATATACGGTAGATTAAAAATTATAACTTATTTTATAACCCTTCCCTGCTCTTTAACTGCCTTTAATCCCATTTTTTAAGGGCTACAGATAAAACATGCCAACTTCCTTCATTTTAGTTTAAAAATATTCCCTGCTGCTTTAAACGGATGGGGAATCAGAGGATCTCTCTGGCAAAAGCAGATGAGAAGGATGCAAAACAAGTGCACGAGAGGAAAAGAGAGACTTGTGATAGGGAGACATGAAGGGGTATTAATAGATAATAGTATTACGGTTGCTTCACCGAGTACGTCAGATAGACTGAAAAGAGGTAAATGAGGAACAAAGGCAACAATGAAGAAAGAGTGAAGAGGAGAAAAAGAAGATAAAGCTTCAACAACAGAGCGTGGGGACGAAGAGCAGGAGGAAAGAATGGAGTGAAAATGAGTAGGAGGGTCTCAAAAAAGATGTGTACAAAACGAGACCCACTGAGGAAGATGAACAGAGGAGGAAAAGAGGGAAGAGAGGAGAAAGGGAGAGAAGAAAAGATTTAGAGGCCATCTGCCTTACAGTCTGGAGGTATTTGGAAGTGTTTTCGCTGGATGATATCTGTAAAAATGATATCATGATGTTGGTATTTGAAAATATCAGGATACACTGCAGGAACTCCCCCTCCCTCCACACAGTGGAAACAGAAACTAACACAGAGTTATTATGTTGTTACACTTTAACCAGATCGAACATAATCTCCTGACGTGTGCATCTTCCAGCTGGCTCTAATAAAGATTAACCTGCTGATATCTGGTCAAAGTGAATGTGTTATCTTCAGGTTGCTTATCGAGTCCAATAAAACAAAAACATTCAAACTGCACTGATCACATGCAAAGAAATCAAAAAGATAATCACCATCCACTGGTGTTGAAAACAAACGGTCCTTATTGATCATGTCTGTCGTTTCAACAATGAATGAATGGGATTATTTTACCTTTAGGGTTCTGCAAGACATCCAAAATGTGAGTTTAGTGCTCAAAGCAGAGCAATGTGTGAAGAAAAGGAATGAAGAGGACCCCAAGCTTTGCAGAAGCTTTGCAAGTATTTCACATAGAAACAATATCAGTCTATCATTGTAGCAATGAATAGAAAGAACTTTACAACTTTGTAGCACTAGGTGTTCTACGGAGGAATATTAAGGTCACTATTAAGGTCACAACACTTTGAGAATACAGTCGAAAGAATAAAGTTGTAATAATTCAAAAGGTTAAAGTCAAATAATTAAGCTTAAATCAAACCAGCATCAGCGAATAGGCATAAAATACCTGGTGAAACTGTACTTCAGACAAGGTTTTATCAACAAGGAAATTCTCTCTCTTTTAGCACATGAACTCAGAGGAATAATAAGTTTAAGTGCTTTAAAGAAATTGCGTCCGTTCATAAAGAGAAACCTCAGAAACTCTGATGCTTTTCTTTAAGCTGAAACAGCTGGAAATAGAAAATGCAACGGTATCCATGGTAACACCTGCGCACAATACTAATATCATCATTATTCTGACTTTATTCTTGAAACACTTTTCATGTCTTTTTCCTTAGTGTGACCCTAATACTCTGGCGTACTGTTCAAATGTTCAGATTTTTCTAACTTTCTACGGATGCTGATGTCACAGCAGCATTTTTAAAGGTGAGCGACACCAACATAATGTGGAAAGGACTGCCGTCACCTCCCTGCTGCCCACACAGCCGAGCTCCATCAGATGAACGAGAACTTTTACATAAAATCTGAAGGGTTGTATGAATTTATCAGTGTCTTTGACCATAAATGCTGTGAAATAATAACTTATTTGTCTTCTCTTGTTGAGCAGTAGAAGGGGAGAGGTTTGAATGGTGTGTTTCTCAACGGTGACTAAACATGTGATATTTAATTCTCTTAAATAAGAAATAGAAAAATCAAGTTGAAGACAAAAGAAGAACCGATGAATCGTTTGGGTTGTGAAAAGATCAGAAAACAACCAAAACACCAACTTAAAGGTGGGGTAGGGGATCTTTTTCTGGAGCATTTTTTCACATATTGCTTGAAATACTCTTCCTACCCCCATTGCAACCAATTAATTAAAAGTTTTGACACAAAAATTAAAAGTTTTAGTGGCCTCTAGAACGAACAATCCAGGAAAAACAGTATCCAATCATACTGAACGGACCGTTAACGATGATTGGATTCTGATGCATCTATCAAACTGCAATCTGCTCCTCCCCCCCCGTGTGCGTACCCTGCTCCGTGAACGAATTACGCGTCCAGAAGCTTGGCAGGAAGCTAAACTAGAGCCAGCTTGGCTAGCACCTAGCATTATTAAACGGTTCATTATGATGTTGAAAGGTATTTTCTTACCTATGAATCCGCCATGAGAAAAAGTTAGCAAAGGTTAGCCAAACCAATCGATGATTGCTGTCAGAACAGCACTCGTGCACCTTCGTGCTCGTGAACAAGCATTGCACGTGCATGTACTCTAGAGGCGTGGCTTCGGGGGGGAAGTCTAAAGAAAAGGGTTGGGACTTTTGACCTGTGTATTTTCAAAATGCAGCTTCGCTGGACTCAAAATCCAGGATCTCCTACCCTACCTTTAATTCCTGTAACTTAAGCGAGTTACATACATGTTGTTTATCAAACAAAAAGTTCCAAACATGATAAAACAAGATTAGATCCCGATTAAATTTAAGTCGGCCTCGGTGATGAGCGTGAGGTATTTTCAGTGGAGCCAGCTGTGCGTCCCTCAGCCCACTCCAGGTGGGAGTAATGCACCTCTGAGCTGGTTCTCAGCCACCAAGAAAACCCAGAAGGGAAAAGGAGAAATAAATAACAGGAGGACCTACCAGCCGACTGAGGAATTTGGTCTTACATTCATAGTTTTTATTCAATTACAAGGGAAGAAAGCGTGTTGTTTCTATGTAACTTTGTAATAAACTCATTATTAGAATCCTTTTGAAACTGACAGCATTAATAAACTCGATATCGTGATCAATAATCCCACCTCTGTTCTCTTTTGTCATGTGATTCCTCCACTTGGATATAGCATTACAGTTAAAAAAAGGTTAATCAGGTCAAAGGTTGTGGAAAAACTGTGCTATGGCTGATTTTCTGACAAATTATTAATAAAAGAAATAACTGAAAGAAGAGTCATTAATAAGGATAATTAGGGGCAAAGATAACTTTTTATTAACTGTAAACTGTGTAGTCTGTTATTAAAGAATGTCTATAGCCTGAAATTTAAAATAAGCCATTTGCTTTATGTTGTGTGGGTCCCGGTGTGGCCAAACATGCTGCGAGCTGCATGTTTATCACATTATTACACTCAGAAACGCTGCAGAAACCCCAGTTAACCAAACAGTGTGACGGGCTCACTTCGGTCACATGATGAAAACACACACTCATGAGTTAATCCCACAAAACACATCTACAGTATGTAATTATGTGATGATGTAATCCACACTGCTTCTCCAGGGGATGCAGGGCAACAGAGTGTGAATGCAATACTTAAGCGCAGAAAAATTCAACAAAACACACACACGCTAACACACAAACACGCAGCTGGTTGATCTCATCGGCTGCCAAGCTGAGCCGTGACAAAAACCAGCCCTGATGCACCGCGTCCACTTTCACTGCTGTCCATTTCTATCTGTTAATCATTGATCTGGATCTCGTGCTCTCATTCTTGTGCTTGTTTGAGTTGAGTGTGTGTTACTGCAAGGTGTGGCTGGTCACAATGAGTGGGTGGTTCCTCCACCATATGGTTTCTGGGCTCCGCACACACGATGAGGTTAGCTCTCATGAGGCAGAACGGGATTAGGGTGGGATGATTGGCTGGTTTTCATGTTCGGGTTCTTTGTGTCTGTTACCAGAAAACTGCAAGAAATTCTACTGTTAATGCATTTTCTGAGTGTTTGATAAACTTATCTTAATGATTTCATGCCTAAAGTTAGCTGTTGATGCCGTTTTACAAATGATTCAATACTAAGAAAAACATTCCTTCATTAATAACCAATGTTGAAGCCTTAAAATATTCATCGAATGGTTCAATCCTTGGAGATTCCACAAATAAAGCAGAAATAATCTGTTTTTATGTTGAAGTAGAACAAACCTGTAATTTAACAAAGTGTGAAAACTTCTGACCAATTAAACAAATCAAATTAAACCAATATTATCAATGAAAAGAGCTCCATCTGTAAAAGCATCGTCCCACCTGTGGCGAAGTTTGCAATAAGACGGTGCTATTCAGGCGGAATAGCATCGTACTTAAACCCACAGTATTAGGACCATCTTTCTGGTCCCGAACCGTACTATCAACAGCTTAGAGATGCATCAAAATCCCTCCTTTTAGCTGTCTTCACATCAACAGAGGAGAGTAAATCGTGCAAAGACAGGGCTGAAAAAATTAATCCAGGATCACAGCTTTCATCTGGATTCAGCCTGTTTCACGGAGAGAAAAGAGTGCGTGTAGTTTTGTGCAGTTGGGGTTCGTCTAGACGGCGTGCTCAGCAGCCTTCCAGGCAGACAGTCTATCCATTATTCTGCTGCTGGCAGGCTTCTGACCGCTCCACAGCCAGGATTACTATTTATGTTGGTATGGTTTGTGAGTGTCCACACTGAAGAGAAAAACTCATGGTAATGAGCACTTTATTTCAGTATTGATTGTAGGAATATGCCCAAATGTCATATGTAATTTACTGCACGATTCCTAAAACTGTTTTGATAGTACAAAAAAAGCCCAAACAGACTGGTAATGCCAGAAAGACCGCCGACTCTGAACCAGTCTGCTCGTAAAGAATCGGCTCAACATCCAGGGAAACATTCACTATCTCGCAGCTACGACCTTGACTGGAAACAGAAGATAACAGCCAGCGTACTTTTGTCCAAGGGTAACAAACCTGCCAAGCAGCACATCCAAAGCTTACCAACTAATGTCAACTTTAGTTGGGTTCATCTGCACAAAAGGTGAAGTCATTTGTCTATTTCTTATCAAAATACATACATGTAAGTGTTAAAACACTTCAAAGTTTCATCAAGAAATCAAAACGTGTAATTATAAGGCCTCAAACAGGCTTGATGTCGTCAAAAAGCTTCTTTAAAGTTTTGAGCAATTAAAGATAACACAGGGAATGAGACTTACATTAATGACTACTCAAATATTACTTGGTTAAGTCCTTTTATTATAAAGAAAAGACAACTTGTCTGAGGTAAAGCAGTTAAATTTAGCATGTGCGTTTCTTCATATTACTCACAAACAAACCTGAAGCGTGAGGTGAGAAGAATATGCTCTCAAACAAACAGTTTTTTTCCTCGTTTTCATCAGAAAATTGAAATAAAACACGTTATTGGAGCGCGTGGAAACTGCATTGTGTCCGTCTGAATGGTTTACAAGAAGCAGCTCGTATTGTTGGTTGGTCAGCGGGTCAAAATAACTCAGAGTCCAAACAAACTGACGCAGGGTTAAAAATATCTTCATGGACAGGTGAGACCGAGACTAAAGACCGGCCAACAGGAGCACACACACACACACACACACACACACACACACACACACACACCAGTCTGTCACCTCCTTAAGAGGCCAAGCCAAAGCCACAGGAACCAAATGGGTCATTAACCCCTCCCTGCCTTCCTTATGCTGTCGAGGTGTCAAAGCAACAACTGGGTGGCCTCGTGCTTCACGTGGGACAATAAAATTACAGAAAAAAAAAAAAAAAAAAAAAAAAGAAAAAGAAGCTTTTTGGCACACCCAGTTTCCATGGTAACCACTGTGTCGCCATCACCCTTAAACCATAACCCAGCGTGAGCTCTTTGCTACTCAGAAATTTCAGTTTCGCTCTTCACGAACAGATGCGATTTGACCCGTTTTCTACGCTCGCCGAGCTGGAAAAAACGGACTTCCCTGTTCGTTTGAGGGGTGATGCCCTTGATGTTAATCTCTTAAATTCTTAAATACACATCAAAGCACAAGGCGGGGTGGATCAGACGTGCACCTTACGCGCCCTTCTTCTAAAGGACCGCTCATTGTTTTGAGGATTCCATCTTTATAATGTGTACACGACACTGCTTCCCAACTTTAAGCGCAAGTCCAGAGGAAAGTCTTAAAATATTTATTTCATCTAATTCAGTCCTGATTTGAATATTTATTCAGAGAAACATTTGAAAAGCTGGAAATAGGTAAGTATCAAAATAGTTTCCCACTAACCTCCTTATTTATCATCCAAGCAGTACAAACATATTATAGATGTAGCAACAAAGCCATTACATTTAACGTGAATAATTGTTTTAATTGCCCAATAAAAGGTGCTCAAGAAATTCATTTACAGGACTATGATAAAAGTTAGGATTCAGCTTTGTGTTAAAATAACTCTTCTCATAGTGTAGAGTGAGATCTTAAATATCATGATAACAGGAAATAATCCAAGTTGTAAAAAATAAAAGGTGTCTCCATTCAAATAGGACTGAAAGTAATGATACATTAAACACACGGAGAAAGCAAATTATATCTTAATGCATGCTGTTTTTATTAAGAAATCTGTCATTACAGAACTGTGCAAAAGTCTTGAGTCACCCCTCGTTTATTTATTTTATTTCCAATAGAACAGGAAACTTGTGCACATACAGGACAAAAGGTAAAAATCGGAGTTTTAACAGCTCTCACAACCTTATAAGTGAATATTTGGTCTGAGCTCCTTTATTCTCCAACTCAGCCTGAACCCTCTCCGATGAGCTTTCTGTCCTTTCTTTAAGGAGTCTTCAGGAATAGTTCTCCAGGCTTCTTGAAGGACATCCCAAAGCTCTTCTTTGGATGTGGGCTGCCTTTTGTTCCGTTCTCTGCCAACATGATCCCACACTGCTTCAGTAATGTTGAGCTCCGGGCTCTGGGGAGGATTCATCCCTCCATCAGACCTGCTGCCACTGATTTTCAGCCCACTTCTTGTGTCCTTTGGCCCAGCTCAGCCTTTTCTCCCTGTTTCCCTTCCTTAAGAACGGCTTCCTGACAGCCACCCTTCCATGGAGCCCATTTCTGATGAGGCTTGGGCCACCAGCAGATGGATCAGCTGAAGGTCCAGATGCATCTCTCAGCTCCTGTGTCAGGTCTTTGCTGGATGTTTTCCTCTTTCTTAAGGACATCACTTTCAGATCCTGTTCATCTGCTGTAGATAGTTCTTTAGGCCTGACACTTCTTCTTTTGTCCTCCACTTGTCCAGTTTCCTCAAATGTTTTAAGGACACACTGCACACCATGCTGAGATATGCCAAGTTTTCAGCTAACAGCTCTTTGGGAATCACCCTGTTGCTGCAGAAATCCTGTTTTCTGTCTGTCACACTGTGTTATCTTTACTGTTTTTCATAGAGGAAACTAAAGAAATGGGAACAAATGATGTGTCTGTGTGACAGACTGCTGGTAACAAAGTGCCTAAAGATACAATTTAAAACAGGTTCTTTGCTAAGTTGTCTGTTATGTGTCGACACAACACTGGTTCATCCCTTGAGTTAGACGTCTTTTTTTATGCATAAATGATACATAGGTAGGTGTCAAGTGGCTTAACGAACAAAAAAATAAAAAACACATTCCTCTGAATGTAGTCAGGTACAAGAAATGGGATGAAAATGGGTTAAAAAGCAGCAAATATCCAAAGAAAAACTTTGAAGGACCTTCAGAAAGCCTGGAGAACTATTGCTCAAGACCACTTTAAAAGATTACAAGAAAGTCTGGCTGCTTGGAAGCAAAATATAAAGAACATCAACGATTAAAGACCTAATCCATAAAACTGAGAGAGGAACTTCTTATAACAGTGAGCAAAGGTTAATGTCTGCCCTGCTAATATATGCACTGAAATATGGAAACAGAAAACAGGGTAACGGACTAAAAGATGAGGCCATGTTTGAGGGCTCAACAAGCAAAACTGGGAGGAGAACCAACCATCAATGCTGAAAGAAAGATCAAATGAATATTGATGCTCTGGCCTGTCTGTAATCAATACAATGCAGCAGAAGGACGTGCTGTCCAGGCAGCCGAAACCACTGAGTGAACTCTCTAGGATCAGGAGAAGTGTACCGATTTCTGCTGAGCCATGTGGAAACAAGAGCCACAGTGCATTTCAGGCAGATAGCTGTGCACAAAGCAGAAAACAAGAGGGAAGTTTACTGCAACCAAAGGTACAGCAGGTGATGCAAAAAGCCCACCGAGAAGTCACCAATGGACACTGCATGTTGGCAGACTTTTAGGCATATTACAGTCCATTTTAACCAGAAAACTCTGGGGATATCAGTGGATTTCTGCATCCAAGCGCAGTGTAGTTGGAAAAGTATATCTAACCTGGACTAAGTGTCAACTTTTGATATTTTCTCACATAAAGAGGTCTTCATTGAATGCTAAAAGTATCTATTTCCTTGGACCACAGTTTAAAAGGCTTCAAATGATTAATGAATCCAGTTGAAGGCATTCAGGGATGGAAAACCGAAAACTGGCTGGATTTCATTCATTCATTCATTCATTCATTTGAACTCGGTCAGCCGTGCCATCAGTTCGCCAGTAAAACTCCCATACCATGCACAGCCAACTGGTGAACTGGGAGGCAACCGGTATAATAAAAAAAAAAAAATCATCACAGCACCCACGCCTCAGACTGTAATAACCCGGCCGTGACTATCTTAAAGTCCGCTAAGTGCATGTTGATGGGCCTGCAGGGTGCTGGCTATAAAATATGGATGCATATCAAAAACGAGGAGATAATAGTGTGCTTCCAGCCAACAGTAACCATTAACCCCTTCCTATTCTCAGGGAAATTAGCCTCTAATTCCCAGCGCACTGAGCCGGGCAGGGAATGCAGACCAACGGCTAATTTAACGGTTTATTTTTTAAAAAATTAAAAAGTCAGAAGGTTAAACTCACCACTTATCTGGTAGAAAATGTAAATCCCAGAGTGCTGTGAGGGAAATTTCCACCAACGGGACACACGGTCTCATGTAATCGGTAAACTCTGCTCCGTCGCCCTCCTCGCTGTGTCTTTTTTAACAGTAAACTTGCCGAGCCCAGGCTATTGTTAGCCAAGCATCGAGAAGCCTGGTGCAAAGAAACGCCCGCCCCCTTACCCGCTACTCCGGACACGCCATTGGTCACTCTTCAGCTGCCGTCCCCTGTGATTGGCTGATATGGATGTCCGCTGATTGGCTGGGGCGGGTCCCAGCTCGCGGGTAGAGAGCGAGTGGTGGTACGTTCACAGCCACAGACAAAAAAATGCAATTAAGTGCGTTGCATTCAAGTGTAACTCGTGCTCAATCCTGCAATTTCAAACAAAAATAATAAATGTATGAAGATATGATTAATCTAGACAACATAGGCAAACTTCCTCGTCTTTTTCTTAAGCAAAAGAAGAGAAAGCAAGTCACAAAAAGAAAAATATACGATGAAAAAGGCAGCTTACTACTATTAGTTCTCATTTCAATATAATTGTTTGTACTGCTGACAATAATAAAATAAAAAATATCCATGAATTATATGAGAAAACAATAAATTATTATCCTACATCCAAATAAAAAGATATACCAAATTTACACCAGTAATTTAATTTCCCTCTGGGATAAATAAAGTATTTTTGAATTTGAATTTGAATTGAATTGAATTGTAACAACTGTATCTGAAGGCTAATAATTGTGGATCAAAAATCAGAAAACAAAGTAAAATGATACAGAGCAGTGCCTTTTGCAGCAAATTATAGGTCATAATGGAACTTTTAACAGATATTCGTATTCTACATTTTGTTTTTAACATTTTTGGGTTTTTTTTAGTTTTCTGCCACAATGTAATTTAAATCAAAAGTACAATCACTTAAGAATATATCGTTAAAAGATCTTTTCAGGAAATACAGAAAAAAAGTTAGATGTTTAGGATTTCACAGACCTATTTTTGTATCTTTTGTACCTACCTACATCCTTCTGGAAAAATACAAATAGAACAAAAAAGCAAAAGAAACTCAAATCAAATAAAACTTGTTTAAATTCATATAAATGAATTACCCAAAGAAAACAAACACATGTTGACCCCTGCTCCACCACATCTACAATCAAATTGAATATCCTTGAAGCATAGTTTTCAACTACCTGGATGTAGTGTTCATCAACATTTCGATGAATTAGAATAAAAAACAAAAACTGGTGTGAAGAATGAGTAGATGGTGGCATCTAGTGGTGAGAGGGAGCGAGCCGTTTAAAAGTGGAGGTTGAGATTAATTCAATAAACAGCAGTGTGCATTAACACTTATTTTTATACTTATGTATTCATTTTATTGAAAGGTATAGTGAAAAATCAGTATAATTGTTCCTTTGATTTCCAATCTCAGGAGACTTGCCAACAGTAAATTCCATGTGAGCGTCTGAGAAATGTAACAGAAGCATCAACAAAATGTTGAGGAAGATTCTCAGTCATCAAGGTCATCTTAATCCTAAAAGCTTAAATAATCATATAAAATCAAATCAAATTTATTTGTATAGCACATTTCATGTACAAACAGTTCAAAGTGCTTTACGTAAAATAAAAGCATTGCAGCAGGGAGTGGAAGAAGCATTAAAATACAAAAAAGAATATAAAGAGAAACAAATAAAATCATTTAAATGAATTTAAAAACAAGCAACAATCTAGATAAGTTAAAATATATCGTGCAGATTGCATGCATAGACACATGAGAAAAGAAATGTTTTTAACCTGGATTTAAAACGTTTGTTCAGTTTGTTCCACTTGTTTGCAGCATAACAGCTAAATGCTGCTTCTCCATGTTTAGTCTGGAGGGCAACAAGGGCAACTGGACTTCTTATTGGATCTTGAAGATGTTTCACCTCTCATCCAAAAGGCTTCTTCAGTTCTAAACTAGATGGTGGGGAGTATCAGCTTATAAGGAGAGAGGGTTGTACAGTCACTGAATCCCCTGATCAGCGTGCATGTCATTAGAGTCATCATGTCAGCAGTGAACCTACATCTCAAGGAAAAGGGACACTCTTTTGAGGACAGTTATGAACACATTTTGGGCAGAGAAGACAGATGGTTTGAGGGAGGAGTCATGGAAGCCTAAACTGGGAAAACCATCATTGAACAGAGGAGGTGGTCTCAGGTATCACTACAGCACCTACAAAGCAGCATTGTCTCTCTTCCTCAGGCAGTTTCACAATCATTTATATCTGAGACATGCAAAGATGGAGGATCATTTTCATGTTTCTCTCACACAACTTCTTCTCATATTTTCTTGAAATTCATCTATCGAACCCTCATCTGTCTCAGTTGGCCGTCACCTTTCTGCCCATGGCAAGGCAAGGCAATTTTATTTATATAGAGCACAATTCATACACAAGGCAATTCAAAGTGCTTCACAGCTACATAAAATCACAAGAAGGCAATAAAATCATTAAAAAGAAATAAAAAAAAAATAATAAAAATAATAATAATAAAAATTAAAAAAAAAAAAAAATCCATTAAAAATAAACATTAATTAATTAATTTATAAAGGAAAAATGCAGATAAAATACTTTCAGTTGTCATATGCACAGCTAAATAGATGCAGATTTGCATAATTAAAAGTTAATAGATTTAATTCCAGCCATGCTGAATGCTCTGTGGAACATGAGGTTTGTAGCTTTGGTTCAGACTGAAATGCCTCAAAAAGCTACAGGACTGATTTTGATAACATTTTCTGGAGATAATCACGCTTCACTGGGGCTGATTTATAATGAATTCGGTGATCCTTGACTTTTTCCCAAATGTCACCAGAAGGAGGACATCTTGTGTTGTGGGGTAAATATCTCCTTTGGGACATGCAGGCTGGAGTATCCATATGAGTACAGAAATACTTCTTAAGTTTTCATCATGCGCTTTGGTTTATCAACCAGTACAATCTCCTACCAAGAAAAGCAAACATTTGTCGTGTTGTCAGCTAAGATGTTCCACATTGCAGTCTAAGTTTCCCTCTTGTGTAATTAAAGCTTTTGGAGAGCCAGCATTAAGAACAGCCAACTTTCTGCCAATATTTTAGTCTCAAAACTATATTTCTACATTATTTTTTCACCTGTTTGCAGATAAGGTGACCTTACCTGTGACAGGAAATTCAGCAAAATGAGAGTTAGTAATGTGTTATGATTGTTATGTCTAAGGTTTCAAAGGTTCACAAACCTTAACAAACACGGCAACAATATCCACTAATTAAAAGCAAACTGGTCTCCTTTAGTTTCCAATCTAGAAGGAGGAACCACCAACAGGTTCTGGTCAGAGGACCTCAGTGATCTGCTCGATAGATATGTTTTTAGACCAGCCTGCTACCAGCTACCAGCCTGGTCAAATGTGACACCTAAATTTATGACTTTGGACTGAACCAACGAGGATGTTAAGCCCAAAGAAGAACTTCTGTTTTCCCCGTGTTGAGTGAAAGATAATTAGTCGCCATCCAGTTCTTTATGGCATCAATACAATCTTGTAAGATAGATATTGTGTGGAGAAAAATAAATGAACTAATGGATATCATGTGCATAACAATGATATGATACTTCTTTAAAGGTGTCCAAGTAGTAGTAAATACAGTGCAAACAAAACGGGTCCCAAAACAGAGCCTTGGGGCACACCACAGAGGAAAGCTACAGATGGGGACACAAAGTGGTCAGAAAAGCCAGGGTTGATCCAAGTTTTTAACCTGTAAATCATAATATCATGATCAGCTATGTCAAATGCTGCTGTTAAATCCAAAAGTAAAGGAACAGAGGCATCACCGGCATCTCTCTTCATTAAAATGTCATGAGAAGCAGTTTCAGTCGAGTTCAGGTCACGATACCCAGATTAAAACTTATCAACAAAGTGGATACCAACTCTACCAGACTGTATAATATCACATATGCAGCAAGGAAGAACATCGTCTTATAAGCGACAAACCCCCCACTATATCGAACTGGCACAAGATAATTATGGAACGTTTTCCTCTTGAGTACCTGACCTGTCTGCTTTACTCTTCAGAGGGACAGTTTTTGGACATTTGGACCCCATATCTCCACTTTTCTAACGCTACGGTGGCTTCAATGCTCTCGAGTGTCGTCCTTGGCTCTTTACTTGTGTCTTACCCATAATAATGTATTTACGACCTGGTCATTTCTATTATTTATTTTTATTATTATTATTATTATTTTTATTTTATTTTTTTATAAAAGGAAGAGGCTTCCTTTTCACTGTATTGGTGAAGGTGAAATGCAAATGTGTACTGTCTAGACCAATGTTGTACTGAGTGATGTTATTGTTTTATTGTTGTGTTTATGTTAATGTATAAAAAGCACAATAAACATATTTGAGAAAAAAAAACAAAGTTATGTTCAGCTAAGATATCATTTAGCGGTTTGACCACCACTTTTTCTAAGTGTATTTAACAAAAGGCAGCTTTGAGTTGGGTTTAAAATGAAAGAGAATGAATAAATAGGGGAGAACACATGAGGAGCACCAGGAGGAGGAGGAGGACTGTGAAACTCAGTCACTTCCGCACCATGTGAGCAACCAGGACTGCAGCTCATTTTCTCCCGGATGGAGCCCGCATCCTCCGGGATAGATCCGCAGTACCCCGCCGCAGCCACGGCTTCCATCAGCTTCTCACACCAGTGAACGAAACAAGTGCAGACAGAGGCCAACAGCACGCGCCGTTCCCGGCAGGGAGCGCAGACCCAGCGCGAGCATGAGTGCGGACGTGGCGGTGTCTCTGTCGGTGCTGGTCGGGATCGTGCTGCTGAGCGATGTGACCCGCAGGTTGCTGACTCGGGCCCTCGCGGACACCGGGCTCTCTGAGTACGCGGGGGAGCTCGTGTCCACCTTCCAGCTGTGCTGCTGCACGCACGAGCTTAAGATGCTGTCCGAGGTGGGCAGGATAGAACCCCAGCTCGCGCTCACCTTAACGTACCTGGCGTCCGTGGTGCACGGGCTCACCTTCAGAGGAGCCACAGGGAACCCCTCCGGTGCGCTCGAGCACGCGTACCGGGCGAAGTTCTCGGGTGGGTGTGCACTGTGGAGGATCGCGTGCCAGTTCGCGGCGGCCAAAGCTGCGCGTGCAGCCGTGCCCGTGGTCTGGGGTATGGGGTTGTCAGGACTGCACGTGCGGCACAAGTTGCTCGGTTTCCAGTGCATCAGCCCCATTCATGCCTCCCTGCACAAGGCCGCCGCCGTGGAGCTCGCGTGCGCCTTTGCGGTCCAAACTGTAATCACGCACACGCGGTCGGTGGAGGAGAAATACCGCGTGCACGCAGTAGCAGCAATCATCACAACGGTAGTTTATGCAGGTACGACCAACCCACTGTTATGTTTCCCTTCTTCTAAGGTCATTTTTAAACAAACTCCAGCTTAGTTTGACTTGTTATTGATCAAATGTCACGTGATTCTGACTCAGGCTCTTGCTCAGAGGTACTTCAGCAGGCAAATAACTAGTTGCCTTAATTTGGCCCTTATTTATTCAGTTAAGTTACCCTTCTGTCGTCATACTTTACATTTTATTTTTGGTGTTTTAAATGCTAACCTGCAGCAGACTGATGCCAATTAATCTCTTTTTTTGTTTTTTACCAAAAACTGTCATGACACTGGCATCACCCATCTGACACTCACAGTTATCCGAACAGCCTGACAGTGACTGGCAGAGATCATGGACATTAAACTGGTGTCATTCGTCTCACTTTTACCTTCAACAGCTCTCTCCTGACTCAGTGTGGTCAGCTTTTTGGTGGTTGTAAACTGATTAACCACCTCATTCACAGATTTAAGTGTGTAAATGTTTTTCTGTCCAGGTGGCCGTGTGACAGGAGCCGTGTTTAACCCAGCGCTGGCCTTTTCCACACAGTTCCCCTGCAGTGGGAACACCTTCCTGGAGTACTGCCTGGTGTACTGGCTGGGCCCACTGCTGGGTAAGACCATCTTTAACATTTTTGAAAAGGCAGAAAGTTCTCATAAACACTGGTTTCCAGCACTTTGCTGTATATTTCAACCCACTGCTTGGCTCTGTGGCTCGCTGTGATCTATAAAAAGGTGAGAGCCACCAAATTTTGCAGAGCTGCAAGGTGAAGATATTGTCATACCTTCAGTTTTAATATTCAAACTGAAGCTTTAATGTTCTGCAAACAGAACTGAACAGAACTCTGTAATGGAGGCCTTCGGGTCCCTCACCCTCACTCTGAAAATGTCTATGCAGACGTGTTATTGATCTGAATCATGAGCGACTGGCAGAGAGCAGTGTAACTTAACAAGTATACAAATGTATCTATTTCTATCTCTTTACTGGAATATGTGAACAATATATACAATATATACAGTATATATATATATATATATATATATTTATATATATAACAATATTTGTGAGCAATACTCACCTCTTCCTAGTTGCCTTTTTTCGACAGGACATGGGACAAGCAAATAGGCCCAATTACCTGCTTAGAAGTTTCTGGAGTGCATGTTCACAAATAGGGGAAATAATTGAGAAAGATGTAATATTGATTGAAAAGATGTTGCAAAGTATGTGTCATTTAATAATTTATATGTAAATATTTATTCTTAATGTTTATTTTTTGTGGTGTTGGTTTTGCTTTGGTACTGTAGTCCCACCTCAATGGGCTGTCCCAGTTAATAGTCTACAGCAGGAGGGTATAAAAGCAGTGAGTCGCCCTCAGTTTATCTCAGAAGAGTTGTGAATAAATGTTTCTGTGAAAACCTACGTAAGTACGGACTAATTACAGCCAAACTGACAAACTCTAAAATCTGTTTTTAATCAAGCCATTTCCGTTTGTTTTGAAGCAAGACTTTCACATCTTAGTGTGATGCTCCTATTAAAATCTAATAAGCTGCTTAAATGTTGAATTCTCGGGACTCGTTTGTTTTTGGCTCACAAACACATTTACTCTTTGTTTGAGGGTGGAAAAAACACAGAAAAATACTAACTTCCTAATGGATACATTTGTGGATTCATGTTGGAGTTTTAAGGCAGTTTTAAATTTAAGTTACATATTATTACTACTTATGAGAGGGAAATATGCATGTTTTTAAATAACTTATTGAGCAATTAAAGCACCATATCACTGTTTAATGAGCTCTTTTGTCTGTTATTGAATGTTGATAAAGTATGATACACCGACCATCTATAAAAGACACTAAATTATACAAACTTCTCTCATCCATAATATTCCAAATTTGAGCGACACCAGGAAATATAAATCTATATTTCTACCATTTTATCGTGTTTTTTTTTTAAAAGTAAATCTCTAAATTGTATAAACATCCCCACTTTGATTCTTCTACACTCTTGGTTTTCCAGGTATGACGAGCTCAGTGCTGCTGTTTGATAAACTCACACCCACCCTGTGGAGGAAATCTTCGTCTCTTCATCTCCCGCTGCAGACCAAGAAGGAGGCATGAGCATCTCAGGACATAGACCGTCGACCTGCTGCTTCGACAGAGGAAGACAATTAACACTGATATGCACTTTTTTAAACACAATTCATACTGTTATATTTATGGTGGACCATTGTCACCGGAGCGATTTCACATCAGAAGCACATCGAAGAAGCTAAACACAAACTAAACTTGTAAACAGGTTGATTTTACAACAGAGTCAGCTGGTTGGACAACAGAAATCCACACAAAATTTGAGTCAAACTCTTGAATCAGCACCTTTTAAAGACAGCTTACTAAAGAAACTTTGCATGATTTATTAGAGAATCACTTATAAACAACATTAAACATCACCTTGAATCCACACGTCTGGCACAAACTCACTAATATCTGCCTGTTTTGAAATGTTTTGCAAACAAATATTATAATTTTAACATATTCACTGATCTAGGCTGTATTTTTTATGTAATCCATCACTTATTTGAGCTAATACACGAATCATTCAACTGTAAACTGTTCACAGAAAGTAAGTGAGATTATTATAACAATAAATATTATCTGTACAGTACTTTTTAAACAGTAACAAAGTGTTTAACAGACTCGTAAATGCAGCATAATGCATGTTTTTACTCAATGTGACGTTCCAAAACAAAGCACAGTTTTAGTTTTTGCACAGATTAAATTGAAAACTGTAAAATCAGATCAAACTTTGTTATAACTGTTCAGTTGGGTTCTTAAAACAGATGAATTGGTTGGTTGTGCCCTAACGGGGCTGCAGCTAAATAAAAAAAATAAAGATGATAAAACAGTTTTTTTGGTTTCTGGGTGATTTAGATTTTTTCTACATTTGGTTTCACAAATGCATCAAAAGATGATTTTAGAATAATTGTCCAGTCATAACTATAAGATGCTAAAACTAAACTTAATATTAACCCTTGAACTTCCTGCTCTACCATTTAGTGGAGCACATTTTTCACTGACTTTACTCTGTTTTATCAGATTAGTGGAAGTAAATGTACCTAAAACCTAAAAAGAAAGTATGTGTTATGACATTACTTTACCATAAAATGTCACCTATTTGTGAAAAAAGCACTGATTCTGATTATTGCTCCAAGGAAATTGAAAAAAATGCAAATAAATGACTAAAGTTGATCTAATTATACAGACGTTTGTTATCCTTAATAAACAGGGGATCCTGCATCGCTGTCAACAGATAAAATCCTGCACACTGATAAATATGGATTATTAATGGACAGATAATGACCACATTTTGAGGAGTTACGATTCCTCCAACCATGCTGTTGTTAAAAACCAGTAGAACACAAAAATCGTCTTTACATTTGAGACATTTTTTAACTGTAAAAGCCGGTGTGTGATACAGTTCAACCAAACACAAACCAGGAAGGGTTTTATGTTGTGCCCCAGTGTCAGAGTGGTGACAGTGCATGGATCCATGAAGATTAAATCTAATTTAATGCACCGATGCTGGTAACATTCACACAAACTACGACAGAGCTGCTAAACTTTGCTCCGTGTCAACCTAAATGCCTCCTTTGGCAATCAAACTCTTGGTTTTCAGGACCTTATTTCACACATTTGCTGAACCAAACAGGTTTTTGGAAAGTCACTTTCACTTTGGTTTGAACTCAAATAACCTCTCTGGCTTCATTCGGCCCAAGTATTGGTTTTATGTTGGGATTTTCCTCCATTTTAAAACCTAATAAGACCAAAGATCAGTAACACATAGTTAGACATGAGCAATAATATCCAAGTTATTGGTGTTGACTGAAGGTGTGCTGAATCTGTAAAGGGACAAGAGGCAGTGAATTATAATGAATCAGGCAAAAATAATATACAAAAACTCTTAATTTATTGACAATTTCTTACAAAGACATCAAATCTCAGCAGGGAAATCAGATAGCAAATTGGTCTTTAGGTAGAAAACAAACAGAAACTCAGTGTTTTGGGTATTTGGGGCTGCGTCTCGTTAGAAACAGTAGCTCAGGTGTCACAAAAATGCAGAAAGAACAGCACAGTTTGTTGATATGACCTCAGACATTTAACGCTGAAAGCACGCTGCGATCTGTGAGCATCGACACAGCACACGAGAGCAGAAGTGGAAAGCTGGCTCTGTTTTGACTGCCAGCAGATGGGAAAAGGTTGTTTTGACAGAGAGAACAGAAAATTCCTGAAGCAGGAAGAGTGGATGAGTAAGAGCTGAGAGCCTTAAATAAGTGCTCTGTCCACTTCTTTAATCCCATGATGCAACACTGTCAATGTGCCCGACCACGGAGATGCTTCCCATCTACAGAAAGAGACACAAGACAAGCAATGTTTACACGTTTCAGTAAGTTTCTTCATTATGTTGCCTGTCAAATCATTTTCAGACTCAATGTTCATTAGAAAATAACCCAAATGTGATCAGATTATATCTGCATTGTTCCTAAAAACCATCCAAGAATGGGTGGATTTCCTTAGTTTTGTGTATCCTGTTTAATCCAGAGTACATTTTCAATGGGAATTACAGCAAGTGCATTCAAACAGGTGGTGGATCTCATTAAAAAACAAAGAGAAGAAGCTGGCCAGTCTGAAAAGAATAAATAAAAGTGCTTAGATGTACTTCTATTCTTTAAGACTCAACTTGTTCACAAAAGCCTTGCAGTTAACTTTTTTAAAATCTAAAATCATTTTAATTTGAGGCAAAACTATGACGTGAAACAAATTGATGAACTAATATTTGGGGCAAAGCCATATTTTATTTCTCCACACCGGTGACAATTACCAATAACTACTATGATAATAATTAATACTAATATTAATAAAAGCACTTAAGAAAGACGATTTCTGCTGAGATGCTGTAGCATTGACGTTGTGCTATTGGGTTAAGCTAATTCTCTTTTATAATGGACACTGTGCAGTATTTTCTCTTTGCTTTAGTTTGAAATAGCCCCAAACTTTAGACACGTTTAATCTGTTTAACCTGTGGAACAAACACAAGGGAAACATTTCACGTTAGCATTTTAATGGAGGCTAACAAGAGGCTTGTTAGCCAAGAGGGACGCTAGCAGAGAACAGAAGTAAGCTGAGGCTCGGGCTGGGCGCTGAAGCCACTTTTTTAATCAACTTTAGTAATTGTGTTGGACAAATAGTGGCTAATTTCTGTTGAAATGTCACCAGAACTACAGCGTAAGCATGAACACACCATCATATTTTCCTTAATGTGCCCATCAGAGCAGCTTCAGCCTCTTAACGTGAACTAATATTATCTGAGTCACATCAAAGTACAACCAGAATATAATGAAAAAGCTCATTTTATCAGACCACGTTGCATCTGTAAAAATCAGAGACGGCTGGTTAAGCTTTCGCGTTGTCACCGTGTTGTCTGAAAAGAGACAATAAAAAAGTAAATAAGAGGCGTTGTTAGGATTCCAGCTGCATTAAAATACAGTAAATTAAAGTAGAGACAGTAAGAGAGGAGCAGACAGATGTTAACTGCTGACACAGCTGGACATTAGGTGGAAATTAAAGTGTTATCAATATCAGAATGACTGTTTTTAGAAAAATACATTTTACAGCCACAACACCCAGACCCGAGCGTGACTTTACGTACAAGCTAGTTCATAATGTACATTTTTTTCTCTTAGAAATAGTTTAAATAAATAAAAGTATTTCTTATTCGTTTACTCAATAAATAATTGTTGGCAGAATTCAGTTTGCAGAGAACTCAGGAAAAGTTTTTGCATGGAAAAAAACATGTCCAACGATGACTTTTATGATAAATTGAGGCATGTGGGACAAAACTGGGTGAAAGACTGAAACTTACTAGTGCTCCACATCTGCATCCTCAAACTGACCGGCCTCCATCGCGTCAGCATCCACCTCCATACCATCTGTCAACGACAGCAAAGCACCCTCAGACCTCACAAACCCAAATACGCATGTTGACATTATCCACAAATACGGCGGATTTTATCCTGCAAACACACGGTTAAACTGTAACCGTGCTAAACTCTCCACACCGAGATGAGAAATGAGACACAGCAAATAACAAATTGCTTAAATAAGGACCATGCACACATTTTTCTTTTGGTTTTGGATGAGTATTAAAGAGGAAGTGGATCAAATTTGCACCTAAACGGATGCTAAATACAGATCAGATCAGTATCTGCTACTCAGACCGATTGATAAGCAAACTTTAACAACAAACTGGACTAAAACAAATCCAGCAACTAAGGAGTGGGTTCAGAGACTGAATGTTTACACAAAGATGGAGTTGTGTTGCCAGATGTTTCGGGTTTTTAAGTGAGGTTGGGTTGTTATTAAAGAGAAGACCGGTGTAATATAGACCGCCATGCTGTAAATATCTCTGGCCGTTACATATGAGTTTATCCATTTGGGTACGTAGAAACCATAAGAATATTTAGGTAATGCATAAACAGCAATAAGATCCACTGTTGATTTAAATTACGGGGAAAAATGTGCATAAAAAGTTAAAAAAAAAAGAATGAAAAATCCAAATATTAGTTTGTCATTTGAGCTAAATTTCTTAGTTTGTCAAAGAATTCAAATTCATCCCTAAAGTTTAAAATTTTTCTAATTTTTCCAACTTTAGAGTCTATAATTATATAATTTTTTTGGGAGTTTGTACAGATGAATTAAAAGTGACTTCAAACTGATTCACTTTGGTATATTTGATATATTTCAGAAAAACATCTTTCTCTTCTATTCATCTTTTAGGATTTTTTGCTCAATATTTCTGACCTGATCTTCATATCTGGAAGGTTATTTTTACTTTTAGTCTTACATCTGAATGTAATTATTCTGATCTGGTCATGACGTGTTCAGTAAAGTTGGCCACATGCTATGACGTAGACAGTTTTCCAAAGTCGGCGATGTCATCGTTTGGTGTAAAATGGTCATAAAACTCAATCCGGACTGTTTTAAGGAGCTCTTTCTCACATTTTTGGGATGACAACAAAATCAAGCATGTTTAATATTATTGTAAGTGTCGAGTTTTGTTTGCAGCTGTGGCTAAAAGCTGTTTATCGGTGGACTGAGAAAAATCTAGTTGTGGTCTTGCAAATAGTGACCCTGCAGGATCTGGAGACTTGGAAGACGGGGTGTTAATCTTTTAAAAATCTTTTTCAAAGCAGTCTCGTGTATGGGAGGCATTAGCCATCTAAATAATCGAGGATAATAATCGTAACAGTTATATTTAAAAGAGAACAAAGTGCACCAGGCAGCTGTGAGCGTGAGGCAAACCTTCGAATTCAGCCTTGGTTTCTTCGGTTCTCACTCCGGCCATGTGGTACTGCTGCGCCACAGACTGGGCCAACATGCCCTCCAGCCGCTCCAGTGTGGCCTGGCCCTCCTGCGTGAGCGCCGACAGACCCTCGTCACAGGTGTAGAAGGTCGGGATGTCGGCATGACCGTGCTCTAAGTGGGTGGAGATGGGATCTTTTTAGACTTTATGTTAACATTTAATAGAAGCTTTAAAGAAAACTACTTTTCTCTCTGGTCTTCTGGGCATTTCATGCTGAAACTTTAGATCTGTTTGCTGTTGAGAAGCGAGATCATGGGAGTATAAACTTGTATATAAAAACACACCCTTTGTTCATGGAGCCTGCCGTCTTTCTCCAGCTGCCTGTGGATCACTTTTATCTGATCGTACACAATTTATTTGAGCTGCTCTCTGTGTGGTCTGTTAAGAGCAACAGCTTGTGACGAGTGTGCAGTTTACTCCCATAAACCCTGAAGTGTTGTAGTCAGAAAAGGCTTCAGGATTAGCTTTCTTCTATCGTCAGACTGTTCCGATTGACAACAGAAACACTTTATTCTGCTGTCGTGATGTGAAATTGTTCAGTGATGAATTCTGGATGTCTCACCTGCTTCTGCAACCGTCGAGTCCGAACAACCGGTTCATGAAGAGGACGACAAACGCAGAAAAGCAATAAGTCAGTGAACAGTTTGCAGGTCATTACTTTGCATTGTTAAGTGAAAACCTGCAGTTTAGACCTCCGATTGGGGGCCAGATCTTTCCATGACAATAAAAACTCTATGAATACTAAAATCAGATAGAAAGTGAGCGACAAAATGTCAAATATCCAAACATGCCATTTCTATAAACCATCTCTGGATCTTTAAAAATATCAGTGGATGTAAAACTAAGATATCAAGACTGTCAGAACTCCAAATCTACTGGTTGATGGATAACTCGCCCACCATCTGGCATAAAGAGCATGAATTTGTGTATACGTCAGTCACGGCAGCTATAAACAAAGACAGAGTTACATCTCTGCTTGTTCAAAAGGTTCGATGAACTACCGGCTGTTTTACCGACAGCTGCTCAGGTGGGATTTAAGTTAAAGACCTTTTTAGTCCCTCAGCTGTGTGTCCTCACTCCATAAAAAGTGAAATAAACTGAGCTCCTTGTCCTCACCGGCCTCCTCCACGTCGTACTCCTCCCCTTCGAAGTCGTTGTCGGAGTCGTCGTCGTCCGGGTCGGGATGCAACGCCTGGCACTCGCACATCGCTGAGAACATGGGCTGCACTGCACACAGACGGACGCTCAGACAGTGCAACCTTACGGCTGTTATTTCAACTATCTATCAGAGTAAAAAGCCTTTTCCGGTTCAAAATAATTTACACAAACAAGGTGAAACAGTTCTTGAAGCTGAGACCGGGCGTTGTTCTCTGTGATATTCTTAATGTTTTCTGTTTATTATTATGACACCAACTTACATTTATCAGCTCAGAATCATACGTCGGTGTGGTTTAAAGCCTCTCTGATGTGGCTTACTTGTGGAGCTGCCTGATAAATGGGAAGTCGGTGTATGTGTCATCCTTAATGTGGTCACTCACGTGACATTTTGTCGCTGGGCACAAATCGAATCTCTGTGATCACTCCCTCATCGTCATCATCACCGCTGCTGCTGCTGCTGCTGTCATCATTGTCACCATCAGCGTTCCTTTCTGCCATTTCTGCCTCATTCTCATCTGTTAGGAGGGAAAATTTGATCCAGTTTTAAATGAACAATATCCAGTTTTACAGTTCTATCTACCAGTTTGGAGATTTATTCATCTTTATTAAGCTGTTATTTACTGACTTCTAATCCCTTAGTTTGAACTTGTTTAGTTCTCAGTTGTAAAACGATTAACAAGCTGCTAAAACTAAAATTTGACAAGCAGGATCATGTGCAATTTGACCATTTGTCTTATAAAATGATTCACACAATTAATATTCTGCTGAAGGGTAATCAGTTTAACAGTTCAGAGTACACTCTACACCTTTGAGAGTGAACTAACATACATGTATCATAAGCAGAAATGGGCATTAGATCAAAGGACTGAAGGAAAAGCTTGTGTAAAAACTTAGTTAATGAAAATAAAACCTGTGCTTCAAAGCTGAAAGAGTACTGCAGCCTCTTTATAAGTTTTTATGCAATACACAGAGCACCTTTCAATGAAATATAAGGAAAAATACTGGATAAAATGCAAATCTCTGCTGTAACAGTCTTCCTGTTGTGAAGAGATGCAAAAAATGGATCCAAAGAATTAAAACCAAGAGCTGTTATGACACCAAATAAAACCGTGAACAGATGCTGCATCTAAGGACCTACTGACTGATTTGTGACCTTTGGGTCTATTTTTAACCTTTATCAATCATGCCTGCTGATCAGGCGTTCAGGCTTACGTATACAGTTCTGTGATGTTAAAACAACAGCAGAGAAGTTTGTGAACCTTAAACTATGTGCTTCTAACTCATTTTGAAGTACAGTGACTTTTGTTATCCACATTTTCAGGTTTGAAACTCTCAAAGAGTACCTGCCCCACACCGTTTAGCTTTACGGTTTCAGACAGTTTTGTGGGCTTTTGATGGAGTCTTCAACGTGACAACAAATTGAGGTGTGTGGCTGTAAATATGCAGGGCTCAGATGGAGATATATTTTAAAGACAGTTGTGTTACATCCCACAATTGTAGGAGTCAAAGTTATTTCAGCAAACAAGCTGCCAGATGGTTTTTACTGTTTACACAGTTTAGAGATAAAAATCAAATCAAATGTATTTGTATAGCACATTTCATGTACAAAACAATTCAAAGTGCTTTACATAAAATAAAAGCATTGCAGCAGGGAGTGGAAGAAGCATTAAAAATACATAAAATAATATAAAGAGAAACAAATAAAATCATTTAAATTAATTTAAAAACAAGCAACAGTCTAGATAAGTTAAAAGATATCGTGCAGATTTCATGCATAGACACATGAGAAAAGAAATGTTTTTAACCTGGATTTAAAAATGTCTCCATTTGGTGAAAGTTTAATCTCCACTGGCAGTTTGTTCCACTTGTTTGCAGCATAACAGCTAAATGCTGCTTCTCCATGTTTAGTCTGGACTCTGGACTGGACCAGCTGACCTGAGTCCTTGGATCTAAGAGCTCTGCTGGCTTTATATTCTCTGAACAGATCACAGATGTATTTTGGGCCTTAGAGATAAAAAGCTGGCCCCAGAGACAAATTTATCCAAACAGTGTACAGCACATGCTTCAAGATATTCACATATTTGAGTTCTTTAAGAGCAATAAGGTTGAAGCTACAACCAAATTGTCATGGAACGAACCATCCTCTGAGCTGGTCTCTATGTGAAGACAGCAGTGAAATGAGTGTCCACGGACCGTCTACGAGGTGCAACGCTGAAATGAGCAGCAGCTTATTGTGTCATGTTAAAGTGGGACATGGTGAAATTCACTGTTTTTATAACAAAGCTCTGCTCTGTAATCTGGGAAGCTTTTTTTTTTTTTTTTTTTTTAATTTGTCCAAGTTAACCTGACAGAAGGTTCCTGAAATCTGATTAGACGCATGTTTGTGTTATGGCTGCTATGGTTTCAGGCTCTGCAGCAGGTGCCGGGCTGATATCGGCTGAACTTCCAGCAGCTCTCAGACAACCGTCTCCTGCACGAGTCACGCATCCCCTCTCTCCTCTCAGCCAGCTACAGCCACAGTTTGCAACACATGAGATGCTTAATGTAACTTTATGCATCGTTTACCTGGAGGTTGTTAGGGTGGGCTGACATTTTCTTTTCAATCTTTTGTTTTGTACAGGTCCTTTCTGATTTAGAGACTTTTGTTTTGATTGTCATTTTGGCCTTGGACCATCCTGAAGTTAAGTCTAATTTAGCTCATTTAAACCTTAACAATCTCTTAACGTGTCTCAACCACCCCAGGGTATAACAGTAGAGCCTAAATAACTGAACCACATTTGAAAACGTTACGTTGCCCTCACCGCTGAGTTTGCCGTTGACCATGACATACAGGTGCTCCTGGGGGTAAGCGCTGACATCTTTGGAGATGGCGTGAAGACCAATGGTGGGATACTCCAGAGAGAAACCCATCCCTGAGCCATCAAACCATGACAGGCGCCTGTGACAAACAAAAAACACACAATTGACATGTGTTGGTTGGTTTAAACAGAACCTGTTAACATAGTGAACATTTGCATCACAAAGTATCCAAAGTAAATTATCTAAAAGGAGTATATTATGAAGTGAGATTAGTCTGCACGCTACAACGGAGCAGTACATGTTCTAAATTAAAAGCCCCATCCTTACACTTATTACTTGTCCCGTTGATATCTTGAACAGCAAAATTAGAACGTAACAACAGTTAAATTATATCAGTCAAAAGTATGGAACATGTGTTGATGCCTGACAAAATCAAATCAAAAGTCAATGTCCAACACAGTGGAACAATTAAAAAAATATTTCAGTCGTTAAGAAAATGGTCCAGCACAAACTTTTAGCCTTGAGAGAAATCAAACCCGTTTACCAGAACTCTGTGTTTAATAAACAACTTTTAAAACAATATCCAGTCTTGGTTAAAGACATACAAACAGATTAAGACGTACCAGTGTATAAGATAAGCCACCGAACAAACTAGTGCAGTTACTGTACAAGTAATTGGACGTTGCCATAGGAACCTACAAGCATTTAGATGGTGATGCTTAAAAGGTTCAAATTGGTTTCCGACATCTTTTCGACAAGGTGGTTAACCAAAGAAAGCAATCTAATACATTTTAATTTTACCCCATTTAGTAGGACAGGGTTAAAAAGTATTAGATTATTATTTCCTAGTCCCTGGATCGATTTATATACCATTTTAAGCATAATGTGCATTAGGAATCTCACGAGATTTGTCCCATTAAGCCATTATTGCGAGATTAAGCAACGAGATGCAAGCAACAGGAAGAACCGACCATTTTTTTTTAAAACATTTTTTATTTTATTCTTGCCTTTCGTAAAATAGTCGAACAAACAAATGGTCAGAGTCATTAATACATACACCATAACATTATAAACATAGCAAGGGCGGATTTTATATAGACATTAAATATGGAGCATAAATAAAAGGTTTTTGTCATCTGATTCAGAGATTTTGTAGGAGACTTCCCTTATTTTATTAGTGAGGAGGAATTTATAAATGTTATTCCAGTTTAGATTACCTGTAAAGTTAGACCAGTGGGGTACAACAGCAGGGGCAGTGGCTGTCACACCTGGAGGCAGGTGTGTGGCAGCTTTTTGGATATAGAAAGCATGCTGAACGACAGCAGCTTAATTTAACCAAAGCAAAAGTATCAATGTACCTGACTAATAAAGTGTAAACCCTCTTTAATAGCCGAGCCACATTTGTCCTGAAAGTGAATTATGTGAATCGATATTGATTCGAATCAGACATTGAATTGAATCGATTTAGGACTGTCAGTTAACTGTATCAATTAAAAAAAACTATCCATCAAATAAATGTTTACGGGGTTGACTATATTGATGATGGCTTTTTTAGAGGTGCAACTGATTACTGCCTTTTTGAGAATAACAGTGTTTAATCCATATAACTTGTATCAACAAACAGCTAAAAATGCTAATTAGAAGATAACTCTTCACTTTAATATTTCTGCTGTCAGTTTTTAGAGGCCTTTTATTTTCCATTGAAATGCAGAAATGATTCCAGAGTCAGAGGGCTATTTATGAAAAACATACTAGTGCCATGTTATTTTGTCATCACCCAGTACAGCAGACACTACTCTGAAAACTGAACTACTTAAAAATCATACTAAATGGTTGCCTTGTTCAGATGAACCAACAAAAACACCCAAAAAACTCAGAAATCACAGAAACTCTACTGATTTCCACTTGACTTCCAATCATTTTGAAAAGGACAACACCGGAAGTTCCGCTATCTGAACAGTTTGTAGTCTTTATGCCCTAAATATTATGAATATTTCACATCATATCAGTATCCAAGGATGATTAATTATTGTTAAACATAAATCTGAACCTGAAACTGTCTGTTTAAAGTGAAAAACAAGCGCCACGTGCATCACTTACGTTTCTGCAACGTATAGCGTGCCACAGCCCATCCTCTGACCGTTCACCACCGCCGTGGTGTCGGCTTGCTCGTGCCGCACTCCTTCGGTAGGAGGATGGAGGTTCTTCAGTAAAACCATCGTCCGTGTAGCCGTAAATGTCAACGATGCGACGAAAGCAACAGAAATCTGGTGTCAACAAGAAGCTGCGTGACCTACTTCGTGCCACAAAGCTGGCTAATTTGACACGGGAAAACTTCTTCGTAACGGCGTTCCCGACAGCTGGAGACGGATAAATGGCGAGACTGGTTGTGTGCTTCTTCTCCCGGATTATCAAAACCAAGACGACTCGTTCGTAGGGTTACCAAAGACGGTGTAGAGTCTCAAAATGCTCCAGTTAGTTAGCGAGCTGTTGCTCCTGCTGCTCTCAAGTATCGAGCTACGTCGAGCTGAAATATCGCGGTTCGTTCAATACGTAAACACAATACGTCACCACGTTGATCATACGTTGGGTTGTTCCCGTTTCTTACGTAACTTCCATATTCACGTAACTTACGTTTCTACGTAAATTAATTTTCACACGTTAGTGCAATCACAGATTCTATAATACTATTAGTTATAATGGCTGTGGTGCAATCTAGTGACCAAAAAATGTTAGGCTACTTATTAAAAATATCTGTCATTAACATTTAATCTTTAAAGCGTTTTGCTTTAAACTTTTAATTCAACATTTCCTGTTACATGATCATTTACAATATTCATAACAAAGTGGAAAGTGCAACCAAAATAAGAATCAAAACACATTAAAATCTTAACCAAGCCTTAAAGTCGTCGCCTTTATGTTTATTTAGGTTTATTGTTGAAGATGATTAAATGAGTTCCATTGGCAGCACCTGCTGTGGGAAAAAAAAAAAAAAAACGCAAAGAAAGCTGGCCTAGAGGGAATGTGCCTGAGAGAAAAACACATTATTTCAGCTATTTATTCGCGTGCCGCAGTTGTACCACATTTTCAGACTGAAAGTTTGTCCTGGTTCAGTTCTGTGGCCTCCCCTCCCCTCCCCTCCCTTTTTAGTGATCGATCAAATTTCCTTCGATTCAGGTCCGAATCAGCGTTGGCATGGCAACAGGAGCAATAAATTAAAATGTTTTCATTTAAACGTTTGGCAAAATATCTCTGGTTAGGCAGCTAGCTCTTGGTTGCGCTTTAACGCCATGTAACACCAAGTCCGTGTCCAAAATACACAAGAGCAAGAACGCATTAGAAAGTGATGGAGTGTCCGGAGGAGCGGAGACGCGTTTGGAAAACTGCGACCTGGCTGATCCAGAAGGGATCCAGCTGACACTTGGGTAAGCAGCAATTAATCAAAATCAGAAAAAGTAGGCTACACATGTAGCTTTTTCACATTGTGCAAATGTCTAAACCTGGTCGTTTGAGAATGCTCTTTATACAAAAGTCAAACTTAAAAATAATCATTCAAAAACAGTCTCACCCAGGCTCTAAGGTGGTACATAGAATAGATTTCTAGATTTCCAGTCATTTGAATTACTTTGTTAAACATCTAAGAAGATGTAATTTTCTTTCATGTGTCGAATGGCTAGGATACAGCTTATGCAATATGAGAAAACTGAAAGGAAATCTTTATTTAATTGAGTGATTATACGGAGAAGAAAACTAATTAAAGGTAGGGTAGGAGATCCTGGATTTTGAGTCCAGCGAAGCTGCATTTTGAAAATACACAGGTAAAAAGTCCCAACCCTTTTCTTCACTTTCCCCCTGAAGGCACGCCTCTGGAGTACATGAACGTGCACGAAGGTGCACGAGCGCTGTTCTGACAGCAAGCATCGATCGTTGCCGTATTTAGTATATGATAACTATACGTTTAATAATGCTAGGTGCTAGCCAAGCTGGCTCTAGTTTAGCTTCCTGCCAAGCTTCTGGACGCGTAATTCGTTCACGGAGCAGGGTACGCACACAGGGGGGGGGGGGGAGAGAGCAGATTGCAGTTTGATAGATGCATCAGAATCCAATCATTGTGAACGGTCCGTTCAGTATGATTGGATACTGTTTTTCCTAGATTGTACGTTCTAGAGGCCACTAAAACTTTTCATATTTGTGTCAAAACCTTTAATTAATTGGTTGCAATGGGGGTGTGAAGAGTATTTCAAGCAATATGTAAAAAAATGTTCCAGAAAAGGATCCCCTACCCTGCCTTTAACTTTAGTTCTAAATGCTTTAAGCATAAACATTCTAATCTAATCTAAGCACCCCTAAAAAAGAAAACACAGGCCTGTTATCAGTATTTAGGTTATATCTTTAAATTATTTTCAAACGTACATTTTAGAGTCATGAGACAAACAGTTACCTCATTAAACCGGATGTTGGTGACAGACGGTTGTTAATACTCCCGTACAGCAGGTGGCGCTGAGCAGCGTCAAAAGTTGGTCGTGACGTGTGGTTGGTAGCTAAAAAAATTACTTAAAATCATCTCTCCAAGCTGGCGTGGATGCACCTGTAAGCTTAAACGTCACTGTAGTTATTTGTCTATAACTAGATAGATTTCCATGAGCTAAGCTTATGTTTGTTCACTGTAGCTGACACAATATTTCTTACTCTGAGAGAATAAAACAGTAGGCCACTGTGCAAAAGTCTTAAGCCACCTCTTATTTATGTATTTTACTCCCAAGGAGCCAGACTTTTTTCTGAATTCTCTTAGTAGTCTTGGACATAGTTTGCCTGGCTTTTTGAAGTCCTGTCACAGTTTTTTTATTTTTAATTTATTCATTTTTTACACTGGCTGCTTTTTCACTATTCTTCAGCCACTTAACACTGACCTATGAATCATCCAAGCATAAAAAAAGACTCAAGGGATGAATCAGTATTGTGTCTACACACAATGCCATACACAGGGAATATTACTGTCAAACACTGACACAAGGGGGGGAAACTAACATTTGCAGCAAATATGACAGCTGGAGTATGACCTGACATGTGTTTTTCCTCAAAATGGAACAGATACACAGTTTGTACTCTCCATCCAATGGTATCTTTAGGCATCTTGTAACGAGCAGCCCGTCACAAAGACGCATAATATGTTCCCAATTCTATAGATGCATCTACAAAAAATTCCCGGTTTGACGGGTATGAAATAGTATTTTCGCTATTTCGCTACAAGGTAATTCCCAAAGAGCTATTAGCTGAAAACTTGGCATATCTCATCATAGTGTAGTTTGTTCTTAAAATCTAAGGAAATAGGACAAGTGGAGGACAAAAGAGAAGTGGAAGTCTAAGACTATCTTCAGCAAATTAACAGTTTATAAAAGTGAAACAACAAAAAATCCAGTAAAGAAGCTGCCAGATGGATATCGTCTTTCAGTTGATCCATCTGCTGTAGGCCCAAGCCTCATCAGAAATGGGCTCCATGGAAGGGTGGCTGTCAAGAAGCCGTTCTTGATGACGGGAAATTTTGAGAAAAGGCTAAAGTATGCCAAACGACACAAGAACTGGACTGAAAATCAGTTGAAACAGGTCTTATGGAGCAAAGAATCCTCCCCAGAGGCTGGACATTACTGAAGCAGTGTGGGATCATGTTGGCAGAGAACGGAACAAAAGGCAGCCCACATCCAAAGAAGAGCTTTGGGATGTCCTTCAAGAAGCCTGGAGAACTGTTCCTGAAAACAACTTAAATAAATGTAAAAAAAAATATTAACTTTCAGCTGGTTAGAATTGTATAATATGTTTTTTTTGCAGAATATACTGTATTTCCATTTATTTTTCAATCAGTCACTGAACCTATTCCCTGTTTTTCTGGCAATATACGGATAAATAAGAAGTGGTTCACCAGGACTGCATATTTACTGTGTGCTTATGAACATCAAGCACTTTTAGTCTTTCTCCAACAACCCTGCAGATTTGTTTTAAAGTGCTTAACTGCATTTGTAGCAGCCTAACATTCAGTCTGACTCTTTTAATAAATGATTTGGATGCATTTCTTTGTTTGGCTCTTATTTTTGCCTTTTGGTTTACAGCACAAACTGTGAGAGGGAAGGAGAGAGAGGAGGAGAAGGAGAAAGACCAGAAACTGTGTGAGGAAGAGGACAGGTAATACAAACCAAACAGTTTTAAAAGAAATGAAATGGCTGATGTTTAAGAGGAAATGTATTTATTATCAGGTCATCAGGGTCAGCGTAACATATGAACAGCATGTAAATACAGTAACAAACACCTGCATGTAGGGGGGCATGCCAGTGTGACCTCCTATTAAGTTGCATAGATTTAACTTGCAGATAGCGTTTTCCAGGTCAAACAGTTCAAACAGAGGTTACATCACTAAGCTACTAATCCCTCTTCATAATACAGGTTGAGGGTTTTAAAATGAGTTCGATACGACCTCAGATGACATCCAACACACGACATATTACACTGCGTCATTTATTGTTGAACCAACATGAGGCTAAAATGGAGAAGCGGTTTGTAAAAAACTAAGTACATCTCATTATTCCATAGCTTGTAGAACCACCTTCAGCAGCAACAACTTGAAGTTATTGCTTTCTATGTGACTTTGTCAATCTCGCACATTGTTGTGAAGAAATTTTGGCTCACTTTACTTTACAAAGTTGTTTCAAATAGTTGTGGTCTGCATACAATTGTCTCTGCACAGCTCTCTTAAGGTCCCACCACAACATTTCCATCAGGCTGAGGTCAGGACTTTGACTGCACCATTGTAACACCTTGATTATTTTCTTTTTCAAACACTCTGTTGTAGATTCCATTGTCCTGTTGCATAACATTTTGTGAGAACATTGTTAAATCTTTGAATCTGATTTAGATTTAGTTTTTCTGGGTTTTTGTTGTCCTTAGTGCAGATGATGATGCCTCAGTGACCGAAGATGCAACAGGAAGAGAAGAGCCTCCTGGCTGGCTGCATGAAAAGACTGCGATCGAATTGGAAACTTCTTTTGGTCATAATTTTGAGTGTATTTTTTTCTACCATGACCAGCGTCACTTTGTACAATATCACCTTGTTGTCAGGTGAAAATATCCAGCTGAGAAAACTCCTAAATAGCGCATTGCAAGAAAAAACGCAGTTGCAGAAGGAGAACAAAGTGCTGAAGATGCTCATAAATTCAACGCTGGAAGACTGCAACCTCATCGAAGAGGAGAACCAACAACTGAAGAGGGTTTTGAATAAATCAATGCTTCTCATCACGATGGCTACTGCAGAAAAAAAAAAAAAAGATTGCACTCGCTGTTAAATAACGAACGGCAAACAACGGCAGAGTTGAGGACAAAAAAATCAACAGCAGCATTCAATCTTGTCCTCAGACAAACTGTCCTTCCTATGGAATCTCTGCGACAAAGACAGGCTGCAGTGCTCGTCCTGTATGTCTGGTTGGGCTGAGCACGCTTCACGCTGCTTCTTTCTGTCCCAAGACACAGAAAATTGCTCGCAGGTTTTGTTTAGATAATATGGGGGACTTGGCTGTTGTTACGAAGGCTCAAGACCAAGCATTCTTGACCAACATGACTTTTCATTAAGTAATGAAACATCCTCACGAAGACTTCCATTCAGCCTGGATTGGGATGTAAGACCTGATGAAGGAGGGCATCTACTACTGGGTCAGCGGGGACAGGGTTAGATGGAATGATGGTTTCAACTTCTGGAAGGAAAATGAGCCAAATAACGCCATCGCCACCTGGGACAAGCATGAGGCAGGGCAGGACTGTGTTGCCATCGTGCCCCCAAAAGAGGTTGGAACAGATGACTGGCTTAACTCCTGGGAGGACATTGTTTGTGGTGGCAGTCGCCACTACCCGTGTGAGACAACAGCCTTAATTTTGCCGTGACTGAAAGACCTGTTTTGTTTTTTTTTGCTGCGTATCTTCAGTCAAGATAACCTAATGAACTCTGGCCCTTTTCCTGTGTATTGTGCCATAAAACTGAAGGGGAACGCTGTTAGTCAGAGGCAATGCTGACCTACCAGCTACCATGAAAGAGTTGGCATCAAACACAGCATGGCTCAACAGCCGACTTGACCTCTTGACTTTGAAATAATTTTTTGACGTTTTAATAAAGTATTTTGAATTGAATTGAAGCTCGCTCCAGGTCTGTTTTCACATGTCTGAACATCTGGAGTTCCCACTGTCAAGTGCTGCAGACTTTTCACCACACAAAAACTAAATTACATTACCACACGATGCATTCAAATATTATCTAAAAAATAGTCAATAAATGGCTTTGATTTGAATAATAACAATAAAAAAATGTGAATAGTTTTGTTGTGCAAGAGAAATAACTGAACTGTTCAATTTTGAGTTCAACTTTTGTAGCATGGGAGTCGAGGCACATCCTGAGGGCCTGAACCAGTTATCCTTAAATAATTATAAATAATCATTTTAAACTATTAAACTTACTAAAAGTAGCGCAGAATCTTGCTAAGGTACTGGCCTGATGCGCTGCATACATTTAGGATAATGTGATTAAATAAAAAAATTCTCAAACTCTTTATTTTCCCTTTCAATTCATTTTTTCATTTTTTAGTAAAACCATTATAGTGCCCCCTGTTGGTTTGGAAAATGCCTGCGGGTGAAAAAGTTCCCCCTGCCGACCGTTCACTAAAACTGCAGCTCCCTGCATCCGCTCCGCACCACACAAACGCCATCTTTAGTAAAGTAGGGTGGCAGAGTTCTGCAGTGAAATTAGGTCAGGCGCCAGGAAAACCCTAAACACTTTTGGAAATTTCCCTTCGAAAGCCTCCTGCCGGTGTTTGCTGTCCTCCCGTCACACCGTATGGTCCAATGTGTTTGATCGGTCGGCCAGCACCAACGCAGTTTTCTTGTGTTGTCGTTAACATGTCGCCAACATCGCGTTTTCCGTGGCCATATGCGTGGACTGAAAACAGTTTCAGTGGGCATAAACTTACTTTTAACATGTGAGTTTTTACTGTTGGCTGAAAAAGCAGAGGGAGGCGTGTCCTTGGCTGCAGACCTGTGTAACCCATGCGAGTTGGCAGACAACGATTGAGACGGTCTCTGGATTTTACAAGCATTTATTTGGCCGGGACAGACCTGCGGGCGACATTTCAGTTACCAACTTGTCGTCATCCGTCTTTTTTTTTTTTACTCTTTCTCACCCCTTAGCCATAGTAAACAGCACTGTTCTTATACATATTATTCTTTGTAACATTTATAATAAAACATTCTCAAAATAAAGTACAAAAATATAACTTTTTAGACACGAAAACATGGGGTGTGTATTACATGAATATGAGTAGTGCGCCATCCTGTGGCTAAAACAAAACACGCAGTATTCGCTACGTTTAAAACTTTTCAAAAGGAAAATACAAAAAAAAGTCACAAACCTGCGGGTGACATTTCAGTTACCGACTTGTCGTCATCCGTCTTTTTTTTTTTTAACTCTCTCACCCTGAACGTACAGAATGACACTCATTACACACACACGCAGAGAACCACAGTCTCTGTAAGTACCGTTAGCTCTAAACGAGGCAGAGTCACTGCCAAATGGCGCCAAAATTAGGAACTGGGAACAGTTTATAAAACTTATTTAGCACGGAAAGAACCCACTGAAAACAACTAATAAACATGTTTACATTCTCCATATACATTTATCTCCACACATTTTACAGTTTAAACCTTCATTTACACTGAAAACAATAAAATACGTTGGAGAGCCTTTTTAGCCCAATTACCTTATATTAGCCATAGTAAACAGCACTGTTAGGGGAAGAAGGGCGGGGCTACAGACGTCTGGAGAACTACGGGAGCTCAGGAGGAGCAAAAAGAAAGCAAAGCCCAGGCAAAATGCTCCTTTGCAGGTAGAATGAAAATAAAACTGTTTTCTTGAGATAAAATTCACAAACTAAAACCAAATAAATAATAAAGTGTTCATTTTTATCTCTGTTACACCTGCACTGTGAGGTCTCCTGCACTGTGAGGAGCGGAAAGCGAGTATTTTTCGCTCCCCATTTGAAATGTGGAGATGACGAGGTGAGTAAAAGTCGAGTGACAACAACTTTTCGTCATATGAAGAAACAGAAACAGTCTTTATTCACTAGAACGTTACGTTGCACACTATATACTGTAAACTTATATTAATTTGAAAGAATCAGGTGTTTTACTTTTGGGTAGTCTTTAGCGTTGTTATCGTGTCGATAGTGCTCACTTACATGTGCCATTTTCCAAGACCAAGAAAACTAAGTTATATCATATAATTTTGTTTGACTTATTACGACATTATATGTGTCTTACAGATGCATATTTCAATATTACCCTCTGGCATAACACCGGCACTACCCCCAAAATTGAACCCTGCCCTCTTTGCCTAACATTTAAACCAACAAAATAGGTTGCAGAGCCACTTAGAGGCACATAGGAAGGGTGGATTTTATTTAAAGGTAAGCATAATGTATTTGTCTGTGTGTTTGATGACCTTTCAAGCTCTGACAAAAAAGCTGACACATTTTTTTCTTTTAGACCAGTGCGGTGGTCCGAGCGGTGCATCACTGTGCATCAATTGTGGAGAAAGGTTCTTGTGCAATAAAACACTTACAAAAAAGAAGAGAAAAAGACATTTGAAAGTTTGTTTTGAGTCTACTGTTTTCTCCTGTAACAGAGGTTATTGGCTATCTGGGTCATGTAACTAGGTATTCAGTAATTCACTTCACAATATAAATAGAATGTTATTAGAATATATAATATAATATTAGACTTGTAAACACACAGATATGCCTATATAAAAGAATTGAGTAAATCAATATGTAAATGCGTCCAACAGTGCTGGGGGTTACATTTTCAACGATAAATAATGGTATAGAAACAAAGAATAGGGTGGAGTGCAGAAGCATTATGCCATCATACATTAAGGTGTATTTACAGAGATTTATCGTTTCAAAATGAATTTGTAGTGCAAACTAAACTAACAGCTGTTGTTTTTGCGAATTAAATTAAATTAAAATACTGGAGTAAAATAATGCATGTTTTGAGTAGGCCAATAATGTTTTAACATCTAGTCTCTATTGATTATCTGTAGAATAACCCTATAAGTGGTCGTAATGTTTAACAATTTAATGTTTAAAACGTTTAAAAATACGAGCTTCCGGCACACTCGCTTTTATTTTGAAAGGCTTCGAATCAACCTCTGGTCCTCACAGTGCAGGTCTGCAGCCAGATTCTCTGGAGCTTTTCTGCTAAACTAATGCAGTCTGATATGACAATAAGTCACATTTATGGAGGTTGAATTGTGCATAATATGTGACATGTTCAGAGGTGATGTTCATTAACCTCTGACAATCTGTTGTTGAACTGTATTATGTCTCAAGATGGCGCCTCGGATGGCAGCCACGGTCGTTTGGTGCTCGTTGTTTTGTGTTATTTTGTTTGTTAATAGTGTGTTCTGTCATAATACCGGGGGCTCTTACACCAGAGAGGAGCTCATGAACATCAGGGACTAAACCCCTGATGATTTACTCCCCACTTTTATCGCCTCATCTGTGGATTTATTGGACATTCTGCTCTCCGCTGCCCTCGCCTGTGTTCATGCAGTGAAACGCCGGAGGAGAGGGAAAAGGGCCGGTGCGCTCCTGCGCCGCCGCCGACTCGGAACTCGCACACCGTTACCTGGAATGTTTCTCTCTAACGTGCGTTCACTGGGAAACAAAGTTGACGAACTTCAGCTGCTGTTGGCAAAGAACAGAGACTTTTATTCATCTTGCGTTTTGTGCTTCACGGAGACGCGGCTGTGTGAAACTATCCCGGACTCGGCCCTGCAGCTGGCGGGCTTCCAGCTCCTGAGAGCGGATCGCGACACGGAACTCAGCGGCAAGAAAGAAGGTGGAGGTCTCTGTTTCTACATAAACAGCAGCTGGTGTAACGACGTGACGGTGATTCAACAGCACTGTTCTCCTGTTCTGGAAACTTTCTTCATAAACTGCAAACCCTTCTACTCCCCCCGTGAGTTCGTCTCATTCCTGCTGGTCGGTGTTTACATTCCTCCGGAGGTCAACGTGCAGGAGGCGCAGCGCACGCTCGCCGACCAGATACTATGTGTGGAGCGGACAAACCCCGACTCCTTAGTTATTGTTCTCGGGGACTTTAACGGAGGAAATCTCACCCACGAACTCCCCAAATACAAACAGTTTATTAAATGCCCGACCAGAGAGGAGGACACTCTGGATCACTGTTACACCACAGTAAGCGGTGCTTATCGCGCCGTCCCCAGAGCCGCACTGGGTCACTCTGACCACGCCATGGTCCACCTGATTCCTGCATACAGGCAGAAGTTAAAGCTCTCTAAACCTGGTGTGAGGACATCTAAGAAGTGGACCAGGGAAGCTGTGGGAGATCTTCAGGCGTGTCTGGACTGCACCGACTGGGACATGTTCAGGGATACTTCCAACAGTCTGGACGAGTTTATTGAGGTTGTCATGTCTTACATCAGTTTCTGTGAGGACATTTGTGTACCATCACACACCACAGTGAGGTGTTAGATCAATTCTTTCATTGGAAGCTCAAGAACAAGCCGGAGGAATCTCAAGTTAAATAAAATGTTTATTGGTAGTCACACGTCAAGCATATCAGCGCTGGGCTCAGTGGAACAGAGCTCCCGCAGGAAATCCGTTAGACTGAGCCTCGATTTCCGGGTATCATTTGCATTTATTGCCTCATAGGTTGGATTCACACTCGACCGAGTATGATTGGACATGAGTAGGTTCAACATGCTTCGTCATATTCTCTGGATCAGCCAAACAATGTGTGTGTGTGAATCTGCACCTGCTTTCCCAGGCTGATTGTTTTGTCTCCCCATTCCTGGATCACTTTAGGTCATCGTGGAAAAGTACAGAGACTATTTCATTCATAATGTCTAAGAACTTGCTACAGAACAAGCTCTCCCAGCTGTACGTGCCTGACTCCACCTGCAGGTGGATCACAGACTTCCTGTCTGACAGGAGGCAGCACGTGAGGCTGGGAAAACATGTCTCAGACTCCCGGACCATCAGCACCGGTTACCCTCAAGGCTTTCCCCTCGTCTCCCTGTACACAAACAGCTGCTCCTCCAGTCACCAGTCTGTCAAGCTCCTGAAGTTGGCGGACGACACCACCCTCATTGGACTCATCTCTGGTGGGGATGAGTCCACCTACAGGTGGGAGATTGACCAACTGGTGAGCTGGTGTGGGCTGAACAACCTGGAGCTCAACTCTGTTAAGACAGTGGAGATGGTTGTGGATTACAGGAAGAGCCCAGCCCCACTCACCCCCATCACCCTGACAGACTTCCGCTTCCTGGGCAGCAGCATCTCCCAGGACCTAAAGTGGGAGCTGAACATCAGCTCCCTCACCAAGATGGCTCAGCAGAGGATGTACTTCCTGCAGCAGCTGAAAAAATTCAACCTGCCAAAGACGATGATGGTGTACTTCTACACCTCCTCCATCAGCCGATCCATGATCGGCTGCAATCTGCCATCTCTCCAGGACCTGCACGCCTCCAGGACGCTGAGGCGTGCAGGTAAGATTGTGGCCGACCCCTCCCACCCCGGACACAAACTGTTCGAAGCACTACCCTCTGGCAGGAGGCTGCGGTCCATCAGGACCAAAACCTCCCGCCACAAGAACAGCTTCTTCCCCTCTGCGGTTGGCCTCACCAACGAGGCCCGCTGTACCCCCCCACTGACATGAACCCCTTATCCCCACTGACACTACACATTATTTTAACGTAACGTCTCCCTGTCGGACTCTGCGTTACATTAACGCACTCTTCTGCCCTATATTTTTTGTTTTTATGGCACCAAACAGACCAGGCCAAATTCCTCATGATGTAAAAATGACTTGGTAATAAAACCTTTTCTGATTCTGATTGAAAATCTCTTCAAAGCTGTTTTTGTTATTTTGTTCACCTGAATATGTCAATAAAGATATCAAATGATGTAAAAATGTTTAAGATCTTTGTCTAAAACAATACAAGTCAATAGACCTTTACTTTTATTGTTACAATCAATTAAGACATTTCAATTTAGTAATTTGTGTCAACTGAGAATCAGTGATTTTAGTTGAACTTAAACATTTTTTAACTGGTCTAATGTCGTCTTAGAAAATTCATCAAACAAATTAAAGAAACAAATAAATTTAAGATATTCTGGTTGAGAAGTATGAGTGTTTGGCGCCATCTTGTGGTTTTTATAAAAACGATTCCACACAAATTAGTAACTTTAAAGTCAGTCATATCGTGTTTTCTTCATGTTGAATAAAACATTCATAATCTAATAATGTCCAAGCTGTAGAAATAAGAGACTGAAGGTTCAACCAAGCTGTCACAAAAAAATGAGAAACAATTAAATCACTAAATTTACCACAAACATGATACATATTACAGCTTCACATTAAAAAACAGGGACAAAGCTGAACTATCATATATCCATCAATCCATCATCTATGCTTCTCCGGGGATCGGGTCGCGGGGGCAGCAGCTTGAGCGGAGAAACCCAGGCGTCCCTGTCCCCGGCCACTTCCTCCAGCTCTTCCCAGGCCAGCCGAGAGACAATAGGGTTAGGGGGTTAGGGCAGGCACATCACCAGACACTTTTTTTAACATGCGTTGTGCCCCTGTAAAAATTCCCATATACACCCTTCAGACTACGCTAAGACCGATTAGCCAAGGAAGAATAACATAGGCACGATTTTCATTATTTCAACAACATAACCTAATTTAGCCAATGCTGCATAGGTCTACCAAAGAGTGAAGTGTAGAGGTTGTATTCGCAGGCGTTGGGTGCGTCTGTCCATGTTCAGCGAATGGACCGTGTGTGACGCGTAGCGCGCAAAATCAGAGTTGGAAGGCAAGATACTGCGACCCGCGCCTCATATTTATCAGCGGATAGTTGCCCACACATTTTGCAAATCAAAGCGTAGTTGGCTATATGAACCACTACATATTGATGGATTGTCGTCATTGTGGTCATGGACATAAGGAAATTCTTACAAAGGCGAGTCAGGGGCATAGAAGCAACAAGGAGAACTGAGAATGAAGTGGAGGGAGGTGAGAGATTTGTTTTCTCTGTTGGTTCGACCCTATCTATAGGCCACTGTAATTGCATTTAGGCTTAAACAGTGTCTGATTCCATGGCATATGAAAAACGGGAGACAATATCCTATTCTGCCTATTATAGCCTATTTACTAAACTATCTTAGGCATTATAAATGGGTAAAATTTGGGTAGGCTGGTTCAAAAGGCTACTCAATCAGGTGAATAACTTATCATGATATAATCTGATAAGTTATTCAGACTTATGTCTGAACCTGCAGGTACTCTTAATTTAAGATTTTTATTTTTGATTTTGCAATATTCCCTCTTGAAGAAGTATTTATTGACTGCTACAGTAAGATTAAAACAGTACCTGGACTGAAATATTGTTCATTATTTTGTATCTGTTGAAAATTGAAACACTGTGCATACTGTGTTTTTTAGTAGCATTGCCTCTTGTAAAAGGCTGACTTGATTATGTTTGATGAGCTACAGGAGGAATTGAAAAGCTAAATGGCTTAACTCAAGTGTTTTTATTTGCTTAGATAACCTGTAGCTCTGTTAAACCTGTTGAGGTTCATGCACATTTGAATAAATGTTCTTATACATCCAGTACAGGCTCATTTTCTGTGTACAGGAAGGCAGTGTTGGTGGAGGTGTTCTGGCTGGGGGCCCGGGCCCCTGTACTGTATGCCTAGAAATGTCCCTGGGTTAGGGTAGTCTCTCAAACCTGTCCTTCCCCGGGGTCTCCCCCAGTGGGACGGGCCCGGAACACCTCACCAGGGAGGCGTCCAGGAGGCATCCTAACCAGATGCCCGAGCCACCTCATCTGACCCACAGCTCGTATCATATCAACATTATCATGAAAACAAATTTCTTGCAAGGCAATTATGAGACTTTTTACAGTCTTTCTAACTTCTAAATTAAATTATTTTATTTGTTTCTCTTTATATTCTTTTATGTATTTTTATTCTTCTTATAAGAAGGAATGTATACACTCCCTCCTGCAATTCTTTTATTTTATGTAAATCACTTTGAATTGTTTGTACATGAAATGTGCTATTTAAATGAATTTGATTTGAATGGTAAGGTACAGATTACAGCAACTACCCAATTTCGATTACTTTAGTCACTATATCATGAAAGTAGGCATCGAAAATTACCGTGTTTTTTCAGGTTTTTAATTGAGTTTATTTTATTGTCACCTGTAGGTGGCAGTAAAGTGCACCTGGTTCCCCAAAACATCAGAAACAAAGTTTTAATTTCTTTACTTTACTCAATAAAATCAATTTTTACAATAAATATAATTTCTCCTAAATTCTTTAAAAAAAATAAATAAATAAATGACCATATGCAACTAATCATGCTCAAAACGGATAAAAGTAGCACTATGTTATCAGGGCTCTCAAGTTTTCAAGTTTGCTTGGAGTGAGATTCGGGCGGGGCAGGGGCCGGGCCGTGTGCGCGGGGGAGGGTTTCTTTCGGTTTTTTTTTGGGGGGGGGGGGCTGGTCCCTTGCAGTATTCCATCGCCATAAACTAGCTAAAGAACAATTGTTTTATTTATACCAAAATCACAAATCTTCACTTTTACACTAATTTCTGCTATATTTTAAAATAAATTGTTTTAGGTATGCAAAGTCTTAACAAACAAAATTTTTTATGAGTGTTGTAAGTGTTTGTGGCAGATTTTGATGCTTGATGACTGATATTGGGGGCTCCCATTTAAAGCACTGTGGCTCAATGTCAGCCATTTTCACAGTCATGATGGATGACAGAGTTCCATTCAGAGCCAACGTGTTCCTGGTCTTGGTTTTATTAAGCCCCACCATGGAAAAAACCCTTTCTGCATCAGCATTTCAGTGCGGCAGAACCAGTTTGGCAATTGTAGATAGCCTTATTGGGAACCTGCTCATACCAGTCACCTTTGAAAAGAATTAACCACGGAAGCCTAATTACACTCCTACATATTTTTCATTTTTCATTAAGTTGCTCATGTCAAAGGGTGTGTGCTGAATATTTAGACCTACTACTCCAATGAACACTTTAATCGGCAGGTATTGGTCTTTTACAAAAAGTAGGAAAACTATAGTAACTAATAAAAGATTCAAATAAATGAAGATATGACCTGCTGATGATCCTGACGGTTCTCTTCCACCTCCAGCTCGTCTACAACTTCTGCACGCATTCAGAGCATAATAGGCTATGTCCGCTGTGCATTCATGGGACGCGTGGGTGTCCTTATACCACGCGTGATATAAGAAAACAGAACGCGATCGTTAAGATATATAGCGCGATCTCTCGACGTGTGGATATGGCAGCTTTGGCTTGCGATAAGCTATTTCAGACCTCACCCGGCAACAAGAATTCTGTTTTCTGATTGGCTGAGAAATTCTATTTTGTGATTTTCCGATGGGTTGCTAAATAAAGACAGCTGTACCAGAGCTATAGTTCTGAGCTGTACGAGCGCACCTGCCATTGACTCGTTTATAGTGTAGCGTGTGGGACTGAGGGCGGAGTGGTTCGATCATTTGTTTTCCCTTTTTATTATTTTTTTTGTTGGTTGTCTTCCAACCGCTTCCGGGGTATGCATTGTCAGAACACAAACACGAACGTGATTGGTCCGCAATTAAGGGCTGGCATCTAGATAGGGCACCTGGGGTCCTTGGGCAGGTAACATCCTCCTGTGTTAGCTGGGTGGCTGGCGGCGTTGGCGTGGCGTGTTTCACAATAAGGTATGCTGCAGTTTATCTTCCTTTTTTTACCGGGGACAGCCTTTGATGGGTACATTGCTGAGCATTAAATGGTACTGTTTGGTTGGTCTAGGGAGAAGTAGCGGGAGCCTCTTTCCCTACGCTTGCGGCATTATTCATTATAAAATTGCTTGCGTTTGGCACGTCTGCTTGGGCATCTGTATGGGGTGCGTTAAGGTATGCTGCCGTTTTGGTTGCTGCCATGCTTTCTCGTTTGTAGGCTTGAACGTTCAGCAGTATAATGCTTTCTTGCTCTCTTGCTCTCTCTTTCTCTCTTTCTTTCTTTCTCTCTCTGCGTAACCAGTGTCGGCCTGAGTAGTGGGGTTGCCTATGGAGCCTTCCCAACACTTGTGTGTCCAATGAAATATAGCCACAGGTATGTTTTAAATGATGTCAGAAACAGTGTGGTGTTTTGATTACCCTGGTTTTCTCATTGGGTGTTACCACCACCGGGGGGGTGTTGGTAATTATGTAAAGGTGTGATTAATCAACTTCATAGTGAAGGTTTATTGACAATTTGGTATGATCTTGTGTTTTAAACGGGGGGATTAAAGTGTTGTATCAGTTCGGTAATGTTTCATGTGGTTTTTGTTTTTTCTTTTCAGCATCAGAATCTGTGCGCAGTTCAGCTGCTGTTCTCTTGAGTTAATTTTGTGGAGGGTATGAGGTGTGTGTGTGCATGCTGCTAGCTGCTGCATTGTGGGTGTCATCCCCCCATGTTTGTCTGTTTAATTTTGTTCTCCTGTGAAACACTTCCTATGGAAAAAAGTATTTTTGATGAGTAATTTAATAAAAAGGTGTATTTTTATACTTCTCTAAATATCCTTGTCGTGTGGGTTTCTGACAGAGTTCCCCTTGATCTAAGAGTGTTAATCAAGGGGTGGCGTAGTCTACTGCGGGGGCGCTGCCGCTACATAGTCTATGGTAGGGGGCGTTACATTTTGGCGTTGTCGGCAGGACCAAATTCCTGTGAAGTGTTGCATTAGAGTCCCTTTTTGGTTTGTTTTTGGTGCAGCAGCGTGTGTTTGTGTGTGGGTGTAGAGAACAGCAGCTGACTAGAAGATGACGGAGCTCCAGGAGCTACGCGATCGCCTGGAGCAGCTTCAAGTGGAAAATCAAAGACTGTCAAGTGCTAGAGGTGATGCTCCTCAATCTGGGCAGCGGGACCAGATATTGTACATTCCCAGAGAGAGACGTTGTCCGAAATTCTCTGGTACTCCTGCAGGTGCCTTTTTATCGGTGGAAGAATGGGTCGAGGAGGCAGAGGGCTGCATTCGGGCAAGACACATGTCCACTTATGAAAAAGCCATGTTTTTGTATGATCACCTTGAGGGTGAAGCCCGAAATGAAATCAAATATCGATCTAAGGCAACTAGAGAAGACCCTGTAGAAATTGTTACAGTCTTAAAAGAGGTTTTTGGATGTGCTAAATCTTATGTATTATGGCAACAGCGGTTTTTCGATAGGAAGCAAAAAGAAACCGAGTCCTTGTTTGAATTTTCACATGCACTAATGGAATTGATGGGGAAAGTTAAAATGTCAAAGGGTGACTGGATCACTGACCCTGAGTTAGTTTTGCGGGACCAATTCTGTGAAAATGTCCATGACCCTACGCTGCGAAGAGAGCTTAAGAAGCTGGTGCGGGATAACGCACGTTGGACTATCTTGGATGTGCGGCGGGAAGCCATTAGGTGGGTGGAGGAGGGTCAGACCGGGCGTGATTGTGCCCATCGCACGGCGGTGCGTAACAGGGAAGCTCAGTACCCATCTCAGTGTGAGGCCACCCTTGCGCAGACCTCTGAGCTAGCTGAGTTGAAAGGGTTGGTGCTAAAACAACAGGCCCAGCTAGAGTTGCTAGTGAAACATTTGGGGCAGCCACATATGCAAACTTCTGCTTCCCAGCCATACAGGGGGGGTCGTTTTAGGCGGGCATCTGATGGGCGACCAATTTGTATTAAATGTGAACAGGCTGGCCATATAGCTCGTTATTGTCCGACCTCTCGCCCGCTAGCTGGTACGCCCACCCGTCAGCCGTCTGTTGATGCTATCGCCGCACAGCCCCCTCATCCGTCGGTTAGCCCCACCGGCTTGCCGGGAAACTTGTGACGCCCAGTGTACAGAGCCATACACTGGGGGGAAATGCATCTGGCTCTGTTTGTCTGCCCTCTCGTAGCCAGTTAGTGGGGAAATGTCCTGTTTTAAATGTCAGCATGGGGGGAGTAGTTGTCCCTTGCCTTGTGGATACTGGCTCCATGGTCACCACCATTACGGAGAGATATTTTAATGAACATTTTGCACATTTTCAGAGGAAAGAGTGTAATTGGCTCGGCCTGAAGGCAGCGAATGGGCTGGACATACCGTATAGTGGCTATGTGGAGATGGAGATAGTGGTGTTGGGGCAATGTATTTCAGGGAGGGGGGTGCTGGTAGTCAAGGACCCTGAGGATGCTGCGTCTGTGTACCGTAAGGCAGCCATACCAGGTATCTTAGGTATGAATGTACTTGGGGAATGTTACCAGGCCCTTTTTGGAAAGTTAGGCTCTCAGCTCTTTCACTCCCCTCTGATTGAATCGGCAGGCCCGGCGGCTCGACAAGCTTTGAAGCAATGTGAAAGGATCGAGGCCGTCGTCAACGCCATCAAGCCCTTTAGGGTCCGAGTTCAAGGGAAGGCATCGGTCTGCCTCAAGGCGGGTGCCCTTACCATGGTCCCAGTGTCATGCCCCCACCTGGAGACAGCAGATTTTCTGCTGGAGCCTCCCAGTTTTGGGGACGAGCAGTTGCCGGAGGGTCTCCTGATGTCACCCACCCTCGTCTGTGCTCGTAAGGGACTCCTGTATGCACCAGTGGTGAATGTCAGCCAGACTGAAGTGTGGCTTCCCCCACGTCGTGTCATTGGCACAGTGCAGACTGCGGCAGCAACTCCTGTCCGAAGTACACCCATCACGGTCGACCCCTCCTGGGAAGAATGTTGTGCATATGTGTCTGCTCAAGAGGTGTCTTCGCCAGTTGCCCCTCTTGACTATGTCCAAGACTTGGTGGGACTCACTCAGCAGCAGACCACCAAAGCCCAGTCCCTTATCCACAAGTATAGCAGTATATTCTCCCAGGGCGAGGCAGATCTAGGCTGTACCACGTTGATCACTCATGAAATCCCCCTGATAGAGGATGCCCCTGTTCGCCAACCATACCGACGCATTCCGCCCTCCCAGTATGAGATGGTGAAGGCGCATATTCAACAGCTTCTGGACAGCCAGGTAATTAGGGAGAGCGCCAGCCCTTATTCTTCCCCCATTGTCCTGGTAACTAAGAAGGACGGCAGTCTTAGGCTTTGCGTTGATTATCGCCAGTTAAACTCCAAGACTTGGCGTGATGCCTACCCCCTCCCAAGGATAGAGGAGTCGCTGGATGCATTGTCAGGGGCCAAGTGGTTTTCCACATTAGACCTTGCAAGCGGTTACCATCAAGTCCCAATGGCAGAGAAGGACAAGTATAAAACCGCCTTTTGCACACCATTTGGCCTTTTTGAGTTCAATAGGATGGCATTCGGCCTCTGCAATGCACCCGGTACCTTCCAGCGCCTCATGGAGCGTATATTTGGGGACTGTCGCTACCAATCTGTTCTCCTGTATTTGGATGATGTCATCATATTTTCCTCCTCGGTCGAACAACACCTCGAACGGCTGGAAGAGGTGTTCAGGAGGCTGGAGGAGCAAGGACTGAAGGCTAAGCTATCCAAATGCAAATTCTTCCAACGTGAGGTGAGCTACCTGGGGCATGTCGTCTCTGCTGAGGGGGTATCCACTGATCCGTCAAAAATTGAAGTGGTGAAGGAGTGGAGGCGTCCAGGCCACCTCGCAGAGCTCCGGTCTTTCCTGGGCTTTGCGAGTTATTATCGCCGGTTCGTGGAGGGCTTTGCTAAACTGGCAGCCCCCTTACACCAGCTGGTGGGCAAGCTCAGTGGGCCCCGGCGGAAAGGGAAGACTCCAACTACCCCTCTGGGCAAGGCGTGGGATGACGCTTGTGAGACTGCCTTTCAGTCCCTGAAGAAGAAACTGACCTCTGCCCCTGTGTTGGCCTATGCTGACTTCCAGAAGCCCTTCATTCTGGAAGTGGACGCTAGCCATGGTGGGCTTGGGGCCATCTTGTCGCAGGAGCAAGGGGGAAAGGTCCGGCCAGTGGCGTTTGCCAGCCGCGGGCTCAAGCCGACAGAGAGGAACATGGAAAACTACAGCTCCATGAAGTTGGAACTCCTGGCAGTAAAGTGGGCAGTAACAGAGAAGTTCCGAGAATACCTGCTTGGGAACCAGTTCACCATCTTTACTGATAACAATCCCCTTAGTCATCTCCAGACGGCGAAACTGGGTGCACTCGAGCAACGATGGGCTTCACAACTTGCCTCTTTCGACTTTGTCCTCAAGTACCGCCCAGGGCGGTGCAATCAGAATGCCGACGCCCTGTCCAGGCAGTACTTGGAGCGGTTCGCCCTTGGTACTGCGGTACCAGAACTGGGTTCCTTGACTGAGAGATGCCAGCTTTCGGCTCTGGAGGGCCGCTGTGAAGAGGTTACTGCCTTGCCAGGCCGCATGCCTCAAGATCTTCAGAGACTGCAGGAGACTGATCCAGTCATTGGTCCTGTCCGGTTGCACCATCAACAGGGGCAGTGGCCGTGTACTGAAGAACGTGAGTCACTGCCACAAGCCAGTCGAAGTCTTCTCCGTCAGTGGGACCGGCTGGTGGAGCGAGAAGGAGTGATGTACCGCTTTGTTCAGGCCTCGAGTGGTGGTCCGCAGGTGCTCCAACTGCTGCTGCCCCAATGCCTGAAGGAGGAGGTGCTGCGAAGTGTGCATGACGACCAGGGCCACCAAGGAGCAGAAAGGACCCTTCAACTCCTGCGAGGCCGCTGCTTTTGGCCGAACATGGCTCAAGATGTGGAGCAATGGTGCCAGAGGTGTCAGAGATGCGTGCTGGGGAAGGCAGTACTACCGAAGGTGCGGGCCTACTGGGGCACACTACAAGCGAGTAGGCCAAATGAAATCCTTGCCATGGACTTCACTTCCCTAGACCCGGCAAGCGATGGCAGAGAGAGTGTGCTTGTCCTTACTGACGTCTTCACAAAGTATGCGCAGGCCATCCCGACTCACGATCAGAAAGCGACCACCGTTGCCCGTATTCTGGTGCAGCAGTGGTTTCATAGATTCGGCCCGCCAGCGCGGATACACTCCGACCAAGGGCGGAACTTTGAGAGCCTTGTGATCAAGCAGCTCTGCCAAATGTACAGTATTCAGAAAAGCAGGACGACTCCGTACCACCCCCAAGGAAATGGTCAGTGCGAACGGTTCAACAGGACATTACATGACCTGTTACGCACATTACCAGTGGCAGAGAAGCGCCGGTGGCCCCAGCACCTGCCCCAGCTCACTTACGCCTACAACACCACCCCGCACCAGACCACTGGACACTCGCCATACTTCCTAATGTTTGGCCAGCACCCCAGACTGCCCGTGGACTTCCTTCTCGGGAACAACCGTGCATCTCATGAGCATGACAACCTGGAGGAGTGGATCCAAAAGCATCAGCAGAGCGTACATTTGACCCAAGAACATGTCAGGCAACGGGCTGCCGACCAGGCGCGGAGGCGGAAGCAGGGCCATAACGACCAAGTGAACGATGCCGGGTTTCGAGAGGGCCAGCTGGTACTTCTGCGTAATCATGTTCAGGGCCGGAATAAGATCCAGGACCACTGGCATGCCAACACTTTCCAGGTGCTACGGAGTGCAGGAACTGTGTACACCGTGGCTCCATTGGGCGGGGGATCCTGCCGGCAGGTCCATCGGACTGAGTTAAGGGCCGTACCGGATGGGTGGCAGTCGGAACCAGATGGGCACATCCGACCCATGGCGCAGACCAAAGGCCAGCGCATGGGAAGGAACCCTTCTCCCACAGACGCAGATCCAACTGATGGTATGGTGGTTCTGTACAGTGAGGGGGGAGGCCAAGAATACCCAGTCCCGATCAGGCCCCCGGCCCTCGGAGAAGGGGAAGCCCTGGGAGTCCACGAGCCCATGTCTTGCACTGGAGCGGATCAAGCACAAGCCCTGCCCCCAGATGAGGTGCCTGGTCCACTGGAAGATGCGCCCTTGCCCTTGCGGCGTACAACCCGAGTCACAGCAGGTTGTCATTCCAATCCCCACCATCTCCCGCGGAGCTGTGTCGTAGCCGGTGGAGAGGGTGGTCCACAAGAGGAGGGCAACCTGGAGGAAGAGTAAGCTGTGATCGTCGGGCCGCCGATTCAATTGGGGGGGGTGAATGTAGCGTGTGGGACTGAGGGCGGAGTGGTTCGATCATTTGTTTTCCCTTTTTATTATTTTTTTTGTTGGTTGTCTTCCAACCGCTTCCGGGGTATGCATTGTCAGAACACAAACACGAACGTGATTGGTCCGCAATTAAGGGCTGGCATCTAGATAGGGCACCTGGGGTCCTTGGGCAGGTAACATCCTCCTGTGTTAGCTGGGTGGCTGGCGGCGTTGGCGTGGCGTGTTTCACAATAAGGTATGCTGCAGTTTATCTTCCTTTTTTTACCGGGGACAGCCTTTGATGGGTACATTGCTGAGCATTAAATGGTACTGTTTGGTTGGTCTAGGGAGAAGTAGCGGGAGCCTCTTTCCCTACGCTTGCGGCATTATTCATTATAAAATTGCTTGCGTTTGGCACGTCTGCTTGGGCATCTGTATGGGGTGCGTTAAGGTATGCTGCCGTTTTGGTTGCTGCCATGCTTTCTCGTTTGTAGGCTTGAACGTTCAGCAGTATAATGCTTTCTTGCTCTCTTGCTCTCTCTTTCTCTCTTTCTTTCTTTCTCTCTCTGCGTAACCAGTGTCGGCCTGAGTAGTGGGGTTGCCTATGGAGCCTTCCCAACACTTGTGTGTCCAATGAAATATAGCCACAGGTATGTTTTAAATGATGTCAGAAACAGTGTGGTGTTTTGATTACCCTGGTTTTCTCATTGGGTGTTACCACCACCGGGGGGGTGTTGGTAATTATGTAAAGGTGTGATTAATCAACTTCATAGTGAAGGTTTATTGACAATTTGGTATGATCTTGTGTTTTAAACGGGGGGATTAAAGTGTTGTATCAGTTCGGTAATGTTTCATGTGGTTTTTGTTTTTTCTTTTCAGCATCAGAATCTGTGCGCAGTTCAGCTGCTGTTCTCTTGAGTTAATTTTGTGGAGGGTATGAGGTGTGTGTGTGCATGCTGCTAGCTGCTGCATTGTGGGTGTCATCCCCCCATGTTTGTCTGTTTAATTTTGTTCTCCTGTGAAACACTTCCTATGGAAAAAAGTATTTTTGATGAGTAATTTAATAAAAAGGTGTATTTTTATACTTCTCTAAATATCCTTGTCGTGTGGGTTTCTGACAGAGTTCCCCTTGATCTAAGAGTGTTAATCAAGGGGTGGCGTAGTCTACTGCGGGGGCGCTGCCGCTACATAGTCTATGGTAGGGGGCGTTACAATAGTATCGGCCATTAGAATTTCTGTGCGACGAAGTTGATAATTTCTCAGCGTGAGAAATGGCATGTGTGGCGTGTGAGCGTGTGAACTTGTTGAAATGCGTGTGTCTCACGCTCATTGCGTGAGACTTGAGAGCCCTGTAATGTTATACTAAAGTAGAATTAAAACAAGTAAAAGCTCTTCCGAATCTCTTGTGTCGTAGTCTAAAATGATTGATTAAATCCAATGTCCAATGCTCGTTCAAGGTTCAGTGTATTGCAAGATATACTGTCTGATTTAATTATTGTGCCTGGTTTTTAATTATACCATCAAATTAATCTGAATGACATTTTCTCTCGAAATACTAAAGGGAGGACAACATCAAATGCCAAATTTAGGACTTTCTTATTGTCGCTTCATATTTATTTATTTATTTATTTATTTTTATTTTTCTTTTTTAAGGTTTCAGTTTCGTTTCTCCCGGGGAGGAGACACACGGGTGAAGGCTGCTCCTTGAAGCGGATAAACTTCACCGGTTTTTTTTACTTCAAACAGAAGAAAACCCAACTTTAACGGAGCCACATCGGATGACTTGTGAGTTTTGATTTAGAACCTCAAAGAATACTTTCGGAAATCGAAAATTAGCAAACTTTCTAAAATTTTAGGTCCGATTTTTAGAAAACTCTCCAATAAAGTGATTATCTGTTAGATAAATGTGAGGAGCTTCAGCATTTTTCCTTAGATAATCATACTGTCTGTCTGGCGTGAAGTGCGCATGCATCTTTGAGGAATGTTCAAATTGTTTCCATCTGTCAAGCTCATAACGAATGGCTGCGTGTTACAAAACATAGTTATGGGGTTTAGATAAAAAGCTGGACTGTTTCTCGCTCAGAGTCAATTTCCAGACCCACCCAAAGACACTTAGACCTGCACAGCTGTCACTTTTTCTGCAGACTGAGTGACACAACAGACAGGAGAAGGTTTACACCATCGGTATCTTGTTGTTTCTCATTAGTTCTCCACAGTAAATAAACTCCTTTGTGATTCTCAGTCTTTGTCAGATCCTTTCGTTACTTCATAAACTACAGTCTTTGTAGTTATGTTCCTTTCTTTTCTTTCTCTTTTCCCTTGTCAGGTTGTTTTATTATTCAGGCTTTTGTTTTTAAAGTTAAGTTCGTGGTTTTCAGGCTCAGCTGCGTTTTCGGTTTGTTTTAAAAGACTTCAGCTCGTCATTTGTTGAGCTCATTTTCAACATTTACAAGAACGTTTAGTCACCACAAACATGACTTTGTCTGTACGCAGCATTTAAAATAAACGAACCTCTCTGTCCACAGTGTTTTCAGCATGCAGAGGGGTTTCCAGGTGGGCTTGCCACTCCTGGTTATCCAGCTGTTCCAGTGCGGGTTTGGAAACATCTCTCCCGTCACCATGGCTGTCTTTGGATTCAACATTTATCTTTATGTGTTCCCTGCTGCTTCTCCAATACAGGTAGGTCTGCAATAAAGTGAAAAGTCTCTGCTTTATTGGGTAGATTTACATCAATATTTAAGGAACTCAAAGGGCGCAAAAGTAATCTGAGGCGTGTGACAACAACCAGTTCAAACATGGTTCAGAGCTAATAAAGACATGACCTTTAAACTGAGATGGAGCTTTCTGTCAGTATAAAAATAAATATTCAACTATGAGAGACAGAGTCAGACGAAAAGGGAGAAAACAAATATGTATTACACACTTAAAGTAACACCCTTTCGTCAAACTTAATTAGTTAATTGGATGTGACAGGTGAACTCTAGTGACCCCAGGTCATGAGGTGGGGGGGGGGGGGGGGGGGGGTTAGGGGGAGTGGGGTTAGGGGAGGAGTTATGGGAAGGAGTTTAGGTAGGGAGTGGTTAAGGGATGGATCTAAATATTTATTGAGTGTAAAATGAAAGATTGTTTAATGACAAAATAGGGAAAGTTTAAGTTTTAGGAGCAAAGCTGACAACATTTTAAGTATCCTATGAGTTACGAAAAAATAGCTGTTTGACAGCTTTGCAGACCCTCATATAATTTAATAAAGTAATTAGGTCATGTAAAGCCCGTGACTTTGAGAACCAATGAGATGATAGAAGGGTGGATGGGTTTAAGAACAATAGTTCATTGTTCTTAAACGTCGCTGATCCTCTCCCCTGTAGGGCAAATATATAATAAAAGTTGGTTATTTTCAGAATAGAAAGAAAAAAAAAATGACCGTAGGTTAATAAGGATATCCTGTGAGTAGTCAATATGCACCACTCTCCGCTAATCAACTTGGGTTTAAGAAAAATAGTTGATTGATAACGTCGCCGATCCTCACCCCTTTAGGGCAAATATAACACAAGTTGGTTATTTTCAGAATAGAAAGAAAAAGAAATGCACCACTCTCCTCTAATCAACTAACTGGGGTCGATTCATACAGGGAGGCTGTGAACAGGGTTTCAAGTCATGAGAATGCTCCATTGTTTTACCACATGACCATCAAGTATGAATCATGTGTAGCTAATTTTAGGAGGGGTGGGGGAGAAAGAAACAATCTATGTTAATGGCATGCGCATGTCCATCTATGCGTTGACCCTCATACTTTGCTACTGTGCTTCTAAAAGATTTATTTCTCTTCAGTTGCACAGTGGAAAGAACATTTTCAGGAACCATGTTACTCATCCTTGTAACTTACTAAACATCTAATTAGCTATGTTCAATATGATATGCTGTATCGAATGCAATTTGTTATTAATAAAGGTAATCACATAGGAGTCTGCATACCTATTAACTAACCCAGAGTGAATAAAAGTTTTTAAAAAATAAAATCCTCTTCTGATGACATTGAGGGTAGACAAAGCATACGCTTCATATAGTGAGGCTGTGAACAGAGTTTCAAGTCAAGAGTATGCTCCATTGTTTACTTCATGAGCACCAAGCATGAATGGTCTGTAGCTAATTTTAGGAGGGGTGGTAGTAAGGCTGGAGAGAAAGAAACAATCAATCAGTTGAAAAAGAAATGACTTCCTAAAGCATGTTTCCTTTACACTTCAGCTGTCTCTTCTCTTCATCGTATGTGTTTATCAGCTTCCACATCCCAGAGCAGTTTGTGCATGACTGTTGGTTGCATGCACTCATCCAGCAGCCTTGTTACGAAAGTCTCATCCCATGGTCTAAGAGACAAGACAGCCACAAGTGGGAAAGGTCACATGCAAACATTCAGTTGAATAAGACACAGAGAGTGCGCCTACTCTTCTTTTTCTTTTCTTTTTTAACATCCAGCTAATTATGACATATTAGTTCATATGAGATAAGAAACATAATGAAAAAACAAAAAACTCACTTCTCTGACAGAACAATGTGATAATTTCACCCTGTTTCTTACAGAAATCAAAGTAATTATGTAAAATGTTAAAAAAGATTATTTGAGAAAACCCCTGAAACAGGTTCATATGCACAAGGAGCTGTTAATATAATCTCACACCAACAGTATATCTGCATCTCCACCGGACAAGAATAACATGTGTATGTTACTCCTCATACATTATGTTACTTTGCTGCTTAAAGATTTATTTAACTTCAGTTGAGCAGTGTAAAGAACATTTTCAGGAACCATGTTACTCATCCTTATAACTTACTAAACATCTAATTAGCTATATTCAATATGATCTGCTGTATTCATTGCAATTTATTATTAATGAAGGTAATCACACACACACACACACACACACACACACGCAAACACACATAGCCAAAGACAAACAACTAAGTTTTCAGGAGTGCTGACCGTTTTCTAAGTGTTAAATCTCAGGGAAACTTCATCCAGGAGCAAATACTAAACCAGACAGATTTCTCAGCCTACTTCAAGCAGGCTACTTCTAAATAGGAATCAGAACACCTATTAACTAGCTCGGAGTGAATAAAAGTTTTAAAAATGAAAAAACAAACAAACCACCAAACAAACAAAAAAAAAAACCTTATTCATCCCCTGTGCTGCAACAGCAATGGTAGGAATTTTCCTGAGTGACTATGACTGTTGTACAACAACCCAGAAGTTGATCTCCTAGGGGTGTTTAGAGTTGATATTAAGAGTTATTTAAGTTTTAAAAAATTTAATAAAAAATTTGAAAATTAAAAAAAAGGATGTAAAAACCTCCTAACAACATGCAAATAAATAAACTACAGTCAAAATAAAGTTTTCAAACAGAGTGCAGCATGTTCCTAAAGCACCTGAGCACCAAGTGACCTGCGAAGTGATCAGAACTGATCAGAGGTGTAAAGAGATAGATGTTCCCTTGTGATTAGTTAAAGTCAACAATTAATAAACTTCAGAATTTGATTTTCCACAGTGGGGAAAATGATCACCATCACCTGTATGAATGAATGAACAGTTTAGTCACAGAGGCACTAAGTATGTTCTCATGAGAACAGGGTACAGCCAAGTGGTTTGGCAACTACAGACTTAGAAAAAATAGATTTGGAGCTAGTGGTAAGTCCCTTTTCCAGCAGGGTCAGGTTCTCAGCGGTCACCCTGAGAACTACCAATGTCTGATTCCATCTTTTATTCTGAGATCTCGTGAATGTCCAGTTAAACATTTATATTAGATACGTGTAACAGATAGTTAGATGTACAAGTCATATCCTGCATTTGCTGTTACTGGCGAGCTGTTAACGCAAATATGAACTAAATCTTCACGGCAGCAAAAGACTCGAGCGCGCACACACACACACAGAAATGTAGTCAAGAGTTATCTTTCCACTGTACCTTTTAAGGGGTGCATTGCAATTGTCCAACCAGGAACTGTAGAAAATAAGCCAACTTTCTGATGAATCACACTGAAGCCACTGTAAATTTTTTTTATTTTTTTTTTTTTATTTTTTTTTTTTTGTTTTACAAGTATAATGCCTCACTGTATAAAACATGTTTAGTGCGACAAGTCAAAGGTGAAAGTGGATAACATTAGAGTCTGCTCTTAAAAACTTCAATAAACCAGTTCACATATATTCCTGCTAAAATAATGTTACTATTGCAACATTCCAAAATATTGGACCTGAATCTGACTTAATGTCTGATTGTAGTTAAGCTGTTAACCAGCAAACAAGGCCTGACTTCATTTAGCCTTAAATACTTCAGACTCTGCTCAATCCATCCTTCATTTGAAATCAAAACACTATAACCTGGCTTTGTGGTAAGATTCAAACACGAACAATTGTTCGATTTGATGAGTAAACACACGAACAAGTGAGCATGCAAAGAAAATATACTGATCTCCTGGAGACTCAGGATTAAATATAATAAAAATGATCAAAGTCTCATCTTTCTTGAACTGTTTAAGACATATTGGTTACTGCCTCAGCTCCGTTTTGTGTTATTTTTCTGATAGTTTAAGCACCATGAAAGATTTGATTAAGCTGAAAGTAAAACTCCTTGCTTTAGGTCTGCATACAGACCTTATAATTGTAAATTTTGTGCCCACCAAACTCTTTTATGCTCTTAGATTTTACATGAATGTAACCTTAAAACGCCCTGCTAATATTATTCTTAAGCTTGATTCGTAAAAGATTTTGAACCCGAACACCTTTCTTGATCTTATGTGCTAATGATGTGTAAATCTTAATCAACTTAAGCTGAAGGCGCTAAACAGGTTCTTTAACCCCATTTCCCCACCTTGGTTTATTTAAGACAGCTACGTATTTAAAGCTGCCGTCGGCAGGTTTTCAAAATTCTGAGTCTAAAGTTGGAAAATTGGAACTGATACAACTTTCAGGTCCCTCCCCCTCTGTGGACAAGGTTGTGCACTGAGTTCACACCAGTTTGCGGGCACACAAGCTGGGGGCAGACTCACGCTCAGCATGGTTGGTGACTGTTTTGCTCAGATAATGGATAAATAATAAATCTAACGTGATTGGTTAAAAACAGCCGGGGCGCTCGATTTTTTGCAAGCACGATTACAGGCTTCAGAGGGAGCTACAGAATTCGGGATTTTTCCTAAACAGCTTATTTAATATTCTACTACCAGAATCCCATGACAGTTCAAGCTAATATAACTAAAAAAAAAAAAAATTTAAAAAAAAGTTGCAGACGGCAGCTTTAACTTAAACGGAATACCGGCACACACTCGATTCTTGTCTGGAATAGCTACGGACAAAAGAAGAAAAATAAATAAATTGACATACAAAATCTTGGTGATGGGTGAGGACAATGAAGACAGGCAATATTTTGCAGACAATGAAAACCAAAAATATATATATGTAGCCTAGGTGTCTCTTGCAACTGCAGTAAAGGTGATATTTAAAAAGCGAAACGTTGTTTAATTTAACTAAAAGAGGGCAGGAGGGCTAAATTAACCACACAATATTAAATATTCTGCATCTAATGATTCAATTCTCACATCTTTGAATTAATACTCGTGCAGAGTTCAACACATGCATGGTGGATAGTGCGATGGTGATAATGGTTCTACTGAAACAGAACATTTCATGACACAGAAAATGTATCCTAAATTGTATATCCAACCAGCATGAAAATTCCATCCACTGTAGATGATGGCAGCATTATCCAGTGTTTCAATCTTATTCTACTTTTTTATTACCATTATCATTTTTTTTTTTTAACCAAAGACAAACTATGCCTTTCATCAAATTTAAAAACTAGATTGGAGACAAATTAGCACTTTCACCAATTGCAGTCTAACACAACAATCTAAGGGAGGATAGATTCATTTCAGAAGTTGGGTATAGGGAGACTTTCCAATAAAGAATGTCAATTTGCTATCTGGAGAGACCAACAATGGATGTAAATCAGTTAACTTTACGTGTTGAGGGTCGACTAAGATAAAAGAATCCTAGTTTACCCCTGTTGTTCTTAATATCTGACCTCCCCACATCCGCACTAAACATAGTGTGACATGATGTGGGAAGTTTGAAATGTAATGAAATTACACACAAACAGTTAGACTGGTCTTACAATTACAGCATAGCTATGATACGACAAGTGAAGTAACACATTACAACTCTGCATCTCTTGTTTCGTGTGCATCACTGTGTGTCATCCTGTTCAGGGATGGCACCATATCTTGTTCTGTGACCCTAAACTCGAGATTTCACATATAGTGTTAATAATGTAAGAGGATACAAAGCTTAAAACGTGCAGAAATTAAATAGTTGTATGCTAATTAAATGTCATGTCAAGAGAACGGCTGCATATGTTCTTACGAGTGCTAGGATTTAAAAAATGATTTTGCTGTTGTTAAGATACAACATCAATGTAGAACTTTAAAGAAATCAAGAAGCTATCAGGAAGAGACATTTATATATGTATATATATATATATATATTTATTTTTATTTTATTTCATTTGTTTAGTAGGACAGATTATCAGTAAACCCAAAATCAGTGTCACAGGAGAAGGAATTACAATATCTATTTCTATTTCATACACACACATAAAACAAGCACAAAAGAAAAGAAACCCCATCCACCTTCCCCACCCCCATTGGTCTGTAATTATAATTTTACCCAAGCAAACCTAAGCATTTTATAGTCTGTATAATGTGCTCTAATCTATGGCTAATACTTTACAAGTTTAGCTAAAAATTACAGGTTGGAAACTGCAGATACTTTGTCAAAATAAAAGAGGAAAGGCCGCCATGTAGTGAAAATATTCTCAACTGATCCTCTTAAAGAAAATTTGATTTTTTTCCAGTTTTAAGAATCACATCATATCCTTTGTCCAGGTATGCAGTCCTGGACCAATTGGTGACTTCCAATGTAGGAGGATACGTCTACGGGCAATTAGAGAGGCGAATGATAGTACATTACATTTTTGTGCGCTGAACGTAGGGTAGTTCAGAGGCACCCCAAAAATAGCAATAAATGGAGAAGGTTTTATATCAGTCTCTAAAACTTCAGACATGATTTAAAAAAAAAAATCTTCCAAAAACCTGTCAGCTATGAACAGGTCCAAAAAGTGGGGGGCGAGATGTGATGGAACAAAGGTACATCTATGACAGGCCTCACTAGTACCAGGAAAATAATTTGCAAATTTGGCTTTGCTTAAGTGCATCCTATGTACCACCTTAAACTGTACTAGGTTAAGACGGGCACATGATGTAGAATAATTCACTTGTAGTTGGGGTTTATCCCACCATTCGTCCTGAAACTGAACTTCCAGTTCGGCCTCCCATTCACATTTGATTTTGTCAAGAGGAGAGGGGGTTTAATTTCAGAATAAAAGTATATCATTTGAATGTTAGTCCCACTTGCATAAACGGCTTATCAAGAATATGTGGTGATGATGCCTCCTGAGGCAGATGTGGAAATGTAGTATAGTGGCCCTTAACAAAACTCCAAAGTTGAAGATATCAAAAGAAATGGTTTTGGGGGAGATCAAATTTATCTGACAAGGATTTGAAATCTACAAACACACCATTGAGGAATAAGTCTCTAAATGATCTGACACCTTTATAACTCCAGAATCCAAATGCAGAGTCAAGCTTTGATGGCAAAAAGTAGTGATTATTGCATAACGGTCCAAAGCTTGACTCTGCATTTGCAACAGTCATGCATAAACTGCTCTGGGATGTGGAAGCTGATAAACACATACGATGAAGAGAAGAGACAGCTGAAGTGTAAAGGAAACATGCTTTAGGAAGTCATTTCTTTTTCAACTGATTGATTGTTTCTTTCTCTCCAGCCTTACTACCACCCCTCCTAAAATTAGCTACAGACCATTCATGCTTGGTGCTCATGAAGTAAAACAATGGAGCATACTCTTGACTTGAAACTCTGTTCACAGCCTCACTATATGAAGCGTATGCTTATGCGTATGTCTACCCTCAATGTCATCAGAAGAGGATTTTATTTTTTAAAAACTTTTATTCACTCTGGGTTAGTTAATAGGTATGCAGACTCCTATGTGATTACCTTTATTAATAACAAATTGCATTCGATACAGCATATCATATTGAACATAGCTAATTAGATGTTTAGTAAGTTACAAGGATGAGTAACATGGTTCCTGAAAATGTTCTTTCCACTGTGCAACTGAAGAGAAATAAATCTTTTAGAAGCACAGTAGCAAAGTATGAGGGTCAACGCATAGATGGACATGCGCATGCCATTAACATAGATTGTTTCTTTCTCCCCCACCCCTCCTAAAATTAGCTACACATGATTCATACTTGATGGTCATGGTCAAACAATCTTTCATTTTACACTCAATAAATATTTAGATCCATCCCTTAACCACTCCCTACCTAAACTCCTTCCCATAACTCCTCCCCTAACACCACTCCCCCTAACCCCTCGCCCCCCCCCCCCCCCCCCCACACACCTCATGACCTGGGGTCACTAGAGTTCACCTCGTGACCAGGGGTCAACTAGAGTTCTCCTGTCACATCCAATTAACTAATTAAGTTTGACGAAAGGGTGTTACTTTAAGTGTGTGTTGTATTGAAGAACTTAAAGGTAGTTAATTTCTAAAAATGCAACTGATACACTGAGAAGAAAGTATTGTTGATATGAAGTAAAATTATTTGTGGGAAGAAGAGAAAATGTCACGATCGATGTATTTTGCCATTTCCTTGACCTTTTTCCTGAGTTCCCTCCTGCTCGGTCATCAGCTCCGCTCCCTCCGCTGGTGTTCACTTATCCTCAGCTGCACTCAGTCACTAATCACTCTCCCCACAGAATTCAAACACGGTTTCCTTCCCTCCTTGTCAGATCCTCGTTGTTGTTTCATTCATGGTTTCCCTCGTCTGTTCTTGCTCCAGAGTTTAGTTTCCGTTTTGTTTGGAAAATAAAATAAGTCTTTTGGACTCTTATACTTTTCTATGGGTTTATTATTGTCTTGGTTTGTCCTCTCGTTGGCATTGTTGTTTGCACTTTAAACACTGGGGACAGAATTTAAGGGATAAGATTATGTCATTACCCCTGGGCGTCCTCAGTTGTCTGGATCTTTTCTCCTGGCCTCTTCCACGCTCACCTGAAGTGAATCAGTCCTCTCCGTATCTAAGCTGCTTGGTTTTTGCTCAACCATAATCTCTGGAATCTGGTTCCTCGCTTGTTTTAACTTTTCTCTTATCTTGTTGTATTTTTAGTCTTTTGCTTTTCTGCCGCCTTTGTCTTTAAATACTTCACTCGCCATCTGTTTGTCCCTGGACTGCTGTGTCCTCCATTACCTTTTCCCAATGACCATTTCCTTACCAGAACAGCTAAAGCCCAATTCGCACGGGATAAGTATTACCTATGGATCACTGGTAATTCACAACTACCCCCGCACCTCTGTAATTTTTTGTGGCGCATTCGGACGGGACAAGCAAAAGTCTGTAATTTACTGAAATCACAGACATCATGAGCGGATATTCCGTAATTGTCGTAACTTCCTGTTTTGCCCCGTTGTACTTCGTTGTACACATAGGTTGAACACACAGGTGTGCGTTCAGACGGGACTTAAATTACCACAGGACGTCTGTGTTTCGCCGAAATACAGTAGGTAATTCGCGGCGGAATTATTACCCCACAAATCACGGACATGGCGCATTCGCACAGGACTAAGAACTCAGACATTCTCCGCAATTATTCCAAATTACGGGGGGTCCATAGGTAATACTTATCCCGTGCGAATTGGGCTTAACACTGTCACAATCTTTTCCTGGCTGTGTTGTTGTGGTTTCTGGGCCTGAGGTGGGCTTGAGCAGGTTTCCAGGAAGTCTGGGACGGAGTCTGGATTGCTTCTGCCTTCATGCCTGTTCCTCATCTGTCCTCATCCAGCTGCAGGAGCAACCAGCCTTCGCCAGATTATCTTACTTCACAGGTGGTAATTGGGCCGACTCCTGTGTTCCATAGAGTTATTTTAGAGTACTTACCTTGCTTTCCTGTCCTATTCAATGCTGCTTCTGTCGTTGATTCTCCTCACTCTGGATTCCCAGTGTAAGGACCTGGCATTCACTGTTGGATTCCTGACACCTTCCTGTTTTCCCCTACCTGCCTGCTCGCCTCCTGGACGACCCGGACCTCGTAAGAACTGACATTTGTCTGGGCAAATCACCTTATCGGTTCCTCACTAACCGTCTCCCTCCTCTCTTAGTCCTACGTTTACCCGGATCCTCTAAATCTCCCAGTGTTCTGCGTCTGCTCTTGGGTTTTTTGGCATTTATTGATGATTTCACTGCTAAGACAAGCATCAGGATGGCTGTGGATGTACAGTCCCCTCCAAAAGTATTGGAACAGCAAGGCAAATTCCTTGTTTTTGTTGTTCACTGAAGATATTTGGGTTCAAGATCAAAAGATGAGTATGAGACAAGAGTTCAGAATGTCAGCTTTTATTTCCTGGTATTTACATCTAGATGTGTTAAACAACTCAGGATATATCACCATTTGTATTACACCACAGCATTTTTAGGGGAGCAAAAGTAAAGGAACATGCATTTCACCTCCTGAAGTCAGGAGACTGAAGGGGGAAACCCCCCGAAACAAACAAGAACTGAAAGAAGCTGCGGTAAAAGCCTGGAATAGCATCACAAATGAAGAATGCAACAGTTTGGTGATGTCGATGGGTCGCAGGCTTGAGGCAGTTATTGCAATCAAGGGTTATGTCACCAAATATTAAATGTTATTTACTTTAAGATTATTTGTTCCTTTACTTTTGCTCACCTAAAAATGCTGTGGTGTAATACAAATGGTGATATATCCTGAGTTGTTTAACGCATCTAGAAGTAAATACCAGGAAATAAAAGCTGACATTCTGAACTGTTGTCTCATACTCATCTTTTTTGATCTTAAACCCAAATGTCTTCAGTGAACAACAAAAACAAAGGAATTTGCCTTGCTGTTCCAATACTTTTGGAGGGGACAGTATGTGGAAGGTTCTTGTGTGCTCACAATGAGACAAATGACTCAAAAACCAGAGCTACGATTCACCCATTTTATAATCCACGACAAAAGCACATCAAACTGTATGTACACTTGTAACACAACAGTAATTAATCCTTATCAATCCAATCCTCAGGCCTGTGTGAGCCTCGAGGAGGTGTACAGGTTTAAAGAGTGGCATCGCCTTCTCCTTTCCCCCCTGCATCACATGGATGACCTGCACCTCTACGTCAACATGGTGTCATTCCTGTGGAAAGGCAACATGCTGGAGCGACGTCTGGGTGGAAGCTGGTTCCTCTACTTGCTCTCGGTCTTCTCTCTGCTCACCGGACTCGTCTACCTGCTGGTACAGATGCTGATGATAAAACTCATGCAGCGCTCTGATCGCTTAGTGGAATTCATCGACCTGCCGTCTCTCAGCAGCGAGTGTGTGGTCGGCTTTTCAGGTACAAATTTCCTACAAGTATCCAAATGTAAAAACTTTAAAAAAAAAATTAAAAATAATCCTCACATTTAAGATTAAAATGAACCGAAAATAACAGTAAACGTACCTGTAAACAGCTGTGATTTTAAGCGTTAATCTAAACGTTAAATCTTGATATTTCAACTTGGGCTCAGGTAAATAATTTTTACTGAAGCACCATAATCTTAAAGATATCTCTCTCTGACCAATATATATCCTTATGAAATGCAAACATCTTAATACACGTCTGTTTCCAGGTGTCCTGTTTGCTTTGAAGGTGGTCAGTAACCACTTCAACCCAGGTGATGTGACCCACATATTGAATATACGGGTGTCCAATCGCTTTGCGAGCTGGGTGGAACTGGTGCTGATATATCTCATTGTTCCTAGGTGAGATACTACAAGCAAAGTTTGGAGGTTGACATGGTACAGTACTGTGTAAAAGTCTTGAGCCACCCCTTAATACTTCAGAATAAGCCAGATTTTCTCCTGATCTTTTAAAGTTGTCCTGATCAATAGTTCTTCAGGCTTTCTGAAGGTCTTTCAAAGTTTTTATTTGGACTTTTGCTGCTTTTTCACTCGTTTTCAGTCCAGTTCTTGTACCTAAACACTTAACACTGACCTATGAATCATTCAACTGCGGACAAGGCTCCTAACTCAAATGATGAACCAGTGTTGTGTCGACACATAACAGACAATTTAGCAAAGAACCTGTTTTAAATTGTATCTTTAGGCACTTTGTTACCAGCAGTCTGTCACACAGACACATCATTTGTTCATTTCTTCAGTTTCTCTATGAAAAACAGCAAAGATAACACAGTGTGACAGACAGAAAACAGGATTTCTGCAGCAACAAGGTGATTCCCAAAGAGCTGTTAGCTGAAAACTTGGCATATCTCAGCATGGTGTGCAGTGTGTCCTTAAAACATTTGAGGAAACTGGACAAGTGGAGGACAAAAGAAGAAGTGTCAGGCCTAAAGAACTATCTACAGCAGATGAACAGGATCTGAAAGTGATGTCCTTAAGAAAGAGGAAAACATCCAGCAAAGACCTGACACAGGAGCTGAGAGATGCATCTGGACCTTCAGCTGATCCATCTGCTGTTGGCCCAAGCCTCATCAGAAATGGGCTCCATGGAAGGGTGGCTGTCAGGAAGCCGTTCTTAAGGAAGGGAAACAGGGAGAAAAGGCTGAGCTGTGCCAAAGGACACAAGAAGTGGGCTGAAAATCAGTGGCAGCAGGTCTGATGGAGGGATGAATCCTCCCCAGAGCCCGGAGCTCAACATTACTGAAGCAGTGTGGGATCATGTTGGCAGAGAACGGAACAAAAGGCAGCCCACATCCAAAGAAGAGCTTTGGGATGTCCTTCAAGAAGCCTGGAGAACTATTCCTGAAGACTCCTTAAAGAAAGGACAGAAAGCTCGTCTGAGAGGGTTCAGAATAAAGGAGCTCAGACCAGATATTCACTTTTAAGTTGGTTAGAACTGTACAAACTTTTTTTTCTTTTTTAAAATATTAACTTTAGCTTTATTCTTAATGTTTCATCTTTCAAGTGGAGTTTGCACTCTCAGAAATCTAACTTTAAGTTTTAACATGGACTGGAAATTTTAATCAGTCGATTGTTTCCCACATTGAATTTAAGTAGTTTCAATTGTATTTGATGGTTTACGTGCTGACAGCCAATACTGTGCTATAACAATGGAAGAAGAGTATGAAAAATATCACTTACCAAAATGAAATCTCTCGTGTTAAAGAAGAACTGAGCAGTATATTGTATAATGTAGTTTTTCACATTCCAGCTCTTCTCTGGTCGGCCACCTGGCAGGTATCCTGGTGGGTCTAATGTACACTCTGGGTCCACTGAAGATCATCATGGAAACATGTGCAGGTCTGAATGTGTTTTTAAATTGAGACTCCTAACGACGTTTGTTTGTTTGCACAACAGATGCCCAATTTAAAAGTGACTAACTTTTGAATTTAGTTCAGATCTGGATCCTTTTCTGTTTGTCTTAGCCTTGGACTGTTTCCACTTAAATGTTTATTTGCCCTTCAACCTGTAAGAATCTCTGCTGGACAGGTTTCACAATGGTGTGAGCAGTTATTGTGAGATAATAGCATTTCATAATCTGTCAGTCAACTTTAACACCTTTAAAGAAATATCAGATTGTGAGAAGATGCAGGTTTGTGCAGATATCTTATAATGAATTTGTTTTTTTCGTTTTTTTCCCCTATCAGAGCTTGTATCTTCAGGTGGAAATCGTCCCTTCAACAGTTCTTCAGGTATTGCATTATTTGAAGAAAGACAAAACGACAAACTCACAGGACACATGATCAATAATGTAACAGTTTAGCACAATACTTTAAACGCAGTAATGAACAGTACACATGCATTAGTACGAGTTATCTCAGACTTATTCCAGAAAGCGTTGTCTTCTGCTGCTGACTCTGGTAAGCCTGCAATAATGGCTTCATTATGTTTCTATTAAAGTGTCAGGGAGCCACTGTGTATTTAAATCAACAGGTATTTTGACCAAAACCTGTGTCATACATCTCAAAAAGACCTCAGGAAACGTTGTAAAATTGTTTAAAAAGGGGATAATGGGTCACCTTTTAAGAAACTGTTAAGATTTCTGGCGAATTATGTGATGAGGACCCAAATGCAGAAGGAAGCTAGTACTGATTTATTTTAAAACTCCAACAGAAAGTGTGGTTGAGCTGAAAGAAAGACGCCAAGAAACTAAACTGCCAAAAGAAAACCTTAAGTGCAGGCAAACTGGAAATGACAAGAGTACCAGAAACCGTGCGGAAGGACATGAGGCTGTAACGGCGAGGACCGACAGAATAAATCCTGAGACGGAGAGTCTGCCTCCTGAACCTAAACAAGGCAGCTGGTTCCACTGGAGAGGATCCTGATAGCTGAAGCTGGATTTTTTATTTATTTTTAAGGACTATTTAGATAACCTGATAATAAGAAATTACAATATTCAAACTAATTTGTGGGGGGTAGCTTTTCAGCATCATAATGTGCCTAACTTTGACATTTTGCAGGTGAAAGAAGGTAGTCTTAGCGATGTGCATTATATGTGAATTTAAGGATGAATTTCCTTTCCAATTTCCAAAATGTTTTCCAGGGTTTCCAAAACTGTGAAGTTTAGATTCAGATTGTGTCTTCAGTGCAGCCAGCACTCTGCTCGACAATTCCTGCGTCTTTTTCTTCTTTCTCATAGAGAATTTGACACACAGATTCATCCGTATCTGAATCTATAATAAGTGATCAATTCATAGGATGTAATTTCAGATTTTTGCAGAAAAATACAGACTCGGTCCTGCTACAGATCTCCTGAATGTATGTGATAAGGTGAAAAGTATTGGTCCAAGTACCATGTGGAACTCCATGAATAATGTTTATCTGCACTTAATACTCATTTATCTAAATTCAATCAATCTGCTACAAATATACACGGGTTAAAAATAACAAATTCATTTGGTCTTTTCTATTTAATTTGATTTATTCATATTATTTGTGCGTCGTCAAGGCTTTAACACGAGAGAAGAAGGCGCTGCAGGATCTTCCCACCCAGCAGAAGGTTACGCAGCAGAGGACACATCTAATTATTCAGAATCGTACATCGCACGAATGTCGGAGGAGGAGCAGATAGAAATGGCGATCAGAAACAGTCTGAAGGATCAAGGCAAGAGAAGAAAAAAGTAGCAGCTAATAAGAGCCAAATAAATCCATGTACTGTACAAATCTATTAATATTTTCTTATTATTTAGAACGAACCAGGCAGAAAGATACAGGATTTATCCCCGGTGAGGACGAGGATGAAGAAACTCTTAAGAAGCCTGAAGAGGAGCAGACACAACAAGACACAAAAAGAAGCTGTAGAAAAAGGACGAAATGAAGCAACAAGAAGAAAAGTCATCAGTGTTTTACCTGCACAGCTGTGATATTGTTTACTGAATGTTATTGATGCAGCTTCTGTCCATCACTCGGTCTCTGCGGTGTCTGCATCGTCATTTTCTCTCGTATCTTTTCACTGCATCAATGAATCACCAGGAGCTCCATCACAAAATCAGCAGGAAACCAGGAGGAACAGCCGGGCTTAAAACCAGAACCAAATCTTCTATTATAGGTGCGTCGACCTGTTCGATCTCTTTGGCTTATCCTCTATTTTGTTGTCTATAATATAACTTATGTGTGCTGTTTGCTGCTGCATCAAGAGAATTCCCCCTTGCGGGATTAGTAAAGTACTTTGATTGATTATCAGCGGCGAATTCAGAAAGTTGGCGGTCATTCTATTTTATAGAGACCATTCCCTATAGGAAATAATGGCTTTTCCTTGAAAAAACATCATATAAAATAGAGTGTGCATACAATTGATGTAAAAAAAAAAGGTGTGTGTGGTTGGTACTACATAGGAGAACTATTCTGCATTGGTTTGGAGTCACTAGGTCACATGGCTTGGGAGGTATTGGAAAAAAAAGACATCTGTCGAATATCCAATATCAAACCAACTGCACCACGGTTGACTTTTGTAACTGTAAAGAGGTGTCAGGGAACCACAGTGTGGGACCTGAGGTGGATCATTTCGACTTTCTTGCATTTAAGAAAGGTGAGAACATCTTCTTTACATCTTTACTTTCACTTCATCTTATGCAGAAATATTCTCTGTTTGATCCACGTAAATGAAACATCGTGAAATCTTTCAAGCAACAAAAGATTGAATTTAGAGAAATGGTCCTTTTTAAGAAAACTGGAATTTTACCTTCAGATGTCCTGCATATGAAAATCCGTCACACTGATTGTTTTTGGACTCTTTGCTAAAGTTGTGTCATCCTAATCTGACTTAATATAATGTCCTGCTCTGCCATTTAAAACCCATTTTTTGTCACCATCTACTGTTTGGTGATTTAGTTTTACTTTGACTTTTGTTTTCTTAGATTATTTCCTGTTTTATTTTGATAGATCTGATCTTTTTGGTCCACTTGTTTTAGTTTTACAGCTGCTTTGTCATATGTTGCTGTTTCTCTGTGGATCTTAATCATCTTTTTTTTTTTTTTTTTTTTTTTTTTAGGTTTTCTAATCCAGGTTAGTTTCCTGAATCAGTCTGTCCGACAATCCTTTCCTTGATTCTTCTTTAATTTGTTCCTGCATTTTTCTATAAATAGTTTTAGCCTTTGTTTAATTTTGTTAAAACCATCATGCATCTACCAGCTTTCTCTCCTGTTCATCTGATGGTCCTGAGTTTGGATCCTTATCCTTCATCCTCTCACTGAGAACCGTGACGCTTTTTCAGTGATTGTATTGTACCTTTGCAGAAATAAACCTATCTAAACTGTGTCTACCACCATGTTTATGTATTTACCTAAATTACCTTCATTACCATGAAGTGACATCTCAAGTGTTTGTTAAAGACACCAAATTATAAAATGCTCCTCATTGCAGATATTAAATTGTTAAACTGTTAAATTCATCAAAGCTACACAAGCTTGTTTTGTTCTTTTTTTCCTGTCTGGATGAAACATTTGTATATTAGAAGAAAAACAACTCAACTTATTAATTCATGCTGCTCTGTGTTTGTATGTTATCTAAACTTGTATGTAAACAGTTTTTTTTTTTAAATGTCAGTGGATTTAAGGACTGCATACTTAAGGCCGTCAAAAGTTATTTATTTTTTTTATTGACAAACTATTTTAAAAAAGATTTAAAAAAATCTACTTGACTTTTATTTGTATTCGCTCTGTTTTTCTATATTTTGTATTTCCTTCATTACTTTTCATACGCACAAGTAAATAAATGTTTAAAACTCTATACTGTATTGTGTTATTGCTGATGTTCACATCTTAGTGCTTTGTCCAACAGCCAGATCTTCATCATCTTCATATCTTTGTGATGCCCCTGAAGCGCTCTTCTTCCTCTTCTCCTTTTCCTCCCACCCATCTTCCTCATCTTCATACCCCTGCCGCTCATCTTCATTCTCCTCCACATTTGGGATCCTGACAGCCACTTCTTTCCTCGTGATGTCATTCTCAGTCTCAACGGGATTGTCATAACCTTCCTCACAGATGGAGGGGGGAGAAGAGGAGGTATCGGGGTCTGTGGGGTTAGCAGGCGTCGGCACAGCGTTGAAGGCGATGAAACCAATGAGGATGGCCACGAGGGAGATCAGGTAGAGTCCAGAGAACTGAGGCGGGGCAGAGAGCCAACAGTTCAATTTAAAATGGCATGACAAAGACAACTGATGACGTAAGGATGCACAAAAGTATTAAAGAATAAGGAATGACTCCTCTGGGACAGATTTTACCACCAGACAAGATAATGAACTCTCATCTCCCTGAATAACAAGGTGCATCTTGTAGCTATGACTCCCCTTCACATAATTTTCTCTGCAGTAACCGTACGTGCACACCTGTGATCCCCATTCAGAATATTATAGGATTTCTATTATCAATAATTTCATTGCAAATTTCAAGGTTGAACGTCACATTTAAACAAGACCTGAAACGGCAAAAGCAAAGATTAAAACGCACACAATTAAGTTGAAATGAACAAAAACTGTGATGATGGAACCCAAAATAAAATGAAAATAAAATGATAAACTGAAGCATAACAGAAGCATATAAAGCACCTGATGGGAGTAGCAGTAGAAAGAAGGCTGTTCATTCTACAATCAACCATCAGCAGGAAAAACAAGTTTGAACACAGCTGCATGTCTTCCCTACAGATATGTGGAATTGATTGTATTAATTAATTACCCTCTTAAGTATTTGTCGCGTTTGCTTCTGTCATTTCATGGATTTGAACTCCACTTTCTTTCTCAGCACCTTAAACTGTCTGTGTCAGAATCTTTTGAGGTATTTGGGGGATTTTTGATTCCACAAATGGAAGAATTTGGTGTCCAGCTTTGTGGCCACTTGATAAATGTGTTCTCTTTTAGCTCAGTTTTTGGCTCATTTGTGTAGTTGCATGTTTTTGGGAGAAAAATAGCTAAAAGTAACATCAAAACTTAGTAAAACCAATGAAAAGCCCTGATTTGAGCTAAACTATATAATAAGAGGACAAACCATATACTTAAAGTAAATAATTCTTTGAGTCCTGTTACTCAAAGTTAACAATTGATCAGGTCATCATGACTTTAATGGATTACTTCATGTGTAATAGATCATCAGTTAAGGAAGACTAATTCATGGGTTATATCGCAGATTAACTGATATGTGATGTTTGCAGGATTTTTGTTAAATAATGGTTTATTTAGGGTGCCTCGTAGCTCAACTGGTTAAGCTGGCACCTCATGTACGCAACTCTCTCTGCCCCTTTTCCTGTCCACCTTGTGTCAAAAAAAGCTACTAGTGCCCAAGAAACCTTTAAAAAAGATACAAGTCTTATCTACAGAACTGAATTCATATTTTCATCCACATGTTTACAACTGACAACCAGTCTGATGAGAGAGAGACTTAGGAGTTCAGGTGCTGTTCTGCTTTCAGGGAGCGTGGATAAGCGCAGTATTTAAGCCACAATTTGAGTTTTAGGGAACAGAAATCTGTCTTTAAATGCATAGCAAACATAACTTAAGAATATGAGCTGCAGCTTTATCATAAAGTGTGACCAAAAAAAGCTTTTCTGTTTTTCATATCGCATTAATGTCTGAGCCTCGCTGTCCAGGAAAAGATGCCTGTGCATAAACGTGAGGTAGAAACCTTCAATTCACATTTTGTTTATGTCTATTTCAAGTTAGTTAATGTGGTTTAATATTTAAAGTTAAATATGTTTGCATATTCATTCTGGATTTTTCATTAAAGTTGAAATAAAGAAATGTTTTTGATTTTTTTATACCTGCTTAATCCAATTCAGGGCTGTGGGGGGAAGCCGGAGTACCCAAAAGAGAACTCGCACATGGGGAGAATATGCAAACTCCACACAGAAAGGCCCCAGCTGGGATTTGAACCAGCAACCTTCCTGCTGCAAGGCAACAACACTAACCACCACACCACCATGCAGCCCCCAAATGATCATTTACAGCAAATAAATCATTGAAAGCAATGCAAATAATGTTAATTTGACTGAATTGAATTTGATTTCATTCACTGGTCCAGTCAGTTTTTTCAGATTGAGAAAATCATGAAATATTCCTCCAGTCACTGAGGTATTGCACGATGTTTATACACAGTTCATATTCTGCACATGGTGCTGTGTGTGAAAACACATGCAGGTGAGATTATCCTTTAACTTTGATGATTACTCATTTACACTGCTGTGGATCATTTGATGGGTCATCGTGACCCAGCAAGGGAGCGCCTAACGAAGCCCTTTAAGGTAATAGTTGCTTGGTTTTAAATTTAGATTATTTGATTTGTTTCTCATTATATTCTTTTATGTATTTTTAATGCTTCTTCCACTCCCTGCTGCAATGCTTTTTTTTATGTAAAGCACTTTGAATTGTTTTGTACATGAAATGTGCTATACAAATAAATTTTATTTGATTTGATTTTTAATATGACGACTCTGAACTTGAGATGTTCTGAGAGGAATAATCTTGGCTTTTTTTGCTATATTAAATCCAACTTTAAAAATAATAAATTGTTTTGGGTTCAGCTCTCAGCCCCACAAGAAAATACATTTTTAGCTAATTCTACTTACCAGGAGATATTGTGGTTTAGTGAATATTGAAAGCAGAAGATTTGCGTCAGTCTACTTGCTTTAAATGTTCAGAATAACTACAAAAAGGAATCGCATGGTGCACAGCTGTGCATCTAATTGTTTTAGGCCAACAGGGAAGCTTTGGTGAAAAGGATAATAACGTGTATCCCATGCATACTAATGCATGAAATCCAGAGTTTTGAGGCTGTGAATGTAACAACACTCACGTTATACTGGAAGAGGAAGATCCCACAGAAGAGGCTGAAGAGGTCGGCAGTGAGCAGGGAGAGGTTGACGGAGGTGGCGCTGCTCAGTTTCACCACTATGGGCATGAAGCTGTACAAAGAGTACATGCACAATGCAAAGGCAGAGAACAGGAGCCCTGAGAGAAGACATGTCCAGCTGTTAGTTCACATCAAAATGACTGAAACATTAAAGTCCAAACAACTCCTCTGCTTTCCTGAAAATTGTATAATAAGATGTTGCGGTGTGACCATGGCCTTAATGCTGAGTGGGCTTCACCCACATCTCCTCTGGTCTCCTCTGACTCTGTAAAACTCGCCCTCAAATTGTAAAGAATAAACAGCATTAAAGATATGACCAAGGCTGCTAACTTTTGTTCACCGAGCTAAAGAATCAGTTTGTTTTAAGTTCATTTTCAGTAACACAAGGCTGGAAATCTGCTTATTTATCTGTCTTTGTCTTTATTTGGTTCATTTACATCACAAGAAATTAAATTATAACGTTTGTTTGACAAGTGGAAAACATTGGTCTTGTCTTCAGAACTGCTTGTCAGCCATCTAACACCTTGCAGCACTCAGTATCTCTGAGAGTGCTTGGTGGTGTTATTATGTCGTTTGCATTTTGTTTTGAAAGTGTCCGTCTGTAAGATGAATACTGACCAACTTGCCAGCTCCACTTGATGGTAGAGACCGCGTTACGTTCTAGGATCACCCTGAATAAAGCAGGGAAAGACACCGAATGAAACAAAAACTTGATGGAGTCCAGACTGAACACATGTGCACACACTTACATCTGTATGGTGCTGATGATGGTGCCAAACAGGCCGATCATGCCGAGGAACTCCACCCTGCTCAGGTTCTTCACAGTGTACTCCTGAGACACGTTAGAGACCGCGTACAAAGCAGCACTGAGCAGCACCAGACCGTCGCCTAATAAGATGTTGGAGGCTGCAGAGGAGAGAGGAGACATGTTCTGGGCTTCCCTTTTGTCATCACTTGGATCTTGTTTTATCTTTAAGAGTTATTTCACTTCCTGTAATTAGTCCCTCAGTTTATATATTCTCCAGGTCTTTCTGTTTGTTAGTTTAGTAACTGCTCAGTTCATGATTTGCTATCTTTTTGTTGGTATTTAACCTTTAATTTGGGTCCAGCTCCAACACAAACCTGAATCAAATCTGAATCCTGACCTAAAGCTGTTATGTGTGTCTAATTCGACTTTGTGATGAAAATAAATTCTCCTCCATTGATATGTTTTTTAGATTACTTGAGTGGGGCTATTTGAACTCTGATCAAACTGCTTCATTGGAAGACACAAAATGTTTTACTGCAGAGAACAATGAAGGTTTAAATGTTCCTTACAACTCAGTAAGGATGCTATAAAGAACAAACTAGCAGTAGAGTTATTTTTACTGATAAAATTGCCTTTCTGACAATGAGATTTAGGAGTTAAAGTTAAGAGAAATGAAGAGACCGCAAACAGAAAACCAAGGTCTCAGGAGTTAACCTGCTCTGTTACAATCTTTTTTTAAAGAGGTCCTTGGACTTTCTTTGTTTTTTAAAAGGTAAACCAAGAACAAATTAGATGCACCGAAGGCTTTATAATAAGCCCATCTACAACATTTAAAAGTTTAAAAAAGACACTTTTCAAATTTTAAATGAATTATTTTCCCTTAATACCAAAGAGCACCCAACTCTAACGAACATCTACAATCAGCATCAGTACGTAGGATATCTGCAACCCTTTGCATTAAACCAAACAGTTTACACCAGGAGAGTTCTTACTGGAGCCCTGATCTCTTCCAGCCAGCAGGTCGGCCCCCACCATGGCCCCCACGCCAAGGAGACAGATGCAGACTGCTACATAGTGGACGGCTCTGTAACGTGTCTTTAAAATCCACCAGGATAGGACCATTAAGACCGGGATCACAAAGCAGTCCAGCAGCTGGAGACAAGAACACAAGTAGAAACTCTTTAAAAGGAGAAACAAGTGACGACGAGATGGAATCTCTGAAAAAAAAAATCTCTGAAGTAGAAGACGTCCAGTTACCCTTATTAAGCTCTTAGGATTACCATGTTGGTGACAGAGAATCTACACTGACATCAATGATCTGTAACTTTCTTATATTGGTTAGAAACTGTACACACAACATTTATAAGAGCTTTTTCTTGTCTGAGGACACTTGGGGGTGTTGCAGTCCATCTCAGGGTCATGGGTGGGGGAACCATTCCAAAGAAACTCCACATAAAAACATGGAAAGCATACAAAATCTGCACAGAAACCCATAAACTTTCTTGCTGTGATGTCTCCACCATACTGCCCGTAAATGAAATATGACTCTTATTTCACCCTTGAAACATGAGAAAATACAAACCCATGCAAAGGCAGCCAGTTCTCACCTGCACACTGGTGAGGGTTGTGAACTGGTACGCTTTAACCACAGTATAGTTGGCCTCCACGTCTACCAGCCCCAGCAGTAAGTACTTCCACCATCTCCTCTTCAGAATCTGTAAAATATTGCCATCCCCTACGTTTTAAAGGGGAACACCCCTGAACTTCAGTATTGATGTGTTTCACCACACCAATTCTGTTCACCGCATTTGCTTCTTCTATTTGTCAAGTAGGAAATTTGCACATTAACCAAGAAATAGAAATATTCTGCCTTAAAATAGACTAAACAGAACAAATCTGAAAGTGGTGGCAAACATATTCAACTAGTCTAATTGGAAAAACTGTTAAATACTCAAACACAGAAATAATTGGCTTACAAGTATGTACATTACTAAAGAAGATGAGAAAGATTTTAGTCTAAAATATAGAATAAAATTCTAAAACTAAATCATCTAAAGGAAAAATGAGTTCACTTAACCAATTAATGACTCGTACGGTGTGTCAGATGTATTATCTCAGGTGTCCAGGTGCTAACTGAAGGTGTTACCTGTTCTGCAGAACAGCATGGTGGTGTAGGTGGCACACAGCAGCGTGTAGCTCAGGAGGCTCTGCAGCATGGGTGTGTTCACGTGGAAGTTTGTGGCCAGATACTGGGAGGAGATGGCGGTCCCACATATGAACCCAGCCAGGCCCTGACCCATCAGCAGCGTCTTGGCCAGCTGCCTGAAAATCAGAAAAATTACCATTTTGGTAAATGTATTCATTTTTAAAACATATGGCTGGTGATTAGCATCAAAATACACACTTTTGGGAAATTCTGAAGCCTTATTTGTTTGGTTATCAAGGGTTAGATGAGAAGATTGATGACGCTGTCACACCGATGTAGAAAATGTTGGTCTTTACATGTTTGTTTATTATCTTGTTCTTAGAAATATGATAGACCAGGTAGTCTCCTTTGTCGACCTGCCAAGTGTTTATTGCCAAATAGTTGTTGAGCACATGTACCAGTTTCTTAAAGTTACCTTTTTTTTTTTTTAAAGATAATATTTTACGTCCAGCTGAAAGTCCTTCTCCATGGCCTCATTAAACTCCTCCCATGCCTCTCCAACCACCAACTCTACAGCCCTTATGGCCAGTTCCTGTGAATCTTGGGACAACCAAGCCCGAAAGGCCTGATTCTTCAGTTTGACAGCTTCCATCACAGCTGGCGTCCGCCGGTGGGTTCTCCGGTTACCGTAACGACAGGCACCGACAACCTTCGGTGCTCGGTTCTCAACCAGAGAACGGGGGAGTTCTCTCTCTGGGTCAGGGTTAAATCTCAGGATCTTGTTCACCAGTGATGGCAGGTGGGAGCCTGAGTTAGACAGACTGATTGGGGCTTCTACTTAAGTCTTCCTGCTTTGGAATAAATCAAATATTTTTTAAATCAAATTTTTATCCCAAAGGGGAATTATACAGACAAACTATATAATTACAACCAACTTATTGAGAGTGATATTGATCTTATCAAGTTACTCTTTTGGAAGGAAAAATATATTCTCCAAAGTGTCGAATATCTTTCTAACACCTGTTCTGTATTACATCTACTTTTTTTTTTCAAACAAAAATGGTTTCAGGCAAAAAATTTTGAGCAAATTATTGCATTTCGGTTTTTAAAAACTACAAATTTTATACAGGGAAATAAAACCCCACAAACTGCCAGAAGATCTGCTTTTATTGAGGTGTTCTCACTGGCTGCTAATCAATGAATCAACTGCATTTGATTATCATCACTTGGCTGCTACTTACCCTTTTATTTCCTACGGAAGCAGTAAGGTTGGACACTGCTTTGCATTTTGGCTTCGGCTGAGTTTTTTTTTTAACTGAATGACGACACAATGTGTTATATCATGTGTTGTCATTGAGGTTGTATTCAGCTGATTTTATGACAATAACAATCAGATATTTCACTTTTATCCCTTGATACATAAAACCCTCAGAACTGAAAGAGGTTGTAATTTATCATTCACGTGATTGTGACAGTTTATTTTCAGAATATCAAAAGCAAGATTAAAAAATGACATCGTCACCAGCTGGCTTCAGCTAGTTGTTCCAGTGTCCTAAATGTCTAACCCATGAACAAAGGCGGCTGAATAATTTATTTTTCACGCTGACGGTGTGCCCTTTGCATGTGGTTTTCTGTGGAAATGTATCTTAAAAACCTCTATCATTAGCAGGATTGTTTAAAGGGAATTTTGGCTTTTGTCATTTGTGAAACTACAACCTTCAAATCAATAATCCAGCAGTATGTGCACATATGTTGCCTTTTCTAAATGAGAATTGACTGCAGTCTAAGTGTATTTTACTAAAGCTTATCTTTAAAGATGTAAAACTCCGCTGATTCATTCTTTATCTCTTTTATCCACTTACCAGGTGAAAACTTCTTTAGGGTTGAATTTTCTGATCCTCACAAGGAGCCCACCGCTTTCGTTCCCTAAGCTCATGTCTCCACAGGAATCCTCGGACTGTTTAGCCGTCATGTTGCCACACCGGTGATGGAGGAGTCCTCTCAGGGTTTTAAATGTTACTGGCTTTTAACTCCTTTACTTTCTTGGTGTCAGAGCTGAATGATTAACTGTTTCAGAGGGCAAAGATTACTTTTTCACTTATCTGTGTATGTGTAAAACATGTTGAAGACAGCCTGCAGCACTTTAAGATAAGACCTGATAATGAAAGATACATTAAAAAGAAAAGAGTCATCAACCTGCTCTCTATTGTTTTCACTACTGATGAGATAATGGCTTGTGTAGAGTGCTCCTTTGCTGCTTTTTATGGTAATTCCAGTGCTGGAGCTTGAGTAATTAAGCATCGATTTTAACAATCTAATAATGGCATATGTGTCAATATCAAATAACAATTGAATAATTGACACTTTGACTACATTTTGCTGTATTTTTTATACTTTTACTTCAGTAAAATTATGACTTTTGTTATTGAGTATACAGACACAGCTGAATTAGTACTTTTAAAAGTCAAAATTGCTCTTTGAACACTGGTCTTGCAAGAAACTGTGTTTTATAGTACATATTCCATGTCTCTTTTACAGCAGGAATTTTATTTATTAATGATAATCATCACATATTCCAAATAAAAACTTTAATTTAGCTGGTTTTGCATTTAACATACATAAACATCTATTTTCATGCGTGTATCTTCACGTGTTTGTGAATTAACTTCTCATTTTTTATCTTGAAACTATCAAAAAGGATCAAATAATAAGTGTGCTGGTGTATGTGAAAGGTAGACATTAACATTTCTTGTCAAACACGTTTTAATATCAATCTGAAAACAAAAGGGAAGTTACACGTTCCGTTGTAATTTCATCAAAATACAGGAAGTTCAATCAAAAATAAGAGGATAACGTTGGCTATACCACATCCATGATGTGGCCACACTGTTATTGTAATAATCAAAAATAAGCGCAGACACAGTGAGATTAAAAATAGAGAAAATAACGTTATTGATCCACTTGATCAAATCTTTTAACAGGGTCTAAACTACACCAGCTCCTTTGCCTTCCTTATTGAGCCGAAGCAAAAGCAATACAACAAAAACTAAAAGCTCACTATGACTCTTAATGCTTCTCAGATAAATAACTTCACCGCAGCAACACGAGACAGGCGTGCAACTATTTAAAATAAGTCATTTTTGTAGCTTTTATTCATCAAACGTTATGCTCCACGAGATTATGTCCCATTATTTACAATATATATATGTATATATATATATACATATATATTTCAAAATATATAAATATATATACATATATATATATTTTCTTTTAAATACGATTTTATGTTAAACTTTGTCGATAATGTGTGTTTTAGTAACAAAGTTTATTTCAGTGTGTAGGGTTACCATTACCTAATCCTGAATACCTGTCTCGCGAGATTCTGCGAAGTGATAAGTTGAAGAAACATGGCGACGTCGAATTTGTTAAAGGTAAGAAGCACTTCAATATATGTCATATTTTCGTGCACATTTGGATTCTTCGTTGTCACATATTTTCAGTTTAATGGCGGGTAAACGTTGTCATTGTTAGAGCTTATAAATCTGTCCCCCAATATGAACAAATATGTAATAAATGCACATAAAGGTGCGCGTGAAGTCACCGTTGCCGTTGTTGAAGTCTGGTGGTGTTACGCCGGGTTCTGTTTCCCCAACCATGCACGTCCCTCTGCCTCGAACTGGGCACGACAGAACCAGTTCTCGGGTCGAACCCTCCGCAGACTCCTGTGATTCTGAAACAAATCAAAACCTTCATCCAGTAGAAACATTTCTGCGAAAGCGAACCGGAGATGAACAAAAAACCATATCCCAGCCCTGGACCCAGTACTGGAGAACATGGGAAACACGGTTCGGAGGGAAACTAAACCTCGACACAAGACACCCTTTCACGTCCGCACCAGAACCGTAAAGCTGTTTCTTTCGGCTAACGGTTGCTAAGCTACTAGCCTTTATTTTTGACAAGCTAAAGTAGCCATGATCAAGCGGCCCGCTGCTGCCTGTTTGACACCTGGCCCCCGGTGTAACGTCAAATTCTGTGACCCAAATAGAAATGCTTGTGTTTTCATTATATAAATGTCTTTAACACACTTTGTCTATCACTGCACGGTATTAAGATGTGGTTACAAACCTGAAACAAATAAGTTAACGTTAATCATGACCTTAGGACGTGTAAATATTGCAGAGATAACCACAAATTTGTATATCTTTATTGACAAAAGCAGCACTCACAACTCTGAAGATAAGTCGGAAGATGAAGACAGTTTTGGTTGCTATAAAAAATCCTGATGTGGTCTCAGAATTTGGCGTTACATCCACTACTGTCAAATATGTTTTCAGGAAGTCCAAAGAGGATGACAGATAGCTTCATTAAGTAGGCTGTGTAAACTTTACTCCTCTAAATCTACACAATATCCAAGTGTTTTTATGATTTTAAGCTAAAGTAATGATTTAAAAGCTGTTCTTGTAGTTAATATTTTGTCATATAGCACATGTAAATTAAGTTTAAACAATTTTTAGTCTGAGCAGCTGTGATTTAGTGTCCATTATATCATCATTATCATTATAAATACTAAAGGAAATCTCAAATTAGGGATTTTTACCCTTATTTGATTTAGTCAAGTTTTTAGCACAGTATTTACAAAGATGCCAAGAAAGTAGTAGAGCTGCACTTTGAATTGCCTTGTGTACGAATTGTGCTCTACAAATAAAATTGCCTTGCCTGGAGCTGTAAATTTATGGCAAACTGATTCCTCTTTTATAAGAGTCTCTGTTTTGATAAAGTTCCCATTGAGGGCCGGTTAACACACCTCATGTAGATTTTTAAATGTGGCAGCATTAATGCTCCAGCCTCCGAACTTCTGGTCTAATTCCAGTCTTTGCTTACTGCCTGTCTTTTTGCCAACTCTTGCTTTAGTTTTTCTCTCCTCTTTCTCATTTCTTTTTCTTTGCTGAAAATCTCTCCTCTTCCTCCAGAACAAGGGGTCCCTGCAGTTTGAGGACAAGTGGGACCTGATGCGGCCCATCGTCCTCAAGCTGCTCCGACAGGAGGCCGTCACCAAGCAACAGTGGTTCGACTTGTTCTCGTAAGAGCTGCTCTTTTTTTCTTTTACGTGCACAGCTGCTGCTTGGCATGGTAATGTATATTGGTGCTCACATACTGGGCTTAGTCTTTACCCGGAGATGCTGTCCAGTCCACTCAGCAGCTGGGATTGAAGAGTGTCTTGTAATAGCTGCTACAGCTTAATGTTCCTATACCTCTTATATATACAGGCTGCTGATAAAGATCCTTACATATGAGTCATCCAGTTTGTTGTAGTCCTAAATGGTTAAAGAGAAGGTAACTCTTGTTGGTTCATTCACACACTGGAAGTCGTTGAGGTCCCATGTGTCACAGACCTACCCTTCCTGTGGGTTGTTACGGTTGTCATTTTAAAGTTGTTTACCCATCAGGCTCTCTTGAGAAAAGGGTAAATGTATGTCTTTTGGAGGACTGTCCCTTGTCCCTTATCCTTATGATGCAGGAGGAATGCTGCATAATTGCCTTGTAGAGTGGGTTTTAAGACCCCTTGAGGCAAATTTGTGCTATTAGTCAGGAACCTATAAGCTCAGTGATATTAAAGGATATTAAAAGTGTCAAGAAAAGGAAGTTGATCACTTATACTTTGTCCTCAGAACGAGAATAAAGAGAGCAGAAACATGGAGAGTTCATTATCTCCTCCAAGAAGTCCGGGAAGATGAGTCAATTTTCAAGGGTTGTTTAGGGATTTCACAGCGCAGCGCAGGAGAGCGCTCAAAAGTTTTAGGTGCATAGTGTGGAGTAGCCATAAAAAACACCCTATCCTGTGTAATTAATTTTTATTTATCCAGAGAAGCTCCATAAAGATACACAATCTTTTCATCCAGGGAGTCCTGGTGAAGATGGTAGCATAAATCAATATTTCACAAAGATAAATGACATGAAATAACTAAAACGAATCACTGCAATCACATGACAGTTTGTGAGTTAAGTTTTATTAAAGCCCAACAATGGGGGATTGTGGGGTTTAAATCAAAACCATCTTTTACTATGAATGAATATCTACAGATGAAATATAGTTCTGCCTATTTTATTAACCTTCTACAAGATTATTTTATGCCACTACCAGCAGGTCAGGGTCTATTGGTTAGTTTTTGATCCAGACTCATGAGTCCTTTGAGATTGTATATCTGTTTTTTCATTTCTTATCTCTCTCTGTGTTTCATATTTTGCCTTCAAACACTTATGGTGAAAAGTTCCCTTTTGAGAAAGCTTATTCATTTATAATTGCTTCATTTTAGGAAAGTAAATGACAGGATACTTTTCTCTCTCCAGAGATGTCCATGCTGTGTGTTTATGGGATGATAAAGGTCCAGCCAAAATCCACCAAGCCCTCAAAGAAGACATCCTCGACTTCATCAAGCAGGCGCAAGCTGTAAGCAGCACCTTTACCAGAGTGTTTCAGGCTCTAGAGATAAGTCATCTTTATCAAAATGCCTGCTATCACATTCTTCAGTGGTGCAATGCTTTGATTGACATCATGCAGAATACATCACATATCACCATACTGGTCACAAACTATTTAGAAAATAAGTGCATCGTCATGGTAAACTTATGGCATGCTAGCTTAACCTGGAAGAGTTTGTACTGAATGTGTTTTTTTGCTCTGTGGCTTGAGTCCAAACAGGTGGTACTGTATAAATAGATGGTGTCATCAGCTTTAGAAATGTACCCAAGCCTGAATTAATCCCTGTGTTATCTTATTTATAAGAACAGACAATAAAACAGGGCCTGAAATAGATCCTTGAGGAACACCTGTGGTATCTGAGAGTTAGCTGACCAATATTCATCCTGTTGTTTGCATGAAACAACACATAAGTGTTTTCAGTAGGTTTGTATGAGTGGAGCTGAATCAGGTCTGACTCTTGGTTGTATCTGATGCCATGGCAGCGTGTGCTGAGCCACCAGGACGACACAGCTCTGCTGAAAGCCTACATTGTGGAGTGGAGGAAGTTCTTCACCCAATGTGACATCCTGCCCAAACCCTTTTGCCAGCTGGAGATCACACTGATGGGAAAGCAAGGCAGCAACAAGAAGGCAAACATGGAGGATAGCATTGTACGCAAGGTGAGAACAGCTCAAGCGCAAGGAAGAAAACGAGGGATTGTGAGGAAGATTAATAGAAAAAGAAGCAGAAAGAATGACTTGGACGGATAAGAACTGTAAAAGGAGTTGAGAGGCGACTAGAAATAACTTAAAATCTTAAGTGAACCAAGTTAAGAAGCGATGAGAAAGTAGAGGGTCAAATTCTTGACTTTCCAAGCTGTAGAGATCATTAAATGGTGACTCATCTTAAAAATACTCCAATAAGAGAACAGCTTAAAGTACTAATTGTGTTGTAGTTTCATGAATGTCTCAGATAATTTGACTGGTTTATTGGAAACTGTAACTTTAGCACAAATTTGAAGGAGAAATCAGGTTCATGCTTATATGAATTGTAACAACAAGAAACGGTTGAAGTTGATGAATTTGAAAGAAAAGAGGATTGAAAAAGGAGCGCTAAAGCAGAGCCGTGAAATGAGAAATAATCAAGACTGATCTATGAAGTTGGAGCAAAGGAGAGGTCCTTTGCAGCTCTGTAAAATACAGTGATGTTAAAGTTACACTTACTTTACTTTCCTCAGCTGATGCTGGACACGTGGAACGAGTCGATCTTTTCTAACATTAAGAGCCGCCTGCAAGACAGCGCTATGAAGCTGGTGCATGCTGAGCGGCTGGGGGAGGCCTTCGACTCGCAGCTCGTCATAGGCGTTCGTGAGTCATACGGTAAGGAGGACTGTCAATACGACCAAATATAGAACTCACGCCGAGTACTTCATGGCCACTTATGTTTGATTTTCTTCTCTCCCACCAGTCAACCTGTGCTCTAACCCAGAGGACAAGCTGCAGATCTACAGGGATAACTTTGAAAAAGCCTACCTGGATTCCACAGAGAGGTTTTACAGAACACAGGCGCCGTCCTACCTGCAACAAAACGGGGTCCAGAACTACATGAAATACGTATGCCTACATATTTTTTTTTTAGTCCTGTTAAGAACCAGGTGGCTGTGAAATGGAGAATGCTACATATCAATAGCCTGATTAAGGAAGAACTGCTCTTAATGCCTTTTAACTTGATAATGAAGTGACACATTCCTCAGTAAACCACCCGTGTTATGTGGTGCTCACAGAGCACATCCGTAATGGTCTGATCACATGTCCAGATCTTAACTCATTCATATTGAAAAGTCAGGGCAAGATGGTAAAAGTGAGTAGCTAACATGCAGACAAGATTAAAATATTACAGGTTTAAAATCTGTACATTCTTTAGGGCAGATTGTCTGCCATGAATGTCTGAATAAAAGAGTTATTCAATAGTTATTTGTAACTCAGTGTTGTACAACTTTGCATCTGTTCCTTGTGTTGATTTCTGTTTCCCGCTTTAGGCAGATGGAAAGCTGAGAGAAGAAGAGAAGAGAGCACTAAGATATCTAGAGACACGTCGTGAATGTAACTCTGTTCAAGCAGTAAGTGTCACCAACACGATCTGAACTATCAATACTATCAATTATACTGCTCTTTACAAATTACACGTAAAGACAAACTCAACATTAACATATCCGACAAAGCTCTATTGAAGCTGCTTTAATCATTATTTTACTTCACGTATTCAGAAAGAAGACCCTTTAGTAGTCTCAATAATGCTGATGTGATGCCTGGTTATTTAAGTGTTTTCTCGTGTGTCTTCACAGCTTATGGAGTGTTGTGTGAACGCTCTGGTGACATCATTCAAAGAGACGATCCTCGCTGAATCTCCAGGAATGATTAAACGCAATGAAACAGACAGTGAGTAGCTCGGCACTGATGAGACGTTTTTGTGAGACTCGGTCTACTATCTGCTGGCCGTCTTCAGCTCTGCATCAGCCAGCCAGAAGTTAAAAATAGAAATGGCTTCTTTGAGTGTTGGTTTCTTGCTGGGCAGAGGAAAGGGACTACACACATATGAATTACTTAAAGTCTGAGATCAAACATTTCTTGGTGCTCCTTTAGAGTAACAGGGGATATAAAGGTAACCAAACTACAAACCTTACTCACAAATGAGCTCAGTAAAGGCTGAAATTCCATTTTAAAACATGTTTTACTGCTGCACTACTGCTTTTCTCTTTATATATGCTCCCCTCGGCACCTTATTTTGAGCAACATCCATCCAATTCATAGTTGCGGATGAGCTGGAGCCTTCCAGCTGCCTTCGTGTGAGAGGCAGGGTACGTTCTGGACGGGTCACCAGTCCATCACAGAATCACACAGAGACAAACAACCGCGAATACTCACATTTACAATCACAAATTAACCTAAAATGTACGTTTTTGGACGGTTGGAGGAAGCCGGCGCACCCGGAGAGAGCTTATTTAAAAACATAATGTCTCTTTTCACTGTTTTGCTCTTTAAATCTAATTTCCCCTAAATCTAAATACTTAAAGCTCCTGTGCTGTCCTCCCTCCACTTACTTCCTGTTCGCTACAGGATTATTTTAATTTTTATTTCTGACTTGTATATCCCTCAATAGAGCAGCGCCACCTTACCTCACTGCTTACCTCATTTCTACACTCCACCCAGAGAGGTGAGGTGCTCTGAAAATGGGCTTAAAACTAGGGGTGATCGAGCCGGTGCAGTAGCAGCCCTAACCTGTGAAACGGGTCCAACACTTTAGATCACTTTTAAAAACCCATTTCTTCTCTTTGGCCTTCCATTCGTGATGAAAACATCTTTATTCCTGCAGTTTTAATACTCCTTTGGCTGTTTCAGGTATTTCAAAGCAGCTGTTTTTGTATTGCTGATGTTGTTGTACCTCTTTGCTTTGTGCAGCAACTTACCTTGTTTTAATATGAGCTGAATGACTAAAATGTACTTTTCTTTGACAGGAACTAAAAAAAGACCCTGTTTAGAGTTATGAAATGTGATGGTCATCAGTTCCTGTGGTCTGTCAGAACCTGTACTTGCATGTCTGTGAGCTCCATTGTTTTGGTTTTTGTCTGGTGTGTAACTCTGATTTTCTTCTCCTGGAGCAGAGCTGCACTTGATGTTTTCACTGATGGACAAGGTTCCCAATGGGATTGAGTCCATGCTGAAAGACTTGGAAGAGCATATCTGCAGTGCTGGGCTAGCAGACATGGTGGCGACTGCTGAGACCATCACTACTGTACGTGCAGTAACACCGGCCTAAGCGTTTAGTAAAGCGCGTGCGTCAGTGTCGTGCTTTTGGGCTGACAACTCCAACAAAATGCTGGTAAAAAGAGGGCCGCTGTACCAGAGTTAACACCGGTGTCTGTGTGTGTTCATCCAGGACTCTGAAAAGTACGTGGAGCAGCTGTTGACCTTGTTTAACCGCTTCAGTAAGCTGGTTAAGGAAGCCTTCCATGACGACCCTCGCTTCCTCACAGCAAGAGATAAGGTCTGTGTTGGCTGGCTCTCAGAGAACAGCACAAAGAAACTCTGAACTGTTTTGATAATAACGTTCTTGCTTTGATGCTTCACCTTGTTGCACTTTAGCTAAGACTGTTGCACGTGTCAAGAAACTTAAGTCTTCTATGAAAAGTTGGAGAAATTATTTGATAAAAGCACATTGTTTTCATGCTGCGTTTGGTTTATTTGAATGTAATAACAAATTCAGCTAAAACTTTTATGAAATCATTAAGAAGTGCTCTGGGAAACACTCGTCCCTGTCTTAAAGTTAGCTTTTCTGTGGCTCACAAGGCTGGAAAAATAACTGAAAAGACTAACTTGTCTCTGCAGGCTTTAGTTGGAAGGCTGGAATGATTTGTGAATTCACTGATCCGCTAAGTAGTTGAAAACCGGCTCCAAAAATGAGCAACTTTTACCTTTTTTTTTTTTTTTTTTTTTTTTTACCTTTTGTTAGTATTGTCCACTGAACATTTGGGTTTTTTAGATGTTTGCTGTTGCTGGCAACCATAAACTGGATAAATATTTGGGGGAAAAAGGAAATAATGTGAACGTTTGTAGGTTTGAGCTGCTGGCTCAGCACTGTAACGTCTGTTTTCTGTTTCCATTCCCACCAGGCATACAAGGCTGTTGTCAATGACGCCACAATCTTCAAGCTGGAGCTACCATTGAGGCAGAAAGGGTGAGTGGCGCTGTTTTTCCCCTGTTGTGTGTTAAATAACGCAGTGTTGATTGAAACTAGAGTTTGTGTTCTTATCCCCATTCAATCAGTGTGGGTATGAAGACTCAGCCAGAGTCAAAGTGTCCTGAGCTGCTGGCAAACTACTGTGACATGTTGCTGAGAAAAACTCCCCTCAGCAAGAAACTCACCTCAGAGGAAATTGAGCTCAAACTCAAAGAAGTGGTGAGTCTTCACATTGTTCAACTCGGGGCTAACTCGGTTTATATTGCTCTGTTTTTAAGACCACATCGATCTCTTGGGGCTGAATTGTTTCCTAAATTCTCACATTAATTTCTGTCTTTGCAGCTCTTAGTGTTGAAGTACGTCCAAAACAAAGACGTGTTTATGCGTTACCACAAAGCTCACCTGACCAGGCGTCTGATTCTGGACATTTCAGCAGACAGCGAGATTGAGGAGAACATGGTGGAGTGGCTCAGAGTGAGTTGGGTTTTTCTTTAGAGAGGCTCTAAATTTGATATATTCAAACCAGCCGAATGCTACTCTGTAGACAAATGAACTATGTTGTATTGTAAGTTGCTCACAGATGTCTTGAAAAGAGAAAATGTAGGCACCAAAATAGCTATAAATTGATGTAGGTTACCAGTCATCTGGATGGTGGTAGTCCTAAAAGCTTTAACTTTGTTCTTGAAGATGTTTTCTCTGAATCAAGGAAGGTTGAGAGGTCGATTATTGTAAAGAACCAATGATTTTAAACTTTTAGGACATGGAATCGGGGAGGCAGAGCCTTTAGTTCTCAGGCTCCTCTGATAAGGCACACCAGCTCCCTTCCTGCTTATAACTTACCTACATTCAGTGATCTGTCCGTGTGCTGTTTGTTTGAAATCTTCTGTTCAGTCTCTCATATAATCCTTGTTTATATTTCACTTCTTGTTTTTGTTGATTTCATATTTCATAGCTCTCTGCTTTTTAACGTTGTGCTAAAAGTGCCAAATAAATAAAGTTTAAGTTTAGGAATCAGTATTAAATGTATTAAGAAAAGATATATTTGGTTGACCCTCAGAGTTTAGGTTCACTAACAAGCCAAAGTTAAGATAAACTGAAGTTAAGTTCCTTCACTGTGTTGTTTTATATTTCATCTTTGTGTGTCTGTCATGTCGTTGCAGGAAGTAGGAATGCCTGCCGATTATGTGAACAAGCTGGCCAGGATGTTTCAGGACATCAAGGTGTCAGAGGACCTCAACCAGGTCTTCAAAGAGATGCACAAACACAACAAGCTGGCGCTGCCAGGTACCACCAACACACACTCGACAATCTTAAAACGCTGGCAAATGCAAACATAAAAATAACAAAAAAATGCTGAAGTATTCATTCCTTGTGCAAAATAAGGCAAGGCAAGGCAAGGCATCTTTATTTATATAGCGCATTTCATACCACAGGCAACTCAATGTGCTTTACATAAAGACAAGGCATTTAAAAGAACAGCATAAAGCAGCAATTTAAAGAGAAAAAAAATAGAATAAAAATTAAAGCAATCAAAGAAGAGGGGAAAAAGAAAAATATAAACTCAACCATAAGCACACCGAAAGAGAAATGTTTTTAACCTGGATTTAAAAGTGCTTACAGTTGTGGCTGATTTCAGTTCTGCTGGTAGTTTGTTCCAGTTGTGTGCAGCATAACAGCTAAAAGCTGCTTCAGCGTGTCCAGTTTGAACTCTGGGCTCCACTATCTGACCTGACTCAGCAGATCTCAGAGCTCTGCTGGGTTTATACTCTACCAGCATGTCATTCATGTATTCTGGACCTAAACCGTTCCATGATTTGTAGACGAGTAGCAGAACTTTAAAATCTATTCTGTATCTGACCGGTAGCCGATGTAAAGACTTGAGAACTGGGGTGATGTGATGTGATCTCTTTGTTCTGGTTAAAACTCGGGTTGCAGCGTTCTGAATGAGCTGCAGCTGTTTGAGACTCTTTTGGGGGAGTCCAGTCAGAAGACCGTTACAGTAGTCAAGTCTGCTGGAGATGAAAGCATGAATCAGCTTCTCCTGATCCGTTTGGGACATGAAACCCTTAATTCTGGATATGTTCTTAAGTTGATAAAAGGCTGATTTGGTGACTGATTTGATATGATAGTTGAAGGTCAGGTCTGAGTCTATCAGCACGCCGAGGTTCCGGACTTGGTCTTTAGTTTCTAGAGACAGTGACTCAAGATGTTTACTGACAGCAAACCTCTTCTCTTTGTTGCCAAACACAATGACCTCAGTTCTTTCTTGATTTAACTGAAGGAAATTTAGGTTCATCCACTTTTTGACTTGCTCTAAGCAGTCGCACAAAGACTCTGTAGGACTGCAGTCATCTGGAGACAGTGCGAGATATATCTGTGTGTCATCTGCATAGCTGTGGTAGTTGACTTTAGAGTTCTTCAGAATTTGACCCAGAGGCAGCATGTATAGAGTGAACAGAAGGGGTCCAAGAACTGACCCCTGAGGAACTCCACATGTCATAGCCACTCGATCAGATTGATTACTTCCAATGGTCACAAAATAACTCCGCTCCTCCAAGTAGGACCTGAACCATTCTAGGACTGTCCCGCTGAGTCCTGCCCAGGTTTCCAACCTGTTCAGCAGTATACTGTGATCCACAGTGTCAAATGCAGCACTGAGATCCAACAATACCAGAACTGACACCTTGCCTGAGTCAGTGTTCAACCTTATGTCATTTAACATTTTAATAAGAGCCGTTTCTGTACTGTGGTGAGGTCGGAAACCTGACTGAAATTTGTCAAGGAGTCCACTGGAGTTCAAGAAGTTACTGAGTTGATTAAAAACCACTTTCTCAACAATCTTGGCTATAAAAGGAAGATTTGAGATGGGTCTGTAGTTGGTTAAAATGGAAGCATCCAATGTTGTCTTTTTTAGGAGTGGCTTGATGCCAGGTACTTTTAAGGGTTTAGGAAACGTGCCTGATTGAAGTGAGCAGTTTATTATTTGCTGCAAATCTGTTTGGACAGAGCTTACAATAGTTTTAAAGAAGTCAGATGGCATTGTGTCAAGACAGGATGTCGATGGTTTAAGATGCTGGACTGTTTCTTCTATGGTTTTTTTGGTCAACTGTATTGAATTCTGACATCATAGTTGATTGATTCCTAGGTGGTTTTAAGAATTGTGTCATTTTATTATTTTGCTGATTTATGTTGATATTTAGCCTTATAGATTTGATATTTTCATTGAAAAAACAAGCAAATTCATTGTATTTTTCTGTGGAACAGAGTTCTGAAACTATCTGTTTTGGGGGGGTTGTCAGCTTATTAACCATAGCAAACAGAGCACGAGTGTTGTTGATGTTCTTATTAATCATTTCAGATAAAGTGTTGCTGTCTAGCCTTGAGTAACCCGTGGTTAAAATGACAAAGACTTTGTTTGTAGATGTCATGGTGAATTTGAAGTTTAGTTTTTCTCCATTTACGCTCTGCTTTCCTGCATTCTGTTTTCAAGGCCTTTACCATAACAGTGTTCCTCCATGGTGTTCGCTTTCTGCTCAAGATCATCTTATTTTTAACAGGTGCAACAGTATCCATGACATTTGAGATTTTCAAGTTAATAAGAAAAATACTTTAACTTGTGTGATGTAGAACAGGTCAAATTGATTCGTGACAATTGTTTTTAAACAAAACAAGTAAGATTTTTGCATCCGATCCTGCTTAAAACAGACTTGGATAATGTTCTCCCTGAGACAATCATAACAATACTGTAAGGAGGGTTTCCTGGGCAGCCGTTCTGATGCCTTCAGGACCGAGAGTCAAAGTAGATGAGCAAGAGTCTTTAGAGGAGAATATTCTTTAATACGGTGTACACCTGGTCATACAGCTTTAGGTGATATCTTCCTCATGATTTCTATAAGGAAGGTCTAGACATCTTGGTTCAATATCTGAACCTCCAAATAACGTATATCTCCAGACTGACCCTTCCAAGGTCATGCAGCATCAATCAGCCCTGGTCTCACCCAAAACATCAACCCACATGTGTTGGAAATAGCAAGGCTCAATATAGTCCAAAAGTCTGTGGAATCCAATGTCTTCAACAAATGAAAACGTCTGGTCGTCCAGAGCCACACACTCCATCAGTTTTTGAGTGATGCCCTTTGCCCTCGGGTGGTCGCGGCTGTATTTCCTGGCTTTATCCGACGATAGGAGAAGCGACTGCTGGTGAGGTTTTGTTTTGCAGCCGGTGACCTGTTTCTCGCTTTCCTTCTTTCCCGCCATAGACTCGGTCGGTCGGGATGACAGTTCTTGAAATGGTTAATTAAGTTTATAATGTTGAAAGACTTAGTTTTAGCTCCTCCTCGCATCACAGATGCTGAGCAGTCATTGCAAATCCCAGTTTTGCTCCATTTCCGACACTTTAAAAACCTCTCTCCTGCCTATCATGGCGTCACGTTCATCACAAAAAAAGCTGTTATTTTATCGGTTAATTATATCAGTGGAATGTCTGATGGTTAATTTCAAAGCCAATATTTGCCGATACCGATAACGTGCCGATAATATCGTGCATCTCTAGTTTTGATGTTACTGTTTGGCACTGAAATCTAACGATGAATAGTATCTTTTTTTAAATGAGCGAGTGTTCAGCAGATTAAATGAGTTGTAATCATGAGGTTAGTAAGACCAAAGATAGACTTTTACAAACATATAAACATGTAAGTCTGATGTTTCTCAAATTCAAACTTACAACCAAACAACATGGAAGGGGATCGAATCCCTTTTTTTAATTTATTTTTTAGAAAACATTCAAGTGTAATTGTTTATTAATACAGCTGAATTCCCAATAAAGCTGCTTTCATTCAGCTGCTCATTTAGACTACGTGTCAACTTGTGGTCACTTGAAACATTTCCAGCTCTAATAAAATCCAGATTTTACAACCACAGCCTCATCTGACAAGATCATCTTTCAAGAAACTTTAAAACAAAATGTCTGTGCAGTGAATTCAGCTGTACTTACACGTATGGCAATCTCTCACAGAGGAAGTTATAATACATTTATTTACCTTCCTTGATGTCTTTATTGCAGAGATTAAACTTCTGTAATGTTTGACTCATTCTGATGTTGATGATGGAGAAAAACGACACGTTTATCAGAGTTCTTCCTTCTGCCGGCAGCGGACAGCGTCAACATTAAGATCCTGAACGCTGGGGCTTGGTCACGGAGCAGTGAGAAGGTTTTCGTCTCGCTGCCCACGGAGCTGGAGGACCTGATCCCAGAGGTGGAAGACTTCTACAAGAGGAATCATAGCGGTCGTAAACTCCACTGGCATCACCTCATGTCCAACGGCATTGTGAGTAGAAAAGTGAAGGCAAGAGCTCCAGTTGCAACGAAGAGTCAGTGGTTGAAATCTCATCCGATAATTTCTTTGGGGAAATCATTTGTTTAGATAATCTTTAGATTTTTGACTCTATAACCCACTTTTCTTCTCTTTTAATTTTATATTTTCTTTTTGTTTAGTCTTTTGTCTTATTTATTATGTTTTTAAAAACAATATATTTGCATAAAGTGGCATCATTATGGAAAGTCGAGGGGAAGTTATTATAGAGGTTGTATGTTTAATCTTATCTAGTCTTAGCTGCAGATATCAAGATACCAAAGCCCGGACTAACACAGCAACCCCCTTGTTGTCTTCATCATTGAGTGTTCCTCCCAACATATTTCCCGCGTCCTTCTGCTCAGATCACCTTTAAAAACGAGGTGGGCCAGTACGACCTGGAGGTGACGACGTTCCAGCTCGCAGTGCTGTTTGCCTGGAACCAGCGGCCCAGAGAGAAAATCAGCTTTGAGAACCTCAAGCTGGCCACAGAGCTGCCTGATGCAGAGCTGCGTCGAACACTATGGGTCAGAGCTGGCTTTTATTTTCATGAACATTGCATACTGACCTGTACGCCGCTTTCCTCTCACTCCCCAGTGTTGTGGACGCAGTACTCATTTCAAAACAGTCGGCTACTCTGTACATGTTGTAAAGAAAACCCTTATTTTCAGTTTTAACACTACATGCTGCCTCCTGCATGCTCCAAACTGAGAGATCACATCTCCAACAGAAAGTCCAAACCAGAATATGGCTCAGGTACCATCATGTTTTACATCTTGGCGTTGGTAACTATCTTGAGACTCGGGACCTTATCGTAACCTCGGAGTGTTGATAGACTCAGATCTGACTTTCAGCAGCCACATCAAAGCTGTCACCAAGGCAGCTTTTTACCATCTCAGAAACATCAACAGAATTAAAGTTTCCTCTCCCAAACAGACCAGGAGAAACTCATCCATGCATTCATCTCCAGTAGACTCCATCACTGTAACGCTCTTTTAACTGGACTTCCCAAAAAGAGCATTAAACATCTGCAGCTCATCCAGAACGCTGCTGCTGGAGTTTTAACCCGGACTAAGAGATCTGAACACATCACAGCAGCTTTAAAATCTTTACTCTGGCTTCCAGTCAGTCACAGAATAGATTTTAAAAGCCTGCTGATGGTTTATAATCTGTGATCTGTTCAGAGAATATAAAGCCAGCAGAGCTCTTAGATCCAAGGACTCAGGTCAGCTGGTCCAGTCCAGAGTCCAGACTAAACATGGAGAAGCAGCATTTAGCTGTTATGCTGCAAACAAGTGGAACAAACTGCCAGTGGAGATTAAACTTTCACCAAATGGAGACATTTTTAAATCCAGGTTAAAGACATTTCTGTTCTCATGTGTCTATGCATGAAATCTGCACGCTATCTTTGAACTTATCTGGCCTGTTGCTTGTTTTTAAATTCATTTAAATGATTTTATTTGTTTCTCTTTATATTATTTTATGTATTTTTAATGCTTCTTCCACTCCCTGCTGCAATGCTTTTATTTTATGTAAAGCACTTTGAATTGTTTTGTACATGAAATGTGCTATACAAATAGATTTGATTTGATTTGATCTGAAGACTTTTCTCTCTTCTGTCCCTGAAGTCTCTGGCTGCCTTCCCCAAGCTGAAGAGACAAGTGCTGTCTTATGACCCTCCAGTTAGCTCGCCCAAAGACTTCACAGATGGCACGCTATTCTACGTCAACCAGGAGTTCTCACTCATGTAGGTTCTGCTGTTTGTAGGAACTGAAAAAGATGTGACTGAGATTTCTTTAATTGAGCTGATACTTCATAGTTTACGTATAGTATAGTTTAAGATATTTGGGAGATTGATCATTTGTCTCTTTTTGTGTTGATTTTCTCAGCAAAAACTCCAAAGTCCAGAAGAGGGGGAAAATCAATTTGATTGGTCGGCTGCAGCTAACCACAGAGCGAATGAGAGAAGAAGAGAATGAAGGAATCGTACAGCTCAGAATACTCAGAACTCAGGTACAAAAATACAGTGTTGAGTATCTTGATTAAGATGAGATTGTTGGATTATCTGGTTGTAACTCACCATTTCATAGTTGACAGAGGATGTTTATGCACACATTGGACGTATCATTAACAAGTGCGTGAGTACGAGACTCAGTCCAAACAGCCGCCCATACGTTATGTTTCACTTAGTTCAGGTGAGAAACTCAGACATCTCCCCCCTCAGCGACACTCTCCAGGCTCCTCCTGAGGGATCCTGAGGAGTTTCCAGGCCTGATGGGATCATATAATCCCTCCAACATGTTCTGGGTCTTCCCTGGGGGCCTCCTCCCGGTAGGATGTGCCCTATAAACCTCCAAAGGGAGGCGACCAGGAGGCATCCTAACCAGATGCCTGAGCCACCTCAGCTGACTCTTTTCGATGCAGAGAAGCATCGAGCTACCCCGAAGCTCCGCACCTTATTTCTTAGGCTGAGCCCAGCCACCCTCTCAAGGAAACCCATTTCAGCCGCTTGTATCCCTGAGCATCGGTAAGGGTTGGAACAAAGATGGGCCGGTAAACTGAAATCCCTCATTTCTGCCTACGAAGCCCCAATCGCTCTCTCCATCTTTTCCTCCAACATCACTTCGACTGAACTCGTGAACAAGATCTGAGATACTTTTCCTGCTTTGTGAGAACCATGGCTGGAAAAAGGAGAAAAGATCCTGAAAATGATCAATAACTGGGATCCTCGTGTCGATCTAAGCACGCTCGTTATTTTCAAGGTATTTCCTTTGATGTCATGCAGTTAAGGGAAAAAGAAGGAGAGGAATTTAATTTCGTCACTGATCTTGCTCTGCAAGTCATCTTCTTATTTGTGTATGTTGTTCTCTTTTAATTTTCACCATTAAAGCCAATATCTTTTGTAAATTCACCATAGATTATCGATAGAAACGTTGGTAAACAATTTCTATTCAAGCCAACCAGTCTTTGGGTTAAAGTTGGATAAAAAATAAAAAAAAACATTTAAGATGCAGTCAGACGGTCCTGTGACCTCCTGATGATGAGCCATAACCTTAAAGGTTGAATATTCTGTGAATAAATCTGAAATCCTGTGCACAAACTGCACAGATTAGGTACAACTCTGCTGCTAGTGTTCAGATGATATAATTGTGTTTGCAACACAGCGTTTGGAGACGGTGAAGGTGTAAAATTATCTCCATTTTGTCCTCAGGAGGCCATCATCCAAATCATGAAGATGAGGAAGCGACTCAGCAATGCGCAGCTGCAGACGGAGCTGGTAGAAATCCTGAAAAATATGTTTCTGCCTCAGAAGAAGATGATAAAGGAGCAGATCGAGTGGCTCATAGAGCACAAGTATATTAAGAGGGACGAGGCAGACATCAACACCTTCATCTACATGGCCTAGGCAGCGCAGGAGAACCGCATTTTTGTTGTTTTTCCTGCTGGTCTGCAACTGGCGCTTTAAAAACCTGCAAGAGGAGACGGATGAGGAATCAAAGGATGTGTCTGAAGAAAGGGAAATGAGCTGATGGAGCCTCTTCGACTAAAGTGCGGATGTTATTTCTGTTTGTGAGGCTCCGGTGTGTAATCTGAGCGTCATTTCAAGACGTAGCTTTGAGTCATCGGGCTGTCTGTTTGTCTCTGCTGCCCTCTTGTGTCCGATCAGAGGAGACCGACGGCATCGCGCGCCCTTCGCCAGCAGTTCAGAAGAAAAAAATAGTGATATTATTAAATGAAATACTTCCTGCCTTACTTTTCATCAGCCATGGACTGCGGAGGAGGTGGAGGTGAAGAGTGGAGGGAAAGGAGGACAAGCTGGTTTCAGTCGTTTGCTTTCTCCATAACGCAGCAGCAGTCCTGCGTCCCTCCAGTTTTACATTGAGGTTTTTTCTTTATTGTTTTGGACAGTGAATGCAAAGAGCTAAAACTGAAAGCTGCCAACAAGGAGGAGAAAGACTAGTTCAAACCACCGAGGAGTATTTTGCCAAAATTGTGTGTGTGTTCAGGTGCATGGTGTGTATCTGATCTTTTAGACGTGTGTGTGTTTGTGCATTTTCAACAGCATGCTGCTCAATTATTATTATTTCTTTTTTTCTTTTTTTGTTCAGTGGAGAATCTGTCACACTTTGTGGTTGTGTCTGAAAAAGTTGAGGAATTGTTTGGTTTTGTTTTGATGTCCTGTGACTGCAGGTTAACTTCAGCAGGTGAACTTGGTCTGTGTTGGACAGTTGTCAGACTGAAAAGTATTTATTTAGTATATAAAATAAAAAAAACACCTTTTTCTGAACATTGTTAGATTTAACTTCAGCCTTATTAACTTTATCCACGAAAGGAGGACACAATTGGAATCAAGTGATCCTTTTTTGTGTCATTTTAAATAAACACCAATCCCTACAATCCGGACCATAAGTACTTGGGTATCAACACATTTTTTATGATCTAAGAATCTACGTCAGATAAAGCCCTTTTAAACATTCAGTGCCTAAAGTTTGAAAGCTCAAATGTTCCTGGACCGAGTCAGTCAGATGACACCTGAAGTTTTGGACTCTCGGACATCAGCAGGCGGTTGTTTTTCACCCGCTCTCTCACCTTTTCCACAGTCATTTCAGCTCTTGTTTTGTTTCTGTGCCTGATGTCTTAATCAGGTGCTCTGCAGCTCGGTTTTACTGAGACTAGTTTAAGTTGTTCTGACGGCGACTGAAGTATCAATAAGTTCACGTGTGCCATTTCTTTTTGCAGCCATAGATGTCCAAGTGGAATTAAAGTAAGATGATACAAGAGGAGATGCCACAATGTCCTCTTCCCAACATTTTGACTGAGGTGGATTGTTCGTTTAATCTGTCAAGAGAACAACTTGTTTTCTTAAATCCCAAAGCTTTTATCGCTCGTTTTACCACCTAATTTTTAAAAGATTAAATTGCTTTGTTTGTTTGATTTATTTTAAGCTGGCTACCTCACAACCAACCCACTCATTAATTTTCCTCAAGTTTGGAGTCTCATGATTATCTTCTTCACATCTGCTCCTCATGTTGACCGGAAACTCTACCTCAATCTAAAGGGCAACTGTTAATCAGCTCTGAGGCACGAAGGAGTTCGTTGTTCATAAACTAATATGGAAGCAACGCAGAGAAAGTCTGTAATTACTTTTGAACCTTTAAACTTTGAGCACTGTGAAATGGGCTTAGTAAATCTGCTCAAATCAAAGCTGTTCGCTTTCATTTTGGATTGACTGATTCATTTTAAAGTGAATGTACTTGAACAGGGAAGCTGAACAAAGGGCAAAAACTGTCCAAATGCTTGTGGTCTGGACTCTACACCCACTAGATTGAGGATCTTTACTGATTTTTTTACTTCAGGAAGCCACAGAGAGACCATCATGCTTTGCACAGTGTAATATCAGGAAAATCCTGTTCAAATGTGGCAGCATGTAGCTGCAGAAATGCTTTTTCTTTAAGGTTTAAGGTAAAGTAAATGAGCTGCTCGTCAATGAAGGGTCACTTTCTCAAAGCCAAACGCAGTCTGAGCTGTTTTATTGTTCATGTAGCCATTATGTTGTGCATGTGTGTGCTGAACCGCTTTGTTTTTTTCCCGATCAAATCCATCAGATAACGCACAGAAAAGTCACTTCACCTTCAAAATTGTTGACTTTGAGAATTGTTTTCGTGTAAATGAGGGTTACGTGGTAGCCATTTGTGCTCTTTGCCTTTTGTGGTCAGTCTTAGTAGAGAAGATACTCTATAATTTAACAGTAACTAATCAGAATCCGTACTCTACAGGATTGGTTCAGACTTTCAGATAACTGGTGAGCTCCTCACCTGTTGGGTTATATGTGTTTGTTAGCTGAAAAAAAAATCTAACTTTTGACCTTTTTGGTGTGGCTTTGGTTGCAAAAACTGCCTCCCAGATGTGTTGAAGAGTCTGTTTCAATTCACCGCAGGTGTGTCGGTGAATGTGGGAGATTAAGACTAAATTTGTTTTTTAAATTATTTCCAACTGTGTCAAACGCATCATCGTTTGTTTGGCAGAAACCTTTATTTCATCTGTAGAGCATCAAGCTTTATACACCTCCATGAACTTCTTCAGAAACAAAGAAAATGGCACCAGAACGGAGATGGTGATGGATTACTGATGTCATGAATTAAAAGAAAGTCTGAATCTGTCCTTTATGAGCTTTATGTTCAACTGAAACCTTTTCCTGGAAAATTTGTTATTTTCTTATCCAGAGAAAAAAAAACACCAATTTAGATTGAAATGTTTTAATTGTTAGAAACTTAACACAAGATGAGGACACAACCATTTAAATGACAGCCAGTACGCCATGAAGACCTGGAAGTTTAATTCTCCACTGAAGAATTTTCTGTTTTAAACGTGAGTTTTTTTTTGTCCTGTTACACTTCTTTGTCCTTATTTGTCCTTTAGGGGCTCAAAGGTCATGTCTCTTCACTCTTGCTGCCACTGAGACAGTTAATGTATGTCAGGTTTTAAGCGTTAGTTCCTACTGCAGCTGCTCCTTGTGTTCAGCGAGTACCGGGTCGGCTGCAGCCCGGGGAATTAAAGAGGAAATAACTGAGTTTAAACCATTTTATCGTTTGCACTGAGAGTCGTTCTGCTCCCATTTTGGATCCCCACGTTGAACTGAACATCAAATCCTGTGAGCAGCAAGGAGAAAAGAGACGACAGTGAATGTGTGAAACAGATTATTATTTTTTTTTTTAAGATATTTATTCTATATTCATGAAGAATGTTATTTGTCTTTGTCAGTCGCAATATTTTTGTTTTCTGTCTTTTTAAACCGATGTTTCCGTGTTATGTTCCCAGTGCTGAGATGAACAGTATTTATTTACCACAGCTCTGCTCCGTTTCATTTTTACTTAGACGAAACAAAAGTTTAAATAGCTTTTAATATCGATGCGAGTCACACCTACAATCCTTCGATAATCGATAATCCTTCAGTTTATGTTGCACCAGAGCAGGATGGTTTTGTCAAACTCATTATGCAGCTGTATTCTCTATGCACAGAACTGGCTCAATCAGTGTAGATCAGATGAATCCTGCTTGTTTTTTAAACTTTTAAACACTCCTGAAGACAATGAGATGAAGTCCTGTAAATTAGGGCTTTCTCTGTTTCAGTACTTTGGTCTTTCTTTGTGTGATCGGAAACCTATTTAATAGCTTTAATGCGGTGAGCGCCACATTTCATGTTCACCAACAAAATAAAAAGTTAAAGATCATTTCAGATCGTGCTTATTTAGTCAGTCAGGACTTTGACTCTGGATAAATTCCTTCCCATCTGTCATATAGGGGGGATTTTAACAGCCGTACGGGCACAGAAGAGTCCGAGAGATCAGTTGTACAGTGTTTTTACACAGCAGCTGGAGCCTGCAGTCACAGGTTGAATGATCTGCTGGATTTATTCTGGATTTCTACATCCACAAGTGAATAAAGCCAGATGAATGAAAACAAAGTGTATTCTGGTTTGATTATAACAGAGTAATTCAAATACCAACAAAAGAACAACGTAGAAATGCTTTTTCAAGTTTTTTGTGCCTGTTGTGATTTATTTTTGCTCTAAATGCACAATCACAGAGGCTTTTATGTCAGTCTGGAGGTTCAGAAACATCACGTATGACCCTCTGCATGATGAATTTACACGTTATAGAAGCTAAAAATCAGTGGTGGAGTGACACAAACACATCAAATATAAACTGAAAGCTTTAGGCTTACCTAAAACGTGTGAGTTACTCACACAAGTTTTACACATAATTATTAGTAAAAATGTGTAACACACAATAAAAGCACTTATTTTTCTCTTTACAACGTTAATATTTTGGTCTGACTCTTAACCACTACGAGCAAATAGAAACAACCAAACCAACCTTTTAAGATGAAAGAAACTTTCCTGGTCCTTCTTATGTCCTCGAGGGTCAAAGTTTGAACATGTTGACATTTCATACGTTGTTGACGGGTTATTTAAATCATCATTTCAAATGCACTTGATCTTCTTCAGTCTCTTTTGAACAGAGTTATACATCCTATGAAAGTAGTTTATCCCAAAAGTCTATCAAATCTGACTAAAAACTTTAAAAAGCCTTTTTCCTTTGAGTACCTTTAACTTTCTCAGCCTAAAGAAATCTGTCAACCAGCATTTAGTAACGAACACAAATGGCTTCATCTGTATGATATAATCCAGATCAGTATGATCCACGTTTACACTGCTCATGTGTAAATCTAGTGCGGATTAACAGTGAGGACCTAGTTAAAGGCGACCTTTGCTATATTGAGACGTATTTTTATTTTCATCCTCATTATTCACAGTGTAATCCAGAATTTAAATGAATAAATTAATGTTTTGGTCAGTTTTGACTATCTAAATCAAGATCAAAAGCATGCAGTGAAATGAAAGCAGAGATTGGCTTTAGATTTAATCGCTAAGCTTTACGTGAGCGGATATTTAGAAACTCCTGTCAACGAAATGTACTTCACAACAACATGGTCACTGTTACGTCTGTGCTGAAAATTATAACTGAAAGGACCATGGTTTTAAAAGAGAACATTATAGGCATCTAATATATACTTTATGCCATAAAAGTTCAAGTTAAAGTGGTCTCTGATTTATGGGTAATTTTTTATTGTCCAACATGCACATTTTCTTTCAGTATTACAGCTTTATAGTATTTTAAGACTTTCTTTCTGCAAAACTGTCAACAATCAGTAAGAAACAGTATGAGTGAGTCTTAGCTGAAAGTTATACTTTTAAACCAGAGCTTTGATCTCTGTCGTGTTCTCCCATGACAGCCTGTGTAAACCATGGGCCCGGTCTGTTCTGCACAGAGGGAGGACTTAACTGTAACCCAGTGACAAAACCTGAACAAAACACACTCAGTCACAGCCTAAATCAGCTGAATGTTAGCCACTATGTCAAGACATTAAACTGTACTGTTGGAGTGGAATGAGAGTGGTTCAGCTACTCATTTACTGCATTATTTCTCTTGTTTCAATCATTCTTAAAGTTGAATTAATTATTTTCTGGCCAAATAAAGACAATGGATTGAACCGATATTTATTTTCTCTTTCTCTTGTTTCTATTTTGGTCTGAAAAAATTAAATGAGTTAAAGCAAAATTAGAGAAGTATGTGAACCTTAATACTATGTGCTTCCAACTTGTTTTGAAGGACACCAACTTTTGTTATTCACATTCCTGGGTCTGAAACTTCCCTGAAACGCCACAGTTAACGACTTTGGTTCTCGGCCCAACACACAGCATTTTGCTTTACGGTCAATTAACATTTTTGTGGGCTTCTGATGGCTTCTTTCTGGCCTCAACGTGACAGCAATTTCACCTGTATGCCTGCACATGTGCAAGGCTCGCTCAGAGATTTGTTTTTGTGACAGGCGTGTTACATCTCACAACTGTAGGGGCAGCCAAAAAGCAAAATATTTGCCAAATTCTGAGTGTTACTTTAATTTATGGAGTCAAAAGTTTCCATGTTTGTCATTTCCCACACAAACTTACAAATATCGGTCAAAAAAGGGTAATGTTTGTCTATAATGAATTAATGAATAACAAAACACATAAATACTAAATTTTAAACCAATCAAACAAACGTATATATGTTCGTATAAATAGCTCTCACTATGTATTTGATGAACATGTTCTAAATAATTATGTAACCGTTAATAATTACAGTATATACAACACATATATTTACATACGTGTCTGTTTGAGTCGATTAGTGCACACTTGAGTTATACAATACATAAGCGTCAAAAAATGGACTGCTCCTTTAAAAAGAATGCACCTGCTTCTGACTACCAGGGTGGACAATATGTTTATCCGATTTATTCATGTAGTTTTCTATCATATAGAACAATAGATTTCGTATTGAAACTTTTTTGAATTATGTATGTTTTCATATCTGATTGTAAAAACCTGTATCTGCTTTTTTCTTTCCTTGACAAGGGAACGTTTATTAAGCAAGACACCCTCTAAAGTGATGGTATCTTCCACTCCACGGAAACGCCGGCTACAGCCGAAACCTCTGCACTGGGGCAGGTGGAATTGATTTGTCAGTCAGAGCGGAGGTGAACGGAGTAAGTGTTTGAGAGTAATTAAAATACTTTAACTGGTGTCAGCTATCAAACCAGTAATTTCTCCTATGTTGATTTTATAGTGTAAATTGTGATTTGATAAACGCGTGATGATGCGCGTGCAGATGAATTAGCTACTGTTAGCGAAGCAGCTTTAACACCCGCGGAGCACTGCTAACGTTCGCTAGCAAACAAAAGAAGTCTACTGTGAGTCAAGACGGAGTTTTAACACTCTGTGGCCTGATAAATGTATTTTTGTACTCTACGGAACGTTATGGGGACGTTTAAGTGAAAAGCAAATGTTTTATCTGGCCACGAACTGTGATTTTTCGTCACCATAGCCTGCTTCGACGTGCGCAGCTAACGTTAGCATCCCCTACAGTTTTATTTGAATTAACGGTAAAACTTCAGTTTTTTTTTAAAATTAACGGTAAAACTTCAACGTTCAGTCGTCAGCCACTTCTGAGCCGTTTATTAACGACAAAAAATGTTTGTGTGGTGAAAGAAATGTTGGAATCACCTCAACTATGTTGCCTCTGGTGTACTATATACATCGAGAAATGTTTGGTAATTTTAACGTTTATAAAGCTATAATCTGGTGCATTTAACTTTGTAGCATATAGCATAATGCTTCTGATAATTTCTTATCATCTTTGTCCAAAATCTGAACCAAACCGTTGATATTAAATCCCCTGCTTATGCTTCAAGTGTCCTACGTTATGTCGGGCTTCATCTGCTAGCTACTTTGTGAATCGTTTTAGACCCAACTTCAAGTCTGAACAGGGTTCAGCCGGAAAATACACCTGGTGTGACGCGGGGTTTTCTCATTGCTTTTAGATGACAGAAGGAAAATACAACATTTGGACTGTATTTATCAAGGTTTGAATGAGACCCATGTAAAATTACCTATTTAAAAAGAAAAAGGAGAGATTAAACTGAGGGGGAAAATATCTATTTCAGTGTATTAAGGCAAATACTTTTTTATGATTCACACAGTAAATTTCTTTTTTTTTTTTTTTTTTTTTTTTTTTGTGAAAAGGTCATTTTAAAGCTCTGATGTCCAGCATGGGTTTTTGAGTTCTTTTTTTACATTTCATGACTCCCAGTGATATTTTTACTTGTTTCTGATCGTAGGAACAACTAGTGCGGTCTGGCAAACATCAGTAAAGTTTTTTTTTTTTTTTTTTTTTAAGAGACACTGGACAAGCTTGTAAGTAACTAGGTTAATTTTTCCTTGTAATACACAATGATAATAAAGCTAAACTTTGCATCACAATATTTACATCAGTCTCATCTTGCATCTGATTGCACTAAAGCTTATAAAGTGTAGTGGAGGGACATATTTACCTAAGATTTTCCATTTCTTTTATTCTAGCATCTCTTAGATTTAAATGGACAAGGCAGCCAGAAGTATACAGGTGAGACTTTCATGCTAAATATTTAATAGACGATTGATTTCTGTTTATGTCCAGATTAAAGCTCCATATTGAGTTTTTCCCACTGGTAGCACTGATGCTCCTCACTTGAAATTTTAGAGGCGCCATTCCAAATTTAGGACTGCTTACCGATGGGATACAAGTAGCTGTTGCTGCCCCCACACAACTTCTCCAACCCAGAGACCGCATTGGTGTGATGTTGATGGCTCTTGAATGACAATATGGTGCACACTCCCAATTCTCACTCCCTCTTGGAGTTTAATAAGAAAAATAATGCCGATAAAGAACAAACAGGACAAATTTCCAGGTCGTACTGGTGCTCCTAGGATTAAAATTCAGTTGTACCGTCTCTGAAAGCCCTTTGCAGGCCTGCAGAGATTTATATAGGTGGATGCTTGTGTCTCACTCTTTTGCCCAGTTGTGCTTTGTTTTTCCTCCTTTTCTTGTGTTGCTCTTCTAGTGAAGCCCAATAAAGGTTCCGTCATGCCTGTGAAGAAGAGAAAGGTGCCTGATTCAGATGATCAAGAGCACAAGTATAAAGTTACACGGTAAACTTGCATTAAGTTCTTATGTCTGTCCTGTGTTTATGTACAATATGAAACTGCCTCCGTGATTTATTTTTATGATATGGATGTTTTAGTCCAGCCTCTTATGGCTTTCTGGTCAGTTTAAAGCATTAAACTTTATCTCAATCTTTTGACCACAGATCTGGCAACTGAAGCATATCTAACAATCTAAAACCCTTGTCCCTGAAATAAGTTATTTCTTTGTTGAAGTGTTTTGCCTAAATTTTTGGTCTGTGCTGTAGTGTTACTCGACCTCAGATCCGCAGTGTGAAGCCAATCAACACTGAGAAGCTGTTTTCCAGTAAGAAGTGTCTGGCCTGGTTCCACAAGTATGCCGGCCCTGATAAGGTGGTCGGTCCTGAGGCCATGGAGAAGTTCTGTGAAGACTTTGGTGTGGAACCAGAGAATGTGAGTCTGTCTGGCTCTTGAGGCATTTTCACTCATGGATATTTCTTTATTTGTAGTGTTTTCTCTTCGGTTTGTTTGGAGGAAACGTGGCTTTATGCACCAGTGTTTTTATGAAATGAACTTGTTTTCTTTCAGATTATCATGTTAGTTTTAGCCTGGCATCTAGAAGCAGCAAACATGGGGTACTTCACAAAAGACGAGTGGCTCAGGGGAATGACATTATTACAGTAAGAGCTTTTTATTTTTAACTTTCAACTTAACATTGTCCTAAAGTTTGTTACAAATTAATCCCTTGTGATCTTTCCTTTGTAGGTGTGACTGCACGGAGAGATTACAGAGCAAACAGGATTACCTGCGCAGTGAGCTCAACGACACTGTAGTCTTCAAAAACATCTACAGATATGCCTTTGACTTCTCCAGGGTGAGTTTGTTGATTTTAAGAATGATCTTACACCTGTGTCATGACTGTTGTGTGTCGCTACAATAACAGCAAAGTGCACGTCTACCTGCAACCGATCACAGCCGTCAGGTGTGATCACAGTGAAAAAGGGTTGAAATTTAAACCTGCTGTTAAGTTGAGCTTTAAAGAAGTCTGATTGAAAGCTTGATTTTATTATTTTTTTATTTAAAAAAAATCCTCCAAACACTTTTCCTTGGCCCCCGAACAAATGAGAAACACATTTTAAATCATTAAAAAAAAAAGAAAAAAAAAAACTGAACAACCTTTGGCTTTTATTGTAAATGATTGACTTTTGCCCTGATATGCTGTATATTTTCTTAAAAGTAAGGTTGTCAAAGTGAATGAGTTTTTAACACAGCAACTGGAGTGCTGTCCTGCAAGTGCATTTTTGTGTTAAGTGCTGTGATTTCTCCAGAAACTGCAGCTGCTAACTGTTGTAGCGACTCCTTGCTGAAGCCTGGTGCCTAGCCTAGCTGCTAACTATGCAAACATCCCGAGGAAACAGTGACAGCGTCTTAACTTAGCATCAGCCGGGGTTTTTTTATTTCCACATCTGAGACGCTGAGTCTGGTGAATCGGCAAGAGGAATCAAAACATTTGGAAATGGTCTTAGTATTGTCACCTCTCAGTCACTGTTCCTGTTTTTTCTCCTCAGGATAAGAACCAGAGGAGCCTTGATATGGACACAGCTAAATCCATGCTGGCTTTGCTCCTGGAGAGGACGTGGCCTCTCTTCCCGCTCTTCCATCAGTTTCTGGAGGTAAATTCACTCTAAATTCACTCTTCTTTGTGTTGGGGGGGGGTGGAAGCAGCATGTTCAATGGATGTTACAATAAAATAAAAGGAAAAATAATCAATGTAGCCAGATAATAAGATTACATTAATGCAGACAACAAGCAAATTAAGCAATGTGTTAAGAACAGAACGTAAAATTAAACGAAATCGAACAATTGAATCAAGTTTGATCAAATAAAGAAGACTGGACTTGTTGTGGCCGACACTTAGATTTTCTACAACACGGATGGTGGTATTGGTTTTGGGAGATTGGGATCTCTTTCCTGTATGGATTTAGTTACAGAAAGTTTTGTAGCCTCAAGTGTTTGGTAACTTAAAGGACTTATGAAACGAATTTTAATTGTTGGAATTTCACAGTTTTTGCTGCTGATTCTAAAGGTTCCAAGCCTTGCGATTAAAATGAGATATTGTCTGGATAATAATTTATCCGGGAAGTCATGTTAAAACGGGCTCAAAAGGAGCCACATTTTGTCTTTTTGTGCGAATTCATTTTTTTATGCGTGACGTCATAGGGTTGACACAGAAGTTCTGGTAGTCTAACTGTAATGGCGGCGTCTATGGCTAAGACATCAAAGCACGGTGGAAAATAATGTGTTGCTCGGCCAAATGGTGTTAGTTGCAAAAATAGCAGCTTCACTGAAGGCATCTTTCTGCACATGTTTCCCAAACTAAAAAATACTGGAACTGAGGCTGACAAGGAGAAGGCAAAGACAAGAGCACGGTGGATCGTATCACTGCCTGCTGCCGCCTGCCGATAGCTGCACCTGTTACGGTGTTTGCTGCTCGGAAGCAGGGGACTGCTCGCTCTGCACTTCGGTCTACACACATATCCAGCTAGAATTTGGCGACGTTGTGAGTGGCCGGCCGTCTACCTCTGCTAGCTTTTTTTGTGTTTTGTCATGTTTTTATCGTTTTCATCACTATGATCGCCTGAGTCTCTTGAAAATCAGAGATTCTGTGGACATAATATCGATCACGTCACCGATCAGACAAAGCCACTGCCACCTGTTTTGGCGTCTGTACCCTCTTACCTATGGCATCTACCTGGTCGGTTGCCACGCAACAGCCGTCGCAGAAGACGTGGAAAGAGACGTGGAGTAATATGCCGGCTGAAAGCCCACCTGGCTTTGCCCTCCACCAACAACGCTCGCCATCTGCTGTCTGGTCTCTCCGGTGATTGCGCCGGCTACGACATCCGAGGCTCCGTGGATCAGTCCTACCGATGGCTGCTGTCAGTCGTGCCGAGGCCGGGTGCCCATCTCCCTGCCGCCGACCCGTGAGGATCCGCAGATGGGGCCGCGCACTGGAGGATTTCCGACCCGTTAATCCACGCCATTGTTTATTAAGCTTACATTAAAACCATGTTATTATCACATACGTTTTTTGTGGCAGGATTTCAAAGTGCCCCTTCGTTAGGTTTCAACGTGTCAAAGACAGCGCAGCAGAATGTCATATCTGCGAAACCGGCATGTTCAAATCTTTTCCAGTTTACCACAGCAAACATACACTATTGTGTCATTTGATTGATAGCATCTTAATAATAATCAGCGTGTAGTAGGAGCGATGGCTGTTTTGTGCCCGCCGACCCTGTGCCGAAAATGGTAACTTTCTTTAATTTCCATTACCCATACGGGAGGTGCAGAGAGCCTCTACAGTATAGATATTAAATCGATTCGTGTGGCTTAAATTCAACAAAAGTTTTTCCACATAATGTTAGAGGTGTGTTCTTTCGACCTGCTGATGTTTGTATCAGAATTTTGGTTCCTTTATGAGATATAGGTCCATCAAATGTATGTTGTTTTCGCAGCCAGCCATAGGCTACTAGCAAATAAGGGAGTCAACCCTATGACGTCACGGTCACGTGGCCAATTTCGCACCAAAGGCCACATAATTCACACTTTTAAATGGCCGTTTTAACAAGTTATGCCCGGAAAATTTAGTTCAAGTTGGATTGATGGTTTTAGAAAAAGACAAAAATTTCATTTGAATGATAGATAAACATTCGTTTCAGTTCATCTTTAATGATGGTATCAGTAGTAGTTTAGCAGAATTACTAAATAATACATTTGTTGCAAATGTTCACGATTGAGTGACAAAAAAGCAATGAGGAAACTAACTAAACACTCCAAAAATGATCCGTTTATTTCCAAAGCTCTTTACTTTGACGGAAAACGTCATGAGATCAAGGAAGTTTGTATATTTGAAAAAGCCACAAAGGTGAAATATATAGCATTGACACATTAAGAAGAGTTACTAACACTCCCCATCTTGTCTTTATGCAAAGTGATAAATCTCACTTTATTTAACTGAACAGAGCAAAGATCATGAAGTGACTTCATATCTGTCATCAAGGTCCTGTCATTTGCACTGTTTTTTTTTGTGTGTGTATGTATATGTATATCAGCCGCGGCTATTCAGAGACGACACGGGAAGCCGGACAGCCTCTCCCATTCTCTGGCGAAATTGCTACATCTTCAATGTTAAATTGACGATAAAACAGTTATTCACAAGATATGCCCAACACTGCATTTACTTTCATAACTACAACATGTTGTCCTGTAGCTTAATGAAGTGATTTGTTCTGAAATCGCCGCCGTTCACTGAGGAAATCATGTTATGAAGCTGCCACTAACAGCCGGGCTTCAGGAGGGGGGGAGACAAGTTTTTTTTTTTTTTTTCTACAATTCAAGGTCATCATTGGCTAAATCGACAAAAACTCATCACTTCCGGAAGCCCGGCGTCTCTGGGGGTAGATTAGACGTGGGCGTGTCAATATGAGGGGCTGTGTTGGGATGATTGGAGTCAGTGTTTGTCCATCATGAGAGATGTTGTGGCAGCCGAATTTTTAAGCGGGGAGAAGCACGCTGGAACTTCAGTCCCAAAGCGGATATGAAAGAGACTGTGAAAGTGCTGTCGGGGTTTCACTCATTTCCCATGGTTTCCATTTCCATCCTCATACACTTTTGTAAATATTATACTGTAAATAAGAAACACATCCTTGTTGTTTAGAAGTTTTGTCAATCATATTCCTGTTGTGCATTTGTTTGTCGTGTTAGCTAGTAGTTTTGTCACAATGGCGGCTATGCTCGCAGCTAAGCAGTTAGCAACACCAAATGTAGTTGACATGCTTTTAGCCAAGCGTTTTGATAGTCTGTCATACGATGAACGTGTGAGAATCAAAGCCGGGGATAGACCGAAGCCCAAGCTCGATTTGATACAGAAATCTAAGGCACATAACGGGTCGTTTCAGGTTTCATGGTACGAGAAAGTGGAGTGGTTGACTGGGTCTCTCGTGACAAATAAACTGTACTGCTGACCGTGTCTTTTGATGAAACCCTGTCAGGGAAATGTAGTTTGGTCAAAAGATGGATTTTCAGATCTGGCAAATTTTGATAGGGCTTACAGGCGGCATGAGAAAGGCAATGAGCATGTCTCCTCTTGTGCACGATTGTGCTGCCTAGGGAGAATTAGGGTAGAGCATGCCATCAGTGACGGAGCTCGGATCCAGTGTGCAAAGCACAACGAAACCGTGGCTCAAAACAGGGCTTTTCTAAAACGCCTGATTGACATCACGTCATTAAGAGTTGTCATTCAGGGGGCACAATGAGAGTAGAGAATCAGATAAGGGAAACTACAGAGAATTCACAGAAACACTGGCAAAATACGACTCTGTCCTTGCAACACGTTTTCAGTCATCAGTTGTGTTTTCTGGCATGTCCCACAGCAGCACTTGCTGCGCCTCTCTCTGATGAAATAACAAGTGAAGTGCAGACTGCTCCCTTTTTTGCTTGGCAGGTGGATGAGACCACTGACATTTCTTGTCATGCTCAAATGTCAGTCATTCTGAGATATGTAGATAGGGCAGGGCAAATTCAGGAGCGTTTTGTGGGATTCTTTGATGTTTCAGAGGGCCGTGATGCTCAATCTGTGTTTGAGGTCTTGCAGCAGAACATGCAAAAGTACAACTTTGAAGAAAAGCTGGTGGCCCAGACTTGTGATGGGGCTGCAGTTATGACCTCATCTCTGAATGGCCTGTAGGCCAAAGTCAGGGCAGGAGCGCCCAGCGCCTTGTTTGTGCATTGTTGTGCACATAGGCTGAATTTGGTGTTGTCTCAGGGGGCTAAGTGTATCGCTCCCGCCAGAATATTTTTTGCGACTTTGTCTGGTTTTACAACATTTTTTGCAAAGTCAACCAAGAGAACTTCTCTTCTTGAGTCTGCAGACTGTTCGAGGCTACCCAAAAATGCCCCTACTAGGTGGAATTTCACATCCCGCATAGTGAGCACTGTCCTTGAAAATTATGCCTTGCTCAGGATTTTTGACACCATAATTTCTGACAACAACATGGATGATGAGACAGTTGACTGTGCCAAGGGTTATCTCATGAGGATGGAAGACTTTGAGTTTGCATTCCTTTTGCAGTCGTATTACCAAATCTTCTCTGAGACAGATGTTGTTTTTGACATTGTTCAGCATAAGGCCATGGATGTCCTTTTCTGCAAAAACAGAATAGAGGCCCTGCTTTCTTTTGCCAAGGAGAAAAGGTCAGAAGAGGCTTTCCAGGCCGTGTATTTCGAAGCTGCACAGAAGACAACAGACCCTCGAGATGGGCCCATGAGAAAGTGCCGTCCTACTATGTCAGATCCTCAGGAGCATTACAAAAATTTGTACATGGCTATCCTGGACAACATCATTGAGCAGATATCACGGTGCTTTACAAACATGGAAAGTCTGCGCTTTTTAGAGCTAGTTAATCCAGGGAAGCTCGACGACATGAAACGAGTGTTTCCAGAGGAAGCATTCCAGAGCCTAGTGAAAATGTATGGCCATTTCTTTGAAATGGGAAGACTGCGTTCGGAATTGAAAGTGTTTTATGCAGACACTGATGTGCAGAGCAAAAGGGGAAAACTGTGTGACTTATTGTTCTTTTTCAAAGACATGGAGTTGGACATTGCAATGCCCCAGCTTTATAAACTGTTGACTCTGGTTGCAACAATTGGTGCTACATCAGCTGGAGTAGAGCGTAGCTTCTCTTGCTTGAAAAGAGTCAAGTCTTTCACGTGCAATACAATGGGCCAACATTGTTTAAGTAGCCTTGCTCTGTTGGCCATTGAGAAGAAGCTTGTGAAGTGTTTGGAAAGCACAACCACCTGGTATGACAGGGTCACAGACCATTTTCTGGAAAAGGAGCAAAGGGCAGAATTTGTTTATAAATAGTCTAATAGTGTTAGTGAATATGAAGTCTGAAGTGTGCATTTGGTTCAAGTTGAGTGGTTAAGAGAGTTATCGATTGAGTGTTAGGCTCTGTGTTATCGATTGTAATATATCCACCTGGGTGTGTGTTCAAGGCTTAGCTTATAGTTTAAAGGTGCACTGTGTAATACTTTTAGTTGTTTCTTTCCAGAATTCATGCTGCCCATTCACAAATGTTACCTTTTTTAAGAATACTTACCACCACCATCAAACTCTTAAGTATTCATTATGACAGGGAAAAATGCTCCACAGATTCTGATCCAGCCATTTACAGGCCTTAGATTCGATCATACTTGATTTTGGCCTTGCTGTGTGAATTTTCAAAGTCTATACCTTTGTTCTGTGTGTTTGCTGGGCATACTTGTCATACTAGACACAGCTATGTTATAACTAATTCTTTTTAACTTTGCTATCTTCTGCTTTGGGATGGCACGAGCCACTACAACCCTGAACGCGTAATATGGGCTTCCCCTGTTTTAAAAGTCAGCAGCTGCCACTGATGTGTGTATGTGTGTGTATATATATATATATATATCTATGTCTATGTACGGTTAATTTTCCTCCCTGCTCATTATCCTCCCACAGCAGTCAAAGTACAAGGGACTGAATAAGGACCAGTGGTATAATGTTCTGGAGTTCAGCAGGACCATCAACACAGACCTCAGTAACTACGATGAAGACGGAGCCTGTGAGTGGTGGCAGTAATTAAAATCGACTGTTGATCCTTTACCTGATGAATGAATAATGAAGAAATATCCCACACCCGTTCGTTAAGCAGTTTTTCAGTGAAGTTGTACGATTACTGAACATGTCAACTTTTTGAAAAAAAGATGGTGCTTCACCTTCAAGAATTTTGGTTTTAAGTTGGAGCTAAAAGCCTGAACATCATTAATTCTATTCACTATTACATGAATATATTTAGTTCATCACTCAATGTTATTTCTATTGACCAAATAGACGTTAAACTGGTTGTCGTGGTTCAACAGCTCACAACTACTCACCGTTTTTTAACCAAATAAGTACACATGCTGCTCGAAGGAAAAGTTTGTAATTATACATGAATTCAATTTTATTTAAAAGGTTTTATACAATTGAAATGTGACATTTGTTGAAATTTATCTTTGGCCACAAATGCTAATCATTATCCACAATTCATGCTCCTTTACTTTGGTGCATTCCTTTAAAGGGATAGTTCGCCTCTTTTGACATGAAGCTGTATGACATCCCATATCAGCAACATCATTTATGAACATCTTCTTACCCCCTGCTGCGTCCTGTGAGCCGAGTTCCAGCTGAGTTTTGGAGTTGACGAAGGTAGTCCGGCTAGTTGGCTGGGGCTTAAAAAAATAAAGCGTTTTGCTTCTCAAAACAATATGCGTCCAAAACAGTAATACATTTGCATCACAAAATCGTTCTCCAGAAAAAGTCAGACCTCACAATCGCTTGGCGCTATTTTCTCTCCCTTCATATCACTGCCTGCTGTGCAGACCGAGCAGTAAACACTGTAACAGGTGCAGCTGTCGGCAGGTGGCTGAACGCATTGATATGAAGGGAGAGAAAATAGTGCCAAGCGATTTTTGAGGTCTGACTTTTTGCTGAACGATTTTGTGATGCAAATGTATTACTCTTTTGAACGCATATTGTTTTGAGAAGCAAAACGCTTTATTTTTTAAACCCCAGCCAACTAGCCGGACTACCTTCATCAACACCAAAACTCGGCTGGAACTCTGCTCACAGGACGCAGCAGGGGGTAAGAAGATGTTCATGAATGATATTACTAATATGGGATGTCATACAGCTTCATGTCAAGAGGTGAAATATCCCTTTAATAAATGTAAGGTGATCCACTTTAATGATAAGCAAAACTTGAAAGATGTGTATCTTCTAACCTGGTCTTTGCAATGTGATTGTACAAATTGGGCAGTGAATGGCAGGTGTTGAGTGTTATGATTATTTATGGGCTTGTTTTGTCTGCAGGGCCAGTGCTGCTAGACGAGTTTGTGGAATGGCAGAAGACGAGGTTGGCGTCATAGCAGACAACCTTACAACACCAAAAAGGAGAAGGAGGGAGAAGACAGAAGATTTGTTTACCATATGGGAGAGGAAAAATAAGGGGACTTCCTTTAAGATGAGGACTGAGGGAGCATGGAATTTATTTTCTTGATAATTATCTTTTGTTTCGTGTCTTGTTTATAGATGTTTTGACAGTAATTAAAGGAAGATGGAAGTGAAACAAGCTGCTTCTTAATAAATGGTGCAACCTGAAGGGTTCGGCCACCAAACATTTAACTCGCGTCTCATTTACTAACGTTGCAGACACAAATGTGGTCAGACCGAAGGCTTTTTACAGTAATTCTGATTGTCACTTAAATATTTAAATGTTTCAACTAAATGTTTGATCCCACCATTTTAATAATCAGCTTTATTTGGGAAAAAAGACAATTTATCAGCTTAAATGTGAATGTTTTGTGTTTTTTTTTTTTGTTTGTTTTTGTTTTTTTTACCATCATTATTAGAGACTGTTAATTGTTCATCTTCAGAAAAGAAAATGTGTAAATTGTAGAAAACTGTCTTATAACCGTGGGAATAACCTGTCCTCCGGTTTGTTAGATCTCCATGTGGAAGTGTGGCCTCTCCTCCCCTCCCGTCTCTCTTCTCTCCAGCGGCCCCGCTGAGGCAGCAGCCATGATGGCGCTGAGGCGCGTTAAAGAAAGGGAGCGCTGTTTGCACCTGGGGGCGGGGCCTGAAGCCTCAGGCGTGGCGTCTGGGAGGTGGCAGAATCTTTGGCCATCCTCATCATACTGGTACAGACGGATAACACGACGGCCCCGGCGAGGAGCAGGGGAAGACGGTTCCTCTGAGATGTCTTTGCTCATGGTGTCCTCGTTTTTACTGCTTCCCTCTTCTTCTTCGGTCTCCGTAGATGATTCTTCCAACTTCTCTTTAACCTCCTCCAGCTTCTGTTCTGCATCATCACCGCCATCTTTGTTCCTAATTTCCTGCACACCTGCTGACTCCTCTTCCTCCAAACTCAGATCGATCCGGTCCTCACTGCGTTTGTCTTCATCCGTTTCAGTTTGACTCACTTTATCTTCCAAAAGATAAAAAACACTCGTCTCTCTTTCCTCTTCCTCCTTTCTCTCCCCATTGCCCCCTTCCACACCTCTTTGTGCCACGTCCTCCCCATCTTTCCTCTCCTCCTCCGTGTAGTCGCCTCTCTCTAAATACGCAGTGCCTTCCTCCTCTCGTTTGTGCCTGAAGCTTCTCTTGGGTTTGGCAGGAGGAGATGGGGTTGTCAAAACTCTTTCCAGGGTTGCGTAATTTGCAGAGTCATCCTTCCTCTTCTCTTCTGTTTCTAAGGCCCGGTTGGTGTATGTTGGCGACATGGTTGTCATGGTCACCTGGGAGCTGTGGTCCGGTGTGTCAGCTGGCCGAGGTCGTCGCTGTAGTGACTGCAGTCTCATTGTAACTGCCCCTAAGCACCTACAGGGAAACGATGTAGCTGGAGTTACTGAAGTTTATTTACTCACTGTCCTCATATTAAAGTTCTCTGCTTTGCATTTTAGATAATATTTCAGTCGGTTTGGCTTTGAACTGCATCACCACAAACTGATAATGGAACAGGGACAAACATGGTACAAACAAGGGTTAAAGGGGAAATATTTTGGAAAGGGCGAGGATTGGCACCCGAAAACGGCTTTTTAAAGAAATGAGGGCTCAAAATACTGTGCTTAAACCAACAGGTACTCTAATACATCTCAAGAAGACCTCAGAAAGTTGTCAAATAGTTAAAGGGCATGAAATGACACCTAAAAGTGCGGTATGTACTTCTGTGACTTTATAGAGGAGTCCTCGATTCTTTTCCCATAATCCCACAATCTATTTTTGCTTCTTTTACATTTTATATCCCAAAAAGCACAGAAGATGCAGCTGAAGATCACATTTTAAGCACACCTGAGGACGTGAGTCCTGCTCAGAGCTCCGGCGCTGAATCCCACCACAAACGTCAGGAGCACCGATGCTGCTACAGCTCCTGCGAACAGCCCGTCTGAGACGCCGGCCTGCCTCTCCTCTGCAGACGCAGCGTTCCTCCTGACCCTGAGTGCTGCACACCGGTTGGCTTGCTCATACTTGCCATGCTCTTGGCTGTTTTGATGGTTGGGACCAACATGGAGCTCGTACTGCCACAGCGCGGCTCCTCCGGTGTGCTGCAGAAGGCAGTAGTACAGCCCGCTGTGGAGGAGGCTGGAGTTGGGGATCACCAGGCTCCCGTCATGCCGCATAAACACGGGGTCCAGTCCGGCGTGGAAACCGGGCACCTGAAGCTCTCCAAATGGAGTGTGCCAGTACTGGACCACACCTACACGAGGAGCAGTTACAGGTTAAAGGTCGAGCTCAACCTGCATTTAAAAGATGATCGAGTCAAAATATAAACTGAGAGATATTCTATTTTCTAAATGTGCTGAACCACATCCTGCTGCAGAGTGTGGGTCAGTCCTATTCTAAACAATCCACCTCACCACCCCCTCCTCAATATTATAATTATTATATCGTAGGAACTGGAATACTTGGGGCCATTATAGATATGTATTGGGTATTTTCTTCTAAATTTGCCACCTTTTTTCTGTGTGATGCACCGTATTTACTACAACATGTCTAATTCTCAGTTTCTGGGAAATTTTGGCTTCATATAAGGCCGTAAACTTCTTGATAATCATGGGAAGTGTCTTTTTTTTAACCTTTTTACGCAAAATGAGCTTTGCAAGCGCGTAGCGCTAATTGTTGCAGAAGGGACGCTCCAAATAAGGAAGCAGCCGGCTATTTAATCCTTTACTATGAAACAGTCAGCTGATGTTAGAGCCTGTCTTACTAAACTGCCTTTTTTAGGACAACTTGTTTATATTTAACTGTTTTAAGTTACCAAATTCTTGTTTCTTATTACCTCCTTTTAAATTAAACAGAACTTTTTTTGTGAAAATGTTAAATTACTTTAGCTTTAAAGGTGAAAATGTATCTTTTTTTTCCACTTTTAATAATAATAATAATTTTATTTGTAAAGCACTTTCAAATCAAAGTGCTGTACAGGCAGTTAAAATAGCATGTAAAAAAATGTTAAAAACACTCATGACACATAACACAAGGTGAACAAGTGGGTCTTTAGCTTAGCTTTAAAAACATCCACAGAGCAGGCCTGTCTTATATCTACAGGAAGACTGTTCCAAAGCTTAGGAGCCCAGAAGGAAAAAGCTCGCTCTCCGACAGTCTTTTTTCTGACCTTAGGGACATTCAAAAGGCCAGTTCCCTGAGAGCGAAGAGCACGAGAAGGTGCATACATGTTTAAAAGATCATTCAGGTAAGAGGGTGCCATACCATTTACAGTTTTATATGTTAACAATAAAACCTTAAAATCAGCTCGAACCTGACAAGGAAGCCAATGAAGAGAGGCCAGCACCGGGGTAATGTGCTCAAATTTGCCTGCTCTGGTCAGAATACGAGCAGCAGCATTCTGCACTATCTGTAGGCCTCGAAAACATTTTTTAGGCAATCCTGACTGAAGGGCGTTACAATAGTCCAAGCGAGAGGTGACAAAGGCATGGATGAGGACTTCAGCATCCTCAAAAGACAGGATGGACCTGATCTTAGCGATCTTTCTAAGGTGGAAAAGGACACTTTGGTTACCTCCTTTATGTGTTTGTCAAACACAAGAGTCTGATCAAATAAAACACCAAGATTTTTCATTTTGTCGCTACAGTGAATAACACAATCATTCAGAGACAAAGTAACATTCTCAAATAGGTTATGCAGTTTTTGAGGTCCAATGACCATCATCTCTGTTTTTGCAGAATTAAGGAACAGGAAATTTTTTGAAAACCAGCTCCTAACTGCTGAAAGACAGACCTCAAGTTTGGACAAGTCATACCCATTTTCCAAGGTTACAGGTATATACATTTGTAAGTCATCCGCATAACAGTGGAAACAAATTCCAAAAGAGCGTAATAGTTGACCAAGTGGTGCAAGGTAGAGGGAGAAAAGCAGGGGACCCAAAACAGACCCTTGTGGAACCCCATATCTGACTGTACAGGACTCTGACAGAACATTATTAAACAAAACGCATTGAGATCTGTCAGATAAATAAGACTTCAACCACAGCAGCACCTTGCTCGAGATGCCAAAATAATGTTCGAGTCTTTCCAACAAAATACAGTGATCAACCGTATCGAAAGCAGCGCTGAGATCTAACAACAAAAGAACCGAAGCACGATCAGAGTCAACATTTAATAGCAAGTCATTAACCACCTTCGTCAGCGCAGTCTCTGTAAGTAAGAAACTCCTTAAAAACTAAGTGATTTCTGTTTAATACAGTTTGAAATAATATTGTTTCCAATTTAATGAGACTCAGAGTTTGTCTAAGAGTCTGAAACTCTGATTTTGAAAGACATATTTACGTCCAATAAACCAGTGAAACAGTGCACAGGTTTGTCCTTGGCTCTCAGTACAGGTACGGAGTGGCTTATTCAACTAAAGCTGAAACATTCATCCTCACCTGTTCTCTTTCCATCTCCACAGTTTAAGGTCAGTTCTGCCTCTGGTTGACCTTTCACCCTGCAGCTGGGTGCCATAGTAAGCGCCCCCGAGCCGGACGCTGCGTTTCCTGGATTCGCTGAGCCAACCAGGATGGCTGTTAAAGTTAACCACCCGGTTAACATTTTAAACCTGCCGAGGAAATAAAGTCAGCTGCACTTTTTATGGTTGAGCTGCAATAATGACACAAGAAAACACATTGATAACGATTAAGAGTTACGTGTCCGAGCGTGTGACTCGGCCTCTTTAACAGCAACCAGGCTCAAATAAAAAGTCAAAACATGAGCTAAAGAAGAAGGTGGAGGATCAAGAAGCTGCAGATCCAAACAATGATAAAAGAGACTGAATATTATATTCACCAGGTAGTCACTGACACACCTCAAAGTGCGATTATGTTGCTCTCTAGTTGTTAAACTGTTTACTTTAACAGCTTTAGGCCATAACATGAAATGATGTGTGATCTTATTCAGCTTCCCTTTAAGGGTCAGTTATGAGGATAACTTCTCCTGTTTGAGGATTTTTTAACTTATAACTCATAGAATTATAAACAACATCTGAACATTATGAGGGTCAGACACAGCCAACATATCATAAAAGGCCATAAAAGCCTGAATCTACTGCCCGGTTTTACAGTAAATATACAGAATTTTGCCTCTCAGCCTTCCACATGATATTTTCAAGCCAAACGGTTCGCAGTGCTGCTGATGAATAAAGCTGTTTAGTTGTTTTCCAGCATGTACAGTCTTTTGCGTTTACCTTGTCCCTCCGAACGCAGCAGTTTTATCCTCTTATGTGTGAACTCATGTTGCCTGATGGTCGTGTTGCTGCGGCAGTCTCCTCCAGCAAAGTGTAAAGTGCAGTTTCTCACATGACACCGTGGACGTCCTCCCTGATGATGATGTTAAAGATTAATAGCATCACTGTGATCTGCTTTCTGCTCAACAGCAGCTGACGCTTTTAAACCTTTAGAAGAAATTCAAACACCTCTTTAATGTACATTTGCTGTGTTTCTTATCGAACTAGAAAACGGGAAGAATTCAAACTTTGTCATTACTGCAATGGCGAGTCGACACGCAATGTTTCAGCCGTGTTTTCAGTCCATTTCACATGCGTCTAACCTACTATTTTTAAAGATATATACACACACAGCTGCTTACTTGAGCTGTTAAATGATTAACACTGTATTTGTATTCAAGTTATTATGGAAAATAAGATTTATGTGCTTCTCTTCCTTTATTATTAATGACTGTCGTATTAAAGTCGTATTATTTTTATTCTCAATTTAAAGGTTTTTTGTTATTTGTGGTTTTATGTTTTTATTTTATTCTTTTTCTCAATGTTGTATTTGTGTTTTTAATGTTGTAAAGTGTCCTTGGGTGTTTTGAAAGGCGCTGTGAAATAAAATGCATTATTATTATTATTATTATTATTAAAGATGTTAGAAGTTTAAAATTTGTAAGTTATTGTGAGTTAAATTGACCTTTTGTCGTTGCAGACACTCGAGAGAAAATACGTCTTTTCCTTCAGATTTCTGCCTTTGTGTTTGCAATAGTGTGATCTGTGAAATTCTGTTTTATATGTTTTCTGCTCAGCATGTCTATCCTCATGCTTTCATGCTGCTGATTTGCAGATGGGAGATTTTTTTTCTCCTTCTCACGTGTTCCTGTAATCCCTGAAGCACACCACCAGGGGGCAGGCAAGTTATGAGTACAACTTTCTGTCCTTTATTTTCTCCTTTTTTCAGTTGTCAGGCCCCTCTCTGTGGAACCAGCTGAAGGTTTGGGTTCAGGAAGCAGACACAGTCTCTACCTTTAAGATTAGGCTTAAAACTTTCTTTTTTAGGTAAAGTTTATAGTTATGCTGACTTCCCATGATGCACCTCTCTTTTCTTGCCATGTACAATATGACATTATTGTTGTCATTAACTTGTGTTTCTCGTTCTCAGCAGGTATCCCTGGTGTCTGGTGTTATGATGCTTGTTGTCCCCTCTTTCTTGTTTCCTTTTCTTTGGATTTCATGTTTTAACGATTTTTCACATTAAAGTTTTTGGACTCTGTGACAATAGCAGGCATCACAAACAAAGGACATATAAACAACGGCGGTGTGTTCTAATCTGTGTAGAGAACAAGCTGCACTGACTTTTAGTTACTGAACAGATCTCAATTCCATAGGAAATGTACTAAATCTCAAGCATGTGAAAGAATTAGTTGGAAAATGTTACAAGACACTTTATTACCCCATAACTACCCTACCCTATAACTAATATATCAGTTTAGATCTATAAAAGAAGATTACTTTCTTTTTATACCTAAATATTAACACTGTTGTACAACGTTGGAAAAAGTTGATGTGGTTTTTGAAACCTTTAAGACCAGATTTCGTTAAAATGATTCATTTAAGGAAAGTTTTCTGTAATAAAACATAAGTGTAAGGCAAGGTAGACTTTCAATTTCAGTGTTAATGAAATGATACCCTGCACAAAGAACTGGAATGCACCTTTATGCCATTCCTCTCTGTGAATGGTTTTTACTTTACTTTCTGGAGTACTTTCTCAACCATTTATAAGATTAAGATTAAGACTTTTCAATTACGATGACTTGTGACTTTATGTAACTTTACGGGCTCTGGAAAAAAACATAATCGGTCTGAAACCCACACATCGTTAAATGTTTAAAGATATGTTTTGTGCTAAAGATGTGTATTAGAATATATGCAGGTGTTTTTTGGTCTATGTAAATTGTCCAGCGTTGAGTTGTTCGAGGTACTACACGCTAAATTCCTGTGATTCCAGCTTGTCCGTGCGGAACTTGAAGGCATCGCTAAACAGCCTCCAGCCGTCAGACATGAAGGCGGGGTGGTCGGTTTGAGCTTCCGAGTGCGGTTGGAGCTCCTCCTGTCCGTCTGCTTTTATTTTGAGGGTCGTAAAGTAACTGAACTCCAGCAGAAAAGCCCATCATCACCGAGCTGGCTGCGGGGGGAAAGCAGCCAAACCACCCGAGAGAAGAGAGCTGCTGTGTGTGGCGTCCAGGGAGACGTTAGACGTTAATTTAAACGTTTTTCAGGTAAGTTCTGATTGGTTAAAACCGGCTTAAAAACGGCATTAAAGCGGGTTCCAACCGTTACCCTAGTTCGAACTGTTGATGTTTTTCGCTTAACGGTAACTAATTACACTTCTTAAAGTATGTTTCATTCAATATAATTGAATACTGAACAGCATTAGCTAAAAACAAGACAACAGTAAAGTACAATTACAAATATACCAACAGAGACATCATTTAATTACAGTTTCGCTTCCCTCGTCTTCACCAAAGACCCAAAAACTCCTCCAAATAGGAATCTTCATCGTGAGTAGAGTTAGCTAGCTAGACACTAATCCGGAAAGCACCTTTAAAGTAGACCTTAAAACAGTCTTGAAGTGTTTGCTGCCCTGAAACATTTAAAATATTTAATGTGATTTTTTTTTTGGAATGTAAAACGAGTAATTTTTTCACAATAAAAATCTATTTTTATTGAAGAATGGATGCGTTTTTAATCGTTAAAGAAAGGTTAGTGGTGTTTTTTTTTTGTTATTTAGTACAGTGAAAACACAACGCAAAACATATAAGATGACAAGCATTGTTGTCAGGTAAATGCTGTTTATTCCGAGTATTGATGGGTTGTATGAATGTATGCGATTAGCCTGTATATTGAAAGCTAATGATTTCCGCTTGATTTTTGGGCATCCTGGGTGGCTTCACACAACTGAAAGTCGCTATCTAAGAAAATATAATTATTTTTTGCAAAGTCATACAAGTGGGCCTATAGGCAAAAAAGTCTCCATGCTTTACCTGACAAACATATATTAAAATGCCGGCTGGAGACCTTTAAACATGTGTCAGTTGTTGTTGAGTTTTTACATATTGGCTGGCTGATGGTGCCCACATATAACCACACCCATAATTGTCTGGTATTCCTCTGGTGGTTGCTCCATAATCAGACCTCAGTGTCTGTTGATAAAGCTGCTGTGCTGTAATTCAGCTTTTGAATTGCTTCATATCAACAAGCAGTGTTCTCATGATTAAAGTAATTCAACAATGGTCATTTAGCAGGTTTTAAATGTGGTAATCATGCAGAATTTGTTTTGAGGGCGGATTCGTTGTAAATGACTTTCTTCTTCAGTTCCTGCAGCCACACTTGTCGAAAGTCATTGTTAGCTTGTGTGACGTATAGAACTGTGAACCTGGGAATATGTTTGCCCAGCACAAAATTCAGGAAATTAGCATTAAAGTGCTGACTTTTTGGGTAATAAATCCAGATGCAACTTATTAGTTTCACTTCAGTGTCACACTGAAGCACAAAATAAAGGTTTTTGGGCTTTACTGTACTTCTACTCCACTCTTATAACCCTAAAATTTGTGGAAATGTGTTGCATTTCTAACACATTTTGTCAAGTTGTGACGTGATCTCTTTGACTTGAGTTTGTTTTCTGAATTTCCAAAGCAATCAGCTGAAAAATTATCACGTATTGCAGTCTGATATGCTCTAGTCTGGCTACATCTCCAACACTTTGAACAGTAAAATACTTATTTTACATAATTTAAAGCACAACATAAGCATACAACTGTATTGGGATCACAGAGGGTGTTTATATATATATATATATATATATATATATATATATTCAAAAATCTATTTGAATTACGATTAAGTTTGTTTTTACAATGTAAAATATCACAACAGGAATATATAGTTACCACTTTTCTAAACTTAAATTGCATTTAACTTGAGGATTTCATTGATTGCAGTAGAGTTTGAATCTTTTAATGTCTGAGATGTCTGTCCACTTCCAGATTTCAGTTCAGTTTATTGATAAATGTCTCCTCCCTCTGTTAGATGAGAGAGGAGCAGGTTTGTGGTTTATAGATTTTAATCAAGGCCTTGTAAAAGTTTGCCTCACAGATCCTCCCTGCTTTTTATCTCCTGGTATCATCGGTCTGTCTTACTTTTAGCGGAACAGATATATGCTGTTGTTTTGTGATGATATTAGAATATAAAATACATTTCGAAGCCCCAGGAAACCAAGAAAAGGTGTTACAGTCACAGGAGTAGATCCCTGAAACGGGTATTTTGAGGAACAATTGGAGCACAAGCTGTACTCGGAATAAATAACTGCAACTTTACTGTTAAAATCAAAGCAAAGAAGTCAGCAGCTAACTGGGCAGTCTGGTGCTGATGGTGTCTGTAATGTACTGTGTAACATGATCAAAGCACTCGCACACAAACAAGGCAAAACGCATTGTGCCCCTCCTCCATCCAATGATGAGTCATTCTCCAGTCATGTTGGTGGTTTGCAACAAAGACGGTTGTAACCAGTTCGCTCGCTTCTTAAGGTCAACATGCTTTCTTATAGGATGTTTTTCACGGTGCTCTTTTACTCACTCATTTGTTTGAAGTTAACTCGAACACTCCCTGTGCTCACTATTCACCCTTAAATGTTTCCCCAGTGACGCTACCTTAATCTGCCTCCTCTACAACTGCTTTATATTTATCTTTAATTTTGAACGACAGCAGAAATGTTACTCTCCTTTTTTATTTTAAGTGTTAAAAGTTAATTTCTTTACCCTTTTTTGGAGTGTCATACAGGCCTCCAACACACAACCTTTGGCTACAAGAGGAAGCAGAACATCTTGTGTGTTCAGCACACTGAAACTCTTTAAAACTCTTGTATAGAAACAACATAATTCTTCAGTATTGTGATAAATGTTTAGTGTATCAGGGGCAGCTTCACCCTTTGGGTTTGTCATTTGACTTTTATTTCCTTGTGCTATGAATGCACTGCAGCTCTGAAGTGTTCCAGATGTGCTCTGGAGCTGCTGAATGTGAGAAAAGTCTGCAGCATTCAGTCCAGAGAGAACATTTTTACCATAAATAGACCACCAGGCAGATGTAAGGCAGATGTATTATATAATTTGTTGAGGAAACACACTCTGCTCTGCTCAGTCTGATCTGTGTTTTATGGCCTTTAAATGACACTGATACATTTACTGATTGTTTCCCAAAAACCGTCTCCAAGGCAACGTTCTGTTGATTGTATGGAAAGGTGTTGCTACATGTCTTCATTAGGTTTAGCAGGAACACAGATTTGATCATATTTGCACACAAGGAAGGAGGCTTTGAGTGAATGTGGAGAGTTATGAGGTGGACTAGTGGAAAACATCAGTGTGAAAACAAGGATTTCTACTCTGAAATGGAAAAGATTTGCTGTTGATTAAAGACTGTAATACACTTCCCAACAACTACAGGTTCGTAAATACTGCCCTCCCTGATCATTTGATACCTTTATCAGCTGCTGATGATGGGAAAGAGCTCAGGGGTGTTGTCCCAGTCTGTTTTCTGGCTTGTTGATTGATTAAGTGAAACATAAACAGGAACTCCCAGCAATGCAATACAGAGGTATTACCACTGGGCAACTACGGTTGCTCAATTTATATTTCAACCTCTGATTGGTTTGAATTTTATTCCTTCAAAACTCATGCATAATGTTTCACAATTAGATAGTAAACTTTGATTAAGAATCACAACTGCTGCTCGTTTGTTTCCTGGGGTCCGTTTCACGTAGCAGGTTCAACCAACTCTGAGTCTATTCCTGATCTCTGAGTTGATCTACTCTGAGATAGAAAACTCTTGAGTTTTCGGTTCCAGAAACGCTGATTTGAGTGAGGTTAATCAACTCTGAGTAAGTTCACCTTGAGTTTAGCGCGTGCACCACAACTTTAAAAAGCCAGCATCAATGGAGCCCCGATTCGACGAGTCACCTTGGCAACGGGGAAGAGGAGGGGCTACGTTTTTCACCAACCTCGAATTGGAAATCTGAATGCGCTCATACGGCGAGTTTCAATACGTTTTTATAAATAAGTGCAACACCGTTGCAGCAGCAAAAGTGTAAGTTCAAATGTAGTCCTTTGCAATCACAATAATATTACAGGGAAACTGCTTGAATGGTAGCCCATTCATTTATTTCATTTAGGTGCAATCTCGCGGGGGAGAAGCGCTCTTGGCAGCAGTTTAAGATGAAATATAAAAACATTGTTCAAACAGGTGAGACCTCGGCATGGAGGTACCTCATTTTGATCATGTTTTATACTATAAAGTAAATATTAAGTGGCTATTTGACTGTGCAGTTATTTTATTCCCAACATAATGCTGTTTTCACACACATAAACTATGTCTTCTCATATATATCATCCATCCATCCATTATCTATACACCGCTGAATCCGTCAGTCGGGTCGCGGGGGGCTGGAGCCTATCCCAGCGGTCAATGGGCAAGAGGCGGGGTACACCCTGGACAGGCCGCCAGTCCATCACAGGGCCACATAGATACAAACGAGACAAACAACCATCCACTCCCAAGACACGAGTGCCTTTATAAAATATAATAGGCCTATATATGTCTTCTTAAGCCTATTCATACAAATATTTATTTGTCTTTTATGCCTTTTTTTTCTTTTGTCCCAACACATTCTGATGGTGCCGCTCAAAAAGATAATTGTCTGTAAATGCAAAAATCTATGCGCGGTCTGATAACCATCTCCGACAAATATTTATTTCTCTGCGCAATAATGCTGCACCTTCATCCACAGGATCGTTGTCAAAAGGACATGTTGGTGAAAGAAGTCGCCTCCTACTGTGCCTAAAGGACTTATAGAAGTAGAAGAACTCGCTCTGCTGACTGAAGGAATGAGGAAATCAAATGGCGTGTGTGGCTGAAAGAGGGCGGAGACAGAAAGAAACTCGAGGTTTCTTGAATAAAACCTGGTCCCGACCAGGTTAGGTTCAGAGAGTCTGTTACTACGGTAACTGACCGAGAGGTTAAGTTACCTCTCTTTGTGAAACAGGCTAGAGTTACCCCTCTTTCTCAGGGTTGAGTTGCCTCCCTTTGTGAAACGGAAAACTCAGGGTTTCCCTCATTTCAGGGTTAACCTACTCAGAGTTTTCACTAAACCTGCTACGTGAAACGGACCTCTGCTGTTCAAGATGTTTTTATTTGCGGCTGAAGCAGCTTTTTAATGGATGTTGAATATTTAATGAGCTTTTCCGCTCTAAGTTGCACAGCAAACATTTCAAATGAAGAAATACTTTATTTATCCTAAAGGGAAATGATCTGTATGTGACGTTTCATGGAATTGTATCCGTGTCGCTGCATCTGAAATCATATATCATCTGAACTTCAGCCTGTGTTTCCTTAGAAGCACTTTCAGTCACACGATGCTTCCGTGTTTTGTTTTCCTTTATTTATCCGACAGGAAATGAATGTTGTGACTGCACCATCAGGCTGTTAAGGTTGCTACACACACACACACAGATGGAAAAGTTTCATCACATGTTTACTCTGCTGGTGATCCTCAGTCAAACTTTACTGTCAAAGTTTCTGTTTGCCATCCCGTCACATGACTAATGGGGTGTTTTTTGTAATGAAAACGTATCTGCGTTTTTCTGTGTCACGATCACTGATGCTGGCAAAGGAGAGCCCAAAAGCACGACAATGAGGCAGGCGGTTAGCAAGGGAAGATCAGTTTACTCAGTTTACTCAGTCCAAAAACAGTCAGGGTCAAAACCAGGCGATCAGAAAAAGGCAAACAAATCCGACAAGGGGCAGGCAGGTATCCGGAATCCAAGAGAGGCAAAACGGAGTCAGAACAGGTAGGCAGGACTGGAAATGCTGGAGAGCTTGGCAAAGTACAAACACAAGACAATCTGGCAGGAAACAATTGAAAGTGACTCGTAAATATACTGAGGAACTAATTAGCAAATAGGTGAGGAGGAGATGGGTCGGGGAAACCTAGGTGAGGGAAATTAGTAAATTGCTTGCCAGGGAAGAAAGGCAGGATCTGAAATGACAGGAGAGTTAGTGACATGAAATAAAAACTATATAATAACTATACTATAACTATACTAACTAAACTATAAAATAAAAACCTAAAGCAAAGATTCAGCCGGCACAGTTTGTGGCTTCAGGAGAAGTTTCTTTCATAATCTTTCAGCTTTTGTTTGACACATAGTTTTATAAACTTCCTCGAACTCCTTGTCCTGTGCAACAAAGCTGTTTGGTGGATTTCCTTCCAAGTTGATTTATTGATGTTAAAATGCCACACATATTCACCCTCTAACAGTGGGCATGTGATGCTTTGTTTTTGCCTCTGTAGGGGGGATGGTGGTCCCATATGAAGGCCAGTCTTTCTCTGCACTGAAGAGGCGGTGCCAGCAGAATGGAACTCTGTTTGAAGATCCTCTGTTCCCGACATCGGACCAGTCTCTGTTCTACCAGAGAAATCAGATTGGCCGAGTCACCTGGAAAAGGCCCAAGGTAAGAGAAATAAAGCTTTTGTGGGAGAGGAAACAAGGCCTCCACATACTTCCACCCATTGATAAAGCACTCAGTTATTCTGCTATGTAGCCAGTGGTGGAGGATCATTGGAAGGTCGAATAAGTGAAGAACAGTCTTTGAACATTTACTGATATTTAGGTTTTGCAGCAGTGAACTGAGTGGCTGATTTACTTTTATTTATTTGGTATTGAGACAGTGGAGATGCTACATGGAGTGAATACGCAGAGAGGAATTCAGGGAATTTCAGTGAACTCCACTGAAATCCAATCCAGCAGCAAGAATGTGTGTGTGTGTACATGCTGTATTTGCTCCTCTGAATGTCATGTTGACATGTCTTTCAGGGAGTTAAAAACAACATTTCTTTTTACTTGGAGCTGAGCATGTGAGGCTGTAGCCCCTTTCACACTGCCGAATAACCCGCGTTTAATTCGCGAATTTAGCGTGTCCGCTGTTGCGTTCACACTGCCGACCCGGGCTGCCACGTCAACTCGACTCGCCTTTCGACCCGCGTCGGACCCTAGTCTTTTTGCCGAGCCGAGTTTGATGTGAACGCAGTCGACGCGGGTCGGACGTGGGCGTGACGTGAGGAGTTTAAAAGACAGAATGGACAGCTGATTCAGAACAACAGCGACAGGTGAGGACAAGTTTCACTCTGTTTTAGCCTACATCAAGTTCGAGACATTTTTGAAGATGGCCAACTGGGGAGACAAGGAGGTCCGCGAGCTCCTCAGCCTCCGAGCAGAGGACGTTATTTTCCGCCACATTTCGGGGACGGTGAAAGATGGACCTCTGCTGGAAGGGCTGGCGAGAAAGATGGGAGAGCGCGGTTTCCCACGCACCGTAAAGTAACATCTCCATGAACTGCATTGCAAAAATGAGTTCTCAAGGTGTCCCGCCATCGTTTGTTTGAAAACTTTGATGCAGACAGGTGTATTTAACCCTACCTCCGACGCATGGCTTGTGCCTACGTCAGTGTACACGCCCAGCATTTTATGTGTTTAGTGTGACGCTCTGCCATTAGGCAACGCCCCCTGAACTCGGCTTCAGGCGACACGGGTCACCAACACGCCAAGCGTTCACATTGCTCGACGCGGGTCGAAGGTGCAATTTGGACCCGCTAAGGTAGCGGGTCTCAGTGTGAAAGTGGGTTGTGATACCTAAATGTAACAAACTGCACCGTCCCAGCACACTTGTGTAACCAAAACAGTTTAATTCTCTTGAATACTTTCTCTAATATCCCACTTAAGCACACAAGCAGTCCAACACAGACAACCTCTCTGAGTCGAGACGTGTTTATTCCATCGAAAAGGGAACATTTTAAAGTGCTTCAATCCTGATATAAATGAATGGTGATATGTAAGCTTTATCTTTTATATTCATGGCCATTGAGAGGTCATACTGACAAAAGTTAGGCAGATATTTGATGTGTTTAGAAAAGCGGATTTAAAGCATTTGATAAATGCGCATATAATGATTTGCAGGAAGTGTTTTGATACAAAAACACATTCTGTGTGATAATTCATGAAATTTAATTCACTGTGGAGACTAAACAGACTGTTTTAAAGAAATATACATGAACCGAATGTCCTCTCCTCGAGCAAGTGATTTTACGTGTGACTGACTGAATGAATGATTCTTTTAGGAGAGGCTATCGGTGCCTTTTATGTGGTGATACCTGATATGATTAAATAATAAGTCACCTGCTGCGTTTCACTGAACCATTTGTTTTCAGGAATGTGTGATGTGACCACAGTTTGCTGAGCTAAGAAGATGAGAAATTGGTTTATTCTCACATAATTATACCTTTTTTGCACTCTGAATTGTCTTTTTAATAAACACAAATGCAAACCAATTTGAAGCACTTAAAAAGGCAGTTTAGACCGTGTCAGGGGCTTGTTTTGTATGTTTTTTCACACAGTTAGAAATGGCCTTTTTTGTTGATTATACTGTAATGACTTTCTGTGACAGGTCTCCTCTCTAAAATCTGTACACACTCAGAAATATAGGCCTAATTTATAATGTCATCCATCTGTTTCTTGAATTAATTCATAATAATTTGGTTAAAAGTTGTATTTCAACAATATTTTTTTCTAATTTCACATCTTCCTCTAGGATTAAATACACATATGTGTGTATATATATACATATATATATATATATATATATATATATATATATATATATATATAGGATTAAAAACCCCAACTACAATCCCAGACTCTGCGTGTATTACATGCTTCTACAGTCAGTCATTGATAATCTGAGAGGTTAAATAATTAAACAAGAAATTTAAAGCATGCCAGTAGAAGAATGTCATTGATCTGCTTCGGGAGTGAAGAGATAGGGGAAACATTTTTATTGTTACATGCCTAACATAGGCAAGGCAAGGCATCTTTATTTATATAGCGCATTTCATACCACAGGCAACTCAATGTGCATAACCTTCTTTCTGTGCTTCAAAAGAACTTCAAAATGATGATCAACCTTTTAGGTCACACGTGTGCTTCACTGTTGAATATTGTATCCCGATTAGTCCAAAATAACATTGTAAGTATAAGTGTCAGCAAATTCTGCTGAATTAGATATTTTAGAATTGGACAAATTAACTGATCAGATGTATGTTGATGAAATCCAGATGTAACTGAATTTTGCAAGAATCTTGGAGAAGCAATTGGTGCTCCGCATCAATCTGGGAAGGGTTATAAGGCCATTTCCAAACTATCTGGAGTCCATCATTCTTCAGAGAGAAAGATTATTCACAAGTGGAAAATGTTTAGGACAGCTGCCAGGAAGAAAAGTCCCAGCAAATTCACTCCAAGGAAAGACTGTGCAGTGCTCAGAGAAGCTTCATGACAGTACAAATAGAAAAAAACTGAACAAGTAGGGCTTGTTTACCAGGGTTGGCAGGAGAAAGCTTCCTCTCTTTGGGTAATGCACCACATGAAACCCATTATAGCCACAGTGTGCCGGTCAAAGCTCCTGTGGAGCCCGAGCCAAACCTCATCACTTGTGCCACATGAAATTAAAAACAAGTGTAGTATATACACAGCACATGTGTATATTCAAACAACTACAGTAATACACAGTACAGTGAAGCCTACAACCAATGACCAATATTTACACATTTCATTACATTAAGAAGTTTGATTAACATTTAATGCCGACTATTTACCCCAGAACAAACATTACAAACATCAGTGCAAAGAATGAAATGAACAACCACATAAACACGACAGAAGCATGATGGATAAACTAGGGGGGTTGTCTTATTTCCAGCTTTGCCTGAGGAAGTGCCAACGGTCTCGTGATTTAAAAAAAAAACCCTGGCCTACAGGAAAGACCCACACTCCATATCAAATAACCCACTGAAATACGCTGTGGTGGGGGTGAACTTTACAATGTTTTTTACGTCAGTGGTGTTTCCAGCCTGACATCCTGAGGTGGGGAACAGAGAGATGTCTTCTTATTTTCAGGTTGCAGATATGCCACCAACCATGTCAAATACCCTTTAATTATGGATGCTGTACAGAAATGTTCTTTAGAAAATAAGAGGGTTAACATGGTATAGATATATTTCTCCACTCTAACCAGCTGGAGTGTCTTTTTAGTGGTTGGACAGATGGTATAGCTTAAGGGTACTGAATGTGTGGTATATAGAGTCTATGTAGATCAGACGTGTATGCTACATGTATGACTGAGTATTTTTTGATTACCTTTATTTATTATTGCTGCTGGATTCTCTCAGAGTTACCAAAAGGTTTCTTATCTTAGTCAAAGCTCTGTCTTCTGATTTGGAGAATTCACCCAGAGTAAGGCTCATTTCATTTGACATTATCTAGTTTCCTTTTCTACATCAGTCACTTTGGAGGAATCTTCAAACATGCTTGCAAATGTAGCAAATATTTACTTTTTGGACTTAGAGGAACATACTGTTTGCTAGGCTCAGCCCAAAAGTAACAAAATCCTCCTACCAGCGCATCTGTAGTTCACTAACAAATAATATATCCTTCTGTTAATCCAAACAAGAAATAAGATGCTTAGACGCTACTGTTAGGCATGCCTATATATGTTTCAACATGGTATTTTTGCTGGGTGTGTGCCGCTGGTTTATCCCAGTTCTGTCATTTGGTTTCTGTCCAATTTGTCTTCATCTTTGTGGTTTGTTTTGCTTTGAGAGCTCAAGCGATTCTTCTTACTGAGACCCTGATTTGACCCTGTATTTACCTTCTGATGGTAGACTTAACGCCCTTACTCATATTCATCTGCACCTGGCAGCTGCAGACCTCATCCCTGGACTGCTTGTCTACATAAGTTGACCTGAGACACCACAGAAGAAGATATACTGGAGAAAACATCACCGTAGCTGTAACTCATCCCTTATATTTCCAAAGGTTGTTGGAGTGGTGACTGTGTTGGATTGCTAAAGAACATTAAAACAGCTTCAAATTAAGTTACAGGATCATTCATCTCCTGTTTATGTTGACTTTCTAGGTTAAAAAGTGACTGGGACACTGATTGCAATGATCTTTATCCTTCTAGGAGTTAAGCAGCAACCCACATCTGTTTGTGGACGGCATCAGTGCACATGACCTGCACCAAGGCCAGCTGGGAAACTGCTGGTTTGTGGCCGCCTGCTCCAGCCTGGCCTCCAGAGAAGCCCTCTGGCAGAAGGTGAGACAAAGAACTAAAAGCTAAATTTTGGATTAAATTGTACAATATAATCTAATTACACACACTAATTGGCCCCCACAGCAAGGAGGAGCTCCGCAAGGTTTCTATCCATGGCATAGGTCTTTTATTGTGTTTAATAGAGCTCCCTGTCTCTGACAGCCAGGTAACCAGCTGAGAAATCGTTTGGTCTAAGATCAGAGCAGACAAATGTGCAAAATGCATTAGAGTAGATTTAAAAAAAAAAAAGAAATCTATTATAATATATCAACTAAACAAATAGATCTTGAGGGATTTGGAAGGATATAGATAGCCTGCAACAGAAAAAAAAACGCTTCTATTTTTAATTTTATGATATTTTTATTTGTTAAATGAATTATGATAACTGCTTCACTTTAAGATTAGTCATTATTGTTACTACTGGGGTGTACCTGGGTGTGTTTATTTACTTTAGTCTGTGTGTGGTGAGTGGACAGCATTTATATGGCACCACAGTCACACACACACACACACACACCTACACTGACACACTGATAGCAGCTAGCTGCCGTGCAGGGGGCTGTGACGAGGTCAAAAGCTCTGTGGGTACAGCTCAGGGACGACCTGCTGAGCCTCAGCCACTGTTCGAGGTTGTATGCACACATGCATGTGTACTGTGCCCCTTTTTAGTAAAGTTCTACCACAAAAAGTCTCTCACACACACACATGGCCAATAAATGGTCCTACACAATATTAGTAAATATAATTATGTAGACTAATATTAACTTTAAATACCTACATGTACATAAACTGAACTGGTATAAAAAGAGGCTTTTGTTAATGTGCTTGAGCTGGATGCTTTAACATGCTTCATCCATAAGGTGGCACCAGTAAGACACGGCTGCACCTGTGATGTGTGAACAGATTAGTTACTCCAGTTACGTTTGATGAACTCTCATCTGTAACAGTTTAAATTCACAGAATAATGTTTGCTGCTGATCTGAAGGTAGTTTTATTTAGACTTCTTTGTTTCGAATCAACCTGTGGGCACCTTTTGTTAAAGATGTTAATATTAACTATTTGTAGTGTTTTTTTCCGTCTAGAAAAGCAGATGTCCAAAATGATTTGTACCTTTTCTCTGTAGTCAGTAGCAAACCCTGTACTAGTGTTCACAACAATCAGCAACCTTCACTGTGTCTGCTCTGGGATGTTGGCGCACTGTTCTTTGGTAACAATCTCCATGTGTTGAGGATTGAAAGGCTCCCTTTCCTGGATGGGATTAAGGTCTGGACTTTATCTGGGCCACTCCAAAATGTTAATATGGTCCTCTGTTAACTATTTGTAGATTGCTTTGGCTGCATGTTTCAGGCCTGCTGCCAGTTCCACTGGTGCCCATGGCCAAGTTTTCTCCATCTATTTTATTGACCAAGTATTGTTCAACATCCAAGGATCAACACCAACGCCGTCCAGGTGAATCTTGAGCAACTCTGGTGCTAATATCTTAAGACGGCACACTGCTCAAAGCTGGTTTCCATGGATGCAGTCCAAGTAGGGACTCGCTTAACCAAGATAGTAACACAAAACTCCCTGAGTCTTTGCAAAAGTCTTACAAAGAAGAAAGCTTTTGTTCACCCGTTCTGTTGATGGAGATGAAAATGGAGCCGTTTGGACGTAAGGACACAGCTTTCCTTTGATAAAAAAAAAAAGGGGATAAATTCAAGTCCAACAGCATCATCCCCACAGCCAGCCATTTAGGTAGAAAATGTGTTTGCTTCATTAAGATTCTGGAGGAAGACTTGGCCTTTGGCTGCATTACAACAGCGAACAGGACAATAATCTGAAGCCAAACTGTTCAACAAATACTCAACAGAAAACAACATTAACATATTTGAGCGGCCCAGCTAGAATACGGACCTAAATCCCACCCAGAATCTATGAAAGGAGCTAACAAAGACAATGATTTTAGTCATGGTATTTTACTTTAAAAAAGGAAAAAGATCTTAAAAGATTGTGAAGTTTTAGACGATAACAATGATTTGTTGCCTTTTATCACTTGTTTTTCTCACTTGGAAGCAGAAGAAGCCCTTTGGAGGTGAGAAGTTTGAACAGTTTTTTGAAGTTTGAACTCTTCATAATAAGCATGTATACTCACAGCCACTGGTCTGTGTCTTGTGAGTCTCTGTGTGTCCCTTCCTTTGTGCATTGTGAGTTTCCTCAGTGTTTATTCCACTGTTACCTCATTTGTTCCGTTTATTCTCTAAGGTCCCTTGTGGTCCTCAGTTTTCCATTAGCTGGATGGAAACCAAAGTCTTTTCCAGGTTATTATCTCTGAGGAGCAGTTGTCTAGACACCCTTCATGGTTCTGAAACAAACACTCGTTCTAAAATTATCATGACTGTGGAAATAAAGACAAACTATCAAATCAAATCAAATCAAATTTATTTATATAGCACATTTCATGTACAAACAGTTCAAAGTGCTTTACATAAAATAAAAGCATTGCAGCAGGGAGTGCAAGAAGCATTAAAAATACATAAAATAATATAAAGAGAAACAAATAAAATCATTTAAATGAATTTAAAATCAGGCAACAGTCTAGATAAGTTAAAAGATATTTCATGCATAGACACGTGAGAACAGAAATGTTTTTAACCTGGATTTAAAAATGTCTACATTTGGTGAAAGTTTAATCTCCACTGGCAGTTTGTTCCACTTATTTGCAGCATAACAGCTAAATGCTGCTTCTCCATGTTTAGTCTGGACTCTGGACTGGACCAGCTGACCTGAGTCCTTGGATCTAAGAGCTCTGCTGGGTTTATATTCTCTGAACATATCACAGATGTATTTTGGGCCTAAACCATTCTGGGATTTGTAAACCATCAGCAGGCTTTTAAAATCTATTCTGTGACTGACTGGAAGCCAGAGTAAATATTTTAAAACTGGTGTGATGTGTTCAGATCTCTTAGTCCGGGTTAAAACTCCAGCAGCAGCGTTCTGGATGAGCTGCAGATGTTTAATGCTCTTTTTGGGAAGTCCAGTTAAAAGAGCGTTACAGTAATCGAGTCTACTGGAGATGAATGCATGGATGAGTTTCTCCTGGTCTTTTTGGGAGAGGAAATCTTTAATTCTGTTGATGTTTCTGAGATGGTAAAAAGCTGCCTTGGTGACAGCTTTGATGTGGCTGCTGAAAGTCAGATCTGAGTCTATCAACACTCCGAGGTTACCAACTTGGTCAGTGATTGTAAGGTCCCGAGTCTCAAGATATGTGCCAACGCTGACCCTCTTCTCTTTGCTACCAAACAGAATGATCTCAGTTTTGTCTTCATTTAATTGTAGAAAATTATCTCTCATCCAGGTGTTTACTTCCTCCAGACACTGACACAGTACGTTTGCTGGGCTGCAGTCGTCTGGTGACAGAGACACATAAAGTTGTGTATCGTCTGCATAACTGTGATAATTGATGTTAAAATTCTGCAATATCTGACCCAAAGGGAGCATATACAAGTTAAACAGAAGAGGTCCAAGAATTGACCCCTGGGGGACTCCACAAGTCATGGCCACTCGCTCAGATTCATAGCTGCCAATTGTAACAAAATAACTCCGGCCTTCTAAGTAGGACCTGAACCAGTTAAGGACCGCTCCAGAAAGTCCAACCCAGTTTTCCAGCCTGTGCAACAGGATTCTGTGATCTACAGTATCAAACGCAGCGCTGAGGTCCAACAGAACCAGGACTGAAACATTACCAGAATCAGTATTCAACCTGATGTCGTTTAACACTTTGACCAGAGCTGTTTCAGTGCTGTGATGACGTCTGAAGCCTGATTGAGAGTTATCAAGACTTCCACTTTCATTCAGAAAGTCGTTGAGCTGGTTAAATAAAACTTTCTCAATAATCTTGGATATAAAAGAGAGGTTAGAGACAGGTCTGTAGTTGTTCATCATAGAAGCGTCTAGAGTTCTCTTCTTTAGGAGTGGCTTAATGGCAGCTGTCTTTAGTGACTTGGGAAAAATGCCTGATGCCAGTGAGCTGTTAACTATTCGTAGGAGATCACTTTCTACTGAGGTAAAAACAGTTTTTAAAAAGTCGGATGGTATTATGTCCAGAGAACAGGTTGTTGATTTCAGCTGCCGAACTGTTTCCTCTAGGATTTTTAAATTAACAATATTAAATTGTGACATAACGTCAGAGTTATTTCTAGGTTTTAGACACAGATTAGTTTTCTTGTTTGTCTGTGTTGCGTTAATGTTTTGTCTAATTGTTTTGATTTTTTGGCTAAAAAAGTTGGCAAATTCATTGCATTTCTGAGTGGAGAGGAGGTCTGGGTTTGACTGTTTAGGAGGATTTGTGAGTTTTTCAACCATAGCAAACAGAGTTCGAGACTTGTTGACATTCTTATTAATCATTTCAGATAAATGCAGCTGTCTGGCCTTGCACAGCACATTGTTATAACTACGCAGGCTTTCTTTGTATAGCTCATAGTGAATCTGAAGCTTTGTTTTCCTCCATTTACGTTCAGCTTTCCTCCATTCTCTTTTCAGATTTTTGACCGTAGTGGTGTTTCTCCATGGGGTTTTCTGTTTGATCAAGGTGCTCTTGATTCTTATCGGTGCAACAGCTTCCATTACATTCAAAATGTTCAAGTTAAAATGATCCAGCATTCCTTCAACCGACTCTGCGCACATTGTTGGTAACATAGCTATGGCCTCCCTAAACTGAGCACTTGTGTTCTCATTGATGTACCTCTTCTTAACTGAGAAGCTGGTTGTTTGAACATTCTGAGTAATATGGAAATCAAATAAAATACAAAAATGGTCAGACAAGGCCAAATCAGTAACAACAACAGAAGAAATATCAACACCTTTAGAAATGACCAGGTCCAGAATGTGACCTCGAAGGTGGGTTGGTTCTGTTACATGCTGCCACAAACCAAACATGTCTAGCACAGAAGAAAATTCTTTGGCAGTACCATCCGTCATATTATCCATGTGAATGTTAAAATCCCCGGTCAAGATAAAATGGTTAAAATCAGTCGAAATAACAGACAATAATTCAGAAAAATCATCAATAAAACTTGCACAGTATCCTGGAGATCTGTAAATGATTAAGAACAGGATTTTAGGAACACCCTTTAAAATAAAACTCAGATATTCAAAAGAAGTGAATTCCCCAAATGAGATATCTTTACACTGGAATGTATCTTTAAATAAGGCAGCCTCCCCCCCACCTTTCCTCCCATTTCGGCATTTATCCATAAAACTAAAGTTTGGGGGAGCTGCTTCATTAAGAACAGTAGCGCTTGTGCTCTCTGTTAACCATGTTTCTGTCAGAAAAAGAAAATCTAAATTGTGTGAAATTATGAAGTCATTAACTAAAAGTGACTTATTGGACAGAGATCTAATATTAAGTAAGGCTAGCTTTGTGGAGTTTACACTGGTCTCTGTTGTATTCTGAGTTGTACGTGGTACCGTTAACAGATTAGATAAATTCACCCAGCAGGTTGACTGTTTTCGATTCCTTCTTTTACTAACTAATACAGGAATCCTATTGGGCCCCAGCTTGACCAGTTTGACTACTTGTACGACAACATCGTGTTCTTTGAAAGACCAGAGAGCAGTTAATGTTATCTAAATTATAAAATGAAAGAAATAGATAAAGTTTTATTTCACAGAATTAAAAAAAAAAAGGTCTCTTACATCCAGTAAATTGAGGTACTTCTGATTTGATTTCTGCTGAAGATTTTTCCAAATGCTACAACCTTTTGGATTTATTCTAGTATTTAACTCATTCTGTTTTTATGTTAAATTAAACTCTTTATCACAAGGAATATCATTTTCTAATCCATCTTTGGTTATATTCTTCCTGTAGCCTAAAAGATCAGTTCACCCCTGAGCTTCACGCTGCCTTTCATCCAAAGCTCTAACTGTCCACAAAAAATGTGTATTTTTCAACTTTTTAACTTGTGACTAATGTAAGCACAACCACAACATGTGATAGTTTTTCATTGTAATCCAATTTAATGTCATGGAGACAGAAAAACAGACGACGATAGAAATTCTATGAACACTTTAATTGCACATGACTTAAGAAATGATTTTAATCATACAACACAGTGTCAGGATCAATGAAACTGAAGTTTACACAGCAAAACATTTGTAGTATAGTACCATAAGCAAACTTTGCATCTACCGGAGAACTAAATACTTAGTCTGTCACATTGAGAAGGTTAATACAACGCACATGCTTTTAGCTGTGGGTAGAGGCGCTCATGTCGCTGTTACTGAAAACTGTGATTGATCTGATCGTGTAGTCCTCCTGCTAATGGCCGACGCTCACAAACTTTAACATGTGCAACACTCGTCCTCTTGCTTTTATTCTATTCATTCTTACGAAAAACTCTTGAACCTAATGAAAAAGCAATACATGAGATGACTCATTTTATTTTCCAGAAAAGGCATCTTTTCTTACAAAACATCATCTACTCATAAAGCTTTTTTAGGTAGAGCTGTGCATCCCTCCATCCCTTCCAGTGAGAACACAGACTGGCTGTTTAATTGATGTCACTTCATTGATCCCTGTTATCTGTCCGGTCAGCAGTCGGGCATTATGGATATTTGATATTTCATTCACTGCTACTTTCAGCAGTGAAAGGAGTCATAACCATCAAAAACAGTCACTCGTTACACATATTGTCACATATGTGGCTGATCAATAACGTTTTTTTTTTTTTTTTTTTATCAAATGAATCACCTGACTGATAAGAACGGCACCAGAAGATGTGCGACAGGATTAGTTCCATGTTAGCTCAGAATTGAATGAATTTATTCTTGTTCTATCGCTTGTTTATTTTGTTTTCCCCGGGTTTTATTTAACTAAATCTGTGTGTACTTTGTTTTGTGAAAAATACTTCAATAAAAGCCGTTTTAGCTCTACGTACATGTCAAATATTGGCTCTTTTCAAAGCATTTAAGCTGAACTGTAGCAAGTTTAAAAAAAGAAAAATTCATGCATGAAGACATGATACAAAAACAGGTCAATCAGTGAATGAGGGGGCGTATGTAAGCAGAGAATAAAAGATTTAAATGCTGTTCTAGTGCTCTAACAGGACTTCTCTGGGAGAAACTAAAGGGTCATTTCTCTGGTTTGAACTCAATCGAGCAGCTGAGATTTGCTGCTTCTGCCCCATCCTTGAAAGCGAGCAGAAAGTACATGACCTTTCTCACTTTGGCCAGCTCAGCAATCCTTTCACCAAACTCCTGCATGTCCGCCTCCAGGCATTTGAGTGGCGAATCCTCCGGGTCGCCAGTGTTTCGCCAAAATGTTCCAATCGGCTCCAGAAGCTGACGGGTCATCAGGTTGGTGAGGTCAGGGGTCCAGTGCTGTGAAATACCGGTGATGGTGACTCGGCCGTGGCCGGAGAGGGAGAAATACCAGCGGGAGAAGTTCAGCTCCTGGGTGGCGAAGTCCAGGCGATACACAGCCTCATGGGGGAGAAGCAGACGCTCGCCATCCTGACGCTTCTGCCCAGACCGCTGCAGAGATGACACGCGAAGACGCATCATCTGCAGGGGAAACAAAAGGACACAAAGAACGAGACGGATAAAAATGGAAACATTTATACTCTGCAGTCATGTGCTGTTAGGCAGCAAAGCTGACAGTCGAGAGAATGAGTCTGGAACAATAGTCTGAATTAAGACTGCGAGGGAAGTCCATGTGGAGCTTTAGAGATGCATTGTGAGCTTTATTTATCCTAAAAGAAACACTTTGCATAATCAAAATAAAGTATGATACAATAAAGTGTCACATAAATAGAATAGAAGAGAAATAAGACATTTGTACTTATTTTGCACACCAACACAGGAGACTGTGGCCATTTTCATACTATGATGCTTCAAAAATGGGATTACGCCCTGATTGCTCCTCTTTGCTTGTTCACTGACCAAACCAAGGCAGTTTAGTACTGTCCCACTGTGTATGGCAGCTCTCCCTCACACTCACACATGTTGAACAGTCATTCAAATCAGTAATTTCCTTTGCTGTTGGTTCAGAGATGCTTCAGCTTTTCTCTTCCATACCTAACGAACAGAATGGATGGCTGCCAACAAAGGTGAAGAAGTTCTACCGCTCAAACCCACACGTCTCTACACATATAGGTTTGCATGTTTCTATTTGTTTCCAGCCACAAATACTAGTAGCTGGTAATGATTTCACACCCACAGATTTCATTTATTTCATAGAGTCCCAGACTACAGGCGGCATTTTTTCCTCCTAATGTGCACACATAGTGATGATTAAACACAGGACATTAAACACACCAGGCACACTGATGAAAACTGTCAGAACAAATGTTTTGAAGATGGTTACGTCCATTGAAAAAGGCAGAAATGCTTAAATATACAAATATAAGTCCTGTAGATAAGTGATGCTGCAGAAAAACAAAAATATATCTTAAACCCAACAACAAACATGTGAATGTATTTTTGTGTAATACGCATAATGAGGTAGATCAAAGTGATATATTAGTTGTTTTCACATTTCACATTTTAAGTGCGATGTCCACAAACCCTCCAAATAGGAAATAATGTGAAATGCAGACATGGTGTTTATACATCCGTCTACATTTTAAGTTCAAATGTATGGCACTAATTGCATCCACACGTTTTGAAGGCACTGTCATGTATCTGGAAGTGAGATGTTGTTATTTTGGAGTGTGAAGCTCACCTCTGTCAAAGCGGCGTCTTCTTTAAATGCCAGCACCAACGTTTTGGAGGGAGATTTTGCCTTGTCCATGACTTTCAGGTTATAATCCTGGTTGAGGAGAAGGTAAGGCCTGCCTGTGAGGAAGGATGCACTGATGGATGGAGCTCTGGAGTTTCTGATCTCACTCTCTTATGCTCCCTCCCTTTTTCATTGGCTCACATGCCTCCTCTTTCCCTCCTCCCCTCCCAGCTGTCTCCATCAGTGTACCAGTTTCTCACTTTGGTTCACAGCCCGCTCCCCCCTCCTGCCCACAGGGTTGTTTGGTTAGAACATATTGACTGGCATGAGAGGATGGGGGGGAGAACAGGGAGACGAGATCAATGCAGAAAGCTAATAATTCCATCAGTATCAGAGTTATTTGTGGCGTCCTGTGCATTCAACCCTGTTAAGAGTCCTGAAACATGACATATTTGCTCCCAACTGTGAAACAAGTTTCTGAAAAATACAACATAATTACACATTTATTCTTCTGTATACAAGTTAACGGAAGTATTTAAGTTGTGAGGGAGGAATTCTGAACATAACCGAGACCAAACTCAGTACATGCCTGAAGTAATTCATATTTTATGATCTTCACCCACTGCAGAATCATTACCTCTGAATACTATATGCTACGAGAAAGGTTCAGAATGTCTGAAAGTCGAAGGAAAATACTCTGTTTTTTAGGAGGTGTTGAGCAGGTGGGTGATGTGTGAGGGTGCTAGGCAACAGGAGGCGCTGATGACGTGCAAGAGGGAACTCTGGGAGGTTCCTGAGGGCCTCTGGGAGCTCAGCTCGTCCTGGCTCAATGGAGCTCATATTTATTTATTTATACCCCTCACCTCACTGAGGACTGTGTGTGCGTGCATGTTTGTGTTAGTCTGTTACATCACTTGTTAATGTGTCGTCAGTGGGGATTTTGTCACAGGATAAGGATGAATGGGATTCCCTCGTTGAGAACTTTGTAAATCATTAGTGCTCATGTCAAGTGTTCAAGTGGAAATGTTGGTGTTATTAAACTTTTTTAGAAACTAACTAGTAGACTGCCAGAGTTTATCTGGATGAGTTTATATAAATGGACACATTGTTAAAGGTGAAATATACCAAGTTTATTATGATTAATCTGAGCTACTGTAATGCTGACTCAGTGAAAAGGTCGAGCCAACAAGTTGGACCTTCATGTTATATATGTCCAGTGAGACCTGCAGGGTATGTTGGACCAGATGTTTGGGGCTATGACACTTAAAATCAATCTGAAGCTTTCTGAAGCTTCTACTGGCTGAACCTTAGCCGAGGTGTGGTTATGGAGGAGCACCATGAAGCCATTTAAATGACAGTGAAATAGGCAGAAACAAAACATGTGGTTATCCATCTATCCAACCATTTTGTTACGCTTATCTGAAGGCCTCCTGCCTGTCGGACGACCCAGATCTGTGACCATAGATGAGGGCTGGAACAAAGATCGAGCAGTAACCTGAAAGAGCAGCACCCTCATTTCTGCTGACGAAGCCCCAGTCTGTCTGTCCATCCACTCTCGAGAACAAGATACCTTAACTTAATATTCAGTTTTTATCATTTTATTGTCATCTTTATGTTAAAGCTTTCACCACATTCACAAGGTCTTGTTGCTGTCTATTTTACCTTCACAAAGGAAGTAATGTGTGGGTGGCTGCTTTGGTCTGTTTGTTAACAAATATTGTACATGCTCCAACCTAAAAATGATTAACTTTTGATATCAGTCCAGACCCAGGATTTAAAAAAAATACTTTTTAAATTTGGCCTTAGCAGAAGCATGGAGTCTTGGACTTTTTCTTTTTTAGGACATTGCATTGACTTATTTTTATTGTAGATAGCCATACTTTAATACTTTATCCTTAACAAGAATCAATTCTTCCAAAAAAACATATCTTTAACCAAACCTGTAATTTACATGCTACTATCACCAGTAGCTCAGAAACTACATGTTGCATCATTAGGACCAGCCTTTGTTGCCTAAATAGTTTGTATTTATACCACAAAAGCTCCCAGTGAGATCAATAGACATATAACATAGTTACATACTTTGTAATATCAGTAAGTTTGTAATGTTCAGTAATTGCTTTACCTCGAGTCTTATTAGCATACAGACTGTGTCCTGCTGGTCCTCCCATGTAGATTAGCCTTCCCAATGAAACCATAACACAGTTTAATGATCATCAAACACTGACAGTAGAGCAGTGCTTTAAACTTTTTCTTACTCAAAGGGTCCGAAACGATGCCTGCTGACTCCAACAGGCACACACAATTTACAATACAAAACCAAACACTTGCACATACATTTATAAACCTTTTATGTTTTTGCTCCTTTTTTGGCCACTTTATTCAGGCTGGCCATTCTCTCAAAAATGAGCTCACCTTGTTCAGTTACAGGTGCATAGACCTCATAAATATGTATATTACTAGCTGTTTTTACAGTTGAACTGTTTTTAAAAAGCACTACATACTTTATATGATACACAATATGCATTTAATGTTGCAGTTTTATAATAATAATACTGATAACTGATTGAACGAAGTGTCACATTTTACTTCACCACTTACAGTAACCTGTTTTTGTTCTCCCAGGTGATTCCAGACTGGAAGGATCAGGAGTGGAATGAAGAAAAACCAGAGTCATATGCCGGGATCTTCCACTTCCAGTTCTGGAGGTTTGGTGAGTGGGTGGATGTGGTGATTGATGACAGGCTTCCCACTGTGAACGGACAGCTCGTGTACTGCCACTCAAACGACAGCAATGAGTTCTGGAGTGCACTGGTGGAGAAAGCCTACGCCAAGTAAGCACTTCCACCGTGTGTTGGTTTGTGTGTGCTCGGATTAGTTTGATCCATCTTTGTAACTTGCTGTGGTCTGTTACTTTGCTTCCCTCAGTGCAGGATTACATTAATATTTATTTGGATCTATTCAGCTGCTTCCAGAAGCATGTTTTAGACCTGTTAAAGAGTCTTCTATTTTAATATTCTAATATATTTGATATGAAAATGTCAAACATAAACGCCTGACATTTTGTTTAGAAATCCATTCTTGCGGCTGATGTTGTCTGTTGTTTCTGTTTTGTTGAATTAAGAGGAGACTTATTAAGTATAGAAATATTCCCTGTGTGTGTTTTTAAGGATGAGCGGGTGCTATGAAGCTCTGGATGGGGGAAACACGGCCGACGCACTCGTGGATTTCACCGGAGGTGTTTCTGAGCCGATGGACCTGACGGAGAACGGATACAAAGGAGACGAAGGGAAAACCACCGAGCTGTTTGAGAGAGTCCTGAAAGTGCACAACCGAGGAGGCCTCATCAGCTGCTCGATCCGGGTGAGAAGACGAACACAAACTCACAATGGCTGTACAGTTAAGTTGATGTATTTAATGATCTGAGGTGTTGCTCCAGGCAACCACAGCCGCAGACATGGAGGCCAGACTGGCCTGTGGCCTGGTGAAGGGCCATGCGTACGCTGTGACGGACGTCCGCAGGGTAAGGCTGGGCCACGGCCTGCTGGCCTACTTCAGGTCAGACAAACTCAACATGATCCGCATGAGGAACCCCTGGGGACAGAGAGAGTGGAACGGGCCCTGGAGCGACAGGTGAGGAAACTGAGGATATTCCTTTTTTGTTTAGCTGAAGCGCTCTTCCTCCTCGTTTCTCTGCCTCTGACTGTCTCTGTTTATTTACTTGTTGTGGTGTCATTTGCCATCCATGTATCATGTTTGTCATTTCTTTCATTGTTGCTTTGATATTAAACGTCTTTTTATTTAATTTTTTTTACCTTGATCAGAGTACAACATGTTCATTAGTGATGCTCCGATCGATCGGCTGCCGATCATGATCGGCCGATAATGCCCAAAAATAGCTTGATCGGCGATCGGAAAAATATGCCGATCAAAAAACCGATCACGTGACGTAACGGTAAAGCGTGTGAGCGGATTTATGGTGCATTCAAGTGCACCCCGTAAACTCAGAAATCTATATCGAAGTTGATTTTTCATTTGTTGGAATACATACACCTGTCATTACTTGGTTGTTTTTTTTACTACATTCTTTTTAATGATTAAAACAAAATGATAGAACAAAATTATTGAAGCATATTCAGAATCAAACTCATTTCTCCATAGTCAGATTTGAAAACTTCATTTAGAACCAAATCAAAATGTTCTCTGCCAACTCCACCAGATTCTTGTTCTACGTGTCCCCAGCTACCTCTGTGGTGATTTTCAAGTCATTTCACTGCATCATTGTTTAATAATCTGATGCTGACATCATACCCAATGGATGATGTATATGGGCAGATTAAAATATTAATAGAAAATTAAAAAAACAATTGTTTTCTGCAAACTCCACCAGATTCTTGTTCTACATGTCCCCAGCTACCTCTGGCGGTTTAATTTCTATAAATGGTGCACTCTCTGCTAGATGAAAGGCATGGAAATGTCCGATTCCTTCCGTGATCGGCAATCGGGCAGATCATGATTTTGGTGATCGGTGATCGGTCCAAAAAATGCTGATCGGAGCATCACTAATGTTCACTTTATAGCTCTTTCTTGTTATGACTTTTTAAGTGAAGATAATTTTACTTTTTTTTTACCTTTTTGTAGCTCTGAAGAGTGGAAGAAGGTCAGTAAGAGTGAAAGAGAGGCGATGGGTGTCACAGTGGACGACGACGGAGAGTTCTGGTGAGTTTTAGTGAACTGCTGCCATCTGCTGGACAAGTTAGATGACCTAAAACAATACTCAAATGTGTTTCATTAACATTTGTTCAGTTAACCTCTTTTGATAGTTGATTTGTTGATCACATGACATCCTGAATCCCTTTCTTCAATCACAAACTAAGAGCTAATTCATGGTGTCCACATTCACTTGTGTGCAAGGCCTCTCTGACCTACATTTTTTAATGTAAAAATGACCTAAACTTTTAATGTTTGTTTTTAAAGCTCTTAACGGCCTCGCCCCATCGTATTTATCTGAGCTTTTAACAGTCCTGGTAGAGCTCTGAGGTCAACAGATCAGTTTCTGCTGTAGGTGCCCAGGTCAGAATACAAACCCTGGGGTGAGCGAGCCTTTTCCCAAAGCTGCCCCCAGGCTCTGGAATAAGCCCCCCGTCCAGCTGCGTCTTATTTCTGACCTGGGCCTCTTCAGATCTAGGCTAAAAACCTACTTATTTAGGATGGCTTTTAATACCCAGTAGTATGAGGACACTTTTATCTTATTCGATTTTGTTGTATTTTATTGCTTTCACTGTTCTTTTATTGTTTTTATTTGTTTTTACTTATTCTTCTCTTTATTTATTGCCTGCTGTAAAGCACTTTGGTACATCGTAGGGATTGTCTGTGCAGGGCTGTAGAAATAAAGTACATTTACATTCAGTCAAGCCAACACTTGTTTTTGGACGAGACTACAAGAGCATTCACTGTTACCCACACCTCCACTGTACTTCCTGAACGAGCACCAGAGCCGTGGTTTGATTAATGCACATGCATAGAAAGCTTAGTTTGCCCAACTTTTAGCTTAAATTGATCCGAGCTGTGATCCACAAAGTCTCGATTTGATCATAAACGGTCGAGGATTTCTGCTTATCCATCTTTCTTCTGTCTGCAGGATGACCTTTGATGACTTCATTGCAAACTTCACAGACCTTATTCTCTGTCGCCTCATCAACACGTCCTACCTGAGTTTACACAAGACCTGGGAAGAGGCCGTGATGCGAGGCTCCTGGCGCCGCCATGACGACCCGCTTCTCAACCGAGCCGGCGGCTGTACCAACCACAAGCACACTTTCCTCCAAAACCCTCAGGTCTTCCTTTCTTTCGTTTATTCATTCAGATTTTGTTTAGGACAAGACTGTGACTGTTTTTTGTTTGATTTCTGTGTCGTAGTACGTGTTGGATGTGAAGAAGCCGGAGGACGAGGTTCTGATCTGTCTGCAGCAGAAAGACCGCAGAGCCAACCTGAGAGAGGGGCGAGGAGAAAACCTGGCTATTGGCTTTGACATACACAGAGTGAGGCATTAATATGTATATTCTGCTCCGAGAGGAGTAAACTGAGCTTTATAACCTTCATGAATGTGTGATTTATATGTATTATTGGAAATAAAGGGATTGAAAACACTGATGTCTCTCTATGTTCAGGTGGAGCTAAACAGGACCTACCGCATGCATGTCACCCAGGAAAAGGTTGGAGGGAGCATCTACATCAACTCGAGAGCCGTGTTCCTGCGCATCGACCTGAAAGAGGGGCGATACGTTATCCTACCCACAACCTTTGACCCCGGCCTGGAGGGAGAATTTCTGCTCCGCATCTTCACCGACGTGCCCTCAGACTGCAAGTACGGACATGCTGTTGTAGATTAGATTTAGTTTCAGCAACCTCACTGCACATACAAGATTTTTGAAAAGCTACAGATCTGTGGACTAGCTCTCTCTTTGTCTGCCTGTCCTGTAGGGAACTGACTCTCCATGAGCCTCCTCAGTCCTGCTGGTCCGGGATGTGTGGTTATCCCTCACTGGTCACTCAGGTCCACGTGCTGCAGGCCGACGGCCTCGCTGGGCAGGACTCGGGTGGAGGTAGATCACTTGATACCTGCTTAACTTCAACACATTTCCATCTAACTTTCCACAAATTAATCATATCAAATCTAACCCTATAAGCCTATAAAAAAATGATTAATTATGTCCCATAATTTGTTATTAAAAAAGACCTTGTGTCACATTTAAAGCATGTCAGTCACAGCTGTTCTAAAGCATTTTACATCCATCTTTTTCTCACTTCTTTATTTTGTCCAGCTTTATAATTTCTTTCTGAACTAAAGGTTGAAAAACAAAAGTGTAATATCTGTAAATTGTGGCTGTTTAGTGATTGTTTTTGTCTTTAATGTGGTGCTGTGTAGAAGTGCAGGGACTGAATTTTTCTATACTTTAATTCTACACTCCTGTCAACAATGAACATCTGAAAAGATGGTAAAACAACTGTGTGTGTGTGTGTGTGTGTGTGTGTGTGTGTGTGTGTGTGTGTGTGTGTGTGTGTGTGTGTGTGTGTGTATGTGTGTGTGTGTGTGCGTGTGTGTGCGTGTGTGTGCGTGTGTGTGCGTGTGTGTGTGTGTGTTCAGTGTCAGATCCTTACGTGATCATTCGTTGTGAAGGAGAGAAGGTTCGCTCTGGGGTCCATAAAGACACGCGCAGCCCCGTCTTTGACACTAAGGGTCTCTTCTACAGGAAGAAAGCCAACCGACCAATTGCCATCGAGGTTTGTGTGCGTGCGTGTGCTTGTGCAGAAGTGCGTGCACGTGTCTGTGTTGCTGACCTCTCCCCCTTCTGTCTCAGATCTATAACCACAACATACTCGTGGACTCATTCCTGGGTCAGGTGACGCTGCCCGCTGAGCAGGGACAAATCCAGAAGACGCTGCACCTGAAGAACAAGAGCGATCAGCAGGACAACGACCTCCCCGGTACCATCACTCTCTCAGTAGTGACCAGCTCGGTGCTGACTGGCATCTGAGACGTGGGTTTGACTTGTGAAACAGTTTACCAAAGCTTTGTTTGCCTCAATGGGTGAACAGGGTTCACTTAACAGAGGAGAACAGCTGCTGCTGATGAAATTAAAGTGAATGCTCAAGAAACCAACAATATTATTACAAATTATCTGCACGAGGTGTCTCAATATACTGAAAATATAATGATTACTAGTTGGCTTCTAAATGTTTACAGGTCCTGAAGTTTATCTCTTATCAGATCTCATTTTTGTCAATCAGCAGCTTCTCAGATTTTTATACCACTGTTTCTCACTTTATTTTCGCTCATTTTTTATAATTCAACTTGTTTTAACCATATTTATGTCTCTTTATAATTTGCCCAACCACTCGAAAGTTAAACTTCAGACCGATGCACTAAAATAGACCCTCCACTCCATCTAATACATCCAACTGAGCACATACTTCTTCCTCGCAGCTCCATTCTCCTTTTGTCTTTCACGTTAACTCTATTTTCCCAGATGACTGTTTTCTGGTAAAATAACCGCTCAGAAACCTGCCTGAAATCCCTGAAATCTTTCCACTCACTCTCCCAGACAAGCTGCCGCTCCACATTGAGCCTGCAGTCAATTTTACCAGCTGCCTGGTTTATAACTTTGTCTGCATCCGGTGGGTAACAGGAGCATAAACTCAAAGTTAAAAAGGTTAACTTTTAGACAAAGTAGTTTGTGATGGAGATTCTGTGCAGATCCTCTTGTTCCATCTGCTTAAAATCACTGAATACATGCATGTTCCTGTTTACTTACACGTGGGACTTGATATTCTTTTAAAGCTGTAGATTATGAATAAAAACAGCAGGATACGGGGATTTTTTTCCATGTATTAATACAGAATTATACAGTATTCATCACTAATATTTGTGGGAAGACCTGTCGTTCCTGCAACCAGTCAGTAAAGTGATGGACACGGGATGATGTCAGAGGCTTAAGTTGCTGTTAGCATCAAACACCAGACTGAGGATGAGCTGTGGCGTGTTTCTTTGTGCCAAAAAATGCTGGTCGGAGTGTTTTTAAAGTTTCCAGTAGCTAAAATTTCAAAGGAGTCTTTAAACTTTTATAAGAATGGTTTGGTTTGGGGAAAACGGCAGTTCTCTGAATGACTGAATGGAAATGACTTGGAGCTGACAGAAAGGGTGACCCAGAAAAGTCATCAAAGTTTTGAAGGTGCACGTTAGAAAAGATTGCCTGCCTGAGATTGAACCTGTTTTAGTTACACCTTTCAGAGTATAAGTCACTGTTTCACAAAGTAAGACATTACCTCCATCACACCTGAATCCAGATGGGTTGTTGTAGGATGAGATGTGGCAGAAATGATGAGATAAATCAGGTCAACATGTCTCAAACATGAATAACTGAGGCTGTACGAGTGTTGCTTTACAGTCTCTCCTTTGCCACCAGATGGCGCCGCATCCCTTTTGTTCCACATGGTCACTTTGGGTTTACAGTTAATGCCTTTTTTTATGTGGTAACTAAAGCCGATTGTTTTGTGTTGAGCCTGATGCCATGTGGAAACACTGCCAAGTATAATTCTGTCTCAGGTACATTAAACAGATCTTTACTGATGCAGTGATGGTTCCTGTGGACGTTTGTTCATGTCAGTGTTGAGAATCTGAATTTATTCAGGCAGGATCCAACATATTAAAACCAAAAGAGGATTTTATTAGCGGAAGTTTATGGTGTGGAACAAAAGCAGACCGACAGCAGGGTTTGTAGTGGTCAATAACTGGCTTTAATGTGCAAAATGTTGAGTTTCTGTGTAATGCAATGTGGCGAGTCTTTGTACCATCAGTCTGTTTTTTACTTTCATCCAAGTCAAAGATGTCAAGAGTTTTAAGTTTCTTTCAGTCGACAAATAAAGTTTACTCCCTTAAAAGTCTTTTTTTTTGTGCTTCAGATTTCTTCACCGGTTGAGTCAAAGCAACAGGAGAGAAATTTGAAATTTGACCCTTAAAACTATGTGGAAGTGACTTCTGCATATCTAACCAGAGTAAACAAACATGTTTCCTTCTTCAAATAACAACAATTATTTACTTTTTGTGGTAAAATCCTGATGTTTCTGTAAAGTAACTTCTTATCTACCATTTTTATTAAAGAGTGTGGATCAGACGTCTCTGGCTGTAGGATATCTTCCTCTTAAAGAATAATCAAGATGACATTTCAGGTTGAAACTTCTAGAAATGTTGCCTGAAGGGAACATTTATTCATGCTACGTTACAGGAAACTAAACGTCTCAGCCCGTAAATAGAAGACAAGGCAACTCGATCCACCACTTTTGATGATTTTCACATCATCTTTATCGTTTCAAGGAGAAGAATAAGACACAGACTTGGTGTGTTTTGAGGAGGTGCCTGGGATGTTGGTTTTAATAACTTAGAAAACATTTATGTTACAGCAGTACTACAGTAACAGTACAACAGAGAAATGAAAGGAGCTGCATTCACATCCAGTGGTGCCAGTTTGAACATTTTAAAACCAACAGATTCTGCCACGGCGGCGAAACACAGAACGGTGGACTGACTGTTAAATGGCGGCATAAAAACACACAACCTGTTTTTACTGGTGAAACAGGCGAGGTGCTTCATGTGACTTTAAGGAGTCAGTGGAGGCTTTAACTGACACCGATGTCCAGCTGCTGTGTCGGAGGATGTTGAAACTCATCCAAAGCAGCTCAAATGATCTTATTAAACTTCTGTATTGAAGCGATTTTTTTCTTTTTCTTTTTTTCTTTATATATATTTAAAAAAAAAAAAAAAAAAAAAAGAGGACGACACGTGATTAGAAGTTAGCGCGACTCGGTCTAAAGCATGTTTTTTCTAACAGCTGAACCACAGGAAAGTACCTGAAAGAACATTTTGATGATTAAATGGGCGGTAAACTCCAACCATTAAGGGTTTTCTTTCAGTCTGAGCCAAAAAAACATGAGAAAACAGGGCCAAGATCCCACAAAATGTCATTATTTCCTTGTGTGATCCTGTGATGAAAGCTTAACCTAATTCACACAGAAATTGGCTGATTTTCATAGTTTTCCTGATTACAGACTCAAATATTTTGTTATTACATTTCTTTTTTTTAAGTAAGTTGTCCAAGTTTTACATTTTAATCTATTTCTATGATTAGTTGAAAAGTCTCACTTGGACCGTTTACACGTCGCGCATCGGAGCTGTTGAATTTAAATAAAAGAAGCAGTTCAAACAACTTTCTTTGTGACAGTTTTAGATTCTTTAATGAGCAACAGGTGAAATTATAATGATAAAACTGAAGTTTAACTTCTGTATATGTGAGTAAAGTTGAGTTTAGCAAGAACAAAATAAACCAACCTGCCTCCGATCTTTTTTCTGAGGTTTTTTTTTGCACTCGGCAAACTTCAAACAAGATAACATTGAAACTGGGTTTGTAAATCTGCTGGAGGACGATTTAAAATGAAGTATTAGTGAAGACCTCGGCTGGGTTTAGCTCTCAAACTGCCAAATGTTTAAAAAAAAAAAATCTGACTTTAGCTGAATATAAAGCCTGAGAGTTCAGTTTTACCTGCAGCCTTAAAGATAAGAAACAAAACCTTTGATCACGTTTCTGACGTTAAGGATTTAAAATGCTCTGAAATTTAAGATAAAAAAGGTAAAACTAAATGACGATGATGATGAATAATGTGTCAGAAACCTTCGTTGTGGTTTTCTTTGCTCTCTCTGCAGTTTCTCTGATAAAGAACAACACAAAGCTGGACTTTGAGCAGCTTGGTTTTCTTAAACTTAAACCAATTTAAAATGCTTTCCCCCCACAGACGATACTTATCATAAATTATAAACTATTAAAGGAAACCACATGTAAAAACTAACTTTTGCTCTCACTCTGAACTCCTTTAATACTGACTTGGCTTTTTTAAATTTTTTTGCAAAATTGAAGTTTGACAAACACATGATCAAAGTTTAATCGTCTGTTTCAGCTCAAACTCAAGGCAACGTCCCCATAAGAAGAGTGGAGCCTCTTCTTATGAAGCACCGATTTGACAGGATGGAGTTAATGTTAAAGTTTTTTTTTTTAGGTAAATCCTGACAGTGACGTTTATCCAACAGCTGCCTGACTGGTGATCAGTGTTTTTCCTCCTCTGAGCCTCAATCAAACAAAAATAAAGCTTTGTTCCTTCCCTCGGCACAACAAAGTTTAAAAACCTCATGAAGACACGGGGCTCGTCTTATTCCACAGCAGAATCTCAAACAAAACACGCAAACCGCTGATGGACTCACAGCTGACCGATCTACACCTGCAGCAACATCTCTCCTCCTCACCTTCATATAGAAAATATAACACTATTTTACAAGAGAACTAAGAAAACAGAACATCTATTATCTTACAAGGAACAGCGTACAGGCAGAGTATGTACAGCAAAGGTGAACAAAGCGGGCGAAAAGCAAACACTTTGGATCAGAAATATTCTCCTGTGTGGATCAGCAGATCAGATTTTATTTCTCAACGAACTCGAGGCATCATGTCGGGGATGTTTTCTGCTAAAACGTGAAACTCTTCAGTATATTAACCTCATAGTTCGGGTGATCCTTGTGAATGAAGCCACTCTGCAGCCTGGAAAAAAGCGTTCATGACAGGTTATTGGAGTTATTTTCATTTTCAATCAGTATGCCGACTGTTTTATTGATTGATAAGCCAATTTAATATCAGAGATTGATAACAGTTACAACTCCCTTAAGCATGAAATGTACTGTTCTGTCCGAGCAGCAAAACCCCAAAAATCCATTTGTTATCACATTAGCCTGGAAAAGCTGAGCATCCTCGGCATTATCGGAAATTTTGTGTCGTCTTTTCTGACGCAAAGTGTTCAGTTTGACACCGACACCCTCCTTGGCGGCAGGTTATTAAGTGCTATGAGAACGATGACGTGCTAACTCCTGCGTCCCGCTCGATCCGGCTCAAATGGAATAAATCTACTGTCATCTAGTCTCGTGGACCAGTCGGAGAGAAGTCCGTGCCTCAGGGAGATGGTGTCTGAATGCGCCCACTGAGACATGACGAGCTGCCAGGAGGCTTTTGGTCCGGTGATAGCGCTCTACTACAATATAAACAGCGAGGGGGTGGGGGGGTGAGAGTGATATCCAGTTTCAAAGGTGGTTTGTGGCTGAAAGAAAAAACTGAAACAAAGAAGCGAGCGTTATTCGCACAAACGCAGCCATCATGACTGCGGACTGCTCTGGGCAGAGTTCATTAAGTCCGACTGGTCCTCCCACTCTTCCTCCTCTTCATCTGGATGCGAGGGGCCATTGTTCCTGCCCTGCCTGCCTGAACCAGCACTGTCTCTGGGCAAAGCGGGACTCCCGGCCCCAGGCTTCACCGGGCCTCTGGAGGTCCAATGTCCGTTTGACGGAGACAGGCTGCGGCCCCTCCCCTTTTCCTGAGCGTCGCTGTCGTTTCTGTCGTCGGCTCTTCTCTCCGCCGATGAAGATTTTTTGGTCATCTGTCTTCCATCCTCTTTATCCTCTTCATCCTCCTCATCATCATCGTCTTCCTCGTCGTCATCAGAGTCGATGCGGTTGAGTCTTTTACGAATCGGGCGATCCTCCTCTGACGACGACTCCGAGTCCTCCGACTCGTCCTCGTCCTCCTCGTCTGTCGAAGGCCGCCGTTTCTGCAGCATCTGAGCGAGACGTTTGCGCCGCTGCAGCGACAGCATCTCTCTCCTCCTCCCCCTGCCCATCTTCTCCAGATCCTCCTCCTCTCTGCCCGTCCTCATTAACCTCCTCTGCTTGTCTTTGTCGTCCCCCTTCTCCAGCCGTGTCCTCTTCAGCCGCCTCCCTCTTTCCCCTTCGTCCTCCTCATCTTCATATCTTCTTCTCCTCTTCTCTCTTGTCCTGCTTCTCCGGAAGTCTTTCTCCTCTCTTTTCCGTCTGTTCACGCTCCTCCTCTGGTCATCTTCCTCCTCTTCTTCATAATCTTCCTCCTCTGAGTCTCTCGAAGAAAGCGACACTAAAGAAGAGAAAAAACAAGTCAAAACTCAGATTACAGCCCGTTTCTTCCTTAAAGGAATAGTTCGCCTCTTGACATGAAGCTGTATGACATCCCATATTAGTCCTGTGAGCCGAGTTCCAGCCTCGTTTTGGCGTTGAAGAAGGTAGTCCGGCTAGTTGGCTGGTGTTTAAAAAATAAAGCGTTTTGCTTCTCAAAACAATATGTGTTCAAAAGAGTAATACATTTGCATCACAAAATCGTTCATCCAGAAAAAGTCAGACCTCACAATCGCTTGGCCCTATTTTCTCTCCCTTCATATCACTGCGTTCAGCCGCCTGCCGACAGCCGCGCCTGTTACAGTGTTTGCTGCTCGGTCTGCACTTCGGTCTGCACAGCAGGCAGTGATACGAAGGGAGAGAAAATAGGGCCAAGCGATTGTGAGGTCTGACTTTTTTTGTTGAACGATTTTGTGGCGCAAATGTATTACTCTTTTGAACGCATATTGTTTTGAAAAGCAAAACGCTTTATTTTTTAAACACCAGCCAACTAGCCGGACTACCTTCATCAACGCCAAAACGAGGCTGGAACTCGGTTCACAGGACGCAGCAGGGGGGAAGAAGATGTTCATAAATGATGTTGCTGATATGGGATGTCATACAGCTTCATGTCAAAAGAGGCGAACTATCCCTTTAAAAGCACGTCTGAGGGGGACACTAACCATCGCTGTAGTCGCTCGAGAGATGCTCCTTGCGTGGTCTTCCACGGGCTTTCACCTTCTGCTTTTTGGTGGAGACCCTGGAGTTGTCCGATGACTCCGATGTCTCTCGGTAGTTGACCTGCTGGCGCTGGCCCCGCCTGAGACCCCGCCTCTTCTTGTCAGTGTCGCTGTCAGTCATGCTGAACTGATCAGAGTCTGTTGTGAACCATTCAGAGTCAGAAAGTGTGAGGATTCCCTGTTTTGTGTCATTGTAACCTGAATTTATTTAGGTTTTTGGTAACTGGTTTTGACATTTCTTTCCACCGTTTTCTGTCCTGAGGTTTAAAAAAACGTAACGAAGCTGATGATCTTAATTTATTTGGTCTAATCTAGTCTTGTCTAGATGTTTTGAACATTTAAATTATATCACAATTTCATTCAGTAGTTAACAACAACATTTATGTTCCACACAATCCGCTGTGTCCGCTCTTCATCCACTCACCCATCTCTTCCTCGCTGTCTTCTTCCTCTTCCTCTGGGGGGCATCTCCGCCGCCGTTTCCTGCCCCTGTGTTGAGTCCTCCTCCGTTTGTGTTTGGGCACCTCCTTTACCTCCCGTCTGTGGCGGGCCCCTCTGTCCCGGTTGCCCACGTCGCTGCCCGCATCTTCGTCTTCCTCTTCATCATAATCGGCCCCCGATGCGCCAAAATCCTCGTCCTCTGAGCTGTGAGAGGAGGAGGGAATGAGACAAACGGCGGAGAGAATAAAGGCAAGAGAAGTTGTGGGTAAAACTCTGAGTGTGACCTGTTGCTGAGCATGAACTCGTCTTCGCTCTCCGCTGCCGTGCTGTCGCTCTCCAGGTCGTTCAGTCTCCGTTTCTTCCTGTTCCTCGCGGCACGAGTTTGGCTTCTGATTGGCCGCTGGCCCTCCTTGCTGTCCTCCGACAGGATGGAGGTGATTTCTTTAGCCTTCCCTGCCCCTACGTCACAATCCAAGCACTCAAAAGTTTGCTCTTACATCAAATGAAAAACAGGGCTTGAAGATTTTTCTAAAACAAATAAAACAATGATAGAAGTTTGTGTTTTTAAAGCTTTAGTTCCCCTTTCTTTAAACTTCAAATGGTGCGCTCACCATCACAGAGGTCTCTGATGTCCTCCTCTATAGCCTCGTCAATGGCGTCATCAAAGTCATCAAACCTGCAACAGAATATGTTTCATTTTCTTCATGAACTTTAGTTGTTTCTCCTCACATTTTAAATAATAGATTCATTTAAGATGTCACCATAACGGGACTGAAATATGAAAATCTTCCTCTTTTACATCAGCAGTATGTTTTACTGTAAAAGTGTGAAAAGAAGCAGATTTTTTTTACACCTTAAGAATATCACACAGCCCATTTCTCGCCGCCACCGAACCACACCCACCTGTAGCTGATGTGCTTCCTGGTTCTGGTGGATCTCCTCCCGAGATTTTTGATCTTTTTGGGATCTTTCTTCTTTGAAGTCTTCTCCTCTTCCTCCTCATCTCCCTCCTAAGAGCATTTTCAGCGTTACAAATAGAAATTTAAACTAATTTTCCTCAACAACAAACTCTGAGTTTGCTTTTCTTTTAATCCACATCAGTAAACTTTTAAATCTGGTTTCTAGGATGCAAATTGCACCATCTTCAAACCTTCAGTAAGAATCAAAAACAATAAGATTTGTTTAAACAGACGAATGATCAACATGTCAAAACTTTGAGCACAAATCTATAAAGAACATGAACATTTAAGCTGATATTGATCATGTGGTGAAAGGAGGAAAATGAAATGAATGCTCTGGTTTCCTCACAGGAATGATGTTCTCCACACTGATCCCCACATACACTAGCCGTTCCCTCCTGGAGAGACAAGAAAAAAATGCATTTCATTTTTATTTAGTCCCCGAATTGTTTTTATTTAGTACAAAAGCCCAGCGTGTTGTTCAGGGGTGTGTCCACCTCCTCTCTGCTCTTTCTCTTTTCTTCAGAGCGCTGTCCAGGTTCAGTAGCTGCTCCTCTAGTTTCTCACACAGCAGCTTCTGAAAGCAGAAAAACACAAATCCATCACCATCAGACGTTTGAATCACATGTCAACAAGGTTAAAAGCTTATTTTTGGACCTGATATTTCTTCTTTGTGTCCAGATTGACATCTTTTGTTGAATGAAACACTCCCAAAAGTACGGAAACTTTCTACTAAGGTCTGAAACTTGTAAGGGTACAGAAAAAAATGGTTCCTCTAGAATAAAATGTACACAATCTGTCCGCATATACACATCCATCTTACATGTTGGCAGGGTGGACAGAACCACTCTCCATCTGGGATGAGCATCAGCGGCGGCCGCAGGCAGGCCGTGTGGTACCCACTATCACAGGAGTCACACAGCAGGATCTGAGGACGCACACACACACTCATAAGTATGCATACACTGAAATAACAAAGACATTTACGTGCACGTATTACTGATGTTTCTGTCCGGCTGTGAAGAAGATTTGAGGTTTATTTTTTAAACGATGCATCATAACACAAGCTTATCAGGCTGGTGGATTTGAGCGAATAAACCCGGCTGCGTGGCGTCTTCAGCAGAACAGCGAAGCAGGCGTCAAGCCGGACATTTCAGGCTTTCTGGAGCTCCTCTCAGCCGAGTACGTTTTGTTTTCTCTTTCAAGTCAGAGGTTTTGGCCGACAGAGAACCCCCGATCATAGAAGTCACAGAAGCGGATCTCTCCTGAACATTTTCTCAGATCCCAGATGCAGCTGAGCTCCTCAGTACGCTGAGTTTCTGTCTGTAAACGTCCAGACTCTGAAGTTTCCCCCCGGTGATGCAGTCGTGAGAAGCATCATTTACTCAAGCAAAAAAAGCACCTGAATTAAGTTTATAAACTTTATAAACCCAACCGTTCACTCAAAGACTTGCTTACATCATCATATTCAGCTGTTTCTTATGGAATGAAGTAGTAACAAGCTGTATATGCAGAACTCTATAGGGCATTTAAAAAGTATTATGTTTTATTCCTCATCTTTGTGATGTGCTTTGATTGTTTTTTTATGTGATTGAGTGTGTTATTAAAGCTAATCGATCCAGTATTAAAAGATTAAGTGGAATCAGCTGGCTCCAACCAGCAGAGGTCAGATGAAATGTAGACAGGGAATTAAACAATAAAGAGCTTTTACACTACAAACCATATTCACTCACTAACACGTGTAGAAGGCCATGTAGTGCTTTTTTACTCTATCACACATTCACAAAATGATAGCTGGATGGATGCATGTCTTTCCTAAGGACACTTAAACGTGTGGTCTGGAGAAGCCGGGAATCGACCCTCCGTTTAGCAGACGTTTAGTTTAGTGACTGTGCGTCATCATATTCCAGAAGCCACGATCTTTAAAGATCCAGAGCATCTAGGAAAATATAGCAATAAATATCCATAACTCATGTTTCAGTGTTGCTACAGTAGCCCAGAAAGGTCAAACGCTGACTCTAGAGCAGGTGCTTCATGTTTTCTATCGCGCACTGGGGGCAACTTTCAATCTATATTCCTAAATATGGATACATCCTGAATATTAGATCTTTACCAGCCTTCACACTTCTGAACACGAGTGATGTCACCGGCTGTTAGATGTTGGACGGCGTTAACGTCCAGTTTGAGTAGGTTATTCTTTCACGCAGGTCTGACGGAGAGACGCCATGTGTTAACACTTCACGGGGAGAAGTTTGTGACCTTTGTACTATTGATTGTTGCTACAACAATCAGACATGTGACTTAAAAACTTTAGACCAAAAGTAGTTTGATCAAAACAAAGTTTTTTCACCTAGAAAATGCACAATTTCAAAGTGGAGACGGCGGCGCTGTTTATTGAAACAGGATGAAGTCCTAAACTTGGGGCAGATTTAGGAGAGAGTGTCTGTAAATGTGAAAGGTCGGTGGTTCAATCCCCAGCTTCTTTAATTCTGCCCAACAGAAGTCCCATCTGTGGGGTGAAACACTCACCAGTTCGGGGTGGTTGGGAAGGCCACAGTGACTGCAGGCGTCCTCACTGGGAATCTCCTCCGATTTACACGATTCTTCCTCCTCCGATTCGCTCCCACCTTCACCCTCCTCCTCTCCTCGTTTCCTCCGCCTGTCCTCCACCTCTCCTCCCTCGTTCAGTTTGCGTCTCTTTGAGCGAATGTTCGACCATCGGGGGCGCCTGTGCCTCCGTTTACCCTGAACAAAATGCAACAGAGAGAGTTACAAAGGCGAGAAACAGAGCAAAAGAGCAGTGAGATTATTTAAAAACGTCTTTGTGTTCGGCTGGTGTTTTACAGGGAACTGTTTACCCTTTGCGTCCTGATGTTTCCAGTAGGTTCAGCTTTCCTGTCCTTCTGCGCGGCTGAGCTTTCCTCCTCGTCCTCTTCCTCCTCCTCTGCCTCCTCCTCTTCCCTTGTTCTTGCAGGCAGCGCCTGTTTCTTTTGCGCTTTCTTTCTCTGGCTCTCGGCTGCCTTCGAGCTTGGCCTGCAGGTTGGCAAAGCAGAGGATCTTCAAGAAAAGAGGTGCAGATGAGGTGAATTTATGGTGAGAATCAAACCAAGTGAAGCTGAGAGTAAAATGGGTGAAGACAAATGTGGAGTTTATCATCAATTGTCCCTCAGTTTTAGATGTTTCATACCTGCATATCCGTGCAGACCTCCTCAGAGGCCTTCCCTCCTCCTGCACCTCCTGCTCTCTGTCTTTCTCCTCCTCCTTTCCTCCTTTCCCCTTCAGCTTGTTTCTCCGGTGGGGGGGGATCTTGATCTTCAACCTGATTCCTTCTTTCTGGAGCTCAGAGGAGGCTTCTTCAAGGGGACCCTGCTTTTCCCCCGATTCAAACCCAGTGCCCTGGCCTGCCAAACCGCCATTGACCCCTTCCCCCTGGCGGTCCTTTTTATCCCCCTTGTTTACTTTAAGGGGTGAAGCAGCTCCTCTCGATTCCTCATCCACTTTTCCTAAATTGCTTGCATTCTTTTCTGGATCATTTTTATTTATTGATGCACCAAGGTGCTCTGGTGCCTCATCCTTCTGCTGACAGCTGCTACGCTCAGCATTCTTCCCCTTGTCAGACTCTTCTTCTGTTGTTTTTTTATCCTGGTCCTCCACAGTCTGTCTCCTGAGTTCCTCTGTGGACTGAGACAGGGAGGAGAAACCAACAGAATCCTCTTTTCTTTCTGTAGCTTCAGGGATTTCATCGGGTTTTATAGATGACAGGTTTTTAGGTGTCTGAGCCTCCGTCGCTGCATGAGGAGCAGGAGCGGCGGCTGCTGCTGGCGCCTCCCCCTCGGTAACTGCTTTCCTTACCAGCACTGACTGCCGGCTCACTTCCTTATCCTCCTCCACACTCAAACAGGGTTCTGAGCTCGGCCCATTTTGCTCCTGATGCTCAGCACCGGGGGTTCTGTGACGCTCAGACGGGCTGCGGATAACCCCAACATGGCCGACAACGCCAACTTGACCGATGACCCCTATGACTCCATTTTGGCCCTCTTTATGAGGCTGGATGAGAGATGCTCTCCCATTGGTCAGTTCTTGCCGTGATGCAGTGATCACCAGCTGCTGCTGCGGCTGCTGCTGCGGCTGCTGCTGCGGCGGCTGCTGCGGCTGCTGTGAAGCAGCTGGACCGCCTGCGGGCGCTGAAGAGTTGAGCAGCTTCCCATCTCTTCCACGATCGTCTTTGCTCTGGATCACCGAGGGATTGCAAACAATTATACTGCTGCTGTTACTATTGTTGAGGTGGTTACTGTGGAAACTATCTGCCAGCTTAAGATCCCTCTTCTTCAGTGGTATCTTAGCCTGCTGGTTGCTCCTGACGACCGCCCGCTCCGCTTCCGCTTCCTTGTTTACTTTTGTCAAATTCGCACGAGGTGCCATGACGACGGACACAGCGTTTTTGGGGGCGTCGGCATCCCTCGGTTCTGATTTGATGGTGGTGATCGTGCTCACACGGTTATCGAAGGCAGACGGGTTTTGGGTGGTCTTCTCGCCCCTCACCTCAGGTTCGGTTGTTTCCTGCTTGACGGACGGCGTCTGCTCCTGCTTCACCTCTGCAAAACAAAAAGGAGTCAACAGCCATCCTCCAAGAAACGGCAAACGAGAAGGAAACAGCGTACGAGCGGATTAAAATCGGATCAAAATGAGCATGAAAGGGAAGCGCAGGTGAGATCAGGGTGGGACGTTTGCCTCACCGCCACTTTCGCTCAGTAAAAGTCAGTTTTATCCTTCTTGTATCTGGCAGCATTGAAGGATTATTGAACAACCGACAAATGACAGCTGTGCTTTTTACAGATGTTTTGTCTGACCAGCTGTGTATCTTTTTGTGGTTTCGTCTTCTTCTGCTCTTTAAGTCGTGCTCGTGGTAATTTTTTGTCCTGTTGCCATTCAGAAATCTGGTCATATTATACAAAACAATACTAAAAACACTAAATCTATCATTTAAGAATGGATGAGGATCCCATTTTCCTTCTCCTCTGCTTGTCCACCAATGATCATCTGTGAGTTTTCTTTTATATTTAAATGTGAATTAAAACCTGGATACCTGGTTTAATGGGTTTCTCTTCCTTAACAGGGTCGACCTCCTGACTGTCGGGCTGCTCCTCTGTAGTTTTGGCCTCGTCCCCTACGAATCATAACCAAAACAAAGCGAAAGTTTAAACCCAAACTTTGAATTAAATCATTCTCAAACCAACAATTTTGGTCTTTTTTGTAGTTTTTAATCTCGACAACAGCTTTGATCAGAAGTATCCGCTCATCTGTGAAACATACCTGTGCGTTGCTCTGCAGGGCTGGCGCTCCTGGATCCAGCCTGGGTCTGGTCCTGCTCCTGATTCTGGTTCGGGTTTGGTTCAACCTGAGCCTTCAGCAGCTCCAGAGCCTCAGCCAAGTCATTACGATTCCTGAGAAAACAGTTTGGTTCCACAGTGAGCTGATAAGAAAAACCAGACTTTCAAAAAGAAATCACAGAATATTTTAATCTCGCCTAAAAGCAGCAGCTGGCGGGAACGTTATCTGTAACGGGACGGGGTTAAACCAAGAGTCCTACCTGACGATGCACTTCCAGGTGGATCCGTCCAGATCATCCTGCTCCTCCGTGTACAGCCGGATGTTCTGCTCCTGGTCCAGCTGAAGCCAGTACATCAAGCCCTGCTGGTCCCGACCGACAGGCTGCAGCCTCATCTTCTCTGGGTCCTCGTCGTTGACCACCATCTTGAACTTCAGGTTGTCATCAAACTGGCACTCGCAGAGATACTGAGGAGGAGACAACAAACGTGTGGAAAGAGGCGAAAGGTAAACGTAAACGTAGCTGCTGCACTGACAGAAGTTGTGTCACGGTTTAGAATAGAATAGAATAGAAAAATACTTTATTTATCCCCCAATGGGGGAATGATTGAATTAACAACAATAAAACAATAATAATAATACTACTACTAACTAAATAATGATAAATGACTAAATGGCTAAATAAACAAATAAATAAAAATTACACGCCGTCATACTTTCAGGATGCTTGACTTGCACTCCATGGACATCTCCTGGTACCCCTTCTGCTCCAGCTCCCACGCCCACGTACTGTTCAGCTCCTGGCAAACCTACAGGACAAAGACATTCAGGAAGTCATATGGTTGGAGTTTTCTGTGTGAGGTGAGCTCCATCCAGTGAAAGGTGGACTTTTCCCAGGTCACAAGCAGAAGCTCCTCACCTTAGCCAGGTACTTTTCCCAGCGGTCGGTGGTCACAGACCTCCCCAGTTTTCTGAGCAGCTTCACGTGGAGCTCCACCAGGGGTTTGGGAACTGAAAAACATCCATGACGATTAGAAGTGGAGCACTGTTCGCTGTTAATTTCCACGTCACAGTCACCCAGTCAAAACTGTTTGAATTATTGTTTTTCTCTCTTTTTATTTCTCTTAATCAGTTGACATCACATTTTGTAAAGCCAGTTTTTAAATCTATTTATAATACTAACAGGGTTATTTAGTGTTTACAATTTGTTTGTGTGATTACTCAAATAATTATGGACAGATTTTCTTGAAAAGCAACTTAGAAGAAATGGATACAGGTTTTTATTTAGCCTTAAAAGAGGTAAGCAGCCACTCAGATAGCTTTTATTTCTCTTCAAAGTGACTTGAGATGACATTTGTTTTGATTTGGCGGTAAATAGATAAAACTGAACTGAGTCTAATTGAATTTTCAAACATGAATGTTACTATTAAATGCTCTGAGTTGATGCACACAACAACAAAGGCACTAATCTAAACTAATCAGCATCCAGTGTTAGAGTGAGATTTGAATGGATTTGAGCTGGTATCCATGAAGCCTCCTGTGCTCCTTGAGCTCATCAATGAGAAATCATGCCACCTCAAGGGGATCGAACTCATTCCTCCTTCTGTACAGCCTCATAGCTTTTAAAATCTTTCACAGAATGTGTGCGTTTATCACAGCGTGACAACACCCAAGGAGCTTAATTACAGCAGAATATCCCCATGTGTCTCAGGCTGATGATACACTTTCTGTTAGCTCCGCGTTCATTTGGCGCGTCGGTTGTGCACCTCCTCAGAAATTAATGTTACCCAAGCTGCAATATGTTGATTTGATCATAGCGTCGGCTTCATTTACCTGCATCTCTATGATGTGTCCTTGCCAATTCACTGTTTTAGGATTATTTTGTATTAGCAATGAGCGCATTTACCTCCACTGTAACATTCACATTTTGAGTAATATCCCGGTTTTGAATAAATATGACAAATCCTGTTGTACATATCAACAATATCAATAGACCTTAAGAAGGTCTTTAGATTTTAACACTGATCTGGAACCCGAGTGGAAAAAGTTTGAATTTAAATACTTTGGTGAAGTTTTTGACTCAAACAACTTCACTTTGGAGTCAGCGAGGTTATATTTTAATGCAGTGACACATCACATATGTCATCAGTCTGTAAGATAACCTTGAAGGACTGAAGGCACGTACCGCCACTGTCAGATCTTGAAGAAACACGAACTGTTAATTTGGGAAAACACTGTTAAATACACCGACTCCGTTTTGGTTTATAAAATTGTTTGTGGTCTCCACTAAAAATAACTCAAACAGGTCAACCAGAGCTGACTCTAGGTGAGATTTCACAGTCCCCTTTAGGAAAAGTACCTTTAGACAGGCTGTATTTTCTCGATATAGATGATATATCACACAATATGTGAACTGTCAACCCTTAACTCTGTTGCCAAACAACTAAAAACACGATGAGTGGAACACCCAAAGCTGCAATCTGTAACTTGTCTGTTATTGTTGTTTTATTAATCTAACTTATTCTTATTAATTAGGAACCATCAGCCGCACTAAGGAACAAAATATGAAAATTAGCTTTTAGCTGCAATCTTGTATTTAAACTTGATAAGTGAGATATCTCCCAGTTTTAAATAAATATACTTCAACTAGAACCTAATCAAGTCACGATCAAATAAATACGTTATAACGTAAAATGTTTAGCTTCTAACAACATTTTATCACGTTATACATCGCATTGCAAAACAGTAACACTTTTTTTTACATTATGTGATAAAAATGCATGTTGTGATAACAGGAAAATATCATAACATGATGAAGAAGTTACTGGAACAATAAACTTTTCACATTATAACCTATTTACAGAGCTATTTAAAAGGTGGATAGAAACAGACACAGTTTTCTGTATTTTCCAAATCAGTCTCTACTCTGAAGTATGAATAAAACTGCTCTTAACTTAACTAATATAACACAGTTGATGGTTAAGATATGTATATAAAATGGGTGCCAGCTACTCTCTCAGCGGGATCTATTGGGTAAATCTTTCATTTAATTCACTTTTCCCACTTTAATTTTAGCTGTTCAGTTCAAACAGCTGTGTAAATATCAGTGGTAAAATGTGTCTAATTAAATCTATTTAAATGTTTCTACTTTATTTTTCAACTTTACTATAATGAGAGGAATATTGCGTGGTCCCAGGGTTGTTCTGTTTTTCACAGAACTGAAAAACATCTATCATCTGTTTTGTTACACTTTAAAGGGACACAATATTCGATAAAAGCACAGCTGAACAACTGACAGCTAAAGTGATTAGAGTTGAGAGCACTTATGACAGCATCCAACACGTAATTTAGAATTTAACAACAAGCAATCAATTAATTAAGAAAATAATCCATTCTGAAAATAATTATTATAGTTACAGTTCAAACTGCTGACTTTAATCAACCAAAACACTAAAATCCTGCATTTAAATGGTTTTGTTTATTAATTATATCAACATATTATGTATTTAAGAGCATCTCTGTTTATTGTTGTTGTTATAATACAGTTATGAAGTTCTTCATTTCTGTTTTTGCATAAAAGTTTAATCATGACAATAACTAAAAATCAAGACAGTTATGTGGCCTTGAAAACAAACAAATAAAACACATTAAATGAGGCTATTTGGGTGGTCTAATATGAGGCTGTTACGGACCCTCTGAATCTGAAGGAAACAACATTCTTATCTTATCAACAAAGAGTCTTAATCTAAATGAGGAAAACTGAGTTAATTTCGCCTGACAAAATATCTGATAGTCACCATAGAATCTAGAGGAAACACATTAACCGTCATGTTTACCTTTATTCTGAGGGCTAATTATGCGCTATCGGAGCTAAATCACACATTTACTAGCTCGTTAAGAGTTCAAGAGGGACAAACACGGTTTGCGACAAACAGATAAGACTCTAAAACATCCGTTTGTTGTAAAACACGAAGTGGTGAATTTATTGGACGCCCGTGTGATGTACTTTGATCAAAAACTTAACGGAATCATTGAAGCTAGCTAGTTAGCCATCAGCGAGTGAATACAGCGCATGCGCACATCTGACCACCTCTCTACCTATGCCAGAAAATAACATCCACTGTTTTGAACGAACATCTCTTGCACGGTTTTGACAGCCGTCTGAAATGCCGTCCGAGGTGACGGTGCAATCCTCGTGACCGCACATCTGTCCCCATTTAACACCGGGGACAATGGTGTCATTCCGGCGCGGCTGCCTGTGAGGCAAGGCCGGTGAAAAATTACACCTGACAACACTCCGGAGCTAACCGGTTGGCTGTGTGTGGCCACTCGGCACGGCTGCATCATGGCTCCCACATCAAGTTTAAAAGATCGATATCAGCTCTGACAACACTATCGACGACTTGTCACTTAATACAAAGTAAAACCCCGCGGGATAACGAGCCAAAAGCTGTACTCCCGTCTGTATCCGTTTCCAAAAACTTTCACACAACAGTCTAAAGTGTGGGATATAGAAGAGGGCTAGCTTCACGCTAGCACGCGCCTTTCAGTTGCCCAAATGTTGCCTTAGCAACTTGGACTAAAACTGGCTGTCTGTCCACAAAAACAGACTCTGATCTGGGCCAAAAATAAAAAATAAAAAATTTGTCACCACTAGTGAATTAACGCTGCGGCTCACTGTCTGAACCCCGGCTGTGATGCTACTCCGGCGGGTCTCACACACAACATTCACCGTTATACACCATCATCACGGCGGTGGTGGAAGTGTTGGCCCCCTTCTCCTTCGGTTTCAAGTGTCGCAGCTTTCTACCACTTCTTCGATCCACCACCACCGACCACAAACCGCCGCCACCGACCTCTCACCTGTCGTCGTGTCCCGCAGATACCTCTCCATCTGCGGGAAAGTCATCTCGGGAAGGTCCAGCGTCGGTCCGTATCGCTCCAGGAACGAGCAGACCTCCGCGAAGCTCGGGCAGAGCGGCGGGCCAGAGCTCCTCAACACCGCCGGAGCAGCCATCTTTCCAGGCGGAGAGAAATAGGAGGGGAGGGCTCGCTGCTCGGATGCGACTGTGTGCGAATGAAATGAATGGAGGCAGTGAAGGATCTACCGGTGTCAAGCTGGAGATTAGGGTGGCGAGGAGCTTCCGGGGAACACATTCAACATAAAACCACCAAACTCTTGTGATTTTAACTTCTTATTTGATTTTATTGTATTTATTTATCACTGTTCTTTTATTGTTTTTATTTGTTTTTACTTATTCTTCTCTTTATTTATTACCTGCTGTAAAGCACTTTGGTACATCGTAACGATTGTCTGTAAAGGGCTATATAAATAAAATACATTTACATTTAGGTTTGTCAAAGTACCCAAAGTTTCTCTGGCTTTAAGGTTCAGAAAACATAATAACAGTTGGCAAACAAAACAAAACCAAAAACACAACAATGTCGTAGAAAGCACAACGATAAAGCAGTAAAGAGTTTGGGTTTATCTGAGTTTAAGAACATTTCTTTGGATTTATTTCTTCTTAGAGCCTTGGTTTAGTTTCTGTTCTATTTTAGTTCAGTTCAAACTTTATTCTTTGTGTATTCTGTTGTATTCTTGTTTTTGTAAAGGCTTTTTGGGGCTTAGTGGTCTTTATTTGACCGTTGGTAGACCCAAAGGGGGCAGACACGCAGCAAAGGGCCTCGGGCCAGGAGTCATGCCTGGGCAGGCCACGTTGAGGACCTTCAGCCTCTGTAAGAGGCATCATAAGAGTTTAGATTCTGTTTGTGTTCTGTTTTTCAAACGTGTTTTTCAAAAGCGCAAATACCTTGGTGTTCATGTGGACAACAGACTGGACTGGAGACACAACAGTGAAGCAATCTACAAGAAAGGACAGAGCAGACTCTACTTCTTGAGGAAGCTAAGGTCCTTCAAGGTTTGCAGCAAGATGTTGCAGATCTTCTGTCTGTTGTTCAAGTCTGTTGTTGAGAGCGTCATTTCCTCTTGCCTCATCTGTTGGGGCAGCAGCATCAGAACCAGGGACCTAAAAAGACTCAACAACCTGATAAGGAAGGCTGGTTCTGTTCTGGGGACGACTGTGGAACCTCTGGAGACAATAATGCAAAGAAGGATTTTGCATAAAATCAAGAGAATTATGGACAACCCTGAACATCCTCTCCATGAGACTGTTATCAGAAAACAGAGTCTCTTCAGTCAAAGGCTTCTTCAGTTTGGATGCAAAACGGACCGCTACAGGAAATCTTTCCTGCCCACAGCCATCAGCATCTATAATAACTCCTTGATTTAATTGAGCTACATCAACATTTAATTTCCCTCTGGGATAAATAAAGTATTTTTGAATTGAATTTGAATTGTTTAGTTTCTATCTTTTGTTTTCCATGTCCTCAATGTTGTGTCATCCTGTGTTTTATCCTGTTTTTGTCCATGTTTTGCTTGAGTTTGTATTCCTTTTACATTCTGTTAGTTTTTACTTGTTTTCAGGCTAGTCGGGTGAGTTTTAGTTTGTCCTTGTCATCATCCCAACATGAACTCAGTTTTCTGGGTCTTGTCCCTTTGTCTCGAACAGCAAAGTATGCAAAAGTATTCACCCCCTTGCTGTTTTATCTATTCGCTTCCAGCCTGTAACATAAATGGATTTCGTTGGGTTTTTTACCTGATGGACAAATACAAAATGTTTCAAACTAAAGCTAAAAAGCAGTGTGCGAGTATTCACCCTCTTTGTTTTAAAGCTTTCACGTACTCAGTTTAGTCCACCTTTTTCCAGTTTTGGATAATCAGATCAGCGTCAGGTTGGAAAACAAATATCAACCAGGAACACTGTTGAATCCATTTTTAGGAAATTAAATTGATTTATATATGGAATCTTATTTGAAAAGGCACCATGTGCAACACACCAGAGTTAGCATTATTGAGCTAACTTACATCTGCAGTCCCTTAAATATTATAAATGAATACGTTGGCACAATAAATCACTAGACGAGGAGGGGGTTGATCAGATAGATGAAGAGGTCAAAGGTGACCTTGAAGGTGCTGCAAAGCTCTACAATAAAGATTTGACAGCTACACACTCCACAAAGATGATGTTTGTGAGAAAAGTTGCCATTTCCTCACGAAAATAACGAAAAAAAGCATGTTTGGAGATTACCAAAATGCATCATGTTCCTCTATCGAGAGCATCCTGACCCACTGCACCTCTGTGTGGTTCTCCCTTTGCACCGGGGCAGACCGGTTGAAGCTCCAGAGAGTGATAAAGACAGCGCAGAGGATCGTGGGCTGCCCCCTTCCTTCCATCAATGACATATACACATCTCGCTGCCTCAGCAGAGCGCAAAACATTATCAAAGACATCACCCATCCCGCCCACCACCTGTTTGACCTGCTTCCCTCTGGCAGACGCTACAGGTGCGCCAAAGCCAAGACAAACAGACTCAAAAACAGTTTCTTCCCAAAAGCCATCACCATCCTGAATGCCCACATGCACCAGCGGCCCCAACATGCAAAACCTCATGTGCAATAACCCCACCCTCACAGAGCCCCCTGTGCAATAATCTTTTGTGCAATAATGTAAGATAATATTTTTCCATTTGTATTTCATTTTGTATTTTTGCACTTTGTGGTATTGTGGTATTTTTATTTTTTTTATTTTCTTTTATTTCTTTTAATATTAGGACCAGCATCTCGTGGAGCCCCCCTGTAATTTTGTTGTGTACAGTTTGTCTGTTGCACAATGACAATAAAGCTTTCTAATCTAATCTAATCTAAAATTTTAATCTGAGCCTCCCCAGATGTATGAAAGAGGGTACCCTGATCAGATGAAAATGTAACTAAAGTGTTGGGCCGTCAAAGAAATGACCACACGAACACCATCCCTTCAGTGAAGCATGGTGGTGGCAGCACCGTGTTGCGGTGGAGGGCAAAAATGGGCAAAAAAAAAATTAAACCCAAATCACTTGCAGCTGTGACTATTCTTAAATGGGTTAACAATAAATCATTGAACTGAGTGTGTCTTTTTCTTTTAATATTTTTATTTTATGTCACCAATTCAGACCATAAAGTGTTTCATCATTACATAAAATCCCTAAATGTATTGGTCTGAATTACAGGCTGCAGACAGTCTTTACTCCATTTACAAATGCAAACATCCTTGATTGAATGAGATGATCTTATTCCTGAGCAGTTATTTAAACATGAGGGGTGACAGTATCATTTTCTGTCCATTCTTACATCTATGATTCATAGTTTCAGTCATACGAGCATCGCGTGTTTAACGTTTAGGAATTTATTTTTTAGGTCAAGTCGTCACATTTCCGGCGCAGTTTTGCTCGTTTATTTTTAGCTTGACGCAGCTGCGAGAAGTTTGGGAGGACCACAGAGGACAGAGCAAGAATGCCCAGAATTCATCGCGACAAAAACCAACATCAACAACATTTCAAAATGGTTTTGGTTTTTATTCCTGAGATGTTTCCACAGCAAACCGACGGCCTCGTGCTCTCACATTTCATCAGTCTGTCACAAAAACAAAAACCCGTCTTGTGTCAGGACAGCCTAATTGGTGTCTCGTGATGTGTTAGTACAGTTTATTCTTATGGGGGGTTTCTTAAATCCACGTTTGTGCTTTACATCGCTGCTGCATGCTGCGCAGATAGCGAGGAAACACTTAATTTATCTAATGAAAAGCACATTTAAGCTACTTTCGTATCCAGATCAATGTTGCAGGGATTAGACTTGCCAATACTTATGGATTATATTTAGACTTTTTGCAAAAACTTAAAAAAAGTGGACGTTTTTACATGTTATTTACTCAATTGATGTAGTTTTCTTTTTAGTGATTTATGGCTCTTTGCTTCAAATGGAGCACAAACTCACGCAAATTACTGAATTTTAGCACATTAATACTGATGCGTGTGGTTTGTTCATTTGTTGACAAGGATCCGCAGTTACTGCAGCAGCTGGTCTTCGGGTCCACATAAAACAACAACAAGCAATAATGCATCAAGTCTGTTTAAAATTAAATCAGTCGTAATGTAATTGGAATTAGATTAATGCCTGAATCCAAAAAGTAAGTCGGAGGAGTTCAAAATGTCTATTTTGACATGATTTAATTGACTTCTTATAAATTTAGAACATTTTTAATGGAGATTCATCCTTTACAAAAACAGTTATAAAAACTCTTATAATACTCAGAATTATTTTATTTTATTAATATCACTTCCATCAAAGTAATAGTTGGCGAAAGATTATTATTATTATTATTATTTTTACCTTTGTTATATATTGCTTTGATATATTGCCACAGTTACTGTAGGGATTTAAATCAATATCAACTAAATACACTGGTATCACTGACTAAAGATTCATTTTAAGCACATTTATTGTTTTATTTTTAGTATTTGTCTTTTACCCACCTTGGACCACAGATCTAAATAAACTATCTGGATTTAATCCGGCATGTTTACGTTGTACATTGTTGTAAATTTGTGCTATCACATTTGAATAAATAAATAAGAAATTTCAAGATGTGAAACATACAACTTTGAATAATAATATGTGTCTGAAATGTTTAATTATCTGGTTAGAGTGACTCTTAAATCGACATTTACTTGTCCTCCTCAATTAGAAAATAAAAAATACCAAATCTATTCATATGATAATAATTCATTTTAATCTCAAGGTTTCATTAGGAAGTTTCCAGAAATAATTTTTCATGTTACTATTGAGTTAGTTCATTGAAAGTAGATTTATCTTTCGAACTAGGCAAGGCAAGTCAATTTTATTTATAGAGCACAATTCATACACAAGGCAATTCAAAGTGCTTCACAGCTACACAAGAAGGCAGTAAAATCATTAAAAAGAAATTAAAAAGAAATAAATAAAATAAAATAATAATAATAATAATACAATTTTAAAAAAATAATAAAAACCTATTAAAAATAATCATTAATTCATTCATTTAAAAGTGAAGAGTGCAGATAAAATACTTTCAGGTGTCTTTCAGGTGAACTAGGACTCCCCAGAAGAAGAGATCCTGGTTAAATAAGATCAAATTGAAAAATAAATACAAGATTTTTTAGAAATTAGATTAAATAGCTTTCTTAAAAGTGAGCTTTTAGCATGTATATTTAAAATAATCCCTCGAGCAGAAGGAACAACAGCTAAAACACACTTTTGTGGGGAGTTTTAATCTTGTTTAGTCGTGTTCACTCTTTGCATTTGAAGCTGGAAAATCGAAGTAATAGGTGTGTCCGTGAACGCAGCTGTGCTAAGAATGGCGGAAGGAGTTTTTTGTGTCTTACAGGAAGAGGTTTTCTTTGAAAGTTGTTTTTGTTCCATCTGTTGAGCATCTGCGCTGTTTCATCGTGGAGGTGCAGTTGTGGAAAACATTTATGTCTTATTTTTACTGCAGTCGACGCTGTTAAACCACAGGCATGACAGTTTAATTTATAAATTACACTCGGCGGGAGTCGGTAAGTTTCACATAATTAACTCGTTTTGATAATAACCGCGATGACATAACATCGCTATGCATTAACGACCAGAAGTGTCCTCGAAGTCTTCGGTTTGTTAAGTTGCAGAATAGCTTTGAAGTGGCGTCGTTTTCACATAAAAATTAAGCTAAAATCTGCTTAAATGTTGCTTCATAATGGTTGGATAAACCATCAAAGGTTTTCAATTAAGTGGATTATTCATGAAAATATGATAAATTATGATTACTGCTTTGAAAACTGTTTACAAAAGAAGTTCCAGTCAAACAAAGAGCCTGTTGATGTTGCATTTATTACAGTCACAAGTTGTTTTCAGTCTGGATTCATGTTGCACCACTTTAAATAGTTGGAGTGGCTCAGCTAAAGTAATATTGAGGATATAATGACAGGCTACAGATGATTCATAGTGTCAGTGTTTGCCGCAGGACACCTCCTCCTCTATGATTTACCTGATAAAGCTCGTGTTTGCTAACTACAGCTGTTGAGGTTGGCTAAATTAAACTATCTTAATAACTGCAGCTTCTAATTGTGATAATGTTTGAAAAGGGTTCAGTTTGAATTAAGATTTCCTAACCTGTAAAGTGGGTCACAAATGTCTGGTAAGACCTTACATTAGCAGTCAAGCAGTTTTGGTGAAGTGCTGATTGGAAAAAGCTGTATTTTCTGCAGGTACGTTTTGAAACTCTACACTTATCGAGCTCTTCATTCGGAGCAACAAAACAACAGCCTCACTTCTTGGTGTCGTTGATTTCTAAGCACAACATGTGATGCTTACTGCCAGCTGGACATTAATGCTGCCAGTTTCCTGCATCTTAAAGTGTGAAGTCCACCGAGCTCACTGCCAACTTCACGACACGGTTCATTACTCTGCTGGAAGTTGCCACTAGAAGATGGTAAACTTGGACCTGACTGTAAATATTTAAACTAGCTCTTATTATTTTAATAGTTTACAATCACCTTCACATAAAAAGCTGGACTAAACTAAAAGAAGTGTCGTCTTTCCAGCGTTATTTCCATGTTATCTTGCATTGTTCGAGGTGTGAATGGTGCAGTTATGAGTTCATTTTTGTTATTTTGTTACAGTCCCTTAAAGGAGAAGTTCACTATTTAAGACCTTGAGTCCCAGTTCCAGCTTGTTTATCAAGAATAAGAAATGAGGAGACCATTTTCACAACAATAGCTCATTTCTATCCATTTTGGCTGTTTTCGCTGGTCCATCCTGCTGCTACAGACAGGGTTCCATTGGGCACTCTGTTCAATATCCTTAAAACAATACTAATGTTAATTTTAAAGAAAAGGTCAACTCACCGGGTGGTTCGTGGTATTAAAAAAAAAAAATGTCAGCGCATTTTATGGTTTTCCATCCGTGTAATCCGTGTTCTTTGCTGTTCAGGAACTATTTTTCATGCTAAATCACGACGCACGTAAACATCCGCTCTATATTTGAGTCTGAGGCTCTAGCCCTGGCGCAGTGATCTGACAGTGAAAGTGAAAGTGAAAAGTCTTCCAAACGGAATACAATTGGATTACAAAATGCTAAATAAAGCAAGAAATAACTTTTATTTCGCAACGCAATTTTTTTTGGGACACACAGGAACATCCACGAACCACCCGGTGAGTTGACCTTTTCTTTAAAATTAACATTAGTATTGTTTTAAGGACATTGAACAGAGTGCCCAATGGAACCCTGTCTGTAGCAGCAGGATGGACCAGCGAAAACAGCCAAAATGGATAGAAATTAACTATTGTTGTGAAAATGGTCTCCTCATTTCTTATTCTTGATAAACAAGCTGGAACTGGGACTCAAGGTCTTAAATAGTGAACTTCTCCTTTAATTTGTGGTGATGTAACACCTAAACTTTAAATATAGTCAACTTTCTAACAACTTCTCAGACATTAATGTGAAAGATTTAGTTGCAAAGTCAAACTTAACAGCGTTTCTTTCGGCATATTTTGTGGAATATTCCGCCAAAATGGTGGTAGTACAGCGGATGTGCTGACACGGCTAATCTTAAAAAAAACAAACAGATCCAACATCTTAGCCACTTCTTATTCATGAAGTCTATGTGATAGCATTCAGATTCAGGCCATGATTGTTGGTCTGAAGGAATCAGCAGAGGTGGTGGTTCAGATCAGCTCTTTCAGGTCCTCGTGTGTCCTGTGATCTTGTTCCCGCTGAAGCCTCAAACTTCTGCTTTTCGACTGACGTGATGCAGCTCATCAGCGATGCTTTTCTACTCAGAGTAGTTGTGAACAGAAGTTATCTGGGTCGGTGAAGCCTCACTATCAGTTTCAACCAGTCTGATCTTGGACTGTTCCCCTCAGCAAGTTCTGACTGAACTTTAGAGCCTGCTGTTGTGGAGAGGCCCGAAGATCAGCAGCTTCATAAACTGATGTGAGCAGGAACTCATGAACTTGAATGCTTTTCACCACCTCTGGAAGCAGAATAAGATCATTGCCACCAACCCTTGACCCGACCTGTTGCTTGACATTCTTCAAAATGAAATTAGCCTTGAAAAGACATCTTGAGGAGTCGGTTGGTAATTTAAGTGTGATCGTGTTTGTGCGTGCAGGTAAAAGCAGAGCGGAGAGATGGCCATCGCCCACGTGGCTACAGAGTACGTGTTCAGCGACTTTCTGCTGAAGGACCCAAACCAGGCTCGATACCGCAGCATCCGAACGGAGATGGCTGTGGACAAGATGGTGACCTGCGTGGCGGTGGGGCTGCCCCTCCTCCTCATCTCACTGGCCTTCGCTCAGGAAGTCTCAGTTGGTGAGTGGAAGCGAAAGCAGATCTGCTTCTTCGAGTGAGGCTGAGCTGTAGAGTCAGGAGGAAGTGTCCGATCTAATGGTTATTCTCCGTCTCTGTGCGTCTCTCAGGTGCTCAGATCAGCTGTTTTTCTCCCTCAAACTTCTCCTGGAGGCAGGCAGCCTATGTGGATTCATACTGCTGGGCAGCTGTTCACACATACACTCTACATCTGTGGCTGCACAAGGTACACACACACACACACACACACAAAGGGGGGTACATTTTTTATTTTATTAGGTTAGCAGTGATGGTTAGCACTCAGTGGGGTTACATGGCACTGAAAGGATCGGATTATTGGCTAAATTACAATAAGACTGAGTTGCTCCTTACTTGAGCAAGGGTAAATCTCCTTGGATATATGGCGGTGAATGAATGGGATCAGAGGCACAAAGCGTGTCATACCCCGGTATGATAGGTGGTGCTGTACCCATTCCAACTGTTGCTAATAGAGCCACTTCCTGTTGACCTCTTCACCACCAACAACAAACTCAGGCATTCGACATTTGGTCTGTGATGAGCTGCTTGTTGCACAAACGCGATGCACAACGGAGCATTCTCCATCGCGTTGTTTCTTTCTTTCTTTCTGACGGCGACAACAACAGGAATATCGTCTCTTCCGACCTCCGGTTCACGACCCCGGAAAAAAATCTCGATCATGCGCAGAACGCAAAGTCTAATTCACCACAAGCCTCACAGCAAGAAGATTCCTGGTTTGAATCCTTCTTCCCAGCTTCTCGAGATCGAAGTTGGATTAAATCTGTTGAAAATATGGCTAAATGATTATGACCAAAATAATAATCACAATTACTTGGATCAATATTGAGATCACGCTGGTTTGATGTTGGACACGTTAACAACTACTGGACTGTTTTTCTTGGCCTTCATTTAGTCGCCATCCTGCAGTTTGTGGTGCGTTTTCAGGGGGTTGGATAAGTTGGTTGTGTTGCCACGGCGCTCTTTGCATCTGATCTGTTCTTGGTTGACATCACTCGCCCTAAATCCGGTGTTTGGTTCTTGTTTCTGGTCATGAATCAGCTGTGATTGGCACATGCAGTCTGCTTTCCTTTCAGATAGTAAAATGTGATTAATTGTGCGGCTCTGACAGAAAATGAATGGATGATTGTATTACAATGAATTAGACTTTATCTTTAAAGTGCTTTGAGATAACGTTTGTTGTGATTTGGCGCTTTATAAATAAAACTGAACTGAACTGAATTAAATTAAACCACTCAAGTGTTTAGCTGAAGATGATAGAAGTTCTACCTTTCTGAAAAATCTCAATAATAAGACACTTTCAGTTTTACTCCATTACTGAGTTGTGTGATACACTGGTGACATAAGTAGAAACTGAGATGGGTTTACAGCGTCACTGGAAGTCTGAGATGTCGTGTTGTACAATCTCGAGTTGTAATTATGAGAAAGCACATTTCCAGTTCTGCGTTGGTGGCTTTTGTTTGCGTGATTTTTAGGGTGTGGCAGAGAATATTTCTCATAATCTGGGCGTGTGCGCCTCTTTACGTTCCTAAACTCCGGCCTTCAAAGCATCTGTACGCTGAATCAAATGTTGAAACTGAAACATTTTTATTGTGCTTTAAAAAAAATAGATTTGAAAAATTTGAATTTGATGTGAGCAACATTTCAATAAAGTTGGGACCGGAGCATATTGACGACCTCTATTGACGGCTTTGTGAGGAGATCGTTTGCAGGATTTCAGCTGCAGGAACTGGAGTCAAGTTAAGTCGCTTTTAAATCAGCTGCAGATGCAAAGTGCTTCCAACAACCATAAAAATAACAATGACATCATAGAAATTACAGTAAAATATCTGCTGGGATGAAAAAATTGCTCAAGTAGAAAGGAAGGCTGAGAAGAAGCGATCACCCGTGGGAGCAGCTCTGGTTCGGGTTGGGATGCCACCTGGTCGCCTTCCTTTGGAGGTTTTTCAGGCACATCCAGACCCCGAACATGCTGGAGGGATTACATGTCCCACCAGGCCTGGGAACGCCTCGGGATCCCCCAGGAGGAGCTGGAGTGTGTCGCTGAGGGGAGAGTTGTCTGGGATTTCCTCCTGGAGCCTCTGCGACCCGACCCGACCTCGGATAAGTGAAAGATAGTCAATGGATGGATGGATAATGACACACTTTTAACCACATGTGTGAGTTGTAAATGAAGACCGAGAGAGTCTCAGTTTTAGATACCCTGACAACCTCGGAGGATTTGGTTAAATTTGCATTCTTACTTTCACATCTCAACCAGACAAAATCTGACCACTTGGTCCAGTTTTACCTAAAGTAAAAGTAATTATTTCCATTTGTCGTAAACTGTAGACTAAATCACTCCATTCATTTATGTTTGGTGCATCATTCTTGAGCCACCGTCTTCTTCCACCTGACAAATATTTATCCTTCTTTGTATATTTAAGCTCTTTTAGATCTCCCAAATGCCCAAACTCTTAATGAGCAGTTTCTCAGTCACTGCTATATTGCTGGATTATGTGCATGTGTAGCCTCGTCTGTCTTTACTTCTGAAAGACTCGGCCTCTCTGTGTTGTTGTTTTAATTTTCAATCATGTTGCTGACCGGTTAAATTCAGTCAGTGTTTGTCTTTAGTTGGGATTTCTGACATGTTTTAGTGGATTTTATGTTTTCTGTCCGGCTGCTAAACAAATTTACCTAAAACCTTTTTAATGTTATGCTCGGCTTCCAGACTTTATTTTAATTCACGGTTGTACTTAATCAAACGGGCTGTAGGGTTTTACTTTAGATTTTAAGTTCAAGACGGATCATTTATAAGAATGTGATCGCGGACATCTTTTTAGTGAGTTTCTTCTTCATCTACACCGGTGTTTTTGTCACTGAGTATGAAGTCACTTCCTCACATTTTTCACCATTTTCTGTACGCATTGAATTAAATATACCACTGATGTTCTGATTGCTGTATCAGATAAGCGCACCGTGGGAACAAAGCTGCTTCGAAATGCTTTTTACACCTCCTGTGAAGAAACGAATTTACAAATAAATCCTGATGTCAAAGACACATTGATCAAATGCAAACTGAAAATGGCTGAATATGAATGGAAATGTTGCTTTGACTTATCTTGTTGTGGACCGCCGTCCTCTCTCTCGTCTGCTCAGTTCTTTCCTTACGTCCTGCTGTTGGTGGCGGTGCTGATGTACACCCCGGCGCTCTTCTGGAGATTTTCTGTGGCGCCCCTCCTGCAGTCGGACCTCGGCTTCATCGTGGAGGAGTTGGACCGGTGTTACAACCGCGCCGTCACTTTGGCCAAACGCATGGCGGCCTCAGGACTGCTCACCTCAGACAGGTACCATTCACCTGCTGTGAACGTGATCTCAGATCCAACCAGCTGGACCTTTGGACCAGTAAAATTATAAATATGTCCCGAGGCAGCTCAGTTTTACTTTCACGCATTTCTGCAGCTTTACACTTCCTTCTTACAGTCAAAGCAGCTCTATTTATTACTCTATAAATCTCTAATAATTCCTGAAATCTGCCTTTTACTCACTTGTGGAAACCTTCATTAAATGTGTATATTTATTTTTTGTGTTTTATGAAACATAAAACATTTTAGGTGATAACCTCAAAAATACAAATAAGAAGCAGAATCAGTCATTAGATTAAGCTAATTTTTAGCTATTTGACACAATTCTTTGGTCAAAGTACCTGTTTTGACCCCTCTTTATTTACAGTAAAAGTAAAGTCGGTTAAATGAGGAACTTTCAAACAAAATGGAACAAAAGAAAATGCCATGATTGTTTTTTGGGGAGTTTTACACCTGCTGGTGACTTCAAACACCCCGATAAAAGGTCATTTTTACATGATATGTCCCCTTTAAAGACTAATAGGTAATTCATGATATAAGTTTTATTCTGTATTGTACAGCATCTTTAATGGTTACTTTTAAACTTAATGAAACCTCTGGAAGTTTCTGAATAATCATTTGTGACTTCATCCTGCACAGGTTTGTCTTTACCTTTTAAAATTGGGAAATTATTCATATCTTTGCATCATTGTTGTTTTCAAAACTAAACATGAGTGGAAACTACAGTTAGAGTTGAAGGCAAAGTGATAAATGTGTTCTTGTTTGTTTTGCAGAAGTAGTGAAACCAAACATTTAAACCACAGACACGTGGTGATTTATGTTTCCAGGACTCATTACAAAGCTGTATTTCTATTGAACAGCAGATGATTTATTAGATCAGGCTAATCAATAAAAGTACTTCACGTCACCTGCTTCTTCTTCTGTTTAGTATTTGCCATCAATTCATGAAGAGCTCCTTCCTCCACATGAAGAGCAGCTTTTTGGAAACTTTTTGTGATTTAAAACCTTTTCTGATCAAATGCAAAACTAAATCTTCCACCTATCGTAACTGTTCGTATTTGTAAAAATGAGGAAAAAGAATCAGGATCTGATGAATGATGTCGACTTTTCTTTCTCCGTCTTTGACCAGCGACCCCACTGAAGGCTGCTTCAATTACCCGCTGGTGGAGAAGTTTCTGATGACCAAGCGCTGCTCGCGGGTGCTGCTGTTTTACTACCTGCTGTGCCGCAGCCTGAATCTGGTCACCCTGCTGTGCACCTGCATCTATCTGGGTTACTACCTGCATCCGGCCTCCGTCACCGACGAGTTTAGCTGCCAGCTGCGCGTCGGCCTGCTCGCCTCTGACCCCAGTGTCCCCGAGAAGGTTCAGTGCAAGCTCATCGCCGTGGGAGTCTTTTCTGTGCTGAGGTAATTTTACATGCAGTGTGGTAACGATAGAAAACAGACTGTGGAGCAATCTGTACATCAAAGGCACTTTGACACCTTTTAGAATTAAAAACGGAAAAAAAAGCAAAAGTAAATCATGTTGGTCAGGACTTTAACTGTGAATGATGCCAAACTGCGGTCTGGCTTCTTTTTTCTTTCCAGTTTTGTCAACTTGGTTGTTTTCATTGGACTGATGCCAGTAGTGATCTATGCCAGTCTCCGCCCCCTCTTCTGCCACGGATACACCCGCTTCCTGGAAACCTACCAATCGTTGCCCACTGTGAGCGTCTTGCCCAGCCCCAGCGGCCAATGGGACGATCTCTCCCTGTACCTGCTCTTCCTGGAGGAGAACATCAGCGAGCTGAAGTCGTACAAATACATGAAGGTGTGTTTATCAGAATCTGTCATCACTTCTTGTTTACTATATTGTGCACTTTAAGTTTTGCCAGTTTATTTGAAGAGGAAACATAATCTTTTGTGCTGTTAAGAATTCCTTAAATGGGCGCTGGCAGGTTAAATTTTGTAATCAGTATTAATTAAGGCCCCTCTCATCTTTGAAAGCTTTTTGTCCTTCTCTGATCGTAACTGAGAGTCCGGTGAACACTGTGGGATTATCAGCTGTTTCCAATGAAAGATGACCAACTCAGTCATGTCTTTGATTCAGTTCAATTCACTCCAGTTTTATTTATAAATAACAGCAAATGTCATCTCAGAGCACTTCAAAGATACAGTCCAATTCAAGCCAATTATAATCCAGTTCATTTTAATCCAATCATAATCAATTGAAATTAATTTTTGATGCATATTTTTAGCCTCTAGAACAGGAATGCATGTTGTGTGTTTATATGCTAAATGTTTCGCCTCTGACTTCTCCTTCCAATCGTGCACGTTTCCCGCCCGCAGGTTTTGGAGATGTTGAGGAGACGAGGCGAATGCTCCGAAGAAAACTTCGACGCCATCGGCCTGCTGCAGACTCTCTGCCTGGTGAAGATGGACGCCGTGGACGGGGGCAAAGCCGCGGCGAGGCTGGATCAAGTAAAAACGAATGCGGCTGATGCAGCTGTCAACGACGGAGCCGCAAAAAACAGTCCAAAGTCGGCCGCTAGAAACAACACACACATGGAAACGGAGATGAAAGGTGAGAAGTGTTGCAAATCATCACTGTGGACTGACATTGTGGTGTCTGTGTGCACATTAGGAGTTATCAGAAACTGGCTATTTCCTTATAATTTACTGTTATATTCGTTTTTGTAAGTTAATTCCAGTCTGAATGCTCTTTTTGAGCTTTTCAGATAAGCTTTTAGATAAATCATACATACGTTTGCTATCATGTACGTATAAATGAGAAGAAACGTGTTGTTCAATGAGTAAACAGTGTTTGGTCAGGATCTAAACTAACACTGTGCAGATTTTGAAGTCTACAGGGAGCAGCTTTATGTTTTACTGATAAACAAAGTTACAAATAATGAAGGCCAGTACGACACGTTTATTTTCAGAGATCAGTCCGTTGCTGCCGGCAAACAGCGTTGAGACGAGCAGCAGAACCGATGAGGGCGGGACTCTTCGGCAGCGAGCGATGTGATTGGCTACGGTGTGTGACCTCACTGTGCAGACGGAAAGATACAGATGATGCATTAAAGCATCAAAGGACAAGGAGGACATGATTTAAAAAAAAAAAAAAAAAAAAAAAAAGACCTGACAACTTGAAGAAGTCAAAAGACTAAAAGCTGACATTGGTACAGATTTCACTTTCAACTCTGGATGTTTTTGTGACCGTGAAAACACAAAGATGCATCGAGACGGGCCATGTGAATCATAGAATAAGAAACGACGTACCTGTAAACTGAAGGTCGCTCTCGAAAACTAATCATCTCAGTGTTCTGATGTGAAACATGTTTACAAAGCTGTCAGGAGTCTGTCTGCCTCACAAACCCAGTAGTTAGACAGAGCCCATGCAAGGTGAGGAGATAAACCCCACGAAAGAGGAACACTCATTTGAAATGGAGGTCAGACATCGCCTTGCTTATGAGGTTCCATTTGTGCCAAGAATATGTTCACATGCACACTATTACAAAACATTTGTCCATGTTTAAGTAGCTTTTAACAGAACTTCACTTGTGGCAAAACTACATTAACTATGTAGTTTGCTAACCTGACCAAAACATTTGACTGTGTTGGTACTTTTGTAGTCTTCTTGGACACTTTGTCCTCATGATTGTCGTCCCGGTACATCGTTCCATTGCGTTATTATATCATGTGGTTATGAAAGTTGTCCTGCATTCAGGGCTGTAGCTTACGAAATACAAACTAGCATAAATGGCTCCATAAATAAGTCAATTTGATCATAAATAACACAAAAATAACAAGAATTTTATTTAGACAACAATAAATAAATGAAATATAGAATCTTTTACTTTATTTTGTGTTTATCTACCCAATTAATCACTTATATTTATCTTTTTACATTCAGTTTGTAGTTCAGGTTCATTCATAATCATTTGTTTTATCAATGATTATTTACACAAAGAACGGGAGAATAATTAGATTAATATAGATCTAAAGGATGGGAACAACAGTGAAAATGAAATGCCTACAACAATGTGCTCAGGGAAATAAGTAGAGAAAATATGCAAAGACAGGATAAATACAAGGATTAAAATGAATATATAATTAAAAAGGAACTATTGGATAAAATAGACACAAAAAATAATTAATTAAGTCCAAGTGTAAACTAAAGCTGAATTGACACTGTCGGTTGTTTTGTCAGGTTGACAACCAACAATGATAACGTAGTTATGCCACAACTGAAGTTCTGCTCGAAGTTACTTAAACAACGGCCGAACGTTTTGTCACATGTGGACATCTTTTTGGCTCAAATGGAGCTTCATTCGATCAGATTTCAGCTGCGTTTGTGGTTGAATCTTTGCTGCAGCATCTGCAGCTGTGAGAAACTGACAAATTAACGCCCCGCTGCTGCTTTAAGAGGATTCAGAGACGTATTCTTTAAAACACACAATGCTGTCTCTTATAATGTGAGTCAGAGGAAAAAGACGCACGGGAACACAACAAACTACTATTTCCTCTTTCACAGTCGTTACTTTATACAGTTTGCCTGATGAGATTATAGGACTTTGTGAGACTACCTGCTTGCTGCCTAAACCTAAACGTGTCGGTGGAGAGAGTTTTGGCTAGAAGAGGAAATTATTTACTCCAAAAAACAATAAGAAAAGCAACGACTTAAAATAAAACCTTAAATTCAACTTGTAGTATGAAATTGGTAAAAAAAAAAAAAAGTTTTTCACTTGCACTGACTTTGTGGGAGATTTGAGATTATTTCATTTCAAGACGAAGCCACTTGCGCTGTGGTTTGGGAAGTGAAACGAGCACCAGCTAAAACACGAGCCCAAAGGACGTCGCTTTGTGGCTTCAGGCGTAATGTTCTCAGTTTTTGCAGAAATAATATGAATTTCTAAGCTGTCTTTTATGCTGAAGAAGTGGATAATTTTCTAATGTGTAGCTCCGCTGTTTGTTCTTTAGAAGTAGAGATGCATGAAGCTTTCTTTTAGTGTAGCATTTATCTGTTTAAAATAAGGCAAAATGGTTTACAAATGGAGGAATTCTCCCAAATGTCAGCAGTTTTAGCCTTTAGCTTTAATCACTTTTTGGGATGTTTAGATTTCTCAGGACATTCTTTTTGAGGATTCTCAGGAATAGAAATGTCTCTTCTTCTCCCTGTTCAACATTTTCATGAATTTTTCTTCTATTTGTGCCACATTAGTGTCTTATGTATATTTTTTATATATATGATGGCATACAAAGTGTTATTGGGTCTGTTTTCTGTGCACTCGTAAAAACAAGCTTTTGTGATGTTGCTGAGTTGTTTAACGTTTAATGGCTGCTAGTTGTAGTCTGAATTTCTAAAGAATAAACATGGTGGACATGCAGTTGAATTATCTCTGAGTGATATAATAAACATGATAAAAATAAGACAAATGAAAGTAAAAGAAAATAAATACCATGCAGGTAAAGCAAGAAATAATTTTAAAAAAATTGTCATAAAAAGATGATAAATTGCATGTAATAAAACAACAATTGTTTTAGAGACCAGAGGCCACAGAGCTGATGTCAGTCCAGATGAAGCTCTGAGGATTGATAGCAAAGCTTTACCTGAAGATCCAGGCTGCCTGGGAGGGTCATAGCGGACCAGAAGATCTTAGATGTGCTTTGGTGCTAAACCATTTAAAGCTTTATAGACTAACAACAGTTTTTCAGAACGTTATTTGTACTTTAAGATGTTTTGAGCTGGTAAACGTGGACAAAAACGTTATAATTTTCCATGAGAGATGACAGTATTTCCATAAGTTACTGTTTTTTGTAAAAAAAAAAAAGAGAAGAATTTTTTTGTTACCTTAATCATCCAACAGGGGTTCCTATTTATTCTGGTTACGTCAGCTCTGATGTCAAGAGACGGTTGGTATGGAATTTATTCTTTTTTTTATTTTATTTTTTAATGTTGTTGTATTTCCTTGTACCCTGCATATATGTGCACTTAATTATCTGTTGGCTTTATTATTCCTCATTGCCGTGGGTTCCAGTTCAAAGAAGCAGGAGGAAGTTGGAGAGCAAACTGCAACAAAACAACATGAGGGAGGTGTGGAGTGGTCTGAGAACCATCAGTGGTCATGAAAAAGAGTGACCAGCAGGATGGAAGGAGACCAATGAGTTCAGGTTTGATGAGATGGCCTCTGCCCACCCTCCCCACAGCTCCTCTCATGACTCCCCTCCCCCGACACACTCACCTTTGTCCACCCCCGCCCCCTCATCACCATCCACCTATAAGATAAGGTTTTATCTTATCTTTAGTCTGCATCTGTGTTCCAAATCTTCATTAAATGATATTACAGAACTCATAGTTACAGCAGCAGTTTTATTGAACAAAATGCATGAAATTGGGAACTTTAAAATAAACTATAGTGTTATACAAAGTGTCATTAAACCTGACCAAGAACGAAAAGTCAAATCTTTTCACGTGTATAAAAATTTAAACTATTTGCAATTACTATGTACATATAATTTCTATATGTACACTGAGTTAGTACAGAACATTTACATCTCAGTCCTCCAATCTTTTGTGTCCCTGTGTTGGTTTGGCACAGAGTGGAATATTTTGCACCCTTGACAATTTGGCTCCAACTTCTAATAGGGGCCCCTGGTGCTTGTACTGCGTAGCTCTCGCCCAGGCTGAATGACCGCCGGTGCTGTGCAACATGCCGGTGGTGTGTGTAGCAGGCGGCGTGGACAGTTGGAGGAGCCGTTGCAGGCGTATCGGCCGGCTTAGGGATCACCTGACGGGCAGGCTTTGTGGTCTGTGTGGAGGGGCCTGCAATCGCAGAGGCAGCTGCTGATACGGAAGGGGAGGGCAAAGGGCTGGTGATAGCACAGGTGATGGGAAGGACTAACATAGAGGGACCAGCTATCACAGGAGTCACCAGATTGGCAGCTAATTTGGGTCGTGCAGAGGGCCCTGCAGTCTTAAGGGCTGCTGAGGATGCAGACAGGGACGGTGCAGGCCTGGTGATGGTCGAGGCGGTGGGGTTTTTTTCTCATTTGAAGGGGCATCATTACGTCCGACCTTCCCTTCAAAACCTTTGTCCCGGCAATGCTCGGTGTGGGCCAGATGTGGAGCGCAGCATTCAGCACAGCGTCACAGGCCTCCCCGTCACTCTCGTAAGCTTCGTTCGGCTCATCTGGATCATGCTGCCCAGGCTGAAGCACCTCCTCCGCTGGATCCGGCCCATCGTTCACAATGTCCGCAAGAGAAAAGAGGCTCGATTCTCCTGCACTCTGGCTAAACAGGTATTCCAACCCGAGCAGCTCATTAGAGGGGACATCAGCAGTCTCTCCGAACAGCTGCCGGCAGCGGGTGTTGAGGCGGTCGATAAGCGGTGCGGAGTAGATTCTTTGTCACAATAAAACACATGAGATTACTCACAGTGACACGTGTGTGACATTTTTATAAATATCCACACTACACCTGTGTACCTGGGATCATGTTGGGCAAAGCTTTGTGGAATCCTTCCAAGCTGTTGTTGCCACGCAGGCATTTGTAGTAGGGCACATGCACTTTGTTGATGGTCGTTGTACGCGCCACCCTGTACATATTGATGTCTGGAGGATCCTGGATGCACTCCAGGTGTCGCTGCTGCGCCGCCCACATCTCATCAATGGCCGCTGCAAATACAAATGACATACAGACACACATACCGATTGTTATGTACACTTTTTTTATGCCACACAACTAGTATTAATGATGTTGTAACTTTAAGTGTCAGGTCTTTTTCATACCAGGTGTCTTGAAGAGGCTGACTCCACTCTTATCCAGCCCCGCGGGACCTTTCAGTTCCTCAATGGCCAGGTCGGTGAGCCTAAACATTACCTGCGCCCCTTGCGTGACCCTTCGCACGTGACGTTTCAGCTGCTCCCTGGAAATAAAAAGGCGGACGACGTCCTCATCTGTCACAGCATTCAGAGCTGTCGGGTCCTTGGCTCTGACAGCCTTGATGAGGAGCTCCAGGTCTGCGCGGTTGTACGCCAGCACCGCCCCAGCAAGTGCAGACTTGAACACTGCGTACTTGGAGTGAGACTCTGTGCGGACGGCTGCATCGAAACGGTGAATCCAGTGAAAGATGTCCAGACGCACAACCGTTCCACTGTCCACCCAAGACCAGAACAGAGTCTCCACAGCTGTTGGGCCCTGTGCACGGCAACAGCCACGGTCCACATACAGGATGCTGGGGACGGGTTGGTTGGCCAGCCGAAACCTCTCCATTACTCCACGGCACATAGGCTCCAGCTTCTCCGTGGACTCCTCACAGGTCAGCACAAAAGTCACTATCTGGGAGTACTCATTTCCAATGCTGGTGAGCCACTCAGCTGAGCAGTGACCCTCACCAGACAGCTTCTTCACTACCTAAAAAACATTTGGAGTTTGCATCCCAACTTAATTGCTTGTTCTTTTATAATTTAACTGTGCACGATTGTATGTTTATAATAGAAAATATGTTCCGTATGCCACAATCTATGATAGCGTTTTGATTTACATACTTTCTTGGTGGAATCCATTTTTAGCACTGTGCCAAAAGTGGAGAGGATCTGCCCCCTGTTGTCCCGCACGTTGTTGGCCTCTGCCAGCAGGAAGGCGTGGCGCAGGAGCCGTGCAGACGGGAGTTGGAGGTGGAGCCTGAAATGTGTGGCCTCCTGCAGAAACAATCTCTCCAGCTTTCACAAAGGTCATAAGGAGTGTGGTGTACAGGTCTTTACACTGAAGGTGCATCTCCATGTGGTTATCCTGTATCTACGGTCCCTCAGAAGACGCACAACATTCTTGACCACACCACGCCTGTTAGTGGAGGCAAAATTGGTATGTTTAGGTCGGTTTGAGTCGCCTCTTTGCAGACTGACACGTGCACATATGATGCTGAGCGCACTCACTTGCTAGTGAGGACGGCAGGGAACACAGCTTGATGTGCCTCGCTCAGTTGTGCTAATATAGCGGGATGCCATGCGAGCCACCGACCTGTTGTACCACCTTTTCCACTCCTGGCTGACTTTGTGCAAGGCCCACAGCACAGGACCTCCGTCAGCATTTGTGTACCAGTTGGATGACGTACCTGGAGTACATATCAGGGAACAATATATAAAATTTAAAATAAAGATGATTTTCAAAATACTTTTCCTTATACATGTTTAGATACAATGTAATCATTATTCAACCATAATGTTTTTACTCTAACACACAACTGAAATGAGTTACGAGGACACTTCAGGCAACATCTCCAGACTCCTACAGGGCGCCATGCAAAGACACGGCGGAAAAACAGGTGTGGTGCAGGCAGACAATCAATCAGAGAGCCAAACTGTCTACGTCTAGACTCTAGCCCAATCAGAGAGCCAAACTGTCTACGTTCAGTGTAGACTCTAGCCCAATCAGAGAGCCAAACTGTCTACGGCTAGACTCTAGCCCAATCAGAGAGCCAAACTGTCTACGTTCAGTGTAGACTCTAGCCCAATCAGAGAGCCAAACTGTCTACGGCTAGACTCTAGCCCAATCAGAGAGCCAAACTGTCTACGTTCAGTGTAGACTCTAGCCCAATCAGAGAGCCAAACTGTCTACGTTCAGTGTAGACTCTAGCCCAATCAGAGAGCCAAACTATCTACGGCTAGACTCTAGCCCAATCAGAGAGCCAAACTATCTACGGGTAGACTCTAGCCCAATCAGAGAGCCAAACTGTCTACATTCAGTGCGTTCAGTGTAGACTCTAGCCCAATCAGAGAGCCAAACTGTCTACGGCTAGACTCTAGCCCAATCAGAGAGCCAAACTGTCTAGTTCAGTGTAGACTCTAGCCCAATCAGAGAGCCAAACTGTCTACGTTCAGTGTAGACTCTAGCCCAATCAGAGAGCCAAACTGTCTACGTTCAGTGTAGACTCTAGCCCAATCAGAGAGCCAAACTGTCTACGTTCAGTGTAGACTCTAGCCCAATCAGAGAGCCAAACTGTCTACGTTCAGTATAGATTCTAGCCCAATCAGAGAGCCAAACTATCTACGGGTAGACTCTAGCCCAATCAGAAAGCCAAATTGTCTACGTTCAGTGTAGACTCTAGCCCAATCAGAGAGCCAAACTGTCTACGTTCAGTGTAGACTCTAGCCCAATCAGAGAGCCAAACTGTCTACGTTCAGTGTAGACTCTAGCCCAATCAGAGAGCCAAACTATCTACGGGTAGACTCTAGCCCAATCAGAAAGCCAAACTGTCTACGTTCAGTGTAGACTCTAGCCCAATCAGAGAGCCAAACTGTCTACGGCTAGACTCTAGCCCAATCAGAGAGCCAAACTGTCTAGTTCAGTGTAGACTCTAGCCCAATCAGAGAGCCAAACTGTCCACGTTCAGCCGGCCAACGTAGACTACCAATCAAATGTATGGGATGCAAATTAGCAATCAACGTACGCTGTAAGCTGTAAATATCTCCGCGTTGCACCATGGGTGTTTTGTTTAATCAACGCTATAAAGTTTATTTTTAGCAAAAAAATATATATAGGTTAAGACAGAGAATGTCTAATGGACATTAGATGTCTAATGGTCCGTAGACGGGCTCTGATTAAGATTAAGATCAGACCCTTGCTATCTGTGATTGGCTCACCTTCTGTAGCGCTATGCCTGGCTTGTTGTTGCCGGGTTGGTTGCTAAAAGTGCTGTTAGCGGTAAAACAGCTCGTCAACAGGGGCTGAGCGAAGTTTCAGTGCTCTGAGGAGGTTGAAAACATGGCTCGGGATAACAATGACGCAGGCACGGTTGAACCATGATGCTGTCCGCCATATCCACTAGGACAGGTTGGATAGCATTAACATAAAACAAATATGCCAGCAGTTTGTCTGCGTCACTGACCGGCGTCGCCATGCATTTGGCTCATTCATACAAGATTTGGCTAGTTAATAGGCTGAAAGCTACAAACTTAATAGTTTTTCAGGAAAAAGTGAGCCGTGGAAAAGTGTTTTTCATGTGACAGTTTATGTCTTTATTTTTAATAAATGTTTGCTGGACCTTAATCTTTTGACTGCTGGTGTTTTATTTGTGTGGGAACTGTGCAGAGCTAATAAATGCTTGTTGGTAATGCTAAATAGTCATCCGACTACATTTTTAAAAAATTGTACATTTCCACTTTTATTGTTCACACTTTTCACACTTATATTTGCAGTGTGCACTTTCAAAACTTCATCAGTTAATATTTTATACAAAATGCACCAAACTCATCAACTTACAGATCCTAAAATTTCAGAAACGCGTGTAATAATAAAACATCTTACTGTGGGAATGTCTGCCTGGGCCTGAGATATTGTTGAGTCACCAGAAACTTGAGTGACTTGCATAAAAAAATCAATTCTCAATCTTGCCATTATGGTTTATTAAAAAAATCAGATAGGATTTGCCATTATTCACAGAATTGGTTAAAATGCAGAAAATTGCATCTGCAGCTATCAGTTCCACTAATTTTTTGAGTAGCGAGAGTGGGACTCGCACCGCCAATCTTCTGGTTATTGGACGACCGACTGAGTCACGACCGCCCTTATATATACAGCATGGCTATATTTGTATCGTTTTCCTGTCTACTTTGTGAATGTCACATCAACAGATAAAGTTTTTAATAACATGGAAGTCGAGTGACACCAGCGACAATGCACAAGCGCTCTTTTTTTAATGTTTTTTTTTTAATGATTTTATTGCCTTCTTGTGATTTTATGTATAGCACTATAGCTGTATAGCACTTTGAATTGCCTTGTGTTCGAATTGTGCTCTACAAATAAAATTGCTTTGCCTCTTTCGAGCTGCAACTCGGTCAAGTGCGTCTGGTAGAGACACCCCGCCGCCGCCAGGAGGAGGGACACGGGCACCGCTCGCACTCAGTACAAGTACCAAAACCTTTGCTGGTGTACTTCTTCTGAACTCAATTATTGACAAAACTCACTGTTGTCTTTGTCTCTCTGCAACACAGTGAGGGGACATGCCCCCCCAACCCAACCCACCCCAACCCACCCCACCGCACCGCAGATAACAGGCAGGATTTGAACCAGCTGCTGCATCACAGGCATGTTATGGTCTCTGTGAAACTCACCACGCCACTTTCCCACTTGATGTTTTTGGAGTGCTTTTCAAATTGTATTTTTTGTGTTGGACCTGAAACTTCACTGAGTCATAAGTTTTAATCCCAGGAGCCCTGGAGTTCAAAACATTCTCCAAACAGTCTGAGCTATTCTTCCAGACACTCAGATGTGTTATCCTGCAGCTCTTCTCTCTGGACTTTGACCTATAAAATACATAAACACATCACCTTACATTCATGATTTTTAATAATTTCATGTTATTGAACTCAGTTAGGAACCTTTCTATGCAGAAAAACGATTCGACTGAACCCTTTGCTCTGATTTTTTTCAGCAAATATCATCTTCCACCGTCAGCACTAGCTCTGTGAAGAATGTTTGCTGCAATTCCTCCTTCACCATCCTGTATTATGTGTTACTAAGAACAGCAAATGAATAAGTAAAGTAAGTAAATAAGATCTTATATGTGTCCAATGAATCCTGACCGTGTCAAAACCAGTCAAACTTCTGCTTAGTTCAGGTTAAGTTGAAGGTTTAGCCAGTTGTGTTATTTATTTAGTTATGTGGATGGCTACAATATTTACATTTATCAGAACTAGAATTAAGTATCCTCCAGTTAATGATTTATAAATAATTTATTCTGTTAGTTAAAGTGTAAATTAGATAGACTAACCAACATAATTCCCTGTAGTTTGGCGAACAGAAACCAGTTAAACCAGCTTTGGTTCTGAACCAGAACATTTACATTTGCTGATAGAGAATATATATTGATCAAAATAAGTTTTTTATGATTGTAAAATCTTTATTATTTATTCTGTTTATTTCGAAAATAAATCATTTTCACAACCTGTTTGGCATATAGACGATGTTATACCAGGTCCAGTTAACAAAACACGATATTTAAACTGGTTACAATCTGGACAGGATTATCCTAAACATTGTAAAACTTTGTAAAAGCTACAAATATTGTTTATATTGAATTTAAGGGGCTCGTGATAATTTTATTATTTAGACCTCCTTGAGTTAATTACTTGTACAATGTTAATATCGATCTGTTTGCTGAGCGATAAGTTTGTGTCGGATCAGAGTTTGAGGTGTGTAGTTATCTCTGTTCTCCATTAGAGGCCGCTGGAGGAGCTCAGTCCCGAGTCTGTGTCGTAAAAAGTATTATTTACCTCAATAACACAGGCTAATTCCACTTTATTTGCTAAAACTAAACGACTGTATACGCTGTATTTTCAACATAAAGTGTATAATTTAACGTATTTTTAAAGAAAGTGTTCATTTTTGTTATTCGTACTTCTCCGCTTCCAAGCGTACCACGTGTCCAGGAAGTCACTGAAAGTCTTATTTGGTGACATTAATTAATCTAGTTTACCACAGCAGAACAGCACCAGGCGTAAATAATGTCTATTAAACATTGTTGTCGTTTGTATTTCGACCCCAAACAATGTTGAATTTATTTTTACCTGATTTCTCAAACCGTGAGTTAGAATAACGTTGCGCAGAATCAGATTGTTTCCTCCGACCCTTTTCTGGTATCGCTTCTCGGCCTTTTGGCTAAGATCAAGTGTAGTATCTGTTCTTATCAGTTTAATATCTGATACGTCCCCTACCCGGGGACCATATATTAAATTGATTTTTGGAACAGGGAGATGGAAAAGGGGCTTGCTCCGTCCACTCCACGCATCGATCTGGTATTGCAGTATCTCCAGGAACGGTGCACCCCCCTTACAGTGTGAAAAATAAAACTGAATTAATATAGGCATAAGTTTAGTGTTATAATAGCTTCTATACTATAAAGCAACGTTATTGAACTTCATTTAAGCATTATGATTAAATATTGTAACCGTATGTGTGCAGCTCAAATCATTAAGAAATGATTACTGTGTTCACTTTTCTTCCCACATTTAATAAGAATAAAATACATCAACTGAAATTAGGGTTCACTGCTTTAATTCAATGTACAAAAGTGAACTTCCTGACTCCCCTGAAGTGGTTCTGCGGTCAGAAACACAGCATTTCACAGACTCTCAGTACATTTAGATACTGTCAGATGGCAGTTTGTTAGCTAAACTTAGCTGTGATGTTAATCACAGTAACGTGTATTTAGAGTTTACATCAGGACCCTGTTTTATGGCTCATTGTTCGTCACATGGTTGAATCCTGCAGTTACCTCTGTTCTCCACCAGGGGCCGACAGAGCTCTTTAAATGGTTTTACAGCCTAACAAACAGCTCAGTGACTTTCACTTCATCATTTTTATAAAAGATGAAGATCAACACTCTAAACAGATTATAAGTAAAACGTGGTTTTAAGCCCCAGCTTTCACTCAGCATCAACTTTGTTTGAACCTGCTATTAGTCGACTGGTAACGTAGTTGTGGGTGAAAGTTTGCTCAACAAACCGGCAAAACCGAGAGAACAAGGAGCAGCTGACAAGGACACGAAGGTGAGTGAGACAAAAATATCAGAAGCCGGTTATTATGTAATGATGTGTAATGTAAAGATAACTATTTGCTGAACCACTTTTCAGCAAAAAAATAAATAAATAAATCCCATTATAATCATCCAAGTGCAGTTCCCACTCCAGAACAATAGGTGGCAGTGTGAGCATGACCCCTCTCCCGACTGAGTCAGTTTCCCGGCGCCACGAACAAGAAACAGGAAGCACAAAAGAACATGTGATCTGTGTGTTTTTAATTCTTTTTTTCTGCACGTCAGGTGTGAATAAAACAGTTTACGGATGCTGTTTCAGTCAGATTTGGTTCCCATTTGCCGTCTGCAGGAGGACAGATGGATGAAATTTCCTTCAGTTAGCCTTTCGTGCACATATACAGCATTGCATTATGGGAAATAAGAAGTGTGTTTTTCACATAAAATGTACATGTATCAGAGAATGTCTAATACATGTAGACGGGCTCTGCATGTATTAAACTTCCTTTGAACAAACCTGCTTCCTCTTTGTACATATACGTAGAATCCTCCCAGCCTCTGTAGCCTCTGGGTTAGTTAGCTTACAGACTGTTAGCACCATCAGTGTGCTCAGTATGTGTGTGAGTGACTCCCCCCTCAGTGAACTGTACAACTCATACTTACCTGGCAGGGGAGACACCATGATCAGGAAGGTGGTTCACCCAGGGCGAGGCTCAGCCATTGCACACACGGCTGTGCTGACCCCTGCGAATTCCCCAAATGTGGGAATCTCGACTGCATAATTTCTGGTAGTGGGGGACTGCGTTCGCGCTCTCCCCTGATCAACTTGTTCAAAGAAAAATATGTAACTTCTCAGCTAATTTCAAATCTTCAAAATAAAGTAATTATTCACATCAGTCCTTGGTTCTTTTTTAATAGCATCAGATCACAACATATCAGTGTTGTATAAAGTACTGAAATCTCACACTCAAGTAAAAGTAATTATGACTTTGGTAAAAGTCCATGTCACTGCCTGAAATGTTACTTGAGTTAAAGTCTTAAAGTATCCGAAACGTCTTGTATGAGAATTACTGTAAAATTACTGTAAAAATAGATGTACTTAAGTAATGTAATGAAAAGTATAAGTAAAAAGTAAACAAGGCAAATGCAGTTTGAATGACATTTTTTATATTTTGGTCAACTTTGAAGGTCAAATTCACTTAAAATCTACACACAACCAAGTGCAGGCAAAATTTAGACCAGGTTCAGACAGAAAATACAAACTTTGTGAACCTTTAAGTTTTTCTTCTTCAAGTAAGGTCAGTGCTGAAAATGAGGCGTACATTACACCATTAAGAAAAAAATTAAACAAAAGAGGCTGCTACTGTTATTGCCATCATTATAAACAAAATTTAAAGATAAAAAAAATAGGAGAAAACTGAAGCTTATCTGGCATCTGAAGAGGGAGTCCAGTCTGAAAGCCCTTTTGTAAACCTTTCTAAAAAATAAATAAAATAACTCGGTACAGAAAATGCGGCCAACATCACCAAGAAAAAAAGCTGTTAGGATTACTGTACTTCACAAGCTATAGGAGGTGCACACACAAGCGCTCATTATACAAAAGAAAAAAAGAATTGGGAGGGAACTGCAGCTTATCTGGCATCTGAAGAAGAAGACCTTTTTTGTAAAACTACATTAAAACCTAAAAAAGGGGAGTTTCTGTGAGAGAATTTCCACGTCTTTGGGCAGGCATAACATGCATGGGGTCAAAACACTGTTGCAGGTTTTTCTCTCTCTCTCTCTCTCTCTTTTTTTTGTAACGAGGAACTAAACCGAACAATGAAAATGTATTGGAGTAAAAGTATGCAATTAAGTTCGGAAATATAGTGAAGTAAAAGTGAAAGTTGTCAAAAAAAATTTAAACTCGAGGAAAGTACAAAGTATTCCAAAATATACTTAAGTACAGTAGTGAAGTATTTTTACTTCGTTACTATACAACACTGCAACAAATATCATTTAAGCCTCTCCAAAGATATGGTTCAGTTCAAATCGATTATCATTAAAGTTGTGATAATCAAACTCATTCAAATCCAACCAAAATTAAAATGTTAACCAGTTGGTCTTAAAAAGACAAAGTATTCCATAAAGAATAATGTTGAAAAATATTAAAGTTTAGTCCGTAAATAAATGCAGAGACACAGTTTGTAAAAATAGAAAGTGAAGAATTAATGTGTGAAAAAACCTAAAACATATAAAAACACGTGTGAATAATTTGTGTTGAGTCTGTTGAATATGTTACAACAGCCAAGAGTGGAAAAATAAGTATTTCTACTCAATTTAAAGTAGTTTTTCCAATATTTGGACCATGTTTTATGGATTAGATGTTTATTCATGGTTGAATCCTGCAGCTATTTCTGTTCTCCACCAGAGACCGAAAGAGATAGACTGTTTTACAGCCTGACAGATGGAACCATAAATGACTTATTTCTAGTTGTATGAAGACATATTTATCAGTTTTCAGGTTATCAGGAACGATTTGTTGTGGGTTTGATGTGCATTGTGTTAAATTCCTGCTCATAATCAGCCAGCCTTGTTCACACTCCATAACAACAGGAGGCAGCAGGACTGTCAGTATCTCCAACCCGTTACCAAAGAAACAGCAAATGTTTGCAATGATAGCAGAAAGAAGATGTTATCTGTGTTTTCTTCTTATTTTAGAAATAATGTTCCACTGGAGTGACCAACCCAAGTTGGTTAATTTGGAGGAAATTTCATAAATGTCCTCAAAACCAATTTTTCTGAGTGTGCAGACTTCAGGTTTTTTATTTAAGTTTTGTACAAAAAAATAGAGTAAAATGTAACCTCTTTTCAATGCATATTTGGAAAATGCATATTCAAAACTTATTTAAATCTCTTCCAGAAAAACTCTAGCTGTGATTATTTCCTTTAAAACAATTTTTTTTTTAATTTAAAAAGAGCTTTTTATTTGTTTTATTTTATTTTTATTTTTATTTTATTTGTGTATTTTATTTGCATTTTACTGTCCCTGCTTTTGAACCTAATATCTGTCTTTTATCCCACTGTAGCACTTTGAGATTTTATTGTAAATGTAAAGTGCGTTATAAATAAAATGTATTATTATTATTATTATTATTATTAATTGACCATGTGCTTTGTTTTACATTTAAAGCTCATTTAAGATAGCTGTCATTATTATTAGAAAAAAAACTTATATTAATTTTAGTTATAGAGGTAAACAAGCAAAGTTAACATATTGAGAGGTTTCACATAGATTTTTGTGTTAAATTGGAGACAAAACTTCTGTTTGATAATTGGCTACGTGTGTTCAATTTGAGACGTTTGCGCATGCGTACATTGAAACACGTTGGTAACGATGTGAGCTCGGGAGTAACGAGTGATGACTCGAGGACGGTCTTTAGTGAGTTCATGTTTACTTAATATGTTCTATTGTTCTTTTAGGTAAGAACGACTATTGTGTTAATATTTTAGATGGTAACATATCGTTGAGTTTGTTTAATTTTTCGTCGCGCGTTGTGAATGTTTGACGCAGCAGGGCGGTTGAGGTTAGCTAATTAAGCTAATTAAGCTAGCAGCAGTTTAATTAACCTCGACAGTTTGAAGGTGCGGACATTTTCAACAGGTCCATGTTTCTCCGTGTTGACCACTGGCTGAATCTTCGTCTAATAAATTGAATGTTAACTTATTTTCTGAACGACCTCATTATGTTTGCTTTCTGAGAGTGTCGGTTAGTTTTAATTGTTGGACTGGTGGTGGTATTAAGGTTTTAGCTAATTGCCGTTAACAGTACATGTATGTAAGTTATCGTTGGTGTTTGGGTCAAAGTTGTGGAGCTCCTTAAAATTATTTTACGGTTACTTTTTTAAAATAATAGTTTTCAGTTTGACCACCTACAGTACCGAGCAGGTGCGTTTGGGTATTCGCTGAGTAATTAATTAGGGAGCCGAGCATGAAGCGTGTTAGCTCTCTTCTCCATTAGAGGCCACCGCAGGAGCGTTGTCTGTTCAGTCTGTATCGAAAAAACATTATTTTCCCTGAACTGCACACATTCGTCCGACATTATGAAGCTTAACTGAAAGACAATTTACACACAAATATTAACGTAATGCACATATTGTAACTTGTATGTGAGGAAAATGTTATTTTCTGTATTTAAGTTTCGGTGCTTCCTATTGGACTACAGCGTACCACGTGACCAGGAAGCGACGCGAAGCCGCATTTGTTGACATTAGTTAATTCAAATAACTCTATAGTAACAACATCAGCGTAACAGGCGCTACGTTATTCACAGTTACTGTTTGTATTTTGACATAAATCTTGTTGTATTTGATTTGTCAAACCGTGAGTTAGAATAACGTTGCGGAGAATCACTTCGTTTCCTCCGACCCTTTTGTGGTATCGCTTCTCGGCCTTTTGGCTAAGATCAAGTGTAGTATCTGTTCTTATCAGTTTAATATCTGATATGTCCCCTACCCGGGGACCATATATTAAATTGATTTTTGGAATAGGGAGATGGAATAGGGGCTTGCTCCGTCCACTCCACGCATCGACCTGGTATTGCAGTATCTCCAGGAACGGTGCACCCCCCTTACAGTGTGAAAAATAAAAAATAATGTATACAGGTGGATATGAGATATTTAAGTGTGCATGTTGACATGGTTAAATTAATGAGTTCTACTCCAACTCTACTGAACTTTTTGCATTTGATTTGGTATTGTTTAACAATATTTGCCCTAAATCTAAAGTATTTCCAACCAAGCTCTCTGCTTTGCCGGGAGTTTAATTTTTGTTTTGATGCTCTGTTCATGTATATCTCTCCTTATGTTGCTACTCTTCCAAACTTCATCCAGGAAACACTTTGTTGTAGGTGGTGAAGAAGCCGTCTGGGGAGGGCAAGGGCTCGGCTGAGTGGTTCACCAGCATCGGCAACGAGCTCTCCCAGATCGTCAGCTTTGTGCTCACCTGCGAGGAGTCCGTGGAGAAGCTGGGGCCCATGTGGGGTGATGGAGCGGTTCCGCCTCGCAAACCAGCCCGCCCCCCAGATCCTCGACATTGACCACGGCTGCTGCAAAGCACAGGGTCCGACCGCGGTGGAGATCTTGTTCCAGTCCTGGGTGGACGAGGGGATGGTGGTGAGGCTGGACATTTTCCACTGGCTCCACCGCTTTGACGCCGCTCTGTGAACGGAGGCTCACTCCAAGTACGCCTCCTTCAAATCCGCGCTGGTCGGGGCGGTGCTGGCTTACAACCGCGAGGACCTCCAGCTCCTCATCGCTGCCATCAGGGCCAGAGACCCGGCCACCATGGAGGTGGTGAGTGACGAGGACGTGGTCCGGCGGTACGTCTCCCGGGACCAGCTGAAGCACCATGTCCGGCGCGTCACCCTCGGGGCCCAGGAGACGTTTTGCCTGGTCCACCTCCTCATCGAGGACCTGAAGGGTCCAGCAGGGCTTGATGAGAGCGGCGTCAGCCTCTTCAAGTCCCCTGGTAAGAAAAAAAAAAAACACCTCACACACACACACACACACAAACACGCACACACACACACGTGCAAAATGACTACAGCTCAACATGTTTGTGTGTTTACAGCGGCCATTGATGAGATGTGGGCAGCCCAGCAGCGACACCTGGAGTAGTGCTGGGCGGTATACCGGTTCACACCGAATACCGGTTTATAATTTTGTTATGATATGAATTTTTAATATACCGCCATGCCGGTGTATTTGATTACACAACCCCCCGCTGCGTCGCGCGACATTGTTTGAGACGGGACCCTTTTCAGTGTTGTGCTTCTAAACACGCATGTTTACTGTCTATGGGTGCGAGGTGGTAATAAGTACTTGCGTTACGCGAAGGTGAAGGTGGATAGGATAGACATGGAAAGTTCCTGAAATCGAAGCTGCAGAACAAGTAGAACATGCTGACACAGAAGAACTTGTGCCTAAAAAAGGAGCCGTGTCTGTAGTTTGGAAGTTTTTTGGTTTAAAAAAAATCCGACGTCGACCAAACAACCATTTTATGCAAGGGTTGTCGGGCTACAGTTGTCGCTGGAGGTGGCAACACGAGCAATTTGCTCCATCACCTTAGCCGTAAGCATGTCTTAGAACAGCGGTATTCAACTAAAATTTAAAGAGGTCCAGTTAGAGAAAATTTCTTGAAGCAAAGGTCCAGAAGATCATAATGTCTAACTATTTAGTGTGATATATATTTAAGTAGCCAAGTAGTTGTATCAACATCTGCATGTAATCAAAACCTGACGGTTAAATCAAATGAATTTAGTACAATTCTAAAACTTTTTGACATAATTTATTGTCACGTAACATACAACTGAACATGTATGTATGACTGCAGATAAATATGTTCTCGATCATAGCAGGGGCTCCATCTGTGGTTATTGAAACCACTTGTTTTGGCTCTATTCCTCTCTTTGTTAACATCTCCTTTATGGCCAGGTAGATGTCTTCTCCTCTTGTACTGGTCTGAAGGGGAGTGACACCTAACAGGTCTTCACAGAACACTTTCTGGACTGGTCATATTGGGCTCTGAGACCACTTATTTTCTGTGATCTCACTTCAGATTTGAGTGGGTATGTTTGTTCAAAACCTTTATGTTTTGTCTCAAAATGGCGTTTCACATTGGCACTTTTTATAAGTGCCACAGTCTCTGAACATATGAGACACACTGTTTTAATGCTCCCAGTGGGAAGTATGAACAGAAACGATCTGTCCATTCCGGATTAAATGCTCTATTTTCGCTGTCCACTTTTCTTTTTTTGGAGAGCGCCATTTGTTACTTAATTTTCTCTCCCTTTCTCCGTCTCCATCGTCCGTTCCTCTCCCTTTCTCCGTCTCACTCCTGTTCCTCTCCCTTTCTCCGTCTCACTCCTGTTTCTCTCCCTTTCTCCGTCTCACTCCTGTTCCTCTCCCTTTGTCCGTCTCACTCCTGTTTTTCAACTTTCTTCAAGTCAGTCGTCTGTATATCTCCCTTTGTGTTCTCTAACTGTATGCTATCTATCGTCTTTTCATGTGTAACTTCACTCAATCTCTTTTCTGTCTGCACTGTAGGTTCGCAATGTTTACCGCCTGTAATGCACAGACTTGATTGGCTGAGTAGTATCACGTGGGATTGGTCTGTGCGTTTCCACACCAGCTAAACTGCTACCGTAAAGACTACAAAAGCTGCGCCGGTTAAAATGGAAGCGCTCCGTCAGGTTTTATCATAACCTTCTGTTTTTGGCTGGTTAGGTCCGGGTCCGTATGGGACGGCTTTGCGGTCCGGACCCGGACCGCGGTCCGCCAGTTGGTGACCTCTGTCTTAGAATATCAAGAATGCATGAAGTTAAGGTCAGCACCCGCCACATCAGCAGGTAACACGGGGAAAGCAAAAGAAAAGTCGAGCCAAATGTCACTTCAAGACGAAAAGCAAACGGTGGAACGAGATTACAAATTCTATCACTGTCCACGTAGCCAAAGACACGGTCCCGCTGAATACTGTACAGCAGGGGTGTCAAAGTCAAATACACCGAGGGCCAAAAAAACTAATTTGTTACAAGCCGAGGGCCGGACTGGTTCAATGTTTATTAGAACATATTGAAATGATTGCACATTAAACATTTATATAAACATTTTCAACAGGCAAACAGCAAAAAATTAAATTGTTTTTATAAACAATTTAAAAACAACAACAACAACAACAACTGCTTTCAAATAGTATAATAAAAAAATAAATCAAATCAGTTGTATTCTTTCTCATGGCATCTGCAATTTCCGCTGAGCCCATTCAACTGAAAAATAAATATAAATAAATAAATAAAATAAAATAAAATACAAAATCTATGGCACAGAGACAAAACAATACTCCCTTCAAAGAAAAATCACGTCTTGTCGAAACAAATGTAAGAATTTAACTGAATTAAAAACTGAAAATACGCTCTGTGATGCTCACTTGTCTGAGGAGGAGCCTGATACTTGGTGGTGTCTCATCATTTGCACAAGTTCATCGATGTTCGGGGTTAGGCTCTGAGCTGAGGAAATCCTCAGGATTGAGTGAAGGTGATTGTCGGTAAGACGGCTCCTGTGTGATGTTTTGTTTAGCTTCATTAATGAGAACAGTTGTTCACACAGGTATGTGCTGCCAAACATAGAGAGCGTCCGAGCAGCTTGGATGCGCAACTGGGGCATTGTGTCGGGGATGAAACGTGCAAACTCAGCAGCACCCACTCTCTCGTATTTTACTTTCAGTGTGTCATTGCACTGGAGCTCAATCAACTCCATTTGCAGTTGTGGTGGTGCGCTTTCCACATCAACTGCAAAGGGATTGCTGAGCAGTTCAAAGCTGCTTTTTTGGGCTTCAAAGTCAGCAAATCGGCGTTGGAAGTCGGCGGCAAGTGTGTTGAGTTTATCAGCGAACTGTGCACTCGGGAACACAGCGGTAGAGAGCTTCTCCTTCATGGTCTGGCAGCTGGAAAAGTGGCTCAAGTTTTCTTTACGCATCTGCGTCTCCCACAGACTCAGCTTGGTTTTAAAGGCCTTCACTGTTGTGTACATATCAGAGATGACACGTCCCCGTCCCTGCAGCTGCAGATTCACCACATTCAGATGGCTCGTGATGTCGCAGAGAAACGCCATTTCACACAGGAAAGTTTCATCTCGGAGCTCTGTTGTGTCTTTCCCCTTGCTTTCCATGAACATACAGATCTCCTCACGCAGCTCGAAACATCTTTGCAGCACCTTTCCCTGGCTTAGCCATCGCACCTCTGTGTGATACGGTAAGTCACCATACTCTGTATCGAACTCTCCCAGAAATGCCTTGAACTGGCGGTGATTTAAACCTTTGGCTCTGATGATGTTAACTGCTCGCTTTATGGTGCTCATTACATGTTCCATTTTCAAGGCTTTGCCACACAATGACTCCTGGTGTATGATGCAGTGATAAGCTGTCAGCTCATCTGTGACGTTTTCCTCCCGCATCCTCTCACGCATCCTTGCCACCAATCCACTCCTGCGCCCACACATTGCGGGTGCTCCGTCTGTGGTTAATCCCACAAGTTTTTCCCAAGGCAGCCCCATCTCATTTACACATCTGGATACCTCTTCATACAGATCTTGTCCTGTAGTTGTGCCATACATAGGACGTAATGCCAAAAACTCTTCTGTTATGCTCATGCTGGAGTCTACTCCACGGACGAAAATTGACAGTTGGGCGATGTCAGATGTGTCCGTGCTCTCATCCACAGCAAGAGAATATGCGATGAAATCTTTTCCCTTTCTCACAAGCTGTTCTTTTATGTTGGTGGAAAGCTGGTCTACACGTTCAGCAACGGTGTTTCTGCTCAGGCTCACGTTTGAGAATAGAACTCTTTTGTCTGGGCACACTGCGTCACAAACTTCAAGCATACACTTTTTGATAAACTCTCCTTCTGTAAAGGGCCGGGCTGATTTTGCGACCTCTTTTGCCACAATAAAGCTGGCCTTGACAGCAGCCTCGCTTTGTGATTTTACATGTGTGAACATAGCCTGCCTGGACTTAAGTCCTCGTTTTAATTCTTTCACCTTCTGTAGCCTTTGTTCCGTGTCCATATTCTTATCTTTGACTGTGTGTTTCTGAGATGTTTGATAGTGCCTTCTTAGGTTGTATTCTTTCATGACCGCCACACTTTCTCCACACAGAAGACACACAGGTTTGCCTTTTACCTCCGTAAACAGGTACTCTGCCTCCCACCTGGCTTGAAAGTCCCTGTTCTCAGCGTCCACCTTACGTTTTGCCATTTTTGACTCTGACAGCTGATGAATAATGAAGCCGCTTGTTCGCGCTGCAGTGACTTCGCGGGCTACCGTTGCATTGTGGGGGATGTAGTGTTGGTGCTTCCAAAACGCCAGCGGGCGGCTGTGGCCTGCGGGCCGGTTCTAATGGTAATTAAATATCATCCAGAGGGCCATAGATAATTTATTCGCGGGCCGGATCTGGCCCGCGGGCCTTGACTTTGACATGTGTGCTGTACAGCATCATTTTGTGGGGCGTTATTCTATGACGGTAAAATAGACCATCCTAAGTTAATCTACTGCAGTAATTCTGTTCTCAATCTGTAGAAAATGCTGTGAACACCTAATTATGCATGAAAAACAAATACCGTGATATGTATTTTTGGTTATACCGCCCAGCACTAACCTGGAGTGCATCCAGGACCCCCCAGGCATGGTCATGTATCGTGTAGCCCGTACCACCATCAACGGTGTGGACCTCCCGTATTACAAGGGCCTGCGTGGGAGCAACAGCCTGGAGGGGTTCCATAAATATTTGCCAAACACATGGATTAAAGTTCTCCGTCGCTGTGACGGATTTCCGTCAGCTGAACAGCCCGCATAGTTTGTCCAGACGGATTTTCCGTCAACTGAACTCAACTGGGAGATCGTCCTGATCGAGAAAGGGGAGGGTGGGTTGTGACGGGTGTTTAGTGTATGGATTTTATTATAATACTGATGTGATGTAACAGATTAAATTAACAGCAGTATTTGTTTTGATTCCTTTATGTTTGAGCTGCGCCCTCCCCTGATAAGTAAGGTGCGGCAAAAAAAAAAAAAAAAGGAACACGAGTTGTCAACGGCGGGGGCGGGGCGTGGGGGCTGGGGCTACAACTGCGTGGAAAAATGACTTGCAGTATTAGTCCTAGCTAGCTATAATTTACAAATGCATGCCTTAAAATAGTATTTCGTTAGAGCAATATAGAAGGAATGCTGGACCGGCGCCTGAGGCCTTTACATATTGGAAACCCCCATTAGAAAAGGCGTTTGTCAAGTCTGTGAACTGATGTCCACATTACTCCTGGTCGCATCTTTAATTCGCTGAAAATCATCAGCGTTCAATGACCCAAACGGTCCAAATTATATAGTTTCAGCGTGGACAATAGTGATGGGTCATGCGCACAAGCATTGGCTCTGAGAGCCGGCTCTTTGTAGTGAATTAGAAGAGCCGGCTCGCATCAAGTGAGAGCCGACTCCAAGTTTTTTTCCATTCGCTGCTTAGGTTTCACTTTCAGTGCTCAGTCCCAGCTCTGGTTACGACAGAGCTTTGTTATGATTGGCCAGCATGGCGACCAGAATGCGGTATTCACGTGAGAATTAAGGAGTTTGGTTCTGGTTTTGGTTCTGTTCTGTGGATTTGTTTGAATTATTTTGGTTAATTTGTCCAATTAAAAAAAGTTTAATTGAGGACATTTTTAATGTTAGCTTGAGTTTGGTTCTGTTCTGTGGATTTGTTTGAAGTTTATTGTTAATTTGTGCAATAAAAAAGTTTAATTGAAATAAACAAATGTAAAAGTGGTTTTGTCACAGAATAAATGCAAAGAATTAGGCAATTATAAGGTCTCTGCGCCAACTACAGGAGTTACAGTTCATCATAAACTAACCTACTTAGCCTTTTCACAAAGCTAACACTGTGGAATGCCATTAAATAGCCAGAATAACTATCTAATGTGCTGCCACAAGAATGCATAGACTAAAACTTTTCCCCCCTTCCAGGCGGTTAAAATGAATGCGTGTGTAATCCACTGTGAAAGTTTTTATCCCTTGGAAACAAAACTGAACACTTGCATTAGGTCATAGGAAGGTATGTGTAAAATTGGGCTAGGACAGCATAAAGGACACGCTTTCACATGTTATAGAATCATACAGTCTGCTGAGGCATCTGATCAAGTATCTCCATTATCCCTCCATTCCTTGCATAGAACCAATGTACATTCTGTATTGAGGGCAGAGGTATGGCTACATTGGTTTCCGAAGGGGTACAAGGGGGGGAACTCAATCTGATGTTTAATCGCTAAAAATTTCAGTCAGACGACTTTTTTTTTGCTTTAATCCCTGCAAACATGATTCCAGGTAATCTAAGGGGGAAAAAATACAAAAAAACCACGTTTATCACATTGCATCATTCTGATAATACCTGTTTGTTGTGATGTTCAGGTCCCCACTGTGCGGCGCGGCCTTATCAGGTTTACCTGATAAGCGGCATCGCTCAGACGCGGTGTTTGGGGGCGGAGGGCGGCACCACCGGGTGTACTCTGCGCCGCTCATTGACCGCCTGAACTCACGCTGCCAGCAGCTGTTGGGCGAGCCAGTGGAGCGCAACTTCCGGGCCCCAGCTGATGTCCAGTCCGATGAGCTGCTCGGGCTGGAGTACCTCTTCAACCAAAGCACGGGGGAGGCGTTCTCGCTGGAGGGCATCATCAGCGACGGTCCTGGGCCGGTGGAGGAGGTCGTTCAGCCTGGGGAGGTCAACCCAGACGCCGACGAGGCGTACCAGAGCGAGGAGGAGGACCGTACTGATGTGGAGCCCCACATCAGACTGACCAGCAGTGAGACTGCTTCGGTCAACCCTCCTGCCTTTGTGAGTCCAATACATACTGATAGAAGAGAATACAGCGATACATGTGACCCACTGAAAAAAACAAGACATCGTATACTTTAAAACTTACCTACTTTTCTCTGTGTGTGTGTGTGTGTGTGTGTGCGCGTGTGTTTTACAGGAGGACGTCTGCAGTGACAGTCCTCTGCCCGGGTTCCAGAAGCTGGAGGCTTTCTGTGCTGCGCTGCTGGAGGTCGGCTTGACAGAGCAGAAGCTGCTCCTCAGCACAGCGGAACAGGGTCCTTCAGGCCTGGAACGCGGTGGAGGAGCATGACAAACAGCCACAGCGGTACCACCAGCTCTACCGCACCCACTGGGGCAACACGCTCTACTGTCGGACCAAGAGGGACGACCTGGCTGACGCCGCCGTTGTCCAGCGTGTAAAGATGGCCAAGAGGTACGCGCCAGCTCGGCAGGACATCAGCCCGCAGCACAACCGGCTGATGTACGTGCTGGTCAAGCTGCTGTGGCTGCGCAGCCCTCAGGCCTCTCGCTCCAGCCCTGAGAAGGTAAACATCCTCAAGGCCTATGAGAGGATCCAGCACCGGGTCTTGGTGGAGGACCCCGTCCTGTGCAAGGCGGGCATCCCTCTCCCCAAAATTAACACCAAGACGGTGAGAGACTTCATCCACCAGCAGGAGAGGCTCAACCTCCACGCCACCAGGCAGCCAGCCGCCACCTCAAAGACCGCGTCTGTGTCCTGTGAGCAGCTGCCTCCTGCACCGCGCCAGCCTGACGTCCTCCCTCCACCCGACTACCCCGTGATGGAGTACGTCCCCACGCCCAGCACAGCCGGCACCGACGTGTTGAGGGGTCGGACCAACCTGCTGCTGGAGACGCCGCAGCCTCCTCCACAGCTTCTGTCTGCCGGTGAGGAGAATCCCGCCACCTCCACCAGCTGTACAGCCGCCCTCTGGACAAAGTGCTGTGGCAGGGTTGTCGTGGTCCCGATCCACTCTGTACAAGAGGAAGCTGGCAGACCCCCCCCCCCCCCCCACTGAGCTGGGCGTGAAGGTGAGGCGTCTCCCGACCTGCAAAGTTTGCGGGCAAAAAAATCCAGGGACACAAAAAATATTTTTAAAAAAACCTATTACCCTGAGATCCACCGTTCACCCTCCAAAGGACTAGAAAACATAGTTTTCAAAAACTTTGAACACTTCATGTCTGTTGTGGACGGACTGGAGGAGTGAACGGTCGGTCCCTTGTAAATAGTGTATATAGTTCCTGTTCTACGTTCTGTGTGTTGTTCTCTGCACTGTTGCCCTATTTCATTCACTTTATGTGGGGTTCTCTGTGTTCTGGTGTCAACATTGCCCTTGGATGCTGTTTGCTGTGGTACTGAATAAAATTGGTCAGTGCTACAGTCACAATGAGTCGTGGAGTGTCTGTCAATTGATTCGACAATAACAGAGCCTAGTTATCAGAAATAAGGGCCATATAAATAAATGGCTTCTAGGGAAGTAGCATAAGAGGAATAGGAGTAAGTGATAATCAATAATACTTTATTGAAAGAAAGGGAGCAAAAAAAAATACATGGCATGAATTTTGAATAGCGTTTTGTTCATACACACACTTGCGATTTAGCAAAAGTATGACAATAAATGCATTTAACACTATTCTGTTGATTGACATGACAAAGCCATGCAAAAGCATGCCAGGAGGGGACTTTTGTGCAAATGAATGCAGGGGGCTTATGCTTGGTGCAACTATGAAATTGTGTGCCATTTGTGCTGTAATATCCTGGTCCTTCCTGGTCCACAACACCTGGGGGAAGGCATATGCAAATTACTCTTGGGGTCAGTGACATCAGAATTCTTAATTGCACCCACATGGACTCTAAGCCAATGGCGTGCAGGATCAATTGCACTCCTATTCAGCAAATCGCCGTTCGCAGGTGATTGTGTGAACAAAACAGTTTATGATTGTAGTTTGATTCACTTAGTTTCACTTGAACTCCCTGTTGGGCTGTTGGTCATTTACAGACTGGCTGATTTATTCAAGATGCCGCCATATGTGGACGTTATGCTGGCTTTAATGTAGTCCAGCCTGCCCAAGATATCCCTGCCATAAACGGCCAACATCCACCTGTGGGAGGGGATTGTTTCAGGCTCAGGTGGCTCCTGAAACCTCACAGGGAGCAAGCTTGGCTGGGAGGTGAAGTCGGAGCAGGCACCGAGATACCGGCAAACACGCTTCAGCCACTCCTCGATGTTGTTCTCCCGCAGCTGCCTCACCAGGCGAGAAGGGCTGTTTCCGACAGACAGAGAGACATAAACATTAAAACCAGCTAATCTCAATTGTGCTTTACATGACAAACATTTGTTACACAAGCTAAATAATCTCAGTATTCTCACTTGCGAGTTACGATCAGCCTAAATTCCAGTCTGTGGGCTCGGTCCAGCTGGTCTAAGATGGCCTTGCTGGTGGAAATAAAGGCCGCTTTGCACCCACTGCACCAGAGCGTCTCTGTTATCATCAAGGCATCCAGAGTAGAAGCCTGTGTGTAAAGAAGCGCTCTGGAGTCGGGCCTTGATGATAAATCAGAGCTGGCTGGTGGATCATACCACAGCTTCAGGTCAGTACGAAGCCGATGCTGCTGAAATCCACTTCTGATCCTGTGGGGGTATGGTTTTCATCAACTTTGTGGGAAGCCATCCAGACTCTGAACCCAGAGCAGTCGCCATATCCTCGACAGATTGGACAGAGGATCCAGACAAAGATGAGGCAGCAGAGGGAACACAGATGGAGCTGATCGCAGAGGTGAGAGGAGGCAGCGGCTGACACTTCCTAATGATTTAAAATACACAAACAGAATTACAAGCCAATGTTTGTTTAAAATGTACCATGTTTATGTCATCCAACAATATTAGTGTGAAGAAAAAAAAATCCATTAAAGAGTTTCTCACAACTCTAGAAGCAGCTCCTGATGCACAGGAAGCAGAGGTGGCTTCAGACACAGAAGAAAGAGGAAGAGACAGTGGGGAGACGGTGTGAATATGGAGCCTGGGACTGCGGGCAGGCGACGCAGATGCAGCAGAGGGAGGAAGAGACAGGGAAGAAACAGTTGGTATATCCAGCCTGGGATGGGCAGGCGATGGTGTCCTAGATGCTGGGCTTGAATGCGTCCTTGCTACACCCAGGTTTGGCTTCAAAGCTGCACCATGGGACCCACCATACCGCGGCTTTGTAAACTGACAGAAAGAAAGAAAATAACATTATGTGAAGCATTTTAAAATGTTATAATATATGATAACATATATTATATACATAACCGCCCCAGTGCTTTGAATTTTCAACTTTTTAATTCCTAAACCGCTGGAAACCACTTAACCTCCGGCCTCTGGCGATGCTCCCTCAGGTAGATACTGGAACACAATTGGCTCTTCGACCGCGGCGATTTATGGGATTAGGCTTTGTTCATTTGCTGTGAGCAAAGATGGAAAAATGGAAATGGCGAAACGTGATTGGATGTGAATCGACAGTTGCACTTTCTCCCGGCACCGTTACCCAGGCCCTATGAAAGTTTGAGTGACAGCGGACATCTGCAACACGTCCGGTCTCCAAAGCTGTGACGCTGTTTTTTTTTTAAACAAATTCCTTGTGTTGCAGTCACTGAGCACAAAGAAGTAGGCCTCATCTTGAATACAAACTAAACAAAAGAGCTGATTGTGGATTTTAGTAGGACCAGCAATCAGCTAAACACTGTCTCCATCCTCGGTGTGGAGGTGGTTGAGGATTACAGATACCTGAGGGTTCACTTGGTCAGCAGACTGGACTGTAAATGCAACACTGAGGCTGTCAACAAGATGGGACATTCAATAAACTAATCCTATAACTCTATATAAATATAAATATGTATATGCTATCTAAGTTGACACGGGTTGGTGCACTAAACCCATGCTACAATGTTTAATAATTTTGCATCTTTTAGTAAAAACAGTAAAGAATGAGTGTATATTTCCAGCAGAATGCCCAATAAATCTGCTCTCATTCACATATTTTTCTGTTTCTTTTGTCAGACGGCTAAACTGAAAATCAGCCCATTAAGACTACGTGTCAACTCGTGGTCACTTAAAGCATGTCCAGGCTGTCGCTCTGCTCTAATAAAATCCTGATTTTTATAAACGCAGCCTGATCTGAGAAAATCACCCTTCAAGTAACTTAAAGACAACATCTTGGCAGCAATTTCAGCTGTACTTACATGCACCATGATGTCCCACAGAGAAAGTTGGAGGCAGCAGAATGTCATGAATGTTTTCTACAGAGTATCCAGCGCATGTACTCTGGAACAACATTAAATGGACGAGTGCACCTGTAACGGTAGCTGGACTTACCTGTGCATGCAACCGTTCTGAATGTCCATGATCAAGATACAAGTATGTAGTATACAGAACAAAAGGCATACATCTCCAGCTGAAAACATGAAACCTGCATACTAGAAATAACGTTCCACTGGGGTGACCAACCCAAGTTGGTTATTAGGTGGAAATTTCTTCAGTGTGCAGACTTCAGGTTTTTAATTTAAGTTTTGTACAAAGAAAATAGATTAAAATGTAACCTATTTTCAATGCATATTCAAAACTTATTTAAATCTCTTCCAGAAAAACTCTAGTTGTGATAATTTCCTTTAAAATATATATTTTTTTTCTTAAAAAAAAAAAAGGCTAATTGACCATGTGCTTTGTTTTACATTTAAAGCTCATTTAAGATAGCTGTCATTATTAGAAGAAAAAAAAACAACTTCAATCAATTTTATTTAGAGGTAAACAAGCAAAGTTAACATAATGAGGCGTTTCAAATAGATTTTTTTTAGTTAAATTGGAGATAAAACTTCTGTTTGATAATTGGCTACAAGGTGTGTTCAATTTGAGACGTTTGCGCATGCGTTAATTGAAACACGTTGGTAACGATGCTAGCTCGCGGTTTTCTGTCACGGGAGTAACGAGTGAAGACTGGAGGACGACCTTTAGTGAGTTCATGTTTACTTAATATGTTCTATTGTTCTTTTAGGTAAGAACGACTATTGTGTTAACGTTTTAGATGGCAAAATATCGTTGAGTTTGTTTAATTTTTCGTGGCGCGTTGCGAATGTTTGACGCAGCAGGGCGGTTGAGGTTAGCTAATTAAGCTAGCAGCGGTTTAATTAACCTCGACAGTTTGAAGGTGCGGACATTTTCAACAGGTCCATGTTTCTCACTGTTGACCACTGGCTGTATCTTCGTCTAATAAATTTAATGTTATTTTCTGAACAACCTCATTATGTTTGCTTTCTGAGAGTGTCGGTTAGTTTTAATTGTTGGACTGGTGGTGGTATTAAGGTTTTAGCTAATTGCCGTTAACAGTACATGTATGTAAGTTATCGTTGGTGTTTGGGTCATAGTTGTGGAGCTCCTTAAAATTATTTTATGGTTACTTTTTTAAAATAATAGTTTTCAGTTCGACCACCTACGGTATCGAGCAGGTGCGTTTGGGTATTCGCTGAGTAATTAATTAGGGAGCCGAGCATGAAGCGTGTTAGCTCTCTTCTCCATTAGAGGCCACCGCAGGAGCGTTGTCTGTTCGGAGTCTGCATCGAAAAAACATCATTTTCCCTTTATACATTATGAAGCTCAATTTAAAGACTATTTACACTCGCATATGAACGTAATGCACAAATTGTAACTTGTATGTGAGGAAATGTGTTATTTTCTGGGTTTAAGTTTCGATGCTTCCTATTGGACTACAGCGTACCACGTGACCAGGAAGCAACGCGAAGCCGCATTTGTTGACATTAGTTAATTCAAATAACTCTTTAGGAACAACATCAGCGTAACAGGCAGTACATTATTCATAGTTACTGTTTGTATTGTGACATAAATCTTGTTGTATTTGATTTGTCAAACCGTGAGTTAGAATAACGTTGCGGAGAATCACTTGGTTTCCTCCGACCCTTTTGTGGTATCGCTTCTCGGCCTTTTGGCTAAGATCAAGTGTAGTATCTGTTCTTATCAGTTTAATATCTGATACGTCCCCTACCCGGGGACCATATATTAAATTGATTTTTGGAACAGGGAGATGGAATAGGGGCTTGCTCCGTCCACTCCACGCATCGACCTGGTATTGCAGTATCTCCAGGAACGGTGCACCCCCCTTACAGTGTGAAAAATAAAGCTGACTTTAGAGAGATACATATGAGATATATAAGTGTGCATGTTGACATGTTTTACATGGTTAAATAATTTAGTTCTACTCTAACTCTACATAACTTTTTGCATTATTTAACAATATTTGCTCTAAATCATTGTCATAAAGTATGTACAACCAAGCTATTTGTCCTCTGCTTTGCTGGGCGTTTAATTTTTGTTTTGATCCTCTTCTCTCGGTGCTTGTATATCTGTCTTTATGTTGCTACTCTTCCAAACTTCATCCTTGTTGCCGTGCCTGGAACAAGCATGTGATCAACAGGGAGTGCGTGATGTGATTTTTACTCGTTTTCGGAGCACACATTTTAAAGGTAAATGTGAAAAGTCAGAATTAAGATTGAGATTAAAATTTGATTAAATTTGCAGCTCTATACACGGCCACCAACAAACAACCCACTACACACTGGGCTGCAGTTTTGCTTATGTAAGATGCCAGATTCAAACAAGAGAAGTAGATCAGCATAAAGATGCCCCGTAGCTCCATTTTTATATTGTTTCAACTTGTTGTTTTTACCTTAATTTTTTTTTTTTTTTTAACTGAATAGAATATTTAATTGGTAGAATTCTAGGTTCATTAGCTGCAGTGTAGGTGAAAGCATTGTGTATTTAAAGTTAACATTAGGACCATCTGAAATGAATGGATCAGAAGTTTAGTTCATGGTTGAATCCTGCAGTTACCTCTGTTCTCCACCAGAGACCGATAGAGCTCTGTAAGCTGGTGTGGTTTTACAGCCCGAAGAAACATCTAAGTTACTTTTTCTTTATGTTTCTTCAGACATAAAATCTGATGCCACATCATTTGGAACAATTCTTGTGGTTTTGATGTGTATTGTGGTAAGATCCCATTCATAACCATCCAGCCTTGTTCACACTCCACAACAACAGGAGGCAGCAGCAGCAGGGCTGTCAGTATCCCCCCACCAGTGAACAAAGAAACAGGAAGTGGTTGCACAGTTGGCAGACAGAACATGTTATCTGTGTGTTTTTATACTTTATCTGGATGTGAGATGTGAACAAAACAGTTTATGATTGTAGTTAGATTCACTGAGTTTCCCTTGAACTCCCTGTTGGGCTGTTGGTCATTTACAGACAGGCTGATTCATACAAAATGATGTGATGTTCAGTTAGCTTTTTGTGAGCAAGTACAGCAATGCATTATGGGAAACAGGAGCCGTCTTTTGTAGGAATAAAATGTTAATAATCTGTGTGTGTCCACAGATGAGTTTCCTCTGTATTCAGATCTTGTAGAATCCTCCCAGCCTCTGTAGCCTCTGGGTTAGTTAGCTTACAGACTGTTAGCACCATCAGTGTGCTCAGTATGTGTGTGAGTGACTCCCCCCTCAGTGAGCTGTACAACTCATACTTACCTGGCAGGGGAGACACCATGATCAAGAAGGTGGTTCACCCAGGGCGAGGCTCAGCCATTGCACTCCGGCTGTGCTGACCCCTGCGAATTCCCCAAATGTGGGAATCTCGACTGCATAATTTCTGGTAGTGGGGGACTGCGTTCGCGCTCTCCCCTGATCAACTTGTTCAAAGATAAATATCTTGCCCTTCTATTAGTAGGTTGTCACACATGCACATTCAAAATAAGAGTATCCAGTCACTGAGGTGGTTTATATATTGATTTGTCTTTATTTAAGTTATTTTATTTTCCAAATAACTATTCAGACACATTTATACACAAGTACAACATCTCTGTACTTGAAAGACTGCGATGTAGTCTGCTCTAATCTTACAAAGCCACTAATATTTCTGTAAGATGCTGAATTTAAATGCATCAACACCCCCAACTCTGAAGCTTTAACAATGAGCTCACTGCTCTGTAGTTCATTGTCTCTGCAGAAATCAACACAGATGAGTGGAAGGTCTTCTGTGAAAGAGTCCTCTGTTCAAACTCGGCTTCACAGCCCGAGTGTAATGCAGAGTTCAAACACACATACATTCGTATTCAGATAATTGTCATTGAAATAACTGCAGTTAAAGATTTCATAATTTATCTAAACTTTATAAAGAATAACAGCTGTTTAATGAAGGTAAATGTAAATGGGAAAATAAATGTGTGTGTGTTACTTTTGGCCTCTCTAAACAAAGAACACACAGGAGGACACATGTGACATGCTCACAGTTGGAGGCAGAAATTAAACAAGATGGCTCCATTAAAAGATTGTAATCTGTCAGTCTGTCACCTGTCATACTGTGGAAATGGGATATTTCTGCTGAGTTCCCCTCTGTTTTCATACATGTAAGTGGATATGATTATGTCCAATTATTGTGATTACATCATTGACTAATTGTTACACAATTAGTCAATGATGTAATCACAATAATTGGACATAATTCTGTTTTATTCAGAGTACCTTTTTCCTTTTTTTCAGACACTGAAACAGATGCGAAGAGTGAAATCCTCACAGAAATCTTATGTGGACGTACACAAGGTGAGTAGGTGGTCGCTCAGTGAGTCCAGGAGACATTTTCTGTGATATGAAAGTGTCCACATGTGTGCCAGAAAACCACAGAAGGTGTATCTAGGGATGCTCCGATCGTGATCGGCCGATATGGACCCTAAACAGGTTGATCGGTGGGCTCTGGAAGTGCCGATCAGAAAAGCCGATCGCATATTTTTAAAAAAAAAAATATATATATATATATATTTTTTTTTTTTAACCCGAGACTATTTTTCTCCGCGTGACTTTATATGAAATTATCAATGAGATTTATGTTAAAAATATGAATTAAACGGTTTTCTTTCCCGCGCGTGACGTAACTTACCGGACTGTTTTATGAAAAACAAGCGCGAGGAAAACAAACCCCAACCGTCACTGAACTCACCGTCAGTGAAACGTTTAAACGTCTGGAGACGTAGGGACAGTAAAAGGTGGAGGGATATAACAAAAACGCTTATGGAATTCATTGGACTTGACGAGCAGCCTCTGTTTGTGGTGGAGGGACACGGGGTTCCGACAGTTGTTATCGTGCCTAGAGCCACGCTATGCGCCGCCCCCCCCCCCCCCCCCCCCCCCCCCCCCCGACGTAAATACCTAACGGATGTATGTCTCCCTCAGCTGTACGAGACAGTATACACACACGTCAACTCGCTTTTGAGAGACAATGTCACATCAATCAGTTTTACAACTGATATTTGGAGTTGGAGTGCATGTCACATGTCGATGTTAAGTTTAACAGCGCATTTCATCGACCCGAACTTCCAGCGACACAACCTCGTACTGCACTGCCAAGAATTCACACACAGCCGACGCTTTAGCAGGAGCCTTCGGACGTATGTAATACATTTCAGTTGCTTATTCTTACTTGCTTATTCCCTCATAGTTAAGGTCTAGTTGTTGGTTTGTGCCAAGGTTTTTTAAAAATGTTAAGGTTATTTAAAAACTGTGCTTATTCTTATATATCGTTATGAGGGAATAAGCAAGTAAGAATGAGCAACCGAATACATTTTGGTTGCTTATTCTTACTTGCTTATTCCCTCAGTTAAGGTTTAGTTGTTGGTTTTTTATTTATCTATTGCTCTTGAAAGGGCCTGTAATGTTTACATAAATAAAAAGCTTATGGTGGTACATAAATGTCTTTATTTATTTTAGTACAAATATGTTTTTTTTAACATTTTAAGTGGTGCACAAGGCTAGATTGTAAATACACAACATTGAGGATTTTTATTATTCGCCCATCGATTTTGGTATCGGCAGATTTAGGATTCCTGTGATCGGATCGGCCCCCAAAAATGCTGATCGGAGCATCCCTAAGTGTATCCACTTGTGATAAGATTACATAGGATGCATGTTTATACAGAGTGTAAACAGAGCCTGTTGGTTGGGTTCAACAAATGTCAGAATTCATTCAGTCGTTTCCTCTAATGTAGTGACACCCTGACAAAAAGAGTGCACAATGTGTATGAAATGAATAGCATGTATGCAGCGTTTCTCAGGTAGTAAATAATATTTATGTACATATTTAGGCTACATATGACATAATTTCTCCATCAAAATTCTGCTGTTCACATCCACAGTCGTCTTATTGGAGCACCTATAGTCACTTCTGTCTCCTCCCACATCACTTTAAATCACTGATTGGTGCGTTGAATTATTTTTTTATTGAATCACAGATTTAGAAAGTATGTTTTGAAGCTTTGTATTAAAAAAAATATCATTTTCTGTATTGCAACACTCGTACAATTTTTTTCCTATCGTTAAACATCAGTTAATTATCTTAAATAGATATATTAAAGTCTTTACTTTTGTTGAAATACTTCAGTATTTTTTCTTAAATTAGATTAACAGTCATGTGACCAGTTTACTATGAACATTAAACTGCAGCGTATGTGAAAGCATTGTGTATTTAAAGTTAACATTAGGACCATCTGAAATGACTGGATCAGATGTTTAGTTCATGGTTGAATCCTGCAGTTACCTCTGTTCTCCACCAGAGACCGATAGAGCTCTGTAAGCTGGTGTGGTTTTACAGCCTGAAGAAACATCTAAGTTACTTTTTCTTTATGTTTCTTCATACATGAAGACATAAAATCTGATGCCACATCATTTGGAACAATTCTTGTGGTTTTGATGTGTATTGTGGTAAGATCCCATTCATAACCATCCAGCCTTGTTCACACTCCACAACAACAGGAGGCAGCAGCAGCAGGGCTGTCAGTATCCCCCCACCAGTGAACAAAGAAACAGGAAGTGGTTGCACAGTTAGCAGACAGAACATGTTATCTGTGTGTTTTTATACTTTATCTGGATGTGAGATGTGAACAAAACAGTTTATGATTGTAGTTTGATTCACTTCGTTTCACTTGAACTCCCTGTTGGGCTGTTGGTCATTTACAGACAGGCTGATTTATACAAGATGATGTGATGTTCAGTTAGCTTTTTGTGAGCAAGTACAGCAATGCATTATGGGAAACGGGAGCCGTCTTTTGTAGAAATAAAATGTTAATAATCTGTGTGTGTCCACAGATGAGTTTCCTCTGTATTCAGATCTTGTAGAATCCTCCCAGCCTCTGTAGCCTCTGGGTTAGTTAGCTTACAGACTGTTAGCACCATCAGTGTGCTCAGTATGTGTGTGAGTGACTCCCCCCTCAGTGAGCTGTACAACTCATACTTACCTGGCAGGGGAGACACCATGATCAAGAAGGTGGTTCACCCAGGGCGAGGCTCAGCCATTGCACTCCGGCTGTGCTGACCCCTGCGAATTCCCCAAATGTGGGAATCTCGACTGCATAATTTCTGGTAGTGGGGGACTGCGTTCGCGCTCTCCCCTGATCAACTTGTTCAAAGAAAAATATGAGTTCTAACTTAATGGTGCAAGTTTAGTATTGTATTTTTTCTGAGATGGGTCAAATAGTTTGTATCTTTGCTTTTTTTCACTCCATGAATTTGGTTATATTGTGTCAAATACAATAAATATCACCTTAAAGCACTTCAAAAATATATAGTTTAATTCAAGCATTCATGCTGTCCCCTGATCCACTTGTTCAAATTAATCTTATTTTGGCACTTTTTTACCATTTAATTCGGTTGTCAAAGCACCAAATCACAACAAAGTTAAATTATGTTAAATATAAACCAAATAATTGACTTTAATTGTACCATTTTCTTCAGAATTTTGTACATTTTCATGTCAGCAGTTCTTAATATCTCAGTCATCAGCCTTTATCACTTAATGGAAAGAATGTGCTTAAACAACTAAAAAGAAACATTAATGATAATGTCACATGTTTGACATTTCACAAATATCCACACCACGATGGTGTACCTGGGATCATGTCGGGTAAAGCTTTGTGGAGTCTATCCTGGAGTGAGACCAGGCCCGCCGCTCCGCATACGCAGAGTACGCAGAGTGCGTAGGGCCCCAAGTACCTGGCGGGGGCCCCCAAAATTAAGGTTGTAAAAAAAATGTCATGATAGTTATTATATTATTACATGAAAGAAATTATATAAATTAGTCATGAACAGGCCCAGCGTTTTTCTTAATTCTGTGCCCTATTACTCGATTCGGGCAAATTAGATGTGTTTACCTTATCTATAACAACCCCCCCCCCCCCCCCCCCCCCCCCCCCTTCCTGAAATGGTACAGTCTTCAAAGTTACCGCATCGGAGGTGGTGGAGCATCCTCCTACCTGACGTTTTCCGAGTTATGCCCGTTAACAGTGAAGAAGATTTAGAATGTCAAGTAAAAGGCCACATGATTCTGGCGCTGACAAAAGAAAGAAAAGAAAAGGGAGAGATGACGCTCGTGCATCCCTTGCTGGTAAGTTCGTGTTTTTGGTGTAATTGTTTTGCTAACCCAACGTTCAGTGATATTGCTGCCAGCTAACCTCAGCTAACGTCAGCAACATAGGCTTGGTTAGCGTTTGGAGTTATGAACAAAATCTACTAAATGCTGGCGACCGTGTGTAGAGTTTGTGTAAAGTACAGCACTGTCACACGTTGAGTGGCGTAGCAGGCCGCCAACAGGTGTGACGGGAATGATTGACATCTACCCATCATTCCCCTAAAAAGCGAGAAAAGTTAACAAGACAAACGCCGTAATGGCATAAAAAAGAAGTTATATTAGTGGCGCGGAAAAATGGAGGAAGAAAAACGACCTGAGGACAAAGGTAAGGCATGTGTTGGGTGATGTGGGCTGGATAGCTGGAGGTGGGACGTTTTTTGTGTTTATTTGTCCTGCTAGCTAGTCTCGGATAAATGTTGTGTAGCTGGCTGGGATTTGTTCGTTATAAACTCGGCTTCAGTGTTTGCCTCATGAAAGTTTTATTCAGATTCTAGCAGGGAGGGAGGCATGTTGTTGTCCTGCTCTGTCATTGTTCAGTGGAAGTTGTCTCTCAGGTATTTTACACGATTTTGGCATTACTTAGGATTCATTTACTAAGTTTGCTGTGTTATTTATAGGCCTCTAATTAGAAGTGTTCTACTGTTAGTTTTTTAAGTGATATACAAATATTAGGCATCCTGTTGATTATTTTAGAATATTGTGGCATTGGATCATTATTCTTAGTTTTATTACTTTAACTAGTACAATGTGTAGATAAATGCAGAAACTTCTTAAAAGTGACAACTTCCAAAACTCTTTTGTTCCTCTGGCCATCAGGATGTACAACAGCTTTAAGTGATGGCGCTTCTGTATTTCCCTGGTCACTTTATATTTCACTTTGGTCTTATTTCACTGGTCACTTTAGATTTTTAAACTGTTTTTTTAAATAGTTTTTTAAATTCTTAGATTGTTTTTAAAATGTTTATAATTGTATAAACATTTTTTATTGCTTTATGTCTGCTACTGGATGCTTGAATTTCCTTCGGGATCAATAAAGTATCTATCTACTTTGTAATTGGGTACAATCTTTAAAGGGACGCTGTACATTACAGTTTAATATTTAAAAAAAAACTCAAAATATTTTATTTATTATTTTCTTTATATTATATATTCTTATTAGTTTCACTTGCCTGAGTGGTTCAACTTAAGATGTTTAATTTAAACTCTAGCCTGTTTTGCTCATGAAGTGTAATAGATCTTAGTGTTCCATCTAAATGGTTAGGAATCTCTTCATTGTAGTTTGACAAACTAGGGGCCCCCAAACAGCATCTTGCTTAGGGCCTCCACAAAGCTAGAAACGGCCCTGAGTGAGACACATCCACTTTATTCATGTCAGTAAGTAAAGTTTATTTATAAATCATCTTTCTCAGATAACAAAACATAAAAACAATTAAATGTATTAAAAAAAACTTAACTCATTTAAAGCTGCTTTTAAAGAGTCAACAATTGGTAAAAACAAGGGAAGTGCATCCCATAGTTGAAGGCAACATGGTGGAGTCCAGTTTGAACAAATCAGAAATATGAGGAGCTTTACAATATTTTATACTAAGAGATGATAAAATCAGTCATCTTTAAATCAATTCCATTTAAAGATAAAAAGTCAAGTGTTGAAATAAAAGCATCTATAACTGTCCAGTTCTGACTTTGCCACCAGCTATTTTAACTTTGAACTATTCCTACAAGTGAAAAAAGCAGTTAGTTTGTAGCGACGGTCTGAAGACAGCGACTGGGCAGCAACGCCTTCATTTCTTAGTGTGGAGAGGAGCCTAAAGAGCCAGTTTGTTGCCTGCTTTGTGAGCCACTCTGTCGGGGGCAGTGATGAGACTTTCTGTCTTATCTGACCTGTAAACCATTGTTTGACCTTTGGCCAGCACCTCGTTAAATGTGACGGTAAAATTTTATCTTTATGGTATCAGATATTAATTTAACTTGTGTGTCCTAGAGGAAGAATGTGTGGTTGCTGTAATTACACATGACAAACAGACATTAATGTTCAGTTAGTGTTTCACATGATTAGCATTCATGTCGTATTGACTCTTTGTGTGTCAGGTGTCTTCGAAGAGGTTGACTCTACTCTCATCCAGCCCAGCAGGACCTTTCAGATCCTCGATGGCCAGGTGGATGAGCCTCAAAGTGTCCGTGAGCGTCTGCACGTGATTTAAAAGGACAACATCCCGTCGGGTCCTTGCCCCTTAATGAGGAGCTCCAGGAATGTGTGGATAGCTGTCCCAACTGTCCACCCAAGACTGGAACAAAGTCTCCAGCTCTTGAGTCCCCTACAAGCCACGGTCCAAAACCTTGCCATCACCCCTCCTGCTTCTTCATGGATTCAGCACAAAGGTCTTTCCAAAACTGAACCACTCAGTTGAGCCTCACCCTCACCAGACGGCTTCTTCTCTACCTAAAGAGACATGTCAAGATTGCACGATGCAATAAATATTGCACGTTAATGTTAGTAAAACTAAACTGCAATATTTTCAGCTACTTACATTCTCTTTTGGTAGAATCGATTTTTAGCACAACGTCAAAAGTAGAGAAGATCTGGGGCCTCGTGTACAAAGACTTGCGTGGATTTCCTACTGAAACATGGCGTACGCTCAAACCCACATGCTGCCCAACGTGCAAAAAGATCCGGATGTGTGAATGTGTGCGTACGCATGAATTCAAGCACATTTGCTCCGTACATCCATATCAACGTGGAATTGAGCGGACATGTTGGAGTACCCGACTCCTCCCTGTCCACGCTCCTACTTAAATATGCAAATCATATTAAAATGAGCCCTGCACCTGCGGGTTTTTTTTTTTTTTTCTCCCCCCCCCCTCTGAAGCGTGCAAAAATGCACCCTGTTTGAACGGAGAGGTGGCGCAACTATGGGTGACACTGCTCTCTCAGGGGTGGTGGGAGCACATGTGGGTGACTCTGATTCCCCCAAGATTAATTACCTATGTTTTCGTGTAACTCACTTAAATGTGTTCATACAGTAACTTAGAGCAAAAGGGCGCCGGGGAAAAGGTGAGGCTGATTAAGACATTTCACACTTTACGCCTGGGGGTTATTAACGTTCGCACACAGACGATCAGGGGCTTGTTAGAAAGATCTTAAGCTGTAGTTTAACCATCAAAAAACAGCAAGTTACTAATTCTGTGAAGACGGGATGGAAATTGGGGACGCTCAATGCACGTCACAGGGAATAATATAAGGTCAATTACATGAATAAAGTTAATCACCAAGAACACCCATCATGCACAGTGCCGGCTTGTAGTCTGTCCCCAACGATGCTGTTACTCAGAATGTATGAGTCGTGCGTTTAACCAGGCCACCTCGCCACAATGTTTAAGTGCATTTGCGCATCACATATAATCTGTACATTTATGGAATGAAATTGCTTCCTGTTGACGTACGTAAATTCATGTGATGGCGCTTGTATAGCAACGTTTGTGCAGTTGATAGCTCCGATTATATTTGGTAAACTGTCTCGCTGTGAATTGCGCTTTAATGTTGGCCTGTTGAACTGCATTGTGGGAATTTGATATACGTGGCTGAAATAATTCCGTCCCACACAGCTGGCTCGGCTCAGGGTCGACTGTTACAGTCCCGATCGGTCGGCCAGCTCCCTCTGCAATGCCCCAGTTGCCAGGAACCCCAACGTGGTCGTCACCTGTATGGGCACAGGCAGCGATGGCTCCTCGTTGTGTTGCGCTCCAGCTTCAACTCCAGCTCTGCGCATAGTTAGGAACATAAAGCGGCTGATGAGCCAGTTGTCGTCATGTGCCAGCAGTTCCTCTGTTTTTAAACACGCGCTTTCTCCTTATTGCACTATTTGCAATTTCTTCCAGTAGTGCTAAAGCAGCCATTGTTTTTGATGGTATGCATTGCACCACTTTGCATCTGCTCTTATATCCACTTGTGTAATTACGTGTGTGTTAATTGTTTATCGGTGTTAATTGTTCATGTGTCTCAGATGTGCTGAATAGGAGTGTAATTGACCCAGCACGCCATAGGCTGAGAGTCCATGTAGGTGCAATTAAAAATTCTGATGTCACTGAGGAGTAATTTGCATCTGCCTTCCCCCAAGTGTTTTGGACCAGAAAGTCCAAGGATTTGACAGCACACATGGCTCTGACATCATCAAAACAAACAAAACAGTGACCTGTGTGTAAGACCAGAATACAGAGAACACGCAGAACGTAGAACATGAACACAGCAACTATGTACACTATTTACAAGAAGCCAACGGTTCACTCCTCCAGTCTGTCCACAACAGAGATGAAGTGTTCAAAGTTTTTGAAAACTGTTTTCTAGTCCTTTGGAGGGTGAACGGTGGATCTCAGGGTAATAGGTCTTTTTTTTAATATTTTTTGTGTCCCTGGATTTTTTTGCCCGCAAACTTTTCAGGTCGGGAGACGCCTCACCTTCACGCCCAGCTCGGTGGGGGGGGTGGGGGGTCTGCCAGCTTCCTCTTGTACAGAGTGGATCGGGACCACGACAACCCTGCCACAGCACTTTGTCCAGAGGGCGGCTGTACAGCTGGTGGAGGTGGCGGGATTCTCCTCACCGCCAGACGGAGCAGCTGTGGAGGAGGCTGCGGCGTCTCCAGCAGCAGGTTGGTCCGACCCCTCAACACGTCGGTGCCGGCTGTGCTGGGCGTGGGGACGTACTCCATCACGGGGTAGTCGGGTGGAGGGAGGACGTCAGGCTGGCGTGGTGCAGGAGGCAGCTGCTCACAGGACACAGACGCGGTCTTTGAGGTGGCGGCTGGCTGCCTGGTGGCGTGGAGGTTGAGCCTCTCCTGCTGGTGGATGAAGTCTCTCACCGTCTTGGTGTTAATTTTGGGGAGAGGGATGCCCGCCTTGCACAGGACGGGGTCCTCCACCAAGACCCGGTGCTGGATCCTCTCATAGGCCTTGAGGATGTTTACCTTCTCAGGGCTGGAGCGAGAGGCCTGAGGGCTGCGCAGCCACAGCAGCTTGACCAGCACGTACATCAGCCGGTTGTGCTGCGGGCTGATGTCCTGCTGAGCTGGCGCGTACCTCTTGGCCATCTTTACACGCTGGACCATGGCGGCGTCAGCCAGGTCGTCCCTCTTGGTCCGACAGTAGAGCGTGTTGCCCCAGTGGGTGCGGTAGAGCTGGTGGTACCGCTGTGGCTGTTTGTCATGCTCCTCCAACGCGTTCCAGGCCTGAAGGACCCTGTTCCGTTGTGCTGAGGAGCAGCTTCTGCTCTGTCAAGCCGACCTCCAGCAGCGCAGCACAGAAAGCCTCCAGCTTCTGGAACCCGGGCAGAGGACTGTCACTGCAGACGTCCTCCTGTAAAACACACGCGCACACACACACACACACACACACACAGAGAAAAGTAGGTAAGTTTTAATGTATACGATGTCTTGTTTTTTCAGTGGGTCACATGTATCGCTGTATTCTCTTCTATCAGTATGTATTGGACTCACAAAGGCAGGAGGGTTGACTGAAGCAGTCTCGCTGCTGGTCAGTCTGATGTGGGGCTCCACATCAGTACGGTCCTCCTCCTCGCTCTGGTACGCCTCGTCTGGGTCGACCTCCCCAGGCTGAACGACCTCCTCCGGCCCAGGACCGTCGCTGATGATGCCCTCCAGCGAGAACGCCTCCCCCGTGCTTTGGTTGAAGAGGTACTCCAGCCCGAGCAGCTCATCGGACTGGACATCAGCTGGGGCCCGGAAGTTGCGCTCCACTGGCTCGCCCAACAGCTGCTGGCAGCGTGAGTTCAGGCGGTCAATGAGCGGCGCAGAGTACACCCGGTGGTGCCGCCCTCCGCCCCCAAACACCGCGTCTGAGCGATGCCGCTTATCAGGTAAACCTGATAAGGCCGCGCCGCACAGTGGGGACCTGAACATCACAACAAACGGGTATTATCAGAATGATGCAATGTGATAAACATGTGTTGTTTTTTGGTATTTTTCCCCCTTAGATTACCTGGAATCATGTGGGGCAACGATTTATGGAACCCCTCCAGGCTGTTGCTCCCACGCAGGCCCTTATAATATGGGAGGTCCACACCGTTGATGATGGTGGTGTGGGCGACACGATACATGACCATGCCTGGGGGGTTCTGGATGCACTCCAGGTGTCGCTGCTGGGCTGCCCACATCTCATCAATGGCCGCTGTAAACACACACAAACATGCATGTTGAGCTGTAGTCATTTTGCATGTGTGTGCGTGTGTGAGGTGTTTTTTTTTTTTTCTTACCAGGGGACTTGAAGAGGCTGACGCCGCTCTCATCAAGCCCTGCTGGACCCTTCAGGTCCTCGATGAGGAGGTGGACCAGGCGAAACGTCTCCTGGGCCCCGAGGGTGACGCGCCGGACATGGTGCTTCAGCTGGTCCCGGGAGACGTACCGCCGGACCACGTCCTCATCACTCACCACCTCCATGGTGGCCGGGTCTCTGGCCCTGATGGCAGCGATGAGGAGCTGGAGGTCCTCGCGGTTGTAAGCCAGCACCGCCCCGACCACCGCGGACGGACCCTGTGCTTTGCAGCAGCCGCGGTCAATGTAGAGGATCTGGGGGACGGGCTGGTTTGCGAGGCGGAACCTCTCCATCACCCCACGACACATGGGCCCCAGCTTCTCCACGGACTCCTCGCAGGTGAGCACAAAGCTGACGATCTGGGAGAGCTCGTTGCCGATGCTGGTGAACCACTCAGCCGAGCCCTTGCCCTCCCCAGACAGCTTCTTCACCACCTACAACAAAACAAAGAAATACAGTTTAGCTTTGCATAAAGTGGTGTTTCCCTGTGAGTACTTGTATGCAACACACTTTTGATTAACTTCTTCGTGGAGTCCATATTCAGCACTGTCCCGAAAGTGGACAGGATCTGGCTCCGATAATCCTGGACGTTGTCCGCCTCGGCCACCTCAGCCAGAATGGAGTGTAGTTACAGAATGCAGTGTAGTTACTTCTTTGACCAGTATATACTGTCTGAAGCGTTTGAGCGACTTTGAGGTGATGTCACTCTCCCGCATCAGCAGCCACTGCTTGACAGAGCTGTGGGCCTCCTGCGCCATCCACGTCGTTCTCGACCAGCCACTTGAAGGTCCGGCCGGTGTAGCGGCCGAAGGTCGGGACCAGCTGCCCCAAGTACTGGGCCTCAGTCGGCCTCTGTACGCCGCAGCGCCTCTTTGCTGAAGACGAGACATGTTATGACCTCAGTGAACAGGCAAGCAAAAGCTCTAGTGCACCACATTGTCATTACTTGTAGTATAAATGCAATGCCAAGATGTTTACCTTCCTCAAAGGCAGTCTTGGGGTCCCTCAGCTCGTCATCCCTTGGACAGACCTGACCTCTCCCCTGCTGGGCCTTGGCTGCCTCTCTGCCGGCAGGCTTGTGTCCAGGATGTTTAGGGCTGGCAGCAAAGTATCCATGTCCTGAAATTGGCAACAGACTTTTAGCAATATCATGATCATTATAACCATTGCAATAGTCACTATTATTAGACAAATGGAGGCAAAAGCCATAGCATTGCCACCAGAATTGAAAATATACAATTGGCAAATGTAACACGTATTATAATTCATCCAAACGAGGTGAATAGCAGGGTTCTAGCTAGGATGAAACTATAGCGTAGTGGTGTAGGCGAGGGAGCGAAGCGACCAAGCCCGGGGGGGATGGTGCTTGGTGCCTGCGGAGATTTTGGAAATTTAAGGTAAAAATTGGCCATTCTAGGGGTACCCAAAGGGAGAAATTGTACTTTAAAAACAATAAAGTCTTAATGGGAGATGTTCCCATCTTTGCTTTTGGCAGTGTGTTACCTTCATAACGGACCTTGTCAGAAGACATTAAAACTTAGACATAACCAGGAATAGAGATTAAAAAAAATGTTTATTAAAGTTACACACTTTTCAGTTATCCTGATGACAGACAAACAGACAGACAAACCAACGCAACCAAAAACATAACCTCCTTGACAGAGGTAAAAAGGCAGGCAACCTCTTTATACGTTTAAGCGTCTCTTGGCCATTTTTGCCCAGTTGTCACAAGCTTCATTGAAGTCGAACTCCTCAGCTGGGGGGCCCTCCATGGATTTCATGAGGAGGTTGTTAAGGGTCGCCTCCTTCAATCGGTTTCTCAGAGGTGTCTTCACCCTTTTCAAGGTGGAAAACCCCCTCTCACAATCTGAAAATGTTATATGGAAAATGTTATAAAAACAATTTGACAAATATCCCATTATCCCTAACATATGAGCAACTATAGCTATAAACTTTATAGCGTTGATTAAACAAAACGCCCATGGTGCAACGTGAGATATTTACAGCATACGGTCACCCAGCTTTAACATTACGCTAAAAACCTTGTATTACAAATAAACAGGTGATCTTCTTGATAAATTAGAGAGGTATATCGCTAGAATATGATGGCAGTAGGTAAGTGCAGGCCAAAATCTACCATCGTAGCCTCAAGTTCACTTATAATCTCCATTATTTAGCGATAAGCAAGCTACCTACGTCACTACTTAGTGGCTAACATTACAAGCTAGATCTACTTAAGACTGAATGCCCACATCAACCAAAAAAATTATTCTGTTCAAGCAGCTGAAATAGAAATAAACCATCAAGTGTTATGTGATATGCAAAAAAAAAACTGCTCCACAAACAGAAAGATAGTTATGGCAGAATAAAGGTGTCATTTACAATGCACAGTCAGACTTGTATGAATGACCGGAAGGAAAATATTGCCAAAAAGCTTGTTTAAATATGCTGCAGTGTTGAGGACCATGTCATGTCTCAACAGGAGGGATGGCAGCAATGATGAATAAGGTTTTTACAACATGGTTTTACTAATTACTAAAAAAATATAAAAAAATACATTTTTGTCTAATAGGTCAAATATGTGCAAAACACAATCCACAGGGCAATATAAGACCAAAACGAAGATAATTCCCTAAACCAGACTACCCTTCTCAACATATTTGTATGGATTTCATTGAACTAAATTAATGTGAAGGGAAACGATTCTGCCAAGTGATAATAGAGGATTTTACCAAATGGGCTGAAGTTTTTCCATCTGCACAGGCAGATGCACTCTCAGTAGTAAAGCCTAGATTTGGAGTTCCTGAAAAGATCTACAGCGATAACAGGGCAAACTTTGTAAACAATATTATCTCCCTAATGACAAAGAACTTAAGAAAAGACCTTAGAAACCACTGTGCATATCACCCAGAGTCAGCAGAATGGGGGGGAAAGACACAATGGAATAATTAAGTCAAGGTTGAAGAAAATCATAGAAGAAATGGGAAAAATTGGGTTTACTGTTTACCACTAGTAGTCCTAAACATGCATATTACTCCAACTAGCGCAGGATTAACTCCATTTGAGATAATGTAAGACCATTTGTAGTCCCACAGCTAAAACCATTCACCTGACATGAGGAAAGAGAAGAAGCATGGTCAAAATGTTAACAAGGAGAGAGATTTCTTCTGCCTGTTCCAGGTGAACCTGTGGAGGAATCTCTGAAGACAGTAAAACCCGAAAACTGGATCCTCATCAAAGTGATAAAGAAAAAGAAAAACTGGTCCAGTCCAAGGGGGAAGGCCCATATCTGGTACTACTTACAACACCCACAACAGCTAAAATAGCAGAAAGGACTTCTGGATTCACTTATCACACTGTAAACTAGTAAGACCACGACCTTCAGAGGAAGGGAAAGATTAGTTACCCACCACCGTTCTCTGAGGCATAAGTCTGACTACAAAGGGGGATTCTCTCAACAGGAGGGGGTTCATCTCAACCTCAGTGAAGAAAACAACGGCTAAAACGAGAACATAGGGTGTGGCTAAAATAAGACAGGAAAAATGGACAGACAACGGCCGTGGCATCCATTCAGGTTACCAGGATTTTGTGGGTTAAGAGGAACCAGCTGTGTATTGTTATTTATTACTCTTATTATAGTATTTCCAATTTTATGGTATGAAGCATGGATTAACAGAAATAAAGATGATGCTGAACAGAGTACCACCACTGCTCCCGTGACACAGCAGGTGCCACACTAGCTATAACCTTTATTTAAACTCGAAGGTATGAGGAAACAACCTCATTTACAACATAGCCGAGACAAAAAAAGAACTTTTGAAGACACGATCAAAACACAATATTTAGAACATACTGTAAGCTTAACAGAAGTGACAAAGATAGACAGCGAAAACATAGAAGTCTAATTAAAAACAGAAGATTTACAATGATAGAGTTTACCGCCCTCCAGAATTTTGTTGGATTTGAGTAGTAGTAGAATCACATTCAGATAATGATCAGACTTGGCCTTTCTGATTGCTGCTGTACATTAATTTCTAAGCTGCCTAAAAGCAAACCAATGACCTGGATCCCTCGTACGCCCAGCTAGCATCCAAGATTGATTTATTTTTTAACCCTCACACCTGATTTGAAACGCAACTTAATTTCTGAAAAGGGACATTTTTTTTCCCCTTTTAAAACATATGTTAATATTTTTTTTCCACTTTTTTTTCATAGGAGCTAAGGAGTAAAAGAAAGAATTTGGCAATCAACACATTGTAATTCAACTGTAACCCAATTCAAGATGAAAAATAATGATCTAATTAATGACATCTGACACAGTGAGAGTGAAGCAACCGGAAATAGAAAAACGAACCACTGATGACGACTTGACTCCACCTCATGATGCCATTTAGCAACAGATGAGCAACGCTGCATGTTCATTTACTGCAGCCACAGTCACGCACTGCCATCACCAGAGCGCCCTAAACAAATACTTTTCAACTGCGTAATGTTTGTCACGGTCGCGGTGCATCCCTTTTCTCTTGCACCGTAGTTAGCTTACGAGCTAGCGGTTTCCTCATCCGACCCGAGAGTGCTGCTGCTGGCCGTGAGTTTCTCCCGTGCGCCGCTATGGATGTGCTGTGGATGGTGCCGCTGCTGCTGTTCCCATTCCTGATGTGGACCAGCAGCAGTGGGTTAGGGTAGAAGAAAACCCGAACCAATTCCAAATTACAGAGGTGGATTTCCTCTTCTTCACCAGCTCGTTGGCTAAGTTTTCTAAGTTTTTACAAACACAACATGGAGGCGTGTAAGAAAGTGTCACAACGCACAGTTCGCTATGATTGGTCGGTTAGGTTAAGGACGCCCTACGTCTGCCGCATCGGCGGGAACCAGCATTAAAAAAATCATTGCGCTGATTGGCAAAGGCGATCTATACGGTTTCTCTAATTTGGTAGATCGCCTGCGATTCTCCACTCTTCCTCGCCAGTCACGATTTTATATCGTCAGATCGGGCACGCCTAACCCAACCGGAAGCACCTGGGCACGCCAGCCACGTTGTACTGCCTTGGTTGCTATGTCGGAGTACTTCAGTCGTTTACGTTCATATGCTTCACCAGCTGCAGCCTCCCATGGTACAATTAGTTCCACAATGAATACCAACTTCTGAGAGGTTGACCACAAGACCGGGTCCGGCCTGAGGTTAGTTCTAATGATCTCAGGCGGAAAGATGAGTCTCTGGTCTAAGTCAACCTGCATTCTCCAGTCCCAGGCAGAGTCCAGGAGGGTTGATTCCACTCGTGGAGATGGATTTGCTGGGAGTTGTCCTGCTCTTATAAAATTGGTTGTGGATGTGGCACTCGGGGAGGGAGGGCATTGGTGGTAGTTCTCCTTCCTTCCAGGGTGATCGCCAGTGTTCGTAGAACCTGGTTGTGTCTCCAGGTGTACCGGCCTTGGGACAAACTGGTTTTGCAGCCAGTGAGGATGTGCCTCAGTGTTGCGGGGGTTTGACAAAGCGCACAAGAAGGATCTTCACCAAACCAATGGTTAAGGTTCTTGGGTGTGGGAAGAACATCATAGGTGGCTCTGATGATGAAGCTGATTTGGTTTCCTTCCATCTCCCAAAGATTCTTCCATGTGAGCTTACGATGCTCCAGGTTTTCCCAGCTAGTCCATTGGCCCTGTTTGGACTGTAAGACTGCCTTTGCGCATCTGTCTGCCTCTTCTTGTTGCTGCACCTGAGCAACCACCAGCTTTCTCCTCTGGGTTGATGTTGCCTTGTGCCATGTGGGTTGACTTGTCCCAAGTCCAAACCCACCTCTTCCATGCTGCACCTTTCTTACAATGTCTCCATGCCTGAGAGAAGATTTTGCTTGCTGTACGGCCTCAGATGGGATCCATTTCCTCCCAGCTGCCAGTCTGGGAGCAGCCCCTCGGATCTTCTCATCTTGCGACTCGGTCAGGGTCATATTCAGCCTCACTTTGGTTCATTTTCTAATGCAAAGTGAAATATTCAACGGGGGATTATTAGGTCTGGGATATGTCATTTATGAGCTACAACATCAGGTTTTATCAGCTTTTTAATTTTTCTGCAATTACAGAAACAGCTCCCATAGACGTCCATTATAATGAATACAGCATGGCACACACACACACCAACCACAGGTGAATGAAATTGAAACATGAACTAGAACATGAACATCTAGAAAAATGACTGAGTCACAGTGTCACTGGTTCATGCACATGAGCTACAGCAATGAAAAGTGTGCTCTTTGCAAATTGGGTCTCCACACTTGCCGCACAATGTGGTTGTCTTCTTCTTTTTGCCAGCCTGGCACAAGATGCACCTTCGTCGTGTGGGAGCTGCGGCACTGGGGGATGCACTGGACCTGTCAAACTGTTTGAAATTACACTGAAACTGACATTGACGAGGTATCCATTCTGGTCGTCCCCCACAGCCTCCTTCACCTCGGATGCCCGCATCTGTGCCCACAAGAAAGCTGCGAGGTACCTGAAGAATCGATACCTCATCTTAGGATCCTTGGGCGGTGCCCAAGAAGAGAATGAGTGATTAAAAAGTATAGTCTGTATGGGGGTGTGTAGGGCTGTCGCGGTGAGGGAATTCCCACCGCGGTGACTCATAGCCGCTCAACAGCGCGGTATGCGGTGATATCGCATTTTTGTTCATTAGGCTACTTTCCACGACACGCCATGTTAGATGAAAATCGAGCGCATAATCCGTCTTTTTTTCCCAGCGATTCTGACATTTCACTTTGCTTTGCCTGTCATTTACTCGCTCACAGACCAACATAGCGGAGATCAAGCAGCGCATACCCCAGTTCTGCATTGTTGCCAGTGCCACATGGCAAATATCAACATTGTTGCAGACCTGCGCACGTTTCGTTTAGTAATGACGGAGAAAAACGAAGCAGATCAATGCAGCAGTTGAGCTCACATGTCCGGGATACTTTTTTTTTTTTTTTTTTTTTTTTTTAAACAGACTGCCCGCCGTCCAACCAACCCAAGCTGAACTTTAACTGTTTCCGCGAAGTTGTTAGAGCTTATTTCTGGCACGGCACATCTTTTAAATGTTTTTTTTTAATTTTTTTTTTTTTAAAGTTTCACCTACACAGTTTTGTTGAAATGATCAGGTATTTCCCAACAGCAAATGTGCACACTGAGCTGTGGTTCTGTGGAAGCTAGTTTATTGTTGATATTAGACGGTCGCATTTACAACGTTAAACATGGATAATAAGGGAAGATTCAAAGCCATAAAGTGTCCGGACTAGGCAGAGGAGTAAAGCCGAGATAAAGGTAGGCCACTGCATTTTATTTTAACTTCTATTGCTACGACACTGAGTAGGCATATCCTTGTAATATCAGCTGCTGAGGGAGAATGAGACCACAACGAGTAGCATGCAGACGTGTGTGCGGTGCCTATATGCAAAGATGACGACAGAAACGCGGCACAGCTGTGTTAATGTGTTTCTCCTGCCTTGCGGGGAATATACAATGTATCATTATTACTGTGCTGGCTTAAAAAAAGTATCAGTTCTGTCAGTCGCTTTGTATCTACTGTGCAGTCTTAAAAACTCTTTTAGTTTCTCGAGTTGTTCTGCGCGTGCAAGGGGGCGTGCGGTGGTGGCCTGGACACGCACCGCGGAGGTCCTCAGCACCGCGGTGATTGCATTTTGCGGTTATCGCGACAGCCCTAGGTGTGTGTGTGTATGAGAGGGGGAGGCAGTACAGACTTACCAAGCAGCGAAGGGATCTTGACCGTGGCCAAGGCCTGGCATTTGGCCAGGTCTGCCCTGGTCATCGGTCTCTTTTGTTTGTCCTGTTGTCCAGACTGGGGGAAAAACAACAGGACACGATAAATAGAAAGCTTGCCATGACAACAACTAGCCAGAGAAAACAGGACTGTAAATGAATGATGTGCTCATATTTCATTTACTCACATTGCAGTCAGCAAGAACCTGTCGCACCTCCCGGTTAAACTCCTGGTTCAGTTCCCGCTTCAGTTCCCGCTTCAACTCGTGTTTCTCTAGGTGCAAGAGGTAAGGGGAGCAGAGGGGGAAGGGGCAAGGACCTGCTTCCAGAACAATTGGGCCTGTGGCCTAATTGTTCAGGATCCCCCGCTCCTTCGGGCTCTGGAGGCGGTGGAATTGCCGGAGGTGCTTGGAGAGTGCCTGAAGCTCTTTCCCGCAGATCGGGAACTCTCCAGAGTTCTTTGTTTTAGTCATCTGTAAAAGTAAGGAAAGGAAAAAAATGTTTATAGGATGAGAGAATTGTCTCTGTCAGCTGCAACATCCCTCAGCAAGTAGGGTTGTCCATCTGGATGGTTGACTGGCGCACAGGTCAGTGACTGAGCGTCAATTAAATCCGCAATTAAGAGAATTAAATAAAATAACTCCCTAAATACGGACAAAAATTAACACATTCCAAGTGATTTTCTGTCCTAAACCATCCAATTTTATTTATAAAGCACTTTACAACAACCTCAGTTGACCAAAGTGCTGTACAAAAAATAAAAACAAAGAAATTAAAAGAATAAAATACAAGAATAAATTAAAAGGCATAAAACAGCTATATAATTTAAAACAATAATAATACTAAAAATAGTAATTACACATTTTAAGGTAATTAAAATAATTTTAAAACTGATCCTAAAATGTATGGGCAGCCAGTGAAGTGAGGCTAAAATGGGGGAAATATGCTCGTATTTACGTGTGCCAGTTAAGACGTGCGGCAGCATTTTGCACCATCTGAAGACGGGCGATTGAGGACCCACTAACCCCCACATACAGAGCATTACAGTAATCCAGCCTAGTGGTCACAAAGGCGTGAATTACTGTTTCAAAGTGTTGCTTTGAAAGAATGGGTTTTATTTTTACAAGCTGCCTCAAGTGGAAGAAACTCGATTTAACAACCGAATTTACCAGAAAAATGGCAGCACAGAAAAACTAAAGGGTTAAAAACAACAAAAGGATTTCAAGCAGAATGGAAATAAGTGAAAGGTCTTGAAATTTTGGAAATGCCAGCTTAATTGGAACCTTAAATTGAATTGTGAAAGTGACAGCTGAAGAGCATTTCAACAGAGATGAACAGTTCTCATGAATAAGGTCATTATTCTCACAATACATGTGCAGTAAGAGTGGACCGCCATTTTTGTTTCCCCAGTTTTCTCCTGTTTGTGTTATTTTAGGGAGGTAAGATAATTGTATTTTTGGTTTGCATTCTTTTGGTCAGGAAAGTTGACTATATACAAGATAGACCTGTTTTGTTTGTTATTTTGGCCGTGGTCCACGCCGATGTTACTACAGCCTTTGTTGAAAGAGGAATATTTGTCAGTGTCAGGCAGTTATTTTCAACCTATACCTTTTGTGCAGTTGTTCAGGTGTAATGGAGAAAAGCTTTATCTCATCCATGTTTTATTTAGGCTTCCTTTACATTTATATTTAGACATTTCCATATATTTTGATCACTTATTCCTGAAAGCATTTGGTCTTGTTGACATGGCCTACGTTTTATTGGTTAATTTGATTGTTACAATGGTTTGTTCTTATAATAAATTTAGCTTGATTTGAGTTACGTTTATTTTAGTACAAATTTACCAAGTCTTTTTACTAAATGACCTTGGGTCTCCCCCATGATACCTTGAATATGAGATCTTTACTCACCTAATCTGAGGTGTCCCTGCAAACCTTCTAATAAGTTGTGGAAGTGGACCATCTGGCTGTCGGTGAATGAACTCATCCAGTGTCATGTTAAGGGCTTCTCCATTTGTGAAGAGCATGTAGGTGTTTCTCAGCTCCTGTTCTCCGATGACTGTGATCGCGCCACTACTGCTGTGTTTTGCTCTGTGGTGAATCGATCGATTTTAACCACCACCAGGAACAGATGAGGAGTGGCGGCTTCAATGAGCTGCTGACAGCGTTTCTTTATCTCCTCCCTTAACTCCTCTGATCCTAATATACCTGGAGTGTCAATCACGTGGATCCTTTGGTCAAACACTTGTCCTGGTACCTCAGAGATTGCAGTTGTTACCTGGTTAAAGTCACTTTTGGACTCAAAAGCTTAATTTCCTAAAATCGTGTTTCCTGAAGCACTTTTACCCACACCTGAGTTTCCCAGAAGCATAATGTTGAGGGTTTGATCCATTTTTAAGGAATGTAGAACCTACAGAAGACAACAGAAGGATTCGGGGGAAAGGTCTGTAAAATGAAAACAAATTATTAAACTGTTGGAGTTCATATCATCCTTAATTTTTGTTTAGAAAGAATGACAGGAAGATCTTTAATCCCCCCTTTGAACTTGTTATGTTGCAGTGTTAAATTGTGTCACATGAACATTGTAACAATAATATAAATTGTGGCAAATGGTATTCAGCTCTCTGGCAGGCAGGCAGACGGTGCCAAATTTTTGAAAGCCTTCGAGTGAGTAGATATCCAGCGTTCCTTCTGACTGATCTTGTTCTTGACCACGTTCTGCCCTACGGATTTCCCTGCTCTGCCTCGCCCACGTTGGATTTCTCTGTTCTGGACACCGACCTTGTTTTCGCCTCTCGACCTCCGTCTCCTGCCTACTCCCATGAAAGGATCGTTTGCCTCTGCCGCCCTGGTTCTGACCCTGTTTCTGCCTCCTGGATTCTGAGCTCTGTTCTGCCCCTCCATTGAATCTCAAGGAGAAACTAGACCTCACCTTTGGTCCTCGCCCAACCGATCCCAGAAGGAACGGAAACTCAGCCCACAGTTCCACACGAGCTCCGAAAAGGTTAGTGGCAGTTTCTCAGAACTTTCGATCCCCTTTCTGAACCAATATAAGCCACTAATCTGTTTCTCCGTCCTCAGTGGTTCCTGTCCTTGCTGCTGGAGATTCCTGTCCAGAACTGTTTTATAATAATCTGATTAACACTTCGATTGTTGTCTGCCAGAAATTCTGGGTCCTCCATCCCGATCATTGTCGAGCTGTGTCAGCAGTTTAAAATTTAGGATTTTTTTTTTTGCATTTTGAGAGTCTTGAGGAATCGTTTTCAGCCCTGATGAAAACATTAGCAGGATACCGAACCTGCCCTGGGGCCCATTAGTAGTTTTCGTGATAAAAGATCAACTCTTGTAAAAGCCTCACCTGACCAATGAATTCTTAAAAAATGAAGATCTGCAGTGAGCGTTTCTGTCTGACTCTTAAAGGCTGATTACACTTTGTGCTCCATAATTTTATTTTTACGATGCCAGGCCCTTTTTTATCAATATTTTTAAGAATTATAAAAGTTTGTCTGTGAAACAACACTAACGTCTCTGCAGGTCTGCAGTTACAGTGTGATTTATCTAATCACTACTTTAATGATTCTGTTCAAGTATTCTACTTTTAGTAACTTTTATTCAACTCAAGTTTTTTCTGAGCAACCCTGTAACATTTATTTCTCTGTTAAGGCCCTGTCACACTGTTGCGTATGAGAGAAGCGTATGAGTTGCGTATGAAAATTAATAATATAATTTTCATACGCACGAAAAGTCCTTGAAAATAAAGAATGACTAGCGTATGAGTAGCATATGAACTGCGCATGCCCAGCGTACGTTTCAACGCGCCTATATCAGCAGCCTTTTCCACATTGCTCCATTATTGCAGTGATGACGCGCTATCAACATCTCTCGAGACATTCATCTCGATCATGCCTCCCAAGAAGCAATCGTCGTTTGCCCGTGCCCTGGGCCGAGGAAAAGGCAAAAAAACACAAGAATCATTCTCACCCAAACCTGCTGAAATGCCTGATGCACCTGCGGCTGATGAGTTACATGCTTCTGAGCGATCAAGATCCCCAACTCCTCCTCCTGACCCCTCCCGTGAATCGTCGGTTGCCTGCCGCCTCCATCTCCGCCCGTCTGGCGGAGATGGAGGCGGCAGACGGGCGGAGGCTATAAATACGCTAGCTGTACGGTACACCTTCATGCCAACATATGGCAATTTATGTCCAGCGTTCTCGACCTATCAGTAACGTACCTATATCGTACCTCTAGCGTATTCAGCGTATGCCTAGCGTATGCTTAGCGTATTAACCATACGCACAAAAGTTTTGAGCATGTTCAAAAAATTTTCTGCCTCAGCGTATGCCAACGTATGCCAGCGTGCTTGAAACGTATACAACCTATGCCTAACGTTCCCCTGGCGTATACCAGCGTATGAGTGATCATTTTCATACGCAACTCATATGCTTCTCTCATACACAAGTGTGACAGGGCCTTTAACAGCAACACCAAGACGAAGAAAAGGCAGTATGGATCGACCACTAGGTTTGAAACTTTCTGTCATCCTCTTTGAAGTTCTGTATATTAAACTCATCTGTGTGACTTAACTTGATTTATTTTTATTTTATATATGGAAATGTATGTGCTGAATGAACTGTAGACTTTCAGTCTGCTTCAGGAGGCCCATCTCTCTGTCTCGTCATGAATCCCTCTAGGATCTATCATGTTATTCTCATTGTCAGGGTTAGCAGATATAGAAAGTCTACATTCCAGCTTGGAGAGTTTTATTTCTTCATCACCTTTTTGTTTTTTTGCTCTGTGTCAGACTGGTTCTTGTTGGGAAGACTGGAGCAGGGAAAAGCTGCAGTGGAAACACCATCCTGGGAAGAGATGAATTCACTGCAGAGGTCAGTCAGTCCTCAGGTAACACAGAAGCTCCACTCTGCTTTGTGATTTTATTTTTTAACTTCAGAACTGTTAATATACAATGAACCAGAGGAAAGTAGAGTTGAAAGATGAGACGATTCTGCAAGTAAGTTCACGTATGTTTTTAAAATGTGTCTAACTGTCGACAGCCGGCTTTATGAAAGTATATATGTGTGTGTTCTGTCAGACATCTGAAACTCCCTGCGTCCAAAGCTGTGATGCTGTTTTCTGAACTAATGGTTGATGTGTTGCAGAGTGAACTGTGTGTGTTTGTTTCCAGTCACCAGGCAGTGCTGTAAACGGGGAGGGAGGGTGTTTGGCCGAGAGGTGAGCATCGTCGACACACCCGGCCTCTTTGACGCATCGTTACCTGAACATGCTGTGAAGCGGGAGATCGCCAAATGTATCAACATGTCGGCCCCGGGTCCCCACGCCATCCTGCTGGTCATCAAGGTGGGACGCTTGACCAACGAGGAGCTTGATGCTGTGAGGCAGGTGGAGGAGATGTTTGGACAGGACGCCTGGAGGTACACCATCATCCTCTTCACTCATGATCAAACTGAGGCAGACGTCCAGAGACGGCTGCAGAAAGCTGGATCAAAGCTGCAGGAGGTCCTCAGGAAGGCGGGAGGCAGATATCACTGCCTTAACAACAGTAAGACCAACCATCGTGGTCAGGTTCTGGACCTGCTGGGGATGGTGGACAAGATGGCTGATGCCAACGATGGACAGTCCTATACTAACTTAACCTGACTTCTTAAAGTCTCTCTGAATGTTTCTGACACTTTGAGATTAAATTTAGTATGACGAGGATAAGCCTGTCCTCATTTGCTGTTGCCTCTGCACTTGACAATGGGAGCGTCCGTAAGCATCATCACCTTTTGATCTTGGCAGGACATGTTTTCTGCTTCAGATGCCATTTATCCACACTTCCCACAAACATAGTGTGTTTTTCAAAGTTTCTTCTTTGTTAATGAGTTGTAGCTTTCTAACCAGTATAACTTAGAGGAATTCGACCAATTAGAAGACACTCTCTCCCCCAACTCATTGTTTTCAGTAGCCCCTTTCACACTGCCGAATAACCCGCGTTTAATTCGCGAATTTAGCGTGTCCGCTGTTGTGTTCACACTGCCGACCCGGGCTGCCGCGTCAACTCGACTCGCCTTTCGACCCGCGTCGGACCCTAGTCTTTTTGCCGAGCCGAGTTTGATGTGAACACAATCGACGCGGGTCGGACGTGGGCGTGACGTGAGGAGTTTAAAAGACAGAATGGACAGCTGATTCAGAACAACAGCGACAGGTGAGGACAAGTTTTACTCTGTTTTAGCCTACATCAAGTTCGAGACATTTTTTAATATGGCCAACTGGGGAGACAAGGAGGTCCGCGAGCTCCTCAGCCTCCGAGCAGAGGACGTTATTTACCGCCACATGTCGGGAACGGATGGACCTCTGCTGGAAGGGCTGGCGAGAAAGATGGGAGAGCGCGGTTTCCCACGCAGCAAGACGCACCGTAAAGTAACATCTCCATTAACTGCATTGCAAAAACGAGTTCTCAAGGTGTCCCACCATCGTTTGTTTGAAAAATTTGATGCAGACAGATGTATTTCACCCTTCCTCCGACGCCTGGGTTGTGCCTACGTCATTGTACACGCCCAGCATTTTATGTGTTTCGTGTGACGCTCTGCCACTAGGCAACGCCCCCTGAACTCGGCTTTAGGCGACACGGGTCACCCTGACACGCCAAGCGTTCACATTGCTCGACGCGGGTCGAAGGTGTAATTTGGACCCGCTAAGGTAGCGGGTCGCAGTGTGAAAGGGGCTAGTAAGAGACTTCCCTCAAGAAAAAAAAAATCTTCCTCTTTCTGAAATCATTTCAAACTATGTGTTGTTAGAATTGATGCAGAGCTTATCTACAGCTGCCCAAGATTAAGAATGAAATAAGTGGACATTATCATGGCATGTATATTTTAAAGGTTCAAAGTCCTGCAGCAGCTCTTTAATCTCTGTGATGACACTTAGTGGCACAAACATGAAACATCAGCAGCTGGATGGGACAAACCTACACCCTCATACCATTGTTCATCTGTTAAACGGAGACAGCAGGTTAACACAAATCTGTGCCCAGCTCTCACAGTCACGTCTCATCACAGCATATTGGAAGTCGTTGAAAAGAAAGTCATTAAGCATAAAGAAGGGAAACGGGGAATTAAGGAGGAGTGTGAAGAAAAAAGGAAAAGAGCAAGTCAGTGGAAAACTTACTCCCACCTGTGAACGTTCACCTGGTCAGCAGACGACTGGAAACACTGAGGAGAGTCTACAAGATGGGACATTCAATAAACTAATCCTATAACATATATATATATATATATATGCTAACTAAGTTGATACAGGTCAGTGCACTAAACCCATGCTACAATGTTTAATAATTTTGCATCTTTTAGTAAAACCAGTAAAGAATGAGTGTATATATCCAGCTGAATTCCCAATAAATCTGCTCTCATTCACATATTTTTCTGTTTCTTGTCAGACGGCTAAACTGAAAATCAGCCCATTAAGACTACGTGTCAACTCGTGGTCACTTAAAGCATGTCCAGGCGGTTGCTCTGCTCAAATAAAATCCTGATTTTTGTAACCGCAGCCTGATCTGAGAAAATCACCCTTCAAGTAACTTAAAGACAACATCTTGGCAGCAATTTCAGCTGTACTTACATGCACCATGACGTCCCACAGAGAAAGTTAGAGGCAGCAGAATGTCATGAATGTTTTCTACAGAGTATCCAGTGCATGTACACTGGAACAGCATGGTGGTCCAGTTCAATGGACGAGTACAACTGTAACTGTAGCTGGACTTACCTGTGCATGCAACCGTTCTGAATGTCCATGATCAACATAAAAGTATGTAGGCAGACATCTCCAGCTGAAAACATGAAACCTCTATACTAGAAATAATGTTCAATGGCGCGGTGCAGGAGGCAGCTGCTCACAGGACACAGACGCGGTCTTTGAGGTGGCGGCTGGCTGCCTGGTGGCGTGGAGGTTCAGCCTCTCATGCTGGCGGATAAAATCTCTCACCGTCTTTTTATTTATTTTGGGGAGAGGGATGCCCGCTTTGCAGAGGGTGGGGTCCTCCACCAAGACCTGGTGCTGGATCCTCTCATAGGCCGTGAGGATGTTTACCTTCTCAGGGCTGGAGCGAGAGGCCTGAGGGCTGCGCAGCCACAGCAGCTTGACCAGCACGTACATCAGCCGGTTGTGCTGCGGGCTGATGTCCTGCCGAGCTGGCGCGTACCTCTTGGCCATCTTTACACGCTGGACCACCCTCGTCCCTCTTGGTCCGACAATAAAGAGTGTTGCCCCAGTGGGTGCGTATACTGCAGCAGGCTGTCCTTCAGCCACTCCTCATTGATGGCCCCACGCTTCTCCGGCTGCCGGCTCTCTTTACAGTGGCAGTCGACCAGACTGAAATACACACACACACACACACACACCGCTGTTAGTTTCAGTGAAGGGAAAACTGTTCCTGGCTTGCTTTGGTTTTCTTGTAAATGCTTACTACTTGACGTAGCCCACGTCGTTCTCGACCAGCCACTTGAAGGTCCGGCCGGTGTAGCGGCCGAAGGTCAGGACCAGCTGCCCCAAGTACTGGGCCTCAGTCGGCCTCTGTAAGCTGCAGCGCCTCTTTGCTGAAGACGAGACATGTTATGACCTCAGTGAACAGGCAAGCAAAAGCTCTAGTGCACCACATTGTCATTACTTGTAGTATAAATGCAATGCCAAGATGTTTACCTTCCTCAAAGGCAGTCTTGGGGTCCCTCAGCTCGTCCTCCCTCGGACAGACCTGACCTCTCCCCTGCTGGGCCTTGGCTGCCTCTCTGCCGGCAGGCTGGTGTCCAGGATGTTTAGGGCTGGCAGCAAAGTATCCATGTCCTGAAATTGGCAACAGACTTTTAGCAATATCATGATCATTATAACCATTGCAATAGTCACTATTATTAGACAAATGGAGGCAAAAGCCATAGCATTGCCACCAGAATTGAAAATATACAATTGGCAAATGTAACACGTATTATAATTCATCCAAACGAGGTGGATAGGTTTTTTTGCATAAATAATGGCTCCGGGCCAAATCGCAGACGCACTTGAAAGAGTTGCAGCTCGAAAGAGCGCTTGTGCACTGTCGCTGGTGTCACTCGACTTCCATGTTACAACGCTAAAAACGTTATCTGTTGATGTGACATTCACAAAGTAGACAGGAAAACGATATAAATATAGCCATGCTGTATATTTATTTTTGCTAAAAATAAACTTTATAGCGTTGCTAACACCCTACGGTCACCTAGCTTTAACATTACGCTAAAAACCTTGTACTGTATTACAAATAAACAGGTGATCTTCCTGATAAATTACAGAGCTAGAATATGATCGTAGTAACAAACTGTACCTTCGTAGCCTCTCGGTATTTCGCGAGTTGGTTTGGCTTGGTTTCGCGCTGGGGCAGCCTCCAAAACAAAGCCCAAACGTAGCCCGTATTACATTACTGTTGATTGGCATTTAACAACATAATACTTTACTGCACTACTACAAAACAGTTAGATTTCGCACATACCTTTGACGAAGTGGTCACCGCAGACACAGCATTTGCAGATTCAGCCCCTCCAGTCTGTAAACGTAGGTTAGCTATCCACTTTTGGCGGCGTTGTTCTGTGAGTTTTTTCCATTTCTCACCTCTATATACCTTAGGTACTCGATAGTAACCCTTTCCCTTCTCTCGGTTAGACCGATTGCAACATCCAAAAACGGCACAAAACTGAGGCATTTTGGGCAAAAAAAAGTGGCAGACAAAGCACTGTTTTCAATGGGCTCCAGCTCCAGTTGCCCACCACTTAGGTTCGCGCGCTTAGAAAATACGGAAGTGACGTCAAGTGAAACCCAGCTAATGGCCTAGAGTCTCTCTGATTGGCCTAGAGTCAACGTGGCGAATTTAGACTCCTCTCTGATTGGCCTAGAGTCTACGTTAAATGTAGACTCTAGGCCAATGACGGGCCGTAACTGTCTACATGAAACGTAGAATCAAACTATTAAAATACAACCAGATTTAAAATGTTAACCAGTTGGTCTTAAAAACAAAAAGTATTCCATAAAGAATAATGTTGAAAAGTATCACAAGTTTAATCCGTAAATAAATGCAGAGACACAGTTTGTAAAAATAGAAAAGGAAGAATTAATTTGTAAAAAATACATAAAACATGTAAAAATATGTGTTGATAATTTGTGTTGAGGCTGTTGAGCATGTTACAACAGCCAAGAGTGGAAAAATAAGTATTTGTACTGTACTTAAAGTAGTGTTTTAATATTTGGACCATGTTTTATGGATCAGATGTTTATTCATGGTTGAATCCTGCAGTTTTTTTTTTTCTCCACCAGAGACCGATAGAGCTCTGTAGGCTGTTTTACAGCCTGACAGATGGAACCATAACTTACTTATTTCTTGTTGTATGAACATAATTATCAGTTTTCAGATTATCAGGAACAACTTGTTGTGGGTTAGATGTGCAGTCAGGCTCAGTCAGAGGTGACGGTGTAGAAATCGTGCAGGCATAAAGGGAAGTACAGGTTAAGTGATACATTAATTGTACGTCACCTGAACAGGGACTTGAACCCTGGACCCTCAGATAAAAAGTCTGATGCTCTACCGACTAAGCTACCCAGGCCCTATGAACGTGCATCTGAGTGACATCTGACATCTGAAACACTTCCTGTGTCCAAAGCTGTGACGCTGTTTTCTGAACGATTGCCTGGTTGTGAGCTTGTGTTGCAGTCAGTGAGCATAAAGAAGAAGGCCTTCATGAAGGGAAAAGGGAGTTAAGGAGTGTGAAGAAAAAAGGAACAGAGCAAGTCGGTGGAAAACTATTTCCAGCAGAACAGTGTGAGGGATGTGTGGTCAGAGGAAAAGCTCACAGGCTTTGAGATAATGGGGATCAGACAGATGGGAGAGGTTTTTCCAGTTGGTTCAGTTCAGATAAACTCAACATGCTGCTGCCTCTTGTTATAGACCTCACATCCTCCATGTACCAACAGCTCCCTAATTACACCTCAGCACATTTACATGAAACTATAAAACCTATATGAAACTCAACTTTAAAAATGAAAAATCACCTCATCTTGCATACAAACAAAACAAAAGAGATGATTGTGGATTTTAGGAGGACCAGAAGTCAGATAAACTCTGTCTCCATCCTCAGTGTGGAGGTGGTTAAGGAAATGCAACACTGAGGCTGTCTACACGATGGGACATAACAGATTGCTTCTTGAGAAAGCCAACGTCCTTCAATGTCTGGACCAAAGTGTTGCATATCCTCTGTCTTTGCAGCATCTGTTGGGGCAGCATCATCCGAGCAGCTGCTCAAAGAAACTGGTCACACTGATAATGAAGGCTGCTTAGTGTTGAAAGAAGAATTTTGCACCAGGTGGTTAAAATGAAGAACAACACAGGCCATCCTCTTCATAACTCTGTGTTTAAACAAAGATGCATAACAACTAAGTTGACACGGGTTGGTGCAATAAATGCATGAAAGACAAAGTTTATTATTTTTGCATCTTTTGATAAACAGTAAATAATGAGTAAAGAAAATCACCCTTCAAGTAACTTAAAGACAACATCTTGGCGGCGATTTCAGCTGCATTTACATGCACCATGATGTCCCACAGAGAAAGTTGGAGGCAGCAGAATGGCATTAAGGTTTTCTACACAGAGTATCCAGTGCATGTACACTGGAACAACATGGTGGTCCAGTTAAATGGACGAGTACAACTAACGGTAGCTGGACTTACCTGTGCATGCAACCGTTCTGAATGTCCATGATCAAGATAAAAGTATGTTAGTATACAGAACAAAAGGCATACATCTCCAGCTGAAAACATGAAACCTGCATACTAGAAATAATGTTCAAATTTCATAAAATATCCTCAAAACCAATTGTTCTCAGTGTGCAGACTTCAGGATTTTGTTTTAAGTTTTGTCCAAATAAAATAGATGTAACCTCTCTTCAATGCATATTTGGCAAATGCATATTCAGAACTTAGTTAAATCTCTTCCAGAAAAACTATTGTTTTGATCATTGTATTTAAAATAAAGATTTATTCTTAAAAAAAAAAAGAAAGAAAAATAATTGACCATGTGCTTTGTTTTACATTTAAAACTCATTTAAGCCAGCTGTCATTGTCAGTTAAAAAAAACCCAAAAAAACACCATTAATGAATTTTAGTTATAGCGGTAAACAAGCAAAGTTAACATATCAAAATGTTTCAAATATATTTTTATGTTAAATTGGAGATAAAACTTCTTATTTTGATAGTTAGCTACACAGGGTTCAAAATAAGACTTTTGCGCATGTGCAAATTGAAACACGTTGGTAACGATGCAAGCTCGCGGTTTTCTGTCACGGGAGTAACGAGTGATGAGTGGAGGACGGCCTTTAGTGAGTTCATGTTTACTTAATATCTTTTCTTTTAGATGATAACGACTAGTGTGTTAACATTTTAAAATTTGTTGTATTGAAAATATTGTTGAGTTTCACTTTTCGTCGGGCGTTGCGAATGTTTGACGCAGCAGGGCGGTTGAGGTTAACTAATTAAGCTAGCAGCGGTTTAATTAACCTCGACGGTTTGAAGGTGCGGACATTTTCAACAGGTCCATGTTTCTCACTGTTGGCCACTGGCTGAATTTTCGTCTAATTAAATTGAATGTTAAGTTATTGTCTGAACAGCTTCATTAAGTTTGCCTTCTGAGAGTGTCGGTTAGTTTTAATTGTTGGACTGGTGGTGGTATTAAGGTTTTAGCTAATTGCCGTTAACAGTACATGTATGTAAGTTATCGTTGGTGTTTGGGTCAAAGTTGTGGAGCTCCTTAAAAATTATTTTGCGGTTATTTTATTAAAAGTAGTTTTCACTTTGACCGCCTACAGTACCGAGCAGGTGCGTTTGGGTATTCGCTGAGTAATTAATTAGGGAGCCGAGCATGAAGCGTGTTAGCTCTCTTCTCCATTAGAGGCCACCGCAGGAGCGTTGTCTGTTCAGTCTGTATCGAAAAAACATAATTTTCCCTCAACTGCACACATTCATTCGACATTATGAAGTTTAACTGAAAGACTATTTCCACGCAAATAGTAACGTCATGCACATATTTTAACTTGTATGTGAGGAAAATGTTATTTTCTGTATTTAAGTTTCGGTGCTTCCTATTGGACTAAAGCGTACCACGTGACCAGGAAGCGACGAGAAGCCGCATTTGTTGACATTAGTTTATTCAAAGAACTATAGAAACAACATCAGCGTAACAGGCAGTACATTATTCATTGTTACTGTTTGTATTGTGACATAAATAAATTTGTATTTGATTTGATTTGTTAAACCGTGAGTTAGAATAACGTTGCGGAGAATCACTTCGTTTCCTCCGACCCTTTTCTGGTATCGCTTCTCGGCCTTTTGGCTAAGATCAAGTGTAGTATCTGTTCTTATCAGTTTAATATCTGATACGTCCCCTACCCGGGGACCATATATTAAATTGATTTTTGGAACAGGGAGATGGAATAGGGGCTTGCTCCGTCCACTCCACGCATCGACCTGGTATTGCAGTATCTCCAGGAACGGTGCACCCCCCTTACAGTGTGAAAAATAAAGCTTAATTTAGAGAGATACATATGAGATATATAAGTGTGCATGTTGACATGTTTTACATGGTTAAATTATTTAGTTCTACTCTAACTCTACATAACCTTTTGCATTATTTAACAATGTTTGCTTTAAATCTAAAGTATTTCCAACTAAGCTATTTGTCCTCTGCTTTGCTGGGCGTTTAATTTTTGTTTTGATCCTCTTCTCTCTGTGCTTGTATATCTGTCTTTATGTTGCTACTCTTCCAAACTTCATCCTTGTTGCCGTGCCTGGAACAAGCATGTGATCAACATGGAGTGCGTGATGTGATTTTTACTCGTTGGTGGAGCACACATTTTAAAGGTAAATGTGAAAAGTCAGAATTGAGATTAAAATTTGATTGATTGTGCAGCTCTATACAAGGCCACCAACAAACAACCCACTACACACTGGGCTGCAGTTTTGCTTATATAAGATGCCAGATTCAAACAAGAGAAGTAGATCAGCATAAAAATGCCCCGTAGCTCCATTTTTATATTGTTTCAACTTGTTTTTGCCATCTTTTTAAACTATATTTTTTACTGGTTTTAATTGAACTGAATGGAATATTTCATTGGCAGTATATTAGGTGGATTAGCCGCAGTGTAGGTGAAAGCATTGTGTATTTAAAGTTAACATTAGGACCATCTGTAATGAATGGATCAGAAGTTTAGTTCATGGTTGAATCCTGCAGTTACCTCTGTTCTCCACCAGAGACCGATAGAGCTCTGTAAGCTGGTGTGGTTTTACAGCCTGAAGAAACATCTAAGTTACTTTTTCTTTATGTTTCTTCATACATGAAGACATAAAATCTGATGCCACATCATTTGGAACATTTCTTGTGGTTTTGATGTGTATTGTGGTAAGATCCCATTCATAACCATCCAGTCTTGTTCACACTCCACAACAACAGGAGGCAGCAGCAGCAGGGCTGTCAGTATCCCCCCACCAGTGAACAAAGAAACAGGAAGTGGTTGCACAGTTAGCAGACAGAACATGTTATCTGTGTGTTTTTATACTTTATCTGGATGTGAGATGTGAACAAAACAGTTTATGATTGTAGTTAGATTCACTTAGTTTCCCTTGAACTCCCTTTTGGTCTGTTGGTCATTTACAGACAGGCTGATTCATACAAAATGATGTGATGTTCAGTTAGCTTTTTGTGAGCAAGTACAGCAATGCATTATGGGAAACATGAGCTGTCTTTTGTAGGAATAAAATGTTAATAATCTGTGTCGGTCCACAGATCAGTTTCCTCTGTATTCAGATCTTGTAGAATCCTCCCAGCCTCTGTAGCCTCTGGTTTAGTTAGCTTACAGACTGTTAGCACCATCAGTGTGCTCAGTATGTGTGTGAGTGACTCCCCCCTCAGTGAGCTGTACAACTCATACTTACCTGGCAGGGGAGACACCATGATCAAGAAGGTGGTTCACCCAGGGCGAGGCTCAGCCATTGCACTCCGGCTGTGCTGACCTTTGCGAATTCCCCAAATGTGGGAATCTCGACTGCATAATTTCTGGTAGTGGGGGACTGCGTTCGCGCTCTCCCCTGATCAACTTGTTCAAAGAAAAATATCTTTCCTCACTTCTTGGTGTTACACTGGTTGTTACACATATAGATTCAAAATAAGAAGTATCCAGTCCCTGAGATGGTTAAATATTATATATTGGATTTGTTTATCTTTATTTAAGATTTCCCATGAAAATCCAAAAACTCTTCCACATATATTTCTATGAAATGCTGAGTTTAAATGCATCAACACCCCCAACTTTGAAGCTTTAACAATGAGCTCACTGCTCTGTAGTTCATTGTCTCTGCAGAAATCAACACAGATGAGTGGAAGGTCTTCTGTGAAAGAGTCCTCTGTTCAAACTCAGCTTCACAGCCCGAGTGTAATGCAGAGTTAAAAAAACATTAACTCGTATTCAGATAATTGTCATTGAAATAACTGCAGTTAAAGATTTCATAATTTATCTAAACTCTATGAAGAATAACATTGAAGGTAAATACAGGAATGTAAATAAGGAAAAGAAATGTGTGTGTTACTTTTAGGCTCTCTAAACAAAGAACACACAGGAGGACAGATGTGACATGCTCACAGTCGGAGGCAGAAATGAAACAAGATGGCTCCATTAAAAGATTGTAATCTGTCATCTGTCATACTGTGGAAATGGGATATTTCTGTTGAGTTCCCCTCTGTTTTCATACATGTAAGTGGATATGATTATGCTAACAATACATTTATGTCCAATTATTGTGATTACATCATTGACTAATTGTTACACTTCTGTTTTATTCAGAGTACCTTTTTCAGTACCTTTTTCCTTTTTTTCAGACACTGAAACAGATGCGAAGAGTGAAATCCTCACAGAAATCTTATGCGGACGTACACAAGGTGAGTAGGTGGTCGCTCAGTGAGTCCAGGAGACATTTTCTGTGATATGAAAGTGTCCACATGTGCCAGAATACCACAGACAGTGTATCCACTTGTGATAAGATTACATAGGATACATGTTTATAGAGTGTAAACAGCCTGTTGGTTGGGTTCAACAAATGTCAGAATTAATTCAGTCGTTTCCTCTAATGTAGTGACACCCTGACAAACAGAGTGCACAATGTGTATGAAATGAATAGCATGTATGCAGGCCGGGTTTCCCAGGTAGTAAATACTATTTATGTACATGTTTAGGCTACATATGACATAATTACTACGTCAAAATTCTGCTGTTCACATCCACAGTCGTCTTATTGGAGCACCTATAGTCACTTCTGTCTCCTCCCACATCACTTTAAGTCACTGATTGGTGTGTTGAAATATTTTTTTATTGAATCACAGATTTAGAAAGGATGTTTTGAAGCTTTTTATGAAAAGGATAATTTTCTGTATAGCAGTACTTGTGCAATTTTATTCCTATCGTTCAACATCAGTTAATTATCTTAAATAGATATATTAAAGTCTTTACTTTTGTTGAAATACTTCAGTATTTTTTCTTAAATTAGATTAACAGTCATGTGACCAGTTTACTATGAACATTAAACTGCAGCGTATGTGAAAGCATTGTGTATTTAAAGTTAACATTAGGACCATCTGTAATGAATGGATCAGAAGTTTAGTTCATGGTTGAATCCTGCAGTTACCTCTGTTCTCCACCAGAGACCGATAGAGCTCTGTAAGCTGGTGTGGTTTTACAGCCTGAAGAAACATCTAAGTTACTTTTTCTTTATGTTTCTTCATACATGAAGACATAAAATCTGATGCCACATCATTTGGAACAATTCTTGTGGTTTTGATGTGTATTGTGGTAAGATCCCATTCATAACCATCCAGCCTTGTTCACACTCCACAACAACAGGAGGCAGCAGCAGCAGGGCTGTCAGTATCCCCCCACCAGTGAACAAAGAAACAGGAAGTGGTTGCACAGTTAGCAGACAGAACATGTTATCTATGGCTGTGTTCGAAACCGCCTACTTCTCCTACTATTCCTACTAGTCATACTTTTTTAAGTTCCCGGATGTACACTAGATGCATACTAGATTCGCCGAAATGTTGAGTATTCATCATGAGGTTACTTGTCACACTCAAACTACCCAAGATGCAACGTAACGTGACGTCGCCCATCGCCATTTGAACGGTCAAATTCCGTTAACGGGACGAGAGCAGTCAAAACGGCATAACCGGAAGTGCGTTGCTCACTGCGGCTAGCTTTACTAGCGGCGAATTCGTGGGAACAAAATTGTAAATAGCCGGTATTTTGTCAGATTTTCAACACCTTGGGGGTCTAAATGACTACTTTCTCGCCTGAAAATGTGTCAAATGTTGCTGAAGTTATATATTTACAGAGTTTATAGCTTAAGCGAAATCAGCTTTTCAGGCCGGCTGATTTCGGCTCGGGCAGGAGTGAAGTGCACTGTGTGTAAACGCTCTGCATACTGTCAGATAGATGAGTATGCCGTTTTCAAGTTTGTAGTATGTAGTAGGCGATTTCGAACACAGCCTATGTGTTTTTATACTTTATCTGGATGTGAGATGTGAACAAAACAGTTTATGATTGTAGTTTGATTCACTTAGTTTCCCTTGAACTCCCTGTTGGGCTGTTGGTCATTTACAGACAGGCTGATTTATACAAGATGATGTGATGTTCAGTTAGCTTTTTGTGAGCAAGTACAGCAATGCATTATGGGAAACATGAGCCGTCTTTTGTAGAAATAAAATGTTAATAATCTGTGTCGGTCCACAGATGAGTTTCCTCTGTATTCAGATCTTGTAGAATCCTCCCAGCCTCTGTAGCCTCTGGTTTAGTTAGCTTACAGACTGTTAGCACCATCAGTGTGCTCAGTATGTGTGTGAGTGACTCCCCCCTCAGTGAGCTGTACAACTCATACTTACCTGGCAGGGGAGACACCATGATCAAGAAGGTGGTTCACCCAGGGCGAGGCTCAGCCATTGCACTCCGGCTGTGCTGACCCCTGCGAATTCCCCAAATGTGGGAATCTCGACTGCATAATTTCTGGTAGTGGGGGACTGCGTTCGCGCTCTCCCCTGATCAACTTGTTCAAAGAAAAATATCTATCCTCACTTCTTGGTGTTACACTGGTTGTTACACATACAAATTCAAAATAAGAAGTATCCAGTCCCTGAGATGGTTAAATATGATATATTGGATTTGTTTATCTTTATTTAAGATTTCCCATGAAAATCCAAAAACTCTTCCACATATATTTCTATGAAATGCTGAGTTTAAATGCATCAACACCCCCAACTTTGAAGCTTTAACAATGAGCTCACTGCTCTGTAGTTCATTGTCTCTGCAGAAATCAACACAGATGAGTGGAAGGTCTTCTGTGAAAGAGTCCTCTGTTCAAACTCAGCTTCACAGCCCGAGTGTAATGCAGAGTTCAAACACACATACATTTGTATTCAGATAATTGTCACAGATATAACTGCAGTTAATGATTTCATAATTTACCTAAACTCTATGAAGAATAACATTGAAGGTAAATACAGGAATGTAAATAAGGAAAAGAAATGTGTGTGTTACTTTTAGGCTCTCTAAACAAAGAACACACAGGAGGACAGATGTGACATGCTCACAGTCGGAGGCAGAAATGAAACAAGATGGCTCCATTAAAAGATTGTAATCTGTCAGTCTGTCATACTGTGGAAATGGGATATTTCTGCTGAGTTCCCCTCTGTTTTCATACATGTAAGTGGATATGATTATGCTAACAATACATTTATGTCCAATTATTGTGATTACATCATTGACTAATTGTTACACTTCTGTTTTATTCAGAGTACCTTTTTCCTTTTTTTCAGACACTGAAACAGATGCGAAGAGTGAAATCCTCACAGAAATCTTATGCGGACGTACACAAGGTGAGTAGGTGGTCGCTCAGTGAGTCCAGGAGACATTTTCTGTGATATGAAAGTGTCCACATGTGCCAGAATACCACAGACAGTGTATCCACTTGTGATAAGATTACATAGGATACATGTTTATAGAGTGTAAACAGCCTGTTGGTTGGGTTCAACAAATGTCAGAATTAATTCAGTCGTTTCCTCTAATGTAGTGACACCCTGACAAACAGAGTGCACAATGTGTATGAAATGAATAGCATGTATGCAGGCCGGGTTTCCCAGGTAGTAAATACTATTTATGTACATGTTTAGGCTACATATGACATAATTACTACGTCAAAATTCTGCTGTTCACATCCACAGTCGTCTTATTGGAGCACCTATAGTCACTTCTGTCTCCTCCCATATCACTTTAAGTCACTGATTGGTGTGTTGAAATATTTTTTTATTGAATCACAGATTTAGAAAGGATGTTTTGAAGCTTTTTATGAAAAGGATAATTTTCTGTATAGCAGTATTTGTGCAATTTTATTCCTATCGTTCAACATCAGTTAATTATCTTAAATAGATATATTAAAGTCTTTACTTTTGTTGAAATACTTCAGTATTTTTTCTTAAATTAGATTAACAGTCATGTGACCAGTTTACTATGAACATTAAACTGCAGCGTATGTGAAAGCATTGTGTATTTAAAGTTAACATTAGGACCATCTGTAATGAATGGATCAGAAGTTTAGTTCATGGTTGAATCCTGCAGTTACCTCTGTTCTCCACCAGAGACCGATAGAGCTCTGTAAGCTGGTGTGGTTTTACAGCCTGAAGAAACATCTAAGTTACTTTTTCTTTATGTTTCTTCATACATGAAGACATAAAATCTGATGCCACATCATTTGGAACATTTCTTGTGGTTTTGATGTGTATTGTGGTAAGATCCCATTCATAAACATCCAGCCTTGTTCACACTCCACAACAACAGGAGGCAGCAGCAGGACTGTCAGTATCCCCCCACCAGTGAACAAAGAAACAGGAAGTGGTTGCACAGTTAGCAGACAGAACATGTTATCTGTGTGTTTTTATACTTTATCTGGATGTGAGATGTGAACAAAACAGTTTATGATTGTAGTTAGATTCACTGAGTTTCCCTTGAACTCCCTGTTGGGCTGTTGGTCATTTACAGACAGGCTGATTCATACAAAATGATGTGATGTTCAGTTAGCTTTTTGTGAGCAAGTACAGCAATGCATTATGGGAAACATGAGCCGTCTTTTGTAGGAATAAAATGTTAATAATCTGTGTGTGTCCACAGATGAGTTTCCTCTGTATTCAGATCTTGTAGAATCCTCCCAGCCTCTGTAGCCTCTGGTTTAGTTAGCTTACAGACTGTTAGCACCATCAGTGTGCTCAGTATGTGTGTGAGTGACTCCCCCCTCAGTGAGCTGTACAACTCATACTTACCTGGCAGGGGAGACACCATGATCAAGAAGGTGGTTCACCCAGGGCGAGGCTCAGCCATTGCACTCCGGCTGTGCTGACCCCTGCGAATTCCCCAAATGTGGGAATCTCGACTGCATAATTTCTGGTAGTGGGGGACTGCGTTCGCGCTCTCCCCTGATCAACTTGTTCAAAGAAAAATATCTTTCCTCACTTCTTGGTGTTACACTGGTTGTTACACATACAGATTCAAAATAAGAAGTATCCATTCCCTGAGATGGTTAAATATGATATATTGGTTCGGTTTATCTTTATTTAAGATTTCCCATGAAAATCCAAAAACTATTCCACATATATTTCTATGAAATGCTGAATTTAAATGCATCAACACCCCCAACTCTGAAGCTTTAACAATGAGCTCACTGCTCTGTAGTTCATTGTCTCTGCAGAAATCAACACAGATGAGTGGAAGGTCTTCTGTGAAAGAGTCCTCTGTTTAAACTCAGCTTCACAGCCCGAGTGTAATGCAGAGTTCAAACACACATACATTTGTATTCAGATAATTGTCACAGATATAACTGCAGTTAATGATTTCATAATTTACCTAAACTCTATGAAGAATAACATTGAAGGTAAATACAGGAATGTAAATGGGGAAATAAATGTGTGTGTTACTTTTAGGCTCTGTAAACGAAGACCATACAGGATGTGACACTCACAGTTTTACACAAGTGATAGAAGACGCTGCTAACAGAAGAATCACAAACATCCTTTTATAAAAACAGTGAAGCACTTCCACAATGTAAAGATCTGTCTGCTGCATCCAGAAATGTAACCTGAAGCTGTATTACACAGAGAGGAAGCCACGTATCAACTCTGTGCAGAAACACGGCCGAGTGCTATGGACACGAGCTCCTCTCAGATGGACAGAAAGACAGAGGACCTGTGTTCTGTGGTCAGATGAGTCCACCTTTCAGCTGCTTTTGAGATAGAAATTATGTCTGCCTCTACAAAGATTAGAAAGAGCATCCAGACTGTTATCAGAGAAAGGTGCAAAAGCCAGGGTCTGTGATGGTATGGATGACTTCAAAGAGGAGAATCTGACAACAACAGCAGGTAATGGACACAGATTCCTCTGAAGAACGTAAAAAAGTGTCATTTAAAAGGAAGCTGATGGAACACAATGGGAAACATGACTCTTTAACAGCTTTTTGGAGCATATTGCTGGCAACAAATTTAAGATTTCTTTTTATTTTCTAAATGAAGTCAGTCAGTAAATACACTAAATTATTTCCCTTTTACTTGTTTGTGTTAAAGGTTCAAACAAAGTAACTGATTGCAGATTTAAGTTTTAGTTGATTTTATAAAACCTCTCAACTTTCTGAAGAGAGTTTGTGAAATGTCATGTTTTTTTTTATTTTTTTATGCAGAACCATAATGAGCTTGTTTTTAAATGATCTTATGTGCAGTCTTGGCCCATATCGCTGGGTTCTCAGACTGAGCTGCTGTGTAGCATACTCGGGTAGTTGCAGGGTTTTATCCCCATCTTTATCAGTAACATTTTCTTCATCAACAATATCATCAGTCCTGCCACCGTGGCTCAGTTGAGGTTGAGGCAGTTATTTGTGGTAGACTGGCCTGTTTCATGTGTCTGTCACATGTGGGCGTTTAAAACCGGTTCAGGAGTCCGTAGGCTGTCTGTGCGTAGAAGTTAAATGTCAAATGGTGAAGATGCAATTAGAAATTAGACTTTATCTTTATTCATTTGCAACAGTAGTTCAGCTTCTTTATCGTCCTTTTGATCTTTGTAAAGTCCTTTAAAAGCATTTGTATTTTCTTTTCTTAAATCAGATGTTCATCATAGTGAAGAATGACACAGACTCTTGTTTTAGTGTTCCATAAGTTAATAGAAGATGTGATGATGCAATGCAGATCCTGCTCCGAAATGCACAGAAACAAATGGGAAATAACCAGAATTATTACTATTATTTACTTCAATAGCTAAGGTTGCCAGGCCTTCATTAGAGGCAGAATGTTTACATCTGTTTACATCCATCCCCCCTGACTAATTTTATTAAAGTAGATCATATATAACGGTGCTTTGCAGTCTTTGCAAAATGGTCCAACTCCTCTGTGTGAATATCTAAAAAGAAAACATTCCCTGACTTGTCTGCTGCTGTGTTTAGGCAAGGCAAGTTTATCTGTACAGCACAATTCAACAGCAAAGTGCTTTACAGATACATTAAAACAGTAGAAATAAAAAGCATGATTTAAATTTTAAACAAAAATAAAGAAAAAAGAACAACAGATCAAATCAGAAGTTAAAATGTGATTAAGTTTTGAAACTCAAACTTCAGATTTGGAGCTTTATTCAAACGCAGCTGAAAATAGAGGAGTTTTTCAGCTGATATGAGGCTTTCTGGGAGTTTGTTACAGACATGTGGAGCATAGAAGCTGAATGCAGCTTCTCCATCTCTGGTTCTGAGTCTGGGAACTGATAGAAGACCGGATCCAGATGAGCTGAGGGGTCTGGAAGGTTCATACTGGGTCAGGAGGTCACTGATGTATTCTGGTCCTGGACCATTCGGAGCTTTATTTTGTTTAAAACAAACTCGGGTAAGAAAAAAAGAAACGCTGCTGCTTTGGATCACGTTGCAGTTTATGCACAACCTCGGGCAGTTAACTTAATTTTAGTTTTGTTTTCAGTTATGATGATCATGAAAACAAGATAATCAGGTCATCCACTCTGTAGCCCCTTTCACACTGAGACCCCCTACCTTAGCGGGTCCAAATTGCACCTTCGACCCGCGTCGAGCAATGTGAACGCTTGGCGTGTTGGTGACCCGTGTCGCCAGAAGCCGAGTTCAGGGGGCGTTGCCTAATGGCAGAGCGTCACACGAAACACATAAAATGCTGGGCGTGTACAATGACGTAGGCACAAGCCATGCGTCGGAGGTAGGGTTAAATACACCTGTCTGCATCAAATTTTTCAAACAAACGATGGCGGGACACCTTGAGAACTCGTTTTTGCAATTGTATATGCAGTTCATGGAGATGTTACTTTACGGTGCGTCTTGCTGCGTGGGAAACCGCGCTCTCCCATCTTTCTCGCCAGCCCTTCCAGCAGAGGTCCATCCGTCCCCGACATGTGGCGGTAAATAACGTCCTCTGCTCGGAGGCTGAGGAGCTCGTGGACCTCCTTGTCTCCCCAGTTGGCCATCTTCAAAAATGTCTCGAACTTGATGTAGGCTAAAACAGAGTAAAACTTGTCCTCACCTGTCGCTGTTGTTCTGAATCAGCTGTCCATTCTGTCTTTTAAACTCCTCACGTCACGCCCATGTCCGACCCGCGTCGATTGCGTTCACATCAAACTCGGCTCGGCAAAAAGACTAGGGTCCGACGCGGGTCGAAAGGCGAGTCGAGTTGATGCGGCAGCCCGGGTCGGCAGTGTGAACGCAACAGCAGACACGCTAAATTCGCGAATTAAACGCGGGTTATTCGGCAGTGTGAAAGGGGCTTGTGTGGATGTTTAGTTCAGCTTGAGTCAACATGACAGAGACAGTTTGTCAATGAGCTGTTTAGAGGAAATAAGAGTCATGATAACTTACAGAAGCTTTCACACAAGTGTAACTCTGGTCCCCAGATCAGGGACCGTTGCTCCCTGTAGCTTCAGTGCAGATATCAAGAGCTGCATGAGTAGCTGCAGACCTCCCATCCGCACCTCTACAGGCCTTCATTATCACAAACACTCCACCAATAAACCTCTGTAGGACTAGGTGATGTGGCCAAAAAAAGAAAATCTCAGTATTTTTGTGACAAACAAACAATCTCTGTATTTATTAGGGCTGGGCAACGATTAAAATGTTTAATCTAATTAATCACATGATTTCCCTGATTAATCACGATTAATCGCATTTGTATGCAAAATCCAAAAATGAATTCAAAAGTAGTGTATAGCTTTTAGCATTTAGTTTTATTTTAAATGGGCTGCCATATGAATGAAAGTGCCATAACATTTGTTGTGCAAACACACTTTTAACATCAGCATCTTTCTGTAGTTTTTATGTAGAAGCCTCGCTCCACTGTCTGTTTCCTTGAATGACTTGCTGCTATCAGTTGTGTGTTTTGCCTTTAAGTGATATTTTAGACTGGAACTACTACGCTGAGAAGACAATTCAACTTGGCAGTGTTTACAGATGACTTTGGTTCTGTCGACTCCGCCGTCTGGAAGAACTTTAAAATGAAAATGGCCGCGTAAAAGTTCCGTACCCTTCTCCATGTTTGGTGGATCCGCCGATTACTTTCTTTTCTGGTTCCGTAGCAGACAGCAACAGACTTTTACAAAATAAAAGCCTGTGAGCAACAGACTTTTACAAAATAAAATAAATAAATAATAATTAAAAACAAAAACTCCGTTAATGAGCGATAAAATATTTATCAGCGCTAAATGATTAATGAGTTAACTCGTTATTATCGCGTTAACTCGCCCAGCCCTAGTATTTGTATATCTCATCTAAATCACTGTATAAATGTTAAATTTAACCCCTTGAGGCATAAATGACTCCAGTATGATTCAACTATACGCTTGAAATCACAGTGAAGTTTTGTTTATCTGCTTTTTTTATTCAGAGCCAGGCAGCTGCGCTCAGAACCAAATTAAGATAAATGATAAATTATCATGTCTCAGCTGCTGAAGCCTGGTTCTCTGAGACTTTTATCCAAAAAGTCAAAGCAACAAAAAAATTAATTTAACCAGAAACCTTTTGAAAGACCTTCAGAAACCTCCTTAAAGGGCACTTTTTTCTGATGGATCATGCTGGTTACTGCAGACCACAGAGGCAGAAGTTATGAAACCACTGAAGAACCAGAAGAGTCACATCACAGGAGTGGGAGCATGTCTGTGTTTACGGCTGGTTGGTTGTCACAAACGAAGACGCCTGCCTTTTGCTTCACGGCTGGTTCAGTTGACCTTTTATTCGGTGTGGTCGGAGATCTGGTCATGCAGAGCTCTTTGTTTTGTGGCAGATGGCATTTTGTGGTACTTCTGCCTTTTGTGGCAACTGATTTGCTGCATCTTTTGTTTTTGTTGCATCGTGTTCACCGTCCCTTATATATCCAGTGCTGTTGTTCTTTGGAAACCAGGTCGTCCTTCTCCCGCCTCTCCAAATAAAAAAATATGCACCAACAAAGGAGAGTTTTCTGTAGGTGTGGCAGAGCGGTGCTTTAATAGACGGAAGCCTAATACCAAAGAAAATGTCATGTAGGCGTCTCAGAATAACGTTGTATTAGATGATTTTATCATCATTGTTGCATCTCACGTGGGATCGCCCACCCCTAAACCTCATCATTACTTCTCTACGACGAATGAGTTGATGCTGTTTTGATAACGTCTGAGTAACTGTGTCAAATAATCTTATTTTAGCTGTAACTGAGCAGGCCCACAGGGACTGGAAGATTACTGGAGGTTACAGCTGTGGCTTGTTGGTAAATTAACCAAAATATGAATCAAGTAAACAAAACGAATTTGTTAGATCAAAAATAAATTCCTCAAAATGGATAGAAACACCCTTGTTCTTAGCTGGGATTTTATTGTGTCTAAGAGCTAATCGGACTGATTTAAAGTGGTTTGTAATAAAAGAATCGAATGACGACTTTGACCAAACTCACGGTCAGTTCCTTGTATTGATTATTCAGAAGTGGTACAGACTGAATTGTTTGAAATAAGAGGGCCTTCATCTTTCTCTCTCCCCCTTCCTGCCACTGTTGGAGGCTGGACTCTGTGTTCCTGTAAACTCTACCAGCCGTTATAAGAGACTTCTGATTGAATACCAGTTTTTATTTGAGGAAATGCCATGTTTCCTGTTTTTATTCAACAGCAAACCCAGGTTTGCAGCACGGTTCTGTGCCTGAAAATGTCACTCAGTCCGTCTGCTCTTCACCTCCAGGTGTGACACAAAAATTTACAGCCGTCACTCAGGGTAACCAGAAGGCCAATCCAAGCAATGGGCTGACTTTTTATTAAGCACCATCTTTAGATGTGATTGATCCGGTTCCTAACTGTGTTATTTTTTTCAGGTGTTTGCAACAAATGTCATTCAGATAAATTTAAGAAAAGCTGCAGGCAACTGTGAACACCAGCACATAGCTCCATCTCTCGGTTCGTTCATTCATTTTAACTAAAGACTTGAGAATTAGAGCAGGTAGATTTCAGACAACTTGTATAGATACAGATATAATTTATTCTGTCATGCTGACAGGTTGCAAAGGGTGCCCCTCGTTTGAACAGGATATGAACAGGAAGCCAAAAGGGAGCTCCAAGCATGAGTGAGTCTTCTTGCAAAGCTGCACACACACACACACAGCAGTGGGCGTAAAGCTTAGACTGAAACTCGCACTAAAAAAACCCCAAACAGCACAACTGCAGTTAATCAGCTCACATATGCAAGATGCACACAGACGTTCCCAAAGTACGAGACCGAAAGTCCTACTAACCCAGCAGTAAAGCTGCTGTGAACCAGCTGCAAACGACACATCAGTTTGTGCTGATACTTTGCACACACATAAATACACTTCTTTTGCCTCACACACACTCAGAGCCAATAATAAAACAAAACCGGATTATGCAAATTAGCAGGAAGAAAAAAAAAAAGAGGCGAGAAATGTGAGAGATAGGAGGGAGGGAGTGACAGAGGTAGGGTGGATCTAAAGTAGGCTGAGAAACAGAAACAGGAAGGCGTGTGTTTGAGTGAAATACAAGTGAGACATAAAGATTGTGCGTGTCCTTCCTCAGCAGCTCTCCTCTCCTGAGCACTCATCGGTTTTAGATGGAGTTACCCGTCGGTGCGTGACATGCCTGAGGAGGATTATTAGTGACACAGAACAACAAGATGGATTTCCAACAGAGGGCAGCTCTGGATATCTCCACCAAGAACCCTCAGGATGATTTTGAGATCCTGTTGAGAGTTGGTGGAGGAACCTACGGAGAAGTTTACAAGGTCAGATTTATTTTTTATTTTTTTCTTTATCACAGCTGGTAAGATTTAAAAAAAAAAAAACAACCATTCACCTTCACGAGATTTTCAGAGAATCGTTGAAAAGCGGCCACATGATGAAACGGTTTGAGGAGGAACAAAAGTGTTTAAAGCTATAAAATCATTTGTATGAGGAGGATGTTTGCTGCACCGGCTGCTACCATCTCAAGTCAAGCATGTCTTACTTCTGCATATTTTTCTAATCGCTCACTCTTCACCGCTTGTTCCATAATGACACGTTGTGCGTTTCTCAAGGTCTAACACGTTCCTGTCGAGTTTCTCCTTGAGTTTAGAATAGGACCAGGGATGGGATTGATTTTAGCCACATTGTTTTGTTGCAGTCACAACCTCAGTGCAGCCTACCCAGCTAGAGGAAGTGGTTTAACAAGAAGTGAAAGTATTCTCGTCAATAACTCTTTTTTTATGATAGTTTTACTCCAAGTTACTTTAGATAGTGGATTGTAATCAAACATCTCTTTAAACTGTTATTTCCCTTATTTAGCTGTGTGAAAACAACCTCTAAACAGAAGCTGGGACACATTATTAGACATTGATTTTTATTATTATTTTGTTGAAATGCAAATGAGTGACGGTGAGGATCCAAACAGCAAACTATATTTGGGTGTGAACTAACAGAACTGGCTGTCACGCTACATTATTTCTGCCATTTTGTTTTGTTTTCATTCAGGTTTCTGTCCTTTTCTCGTGTCTCTTCTTTAAAACAGGCCGTAGTCAGACTTCTATGTGCTGCATGTGTAAATCAGGAGCGGTTGATATGAAATGATCTTATTCAAAGTTCACAAACACACAGACATGCTTCTGTTACAGGATCTTTGTCATGTGCTCCCTGACTGCAGCGCTGCTGATCCATGCAGCGTTTAACTGGCACATATTAAACATGAGCCATGTCGTTCACATAATGAGGAGAACTTAATGCACCAGTTAGGTGTCACAATGTGTCGGCCCCCCTTTAGCAACCAAACCAGCTCCAACACAGGATCTTTTGGGGGTGATCCTTTTTGTCCTCTGAGTTGTGAGGTGAACAACTGGGTCATGGATTGGGCTCATTATGGCTCTGAGGAGCTGAGCTGTCAGCTGGACAAGTGTTACTGCTGGGAAAGCTTCTCCTTGGGCTGCAGCTGTGCATGTGTAAGCAGCAACTTTAGGTTTATCCAGCTGAGCATGGTATTGTAATGAGATCAAATGTTGTAATGGTGTCAGTGAATATGACCAAATGTTCAGATTCAGTTAGCTCATCCAGAAATAAAGATGTTCACACATTCAAACATTTAGACTCAGAAAACAGCAAGTTCTTCTGCTGCATCCCCCGAACTGACCTGCAGAAGGACGCAGCAGCTGAACCTTTACTTAACAAACCCGTTATCCAGAGAACAGGCTCGGTTTATACGGCGCCAAAATGGTGAAGAACTTCAAAGCCGTTGTGTTACTTGGACGACGCTGAAATGTGAAATTATTACCAAATATTCTGAAATGTTTTTCCTCTTCAGAGATGGAGTATGAACCTGTTACACATTCATTTAGCGTTTTCTGTGGGCTGACTGTATTTTAGAGGATTCTCTGGTACTTTCCTTAAAGTCAGTCACACTTGAAACAATCTCCTAAAAAAAAAGTGTTAATTTACTTCAGTCGGAGCCCACATACACCTCTCAGTCATCAGTGGGGTGATTCTCTCTTTTAAAATGACTGTTTTGTGCATATTAATGATTCTACACTGAAAGTGACTACAGAGCAGAAAGTCAGTCGAAAGAATGGATCCAACTCGGAGTTGAACTCAGTGTAGGAAACTAAAACATGCCAAACTTCTCATTTTATAGACTGACTTAAAGTCCAAACATTATTGCTCCTGTTGAGCGGTGAGTCATCTCCTCTATTTAAAGGCAAATATTTATCTCTGTAGATGATGTGGAACGATCGGAATTTTTTGGTCAACAGAATTTATATCTGATCACTTTGTTCATGTTGGTGTCGACTGTTTATTTCTGCTCTGTTTTCTGAATGATTTCAGTTGGATTTAGGAAATATTTGTCCGTTTAAGCACAGGTTGGACTGAGTTTTAGCCGGTTTAAAAGAGCCGGTTCAAGCCGGAACTTTTGGTCAGGCCTCAGCAACATGTTTTTTGTGGCATGGAGACCGAACGTGGGCGCGAAGGTGACGCACCTCTGAGCCAGCAGGCGAGATGGTAAAATATACAAGTAACTGTAATAGTGACAGACGTATGATTCCCTGATGCTGGTAAGCTGTCTAAAAGCACACCCTGGCGTGGTTAAACGCCACGTCTGTCTGGTCAGTGAGAACGATGGACGAGCTGCAGCAACTTCTTTTATTTAGAATGTAAAGATTGAATTATTTAAAAGTGAAAAATAGTTTTATTATTCACACTGTCGCAATCATTGATTGACCAAAACATGAACTAATCCTTCACTTTTTGTGATAAAGAAGCTTTAATCTCATGAGGAAATACCCCATTTCAGGACATTGTGGGAAATAATCGAGCTGTTCTTGCAGGATCTGCAGTAAACGGTGACTGTAAACGCTGCAAAGCAGGTTCTCTGTAGAGCGAACACACTTCCTCTCAGCAGGTTAACTGATATTATTGTTCTGTTTGTAAGAGATTTACCTGACTTTGTTCTGTCCCTTGAGCCTCTTGTAAGCTGTTTTTCAGGGGTCCACTGTTGTCCTACTGGGAGAGGCTGCTACTGTAGATGCTTATAACCACAGCGTCTGTGCAGTGAGTTCAGCTGGGTGATGATCTCCCACAGAGACGGTTTGAAGCAGCAGAGGATCTTTAACATCCTCTCATCTGACATGCTTCACTCAATAATTTGATTCCCTTCTGATTCTCGAACAGTGTTCCATTTATATTTTTAGGATCAATATTTAACCACAGAGTTAGTTTCCCGTCGTATGATGAAGATAACACTGCAAATGCAACACTTTTGCATCATCAGGAGAGGTGAGAATGTAGTTCTCACTGCTGCTTTAACAATCATGTGTGTGCTTGTGTGTGTGTGATGACCATTATGGCAGCAATGAAAGAAAGAAGAAGCTTCGATACCAAGCAGTAACTTTACCATTTAGGAGGATCTGAAAGATGCACAGACACTGCAACAAGCCTGTTTTAATGTTAAACTGTTTTCTATATCCTAAACCCAAAGTAACATTTATGGAAAATAGGTTTTAAACTGCTTCATGTATTGTGTGGGAGAGGCTGAGTAGAAATGAAATGTGACCAGCAGAGAAAGAGGGAACAAGAACAGCCTGTTAATACATAATAAAGTCGGTTTAAAACGAGTTTTAAACAATGCTTGCAAATACAGGAGGAACTACAAGCTAATGGATGTAATATGATATGGTGAGATTAGGTGGCATGTCAACATTTCTAACAGCTGAGACGTCCTTTCTCAATTTAAACTTTCTCTCCGTCTCTCTCTGCTTGTGATGGCAGCAGTAGCTTGTTAAACCTGCTGTGCAGCGTTACACGCTTAATGTACGATGACCTGATCCACACACCAAAACACCGGTGCTGTTTGTTTTTAGGATAAAAGTTTTCATTTGTAGAATTGCAGATGAATTCAAACTTAATCTTTGAGAGAATTATTTTCTGTTTCTGAAATGGTTTCATTTGGTGTTTTTAAACAATGTTTTACGGCGTTAACCAATGCCCAAAATAAAACTACCGATAACTGGTGACACGTGTCCTGTTAAAGAAATGTAAAGGCACTGCAGTTATCCTTTCTTTGTGATGTGATGCTTGGAATTTAATGCTGGTACTCGCATGGAAACTTGCTCTCATAGCGAACATATTTAAGCTCAGTACAGACTTCTTTTGTCACCTATTGCTTTGTCTTTGAGGGAGTTTGAAGACCAAAGTTGCAGCTCATGGCTAGTGCCAGGCTTTCTGTTTTGAGTCAGGAACCTATACTTTGCCATGAACAATGAAAACATGTCACACCACCCAGACTCAGACTAATATACACCTACTTTAAGATTAAAATCAGATTTTATTGTCATGCATTCACAATAAATTTGTCCTCTGCTGTTAATCCATCCAGGTTGGCACCTGTTGACACACACATGCATTGGATGACTGACTCTAGCCACTGAGCCACAGCCGCCCCTTCAGGCAGGCAGAGGCAAAAAATACGTTTTTTGGGGAACTTATTTCATCAAACCACTGAGGGAGTTGAAGATGATAATTAAGATATTTAAGCCTCATCAGTGAAATGTCAGACATTCAGCAGTTGCACAGACAGCCTGGGCTCCTGAAAAGGTGAAGTTGCTGCACGCCAAGTCATTTGGTGTGTTCATACAAAGATTTTTCGTACTTTTGAGACTCATTTTGCCATACAATTACTCACCAAAAGCTTAAAATACGTGTAAATAACATAACAAAAGTTCAAAAAGCGGCGTGCTACTTTTACCCATTGCAGTGAAAACATGTTGGCACACAATAAGCTCTTAAAATATTAAATATAGAACATAGTGGTTTAGAGCCACCACACGGTACTGAGCTGCTAAGCTGGCATCCAGCACATCATCTTCTCTATACAAATGAGACCATGATATATCGCCTATGATTCACCATATTGCTTTAGGTTGTTATGCTAATATTTACTCATTAGCAGCTACAGCACAGCTTAGGTTGATGATTGAGTTCAAGTGTTTCGTCTTAAACCAAAGATGGATTTAGTTGATCTTGACCGTTTGAGACGATTCAGGGATCACCATGTATGTGTTTTCACGATAATATAGTGGCAGCCGCACAGCACCGGAGCTTAAAGATGAGTTGGACTCGCTGCAGTTCTGATTCTGAACACACTGCTGAGTGCACTGTAAGGTTTGCACCTGAAGTTATACAGTACGAACACGATTCACACTCAAAAATAACTTCAGTTTAAATTATCTGTTGTTTCTGTTGCATTTGTTTTCTTAATGTAGTTCAGACGGGTCGTATAGGTAACTATAGAGACCAGTTTCCACAGTTTTTCCTGCAGGTCTTCCTGTTAGTGTGTTTTTAAACTGTTCCACTCACACTACATGTTACAAAAATGTACAGAACTGTACAGCAAAGCTAAAACGGCACCAAAGTGCTCGTCTCGCCAGGTATTGTGACATCAATTTTTGGGTTTGCTGTCGTTGGCGAACTCGAGAACAGTGAGCATAAACTCCATTCAAACTGCTGTTGGCGCAGTGGGACAAATCAGCTGGGTTTGTCCTCTGGGGATCATGCAAAAACTAGATTTGAACACTTTTTTTTTTTTTGTCTGCCTTTGTAAACAATCTGAAAGTTAAACTGTGTTACATAATAAAAACAGAACCTTTTCCTTTGGAGTTCAGCTCGCTGGTCATGTGGCTTTAAATTTCACTTCACATCATTTGTAGTTTCAGAAATACAAGGCTTTCATCTTATAGAAAAGGGGATGCCGCAGAGCCTTTTGGGCATTCTGTGCCACCTAATACACAACCCAGCGTCATCCCCGTCACCTCTGACAAAGCCTGCCTAGTGGTTTTCTAGTAGCTTATTGTTAGCTTTGACGTTAGCTGTAATGTTATATCCTCGTATGTAAGTCGCTTTGGATAAAACATAACAAATGTAACATAAACTTTTAGTCATTTATTATTATTATTAGTAGTAGTAGTTAGTAGTAGTATTTTTATTAGAATTGGTATTATTGTTGTTGTTAATATACAATCATTGTAAATATTAATAATTTTAATAATTTTTTTGACCTGCTTGACTAATTTGAATTTCCCCCATTGGGGGATGAATAAAGTATTTTTCTATTCTAAACAGATATGATTCTAGTTAAGAGGTCACTTTCTCAGTCATATTACATCATGGTCTGAGGACTGAACTAACTGTTGAGTATAAACTTTTCTTATCTTAAACTGAAAGCTAGTTTTTACTTTTCTTATCTTCACATGGGTCACGTTACCTGTATAAAATAAATGTTTGATAGTTATTTTTTATCAGGGCTCTGCCCAGAATTGACTAAGCTAAGTGCATCTCAGCATCTAACCATGTCATGATCTTCCTCCTCTTCTTATCTGATGTGGCTTGTGCTACTGTGCTGCTCTACAATGTGCAAATGGAGTCCCGTGCTCATAGCCCGACAAGCTAAAAGCTGCACCTGGAGTGTGTGCAACCTCAGGCATGAAATGAAGAAGTGAGCAGAGGACCACATAAGAAATCTGCATGCAGAGCTGCTTTAACTGTGTCAGGTTTCTGCTGAAACACTGTGGTTTTGTGTGTGTGCACATGTGTGCTTTAGAATGAAATGTAGATACATTTTAGTTGGTGTGGATTTATCTTTAACTTTAAAAAGAGGAAGAGAGATGCACTTTGGATGCTAAGAACTACAAGCAAATCGTAGTCAAATGGGACCACGTGGCTGGCATTAGTTTGTGTTAATGTGTGTGTGTGCGTGTGTGCTTTAACACTTGATCTGATTTCATAAAGGAAATATTCAGTTTAGCTCAATGAGCTACTGTGAAGTTTTACAGCTCAGTTATCAGAATGTTCCCTGGTGTTTAAAGGGGAACTCCTGGGCATTTGAAACGCATTTCCATTGTTAGAGGTTGTCAAATACTGACGGTAAGACACAGACCGGTGCAAATCGGCGCTCCCTGTGCGGCGATTGCGCTGTTTGCGCAGCCTGTCATGCTAGCCAAATACGTGGTGGCTAAGGGGCAAGTGCTAAACCTTCCACGTAAAACAACAACTTGCACACTGCAGAAACGTCACACCACTTTATGAACCATCCGACAATAAAGTCACAAGCCTTACCATCAAAACCATATGCATGGTTCTCACATTACTGGCATGGGGACGTTACAAAACAACTTTATAAACAGCATGTCACTTACCGGTTGTCGGTACGCTCGCGCATGTGAAAGCCCAAAAGAGTCAATGGACGATACTCCCATATCCAAAGCAATTATTTTCTCTAGAAAAACTGCATTCAAGTATTTAAAACATTACAACAATATAACGTCCCCATGCCAGTAATGTGAGAACCATGCATATGGTTTTGATGGTAAGGCTTGTGACTTTATTGTCGGATGGTTTATAAAGTGGTGTGATGTTTCTGCAGTGTGCAAGTTGTTGTTTTACGTGGAAGGGTTAGCGCTTGCCCCTTAGCCACCACGTATTAGCCTCGCATGACACGCTGTACGAACAGCGCGATCTCCACACAGGGAGCGCAGATTTGCACCAGTCTGTGTCCTACTGTCAGTATTTGACAACCTCTAGCAATGGGATTGGGCTTCAAATGCCCCAGAGTTCCCCTTTAAATCAAATGAATGACCCAAAACTGAATTGTTCTTTGTGATAAAGATGGAACACAACTGAAAAACTCAAATCGTTTAGTAATCACAGACAATAAATGAATATTAAAATATTGCAAAAAGAGGATATAAAAAGAGGAAATACTTTCATTTCCTTCAGCCACAACTTCAACAATGGACTATTATGAAATAATGAGTTATCGAGAATTGGCCGCACCAAAATGAAGCTCCGACACAGACGTTAAATTCACTGGTGAAACTTGTCCTGAAGTTTCACGCTGCTTTAAACCAAAACACACCATCTGTTCTCCTGCAAACGGCTCAAAAGTCCAGACTAATTTACTTATGCACACCTGGAACAAACCTCCAACATGTGCTGTTCTCTGACGTTGATTACATTTAAATCGGCCTTAAACCTGTGGTTTTGGATACCACTTTAAACCAAACTGTTAGCCCGTTCTTGTACTAAACGTCTTTATCTAAAGGCTGGCACTTTGTAGCTTAGTTTTTAAATTGCTGCTACCACTCCTGCTCTGATTTAGATGAGTCAGTTATGGCATATCCTAGTGTGCAGTGTACTGAAATGTTGTTTCCCCCCAAAATAAATTTAAATGGAGACAAAAGTCACAACTGAACTATAAGATGAGACGCCACAAAAAAGATAAAGTGACAAATGCTAAATGGTAGTGCAGAGAATGGTACAATTCATCATGCAGTGTTGCATGCTGGGACAGCAGTGCCATGTTTTGAGGATTGCCCTCCACACTAATCTTTTAATGTAGTCCTTAAACTGTTGTTTAAAATATTCTTAAGAAGACGTAAAGATAAAAATAAAAGAGCTGTGACTGGTAGAAACTGAGCGACCATGCCAAGGAACCTCGTTAAGCAAGATAAACTACATAGATATTGATTTTGGACTGGAAAGTGCAAGTTGTGCTAATCCACAAGCTGGTGTTGTCTAATTCTGATGATCTGTAGAATCCAACCCCCTCATTTTAGCCCCAAATATTATAACAAACTAATTCTATAACATTCAGTCATGTATTCGGGCTGAGAGGTTCATCAGTTGCTTGTACAGATGTGCTTTTTTTTTTTGGTGGTAATGTCTCCAGATGTGCTTCTTATTGAAGGCATTGATGTGACCTTCAGGGAAACGATGAGCAGCATGAGCAGTCAGGTGATCAAAGGAGGGGGAGAGAATGAAAGACATAATCAGACAGTTTTTCATGGGTTGATTAATTATGAGACGGTGGAGGCGTCACTGCTTTTTCATGAACTTAGTGGACATGCTTGTTGTTATTTTAGAGCTAACAGAAGAGCTTAATTTCCTTCTGTCGCACCTACTTTCATCTTCAGCTGTCGTCTGGCTCCTTTTCTTTTTGAGAAAAGTCGTGTCTGATTTCATGTGTAAGCGGGAGAAGAAGAAGAAGACCCAGCTAAACAACAGTTAGATACATCTATCAAATATTCAGTATTTTCTTTGATCTGGCTGGAAAACAAAAAAGCTGATGTGCCTCTATCACAGTATTCCTCAGATAATGTGTCGCACATTTGCATTATAAGATATTTGAATAAATATGTTTTAATATCTTCCAAATCAACTGCGTCATCATGGTTTTTGAAATCCACAAAAGAATCCCAGCCGCTCACATATTCTTTGTTTGTTGTGGCCGTAAAGAACTGTGAGATCGAATTATTTATTTTCTTTTCAACGAGTTCTACCAGTTTTCACCGTGACTGCCACTGAGGTACTTCCGGGTCGTTGTCAGTTATTTGACTGGATCCCAAGAGAGTTGAGAGCACTTCATCAGTCATGTAACACTGCCTCAGGCGGTTCATAAATCAAATCAAATTTATTTGTATAGCACATTTCATGTACAAACAATTCAAAGTGCTTTACATAAAATAAAATCATTGCAGCAGGGAGTGGAAGAAGCATTAAAAATACATAAAAGAATATAAAGAGAAACAAATAAAATCGTTTAAATGAATTTAAAAACAAGCAACAGGCCAGATGAGTTAAAAGATATCGTGCAGATTTCATGCATAGACACATGAGAAAAGAAATGTTTTTAACCTGGATTTAAAAATGTCTCCATTTGTGTACAATTTGGTCTAACACACAAAGATGAAACAGTTTTTTTCTCATCGATGTCTGTTAGAGGGATTGATTCCTTCGCTGGTGATTCATGTCACAGGTTACAGCTTCTACTGGGATTAAACTATTAAAAACGATGATTATATTGTTCAAAGTAAGATAAAGTTTGAGTGGTCACAGAAATGCTGTGGTTGAGGGTTGGGTCTGTGGCTTCATTAATATGCTGTGAACTGAAACTGCACAAACGTGTGTATAATTGTTCTCTCTGGATCTTATTTATTAATTTATTTTCTGAATTAAAGCCCCACGGTGAGATTTCCTGTGTGGATGTACTGTTTCTGTCAGTGATATACGGTTGTTTGTTTTCCACGTGACCTTTAATAAGAGCGAGTTGGATCTCGGTAAAACAGAAGTAAGCAGGTCCACTTCTTCTTTTGTTACGTTGCTGTTGAGGCAGATTGTAAATATCATCCCGGTTTAATTAAGACTGAAAGTGTCATCACAGAGGTCGGTGGAAGGAAACACCCGTGTGCACACACACTGTGGGGTGGAAATGTTTCTGTGAAAGGTCTACGGCTTCTGCTGTGACACTTTACTGTGTTTGGTTGTTTACTTGTTTACTGACTGCCTGCAGGGTGTGTTTCCTCTCTGTGACCTCCCTGTTGTGACACACACTGAATTGAATGGAGTTTCCGATGTTGTTGCTTCCACTCTTCAGTCTTCTGTCTGTCAGTCGCTGAAGGCTGTTAGTCTCTGCTTCAGAGCACTGACTCCAAATGACTTGAACCAATTATCTTTACAGCTTCCCAGAAGACACTTACCTGCTCAGAAAAGTCATGTGTGGCTCAGTTTTAACCAGAAATATTGTGTAATATGAACAAAGATGCACAACTACAGGTACGTAGAAGCTGCTCTGTAACCATAAACATGACTAAACTTTTCCCAGAAACACAGATCATCCTCAAACTGATAGAGAAGTTCTTCGTAACTCGTGGTCCCTTACATGTTCACTCAGAAAACACTGTTTCTCCGCGCAGCTGTAGTGTAACGCTGACTCGTGAATTCAAGTTTTATCTAGTGGACATGATTTATATTCTAGTTATATTTTGGGCATGTTTTAAGGGCAAACTACTGTCAATAAGCCCATTAAAGGTCTGAGGGATATTCTTTTTTTATCTTTTGAAAACTTAGTTCTGTACAATTTTTATGAAAGCCGTCATGTTTTAGCTGATAGTTACTGCTGAAACAACACAACAATAACACAAGACATATTGAATTATTGTCATTATTTAACAAAAATTAAGTTAAAATTCAGAAGCAGTTTGGACAAAACTGAGATTCCCAAAGGAATGAGAGTAAGTAGCAGCCAGAGAGGAAAACGTCTTTTTAACTGGAAGGGGCGGCCATCGGCTGCAGCCAACAAAGACTGAACAGCTGTCAATCTTCCCAGGAGTGGACGTCCCAGCAAAGTCACCCCAAGGTCAGAAACCCAAGAGCTACATCTCAGACTCTGCAGGCCTCAGCATGTTAAAGGTTAAAGTTCATGACGGCACAGTTAGAAACAGACTGAACAGGTGTGGCTTGTGTGGAAGGGCTGCAGGAGAAAGCCTCTTCTCTCTAAAAAGAACATGGCAGCACAGCTTAGGTTTGCAAAGCTGCATCTGAACAAACCACAAGACTTCTGGAACAATGTCCTTTGGACAGACCAGACCAAAGGGGAGATGTTTGCTCATAATGCACAGCAGCACGTTTGGAGGAAACCAAACACAGCATATCAGCACAAACACCTCACACCAGCTGTCAAGCACGGTGGTGGAGGGCTGATGCTCTGGGCTGGTTCTGCAGCCACAGGACCTGGGCACCTCGCAGTCATTGAGTCCACCATGAACTAAAGCTGGGCTGAAACTGGCTCATCAACAGGACAAAGATCCCAAACACAGCAGCAGATCTACAGCAGAATGTGTGAAGAAGAGAAGAATCGAGGTGTTGCAACGGTCCAGTCAGAGTCCAGACCTCAGCCTGACTGAGATGCTGTGGTGGGACCTTCAGAGAGCTGTGCAGAAACCAGAGCTGCAAACCTCAATGAGCTGAAGCAGCCAAAGGTCCTCCTCAGCCGTGAGAGAGAGACTGATAACATCACACAGGACTAAAGGTGGTTCTGCAAGCTGTTGGATCAGTAAAATGATCAATTCTCCGGTTGTTTTTACCTTGTGTCACCACCTGATAAGGAGTGGATTATCTTTATTTGATATCCTGATGCATGAAACTTTAAAACTGAAATGTCCTTTTTCGAATGACGGAACATGTCGGACCGCAGGTGTCCAAATATATTTGCCACTGATTTTGTTTTCCATCAACGTTGAGACGAAATAAACCTGAGCTCATGGTTAAAAAAAGGAAAATGTCTGATGCAAGTATAGTTGTCAGTTGTTTGTGACCACCCCCCTGCTGCAACCACAACACCCCTTCTTTCCATTTTAATGTCAGAGTTTAAGCAGGCTGCAGACCAGCATCACTATAGCTTCCATTGCATTACACCACCGGTGGTTTGAATTTTTCCGACAAATTCAAGTCAGCCCCTTAAATAGCTTTATTTTCTCATTTAAACGACGCTGTTAAGAACCGGCAGCAGCTCAAATGAGTGGGAAGGATCATTTTGTAGGGCTACTGTAACTCCTCTCTTCCTGGGTTGACAAAGGTGTTCTTTAAATTCACTGTCTGAATACACGCATGACTGTTTTCTATTTCAGGCCAAACGTTGTGAAAGGGTATTTCCTTAACCTGCAGTGGAAGAGCTGGTAGTTGTGTTAACTCTGACCTCCTACGTGTGTGAGGTCATCTTTGCCTGAGATGCCCACTTTAGAGAAGGAACCGATTGATGCTCGGCCGAGCTTTTTTAAGTTTGTGTAGTTCCTTCTGTGTTCTTTCCATTCACCATAAAGAAACCTTTTAAAATGTAAAATAAAGCAGCATTTTCACCCGGAACAACGGAAACATTGCAGATTTTAAATTAAACTTAAATATTTGAATTTATTTTTTATGAGTTGAGATGGAAAACTTATAGATAATGCACAGAAAGTTACAGGATTGATTCATATACACAGAAAGAAGTGATTTTAGCTCATGAAAAAAATGAGTTTTTCATATCTGAAGGTAATGATGCAAATTCATTTTTGTCTTTGTATGAATTGGACTCATTTGGATTTGAATGGATTATGATTGTATTACAGTGTATTGGGTTATAATTGGACTGTGTTATACTCTCTATGAATAAGAATAAAATTAATTAGATCCAGAGATGGTGTAGAGCCAGTTGATGTGTAGATAGATAGATACTTTATGATCCCGAAGGAAATTCAAGAATCCAGTAGCAAGACATAATAAAGCAATAAAAATGTTTATACAATTATAAACACTTTAAAAACAATCTAAGAATTAAAAAACAATTTAAAAAACAGTTTAAAAATATAAAGTGACCAGTGAAGTAAGAGTTTTTGAGTCTGTTGGTGGAGCAGGTTAATGCGCTTTGTCAGCTTCATGTCTGGGGCTGCGTTCATCTTTTATCGGCTGCCTACAGATGATCCTGATGAAACGAGGTTAAATAAAGGTGTAGCATTTGCTGATGGATTAGATTTTGGATTGTTGTGAATTTGAACGATGATTCGTTAGCTTTCCTGCTTTTGATGGTAGAAGACATGTAATTAACATCCTTCTGATGGGCTGCATGGTTGCATGATGATGGTGGGGAGCAGTCTTAAAAACATGCACGTCAGGTTGATCAGCGATTGTAGATTGATCATAGCAGTGAGTGCGCAGACATTTAAGGACCAACTGTTCAGAGGTGGACAAGAGACGAGTCACTTCATAGTTCTGGCATCAGAGGAGAGTTTTATTTATTTATTTTTTCATTAGACATTCTCAGTATGTTAGAAAACCACGATAATGAGCTGCTATCTCAGCTATAGGTGATGTAGCTGGCATTAGCACGCTGACAGCTCCAGATCAATGTAGTGTAATTATTCTGGGTGTGTAGTGCAACAACAAAATGGCTGCCTCACTGCACGATGGACAGTTTGAACACGGCCGTGGGTTCCAGCCAAGCTGCAGACTATTTGAGGTTCACCTCAAGCGTATTTTAATTTGTTTCCAGCAAAGGCAAGCTTTTAAAAACATTACCTGCAAACATTCATGATTTTATTAGTATTAGTGTTGATGTTATTATAGTGAAACTATGCCTTTAAGGACCAAGTGTTTGGATCCCAACAGCAGTGTTTAGAGAGGGACCTACATCTGTATTTAACACATCTGTAAAGAATCATTAATCTTCCGTATTTTATAACTTTTATGGCCTTTCTTGATGGACTTAGATTTCTGTATTTTAACACTATATGTAGTTGTGTTAAGTTTGCTCTAAACTTGATCAACCTGCCACCTAAAATCCGTCTGAGTTATCGAGTGTTTTGTGTTCACCGTGACGGTCCGGGAACCTTTTTTTTATTTAACTGCATTGCTTTTGGATGAAAGAGTGTGTTCAGCCTGCATGAACTTTCCCACCTTCCTACAGAAAATAAGAAAAATTATCTTAAAAATAGTGCAGTGAAAGCCATCTGCAGGGTTTCTGTTAATAAGAAATAGGACGAAGTTAACAGAAGCAACACCACCCTTGCTATAACGCGTCTAAAGGTCATGATGTGCATGTGTTTGCCTGCATGTGTACTTGTCGTAGATGTTTGCGCGTGAACTTAGGTTCATGTACTAACTGCCTCAGAGTGATGTGGTGGGTTGCTTCTTGCAATCCACTGATCTGGACAGCAAACATGCAAATGAAGTTCAAGACACTTTCGAGCACACCACATTTACAAACTAAACTCGTGTACATTGTGTGAAAAAGATAAAAGATAACCTGTTTTTATATCTTTGTAGGCACGTAACAAGCAGAATGGAGAGCTGGCAGCTATCAAAGTCATCAAGATGGAACCAGGTGAACAGTTTTAACTGAATCTTTTCACTTTACTCTGATTTTATCCAGAAAAACCGATTTTCTCTTTAGATTTGCATTCAGCTCTTGCAGCCGTAGGACGTGTTCGCTTTAAACCCGTTGGTTTTCACAACATCTCGACACTGAAATGTCACAACGAAGTCGGTGCTCTCATTTGTTTGGCCTGTCGACAGAGTGGGGACTGGCCCTTTACCTAAAACTTCTGTCAGCATTGTTTCAGTTTAATCCGGTGAAAGATCTCAAGCTTGTTTTTATGCAGAACAACTAGTACCGATGCACATTTTGATGCCATTGCATGAGCGGTTAACCAAGCAATAAAGTGCAACTAATGCTAAAAAGGCAGAGCCGGATGTGCACTCAGGGACAAAGAAGTGGAGAGACAGCAACATAAATCATCCAAACAGAAGATATGAACCATTAGCACCAGCAGTGACCAATGAAAGACTATTGAAAGCTACACCATAGTGACACGTTTCCATCAACTGAAACCACAACGCAACAAGCTGACCATTGTATTTCAACTTAAACAGTTTAAGGCTCCAAACAAGTGTATTAAGTGTATTCAAAATCAAATCAAATTTATTTGTATAGCACATTTCATGTACAAAACAATTCAAAGTGCTTTACATAAAATAAAAGCATTGCAGCAGGGAGTGGAAGAAGCATTAAAAATACATAAAAGATTATAAAGAGAAACAAATAAAATCATTTAAATGAATTTAAAAACAAGCAGTCTAGATAAATTAAAAGATATCGTGCAGATTTCATGCATAGACACATGAGAAAATAAATGTTTTTAACCTGGATTTAAAAATGTCAAATTTTGTCAATGTCAAGACATTCAAATGTATTAAATGTCTCGGTAAGGTCAAATGAAATCGAACAAAGCTTTGAGCCCTGTGGAAGTCTGGTTTAGATGAAAGTTTGACACATTAAACACTATCCTGAAGCAGAAAAGTTGGTATCTGAGGGAATAATTGAACTTAATGTTCATTTTTACTAACCCTTTCTGTCATGGGGAGCAGGCTCTTCATGGTAAACGGCTTCTAATTCCACTACATGCCAATATTGTGACTCTGTGGTCATAGAGGAAACCCTGCAGCGGCATTAAAACTCCTCCCATCTCTGCCCCCAGAAACCAACATCAACTGCTCAATTCAGTGAAAAGTTTTATTACTCACAGGTGCTCTTGTAACGTGAGGGTCTCTGTATTTCTAATAACAAACCAAACCCTGTGGAAGGAGCTGTCTTAACACCGTTTTCGAGGGCGTTACTCTGTATCCTGAAGGCTGTGTTGGGCCACAGTTTCTGGGTAAAAGAATCAATCTGGTCTCTTTTTATCTACAAGATGTGACTTTCATCTTCAAAGCCTCAGTTAGTGTCCCATCAGTTAGATTAGAGCTGATAAGTCATTTGATGCCAGACTGAATGTCGATTAAACACGCTCTCAAATGCCGGGTTTCTTTTTTTGGTCAGTGTGCAATAGGCCTAAATGTCCTTAACCTAAAATAGAATTAGAATAAAACTACAAAGCCTTACTTCATCTCATAATTCATTTAGAGAAAACTGGTTTAAAACAGCTGCCACCCTCTTCTTTACTCAACACCACAGCTGATTGTTTTACGAGCAGTCAGAATGACGCATTTACATCCCCTTTGTAATGTGATGATATGTTCTTTGTCTGTTCGGGCCCACAGAGGATGATTTTTCCATCATCCAGCAGGAAATAATCATCGTGAAGAGCTGCAAGCATCCTAACATAGTAGCATATTATGGCAGCTACATACGGTAAGATGTTTCCGCTTCTGTTTATCTTCCACGTTAATCAGAGGCACAGCAGTTGTTCAGAAACGTTCTCCTGTTCACGCAGAGCAAATAAACTGTGGATCTGTATGGAGTTCTGTGGGGGAGGCTCCCTTCAGGATATCTACCATGGTGAGTGTGTGTAGACGACATCTGAAGGATCTAACATCAAGAAAGAAGCTTTATGAGGTCATAGTTGTCTTTATCTGACTCTAAACTTATTTCTTTATCTAAAAATCCTATTAATTATGAACCAAAAACACTTGAATTATTTAAAAAGATGTTCATTCCAAAGACGCATTGTGTATCAACCCTGTATTGCAAATGAAAAAACATGTTAAGAGGTGCTTAACTAAAGATTAGCTGGTCTTTAACAGGCTAAAGCTTTGATTAAAACCAAAGTTCATGCAGCCGATAGATCAGTTTGATCTAAAACGGATGTTTTAGATGTTCAGAAAGTGCCTGTCCTCCACCTTTGGCTGCTGGAGACTACATTCCTCAGAGAAGAAGCTCGCAAAAATGCAAAAACTCCTCCAATTCCTAAATGTTAGCAGACAGAAAAATCCTTCTCGTCGTCGCTGTGACACCGAAGGTGGTCTGTTGTCAGATCCAGATATAAATTATGTTCTTTATCACTCTCTTTAAGTTGTTAACACAGGTCTATGATGTAAAATGTTCTTAAATGTTTGTGCGAGCATGTCTGGAGTTTTAATTTGTGGTTTAAGATGTTCCACTTTTCAAACCAGCATTACGCAACAATAAGCCTTGTGTCGCTCAGTGGGTGTTGCTGTGACCCTCGATCGCCTGATTTAACCTGATTGTTTGTTATTTAATTATTCAAACATTTAACTGAGTTGTGCTCTACAGTGACGGGTCCTCTGTCTGAGTCACAGATCGCCTACATTTGCAGGGAGATGCTACAGGTAATCACTTACTGACTTCTACTTAAGTTTTATTATCAGCTATCTTAAAATATCTGCTGTTTAATGTTTGATTGAATTTGATAACCAGTTTCAGAGTAAAGCTTCTATTTAGGTTACAGACTGAGCTGTCAGCTTTGTGGTGTTCACTGTGTGTGTGTGTGTGTGTGTGTGTGTGTGTGTGTGTGTGTGTGTGTGTGTGTGACCAGGGCCTGGACTACCTGCATGCTCAGAAGAAAATCCACAGAGATATAAAGGTCAGCATGTCAAACATTGTTGTGGGACTTTTATTCAGCCTTTTTGTGTCCTTAGACGCGTGCGTTTGTTTGCTGTTAAAGCTCATCATCAGAGTTCAGCAGGTAAAACTCTCAGATTGCTGTCAGAGAACTGGGTCACAGCAGAAATGACAGAGTAACCAGAACATGGCAAACAGAGTGCTGAATATTTGTGTTGGACACATTCCTGAAGAACGTAAGTGGAGTCGTGCCGATGGAGTTTTACTGGTGGATCTGATGGTGGGTTGAGTTCTAGAGTCAGAACATATCCGATGGGCAGTGATCAACTTATTTTGACAAGAACATTTTGTTTGGCCAATCAAGTACAGAAAAGTCATTGAGAAACTATTACATACACAGTTTAACAGGCTCAGAGGGTTCTGATACTGTGAAAAGTTTCAATAAAGGTTGGTTAATACATTGTAAAAGGCCAGTTATCTTAGCAACGCTAAGGTCATGGGTTCAATCCCCATACTGGCCAAAATTCACAAACAGTTGGAGACGGATGTGCAGGGACCCCTCCAAAAGTCATGACTTCTTCTGTGTAAGCACCCAGATCTTTAGTGATGTTGTGTTAATATATGATATGGGTTCGAATCCTGACACTAACCCACATGAAAACAAAGCTACTACCTCCAGTAGGAGTCCTGAGGAGGTAGTAGTCCCCCTCACGCCAAGTCTGCCAAACGCATAAACATAAAAAAGTACTCACTTTCTTTTAGCTTTACAAACCAAAGTCAGATTTTAGGGATGGTTTTGGTGGGTTTACACTAATCTTTGATAAGACAGAGTAGTCCAAAATGTGCTCTAACGAACGGTCGAGCAGGCTGTTAAAGGAAGAAAATGAATGGCAAAACCATTTGATGTCAAGTAATGCTTTTTGGTATCGACCCACAATTTCACGATCAGTGCATCACTATTTCTTTTTATGTAGTATCTTTAAAACTGTTCATTTCATATAATTCAGTACAACTCTCCATACGTATTTATAAATGGTATCATGAACTTTCTTAGTTATCTGTGAAAATGCACATAGATTACTGAATTGTTTATTTCTCAACTCAAACATACAGCAGCGAGCAACAACCACTAGAAATCCAACGTTTTCAAACTAAATTGAAAAGCAACACCTTTGCGTAAAGTTAAATATTATAAACAGACACCTACAAAGAGCTCTCTAATTATATTCTGCTTCGTTCAGTCTGCCCTTTCACCGCCATCTTACTTTTCTCTGAGCTGCTGAGCAGCTTTAATTCTGCTCTCCTTACACAGCACCTCTCCTTGATATTTGGAAGCCAAAATATCTTTACCGTTTCCTTGCCGCTCCACTCGACATCCATCTTCATCTGGTCCTCGCTGCACACTGGAAGCTCATGTGACCATTAATGCCACACGGGCTGCTTCTTAAACTGATGCTAGCAGCGGCGTAGAAAATAAGCAAACTGTGGTCACATGTAATACTAATATATACATTGTAATGAATTAATATAACATTTCAATATAATAAGAATGGAGAATAAAAGCAGTCGATACCCGTTCCTGTGTGGGTTCACTTAGAGATCACTGAGTGGGTAAGAAAGAGACGTTTCAACAGCCAGAAGTTTTTTTCTGTTGCATCTTTGTTGATTTCTTCTTCTTTTTTTTTGCTTTTGCTTTCCTTCCAGGGTGCCAACATCCTCCTCAATGATCAGGGCGAGGTCAAGCTGGGTAAGAAGCTGTTTACGCTGTCTGCACAGCACTGAACCGGTGTGGTTAACATGAGTCACTCACCACAAAGGTGCAGCTCAAACTACAGTAAATCTGCACAGATGATTTACACCGAGGAACTCAATCCTGAGCATCTCATTATTAAAGTTAATTTGCACCACAAAATGTTGTTGAATGAGTGCCTGTTTAGTCTTTTTTATTATTTTATTTTTATGCCTATTCTTTTTCTCTGTTGAGCAGCTGATTTTGGGATCTCAGCTCAGATCACAGCCACTCTGGCCCGGAGGATGTCGTTTATCGGGACGCCGTATTGGTAAGATCAGATCGTCTCTTCACGGCTCTGCTTCAGGAACTAAATGCTGCAGGTTTAAGCTCCTGTAAACTCATTAACACCTGACAAACACAGTATCAGTGTTGAATCTGACCAAATCCAGATTTTATCCGATCACTCCTGCATCCAGCTAGACCCAAGTGGGCCTTGTTGCTTCGTCTTTTTGCACCTTTTTGTAAAATCCCCATTTTTAGACATCAAAGACAGCTCCTGCACCATCTAAAAAAAATAATCAGCAATTAGTTCACTTGAAGACGTTTGTGCAGGAGATTCAGTTTATATTTAGGACCCAGCTGAGTTTCAGTGCCGCTCACAGACTAGACTTTGTAAACGGGCACAAACCGAGCGGTTAAAAGCTGATATTAAAGAACAACTGATTAGAAAAGAACAGCTTCTTCCCCAGAGCTGTCTGCCTTTTGAACTCTGCTCCCCAATCTCTGCTCCCAAATCTGTCAATATAGATGTATATATTACCATTGCACTTTAATGCGTATATTTATTTGTATTTCATTGCAATATCTGTAATTATTAATCTGTAAAAATGCACTATATTATTGCTTTCACTTGCACATTAATTAATTTATTTATTGTTGCTATTTGCACTTCTGGTGAGATGCCAAAAACTACTTTTCGTTATGCTATACTTGTATATGTGTAATGACAATAAAGTTGAATCTCATCTCATCTCATATTATGATTTATTGTGACCGGCTTCCTTCTTCACTCTTCATCAGGATGGCACCTGAAGTGGCAGCCGTGGAGATAAAAGGTGGCTACAATGAGCTTTGTGACATCTGGTCTGTGGGCATCACAGCCATAGAGCTCGCTGAGCTGCAGCCTCCTATGTTTGATGTCCACCCGCTACGGTAACCATAGAAACATGCAACCTAACATATCTGAGCAAGTGAACACTCACAATATTTCGTGCTATGATCTTGCCATAATTTAATGCATGCACACAGACACACAACAGGAAGTTTCATCTCTTAATAGACCCCTGGTGTGAGACAGACACAGTTGTGTTTCTGGTCATTATCTCCATCACTCTTTCAGCTGAAGAGTCAGGGTATTTACACTGAATTGTCACTTATTTTCCTTTATACACGAGACGTAAGACTGAAACTGCCATAAATAAATGCAAAAATATATAAAAGGCTCAATAAATAGGTCGATATGATGGTAAGTGTTACTAAAATTAAATAAAAGATCAAGTTATGCAACAATAATCAATTTTTATGCTTTAATTTTAAACGGTAATCAGTTAATCTTGTGTTAATGTTGCTGTTTATTGACTTTGCCCCTCAGTTTTCAATTTAATTTAAATATATTGAAATGATTTAGTTTCCTGTATTTAAGCCTGTATTACTTTCCTTTCCATCATATCGATCCATTTATTTCACCATAAATGCTTTTAGTCTAACTTTTGTCTCTGTTTTTACATTCCTGCATTAACTTTTAGTACATTATAGTATATATTTTAGTATTTGTTTCAGATAATGGCAGTTTCAGTCAGTTTAAGTTATATCATTGTGGAACCTTTGAACAAGTTATAATAAAGGTTTTAATGCGCCTGAATGACAAAATCTGTGTGAAATCAGTAAGCTGTAAAACTGGCTGGTGATAAGTTGTTGAATCCTCGTGATGGCAGGTGAAAGGGAACGTGTGCATCTCTGCTGCAGCGGTGCAGTGCAGGGAAGCTGAAAAAAGTGTTCCAAGTAGGTTCAAAGGAAGTCACTGATGTTGAAGATTAGTCAACATCGGGTCCAGTTCATGTGTTAAACAGGTTTTACAGTTTAATTGTGGAGCATTTTACTGACTTTTTGAAAGATCTGAATATACTGATTGATTGTTTTAGACCCATGAAGCATTTAGCCGTGATCTGCTCTGATCTCATCAATCACAATAAGATGCACTGCAGAGCTTTGTGAAAATGGCAACCCTCACATCAAATGTTTTCTCTCAGATCATCAGTATGTACGTGGACACACACACACTGTTTCCAGCACCCACATGTCCAGATTCATGCACACAATGACCCTCAGTGAAATACACTGCGTTAAAACATCTGTTACAGCAGAGACGAGGTCTGTTTGTCAAGTCATCAACTGTGGTTTACTTTGTTTATTCCTGTAGGGTTCTGTTCCTCATGTCCAAGAGCGGCTACCAGCCTCCTAAACTGAAGGACAAGTCAAAATGGTAAATAAAAACCCACATCCCCATAAAACTGAGAGTATATTTGATCAATTTATGCTGTTTTATGGCCTCTTTCATGCTCCAGATAGCTGTTTTGTTATTGCATGTTTTCAATATACATTATCCACATATACATATACACTGGTATTTAAAGGGTTAATTTTTTGAAAATAATTGAAAACTTGGTGGTTATGATCAGAACTGAAGCTGAAGTTCTGATTTATGAAAAAAAAATATTAACATATGGTATTTTGGGGATCGTTTTAGAAGGGGACAAAAATGTTCCTTTTCATAAATTAAGGAGTTTTTTTTTTTTTTTTTTTTTTTTAAATCAGGCATAACAAAAAAATTAAAAATCCCTAAACATCAATGTTGTTGCTAATCATTGACATATCCCAGACCATAATTATCCCTACTCAATAATTCCACTTTGCGTTCCATATTTTGAAAATACTGGCACCTAAAGGCTTAAAATTTGGGCTAAAAAGTTCAAATTGGCATCCAAAGGGTTAATTTTTTGAAAATAATTGAAAACTTGGTAATTATGATCAGAACCGAAGTGGAATAAAAAAAAAATTAATATATGATGTTTTTAGGTCGTTTTAAAAGGGGACAAAAATGTCCCTTTTCAGAAATTAAAGAGTTTTTTTTTCTACACAATGAAAAATTGCATTGTGTATGATGATGATTGGGCCAAATATGATGAGTATCACTCTACAGTGTGAAATTAGAGGAGAAAGTACAGCCCAAGTGGACAAAAATGTCCCCTATCAGGGATTAGGGTTAATCTTTAATCAAGCAGTTAAACTTAAATGATTATAACTGTTTAATCAGAACTAGATATAATGTCCTAGTACATGTGTGTGTATTTCTGAACCATAAATTCATGTGAATGTGATCTTTACTGAGCTGTGATGTTATTAAATGCTGCGTCCGTGTCTGATACCTGCAGGACGTCCATGTTTTACAACTTTGTGAAGGCCATGTTGGTGAGGAACCCAAAGAAGAGACCCAGCGCCTCTAAGATGCTCTCAGTGAGTACTGCTTCCTCAGATTCACATGGCGTCATTACTTCATCAATTTAACCCAGAGAGACACAGTGATAATTAATCGCTTTTCTGTGATATAATGAAGCATTTCATCAAAAAAATATGAGCTCATCTTGAATCTGACGGTAGAAACACATCTAAAAAAAAGTGGGAAACGTTAAGTGCTGGAGGAACAACTGATTTGGTTAATTGGCAACAGATCAGTATCATTATTGGGTCTGAAAAGAGCACCTTAAAGAGGCAGAGTTTCAGGTGTCTACAATCTATGGAGCAATTGTACAATAATGTTCCTCAATGTAAGACTGACGAGTCTGAATACTCCATCATCTACACAACGGAATATCATCAAAAGATTCAGAGAATCTTTGTGCGCAAGGAAAACAGACAGAAATCAGGACCTTTTCGCCGCTAAGATTGTAAATATGATTAAAATAAAGTGTGAAATTACGCAGCCTGAGTCTGCAGCTTTCCTCTTTTTTGGAGTCACAGCTCATGTTTTAGCGTCTGACCCGCAGACGGCGTGGTTGTGGTTCACTCTCACTGCTCTCGTTGCATCGTTTATGGCTCCAACATGCAGCCGTTTTCAAAGAAATTGTTGTTTAAATCATCTTTTTATGACAGACGGTCTGTTAGTTGTAGCAGCTAAAGACCGAGATGTTTCATCAGATCAGAATGATGATCAGAAACACGATTAAGAGTTAATTATACAGCTGCTTTATGACTGAGCGGGTCTGCTGACTACAGAAAGGGTTAAAACTTCCACAGTCCAGCTTGAGTCTGGGGTTTGACGTCCTTTGACGTGTGTTTTTCTGTCCCCTCTGCAGCACATGTTTCTCACTCAGCAGTGCCTGAAAGGGGACCTGACCCTGGATCTGCTGGAGAAATTTCGAAATCCTGAGAAACTGAAGACCTGCATAGCGACAGAGGACGAGGAGATGGAGGTGAGTCTGTTCGCTCAGGATGGTTTGTGTCCACCGGTGTTGTAGCAGATAACATGTACTGTAAATTCTGTACTATAGAGCGCACCTGAATATAAGCCGCACCCTCTAATTTTTAAAAAGAAAATCCATTTTGTGCTTGTATAGGCCACACTGGATTATAAGCCGCGGGTGTCCACATTGTAATGTGAGATATTTACACAGAAAGAATTAAATGCTAAAGGTAACATAAACAAATACATACTGCAAATGCTTTTTTTCCCCCAACAGTGCCTGTAACACCGATGGTTTTAACTTAAATACCTATCGGTAATGCACAAATACGTGGCAGAAATAGCAGCAGAAGCAGAAAAAAAATCTTCATCTTGTTCAGCCAGATTGATTGCCTTTAATTTGTGAGTACAAATGACCGATTTACAATAATTAAGTAGTGTAAGGGTGTGTGATTTATCGTACAATTTCATTGGACCACTGTGAACTATTCCTTAATTTTATTGGTCTAATGTTATGAGGCAAAATGTTTCTCGTGGCATGAAAAAAAAAACCGAAAAAATAAACATATATTAGCCGCACCGTACTGTAAGCCGCGGTGCTCAAAGCCTGGGAAAAAAGTAGCGGCTTATAGTCCGGAATTTACGGTAGTTATGTGTAGGTCAATAAGTCATACAACAGGTCAAACCTTTATTGGACTTGTAGACCGCCCTCTGCTGGGACAGAATGAGCTTCCTTCCTTTGTCACTATTTGTCATGAATTGCTGCTCCATGAAAAACAGGGATGCTCAGATAAGAGAGAGCCTGAGAGATTGCATGGCCTCTGATGCATCTGGTCTTCATAATCAACTGTAGCTTGCTTCATTCTGGTGCTTTATTCCTATTTTCATTCACTTTTGTTTGTGTGAAATTAGGTTGATTTGTATTTTGGGGTTTGACTTAATACAAAACAGCCGCAGCTTCACGTGGCCTCAGGTCTATTAATAGCATTTCTTTAGTATTTCAGCCTCTGAGTTCTGCTAAATGTGTTCATTTCTGTATATCCTGGTTGCTTCATAATGTATTCATAGGCTTATGAATATTTGATATTTAGGAGTATATTCCTGTAACACGCTTAAAAATTCAACTTCTGCAGGCTGGAAAAAGACCCAAACAACTTATGACACATATTTAATTTACATCTTAAACAGTTGTCAGTGTAAAGAAGACTTAAGTTCACACCTACAGGTGATTAGAAAGCAGGTTTGATAGCAACATGTAACCAGTGACCAGCTTTTATAGATCATTACCCGTCGTGTGCATGCGTATCACATCAGGCAGGGACTCGCTTCAGGTAATGACCGACCTGGGTTTTGTTTCTGGTTTCAGGTGCTGCTTCCTGGATCTTTAAGGAGGATCCAGTCTATCAACAAACACAACCGGGCAGAAAGGACAGACTCTGACATAAGCTGTAAGAAAACATTGTTTTTTACTTTTCAAATGTTAGTTCTTGTTTTTACTCGAATAAAAACTGTTTATTTTTCGGTTTATAAATTTACTTTCATCAGTTGAACAACTGTTGAACAGCAGATCCCAAAATATCTCTGTTTGCAGCTGCTCTTGTGTCTTGGAGCGAGGATTGTATTCCACCCCATAATTAGGTGTTTTTCTTGCTCTAAGCACTTTATTTAAGCCGTTAGTGACACTGAAGACCCTGAATCATCATATTACTCATCCTGCTGTGTAAAGACTGTTAAGCCTTTTTGTTTGTGGCTTCTCAGTCGAGCAGATCTACACTCAGAGGCCTGTGAAGACTGATTCACCAAATGTAACGGTAAGTGTGTGACGTGTGTGCATGTAATCTCACTAAGAAATGTGGATCCGCACATCAGAGTTTTGCCACTAGAGATTGAAACTTTAAGTCTTGTAATTATCAGCCCGATATGTGTCAGATAAACCACGAAAGGATGAACAGTTTTAGTCATCACATATGAAAAGGTAGCTAAACTAGAGCTGCACAAGAGAGGGTAGATCCATGTTAAATCAGCAAATAATAAGGCAGAAACCCTCAGCCAGTTACAGTACCAGAGGATGCTGTTTGGTGGCTCTAAGCAGCTGTTTTGGCTTTTACAATTTTATTTGGTAAAAGATACTCATAAATGGCACCATGAACATGTTTTCATACAAAGATACTGAATGAAAAATCAACTCAGAGTCACGAGAGGCTTTGTAGAAGACTGTGGGAGGTCTGTGTTATCTCCTGTAAATGTCAGCAACTTCACAGGACTCAGAGGTGAAATTTAGTTGCTGGAATCCTCAAAGTTTTCTGTGGTGGACAAATGTAGCATCGTAGTTTTATCTCACAATCCATAGTCATCACAGTGAAATTGTAGATCTGAGGTTTTATTTCTGTCCTTTCTTCATTCACAAGTAACCATTCGATCACTGGTTTTTACAGTTAAGGGTATCAACGGGATCAACGGGCAGCAGCAACAGTCCAGCAAGGTAACTGGGTCACAGATAACTGCCACACATGGAGCCACATTAAACTACACAGTCTGATTCAGATGGGATGTTTCACTCTCCTCCTTCTCACAGGGACCCGGACTCAGAGTCAGATGACGACTACGATGATGTGGACGTGTAAGGAAACATCACACTGCGCCACCAAGATGAACTGAATGATGACCCTGTATCACTCTGACTGTAATCTGATTATTTAAAAACAATCTCTCTGTCTCTCTTTGTCGTCTACTTCAGCCCAACGATGCAAGCCTCCCGGTAAGCCGAGCAAACCCTCCCTTTTAGTCATGGTCATTCCCAGCATTAACACAGCTGACCGAACCAACTCTCTCTGTGCCAACAGTCTGATAATGCCAGATAATGAAACGCCGCCTCCTCTTCCTCCAAAGGTGATTATCCTGCAAACAGGAAATGATTTATTTAACATACATGACGTACATCTGCTTGTCCCTGTGACTTAGCTGAATATTTCAACCCAAAATCATGTCGGATACCGTCATGACTCTTAATTTCCAATCATCAGGCTGAACTTTAATAAAGCGAGTTGTCATAGTAACAGGTTGAAAACTGTGTCTAAAGAGATGATCAGCAGAGGTGCAGCGTGTCATTTCACGGGTTCGTGTTTCTCTGTGCGCAGCCCAAAGCTCGGACCAGCTCAGAGGAAAGCATGGCGGGGGAAGATGATCGATTGAGAAAACACTCGGCTCTGCAGGCGCCCCCCGCCATCTACAGGACATCCAGCGGGACGCACAGCCGACCCAAACCCCACCCACGAGCCTCGCGACACTCAGGTGAATGTGATATGCAAGTCAAGTATTCCAGAGGCAGCAACTCAAACAGCACTTTATGCCATCCCTTTCCATTATTGCTAATCCACTGCAATAAAATATTCCTCCTCGCTGCAAATGTAAGAATACAAAACAGTCTTTGATTTGTTAACCTCACACCTTTAGCAGGAAGGCCTAACATAAGAGACAATGGGTCCATCCTCAGCTTTAATCCCAGTATCTTTTCAATTTCTGTTAAGACATTAGACCAATATTTCTGCAGCTTATGGCAGGACCAAAGACAGTGAGTTCAATTCATTTTTATAGCGCCAAATACAACAAATGTCATCTCATGGCATTTAGATAATAAAGTCCAATTCAAGACTGTTGGAACAGGGAAACACGAGTTAATGACCACAATAATCTCACATATACATAATGTCATTTGAGAAATTGAACAGGGGAAAAAGAGAGTAAAGTGAGGAAAGGTGTGACAGATGAGCTCCCCCAGCAGTCTGGGCCTATAGCAGCGTAACTATGGGATGTTTCAGGATCACCTGAGCCATCCCTAACTATAAGCTTTTATCAAAAAGGAAAAAAACAATTTCTGTTTTACATTTAAGACACATTGGAGACAAACTAGGGTTGAACTTATGTCTGCGATTAGGGGATAAATGCATTCTGTGCAAAATCTTAATCTGTATTGATTTGATGTCAGGTTTCTTAATGTCTGTGTTTGTGATCTAGACCCCCCAACCTTAACAGTCCAGGCCTTCGACAACCCAGCTGACCTCCTTCCTCCTGAGCTCCCCCCTAAAGGCATCCGCAGACGACCAACACCGTCAAAGGTACAAGATAAAGCCTCGAAAAGAAAATATCCACATATGCATGGATTTTGTTCTTCTTCTATTTCTGTGACCTCGATGTTTATCCGAGGATCTATTTCCACTCCTGTTATCTTCTTTCCTCCTTCACCGTGTGTGCTGACATGGTCTTCGCCATATTTTCCCGTTTGGTGTCAGGAGCATTTTGAATGTCCCAGCGCCATCATGAAGAAACCCCCGGTGAGCTTCTGCTGCACACCTGAGACTTCATGAAGTGTTGCAGGAGACTTTATTTGTTGTCTCCTCCTTTCGTTTCCAGGTCCACTTTAAAAAAGTCTTCCACGGCTGTCCTCTTAAAGTAAACTGCTCCACGAACTGGGAAAACCCCGCCTCCAAAGGTTGTATCCTGGAGTCATTTCTCAACCGTGCTTCATCTGATCAAACCTCTGTCTGACCGTCCTGTGTTTCCCTCCTTCAGAGCAGCATCTGATCCTGGGGGCCGAGGAAGGGATCTACACCCTGATCCTCAACGGCTCTGAGGTCACGATGGAGCTGGTAGGATCTTTAACACATTTACTGCAAAGCTCACAGTGATGAGATGGTAGATACTGAATTAAAGGAGTAACACGTGACCTGGCAAAAGCCTAGAAAAGTAGAGTGGCAACAAAAAGCTTCGGGACAGATTGGACTGCTTCTGAAAGACGTGACTGGATGTGTTTGTCACTTTCAGATGTATCCTGGGAAGTGTACCTGGGTCTACACCATTAATAATGTCCTCATGTCTGTATCAGGTGAGTTTTAAAGTGTTTAAAGTGATCGTCTCCAGTTTGGGGTACCTTTTAGATTAGCTTTTGTACACTTCATAACTCCAAATAGTTTATACTTTGTTCAGAATAACAGAGAGAATATCAAAGCAAGCAGCTGGACGTCTGTTTGGTAGATCCGCTGCTTGTGTGAGTTAGTGTGTTTCTGAGTGGTTCTGGAAGCAGAATATGGATACGTTCAGTTCACAGTCAGCAGCCTTTTCACTCAGCGTAACTGTGATTTTATTTTTTATTTTTCACTTAAATCCATTTGAAAGAGTGTCACTCACCATTGGAGGTTCAGATGCCTTTTGGTGTTTAACTGCACTGATCCGTGAGGTGTAGAGAACGAATCCAAACATTTTCCTGACTGTGTTGCTGGCAGGAAAAAGAAACCACGTCCACTGATCCAAGTCTTTTGGGGTCAACTTGTCCTCACAACCAAAAACACATCAAGTACAAAGTACAATACTCTAAAAACGTGCCAGAGGATCACTCAGCTTGGTTTTTAACGTCTTATTCAGCCCAACATGTGAGATAATTCAGGATGTTTTTGTTATTTGTCACTTATTTTCAGAACCAAACAAATTGGCAACAAAGAAAACACCTTAAAGCATTGAATTAACTAACCCAGACAAAACTTCAGTGAAAGTTCAGTGTAATCAACATAAAAAGTTCTGCTTTGGGTTTTTACTTCAGTTCAGTTTTATTCTTTTAACTCAAAGATCTTTCAAAATAAAAGAACAAAAAGTTTCCCCCTTATTTGTTTTCCAGTTTACTCGCTTAACCGAGTCAAAAGGCGGATCCAGGCCAGGATTTGTATGTCCTCCCTTTTTTATATGCGTTGGCAGTTTGGAATGCAGGTGACTGTAGCGGTGGGGGGTGATCCCGTAAAGAGGGGCGCCCTCGCTGTGAGTGGGCGTGGCCTGTGGATCGGATCTAACTGGGCGATTTGAGCGTGCGCTCTGCAGGCCGTCCTCGACACTGCTCACTCTCCAAGGAGTTAAATAGATTAAACTGTTTCCCTCAGCATAAATAAATACTACATAAATACTACTAATAAATACTAAAACATGCGTTTGGTGACTTTTTAGGTGGTAATTCGTCATTTTAATATGGCACATAATCCAGAAAACATGCAAAGGGACGTAGAGGAGGATTATCACTGTGTGTGTAACTGACTCAGATACTGTCGCTGTCTTTCATTTGTTCGGTTTAATATTAATGTTCTGTGCCAGAGTTATTTTTTACAACATAGAATAGCATTTATTCATCGTTTTCATCAAATTAAAATCAAACAAAAACTGGTATTTCACTGTATCTCATCTCCTGTCTTATATTTGATATTATTTTATTATTATTTTTATTTTTATTTCATTCTATCATCTTAATTTATTGTCATGTTTCATGAAAAGCTTTTTTTAATCTTGTTTTGGATTGTTTCATACGAATTAAACAAACTTTCTGACCTGGGCCTCTTCAAATCTAGGCTAAAAACCTACTTATTTAGGATTGTTTTTAATACCCAGTAGTATGATGACACTTTTATCTTATTCGATTTTGTTGTATTTTATTGCTTTCACTTTTCTTTTATTGTTTTTATTTGTTTTTACTTATTCTTTTTATTTAATACCTGCTGTAAAGCACTTTGGTACACCGTAAGGATTGTCTGTAAAGGGCTGTATAAATAAAATACATTTACATTTATCTATGATATCAAAACTAGAGACTCTAAAGCCGTGTGGTTCAGTGGTTAAGATGTTTGATTTCTTGCACGTTAGCGTGGTTTGTACTTAGTTTGGCGGTTTGGAGTCTGAACTATCTGCAGATCAGGAGGTGCATGAAAGGGAGCAGAACTGAGTACTGAGAAATAAATCAGAAATAAAGCAAAGGAAGAACAAGACATGCAACAGATTAAACAGTATAATGAAAAATATGATGTAATAAAAACAGCTGATTTGAACAAGAAGCCTCAGTAAAGTGCGTCTGACTCTGTGTTTACAGGTAAATCGTCGCAGCTTCACTCACATTCACTGAAGGAGTTGTACGAACAGGCCCGGAAGGATCAGAGGATGGGCCCCTTACCGACTCACCGACTGTTGTCGAGGTAAAACTGGACCCTCCCCCTCTCCGCACTTTATTTTGTCCTGTTGTTTAACTTGAAAAGGTGGAAGAATCTGCCAATGCCGGTTCAAATATTGTGCCATCGCCTCTGTGTTTAGAAAGTGTGCCGTGACGTGTAAAATACCTGATACCAAAGGCTGCAAGACCTGCTCAGTCGGTGAGAAGAAAAACTGGATTCATGACAGAAATAAGTCGGTGTCGATTACTTCTGTGAAATATCCAACTCGTGTCGACTTCTCTTGTAGTGGAGAACCTGCAGCGCGGCTCTGTGTTTCTGTGCTGCGCCCTGGAGTCCAGCGTGGTGCTGCTGCAGTGGTACGAGCCCATGCACAAGTTCATGCTCATCAAGGTACGTGGATCAAAATGAGCCTCAGGAGCGCTGGAGTGAGTCGTCCTATTTAGGTTCATCTTAACCAAGGTGAAACTTTCTCTTTCTTTTAACGACTCGGAGAAAGCTTCTCAAGCTTTTCTCACTTGGAGATTAGACTACTGCAGCTGCTTGTGCGTGGGTGTAGAGCGTGCACTGTTGTTGAAACGCTGCAGCCCAGATCCTGACTACAGCGCTATGATTCCTGAGCAATAAAAGGGCAGAAGATATTGTACTGCAATGAGAAACCTACTCTGAGCGTACTAAAATTAGGTCTGTGCACGCCAAATTCATCAAAGTCACTCTCAGTTCTGTCACCACGCTCGCTTTAAATGTGCCACAAAACCAACCAATCACAGGCTCCTCTTCAAATCTAGGCTAAAAACCTACTTATTTAGGATTGCTTTTAATACCCAGTAGTATGATGACACTTTTATCTTATTTTATCTTATTCCATTTTGTTGTATTTTATTGCTTTCACTGATCTTTTATTGTTTTTATTTGTTTTTACTTGTTCTTCTCTTTACTTATTACCTGCTGTAAAGCACTTTGGTGCATCGTAGGGATTGTTTGTAAAGGGCTGTATAAATAAAATACATTTACAGTTACGTTGCTTTGATCATAGAATAGATCCTAATTGTTGCTGTTGCAGGATAACAGCATAATAATTAGGAATAAAATCATTAAAGATTAAAAAAGTACAGCACAAAAATGAACCTATATGCAATACAAAGTGCAGCAAGCGGGCTGCTCATGTTCAGTGTTAGGTGGAGATGTTAGAGACCTGCTTTAAGCCTATAATGTTTCAGAGTTCTTTATTTGACACATTTGAAGGTAAAAGCTTTTATTGAGTCTGTTTGTTTTTGACCTGTAGCGTCTTCCAGAGGGCAGGGGGAGAAAAAAGGAGTGCACAATTGTTTAGGTTATTTAAATGTTCTATTTGTGCACAGTTTCATACATTTTATTATATTTTTGCCCTGTTTCGCACTGAATGTTAATTTATTGGCTATTTGGGTTATTTGAATTTATTTAGAGAGAAAGAAAGAAAAATAAATGTTTCACCTTGGAGACTTCTTGATTTTTAGCCTTTTTCACAATGATTTGGGACGTGGTTTGTACATTCCTTAACATTTGGTTCCTTATTGCTAATCCACTGCAATAAGATATTCTTTCTCGCTGCAAATGTAAGAATACAAAACAGTCTTTGATTTGTTATCCTTACACCTTTAGCAGGAAGGCCCAATATAAGAGACAAATGAAAGCAGGATTTAATTTCCACATACAGAGCAGAAATGTGTCCTCGAGGATAGTTTTCTCCTTGTGGATGTTGTTTTGTTTTCAGTTTTAGAAAAGAAAAGATGAGATGCTCACGTGTGAGACAGAGGAGAAGGAGAGCATACACATACTAATGTTACTAAACATTGGACGAGTTAGCCTAAATCTGCATCGACTATCACGGGTGTGCTGCAGGTTTAATGTTAACCGGGCTTAAACCTCGACTTTCACAGGTCAAACTGCTGATTTGCACCTTTTCTGTCACGTTTGCAGCATTTTGACTTCCCTCTGCCCAACCCTCTGCGGGTGTTTGAGATGATGGAGGTGCCGCAGCAGGAGTACCCACTGGTGTGTATCGGTGTGTCTCGGGGGCCCAACCACAACCATCCCGTCAATGTAGAATACATCAACCTGAACTCCAACACGTCCTGGTTCACCCCCTCTGGCCTCGGTAGGTGTTAACGTCCTTTAAAGACGACTTAACAAACACAGGAGGCTGTTTTTGTTCTCATTAGTGACGTCTGTGTGTGTGCTTCTGTCATTACAGAGAGACCTTGCCCAAACGCAGTTCAAGTACGTGCGCTGGACAAAAGCTCACTGCTCGTGCTCATGGAGCGTAAGTCTCTTTTAACACCGCCACGTCCACTGATGCCCATTTTTGTGGCGACGTAGCAGAAGGTAACACTAGCCGTCTCCTCCCACAGGGTCGGTGTATATAGTTGGTCTGGACGGAGAGGCGAAAAGCACCTTACACCTTCCTCACGAGACCACCCTCTCTCATGAAGTCGAATCTATAGGTGAGAACAACCCCTGGCTGGTGAACACTGTGATTAAATTATTGGTTTTACACTCGTATTTTTCAAAAAATGACCCTATACGCAGGCTTTGAGAGTCCCAGGTCTGAATTTCAGTCAGAATTTTAAAATCCTGCTGATGGTTTACAAATCCCAGAATGGTTTAGGCCCAAAATACATCTGTGATATGTTCAGAGAATATAAAGCCAGCAGAGCTCTTAGATCCAAGGACTCAGGTCAGCTGGTCCAGTCCAGAGTCCAGACTAAACATGGAGAAGCAGTATTTAGCTGTTATGCTGCAAACAAGTGGAACAAACTGCCAGTGGAGATTAAACTTTCACCAAATGGAGACATTTTTAAATCTATGCATGAAATCTGCACGCTATCTTTTAATTTCTCTTTATATTCTTTTATGTATTTTAAAGCTTCTTGCACTCCCTGCTGCAATGCTTTTATTTTATGTAAAGCACTTTGAATTGTTTTGTACATGAAATGTGCTATATAAATAAATTTGATTTGATTTGAATTATTACTCTTATTATCACCCTCAGTCCAAGTAACAAGAGCAACAGCCTCTGCACATGTATCTGTTCCATCTAAGCCTTCTGTGGATGATTAAGGCCATTAGAGCCCAAAAAAACGGTTTAAAAAGATTATATTTGTTAATAATCGATTCATTTCGTCTGTTCAGCGTATTTAGACGACACGCTCTTGGCAGTTTGGCGTCACGGCTGGCACAGGAAAGGAAAGGGTTTCACAGAGGTTCTGCAGGAAACGACTGACCACAGGAAGATCTACAGAATGGTGAAGTCAGAGAGGTACAGCTCATCCTCACTCGCTGCTCTGCTGGAGTCTGATGGTTTCACTTTAAACAGACGTCTGGGTGTCACTGAGCAACACTCTTACTGTTAAGCTTCTTTTTACATGATTAACAGGCCCATTGATTTTCAGATATTTCATTTCTCTTTGTAATAAACGGCTTGTTCAGTCGTTTAAAGATGCCATATGGACAATATTCAGTTTTATTTATAAAGCACCAAATCACAACTAATATCATCTCAGGGAAGTTCAAATTGATTTGATGATAAATATAATCCAATCAAATCATTAAAGTCCATTAAAAATAAAGTAGCTGAGCTAAGGAAACCAACAGATGGCACTGAGACTTCTCTTTGATCCAAACTCCCGTCCTGAACGTGCACGAGGCGACTGTGGGGAGAAAAAACTTCCTTTTAACAGGAAGAAACCTCCATCAGAACCAGAACCAGGAAGAACCATCTGCCTCCACCAGCTGGGGGGAGAGGACAGGAAAGAGGGGACAACAAGCTCATGTCACATGTACATGAAGAGTAAAGAGAGGTGCATCATGGGAGGTTCCCCAGCAGTCTGGGCCTATAGCAGCGTAACTTTGGGATGTTTCAGGCTCACCTGAGCCATCCCTAACTATAAGCTTTATGAAGAAGGAAAGTTTTAAGCCTGATCTTAAAGGTAGAGAGGGTGTCTGCTTCCTGAAGCCAGACTGGCAGCTGGTTCCACAGAGAGGGGCATGATAACTGAAGGCTCCGCCTCCCATTCTGCCACAACTTTCCAGTCGCCATGGTTACGCATCATAACAGATGTAAAAAACCTTCAGAAGTCCTTCCAGCCGCACAGCATCCAAACCTGAATAGCTTGGTTTCAGTCACGTGGTCGTAAGGGGGCGCGGTTTTCAGATGGTTGTCAGGAAGTAAATATGGCGACTACGTCTATGGAGGAAACCGTTCCAGAGAGTCCGTATTGTAGAGATTTAGAGCCAGTTTCTAGAATACGATACAAACAATTAGTGAGTAAATATGTTGGGCGGGACCCGTACCTCATGAAAATGAGTGAATTTTCTGGAGAATATAAGGATTTGCCGACCTGGATGCTCGGCTGTCTGCATCAGATCTGGGCTCATTCCCGGGCTCTCGGCTGTCTCAGCTGGAGATCCAACATAGCCACTGCACATGCCGACCGTGTTTGTTGGTCCTCCTTGAGCTTCATCCTTTGCTCTCGTTGAAGAGATGCCTCGGATTTCGGCTTACATTTTACATTACAGTTAGCTAACATACCTCTGACGAAGTGGTCGCTGCAGACACGAGAGTAAACAGACTCTGCTCCTCCCGACTGCAGACGTAGGTTTGAAATCCATTTTTTACGGCGTTGTTCTGTTAGCTTTTTACATTTCTCACCTTTTGTATACGACAACCTTTGGTATTTAAAAAAAAACTTTTTTCTTTTTCACGGGTAGAACGGTTGGGGCAGCTGTAAACAGCACAAAACACGGGCATCTTGATTTTTTTACACAGCAGTTCTATGGGAAGACTTCACTTCCTAACATCCATCTGAATTTCACGCGTTCGCGATGCAGCACTGTGACGTCACGTGAAACCAAGCTATTGAAATGTTTCAGAAATCTGTTTTGTTGTTGTTTTTTAGAAAATCTCAGGAAGATGCCGCAGGCTGCCTGTAGGGCGGCGCCATTCAGCTCAGATCTGCCCGACTTGAAATCTATATTTGGTGTGAACTTTTCGGTGCCTCATGTCTGACCTTCTCACTGCAGGATGGTCGTCTTGGAAACCCGTCAGATTGAGGACCAGTTGGGTCTGTCCAACCTTTATGTCCTGGAAACCGCTGAGTAGTACGTCCTGCTGCCCTGAGTCAGGACACCACAGGACTCTGCTCAGCCTCTGTGTGGACGGCTCTACCGGGACTCTCGGTCACGTATAAGGCATCAATCAGCATTTATGTACGTCATCTTTACCTTCGACTTGCATCGATGCGACTCTGCCAAAGGATTTTATTTTATGACTGGATGGGAGGAGGGCGCGTCAGAGGGAAGCGATGGCGTGAAAAGATTGTATTGTAGCTCTTCTTCGTCCATCGGAGGAAGCCTGCTCTAATTTATGCTACTTTCACCCCGGTTTGTGAAATCCAGAACAATCTGGAGAACCCAGGGTGCTGAGGACAGCCTGAATGAATTGTGAAGGAAGGCCCTCCTCAGATCCTGAGGAGGAGTGTCTCCTTTCTGCCACAGTATTATTGAACACAGCAGCAGCCTGCAGGAACTGACATATATGGCTTCCTTTAGTTAGAGCATGCAAGCTTAACAGACCGTTCTGTGACCTGAGCTTGTGTGTCGGTGTTTCATCAACCCTGTTACTGCTGTTACACTCTAATAAAGTTAATCAACACAAGATGAGGTGAACTGTATTGATTTTGGAGGGGGAATTGGTAAATGAATCGTGACAGTGGAGTTAATTAGGTCTTTTTTTGGGGTGTTCAAGTGGTTGGAAAATTGTGGGCTACCAGTGAGTCCACAACCCCTTTAAGAGGAGTCATGTTTCAGTTCTGCACAACTTAACTCCAGTATTTAGACATCTTTAATGCTATTTTTAAAAGGATCATTAGTAAATATATACTGTAAGTGTATGATGGTGTTATTTAAATCAAATTCATAGACAGCAGCTAATATTTGGATTTATTTCAAGCCACTACAGTCAAATCCTTCCTTTTATTTAATTATTTAAGGAAAGTAATTGATTTTTCAGAATTTATCAGCTCAATTCGAGCATAAAATATCCCGTTTCTGCGAGAAATGATTGATTATTCTTAGATTAACTTCCACCATAGTGTTGTTTTTAAGGTCGTGGGACTGTAAGTAGCCCGCTCCTTAAAGTGGTCCTGTTGGGTGTCGCTGGTTGGTTAACTGAGGGGTAAAAGAAGCTGACCCAGGCCGGATGTCCTCCCTTTACCCCCCAACCACCGCGGGAGCGCGCAGAGCCAGGCTGGGCCAGCAGCAGGAGCAGCGCTTTACGCACCATCACACGCACTTTCTGCACACTGGGTGATCAGAGGCAGAGACCCGGTGGAGGATGATGCTCACTCCGGCTCAGGGGTGCTGCTTCTGCGGGTGCACCCACCAGGCAGCAGCGGTACGGCTGTAAAATGCACCGGGGCGGACCGGGTGTGATGGTCGGCCTTGCTGAGCTCGGCTGCTCCTCTTCGTCTCTCTCATTTCTGTTCTAATACTGTTTTTATTTTGTATTTTTTATCGCCTCGATATTATTTCCAGGTCAAAATCTCTGTTTCCTGTGCGGCTTGTTTGCACTAAAAATGGCCGGAGATGGCGGCGCTCTGAAGGATATCAATGAGATTAAATCCCAGTTCCGGACCAGAGAGGGCTTCTACAAACTGCTCACCCTCTCGGACTCGCAGCAGCGGGGCGGGCTTCCGCGGGGTCCGTCCGCCGGAGCCACGCTGGGCTCCGGGGCAGGACCCGGTCCGATACCCGGCGGAGGGGTCGGGCTGCTGCAGGGGCCCGGGGCTGCCGCCGCAGCCGCAGCCGCCTCCTCCAATGCCGCGGCCAACTCCTCCCCAGCCGGCTTCCTGCCGCCGGTCCGGGTCTCTATGGTGAAGCTGCAGCCCGAAGACCCGAGCGAGGAGTCGGAGCGCGTGTGCTTCAACATCGGCAGGGAGCTGTATTTCTACACGTACACCAACATCAAGAAGGTGAGCCTGCTCCTCCTCTGCGCTCTCACGCGCACAGACTGGATGATCACACTTAGCCTAGCGTGCTAATATGATGCTGTCTGCTTTAATCTGTAACCTGTTGTAGACCTGAGCCTCCCTGCGTGTTCTGCACACATCTGAGCAACACCCACACCAGATTTATTTTTTTTTAAATTTAAATTTAAGCGATGCAAAATGGAGCAGCTGTTTTTTGTGTCTGAGCAGACAGTGAGTGGTGCATCATGCTGTGTCAGTGGAGGCTACAGGAGGGATGGGTGATAGTAGAGGAGCAGGAAACAGCCACGGATGCTCTGACACGGCTCCATTCACTGAGCTGCAGCCGACTCCTCTCCGGCTCTCTGATTATACCCGTTTCTGTTTGGAGCTGAAGATGTTGTGAATGATTTATCAGATAACCTCATGGAGCAGGTGTGGTACTCAGGCAGAATTCAGTGAGAAAATCAGATCATTATCTGGTCTGTTTTGCTACAAAAAAAACAAGTGTAATCTGACAGATGACTCATCTTCATTTGTCCTCCAGTGTCTCCTCACAGAGCATCTTCCTCCTCTTAATGAGGACTGCTGATATCTCATTTATTATGAACAGAAGAAGCTTTTTCTCATTCACTCAGAAATGCAGTTCCTTTTCCTGGTGGCTCATGCAGAGCTGACTCACATACAAATCGCTTTTCTGTGCATTCATGCAAGATAATATGGCGCAAGTTGTGACGCTTATCTTCAGATCTTAGAGCGAAGATGTTGTTTCTTTATCCCACAAAGAACGAGTTCATTGTAATATAATTTTTCCTGTTAAAGTCCTGTAAAAAGGGGAATAAATATGAACTTTGGCAAGTTTTTCCAACAAAAAAAAGTGATCTTGTGCAGCCTTTATGACCTTTAGTAACCTGTCAACAAATCAGGTTGCTGTGCCACAAAAATTCAAATAAACATTTGGCTTCATCTGAATATAGGTAGGCCTTGTTATGTCCACAATACTGTGCAAAAGTCCTGATCCAGTCCTGATTTCTTTATATTTTCCTTCCAAGCAGCCAGACTTTCTCGTTATCTTATAAAGTGATCTTGAGCAATAGTTCTTCAGGCTTTCTGAAGGTCAAAGTTTTTCTTTGGACTTTTGCTGCTTTTTCACTCACTTTCAGTCCAGTCCTTGTACCTGACCATTTAACACTGACCTATGAATAATTAAACCTTTAAAAAGGCTCCTAACTCAAGAGATGAACCAGTGTTGTGTTGACACATAACAGACAAAGAAGGCAAAGAACCTGTTTTAAATTGTATCTTTAGGCACTTTGTTACCAGCAGCCTGTCACAAAGACACATCATTTGTTCATTTCTTTAGTTTCCTCTATGAAAAACAGAAAAGATAACACAGTCTGACAGACAGAAAACAGGATTTCTGCAGCAACAAGGTGATTCCCAAAGAGCTGTTAGCTGAAAACTTGGCATATCTCAGCATGGTGTGCAGTGTGTCCTTAAAACATTTGAGGAAACTGGACAAGTGGAGGACAAAAGAAGAAGTGTCAGGCCTAAAGAACTATCTACAGCAGATGAACAGGATCTGAAAGTGATGTCCTTAAGAAAGAGGAAAACATCCAGCAAAGACCTGACACAGGAGCTGAGAGATGCATCTGGACCTTCAGCTGATCCATCTGCTGTTGGCCCAAGCCTCATCAGAAATGGGCTCCATGGAAGGGTGGCTGTCAGGAAGCCGTTCTTAAGGAAGGGAAACAGGGAGAAAAGGCTGAGCTGTGCCAAAGGACACAAGAAGTGGGCTGAAAATCAGTGGCAGCAGGTCTGATGGAGGGATGAATCCTCCCCAGAGCCCGGAGCTCAACATTACTGAAGCAGTGTGGGATCATGTTGACAGAGAACGGAACAAAAGGCAGCCCAGATCCAAAGAAGAGCTTTGGGATGTCCTTCAAGAAGCCTGGAGAACTATTCCTGAAGACTCCTCAAAGAAAGGACAGAAAGCTTGTCGTGCTCTTCTTTGCTGTATTTCTTGTTTCCTGATGGTCCAAATATCTTCAGTTTAACACCTGGACTCTTCTATTAGAGCATCCAATTCTAACTCAAAGAAATGGACCCAAAAGAAGCTCATAAATACCAACGTTTGAGTAAAAGTGGAGCTGTATGCACTCTGTGTGTCTTTTTAGTGAGAGAGGTTTAATATTAAGTCGAGGAAAAAGGGACATAAACCTTCTAGCTTTTTATTTCATTAACCTTTTTAAAATGAGATTTCAGTGTTTCATCTTTGGTTGATTTGCCTCAGTTCACTGTATCTGAACTGTGTTTCCACTAGATTACGAGTGAAGGGGTCTGAATATTTTCTGAAGCATCTGTAATCTTGATTCTCTGATAATCACTCTAAAGACCTCAGAAGTTAGAACATCTGCTCAGCTGGATTTGTTGGAGCGCAGATGTTTCCATCTGTAAGTCTTTAAATGATCCACGATGGACTTCCCTTTTCCACCCTGTCTTTTTTCTGTTGTGAGTAGCACAGTTTTCAATGTGCTTCATGATCACATTTGACATCACCTGTGGTAACTTATCTATTAAAACGTCTCCTGTTTGATGGATTCCTCCCAGTTTGATCAGTGACTTGGTGACAGCAGCAGCTCCACAAGACCAAAAAGGTTCAGTCAAACCCGACTGCAGACGGAAACATCTCAGCAGATTCTTCTTTTCGTTGGCTTTCAAATACAATCAAATTTATTTGTGTAGCACATTTCATGTACAAAACAGTTCAAAGTGCTTTACATAAAATAAAAGCATTGCAGCAGGGAGTGGAAGAAGCATTAAAAATACATAAAAGAATATAAAGAGAAACAAATAAAATAATTTAAATTAGTTTAAAAAACAAGCAACAGTCTAGATAAGTTAAAAGATATCGTGCAGATTTCATGCATAGACACATGAGAAAAGAAATGTTTTTAACCTGGATTTAAAAATGTCTCCATTTGGTGAAAGTTTAATCTCCACTGGCAGTTTGTTCTACTTGTTTGCAGCAGAACAGCTAAATGCTGCTTCTACATGTTTAGTCTGGACTCTGGACTGGACCAGCTGACCTGAGTCCTTGGATCTAAGAGCTCTGCTGGGTTTATATTCTCTGAACATATCACAGATGTATTTCGGGCCTAAACCGTTCTGGGATTTTTAAACCATCAGCAGGCTTTTAAAATCTATTCTGTGACTGACTGGAAGCCAGAGTAAAGATTTTAAAACTGGTGTGATGTGTTCAGATCTCTTAGTCCGGGTTAAAACTCCAGCAGCAGCGTTCTGGATGAGCTGCAGATGTTTAATGCTCTTTTTGGGAAGTCCAGTTAAAAGAGCATTACAGTAATGGAGTCTACTGGAGATGAATGCATGGATGAGTTTCTCCTGGTCTTTTTGGGAGAGGAAACCTTTAATTCTGTTGATGTTTCTGAGATGGTAAAAAGCTGCCTTGGTGACAGCTTTGATGTGGCTGCTGAAAGTCAGATCTGAGTTTATCTAACCCAGCAGAGCTCTTAGATCCAAGGACTCAGGTCAGCTGGTCCAGTCCAGAGTCCAGACTAAACATGGAGAAGCAGCATTTAGCTGCTATGCTGCAAACAAGTGGAACAAACTGCCACTGGAGATTAAACTTTCACCAAATGGAGACATTTTTAAATCCGGGTTAAAAACATTTCTGTTCTCATGTGTCTATGCATGAAATATCTTTTAACTTATCTAGACTGTTGCTTGTTTTTAAACTAATTTAAAGGCCTACAGAAAGGTGATTTTTTTTTGCACAAAACTGAAATAGCAGATCGATTCCTTATATACCATGGAATTTTTTTATGATTTTAAAATAATTTTAGGCCCCTGGATAGTCCTGATTAGACCCAATAAACTATCACCACATTTGACTCGAATTTGGCAAACTGGAACGACAGGTGCGTGACGTCACGAGTGCCAGCTGCTGGAACAATCACCAGTAGTTCCAGTAGCGAAGCCAGCAGTTTGCCAGACCTGGACAGCTTCTTCAAGGCAAATTTCGATGTGTGCCGCGGGACGTCGCTTGGAAATATAAAACGTTGGGTTCAGTGCAGTTTTTATTGCGAGTAGATGTACGAAGTGCGTGTGTTGTCCTCAGCACCAGCAGCTCACACCACCGGGGACAGAGGAAGCAGAGAGACCTGCGGTCGGACAGGAATCCACCTGGCGGAGAGCGGAAATCAGCCGGCAGAGCGATCATGTCCACGTCGGGGCTCTTGATGATCGCTCTACCGGCTGATTTCAGGGCAACCATCCCGCGGTGTGTCCGCTCTCCGCCAGGTGGATTCCCCCTGAGTGTCCGCACCGCAGGGAGCTGAACACGGCGGGATGGCTCCGGCTGATTTCACCAGAGAGGAGGCAGGCGGACAGGGAGGCACAGACACAAGTTCCGACCGCAGGTCTCTCTGCTTCCTCTGTCCCCGCAACATTTGAAAGTTTTCAGGTGAGAAAGTAGTCGTTTAGATCCCCAACGTGTTGAAAACCTGACAAAATGCCGGCTGTTTACCATTTTGTTCCCACGAATTCGGCGCTGCTAAAGCTAGCCGCAGTGAGCAACGCACTTCCGGTTATTTTGACAAAATAAAATACCCGTTGCCTTTTATCATAGGGAAAGCCATTACGTGCTGTTGTTTTGAAAACAGGAAGTGAACTTACCCTCGTTGTAGCTAGCTTGAAACTGCGGTTTTGACAGGAAATGCCGGGTTGCCACCGTCCTGCAGTGCTTCTGTCTCGGCTTGTATGGTGTCGCGGGGCAACTGATTTGTCACTCACAAAACAAGTTGAATTGTTGCTAGATTCAGCCAGATTGAGCCCGAAAGTCGCTAGATTATTTTTTTTTTTTTGTCGCCAGAGATGGCCAAAAGTTGCTAAATCTAGCTAAATTGGCAACACTGAGGCAGCCAGGAAAAGCCATGGCACTTGTGACGTCACACGGAAGCCCCGCCCCCAGTCTGGAATTCCAGGAAGGTTTCCTAGCGGCAAATTCAAAATCGCAAATTTCATGCGTTTATGAAATGTTTTGGTGTAGACTCCAATGATCATTATTGTTCCTCTGTGTATGTATTATCATTATGTATTGGGTGTAGTGTCAGCTTTCTGTAGGCCTTTAAATGATTTTATTTGTTTCTCTTTATATTCTTTTATGTATTTTTAATGCTTCTTACACTCCCTGCTGCAATGCTTTTATTTTATGTAAAGCACTTTGAATTGTTTGTACATGAAATGTGCTATATAAATTGATTTGATTTGATTTGAGTCTATCAACACTCCGAGGTTACGAACTTGGTCAGTGATTGTAAGTGCCCGAGTCTCGAGATATTTCCTCTCGAGTCGTGTCTGATGACCTCTGAATGTGGGTGAAACAGCTTTTTGCTGATGGTTTCGTCTCCTCTCTGCAGGCCGTGGATCTCAGTAAGCCGATAGACAAAAGGATCTACAAGGGGACTCAGCCGACGTGTCACGACTTTAACCAGTACTCGGCCACGGCGGAGAGCGTCGCGCTCATCGTGGGTTTCTCTGCCGGACAGGTCCAGTATCTCGACCCTATCAAGAAGGAAACCAGTAAGCTCTTCAATGAGGAGGTGAGTTTGCTAGTTTTTCTTCTGTTATTATTATTATTATTATTTACTGCCTCCTGAACCGGCTCTTTTTCTTTAACAGGACTAATTGTTAAATTTAGAAGGTTTGTTCGCTCGATTCTTTTATGGGAAGCTCAAGAACAAGCCGGGGTAATCTCAAGTTAAACTAGAAAGAGCTGTTCCTGTGAAACAGCAGTGAGAATGGTTCTGAGATGAATGGGGATAGCTGACCATGCTAAAAAAGCTGAAAATAGTTCAATTTTAGCAGTAAAAACGGTTGCTACGGTATTGGTTGAAGGAATTTTGTGATTTTTGTGTACTACCAAACTTAACATTGGAGTTAGTCAGAGAATTTGTATGAAAGTTAGAGGAATTTGTTTGAAAAAAACTGAAAAATTTGAAACTTATCAGCACGCACTCAACTGTGTGCTCATTCATAAAAATCAAGGAGGAGCAAAATGTTCATGTTTTTGAAACTGTCATATTTCAAAATTGGCTGAAGATTTGAGAAAGCTGAAACAATTGGTAATAGCTGAATGTCTTGTGACCCATTTAAAGTTTGAATGGTGTCTCTAGCTGAAAGCATGCAGAAGTAATTAGGTTGGAAAGAGGAAGATGATTTGGAAGAGCTGAAAGCAGTTTGCTTTCATTTGAATATTTGGAAAATTTGAATAAAAGTTGAATCTTAAAAAGTGTAAAAATTAAAAACACCAAAAATGATAGCGGGAATCTGCTGAAAGAGCTGAACGTTTTGATACTAAAATAGTAGAAATAGCATTCTCACAAGAATGCCTTAAAGCATTCTCACAATAAAGTCTTTATAGATGGTAACAAATGAAGTATATCAGCGCAGTAACGACAGACCTCTCGCAGGAAATCCGTCAGACCGAGCCTTGATTTCCGGGCATATTTTGTATTTATATGACTTATTATTTCACATAGGTTGGAGTATGATAGGACATGAGTAGGTTCAACACGCTTAGTCATATTATCTGGATAAGCCAAACAATGTGCCTGCTTTCCCAGGCTAACTGTTTTGTCTCCCTATTCCTGGATCATTTAAGGTCGTATATATCGTGTCCATCGTGGAAAAGTACAGCATTTCTAATGTCTAAGAACAAAGCCAATTTTAACAGTTTAGAGGGTGTATGTGTGCACGACTGCTGCAGACCTTGTGTTTTCTTTCCACATCTTCCACCTCCTCTTTGCTGCAGCTCGTGTTTCCGTATCGATCTCCACTTTCATGCTTCCCTCTGAATCCTACGAGCTTGAATAAGAGCTCCTGGACTTCTTCTTCTTCTTGGTTCTTGAAGTCTCTTTGCTTCTCACCCGAAAGGCTTCTTCTTTCGGTTAATAGATGAAACGTCTTCAAAAGCCAAGAAGAAGAAGTGCAGTTTCCCTTATTCAGGTGTTAGGATTACCACGAGCTGAGTGACTGAGAATCTACCAACATGCTCCCTGAAAGTCTTTTGGTCCCAAACTTTGATAGCAGGGAGGTGACTCTACTGAATATTTAATAGATTTAGATTAATTTATAAAATAATAATAATAATAAATTTGATTTATAACGCACTTTACATTTACAACAAAGTGCTACAGTGGGATAAAAGACAAATATTTAGATCAAAAGCAGGGACAGTAAAATGCAAATAAAATACACAGATAAAAGTAGTGAGTCCTTTAAATGCAAAAAGAAATAAAAACAGGACAGAGCATTTAAAGGGAGATCATTAAAAACATTGGGTAAAAAGAAAGTTTAGATAATAATTTAACTAATATTAGTAATATTATAATTTATCTGTTATTTCCTTCCCATCTTTCCTCTGTTTTCCAGAGATTGATAGACAAATCCAAGGTGACGTGCCTAAAATGGCTTCCTAAGTCGGAGAACCTGTTCCTGGCCTCTCACGCCAGCGGCCACCTCTACCTCTACAACGTGGACCACCCGTGCGGCACCGCGGCCCCTCAGTACTCTCTGCTGCGGCAGGGCGAGGGCTTCACCGTCTACGCCTGCAAAACCAAGACGCCACGCAACCCGTTGTTGAGGTGGGCGGTGGGGGAGGGAGGCCTCAATGAGTTTGCTTTCTCCCCAGATGGCGTGCACGTGGCGTGCGTGGGCCAGGACGGCTGCCTGCGCGTCTTCCACTTCGACTCGATGGAGCTGCAGGGGGTGATGAAGAGCTACTTTGGCGGGCTGCTGTGCGTGTCGTGGAGCCCCGACGGAAAATACCTGGCCACAGGAGGAGAGGACGACCTGGTCACTGTCTGGTCGTTCGCTGAGAGCCGCGTGGTCGCCAGGGGACACGGCCACAAGTCTTGGGTCAATGTGGTGGCGTTTGATCCCTTCACGACTTCCCTGGAGGACGAAGAGCCGATGGAGCTGAGCGGCAGCGAGGAGGACCTCCACCAGGGGGCGCCGAATAACTCCACGCACTTTGGGCGGGTTCGAACCAGCAGCACGCTGTCCAGGCTTTCTCGGCACAGTTCAAAAGGTGGCGGTTCGCCATCGGTCACGTACCGGTTTGGCTCGGTGGGGCAGGACACGCAGTTCTGCCTGTGGGACCTGACGGATGATGTGTTGTACCCGCGCCTGCCGCTGTCCCGCGCCTTCACTAACACTTTTGGGCCTTCACTCCCCAACTCTGGCAGCGGCGGCGTCACCAGCACCTCAAGTGGGGGAGGGAACGGAGGGGTGGAGGGACACCATCATCCACCCAACACCGGCACCTCCAACCCACCCACGCTTCCTTTACCGCTGCCACGCTCCCTGTCCCGCTCCAACTCTCTGCCCCACCCTGCAGTGGCGAATGCCTCCAAGGGCCCGGGCGCCTCTGAGGGTGGTGGGGGAGGCGGAGGGGGAGGGGGGAGCAGTGGCGGAGGAAACACCACTCCGTTCAGCATCGGCCGCTTCGCCACGCTGTCCCTCCAGGAGCGCAAGTCGGACAAGTCCGGAGGCAGCAGCGGGGTGGAGAAGGAGCACAAGCGCTACCACAGCCTGGGCAACATCAGCAAAAGCAACGACAAGATCAACGTGGCGCCGAGGAGCAACCGGCTGGACGGCGCCAAGGTCCTGGGCACCACGCTGTGCCCGCGCATGCATGAGGTGCCGCTGCTGGAGCCGCTGGTCTGCAAGAAGATCGCACACGAGAGGCTGACCGTGCTGGTGTTCATGGACGACTGCATCATCACGGCGTGCCAGGAGGGCCTCATCTGCACCTGGGCGCGTCCGGGGAAGGCGGTACGTGCTGAATTATCAATGTGTGTTTATAATAATGACATTAATAATGTGCAGAACATTTCCACCAGGAGCTGGCTCCATCCCTCCAGCAAGGTGGGTGTGAGTGGGCGGGGCTTAGCAGAGGAGGGAGGAGTTTTTCACTTGCTGGTGACTTCAGACACCCTGATATATGCTCCCAGGAACAGACAAAAAGGTCATTTTTCCATATTATGTTCCCCTTTCAAAGTTATTAAAGAACTATTAAAGGTGCCATTTATTCTATAAGTGAGATCATAATGAAGAGAAGTCACAGAGAGCCGAAGCCTCCTTAAAGGCGTGGTTGGTAATCCTGTTCAGAAACACATTTTGTAATACTGGATGAAATGGTCTGTCTATCCTGAGAGTGACAGGGGGTGGAGCTTAGCGGAGGGGGGGTGGAAATCAATAATCAAGCAATGAATCAAGAAATAAATTACAATAAATCAAAAGACTAAATTGCAATGGCGACTATGAACAAAAAAGAGAAGAAAAAGTATTAAGACAGTCCCATAGAGTACATGTGATCTTTTAATTTCCTTTTATAGATGGGTAGGGAGGGAGAGCTGTTCCATAAAGTTACACCTTTATATTTGATGGAAAACTGTGCTCTAGTGGTACAACAGAGCGGGATATGAAGCAGCTTAGATTGTCGAGTTGTTCTGGAGTGAATGTTTGAGTTTTTTTTTAAAGTATTGTTGTCACTGCTCTGTGTTTTCTCTCGTTTAGAACCTAACAGCACAGAACGGGAACTCCCCGAGCGGCACGGTGGTATAGCTGGAGGAGAGGCTCCGCCTCCTCCGCTGCCTGACGCCGTCTCCTCCATCGACTCGCAGAAACGTTACATTCGGGGCCAACGAGCTGGGACGGAGGCGGCCCCCCTGCTGCCACCTCAGTATTAAACTCTGTTACTCTGAGCTCCACATGAGGTGGGAAACTGTTCTCCAAGCCTGAAACTCTGAAGTTACTGCAGCAGATTCACATATTTAACCCCGTTTAGCCCTCATCACGACATCTTTCAGGCTCGTTTTAATCCGACCCTGAAGTCTCTGGACTCTCAACACCGGAATAATCTCTCGCCTCTGTTGAAATGCTTCAGTTTTTGGTTTTCAGGAGGAGTTTCTCACCTCGTGCCGCTCCGGGAACAAAGTTAACCCCTTCAGCTTTCACCCCTCCATCAGCCACTCCCCCGCCGGTGGGCCTGAAGGAGCGGACCCGCTGTAGGTACCAGAACGGCTCGGGTTCCAGAATGGCTCGGGTTCTGTCGTCTGCTGATTACGTCACACAATATGGCCGTCCGCTTGAGTGGGAGTACATTGTGATTGGCTGTAGTAGCCATAGTAACCGTAACTAGGCGCTGTGCGTCGGAGAGTTTTTTTTCGTGGTCTTTCGGTGATCGGCAGCAGCTATGGAGAGCTTTTACGAAGAAATTAAATATTTCCTTCAAAATAGTGTTTACTACACTTTGACCACCACAAGCCCCAAACCTTTAAAATCTAGTTTGATTAGTTTAATCATTTTGGTTCACTATGAAGAGAAGCTTCATTTTCAGTTTTGTGTATTGTTTGTGTGCTGAGCAGCAATAACCTCTTTGACTATATGCGTGTGGACTCCTGCATATAAATGTACATAAAACTTGTAAAAGTTGTTCTGTTGGATATGTGTGTATATACATACACTACACACACACACACATATACATATATATATGTATATATGTATGTGTGTGTATGTATGTGTGTGTGTGTATATATATATATATACACACATGTGTATATACATACACTACACACACACACACACACACACATACATATATACAAATATATGTATGTGTTTGTGTGTACGTATGTGTGTATATATATATATATACATGTGTATATATACACATACAGTCTAGGTAAATAAGACAAATACACATACTGAAAAATTAGCTTAAAGAAATGGCATATATCTGTCTCTCTGTCTGTCGTGAAAGTCGAACGCAACGGAGTTTGTCCGAGCCAATCACAATGCCTTCCCATTCAAGCGTGCAGCCATATTGTGTGACGTGTTCAGCAGACGACGGACCCCGAGCCGATCTGGTACCTACACCGGTCTCCCATTTCCTCCCCCTCCTCATGGAAAAGACACTGCAAAAGCCACGGCCATTGTATTTAAGTTATTTATTTTAGCACAGGACTGTGTTGTAATTTATACTGTATATAATAAAAAAGTGCTCTATAAATACAAACGGGAGGCGGTGACTTGGCAGCAGCGAAGTGAAGACGAAGCAGGAAAGATGAAGAGTATTAATATATGAAGATGCTTCTATTGTACAGAGCAACAACAGTTATAAATTGAATGTCTGCTGTTTTACGGAACCTGAGGATGTCGCTGTGTTTTTATTCGGTGTGATCGTTTCTCCGGTGGACGAACGTGGCTCACACACACACACACGATCCCGTTAAAGTGTAGCATCTTATATTCTGTCTTGGATTCCTGTTGCACCTGAAATCCTGAGCCGCCACAGTCGGGGTTTTTGTTTTGTTGTTTGATCCAAACTCTGCAGGAGACGCTCCCACGTCCACTTTCCTAAAAATGAACCCATGTTCAGAAATAAGTTGCAAAGAACACTCATATTTGGGCTGCAAATGTGAGACTTATTTTGGTTGAAATGTTAATGAAGAGTCTGCAAAATAAGATAAACCTTCTGATCTCTATCGGGTCCTAAAATGAAGTAAAAAGAACCTCAGATGAACAACAACACCTGATATTTTACACAAACAAGCCTTCCAAACAAGCCATACTTGTTCAGCCTTTTTCTAACTGTGCTGTCATGAACTTTAACCTTTAACATGCTAATTGAGGCCTGCAGAGTCTGAGATGTAGCTTTTGGGTTTCTGACCTTGGGGTGACCTTGCTGGGACGTCCACTCCTGGGAAGATTGACAGCTGTCCTGCATGTTTTCAGCTTGTGAATAATCTTTCTCTCTGTAGAACGATGGACTCCAGATAGTTTGGAAATGGCCTTATAACCCTTCATTGCTGATGTCTTTCCTCCTTGGCATCGTGTTAACACACACCTGAATGCTGCAGAGCAGCAAACTGGCTAAACTTTGCTTTTATAGAGCTACTCACACTGACTGATGACCAGTTAATCAGGTGTATTGATCGGCAGCACCTGGAAGCAGTAAAAGTGGACTTCTGTTTCTATATTTTGTCTAAATAAAACATGTAATATGTTGTTGTTCCTCTGAGGTTGAACTTAACTCATTTGAGGTCCAGACTGGTACTTTTTCCACATTTCTGCATTAATCCAGAAACAAAGTAGCTCTGACTGGTTGAACTGTTGATTTCTCAGTTACTCCAAACTATCATAAGAATCCTCGACACCAGCTTCTAAGATGTTTCTGCTTGATGATGCTCATTTTTCTGTATTTCCTTGTGTTTTACAGACTAAATGAGAGAATAACGTGATAGTGTCAGTAATGCATGGTGAGCTCGATGGAAACTTTAATCATTTCGGCCTTAAAACCAGATTTACTCTGCTGGGTCACAGCTGCAGGATGAAGCTCCCGCCCTGATAATCAGAGTAAATGCCTGTTTATCTTCATTTTTCAGCCTGTGTGTGTGTGTGTGTCAGCTGATTTCTGCCTGAGCAGGTCGAGCTGCTTTATTAAAGAGTCTTTGCTGTTTCAGCATTGTAAACACTCAGCCGCAAACACGATAAGTATTTATCCACCTTCTTGTGTTTCCTGTCTGACAACACCACCTATAAAGAGCAGAGCAGCTTCCAGGACTGCAGGAGTCAAGTTTCAGGTGTCTGTACGCTCATCTTTGCTGTCATAGCAACAGCATGTGAGCTCAGCGGCTTCGGGCTTTAAGGCCAAATGAATGCTGTTCCACGATCTAAGAGGGTGAAACCTGAAAACAATCTGTCTCGACCTCCTTCTGCTATCAGGCTGCGCAGTTTAATCCAAACTGTCTTTTTTAAACCCACCGAAGGCAGCCTTTTAAAAGCTTAAATGATTCATAGATCCGTGTTAAATGGTCAGGAACAAGGACTGGACTGAAAATGAGTGAAAAAAGCAGCCAATGTCCAAAGAAAAACTTTGAAAGACCTTCAAAAAGCCTGAAGAACTATTTGCTCAAGACCACTTTATTCATCCAACCTGTATGAGGAGCTGCCTCATGCATTCAGTCAGGGGTGGAGCAGTGATTTTAAATGTGGGGGTGTTACATGAGTGCCACATCAAGCCCAGAGACACGACGCTGAAGTTGGCATCCGATTTGCGAATTAAATGGATGGAAAAAGGGCCATTTTACTGCATTTTTTACATTTTGATCACCCTAAACTAGGTCCTGTATGGAAACTACAATACTTACACAGCTCAAATCTGGATGGAATTATTCTAAAGAGGGTACAGAGTCTTTAAAACCTTGTTTGGGATTTGTGAAACCTTTTTCTGATTTGTAAAAATGCAGAACAGGGCCATTTTACTGCATTTTTTCCATTTTGATCAGACTAAACTAGGTCCTGTATGGAAACTACAATAGTTACACTGCTAAAATCTGGATGGAATTATTCTAAAGAGGGTACAGAGTCTTTAAAACACATTTTATGATTTGTTAAAGCTTTATTTGGTCATTGAAAATTCAAAAAGGTGAAATCATCTTGCTGTAAAAGTGGGGGTGTCGAAACACCCCCATCCCCCACGGGTGCGACGCCCATGCATTCAGTCATCAACCTACAAACCCAGCAACACCAGTTTCAACAGGTTAAGACTGGAAGACATGCAGTATGTTACGCCTCCTCTGGAGCATTAATGTAGACCGACAGCATGAATCTGGAACTGATGCTGATAAACTCCAGACTAAATAAAATGGGGAAGACTTAACTTTTATTTTTCAGACTAATTTGGTTCAACTTAAGAGAAGTGAAACTGATTCTTGATGTAGATCAGCTCAACTAAAGCCCGTGTCTGTCTGTGTTGTGTGTGCAAATCTTCACTTCTTATATCACCGATAGAAGCCAGATATAGTAGGTGGACCAACAGGAGAGAAATAACATGTCGGATAGCTTTTTGTTGTACTGATTAGGTCCTTCATGGCAGCAATTATTTAATAAAAAGAATAAACTAAAGGTGCAGGGGACACAAAAACAAGAGAAACCGAGGAAAAGTAAAAATGAAGACTTTGAACTGACATGAAGGAAGAAACGATGAGGACCGAGGAGTCGTGGTGAGATGAGATGGTGCAGATGGGGAAGAAGAGACTGAGGACATCTAGTGGAAATAACTGGAAACAACAGAGAAAACCAGAAATCCAGGAATCCAAACTCACGAACCAAGAATCAAAGTAAGAAAGAAACAAGACGCCAAGCAGCAGTTTCCAACAAAGAATGAGACAAAAGTCTTCTTTTAAAACTAAAACATGAAATACAAAATCAGTCCAAGGTCTAAAATGATGCGTATTATTCATTAAAGGTGCCAACATCCTGATTAGATATTTATTTAAACTACCCATTTACACACTAAACTTTGAATTTTTCCCATTTTTGAACAAAGAATTGAAACTGAGTGAGTTTGCAGACACATTCGAACGCATCCATCAAATGAAACTACTATCATTAAAGAATAACAAAATCTAAAGCTCCTGTGTGATAAAGCCTCAGAAATCTCTGTCATGGAAATGTGCGTCTTCGTGCATATAAACACTCAAGCTGCCTTTTGGATTGAATAAATTGGGTAAGAAAAAAAAATTTCTCTCCAAATTCTGTTTGGTTGAATTCATCAGAAACCCAGAAGAAGGTTCAAAGAGATCTGCAGCATTCAGGAGTGTGTTAACACGATGCCAAGGAGGAAAGACATCAGCAATGACCTCAGAGAAGCAACTGATGCTGTTCTGAATTTAACAATGAAGAGAAACTGAACAAGGCAGTCCTAGAAAGCTGTTTTATATGTGAGTGAAATGATTGATTCTGGTCAAAAATAACTCCAAAGTTCCTCAATGTAGCACTAAAAAATAAGGAAATACCATCCAGAGTAAATATGTAGCTGGACAGTTTCTCCCTGAAGTCATCAGAGTTATTACTAAAAAAGATGTACTGGATCCCAGCAGAAAACTTTTGGACTATTTGACATTTCTTAAGAAAATACAGATTTATTCATGTATTACAGATGTGGAAAAGAAACGACACCCTTTTATCTATCAGGACTTTCATCTGGTTCTCATCAGGTCTTAGAATTAAGACCTCAGATGAACAACAACACAACATATTACACTATTTATGTCATTATTTATCGAACAAACACGAAGAAGCAGTGTGTGAAAAACTAAGTCAACTCCATGATTCAGGGTCCTGTGGCTGCGGAAGAAGACCAAATGATTAACAAATCATCACATTTCGGCTTAATTTTTGTTGAATATATGAAATTACAGAGAAACTACAGAGGAAAGGGACCATCCAGCTTGTTATCAGCTCTCAATTTAAAAGCCTGCATCTGTGATGGGTGTGTGGGGGACATCTGCACATCTGGAAAGGCTCCATCAGTGCTGAGTGGTACATACAGGTTTTCGATTCATCTTTCAAAGGTCCAACATCTGGTCTCCTCAGTGCCCAGATGTTTTACAGACTGATGTTAAAAGGAGAGGAGCTGCTGCACGATGGGAAACATGGACCTGTTCCCACTTTTTTGAGACGTGTTGCTGCGATGAGAGGCGAGATGAACTGATATTTTTCATGAAATTGTCAATTCTTTGTTTTATTATAGATAAAATACTGGTGAATAAGAATATTAAAATGGTTGCTTTCTGTTTTTATTTACATCTTAGATCACATCACAACCTTTTCCCCGCTGAGATTGTGAATATGAATAAAGAAAGTGTGAAATTACACAGCCTGAGTCTGGTTGTGGTTCTCTCACTGCTCTCGTTGCATCGTTTATGGCTCCAACATGCAGCCGTTTTCAAAGAAACTCATGTTTAAATCCTCTTTTTATGACAGACAATGATGACAATGTTAGTTCTTCACAGATTTGCTCTTATCGCTGAACGTTAACCCAAAGCAGTAAATGGAGAAAAGTCAAGTCCTCTTAGGTCTGGCTCATGAATCATTTAGATTTAACCTTGTAGCACCCACAGTTGCAGATATGCAACAAGCTTTTTATTTATTTGCATTATTTATTTACATTATATTTTTATTTACATTACATTATTTGATTTTTTAAATTTACATACATTATTTACATTCATGTGTAATATTTTTTTACATTACATTTTATGTGCCGACAGTTGTCACAGCATCATTTTCTTACACTCTGCTTTGCAGTGGTCTGTTCCAGTTCGTTCTGGTCTCATTTGGTGTGGTCTGCTTTGTCCACCTTTCACAGCTGTAATGGGAGGTCAGGGGTCCAAATTGTATTATTATGATTTTTTTTTTTGCATTTTTTTTATTAGCTTCATGTGCACATTTTTTATTTACATTACATTTTTATTTACATTACATTTTTTGCATTTTAAATGTGCTTCACTTTTTTATCAACAAAGATCTATGAAATCTGTTTGATTTATTGTTGAATGGAAAGTTTTGGATGGTTGTGTTCCGCACTTTGTATTAAGAATGTTCAATAAAGGTCTATTATATACATTTTATTGTGGTAGCAGCAGTTACTGGTGAACTTTCACTATACCCTTTTTTGCCAAACGATCTGCAGAGAATGACTTGGTTTTGTGAACAAAATTAATCAGGAAAGCCCAAAGTTGCAAATATGCAACATTGCCTAAAATGATCAAAAATAGCCCAATTCCAAAAATTCCAAAAATATTGGTTTATTCCCACCCAAAAAGATGCAAGAAGAGCCAAAATGATTTTTTTTTCAATGATTATTCATATGCTCGGGTGCTACAAGGTTAACTTACAAAAGAAAATGATCGGAAGAATGGCTGAAAAGAATGTCAGACATCAGCAATCATAGCAACAGACTTCTCTGTTGCTATGATTCAGGCTGTTAAAGCAACGAACCACGTGATAAAGAACTGACTCTCAGGTTTATGTGCATCTGTGTTGTGTATGTATACATACTGTATATATAAATAGGGGGCCTAGAGGGGGATAAAGACAGCAGCAGGATAATCCTGCCCGCAAATTCAAGGACATGAACCGGCTGGCCTCTCCTGCTGTATCTCTTTTTCCTCTTTCTTGCCCCCTTTCCTGCCCTAATGGGCAGCTTTTAGAAATAATAAACCAACACACGGGATAACAACACCAGTCCAGCACGAAAAGTGGTAAAATTGTGGTAAAATACAAACAAAAAGATAAAGAAAAGAACATTTGAAAAAAGCAGTGCGTAATTTAATCATTAAAAAGGAGGATTTTAACGCATTTTGTAATATTTTCGGCCCTTCTGTGTCTTTGTTGGATTTTTGTGTTTGAGTTTTAAACATGAGCTTGTTTTTCTTCTTGTATTGAAGGCTGCTGGGTTTCCTCTCGGTCCACAGCGAACCGGCTGACCTCCAGTTTAAGACATAAACAGGACGTAAAATCAATGTATGGCGGCTGTTACGTCAGCACGCACATATATTTACGTTGTGACGTCAAGTAGAACATTCTCGACAAAACTGGAAACCGAACAAATAGTCAAAGAAAAATAACTAATTATCAACTTTATAGTCCCTGAAATTAAAATATATCTAATTCATTAAAGGTTATCGTTGAAAAAGTCTTTACTTGGTCAGATTTTTGAATAGGTCAGATTGCTCCATAAATACAACAAAAACGAATGAATTAAAAGCCACAGTAAAGTGATGTTTCATTAAAGAAAACAGGAATACAACTACAAGCTCTTAGTTCCGTGAGATTATTGATTAACCTGCCGTTATTTGTCATCAATTATGGCTAATTAGTGTCATTATTTTCCCCGTTTTTCATGCTTGACCATTGGCCTCTCCTGCTGTATCTCATTTTCCTCTTTCCTGCCCTCTGAAATCTTAATGTGCAGCTTAAGAAGTAATAAACAAATATAAGGGATAACACCAGTCGAGCAGGGACAGTGGCTTAATTAAGCAAACAAACAAAACAGAAAGGAAAGGAAAGACAATTTAAAAGAGCGGTACCACAAAACTTTTTAATCTTAAAGTTTTAAATAATTAAATTTTTTTTTCTTTCTTTTTATATTCGTTTATGTATTTTTAATGCTTCTTCCACTCCCCCGCTGCAATGCTTTTATTTTATGTAAAGCACTTTGAATTGTTTTGTACATGAAATGTGCTATACAAATAAATTTTACTTTGACTTTAAAATATTCCAATAAAGTGTGTATTAGTACAAATATTTTAGTTTGGGAAATTTGTCAGTTAGCTTTAGCTTACTTCTCACAGATTTCTTGATTTTTCTCCTTTTTGTTCGCATATTGGTGAAATACTATTAGAAATCTGAATAAATTTGAAATGCGTAATAAACTATGTTTATGAAGCAGTGGTGTGAAGAGGAGTGGATGCAGGCGAATCTGCTGTGGCTCAAGATTTATTCCGCTTCCAACCGGAAGTGGGCTTTTATTTTTGAAGGAGTAACCGGAAGTAGTTTGTATTAACGGCCGTTAGCTTGACGTCGCGGTTTGTTTGGTATTTAAACGGGATTTTGTGGCAGAGGCAGCAATAATAAAAGGTAAAGTCGTTGCTTGGGATTCGGTGTAAACATGGACTCGGACGACGGGACCATGGAGGTCAAACGGTAAGACTTTTATTTGGACATACGAGAGTTAAACGGTTGAAATATTGTGCAGCTTTCACGACACGAGTGTGGGTGCGGAGCCGCGAAGCAGGTCGCGGGGCGCCGCTGTGATGCTGCGGCTCTCCGCTGGTTCGTCCGCTCCGCTTTGACTGTTTGACACAGATTTTAAAGCATATTCTCCCAGCTTTTGTGTGTTTTTTCCCCCTCCTTGCACCGACTATTAATGTCAGACCTAATTGTAACGGCGCATTATACCCTAAAAAGAGCTGTTAATTGACTTTAAGTTGGACATAAATTACAGTATCCAGATCTGGTTCCTGCTGTGTGTCTGCACGCAGGCTGTGTTGTGTTGTCTCAGACGCCATTTTTCAGTCACAGAGGGAGGTTTGCTGTATGCATTTATGAATTTCGGATGACCCATATTTGACGTCTTGTGTTTTCTTTGTCATTCATGTCTGCTGAGAGCTAATGTTGTTGTGTTACCATAATTCCTCCCGAATGAAGCAGAAACACAGAAGTATGCCAGGAAGTTCCTCCTTTGCTCTGAGGACTTTAAGTGAAACTTTAAAGATGTGGTGGCTCATTTTCGCACAGGATGTGTTGTTACACTGAAACTTGTTTATGTTTTTTTATGACTAAGTGGATTTTAAAAGTAACCTATTGTGCTATTTGTCTGTATTTTATCCTAAAAGTGTGTTGTTGTTGTTGTTGTTTTTTGTCTCTGTCCTGCTGGAGGACGGTATGTGTAAACTATTACGAGTAATCCTCCACCTCTCAACTCACAGATTACACCAGAATTAGCCAAAGGAGGGTCTGACTGCTCAGTTTGCTCTTCTGCAGAGCACACACCCACTGGTTTTCTTTTGTTGCAAACCACAGAGACAAATCAACAGTTTTATGGTGTAATAAGAGATAGTGTGACTGTCCACAGTTTGTTCTTTGATAGAGGACGCTATGTTCTCTAAAACTCCTCCCAGCTGTCAGATTTCTGCCTCTTGTTGTCATGTGAGTGTGTGGGTCAGTTTATTATGAGCTGCAGTGTTATTTAACAGCACTTAAATCCTCCTGTTGTTGTTCTCACATCCACATGCAGTGGGTTTTACTATTTGTGACAGATCTGAAGATGTTTAATTCTTTTGTGCCACTTTAGCAGAATTTGTAAATCAATCATTATTTTTGCATGACGTTTTTTGTGATTGTCCCACCAGAAACCTTTTTCTGTTATATGATCAATTAATATAAAATAAAGTTTCTCAGAACCGGACTATCGCAGCGTATACTCCTGCATGTATACGCTCAGCTTCACTTAAATAGGCCTCGGCACTCCAAAGTTGAATCTTTTTGTAAAAACAGCCCAATAAAGCTGCTGTCTTTCACATATTCTTCTGTTTCTTTTGTCTGAGTTTTACCAAAAAATCAGCCAATTAAGAAAAAATCCTGAATTTTTTAGCTGCAGCCTCAACTGATAAAAATCTTATATTTGAGTAACTACAAGACGATGTCTATGCAGCAAAATCTGCTGTACTTGCATGCCTCCCACAGAGAAAGTTAGAGGCAGCAGGATGTCACAAACCTTTTTTCACAGTCCAAAGCTGACAAACGCTGACTTCCAGTGGCACAAGTTACAAACTGCAGCCAACTGCATGATGACATTTTTTGCTCCAGAGCTGGTGTTTTGGTTTGTCTTCTACTACGATTATGGCCAAAAACTGACTTAACTGTAAGCATAAGCAGGAAAAAAAATTGATAAATTGGTTTAATAACTAAAAACAACATACTTTATATGAAGATGATTAATATCACCCAACTTTAAGTGGTGGATTGAGCTGGCGTGCCTCACAACAGTCCTTGTTTCAGTTGTTGGTTTTGCTGTTTTTTATAGTAGCAGGAAGTCAAAATTTTTAATTGAACATGAAATTAGTTTAATCGTCCTACCTGTGGTGCTAATATGGAGTGAGTTAGGGTTATATATATATATATATATATATATATATCAATAAGATTATATTTAAAACCAAAACATTCTTATTTTAATCCCTTTTGACACTAATGAAAAAAATAGTCGGGTATATTATATCTCTGCCTTTAAATCGTCTCAAATGTTACACTCTGGACGTTTAAGAAGCAGATTGTTGTCTTGGTTTCATCTTTAAAACCCCTTTTGTTGGACTATTTACTCAAATAAGTTCAGTTTTCTGTTTGCAGATGGAAAATAAAACCAACAAATCTGTTGTTGATCTGTGACAAACTGGAAAGAGTCAAGTTTTGACATTTTTGCTCAGAAACGGGAAAAAGAAACAACAATAACTGTGGTAGACATATCTCTGTTTATGATGATTTTTATTGACAAAAGTTGAAAGTAGTCGCAGTGATGGTGATAACAGTAGTTGTATGTTAGTACCAGTTCATGCTTTTAACGTCTCGAAGGATCTGCAGGATGAATGTGTTGCGATCTGCTCGGCGGGTGTCGAAATCCTCTGGAGATCCTTTGTTTAAGTCTGCAAACTCTGGCTGTCCCGGAGCGCCTGACTCCACGCGGTGCTGCAGGAGATCAGGCCCCTCAGGAGCATTCACGGGGGCCATGAATGTTTCTTTGTGTTTGATGGGAAGGGGCTCAATAACAACTAGCGTGTCTAACGGACAAATCTGTACCGTTTTATTCTGTGTTAGGATGAAACCTTGAGCTCAGCGGTGCACTCAAGTTCTTCTTTGGTTTAAGTGACCTGAAGACCTAAAAAGGGCCAGAAATTCACACGAGGGCTCGGAGTGTAATAAAAGAAACTGTATTGTTGACATGTTTTTCTCAAGTTTCTGCCTCTCCGTCATCTCTTGACCCTTTGAATTCATCTCTCGACCCCCTGGGAGGGGCCTCGACCTGCACTTTAAAAGGCAAAGAGCAGAAATGCATTCCTCAACCCCCCCCACCTCCCCGAAGGTTTCTGGATTTCAATAATCTGTCAGTGTGACGGAGATCCACGTTTAGAATTCAGCTGTTGTGTTGATTTGCTTTGCGAGTTTGTCCTCGACTTCCTAAAGGGAGTTTGTCGGTTTACCCTGAGACGCCACTAATTGAGACACAACAAAGCCTAAGTTTAGCTGCGAGTGTGTGTTTGTATGCGGCGCTGGTTGTGTGGGTGTGTCCACGTGCCGGCGAACGTGCATTGTAGACTGAATCTGTGTTTGTGGGCCAGTTGTATCGTTCTCAAATGTACTTTTGAGGTGTTTGTTGTTTCAATGCAAACACACACCAGAGTTTCCTGTCCTCGGTACATGAAGTTTTTCTGTTTCACTGCGTCATCCTGAGCTGTGACGCTTCCACAAAGAAGCTGCAAGAAGAGATGACGCAGAAGTGTTACAGATGTTTTTTTTTTTTTTTAAAGGGTTGTTTTTGTGAAGAAGAGTCGGCCACGGCGGCGGGATCGTGTCAAATCTCGCGGATCTCACCTGAGAAACTCACTTTTCAGGAGGATTAGCAGCAGATAGCAGCTCAGTGTGGGTGTGTTCTCCTCAGGTCACTTTCAGCTGATAGCAACTGGATGACTTGCTGTGGTTCTTTGGTGCATTTCCACTCCTTCCTCAGACTTCCTCTATTGTTTAGGACTGCTTTTAATACCCGGTAGTATGATGACACTTTTTTATCTTATTTTATCTTATTCCATTTTGTTGCATTTTATTGCTTTCACTGTTCTTTTATTGTTTTTATTTGTTTTTACTTATTCTTCTCTTTATTTATTACCTGCTGTAAAGCACTTTGGTGCATCGTAGGGATTGTCTGTGAAGGGCTGTATAGATAAAGTGCATTTACATTTCTCGGCTCAGGTGATTAACCTCTGACAGCCGCTGAAGGTCGTGTGTGTTGTTGAAACGTGCAGCGAACATGTGGTTTATCAGGGTTGCTCAGTGCACATACCAGCGGTGGTAGTTACAGTTTACACACAAGGAGGGAATGAGGCCACAGCAATTAAGTCGCACACAGAAATCATTTTTACATCCATTGACAGCTTTATTGTGTAGATGTTTTTAGCTTTACCAGCAACTCAAAACCTCTTCAACAGGAAGTCAAGGGTCCACGAATCCAACCAAACTGGTCCAGTGACCTTCTTCTCACCAAGCTCAAGTGTTGCGAACACCTGACGAGGTGGGGACTTGGACTCGAGACTTGAGACTTGACTTGGACTCGAGTCCCGATTTTGATGACTTGAGACTTGCTTGACCAAATCAAAAAAAGACTTGGACTCTACTTGGACTTGAGAGCAAAGACTTGAGACTCTACTTGGACTTGAGAGCAAAGACTTGAGACTCTACTTGTACTTAACCCTCTGGACTCGAGTCAAGTCACAGGCAGCCAACACAAATATTAAAATATTTTTTAAAAGTGTCGCATCAATACTGTAGCTACCAACCAGAAATCCCAGCCGTCAGTGACACCTGAACGCCGCCTGAATTTTTTTATGTGCAAGTTTTAGTAAGTTCGTGTAGAAATAAAAGGAGAAATACCTCCCATTGTCTATTGATTTACAAATGCACTCCTGTTATCAGTCTTGGCTGGATAATTAATGCCAATACACACAAAAAAAAGATACTAAAGATATCGCCCAATTTTTTTTTCTCAATTTCAAATAGCTTTATTGGCACAAGAAGGCAGTGCTTATATTGACGAAGCATCTAAACACAATATTAATAAAAATAAACAAATGAAAAAGTGGCAGAACATTAACAATAAAATAAAAACAACTTAATTGAGGCGTGGTCATGATCCGTATCATTAATTATAATCGATTTGGACTTGGACTGGAGAGCAAAGACTTGAGACTCTACTTGGACTTGCAACATAAGGACTTTCTCCCACCTCTGCGAGTCCATGTGGTCAGATTCCCGGGCGTCAAACTTCTCTGGAGCACGCCGGGGGGTGAGATGTCATAGCTTCAGATTCCCACCACACGGTTTAGCTTTTTGGTTACTTGTCATTTTTATGGACTTTTCAACAAAACAACAAATGAGGGCCGGGCCATATGGCTTAGCAACAGCCTTTAAACTAATTCTCCAACGTGTTGTTAGCTGTTCCGAGTCTGAGGTTGTGAAACCGAACCAGTTCCAAATAAACGATGACGTGGGAACGAGCTCTTCTTTGATAGCTGCCATGTTGGTTTTTTTTGTGTCTCTGAGATCCGGCGTGGGAGGTCTGAGCCCACTCTGAACATCTGCTTATTACAGGGAAAATAAATCTCTCATACCCACAACTGTAGGGGGCGCTAAGGAGCAAAACATTTGCCCAATTCTCTGACGTCACTTTAACATCCTTGACACAGTCTAATGAACACTGGATGTTTAATTGTAAATAAAATGTGAACTTTTAAACCAATCGCCTGCGTATTTATGTGTGTAAAAGATGGCATGTTTTATTACATGACCCGACTACTGTAGGAAACTCAACATTTAAATCCTCTGGATTCGATTCAGTACGCCGGGATCGTTTTAACGATTTAATGACCAATGACTGAATGTTTGGTTTTACTGCATCGGCCATCTTTGTTTTGTTTTTTTGTTTTTGTTGTAGACTTTTGAAAATAATTTTTTTTTTTAAAGCTATAATACACATTCACAGATGCAGATTGACTGACTGTATAATAAACATTTATTATGTTTGGACATATGATACATCTGCAGTGACCTATATCTTTTAACTTTAACTATTTTGTCTTAACAGCATTTAAAATCTTCCTTGAATACGGTAGTTTGAGTCCGACTGCAGATATTTACTCTTCTTCTCTGTTTAATAATGATGGATATTCTCTATTCGAATCCCTCAAACTACGCATCAAAGTCCAGAAAACGCTCTGAAATCTGCTGTTTGGTTTAACATCTCCATGATTGATGTTCATCTCTGAGCTGAGCGTTCCGGTCCGCCTCCTCTCACAGAAACGAGCTAAAGTAAACAAAAACTAACCTGTAAAATGTGTTCTACATATACCGTGTAAACCAGGGTAAGAATTGGTCTGATTCTTTTGGTGGGAGTGGTTTCTTCTTTGTCGTGTGTTTGTGCGCGTGCTTATCTGGGCCTCCGGAGTTCAGCCGGTTCACAGCAGGACCCCCTTCCTCCCCCCTCTGGAGGCCCAGCGACGCGATGCCGCTGCAGAGCAGTGTGTGAGTGGAGGAGGCCGGCTGGAGGCCGCCCTCTGCCACAAGTGAGGAAACCTACTGGTGTTTTTCCACTGCCTGAACAAAAAGATGTTTTTCTTCTGTTCGTGCATGTTTGGGCAGACTGAAGCTACACAAAACCTCAGCTGGATTTTATTAGAATAACTTGAAACAACAAAAGAAAAGCTGGAATCTTTGAATTAAACAGTAACTGATTGTCCCACTAATCACTGATTAACTCTCTGTCAACAGTGTTTGGACTAACTGGTAGGGGTGGGCGAAAAAAATCGATTCATGTACATATCGCAATTATTTTTTATTTTTTTTATGGGATGATTTTAAAAATCGATTTTTCTCCCCTGAATCGATTATATTACGTCATATCCGTGTCCAGATAAACTTCATCAATTCATTACATTAAGTTATGTTCAAACTAACCCACATTTGTGCTGTGTGGACATTTCAATTCATTTTGTAACTGTAAACTTTAAAAAATGCCTCTTTTTGTCTCAGTTTAAATAAATGTCAGCTACTGGACTGACTGACACAGACTGATGTGCATTGTTTATGGGAATGACATTCCTTCTAGAAGTGTATGATTCAACTTGTTTGTTTTTTAAGGAGGAAGAAAATTGCAATTACTGATCATATCGAATCGCAATACTTGTAGAATCGCAATTATCAAGAATCGTGATACAAATTGAATCGTGACCAAAGCATATCGTCCCACTCCTACTAACTGGACTCTATAAACTCTCCCTGTTGTGTGTTTAATCTCCACAGCAGGTAAATCAAATAAAAACATTTAACACAAATTACAAGAGTTAGGGCTGCTGTGACGTACAGTTAAGATATCAATACTGTTAATGATATTATTGTGATGTTTTTAGCTGATATGATGGCACATGGTAACCACAGGTGTCTCCATCTTCCTACATTTTGATTTAATACATTTAATTTACCAAAATAAATAAAAACGCATAAACAAACATAAATTTGACATGTAGCACTTTTTGTATTTTCAGTTTTTAGTTTAAAAAGTCTGAGATCGTGACAGTGTTCAGTACAAGTACCTCAAATTTGTGTTTGAGAACACTTTTCAGGTACTAGTTTGTACTTTTGAGGTCTGGTTCTTTAAAATCACTGCAAGGAGAGTAAAGACATCCACTTACTTTGGTTAGTTGGTGACTAAATATACCAGTGACACGTGATGACGTTGGTTAATTAAATTGTTACTGACTCAGACAAACATCTCAAGTGTGTTTGGAGGAATTTCACAGTGTGGACAATGTGTCACACACCCTCAGAGCAGCAGAAAACGCCACCAAAACCCATTTTTAAACACTTTGCTGCATTGATAAAAGGCTTGTTAAAATGTTGGTTTGAAGCTTTATAAAGTGGAAGATTTTTTACATATTTCCATTTTTAATATCTTATTCTAGTATCTAAGAATAACTCCGGCTAACAAAGTATCTCAGATGGAGCCACGAGTTCAGGAGGGTGGTGGAGATCTGCCTGTTATCGTGTGGATAAAGGTGTTTTTTATTTTTTATTTAACTGATTCAATGTGAAGTTTAAATGTAGACTGACCTGTCTCATTTTGTTAGACTGGTCTAAAAACGTCCGTCAGATTAGGATAATGCACATTACTCTCTGTTAAACCATCTAACCCCCCCACCACCACCACCACCCCAAAGCTCACCACTGACACTGACACAAGCCGTAGAGAATAGATGGAGGAAAAACGAGCCCAAACTAACAGAGATTGTCATTATTATTACTTACAGCTTCTTATGGACAATCCTAACGAGCTTAAAAGGCTATATTTGTTATGAGCACCTTTATTCTTCAACCCAGCCTGAACCCTCTTAGACAAGATTTCTTTAAGTAGTCTTCAGGAATAGTTCTCCAGGCTTCTTGAAGGACATCCCAAAGCTCTTCTTTGGATGTGGGCTGCCTTTTGTTCCGTTCTCTGCCAACATGATCCCACACTGCTTCAGTAATGTTGAGCTCCGGGCTCTGGGGAGGATTCATCCCTCCATCAGACCTGCTGCCACTGATTTTCAGCCCACTTCTTGTGTCCTTTGGCACAGCTCAGCCTTTTCTCCCTGTTTCCCTTCCTTAAGAACGGCTTCCTGACAGCCACCCTTCCATGGAGCCCATTTCTGATGAGGCTTGGGCCAACAGCAGATGGATCAGCTGAAGGTCCAGATGCATCTCTCAGCTCCTGTGTCAGGTCTTTGCTGGATGTTTTCCTCTTTCTTAAGGACATCACTTTCAGATCCTGTTCATCTGCTGTAGATAGTTCTTTAGGCCTGACACTTCTTCTTTTGTCCTCCACTTGTCCAGTTTCCTCAAATGTTTTAAGGACACACTGCACGCCATGCTGAGATATGCCAAGTTTTCAGCTAACAGCTCTTTGGGAATCACCTTGTTGCTGCAGAAATCCTGTTTTCTGTCTGTCACACTGTGTTATCTTTGCTGTTTTTCATAGAGGAAACTAAAGAAATGAACAAATGATGTGTCTTTGTGACAGGCTGCTGGTAACAAAGTGCCTAAAGATCCAATTAAAAACTGGTTCTTTGCTAAGTTGTCTGTTATGTGTCGACACAACACTGGTTCATCCCTTGAGTTAGGAGCATTTTTAAAGCTTTAATGATTCATATTTAAGTGTTAAATGATCAGGAACAAGTACTGGACTGAAAACATGTACTGAAACTTTGTTTCCTAAGTTGTCTTTGTTTTCTAAGTTGTCTTCCTATTTGTCTCGGTACCTGACTTACATCACTTACTCTAGCACTAGTTATGCTCTTAGCTGTTTGGTTTTGGAAGGAAATGCACTTATGATTTCTTGTGACCTGAAGTTCTTTTGCCTACCTAAAATGAGTCGAAAAGCAGCAAATGTCCAAAGAAAACTTTGACCTTCAGAAAGCCTGACGAACTATTGCTCAAGATCACTTTATAAGATAACAAGAAAGTCTGGCTGCTTGGAAGGAAAATATAAAGAAATCAGGACTGGATCAGGACTTTTGCACAGTATTGTGGACATAACAAGTCTTACCATTATTCAGATGGAGCCAAATGTTTATTTTAATTTTTGTGGCACAGCAACCTGATTTGTTAACAGGTTACTAAAGGTCATAAAGGCTGCACAAGATCACTTTTTTTGTTGGAAAAACTTGCCAAAGTTCATATTTATTCCCCTTTTTACAGGACTTTAACAGGGAAAAAAAAGGAAAAAGTAGATTTTTAACCAAAGATTTTCTCATTGCAGCAATATTAACAGCTTTTTGTTCAGTATCTGACATTTTATGGAACACATGACATGCAGACCACATGTTTTTTGTGTTTGGAGAAAGATTTTAACACCTATTTTTACGATAAGTTGGTATTTATGATGTTTTTTGAGTGTGTTTTAGGGGAAACGGGTTGTTAAACGTCACTGGTTCACCCTTGTTTCATATTTGGAGCACAGTGGATTATTAACTTTATGTTCTGTGAGTTCCAGCTTATGTGAGTGTGCAAGAAGCTTTGTGTTTCAAATCTGACGCAAGTGGATATCCACCCACAGTTTCAGAGCACATTTAGTGTTTTATTAAAGGCCGAGCTTGTTTCTTGTCGGCACATGTGTGACGGTCCTGGTCAGAGCTGAGGAGGAATGACTTGTGGAAGGCTGAAGGAAGCTGGATGAAAAGGCAGTGGGGGAGGGGAGGAAGGATCTGGAAGTTTTCCAGCAGCTGAACTGAGAAACATTCTGTTCCCTGTAGTTTGGGACGTTTCTCCCTGTTTTCAACCCTCAGCTCTGCTCCCATTTTGCAGATATAAGCAGGAACTCTGATGATTTAGGACATAATGTCTGTGCCTGAAGTGTTTTTATAGTCCAGAAGGCTGAAAGATGCCCTTTCTGTTTTTTTTTTTTTATTACAGCTCCCAGACATTCTCACAGGTCACTGCTGAGTTTATTGGTGCCTTTCAGATCACAGTGCCGTTATTTGTTTAAACTCTTTGGTCGTAGATGCGACTTCCTGCACTTGGTGCTGGTAGTTTCTGAAAGAAAGAGAGAAGATGGTGCATTTAAAACTGGGAAAGACCGCATGTTGGAACAAGACAATCCCCACATATGAATTCAGGTCTGAATTCCAGTCCTGAACCTTGTTTTTGTTTGTGTGATAAGATCTTTATTTTTATTCTTTGACTCCACTGACGTCTTTTCTCTTGCTTTTATGTCCAATTTCCTCCATTTTCCACATTCATCGTCTTACTCTGATGTCTTTTAACTTTTTTTTCTCTAAGTATGATGACACTTTTTTATCTTATTCGATTTTGTTGTATTTTATTGCTTTCACTGTTCTTCTATTGTTTTTACTTATTCTTCTCTTTATTTATTACCTGCTGTAAAGCACTTTGGTACATCGTAAAGATTGTCTGTAAAGGGCTGTATAGATAAAATACATTTCCATATTCCCGTCTTCCTGCTGACCTTGTTTTCATCCGTCACTCACCCTGCTCTCCTCCTCCTCCTGCAGGACCAGTTCGGAGCAAAGGAAGCTTCGCTCTCGTGATGCGGCCAGATGTCGGCGCAGTCAGGAGACGGAGGTGTTTTACGAGCTCGCCCGCACTCTGCCGCTCCCGCGCAGAGTCTGCACCCACCTGGACAAAGCCGGCATCATGAGGGTGGCGCTCAGCTTCCTGCGGATGCAACAGCTCCTGCAACCCGGTATGAAGAATATAGAAGATAGATGGGACACTTGCTTTTACAGAGAGAATAAATCACAGCATGTGTAGCTACTTTGGAGTTTCAGTGCAGGTCCCCTTTGAGAGGCCAGGCCTTTTTTTTTTTTTTAGTGCACCGTTCCTGGAGATACTGCAATACCAGGTCGATGCGTGGAGTGGACGGAGCAAGCCCCTATTCCATCTCCCTGTTCCAAAAATCAATTTAATATATGGTCCCCGGGTAGGGGACGTATCCCCAACGCCAGGCCTGGAAGTGGGAATGACGTCATTTTGACGTCACGTCCGCTACCGGCGCTAATGGTAAATAGATTTTATCTCGTAAATTATCCCACTAAAATGCATTTATTGTTACCAAACTTCTGCCGTAGTACACATAGGCTCTTAACTCACAAAACGAGGCATTAGAAAGTTTGTAAGTTTACCGGGAGTTTATTTAAAAGAACATCCAAATAGCAACTACACACTGCTGCTAACGCTACCGCTGCGTCAACGTCACTTCCGGTAAGTCCCGGAATATGATTTGCACACCAAAGGCTATGTCAACTTATGTTATCTGACATGTTGTCTTTCATCTGTATTCATAGTGTTATTGTATGTGTGTTATGTAATCCTTTGTACTGTGTGTCTTGATGTCTTTTTGTTTGTATGGACCTTGAGTCTGAAGCTATAGCTTCTTGAATCTTGACACATACCGCCTGCCGTAGTTCAACAAGTTGCAACGCACATTTGAAAACGCGAGGCGCTAGAGAGCAAATTCATTCGACTTTGCAAAATAAAATTGCACCACTAGACGGGGGAAGAAATTACATACTGTCCCTTTAAAGGTTTTCACCAGTTTATATTACAGGTTTTCAGTAGTTTCAGTTTTCTTCATTAAAGTTGATTCACTTTACTTTCACCCTAAAATGCTGTTTTTTTTTTTTTTTTTTTTTGTTTGTTTTCCTACGTTTGATCAAAACTTCAAGTCACTGGAAAATGGATTTGCTTGCAGAGGAACACAACTGTTAACATGTTTTGCATGCTGTCCTCTTTTTTTTTTTACAACAGAAGGAAACGAAGAAGGGGAAGATGAGGAGGATGAAGATCCAATGGACGCTTTCTATCCTCAGGCGCTGGCTGGCTTCATCATGGTGATGACTGAGGAGGGGGACATGATCTACCTGACTGAAAACGTCAACAAACACATCGGCGTCACGCAGGTGCAACCCGTTTATTCTTTCCAACCGCTTCCTCTGTACAGCTGTTGCTTTAACTGGAGACCGAGCTGCCGACCCACCATGTGAAAGATTCTCTGTAACTGGAGCATGATGGAGAGGCCCTCCCTTAAATCTATTTTAGGCTCCGTTTGACCCCAAGTTTATCGTGAAAACACAGGAAGGTTACAGTAAGCACACAGAGGAAGAAACAACCCATCCTCCCGTGTTCTGGAAGGTCCGATTTAATGATTAAATCGAGCAGTAATCAGACAGAGTTCAGTCAGAGCACTGCTGCTGATCATTTACTTGGATTTAGTTTTAGATTATAGGAACACCACGGTAGTAAACGGATGTAGAAATATAGAAAGTAGTGCAGTTTGTGAATGAAATGTGCAGTTTGTGACTGGTGTGTGTTTTTTCCGTTCACAGCTGGAGCTACTGGGTCAGAGTATTTACGACTTTGTTCATCCCTGTGATCAGGAGGAGCTCAGAGATCTGCTGACTCCACGCCCAGGTCAGACAACACACAGTGTTGCTCAAACAAACAGTCAGAGAAAGTATTTTATCACCGTTTGATCCAGAGAGGAGAAAACTTCTTGTTTAGCTGCAGATTCTGATGTTCAGAGGACGTGAAATGCTAATTAAACCAGCTTCTGTGCGACCAGCTGCTTATGTGCTTTTAGAAATGATAATTATCCTGCAAACAAAGAACTGAAGTGGTCAATTTTCATGATTTCAGGTCTGAGTAAGAAATCCCAGGTGGAGCACCTGAGCGAGAGGAACTTCTTCTTGAGAATGAAGAGCACGTTGACCAGCAGGGGGCGCACAGTGAACATAAAGTCTGCTACCTGGAAGGTACAGCGTCACACACAACTGCATGTGAAGACACTCAGGCTCATCTCTGTGTGGGAGGGTCAATAAGAGCCCCTCTATCCATCTGTAACCATCATGTTTCACCTCAACCATAAAGTCTGAACTGTCACTCGGTCCTTTGAAGGTTTGTCCAAAAGTCAAGCGAAGCCAAGACGTCCTCAAGCCCAGAGGTGTAAAACTAAATCCGGTCCTCGTAAAAATAGACTTGCAAATACACACAATCGCCCCTCGTGCACAACTGAAGTCCAGTTGGAGAGCGATATGAGGAGGTAAAACTATCTCTGGAAGGAATCCAAGTTCTCCTCACGCTGTACTTTGTCAACACTTCACATTACGCTCTCACTCGCACAACAACTGTTCGTTAAAGATTGGACTTCTTCCAGCAGATAGTTGGAGACCCTCCATAAACTGATTTGAAATGTGACAGAAGTCCTAAATTTTAGTTTGTCTCAAGCAGAAAAGATGATTTGTTTGCAGAGACACGTTTATTCACACTCGAGTGAAAGCGGTTTTAAAAGGAAACTTTAGTTTTATACAAAGGCAAGGCATCTTTATTTATACAGCGCGTTTCATACCACAGACAACTCAATGTGCTTTACATAAAGACAAGGCATTTAAAAGAACAGAAAAACAAGCAATTTAAAGAGAATAAAATTTTTTTTTATACAAATTAAAACAGTTAAAAGCAATCAAAGATGAAGGGAAAAAGAAAAATATAAACTCAACCATAAACACACCGAAAGAGAAATGTTTTTAACCTGGATTTAAAAAGTGCTTACAGTTGGGGCTGATTTCAGTTCTGCTGGTAGTTTGTTCCAGTTGTGTGCAGCATAACAGCTAAAAGCTGCTTCACCGGGTCCAGTTTGAACTCTGGGCTCCACTATCTGACCTGAGTCAGCAGATCTCAGAGCTCTGCTGGGTTTATACTTTTAATGTAAAAGTCCACAGCAGAAGCGCAACCTTTACTGAATGACATCATGAAACAGTCTGACATTTTAGACCAATCAGAACAGGTGAGGCCAATTAGGAGGGAGCGCCAGGGGCCCAATCAGAGCGCTTCGAACAGAAGGTGTTAAAATGGGGGAAAAATTAGTGTGAATGCGCACTTCATCCTAAATGTTTCCTCAGGCCTGAAGTTCCAGGTATTCAAGCCGTTCTCACACATAAGCTCTGATTTTTATGAGACTTTTTAGTTCAGACTTTCTCCTCTCACATGCCCCTCTGGGACAGCTCTGGCAACCTTCAGGGCTGCAGTTTGTGTGTTAAAACGAGGTTATGTGTGGATTGTTTAACCATCAGACCGTCAAGTGATCCGTTTAATCACATGAATCAAATTTATTTATATAGCACATTTTAAGTACAAAACAGTTCAAAGTGCTTTACATAAAATAAAAGCATTGCAGCAGGGAGTGGAAGAAGCATTAAAAATGCATAAAAGAATATAAAGAGAAACAAATAAAATTATTTAAATTAAAAGATATCGTGCAGATTTCATGCATAGACACATGAGAAAATAAATATTTTTTAACCTGGATTTAAAAATGTCTCCATTTGGTGAAAGTTTAATCTCCACTGGCAGTTTGTTCCACTTGTTTAATCACAAGAATCAAAGTGAAAACTGCGGTCAAACTATATGGAGGAGTTTTAGGAGTGCACTTATGTGGTTGTTTAGAGACAGTTGCTCTGGTTCAACATGAAGTTTTCTTTGACTCCGGTGTTTCTTACCCTGAGGATCTGGGCTCTGCTGCCTTTAGACCAAAATTCCTGTAATTTCATCCTATAAAGATTCCTTTAGAGTGCTGATTCTGATGTGTACTGAGCATCTTTGCTGCTTCAGGTCAAGCTAAAACCCATCTCTTCCTGCAGGTGCTCCACTGCACGGGTCATATCCGTCCGTGTGGCGGCGACTCGGCAGACAGAGTGATGACGCTGCTGTGCGAGCCCATCCCTCACCCATCCAGTGTGGAGTTCCCTCTGGACACCTGCACCTTTCTCACCCGCCACAGCATGGACCTGCGCTTCACTCACTGCGAGGGCAGGTAAGACCACAACCCGACCTCCCCGCTTCCCGTGGGGCAGAGCCGAGGAAAAGTCTGGGAATCTGTCCGGTGTTAAGGTTTTTCCGTCCGTTTCCAGGGTTACGGAGCTGGTTGGATACAAAGGAGACGATCTGATTGGACGCTCGGCTTATGAGTTTTTTCACGCTCTGGACTCTGATCACATCAGGAAGAGCCTGAACACACGTGAGTTTTCACCTGCGTTTTAAGAGAAAATTTAACAGCTTTTGCCACAAATGTTTAAAACACAATTTGAATATCTGAGCGAGAATTCATTCATTTTTCTGAAGCGAAAACATGAGTCACTGGTGGTTAGTTGATGAAATGGAGACGGTCAAAGCTCCAATCAAAATCAAATTTATTTATATAGCACATTTCATGTACAAAACAATTCAAAGTGCTTTACATAAAATAAAAGCATTGCAGCAGGGAGTGGAAGAAGCATTAAATATACATAAAAGAATATAAAGAGAAACAAATAAAATCATTTAAATGAATTTAAAAACAAGCAACAGTCCAGATAAATTAAAAGATAGATTCATGCATAGACACATGAGAAAATAAATGTTTTTAACCCTCCAATCATCGTCCCCTGTTTGTGTCTGTCCACCCACGGCGTGCAGTGCTGTCCAAGGGTCAGGTGGTCACCAGTCAATACCGTTTCCTGGCGAACAGCGGCGGCTTCGTCTGGGCGGAGACTCAAGCGACAGTCCTCTACAACAGCAAGACGTCGCAGCCTGAAGCCATCGTCTGCATCAACTTCATTCTCAGGTGCTTTAAGGAGCAGACGTCACATCAGCAGCACCACAGCTTGTGCTACTTTTCTCCATCTTTACCGTCTTTGCCGTCCTCTTTTGCAGCGCCGTGGAGCAGCCAGACGTGGTTTTCTCCGTCGAGCAGACCCGCTGTCTCAGTGTTCCTAAAACTGAACCCCTCTCAGCGGAGCACATGGAGGATTCTGGGATTTCTGACACCTGCGAGTCCGACGGCGAGCATGCCGCCGGGTCCAGTGAGGCTGAAGATGTGGATCCCAGCAGCTCCGTGCAGCTGTTCCTGAAACTGAAGGAGAGGCCGGAGATGCTGCTTCAGTTGGCTCCCGCCGCCAAAGACTCCATGTTGCTGTTAACAGGTGAAGCGGATGAGACGTTAACCTCCCCGTAACAGGAAGTAGTGGGAATTCTTTGGTGTTTACCGCCTTCAGATAGGCACGGATCGCCCCTCCTGTGAGCTTATACTTTTATCCTCTCTCCACCAGGTCCAGTCGAGCTGTCCTTTTCCAGTCCAACCGGTCCAGACGCGCTGCCGGATCATCCTCAGGATCTGTGCAGCCCACAGCTTAGACACCTCCTCTCACCCATCTTCAACACCATCACTCCGGCGTCCTCTCCTGAGCCACCGCTGGTAACTACAAACCTTAAAGTATCAGTGAGCGAAAAACAAAAGCACCTTGTTGTGTTAGACGAAAACTGAACTGTACGTAAATATGTCCAACCGAACTCTGGCTTCTTGATCCTCGTCCCAGATGGGCCGTGGAGCTTTGCACCTGCTCCAAAGTTCTCCTGTGCATGCAGCTGCGTCTGATTTAACGTACGCTTTTTGTTCCGTCTCAGACTGCCTGCGACGAGGACGTGATGGAAGTCAGTGAGGTGGAAAAGTTCTTTGCTTTATGTCCCCAAGAAGTTCCGACGCAAAAACAAACCCTGGAGGTAGGAAGCAGAAAAAGCACGTTAACGATCCAGAAAGTTTGAACTTCTGTACTTTTACCCGGAAAAATAATTCAACTGGAGCTCGTTTCTGTTCGCCGCTGTTGCTCAGGACATGGAGGGGACGGATCTGGAGATGTTGGCGCCTTACATCTCGATGGACGATGACTTCCAGCTGACCTTCCTCAGCCCTTTGCCCAAGGAGACCGACCAGCTTCTGTCCTCTGACAGCTCAGCCATGATGCCGGCAGCGACGGTGAACAGGAAGCGGTGAGACACACTTCCTCTCGCTCCGTTTATGATTAATGTTTAAGGAATCCAGAAAGCAGCCACCATGAAACTAAAAACGACCATGCTGGATGATTGAATTCAAAATAAAGGAAGGTCTTTTTACTCTGAAGATGGAGCCAGAGATCTTACAGTTATTTCCTCTGTGGTGGCTCCTTCAGAACGTGGCACCCACGTCAGACTCGGAGGCTGAACACTAGTTTTCCTTTAAATTCAGAACATCTACTTGGTTTACAGTCGCTGTGTCTGTTGTTTAGGACTCACGACTCGGAGGAGGAGATGTTGCCTCAGCTGCTGTTTCAGGACAAAAGACAGAAACCATATCCTTCCTCAATCGAGGAGGAACTTCTTCTGAGCCACAAACTGCTGGTGAGTGGAGAAAGAGGAAGAAACACAGCAAACTTTAGCTGGTTCTCCATCTAATTCTTTAACCAAAGTGGTTCCAGTGCTGCTGATGAGTCATGTTATCGCATTACTGACAGTCATACTCGTTATATTATCCCTTTTGCACAGACTTTTAGGTCTATAGTTCTAATTTAGTAAAGCCAATTTACTTTTAAGTTCTCTCTGTGCATCTTTTACTGGTTAAATCTTTACTCATCCTACTGAGGGAAATACTGCAAAGTAGCTGTAGATTTCTTAAAATGTCTCTTCCAATGTAGATTTGGACCTTTTCTCTGTATTCTTAGAGCAGCTCGACAGTTGTATCTGCACAGATCAGCGTTTGGCTCGTTTTCCCTGCAGACAGACGTCTTAATATCACCGCTCTGGTTTATAAACGCTCTCTGTAACACCGTCTCGTGCCTATGAACGATGTCTGTGTTGAAGCTCGTTATTTTAATTGAGCAGACCAGACGCTACACTGGCTCTGGACTGTTTGTCCACATAAAATGCCTTCAAACCCTCACACAAGCAGAGTTTTATTCGGGCATTTTGACAGTCGAAATAGAACTGGTTCAGATTTGGGACAGTTTTTAAGATAACGCTGCTAACAGAGACATAACCTCCCTGGTTAATAAAAGATTAGAAACTTTAAAAACACCAGAAGACGCCTCAAAGTTGGACCTAAAGCCTGTTTGAGAACAGCCTGACTCATAACTCGAAGCAAACTACCAGACAGACGAGTTATAAACGATGTTATGATGCAGATCATAACACCTCTCTGTGGGACTGCAGACGGGGAGCACAAAACCTATAAATAATTATTTCATCATAAACAGAACCTCTGTTCAGGGAGACTGGTTTGACATTTTACCATTTAAAGCTGCAAAGTTTCACTTCCTCTGACCTTTTTGTGTTTTTAAAAACTCTGTTCAGGGGTCTCTGGAGGAAACCGACCAATCAGATCTGATCCTGGACCCGGGCCCGGGGGTGCGCAGCCAGATGCTCACAGACAGAGACCCTGTGTTAGGGGGCATGCAGGGACTGTGTGACACTGCAGGTGAGACCAACCTCACAGATCAGATCGGGTTGAGTGACCTCCACTGTGAGTGAGGTGTCGCCCTCTGGTGGCCACAGTGGACACCGACAGCCGAGTCCTTTAAAAAAAAAATCAAACATCATAACACTTTCTACATGTCGTTTAAATGCATTTTTACTTCTTTAGCATCTTTTCACGTGGTTAACATGCCAAAATGGTTCGATTTAGAGTAAAAGTACGTCACATGGAGTTAGTTTCTACTCTTCCAAAGAGTCCTGAAGCCTCCGGTTCTGCAGAAAGCCTCTTACCCGTTTCAAGGGTTCACTCCTCATCACATTTAGGGTTTATATCCGATTCCTCTCCTTACATCCCAGTCCTTCCCACTCATGAAGCCAGAAAAGGATGCAGGGAAATAGCAGTTGATAAAATATCATTTTAAGATGATTTGAGGCACTGTACAGTATCCTCTGCCAGATCAAATTTAAGAGGTCAGGAACTTCTGAAACCAGAATTTCGGTTAAAACCAGCAGAAATGTGAACTTAATCCCACCTATTTTGTGTGTCTCTCGCAGCTCTGATGAGGGACGTGTTCGCTCCTCAACCAGCTGACCTCTTGCCGCCCTTGTCGCCCATGACCTGAAGCAGCTCCTGCTGTTCCAGGGTTGGCTGGACCTCTGCTCCCAAAGCAGGAAAAGTCGACTCTTGATCCGTCTGCAATCACTTAAACGCACACATATAAACAAACCACAAACTTGTACGCACAAGATTTACTGACTCTCACGCGCTGCGTAGCCATGCTGTAGGGTCGGACCCGACCTCGCCGCTTCTAGCCGAACGAGGACGATCTCGAATGTTTGGCGTTTTCCCCCCTCATCGAGCTCACTGTGAAACGAGAGCCGGTGAGGCGCCGCCGTCCGCTGCTCAGTCGCCCGTTTTCCTTCATCATTTACACCTCAATGAGAGAAATGGTCAGTGAGCTCGGCCCGTTTGATGGAAGCAGCAGGTGGTGCTTATTTTCTCCAAGCAAACGGAGCCAGATCAGCCATCTGAGGGCTGGAACAGTGAGGTGAACGTGAAACGCATTTCTCAGTGCAGCTAAATCAAAACGTAGCATTTAAACCGTGTCTGTCGGCCTGCACAGGAACAAACACGCCATCTTTGTTTTAATAGTTTTCATTCATGTCTAAACAAACAAAAATCAGCCTCACTGCCATTTTTGTGCTCTCTTTTCCAAAAATCACACCAAAATAAAAAATTACTGCGGATATCAGTGGCATCGTTGATTTCAGTGGCATGTTTTTATGACTTTTTATACACTTGCGCTAAACCTGTTGTTTTTTTTCCCGTTATGTACAAACCCTGAGTCACCAGATGTCTGCAAATCGCTTTTTTTTTCCCTGGAAAAAAGGTGCCAGATGGGCGGGATTTACCCAACACTCCCTATAAGCCAACGCGAAGCAATCACTCACAAGAAAAGCTTAGTAATTTGGTTACCAGACATCACTACGACTGTGAAACGCCTCGTCGGTGGGGCATCAAACCATAAAAAGATGCAGATTTCTAATAATTTCAGACAATTGACTAACCTGCTATCCTGAAGCCATTATTAGCTAAACAAAGAGTAGTGTCAGCATGTTTATGCCTGTTAGAGATGTGATTAAACACTAGTATTTTAGCCTCTTTTTTTTTTTTTTTTTGAATTGTAACAAATTATACCTCAAATAATGATCTGAAAGTAGACTTGTGTTTCCGCTGCAGTGTGATGAAATATTGTGATATCGATGTGGATGATTGTTGTTACTTTCTATGTAGAAACCCCTCAAACCCACCAACTCTGTAAAGTTAAATACAGTTTAAACTGCCAGTTTGTTTCACACGCGCTCGCTCCGTCGGGGCTCTGTGCCTTCTTATCATCCCGTGAAAAACATGGAAGGGTTTTCCTCCGTCTTCTTCAGACTGTTACCGTCACACAGATTCTGCTCTGAATGTCTCTGATTTTATTGAGGGAGAAGATTTTAGAAAACTGTCTTATTTCTACCGTTTATCCTCCATGTACTCTTGAATTAAATAAAGCTGTTGAAACAAAAGCGGAAGCTGCTTTCTGTGCTCATTAACACGTTTGTTTCGACCACGGTGAAGTTAGGATTTTGGGTTAAAGTAATGTTTTAACTGAAACCAACCGCCTCGTTAGATACTTTACACCTTCAATCTGTGCTTTGGTTAGTTAGGTTACTTTATGTTAACATAAACCTCCAAAACATGGACTAATGTTGAATATTTAACCAACTACTTAACCTCAGGTGATGCTGCATTCACTGTACCTGAAACGTTGGAATTTTCATCTTATTTTCGCATTCCATTAAATCTCACAAATGTATACAGTTAAGAAATAAATTATCCAAGAACGCGCTATCAGTACTGTTTACTTTTATATCCCAGGGAGGAAATCCGACTTCTCACTGGCGTTCTTGAAGCGTTTCAATAGTTTGAGTATAGACATTCCCACTTTTAGTTCGTCAGGGAATGTACCATGAGTTGATAACCGCTAACGGCCGTTACAAAAGCAAATCTCGGTGAAATATATTAGCCACATTTCTTAATTTATCTTTTTTAAATTAAGAATATAACACGAGGGAATGGGTTGACAGTGAGATCAGGAGTTTAAGCCAATTAGTGACAGAAGAATTACGACTCAAGTTCTCAGTGGCGTTATTAACCGTCTAGCAACCGTTTTGTTCCGCCATGTTGGTCTAAGAGATCCAAGAGGTCATATCTTCTTCCTACAGATGGGAATTCAAGTTAAACTATTACTTGATACGCCCTGTATCAAGTCAAGATTGTATCAGAACATTGAAAAGAAAAATAACCCGTTCCTTACCAGGTCTTAAAGTTAAATTCATATTACACTGCAACATTATTAATCGGAATAAGTAGCAGCCAGGTGCTGCCGACCAATGCACCTGATTAACTGATCATCAGTCAGTGTGAGCAGCTCTATAAAAGCAGAAGTTTAGTCAGTTTGTTGGTCTGCAGCATTCAGGTGTGTTAGCACGATGCCAAGGAGGAAAGACATCAGCAGTGATCTTAGAGAGGCAACTGTTGCTGTCCATCAAAGAAGGGTTATAAGGCCATTTCCAAACTATCTGGAGTCCATCGTTCTACAGAGAGAAAGATTATTCACAAGCTGAAAATATTCAGGACAGCTGTCAATCTTCCCAGGAGTGGACGTCCCAGCAAGGTCACCCCAAGGTCAGAAACCCAAGAGCTACATCTCAGACTCTGCAGGCCTCAGTTAGCATGTTAAAGGTTAAAGTTCAAAGTCAAAGTGAACTTTATTGTCAATCCAACCATGCAATCAGTGCAAGTAATTACACAGAGGATCAAAATTGCGTTTCCCCATACTTCGAATGTGCAGCAACATTATAACACACACAAATTACACAACAAACAATAATGCACACAGGTAAGACAAATAAACACAACATGTACGGACAAATGGACGGGTAAATAATTAGAGGTAGATATTGATGTGCAAAAGGTGCAGTAAGTAAAGTGCAGAGTGACAAAAGCAGCATACAGTGGGTGTGTATTTTCATGTTTATAGACTTTCTTTAAGTGAGTTGAGTAGTCTGATGGCCTGTGGGGAAAAAAAACTATTGCTGAGTCTGGAAGTCCTGCACCGCATGCTGCGGTAGCGCTTACCAGATGGTAGGATGATGAACAGTTTGTGTGCAGGGTGAGTGGGGTCTTTGGTGATGTTGTTTGCTCTCTTGAGGCAGCGGGACGGATACAGTTCCTGGATAGATGGTTGGGCTGATCTGGTGATCTTTTCTGCTGTCCTTACCACCCTTTGTAGGGCCTTTTGGTCGGCAACAGAGCAGCTGCCGCACCAGACTGAGAGGCTGCTGGTAAGAATGCTCTCAATAGCCCCCCCTGTAAAAGGTTGTGAGGGCAGAAGAGGGGAGGTTCGCTCTCCTCATCCGGCGAAGGAAGTGGAGGCGTTGCTGGGCCTTTTTGACCAGGGAGGTGGTGTTGGTAGACCAGGTCAGGTCATCTGTGATATGCACCCCCAGGAACTTGGTGCTTTTCACAGATTCCACAGCACTGCCATTTATGATGAGTGGGGTGTGTGGCATGTGTGTCTTCCTGAAGTCCACAGTTATTTCTTTGGTTCTATTTACATTGAGTTGTAAATTATTGATGTCGCACCAGTTGATGAGTAGATTTACCTCCTCTCTGTAGGCTGAGTCGTCATTGTCGCTGATGAGACCCACCACTGTTGTGTCATCTGCGAACTTGATGAAGTGGTTTGTATCTGACACAACAGTCATGAGTCAGTCATGACTCTTCTTCGCTGTGGTCTGCTGGGGGAACAGCATCAGAGCCGGTGACACCAGCAGGCTTAATAAACTTATTAAGAAGGCTGGTTCTGTCATCGGCTGCAAACTGGACTCATTTCCAATGACAACTGCATTTACCTATGATGGATTTATTTATTCATGAATTTAGTTATAAATATGTATTTATAACTTTCTTTGCTTTTTAAACTGAATATATGAATTTATATTTATAAAATAAATTTTAACTGTATTGCTGTTAATGTTACCTGTAATGCCCACTCGGTCCTGGTAGCTTCTGCAGATACTCCATTGTAGACATCTTCCCTCTCATCCTTGGAAAGGAAAGGGAAGGCTTTGAAACGGGGATCAAGAGCCGAGGCTTTATACAGAGCTTCCTTTTCGTTTAAGTATCTCTTGTTAAGATCCTGGCACATTGTGGTTTTAAGTTCCCTTGTCAAGTTGGATTCACTCGGCTTGTCTTGGAGCTCATGGACGAGTTGGGAATGGAGTGGCGCTACAATCGATAGCGTTGGACTGACCTCCTCTGATACTGCGAGTGTAGCCACTTTCATCGGTTTCATGGCAGCGACAACCTCCTCTGCAGTTGTTGTGTCAGACTCGGTGAGTGTGCAGATATCCTTCTCAGAACAACAAAACAATTTCCCAAATTGGGATTAATAAAGTATTTATCTATCTATCAGTGTGAACAGTAACGGGCTAAGCACACATCCCTGGGGGACCCCGGTGTTCATGAAGGTGGTCTTTGAGGAGTTTTTGCCAACTCTTACGGTCTGTCTGTAAGGAAGTCCAGGAACCAATTGCATAATGGGGTGCTGATGCCTATTGCGCCGAGTTTATTCACCAGGTGTTGAGGGATGACAGTGTTGAAGGCGGAGCTGAAGTCGATAAACAGCATCCGCACATAACTGTTTTTGTTTTCCAGATGTGCCAGGCTGAGGTGAGGTGCTGTTGCTATGGCATCATCAGTTGAACGCTTGGGACGGTATGCAAACTGGAATGAGTCAAGCGTAGTGGGGAGACTGGATGTTATATGGGCCTTGGACCAACCTTTCAAAGCACTTCATCATGATGGGAGTGAGTGCTATGGGCCGGTAGTCATTCAGTGATGAGGCTGGGGATTTCTTGGGTAGCCGTATGATGGTGGTTGCTTTGAAGCATGCTGGTATGATGGCTTGGCTCAGAGAAGTGTTGTAGATGTCCGTGAGAACATCTGTGAGTTGGTAAGCACAGTCTCTGAGCAGCCGCCCCGGTGTGTTGTCAGGACCTGCAGCTTTCCTGGGGTTCACCTTGAGTAGGGTCCTCCGTACGTCTGCTGGGTCCAGGTGTAGTGTTTCACTGTTCATGCAGGGAGGGATTGTTGTTGGTGTGGAGGTGTTGTTTTCCTCAAACCGGCTGAAGAATGTGTTGAGGAAGTCAATGTTGTCCTCACAGGTTGGGGGTGTTGGCCTGTAGTCAGAGACTGACTGACGGCTTAGTTTTTCATACACTGCTTCTCCGTTTGCGGTCTCAGTTTTTGTTAAATAATGACAGTGTTCTATGTCATCTGTGGTTGTTTTTACTTCATTTTAAGACCTCATGAGGACCCGATGATTTTAATCATCTCCTGATGTGTTTTCCAGTAAAATGTACAATAATAATAATAATCTACTGTGAAATAATACACATTGTGGGGCATCTGATTGTTTTGATTAATTTTTCTCCTCACAAGGTTCGCTCACCTTTGAATAGCAGGGTCAGAGTAAGTCTCTGTACAGGGACCACACCTCATCGGTTAGCCAAACATTTCCTCAGAAGGCCGTTGAGAAATAAAGAACAACTGATTGAACAGATGCAGCGTTGTAATGCTTCATCTGTCACATCACATCAGTTTATTGGAGAAATATTGTGCTCAGTTTTATTTCACAGTTCTGGAGATTAAACCGACCTAATTAGTGGAAAAACAAACTAATTAACGCTTGGCTGGATGGTCACATGTGCGCTCAGCAGGCAGGGCTGATGAGAAGTTGGGGACTACTAAAGCGAGCAGAGACTTCATCAGACCTGATGGTGTAAGCACATTCTGGACACTTTGTGATGAATTTGAATGGAAGGGAAACCCTCAGAGTCAGATTTCATCATTTCTGGTAACAGAAATTTCTTCTTCTTTGGTTTAGAGTTGTGCAAGTTCAGTGCGTCACGTCCAAGGAGGAGCACAAGATTTAACTCAAAAGTACAACATTGAGCAGGAACCTCTCAGAAATCACATGATTTCAGAGTTTTCCCAACATGTCACTTTGCAGCCAAACACATTCATTCATACAAAAGTCTGTGGCAACACTGGAAATGTTGGTTTCATCTGTCCAACTACTGCTGACTGTTTACTGTAAACTGTGCTGACTCCTCGTCCTCCTTCCTGAATCATTAGCCAACGTCCGCTTTCGGTCAAACTCCTCCAACACTTCCAGGATTCACTACAAAGCAGGAAGTCTAAACTTTCTGGCCCTCATCACCACCATCACATGCTTCTTCAGAGGAAGTTGGTTTGGAGTAAATACCAAGAGCCAAAACAAAAACACGACCCAATTCTGTGTTTTCTGAACGCTCCACAGCGCCGCTCAGAAACTGACCCACTTCCACAAATTTAGAGATACTTTAAACAAGATGGAGTTTTCACCCCGTTTTAACTCAACATAAAGACATTGTTGTACTTAAGATAAATTCTGCTGATAATACTGTTCTTTTTATTTTTTTTTTAAACTGTTATTCGTACCTCATGTTCAGCATTGAATATTCATCCAGCAGTGGGAATAAACTCAATTAACGCTGATTAAAAGTCACTAAAATCTTGATTATTTCCAACTCAATTAACCTGCTGGGAGCCAAAAGGCAACTAAGCAACTCTCAGATGATGACACGTAGAAGATATATATAAAAATATGGTTTATTTTTAAATCTTGAATGAATATTAGGAAGCAGAAAAACAGTCATCAGTTTTCTAATGCAGTTGATTGTAAATAAATCATAAGAAATGTGTATATATGCACGAAAACTCTGGTAATATGTTCAGTTATTTACATAAAAGCTTAAAAATGTAAAACTTTTGACGGAAAATGTAAGATTTTTTTTTTTGCTTCAGGCATTTAGTCGCCCCTTCACCACTCTACACACAGTTCTTTAAATTATTCACATAAGTACGTAGAGCTTTTGCCTTTAACACCGTGTCTGATGGACATTATTTCCATATCACAAGTTCAGAGAATTGTTTTTGGACCTTTCAGACACCGACTCAGATCTGTGGAAGGATGCATGAACATTTCTGTTGTGCTCACAGTGGCCAAAACAGCAACCTCCATCAGTCTCACATGGTGGAAGTTTGGAAGAACAACAGACTTATTCAGCCAAAAATGAGTAATCTGGAATGATATAGATCACAGTCACTTTGTCAACATACACAATCACAGTGAAAAAAAAGAGGCTAAAATTCCCTAAATTTATCATTTCTCTGTGATCCACCAACTGGCATCCTGATCTGCCTGCAAACATCAAACTGACTGAAGATAATTATGTTAATTTTAGTGTTTAAAACAGCTTTAAACTGAAGCTCTTCAACACGAAGCCCAAGTTTGTTGGACAGTTTTCTAAGAAAACCAACAATACTTTTATTGAACCTTGTTTTTGTCTCATCATTTTGGTTATTTCTGTGTAGATTTATAAGGGAAGGGTTTAAAATAAATAAATAAATAAGTAAAAACACTTCCTGCAATGATACTGAAGATTTTAAATATCTTTAGAGGGAATAAAGAAGTGTTCATTTCTCTTTTTAAGGCATGAAAGTGCTTCTCAGTCAGTTTCTCCTTCCACAGAGGAAAGTTTTTAAATCGAGTTTGGACTGACCTGCAGAAACCGGAGTGGTGCAGACGCTCAACTGACATAATCACCATCCGGCCTGAAGATTTCTGCAGTTTTGGCATCTCAAAGGAAGTGTTAAACAATCTGAAACTTGTATCCAAATCAGGCTGCAGGAAACGACACTGGAGCGTTTCAGACATCAGGTGTGAACCGTAGCGCTGATGAACACGAGTGATGCAGATTATCTCTGATTAAGTCACAACAAGGTCAGGAAGTCAAACAGGGAAAAAGAACAGTTTAACATTTATTTTTCTTATAGCTCTGTGCAATAATACAATATACAAATCATCATCTGTAAATACTACAATCCATATAATAGTTAAGGTTTGTTGCCACAAAATTAAACATTAAATACATTCAAGGTCAGTGAAGGCATCAGGGAATCAGCTTTTTAAGGTGTTTTTTTTTTTTTGCAAGTTGTGGAACAAGAGTCCACATTCTCTGATTTACTGACAAAATGATTCAGTAAACGAAGGAGGATTGATCCTTTTAAACTAGATTTAAGTCAGATATCGAGTAATCTCCACTTCACTCACACCTGATTGAACACAAGAGAAATCCATTTGCTTTCTCTTTAAATCTCTACATACGTCTGCTGTACACAAGATGATTATTTTTCTTTTAAATTAACGTCTGTACACCAACGCCGGCTTCAGGTTGTGCAGTCCGAGTACACCTGAAGAGAAAAGCTGTGCGAAAGTGTCAGAAACTTCCCAAAGGAAGCCTTGATCGGCCCCGTCACTGACGGGAAGGATGAAACACGTCTCCAGAGCACTGAAAACACACACAGCTTCACATCGTCCTCTGAAAACCTCGTCACATTCTCTGCTCACCTCAAACCCTCCAACCAATAAATTAACTTCTTATTTCGTGACCAGGTTTTCAGCAGAGATTCATGTGCAAATTACACCCCGCCATGCCACAAACATTCATACAATACGCTATACAGTTAACATTTCATTGATAAATGCACTTCGGTCCACCTCGGTCAGGTCGGTGCGACCAGACGGCTGGCCAATCAGAGCTCGTCAGCTTCGTCTAAAATAGCGTGCGATGGTCCTGATGCTGCCGAGCGGCAGCCGAGCAGGAAAAGTGCGGCAGTACAGGAGTCAGCCGTCATCTGCAGATGTAACGCCGCAGGTATGAGCCGCCACAATCTGTCATGGGTACGATTTCAGTCACAAGGGAACCCGTGGACGCATCGGTCAGGTGTCCTTATCGTCGGAGAGACCCCCACGCTCGCTCATCCTGTCTCTGGGATGTGGCGCCGGGACCTCTTCGTACGGAGGCGGCGGGTTGTCCGGGCTTTGGAGGAGGGGCCGGTGGCTGCCGTCCGACTGGCTGCTCAGAGAGGACGGGTGGCAGCCGGGGGCCTCCTGGGCCAGCAGGAGCTGCGTGGGTCCCGGGAATGAGCAGGGAGGGATGCGCTGCCCCCAGCTGCCGTACACCGCCTCCTCATAGGAGGGCAGAGAGACGGGAAGCCCGTCCACCATCAGGTCCAGCTGGTCCGAGGAGCGGCGGCTGCAAGGAAACACAAATCAAATCAAATTTATTTGTATAGCACATTTCATGTCCAAAACAGTTCAAAGTGCTTTACATAAAATAAAAGCATTGCAGCAGGGAGTGGAAGAAGCATTAAAATACATAAAAGAATATAAAGAGAAACAAATAAAATAATTTAAATGAATTTAAAAACGAGCAACAGTCCAGATAAGTTCAAAGATATCGTGCAGATTTCATGCATAGACACATGAGAACAGAAATGTTTTTAACCTGGATTTAAAAACGTCTACATGTGGTGAAAGTTTAATCTCCACTGGCAGTTTGTTCCACTTGTTTGCAGCATAACAGCTAAAGGGAGTTCATTCACGCCAAAAACTCTAAATCACAGGATTTATTGAAACGAGAGTATCCACACTGGAAAAAATCTAAGTCTTACATTTGTCTCATTTCTAGTCAAAATATCTCATTACACTTAATATGAGACACAGCTGCCTAACAACTATTTCAGCCAGATATAGGGACTTGTTTGAAGACAATACATCTGGAATATCTTGTTAAATGAAAAAGTCTTGAAAACAAATTGTTTTGAGTCACATATCATATGAAACAAGCTTTTTTTTTACATTTGAAGAGGTTTTTAAGCGAATTTCAAGATCACTTTTATCTCAAAAGTCCTAAATATCACATCTTATTTCAAGAAATCTGGACAAGCTGATATTCACTAGTTCCATTGGCAGTATTTTTTTTTGTTGCTAAAAACGTCTTTTATTTGTTGTTTTTTTACTTATTTTTGGAGGGGCATTTCATTCCAGTGCAGCAGATCCCATCCCAACATAAGATCTATTGATTTATATATTGATTTAGTCCCTTTCTCCTCACCTGTGTGACTGACAGGGGTAGAGGCGGGACTTGACCACCAGGCAGGCGGTGGTGGTGAGCAGGAAGATGGACACGCCCACCGCGGTCGTGGCCATGCTGGGCATCGAGTCGCCCCCTCTGTCCTCAGACTTCATGTTGGGTCCGTCTGAGGAGGACAAAAGATAGAAACATTAGGTTTGTGAAGGATGTTGGAAACATTACGCAGAGTCTACTTTTTATCTGGTGGATTTCCATCAGGCTCTGACGCCGTCGGCACACAGGAAGTGTCTGATGGTTATTATGGTGTCTCTGCCCACTTCCTCTTTCTGCATTCCGACTTCCTGCTGCAGCGCCTCTGACTGAATGGTGACAGAGGAAGTCTGAAGTGGTGTGGGCAGAGTGAAGCTTCTAGTTCTCCCTGCAAAGTCAGACAGCATCTGAGCTGATCTGTTAAGTAGGTCAAAAGATGAACGGGATCATGCTGCTGCAGGGAGAAAGCAGCCCCCTCCTCAGAGGCTGCAGAGTGGAAGGATTATTAACCTCTAAAGCTGTGATGGTGGGATGACTTCTCCTGATTTTACTGGCCAGAGCAGACAGAGGTTCTTCTAAACTAAATCATAAGAAAAAGCTCTCATAAAAAAAACACCATCTATGTCTCATAAATAAACATTTATGCAAATTCTAAGAATAGGAAATGAGGTCTAAGGCCATCTGCTTCCTCAATATTAAAAACTAGAAAAAAAACGTCATAAAATGACTAATCAGCCCTTAAACTGTTGGAGTCAAAACAGTGAGGAGTCATGGGCAGACCATAAACCGATGGAGTAACGCTGGCCGGGAAATGCAATGTTTAGAGTTGCCCAACAGCATCTGCTTTCTCTCAGAGAGGACGACTTCAAACCGACACCATTTCCAGACTTAACCAGGAGCAGTCTGTGTTGCTTCAGAGTAAAAACACCACGAGTCTGAGTTTCTGACAGCGTTCCCTTCTATAACTGCAGATTCAGTAAGAACATAAAGGAAAATCCGGCTGATCTGACCCACAGTTCTAGTCAGCTAATCATAAAAACAGGAAACTATAACTACTCCAACGTAAAGGTTTTCAGCTCAGCTCACAACAGGCTGGAACTTTCAGCAGCTTTTCACACCTAACAACAACAACAACAACAACAACAACAACAACAACAACACTTCTCGGGCAAAGCGCTGCGTTAGTTGTTCCTCACGTGAAGTCGATTTGGATAAAAGCGACTTATGAGTGAGAGAAAACCCGAGCCAGTCACAGAGTTCCACTTTTATTTGCGTTTGTAAGAACACTCTCAACATGGATTAACCCGATTGTTCTCACTCCAGGGGCTGGATAACGGAAAAGAGCATCTTTTTCTGGAAACTCGAGCTTGATTTTTACTTAAAACTGCGACACTCTGCCCACAGATTGATGCCGACTCGCATGGGCGTCGCACCCGTGGGGGATGGGGGTGTTTCAACACCCCCACTTTTACAGCAAGATGATTTCACCTTTTTGAATTTTCAATGACCAAATAAAGTTTTAACAAATCATAAAATGTGTTTTAAAGACCCTGTACCCTCTTTAGAATAATTTCATCCAGATTTTAGCAGTGTAACTACTGTAGTTTCCATACAGGACCTAGTTTAGGGCGATCAAAATGCAAAAAAATGCAGTAAAATTGCCCTGTTCTGCATTTTTACAAATCAGAGAAAGGCTTCACAAATCCCAAACAAGGTTTTAATGAATCTACAGCCTCTTTACAATAGTTACACTGCTAAAATCTGGATGGAATTATTCTAGTTTCATACAGGATCTAGTTTAGGGCGATCAAAATGCAAAAAACGCAGTGAAATGGCCCTGTTCTGCATTTTTACAAATCAGAGAAAGGCTTCACAAATCCCAAACAAGGTTTTAATGAATCTACAGCCTCTTTAGAATAATTCCATCCAGATTTGAGCTGTCTAACTATTGTAGTTTCCATACAGGACCTAGTTTAGGGCGATCAAAATGCAAAAAATGCAGTGAAATGGCCCTTTATGCCCATCCATTTAATTCGCAAATTAGATGCCAACTTGAGCGTCGTGTCTATGGGCTTGATGTGGCGCTCATGTGCCCCCCCTGGAACACCCCCACATGTAAAATCACTGCTCCACCTCTGCCGACTCGTGCTTCCAGGCTTCCTAACTCGTACCTCTGATGCAGGCCGGTATCGGCGGCACCCACTTCCCTTGGCGGCACCTGGAGACGGGCACCCTGTTGCTGATGTGGTAACCGGGCTCACAGAAGAAGCGGATGGAGCTCCTGTGAGGAAAGCCATGGCACGGAGACGGATCGCAGCGGAAACCTCCATGTTCCGGCACCAGAGGGTGAGTGCAGTTACTCAGTCTGCCTGCAGAGACACAAAACACAGAGATGAGAGCAGGCGGTTTTTTTTTTCTTACATTATTTCTTACCATCGGGAGCCACTTTAGCATCTGGTTAAGAGAGGTCAAAGTTCGCCCCTCCTCCATCTCTGCAGCACGGCTCAGAGTGCGTTTTTCTTATGGCTTTAAAGAAGAGGATGAACATTCTGGAGGGGATTTCCTCACTCTTCACTCCCACCAGCAGAAACTGACAGATTTGGCCGACTGGTGTTGTAGAAAATGGAGATTTCTTCCCATTTGTTTGGTGCGATAGATAAATATTTAACAGATGGATGCGATATTCATCCCGAGGCTAATTCTGGTTGTCGAGTAACTTATAAAAAGAAATGAATAGTGCAAAGATTTAACCAGTCGAAGAGATGTAATCAGTAAAAGATAAAAAGCGGAAGCTTAAAAGTAATTTAGCTTTACTAAATGAAAACCATCAACCAAAAACAAGAGAGAAAAACAAGGACAGTCGGTGTGTTGGTGAGATGTGGGACTCATTTGGCCCGTGGAAGCTACTGTTTTATTTCTAATGATAACTTAATAACTTCCCTTTAGCAGAAATGGTTACAACAGATATTCTAAATAAAGCTACTGGTGTAAGTCTGTAGCAGATGGTGCATAAGACGAGCTGGATGTTTTGGCGTTGTTTGAGGGAAGATGACGTCAGGCTGAGAGTGTGTGTTCGACCCCATCTGGGTCAGCGTGGCACGACAGTAAGGCGATATTGTTACTGCAAATAGAAGCAGTTACGTGTGACTGAAGGGTTCTGCAGGGGAGCAGGTTTTCTGGCCAGTATCTCCTAAAAAAGAAAAAAACTCTCAGGTCATAAACCAGCTCTGCCAGAGCAGCCGGCGCCACTTCCTCCATTTCTTCATCTTTTGCCCTAAAACGCCTGCAGAAACGTGGCTTCTACTACGTCTGCACCCTCCTTAACCCCAAACAATCTGCCAGTGAGGAGCGCGTCAGATGTGAGGCTGAGAGCGGAAAATTACTGGGAATTTCTGAATCAAGTCAGACACTTTTCAGGGATTTGACTGATTTAAAATGGCCTTAAAAGTCCAACATGGAGGGAATTCGATTGGAAAGTGAAAATGCGTTACTTTTACACTCCGTTCATTACATCTAAATACAGCAATACAACTGATTTATGTTGGAGCAGTGGGTGACTCCACTCATATATTCTGGGATTGCCCAAAAATACAGGATTTTTTGGAAGAATATTCAAAAGGAAATTAAACAGATTATGGGCATTAACCTGCATCTGGAACCAGCACTTTACATTTTGGGTCTAATTCCTGACAGTATGACAGATAAGAGCTCTAAATATTTACTGAGAATCCTGCTGCTGATAGCAAAGAAGACTATAACAGCTTCCTGGTTGAAACCACAGCCTCCAAGCATAATGCAATGGAGAGACAGGGTGAAAAATGTGTTTATCATGGAAAAAAATCACAGCAAGACTACAGCTGAAAACAGACATGTGTGATAAAAGATGGTCATTATTAGTACAGGCAATGCCGGGACTCTGGTTACCTCTATATTCTTGTTTTTCTTATTTATCTATTTTATTTTATTAATTACAGGAGAGTAGGTTCTTTCTTTTTCTTTTTGTGTTGTTGTTGCTCTCACCTGTAAATGACTCGTACTTTGTATGGTTGTTTTTCTCACTTGTAAGCCATGCGAAGTGCGGATTAAGGGTGACATGGTGCGACTGTGGAACAGACTCATCAACATGGCTGACCACAGACTTGTCAAACTAATTTTTTTGTGGAACCTCTCAAAAAATAGTCGTTGGACAAATTAACTTTCCAGTATATTTCATGAAGTAGGTCTCCAATACATATATAGAAATAAATGATCCTGTAGTGTCAAACAAATTAAGATAATATTATTTGAAAACTATAACAAAATTGGGCAGAAGAAATTCTGTACAAACCTAAACTTAGAATGTATTGTTTGATAAAGTCTGTCTACCAACCAGAGCACTATGTCACCCTGAACCTTAGCAGAGCGCAGAGGTCTGTTTGTGCCCAATTGAGAAGTGAAGTGGCATCTTGCCTCTGACGGTTGAAACTGGACGTTTCCATGCAATCCCAGAGGAGAACAGAAAGTGTCACCTGTGTGACTTAAATGAGGTGGAAAATGAGATGCATTTGATGTTTTACTGTCCTTTTTACCATGAAATTAGACTCAAGCTCTTCCTTAAATTGACCTTGGAAAGTCATGATTTATTTTCTATGTCCGATGAGTGCAGACTTATATATTTGTGTAGCGAGAAGGTGTTTTATTTAGCCCAATATGTGTTGAAAGCTTACCAACAACGCAGGAGCGCGCTTTATGTTTGAGTGGGGTTGTTGTTTATTGAGGACTGTACGCTGGTTTATCAATTATGAAGATGTTCTTTTAACTATTGCTTTTTGTCTTGTAAGCCCATGCGGGCTGGGCACCTTTTTGGTGTATGACACCGTTTGATAAAATAAACAAAACAAACAAACATGTAAAGTACTCATTAACGCAGAATGCTCGTTAGGGCAGATAGAGCGAAGAAGAGGATTGGATTAGCGGAAATATGACGTAAAGGTGCAAAACAGTGACTGAAATTTGCAAAGATCTAGTCAGTGGAAGAAAAAAAAAGAGAGAGAGAAAGGACTTTTAAAAAACTTTATACACCCCTCTGTGTTAGTTGAGTTTGTGTATGTATGTATGTATGTGTCAAATAAAAAAATCAGTTATAAAATGGCCTTAAAAACTAAACTCTGTGATCTGAGCAGAAATGTCTGAAAAGTCAAGATGGAAACAGACGACAGGTTTCAAACCCCTAAAGCACAGAAGAAGTGTTTCACAATTAGTCACGAATAAAGCGTTAAAGAGCGCGTCTCGTTTCACGGTTTCTGTAGCACGTGACGTCTGCTCTGTCGGCTGGCGGGGTCAGAGGTCGTACCTGAGGTGAGGAGCGGCGAGGAGGCCAGGAGGAGGAGTCCACAGGCCAGGCTGACGCGTCCACACGGCCATGGACACAGGATTGATGCAGACATGAAACCGGACATCCTGATGATGAGACAGATGGAGAGTCAGAGGAAGAGAAAACCAGCAGAAGTCGCACCTCTCACAACGCTTTTAATGTCCACAAACATAAAGGAGGTCGCAGGTGTGAACAGTGACGCTTGTTTTCAGTTCAGAGGAAACAACAATCAGCTGCTGAGTATCGCCGGGCAGCTGCAGCAGCGAGGCGTCACATGACCTCCTGCAGGTGTCTCTGACAGGCGGCAGGTGTGTTTGTAACGCAGCTGCATGGGTGATTCAGCAGAGGCCTGATGGCGCTTTCTTACTGTACTCAATATTAAAGGTCGGCGGTTTGACATTATCTGACAGTTTCTGAAGAAATGGGAAACCTACCAAAGGTTCCACATCACATCAGAACAACCAGAGCTAGAGATGATGTTTGAGCGGTCGTCTTTTGGCCCCAAAACAAGAAAATCCCTCCATGTTTGATCGTATTTAAGAAGCCTCAACAAGAGAACTTCTTTAATCATTTTTATACCTAAAAGAATATATAATTGTGGCTTTTTCTTTCCATTTTGTGATAAAGCACCTTCAGTTACACGCTAGAAATGAAAGGGGTGATTAAATATGGGGTAGGGTTACTTCTTCCTTTATAGTTCGTGTTTATTGCTACATGTAAATGATGTCATTGTCAGTTTTCCCCTTTTGTTGTAAATACTCAATAGTTTTTCATCCATTTTATCACATATTTGAAATAAAGAAATTTAAGTTATTGTGAAACAGCAAATGTTCTTACATGTAATGACATGTAAATATGTCTGAAAATGGACCTTTTCAGGGAATTAAATATTGTTGTTAAAGTTCACATTTCCTGTCTTTGTTATTAGGTTGGTTTGAGGTTTTATGAAATGGGGCGTAAGTGTAAAACCAAACTAATAAGACTCAGTAAAGGCTTAATTTACTTCCACTGCTGCAGGAAAGCTGCAAGTAAACCAGTTTTTAAATCCCCCAAAGGGCCTGTTTTCCACTAAACTCAACAGACTTTTTGGTCTTCTGCACATTTGGTGATCTCACACGTACTCTTGCTCCATCTAAGGTGCTTAAATTTCAACTAAAACTGAAAAAAAACATGTACTTTTGTACCGTGTAACTGTTAAAACTACACTCCAGGAACAAGCAGCAGTTTTTAAAGACACTTTTCACAAAGACAAAGTAGGTAAATTCTCTTTGAGTGCTCATTTAACAACAGTAAGGAGTAAAACTGCTTTTTGGTTTGTTTTAATACCAGAAGAAATGAAGGAATTTAGAAATATGCAAAGCAAGTGACAAGTACAACCTAAAAACTATGACACGACTCTATAAAACAAGCCTTAGATGTTTTATTTTCCCATCAAAGCCTTCGTGACACCATTCTAAAGCCTGGCTACAACCTTTCAGTTGACTGATAGTGAAACTGTTTACAGTTTCAACACTGCCCAAACTGACCAACACCACACCTGAGAGCACAGTAGCATCCACCACAAAACTCCAAACTTCACACTTTCATCCCCGACACACACACACACACACACACACCCTGTGCAGAACCAGCACCAGCCGAGCCAGAACCCCTTCCCCTGCCGGCCTTGATGCCACAGCGTGTGAAACTGTGTTTGTGCAGGTGTGCTTTCATGTCAACAGAGATGCCAGTCATCCGGATAGCAGCCGGGGAGGGCCCACTGCCCCAAAATGCCACTCATACACAAATCAAACATGACAGAGGTTTAACACAAACACTCATAGCTCCATCTCATTCGACCACAACCTGCGTGGGAGGTCTGGATCTTAGTCATCGTGGCCCTCTGGGATATTATAACTTGTGCTGTAATGTTCTGCTGCAGCAGAAGAAGATAAAAAATGTCTCTTTCCTCACGACTTAAACGGATTCAGATGTCACTTGTGTGCTTTCACAAGGATGACATTTCATTCCCAAACTTCTTCACCGTTCACTTCCGTCTGCCTTTAAAGGCTCAGACAACTCCACATCTGTGCTTATGTGTACATTAGCCAATGTTTCGCCGGTTCTTTCTTGCAAATATCTTCTGGCACGCAGGATATGATGTATTCTATGTTTCCAGCCACAACAGCGACTCATTTGGCACAAACACAGGAAGTGCCAAGTTACAGTCAGCGTGCGCAGATTAGAGACGAGGCTGCGACCTTCAGGGGGAAAATCCCAGAGAAATGCTGCAGGATAGACCCGAAAACCGGGAGATAAAACAAAAACACGCAGCAGGACGGTCCCCGGGAGGCGGATTTCACACCATGACTGCAGTTTGAAGTAAGAAGTGTTGAGCGTTTTCCCCCACTGAACCACATGTGACAGAGTAGTTGATCAGTCTGGGTGGCTTTCTTCTCATTTATAAAGAGAAACATCAAAATAAAAGATCTTCTTTATTCTTTGGGACTAATTCTGTGATTCGTGGTCATTCAGGAAATGAGGGAAGCTGGGGACTCGATCCTAAATCCAAAGCCGGTGAAACATTTTGCTTTTGGGGTTTTTAACAAAAATAAAAAGTCTGCAACAGTAAAAAGAAAAAGACATGAACAGACTTGTTTTTAGCTTTCAGGAGTTCCATTTACAGCTGTGAAAAAGAGTCTAATAAGTCATTAGATAAAAGGGAAAGAGCTTTCATGCCTCCGTGCACACAATGCAGCAGCAGCACACAGTGGCAGTGCTGATGCTGCATTACTGAAAAGGTCACTGAGGTGCAGACCGGGGGCTCATTTCACACAGTTTCTGTCCTGATGTGGCCCACTTTTACAATGTAAATCACAAAATAATTCACCATTAAAGTGAGTAATCTCTAATCTTTTTATGATACAAACCCACCAGTTTTCGTCTTGCACCTCCTCCAACATCAGCTGATTTATCCCCTTCATATCAACTCATCCACAAGTTGTTGTAATCCGCATCCCTTGTCCTGCCTCTTCTGTATGTAGAACCACCCAGTTACCGAATACACACAGCTCTGACTCCATGAAGAGCAGTTTTCTCCTCTCATCTGCCCACATACTCCAGCAAATAGAATCAGCCACAGTCTCCCACCAGCTACAACATGCTCAGATGAACCCTCAAACATTCTCCAAGGACAAACAGAAAGCCAGAAAGTGAAACTGGAAAGCTGTTTGTTCAGTGTGGACCCCTCCTGAATGGAGCCGGTGGGTTCCCGGTGGATGCTCTTTGTTGCTCAGCAGCGTCGGGATTTTTTTTAATGTAATCACTCCTTTTCTGTTGAAACTCCTCTTTTTCTTTTTTCTTTTATCACAGCGACATCGGTGATTTAAAGGCACCGACTTCCCTCTGCGGTCTAACATAAGCGGTTCTATCTTTGCTCCGCACGAACACAAATAAACACCCCCGTGCGCGCTCAGTTCTCACGCAGCAAATCGGACAGAAAAAATAACAGCCGACGTTTAATTCCTCCACAGGCAGGTGAAGTTAAACCCCGACAGCTCATATCTTTGCAGGGACCAAACAGAAAAAGGGTTAAATCGTCTCACCTGGGAGCCAACAGTGATGCGGCGGCGGGGGCGGGTGGCGCAGGCGGGGGGCGCACGGACTCTTTATCTGGCGCAAAGTGGAGATGGACCGAAGCTCCGCGGCCAGCTGACGATCGCAGCTCCTGCTCAGCAACAAGTGCGACCTTTTCGGCTGCTCCCCCCTGACTCATCGATCAGCTGTGTTTGACAGCGACACGCCGGCTTCTGATTGGCCGCCGCGGCCGCCAAACACCGCCCACCTGCGCGGCTCCGTCAGATTCAGGAAATTCTGCCGCAAACACACATCAAACGGAGGAAACTGTGGCCAGCCAGGGCTACAAAATAAAAATATACACAAAATGCTCAGAAGATTCATTCCCGGAAGCTCATCGGAGTGGAAACCTTTTCAAAAAAAGTTGGTGTGAAACTTTACTTTAGGCAAATAAATGCATAATGTGACTTTTAACGAGGATTTTAAACATGATGAAAGTCTATAGTTTCCTGACCATCTAGTCAAAACTCCGTTGAGATAATCGCAGTAAAAACACATTTTTCAGCAGGTCCTGATGCTAGAAAAAGCAACAGAGGATCACAGAAGTCATTAGGAGTTCAGATGTTTCACAGTTACAGGCTGTGTGGCACCTGGAGCCCCTCAGGATGCTGAGAGGTGTCAGTAAGTCACCCACCCCAAACCTGCAGGGGGACGGACTGCAACATGTTAGAGCAGAAAGCTGAGGCTGGAGTAGGCGTTGGCTCACAAACACTGGACATCTGAATGCTGGAAAAATATATCTGATGCATTTGGGCTCCCGCTGAGGCTGCAGATGGTGGGTTAGAATAACCGGCTCGAGTCCAAAGAGCCAAGCTGTCATCAGTGGACAGTCCAGGCTGCTGCTGTTAAGATGTTTGGGATGTTTTTTTAGGCCCACTTTGGGCCTGTTCTTTAACCGTTTAATGTTTATTCCTTTTTGCTCCCAGTTTACCAGCTTTTAACAGCAGGAATAATTCACCACAGAGCAAAAATGAGTTAAAAAAACAAACAGAAAAACATCTGTGGGATGTTGTCTGAAAGCTGACAAACCTGCAGAAATGATTTGATTAATCCAGTCAACATGGAGCTGAATCTCAGGAGGATTTCAAACATTTTGTGATGTTCACAACACAAATGAAGAGAGCAAAGTGAGGTTGGACCTGGTATGGTTAACTTATGATGCGCCACATAATAGTGTTTACACCAAACATCGCTGAGATCCATTTGAGGAAGTCTCTTTATTTTCCCTGTTTGAAGTTCATCAAAGACACGGTGGCACAGTTTGGGCGTTTTCAGCTTCAACTCTGAGCCCACAAACTAACAGTACGTCCTCACTTCTTCTTCCCTTTTCATCTTTGAGCTCCACACATGGCGATTACCAGCAGTCATTGTTTGGAGGGGCCCACTTGGCAGGCTGAAAGCTTCGCTGCAGAGCGGCGTGACTTCCACTGACAGGGCGGAAGTTACAAACACGAGCGTGCCAACTCTGCTGCTGCTGCTGTGACGGCTCGGAAAGAGTTTTCCACTGACGACTGCGTCAGATCTCATCATCAGGAGGCAGGTGAGAACCTCGTAGGCCTTAAACTCTCAGTTCGGTCGCTCAGTCACAGCCCGATGCAAGTCGAGCCTTTTTTCTCTCCTAAAAACTCACATTCCTGTTGCTTAACACCAACCTGACAATGATGATAAATCCTCACTGATGAGAACAGAGTCACCGTCAATACTTCTAATTATAGGCAGTGTTAGAAACATTTGATTGGTTTAAGTGACAAATGTACAGTAGCTATAGTAACAGCTCAGATCTAAAACCAGAAAAAGAGTTGTTGATTCTTCATCAGACACCACAGAAGGAGAAGTTAGATCACCCTAGATGCCCTGGGTTTACTTATAAAAGCTAACATCCTCAATCTCACCGTACATGTGAACATGTTCATGTTGACTTCTGGTTTTCTTTTCCTGGAGCAGCAGATGGGCTGAAGAGAAACCCGAGATGTCCCTAAAAGGCTGCCGTACAGTTAAAAAAAGCACAACAAACCTTCTGGTTCACTTGATTTCTCTTAAATATGAGGACAGAACTGAAAAAGATCATCTGGTCTTAAAGTGAGTTAATAATGAAACCACAAGCATTGTGTGAAAAACTAAGTGAACCCTTACAGTTAAAACAGGAAAGAAGGTAAGTAGCAGCACAGCAGCAGATCTACAGCAGAATGTGTGAAGAAGAGAAGAATCGAGGTGTTGCAACGGTCCAGTCAGAGTCCAGACCTCAGGCTGACTGAGATGCTGTGGTGGGACCTTCAGAGCTGTGCAGAAACCAGAGCTGCAAACCTCAATGAGCTGAAGCAGCGCTGGAGAGAAGAGTGGCCAAAGGTCCTCCACAGCCGTGAGAGAGAGACTGATAACGTCACAGGAAACCATCACTGCAACTCACTGCTGCTGAAGCTGGGTGGATCAGGGGGTTCACTTAGTTTTCACACTCTGCTTCTGTATTTTTGTTTAAAGTGATTTTGGAATTAAAACCTTCTTCTTTTTTGTCTCCAGCTGCTGTTTTCGAGCATCTTCATTTAAAACGTTCTTCCCGACACCTGAGCGAGTCGAACAGAAAACACACGACAGGAATCTTTTACAAAAATTGTATTTGCAAAAAAAAAAAAGTAGAATTTGCAAAGTGAAGTCTATGTTTGTACAACCAGTGAAATTTACAAAAACACGTCGGTGAAGGTACAGTTGCTTGAACTTCTGTTAAAAAAAACAGATCAATACCACAACAGATGGACAAATAAACAGCTTTTAAACAGGTGGCGAGTGAGTGTGACTCACAACAGTCCGTTTTGTCCACATATTCCATCGAATCGGCTGGTTAATCTGTCGTTATCGCGGTTTCCAAGAAGCAACGGAACCCAAAAATGTCTGAAGATGCCGCTTAGCAAGGCACTAAACCCTGAACACTACCAACAAAGTCCCCACGGATCGGACCTTTTCTACCACAGAAACTCACCCGAGTTAAGAAGAGTTAAGTGTCCTGGAAGCCGGTCATAGTGTCAGGAACATGTTCGAATCAGTCAGGCTGTGACTGTTAAGGCATGAAATCAGACAAATCTGGTCCCTATCGTGTCACAACAGTGAAGATACAAGACTTTCACATTGATAAAGAAAGCTGATCCAATGAGTCACAAAGCGAAAAAGGCCCAACGAGAGTTTGTTTATACCTGGAAAACAAAATTAAGTATTAAGAGCCACTGTTGGGAAAATCTTTGAGGCTGAAATGTTGATCAAAGGTCGGAGCCTTATCATGATAAAAAGTTTGGGACATTTTAAACTGTAATAAGGAAGGAAAAAGCAGAGAAAAAAAACTGTAGTTTACATGTGAAAACACCAAGAAATATTCTATTAAATATGTCAGCAAGGCAAAAAAAACCTCAAGCTGTTTTCCAGTGACCTTAATACTCTGTTGATCTGTTCATTTTCACACATGACTTCACAGAAAGTTCAGCAGGAAACTTAAAACTGATGCATTTTACCAGCTTTCAGCAGGAAGAGAAACCTATTTTTGATTCTACGTGTTCAACGTGTGGCCTTAAAAGTTTAAGACGGGCAGAACTCTTTCCTAAAAAAAAAAAAAGAAGAGGAAACTCAGAATTGTTCGAGCTCTTTACTACGGCCGATTGTCATCTCATTCAGCTCCGCCGGCCTCTCTGATAATAAGCAGAAGCGTGAAACTGGCCCGATATGCCTCCGACCACAAACCAGATCCAGAAACTGACAGATGAAAATCTACCCTGGAAAGCTGCCAAGAGACAAAGTACAAACGCCCACAAGAAATCTCTACAAAGCGAGCGCTTCTGAGGCGTAAAGAGCGTCTGGGGACAGGTTTACAATTAACTCAGCATGAGAAGAAACATGGATTTACATTTTTCAAGGAGCGGGAAGCGCTGACTTTTCTGCTCCTCATGGCATGAAAACAGCCAAAGGGCATTGTTAACGCTGTTAACGCTGTTCTCTAAGTCCACAGCCTGAAAATGTACAGAAAGAGACGCCTGGAAGGAAGTTGTTTGTATTGAGATGAAGGTGCAGCCTTACGGAGGCGGCATCAGCACGATAACCACAGACCGGCAGGGCACCGCTGCTAGAATAATAATTAAACCAGCTCACAATCAGTTGCTTGTGCTTTGTAGAGTTAGAAAACAAAGTATTAGTCTGGATTAAAAGCTACTTCCTGCTTTGAGGGGCCTTGGTGCGTCTCTGTGCTGCTACTCTTTGTTTGAGGCCAAAAATCCGACAGTTGACCGTATCAGCAGGAGCAAAAAAGCTGCTTTTCTGCCAGGATAAAGTGTCCAAAAGTTGAGTAAAATGTGCTTCCTGGTGGCTCATAAGTGGACGCGCCCGGGCGCTGTAATTTAAAAAAAGAGGAGGCCGTCGCCAGCGGCTGAAGTGGAAGACATAGAAGGAATGGAAACAGCAGCCTCGGCTGAGAGGAATGCGTCTGCGTGTTTACGTGCATCTGTGCTTCAATACCATGACTTCATCTTCTTGAGAAACGGTGCAGCAAATGTCAGCTGATGAAGACGCCTCTCATCCTGCCGCCTGGCTGAAACCTCCCACGGGTCTGACTCTTTACTCACCAAATTAACCGACTCGTGACGTCAAGGGACGTTTGAAACTTAAAACTCAGGCTGAAGATGCTGTTCCAGAAGAAGTTTCCACAACTAATATGAGTTAAGGTTCTTTTTTTGGACAATATTTGGTCCTTTTCTCAGCTTCTGACTACGAGCTGGAATCAGGAGCAGCCTTGCTGGATGCACTAACGAGGCATTTAGTGCACAAAAACACAAGTTTTTCACTAAAATCATCTGCAGAGGAGTTATAAGGAAGAATAAACACAACTGCCCAACAAGCAGCTTATATCTTTTCTTTTTTTTTTTTAAAGCTACATCAAAAGAACCGTTAGTGTGAAAATGTAAAGTTTCCTCTCATCAGCTGTAATCATTAGTCATGGGTGTGGAAAAACCTCCCCGTCTAAAAATACTACAGGAAGAACCAGCTGTTAAAGAGAAAGTAAAACGGGGAGTTGACTCATTTCGACTCAGTGTTATGAGACTGTGCGCGCGACATCTTTACACCTCATCTACAAAACAAAACAATGTTTAGTGTTCATTATCTGCCGAGCTGAAATCAGCCGGGTGCAGCTTCTATCTCTGATCAACAGTGCTTAAAAAAAAATCATCTCACTCTAAAAATAAACATTAAAAAACAAAGTAGAGTAAATGATCAAAACTGATATATCTTTCTATGTATATTATACTTACACAGGAAAATTAGGAGGAAATAAAGAAGAATTCATCTGCTACCACGACTCCAGTGTTTACCTCTTCACTTAGTGTATGTTTGCTTGTTTACAACAGGAAGCTAGAAGATTTGTATGGCTACAAAATATAGTCAGTTTGACTCGTTTCCGAGTCCGAAGAGCTCCTCTCTCAGTAGTAAGACGACGACGAGGGTCCGAGTTTGGGAGAGAAGTCTCTGTGGTGAAAAAGTTTCCAGATTGCCCAAAAGTGAGATTAAAACGTTGCTCCATCTGTCTTTAAAAAAAAAATAATCAGCCAACGGGCTCTCGGCTCCTTCAAAACGTCCGCCGGGTGTGTGTGCAGAACCGCCCACGTTCACACTTAAAATCCAGCTGCTGTCCAAATGGAAAAATAATAAAAAAAACGAGCCACAGCGCTTCGTTTTCAATCTGTCCAGCTTTCGTTTCTCAGTTAGAACAAAACAAAAAAAGATCGATCCTCAGGCGAGTTGTGGCTGCTTTGCTTCTCCTTCATGACTCCAAGTGACAGCGCACACACACACACACACACACACACACACACACACACACACACACACACACACACACGCATGCACACACACGCACGCACAATGATGTCGGCATCATTTCATTACACTCACTCACTCACTCACACACACGACTTTATTGCCTCTTTTTTAGGAAATGCACTCCCCACAGTTCAGTGACTCGATTAGACAAAGAGAATACTCCTGCACACCCACTTTTCTGAATGTCTTGCTTGAAGAACAGGCCTCTAGCGTGTGACCTTTGACCTCCGATGGGTCCTCCCCGCTGTGTGCAGGAGTATTCTGCTCCGCCCGAGTCTTCACGCTTTCCTCCAGAGAGGTTTCAGTGTCACATTTCGTCTCATCTCATCCTGTTCTGCCGCATCAGAGGGACGATGCAGGACGGCGGCCCCGCCTTCGTCAGGAAGGCGTGTTTGAGGAGCTCGCTGGCCGGGGCCCTCTGAGCCGGGTCCCGCACCAACATCCTGTCCAGGAAGCCTTTGAGCAGAGGGGAGACCTGGGAGAAGCAGACACATCCACAGGAGTCACAACATGTTCTGATGGAATCAGCTTTTCTTTTTTTTTTTTTTGGTTGTGTGGACCAGCATCCACACACGACACGATTTTAAAGGGATAGTTCGCCTCTTTTGACATGAAGCTGTATGACATCCCATATTAGCAACATCATTTCTGAACATCTTCTTACCCCCTGCTGCATCCTGTGAGCAGAGTTCCAGCCTCGTTTTGGTGTTGATGAAGGTAGTCCGGCTAGTTGGCTGGGGCTTAAAAAAATAAAGCGTTTTGCTTCTCAAAACAATATGCGTTCAAAAGAGTAATACATTTGCGTCAAAAAAATCATTTTCCAGGAAAAAGTCAGACCTCACAATCGCTTGGCACTATTTTCTCTCCCTTGATATCAATGCGTTCAGCCGCCTGCCGACAGCCGCACCTGTTACAGTGTTTGCTGCTCAGAAGCAACGGACTGCACAGCAGGCAGTGATACGAGGGGAGAGAAAATAGTGCCAAGCGATTGTGAGGTCTGACTTTTTCTGGATGAACGATTTTGTGATGCAAATGTATTACTCTTTTGAACGCATATTGTTTTGAGAAGCAAGACGTTTTATTTTTCAAACCCCAGCCAACTAGCCGGACTACCTTCATCAACACCAAAACTCAGCTGGAACTCTGCTCACAGGACGCAGCAGGGGGTAAGAAAATGTTCATAAATGATGTTGCTAATATGGGATGTCATACAGCTTCATGTCAAAAGAGGCGAACTATCCCTTTAAGAAGAATCTCACGAGAGTTGTGGCGCCATCTCAGACGTTTGGTGTCAGGAGGTCATAAGACTCAATCCAGGCTGTGTTACGGAGGTCTTTCTCGCATCTCGGTTGAATATTATCTGAAGTCTTTAGTTTGGTTTTATGGAAGCGGTGTCGCTCTGCGTTCCCCAAACAGGAAGCCGTGTGTCCGAATGTCTCTACGACGTTTCATCTGCACTTAAAAACGCAGCTGTGGCTCAAGGCTGCTTATTGATCCGTTTCATTGTTGTCTGGAGTGTTTAGTCTGCGGTCATCTTTTTTGGACGGTACAGCCACTTTTTAACTTTCGTCCCGTATTTTTCTGTGTTTATTGTGTTGTATACGGGACATAAACTAAAGAAAAGTTTCTACACCGCTCAGCCCCGAGCCTCAGCTGACTTCTGTTCTCTGCTAGCTTCCTTCTCAGCTAACAAGCCGACTGATCTCCATTAAAATGCTAGCGTGAAATGTGTGTCGGACTCGACAGGTGAACCGGCTGCTTTCTGCTGAGATGCTGCAGCTTTGACGTTGTGCTGTTGTTTTAAGCTAATCCGGTTTAATAACACACTGACACACTGTGCAGTATTTTCTCTTTTCTTTTGTCTGAAATGGCCCCAACTTTAAGACATTTTGGCCCTCATTGTTTCCTCCATCGCTACAAACGTGAACAAACTGAAAAATTCTCAGCCTCGATGCACCTGACTGCTGAAATAAAGTAATGACGCAGCTAAGAAACTCACTCTTTGATCGCTGAAGTGTCCACAAACCATTTTAAGTTCTTCCTCCACGATCTTTTAGGGAAACAAAGGTTTAACTCGATCCTGTTAACTGATTGTTATCTTTGCATTTCATTGAGCTGTGATGAGGTCAAACTTCTGTCTCTGTGCTTGTACCTTGTGCAGATTCTTCAGTTTGGGAGGCAGGTTGTCGCGGATCATTTTCATGGCTTTGAGCGGCGGCTCGTTGAAGTACGGCGGCTCTCCGTCCACCATCTCTATCACCATGATACCCAGAGACCAGATATCCACCTGGAGACAGCGAGGCGAGGCAGTCAACAAAAGGAAGGCACAAAGAGTCAAACCTGAGAGCAAACAAAGAGCGAGTGATACCTCGGGTCCATACGGCAGTCTGGATATGAGCTCGGGCGCCATCCAGTATGGCGTTCCAACCAGAGACTTCCTTCTCTGCACTTCTTTAGACACCTGGGCACAGAAACCGAAGTCCGAAAGCTTCACCTGGAGACGAATGGGGGGAGGGGGAATAAAAAAAGCAGGTAAACCAAGGAAAACCAGGAACGTTAGGATCATTTTTCTTTACAAAAAGAAAAGAAAAACTTCTGTTATCATCTTTTATTTCTATATTTAATGCTCGTCGAAACAGTCAGAAACTATTTCAGTTTCACAGCTTCAGCTGAATGAAAATATTTGTTATCTTGTGCACAACTTCCTCAAAAGTTGAGCTGTCCAGTGGTTAAAATCTGCCAACCACACCCAAACTTTGACAGGCTTCACAGTCATCCACCTCCTTCTCAGAAAGTTTGTGCTTGGCCGGTTATCTGCAGAATCAGCCCGACTGCCGAGCTCACACGCAGAAAGAGAAACGAAACAAACGTGGTTATCACGTCTACAAACAGTGTGCCAATACCAGAGTGAGCTTCACAGGTTTTTAAATCGATGCAGCTCATTAATAACTGAACAAAAATCCATTGTCTGAACCCATTTAAGAGGTTACATTTTCAGTCAATACACCCCTCAGCCCACAGGTGCATTAAGACACAACAAACACACCCAACCTTCTGCCAAGAAACTCTTCAGGCTCGGTTGAATCTTCTTCCCCTACCAGGCCAAACCACAAACAACTCACACCCAACCCAGCCCCAAAACACCACAACCCCTGCAGGCAGCTGTCTCAGTGACCTCAAGACCACTCAAAGGTCTTCCTGTAATCAAACTATCATTGCCGGGAAAATAAAAAATAAACAACTTTACGTCCCGTGTGAGGCAAAAAGTCTTCCAAACATATTCGTAAAATGTTTGAAAATGAGTCAGACTTTTAAATAATATAAAATGAGTTTATTTTGTTCAAGAATCTTTTGGGCCAAAGATGCAGGAAAAATACATTTAACACCACCTCCAATGCTAATGTGTTACAAATTCAGTAGATCTAACAAGCTAGTTTGGCTTCAGGAAGCAGACACCCTCTCTACCTTTAAGATCAGGCTTAAAACTTTTCTTTTTCATAAAGCTTATAGTTAGGGATGGATCAGGTGAGCCTGAAACATCCCATAGTTACGCTGCTATAGGCCAAGACTGCTGGGGACCTCCCATGATGCACCTGTCTTTACTCTCCATGTACATGTGACATTATTGTTGTCATTAGCTTGGGTTTCTCTCTCTCAGCAGGTATGGCCTGGTGTTATGGAGCTTGTTGTCTCCTCTTTTCTGTCCTCTCTACAAGTCATATTTTAATTCTGTAAACAATATAAACAAAGTGGGTGCAGCTCGGGGGCGGAAGAGCATCCGTCTGCCAATCGGAAGGTCAGTGGTTCGGTTCTGGCTTCGGATGCGTCCCTACAGACTAAGACCTGCTGCATGAGTGAGTGTGAGAACGGGTGAACGCACCATGGCTAGAATTTAACATCCATTTAAACCTCACACCGACCGTACTCAGGCGACACTTTTAAACCACTTTAAGTATTGCAACATCAAGCAAAGGTTATCAGTTGTGTCTAATATCAATAAAATACAAAAAAAAAGACCATAAAACAAGGCCGTCATATGTTTGTGAGTGGATGTTTCTGCTCTACAGATCCCAGCCGAGTGGAAGGAGGACTTCAGTGTCGCTGTGGGTGTTTATTAAGCCGGAGGCTACATGTGAAACCTCAGCGGATAACGACGTCAAACCACAAACACTCATCAGCTCTCATCAAGGACCCTGTGGTTTACACATTAACTCATCTAAGCATCGGATGTATGACTTGCATGCATTTATACATTTTTGAGGGTTCAAGACATTTTTTACTTTAGTAAATGGTGCACAGACTCCACAGCAACTGCTATTACCCTGCAACTACAACACATCTGTGCATGTTTGAACTCATCCCCGTTATCAAAAAGCAGTGTAATGACTCAGCTGAAAGCTCAAGTGTGAGTGTGAATTCTGCACAGGAGCCTTTTCTTCGTCCTCAGTCATGTCACACTGACCGAGACTTTGACACCAGGTTGTTCCACACTTTCGTGCTATGAAGAGTTGACTGAGGCACACAGGCAGCTTACTTAGCTTCCTTGGTGTTGCTGTGCAACCATGTTGCAGATATTTTCTTGCCACCGCACAGGAAGCGATTAGACATCTGCCACAGCTCTACTGTAATGGTTAACTGAGCGGCATTTAGTTGTGCTTAGCAGCCATCGTTCTCCTTTTATGCTCTACAAGTGAGTTGAGTTTTCTTTCTGAGTTTGTGCCTCCAGGAACGTTTCTGTCATTCTGATACGTCGCAACAGGAAAAGTTAATTTCATGCTAATAACATTCAGAGGAAACTGCATGCAGTCGAAGTATAAAAAAACCCATAAAAATGGGACATAACAGGGACACGTTTTTGATGGGGCTCCCAGGATGAAGCATTCTCAAATGTGCTTCCAAAGCAATTTCCTTCCATAAAAGAAAAGAAGATGTGATGAGGCGTGTCTTGCCTTTGGCTTCACCTGTACAACGGTGGGTAATGGGGAGAGGCCGCAGTGTGTTGTCTGCCTTAAAAGCGTTAACTTGTGACAGCTTGAAACAAGCTGAGACGCCACTTAGAGACCAAACATCCAGAGCACAAAGACGAGCCAGTGGAGTTTTTCCAGACAAAAACTCGTAAACTGCCGTGCTCAACGGTAATTTTTTTACTAAAGCTGCATCCGTGCAGATGCCAAAGTTTGGGAACCACTGAATTAAGGTGACATCTGTGCTTGTCTTGCTATGACTAGTCAAAATATCTGTTGTTAAAAACGTCTGTAAAATGCAATAATGACGTCAGATGTACAGCTGCTGATCTTTACTGCAGCATTGACCTTAAACAAACAGCTCATTCCCTCCTAAAAATCACTAATATGGAGCTGTTAAATCCAGAGTTTGGAGTGGGTGGAGGAGTGAGACGTACCCGGCCATCATGAGTGAGAAGGATGGAGTCGCTCTTTATGTCTCTGTGGATCACTCCCTGAGTGTGAAGGACGGACAACGCCTTCAGGACCGACAGACACACTGTGGCTATCTGCTCCTCGTTCATCCTGGAAAGAGGAAGACAAAGAAATGTGTCATTTGTGCCTTTTTTTCCCCTGAATCACTCATACTGATCTGACCACAGGAAAACCTGAGCCCTTTGTAGCCGTGTTGCGCATCTCAAAGATTTAGTCAGCCGAGAGAGCTGCACGACCCTGGAAGAGTTAAATGAAACATAAAATGCATGTTTATGAAAAACAGAAAGTGTCACTGCGTTACAGTGTTTCTCTGCACAGAATAGATGAAGCAGCGCTGCCCCCAGATGGACAAAATGACACCTGCTGAGTGAGGGATCTGTGAAACCAGACCGGATCAGGTTAGTGAAGCGACTCTTTTAGGTGTTCCAGTTTAAATGACTGACTCATCACATTGGGTTGTGTGCTTATTTCCTGAAAGATTAGAAACAATCTGAACAAGTTTCAGCTTGTGCAGAACACAAAACTACCTAGAAAGGGTGGAGCTGGGTTTGAGGTCAACGATATACTTTGATGCAATTTGCTAAAAACTAAAAACAAGATTTCAGGTATCAGCGAGAGACTCAGTTCAGCAATCAGACAGGTAACATATGCTGTTTTTAAACCAAAACTCTTTTTTTCCCCTTTTAAAAAACATGTAATCCATTGACAGTAGCAGTTTCGAACCAGTTCAGTGATTACTGCTGCCCCCTGGGGGACAAGCCTGTAACTACAAAAACACAAAGGGACGCAGTGTTGGGCCACGATTTCACAGATCATCACCATTTTCTGCAATAATTAAAGTAGTTTATGGTTAAGCTAACGGACCAGTGGAAGCATTTTTCTGGCCTAAATCCTAATATATCTCATGTGCTTTATGTACAACATGCCTGGCTGGGCTGGCGGATTAAGATTTGGATGGTGTTCAGGATGATTTTCTCCTTTCTGTGGCCCTGGTGCATGCAGACACTTAGCCTGAATATGGCAGAACAGAGAATTACATCTTGAAATAAAACGTTTGACAGTGGTGGTCTCAATTCAGCTTAAAAAAAAACAACACTGTAATAGTCAGGCTCCCGCTAAGTAAAGCTCATTACGTTTCGGCACTTGTGTGTCATTTTCAGATATAAAGAGTTTCAAGTGATCATTTGTGAAGCTAAGATAAAGGTGTATGTTGAGCAGCAGCCCACGCTTTGACCCTGGACCACAAACATGAGCTGCAGACGGGTAAAAATGGATCAATCTCATCTCTTTGCGTCTGTGAGTTGCTTCTGCCAGTTTCTGTAAAGAAACAGTCAGCTGTGCCCACTGATGTAGACCCGACTGCAACACCTGCTGGTATTTTGTTCCCACCTATGCCAGCCTACTGCAGAGTAATTCGCACCTTAAACACTTTCCCACTGCACTCTGAAGTGTAAAGGGAGCTCTATAGTCCTGTGTAGAACCATCATTCAATGGCATAAGTTACCATGTTTCATATAAATGTCAACAAAAAATAAATAAAAAAGGAAACAAATAATAAAAAGAAAAAAAAAATTAAAAAGGGGAAAGAATACAAATAAATAAAAAGAAAAAAGAAAACTTGTGATTGTATGGACAGATGAAATGGTTCCAAGTGTGCTGTTGATATTATTTCAATAAGGATAAGGATCCCAAACAAAGGGAAACTGAAAAGACGGTGGTGGCTTCAGACACATGCTCCCAAGAAGAGAAAAAGGTGACTTTTCCATCGTCTGTGCCCCTTTAGTAACCACACTCTTCATCATCGTGCTTCTCCTTCTCACCTCGTGTGTGTCACGATGTCAGTGAGCGCTCCTCCTTCCAGAAACTCCATGACGACCCAGAGTTCATCCCCCACCAGGTAGCTGTTGTACATCTCCACGACGTTCTCGTGGTGATAATCACGCATGATCACCACCTGCAGTTACCAAGGAAACGAATGGACACAGAGGAAAGGTTTCACACGACCGGCTGCGGCTTTATTAACGGCTGAAATGTGCTGCAGTTAGCCGCTGATGCGAGCGTGAAATGGTTCGACATGACTCATGAGGTGTGTCGGCGGGTGACTTTTCTTTTCAGGGTTTTATTGTGTCCAACAGATGTGTAATATGAGCGTGAAGACAGGTTTCACAGCTCATTTTGCTGCTCTGCTTTCCTTAGAGAAGAAATGTGTGCAACAACTGTCCTTACTTTGATACGTGCCGAAATACGAGTAGCAGTATTCTTTATGAGAGCAATGACTGTCTGTTATACTGGTGCTGCTGCTTTGATGGATGATCCTTTCATGTTATAACAGTCTACTCTCTCTATAGATGCCTGCTCTGTGTGAGGGTGTTGAATGTGGGAAAATATACACCTCTTAGGCCTCGTTTTACAAGTCAAAGGTTGTGTTAGAAACCGCATACTTCTCCTACTACTCATACTGACTTTTTTCCCGGATGCATACTAGATTCGCTGAAATGTTGGGTATGCATCATGAGGTTACTACTCATACTCAAACTACCCAAGATGCAACGTAATGCGACGTCGCCGATCGTCATTTCCTGTCAAAACGGCAGTTTCAAGCTAGCTACAACGAGGGTAGGTTCACTTCCTGTTTTCAAAACAAAAGCACCAATTGTATCGTAATGCCTTTCCCTATGATAAAAGCCAACGGGTATTTTATTTTGTGAAAATAACCGGAAGTGCGTTGCTCACTGCGGCTAGCTTAAGTAGCGCCGAATTCGTGGGAACAAAATTGTAAACAGCCGGTATTTTGTCAGGTTTTCAACACGTTGGGGATCTAAACGACTACTTTCTCGCCTGAAAATGTTTCAAATGTTGCTAAAGTTATATATTTACAGAGTTTAGAGCTTAAGCGAAATCAGCTTCAGGCTGGCTGATTTCGGCTCGGGCAGGAGCCAAATGCATTGTGGGTAAATGCTCTGCATACTGTCTGATCGATGAGTATGCAGTATGCGGTTTCGAACGCAGCCAAAGTGTGTGTACATTTATTGTTCTTTTGTGGTTTGCAGAACACATGCGGCCCTCACCGGATCATGATTTCTCACCTCGTTGAAGAGGAGTTCTCTGCGCTGTTGTTTCCTCAGGTCCATCTTCTTCACAGCGACCAGTTTTCCCGTAGTCTTCACCGTGGCGATACACACGATCCCCGTCGACCCCTCCCCTATCTTAATGTAGTGGTCCAGGTAGGTCCGCGGATCGCCAGGATCGACCACCATCTGTAGAGCCGCTCTGAACTGCTCGTGCGAAACCCTCTGGGGCTCCCTCTGTGGCGAGCGGCCCTGGGGTGCTCCACCTGATGCTGGAGGCCCGGAGGGCACCGGGGGCCGCGGTGCGGGAACGTTGGGGTGAGGTGTGTGTGGGTGCTGGGAGGCCTCAGGGGTCAGGCTGGGGTGGGAGGTGTGATGAGGGTGCTGGTGGTTTGCAGGAGGCTTGGAGGAACCTCGGGTGGAGCTGCTGGAGGGTCCGTTCTGGGGAGAGGATTCGTGGTGTCGGACCGCCTGAAGGCCAGACAGAACATATCGGCACAAACAAACAAAATACAATTACATTTACTGAGCAGTTATTAATCAGCTGAATCATCCATAACACATAGTTTTATCTCACACTGTCAATACATGTATTTTAATCAATTAGAAAACTGTCAATGCAAAATTTTTTGGTTTATTTAGCAATTAACATACTTGCAAATGAATGTTTGTCATCATATCAGATGGCAAAATTATCTAAACTGAACTATTTTTAGTTCATAAAGGACGATCTGGTGTCTCCTCTGCTAACGGAGATAATTAAGAAAGCATTGGACCTCCTTTCCTTCACAATTTGAGCATTTAAACAGCTCTTATCATGGCTCAGATAGTTACAGATAGCTGGTGCGTCCAAATCACACGACCAATTTAAGAAGTTAAGAAGAAGAAGTAGCAGCCAGACGCAGCGTTACTGAGTCTCCATTTCAACTTGTGTTGAAAGTGTGGATTTCAAACTATATATTAGTTTATAGATTGTGTTGATCGGACAATTAAAACCAGACTTATGATAAATAATTTCCTGCTACGTTTGTAGCAGGAAAAAACGTCTGAACTTAACCTTTTTCCACTCAGATTGTTTTTAAGTCCAATGTGTTAATACAGTGTGTCAAAATGAAAAAATAACTGAAAAAAACAAGGAAAAGGTTTTAGTTTTAGAGGTGAAACATAAAAGGCAAAATCCAAAGTAGTCAAAAATGGGTTAATTTCCAGTTCTCTGACTTGAACGACATGTTTCGATATCATCATGAACGCATCACTGACAGATATCGAAGAGGATAACAGCTCTCATCCATCAACCATTCGTCTCAGCTCTCACTCTGAACTGAGGTGATGTTCCTACCTGTCCTGTGGGGCTGCGTCCACCCTCGCTGTCCGTCCTCGGGTAAGTATTAAACGGCCGCGCTGTCTGCTGGGCAGTCTTCATCACCCCTTCGGTTTTTGGCAGGTTTGGGGTGCGGATGTTGGGTCCTGAGAGAGGCCTTTTGTCCCGGGGAGACTGAGGACTTCCCTCCCGTGCCACGTAGCTGGACTTTGGCCTGTGGTCACCAGGCTGATCCCTGCGAGCCACCTGTTCCTGGCGAGATGAAGGGAATAACTCAGAGGTACACAACGGTAGCTGGAAACTGCAAGATGCACGAGCCCTCAAAGAGAATCCGAGTTTCTTTGGCCCCATCGTCTGTCTCTACCTGGTCCCGATGCTCTCTGTCTCTGTGTGGAGGAGGCGGGGGGCCGGGTCTGTCCCTGTGAGCCCTGCTGGGCTCTTGGCCCCGGGGCTGCTGCTGGGGCCGCCCCTGGTTTCCTTCATCTCTGTGAGGAGGACGGACTGCACGCTGACCTTGGCGGGGATCTCCTCCGCCCTGGTGCTCTTGCCTGGGTCGATCTCTGTGAATCCGATTGATGTCGTTAGTGTAGATCAGTGGTTTCCAAATTTTGTGACAACCATACGTTATTATTGCAATATACAACTACACAAAAATAATTATTTTTTAAATTTACTATATCAGTATTTTGTATGCACTCATTTCATAATACAGAAGCAAACTCTATTCCTAAAAATAATTATTTAAAAAAGAAAATAATTAAAAAAATTAACACAGTTGCGCAGGTGGGAATTATAAGATGTGACACATCAAAGGCTGAAGGACAACATTAAAACAGAGAAACATACAAGAAGGAAAATGGAGAGTTTTCTTGTGCGGAGCAAACCACCAGAGCAGACTGCTTATGGCTTCAGTTGGACCGGGGATGTCAACAATCCTCACCCCGAGTGCGTCTTGTCCAGAGAAGTTAGCTGATGCCAACTTAACTGCTAGTTAGCTAATGCTAACTTAACTCCTAGTTAGCTAATGCTAACTTAACTGCTCGTTAGCTAATGCTAACTTAACTCCTAGTTAGCTAATGCTAACTTAACTGCTCGTTAGCTAATGCCAACTTAACTCAACTCCTAGTTAGCTAATGCTAACTTAACTGCTAGTTAGCTAATGCTAACTTAACTTAACTCCTAGTTAGCTAATGCTAACTTAACTGCTCGTTAGCTAATGCTAACTTAACTCCTAGTTAGCTAATGCTAACTTAACTGCTCGTTAGCTAATGCCAACTTAACTCAACTCCTAGTTAGCTAATGCTAACTTAACTGCTCGTTAGCTAATGCCAACTTAACTCAACTCCTAGTTAGCTAATGCTAACTTAACTGCTCGTTAGCTAATGCCAACTTAACTCAACTCCTAGTTAGCTAATGCTAACTTAACTGCTAGTTAGCTAATGCTAAATTAACTCCTAGTTAGCTAATGCTAACTTAACTGCTCGTTAGCCAATGCCAACTTAACTCCTAGTTAGCTAATGCTTCTGCATCAGACTACCCAAGCATCTCCAACCATGCGATTGAGCAACTTCTTCTTTTCCCCACTACCTGCCTGTGCGAGTTGGCGTTCTCTGCTCTGGTTCACATGAAGAACAACAGGCAAAATATTTACAATAGCACAAGTTTCAATGCTGATTGCTGAAATGTTACATTTATAATTTGTAGTTTAGGACCATGGACAATGCAGCTTCTTTGTTGCTGCTTTGATGAAGCCTAATTTGATAGTTTCAAATTAATTTTTGAAATATTTCGTTAATAAATATTTCATGAGTAATATAGTTGTATTTGTCACATTTTATTTGGCATTGGTAAATAATTATGCACATTTACAGATATTTTACATGATATGAGTGATAACACATGTTATAAGGTCTATTTGGCGCTATAGGTGTGCCTTGAGATTTTTACTTGTCCTTTTGTGTGCCTTGGGCACAAAAAGCTTGGGAACCACTGGTGCAGATGACTGCGGTGGAACGGATCTTTGGCTGGTGTTACACTCTTTACGTCAACACCTGTGACACACACACACAGTTAGAACCCGCCTGTGGTTTTGCTCCTTACCTTTCTTGCCTTTCTGGGTGTGAGTAGTGCCTGTGGTGGGGATCTCCGTTCTCCTGCCATCCTCCCCCACCTGAAGAGTTAGAGTCCCTGCGAGGCTGGATAGGAGGACTGCCTCTTCGTAGGGAGTTGGAGCAAGTAACAGACATGTCGTCAAACTCATCCAGCAGCCATGTTAAAGAGCCGTCCACTCCCAGCTTGCTGCCACGTACGATTGTCTGGAGATTTTGAACAAACATAACAAATCCGATCAAAGCTTGTATTCTCAATCAGTGGCTGTTAAAACCCACGATCTATCAATTTAAAATATGGGTGTGGGACTAAGACTGGGGATGGCTAAGGTTAGAATTAAGGAATTAAGTTGTTCTATATTCTAAATGTATCGCATATCGAAACATATCTCAATATTTTTGGGCTAAATCACTGTTCAAGTGTTACATTTAACCCAGTGATACATTAATGACACCAGTGGGATTCGTTTTCTGGTTACATTTCAACTTTTATTTGACATGCAGAGTTTGTGCTGACCTCAGATTGGCTTTAACTGTGTTGCTCTTCACATTTTGCACTTTATTTGAGCTGATACCATAATTCCAAAACCTCATAATGTTCAGTTTCTTATCCCCTTGCATTGCCTTTCAGGCAATACTGCGCTAAGAATACAGAGGTGCTGAGGTCCACATCAAACAGACGTGGCCTCAGTATGAAATGCAACATCGCGTTGAAAATATGCATCACAAGAAGTACAAATCATCAGTTATCTTTGGTTTTCAAGACAGCCGTCACACCCCGTTCAAACATAAACTAATGACTTAGCTCTTAGCATTTATTTACAGGTGGCTGCAAAGCATGCCACGACCAACTTTATTCCACCAGGGGCTGAAAATCTCTCAGAATAAACATGCAACGGATAAAAAAAAAAAAAGCTATTGATGCTAACCGTCTCGTATCGTTTGTCAGATAATCTCAAAACATAAATTAGAAGTGCTTAAAAGACATCCAGCTGAACATCAGAGTTATATAACGTTCTGATATGAAACAACCTTTGTGTATTTCAAAGCATTTAATTTCATTTGGGTGGAATAAACCGAAACTTATATTGAGTTCACATCAGCTTATCTTTTAGTATGAAATAAGAAACTACTTGACTTGTTCAGGACTTTTTTTTCGGTTTTAGACACAATATTGGTTCAGTGTTAATTAGTTTAAGACAGAACTTCTACAAAATATTCCATCTGAGACAGAAATATGACTCATTACCACACTGAGTAACAGCAGCAGCATCCTTTCAGTATCACTAATCATCTACATTTAAATCCTAATATCATGATTTTTGCTCCTCCCACCTTTCGTGGCTCTACAGTAGTGATGACAGTGGCGTCGATGAAAGGTTTGGGCCTCTTGGCCGTGTCTTCGATGAGCGATTGCCATTGTCGCGGCAACCCGACAAACTTCTGCTCCTGCTCGTCAAAGTCTGTGTGCACGCGGTGCTCGAAATTAGACGGAGCCGAGATCTGGATGCGAGATTTCTTCTTCTTGGTGAACATGACGGCGGTTGGGGCAGCTGCAGCTCAGCATCAGATCTGCACGGAGGAAATAAAAGAGGAGGGGGAGCATTAAAAAAAAATGAGGAAAAAGGTGCGGATGTAGAGGTTTTAACACGTGTAGCGAACGTGCACGAGCTTAAACACAAGGACATGGATCAAAATCAGAAAACAACTCCATCAAATTGTAGATTAGAGTTATCGCAGAATGAATTCTGGATTTGGTTTCTTACAAAACTCAATCAACTATTGGGACTAAGTACAGTTATTTAAGCTTATTTAACACATACTGTATTCTCTGTAAATGCAACAAAGACACTGGTGAAAGTCATTTGTAACACTCGTATTACTACAATAAAGACGACTTGTGTGTACGCTGGTTTAAATTAACGACATGTAAACTGATTTATTTCGACTCACTGACCATTAACGGGCCTATTGACATTAAACAAGCAGCGACCTTTAGCTGAAGGTCACCAGTCAGCTCATCTACTGCTGGACCACGGTATGAACAATAAAACAATTGCTCTGCACTCTGCAGCTTTGCCTAATGCGAACCACATGACGACTCTGGACAGGATTAATGGGGAGGAACATATCCAGTGAGCCATTTCTGCTGCTTTTCTTACAGTCTGAACCACATCCGTGATCCCAGCTCAGGTATCGCTCTGACTTTTGTTACAAAAGCCGTGCATGCAAACAAGGAGGCATACTGTCAGATAAAACAGACACATATTCTAATCTGTATCTTTATTTAGCGCCCGAGAGTGCCAGAGTGGCCGCTGAGAGCTTTTCCCAGGCCTGCTATCTACGGTGGCATTTTCTCTTGAAGACGTATGTGATGGTCGTGATAGAGTCGGCGGGAGCCAGGGTGTGGTGCTGTTCCTCTGGTTGGGACCCAAAGAACCCACCACACCCAGCTCCCAACATAAGCAACAGTGTTAAGATCAGGACTTGGAGAGTGCATTCCTCCGCAAAGCCAAAGCCTCACACTTTTAAAGAAAAACCTTTGGATCTGTAACAACAATGTCATGGCTTCTCTCCACAAAGTTTCAAGAAGCTCGGGGCTCTAGTTTTTACACCATCAGACGATCAACAAAGTCCAGCCTCAGGTGCTTTCCTTGGCAGAGGATTAATTACAGACGTATAAAGACGTGACAGCCCAGTAGGTCATCACTCTGCCAGTAAACACAGATGCTTGTCCGACCTGTGACCATCAAATTTACACGCACATTACACATTTTTTGGAGTTTGTCATGAAATCTGCGTTTAGTCATGAAAATATAGATTCGATTTATTTTTCTTCGAACATGTATAAAACAGAAAATGTATGTAAGTATCTGTACATACAAAAGATAGAAAAAAGAAAGAAAATAAAAAAATTCAATCACAAAGTGCTCATACAAAACAACCACACATTGTTCGAAAAAAAAAAAAAAAAAAAAAAAAAAAAAAGGAATGGGAAGAATTACAATACTTTTTTTTTTTTTAGTTTCCCACCCCTTTTTAACTACTCTTCAGTTTACAAATACCCTAACTACAAAATAAATATATAAATAAATAAATATCATATACTAATTAAATTACAATATAACAATTAACCCTATTCTATTCATATATTTCATCACATCCCTCATCGTCCTCCGTCAATATACTTCCTCTTCCATGTACTTGTTTAAATATATATATATATATATATATATATATATATAGTTTTTTTTAGATCAAGATAGATGAATTATCAAAAAAAAGAAGGCATGTTTTGTCAGTTAAAGCTCTTAGAAGGAAAGACGATCAGTATCAGCCACAGTGATAATCAGAGTCATGAAAACTGCAGTAGGTGCATCTCTACATTTAAAAAGAATTTTTAAATAAAATCCACAGCTTACCACATTCTCTGAAATGCTAAAATCATAAACAGTGTATTAATATTTAAAGCAACTTCCTTCATAGTGTAGTGAAGGAGACTCCCACGCAGTGAAAAGAAGTCAGCTTTAATAGAAGTAGATGGTAAATGACCTTAAATATTTCCCTAATGAGTTTACGGTCTGGACTGGTTGTTTCACCATGTTCATACAATTTAATGTTCGTTTTGTTGAGTAATACCATCATCAAAGCATCTAGTTTCAAAAGACCAGGATGGTTAACGGTCAAAAATACGAAGAAAAAGGTTTAAAAACAGTCCGTGTATACAGAGGAAATAGTGTTTATATGAACATAACTGATTTTCTTGCTGATTCTGGTTTCTAATATCTTTAAACGTCTAACCGGCTAAATCTGGATTTCCCTGTAAAAAACTACAGCTGATAACACACAAAACTATTCTTGTAATTTGTTTTGTTTTAAGTGTATTAATTATTTTCCAGACTACAGGGAAAACAAAGCGTTCCCTCTTATTGGACTGTTATATTTGTACAAATCATGTCCTAATATCCTATTTGTTTAAAAAAAAACATCATGTAAAGTTTCTTTTTATCTGCACTTTTGTAAATGAAAACAAGATCAATAGCTAAAAAAAAAAAAGTTATAAAACTAGATTCCTCAGAGCCTGATCTGCCGGTCACTGTGCACAGCTTGTCAAGTTGAAAATCGACAATTTGCGGTCACCTGTCATGCAATCCCGAATGCAACTGTGTCATACAAGTGAGAAAAATCATTACAACTATCAGCTGTTGTGGTTTTATGATATGAAGACGTGCAGATGAGGAAAAAAAATATTGAAAAAACACACTGATTTGGTCAAACTGGTGATCAAAAGCAGAACCAAGCTATGCAGCTGTCCAGAGAGGTCAAGATGACAGGTGGAGCAAAGAAGAAAAACAGGAAAAAGTTCAAATCAAGGCACTGAAAAAGATGGAGGGACGATCTGGGTGGGGTCATGCTTTACAGACTGTTAATAAAGTCTTTCACAGCAGTGAGCGTTTGAAGCTAATCGAGACCCGCCCAGAAACACGCTGAGAAACCCGAGGTTTACAGCCAGAGACGCAGAACTTCGACACAAACACCCGTCAGCAAAAACTACAAAGACACCAACATGAACTGAAGCCAGTCCACTTCTAAATGCACTCAGTAAAGGCTCAACACAAATTAAACTGCTCAAGACAAAAGAAAACAACACCGCGGGGCGTGGCGGCGTGCTCAGTGCACACATTTACAGTTACCAGATTCTCTCGTAAACGGCCGTCTCTCTTCGTTTTAATGAAGACACCCAACAGAATCATAAATCTGTGAAACTGCATTACATCAACCTTTTACAATTCGCCAAATGTTGCAATCGCTGTAATCCTAAAATGTTTGAAAAACAAACCTCAGATTCTGCAGTTTGAGCTCAAAGTTTTACATACGATCATCTGCAGCAGCTATGCTAAATAAAGTCTACATAAAAACATGGCTTCCCTTATTTTTCCTGACAAAAACAGCATTCATCTGAACCAGGACACCCACTTTGTTTCACTCCCGTTAACGGGACCATCTCATATTGACAAGTTTACAACTCTGGTGTCACATAACTCATGGTGGAAGCCTGTCATTAGTGTACGGCTGAGGCTCCAATACAGTGAATGAATGGATCCAAGCGTGGGACACAAAAACTACTGGCTTTAGGGAGCATGAAATGAATAAAGACTGAGGAGATGGAAGGGAAAGAAATGTGAGCACAATTCAAACCCTAAAGCAAGGAGAATAATGTGGGACGGAGGGGGGTTTAAGTATTTAACAAACTTAAACCCAAAGCAAAAATCATTTCACGGGTGGAGAGAAACACAGCCGAGTGGGCTACAAGCCAACATTAGTACTCACATTAAAATTAAAACAAACTTTAAGAGGAAAAACACGTCATTTAGTTCAAATCTGCATCATCAGAAACTGAATAACTCACAGACAGTAACAGTAATCCTTCAAACAGTGTTGGCAGAGCTTTAATAAAGACCACACAACCACAACAAAAGCAATATTCTTATTAATAAAATAAACTTTTTATATTAGACGTTTGGTTACTTATGACTGTTTACAAACATATTCTTCATATGTAGCGGGCATAAAAATATCCAAAAGTACATTTAAAAAACAATTTGAACATTAGGGGCAGTTAGCTAAAGTAGTCGATTGTCCTTTGATGACACAGGACATCACATATTCACAGATGAGCTCTTAAATCAAAGATCGATGAGCATTTAAAACCCTGAGAAACGACTTTGGCAAATGTGGAAACATCTGAAAGTCTGAGCCAGAAGACTGAGGGTGAAAAACAGGATTTTTCTGCCGCTGTCCTGAGCCAAGAAATGATAAGATTTAAAGTAATGACAAACAGCAAGCTGATGACAAAGTAGGAAGTGACCAGCACGGCTTTTTCAGGGCTGATACCAATTATTAGTCATCAAGGAGACCGGTGGCCAGTGTGAAAAATTATGGACGAATTTTCCTCCCGTTTAATTTATACATGAATACCAAAGGTGACTTCTTAAGATTTCTACAGTTTCTCAGTAAAACTGGTTCGTCATCACAGAAAAAGACGATAATACTGCAGTGTTTATTGTAACTTTGCCTAAATCTGTTATCTTACGTTCCAAAAACAGTTCGCTGAAGCCGTTTCAGACGTTTCTGCGATGGTGCGGTACAACCTGAGCAGGATGGACTCAGATAGAAACCACAGAACAGTGACCACAGATCACAGGAAGTGGCGGCTGCTGCAGAGATGAAGAAGTGCATTTTCCTTTTAAATGAGTCTGTCCCAACGTTTGACTATCAACATTTATCATCTCACAAAAACGGACAAGATTGTTCAATAATTAAAATGTGCGCTCTGCCACTGCAGCATTAAGCTAAAGCTAATCCAGCGCCCCCCTGTTGATCACATGCCTGCGTGTACCAATCACAGCTGTTTCAGAACAGAGCAACTAGAAGTTTCCAGGAATAAGTTTGGACGATTTAGAGAGATAAACAAGAACAGAGTGCAGAGCGTGGAAATAAAGAAATGAGACGCCTGAACCAGCGGAGGGAGGAGAGCTTGACCATCATCATTTGTTTGGAAAATGCTCTGGATTTAGGGGGGCAAGTTCAAGGCATGTCCGACTGGGAATGGGACCCCGAGGCAGACTCACTGGAGGGATTTCATGTCCCTTCTGACCTGGGAACGCCCTGGGATCCCTCGGGATGTGCGGGTTTCTCTGCTGAACCCGTTGGATCTGCAACATGACCTCGGATAAGTGGAAGATGATGGACGGATGGATGCTAACCAACACCACATCATATGCAAAGAGCGCTGTAAGGGTCGAGTCTGCGCTGCAAAGCAACAAAACAAACTTATCTAACAACAGCGATAAGTGATGTAAAAAGATGTCAAATCCATCTAACTTATACACACACATCTATGGAAATAGATGTGTGTGTTTAAGTTATAAAAACTGATGTCTCATGTAATCTAACAACAACAAATGCAATAATATTACAATTATAGGTTTCAATTCACCATACACCTGTTGTTTATTACTTTCTTATATTGCTTGTTTTACACTCTTATTTCTCTGTACATGTGTCTCTTTATGCTGCTGTTCACTATAACAAATCTAAATCCACGTACCTCATGTACACCTAAAACAAAAAGTAATAAATAAAGTAGAACATTTGGATATTTTCCAGTATCAGAATAGTCACCGACACCTGTTAGTGAAGCACGTAAACCCACATAATTATTGAACTTCCGTGTTAAAAAGTGCATTTGTTTCACATATAAAGCTCAAAGTTTAAAACCAAGAGGAAAAAGGTCCACTGGTTTCCAAAAGAAATGAAATGATCTTCTGTTAAGGGAACGCAGCTTCAGAAAGATTGATCTTTGAGTGGACCGTCAAACAGTGATTACAGTAGCTCACTCTGCCCACAATCCCCCTCAATCTGTCTCCCTGCTCCTCTTTTCCATCCGATTGTTTCCAAACCTCCTCCCACATTTCCCGTCGGCCTCCTAAATCCAACCTCTCCCTCCTTGCGTTGCTCCACTGCCGCCCATGTATGCCTGAATGAACAGTGAGAAAGCCTGTCTGCTCGGTGGGCAGGAGCCCGCTGATGAGCTCTGGCTGAGGCTGCTGTCTTCTGGCCTGATTCAAGTGTTGTATATGGGTGGTCTGCACCCCGAGAGTCACCATTCATCATTGTAATGATTGATAGGGGCTGTTTTTGATTCTAGCATTTGATGCAAGTCAACTTCATTTATCACGCACTACCTTTCCCGTTCAGTTCCACCTAAACGCTGGCATCTTCTTGGTCCAGCCTTGGTCAGGAGGCCATTCATCAAACACAGATTGGCTCTGGATTTGGGCTAAATCTGTGTCACCGAGTTATTTCAAGGAACAGAAGACAGTAAAAGTAAAAAGAAACAAATGTAGGTAAACAAATGCTTAAACCTGGACTTTATTTACTACCTAAAGCGCTCAGAGTAGTCAATAGAACTGGTATCAGTTTTATAATGAGAATAATTTCATATTTTTTACACATAATAATATTTAAAATACTAATTGATGCTTAAATGCTTCATTGATTTCAGTTCTGAACTAATTTAAACATCTAAAAGTAAACATTGTAACATGTGAAGTCATTAAGAAACAACCTTGTTGCCACTTAAACACAAATATCTGACTTTGTAAAGTCCATTTGAATGCACCGTGAGGTCTGAAAACACAAATATTTGTTTTATAGTGATGTAGATTTTAGATTTTACAAATAGGACTTCAGTGTCCCATGAAGTCTTTTGGTGTACGGTGACATTTTAGTTGATTTTCTAACATATAAACTTATTTTAGCACGTAATCAACACGGGTGAAATGTTGATTAATTATATCTGACCGAGCCAGGAAATCTTTCTAACAAAATGCATCATCAATAAAGGGATGTTAGCACCAATCATTCTTATTTAAATAAACATCTTATCGCATTTAAAACTAATGATGCTACTGTCTGAAAACGCCTCTTCGGGTGAAGCTAATGATTTTCTGTCTGCAGCTCCATTGATGGATACCTGGCATGACCATCTCTCTAAGAACAATAACAACAACAGTTGAGGGTTGAGTAAGCAGACATCAACAAACTTAAAAACACATAAACCTGTTCGTGTGCAGCTGAGCAATATCAAAATACACTGGAAGTGAAAGTTAAATCTGTCAGGATCATCGGGTTTAGCTCATATTGAGCAGATATTCCCTTTAATATAAAAACAAATTAATACAAAGACTTTCATTATGACTCGAGCAGCCATTTCTCTTTCTGCTAAATATTCAGTTTAATTCAATTCAGCTTTTTTTCTCAAGGATCTCAAGGCACTTAAAAGATTCAAGCAGGTCATAATCCAATCAAATCAGATTCTTTAAGATTAGAATTAGTCTAATTCACACAATGCAAATTTGAAAAAGTTGCCAAACTGAAGAGACACTGCATCAAAACTTCTCTTTGATTCAATACCTCGTATGTCCTGAGCGTGTGGAAAAAAAACCAAGAAGGGGGTGATTGTCTGAGTCTTATCGCTAACCTAAAACATGTTTTTGGAAATCAAATCAAATTTATTTGTATAGCACATTTCATTTACAAACAATTCAAAGTGCTTTACATAAAATAAAAGCATTGCAGCAGGGAGTGGAAGAAGCATTAAAAATACATAAAAGAATATGAAGAGAAACAAATAAAATAATTTAAATGAATTTAAAAACAAGAAACAGTCCAGATAAATTAAAAGATATCGTGCAGATTTCATGCATAGACACATGAGAAAAGCAATGTTTTTAACCTGGATTTAAAAATGTCACCATTTTGTGAAAGTTTAATCTCCACTGGCAGTTTGTTCCACTTGTTTGCAGCATAACAGCTAAATGCTGCTTCTCCATGTTTAGTCTGGACTCTGGACTGGACCAGCTGACCTGAGTCCTTGGATGTAAGAAATTGTGAATAAGTTTAATTAAAGAGCTGCAACGACAGATAAACTCATGCTGACCACATGTCCAGAATTAAGGCATCAAACGGTCTCTAAATGATGACCGGTAGGCACAGAAAACAAGAAGTTGTCACAGAAAGTTAAACCTTTGTGTGCCATTGTTTTTATAATCTGTCAATGTTAGTTAGCACATGGTTTCTTTTTTTATATATATATATATATTCTATGTGCTACAAAACTGCTAGATCCGGTGCATTTACTTGACAGACCGTTGTAGTCAAGTAAATAAACCCAAACTGTTCAATGAGAGGCAACAGCGACACAGAAACACTAACATTAGCTTGCTGCTGCTGAATCAGAGGTGATAATTAATAGCCTGTTCTCTTGGTGCTGCAAACACACAGGACAGCACCTCTCTCCCAGCGTTTCCCAGATTTATAAAGTGCTGTGCAAACAAACTGCACACAGGCTGACCTTGGAGCTCTGAGTGCTCCAACTACCACCAGTTTGCTCACAACACCAACAGAGGGAACTTGTTTACATACAACTGTCCTCTAAAATTATATAAAAAAACCCGGGTTAAACTCAAGTTCTACCTACCAGGTGACAGGCAACAATAGACCTCTATTATCTACTTAGAGCCCGTGCAAATATTATTTAACTAGGGACTGAATGAGCAGGAAGTTAACAGACATCATCAACCCCCATTCTGTGCACACATGAAACCAGAAGCCACTTGTGTTGAATGGTATTAAATTAACTTTCTGCACAGAAGAGCAGGAAAACCCATCTTCCAAGTAAGTTTAAACACAGCGGACAGCACAAATTACCATCACCCCTCCCAGATCTCTCCATGTGTCACCAACACTTGTGCAAAGAAAGCCAGATGACAGGATGGGGGAGTCCAACAGCTGCCTTGACAGTCACTGATATAAGCAACAGGTTTCAGAGACCCCCCTCACTCTGAGCAAACAATAAAGTTATTATTCCTTTTCTCTGACTCACAGTTAATCCACGCAGTGAGTTTTTAAACAACGGAGGTTTTTGTTGTGGCCACAGCTCGGTCCCAACAAACCCCGTGGGAAGTTGCACCGTCCACGTACAACTCTTAACTCGCTTTCCACACGACTAAAAGGTCGGGAGTACTCACTTCTAACCGCAGGCACTTCTTCAGCCAGCGGCGACGCACAATCCACCTGATCTCATGTCGGAAACGCAGCGGAGGGACGAGGAGGGAGGAGAGACAGGACTCCCTGCAGCAACAAAGTTGTTTCCGTGGAAAAATTAAACTCTGTTCAACCTTTACTCTGTTCTCGTCTTTACAGACCAACGTGACACGGACACGGATGTAAAGAACCAACGACAGCGAAAGATAAACACCGAGGACACGGACCAGTGCCGCGGCTTTGAGCTTGTAAATATGAAGTGTGTCGCATTCCTATGGTTTCAGCAAAGCGCGGCCCGGTTTCATGACGTCACCGACACACGCGCGCGCACACCCAGACACAGATTAAAGCTGCAGTCTGCAACTCTTTTTCAAGCATAATGCCTGGAACTGTCCGGGGATTCTGAAAGTAGTACATTAAATACCCCAATACAAAAAAAAAATGAGTTCTCTAGGTCCCCTATATGTCCCGCTAGGTCCCTCCAAAGCCAGCAGGTTTGTTTACAAAATTGCAGACCGGACCGGTAAAAGGTAACCAATCAGGTTTACAAGCTGGGCTCTGCTGCCTGTCAATCACCGATTGTGCACGCGCGATACAAGGTAGGCTCGTCCCCACGCTTATTTATCTAGACTATTGAACTTCATTACGGGCTAGTCTACTTACTGTGTCTTCCATGATCGCAAATGACAGGTGAGTTGGTGAATGAGGAGTCGTGTACGGGCATCTGGCGTGCACATAGACGTGCATGAGTTCTCATGTGTTTTGATGGGGCGGGACAAGAAGGTGAATAACTTTTTATTTTTCGGTTAAACATTTCTTGCATTTTGCGACTACGGAGGTCACCGTTTTCAACTTCAAGCGTTCTGATAGATCATGTAAACTCTTAAAATGCCAAACATTAGGACTTTACGTATGACAACAACAAATCTTGCAGACTGCAGCTTTAAGCACGGGTCTATTCACAGCGATTTATGTCGTATCAACCGCGGGTCATAAAATCAGACAAAGTCACGCCTTTCCTTCTCGTCTTCCTTCCTGCCGTCGCAGGTGTGTTGTTACCTGCGCAGTCACGTGACTACTGGACTTCCTGTTGCCAGCTTTATTTGAAGCCTGCAACTATAATCTATATTTTAAAAACAAACAAAAAAACATACACATTTAATAGGTATAATCTAATAAAGGGTATATCTAAATGTTTTAACTGTTTGTCCTGCTAACAGCCCAAAAACTGCAGGCGATACATGCAGCAGAACAGAAGAAAAACGACATATTCTCTCTATTTTTATGGTGTAATAGAAGTCAAAGCTGGTCCATTAAAGCAGGAACACCATCTTATTACATAAACTGTATTTTCATGATAAAATGGCAAAGCATAGTCTTTTTTTGGGGGGGTTAAAAAAAAACTGATGATTTAGTCTGAAAAACACATATTTAAAGCCCATGGTGATGTCTTTACTTTATGTCCTGCAACAGGGGATACAGAAAAACCAAAAAACAACGTATTCTTCCTTTTTTTCAATGTATACTACAAGTTAAAGTTAGTCCAATAAAGCAGACACACCATCTTATTACATATACTGAATTTTTATGATAAAATAGCTAACCAAAGTTTTGTTTTCTGGGTTAAAAAAAAAGTCACGATTTAGTCAGAAAAACACTAATTTAAAGCCCACGGCTTTACTATATGTGCTGCTGACAGCCCATAAACTACAGGCGATATAAGCACCAAAAAAATATGAGCTAATAAAAATAAAGGCAGACAAGCTATTACTACATTTATTCTACATCTACGTGGTGCTGATAACAACATATGAATGCCCCAGGTTTAAATAATAATGTGCACAGAGAGCGATCATTTACTCTCTGAACCATCAAGTGTGACACGTTCATTTCACCTCCAGTCAGTCATTTATGTTAATGCGAGGGTTGTGTATTCCTGCCAATATGACTCACTCTCGCACAACAAGCTCTGACAGTACGACTGAAATTAGGTCGTTTGTCTGATCAGGACGTGTTGCTGTGAAATACCATGCCTGCCCGCTAATATAAACAGATCTGTCACCAAACTGATAGTGAGTCAAGGCCAAATAACTAAACACAGTATCAGAAATGTGGCCAATGTTTCCCAAGGAGCCGTGTTGGCTCTGTCTGTTTTAATCACACTGGGAAAATTTATGTTATGAGGAAAAAAAACTTAAATTTAACAGCATAAAGACTTGCTTACTTTGTAATTAACCTTAATTTCTAGAGAGATATACACGTTTTTAAAAATGACTTCTTAAATAATAGAAGATGTTTTAGGCTAACGTATGGGAATGGTTAACTGAAAGATTCTAAAATCTTTTTCAATCTTCATCAGATAACAATAATCTAACATCTAAAGGATGAGATCAGTGTTATAAAAACAGCTCCTGAGCTAAATCAGCCCTAACAGATCATAAAGTGTCAGCCTCAATAAGGAAAAGGCCTGCTGAGATTTCTTTGAGTGTAAAAATACAGGAGGACGTGGTCGACTCAACACATCAGAGCCAATCACGAGGCTAAGTTCAAACAAAGCATGCAGTGTTGCAGCCAATCAGGGCCAACTTCCAAAGGCAGGTTGTGGAATGTGGAGAGGTCAATGATAAAGACGGCGGTGTAACGACACACAGCGTAGCTCACACACACGTATTTCCCAACAAAAACACACAATGAACGGGAGAAATTTTGACTCTGAACAGGCCCAAAGGGGACCGGCGCTGGCTCTGAATGTTCTGGCTGATTCAGAGAAATATTTCTGACGAGTCAGGATGGAGTTCACGAGCAAACCAACGGCACAACTTTCAGGATGAACGGGACGGCGTTAAGGTCACCTCACATAAACATACGGAGCCCCCTCAGGGCCACAATGTTTGTTCATTTTAAACAAATTTGAAAATCAAAAAAATAAGAAGTGCAACAAAAGTTATATCGGTTTGGATTTAAGTTTAATACATTTGAGCAAATATACGTCTTATATCTCGTGTTTAACCATTACAGGCAGCGGTAAATGATAGAACCACCAGCCGAGACAAAGCTGTGGTCGCCGGGGTACACCAGGCGGTCACAGTGGGCTGCACATCTGGATATTTGGAGTGTTCTTGTCGCATACTGAGAGAGGCCCCAGTTAAACACAGGTCAGATGACCGGGAAGTTGCCATGTTGACGTGAACCCCTGTGTGGGGAACTTTGTTGGCGTGGGAGATGTCCACTTCTAAAGCGTGCCTGACAATAACTGATCAATTTGGCAGCATTTATCGCTCTCAGACGGCGCAAATAACCAAACTGTGTCAGCGCCACATGTTCGCTGGGATTCACGTTAACAGCGTGTACAAAAAGATGGGTCAAACAAGTTGCTGAAGTTCCCACGTTTCCCGAAGGCAACGCAATAGAGCGAGCCCCGTTGAGCTGAGGCTGAGAGTTACCATGACGATGACGAAAAAAAAAAAAAAAAAAAAGACGCTTCAATTGGACCGTGTCATGTCCACCGTCTGCGCAGCGGTCGTTTAAAAACGCAGATGTGGCTAAAAGCTGCTTATCGGTCGACTTTGTTGTTGTTAGAAATTCTCACCAGGTGCATGATGGGAAATAACCTCAGAAAAATCAAGTGGTGGTCTTAAAAATAGTGACCCTGCAAGCTCTCGAGTCTTTGCAAAATCTTTGGTCTGTGACTTGTGATGCAAATTTCAGATGAAATGACAAAACACCCATAATAGTCACATAGAAATGCTGCTAGTTTATCATCATGATAGAAGAATTATAATACTTGGGCTAATTATTGATAAAAAAGCTAGTCGGTTATTCATTTAAAACTACTGCAATATGCCACGTGTCCAAAGAGGTTTCTCACACATTTTCTTGCCAAAAGACTATTTTATCAAACAAATTCAGAGCTGATAATGTTGCAACATGAAGAATGTTATTCATTAACAGAGAAAACCACCAACAAATCATCAGTTTAACTGATTTAAATGCATGTTACAGCTTTCTGGATCACGTTGAAACAAGTAAAATCACGTTTTATCTGACTTTACTCATAAGTAATCTTTAAAGTTTTAAACTTTAAATCAAGAATAAACAGCTGTAAGCCATTAGGATGTGCTGATATCACATTTAAACCCCAGTCAGCTTTACTTTGTGCTCAGCTACTCATCAAAAGCTGTTGTGTCCCAAAAAACAAGCAGCTTTCACGCAGTGTCTGGTTAAACATGGTGGCATCCTGTAAAACATGTGACTCACAGCAGCACCGTCATTACATAATGATGTCATGTTGTCAAAAACAGAAGTAATGCGCTCACATCCCCTCTAGGTAGTGAAGCCGGTCATCAAGGGGTTTAAATGATGGTTTATGATGCAGTCGTGTCACATTCAGCAGGTTAATGTGACTCAGCGGAGGGAAGAATATGAGCTAAAAATCAGTCACATGCTGGTAAATACGGGCCGTTTATCGCTGCATTGTGACAACAATTATACAAAGTTTGGACATTTCACAGCTAAAAGCTTTCTCAGAAGCGTAGAGTAGTGAAAGACAGCGGATCCAATCCTGAGAAACAATACAGCGCCTGGTATTAACAGACTGAGTCCTACCTGCGTTATCCAGAATATTCCAGCTGCTGTGGTGCAAAAACTCATTGCAACAGCAGCACAACTGAGACGACACACTGCCACCATCCAGAAGTCTCTGTATTGTTGTTGTTAAACCACTATATACAGTAACCGGGAACCTGCAGGTCCAAGCATGATTTTTAGCTTAGGCTGAAGAAACCACATCAGCATACACAAGAACAAAGCTCCCATCTCTGTTCTTTTGGGAAATAAAGTCACTTTGTTTTCACATTTAATTATTTTGGGCCATCAAAACTTCATTAAGCCCCTATTTCTATGACTAAATTTAAGTTGTTTTTTTTTAAGGCTGGTCATCATCTGAACTGGTTAAATGAAATGTTTCATCCCTGCATATCAACTTCCTACGACTTGCATCAGTCTTTAGGTGCTTAAACTCAGACTGGGTGGTTGAAAGAGCCTGTTATTGTTATGATATGGAATGTCTTTTTTTTTTTTTATTCTTGCCTCTGTTCCTGAGCACCTACGGGGATGTGTTGATGTTGGCTGCTGCTGTCATTCCAGAGAGGATTTTTCTTTTCCTCCGAGGCAATAAGCCTGGCCCTCTCCCTCACTGTTACACCGGAGAATCATAACACAGCGTCTGATGTGTGTTGTTTCTTCTTTTACCCCCCTATGCCTTCTCTGCCCCACCCAGGACTCACTTAATCCAGCTTATTCTGATCCTGCAGACACTTTTAACTTTTGGTTATTTTTTTCCTGAAGGGTTTGGGTGGTGCAGGCTCATTTTGACCGTTTGATGTCGTCGTTTTTGCAGGAAAATCCCAATAAGAACAGTTTGATGAACTTTCCCGACATGTTAGAAGTCAAACAATGAAAACAACAGTCTTACTCGGCACGTAAAAGCCGACAATGATCGGAAGAAAATTAATTTACAACAAGTTCTTTGTGCTTTCTTCCCTGAAACTTGTTTTTTTTGTCATCTCTAAAGTGATTTATGGCAGTCATGCTTTTTTCAATTGCAGTATTTGCTCCATAAATCTAAATATTTGGCTGTTAGAATGAGCTGAATCAAGCCGATAGCTCTGCACATTGCCTCCCCACTTCCCTTCCCAACAAACACATTCATCTCTGCTTTCACTCCTTCTTACTATCTCCCATATCACCCGTCTCCATCTCTCTGTTACACGTAGCCTAAGCCACACCTCAACACCCTCATTTTCAAGCCAATGCCATTTTTTTCTGTGAAACTTGATAACAAGAGAGATTCGAGACCTTTAACATCACCAAGCTTGCTCATCCAGTACAGCATTAACTCAACCAGCAAGGACACAAAAACCAAAATGATGGAGGTAAGATACAAGTTGTATAAATAAAAAAACGAGTCGTTTACATGATATAAAGTTAACTTTCCTTGAGTTAAATTACTTGCACCATCTGAGATACAGCTTTGCAACACTTGGGTAACTGGAGATTAACTTAAAAACAATAAACTGAGAAATAAAAACACATTTAATTACTTTTTAATCAAAGTTACAGTTCAACAGATTTTTTTCCTTCAACATCATAATCTCATATCTGATAATGAGCATCCAATAAAAATTATCACTAAAAATTGGATGTAATTGGTCTACTGTAAGTTTTGCAGCCCAACTTAAAATGAAATGCCTCAAAACTTAAGTTTTACTAAAGTTTGTGCGCTTTGTGACTAATTATAACTGAAAATCAGATCATTAAGTATTATATATACCATTCAAGTAGCTTAAAGATGATGTCTGTGCAGTGAATCGTGCCATAATCTCCCACACAGAAGGCTAGAAGAGCAGAATATTTTCAACCTTTTCTCTGCTCCTGTGCTTGTAAACCGTCACGTTCTCTGTTTAGAGAATCAGAAACTTTCCCCGAGCGGACGCGCTAATGCTAAAAGCTACTCAGAACGGAGTTGATTTAAAAAGCTCGGTCTAAAACAACTTAAACCTAAAAAGTTTCAGAGTAGTGAGAGCGAACATTATATTTGCACCTGATCACTTCTGCATTAAGACAGCAGTTAATTAATCCATGGATTTCTTTTATTCTTTTTTAGATTAATCTTAATTTTTTTGGGACTAATCTTGTCCTTTAAACATCAGACTGTCTTAAATTTAAAATAGAATCAAATCCAACTGTAAAGCTAAAAGAAAAGAGAGAATATTGCTGAGGTTTATTGGTGGAGGGCGACTGAGTTTTTTTGATCATGAAGACCTATACAGGTGCAGATGGGAGGTCTGGAGCTACTCGTGCAGCTCCGTACAGTTTCTGTAAGTTATCAGGACTATTATTTTCTCTAAAGAGCTCATTGAGAAACTGTCTCTGTCTGTCATGTTGACTCAAGCTGAACTAAACATCCACACAGACTCAGTTTGGACTTTAGTGGTAAAAGTGTGCTGCTGTGAGCTGTATTTATGGCAGAAGACAAAACAGGAACATCACTATGAGACGGCCTGCAACATATAGCAACTGAAACACAATTAAAAGACAACTGAGCAAAAAAGCAGTAGTCTTTTACCAATCCATTTGCTAAAACAGAATTTGTTTTAAACACAATAGATAATCAGGAAATGGCGTCTGAGGCGCTGAAACCGTCTTTGTTTGAAAGAAAAACATCCCACACTCTGGAGGTTCTGCACAGGAGAAAGTGTAAACAGCTCGATATAGAAACTAAATTCATAGTAATACAGCTCTTGCTTCATTTTATTTAGGTTTGAGTTATTTTTAAAGATGTGCTCTTATGGTGTCACCATTGTGACGTGTATCATTTAGCTTAGCTCACATCTTTAGGAAAGCTTCAGATCCTCCCTGACTGCTTTCTTCTACAGGTAAGACGCTGACTATTCACAAGGACTTCAGACAAAACCACCTAACACACATCACACACCACTGACTTGCACTGCTTTCAGCCTCGAGCAGCCACCTTAGTACACTGATGTGAAAGCGGCTCGGAGCTCACAAAAGAAGTCTGAACGGCAGCTGTGTTTGCCTCTCTACACGAAGGACCTTTGGGTCAGCTAGCATCAAAGTAATGACAACATCCCTCCTGCCATCAGCTGTGCTCCCTGCTGGAGAAGTCTGTCAACAGTAACCCACAATTCCATGTTATCTCTATCTTCATGGCTCACTTTCCAGCTGAGATTACTATAAACACCCCTCATTCAAATCCAGGTTTCCAAAATCGGCTGACGATCAAGAACAAAACGCCTAAAATAATCTACTCTGATGGCCACTTTTACACTAAATCCTTAGTGTTGTTCACTTAGTTGTGCTTGATCCTGAATACGAATAATTCATGTAGAACTTGCAGAGAAATCTCAAAAAACACATATTTAAATGCCTCCGCTGTCCTCTGACACAACAATTAAAGTAAAGGTCTGGACAAATTTCTGTTTCATCATCAATTTAGGAGTTCAACTGCACCAGAACACCGGTCTTGGTAAATGACTTTAGCAGACATCACCAAAGAGGTTAAGGCACCTATCTTATATTTATAGAAGCTCGAAGCCAGCGACAGGTGTTATTTCAACCAAAGAAGTTGACAGTCGATGTCTTAAACTGGCAAAGCTTCATGCCTTTATTGTGTAATCTCAGTAAAGTGCCTGAAAATGAAAGAGAAAGATGTAGGAAACAGCTCCAGATGGATTTTTACCCTGAGATGCTGCTGCTTGCAGCCTGAGCTCAGCATGCTGAATTCTGCACCGTCACTTTAACTTATTTATACCATTGTACTGTCACTTTACTGCATCCTTGCACCTTCTGCACTGCTTATGTGTCTTACTCGGGCCTTACACCTATGTACATATTAATCATATTACAATACTGTCTACATGCAGCTCTTAGTACATGTTATCTAAATTCTCCACTCACTGTATCTGCATACCTCATATATATGCACTGTTTTAACAATGTACATATTTTTCATATATTTACAATAGCTATTTATTTCCAAACAGATTTCCACTGCACTAAATAATTGTGTATACTGCACTTCTGGTTATATGCTAACTGCATTTCATTGGCTCTGTACCTACATTCTGCACAATGACAATAAAGTTGAATCTGAATGGAGGAGGAAAACCAAGTATCGTTAAAGCTTTTGTCCATTTAGCCTCACAATCTCCCTGACAGAGGAACAAACGTCTTGTTGTACTTACATCTGAACTTTAAGGCTCTAAAAAGCCTCCAAGTTGTCCTTGAATGACTTTTTATAAAGCCAGGTTAAATAAAGAGAAAGCCTCTTTTGTTCAGATCTATGCACCCAACCACTTGTAAATTTGACCATCTGCATTTTGGTGAGTGTCTATTGACATATATTTCATGCATTTAGCAGCAAAGTCAAACACAATAACATTGTTTTGGTCACATTTTGGATTAAGACCAAATGAAAATGACAGATTTACAACTGGGAGGAAGCGATTTGTTGCACTGGAAGGACAAAGGGAGCAGACAAAAGCTCTAAAAGCATGAACTGAAAAGCAATAGTGGCATAAATTAACAGATTTTCAGACCTTGGTGTAGATGTTGCTGCTTAGGTATGGTGTATAATGTGTGAGAACAGTGACCCCTCCATGCAGCTCTGGCATCCCAGGAATGTGTGGTGTGCCCAGCACCAATCGCACAACCTTGCTGACACAAAATCTCCTTTCCACCCCCCGTGCAGCCATGAAAACCTCGAGGACAACACTTATACAGCATATATAACATTATCTTATGTTTTCAAAGGGGAAAAATATAAAAGGGCGAAAGGATATGGAGGAATTATTAGAGCAAAAATGTGGAGTCAAGAGGAAGAGGCGATTTAATCAAACCTCAGACAGACAATATCCTCTTTCCTTTAGTCAGTCCAGACTGTACGCGGCTCAGACACCCGATCCAAGCGCTGTTTCACAGGTGGAAACGGAAGTTTGACATGAGTCGTCACGGGGAAACGATTAAACTTTCAAATGAAGACAAGCTTTCCACATAAAAAAAATCTAATAAGAAAATTTTACCAGAACCAGCTTGTCTCTTGGATTTGTCATTAAGCTTCCCAGCGAGCTTAGAGGGTCTTAGCAAGGAAACACATCCTTCACGTAAAGTTAGCTTTGTTGTGTGTACACAGCTTTTATGTGTTTAAATTATTTTCACAAGTGACTCGCCGCCCTTTACCTTGGCCAGTCATAGCAAACAACAAACTTTACTCTTGGCTGTAAGGGATTATTCACATAACACACAGATAGACGAGGCTGATCTCATCTAAGAGCGAGGCTGGCTAAAACTGAGGACAGCTAACGTTAGCCACCGCTGTTAGCGACTCAACGGGGAGCAGAGCCGCGCCACCAGCTAGCGCTTTAAGTTCACGCTTTAAGTACACTTATTACAACCGAAGGCGCTTACTCACCCAGAAAGTCCCAGGAAAACTTTTTCTGCCGCCCCCAAGGGATGTTGGTAAACTTCCCTGAGCTTAGAAGAGCATGGGCGGGCTAACTTTGGGCAAACTGTATGACATTAGCCAAAGTATCACTTTCCCGGCGCCATGTTGAATAGGGAAAAGAGTACATCCGGGAAACTGGAGCCCAGCACCATGGAAACGGATCAGCAACGGGTGCTGAGAGTCTGATGGCCGCTTCAGAATTCAAGGGATTTTTGCGCATTTGTCATTTAATCTTCGATTGTTTTTACACAAACGTATTCGTGAGGTTTTATTTAGTCAAAATCTAAGATCTCTGAAGCATCCATCAGCTTTTTAGAGGGCCATTTTCAGGAAGTTTGACGTCAAAAGTGGCATCAGATGAAGCTTCACTAGTTCTCCTTTATCAGCCTCTTTATAATGGTGACTGGATTCCTTATTAAGGACTAAAGTACTGAATATAGAAGGGAACAAATAGTTGCAAACACATTATTTATAAATTATAAATCATACCTTCTCCGTTTTGTATGTTATCTAAGGCTAATGTAAAATCTGATCTGTCACTGCACTCAATCTTTATCACAAAACAGAAGCCAAACATGTGGAATTAACAAGAGACAAAACTTTTGGTTACAGTGTCTGCTAGTTCCCTAAACTGCTCAATAAAAAGATTTGTTATAAATGTTATCACTAGAAGCTAATCTGCTATCATTTTATCTCCAGCTAATTGTATTATTGTTTCATGAACCAAGGAAGGAAATAAGACAGAAACATTTGTATCATCAAGTCCAAACAAAAGGTAAAAAGGTAGACCCATAGACCCCATCGATTCAGAAAAGTGAGAATGAATGGAATTATTTGTTCTGAAGGAAATTGGGATGAAGGAGGCTCACACAGAAACCCAAGGGTTTAAGACCTGGGTCTTGGGTAAACTTTATGGGATCAGAGGACTCTGTTTAATCAAATCAATTTGTTATTAAGTCCCATGACGGAGGGGCCCCACCCAAACTGCGCGTTCCCACAGAAATACACTCAGCATGACTAACTGATTGCTAAAGCACAACAAAGAGATGTTATTTATCCACTGTTAAAGGCATTGATTAGTTCAAGATGACCAGATTGTGTATTTGATTTATTTTCTTTAAATTCGCTCACAATATTTGAAAACGTTGGGACTCTGGGTAAAATGTTCATTCAAAACAGAATGCAATGATTTGCAAATTTCATACTTTATTCACAACAGAAAATAGAAAACATTTCAAATGCAGGATGTGAGACGTTTGACTATGTATTGAAACATATTATCTCATCTTGAATTTGATGGCAGCAGCACGTCTCCCTTTTCCCACTGTGTAGTATCCCCTCCTCCTTTAACAACAGTCTGTAAACATCTGGGAACTGAGGAGACCAGTTGTTGGATCTTTAGGAGGGGAATGTTGTCCCATTCTTATCTGATAGATGATTCTAGCTGCTCGACAGTCCTGGGTCTTCTTTTTTTGTATTCTGTGTTTCATGATGCTCCAGATGTTTTCACTGGCAACTGATAATCTCATTGCTGAGTCATACAACTTGATATATTAGGAACGACATTGCCTGTTTCACTTCCAAAGGCAGCACGTTATTCCAGCAGTGTCTCTGCACAGTTTGAGTTACACAACACTGACACCTGGTGACAAAACACGTGTACTGCACCATGTGCCGATGCTCTTCAGTTTGTTCAAGTCTGTCGATAGATAGGAGAAAAAAAAAAGAACACTCTGTAGTTTAATGTTCATCCAGAAGGTTCAAATCCAGTCAAAGTCCACATATCAACCTGACTGAAATGCTATGGTGGGACCTTAAGAGAGCTGCTCATAAACCTGCTGAAGCAACGTTGGAAAGAAGAAAGTTCCTCCACAACCATGTGAGAGACACACAGAAAACCATCACTACAACTCATTGCTGCTAAAGATGGTTCTACAAGCTGATGGATCATGGGGTGTACTTATTTTTTCACACACTACTTCTGCTTTTTATCCTAGTTTTTGTTCAATAAATAATGACACAGTGTAATACGTCATGTGTTGTTCATCTAAGATGATATTTAGCTAATTGCAAGACCTGGTAAGAGAGAGTTTCCTTAATTATAGCAAGACTGTACCTGTTTTTGTTCTTTTGCTTTGTGTGGCTGAACATCTTGTCTTTATACTGTATAAATGTACATATTTATAAACATGTTATATTAGCAGAATTGCATACAGTTGACCCAGTCTATATAAATATGTATCAACATGATTGCCTCTTGTTACTTTTGTATGGAACAAACCACAAGATGAAAACTAATAAAGGCAGCTCATAAATAAGACTTTTTACTAAATTACTCCTCAGCTTAGCAGCTTGCTGGGCAGCCTCACCGGTTTATTGTCCCTCTCTGAGTCAGTAAAAACCCTTTTTGTTTAGATAGTGAGGAGCAGAACTTCATCATCAATCCAGACAGCAATCACGGGACAGCTAATCACTCCAACAAGAGGTCGTGTGTGGTGGGCAAAGTTAGATTAGGGAGACAATTCACAGCAAAACATATCTGGGCCTGCTTCATCACACCTCATAAATTCCAACTTTTACTTTCTGAGGATGGGAAGTGTTGAGCCATAAAATCAGACATTTATTGCCCTCATTGGCTCATATAAGTATAAGCTGTGATGTTGATAAAACAGAAGTGGTATTCATGTGTTTTCATTGCACCGTCGCCTCACAGCAAGGGTTTGCATGTCCTCCTCGTGTACACTGGAAAAAATCCCCCTCCAAAATTAAGTAAAAAAAAAACAACAAATACAAGACGTTTTTTCTTGAAATAAGCAAAATAAATCTGCCAATGGAACTAGTGAAATTCGGCTTGTCCAGATTTCTTGAAATAAGATGTGATAATTAGGACTTTTGAGATAAAAGTGATCTTGAAATTAGTTTAAAAACCTCTTCAAATGTAAAAAAAAAAAAGCTTGTTTCATATAATATGTGACTCAAAACAATTTGTTTTCAAGACTTTTTCATTTAACAAGATAGTCAAGATGTATTGTCTTCAAACAAGTCCCTATATCTGGCTGAAATAGTACTTGTTAGGCAGTTGTGTCTTATATTAAGTGTAATGAGATATTTTGACAAGAAATGAGATATACTTGGTAAGACTTAGATTTTTTTCCAGTGTATGCGTGCGTTCTCTCCGGGTACTCAAGCTTCTGCCACTGCCCAAAAACATGCATGTCAGGTTAATTGGTGACTCTAAATTGACTCTAGGAGTGAGTGTGGATGGTTGTTTGTCTCGTCTGTCTCTGTGTGGCCCTGTGATGGACTGGCGACCTGTTCAGGGTGAACCCCGCCTGTCGCCTGATCACAGCTGGGAGAGGCTTCAGCCCCCCTGTGACCCTGAGTTGGATTAAGCAGGAATAGAAAATGTTAACAAAACTCAAAATGAAAGATGTTGCATCCTGCAAAGTGCTCCTAAATTATGTCTGTCAACCTGAGACTTGAGTGATCAACAAATCTTAAAACTTTACAACCGATTTTTCGTTTTATTTCCCAAACATAATTTAATTTCATGCTTACTTTGATATTTTAGGCACAAAATGAGAAATAAAGTACACACCAAATAGAGAGGCCATATAAATGTTAAGTATACTTATAGAATATTGTACAAATCCATCTTTACACTGCAGTTTTCCTCCCTCTTTGAGCTCCTTGTTGCATAACTTCCTCTACTAAGTGCCTTCACGGATAAATAATTTGAGCAGATGCAGGTTTGCATAATCTTAAAAAGAAAATCCTCCTCGCAGCAACACTGTGTCATTTAAAGAAGCTGCTCGTCTAAATCATATTTGTTAATCACTCACTAAATTCATCTATGACAAGATCACATTTCATCCGAAAGCATCTTAAAGTGCGCAGTTGCTATTTCAAGCTACAGAGGAATCAAATCTGAATAAATGAATGACTATGAGGGTGTACCTTGAATGCTCTTCCCTCCATCTGAGCTGCTGATGTCAGCAGCAGAGAGAAGGAGGAAACTCTGAGGCCAGACATTGATGGAGAGGTCTGAGCTGCAGCCCAGTTTGTTGCTGCTGCAGTCCGGACGGGCCGCGAGCTCTGCTGAGTCATGCCAAGCTCGTCTTCTGGTCCCAGCTGCCGCAGCCTGTGAGGTGGACCCACTGCTGACAACTTCAGCTGCTAATTTAATTATTGATCGAAGGAGGCGCAGGCACTGTCAGAACGGTGCACAGATTGGGCTGAGCAGCTGCAAATAATGCATGGAGTAAAACCACTGGAGCACAGTATGAGGAGATTTTCTGGGTGTGTAACAGGTGATGACCTGGCTGAGATACATTCCTCTGTGATAAGATTCAGAGCAAACAGCAGATAACCAGGTGATGTACAATGGAATAAAAACTACAATTATCCCTCTTTATTGTTCTGTTTATGTAAGGAATGTCACACTGGGAAAAAAATCAAAGTCTTACCAAGTATATTTGTCTCATTTCTAGTCAAAATATCTCATTACCCTTATCATAAGACACAACTGCCTAACAAGTACTATTTCAGCCAGATATAGGGACTTGTTTGAAGACAATACATCTGGAATATCTTGTTAAATGAAAAAGTCTTGACAACAAATTGTTTTGAGTCACATATCATATGAAACAAGCTTTTTTTTTTTTACATTTGAAGAGGTTTTTAAGCTAATTTCAAGATCACTTTTAACTCAAAAATCATAAATATCACATCTTATTTCAAGAAATTTTGACAAGCCGATTTTCACTAGTTCCATTGGCAGATTTTTTTTTTGCTTATTTCAAGCAAAAACGTCTCGTATTTGTTGTTTTTCTTAATTTTTTTTCCAGTGCACAGAATTACTGTTTCCTAGCTGATTTTTTAGCATCAGGAGAGCTTAGATTTTGTTGTTCAGTTTGTATTAAAACCTTCAGTTTGGGAGTGAAACCATTTTCAAGTTTAGCTGCATGAGAATCTATTAACAGCGACTTTTCACACTAAATCATCAACCCATGGAAGTGTTTGATAGACTGATGCGTACAGTCAGAGACGTCTATTCTAAGTCTTAGAGCCGAGAACATGAGAGCAAACGGAGGGAATCACCACTTGTGGGTTTCTACAGTAAATAAATGACCAAATCAGTTTGATTTCAATAAAACTTTTTAATGGTTTGTGAACTTTGGATGCTGATTGTTTCAGTTTTTCAGAGGAATCTGTGTCCGTTCTCGCTGAATCCAAGATTTCAGCTGCTCAATAGTCTGCGGTTGTTGTCTGATTCTCCTCTTCATGATGCCCCTCACACTTTCAGTGGGAGACAGATGTGGACTGCAGGCAGATCAGTCAAACACACTCTGTGAGTATGAAGCCACTCTGTTGGAGGTCGAGCAGAACGAGGTCTGACATCATCCTGCTGAAATAACCACAGACCTCCCGGGAAAAGACGTCACCTTTGTGGTAGTAAATTAAACCTCTGCGACACATATGAAGTCATCCATATCACCACAGACGCTGGCTTTAAACCTTTCTCTGATAACAGCCTGGATGATCTTTCACATCTTTGTAGAAACAGACGTCAGTTTTTCCCAAAAAGCAGCTGAAACTGGACTCATCTGCCCACAGAACACGTGTCCACTGTCTTTCTGTCCCTCTGAGATGAGCTCGTATCCGGAGAACTCGGCCGTGTTTCACACACTGAGGTTTCCCCAGACTCCCTGAACCTTTTTACAATATTCTGCTCTGCAGATGCTACACGATGTTTAACTCCAGACATTCAAGTCTCAAAGTTCATTTACAGGGACCCAGATTTCTCATGCTCTGACATTTAAACTTCAGGACATTTCTCTGCGTAGAGTCCACAGTGTAAACAGATTGCTAAAAGCTCCACGAGGCCTGTATTTATCAGATAACCTTTGGGTTGCATTAGATTGTGAGTTTATCCCAGTATTTGTGTCTATGGACTCTTTATCAATTCGTAATTTTCCTTCTTTAAACTATCAGGGCTACAAAAATGAATATAATGATCTTCTTAAACAGCAGAATTGCACATCAGAGTAGCTTATTTCCATAATTATCATCACACTGGAGTACTGATCAGCTAGAGTTAGAGATTGCATTTTATCCGACACAAAAAGAGAAGTAAATCTGACCCCAACACTGATTTCAAACAGATCACATGAAGCCTTCACGCTCCTCAGGACAACAAAGCGTTTTAAAAAGATAAACATCAGAAAGGTCAGGCGATTTCAGCGGCTGGGGAGAGGCCCAAACAGCTGCTCTTGTTTAATGTTTGTTGTGATCTGGAAAATATACGAGCACAGATTTGTACAGAAGGTGGATGCATGCGGGGAAAAGAGGTCATTTCTATAGAAGCAGAAATGTCTCGGATTCAAAACAGCACTCGGCTGACGTCAGCTGGGCCGCTCCGGTGAAATGTCTCGGTGCTGCTTCAGCTCAGGATGACACCACAAAGTCTGCACGGACGTCTGTTTCAACTCAGAATAATGACACACACACTGGAGTAAATGCATAGTTTATCATATCATAACAGTAAATTCTCAAGGGTACATTCTAAATAAAACAGTCTAATAGATTCAAGGATTGTAGCCTAAATTATGACGTGAGGTGAACAGACTGTCATCTAGTAGAGGTACAAACTGCGTTGAATATCGATGCGAACACTGAGAGCGCGCCTTGCTTTTAACACAACTACTGGAGATCACAATTTAGGCTATGTCCGCTACAATACAGTATTGGTTTTAAGTTCCTTCTGATACCTGAATAAAAACAGCATCCTGCTGTGGAAAGAAAGAAGAAAGTCAATCATTCTGCTACGGGCAAATGTTGAAAAGGTCTCAGTTAGTGCAGAGAGGAGGAAGTCCTGAAGGGCTTTTTCAGGGGGGGTGCCGTAGGATATATTTGGAGTTTAGGGGGCTCCTCTTGGGGCTAACAGGTTTCTACAGAGGTTATAAGATTCCAGGTGAGTGTTTTCAACCCACTTTAGAGTTCACTGGATGATGTGTTCATGGTTTGTGAGCGTCTTAATTTAAGTTTCCAGCTCAGGGAAGCAAGCAGGAAAGAACATGAAAGAGTTAAAGCACGGACAGATTACCGAGCGGCCCGACTGGGCACAGATCCTGCTACAGAGTCCTCTGATTATACACATCAAACATTCAGTTCGTAGGGACCATCGCTGCACGTCCATTTCAGTTTCATTAGCAGCTCTAAGCACAACACAGCTGAATCTCCTAGTACAGTGTCAGCAGTTGATTTATGTTGCGTTAGCTCTGATTCTGCCGCAGTGAATTTGATCCGTTCTCCGACTGTTCATTGTAACGTTACAGAGAACCAATGTTAAAATGAGTGGTTCCAAAATCAAATATATTCTGATTTTTTTTACATTTTAGAGCGGTAAAAGGAAGAAAATCATGAAAGCAATTAACACAACTCTTGGAATACTAATTCAGTCATTTACAGGATCAATAAAGAATTAAAAATTTGGAGTTTGAACTGTTTTATCTGCTCAGGCGAGTGTGGTGGGAAGCTTTGGGATCTGAGACCCGGAGAGCCTTTCTGCATCTCCACTGAGAACTGAATGCTGACATTTAACTGCGGGAGCTTTTAAAGACATCTGGTTTACCTGCAAAATGTCAGTCGGTGTCAGGAGGGTGTGAGGGGGCCTTTTGCGTGTCTGTGCCCAGGAGCTCTCAGCCAATCAGAATCCGCCCATGGCTTAAACAATTCAACTCGAACCTCCATTTATGCACAAATATCCCAAGAATGAGTCAAAAACGGAGAGGGAAAAGTCCATTTTTGTGTGTGTATGTGAGATATTCTCTTGCTGGAAAGTGAGGCGAGACGTGAGCTGTGAGGAGGGGAGAGTAAAAAGCTCAGGGGGTGTTGGAGAAGATGGAAAATAACCCCCTCCCCACCGCATCCTGCATGCGGAACACAGACGCTCCTGCCCCCCTCTGTCCTCCTCCAGGTCCTCGGCTCCTAAACTCTGGCTGTAGTCGGACCCCCCTCCCCACCCCGCTGCAGACTCCTGTCAGGTATGTGCAGTCACCTGGAAAATGCGCGCGTGCGGCTTCAGTCATCCTAACCTCGGCGCGCACTCGGTGCGGTTCGGAGCCTCGGTGCTGGTGCCGTTTCCCGGCTTGTCGGGTGTCCAGAAAAACACATAGTAAATAACCAGGATGAACGCAGCCACGGACACGCAGAGGAAATAGGCGATGGCCATCGCCACTTTCACCCAGATCTTAGTTGACATGTTGGCGTGCTTGGCCCGCAGCTCGCCGGGATAGCTCGGCCTCCGCTTCATGTCCCCGTTCAGCTTCTCCGCGGTCATGCTGGCGTGTCTCTCGGCCGCTTTCATCTCGGTATGAGCGCTATGATCTTATTCGACGGTTTTTCCTCTGCTGGCTGTTGCCTGTTCATTTGAGTCCGGACAGTAAGCACAGATGCCCCCGCTTTCCTTCACGGCTCTCCGCTCCTCCGGTCCCGGTATCGGTTGCAGTCTGAACCGCGGGGCAGCTGCTCGGGTCCCCGCCGCTTTGCTCTGGTGCTCAGTCCGCGGGATGCTGGAGCCTCTGACCCCTGTGAGTCCTCAGTGCGCACCGGGCAAAGTGAACTCAACGATGCTTTCCAAGCATGAGCTGGATGGGACCGCTGTGAAGCTCTTTGAATGGAAACTGGTCATTTCCGGTATGACTTTTCAAAATAAACGCGATTATATGCAAATGCGTTAACACGCAGACTTCTGTTTACTAATCAGGACTTTCAAGGACTGCAAACTAAGTCATATTCTTCAGAGGATATGATTTAGTTATGTCTTTTGCGTGTTTATTCAAGCAAAAAAGTCTCAAGAAAGATGGAAAAACAGATTATGTTCTAGTTCATGTCCTGGTTTTCATATTTTCAGCGTACAGGAACAAAAAAAAAAAAAAAAAAAAAAAAAAAAAAAAAAAAAAAAGAGCTGCTAGGGCCCTCATACCCAGGCCCAGTCTAAAGTATAATGCAAAAATAATCAGAAAAGAGAAAAATGCCGTTTTGTGAACACATAATCCGTCTGTTTTTTCTGCCACGCTGCACGACTTTCAAAGTATTTCAGTAGAAAGTGTGGTTTTTGTGTCCAAAATAATAAACTTATGTGTCAAAACTTATTTGCCAGTTAAATGCAATGCAACAGTTGTTTTGTGACCCTGTGCTCCTCTTTAGCGTTATTGTGTTACGTGAGACTGGGTTGTGATACCAGTTAAGGCCAGAAAGTTAGCAATTTATGCAGTTTTAATATGAAGAGCGTAAAGTTGACCTTACCTACTTTGACAATACGATATGAAATCAAGGAATAAACATTTAAAAATGTCCTATTTTCTCCAACTCACAGAAAAACCCGAGTAAGAAATGGCTTCAAACCTTTTTAAATTAGACCACAAAAAATTATACAGACAGATTTCATTCAGTTGGCTTTAGCATTCGGTTTCAGCTGCAAACATAAAATACAGTAATAAAAAAAAAGTTTTTTAAAAATTAATTAAATAAATAATAAATACATTTAGGGAAGAAAAAAAAAAAAAAAAAAAAAAAAAAAAAAAAAAAAAAAAAAAATCGGTGAAATCATACATTAAAACAGCATTAAAGTGTGGACAGTTTTTAATTAAATGAATCTTATATCGATCTTATTAAGAAGCAAACTGATGAACTCGCTTGAAAAATAAATACTGGAAAATAACTTATTAAAACATAAATGAGACAGATTAGACTAAAGGTAAAAGTGTTTATGCACTACCTGATTGTGGGGTTTGGTGAAGGCTTCATGCTGCCAATGAATGATCTTTCCTGCTTTTTAATGTATAAAATTAATTGGAAATTCAGGATTTAAAAAAAACGCAAATAAGCCCAAAAATTAACAATAATATTCTTGAGTGTACAGAGTTTTTTTTTATGTTCCTACACGTGTTCACTGTTTTGTTTAACTAAATTTAACCGGAGATGATTACATTCATGTTTAGACTGGATTGACACGCATGAATGAGTCATAATTCTAATAATAAGGATGGAGGAACTATTATTCTGAAGTGAAATCTGCCCAGTTTCCGGGATCTTTCCGCTTTTCTCTATCCGACTTGACGCTGCTTCGGACGAGGAGGAGCTCAAAGTACGCAACATCCAACGATTGGGTCACAGTTTGAGAGAAACGTCCCGCAGCAGAAGATGCGGGCGCAGAGCTGCCTGCATCCACACCGATTTTCATCCTCCAACCTGCGAAATCTGCACCTCAGCTGGTCGCCGGAGACATCAAAGACACAACAAACCAGGGGGGATAACAGGTGAGTCACAGCCCGATGATGTACTGCTACCAGGAGATGAAAAGAAAAACCAGAGCCTTTCTTCTTCCTGACCTCCAGCAGCAAGGTCAGAGGTTCAAACACGCCAGGATATTCAGTCTGTAGGCTGGATGAGGCATCCAATCACGTGCCTTCAGCGGCTGTCAGCTCACAACTTCAACTGAAGTTATCTGGACATGGATGCAGTCTGAACGTAATCTCTCACAGAAACAGACATCAAGATTCGAGCCATCGAGGAAACACATTTATTGACTTAAAGAGCAGAGGATTTGATTGGTGAACACATTTTTTGAAAGCTGAACAAGCATCTCCTGTGTGATATGTGAGCTGACATTCATCTCATCAATGGCTTTGGCAACAGAAAGATGCCACACTTTGATTCATGCTAGCTCTGATCATTTTATACAGTACATAACAGCTGAGCGCCACTCCAAAAGCAAACCCTGTTGGTTCTCTGAGAAATTTAAATCGGGAAGACACCATAGAAATGGCTGTACACGAAAATCATTGCAGCCTTGAATACAATCGGTCATCAGTGTGTCAGAGAAAGAGGTTAAACTGATTAAATCCTCCCTTAGAGTCAGTCACAACCAAAAACTGTCCGACAAAAATAAACAATAATAATAATAATAATAACAGAGCTCCTACTTATTCCGTCATGCATAACAGATGCTAATCATTTTAAAAAATCAAATCGAAACACTCATAAATGTTTGAAGCAACACATATCTGACAGCTCAGGTCAGCAGAGCTCATTTTAAGACTTTTAAGTCCCCGCGGCGCTGCTAGCCGAGTGCCATTTGTTTCTAAAGGTCATCACATGTTCTGTGGAAAAAGAAACAGGGCTGATAAAAGCACACTCTGCTCTGATTGGTCAGCGCCAGTGGCCTGAACAGGCTCCGCCCACCATTCTGCAAGCTGAAATTAGAAGCTCATTGGATGCAAAATAAGAACACGCCCACAAGTACAGGATGAGTCATCAACATTTTTTCGGAGCGTTTCCAGGAAATTAAAAAAAAATAACAACATTAAAAACAAATATCCACAAACTTTAAAGAAATGTTCCATTTGAACTGAAATCACCTGTATAGAAGCAGCTTGTGTAAAAGATATTTGTTTACAGGTAAAGAAAAACCAGCAGGCGGCACGAAGCACGAAAACATGTCAGAAATTAAATTTTTGTCTGGAGTTTTGGCCAAAGATGACAAGGCAAACCACACACACTTGCATATTCCTACACCTAAATCTGACTGTTAAATCTTCATCTCACAGCAGTCAATATAGGATTCGTCATCTTTTGTCATAAATATGCAAAACAAAAATATTCGGATCACACAGGCAACACTTTACAAACGCTCAGCTGTGGAATGGTCATTTGCATTTAAAAAACTATACATATTGCAGTTTCTTCCAACCCAAATGCATAATTTTATTCCTCGGAACCAGAACACAAAGACATTAAAGCAACTCTTCAAACGCCACAGGTGCTCGCCACAACTCGTGTGATTCGGAGGCCGAGCAGAAAACAAAGAAAACTCAAACAAACCAAAGCCCTTGGTATGCTGAGGTATGACAGAAGGTTTCATTCCAAAAGAAACTGAATGAACAAGCTTAAAAATACATCATTTTACTTTAAAACAAACAAAAAAATATCACTATTTTTCATATCATTGTGAATCATTCATGTTTTTTTGTTTAGGAAGTCAGAGGTCTTTGATGGATAAGACAGACATCGGATCTATAGTTATAACTGGTATTTGTCACATGAGCACGAGGCAATTTGCACCTTTAAGCTTTATGTTAATGTAGGCGAGAGCATCATTTCACTCAAACAGCCGGTCCCAACTACATGATGAGGGAAGGAACTGTTGATTTTTGGGGAGTCGAACAGCCTCATGAAACGTTCTTCGACTCATTGGCTGAATGAAGGCAGCTGAGATCGCCGTGATAAAAATGTCACATGATGCCCAACTCACACACTCATGATAGGAGCTTATGTTGAATTCATTTCCAAGTGGGAGCTCAGAATTTCAGATTATCAGACAAGCCACTTCTGTCATTCCCGAATCTGTACACCTCGAGGAATCGAGTATGTGAGAGATGCAAGCAGAGAGGAGTCAAGGTAACAGGTACAGAACTAAATGAGCCATCATTTTAAAACGTTAACTTAATTAGGTGTGACACAGCTGCTCATTTGTCAGTTGTTTTTCCAGCAAACCGTACAGTTTGTGAAAATATAAATGCGTCGTGGCCCCTGTATGATGCCAAAAATACTTCTTTAAAGGACAAACTGAGCATCACGAGAGCCCTCCGTCGTCCAGCTGCAGTTTAGAAAAGTCATTTAAAATGCAGAGACAATCTACCATCCAGCCTCAAACTATGTGCTTTAGTTCAAACGAATAGGGGCCAGCGACGGGGAGATTTTAGTGTGATGAAAGTAAAAAAATACTTAATTTCACAGCCGATCTTTTAACGTATCCCAGCTGCTGTGCACTCCTGTCATTGTTAAGAGGTTTGAAAAAATAAAAAAGAAGAGAACCAAGGCGTTATTATGATTATTAAATACAAATATGTTTAAAAAGGTTTAAAAAGTGTCTCCTAAACAAGTTAGAGATATTTAAAACTCAAGAGTAATTCTTCATTGAAATAAAAGAACAGAAAAACCTTGATTCTTTCGGCCTTCTTACCGACTTCAGCAGGAGTTTGATCACTAGAAATGGTTCGATCTAACAGGATAAGGTTCGTTTGTGACAGATGGTTTATCCCATCGCCTGCCAAATACTTTCCAATAAAAACCTCCAGGTTGATTCAGGTACATCAAGAGTACAAAAGTCTGAGTTTCCACTTAAAATGTGCAGTCAACACAGCGTTAAAGTAACGGAAATGGGACTAATGTTGGGTTGTAGGGCCAGACCTCTGAATCTGCTCCTCGCCTTCAGGACTCAGAACCCACATAACTTTGTTTAGGGAGTCAGATGAGTAGCTGCAAGAAATCTCTGGGAAAACTGACCCAGTTGCATCATCTGTAATGCAGACACCAGGTTTTTAAAGCCATCGAATATGGATTAAATACTGCTAAATCTGTGGAGAACTCTTTAAACACAGGTTTCTACTGGACAGATGTTGGGTGGCTCACTCCATTCCAAGGTTAACAAGACATCACTGATAGGCATCCACACCAAAATTAAACATGTCTGAGACAAAAGAAGTTCAAAAAGCATAAAAAACGTCCCAAACAAAAGTCGTTTAAAGACTAAATGGTCAGCAGACCAGTTACAGATTTCTGTATCATTTTCTCCAGTGAGTGCTGCACACATGTGTTACCGTCATCAGCCAGAACGCTGCTCATAGCTCATCGACGCGCCAGCTGATTCTCGCCATCAGGCCGGGACGGGCTGCGGTTCAACTCATTAGAAACACAGAAGAAGAACAGACTTGTTGCAGACTCGTGTGACGGCAGTGTGAAAGCATTTCTACACATAAACCAAACGGATCGTGCTGTTTCTATTCTCCCCCCTGCAGAAAAAAAAACAAAGATTAAACATTCTGAATATTTTTAGCTCTGAGACCCTGACGGAAGTGTCACCCTTCGTGTCTCAGTGCTGAACAGAGAGATGAAACACTGAGGCGGATTCGACTCGGTGATTCAAAGCGGCTCAGAGGAGAGCACTAAAAAGAGGCGATGCTCAGTCCTTCCTCCTCATGATGGTTTAAGTCACTTATTTAGATATATGATGGTCATTCCAGCGATGACTACTGTGATGTTCTTCGTCCGTCTCTTCCTTCATCCTCCTCAGACGAGTGTTATCTCCTGCCAGCTTCAGCCTGTTGATACAAACACATGAGGAAGTGCTGTGGTGTGTCTATGTGTAGTCAGTGTTTCTATCCAAAGCACAGCAGCATCACTCAGTTTATTCTGCTGCTGAATGGAAGAAATGATCCTTTACCCTCTGCCTGATCATCAATACTCAATCATCCAGCTGTGAAAAAAGTTCACAGAGAAGACGTAAAACAACACGTCCTCATCCTTTAAGTCATTAACACCATTTAGATTCGACCCCCTGAATACAACGCTCTACAAACAAGCTTTTGAGATGCAAATACAGATAATTCAGTTTTTAAAATGCACAAAGTTCCCCGTCATAATGAATAAATTCCATCTATTGAGAGTCAGCTGGAGGAACGCGATTCTCTAAATTCACAGCAAGAAAACTTGTGAAAATGGTTTCTTCCTTTCTGTAAAATCTGATCTGTATCATACCAAGATGAGTTCTAAAATCTTCAGCATTAAGACCAAACAAAACATCAGCTTTTTTGGTTCGGAGCTCGTGACAAAAGATCTGTCTGCAGATGTGAGTCCTTATAGAGCGAGTTGGTGGCGGGTTTCAGTGGGTTAAACAACAGCAGAAGTTGTCAGTTGTATTTCCACTTCGATGAGTTCTCGGGGAGCTAAAAAAAAAAAAAAAATAGTGAAAAACAAACGGCCACTTTCACTGGAACGACTGGAAAAACAAAAAGAATTGAGGAAAAGATACGGAACTGTGATTTTACATGGAAACATCAAAGACCTGGAGTCTTAATAGTGATTATTTCAGAATTAAAAAGAAACTTGAATCAGTAAAAGCTTTCATTTGTTGTGTAAACACACACCGAGACAATTAGAACGGTCTGCACGGTGCACGACGGGCTAAATTTAGTTAAAGCTCAAACACAACATAAGAGTACACGTCGTTTTCGTGAGCTCTGCGTTAATCTGATGATGACGCATAAAATTAGCTTAAAGATTGCTCAATCTGAGCCTCATTATCGCCCGTATCTGGGCGTGAAATTTAACTGTTGGAATGACATAACTGGGAAATTAATGGAAGTTCACTTCAATTAGCTTCTTCTTCTTTACACTCCAGTTAAAACGAGTCAGGGAATTCCATTAAAACTGAATAAATAGTAATAAATATTCAGCACTGTCACGGCGGAATGAACCAACGCCTGCAGTCGCTCTTTGTCGGAGGCTTTGTACGGTCAGGTATGGTTAGAATGACATCACATAAACACACTGACACTAAAAGGATGATACGACCAGAAGTAGTGAGCACCTTCACTCTGCTACATTTCACTGGTTTTGTGTTTTGTGTTACAGCTGTTGAGCAGTGTCTGTTCATGGCATTTCTGCTCAATATGGGTCCGATTTGCTTCCTTGTTTTTGACATACAAAGATAATTTTAGGATAATTTCTTTTCTCGGATGATGCGGGAGTGAAACAGAACCTGTAAACTGAGCTGATTGTAGCCCACATTTAGCTTTAGATTCGGTTAAAGGGTGATTATTTGGTACCACATTGCACATCTGTCCAACTCGTCCTGCCATGTCTTGCTTTCTGATCTTGTAAGGCTCTGCCTGTAGAATCATTAGAGCAGTTTTATTGTGTTTCAGTACCAGTGTTTGCTGGTACTTTTGAGTGATTCGTGCCATTCATCTCCATCCGCTGTCAAGATTCTTTGCTCTGGAGCCTCAGAAACATCACACGATAATTCAATCAAACTTCAAACGTCTCCCTTCTATCTGCCCTATCATCTGTCGTGCAGGCTGCAGCTCATTTCCTCTGAAAAAGCCTTTTAAAAGCTTAATTGCGCCTCTAATTTCCCTGGTTTCCTGATCTCCACCCTGACACCACCACACAATTGCGTATGCATGCACGTAAACACACACACACACACACACACACACACACACACACACACACACACACACACCACACAACCCGACCATGAGCTCATCTGACTTCTGCTGTTTATCACAAATGAATCAGGTAGAGATGATATGAGCAAAGAAGAAAAGATGACAATGGTGATCTTTCCTTGCAATTAAAATCATATTTTAACGTACTTATATTTCAACCAAAAGTCTTTTTGCAGCGTGTAGCAACATATATAACCGGAGCAGAACTGCAAATAATATGAATCTGTGGGAACAAAATGTTACTAAACAGTTCAAACCTAAAGATATTGAGATTACGGTTATCGTCTGATATAGAAAATCATGGAAACGTCACCCTGGAGACACTGAACACCGGTCAGACTTTGTTTTTAACCATTTCAGACCTGAGGCTATTTTAAAATTGTAAAAACTTGACAGAATCGTCACCATCAAGTTCTCTTTGGAAATCAAAAGTATCCGAGAGGTTAAACTTTCGGCTTCGATTGTAAATTATTGACTCAAATCAATATATAAAGCATCATTCAAGAAATTGTGTGAACCTTAAAACTAAGGCTGCGTCGAACGATTATTTAGGTAGTTGAGTATCTATCGATTATTCCCTTAATTACTAAAGTAATCTTATATGTTCTTCACTCGAATCCATTTCAACTAACAAGCCTTCTGATTTAGCTACATTGTGTGAATTAAAACAAGGCATTGAAGCAAATAATGAGTATCAAGGACTGTTTATCATTGAGATATTTGAACACCAACCTTTGTAAAGCACATTCCTGGGCCTGAAACTGCCCTAAAATGCCCAGCTCACTTAGTCTTTGTGGGTTTTTGATGGCGTCTTTGTTAAATCCCACAATTTTAGGGGGAGAAATAAAGCAAAACTCTCTGGTGTTGCTTTAAGATGAAAATATCGTTGTTTGTTCATCTTGAAAAAAGGCCTAATCATCTCCCCTGAAAAGAACAAATACGCAAACATCTCTGTAGATCTTCAGGTGATAAATAATGACTGAACTCAGTAGGATATGAGCTGTTTTCTAACTAAAAAATTCCTCCTCCTGCTACAGCAAACATTTTAAGTGACCAAACAACGACAATCAAACTGTAATTTTCCACACCAGACGCCTCTACATTTCCTCTTAGGCTCAGATTGAAAGAAAGAAAACAATATCTTATTTCCATTTCGGTCAGATCAAGATCAAGACCATCTTTCCTGTTTTATATGCCATTATATTCATCTTAGAACTTTGCTATTAGCCAAAGCGATAAAACCCCTCAACTCTCTTTGAGCGGCTATAAAAAGATGGGTAATGACTGGACTTCCATTCTGTGGTTTATTCACTTAGATCACTTCTGAACCACAGCGTGCCGACAACAGACAGACGGATAGCTCATGTGGAGAGCCGATTATTGATTCCAACGAGGGTGAGTGATTACTCTTCCCACTGGTGGCCCCGGAGCTGAAAATGTCCACACTAAATGATTCATGATACCACGAAGTGCTTTGGATACAAGTGCTCACACTGTAGACAATACAATGTGCAATTATGAATACAAATGCGGGTTTCTGACTGAATCTACCACTCAGGTAAGGATGAGGTCATTGTACGACTAAGACACAATTTCATGACAAATTGACGTGATAAGTGTGCAGAAAACAGCTGAAGCAGGAAGCTGACAGTTTGTTGCATTCATGGCAAGAAGGAACCAGAACATGAAGGCAGAATAAATTAAGATGCTAACAACAGCATGCTAACAATGATATTTTAACAAGAGAGAAGCGATGGTCCAACTTAAAAGGGATTCATTATTGCTCCGATCTGTAGATAACTTCCTGTCTGTTAATCGATGCAGAAACTGTTGAGACATTTCATATTTATCCCGACGCTACACTGCTGATAAGCCCATCAAAACATGAGCTGAATCAAGCTTTGAGTTAGTTCTACTCCAGAATATGTCGTCATTCTTGTTGGCTGATAAAGGCTCAACGTGCGCGCCACATATAAAGTCCATATTTGCTTTTACTCTTTGTTTTAACTCTCAGATCTCAGGTTTTGCTTGAAAAAAAAAAAAAAAAGTAGTGAGGTCTTAAATCCCATGTTTGATTGGTTCGGGTCATTTTAACAGGGTTATTCACACTAATCCAGGAACAAAAAAAGAAAAAAAGAAAAAAAGAAAAAAAAGGGTGAACTGAAGAGAAGAAGTTGTTTTGGGACTGCACAGATGAATGAAGCCTGAGTGACAGAATAAAGACTCAAAATGCAGACCAGGAAATATGTCTCAGAAACAGTTCAGAAATAAGGCGTTAAAGAGGAGCAGAGCATATTTTGAAGGGAGCAGCGCAATATCTGAGCTTCAAAAACAATACAGAAATATGCCCAGGACACATTAAAGTTACATTCATGAGTCTAATTTGATATTAGTGTCTCTAATTAGTAATATAAGAACAAAAGGTAGTTTCCCAGATGTCTGTTGGGTTGAGCCTTACATCTGGAAACATCTGGTTCCATAGATGCCATGAATGAAGACACAAAAAGAAGGGTAAAATCTGACTTTGACCTGTCTTTTTCTCTCCTCAGAGGAAACAAACTCACATCACCGAAGGAGAGAATAAGAGGAGGGTCACAAAGTTTGCAAACGGGACGGCATGCAGCATCATCACACAGTCATAAAAGCATAAAACCAAAGAGGGAAAAGGTTTTACATGGTGAGGAAGATGAAAACAAGAGGAGCAGCAGGGGAAGTTCAAACCACACAGGGAATGAATCCAAATAAGGAAGTGGATTAAATGTTTTCAGTCCATCAAAGGAGAAGCAGGAGGGCAGCCAGAGGAGTTTCAAACAGGAGGAGGGATCCTGATTGGTTGCATGAGGCAGCAGAGGTGTCACAAACTGGTGTCAGACCCAAAGCCGTGCAAAACACAGAGCGTGTGCGAGTGTATGAATGTAACTTTGGGTGTGTGAAGCCCCCAAACGGCTCCCATCTGTATTAATTTAAAAAACAAGAGTGAGGATGAGGATGTCAAGGCAACACGGCATGAAGCGGGGGGGGGACGTTAGAGCTGCGTAGGGGGGTTCTTACAGTAAGCCACCGTCTCAAAGTCAGTGATATGGACCGCACCTGAGGATGTCTGCTCAGAGGATGTCTGCTCAGAGGATGTCTGCTCAGAGGACTGCACCGCCTCTGCTGCCGGAGCGGCGTCGGTCCCAGCGGGCGCCGGGTCGTCGTCTTTCTCTGCTGCTGCTGGTTCAGAGCGGCTCTGCTCGGCCTCAACCACGGCAGGAGAGGGACGGGAGTCGGGCTCGTCTCCTGTCAGAGAAGCATCACTTTAGTCTTGTGGATTGTGGCCCTATACACACACACACACACACACACACACACACACACTAGCCCAGTAGCTGCTCGCTAAGCAGTTGTTGTCCTGTGTTTTGTGGTCATCTGTATCCACATTTATGTGCGATTGCTGCTACTTGTGCTTTTTTGTTTGTTTGTTTTTTCCCTGCCTACAGGTGCTCCTGGTGGCTCTAAGGCTGGATTCCCCACAGAGGCCGTGGATCGTCTTCTGTTTTGTTTTTACAGGTGTAGCAGCTGGTTGTCTGGTTTTTCATTGTTTCCTCTGATTGTTTCTTCCTATTTCTGATCCGTTTCTTTTCTTCGCTCTTCCTCTTTCCCTGTACAGTTCGGCATTATCACATGTTAAGTATTATAACAAAAATAAATAAATAAGTAGTTGATGGGCATCAAGGGGAGCTTTACATTAATAAAGCTTCCCTTGGCAAAGCAAATGTGTTTGGCATAAGTAGTGTAGAAGCTAAGCCAATGCTTTAAGCCACTGAGGTATTTTGATATTAAAACCTAGTTGACGCACTTGGACCATACCATCACGGATGAATAAGAATCCTGTTGCGTTTGAGTTTTGATGCAAACAACTCCAAAAATCACATATCTCATGGTTACATCCACACGGAGCACAAAGTGATGCTGCACAACGGTCAAAAACTGTTTGTTATATGCACAAATGTAACCTTTGCATGTCTATATTCCTGTGGGCTGACAGTTTTTTTTTGTTTTGTTTTTTTGGTTGTTGTTTGTTTTTGTTGTATATTTTTTTGTGTGTTTTATATGTGGTTTATACCTGGAAAAACTTTATAAATAAAGTGTTTAAAAAAAAAAAAAAAAAAAAACTGTTTGTTATTCCCCAAAGATAAAGGAAATATATACCCGCAAATCACAATCCGACAATCTGACAAACAACAATTAACATAGATCTGCTCTTACAAGCAGTATTCAGATTACAATTCTGCTGCCATAATGCTGGAGAGGACAAGGGGAAAAAAAAAAAAAACCTCACCTGTCTGCTCAGAGGATGTCTGCTCAGAGGATGTCTGCTCAGAGGATGTCTGCTCAGAGGATGTCTGCTCAGAGGATGTCTGCTCAGAGGACTGCACCGACTCTGCTGCCGGAGCGGCGTCGGTCCCAGCGGGCGCCGGGTCGTCGTCTTTCTCTGCTGCTGCTGGTTCAGAGCGGCTCTGCTCGGCCTCAACGACGGCAGGAGAGGGACGGGAGTCGGGCTCGTCTCCTGTCAGAGAAGCATCACTTTAGTCTTGGACTATTTGCAAACTAAATGTCAGTCATGGCAGTTTTATAAGCTACTGTATTAAAGTAGATACACACCGACTTATGCTAATGGTTTTACACGAAGCGTAAACACAACACATAAATAAATCATACACTGCAACCAAGAACAAACAGCAGAAGGGATAAAAGACAGTCTATATCTTAGAGGTGTGTGCTAACATACTAGCACACACCTCTAAGCTCTTAAACACAAGCTTAAAATCTAAATTTAATATCCTCAGAGTCACTGACAGGACTATAGACTCTCAGTTTTGTTTTTTGGAGGGATGGGGGATGCATTACCTTGTGGTGGAGCAGCAGGTGCATCCTGGGCCATTATTACAGCAGCCTCACTGACCTCTGAGGCGTCTGTGTCAGAGGGAGCCGAGGGGGCGGGGTCAGATGGCACTGCAGCGGGGGGCTCTGTTGTGACCACCTCTGCTTCTGCTTCTGACTCTGTCAGAGTCGGCTGCGTTTTTTCTGACAGAGAGGAAACGTCTGTGGCTGAGCAGGGAAGGCGAAGAGACAGCGGTGGTGAAGAGGAGGAAAAACAAGAGAAGACTTGGTGAAACATCTCGAAAGTCAGGCAGAAGAGCTCTACAACCAAATTTCTGTCTGCAGAGACATCCAAGTGATAGAGAGAACTCATATCAAACAACAAATAGGCTGGGAGGCTCATTCCTGTCCACACCTGCTGTGGTAATAAAATGATCTAGAACTGCCAGGAATGGGATTTGGACTGGTGGTCCTGACAAAACTAAAGTGGTTTTCAGGTAAAAACCCAAATTGTTCTGAATAATCAGTGAGAAAAGTGCTGGATAAAAGCAAAAAAAACATCTTTTACAGGGTTTCTCCTCCAAAAGCAAAGCAACAGTTGAAAAATGTGAGTTTGCATAAAATAATGAAAGTTCACAGCAATAAAGATCAAGACTAACATAAAAAACGTCACATGTGTGGGGTGTTATCGCTGTGTTTCCACAGAATTAAGAGAAAAGGCTAAACACAGAAGAAAGTAATCCCAGAAAGTCCAACAAATGCGCAGTCATAACCAGCGAGCACAGAAAGAAAAGACGACTGATGTTATTTGAGCTGTAAAACACGTAAGATGATCAGAGACGCAGTAAAAAGCAACAGGTGGTTCGTTGTCTCCTCTCAAACCTCTCGTCCATTCACTGAACCTGAAGCTTATCCAATAGTCTGACTTGGCCCAGTTTGAAACTTGTTGCTAGGTCACCGAATATAGCAATAAAGTTTTTTCAGTAGAGAAAAGCTGATCATGTGTTTTGATCCAGCGCATGTGCACACGCAGGAGGAGTCAGTGTTGATGAGCATGTTCGAAACCCCATACTACATTCTACATACTCATCGATCAGACAGTATGCAGAGCATTTACCCACAATGCATTTCGCTCCTGCCCGAGCCAAAATCAGCCGACCTGAAGCTGATTTCGCTTAAGCTCTAAACTCTGTAAACTTTAGCAACATTTGAAACAGTTTCAGGTGAGAAAGTAGTCGTTTAGATCCCCAACGTGTTGAAAACCTGACAAAATACCGGCTATTTACAATTTTGTTCCGACGAATTCGGCGCTGCTAAAGCTAGCCGCAGTGAGCAACGCACTTCCGGTTATTTTCACAAAATAAAATACCCGTTGCCTTTTATCAAAGGGAAAGCCATTATGATTCAATTGGTGCTTTTGTTTGAAAACAGGAAGTGAACCTACCCTCGTTGTAGCTAGCTTGAAACTGCCGTTTTGACAGGAAATGACGATCGGCGACGTCACGTTACGTTGCATCTTGGGTAGTTTGAGTATGAGTAGTAACCTCATGATGCATACCCAACATTTCAGAGAATCTAGTATGCATCCGGGAACTTCTTGCTTACTTAAACTCGCATACTAACTCAAAAAGTTAGTAGGAGTAGTGGGAGTAGTAGGAGAAGTATGCGGTTTCGAACACAGCCGATGTGTTGGTGAGATTTTTAGCTGTTTTTGTGCTGCTGTTGACACAGCTGTGCTGCCCACTGAGGTGTGTGTGTGTGTCCCACCTGCATGCTCCTCTTTCTGTGGCTCAGTCGGTTTATTGGAGCTGGCAGCTCTGCTCTCCTCCTCCTTCTCTTCCTCCCGGTCCTTCTTCTGGGGGGGGCTGGATTCAGTGCTGGAGGGCTTCAGCGGGCTCTCGCCCCCCATGCTGCTGCGGGGCGACAGCATCTCCATCTCCTCCCCCCAGTCTGTCACCGGCTGGTGGCCGTCCAGCGGCAGGAAGGGGCTGAGGGGTTTGCCTCCCTCTGGTGACTCCTGAACTGCCGTAGGTGGGGGGATGTGGACCTTCGGCCTGGGCGTCCGCTGCTCTTTGGGGCTTCCCGCCGATGTCGTTCGTGATCGAGGCTTGGAAAGCGCAGGCGAGCCGTCCTTGCTCTTGCCTCGTTTCTCTTTCCCGGTGTCTTTCTTCTCATCGTCCCTGGGGTCGTGCTCTGAATAGATTCCCTCCTCCGCTACTTCCTCCTCTTCCTCTCCATCACTGGCATCCTCCCAGCCTTCATCATCATCACCTGCCCCGTCTCCATTCTTCTCCTCCACCTGAGAAAAGGCCGGATGAGGGGATTAAAGGGGACGTAATCTCAACTGACTTTTTGGCTGCTTTGTTTTGACGAACACCTGCTTATACGTTCAGCATTTCTGGGAATTTTTCAGCTTTGGATGGAAATTATCTGGTTTTATAGCAGCAAAAATCCTCTCCCTGTTCCCAGATTTTGCTTAAATCTTGGCTATCAGTAACTTGTTGCCATCAGAGCAGTAAGACCGAACTGGAGTTTTAGGGACCAGTAAGAAGTCAGGTGATAACTCAGTGGGGTTTTCCTTATGAACCCCTAATTTAACAAACAAGCAGTGATGGCATCCGACATTATAAACATATCTATAGATGGATGGAAAATGTCTTTTCTCCTAATCTCCCTCCTTCATTACTAATTTCAATGCCAATAAAGCCCCTCTACCTTCTGTCTCATGGGCTGTTTGGGCTTTTCTTCCTCCTCCTTCTTCTTTTTAGTTTTCTCCTCTCTCTTTATCTTGTCATCCTTTTGTTTCTCCTCCTCCTCCTCCTCCTCCTCCTCTTCCTTCTCTCCTTCCCAGCGGTTGTCGTGCATACTGTCAACAGAATCAGAGGTTTAGCATCAGTGTTCGAACTCAACACTTGAGACACACAGAGGTTAAAATAACACAGAACATCTCTGTAAAATTTGCATTGAATACTGAAACCATTATTGAATGATGGAGCCCAAATACCTGGTGAGTTATCAGACGATAAAAAGTATTGACACAACAGCTCATCATTTATTTAACTTGTAAGTTGAAGCTTCTTCGGATTGAGGATTTGTTCATGTTTCCAAAAAAGCAGGAGACTTCTATAGTAATTATGTTTATGACGTAATAAATATTCCTGTTCCTGCTAATCAGTTTAATTCACTGTGCGTCAGTAACTGGGTATGAAAACAAAGAGCATCCCAGAGATGCTCCCAGTTAAATTCAGAATTACTTGAATTACTTACTCAAAACCCTTCTGTTTCAAGCAGCTTTTTTAAAAATAAAATGTATTTTTATTATTATTCACCCTCACACATACTCACTCACAGTGAATAAGTATCCATGTTCAAGCTAATGCAACACTGCATTAAAAACTAACATCATCCTGTGGTAGAAATCCCATTATTTTTGCTGTATCCACAAATAGAAGTGAATTTTTTTGCCATAAAACTCCCCCAGGAACCAAGATTTAACCTTGAATTCACACACCAAACAAATCTACTTTCTTTTAGCTGTAAAAACTGCTATGTTGGGGATTATCCTGGCACATGTGTTTGTTACTTCTAGACTGGACTTTTGTAATCAAGAAGTCTCAATGAGAGTACTGAAAGGAAACAGCATGAAACTATATTCAATTCAATTCAATTCAAATTCAATTCAAAAATACTTTATTTATCCCAGAGGGAAATTAAATGTTGATGTAGCTCAATTAAATCAAAGAGTTATTATAGATGCTGATGGCTGTGGGCAGGAAAGATTTCCTGTAGCGGTCCGTTTTGCATCCAAACTGAAGAAGCCTTTGACTGAAGAGACTCTGTTTTCCGATAACAGTCTCATGGAGAGGATGTTCAGGGTTGTCCATAATTCTCTTGATTTTATGCAAAATCCTTCTTTGCATTATTGTCTCCAGAGGTTCCACAGTCGTCCCCAGAACAGAACCAGCCTTCTTTATCAGGTTGTTGAGTCTTTTTAGGTCCCTGGTTCTGATGCTGCTGCCCCAACAGATGAGGCAAGAGGAAATGACGCTCTCAACAACAGACTTGAACAACAGACAGAAGATCTGCAACATCTTGCTGCAAACCTTGAAGGACCTTAGCTTCCCCAAGAAGTACAGTCTGCTCTGTCCTTTCTTGTAGATTGCTTCACTGTTGTGTCTCCAGTCCAGTCTGTTGTCCACATGAACACCAAGGTATTTATATTCCTCAACCACCTCCACTTCTTCTCCCATGATGGAAACAGGGTTTGATCTGACCCTGTTTCTCCTGAAATCTACAATCATCTCCTTTGTTTTGTTAACATTCAAGATGAGATGATTGTTCCCACACCATGCCACAAAGCGGTCCACCAGCTCTCTGTACTCTTGTACTTCTTGTCCATCTCTGATACACCCGACCACTGCAGAGTCATCTGAATATTTCTGTAGATGACAGGAGTCTGACTTGTACTGGAAGTCTGAAGTGTACAGAGTGAAAAGGAATGGTGAGAGTACAGTCCCCTGTGGTGCTCCTGTGCTGCTGATCACCTGGTTAGACACACAATTCTTCAGTCTGACAAACTGTGGTCTGTTTGTCAGGTAGTCATTAATCCAGGTGATTGTTGAGGCCTCCACCTGAGTCTTCTGGAGTTTCAGACTAAGCAGATCAGGCTGGATTGTGTTAAATGCACTGGAGAAATCAAAGAACATGATCCTCACAGTGCTGCCTGCTTTGTCCAGATGACAGTGGGTTTGTTGAAGCAGGTGTATGATAGCGTCTTCAACTCCAACTCCATGGCGATAAGCAAACTGCAGGGGGTCCTGATGTGTGCTGGTTTGCTTACACAGGTGGGTCAACAGTCTCTCCAGGACCTTCATATCCCACCTATGATGGAATATCTTCACTATCTACCAGTAAAATTCAGAATTGGGTTTTTAAATCCTTCTTCCTTACTTAAAAAGCTCTAATCAACCTATCTCCATCATATCTGTATGATCTTATAGTCCCAGCGGAGCACTTTGCTCCCACAGGGCTTAAAAACAGAAGGAGTAAAACAGAAGGCAGAGCCCCTCTCCTGAGGAACCAGCTCCCACTTTGTATTCAGAGGCTGATCTCTCCACATTGGGATTAGACTAAAAACTTTCCTTTAGGATCTTTCCTGGCTCAACTAATTCAGATACCACCATATACCTGGTAATGGAAGATTATAACCATCATTTTTAGTCTCTTTTCTCCCTTTCTTGCTCCCTTAACTTACAATCAGTTGTGAAGTTGTATATTCTCATTAGCTCTGTTAAGTGTGGCTGTTATTTTCTGTTCTGAATCATCAATGGTGACCCTGAAACATCCCATAGTTACGCTGCTATAGGCCCAGACTGCTGGGGGACCTCCCATGATGCACCTGTCTTTACTCTCCATTGTTGTCATTAGCTTGTGTTTCTCTCTCTCAGCAGGTATCCCTGTCCTGGTGTTATGGAGCTTGTTGTCCCCTCTTTCCTGACCTCTCCCCCCCAGCTGGTGGAGGCAGATGGCCGCCCTTCCTGGTTCTGGTTCTGATGGAGGTTTCTTCCTGTTAAAAAGGGAGTTTTTTTTCTCTCCACAGTCGCCTCGTGCACGTTCAGGACGGGAGATTAGATCAAAGAGAAGTCTCAGTGCCATCTGTTGGTTTCCTTAGCTATGTATGAATTTGACTAAGTTTGAATTTAAATAACTGGACTGGATTATGACTGCATAACAATGAATTGTATTGAACTGAAATTTTACTGACCAGTATGGTCTCCTTTATGGTTGGTAGACTTTGAAAGAGATAAAGAAACGCCTCCCATCGTCTGTTAGATCTCAGATTTACCTGTAGCTCTGCTTCTGTCCTCGGCCCCTTCCTCCTCTCCGGTCCCCTCGGGACCCCTGGCTCCTGCCCTGGGACAGGAAGTCTCCAAATGTCGGCACTTTGGGAGGCCGCTTGCTGTCGTCTGTTGGGGAGATTTATGGTAAGAGTTAATCTAAGAGATTCTGCTGCAGCAAGTTGGATGATTTTAGAGGAGGGAGTGAAAGAAGAAGTGTTTAAACAACCGCTGTCTTATAATCTGCAGGACGTTATATGAAGAAGCAGCTTTCAAAGGTCAGATATACTCAGATATATAAAAAAAAGATCCATCTATTAGTAGCTCAATTATAAAAGGAGACACCAATAGTCATGTTGATGAACCACAATGAGTCCCATATTGTCTTTGGAGTCATTTTCATCATCATGACACAAAATCAGATTATACTCATGCTGAATATGTTCTATATAAATATAAAGTGAGGTGCATCACTCCATCACTTCCTCCTCTTTCAGCTGCTGCAGTCTGACAGTCGACTTCTTACATAACCTGAGAGTCGTGACTCTTCTGATAGCAGCTCAAAACTGCTGCAGAGTCAATCTGAAGTCTGGCACAAGGTCAAACGTCTGCTGTGACGGATGGATTAAAGGGCAGGGGAGGGGAGATTCTAATATCTTACCCGTCTTCAACGTGGCACATCGTGTAACTGTGAAAGAGGAATGAAGAGAGCTGCAGACGGACTGTGTGCAACATAGAAGAAATAGATATTTTAAACTTCTTTCAGGACAATTATCTCTGGAAAGATGATTGTGATTGTCTCAAACCTTTACAGCTCCAAAGCCTGCAGCCTCAAAATGATCACACTTAGGAGTTTCAGTAAAAACTTATCATAACCTCCATGAAGGTATGATTTATTGTAGGACTGCTGTTTTAAGCTGAATTGGTGTAAATTTGAATTTTTAGATTAAAAGAGAGAGTTCAAGGAAAAAATATGTTGGAATACATGCATGTACAGAAGGTTTTGTTGATAAAAAAAACATTCAAAGTCAGAGAGATGGAACAGATGAAGAGGTGAGTGAGGAATAAATGAGTCAGAGAGGTCAAGAAGAGGGGAAAGAAAACTGCAAAAGGAAGAAGGATCATGAAAAACAGGTCTGAAAGAACGAAAAAACAAAGATTAAGGAGCAATTAGAGAGCCGGGAAGGGAGTGAGGATGAGCAGAAGATGGAAGGTCACAGATGGAAAACTCTGACAGGGATGGGATGAGGAGGTGGAGAAGTGTAAGAGGATGAAAAGGGAGGGTGTGATGGAGGGGAAAAAAAAGGTCAGAGAGAGACAGATACAAGAACAAGAGAGATGAAGGAATAAGTGAGGAGAAAGAATAAAGAGGATGAAGATGAGAGACTGAACAGAGCACCCTGGGGCTGTGAAAAGGTCTCGAGTCGTTCCATAAATTAGAAATGGTGGAAAAAAAATCTTATGAACACAAAAGAGCCAAAGCCAGCGCACTGGTACAGGTGTCACCTTATAACCTAAACTTCACACTCAGTTATAAATGGAAGTCCAAATAGGGGAAAGCAGTTAGAAATTATTCAAAGCAATAAAAAAAAGGCCCGGAAGATAGGAACAGGATTTAAGTAGCACAAACAATTATCAACAAACACAAGCTGAGGTTGTTTTACGTGCGGTCAGAAGCTTTTAAACAGCTCCCAAATTTCAGTTTTGGCTCCTCAGGACATTCAGAAGCTCAAATATTTAAGAAAACTTGCAAAATTAGGGGCAAAAACCAGTAAAAAAATCAATCAACAGTTGGAATTGCTGCCTAGCAGTTAAAGCAGGATATTGTATAATTGTAATATAAGACTATACATACTTTTTTAGTAATAAAAGTTTATTTGGACTTTTTCTTCCATATTTCAACAGTGAACCAAGTATGATAAAAAAATAACTTCAAAGATCTGATGAGTCGGGGTTAAAGAGTCAGAGGTGAGTTTGGTTTTGGGTGCAGCTGCTGCACTGCAAACACACAAAAAGAGCAAAAACAAACCACAACAACTCCAGGCAAAAAGCATTCGGAACCACCACATTAGGAGGGTTTATATTTGGCTTTTCTGGATAGAAGTCCCTCTTACAGTTCGCTCACAAACTGCAGCCAAAGGCTACGTTCCCACTGCAGATCTTAACGCTCAGATCTCTTTTTCTTTGCATGGTTGTTCACTTTAGAATTTAAATGTGACCGCCATCAGACTGCAACCTCAGTCTAAAACGGTCGTGGCGCGTTTCATCAAACAATTCTGCGCCGGAGGAGGCGGGACGCGGCGAGATCAAATGTGGATAATTAAAATCCTCGGAATTTTGACGTCTCCGATTGCACAACAACGTCAGAATAGATACGCACACGTGTGTGACGTCACTTTGATGGCAGTCGCATTTAAATTAGAACGTGAACAATCTGAAGTTTCTGCACATTTTCTATCTCTTTGACTCCTCGTCGACCCGTATGTTTCCTTTTCACAACCTTCCCATTTTGTTTATACTTGCTCCTAATTTTCAACACAGCTGACTGGGAAACGCAAACATCTTCTGGTTGAAATCCCTTCTTGAAGGAGTTTTATAACCCTTCCCATTGTTTCCACTAACAGCTCTCTTGTTGGGGCCATGTTTCCTGTCAATCAGCCGCCAGCAAAAGCTCGTTAACCTCTGCAGGAACTTCCTGTTAACCGCACAACGATTTGCATATTTAGACCTGTGCAGGTTTTTGTTTAAATAATACAAATTACAAGGCGACTCCATCTCAGATAATAAGACAGTTTAAATTTGAATGTTAAGCTATCAAATCTAATAATTAAGTCTAATTTCAGGCTAAAAAAGCTGAATGAATATCCTCCCACTGTGGTGTTTCCATCATTTTAGCCCGAGGTTGTAATCTCAGTCCCATGCTGTGGTCTAACCTGATGCCCTGCCCCGAGGCTCTGTGCGAGAGTTACGGCCCCACGCTGCAGAAAGGACACACAGACACGTTACAACATCGTGACTAACGCACACACAGTAAACACATGAGATGAGGACAATGCCGTGGCATGAAAACCATTCAAACCACTGCAATCACCTCTTGGCTAATCTATAAGATATTTGGTCTCAGTTCACAAATGACTCGATGGAGCTGAAGAAGCTGCTGCTGGAGAGAATGAGCGTCTATCACCTCCATGTTTGCTTCAAGTATTAAAAACAGAGGTGACAGTTAGTGTATAATAACCCGAGTGTCACCATTAAAATTACAGCTAATCAGAGCAGGAGCCGATAAGTATCTGCTAGGGCTGGGCAACGACTCAAATTAATCAATCTAATTAATCACATGATTTCCCTGATTAATCACAATTAATCGCATTTGTACGCAAAATCTAAAAATTAATTCAAAAGTAGTGTATAGCCTTTAGCATTTAGTTTTATTTTAAATGTGCTGCCATATGAATGAAAGTGCCATAACATTTGTTGTGCAAACACACTTTTAACATCAGCATCTTTCTGTAGTTTTTATGTAGAAGCCTCGCTCCACTGTCTGTTTCCTTGAATGACTTGCTGCTATCAGTTGTGTGTTTTGCCTTTAAGTGATATTTTAGACTGGAACTACTACGGTGAGAAGACAATTCAACTTGGCAGTGTTTACAGATGACTTTGGTTCTGTCGACTCCGCCGTCTGGAAGAACTTTAACATGAAAATGGCCGAGTAAAAGTTCCGTACCCTTCTCCATGTTTGGTGGATCCGCCGATTACTTTCTTTTCCGGTTCCCGCAGCAGACAGCAACAGACTTTTACAAAATAAAATAAAATTTAAAAAATAAAAAAAAACGGGTGGTCCGTGGCGTAGTGGGTTGAGCAGGCGCCCCCTGTACAAGAGGCTATAGTTCTCGCTGCAGCTGGCCCCGGTTCGAGTCCTTCATCGGACAGCCCTGTGCTGCATGTCGTTCCCCCTCTCTCTGCCCCCTACTTCCTGTCTCTCTGAACTTTCCTATCCATGAAAGGCACAAAAGCCCCAAAAAATTCTATATATATATATATATTAAAAAAAAAAAACTGTGTTAATGCGCGATAAAATATTTATCGGCGTTAAATAACTAACGAGCTAACTCGCCCAGCCCTAGTATCTGTAAATGTTGATTGTATTGCTCCCCAAATAAGACAAAAAACAGATGTTAGCGGTTGTAACGAGTGCTGGATTCAAATAAAAATTAAAAAAAGCTATTTTCAGCATCATTTGTGCTGCACTCATGAGACTAGAATCACACGATTAATCTCCCAACATAGATCAACAAAAGAGCCCGGAAGAACCTGCGCTGCCTGCGAGCAGAGCGATAACAGACACCGACAGATGTGTGGCAGCATGTTGGATATAAAAAAGTATGCCGACTGAGAGGAGCTTCACACAAAAGCAAAGCAACCATTTCTGTGAAAACCTCTTTCATCTCCAAGCTAAATCTGTTTTGGATCGATTCAGGAGCTCGGTAACGATACCCTGCACCAGTTGTAAGTTGTAGTAAACTGATATTAACTCATGTGTGTTGGACTGCAGCCCAAGAATGATATCATCTGATCAGTATATTAAACAATGCTCTATCTTTTATCATTTTATTTATTTATCATTTACATTTAAATTCTAATGAGTTCAGACTAACATCCGGGAGTCAAAAACATCCTCATATCTGCATCACAATACCAAGAAACGAGTGTAAAGAAAATAAACTAAACTGGACCCTGAAGGAGTGAAGCAAACCTTCACTTGGGGAGGGCAACCACAGTAAATTACTTTATAAACAGTCAAGAACAAGATTAAGTCCCAAAGCTCCTCTGAGACGAAGTCTGTGTCCCTAAGGGTTCAAACTGGCTTCCTCAAGTTTAAACTGTACCATACGTGAAAGGAAAAAACACTAAAATCATTCTTACATACGACTTTACTTACATATTTGCTTGCTTAATTTAATACAAAGGCTACAACATGTTTATTTAAATCATTTCTAGATCTTTCTCTGAAAAGAGTTCTGTTTTTTTTACGTGTTTACAGAGGTGGAGTCTTTACGAAGGCTCCAGATTAAAGCTGAAGTTCATTTGGACTCAGGGGAAATGCAGCAGGCATTTACATAACCAGCTTAATTAGCTGCAGGAGGGAGGTGGTATTTAGGATGCGTGTGTCAGTGACATCATGTCAGACGAGTGGGTTCATGAAATGGAAAAGCGTCACGGGTATGTTTCAGCATGTTTGTGGTGCATGTGTGAGCAGGAGTGTGTGTGGACTCGCCTCTCCTGCTGCCTGGCTCAGGTGTGATCCCCTCAGGAGCCGCATATGGGTCCTCTTTGAACCTGTCAAAAAAGCCGCAGGGAAACACACACACACGCTGGATATTAGTGTGTCCTTTTAGTCAAACCTCTTGGTTGCCATTTTTATCCCAACTGAAATGAGTTTCATTATTTTGTCCATATATGCGAGTCATGTCTGATGTTTTCGGGGCTGTGTGGACGCTGTATTCATACTTTCGTGTGTCGTCCCAGATCGGACACGAAGCAGAAACATGGCTTAAACCGATCTGATGGGAAACTTTCAAACAGATCGCAGCATAATGATGACCCCGTTTTACTGCTTTTTAAATCGACTCAGGAATCGGTCCCGTCTTTTTCTTTGGTGTCACGGTTCGATCAAACATCTTTAAAAAGACAAGAACTCGTCCCTGTACAAAAGACAACTACAGGCTTTAGATAAATCCATTTTAAATGACTCACATTCTTTGTTCTGGGATTTTTAAGCTTCTTCTTCCATCCAGACGAAGCTTTTTAGACCCAGAACAAAGCGCAACGAAAACTCACTGAACTGCACAACCTGTAGTTTATCTGCACCTTCACTTAAAGTTTTATTATGTTTTTAATTTAATAGATCATTAATTTGATCTATTACTATTTAATCATTTAACCGTTTTAATTTTTCCTTCTTATTTCTAATCTTTTTAACATGTTTTAGTGGATTTTATGTTGTTGTCTGGATGTTTTATGTCTGGCTGGACTGTGTCGGGCATTGTCCAGAAGTCCATTTAGCTTATAAAGCCTTTCCTACATAGCTGGGCAAATGTTTGTCATTCTCTTAGAGCTAAAAGTCATCCACAAACTTGCTGTGATAGCTCTCAATTGTTCACGTGTCTCAGTGTAATCTCACCAGTGGTTTCACGGACACAATATTTTCTGTTGTTTTGGTACAAATAATAAATGCTAAAAGGTATGCAGTGTTCTAGTCCCATCTGCAAACTTTTGATGGGTCAAGACTCGAGACTGTCCCACATTGAAATCATCTAGGAGTAAAAGGACTCGGAAGCTGACTTTTCTACACCTTAAAGCGCATCTTTCCTGAGAGACTCGCCCATAGTTCAAAGCTTAATTGGAGACATATAAACAAGGTTTTTCTGCACAGATGTGAGTTCTGTGTTGTATGTAGAGGTTATACTCCGAGACGTTAAAATGACGATGACATTTAATCCAGATACAGATGTTGCACAGCTTCTTACATGCTCTCCGTCTTCTGTGCGTCCCACTCTCGTCTCCACTGGCCTGTGGCGTTACGATGGCGTGCTAATCTCTCCTCATCAATCTGCTCGCGCTCCTTCTTCCAGCGCAGGTACTCGGCTCTTTCCCGGCCCGTCATCGACATGGTCATGTCCACCGAACCTTTCGGGCCGGGCCGCCGACTCTGAACAGACAGATATTTTTTATTTTTTTAATGATTTAAACTTTTTCATTTTTCAAACAATAACAAACAATAATCCACATTATATTATTATACAATATACATTCAGTCCTTGACAAGTGACTTCAAGTGAATTATACAACATTACACACACACAAAATTAAATAGTAAAATGAACGAATGTATACAAAACAAAAATTAACAAATAAGAAAAAAATATATATATAAATATAATCATACACATCAGTATTAGTATATTAGTGAAAAATAAAATAAATAAAAAATAATAAAAAAAATAGATAAATACAAAATAAATACAAACAAAAGTGATGCCAAACGAAATCTGGACATGAAGTTTCACGAGTTCAGCTGTATAAGCCTATTCAGATGCCTAACTATTTGAGCTGGATAGGGTCGCTAATTGAATATAAGCCAGGTAGGGGCCCCATTTTCCATCATAATCATCTACTTTGTTCAATAATTTAAATGATAACCTTTCTAAAGAAGCTAGTTGGCCGAGAGAAGTATGCCAGTGATTAAGCGATGGAGCTGAAGAAGATTTATCTGAACAGACAGATATGACACACAAAGTTTAACGTTTGTTCTTACGAACGTGTATTTAAAGAGTCGTCATCACTCACGGTCCATTCTCTCTCCAGTTCGGATCCTGTTTTCACGTTGTCGAAGTCCAGCCCTCCCCAGTTCCGCACGTGTCTCCTGCTGCCCTCCTTTCGGTCTATGTCCGGTGCAGGGCCCGAACGTCTCGGATCGTCCAAGAAGTTACGGATTGGCTTGTCTCCATCGTGCTGAGGTTTAAAATTCAGACCGTTATCCACCGTCACATTTGATCAGTTCAGTCTCTGTAGGTTGGAAATTCAAACTGGTAAAAATATAATAAGAAAACAGTGATTCTGACCCGTTGTCCTCTCTCATACTCCGCTATCTTCTCCATTTCCTCGTTCATCTTCTCAATGTTCTGTCGCCTCTTCTCCTCCCATTCCTGCCCGAAGACATCATCAGTAACAGATCAATACTGTAACAAGATTAATACTGAAAACCATCCTGCAATAAATCACAAACTGGTTATTTTTTGGGTCATTCGTGAGCTAAACAGTGAGGAAAATGCTAGATGTTCCACAGTAATCCACCAGAAATCTGCACAGTTGACAAAGTTAAACTTCTTTGGCAGAATCTGCCTCTGGTGCAGGATAATGCATAATCTTCTCTCATGTAGAGATCTACTTTATATGCACTGAAATAACTCATTTCCATGGTCACGTAAGCAAGAAACCTGGTTTCTACAGTCCTGACTTGTGGACTGCAGAAACCAGATTTCATGAGGGGGATTTCTTCTCTGTTCAGCTTACTTTAGTAAATAAACATAATTATCAACATCATCAGGCAGCTGCTGTGCAGTCATTGTGTAGAGTTGATCGCTGGTTACACGATGAAGACGTTTTCCAGTGACTACACTGTTGATCTCCTCATTGCTTGTTTTTAAATTCATTCAAATTATTTGATTTGTTTCTCTTTATATTCTTTTATGTATTGTTAATGCTTGTTCCACTCCCTGCTGCAATGCTTTTATTTTATGTAAAGCACTTTGAATTGTTTTGTACATGAAATGTGCTATACAAATAAATTTGATTTGATTTGATTAAGTAGTCAATCAGCACAATGAATAGAAATGGAGCGAGAACTGCTACTGTAGCATCGACAGTAAAAAGTAGAAGACCATAGAGAACGGCAAACATGAGACTCTAAAGCTTTCTTGAAGTCATTAAAGGAGATTCGTATTTGCTGGTCACAGCTTCCAGCTCGACGAAGGCCGACCGGGTTTTCCTTAAGGTCAACCTGTCAATGGCCAAAGCGCATCAGTAAATAAACTTTAGCCCAACAGTTCGCACCCACCTTGGACTTCCTGTCCATGCCACCTGGTGTCCCTTCTTCTTCTTCTCCTCTTCCTCTTCCTCCTCCTCTTCCTCCTCCTCCTCCTCCTCCTCTTGCTCTTCGGCCTCCCCTGCGACCCTGCTGGCCTCCTGAGTCTCCAGACTCTCCCTCTCTTGGTGTTCTGGGTTCTCGGTCCCTCCTTTCTTGGCGACCTCCACCTCCTCCTCCTCCACCTCCCCCTCCCCCACCTCCTCCTCCTCCTCCTCTCTGACTTCCCCAACTCAGTCGTCCAGACCCCGTCCTCCTGGGGGGGCTGTGGCCGTCGCTCGGCCCTCTGGGACCCTCGCTCTCCTCTGAGGTCTTCCGCCCACGAGGCGTTCCAGGTTTCCAGTCGTTGATGACTCTCTTCTCCTGTAAGAAGCAGTCATCATCCTCCAATGAGAGCGGGCGTTTCAACGTGACACCTCAGTCTGAAAGCTTTGGTTGTATTACAGGTTTTATTGTAATTTATAGACTGAACTGCCACCCTGTTCTGTGGTAAAAGTCTGAGTTGAACATAAAGTGCCGATCGGCAACCGAGAAAAAATAAATAAATAAAATCTTTTCTAAATTTAATCGTAATCCCTGATCGGGGACATTTTTGTCCACTTGGGGTGTACTTTCAAACACACATCATATACAATGCAATGTTTCATTGTGTAGAAAAAAAAACCTCTTTTAGAAATTAAGGAGTTTTTTTTTGTTGTTTGTTTGTTTTTTTAAATCAGACATAGCAAAAAAATTTAAAATCCCTAAAAATCAATGTTGTTGCTGATCATAGTCCCAGACCATAATTATTCCCGCTCAACAATTCCACTTTGCATTCTATATGTTGAAAATATAGCAGTTTTTGCTGTTTTTTTTGTCTTTTTTTTTTACAGAAATTGGCGTTTACGTCATATAAACCAGTATTTAAAGGGTTAAATTTTTTAAAATAATTGAAAACTTGGTAGTTATGATCAGAACGGCATAAAAGATCTACGGAAAAAAAAGCAGAAAAAATATTAACATATGATGTTTTTAGGTCGTTTTAAAAGAGGACAAAAATGTCCCCTTTTCAGAAATTAAGTTGTGTTTTAAATCAGGTATGAGGGTTAAAGTCTGTATTTCAGGCTTCTGCAGGCTTTTGTAACACAAAAGACTAATCTGGGCAATAGATTATGCAAATCCACCCGATGAGAGTAGAGAGAAGCTGGCAGGTGACGATGGGAGCAACAGAGTAGGAGCCTCAGAGCTCTTGAAGCACACTGATCAGTAATGTGTTTGGAATTATAAAAGGTTAATAAGACTCTGACAGACTCTTTTTCGCCTTGGTTAAACACTGGGCTTATGCAGTCATCAGTGGTAAATTCTGAGTCAATGTGGACCTCAGCAGGAACTCACTGAACCATTAAACATCACTTTGGAACTGATTATCACCAAAGACATCAGGAGTACCGGGAGCTTCCCCAGCAAGATGATGAATAATGGGGCCGGTGAACTATCTGGAGGTTTTCTGACCCGATCAGTGAGCGTGAAGAACCTGCAGAGCGCTTCTGTGTGGTTCACTGTCAGCACTGCGTCTGGCTGCAGCAGAGGCTGTTTTTCAACCTGCTCACACAGCTGGTGACTCTCCGGTGAACATAACGGAGCATGAAGCAGCTACAGAGACCGCCATCTTTCAACGTCTATGCTGTGGTTGTTTTTTCTTTATTGGTCTGTGAGGCAGATGAAACTATTATCACAGGTTTAACTTTGCTTCTACTGTTTTAGCTTGACAATAATATTCAAAGACTTAGGTTTCGATGATCGTTATTTGCACACTGTGCTGATGCTTTTTTCATTTTTACATAATTTCCTAGTCTTCGATGGAGGCTCGTGTGGCACTCAGACGAATACACGACAGCTGCGCCCCTTTCCTCCAAGACGGGAGCACCACAGGCCTGAAATTTCCCAGGCGTGGTTCCAGAAGTGCTTCATGAGAGAGCATAAACATCTGCATTCTGCAGCCGGCCCTCTGGTAACAACTGCAGATGATAAGCAAGTGCAGCAGCGTGTGAACACGGCAGGTAATCCTCTGGTGATGAGCGCTGTAATCCTCGCTGCTTCCACTCATTTATTTTTTTGCTGATGTGTATGTTGCTATCCGCTGGCTCATCGTTATTCCAAATACATGTGGTGTTGATCAACGGGGAAAATAAAACACTAATCAAGCAGCAGTTTCCACACTACAGACTTTGGAAATCCCTTGTTGTGAAGTGCATGTGTGACAGTCTAACACAGAGAAGTCCAGACTCAATTGTTCACATGAAATAATCTCGACTCCTGCAGCTAAACCGATGTGCGTGTCCAGCATGAGTTCACATGTAGCACGTTATCTCCTTGAAAACCTTGCGGCAGATAAATAAAGATGCAACAGATCCAAGCGAGCTGAATACTTTAAGGCTTCATTTACACTGCAAGTCTTGATGCCCAGATCTGATTTTTTGCCTAAATCCGATTTTTTTTAACGTGTGGTTACACGTACTTTAATAATGTGACTCATATCTGATTCACGCGATTACACTTGCCTATCACCTGAAACATCGCGCATGCCTACTTAAGTGTTTACCAAACAGTTAGAAATATCTTGAAAGACTGATTTATTAGAATAGGCGCCTTTAATTTTGGTTTGTATCTCCTCCTCTCCCCAAAGACCGAGAAGACAGGTCACTTCCTCAACTGTCCACTGAGCCTCGTTGGTTTTGACCTCCTCCGACATGTTCCTTGTATGTTTATGCGTCTCGCATTCACTAGCTTACCACGTGCGACAAAAAATCTTAATTGTCGCATATTTAATGACGTGTGGAACGCAATGTGTAAGAATATCCGATCTGCCTGTTTACACGGCGGTCGCATTGTCACATATCCGATTCGTATCTGATAAATTTCCACATATGAAGGAGGCCTGTATCCGAACTCAAAATATCCGAATGCATGCGTCCTTGTCCTTTTTCTATCTAACATAACGATCTGTGTCACATGAGAGCAAAAAAAATCGGAATTGGGTAAGATTTAACTGACAGTGTAAATGTAGCCTAAGAGCATCGAGATCTGGACGAACAGACTACAGATGTGGTTCTTCTGGACATTTCGGTGCTTTAAAATGCTAATTCTGCACCAGGATCTGCTTCTGTAACATCGTGTTAGTACAGCAGGCCCAATTAGCTCAGCTCTGTTCTTAGACAGCAGCCAAGTTGATGTTTGCCAAATCAAATCTGTATGCAGCAGACCTGCATGTGTGGCTAAACACACCGAACAGAAAGCAGATAAAAAAAAAATCAGACCATAAACCGGTGGTTACTTTTAGGATATTTGCTCTGTGTCATGTTTTAGTTGTATGTCAGACTGAAAATCAGCCCATTAAGGGTCGCTCTGCTCTAATAAAATCCTGATTTTATAAACGCAGCCTCATCTGACCAAGTCAGCATTCAAGTAACCGAAAGACGACGCCTGTGCAGTGAACTCAGCTGTGCTTAAATGCACCGTGATGTCCCACAGAGGAAGTCAGAAGCAGCAGAATGTCTCCAACGTTTTCTACACAGTTCAGTGTTCGACATTCTTCAATCTAAAACTCAATTCACCTCCATAAAGGACTGAGTTATCACTGAAACCTTTCCCAAAACAGCCAAAAGCCACGTGTGTGGTGGGGTTTTTTGGACACAAAAGTTCAACCCTAGGCCCGCTCAAACAGGTCAAAGGTGACAGCCTCGGGTCTTCTTGTTATCTGGTCCCAACATCGGACGTTACGTGTGACTACCGGGCGATTTGTGGACTGCCTGGACATATTTGTCCACATTTTTTCACACTGTTCTGGCTCATATTTCCTGATAAATTCTAACAATCCACCTGCATAATTCAGAAATTATTACAGATTCCAAAACTTCTACAATATTGACCACTTGGCACAAAGGTGAAGTTTCCCACATCTTTTTGTAGAGTCAGAAAAATTCATCCACACCATCCAATCCTAAACTGTTTTGTGTAAATGCTTCTCATCGTAAGGCTGATATGGTTTTGTGAACAGGTTTTAGTCGTGTTATTTTGGTTAAATTCAGAAGTAAATCTAATCCTGCAGCGTGGACTGGCAGGTGTGCGGTTGGTAAACTAATCACAGTACCAAGAATCTGTGTGAGGAGCCCACACAGTTCCTCTAACACAGCGCCATCATGCCTTACCCCTGCAGGCTTAGAGACGTCGACTGTGACGGTGAAGTTTTCTTTCTCCGTCCTCCGCCTGTCCGTCTCCGGCTCATGGGGGCGGGGTTTACGAGGCGTCGTCACGGCGATACCCTCCTGCTCTGCTTTCTTTTTGTCTTCTTCTATTTCCTGTTGGGACCGAGTCGCAGAATGAGACCAATAAGATGTGCCAAATCAAAGATTCACTCATTTCCAGAGGAGCTAATGAGGCAGAAATGTTTACGGAAAAGTACAAAGAAAACATGGAAGTAAACAGGCTTTGGGAAATAAAAAGGGGACAAAATAACAGAAGTAAATACATAATCTGTAAATAAAATCAGTTAAAAAAATAAATAAATGTATGATGAAGTAAACAGATCAATAGAATATAAAGGAAAATAATACAGAAATAAATACAAGAAGAACAAATTAACAAAGCAATGTTAAAAAAAAAAAAAACTTGCTAAATTAACACAAGTTTAAGACTAAAGCAGAAAAACGTATTTATTTATAACACTTTCCAATTACTCTGGCATACATCTTTATAATAACCAATAAATGAGTGCTTAATGAGTCTTTTAGTATCCTGGGCTGAAATAAAAACATGCGGTGTGTATTTGTGAGACAAATCTCAGATCTCCTTACCTGATACCTCTTGACCAGAGCTTCATTCTTCTTCCTCAAGGCTTCGATTCGTCTGTCCAACTCTGCATCCTTCTCCTCCTTGGTTTTAAGATCCACCGCTGAAGACTGACACAGAGAGGAAAAAGAAGAGGTGCAGTGAAATAAGGAGGCCACTCTGTATGAGATACAAGGAGAATACTGGTAGCTTTGAAGGGCCACAGAAACATGTTTCCATTCTCATGCATTACATACAATCCCACTTAGGTTGGAACACTGTATAAAATGTAAATAAAACAGACGGAATAAACAGATATTTTGTTCACGGCAGAAAATAGAAAACATATCAAATGTCGAGTGAGACTTTTTTAACGATTTCATTAAAAATATAAGTTCATCTTGAATTAGATGGCAGCAACACGTCTTAAAAAAAAAAAAAAAGTTCAAACAGGAGCAACAAAAGGCTGAAAAGGAGATGACAGTAAAAATAAACATCCTGAGTAACATGTTGCAGAGTATTTGGTTATTTGGCAACAGGTCAACATCAGGTTTGATTGGAGGAAAAATAAGCAGTTTAGAGAGGCAGAGGTTCAGTTTCAGAAATCGACAAAAATCTGCTTCAACAAATTATAGAACAATTTCAAAATAATGTGTTCTATTGCGAGTAAAATATTGAATTCTGAGATTTGCAAATATTTCCCATCGTGTGTCAGTTTGATTTTAATCAGGGTTATAAGGCAGATGACACAGCTGAGTTTCACTCCAGTCTCCAGTACCCCACTCAGCTGTTTTTCCTGATTCCTACTCACCATTGCTGCTTTTGACTTGTCCTCAAACACAGGTGGAAAACTGCTTGTTCCTCCTGTAAAGAGGATGAAGGAGATTACACACGCCAAGCTGGTTCACTTCGATTTTAAAAGTCTACTTCGCTCAAAATGTGTTCTGGTTATTGCCCAGTTTCACCCAGTCAGTGTCTGACACATGTTTAAAATCTTTTATGATTAAACGCTGTTGTTTTTCTCCACAAATCAAAATATAGTATCTTGATAAAGCAGCTGGATTCTCACATCACAAGAGAAAACAAACCATTTGGAACATCAAGATTAGTGTGTTTAACCTTTTTTTGCTTTAAAAACTGAGCAACACAGTTAGAAACTAACCAAAGCTTATTCAATCGATGTTATTTTTTAATACTGAGGCCTTCAGTAAATACACACAATGATTTTTAGTTACAATGAGACATCCCATCTCCTTTCAAAATATTTGCCTATTCTTCACCAGGGAATCAAGAGTGGATTTTATATTATTCAATTAGATAAGAACAGACTGCAGACTCAAAACAAGTGAGACTCTTATGTGTTTACCATTTTTACTCTGCACGATAAAGAATACCTAATATTGCAGGCTACGGCAGGATAAACATTACTTTACTTTGTTTAGATCATTAACAATCCAAATATTCCACAAAATTGACTAATAACTCATAGAATGGCCAGTCGCAGTTCAACTACCGTAAGGCAGAGGGAAAGTTTGTATAATTTGTATATAAATGCCAGGTGTATGTACTCAAATGAATAAATCCTTCATGAGTTTCCAAAGCTTCTGTAAGCGTCTTAGAGCTGTACACAGGATGTAAATAAACCCGAGCCACAGCAGAAACAGCCATGCACACACCGCACAGGGCAAACAGCCACATTATACCCAACCTGAACTCTTCCTAAACTGCTACAGTGAAATATTTGTTGAACTGTTGTCTGCTTGGAAGTAATGCAAGCACCCTGAACCATGTCTGAGCTGATACAAAGCGCCGAACCCCCGCTACGCTAACATACAGCATCGCCAACACGGACAATATGCGACAAAAACCGGGAATAAACAGTTAAATGTTTCACTGTTACAATCTTTATATTACCTTTTTCAGGGGAAGATGTTAACGAGTAAGAAGCAGTGTTTGGACTCGTTGCTTTTTGCCAATTCCTGCTCCTCAAAGTGTCCTCAGTACTTGGCTTCCTGTTAGCTGCAGCTAACTTCCTGCCAAATAGTGACCCTCCCTGAGGATTTAAAGAGACAGCGCTGTTTTAAAACGGTCAGACGGTTGGACATCGATGCTGTGCTACCAGCGGCTGAACAACCTGAAATTTGTCATCTAACCCGAACTTTACAGCTGTGGCAAACACATTTTTGATATATTTTAATCGAAACCAAAAGGGAGCTCAGTTATAAATTAAATGTAATTCGCGAATTGGCCACAAGAGGGAGCGAGCGGCCAACCGCTGAACATGACCTAATAACCCAACGATAATCAGAACCTGCCGCCAAAACTGTTAAAGGAAAACTCACGTGAATGTTGCATTTCACACCAAAACATCGCGCATCCCCTCACAGACTGGGTGCATATTTCAAGCATGGATTATTTTACTGTGCAAAAATATTGAGTCATCACTGATTTCTTTAAATAATGCTTAGAAAACAGGAAAAAAATCTATATGCCATATAGCCTATAAGACAAAAACACAGTTCAGTTCTAATGAGCTTGAAAGTCAATATCTTTATTCTCCAACACAGCCTGAACCCTCTCAGACGAGCTTTCTGTCCTTTCTTTAAGGAGTCTTCAGGAATAGTTCTCCAGGCTTCTTGAAGGACATCCCAAAGCTCTTCTTTGGATGTGGGCTGCCTTTTGTTCCGTTCTCTGCCAACATGATCCCACACTGCTTCAGTAATGTTGAGGTCCGGGCTCTGGGGAGGATTCAGCCCTCCATCAGACCTGTTGCCACTGATTTTCAGTCCACTTCTTGGGCCAACAGCAGATGGATCAGCTGAAGGTCCAGATGCATCTCTCAGCTCCTGTGTCAGGTCTTTGCTGGAGTTTTTCCTCTTTCTTAAGGACATCACTTTCAGATCCTGTTCATCTGCTGTAGATAGTTCTTTAGGCCTGACACTTCTTCTTCTGTCCTCCACTTGTCCAGTTTCCTCAAATGTTTTAAGGACACACTGCACACCATGCTGAGATATGCCAAGTTTTCAGCTAACAGCTCTTTGGGAATCACCTTGTTGCTGCAGAAATCCTGTTTTCTGTCTGTCACACTGTTATCTTTGCTGTTTTTCATAGAGGAAACTAAAGAAATGGGAACAAATTATGTGTCTTTGTGACAGGCTGCTGGTAACAAAGTGCCTAAAGATATAATTTAAAACAGGTTCTTTGCTAAGTTGTCTGTTATGTGTCGACACAACACTGGTTCATACCTTAAGTTAGGAGACTTTTTAAAGCTTTAATGATTCATAGGTCAGTGTTAAGTGACTTAATACATAAAAAACACAGTCCTCTGAATAATAATTAAGACATAATTATGTAGCTTATTGTTAGCTTTGATGTTATATCCTCATTTGTAAGTCGCTTTGGATAAAAGCATCTGCTAAATGCATGAACATAAACATCATCACACAGACGTGTCTCTGGGATGGCAACAAGAATAAAAACAAGAACTAACAGAGCTAACTTCAGTGTAATGTTCCTGTTGTGAAAAACTCAAGGTGTAGCTGACCTAATCTGTATGATACTAAGAAAAAAAACATGAAAATCATACACATCCAGCAGATTAGCTGTAAGATAACATCAGACAAACTGACAACACAGATATCACAGATATGGCATTTAGCCAGCTCTTCAAATCAGTCCTGCGTAAGAACGTGTTCTTTCATATTTCTACACCTGTCGTAATACTTATCAGCTAATATCCAACTGCATGCTCATGTTTTCTTTGGCATTTTTAATATTAGTTTTAATTTTCTGTTTTATTTTCATGGTCTTCTTGTTTGTTTTTGTATTTTAAACCTTTATTTTCCTCACTTTAGAGCACTTTGAGCCATCTCCTGTTGTTTTAAATGTAACGTACAAAGAATGATGACTTGATTTGACTAGTATACAAAGTAACTGTCATTACATCACTAATCTCCAACCAGGAGGATGACGCACCTGTTATGAGTCTTGTCAGACTGGATGGAGTGATAACCAAGGGAGATAAGGCTGGTTGTTCTATTAGATAGAAACCAACACATTGGAGAGTGAAAAGAAAGGCCAGCATGCATCCCTATAATGTTCGTGCAGGGATTATCTAAGGTGTTCATGGCTATTTTTCTAATTTTGATTGAACTCAAGCTAATATAAGTGGTAAATATATCTCTTATGTTTTAAAATATTAAAAGCAACTGTAATATTTTTCTCTTTATAGCTAGAAAAATGCCTCATCTTTTCCCCTCCCTTACTCTGAAATAGCCAAAACTGACTAACTATTAAACGGCCTTGTGTTAGTGCACAGTCAAAACAAACTGCAGCTTTGTTGTCACGCAAAGTGCTGAGTAATCACTTGATAAGATATGATCAAATCTCCAGAATAAACACGGACCTGCGGCCAAAGTGAAGGTGGAAACAGGTGGAGCAAGGACTACTTGTAAAACTGCTCTAATGTCATCAAGACACGCGAGGTAGCCCTAAAACTATACACAATGTCATTAAAAACACAAACACAACACACTCATCTTCACATGTTCATGATAACATGACCAAATGGGCCTCAGCATTCACAAACCTGTAGACCTGCTTGTTGCAAAGTGGTGGGCGTGTCACAAGAGGAAAAGCACAGATCTAAACGTCAGAATAACTTCAGAGTGTGATTTAGCTGTTGTTAGTTTCCTGGTTCTCAAATTTCCCTCTCTGGCTCAGTGGCGCACCGTGAATTCTGGTGCGCCTGAAAGTATTGGAAACATTCGGGGGAAACCTGTGACTTTTGCTGCTACCTGTGATCGTTTTAACTTCACACAAGCGAACCCTACAAGCTACACAAAATCCCCTTTGTTTGAAAGTTCCTCATTTAGGGAGATGCTACAAACAGACTCAAAAACTGTTTCTCATTCTTCTTATTTCTATGGTTACGGCTGTGATTGTCTGGCTGTTTCGCACTGTTCAGATTAACCACTTTTAACCAAGATTAACCAAAACAGGCATTCTGGAGAGAAGATAACAACATTCAGTACTTTGCAACGAACACGAAGCTCATAAATGATCATTAAGAATGATCATAATTTCTAGAAAGGGAACCAAATCTCAAGGCAGAGCATGCAACAGCTACGTTAGGCCACAGTTTCACAGGGAAAGCTCAAAGATGGTGCAATGATTCTGACTCATTTCCCACTTTAGATATGAAGAAACTGCTTACATCTCACATCACACATTTATCTGCACCTTACAACCGTCTTTGGATTGTCTTAATGGCATTAAAGCTTGGATGCCCTCAAACCTTCCAAGCTTCAATGAAAATAAAACAGAGATTTTGATCTTTCTACCCAATAGTGCCTTTATCACTCCTCATATCAAGCTAAGTACTCCAAAATGCAGCAGCTCATCTTTTAAAAGGTTTTACTTCACTGATTCCTGATAAAATTTAGGTTTTTGCTTTTAAATCACTGCATGACCTGGCTCCAGCTCACCTGTCGGATCTTTTACAACCACACGTACCACAGAGAGCTCTCAGGTGTTTCCAAACACCTTCTTACAACATATTTTTATTTTTTTGGCTTTTAACTCTCAAAGAGACTTTATTTCGTGTTGTTTAATTTAGTTTTAAACTTAATTTGCTTGATCTATAATCAATGATTGTTCAGTACTTTTAAAAGTGCTTTATAAATTAATATGATGTAACCGAGGTAACGTTCAACATGTCTCTACATCTTGTTACGTGATGATTTTAATGTTTGACATCTTGCTACGTAACAAAGTTCTTGTTTTAAACTTTTAATTTGACTATAAACACTCTTTAGGAGGAAATGTGGGTCGACGGGAGCGTTAAGGAGTCTCTCCCAGCGGTCATCGGGCGAGAGGCGGGGTTCACCCTGAAAAGGTCGCCAGTCCATCACAGGGCCCCACAGAAACAAACGAGACAAACAACCATCCACACTCACTGCGAGAGTCAATTTAGAGACACCAATTAACCTAACATGCATGTTTTTGGACAGTGGGAGGAAGCCGGAGAGAACCCACGCTTACACGGGGAGAACATGCAAACTCCACACAGAAAGGCCCCAGCTGGGAATTTGTGCACAAATATAGCTTTACAATTCTTTCTTTTAGTTAAAATATAAAATAATATAAAATAATCTGATCATCTAAAAAAAAAAAAACTGCTTACAAAAGCTTGAATCTTTTTGAGCCTCTTATTAATTAATAGGAATTCATTATGTGATACAGGTCAGCAGCAATCCTCACATGCTGGATTAATGAGGTGTTAATTATCCCGAATGTGGTTTGAAGCGGTGGCCTGGGGCAGAGATGTGGATCCCCTTTCACTATGAGCCTGGATGCAGGAGGTGGGAGGTGGGGGGTGGACTCAGCGATGAGCTCATTGTTGAGGGAGCCAAACAACAGCCTCCCCGGGGACAACATGAGAACCCTCGAGTCTCTGATCACGGAGCGAGGAAAGTGACGACGGTTTCTCTTGTTGATATAAGCAACCAGCACTCAGGGGTTTCAAACATGAGAGCGTCGCTGGGCAGGTTACAGTCGACGAGAAAGTTGAAAAATACCTGCTTGATTTGTCTCAGACGAAGTCTTCTTCACTTTACAAAGCACTTACATAAAGGCTCAACGGCCACGTGGACTTTTATCTATGACATCCTCTTATGATAACAGATTAAAATCTAAAATATGACTGTATATTTGATATGTTTACATAATAAGTTGTACAGCAGTAATTTATCCAAGTGACTCATTATATTGAGTTTATTTAAGTTGTTATAGTAGAATAAATTTTGATATTTCTATATTATTTATTTGTATATTCCTCTTATGAATTGCATTTCATGTTTCATCAGTCGTAAAAGAGGCAGTTTCATCTGGAATTCTCTACAAGACTCTGTTCTCAGACCAATAGTCTTCACCTTAAATTTGCCTCCATTAAGCGAGAATTTCACTTGTTATGTAGATGACACAGTGCTGTATTTATGTATAAAGTGAGACAACCAACCAGTGAGTCAAACTAAAAGCTCAAAGGTATAAAGACCTGGATGATGTGTGATTTCCTTTTCCTGATCATGTAGTTAGGGATGGCTGGACTGGCCTCCATTTCCACTTTAAGCTAATTTTGAGTCTTTTCTGTCCAGGATATATTATCTTTAAACTCCATCCATCATCTTCCGCTGGTCCGGGGATCGGGTCGCGGGGGCAGCAGCTTGAGCAGAGAGACCCAGGCGTCCCTGTCCCCGGCCACTTCCTCCAGCTCTTCTGGGGGGACCCCGAGGCGTTCCCAGGCGTTCCCCAGCCGAGAAACATAGTCTCTCCAACGTGTCCTCGGTCTTCCCCGGGGCCTCCTCCCAGTGGTACGGGCCCGGAACACCTCACCAGGGAGGCGTCCAGGAGGCATTCTCACCAGATGCCCGAGCCACCTCATCTGACTCCTCTCGATGCGGAGGAGCAGCGGTTCTACTCTGAGCCCCTCCCGGATGACCGAGCTTCTCACCCTATCTCTAAGGGAGAGCCCAGACACCCTGCGGAGGAAACTCATTTCGGCCGCTTGTATTCGCGATCTCGTTCTTTCGGTCACTACCCACAGCTCGTGACCATAGGTGAGGGTAGGAACATAGACTGACCGGTAAATCGAGAGCACTCTCCAGTGCTTCCTCCAGGGACTCCAAAAAGGGTGGGTACTCTGAACTGCTGTTCGGTGCATAAGGACAAACAACAGTGAGGACCCGTCCCCCCACCCTAAGGCGGAGGGAGGCTACCCTCTCGTCTACCGGGGTAAACCCCAATGTACAGGCGCACAGCCCGGGGGCAATAAGTATGCCCACACCTGCTCTACGCCTCTCACCGCGGGCAACTCCAGAGTGGAAGAGAGTCCAACCCCTCTCGAGGAGGCTGGTTCCGGAGCCCAAGCCATGCGTCGAGGTGAGTCCGACTATATCTAGCCGGAACCGCTCAGCCTCGCGCACCAGCTCAGGCTCCTTCCCCAGCAGAGAGGTGACGTTCCACGTCCCAAGAGCCAGCTTCAGTAGCTGAGGATCAGACCACCAAGGTCCCTGCCTTCGGCTGCCGCCCAGCTCACACTGCACCCGACCCCCATGGCCCCTCCCACGTCAGAAGGGGGACCCGTGTAGTTTCTTCGGGCTGGGCCCGACCGAGCCCCACGGGCACAGACCCGGCCACCAGGCGCTCGCCGGCAGGGCCCACCCCTGGGCCTGGCTCCAGGGGGAGGCCCCGGTAACCCACGTCCGGGCAAGGGTACACGGTGTCCAAAAATATTCATCATCATAGGGGTTTTATGAGCTGTTCTTTGTCTGGTCCCTCATCTAGGATCTGTTTGCCATGGGTGACCCTACCAGGGGCTTAAAGCCCCAGACAACATAGCTCCCAGACTCATTGGGGCACGCAAACCCCCCCACCACGATAAGTTGACAGCTCATGGGGGAGTATAGATAAACTAAATCAAAGTAATTCCTTGTCATTAGATAGCTGTCTGGAAATCTATGGGGTTCCATTTGGGCCACAGATATGTTTACATGTCCACTGAACATGAACAAAACATCTGTCCATGTCTTTGTAACTTTGCACAGTATCTCAGCTGTGGTTGCCTGTTTACATTGATAACCTGACAAAACATTTCTCTCTGCTTCTGTTGTGTGACTGCGTACTCATGACTCTGTTGAGCTGTAAATAGGAAATGTAGTTTTGGCCACAGCTTGAGAACACTTGGGGGTCTTCGTAGTGCTTGCTCAGAGGTAATTGTTGAATGGTTGGGTTTCTACATGATTGAACTTGTCCATGCATCAATACGTCCCTTTCGTTCTGCTTATCCTAAGTTGGGTTGTGGATGCAAAGGGTTCAGGAGAGAAACCCAGATACTTCGTCTCCCAGCTCCTCCTGGGGGATTCTGAGGTGTTGCCGATTAATTATCCCTCCTTTGAGTTCTGAGTCTGCGTTTGGGCCTCAACTCAACTCATACACAAGATGGAGAGCAAACAAAATACAAAAGGACACAACCGTTAATTTTAAAGCAATGTTGGCCATGGCATCACTGCTCAAATCTTGTGACCATCTGTGAGGGTTGGAACAAAGATGGACCAGTAAATGGAAAGCTTTGCCTTTTGGCTCAGATTCCTCTTCACCACAACAAACCGGAGCAACGTCCTCATTTCCGCTGATGAAGCTCCAAGTCGTTCGTCTACCTCTTACTTCATCCTTTCATCGCTCATTGAAAACGCCCCGAGACCCTTAAACTCCTGCTCTTGAGGCAGAGACTCTTCTGTGACCCAAAGGGGGAACTCCACCTTTTTCCTGGGCTGACTCTCATCCCAGCCGTGGACAGCTCCAGAACCACATCATGTACAAAAAGCAGAGACTAAACCCTGAGGCCCCCAAACTGAATTAAATTTAACTTTTTGAGAGTAGCATTAGATAGATAGATAGATAGATAGATAGATAGATAGATAGATAGATAGATAGATAGATAGATAGATAGATAGATAGATAGATAGATAGATAGATAGATAGATAGATAGATAGATAGATAGATAGATAGATAAATTTATTAAAGACTCGTAGTCCAGATCACATAGAAAAACAATCAATTATAAAAGTACATAAAAAGAACATTCATAAAAATAAATAAATAAAATAAAATAAAATAATAATAATAAAAACACTCCTAATTTTTCAAGAGGCAATCATACCAATGTTTCCAATATACATAAGTATATCTTAGTGCACTATATTTAATGTTAGTCAACAGTAGGATGATTCTATTATTACACTCATTTAGCCGGCAAATAAATTTATACATAAGCTTCCTTAAAACAGCCATCAAAGAGCTGCCGTATACAGTGAGGTACAATATGATCTAAAGAAGTTCAGTTTAACTTCATCAGAGCAATATCCAAATTTCCGAACTAGAACATTAGCTTGAGCATATAACATTCGAACCTGACGGTAAATGTCCACATCATCTGATAGACGGTCTGTCAGCACATGACCGAGATATTTTACTTAATTTGAGATATTCATTAACAGACTGTGTTAATTTAGTTGTTGTAAATGACCTCTGACTAAATGAATCCAGAATATTCTGTTTTTTAGACCTGTTGACCCAGCTTTGCATCCAAATTCTGCAGATCTTTCACCCAAATTAAAGCAGAATATTCCTTCATCAGGAAAGCGGACTTTCTATCTGACTGAGACTGAGGTGATATTTAATGTTCACGTCCTTTCATCCAGCAGGACAAATAAAGCTAGGTGTGAGAAAGAAAGCACGAAATGCTGCAGATGCACATTCCTCCACGCTGTGTTGATTCGACTTATCATAACAAGGATCTGGTTGGCTCACATGCACTCAGGCATGATCACACGCACACACGGTCCATCTGTCCAACTCTGAGGTAAAATGGATGAGGTAATGGTGTTCATCTTCAGATGCCTGACACCTTTTCTCCCTCCTCACAAAACCGTCCATCAGATTTCTTCCCATTACACAAGCGAGGGTTTTTGTTTTCTCTGTCTCGCTATTGTTTCCTTTGTTTCTCTCTATAAACCCTGGAAACTAACACTGAACTGGCATCAGACCAGGATTCTACCAGTCAGCTGGATGGGTTACATCTTTGAGAGCCTAAAAAGGGAGAAAAATGGCTTGTCCACTATGATTTAAAAAAGAAATACACAGTAGTTAGACAGCTTAAATCAGATATAATTTCATAACTGAGACTCCTCAAAGTTAGCCGTCTGTGCCTCTGCTCTGTGGTGTTCTTTAATGAATAAAAAAAAGAGGAGGAAGAAGAGATTTGGCTATAAAACACTTTTAAAACTGATAAATGGTTTTCAGATTCAGTGTGATGTCACCTGACCTTCAATGGAAATCCCTTTAATGCAATTTTAATCTGCAGGTGTGTCAAGTTTCCGCTGCACCACAAAACTAAACAGGAAAAAAGATTTCAAATAAAGCGATTTGAAGATTATTATTGTGGTTTTTCCTCAGGTTACATTAATCTAAGATGACGCCTGTCTTTATCACAGACCATTCAGTCATTCAGGGTGACTTTGTCTTGATATGTCATGTATATCTAAAAAGGCTAGCTCCATACCAGACAAACAGCTACAAATACAACTAAACAATGTTTATATAAGATGTATTAGCATGAAATACACTCTTTGTTTGCTTACTTTACAACACCAGGTTCATACCAGGCGTTTTCTGCACCTCTGACGTCATCTGATGACAGCGACAGTCCGCTGCCTGTTTCACTTCTGAAGCCTCTTTAGCTGACAGTTAGCACAACAACAGGAGCTAATTTGTTGATTGCAACTGAGAAAAGAGCAAAAAAACAAACAAACAAAGAAAGAAGAGTTTAAATCTCTTAAAAGTAAGAAAATGTGGAATCAATACAGCTAAGTTTACATTAGTCATGGGGACAATTCTGGTTACATATAGACTGTATTATAAATGAAAATAAGTCATTATATGATTATATGTATATGATGTATTATATATTATAGGTAGGTCATAAAGTGATACTTTTAAATGCAATATCAGGAGCCAAAAGTCTAAAAAGCTTCTTTAGATTATCGCCCCAGCAACAGAGCGCAGAGGAGTGAGTTAATATTTAACTTACTAACAACATACAGCTTAAAATTTAAAAGATTATAGCTGCTCTTGGCATCTAGTGCCCTGGTGTAATGCATGCCTGGTTGTGGGGAGGAGAAGTGGGATGCTGAGTGGAGGGGGTGAGCTTGAAAACGATGATGTCATTGTGGCAACCCAAACAGTGGCTCAGCTTTCAGCTGTGGGGACAAATGCTCGGGCCGTTTGCTTTGGTTACTACAAGACAAACAGTAACCAAACACACACGATGGGGATTCCTCAGACCTGTCACAGGGTTCTCATCGTGTCTCCCGCCTGCTGCCAAATCTACTAACAATGAGAGGGAAGGTTTATGGGGAGGTCAAGTGCAGGGCTGAAGTTTGGATGGCAGAAACAAACAGTCTTGTCCAATGAATTTGAGTAAAAAACAAAAAGGTGGAAGAAAAGAGCACAAAAGGAAGATAGATGTGATGCTCCTGTCAGGATCAGAGGTGAAACGCTTGAGATGCAACTTGATGGATCCCGGTTAACAAAGATGGATGAAAAGATTTTGTCCTGAAACATGTACATTTGTTATTTGTTGTGAATTACACTTTTAACAGAGGAACTATGTGGTTCATGACCTGTATGGCACTGCAATAAAGACCCGAGAGGACGGCTGAGAGGATCTTAGTGGTCTAATTTCTCTACATTCATGACGTTTTCCAGGTACGCTGCCATTGTAGGGACCCTTCTCACCCCCTCTGCAGAATGTTTGAACTTCTACCATCAGCATCAAGGTTCAGCATCAGCTTCTTTCCCCACGCTGTCAGAGCCCTGAATGGCCTGGTGCTGCCCAACACTTCACTTTCATATCTGCTAACCCACACCACAGAGCGTCCAGCATACAAAATCATGTGAGAACTGTCACTCCACAAAGTCACTTCGAGGTGTTCACTCCCTCTTCTAGCCCCAGAACAGCAGCAGCCTGCTGCAGCAGCTCTGAACATACTCTGTCTCCCTTATCAACTTCTTGAGGTTTTCTACTGAGCTTTTTTTTTGGGGTGATTTCTGGGACATTTTTTCTGTGTTGCTCGAAGGATTTATGCTGGTTATCAATAAAGTTGGAGGAGCTAACTGAGCTCTCCAAATCCCAAGTAATGCACCCTATGAGACCCCAAATCAAGATGAGTTGAAGAGGAGACCAATAGGATGCAGAGCAGGAACAAAATGGAGGAAAAAGGAGGAGAAAGTTTAAAGCATTTCTTCCTTTGATCATCATGGGAAATATGAGATCACTGGCAGATAAAATGGACAAGCTTTACGGAGCTTGTTAAAGGGATAGTTCGATACGAAGAAGCAAAACGCTTTATTTTCGTGGCCCCAGCCAACTAGCCGGACTACCTTCATCAACACCAAAACGAGGCTGGAACTCGGCTCACAGGACGCAGCAGGGGGTAAGAAAATGTTCATAAATGATATTGCTAATATGGGATGTCATACAGCTTCATGTCAAAAGAGGCGAACTATCCCTTTAACAACAGGCGATGTAATCCTGGATATGTCACTGAGAAGGCTGTGAGTTTCTGTTCATGTTGTCTACTGACAGACTTCACCTGTTTTAACTGCCAATGTTGCCTGAATGCTTATCAGCTAAGTTGTTGCTAAGCTACAGAAACTCCCAAACCCATTGATGGCAACCTCTGAAGATTTCTACCACACTTCCTCTCTGCTACACTTCAATTTTCTGCATGTTTTTCAGCTGAAAAAAATGTAAATAATCAATACTGCAGCAATACAATTTCCCTTCATTGATCAATAAAGTTTTATTGAATTGAACTGAGTTTAATTAACTCATAACATCTGCTTCCAATTCTGCAACTGGTTCTCAGTCATTTTCACTGTTTTATTTGATTTATTTCTATATATATATAGAGAGAGATATAGAGATATAAATCTCTCTCTCTCTCTCTCTCTCTCTCTCTCTCTCTATATATATATATATATATAATTATAATATTATAATTATTAAGTTATTTTCTTAAGCGTTCATGCACCTTCGCTCATGGAACAAGATTTCTATGACAGAGGACATAATAAAACCCTGTGATGGCATCTTCTTAATCACCTTTCACATCTGCTTCTCCTGCTGTGGTGACAGGGGAACTAAGGTGAGTTTAGTTTACCTGAGCTCAGTTTTGTCAATGTGAGTAAAAGTCGGTGAGTGAAACAGAATTTAGTGATCACAATCCTGTGAGGAGCAGAACACGAACTCAGCAAAAGTTTTCATTAAACAAACTAGCAACGAATGAGGAGCAGAACAAGTTATTTAGCTGAATGAGCAATCTCTGCCCAGCGGACTGCCACACCGAGGAGAGAACAGAGAGGAAACCAAAGGAAAGGGAGGAAAAAGATCCTAACATGCGTGTAGATGTGAAAATAACGGCACTTGTTGTCCCACAGTATTCTATGAAAGTGTCTCTTTATACTCGCTTTACCTCTAAACCTCCCATCTGCTTTCAGTCACTGCTTGGTTTAGTTTAGCATGTGTCACGGTTACTGATGCGAGCAAAGGAGAACCCAACAGCACGACAATGAGGCAGGCGATTAGCGAGGGGAAGATCGGTTTATTCAGTCCAAAAACAGTCAGGGGTCACAACGAGACGGTCCGAGTAAGGCTAACAAGGGGCAGGCAGGTATCAGGAATCCAGGAAAGGCAAAACAGAGTCAGAACAGGTAGGCAGGACTGGAAATGCTGGAGAGCTTGGCAAAGAATAACACAAGACAATCTGGCAGGAAACAAGTGAAAGTGACTAGTAAATATACTGAGGAACTAATGAGCGAATGGGTGAGGAGGAGATGGGCGGGAAACCCAGGTGAGGGAAATGAGTAAATTGCATGGCAGGATCTGAAATGACAGGAGAGTTTAGTGAAGTGACATGAAATAAAAATGAATACAAACTAAGAATAAGTGTAACTACGTTACAGCATGAAGCATCGTGCTTAAAAACAGCCTCAAACATCTGCCCTGCACATCTTCTTCCTGCTAGCAAATGAGCTCCTCCACCCATTAGATAAAATTTATGCTGGATTTAACAAAAAATAAAAGGATTGTTTTGTAGTGAGGCCGTGTTATGAAACAACAGTTGAGGGGTAACTGTGGTGATTTAGTTGGCGTATGAGGGAGAAATAAAGACTGACCTGGCTCCACTGCAGAAGTGAGACACAAGGTGGCAGATCTCATTTACATGATTATCACAGCTACAGAGGTATACATTACCTGTCAGAGTGTTTGTTCACCTTATCTGGTGCCGACATATCGTCTCTCCAAGGCACAACTGCACTCGGATTACAGTGAATAACCCCTCAAAGTGCACACAGTTTGCAGGACAGTGAACAACAATGATGGTGCAGTTTGGAACCAAAATCCCGACAGGTTACTTCATCACCGGTAGCATCGGTCACAACGTGGAGCCCCCGGGTGTTTTGGGTGTTCTGTGTGTGTCCTGAAGCACGAAGTTGTGCTACAGACCCTCTCCTGCTGAAGAAATCTGCACAAACAACCACATCCAGAATCTAAGTCGCAGTGGCTTTGATTACTAACATATCAGGTAGAAAAAGGAATTAAATAGTTAATTTAAGATCATTGCTCATCTGCCTGGCACACTTTATTTTTGTTGCTTTATTTCCAGCAAAAAAAGCTCCAAAAAAACCCTTTAGTTCCACCAAACAAGAAGATTTGATTTGTAAAAGTGATGTGGTAACTCCTGGATGTTTTAATAAGCATTTATCATCCTCCCCTGCCCTAAAAAAACAGGTCAGTTGATAAAGTCTTTGGATGATTAATGTTTACAACAACATCAGAAATGTGTTTACTGGAAAGAAACCAGGTATTTAGAGTACGAATGACAACTGATAATTTTTCCAACCCACAAAAAAACTTGTTATGACGATAAAACAGCTGGATTGTACCAGTATAACATGGACCCTGCATCCAAAGAGAAAGCCGAATATACTGTCATCTATTTGGGATTATAGCTGGTTGTAACTACCAATTATCCCAGCGACTGTTTGAAAATTAAAAGAAAATAGACTAATTTGATGGAAAAATTACAGATTAATATGATAAAAAGACATGGAATTTATCTAGTCCGGGCAAGCTAACTTGCCATATGTCACTGCGAAGTCAGCCTCTATGAAAGCTGGCAGAGGATGTTCGTCCGGGCATGTACCTGAGAGAGGACCCAGCCCTTCTGCACCCCGTCCTACCCAAACAAACAAGGGGGTGTGTTCCAATCTGCTGCTGGAAGAGGTGGAGGGGGTCCTGAGACAAGCTGCAGTTTCCAGCTGACCTGACTGCTGAGCTCAGCTGGGCCGCCCCTGTCTCATGCCCCTCAGCTGAGGGGGATTTCAAGAAAACAATGAACTGGGGGTCAGGGGTGGAGACAGTGGGGGTTTCTGAGGTTCCTTAGGATGCTAATATAATGCAGGCTTCTCAGACTACAGGCTGGAGAAGCTGAAACCATTAAACTGCTGTTGTGACTTTCAACTTTGAGTTTGAGGTTTGCAGCCAACAGCCTGAACGTCAAACTGTGAAGTACCAAAATCATGTTAAGAAATGAAGAACTCACAGATAAGAAGGATGCACGAGGGCAGTTTTTGTAACAATGTATGAAACTAGGCAATATCCACCAGTTAAGTGCTCATTAAATGGTCAAATGACATTAAAGTATGTGCCAGATGTGTTTAATGGCTGAGTGCTGAGTTGGATTTAACAAAACACCCACTAATCCTGGATTATGATTCTTAATGTTTGGCTTTAGGAAGTGTGTCCATGATATCATTAATGTAGTTTTTATTTAAGCTGCAATTGCTGTGAGTCAGTTTGCAAAAACGCTGGTTTTAGAGCCATCACTGTTAACTCAGAGGACGTAATTAACTCATAATGACCCAATAAGTCATGTTGGAAGACTTCATACTGTGAGAAAAAAAAAACCTACAAGGGTTACAACACAACACATATGACATAAACTGGTGAAAATATACATTCCTGCACATATTTGTGATCCACTAACATAATTTTCTCTCGTGTAATGTTTCAATATAGACAAACACATGAGCTGCCTTGTTTCGTTTTCTATTTTTAGTTGGAATAAACTGCAAGAAAATGAGTTGGATAGCAGTAACACGGCACCAAAAAAATCTGTGGAGCTGCAACAGATTCACTGGAAAGGATTAAAAGTGAAGTCTTATGAAACAGCGTGATGATGATGTAAATCCTTGTGTTAAGCAAATCTCTTGGAACTGACTTTAAACTTGATTAAAACTGGGCAATTTTTTAAAAAACTTAATCATAAAAGTCCATTTAAAACGCACAGCAATCATTTCGTCATGTGTAAATACTGAGTAATCGATGCTCAGCTATCTAAATGCTTTAAAAGTCACTGATTCTTCTGTCTCTGAGACTGAAAAACAGCAGATTGTGAATCCAATCGTTAGCAAAGATGGTGACTTTTTACACCACAAGACTTTCAGCTCCATGAACTTCTCCAACTCATTAGTTTCAGTCGATCATTTAATCTGCTTTGAGCTTTTTATACCTGAATTGATGACGTGGATCTTCTTAAATGTGCTCTAAACTAGGAACAAATAGAGGAATGGGCAGGTGAGAGTGCTGGAAGCCAAAACTAAGTCAAAGATATTTAACATTTGAGTCACTTTGCCTGGTACTTTACAAACAAAACTTCCTTGGTTCCATTCTCCCTCCATGAATCACACCTTGAGCTAATTTAAAATGTGGGAACCGATAAGACAGGCGCTAATAGTGCTCTGAGGGCTCAATAATCATCACTTCAAACAGGATCATTGTGAGAGTTTACAGCGTCTGGAGATGTGTCAGATAGAGAAAGGAAATTGGGGTGGAGGGAGGTAAGAAGCGGTTTGTTTTTGTGTGTGTAGGTGGGGGTGAGAGCGTGTTTCACACAGTTAAAGAGGAAGGGAAACACGAGACAGGGGGGGCAATACGTGCCAAATCTGAAGGCTGCAACAGACAATCTGTCAGCTCTGAAGCAAAGTAAAATCAGATGGTGAAGTGAAAATAAACAGAAGGAGACAGGCAGCAGCATCCTGTCAGGGAGCATGTCGGCACTTGTTGTGGACGAGAAGAGGAAGTCAATTCCCCCTGATAAAGCTGCGGTGCAGCCATACAAAATAAAAGCCTCTTAAATGAACGAGTCAAACGTTTCTGTGAGTTTCTGTGTTATAAATAAATCAGACGTGACGACACAAGTGACCTCAGTTGCACATAAAGTTTGACTTATAGCGCAGTTTCTGCATCAGTTCGGGTTTTTTTTTGCTCTGCAGTCCATCTCTGGCATACTTATGCTGCATTATTTCTGCAAACCAGTCAATATTTCACAAAAATTTCCTCTTGTTGCCCTGTTTTATCAAACGAATTACACGTTTTTAACCCCAAATTACAAAAGCGTCCTTTCCTAAAACGTTAACTAAGAAAAATAAATTTTGCACACGCGTGTTGTAAAAGCATCGCGCTCATGCGTGCTGGTGGGGTTTTATTTTAAAAAGCTCACACCGGATGTTTACCTCACTGCTTTTATTTTGACATATTGAGTTAAAAGCAGAGGAGAGCCGCTCGGAGCCGACAGATCGCACAGCTCTCACCGCAGACCGCCGTCATTCATCGCATCTCATCGGATATTTTCGTGTTTTTTTTTCATGGGTTAATCGGAGTCAAACGCAAACATTAATCGAGACAATCCGACTTGAAGCCTTTGAAATGGAATGACACATTTTCCTACAAGTGGACTGCAACATCTTGTGAGCCGCCGCCGGTTCTCGCCGCTTGTTTTCGGCAGGTTTTTATCCTCTCTGATGTGCAGCTCTCACCGCCGGCTTCAGACCTGCACACCGCTTCATCACGGATCATCAGAAACACCAAGTAAGCGTTCCAGCTCTTCTGTTTGTAATATTTATTTGCCGCTGCAGAAGTTGGCAGACAATCTTGACTATGCAAAGTTGCATCATCTGCCCAGCTGTTGGAGAAAAGCTGGGCAGTCATCTCCAGCTGAATGACAATTATATTTCCCCCCTATTGGTTTTTATTTTCGCGCATTTAATGTCAGTTAACGAGGGAGCCATATTTATAATATTTATAGCATCGACGGGACACTCTAAAATGTATGCTCGATGGTCAGTATTTTGTCAAACCTTTTGGCGGTGCTTTGTGGCAGACTTGTCCAGACATGTTGGGTCAAGAAGTGCAGAAAATTAAACAAAACAAAACAAAAAAACGTGGAAAAGGGCGTTTTGAGACGTTAAAGGAATCATTTTAGATGGGAAAGTGTTTTGTGGACCGCAGAGGGATTTCCAAAACCAGACATTAACAATCGCTGGGTCGTTGTTAAATTTGGAAATTTAGACATTTTACTAAGAAATACAAACTAAGAGGGAAAAAAAACGAAAATAATAGCACGTCGCGTCGAGTTATTTTTTTCCCCCTCCGTCTCGCTGTTTTCTGGCATGTGAACCTTGATATTTTCTTCACTACCACGCGCCTCCTCTCTTTACTGTGTGCGTACACGCGTGCGTCCATCCTCGTGCTCAGAGATGCACGGATTTGTTTACAAACACCAGTCTCATGCTGAAGAAGCGGCGCCGCTGCTGCCCCCTAGCGGACGGCAGAGGAATGTAGGTCGGTAGGTCAAACTGATGTAAATCAGAAGAAGTTAAGCTAAAATTAGATTAGTGGATTGAAGTGTCTCAGTCTGTAAACCACTTGTTTTTACACGGCTAGTAGACAAACAGTTTGTTGTGTTTGAGTTGTTTTTTTAGACATCATATTCTGCTTTGATTTAAAGTCATTTTCTTACGTTTTGTGCATATTTTTGAAGCTGTGTGTTTACTTGTATGATTTAGGCTACTACTGAGATGGCCCGTGCAGAGACCATCGAGACAGTTGCAGAAAGTGGAGGAGGAGGAGGAAATGCCACTCGCCACAACGCCTGCTGCATGGTGCTGCCTCGACCCCTCCACGCCTGGCCCAGCCTGCTCACCACCACTCCCAGCAGCACCAGCACCAGGGCCGGCGTCGGCGCCACACATCCCCACCACAATCCCCACAATCTGGACCCTTTCCAGGCCCTCTACCAGTCATACCCACTACCTTACCCCCAGGACGAGACGCAAACTCACCCTTCACCGTCACCAACGGCTCCACTTTCGCCGCTCTGCAACCGGAGGGAGGAGAGTAACCGGGACACATCGGCACCCGGGGACTCGTCAGAGGAGCAGTCGGGTAGGTTTTTAATTAATCACAATGAGAGAAAACAGCGCTGTCGGGGTCATATAATCTTACACCAGTCGTAAAAATAAGTGACAAAATCACACAAGTTAGTTCTCCCTTTGTTTTCAAAAGAGGAGAAAGCAGGAAATGTGATGCCAACATCTGTATTAGAGCACCAACATCTGTATTAGAGCACGCCGGTAATATTTAGGTGTGTCAGCAGCTGCAGGGAAAGAAGGGATTTAAGCTTCCTGCTGCGGGAGGTGCAAAGTGCACGCATATTTATTAACGAGCAGGAGTGAAAACTTCAGATGGGACTCGAAAACAAAGAGCAGTTTGCCTTTCGGACCCCCACCCATAAGCAAACACGAACGTTATCAGCGAGCAGGAGCGTTTTCGATTATGTGAGCACTGCATTGGAGCTTTTATTGCCATGACGGGGTTTGTTTGAGCACGGCTGATGGGGGGGGGGGTTTGGTTGGCAGGTGGAGGAGGTTGGACAGTATGAGACGATGAGGAGGAGATGTGGTGCACTTGTCACAGGGATGAACATGTGACTCCTCTATGGCAGATTTGGCCTTGAAACTAGAGGGCACAGACTGTAAACCGCCCAAACCGGTTCTGCTCTCCACACATTGGGTGATTATAATCTAACATGAGGCAGGATTATTGATAGGAAACTTGTGCATTATTAAAAAGGATATTTAAACGACTAGTTCTTAGTAATAAAAGTTTGATGGAAGTGGAAGCCTGTTCTCCTGCTGTCACTTAAGATAAGATGAGTTGTTTAATTGAGCCACTGTGTTGGGACAGATTTCTACCAATGTAAACAGATACTCTCCTCCTCCTCCTCCCCCTCCTCCTCCCCCTCACCTCCTCCCTCAGCTGTGGGTCAGCTGTGCATGCAGGCATGTTCAGACTTGTCCTCTGCACCCTGGCAGCAATAAAGAAACAGTCTGCAGCGTTTCCTCTCCCTCTCAGCTGCTCAGCCAAGTCAGTTCATGAGTTTCAGTGAAGCTTTTCGTCAGCCTGCAGGCTGTTCCCGCTGAGCTCAGCTCAGAAATGTTTCCTCAGGCTGTTTACGGCTAAAACGGTCAGAGATCCAGAAACCTCGGGTTGTGGGTTAGTCTACAAATCAAAGTCAGTTTCTGATCAAGTGAACGTTTTATCCACTGAGTAAGTAAGTTTATCCTAATTAATCTACCAGCCAGTTAATTGATAAACTCATGTGGTTTAACATACTGTAATTATTTTAGTCGGTTAGTTTTCTCCTGTCAGTTTGTAGTTTAACTTGTATTGCATTTAAATTTGTTTATTGGCACAGTTTTTTTGTAAAGTAATAATTAGTAGGAGAGACATTCAGCTCTGTTTTTATTTTTAATGCACCCCACCCAACAACCAGCCCACCCCTCCGTCTCTCCTGGCTCTCTTGACTGGTCAAGGGGTCTCGCTGTCACCTTGTCAGCCTGTCAGGTTCATCACAACCCCCCTCTCGTTTCCCTTCAATCGTCCTATCGCATCTCAAACCCACCCCCATCCCCTCGCTCTCTCCTCCAATCACACGCAGAGGCCTCCAGGAGCACTGCCTCTGAGTTACCTTGGCAACAGGCCAGGGTTTTCCTGTTTGTTTGGGTTTTTCTCTGCCGCTCTCATTTTCTCCCTCGCTGTCTGTCTAGTCACCTGCATCTTTAAAGGATCAGTTGTAATCCTCCTAGCAGAGCAGATGCTGCGGTTGTGGCAGCTCGAGTTGTGGTTTGACGCAGGCGTTCAGCTCGGTGCTGGCGAAAGGGGTCCTTTCGAAGTCGAGCTGGGGGTCCGAATGAGTGTAGAGCGGGATATCGCCCACACACAGTGTCAAAAAAACAAAATATGTATGAAATGCATCTAAAGAAAAAGAAAAGAAATACGACTCTGTGTAAAGAATTAGCAGGAGAAATGCAGATGGTGTGATTGTGACGCTTAATCTCATCTATTCTAAAAAAAAGGGGGAAATAAACACATAAATAGATAATTAAATGTGTCCAATGGAATAAAAACAGGCTTTGTGATTAAGAGCGCAGGCACACCAACCCCACATCAGCTCTCGTAAAATCATAATATCTCTGGCTGGTAAAGACCAAACAGAAGGTTTGGGTATTTGTTAATTAAGAAAAACACTCGGTAAACACACAAATAACAGAACCAATCCATACCAGACTTATTAAGCAGATTAAAAGATTACTCTCCCAAATTCCATGAAGAGGAGAATAAGTCACTGTCAGCCCGTCAGGCTCCTTAAGGAATGTCTGTGTGGGAACAGCAGTAACTCTTATTAATATGTCTCATTCTCAAATGTCAAGAATGAAGTTTAAACATGCTGGTTGCAGATCAAGAAAACTCATGTCACCAGTTCCTGTTCTTTCAGGTTCAGCGGCCATGGGGTCATTTTTTCCATGTGTGCTCACGTGTGACAACAAAATGCTCGTTTAATGTTTAAATCATTTATAAGCTCAGCGCATCTGTCTCTTCATACACGGACGTTTTTATCAAACAGATGCAAAGACAACATGGGGATGTAGAAACAAAACAAAATGAGAATGAGCTTGAAACGGCTAGTTTTCTGGATTTATTTTGGCCTCTTTGTGCTGCAGATTCGGACCGAGAGGAGAACCAGAGTCCCTCCAGCCGGCAGGGGGCTCTGCCCGACCTGCTGCCCCAAAACGAGCACCCGTCCTGGGCTCCATCACAGGCACAGGCGGTGCAGGAGATGGAGATCAGGAGAGTGGCCAACCGGCTGAGGTTGATTGGTGATGAATTTAATGCCACAGTCCTCCGCAGAGCGGTGAGTAGAGGGGGTGGGTGTGAAGCTCATGTGCACCGCACATGTTACACAAGCTGAAAATGAGCCGATGAGTTTGTGTTGAGTTGAAATGAGGACGCGAGCGTGAAGTGTTTTCTTGTCTTTGAACATAGTTGCATTGATTCTTCCTCTCGCATCTAACACACAGACGGCCACTTATTAGGCCAGTTTGTGCCTGCACGGGTGAACATTTCTAAGTAATTTACATGTAATTACACGTGTTTGTGGGTGTAAGAGGCAGCGAGGAAGACGGATCAATATGTGCGTGTGTGAGAGTGAATCAATAACATCTGTCTGCTGCATTCTTCGTGCTTTACCTTTAATTTTCTTCTTACCTCGCCTGATAATCTCACACTTTCTTTACCTTTCATCCTTTTTCTGCACAGAAATGGTTCAGATGGCCCTTCTTGACCTCCTTCCTTTGTCTATCACTGGTCCCTTTATCATTGTCAATGACTTTATTCGGCTTCTGAGTGGTAAAATAAACTTTATTGAGATCAACAATGCTCAGCAACGATCCATTTGCTCCTAAACTCACAGATTACATGACAGCATATATTCCCCTGCTGTCTGTTTCCTCTGATTGTTTCTTTATCTCACCCTCTCGTGCTCTTCCCTCCCTCTGTGCTCTTGATCGCGTGAGGAGTTGGCAGCGGCCCTCCCTCCCCCCACCAAACACACACACACCTCCCTACTGCTCTTTCCCTCTCCATCCCGCCTTCTGCACATAAACAAAGATGACGTCACCTACCCTCGGCTCTCACTCAGACATTGATTGCACACTTCATCAGGATGCAGACATGTGTAGCAGGTTTACAGCTGTTTCCTGCTCCGTCTCTCTGCTGCGTGCGTGAGGGGAAATTTATCAAATTGTGTGTGTGGGATGTTTACAAGCTGCCAACAGCACTGTGGGGCAGTTTTCTAAATGAGCAGTTTGAAACGCAACGAGCGAGGGATGGCATTTGTAAAGGCAGGAGGAGGGAGGTTCACCACAGGCACGACAGGTTCAGGGAGTTCAGAGTAACTTCATCTGTTCATTGTCAGGTTTGGGCTGACCTGAGGAGTCCTAAGCATTCGTGCCTTTTGTCTCTTGACTCTCAGTTCTCAACTATGACTGTGAGTTTTTATTTTTGCACTTACAGTGCTACACAAAGCTTTTTTTTTTTTAAATCCCAATGAATATTTGGTCTGAGCTCCTTTATTCTCCAGCACAGCCTGAACCCTCTCCGACAGCTTTCTGTCCTTTCTTTAAGGAGTCTTCAGGAATAGTTCTCCAGGCTTCTTGAAGGACATCCCAAAGCTCTTCTTTGGATGTGGGCTGCCTTTTGTTCCGTTCTCTGCCAACATGATCCCACACTGCTTCAGTAATGTTGAGCTCCGGGCTCTGGGGAGGATTCATCCCTCCATCAGACCTGCTGCCACTGATTTTCAGCCCACTTCTTGTGTCCTTTGGCACAGCTCAGCCTTTTCTCCCTGTTTCCCTTCCTTAAGAACGGCTTCCTGACAGCCACCCTTCCATGGAGCCCATTTCTGATGAGGCTTGGGCCAACAGCAGATGGATCAGCTGAAGGTCCAGATGCATCTCTCAGCTCCTGTGTCAGGTCTTTGCTGGAGTTTTTCCTCTTTCTTAAGGACATCACTTTCAGATCCTGTTCATCTGCTGTAGATAGTTCTTTAGGCCTGACACTTCTTCTTTTGTCCTCCACTTGTCCAGTTTCCTCAAATGTTTTAAGGACACACTGCACACCATGCTGAGATATGCCAAGTTTTCAGCTAACAGCTCTTTGGGAATCACCTTGTTGCTGCAGAAATCCTGTTTTCTGTCTGTCACACTGTGTTATCTTTGCTGGTTTTCATAGAGGAAACTAAAGAAATGGGAACAAATTATGTGTCTTTGTGACAGACTGCTGGTAACAAAGTGCCTAAAGATACAATTTAAAACAGGTTCTTTGCTAAATTGTCTGTTATGTGTCGACACAACACCGGTTCATCCCTTGAGTTAGGAGCCTTTTTAAAGCTTTAATGGTTCATAGGTCAGTGTTAAATGGTCAGGAACAAGGACTGTGTATCACTTTGTCAAATAAATGTGAATTATTTTCCATCTTGAATAGTCAGACGTGTTTATTTGGAATAACATTTCTGTCCGTCTCTTTCGCAGCTCGTCGCTCACCACTGGCGAGACTGGAGAGGCGTCTGCAGGGGACTCCTCAGCTTCATCACCCAAACGCTCAGCACTCTCTACAGGCTCACGTAGAGCGCCGCTGGGCGCCGTTTTACGTTCTGGGCGTCACCGCTGGCCGATGTGTTTCTGCTTGTGAGCCACACAAACTCAGCAGGTTTGCTGATGTGATCCTGGAGGTGTAACATGGCTCGAAGTCAAACATTAGAGGGAAAAACCAAACTGGACGGATGAAATCAGGAGCCGAAGGTGTTGGATCCGGCTGCTTCCTGTGGAAACTGCCCGACAGTCTGCTGGTACAGACTGCTGCTGACCGACTGACCGACTGACTGACGGTCGCTACTTGTACATTTTGTAAAATGATTTTGTTTTCGTCCTTGTCGTGTCTCGGGGGTAGGCTCTTTATGTAGCAGGCGTGAGTCGGTGTGTGTTTGTGAGTGCACGTATGGAAGATTTGGGGTGAGAGCTGAAATTTCACACATTTTTTTCTTTTAATTTCTCGGACATGAATTCCCTAAATGTCTTCTTCATTTAGCTTTAACAGCAGCCGTCAGACATGTGATTTATGTCCAAACTGATTGAATGACGTCTGCGGGTCTTTATTTATAACTTATCACTCAACCCCTCTGATCCTCTGGCTCAAACTAATTCAGAGAAGTCTGGCAGACACAGTTTGACTGTGCAAACGTTGCCGTTGTGTCTTTATTCTGCATCGGGTGTTATTTCACTGAACTGGCTTCATTTCGATGTGCCTTTCTGCTGAGGCTTCACCTCCAACACCACGACAATCATCCGCACACACAAGTCAAACACGCTGTGCTTCCTTTGCAGTCGCTAAACTCAGCACGAGTTTATTCGACGCAGTTCGTGCTGCCGCTGTTTGGAGCTGGCAACAGTGTTCATAGTTTCTTGGTCAGCTGTAAATAGTCTTTTTTTGGGAGATTGATCTAATTTATCCAAATGTTTTCATGGACTTTAAAAGTACTTATGAGGGTTTGAGAGTTCACCGTGTTTGGGATTTTTTTTAAATTTTCTATATCTGAGCGGCCCTCCTCAACATTAGAACAAGTCTGAATTTAAATCCAGTGGATTTGAGAAGGTATTCCACGAGTTTGAGAAGAAAGACGTATATCATTTGGATCTTTTAATTGTTGAAAAGTATTGGATGATGCTTGTAAAATGAACCCTTTTGTAGTTTAAGAGAACAATGATTGCTCATATTACGAGTGTAATTTATTCTGGAAGTCAGCCTATCTGTAGCTCCTTGAAGGTTTTTGTTTTTCATTTATTGTGTATTTATTTTTTCTTACATTCCTGATCAAAACTTTGACTTAATCTGTACTTGAGTTGTAACTGTAGAAACAGAGATGGAAGGAGCTGGGAGTTAAAGCTGGTGACGGCATTTGTTCATCCATCGCTCGCTGTGATAAAAACATTTAACAATAAGCTTTTACGCTTGTTGTCATGAACAACTTTTATCATATTGCAGCTTTTTGGCGTCACAGAGCCCCTCGACAAACTGAAAGTGGGGCTCTACCTTCGATGTGTAAATCAGATAAGACGTAAAAGTACCCAAATTCTCCTTTTAGACCCTTTAAAGCACAAAGAAGAGCGAATCAGGCACCGCAAGCTCACTGCATTACTTGAAGTGTTTGTTTAACAGCTTAAAATGACTGAAGTGAAATCTCACCCAAATATCAGGTTCTTTTGTACATTTATTGACGCATTTTTCAGTCTGTGACAGGTGGAGCTGGTAGAGAGGCCGGCTGAACATGCTAAACATGCAGGTTTATTTACTGTAATGTTCTCTGGATTCACGAGTCCTCTTTAGGAAAATTTCAGCTTTTTATTTCAGGATTTTGTGAGCGTTTGGCGACGTCATACAGGTTTCGTTTCGTACGGCTCTCATTCTGCCTTAGTTGCGCTGTTGTTTTTGGGGCATCTTTGAAACTTTTTACGTGTAAAGTCAGGATGATGCTGCAGCCTGCGGACGCTCGGCCAACGCGTGGCTGAGCAGAGATCAAACTGCTGGCATGGTACAAACTCATTTACTGCTTGTACTTATGCTGGTATTCGTCAAGTGGTTCGTCAGCAGTGCTTCAAGCCACGTTGGCGGTGGTCACGTGACCTGCAGTAGCTTTTTCCTGGTTGTTCCTGCTTTATGAGCGTTCACTTCCTGGTTCGACGCTCGCCTCCTTCCCGCCAGCGGAGCTCAGTGTCAGTGACATGCAGTGTGTATTTGCTGTTTTTCAATCTTTTTCTATTGTAAAATTTCTACATGAATTTTGTATGTTTCTTTTTTTTATACAATAAAGATAAGAATAAATAAATGTACTTACTTGTTTGGGTGCTTTGTTTTTGCCTTTGAGGAGTGTGTAGGAGGGCGAGTGGGCATCGTATGGAAGTGAAACTGAATATATTGGCAATATTTTTAGCATTTTATATTTAACATTCAACCTTTCAGTCAAGTCAGGGTATATATGAGGATTATAAAAAAGGTTTTTAAAGTAGTTTACAAGCATCTGTTCATGTGAGCCACTCATTAAGATGCAGATATAATTGGCTCAGATTCATCAGGATTTGAGGTGTTACTAATTACATTTACCCAAATCTGGGGTACTTGCAGTTTACTTTTCAGTCTTTTCATGCTACTTTCAACTTAATAGTAATATCACCTCACTGGGTTTTTTACTTGGCCTTCTTTACAAACTGAGCACACAAAATACACGAAGAGCTTGTTGACTGAGTACAGCTGAAACAGTTTGTGTCCTCATAAATTAGACAAATACTCAAATTTAGTTGCATATGGGGATAAAATGATTAAAAATGAGCTCCAGCTCAACGAATAACAGTAAAATTTGATTTTTACACATTAATAACACATTAGTTATAAGTCTGGGACATTTTTCTGCACTGATTACATTTACTCTGAATACTTTAAGTACTTTTTGTGGTATTATCATCGCTTAAGTAATACTTATACTGCAGGACTACACAGTACTTTTACAGTATTGGTCCTTTTCAAATCAAATCAAATCAAATTTATTTGTATAGCACATTTCATGTACAAAACAATTCAAAGTGCTTTACATAACATAAAAGCATTGGAGCAGGGAGTGGAAGAAGCATTAAAAATACATAAAATAATATAAAGAGAAACAAAAAAAATAATTTAAATGAATTTAAAAACAAGCAACAGTCCAGATAAATTAAAAGATATCGTGCAGATTTCATGCATAGACACATGAGAAAAGAACTGTTTTTAACCTGGATTTAAAAATGTCTCCATTTGGGGAAAATTTCAAGGATATTAGTCCTTTTCCCTCCGCAGAACTTGAGTTTTTTAAGGGATTCACGATGACAGCAAAACTTTCTGAAACCCCAAAACAGAAGAAAAAACATCTGTATGTTGCAACCCTGAAGTCACCCACGGAGGGACTCCACACTGCCCGTGTCTTAAAAGAGATGAAGGCTATCTCACCAAACTTCAAAACAGGATAATAACAGACTTGATTCTATTTAGGGATGAACTACAGTGTGTAGAATTCATTTAAAAGCTGATATCCATTTAATTATCCCATATGATGTGCAGACATTTCTCAGCTCAGAGCATTCATCACATTCACAGCACTGTGTGAGGTTCAGATTTGGGGTTAAAGTTGCTCAGAAGTTGACTGGGATGCTGTTTGCCAGATGTTTACAGCTGTTGGTGGGTCTGAAGACGGTGCAGCAGCCCTCCTGATCTGAGTCACAGCAGGTGGACAGACATCACAGCTGTCTGTGTCACATCTGGAGCGCTCCACAGATCAGCAGACAAGGTCGAGACACACCAGCGCGTCACGTGTTTCCAGTGATTATCAACACGGCATTCTGGCACATGCTGTGCAGCAAACTCCGCACCCAAGCACATGTTTTGATGCCTTTTAAGAGGCCTCGACTTGCTTGTGTTTTTTTTTCAGCTGTTCCAATTTCATTTGGATTCATTTTATAACAGATTAAGAGAAAGTTTGTGCTGGATTTGCATTTTTACTTATTAATTAACGTTTCAATGAGTCAAATAAACATTTTTATTTTTTTATGTTTAACTGTTAAAACAACAACAGCAATAAAACCGACACACAACAGCTTTACTTAACAGCAGAGTCGTAAAAAAAAAAACAGGTTGTAGTGAGTCATCTTTATCTGATTGGCTCAAACCTTTGACGTCAAGAGAGTTTTGTTGTTTACTTTCCATTTCAGAGGTTTGTTTGTTCCTCCTGACTGATACAGAACACAGTGTTTACCTGATAAGTTTCAGGTAAATCTTTAATCTCCCTCCTCTCTGACACTGCAAGGTGAAGGTGTAAAATGCCTCGAATCCATGAGCAGAGCTCAAGATGTTTATTGCTAACTACAGAAACCAAAACAAAATGGCCTCAAACTACCAGGAAAACAAGCTTTTTTCTTTGTGTCTGTAATGAATTCAACATTTTGGGGCTAAAGTGGTGCTGTTTGCCATCATCTGTGGAGCAAACGAGTCGACTATTTGTGAAATAATCAGATCATTAATCTGCACTTATATCATGAAGCTAAAACTTTCCAGCCTCTCAGAAGTGAGAATACCCAGCTGTGGATGGTGAACTGGATAGCTTTGTAATAAAAAAGGCTTTTTCACATTTTTCTCTGGAAAAAGACATATTTAGGAGTTTACTCCCTCTAAATGCGAATTCTAATTCGATCGACAAAGGCATGAAAAATACCTGCTGGCATCTGTTACTGAGCCCACAGGCAGCATTGGGACTAGATTTCCTCCCTTAAACTGCTCTGCAGAAGGAGCCAATCACGCAGCCCCCAGAGCAAACTCAGGGATCTGATTGGTGGCAACAAGAGGCACTTGTTTTTTATTTTCTGCTGCCAAGTGGAGGCAGAGAGAGTGACCACACAGCAGGGGCAAACGACTGAGATTAAACTGAGTGCAGGAGAAGGAAAATAAGAACGAGGAAGCGCACGGACGAAAGAGATGCCGAGCAAAACAAAGAGGGAAGAGGAAGTAGAGGAAGAGATGGAGAGTCAGTCTGCAGCCTTGTGTATGAAAAGTGGAATGAGTGTGCGCTGGCAGATAGGAGGTTAGGTTTAATTAAAGGGGCAGAATGAGTTTAAAGGGGTATTTAGTTAATAATCCCTTTTCGTAATCCCAGGAAAAGAGCAGTGGCACCCCGGCCTGCCTAATCACCCCACTGGTTCCAGTTCAATGCTGCACTTGTTTTGGTGCTCAGCAGTCCTCAACCAGCTGTAACATGACTCCAACCAGAAGATTACCGTCTCTCCTCACATGTAGTTATGGACACCATATTCCATCTGGCTTTCCCTCAGTCAGTTTCATTCTGTCAGCTCTCAGCTACTCCGTGTTGAACCTGCGTAAATGAACCCAGTTCCATCTTAATCTAAAGAAAGTTACACATCACGGTGCAAAAGCCTTGATCCACCATACGTTTCTTTATATTTTGATGGAAAATAACAGAAGATATGTGCAGTGGTTTATTGAAACATGTGCAAACATAAATGTAAATACAGCATATAAGGCAGTTTGTACAGTTTTAACAAGCTTGAAAGTGAATATTTGGTCTGAGCTCCTTTATTCTCCAACACAGCCTGAACCCTCTCAGACAGCTTTCTGTCCTTTCTTTAAGGAGTCTTCAGGAATAGTTCTCCAGGCTTCTTGAAGGACATCCAAAAGCTCTTCTTTGGATGTGGGCTGCCTTTTGTTCCGTTCTCTGCCAACATGATCCCACACTGCTTCAGTAATGTTGAGCTCCGGGTTCTGGGGAGGATTCATCCCTCCATCAGACCTGCTGCCACTGATTTTCAGCCCACTTCTTGTGTCCTTTGGCACAGCTCAGCCTTTTCTCCCTGTTTCCCTTCCTTAAGAACGGCTTCCTGACAGCCACCCTTCCATGGAGCCCATTTCTGATGAGGCTTGGGCCAACAGCAGATGGATCAGCTGAAGGTCCAGATGCATCTCTCAGCTCCTGTGTCAGGTCTTTGCTGGAGTTTTTCCTCTTTCTTAAGGACATCACTTTCAGATCCTGTTCATCTGCTGTAGATAGTTCTTTAGGCCTGACACTTCTTCTTTTGTCCTCCACTTGTCCAGTTTCCTCAAATGTTTTAAGGACACGCTGCACACCATGCTGAGATATGCCAAGTTTTCAGCTAACAGCTCTTTGGGAATCACCTTGTTGCTGCAGAAATCCTGTTTTCTGTCTGTCAGACTGTGTTATCTTTGCTGGTTTTCATAGAGGAAACTAAAGAAATGAACAAATGATGTGTCTTTGTGACAGGCTGCTGGTAACAAAGTGCCAACACTGGTTCATTCCTTGAGTTAGGAGCCTTTTTAAAGCTTCAATGATTCATAGGTCAGTGTTAAGCAGTCAGGTGCAAGGACTGGACTGAAAATGAGTGAAAAAGCAGCAAATGTTCAAAGAAAAACTTTGAAAGACCTTCAGAGAGACCGAAGAACTATTGATCAAAACCACTTTAAAAGATAACAAGAAAGCCTGGCTGCTTGGAAAATATAAATTAATAAAGAAAAGAAGTTCGAAAACCTACAAACACAAGTCAAGGAAAGAAAATGTGCATTTATTGGATTTATATCAAATTAATGTCTAACTTTCATAAAGCCTTTAATGGAAAAACTGGACATTTTGGGGTTGTGCATATTTGCTCATAACAATCAAATAAACTTTAATGTTTGTTTTTTTTTCTATAACCTGAGCCTAACGCAATTAATCAAACTGAATATGATAGAACATCTGATCATATAGGAATCTTTCAAATGGAAGAAATGTCTAAAAATAAATCTTTAAAAAGAGAATCATGTCTCAGTCATGAGATGGAGCAGGAGGTTGATGCATGTCCCCATGGGACTGTCAGGTGAATGTCAAAGTTGAGGTTGTGGTTAAAAAAAAGTTCATCTGCTTTGAATATGTGACTAAACAACATTTTAAAGTATTATTCTCATGTTTCCTGGAATATTATAACACGCACTGCTGTTGTATTTTGTTTCAAATGAGCTCCGAGTCTAAATCATAAGAAGAAAAGTCCTTCCTCGCTGCCGTTACCAACCTAACGTGTAATTTAGATTTCTGACAAACACACCGAACCGGCATCTGCACGTTTCACGTGATCGTCCACGTGCAGCAGTCAGCACTCGCCGAGGTTAACCCGCAGCAACACGTACGTGTTGGCAGGTCTGGCTTCAAACAGGTTCAACCACCCAGCACTCCCACAGCGGCTGAGGTCAGACACGGGTCTGTGCTGCTGGTTTTCCCCTCTACATGCTCTGCAGCTGCCTAATTTAGAAGAGTAGGATAGAAAACACCGAACTTTTGTCTCCTCCTACACCACCATGTTTCACATCGTGACCGCCTGATATCTCTCCTCTTGATTTGACATCCTGATAGTGACATCACATGCTTTCTCTAGGTTTTATAATAAATAGCCTGGCTTATATATGCAGAATCAGAATCATCACCAGGTATACAATCAGAGGCAAAAACATCTTTTTTTTTTTAACTAAACAACGTTTTATTGGCAAATGTAAAAAAACATCCTCCAACACTTGTGTGAGGTTTCATGGGATCAAATGACAAGAGTTTCGTGGTTAGCGGAGCAGGTACCGATATAAATAACCCGACAGAACGGACTCGTGTCTGCTTGTAGAACCGTCCTGCAACCCGACATGTTCAGTTCGGTCCGAAGTAGTCGACCACGCCGTTGCCTTTACGGCCGTCAAAGAAGAAGAAGTTGCGATGGGGAGAGTCTCTTTGAGAGAGAGCCTGAGAGTGAAAAAAAACAACAAAAAAAAAAACAGAAGATGCGTTATTCAGCGCCTTTTTCCAGACTAGAATATACAAACCACAAGTAGCCAATAAAAGTAAGATGGGTCCCGATTGTGTTGAGGGTTTCTTTTCTTTTTTTTTTTTTAAATATGTCCATGGAGTCTTTGTGAGGCTGCAACACTAAAAGCTCTGACGTTAGGGAGCAGGTTAGTGTCAGAACTGAGGTTCCTCTATGGCAGGGATGCAGAGTCGGTCGTGGAGGGCCGCTGTCCTGCAGGTTTTAGATGTTTCCCTGCTTCGACACACCTGATTCAGATCAATGCATCATTAGCAGGTTTGTGCAGAACTTCAACAATCTTTTGAAGAAATCCATTTCATCTGAATCAGGTGTGTGGAAGCAGGGAAACATCTAAAACCTGCAGGACAGCGGCCCTGGAGGACCGACCCTTGGACCTGCTCTATGGGGTTAAGGGCGAAGGAGGCTGGAGATGTACCGATGAGAGCCGACATGGAGGGACTGAGAGATTCTGTAATGAAGTGAAACGTGTCCGAGAGCCGGTTTAGGTGAATAGGCAGGACGTAAAAGAGAGCCGAGGGCATCCTGGTTACCCCAAACTGGGGTCATTAATTCGTGGTCAGACTCCGGAGATGTTTTTGGAATGAAAAAAGGCAGATTTTCGATGCATTTTCCCCCAGAATGATGCTAAAGTTGAGGACCTCGGAGATACGTGAAGCAGTGGGCGGAAGGTTGGGTCTAAGTTCAAGAAACTAGTTTTTAAAAAAATGTAAATTGTAAACAGGACCAAGCTGCACTGTCTCAACTGAGAGGACCAGAAAGTTAGATTCAGCCAGTTGCTGCGAGTTTCATCATCGCTGAGAAGACGCTGCCGCCTGATTGTGAATCATCAGTCGTCTCCCTCCCGCCGTCTCCGTCTCACCCAGATGTGAACTGCTCCGATTACCTCAGCCTGAGGTCAACACACAGGCAGCTAAAAAGTATCTTCTCAGTGGACTAAATCAAACCTTTTTGTGTTGCTGGCAGAAAAGCTCATTTTATATTATTTGTTAGCCTTTGTGCAACATATAATGAAACTGTTTTAATGAGCGAATCCTTGATTATTCCAACATTAAGAGTCTGCGTTGTGTTTGAGGAAGTCAAAGTAAAGACCAGGGAAGATTCCTGATCTGTCGGAATGATCAGTCAGTGGGGTCACATGGCACTGAAAGGATCGGATTATTGGCTAAATTACAATAAGACTGAGTTGAGAAAGGGTAATTTTCCTTGGATATATGGTGGTGAATGAATCGGATCAGAGGCACAAAGCATGTCATGATAGGTGACGCTGTACCCATTTCAATAGAGCCACTTCCTGTTAACCCCTTCAACAACAACAAACTCAGGCATTCGAGAAAATGGCGACCGAAGAGCAAGATGAAGCTACGTCCCTCTACATTTCGTCTGTGATGAGCTGCTTGTTGCACAAACGCGATGCACAACGGATCATTCTCCATCGCGTTGTTCGTTTCTTTCTGTAATATTAATAATATTCTGTAATATTACAACAACAGGAATATCGTTTCTTCCGACTTCCGGTTCACGACCCCGGGAAAAAATCTCGAGCATGCGCAGAACGCAAAGTCTAATTCACCACGTGCTTCACCGTCTACAAGCAGGTTTAATTTGACTTTCAAGCCAGTTATCTCGGGGTCTTAAAGGGGAACTCCGGGGCATTTGAAGCGCATTTCCATTGCTAGAGGTTGTCAAATACTGACAGTAGGACACAGACTGGTGCAAATCTGCGCTCCCTGTGTGGAGATCGCGCTGTTCGCACAGCCTGTCATGCGAGGCTAATACGTGGTGGCTAAGGGGCAGGCGCTAACCCTTCCACGTAAAACAACAACTTGCACACTGCAGAAACGTCACACCACTTTATAACCCATCCGACAATAAAGTCACAAGCCTTACCATCAAAACCATATGTATGGTTCTCACATTACTGGCATGGGGACGTTACAAAACAACTTTATAAACAGCATGTAACTCACCGGTTAGTTGTAGGCTCGCGCATGTGAAAGCCCAAAAGAGTCGATGGAGAATAATCACATATACAAAACAATTATCTTCTCTAGAAAAACTGCGTACAAGTATTTAAAACAGTACAACAATACATGCCCAGTAATATTATTGTAATGTTTTAAATACTTGAACGCAGTTTTTCTAGAGAAGATAATTGTTTTGTATATGTGATTATCGTCCATCGACTCTTTTGGGTTTTCACATGCGCGAGCCTACAACCAGCCGGTGAGTTACATGCTGTTTATAAAGTTGTTTTGTAACGTCCCCATGCCAGTAATGTGAGAACCATGCATATGGTTTTGATGGTAAGGCTTGTGACTTTATTGTCGGATGGTTTATAAAGTGGTGTGACGTTTCTGCAGTGTGCAAGTTGTTGTTTTACGTGGAAGGTTTAGCTCTTGCCCCTTAGCCACCACGTATTAGCCTCGCATGACATGCTGTGCGGACAGAGCGATCTCCACACAGGGAGCGCAGATTTGCACCTCTCTGTGTCCTACTATCAGTATTTGACAACCTCTAGCAATGGAAATGCGCTTCAAATGCCCCGGAGTTCCCCTTTAATCCGATCCAATTTCTTGTCAGATTAAGGTGTCTACATGCACTTAATAACTCATTCTTATTGTAATTTAGCCAATTATCCGATCCTTTCAGTGCCATGTAACCCCACAGACTGTGACTGGATTTTATTGGGAAATGTTTAAGGATTATATCCGTTTTTACTCAGTTGTGTCATTTTAAAAAAAAAAAAACAACTTACAAACAGAGAGTCGGTTGAAAGCCGACTGTTTTACTTCAACTGTGACCTGTGGATTTCTGCCTGTACAAACAGAGCGACTCCAACTGTTCAGTCATACTTTTCCCCCCCATTCGACTTTGCACTAATGCTCCCACTAATGTCGTTTTGCTCTCCAGCATCAATGCGTTTATTACGCTGCCCACTTTGAGGACAGCATAAATCATTTCTCCAATTAAGAAGCTGCTGCCTGAGAGCCACACTGTGTCGCACTGCGGTCACAGTGAAAATCACTTTTACGCCGTTTCCCTGAATCTGTCCCAGTTACCAGCTGAGTGGCCAACATGTCAGCTGAGTGACGCCCTCGCAGGAGACCCGCCATCTTCATCGGTGAGCATCACGCGAAATGTGCCGGATGACATGGTCCACTTATTCTGAACGTTTCCCGAAGCTGTGAGGGTTGTATGCTGGAAATGCTTCCAGGTGGTTGCACGCTTACCTTGACAACCTCCTGCCCGAAAACTCCTCCCACGACGGCGCACACTGGAGACATCTCTGAGAAGCAGAAGCTGAGGAAAAAACAGAAGAAAACGATCGTACAATGACGTTAGAAAAGCTTCATTTCATGTGAACATCTCCAGCGTTCAACGGCTGAACCCTGTCACACAATGTCGTGTTAAATTGATGAAAATCAGCCATCAGACTGTGGTTATTCTTATGTTCATCAGTCCTGCGAGTCTCCTCAGTGGACTTCGCCCTGAACAAGCCGGCTTAGAGACGACTGCATACACAGTTATTGAAGCTACTGAAGCTGGAAGGACACAACATGGAAGCTCCTGTTGTCTCAGGTGAGGTGCCAGTCAAAAGAAGTCCATGAAACTGTCTGTATCTTGAGAACAATGTCCCCAACAGGTGATTGAAATGATGCAACAGCAATCTGTGGGAACGTGTGTAGAAACCCTCCGTAGGTCTGCGTTCAGAGTTTAAGGAGGCAAGGCAAGACAATTTGATTTATAGAGCACAATTCATACACAAGGCAATTCAAAGTGCTTCACAGCTATATAAAATCACAAGAAGGCAATAAAATCATTAAAAAGAAATAAAAATATATATATAATAAATAAATAAATAATAATAGTAATCATTAATTAATTAAAGGATAAGACCGGTTTTTTGACATTGGGCCCTTGATTTCACATTATAACATGATGTTCTACTCACCCCTGCTTGTTATTTGTCATTTGGAGCTGTTCCGAAGATATTCGCGAGGCGTCTGGCTGCTCTCTTGAGATATTCGGCCATGAAACGGTTTCCTATGGGCAAGCTCATACAGGCACAAACTATGCTGTTTATAATTTATTAATTACTCTACACTAGCACTGATAACGTGGAGGTGCGTCGCTTACTTAAAAAAATCCGGGTTATTGTAATTTTGATTTTTTTGTCGTAAAGTGGGTGTTACTGACGTCATCGTCGTGCTACTGCCACAGGCAGCCCACAGACCTGCTGCCTATTTATTCATTCGGCTAAAATTCAAAATTAGTAACCCGGATTTTTTTAAGTAAGCGACGCACCTCCACGTTATCAGTGCTGGTGTAGAGTAATTAATAAATTATAAACAGCATAGTTTGTGCCTGTATAAACTTGCCCATAGGAAACCGTTTCATGGCCGAATATCTCAAGAGAGCAGCCAGACGCCTCGCGAATATCTTCGGAACAGCTCCAAATGTTCAACAACAAGCAGGGGTGAGTAGAACATCATGTTATAATGTGAAATCAAGGGCCCAATGTCAAAAAAACGGTCTTATCCTTTAATTTAAAAGTGAAGAGTGCAGATAAAATACTTTTAGGTGTCATATGTGGAAAAGCTTAACTGCTTCATTAGTTAATGACAACAACCAGCAAGGCGGTCTTTGTCAAAACCAGAGAGAAGCTCCATCTATACCTAAAGCTGGCAGGTGGACTAGAGCTGTCGCGGTTGAGGAATTCCCCCCGCGGTGAGTCAGGGCGGCTCAATGCGATATTATTGCACCATCTTTTTTTAATTTTTTATTTTTTTTAAATCCATCTATCTAGCAAACTTGTTTGTTAATTACTGAATCACTAAACTCATTGCAATGTTTCCTCTGAAACATGGCGCTTACACATTTAAAAAAGGTTATAAAAAAAAGAGACAATTTTATAACACTTTTTATTTTCTTGAATGCAGAACAAAGGGCGGTAACGGCACAGATGCGAGATGCAAGTTGTTTGTTGTGGTTGAACATAAAAAAAAAAATTAAAATTAAAAAAAAATTAAAATTCAGGAGATTGCTGAACTGTATTCGGCACAGCAGTTTCTGAGAAGTAGGTTTTCCCTGGCAACTCATTTTGCTTGTCAAATTTCTGGAGCAGCGACTTGAAAGCAGGTTTCTCCACAGTGGAAAACGGCACCATCTCCTCGACCAGATACCGAGTAACAGCGCCTGTTAGGCGTTCATGTCTGTCACGATGTCGGCGAGCCCTGACATGAGACTGTGAGGCAGGAGGCGGCCGCAACCGCGCCTCAGTAGCTGGATGGTAGGTGAGGCCTTAAATTAGTTGCGTTTCCTCGTTTTACTTGAACCGTTTTGCCACAGATTTTACAGATTGCCTCATTTAAAATTGGCTGAAAGCCGAAATGCTCCCAAAGGGGCGAAGTAACATTTAGTTTTGATACCAGTGCAACTGCCATTGTGTCCTTCTTAACGTGTGTTGTGGTGAGATCAGGTCACGTGCGGTGATGGCGGTGGCCCATCATGAAGTGCGGTGGGCTTCTTCATATCGCGATATTTCATTGTTGCGGTTACCTGCTGGCAACAGCTAGCAGATGAAGGCTGAGTCAGAGAGACAGAGTCTGGTTTCCAGACACCATTGGACAGGACCAACAAGGCAAGTGGTGCTGCTGAAACTGACCCTGGAACAGATGGAGGGGGGCATCAGAGAGGAGGAGGGCTGGTAGGAGAGTGCAAAACAGAGGTTGGAGGGACTATTGTGACTCCTTTGAAGTGGAATGGAGGCTTTACAGGTCAGTCACTCATCAGAGCTTTTAGAGGACCGCACAGACGCTTCAGGGAAGGTGTCGAGGTGGCCGTGGAGCAACCAGGGCGATCCGTGGACTGCAAGCTGGGTCCTGATCAGCCTCTATTTGGTCGCCTGGGTGAAGTTGTGTGATGAACCCCAGCTTACGTCGTCACTGATGATGCGTCTAGATTTAGGCCCGACTTTTACCGACTAACATGACTGCGCTTATTGAAATTAGAGATGCACCGATCAATCGGCCGCCGATTTAAAAAAAAAAGCAGGTTTTATATCCAATCGGCCCCAAACCGGTCACTGTCGTAATTTCCGGTTTTCGGCTGATCAAACTGACGTAGCAGCTCAACGCGCCCAGAGCAAAACAGCTAAAAACTAGCAAGACATGTCACCGATTTGGACTTATTTCACTTTGTGCCAGGACAACCCAAAACACGCTGTTTGTAATGCTTGCAAGTCAAAAGTTAGCCGCGGAGGATCAACGCCTAAGACATTTGGAACAACATACTTAATACGCCACTTGGAAAAGAAGCACCTAGGTTTGTTTAGCACATATAAGGAGGACACTGCCGCTAAGAGGAGGGATGCAGCAGAGTCGCAGCAACCACAACAACCCTCCACCGTGGCTGCTATGTTTCACATCAGCACTGAAAAGTCCACCGCCACCACTAGGAAAATAATGGAGTTCATGGCACTGGACGACCAGCCGTTTAGCCAAGTACAGGATAAAGGCTTCGTACATCTGATGAAACAGCTGAGTCCACGTAGCCTGGGTGCCAGCCGAACTTAGCCCCGCCCATAAAAGTTTTGGTTGGGAAGTTCGGTCTGGCTCTGCTCAGTTGGGAAATCATTATGCCCGACCAAGAATCGGTCGACCCAATCAGATTGCCAGGGCGGGCTTTATACGATGATGGACAGATGATCAACAGGGACATTATCGACTACGTCACTAAAGAGCTGAACATGGCTGCCGCTGGAGAGCTAGGGTGTGTAGATTCTGCCATCGAGTCTGTTCTACAGGATCTCCACATTACATTCATTTTGAAAGACGAACAGAGGAACGCGATAAAGGCTTTTATCGATAGAAAAGATGTTTTTGCCGTCCTTCCTACAACAAGTGTGTGTTGCTTAATCTACGTCACATACTACGTTGCTCTGATTGGTTGTAGGTCTATCCAATTGAGCGAAGAGGCATTTTTTCTCCTGGTTCGGTTGAAACACGCCCCATACTCAAAACTCTATTGAGCGGTATCAGACTCACATTCTGACTAGAATCGTGAGTATGACGTTAGTCAGGCTAGAGTCCACGGTACAAATGACCAAATTATAAGTAGGCGGTACTTTTCTGACACAGCGCTGCCAGAGTTGTCTGAGAGCGTTTCAATGTTGGTCAGTGTTGAAAATAAATCTGCTCAGGAGGCACTGTTGAAACTCTCACTCTATTTCTTATTTGTGATGTTTTATTCTTGAAAAGGGGGGGTATGATAGCATATAGCCTACCACTAGTTGTGGTTTTAATTGCAGTCATATAAGCAAAATGTTGTCTGGGAGAAGGGTACTTGTATTACATTTTGAGAAAGGGTACTCAAGCCAAACAAATATAGTGTCTATTATATGATTATAATTATTTCTTAGATAGAAAATCGGAATTGGAAAAAACGGTTTTGGCAGGTCAGACCTCCTTAAAAACCGGAAATCGGTATTGGCCAAGAATTTTGCAATCGATGCATCTCTAATTGAAATGCTTGTGAATAGCTTTGCCTTAAATGTAACTCATGACAACAACGTTCAGGTCACTGAATACATCTGTGATTTTTCCAGAAACATCATTAGACCTGCTGAAGTCCTGTTTGTTGCTCAGCTAACAGCTCGCTGTGGGGATGCAGTCACAGCTCAACGAGGATGCCGCGGCTCTCTAATTCACTCTTTGAAGAGTCGATCATACGACAAATTAACAGCCACTTCTAACCCGACTCCAGCAGATCAGATTTGTGTAAGTCTTTAAGTTGAAAGTCACCTGATGAAGTCGTCATTCAGGAGGTCACGGCTTAGTGACAAGGCTTCCAGGACGTCGTCGCGGATCTGCTTCAAGAGCCGACCGTCTTCTGCAAAGGACTGTGGGTCAGGGTCACGACCTTTGTCTGTGCGGAACTTCAGCAGGACTGCGGACACCAGGGGAAAGACAGACAGACAGTTAGACAGTTGAGAGGCTGGAAACAAATTTCAACCATTTTACTAAACAAAGACTTTCCAAATAATCTATTGCAATACCGTCGTTTATCATTTCATCACAGTTTAAAGCGACTTCCACAGTGAATTATCATCTCGTGGAAAGACAACAATTCTACCCCAGCTCCCTTTGAAACAGGATAAAAATCAGCACGTGGTTGCACCATCAAGCATTTCGTCCGATTAGGCCCACGTTTCCACACGTCAAATCAAGAGTGTGCACGCACGGGCTCATGCAGGCAGAGACACACCTGCACGCGTTCAGTGAGGAAATATTAGTTTTTCCTCTGTGACGACTTCGGGACCGATCAAGAAAAGAAAAGCCAAAAACCCCCGCCAAAAAAAATTAAGAAGAAAATCAGAAGTGTGCACTTTATTTGGTCATGAGGAATATTTCAAATGGCAACAAACTTCATCAAGCGCACCACAGACATCAACACGTCGCCCCCGTATTTCCTGCTCGTCCATTAACTTAAACCACATGAGGAAGTCAAGTCCTCCCACGGCCATTTCCAACACACACACACACACACAGACACACACACCATCATTTTCGCACCCTCAGCTCTGCCCTTCATCAGAAACTTTCTCAGAAGAAAGTAAAAGACTGGCACAAATGGAATCACATTCATGTCTGCGCCAGACAGGAAATCAAACAGAGTGTCGAAATACGGCGTAATAACGTCAACATGGATGGAACAATGATTGTATCTCTTAACCCACACATGCAGCAGTGATTAGAGAGGAGGGTTAAAGTTCAAGATGGCCCTTGAAGCCAAGAGCAAAAGCAATGGACAATATTTCTTTACATATACTCAGAGTGAGTCGTGTTCATTTGGCAGAGCTGGCAGGGTGACACAACTCTTCATATACGTATATAAATATATGGACATGCATAGAAGTCATGCTGGTCAACATGTCAGGCTGCAAACTTGCAAAGATTGCAGATACCACTGATAAAAAGCAACAAAAACACACACACACCCAGCCTGCGGTTGACTTCACCCGACTGTTCCTAGTGAGACAGGAAGCAGTTATAACAGAGGAAGAGCCACTTCCTCATCGGTCGCCCAAAACAACAACCGCTGGCTCCAATTATAGAAACTGTGAAGGAATAATAACACTGCTTCCTGTCTCGCCTTCAAAAATTAAAAAAAAAAAAACAACTAACGTTTCCACTCAGAAATGAGCCTAAAACGCAGCGATCCGAAGACAGGGCGAGGTCGCAGAGGGTAGGAGGGTTTCAGGACGAGCGGGCTGTGAGACTGAACCCACGACGGCCGGCACAAACCTGAACTTAACAAACGCCTGCAGCTGCAAACAATGAATAACTGAGCTGAATATGAACAAATACACCCCCACTCTGAGCTGACTGCATCTGTGTGGGGTTTATTATTGCAACAATCAATCTGATGTTTTATCTCTTTCTTTCTTTCTTTGGAGCAGCGCTCTTAACCCACCCGTGTTGTGCTTCCAGATTTATCCACAATTAGAAGAATCTGAAGAGAAACTAACTGCAGATAAAAGACACATTCAGCCATTTCAGAGAATCTACAGCTTAATCTAGACTGTTTGTTTGTGGTTTTGGCCTAAATGAGCCCTAAAGTGTGTTAAAAGTGACCACAGCAAACACAACACCGGCACCAAAACAGTGCACGTTGCTCAGAGTGCAACAGTTTAAAGATTTAAAGCTCGTGTACGCAGCTGCTGTACGCAGCGTGACTCCCTTTCAGGTGAGATTTGAGCTTTTTAGACCAAATATTCCTACATTTTCAAATGCAGATCAGGTTTTTTGGTCATTATGTCAACAAATCCCAGCATCTAAAGTCCCCTGTGCTTACGCCGACTTCACGCTGAGTAATTTGCTTAATTGCTATAATAATAATAATAATGTGTGAATTCACACCAACAGCCCTTCTGATGCGGCGCAGAGACCACCTGCACAGTTGTTTTAAACACAGCGATGCCTCCGGACTATGATTTGAGAAAGGTCCCATTTAGTTGCCAAAATAATCTAAATAATTGATTATTATAATAATCCTAACAGGTAAGCATATTGCCTACACTTTAGAGGTTGCATGTTCTCTCCGGGTACTCCGGCTTCCTCCCACCACCTAAACAAAAAAAGTGTATTTTAGGTTAAATTGTGGCTCTAAATTGATCCTAGGATTGAAGGAGAGGGTAATATTTTCTCTGTGGCCCTGTATTATCAGATTAAGCGGGTGTAAAAAAAAATAAAAAAAAATGGATGAATCTGGTTAGAAGTGAGCCATATATGTCAATGAATCTTTGTGCATTTGTATGACGACTACGGTTTGTACTGTCAGAGTATTGTTGTTCAAATTTTGTGAAAGTCTTGGATCTTACGACCGATTAGCATCATTCACATCATCTTCACCGGCTATTGAAAACACTGCCTGAGTAGAGGGTCCCTGCTTCAAACATATTATTTATAAGTCAGTTTTTATTCAACTCGCGTTAAATATACGATAAAAAATACAACACGCATGTCATTAGTGTTAGAATTCTACATGATTTATCAATACTGTATATTTGTTGTCATCTTAGTGCTGCACAGAAAAAAGAAACAATTTTACACCCGTTAATCACGTTCTGGTTATTTCCTGCCTTTCTAAACTTGCTGTAATGCAGCGTAGGCGTCGGGCTGCTCTGTGCTCTACGCTCAGTGCACATGACTGGTCATGGACAGCCTGTGATGGAAACTGGTGTGTGTGTGTGTGTGTGTGTGTGTGTGTGTGTGTATGTTGGGAACTGATTTTCCACGCACACTCAACACTGGAGCAGTGAATTTTTGCATGGTGTTCCTTTCGCTCTCCCTGAAACACCCTACGCATTTTCAGTTTCAACTCTCATTTTTCTATTCGAAAGACATTTTAAGGATTCTTTGTCATATTTGAACCCAATTGCTGCTTCCTCTGCAAAAAATGTTCAGTGTATTTAATGTTTTATTTGCACGGTCGACGTTTTAGCTGATTAAATTACACTTAATTCTTAAATAAATTACTGAAACCAAACAAATCTATGATTATATTGATAAAGCATCTGTCTGTACTGAGCTCAACAAGTGTGAAAATACTGCATTTTTCCTTTTGAATATTTAATAAAGACTTAATTTAATAAAAACATTAAATAAAGACTATATGTACATAAATTAATATAAATAAATGCAACCCTGCTTCCAGAAAAGTTACTTAAATGTGAATGAACACAAAACAATAGATGCAAACCTTCCAGCAACACTTTCGGGTTAAGTTAAGGCCAGTTTACCACTCAGTTGAGTCACTTTTTCTGTCTGTAAGCATTGAAGAACTTAAAGGAGACCACCTGCTGCAGCTTAAAAAGTGAATTTCTTCCCCGATTCTTGCTTGATAAACAATTCCAGCTGCTCACCTTCATGAGGACTTCTTAACGCATCACATATTTTCAGCTCTGGACTGCAGGCAGGTTAGTTTAGACTCTATAACTCTGCTGTTATAATACATGCAGAATGTGGTTTGGCATCATCTCGGTGAGATAAACGATGGCTTCACTGCAAAGGACGGCGTCTGAATGGCGACATATGTTGCTCCACAACTTGGTATTGTTATTTTTTTTCATATTTGTGTTTATTGACGGTACTTTTCAGGAGCGACGCATCGGTGTGTTTAAAACAGCTTTTTTAACGAAAAGCAAACACATGAGAATTTTCAGAGCCTTCGAACTATGTGTTTCTGACTCATTCTGAAGCTTTCGTTATGCACATTCCCCGACCTGAAACTGACCTAAAGCACCTGGCGGCTGAAATATCGCAGCTCACGACTTCGGTTGTTTTGGATGGCGTCTGTGGCCTCATGTGCAGAACTCACACAGAGATTTGCCAAATTCTCCAACTTTACTTCAAAAATACAAGGAAAAAGAAACGTCTTCACATACCATGAAGCATGAAGTAGTCCACTGGTGTTCGCTTCAGACCGGCTTTGGCCTTCTCACTGGTCCAGTCAACCTCTAAAGCCTCCTTCAGACCGCAGAACGTGGCTGTCTGATTGGCCAAACATTTAAAGTAAAAAAGAAAAGAGTTTTTAGGACAAATAGAAGCTAAAATTAAGTCTGACGTTATATTACTTAGGGCAGTAAAGATTTATGAAGATTTATGACCACAATTAGTGGATAAATTAGTTTAATTTAAACAAAAACTAACTTAGACCCAAAAAAAGCTTGAATTTCGAGTAGTTTTTCTTACTTGGATGAAGATAAATTAGTTGATATTTGTGGTGAAACAAGAAGAAACAACATGGAGGAAAAGGCTGGTTTTATTTTGCACGGCTCAGGACGGGCACGGTCATTTTTACTTGAGTATCTCCACCTTCTACCTAAAAGACTGTTCAGAGATTTCAGTATTTATTCTGCTTTTCGTCCACCCACCTTTTTCACCATGGTGGTCTCGTTGGGATCGACTTTGGCTTTCTTTGCTTCCGGACCGTCGTTGGAGCCGCTGCTCGGCTTCACCACTTTAAGTTTCTCCCTGAAAGGACGGGGAAATAAAACATGAAGTGTAACAATATGTTTTTATAATGTTTAGAGGAGTGGATTCATAGTATATATATCACATAAACAGACACCTGTTTCACTACGTCACTCATTCATTCATGGAAGTTGGGATCTGGGTCAGACATGAAGCAGAAATACAAAAATATTCGGCAGGAAGAACCTCATCACAATTCAAATTCCTCTTTAAATCAACATCCTGCTGAATTCTACAACCATCTGACTGTATTTAATGAGCCAAAATCCTGTTTTAGTGTGTAGATTAAGAAATGCACCTGTTAAAATAGATGCCCTGGCATCATATTTGGTGAAGTAATGACTGTCAGAGCTCTTTCGTGTGACTGTTTCCACGAGAAGAGGAAAATAATCCAGTCAGAGGGGAAATGTCAGCTGACACCAACAGTGACTATCATGTGTTGTTAAACTATATGAGCCTCAACACTTTAAAAACACAGCAGCGAGCGCCTGTGACGGCCACCCACACTTACTCCACATAGTGGTACTCCTGTCCGAGGTTGCAGAACATGTAGCCATAGTAACCGTAGATGTCTCCACAGAAGACTTTGATGTTGTGCTGAGAGCAGAGCTGGTCCACCCGCACCATCAGGTCTCTGGAGCAGCCTGTCAGACACACCTGAGGGAGAAAAATTTAAAAAACAACCAGGGGGCTGGTTAGGGAAGCTGCTGGCAATAGTTGGGGGCTCATGTGCGAGGATAAGCAGGGTGAATAAGTGAGATAAGAGGCTGAAATGAAGCCAATAATCATAATTATTACAGAATTACAGATCTCTCTTTTTCTGATTTAATCTACTTGTTTTGGTGACTTTGCTGACTGCGTTAGAGCGTAAAGGCTCTGAGAACAGTCAACCAACCTGCTTTATCTTTAGCACTTACTAAGCATGTCCTCGGGGCAGCTTTACAACACAGTATCACACTCAAGAGGAGAAAACGCCTCCCACTCTAAGAGCTCGTAGATGTTAAGAGGAGATCCCATCCTGTTTTCTTTTTTTAAATAACACCCAAACTGCTCATATACCAAGACATTAAAGAATTCTGTTGCCTTGCTTTAGTCCATAACTGCTCTAATCTCCAAAGGCAACGTTCAGAGGACAAAGAAGAAAAGGAACAGCAGCTGGTCAGCAGCCAGACTAACCGGGACACACCTACTGCAGCAGTGCAGGGGCACACACAGCCGAGCCCACCGCTGTTACACAGTGTACTATTAGAGCACCAGGATGGGCTGCGGCGCGACTGTAAACGGCTGATAAGACCGAGGCTGGGACTACCACATGGCTGCAGACAGACTAGGGTCAAGGGACAAAGTCCACTGATGTTAATGCTTTAACGGTCATGAGATTAAAAAACCCCAGAAAGGTTCTGCCGTTAGTGTGTGCGTACCTTCAATAGTTCACTACCTTCAAATTGGCAGATTAACAAGAACGGGCGTTCTCATTTAATCTTTCACACATAAAACAAACAACTTGTTTAATCAAGACGTCAGAAAAATAAGGAGGTGATGGGAGGAAAAACTGGTTTGTCTTCTTTTTCCCCGACTCTTTAAAATGCTTTAAACTACAAACACTCGTGTGGATCATTGTAACCCGCTCATTTATGCGGTAGGGACCCTGGCATTTGTAACACGTTTCATTTCTCATCTGATGTTGGAACCAGAGACTGTTCCCCTCCAATCAGCAATATTCACACAAAATATCTGTCAGCTACACTCTGAACATTCAGTGTTATGGTGCTCTTGAATAATGTCGGAGCATAGCATGGATTAGCCGTCGGAAACACGAGTCTCAGGCATTTATGAATCTCCTTCCAATAGGGACATTTTTTGGGGCACATCAAGCGGTGATGATTATTCTGTTTGATCCGTATTTTCTGCTATAATTCCTCCAAACACCTCCGTGCCTTTTCTGGACAGGGTTTATGAAAAAAATCATGACATGATGTGCTTTTTCATTGTGATTTGTGGATATTTTTCCATTAATCTTCAATAATAACCATTCCCTTTTCCAACAGTCTTTTAACATGTGGGGTATTTACCTTCCATCTCTATGCGCTCTTTCCATTGCTTAAAACAGGGTATAATTAACCTTTTTTGGCAGGTCTTTAAAGCCACTTTTATGTTATTATTATCTATTAATTCATCTTTGGCTCTTGTGGCTTGTTTTGGTGGTACAGCATATTCTCCACTTTCTATTTTATTCCACTTTGCAGAAGCACAACAAAGGCTTCAGTCACAAGTCTAAGTCACACATTTCCACATTTATTCATGTCAACATCTGGTTCTACTGGCAGATTCTGCCTCGCCTGTGTTATCGATGACATCCAACCAAACCACACACCTTAACCAGATAGACTGGTTGAATTATCATCCTTAACATTCAATTATCTCATGCTGTAAATACTTCATCCAGTGGAAACATGTGCTTTCATGTGCTTTTCTGTCCGCTTTGGAAAGGAAAAATACAGAGAAACATATTTTTATATTGTGAAAGCATGAGGAACCAGCCAGCTGCACCCTGTCGGTACACAGATGGACACTGTGTTGTTCCATTGTTTTCATCCCTCTGTAATTAGGCCTTTCAGATGAGAAGTGCGACCACACTCCAACTGCTCCACTTTTAATCCCCCTCCACCCTCCTGCTGAGCTGCACACAGGGACACGCATGGAAGCAGCAAAGAGACCGACCCCCTCCCCTCGTTTTTTTTGCTTCAGCTTTATAGAATCATCCCACCATCTCTTCCCTGAAACCCTCATCCTGTCTCATCCCGCCCTCACTTCCCCCCATAGTGCTCTCCCTCCTCCTGACCCTCGTTTAGCACCATGAAGAGGAAGTCATACAGCTGTGAATGATCTTATCCAGTGTTCTGCTGATGTCTAATATCGGATGTCTGGACATTTCTCACAGCTGAATGAGGGCAAAGCAGAGATTTTTCGAGCAGCTGATGAATCTTTGAGACATCACTCGCTCTTTGTTCACTTCTGTGTTGTTTAAACCCGGTGATGATGTCAAAAGCCTCTGATTGACTTTGGACTCTGATCTTAACTTTCAGAAACACAACTCTAATATCTGTAATCTGCCCTTTTTCACGTTAGAAGCACATCGAAAACAGAACCCTGCTGATGAGTCTGATTCTGAAAAGTTAACTCATCCTATTAATTCTAGATTAGATTATTTTGATAGACTTTATGCTGTTAAATAAAATCAAATCTATTCTGAAAACTGCGTTTAGTATTACCTAAACCAGAAGGTGTCAGCATATATCTGTCATACATTCACATCTTTTCACTAGATTAGAATCTTTTTTGTATTAAATGATCACTTCTGATCACCAAGTAAAGGTCTCTTCACCGTAATGAGAGTAAATTATAAATTGTCAAACTGCTTTTAACCATTATCTGAACTCAAAGATCTGCAGCACCCCCGTCTTGTTTAAAAAGCAGACGGAAAACTCCTCTTTTCTCTCAAGCTTTCAGTTTTCAGGTGTAAAGAGCGAGTAAAACATCAACATTTCCATTCTATTTGACATTTTTCTATATGTTTTAGGCATCTAACTTTATTTATGCCTTTATAAGCTGTACTTATTACTATTTTATAGAGTTGTTTATAGAACCAACATAGAAATAATGTTTGTTAGTAGCAGCAAGAAGCAAAAAGCTTAAATTTAGCCTGAAATATCTTTAAATATTCTGGTTAAATCATTTCCTTGATATGTTTTATATAGATTTCATATTAACCTGGTTCAGGTTAAATTATAACATTTAGGGAATGCCTCTGGAAATGAGAACACAATTATGATCCTAAATGATGCACAAAAGAAATCAGGCTACAGAAATTAACTCTAATTAGTGTCTTTTTTTATTTGCCCTCTTTCAAACAGCCAATCAAAGCCTTCCATGTAAACTATAAACTGGGCAGCACCACACTGTGTTACCTGAAAAACCCTCTGAAGGTACATGTTGCATCATCTCTTATTACAGGTTTAAAGCAGAAACTCTCCTGAATATGTAAATAAAAGACCTGAAGAGTGAAACTGATGACGCAAGTACATCATGACCAGTGTTACCAAAGCAAGACAAGGATGTGCTATATACAAAATATGTGCTACAAGCATCATCTAGTGGTGAATCTGAGTGGCACAACAACAAGAAGGAACTGAATTTCTCCTTTACATCTATTTCTGATCAGGACCAAAGCTGTGTGTAACATCCTGTCATCTCTATTTAGACAAAACAGGGACCAGCAGATAGGTCTCCGTTAGGCTGTTTCCACTCACCGCATCAAACTGCAGAAAGAAGTCGTCTGGTTTGCTTTCAATTCTGTCTTGGTCGGCGTGCACCTCCACCATCGGGTTTAGGTTCTGTGCTCGCTCCAGTGAGGCCTGGGCACGATTTTCACCTCGAGCCGACACCGGAACCAGGAACTGAGCTCGACACGACTCCTCTGACACCTGTTCCACGCAGACACAGGGATAAGGATTGTGCTTTAAATTAACAGAAAAGGAATTACCTGGAATTTAACTTTTTTTTTTTTTTTTTAACTATTTTGTTACATTAGACTTTTACTGGAAAAAAACATGCAAATTACACAATTCTGTGCAAAAGTCTTTAGCTGCTCATTTCTTTATATTTTGCCAGGAAAACCAGAAATATATAGAACTAAAGTAAGGCAAAAACAGAGTTTGTACAGTTCTTATAAGTGAATATTTGGTCTGAGCTCCTTTATTCTCCAACACAGCCTGAACCCTCTCAGACAGCTTTCTGTCCTTTCTTTAAGGAGTCTTCAGGAATAGTTCTCCAGGCTTCTTGAAGGACATCCCAAAGCTCTTCTTTGGATGTCGGCTGCTTCAGTAATGTTGAGCTCCGGGCTCTGGGGAGGATTCATCCCTCCATCAGACCTGCTGCCACTGATTTTCAGCCCACTTCTTGTGTCCTTTGGCCCAGCTCAGCCTTTTCTCCCTGTTTCCCTTCCTTAAGAACGGCTTCCTGACAGCCACCCTTCCATGGAGCCCATTTCTGATGAGGCTTGGGGCAACAGCAGATGGATCAGCTGAAGGTCCAGATGCATCTCTCAGCTCCTGTGTCAGGTCTTTGCTGGAGTTTTTCCTCTTTCTTAAGGACATCACTTTCAGATCCTGTTCATCTGCTGTAGATAGTTCTTTAGGCCTGACACTTCTTCTTCTGTCCTCCACTTGTACAGTTTCCTCAAATGTTTTAAGGACACACTGCACACCATGCTGAGATATGCCAAGTTTTCAACAAACAGCTCTTTGGGAATCACCTTGTTGCTGCAGAAATCCTGTTTTCTGTCTGTCAGACTGTGTTATCTTTGCTGTTTTTCACAGAGGAAACTAAAGAAATGAACAAATGATGTGTCTCTGTGACAGGCTGCTGATAACAAAGTGCCTAAAGATACAATTTAAAACAGCTTCTTTGCTAAGTTTTCTGTTATGTGTCAACACAACACTGGTTCATCCCTCGAGTTAGGAGCCTTTTTTATGCTTGAATTATTTAGAAATTAGGTGGCGTCAAAACAAAAAAAGGGAAACTTCATGTCCTGCTCCTTGGAAACAGCATAAAGAAACGAGGGGTGACTCGATACTTCTGCACAGGTCTGTTAGCTTCATAACAATGCCAAAACAAAATTCTGTTGTCTTTGCAGTGTTTCCAGTTTTACAGAAATGTCTGAGAATATGTGGTTTACTTTGTCATCAGTGATAACCTCACATGGGTATTACTGAATGAAACCATCTAGTGGACAATGGCAGTACTGCAACTCTGAGGCCGAAACAGAAATCCCGCTGCTGTTTAATTGTTTTATGGTCAATGAACGTTTACAACAGCCGTTTAATTTACTGCTAATACAAAGACTTCCACATTTACATGTGTGTGTATGTGTGCGTGTGTGTGTGTGTGTGTGTCTGTAGTATATGAGCGTGGGTATACCTGTTCATGATCCAGCAAAGTAAGCCCTTTAACGCCGGCCAGGATTAAATTCTTGGCCACTTCGGCTCCGAGACCACCCAAACCTGCCAGGAGCACACGGGACCCTCGCAACCTGTGATATAGACGGGATGCCACGCTGTTAATTGCTGGTCTCTGTATTGCTAAGGAATATAACGTTGTGCTGTACGAGAGGCACTTTTCCGTTCTTTGTAACATCTTTGCCCTGCTAAACGGCCATGTAAGCATGTTCTTAATATGTTCCTTGTACGTTAGATCAACTACGTCATTGTTATACTTATGGTAACTTGGTGCCTTCTGCAAATTCTCCTTATTCCAGGCTAAGAATGTCGAATGTCAACTGAAGATTCTGATCTGTGCAAGTAATTATCAATATACCCATAAACCCCCACACCAACTACCCCTATCATTAATCGTGTATCTATGTTAATGAATTACAACTGTTAAAAAAAGAAGAGTGTTGCACTTTGTTGAAAAGCGGTGCAGAAAGAGTTCAACAAGTCAAACCGTCCGCTGCACCGATTAGCCGTCAGAGCTAACTGAGCTAACTCACCTCTTCTGAGCATCCAGCCCCCACAGTCTGATCTGGCGGTCATATTGTGCCGCTTCCTCCTCGCTGATGATCGGGTCCTCCTTCTCAATCATATCGACAATTTTAATCCACTCTAAAGGCGCAGGTTTTAACGTAATTTAGCTGTTTGTGTAGCTACAGAAGAAGATGGTTCAAATGCCGCGAGCGTCCCGCTGAATAGGCGCTGAATGATGACGTCAGTGAAGCAAAACAATAGACGCGTTTTTTTCCCCTTTCCCCCTTTTTTAAAAGAATATAGTCTACGTTTAAGCTTTCTTTTCTAGCCATTTGTTTCTTTTTTCTGTATTTAGTTGTCCTGGATTTTAATTAATTGTTTTTTGTCTTGGTCTTAGATTTAAGTTTGTTTTTATTCGTGAAAATGTTTAATTCTCTTCTCAATCTTAACGATAGTCACACCAGAACTCTCTTTGCCTGTTTGTTATGCTACTTAGCAAGGTTAAAGCAGTGTGTTTGGATCACTTTTGTTCCTTCATTGTACGGCTTCATTGTGTGTTTTGATAGGACTATATGGGTAAATTCTTCCCTGGGCGTAGTCTTTTGCGAACAACCATTTTAACTAGTTGTTATCCCTGTTAGTATTGTATTCAAATGTTTGTATATTAACTTCTTTAATTTATTAAAGATAGTTGTATTAAATCAGCATTCACAGAATATCTACAAAGAAAAAATAGACTGGTTTGGTGGAAACGGCTAATTTACTAGGATGTCTTTTTTGTGATTTGCCAAAAATAACTATCACATGCCCAGAAGTTTTATTTGGCAAAGAGGGGACATCTAATATAATCTAATATATAATATATAACATTTTCCTAAGACGAGTCCCATCTTAGACGAGTAGATTTCACATTCAAGACATTATTAACTGATTGGTAATTATTTAATTAATCTGTTGGGTTGGGATGGAAATGGATTATGTCAAGTACATTTTTAATCACATTAAAGGAAAATTAAATACTTGCAGTGTATCATTTACCTAAATGAAAAGTTAAAATTAAAAGATAAGAACTTATAAACAGGTAGATAGATTATGAACTTCACCCTAAAAGAGTCCCTTCTCGTATAGTTATTTTTAAAGACTATTGTTGTGGGCAGGTATGGCCTCTTGTACCTGTTCGTACTGCAGTGACCCTGAGGAAGTTTCCAATCAAAGATACTTCATTGTTTTATTATTATAATATGTAGAGGGTGGGCTGTATTGTTCATTATTAGTCTGTTGAGCAGTTTGTGCAACATTCTTCTCTCTCTACTTGTTTGTTCAGTTTCTTTTTGTCACTGACTCTGACGCTGCTGCCCCAACAAATGACTGCAAAGTGAACTGCACTCACCATCAGAGACTTATAGATGGGTATTTGAAGCCCCCCACTACCCCCATCTCTTCTCACAGGATACAAATAATTGATTATTAAAATTCACCAACAACTTCTTTGTCACGCTCACATTTCTGATGTGGTTATTATTCCTACACCATGACACAAAGTGGTCTATCAGTTCCCTGTACTCAGCCTCTTGTCCATCGATGATATGCCCCACATCCACGGAGTCACCCGAGTATTTCTGGAGATGACAGGACTCTGAGATGTGCTTAAAGTCTGTGGTGTACAGAGTGAAGAGAGACAGCGAGAGTACTGTCACGTGTGTTGCTCCTGCTTCTCAAACAGACAACTCTGCAGATGCACAAACTGTGGTCTGTTTGTGAGCTGCTCAGTCATCCAGGCAGATACTCAGATGACATAAATTGGTAATGATTGCCGGAAGTAAATACGGCGTCAACAACAAAGAATTAATACAATCGGTGTGTAGATATATATGCCAGAATATTTTTGTGAATGGAAATTGATTCGACAATGATAAATATGTTGCTATATATCAATGTGCTTTTTTAAATGTTTCTTTACTTTGGAAATAACATTTGAAATGTGCGATTTGATCATGTGCTCCATCACAAAAGCATAGTTCTTTATGTGTCTTTTGATTAAAATCATCAGCAAATTTATTTATTTTTAAACTTACACAAAAGAAAATGTATCCCAAACTTAATGGAATATATACAGTACAGCTGTTGTTAGTATTTTTTTTATTTTCATTTTAGTGAGATTGGCCCCTTCCAATGCCCTAATGCCTGTTTTAAAAAGACATGTAAGAGGAGACCTATTTACCGTCAGGGTGTCCAGACACAGTACATCCGATCAAATAGTCTTTCTGATTAGGAAGGTTCTTCAGTGAGTGGAAGTATCTGAGTAGCAACCATGATGAGGGCTGTTTGAATTTTCTAAATTCAGAGACAGGAGCATCAATGCTTCCTTGGTTATGTCCTTTAGCAGAGGAAACACTGGAGAATAGTCCCACAAGGGACAGGATAAGATTGAGACAAAATTTCTGAGGGATGTTTTATAGAATATTTATTGAACATCTGTAGCTTCAGTGCTGTACACCCACATCATAGCATTTTTTTTTACCATCATATGAATATTTAACCTTGTTGAGGGCCATTATCTCTTTAATTTTAAAAGGGACAAAGACCTTGCTCTGTAGTAGCTATACACTGATCTCACAATTGAATGTAGATGCCCAAATCCTCTCTTGCACACTGTCTTCAACAGATGATGCCTTCCATTATTTTTATTCCCAACAAGATATATGTCTAGGCGACATTTTGCCATTCTCCCACTACACCCATCTTTTGTGTTATCAATATCACTTGCAGAGTAGCTACTGACACTTAAAGGACAGTAGCATCCCTCAATGCAGAAGAAAGCTAGCCATTTTTTTTGGCTAGCTAGCTAGATAGATAGCTAGAAATCTGTGTCCCTGTTATTATTTTTTGATTATTAAAACAAAAAAAAGATCTCAATAAGAATGGCTGTAAAAGTCTGTTAAAGATGTTTAGCAACCAATAAAATGTGGAAGTCCAATTTTGTGGCCGTGCAGATTGCATTTATATTAATCGTTTTTCATATCGTTAGTGTGTAATACTTTAAATATAAATCGTTTTCAGTCATTTACAGCTTTTAAGATTTATTCTGACCAAATCATCCTCTTTATTACGATTTAACCGGCATCTGCGCCTGCGAGTCAAACTCAGGGATTCCATTTATACTAACGTCTTGTGTCTCGGTAATTTCCGTGAGGTGCCACGTCATAATCTCCCTCTCGGAAAGCCCGCCCCCTTTCACTTTGGAGAAGACTGTCGGCCATTTTAAGTTAGTCAGTCGTCATTTCACATCGCTACAGTAGGACGGAGAACGTCAGGATTCAATTTCAGCAAATTTCTCTTACAACTGTAGTGGAGAGTTGCCTTCTATGAACTGAATCTCTTCCTAAAACAAAAACAAGTAGATCCTAGTGAAGTGACGCATAAGCCAGTAGATTCCAGTGTCGACTTGTAATTTTTTGCACCTCAATGTAGGTAGAGGAAATGGCTGTGGAAAGCATGACTGTCCATCCAAACTCCCCAACTACCAACCACGAACACAACAGTCTCCTGACTGACGAAAGGTCGAGTAATTCTACAATCATATTTAAATGAAATTATTTATTTGTCCTGTGCTTTTACACAAAAGCCCGGGGTTTCTTTTTCTTTTTTTCTGTCAAAGGGATTAAACTCGCCTTTTCTGGAAAACGAGTACAGAGGTAAAGAGAACGGCCATGTTGACACGACAACGCCAACTTGGAGGCCTAAAAGCACCTGGAATAACGTTATTCCCTGTTTTTTATTACATTGTCACAGTCAACGATCAATCGACTGAAGCGAACTTGTCTAATGGAAAAAGATTAGGTCGAAACAGCTCATCATTTATACTTTCATTTCCATATTGCCAGTTCAACGATTATAAAGCATCGGTTAGTTACTTGCCCATCGTTAAGAAGCGTACACAAATTAACGTTAGTTTAATTGTACGTGTGCGCGTAGTGACAATTGCTGAAATATCGCAGGTGAAAAAAAAAATCCAAGCGATCGTCTTTTGCCAACCGTTGGCCTGTTCTAAAGCTAAAATGCTAACGCTAGCTTGTTAGCTAATGTTGCCAACGAATTCAGTTGGTAACTCGATAAAGGCTAAGCTAACGGCTAATGACTTTGTCGATGGTAATTTGCGGTTATTAGTGTGTATGGACGCCGAATTACTTATTTATTGTAGCGATAACTATTATTTTCAAGGCAACACGAAGGATAACTGGTCACTTTAGGCTTTTAATGAATCTCACAATTCGTCAAAAACGGTTTCGTTTGGCTTGCGAAGCCGCTGTCATTAAATGAACTACGCACTTTAGATAAGGAAGCTTATTTTTTAGCTCTTTTTAGCTTTTTACATTTACATTTTTTAATTCTGTTATGTATTTCAATATTTAATTGTACGAGTGATCGATGCTTGATGGATATTTGTCTTAACATGTCCCTTTTATTCACAGTCGAGCCCACACTGCCTCGTCCCCAAACATCCACAAAAGTCCCTCAAATGTTTAAAACGTCTGCAAAGCATCCCAGTAGTGTTTCAAGTCAAACACAAAGTTCCCTTTTCCACAGTGCCCAACTGGCAAATTTGCTCTAAATAGTTGGCCCCACTTCCAAGTCCCACAAACCCCACTAGTGCCCCTAAAAGATTAGGGAAAACTTGATCTCAATGGTTTTGAATGCAAAATGTGAAGAAAACCTGTCACAGTAAGTATTCCCCATTTTAATCATGGCCCATTGCTTATATAATTAATGGAGTTATGGACTCATCCACTGAGCTAATAATGTACCATAATGCATGGTAAAGCCTTAGCTGAGCAGATTAATCATGTTCTCTGTTGAACTTCTCACAGCTGTGTGCTAGAAAGGTTTTTTTATTCTTTTAAAAATAGATTTTACAGTTTGATGGAGTGTTCATGGATATAAATGGAAGCTTTTTGGTATATTTGACATGGATGGCATAGACCTAGACTTCTCTGTGCTTCTCTAAGTAGGGTCTCGGTTTAGTAAATAATGGGTTTTTCCCTCTGGATCGGTCTGTTTAGTTTGAAGTTTTTCTTGGTAGATGCAAGCAGTATTAACTCGAGAGTTTCTGCTGACCTGACCTGTTGGGATTATTTGAGTATTGAGATGTCTGGGTGGTGTTTGTTTGCATTTCTAGTTTTTCCCCTAACTGGCACATTGTTGGCAGCAGGTGATGTGTGTATAACATTTCGACAGGCCACAGAGGCCACCAGCTTCTGTCCATAGTGAATTCCTGCCACCCCCTCCCTCCCTATTCGCAACAACCTGTTTCTATAATGCAGCCAAATTCCTGTGCTAATGTATGATAAGAGAGCCTTCCACTGTGACATGAGAGGTTTCCTTGTGACTGGTCTCTGCGCCAGTAAAAGAGTGATTTGGGTACTGAGATGATACTCCTCAGTCGGCTTTGGATTCAGAGACAGTGTTTAGTTTGGAAAAAGGCGAGGATTGTTGCTATATTGCGCTTCCGCTTTGAGGTATTATACTCAGAAAACAATGGATATAACAGCTATTTAGCTGAGGTAAAAGTAACTCCGCTATTTCAGAAACAACATTTTAAACGTAAGGAGTTTTTTTCCCCCTTAAAAACATCAAATCAGACCAAAATATGACGTCATCTTTTGTTTGTTCTGGGTTGTGCAAATTAACAAAAAGTAGATAACTTAGTTGAGGCTGGTGATAATCTAAAGGCTGTATATTGACATCTGTTCTTTAAAAAAGCCTGTTTACTTGATCATTTTGAGAAGGTTTTTTAGCATAAAACTTTCAATTTAAATAGCAAAATTGTCCGAATAAAAAAAGCAGGCCCCTGAAAGCCTCAGCAGTGGCCTCGACCTCTGAAATGATTTGATTGTGGCGTTTTTTTGTAAGGAAACACAGCTGTTTACTTAGTTTTAATTCTCTTTTACTGGTGGCTGTGTTTCTGAGGTTTGAACAAGACTGAGCAGAGATTTTAAAGATTGATTGTTTTGAGGAAGCTGATACGTTTAGGATGTGGTTTGGGTTTAGTTTTTGCCTCCCAAGCGAATGCGCCACCTGCTCTGCATACCGTAAGACGAAACCTGTCTTTGAGTTGTCAAGTCTTGTCGGGCAGTCATCATTTCTGTAAATTAAGTCCTCTCCGAATCGATCAGGCCTCAGGTCTCAGCCGCAGCCAGCTGCAGACGGTACTTGCTAACCTACTTTGGGTGTTGCCTTCTGTGGGAGAGCTGCAACATTGCTACTCAAATAGCTGGGGATTAATACTTTGTCTCTGTTGTTTTTAAACTTTGCTTCTTTTGCCTTTGTCATAAAACATATCCCAAACACCAGTCTTAAGCATGCAAAGAGTGTGAGTGGTTAGCAGTTGGTTGTGGTTTTGGATTTTAATGACATTTGGAGGAGTTAGACGGATTTCTGTCATGTCTGGATTCTGGCCCAGCAGCTGGCCACAATAACACCGTATCATTAAACACCCGTCCGCCCCTCAAATCCTGTGTAAGAATAGGAGCTCCTTCCAGCCTGGTGTTTTGGTGGTTTCACCTTGACTGAGTGTCTGGATGAACACTAATTTAACACGATTCACTAAAAGAACACAGAATTGCTTATATGCTTGTCTTGGCCTGATCTGAAGGCTGTCGCTGTTTGTGACATTTTGAAAACTAGCTCACGGTTCTTTGTGCTGACAGCTTCTTTTTTTAGCTGATTATATTAATTACATGCTTACAATAAGGTGTGTGAGCCTATATGAAGGTAGTTCATTAATCCACATGTTTTGTGTCCCTTGTCATCAGTTTGGCTGACGTACAAGGCCACTGTAGATATTTTTTATTTACCCTGTTTGAGGGGATTTATATCCGAAGGTGTGTGCAAAAGCTGTGTGCTGCTGTTTAAACAGACGCTGTGTAAATACACTCGGAAGAGTCACGGAAAACAATCTCTTATAACCCCTAACATGCATTTCCAACCAGAGTGCGTACTTTCTGGAGTCAAATATTCGCTCGTCTCGTGTTCTCTCATAATAAAAACGGATAAAAGCTTAAAGTGCTGTGCAGGAAAGAAATCTGTAACAGTTTAAATCGGATAAAAGTTTAAAAATTATTTATTTTGGCCCCCAGAATTTAGATTTTACATCACAAATTCACAGATTGCTCTGAGCCTAGTTTTTATATAATATTTACATTATTTCGTATATATTTCCAGCCCGTGTTTTTAGCTTGAGTTGCTTTGTATTTATATATTTATTGAACCCTGGTGTACTCGTGGCATAGGAAACTAAATTAGCAGTGCTGTAGATTAGCTATGCTTAAACCATAAACTAAACTAAAAAGGGTTTTTCGTTTGATTGACCAAGTCTCTGTACTCGTTTTTCATGTCATTTATTCGCCGTTGCATCAGTATTTCATGTTTGTTTTAAATTGGCGTCCTGAAACGTAACAAATGGCTGGAAGACGATTAAAAGTACGTTTGCCGTTACGCACACGCACGTATGTGATTGTTTACCACGTGCTGGGTTTAATGTACAGGCCAGAAGATGGAGAACTGGAGGAGGGCGAGTTGGAAGATGATGGGGGAGAAGTGGAAGAGGAGGAAGTGGGCGGAGGTGTGGCTGCTGCAGCGGGACAAGGTGGAGACGGTGTAGATGAAGCAGGTGGAGGAGGAGGAGGTGAAGCAGGAGGGGAAGGGACAGCGGAGAGGCCTCGGCGAAGCAAGGAGCAACACGCCAGCAGCGAGTCGGACGACGAGAGGTCCCACCGTCGCAAGAGGAAGCGGAAAAAGGAGCGAGAACGGGAGAAGCGGAGGTCGAAGAAGAAACGCAAATCTAAGCATAAAGTAAGAGTACAAGCACGTGTCGAGCTGAAAATACCCTCACCATTATCCTCTTTTTCATCTAAGAATTATTGTCTAACGTTGGGGCGCCTTTCTCCCAGCGTCATGCCTCCTCTGATGATGACCATTCAGACTTCAGTGAAGACTCTGACTACAGTCCCAGTGAGAAGAGGAAGTACAGAGAGTACAGTCCTCAGTACCCTCCTCCTGTAAGTCTGAAGAACAAGCATTCTCCACACTCACACTAGTTCCCGACATTCGTCCGGAGCTCAGATTTGTTGTGTTTTTTTGGAAAGCGGAGTACTTTATTACTGTGAAATTTGTCGCTTTTTGTTTCAGTCCCACGGGGGCTATGGCGGCCCAAAGAAAGGTGGTTACATGAAGATGGATAAACAGAGCTACGGAGGCTACGATGACTATGAAGAGGAAAACTTTGAGGCGGAGGAAGATGAAGAAATAGTGGAAGAAGACTATGACGATTTCACAAAGGAGCTTAACCAGTACCGCAAGGCCAAAGAGGGAGGAGGCGGCCGCGGTGGACGAGGTGGGTCCGCAGCGGTTTCTTATCAATCCAGATTCCACGAATAAGTCGTAGACGGCGGATCTCTGCTGCCTCCGTGGCTCGCTGTTGTTTACTTTCCCTCTTTGTGTCTCTGCAGGGGGCAGAGGTCGCATGAAGAGCCTGAGAGGTCGTGGAGGAATGAGGGGAGGGAGGAGAGGCAGAGGAGGAGGGCGAGGACGAGGAGGAGGAGGGCGAATCGGAGGAGTAAAGATGGGCGGAGACAACGATGATGGCGACGGCTACGGAGATGAAATGGAGGTGAGTTTATTGTCTTCCCACTTTGTTCAGCATCTCACAAACAACATGTTATTCTCCTTTATCTTGTGATTTTTTTTTTTTTTGTGTATTTGGAAGTGGTCACGATAATCCTCATTTGGCAAATCAGGGTGGTCTTCATAGGAAGATTGATCATTTTTCTACTCGTGGAATAATACTTAGCATACGCTTCCTGTTGCTGAGGAGCTCCAACAGTTAACCAAGTTAAAGGCAGACATGCAGCTTTTGAGCAATTATTTATTCAGGCAGAAGTCTGTTATAAGTTGTTTGAAGCTGTTGCTGAAGTTAGTGCTGACCATCACTGTGGGACAGTCCTTACAGTACGGAGAAGACGACTACGACAACAACATGGGGGACGATGACTACGATGACTATTCAAAGGAACTCAATCAGTACAAAAAGTCCAAAGACAGAGGCAGAGGTTTGTGTGTTTCTAGTTTTTCTTTCACATTAAGCTTGAATGTTGTACAGCAGTTCTCTCACTCTAATAATTTATTTTCCAGGGGGTAAAGGAGGCCGCGGGCGAGGCAGAGGCAAAGGAGGCCGGGGTATGATTAGAGGAAAAGGTCGAAACAGAGGGAGAGGAAGAGGAGACATGATGATGAATGATGATGACCACGGAGACATGGACAACGGGGTACAACTTTAGTGTTTGATATCAGATCTCACTGAAGTGTACTGCCGCTGATTTTAGGCAGTTAGAGCTGATGTGCTTTTACCGGTCCTGTGTCATTCAGGACGGTGTTGGAGGTGACGGACCAGGATTAGGACGGAGGAATCAGAATGAAAAGCACCAGGATAAGAAAGGAAAGGCCATCTGCAAGTACTACATCGAGGGGAGATGCACCTGGGTAAGATGACATAAATTTGCTTCACATTTGCATCAAACGTGTGTGTTGACTCAATTTTTACCAACTAGTATAAGAAATATTGTGACTTTTACACCTTTTTAAGGTGTAACTAGAGCTGGGCGATATGGTAAAAAGTCATATCACGATATATTTTTCGATATACTTTTCGGGCCCTTCTTATCAACAATGTCATCCCTTACGCGTTGGGCTGCGTCTTCCATCGTTCTCATTTTCTGTTTTTATACGGCTGCAGCAGCACAAACAAACACGCCACGACTAGCTGCTGGCATGGCTCTATTCCAGCCACCTGATTGGTTCAGCGCGGCGCAACTCCCGTTGTCATTGGCTGTTCGTGTTGTCTGTCAAAAGATGAATGAATGTAATCTTTAGAAAAGTATATCGACCATGTTTCATATCGCTATCGAGGAAAGGTTATTCCTCGATAGCTATCGTTTTATCATCAATTTTAAATTTAGAAAATACAGTCTCAAAACCGTTTTCCTAGTTTTGGACTTCAAATGCGACGCAGATCGTTCCCAGCGCCACACTGCTCAGGACGCCTCAGTTTGAAATAAAAAGTTAGATAGCAGTAAGCTGTGAAAAGGAACGAGTTTTAGGTGAAAAATCCTCTGAATGTGCACCTTTAATTTAATTTTTCCACCACCAGGGGGATCACTGCAACTTCAGCCACGATATTGAGTTGCCAAAGAAGAAGGAGCTGTGCAAATTCTACATCACTGGATTCTGTGCCCGAGCCGACCACTGTCCTTACATGCACGATATCCTTTACTCTTACCCACACCGAGATCCTTAATTAGCACAAGAGAATTGTAGGAATATAAACAATGATGTGTTTGTTTGAATTGAGTTTTTCTCTTCTTGTAGAGTTTAAAGTTATTACATTTTGCATGTGTTCCTCCTTGACTCCCAAAATACGTGAATTCCCTTGTAAGCTGTTCCACACCACGGGGAACTGTGTCAATGGAGATGAGTGTATGTTCTCCCACGAAGACCTCAATGACGACACCCGGGAGCTGCTCAACAAGGTGGGATCCTCTGAGCCACTGTATAGCATCATCACGTTTTACTTTGGGATAAATTGAGATAGCTGAATTCTGGGGCTTTCGGGTTATTGAAGTGTCTGTAGTTGTTTGTGTCAGATTCAGTCAGCAGTGGGCTTTTCTGTGACCCTGCTTTGCAGATGCTTTCAGAGGATGCAGAGGCAGGAGCTGAGGATGAGAAGGAGGTCGAAGAGCTGAGGAAGCAAGGGATAGACCCTCTCCCTAAACCCCCTCCTGGAGTTGGCCTCCTACCTACTCCTCCTCGGCCTGTTCCCATGGACAACAACATGGGGGGAGGAGATTTCGGCGGGCCTCCACCTGGTGACTTTGGGGGTCCCCCTGGACCTAATCAGATCCCTATAGGTGGCAAGGGTCCCCCAGGTCCGATGCCCGTCCCTGGACCCAACCCCAGTGTTGGTCCACCTATCCATTGTCCTGATGGAAGTCCCTTCCAAGGAGGGTTACCCCCAAATCCCATTGGCCCTCCACCTCACATGGGTCCCCCACCTCCTGGTGGTGGAGGGGGAGGCTGCAAGAAGATCCCCTCATTGTTTGAGATTAAAGTTCAGCCAACAGGACAGCTGGCCCATAAACTGGCTGTTAGGTAAGAGATAAAGTCAATATTTCTGCAATTCAACATTTTTATATTCTACATAAAATATAAAGTGCTTAGTTCTAGTCTTCTGGCCACACATCTGTAATAGCTCTAACATCTGTTAGATAGTCATTAGTGAACTGAAAGATGAGAAACAACAGGGAGGGACTGTGTGTTAGTGAGAAGATGCAGTTGTAATGCTGTTTTTGGTTTAAATGATCCAACAACTACTTTTATTCATCCCAAGTAAAGATAAATGTTTTAATTTGTGCTATAGACACAACACACATTATTGTAGTAGATAGAGAGTCAGCAGGGGGAACGTATAACTGGCATGTTCATCATTTAACTGTAAATTTTAAAAAAGGGAGATTCTTCCCAGTTTCTTTTTGAAAGATCAAATCAAATCAAATTTATTTGTATAACAGATTTCATGTACAAAACAGTTCAAAGTGCTTTACATAAAATAAAAGCATTGCAGCAGGGAGTGGAAGAAGCATTAAAAATACATAAAAGAATATAAAGAGAAACAAATAAAATAATTTAAATTAATTTAAAAAAAAGCAACAGTCCAGATAAGTTAAAAGATATCGTGCACATTTCATGCATAGACACATGAGAACAGAAATGTTTTTAACCTGGATTTAAAAAAGGTCTGTGTGATATTTAAATCACACTTTCCCTTTTGCACCAGAAGCCAGACTCCCAGTGGGACCCAAGCTCAAACGGCACCTCCTGGTCCTCAAGGCCCCCCGGGTGCCATTCCCCCCCGTTTCCCAGCCCCTCCAGGCATGATGCCCCCCGACATGCAGAACATGGGCCCCAACCTCGGCATGAACCAGGGCCCACCCAGCATGGGGCCCGGCGGACCGCCCATGATGGGGGGATTCGTGTCTGGTGACGGTCCTCCACATGGGGGCGCAATGCCTCCAGGCCCTCCCCAGGGGGGAGGAAACTTCTTCAACAACTTCTTCAATCAGCAGGAGGGTATGAAGATGGAGGGAGTGGTGCAAGAAGGTGAGAGCGAATTAAAGCCCAGAGAGAACTAACAGACAAATACACAATATACTTTCAAACTAACGAGTGCTCGCTGTTCCCTCTCAGGCGACAACTACCAGGGTTTTACCGGCATGGACGACAGAGCAGGAAAGTTTAGCAGTCAGTCGGGTGGCCAAGAGAGCTCAGCTAACGGAGCCCCGGCCAATCAGGGCGGGATCTCTGTGCCTGATTTTCTGCCTCCTGCCCAGCGCGTCCTGTTCATGAGGATCCAGCAGAAGCAGCAGGAGGAGGAGGAACGAGCTCGCAGGATGGCTGAAGGAGGAGCAGAAAAGAGTAAGGATGCTGAAGGTAAAGAAAACCCTCTGCTGGGTATAAAGTATATTATTCTCATATTTTACGGTGTAAATAGATCGTCCAAACAGACTGTGGATTAACGGCAGCACATTTAAAGTATCAAAACAATCTCACAGTTACACATTATGATCACATTTGGGCTTGTTGGCTATTGTTAATGAACATTTAACAATAGCCAAAATATGTACAGTGATGATCACTGTACATCAGCAAGTGTGGCTCCACTTTTTAACTCGATGCCAGTACTTGTGATCCTTGTACATCTGGCAGTTCTGACAATATGTTAATTCTCCATTACAGAAACAAGAGGAAGTGTAATTAGCAACTTCCATCCCTGTGAAATGTATACAGTTTACTGACTTTTAGTTAATGCAATTGTTCTGCTCCACTGATCATGCTCCCAGTAACTGTCAGCAGAAACCTCTGATATAATGTCTGTACGGATTCTTTAAAGGTTAGTCAAATATATTTTTCCTTTCTTTCTCCAGGCGACTCAGGGAACTGGTATTCCAGTGAGGATGAGGATGGCGGTGGTAGCGTGACCTCCATCTTGAAGACACTCCGTCAACAGACCCAGGTTCCTCAGAAGTCCGACGGCCTTCCGAGTGACCCACGTCTCCAGAAGGCTCCTCCTTCCAACCCTCTGTCTCGCCCAGCAAACCCCCGCCTGGTCCGAGACCCACGGGATCCACGTCTGGCCAAGTCGGGCCAAACATCCGACCCCGCTCACTCCGCAGCAGCTCCGTCCTCCTCCGGGCCGCCCGCAGACCCGAGGTTAGCCAGGCTCGCTGCTGCCACCTCAGCAGGATCCATCTCGCACTCGCCTCCGGCTCCTAAGCCGGAACCTCCTCTAGTCTACAAGCCCCCGCCGCTTACCACCCCGGCAGCGGAGGAGGAGGAAACGGAGCGAGTTTTAAGGGATAAACCTGTGCCCATTCCTCTGGACCCGCTCATGGGCATGGCTCTGAGAGACCCGCGCACCCAGCTGCAGCAGTTCAGCCACATCAAGAAGGACATTCTTCTTCACATGCCAGCCTTCTCAAAAACTGTCACGTGGTCCCCTGAAGATCTCCTGCCGCTCCCGATCCCAAAGCAGGACCTCCTCCCTCTCCCACCGGGCATCCCGCCGGTGTCCTCCATAGATCCACGTCTGTCTCGAGCTCAGCAGCAGCTCCACACGTCACTCCCTCACTCGCAGCCTCCCCCGCTGCAGCCCGCTCCCTCCGTGGACCCCCCCGCTTCCTCTTCCTCCTCTTCATCCTCGTCCCTCCCAGATTTTGAGCTGCTGTCCCGAATCTTGAAGACTGTGAACTCCAGCCCGTCCCAAACTCCACCCCCTCCTCTCTTAACTAACCCCGCTGCCCCCATTTCTCTGTTAGGCCCGTCTCCCCCCATGCCGCCTGCACCTGTAGAAAAACCCATCGATCCCCGGATAGCCCGCAAAGTCGCGTCCGACCCCCGTCTCCTGCCACAGAAGTCATCACTGAAGCAACCGTCAGAGCCCGCGCCTCCCGCTCTTCCCTCTACGTCTCCAGCAACAGCATCTTGTCCGTCCCCTCCCACCATCGCCCCCTATGACCCGAGGCTGCTCTCCTCAGGTGGGGCAGGGCGCAGTGTGGGTGCCGGGGCACCAGGGGGAGCCAGTGTGCTGAGCAGCATCAGTCTGTATGACCCTCGGACTAACAAACCAGGAAGCCCTGGTACCAGCAGTGGCTCTAATAACTCCCCCAGCTCAGCCAGCACAGAGTCCAAACCCAGTGACTCCACCAGTAAACCCAAGTCCAAGGAGCCCCTGTTTGTTCGAAAGTCTGCGTTGGACCAACCTGAGCCGGAGAAAAGTGTAGAACAAGGGACTGATAGGTATAACAGCTATAACAGGCCTCGACCTAAGCCCGCACCCTCACCAAATTCCACGGCCCAGGGGGGGTCTGCTGCAGCTGGGGGTGCTGCAGCTGGGGGTCCGAGTGCTCCAGGAGCTGCCTCAGACCAGGGCCCCGCAGGCGTCCACAACCTGCCGGTGTCCACTCTGTTTGGGGTTGTGAAGCAGGCCGCCAAGCCTGGCGGGACGGGCAGCCCGTTTGGAGGAAACAGCCCGGTGCAGTCTGAGCAGGCGGCGACCGAGCAGGACAACGCCTCTCTGAAGGACGTTTTCAAAGGCTTTGACCCCACAGCCTCACCCTTCTGTCAGTGACCTACCCCACAACCCGAGAGACCCTGATGTGGTGGGCTCGTTTTTAAGATTTTTTGGAAACCCAGAAGATCGCCGGGGCAGCTGCCTGTAAGACTGGTTACCACAAACCTTTCTGATCAAATCGACTTCAAACATTATTTCATCCCCGCGCACAAACTTTTCCACAGTGTTGTGGATTCAGATCGTATCACAGACTTTCGGGTAACGGGAAAGGTTTAAAGTTAGATTCTCTATTTTAAGCAGACTTATTGATGTATAAAAAGATGTATTCTCTCGTTTCAGACAGCAGCAGAAACACATTTATATGGAATGAACATTTTAGCTTCTCATCTTGTTTCGTTGCCTTTTTATTTTAGTTCATATTTCTGTAAATCTTCTTTATACTGTTGCACTTGTATATAATTGGAGGGAGGAGATGCTCTTGGCAAGAATTAATGAAATAGCTCTCCCTTTTTTTCCACCACAGTTCTTCCCAACGAAATACTGCTTATTTATGTTGTTTCTGTGATTAAACGAGCAGCACTGAGGCAACTGTTTTAGCACCCTCATCATTTTTTTTTTGCTAAGCTTTCTCAAATAAAAAAAGCATACATTTTGTTTCTCTACATGTCCTGTTTTCTGGAGAAATAGTCGCAAATATCTAAACCCACGTCTATATTCTGTGTTTGATTTATTTTTTTAGTATTTATTTTTCTACTTCTTTGCACTGCCGGCTTGTTTTCTTTGAGGCTTGTATTAATACTTTTTAATGTCTCTAGCTCCCCAGGCTGTTGATACACAGTTTAATTTCAGGTATTTATCTCTCACCAAGAAAAAGGTGACTTTGTTGTTATAGGAAGCAACCCGAGACCTTTCAGTACTGCCTCTGTAACCACTGTAGATCCTTTGTTTTATAGATTTGTTAACGTTCGCTGTGACCTTCGTGGAGGAGTTTGCTGCTCAGACTGATGACTGACATCACGGCGCTCTGCGGTGATAGTTGTTCGTTAGCCGTGGCGTCAGGAGCGCTGCAGGGACGTTTAACGACACTGTTCTTTGTCTCTGCTGCCCAACATTTCATCCTGTTGTCTTGGTTTGTTGACACGTCGTCTTCTCATCTCAATATCCGATTCTTTGGTTTACTTATTGTGCTTTAAGTTATTTTGCTGTTCAGAGGATTTTTTTGTGAAGAACGTAAAGTGATCCTTCAGAGCTTGGCTGCAGATCTCTGAAAGCATTCGGAGGAACAGAATAATTTGCCGCCTTGCGTTACAAATGAAGAAGGTTTTGACTCGAGGCGCGTTGACAATCATAAACTGCATTCGGACCTGCGTTTTAAGTTGTCGCTTTAGCTTTGCTTGTCACTGAAAATGCTCACAGGCTTATAGCAGAAAAAGCGCACACTGAAAGCATTCACGGTAAGGATGAGGGTATCGAACACGTCCACTGTTGGATTCATCCGTACACCGGAGCGTTTGGGTCAGATTTGAGGGCGAGGACGAGCAGAATGTGTCGCCGTGGGGTCCCAGTGGAGGTTCAGACTGTACAACAGCTCAGGATCGACCGTCTCCTGTATTAATGTTGATCATTTTTATTTATTTCTTTTCTTTTTATACTTTGATAAATATACTTCCTGGCTTATTTTTTTAATTGTATGATGATGTATGTGGCAGGTATGTGATTACTACTCACCTCAGTGGATGCAGGCAGTCTTCAAACAGGAGGAGAGATGACGATTTCTTCATTTTTGATTTAGAGTAATAAATAACTCACTATTGGCTATTTCTGTCAGGTCACTTAAAGGTGTGTTAGGCGTGAACTTAAATGTTGATTTGTTCCTTCTGTTAATGGTTTTGTTGTTTTGTATATATTTCTTTCTCACTTTGTACATTTGACCAGTATCTCTACTGTCTTTGGGGAGTTTTCTAACTGTACACTGTAGGTGAGCTTGTAAGTATTTAAATAAAGTTGACACGTGGTCAACCAATTAAATCTGTATTTTTATTCACTTGATTTATTTGACCCGTTTCTGAGGGCTGTGGAGCCACTTTGTTACATTAATCAAAGTGAATCAACATGTTTTTTTGGAGTGCCTTTGCTCTCTCGTGATGAAGATATAAAAAAATAAAGGCAGCAGCCTCTGGGGTGTTTTCTATTATGATATAACTACGAGTATTACAGTCACATTGATGTCCTAAATTTATTAAAGCCACCATGTCTGTTGTCATTGCAGCCTGAAATAAATATCTTGTTTTTTTTTCCCCTTGCTCATTTGGAGTATTTTTATATCTACTTAACCTCTATTTCAAGCTACTCAGGGGAGCCGAGAGGGGCGTTTTTAGTAAAAATCGGTTTCAGAAAGGTTAAGGATGTGCTCATTCTCCTGGTTCCGCCATCCCGTCTGCTTCATGAAACATTAGAAAATGAATGTGTCATGAGCAGGTGACTCAGATTTGTCGCTTTATGTGTTTGGATGCCAGGAGACTTAACTGTGCGGCGCTTGGCTCGGACTCTGGATTTGGATCGGCACCCCCAGCAGCACGCAGCCCGTTTCCTGGTTAACTGCGATCCTCTGACGTCTCGCTTCCTGCTCCCCTCCCATCCTGCAACACTGGCTCCAGGAAGACAAACCATTCATCCCACCACCTCAAAGGCTTCCTATCGCGCACACAAGCACGCATGCACTCAGCTGGGTTCGGCCCTCTAACTGTACGCTCCTGCTTTTGACCTTTTGGCTATAATTTATTCGACACTTAGTTTACGAACAATGAGTCACTGACAGTGAAAGACCTGCACGGGCTTTGAAATTTGAAAAATGACAGAGGGCATTAAAACTAGCTGGAAATACTCCTTATGATTTATGATGACCTGATCTAAAAATAGAGCAGTCCTACTGGTGCATTCCCTGAAACACTGAGTTGTGTTTGCACAGAATCTTTTATCAGTAATCTGCTTAGTTCAGGGAGGCTACCTGTGGAGGGTGTATATATAGAAGACCTGATCCTCTTAGAGGATGACTGGGGCTGGGATTTGAAGCGTGACGGCTGCAGTGCAGAGTCTGCACTTGTGGGGGCGTGGTGTGTGAACGGTGGTGTTGATGGCTGGGCTCAACCTTCGGTCTCCATTCAGAGGACGTGTTGTGTCTCTCCACGCTCGTTTGTTTTTCTCTCTTGTTATCCTGCTTCATAAACACGGCAAAAAAGTTCCCACATGCTGCACTTGACATGACGCAGATGTCAAGGAAATAAAGGAGATTTATCCCACAGAGAGTTCTGGCGATTAGGATTAAATGTTTTTGGGGTTTTTTTTAAACCAAAAGTAACTGATTCCTTCATCTGCATCAAACAGAAAATCAAATCAAATCAAATCAAATTTATTTGTATAGCACATTTCATGTACAAACAATTCAAAGTGCTTTACATAAAATAAAAGCATTGCAGCAGGGAGTGTAAGAAGCATTAAAAATACATAAAAGAATATAAAGAGAAACAAATAAAATAATTTAAATTAATTTAAAAACAGGTCTAAAAAATGCGTGAGGAGGAAAGATGCTTTTCTTCCACGCTGCCCACACTGTCCAGCTGGGAGTCTGTATTTCCAGGATGCATTTTTTGGCAAAAAATGCAAATTTGTCTTATCATATCAAGACTGTCACGGTGATATAATTGTAAATAACGGCCTGACTGCAGTCCTGTTTGTGCTGTTTGTGACACCTGTGGGCTGAGATCTAAAGAATATTCAGTTTAGCAGACTTTTTTGGAAAGATGTGTTCTGAGCAGATGAAGCAACCACATTTCTCACCACTTTGTTATGACTCGACTGCTTTTACATCAGTCAGATACATGTACAGTATGAGGATGACCTCAGAGGCGCTGTGTCAGCCTATTCCTGTTCCTTTAAATCCTAAATAAAATAAAAAAAGTTTAGAATGTCTTAGTTTACTAAAACACCATCTCTTTGGTTAACATTTGGTTATATTACGAGTTATATGCCGAGTTGTCCCATTATTTTTTATTATAGTTTTGGAAGTTACCGGAACAACTTGTTAGAAATAAGATATATTTTTTGTCTTGAGGTGGATTTTTAGTAGCTTTTTGGTTCGATAAAGCACAAAACAAAACAAAAACAGGATTCATCACAGCAAAGATGACTAATTTGTCTGTCTCTATCATTCAGATCTCATACCACCTGTCTCTCAATGGAATTTCCTGAATGGATTTATCAACATGACCACATTACATGACATGATGGGACCTTTATGTTTCATCAGTAAGCTCTGTTGACACATAAATGAGTCACTGTTCAAGTACAAACCCGTTCTTACTCCTTTGGGAGTCAGATAGTGCTGTTTCGTTGTCTGAGATTTATTCGAGGTGTCCTTTGGGGTTGGTGCCCTGATGCACTGGCCAAGGCAATATTTGATGCAAAGACCGAATGCAGAGGACATAATTCTGGATCTGCAGCAAACAAAGCCCCAGAAATTAGAAACATGTGACCCAAGTTTGAGACCGCCTTGGAACTGTTTTATTTGAAAATGTTTTCATTTTTTTTTCATTCAACACATTTACATGACACAGAAAATAAAAAAAAATACATGAATACATGTGTTAGTCCAACCAAAACTTGACTTTTAGAATGGATGGAAACATGTTAATCTGACCAAAATTGGACGACCACATCTCGATAATGTGACGTATACGCTCAGCTACACATGGTCCAACGATGCATCTTTTGCATCTTTTTGTATGAGGAGTGAAGTCTAAGTGTATCTTAACACAGCTGAATTCCCAATAAAGCTAATCTTATTCAGATGTGTGTCTGTTTATTTGTCAGACGGCTAAACGCATCAGAAACTGTTGCTCTGCTCCTGCCATTATAAAAATCCTTATTTTATGATAATCCTTATGATAAATCCCTTATTTTATGACCGCAGTATCTGACGCGTGCTATGATGTCCCACAGAGAAAGTTTGAAGTCGTTAAATGTCTTGACTGTTTTCTCACACTTAGTTATTACACTCAGATAATAACTCCATTGCCCTCCTTAGAATGGAGGTCCATTAAACGCCCAGGTTGAACCATAACTCTAGCTCAACTCAACTATGGACGTATGGATGTTTAATGTAAAATAAAACAGTTTTTTGGCTGTTACAGGAGGAAAAGATAACATTTTAAAAACAATATTACAAGTGTGCAATTTGTTTAAATGTTTTATTTTGTGCCATGTTAATCGTGCTTTTGTATAGAGCTTTTGTATATATATATATATATATATATATATATATTGTGATTGTGATATACATTGTGATTTGAATGTGTACATACATACATATGTAATTATTGATCTCGTTTACATCTTAAGTGCTCTTTTTATAACTGTTTAACACTTTTCTCCTGCCCTGTTCTGCTGCTGGTTCACTTGAACTTTGGGATCAATAAAAGTGCAGCAGAACCAGGAGATGAGTCTCACTGTCATCAGATTAGTCTGCGCAGGTTTGTTGCATCGGGGCAGCTCGTCTGTAAATCTCATACCTGTACAGTGAATCCTGGCTTAAAAAATATCCATAACTGTCTAAAGAAGATCATCCTCAGAGGAGAGAAAACCCATAAAATCTTGCCTTCTTTTGCTATGCAAACCCCACCCTCGTAGTTCCTGAAACTGACCAAAACCCTTTCCAGAAGAAAAGATGGATGTTCTGTTGGACCCAGCTGTGTTTGGAGCATCATGTGTGGCCAGTTTGACGGAGCCCCTCATGACGTCAGATGATCCAGCGAACGAAGGATTTCTGAGAAGAAAAGACGGCTGTGTTCGCTGTGGCCTTCAGCTGCAGCGTCTCTGATGAATAGATGAACAAACTGACATCAGTGTGTTGGTATGTATCTGCTCAACATGTGATAGAGGCCTTTGTGGCCACTACATGCTTGTACGTGAGATCTGCGACACACAATTCAGTGTCTGTGTCTGGATGTTTGACTGCATGCGTGTGTGTAATACTCATCATCTCATTTACAGTAAACACACAAAGCTTTACTCATCGGTGATGATACACAGACAAACCAGCAGTTTTTGTGATTTCTCACCAAATTCGATTTTTCTTTTAGGCATTTCCTGCTCCGGGCACACTTGTTCTGGCTGTTTCTTAACAACCCTACAGGTTAGTTGGTACCATTATGATAAAAGAAAAGTGTCTGTTTTTAGCATTGCTGAAGTTTATATCTCTTTTAAATGCTTAATGACTGCAGTGTGTGTATTTATTACACCTTTGATCAGGTTATAGTAGCAGAACACTGTTTTTTTTATTTTTTGGGACATTTTGGTGCTATACCTTCATCAAACCAACAGTTAAGTAATAGTTTTTTATTCTGATCTACCAACAGAGACAGACTTTTTTCTTCTACATTTATTACAGAAAAAGTGCTTCAGATGTGATGTTTTGACGGAGCATCCTCACTAACTAACTAAACTACGTTAAAGCTCTGGACTGCTTTGATCCAAGAACCCAGACGGGTGCAATACAAATCCTGGAAACAGAGAGACGGCAGGGTTGATAAAAAAAAGAAACTTTATGAACAGCTGTAAAGGCAGGAGGCCATCGGTGCAGCCACAGGTAAGTCAAATGAGTCATGAAGCCACCAGGTGAAGCCAGGCCTGGAGGGCAGGAGCAGAGGTAACACAAAAAACACAGAAAAACCGACAGATCTTAACAAAAATATATATATATAAAAGATTACTCACTCATATTTATTTTTTTACGAGGTATAAATGATTATAGATGTCACAATTACATGTTCATTCAATCAGAAAATAGGGCAAGTTCACAATTTTACTGTTTTTACTGAACTTATTTGTGAAATCAGGGAGAATTCTCACCCAGCAACGCAGTTCAAATCCCTTCTGTAAAGTTTTTGTGATTCTCAGCTGACTGTTCAACGAAGAAGTGTTTCTGTTTGTTTCTGTAGCCACAACTGAGAGCTGCTTTTGTAATCTGCGGGGTCATAATGGAGCCTCATCAGAGGAATATTTGGGAATACTGACACACATGTGGTCAGTTATGGTCTTCTAAGCATGTGTGTGTGTCATGGGAGGATGGAATCTGGGGTGTTTATCCTTCCACTGTGTCTGAGTCTTGGATTGTCAAGTCTGCAGTTCCCACGTGTCCCCAGCTCATAAACACAGATGTTTGCTCTTCCAGCTTTGCGAGGACACTCATTTATGCAATGCAGTCACCTTCTATTCAACTCTGTCTTTATTTCATCACGAATAAATGCAAAATTCCAACCTCAGATTCAAACCCTGAGCCTTAAAAACCGAGTCTTAGCTCTCAAACAGGACCTTAAAGACATGTTGGTCAGTACTGGTCCTCACAGAGATAGACACACACAAACACACTCTCTGGTTTCTGTCCCGGCTGAAAGAAATTCCAGTCTTCACGGCTCTCATCCTGGGAAGACTCCTCCTCTCCTTTCCTTTTTTAAAATCTGCTTTCCTCTCCAGTCCTTTTCTTTTCCTCATGTCTTTCCTTTCCCTCTGCTCGTGCTCAGGTTACTGTAGTTCACGACTCGATGGCCACCGTCCTTGCATTAATCCAAACAAAGTCTTTCTGTATCCCCTCCTGTTTTCCTCTTTGTGCTCCATATTGGACCCATTCCTCCTCCTTGATGGATCACTCCTTAGCTAAACAATGCTGTGCTTTTCCTGTCAAGGCAAAGGGAACATTAACTTCTCAGTCAGGACACAGTCTGTCCTTAATTTTTACTGCTGATGTCATTATTCAAGTACAGAGCGTTTTCAGAAAATATGTAAACAACGTTGGTTATTTGGTTTTAAAGCCAGTTTATGAAACATATGAAGGTTATTTCAGAAAGTTTCACCAGGAAGTGACACTGATACTTGTGCTGTTGTGTTTTCTTGGTGTTTATTTGCTCGGGGATTCTCGATGGAGCATGCTCAGCGCAACTCTGACATCTTGAGAACGAGGGGAAGGACGCTTTTGGAGAACAAGACAGTCAATTCTCTGGGCTGGTAAACACATTTTTCCTAAATTTAGTTAAAGACTGTCTCGACCAGCCTCAGGCAGAATGTCATCAGCTGATGTGTTGCATCCAGGTGATAAAAGCTGCACTTCCATCCACCCAGAGTCACCTCCATAGCACAGATGACTTGTATTTGTACACCGATAGCATTGCTAATATGGCTGACTTCCACTTTCCTTTCATAGTTTAGTTTTCGGGTGAGTTTTACAAAACTCAAACAGCGATTCTAAAAGGAAATTGCTGAGTTGTGAGCCTGGATAAGGTTGAACTTTTAAAATCTAAATTAAAAGAAAACTGAGTTTATTATTAACCTACTGATTGGTGCTCATAGTGTTTTAGTTCCCCTATTCAATTCAATTCAATTCAATTCAATAATACTTAATTTATTAAGAGTAATTACATCGCTGCAGTATAAATTATCATTAAAGATCTGCTATTGTTATAGAACAAAAACCAGCTGATAAACATGTAGAAAGTACATGTGTAGCAGAGAGGAAGGTGTGGTGGAAATCACCATCAGTGAGTTGGTCTCCTCTTCAACTCATTTTGATTTGGGGGTTTTATTCCATGGCATTACGTGGGTTAGGTCAACAACGGTCCTGTTTCTATGGTTATGCATTACCACAGATGTGAAAAATTGCCAGTTACACTGGAAAAAACAACTCATAAGATTTACTTAAAAAACTCTTTGTAAGTATTTGCACTCAAATGATTTAAGTAATATTTAATGCTGCAATATCAAGTAACACTCACTTCCCAGTATCAAGTAAATTTTACTTACCATAAAACATAACAGTTTTGAAGATATTAAGTAACATTTACTTAATTACATCTAAGTTTTGTTTATTTAAACAAATTAAGTAAAGTCTACCTGTTTTTCATAGGCAGGAACATCATTTTACTCCAAATTTTAAGTAAATGTTATATATCTGTAGTATTTGCTGTCATGAAGTAACTTAGTAGATTTTAACGATACACTTTCAGAGTAAAATTTATGTAGTATTTCTAGGTTTATGTACATACAACTATTAAACAGTTAAATTGTATGAGGAAACCTAAGTAAAACTTACTCTTCCCCCATAATTCATGTATTACGTTAATAAAATGTTTAATTTTACTTAAGAAGCTCTAGTTCTTACTGAATCTTAAAAATACAAGGTAGAGATTATAACAGTTGCTCTATTAAAGTTTACTTCACCAAAAAGTCACTTTTTTCAGTGTACCAGACAGAACTCCTTCGGGCGGCAAAGTATCCAAACCAGCACAGAAAAATGTTTCAGAAATCTGCGTTTTCACAGAAAAAAGCCCAGTAGAAAATCTCAGAAAAATCTTATTGCTTTCAGCTGAACACGCTCCACTTAGAGCACTGAGGTCATCAACCCAGCTCCTCCAAGACGCTCCATAATTCAGGCTCAAAACCAGGCGAGATGGAGCCTTTTCAGTGGCTGCTTCTACGTTAAGGAACAGTCTGCTTCTTCATGTCAGAGCTGCTTAGACACTGTCAGGTTTTAAGTCTCCACATACAACACATTTCTGAGCATTTGCCTCTAAACACAGTTGTTACAACACAATAACACAGTTTTTATTGTATTTTATTGAATATTAGTTTTGTTTATACTGTACAGCACTTTGGGCAACTTTGGCTTGTAAATGTGCAATATAAATAAACTTAACCATGACCCTTTCTTTACCTAGTTTTATCCAATTGTAATTCTACTGCTTGTAACTTTCCATTCACTCCCTCCTTTTCACATTCTTTGTCAGTTTGTGACACGAGTCCTACAGAGTAGTAAAAAAAAATCAGCCAAGAACTAGAATAAAGCTCGATAATATGCTTTTCATATCTAAGATGCTATAAATACTTTTTAGAAATCTTAATTTCCTATTTCTGACCCGACGGAAGGATGGGCGGTGAATGGATTAGTCACACCAAGTAATCAGGAGAGGAAGGACTGTAAACTCGCTGTTCTGACCTAAGAGCTTTGCTTTCTCCACAAAGTAAAAGATGAATACTCACAGTGTTTTCAATAGTTTCCAGTCTTGCTTCAGAGCATTTTATAGTACAGAGATGTTTTTAAGGTGACTTATGACCTCCTGCTGACAGTAGACAGAGGAGACTGCAGATTTTTAGTTCTTCTAGATTTAAATGCCACTTTTGGTGCTGTTGATTGTAGCTTTTCTTACCCTTTCCATTACTCTAATGGCATTTAACAGGACTCGGTACAGCACATCATCATAAACAAAACAGCTTACACAAAACAATATAACTGACTTTTTGTTCAATCAAAAACACACAAATTGAAGGACTTTATTGTGTGCAGTGTAAGTAAGTTAAGACAGGAAATATCATGAATTGAGAGGAAACTGTAACATTACCAGGAAATGGAAAATCACCATGAAATGACTATTTCAAAAAACGATCAAATTAAGTGAACCCGGGAGGAATTGGTCCAGTAATCAAGCTGTGTTGTTTTGTGTTATCAGAATTATTACTGCAAAGCAGTATGTGCACATATATATGGGTACGAGAATAACGGAATAAAGGGGTAGCTCTAGATAAGTGTTGAATTTCTACGTATTCCTTTTTGGACCTAAAACGATGATTAATTTCAGGAGGGGTCTCCTGCTGGTGCCCAGAGTCAGGACTAAACAAGGTGAGGCTGCGTTTCAGTTTTATGCTCCTAACATCTGGAACAGCCTTCCAGAAGATGTGAGACAGGCCTCAGCTCTGATAATGTTTAAATCCAGGCTGAAAACAGTTCTGTTTAGCTGTGCATATGACACCTGAAAGTATTTTATCTGCACTCTTCGCTTTTAATTTGATTAGTTAATGATTATTTTTTATGTTTTATGGAATGATTTTATTTGCCTTCTTGTGATTTTATGTAGCTGTAAGCACTTTGAATTGCCTTGTGCACGAATTGTGCTCTAAAAATAAACTTTGTGACACAAAGTTTGTCTCCTTCATGTGGAAAACACACTGAGAATTAAGAACAGTATTCCTTCCAGAGCATCCATTGCTCGTTTTGTTTACGTCGTGTCAAAATTACGTTTTCGAAGGTTGAAAGTGGATCTGATGTCGAGGTGATTCTTCCTGTTATGGAGAATAAATGTTTACAGCCTCTACCAAGACGTACAGTGTCATATAAAGGAAAGAAAATCCCTCTGAAAGCTCCACTTTCACAGCAGCTCGCTGAGTCGAGGCGTGCCTCAGGGGTCCGTACTTGCCTTCCTTCTGTTTTCCATTTATTTGCTGCCTCCTGGTCAGACTATTCAAGATCGTAACGTTCATAGAAGTGTCATTTATAGGAGAAAATAAATCTCTTTGTACAAAGAACCAATAAAAATGAAAAATACACTGAAAAGAAGAGAATAAACTATGAATATCATGACTTCTGTGAGGTTGCAGAGTGCTCATTTTCCAGCAGTTTAAAGGTTAAGGTCAGGGCTCAGGGTATTAAAGGGATAATTTACAAGTTCTAGTCACCTCTTGACAGTAAAACTACCCTGACCAGAATCACACTAAGCTTAAACGCTGACCAATAATGCTGTGACTCCAAATCTGATAGATTTACATCACGTTATTGACCTCCGACTGCCTTCATTCTAATTCACAGGAAACGTAGATGAAGCTTTATCTAAACGCATTGTTAACTCAGAAAACAGCAGCAACAATAAGAAGCATGACTGTATGTTACAAGCACTTGATCTACGTGCCTTAAATTGAGCTGGAGTTCAGCCCCTGAACCCCTCGGTTTTTATAAAACTCAAGGGAACAGTTTCAAATGACGTCGGTGCGACTTGTAGTGGTGTGTCAGGCCTCGTCATTCTCTATTCCCAGAGACTCCAACATCAACATCTTAACTTCCTGCTGTGGAGCGGTCTGAACCAGTCCTCAGTCCAATTTTATAACTGGTCGTGGCTGGCATGTTCCCAAACACACGCTTACTCGAACAGAAATACACACAAACACTCTCTTCAGCGCTGCAGTAAACACTGGCACCGGATTTCGGACTTGCCTCTCTTGGGTGTTGCTTAAGAATGGAGACACACACATCTTGTTTTCATGTCACACACACACACACACACAGTCACGAGTTCTGATGTTTTCCAGTGATAAACACTGTTGAGAGTTTTAAGTCTTCCATCTGCCAGGCTTTCCCCAGTCGACTATAAAGTTACACACACACACCTTCATCCTTCTGGAAGCTTTCCAGAATCAACAAGGCATGAGTTGGATGTTTATTTGTCTTGCATTTCAACCACTGAGGTTCCCAGGTCTTTTCTGTCCATCAGTCACATACACGTAAACACATACGTTTGCGTTGTAAACTGGAATACACTTCTTACACTCCGTAGCCCCGTATTAACATGAAACCAATTGACTTTACCCACTGAACCACGTCTGAAAGGAAACGGTTGACATTTTTGGAAATACACCTATTTTCTTTCCTGCAGAGAGTCAGATGAGAACACTGATACCAGTCAGGGTCAGGACAGAAAGTACAGCACTTTTCACACTGCCTGTTCATGGGAGGACTTTTGTGCTTTTGTTGCACCTCGGTGTTCTGTTTATCACACCAGATCATAACAATGAGGACTATCAGGCGGCTCCACCTTCTGAATTTAGCTAAATCAGTTTCAGTGCTGTGTGTTTATTTAAGCCTTTTTCATCATTTTGCCTTTTTTTTTTTAGGATTTCTAAGTTCTGTTTTTTCTGATGTACACTTCCTGGCTGAGGATGGTGCTCTCATGAACGCACACACATGAACACCCCACCAGCTGTTGGCAATGTGGACTGAACCAAGCAGGATTTTGGAGAAGAAAGTAACAGGTTTAGTCACAGTAATATCAACTCTAGACTTGATTGTTGCAGAGTTTTTGTGCATATTGAGGTCCTACTAACTTTTAATTTGTTGACAAAGATGCATTAGCTTTATTTGTCCATTTTATTTGACCTTTGCTATTACCACGTAGTTTAACCTGAATTATTTTAAGATAGTTTGTAGTAAATTTGGCTTTTTTTCAGGCCAAAGTTCCCCTTTGAGTCCTATGAAGGTAACCTGTTCATGTGGACTGATCTAAAGGAAATTAAATATGTCAGAACTCTAAACTAAAGAGGGAAACTTTTGTGCTCATTTTGGATCTTTAACCTATAACTGGAAATATACATCCTGAACCATTGGGTTTAATATCTTAACCCCAGCAGGGGGTGAAAGTTAAAATAGTTCGGAGTTGGCAGAGGAGTTAATCGCAGAGCAACATCTCTGCGTAAGAGAAGGCTGGCACGGCCTCTCACTTTTCTGATCCCACAAACTTACACATATTGTCTTCATTTGGGCCGAAGAACAAACAAAGTTACAAACAGCAATGATCATATAACAGGGGCGTCTTCTCTGCGGCTCTCTGTGTGAAAAGCACAAAAAAACAGGCCCTTTACTAATCAACACAAATATCATCTGATTTCTTCAACAAGAAAACTTGGAAACAACTCATTTAAATGTATTAATAGACTATTTTTGGTTATTTTGTCTCCACTGATTGGAGGGACTAAGCCATAAAGAGAAAATAAGAGGAAATAAGTTCATCAATCAGCTTTATCATCTCAATTTCCACATTAACACGAGTATCTGTTGGCATAACTTTATTTCCTACATTTGAATCATTCTAAATCAGAGGTAATAGTAATAACTTAATAATTCTTTATTTATTTAGTCATTTATTATTATCATTATTATTATTTCGTTAATAGTAGTATTTTTTAATTTTCTCCATTGGGGGATGAATAAAGTATTTTTCCATTCTATTCTATTCTATTCTAACCTACTGTTCCCCCAGCACAAGCATCGTTAACTGTCTCTTAATCTTTGGGTAGACAGACTCTTGGGGGAAGCAAAGGAAGAAATCCAGGATGTATTTAAGTGGAGGGTGTGGCCCATGTGAGCCTTTTGAAACCAGGCGGCCATTTCAGGTGAGTTGGCCTGTTTGGCTTTGTTTTTGCTGGCATTCTTAGTGACTGTAGGACTGTTTAGGTGAGTTTCTCTGCTGAATCTGCGAGTGTGTCTTGTCCTGCCTCCACCTCTGGCACCCTCTATACTTTCATTACCCCCTACCCGAACCAGGGGTGGTATCCCCACCGCACTATGACTGGTGTGCAGCTGGTGAGAGGCTGAGAAACGATGGTTGTTGTGGTGTGAGGAGCAGTGATGGCTGGCATTAGGGGAGGGACTCCCCATCTAGTCGTGGGCCCATCTAGACAAAACACTGATAAAAGGAGGTTCCCACCTGATGACCCCAATGACATGTTGGTCAGCACTGCTCATTGGTCTATAGGGATTATAAGGGATCAGAGGTTCTTTATTAGGAACTGAGTCATATTAGAAGGTTAATTGTTGAATTTAGGGAATTATTCACTGAGTCTGGTCCAATTTTTTATTTTTTTTTTGTAGCACAAGTTTCTTGTGTTTACTTTGAATTGGATATTTTCCAATAATGACAGAAAAGTAGCACATAACTTCTCTTATTTACCTGTTTTTGACGCTCAGGTGACTAAAGGATCTCTTTGCACAAGTTCCACTGCTTTTATTTCTTCCACACTCTGTTATTGTTGTGCAACTAATCCCAACATTCAAAGTCTGCAGCTGAAACAATACTGCTGTCGAGCTTTTAACAAGGTAGTTGCCCTGTTATTATTCTGCTGCCCTTCACTGGCTAACCTGTGATTTCTTAGAAGAATTTTAATATCTTCCCGGTTGTTTTTAAAGCATTTTTGGTCTGCAATCTCACCCTGAGTCTGTCTCATAAACACCCTGAGTCTAAAATCCTGTAATTGTTCTTAAAACTTAAAATGATATCAAAGATGACCAGACCTTTGCCCTAAATGTCTTATTTTGTATTTCCTCTCCTCTTGCTTTGATTTAAGAGTCCTTTTTAACAGTTTATATTGGTTATTTCAATATTTAATTCAGATATATTTGTTTATTTATTCCGTCAGTCGTTAATTTATTTATCCCAGCCCCTCCCTTTGCCCTCAAACTGCCATACGAGCAATTGAAGGCCCTGCAAAATGTCCTTACTCTCATGGTTTGAAGTAAATGAAGACACATATATGTGCACTGTGTCCTTGCTTCAATCAGGCTCAGCGATAAGTAGAAAAGCAACCATCCGCCACTTCCCTTCCTCTGTTTCTCTGAAGCTGTCTATTTCTGTGTGTTTGTTCCAGGAGGGCGAGGGCTTTCACCCTCCGGACGACCTCCGAGGCTTAACACAGAGGAGGAGGGAAAGGAGAGCGAGGAAAGAGGGAGGAACGCGGGGAGGCCAGAGGAGAGGATTGTGGGAACGGAAGGAGGCTGGAGAGGTGGGAGGATCAGCTGTGGATGGGTAGAGCTGGACAGGCAGAGTTTAATATGTTGATGGCAACAATAAGGAGAGAGCTGGAGATGGTGACCGCCAATGTGTGATTTACGTTCATTTTTATGCTTTTGCTTCTTGATATAACAGAACTCTGCAGTGGTGGAGCTGACGTTTGCTTCAGTGTGCCTCTCTGGAAAGGAAAGTGTTTTTTGTTCTCGTCCTCGTATTTTTAGGACGAACTGACGCATTTACTGTGTCCTGTGTTACTTTGCCCTCACGCCTCTTACATCATTCATTGTTTTTACTCCGCCGCCTGCTCATTTCTGAAGAAGTGCTGCTGGACAAACTGCAAAGCATTTACCATCTGAATCTGTGGGGGGAACCCAAAAACATGAGACACTTTAACTTCCCCTCATGAGTCACGACTGTGAAAAATGATTTTATCTGACTAATATGACCAAGAATTATTCACAAAAGCAGTCTGTTCTTTGGGTGATGTGGCAGAGATGTGGATGAAATGAGACTGCAAATCCTTTTTTCACAGCATTTAACTCTCTACAGTCTGATAACATGATTCAAGATCATTTCCAGCAAATGTTGTTTGTGCTATAATAGACAAGGAAACTTCACTATGTAGTCTGAAACAGTCTGAAACACTTAACACACCAAAAACTCGAGGTGTGACATCCGCTGGAGGTCTTGCAATAATCAACTTCACATTTTTTTTAAAAAACGTTGCCTGTTTTGATTTAATTTGAACTTTTTCTCCCATTTTTCCTCAAAAAAATCCTCAGAAACTGCAGGACCAATCGATACAGACCTGACTCAGGATCAGGAGACTTTGTTTATGTTTATTTGGTAAGGTGACTCCATTATTTTAGTCCTTTTAGACTTTTCAAGCTCTTAATTTTTTTGGAAAATTTGTTGATTTAAAACAAATTACAGTTACAAATTACACATTTAAAGTTGTGTAACTAAGTGTCTAACTGAAGTAATACAGTGTGCATGCACTTTGAACTATTTTAACCAACAACTCTTTCCTCCTTTTAAATGTCTCGGTCAGTGTTTGTTGAGGAATTTAACTGAATAATCAGAAGTTACCAAATCTTTGAATCCGTCCTCTCTTCTGATTTGAATGATTAAAAGCTGACTCTAAAGTCTGATTTCAGGCAGCATCTGGAGACTGTGAACATCTGTGCCAAATCTATTGACAGCCCCTCTGAAATGTGATGTTCTCAGTTTGCACCACGAGGTCTTGAGTTACAGCACCAAGAAGCTTCCTTGTTCAAATCTCAGCTGGGGGCCTTCTGTGTGGGATTTGCAAGTTCTCCTCGTGCACGTGTTGCTTTCCTTCCTCCCACGCAGTAAAAAGTGCATGTTATAGGGTAATATGTGATTGGAAGATGAGTATAGGCATGAGTCTGCGTGATTATTTATGGTTTTTTGTGTCCATGTTGCCCCGTGATGTCTGGGACAGGCTCTAAATCTTCCACAATCCTGAAGAGAATGAAGCAGGCATAGAAAATTAATGGATATATTTCAAGTTTGGACAAAAGCAGAGGACATCACCTTTATCACAGTTAACGGAAAGAGTGTTTAACTTGTCTGTAACATCGGTCCTTTTTCTCAAAATTCTAATTATAACATTGCTGGAATGGTCTTTGAATTACACAAATATGATGCATCACAGCGTTATTAGAACGTAATGAGAACAAACTTTAACCTTTAAAATTCACCCTCATCCCTCTGTAAACATTTTATTGTCCTCTTCGTCTCCCTGCTCCTTCAGCCCATCATCCCTGAGGCTCGGCAGTGTGCTTCAATCACAGAAAACTAAATGGAAACACATTGAGGCTCATTTACTCACAGATTCCCAGAATTCCTGCCTGTGAGGTCACTCTGTGTCTCCACTGTGTGTTGTTCAGGACTTTCACTACTCGGAAATGTAAATGTAATCTCATGCTTACGACTGTGGGGCTGCTCCATGGGTCAGGACGAATGAGGTCGAAACATTTTGCAGGATTTTCACGTCAAATGTATGACGTGTGGTTTATCCAAAGAACTTTGGGAAGCAACAGATAAAGGAAGACAAAATGACTCAAGGGATGAAAAGCCCTGAATCGTTACCAAATCATTTAGAGCTGACTGAAACCACATTATTTCCCGTTGTAGTGTTCCTGTAGTTGAGATCCGCAGGTTTAAAATGCTCTGTGTTCCGGGAAGGAGACAGGTGATTAAATACTGGAACTTTTACTTTATCTTTGCTCTTTCATTGTGAAACCGAGTCTCGTGGGGACGGATTAATTCCTCCTGGCTGAGAGAGCGCCTTGCGTAATAACGCACAATGAGAGAAGACAGATTGGCCCTGGCTGCACCGATGTGGTGCCATGTTTCAAAGAATAGGAAAATTTGATCTGTTTCCGTCTTCCTGTAATTCATTTCCTTCTGTTTCCCTCTTCACTTGACAATCTGGAGAACAAAACTGGACGTTTCATTTTCTATAATTACTTTAACTGTGTTCTCATCAGCATCTTTAAGAGAGCTCATGTTGGTCTCAATCCCTTGTTGGGGTGAAGCTGTCATGCACACAGGCACAAGCCTCCACCCCCCACTTTGAGCCTCAGAACTGGAGAAACACCAACCTCTCCGGGGGTCTTAGCATGGGGTAACACCCGGGAGGGCTGGAGGTTCGCCGTGGGGCCTGCTGGGGTATTTGTTTGTCAAGCAGAGATATATAACAGTGGGCTCCTGGATCCTCATGTGGACCCACACCACACTGCACCGACTGCATCTTGATTTACTTAGGTGATGTCATATCTGTGTGCATGTGTGCGAGTACAGGAGAATCTATTCTGTGTGACATAACCACATCTTTCAGAGACTTTGTGTAATTCTCTGCTTATCTAGTTTACACATTCCTCTCTCTGAGTGAGAGCCATGCGCTGAATGGCAGAGATAAAAAAAAGAAAAAAAGAAAAGTGCCTTAATTTAGTCTTGTTTGATGAAATTCATCTGGATACTTTCAGATTTGACGTTTACAGCCTGAAAAACACCAGAAATATAAACTTATGCAGGCCACAGACAATAAAGTTGGTATTTACAGAACAAGTCCTGCTGGTGTTTTTGATTCCCGAGGACCTTGAAGGAATTTGAAGCTGTTGCACAAACCTTTTCTCTGATGCCTTAAAGCAGCGTCTCTGTTGTTCTGTGTGTGCTTGTTGTTATTGTATGATGCTGCTTCAGTGGAAAACACACCCAGAGAGCTTAAAGCACACTCCAGTGGACAAGTAGAACTGGTATGGGTTTAATTTGCCTCGCAGCCGTCCTTCAGGGGCTGTAAACATGATGCATCTGCAATCTGACCTGCAAACAGCAAACGCCTGCATTCTCCAGTTGTTAAATCCTCATTACCTCACAGTAATTACACGCAGCAACAACCCCGATGAGGCCGCTGAGGTGTGCTTCCAAATTTTAAGCTCCAGCAGGCTTCAACTGAGCCAACAGAAAAGATTTTAAGGTACATTTAAAAGCAGAACTGTTCCCTTTCATGCACAGACCTCCTGACTCTGGAGAAAACAAAGCAAATGTTGTACTAGACTGATTCAGACCCTGCTGCTCTAAATGGACACATGACGTGAGCCTAACATCAGATAAGAAAGTGTAAAATATGCTCCTAAGATCACTTTGTGTCTAACAATACTAAAAAATGATTAAGATGAAGGTCAAATTGGACTGAGAATGAGTTAATCATCTCCGATATGAGTGGAATTGACTCTCACGCTGTAATATCCAAGAAGCAGGATTCCACGTAAGACTCATGAAGTTGGATTAATTTCCAGTAATGTTTCAAGGTGACGTACCGCTATACTGGGGTCAAACTTTTCGATTTGCCCCCAGCATCAAACATACAAATCATGAACTAAACTAGTTCAGCTGTAGTTTGTAAAAGACTTCTGTGGTGCAGGCCGATGTTTGGAAACCCAGTGAGGGGTCTGAGCCTGCTCCAACTGTCTGAGGCAGTCTGAACTGGTTTGGCCGCTGGAGCGGGCCTGTCGTCTCTACCTGCTGCTAATCAAATTAAACAACAGAGTCCTCCTCACCGGCTGTCACGGCAAGCATGGCTCTCTAACCGCCTGCAGCAAGTGAACTGGTTGTCAGATTGGCAAAGCAGAGAAAGGAGCGCAGCAGTCAGCTTAATCTGATCAGTTCTGAAGAATAATGACCCGTTGTTCGCTTGTGGAAATGCCTGAAACGTAACTGCACAGTGAATCAGCCACGTGAATCATCATAGTTCACACTTCATGTGGGAGTTGGGAGTCTTTTCTTTGGCTTCTTCCTTGTATAATTTCTCACCCTTTGACCTTTAACTGCTTCACATATGTTGATCAAAGGGACTGTCAGCTCACAGTTTCCCAGCCGCTTAATTCGTCTCTCGTGGAGGTTTTGATCAATAACTTAGTCATTTCTTCATCATCTGAGCAGCTCAGCTTAATGATCACATTATGATTTCACCCCCCCCCCCTCCTCCATAACTAGGGATCTGCAGGGTTATATTAAACCCGGTCAAGTCAAACCGGAAGTTAAACCTTCCTTCAGAATAAAACGTTATGTTAGTGTAACCTGCGAGTTAAAAGCACAAATAAAATCATTGTGTTGACCAAAGGTTATAGTTTATCATTTTTCTTAGTTTAAATGATTGGATTGGAGCTGGACTCGAAGACAATAAGCATAATACTGCTGCTTTTACCACTGATAACAGTAATGATGATAACAATAAGAACTCTTTAACTTAATTTGGCAATAAATCAAACAATGAGCAGAAAAAGTTTGGACCCAAAGACAACAAGGCTACAGAATAATAATTATTGAATAAATAAAACTAAACAAAAAAGAGAAACAATAAAATGTTCTTTAGATAACTATTTACTCTCCAAAACGTCAGAAAAAACAAGGTGTTCATTCATAATTCAAAGAAAATTACCTTTGCTCTTAAACTTAAAGTTTTTTTCTTCAAGGTTCAGTTATTAAAGCACATAATAACAATAAAAAAAACAGGAATTTGTTGTTTTGATATTTTTTAGATAGTTTTATATAACAGATGTGCTGCTGTTTGCACTCAGAGTTAAATGACTGAATCGGAGCTGAAGGAATCACGAGATTCCTGGTTTGCATCCCGGCTGTTTACATTCATGGGTTCCCTCCGGGTACTCCGGCCTCCTCCCACCGCCCAAAAACATGCATGTTAGGTTAACTGGTGTCTCTAAAATTGACCCCAAGAGTGAGTGTGAAAGTATAAGGTTGTTTTATCTCTGTGTGACCCTGTGATGGACTGACAACCTGTCCAGGGTGCCCCCCGCCTTGTGCCCTATGGCAGCTGGGATGGGCACCAGCCCCACTTCGCCCCTTTGACCCTGAAAAGGATAAATAGGTACAGAAAATGAATGGATGGATGGTTGGAAATAGAGACCAATTTTACTCATAAAATAACAATGATGAAACTTGATTAACTGAAAAAATAAATATCAACAAACAGAGAAAATGTTGTTTAGATCATTTATCCCCTTTTTGTCTCTATGAAAGTGACCCCGAGGGCAGTGGGACTGATTAATGTGTTATTTTGAAATTCTTAACCGGAAGTTTTCTGTGCTCTCACTGGTTTAAAGCTTCTCATTCCAGTGAGAATCTGATCCGCTGAACTTTCTCCGTCCAGAGCGCTCCAGAGACAGTGATAATAACCCGCCAGTAAGAGGTTTACTGCTGCTGGAACCCAGCTCTGTATCGCTGGATTTTACCTCGGAAACCACAGAGATTTTACCACCAGGAGAATGACAGAGCCGCGGTTCACCCTGTAGGTAAAAATCACCCTTAAATCACTTTACTTTGAGCTGTTCTGTGTTACTTCTCACACGTGTTAAAATGCGTTGAGATGTTGCTTTGCAGCTGTTGCTCACCTGTTGAATAATAGCCTGTTGTTTTCTATTATGAACGTGACAAAAGGAGTAGAAACTGACCAGGGTTACATTGTATAAGTCAGTATAAAAGGTCCAGGCTCGCTTTGAGTGACACTCCCTTTGGTTTCAACGTGCGCAGTTTGTTGTGGTCATGTAAAGCAGGAAAAATAATAATTATTTAAAAAAAAAAAAACATTTCTCCTCCTTTTTGACACTAAATGGACTACTTTTCCTCGTTTATTGGTTGTTACTGTTATTATGGTGATATGAAATGCCTTTTTTTTCTGGTGACGCCTCTTTAAACACGTAAAAATCATATTTCTGCTTCATCAACGAGACACCTCTGACAGCACAACGACAGTTTAGATTGTAATGGATAATCTCGGCCCACCTGGGCTACGATTATCTCATTTCTAAGAAGATTAAGTGTTGCAGAAGCTGGCTGATATGCACCCATGGTGACAGGAAATACTACACCGTGTTAAAGTCATCCAGTACGTGACTCGGATCCATCCAGAGGGACTATGTGTGCCTGCGTGGATTAGATTTGATAGAAGGAGGTTTGTTTGACTGAAACCAATCAGTCAGCTGAGGAGTTCAACAGGACATGCAGTGATCTCCGAGACTGCAGTTACGCAACACATATTTATCCCTTAGCTCAAACGTCTCCTGTCTCCAATCTTAAATGGTTATTAGAACCAATTTTTTTTATTTTAACTCCCTTTATTGGAGTAATGAAGCTTATCGAGAGGAAAGCGCGAAGCGCAAAACCTGTTCTCCATCCAGTAAAACTTATTGTGCAACACTCTGAGAAATTATTCACATCTACTTCTGAGTCAGTGACTAGACATTAATCAACCGACGTTATCTCCCTTTGGACAAACACCCCTTTAGAGGTGGACAAACGGAACTAGACGCGCACACTCATCGAGTCTCTTCGAAATAAGATTTGTCATCAGTAACTCAGAAGGAGTGTTAGGGAAACCTCAGTGTAAAAAAAACCCACATCAATATTGACTGCATGACAGACGACATCAGCTTTACTTTAGTGGTAAAAACAAAGGCACCAGGAGACAGGCAAAATGCTCTTTGTCAACAGTCGCCCGCTGTGCGCAATTACGCAGGAGTCTGCGGAGAGAAACAATAAAAAGAGCAGTGCCGTCGTGCGTTCAGGCGTGTTCGCTTGTATGTGTTGGTCCCACATGATGACAGGGCTCATGGGTGGCTCACTGGCGCGTTTTAGTGGAGCCAGGAAACAAATGGAGCCTGAGAGCAGAAACAGATGTCAGATCAGCCTCCTCTGTGGTTGATTGCATCATCAGCAGTGTCCCAAATTCCAGTTTACAGGAAGAGTAGAAGCGCCAGCTAACCGTCGGAAATATTTCCTCTCTTTATGAGTGTTTAAGCTGATGTTGTAATCTAAAGGATTTTTTTGGGGTTTGGCTTCTTCAGAAGGCTGCTGATGGGTTAAGACTTGGTTTCGGGATGGAGGTCAGCCTGTTTTAGGCTGATGTTAAGAGCCAGAGAATAAAACTGGGAACCTGAAAGGACTGAACTCTTAAGAAAACAAACATTAAACTCATGCCTCTTTAGACACTCTAAAACTCCCAATAAGGATATGTATGTAAGCACATGATGTGTGTTTGTTTATGTGTATGTGAGGTATAAACACATGCATTTCTAAATATGGAACACGGTTTCAAAGTGACAAGCTCAAATTTTACATCTAAATGTTTGTTTTACCTTCAGCTGAAAATCGGTTCTTTTGGATGTTTAATTTCTGCAAAGTTGATGACACTGATGGAATAAAAAGACCTTCCATCAGATGGTTTCTCTTTTGAAAACTTGTTAATCAATTGGTGAAATATTTATGATAAAGTGTACAATATCTACTTAGATTTTAACTTGATTTCCTCACTTCTTAACATTAAAGAACAGCATCTCTGTCGGAAAATCAATCACAGATTATAACTTGTAAATCCGGTTCAACCTTGTGAGCAAAATAATAGTATTTTCTCCCTTAATTAACCTGACTTACCCTTATAAGCACAAGCTTAACAAAGATGTGGATCTGTGGAGCTGTTGGGCGTTTAAACATCAGAAGTTAGACTCAGGGTTTTCTGTTTTCTTGACGTGAGGTAAATTAAATTAGGATTTTCCAAGACAAAACGATCAAACTTACCCACAAAATAAGATATTCTTAGAATAGAATAGAATAGAACTGTTGCTTCCGAATTTAATTGGAGGTTACCGCCTCTGTGAACCAGTTCTGACGGGTCCTACAGGGCACATCCTCCCTTCATTAGCTGTGAGAGTTTGTTAATACAGCTGTATGATTCATCTGCTCCTTCACTTTGTTTGGACTTGAAATGGGTAAGAATAATTACCCTTTATGTTGGAATAAAAGGTGACGAGCGAACGCCTCAGTTTTTATATCTTACAGTGGCTTAAATAAGACCGAGCTGCTGTCCAGTTTTAATAAATGTGCAGCTCAGATGTTTTTCAGATGGAGATAATTGCTGTTGCTGTTTTCATTAATGGATGTTTGTGGTGTTGGAGCGTCAGAGAGTGAACATAAAAGACACAATATAAATCAAGTTGCTCTCATTTAAAGATGTTGAGTGTGGACAAATAAGCCCGATTGTGCAGTTAAAAAAACCACAGACTTAAGGGACCATCAGGCCAAATCTGCACAGTCAGCTTATTCATATTAGTTCTTAAACCAAAGTTTAAGCAATCAACTGTTTCCCCTCTACATTTAAGTTACAATCATTGCTCCAACTCCAATTTTAAAAAAGCATTGCTGTGTAAAATGTAAATAAAAAGAGAATGATGCAGCGATGTTTAAATATCATTAACCAATGTGTTATTCACAATAGAACATAGAAAACTTATGGAGCAGGTGCAACAAAAGGCTGGAAAAACAGGTGGTACTTAAAAAAGAATGACTAAAAGAGACTTAACTGTGAACAAGGGATGTCCTGGATGTCTGTGATCATCGGGGCCTCAGGCATTAAAAACAGACACCATTCTGTCGTTAGGGCACTGCATGAGCTCAGGAACACTTCCAGAAATCACTGTCTGTGAACACAGCTCAGCGTAACATCCACAGATGCAGGTTAAAGCTCTATCCATGCAAAGAAGAAGCCACATGTGAACACGATCCAGAAACACTGTCGTGTCCTCCGGACCAAAGCTCGTTTCAAATGGACTGAATCAAAGAGGAAATCTCCTCTGTGGGCTAAAGAGGAGCGGGACCATCCAGCATGTTATCAGCTCTCAGTTCAAAAGTCTGCATCTCTGATGGTATGGGGGGGGGCATTAGTGTTTATGGAACTGATAGCCTGCACATCTGGAAAGGCTCCATCATTGCTGAAAGGTATAAACAGGCTTTAGAGTGACATCTGCTCCCATCCAGAGGACTTTTTAAGTTAAATTGTGGCAAAGCCTTCTCGGTTTGGAGAGCTTATTAAAGGGCGACTTCTTTCCAAGTTGTGTTTTCTAATGGCCTGACTTCACACCATGTGTCTGTCCCATTACTTTGTTCACCCACATCAGGAAGTCGGAGGAGGGATGATGGACTAAATCCTCAGACTTCTACCCAGAAGACAGAGGTCTGTTTTCAGTTGTGGTATTGTTTCTTCTTCAGCTGTTAAAACTTAAGTTTATTTTTAGACTTTTGCTTTCAGCTCTTTCAAGTTTTCAGTCCCTGTAACAAATCAGCTTGCTCAGGTTTAGGAAAACATCCTAGTTTGGGTTTATATATACATTTCCTTCACCATGTGTTACAAACATTCTGTTTTTAAATATTTGATTCTACCAGGGAAATGAGTCCCCTTCATATATATATAACCAAAAAAAAGTAGCTATCCCGCAGTTTCACATCGTAAAACCACAATATTTTGGACTATTTCTCACTGTTAGAAGTATCCAGCATCACCTTTTTTGGACTTTTGAACACTCGAGTTCAGCTTGGCTGTTGCCACGTTGGTGTTTTGAAATTGAGACGAACGAGGGATCGAGAATTGTGGAAAACATGTACTCCCATTGAGCAGCTGCTCATCAGTCTTAAATATCTTAAAAATCTTTTAAAAAAAGACATGAAAATAGCTATTAACAGCATCATAATGCTATTATGTCAAACGTTTAAGTTCTCAGACTTAGTGAGGAGTCATTTTCCCTTGCTCGTAGCCTATAATTGCCCCCTGCTGGTCATTAGATGGAAAGCTCTCTGTAATGGTGCGTCCATTACCAATAAAATCACTGTTATCCACTTATTTATCCTCTCTAAGATAGATTATTGTGACTAACTCCTCTCTGGTATCAGCCAGAAATCCCTCTCCTGTCTCCAACTGGTCCAGAATGCAGCAGCTTGGCTTCTAACTGGTTTTAACAGACCGTGTCAGAGCATCCCAGTCCTGGCCCCTGGCTGTATATCAGAAATGTTGATCCCCATATGAGCCACCTCACAGCCTCAGATCCTTGGGCAGGGCCTTCCTGGCCTGGTCTCTAGAGGTGACCGTGCCTTTGATATGGGGGCCCCTCGACTTTGGAACGACCTGCTTGTGGAAATAAGACCCGACTTCTTTTAAACAACTTCTTAAAACCCATTCATCGGCATTCATCTGACCTCGTCCTTTATTTGTTTGTTATATATTATAGTTCATCCTTTAATCCAAAGGTGACGGGTGTTCAATAAAGGACCAAAGATGCTTGGAACATCATTGTCTTTGTCTACAGTGGAGACGTCTTTTTGAAGAAGGATTTATCGGAAGGATTTATCGGAGGGATTTATCGGCGTTTATATCACTTGAGCTGGTGGCAGACAGACAAAGGCAGCTACTTGTGGCTCACGATTATCAAATCACACTGAGTCAGAGCTGATTACTGCAGACGTACTGTGAAGGTCTGATGTCACGCTGGATATTCGTGGCCCCAGCTGAAGGAGACGGTTACTCAGCACTCCAATTCAGAGGAGGCTAGAGGTCGCCCTGTGTGGGTTTATCAGTGGCTGAAGGTGCTCATTTAGAGTCCTGAGAATGATAATCGTTCCTCAGAAGTCACACTGACAAAGAGATGTTCCCGCGCTCCTCGCCTTGTGCGACAATCAGTCGACCATCGAATCAGTTATGTAGTTACGCTGAACTTTAATTACTTCAGTAGGATCTCAGAATGCAGAAGGTCCTGAGCACGTGAGCTCAAAGGAAAGGAGAATATAGTCTTCTTGTAACCGATGCTTTTAAGAAACTTTTCAAACAAGCTCAGCCAGGATCTGAGAGTGAATTATTTCCCCCAAATATTTTAACCTGAAATCAGAGTTTACTGGAATCTGTAGAAGTCAATAAGCTTTAAATTCAAGAAGCATCAATGTCTTTAAAGTGTAAACATGAGCTGTGAAGTACCTCGACTCCAAATAGTATCTGTGCAATATTACAGCACTGTAAATGATAAGAATGGCAGCATTTATTCTCCCCTCTCTTATTCAGTTTCTTCAGAATTATGTGATGACTTTGTGATGAGTCATAACATTTCTGAGTACTTTTTCCCACATGATAATTCCTAATATGTGTCCACACGGCAGTAATAAAACAACCTGCATCGCTCCCATCTCAAACAAACGAAAAAATACTGCTACCTTCATAAGAGTGAGGAGTTTGTGAAAGAGGATGTAGATTTACTGAAGAAACGGAGCGAAAGCTGTGACTAAACTCACTTTTTCGTTTTTAAACCTTTTTAAGTCTCAAGCGACATCTCGTCAAAGTCATTCCCAACATTTATGTAATATTTAAACAGACGGAAAATGTCTGTTTTTCTCTTCATCGCTCACATTTATCTCTGTGAAGCTCACCAGTGCAATGTAACCCGAACATGACCCCTGTGTGAACATTCACAGCAGCATTTCAGATGCCACAGTCATGTGACGGATGCCAGAATATGATGTGGCTGTGAATGAAAACTCCCTCTGGGGCTTTCAGGACTTTCATTCTGCACAGAAATGTTTGAATTGCAAACTTTCCTGAAAACATCAGAGAGATTCATCTGAAACTTTGACAGGAGATAAAACATTTAACACAAGACGATAATGATGCTGTTTGTTCTTTATTTGACAAAAAAATCCAACAAAAAGGCTTTAAACTGATAAAAAAGGTGACACAAAGGCAAAGTTTGGTCGGTTTAGCAGTTTCAGCCATGCATGCATTCCTCAGTGTTTCTGATTTTGAATAAATATGAGCGCACCTGCATCATAAACATTCATCTAACAGAAGAATAACTTTAAAAATGTTCCTTCTGGGTGCTCCTCATTGTCACCTCTTTCACTCACTTAAAAAACTCATAAAAACTCACTCCTCTTCTTCTCTAAAGACATAAATAACAACCGGAACGTTTGGATGATGCATCACATGGTCGCTGCAGCCCGAAGCGTCGCCCTCGTGTTTGTCTCAGGGAGCACACTGAAATATTCGTGACTGATAACCAGCTGCATGCAAAAACGAATCCAAAAGCTTTTAACCCAACACTTTCTGGGGCGTTCTGATGGTGTTTGAGTCTGACTTTCTGCTCTGACTCACACATTTGTAGAGTTGGGGGCAGGCAGACCCCACTGAGCAAACACTGGGGAGGATTCTTGGAGTGTTTTCGATCATATGTCCTCCGGCTCTTAGGAGAAGGTTGTAAATCTTCCCCCTGCCTTCATTCCTCCCCCCCCAGCTCCCGCCCTTCCTTTCTCCTCCGCCCCATCTATCTCCCCGTGCTTTTCCTCCCCACTTGGTCTCTTTTTTGCCTCCATATGACTGACTTTTCTCTCTTGTTTCTCTTCATAGATCTCCGGCCTTTTGATGTCACATTCCTGAAGCTTTTGCAGAACTCAGAGGGCTCAGAGGACCGACCCGGCAGTCAGAGATCACATTCCTCATCCCTTCATCCTTTTCGCCGGACCGGGAGGAAAAGCCGGGACACGGCGTTGGCGTGGACATGGCTTTTCTGTGTCTGAAAGGACGACAGAGGGAGCTGATCTGAGGTCAAGGCCTTCCTCCACTTCCCCTCGAGTCACATGTCACTGTGAGGCTAAACCGCTGACTGACCGACCTAAATCCTTGCATGCTCGCTTGGAGAAGCAACACTGACTTTAAGTCGTGGAAAAAGCAAAGAGAGTTTCCTGGATTTCAGTTGGTTTTCTCCTGCCGCTGACCTGACCCTTTGCTCCGACTGAATCACCTCACATCAAGATGCCGGCGAAGACACCGATGTACCTAAAAACTACAACTCCCAAGAAGGGAAAGAGGCTGAAGCTTCGGGACCTGCTGTCAGGGGACATGATCAGCCCCCCGCTGGGCGACGTCCGCCACAGCGCACACGTGGGAGCTGAAGGAGAGAGCGACATGTTTGGAGATGTGGGTTTCCTTCAGGGGAAGATGGACATGCTTCCGTCTCTGAGCGGGACGCAGAACGGCCACGCACGCTCGCACAGCGTGGAGAGACACGTGGGCGACGGCTTCACCGGGAAACAGGAAGCACACAACTACGCCTACAACGGCTACCATTATCAACATTCCTCCAACGGCATGCTGAAGACGACCATCTCCATGCCTGTGTTCATCTCCCACGACCAGGCTCCACCCAAACCGCCTCGCCTCCACCTGGACGACTCCTCCCCTCCTTCTCTGCTCTCTCAGCAGCTTCCGGAGTCGAGCCACCGGCAGGCCAACGGCGCCCAGCAGCATCCGTCGCTGTCGCTCTGTGAGAACGGCCTGGTGGGACGCTTGGCGTCAGAGCCCTGCCGAGACATCTCCTTCTCCCCCAACATCCGCAAGCTCGTTCCTTCCTCCGGCTCCTTCTCAGAGGTCTCCTCTGAGGACTCCATGTCGGAGACCTGCAGGCCCTTGGACGTTCGCCGGGGCCTCAGCCTGGACTCTGACGCCGGCCTGAGCAACGAGGATCTGAGGAGCGATCGCAGCGAGTCGCCGTGCGCTGCCTTCCATCCCACCGGCCTCACAGCCTCATCCAGCGTGTCGCGGTCCGACTCGATGGCCGGGTTGGACCTGGACCTGGGCCCATCCATCCTGGAGGATGTTCTGAGTATCATGGACCGCTACAAAAGCACAGACGATCGCTGTGAGCTGTGAACAATGATGATGTTTTTATGCACGTTTACGCATATCTTTACTTTGTTTTTGTGGAAATACCAAAGACGGATAAAAGATGGAGGATTGGAAGACTGACAGCTGAGTTTAAAGGTAGTGAAAGACTGAAAAAGTGGAGACACGTGTGGACTTTATCGTGTGGTGTGGGGCCAAGGCAACAGGCTGGTCCTTTGGAGCCTTCATCAGAGCTGAACCGCACACTCAGTACATGAAAGAGAAGCATCATCACAAACTCTGACAATTCATTCTCCTTTCGGTGGACACACAGCTGCCTCTGCCTGCACTGTTTCGCCTGTTAATCTGACTAACGCCGAGGATTCTCTGCCTACTTTTCTGCTTGTCAATGGTTAACAAACTGTCGGTCAGATATAAATGTCTCCGGACTGACCTGGGAAAATCAACAGCTGCACAGACACTGATTATTAGTTACAACGCTGGACATACATTTATGCAGTAGAGTTCAAATTAGCCGCACTCATCCAGGAATATCTTCTCTGAGTAACTGTAATGTTTCAGCACCGAATGAAACGTGAAGAACTGCTGATTGTATTGTCGTTCTATTACAGACTAGAGTCTCCACCTTCCATCTAGTGTTGCTTTTGTGAACAGCAACATTTAACTGGGAGTTTTCTCCTATTTTTTTTTTAACCAGAAAGAAACTCAGGATGTTTATTCTTGATTGTCAAATAGCTTTAAGTGTAAGAAAGTGCTGCTTTGTAGTTCATTTTCAGATACCGATCTTTTAAAGACATACCTTCCTTCTGTGCCGAGGCTTCCTGTCGGCCTCCCTAACGTTCACTGTCTACATTATCACAGTAGCCTACTAATCAAATGTCATTTATGCTGTATAAATCTGTAAATCTATTAATAAAATGTTTCTTATAAAGAAAACGTTGTATCATTGAGAGTTCATATGAGTCATTGAGATTTTAAAAACATCGAGTCCACATCAAGTCCCTGTAACTCTGAAACACTAAAATATATTTCAGATTTTAAAGGTTACAGATAATAATGGTTGATGGTAACATGTGTAACAGAGATCCAGTCAAGATACCCTTAATGTTAATATAAGCATGACGTCTTGCACCATACAGTATAATATAACCATGGAGCAATTCATTAATACTTAGTTTTTACTGCCCACTGGTTGTAACAAATTGGAACTACAACTGCTTTCTTCTATGCATCACATGGAGCTCAGCTTTAGACTAATGTCCAATATGAATTGAATGTAGATAATTGAAATGAACATATTTATAATGCTCACTGAATAATATCGACAGTTTCTTGGGAAAACAGTGGGTTTTCTCTGTATTTTCAAAACAGTTTACTGGAACTCTTATTACTTTATTTAATAATTCAACAGTTAAATTGGAAATAAGTTAGTAGTTTTTATTTTGATTGTTTAAATTACGATATAACATTTTAAAAAGAATGAAAAACTGTTTTTAAAACATACTGAGAGACATTTTACTCCATTGCATGGCGTATTTACTGCCCTCTAGTGGCTATCAAGTAGAGCTGCAACACTAAAAATGGTCAAAGTGTGCGTCAGTGTTAACATTCTACTTCCGGTAAAAGACAACAATTAAAAACTCAAGTGGCAAAATTATTAAAACTCCCTAACTGAGCGGTCGACGGAGAAATTGGTTGGTATCGTTTTATTTTTCAAAATATTAGACGGAAAAATTGATAGCGTATCAACATTTCCGGTATAAAGTTTCAAAATAAAACTTAGTAAATCTGCTGTAATATTTGAAAATGACAAATATTATATTCAACTTAGACCATTGTTGATCAAAATATGAATAAAACAAACGACCGTAACTAAGTTCTTACACGATACAGATGTATCTCAAACAAAATTCAAGTATGTTTTCCTTCTTCACCCTATGGATGGCGCTAAAGCGGAAGCAAACCTTAATAAAAATCGTAGAAGAAGCAGAAAGCATCAGTTTTCAGCACGGCTGAGCAGATGTTGTTCTGTGCTTTTTTTTTTTGTAGATTTTAGATACTAATGAGCCTTTCAAAGTCAGGAAAGTGACTGATAACAAATCGGGGCGGCTGTTAAACGATCTGCCAAAATGAAGTGAGTGTTTTTACAGTTCAACTGATTAAAAACGGACAGCGCGAGCTGCCAGTGTTAGCTTAAATGCATGTAGGTACTGGGATGACATAACCGAGCAAAGTTAACGTGTACTCTGACTTTAGCATTTTATGCAGGTTATCCTGCATAATTTTGAGTTGTGAGTTGTGCAACGATTCGTCTCTTAGCATTTATTTCCTCCACCTGTTTGGTTGATTAGATTTCGACCTGTAAAACTGCTGTTAGCATCTTCACTGTTTGGTTTCAGGCTGAACATCGAGGGTCTGTTGGTGTATTTTCCGTATGACTACATCTATCCGGAGCAGTACTCCTACATGCTGGAGCTGAAGAGGACTTTGGATGCCAAGGTGTGAAGAGTCAGACTCTATTCTATATTTACACTTTTCAACTATTTGTGTTAGTAATTCAAATGACAAGATTATACTACAATTTTTTTCCTACTTCTAAGTATGTTGCATATGTGTGTTGTTTTTTTATCATTACAAAATAAAAATAAAAAGCTGAATGAACATTCTCAATGTGTGTTGATTCCAGTATTTCTGAGATTGTAGTTGGGTTCATTTCTTCTTGCAGCTTCCCTTCTTAAACTCAGATTGTTGCTGAGATCAGTAAAACTAAAAAGTAGTTTGTCTATCCCAGATTTTGCATCCGATGAATCAAAAGTCGGGGTTGAGTTCTTCTGTCTGTGTTCAGGGTCATGGAGTCCTGGAGATGCCGTCAGGAACAGGGAAAACCATCTCCCTGCTGTCTCTCATTGTTGCCTACCAGCGGGTGAGTTTAGCTTTCAGGTGACTCAGAGGTTGTGGTTTATTCTGCTTTCGTGTGAGCAGCTCAGCATGTTTGGTTGTTTTTCTGTTGTTTTTTTTTTCAGGCTTTTCCGTTGGAGGTCACTAAGTTGATTTACTGCTCCAGAACAGTTCCTGAGATCGAGAAGGTGAGCAGCACACATTTCTCTTCTAAAGATTCCACCGCTCAAACGCTCACAAACAAGGATTTTAAACAAAATTCCCGCCCTCTGTCTGATGAGGTTGTGGAGGAGCTGAGGAAGCTGATGGAGTTTTACACCAAAGAAACCGGAGAGGCCAACAACTTCATGGCTCTGGCGCTTTCCTCCAGGAAGAACCTCTGCATCCACCCTGAGGTACAAACACCTGCTGTGAGGGACGGATCAGACCTCGCATACAGCACTGCAAAGCATGAAGCCCTCTGTCTGCTCCACAGGTGAGCTCTCTGCGCTTTGGGAAGGAGGTTGATGGGAAGTGCCACAGTCTGACGGCGTCGTACATCCGTGCACAGCGGCACAGCGACCCCAACCTGCCGGTGTGTCGCTTCTATGAGGTGAGAAGAAGTGACGCATTTAGGTTTAAGCATGCTGTTGTTTTTTAGTGCCGGGAGATATTTTAGTCTTGTTTCTATCCTGACTTGAGAAGCAGTTAGTCAATTGTTAAGCAAAAATTTACTTTATTTTTCTCAAAGCTGCCAGTAAGAGTCTGATTAGTCGAGGAGAAATTAGATTTTCATTTATTTGTTTTATTTTTTTTGCCAACATGTAATGAACCATGATTCCCAATCCTGATTCTAACCGACTCGGGTCCAGTTGAGTCAGTAGAGAAGGAAAGAGCAGAAACCTCATCAGTGAGCAGTTACCAGTATTATCCTTAAACACGTGTTCTGACCAGGAACTTGGTAAAATAATCAGTCATGAGGCTTAATGGGATCGCATAAACTTCCAAAATGGGAAAAATCGTCTCTTTCTAAGCTTCTCTCATGCTGAAGCTGCTCAAATATCTCTGAAAAACCTGATTTTCTGCAACAAATTCAGCTCTGATGTCGGTTTCCTTTGACAGTTACCTCCAACTTCTCAGTTTCTCAGCACACAGCTACTAAACTGGCCACAACGGCCTCCTCAGTATCACTGACTGCCTCGTTTTTCAGATTTTCTGAGCATTTTTTTCCAGATAAAACTTTCTTGCCTGTGGTCTCACAGGAGGTGGAACCTTTCATACATTTTGTGACTAAGCAGCCCAACCACGAAGGAAAAAATGTGATTGGTCAATTTAGCTTTCATTTCACAACAGCAATCCACCACTCAGAGCAGATGATGCCGCTGCAGGATGCAGAGACATTTGGGAATTTCTGCTTCCTCTCTGCTGAAAACGAGCATTGTTACCTCACTGTGAAGGTCTTTGACGAGGTTAAAGAAGTCGCAGTCAGAACATGTTTTGACACACACGTGTCAAACTGTCCACATGTCCGTCTGTTCCTGCTTTCCTTGATCTTCTCTAATCGTTCAGGTTTGTGTTGCAGGAATTTGATGCAGTCGGACGGCAGGTGCCTCTTCCTGCTGGCGTCTACAACCTTGACGACTTGAAGGCGTTTGGCAGGAGGAAAGGCTGGTGTCCGTACTATCTGGCTCGATATGCAGTACGTTACCCAGCAGAGTTGTATCCTACAAACATGACATATGTAGCAACATTACTGCTCTCAATAATAGAAAATAATCTGACAGTTCTACTCCGTTTCACTGATATTATTCTGTTTGTTTTCATGTGTTATGCATAGATTTTTCTTCTGTCTTTATTTCCTCTCAGATCCTGCACGCCAACATTGTTGTGTACAGCTACCACTACCTGCTGGACCCCAAAATAGCTGACTTGGTGTCCAAAGAGCTGGCCAAGAAATCTGTGGTGGTGTTTGATGAGGCTCATAATATAGGTAAGAAGCTGGAATAAATGCTAAGCTAACTTTTAAAGGTCAAAAATCACACTTCTCGTGTTTTTTTTTTACACTTTTTCACTTCAGACAACGTGTGCATCGACTCCATGAGTGTGAACATAACGAGACGAACGCTGGACCGCTGCCAGAACAACGTGGACACGCTCCAAAACACCATACACAAGTAAGAGTGTGACAAAGTTCAGAGGAAAGAGACATGCGGAGGTCATTTACTGTAACTCTGAGTAATTTGGGCTCATTGTCACCCTGCATACTGACCTTTAAGGATGATGTTTTAGGGCACCTGCTGCAGTCTTAAAGTTCAACGACACACACAACTATGAGAGAAAATCTTTATCCTCCTGAGCTATCTTCATTTTCTCTATATGTGAGGAGGGATAAATCAAGAAAATGTGTTTTTAGAGGACTGAGCTGCTGTTTACATTCATCAGCTCTGTGGTTGCTTGATGTTTGCATATGCGCTCTAAAAAACAAGCTAATGACAAAATAAACCTTTAAATCTGAGTTTTATACTTTACTTTTAATGTTCTGTGTGTTAGTCCAACTAGATTATGTTGCTTTAACTTTACTTCTGAGACATGAATCCAACATATTTGTTAAATTTAACTACACAACAGAGTTTATTCATGAACTAATGCTCCGGATGTTTTGTTGTCCTTTCAGGATAAAGGAGACGGATGCTGCTAAGCTGAGGCAGGAGTACAGGCGATTGGTGGAGGGGCTGAAGGAAGCCAATGTTGCCAGGGAGACGGACGTCTACCTGGCTAATCCAGTGTTACCCGATGAAATTCTGCGAGGTTTGACCATCAATACTGAAAGAATTTTTGCACATATCTCGGACTTTAACCTGTGCACATACATATATTTACTTTACTTTATTTTGCACTCTATTTTATTCTATATGTATATATTTTTAATCTTATTTTGTATTTTTAATCTTGCTTATATATTTTATTTGATATTCTACTATTCTAAATTAGGAATTTTTAATTTTACTTTAACTTTCCATTAATGTTACTTTGCTACCTAGTTTATATTTTGTATTTTATAGTTTGTATTTTGTGGACGGCGGTTAAAGGTCATTTCACTGCATGTTGTACCGTGTATAACAATGCATGTGACAAATAAAACTTTGGATCTTGAATTTGCTTTTACTTTACTTTCTTTGGTCAGATATTAGAACAGTCGCAGTCGGTTTTCAGTAAAAAGGTCGTTGTGTTAAACAGCAGCTTCAGTTGACACATGAAAACACGAAGATTTGACTCCAACTCTTGTCTTGTCTTTCTGTCAGAGGCGGTTCCGGGTTCTATTCGAACAGCTGAGCACTTTGTCGGTTTCATGAGACGTTTCCTGGAGTATCTGAAGTCCCGTCTGCGGGTCCAACATGTCGTACAGGAGAGCGCGCCGCAGTTCCTCAAAGACATCTTTGAGAAAGTCTGCATCGACCGCAAGCCTCTCAGGTCCGATTCACCACGACATATCCTTCTTCTTTACCACATCTTCAGTTCACTCGCCCTCCTCACTGGCTTCATAACTCTCCAGCCCCTCATTCTGATGTTCTTCTTCTCTCTGTGTGTCTCCAGGTTTTGTGCAGAGCGGCTGCAGTCGTTGCTGCGAACTCTGGAGATCGCAGACATCGCAGACTTCTCTGCTGTAACTTTAATCTCCAACTTTGCTACTCTCGTCAGCACCTATAGCCAAGGTACTAAAACAGTCAGATACTGTAGTTGGAGTAAGATGCGGTTTAGAGGTCAGTTTTAGTTTTGAACATGTCTCAGGTGTAGATTAAATATCTCTGTGTGTGTGTGAAGGCTTCACGATCATCATTGAGCCGTTTGAGGACAGAACGCCGACCATCGCCAACCCTGTGCTGCACTTCAGGTGGGTTAAAGGTGTATTTAAGGAAAAATACTTATATCTGTGGGGAAGTTGATGCTAAGATGCTAATATGTGTGTAGATTTAGTTCTGCTTGTGACTGTAAATGATTTGAACTGTTACTCAGTTAAAAGCTGGTTTGATTAAAGGTAAGAGTAGACGAGCTGCATCGAGGTTAAGTCTTTCCATCTTTGTCCCCTCTCAGCTGCATGGACCCCTCTATAGCCATCAAACCAGTTTTTCAAAGGTTTCAGTCGGTCATCATCACCTCTGGGGTACGTCTCTCTCTTTCCTCTTTGCTCCTTTTATTCTCCTAACTTCTGAAGCAAACGTTTTTGCCTTAAAGCTAAACAAAACAGTTTGTGGTCTGTATAAAAGGAATCATTTTCAGATTTAATCCTGCTTTTTTTTGTTCATTTGTCACATGATATATCTTCCATGTTGTGTTCTTAGTTGACATTACATCAACTTCTACTCATTACTTCCTGTTTCACAGACTGTACTCTCTGATAAGTGAGCGCTGACCTCATTGGACGTATGTGTGTGTTTTTGTCCCCTGTTTTCACCTCAGACTCTCTCTCCGCTGGACATCTATCCCAGAATCCTCGACTTCCGCCCTGTTACCATAGCGTCCTTCACCATGACGCTGGCGCGGACCTGCCTCTGTCCTTTGGTGTGTAACTACACTCTGACTCATACACAAGCACGCAGACTGTAGCCACTCTTTAAAGGTGACATGTTAATAATTTAATTTTCTGAGGTCTTGTTGAGACGAGATTTGATGTGGACTCGAGCTTCTCAAAACCAGACTAACGTGTCCAAATAGTGCTCGTTCACTCCTGCCTGTTTTCACTCTGCTCTGTTCATGCTTTAGAGTTCCATCTTTTTATAAAAAGTGTTTATCGATGCAGCTGAATTCCTGTTTTTTGGCTTCAGAGCATCAGAAACTGACTGAAAATCAGACCGTTGAGACTACGTATCAGCTCACGGTCACTTAAAGAATTTCCAGTCTGTTGATCTGCTCTAATAAAATTTGTACGCGGTACGTTATAAACAGTTTGTGTGATTTATCATTCCACTTATAATGCTAGAAGTGAAGAAATGGGACAAAAAATAGCTAAAGATCTGAATGATATGCACATATTGAGACATTTTGGTCTTATAAGGTGAGTCAAATCCTTGGTTTGACAGCCTCAAACTTTCGATCGGTTACTGATTAAGTGGTCTGGTTAGCTGGTTAGGCTAACCATAAGCTTAATTTAGTGCAAACACAAGCGACTCACTGCATCAACAAGCAAGTTGAACATTATTTATAACTTAAATTTTCAAAAGTATGTAAGAAAGGAATGTATGGCAGCAAAATATTTTCATATTAACATTATTCAGTAAGCTGTCCCAGGCCGTGCCAGCCGTTAGCTTATAAAATTATAAATATTAGGGGACGAGTCTCAAAAATATATCGCCCCCTGCTGCTGGAAAACAGTTTGTGTCATTAAAATAAAACCACAGGTAACTTTTCATCTGGGCGTCTGAATAAGATCCTGGTTTTATAACCATGGCATCATCTGATAAAATCACAGTTCAACGGGACCGCAGATTCTTCATCTTTTTCTTCTTCAGGTTGTAACACGGCAGCTCTATACCGTGTGTCACCTTTGAGTGGATTCGGGCAGCAGTCGTGTTCAAACGCTGCCACATTCTGTATCGCCTCTAAAATCTTCATCCTATAATTTCCAGAAGTGTATTTTTCTGCTTGGTCTGACGCAGATCGTCGGCAGGGGAAACGACCAGGTGGCCCTGAGCTCAAAGTTCGAGACCAGAGAGGACTTTGGTTTGTGAAAATGTTAAAACGTTTTCCTTAAAATACTTTTTATTTGGCACCAAATGTCCGAAAACTGTACGGAAAGGATGAATGTTCACATGTTTTTCTTCCAGCGGTGATCCGTAACTATGGCAACCTCCTCCTGGAGATGTCTGCGGTCGTTCCTGATGGGATCGTTGCATTTTTCACCAGCTACATCTACATGGAGAACATCGTGGCATCTTGGTATGAACAGGTCGGTGTCAGGTCGGCGATGCTCCTGTTTACCAGCATTTACAGTGTGTGTGCTGATGAAACGTGAGGCTAATTGTGCCTGAAATACCGTATATTTGTTAGTAAACGGCACTCTTTGTCCTGCTTTTTTATTATGCATCAAACAAAAATCCCAAGTTTAAGTATTTTGTACCCACACAAGAGTTTAAACTCTTGGCTGAAAACTCTTTATTCTGTAATAAAAAGTCGTTTTCATCTCAAATCCCAAATAATTGGTACAACTCAACATAAACTCAGAGGCTTCCTGTCGTGTCCTTTTACCACTAAAGTATAAAATGTGATTATATCATAGTAAGTTCAGGCTCTTAACTATGTTTTTTGTTCTGCTGCTTTTAAGACATAATATCACTGATCAAAACATTAATTTTTCAACTTATTTTTTTACCAACGATGTCTTTTATCGCCCACATTAACACGCAGAATGCATCCAGCTGTGCAAAGAAGAGCACAGCTGTACGAGCGAGCTCTTTAACGACTCAAAAATGGAAACAAAACAGGAATTTACAACCGAGAAGGTGATTGAGGATCACATTGGAGAGGCACACGTTATCTCCTGGGCTTAAAAACACTTGTAGGGCTTCTTGTAAATCACCAGGTGCCTCTAAAAGTGAGGCCAAGTCAATTCTCTCAAGGTAACTTAACCACAAATGTTCTGGAAGCGTGGTTGTTTCCCCCTTTTGGCAGATTGTAGTGAAAAATGCTGAATCCACCTCTCTGTTTGCTAACTAATTGGGTCAGAGGGTATTTGTATGGGGATTATGTCCCGAATTCCCACTCCTTTATGGTAACATCTTCATCTAAATCCTTTCTCCATAACTACTGTCTTTTTACGGAGAATTTGTCTACTAAAAGATGGGAAAATTTAGAAATCAGTCCCTAATCATTGCCTTTTTTATTATGGTCAAAGAGGGAATAGAGAGTCACTGATCTGTCTGCATCTCAGTTGTAGGTACTTGAAAAGCTCTTTGCAGGCTTCATTGTGAAGTTCCTCTTCGTGCTATCGGCGGCACTTGGTGCAAGTCATACGATGGGCTGTTGCAGTACGTATTTTGAGTCTTGATGTTGTTTCTCGGTTTTTGTGCCCTTGTTTGTTTGCAGGGAATCCTGGAAAATATCCAGAGAAACAAGCTCATCTTCATCGAGACTCAGGATGCAGCAGAGACGAGTATGGCCCTGGAGAAATACCAGGAGGTAAAACTATTAGAATAAACTCAGCTGATGGTAAAGCTTCATCTTCTTGGTTCCTTGTTTGTAACTTTTGGAGAATCTGTGTATTTTCAGGCTTGTGAGAACGGCCGAGGAGCCATCCTGCTGTCTGTGGCCAGAGGAAAGGTGTCTGAGGGAATAGATTTCGGTAAATTATCAGGTTACTCTATTCACTTCAGTTCAGTTTTATTTATAGAACGTCAAATCACAACAAAGGTCATATCAAGGCACTTCAAAGATTTGTCCGGTTATTCATTAGAATTAAAAAATTAAAGCCAAAACCAGTTAGAAATAAAGTAGCCGAGCTAAGGAAGTCAACAGATGGCACTGAAACTTCTCTTTGATCCAATCTCCCGTCCTGAATGTGCACGAGGCGACTGTGGAGAGAAAAAACTCCTTTTTAACAGGAAGAAACCTCCATCAGAACCAGAACCAGGAAGGGCGGCCATCTGCCTCCACCAGCTGGGGGGGGAGAGGTCAGGAAAGAGGGGACAACAAGCTCCATAACACCAGGACAGGGATACCTGCTGAGAGAGAAACACAAGCTAATGACAAAAAGGGAGAGTAAAGAGAGGTGCATCATGGGAGGTCCCCCAGCAGTCTGGGCCTATAGCAGCGTAACTTTGGGATGTTTCAGGCTCACCTGAGCCATCCCTAACTATAAGCTTTATGAAGAAGGAAAGTTTTAAGCCTGATCTTAAAGGTAGAGAGGGTGTCTGCTTCCTGAAGCCAGACTGGTTCCACAGAGAGGGGCCTGATAACTGAAGGCTCCGCCTCCCGTTCTGCTTTTAGAAACTCTGTGAAACATAAGGGCTGTGTTAGAAACCGCATACTTCTCCTACTACTCATACTAACTTTTTGAGTTAGTATGCGAGTTTAAGTAAGCGAGAAGTTCCCGGATGCTTACTAGATTTGCCGAAATGTTGGGTATGCATCATGAGGTTACTACTCATACTCAAACTACCCAAGATGCAACGTAAAGTGACAGTTTCAAGCTAGCTATAACGAGGGTAGGTTCACTTCCTGTTTTCAAAACAAAAGCACCAATTGAATCATAATGGCTTTCCCTATGATAAAAGGCAACGGGTATTTGTTTTTGTGAAAATAACCGGAAGTGCGTTGCTCACTGCGGCTAGCTTTAGCAGCGCCGAATTCTTGGGAACAAAATTGTAAACAGCTGGTATTTTTGTCAGGTTTCCAACACGTTGGGGATCTAAACGACTACTTTCTCGCCTGAAAATGTTTCAAATGTTGCTAAAGTTTACAGAGTTTAGAGCTTAAGTGAAATCAGCTTCAGGGCGGCTGATTTCGGCTCGGGCAGGAGCGAAATGCATTGTGGGTAATACTGTCTGATCGATGAGTATGTGGTTTTGAACACAGCTAAGGAGACCTGCAGTCTGAGAGCAAAGTGCAAGACTGTGAGATCTTTAAAATATGATGGAGCATTAGGAGCTTAGGAGAAGAATTTTAACAGAGAGCCAATAAAGAGAAGTTCCTCAGAGGAAACATTTGACCTCACTGATGTGTGTTTGTGTGTCCAGCTGTTCAACACATCATGCATTTATCTTCTTCTGTTTCCTGTTCAGTGCATCATTTTGGTCGAGCTGTCATCATGTTTGGAGTTCCTTATGTTTACACGCAGAGCCGCATCCTGAAGGTCAGAATTAACACTTTCTTTGTACTGAAGTTACTCTTTTACTGTAAATGGTAACATTTCCCACAGCATCGTGTTAGATGAAGAAATTACTTATTGACTCAAAGCTCCAATACAGAAGTCAAGTAATTGTCTTTTAAAGTATTCCTTTAGTGAAAATCCACATGTTCGTGTTGCCTTTTATATGCTTAAAGGTCTTTAATGATACTAACAGTCAGCATGTGACAAAGGCGAGAAGTGCGATTGATCCCAGAATACTAAATGAGGCATAAATATAGGGACACAAGGAAGGATTTTGTGGCTCAAAAGGGAGAAAAAAATGTCTCTATTTGTAATATTAAAGAACGGAGTTGAGTTTTTAAGGCTTAAATTAATTACCAAAGACTGGTCTAAACTTTTTATTTTTTAATTTTCTTTTAAAAAGTCTTAACCGTTAAACAAGAGGATGTTTTAATGTGAAATCTGTCTGTATATTTACATTAAATCCTCCCTGTCTGAATCACCTGGTTCAGGCTCGGCTGGAGTACCTTCGGGATCAGTTTCAGATCCGAGAGAACGACTTCCTGACGTTCGACGCCATGCGCCACGCAGCTCAGTGTGTGGGCAGAGCCATCAGAGGCAAGACCGACTATGGAATCATGATATTTGCTGACAAGGTGAGAGATGACAAAGAGAGAAGGTCAGCCCACTGGATTTTTAATCGGTAAAATAGTTTTTCGGTTTATTTCGGAGTTGGTCTAACGCTCTCCGCTCCACAGCGATACGCCCGAGCAGACAAACGGGGGAAGCTTCCTCGCTGGATTCAGGAGCACATCACCGACGGCAGTTTGAACCTCACCGTGGACGAGGCCGTGCAGCTCTCCAAGCACTTCCTGCGGCAGATGGCTCAGCCTTTCAGACAGGTACGACCTGCCGAGAACCACAGAAGCATAAAGTCGCTGCTTCCATGTGTCCCGCCCAAATTTAATCCAACCATCTTTTAAGGTTGGAAAAGAACCTTGGAGAAGAAGTTTTTAAACCTTAAAACAATGCACATGTATGACTACTGACATCTAGTGGTTAAGTTTGGGATTGCAACCATCTCCGAAGATGTCTACTCACTGGCTAGCAACAAATTATGTCTGCTTCTGTAGGTTAAATTACCCGTAAAGTAGAAATGTTCATCAGTAATTTCCATTGAGGAGAAGCTACATCAATGTTTCTTCATGCTCTCTGCCATTGCTTCCTTAAAATATTTAAACTCTTCATGTTTTCACTTCTTTGAATTGGTCGATTGGAGGAGAAGTTTTTAAACCTTAAAACGATGCACATGTATGACCTCACTATGTTGTTTTTCTTTACGGTCCTTTGACATTTTCGTGGGCTTTTTATGGCTTCTTAATGGCCTCTTTAACATGACAACAAATTCAGGTGTATGTATGGCTGCGTATGTGCAGGACTCACATGGAGAAATGTTTTTATGACGGTGGCATTACATCCCCACACCTGTAGGGGGAGCCAAAGGGCACAAATTCTCTTGATTTACCTAAAGGTCATGTAAGAAATGAAGGAACAAAGGGAACATTGGGGCACTGTAGTTACCCCTTGTGTTGAGTTTTCGCATTAACATGAAATAATTAGAATAATGATAATTGGAGCTTGTTTCATTTGCTTTAAAAGGAACCCGACATGATGAATTATTGGTATTCTGGTCGGATAGTTTCATAGAACTTTCACAGATCTTTGTGTTCAGCTCGCTCTTCATTTTCTCTCCAGGAGGACCAGCTGGGTCTGTCTCTGTTGACCCTCGAGCAGCTGGAGTCAGAGGAAATGTTGCAGAAAATCGCCCAGATCGCTCATCAGACTTAAAGGTGACGCGCACTGCATTAAGTCATCACCGCAGACAGTTGGGGGTCGTCTGATGCTTCTTGCCACAGTGCAAACGGGTTTGGATAGTTTTAGATATTCAGGTGTTAGCGCAGCAGTAGTTCTAAGTAATCCAAGAGGAAAACGTTTGGTTTTCACTCTTAATAAGACATTTTGCTCGATACGAACAGTATAAACATCTAAAAAACAGCATTTAAGGACTGTTACAGTATTAACCTTTTGAAATCGGTGTTTAACCCAAAAGTTCAGTACTTTGGGATCACAGAAAATCTGATAAACCACCATTGGTTTTATTGCAAACTGCTGTAAACTTCCACTTAAGACACCAGTTGATGATATTAAATCCCCTCATGCTCAGAGGAACAATGTGTAACAACTACTGACATCTAGTGGTTAAGTTTGGGATTGCAACCATCTCCAAAGATGCCTACTCACTGGCTACTAACAAATTACGTCTGCTTCTGCAGGTTAAATTACCCGTAAAGTAGAAATGTTCATCAGTAATTTCCATTGAGGAGAAGCTACATCAATGTTTCTTCATGCTCTCTGCCTTTGCTTCCTTAAAATATTTAAACTCTTCATGTTTTCACTTCTTTGAATTGGTCGATTAATTCACAGTTGTCTGTTCTCGCATTAACAACTTAACACAGATTCTTCCATCTTTTTCTCCGAGTACTCTTCTTCTATAATATGGCAGCTCTACCATGTTACAGGACCCACTGCACAAATGGATAAAAATAACTCATTCAAAGGAAATAAAACCATGATTTAGCAAAGCAGTTGGATGCTAATTAAAACATAGTTCACACCAACTTTTGATGTGAAAAAAAATCAAACGACTTTGATAAATACAGCTGCAAACGGACAGTAATCTGGTTCTGTTTACAAAGTAACAGCTCTCCTGGCCCAGTGCTGGTCTAAAGTTTAAACGTGGTATCAGTTAACCTGCTAATAGTTTAAATAAATAAATAAGGAACCTGTCAGGATGGTCTTAACTTAAACGTCCATTAAGGCAACAGATTTATCTCTGATCCAAAACTGCTGAACTTGTTAAGCTCTTTCAGGTATTCTGCGGTTTTGTTTGTGAATAAAACACTGAGATACAGAGAAATATAAATCCATCTGTGGGTGTCACTTTGCTCCATATTGTCTGTTATACAGACAAAACTACTGTTTATTTTCTACTGCGATGTACATAGTCACATTTTATACCAAACTGTGTGTTTTCTAACCAAGAAGTTGGAAAATAAATGTTTCTACGTAACTGTTGTATTTTCTTCTTGTAAAAGTGTTTTCTTTTTTTTATCTTCCTTCACTTTCTAAGAGGCCAAAGATGTATGAACTGAACAAAAATTGCATTTAAAGCAGGAAAAAAAACAAACTGTACAAAAGGCTCAATTGTCTTACTATAATTTATTTATTTAGACTCAAGTTTGCAAATATAAAATACAAACATTCTTCTTTAATAAACAGTGTCAGAGTAGCTCGATACTTAATTTCTACATATTTGTTTTGTCTTTTTTACATTTTGCAGCGTTCTTAAGTGCTTTTTTTTTTTTAAACAGTTTGTAATTTCTACTGAAACAATGCGACTTCAGGCCTTTAAACAAACAGCAGTGACTTCCTCTTCCACAGCAAATGTACAATCAGTATTCCTCTGTGACGGATAAATAATTAAATCTGATTCCAGGCGAATATTATGTAGAAGTACAGTTTTATTTAGATCTGCATTTTATGTCAAATGCACCTGAGTGTTAGTGGATTATGTATAAAATTAGACTTAGTTATTTTTGATGCATTATTGCAGATGTTGAATCAATTCATAAAGTGATTCAGCTGGTGTTTTTTTTTTTTAGGTTTTATTAGTGTAAGTAAGTGTGGTTGTGTTAAGTACTTATTAGTGGTCAGTACTATGAAACCGAGCTTCTAAAAACCAGACTAACGCACCCAAATAATTTGGTTGGGGACCGAATCACTCCAACATGATTCGGATGGGCCTTCGTGCTCCAGAAGTGGTTCAAAGTTGATATTTTTTAATCAAAACGGCGACGTTTGATACGCAGAAGCTGCTCTCGTTCACATATTTTCCTGTTTCTTTTGTGACTAAAAATCGTCCCATCAAGACTGTCGCTCTGCTCTAATAAAAACCTGCTTTTATAACCATAGCGTCATCCGACTAAATCGCCATCAAAGTAACTTAAAGACCACATCTGTGCATGAGTACACTCACAGTAGGCAGCAGGCTTCAGTCTGGACTATAGGGGGAGGATTTCTGATGGGTGAGAAACGCCAACTGTTGCTCAGAACAGCTAATTTCCAACATCTAAAAAGGACCAAAACACTTCCTAACAATACAGAAGTCAAGCTGTATTAAAAAAAATCCACAGCACGGTTAACTCCGGTGCTCCTCCGGTGGCCTTAGTCAAAGCAGCGGTTAGACCTCCACTGCTCATAAGTACTTAACACAACTCAACCACGAATAATAAAAAAAAATAAAATCAGAACATCCTGTTCAGGGTAGATCGTATGCTCTGTTGTGTTACCTTTGAGCTAATATGCCTGAGATTTTCCACCCGGCATCATCTCCGGTCAAACAGAAAGCTTAACGCTATTCTTTGATTAAACCGTCTTTTAAACTTTAACTATAGAAAAAAATGACATTTCTAAAATTACAGAGAGGTGACTTATAGACATGGATATTTCAAGAATGTTTGCTACAAACAGCATATATATACAGCATATGTTAAAGGGATAGTTCGCCTCTTTTGAAATGAAGCTGTATGACATCCCATATTAGCAATATCATTTATTAAATTTGGCTTACCCCCCGCTGCGTCCTGTGAGCCGAGTTCCAGCCGAGTTTTGGCGTTGACGAAGGTAGTCCGGCTAGATGGCTGAAAAATAAAGTGTTTTGCTTCTCAAAACAATATGCTTTCAAAAGAGTAATACATTTGCATATTGTTTTGAGAAGCAAAACGCTTTATTTTTCAAACCCCAGCCAACTCGTCAAAACTCGGCTGGAACTCTGCTCACAGGACGCAGCAGGGGGTAAGAAAATGTTCATAAATGATATTGCTATTATGGGATGTCATACAGCTTCATGTCAAAAGAGGCGAACTATCCCTTTAAGTGCAAAGTTATCCACTTGTCATGTGAGACTCCCGTCTTCACAGTCCGATATGTGCCTCAGCTGTTCGTTTCCTGATTTTCAGAAAGTGGAATGTCAGAAGTGGACGTTGGTCCAACACAGCTGAACTAAACATGTTTGTGTTTCATCATAAAGTTTGATTTTAATCAGAATTAAAACGACCGTCATATTCAGAAGGCATTTAAATCGCTTCAAAAGTGTAAACTTTAACTTCACTTCTCTTGAACTAGTGTAACATCCCTGTGCTTTAAAGAGTTTTAAAAAGTTTTAAAAATATTTGTGCCATTTTTTTTTTTTTTTTTAGAAATTTACAACATAAATAGCTCTTTTTTTTTTTTCTTTTTTTCTTTTTAAATAGAAATGTTGCTTAAAAAGGTGCATTAAGATGAGGAAAATCCACCTCAAATGTAACTGGTTTGTATTCCAGATTTCTGCTCGTGTGCGTTAACCCGTCGAGTTTATATGAAAATATATATTTTCCTTAAAGTGTAAATAAGCATTTCAAATCTAAAATTATTCATGTTTAACGTAACATTTTAGAAACCCGGAATAAAGACAAATTAAATAAGGAATGAAATGTTACAGTGCAATGTATACGTGTCAGGTAGATTTAATATGTGACCCTTTCTGATTACTATCTGAAGATATTTCACGCTAAGAGAGATTTTTGATCATCACCTGAAAGTGGGGAACCCACTCTGATGTGTGATGTGCTCTGTTCACAGCAGCTGGTTTAGTCATTGTGTTATTCAGGTGTTTGTGTTAGCTGGTCCCACCGAGTGAGCTTCGTCTCGTCAGACTCTGCGTGCTGGTGCTCAGGGCTCGACTCCCTGTCAGGTGGCGCGACTGAGGAGCAAAAGGAGGAACTGATGGATGTCACATGTACAGACAAATTTGAGCGTGTATCATACATAGAGGCACAGATAAGAGTCGCAGAGGAAAGAGTCGAAATACCTTGAAAATAAAGACGAAATACTTCAAGAATAAAGTCAAAATGTTAAAAATAAAGACAAAATACTTTGAGAATAAAAACAAAGACTAAACCAAAGCAGAATTAGCGCTTTTCTTTCAGTCCTACTGCTTTATGTAAATTAACTGATGAAATTGTAACTTAGAATAGGTTTTAGTAACGGAAATTGTCTCTGAGTGATAATAAGTTTTAAAGACGTTTTGCCGGGAGTTGAATCGTTTCAGAAGCCGAAAACATAGAAATTCGGACAATGTGGCCACGTTTGTTCAAGCTGAAATAGTTGGTAATGGACAAATGCAGCTGTATCCATGGTTACACCTGCGCACAATACTATCATTAATATTTTGAAATCGCTGTTCAGCTTTATTCTCAACATTACGACGTTAAAACAAACCAAAATCATCCTCCATCTTCTGTTTTTCCTGAGCGGGACTCTAATACTTCTGGTGTTTTATCCTAAATGTGAGATGCTTCTCATCAATCTGCTCACCTTGGTGGCGTCCTGATGGTCTCTGGCTCCAACATTCAACATGTTCAGAGAGTTCGCCCTCTTCATCCTGAAAACAAACGTTCACATAAACCTCAGTGTGGTTTCAGCCTCCGTCACGCTCACACCGACAGTGTCACACGCAGAGTTTTACCCGGCGTTCCTCGGGGTCATTTCCTCCATTCCCACTCCTTTCAGCTTGCGGACCAGTTTCTCGCTACTTCGGCGTATCGACTCTCTGAGTTTGGTGAAAGAGCCGCTTCGCTTTAGTCCGTCCTGCGTGGAGCTGCTGTCCTCTGCGCCGGACCAGCTGGGACGACCGTCGCCTGGAGGATAAAACACCGCTTCTGAGTACAAAACCCTGTGGTACACACCTGTGGTACACACCTGTGGTACACAGGATCAATACAGCTGTTGTACTTTCTCAACTCAACTTTATTTATAAAGTCATTTAAGACAGCCGTGGCTAAAATAAAGTGCTGTACATGAGTAACAACACGAAATATAAGACATAAAAGATGTAAAAACAATAATAAACCACAACAAACAGAAACAGTCTCATGCATCTAAAGGTACAAACGCCATGGCGATCGTCAACAGAACTAATAGTTGCACTTTTAATTAAAATACGTAAGTAAAATCTAGCATTTCATTAAAAAAAGGTTAATGTTGGACCATGAAATCCATCTTTAGTGTCGGCATCATTTAGTTTGTGGACTTCCACCGGCGTTTTCTCTTCCCGCGGAACAGAAATGAGTCAAATTAAGGGTTAAGATGAACAAAAAAAAGATCGATATAACTGTACCTTCCACAGATCCAAACTCTTTTTCATGAGCTCTGGTCAGGATCTCTTTGTAAAGAGCTTCAGCCTGTCTGTATTTCCCCTGTTTCAGATAGCATGAAGCCTGAGAGGGAAAAGCACTTTAAGTAAATCCAAAACCTTTACAGGAATGTCGAAGGACCGTCAGCATCTATCAAACTGAGAGGAGTGTAATAAACACGGAGATTAAACGGTAATCGAGGCCTCTAACCAGGTTGTTCTTGGTCTTGGCCACGTTGGCGTCATCTGGCCCCAGCTTGCTCTGGTAGATGTGCAGAGCGCGCTCGTAGTACTGCTCCACTTCCTGGTATTTGCCCTGGTTCTGACACAGGAGAGCCAGGTTGTTCAGCTGCTTGGCCACATCTGGGTGGTCTGTGCCCAGAACCTGAGCGCACGATGAGGCAGAAAGTGAGAATGGATGCATCCTTTCCACGAGAATAACCTCGTACAGTGTTCATTCAGAGCTGAGAGTCATGTTATGGACTCTTTAAAGGGATAGTTCGCCTCTTTTGACATGAAGCTGTATGACATCCCATATTAGCAATATCATTTATTAACATTTTCTTACCCCCTGCTGCGTCCTGTGAGCCGAGTTCCAGCCTCGTTTTAGCGTTGACGAAGGTAGTCCGGCTAGTTGGCTGGGGCTACAAAAATAAAGCGTCTTGCTTCTCAAAACAATATGCGTTCAAAAGAGTAATACATTTGCATCACAAAATCGTTCATCCAGAAAAAGTCAGACCTCACAATTGCTTGGCCCTATTTTCTCTCCCTTCGTATCACTGCCTGCTGTGCAGACCGAAGTGCAGACCGAGCAGCAAACACTGTAACAGGTGCGGCTGTCGGCAGGTGGCTGAACGCATTGGTATGAAAGGAGAGAAAATAGGGCCAAGCAATTGTGAGGTCTGACTTTTTCCTGGAGAACGATTTTGTGATGCAAATGTATTACTCTTTTGAACGCATATTGTTTTGAGAAGCAAGACGCTTTATTTTTGTAGCCCTACCCAACTAGCCGGACTACCTTCATCAACGCCAAAACTCGGCTCACAGGACGCAGCAGGGGGTAAGAAAATGTTCATAAATGATATTGCTAATATGGGATGTCATTCAGCTTCATGTCTAAATAGGCGAACTATCCCTTTAAGGTTTTCTACAGCTAAATAAATGAATGGTGTTACTGGATGTGCTTTCTTACTTTCTCTCTGATCTCCAGAGCTCTTTTACAAAGAGGTTCTGCTTCCTTGTATTTTCCTCTTTTCCCATAAAGAACCGCCAGATTGTTGAGCGTCGCGGCCACCTGCGCACACACACAAAACACACACGGTTACACGCACAGTTGAGTGAAAGTTCCTCATTTAAGGAGCCAATCGTTCCCAAAACTGAACCGATTTTATTAGAGCAGACAAAACAGTCTGGAAATTCTTTAAGGGACCGTCAGCTGATACGTAGCGTTAGCCCGATTCTTTCCTTGGAAGCCAAAGAACAAGCCGGAGAAATCTTGAGTTCACAGACGAAGTATTTATTTTGGTCACAGGTACAGTGTGGCAGCGCTAGGCTCATGGGAACATGGATTGTTTAGAAAAATGCAGAATAATAAAAACCTGTTATGACAGTAGTCTTAACTCATTGGCTGCCAGCCATTTTCAGTTCAGAGCCACCCATACTGCCAAGTGTTTTTCAGTATTTTGACTGATTTTCCAAGACCCACAGAAAAGTGTGTCTTATGACTATGTACACACCGAAATTACCAAAAGAAAGAGTAGACTCTCTTCTTTGATCAGGAAAAAAAAGTTTGTCTCTACCATTTTCAGTCCTTTAGTAACAGACAGTAGAACATAGGGTGGTTTCACCAAAATCAGCTGTTTGACCCAAAAAACGGAGAAAACACGCTTTTTCTTTTTTTGTGCATAGTGGCACTGCTGCCACCTTGCGGGTAATTTTGCCAGTATATTCTCTGTTTAGTGTTTACAAGCCTAAGATTTAGTGACGAACTCCGCTAGATTGTCCCCCAGCCCGCTCCGTTAAAAAACGCAATTGACGTCTATAGACGTCTTTGGCAGTGAACGTTTTTTTTTAAATTGACGTCTATAGACGTCTTTGGCACCGAAAGAGTTAATGGGCCGATTTTCAGTCCCAGTTTCTGATGCTCTTAGCCAAAAGAAACAGGAATTTTATGAAAAGATGGAACTTTAAAGCATGAACAGAGCAGAGTGGAAACAGGCAGGAGTGAACGAGCACTATTTGGACACGTTGGTCTGGTTTTGAGAAGCTCGACTCCACATGATTTTGGACAGAGCAACACAATAATTAGGTTTTTCTGATCTGAAATAAGACCGAATTATTAACAAATGTTTCACAGCTTTGATTAAATTCAGACAAAGCAGAACATTTAGCAGTTTAATCTGAACCGTCTCATCACAAGTCATCAGCGTTGGAGCAAACTTACAGCGGGATGATCAATCCCAAGAGTTTTCTCCCTGATGGCCAGCGCGTCGTTCAGCAGGTTGGCCGCCTCTTTGTATTTGTTCTGATCTCTGCCGTCAGAAATATATAAAAACACTTCTGTTAGCAAAGCTGGGAGAATTTGGGGGAAATAAATCAAATGCCTGAGAGAGTCACTGCGACTGTCACCTGTACACGAGCGCTAGTATATTCAGCATGGTGGCTACGTCTGGGTGGGTGTGGCCTGAGGACTTCTCCAGGTCTTCCAAAGCCTGTTGAGAAAAGATCATCGGGCGTGTTGGATCAGTTGACGCTCTGCAGCCACTCGGAGGACCAGTAAAGGTGGAAGCACCTCTCACCTGTTTGCAAAGAGGCACGGCGACCTCGTACCGGCCCTGGGAAGCGTACTGGATGACCAGGTTGTGGAGCGTCCGAAGGCGGGCGGGGATCTCGTAGCCGCCCTGCTGGGCTGCGGCTGCTGCGCTGCTGTGATGAGGCTGGGACACTGAAACAAAGACGGCATCAGTTCTTCCATCCGAACAGGGCCAAGACTCTTCAAAAAGTGGATTTAAATTAAATGAATTGGTCTACGTTTACAGGGAAAGCTTTACCACGGTTTAATTTGATCTGACTGGAATAAAAAGCCATCTTTAGCCGCAGTTTAGTCTGACTCGATGGATGAAAACAGCTGGTATAAGCATTCAAACTGATTTCACCAGAAGAAGTTCCCCTGTAGGCACTGTACGCATGTTAAACTGTCTTCAAATGAGAAGGTGCTTAGGTTAAAGGTCATATAAGGGGAATTAATTCAGCTTCCCCCAACAGGTTTCACTCCTCTGAGGTATCACATGTTACAGCCTCACGGTCACTGCATCTAACGCAGATGCTCTAAATGTAACAACATTTAGCTCCGGCAGGTACTTAAAAATCAGGAGGAAACTCAATTATAAACCCATTTGTTATAATTGGCTTTGTTCTTAGACATAATGTATCCATATTCTGTATTTTTCTAAATAAGCCATGTTCCTCATACGACACAATGTATGACCTTAAATGGTCCAAGACTCTAAGATAGAAAAACTAGACTAAATACCTGGGTCAGATGAAGCTTCTCCATCTTGTCTTTACATTTGTTCAAACTATTGTTTAGTGACTTTGAACAAGATTTGGATTTATATGTCTATGATAATCAACTTCCTGCTAGATATCTGCCTTTAAAAGGTTAATTAATATCCCCAACGCCTCTAATCAGTCAGAATCAGTCGTCAAACACATGTTAAAGCTGAGTAAGTTTACACTGAGACACATTATGTTCCAGTTCTATTGTCTCTTCCCACAGCCATAAGGCTTCTTAACAGTGACTGCTGAGTTCTTCTCAAATTTATTGATTTATTTAGTCATTTATTATTATTATTATTATTAGTAGTAGTATTTTTATTATTATTGTTGTTAATATACAATCATTGTAAATATTTGTAGACAGTGGTTTGGTGAAAAGCTTCTGTCGACCTCAAAAAATTCCACTTCGAATTTAAAAAAAGCATCTTGCATCGAAGCACCACTGTGTCCCGCTGGTCTTCTTTTGCTACGTTTCAATCCCTGCTTTGAAGAGTAAATGTCAGTGGACAAAGGTAAAGTGAGTTTAGGCCTGTGATACTTGAATAGTATTTTATATTTGTCATTTGCCTGTTGTGTGCCAGTGAGCATTTTTGTTAGATCGTTGATTGGTCGTTAATTTATGAATGGATCTGAATCTGCAACCTGTTTACCTCAGATTCTGTTTTAAATGCACTTTCGTAACTGCATCATATCGGCTACCTGGGCTGGGTACCAAACGTTGGGCAACTCCTGAATTTTGATCAAATGTTCTGTGATTTAAAAGAAAAAAATAATAAAATGCTATGTGGCATATAACTGACTGTCTTTCTTGTTATCGTTATCCTGCAGAGTTAATTTGGTTGGATGACTGATGTGCCAGGCGCTGCTAACACGCTACTTTTATTAATAGGTAACGCTGTAACGTAACCCATTACTTTTAATTGATAGTAACGTTGTAACCTAATTAACTGCTTTCCAAAGTAACTATACCCAACACTGGTGAGCACCACATCTGTGAGATAAAAGTGAACATAAATATGAAATGGGCTGTCACACTTTACATGTGACCACTACTAAATGCTTTGTTTAACTTCAGATTTCTCCAGCCTGTTCTCGGGCTAACACATCTACAACAAATGAGCTTCCTGTACAGTTTCACTTCTTTAGTTTTTGACACTTTCAGCACAGAGTTTGAATGCCATTCAGACTAAACAAAGTCATTCCAGGCCTTTAGAAACATCTGCAAAAGATGATCTCTGCTGCGATTGCTTTGGCAAAGTAGCTCTTTGTGTTTTTAAAAGCTGGCCTCAAACCCACATTTTACACCCCAGTAGAGCCTTACTCTGTGACTGCTCCTCGTCGTCTGCAGGAAACAAGTCATCCAGAGACTCCTTGTTAGAAGAAGGGTCTTTGTCATCCTGCGGGGGAAAAAACATCCATTTTATTCCAATAATCTGTCTGTTTTAGGCACAAAAAGCCCTACGTTGCTGGTCGAACACACTGGTGATTATATTTAGCCTGTAAGGGTTAGATGTTTCCCTCAGAAACTGTAGGGAAACGACACATAGGTCAGATGGAAATAAGCAAGAAGAGAGAGCCTGATGTGTCAGAGTAGAACCTCTGAGGTCCTTTAGTTTTAAAATAGAATAACAATGCTTTTCTAAAACCCTGTAAATGTTGCCTGAGTCTCTTATCTTCTACACACTGTCCTCACATTTTATTCTGATGACGCTCATGTTTCAACACGCTGATGTTCCTCAATGTCCAAAAAGAATGTCCCCCTCTGATATCTCGTTTGGACGCCTTCAGCTCTGATTGCGGCAGACATTCGATAAGCTTCTGCAACGTCACAACATTTATTTCCGTCCACAGCTGCAGCAGTTGTTCGCCAACATCTCGCAGTGATGATGGGAAAGGTCCGGACTCTGTTGAAAGCCACGTCTCGTGCTCCCTGAAACACGCTTTTCTAACTTCAGCCTGATGAATCCTGGCATTGTCATTTTGGAATGTGCCCGTGTGATCGGGGAAGAGAAAAATCCACTGATGGAATAACCTGATTCAGTATGTTCAGGTAGTCAGCTGACCTCATTCTTTGGGCTCATAGCGTTGCTGAAGCTAGACCTGACCAACCCCAGATCATAGACCGCCCCCACAGGCTTGTACAGTAGGCATGATGGGTGCATCTCCTTACCCTGATCACTCTGGAACAGGGTAAATCTGGACTCATCAGACCACATGGACCTTCTTCCACTGCTCCAGAGTCAAACCTTTATGCTCCCGAGCAAAACAAAGCTTTTTTTTTTACGATTAGCCTCAGTGATAAGTGGTTTGCTTAAGGCACCACAGCTCTTTAGTCCCAATCCTTTGAGTTCCCTTCGCATTGAGGAGGGATATAATCTAAGGGGAGACCTCAATTTAAAAAAAAAAAACTAAGGTCCGAACAAATATGAAAAGCATGTGCGTATCGAGCTGTGGGGTGACTTTGTGGAACAGTCTGGAGACAGGAAAAAACAAAGTGCAAATATAATTCTGTTTAAAAAAAGTAAGAAAAAATATTTTTAAACAAGTACATGGAAGAGGAAGTATGTTAACGGAGGACGATGAGGGATAAATATATGAATAGAATAGGGTTGCATTGCATTACACTTAGCTGACGCTTTTTATCCATCAACTTTCCTCAAACGTACAACCAAAAACATCGATGATCTAAATCCACGGAGGAGCTGTGAAATATCTGGATCAACCTTCCTGACGTGTGGAGAATTCGTGCTGTTTGAAGTTCAAAGGCCGTTCACAGCGAAAATAAGTGTGTTAGACGGCATATTTACATCTAACTAACTATTCCTGCTTCTTCATTTTTCTTTCTTTTTACACTTTTTTTACTTTCGTTGCATCTGTGAGTTACTATCTGAGTCTTATCCTGGTTTCCAGTGTGTGTTTTTGGGTTCGTAGACTTTGTGTCCCCCTCTCACTTTACTCTCATTTCTCTGTTGGCTCCCTCTGGTCCTCTGAGTCTTTCACTTGTTTCCATCCCATCATCCCTCGCTTCCTCTCAGCCTGTCACGCGCAGCTCTTTGTTTCAGAGCGCTGCAGCCTGACACTGAACGGCACAAACAGTCTCGCTCTTTATCGCTCTTCAGTCACACATTTAATCTTCCATTCTTCCTCACACACACATGCATGTGCATGTTTAAGCTTGCACAAGTGTAAATGTATATTACTTCCTTTACTTTGTTTAAAAAAAGTAAGAAAAAATATTTTTAAACAAGTACATGGAAGAGGAAGTATGTTAACGGAGGACGATGAGGGATAAATATATGAATAGAATAGGGTTGCATTGCATTACACTTAGCTGACGCTTTTTATCCAAAGCAACTTACAGCTATTTAGATACAGGGTATTGGTTACAGTCCCTGGAGCAATGTGGGGTTAGGTGCCTTGCTCAAGGGCACTTCAGCCATGGATAGAGGTGTAGGGAGAGGTAATGGTGGGATTTGAACTTGCAACCCTCTGATCTTAAGTCCACCTCCCTAACCACTAGGCCGCGGCTGCGTTAATTGTTATATTGTAATTTAATTAGCATATGGTATATATGGTATATATTTATTTATGTGGATAGTTATATATTCATATTTACATTTATATTTACAAGGATATGTGTGTAGTATATATTTATTTTTGTGATTATATATTTATTTAGATATTTAGGAAGTGTATATATGGCATATATTTATATAGGTGTATTGTAGTTAAAAAGGGGTGGGAAACTAAAAAAGTATTGTACTTCTTCCCATTCCTTTTCGAACAATGTGTGGTGTTTTGTTATGTATTAGCACTTTATGTGATTTAATTTTTAATTTTTTTTAAATTAATTTTTCTTTCTTTTGTATGTACTAATAGTTACATACATTTTCTTTTTTATACATGTTCGAAAATAAAAATCAATCAATCAATCAATTGTGCTCTTACTTCCACGATTAAACAAAGCCGTGAGTTCGACTGTTGGTTTTTTTATGACTGATTTCTCCAAAGTGATCGCCGATCCAATCCTTCCAGTTTTTATGAATACGTTGGACAGCTCTTAACCCAATTTTTAGTGGATCTCCTCGGATGTTTCCTTTGCTCGATTCATGGCGATATTCTGACCCCGCTGAAGCAGATTCACACCTTTTCCATGACCGCAGGATGTGTCTTCCAACATGCTTGTTTGAGAAATGAGAAGCTGCTCAATGCATCATTTAGGGTTAAATAACTCAGCTGAAACGTACTCACCCATGCAGTAATTATCCGTTACCTGTTTGCCTAGATAAATCCAGGTGGGGACTTTTTTTTGCACATTCAGCAATCTGATAGTTGAAGTGAAGAAGAGGCTCAAAACAGCAGGTTTAGTCAGTGGAGTTTGTTTTTCTCACTGTTTTCTTTTGCTATTTGAGTCACCCAGTTTGGTGGTTGAGAACAGATGCAACAAGGGTTAATTTGGCTTGTGTATAATTCCACAAAATTATTGTTTTTAATTGTTTTTATGACATTTATAAGACTAGTCAGGTGGAACTTTTGTTTTCTTTTTCGGTTTCTGTACATTCTTTTATGTGGGAGCAACATCTGTGGCAAAAGACACGGTCCCGCCTAAACTCTTCCTCTTTTTTCTGATGTTCGGTGAGGAAAGGTGGAGGAAAATAAAGACCTTTGAAAGAGCAGCGGTGTGAGTGCCGTTTATCCTCACCAGAGGCGGTTCATCCTGGTCGTATTTGCGTATGGAAGACATAAACTGCAGGTGTCGGTTCTGCTCCTCCAGGGTGACCACCTCCTGCTCCTTGTCCTGCAGCCGCTGCTGAGCGCCGGCCAGTTCGTCCCTCAGCCACTGGTTCTCCTGACAGAGACGGCGCACCTGAGGAGGACCAACCGGTCAAACGGAAAGAAGACGTTGGATGAGAAGGAGATGGGCAGAAAAAAAGAAAAAGAAAGGGTAAAATGACAAAAGTGTGGGAACAAGATTAGTTAAAGAAGATGAATTAAGGTTAAAACAGATGATTATGATCAGATGGAGGAGGGTGTGAGGAAGAGAAGAATTCTTTATGTTCAAAACAAAAGCAGAAGAAAACCTGAAGTGAAACAGCTGAATTCTCAACATGAAAAAAGGAAACGAATTGAATCATTGGACCGCAGACTCGGTCATTAAAATAGTCACTTTATACATTAAATATATGAACGTATACGACGTTTTCTTCTGTGAGAAACTCACTTGAGCTCGAAGCTTTTGCTTCTCTGCCTCCAGCGAACCGAGATGAGCCGACAGAGCCATCATCACCTGTAGGAAATAATGCAAATGAATGAAAATTACACGTCCAAATGTTTCTCTCTTAAAGACTTCTGTGAGATTTAGTTCACATGTACATGTACTTTGTTTTTACTCTGGTTCTGAAACGTCACTCATCTTTTCGACAGAGCTTGCCCTTAGTCTTTTTTGGTCACTTTTACAGTAATTATTAGTATTTATGTTCCTTTAGGTGCCTCGTTGTGGACACATACTTATACACAGCCTGTTGTCTGTGCAAAATCGGTAAACTTTTAAGTCTCTTCGGGTTTAAAAGCAAAACTCAAAAATTATGAATGAACAGTACTTGCAGGCCCCTCCCCCTCCCTCTCTGCTGTGCTTAAGCTTTGCCTCCCAAGCCCCTCCCCCGGCAGAGGATGTTGTCACGCCAGTCGCCGAGGGAAATCTGATTGGTTGTCTTCATTAAAGACATTTTTACAAATGGAGTGCCTTGATTAAGATACATCTCCATCTATTCCCATTCGAGCTACGAAGTTCTTCGTTAAGTCGCGTTACCTTCAGAGTCATGGATCCCGACAGGATCCCGACAGACACACAAGAGTTTACATTTTTTGTTCTGATTCAGCCAACAACGCATAGCATCATAAAGCTAACGGAGGGTTTGGGTTCTACTCTGTTCGGACCTGTGCCTCGCTCAGCCCCAGCTCTATCCTCTCCAGTGATTGGCGGATGATGCCGCTCTTCTCCTGCTCAACGCTGCCGCTGTCCGCCGCCGGCCGGCTCTCCATCGCCCCCTGCAGGCTCTCCAGCAGGCTGCGGTTCTCTCCTCTCAGAGCTTCGAGCCCTGCGATCACCTGCTGCGTGTTGCACAGAATCTCCTCCGCCGACAACATGGCTCCCGCTCCGAGGTTCCTCCTCTAAAAACACCTGGACAGAGACATGTAGAGAGTGAATACTGGGCTGCAGTTGAGCTACAAAGAAGAGGAAGGAGTTTAAATCTGTCCGAAACTTTACTAAACACGAGCCTTTACTAAACTAGAGTGTTTTCACTTCCCCTCAATTCTGGTCTGATCAGAGCAGAGGCAGCGAGAGGAAGTGGGCATCTGGAAATAAGAAGGAAATGCTACAAACACAACGTACAGACATCTTCCATAATCATTTAAAAGGCTCTGTACATTCAGTTATTTTAGGAGTTTAAAGTGGAAGAAAAACAACTCGATATAAGTAAGAGGAGATTTTCTTCTAACCTAAAACACTTTGAATTCCTTAAGATGTCGGCATTTATATAGAAATGGCTGGAGAAAACTAAAAGACATGTCTTATTTCCATGTTGTTTTTCACTGTTTGTGCCCCCTTTATCTGCTACGCTTCAACAGCACTAGCTGATTATCTCAAGGTTCTTAACATCTTTTACTTGCTGACATAAAAGCTACGAACGCCAAACACAGCAAGAATGCTTTGGGCACACTTGGGTGATTTGCAAGATAAAAAGGGCGGAAATTAAATCATTATTGTCATTTATCTGCATCACAAGCAAGATAGCAGACGCATTTGGGCCGAATCAGAGGCCCTGTTGCCTCTTCTGGCTCCGGCACTGCACGAGCAACTTGTATTTGGGCCAGGTGTGGCCAGGTGTGGCCCAAACGTGGAGCAAAGGCCGAAATGAAAGGCAGATTTGGGCGACACACACTCACCCTGAATCAACGATGTCAGAGAAGGCCAAACGAGGGCCGTAAGTTGTTTAATATTCATCCATTTGCTGTTGTGTGCACACTTTTTTGCAGGCCTGGGGTTTGCAGACCGCAAACAGCAGCAGTGTATAAGTCGTGTCTTATGCTTCTTTTCTGTGGTTTTCTTTTGCACGTGTGGAAGCAACTGAAATTAAATGTGTTGGGCTACGTTGGGATGTGGTGAATAAAGCGAACAGAAGACATCAGTTATCTCCCGCGTTTAGCCTCCCGCGACTGATGAAGTAGGAACCTTTGGACAGTTTGCTGTAAAACTGTAGAAAGCTGTTGACGCAGGCCACGTTTGGGCCATATATATATATATATATATATATATATATATATATATATATATATATATATATATATATATATATATATATATATATATATATATATTCAGCGATTCTCTGGAAATGAATCAGACAGAAAGCAACCACAGACATGAAAAATGACCACAAAACTGTTCAAGAGTTGCTAAGTAACTGAAGGGAGGCACACGTCCTAATCATACGACCATCAGGGTGTGCAGACACTTTAACTGCCCCTGCGTGGACGTGTTATTGGTCCACAGGACATTGTTGAGGTGAGAATAAAAGTTGGATTGAAACAACTTGGATGTTGATTGTTCAGAAGAAACTGGTATTTCCAATGAGACAAAGCAGCAACAGCCATGATCTCAAAATCCAACATGGCAGCCCAGGCAGATAAAGTGTTTATCAGCTCTTCTGACATCTTGTGTTTAATCAAATCAGTCCCACACACACAGTGGTACTGTCATCTATCAGCTAAGGTGTTTGTATATGTAAAACTCAACAGTGTGCTTATCACCTTGTTCTGGTCAGTTTGCACAACAATAAGAAAATCCTGCTGTTTGATCCAGTTTTGATTTCATCACAGGATCAGACCAGAGGTCCAATAAAGCTCGATATTTATTTAAACTGTTTTTTTTTTAAACACTATGCAACTCCAAGGAGCTGTTTGCAGCTCTGAACCGATAAAAAACAACCGATAAGAGCCACAAAACCACCCAAAATCTCCATAAATCTGAATATATGCCTTTGAGCAAGGCACCGTACCCCCATGCTCCCCGGGGCTGTGAATGGCTGCCCACCGCTCCAGTGTATGGCATCTGGCTCCATGAGTGGCCCTGTGCACGTGCGTGTTAAATGCGGGGGAGTAATTTCGTGTATTTACATGATAATAAAGTCTAAATCTTAGAAACGGTGCCATGTTTGTTCGTCTGCCCGAACAGCCTCGGATAAAACCAGAGAACAGGACAGTAAGTATGCGCTGGACTGTTGTCACCCCCGGTCTGTGCAGTCAGGTGATTTCATCTTTAATATAGACATAAAACCAGAGAGCGTGCAGGCGCGCGCGCCCGCGCACGCACTATCTGCGTGCTTTGTTTACTGTGGGCGGCGCAACAGGCCTCAGCGTCAGTTCACAGTTTTAACGCGTTTAACTTGTCCGCCGAGGGTGAAAACACCCGCGGCTGCTTCCACGGACCAAACACAACTGCGGCCGATAATTCTGCACCACAAAACCGTCACAAATATTCAGATACGCGCACGCGGAATTGCCTTCTAACTCGCAACAATAGGAAAAGTTATTTATAGCCTACCTGCTAAGTCCAGGCTCCTGCGGCGTGGTTTGGTCTTTGTGTCCACTCAGAAGTAGAAATGAGTGTTTTCTGTTTGTGGGGGCCGGGCCGGTTAGCAGCAGCGGGACATTTCCGCTCACAAACGAGGTTATTCTAAGTGATGGACAGGTGAGAAGGGGAAAAGCGGAGGCTGTAAATCATTCACCTGACGCCTCCTCGGCTCTCAGCTCCTCCTGCCAGCACCAAGCACACAGCAGCGCAGCCACACTTCCGCTGGGAAACTTTACAGTAAAAGCGGGATTAACGCGCACATCTCCGCCTCAGAAGCCCAGAAAACACCCACCCCACAGTTTAATCTTACATTCTTTAAGTGAATAAACCTGCTTATATGTAAAACAAATCCAAGGGGGGGAAAAACTAATGAACTTTGAACACATTTGAGTGTAGTCGCAGTAAAACAAATGATTAGTTTACCTAAAGTGTGATAATGATCACTTATTAGTTTAAGTTTACTATTTTATTGGGATCAGTGTATTTTAGCTGTAATTAAAGTGTAAAAACAATACATTTGAGGTGTATTTATTGTACTTTTCAGTGCTAAAGTGGAACAACTTCCAGTATACTGACTGTGTGGACCAAGTTACCTGTTTGATTAGTAAAATAAAGTTTACCTACTTTGTTTTATAGCTATACAAAACATTTATTGCAAAAGTGCCACTAATATTAAGGCAATATAGCCTTATTATGTTCTTATTTTATGAGTATTAAATCACACATTTAGCTAATTTGTCTCTTTTATCAGTTCCTAGAGTCAGAACCAGACATGGAGGAGCTGCATTCAGCTTCTATGCTCCACATGTCTGGAACAAACTCCCAGAAAGCCTCAGATCAGCTGAAACACTCAGTGTGTTTAAGTCCAGGTTGAAGACCTGACACCTATTTTAAGCTGCGTTTGAATTAAGCTCCAAATATGAAGCTTGAGTTTCAAAACTTAATCATATTTTAACTACTGATTTTATCTATTGTTCTTATTTTGTTATTTTTTGTTTAAGATTTAAATCGTGCTTTTTATTTCTACTGTTTTAATGTCTCTGTAAAGCACTTTGAATCGCCTCGTTGTGCTATACAAATAAACTTGCCTTGCCTATTAAAATTAGTTCTTAACGCTAACTTGTTGAAATACAAGAATAAAAAGTGCACTTAGAATTAGGCTTAAATTGATCTAAAACATACAAGTATTTACAATTTATATTCTAAATAAAAAACTTTAAAAGCCGCTTTTATTGTGTTGATGTAGTCTCGTAACTTCCTGTTTATGTACAGTTATTTCTGCTGTCTTCCCGAGGCGGAGGACTTTACCTGATCCCATATTTCCCATCATCCACCGCGGCGCCGGGGCTGACCGTGATATTCTGCCCGGGGCAAGGCCACCTATCTGCGGGAGAGATGAACTGCCTGCCGGAGGAGACCGATTCTATCTATCTATCTATCTATCTATCTATCTATCTATCTATCTATCTATCTTATGGAAATGTGTGGAAAATGAATGGAGACTAGATTTAATTTAAACTCTTCTACTATAGATCCTCCATCTTTTTGTCCTCCTTCTCTAAGGTTGATTCATTTATATTATTTTAAATTGAACTACATTCATATTTTAGTACATATTATCTGTGAACTGTTGTAGTTGAAAGCAGACATGTTTAACTCGTTTGATAAATGGAAACGGTGTAAATATATAACTTTGAAAACAAACTTTGTCTGAAAGAGCTGCCGGTTCATTTAAGTGTATCGTATCTGGTCATTTATACAATATTTGTTAGTATTTGTGGTTCCGAGCAGAATCACAGTTATTTGCATCTTTTTTTCATATGTACAGACCTTCATTCAGGGTGTTATTTTTTCTTTAGTTTCTGTTCATCACTGTATTTGCATGCAGCCTGGTCGCAGATTAACACTAAATGAGATTAACAGGAGGGTCTGTGTGTGAGACTTAGAGGTCACAGATTGGGGTCTGCATTAGTCTTATTAATGTCACATTAGTTAAGCCGAAGGAACGAGGTTTAAGGAAACGGTTACTCTGAGTTACACTAAGACTCATTTGCAGGGAATCAGTTGGGTTGAAGCCTGGTGGCTTAACATGAATCAACAGTAAACAGGATGTTAAAAACAGGAGCCACATTTACATTTACAGGCCCTGTTGTGTTTGTTTTTATGGAAGTTTTCTCTTTAAAAATGCTAAACATGGGAGGAAAATATCAAAATTAATTGGCAGTGTTGATTGATAAGGTTGCTGCTTATTGTGTTATTTACTGCAACTGTCAAACTCTGTGGCTCAAAGTCTCTTCTGTGCTCGGTCTTTGACCCCATTTTATCTGGATATACAATTAAATTAAATTAAATTTAGCTTCATTTACGTAGCGCCTAATCACAACAAACATAATCTTAAGGCCCTTTAAAAATACAGTCCAACTGAAGCCATATATAATCCAATTAATTGTAATTAAACTGAGTGATAATGCAAAATAAACTACATTTTAAAAGGAAGAACCAGACTCTGGAAGGACGGCCACCTGCCTCGATGTATTCAGACATCAGTGTTTAAATATGTAAAGTCTCTTTTTTATTCTGTGGGTTGTGTCTGCAGCACAGCCAGTGATTCACTTAAAGAAAAACATCTTATCGCTTCATTCTTGGTGTAGCACCGATACAACACATTCACGTTCTGCTCTGTTATTATTAACCGGTATTACCCATCAGTCCTGAGCGGGGACCAGAGGGGACAAACGCTGCTTTAATGTAAAACCTTAAAGAGCGAAAAGCTCAGTTCAGCCAGCTAAATCTTTCTGTAAACCTCTATGATCTTTATAATAACTGTTAAGTCTCCATTTTTAAGTTCAGTGTTACTGAGTTATGAGTCACTGAGCCCATATTTATCGTGTTTCCATTTGCATTTATGAATTTATTCAGTGATTAATATTGTAAAACTGATCACTGTTGGGATTGTGTGTTCTCCACACACACATGCTCAAATCTAATGAGACATTGACTCTCTCTGATGACTGAATATATCACAGTTTCATTTTGCTGTCGCCCCACAGTTGCACAGTTTAAGTGTCCCACTCTGAGGATGCATTAACAACACTGCATACCGATACCGCCTCAAAGCCAAAAATAACAGCATCTTGACTGTGTGTCATTATTTATTCAGCTACGTCTTCTCTTTTTTCATTCACACAGAAGACACCAGGCATCAGATTCTTGACTGATATGAAGCTTGTGTAAAAGTGTCAGATAATTAATCAGTGCTGAGATTAGAAAGGTGGTGGGACTGCACACTGGCTTTAAAAAAGCACTCACACGGTAGGTTGAAATGGACATGAATGAGCATAAGAGAAGAGGATGATGCCGCTAAGGTGTGCATGGATACACATTATCCATATATAGTTAAATGATAAATATGGTTAAATAATTTTAACCAACACTAACACACGTGTGCACATCACTCCTGTTCTGAACTCCCTCCATTGGCTTCCTGTCCTTTATAGAATTGATTTTAAACTTTTAATGTTTGTTTGTAAAGCTCTTAACGGCCTCGCCCCGTCGTATTTATCTGAGCTTTTAACAGTCCTGGTAGAGCTCTGAGGTCAACAGATCAGTTTCTGCTGTAGGTGCCCAGGTCAGAATACAAACCCTGGGGTGAGCGAGCCTTTTCCCAAAGCTGCCCCCAGGCTCTGGAATAAGCCCCCCGTCCAGCTGCGTCTTATTTCTGACCCGGGCCTCTTCAGATCTAGGCTAAAAACCTAAAAACTAAAAAAAAAGCGCCAAAAACTTATTTAGGATGGCTTTTAATACCCAGTAGTATGATGACACTTTTATCTTATTTTATCTTATTCGATTTTGTTGTATTTTATTGCTTTCACTGTTCTTTTATTGTTTTTATTTGTTTTTACTTATTCTTCTCTTTATTTATTACCTGCTGTAAAGCACTTTGGTACACCATAATGATTGTTTGTAAAGGGCTGTATAAAAAGTACATTTACATTTACATTATATATGTAGGCACACTCAAGTGATTATGCAACAGAAACAAACACACAGAGGACTCAGCAGGGTTCACATACTACAGCTGTCCTGGCCAACATCCAAGTGCTGTAAAATTAGAAATGAATGACTTATAGAGTGAATGGTAACAATGACGGACACATACATGACAACCATAGGTCTGGTATCACATGGCTGAAACAATGGTTACGACACATGGTCCTGACTAGATTTAAATAAAGTTCAAGGTTAAAATAAGCCTGGTTTCTGAGCAGATTCCTGCTGATAGTGTTTAAAAGTCTAATATACCATCTGGTAAAACCACTGGGTGTCACAGTCGAGCTGAAGAATCTCAGTCCTGAAATAAACTAAACCAAAGCCGAGGAGCCTCTGTGCTCTTCAAGAAGCTGCAGATTTTCCAGTTTTGGACCAAAGAACAAAGTTAACTCTTGACTGTGCTCGTAAGATCATCATTGCGCTGCTTTAATCCACACCTTGTGAATAAAGCTCTATTTTCCAAATGGGTTACATGTGAGGGTCAATTCAGCCCATGTGTGAAAACAGCTGAAGTCCACAGCTACAACAGACCAGCAGCACTTAGGAGACAATCAGCTGTCTTGGACGTCAGTTGTCCTTGATTTTTTTGGGGGCGTAATGCACCATCAGCACTTTCAGAGGGGTGTTAGGTTGGTCAGTGAGATGGGTGGATGCATGAAAAGGGAGGCAGCCACACGACAATAGATAAATGACCATATCAACATGTCTTACACAGGTTCTTCTCATTGATCAGTTTCTTCTTTCCAAAACAAGCTAAACTTTCACATCATGTTCATGTAAAAGGAAGAAACTTAGGCCTAAGTGATAATCATGATTTAGAAGAGAATGTCTCCGTATGACATGATCAAAAGACAAAGCAAACACTGCTTAATGTTGTTCATCAGTGTGCTCTTCTTGTTCTTGACATTAGTTGTTAGTTCAAGATGTTTCTCTTTATCTTGTCAGCCTTTAAACATGGTCACAGTGCCACATACTGATATGATCTTTAAAAGATAATGTGTTACTCATGGTCCTCATCTTAGCTTAGCATGCTGACATGCTTATCAGCAGTAAAATATCAACATGAGGAGACACAGCAAGAGGGTTTCATTGGTGCTAGTTCTCGATTTGTCAATTTATTTTGACTTAAAGCAACCGTGTTTAAAGCTAAATGCTAATATTAGCATTTAAACATGTTCACAATGCACATGCTAAGATTATAGTGTTTAAAAGATCATTTGTTTCTCGTGTTCCTCATCTTAGCTTAGCATGCTAACATGCTAATCAGCAGTAAAATATCAACATGAGGAGATGCAGCAAGGTTGCTGTGTCATTGCTGCTAATTCTATATGTTTCAACTTATTTTAACTTAATGCCGCAGTGTTTAAAACCAAATCCTAACAGTAGCCTTTAAAGATGCTGACATTATGATGTTTAAAATGTATTTTGTTTCTCCTGTTTCTCATCTTAACTTAGCATGCTAACTCGCAAATCAGCACTAAAGAAGCTGGAATTGTTATTGGTGGGAATGTTTTGGGTTTCTGGAATATGGATAACTAGATCACCAAAGTCAAAAGGATTCATCATCTGGGGACCACGAATATCAAATTTCTCGGCAATTCATAATGTGGTTATGAAGATGTATTTCAGTCTGGACCACAGGGGTGGACTGCTGAGGCAGTGTTAGCATCCCTGGAGCTATGCAACTAGTAAGGTCAGGAAAGACCTTTTCTATGTTACAGCAGTGAAGGCATCACGCAAGATCTCATACACGGGTGTGAAGCCAAACATGAAATTATATCCAACAAATATTTAGTGTTAATTCAGAGTTATGCTCTGATTGCATCCTGTCTTATGAGTAGTCCTGCTGAGTTACTAAAGAAATATGAAATTCACCAATCTGCTCATGTGAGGGGGGTGGATAGAGGGGAGTGATGGACTGGCAGCTGAGTCAATGTAATTCAATAGGAAGAGCTGACATTGGAGGACCTGGAGAGGCGACACTAAAGATAGAAATCCATGGTTCCTCTCCTCAGCTCAACCTCAACATGAGTATCTCATGTTTCATTGTCGGCTCTCGTCCGTCACCTTCGTAGAATACGCGAAAAAAAATCACAGAAATTCAAAACTACTTTGCAAAAATAATGTAAACTAGTTACATAATTGGAAATAAGTGCAGATGGATGGATAATCATGATTGTTTCTTCCTGCAGGAATACAGGAATGTTGATTTTTTTTCATCCCCATGATACTGATGAAATCATCTTTTATGCCATCTTTCAGTTTCTTTTCATATCTCCATAATTTCACCAAATGTGTGTCCATTTTCTGATGCTTATGATATATTGTTACTGATCACCCTGAATGTGGCAGTGTTCTCTCACACAAGCTCACTATCAAACACAAAATCCATGAAATACAGCCCAAGATGATTACAGGATATAAAACAAGTGTCTCCAGTTTTTAGTTTATTTCTTCTAACCCTAGTAACACTGACCCAATCAAAGCAGTAGTCCATCTTTAAACTCAGAAATATCTCTAGAACTCTGGGTCTGATTCCACTTCCTTAACACACCTTGTTTCTTTTTCTTTAAAACAAGCAAATTAAGCTTGAGAAGCCCAAGATTCAGTCGTGTTCCTGCAAATTATTTGCATTTTGAAATTCATTTTTCTGTGAAAACACAGATTTTCTAAATATTTCTCCATGCTGGATGATGTCTGCTGGTAATTCTGGCCCTTATTTTTGGTATGATGCATAACCACAGCAATGAGAAAGTTGTTAGCATGTGGGAGCAGCTGATTAAGCTTTCCAATGCCAAGAATAAGACCCCAAATCCAGATGAGCTGAAGAGGAGACGTCTAGGATGCAGAGCAGAAACAAAAGGGAGAGAAAGGAGGAGGAAGTTTAAACCATTTCTTCCTTTGACCATCATGGGAAATGAGAGCACTGATGGATAAAATGGAAGGAAACATTTGTTTCACTGAGTCATGGCTATAGGAACAACTCCAACACGTCTCTACTCAGCTTTAACACGATGTGGGCAAGCAGACAGGTAACAGTAAAGAAGGAGCTCATTAACAACGGTGTAATCCTGGACATGTAACTGAGAAGGAGCGTCTCTGCAGCCCAGATGTTGAACTCCTGGCTGTGAGTCTACTGAGAGAGTGTCCACCTGTTTCACCTGCCGACGCTGTGTGTGACAACACCAGCTAAGTTGTTGCCAAGCAACACAAACAATGCCCCAATCCATTAATGCCGATATCTGAAGATTTCTATTACACCTTCCTCCCTGCTACACTTAAACTTTCTACATGTTTTTCAGCTGATTTATATTCTATTTGTTCTTATTATCTATCTATATCATAATTTACTGAAGCAATATAATCTCCCTTTGGGTATTATTAAAGTATTTTAAACTAAACTGAACTGTGAAGGACACGGTACTTCACAATCTGAACCGATAGTTGTCATAGCCTTCACGCTCCTTCAAAGCCACCCAGTCTGAAGGTTTTTCCGCCTGTTCCACCTCTGACGTAACAGTCGGTTTTGTTCTTTGTCGATGACCTCGGACTCGACTCCACGAGGAGCAAAGCTCGAAACGGCGTCGCTCTTGGAATCTCAGGACCACACGCCTCTCCACGATGACAAGGCAGCGATCTACAGAGAAGTTTCTTCGTGACATAAAGCTAATCTAGTGTTACTGTAAATGACAGAAGCAAACAGAAATTTGAAGGAGATTCAGATGCCACGAAACAAAGTGAATCAAAACTAAATCCCACTCATTCAGTTTTTTACTAAACCAATCACAAAGCCTTACGTCTCATTGGCCGAATCAGGGTCACTCCTCATTCAATCCTGCTCACTCTATTCCAGTCATTTTAACCGTGGACAGCTTACCACGCGCACATGTCCACACAGTTGTTCTCTTTCAAATGCCTGAGTCTATTTGTGGGCTCCTCCAACTGCTAACATCACTTTTTTTCCCGTTCTGGGTCAGGACTTGTATGTCTTAAATCTAGCCTGGGTCAAATCTTAGGAATCCAAAGAGGGAACCAGCATCCTGACTCCTGCTGCCGCCGCTTTAATAAGAAAGTTTAAGACCCTATTTGTGGTATCATGAACTTATTTTGTCAGTTTGCGAATCCTCAAATTTTCTGTTTTCCTTCACTTTCTGCTCTTTCAGTGCAGGAAACTCAGCAACAAAACGTGAATCTATGAGATGAAAGTGGAAACAAACATCACCAACTTGTGTCAGCGGATGCCATAAGTCTGCCAGTTGTTCCTGGCAACACTCGTGTGTGAACATCACCCCTCAACTGCTCCTTAAGGCCTTTGCTGCGTTTAAAATTCGGCCATCAGACAGCACGCCAACCCAAACTAGGTTTAAACTACCGTGCCTGTGTGACTCCTGGCTCCTGATACATAGAGTAATAGAACAGAATCTAACAGGGTCCCACCTGAAAAATGTCAAGTAGAAGTTACTAGCATAAAGCTACATTTGTAACTGTGGAGGCCTCAAACTAGATGAACTTTGTTAATATATGACCTTATTTCCTGTATATGTATGCGATCATAAACACATATGAATATATACTGGAAAATAACTTAAAAAGAACTACGTAAATATACATTTGTGGTACAAAAATGTGGCTTTACGCGCATGGCTATTGCAGTGGATTGCAGTGAGCTTTGCAGGTGTCCACTGCTTTCATGCACACACTACAAACTGCCCCAACTCTCCCATCTCATATGACTGTGCAGACCATTTTCTAATCACAACAAACATTAGTTAATGTATTCTGTTCAATATCATGTCATTTGGAAAGCTCTGCACCTCCCACATACTCAGCTGTGTTGAATATTTGCACATTCTGCCGTCAGGATTCATGTGAAAATCATTGTGAATGATTCACACCGTGTTCCTGCTTTACATAACTGTTCCTGAGCGCCTGTTTCCACGAGGCAGCTGCAGGGGTCTGGGGCTATTTGACCCTGCTTTGAGAGAGGCTGGAATAGGTGTGTATGTGGGGGAAGTGCTGTGGGATAGAGTGACAGTCTAAACTGGGATACTGGAGCTGCGCCACCATGGCATACGAGCTACAGAACTAACTGGTCTGAATAGGCACACAACACAGGTCCCATTTCAGTCAGTGTGACCTTTGAGTTTTATTGACGGGGGTTGTGCTAAAGGATGTAATGTGGAGTATAATGGTGCTTTTACATAAACACCTCATTGGACCGCTTCATTTGATCAACTTCATTTAATCCTCTGGTGCAAAAAAGTTGCAAATATTTCAAAAGGAGACGTTAAATGTGATGCATTAGTTCTTTATATCAGACAGATTTATGGATCACCGACTGGACTTTATTTCTAAGGTTATGTGTGATGGTAAATTAGAGGTGGATAGTAACTGTTAACCTCAGTTTGATCCTAAAAAGAGCGATGTTCAATGTGCACTGCACCCACCCACTCATGCAGCTCTGTGATGCAAGGGGTTGTCCTGCCATCGAGCATCAGCTTGGGTTTCAGTGTCTTACCAAAAGACACTTGGACATGTGAAAGGGGCCGAGCTAGAAGCTGGCAGCCTTGTGATTAGTGGATACACTGATATTCTCTTGGTTATTGTAAAGGTAACATGTAATCATTCACATAAGAGGGTGCTCAAAGGGTGAACCTCATGCAGCAGCATGGGGGAGAGACTAATTTGGAAAGTCATGTCGGTGAACGGTCAGGCCACAGCTGTGAAACTGGAGCCTGGGTGTTGATTATTTAGAGCTAAGAAGCTGGGACTCAGAGTGATTCTCTCAATCCCTGCACACCTGAACACAACAATTACAATTAAAAATTAAAAAATTATTACGCTGCAAACCGAAGAATGAGCTCAGCAACAATTGTACTCTCTAAAGTAAAATCAGGGATTATTGTGGGCAAAGTAAGTCTAGAAACCTGGAGTGATTATTTGATATGTAGACTAAACTGTCATCAGCATAGTATACACACACACAGACACACACACATATATATATATAAATATATATCCTAGATATTAAAAGTATAAAGAGAAAATATCAAAAAGCCTGAACATGGAAATAATCTCCAGGATGATCTGAACTTCCCAGTCAGCTTTAATACTGGTTATGCCGCTACAGGCGTAGATATCTGAATGATCTCCCATGATGCACAGAGCACTTTCCATCCATGATATCCCTGATTCTGTATTTTTGTGCTTGTTTTTGTCTCTGGCCTGTCCTCTCGCTCCTCTCCTGCTCAGTCTGGTTCTGCTGGAGGTCTCTTGCCATTAAAAGGAAGTTCTTCCTCTCCCCTGTCACTCTCGTGCACGCTCAGGACAGGAGATTTAACAGAAGTGAAGATTCAGTGCAGTCTGTTGTTTCCTTAGCTGGACAACTTCTGCATTGGTCTGTATTTAACTTGTTTACGTTGTAAAGAGGGTAGAGATGACTTTTGCTGCAAACTACCCGTACAATACCACACATCCATCTATTTTCTATCATCGCTTTATTCAAATCAGGGGTATTCAGGGGGAACCCAGCTACCATTAGACGGGTCATCAGTCTCAGAGACAAAGAGACAAAAAAAACTGCTCACACTAACAGTTAAGCTCAATTTGCAATAACCAATTAACCCAACATGCATGTTTTCAGACGGGAAGGAAGACAGATTATCCACAAACTTCAGAGAAATTTGAACAGGAACCATCTTGCTGTGAGGAGGCAGCGCTCTGTGACAGGAACCCAAAAAAATCCTATTTAATGGAAACTGTTTTGTTCTGGACAAAATTCAGACTCACATTCAGCCTTTTTGGACCCATGGTCATTTCTTACATGTATACTCATTCTGGAGAACAAAATCTCCCTGAAGGTTGCCAGATTTAAAACATTTATGAATCACAAAATGCTTTTTAAATATGTTTTAATGGGCTGAAGGTCGAGGTGAGTTTCACCCAGTTGGTGTTTAATTAAAATTTAAAAGAGAGTACATAGTAAACCGTCTATTTTTGTGTGAGATATCCAAATCTTTTCCATTTATGAGTGACAGATGGTGTGTTCAGTGACTCCATACTTGCTCACTGTGCACCCAAAAGTTATAAGTTTGTTTTCAACACAAGGAGCAAACTAATGTGAGATGATCTAACCCTAAAGATGGACTGAGGACAAACTTGTTTGAAACACTAACAGAGATTCGATTAAATTTCAACTCGGTTTATTTATGTAGAGCCAAATCACAACAAATGTCATCTCAAGGCACTTCAATGGTACAGTCCAATTCAAGCCAATTAGAGTCCAATTCATTGTGATCATTATCCACAGTTATAAGAGGTTGTGAGAGACAGCTGTGGCTGTTTCAGAACTGTCACCAGGGCTGTTTTTGGATCATTAGCAGCAGCTCCAGGGTCAGTTGTGGGTAAAAAACATGTCGAATTTATCATAAAAGCTATATTTATGTTATATATCTGAACGTATCGTAATCTATGTACACCACGCTTAAACATGAAATCAGTAAAAGGTGAGTTATGCGATGAGGAAACTTTCATTTTTATATCCGACTGCAGTATTTTTCAGCTCCACCCCCCCATTTCTAAGCTGTCACATGTTGTGGGGGATTTATTATCCGTCTGAGGGTAGATTACTGAGGTCTATCAGATTACAGGTGTGGGGTAGTTATGCTGCAGATGGACCGGAGGCTTTACAGATACAGAAAGATCCGAGTATACCTATCTCTGAGCCTTTTCGTTTCTTTTGAACGATACACTGCACAGAATGATCCTTGCATCAGGCAGGAGAAGCATTCTGAATGCATCCTCAGTATAAACCTACAAAGAGGCTCTCCCTGCTCTGACTTGCCAAATGTTTTGAGTGTGCACAGGCTGTCACTATGCATCATTACATGACATTTCACACGAGAAGCAGACCAACAGATCCAAAACTCACGCTTGTCACTTTGCAAATTTGTTAGCGAGCGGGCCACTGAATGAAACCCAATCCGTTCTGTCGACTGTTTTGATGATGTAATCCAAGACAAAGTGGATACTTAACTCCTTCAAGCGATGACAGACTGAAGTCCAGAAACTCAGCTTCATCGATTTAAAGACGATGCTGTAAAAACACAGAAGAGATTACATATTGTACACGTGCATCCAAACAGACACCTCCAAACAATCTCCAAGCATGAAGCAACGTAGATGTAAACTGGAGTGGAATCACACAAAAAAATGCTTTTCCTTCGTCTTTTTTGTGCTTTTTATTCATGATTTGACTGTGAAGGTTGGCGTGGGGGTGAGTTTATTGCCCTCGTGTTGAAGTTGGAGTTTTTAAAGTTATTTTAGAGGAGACTCAATCCTAAACGTGTAAAAATAGCTATGATTTGCATGCCATTAACTCTAACTCCAGACATTAATTCAAACAGTTATCAGTGCTTATATGTGCATATGGATCTACTGTCATTACAAGGGAGCTATGACTGTGCATGCAGCTATGAATGTTTGTGGATAATTGTGTTTCTCTACAAACTTCTTTCCTGCAGGTTTCTATCCACCAGCTTCTAGCAGGCAGAAGGTGAAAGGTTGGACCAGCCGGCAGCAGCTGTTCCCTCGTCTCTCTTCTCGAGAGTTGTATGACGTTCGTTCTTGCCTTTTAGAAACTCAGTCGCGGACAGAAAACCCCATGTGACCAATCAAACGAGGGGATCCCAGGGCCGGTCAGCCAATAGCGACAGAGAACTGGGTATAAATGCTAAAGTCCATCCCCTGTCAGAGCTGGGCTACCCCTACATTTGGTGGACAAGATCTGATCCCGGGATCTGTTACCTCTTTCTTTCTCCTAAGCAGGTAAAAGAAAAAAGAAACACATTGGGTTAGCTAGTCGTTTTTTTGATCATTCCGTGGTAAATATTGTGAGGATTTTACCGTTTAAATATGGACAAAAGCTTCTTTCTGGCCTAATTTTGTTTAAAACTAAATGGCCCGGAAAGGGGGACAAAAAACAAACCAAAATAATGTGCCAGATGCCACAAATAGATAGATATACTTTACTGATCCCAAGCTGGGAAATTACAGCATGAATTCTTCTTCTGCAGTTTGGTTTTGGATTCCTCTGAAGCTTTGCGCTTTTGTTTTCCTGATGCCGACACTAGAAAAAACCTCTCTAGTGGCTCTTGTGTTTGTGCACAAAGTTGCCTTGAAATGTAGCTTCTCTTTGAAAGGCCTGACACACTCGGATGTGTGATTAAGCATGCAGCTGTGTGGTGTCACGCGAACAGTTGTGGCCGTCCGTCAGCTGCTGCTGACGCCTGCAGAACAGGCTTGAGGTGTGTCTGAATAGTTTAGGAGCGCTTGATTTAGCCATGGAACTTGTGCAGCCATCTGTGAGGCACGCAAGCGTTGACCTTTAGGTGTACCAGGTTTCATCCGTCTAGTGCACCTCCAAGAACCGACCTAGCTAACCTCTGCCTGTAGGTCACAGACTGGCATAGATAAGAAAGATTACCTGTACTGAATTCTGCAGCTGTAGCCCAGTTAAATCCAGCTTTGTACTTAAAAAATCTTTCGTTTTGGAGTAAAAAATGTGCAAAAATAACTTTTTCTCAAGCAGTTTTCTAAGTCTAAAACTTAACAGGTTGTCAGAAGATGAATGACATGTGAGTTTGACGACTAAGAACTTCAGGTTGGCTGGAGAGAAAATCATTCATCATAACGTGCTGGAGACTCCCTGCTACAGTGGGAGGGGTGCAGGACAAGAGGTGGCACACCCGTGCTAATAATAGTCTTTGCTGTGAGGGGAGGATGGGTGGTGAGACGTCAGAGGGACAGGAAAGCAGTGAAGAAGCAGAGACAATGAGAAGGTGTCTCCTTTTCACCAGAAGCCTTATAGACAAGGCACTTGAGAAACTCGGAGAAATGCCAGACGTGAAAAAATATGGTACTCGTGGTGGCGTTCACTGCGTTTCAGCTCTGCGTGTCGTCTCTTTTCTGATGGCGCGGCCTCAATAATCACACACCTCCTCCCATCTCCTCTCAGACGGAGTAAGAATCGCAGCCATGACGAAGAACTGCCATAACGACCTCAAAATGAAGTTCTCCGTGGATGAGGAGTTCCCCGATCTCTCTCTGCACAACAACCACATGGCCAAGGTAGAGACAGACGGACCGACACCCGTCCACCGATGCTTAAACTGCGTCATGTAAAACAAAAGCTTGTGATGTCAGAATAACTCACCCACACCCGTTTCACCTGCTCCAGGTGCTGACCAAGGAGATCTACGGCAAGCTGAGGGGCAAGTCCACTCCCAGCGGCTTCACCCTGGATGATGTGATCCAGACTGGTATTGACAACCCTGGTGAGAAGCAGAAACTACCAAACATATGCTATCAGACTGTCATTATGTTATTAGTATCGATGCCATCCGAACCTGCAGTATGCAAGACAAAAGGCAGTCCTCAATCAGAATGAGTCTGAGCTGTCTTTGTCCTCCCTCTTGTCCCAAAGGTCACCCCTTCATCATGACCGTGGGCTGCGTTGCTGGTGATGAGGAGTGCTACGAGGTCTTCAAGGATCTGCTGGACCCAGTCATCTCCGACCGTCACGGTGGATACAAGCCCACCGACAAGCACAAGACCGACCTGAACTTCGAGAACCTGAAGGTGAAGGGTCAAGACACGCAGGGCAGACTCAATCACTGAGTTTAACAGATTTATTAATCAGGAACTTAAATCTGAGGGTGGAAGTGTCCTTACAATGGAGGTGTGCTCGTCCTGTCTCAGGGTGGTGACGACCTGGACCCCAACTACGTGCTGTCCAGCCGCGTGCGTACCGGCCGCAGCATCAAGGGATTCACCCTGCCCCCCCACAACAGCCGTGGAGAGCGCAGAGGCATTGAGAAGCTGTCCATTGAGGGTGAGCGTCAAACTACTCACTGTGGGAGCTATTTGTAAAGTTAGTTTTGGTTTTTTGGTTCTAGTTGTAAATTTAATTAGCTAATTATGAGTAACTTTATTTGATTAATTTCAGTACTTTATTTACATTAGATTTTTTTGCTAATGTTCCTTGTTAGTTATTTGTTTAGAATATTTATCTGGAGTACCAGCATGCACCTGGGTGGGCCAATGTTTTTTTTTTTTTGTAAATCAGGGAAAAGCAGAGAGCAGCAGGCATGGTTGTCTTTGTTCTTTTGTTTGTTTCATTGTTTTGAAATAAATCATCAGAAAACGCAAGAATTCATTTTGGACATTCATCTTCTTTTGCCTGCGTTAAACCACATCCCCCATGGTGCATCAGTGGCATTTTGATTTTGTTTGGTTTAAGTTTCATTTGTTTTTTTATGGACAAATGGCCACTACAACTCACTGTGGGAGAAAACAAACAGGATGTGACTTTCAGGGAATGACTTCTTAACCTCTCGTGTCCTCTCAGCCCTGGCCAGCCTGGACGGTGAGTTCAAGGGAAAGTACTACCCCCTGAGCGGCATGACCGACGCCGAGCAGGAGCAGCTGATCGCTGATCACTTCTTGTTTGACAAGCCCGTGTCCCCCCTGCTGACCTGCGCCGGAATGGCCCGCGACTGGCCCGACGGCAGAGGCATCTGGTGAGAGGACAGACAGACAGGAACAAAGACAGAAAACATTTAGAACAGGGTTATAAAGGCATGGGCGTCGCACCCGTGGGGGATGGGGGTGTTTCGACACCCCTACTTTTACAGCAAGATGATTTCACCCCCCCCTACATTTTCCAAAGGTAAACCCGTTTGCCCCATGGATGTATTATATTAACGGTTTGCCCACCCTCGTAGTACACCAACATAAAATGTGTTTTAAAGACCCTGTACCCTCTTTAGAATAATTCCATCCAGATTTGAGCAGTGTAACCATTGTAGTTTCCATACAGGACCTAGTTTAGGGTGATGAGAATACAAAAAAAAGCAGTAAAATGGCCCTGTTCTGCATTTTCACAAATCAGAAAAAGGTTTCACAAATCCCAAACAAGGTTTTAATGAATCTACAGCCTCTTTAGAATAATTCCATCCAGATTTGAGCAGTGTAACTATTGTAGTTTCCATACAGGACTTAGTTTAGGGCGATCAAAATGCAAAAATGCAGTGAAATGGCCCTTTATGCCCATCCATTTAATTCGCGAATCGGATGCCAACTTCAGCGTCGTGTCTATGGGCTTGATGTGGTACTCATGTGCCCCCACTGGAACACCCCCACATTTAAAAATCACTGCTCCACCCCTGTATAAAGGTACACGATGAGCAGGGCCGGCTGTGGGTCAGGCGGTCCAGTGTTCCCAGAAAGTTGGTCCACATTGATACGTCCTCTGTTATCTGGACAAAAGTGTCCGTTAAATGAGTGAACATAATGCAGGCAGCTGTGAAAGTAGCTTTTGTGTATAAAAAAAGTCTAGGAACCTAACATCTCCAATATGGCTTCCCAAAAGGAAACCCTTACAAATCCACAGCCTTTATGTAAATAAATCCTAAATGTCTGTTAAAATGCTTCATGTTTACAGCAGCTGTTGCATAAACTTCCCTTCAAAGCCTCCAAATTAACTGGTCTTTGGGCTGGATAATTCATAATATAACTCTGTTATATACAAAAGAGTTTATCTCCTAAACGAGCACAGCGTGAGACAAGTGAGAGACTCGTCCTTGAGCATTTTCTGCTGGATTTTTTTCCTCCTCCAGGCACAACGACAACAAGACCTTCCTGGTCTGGGTGAATGAGGAGGATCACCTGCGTGTCATCTCCATGCAGAAGGGAGGCAACATGAAGGAGGTCTTCAGACGCTTCTGCGTTGGCCTGCAGAAGGTAAACACATCACAGAAACTACCGACACATCAAACAAATTTTCATTTTTAAACGCAAAGTCATTTATTTCAATCTACCCGTCTCTGATCAGATTGAGGCGATCTTCAAGAAGCACAACCACGGCTTCAGCTGGAGCGAGCACCTGGGCTACATCCTGACCTGCCCCTCCAACCTGGGAACCGGCCTGCGCGGAGGCGTGCACGTCAAGCTGCCCAAGCTCAGCACGCACGCCAAGTTCGAGGAGATCCTGACCAGGCTGCGTCTGCAGAAGCGCGGCACAGGTACCGAAAACACTCCGAGGACATTTGATAAGCAGAATCTTTAGTAGAGATCACTTTCTACCTCAGTCTCGGGTATGGAAGTTTTTCTGTGCCATCAGTTTGAATACGAATTTCTAATAATGAATTTTTACAGCATAAAAATCAGACTTTGAATTTGAAAATTCAACATCTAAAAAAAAAAAAAAATTCAGTGGAAAAAATTCAACATCTAAAAATTCAGTGGAAAAAGAACCAGACTCAACATCCGGGTAAACAGGGAGAAGCAATCGATCCCTGTCTCAATTCATCCAACGGCAGCCAATCAAGTTACGCTCCATTGGACAGATCAGCTCAATAGATATTGAGTAATATCTATTACTCAATTTTATTAACACAAATGGCAAATAAAGGAAACTCACTCACCGAAGCAGCATCACCCGCGTTGGTGGACATGGCTGATCTGTCCAGATGAATTGAGCCAGGGATCGATTGCTTCTCCCTGTTTACCCGGATGTTGAGTCTGGTTCTTTTTCCACTGAATTTTTTTCTAGATGTTGCATTTTTTTCCACTGATTTTTCTTTTTAGAATTTATTATTTTTTTTATATACTGTTGGTTTTTGAAATTCAAAGTCTGATTTTGATGCTGTAAAAATTCAATATTAGAAATTCGTAGAAAAACTTCCATACCCTCGGGGGTCTTTTTTGTAGACCAAGAAGTACAACAGGTGTTCACACGGTCACTCATTCTTCTTCTGCTCCTCCTTCCAGGTGGTGTCGACACCGCCTCTGTGGGTGGCGTGTTCGACATCTCCAACGCTGACCGTCTGGGCTCCTCCGAGGTGGACCAGGTCCAGATGGTGGTTGATGGAGTCAAGCTGATGGTCGAGATGGAGAAGAAGCTCGAGAAGGGAGAGTCCATCGACGGCATGATCCCCGCCCAGAAGTAAAGCGAACAGACCACCCAAGACCGAGTGACTGTCTTACGTTTTTTTTTTTTATTTTATAAAAAAAATGAACACGTAGCCTTGTTGTCGGCTACTTTCGGCTTTCTTCTTTCCATCAAAAGACACTCCACTTCTCTTCTCTTCTCTTTCTTACTTCTGTTTACCTGATCTTTCCTGTCTCCGACTTCCTGTAACTTAAAACCATCTTCCCATCTTCTCTGTAACATCCTGGGATCAATCCGTGCATAGTCTGCTCGCAGCTATGTATACGCACCGAAGGAAAATTTGATTTGATTGTAAAATAGAACTGGACTATTAAACAAAGCCCCATATAACAATCACCTCACCTTGTTCGTGTTGTCTTAATGGAAAAAAAAAAGGTGCATTTCAGCTGTTCTGCAGCTACTCACAACAGATTTGACACTACAGCTGAGAAAAAGAGGCCGGGAAAATGTGAAAGAGGTTGAAAGTCTTTATTTTTGTGTCACACATTATTTCCTAGGAGACATGCAGGATTGCAGGTCGATCATTTGTTATTTCAGCCCATACGTTAGGTTTTATTGATTAACAGTGACAGCTGCAAACACACTACACAACAGAACTGTAGCCTTAAAGCTTGGCCTTAGCCATATCTAGAAAAAACAGCCTCAGGGGGTGGGGGGGGTGTGAGGCCCAGCCGTACACAGAGAAATTGCATAAACTAGCCCTAAATCACAGCTTCACATTTTCAGACGGTGGTGGACACCTGAAATCTCCCACGAAAACTAAATCCTGCAGAAAAAGGTCACAAACATCCAACTCAGATGCTGCAGTCACCATCGCTCGGCTTCTTTTTTTAAATCGACAGTGTTACAATATAAGTACAGCAACCTTTCTGATTTTGGAGTTGTCAGTCGTCGCAGCAACACATGATCCACGTAAAGAACCGCGAGTGTATGTCTGTCGAATTCTGTGACGAGCATCAAAGTGCTTTCAGAGACGAAAAGAACCCAAAGTAAATGTCCCGCCCTGAGCCTCTGCCTCTTGGTCTGAGCGGTTAACAGTCGTAAACCCCCTGCAGCCACAGCTGGATCTGACAGGTCAACAGTCGTACACTTCTGAGGGGAAAGTCTACAGCTTGTATGTCGAGTGTTTCTGAGATTAGGAACACAAACACATGTTTAACTTTTAAAAACGTCCACGAAGGTGACGTCTGTGAAATCTGGATGAAGATAAAAAACCTTTTTACCTCCGTTTCTGAATGTAAAAGTGGAGCATTACGTGAACCAAATGGCACATCTGCCTGCACACCTGAAGCCACCACAGCTGGATTCTCTATGGAAACCAATGGAAAAAGACTACTGACTGATAACTGAACAAAATAACCCCAAAACATTGCTGTACAATGAAATACTAGAAAAAAATGCCAAGAAAAAGTGCTCGATAATTTTCAACAACATACCAGCGACGTCAAAATTAAAAAACGAGGAGCCGTATTTAGTCTGAATCAATGCTTATTCAAGTCTCGACTCTTGGCTTTGTGGCTGTATTGCACAATAAACAGAAGAAAACAACGGCATTGGCTTTTGGACAGTCTGAAACAGTTCAAAGTGCAATCAGAAGATCTGCAAATCAACTCCAGCTACTTCATTCATCCTAAATGAAGAGGGAAAATGTTTCCGATAGAAGAGATTAAATCTAAAAGAACTCGAGGGTCACTTTTCTAAAAAAAAAAAGAAGAAGAAGAAGAAGAAGAAGAAGAAGAAATGCTTCAACTCTGCAGAGAAATCCGTTTCAATGCTGGACAAAAGGGGCCAAAAGGGTTTCGTGCTTTTTAGCAATGTTAAAACAGATTAAAACATAAATCTCAGACGTTTTGTTTTCACATCGACTGTGGCTGGAAACATACTTTAAACCGATGAGCTACAGGTGGTCGCATGATACATTAGTGTCAATAATCCATTCTGATTCCTCCACATCAGGTAAAATGATGTCATTTGGCTCAGAAACTGACTAAAATATATAAAAAGGCCAGTTGAGACACACTCCTAAGTACTAAATTGGAGGATTCCACATTCAGCTGCTAGAAACTAAAGTATTTTTACTACTTAATTCAGACAGAAATGAGTGTTTGAAAGAAGCAGGATATCAGATTATGGAGGGCTGAACACACTGGACAGCAGGCAGAGAAGCGAATATATTTCCAACAGGAATGGTGTAAACATCCCAACTATGTAGAAACATGAGTTTTGTAACTTTTGGTTTTGAATCTGTCAGAAGTTTCTGCATTTCTGCATGTCTCCCTCCAGAGAACAGAGGTCTGGCTTTTCATGTGACGTCTGCTTCAGCTAATCTGACGTCCGCCCACTTTAAAAAGCACTAATGAAAGAAAAAATAAACTTAACAGACAGAAAAATAATAAAAACAAATCTTTAAATAGCAGCTCTTCAAAAAGGAATGATGACAAACGTACAACAGGAAGAATAAAGTCAAGTTATCGCTCTGCAGCGACATCCTGATCATCTTTAAACGTGTGACAAACTAAACACCAGTTTCACTCCGTGGGGCTCATTTGTGTGCTAAGCAAGGGTCGAAGGTCACTGACAGCTCCAAAGTCAGGGGTCATCATAAGTCTGCTGACGGCGGCCCGTCCGCATCTGTGCATCCGTGTGTCCGGCTGTGTTTAGGCGGCATCGTCAGCGGAGGGTCTTTTGGCGGAGGTGAGGCATCGCTAGCCTCATCAGATGAGGTGGAGCCCAGGGAGGAAGAGGATTCTGCTCCTCCTCCTCGTTCCTCGACCTGTCCGTCATCTCTCTGCCCCACCTCCGGTCGCCCTCAGAGCTCCAGCTCCTTGGACACTTTGGTGGCGATGTCTCTGAAGGCTAACGGTGCCCCCCACAGGCGCTTAAACCTCACACCGCTGCTCTGGCCCAGGCTGCTGGGCAGCTGGCAGACCTCGGCTTCGAAGGCCACGCGGGCGCCGGCCGCTCCGTGGGTGCAGGACAGGAGGAAAGGCCCGGCCAGGTGGACCTGGCAGCCGCAGCCCTGCGCCGCCTCGCGCAGCGCCAGCACCACCTCAGCCGGGTCGCGGGGGCTCCGTACCCTCACATCCCAGCCGCATCGGGGGGTCCGGGGCTCGGCCGCTTTCTGATGCCCAGATAGATGGCGACTAGAAGGGGCAAGAGGGGAGGGGGCGATGCAGATGGAGGGGGAGGGGATGTGGAAATGTTGGAAAACAAAAAGAGCAAGATGAGGTGGAAATGAGATGTTTAACGGGGGAGGGGTTAGAGGTGGGGGCAGCAAAAATAAACAAGGAGTTTTAAACGTAGGAATAGAAGAGTTTGGGTGAGGAGGACGAGCAAATGAATGTTTGGTTGCATGGATGTGAGTGTTGAGTGGTTAGGGAGGGGGGGGGGAGGAAAAAGAAAATTAATACCACATTATTACATTCTGAGTCCCTAATGAGAATTTTCTGAAACCGCTTATATTTTTTAACATGTGATACAAATTATGCAAAACACTAAGAAAGTTTTCAAATGAAACCTTAAAATTACAATCAAACGGATTCACAATGCATGAAGTTTGTCCTCCGACGTTGGTTTATAAGTAGGGCTGGGCGCGTTAACTCGTTATTATCGCATTAACTTGTTAATTATTTAACGCCGATAAATATTTTATCGCAGGTTTTATTAATGTAAAAGTCTGTTGAATGCATCACATTCACAGTTACAGCAAACACCACAAAGCATGGAGTAATAAAATAAAGATAAACTAGCAGGTAACGTCACCGTTATAGGTGCTACTTCCTGTTTTACTTATTTCAACATAAAAGCACGTTTTTCAAAATAAATTTAAAATAAAACTCGTGTATTTACAGCCAAGTTGAATTGTCTTCTCAGCGTAGTAGTTCCAGTCTAAAATAGCAGCAAGTCATTCAAGGAAACAGACAGTGGAGCGAGGCTTCTACATAAAAACTACAGAAAGATGCTGATGTTAAAAGTGTGTTTGCACAACAAATGTTATGGCACTTTCATTCATATGGCAGCACATTTAAAATAAAACTAAATGCTAAAGGCTATACACTACTTTTGAATTAATTTTTGGATTTTGCGTACAAATGCGATTAATCAGGGAAATCATGTGATTAATTAGATTAAACATTTTAATCGTTGCCCAGCCCTATTTTTAATAAAAAGGAAATGTCTAATTATCTAAAATATGGATAAATCAATAAAGAACCAGATAAAAATTCTACTTTTCACAGTTTTTCTAGAATGACACACACCACCACATTTCAAAACATCCACCCTGCTGGCGTGGATGAGTGAGCTGTTGGTAGAAAGACAGGAAATTATAATTATTTCCTTCCCTCCGACGTCACAGCTCTACTTTCAGGGATAATCTAGCACAAGGAGTCACACTCAGCATCTACAGCCACACCACAGTCTAACGTTGACCCGCTGGTTTACCTGCTGTTTATAACCTGAGACTTGGCTGAAGCAGCTGAGGCTGAGGAGGAGTAAGAAAACCTTTAGTTTTAGTTACACACTGCAAGATCCACGACCCAGAAACAGCAGAAATGAACCAGATGAGAGTACAAGATGTCACGGCCTCTTCTTTAAAGTTTTAAATGCTTTTTTTGGGGGGCATTCTTGAACATATGTTATAAAAACATATTTAGGATTGCTTTTAATACTCAGTAGTATGATGACACCTTTATCTTATTTCATCTTATGCAATTTTGTTGTATTTTATTGCTTTCACTGTTCTTTTATTGTTTATATTTGTTTTTACTTAGTCTTCTCTTTATTTATTACCTGCAGTAAAGCACTTTGGTACATCGTAATGATTGTCTGTAAAGGGCTGTATAAATAAAATACATTTAGGTGCATATCCCAGAAATGACATCAATTAAACTATTGGTGATTAAAACAGACCTTGATTTGTAAACAGTAAGTGGCCATTCATCCATATTTTAAATGTTATCTTTTATCTTTTTAATCCAGATGTTTAAAATGTCTTTTATGGTTTTTTTGTTGCTTTGTTTTTTAATCTTTGTGGTGCAAGATGGTTCTGTGGGAGCACCTTCAATTTCGTTGTACCTCCCCAGTGCAATAATAATAAAAGGCTATTCTGTTCTATCCATTTTCATCCACTTATCCGAGGTCGGGTCGTGGAGGCAACAGCTCCAGAAGAAAAACCCAGACATCCCTCTCCAGCTCCTCCTGGGGCATCCTGAGGCGTTCCCAGGCCAGAAAGGATAAATAATCGCCCAGCAGGCATCCTAACCAGATGCCTGAACAACCTCAGCTGACTCCCTTTTGATTCATGATCTCGTTCTTTCACCATCCAGATCTCGTGACCACAGGTGAGGGCTGGAACAAAGATGGACCAGCAAACCTTGCGGCTCCTCCTTCACCACCACGGACCGGAGCAGAGCCCTTATTACTGCTAACGAAGCCCCAACCCCACCCAATCATGGTGGCATCTGAATGGCCACAGATTCACAAAACAGCTCCAAACACGTAGCTGGAGTTGTAAAGAACCATCTTTAGATTAAAAAGAAACTCCTACAACCGATGGTCTGCTGGTTGCACAAATCTAAATAATTATGACATCATTTTTAGAGCCTGAAACATGAGCATATCTCACTACATACATGAAAGAGTACATCTTTAAAGGTGTATTGCACTAAGATCTTAAAGTAATTTATGGGTAAATTCAAAAAGCAGCTAAATATCTCATTGTGGAGTTCATTAAAGAACTTTGCGACCTTTGAAATACATGCTAATATATTTAGTTAAGAAGCAGAATTAAGGAATCGAGCTCTCACCTTGTGACCGGAGATCTGCTGATTCTCTCAGGTTCGTCTGTGACCCTCAAGAAGAAGACAAACGTATCTGTTAGGAATCAATCAACCAATCGGATTCTCACACACACACCTCCCCCCCTGCCCCGTTCCCTGTTTAGGTGCACAAATTATCCACCAATCACGGCACAGCACATCTTCAAGTCACAGATGGATCATCATCACCAACCTGAACTCACTACACTGAGACACTGGATGGATGTGAGACAACAAAACACCAAAGTCACCCACAAACAACCGAGAAGGACAAACAAACGCAGGGGAAGGGAAGCTAGAACAGATTTAACAGACACTACGGTGTGTGTGTGTGTGTGTGTGTGTGTGTGTGTGTGTGTGTGTGTGTGTGTGTGTGTTTGTGTTTTACAGCGGTGGCTGGATATGAGATAAAATGTCGGGGGAAAGCCCAAATTATTGAGTTTAAAAGAAAAAAAAACTACATGATCCCATGAGAAAAGTTTTGTTTGAAGTCTAAGAAGCGCATTGTGAGAGAATTTCACCAACTTTCTTTAAAACCAGTCATAATAAGATACAGCACAGTGTAATAGATAAATAAAAATAAAATATATACAGAGTGTTTAGAGGTAATTACAAAAGAATAATGAACATAAATATGTAAATAACATGCAAGTGGACAGTTTATCTATAATTATCAAATGATATGAATAAAAATATTGAATAAATATTAGAAAATATCTAAGTTCGTGCAGATAAATAACCTGACAACTGCATCCTGACATGAATAAATATATATGTGAGAGTTTACCGTCTTAAAGCTGCTTTGTTTCCTCTAGTTTTTCCTATAAAGAACCGCATCTAAATACTTTAATCACTCGTGCCCCCAAAAGACGGTAAATATGCAGCCAGAATTACTTTTTTTTTTTTTTTTTTTTTTTTTAAATCAAGGCCTGGTCGATATAGAAGAAATTAATGCACTTCCCATGTAGGACCACCAGGGGGTGCTGTTGCCGTTTTTTTTCCTGTGAGTAACTGCATCTTTCGCACTAACCTGGCAACCTAGTTTCTGTAACTGAAAATAAAGTTGGGACAAAGAAGATTTTCTTCCTTTTTAAACTGACAAATATCCTTTAATGCGCCTCTGGCTCCTTTTGAGCGGCTAATGCAGTTTCAATAAATATAAAAAAAAGTTTAGACCTCAGGGATTAGATCCCTGAAAATCCTCACAGATTATCACCTGCCTCATAATACCCCCCCCGGGGATTTATGAATCAACGCTATATAAATCACTGCCGACAAATATAATTGAGATAATTTCCCGTTGAAGCAGGAACACAAAGACTCGCTTCAGCAGCTATTAAGCTGGAAGATATTTGACTCTAACACTTCTTGTTGATCCGTAGTCAGCTGGATGACTCATTTTTCTTGAGGCCATATTATGAAACCTTACATTGGCACAAGCCTGCAGACAACTGGAGAGCGAACACCTCCGCTCCTCCCCCAGTAACGGTCGGGGAAGCTGCCCTTTGGCAAGGCGGCTGTCGTTAAAACTTCAAGGTGTTTTGTGGGGTGATAGACTGGAGCGACTGTTTTGCTTTAACTCAAGTCAGCGGCTAATTACTAAACCTTTGAACGAGAAGGCAGAAGAAAGTGCGCGTGAACAGAAAGAGAAGAAGAAAATACAGGATAGAGACGGACGTAGCAGCAGCAGTGAAACAGGACAATCTTCATGTCTCCTGACAGCGAGCTGTGCAAGATCCCCGTTTAAGAGAAGGATAAATCCTGGTTACATAACTAATCCTGATTTAAAACAGCAGCGACACCGACTCAGTCAGTCAGGATGAGACGCTTCTTACAAGCATCTGCTCCTGTCCTGCAGAGGGCTCCAACACATGCTGCGTATTTTAAATGTCACAAGTTCAAGGCTGCAAACCGAAATGTATTCTGCCGAAGATGAAAGTCTGGGCTGTGCCAAATCACAGGTTTCAGAGGTCAAAGTTATCCAAGAGTGTAGAGCTTTACCCCCGTTCAGCTTCTAAATATTAAAAACCTGTCCGGTGGTGCCATCAAATTTCACATCTCTACAGTAGAGTGACTGACGGCGACCTATTTTAGACCAAACTCTGTTTTCACCTCCGTAAATATGACTAATTTTGGGGGATTTGGACTTTTGAGCAGCTAACTAAAGACATGAAGCCGCAGCCTTAAGGCCCATTTATGCCCTACGGAACCGGACGAAATTCGTCTGTCCGGTCCATACGTTGCTCCCGGAGCTTCTGTTTATGCCTCCGTCCGTATTGCGCACGTCCGTAAGAAATCCTCTAGAGGGCGGTATATATTGAGTCATTGTCGGCCGCGGGTTTGAGAAACATGGCGTCAATTGCGGAAGTTGCAGTCATACAAATGTAAAGACCCCCTGACCATCTCACAAATCCTCTCCTCCATTACCTGGCATTTTTAAATCTTAAAATGTTTTAATCTCCTACTCTTCGTTCTTCTTCTTCCTCCATAACTTCCGGAGCCAACACGCTCCTGACTCTCTACTGCCCCCACGAATTCCTCTGGTATTGCTCCGTTTCGCCCGGAGCTCACCGGATTGCTAAGCTCTTGACCTACGGACAAACTGACGGATGAAATGCCCCCCGGAACCGGGTGAAAGCGTCCGTTTCCGTAGTTAACGTAGGGCATAAATGGGCCTTTAGTGGTCCACTGAAGAGTGACGTTACTCTTCTTATTGTGAGAATGCCTTAAGGCATTCAGCTATTTCTACAATTTTAGTATCAAAACGTTCAGCTCTTTCAGCAGATTCCCGCTATCATTTTTGGTGTTTTTAACTTTTACACTTTTTAAGATATTCAACTTTTATTCAAATTTTCCAAATATTCAAAAGAAAGCAAACTGCTTTCAGCTCTTCCAAATCATCTTCCTCTTTCCAACCATTTCTGCATGCTTTCAGCTAGAGACACCATTCAAACTTTAAATGGGTCACAAGACATTCAGCTATTACCAAATTGTTTCAGCTTTTTCAAATCTTCAGCCAATTTTGAAATATGACAGTTTCAAAAACATGAACATTTTGCTCCTCCTTGATTTTTATGAATGAGCACACAGTTGAGTGCGTGCTGATAAGTTTAAAAATGTTCAGTTTTTTCAAACAAATTCCTCTAACTTTCATACAGTTTAACTTACAGAAACAAATTATAACTTAAAATGCAGGAAAATTTGTCCTCTTTCAGCCAATGTAACTACTAAAGAGCTCACATTTACAGAATTTCAGCTATGAGCCTTGAACCGAGCTCAATCTCTCAAATTCTCTGACTAACTCCAATGTTAAGTTTGGTAGTACACAAAAATCACAAAATTCCTTCAACCAGTACCTTAGCAACAGTTTTTACTGCTAAAATTGAACTATTTTCAGCTTTTTTTTAGCATGGTCAGCTATCCCCATTCAGCTCATAAGCATTCTCACTGCTGTTTCACAGTTTTGGTTACCGGTCTCTTAAAGATGATCCCTTAAACTAGAAGCTGGTGGGATGAATTTGCTCCACAAAGAAGGTCTTTGCTCTCTTGAGTGCACAAAAAGTTTTGTCCGATGACAAAAATCTCAAAGGCAGAAATTGATCCTCTGCATCCTTTACCCCCCGACCTCTGTTTTGTAGAAAACACCATTAACCCCCCCCCTCTCTCTCTTCCTGTCTGTCCTGGTTTCTCCACTTTCTTTGAGAATCCTCGGCTCTGCTGCTCATTTGTTTGCAGTCTGGGAAACATTTGGTGTTGATTATGTGTCTCAGACTAATACAGCTGGGCTGCAGTAAGCTCACACACACTGGGGAATACACGAAAACACACAAACCGTCTTTATAGTTGTTTTTTCCCCCCAACAAACGGGTCTGTGTGTGTTGTACATGTGTTTGTGTTTAACTGCTGATTTCTGCCTCTACACAACTAACTGATTCATTTCACACTTAAATCCTTTAGGACGTCAGACAGACAAGTCAACATCAACACAGAAAAATAAAAAAAATACCCCCCCCCCCCTCAACCCTATTTTTTCCCTCCCAGAAATCAATACATGACCTACAGTTTCTAGTGAGTGCTGCAGCATTAAAGCGACAGACAAGACACTCAGGCAGACAGCTGCTGATCAGAGTTTGAGGCACAAACATGAAGCTTTGAGGTGAAGCTGCTCTACAGGAAAGCAAAAACTGTTCAAACTGAGCTGAGCTTCAGTCACAGGTTGGACTTTATTTGATTTTACTCACCCTAACCCGTCATTTTCAGGTTCTGCGGACATAAAAAGCTAAATTTTTCTAACTATGTTCGCCATGAAGTGGGATGAGTAAGCTCAGCCGGAGCTGATCAGTCATAAATACACATTAAACCGATCCTGCAGTTAAATTTAGGGCGTTTTAAGACTTTAAATATGAGAAAAGTAGGCAGGTAAATACCTTTTTTATAGTATAAGAAACAATATGACCCGTGATAATTCAATAATTCCTGATCATATTCTCCAATTTTCCTTCTTATCAGAAGAAAATTCACTTGTTAGCCAAATAAAAATGATAAACAGTGAAGTTGTTATGAGTATTCTGGCTTCCTTAAGCCACCGTGGGCTCAGAGTTTGCCACAGATGTGACTTTGCAGCCTCAAATGGCCCAAAAAAATAAAATAAAAAAGGAAACACGGCATCCTGAATGCACAATTTACTGCCACAACAACCCCACTTTTAGTTAATAATCCTGCAGTATCACATCTTACTAACTGGTTTAAATCAATTATCGCAAGCTAAACATGTTTGGAAGGAAGGTTGCAAATGTTTCAGGTTTCAATTTTCGCTTTTTTATTGAACCCTCCTGGTTGAATTGATCCGCAAACTCCTGCCTGATGAGCAGCTTTGCCTCAGATAAAGGTTTGTATAGCTAAACTCCAACCTGCAACAGGTAGGGTGAAGGTAGGGATGACGGGGAACTGGCGGGCAGGCAGACAGTCAGACAGATGCAGCCAGAAAACATGGGAAAGGAAGACTTACTAACTGTTTTTGTCCCCTGTGGGAGGGTGCAGCCCGACATGGACTTGTTTGAGCTCTGACGTTTAGAAGGGTCAAGAGTGACCCTAGGAGGAAAGAGGAAGAAGAGAAGGGAGTGAAGAGAAGATGAGAGGAATGGAAAAAGGAAAATTAGAGTTAGAGAGACATTGAACGAAAGGATGAAGGGGAAAACAAGTAGGAAGCACAGGTAGAAGAGTACAAATCAAACAGAATGCACTGTTCTGGAAAAAGAAAGGACAGAGAATCGGTTCGGTGACTGGCAAGAAAAAGCCAAAGTAGTTCAAGAATCAAACATATAAAGCAACAATAAGCAGCCAAGAAGAACAGACCATAGAAGACATAGAGTCTGTCCATCTGAGCAGCAGACCTGGGTCAAAAAGCTTCTTATTTAACACTTTAACAGGTTATGCAATCAAAATTTAAACATTTTACGGTCGCCTCGTGATCCTACATATGTGACTGCTAAAGGAAGTAAGCAGAGACTTCAGGAAGGACCTCATCTACTGCCTGGGAATAAACCCAACCCCTCCAAACCTAATCAGCTTTATCAACAATATAATAAGTAGCCTGTTTGTTTGCATTTGTTGCAAAGAGGAAACAACATAAACAGTTTGATAAAACCTACTAAAAACACCTTAAAACTGCATTCTTTAGGTGAGCTCCCATCATATCACAATTAGACCCAGGTCTGACTGATTAAGGAGGACAAGATCTGAGGCCTGTAAAGCTTAATTATTAGAAGGAAGGCTCGTAGGTTAGTACTGGTTAAGGAAGAGACGATGAAAGGCAGCGAGGTTAGCTAAATGATCTTCATGTTCAGGTTTACAGCAAAGAAACGACACTAAACATTAACAATCGTATAAAACAGGCCTTTCTCACAAAGATGAAACTCATTCTCCTTCCTCTCTGGCTTCTCCCCTTACCTGCGGGTCAATTTGGAAGTGATTTTGCTTAGCAGGTTGGTCGTGGCCCGGGTCCTGGCGTGAGGCAGCGGGCTGGCATCGTGGGATGGCGTCGGGGACGCTGGGGGGACGTGGGGAGGACGGCGGTCTCTAATCTGCCCTCCGTGGAAAGTGCTCCTAACCGTAGAGCCCCTGGAGAGACGAGAGGAAGGCGTGGAAGACGAGGAGGAGACCCCAGAGGCGCCGGCAATGCTGTGGGTGGATGGGGAGGCGGGGGGCAGGCGGTGGGATAAAGTACTGTAAAGCAGAGAGGGGGGAGGGGGGTTAACTGATGTGAGCGCGTCAACATCTTAAAATACACGTTCAGCCTGTTTGGATTCTCTCTACAGAAGCGACTCCACATGCTGATATTCTGTCTTTACTTTTGCATTCGCTGACATTAATGAAGACAACAGGACATTTCAAGCTCTGTACTTCAAACAGACAACCACAGAACATATAGAGCAGGGTGCTTGCTCTTTTTCCAAATTAAAATTCCAGACTTTTTCCAGACTTTTTTAAAACTGATACTTTTTTCCCCCTAAGACCTTAACTTTATGTGTCAATACCTCAGCAGTGACGTTACGAAAATGTGCCAGACTAGGCTAAGCATGCGTTGATTGGATATCATCCCATTAGGCTAATACAGTACGTGACCAGTTAGTAAAATGATAGTTTTATAGCCTACCTTCCTATTTCTCATTTCACAATGCCTTTCAGCATACTGTAACATTCTACCATACATTTATTTTCCATACTTTATTAAGACTTTCACACAAAATTCAAGATTTTTCAAGGTCTGGAAAACAGTGCTTCAAAATACCATACTTATTAAGACTTTCAAGACTTGCGCAAGCACCCTGTAGAGGATTCATTTTACTCTGTTAGTATTCTCCTAAATTATGGAAGGCACAATCGAAAAGCTTCAAAGAACTTCATTGGATTTATTTGATTGAACTGTTACGCGGCTCCTACCTCCACCACCACCCTATACGCCCCACCCTTGACTGAGGCTGGCTGGTGGCTCCAGGCTGCTTTTCATAACGCTCTAGATAACACCCACATGCAGGGTTCAAGTGGGGCAGAACCATTAGATGAGTTAAGCTGAAGAGCAGCCGTTGCTGAGCAAAATCGTTTAACGTCAATGCAAGCTGGTCGCCCGCTGGGGGGCGGGGGCGGGGGGCGGCACACCGGCGGTGAAGGGGCAACAGAGGAAAGGGGTGAGGAGCCTGGACAGAAGAGGAGTGACTGCTGCGGTACATCTTATCTGCACCTATCAGCATAGATTAGTACCTGTAATTTGAATCCCCTTTGTGAACTTTAAGTTTGAAACAGTTTGAGCATGTTTTCACCGGCTAAATTAACACTTTGTGTTTCTCTGTGTCCATCCACGTGATCGCCCCATCAAGCACCATGGCATGGCATCGCATTGACAAGGCCTCGGGGGCATATGGAGGGTTGTGTCGGCACATGGCCCCGTCCTCACTTCATCCTGCTGCTCTCTCCTGCTCACCTCTTTCTTCCTTCCCTTCACATTTCTGTTCTCATGTGTCTATGCATGAAATCTGCACGATACCTTTTAATTTATCTGGACTGTTGCTCGTTTTTAAATTTGTTTAAATGATTTTATTTGTTTCTCTTTATATTCATGTATTTTTAATGCTTCTTCCACTCCCTGCTGCAATGCTTTTATTTTGTGTGAAGCACTTTGAATTGTTTTGTACATGAAATGTGCTATACGAATAAATTTGATTTGATTTTTGATTCACATATCCTCATTTACAGACAACCATTTTCTTTCCATCGCCACATTTCTTCCCCATAATCTGTGAAATGATAAAGCTGAGCGTAAAACCTGACAGTTAAAATAAAAAAGAAGAGGTGTGAAACTGTCTCTCGCGCCCATCCAGAGCACCAGCTGACATCTTTTCTTTATCGTCTCTGTTTGGCATTTAGTGATGATGTGTTCTCTCTTCAATCATTTGCACATTCAGTCAAAGATATCAATCTCTCATCCATCGGATGAACCCTCTCAGGGTGGCTCCAACCAGCCCATCTGTTCAGAAAATCTTTACCTAAAGTCAGATTACAGGCGCAAACCTTCTACTACTGAGGGATAAGGAGGAAGGGGGACACAACACAGGCCAGCAGGAGCGAGTGTGAAAAGGTGACCACAGGAAAAACAGAGTGAGACAGACAGGGGAGACGGTGCCTGTCACGCTCTGACACCAACGAGCAGACAACCATCTGTCATGGCAGCTCATACTGGCTACAAAAAGTCACACACACAGGCCCACTCAGGCACAGTTAAAGCTCTTCATCCTCTGTTGAAGAGACTAAACGTTAGTGAGACAAACACCATCCGCCACACACTCTCTGGAGAAAGGGACTCGCATTACCAGCCAAACACGTCTTCATAAACAAACTTAATACTGTAACATTTAACACATAAAACAGGTTTCTAGGACTGCCTTCTTCGCACCTTTGTAGTATTGTCAAAATTAGGAACATCCTGTCTCAGGCTACGGCTACACGGAAACGTTTTTCACTGTAAACGATACTTTTTCTTATTGTTTGGCTGTCGCGGCCACACGGAGCCGGCGTTCCCACTACCCCAAAACGATAGTTTTGGAGAACGGGTTCCAGAGTGGGAAGATCTGAGAACGGTGTCGTTTCGTTTCCATTGTTACAGCTAAAACGGATTCGTTTACATCTGCGTCACAGCCACATGGCTAACGCCAGTGACGTATACACATACGTCAGTGACCAGAACAAAAAGCGGCTTCCATTCAAAATCCGGAAGAAGAAGACAACACAACAAGGACAGACAGCGATCATCATGGACCCCACAACATTGATAGCAGCACTGCTGCAGACACTGCTAACTACAGCGGCGTTGTTGAAGGAACAACGTGAGCTTCGCACTGGTAGAAGTAGGGGCGTACACGCATGCGCATTGCTTCTTCTATTGTTCTGGTGTAACCGGTGGGGGTGGCTTCCAGCGCACATTGAGGTGTGGCGTGTGTACTGCATCGTTTTCAGCGTTTTCATCGTTTCCAGCTTTCCTGTGTGGTCGCAATAATTTTCGTACCCGTTTTCAAAAAAACCCTCGTTTCGTTTCCGTGTAGCCGTAGCCTCAGAGTGATGCAGAGAAATCGCTCCAGGCCTTTGTTACTTCAAGACCAGACGACTGGAATTCTTTATTTTTGGGCTTAAAATCAGAATAGAATGAAAAATTCTTCTCCTCACATGTAAAGCTTTTAATGCTCCATCATATCTTAAATATCTCATAGTTGGATATTTTCCCAGCAGAGCACTTTGCTCTCAGACTGCAGGTCTCCTTGTTGGTTCCCAGAGTCTCTAAAAGCAGAACGGGAGGCGGAGCCTTCAGTTATCAGGCCCCTCTCTGTGGAACCAGCTGCCAGTTTGGCTTCAGGAAGCAGACACCCTCTCTACCTTTAAGATCAGGCTTAAAACTTTCCTTTTTCATAAAGCTTATAGTTAGGGATGGCTCAGGTAAGCCTGAAACATCCCATAGTTACGCTGCTATAGGCCCAGACTGCTGGGGGACCTCCCATGATGCACCTCTCTTTACTCTCCCTTGTTGTCATTAGCTTGTGTTTCTCTCTCTCAGCAGGTATCCCTGTCCTGGTGTTATGGTGCTTGTTGTTCCCCCTTTCCTGTCCTCTCACCCCCGGCTGGTGGAGGCAGATGGCCGCCCTTCCTGGTTCTGGTTCTGATGGAGGTTTCATCCTGTTAAAAGGGAGTTTTTTCTCTCCACAGTCACCTCATGCACGCTCAGGACAGGAGATTAGATCAAAGAGAAGTTCCAGTGCCATCTGTTAGTTTCCTTAGCTCGGCTACTTTACTTTAAATGGCTTTAATGGACTAATTTGTATTTTAATGTATTGGATTGTGACTATAATACAATGAACTGTATAAAGAAAACTGAACTGAACTGAATTTCACACCATGTATCATTTAATCCATCTTTTCCAGTTTACATGGAGCCCAAACAACAGCTTCACAAGCGCATGGATCGACACAGGAGAACCAGGTCAACACTCAGCAGTTCACCTACATCATAAGGAGAAGGAACTCTGAGGGCAGTAATGGACAGAGAAGACAGCTGGTTCCCGAGAGGAATCAAAGAAGCCATCTTTGTTAAACTGGAAAAACCACCTTTGAACAGAGGAGGTGGTCTCAGGTATCACCTTCTCAGCACCTCCAACGCAGCATCGCCTCTCCTCTCCTCCGCAGGAGGTTTCACAACCATTCACACTTCTGATCCTGTGGCCAACACATGCTCTCAGACAGGTAAACAACTAACAGGTGAGAAAGAGTAACCTTAACGAACTGCCAAATGTGAACCGACCCTCTGCTGTTTATAAGCTGATCTCCACTCCTCACCATGTAGTTCAGAACCAAAGAAGCATTTCGGATGAGAGGTGAAACGTTCTCCAAGAACCAAGAAGAAGAAGAAGTCCAGTTGCCCGTATTCAAGCTCTTAGAAAAATGACTAATGACTCATATTTGGTTCCTTTCCCTCTTTGGAATGAATAAAGCACTACTTAATTCAATTTAACACGGCCAAGCTGCGTCTCGATGCCAACAGCGACCATATGGCTATATGCAGTCTGTGGTGCCAGGTATGAAAACTGCAGCCCCGGACGCCTGAGCCCAACAAAGCCTTCAATCAGCTTCACATCAGAAACGTGTAGCCTTGTGTAGAAAGGTGAAAGTGGGAGCACCGAGTGTGCTCTCCAGGGCAGAAGTTGGTCCATCTTGTGTAATTTCTTTGCATTCTTCCCTCGTTCCGCACCGCTGCCTCTGCTGGCTCAACACCGTTACATGGCATGGCTGTAAACGTGTGCAGGAATTTGTGCTCAATTTGCAAAATTCTGTAAAGCTCTGCAATTTCTTACAAATATGTTTTTACTCTCATGTGCAATGGTCGGTCATAAGCTGTGATCCAAATTCAAATGAAGCACATCTGCGACATGTCAGCAAAATGGTCAGGACTTTAATAATTTCACTAAAAAGTCATTACCCTGTGAGGGCATTCACACACAGGTCCTACTCTCACCTGTTTTCTTTGCCATTTTGCAGCAGGGACTGTCTATCAGTGCTGGATCGGTCTGTGCACACATATGTGTTCCTTCGAGTCATGGCACTGGCAGGGGCGTTATTCTGGGGAAAGAAGAATCAACACAGAAGCACACAAATAGAATTAAATTAATTACATCTCAAATTAAATGTAATTGAAATGAAATTAAGCTTCCTGCTTCATGCATTCCAGACTCAAATTCTGGAAAAACGTTCCTTAAATCTGATTAATTTCAGGCTAATCTGAGCGCTAAACAGAGTCTCAGTCTCTTAGTTTAGTTTCTGTGTTTGTGTTAAATGATTCAGCTCATCTCTAATCTGCAGAAGAATGTGGAAGATTCTTTCACCCCCCATAAGATCTCTGTCCACGTAGCCTCAGTGTGCTGTAATCTGAAGAAATGGGATTAGGCAGCCTGAGGCCTCTGCCATCTGCACCACTTGTATTGATAAGGGATTACATGAGACAGATTGGTTACACCGTACATCTTATTCCACCCACAAATCACCCTGTAGGTCTTACCGTTGTTGAGTTCACTTTGCGCCGGTCGGGTATCTCGGCTTTATTTGGGTTGTGAGCGGAGCTAACCATGGGGCTGGAGGGGGTCGGGATGCTACGGGAGCCTACAGTAGTGGTACTTGGCTTGCGTATCGACAGACGCTCCTCTTTAAGCCCTGCTCCTTCGCCCACGCCGCTGGGACTTCGCTTCGGGTGTGCCGACCCTGGAGCGGCTGGACCGCCTTAAAGAGTAAACAAAGGTCTCAGTGATAGGGAATGAACATTTCAGAGTTAATCTGCTCAGATATAACCCATAAAAAACTAATTAAGCTCCAGGGGAACATCAGTTTCTGTGTTTTGCCTTACAGAAGTCGGAGTGTCGTCTTTGGCGGTGGTATGTCGAAGCACTGCGCTGCGCCTTATGGCCAGAGGAGGAAGACTGTGCACCGGAGGAGGAAGAGGACGTGGAGTGTTTGCTCGTTCCGTTGGAAATGGTGCCGGGGCGGATTCGAGCCAGACTCAGACTGCTGCCCGACCGAGACTCGGTGGGCTCCGTCTGAGAGACAAACCCACACAAAGAGAAGATGGACAATGACAATATGACTACACACAGACATCGATCTGGTTGTTTATAGATTTTCAGGCTTGACAAAGCATCAAACAGCCATGAACCAAGGCTATTTGTCTAGTTCATCCAGTCCAATCAAGCTTTATTTATAAAGCACTTTAAATCAACCACAGTGCACAGTGAAGGTAAAAGACAAGATAAATAAGCAATAAAAGACCAAATAAGTACAAGAAGACATGATAATAACTGATAAAAGACCTAATAAGTACAAGAAGATATAATAATAAGTGATAAAATAAGAAAGTCAACAACTCCAACACTAACACCAACATAGAGTGCATTACAGTAATCTAGCCATGTTGGATTACTGTCCCAGAATGCTGCCTAGACAGAAAAAGGCTTTATTTTGGCAAGTTGCCTCAAAAAGAAAAAGTTTGATTTGATGACTGCTCTGATCCGACTGTCGAGCTCAAGTCTGTCTCAGTGGTGCGACCAAAACCCATTGCTTCTGTCTTTTCTTCATTAAAATTTAAGACGTTAGGAGCCATCCAGGCCTTTATATCGTTATGGGACATGAGCAACAATTTTACAGAATAGCCTTCATTCTTTTTAAGAGGTACATAAATCTGACTGTCATCTGCATAACAGTGGGATGAAATACCACGTTGGAGCAGATATAGAGGACCTAAAACCGGGCCTTGGGGGACCCCACACGAGAGGGGAGCGGGACGCTAACGCTCTGCCAAGTAGGATCTGAACCACTGCAGTGCTGCACCCCCCATTATTCACCCACTGCTCCAAACAAGAGAGTAAAATAGTATGGTTCACTGTGTCAAATGCAGCAGTTAGATCTAAATAATAACACATCATTAAAAAACTCTTAAAGAGCTGATTCAGTACTGCGTAACCTCGAGGATATCATGATCTTTGAGAGAAATGGTTGTTTGGTGATAGGCCTGTAGTTGGAGAGAACTGTGGTGTAAAGAGGGTTTTTCTTTTTTAATCAGATTAACAGGGACAACACCTGAAGACAGACTGCTATTGACAACCTCCAGTATTAAAGAGGAAAACCTCTTTAATTAGTCGAGGGGGGACGGCATCATTTGGAGAGCCTGATGGCCGCAGATGATTCTGTAAAGTTACCAAAGTCACAGGCTCAAACTTATCAAAAACACCAGAAGATGGGACAAAGACTAAGGGGTCATGTTTGTGACAGTTTGACTAAATCATATCAGAAAAATATCGTCTAGCCGTCTGATACGGGCACCAGCCGTCCTTTAACTTTTGAAAGGACACAACCGGTTCGTGTCTCTTCCACTTTCGTTCAGTCCCAGGGCACTCGCGTCTGACAGCCCGAGTCGTTTCATCCAGCCAGGGCTCAGATTTAGTGAAAACACCGGGTCACAAACCTCTAAATTATTGTATTTGGGAGGCCGAGCAATAACTGCTTACATTTATAGTGACTCTTAAATATAGCTGCTCGTCCTCCTAATCGGCCTGACGTCCTTGAAACGTTGAAATAGCAGCAATCATGTGGTAAAAGTTCAGTAAAAGCGCTGAACCCACCAACATTTAACCGTGTCTCAGTGACACAGAGAAAGTCCAAGAAATCCTTTAATATGAACCTTTTGTTCACCAGCGATCTAGCTTTCACCTGTCCAATCCTGACAGGAACCGGCGGATCAACAGCCATCCGAGGAGCAGGAGACAGAGACCGCGGGCAGGAGTCGACCGGGTCTAACGAACGCCACGAAGCAAAGAGGCGAGACGCCGCTACACGCAGTTTCAGCGAGGCTGTAGTGGAAAAATGCTCCCAGCAAGCCTTCAACCTCACTGCCTGACCGCCGCGTTTTCCTCAGCAATGTTGGTAGAGAGGTAGAGCCAGAGCGCGATAGTGGCGGGGGAAGCATCTTGTGATCTTATCAACATAAATTTTGCTGTAGATCGAAGCTCTAACAATGTTTGGCGATCGTACACCAGCAGAGAGCTGACATTTAAAGTAGCGAGTAAAACGCAGTGACACACGCGCCATCTTGGTCTCAGGTGTGTTTCGTGATCACCCAAGTAGTTAATTTTTCAATCAACATCAGACTGTAACAAACTTATTTCAGTTTACGTGTAAAGTAAAACATCCAGTGATGACCGTGAGAGGCGGGAAACACGAACCATCCGATCCACCCACCTCATTCTTGCGTCCCAGCAGCAGGTATGTGGCAGTGATGTCGTTGTACTTCTGGCTGACCAGCGTCTCTCTGACGTCTTCTCGGTTGAATCCCATCCCAACCATCACATCTAAAACAAGGCAAATTAAGTGAGAAACAGTTTCCATGCGTGGTTTGGACTCACGTACAGTTTTGAAGGGTTTATCATAATGGCTCTTTTGGTGACATTTAGACACAGAACTCTGACATTTCACTGAAAGGAGGGAAATTATGCCAGCTGATAACTCCAGACAGCCACTCTGAACATGATTCTTTGTTCTGAACCACCATCAAAACATAGAAAAATACCCTGAAAGGTGCAGAGGGGAAGACTCACAGCTCAGGTTTCTGCTCCTGTAACTCAACTCTTATACCAAACAGTTATGGAATAAATAAATGAGTCAAAAGGTTGTTCTCACCAATGCGGCTGGTATCATTTAAGTCCCCGTCTGGCTCTATGTGGGGCTTGAGCTCCTCGCCGTCATGGCCGATGTTAATCCACTTATCTTTCATTATTTGCTGATGTTGAGAAAGAATAACAGAGAAGCTGTGACAAATACAAAAACTCGTAATATTCTGTTTCAGACAAAGGAAAACGAGCTCTAATAGTTGCAATACTTTAAGAGTTCGACTCGAATCGACATCAAATTCTATGTTATACGTTACAAAATGTAAATAAATGTCCTTTTGCATCTTTGCTCATCTTCATACAAACGCATGTTTTCCCCTGTGAGTGTGCAGTGAGGTTACCTCCAGAGAGCAGCGCTTGGTGGGGTTGAGGACCAGGAAGCGGCGCAGGATCCCTTCGCAGTCTGTCGACATGTAGAAGGGCACCCGGTATTTTCCCCTCAAAACCCGCTCCCGCAGCTCCTGAAAACAGCATTTATTCATACAACAAAAATTACATTTAAGCCACAGAGAAAAGAAACATAATCGATCGGATTATTGTTCGAGTCATCTGCAAAGTGATATTTTGAGAATGAGAATTATTTCAGGTCAACTTTTAGATGAAGTTTGATATGATTGACGACGCCCACCTTTAGGTTCTGTCCGTCAAAGGGCAGAGACCCGCTGACCAGTGTGTACAGGATGACGCCCAGGCTCCAGATGTCCACCTCTGGACCGTCGTACTTCTTCCCCTGGAAGAGCTCCGGGGCGGCGTAGGGTGGGGAGCCGCAGAAAGTGTCCAGTTTACTACCTTCAGTGAACTCGTTACTGAAGCCAAAGTCAGCTATTTTGATGTTGGAATCGGCGTCTAACAGCAAGTTTTCCGCCTGCCAAGTCACAACATCCCAAGTTGATTAACTTTTATATGAGGAATAACAGCAAGAACTCTAACCTGTGCTACTATCGTTTACACGGGAAGCGGTTAACTTTCTTCCAAACGCACTGTGTGTTACTATCTGCAGTGAAACTCTGTCATTTTAAATGAATTCACCTTCAAGTCTCTGTGAACAATGTTCTTCTGATGACAGTAGTGCACCGCTGAGACAATCTGAGGACAGAGAAACACAGAACGATCTCAAACAAGAGAAGATAATTGCACTTAGTGTTGTTCTTAAATGTGAATAGTAGCTAAATTCCTACATTTACATGGCTGAAAACACAACACAATTATGAATTTCTTGTGTAATCACAGCTATTGTTTGTGTAATTGCAGAGGAATTTAATGCATTTTGCATTGCATTTAGGGTCAAACAGCTGAGATGCATGTAAAGCTGTGACTATAAACAATAAATCGTCTCAATTAGCCCAGATTTAAACTTCTCCGAGTATGCTTTCAGTGACGCCATCAACTGTGAAGGGCATGGACTTTTACTGACCTGTCTGAATTTGGCTCTGGCCTCTTTCTCCTTCATTCTGCCGTGAGCCACGAGGTAGTCGAACACTTCGCCTGGAAAAACACAAACGGTATGAAAACATGGCGTATTTTATCTAGGCGTGTCAGTAGTCATATCCTCACAGAAGATGTGCTCAGAGTGGCAGAACATCTGCTCTTTTTACAGGAAAATCAACTCCATCAACATGCCACACTTATAATATATATAATATAGACAAATGCACTATATTTGGGACTTAATTAACTGGATTGTATTTGATTGTACTGGATTATCAATTTCATGACACTACCGCCACCGTGTTTCACTGATGGGACGAGGTTTTTGCGTTGGAATGCAGAATTTTCCTTTCTGCAAACACAATGCAGGTCATTTAAACCAAAAAACTTCTCTTTTGGTTACCTTCGTTTGTAAAAACAGACTTTAGCAGTTCTTTCGTAGATCTGTAGCTTCCCCCTGAAAGCCTCATCATGCGCACCATCATTGTTCATGTGGACTCCAGCCAATGTGAGAGGGACGTGCAGCTGTTTAAATGTTACCCTGGGTTCCTTTGTGACCTTACAAACTATTACACACCTGCTCTTTAACTTAACTTCAACTTGTGACCTTTGCTGGTTGAGAACTCCTGGAGAGACTACATATGCATATAATCAATCTTTACATAATCTATGAACTGGTGATGTTCAAACTCTTTAAAGATGGTCTTTTAACCTTTTACAGCCCGATGAGCATCTGCAACTCCTTTTCTGAGCTCCACATGAATCTCCTTTGGCCATTTAAATTAAACGGGATCCATTCTTATCCGATTGCCCTCCTTTTAATTAGAAACACCTACTTTTCCTACTTGCATGCATTTAATAATACTCTTATAGGCAATTTCCCTCAGTAAGTAAATGACCAAGTGTAACATTTGTCTCCTCTTCTGCAAGACGGTCGTGTTCTGCAGGGATGAGGCAGCCCCAAAACCAGCTTGTATACATTTTTTTGTAGCATCACAGGAGCAAACAGTCTATTAAACACTAAATTTAAGTGTAGAAAGCCTGAAACCTGACACTACTATTAAAATATGAGTCTATGGAAAGAGAAATACGCACGATCGAGCATGATCTATATTTCAACACCTTGTGATTTCATTTAAAAACAAATTACTTGACTTAATAATTCCTCATTTTAGACGCTTAAATGTACTTGTGCCCAAAGCAAACCTTTGACCCCAGAGATCCTGAATACTGAGACAGGCGGAGCTGAAAAGAGCAGCACTGGTGGGCCGCTTTTTATGCCTCCTTATTAGGTAATGGAAGTCAGAGATCTCACAACATACAGCAGAGGGAGATTAAGGGATCGTGGAGAGAGAAGAAAGTAAAATGAAGGAAGCTGCAAAAATAGATTAGTGGATGGGAAGCAGCTGAACAATGTACAATTTCAAGATCAACAAAACTACACAAAACAGACAGCTGAGACATCATAAGAGCAGAGTGATGGAGTATATGCAACTAAATCAATTAGCTAATTGAACTTAACAGCACAGAAATAATGAATCTAATTGGCACAGTTCAATGCTTGGCAACAAAGATGCTGTATTCACCTCCGCTAGCGTACTCCATAACCAGGTAAAGTGTCTTCTCCGTCTCAATCACCTCAAACAACTGGACTGTAACACACAGAAAGACACGTCAACACATATGTCAACACCCCCCCCTCACACGTGCACAAACAATTCTTTGTGGTTTAACTCACCTATGTTGGGATGGTTAAGAGTTTTCATGATTCGTACCTCTCGAAACAGCTGAAAAAGAGACGACAACAAGGGTTAACTTTCATCTTTTATCCAAAATTATGGCGATATCACGTATACCAAGTGTCCCAGGTAACAAGTTTCTGTTACAATTCAAGTGATTTATCTGCACAAATGAACCCTGAAGCACATAATCCGTATCATCCTTATTATTTTAGTCATACAGTTCACAGCTGGTTTTTACAGCCGGCTTCCTTCCAGCCATCTTATCCCTTCAGACACATGTGCTCCATCACATTGTGACCAACCACCTTTAGACCTGGAATCACCCGAGGGAGCGTCCTGCTGACGCTACGCTGTCGACTTCCCCTCCCCTGGGTGTGCTTTTCCTCTGGTTCCCTCTCATCCATCACTGAGCTCCAAACTGCTGCCTCATCCTGCCGCCATCTCTCCCTCTCTCTTTGTCTAATTAAAGTAATGCATTTGTTTGTGAACTCCTTTTAAGAGATTACAGAGGAAATATCCCTTCGCTCACAGTTAAACCGGTCATGAGACGGGAGTTTTACAAGCGATACGAGCTAAAAATCAGAGAAAATCTGGGACAGAAATGACGTCAATGGGTTAATCCATCATTAGTTGTTTTTATTTGGTTATTAGTGACAAAGTGAGACATTTTGACCCTGGAGGGGAAGCGACACTCCACTGTGAGGAGTGCACATGCATAACAAAGACAAATGTTACAGTGGAGTGTGTGAGCAGGAAGCTACGACAGAAATAGAAAAGGAGGCGAATTATCAACACGCAATGAGATGTGGAGTGGGTGTAGAGGGAGGGAAATGCAAGAGGACAAACGTACAAAGCAGGGAAGGAAAAACATTGAGATGGGCAGCAACTCAGGTCAGCAGTAATAAATACAACAAAACACTAAAACTACATAAAATATGCACGTAGATATGAAAAGGGAACTAGATTAAAAATCCGAAGTTAAAATAATACAAGTTTAAGACTCCAAAAAACATTCACAAAAGGTTAAATGGAGACAGAATTGGTCTAACGCAACAATTACAACCCAACATTTCTGCTTCTAACGTGTCTGAAGTCATTTGACGAGACCAGTTGCTTAAGATTCAGGTGCACTTAAATTCTTTCTAGTTCCAGGGCTTTTTTGATGGATATAAGTCTGCAGATAACTTGGGAGAACCATCCACCCCGAACATACAATGTGCGGCGGTGTGTGAGGTCTTTAAGGTTTGTGATGAACCTCCGTTACAACAAAAGCCGAAATGAGTTTGCTTCAACGTCAACGCTTTATGGTCCGTAAAAGGTGGTCGTAAACTTTCACCGCTAAGTATTCCTCAAGAATAAATCACAGACCAGTGGGGGGAAAAAAAAAGATGAGACGGGGAGGGGTGGCTGTGCGAGAGGATGAATACAAAAGCTGGAATGCACCAGAGTCTTCATTCTAATAAGTGAGCATCAGCTGCCCAGGGAAACACGCCCCTCCCTTTACCGCAATCCTGACTTTTCATGTTGTTATGGCTACGTTTCCAAGCTCTTCTAATGGAATCTCTGTGTCCTATATTCCTCTGCAGCCCAGTGGGAAACACACAGAATCAGTGAAACTATGGAGCAAATCTGCAGAGGGACAAGGATGCAACCTCAAACTGCTTCTGATAGGACAGATATTACACATGAGACCGGCTCTCTTTATCCAACTCTGTTAAATGCCATATCTGTCATAATTATTAGCCCCTTTCGGCTATTTTGTGAACTTCCACCTGAGAAATATTTCGCTCCATGGATGTTACCTTATAGCAGCCCGAAGCTACCACAAGCTCACAGACTTCACATGACTTTGCAGTACCGGTTAAACAACCACTGTGTAATACACCAGCACTGGCTTTAATCCGGAACTTATTTCAGTGGAAATTATTTTGCACTTTTACAAAAACTCAACAACAGAAGTCATTTAGGCGTTTCTGATGCTTTTCTGCGCTTTGTATCATTTTATCCTGGAAATTTAGGTTTTTAGGCTGTTTGTCACAAAAAGTAAGCCAAAATAGACAAAAATGATCTGATTTCTACTAGTTTTCAGAAGAACAAACGCCTTGTGTGAAGCTCGACATCCACAGCTGTAGCAAGTTGATATCCCATCCCATTACTTTTGGTGTAAATTTATAACAAAGGGGGAAAACTACAGGGAATATTCTCTGGGTAGAAATCTGTTACTAACACTGGTTTTTATTCCCCTCCGTCAGTTTTACTATCTAAGTCTCTTAAAATAAGAAGCCACATTGTCATAAACAGACAGGTCCACTGGGGATGTGTGTAATTGAATTAAGTGCACGGTGCATCAGCTGTTCATCTGAGCTTTAAGAAGAGTAATCGGCTAAGACTCCTCCGCCCTCTCTCCCTCTCCGTCTTTTACTGCTTTACCTCTTACTCTCCCACATTTTCACCTGTTTTTCCCCCGTCTACATGGTCCACTAAGCAAGAAATCCAATCTGCAACCACTGCTTGCTGAAATATTGAAGATTTACGGATACAAATACCAGCTGGGACTCGTTTTCCTACACAGAAAATGGTTGGAAGGGGACGGTTAAGAAGTTAAGATCCAGAAATCTGCCAGGAAATTGTCACTCATCTAATCAGTGCTCATGGTGCTGTACTTTTGTACAGTTGTGGTGGTTCTTATTGGAATTTCAGGCGTACTTTTGAGGATTATAAACATGACATTTATTCTTTGTTTGAAGCAAAAAGGGATTTTCACACAATATATTTGAATGCAGCATCAGGCCACAGAATAATTCATCTGTCTTGCTGGCGTTTTTACATAATAGCTTCCCGTTTCTGTCTCTTGGGTATGGCCCTGCGTCACAGTTGCCATGCACACCCGGGTATTAATCCCTGGGCTTGGATCTCCTGCTCCACAGGGGGTTATGGGAAGCCATGGAACGCCACACACGGCAGGAGCTGCACATTCAGGCTCGCACACAGCTGTGGTCCTCCTGAGAGGTGCGCTCGTCCTTCAGTTTTCTGCTCTTCCTGGCTTCTCTTTGACTCCTCAGCTCCATCTCAACTCATTTTAGGCGGCATCGGTGGCGTTACATCTCTTTCTGTATAGAGTCAGAGCTCTCACTCTTTTTCTAAATGATGCCCAGGCTTACTTCTTGTGGCCTTCGTCCTCCTAAACCAGGCTGAGTATCCATGCTTTTCCTTCTCTTCACGCAGAGATCCAGACAGAGCGCCATGAAAATGTTGTTGAAATAGGAAAATGAGGCACTGATGACGCTGGTCTAACTTACACATGAACAGTCACAGTCACCAGCCACAGTCTAACAAATTAAAGTACCTGACACTTATAAATGGCGGCCAATGACAAGATCAGAAAAATTCATGCGAGAAGGGAAAAGAGGTGGAAAGATAAAGAATGCCTGAATAAGATGAGCAAATGAACTCTCTACTCCCGGCTTAGGGCACTTGTTGTGAATGGCCCTCTGTTTTCAACTCCATTGCTACAGTGTGCTGCTGACAGACAGTACAGCACTTCAATGGCTACCATTTACAGCAAGACTCTGACTACGTTCAGACTCAATTCTGATTTACTGCTCGTGTCTGATCTTTTGTCGCACTGTTCACGTGTGAACGGGACCCAGGAGTGCAAAAAACAACAACGACGTCAGGAGGTTAAAATCAGAAGTGGAGGTGCTAAAACTTTCAGGCAACTTACCAAATTGGCTATAAGTAGAACGAAAATAACAAGAAAAGACAGACGCAGACACGTGGTGACTTTCGCCTGTGCAGGATGGTGACGAAAGTCGACCGAGAGCGCGGAAAATGTCGCATGAATTTTGACCGCTCAGACTGAGGTCGCATTGCAAAAACATTCGATCTGATTTGGGCCTCGGTTGACATGCCTTCAGCAAAGCACAGCTCAAACAAAACCAGCATGTGGTTAAAACACGAGATCATCGGGCTTCCCTCTGTGACCTCCGAGTAAGACCGGCAGCTGCTAACGGTTGCTCTGGCAGGCTTGAAAAGCTCTTAATATTTCGTCGTAGCTGCTGGGTCTTTGTGCGTAAGAAATGCCTGAACTACGGTGCACACCAATGTACACCTAAGAGCTTCAGCTTAATGTAGCAAATGCACCACGTCGACCTTCTTTTGTCTTGTAATTAATCAAGACAAACCTTCACAATGTAACCGCACAAACCTAAAAATCTCCAGAGCTGCGTTATACTTCAAAAGTGAATCGAGAGTTCCACTTTTATGTCATACCCCACCAGTTAGAACAAGAAAATTAAGAAATGCTCCTTTTAAATGACTTGACTTCTTACGACACTATCACAAGACATACATACCATCCTGCCAATGAACATCCATCTACTAAAAGCAGACAACCACAGAGATGTAAACACCCGCACACAGTCACGTGTTGTACAAACAATTTAAAACTCAGCAGCTGACCAACCTCAACTTATAAGCATGTCTTTGGATTGAATGGGGAAGCTGAAATAAACCCAGAAAAAACAGGGTTTGGGAAGAGGATTCAACCTGCACAAAGAAAGGTTTGAACAAAAATACTGAGCGTCATCAATGCTAACCTCTGTAGCCAAAAGCTTCTGGAAGGAATGGAAAGATCTTAATGGATATGGAGGCATTTTCCTCCTGCCAGATTATAGGTTTTTACTCTTTTTTCCCTGCAAACACTCAAAATAAATTGCAGCAATGTCCAACTTAACATTTATTGGGGAAAAACATCAAATTTGTTCAACGAGGATACAAAGCAGGTGCCAAAAAGGAGGAAGATTTTGATTGTAAAAGCCTAAATTTCTATTCTAATGCCACTATTCCATCAAATAAACTGACTGCACACTTTGCCCCATCTAATATATTATGTGTATTTCATTTGTAAAACTCAGGGCATCTGATATTAGTTAACTTTAATTGTTCACTGGAAGAAAACTAACATGTTTTTGGATATCATAAACTGTATGATGGCTGAGTGGCTGAGCCAGGTCTACATTAGACAGCACAGATGTTTTTTTAATGTTTGCAGTGCGTTTTAGAGATCATTTATTGAGGTCAAATGTAGCAATTTTCACTGTATAGTCATCATGTTTTTGTCATCTGTGTTCTCCATCATAGCCAATTTAAAGAGGGGACCTCTCGTCTGTGTAGTCAATACAACTGCTCAGGATTTTGTCGTTATTTACCAGCATTTTTCAAGCAGGAAAGTTGACTCTACATGCAGGAAAGACACCCTCAGAATGTGTATAAACAGGTACTGTAATTATTGTGTTCTGCAAACCAATAGCAGTAACTATTAAACTATGAAATCATGAGTCTTTAAAATACTTAAATGTGTCGTCTGTTTATATTGCATTCATGGAAAATTCTGTTAATATTACTGAGCACTACACTGAGCATTAGACGTACACAAACAACAACAATCTGATTTCTAAGGTCCTGATCTGTCACTGGTCAAATCTGTAAAGCTAAAACTTGTTCGGTTCTGGTCCAAAACAGTGACCACAGACCAACCAGTGCATCCTCAGAATTTGAGCAAATCTTCCAGTCTTTGAGCCACTTTAGCACATGCAGATTCCTCTCTGGAGGAGGTTTCAGGCAAAGATTTGCTGCATTCTCGTCAAATGTTTAGAGACAGTCCAACAACGTATCGGAGAATTTCCCTTTTCTCTTCCATTTGTCGCAGGACAAAATTGAAAAAGTCCAACTATGTGCACACTCCCTCCATCCACTTTATGTACCGCAGGGAGCGGAGCCCTCAGGCCTGTTGACGGAGGAAGCTGAAACATTAATGGCGAGGAGCCGGAGTTTCATATATTGACTCATATTGTAAGAGTCATGACTCAGCTGGATATGATAAGCAGCTTCACAGCTACTTTATAGATATTAACTAAACAAAAACAAGCATGCTGCTGTTGTACGGCAGCTGCATTAACGACTAGCTGGTGGGAGAACCTTGTGTTTTTGCTCCGTCTGCACTCTTGTCCCTTCATTGTCTAATTATTCCCTCACAGACTGGCTTAGTAACAACAATGCATACAGCAGGCACAACATTATTATGCGCAGACACCCACACAGGGACAATATGCAGTGTACAATACCAATCCAGATAATGGCATTACACATACATAAAAAGGCCGAGCCGAGGGTGTGTTGTGCTGAGTTCAGTCGCCTTTTTCATACATAGCTGCTCTCTCACACACAAGCGGCCTCTTCTCGCTCGTCTTACTCGGGGTCCCTGCTCCTGTGCCACAAACCACCCCCCCACCTCCTCATCCCTACACGACTGCCTCTTTTGTTTGTCTGTCTGGAATTCAGCTCCTGGCTGAAGGGGCCTGAGCAGGGGACAAAACACTTCACACAGCATTAAACGCCGTCTTGCATCCACTTTACTTTTGCTCTCCACTTCTGAAGGTAACAACCACGAGACCCGGCACAGTCTGGGAGATTATCCAACATCACATACAGCAGGGGAAGAAAGCACTGTTACCCCCCCTCCCCCCCAATCTCCCATTTCAGTGATAAAGATAACAGAAAAGCACATTTTATTTCTAAGTTATGGACAAAAGAATAGCTTTCCACTCCCACTTTACTACACATATTCCCACATCATGATCTCCAGTTCCACTTGTAACACCTTTCCTTCTGCATTACACATCTTCAAGCCAATCAACACCCAAAGGCAACATGTGAACGAGAATAAAGCGTTGAGGCATGCAGCTAATGCAAAACGGCAGCAGCCTCAGATATTTAGCTGGCGGAGTTTCTCCAGCAATACTTAAATCAAATCAAATTTATTTGTATAGCACATTTCATGTACAAAACAATTCAAAGTGCTTCACATAAAATAAAAGCATTGCAGCAGGGAGTGGAAGAATCATTAAAAATACATAAAAGAATATAAAGAGAAACAAATAAATAATTTAAATGAATTTAAAAACAAGCAACAGTCCAGATAAATTAAAAGCTATCGTGCAGATTTCATGCATAGACACATGAGAAACACACTAATGTCTCATGGTATCAAGAAGCATTTAATCACCTTCTTCTTGAATCAATATGATCTTTTTATAAAGCACATTTAGTGCTGTAGAAAATAATCATGAGTACAGAATACAAATATAGAATGAAACATAATGAGAAGAAGAAATCAGGTGTGTTTATATTTAAAAAACAGACGGCGAAGACGCCTGTCTGGTCTGCAAAAGGCAACATGTTCCACAGTTTAAGAGCTGCAAAAAGGCCGATCCCCCTTTGAACTTCAGCCTCGTTTCCGGGACAACCAAAAGCCTGGTCGGCAGATCTTAGAGGACGTGAAGTGGCGTGGGGCTGAAGCAGGTCAGAGAGGCAGGACGGCAAGACCGTTAAGGCATTAGTAAACAAGCTAAAGAACTTTTAAGTCAGATCAGTGCACTGGTAGCCAGTGGAGAGAAGCTAAAATAGGCAAAATGTGCTCGAATTTACGAGTTCCTGTTAAAGGACGAGCAGCGGATCATGGTTAATCCCAACATGCGGAGCGTTGGGATAATCCAGACGACTCGTATTGAGCGCATGTATCAATTTCTCAAGCTCCTGCAAAGACAAAATGGACTTTACCTCGACTTCTTCAACCTCAACTGCTGAGGACAGCTGTTTGTCAAATTTAAAGTCACAGTTCACCCAAGAAAGGGCTTCAGAAGTACGATTAGGGCCAAACACTTAACACTGACGCGTTGAAACAAAATAAATTTAACACCATCAACGCTTTGGTGTCGCGGAGGTTGGACGGAGCATCCCTCCCTCAGCGGTAAATAAAGTTAACAATCGTCTGCATCACAAAGAAACCGTGTTACCCATTTCAACGTAGACAAGAAGGAAAACTGATGATTTTCATACAGTTCTGAGCACACGTCCTTCCCTCTTTGACTGCGTAACACACTCGTCAACTTGAGCTAAACGTGCTACTATTAAAAAAACGTTTTAAATGTTGATTATTAAAAGCTTTACGCTTTGGGAGCAGAAACTTAAAAAGCCCTGAAAGCACCACAGCTTGTACATAATAACTAATAAAACAGACAAACTCAGACCAAAACTACAAGATGTTGTGTGAATGCTGATTGTTGCATGGATGCACTTAAATCTGCTTTAAAAAACGCTTTCAGAGCTTAATCTTTCTGAAATAACTCTTTAATAAAAGCAGCAAGATGATTGGACGAGCCTTGATTTGAGATTTCATACATGGTTAGTCCCTCCTCAGTGTAAGCAATAAGCTTAAAATTATAAAAAGAACTAAAATACACCTGAACAGATGGGGGGGATGATCATCTAGCAATCACCTAAATTTAAAAAAAAAAAAAAAAAGACCATCTTCTGCATAGTTTATGATGTTTAAGCCACTTAAATAAAATAGTTTTCAGCTCATTCTGGAGCTTTACATCAAGACTTTTGGTACAAAGAACATCAGTATTGACTTGACTTATCAGGCATTTTCGTGTCATCGCTCATTAAGCATGTACAGTCACAAATCTCCGCCGAAAATTCAAGGATCGTCCAATCATTTCAATGCTTTAAGTTTAAAAAAAAAACAAACAAACAAACAAACAAAAAAACACTTGATAAATCTAATTTTATAAAAAAAGGCAGAACTAGTAAAAGTCATGGCATACATTGTGCGTTTAAATGCTTTGAAGAACAAGCCAAAGAAGAAAGTTTATCCAGAAGAGGAAAGCCTGGAAAACGTAACACTGTAGACTGAACACAAAAGTCTCCTGTTCACCAACACTACGCATACCGATAAAGCAACAGCTCTCTGGTAAGGACGCCATAACCCCAATACATCTTTACATAACAAGTAGTTAAACATATTATGCTGTTTATTCAACCTTTAAGACTGATCGATTACAGATAATAATAGCAATGGTATCAAACTGTGATACTTCCTGAGATATCACTGCAACAATTCAGCACGGTGTGCAGATTCTCAGCAGATTGAGTAGCCTACTCCTTTAAAAGACAATAACCCAACGGTCCCCCACGTCCCCAAACTTTTTCAGCGCACACGGTCTGAAGAGTAAAGAGTACAGCTGTGATTACAGTGGAGCTACAACAGCAACGCAACGTCTGGGCAGAGAGGTGAGACCAGTAGGACACGGAGCTGGAGGGAAAATAAAGAGTGGATGAGGAGGGTAAAATGGAGCTGAGGACATAAAGCAACAGAAAATATAAACTGAGCCACAACAGAGAGGGAAACGAGAGCCTCGTGTGAACTCTGAAAACTTTTTAACATTAAAACAATGTTCAATTAAATTAATAAATCAATGTCTCATGAAAGACAGAACCCACTAAATGTTGGGCAAACTCTCTTTGGTGTTGGCTGTTGCTACGGACCAACAGAGGTCAGATTAATCCGATGATCCACATAGCATCCAGGCACAATCGATTCAGCAAACACATTCCAGTTCAAATAAAAAGGGATATTTAGTTTTTAAAGGAGTATTGTGTGTATTACTTGGGAGCGGTCGACATCTTACCAGCAGCACACAGCAGTCAGAGATCTGTTGTATGAGCTAACGCTAACAGCTAACAGCTAACAGCTAACAGCTAACGTCACCAGAAAAGTGACATTTTCTCCTTCTAAAACAACTCAAACCTAAACTTTATAGAATTTGGAGAGCGCCATATGATGGATATTTTCACAGCGTCACCTCCGTCTCAGACAGCTACACAGACTGTGCAACAGAAGGAAGTTTTAAAAGAATTATAAACAACTCGCTCTCCAAACTCCGACTGCTGCAAGTACGACACCGACTACTCAGAAGTACTTTAACACAACCCAACTTAAAAACCCTCTTTAATTCAGATAAATGGCATTAACAAAAGCAAAAGCTTAAAATGCTGCCCAACATTTACAGTTCGAGACGCTCAAATAGGATTATTTCTGCTACAACTTGTGCATAAATCTACATTTTAATCTACTAAACATCATGGCAGCTTATTAATAAAGCTGAGTTGAGCTTATTACCCATTAAAAACAATCAGTTTGAATAAGTTTAACCTTTATATTTAGTTTTAGGACTAAATGAACTTGAAGATGGAACAAAATCCATGTGTAATAATCAGTCTGAGCCCTAGTTGGTGGAAAAAATGATGGCAGGAAAAAGAAATGGGCAGTGAGTAGGCGGACATGTAAGAGACGGAGACAAAGACACGTACGGTAGTGTCACCTGGCAGCATCCATAGCGTCCTACACCGAGCACAATAATGCTGACAGGACAGGACGTCACCGGCAGCCTGACACAGCTGCGCTATGCAGCACTACACCGCCACAAAGCCGCAGAGTACATACACATACTGTAGCTCCAAGACTTAAAGACACATCAATTGTGCAGTGAAGTGGACACGTTACCGCTGGAATAGAGTTATGTTCTGATTCTCAACACAGCTGCTCAGACTAAGCTCTGCGACCGTTTCAGTGGGCACAGCACAAACACTTTAAACTGTGGAAAAGTGTGAATTAAAGCAAAACATAAGTTTTTCCCTTCTTCAACCACTATAATAACAATAATAGCAGCTCATGGGTTGAGGGATTTGTGCAACAGTCCGAAAGGTTCAGTCTAAATCCTTTGTTTCCACGAAGTAAGATGTTAGAAGCTTAGTTAAAATAAATCTTGTAAGCACTTTTGTTTTTGTTTCTCCGGGCCTAATCTTGGGTTTCAGAGGTATTTCAGACTATTGTTGCTGATAATGTCACAGAATATCTTCTTGTGATTAACTTTCTCCATCTGCATCCTTGTGCTTTAACCGAGCTGCTCAGCCACTGAGTGGAAAGTGAGAAAAATCATTTAAAGTCACTGATAAACTTTATATTCATGATTTTATATGTTAATTCTAATGAATCAGGGTATCAAGAAGGGATTTTAAGAGGCAGAAATGTTTAAAAGAGGCGAGTTTGGATTGGGATACAGTAGGGTTTAGGATTATGAGATTTCTACAGTGGAATATGCCTTTAATAGATGTGTCATTATATTGGCTTTTGGTTTTGTCCTACATAAGAGTTCAGATCGGTATCTAGGTCAGGTGGACCGACCGTCACACAGAGCCCGACGTCATCAATAACCAACTTCTGTGGCATCGGTAGAATCATAACCGGGCCTGGACGGGTTACCCAACCATCTGAGAATGAATCAATAAGCCAACCGTGCACGTCTGTGTTGCAGTATTGATCATGAGGAAGTGAGTTTTTCTGCAGAGAAGATAAAGTAAACTTTGGTCAGCAGGGCTGTCGCTGAACAAAGAACCATTTGTACAAACTGTGAGAACCGCGGCCATAACTGCGAGTCTGTCACAGAAACTACATGCAAGGTTAAAGCTGTGGTGGAGAGTCAACAGCAGCTTATCCAACTATGCTCCGATACTGCAACTTTAGGCGGCCATATTGAACTTTTGATCATTTCTGTACCATCCATCCATTTTCTATACCCGTCTAATCCAATGTAGGCTCACGTGGGCGCTGGAGCCTGTCCCAGCTGTCACTGGGTACACCGCAGACTAGGGCTGAACGATATATCGTTATCGTATCAATATCTAGATATGAACATTCAAGATATTAATATCACAAATTCAACGATGTCAACGATATATTTCCCTCGCATGTGCAGCTCAGGCAGTCGCAAACATCATTTTTACACTCGCCCTTATGTAGAGCTGAAGCCAGCCGATGATAAACATCCGAGGGAGGGAGACGGAGACACTACATTCACAGCGGGGAAATTAAAAAGAGAAACATGAGTGCGGAGGATGAGAATCTGCGCATTCGCCGGATTTAGTGGCAAAAAATAAGTCATTCTCAACTATTTGGAGGTATTTTGGATTCAGAAAAGAGGATGAGAACCAGAGTTAAGTGTTGTGCACGAGGTAAGGCAGCACAACAAACATGTTCCACCACCTGAAACAACACTACCGTAGCCTGGCGACGCCATCCTACGTACTTCCGCCCAAAGATTTTGGCTCCGCACATAGTCTGGCCAAATCCCCCTACCTCGGTTTGCTCAGTGTTTTGCCAATCAGCAAACAGTTGCGAGTGGTGACGCAGAACTCACGCGCGGAGTCCATTGTAGTCCATGTAATTGTAGTTCAACCGCAGCGGAAATAAACATGGCGACGGAAGAATGCTAGAAGCTATCCATGAAGTTGTCTCAACTCTGGAGATCATTACACAATTAAAACGAGAGCAAGAGGAATGCCTCGTCAATTTTGTTAGTGGCAAGGATGTCGAAGCTCTCCTTCCAACTGGCTTTGGGAAAAGTTTGATTTATCAAATGGTACCGGTATAATGAAAGCAGATGTGGGAAGCGTGATTCGCGAGCTAGAGACTCGCGAGAGTAAGCATGAACCTCGGCGCATAACCAACGTCATTTCTAAACATTACTGATTGGTTAAGGGAACTCCGTTACTCCAATGAATTTAAGTTGCTGGGTAAGGTCCCGCCCTCCATGGAAACGGATTCCTCTTGGGTTTTCCCAGACTGTTTGACAAAGTCAACAGTCGGCTTTCGCCCAGGCTAACACTACCGCGTACTGCACGAAGAGTGTAGCGCCATGAGAGAAACGGCAGAGACTTCTCAGTCATCCAAAGTGAAGCCTAAGCAAAGTTTGATTGCTGATGCGTTCAGTAGCGTTACGCCATATTAGTGGACGTCCACCAGGCACAAAGACATTACAGATGCTATAAAATACCACATTGCAAAAGACATGGTACCCGTGTACACTGTCACAAAAGAGGGCTTTCAGAAAGTGGTTCGGACGCTGGACAAACGTTACAAAATACCATCCCGAACATATTTTAATCAAGTGGCCATTCCAAAAATCTATAACGAATGTAAAATGAATGTTGAATCCGAACTCGAATTGAACATTTTGCCACAACCGCGGACCTGTGGTCGAGCCGGACGACTGAACCTTACATCAGTTTAACGCTCCATTTTACAACAACTAACTCAGGGTTCCTACAGGTTTCTTCAAGTCAAATTTAAGTCTTTTTAAGACCTTTTTAAGACCATTTATAAAAAAAATAATACCCATTTCACAGCCTATTTCACAGACCTACCGGCAAAGAAAAACTTTTTTTTTTTAAATTTGTTCATTTATTTCTCAAACAAATGAAAGTATGGACTGTGTAAAGCATTGATGAAACATTGCAGCATAGTAGTAGTAAACGCTACAACACCACAGACACAGACAACAAGCCAAACAGAGGTGTGAAAAATCTAAGAAAATTTCAGCAGACCACAAAAAAGTTTAACTGACACAGTTAAGTTGTTTTTTAACATTGGTTATGTTAGCTAGCTACTTATTCCATGCTGGGAATATGGGGAGTAGAGAGAACTATAAATAATGAAAATCAACTAAAAAATGTGTCGCTTCGTTGAGGCTCTCATCGAACATAAGAACGAATGGTGATTTGTTTACCATGGACACCAGTTCCTCTTTAATATACACAGCTAAACCAAACTTGGCTATGTACGCCGTTTTGTCGGGACCACAAGTAATTGTGGCAGCGATGTCGGAATCGGGGAACATGCATTTAAACAACTCTGAAATACCCTCGTTTCCATTATATGAATGGTGTTTGGCGACTGTGTTAGGAGTCCACAACACCTCTGCTTTCATGGTTGGTGTGGACCCAAAAGCTGTTCGCAGATCTACTCTAGTTGCGGTGACGGTCGTAACTTGAGGGGCTGGTTAATGTTATCTGCTAGCTCAGATACATTAATAGCTAACTGGCTAGCGTTGGCCGGTTGAAACACTTGGCGTGAGACTAAAGCCTTCAAGCCCATGGTACCAAGCTGAATCCTCTTTTTGCACACTGTGCAAAAAGCCTCGTATACATTATTGTCCACTGGTTTTAACCAGTGACAAAATGATTCTTTCTCGTGCCACGCTTCATTACATTTACATTTCCCCATAATCCCAGCAAGAAATGGGAAGCAAGGAAACGCAAACAAATGTTAAAAAACAACATAACGGCGCAAGTTAAACTTTCTTGTTTTCTGCTGAGATTTGCCTTGATTTTTCACGCTTCTGCTTGGCTTGTTGCTGTGGTCTGTGTCAGTGCTGTAGCAATGTGATCGGACCCGGGGCGGAGCGGTAGCGGCAGCGTTGCGTTCTCAATGATTGGTTCCGCCACTCTTCATTTAGGCTACGTTATTTAGGCTTTTCAAAATAATAGTAGCCTAGTTGACAAATGAAACGTTTGAGGAGAATGCGATACGGAGAAGTTACTGCACAAATTTTAAGACCCAGATATCAAAATTCAAGACTTTTTCAAGTCTTTTTAAGGTATTATTTCCAAATTCATAAATTCAATGCTTTTAAGACTTTTTAAGACCCTGCGGGAACCCTGTAACTTCAAACTCAAAACCAGAGGTCTGCAGACGTCCTTCTTTTGTATTTTTCAGAAAAATGCTTAGTTTTCACTGAACCCACAGTCATATCGTATCGATATCGAGATATCTGGCATGAATATCGAGATATAAAATTTTGTCCATATCGTTCAGCCCTACCGTGGACAGGTCACCAGTCCATCACTGGGCCACATGGAGACAAACAACCATGCACGCTCACACTCACTCCCAGGGACGTTTTAGGGACACCAGTTAACCGAATATGCATGTTTTTGGGCAGTGGGAGGAAGGCGGAGAGAACCCAGAATCCACACAGAAAGGCCCCAGCCGGGAATCGAACCAGGAACCCTCTTGCTGTGAGGCGGCGTTGCTAATTATTCATTTATCCATATAACATAACTGATAACTGACAAATGATTGATGATAACATCTGTTACGACCCGGCTTTATCCAAATAAAGCTTTTCAAGCATTTGAAGTGCAACTAAAAGTGAGAAAAATAAACTTATGAACGGGGCTGCACTGTTTTGATCAATATTATTCACCGATTTTAAGGGGGCAAAATGGTTTTATTACACTTTTATGTATATTAAAAACACTGCTTTGATGTTTCTTTTTCACTGAAATAAAAGAAGCACCAAACGTATGATAAAATAAATCAACTGCTTTCATTTTTACATTGTTTTTAGATAATTAAAACAGCTGGAAAACAAATAAGGTGCTGGTTGATGCTGTTAGTGGCTCAACGGACAGAAATAGCAGCAAAAGAAGTAAAAGCTTTAAAGAGAAACATTTTAAGCAGGTTGCACCGTAAAGGAGCCTGAAAACTAAAGGATCTGGGAATGTCAAGCACTGATAGGGAGATTAAGGGCTTCATATGTAAGAAATATCTAACTTTAACAGGAATCCAACACACACACGGATACACAGATGTTGCTAAAGTTTTTACCTCTGAAGATTTCACTGCATCATCCAATGAAGTTTTAGTGTTTCATACAAATATCGACTCAGTATGAGATGCTACAGTCGTCGTCTAAGCACTTGTCTAAGTCTTACTAAATAATAAAAGGGACGGAAATTAGGAATCTAAGAAACAATCGCAAGCCATAGCAAACCAGACTTGTAGGTATCGGGGCAACAGTAGTCCAGTCACAAGGTTTTCCACAGTGAGTATTTCCTACAAGCAGCAGAGCCACCAAATATCTTTGAGAGGAACCTTCTACTTTCGCTGCTGGAAAACAGTTTCCACGCCTGAGACTGTGTTTTATTCACTGATTTTGTGGCATTAAATTCCTCTAAATGAACAGATGAATCACTCACACCTAACCTAACAATGAAGGGCTTAGTGTCAGGGAGGCCTTGAATGCAACACGTGTAGTTAAAACATCACCCAAGATGTCACTAGACAAGCATACACTGATAAATGACTCTCCCGGTTAGTTCCAGTGGACAGCATGAACAATTGCTGGTTACATTATCCCGACACAAAGAACAACTCACTGCTTAGCAGCTCTGTGGACAGAACACATGAATGCTTACTACAATGAGTTGGCCAAAGACTTAAATCCCACTCAAAACTTGAAGAACAAGCCCTTCATCAAACAGCGGCGCAGCTGAAAAGAGGCCGCCCGACCGCCTCAGCTCCTCCACAGATGATCCGGTTACAGCTCCACAGAACAACCAAAAAGGTCAGAGTTCAGACATCTACTGTATGCAAGGATCAAGTGAGAGTTATGACCTAAAGAATAACAGCATGTCAACACACAGAGACGTGTTCAATGACTGCTCCTGGTTCAACACGAATCCAAGGAAGCACACTTAGCCTGGCAGCCTGGCAGTTGGTTACGTCTTTAAAGGAAAACGATAAACAGTTTGGGCTCAAACTACTTTCTGTTCAAAGCAAACTCGTGAGTTAAATGATGTCGACTCACCTTCTGTAGGCTGGTTGGGTTGAGCTGTGTTTTATCGATGATCTTTATTGCAACCTGGGAGGAAACGACAGAAAAAGAAATGAATAAAATGGTTAAATAAAGAGTAAAGACATTAATTCCTTAAAACAGAACAAGACAACTGTTTGTTCACAATGATTTTCTTTATCATCAAAACAATCATGATCAGATGATAAAGTGCTAAAAAAAACGATCCTGCAGAGATAATAATAGAAATATTATAAATCAAGACTAAATTAAACAGAAAATCTCCACATTTAACAAAAGTTTTGGGTATTTTTTCCTTGAAAACAGACTTTGAACCGCAAAAATTTGTTAAAAACAAAAAAAAAAAATTTGCAAATAAAATTTTTAAAACCAATTAATTTGCTAAATGCATCAGGCCTCGTATCTATGATGAAGTTCAAAGTGCTCCGTTTTACAGCACGTAGAGAACACAGAGGTTACAATCTACTAAATAAACCAAGAAGGCTCTGTAAGAGGCTTAACAACATGCGGTGACCTGGACAGTGACTGTGTAAAGCTACTGCTGTAAACCGCGGATATATGACCGTCCTCTGCTTTATGTGGGCCCAACACAGCCGCTTTCACATGATCCCGCCGCACAAACTTTCTTGAGCCCGGAGACATCGACTCGTCTAATGTAGGTCAGAAGTTTTATGAGAAGAAAGACTTCAGTGTATCCAAACGCGCAGATATAAACCCACACCAAGGACAACCTTGACTGCCTCTCTTCAAAGGGTTGAAGGCCTCGACTCTGCCGCGGGGCTCCGTTTTGTTCCGACGCCCCCCCCCCCCAAAAAGCACCAGCTTTTACCCCGAGGGTGGATGCAACTCGTGAACATGTTTTCTGACGAGAATGAACTTTCACAGTTTCCTGTAACGCAGAAAGACGCCTTTAACTTACCTCTCTGCCGGTTAATATGTGCCGTGCCAGTTTGACTTTGGCGAAGTTGCCTTTGCCGATGGTTTTCAGCAGTCTGTAGTTGCCGATGTGAGGGTGCTCATCAGAGCACAAGGCGATGGAGTTTCGACATCTGGCACCAAGGGAGCGGCTTGACCAGCCCGTACCCTTCTCTGAGCGGCTGGCCGACAGGGAGGTATGCTGAGGAGAGCCAGACAGGTAAACCGTTACATATGACTCAACACCGCTTGTTATTTCTTCCGTGCTGAAGCCGATTTAACGGAAAAGTATGAAACTCAAAACCTGGTTTTACTCAAATGAATCACAAGACCCCCCCCCCCCCGTTGAAGATCAAATTTGTTTTAAAATATACTTATATAATGATTCTTAGAGAACATTTCTCGTGAGACAGTAAAACTTTGTTCCCATTCTTGCTTTCGGTGCCTTGATAAAAATCAATAAGAGCTGGAACGATTACTCGGTTATCTGAGAGAGGAAACAAATCTCTGGAAATGTTCATTTCCTATCTGTATCAGGAGTTAACACATTCATATAGAACATAAACGGGTGAATAAGAGGCACACTCTCCAAATGACTCGCCTCCCTTATATAATATCAACAGAGCGACCGACAAAAACCTTGTGACAATGACTGAGGTTCTGCAGTCATGTGGCGGCAGCCTGGTACCAAACTCCCAAAGTTGAAAAGCAAGAGTAACCAGGTCTATCTCTACTGACCCCTCAAGGTCTGCATTCCTCACATTCATGACTGAGTGCGAGGCCACATGTGGCTGGATGACGTTGGTATACCCTGATACGCTGCTGATAGGCACAACAAGCCTTTGATTTGAAACCAACACAACCAGGAGCCGAGCGTCCACTGTTATATAAATCAACGAGGCTCAATGAGATGAACTCCAGAGGATGGCATAACAACAAGCAGACAAATGACCCTGATTGAATATCTGCTTTTAATTTGTTCTGCTTCCTCCGAGCAGAAACAGAAATGTCCATCTGAGACAAACCGTCCTGAACTGCTCAGATGAAGTGGGGATGACATAAGAAACAAGGAAGTAAAATAGAACAGGAAGCAGTAGACTCTTCAGGCCTGTTTACCATGAAAGTGAACAGTATAATCTCAGACTTTTGTTATTAACCGTTGTTGTTGTTCTTGTGTACTCTCTTTAACAAGCATGGAACAATGACAATATTGGCAGTTGGTGGGGTTTAAACCACTTTCTGACATCTAAGACAGTTGTGTTAATCGTCACAATGAAAATCACCAGAACAAACTAGACTTTTCACCTTTTCCTGGACTTCACTGGTATCTGCGGGACGCATTTGGTCAAAATCATCGCAAGACTTTCAGAGATTTAAGGCCAGATTCGCTCGAACGCATCTCAGGCACCAACGTTCCTTGTTTACTTTGAATTCTGGGTCCGCTGCTTTGCTTTTCTATCGTGGACAGTTGAGAACAGTTCAACGGAGGCGCCAACCAATCGAGCCACCTGACTAATCATGCTTCTGATGGAACGACTCATTGTGGTTACAACTCAAAGCATCTGACCCGCCCGCCATGGAGCGTAAAACCACCGCGTCCTGAGGCGCTCACCGCCAAATTACAGGTCATTTTGAAACTGGGCTGGCATTGTTTTTATTGGACTAAATCCGCCAAAATAAAAGTCTAAACGTTTAAGAGTTTAAGTTTATCAATGTCAACACATTAAACTTTGTAGACTTTATGATACAGAAGGAAACTGTATGGCTGGTGAGTTGCATTAATAAGTAAATATACATGCAATGAATCACCTTTTATATACTGATGGTATATACTAAAATACACAAATACGGTGTAAAATCATGTGTAAAGCAAATAACAACCTATTTCCTGACCTAATTAGTGAATAAAAGATGGAACAGACTCGATTGATATCAACTCAAATAATGTTCCAGCATAATTCAGTTAAAAAAGTGGTTAAAAATTGTGGTTTTTATCCCAGTTTTAGTAATGAGGAAGGTTTCTGACCTGGTGTTAACACTATCTATATTCTTCATGTATCCCTTGCATCGATGTATGTATGTTTCTATAAATATATGTGCAAATATATGTAAATATAGGATAGAAGTTTAGGATATCAACAGGAAGACAAATAAAGCTCCTTAGTTATTAATTGATGATGGGTTGTGGAATTTAATCAGCTCATGCTTCTTCCTACTCCCTTTTTGAACGTGTTATTTAGTTTTTCCTTATGTTCTATGTTGTTTAATTAATTACTATATTCTTTTTAACATGTTCAAAGTAAATAAAACAAATTTTGTTTAAAATAACATGGTAAATATTGCTGTCAAACTGGTTTTAGATAAACTTACGAGGCTTGAGATAAAAACTGTAATGAGCACACAGTTCACCAGATTACCTTTCCTTTACCCATCCTCCACATTTATCCGCCTCATCCTGCGTCGACTCCCCCTCCCACCCGTCCATTTGATGACTAAGACAAAGTCTGATTGGCTGTCAGCACCTTCCGAGCCTTTCCCAGAATCCTGCGGGGCTCAAGGGGACTGAATCACTCCTCCTTTCGTACAGCTCTCCCTTTACATTTCTTCATCAAGTTTGGAAAGCAGAACGTTTCATTGCACTTTAAATACGAGTTAATAAATAAATAAATGCTCTGGCTTCCTGAAAATGTTCATAACAACCTAATTCGCATGTATCTGTCTGTCAGAAAAAGGCCGAAATTGGCCTAATTTTTAATATTTCATTGATCTCCATGAACTTGATCATATGTGTGAGCTTACAGATGAAGCCCTGTGAACAATTAAGCTACAAAGTAACCACCGCTGAAGCCTTTAAACATTCAAGGAAGGTCTTTGAGGATTTATTGAGGGGCATTTGCAGAACTACAGACACTCAGCAGCTGTGTTCCTCGTCTATATTATTCAGCCACCTTCATTTTCACCTCCTCCTCACCCTTCCCCCATTAATTCACCCCTTCCCCTCTCTCCCCTGGCTCATCCCATCCCCCAGACAAATCAATTTTCCTCCCTTCCCTCCATTCTCCTTCCCCTGCCTGGGCACACCCTCTCTTTTGTCTCCCGCTGCCATCTTCATTTTCAGCAAACTCACATATATTTGAGCTCAGTCTGCCCTCCATCACACCGATCCCATTGCAGCAGTCTATTGATTCACCCATTCCTGCCGATTACTATGCAGTTTCATTCAAAAGAAGGTGTGCGTGGCAGAGAAAGATGTGATGGGGTCTCTAATGCTCGCAGACCGGAGCAGCAGAGGTATTTGAATGGGTAGATGTGAGGTCAAAGCCCCTGCTCCCATTATTATAGATGTAATGTCACATTTGGTATAGAGGGTGGATGGTTAGGTGTGTTTAAACGAGCCACGATGCCCCACATCTTTACTCGCTCTGCTGTTCTTAAACTTTTAAACTGTTGGGGGAGTCACACCCAGGTTAAATCCATATAAAGTTACACCAATATAATCATTTCAAAATCAAATCAGTGTTAAAAGCTCAGCATTTGAACAGACTCTCCTCAAAGTCAGCACTTCTGTGTCATGTTTCAAGCTATTAGGAGGTGTTGGGAGTGTGTTTACTTGTGTTAAACCAGCATGAACAAAGTTTTGGGGTGAATCGTTCTACAATAACAAAGATGCATGGCTGTAGATTTAAACTTTATGTCATTGACAGGTGGCCTGAAGGTGGAAACGGTTAAAGAAAGAAATTAACAGCAAAAACAGACAGATTTTTGTTGTAAGACGGTTTAGAAGGAATTTAACTTCCTTGTGGCCAGCAGTGGAAAAGGTTTTGAATGTTTTTAATATATTTATTATAAAAACGGGGAGAACAAAGCGTATTAAATACATAATTTTGCTCCCTTCTTCAATTTAAATTAAAACAAACTCTAATGATGCACACCAGAGACATGGCGTAAACATCCTTTCTACAAGAACAAAAATGTGGTAACGAATATATGTGGCGGCACTACTGTGGAATGTCTGTTTGCATGTCTGGCATACGCAGCTTTTCTACAGTACAGCAACTATCTTCCATCTGTGCTGGTCTGTGTGGGCGTAAGCTGAATAAAATGCATATGAATGGAAACTCTCAAATCTAGTCAAGACAGCTCCTCTGCTGTGAATGTGCGCCTAGTTCGATTTAACAGGGGTCCACTAATCTTTTATGATTCAGATTTACTAAAACCAGAGCAGGGTTACCCCTTTTCCCCGTGTTAATGTCGGTAATATCGCCTTTTCTAGTGTGGGGCTCATGAATGACTTCCCATGCGAGCCAAGGTTAAATGCAATTGTCGTTTTCTGAGCTTCATAGTTGTGGTTTTAAATCGAGCTGGAGGGAAAGTCAGAGTGTGACGAACACAAAACGTGTTTCCAAACAATGAACCACGCCCTGAGAGAGACGGACGTAATGCAGATCTGAGTGCGTGTGTTGGTGTTGAGTAAAGACGGGATGCGTGACGTTGGTGCACAACAGAGGAATGGTGTAATCTTCCTCTATCCTGAACCTCTGCTAACACACACGCAGTGACCCATGGTGCCAAGCTAGTTTCTCTTCCTCTGTAGTTGCAGACTAGCGTGTCATTGACCCCGACACAAACCTCCTCTATTATACTTGACGACAGAAAAAAAAAAGGTATGTACACATTTATCTGAGTCATTTGCACAAATCTGTCCCGTTTCCTACGCTCTGACATCACTGCTCTTTGCACTGTTCTTACAGACAAAGAGAAAAATAAATCTGTAAAGCAAAGTTTGGTGATTGTGAACTGGGAGAGGTCACCGGATTAGATTTCTCATCAACAAGTCCCGACACAGTAGTCAAAGCACATTCGAAGGCCACTCTTCTGTGTAAAGAGTTCATTTTTTAAACACTCAAAAAGGAACAAAGATGGCAAACAGAGGGCATAAACCTGTAATTTTTGGGATATGTGCACCTACTAATCCCAAATCACTGAAAACAATAACAGAATGTTGCATGTATCACATCTGTGGGGGCAGCCTATGATACACCAGACATCTACAGTTTCACCTTACTGATTGATTCTCTACCATCAAAGACTAAAAAAAGCCAAAAAATATCTTTTCTATATTGAATATATCCAATATATGTCAGACGTTTGCTTCTATTAAGACTTCTCACGTCTCAACCATCCAGCAGGAGTGTGAGGAGCAAAAGGAAGTTGCGAGAACTTAACTTGCGTCGCTTCCTGTCGCAGCGATGACAGCAGACGTGTCACATGTCGCGCTGCAATGCTGGGCGAGCATTTCCTGGCAGGCCCCACGAGGAAAAAAAACACCGGCTCGCTCGCTCAACTGAAGAAGCCTCACTTTGTTTAGAGCATAAGTTCATTTAGAAGTGATGCCAAAGCAACAGATTTTTAACCAAAATATCCTCACCTCATTAAACTAAAAGACTGGGCTGCTTACCGACTTGGATCTCTCACACGTTCAGGATTGACCACTGGGAATCCACGATGACACTGGCTTATAAAAGACGGTTCAAATCGTTTTGTCGGAGCCACTTATTGCTTGTTTGTCAGGTGGAATTAGCGGGATTCATCCCGACTTCACCACAGGTCATGAAGCTTTGAGACACGTCAGATACGATACAGATGCAGCCATGGGGCCAAATAATCATACTTAGGTGGTTGTGCATTTCTTCCTGCTTGTTGCATCCTTGCACTAATATTTTGATACGAGCCATCGGATTCAGATCATCCAGGTAATTAGTCCAGAGCCTGGACTAAGTGGTCAGAGCTCTTTTGGGCAGCATGAGGGGAACGCACTCTCTATGGGGAAGGTGGTCATAATGTTATGGCTGAAAAATAAAAGCAACATACACCATCATGTAGCTCCACTATTGTTGATTTTGCTCACACATTTGAAAAGGGGAAGAGGTGCACACTCATCTAATCCCCCGCCTTCTCCGTGAGTCATCAGTTATTATTTCTTATTACATCAGTCAATTGTGCAGAATATATTCATCATAAATATAAATATATATATATATTTATATATAAAATAACAACTTTACATCCAAGTACCTCCAGTTTGTTTATTTAGATACTGGACTGTAACTAAATAGAGACACTCCCTCTTCTTTATACTGCTTTTTTCAACTCCACACACAGAAACACACAAAAAAAAATAAAAAGCTTTTCCTGGTCGCACGGCGCATTAAAAAATAACAAACTATCAAACTTCTAACTTCCTTCTTTTACATAAAAACAACTCTGAATATTTGCCGCTTGGAAAATTCACTCGATCTGCAAATGATCCAAATAACTCGTGTTGTAAATGAACCTAACAGAAGAATAAAAAAGTAAATGTAATATACTTTTGCAGTTAGTGCCCCAGAGGTATAAATTTGAAAGCTTTGTGCTTTTCCAATACTTGAAGAGACTTTACGCTTCATTGCTGACATGAACACCTTCGATTGTTGAGTCATCACCACAATGTTTACTTTACTTTCTGCTGTAATAGCGTGACGAATACTTCATGCTATTTGGATAAAAACAGACTTTTTGGGGGGGAATAAATGACAATGAAAAGCTTTTAAAGAACCTACTTCCTTTCAGTGGGGGTGCAATTGACACAGTCATAAGCATTGCGCCTAAATCTGAAGTGCTGGAAATTGAGCAACACAGTAGTGCGTCTTCCTCCGTGACTTCTGAAGCTGCTTCTGCTTTTTATGAGAGAAAATGTGACGACCGCTAAAAGCAACTCAGCAGCCGACAGACATTCTTTGGCTTCTGCCACTCACTGAAATTCCTACCGATAACCATTAGTCAAACCAGTTTGGCTGTACAGTTTCTCTCTGACATGGACTGTATGTACTGTATTTGTCCCACGGGCAGGAGGAATTTTGTTTTTCCTGGAAGTGCAATTATAACATTCTGCCGCATGAGCCACATTTAGGAAATCAAGGAGTAGCCTAATTTAATTCACTTGATTTCTTAGGCCCATTGATCAAGTCAAAGGTTTCTCTTGTCTCACCCTGTTAAAGGTTGTTATTAAGGATTAATCTGCTGCACAGGTGGAAGAGCATTCCTTTTAAAAAGACATATTCAGGTGATATCTTCTAAAACAGCAAAGAAAAACCCCACAAATGAATGCTCCTTTGGCTGGGTCCATTAGTCATCATGTTAAAATACCTTGGATGGGATTCAAGAAGAGACAAACCATCTGGGTTTTCTTTGGCTCGGTTGGGGAACAGGGTGAGTAAGATCCAATTATTACTGCCAACTTGAGCCAGACAGCTCCAACTAGAAGAGGGCGACTTCCCAACAGTGCAGGTTAAAGGCAGCCTCCCTCATCCAGTCTGGCATTATCTGGTTCCAGTATGCAAAATGCCGCTGGATTCCTCAGTCTCAGGCCATTGCACGGCTTTCTGCTCGCCTCTGGAGTTCTGCCACATTACTCAGCGTATCGTTCCCCACATGGCTGTAATGATCTGAGGAGGCTGAGTAAGGGTCAGATTTATTCTGTTTGGATCAACAAGTGCTGAGTCACTGCCCGGCTAGACCTCCGCTTCAGTCACTGCTTCTACATGCACGGATTTTTCTCTCCCTGTGATGATGTGTTTCAGATTCAGATTGTTTGTTTATACCAGAGATACTCATTGCGCGGCTCCTCAAGCTTTAATTGGTGGCTCGCACTCGCATAGTAGCTTATAACAATATGGTAACAATAAAAAAAAATTCAAATAACACACAGTGAATACTGCACAGTATTAAGTATTTTTATTAAGTATTAATTAAGGCTAAATGGTGTTTCCTAAAGGGGGCTCTGTTAAACCTGGCAACGCAGCCCGCTCAAACCACCGTCACACTTGACCGCAGCGCACGCTAGCTCCTTTAGCCAGCGCGAGATGCAGGCACAATGGATCGGTTTTTAATTAAAAAAGAGCAAAAATCAGTACAAAAACCATGCTCATCCTGAATGTCTCACTATGATTACAACAACCAACTACAAATACAACATGAAGAAAGTCAAGGACATGCACGCCAGCTTCCGCTCATCCCAGTATTAAGGTAAATATGGTCTTAATTGAAAATGTATTGGCTGTGTTGTTTCTTTTTTTGTGGGGTGTTTTATATGTAGAAATGCATATTTGCAAAAGGGGACTTTAGTATGTTGTCGTAAAAGTGGCTCTTCCCTTGATTTTGCTCTGCCAATGTGGCTCTTGTGAAAAAAAATAGTGAGTATCACTGGTTTATACGGTGCAAATCCACAACAAAAGTCATCTCAGGGCTCTCAGTTTCATGCAAAAGTTACACACAATTTTCTTTTATAAATGTAAACTAAACCGGAAACGACCACAACAACGTGAGGTTGTGTTTTTTTCCCCCCACAAATAAGAAATAAAATCTCATTTAAGAGCATCACCTTTTCTGTGAAAACAGTGAAATCTGAATCGGGAAGTGCGTTTGTAAAACACTGATCATTATAAATGATAACTTTACGGAATGGCTTCGAAAACTAGAGTGGTTTAAAGTATTTGTTTTTTTAAAATAAACTACCAACTCTGCTTATAATGCCCCCCCCAAAAAAAAAAGCACGAACAGGTACATGAAGTGCTGTGAAAATAACATCCTGAGAGCCTCTGTGTTTTCTGCTGAACACGATTAAATTACAAGCTCCTGGTTTTCAGCAGCTAATGGGACACAAACGGCGGGCTGCAACATTTCTTCTGCCTGACAGCATCCATAGCAAACACCGTCTTATGTACTGAGAACCACACTAATTGTCCACATTGTCCCTCGTGCTACAGGATGTTAAAAGAAGTTAATGCATCAAAAAAAAAGGTGTAAATAAGATCATAAATGGAGATGAGCTTTGTACAGAAACTGACATGAGGTTCACACATGCTAAGAGGAAGCACAGATATTGTATCAGCACGGGTCAAACTGCACCAGCTCAGGCCTGAGGAGAGGCACTGAGGGCAGTAAGCCGACACCTGAGAGCCTGAGAAGAGGGACGGTTCAGTACACAATGACCACAACGGACCGACTGTGCGCTCCGCCCGTGAGCATGTGAGAGTCCTTTATGCCCGTCTGCTGGCTCGTTTTTGTAATTGTGCGTACTGAACGGTGTCATTCTCACATGGTAGCTTGATCTCCAGAAAACGCCACCTGTTCAGCAGTCGCTGACCAACCTCTTAGCTTGAATTACACAACGGGCAGGCAGGTGGGCGACAAGTGTTAACAAAGAGCGACGACAGTTACATTTCCACTTTGTGCCTGTGACCGTAAGTATGGCGTAAAAATGGCACAAACGCTTTGGCAGCGTTTGTAGCCAAGGATCCAATAACCTATTTATCATAGAAAACTGTGAGTTTCAGAGACTTATGTGACTGCTTCTAATCGTGCGTGGTAACATTCTGCACATAGAAGACATTTAGAGTCATCATCAAATCATGAGAGCAGCAAAGATTTGGAAACTCAAAAAAAAAAAATGCAAGAAATGGAATATATGTCACTTCACGACAGTCACCATTTTAAATCAAACTTCCTCCGGTGGCTGAATCTGTGTCTCAGTGCACGTGAAAAGAAAAGAGCGCCATCGGCGGCTTCTCAAACTTCATCCACAGGAAGAAGATGCCATTTGGAAAAACGAAAAATCCCAAAACAACAGACAGAAAGTAACTTGGACGAGTAATGCCAATCTAAAGCCCTATTCGGACGGGACTAGTTCAATGGGGGGACGTATGGTAATGTTGGTTAACCAGACGACGCCAGGGAGAAGAAATGACCAATTCGGACGGGACAAGAAATCCCTGTAATATTCATCTAACATGGGAGGAGTTTTCTTGAATATAAAGCATTCTGCTCCACAATTATTGTATACAAACGCAGAAGACTTTTTTGTTTGTTTACCTGAATGATAAGTATTACTAAAACGTATTGTACAGTATAACAGAACAGAAGATTTATTCATTTTTGACCTTAATGTACAGTACTGTTCACCAAAAGTTTTGCTCAGGATACTTATTTTACCTGAATGTAAAGTATAGTTTAAAAAAAGGATTGCACAACCAAACTTAAAGGGACACTATGTAATTTCTTCCCCCATCTAGTGGTGCAATTTTATTTTGCAAAGTTGAATGAATTTGCTCTCTAGCGCCTCACGTTTTCAAATGTGCGCTGCAACTTCTTGAACTACGGCAAGCGGAATGTGTCAAGATTCAAGAAGCTATAGCTTCAGACTCAATGTCCATACAAACAAAAAGAAATCAAGACACACAGTACAAAGGATTATATAACACACATACAACAACACTATGAATACAGATGACAGATAACATGTCAGATAACATAACATCTCCTTTGGTGTGGAAGCAATGCAACTAGTCATATTCCGGGAGTTACCGGAAGTGACGTCGACGCAGCCTTAGCATTAGCCTGCGTTAGCAATAGGAGCATTAGCAGCGGTAAATAAACTCCCGGTAAACTTACAAACTTTCTAATGCCTCGTTTTGTGAGTTAAGAGCCTATGTGTACTACGGCAGAAGTTTGGTAACAATCAGTGCATTATTAGTGGGATCATTTACGAGATAAAATCTATTTAGCATTTTTTTTTTTTTTAAACTTTATTAGTAAATCAACAAAATAACAGTTTACAAATGTGAGCATAACGCCAAAAAGAAGATATCCAGGGGGAGCATAGGAATAATAATAATAATAATAATAATAATAAGAAGAAGAAGAAGATGATGCACTTACAAAAAGAAAGCTAATGAACACAAAGACATATGTGCCAAGGAATAAAATCTATTTAGCATTAGCGGCTGTAATAAGCCATTTGGCGGAAATGACGTCACAATGACGTCATTTCTGCTTGTAGGCCTGGTGGGGAAATCGCGATTCGAAGTGCTTTATGTCCCTCTCGGCACTTCGTCATTTTTCATAGAGCGGAAGGACATGGCAGCCTCCATAGAGCTTACCTGCTCTATGTAGATACAGACAAGTTATTCTTCACTCAGGAGGATAAGTGAGATTTTTGACAGAGATCATTTTACACCAATGAGGACTAACTTATGAATGAATATGTTGATTTGAGCTAATAAATGACTTAATTTATTACATAGTGTCCCTTTAAGTGTCATTTTTTTATTTTACACCTAATTGTTTCTCTCTTTAAAAGGATGTGACTATATATTCCGTACTTATTACCGAAGGTCGCATTCGCACGGGATTAGTATTACCTATGGTAGATACTCCGGACCGTTTCACAGGAGGTAGAATTCTCGGCAAAGTTTACCGACATACTCCGCTATCTTTACTGACGGACGGGACTAGATTTCCCGGTTATTATTACTTTACCCCAGGTCCCCCCATTAAACTAGTCCCGTCCGAATAGGGCTTAAGAGGGGAAGTAAATCCTAAAAATGATCCTGGAAAACCTCCCAGTGATATGCTCTTGAGCAACACATTTACAGGAAGACCTGGTAAGCTTTTGAGCTCTTTTCCCGATGCTGCCCAGCTCTACATTCACACTTTCATCCTTTCTCAGCTGAATCACCTCCACTAACTATCACAACTAAATCTGTGAGCTCAGTGACTCGTTCCGTTTCGCTTCATGCTTAAACAGGACGAACAGACGTAAACTATATACTTTATACCAGACATCTGCATATAACTGTCCCACTTCTGTGACCTTTGGGCCACCGTTGCACTCATGACACACATTTCAGTTACACATTATCATGGCGTTGCGACAAATATAGGTTACCTAATAGCAGCCTGCCTGCTTTTGTACCGATCATGTATGGTTCAGCTGGCCTCAGCAGGCCAGATGATTAAAAGCCTGGAGCTCTCCATGTCTGTATCTGGTGTTTTTCTGGGTGAAACGAATGCCAGCGAGGGCATCAGACCTCATGCCAGCTTTTGGGGAACATGTCAGGACAACAGCTTCATGAATCTTTCTGTTGTCCAGGGAACACAAAAGCCCTGCTCTGCCCTGCAGCCGCAAACAGAAAGCAGACATGTTGGCCTTTTTAGAAAGAACACACAGCCGAACATGTGTCCACAAGCACTCACCCACACCCACTATATGACTTCCTTTTCTCCCTCACACTTACACAAAACCTCAAACCTAGTCCAAAGCTCAATCGTTTGCCCATTTCCACAGTTTAACCTGTTTCCTGCACGTTTAAGGATATCTTTCATTAAGTTTTTAACTGAACTCTACACTGGAACGCTACAAAGTGCCTTAACATGAAAGGTTTTCCTCACGCTGGAGTCCTCCAAGAACAATTATTGGAAGTTATTTAGGAGAACATAGAAGAAAAAGCAAAGAAAAATGAAAGCTCGAGTGTATATAAGCGCAGTCTCATCACAGATGCAGGTTTGGCTGGTCAGGTAAAGTCCTCTGCATTTGGAGACAAAACAGAGGAAAAAACCCAGGAAGAGATGAGAAGTTAATTGAATTATTTTGCGATGAAACAAGAATTAAAGATGAGGAATAGGAAGCACCAGGACTGATACGGCTATAACCAAGTTCTCATGATCATGAGAGTCCATCAGAGCGATGATTGTGAGTCTTTTTAGCCCCAACCATGATTGTGTTCCAACAATACCCAAGTAGTGTTGATGTCTAACCCTTACTGGCCATTAATCCCTTGTTCATACCAACTTCATCCAAATCAGGGTCACATGGGGGGGGGGGGGCTCCACCCCATCACAGGACCATAACAGAGTGCTTAAAGCCAACTGGAAAGCAACAAAAGTTGCTGTCAAATCTTTTAAACAAAATACTTGAGTGACGTTTGCTCTGATGTGAAAATGCTCATTTGATACCGCTGGTAAGGGGGCGACTTTGCCTTTCCATGATGCCTTTATTGGTCATATTTAAGGCTATGAACAAACAACACGTCCTCATGGCAGTGCTTATAAACAGCAGGTCGCTTTCTGCACTTTACGTGTCGTTTATATGCATTTTAAGCTGTCTTAACATGTCAAAAGGTCAGGCTACATTATTGCCGAGGGTCTCCTCCTATCACACTACATACCATAATACTACTACTGTTAAAAAGTTCAGGTTAGGGTGAAAGTACGGAGCAGGAAGTCACTTTGTTGAAATACGGATTATGAAATGACATGCAAATATACAAGAAATCATTGTAACAACACGCCAAATGGGTTGGCGTGCTATAACAATATCTTTTCATGAGACAAGCTAGCTTGTTGCTAGCTAGCTTGTGCAACTAACAAAAACAAGCTATAAACAACAGGCCACAAACAAGTCAATACCTTACTTCTGTAGCCAGACAGATGTTGCATTTTCCCAACTTTTTTATTAAAGGGTAAAACCGATGCAGGGTGAGACCTGAACAACAGAGTAGAGTTGACAGAGGGAACAGAGTACAAGTATGCAAATTGGGGACCCGTGTGTGAAAATACTGGCTGTCATGTCATGAGAGCTGTGACTGAATAATAACTCAATGCAGTGATAACGATCTCAGAAGATGACAAAGCCGCAGGAGGGTGAATATCACAGGCCGAGTTGTGCAACGGTGTTCTTGATATGGTTGTTAAACAGAGCAACTTAGAACTAGACTCACTTTTTGAGTTGGATATAAAATAAAACACACATGCGACTATATGCAGAAACAATCATATATCCCATCTATGTACTCTAACAGCTTTTCCTCGGATAGCTTTTATGTTTTATGATAGATTAAACCAGACTATGAGCTTAATGTGGGAGAAGTTTTATCATAAAGTGCATTTTCAAACTGATTGGTGTCTGAAATTGTTCTTAGATGGCTCTGAAACAGTCGGCCGTATCAGCACCTATTTCCTCTTTAAAGTCAAAACCCCTCTTTAGTTGAGGTAACACCTAGAGTTTGAAAGCAACAGCCAGCTGTAAGTGTACTGAGAGCAAATGACTGTGCATGTGAGGGTTTGTTAAAACAGATAAAGATGGGTGAGGAAGGGTGGGGGGGGTGAGAGAAGGAGGAGAAATTATGGAGAGGTGGGGATATGGAGGACCGCCTTTGTTGCCACGGTGAGGTTACTGTCAAGTGTGGCTTGCGCTTGACGGAGGAAACCGATGTTTCTGCTGCCTAGCTTCCAGATAAAATGTTTATTTCCTGCACCGTTTTGATAAAAATGTCCTTTCGTAACAGCTTTCATGCAAAAAAAATGTTCCGCGGGGGGAGAAAACTTGTGTTTATATGTCTGGTAACAAAAAATGGCATTTAAATTGTCCTATTGGTGAAGATCATCAGAAAACTGACTTTTCCAGCTCTAAATCATGAGAAAATATGATAAAGATTAAATTACATCAGGAACTTAGAATGCTTAAGATGCTCTGTTACTATTCTTGTAGCTATGAAATGTGGATAAAGGGTCCAATAGTGGCTTGTGCACATTCAAAAACTCCAGTTATTACTTGTTATTGGTTGAGTAGGTTCCAGCTAAATATACCCACAATTGTTTTAGGTATAACTTTGGGTGTGGCCTGAGAAAAAGTGTTCAAACTAGCCACAACAGGGTACTGTACATGTCAAAATATGCTTCCCACTAAGGGCAACAGGCAATATAAACACCTAAGTGCAACAATCCAGGAGTCAGACGCAAAGTTAGAGAAGGCAGGCTAATAGGAGGTGGAGCTCCTTCCCATGAATGGCTTTCATCTACTGTCCCTGACGCTCAAGATTTACATTAAAGCGTCACACCGGGATCGCAATCCTTTGGTTCAAATATTGCACAGCAAAGTCAATGCAGCAAAAAGACGACGTGAACGCAAAGAAAAGCAGTTACTGGAGGATAAATAGAATGAGAAATGATGTTCACAACACCTAAAACAGCAGCAGACACACAATGGCCGAGGTAGTGATGACATACCCTTAAAATAACCTTTACACTCCATAGGGAAGTACTGTGTATTTAGGCAGCTGCTGGCTGGTGATTTCTAAGGAAGTAGCTCATTGTTACAGCCTCACATTCAAAGGGACAGAGGGATATTTTAGGCTGCTACGGTTGGCGTAAGCTAGGTGTCCTTGAGATAAAGGCGGGGATACTTTCTACAGCTGCACCTCCGATGTCAGTCTGCTGTGAGAGGACATCGAGCAACAAAACAAGAAGAAAAGGAAAAGAAGTCTGTCCAGTCTACCAAAAGCACAGATGCTGCCACAGAAAAACAGCAGCCGGACAAACCTGGCTAGCCTGACACAGCAGATTTTGCATTACTGTGCAGCTGCCTGAGCCGAGCTGTCTGTTGCAGGTTGATTAAAGCAGAAGGACGGATCAGATGGTGGAACAGGCCGGCAAAGAAGGTGTGGATGATGACAGCAAGGTGATTAAGGAGGGATGGAGATGAGGCATGGTGGTTTGGGTGTGGAATGGCTGGGTGGCCTTGCCTTGGGTGCATTAATTATTGATCAACTGGGGGAAGACAAACATGCTAAATGAATTCTCATGTAGAAGAAGAGGGTGGAAGGTGAGAGTGTAGGTTTTCTGGGAGGGGGCAACTTATTGATTAGAAATTTGCATTGTGCCTCAGTGGGTAATCGGTATAACACAAATGACCCTGTACCCAATCATCTGCCTTCTGCCTCCCATTTCAGTCTCCATCCTCTCCTCTCAAGGCTATTCAATAGCAACCTGTCCCAAATGGGGAGGGGGGGGAATTAGCGCGTTTTGCTTGATTGCAGCTGCAATGGCAGACCAATCTTAGGGCCTCATGGCTGAGGGTGAACACCATTAAAGGCTAATTCTAGCTTAAACTTTGCGGCAGAAAGGTGATAAACATGACCCGTGTGTTTTAATTTACTTACATGGTCCGGATTCCTCTCGTGCCCAGGCAGTGCCGTGCGTAAAGACATTTTCGTCCCTGAGTGTGAGTCGCCGTCGAGGAATTGGCAAAGGGGTTGTGTTAAATTGATTTAATAAAGAGGAAAAAAGAAAAATCCTGGCTCTTTGTCCCACCAGGCCCAGTGTGTGAAGGTAAAAAACCTTCTCAAACAATCCTCATTGTCACAGTCCGTGTGATCCAGCTTAGATAATTGAAAACAAACTGGTTAGCTACAACCATATCATGTCTGTCTGTCTGTTTTTGTTGTTGTTACTCCAACCCCTTCTCTTCTGAGGAAACAAAACTAACAGTTCAGACTCTGAATCCCCCCCCCCAACTTAGCTTTTCACTTTCCCCTCAGTCCCTGCCGGGCGCTACCGTCTCATTTCAGTTGGCGCCGGATGGATCGTGAAAACGGGGGGGAAAAAAAAAATCCTCACCGGCTATCACCGGTTTACTTCCAGCTGTATCACCGTCAGGTGAAAAAGCCAAGAAAACAAAAACATTGAGGTAAACATGGAGAGCTATAAGAAAGGAAACACAGTGGGCTCTGTGTGCCTCCGAGCACCAGGAGAAAGGGGGAGTTTCTGTGTTCCTGTTAGCTAGCTAAAGGGGACATTTTCGGATTACTAAAGTCAAACCGGCCGCTCCCATAAAGGAAGAGTCACTTAAAAAAAAAAAAGCTGCGACAGCATTTCTGTTTGCCGGAGGAGGACAGACACGGCCTCAGAAAAAAATAAATCAATGACCAGCTGCAGTTGTATTAAAGAAAGCGGCGGATGTGCCGCCTCCCAATCCAGGCGGCGCTTCTTCTCAGTCCAGTCCGCCTTCGGCTCCTCGCGTTCGGTCTGGCAGCGAGCGGCGTCGCGGTGAATGAGAAGAAGTCGCCGGCGTCGGAACTCGAAAACGTCCTCCTTCCCGTGCTAGACACATAGCACTTGTTTTCTTTAGTCAAAGACGACAGAAAACGGGATCTCCCCCCCCTTCTCCACCTCCCGAGAAACACGGTGACAAGAGAAAGAGGGAGGGACGTCAGCGGCCGCGCGTGCACCCACACACACGCGCGCGCGCCTCTCTGTTCAGTCAAGCCTCGTTCACATCAATGATTTGTTTATTATCTTCATTTTACTCCTAAATTAGATGTCCTAGAAGACAAAACAGTCTTCAAGACACAATTCAAATTAATTCATTATACTTTATTATTTCCCAAAGCGAAAACTATGTTGCTGCAGCATAAATCGTGATAAAGAAATATGCTATTGTTACAGATATGTGACAAAAAATAAAAACAAATATAAAAAAAAATCAGCTGACAACATTTAGAAAGTTGAAGTGTAGCAGAGAGTTGGGGTTGAAATTTTCTGACATACCATGAATGAATTTGTGCGAGGCAACCAAGCTGATGAGTGGGCAGGTGAGCTCTCTCAGTAAACAACATGGACAGAAACTCACAGCCAATAGTTTGACATTTAGAGCGTAGAGACGCTCCTTTTCAGTGAAACGTCCAGGATCTGTTGTTAACAAACACTGAAATCCTTCGTCTTTTCTGTTACCACTCTGTCTGAAGTCTCTGTCCGCCGATACACTCTAAAAGCCGAGTAGAGAGGTGTTGGCGTTGTTTCTGCAGTGATTGCTCTTTGGAAAAAGAATGTTTCCTGCCTAATAGTCCTGCTGCATCCTCATCAGGGCTCCAAGCTCATTCCTTTTTATCTGTCAGCGATCTCACATTTCCCATGACAGTCAAGGGAAGAAATCAGTTAAACTTCTTCCTCTTTTCTCTCCATTCTGTTCGTGCTCTGCATTCTTGACATCTCCTCTTCAACTCATCTGGATTTAGAGTCTTATTCCAGGCATTTCATGAGCTTTAGAAGGCCCCATCAACAGTCACATCCACAAGACACGCGTGGTCAATAAATTAAAAGAATAGAAATAACGCACAAGTTGCATTAAATGCAACAAATTCAGCCTTTTATTGACATTTTCTCTTGTGTAATTGGTATTTTTGACTGAAATCGATCCAAGATACTAACCTACAACGGTTTACCTCTTACAAAGTTACAGATTTTGTGTTAAACAAGACACCATATTTCCAACAGTATCAGAAGATCATCAACCAACCCTTCCCCCATGTCTTTAAAAGCACAATTACTCCATTCATAAGGAGGTGCAGTGGTGTGTGACGCAGAGACATTTATGGTATCAGACATTAGTTGGGGCCTCTAACATGGAAGTATGCTGCTTCCTCATCTGTGTTTGTGGGCTCAGGATTACAATTAATGAACACTTATTGACAGTTTAAAGGAGTATTGTTGTAAAAATTCACAATGAAGTATTGTTTACCACACATTTTAACCCTCTTGTAATTATCATTATTCATTTAAAAAGGAAGCAAACAGCCAACAAAAAAGTAGGATTTACATAGTACTGTGAAAAAGTCTTGAGCAACCCCTCATCTCTTTATATATTCCCAAGAAAGGAGGAAATAGGTGCAGTGATTTATTGAAACATGTGCAAACATGAATGTAAAGACAGTCTATAAGACCAAAACAGAGTTAGTACAATTCTAACGAGCTTGAAAGTGAATATTTGGTCTGAGCTTCTTTATCCTCCAACTCCAGCTCTTCTTTGGATGTGGGCTGCCTTTTGTTCCGTTCTCTGCCAACATGATCCCACACTGCTTCAGTAATGTTGAGCTCCGGGCTCTGGGGAGGATGCATCCCTCCATCAGACCTGCTGCCACTGATTTTCAGCCCACTTCTTGTGTCCTTTGGCACAGCTCAGCCTTTTCTCCCTGTTTCCCTTCCTTAAGAACGGCTTCCTGACAGCCACCCTTCCATGGAGCCCATTTCTGATGAGGCTTGGGCCAACAGCAGATGGATCAGCTGAAGGTCCAGATGCATCTCTCAGCTCCTGTGTCAGGTCTTTGCTGGATGTTTTCCTCTTTCTTAAGGACATCACTTTCAGATCCTGTTCATCTGCTGTAGATAGTTCTTTAGGTCTGACACTTCTTCTTCTGTCCTCTACTTGTCCAGTTTCCTCAAATGTTTTAAGGACACGCTGCACACCATGCTGAGATATGCCAAGTTTTCAGCTAACAGCTCTTTGGGAATCACCTTGCTGCTGCAGAAATCCTGTTTTCTGTCTGTCACACTGTGTTATCTTTGCTGTTTTTCATAGAGGAAACTAAAGAAATGAACAAATGATGTGTCTGTGTGACAGACTGCTGGTAACAAAGTGCCTAAAGATACAATTTAAAACAGGTTCTTTGCTAAGTTGTCTGTTATGTGTCGACACTACACTGGTTCATCCCTTGAGTTAGGAGCCTTATTAAAGCTTTAATGATTCATAGTCAGGAAGAAGGACTGGACTGAAAATTAGTGAAAAAGCAGCAAATGTTCAAAGAAAAACTTTGAAAGACCTTCAGAAAGCCTGAAGAACTATTGCTCAAGATCACTTTAAAAGATAACAAGAAAGTCTGGCTGCTTGGAAGGAAAATGCAGAAATCAGGGCTGGATCAGGACTTTTGAGCGGTATCTGGCTTGCTTCAGTGTGTGTTTAAGCACAAAACCAGCACATCTACAAGAGGAGGCTGAGCCAAAATCTGCTTGTAATATATAAATCAACAAATAAATAGATTAAGCTTAAAAACAAGCTCTCTAAAACCGGATTTAAAATTTTCTTAAATTGCACAGAACTAGAGGGAAACCGTTTTTATTATTTTGAATGTACATGTTATGAATATTCACCGTGCAGCAAAATGGGAACCCAGAGCTACAATCTGCTTATTGCACAATCTACCCCTCCTATAAACCTAAACACGGTTGTTCCTGCATCAAATTATTGTATTTCTAGTTTAAAAGACTCCCTGGCTTTGAATTGCACTGCAGCACAACTTTATATTACTTTTTTATGAGCTTTGTATTACTCTTTTATGGTTGAAACGTAATACTTTATCAGATCCTTAATGACTATATGCTTATTAAGACGCATTCTGGTGCTAACTCTGAATAAACCAGAACATCTACAATCTAAACAGTGTGCAAATAATTAGCCTGCACATCTTCCTGCTTCTGCCTCTTTCTCTGTGTGTTTATTTGTGCATATTTAATGTCGAGGGTGAAGTTGTTTCAACAGTGAAAACTGAGCTGTGGAATCATTTTTGAGCGAGCTTCTTCACAAATAAGAAGCTAAAGAAAGTTTTGGAAGAAGACATACGCAGAAGTGTGGCAGAACTGAACTGCAATTCAAAGATTGAATATAAAAATTTACGTTTTTATGTATATTCAGGATCTAATGAAGTTAGTCGAGGATAAGAATATTGGTTTAGGATGTTTGAAGCTTAGTAGCCCTGTTGGTTTCTGGGGTTTGTTAAGTCTTCAAAGTTCAAGGAGTCTTTACATGGCTGAAGTAAACACAAGACTTACCTGGACCGATCTGGACCTGTTGGAGCGAACCCAGGGCCTCATCCTTCCCTTACAGTCTTATTTCCAAGTTATGACCGAGATCCTCAGTGACCTGAATCCCCGCAGACTGGGCGACTGATACCAGCAGATTTACTGTCATCAGTCAGAGAAAGGCATCTGCCAGCAGAGCAGAGTGCTGCTGTTGGAAGAGCAGGAGGATCGATGCTGGAAAGATCAAGCAGAGCAGCGGTCCATAATTCCACAGACTGCAGAGCCTGTACTGAACACAGTGAACAAAGAGTGCATCAGCATCGATAGCATCTCAGTTTAGTCAGCTGTGCATAAGCCAATTAGAGCCAAAAAAATGCTGGATGTGGAACTGTCGATACATCTAATGGGCTATGGAAAAGTAAGGGTGGTGATGGGCGAGTCTGTCGCTGTTGTTCTCTACATTTGGGGGTTGATGTGTGCATGTAACAGCTAGTGATTTGTGCCGCTTCTGAGCACGTCAGCAGGAATCGATCCAAGCATGGACCAGGCTGACCCGAAAGAATCAACGGATAAACAAGCATGTGTTTATGATCCTCATCAAGATTTTAAATTCTGATGACATGTTACCGGGTTAAAGAGAACAAAAAAAAAAACAGGAACAGACACTTAAAACAGCAAAAACCGTCCCAAAGAGTCCAAACAAATACCGTATGCACACAAAAAAGATGAGTTTTAACAAACTTAACTTAAACTCTGCTGTAAAGCATCATCACTTTTAAAAAAACAATAAAGCAATTCAAACTTTTGGTAAAATTTCACCAGTTAAAAAGTAAATCAGAAAAGCCTCATCAGTTATCTCAAAGCACGAACCCTGGATTTAAAGTCATACAGAATGGTTACTTCCCCCCAAAAAGGTGAGCTGAAGAACAGTGATCCTTTGTCAGAAATAGAGACATCTTCCCAACTGAGAAGATGCAAAAGTTGACCAAATCAAAGACACTCTACACATCACTTTAGCTGGTTGTAATGGCCGCCGTCTCTGCCAATCCCCAACACTTCCTCCAACAATGCCCTGAACTGTAATCTGGGAAGGATTACAGCCAGCCTGACCTACTGTACAGCTCTGCGTCTCCAGCCAGGCAGCTAAATGTGCACGCTGACGTCATTCATGGGGATTTAAGCATAAACTTTAAATAAAAAAGGGAAAAAAGTGTTCAAAGCAGGGATTTTTCTTACTAAATGACCAGCTTTATGTGGTGAAACAGCTGTTTTTGTCTGCAAAATGTGAGAGAAAGCTGACTTAATCGAACCAATGAAGACATGTTTGGAAATCTTCGAGGTGGAAACAAACACCAGAAAGTTGCAGCCCCGAAAGTAATGAACAGAATAGAAGACTCTCAGGGAAAAATGAAAGATTATCCTCCAGAAAAAGCCAGCAAAAGATACAAAATGAGCTTTTAAACTCGACCACAGTTCTGAGGTGAAGTTACTGAGCTGGACCCCAGCTATTATAAGAGCTTAGCTCCATCTGTTGGTGCAGAGCTGACGGTGTTGCTGTGGTAAACACACGTGGCTGTTATTGAACCAGGCAGCGTAAAGCCAACTTTAAGAGGAAGAAGTCAGTCTGTTAACATACTGCAGTGTATAGGTTTTCTGCATATTTAAAGCAAAGCCAAACAGCTATCACCAAATATGCACAGAACTTGAATAACTATTTGTTTCTATGTCTAAATCCAAATAATATTCAATGACCATCATCTTACTAGATGAAGCTTAATGACAGAACTTCATGATGAGCCTGCAGCCGCCTCGCTTACAGGCTGTGATCAAACACGATCCGGCTTGTCATTTTGTTTTCATCGTGGCAGGATTCTCCGCACAGATTTTTACAGATCACAAGTCTTTGGAACAAACATCTCTGGAGTTTATTCAACAGAAAATGGTACTTTGTTATAAGTAGTAGTGGTAGGGATGATAGAGGGACTCTCTCATGTTAAACTGAGGTTTGGGGTTTTATAATCAGGCCAATAATCATGACCAGATTAAAGAAGAAGACGTCTCCAAAATGTGTGTGTGAGACTAAATCATCAGTACAATGAGTCGTACAACAAGGGGAAACTATGTTGTTATAAACCCATTCATTATGAACAGGTGTGGACACCTGCAGAACCCTCCATAACTCGCGTCTCTGAGTTCCCCCTCTGCTCCTCGGTGTAAAAAAATCTAAATCAATCAACTCAGGCATGAAGAAAGTGCACATTCCAGACTTTAATTTGAAGTCATTCTCATACATTTCAGTCCCACCGGGTAGAAATTACAACACTTTTTATACACAGTCCCCTTCATTTCAGGGCTCCTTGATGTTCGGGACAAAGTAATGGTGGGTGCATTAAAGCGGGATGTTTGGGATCATCGTCTTGTTGCAGGATGAAGCTCCGTCCAATGAGTTTGGAGGCGTTTTCTGGAACTGGAGTGGATCAGATGTTTCAGCTCACGATCCAGCTGTGCAGATCAATCATCAATGAAGACAAAGAAGAGCCTGGGTAGCTCAGTCGGTAGAGCATCAGACTTTTAATCTGAGGGTCCAGGGTTCAAGTCCCTGTTCAGGTGATTTAAGTTTATTATCTTCCATATAACACAACTAAGTTGTGACTTACCTACTGAACGCCTGATAGCCTCCAGTCGCTTTGGATAAAAGAATCTGCCAAATGCATGAACAGAAACAGAACGAGAAAATGGACCAGTACCTGTGGCAGCCGTACGTACCTGATACGGGTTCATCTTGGTCTCGTCTGTCCAGAACATCTTTTTCCAGAACCCTGCAGCTCCTCTAAGGACTCAAACTGTAATCTGTCCATCCTGTTTTTGGGGCTAACTAGTGGTTAGCATGTTGCAGTGTGGCCTCTGTATCTCTGTTCATGAAGTCTTCTGTGGACAGTCGTCTCTGAGAAAGACACACCTGCCTCCTGAAATGTGTGAAAATGACTCAGTTTTTACACTGATGAGCAGAAGGGGAACTCATAGAAAGATGTCCCAAACATCATGAAGAGCTCTGCACGAGTCCTTTTTCTCTGCAGAATAATTCATCTGAAGTTGCAGTCAGTGTTCAGAGGGACTTTTTTTTTTCTTTCTGCTGTGGTGTGATTCCTGTAACCAGTTCAAGTTTCTAAGGCTACGGCTACACGGAAACGAAACGAGGTTTTTTTTTAAAACGGGTACGAAAATTCTTGCGACCACACGGAAACGCGCTGCTGGTCCAGACGAAAACGATGAAACGATGCAGTACACACGCCACTGTGTCACGCCACGCTGTGAGACAATAGAGAAGTGTTAAAAGTGTTTTGTATATTTCACACCCACATAAGAGCTGATGCTACAGAGCAGCCTCTACAGACGAGAGTGAAGACAACCTGCAGTCTGTCTTCTTCGCCTTTAGAGAAGCCTTCCCAGCACTGCCTTCTCATTAGAGGTAAGCTTTGCCTTAAATTGAATGTCGAGTTATTCAGCATTACAATGTTTGAGCACAGAGAAAATGTATAAGCCTTAAGGCTGCCTGAACTGTAATATATATTTCACACATAACCATTGTCTTCAAATGTGAACACAAGAAAGAAGGAGCAAAGACTAACTTCTACTAATGAAATAACTTTGTCTGTAAAAGGTATTTGCTTTTTGCTGAAGGCAACAGTTTAATACTGCTTGAATATTTCATTCTTGTGTTCTGCTGTAGCCGACCATGCAGGCAGTTCTGACTCTGGCCTCCCTCGGCCTCCTGGCGTGGCCGTCTGACCTCTGCCCACCCGCCTGCCGGTGTCACCGCAACCTGACCACTGTTGCGTGTCTGGAAAAAGGACTGGAGGTCATCCCTGAGCTGCCAGAGGGCACAGAGAAGCTGTACGTCCCATACAATCAGATACAGGAAGTACCAGAGAGCGGGCTGGGTGAGCTGCAGGTATGAAACAGCAGCCTGGTAACTTCCTTCTGTCGGATGTTTTTGAAAAGAACTCCACAATAACCCACTGAATTGATGTTCCTGCTGCTGTCTGTATACAGCATGACTCTTTTAGAAATAGGATGACACAAAAACGCCATGTCATAGATGCCATTCCACTCTTCTTTCTGCACATACTGCAGGTCCTGGACCTCACACAGAACCAGCTGAGTGCATCACTCAACCCAGTTTGGCCCAGTATGCCGAAGCTGTTCAAGCTCCTGCTGCCAGATAACGGCCTGGAGACTCTACACCCTGCTCAGTTCCTGAACTGCCCTGCTCTCACCTTGTTAGATCTGAGTAAGAACCAGCTCAAACATCTACCAACTGGACTCCTCCGCGGGTTAGTGCATCTGAAGACGCTGTTTCTGACATATAACCAGATTGAAGTGCTACAGGTGGGCGTGCTAACGGGAGCGCTAAACCTCACTGAACTCCACCTCAGTCTAAACAGTATAACACATATAGAGGATCGTGTTTTCCAGGACTCCGCTGCGTTACAGAAACTTGTTCTGTCAAATAACAGAATCAGAAATGTGGGCGGGACAGTTTTCAGAGGAGCGTCTGGTCTCAAACACCTTGACCTGAGTGGCAACCAGCTGGTCTCCGTTCCAGCTGACGCACTGAGGGATATAGATAAGCTTGAGTTTCTGAATCTAGCAATGAACAACCTAATCCTCCTTCCAGAGGATTCCTTCTCCACGCTGGGGATGCTGGGCCATCTCGACTTGAGCAGCAACAACCTGACCACTCTTTCAAACGGGTCGCTGACAGCTCTGGCCAACCTGACTGAACTGGATCTCAGCGTAAACTCATTAGTTTCTCTTCCGTCCGGTGTCTTCAAAGGCCTGATCCACCTTGAATTTCTGGATTTGTACAGAAACAGACTGACATCACTTCCATCTGATGTTTTCAGTGACTTGACGAGTCTGCAAGAGCTTCAGCTGGACAACAACAACATCTCTGAATTACCAGCTGGGGTATTCGATGCCCTGCACAAACTAAAAGAACTCCAGCTGTCGTACAACCGCATCGTGGAGCTCCAACCTGCCGTGTTCGCCAAACTTAAGTCACTACAGAAGCTGAACTTGGAGCAAAACGCTCTGGAACACCTGCCCAAAGGACTTTTCCACAAGCTGCACGACCTCAGGGAGATACACCTGCATGACAACCACATTAAGGCCCTACATCCCTCAGTCTTCCATGGTTTGCTGAGAGTGCAGTCGCTGAGCCTTTCCAACAACAGCCTGTCTGCTTTACACCCAGACCAGTTCAGGGACCTCGCTGGTTTAAAAGAGTTAGCACTAGATCAGAACCAGATCGTTAAACTTACCCCGAATGCTCTCGTGGGTCTCAGAAAACTTGTAACACTGGATTTGGGCAACAATCGCCTATCAGAGCTGTTTGTTTATGACTTTGAAGGCTTGACTCACCTCAAAGAGCTCAGGCTGAGCTTTAATAAGCTTCATAAAATCGCTTTCAACACCTTCCATCTCCTCCACAACCTCCGCAGACTACTGCTACAGAACAACAGCCTGGACGCTTTACCCCCTCAGCTCTTTGTGCGGCTGTCCAAGCTAAAAGAACTCATCTTGGACGGAAACAAGCTAGCTCGCCTGGAGCCGGATGTCTTTCAAGGACTTGCAGAGCTCAAGAAACTGAGCTTGAAGTCCAATCGGCTCAGCGAACTGGAGAATGGGACGTTGGAGCCTTTGAGCAAACTTAGTGCCGTCTATTTGTCAGGTAATTTCTGGGACTGCACCAGTGTGAATATCCACATCTGCAACTGGCTCACTGTCCACAGACACAAACTAGCAGATCAGCCCATCTGTTTCTTGTCATCAAAGTCTGTTTCTGAGAATTCAGACCTCACCGAGAACGCTCGGCTCTCACAGCCGGCTCGGTCTCGCTTCCTCTTACTGAATTACTGCAGTGCAAGTGCTGCAGGTGTCTCGTCTTCACTTCCTCTACAGATGCTGAGTTTCCTCGCACTGTTTCACGTGGCTTTTAGCCCACAATGACATCCTCTGAAGCCTTTTTTTTTGTTATTTCTTTGACACACTCAAGAATTCTGATAAATTCAAGGATCATTTGCACTGAAAATAAATGTAAATATGCAGGGGTGTAAATTCTGGCACGAGAAGGTTGAGAATTTTTCAGTATGCATGTATGAATTTGATTTTGACAGCATACTATCAAATCATTTAAACATCTTTATGCTTTGTAGGCGCTATGAGACTCAGTGAAAGAAGCAAAACATCCACATTTCCTGTTTATCATCTTGACAGACAGAAGGTTGAGAACAAATACTTGTTCTCTCCACAGGAGAAATAGCAGATAAAACATTTGTAGAGTGAGTATCTGTTGCTCTGTCAGCAAAAACACAGCTTTGTTTAACTCGTGCATTTGGGATTGTTGTCCGAGAGCTAGTTTTAAGGGTTAAAATCGTCAAAAAAACACATACGTTAAACAAAATCAGCCTGTCATGCTTTTGTAGTTCAGAACACAGATGTCTGCATCAGTTGCTCTGGACTCTTCTGCAAGAACAAATTAATGAAGCCCACAAAACTTCTGAATGAGCCTATGTGTCAACGAACAGGAGACTCTGTGGTGAAGTCACTGCAAGCAAATGTGCAGACTGATAATGATTACCTGTACGTTGATTTCCACCTGTTTTTTCAATTCTGAAAATACATATACTGTACAAAAGACTTCAGCTATTTCTTTATATTTTGCTTTCAAAACTTTCTTATAATCTTTTAAATAATTGCTTCCCATTTCTTTAGTTTCCTCTATGAAAAACAGCAAAGATAACACAGTCTGACAGACAGAAAACAGGATTTCTGCAGCAACAAGGTGATTCCCAAAGAGCTGTTAGCTGAAAACTTGGCATATCTCAGCATGGTGTGCAGCGTGTCCTTAAAACATTTGAGGAAACTGGACAAGTGGAGGACAAAAGAAGAAGTGTCAGGCCTAAAGAACTATCTACAGCAGATGAACAGGATCTGAAAGTGATGTCCTTAAGAAAGAGGAAAAACTCCAGCAAAGACCTGACACAGGAGCTGAGAGATGGATCTGGACCTTCAGCTGATCCATCTGCTGTTGGCCCAAGCCTCATCAGAAATGGGCTCCATGGAAGGGTGGCTGTCAGGAAGCCGTTCTTAAGGAAGGGAAACAGGGAGAAAAGGCTGAGCTGTGCCAAAGGACACAAGAAGTGGGCTGAAAATCAGTGGCAGCAGGTCTGATGGAGGGATGAATCCTCCCCAGAGCCCGGAGCTCAACATTACTGAAGCAGTGTGGGATCATGTTGGCAGAGAACGGAACAAAAGGCAGCCCACATCCAAAGAAGAGCTTTGGGATGTCCTTCAAGAAGCCTGGAGAACTATTCCTGAAGACTACTTAAAAAAAGGACAGAAAGCTGTCTGAGAGGGTTCAGGCTGTGTTGGAGAATAAAGGAGCTCAGAGCAGATACTGACTTTAAAACTTGTGAGAACTGTACAAACTCTTTGTTTGGCATTTTTTACCTTTATATACTGTATTCACATTTATGTTTGCACATGTTTCAATAAATGACTGCTCTTATTTCATTTTTTAATTGCAGCATATAAAGAAATGAGGGGTGGCTCTTGGTTTTTGTACAGTACCGTGCATGTATACAGAAATCAACACAAAAACAATCAGTGTTAAAGATAAGCAGCGAGCCTCAGTCACCATCCTCAATGAGCTGTAAACATGATTTTTCACAGTGTAGTTTTTAACATCATGTCCTTTCTCCTGTGTGCTCCACCCAGGCACCACCCTGCAGTATTTCCTCTTGTGAGGAACCTCCAGCTGCCTCCAACCTTTAGACTTCAGATTAAATTTAACAGCTGCTCACAGAGCACTGCTCGTAAAATAAAACTCTAAAATAAGTCAAGCTGGGTTGTAAACCTTTAAAAACATTTGTGAAACTTTTGAAAGTACAGACAGAAAATAATGTTCAGGAATGAATCAGCTGGTTAAATCTGGAAGGAGAATTATTTTTTTTCATAAGCCCCCACAGCTGATCTTTAATGACTTCAGTTCATTCAAGCTGAAAAAGGTTTGGAGGCTACATGCGAGGCTGATTCCAACCCAGATTAGCTTCAGATGTAGAAACACTTGTGGTCCTTCAGGTTCCTCAGGTAGGAGAAACTCTTCCCACACTTGTCACACATGAACTGCTTCTCACCGGTGTGAATCTGCTGATGGGCCTTCAGGCTGTTGCCCTGGTTGAAGCTGCGTCCGCACGTGTCGCAGGTGAACGGCTTCTCCCCGGTGTGGATACGCTGGTGTCTGTTCAGGTTGCCCGTGTTGCTAAAACATTTCCCGCAGGTGTCGCAGCTGAATGGTTTCTCGCCGGTGTGGACCGCCTTTGGAGGAGAAGATTGAAAAACAAGCCGTTACCCACATTATCCCGCAGAAGATGGTTTTCAAGTGTTTTCATCCTCTGTAGGTAGCATAAAACAACCAACAATGCACTCTGACTAGTGTGTCACTAAAATGTCATTTATCTGATGTTTAACAATAAAATTAAAAGTGTTATCTTTGCTCCGTTTATCAGCAAATTCCAAATAATCAATAAAATCGACTTATCGCCCAGCCCAGCCCTAACCAAAATCTCCCTATAGGCAAAACTAAACTACTGTGGGATCTCCTCAACATTGGTGCCCATCAGGAGTGCCTCCAAATACATCTCTTCACAATAAATTTAAACAAAAAACAAAAAAACAAAGGATTCATAGATCCCGGACAAGCCCCCATTTGTTATCAACTTGGCTCAGGTTAACAACAAGATATAAATCCAGAAACACAATTTGAGTTTATTTTCAATAACAAAACAAACTGAAATGAGTTGTGGAAATGTGCAACAACCTGCTTTAACTATGTGAAGGAAGGAAGGCTGAGAGAGAAAGCTTGAAAGCTTGGAATGCTTTTGAAATCCTTAACTCCTCCCACCTCTCAGGCAACTGTTTACAATCCACGCAGGTAATAAGAAAAAGAACCAAGATGGTGGGCCATCACATCTTAAAATCGTTAATCAATGCAAACCCCACCTGGTGTGACTTCAGGCTGCTGTGCTGCGTGAACATGCGACCACACGTGTCGCAGGAAAACGGCTTCTCGCCGCTGTGGATTTTAAAGTGAATCTTCAGGTAGCTGGACGACTTGAAACTCTTCCCGCAGATGTCGCAGCTGTGAGGCCGGTCCACTGTGTGTTCGTGCTGGTGCGAGCGCAGGTCGGTGATGGAGCAGAGCCGCCGGCCGCAGAGCACGCACGTGCACGGAATGGTGGCCGCGTGCGTCTGCAGGTGTTTGCGCAGCGAGTCGACACAAGCCATCGTGGCGCCGCACGCAACGCAGGCCAGAGACCTCTCGTCTGAGTGAGTGGTCTTCTGGTGCATCTTCAGTGCGCTTTTCTGGATGAAGCACTTGCCGCAGGTCTCGCAGCTGAAGGGACGCTCACCAGTGTGTATCCGCTGGTGGCCCTTTAGCGTATCCGCCTGGTTGAAACTTTTGCCGCAGGTCTCGCACCTGAACGGCTTTTCCCCCGTGTGTATGCGCAGGTGGCGCTGCAGGTTGCCTTGTATGGTGAAGCTTTTGTGGCAGTACTGGCAGTTATAGGCCCGCTCCCCAGTGTGCACCATCTGGTGCATTTTCAGGCCGTGCGCTCGGTAAAAGCTCTTACCGCAGTGTTCACAGCAAAACGGACGTACGTCAGCGTGGAGGCGCTGGTGGTTCCTCAGCAGCTGCTTCAGGGTGAATCCCTTCCCACAAACATCACATGTGTGCGGTCGTTCACCTGTGTATGAAAAGAGTGAGCACTGTAAGTGTTATAGCAAACCCCAGACGTCACACGTTTAAATTTCCCTCTCACATGCGCAAAAACGTGTATCATGACAGTGGTTTCTTTCACTGACAAACATACGGAGAACTGTGCTGCAGCTCTATTTCTCTATTTGTTTTGTTCTTTGTTTTACAACTGAAAATAAGCTATTAAAAGCTAAGCAGTGGTTTAACGAGACCTCATGGTTTTAATTTAAAGCAACACTATAGATGTTTGTGAACCTTAAAACATAGTTTTAAAGTACACTGACTTTATTTTGCACATCCTCAGGCCTGAAACTGCACTTAAGTGCCTGAAGGCCGAGATACCGCAGTTCACAACTTTGGTGCGGATGACATAATCGGTCATTTTGGATCAATATATGCCGTCATCAATATTCTGTCTTTTTGAAAGACCAGAGCCAAAACATTCCCGTTACACTTTACAACTGTGTGGCTCTGAAATAAAAGAGTCTGAGTGCTGAAACTTGTCACTCACTCTTATCCCATATTCACATTTCCCTTTTAAAACTACAGCAGACTTAATAAAAGGAGACACGATGCAACAAAGGGTCCCATACCAATTCATTTTTTTAAATAAAAGTTACTGAAATTAATTTCTTACTTTCAATAATCGATATGTTGTCTTTGTTCCATCTTCAACTAAATGATTTTAAAATGACTGCATTCTGTTCTTATTTACTCAAACCAACTTTTAGATGTTTTTGATAAAAGCTTTTATAAATAAATGATCAGAAATGCTGGTGTATCTGGATTTTCTAATGCCTCCAACACATGAGACGTTTAAAAGACTAACAGCTGACACCCTCTCACATCTAAAGACAACTTCACTGAGATTTTAAATCACAGGTTAAAGATTTTTTGCAAAGACTCGAGATCTTTCAGGGCAAGATCACAACTAGATTTTTCTGAGATTATTTCCCATCATGCACAGCTGCTTTTTGAAGTGTGTTGTGATCACTTTCGATCACTACCCAGATCTGTGACCATAGGTCAGGGTTGGAAAGATGGACCAGTAAAATTAGGTTTTTTAATTGTTTGTTGGCTTGTTTTGGAGTTTTTCTGCCATGAAATCAGCAACAAAGCTATCAACACGGCGGGTTTAAATGTTTACACACCGGCAGCCTCCTCTCGCCTCAGTCCTACTCCACATAATATGTTCTCATGGGGAATGAAGGAGGACACTTGCCTGTATGAAGCAGCAGGTGAGCGTTGAGGCTTCGCTGGAAGGAGAAGCCTCTGCCACACTGGGAGCAGTGGAAGGGCTTCTCTGCGCACGCCCCGTGGACGGCCTGGTGGGCTTTGAGCTGCAGCAGCTTGGTGAAGGTTTTCCTGCAGTGTTTGCAGCTCAGAGGCTGTTCCCTCGGACTCTTACCCTCCCTCATGGCTCGAACAAGATGGGACTTGGGCTTTACCACACGTTTGGATCTGGTGGTGTATACCGGGTCACCTTCGTCTGGATCTTCTGGTTCCAACTGACAGAAAAAACGGTTCCGTTAACTTTTTTGAAAATTCTTCTAGGCCGTTCTGGGTCAAAAAAAATCCTCATTATCAGGTTTAGCTCATCAGATGCTTGACACGGGCTTCTTGGTGGAGACTCTTGGAAGGATTTTGTCTTATCAACACTAGCTTTTTATGGTAAAAGAAGCATCTGAATCTAAAAACAGAGACTCAAATATGCCTCATTCAGGTCGGTTGTACTTATCTGACTTTACAACAGAGATCATTCAAATAACCGACCTGGTAGTCGGGGTCATCCTCATCACCATCATCCTGGGCGGGCTCATCTCTGTACTGAGCAGAATCCTGGTCGTATAAATCCTCCAGCCCCTCGCCTTTTATTACAACCGGTTGGCTGCTGTCCTGAGAAGAAGAGAGAGCGAGGACGCAGATTTAAGTCAATGCGAAGACAACACGCTGTCTTAGTGAGATTAGGAACAAACACAGAGATGTCCCAGCGTTAAAACTTTAACAGCAGGTTGGTTTCAGTGCACCAAACATAGAAGAAGAACCCTCTGATTGAGAAACCACCATTACCGGCGGTTTCCTCTTCCAGCGCTGCAACGTGGAGAAGGCTGAGAAACTGAGTCTAAGCAGGGAGACTGGAGCCCACTGTGGGCAGTAATCTGTAGGTGGGGCAGCAGGTGGAGGTGTGTGGAGAGATGAAGCTGTATGACATCCCATATTAGCAACATCATTTATGAACATCTTCTTACCCCCGGCTGCGTCCTGTGAGCCGAGTTCCAGCCGAGTTTTGGTGTTCACGAAGGTAGTCCGGCTAGTTGGCTGGGGCTTAAAAAATAAAGTGTTTTGCTTCTCAAAACAATATGCGTTCAAAAGAGTAATACATTTGCATCATAAAATCATTCATCCAGAAAAAGTCAGACCTCACAATCACTTGGCACTATTTTCTCTCCCTTCATATCAATGCGTTCAGCCACCTGCCGACAGCCGCACCTGTTACGGTGTTTACTGCTCGGTCTGCACTTCGGTCTGCACAGCAGGCAGTGATACGAAGGGAGAGAAAATAGGGCCAAGCGATTGTGAGGTCTGACTTTTTCTGGCTAACGATTTTGTGATGCAAATGTATTACTCTTTTGAACGCATATTGTTTTGAGAAGCAAAACGCTTTATTTTCGGAACCCCAGCCAACTAGCCGGACTACCTTCGTCAACGCTAAAACGAGGCTGGAACTCTGCTCACAGGACGCAGCAGGGGGTAAGAACATGTTCATAAATGATGTTGCTGATATGGGATGTCATACAGCTTCATGTCAAAAGAGGCGAACTATCCCTTTAAGAAAAAAAAAAAAGTTTTATAACAATAACAAAACAACAAATGTCAACAGATGTGAAAATTGCATGTGTGCACATCATGATTTCAGTGCCCGAACAAAATATCACACAGTTCTAACTCAGCCACTTCCAACACCTGAGAAAATGCAAAGAGCGAGCCAGAACTCATCAATACAGCTTAACCCGACCTCGCTGATCCTCTCGTGGCAGACAGACAGAAAAGAAGTGATCAACTGATAAACCGATCGGACTTAAAGTCAATAAGCTTGTTGACGCGACACTTGGACGTCCCACAAATTGAGCTTCTCAAAGCCAGACTAATAGACCAAGATAACACGAATCTGCTGCATGCTCCAAAGCTCCAAACGGCAACTGGAGCTCAAATCAACTGCGCATGCAAACGTGGAATAAATAAACAAAAGGTGGAACGTGGAGAGGAAAGAGAGACATGAACAAGAGCAAAAAGAGACGGGACAAATGGGGACTTCACCTCATAAGTTCTGCCTTTCCACAGGTGGATTATCGGCGCCCTCTTCACTCCAGCAGACACCACTGTTAAAAATAAAAAGCACAGAAGCTTCAGCAGGTACCACCGAGTCCAAACCAAGAAATCCAGACAATCAACTTGAATTTTTTATGTTTTAAGACATGAAACAAACGGAAAAGCTCTGAAATCCATGCAAAGTTAAAAAAGATGAAGAACAGAAGCTGCTCCCTGTTGTTAAGACTTTTAGGAGACGTGAAAACTACGCTGTCTCACAAAGTTAGATGAGAATTAAAGTGCAAGACATTAAGAAGAAGAAACCGTGCGTTCCTGATTCAGAAACAGCGTTTGATGAGGATGAGCTCCACACCTCTGCGACTCTTCCTCCCTGCTCGCCGGCCGCTCTGCGCAGCCGCAGCGCTCCCGTCCTCCTTCTGCTCGCCGCCTCCTTCCGGCGGCTCCTCTGCCTCCTCCTGACCTCCGCTGCCCTCGAGCACCAGCTTCAGCTCCGTCTCCACCACCTCCAGCCTCCTCCTCAGGGCTTCGATCTCGGCCGCTCCCAGTGACACCTGCAGGACAAAGACAAAAGACAAAGCTCTGAGCCTGAAGCTGCGCCCACAGCTAACCCTTAACCCTGATATATCTCCACTGGAGAAAATGTTGTTTTGGAGCAGTTAGGAAGATGTCTATTAGTCTACTTCATGGAGCTATGTGGGCCGCTCCATTCACGGCTTTACAAGAACTCAGAGAAAAGTGGGAGAGAGAACTGTCTGTCACAATCAATGCTGCTGACTGGGAAAGTATATGGACCTATGCTAAATTAATCTCAGTTTGTAACCGTGTCCAATCAATACAGATTAAGATTTTTGCACAGGATGCATTTATCCCCTAATCGCAGACATAAGTTCAACCCTAGTTTGTCTCCAATGTGTCTTAAATGTAAAACAGAAATGGGCGATCTAACTCACTGTCTTTGGTCCTGCCATAAGCTGCAGAAATATTGGTCTAATGTCTGAACAGAAATTGAAAAGCTGCTGGGATTAAAGCTGAGGATGGACCCATTGTCTCTTATGTTAGGCCTTCCTGCTAAAGGTGTGAGGTTAACAAATCAGAGACTGTTTTTTATTCTTACATTTGCAGCGAGGAGGAATATTTTATTGCAGTGGATTAGCAATAAGGAACCCAATGTTAAAGGGACGGCATAAAGTGCTGTTTGAGTTGCTGCCTCTGGATACTTGACTTGCGTTTCACATTCAAACTCCAAACAATTTTATGAGGTTTGGAAACCTTATTTGAATTACTTGGATCCCGATGTATCTTCCATTCTTTTACAGGGATTCTCTGGAAGGTCACAATAACGGGACACTGTTCTTTTCTTTTATTTACCCATTTATGTACTTTTGTGTGTAACTGAGTCATTGTGTGTTGCTTGAGTGTTGTGTTGGAGTTTTGTGTTTGTTTATGTTGAAAAAGGAAAATTAATAAACACATTTAAAAAAAATAAAAAATAAAAAAAAGGATCCCAGAACACTGCGTCATATACAGAGAACGTGAAGATATGACCGTGTTGCATGCTGGGACGTCAGTGCCACCTGGTGAGCATGCTCTCCAGCTACCTATGTTTAATACTGTTGCTGCCGTGTTAGATTTAGTTTCATAACTCATTGTACTGATGATGGCCTAACGCAGGCACTTATGTCACTTTTAAGGCACCAGAAAGCTGCATATCCTCTCCCTTTTTCCCTTCTCTAGAGGTAGCGTCCCCTCCCTTTTACGAGCAGTGTGTTAAAACATTGTGTTTTATTTCACACACACAGATAATCTTTCATCGCATTTCTTTCTTTAAACACTTTCTGAACTCTTTAACACTACGTTCAGACAAAGTTTGGCACCTCTTGCTGCAGCGCAGAGGAACATTCATCGAACAGCAGGCAGATCTTCTCCACCGCTTCTTGAGCCAGAGACGCCACGAAGACGCTGAACTGGATCACCTGCAGGGAACGACACAGACTTCTGTTAATAACACGCTAAATGAGTTACAATCAAGCATCAGATATTCTGTCCTTATGATAGAATATCCCCATGATGCACCTCTCTGTGCATGTGACATTGTTGTCATTAGCTTGTGTTTCTCTCTCTCAGCAGGTATCCCTGGCCTGGTGTTATGGAGCTTGTTGTCCCCTCTTTTCTGTCTATTAACCCCCAGTGGGTCGGGGCAGATGGCCGCCCTTCCTGGTTCTGGTTCATGACAATGATTCGGATTATAATTGTATCTTTGAAGAGCCTTGGGATGATGTGTTGGGATTAGACGCTGTTGGGAATTGAACTGGATTCGGAATCAAGTTATTTTTTAATCTCCTGATTAAGTTTATGCATTTCACAAACGAGGATGTAACAATGCAGCTAACATCAAAGCTAACAATAAGCTACATAGAAGGGAAACCAATAGTCAGTCTCTGTCAGAGGTGACGGGGTAGAAACAGAGGGCAGGAATAAAGGGAAGTACAGGGAAGGAGATGCTCTCTGAAGAGCTGGGCCTTCAGGAGTTTCTGGTTCTGGAAGCGCTCTGTAGGTCATTCCACCATCGTGGAACGACACATGAAAAGGAGCCATTCCATTTAGCACTTTGTAGGCTAACATCAGTGACTTGAATTTGATGCGGGCGGCCAGTGGAGCTCAATGATCAGAGGGGAGACGTGTGCTCTCTTTCTGCAGGGGTTTCACAGCAGAGAGAGATGACCATGGCCTCCTGCACCAGGAGCTGGGTGGCGTGTTGGGTTAGGTACGGCCTGATCTTTCTTACGCTTAACAAAAATATCAGTTTTTGTCTCAAAGCTGCCATGCAGAGCACCAGACTGGAAACTCATCTATAAAACTGTAGTAAAGTCCTAATGATTTTAATCCTGTTGCATCATATTCGACCACATAAGTCTCATTATGTTGGTTGACAGGGTTATATTTATTCTATCTAAAATTCCTTCTTAAATTACATATATACACATTTATTTAGCCTTGTATTTATCTCTGCATTACATTTTCTTTGTATATTCTGCCGACTTATTTCCCTAAAGCTATGAAGGACTTTCAGAAGTGGTCAGATGTTTGAATATAAAGATTCGACCACTTTTGGAGCAGGCAGGGCATGTGTCGTGTGACCTGCTTTAGGGTTTCAGCACTACGACTTTGCTTAGCCTGACTCTGAGCCATCCATCTCGTCGGTTTATTTCTTTTGGCCTGCTGGATTTGGGCCACCAGGGTCCAAATCTGATCAACTGACTTATTAAAAATAGCATAAATTCCTCTGCAGACTAACTTTACCTGCGGGGGGGGGGGGGGGGGGGGGGACTACAACACTTCACCTGAAAGTAAGATATAAAAAGGTGAAATAAAAGTCGAGCTGCTTCCAAGTTACTTGTTATATCAACATCAGAGTTCAGTGATTGGTATAAACAAACTAAAGCATCAGTTTAAAAGTCATTTTTAGCAAATGAAACAGTTAAATTGTCATTTTAAACCACAGTGATGATTAATATCAGCTGATTATTGAGCAGAAACCTGAAGCTGAGACGCATCTAGACCTACAAAAGATAGATACGCCTGGGCCTGTGTTCCAGCTCAAAATGGCGCCCAAATCTGGATTCTTCTGCGTTATTGTTCCGATTCGATCTATTAGACCCACGCGCGTACACGTTATTTAACCTGAACATACGTTCCAAATCCAACACAACAGTCCTGAAGCTGGCTAGTTGTTGAAAGTAACTAAAACAGTCAGCTAGTTGTTCTATTTCTATGATCAGCTGGTTGTCTGGACGCCACAAGAAGGAGCATCAGCGCCGGCACGAGCAAACAGAACCGCTTCAATGTACCTTCTCGTCAGAGGAGTCGTGTTTGTTTTCGGTTGCACTTGGAGTCACTTCTGGACATGTTGAATCGGAGCCGCCGATAACTTTGGTCATTTCTGACACAGTCGCGTTGGCCATTGTGTCTAAAATGGCGCAAACCTGCGCCTCCCAGTGCGACATGCTGACAAATGGTCGTGAAACTGTGTCGACTCGACACTCTTTTAATGTGACTTGGTAGCTTTGGTGCTGCGGTGTTTTCGTTAGGATGAAAATACTCGTGCGAAAAGCAACAAGGATCTACTTCCCAGTTCACGCTTTTCAAAATAAAATCCCACACAGGTTAAATGGAAAGCCCAAAGGGTCATAATTCCCCTACTTAATTGACCATGAATGATGCCACCTGACGCCTAATGGACTGACAACAGTTCTTCATTATGCAATCTGTGGAGGCTGAGAGTGACACAAATAAATAGGTCCTTGAAGGGATAAGCAAAAAAATATGATCATGGTATTGTTTTCAATATTGATTGATCTTGATCATGATAAATCAAATCAAATCAAATTTATTTGTATAGCACATTTCATGTACAAAACCATTCAAAGTGCTTTATATAAAATAAAAGCATTGCAGCGGGGAGTGGAAGAAGCATTAAAAATACATAAAATAATATAAAGAGAAACAATTAAAATAATTTAAATGAATTTAAAAACAAGCAACAGTCCAGATAAGTTAAAAGATATCGTGCAGACTTTGTGCATAGAGACATGAGAAAAGAAATGTTTTTAACCTGGATTTAAAAATGTCTGAATTTGGTGAAAGTTTAATCTCCACTGGCAGTTTGTTCCACTTGTTTGCTGCATAACAGCTAAATGCTGCTTCTCCATGTTTAGTCTGGACATAATATTATAGTCATAATCCAATTTAGGGTGGCGGGTTACACCCTGGACAGGACGCCAGTCCATCACAGGGCCACACAGAGACAAAAAACCATTCACGCTCAAACCTAGGGACAATTTAGAGTCAGCAATCAACCTAACATGCATGTTTTTGGATGGTGAAAGGAAGCCGGAGTAGCCAGAGAGAACCCACACATTTATGGGGAGAACATGCAAACTCCAAACAGAAAGGATCTATCTGGGAATTGAACCTGGAACCATATTGCTGTGAGGCGACAGTGCTAACCACCACACAACCGTGCAGCCCGCAACATAAAACAAAATATAGCTGAACATTGGAGCAGAGTTTAAAGTCAAAGCTAAGTGTAAACACTCAACTGTGCAAACATAATTAGAAAGAAGGCCCAAATTTTCATGATTTCTGCATAATCGCTGGGGTGATACCATCTAGGTCAGGGATGTCCAAAGTCGGTCCTCGAGCGCCGCTGTCCTGCAGGTTTTAGATGTTTCCCTGCTTCAAGACACCTGATTCAGATCAATGCTTTATTATTAGGCTTGATTAACAATATTTTGAAGAAATCCATTTAATCTGAATCAGATGTGTTGAAGCAGGGAAACATCTAAAACCTGCAGGACAGCGGCCCTCGAGGACCAACTTTGGACATCCCTGACCTAGGTGATTAGTTTGAGCTCTTATTTTGAAGGCTGGTGTGAGACATAGAGGTCCGCCGGAAGTGGAGTTCCCGCAGCTGCCAGAAGCAGGAAATCCAATAACCTTTTCTTTTTTTTTTTTTTTACTAAGGAATCTGAACCCTGACAGAGTCCCTTGTGTATTTCACTGTCGTCCCTTAATGAGTTTTGTGTTGTTCACTTTGTTTGTTTTTCTGCTGACTCGTTTCCTGGTTGCTACAAAGCTCCGGACGTTAGCTTAGCATGACGGCTAGATACAGACCGACTGGGACTGAGCACCACGTCGGGTCTGAGCGACAGTTTAACGGGGATCAGACTGTGTTTGTGACGGAGTTTACGGAGAAAAAGATCCTGACTTGATTGTGTGAATATGTCTGAAGTCCAGATGCTGATTAAGTTGGAGAAGCAGCGACAAAGTACAGCAGACGGACCAGTGCACAGTGCAACTGAAAAGCAGACTCAACTTTATGGTAACAAAGTCCACCTTCTTCTATCCTACTTTTCAATATTGTATTGATCTTAAAGGGCTGAGAGGGAACCTCAACACAGCCAGGCTTTCTTTGCTTTAGCTGGCTCAAAAACAATAATTACTATTTGTAAATATTGCTTCAATTCAGGTGGAGAGACTCCCCACCACAATTCAATTCAATAATACTTCATTGATGCCCAAAGGGGAATTGTATTGCTGTAGTATAAATAATTAGATATATGCTATTTTTGTAGATCGATAATAGAATTAAGTCAAATAAAAAAAAAAAATCAGCTGTCATGCATGTAATAATCTGAAGTGTAGCAGAGAGGAAGGTGTGATATACAGTAAAGCCTCGGTTTTTGTACAGTTGAAAATGGTCCGTAACAAACTCGTCCGGGTGACCCAGTCACTCATTTCCCGGAAGCGCACACAAAGCATCCCAAATGCGTTAGTGACTCAGTCCGCCTTAGTTTCCTTATGGACAAACAATAACCTCCCCTCCTCCCTCTCCCGTCCTTGCTGTCTTCCATACGCCAACAAGAGTCTTCAAAAAAGGTAAAAGTGATGTTAAATGTTCATTTATCCATTTCATTAGTCATTTCTATTAATTTCTCAAAGTTTTCTGTGTGTAAAACTATAGTTATTCTCTATAAAATGTATTTTTTGTTAACATTTCTGGGTGTCTGGAACGGATTAATTGGATTTACATAATTTTTTATGGGGAAATATTACTTTTTCGAACGGATTAATCCCGAAAACCGAGGTTCCACTGTATGTGTGTTATAGATAGATATTAAAATATAAATCAATTGATAAACATGTAGAAAGTTGGAGTGTAGCAGAGAGGAAGGAGTAGTGGATATCACCATCAATAGGTTGGAGTGTCTTCGTTGGTTGGCAACAACGTAGTTGGTGATGTCACGCACAGCGTCGGCAGGTAAAACAGGTGAAAGCTCTCAGCAGACTCACAGCCAGCAGTTCAACATCTGGGCTGCAGAGACGCTCCTTCTCAGTGGCACGTCCAGGATTAAACCATCTGTTGTTAACAAGCTCTATAATCCTCCTCCTTTGCTGTTTCCACTCTGTCTGCAGTCTCTGTCTGCCTTTGTAGTCTTAAAGCTGAGCAGAGAGGCGTTAGACTTGTTCCTGCTGCCATCTTCTACATGTTTGTCAACTGATTTATATTTCATTTTGTTATCTATCTATAACAATACCAGATCTTTAATGATAATTTGAGGATTGATAAAGTTTTATTGAACTGAATTAACAGCAGAATCACTAGATGAAGGTAAAATATCCACAGGTGTAATAATATCCCCCATAGTTACAAATGGTGTTTAATTGTGTATCAATGTTACAGATAATGAAGGAAAACTTTCATTATCGTCCAGTTACATTCTTTTTTTTATTATGAAATGTTTGGTTAAAGTGGTGAATTCTAAGATGAATAAATGACAAAGCTGTGATTTTGTCTCCTGCAGATGTCCAGCAGCTGTTGGCCATCAAAGAGGAGGTTCCTGCCGACCAGGAGGACCAGAAGCCCCCGCAGATTAAAGAGGAACAGGAGGAGGCTGACATCACCCAGTTCACATTCAGTCCCGTCCCAGTGAAGAGTGAGGATGATGAAGAGAAACCTGAGCTCTCACAGCTTCACTGTAGCCAGACCGAGGAGAACAGAGACTCTGCTGGAGAACCAGAATCAGATCTTTGTTCAAAATCAGAGACTGACGACAGTTTTTCAGACTCCTCAGAGACGGACGTCAGTGATGGAAACTGGGAGGAGAGCAGTGAGCCTCGGTCGGGTTTAAGCTCAGTGAGAAATAGTCAGGAATCTGCCGGTGATGATGGATGTGAGAGCGGTGAGAAGTTGCACATTTGCTCCGAATGTGGTGAAACTTTCAGACTTCGGGTTTACCTGTTAAGACACCAGAGAATCCACACGGGTGAGAAACCCTTCAGCTGCTCCCTCTGTGACGCATCCTTTATGTGGAACCGAGCTCTAAAGAAACACGTGAGAACTCACAGTGAAGAGAAACCCTTTAGCTGCTCAGTCTGTGGTCAAAACTTCAGACGGAAGGGATGGGTAACCCAACACATGAGGCGGCACACTGGAAGAAAACCCTACAGCTGCTCCGTCTGTGACGAGGCTTTCAAATGGAAACGGGAGTTAGTGGAGCACATGAGGACCCACACGGGGGAGAAACCTTTCCACTGCTCGGTGTGTAAGGCAGCTCACACAAGCGAAAGAGCTCTATTCGAACACTTGAAAATCCACAGTGGAAAGAAACCTTTCGACTGCCCTTTCTGTGAGGCAGCTTTTTTAAGGAAAGACAGTTTGAAGCGGCACATGAGAACCCACAGCGGGGAGAAACCTTTCAGCTGCACGACCTGCGATCGAAACTTCAGCTGCAACGTGAGCCTTCGTCGACACATGAGATGTCACACGGGAGAAAAACCGTACGCCTGCTCCTTCTGCAAGGCTGCTTTTAAATGGAGGCAAGCTTTCGTGGAGCACACGAGAATCCACACCGGAGAAAAACCTTTCAGCTGCTCCGTCTGTGAGGGAGCTTTCAGAAGGAAGCAGGATTTGGTCAAACACGCCAGGCATCACAGCGAGGAAAAACTAATCTGCCACGTCTGCGGCCAGAGCTTCACCAAGGCCGTTCGTTTGACTCGTCACATGAGATTTCACGAAGACGAAAGGCCTTTCAGCTGCTCCGTCTGCACGGCGGCTTTTCTTAGGAAATGTGCGTTAACGCAACACATGAGAACGCACACCGAGGAACGACCTTTCAGCTGCTCGGCGTGCAGCGCGACCTTCAAGAGGAAGGACAGCTTGAAGACGCACGCGAGAATCCACACGGGAGAGAGACCGTACAGCTGCAGCGCCTGCAGCAAAAAGTTTACCCAGCTGTCGTCGGCCAAAGCGCATCAGCAGCGCTGCGCAGGCGGCTGCAGGGAGTCGAGCTGAGCTTAGCGTGTGGGAAACGATGAGGCTAACGGACACAAGGGCAACAACAGGAAATGTATTTAAACAGCACATTCGGCAAACTACGGGATTCAAAGTGCTGATTTTACTGTAAAAGAAAGTCAAGAATCAAAGTCCTTTTATTCAGGGGATAGCAGGCCAACTTCATAACTGATTTAATATGGCTGTTTAAGCTCAGGTGCTTCATAACCACCAGGTTTCTGACTTGGTTTGTGCTTTTTTTTTAACGTTACAGACTGAAGTTGAACTGTTTTTAACCTCTGTTTTGTCTTTAGTTTCTTTCACGCGTCAATTCTGTCTCACAGGTGAAATAAAGACGTCCACGTTAATCTGACGTTGTTCTTCCTCATATTTGAAACGTTCCAAACGGAGGCGGATCAGCTCCGTATCGCTGTCCTGATACGCATTAACCCGGCGTACCGGGAGTTTGTCTGTGGCCTCCACCTATAAAGCCCTTTTCTAGTCTAGTTGTCAAACTGAAAGCCACACACACACACCCTAATGAAGCACATCTTAGTCTACACAATGTTAAATCACCCTCACAAGACGCGAAGCAGTCTCTGAATAACCAAAGTTATCCAACAGCGAAGAAATGAAAACAATACATGGAATTCAAGGCTAACACATATCGTAACTACGTCCAAAACCTACAACTGAAGGGAGGGTCAAGTGACGTCTGATTACTGCTGTCAGAGCAGATTTTACATTTTAAACAACAGCGATTCATGATCCAGTGTCAAGAATGACCAAAGCTCTGAAGCCGTGACAGATGGAGTTTATTCGGCTATTAGGAGTCTGTCTCAGGACCGAATCAGCTGTAATATGTGGGCAGAAAAACAGAGAAATCCCACCTGATCAGCTTCTCCGATCCGCTTAGTAGTCAAATCATCAGCCTTCTGATTGGCAGATGACTGCTCTTCCTCCTGAAATAAACCACAGTTCACAATGTTTTGCTCTACAGGCTTTTCATGGCATCTTCAGCATGACATCACATAGATGTGTGTGGCTGTACGTGTGCAGGGTTCACACACACACTTGTATTTATGACAGTGGTGTTACATCCCACACCTGTAGGGGGAGCCAAAGGGGCAAAAAAAAAAAAAAAAAAATCATATTACATTAATTAATGTGATAATGAACATTTATGTCAGCTTTAGATGTTCCGTTGAGTCACAATGATGATACTTTGAATTAAACTGACCTGAAGTGAGAGGAGCTGGATCCTTATCCCCGTATGTCGTCTATATTCTTCTTTTTATTTCTTTTTTAACAGCATGGGGAAACAGTTCAGGCAGCACATGAGACTGTTAGAGGGTCAGTGAGGGATGAGGGTTGGCACGACGAGATCTTTTGAACATCTTTTAACAACCTTTGTATAAAAGCTTTCATCAAGATTGTTCGAATATAAAGGATTTGCATGTTTTTTAACCAAGTTGCAGTTTTAATATTTACGCCACACTGACTTTCCTACATAATTCCACAAATTCCAGTCCCACGTGCATGATCAATATTTGGTGTTTTAATGATGCTATGGTTTCTCTGAACATTCAAAATGATGAATTATGTCAATTATGCACGACTGATGAATCAAACCAGCACAAAATCACACCTCGGAGTTAATGAAATACACAGAGGTGAGAAAAAGGGACTCTGCTGGCTTGGATTTACAGTGAAACACAGTTAAGATACTGTAAAGCTGCCATGATAACAGAAACAGCTTTAATAAAACTAAAATTAACTTTTTTTTATTGGCACCTGTAAGTCAGGTTTACAGCCTGCTTTAAACTTCAGAAGGTGGACTTTTGCTGATGAGTTTAAAATAATGTTATTGATAATTAATGTTTAAAAATTAAAAAATCGTTTAAAAACAACAAATTGCAGGTTTATGTCCGAATAGTCATTCTGTAAAGACGTATATCCATTAAGAAAGACCCGACAGATGATGTCAACCTGAATTTATTTAAGTTACCGAAGCAAAACAAAAGCGAGCTGGCAGAAAATTAGTTGGTAAAAGCAAAAACAATCCCAAAAAACACAGAATTTAGGATGAAAATTGAAAATAGGGTGCAGCGACAGGCAAAACATCAAATAAAACAGTCTCTGTCCAACTGGGCCGATTACTCTGTTTGACTTTAGCCCAGTCAATGGGCATGTTTCTGTAGCCGAAAACATGGAATAATTAGTCCAACGTTAGTTCCTTCTGACTTTCATGTTCTTACAGCATGTCCACTGCCCTCTAGTGTCCAAAGTTGCAAACTGCAACACCTTTCCTTTATTGTCGACACAAACATGAACAAAAAACATCGGTTTGAGGATTATAAAAGCAGAACTAAAGTAACCAGCAAATTTTCAGGGTTATAAATGATATTAGTCAAAAGCTGATTTTGTAAAATTGCGGGTCTTTTCTGCCCCCTTGTGGTCACAGTGACAAACTGTATCAAATATATTCCTTCCGCCGTGGACTTTATACATAAAATGACAAAGAAACTTAAGAGGTTTTATAATTCAGAAGATATTAAACTGTTATGCTGTTTTTTTCCAATGAAACAGCACATTAACCTTTTTTTCTAATGTAGTATTTATAGTACAGCCTTTAAAAATGTCTCCAGTTTTGGTTATCATATATATAATTATAATATATATGTGAACACGAACAAACCAAAGAGCAGTGGGGATGTGAGATGATGAGCAGACTGTTTTCATTTAAAAAAAAATAAAGCTTATAATGTGAAGATAAAGCCATGTTAATTCAGGGGATGCGAGTTTTATTTTCTACGTTTTGTGGACAGTTTTATAAACAAAGAATTCTTAATGAAGTCCAGCGCCGTGATGAATTGTTTAATGAACATTTTCAAGACATTTCCAGTTCGTTCTCCGGGATCTTTTCATATTTCTCACTACAGATGTGTCTCTTCAGCAGCCTGGAGTCGGAGAATCCGAGTCCGCAGCTGCTGCAGGGATACGGTCTTTCTTTCGTGTGGACCTGCATGTGAAACTTGACGTGTCCGAGCTGCCTGAACCGCATGCCGCAAACCTCGCACTCGTAGGGCTTCTCCCCCGTGTGGATCCGGAGGTGTCTCAGGTAGTTCGTGTAGATCCTGAAAGCTTTGCCGCACTGCTCGCACTCGTGCGGTTTCTCCCCAGAGTGTTGAAGCTTGTGGGACTTGAGAGCCTGACGGATGATGAACGTCTTCCCGCACACGTCGCAGCCGAACGGCCGCTCTCCCGAGTGGATCCGCTGGTGGTATTCGTAGGTGGCTTTGTAGAAAAACGACTTGCAGCACTTGTCGCAGCTGTACTGCATGTTACCCGTGTGGATGAGCTCGTGTCTCTTCAGGGAGCCCGCGGTGTTGAAGCCTTTGTGACACGTCCTGCAGCCGAACGGCGTCATGTTTACGGTCGTTTTGTCCCGCCGATAGACGACCCGGCGGTTTCCTCGCTCTCGAGTTCGCCTCTTAACGCCCGGCTCGTTGTTGTCGTCGTGAGTTACGGCCTGATGTTTCTTCAGCTGGCAGTTGTAGAGGAAAGTCTTCCCGCACAGGTCGCACATGAACGCCTTCGTGGCTCCGTGGAGGAGCATGTGCGCCTTCAGCCTGTTGTCCTGCATGAAGCTTTTCCCGCAGACTTTACAGGCGAACGGCTTTTCCCCCGTGTGAATACGGATGTGTCTCCTCAGGTTCTGCTGGAGGGTGAAGCCGGCGCCGCACGTCTCACACGTGTACACTTTCCCTCTGTGGACCGCCTGGTGCGTCCTGAGCGAACGCCGCCGCGTGAAAGCTTTGCCGCACACGGCGCATTTGTACGGGTTCTCCCCGGTGTGGACGCTCTGGTGGCACTGCAGCGTGATGGCGTACCTGAAACTCTCCCAGCACTGCGAGCACTTGTGCGGCTTTTCAACCGCGTGCACGACCTGATGAGCCTGCAGGCTGTGTTTGGTTTTGAAGCCCTTCCCACAGGTGGAGCAGACGAACGGCCGCGTGTCCGTGTGCACGAGCTGATGAGTCTTCAGGCACCTTTTTGTTTTGAACGACTTCTCGCAGAGCTGGCACTCGAAGGTGGCGTACTTCAGCTCTTCGTGACGCAGTAGATGGTACTCGAAGGTCGCCGTGTTCCTGAATTTTCTGGGGCACTGGTCACAGGAAAAGGGCCTCTGTTCTTTGTGCGTGTTCATGTGCTTCCTCAGGTGAAACTGCCGGTTGAAGCTCTTGTTACAGACCTCACATGCAAACACCTTCGCATTACTCCTGACCTCTGCTTCCTGAGCGTTTTTGGGTTTGGTGGTGGTGAGATCCACTGCCGTGTCTACATTAGAGAGGAAAAGACATAAAATCACACGGTTAGATCCTAATTTTTGTTGTTTTCAATTTAAAGAAACTCACAAACATCGCTCACATATGCAGTTTATTCCAGTGTATTGATGTAAATCATTCATATCCAGGTTAAAGACATTTCTGTTCTCATGTGTCGATGCATGAAATATCTTTTGACTTATCCAGACTGTTGCTTGTTTTTAAATTCATTTAAATGATTTTATTTGTTTCTCTTTATATTATTTTATGTATTTTTAATGCTTCTTCCACTCCCTGCTGCAATGCTTTTATTTTATGTCAAGCACTTTGAATTGTTTGTACATGAAATGTGCTATATAAATAAATTTGATTTGATGTATCAATCATTTAAAATCTCACCTTGTTCAGCTGATGAGGTCACTTCTATCATCATCTCGCCACCATCTAAAAGAAATTAGCAGCAGACGGCACTAAGACATATTGTTCAGAGCTGAAAAGCTGCAAAACTTCTGTTCCAAGTTAACAACGCGGCCATTAAAAAGTGAAAAACATTACGTGTTAATACAGAATAAAAACATCTGGTCCTCATCAGGCCTTAAAATGAGGTAAATACAACCGCAGATAAAAAAAAAAAACACATGACATATTACACTGAAAATGTATTAATTGAACCAAAACAGAAAACACAGAAGCCGTGAGAGAAAAACTAACAGCAGCTTGTAGAAGCAGCTTCAGCAGCAGTAAGTAAAAGTTTCTAAGATAATTGATGTTTTTCCTCCTTAACATCGTGTCAACACACACCTGAATGATGCAGACCAGCAAACTGACTAAACTTCTGCTTTTAATTAGTTAGTAAAGCCGTATAATGGCTCGTAATCTGAATTCATCACTTTGACACAATATGATGCTTTTTGAATAAGGTGAGTTTTTCTTCTTCTTACCAGAGTCATGCCCTGCCTCCACCTGAGCATCAGCAGGTGAGGAATCCGAGCCTCCCTGTGATGGATTATCCATCTTCATCTCAAACCTCCCGCATGGCTTCAGAGTGAAGATCATCCCGCTCTGCTTGAACAGCACAGGGCAGCCGCTCAGGACATTTTCCCTCCACATTTTGGCATTTTCACAGCTTTCGGTCGTGGCCTTTAGCTCAGTCTCCAGCTGTCCCACTCGGGCCGTCAGAGTGAGGTTTTCAGCTAGCAGCAGCGATGACAGCTGGGAGAAAATGCAGCCGATCTTCCTGGTCGCCTCCAGAGCCAACATTTTTAAAATGCTTTCAAAATCTGACTGCGAAGATTAAAACAAAGCAGAAACGTAGATTATAATCGAGCATCTATAATCTAAAGTTAAAACTAAACTTGATTCTAGCAATCAATACAAAGGACACACTAACTACACTGCCTATATTGCTTAATAAGTAGTTCATAAACAGTTTTGACGGATCTGCTTGAAGAGATAAATCTGAGGCTGTCTGATATAAGAATATCGATGACATACTTCTTACATCTAATGAAAAACAGCGAGTAAAAACACTAAGTAAATATACTCTTTATGTGGTTGCCATCTTTGGTTTTAAGATTTCCAGTTCACGCTCTTATTCAACATAATTTATCTCACTTATAACTCGGAGAATTATGACAATCAATTGATAAGCTGTCTGGTATTATTATAGATGAATCCACAATAGATAAACTAGTAATATTCTCCCCTGCTTAGAGAGCGGCTGCATTTCTTTAGCTTACACATAAAAAAATAGTTAATCATTAATGAATAACATATCATTCTGACATTAGTCTTTAACCATTAGTGATATTTATTGATAATATTTACTTATAGTTACTTTATTGTAGTTTAATTACCCTACAGCAGTAGTCACCCGATTATATTCTGCTTACGGTTTATTTTAAAATATTCTCTGAATGATAAATATGCTTTATTGAGTTTCAAATATATCCACACGTAGTACAGTTATATCTAGAAATATATTAGAAGTATACTAATCTCGTGCTTGGAACTATTTTCAATGATAACACTGTGCTTTGGTACACTTTATTGGAATATATTAAAAGAAAATACACTTTAAGCGAGTCAAAAAGTGCATTTGCTAACGTGTGATCATTTGAATTATGTGTTAAGAACGTATATTTTTAGATATTAACTTTTAAAAAGTCAAATGTTTTCTTTAACTTTGTCGTTTTCGATTAAATTAAATCGTTTTCATTTACATCGTACTGATCTATTTATCACCATATATATATATATATTTATTTATTATAATAAATTATTTTGCGTTCTGTGCACATTGCCATAGCAATTTTTTATCTTTTTTTAAACTCCATTTCAGTAGCATTTATCATATAAACATATTTATTTTGTATTTATTCTAAATTGTGGAAGTTTCAGTCCTACATACAAAGCTCGTTGTTCCAAAATAGTAAAGTTCAACTAAACTTATAACCACACTTTCAGTTGATCAAGAATTAGTTTGACTGCAAGAACACAAGAGTATGCTAAATTTAATAAACTAATCAAGTGATTGAATCCGCCATGTTTGTTGTGTCTGACGTCGCTTTGTCCCACTTCTTTAGCCGCTTTCGGACAGAGTAGTTTCACTGTTTCACTCTTTCGGTTCAGTCTCCTTGTTGAAACAGTTTGTGACTCGGCTAATAAACCGGGCTTCACTGGTAGCATTAGCATTAGCCACCGGTTACTTAGTAACCGTTAACTTACCTTACTTTTCGGATTCTGCTTCATTGTGGCGGATTTTTCCGTCAGAACATCGACCGCCGTCTTCATGAGCGTCTCTAAGATGGACTTTGTTTCTGAACAAAACGCTTCGTTTGCTGACAATTTCACTTTAACGCTCTCAGGCACAGACTCCTAAAGAATACATATATAAACACACACACACACGGAAAGTATTTCACCCTGCCCTGTCATTGATAACAGAATATTTACATTAATGGATGCTAATAGCCTTATGATGATACACCTACTTTTTGGAGGTCAACCGAGAAGCTGAAGACGGAGGGAACAACACCATCTCGGAGTCGGACAATCTGTCCCGTCCTGTCGAACTCTTTCGGCTTAAAATGCTCACTGCAAATCACGGATGCCTCGCTTGCTGTGAACTCTTCCCTCCTCAAAGCAAGTTCCCACTTCGTCCTCATTTCTTTGTCTTTGGGAAACCTTCAAAATAAAAACGGGAGATTCGACAAAGTCCCTGCAATATTTGCATTATTTCTACAATAGCACTCTTGTGTCAGTTGTAATTTAAGCCTGTTTATGGAATATATGTTGGCCTCACACCGGCTATAAACATAGCCTAGCTTAACGTTTGTTGGCTACGATTTCGCTGGCGCACATAAATACGGGACAATATTCTATTCACAAAATACAACCAATAATAATGTTAAATCTTACTTGTGAAAAGTAATCCCCCGACCCCTGTTCGCATCAGTCCGCCGATTTGAACAGCAATACGCCGCACAGTGCTCTGGCATCTTGAACACTCGAGTCTGGACGACCGGTCCAAGATGGCGGCCGTATTTCTCGCCCCAAGCAGCCAATGCGGCGTCTCAGGTGACCGTTAAGAAGAAGCAGCAATTTGTTCCGGAAATGGAGGCAGCTCAGTTTAAACATTTCAAAATAAAAGTCAAATATGTTTTAATTTCAAGTGTTTAATGGCAAAACAGGGAGGAAACGAAATATATAGATTGCCATATTACAGAAAACTGTACAATAGAAAGTGATTTTCCACCGTCAATTTCCGTTTTGAAAAATAATTACATCTTAAAGCGATCTGTGGGATTGTTTGGATTTAGAAAAAAAAAAAAAAAAGACAAGACATTGAAGACACTCCTTTTCATTTTAGTATCAAATCAGCTTGAGAAAAAAGCAGTTTGAGCACTTTTAACCTTGAATATTTCTATTTCAGGTTTGAGAGTAATTTAGACAGTTTGAATAGCCATTAAAACAGTATTGTTTCTCACCAGGCCTTTAAAACAAAGTAAGAAAAGCTGATAAATGCCACACAACGCTGCTAACCTGTTCAGAGTGCTATGTTTCCTCTTATTTATCACCTAGGAATAATCCCATACATGTCAAAGGCAATGAAAAGTTGCGTTACATGAAGTGAAAACAAATGTCCCTTTCCCACGATCAAACTGTTACAAGCAAAAGTTTCGGGCTTGTCCTACTGCTGTTTTCCAATCTTGACGCATGAACTTCAAGTCAATCTTGTACAAGAACAGATTATAAATATTAGGTTATTTCTGTGTAACAACTAGCTCAGCTTAACAACATTTTTGGACACAAAGGGAGCGGATCGCATGATACTAATGCCCACTATAATTTCAATTAGTTGACCATTGCGTCACATGACCTACGAGCCGTCACAGCTGTGCTTCTTTAGCTGCCTCGAATCCGAGAAGCCGCGGCCGCACTGCTGACACGAGTAGAGCTTCTGCCCGGTGTGGATCTGCAGGTGGGACTTGAGCTGATTGGACTGGTGGAACTTCTTGTGACAGTACATACATTCGAACGGTTTCTCCCCGGTGTGGATCCGCACGTGTCTGTAGAAGTTCCCGTCCGTTCTGAAGGCCTTTCCGCACTGGTCGCATTTGTACGGCTTTTCCCCCGTGTGAATGCGCTCGTGCTGCTTCAAACTGGCGGCGTGGAAGAACCTCTTCCCGCACACGTCGCACACAAACGGCTTCTCCCCCGAGTGACTCCGCTGATGGTAGCTGAAGGAGTATTTGTTGTGGAAGGCCTTCCCGCATATGCTGCAGTTGAACTCCTTGTGCTCGCTGTGGCCTCTCTCGTGGAGCTTGAGGGAGCACGCGGCGCTGAAGCCCTTCAGACATATTTTGCAGCTGAACGGTTTGACCAGCGACTTGTTTTGCCGCCTGGTCTGGAACAGGCCGTGCGTGCCGTCCGATTCCTGGTTCTTGTCGGCGTGCACGTACCTCTGATGTATCTGCAGCCTGCAGTTGAAGAGGAAGGTCTTCCCGCAGAGGTCGCACATGAAGGGCTTTCGCGCGCCGTGGATGAGCATGTGGGACTTCAGCTTGTTGTTGTCGGAGAAGCTCTTGCCGCATTCCTGGCAGGTGAACGGCTTCTCTCCCGTGTGAATTCGAAGATGCCTTTTCAGGTTGTTGTTGAGGTTGAACCTCGCTCCGCATATGTGACACGTGAAAGGCTTCTCGCCCGTGTGGACCACCTTGTGGCGTTTCAGAGCGGTGCCCGTCCTGTACGACCTGTTGCACACGTCGCACACGAACGGGCTGTCGCCCGTGTGCTTCCTCTTGTGCACGGTCAGGGAGTGGGCGTATTTGAAGGACTCCTCACACATTGTGCACTTGTATTTCTTGGCGTTGGTGTGAACCATCTGGTGGAAGCGAAGGGTGTCTTTGCTCTTGAACTCTTTCCCGCAGGTGGCGCAGCTGAACGGGCGTTCCTCCGAATGCACCGCCATGTGGCACCTCAGCTGGACCGACGTCTTGCAGGTCTTGTCGCAGAGCTGGCACTTCAGCATCTGCTTCCACTTCTCGTGGCGCAGCAGGTGGTTTTCCAGAGACGGACGAATCCTGAATGTTTTCCCGCACTGATCGCAGGCGAACGGCTTCGGCGGTTTGGACTTCTGGTGGCGTTTGAGGTGATTCTGAAGCGACGGCTCTCTTCTGAACGATCTCTTGCACTGAGGACACGGGAACGGCAGCGGCACTTTGCTCGACTTGTGCCGCAAAAGGTGATTTTCAAGGGAGCTCTTTTCGAGGAAACTTCGGCCGCACTGCTCACAAGGAAACGGCTTCTTGTGGGTCTTCACGTGTTTCTTCAGGTCACCTTTCCAATGAAAACCAACGTCACAGTGCTCACAGAAGAACCGCTTCCCGGTCTGAGACTCTCTCTTTCGTAGAATTCTGCCCGGCCTTTCGTCCATTCTGGTTTGTTTATCCTCGGGGGCGTTATCAGGGGACACTGAGGGAAAAGTGTGTGTAGCATTAGTGCATAATCATTTGCATTTAGCTGCCTATTCAGCTTCTTTCTAAGCCGAGTTATGCTACCTCTTTCAGTTTTATTCGTCGCCCTCCTTGTATGTCTCGTTTTCCGCAAGGTTTCCTCCTCCAAAGATTTCTGTATCGTCTGCAAAGGAAATAACTTGAGTTTCATTTTTAGAAAAAGACATATTTGCACAACATAATCTTAAAAATGAGGCAGTAAACCTTCTCTTGTTCTGAGTCGAGACCACTGACAGGGCTCGAGTCTGGACTGGCGGCTTTTTGAGGCGTAGACCCAGGGGGGGCTGCCGTTGTTTCAGGGAGGCTCGACAAAGACGCCGATGGCTGGGCGACGGCCTGACCGGCAGCCACCAACAGCACCGCGGGAGCGGAGGGAACTCTGCCCACAAACACCACCGGGGCGGCTGCGGGTGTAGAGACGGTAACAGGGAGAGCCAGCGAGCAGTGGACCACCTCGGTGCTTCCTATCGGTACTGGAGGAGAGTTCGGGCTGGGTTCCTTCTCGTCACAGTTTTGCTCCACCTCATCCGTTGAGACCGGTCCTCCTGTGTTCAGAGACAGATACATAATGGCACTTAACATTTTTTCTTGAATTACATTTGAATTCCAAGATGTTCTCGTCTACTGATCAAAGCTTTCTGAAGGTCTTTCAAAGTTTTTCTTTGGATTTTGGCTGCTTTTTCACTCACTTTCAGTCCAGTCCTTGCACCTGATCATTTAACTCTGACCTATGAATCATTAAAGCTTTAAAAAGGCTCCTAACTCAAGGTATGAACCAGTGTTGTCTACACATAACAGACAACTTAGCAAAGAACCTGTTTGAAATTGTATCTTTGGGCACAGAAAGCTTGTCTAAGAGGGTTCAGGCTGTGTTGGAGAATAAAGGAGCTCAGACCAAATATTGACTTTCAAGCTTGTTAAAGCTGGACAAACTCTGGCTTTATATACTGTTCACTCCATATTTGTTTTTCAATAAAGCTTTGAACCCACTTCCTGTTTTCCTGCCATCATATAAAAAGGTGGGGGGTGGCTCGAGACTTTTCCACAGAACTGCACGATAATCTGCAGCAGGGGAAAGCTGAAACTTTGGAACATGGGTCTAAATGCAAAGAAAACAGTATTTGCACGTTCAAGTTAGATTTAATATCTGACCTGTGCACAATGTATGTGGATTATCATTTAATAACAAGGGTTATACTATCATACAAATGAAAAGAGAAAGAAACTTAAGTGTTTACGGTTTTCTTTTCATTTGCAAGTAGTAAAAATCTTGGTTGTCCCATTGTTAAAAAACAATTATCACTTTTTTACTGATCTAACTAACCGTGCAAAGATTGGGCTTTTTTTTTTTTATTACAGATTTTTAATTTGACATATACATACATACAAACACAAACTCAACTAACACAGAGGGGTGTATATTATATGCAGTTATACTTGATTAAAGTTCTTTAAAAGTCCTTTCTCTCTCTCTTTTTTTTCTTCCACTGACTAGATCTTTGTAAATTTCAGTCACTGTTTTGCACCTTTACGTCATATTTCCGCTAATCCAATCCTCTTCTTCGCTCTGTATGCCCTAACGAGCATTCTGCGTTAATATGAGTACTTTACAAGTGAGAAAAACAACCATACAAAGTACGAGTCATTTACAGGTGAGAGCAACAACAACACAAAAAGAAAAAGAAAGAACCTACTCTCCTGTAATTAATAAAATAAAATAAAAAAATAAGAAAAACAAGAATATAGAGGTAACCAGAGTCCCGGCATTGCCTGTACTAATAATGACCATCTTTTATTACACATGTCTGTTTTCAGCTGTAGTCTTGCTGTGATTTTTTTCCATGATAAACACATTTTTTACCCTGTCTCTCCATTGCATTATGCTTGGAGGCTGTGGTTTCAACCAGGAAGCTGATATAGTCTTCTTTGCTATCAGCAGCAGGATTCTCAGTAAATATTTAGAGCTCTTATCTGTCATACTGTCAGGAATTATACCCAAAATGTAAAGTGCTGGTTCCAGATGCAGGTTAATGCCCATAATCTGTTTAATTTCCTTTTGAATATTCTTCCAAAAAATCCTGTATTTTTGGGCAATCCCAGAATATATGAGTGGAGTCACCCACTGCTCCAACATAAATCAGTTGTATTGCTGTATTTAGATGTTATTGGGCATTTTAAAGCCACCTTAATGAGGGATTCCTGTCTGCAGACAGGGTTAGGGCTGCCGGACTCAGGGGTCAGCTCGGAGCTGATTCAGTATGACTCAGATTAATTTCGTGTCATCGTCACACCGCTCACCTGTCTCTGATTCGTCCAGCAGAATGCTCTGGGTCGAGTCTTCCTGCGTCTTGGTGCTGCCCTCACTGATGGTCTTCAGCTCCTTCTCCAGCTGCTCCATGTCCTTGCCCAGCTGCCCCACTCTGGCCTCCAGCTCGTGCTCCAGCTGCCCGGCTTTCCTCTGCAGCACATCCTCCAGCTGCTCCACTTTGGCCCGCAGAGCCTCGTTCTCCTCGCACAGCTCCGAGCAGAACTCCGTGAAAACGTTGTGGATCTGAACCACCAGGCACTTCTCTATTTCCTGGATTTCGCCGAGCTTCGCCTCTTCCCAGTCCGTGTGTGGCGCCTCTTTAGCCCACACGTCCCTGAAAACAGACACGGTCGCCTGGATGGCGACTTCCACAATCGACGCCACTTCGCTGCCGAAGCGCGCCTCCATTTTTCCTTGAAACTCAAAGGTCAGCTTGTAGTGTCCGGCACGTCGTAGCGCATATTAAAGCCTAAACCTGAAACTTAAAAAGGTCACAGCTTAACCTGAAACACTACGACAACCGTTCAAGCCGCGTTCACACTGTGGCGTCCGTTGCCCTACATGGTAGCTTCTGCGCATGTCAAAACCTTCCGTGTGTCGTTTCCGCTTCCGGTGTCATTTCAATGTTTCAAAATAAAAGCAGTGGACAAGAAATACACTAAAACAGGGGTGTCAAACTCAATTGCACAGGGGGCCAAAATTCAAAACACACTTTAGGTCGCGGGCCGAACAGAATAAACATTTACTGAACACACTAAAACTAAATGTTTTTTGAACATAAATATGAATAAAAACTGACAGGAATGTTATTCTGGAATAAATAAACTTAAACTTTAAATAACTTAAAATATCTTGCTCTCCATAAAAATATATCCACTCAAAATTATACAAGTTAGAAATATGAACATGCTGCAAAACAAAACAAAACCTGGAAATGTAAATAAAATGTGTGCTTTTCAGCAATAACAAATAACGAATCAAAACATGCAGTTTTCTTTGCTCTTATGCCATTTTATATGGGATCTGTAGTTTATCGTGTTACCAGCGCTTCATATTGCCGGGCCATTAGTAACAATAATATAAAATGATCTTGCGGGCCGGATATAATTGCAAGCCGGGCCGGATGTGGCCCGCGGGCCTTGAGTTTGACACCTATGCACTAAAAGGTCGAAACGAGTGTGCTGAAAGACGTTAAACGTCGTTTCCAAACATTTGAAGTAAAGACCGTAACAGAAAAGATAAAACCAACAATACAAATCATTAGAAATAAGAAAATAAAATCTTCTTTAAGAATATAATGTGTCTTAATGTAGTTTTTCCATAAAAACCTACATGTTAAAGCAACACTAGAGACATTTGTGAGCCTTATACTATAGTTACATTTAATTTAGCTTATTTTTTCACTATTTCATGGGAATATATAAAGAAATGAGGGGTGGCGTAAGACTTTTAAACAGTACTGTGCTCTATCTTTATGTTTGTTTGTCTTTTCCTGGTCTTTAGTGGCTGATGTTTCCAGAGTAGAAGTGGGAACAAAATGCAATTCACATCAAAGCACAGAAAGGAACTGAAATGCTTAAAAAAAAAAGACAAACAATCTTTCATTATCACAATCTGTATTTATCAATTCAAAGAAACAACTGTACAGAGCCAATGATTCGCAGTTGGTTCTGATCATTTTATACATTATTGGTTCATTCATTCACCTTTTTCCATGTTGGTAGTTTGTGTCGCCCCGGTATGTTACAGTGATTGTATAGTGGAGAGATGGGACTTCAAGACATGCACAGCAGTACTGAAATAGAGACAATGTCTTTCATGCAACCTCTTTGTCCTGTCGTGTTTGTGTGGAGGTGTGGATCAACCTGTCCTGTGGTACAAATCAATGGTCACACTTCACCACAGACTCAGAAAAGTTCAACACAGCAGAGACAAGGGGCAGTTTTCCCAGCATCGCCATTGATAAACGGGTTTTCTCTCTTTCTTTACTTTTATTTTTTACAGAAAATATTTCTGAGCAAATATATTGGTACATTATCAGGTTGCTGTAGGCAGGCGTACAGAGAGAGGCAGGCTGAGGGCAGATGGTCAGACAGTGGTGCTCGGGACTCCTGGAGGGCAGAAACCGTGGCAGCGGATCAGCTGAAACACCAAAGTATTCTCAGGTTTTACTGCTTCGTCTTTGGCTGGTGTCAAAACGTCCACTTCTACACGGAGCACGTTAAATTTGGGAGCGTCTCCTGCGTCGGTTCAAGCAAAAGTCGACATCACAACCGTTTCTTGAACCGCTTTCATCTGCTATCTGAAGACACCTTTATAGTTGCTTAGATTATGTCGAGACAACATTGTGCTTTCTTTATCTTTATGCAGAAATGAACAGGTCCATTTCGTCCAGATTGTTGTTTGCACATTGATCTCTCCCCACACCAGAAAACTGAAACCCCAACACGGTTTGATCCCACAAAGTACACAGAAACGTGGTTTAAGCCCTTTAACTGAATCTGTTTTATTAATATTAATTACTAAAAGTGTCATGGGAAGCTAATGGTGAACAAGATTCTTATGAGGACGGATCATTCTCTGTGAAAACTGGGTATTTTACAGATAGAAACCCTCCAATAAGTGTCATCATAGATAAAAAACTGATTGAACAGCTCATGCTCTTATCAATAAGTGTTTAAGTTTAGCAGCAATGATTGTCTTCAGAACACATAAAATGTCAAATAAATAAAATGATACTTAAGTATCGTCTGAGCCCTTTTGAAAGTCTAAATATTTTCTGATTATATCGTGCATTCAGGCAGTGTGTGTTCGTATGTGTGAGTACTAGATCGAGGCTGACTGTCGGTTGTTATCTGGAAGGTGAAACAAGTCGCAGCTGGATCAATAATGACCGTGATGCCTGCGGCTTCTGCTCTACTCCTGAGTGGTAACATGAAAACAGAGAAGTTACGGAGGATTCAACTCAAGAGTCAGAACAGTGTTTAAATGAGGACTGCAACTAATAATCAGGAAGGCTCTCATGGTCAAATCATTAATAAATTGGTTTATATAAGAAAGAAGAAGTCACTGAGGATGTTGTCATGTTACGTCTGACATCCACAGATCGGTTTATCATGTCAAACACAAGAGAATGATGGGATTTTTTTGGTTTAAGTGATGATTAATTGATTAGAAAACAACTCGTCTCGGCTGACATTTAATCACCAGAGCATGGAGAAGAAAATAAAATCCACTCCAGCTCGTCTCGGATTGGACGACTGATCCTGCAAAGTCCGCAGACTGCTACGTGTCACGGTGAAAATTTAATTTGGATTCGATGCCCCTCAGCCGGATCCCCAACACCACTGACCATCTGAGCTCAGCTCTGCAGCAGGCCGGCGTCCCTAGTGCAAAGAAAAAGTTGCATAAAGTCTCAATGCTACCATGGACATCATCATCAACAGCATAAATCCCTGAACACATCCTCATACAATCCTCATAAATCAGGCTCCATTTTACTGCATACTACTGAGTGGTTTTGGTGTACAAGATGCGACATCTGAAAACTGAAGTGTCTTTATGTCAGTGGCTGAATGGCAACGCATCTGTTTAAAATCATGATTTCACCTTTGATCAAGGCGCAGAAAGCAAGCGTCCTCTTTTCTTTACCGCATTAAGGACTTTTTATGAAACGCTGATCGAAACGGAAACATTTCCAACAACAAAGCTTCAGGTGTTTTATTTGTTACGTCTTGGGCTGACAGGCCGACGTGAACAAGATGCACACAGGCAGGCTCATTCAAAGCATCAGCTTTAGGGTTTCTGAACCAAATCTGGACATCTGTGTCGATGTTTAACGTGTTTCTCACCATAACACAGTAAAATGGTTCGTCATGTATTCGGTTAGGTGTACCCTGCTGATTCTGCCTCGTGTGGATTTCAACTGAAGCGAAAAGTGATTAATACGCTGCTCACACCCTAATCTGTCGGCAGATTACTGCTCTGTGTCACTATGTGGAATTTATGCTCATATGGAAAATTCATTTCTGCTTGCTGTCTCCAACGTGCATGTAAATGACTGCATTGAACTGACATTTACATCTGAAACACATGTATTAAAGTGATAAACAGAAATGAGGCCAGCAGGTAAAGATAAATGTTGACGACGCTGATAGAAAACCTGAAAAAAAAGATTTAAAAAAAAGATCTCTTATAGTTTTAATCAGTAGTATTTTCATTACAAGCTTAAACTGATCATTTGCCCATACAAATAAAGATATAAAGGACATTCTGAGGGCTTTATTAATTTAGAAATTATCATAGATAATAAAAATAAAAGCTGCATAACATTTATTCAAAGTCCAACTGAAATCACAGGTTTCTGTTTGCGGTTGAAAATCCTTCCAACATTTTATCGGTTAAAGAAATAAAATGGTCAGATTGGCCGGCAGTCTTAGCTCTGTTCCTGGCAGCAGGAGGATGACGGATCGAGAAAATAAACTCGAACTGTGGCGTCGAAGCTGTGGCCGCTCAGGGAGCACGTTTAGCGCTAGTCTAAAATACTTTAGTGCTAGTCTAAAATACATGTGAACATGTTACTCTGACCAATATGCTACAAAATAAAGCTTCTGGAATCCAGACTAACATAACCAGACAGACTGACTCACTCCAGCATGAAACTGGGACTGAAAATCAGCCCACGTGTCAACTCACAATCACATGAAGCATGTCCGGACTGTCGCTCTGCTCTAATAAAATCCTGATTTTATAACCGCAGCCTCATCAGAGGAAGCTCGAAGCAGCCGGATGTCTCGAATGTTTCCTCAGAGTCTGTCCAACTAAATAAGCCAGTCGAGCCGTGACCGTCGCTCATCTCTGGCTATCTCTAAGATTGCTGCCTTTCATGTGGGTGACCTGGGGTTCAAATCCCACCTTTAAGAGGTACAACCCCCAGTACGGGTACTCTGGCGAGACCGCTTTACACGACCTGTGTACCTGGGATATGAGTTTAAGTTGCTTTGGATAAACAGTGCGTGTTTTCAAAGCAGTGGTCTTGAATAGTTAAAATAAAACACCGTCTTAAAAGGAGCCCAATGAGTCAAAGACGACGTGGCTGGAAAAAGCGATTTAAAAATCGAGGCCTTTGTGAGACTGTAACGATGAAGAGAAACCTTCAACTACCCAGAACTTCTCCTGGACTTTCAAACTTAACCCTTTAAGTTTCTTTGAGTATGTCTCAAAAACAGATATTCATGCAAACAACTGTGCATGTGACTTTCAGTTGGACTTAAAGTAAAAAAAATGACAGATAAATGAATCCAAAATAGCAGAACTGCAGTGAGGATACAGTAGCAGTGATGCTGACTCAGCGTTCACACCTGAAATGTAGTTTTGTTTTGTAGGATTTTAACTGCCGTCTGAACAGACTGGCCCATCGGCCTCCACAGTTGCTGCTGCGAAATATTCTCCAGCGTGATTTACCAGCCTATCGCACTCCGAAAGTCATTGTTTTCATGTCGTTTATGGCTTTGTGGTGAATTTACAGAAAACAGTATCATTGGGCTGCAAAGACGAGCTTCTTTAGACGCGCGGTCGATTCCTCTCCAGGCAAGACATGCAATCTCTCAAAGTTTCCCCCCCACTGTAAATATTTGGTTAGTTTAATTCTTTTTTTTCCTTTTTTAACATTTTTTTTTGTTCACATCCTAATGCATTTTGTGTGTGCGTGAATCCGTGCGCCTATCTTTGCGTGGACCGGTTTTAGGACCGACCTCCGCGTTAGAATCGGGTTTAGAGGCAGGATCGGGGTCGGGCGTTCAGTTTGTGGGGAACAATGAGGGGTCTTCACGCAGATAGACGTAAAAAAAAGTGCGTGGATCTGCGCTGTGGAGCGGATGTTTCTGGAAGACTGAGGTGACATCTGAGGGGGCGAACGTATGATGGTAAGCAAACACACCAGCATAAATAACCTGAGAGCTATGGAGACCCTGGGAGCGGAGAGCAGCAGCACACACACACTCGTACGATTCCGTATAAAAACAGATGCAACAGATTTGTGTGAGTAAATCAAAGAGAATATCCAAGCAGAAGTTTGATGTTGTTAGAGAATAAAAGAGTAGATGAGGCCTGTTTTCTACCCCGAAGGCCTCATTCATTAAAACATGCCAGATGCAGATTTTGTGCTTATGACCAAAGCCAAACGTGATTTACGAAACGCTGATTTTGATGGCGAAACGAGCAGGTTACGATGAGGTTCAAGTATTTTGTTAGAGATATCAAAATGTAAATCTTAGCCTCTATAGTTTCTGTTTTATTTCTTAACCAAAGAAAAAATAAATGACATTTTAATGAATGAGGCCCCTGGGAACCAGAGTTTTTAACTCCTCTGTGCACAGCTGTCACAGAACATCTGTCTATACAAAAATAACATAAGAAATCCTCCAGAGAAGAATCTTTAATCCTAAAAAATAAGTTCTATATGAAAAAAGGGAGGCTGCGTAAACACGTAAAATATAATGACGGGTCTGGATTTGAAACCTTTGGCTTTACTTATTTCCGTAGTTTTCTCTTTCAGAGGCTCCTCACTCTGGTCGCCTCCTCTACTCTTCTCTTGTCTTCAACCACCAACTTCCCAAGAATCAGCCCAGAGCTGGAGTCCGGCTTGTTAATGGAAATAAAACCAGTTTAAATTCCTCTTTTTCTTTTTCGCGGCTGGCCCTCCAGACGGATGGGGATGAAATGGGAGAACACGGTCAACGTAAAAAGTCTACCTCTGTCTGTGAAACATTTTGGCATTATTTCATTCTCTTTCGATTTCCGAGGAGTAATAAGACAAAGTGCGGGATGTCTCAACTTACCAACAGACAGATAGATACAGTAGATAGGACAAACAGACAAGAGTTACACACAGTTATAGCTCATCTCATAGAAAAAACCAACATGGAACAGGATGAGCTACGTTATACCGCGCTACCAGCGAACAGCCTTCGAACTAACTTGATGCGTGTCCCGTTCCCCTCGCCCGTTTCCGTGACCCGGGGTTCAGCAGCTCAAAGCTCCGCCCTCTGCAGCTCTCGGAAACAGCCATCGGCGGGGCGCCGGTGACTCGTGTTTTTCCAGCAGAGACACAGACGAGAGAGAGAGGAAGAAAGATGTCTTCTGCTCCGAAATCAAATCCGTCCTGTCCGTCCAATGAGTGAGCCGGGGTCAGTTTCCCTTTCCATCCAAACACAGCTGCTTGGTTAACGTGCTGGAGGCGGAGTGAATGAGGAGGGCGTTCGCCACCTGTCCGTGGCCCCGCCTCCCATCTAAAGTTCATATACTTCAGTCACAACCGATCCGTCAACCCGCTCACTTTTTCTTACTGGACTTCTCAGAACGTTTTGCGTCCGACTTCTCCGACCGTTCTCCTCTCTCCCGCTCCTTCTCCTTCTCTTTTTCCGCCCGCTCGATTCGGTCCGCCCGGTCTGAGCGCTCGCCGCCTCGCTCTGACCTGTTGTCCGCCTTGCTGCCATCTTGCCGCGTCCCTTCGTCAGTGGATGAGGTAGTTGGTTGGGGCTGACCCCATTTGGCAATCTCCTCGTGCTCCGAAATACTGTTGGTGATGTTGGTCACCCACGCCTTGAGGTCGTCCTGTGATGGGAGCGGATGTCAGCTGACTGAGGACTGAGCTGAGGTTTATGTGTGAAATGGGTGTCTAAGGCTGTGTTCGAAACCGCATACTTCTCCTACTACTCATACTAACTTTTTGAGTTAGTATGCGAGTTCGTGTAAGCGAGAATTTCCCGGATGCATACTAGATTCTCTGAAATGTTGGGTATGCATCATGAGGTTACTACTCATCCTCAAACTACCCAAGATGCAACGTAACGTGACGTCGCCGATCGTCATTTCCTGTCAAAACGGCAGTTTCAAGCTTGCTACAACGAGGGTAGGTTCACTTCCTGTTTTCAAACAAAAGCACCAATTGTATCGTAACGGCTTTCCCTATGATAAAAGCCAACGGGTATTTTATTTTGTGAAAATAACCGGAAGTGCGTTGCTCACTACGGCTAGCTTTAGTAGCGCCGAATTCGTGGGGAAAAAAAAATTGTAAATAGCCGGTATTTTGTCAGATTTTCAACACGTTGGGGATCTAAACGACTACTTTCTCGCCAGAAAATGTTTCAAATGTTGCTAAAGTTTACAGAGTTTGGAGCTTAAGAGAAATCAGCTTCAGGCCGGCTGATTTCGGCTCGGGCAGGAGCGAAATGCATTGTGGGTAAACGCTCTGCATACTGTCTGATCGATGAGTATGCAGTATGTAGTATGGGAGTATGCAGTTTGCAAGTATATAGTATGTAGTATGCGGTTTCGAACACAGCCTAAGTGTTGACAAATGCTCCTTTTTGTTGAATCATAAGGTTTGGAAAAGAAAACGTCTCACCTCATCTTTTGCATGAAACAAAAACTCACTGCCATCCTTCGTCCTGCAACGAGAGAAAAGAAGTTCAACTTCTTTCAACAATGTGACCAGAGGATACATTTACAGGAGCTTTAAAGCACCGCTGGATAAGATTCAGGTTCACATGGTGAACTTCAACATAAAAAGGAGAAACATTTTTATAGGAGGGAGTATTCAGTCTGTTTTACAGCACAAACACAGCGTAGTACATTAACTCAGAACTTGTCCCTGTAACATACTTCTGTGGGTTTTGGGGTGTTTTCATTTGTGTCTGAGGGCAAAACTGGTAAAAAAAAATCCAGGAATTGACATTTTATCACTCCGATTATCACTATTTACGGCCTTGTTGTCACAATCGGAGGAATTTCATTCTGTAGCCTCACAGCTGCTTCTCACGCCACAGAGAAACATGAAGAAGTCATCGTCAGCCCCATTTTAGTGAGATCAGAGATTAACGTCTCAGTGCTCCGTCTCCATGTTGATTCTGAAGCTAAAAATGTTGTGTTGACAAACAGTAAAAACTATTCCTGGTGTACAACTTAAAGTTAACAGGTTGTATGAGCTATTGTGGATATTAGACCTGAGATTACTGAGACAGAAAGACAGGAAAACTCTGGGAATACTCAACCAATTAGAAATATTCTGCTCTGCAAGGTCCGGCCCAAAGGGTCAGGTACTCTCAAAAGTACAACCTCCCTTCCATGACCCTTTTTGTACCTGAAATTTACTGTTTTTAATTAAATTTTTAATTTGAAATTACCTGGAAATGCATTCTAATTTCTGGCTCACCTGCTCAGACCCATTCATATAAATTCTGCTGCCTGAACCAAGATAGAATCATGTGCTGCTCGAGCTGCAGGTAACATGGTTGTATTCACACTACATGGTAAAACCAAGCGTGAATTTACAATCATAGATTTATAACGACCAGTCTGAAATAATCAGTATAAAAAGAATCTGGGCTACTTTCCGAGACTTTGATGAGGTGCTCCACCAGCATGATGAGTAAACTGAACTGGACGGGTAAAATCAGTGGTGCAATGCATCAAAATCACTTATTTTGTTCGTTTAGATGCATTTAACTACACAAAATAAAACTTCTGTAAAACATTAAAGAGTTACAGTCTCTGTGTCTGAGCAATGGATCAATCTGCCAGGAAGGAAAACAAAGCAACATACAAAAGAAAACAAGGAGGACAATTACTATCCAAACCTCTACTGTGTACTGTTGACCGATTAAAAGCATCAGAAGCATCAGCACAGATGACCCAAAAGGTTGTAAATAGCACATCTGCAAAGTCTCAGCTGCTTTACGCGGACATGGACGAGCGTGGACCCGGCTTTAGCTCTCAGTCTGTGGTTACTTCCAGAGTCTGGCTGACAAACCCCTTCAGAGGTAAATAACTGCTATCATTTCTGTAAGACGCACTGCAAACTGCACCACAGGGCTTTTAAAATAGCAGTGTAGGTTAAATAAGACCTGGACTTAAACACTCAGTGTATTTAAGTCCAGGTTGAAGACACGCCTATTTTCAGCTGCATTTGAATAAAGCTCCAAATCTGAAGCTTGTGTTTCAAAACTTAATCACATTTTAACTTCTGATTTTATCTGATTCTATCTATTGTTCTTATTTCTTTCTTTTTTGTTTAAAATCTAAATCGTGCTTTTTATTTCTACTGTTTTAATGTATCTGTGAAGCACTTTGAATCGCCTTGTAGTTGAATTGTGCTGTACAAATAAACTTGCCTTACCAGTCACTGTCTGTTTGTTACCAAAGTTAAACGAGACGTGATCTGGATTTGCCCTCATGATAAAACTGATGGAGCTGATCTGTTTCGAGCTAAATTCAGTGTCAAGTTCTGCTGCCATCTTAGGCCACATTTACACATAGACGGGTATTTAGAGAAACGAATATTTCCCCCCCTCCGTTTTCAATAATAACATCGTGCACACAACATCGTTTTCGAAAAACTTGTCATTTACATCAACCCGCATAAATACGCCGTCAAGCGCCATAATAACTATGCCAAACCTATTGTGTAGGGAAAGGAATAAAGCCATGCAAGCCAATCAAAATCCTCAGAATCGAGGACTTTCCTCATGTGAAGGAGGAGATAACGCGAGCAAACATCACAACAAAACTGAAGGCAGTAAGAGGGAAATATAGACAGTCAGTGGATACTGGACGCAGGAGCGGCCACGGAAGAGTGGTGCTCCTCTATTTTGAACTGTGCGAGCAGGTTTGGGGTGGCAAATGCAATAAGGCCAGAATCGTTTGCACAAACGTAAAAATTAGTAGAACTTTAACATCATCCATGATAATCCTGATCAGTAGCCAAACAAACTGTAAACATAAGGCGCTCGCATGCCGTTAAGCATTTTCTGGCGCATAATGTGACGTTTAAGAACCTAAAACGCCGTTTCTCCCAGTTGACACGGCAACACATAACCGGCGTTATCAGAAATCTCCACTTTGGCCGGAGGTTTTAGAAATAATCTGTTTCTGTGATAAAAACGGGGTTTTGGTGTAAATGAGAGGCCAAACCGCAGGAAAATATCTGCGTCTTCCTATCGTGTAAACGGGGCCTTAGTGACCGAGCCACGAGAAGTGGGAACAATCCTCCACAAATATCAAAGGTGAAAGCAGAAAAGGAAAAAACGAGCACGACACGAAGCGTTCCTCACTTCAGCGTGAAGACGTTCTTCTTCTTCTTGTAGCCGTTGGTGACGTCGCAGTGGCAGTGGGACAGGTTGAGCAGCGGCTCGTTGTTGTAGGACGCCGTGGTGTTCTTGGCATCCTTGTAGAAACCCAACTCCCCTTTGTTCAGCACGCAGTAGAGGTTGACCCATGACCTGCTGTGGTGTGGGTAGGCAGGAGGGGAGGGTGGAAGTGAGGAGCAAGGGGGAGGGGAAGGTGGGGAAGTGGAGGTTGGGGGGAGGAGGAGGGAGGGGGGACATTGCGAGGCATCAGGAAGAGCTGCAGAGTCACTGCTGCTAAGCTAACACCTCACTCACCTGACCAGAGCAGACAGGTAGGTAGGCGGGATGGACCAGCCCCAAGAAGGGAGGAGGAAACACACTGCTGAACAAACACAGATGATCGCACGAACACACGGATGACCAGACGGAGGAGGTGGGGATGGAGGGATGGGGAGGGAGTCTACGTACAGTCTGTGTGCGTCTGTGTGAGGCTTATGCGTGACTTACCTTGGAGGAGACAAGAGGAGCAGCCAGAAGCACAGAGGAAGAGAGAGGATAAAGAAGAAGAGGAGTTTGGTTAAAGGTCATTTTTGGCAACATCACCAGTTAAAAGTCCATCCATCCATGCTGCTTTTCCAAACTCTGAGAGCGTGACTACATGCACAAAACATTTCAGTCAGTACTCTGCAAAGCGTTCAGGCATTTCACACGTTAATAATCTGAACCATGAGAGAATCCGTTAACAGTAGAAAACTATCCCCCGCCCCACAAAGAAGGAGACAGTCTGACATAAAAAGACCAGCTACCTTAAAAAAAACTCTGCGCCTCTGCTTTTCACTGAAGTTTTTCCAATTAACTGATAAATCAACACTATCAGTGACATTTTTTATTTGTAATGCCTGAAACATTTGCAAAATACTGTAGGTATTATTCAGAGTGAACTGTGTGTGCAGCTTAATATCCTGATATGATAAACTTTAATGAACGACAGAAACAGAATTAGGAACAACAGGTGCATGTGATAAAGCGTCTACATTGTGAATATTGGCTCCATTATTATTATTATTATTATTACAGCAGAGTTACATTTAAAGGGGACAGAGAGCTCCTCAGGAAAAAAAATAATCAAGTATTCTTGAATTTGGTGCAAAAACTAGCTCCTCCGATCTGAAGTCTCAAATTCAGTTTTTAGATTTTCATGAGCAAGAACTGGATCTGACCGGGAACCAATCACAGGGTAGCCCCGCGTTAAAGCTCAATCTGCTTCTATTCAAGTCAAAATGTGAGTACAACTTAACAAATTAACATTATGCTTCATCAAGGAACGCTTAAAGCCAATGATTGAGACGTAGTACTTTTATAAAGTAAGCTTTTAATGAGCTCTTTGGCCTTTTGTCCACACGAAAATGCGGTTTTGTGGGATTGAAAAGGAACCTCCTGGAAACAATTCTTCTTGTCTTCTGGCTCAGACCGGGCACAGAAAGTGAGTCACTTGCAATCTTTGGCAGGTCAGAAGCAGCTGGAAAGGTTTCCAAATCTTCTCTTAAACAAGCAAATCAAATTATAAACTTTTTAGTACGTTAATGGAAACTTGTTTCTGTTGAATAAAGGTTTATTCAAAGTGTTTTCACAACACGAAAAGAGAACGATGACCACAGTTTGTGTCACTTTCTCAGTGGCTTTAACATCACTTATCTACAGAATTTAAACAAGGATTTTAACACCTGCTTGTTTAAAATGGATATCTGAAGGTTTCTCTCTGATAAATGTTGGTTTTCGCTACATAAAGTGCCCTGCAATGCCCCATGATTCGCATTTTTCAGCTATTCAGAACTGGTGAGTACAGAAATACTCTTATGACTCATTAACTAGAGTGGACGTTTTCCACATGCACCATATCCAAAAACTCTTTGTTATTCTCAGTGTTACCAGAATATTAATGTGCACATCAACTTATGTAACAGAGACAAGTTGAATCTCAAGCCTTCCTTAAGGGGCTAACTGTATTCTCTTTCATTCTCTGTGTTTAAACAGAGGGCATAAAATCAGCCTCACGAGGAGCAGTTTGCAGATTCACACTTGTTTCGAGCCATTCAGGATTAAGCTTTACCTTGCAATGTACATAACAGGACATGTACATATGACACACTCATCCATTGCCTTGAGTGGGACTCATCCATTGCTGGACCTGGATGAGCTTTTAGCTGTGCGTGGTCAGCCCAGCCACCAGAGGGCAGTGAAGAGACAGACTTTGTCCCTGGTGTCTCTCTGCAGGAAGCAATGTGGTCATCTGTGGAGGTGGGGTAGTGTGTATATGTGTGTGTGGGTGGGTGGGTGAGTGTTTTAATGCAAGCTTGACCAGCAGCTCATCTTTCAGCTCCCACTGCAATCATCAGCCAGCCAGTCTGCTAGTGACCCAAACACCTCTGCTGTGTATTATTCTGTGGGCACGTGTTAGATCAGGTGGCATCGTAAGCGTCATGCATGAAGGTTTCTCATGCTGTATAACAATGGGCAATGACATTCATTAGATATTCAGCAGCTGTTGTGAGAATAACACTGGAGTCTTTTCCTAGCGTCACAACACATTGAAAACTGCCGTTTTAAATTTCTACGTCTTAATAACTCATCGAGAAACCGCTAAAATATGGACAAAGGCACCAAACAACAAACGTACAAACTGACTTAATCACTCTTTGTTAACTTTTTTCAGCTGAAACTTTGTTGAAGTAGCAACTTTTAAAGAGTAAGTGTGAACAGTGCCAGTGTCCGTCATGCACCTCTTCAACATGTCGCAGCCTCGGTCTCGAGTGAGTTAGCTTAGCATGCTAAAATAATGCCACTGTTGCCGTTGTCCAATCAGTGAACGGAACAGGCGGTGATGTCATGAGATGCAGACAAATATCCAACTATTTGGTTCAGAATAAACATATAACTAGCAGAGTCCCTTAACTGTGACACCCTCCTCACCTATGACCTTCATCATCTACTTCAGTTAATCATTATGACCCTGAACACCCACCTATTGGTGCTCTTCTTCAGGGTCTCGATGTCCAGCTTGCGGAAGAGGAAGCCCTCGTGGTGTGCTGTGTGTGTTGGTGGCTGGGGGACTGCTGGGCTGCTCTGGGCTGGAGCAGACCTGGACCTCCGTGTGGTCTCTCCCTGCTCTTTGGGACGTGGTCTGCGTCGTGGTTTGGGTCTGTCTCGAGCTCGAGGCCGGTCGGGACGGGAAGACTTTTCTGGTACCCCGTTGGGCACACGGGGCACCTCACCACGGGCCTGAGGGTAGGGAGGTTTGTGGTTGGTTTACACGTTAAAACTGCTCTTTCTTTTTTACTCTTTGCAATCAGAGAAGACTCTAAACTGTTTAAACCATTTAACTAGGCTGACTGACAGATCACATACAGTCTACACAGATGAGCCATAACATTATGAACAACTGGTTAATATTGCGTCGGTCCCCCTTTTACTTCTAAAACAGCACAGACGTCTGAAGGTGTACAGGTGTATCTGGCACTAAGCCATCAGTGGCCTCCATGTATGGAAGACTGAAACTGCCATAATCCGAGACAAATGTTTAAAAAAAAGTTTATGATGACAAATCAATACTAAAATTAAATAATAAATGTGGGACGAGCACAGCCACAGAGACCAGAAGCGTGGGATGCTAACAGTGTTAGCGGCTAGCTTAACATGCAGTCAGAACAGCGGCCTACAGTCTACATTTTTCATTCAAACTTGATAAAAAACAGCTATATTTTAAGGAGACCAATCGGCGACCAAGGAAACAGAAACTGTGTTTGTCTGCTGCATTAATAACACATCTGTATCGTAGTTTCGGTGGCGAAAGTACCGTTTTTACCCCTTTTGGTTTCAGGCACCACCTTCTGAAACGTGATCCGTGTAGTTTGATAATCAACCAAGAGGTGAAAAGATCAGTCCATTACACGCTGTAAGACCGCCCCCCCCACCTAATTTGCATAACGAAGAAGAAGGAATTAAAAATGGAGAGAGGGAAATTTAAAAAGAAAACATGGAGATAAATGGGCTTGGAGAAATAAAAAGGGGGACAAAATGCAAAGGGGAAACAAAAGAGAAGTAAATACATCTAAAAATTAAATGAAAAAATGTGTGGCGAAATCAAAATAACATAAAGAAAGTGATTATTTGGAGGGAATAAATAGCTCAATATGATGTAAATGGAATTAATACAAAAATGAATAAAAACCAATAACTGAGCAGCAAAGTAAATAAATAGCAACATTAACACAAATCAAAGCTGAAAAACGCATTTATTTCACATGCTATTCAATAACTTTTGCAAAAATTTCACATTTTTGATCATATAAACTCATTTATTCAGCCCATTAAATATTTTTGTATTTCTTTCAGATTATGGCAGTTTACGTCCTCCACATATAATCCAAAAATGCTGATTTTGAATGAGATCAGGACAATGTGGAGGCCAAGTCAACACAGCAGACTCCATTTTTGCTGTAAGCAGGAAAAACGGTGCAGCTGAAATAGGCCCCTGCCATCAGGAACATTGTTTTGCTCAATTATGATTTTCAGGTCGGTGGGTTGGTCAAAGGAACACCCAAATTAAAGGCGTCCCAGCAGAACATTGCCCAAAGCTTATCCCGTTAAGAAACCCATACGGTTATCCATAAGGTGTACAGAAACATGACTCAGCATACCGGGCCACCACCGCCCCATCGCCCAGTTCTGAAGCCACGAGAAGTGCAGCGTGAAGATGCTAACTATCCCAGTTTGGGCCTATATCCTTAATCCTACAGTGGTCATAATGTTATGGCCGATCTGTGTATGTTAGCCAACAAACCCACGTTTCTCTGTCTGGATATTCTGTCTCGAGTTGAAATATAAAAACAGCCACAAAATCTTCACACCTGTGCTGCTTCCCTTTCTTGCAGCTGCTCTACAATATCTGCCATGGTGGTTCTCTTTTCTCTGTGGGAAAAAATACCAATTAGAAAATCTGATTGGAATTCATATAAAAAGCACTGAGTGGTGAGTTTATTTTCCTGCTTGTAAGAGAAACCCAGCTGTGATGTCCAACCTAAAAAGAGAGCCCAGAACCTCAGAGGCTGTGTTCGAAACCGCATACTTCTCCTACTACTCATACTACTCATACTAACTTTAACTTTTTTTAAGTTCCCGGATGCATACTAGATTCGCCGAAATGTTGGGTATGCATCATGAGGTTACTACTCATACTCAAACTACCCAAGATGCAACGTAACGTGACGTCGCCGATCCTCATTTCCTGTCAAAACGGCAGTTTCAAGCTAGCTACAACGAGGGTAGGTTCACTTCCTGTTTTCAAAACAAAAGCACCAATTGTATTGTAATGGCTTACCCTATGATAAAAGGCAACGGGTATTTTATTTTTGTGAAAATTACCGGAAGTGCGTTGCTCACTGCGGCTAGCTTTAGTAGCGCCAAATTCGTCGGAACAAAATTGTAAATAGCCGGTATTTTGTCAAGTTTTCAACACGTTGGGGATCTAAACGACTACTTTCTTGCCTGAAAATGTTTCAAATGTTGCTAAAGTTTACAGAGTTTAGAGCTTAAGAGAAATCAGCTTCAGGCCGGCTGATTTCGGCTCGGGCAGGAGCGAAGTGCATTGTGGGTAAACGCTCTGCATACTGTCTGATCGATGAGTATGCAGTATGCGGTTTCGAACACAGCCAGAGTCTCACCCTCCTGCGGAGCGTCTGTCTGAGTGCTCCCTCCCAGTGTCGTGCTCACTGGACTCCTGTCTGTCCAGCCGGTGCCTGTCCCGCTCTCTCCGCCGGCCCTCGTGGCCCCCGTGGCTCCCGTGGCCCTCTTGTTCGCTAGACGTTTGCCTCTCTAAAGTCCGTCTTTCCCGCCTCTCCGCATGTTCCCTCCACACCTCCTGAGGCAGCTCGTCCCGGCGTGCCTGAATCAGCTGTTCGCTGGACAGCTGCCGCTCTAACTTGTGGTCCCGGGGATGTGCGTGCGTCTGGACCTGAGGCTCAGCGTGGCCAAACACATCGGTCCTGGATCCCCGGGGCCCTCTGGTGGGCTCGCTGTGCAGGCGCTCCCGGCTCGGCTCCTGGAGCACCACCTCTGCCATCACCGCCACCTCTGCTCTCTCTGTGCCCATCTCCCCCATCATCACGTCCTTTTCCCGCCCCCGTACCCTCTCCAGCCGGCTGGCCACCAGCAGCGGCGTCACGGCATCGTCCAAGTGTTTGATTTTGGGTTGCCGTAGATACGGGGACGATTTCCCCTCTTGCTCCCTCAGCGCCTGCACTGGCTGAAGGTGACACATCGTTTTTGGGGCCTGGTCTCTCACCGTGCTGACGCTTTCTCGCATCTGGTTGGCTGAGACTAGCATGGCTGCCGTGGCGATAGATGCAATTGACGAGGGAGCTGGCTGGCCCAGCCCTGCGGCCACGCCCACTACGCCCCCGTGCCGGGCCTCCAAGGTTTGGCGGTAACTGGCGCCATTCAATACAGGGGTGTAGTTGGCGACTGTTGACCCCAGTCGCCGCACCACAGACGATGGGGAAGGTGTCGGCGTGGCAGGCGAAGGAGACGGAGGGGAGCTAGCTTCATTCTGTTCGTAGATAGTCTGCCTCATGACGGGGGAGATCGGGAGGCGGGGGAGAGTGGATGGAGTGGGTGAGGCATCTAAGGGGTCCAGGAAGACTTTACGACCCAGGAGAGGCGTTGGGGGTAGTTTACTTTGCTCTGCTTTCAGCTTCTCCACCTGGACAAACAGAAACAGAAACGGCTTTAAAATCTCTTCCTAAATCAGCAGCTTTTAGGCAATAATTTAGGTATATCAGAACTTAACCCTAATCCCTGATAGGGGACATTTTTGTCCACTTGGGGTGTACTTTCTCCTCTAATTTCACACTGGAAATAGTGATACTCATCATATTTTGTCCAGTTGTGCATTTTTGACTATTTTTTCGAATTTCAAACACACATCATATACAATGCAATTTATCAGGCATAGCAAAAAAATTAAAAATCCCTAAAAATCAATGTTGTTGCTGATCATTGACATATCCCAGACCATAATTATCCCTACTCAATAATTCCACTTTGCATTCCATATTTTGAAAATACTGGCACCTAAAGGCTTAAAATTTGGGTTAAAAAGTTCAAATTGGCATCAAAAGGGTTACATTTTTGAAAATAATTGAAAACTTGGTAATTATGATCAGGATACAGGGAATAAAAGATTTATGAAAAAAATATTCATATATGATGTTTTTAGGTCGTTTTAAAAGGGGACAAAATGTCCCCTTTTCAGAAATTAAGGAGTTTTTTTTTTTTTTAAATCAGACATGGCAAAAAAAATGAAAAATCCTTAAAAATCAATGTTGTTGCTAATCATTGACATATCCCAGACCATAATTATCCCCGCTCAACAATTCCACTTTGCATTCTATATATTGAAAATATAGCAGTTTTTGTGTTTTTTTTTTTTTTTTACAGAAATTGAAGTTTACATCATATAAACCAGTATTTAAAGGGTTCAATTTTTGAAAATAATTGAAAACTTGGTAGTTATGATCAGAACTGAAGTGAAATAAAAGATCTATGAAAAAAAAAGCAGAAAAAAATATTAACATATGATGTTTTTAAGTTGTTTTAAAAGGGGACAAAAATGTCCCCTTCTCAGAAATTAAGATGTGTTTTTTAAATCAGGTATGAGGGTTAAATGTAGACACTGATTCAGGCCTTGTATGCATTTGTACAGTGGTGATGATGATGATTACCGTGGTCAGCCGTCGCAATGAGCTAAATCGCTCTTCCCAGGTGGCAGCAGCTTTACGGAAGGCTTCGTGTCGACGAATCAGCTGCTCCACCTCATCTACACTCCCGCCCAGCTCGTTGCTGCTGATGAACGGCTCCTGAGCTGTCAACCATGCCTCTGCCACCACGGCCTCCTGGGCAAACTGATGTACCTCCAACACTGAGGGGCAGGAAAGATACGAGAAGAAGTTTCAAAAGGAAGTACGTTAACTTCTCAATTCATCAATTGTTCTCCCCTTTTGTATTTTTCTTTGTGTTTATGCACAGTACGGACAAAAGTCTTCACCCACCCCTCAATTCTTTAGATTTAGCCTTCAGACTTTCTTTTTTCTTTTAAAGTGGTCTTGATCAATAGTTCTTCAGGCTTTCTGAAGGTCTTTCAAAGTTTTTCTTTGAACATTTGCTGCTTTTTCACTCATTTTAAGTCCAATCCTTGTACCTGATCATTTAACACTGACCAATAAATCATTAAAGCTTTAAAAAGGCTCCTAACTCAAGGGATGAACCAGTGTTGTGTCGACACATAACAGACAACTTAGCAAAGAACCTGTGTTAAATGATATCTTTAGGCACTTTGTTACCAGCAGCCTGTCACACAGACACATCATTTGTTCATTTCTTTAGTTTCCTCTATGAAAAACAGCAAAGATAACACAGTGTGACAGACAGAAAACAGGATTTCTGCAGCAACAAGGTGATTCCCAAAGAGCTGTTAGCTGAAAACTTGGCATATCTCAGCATGGTGTGCAGTGTGTCCTTAAAACATTTGAGGAAACTGGACAAGTGGAGGACAGAAGAAGAAGTGTCAGGCCTAAAGAACTATCTACAGCAGATGAACAGGATCTGAAAGTGATGTCCTCAACATGTTCTGCTTTGATGAGTGAAAGATGAGGATTTTGGGGCCATGTCTGTACTCACACTGCTGCAGCATTTCCCAGTGCTTGTCCCACTTCTCAGTCAGCTCATGCTGCTTGGCAATCACCTTGTCCAGCCGCTCCTTAATCTGAGATTTAAAAGCAGAAACATCAGACTCAGGCCCGGTCAGTTCTCTTTTCTGGTCCGTGACTGAAAAATGAAGATGCTGATTAACAGATAAAAGTGCTTCCAAGAGATTTGGACCCTCTCAAAAAGATTCATTTCATTTTGGAAAAATGTGACGTTTTCATTGCAATGTAGTGATCCAGTTACAACGATGAGGATCTCACCTCCTCAGCTGCAGGGTTTCTAGCAGCCAGCAGAGTTTTCCCCATCTCGATACACTCCAGAGTGCTCTGACTGCGAGCCTCCACTTCGCTCTTCAGGCTCTGGTGATAGTTCATCAACACCTCAACTGAGGACACGTCCCTGCAGGAGCCACAGAGCACACAGGACGTTAGCTCACCGGAGACAAACACCAACACCTGCTTGGCTTTTAAAGGGATAGTTCGCCTCTTTTGACATGAAGCTGTATGACATCCCATATTAGCAATACCATTTATGAACATTTTCTTACCCCCTGCTGCGTCCTGTGAGCAGAGTTCCAGCCTCGTTTTGGCGTTGATGAAGGTAGTCCGGCTAGTTGGCTGGGGTCACAAAAATAAAACGTCTTGCTCCTCAAAACAATATGCGTTCAAAAGAGTAATACATTTGCATCACAAAATCGTTCACCAAAAAAAGTCAGACCTCACTATCGCTCGGCACTATTTTCTCTCCCTTCGTATCACTGCCTGCTGTGTAGACCAAAGTACAGACCGAGCAGCAAACACTGTAACAGGTGTGGCTATTGGCAGGTGGCTGAACACATTGATATGAAGGTAGAGAGAAAATAGTGCCAAGCGATTGTGAGGTCTGACTTTTCCTGGTGAACGATTTTGTGATGCAAATGTATTACTCTTTGGAACGCATATTGTTTTGAGAAGCAAAACGCTTTATTTTTGTGGCCCCGGCCAACTAGCCGGACTACCTTCCTCAACACCAAAACTCAGCTGGAACTCTGCTCACAGGACGCAGCAGGGGGTAAGAACATGTTCATAAATGATATTGCTAGTATGGGATGTCATACAGCTTCATGTCAAAAGAGGCGAACTATCCCTTTAATACTGTGCAGCTGTACCAACTCTGAGGAGAGAACATGGAGGCTGGTGTGTATATTCTGTGTAACTACCTGGGCTTTTCTCCTGCGCCTATCTGACAGATGATGGACTCCATCCACATGATCTGATCTCGGACCATGCTGAAGAACCGCAGCTTGTCCGTCTCCGTGGTGATCTGCACTCGACATTCCTCGCAGGACGTCAGCAGCTCTTTCCAGTATTGCATCACTTCGTGCTCGCGACACGCGATGGTTTCGGCCTTCTCGCCGGCGTACACCGTCCTCAGCTGGGCCGCACTCTCCTGCAGCTGACGCACCTGACAAAGCAGGAGGGCAGATTTTTAGGAAGAAGCTACACTGAACAGGACAGAGGGCAGAAATTTAAAAAAAATAAAATGGAAAGAGCAAGGGTTTGTTTTCCAAATGACGCACAAGACACAGCTGCTGTGACGGCTGTGTTTACTCAGAGCACGATGGCACAGGCTGTGACACCACAGTTACACAGAGCAGCTGTGCTTTTGCATCGCTTCGAGTGAAATGCACCACTTCTGTCAACCAGGTGCATAAAATCCAGATAAAGCAAAAGGAGTGAAACAACAGTTTTTTCATGATGATGACAAACTTGGACTCACACAATTTTTTTTCAAAGGATTTTAAAAAAGGGAGAACATACAGTACTTTGTAAAAGTCTTGATTCAGCCCTCTTTTCTTTATATATTACCTTCCAAGCAGCCAGACTTTCTTGTTATCTTTTAAAGTGATCTCGAGCAATAGTTCTTCAGGCTTTCTGAAGGTCTTTCAAAGTTTTTCTTTTGCTGCTTTTTCACTCACTTTCAGTCCAATCCTTGTTCCTGACCATTTAACACTGACCTTTAAATCATTAAAGCTTTAATAAGGCTCCTAACTCAAGGGATGAACCAGTGTTGTGTCGACACATAACAGACAACTTAGCAAAGAAGCTGTTTTAAATTGTATCTTTAGGCACTTTGTTACCAGCAGCCTGTCACAAAGACACATCATTTGTTCCCATTTCTTTAGTTTCCTCTATGAAAAACAGCAAAGATAACACAGTGTGACAGACAGAAAACAGGATTTCTGCAGCAACAAGGTGATTCCCAAAGAGCTGTTAGCTGAAAACTTGGCATATCTCAGCATGGTGTGCAGTGTGTCCTTAAAACATTTGAGGAAACTGGACAAGTGGAGGACAAAAGAAGAAGTGTCAGGCCTAAAGAACTATCTACAGCAGATGAACAGGATCTGAAAGTGATGTCCTTAAGAAAGAGGAAAAACTCCAGCAAAGACCTGACACAGGAGCTGAGAGATGCATCTGGACCTTCAGCTGATCCATCTGCTGTTGGCCCAAGCCTCATCAGAAATGGGCTCCATGGAAGGGTGGCTGTCAGGAAGCCGTTCTTAAGGAAGGGAAACAGGGAGAAAAGGCTGAGCTGTGCCAAAGGACACAAGAAGTGGACTGAAAATCAGTGGCAGCAGGTCTGATGGAGGGATGAATCCTCCCCAGAGCCCGGAGCTCAACATTACTGAAGCAGTGTGGGATCATGTTGGCAGAGAACGGAACAAAAGGCAGCCCACATCCAAAGAAGAGCTTTGGGATGTCCTTCAAGAAGCCTGGAGAACTATTCCTGAAGACTCCTTAAAGAAAGGACAGAAAGCTCGTCTAAGAGGGTTCAGGCTGTTGGAGAATAAAGGAGCTCAGAGCAAATATTTACTTTAAAGCTCACAATTCTACAAACTCAACACAGTTGAATTAAATGAATATTGGAGCAGGTCATCTGTTCATGTGTGAGCTGGCACCTGTGTGACCAGCAGCTGTATGTCCTGTTCGAAGCTGTGCAGCAGTCTCTGCAGCGTGCTGGTGTTGGCAGTGCTGCCCTGCCGAGCCCGAACCTCTGGCAGCCTCCGATGTTTGTCCTCAATCTGAGCCAAAACCTTAAAAAAAGGACACAAGGTAGGGCAGACAAGTATGTGCATCTGTTTAGAGGCGAGAAATAGTGAATAAATGTATTTATGTGTCGTTTTGAGCCTGAGCTTTTTCTCACCTCTCGACAGTCGGAGAAGAACTTGTGCAGCTGGTGTGAGGCAGCAAGCATCTGCGCACGGGTCTCCATGAGCTCCAGCAGATCCGCCCACGCCTCATTCACCCCGTCCTTCCATTCAGCTATGGTGGCGGCCTCCTGGTGGCCGTAGTCTATCAGCTCGTCCACCATCTGATTGACGGCCGTCACGCGCTCTTGACCCACACTTCCCGTCTCCGTTGCAAACTCTGTAAACTTTTCCTGCAGGACCTGGAAGTGCAGCAGGAGTTGGAAGATCACTGGTAAAAAAAAAAAAAACTCAGTTGAAATCAAAGCCTGTCCGTCTGTCGGCCCACTTACGGTGACATGCTCGTAGTCTTGACCCAGTTCAGGCGAGCTGGCGACCACTTCCCTCTGAGCGATCCACTGCTCCAGCTCATCCACCTCCCTGTTGAGCTGATAGAGCCAGTACTGCTGCTCCAGGCGGCTCTTTCTCTCCTCCACCAGGTCCTTCAGAGACACGTACAGACGGTCTATCTGCGCCTGGCGCTTGCTGATCTGCTCACTGTGGCGGAGAGGACAAAAACACTCGGGTCAGCACAAAAAAAACTGGGAAAGTGCATCCTGAGAGGATGTGGCACTGGTGCCTTATTCATCTTAAGATCTTTTCAGAGCATTAATTTGTTAAAAAGTCATTTTTACATTAAAAAATCTTTATAATGGGATCACATATAGGGAAAATTAGGTGAATGTCTCTAATTAAGATGTCTTAAAACCTCTGTTAGAGCACGTGTGTTCAGTCTGTTTTCCAGACTCACCAGTCTGGATGCCCCATCTCCAGCAGCTGGCGACACTGCTGTGACAGCAGGCCGATGGTCTCAGCGTAGTCCTCGATGGTCTGTTCCAGGACCAGGTGTTTCTTCAGTAATTGCAGAGTGCTCGGTTCGTCCTGGTGCGAAGAGGAAACGACACACAGGCGCACCTTTATTGGCATTTCTCTTCCAATGACGTTTTCTTTACATAATGATTCAGTCGGCATACGTTTGAAATTTCAAAGACGGATAAATTCACCTTTCCCTTCTCCTCGTTCATCATGTGCAGCTCCTGTTCACTCAGCCAGGCTTCAACCTCGGCCGTATCAAAATAGTACTGCTGGGCCTGGTACATGGCATCCAGGATCAGCTGTCTCCTCTCGGTCTCGGCCCAGAGAATATTCCACAGCTGGGCCAGCTGGTCGTGGCCGGCCCTGGCGCAGTCGGCCTCGGGGCTGCGTATGGAGGCAATGATCCCGGCTCTCTCCAATACGTCCTCGATTCTGCTCCTGTGGCCCTGCAGCTCCCTCTGAAGTGTCTGCAGACAGTAACAGGAACCAGGCTTCAGTTACGTAATAAACTTAGCCTGAAGTTAGAAAAATGATCTGCTCAGCTTTCCGTACCTGGTTCTTCTTCATGAGCTGCTGGACGGCCTGCAGAGTAGAGCCATGCTCCTGAGATGTGGCCAGCGGGAGGCGTTCCTGGATCCACAACTGCGACACAACAGCATGCAGCGAGTGACCATTTTGTAATGTTCAAAGTTTCTTCTACAACTTTTCCTTCACTGTATCGTGCACTAAAAAAGCTGTAAACTTTATTGTTCGACATGGATCGTTGTGCGATGCGGCCTTAAATAAGCGCTACTGCTAGCGACTGCTAATGTTGGCGCTCCTCAGAAGCCTCTAAAGTGACGTGGCTGATCTTTTTCTCCGTCTGAATCCCCTGATTTCATAACTTACTGAAAAAAGATGTACAGCAACCATATGAAAAACTTCAGTTTGCATGTGAGCTGCAACAATGTGGCCCATAGAGGCTCTAAAGCTAGTTGTTTACCAGTTGTTAATTTAACTTTAGTAATATCAATTCATTATCAATCTGTAGAAAATGGTGATATAAATAAAGCTGCAAGTCGATTTTTCGTGTGGTTGGATACGCAACAATAAAGATATGTCAGAGGTGTGGAGAGAGATGTTGATTTTAACACGTTTTCTACCCTAAAACAACAAACTTTGCTGACTGTAACTAAATATTTGGGTGCAGGTAAGCGGGCAGAAAGAGAAGGGGAAGACATGCAGCAAAGGGCTCCAGGACGGGATTGTATCGAGGAACAACAGCCTCTGCACAAGACTGTAAAAACACTCCCTGTTTCCATTAAAGTGAAGTTCTGTAGTTGGCTCACAGCCATCTGACTCACAATCTCGTCCTCCAGATCTCGCCCAACTTGATGAACTTCCTTAGACGCCAGCAGGATGCGTCGTCTCTCCTTCAGTGGCTCGATCAAACGCACCATCCTGGCTTCCACGGCAGACTGTCGCCCAGCAACCGTCTCCTTGATCTGCGTCTGCTGTGGGATGGAGGATGCCTGCACCTGGAGTTGACCCACCTCCTTATACCACTCCTCCATCTGGGTTTCCATGGTCTAAAGGCGGAGGAAGATGGTGGAGGAGAGGTGCAAGTTATCAAAACACAGAGACGGAGATTTAGGCAGGTAAACGGTAGTAAAGGGAGTAAACCTAACCGTACAGTTAGGCTCAGTAGAATGTCTTTATTTACCAAAAGATGGACATGAAAGCAGAGATCAGAACCCAAAAGACCAAAGAAATGCTGGTTGACAGACATGAAGGTTAGTGAAGGTTACTGTACCCCTTGCCAAGATGAATGGTGGGTAGTGGAGTTTGGTTTGAAGTGAGGATGAAGCAGTAAAGCAGTGCTAATGGCGGCCTGTTAAAGGAAGCTGTAAGCGGCATGCTGTGGGAGAGGAGAGCGAGAAATGTCTGGTGAAATGATGAAGAAAGGAAAGGATGAAGCTGTGTGTCAGCCCGGGTCAAACGCCTCCAAACCATCACACCGGATGAGGGTCAAAGACCTTCATCCCAAGATCACATGAACAGAAAAAGTGAGCGTTTTACAATATGAAATTAATTAAAGATTAAGTTATTGGTTAAACAAGAAAACTTCTTGGCAAGACCTTTGAAAGTGGTTTAATTCCAAAATTAAACCCAAATTAAGCACCATCACCAACACAGTTTTATGGTTTTACACTGTACAGGATGCTAAATGTAAACCTTATGTCACACAGTGTCATTATAAATCTGACAAAAACTGAGACAAAACACAGAAGCAGTGTGTGAAAAACTAAGTGAACCCCCTAATCCAACCAGCTTCAGCAGCAGTGAGTTGCAGTGATGGTTTTTACGTTATCAGTCTCTCTCACACGGCTGTGGAGGACCTTTGGCCACTCTTCTCTCCAGCGCTGGGTTAGGGCCCTCCTAACTCCTAGCCCTCCACCACCGTGCTTGACAGCTGGTGTGAGGTGTTTGTGCTGATATGCTGTGTTTGGTTTCCCCCAAACGTGCTGCTGTGCATTATGAGCAAACATCTCCCCTTTGGTCTGGTCTGTCCAAAGGACATTGTTCCAGAAGTCTTGTGGTTTGTTCAGATGCAGCTTTGCAAACCTAAGCTGTGCTGCCATGTTCTCTTTAGAGAGAAGAGGCTTTCTCCTGCAGCCCTTCCACACAAGCCATACCTGTTCAGTCTGTTTCTGACTGTGCTGTCATGAACTTTAACCTTTAACATGCTAACTGAGGCCTGCAGAGTCTGAGATGTAGCTCTTTGGGTTTCTGACCTTGGGGTGACCTTGCTGGGACGTCCACTCCTGGGAAGATTGACAGCTGTCCTGAATGTTTTCAGCTTGTGAATAATCTTTCTCTCTGTAGAACGATGGACTCCTGATAGTTTGGAAACTATTGGAGTCAACAGTTGCTTCTCTAAGATCATTGCTGATGTCTTTCCTCCTTGGCATCGTGTTAACACACACCTGAATGCTGCAGACCAGAAAACTGACTAAACTTCTGCTTTTATAGAGCTGCTCACAGAGGTGATTTAAAACCTGGTACCCTGATACATAAAAACTCTTTTTTACACATAACTGCAGTCAGAATAGTAGTCAATTAACAGCCCAATAAACAGCTTTTAGGTAATGTTTACACATTTAATAAATTAATTGTACTGACTGTATGGTGATTTTAAACTACTTACTTAAATCAATTTGGGAACTGAGCTGAATCTGTGGTTCTTACAAGGTGAACTTAGATCACAAGATAAGTAAACAAAGTTTAAAAATCCTGTACTTTTCCAGATAAAAACACTACAGACTGGTAAATTGATCCACAGTGAAAGAAACACTTGAAAGAGAATCCCACGATTGACAAAACAAGTCGATTATTGAAGAAATCAATTCATTTAAGCTGGAAAATGATAACAAAATAAAGCTAAAAGATGATATCAGACAGATGTAAAAACGATCTTGGGATGAAAAGCTCACCGGGTCGGCGTGAAGGCTGATGACCTCAACACGATAAAGAATGAAAGCTGGAGAGTGTTGGTGTTTTGTTTTATTGTTAATTGATGAGGAGGTCACAGTGTGGTGATAATAATGTAAATGATGGATCATTGAAAGGTAACTTAACATGCAAGCAGAAGCAGAGGCTCAGAGTTATATTCAGGTCAAAACTGAGTTAAAACTAGAGAATAACAAAGTGTTGATGGATCATAAATCATGTCGTAAAGAACACCTCTTTAGTTGAGACAAAAACAACATAAACAGCAGCAGAAGTATCTAACTAATAGTTTAAATTCACGAACGACAACACTTTTGTCTGCATCCTGTATGCTTACTATTAAATATTCATGTTTACTTCGGTAAAAATGTCTGACCCACATATGGGGCAGAAAAAAAAAGCAGATTTCTTACATAAGAGATCACAACTCACAGCTTTTCTGATGTTCGAGAAACAGAACCTTTAAGCAGTGGGTTTCTGGGTCAAACAGCTGCAGGAACCGTTTGAGGAACATTTAAAATTCGACATACTTGCAGTTTCTTGAGCTGCTTGTTGACGGTGGTGAGGTCCTGTCCCTGGTCCACGTAGACCAGCTGACCCTCCAGCTGGCCCAGTCTCTGGTCGAGGCTTTCGTAACTCTGCACCAGCAGGTCGGCCTTGTTGGCCTCAAAAAGCTGCCGGGCTTTGGCCTGAGTGGTGCTCTCCAGATCCTGCCAGCACTCCCTGATCTCCTCCAGCTTTTTCCGGACCACCGGGCTGAGCTCCGGCTTCTCCTGGATCAGCTGCTGGCCCTCCTGGACGGGCAAGAGAAGGGAGGAGATGAGTTAAATATGCGGAATATATACAGAAAACAAAAGACAATGAGGATGCTAAATGTCACTCTATATGAAACACAACCTGTGAGGATAATGAGGTCATTATGTTAATTAATCTACATATGAGCACCTGGGTAGCAGTGACACAAACTCTGGAGCTTTAAGCACATGTCAGTTATAACAATCTGACCACTTTCCACATTAACAATGCTGAACAATCAAATCTAAAAAGCTAAAAGTGCTTTAGTTCAACATTTGGTACGTTTAACCTGATCCACTGAAAATGAGACAATGAAATGTCTCCTCAGAACATTCAACTGTGACCATTTTGATTGGAGAAATTTGAAGAAATAAACATATTTTGTGGGTTTTGTCACTTAAATGTGAATGTGATGATGACCAGCTGAGGTCAACACGTCATTTCTCACTTTTATCACGTCGGCAAACATTCGCATAATGATGTGCCGCCATCGTGGACCTGCGTTAGGACCTCAGTGTGTGTGTGTGTGTGAAGAGATTAAACCACATCGACTTGAACAGCCTCATAAATTAGCTCACACTCCCCTCCTCCCTTCACCCTCTCTGTGGTCTCATTTTCATATCACTGCCCCCTTTTTGTGCCTCATCCTGAGCCCTCTTTTAGTAACACGCACACACACAAACTGCCATTCTTTACCATCACCTGCTCCCTCCCTTTATTTCCCATTCTGCACACACTCCACGGTGAAATATCGCTCCAGCTTAGTCTGCATGTTGGCTTGTGTGTGTTACAAAGAACAAAAGATTACACAGAAAGAGAGAATTTTGATTCACACTTACTTATATAAATGAATAAATTTACCAATCTATGACCTAGCCTCATGTAGGCACAGCATTAAAGCAGCTGATAGATAAAGTGTTCATCTTTTTAATGATTATGGGGAAACCTGCATCCTGGATGTTACTGTGACGCATTGGAAATATTTTTGTGGACAAGTCACAACCCCCATCAGCACTCCCCCGCCCTTCTTTGTCCAAGCCCCTGAGTGTTATGTTAATATGACATTATGGCTGATTAGTGCACAATGTTAGTGTTCAGAAAAAAGGCTAATATTAAGAACTCTTCCTCTAAAACAACTTACAATCTGTTTCACACTTTTTCAGATGTCATTTTTTTAGTAATACGGCCATGTTTGTTTGGACGAATCACCTTGTATTGTTCTGTGTGCAATGTTTCATTGAAATGTATTGAAGTTTATTCAATGAGTTCAACAATAAATTGCATGCTAAGAAAATACAGCCTGGCTAGCTCATGCTACAGTGCTAAGATAATACAGCCTGGCTAGCTCATGCTACAGTGCTAAGATAATACAGCCTGGCTAGCTCATGCTACAGTGCTAAGATAGTACAGCCTGGCAAGCTCATGCTACAATGCTAAGATAGTACAGCCTGGCAAGCTCATGCTACAGTGCTAAGATAGTACAGCCTGGCTAGCTCATGCTACAATGCTAAGATAGTACAGCCTGGCTAGCTCATGCTACAGTGCTAAGATAGTACAGCCTGGCTAGCTCATGCTACAGTGCTAAGATAGTACAGCCTGGCAAGCTCATGCTACAATGCTAAGATAGTACAGCCTGGCAAGCTCATGCTACAATGCTAAGATAGTACAGCCTGGCTAGCTCATGCTACAATGCTAAGATAGTACAGCCTAGCTAGCTCATGCTACAGTGCTAAGATAGTACAGCCTGGCTAGCTCATGCTACAGTGCTAAGACAATACAGCCTGACTAGCTCATGCTACAGTGCTAAGACAATACAGCCTGACTAGCTCATGCTACAGTGCTAAGACAATACAGCCTGACTAGCTCATGCTACAGTGCTAAGACAATACAAAGACAGAACTGACATGCTGATGTTCTTCATCTGAAAACAAACCCCCCAGAACAGGAGCACAACTCATGGTTGATGCTGATGTAACGTTAGCTTAGCAGGTGTTTGGTTTGACACATAAAATCAGTTTGAGGAAAAGCTTGACCTGCTAAATGCTACGAGAAAGAACATCAGAGGATGAGGAGAAAAGCAACAGGATTCATTTTCTGGGAACCACAAATGTTGAGAACCAATCGACCAACAGACCAGCGTCTGTGAAGCCACACGACTCACATCATTTAAAAAGTTAAATACAGAGTTCGTAAAAGACGATAAACTTGGCTTACATTCAATATACCATCAGTTTATTTCTTAAATAAACTAAATACTGAATAACGGAACTTGACATTCAAGAGATTTTTTAAATAAATCATTGGCCTGTCTGACTGCTAAGTTGTTATTTTGAGGCGTTTTACTTCCAAAGACAAAAATTTCCAACATTTGGTGCTTAGTGGGTGGCAACTTAAGATTCTGGCAGCACATTTCACCAGGATGGCAAAGTATCTATGAGAGGTGACTCATCAACGTCCAGCCTGACTCACTCAGGTCATAAAAGCTACAGACATGGAGCGCTGCCTCCTGACTGCTAACGATAGGTTTTTGTTCTTTGACCAGTCTCGCATCGTTTAACGTAGAAACGCAGTTTAAACGCCAAAACAACCAGCTTGTTTTCATGACTTCTGAAAAAAATTTCAACACAAATGAATGAGCAGAAAGCTCAGAAACTGAAATTCAAAGTTGATTGTTAGGGGGAAAAGCTAAAGCTATAAATTTTAAATCAATAGGCAAAATTTATTCTTTAATCTCTTCTGGGTTTTAATGTGCTTTATAAATACACTGAATTGGACTTCATGTGCTCTGCCTATAGAATCCAATACAAAGAAGAAAGCACAATTTTTCTACTTTTTTACTCACTTCTGTTCATTTCTTTCTTCTTTTAAACACCAAAAGCACAATTTCTACTCTGATGTGTGCGGTAAAGCAGCTGTAAAATCACATCAGGAGTTAGGTTTTCTCAAAATAGCAGCAGTTTCAGACAAAGTTGTAATCAGATTACACTAAAAATAACAAAAGCACACCTTAGATTGACTAAATATGCTGTTTATGCTGTTATAACCACTGATTCTGTTGACTGATTTTACTTGGTTTTACAGACACTTTTAATGTTGAATGCTTTTATGGGTGGATGTGTGCGTGGATGAGCTATGGGGCAAATATTAGGTAGATTTTCATAAGATACTCATATATTTTCATTTATTTACAGAATCAGACATAAAGTTTGAGTCAATAAATGCAAACATTGCAGGCTTATATTCCTGCAGCATCTCCGTACACATAAAGATGATAAAAATTGAAGAAATGTATGTTTTTTTTTGGTCTGAAACTACAACAAAAACATCCACACAGGCCTGCACCGACATTACACAGAGACACGCAGAGAGTGGAACTACAAGCAGCCCACATTGTAAGTGGGTTACGTCAGCTTTCATTCTGTGTGCCGTCCTCTGCGGTGAGTGGGAGCATTGCGTGGGCCCGGGCAGCTTCACCCACAGGCTGGGAGCTGCCTCTCCCCACTCACATACACTCAGTCTGCACTTCAAAGAGGACCGTGATCTTCCACAGCTCATACAAGCAGCGTCTGCAGAGAGCCGACAGCAAATGGGAAAATCCATGTCCCACTTTCTTTTCAAATTTAAACTGCCTACAGTACCCAGGAGAAGTAATCCGGCTGTCTTCCATAGTGATTAGTTATCTAAGCTTGAGCTTCGAGACTGGTATTTTAAACAAAAAGACTGTGTTACAAACAAAGGGCATGGATTTATAAAGATACTGGCATTTACCATGAAAGCAGGATCCAATGAAAGATGCTATCAAGTTCCACGATGGGAATTAAAAGGATTGTGTTTTTTGTGGAGGTTGATTTTGAAGTAGTTTTCCTCTAGAACAGGGGTCAGTAACCTTTAACACTCAGTGGGGTTACATGGCACTAAAAGGATCGGATAAATGGCTAAATTAAGTGCATGTAGACGTCTTTAGACGCCGAGATAACTCGATTGAAAGTCAAATTAAACATGTTTGCAGACAGGGGAAGCACGTGGTGAATTAGACTTTGCGTTCTGCGCATGCTCAAGATTTTTTCCCGGGGTCGTGAAACAGAAGTCGGAAGAGACGATATTCCTGTTGTTGTCGCCGTCAGAAAGAAACAAACAACGCGATGGAGAATGCGCCGTTGTGCATCGCGTTTGTGCAACAAGCAGCTCATCACAAGCGAAACGTAGAGGGACGTAGCTTCATCTTGCTCTTCATTCGCCATTTTTTTCGAATGCCTGAGTTTGATTCCATTCATTCACCGTCATATATCCAAGGATAATTACCCTTGCTCAACTCATTCTTATTGTAATTTAGCCAATTATCCGATCCTTTCAGTGCCATGTGACCCCACTCACTCAAAGAGCCATTTGGACCCGGTTTCCACGGAAAAGAAAACACTGGGAAATACTTTTTGACATCTAAAATGAAGATATTGTTTTGGTTTTTTTTACCTTTACGCTTTGTATAAACAACTATAGTGTGTTGCTTACGAAATCCATGAAGTTCTACAAAGAAAAGGAAATTTTATTTATGTACTGAAAAATTTTGAACATTTTGAACTCTTAAAAAAAAAAAAAAAAAAAAAAAACGCAGAGTTGAAGGTCTCTTTCTCACCACAAATTAGGCATACTGGTAAACCACTCTCATCAGAGGTAAATGCAAATTAATCTGCCCAGGCATCTTTAAATGTTCTATTTTTCTTCAGATATTTTTCTTCTCTCACATTACTCACATATTTGGCCTAGCAGAGGTTGAAAGTCTCGATAAATACACAGCGTTTTGGCGGGAATATACCGGCTTTCGGCGAGTGTGACGCATATTTTGAGTGACGAAAAATAATAAAAATAATAAAATATAATTTTATTTTAATATTTCAAGATCACAATAATCTTCCAATTTAGAACTACAATATTAAAAAAAACGACCTAACACAAATAAAATAGACTTCAATTGAATATTTTTTAAATTTATTTTCCCAAGCCGCGTGGAGCCGCAGCATATGGAAGGATAAATGAGTCGCATGCAGCTCTGAAAGGACAGATTTTGCATGACTTTGTATGATAACGGTGAGCTCTAAAGAGCATAATAAGAACTACATATCATTAAAACACTAACAGCATGTATGTACCAGAATAAACAGAGAATGGGGGGTGAGGTGAAGGCGGAAAGAGGGAAGAAGAGTCCGACCGGAAGGACACACGGAGAGGACTCCTGAGAGCGTAACAGTGACAGATGGGTCGTCCTCGGTCTGCTGTCTGGTGTCTATTTCACAGCGGACATCTGCTCCTGAGTGTCACTGCTGACACTCCGCTGGTCACTGGGCCTGTCACGCTCAGGCCACAGCAGCCTGTCAATATTTACTCCACGTGTAAAAACAAAAAAAATCTGCTTCTTCATCCCGACAACACGCAGCACATTCCCGGTTAAAGCTCACGGGTGAATAGCCGGTGTGTAGCCGGTGTATAGCCGATGTATAGCCGGTGTATAGCCGGTGTATAGCCGGTGTATAGCCGGTGTATAGCCGGTGAATAAGTGGTGTATAGCCGGTGTATAGCCGGTGAATAGCCGGTGTATAGCCGGTGAATAGCCGGTGAATAAGTGGTGTATAGCCGGTGTATAGCCGGTGAATAGCCGGTGAATAAGTGGTGTATAGCCGGTGTATAGCCGGTGAATAGCCGGTGTATAGCCGGTGTATAGCCGGTGAATAGCCGGTGTATAGCCGGTGTATAGCCGGTGTATAGCCGGTGAATAAGTGGTGTATAGCCGGTGAATAACCGGTGAATAGCCGGTGAATAGCCGGTGAATAGCCGGTGATGCATTTTAAAGAATCGAACTGCATCCCGTGCGGTCGCTTTTTTCGCTCAGGTCACGGAAACAGAAACAGAAAGCAGCAGCGTCAGTCGTAAAAGCTGACAATTAAATAAGCCGTCTCATATCATATATAATATGCACTAATTAAAACCAGGATTTTTACATGTGTACTGGCCATGCTGCACAAAATGCATCGTTTCCAGTGTTTCCAGTGTTGTTGATGCACAATGTAGCTCAAAAAGCACCGATTCTTAGAGGAATAACTACGTTTATTTGAGAGGCCTAATGGCTTAATTTGATTGTTATGTGGTCGATAGTAAGTTGACTCTTTAGGTGTACCAGTTTATTAAAGGATTCACTTGTCACATCCATGTTCTAGCTTTCCTTTTGGTCTTCAGTGGCCCCTTAAATTAGTTGACTTCCTGTTTTACTTGGTAGTATTTTGCCCTATGTGCATTTAGTTCCTGTTTCACACCTGGCTTCCATTACTCGTTGTCTCACCTGCTATTTATTTGTAATTTACTCCTTCAGTGTTCACATACACTCCTGATTTTCTGTTACTCATTGCTGAATCATTTCTTGTTTCCCGCCTCGTGTAACATCCTTTGCTTTCGTTTGTTTTCATTTCTTTTTTAATTCAAAATCAATAATTTTAAGGATCCTCTGCCTCACTCTTCTCATCTGCATTTGGGTCCTCTTACTCCGTACGTCCGTGACATTACTATCGTCATTAATGATTATATTATGTAGTATCGGATGCACCGATAGCATGCCATGTGCATGCACTCGTACTCAGTGTTCATTAAAGTGTTCCGATACTACAGAACCGATACCAGTGAGACAGGAGCTTCATTTTCCTGCAATGCGTTTGTGAAAGTTAAAATGTTAAAACACTAACAGTAGTTTTATATTTCTAAAATGCACAAAGTGCAGTTGTATTTGGGTTGAATATGCTTAAATAAAATAAAATGTGTTTAATTGTAAGAACGGTAATGGATTAGTACTCATATCGGTAAGTACTGAAAGGTAAGTACTTGTAATTGGATTTTAAAAAAATGCATCCCTATTATGTCGTGTGTATCATGCATATTGTAGAGAACTGAAACACAGTCAAACATTAAAATCAGCAGAGATTTCTGGCTGTATCCACTGAAGAAGTCTTTATGTGAAAAGTGTAGCAAATATAACCCTAACAGAAGAAGAATGGCTGAACATGTGTAAATCATCAGTTGTTTTTTTCATTACTCCAAACAGAAAATACAGACTGGGAGACCTGAGGTTGGGCACTGCTGTAACTTTCCAACAACTGACCACTTTCACATATTTGGAATTGGCTTAAATTTAGCTACAGAAATAAAGTCAATAACTGGCAGAGAGCTAAATTATTCCTTCAAAGTCATTTATCTAGATAAATGATCATCTGAACTGAATATTCGGGGCAAGTACCTTCTTAAAATACTACTTGTGGCTGGTCAGAAAGCGATTAACCGAGAAGCAGTTTAACAAAGAGCCACCAACAAAAGGAGAGCCGTCGTTTGGGGTCTATATGAGATGGAAAATGAACCTTTTCCTGATCGTTGAATGAGTTAATGGATTTATGAGGACAGATCGGACTCATAAGGAAGCGCGACTGTGAGGTTTACTGATGAAGTGGTAACACGTGAATCTGCCATCCGCGGATTTAGTGCTGGTAAAATATGCATAAAAGAAAATACCTTTACGTAGATTATAGTATAATTACAGTCCAAACTAAACACAACAGTCGAAGGATTCACTCAGAAACATCCTCAGTCCTGACATCGTTTTATCATCGTTATCCAAGAAAAGACACCCACACATACAGGCAGCTTTCTAATAGAGTTACAGAGATATGCACTTATTGTACATAAACACACACAAACCGACATGTTTTCCAGAAAGCACCTTCAAAAGAAGCACACAGGAGAGCTTCGTCCCATCTACTTTTGAAGTGCACAGCAAAACGTTTTACTTTTGTCCCTTTTTGTCACAACCTGAATGATCTTTGGCACGCAGTATGAAATAAGACAAAAAGAAAACAGTGTAACAGTCACCAGACAGGCTCAAACTCTCCAAACAGGTTATTTTTACACAGACTTTCTGGGGAAAGTGGCGACGTTTTGGTCCACAGCTGCTGTTCGTGCTCAAACTTCACAGCAGAAGATTTTGAGATGGAGGTGATCCAACAGCTCGAAGGAACAAATACGCTGAGGAAATTTCTGGGTTTCCTTTTATCAGCTCATCAGCAAACAAAATCCTGGATAAAGCTCCTTGATGAACATATTTTAAGTTGATATCCATGCAGCTAGGGGTGGGCGATATGTATCGTTTGCGAAATTATCGTGAATGTTGTTTTGACGATGAGTAATTTTGCAATATCGAGATATATATATATATATATATTTTTTTTTTTCAATCGCCAAAAATCAATAAAGTGAAGCGCCAGTGGTCCTCTGCCCTTACCACGGCGCCACGCCCTGCTTTGAACACTCTAATTTTTTCAAAGTAAACGCTTCGGACCCAGCGGGACACTCAGCTAAGAGCATGGAGGGGGCGCCGAGAGGCAGGGGCTGGGACAGACGGTAGCTCGCCTCGCGGCGGACCGTCGGCTCGATCCCGAGATCCAACTACGAGCTTTTTAACTGCAGCAACTTTAAGATACGCTATTGGAGCTGGATTTACCGCGGCTGCTGGCACCAGACTTGCCCTTCAATTGATCCCCGTTAAAGGATTTAAAGTGTCCTGTATTGTTATTTTTCGTCACTACCGGCTCCCCGAGTCGGGAGTGGGTAATTTGCGCGCCTGCTGCCTTCCTTGGATGTGGTGTTGGTAGCCGTTTCTCAGGCTCCCTCTCCGGAGGGAGAAGTAGCCTGAGAAACGGCTCGCGGTTATCTAGAGTCACCAAAGCGGCCGCGGCAGCCCGAGAGGCACCCCGCATGGGTTTTGGGTCTGATAAATGCACGCATCCCCGAAGGTCAGCGCTCGTTTTGCATGTATTAGCTCTAGAATTGCCACAGTTAACCAAGTAACGGTAGAGCGATCAAAGGAACCATAAACTGATTTAATGAGCCATTCGCAGTTTCACTGTACCGGCCGTGTGTGCTTAGACTTGCATGCTTGTGTTCATTTTATTGTGATCTTAATGCATGTTTTAATTTTTTTTTTTAAATATCGTCAAAATATCTTTATCGTGAAAATCCTAAAAAATATCGAGCATTTTTTTTTCCCCATATCGCCCACCCCTACATGCAGCCTATTTAAATATATGGCGTTGAGTGAGTGGAAAGCAGCAAACAGGCCAACAAGCAGGAAGAGCTGGAAGCAGCAGCTCTTAGCAAAGCAACAGGACCACTAAATGCTCCAGAAGATTTGCTGTTTACATTCAAACTTGGGCGGAAACTGAAGTCCGATGTGATATTTGCGTTCTGTCCTTCATAAATTTGTATCAAAATGCCCAAAACAGCAAGAAACAAAAAGATGAAGAGCGCAAACCCGACTCAAAAGCCACGACAAGAGAGAGAGATGCAAGAAGGCCAATAGTTAAACATCTATTTAAACAAAAGAATTCAACAAAAGATTTGACGAGCAGCGGCGAGGATGTGTTGAAGAGGCCAGGTTCAAGTCTGCCAGCTACAGCAGCTCAGAACTAAAACACCTCACACTAAGACCACCGCACTGCCAAAAACACCGGGATGGTTGGAGAAATCTACCTCGTCTACAGCATCCCACAGTGTGATTTTCCTGGAACAATCACAGCAACCGTGGAGACACAAAAGCGTGGCAAAAATCCCAAAGATCGGCTTCATTGGCCAGGCATGTGCACACGTGAAAAGAATCAGCTTAGCTCTCTGACCAAGCATAACAATTAGGGCCGGGCAACGATTAAAATGTTTAATCTAATTAATCGCATGATTTCCCTGATTAATCACGATTAATCACATTTGTACGCAAAATCCAAAAATGAATCCAAAAGTAGTGTATAGCTTTTAGCATTTAGTTTTATTTTAAATGTGCTGCCATATGAATGAAAGTGCCATAACATTTGCTGTGCAAACACACTTTTAACATCAGCATCTTTATGTAGTTTATATGTAGAAGCCTCGCTCCACTGTCTGTTTCCTTGAATGACTTGCTGCTATCAGTTGTGTGTTTTGCCTTTAAGTGATATTTTAGACTGGAACTACTACGCTGAGAAGACGATTCAACTTGGCAGTGTTTACAGATGACTTTGGTTCTGTCGACTCCGCCGTCTGGAAGAACTTTAAAATGAAAATGGCCGAGTAAAAGTTCCGTACCCTTCTCCATGTTTGGTGGATCCGCCGATTACTTTCTTTTCCGGTTCCTTTACAAAATAAAAGCCTGTGAGCAACAGACTTTTACAATAATAAGATAAATAATAAAACAGGGGAGGTCTCAGTCCCGTATCGTACGGCCCTGTGCCGTTGTTCCCCCTCTCTCTGCCCCCTGCTTCCTGTCTCTCTGAACCTTCCTATCCATTAAAGGCAGAAAAGCCCCCAAAAATATAAAAAAAACTTTTTTTTTTTTTTTAATGCGCAATAAAATATTTATCGCGGTTAAATAATTAACAAGTTAACGCGATAATAACTAAATAATGAGTTAACTCGCCCAGCCCTAATAAAAAAATAGACTATGCATATCTACCAACAATAAAGTAAATGAAACAAGTAAATACAAAATAAACTTAGCAAATAAAGAGGTAGTATTTACGAGCTACAGTAGGGATGTGACAGTGGTGCAAACATACCAAATATGGTTAACAGGACATTAACAGCGTAAAAAATGGCTCCAAATCATGTCGGTAGTGATTCTGGTTCCTTCCACTCATCACACATCAGTCCGGTAAGAAAACTTCGACCATCATTATGACCAGATAACCCTGCCCTGACCCCCTGTACTCAGCAGATTCATAGATAATAAGTATCAGACAGTTCTGAATGAAGTAAATTACTTAATCCAGTTTGGCCAAAGTGTCTAAGTAAAAGCAGAACTGATGGAACAGCAGATCTAGTTGGTCTCAGTTTACCATTTGCTCTGAGTGAGAGTGCCCCCATTGATGCTCTCACTGCACCTACCGACACATCCGCCCACACACACTCCCTCGTTCACGCACACACTTTCCAACACACTGCAGAACCAGCACAAAAGCGCAGGTCAAAGCTTAATGCACACAGGGAATTGTCAGCGAGACTGTCGCATAAAGTATGTACAGAGAATGGAAGAGATGGGTGCATTTACATGGTTTAGAGTCTATTTCTTACCCTGTTTTCTTCTGATACAATGACTGTGTGCCAACAGCTCAGGAATCGATCCTGTTGGCTGCTCCAAACTCAAACCGACACCAAACACTGCTGGTTTAAAGTAAATACATCTGTTGGTTTATTATTTTTCAGCTCTTATGACACAGACAAAGGGAGTTAAAGTGGGATCAGCAGCAGACGTTGAGCTCGTCCTTGTTAGCGCATTAATGAGGTCAGTTATAAAGCATAACGGGACTGAGGGCGACCAGAATCAAAAGCCCACCGGGTTTCAGCTGGCAGCTTTGCAGAGAAGAGTGAATATTCACCGTGTACTCGCACACACTTCTCCCTAAAAAAAAACCCAGATACATCACCCTCCACAGACCGCAGCTGCTTTATGATCCATATCGGAGCGACCTCCACATTTCCTAAGAAGCGCTTAAGACCACCGTTTCATCAGTTTTTAGCTCTGAACGTAGAAGGTCTTCCACTGGTGGCTCAACTAAAGTATTCTTGTTTCTGGCTTGTTTGTTTCCTCGTTATAAAAAGTTCTGATTTAAACTTTTACAAACTGTCATAAGTCGCAGTGGAGATTATGTAGCTCTTCAGGAAGCCCGGTCGTTCTGCAGCGACAGAACAGAAGTTATCGATTAAACACTGTCTGCGTTACACACTCAGAACAATGCAAACCTCAGCTTATTACATCTGGACCTCTGTACTACGCCACGTTAACACCTACAGCTGTGGGCCAGATCTCACTGCTACTTCAGCTTCTTCCAACAGAGATGCCAGGAAAAAAAGAAGCAGGAGGTTTTTCTGCTCCATGGTCCCGAAAGGGAAATGCTTCACCCATTCTACACAAGCCACAAATCTCTAATGAGCCATTTTCAGATCAACAAACCAGGAGGAAAATTGATCAAGTCCAAAAACAGATATATATGCTGCAAATATACCCAAGATACATATATCCCACTTACATCTACAGATAAAATCATTCAACATGATGGTCACAACACTTGACCTGTGTCTCCTGTTTCTTACCATTAGTGCAGCTTCCTGTTTCAGCCTAAAGGATCATTGATTATAAATATGTTGAGATATCAAGGCCCTTCAGTTTGCTAGCAAAGGTTATAACATTAAGCGAGGATAAAAACATCTGCACATGTTTAAGTAAACACTGCATCGTTGTTGGCGACAGACCACATAAGTAAGGTTTCAGGTTCAAATCAGGTAAAGAAATTGCACTGCATCTTAAATAGGAGGAGAAGAAGAAAGGACAATTATTTTGGATTGTGGATAAAATAAAGCTGTTTGCACCATCCATCCATCTCCTGGGTCTGTTTTGTGCTGCAGAGAGTTGCTGGAACTTGTCCCAGCAGCCATTGAGCAAGAGGCAGGACCCCCCCCCCCTCCCTCCCCAGACCGGTAGCCAGCCAATAATGGGGCTAACACAGGAGATGCAACAAGCATGTCTTTGGACTGTGGGGGCAGGAGAACCACTTGATTTTTCCACATATAATCAGTCTAATATCCACTGTTATTTTACAGTAAATCAGCTGACCAATCATGAAACTGTGTGGTAAAAAGACTTCTCAAAGGATGCATCGGTAGATCCTCAGATGACGCAAGGCCTTAATCAGTTTGCTGGTCACAGGCCACAACGGGAGAAGAACTGAGGGAAAGAGGGGTAAGAAACAGGATGGGATGGAGGACTGACCTTCACGCAAGAGCTAAAGGAGGAAAGAGTCGGAGGAGGGGGGCGAGCGGGCAGCTGTTGCTTGGCAACCCTCGCAAGCACAGGATACCGGGAGACACATTGCTCCAGTTGCGGGCGGCTGTTTGACGTCACAAGATGCCAACGGAGCAACGCAAGGTGCACAATAATCCTGAAAACATGCCTTATGTGCTGGGGACAGACACTCACCGACATTAAAGGAAGGCTCTTACTCTCTTCTTCTTCCAGGTGCTTTTTCTCAGGTACATTGTCACCCTTTAAGTCTCCCATAAATAGAAAAATAGAGTTCACCGGCTGAGCGTTGCCACAGAGCCTAAGTTACTTACACTTTACTGTGAAAGGACAGGACTGAACACCTGTCATGTGCAGTCTAAATACACATCCACATCTCAACAAAATATCTGCTTTGATTTACGTTTGTGTGGAACTTCCAAAAGAGTTTAACATTAGTCGGATTCACAGCGTGTTGCTTGTTCCAGTCGTATACGGAAGGACACATCGACTCACACATAGCAGCTTTTGGAGCCAAGACATCAAGCAAGGACGGAGATTTTATGACAGTCCTAAACTTTATGGATTCAGCGTTTTTTGAAAGCAAAACAAACGAGAGGTTGGCAATGTGATCCCCTTAAATCAATGAGACTTTGTTGCGTGTAGCTACATGGGTTTATGTTCTTAGTACTGGAGTTCCTCAGGGTTTAATTCTGGGGTCTATTTAATTCAATAGTTACGTTGAAACCCGGGGTCTTTTTATGGACTCGGACCTGAATATGAAGTCGGTGATGAAATTAGCCAACTAACACCTGCAGATTAAAGGACTAATGCGCACCGGTGTATTTCCTGGTCGGCCTAAAAGATCGATCAGACAGATCACTGCTGCTCGAGTCCTCGCCAGAACCAGAAAAGTGGATCATATCCGTCCATCTGAGGTCTCTACATCAGCTTCCTGTCCATCAGAGTTGATGTTAAGATGCTGCTGTTGGTTCATGAAGCTCTAAATGGTTTAATCTCAGATCTACTGGTACGTTTTGAACCTTGGAGACCTCTCAGGTGTTTGGAAACAGGTTTGCTTTCCGTCCCAAAAGTTCAAACTAAACACGGAGAAGCTGCTTTCGGTTCTTATGAACCATATCAAACTCCTGTTTCTCTTAAAAAAAACTTTGAATTGCCTTGTTGTTGAATTGTGCAAAATAATGAACTCTAATGAACAAACTAATCCGAGGAAGGCTGACAGACACAACTGGGACACCACATCCAGAGGTTTTAGAGTATCATAATTGTCACAATCATGCTTGGCTGTAGTGGTGTTTTGGATCTGGGTCGTGGGCGGAGTCTGGATTGCTCCTGCCACTCCCCCCGTTCGTCATCAGCACTCATTAAGACATCCTTATGGGAGCTGCAGGAGCAGCCAGTCTTCACCAGATCATCTCACTGTCTTTAGTGTCTACCTGCCTCGCCTGCTCTTCCTTCGTCCTGGTTTCCTTATTTCCTGGTTGCCTCGCCTTATCCTGGACATCCTAGCCAGCGATTAACAACCACCCGCTGACTCGGATCCAAAGCCGACACAGCCAGCGCTCCCCCCTCATTCACAGACTTCCTCCCTCTCATAAGTAAGGACTATTTACTCCCTTTGGATTATTCATCTACCATTACGGAGGATCGTTCTAACCCTCTCCCTCCTCCTGCAGAATGCTCCAGTGTCTGGATCCTACTCTTACTAAGCCACCACAACTATTTAATAAACCTTTTACCTTTCTATCCTATTCAGTCTGCATTTGAGTCCGAATTCTTGACGGCTTGTGCTCAAACCGTGACAGTAATGAACAGAAACGCAGCTAACATAATCATGGTACATACACCCATCTTTTACAAAGCTTAATGTGTTTTTAGTGAAAATATCCACAAACTCTGCAAAGAGACCAAACAGACACTTCCCACATTTTTGACTGTTATTCCTTTTTTTCCTAACAGAAAAAGTTAATAAACACAGCGACAAGACGAGTTACACTGGGGAAATAAACCAGCTGTGCGTCTTTATTCCACAGGATGCCTCCAGAACGTTCTTGACACTAGTCGGCGAAGACTAAAATCTTATCATGGCAGCCATGAGGTGTAAGTGAAATACTGAGTGTGATCAGACAGCTTCACCAAGCTGAAATCAGTCCTTACATTAAAACATGAACTCTAAAGCCAACGTCTAGAGCCTTTAACGGCTCTTTGAATAGTTTAGAAGTGATGATGAGCAAATGTTCCCGATTTCCAAATCTTCAAAATGCTGTATCCCTTTTAAAATTTGAGCATATTTGAGAGAGAACATTTCAGGATTCTGACATCGTTTGAGTAGAGGAAGATTTACAAAGACGCGTAGACTTTTGTTCTCCTTTTCTTGTTTTGTCAGCCTGGTTACACCCTTTTAATCTGAAAAAAAGCACTTAGCATTGTGCTGATACTTCAGCTTGATGCCTGTGGGCGTAAAAGCTGTATAAATGCACTTCATACATAAGAACAAACAGCATATGTGTTATTTCTGGAGCTCCACGCAGCCTTTCAGGCTACAAAAGCCGGTCTTAAGACGTCAAAAAAAAGACTCTCCTGCTGTAAGGTAACTCAGCTTTTCCTCTATGAGACACATGACCCAGGAAGCGCCGCACTCTCAGCATCATGTCATTAAATATGATTACACATCAGTCAGCCATCGCGCCCACATCTTGAGCCCGCGCTGTTAACGTGTGAGCTGACACATTCTCCGCACGCCAACTTCCCAGCGGCTGCCATCGAGGATGAAAATAACACGAGGAGGACAGTAGTTGGAGGAGATGTCACCTGGAACAAACCACAGAGTCACAGCGGTCGACAAGTTGGCCGAACAGGAACAGGAAGACGACCCGAGAAGCTTTTCTATGTTCACCTTTATGTTTTGTGCCCATAAAGCTCATCAGTTAAATCTTTTGCACTGAGCTCCATCCCATATGCACGTTTAATGGCTCTTGATGCTTTCATACACTGACCTGTGCAAACTGAAAAGCTTTATGTATTGAGCTGCTGCATTATTACTCTAATCATATTCATAATGTAGTTATAAATAATCAAGCATAGTACAAGTATTTCAACTATGGCTACAATTAATACCTTTAAGTGTTGAATAACCTCACAGTTATTCATTTAAAAGCCTGTGTTTTGTCGATAAAATATGATATTTTTGCTTTATTTCAACTGACAGCCATTATCACATAGTTGCTAATTAGTCTCGAGTATCTGATGTTTGCTGCTGCAACCATCACTTCTTAAGTTTTCTTCTTGTCTGAGCGTCTGACCCTGACCCGGTTTATTGGCGTTTTACACGACTTTTACCAGCTTTGACCATCCGAAATAATAAAGTACATCCGTACCGATGGAGGTAAAAAACATCCTCACCAACAGACTGATCAAGAACTGCTGTGTGGCGCATCAGGGAGACTTCAGGGAAGCCCCAAGATCAGATTGAAGTTGGCGAAGAGGTGCTTTAAGCTGTATGATGAGTCATCACCGGCCGGGACATCGACGCCGTGATGAGTACGATCGATAAATGGCTGGAGAGCCCAGTCAAGTTTTAGAAGTTTGATGCAGAGATGGTGCCAAAGAGGAGACTCACATGCTTATTTTTGATCAACATGCTCAATTAACGTTACTTTTTTCCCTATCTACTCTGCAGAATGCAAAGCGAGGAGGTGCTGCGGGGGCTACGTGGCGCCTGACTCCCCCGGGCCTTTCTGAGAGCCCCGCCTGGCCCATGTATTTGAAACACAAGAACACGTGTCGAAAACTGTTTACACAAGCTTACAACGAGCTAAAGAAATACACTACGACATCCCAAAATGACAACATGAAGTCAGTCATCTTGAGGCACTTTGATGCACCTGCATCGTTTGCCTTCTTTTTCAATAATGCATCAATTTTTATGTTCCAGCTTTTTGTTTTGCTGTATTTTTTGCTTGCTTAAGCTTCCGTGCTCCATCTGACTGAGTGTGACAGGTGAAAGAGCCCGGTACAGACCCACATTAACCAAAGTTACTTCAATCATCTCTTAACTGTATATCTGATCAAGTATTTCAACTATGACTACGATTATTTACTTCAATTGTCAATTAATCTACAAGATATTCATCATACTTACCCTATGTTTTAATTATAAAATTAAATTAATAAAATAATTTCTCATATCTTAGGCCCTGAAAGCATCAAACCCATGGCCTTTTTGCTTTATTTCAGCCACAAGATAGAAATGGTACTAAAAAAGGTCAATAAAACGATATACATCTTTATGTCTCCGTCTCTGAGTCATAAAAGTGCCTTTAAATGCATTTAACAGGATTCACTCCTTTGGAATGAAGCAGGTTTGCAGTTGATTCCTACTGAAGATGCAGAAAAAAGTCCTTTGAAGGAATACAGTTACTTTCTGTATCATTTCTGCTGAAGCCTCATGGTGTAAAGGGTTGTTTCCTTCTACAGTATGTGCACAAACACCACACGGCAGTGTTGTGCCTCTGCTCTGTTTCCTTTGTCTCCATCAGAGGAGTCTACTTTCAGCCCTGCCCAGTGTGAGACTGCAGATGATCGAGCTACCAGTGAACAGTGTGGCCCATTACAATAGCATGCAGTATATCATGAAATTAAATTGCTCAAATACACTCGGTATGGAATATTCTATTCTATACTCAGTCCACATGGGGCCAAGTGCATCCGTGTGTCCTGTCAAAACCCCAAACTCCAAAAATATCACCACCTTTGTGACCTGATCTGCTGCTTTGCTTCATCACAAATGCACAAAAGTGAATAAGTATAAAGTTTAGCTTTAACACAAGTTGGTCTCTTCTGGTAAAACCTTCCAAGATCTCAACCTAACACAAGTCCTCTTTGATTTTCCTCATGCCAAACATTGTTAAACTATTTTCATGCAACTTTCTGCCAACACTCAGGCCCAAACAACAAAGAACCACACAAATGAGGGATAAAACAGAGACATCTGATGAAATGTTGCACTGAACTACAGTTCTACTGTCCTGTGATGATTTTACACCAGTTTCAGGTCACAGCAGAAGCCCAAAGGCAGCCCAGGCCCACTCAGTTCCATCCAAATCGCCTTAATAAGAAAAGATCTTCGTCGAGGGTCACAGTGCTCCACCCTCAGTTTAAAACCCTGCCTTCATACTTTTAAAGAAACATGAAATCCTATTTAATGAGAACAAAAAAACAGAAAGATGTTACTAAACACTCCTTGAAGGCAATGGTTAAAACTTTCATGGTTCAGGCGGGTTCACGTCAGAGTTAAGTTCAGTCTTACTCAGAAGCAGAATGTCCCAGTAAACCAGAAGGAAAACAGCTCTCACCTTTTCAATTTTGTCCAGCCATTCCTTATTCTGGGCCAGCTCGGCCATGAAGGCCTGGTGCTTCAGCCATTTCTTATGGAGCTTTTGGGTCTCGTCTCGGCTGCTGTCTCTCGCCATAAGCATCTTCTCATACACCCAGTCCCCCAGCTGGGCGAGGAAGGCAGGAAGAGAAGGAGAAGGAGAGGACAAACGCTGTGAGTAACTGTTGCTGCAATCTGCTGCTTTGTCATTTTATGTAATCATGTCAAGTTCTCAAGAGGCACATTTGTTTTCACGAGCGATGCACACATTTACGTTTTCAGAATTATATAACATCAGCTCATCAAACAGCAGATTTTTACAGTAGATTAACAGACCAGCAGCACAAACAGAGGAAACACAAGGTCAAACAATACAGACGTTGATGGTAAATGACGCACAACAGTCACGTGAAGGCAGACACACGTGCACCAACAAGCATGGCGGCTGGAATTCACATGTGCACACAGAGCCACAGATAACACCACCGTGTGTCCGCTACGTCAACACACACCCACACAGCGAGCACACCTCCACTCTCCATCAAAGAGGAAGATCTGCATCTCTAACCGAGAAGCGAACGCTCACAGTGAAACCGTCCCACGCCTGCGCCGGCAGCACCGCCAAAATATTCAGGTCAGCATCAGCAGCATCCCAAAACCACCCTCCCCACCCACCATCATCCTCCTACCTGCATGCACTAACCCCACCTGCACCTCCATCCCCTCCGTCCCGAGCCCGGCGGAAAGGGAATGACTCGTTTACCGGCTGCACTTAGGGGGAACAGCCCGCAGGGTTGTGGAAGCTGCAGGCGGCCGCTGATGTCCGCATCCTCGCTCGTCTGCCGCCACACACATGCAAAGACGCTCCAGGGAAAAAAAAAAGAGCCGAGCACGAACAGGCAGATTGGTAAATAAGAAGAACAATACTGGAGGGAAGAGATGGACTGAAGACTTCACACTGAGGCTGCGCTACTCTCTTTCCTCTCCCTCCTCGGTGTGTTGCTTAGGATTCACTGTAAGGGGGGGGGGGGGGGGGGGGGGGGTCTGTGACGAGTATGAGGGAAAGACTGACTGAAAGGCTGGAAGAAAAAAAAAAAAACCCTCTTCCCCACAACAATAAAATGGCAGGCTGCCCAGCCGGTCCACAGGCTCCCCTCCCCTGCCTCACACCCAGGAGGAGGAGGAGCAAAGCATGGACTGTGATTTTGGGGGGGGGGGGGCAGGGAGATGTAGGCAACGCCTCCGGGCTCGCCGGTCACGGCTAATGATGCTGAGCTGTGGAAGGTGGAGGGGGGAGGGTTTAAAGGGTGTCAGAGCGGGAGCCACGGACGGATGTGAGGAGATAAAAGGACTTGGAGAACAGTTTTTTCTTCCTTCTTCTAACTGTTTCTTCTCCTGCTCTAAACTCTCGTGCAGCTGCCCCGGTTTCATCCTTCCCCCTCCCACTCTGCACGTTTCCTCCTCTCTGCAGCTGTACTCTCCGGCTCCAGCTCGCCTGACGCTGCTGCTGCTGCAGTGGTAAAGCAGAGGGAGGAAAAAAAAAAAGAGAGATAGAAGCAGCAAAGGAGGAGAAGAGGGAACGAGAGACGCTGGACGGACACATTCACTGCTTTCTTTCCTGTTATAGATCAAACCGGGTCTCAGTCTAACACCCCCTCCCTGTGTCACTGTGTCACTTTATTCTCGGAGTTATCACATTTAAGGAAACACGAGCTAACACGAGTAAACACGCCTCACACATTCGGAGGCACGAACTCACAGGTACACGTAAGGACTCATGAGTGCTGAGGTCGGGGTTCACAGACTGTAAATGAACTGAATGAGAGCAGCGAGGAAAGGCGTGGCAGGATGAATGGGAATGAATGGGTGAGGGGGAGGAGACAGAAGGGCAGAGAAGAAGAGGAAAGGGGCAGAAATAATAATGGATATCCTCCTCTTTCTGCAAACTTATTCCACTTCTTTAGTCCACTTTTGAGCTGTACTGCAAATAAAGGTTTGCTCTCCAACCCCGGAGTCCTGTTGGCATTGTTCGAACATCTTCACACTCTCCAGTCTCTCCTTTATCCTCCTGCTTCCCGCTCTTTCTCATTCATCCGATCACAGCATGCTTTTCCTCTTTTTCACCCACATCCACCTTGACTCCGCCTTCCACCGCAAAAGAACTCCTCCCTGTGGGCGGCTGAGGCGCCAACCTGGAGGGCGCTCTGCAGGATCTGCTGAGCTTCTGTTAAACCATCCGTCTTTAGTGTCTTTTCTAACTTAACTACCAAATGTCCTGATCCCTGGGTTTTTGTGTTTTGGTTTTCATGTTTCCCGTCTTATTGCTTTATTTTCCAAACCCAAACCGCCTCCTTTGGTTCCTTCCTGTGAGCTTTCCTGCACTTCTCTAACACCTGCCCCACCTGTTGTTAATCCTCTAATCACTGCTTCGGGATATGTTCTCCTGGTTTTCTCTTGTTCCTCTGCATGCTGTTGTCACTCTGTGGATCTATGTTGTCCTTTCCTTGAGTTTTTTTTAGTCAGTCAGTCCATTCGGTCCTTTAGTTGTTTCTTCTTTAATTTGTTCTTCACCTTTAATTAAAACCATCGTTCATCTACCACCTAAGTCCTGCATTTGGAGCCTTTTCCTCCAACCTCACACGATGAACCGTGATACCTAAATTCATGAAATGCACACATTTTGAGAACTTTGAAGCGTTTTCTCTTGTTCATAAATAGCACTGACATTTTCGGCTGAATTTTGAGTAGCTATTCTTTGTGGGCTCTGTTGGCACAGCGGACACAAGTCAGTATTCTATATTATTCTTTTTTTGGGGCTTTTATGCCTTTAATGGACAGAACAGTTCAAGAGAGACAGGGGGCAGAGAGGGGGGAAAAGACATGCAACAAAGGGCCGTCCGATGCGGGACTCGAACCGACCACCCCGACAAGTCGGTATTTTAAAAGTCCTTCTGTACCGTCTCTTTGAGGCAACCTCAACTTTCTTAAACTATTTGCTGAGCTTCAGACACTCGTGAACCTTGAAGAGATGTCCAAATCCTGTTCAAGAATCCTGGAAGTCACATTTGGACATCAGCTAGCAGCTGAGTTGTTACAAAACTCGTGATAATTTTGCATAACATACAAGAAGAAGATGGGAACATGACCGGCTGTGCACACAAAGAGGCAGAAACACAACGTACACCCCAAGTTCCACAGCACCAGCCCAGCTTAAGCTTCTACAAAACAGTAACACTGGGGAAGATGTTGGAATAAAAACAAAAAAATCTACCTTTTCCATCAACACCAGAAGATTGTGCACCTTAAAACCACGAGCTTCTGACTCATTTTGAAGTACACAAACCTTTTTTTCAGGCCTCAGATACCACATTTTAGAACAAATAAAGTTAGAAAAAATAACTTTATTTGTGAGGACAAAAAAAACAAACAAGCTTTGAAGGACGTGAACGTGTCACATCTGTGAAATCAATACACGTGCGACGTATTGCAAGTTAGCCGAGAACATTTTGAAAGGCTGCAAACTTGCTAGATTTTGGTGTGAAATTTGCAAAAGAAAGAAAAGAAAAAAAAAAAAAAAAAAAAAAAAAAAAAAATCGCCAAAACATTTTCACATGAGAAGAACTTACTTCCGGGTTAGTCTGAAACAGAACGGAGGTCTCAAAACGAGGCTTTATCTGTGAGACTGAGATGATAGCGATGAGCTAATCGCTTTAATTTCATTGTCTGATAAACAACAAAATATGGATGAACAAGCTGGAGTTTAATGTTGTGCACTTCCTGTTAAACATGGTACAGAGCATGAGTATAAACGCGTTTTATTCCAGGAATCAGTCACAGTATCAATCTCCTCTGAGGGAGAAATGATGGTGATTGTATTCTTTTCATGATTATAAAACTAACTCTGCATCTGTCTGCCATCCTGTTCTTTTTCCTCTAAACTCTCTCCATCATCATCATCTCGTTCCCTGTCCCGCTCGTACATTTCAGCTCTTCTTCCTCACTTTCTCTCAAACTTGGGTCTCGTTGCTGCATCTGCCAAAAAAATGTTTTATTGATCTATTTTTCATTATTTGTGAGGGAAATTTGTATTCACTGTGGTGAACGTTTGTAGTGTTCATCTAGTTGTTGAGCCAGGCGGGAAACCAAAGTGCTGATCTGTCATATCTCAGCCTCGGAGGTCAGGGGCGCAGATGGGATTTTTGAACTGGGGGGGACCAAGCTGTCAACAAATGACTTCAACTCATGAAGTTATTTTTGAGTAATTTGGCCATTAACTGGCACTCAAGTAGTTACTTTTGTAATACCTTCTGGGCCAATAGTTTGCACTAAAAAGCCATTGTAGAATGATTTGAAATCATGGATAAACAACTTCTACCCGATTAACACCAGCCATACATTATGAAACTGTCCGGAATACCAATCACCCACCAAAACCTCGCGCTTTACGCAAAATACGTTTTATTTAAACGTTTGTGTGTGAACTCAGAAGTGGAAACCACAACATATTTTTAAAAATAAAAATAAGAATGCATACTGTCAATGAAACACAATGAATGTCATGAATTCCCAGCGCATCCCAGGCTTACACACATACAAAAACGCAGCTAACTGCTGTTTACGTGAGTAGCAAACAGCATGAAATCTATGTAGGGCTGATAAGATTAATCCGACTTCACATGGGTTCAGATCAAAAATCTGACTTGGATCTAGGAAATTCCGACATCCGTGTACAACTGGAACGCATCATTAGTTGTAGCACACAAACGCCGGGCTCTCAATGCACGCTGCAATGTAAATTAGTCAAAGTAACGGGACATTAATAATCAGTTTAATTGGCGATGTTTGCCGCCTTAAAGGGATAGTTCGCCTCTTTTGACATGAAGCTGTGTGACATCCCATATTAGCAACATCATTTATGAACATCTTCTTACCCCCTGCTGTGTCCTGTGAGCCGAGTTCCAGCCTCGTTTTGGTGTTAACGAAAGTAGTCCAGCTAGTTTGCTAGGGTCCCGAAAATAAAGCGTTTTGCTTCTCAAAACAATATGTGTTCAACAGAGTAATGCATTTGCATCACAAAATCGTTCATCCACAAAAAGTCAGACCTCACAATCGCTTGGCACTATTTTCTCTCCCTTCATATCACTGCAGGCTGTGTAAACTGTGCAGACCGAGCAGTAAACACCGTAACAGGTGCGGCTGTCGGCAGGAGGCAGCACGCATTGATATGAAGGTAGAGAGAAAATAGGGCCAAGAGATTGTGAGGTCTGACTTTTTCTGGCTCTTAACCCAGCATGAGACTCTGTTTCTGTTATTGTTTTTATTCTTTTAATATTGTTATTGTTTATTATTGTTTTTACATTGTTCTTATGCTTTATGCCTTATACTTCGTGTTGTTATTCATGTACAGCACTTTGTTTCAGCCACGGCTGTTTTTAAAGGGCTCTATAAATAAAGTTGAGTTGAGGATGAACAATTTTTGATGCAAATGTATTACTCTTTTGAACGCATATTATTTTGAGAAGCAAAACGCTTTATTTTTGTGGCCCCAGCCAACTAGCCGGACTACCTTCATCAACGCCAAACTCGGCTGACAGTACGCAGCGGGGGGTAAGAAAATGTTCATAAATTATATTGTCCGGGGGGGTCGTGTCACCCCCGTCCCCAGTGCCATCTGCGCCCATGTCTGAGGTAGTCTCTCCTGGGAGGTCGGGGCCCTTCAAAACGAGTCAGAAGCACATGGTTTTAATAGTTTTAAGGATCACAAACTTCTCTAGCGTTGCTTTAAACAACTTAAGAGTAAAAACACACAAAGTCCAACATGAATGTTGATGAGCTCCTGGAGCACCTCTTACAGTTATTGTCACAAAATGGAAGAGTTTGATTTGTAGCACACACACACACACACACACACACACACACACTCCCACACTTAAGAGAGTTGAACATTCATTGAGGAGCACTGAAAGCAATTCCTAACAAAAATGAATAATTGTGCTTCCCATCGGTCACAAAGTAGAAACTGCAGGTGGTATTAATCTGTGTACATCTGACTGTGTATAACGGCAGGAGACACAAGGGTGCAGCCTTGGCCGAGCAGAAGAACACACCCTGCCAGCGGAGAGCTCAGGTTCCAGCAGACTGACGCAGTGTCACACACCCACCGTTCCACGCACACACATAAAAGCACATCAAAGCCCAAGTGATGCCTCCTCATGCATGGATTTCCTCAAACATTTATACCACATACAAACAGAGAGGCACACATGCACACACTCTGGTGTACACAGCGAGCTTCACTCTTCCTCCTCTGAATTAGTGATGAGGAAGTGTGCTGCTGAATTATTAAACACAGCCAAAGAGAGAAAGTTGCTGAAACTAAACAAGCTTTTTTTTTTTGGCCCAGAGAGAAAAGAGTGACTCTGCAGGTTGAGCTGCAGATGTGAGCCAAAACCGCTCCTGATTATCCATTAAATCCTGTTTTAATTCAATTTTTTGGACTCAAATATCAAGTTTAGAGCAGGAATAAAACATCTAACGCTAAAGTAAACTAAATGTACCAAAATCAATGTATTTCTGACAAATAAGTGCTTCATGTCATGTTTAGGAATAAAACTACTGTGTTACAGAAGGCTTCATAAACTCATTAAAAATTAATAACTGACACTGAAAATAGGATTATGGAGGACTGAAACTGCCATAATCTGTAAATAATACAAAGATATGTAAACGGTTACTTAAAAAAGGTTTCATGTTAAAAAAAAATCATGTCAAAATGAAATAAAACAAAAAATGTATGTAAAAATAATTCAACAATAGTGAAACAAATACATGTTTACACTTTAATTTTAAACTGCATTCATTTAAGCTTGTTTCAGAGTTGCTATTTATTTACAGTTTTCAATTTTATTCGTTATTTTAATAGGAATATATTTAATTTTTTTCTTTGTTATTGCTGTATTTATTTTTGTTTTATTTCCTTTACATTGTTATTGATCTATTTTGATTTAATTAAATATGTTCCCATCAAAATATCAAATAAAACTGAAATTATAAAAAAAAAGTATAAAGTAAAAAAGTATAAAAATGTATTTATTTCTATTAAATTATTTTTTTTCATTTAATTTTTCTAACATTTATCATCACATCAACTCTTTTATTTTTCCATTTATATATTTTTGCATTTATTTCAGATTATGGCAGTTTTAGTCCTCCATAATCCAAACATCAGTGTCATACTTATCCATTTAAAAAAGGTTCATTGGAGTTATCAAGCCTTCTGTAATACAATAGTTTGATTTATAACCATGAAAATAAGCTAAAATAATCGATTGTTAACTTTTAATCAGCAGCTTTGAGTCTTTCAAGACAAAAAAACAAAATGTGAAAAGTTTCTGCATCGGGAGATGATTTTCAATAGAATAGCATTCTAAAAAAACAGCCATCTTGAACTTGTTATGCACAGCAACAACATAAACGTCCTACTTCGTGGCAGTCCTGGAGAAACCTCTGAAGTTCCCACTGGTCGTTCAGTTTTTCCAGCCACTGCTGCGCCAACTCTCTGTTCTGGTTTCCCCTGAGCGAGAGAGAAAAAAACCTGATTTAGATTTATTTAGTCACCATAACTTACCACAAAGAGAAACTTGAAGTTATCTTGATAAAGTTCCACACAGTTTAGTCATGTTTTCTAACTATATTTGGCTTCGGAGCCTCAGCAGAGGAACACAATTTATTCTCAAGCAATGACGATTAATGACAATTATTTGATAATATGTAAAAAGGATGCAACACACGTCGTAACAAATAAGAAATTCTCCTTTAGTTTTTTGTTTTTAGAGAAATATGGAACACTGAGCTTGAATATTTTGGTACAGTATGTTGCAATAAAGCATACAGTGATGATTTAACATGCACTTTCGAGTTTTGAGATGGTATACATGCATATACTGTATATATACTTTATATATATTTATAAATGAGTCTGTCACCAGACATGTCAGACTTATCACAAACAAAACCAAAATAACAAAAACAAATGTGATTAATTGCCTTGATGAAAAAGTCGAATGGAGTGTGTTTCACAGTGCTCTTCATTGGCCTCATAAACACCTCGTGTGTTAATTCATGTTAATTTAATACAAAAACCATATGGTAGCGCCCCCCTTCCCGTCTCCATTCACAGAGAACACACCATCAGCTCAGCCATCACTCAGATTTCATGCTCAGGTGTCAGAGCTGGATCGCACAGACCGGCCTCATCTTTCTGCCTTTTGTTTCCTTCACACTTGCGAGTCGCTGCTTTTAACACTTTGGCTGCTTCTTTATTGACGTCGTAACGCTGCGTTTGGACACCTGCTTCGATTTTTTTGAGCTTTATAATCTGCTGAATTCCCAGGCAGGACAATGTGATGACTGCATGAAGCGTGAAAGCTTGGAGGAGCCTCCCTTTAAAGCTCCGATATCTTATGAAGGAAATTAAAACGAGCAGCTACTAAAAATGACTTCTGGTTTTCACATAGAGTCAGGATACTTGGACGGAACAATAAAAAACGAACACATTTCTAAATATAGTTAACCTTTTTTATAAAAGCTGCTTGTATCTGATGAGCTTTGGGCAGTTTTTTAATGATCTAATTGAGTTGTAACACAAAGTTCCACGATAAGAAATCATGTTTAGACACTGACGTCTATCCTCTTCTGGCTGAAGATACTTTATACTTTAATGCAGGGGCGGTTCTAGGGGCGGGGCAACAGGGGCATTGGCCCCAGCTGAAATCTGATTGATCAGATTATAGGTGGATGCAATTCCATGCTGAAACACTAGTGGCACTAATGAGCCAGTTGAACAATCTCGAACTATGTTGGACAAATACTTGGCTCCTCTATGAATATTGTGGCCCCTTGATGGCCCCTTACTCAGAAAAATCCTACATCTGCCACTGGTTTAATGATAATAAGTTAAAGCTGCTTTACTTTAAAATGGTCGTACCTGTTGGCGAGGGTGTCGACGCGTTCCCTGATGCGGTCGGAGTAGATGTTGCTCTGGCTGATCAGACTTTCCCCGGCCTCGATCACAGCTTTGATCCTGTGCAGGTTCAGCTCCATGGTGGTGGTGAAGTCCTTGTGTTTCTTTATGGCCGCTTCCACCGTTTCCACCGTGGTGGGCAGCTCCACGTGAGCGAGGGCCGACTCCTGGAACATGAGGACGAGAGCCTTGAGGTAACGTTTTTTTTGTGGTTCAACTGATAAAGCGAAGCTCAGGATGCACAGAAAATATCATGAAACGGCCTCTTACAACCAGAAAACTATAGATTACTGTAAAATAAATCAGTATTCTATTTATGTGTCAATTTTTCCAGATTAAATTAGTTTCAACTTGATTTTTTCCAGTTTATGTGACAGTAAAATTCAACATCTTCAGTTCTTAGAGCAAAAAAATGGACACAATTAGCATCTTGACGCAATCATCTATAGCTAAACTGAAAACTAGCCAATTTATTGATAATGAAAGTCATTATTTTACTGCACTAGTGCTGTCGGTGTCATTATTAACGAATAATTTAACTTGTTTCATGCGGTTTTCTCATTTGTCAAAAAGGTAGACACCCCATTCCTAAAGAATGTATCGTTTCAACAGTTTAAAAGCTGAAAACGTTTGTGTTTTTAAAAAGGAACTGCTTCAAGAAACCATAGCATTAGAAATGTATACTTAGTAAAGTAGAACGTTGCTCCTCGGACTAATAAGGACAGCTGGTCCCTGTTAAAGATCTACGAGCAAACCAAAGAGACGAGCTCCGGCCATAACACACACAAAGAAGACGGCGCTAGCTGTATCTGTGACACTTCAGGTTTAAAAAACAAAGCTTTCTGTGTACGATATCATGTTTAAATACAGACTGCTGGCCAGCACCACATGGATTAAATCAATATTCATAAGGATAATAAGGAGGTTTTGTGCTGTTAGTTACAATGAAATGAATAAAATACTTTGAAACTAACATAATTTAGCTAAAACTAAAGCTAAATTTACTCTAAAATGACCTGTTATACTGAAATAATGAGTAAAGCTGTTTAAAAATGTAAAATAGGATGGGATATTTCCATATTACTATGATATATTATGTGTTATGATCTGTTCTTAGTCCTTCCTAACACCACAGCAGTGTTTAAAACCACTTAAGTTACTCATGCAGTAACGTGCACATCTATGGTATCAAATGGCATCTAAATAAAAGAAGCTGCTGCTTCAACATCAGCCCGTCCGTGATATCGGGATTTCCAACAGGTCGGAGCTCCAAATGATTCGTCTTTGCTCCGTTTATGTGCAGCAGGGCAGTCACGTTTTCCGGAAAAGCGGATTCATTCAGTGGGCTGCTGATGCCTCCTGCAACACTGACAGCTGTGTGGCTTCCTTTCAGCTCCTTATTACACAGGATGTAACTGTCAAGTTCCCATGATTCTGAAGTGCAGCGAGCTGTGACTGCAACATAAACATGGGCGGCCAGAGGCGTCCATCAGTCTGTGGTTAGAGCAAGACTCTCGCCCTTCAGTATCGTCTCAGTGTCTTCATGTGTGGTGTCATAGAGCTGCAGTATCTGCGATGAGATTGTGGTGAGACCGGTTCCATCGTAGCTTCATGAAACCCCTCAGAAACCAGACAGATTGGGTGCATATACTACGGCGTTTTAAGGAGCCTTCTGTAACAGACTGTGCTGAAGAGCAGGAGTTAACTCTTTAACTGAATCCACAGATCTGATGATGAAATCTGCTTTTTTTTAAATCGAGTTTGTCCAAGTTCAATCAGACGTTCAAATTTAGAAGAACAATCCTAATGTGCCCTAATGTCTACAGCTGCTTCTGGTCTGCCTCTATCGAACCAAACCAGCTCTGAAGAGTAAATGTTGAGACATAAGAACATAAAAATACATCATTCTTGTAGGAACTGGTGTAAATAAAGGCAGTGTATTAACAGCTCCATAAGGTAGACTGTGATATGTTCATCACAGCAGATAGTGAGGTCAACTCAACTGGTTTTAAATATAACCATAATAATGATTACCGTAAATTCCGGACGATAGAGCGCACCTGAATATAAGCCGCACCCTCTAATTTTTAAAAAAGAAAATCCATTTTGTGCTTGTATAGGCCACACTGGATTATAAGCTGCAGGTGTCCACATTGTAATGTGAGATATTTACACAGAAAGATGTGACACGTGAGGATTTTTAAATGTTTAATTAAATGCTAAAGGTAACATAAACAAATACATACTGCAAATGTTTTTTTTCCCCGAACAGTGCCTGTAACACCGATGGTTTTAACTTAAATACCTATCGGTAACGCACAAATATGTGGCGGAAATGCTTTTTTTCTTTTTTTTGAACAGTGCCTGTAACACAGCTGGTAAAAAAAATCTTCATCTTGTTCAGCCAGATTGATTGCCTTTAATTTGTGAGTACAAATGACCGATTTACAATAATTTAGTAGTGTAAGGGTGTGTGATTTATCGTACAATTTCATTGGACCACTGTGAACTATTCGTTAATTTTATTGGTCTAATGTTATGAGGCAAAATGTTTCTGGCGGCATGAAAAAAAAAAACAAAAGAAAAACATATATTAGCCGCACCGTACTATAAGCCGCGGTGCTCAAAGCCTGGGCTTATAGTCCGGAATTTACGGTAGATGGTGACACAGGAGTGGATTTCGGAGTGTTTGTCTTCCTCCCAACCACCTGCTAAACTTTCTCATGCATCACCTGGTTGTTGAGGAAGGATTCTGCCTGTTTGACGTCTCGTAGGAATAGATGGAAAATGTGAGCCTGGACCAGAACTTCTCTCCTGCTTTCCCACATCTCCAGGAGCTTGTTCCAGCCGACATCAAGCTTCTGCAGCCACTGCTGCAGGGCAGCCTGAGGCAGGGGAGCCTCCTCCGACTCCAGCAGCTCGTTCATGGCTTGTAGGCGCTCATAGTCTTCTTCATACCTGCGTCAATCACAACGGACAAAAGTGGAGTTGTTCTCTGGAAACCTGATGTGTTTTTATTAGGGCTGGGCGAGTTAACTCGTTATTATCCCGTTAACGCATTGGTTATTTAACCGATAAATATTTTATAAATATAGCAAAATCTGTTGCTGTCTGCTGCGGAACAGGAAAAGAAAGTAATCGGCGGATCCACCAAACATGGAGAAGGGTACGGAACTTTTACTCGGCCATTTTCATTTTAAAGTTCTTCCAGACGGCGGAGTCGACAGAACCAAAGTCATCTGTAAACACTGCCAAGTTGAATTGTCTTCTCAGCGTAGTAGTTCCAGTCTAAAATATCACTTAAAGGCAAAACACACAACTGATAGCAGCAAGTCATTCAAGGAAACAGACAGTGGAGCGAGGCTTCTACATAAAAACTACATAAAGATGCTGATGTTAAAAGTGTGTTTGCACAGCAAATGTTATGGCACTTTCATTCATATGGCAGCACATTTAAAATAAAACTAAATGCTAAAAGGTATACACTACTTTTGAATTTTTTTGGATTCTGCGTACAAATGCGATTAATCAGGGAAATCATGTGATTAATTAGATTAAACATTTTAATCGTTGCCCAGCCCTAGTTTTTATATGAAGAATAAAATAAAATTGTTAAGCCACCCACCGTCCAATCTCTTCCTTGAGAGCGGCGTGCTTGTTGATGAGCTTCTCCGCCTCCTCCAGATTGTTGGGCAGCTGGTCCGAGGCGGCGGCCGTCTGCGTCTGGACGAGCCAGGTGAGGAACGAGTCCAGGTCCTGACATGACCGGGAAAAAAGGATGAGTCCCATGTCATCAATCATGACATTCCTCGATAAGTTATTGAACCTTTTACAAACTGGAATTAAGAGCCAGTTTCAGCCTCTGTTTCTTTGGCAAACACAAGGCCAAGGTTTAGAAAAATAATGACTGGCTTCTTCGCTGCTCGGCCCTCTTTATCATCTAGAGAAGAGGCTCCCATCCTGGGGCCAACGCCCCGCTGAGGGGCTGCCGCACACCACAGGGGGCTGAATGAAGCTATCACTACACAGAGGCTATCTGAGAGCACATTCACTCTCTATAATAAGACCAGTGCCAGATCCTTAATCAAACATCAGCCAGTGCAGAGACGCTCTTAATGCACAAACTTTATCACTTGTAAAAAAAGAATAAACTCCTCTGTGGCATCGGCTAACTTGCACAACACTTAGAGAAGCATATAAACGTGCCTCAGGAGGAAGTTGGGTCTTATTTTTCTGACGTTGACATGCTCTTATCAAAGGAATCGTGAGTTTGGGACTTTTTCCAGCCTCGCTGGTCCAGTGTCAAAGAAACACTTCAGAGGGAAAACATTTTGGATTGTACTGCGTACCTGTGGGAGACTTCAGCACCTTGAAAAATAAAAACTGAGGCCAGCGCTGCACTGTCACAAGCGTCACATGCGTCACTTTAACCCTGACCAAAGGTATTTGAGCTCAAGGTGGCCATCAATCTTTTATAAACGAGAAAAATGTGCACCGATTGTTCCAGAAGGGTGTGTGTACGAAGTTTTCGAAACTATTACATGTACACGCGTGAGTGTTTTCATTTGTTATCTAACAGTACAGCAGAATCCATGTGAGAGGTTTATCGTTCTCATAAAGTTGTGGGGGCGTGAATTCAGGTTTGATTAAAACATTAGTCATGTGTTACTTCTAAGAAGGACACGTGAGCAAGAACCCTGTCACCGTGTAGTTCAACGGTATTACAACACCGTCTCTAAATGGGCTGTTGATTAATATCTGTGATAAAAGTATTCGTGGAACCGGAGCTGAGATTGATATGAAATGAGATGGCCAGAGATTGAAGGAACTTAACGGATTTATCTAAAATAGGAACAGAGAACCCAGCTGAGCCGGAAAGCCACTAAACTAAACTGAGACAGCAAAGGACAGACAAACCTGGAACTAACAAGAACTGAAAAGAAGAAGTAAGGGAGCTTAAATACAGAGGACAACGGATTGCTGAGACAAATAAACATGAAGACTGAGGAAATTATGAGTGAGTTTATGAAACAAGAAACGAACCAGAGTAGCCTACCGATGTGGAACACACTTATTGTAAGTCGCTTTGGATAAAAGCGTCTGCAAAAGGACCGTAATGTAATGTAATGTAAAGACAAAACTAACTGGCCAAAAGTAGCAAAGACAAACCATGAATGCAACTATAGGAGACAAGAACAGAGAGCAACCGAGGAGACTGTGAACAAAAAGACGAATCAAGACGAGACAAATGCAGACAGAATGAATTATAATATATTATAATATATAGGTTTATTATAAAAACGGTTTAGTTATTATCATAAGGAGAGATTGGGACAGTAAAATGTGCATTTTGAAACCTGGTCACAGACGTATTTACCTGTATGAAGCTCTGCAGCCTGCCCGCCACCATCAGCGAGTCCTCACACCCCTGCAGGGTTCGCTTCAGCTCCTCCCACTCCACGCTGATGCCATCAAACGGAACAAGGATCTCCATGGCCCGACCCGGGTGAGCCGTGGCCAGATGCTCCGCGTCCTCCTACGTCACCAAACGAGGATTCAATTACAATAATTCAACCTCATAATGCAAACCCGCAGATTTCTGAGGAACGGCCCACTGTGTCACTGCCAGTTGCCTTTTGATGTAACCGTGCACGATCAACAGCGCCTGAAGCCTTCATCTTAATATCCTGTGACATTAAACGGTCGTTAACAGTGACTTTGTCACAGGAGATGGAGCAGATCGTCCCTCAGTCAGACAGTCGCTTGACGGTGTCAAAGCGTCCATGTGTGAAACCTGAACCCCACATTTCCCCCGACAGGTTCAGCATGTGTGTGTGATATTCAGCTATATATGGACATAAAAGTGCTGTGCAAATGGTAGATTTTAGAGCTCTTTAAATGGTTAACAAGACTCCTGTAGAAAAGCAATACATAAATGCAGTAAGTGTAAAGGTTACACAGGGCTGCATGGTGGTGTGGTTAGCACCGGCAAGAGGGTTCCAGGTTCGATTCCCAGCTGGGGAGTTTGCATGTTCTCCCAATGTATGCACACTGGAAAAAAATCTAATTCTTACCAAGTATATTCGTCTCATTTCTAGTCAAAATATCTCATTACACTTAATATAAGACACAACTGCCTAACAAGTACCATTTCAGCCAGATATAGGGACTTGTTTGAAGACAATACATCTTGAATATCTTGTTAAATGAAAAAGTCTTGAAAACAAATTGTTTTGAGTCACATATCATATGAAATAAGCTTTTTTTTTTTTTTACATTTTAAGAGGTTTTTAAGCTAATTTCAAGATCACTTTTATCTCAAAAGTCCTAAATATCACATCTTATTTCAAGAAATCTTGACAAGCCGAATATCACTAGTTCCATTGGCAGATATCTTTGCTTATTTCAAGCAAAAACGTCTTTTATTTGTTGTTTTATTTACTTATTTTTGGAGGGGCATTTTTTCCAGTGCATGAGTTCTCTCCAGGTACTCCAGCTTCTTCCCACCCAGAAACATTAGGTTAATTGGTGACTCTCAGGTGTGAGTCAGTGGGGTTACATGGCACTGTAAAGAATAGCTTAATGGCTAAATAACAATAAGACTAGTTATTAAGTTCATGTATACACCTTAGTTTGACTAATAACTCGGTTGAAAGTCACACTAAACCTGCTTGTAGACGGTGAAGCACGTGGTGAATTGGACTTTGCGTTCTGTGCATGCTCGAGATTTTTTCCCGGAGTCGTAACCCGGAAGTCAAAGGAGACGATATTACTGTTGTTGTCGCCGTCGGAAAGAAACAAACAACGCGATGGAGAATGCTCCGTTGGGCATCGCGTTTGTGCAACAAGCAGCTCATCACAGACCAAATGTAGAGGGACGTAGCTTCATCTTGCTCTGCGTTCTCCATCTTTCTCGAGTGCCTGAGTTTGTTGTTGTTGTTGTTGAAGAGGTCAACAGGAAGTGGCTCTATTAGCGACAGTTGAAATAAGTACAGCACCACCTATCATGTATGAAACGCTTTGTGCCAATGATTCCTTTTACTCACGCCATATATACTTGGATAATTACCCTTGCTCAAATAAGGACCTTAAAGGGGAACTGTGGTATTTTCAACATTAAGCCTCTTTTATGAGTCGTCTGCAATGTTTTAGAACCCCCCTCACCGCTTTTTTGATGTTTACTGCTGTCTCCGGTATTTGCCTAATTTTGATTCTTCTCAACCTGCTTCAGAATGGCAAGTCATGCGCATGTCTAGAAAGGTCCGTAAAAGCACAATAAACGTCCGTTTTCAAAATAATCAACTCACCGGAGTGGTTACTGGTGTGCACTGGTAATCCATATCAAATTTCGTGGCGAAAAGTGGCTTCTGTCGTGTTTTATTTGGCAGCTCGTTCATGCTCGCACTATTTTCTTAGCGGTGGCGGAGTAATATCAACCAACATCCAGTACAAAATGTCACTCGCTATGGCGACCCCTGATAAAGGGAGAGGCCAGAAGGTTACATTTGTTAATTATCAGCTTCTGTTCTTTTCCAAAGTGAAAGCCTGAAACCTGCCTCCCTTAAATGTTCGTCCTGTAGCTCCAGTACCTGCAGATGTAGGAGTTTGGGCTCCAGGACAGATAGGGCTCCCTCCATCGTAGAAAGGCGTCTCTGCAGAGCGAGGACTCCTCCCAAATCGCTGCCCATGTACTGGGTTGCATCAATGGCTTTCCTCTTTTCCTGGATCTGCGACTTTATCTCTGCGCACTCCAGCAGGTAATTCTGCAGGCGTAACATGGAGTCCAGCTGATCTTTCTTTTGTTCCACCAGCTCCACGATGCTATTCCACCTGCAGCAGCAAACCAAAAAGGATTAAATATCAGAAGAGATTCGCTTTAATATTCAAATTTAACCTTAAAACAGCAGTATTTTTCTTCCTTTATACAAGTTGGCTTTTATTTCCAACTGACGGGATTCACTGATTGGCCATATTTTTTTGTAATGCCATCTGAGAAACATGAAAAGACAACGTGGGAGATTTTCTAAAATACGATAATAATTTGATTGTGTAATTTAGAAAATATTCCTACAATTTACAGATTAATTGGTGACAGGTGAGGGGTCTGATGAGCACAGATTTCTCTGAAAAACTGGAACATTATGGAGGTTTTTGTAGGGCCCATAAATATTTCAGGTCTCCTTGTGGTTCCCGGAGTCTCTGAAAGCAGAACGGGAGGCGGAGCCTTCAGTTATCAGGCCCCTCTCTGTGGAACCAGTCTGGCTTCAGGAAGCAGACACCCTCTCTACCTTTAAGATCAGGCTTAAAACTTTCCTTCTTCATAAAGCTTATAGTTAGGGATGGCTCAGGTGAGCCTGAAACATCCCATAGTTACGCTGCTATAGGCCCAGACTGCTGGGGGACCTCCCATGATGCACCTCTCTTTACTCTCCATTGTTGTCATTAGCTAGTGTTTCTCTCTCAGCAGGTATCCCTGGCCTGGTGTTATGGAGCTTGTTGTCCCCCCTTTCCTGTCCTCTCACCCCCAGCTGGTGAAGGCAGATGGCCGCCCTTCCTGGTTCTGGTTCTGATGGAGGTTTCTTCCTGTTAAAAAGGAGTTTTTTTTCCTCCACAGTCGCCTCGTGCACGTTCAGGACGGGAGATTGGATCAAAGAGAAGTTTCTGAGCAATCTGTTGGTTTCCTTAGCTTGGCTACTTTTAAAATTGGCTTTATATAAATTAGACTTTAATTAAATTGATGCCATTACAATGAATTGGATCATAATTGGCTTGAATTGGATTGTACCTGCCCTGACGTACCTTGAGATGACCTTTGTTGTGATTTGGCGTTATATAACTAAATAAAATAGTTGAATTGAATAGAAAAGTGGAAAACCTGATCCAGACGTAGATTCAAGGAACTTTTCTTGTCATACCAGCTCACATTTACATGTTTACGGTACGAAATTAGGACTCAGGTCCCGGTTTAAGAAGCCTTATAAATAAGTATATATCATATCTCCAAATCATTCTGTCACTTCTTGCATATTTGTGGATTGTCTCCTGTGGGTTACCAACACAGAAACTTCCAAACAGTAATTATCACCCTGAAGGAACAGTGATGGTGTGGCTGTGACTCAGTAGGTTGGGTGTCAGTACGCCTCATTTACCGATATATAAATATATATATATATAGAGAGAGAGAGAAAAAGAGCTGAATACCATATATAGAGTCCATGTAAAGTAATGGGCCCTGTGTTAAAGACAAACACATAAAGTGAAGCACTTTGTAGAAGTATGAAAAGGTTAAAAAGGTTTAAAAGGAGTGTCCATAAGGCAGATTCTGGGTCTAAAGTAATTTCAAGATTATACAAGAATCTCAAAGAAACTAAATCAACAAGCACAACCTGTATAAGTCAGAGCAGCTTCACTGTTTCTAGGAGAAAAAAAAACAATGTTTCCAGTCATTACTTAAAGTTTCTGGTGACATTTTGATGGCAGCAGACTCAGGAGGAATCCTCGGTTTTGGTTTTATTGGATCTAATCTGAGCTTTTGGTACTGTTGACCTCATTATCATGAAAAACATAATCACATTTTAAATCTAATCTAATAAATTTAAAAAATAAATTTAGTTTACATCCTTCCTTGGCGGCGCCCTTTTGCTTATTTTAATAAAAACCTGTCGTTTTACTGCCTCTCCTCGGCTCCCAACCACATGAAGAAACCCGAAGCCTGACAGTTTACCATGTCTACGTACATTTAAAAAAACAGCATCATTATCAACATGCATTTTAACTTGCACGACAAGCTGTTATGTTCCGCTTCAATCTGCTCTGAATTGTATAAAACAGTCGTTTGCTCTCTGTTCTGCTGTTGTTTCAGACCAGGCCTCGTCTGCCTAACATATCGTCATGCAATATGTTCTCCTGAATCTCCTCCAGACCAGCAGGTCTCAATCCAGATCCCTTCAGCCAAGAGAGACCCACCACTCACCCGCATGCCAAAAATCCCTCGAACCTTCTGACTGAAATGAGGTAATGGTAGAGACGCCAGGAGGCGGACAGTGTGCTCAGTAGGCCGGCAGGAAATCAGCTCAGAGACACTGACCTCAGAGATGTCTTCTTATCTTAATATCTATGGATAATCTCGGCTGATTCTGCCATTGTCTTTAAATGCCCTTTTAGATTTTTGTTTCATAACTGGGTGAGCTATAAAGTGTGCACAATGCGCGCTGATGAGTGAATTTAATTGCTTAATAGGAATAACTCATAATTTTTAAATGATTTGATCGATTAACCTCAGCAGAATATATATAATAATTCAAGTTATTATGCATTTTTTTTCAGTATTTAGGGCTGAATCAGAGTCATCATTTTGGGGGGGTTGTTCATATGACTATTAAAAATAATTCTGGGCTTTAACTACGACTTTTAGATAGATAGATAGATAAGATAGATAAATACTTCATTCATCCCAATTTGGGAAATTATTGTGTTGCAACAGCGTACAGTATAAAATATATGTAAACAAAGGAAAAACAAGCAAATAGAATAGAATAAAAATAGAGAATAAACATCAGCTATAAACAAATCTATAGTCTAGAATAAACATCAGAGAAATAAACATTAGCTATATACAAATCTACAGTATGAAGAGTAGGGTAAATAATAATAATAGTAATAATAATAAACATCAGTAAACTAAATAAAAACAGATTTGTACATTTAACAATAAAGGTAAAAATAAATTTAACTGAGCAGACTGAACCAATAAGAAATATAGGGTATATGGATAATTTACATTATATTGTACTATGATGATATTTGTGCAAATGTTATAGCTTTTATAGCTCTGCGTTTTGATAATATAAAGGTCGATATTGTGCAAAAGGAGGTCCGATATTTGTTGTAAAAACGCAATTAAGAGGAAATGGTTCAAGGTGGAAGCTCAAACACAAGATGGATGGAGGGGAAACACAGAACATGGAACATTTAAGTCTTAAAATAAGAATCCAAGAGGAACTATGCCGGGAGAAATGGGGGAAAAAAGGGACAATGTTTCCATGTCAGTGACCAGATTATAACCTTTTCTATTGCGTCTCATGTTTTCTTGCAATAGAAAAGCAACACAGAAACAAAGGTGTTCATAAAGATATGATGCATTTAAGGCCCTGCACCTGCCACACAGTTTTACAGACGGTGACGAGTAGCATCAAGTGCTTATTTTGTTATATTTTTGGACAATTGCTCTCGGCGGGCTTCGTCTTGCAGGAGGAAGCCAGCACAGATGGTCGCCCTGAGATCAGCTCCGTGTGCCAAGGTCACAAGACTGCTGCCAGACGTAACGCTAGTCAATGAATACGGCTGAGACGAGCAAAAACGTCCCGGTTAGACGACGGTAACGAAAAGAGGGACTGTTGCAGAAGATATCCTAACATGCTGTTAGCAGCTCAGCGTCTTACTGAAGCTCAAAACACTCTAATTATCAAAGATCACAGCAAAATACAAAGTAAAGCGTCTTTATTCATGCTGGATGAATTCCCATGAGAAATAACACAACCCTATAAATTATTACTCCTTCGGCGTCTCCTCCTTTCTGCATCAGCTGACTCTACTCCATCCACCCCTCCTCCCACCTACTCCACCCTCCTCGGAGACACACATGCAGTAAAGCTGGCTTCAGGTCAGTCAGTTCAGATGCTGCTCTTCAGAAAAGTGGACAGAAAGGATATTCTTGTTGAGGGTTAGCATTGTACTGTTGAGGTTTTTATTATTATTAGCTGGTGGTAAGCGCATTTATGACAGTTTAGTACTGAAGCTGTAAGCCCCGTCTGTTACTGTAATCTGTTACTTTGTTTTATTCTCTGTTAGTAAATTCTTCCTTACTGGGTGAGTGGCAGCATTGAGATTTTGAGTTTCATTCAGTCGTATTTCAGTGTGTTCAGTGAGGCTGTTGCATGTCAGAAGTGCAGTCGTACCAGTGGTTATAGGAGGGCTATAGTGGAGCCCAGAGTTCAAACTAGACCCGGTGAAGCAGCTTTTAGCTGTTATGCTGCACACAACTGGAACAAACTACCAGCAGAAGTGAAATCAGCCCCAACTGTAAGCACTTTTAAATCCAGGTTAAAAACATTTGTCTTTAAATAATTTTAAAGCATAATGCTATAAATCCTCTTAATTGTTTTATATTTTTCTTTTTCCCTTCTTCTTTGATTGCTTTTAACTGTGTGTTTTAATTTTTATTCTATTTTTTATTCTCTTTAAATTGCTTGTTTTTATGCTGCTTTGTTTTGAATGTCTTTATGTAAAGCACATTGAGTTGCCTGTGGTATGAAATGCGCTGTATAAATAAAGATACCTTGCCTTGCCTATAGAAGTTCTAGGAAAAGTAATTCTGGGAATCGCTGCTGCTTGCGCGTCAGCATTATTTCAGTACCTGGAGTTGAGGTGGTCCTGACAGCCTCGGACCTCCGCAGAAGATGGATGACCTCCATCCAGGAGCTGCTGAACTATCTGATTAACGTCCAGGATCCGCCCCATCAGGCTGTTCATCTCCTGGTCCAGGCTCTCGAACCTAGAAAAGCGGGAGCGTGGGTCACAGAAGGAGGAGAGACGTGCATGCAGAGGCTCCGTGACTCCTTTCCCGCCTCCTCACCTGTGCGCCACCACCTCCACGTCCTCCAGTTTTTCAGGGATCTCCATCTTGTCCAGCCACTGCTCCTTCTCATCGATCCACAGCTCGCAGGCGTTGACCTCGCTGAACATGCGGTAGACGGCCAGCGCGTCGTGAAGCCACTGCTGCCTGAGCACCGCGACCTCGGCGACCTCCGTGTACAGCTGCTCCACCTCTCCCATCCGCATCTGCACCTCCTGCAGACGAGACAGCAGAGGAGCGGTGACAAAAAGACTTTAAGGGGACAAAAAAAACGTCCTATCGTGGCTCCACCCACCTCCTGTTCGCGGTATTGCAGAGGCAGCGCCACCATGTGTTTGCGCAGCGTCACCACGTGTAAGCGGTGTTTGTCGATAGCCTCGGTAACGCCTCTGTGTTTTTTCAGCAGGGACTGAGTGGAGTACTCATCGTGACCGAAGTCTTCACTGGAGACCAGGCGGTAAGCGTCCTGCAGCCAGGCCACCAGGTCGTCCGTTTCCGTGGAGAACTGGAAGAAGTTGAGCGCCTCCTGCAGGTGGCTGAGATGCTGCGCCGCCTGGTCCTCCAACCGCTTCCATTCGCCTTTAACCTCCATGATGCGCTCCTGGATCCCCGCTGTGCCGAAGCTCTTTTCACTCAGAATCTGCTTCCCCCGTTTCATGGTGTTCTGGACGAGAGGGAAGTGATGATATCACCACTGAAAACGTTAAGCATCCTCATGGCCAGTCAGATTCATTTAAAAGCGACAGCAGTCTTACTTAGGTCATATGTTTCTTTCTATATGATAATATTTTTCTATTATGTGTCCGTTACCACACAGTCTATTTTTTCACCTCAAATGTGTGTCGAAACAGACTTTGACGCACAGTTAAGGCGAAATAACAACAAAGTTCACGGAGAGGAGGAAGCGGATCAAATCTGATTGGCTCAGGGGAGTTGGAGGCGGAGTCTTTTCAAAATCCGACTGGTGTAGAGCGAAAACTAGAAGTAACAGTGATAAATATCTGGATTTAAAACTGCAGCGAGACGTTTGTCGAAAAAACAAAATGGAAAATAATAACGAGAAATAAATTAATATACATACATAAATAAACAAAATATCTCTAAAATTAATACAAAATGCTCCATATTGTTCCTTAGTTTTGTTATTTGTATTCAAATTTCCATATTTATTTGTTTATTTCAGTATATATTTCCTCATTATTGACTTATTCTTTAACAGATTTATTCTTTTTTATGGCACTTCTGTGCAGAAGCTCCCACTGTTTTTGTGAAAAGCAACAACAAGACAAAAGTCTGCACTAAGTTGTCTGCAGATTCATGGAAAGAAACAGTCTTAGATAAACCAGTTGGAAGCCCTGATCGTTCAAACTTGATCTGTTTCTTAGGCTTGTTGTGTATTAAACTCTGACAGCTAAAACATGTTGCAGTTCCAGTAAAGAAGCGTCTTACAGGTGCAGTTTCAACCCGTGCAGAGAGAAAACACACACCTGAAGCAGCGACCGATGAGCCAGCAGCTCTCCGGCCAGCGTTTTGTGTTTCTGAAGCAGCCTCAGCACACTGCTCAGGTCTTTGCCGTAACCCTGAGCGGCCAGGATGGAGCTTTTCTCCCGGATCCAGGCCTCAGATTCTTCCAGCTCCTAACGGGACGAGACACGGACAGAGAAGATATCGAGTGTTTCAGTCAAATGAACATCTTAACCTTTAAAACCTTAAACTCATTCTTAAAAGAAAACCAAGAAAGAGGTGAAATAGCCAAATCGTCACAGCTTTATGGTCTCTAATCAGCTAGATCACTCAGCTTAATACGACTATATCAAATTACTTACAGGACATTGAGCTTTAAACAGTGGCCTGCGGAGCACATGCAACAGATTCGACGGTAAAAACAACAGATCTGGAGCTTTTCAGAAAATTACGTTCAATTCTGTCTTTGGGAAGATTTAAATAAATCACAACTAAATCATAAATAATGAACGTGAACCAATGCTTTTACATAACAAGTGAGCGTGCTTGAACCAAAAGAAGCTTATATTCTGCACTGTCCAACCTATCAAAAGCTAAAAATCTCCTCTGGAAGGTATTAAAATGGATGGTAATGTTAAAATATCAGTTTCAGAATGTTCTGTACTTAGTTCTGGAGCAAAGAACTTGTTCAAAGCGGTTTGACACATCCGACAAGCATTTCAGATTCAGAAGTGCTTAACGAGAGGCACGTGATCCACAACCCGTCCTACCTGGAAAAAGGCCCACAGCTGCCTGGACTCCTCCAGTTCTGCGCGTCTTTTAGCTGCCAGTTGTTTCAGCTCCTCCAGACAGGAAGACACGTGGTTGACACGGTTACATATCACCTGTGGGTCACATGGTTGGTAACCTGGGTGACAGAAATGTTAAAGACCATTAAAAGAAAAATACAATTATTACAACTCTGAGCGATTATGCTAATATCAATTTTCCAAATGCGTCAAAGTTAAATACATCTTAACATCTTAAGGAAACAAGCATGAGGGAGTAATTCATACATCATTCTTTTTACCTCTTTTATAACCTTTTTGACTACATGCTGTTATTATACATTATAAAGGCCAATAAAATGCAGATCAATTAAAAACTGCAAACCCCCCTTTTCTCTTTCACTGATATTTTATTCTTTTTGTGAAGCAGGAAACAAAAAAACAGGGCAAATCAAAACAAAACAGAAAGAGAAACATAAAACATTCTTACTGGGTATCACTACTGATTTCCTGAATCGATTCATTTCCAATTCCCAAATTTGGGACACAATCCGATCTGCGATTAAATTCAAATTCAGATTCAGGATGGATTTGGGTTCGCTATGATATGATCGCTATGATTTATAAAAATAAATGCCAAAGAAATCAAACTTTAGTGCCAAAACATTGTTAAAAAAGTTGCTTTGCTTTTGTGAAGCTCCTCAGTCAGAATATGTTTTATATCCAAAAAGCTGCCACACATCAGGGGTGACGTTCCAAATGGGAAAATCAATTTCTTTGTGTCCATGCTTTTCAGATCCTATCGCATCAGAAAAAAACCTTTAAATATCAAAACAGGGTTTGAATCGGGTGCAAATAATGACTGAATCTGGCACCAGATATATATATATATATATATATATATATATATATATACATATAAAAAAGTCTGGTCCTGCAACTTATATATCAAAATATATATAATTTAACATGTTTTTAAATGTTAAATTCATACTGACTGACATGAACCAAGGAGTAAACATTTCTATCTCCAGCTGCAAGAGGACACTCTGGGTTCGTGACAACTATATGCTAACCAAGAAGCTAAACGCGGGCTGAAAGCAAGATGGCCGGAGCTGGAGAGACGAGTCCACATGTGGCTGTTTGAACAACGTACTGCCGGGAGTGGCTCGTTAACGCGGCAGTTACGTCTCCACGCCAAGGAGATGAATATAAATGACTCTGCAGACGGGCCTTCTTGGTGTTACTGCTTCATGCAACGCAGCCGCCTCTCTATCAGAGGTGTGTCAGAAACTAGGGCTAACCCTCACCCTTAACCCTAAACCTAACCCCGTGTGTGTGTGTGTGTGTGCGTGCGTACATGCGTGCGTGTGTGTGTGTACCCTCTATCGTGGTGAATTTGAGCGCAGCAGTGTTGAGCGTCTCGACCCTCTCGGCCTGCACGGTAATGTCAGCTTCCTGCAGGCTGTGTTTCTGCAGCAGGTCGTCCACCTCCAGAAGATGTTTCCCAAAGTCCTTCGAGAGCAGCTGCACCTGAGAGGAAAAAAAAAAAGAGATGGAAAGGAGAGAGAGATTAAGAAAAATGGAGGGATGACAAAAAGCCACAAAACATCGGACGGATCATTCGAACATTTCCCTTAAAGTCCAAAAACAACACACAGCCTCCTGCTTTGTCTCTGTCTCCGTCTAAATCTAAGTTTCACTCTTGATAACTCGCAGAATCTTCCTCCACTTCTTTCTGACTCCATCATTTCTCACCTTTCTATAACCTACGTATCCCACACACACACATCCTCCAGTACCTGCGTGTCCTCCATCCAGTCGATCATGTAGACCATGTCCTGAAAGGTCTTCTGCAGGGCCAGATTCTTCTCCAGCCGGGTCCTCCTGCCAGCCACCAGCTCCTTCAGCAGACTCCACTGGCCCAGGATGTTCTCTTTACGCGCCAAGATACGTCGGATGTCGTAGTATCCTTCTGCCTCCATCTCAGCGGAAAGTTCCACAATCACACCGATTCGCTCTTCGTACGAGGCGATGTCTGCCTCGATGGCCTCGTGCTTCTTCATTGCCGCCTCCACTGCTGGCAGGTCGTAGCCAAAATTGTCCTAAATGAAATTCAAGGTGGAGGAGTGAGAATAAATCAAATCAAATTTATTTGTATAGCACATTTCATGTACAAAACAGTTCAAAGTGCTTCACATAAAATAAAAGCATTGCAGCAGGGAGTGGAAGAAGCATTAAAAATACATAAAATAATATAAAGAGAAACAAATAAAACAATTTAAATGAATTTAAAAACAAGCAACGGTCCAGATAAATTAAAAGACATCGTGCAGATTTCATGCATTGACACATGAGAAAAGAAATGTTTTTAACCTGGATTTAAAAATGTCTAAATTTGGTGAAATAAGTTATTGATTTGAAGTCGAGGGAACACAGTCACATACCTGCCCCTCTGATTTGCCTACCTGTGATACGAGTCTCTGGTTCTCGTTGAGCCACGCTTGCCTCATGGTGGTTTTGTGATCGAACCGCTGAGCCAACAGCTCGAGCTTCTCCTGACGAATCAGCTCCTTGCGGAGAGCGACGCCCCTCTCATGCTCCGCCTTCTCCAGCCTCTCCCAGGCCTGGATGATGAGAATAAAAAAAGGTGTTTAATGATGTTAATGAAGTAGTCTACATAATTTAACGCAGCTGGTGGGTGGATGACCTTGTTGATGTCCGAGATGAGCTTCCCATCCTGAGGCACGAAGGGTTTCTGGTTATTGGCTCGGAGTTTGCTTTGGATGGTGAAGAGAAGGACCTCGAGATTCCCCTTCTCCTGAAACCTGGGCGAGAAAAAGGGGAACTTCAGGAAGTCATCTCGTCTTTCAGGCGCTCTCAAAGCACTTCCAGCTTAGTTAAAGTTAACCTGAGACTCTGGGGCACACCGCGACGATGCTACAAAAAGTTGGGCAGGTATTCAGTCTCTGGGGACAGTTACAGCAGGAGTGCTGGCAGACAGACGACTTTAATGCTCCTTCGGCTGCTCTGATGCTCAGAACCATGGCTATTAATCACAGTGACATTTTCTAAAAAACTGTCTTTTAAATAGAACACACACAAAGACGTTCATCTCTAAATGAGCCAATTTTCAGAGAAGGGCGTCGTCATTATGAGGGCACACTTATGTAGTAAACCCAGTCTTCTGGGAGTTGTGTGTATGAAGTTTAATCTTAAGTCAGAAGTAATCTGCTGGCCGTGGGTGAGTCGACTGTTTGGACAGCAGTCCACTGAACATTAAAGCCGACTTTAAACGGGGACAACTGTATCATGTCGTGTTTGTGTGTCTGTGTGTATCATCACAGCTGCCAGCAGACTTGTAACGCTGATCCTGATGACGGTGGACAACAAGCTCAGGGCTCAGTGACTCTGAGCTCGAGTGCAGTTTGTGAGTGTTTACATGCACACAAAAGGTTCACTTCCACAATGTGTGATTTTACTCATGTTGAGACTTAAGAAGTTACCGTTTCAAATAGAAAATTACCAAACGCCAAACACACAAAGCCGGAGGCAACTCCAGATCAGCTGTTTCCTTCATAGACTCAGTTGTTTCTGCTCTATTTTGTATTGTTTAAACAAATCAAACCATCAGACCACTTGGAAAAAGACTGCTTATATACGAACTGTCACGATTTATGAGTTTTTGTCTTTTTGTTTCTTGGTTTTCCCATGTTTTGTTGGGTCACCCTTGGTTTGCTGATTTCTCTCCTTTAGTTCGGCCCCTCTTGTGCATTTGGTTGGTGTCCGCTGAGGTTGGTGTGGATTCTGTTCAGCTTTCAGTCCTTGTTCTGAGTCAGTTTCCCAGTTTGGTTCGCTCTGCTGTTACCTTTCATTTTTCCCAGACGTCCTCAGCTGCCTGTTGTCACATGATCACCGTGTTATCATCTCTTTCCTGCTCGTGTCACTCACCTAAACACCCATCCCAGTGTATTCGCTCCTTGGTTTTCAATGTTCAGTGCAAGGTCATCATCATTTTCTCGTCTTTATTCTCGTTATGTGTCAGTTTGGCGTTTTCTTGCCTCTGCAGCGGTTTTTTGTGAACTCAGTACAATGTCACCGTTATCTTCAGCTGCCCGTCTTCACCTCCTCTTGTTAGTCTTCTAACTTTGTAATTAGGGTTAGTTCAAAAGGGTTAGGGTTAGTGAAATGCATCGTGTTTGCCTTCAAAACTCAAAAGAGAATTGGATTTACTGCATGGATTTAATCTCAAGGCCTTCAGTCCTTCTCTGCTTTTAAAATAAAAACTTATTCAATATACCACTTTTGAACATGTTTTTCAGAGTCTCCTGTCTTTTCTGATGCTCTAATATGTTTTATACCCATTATTTCCAAATGCAAGATGTGTGTACTTTCTACTTTACAAGCTATATAACACGGGCCAAAGTCACTTTAAAATAAAAGTAGAAAGTTTAACCTCTTAAATGTTCTTTATTTAAAGTTTCTTTATAGGCTGAGAAATGAAAAGGTTTTAGTGGGCAGCTTTAAGTTTTCCAGAAAACCCTCAGGTCAACCCTTCAGTTTGTTTGTATCCTAGCAGAAATAACCACACCAGAAACACATGACATGATGTCATGTTGCTGCTGATCATTTTCGTGACGCATCGATGTGCTGGTTACTTTTTCATTGGGTTATCTTATTACTAGGGCTGGGCAACGCTAACATTTTTTAATCTAATTAATCACATGATTTCCCTGATTAATCACGATTAATCGCATTTGTACGCAAAATCCAAAAATGAATCCAAAAGTAGTGTATAGCTTTGAGCATTTAGTTTTATTTTAAATGTGCTGCCATATGAATGAAAGTGCCATAACATTTGTTGTGCAAACACACTTTTAACATCAGCATCTTTCTGTAGTTTTTATGTAGAAGCCTCGCTCCACTGTCTGTTTCCTTGAATGACTTGCTGCTATCAGTTGTGTGTTTTGCCTTTAAGTGATATTTTAGACTGGAACTACTACGCTGAGAAGACAATTCAACTTGGCAGAGTTTACAGATGACTTTGGTTCTGTCGACTCCGCCGTCTGGAAGAGCTTTAACATGAAAATGGCCGAGTAAAAGTTCCGTACCCTTCTCCATGTTTGGAGAGCCTGTTACAATAATAAAAGATTTTTTTAAATTTATAAAAAAATAAAAACTGCGTTAATGCGCAATAAAATATTTATCGGCGTTAAATAATTAACGATAATAACAAGTTAACTCGCCCAGCCCTACTTTTTAGTAAATAGAAACAAAGACAATCAGCGAAGTCTCACATTTGAGAGGCTGCAATCAGAGCTTCTGAAACCATCCAGGAACTCTGAGGATGAACTGTATGCTGCGCTGTGAGTGCCGGACCTGAAATGACTCAAAACGTGAACACGCCACTGAACGTACTTGATGGGCTTCTCTATGGTGCAGTAGGTGGTGAAAGCCTGCAGCTGCTGCTGGACTCCGGTCAGCGAGTTGGCAAACTTCTGGTTGCTGATGACCGCGATGGTCTTCTCTATCCACTCCAGCAGCTCTGACGCCAGAGCATCGTAGCGGTTGACTATCGTCTCTGCCTCTATACAGCTGTCCAGCACCTGAATTAGACAGAAGATTCAGCGGAGAACGACAGTAAAAAGAAAGACACTTTGTTTATCTTGTTCACACTGCTCACTCTCAGCTCATGTTACCTTTCCAACTCTCTTCCCCTCTACAATAAGGGCCTTCATCTTGGAGAAGTAATGGTAGTAGGAGACCACATACGTAATGATGGACTTTTCATCCGGGTTCTCCGTGTTCACATCTGAATATGCAGCGGGTGAAGGAGACAGAGAACATCACTGATTGCCACAATAATGGACAATGCTGCATGTAATGTGGTTTGAATGACCTCAATGGCTGACCCAATGCATGTTCTCACCCTCAGGGTCCAGTAGTTTGGTGAGCCCCAGGTGCTGCTCAGCGACGTTGAAGGCTTGCTGGAGGTTGTGGGTTGCATTGGACCGTGTCAGCTTGTTGAACTCTATTAGGTCAGGCCTGAAGGGAGCAAGATAATGTAGCACAGTCTGTCACATGTATGTACGCATGTATATAAGTGGGGGTTTTGGTCATGTTTACACATCAAGCCCTACTACTTTAAACCATAAAACTGAAAAATAAAGCATTCTGCTGTAAAATTCCGGCTGCGACCGTCAGAAAAACGTCTTTTTCCAAAGTTTAAAGCTGGTGGCGTGATGTGTGGCTGTGCGGGCGGGTCCTACCTGTGTCTGTGTATGAGGGCGTTGAAGGCGAGGCCGTCCCTCCAGCAGGTGGTGAAGTTCTGGATGTTGACCTCAGGGTACCTGGAGTTTGAATACATGCTTTGTAATTGTAAACTCACAAAACGCTAAGATGCCAACCGAGAGTTCTGAAATAATCCTGAAATGTACCACCGCAGCTCAGATTAGTTGCGTTTTTGTTTCACTGCTCACCCTGCGGTCTTCATCTGGCACCAAAGCAGCAGCGCATCCTTGGCAGAGCGAGTTTCTCTGTTGTCCTCCGTCTCTATTTTGATCACCTGGATCTGAGCAAGAACACAGCAAAGCGGACAGTTCAGTGTTCTGGGTGAGACGTCTGCTTAGAGGACAGAAGTCTCGGGAATTTACAGCCACATTTTAGGTGGCATCACCTGAAGCTTACTGGAGTCTGTGCCTGTAAACAGAAGATAAGTGAAGCTGTAAATAACTTCATCTGTGTCTATTTATTGTGTTGTGCACTAACTCGGCAGACCGTCACTTTACACAAATCTGCGCTGCATCATGCACAATAATACCCTCAGAAATTGAGTATTGAGTGGTGACATGAATGAAAGATGTTTGAGAGAGAGAGACGCTGTCTGACTGACACTAGCAAGGAAGGTTGGCTTATTTATTCACCACTTATGGTTGTAATTTGGTCAAATGGGGTTACAACTAAGTAGTTTAACATATAATAAGCAGTAATTAGATCAGTTACATCATAAAAATGTGACAAAGTCGCCCGTTTAAAGTCGAAGAATCCGAGCAAATGCCTGAGTCACACTCCCCTGACAGTATCGCATCAAGAAAGGACTTTAAGAAAAGAGACACAAGCAACATAAGCTTCTCAGGGTACAAAACGCAGCGCAACGTGTGCCTCCCGAGACCGACGGCGGAGCCATTACGGCGCCTGATGATAGGTGACAGTGACAGCCGTTCATCCAATCATATCACAGTGACATGATGCAAGGTAATTGGGGACATCACACCCCGGAATCAGCTGTGGCTCTGTCGCTAGGCACAACAGTGCAAACAGACACACAAACACACGGTCGCCCACGTAAAAACACACAAACACAGGGTCTAAGCGTTGATGAAAGATGGGTATCTCTATGCAAAGTGGTTACATGTGAGCAGAAGGGTCTCCGTGCTTTGGGACTGGGCTAAAATAATCTGTTTGTCTTGTTGTTCTGAATTCTTTGAAACAAAGAGCTGCTGCCGTGAACCTTGGAACCCTGCACTCGCATGCTCAGAGGAGCTCTTCCTGGAAAAACCTACCCGAGAGCTTGGACCCTGGATCTGGGACCCTGCTTACCTGGAAAAACCTACCTGTCTGCCCACCGGCCAATCGCAGAACACTGCTTCCTGGATCGTCATTCTCACTAAGAAATCAACAGCGTTCACTGGTTCCATCCCAGAACTCTTATATCTGTCACAATGTCTACTTCCCGGGTCGGAAACACACATCTTTGGGTAAAATTATTCTTCATTGTGATCCGGCTTTATGCCTTCTGAACTGTGACGTTGAAGGAGTCCAAACTGGATGTTTGACGGCTAAACGACTGAACTGGAGGGATGCGGATCAACTGAAAGATGGACGGTGGCTGCAGACGTGCTCAGAGATTATTTCCATAGAAGGGGCTGCGTCCCATTTATCTGACTTTTATCATGAGGAACAATAGATGTGGAAAACTATCATTTTTGCCAATTTTTCCAGAATTTTGAGAGAAAACTCTGTGGCAGTGTGAGTTGGTTAATCTGACATGCTTATTTAAAGCTGTACATGGATATTTTTATGCAAATATCTGTCAACAGCCAACACATCCCTCCTTTACCATTTGATTTATCTAATTTAATGTGTATGGACACGTGTGTTGGTCTATAGGTCTATCGCTGTCTGTTGAAAACAATAAAGTTTAAGCAAAAGAAAAGAAATACAATGAAGCTCGATCAGTGTGCCACCGTTCAGACAGACTAAACAGCCAGAGAGCAGCAGTTTGTTCAGTAAGCAAACGCGAGCACGACACCGCACATAAGGCCGACCGTTTGCAACCTTATATTTGAAGTTGCTGCAAATAACAGCGGTCTGTTATCACTTGAGTTTGGTTCTGTAAATACGTTAGCTTTACCTCTTCATCAGCTCCCCCTCTCTTTCCGCCTCTCGCTCTTTATGCCCGTGTGCCGTTACCGCAGTGGTTTGGCCCTATCTGCTGACCTGGCAAAGCAAACTCTCGCTTTCACCTCAGAGGAAGGGAGGAAAGGGGGAAAGAGGGGGAGATGAGGAGAGACAAAGAGCAGGGGGAGAAGCCACTCCCGACGACCGAATCCTCGGCCAAAAACAGATAGGAAATCCCATTAATAACTCAAAACAAGCTTCTTCTTCTTCTTCTTCTTCTTCTTCAGTTTCTTGTTTTTAAAACCTCAAAACGTTCTTACTCTACATGTCCCAAAGTGTTTTGTTTTCATGATGTTTTGTCCATTTACCGGGAAAAGCTTTAGTCCAGGCTCTAGTGCTGAATGAGATTTTATTTCCCCTGTAGTTGTACGTTTAATTAACATCATCTAAGCCAGGTGTGAAGGAAGGTTCTCATGATAATAAAGACAAGGTGGCAATATCGTACAGATCTTTAAAGGGCAGCTTGTGAAAAGATGGATGATAGTGACAGCAGGGAACCCGATTATTAGTTTTTTTTATCAACTTCTAACATGACAGCTTGTTGCTTCTCATCAGCCCCGTCCTCACCTTCTATTTGACATAATTTCTGTCCATTAAAGACACATTCACAAGACATTTCTGTGGCTCTAACCCCAACACTAATCTTAACCATGACTAGTTAATGCTTAACTCTAACCAGGACCCCAGATATGATGTTTCAGACAAAGCTTTGGTCCATTTACAGCGACAGGTTCGAACAAGGTCAGCGGCTGCATGTACATGCACAGTGATACTCTGATAATAACCCAATTAAAACTGTAATCTGAGTAAGACACTGCCACGTGAAGAGCATATTCCGATCACCTTAACCGGAATAAGATAAAATGCAAAGCATGCAAAAATCAAATTAAGCTGTGGGTGATGATCTTAAGTAGACAGATATAAACCCTAATCGCAATATTATGGTCTACTGGATGGTTTTAACGGCATCTGGCGACACACACTGATGCTTTACAGCACAACCCACTCAGCTCAAGAGTTGCCACGCACACTCATTGTAAGCGACTTCTGCTGAGGCTTCTTTATAAGAGCCCAGTCGCTTGTTCTGGACCCGTTTACAGTGGAGAGGTTGCTGGTTTCTGTCACAAGATCTGGCAACACCTGCTCCAGCTGCAGATAAAAAGAAGGCACTCTTTTGGGGGAGGGAGAAATCCAAGTAATGATCTGTATTTTAAAGGATATGGATAAAATGAAGGCTGTGGGTGGGCACAAACATGACAGTGGAGTAGGAGGCTGTGATGTGGGTATGTGGCATTAAACAAACTATGCTCTGAATGGAATATCCTGAATAATATGAACACAGTAAGAAGCTAAATAGAGGGAATACTGCTCTGCATGTACACATAACTGGTGTTTCTACCTGAAAAGGTCTCAGTGAGGTAACACACACACACATCTAAACACCGGTGTCCTGCACCTCCTTCCTCAGCACATGCAAAATTGAAGAAGTCATCGACCGGTGGCTCGAGGGAGCAGGAAAACCGCTTAGCTTATGGCTAATGGTGGCACATCTAGCAGTCAGCTAACGCTACACTAGCCTAAATTGTACATTTGTAGCTGCTTAGCAACACTTACATGCAAAAGACATGAAGAAACAGACATCAATTAAAAAGCTGTTGAGCTTGCTATCAAGTCTGCTGCTCTCCAAAGAGCTGCTTCATCACAAGAGCCAGAACAGCTTTGTGTATCACCGCCATCAAATCTGCAAATTTCAATGAGACACATGAGACCCTTCAAGGGTTATTCTCCTCCAGTTCCACCATCTGTTTCTTACTATTTTCCAAATCTCTGTCTAAGTCTGAGCTGCAACTTTCATGATAAGGATGTGGATTGCGTAATAAGACAGACCTGCTTGGATCTTTAACTTAATGATTCTAAAGATCTACAAGGAATATATTTCAAACATTTGCAGGGATGTTCTTGCTCATGTCTCACACAACATCCTGGGAAAGTGGGAACATTATTGATGTAACAGAATGTTGTTGACATTTGAGAATAAACGTGCATCTTGATATTTACTCCACCGCACACGCAGGCCAGTCATCCTGAGGGTAACGCACGCTACGGATCATGCTGTTAGCAGTGCTGTTAAATGTGCCTAGTGGTCGGCAGCCGGGCCGAGGCTAACCAGCACCGAGTCCCAGGAGACAGCCTGTGTCCTGTGAATGTTGCAGAGGGGGCTGAATAATGCCATATAAGCACTGTGCGCCGAGGCAACGCTGTCGCACTGAAGCGAAATAAAGAGCAGCCGTGGGCTTACATTGTACTTACACACAGAGAACTGATCCTGTATCGTTGCTGCTAAGGCGTGGAAAACTGTGTGTGCGAGCATGTGTAAGTGTGCAGAATGTATACGTCAGGATGCAAGTACACTGGCGTGTGGGACTAGATAGGCAGACAACGTGGATAAGACAGTGTGTGGGGAGGAGGGTATGGGATGGGTGAGTGTGTATGTGTCCTTGTTGAAGAGCAGACTGGAAGGCGACCGCTACCTCTGGGCTTCTGAGTGACATTCAGGCTTTATCCAGCGGGCTGTCGCAGTCGCACACTGATGACGCTGCAGCTGAGAGCTCATCCTAAAGGATGCCACTGCTGATTGAATCAAACCTGTTCTTTAATAGGGTGCATGGCATCTCAGTGCACTCAGAAACACAAAAATAAGATTTTGAAGCAGTCTCTCGGGCTCTCACCTACACGGCTGTGCTGCAGTTAAATGTCACGTTTCGTCTTTTGTAAGCTTTCTTACCTGGAAACGCAGGATGATAGTCCAGATGAGGCCCAGGGTGAGGCGGTGGTTTCCATCCACTATGTCGTGAGAGCCGACGTTTTCCAGGTGGACCCGCTGCTCTTTAAGAAACTGCAGGGCTTTGTCGACATTCTCCAGGCAGTGGATCCGCATGCGACCCCTCGTAGGTCTCGGCTTGAGAAAAACAGGGATTTACAGTTCCTTTAGATAACAGACCCATTTGTATCTCGGTACTACATGCAGCGTCAACAAACAAAGATACTTTTTCCACCAGGTTGGACTGAACATGATTAGGGCTAAAACACTCGAGGGGCTTTTGGTTCCGGACACTTTAATTTGAAACATTTCACACCAACACACACAGTCTCCGCCTCCTGGCGCCACAGCTGGTTCTTGAACTTGAGTCGTCTCCTCTTCTCCGCTGACAACCTTTTTCTCATCAAAAATGTTGCATTGATCCAGTTTAATGCTTCGACTTCCAACTTCCCAGTCTTCATATCAATGTAAAACTTGAGCAAGAAACAGTACTCAACATTGTCCCCAATGTGTTCCTCACTTCTGAGTTACTTTATATTAAAAGTTTCTGCTAAAACATTACCATCTTGGTTTAAATTGCTTGTTAAATATTTCCTTTTTCAACATTTGGTCAGTGCCGGGAGCTAATTTCAAATCCTGCAAGCAACTGCTGACTAACATTCATAAAATAAATAACTCTCACTCTCCAGGTAGGTGATGAAGTAATGAAGTAATGTGAAGTGATGTTCAGAAGGGTTGCAACACCTTTGACTACAAGTTATAGCGGCACGATACACAGTTATTACATCAACAGTAGTCACATCATAAGACTTGTGTTGCAAAGTAGGAAAGATTAATTCAGTCTTGTCGTGCCGAAACTGTTCAACAAGATGATTAGAACAAAGAAAGTCAGATTCACCCCAATAATTGTAAAGGAACTCATCCTTTTAATTTCTAATAATCTTGTGTAAATGTGTTGATATATTCTTATAAAGCAATACGTGATAAGCGCTACATCTTAGTGTGACATTTAAATCGAGATAAAATACAAAAACCAAAAGAAAGCCTTTACAGTTTGCCTCTATTTGTGTGTTTTCTCACCAGCAGCTCTCCGCTGAGGACCTCCAGCAGTCTGGTGAGCATGTAGCCATCCCTCAGGTCGTTGTAGAGGTCAGATATGCGACAGGACACTCTGGCCAGATGGGAGTTAACCCACTTCGTAAAAGTCTTCTTCTGCACTGCATCTCTTTCATCTGAAGGAGGAAAACATGACGGTGCAAAGACAGAAAAACTGCTTGCTTTAAAGCGTCTCATTTTCAGTAACATTTGATCTAACATCAAACAAAATAACGTTAACTAGAATAACCATCACGTCATGTTGCTATAACAAAATGAAGTATTGTTTTTGACTTCATTAAACGCAACTTTAAGCCAAAGCATGACGCAACAGTTCAGAAGAAGAAAAATTGTGACTGTCTGTGCACTGATGTGCGTGTGTGTGTGTGTGTGTGTGTGTGTGTGTGTGTGTGCGTGTGTGTGTGTGTGTGGCCCCTGACCTGCCAGGGCTTTGATGCGGGAGCACTCGAACAGCTTGGAGCTCGTGCACTCCGTCTCCCAGAACCCAGAGCTGATTGGTCGGTTGTTGTTGTTGAGCTGGCGCTGGGCTTCCGCGTTGTCCAGGTCTGGGGAGGCATTAGCCATCGCGCCCGACACCCTGCAACACCCGAAACGCTGTTAGAAAGAGTGGTATCTGCTCGCCTGTCTGAAAAATACGGAAAGTGATATGAACGGCTTGACAGTTGCTGGTCTTTATAATCTTCTGCTGCTCGAATGATTAAATAACTTCCATCTTAACTTGAATATAAGGGTTGGAACTTGTTTCTATCCATTCATCCCTTTTCTATACCCCCTTAATCGGGTTCCTAACCACTAAACATAACATGCGAATGCACATGAACACACACACTCAAACACACACACATAATGACATATAAACGGGAGATAAAAGAAGCAGTGAGCACAGGTGCCACTGCTGCATCCTCACAGGTAAAAGCCTGATGATCAAACTCCAACCGGCCACCTTTTAACCTTCATTTAAGTCCACTTTAACCAATGGCTCAAAACTCAAATGTCTCTAAAATGCTCTGATAATAAGACGAGCGAACAGCTGATTCCTGTTCATTAATAATGCAGAGCCTGTCCTTGGAATCAGAGCACGTTACAATAGCAAAGCTAAAAATAAAGTCTCTCTTATGACGATTCAAAGGAGAAAAAAAGACTGTTTTCCTCCGTCTGTCCCTCTGACAGCAGCAAACAGGACGATAAAAATAACCTCAAAAACCTGTGAGAAGGTGTCTCTGCTCAGTTTTTGAATATTCACCAGCGTCAGCTGAACAGATGACGGGACAGTTTGATATCAATAAGTCAGTTGTTAGAAACAGAGAGCGACGAAATACCCTGAGGTAGCGTACACGCACAAACCCCTGAAACAGCAGACAGGGTGAAAACGTAATCTTCCAGCTGTTAGAAAACCCTGACAGCTCTCACATGAACCGTTTTCAGAGGTCATCTCATTCTTAAGCCCAATTCGCACGGGATAAGTATTACCTATGGACCCCCCGTAATTCGGAATAATTACGTAGAATGTCTGAGTTCTTAGTCCTGTGCGAATGCGCCATGTCCGTGATTTGTGGGGTAATAATTCCGCCGCGAATTACCTACTGTATTTTGGCGAAACACAGACGTCCTGTGGTAATTTAAGTCCCGTCTGAACGCACACCTGTGTGTTCAACCTATGTGTACAACGAAGTACAACGGGGCAAAACAGGAAGTTACGACAATTACGGAATATCCGCTCATGATGTCTGTGATTTCAGTAAATTACAGACTTTTGCTTGTCCCGTCCGAATGCGCCACAAAAAAGAGGTGCGGGGGTAGTTGCGAATTACCAGTGATCCATAGGTAATACTTATCCCGTGCGAATTGGGCTTTAGGCAGATATTTCACATCAGACTTTAAACTAACAGAGGTCTGCTATACGTCTCCTCCTCTAAACTCGACAGGCAGCAGTGCTGTAAAAATCAGTGAATTGTTCTTATTATGTCATATTTGCTCTTTACAAATACGTATTTCCACATTTCGCCTTGCTACACCCATAGATGTATGACTCCAAACATCAAAGTCAAAGCTTATTCATGAGACGAGTGCAGAAATCTCTTATATCTCATCTTATATACATGTTTATGGCACTTTTTTCCCCATCAATGTCAGTCTAAAAGTAATTTGGAATGATGGAGAAAACTGGTAAATATCTCAAAAAGTTTACTTGCTACATGACTGAGATGTAACTGACCACTTGGAGCATGTGATGAACTTAAAAACAAACATTTCTCCATCAAATTTCCTGCACGGCGTGCGTCGTTGCTAAGCCTAATCTGAGGTATTGCTTATTGGCAATAAATGTTTGCGGTTATAGTTGCGTTAATAAAATTAAAAAACTGGGACTTTTTAGTTAATATTGTGTTGAGTCAGCAACTCCCAGTCCCTTTTCCTTTGGCATGTAACCATGCACATCTGCATGACAGCTGCTATTCAGCTCACACCATTTAAAACATTGTGTCTGCAGCCATTTTTAATCATGTTTGGTGAAAATTAGCCGCCGTTCATTACATTTATGCTAAATGTGCACTCCAGCAGAGTTTAAACATGACATAAATAGACGCGTCGATAACATCGCATTGAGAAAAGAACAACTGTGATGTTAGTTTTGTATCGTTCTCCCAATATTTTTCTGTTGTTGCACACAGGATGGATGGAAAACACGGTCAGTGCTTTCTCTCAGATAAGCAGATGTGCCTACAGGACATCAAATCTCTTCCAAAGCTACTGGTAATGGGGGAACATGTGTATGTCTATGCACTGCTGTCCCCGCTGGGCATCAAAGCCATATTCTAACAAAGCTTTTTCAAAAACTGATGAGCGGATGATTGATGTAAACGTGCAGCAGCCTCGTATTTAGAGTTTATTCAACAGAGCTGCTTCATCTATTTCTTGGCTGATCGTGTTGGTCAGCAGTGGAATAAGTTAAGTTAGGGTAATATTCTTAAAATATATTTCTAAAAAGGAGACACACAGCAGCACTACACCCCCACAAATGTGTGACTGCAATCCTTTTATGAACCAAAATCAAAATTTAAAGCCTTCAGCCTTAAACGAAACCGCTGCCCTTGAAATGCCTCACAAGATAACACAGAATGAAAAATGCTCCTTCGCTCGTCCCTTCCCCCATCTGCCCCCACACTCCCTCAAACACACTCACACACCGCTACGTTTTGAGTTAATGTTAATAAACTACATTTAAGCCATCGTTCTTCCAACATCTGACTCGCTGATGACGATTTTAAGTAAAAGATGAAAGACTAAAAAGTGTCACTGATGCATCGTTTAGGAAAGTTTCTCCGTCTTTTCTGCCTCAGCCTTTGTGTCATAAATCTTTGTCTCGTCCTGCAACAAAAGTCAAAGCTCACAGTTGTCACCATACCTAAAACACTGGAAAACAACATAGCTCTATCGAGTAAATGTCAATGTGCACTGTAAGACGGAGAGAGGAGGAGTAGCTGAGCACATGCACTTAGCCATCTTCCCCGGGGAGAATAACAGCGAAGCATTACAGGGCTTTCTATCTGATGATGAGGCAGGCAGGACTGCGGTAGAACAACAGTGAACACCACAGGAAATCAGCTTAATTTCAACTGTAAGTGAATGAATATAACAACAACTACTGCTTCTTGGCAGCAGAGTAAATGTACCTTTTCTGTTAAAGATGAAAGAAAGGCAAAAGAACAGAGTCGTTAAAGCTGAAACTAGGAGAGGAGCCGTTTTTATTATGAATTAAAGTGATTATTATTTTCTTAATAAAATGCACTGATCCATGAAACTTTCACTGCACTCGATGTATAAAAAAAAGGTCTGTGTTGTCTGAAAATAGCTGGATAATGATGACGATTTTGTTTAAACAGGACACTTTAACCCAGACGTTGAGCTCTGTTAACTAAATAAAACGCTGGTAAATTTGGAGTTTGGCTCATTTGGCTGAAAAATCGAGCGTGTTTACATGTACGTTTGTATCCTGGTGTTCAGTCTTTTTTAATGGAAGGAGAAAAACCTTGTTTGTCTTTTTTTTTTAAAAACATGTTAGGTTTCAAGGTTTCTGGTCATCTCACTTTTTACACTTTTGTTTGAAGGTTTGTAACATTGAATTACCTGAGATTAATAACAGGAATGTGATTAAGGCTGAAAGATACAATCATCTTAACCATCGTCCTCACACACCAGCGTAAGTCATGGAGTTCCTCAGGGTTCTGTGCTCGGACCGATTCTTTTCACTTCATACATGCTTCCATGAGGTAATCTTATTAGACAGCAATGCATAAATATCCATTGCTATGCTGATGATACTCAGCTGTACTTATCTATAAAACCAGGTGAACCCAATCAGTTGGTCAGACTACAAGCATGTCTTAAAGACATTAAGACCTGGATGACTCAGAACTTTCTGCTTCTAAATTCAGACAAAACTGAAGTTGTTATCTTTGGACCTGAGCGCTTCAGGGAGAAACTGTCCAGCTATATAGTTACTCTAGATGGTATTTACTTTGCTTCTAGTACTACAGTGAGGAACTTTGGAGTTATTTTTTTTACCAGAATCTATCATTTGACGCACATATAAAACAGGTTTCTACGGCTGCCTTATTTCACCTTCGAAAAAGTACCAAAATCAGGAACATCCCGTCTCAGAGTGATGCAGAAAAACTGCTCCATGCATTTGTTACTGCTCTATTTTATTGGTCCCACCAATTCTCTGAAAAGCCTCCAGCTGATCCAAAATGCTGCAACCAGAGTTCTGATGAGAACTAACAGCAGAGATCATATTTCTCCAGTTTTAGCTTCTCTTCATTGGCTCCCTGTTAAATCCAGGTATCTCCCCGTCTGAACAGGCGTCCTTTAAATGGTGTTATGGAGCTTGTTGTCCCCTCTTTTCTGTTCTCTCGACCCCCCAGCCGGTCGAGGCAGATGGCCGCCCTTCTTGATTCTGGTTCTGATGGAGGTTTCTTCCTGATAAAAGGGAGTTTTTTCTCTCCACAGTCGCCTCGTGCACGCTCAGGACGGGAGATTGGACAGAAGAGAAGTTTCGGTGCAATCTGTTGGTGTCCTTGGCTGGGAAATAGATTTTTGAACTGACTGTGTATGTATGAATTGGACTAACTGCAAACACACCCTGGTTTCTACCTTAGCATTTCAAGCAGAATAAGAATATTTACGTCCACACAGGGTTGGGTCTCGCTACTATTTTCCTGTATTAGTTCAAGAAGAATACAGAGGGTTGATGAGTTTAATATCGACTCAAATAATTTAGTTTCAGTACAAATTGGGCTTGGCTAAAAAAGAGATTTTCCAATAACAAAAGCTACATTATTGAAAAGTTTTTGTCAAGCATCTATCGATTAGCATATTTTCTGGATCCAAAATGCTGCCACACATCTGTGGAACTAGTCTCACGAGGTTGCACAACGATGATTCCTAATGCAGATTATGCCGAAATTGGCATATAATTAAAGGGTTTTATGAATATTGTATTTTTCAAATGAAAATCAGGTCGAAGGATCCTGCTGTGCACGTATAATAGGGATGGTGCGATACTTGACACCTATACCCTGGAAAATCCTTGATACTCAGTACCATTTTGGATGGATTTGGTGGTAAAAGAGACAAAAACAGCATGTTGACAACATAAGCATTAAAAAAAAGTACATTTGGGTTTTAATGAATAAGTAATAGCTTTATTTTCCACCTGGAACAGAATGAAATACGAGATCAAATAGACGGCTGCAGAATGTTGAAGGATTTATACTAAATGGTGTAATTTCAGATGCTGTAAACTAGCTAACCCCATGCTCTGTGTCCTTAACACCCAGTATCCTTTTCACTTTATCCTCTGTGTGCTTTAAGCACTTCCCTCCAGGTCGATGGGTCTGGACTCACAAACCATGAGCTCAACATGGAGATCTGCACACCAAACCTCCTGCCTATTGTTCACTATCGCTGTCTCAGTTGTCACCACAACGTAGCCCGCAGTCGAAGTCCCGTGTGGGGCGTGTACGCCCGCCGTTCCCCTTGCCGAAGCTCAACCACCTGATGTCCATCAATCAATCCGGCTCTCAGCTCACGGGAGTCCTCTGACACACTGTATGTGTGAGTGTCCTTTAATTATTAGACTCAGCTGCTGAAGAATCAGTCAGCCGCAGGCAAGAGAGTTGACACCAAGTCTGAAAATCACACGTACACAAACACACTTGTTTGTGTGTGAGCGACGCTCTTTCTTAAGACATCCCATTGACCCTTAACTTACTTTAATTATAACCACTCCGTGCTAAACCTTAACCCTTAAATTTACCTCGAAACACTCCCAGAACCCCCAAAAATTACCTTTAACATCATTAGAACAGTGCTTTGGTCCCCCATGAGGAAAACTGGTCCCAACGAGGTCGGTGATTAATCAGGAAAAGATCTCAACAAACACACACACACTTCCTGACTATCCATTTTCTCCTCTATACACAACAGCAGCCATGACACTGAACACAGCCTCCAGGAAATCTCAGATCTTGATGATACAAACGGCTGAAAATTGCTTCTAAAATTTACGATAAAAGCGATGCTTAGAGATAAAATAGCTTGACAAAAACCCTAAATGCATGTAAGTAATTGTCTGACTGTTCCAACTGATGGGGTTTAAATGCATGAAACCATCTTATTATTAGCACCAGCTCCTTTCCATTGTCCGTTTTAAGTCGGCTTAGGAGTGTCGGACGATAAAGGTGATACAGAAAACTGATATCAGGAGGGATCGTCATCTCCCAAAGTCATTGTTTATTTAACACCTTCATAATACATTTTTCTAAAAGCTCCGTGAGTTTGATACAGTACCGACGCAGTGGTGGATGCTGAATACAGCAGCTACTATTTAAAAACACAACCCAATCCCTCAGTGTTGGGAGCTGTTCATCTACATCCTCTTTTTGATCGTTTTTCCCTTTAACAGCAGATATTAACAACAATAATCTCCCACCTTCAGCTGCTCCGTGATCAACAGTGATGACCACAAATAAACTGAAGGCAAAAAAAAACGCACATATTTCCGTTTCTTTGCTTATTGGAGACTCTTCGGACGTTTCAGGCAGCACTGTTTAACTGCTGTGTCAAAATTAAAATGCTGAGTAATGCTGCTGATGTCACAACACCCACTAACCTGCATTCCCGTTCAGTTTGATTTTCCCTGTTTGTTTATTCTGCTTTTAAATGCATTACGAATCGAAAAATGTGGGATAAATCTGTGAATGTTTGTTTTGTAATGCGTGCATTAAATCTAAGAACACATCTCCTGGTATAGGCGAGCACGTCGCCTCCATTATCATATTTGTGCTGTTTAAGGAGCAGAAAAGGAGGGAAAACAACTTCAAGAACGCAGGATGACGAAAAAAACCTCTGTTTTGACCTTTTTTTTTTTTTTTGCGTTTCCCCTTACAAATAGAGAGGCATCTAGTTCTGCCTCTGATGTTTTTTAGACGCCACGTGGTCATAGAGTTCACGTTTGAGCAAGTCTCCTGTCGAAACACTGACAGATCAAGCATTTAAACAGCAGCACCCACTCTGATCTCCCCACGGGGCCGGAGGACAGAGCAGGACTCATCTGTGTGTGTGGCGTCGGTGCCGTCCCACATCCACTGCAGTAACTACAGCAGTGATAGATCCACAAGCGCTGAGCTTTTTATGATACAGCTCAACAATGAAATGATTCCCCACTTCCCATCTTTGATTAAAATCGTTTTAGACTCTTTAAATCACGGTGCGGTTTGAGTGTGTGGCTGCGCTTCACACTTCTCTCTACTCTGAAGTTTCAGAGGTAATAGTTTCACCTTTCTGTCTCGGTGACACAGCCGCATGACGCAGCATCTCAGCTTCTCGAGCCTTTTGTTCAGCAGTTTTTGTGCTGTACTTCACGGATGTGTGATGAGGTAATAGCTATTGATTTTCATTAGCCATTGATCTCACACAGCGGATATAATAAAGAAGGGAAAAAGAAGCCAGTTTCAGAAGCCACAGGGACATTTTTATGTATGTATGTATGTGTATATAGAAGTTTCAGTCTTGATAATTTCTCCTCTAAACTACTCCGCATTAATATCGTCCTCTGTCTCTGCAGGGATGCTGTTGCTGCACGATCAATCACTAAAATAAATGAAAAAGTTGCCCACCTCCCCGCTCTATCCTTTTATCCTTCACACTTTTTCAGCTGTCCTCCCATTGTCCTCACCTGTCCTCACCTGTCCCCACAGATTCGGTCTTGGCTTGTGGCATGATGCCACCTCACCACCAGAGTGTGACAATAATGTCTCGCGTCTTTTCAAAGATTGGCACCGATGAGACGAGCACTTCAGGACCAAATGCTGCAGTAGGGGCTGAAAAGAAAGTGCTCAGTGACCAGATGTGTTTATCTTGGGAAGCAGCTGGATTCCTGTGAAATTTGGGAGGTTCCTATCATTGGCAGGGCTGGGCGCGTTAACTTGTTATTATCGCGTTAACTTGTTAATTATTTAACGCCGATAAATAATTTTATCGCGCATTAACGCAGGTTTTATTAATGTAAAAGTCTGTTGAATGCATCACATCCACACAGTTACAGCAAACACCACAAAGCATGGAGTGATAAAATAAAAATAAACTAGCAGGTAACATCACCGTTACAGGTGCTCCTCGGTCTCTGTGTGAAGCTCACGGAGCTAACCGGCGCTACTTCCTGTTTTACTTGTTTCAACATAAAAGCACGTATTTCAAAATAAATTTTAAAAAAAACTCCTGCATTTACAGCCAAGTTTAATAGTCTTCTCACCATAGTAGTTCCAGTCTAAAATATCACTTAAAAGGCAAAACACACAACTGATAGCAGCAAGTCATTCAAAGAAACAGACAGTGGAGCGAGGCTTCTACATAAAAACTACAGAAAGATGCTGATGTTAAAAGTGTGTTTGCACAACAAATGTTATGGCACTTTCATTCATATGGCAGCACATTTAAAATAAAACTAAATGCTAAAAGCTATACACTACTTTTGAATTAATTTTTGGATTCTGCGTACAAATGCGATTAATCGTGATTAATCAGGGAAATCATGTGATTAATTAGATTAAAAATTTTAATCGTTGCCCAGCCCTAATCACAAGTGAATCCATCTTGCTTGGCTCCAAGTTATCTGTTGGTGGCCATAACACAAAGTTATTACCAGTCAGCTTCCAGAGCAGGTAGCTACAGACTACCAGTGTGTGTCAAGATGGCAGCTTTTGCATGTAAGCAGCTAACTCAACATGCGTGTTTGTGGACAGTGGGAGGAGGCTGGTGTACCAATAGAGAACCCATGCATGTATTGGAGGAACATGCGAACTCCAAACAAAAAGGTCTCAGAGAAGATTCGGAACAGGAACCTTCTTCTTATTTGGTGAAATGGCAGCCTAACACATTCCTAACTATGAAACATTAGGTTTATATAGGCACCGACTAACAGGTTGACAGGATTGAGACTGAAAAAAAAAAAAAGTAGTCACACTTAGGCCTGGTTCTCTGAGCTGGTGTGTTGTAAGCCTTCTCTTTCCAAAATGACTCAGTTTTTCTTTATCTTTCTGCAATTCAAGTAAGACGCCCAAGTGACTCCCACAAACTATGGCATCCAGGGAATATACACTTCTATGATGAAGGCAGGACGGTTAGATCGCTAGCTGTCGGATGCACAGCTAGATGACACGGTTGGCTAGTTCAAAGTTAATGCTCTGCAGCGGGCCTATTACTGTACAATATTACAGTGTTAAGAGTGGACTCTGCTTTTGTTTGCCTTAAAAGTTCTGCTTTTAGACCCAAAACTCTTTAAAAAAAACAATAAAAATGAACAACTGTTGACTGCCTGAAAGCAGATTATCAACAGACGACAGTAAGCTTGATAGAAGTCCAGATAAGGAGAAAATTAGATGATGTAAATCGTGCAATTTAAACAATATAACGTTGGCGAATTCAGCAAAACGAAGCCCCCATAAAGCTGGGTGGAGGCTGCAAGGTGGAGATATATTCTTTGATTGATTTGGCCCTTACACTTCTTTCTATTTTCCATTGCAATTATCATTGCTGTCAATAACTAACTAAAAAAAACATTTGGGACGTAACCAACGTGCAAAAAGGTCATCCAACTGGTCCTCACACATTAAAGCCACATGTCTGCTTCGTTATGAATTCTTTAGACTTGATAACGACTTAATCGGTCCCCTCGGGCCATATTACAGCAGCAGTGATCCAAGAATAGCTTAAAGTATGGATGTTGGACTGTCCGCCGCCTTCGATTTGAAGGAAAATGTAAAGAGATAGTTTAAGAGAGTGACATTATCAAAAGAGAAGGACCAAGGGAGTAAGATCGGAGGGTTCGGAGTGTGACAAAAATAATTTAAGACAGTTGTTACAAAGACAAAGTGAGGCTAACATGAAAAAAAGAAGTGAAATGGAGAGAAATGAAGAAAGAAATAAGCTAAAGACAGAAGGGCATATCACCACAAACAAATAGATGAAGAAAGAGAGACAGCTGCCAGTGTTAATCAGTCAGTGACAACAGATCTGTGTCTCTGGGGCTTAATGGAGACCAGGCCCTCAGCATACATCTCCTTCTTTTGTCTTCCTCAATATCAGATCAGATACATCAGATGAGAACATTAATTCTGCCTTCTGATATCCAACTGATACGCCACACAGAGTCATGATCGGTTACCAATAAAATCAGATAAAATGTTATTCTGAGAAACACAACAAAATGACTCAAAAATAGTTTATACCAAACGTGTTACAAGACCCAAAAGAAGTGTGTGGTGTGGAAACTGTCGTAAATGTCACAAAAACGGCTAAAAAGGTAGTTGAAACTGTTCAGTTCTGTTCATTTATGCATACAGTACTTCCTGTTTACGCCTACTGTTTACGAAGAAAACTACAGTAAATCAATCGCACCGGTGTAGACGGTTATGGCGCTGTGTTGATGTCACAATTTGTTCGCACATTGACCAACACAACGAGTGTAACCGCAGTTTTACTCACGCTGCTTTGCCCAAGAGAAAATACCATCATGGTTCATCCTAACAGCCCTGAGACTAACGGATAAAAGGTATGATAAATCAATCTTATTCTTAATTTTCAAATATATATTTAGAAGTTATTTGAATTCCTTGTCAAAAATAGTACGAGATGTTTGTCTTAGCTACAAGTTGACACGAATGCCGTGGGGAAGCAATGCCACAGCACCCATCTCAGCTGGATCTTCTCTGACTTCTGTCGATAGCAGTTGGTTTTATGTGGTGGAGTAAAACACTCCACACAACTCTTCCATGCGGTGAGCAACTACCGTACAGATAGCATCTTGGACACAAAGCACACTCAATCACCCTTGATTAACGAGAGCATACGGTACATCGCCTGGAGCTCACACTGCCCCACACCAAACGAAAAGAAAAACACTTGACTGACGATTTTAACAGAGTTTGCATTTCTGAAAACTCAAAACAGTTTCCTCGTGCACGCTGAAGTACATAAGTTACCCAGGCTGGACGAATTAAAGGAACTACATTTAGCACGTTAGCATGCTAACTTTGCTACTTTTGCTACGATTACTCCTCAAATACGTACATTTTCTTCGTCTTCAGTTCAGCCACAGACAATTGGTACTAATCCCTCTTTTTAGGCACATTTTTAAAATGTGGATAAAAGGCATGATCCACATTTAGGTCATTTAGCACACACTGATAGCTCATTGCTAACTACTGCAGGAACACTCGAATTCAAAGTCTATCCACTGAGCTCTTATATCCTCTGAGACTGGAGGTCGAAGTACCAAAGAGTGCTGTTCTGAGCAGCTTAACATGAGCAGTTTGCAAATGAAGCTCACTTTATAGTTTCAGGTCCACTACAAAGTCTAAATTGGCTGATTTAATGCCTAAAAAAGGCTCATTGAATGACTTATTGTCAGCCCCACACAGGCAACAGGGTTGTGTTATTTGTGCAAATTTTTGAGCTGGTAATCACTTGAGACATATAAATATGAGCACTTAAGCACAGAGAAAGGGATTTTTTTTTTTCTTCCACATGTCCACTTTAAAGTTAAGTGTGTGACTATTTTAGCATGATATTCATCACCTCTTAACTCCCTTGCACCACTTTGAAGTAACAAACCAAACACTGAATGTAGAACCGAAGAAATCTATGGCAATAGTTGGAGTTGAATGACTGAATTAAAATGGCTAAATCAGTTTGTATTTGGTCTATTTTTTATCATTGCTCTGCTCACGTTTGTTCTTCTGTGCAATGTTTGCAGTTAAGTGTACATCACATGTGCTAATGCTTCATAATAAATGCTTTATATTAGCATGTGACAAGCATAGCATTGAGTATGAGAACTTAAGCTAGCCCTAGACTTGCCTTGTACTTCATCCCAAATTATCTTGCTTCATAAAAATGTCTCTAATCTAGATCATTTTAACAGTGATGCAAGCAATCCCTCGTTCTCTCCTTCAAACACACACACACACAAGATCCTTCACTTTGACGTCACGCAGTACGCATTTTACACACTGCACTGAGTCACTTTCACTCACTTCAGCAGAGTGAAACAACATCTGTACGCAAGAGCAGCAGCCTACGCCCTGTTCTGACTCGCCAAGATGGCAAGTCATAATCAAAGCAGTCACCTAGTGGTCCAAAATACATCAGAGGACCAACTGAGCGTTTCAGTTTCCCAGGAAGAGTCTAAAAAGTGAAAATACTTGAAGGGCACACAGTAACAGAGCTAGGCTACGGCATCTTATAGTACGGTTCACAGTATAAAAACGTTTACACTGCAGACATTTTCAATAGAGGCTCTATTTAGGAGGTATTTTATGAGTCCCAAACAGACTTTGCAGCATTATTAAGCTTCAGAGAATAAAAAAAAAAACTGCATCCACCTCTAATAAGAACAAACGACCCTGTAACAGCTGGCATGGCCCCTACAGGACCCTGATCTCAACATCACAGAGTCAATCAGAAGACACCTTAAATCCATGGCAGGTTGCCATTAAGTTACTACCAAGAAACTACAATGAAAATTTACTTTGGACATGATATGTATCAAGAGTAAATTGTGCAATATTAGGCATTAAACAAGTTAAAACAATTACTTTTCTGTGCTCTATAATTACTTCCTGATGTCTATTGTACATTTAAAAAGGGATAGAAACAGGGTTAAATAGTTCAAACAAAGCAGGGATTCAGTTTTATCTGTCAACATCAATACAGGTGATCTTATATGATGAAGTGTTATGAGTTCACTAAATTGCTGAGCACCACACACGCACTGCAATCCCTCTGCAGGTCTTTTACAGAAGTTAAACAAGTAGTTTACACCACATAAATACAAAGAAATCCTCTTAAAACACATTACTATTGTAATATCTACAAGATGGGGTTAAAGTGGCTCCAGATATCACTAAACAGTGCCATTAGGTGTTGACTTTACGAAGTCTTTTCAAAGTGACCTTTGAAATGAAAAAATCTTCGTCTTGGCCTTTTTTTTTCTGGTTGTAAAGTACATCCCCCTCTGACACCGGTTAACCAACAACTCAGGTCAAAAAAAAGTTATTGTGAATTATTCACGGCACATTTTCATTCCAGCTGGGATTATAAAGGACCATATGCACCTCTGGCAAACTATTTTTATTGTATGTAGGCCTAGCCAGACCGAAGCATAAGCCCTGAAGTTATTCCTTACTGATACTACTAACACCAGACATGCCAAAGTAATACGAGGTTATATCCTGAGACCAGAGGCGCATAATAACTCCACTCTCTGGTGTGTGGCACCCCTGTAGACATTTATCACTTGCCATATTCCGTTGCTGCATGCTTTAGGGAACAGTTCCCCCCAAAAACGCCCAGAAAACCAACGTGGATCATGCGTAAATTAAAGTTAAGGACCGCAGAAGATGCCAAAGCTGAGTGGCTAAAACATGCAACAACACTAGGCCGCTATTCTGCTCCCAAATCCACCTCTCTTTTCACGTAAGACGATCAAATTTTGTCATGCACCGTTTGAATATTTCCACGCATGCATCACGTAACACATGTGGGAGAGAGAAGAAAAAAAAAAAGGAGACATGAAGCGGCGCGTCCCCTCACCGGATCACTGCGGTACCCTGCACCCAAATGCAGGCCGGCTTCTCTGCACAAAAAAAAAAGAAAAAAACATGCACCTCGACTCCTTGTTCTCACAGAAGGAATGAGCAAACTAAACGACATCTGACAGAAGAAAGGACAACCTTGTCGTCCTTTTAAAGGCCTTACCTTGAGGTTCACTGTCAGTGGTTTTTTGATTGGATTTGTCCTCCTCTAAGACGTCGCTGGTTGGATCGATCAGGAGAAGAAGAAGAAGGGTTATCAATGGAGGAGGCTGCCGCTCCGCTCTTCTTCCAGCGGGGTCTTCCCTCTTACGGGAGGAAGCGGTTTATCTGGGTAACAGCAGAGGCAGGCGGGCGCGCAGGGGAGTTTCCACCGTGGAAATAAAACGTTTTTCCGCATAAAAAAGGGCCCCGCGTGACTGCAGCGGTAACCGCCGACCGGGAGATGCAGTCGCTGCTGAGTTTGCGAGCCGGTGGAGGGTGATGATGATATCCATAGAGGTCCCCCTTTCCACCTGACACAACCTCTCCTTCCTCCTCCTCCTCCTCCTCTCCGCTGGTGATGCTGGAGAGAAATATCAGCATCAGTGCGGCGAGCAGAAAGAGAGAGAAACTGCCAATGGTAGATTTATACGGGCAGCCACCAGGGGGCGCGATTTACACACTTGAAGACGAAAAATGTTAGCCTGCTGGTCAAGATTCGTTGCCGTTAACGCTAATATTTATTTATCTTATTCATAAACCTTAATGGACAAGGAAAAAACGAACTAACTTGCGTCTTTTGGGTCGTCACAGTTAAACTAAACTGGATTTTTCAAGCTTCTGCTAAGCAAAAAGAAACGCAAAAGAAAGGTTGCCATTTCGTCAACAGAACGGGGCGTGGCTCCACGTCAATATGATTGGTTTAAATATTGAAACTGGGAGTGGTTTAAAGTAGATTGACAGCTCTATGCTAATTTCAGCTTTGACTGACGTGTAATTTCTAAAACTAAGAATTTGACATGTAAAATGTAACATATTCTTATCGAAAAATTGGTAAGACATTTTGTTATTAGCAGTATGTCAGAAAGACACATCATTTTGTCCCCATTTTTTCTTGAAAGTCATCTTATCTCAGTGATTGTTAATTAATCTTTATGAGGACACATTCTGTGTAAAAAGAAAAACTGTCGAGATGCACTAACACCTAACCAGAGAGGATCTTTGACATCACATTCAGACATTCTTTCATCGAACAGATTCACATGAGAACTGTCACCACTGCTTTACATGCAACACTTTACCTGTTTCAATTTAAGTGAGGATTTGGGCGAATGTTTTACCAGTTCCTGTCATTTTAGAAGAAAGATATAGCTTTAAATGTGATATTATCAGTAAACTTTTATTTATCCATTTACAGTCCAGAAGACCTATTGTGCAAAAAACATGATTCAGCCCTCATTTCTTTACATTTCTCTTCCAAGCAGCCAGGCTTCTTGTAATCTTTTAAATTGGTCTTCAACAGTAGTTCTCCAGGTTTTCTGAAAGTCTTTCTAAGTTTTTCCTGAGACATTGGCTGATTTTTCTCTCAAAGAAAATCTCAGACAACTTAGCAAATAACCAGTTTTAAATTGTATCTTTAGACACTTTGTTCCCAGCAGCCTGTCACAAAGACACATAATTTGTTAATTTCTTTAGTTTCCTCTAAGAAAAACAGCAAAGATAACACAGTCTGACAGACAGAAAACAGGATTTCTGCAGCAACAAGGTGATTCCCAAAGAGCTGTTAGCTGAAAACTTGGCATATCTCAGCATGGTGTGCAGTGTGTCCTTAAAACATTTGAGGAAACTGGACAAGTGGAGGACAGAAGAAGAAGTGTCAGGCCTAAAGAACTATCTACAGCAGATGAACAGGATCTGAAAGTGATGTCCTTAAGAAAGAGGAAAAACTCCAGCAAAGACCTGACACAGGAGCTGAGAGATGCATCTGGACCTTCAGCTGATCCATCTGCTGTTGGCCCAAGCCTCATCAGAAATGGGCTCCATGGAAGGGTGGCTGTCAGGAAGCCGTTCTTAAGGAAGGGAAACAGGGAGAAAAGGCTGAGCTGTGCCAAAGGACACAAGAAGTGGGCTGAAAATCAGTGGCAGCAGGTCTGATGGAGGGATGAATCCTCCCCAGAGCCCGGAGCTCAACATTACTGAAGCAGTGTGGGATCATGTTGGCAGAGAACGGAACAAAAGGCAGCCCACATCCAAAGAAGAGCTTTGGGATGTCCTTCAAGAAGCCTGGAGAACTATTCCTGAAGACTCCTTAAAGAAAGGACAGAAAGCTGTCTGAGAGGGTTCAGGCTGTGTTGGAGGATAAAGGAGCTGTTTTTTAACAGTTTTTTGTCTTAAAATCATATATCCACACAGGGCCGGTTCTAGGCAGGCTTATATGAGGGGGCAGTCAGAAATGTGATGGGGGCATCATGCGTACACATCAGGCTCCAGCACTTTTTTTCTCCTGTGCTTATAGTAACAGTGGAATTGGGTTGTTAGCTAAGTGTCCAACACCAACCTGGAGAAGTGTATTGCACTTTGTCAGGCCTGTCCCACCTGAAGACTCCTGCTGGTGTAGCTCTTTAGGTCACTGAGGCACACATAGACACACACTGCGGAGGGACAGAGCGATGAGAGGGAGCTGATACTGTATCTCGTCCCTTTTTCGGCGGATTTATTCTTAACCAGACATCTCTTATTTCACAAACACATGCATGAATAAAACTCTCATTTCTAAATTGGCCAATACATACAAGTTCAATACATCCAAAATGTTCATGACTAACTACTGAATTCTTCACAAAGTTACCGTTTTTTGCCAAATACATAAGAAAATGATAACGCGATTGACAGTATAGGATGAGGCTATGGACGTGAGTTCCAGTAAGATGTAAATCGCAGGGGAAAAGGACCTTAACATTAGCCCGATAGCAATAATAACTTGGTAGTACCCGAGGCAAAGTTACGTCTTTTCACAAGCATATGATGAGGTTTTAGTCAGATGTCAATCGCGGGAATAAAGGACCATAATATTAGCGCGATAGCAGTAATAACTTAGTAACTGAGGCAAAGTTATGTGTTACCGAAATGTGGCTGTCTACATCGACATGAATTAAATGCACACGTCGTTTTCACAGTAGGTGTTATATTGGATCCGAGTTACTGATGTTATGACAGTAGCTGCTAATTTTCTTACTAGCTACAGGTTAGCATAAGGCTTGACTAACTTCAAATTTAATTAATTTCTTAAGCGGTGTCAGGAGTTTTTGAGAGCATGGTATATATTAATGCTATTATGACTTTATTTTTTGAAGTAATTGTTAACAAAAGTCAGAGAAAAAAATTGCATTTACCTCACACAACACGGAGAAATCTGTCGCTTTCCGGTTCTTCCTTCTGACCTTAATCTCCCATCATTTCCTCCGTTTTTTGTCACGGGGGAAACGGTGTAGTTGTTTCCCCTGACCCGGTCTTACACTACAGCCATGTGCACTGCAGCTTGGCATTATATTGGCATAACAACTAATAATAATTTAATAATGTATTTGAAGTGTTCTGATATAGCTCACTGTGGGGATCGCTGTATGAACTAGGAATATTGGTATCAAACATGGCGTCCACGAAACACGTGACCAGCCCAGAACCAATCAGCATAGCGGGAATGCAACAAGGACTCATGGGAGAGAAAATTTACCCCCAAAATGGGCTACAGACCTTTTTAATGCACTTGTAATGACGTTGTGATAACACCTGTGCACCTTACTCACCTCCCTTTTCCCTGCTGTGTATCGATAGAGCGGTGTTGACCGCGTACTGTCACTGTGAACGAGGTGCTTGACGAGGTGTTAGCTGCTGCCAGAAGAGCTAACAGTCAACCAGCCGCAGCTCTGATCACCATTTTCATTTTAGTCACTGGAAAATGCTCACATCTTTTTTAGCCTTTTTCTTATTCTTATTTATTAACAAATAACAACAAAACATACTTTATCATCCAAGTATCTTTCTTAATATCTTTTAATTACTGATACAACTCTTAGCGTTGGCGAGCTAAACTTAGCTAGCTAAGGAACCATAACGTTAGCCTGTTCAGGCCATGGTTAAGGCCATTGTGGGCGCTTTCCCACCATAGTCCTGTGATGGGCACAGCTCAATTCTGGGTGGATTTCTGCATGCCCTGGACTCGTGGTGTGAGCAGTATCGGAGCGGAACTGGAGCGCATTTCATCAAAACTGGCTCCATGCTCCATCTATATTTTGCAGCTCCGCTCCGTTCACATGCTCTGATCAGCACGCCATGCAGCCGTGCAGCCACAGTGAAGTACGCCCCAGCACATCTTCAGGCACACCAGCGAAAGCTGACATGCTACTGCAGTTACTTCTGTCAACTTGTAATATGTTCATTTTGTGGTTATATTAAAATGTGCTTCTTTCAACTTCCAGAAATTTAGATTTTTTTGGGGCAATGCCCCCGCTTGCCCCTGCGTAGAGCCGGCCTAGATTCCATAAATGTTTTTACACGTTTCAGTACATTACTGCACGTAATTTGCCTTTTCACATGAATATATCACGGGTGGCTCAAAACGTTTTCACAGTATTGTCACTGTAGGAGCTATTTGTTATTTTGTATATTTGGCTCACTTATTATTTAGTTATCTTTTGGGGGTTTAGTTTGGGGAATACACCTTTTTTGGTTGTTTATGATATTTAGTATTGTTTGAGTTAATTTGGGTATTTAATTATGCTTTTATTTTGAAAGCACGGGTGAGCTGGGGCACTGGGAGAGTTTATTTAGATGAGCAGGCAGTCACAGGTGAGCAGGCACCTGGGAGGGCAAATAGGTTTTTACCAGGGCAAGAGAGGCGGCAAAGGCCATTGTTCTTTGTTTGTTTGCTTGTGGTTGGAGAAATAAACCGAAAGAAACGGAATTTTTTGCCTGGACAATGGACTCAATTACCTGCGTAAATTCACTCCCTAGGTGTCTCAGTGGCCGTTTGATTTGATTTGGTTTATTATGGTTTTGTCATCTTTTTTGATTATCGACACAAGAGGACGAATAGCCACTACAGTCACCATGTGAGAAAATGAAGATAGAGAATTGCATCAAGTTGCCTGCTTAAAGCAAAATACTGTTTATTACAACCTCGTAACACATAAAGGAGCATCGATCTAGTCAGAAATGAGGAAAGTGGATTTGATATCAACCCATGTGAGCTGATGCATAAACTGTGAGCAGTTCGGCTCCTTTAAATCTTCTTGTAGGAGGAGTCTGAGCTGCGGAAGCGCCTCCGCGTGTGACTTTAAAGAGGCGTTACTGCTTATGTCAAATGTGGATTTTAAATTAAACCACTTTCTGCTTCGGTCGCACTTCAGCTGACCAGTTGTTGTTGTGTCGGGGATCTGGATTTGGAGGAATGATGTCGAACTCGGTGAAAAACGTCGCGATTTTTGGAGCCACGGGAATGACCGGACTGGCGACCCTGCCGCTGGCTGCGGCTGCAGGTGAGCGATGGGAATAAAAATAGCGGTATGATGAGATGCATCTGCCTTTTGTGCTCAGACTGCGTGTAAGACCGGCTCCAGTAGGTTATAATATGAACTGATTTGGTAATAGTGGCATTACATTGTATTAAGTTGGATTGTGTAACACAGCTAGAAGAAGTGATGTCTGTTTTAGACAAAGTTTTGCTCCTCCGGTGAAACACAACTTTCACATTAAGTCAACTTTGACTTCTTTTCAGGACAGCAGCTGGAATGCTTAACAATTATTATATCCTTTACAGAAATAAACCTGCCAAGTATATTAATTTCTTTTAGCAAACTGAAGTGTATTTAGAGTCAGACTAATCTTTAGTTCAGTAATGATTAGTTAACTTAAAGTTTTACTATTATTTTGGAACAACTAGTTTTGTGCTCAGTATGTTTTAGTTATAATTAAATTGTAGAAAAGCAGAACTTGAAGTACATTTATTGTACTTTCATGTGCTAAAGTGAGTATAGTATGAAATGCGTTTATAAATAAAGATGCCTTGCCTAAAGTGGAACATCTTAAGGTGTTGACTAATTTAAATGTTTGATTCGTAAAATAAACGTTATTCACTTTGTTTTATAACTAAATCTATAGTATAGCAGAGGTGCCACTAATATCAAGACAATATGCCATTAATATGTTCATATTTATTAACAATATGCTCAATTATACTTTTGAATGCATTTCTATCTATAAGAAATAGTACTTAACAGTAACTTACGAATATATTTTGTCATTACTTTATAGGTTGAAATACAAGTATTGAAACCACTTAGAAATAGGTATAAAAGGGATTTTAAAAAAACACTAAAACTTTCGGGTATTTGAATATATATTAAAGAAATATGCTGTCAGTGCACTGTTACAATAAGAAGTCTAAAAATACAATTTTGAAATGTGCAAACACAGATTCAAGACAAAATTTGAAATAAATACACGTTTGTAATTGTAGATAACTTTTGATGTGTATTTTTCTTTTAATAAATTCCACTAAAGTGTACAATAGTACGCTTTTTTAAAAGTGTGACATCATCATAATTTTCATGTATTTCTATTCTATTACTAATCGCTAGTCTCAGCTTTTAGATGACAAACACTGACATGTGATATGATTAAATTGGATTTAGCAGCATTTTCATTTCCCTTTTTTTTTTCCCGCTCTCCACAAGGCAAAAAAAAACTGTTGAGTCACATTAGACGTTACAGCTCAGCTTTTTGCTGAGTCATGGCAGCCTGTCTGACAGCTGATAGTAGAAACCGTTCATTATCTCGCTTGCACATTAAGGGAGAGATCTCTAACATGTCACAGGTCAAGAATTACTTCATGTAGCTACAATTTAAAGAAGTTCAAATTAAATAAAGCCAACTTAAACTTGTTGTTTTAACAGTAACTACACAGGTGTCTGTGTTTGTTGTCTTTGTGTCACCAAGAACGCTCCCCACTTAATTAAAAATGCCTAGCATATTTAAAAGATGGAAATAAATCATATGAATTAAGGAATGCTACTACAGAGATACGCGTTCCCTCCAATGCTGTCATTACAGATGAGGCGTATCGGTGATTTATGGATATTCGGGGGGGATGATGGTCCGTTTCATTTTCTTCTCTCAGGATACAACGTGACCGTGCTGGTGCGTGACCCGGCCAAGCTGCCTGCCGACCACAAGGCAACCAGAGTGGTGGTGGGTGACGTCCTGAACAAAGAGGATGTGAAGAAGACCACGGAGGGTCAGGATGCTGTTATCATCATCCTGGGCACCAGGAGCGACCTCGGTAAGGCTCCACAGTTTGAAGCAAACCAAAGCAAATGTTGTTAGTGAGCTAAACCGTCTGTTTAATCACAGAACTAGATTATACCAACACTACAGCACTGATTGAAGCATCGATTTAGTTGCTACATTCTTAATTGTTGAGCTGTTGGCACACTGTCTGCCGCCTTGAAGTAGTTTTTTTTGCTCTCTTTAGATTTTTTTCCGTCGTTCACCCCGTTTTAAACTGGTGTGTACGTGTTCACTGGGTAAACTTTCCTGCTCTGAGGGATAAAGTTCAATTACAGCAGCTTACACAAGGAAAATCAATCATTTCTAATGGTGTAATAATGTAAGGCATTCACTAGAGGTCGCTATTAGAGTTTTACATCATGTAACACCGAATGTCAGACATGCACTCGTTTCAAATAAACCGATGACAGCTGTCCATCAAATGAAATCACCCAGCATGCAGGAGTCTAGTAGTAATATTTTATTCCAGAGAGCAGAACAGAACTATTAAGAACACAGAGTAAATCTAACCCAAAGTCACAAAATAAAGCTAAAAACACATACCCTGACATTTATTTGTGCTGATCAGGTCCAACCACCATGATGTCAGTGGGCACCCAGAACATTGTGGAAGCCATGAAGGCACGAGGGATCCGCAAAGTGGTCGGCTGCATGTCAGGTAAGACGTATACGTGGAAGAGGCTGTTAGTTTCTGTTGTGTGACTGGTGTAGTTTTAAAGAGAATAAATATCTGTAAGGACAGAGCTGCGGCTTTAAAAACTGTCCCAAACATTTCAGAAAGAGAACATTATTTATTTACTTTTACAAAGCCTGCAGGTCTGAGATGCTCAGCCATGGTGTGGACTGCTGATTTCACTCATTATATATGTAACCTAGCTTGTAAAAAACCCATATTAACCTATTAACATGATTGGGAAATTAATTCTTCTCTGGAAATAGCCTTTAAATATTTATTTTTGATACATTACGTGGAAGCACAGACAGTCAAAATATGTGTAAAAGTGGAAGAAAGCAGCTCGGAGCCTGAAATTTAACCTACATTCTTTAATACCTTTTGACTAAAATCAAGTATCTTGAAACATGTCATTTCAGCCTTTTTGAGCCTCTGGTTTCACCTGATGAATTTATTAAAGAAAAATGTGTTAATTAACTTATTAACGAGATATTAACTTTATTGTCCAACAGTGATAAAAGCTATATATATAAATATATAAGAGCCAAGGAGGTGGATAAAGACTGAACCTTTTTACCATCTCATTCAACTTCCTCTCTAGCTTTCCTTCTGTGGGATCGATCGAAAGTCCCGCCCCGCCTGCTTCCTGTGACCGAGGACCACGACAGGATGCACAACGTGCTGAAATCATCAGGGCTGGACTACGTGGCTGTTATGCCTCCTCACATCGCCGGTCAGTAGAAAGTGGAAACAGATGTTTATTGTTAAAAACTGTTTTTTTTTTTTAACTTCATTTGGAACATAATTTTTTTGAAAGTTTGGGATGAATGGGTTCAACCCCTCCGTAGACTCACCACCTTAACGTGGTGGAGGGGTTCGAGTATCCCCATGATGCTGGGAGCTGTGTTGTTGGGGGCGTTGGCGCCTGGTAGGGTCTCCAATGGCAAGTTGGTCTCAGAGGAGGGGGCTGACAAAGAGCAATTCAAAGACCTTGATGGAGGTTCAGAAAAGCTACCTCCACCCTAGAAAAGGGAAACCGGGGCTCCCCCCTGGAGCAGGAGGCTCGCTGGCAGGTGCCTGGCGGCTGAGCCTTGGCTAGTGGGGCTCAGCCCGAAGAAGCAAGAGGAAGCCCCTTCCGCATAAATGTAAATGTATTTTATTTATACGGTCCTTACGGTGTACCAAAGTGCTTTACAGCAGGTAATAAATAAAGAGAAGAATAAGTAAAAACAATAAAATAACAGTGAAAGCAATAAAATACAACAAAATCAAATAAGACAAAATAAGATAAAAGTGTCATCATACTACTGGGTATTAAAAGAAATCCTAAATAAGTAGGTTTTTAGCCTAGATTTGAAGAGGCCAGTATGAGGCTCTGACATAGGCCCTGCTCCTGTAAGGGGGGAATTCAAAGTTGGGTGCATTATGAGTGAAGGTGGGGGCCCGAGTGAGCCAATATCCGTGCAGATATCCGTCACTTTGCTAGAAGGGAAAGAGCCTGAGCTGGTGTGTGAGGTGAGGCGGTACCGGCTGGATATAGTTGGGCTCACCTCCACACACAGCGTGGGCTCCAGAACCAAACTCCTGGAGACCGGCTGGACTTCTGAGCTGCCCAGGGGGAGAGGCATCGGGCGGGTGTGGAGATACTCACAAGCCCCCGGCTGAGCTCCTCGGGGTTCCCCCCGATGAGCCACAAGGTCGGTTCTGACTGTTTGTGCATACTCCATCGGTCTTCTGGGGTACTTCAATGCCCACGTGGGCAATGATGGAGTGACCTGGAGAGCTCCCTGATGTTTAGCTTTTGGACTGCTGTGCTACTCATGGACTGTCATGCTCAAGCACAAAAAGTGTTTGAGCTAAGCTCCCTTTGTTTGAATCCATCCTTTCATAATCTTTTTCAGGTTTTTTAAATTCATTTCTTGTTTCTCTGCAGGTGACCTTCCTCTGACGGAGAGCTACATGGCGACAGAGAATATGCTAAAAGGAAGAGCCATCTCCAAACACGACCTGGGACATTTCTTTGTCAAGTGTCTGTCCACATCAGAGTGGGATGGCAAGACTGTGGGAGTGTGGGGAGAGTACAAATAGTCCCGATGACACCACTGCTGATGCTCTGTTTGAGTTTCATCCTGTTACCATGTCCCAGTCTCTATATCCACCAATCTAAAGAGAAAAAAAATCAACTGTTTAGATATAAAGGAAATGAAAAAATTTTTTTGTGCAGAATTAAACTAACAGTGTTCATCCATTCAAATTAAATTGGCTCCCTTTCTCATTTCATGATTGTGACGATGCAGTTTCAATTCTTATATTGTTCACTGCACATGGAAGAGATTTTACAAGAAGTTTTGCTTGTCAGCACTCCTGCTTTAGCTAAAAGGTGTTTAACAGGTTCTGTGTTCTCAAACAAAGGGCTCTCTCTCGTCTGGCCCCAGCCTCGAAGGAGGCCTGTTGTATCTGTGTTGTTTGCTTTTTTACTTATTTTTCCTGGCAAATGAGTTGAAATGGAAAACAAACAGTCAAAATTCAAAAGTGGTGAAAACTTTGGTATTTTAATGTACTGAGAAGAGTGTTATTGTGTTATTTCATAGATGAAACTAAAGAAATGGGAACAAATGATGCGTCTTTGTGACAGGCTGCTAGTAAAAAAGTGACTAAAGATACAATTTAAAATGGTTTCTTTGCTCAGTTGTCTGTTATATGTAGAAACATCCCTTGAGTTAGGAGCCTTTTTTTTAAAGCTTAAATAATGCATAGATCCAAAAACTTTGAACGACCTTCAGAAAACTTAGAGAACTATTGCTCAAGACCACTTTAAAAGATAACTGCTCGGATGAAAAACATAAAAAAAAAAAACCGAGGGCTGGATGAAGAATGTGGCAGCATGTGTAAAGCAGTGGTCACAGTTCTCATGTGAATCTGACAAGCTGTCAACGTCTGAAACTACAGCGCAGCAAGAAGACAGAGGAGCGTCAGCCCAACTACGGAAGTCTAAATTATTTTGAAGGCAAAAGTGACAAAGTAAGATGTCCGAGGGTGAGGTCAAAGATTCTGTAGTTAGGTGAATTAATCTCTACAATCATCACACAAAATTACACACCAAGAGACACACAGCAGACCCTGACATTGTCCTACAAGCGTATATGTTCTGTGAAAGATGATTTAAAAAGGATGGGTCCGATGAGATGACTTTATATTTTGAAAGAAACAACAGGAAGCCATGTTTTGTCAGCTCGACGCTTTTCCTCTTTTGTCCAATGCACAAGGCCCAGGATGACGGAGGAGGAGCTCTGGCTGTTTTTAACTTCATGTGTTTTAAAGAAGACGAGTGTTAGAATTAAAACCGAAAGCATTAACTTTGACATGTTGTGTAACGACGGCTGCAGCTGGTCTCACCGACTCTAATTCTCATCGCGACGGATGAAGTTTGCAGGTAATGACTGTCCTCTCTGCAAGAGATAGCACCGATTTAGGCAGCTGCCCTTCAAGTTAAAATACTCTCCTGTGGACGTGCAGACGTGTGAAGGATCCAGGGTCCAGGGTCCAGGCTTCTGGGTTGTCTTGTTTATCTTTTGCTCTTTAAATAACACACACACACACACACAAAAAAAAAAAAAACATCAACAAGTGTCTCACGTGGTTTTGATTTATTGATCAGTTCAGCTTCTCGGTTTAATCTTATAATTATTTTATTTAACTTAATGACTTTAAATGCTGATCAACGTCCGTCTGTAACGCTTTTGTTGAGGATTTAAACACGCAATTTTAGTAAAAACTAGTATCTAGATGGGAATGTCTCTTTTGTCGGTGATGTAATCATTTAGGAATTAGTGTTATGAAAATGACATAATGACGCCGAAAGCCCTAGCTTGTCGGCTGTTGATCAATATAATGATTAATTAACACTTTCGTTAAATTGTCATGATTGTAATACTCAATTAAAGTTTTTAAATTAGTGCAATTTAAGGAATGTGGCTGTTTTGTCAATGATGCGGAATACACTGCTGGAATGTGCAACTTTAAACCACATTACCCACAATGCATTGCTACGTCCAGCCCCCAACTGTCTTAGCGTTAAAAAAAAAAAAAAATAGAAAAAACTCAAATCACGGGCGGGATTCGGCCGGTCACGCACAAGAAGTTGTAATGTAGGTGTATTTAAACGGTAATAGCTTCCTTAAAGTGGTATTTAATCACCGATTTACTTCTGAATAACTCGAGTAAAAAACTTTTATCGTATATCGGTTTTTTAGTGAAGAGGAGGCGGCATAACGACACATTTAGCCAACAGTAACGGTAGCGACGAAACTCACCGAGGAGGGAGAGACGGGAAGCGAGTCAACAGGTCTGTTTGCTTAACTAACTTTCAAACTGTGTTTAAAGTTCACAACATAGGTTGACGGGTTAACTATGGTGTAAAATATCGCCCTGTTTTTCAAGTTGATGACTAAAATCCTTTATTAGGGTAGATTTACTTAAAGTATAGTACGCGGCCTCGGTTGAGAAGGTTTTTCCCTCCTACGCTAACGTTGCAACCCCCATCCCTCATTTAAAATGAGCTCCCCGGGTGGTTTAGCCAAGAAAAACCTGATAAAAGCAAGACTGATGATCCTTTATACATCACACTGTTATAAACAATCTGTTAACAAAATACGTAGTGAAATCTTTGAACAGTAAAAACAAAAAAAGCTCTAAACTTCTTTTCTAATTCACCGAATTATCTGACCTTTTGTCAATTGTATCTTATTTAAAACTTTTATTATATATATATATATATAAACACATATACATACACACAACAGCTGTTACATTTATTTTACTGCATTTAAACTTCGTAAACTAAGATTTGAGCCATGAAAATGCTCATCTAGTAACACTCGTAGTTTAAGTCAGTAATATGAATATTCAGATACTTTGCATAAACGAAAGTACCAACACTGTAGAGTAAAAGTCCTATATTGAGAGTTTTTTGAAGCCGTGTGGCCCCCTCAGACTGTTAAATGGCATGTTAGCTGTAGTTTTACACATTTTTAGATGCTTTTGTGATTACTGATGACTGAGACGAGAAGAATGAATCATTAAGTCTCCTGATCCTGTCAAATGTGAACTCAGTCTCTTGATTTATTGTGGTCTCATTTTTGTAATCTTGTTGAGAAATTAAAAACACGCAAATATGAATTGAAACCATGTGATTAGTTTGAGGGGGAAAAAAAAAATCTAATAAATCAATGTTTGGTGGGGTTTTGACCTCTGAAATGTGAGCCTGATTACACGGCGCTTTAAGAAAACATGTCCTTTTTATAAAAGTTGGCATGGTTTCCTGAAGCCTTAATTTAATATATGCAGAGATGCAGTACAACAGGTCCCCTCTCAACCATGAATGTACAGCTCTGTTTGTAGGTAATAGTTATAGACGGTGGAGTGAGCCATTCAACTCTATCCACTTTTAGGAAATTGGTAAAAAAAAAAAGATGAATATATATTTATTATTTTATATAATGTAGAGACGCATGTAACCAGTGTTTATTTTTGTAATGGTGGAGCACCGCTGCACTACTAAAGATGCATTCAATTACAAATGAAAACCAATTCTTCTGCTTCCTCTTCTTTCGGCCTCTCCCTTTATCGGGTCGCCACAGCGAGACGATCTCGCATCATTGATTTGGCACATGTTTGACGCCGGATGCCCTTCCTGACGCAACCCTCACATATGGAAACCAATTACAAGACATATTTCCTAGTTTGGTTAATATTAGATATTAAAGAACATAATTAACTCGCTTCTTTGTCAAGTTCTGTGAGCTTGGAAAGCATAACTGCTGATGAGAATTTGTAGGTAATAGCAAAGCAAAAAAAAAAAAAAAAGCCAAAGACATCCCACTTCAGCATGATTTGTGTGTGTGTATATATATATATATATATATATATATATATATACATACATACATACACACACTGTATATATAGAAATATAGGCTAAAGGCTGGATATTTCTACTCCGAGACTGAGATCTTTACAAATGTAGGGGACCGTTGAGTGATTTCAGATACCCAAATATCAGCTTAAAGCACAGAAACTATTTTTAATGCATAATTTCCTATTAAAAAGCTTGTCAACTTGATTGTTTCTGCCTTTTTTCCGCAGTTTTAAGATGATTCAAAAGGGGCAGAAACGTAAACACCCACCAGAGGACATGGAGGTGTCCGACAGGAGCAGTCCCACCTGGGAGAACCAGCGGCAGTTTGTCTTTTCAGTGTCCCTGAACAAGTATCAGCGTAGCCAGGAGCTTCCTGAACCCAGCCTGCGGCGCTCTGTCCTGATAGCCAACACTCTGCGGCAGATCAGCCTGGAAGCGTGTGCGGCGCCCTCTGAAGGCTGGGATGTGTCACAACCTCCCTGTAGCTCTTCGTCTACCCTTCACGCCACAGAGGGGGAGAGCATCCCAACAGGAGCAAAACATTGTTCAGCAGTAACAGCTGATAACAGCCACACAGCTCTCGCCGCCTTTCCCAATTGTGCTGCCAATAGATCCCCAACAAGCTGCCATTTTAGCGAATCAAACGTCCCCATGACAGCAGAAGATGAAGACTGGGGATCGATGTCCACAGAGGCCGACTTCTCCCTTTCAGCTGCCATTTCCTCCATTCTGACCGCACTGGACTCTGCCATCGATACTATCCCTCAGGCAACTCCACGGACGCCCCTCAGATCCTTGGAGAACCTGTCGGCGCCCTCTGAGGGAGGCGTTGTGTGGGGGAAACAGGGAGTGAGAGGTCAAGGCGTCATCTGGGAACAGCAGGGGGAGGGGAGGGTGCGAGAGAGCAGCATGGAGGCGATGAGGCCCGTCTACCTGAGTGATGTCACTGTGGAAGATCTATTTCAGGACATAGACACGTCCCTGCTGGAGAGGGAGATGGGAGTGCTGGGGCTCAGAAGCGGCGGATATCCAGCTGGGGATGACCTGCTTCGGTACCTGCCGCCGTTCTCCCTTTCTCTCAACCCAAACCTGAAGTGTCTGCCTTCGTTCTCCTCCTTCAGTCCTCTCTCTTCCTCTTCGCCAGCATCTGCTTCCTTCTCCAGTCAGAGTCAAGTGAGAGAAGGATTTGAGCTGGATCATTTGATGGAGATCCTGGTGGAGTCCTGATAACCTCGACTTCATCAAATGTAAGAAAGACGCTTCTGCCGTGAAATAATCATCCGACTTAAGATAGTGGACGCGAAATGAACACATAAAATGTCCGAATTGTCAAACAACGGTTTGTTATTTTTCTTCTTTGTGTTAAAAGAAATAGTGTACCATGGTATTCAGAAAGTAGCGAGAAAGCTCTCGAAATGTAGAAATGATTGATGTCCAAGACATGAAAATGCCCCTTTAAAGGGGCCAGACAGGAGAAGCTGATTTATCTGGCAGCTTTTAGCGGAAGTTAATGTTTTTTTTTTGCATCCTTGCAAAAGTGGAAGTCAAGTCACAGTGAAAACTGTGTGGGTAGTGAGCAGAAGCCGCCTTATTTCACTGCTAAGCAGTAAGTCAGTGAATCATGAAGCAATGAAAAGCATTTTATTACAGTTTAAAGTGTGACTCGGCTAAAGCTTTTCACGTACGCGTCCGATTTAAAGAGCTCGAGTCACTTAGCAAGTGAGAAACTTTTCCCGGTTAATTATCACGTTGCAACAAATAATCACAGCTTCAGGTAATCCTGAAATCAGACGGTAACGGAGAAGGTCAGGATGCGAAGCGGAAACAGGTGTTTTTCTACATTTTAGTCAGAGTACGTTTGCATTATCCAATCGGATGGTTCAGCCAGAAGGCTGGTCGTGGTCGTTCTGCACAGGTTAACATCTGTCAACAGATGCCTTCGTTCAAAGAGCCGTTACGGCTCTGCGAGTCTATACAAAACCCACCTCATCAGCTGGAATGTGACGGCACAGAGCCACTGCAGGTGGCTCCTCAGGTAGTCACAGCCACCCTGCCACAGCTTTTGTTGCACAGGTGTCATATTTTCGATCCCTCTACGTTTTAACGCGGTGCTTTTAGCCACATTGGCTGGCGTGATCCAGGTGGTCCCGACGGTCGTTCAGTGGGTCCGTTTCTACTCGTTTTCGGGGAGTTCACATGGTTTTTTTTGTGGTTTACCTTTGAATTATTGCACTTTTGTCAATGATAAGCATTTGTAAGTCTTAGTCATGTGAGCATGTTGTGCGTTACTGGATTCCTACTACATGTTGTGTTATTCTTCTTTGAACGTTTCCTACATCTTTGTTATTTAACCGTTACTTTTCCAGCCACTGAGCTGCATTTAAACCAACATTTGATGGGTGGATTGAGGAAGCACATGATGTCTGCTCGTCAGGTTTTTGTTGGTCAAGTTTGCTTTTCTATGCAGTGGTTCTTTCTAAAAAAGCTGTGCTGCAGTCTGAAACTATTTATAAATGGCATGTTTTGTTAACAAAATGATTAATTTAATGTCGTACCATGAAGACAAATCACTAATGGTGTATTAATACGCCGTCACAGCAGTTATTTTATTCACTTTTATCTTCTTTACAAATATTTTGTGTATTTTTAGACTTGTTTTTTTAAAGAAAAACTGTGCGTTAACTTGTATAATTGTTTCCAATAAAAAATTTAAAGGAAATTGCGCATATTATTTTCCACTGTTGAAGTATTTAGCAGTTAAATATGACCCATACATTAGGACGAGTTGATCAAATTAAATACATTGTTACGTTAAAAATTACCAATTATCCAACGTCCCTTATTTCCCTTGTTGGAGTCAAATAAAAGGCCGTAGTTATGGAGTCAGAGGAAGCACCGTCTGATAACTAATACTTTGGAAATGGTAAGAGCCAGCTAGTAAAACAAAAATGGGGATCAACAATGAGATAAAAATATAATGAGATACATTTCAGTCCCACCAGGCAGAATTTACAACACTTTACATACACAAACCCTAATTTCAGGGCTCCTTTGTGTTTGGGACAAAGTAATGGTGGGTACATTAAAGCGGGATGTTTGGGCTCATCGTCTTGTTGCAGGATGAAGCTCCGTCCAATGAGTTTGGAGGCGTTTACTGGAACTGGAGCAGATCAGATGTTTCTGTCCAGCTCAGAGTTCATCATCAACACAGTTAATAAAGAGCCTGGGTAGCTCAGCCGGTAGAGCATCAGCCTGTTCAGGTGATTCAAGTTTATTATCATCCATATAACCTAACTTAAGCCTGGTTTAGTTGTTACTGATGGTCATTGTAGATGGTTCCATCAGAATTTGTGTTCAGACTGTCTTTGATTGTTTTTATTGACGACTGGATGGTATGATTGCTGCCTTTCATGTGGGAGATGTGGGTTTGAATCCTGACCCAGTAGGGTTCCTTATGCAAGACCCCCTTACGCTACTTCAAATCTAGGCTAAAAACCTACTTATTTAGGATTGCTTTTAATACCCAGTAGTATGATGACACTTTTATCTTATTTGATTTTGTTGTATTTTATTGCTTTCACCGTTCTTTTATTGTCTTTACTTAGTCTTCTCTTTATTTATTACCTGCTGTAAAGCACTTTGGTTCATCGTCACGATTGTTTTTAAAGGGCTGTATAAATAAAATACATTTACTTACTGTACGCCTACCTGGGATATGAGTGCAAGTCGCTTTGGATGAAAGAATCTGCCAAATGCATAAACAGAAACAGAACGAGAAAGTGCACAAGTACCTGTGGCAGCCGCACGTACCTGATACGGTTCATCTTGGTCTGTCCAGAACATCTATTTTCCAGAACCCTGCAGCTCCTTTAAGGACTTTTTCCCCAAACTGTTGTTTTCCATGCTGTTTTTGTGGCTAACTAGTGGTTAGCATGTTGCAGAATTGTAGAAGCAACCGAGGTATCTAATCCCTGCACTGATCAAGCAATGAAACACACCTGAGTGACCACAAACACCTGGAAGCCAACTTGTAAAACAACCTTAAAGCTCATTTAAACAGAGTACAGGCGAGCTCTAAAGGTTTAAGATCAGAAACCTTTATCACTTTTCTAGAAGACACACAAACTGCTAAATTGGAATAACGCTGTTAAATATGCCGACTCTGTTTTGGTTTATGGGTTTTCTTAAAGTCTAGCCCCGCCTCCGCTGCAAGAACGTATCAAAAAGAAGTGAAGCGGGTCAACCAGAGCTGGCTCCAGATGAGATTACACAGCCACCTTTAGGAAAACTTTCAAACCTGGAGCACGATACCAACCTTTAACCCATTTACCAAACACTTAAAAACACTGTCACACGTCTGTTGCTGTTTTATTACATTTATCTAACTTATTAGGGACCATAAAAACGGACAAAAGATGAACAATGAACCCAGTATACATGCACAGGGGAGGAATTGGGTTAATAAATCAGATATGTTAGACACCATGCCGCTGTTAGCTGTGTGAGAAAAAGGCTCAAGATAACACACAGCACAGCTGAATTCACTAAAGAGTCGCTGTTTTAAAGTTGATTTGATATTTCATATAAAAAGCAGGATTTTATTGGAGCAGAGCGACACGCTTTAAGCCAGCGGTTCCCAACGTGGGCTGAAGGGGGCACCAGAGACCTGATTAGATGCGCTGGTCAGAGGCGGGCCTTGTGGTCACGGCACCCAGCGTACAGATGCTGGATCATGGATGAAAAAAACTGAAGATATTGAGCAACTATGTGGCAACACGCGATAAAATAATCTGTTTTTAAAGTATGTTTTTACATAAAGGTGAAACTTTGGAGCATGCTCAGAGCGTTTTATCCCATTTCAGTCTGATTAAGCGCATACGTGTCCAACCTCAACGTCATAGAGCTTAGAGTTTGGTCAGACTTTACAACGTTAAACTGCATTTAAAATGTGCTGATGGTCCGAGTTATGATCCAGGTCCAGATTAATTTACCGTCTGGGATAAAAAGCTCTGGAATCGTACTCTCAGCTAATTTAACTCGTTACAATCTTAGATGAGCTTTTTTGGGGAATAAAAAGCTTTGGAGTTTGACTTTAATAGTTTTGTTTTCAACTTAGAATTGATGTCCAACGTTTAAATGTTCACTGTGAACCGAGTGTTGGTGAAGTTTACAGAAGCTTGGTTACATCTGCTACATATTAGCATTTCAGACACACAAAGCAGATAAACAGCTTCACCAGCACTCAGTTGTCATAAATATTTAGAATCTCAAACGCAGCTTTCCTTTAATGATTTTAGCCTCGAGTAAAACAAATTCTTCTTAATAAATGAACTTGTTCTCATCTGCACTTAAGCCACACAGAGCCAAATTAATTTGTTAAATTAGTGACACAGATCACAACAATCTTGTCCATTTTTTTCACTTTCAAACAAACACAAAAATTAAAAGTTTACTTTCTGGAACATTTTACGACACAAAGGCAAACTTAAAGCAAGGCACAACTTTTATTCACCGATTGTCAGATGCAAATACATATCAAATTAACAACTACAAAATACACAACATGGAAATTTTTTATTTTACAGTAACAACTCATTAACTGAACTAAAACTTTAATGTTTCACCATTAAAGTATCTTTCAAGTGTTTTTTTTTCAACAAATCACACGAAAGCAGACTGTCTGACATTGGGTTTTCCATTAAAATTAATCTCACACTTTGTCATTTCCCTCTATTGAAACCCTTTTAACTCCATTTGTTAACTTTGGACAGAATATCAGTCAACATGCTGTACTACATGTAGATGGACACCAGGGGGCAGCACCACACAGCAGGAGGACCCTTTTCTGTGCTCTTGGAGACAAAAGGAAACCCGATTCATGGAACGCGTTCCTGTTAACAGGCCTTATTGCTTTAAAAGCTCTGCAAGAGTTTACATTAAACTTTTATTTGAGGAAACCGCGGCCATCACACCGTTGATGAAATGCATTAAAGTGCAGAAGTAAGTGAGAGCCAATCCTGGCTAGGAACATGGCAGGATGGTCTGGGATGAGACTGAACAATGCACCCATATCAAAACAAATTAAAATTAAAAGACAATAATAGTTAGTTAACAAGTAACTCAAAATTGTGGCACAAAAACAAAAGAAAAGTACATGACAAAAGTGATTTGTAAATAACCCCTCGTGTGCAATCCTGATGCTGTAAACGCACCACGGTTGCAACCAGTGTGAAAGAGGTAAAATATTTGTGCATTTTAGGCCAGGTGTGTGTCGCTACGTTGAAGTTAGGACAGTTCTTCATGTGCAGAAAGAGATGGTCCTCTCACGTACGCTGAATCTTAAAAACTCATCCCAATTCATCATCTCTGTTCAGAATGTTTTAAAAGTTAAAAATGGGGAAAAAAAAAAAAAAGGATGTAGATATAGCCCATCAATCAGCGGTTAAAGACAGAGGTCCCGTCTGTCCTCCGCCTCCGCGGCGCTTAGCTTTTGTTGATGGTGCTGTACGACGGCTGCGAGCCCGGATCCAGGGGTTTGCTGGCAGCTTTGTCTTTCGGGTAAGGCGGTGTCGAGTCGCCGTCCACGATGGGCTCCCTTTCTTCATCCAGGTCGGATTCCTCGCAGCGCGGCAGCTGCAGGAACGTCGTGAGGCCGTGCAGGTCGGCCATCTTGTGGAAGGAGCGGAGCAGGAGGTACATCATCATCAGACCAACAAACAGGTAGACTGGAAGGAAGGCAGAGAACAGAAAAATAGGATTTTTTTTTAGTCTAATCATGACTCGAGACATAAAAAAGCCAAAGAATTACAGCTGATGAACTAAAAAGCAATTCTAACAAACCCAGTTCAGCAGAAAGGAGGACAGAAGGGCCCTCGAGTCTGCTGCCAAGGCCAAAACTAAATCTACTCAACATCTCTTACTTCCGCTCTGATTCTTGCGTTTAAAGACAAAGCAGCGAGTTTTTCTTTTCCTTTTTTTAACGTGCATTGAAGTGGCCCAAATAGCCAGGTGTTTGGGTAATAATTTGCTGCAGTTCAAGTAGGCCAACTCTCAATGGTAAACAAGGAGGGATTACAGAGGCCTCGTCTCTGGACCGCTTTGTCACAGAGTACAAGCGGTAAAGAGGAAATGCAGCGTGCACGGTTAGATTCAACAGCACCAACCAGCTCAAGTGTTTTCAGCTGGCACATTTTTAATTTTTACAGCACTTGAGTAAGTTTGATCAGCTGTTTGACTCATGTAAACATGCCCATGTGCTTCTCCAACTATGGAGCACTGGTGAAACACAGCAGCTGACAAGTTGAAGGACTTTGACTGTTCAAACTCTCAAAATATTTGCTCTCCAGCAACTTTAGACGCATGTTGGTTCTATTGAAAAGCCCTAAAACAGCAGTTCTGGCGTCTTTCATACATGAACCGACACGATCAATAACACACTGAAGGAGTTTCAGTGTAATGTGCTTCAACAAGATTTCAGATAACAGCTGTACAATGTGCTTTTTATAAAAACCAGATTAGCATATAATTCATTTGAGCATCTCAGCTGGGGAAACCCCAGTTTGTCACATTCTCATGCTGTGAGAACAACAGGCCTCATTTTGCAGTCAGTTACTAATCCTCCGCAGAATCCGCAGGGACTGTTTCAGGTTAATCTGACTCGACCCAACATGTCATGCAGCCTAAAAACAACAACAAAAAAAAGTTAAACCACCCAGTCAAACAAGAAAAGTTTAGCAGGAAGTTGCTCATATTCTACCAGCAAAGGAGGAATTTAATCACCAGCAAATCTGAGAAAACAACGTAGAAAAAAAAAATTTAAAAAATGCTGCATTCATTTAGTTTTTTTCCACAATAAACATTTGCCAGACATTCGCTGTTGAGCTCAGAGATGAGATAAGAGCCAGACTACTTTTAGACAAAAACTCATTCCAATCCCGATTGAATTAGAAGGAAAAAAAAAAAGAGCTGAAAAACAAGAGCACAACTATGAAGGGAGTCAGAGCAAACTCCAATGAAGCCACACATTTACTGTGGAAATATTTCAGCCTTTTTCTAAGTTGAAACTTTATTATTAATGTTGAGAGACATGAAATTACTCCTCCGCGTTTAACCCGTCCAGGTTGGTGCACATGCACAGGGTCACACACTCACAGACAGATGCCATGTTCACAGATGCTGGGTGGGTACGGTGCCTGGCTCAAGGGCACGGAGGTGGACTGCCACCCATCCAGCTGTCGGTTCACCAGTCTTGGAGCAGTGAGAGCGGGAATCGAACCGACGACCCACTGTGGACCGCCCGACATCGACACATTTTATACTCTTGTGCAAATCTTCTACCTTTAAGAGGAGCTTGGAACAATGCAGGCACATTTTTTTATTTAAATAAAACCACAAGAAATGTTAGTTTGGGTGAATCAAAGACAACAAAGATGCTGTTTAAATGTCAGTTTGTTTGTGGAAACTGTTAAGTCGAGCTTAACTTTGCCAGTTAACGGGACGACTCTTTGTCCCGTATACATGCACAGGAGGGGAATAGATTTATCGACTGTTTGACGCAGAGCAACATTCTGCTGCTTTTTAACCGTCTCTGTGGGAGATCGTCTTTAACTCATGAATGGTGGTTTTGTTACAAAAATCCAGATTTTCTTAGAGCAGAGCCACAGTCTGGAGATGCTTTAAGTGACTGAGCTAACGGGCTGATTTTCAGTCACAATTTCCAACACGTTTAACCGTCTGACAAAAGAAACAAAATTATGTGGATGAGAGCAGCTTTGTTGGGAATTCGGCTGTAAGTATAACCACTGACACTTTGCTGTTTACAAACAGGTGCATACTGTACTTTGTTGTGAAAAAAAAAAAGCTTAAAATGTGATCAGGACCCACAAATGCTTCAGGAAATCAAACAATATCACATCAGCTTAGGCTGAAATGGGCCACTTTCCAGAGAGCTGGCAGATAAAGTCAGTTTAATTTATGAGGAACTGACCTGTCAACCCTCACTGGCTGCTGAGAAAAAGAGAAGCGCGAGGTGCTACTCCTCACATCAGAGGTGAGAATGAAGATTACAGCTTCCACCTTCACAGCAGCAATAAAACAATTAAATCATAACCATTTCAAAACTATCATTCCTCTGGGGTTCTCAATGAAGACGACTACACATCAGCACATTAGACACGCACCAAATGATCATAAAGTCTGTGACGGATACTCTGAGGAACTTAATGTGCTGTGTTGTGCAGGCATGAGGAAACTGTGACCCTCACCACACCAGACTCGATGTGTGCCGTGCATTCAGGTCACTGCTCTGCATGCACAGATGCAGTCAGCTCCTCAGCTGCCACAAATGCACTCATTTATATTGGTCTGAAAATAAGTTTAGATGCTTTAGAGGAGAAGAACTGAGAGTAAGAACTTCTGTAGTCATGAGCTTTTACTTTCAACCTTTTGGATTTACATGATTTCTACAAGACATCAACTTTAGAGTCAACGGTTCGTACAACCATGAAGTTAGTGCTTTATGTGCTTAAATAAAGCAGCTTATAAAGCTGCCATGCTGATGACACTTGGTTTGCAAATAACTGAGGTTAAACAGATTTTTCCCTGCCTTTTGGATATAGTAGCGTTATGTGTGCAAAGTTTTGCTGGCAATTTTAAGTGGGACGTGACATAAAATTATATTCGTTTAATTTATGGGACTTTAAAACAAGCTGTGAAATGCAGTTGTAGCTGTGTTAAGTTGAGTTAAATGTGCCAACAAATAGCAATGTGAGATTTGCAAGATGACAGTCATGAGAGTGCATGTCCTGACCAACGGAGGAGGAAAATAAAGGAGGACCTACAACACGTTTCACTGAATAAGAGCGATTTCACACCAACATAGTCTGGGGGACTCGTGCGATTGGGCGGGGAATGCCAAACATTTTCACACCGCACTTGTGAAAGCAGACCAAACCGCCTGGACAACATCAAGCATAACCCTAAACCCCTTTGGGGCAGTGTCCTCCAAAACGAGCACCGACCAGGAAGGCATAAAGCACGAGGAAGAAGAAGAAAACCGGACCGAAAACCGATATCCAACCCACTTCAACCGGCTTGTTCACAACAGCCAAAATTAACGCAGTCTTGAGGCTTCTGTTTTTACTTTGGTGTTCAAACCCTATTTGCTTTTTCACAACAAGCTGCCAGTGTGAGCAGCAGGTGAGGCAGCGAGCCATCTCTGTGCATGAGCCAAATGCAGCAGCGCTGAAAAAGACGGAGGAGAGGCAGAGACTATGCCGTGCTGCAGGAATTACACAGAGCGAGGTCACTTCCTCTTCTTTTGGTTGGCTGGATAGTCTGTTTACATTTCCCTTTGTAAGCAAACCACACCAGGGTTCACTTGCAAGAGAACCGGGGCCCATGTTTTCAAGAAAACCAGAGTTGGAACGAGCTTTCACATCTGCCCAAATGAAGCGGACGATCCGAGGAAACCAACTCTGGTCCATTTAAAGAGAACCGCACAGCTCTGGTGTGAATGTGCCCTTTAACAGCTCCCACTCCACCCACTCCGCAAGTCGTTTCATGACTAGTGGAAATTTCTCCCATCAGGTTTGCACTCGTGGCTTCATAAAGCCTGACATTTATGTCTCACAATTTAAGAAAAACTTTCCTGTGAGATTCAGTCTCCACTTATTCCGTGTCTGCCGACTGGGAGCGGGGATGTAAAGCCTGTTAGTCACACTTAACCTCAGTAAACATGTGCTGATATTAGTGTCATTGTGTCCTGAACCACGATGAGACTACGCCTGCTTATCAAACATGTACCTCAGATGATAAGACTTAAAGGATTAAAGGAAAAGTGTTCAGTCACACCACCAGACTTAAATAAATCGACCTAGTCAGACACATTGAAGGAAGCACACAGCATCACTGAGCAGACTGTGTGAAAACTACAAGTCGTAATGATTCAGCTGCGAGTGGCTGAATGAGTGGATTTCAGAGTCAATTTGAAAACTTAAACAACCAAATACAGATGCAGTGGCTGGACAGATGTGTTGGGGCTGTAGGAAGTGCACTCACCCATCACAGAAACCTGATACAGGGCCCTGTTCTTCTGGCCAGGCTGCGTCGCTGGCACGAAATCCCCCAGTCCAATTGTACAGAGAGAGATAAAACAGAAGTAGATGCCGTCCAAGAATGTCCACGACACCTCCATCACGGTGAACACCGCCGCCGGTGCCACAAAGAAGCACAGCACCACCACAATCAGCAGCAACAGGAAGTGTACGAAGGTGGCCGGCCGAGGCTGCAAACCGGAGTGCTGCAGCAGGTTCACTGGAGCGAGGACCAGAGGGTACATGAGCCTCTGAACGCAGGCGGTTAGCACCAGCATGGTGAAGGGCACTCCTATCAGGGCGTAGAAGATGGAGAAAGCTTTTCCAGCATCAGACAGGGGACTGGTGTGACCGTAACCTGCAGATACGAACAGAAGACTGATGTTTCAGAGAAAGGAGAAAGTTATATTCAGCAGTTAAATACTCTAGGATGCTGTATCAGATACAATTTAACATTCAGCATTCTTTCACTGAAACAAAAGATAAGTTGAAATCTATTCTGAGAAACGTCTTAAACACATTTAACATGCTTTATTCTGATGTTCGAGACAGCCCGTGTGCAGCATAATCAGGTTCCAATGAAAGTAAAGTTGAATTCAGTTTCATTTACATAATGTCAAATCACAACAAACGTCATCTCAAAACACTTCAAAGATACAGCCCATTTCAAGCCAAATATAATGCAATTTATTTTAATTCTTACATTTATTGGTAGATACCTCACATTGGTTTCTCTTTAATGCATTAAAAAAAAGGTACAATTTGCACATCCATATAGTGCAAAATGTTGTTTAAACAAAACATTTTCAGACAGAACGTTCATAAATTCAAAGTTTAGCATGAATCTTAACCCATTTCAAACAAAACATGAACAAAATTACAGTGTAATCAAACAAAAGTTGCTTTTTTTAACTGAATAACCATCATTACACTTCATGTGATACTGGTAAAGTAAAAATGGGAAGATACCTGCTCTGTGCATCTTTCTCTCAATATATCTACAGGTTGAGAAATAGCCTGAGTAATGTGTGTGTGGGGGGGGGGGGAATTGGGCACATCATTATTAACACTGATGCACCGCTAATAGTACTCTCCATTTCACCCCTGAACTGTCCCCATTTGGTCTGCATGAATTACTGAAGGGGAACAGTGGCGCTTCATGAAGATTTCTTATTCAATTCTGGGTCAAGTCAGCTTCCATGTCAGCAGAAGTTGCTTCAGGGGGCTGTGGCTCAGGGTAGGAGAGCCATGGGTGATGCTGTGGAATCTGGACACTAATTATAGCTGAATGAGTCTCTGGGTGGGTTGCCAGGTTAGAAAGGTCTCATCTTTAAAAACCTGAGGACTCCACTCATGATGTGTTCAGGTGCAGAAACCTCAAAGATTATTTGCCATGTGTAGGAGCCGTGTAAGATATTTCACCCTCATTCGAGAGGTTTCTCTGGCTGGTGTGGATTTCAAGGCGACACTCGGGAGTTAATTTACACCCAGAGTTGAGTTCACATGAGTCACTGACCCACTGAACAACATGTGGGTCATTAGGGCCACCATTTAAGATGTTTTGGGTCACAAGCTGAGGTGCGAAAGATCTGGCAGGAGTGTCGAAATGGCTGGTTGTGGCTGATAGATCACCACCTCAATTCAGAATAGTTATACTTATAATTAACCATTCTCTGTCCAGAATGTGCCCAATGTTATCCTCAAAACAAAACGTTATCCCCAACTGCTTCCTGGAAAAGAGACGAAGCATCGAGTCCCAACCAGAGCCCTGTTTAAGCACTCAGGCCTGCCACGATCTGGAAAACTAAGAGTTTAAAAGCATCTAAGCTTTATACTGAGAGAATAAGACCAGCTGGAGACCACTTACACTAGGTTCGCCTGGTTAAAACCTATATGATCCAAAACAGTCTCCAACACATTCTATTCAATGAAATTAACATTTAGAGGAGGCGAGTCACCTTTATGGGTGATTTTTAGCTTGTCCTACAAGTGTAGTAACTATAAAGTATCATCTTCCCAATTCCTATTTGGAGTTGAGCTTCCATCCCCAGCTCTAGTAACAACAGCCTGCTAGTTAGAGTAACACGGTGCACACCTACTGGCCTCTGAGTGGGAAAACGTGCACCATTAACACTTCAATGGTGTGACAGCAACAAGATCAGGTGAGACAGAAGCTGCATTACCAGTGACCGCATCAGAAAAGCTCAAATTAACCTGATAAGCAAACGATCCAGCTGCTGTGAAATCCCAATTTATTTGGTTTGGGAGTTTTACTACATATGATCAGAAAGAAGGAGGAAACACGAAAGCCGAAAACAGAGATGAGCTGTTCATTGCTCATATGCTGGAATTAAAAAAAAAAAAAAAAGTTTAAAAACAGCAACACTTAATTTAAAAAGTTACATGCCTGCAAGTCATGAATTAGGGAAAACTACGGACTAAAAAGATAATCGATTACACTGATGCTAAGCTGGATAAAAAGTTAGAAAATGTATAGTGCCCTCTGTAATGTTTGGGACAAAAGGGCTGTTAATTCAAACAAAGTTAACTTCTACACACACAGCAGCAGCATAATCCTGAAGCTTCATGTAGAGCCAACCTTTAAGGGAAAGCAATCTTTGAGTTTAAGCGTTGGATCTGTTTTCTTCATGCAGGCACCAGAGCATGTGGCCACTTAAAAAGACCCAGATGAGAACAAGAAAAGCCTAAATATCCATCATCCGCTCTGCTTGAACTAATTCAACAGTTGAGGAACAATCAGAATGAGGAAAAAAAAAATCGAATTTACTTCTAGATCTGACCGACAGGAACTTCAACAACGGGCACGTCATGAATGAACGCATTGTGGTGGAGATGCTATCTGGTTCTGTTCCCTTCCACCGCTCAGACAAAAAGACTGGTGGTGTGTTTACCACCAGCTCGGTCATCAGACGGCTTGTGTTCTTCCTCCTGTTTGCTTTGGTTCCTGAACATCGAGTGTAAAATCCTACGGAACATTTAAGGAAGTCAGCTGCAGTATTGTGAAAGAAATGTGTGCCGCACTGCGAGCAAACAAACTCCTCCTCAACACAAAGGTCATCTCTGTTCTGCTTCATGCATGAATTTGCATTTCCTCCGTATCCATGACAGTGTGTTTTATAGCAGCATGCCTGTGAACGTACCATCTCTGCATTTTGCAATAAAAGCCTCCAGGAGCATCACAGAGTGGAACACTATCACTTTTTTTTTTCCTCCATTGTTTGGACAGATACTGGCGTTTCCTATTACTTGCATTCAGTTTCAAAGCAGAAACCTTTAAATTTAAGACAAAAAAAAGGACATTTGAATGTTTGTTTTCAATGGTAAAACACTCCTGTTTATATTTTGTTGCCATCAGTTGAGAGTATTTCTACATTTCTGTGGGAGGCATCAGATGTTCAGTAAATTTTTTGTTTGTCTAGATGTGGTGAAGTCTTTGTTTTGTTGTTGTCGTCATCTGTGTGGCTGAAACTGTCTTTCATCTAAGTTGCAAAACTGAATAAGATATTACAAAAAAAAAAAAAAAAAGAAAAAAAAAAAGGGGGGTAGGGGTTGTTTTCCTTCCTGAGACACTGTAACAGTTAACATTTCAAAGCACCCAGTTTTGCTTCAGCATCCTGTTTAAACAGGAAGTGTTTTCAGCAGAGAACAAATTCTATAATTTAACAGACACTGAACAACAAAAACAAAACCATAGAGGCCTCAAAGTCAAAAACTAAAGCAGCTGGGACGCTCTGCCAGAAAAATGTGGATTATAACCTCCAAACAGTCCGCTGGGACTGCGTGGAAGCACAGCAAACCTTCAAGACGTTTCCTTTCAGACACCGATGCAAACATCTGTAACATCTTACCGCTCAAGTTCTAAAGAAACTGGATATTTCTAGTTGAACAGAAGAGATTACTACTGAAATCAACTTGTATGCTGCTTTCCAGTGTGTGGGATGAAGGGAGAGCAGAGTTACAAACTGCTGCCCAGCTGAATACCCCCACAACTTTTTGGTCAAAAAAAAAAAAAAAAAAAACGCTCTAAAACCAGTTTAGTTCGTCTCCTTTCAGCTAATAACATGTCAATCCAACACGTTGGACGGGTGAGGAGAATGACCCGTGACATTTTATTAATATAAACTGCTCTTTCTTAGGTATTAAAGACACACGCAGTACGATTACATGCAAAGCCGAGTCGAAATACAATTAAAGCTCGACATGAACATTTAACCGGAGCGCAGTCCTTGTTCAGCATACATGCACTCACTTTATTAACTGAAGTACGTGTTAAACCACAGCGTGTGAAAATGTTCAAGACATTCTGCTGCCTCTAACTTTTTCTGTAGCAGTTCATGGTGTGCATAACTACAGCTGAATTCACAGCACAGGTGTCGTCTTTAAGGTACTTGAGGGGATTTTGTGAGATGAGGTTATAAAATCCGGATTTTATTAGAGCAGAGAAACGGTCTGAAAAACATGTGAATGAGAGCAGCTTTAATGGGAATTCGGCTGGATTAATTTACCCTTATAGCTAACTGTTTTTACAACATTAGTACAGTACTCTCCATCTATCAATATGAGGCAAGAAAAGAGGGGGAACTGCACCAGAACAGGACAGAAGAAGAAGTGTCAGGCCTAAAGAACTATCTACAGCAGATGAACAGGATCTGAAAGTGATGTCCTTAAGAAAGAGGAAAAACTCCAGCAAAGACCTGACACAGGAGCTGAGAGATGCATCTGGACCTTCAGCTGATCCATCTGCTGTTGGCCCAAGCCTCATCAGAAATGGGCTCCATGGAAGGTTGGCTGTCAAGAAGCCGTTCTTAAGGAAGGGAAACAGGGAGAAAAGGCTGAGCTGTGCCAAAGGACACAAGAAGTGGGCTGAAAATCAGTGGCAGCAGGTCTGATGGAGGGATGAATCCTCCCCAGAGCCCGGAGCTCAACATTACTGAAGCAGTGTGGGATCATGTTGGCAGAGAACGGAACAAAAGGCAGCCCACATCCAAAGAAGAGCTTTGGGATGTCCTTCAAGAAGCCTGGAGAACTATTCCTGAGACTACTTACAGAAAAGACAGAAAGCTCGCTGAGAGGGTTCAGGCTGTGTTGGAGAATAAAGGAGCTCAGAGCAGATATTCATTTTAAAGCTCGTTAAAACTGTACAAACTGTGTTTTTGTCTTATATGCTGCATTCACATTGAACAGGTTTCAGTACAGGCCCGTTTTCCTGGTAAAAAATACGAGAAAGACATGCAGCGAGGATCAAGACTTTTGCACTGAACTACATTTCAGAATTACTCAAGCATCTTTATCGCCATCATTTTCAGCAGCTCATTGATTGGAATAGCCGAATATACAGCATACATGGTCAGATGCATCTGCTAATACTGGAAAAATATGGGTTGAGTGTTGTATTGGTGCTGCTCTAATTTAAAAATAAAGACTATTTTAAGACTAATATATTTTTGCTTTGTGGAACTTTCCTTTCTGAAATGGGGTGTGGTGTGACCCACAGCTCACTTCTGAAGCAGTTTGTGGTTAAATGTGAAAGTGCAGGTGAGCATTTCCAGCCCAAACATCACTGCTGAGCGCCCTCCAGCTGGCCAGGCTGGCCCCACAAAGACCTCCGACTGCCTGCTCTCACCCAGCCGCGCAACCTCATTCTGTAAGTCTGGTTACAGTTCTGCTCACAGAGAAGCAGCAGGCATTCAGACTTTGAATTCATCACCTTCCTCTGCTCTCAGTCACCACCTCAAAATATGACTTCTAGAAATAACTACAAAAAAATCCTCTGATCAAGAAAAGAAAACATGTGCAGACAATAAGGGGCTTTCCACGGTGGATCGTTTTTGGGGATTTTTCATGCAAATTAAGTAGCAATGCAAAGTTTAGGAGACGTGTCCACCCCCCCACCCCTCCAGACTGAGCCCTCCAACGGAACAGTTTGTTTGTTTGTGACTTTAAGCCTAAAGTTCCACAGCTGAAACTTGTCTGTAATATCCAGGACACGTGGCGAGGAGACGTCCAGTTACCACTGGCGTTTTTTCCCCTCCTAAGACCAAAAACAAAGATCCAAACAGTTGACAGTCTTTGGGACGCTGTGACGTGTCATAATAAATAATTAAATAATTAAAGTGACGTCTCTATAGCTTTATCAAGGGGGTGTTTTCTGTTTTATTTTCCCTTTTCGGCTTTGCGTCCTGCGTAAAAACGCCACCGAGCGATACGTTCTCCCACAAATTTGCTTTGTACTCGGGTTCAGACTCACCTACAGTGGTGACCAGAGTGTTGGCGAAGAACATGGAGGATGCCAGGTCCCAGTTCGACGTTTCTGAGGAGTTTTTGAGGGCGGAGACGCCGTACTTGCTGGCCTTGATAACATGGACCAGAAAGCGATCGAGGGACGCGGCGTTGACGCAGCTCTGGTTCAGAAACTCTTCTCTCAGGACCTCCAATTCATGTCGTAGCTTCTCCTCCATCGGCCGCTCGATGCTGGAGAAGATCAGGGCTCCGAACAGCAGGTAGATGACATAGAAGAGAATGAAGCCGGAGAGGAGCAGCCACGATTTGCCGACAGAATGCATGTCTGGTCCCAGCTGTGGATGAACGCCGGCAGAACTGCTGAGCGCCCGCTGCTTCCCTCTCCGCGCCTCTGACTGCTTCTCTTTCCTTTCCTCTCTGTGAGGGAACTTTTTGAGGGCCGTCCTAATTGAACTTGAACCCCTCCTTGTCACTGCGTCCTCCTCCCACTGCAGGGTGTGTCCAGCTCGCAGTCCCGGAGGTGGATCCTGAAAAACCTTTCTGTCACACAGGACCTCAAGATTATGTAAAGTAACATCCAAATAAAACTCTGAGACAAGCCGTGGGACAGATCTTACAGCCTCTGCTGTGGCAGTAAATGGGTTTTAAACAAACACGACTCTTAATCTAAATGTCTCCCGGGGATAGACACTCATTTGTTTCATCTACCTGGACCGTATTTATGTAGATTAACTTTTATCTTTACTTCCTGCTAAGCAGCACGACACTTATTTTCTTGGACTCCAAAAACTGCATTTTGAATATGTAGCGTGGTGCAGAGTGAAGACTGCCTCCGCTACACATTTAATTTGTTGTATTTAAAGTAGGTAAACTTATTTATTACAGTTCGCCACACACAGCTTCTTTCACATTCACTTGTGTGTTCTCGTTCTCTAATAACATCAGCACCAACATCAAAACAAATAATTATGTATGTTACATCACTATTCAAAAACCAGTTTATACATTCAATATCAACTTATTTCTGAAATACACAGTCAGTCAATCACGCCTCCCAAACATTGTCATATTAACCAAATTAATCATTTATTTATTTCTTAAACCATGAACTAAACATGAGCAGCGCGGGCTCTTTTAGGGTCACATTTGCAGTTCTCTCCAGACCAGCGGGCGTCACTGTTGAGGAAACAAGCTGAAAAGCATATGAAGAAAGCATACACAATGCCACCTGTGGTGTCACGTCAGCAGAGGCAAGATTATGGGGGCTGGCAGAGTTAACTTCATAATGGGTGAGTGCAGGTTTCATTTACTTGTTTTCATTCTTTCACAGGATTGATTCACTTCATTGGTTTATCCGATTGCTGGCCGCCGAGCCATTATGTGTCTGGGTTTGTGTAGGTTAGCCTACTGATCATGGTTGTTAGCAGGCGATAGTTAGGTTGTGTGATGTGTGTGTGAGTGTGTATTTTTTCTATGGGTACATGCCATTGACTGTATGAGCGGTCTGTGCTCGTTTTTTTTATTTTTATTTAATTAGATTGGAGATACTAATTAATACTGAGGGGGGGCTGGTCCCGGGGAAAATTGCCAGGGCCGATTTTTTTCCCCAGTCCGACCCTGCCGCTCTGTACTTCTGTCACTGCAACCTCGCACAAATTGTAATCCTGTTAAGTAACCCCCATTCTCACTGAATGTAACTGTAATCTGAGTACATCGTTTTTGCTTGTACTGTAACGGATTACAGTTACTTTTATTTTGTATCCTTTTACCGTAACGCCGTTACATGTAATCCGTTACTCCCCAACCCTGGCTAAGCGGCTGCGGCAAAAACAGAAGAGAAGGTGGAATGTTCGTCCTTTGCAACAAGACGAACTTTGTCAAACGTTGTCCCAGTGTAACTTCATAGACGTGTCGTACAGATGTTTGTAGAGGCGCATCCTCTCGGTCACCGCGGTCTCTGCACTGTTCATTTTTTCTTTTTCTTGGTCAGCTGTTTCCGGTTGAGCGCGCGTGAAGTCAGAAAAAAAGTTGTGTGCGCGCCCTTGCGCCGCGCGAGGATTTTCTAGCTTGCGAAGGGGGGCGTGGCGGAATTTTGGGACACGTGACCGTTTGCGCCATTTGCGACCAGCTAGTATGAGCGAGGTCGCGCCGAGTAAGAATCAGCCTTTAAGATCAACTTCTATTCCGCTCCAGCTTCACGCGCGCTCGAGGTTGCTAGGCGACCAACACTAACCACTGGCCAGCCATCCTAAGTACGTTACGTTCGCTGAACAAGTAACGTTCATAAACAAAATCCCAAAGTCCAACTGGGATTATAAATGATCACATAAACATTGTCATGTTAACCAAATTAATCATGTATCTATTATAAGTTATTTATTTCTTAAACCATGAACTACATATGAGCAGCGCAGATCGACTCCTACTATTTTCCAGCTTAACGGGCGCTCGAGGTTGCTAGGCGACCAACACTAACCACTGGCCAGCCATCCTCAGTATATGACGCTGAACAAGTAACGTTTATAAGAAAAATCACACAAGGTGCTGTTTACACATACCCGGGTATTTTGATAAACGAAGACCTTTCCCTTCGTTTGTGCCTTTCGTTTATACACAAACGGAGTTTTTTCCTCCGAAAACAAAGCTAAAAAAAAAAACTCCAGCAAAAGTGGAGATTTTTTAAAAACTCTGTTTAGCGTTTGTGTGTAAACTGGTTGAAAGAGACAAAAACGAAGTTTTGGGAACGGAATGAGGAGTTGTCGTCATAGTACAGAGCCCCGCCCCTATGCGTGAAAACGCCATTCTCTCCGTCCATTGTTTATCTGGCAAGCATGGAGGTACTAGCAGCATTTCTGTTGTTGAGAGCTATACTCGCTTGTGTGATTTTGAAAATTACAGTCATACAATGTATTGAACAACAAAGACATTTTTCACGGCTTTAGCAGTTTTATAGTCCAGCGCAACGTGTAAAAGTAGCTCAGTCTCGCTATCAGTCCACACACATGAGCCTGGCGCCATATTTTCTTCTTGAAAAGGATCCGGAAGTTCTTCCTGTCAGCGGTTCTCTATTAGGCTTCTGATTGGCTTGTGTGGAATTCTCATTGTTCTAACACTGCCACCGTCAGACTTGGCGTAATTTAACAGCTCTTGATAGCGTATTTATGCGGATCAATGTAGACGTGTTTTTTTTAAAAAAAACGGGGCTGTGTGCACCTATTTTTTTTTGCAAACGAAGGTTAGAAAATATGCGTTTATCAAAATACCCGGGTATGTGTAAACAGCACCTAAGTCCAACCGGGATTATAAAATACCACATAACAGATTCACACATCAATTACACCCTTCTAACCCTGCCTTCTTACCTGCAAAGAGCAAAAGTAGGTAAACTTATTTATTACAGTTCGCTTCTTTCACATTCACGTGTGTGTTCTCGTTCTCGGAACGTATTCCCGCGAGACTTCCTTTGTCCCTGCACACACAGTGTAGCGAACGAGCCCTCTGCTGGTAGGGGTTAGACACTGCATCCCGATTGATTGATGACAATATTTTACACTAAATAATAACAACAATAAACTAATCTCCTATCTTATCAGAAAACACCCAGACTATTTTCACCACCCTGAACATGAGCTGTCCAAAATGGGAAATCAAATTAACTATCAATAATAATCACTTAGGTGTATTAAAGCTGCCGTCGGCAACTTTTTTTTAGTCATATTAGCTTGAACTGTCATGGGATTCTGGAAGTAGAATATTAAATAGGCTGTTTAGGAAAAATCCCGAATTCTGTAGCTCCCTCTGAAGCCTGTTAGCCTGGGAATTCCCATGCTGCTTTGCGCTCGATTTCATTCTCACTGCAAAGTCAGCCTGGAAACCACCGCCCTTATTTTTGCCAGAGTTTGGGAACCAATCACAGAACGGGGGGGGGGGGGCGGCAGCAAGACGATGACGACGTCTATGCGCTACACCGAAGCTTGTAGAGCGTTAATCCAACATGACAGCGGACACAACGTTACCGTTCAATGCAGCCTTAGAAAGTGTTTCGGAGTAGATTCACCCTAGGGTCATTTGAACCGTGATATCCAGCCAAGTAGCCCACCCGAAGTTTTTCCGATATTGGCTGAACATCAGCTGAGTTACCGAGTTATCCCGAATAGCTTCGTACAAGCGCTAACGGACCCTGGCAGTATCTCCAAAATTACCACACTAAAATCACATGTCATGAAACCAAACTTCTACAGTAGTACAAATATGGTCTGTACTCACAAAACGATGCATTTGGAAGTTTGTACATAGTCCAGGAGTTTATTATTATCATCAACACAAACCTGATAGCTTTTCTGCTGCTAAAGCTACGTCGACGTCACTTCTGGGAGCTGGGAGCTTCAAAGTAAGATGAGGGTTGAGCTACTACTGTAGACAACAAAGCAAGGCTGCTCAATTTCTCCATTATTAAAATAAATTCACAACTCTACAACATAAAAATTCATGTAGAATATAGCATATAGGCCTACTTTGTTGTCAATTTAAGTAGCTTAGAGCGCAAGTTTACTTTTATTTTCCATTTTTTTCTTCTTCCTCGTTGAATTTCTGTCGTCATCTGGTATAAGTGATACAATTGGCTATGAATCGCGCGCAAAGCAGCATGGGAAATACCTGACGTCATTTGATAGACATTCGTAGCGCCCAATAAACGGCTCTAGGCATTCGTAAACCACGCCTCAAATACGAGAAAATGCACACCTAGTTCCCAGACCACCATCTCATCGAGATTGTGGACGCGTCAGCCAGGCTAAAAGCCTGTAATCGTGCCTGCAAAAATCGAGCGCTCCCGGCTGTTTTTAACCAATCACGTTAGGTTTATTATTTATCTATTATCTGAGCAGAACAGTCACCAACCACGTCTTCCATGCTGAGCGTGAGTCTCCCCCCAGCTTGTGTGTGCGCACACTGGCGTGAACTCATGTGCACAACCTCGTCCACAGAGGGGGAGGGACCTGAAAGTTGTATCCGTTCGAATTTTCCTACTTTGGACTCGGAATTTTGAAAACCTGCCGACGGCAGCTTTAACCCACTGATGGCTCTATGCCACATGTAGATTTTGATTCTCGAGTCCAGTTCTGTGCGAAATTAATTAATAAACCAAGAAGTCCGACTGTTATTGCAATATTTTAAAGTGGTCTTCAGCAGAAGTTCTCCAGGCTTTCAAATTTTTTCTTTGGAGACTTTGTTACCAGCAGCCTGTTACAAAGACGCACAATTTGTTCCCATTTCTTCAGTTTCATCTGTGAAAAACAGCAAAGATAACACAGCTTGACAGACAGAAAACAGGATTTCTGCTCCAACAAGCTGAAAACTTGGCATATCTCAGCATGATGTGCAGTGTGAACTTAAAACATTTGAGGAAACTGGACAAGTGGAGGACAGAAGAAGAAGTGTGACTGTACTGTATTTACATCTGAGTCTCAACAAACTGCTGCATCTATTTTTTTGTTTTCCTGGAAATAAACAAATTGGTCTTTTTAAAATGACTTATCTATACTCTGTCACTTACCCTGTACTTCCCTACGCCCTCTGCCGCACTTTCTCTTTCTGTACTTCCCTCTATCTCTACACTGTCACCCCGGACAGAGTCTGAATAGTGGTTTCCGTAGCTTATTGTCAGCTGTAACGTTATATCCTCATTTGTAAGTCGCTTTGGGGAAAAGCGTCTGCTAAATGCATAAAAATGAACAGAAACATCTCCCTATATATTTGTTGTTCTACTTCTATTCATGCCCCAGTTTCTTTGGATCCATAAACCTGGTCCTATGTAAGATAGCCCATATACATTCAAGGTACGCAAAGTGAAATTTTTCCTTATGTTGCACTATGTTGTAATAGCATGTTTTAGTAGAATGTCAGGAGCCAGAGTGGTTTCAGCCTGGATGCTAAACAGTACCAGCAATAGAAAAATTAAACATGTAGACTGTAACATGATGTCACAAGCTGTGCGAAAGCCCCCATCAGAGCTGCTCATTACCCCCGAATATCATGGATCGGTGTTACACAAATGACCAGCAAGGATTCAAGGCCTGCAAGAGCTTACAGATGTTACATCTTACAGACCTTTCTCACAGACTTCTCACAGCTGGAAAAGCACGACTGAGTCAGTGGAGGTCCTGCTTTGGAGCATTCTAAGGTTTTACATTTCAGAACATAATAAAAAGTCTCCTGGTCCTTACTGAACCTCAGATGAACAACAACATGTCATATTAAACTGTGTCATTATTCATTTTTTACATGAACTGAGCAAAAAAGCAGAAGCAGTGTTTTAAACAGTAAGCAGCAGCCAGCTGCTGCTAATTAAATGCACTTGGTCATCAGTCAGTGTGAGCAGCTCTATAAAAGCAGAAGTTTAGTCAGTTTGGTGGTCTGGAGCATTCAGGTGTGTGTTAACACGATGCCAAGGAGGAAAGACATCAGCAATGATCTTAGAGAAGCTGTTGCTGCCCATCAACCTGGGAAGGGTTATAAGGTCATTTCCAAACTATTTGGAGTCCGTCGTTCTACAGAGAGAAAGATTATTCACAAGCTGAAAACATGCAGGACAGCTGTCAATCTTCCCAGGAGTGGACGTCCCAGCAAGGTCACCCCAAGGTCAAAAACCCAAGAGCTACATCTCAGACTCTGCAGGCCTCAGTTAGCGTGTTAAAGGTTAAAGTTCATGACAGCACAGTTAGAAAAAGACTGAACAGGTGTGGCTTGTGTGGAAGGGCTGCAGGAGAAAGCCTCTTCTCTCTAAAGAGAACATGGCAGCACAGCTTAGGTTTGCAAAGCTGCATCTGAACAAACCACAAGACTTCTGGAACAATGTCCTTTGGACAGACCAGACCAAAGTGGAGATGTTTGCTCATAATGCACAGCAGCACGTTTGGAGGAAACCAAACACAGCATATCAGCACAAACACCTCACACCAGCTGTCAAGCACGGTGGTGGAGGGCTGATGCTCTGGGCTGGCTCTGCAGCCACAGGACCTGGGCACCTTGCAGTCACTGAGTCCACCATGAACTCCTCTGGATACCAAAGTGTTCTAGAGTCAGATGTGAGGCCGTCTGTCCGACAGCTAAAGCTGGGCTGAAACTGGCTCATCAACAGGACAAAGATCCCAAACACAGCAGCAGATCTGACGATTTAGGGAAAAAATAAAGAAAGAAACAAAAAAACAGGAATTTAAAAAAGACATACATGCTTTTTCACTTGACTTTTGCTTGATAGGACACTTCACTAATAGTTCCACTCTTGACAAAAAGCATGTTTCCCAGGAGGCTCAGATGGGAATTCTTGAATCGCCTCGCTGTGTCCGGGCGCTTGTTTTCTCACACACAGGTTGCTAGGCGCAACGAAACACCCTCATCACGCTCCGTTAGTCTCTCCTGGAAGAAATCGCATATTGCAATTTGGTGCAAAGAGTGAGGTCAGGTCAGTCTGCTCCTTAGTCCATTGGCCTGTTTTCTACAACGCTCTGTTATTGCAGCGCAGCGGGCAGGCGGCTGCTCTGACTCAGCAAATAAAAAGCTTAACTCCCTCTGGACCACAAAGTGGCTCATTGATTTCAGCACTGAGAGATGTTAGTGACACTTCATACAGGATAATCACTCTCGTGTTGGCTTTTTATGATGTTAGAAACTGGAACTAGTAAGTTTCTTCAGCCTCTGAGGGAGAAAAAACTGCACACAAAACCTCAGTTGGAGTGAAATCTTAATGTTTGCTGAAAGTTCAGAGCCTGGGTTCTGTATTTATAGGCAACAATGTGTGCATTTACCATCAGAAATATCACCGATGTCAGCTGATCTAGCCGAGTTAAACCTGTCTGCACAAACATACAGGAATTATCACATGTAGTATGTCAAGAAGTTATTCTGATACAAAAATGTTCCAGTTGAAATAGTCTCAATGTGTTCTACTGTTTTTTTGTCCGCTTGCCTTTTTGCACTGATAATCAGGCTGTGTTGGTGGTTTGCCTGCAAGCTAAAAAAACTTAAACATGTGATCGGGAGACTTCCAACGACAGGAACTATTTTAGAAAGAGGAGATTCATCCATTTTGGTACATTTTTTATCTGCAATTCCATTCAATTTCTCTGCTCTGACGGCTCGTTGTTTCATCCACAGGGAATGCTTCTTGGCTGCCTCTGCAGTAGCGACATGAAGCCGGAGTAATCCTGTCGTAACCGGTTTCTTTTCTCGATGGATCCCCAGCAGGATGACAAAAGTTTTGCAGGGATATGATCTTATTTGTAAATACGTATAAGCCGCTCAGAAAACACTACTGTTGTATGAAGCTGTGGGCAATACCATTTAACATCGAAATATCAGCCTTTTTTCAGGATTTTTCCCTGATATAGTGCGTAAAATATCTAAAATTCATCCCTCATTTGACTCAGTTGTGATATGTAAAGTTATAGCATTGGACAGGTTGCAAGTTGGTTTCACTACAAAAAGGCCTAAAAAGCAATATTTGAATGAGGATTAGACAAGAGTAGGAGTTCTAATATCTACTGAATTGTGGATATATTTTCTGGAGGACTGTTACTTGTAATCCATCCCTCGCCACTAGTTTTGGGATTTAAATAAGTATCATTCCATTTAATTCTGTGGTGTTATCATGTATTACGGACATGCACATTCCCGTGTTTGTCTGGTAGGAGGGGCTTAAAACACAGAGAGCTGCAGGAAATGGGTCTGTATTTTCAAATTATGGCATTTTTCCTTCATTAACAGACTTCTGACATAGAATAGACTTCATCTATTCATTGGACATGTCACTAAAATACAAAATTAGATCTAGAGTTTGCTGCAGAAAGTCAAAACAATCCAACCAGTGAAGGGGTATTTTATAACACCAACAATTATTCTTACAAACGTTATTAGAAGTGAAACACACAGAAATGACGCTTTGGATCATTTTGGAATGATTTCAGGCAGCAAAGAAGATATTTAAATGTTTTTCAACTCATTCCCACCTCAGTTAAACCGCTGTGTGAAATAAACAAAAGAGTTAGTAGTAAATGTCATGAGGAAACACGAGTCAACACGCAGTATCATTTTATTACATCAGTCACCAAGGCGACAACTCCTCATTTGAACAGATCGGAAAATATTCATCTTTTTCAGGAATTTGAAGTTTGTACAAATGGCACACATGATTGCTTCTGAACTTCATCACAAATGATTAAGGTGATGAGAGAAATATGCAACATAGAGAGAAATAAACATACATCTGCATGTCAAAACTAAAAACACAGTGCATCGTTGACTTTAGATAGAAATTTCTCCTGTGAAATCTTGCTTTCGTCGGCAGCTAGATTCAAGTTTTGCTCCCAGAGTGGACTCGATCACAGGACACGGGGAGCAAAAAAAACATCACATGCTATTCTTTGAGTCCACTTCGATATGTGTGCGAACCAAACATTGAGTGTGTTTGTGTTTACTTCTGTAACCTGGTGAACATTGGCACTTTCACTGGTGTTTCTCTTGGTACTAAGTGGAAGACAAACTCGTTTCTCTGAGCAATCACAAATCTGCTCCCGTCTCCTGACCTTTCTGAGGCAAATAACGCCTTGAAAGCACATGCAACACTTGATAAAATGTAAATAACAAACAAGAAATCATCCCATCTATGCTCCTACCTCGGCGCTGAGTGCCATATGTGGAAAAGAAAGCTTAACTTTGCTCTTCAGCCTGATCATCTGATTTCTTCTATGAGAGGTGTATTAATCCAACTCATGTTCAATGATTCATAGAGTTACTGGAGTCTAATGCTGCACTGAGGGATATTCAAGAACAGGGAAAAGCTGTTTCAGCATGTTTGCATAAAGATTACCAGCTGCCACAGAGGCTCAAGCCACCATGTTAATAAAGTGAGAGCCAAAAAAACAAAAGAATTGCTTCTTCCTTCTTTCTAAACTCAAGCTTTATGTAATGTTCACACTGCTTGTAATAAATGACTTATTCAGTACAAATGTGTTTAAAAATATCTTTTCAAACACCAAATTCTGCCGATTTGAGTGAATGTTAATCCAATTTGCCTCATTTGAGACAATTCTGTCTCAAAAAAGTTGGGACACAAAGGTAAATAAACCCAGAATACAACGATTTGCATCGTGCGAACCCTAAAATTGATGGAAAATTATACACACACAACATATATAGTGAAAAATTTTACAGCAAAAATGTATACTCTTTATTTGATGCCGTCAGGATGTTTCAGAAAAGTTGTGTAATGCTAAAAAAAAAAAAAGGTGTTAAATCTAACAGCTCATTAGCAAAAAGATAGCAACATAAGTGCGTAACGGGTCTTTGAGGAGATGGGGCGAAGGTCGCTGCTCTCACATAACGTCTCTTAATGAAAGACTTTAAGCAAAGACTTTGAAGACTTCCGCATGTATGATACATGAGAAGTTTCAAGGATTCAGTAAGTGTCTACACAAAGGACGAGGTTGAAACTCTGTGTGTGTGAACATCAGACTCCCAGACATCCCTGCATTAACCCATAACAACCCGGACCCATTTCTCCTTAAATGAAAATTAAGGGGGTCATAACACAGACTAAATAGACCACATAGAACACATTTCTGACATTTCTTTCATAATACCACCCCCCACTGTCAGAGATCTGTAACCTGTATCCAGGTTCTTAACATTGGGCGTTAAGAACCTGGATAATTTCTCCATCAAGGAAAATTATGGGGGACATAAAACAGACTATATAGAACACATTTCTAACATTTTTCTCAAAATAACACTCCCTAGTGTCAAAGATGTGTCAATGGTTGTTAAATGGTTTAAATGGTTTGAATCTTTCCTTTAGCAACCAAAAACAAGCGATTTAAATTTAGCTAGCTCTGCCCGTAGTGGTAACCGGGCACACAGACATCTTGGAAATGTTATTATGGGAAGACTAAATCACTTAACCTGTCACATGACCCACCAGGATGTTAACTATGGGTCACACTGGCAATTCAAGAGTGGAAATCAAGGATAAAGTTTTTCATGGAATTTTCCAGAACATTTAAAGGGCGTGTGCCACCTGTGTCACGGTGGGTTCTTATGGGTTGAAATCAAACATGGTTCTGTGGTGGAAATCAACGCGCAGGATCACAAACACCTCGGACACCATTTGATTCTCTGAGGAGGAAAATCTCAAGCAAAAAAAACGTGATAAGACACATTTCCAATTACTGCTCTGACGAGAATAAACTGGGATGCACAGTGTCACCAGCAGGTGGCGGCACAGCCAAGTTGTTCGCTGCTGTAATTCAGTAGAAGAAGTAGCTATCCTAACCTGCAGCAAACATGGTGGTGGATCTCCACAGTTCTTATATATTTTATACGTTATCTTTGTACTAATTTCATTTCAATGATTTGAAAATATTTGCATTATGTCCTTATTTACACTTTACAAAGCATCCCAACTTTTTTACAAGCGAAACAATAGAAAAGAGCTACCAAGCCTGGCTGAGCCACAACCACCCACGTCAACAGATAATCGGTTAGTTAGAAGGCATGCTGACCCTTCAAAATCATGAATGTTTGAAGAATACTTTGTTGTTTATTTGTTTTATTTTAGTTCATTCCCTGCAATTTCTGAAAAAATCAGCAGCTCCACCTCAGAATAATTATTCCATTTAAGAGAAACTCAAATGTTCTCATATCATAAAAACAGGAAGGAAAATACCAGGACGGCTTAACTCTTCCTTCAACATGGTGGCGAGTACCTTGGAACTACAAGACGTCATGCTCAAAACAATCTAAAGACAGTATGTGAGGGTTGAAAAGAAAACTCAAGATGGTGGAGAACAAGGTGGTGAACACATGAAATGGAAAAGCTTCATTTTCATGGCCCACGTCGTCTAACCGGCTCAGGTTCACATAACCACAGAGTGTGCAAAGAGCTGAAAAGTCAGTCAAGTGTTTGACCAGCAGATTGTACACGTGTTGTCAATCCAGAGTGTTCAGAAACCTGCAGAGCTCCAGGTGATCAGCAGCCAAAGCAGAGCTTTACTCCATGATGTTTCGGTTGCAGTCGTATGACAGCCGTCGCTTAGTCGCAGCGCTTTGAGCGTGCTGATTGGTTGAGGTGAGGCCGGGGGAGAGACGGCGGTTGGTTGCCAAGGAAGCCGGTCTGTTCGCCTGCAAAGACCACCATACAAAGATGCATCAAAATGGTTTAGTCAAATATTTTTTACATTTTTTGGATTAATTGATCATTAACTGATTAATAAAAAACTTATTATGTGATATTGGCATTTCAATTCAATTCAAATTCAATTCAAAAATACTTTATTTATCCCAGAGGGAAATTAAATGTTGATGTAGCTCAATTAATTTAATTAGGGCTGAAACTATTCTTTGAGTAACTTGACTATAACACATCCTGGATGGAAATCATTTGCTTTGTTGGGTCGTTTAATTCACATAAATGTGTTCTGCTCAGTGATTCCCCCCGTTTCACACGGACCGTTATTACTGTCACACAACGTGCTGCGTTTGTGGCGAGCTTGATTTGATGGCGTGATGGAGGAAAGTGGAGAAAACATTGAGGAGCAAAATCATACAAAAAGAGGCCATACTGAACAGTGTGTCCATTGTAAAACCAACTTAGCTCAACACAACAGCAAAATGTCGATGCTCCAGCAGCCGGTTCGCATGTCGAGTCCACTGAGCGGAACAAACATGAGGGAACATTTCCCGTTTGCATTTTAATGGAAATCAGTCGGCCTGTTAGCTGAGAAGGACGCTAGCAGAGAACAGAAGTCAGCTGAGGCTCGGGCTGAGTCACGGCTTCAGTTTTGATTTGTATTTTTTCAGAAAAGGCAACTTGTGTTTGAAAAAATAAGCCTAATTTCTGTTGTAACGTCACCAGAACTACCCGGATCTACTTTTAAAAAACACTCTGCTTTGGCCCTTAAATGCTCTGCTTGGTTTAAACCAAGGACGCCTGTCCTTTGTTCTCCTTTTAAACAGTAATCACTGCAAAAGGTTTTTCTTACCCCTTTAATCCATTAATAAATGGGATAAATAATTGTTTGCTGTAGCCCTATTTTTAATCTAAACATCTAAATTAGCATTGTATATACATATCCCTCCACTTATAATTAAAAGTAGTTATTTCTTAATATTCAAATTTATTCTCAATGCCTCACGTTGCTTTTTATCAGTAAACTCAGCATTCACATGAACATTAACACCAGTGTAATTAATCAAAATAAGGCCTTATACTGTAACCCATTTTTATTATATTGCATATAAAAAGAATGACATTAAAGTACAAAAAATCTTGAGTTGATACCAAAGAACGAGGGTGTCACAAATGATAATAGCACAGTAAATATATAGTGAACATTTTACTGAATAAGTAAAGAAAAGACTGATTTATTATCCAGACAGCGTGGTATTCATGAACCTGTGGAGAATAGTAAACCGAACATCTGGATGCTTTGCATGTGGTTCTCTGAAAAGAGAGCAGACCTCTCGGTCAGTCGATTTATCAACTACTGTGAAGTGTGAGCATTTTGCATATCAAAGCGGTCACACCACTCGAATGAAGCAGCAACAGGTTTCAAAGCCATCAGTCAACCAGCACTATCAGTTAGCTTTTCAAGCCGTTAGATCTTTGACTAAATTCATTTCAACAACCCTGAAGCCTCTGAAACGTGTGAAAAGAGGCGGAAAGCCTTTGCTGTAAGTCTGGATTTGAATGCATTTTCCAGGAGATGAACAACGAGACGTGTCAACACGACGCAGTGAGGCGTGCAGGTATTCCCGTGTTTGCATGTGTGAAGGGTTGCGGTCTTTTACTCACAGTATGCGGCTGCTCCAGGTGTAAAGTCCTCAGCAGCAGGTCACGGGACACGCCGTTGGCTCTCTTGTATCTCTGGCCAATCATTTTGTTCAAGTCATGGAAACCGTCCAGGAGCCTGCAGAGCCACAAATAACACAGAGGAAACAGAGTTCAAAGCAGAGTTATTCAAAGTACGATTGTTTGTATTCTAATTCATACTAATCTAGCTAAAAATGCAGCATTTAAGCAGGTTTTTGACAAGCTTAAAAAAGGTTAATATGCCATGATATATTCTTCATCACATCCATAACAAAACTTCATGTTTAAAGATGATTTACTGAACATTGAAAGGTTTTTAAATGAGGAACGTTCGTGAATATTAATCAGACTCTTTAATTTTATATATAAGTCTCTGGACAACAGAGGTTATTACTGAGAAATTCAGTTAAATTCTGTGTTTGAACTTCTCATTAATCACTTTGCTTATAGTAACAGTAACTCCAACAAGCAACATTTCTAATATATCCTTATTGCAACTTGCAGTTCATCACATAAACCACTCGGTGGCGACATCGTGTCTCATGTATTGAGAAAGAATCAACATTATACCCCACAAAACTCACATAATAACTGTCATTAGTCATCTATATTGAATTACATGCCTCTATCAGTAGTAAAACACTCTTCTGATGCACATTTAGAGATGCTGCAATGAAAATAATGAAATTCTGTGACTCTGCTGGCAGGCCAAGACACTGAAAACACAACTCAGTAGGACGAAAAGTATTTTAAGAAGCCACAAAAGAAAAAGATACACGTGGCTTTTTTAAAATCTTATAACTTATACTTAGAGTATTCAGAAGATCTTAAAGAAGCAGATTATTTTTTTAAAATGACATATTTTCTACAATTTTTGTGGGAAGAAACATCCATTTGTGAAATATCATGTACTCTTTGGGAGCTAAAAGAATATTTCAGATGACTTGATAGATAAATACAAACATTTATGGAAAGAGTTACATTCGTGTGCTTAGGATTCAGGTTTAATGTTGTAGATTTAGCTTTCACCTTGTTAGCTTATGTCTAAAGCATCAGCATGAATAAGTACAGACCAACATCCATCCATCCAGATCAAAATCATCTCTTACATGATCTTTACCAAGGTTTACGCTTGACTGAATTTATCTCGAGGAATCGCTGCTGCACAACAGCAGGTTAGCTTGCTGTCACGCTGTCTTCGTGTCATGTGAGTTGTACAGTAAATGTGAGCCTCAGACAGGAACATATTCCCCGTGTCATTGTCCCAGAGCTGATTACAAGCACTTCAAGAAGGATAATTTTCCCTGCTGTCCGACAGCTCCTGTTACAAATTGGAGGAATGTGTCCATACAGGCAGTAAACTATACCGCAGATCGATTGGTTTACAGTAAATCAGCAAACCTACCCCTGATCCTGGCTGGTTCTGCCCCTTAGGAGTTGCGTTAGGGTGGGAACAGCTACAAGGTCACAGGAGTCACTTGAGGATGGATCAGGGAGTGAGGGAAAGGCTTCAGCAAAGACTGACGCCTGCAGGGTAGAAAAACACAATGCAGCACCATTAAAAAATGCATCCTTTATCAATTAAAATAAAGTAAATACTTGATGACACCATAAGCGTATGAAACATTTAATTTAAAGAGAGCTTTCCCCCCCTGACTCTCCTCCACTGCAGCTTTGGGCAGAGCTCGAGTTTCATCTGCATCTTTGCGCTGTGCATAATATCCCATGGGGGACACTCCCTGCAGCGTTGGCTTCATCTTTCATTTTTTATTTTAAAAAACAGCTCTCAGAGCTTTGACCGGTCCAATGTGAGTTATCCTGCTGTACTAAATACTGATTCATTTCAATTCTAAAAACTTAGTAACCCACACCACAGGGCTATGAAGAGATGAGTCATGCCACCAGGATAATGTCGGTGGAAACTGGAATAAAAAGGACTCACCCCGATTATTTCCCTAAAGAAGTAGTGCTGTCACTTTTTCCACTAAGTTTGAACATGTGTTGGAACATGGGGAAACTTTTAACATCAGCGACCCTTGTTGAATGTAAAACACATAGTCTGCAAGTGCTTTAGACAATTTATACAATATAACAACTAGTGCATCAGACTGCAGTCCGCCTTGGGATTCAGTATCAGCATGACCAAATGTGTGCTATGGTAACCTCTCAGCAAATAAAGCTAATGTTGCGTTTGCTACATTTCTACAAAACAAAACAAAACAACAACAAATGATCAAAACTGACCAAAGGACAATCCATCCATCCATTATCTCCCATTTAAATAAGGTTAGGTTGAGGAGAAAACAGTTTCAGAAGGGAAATCCAGAGATCCCTTGTACAATAACAAGATTTATTTGTAAAGATATGTAGATTATCTGTATTGTTTTGGGATTCAGGAAATTATGATGGAATTGGAGCCAAGTCACAGCAAAACGTCCTCACGTGCCTGGCACTTCAGACCGGATTAAAACCATTCACCTGAACTAAAATAAGAAATAAACTGCCTGAATGGGTCTAAATACACAGAGCATGAGCACAATATAGTGACAAGTCAGTCATGACACTGACTGACACTCAGGTCCAGCAGACTGAGCCCTCGCTGCCTGAATTCCTCCAGATGTTTTATTCATCTGCATGGTTGGTTTATCAATCATTCTGCATAGATGTCCACATTCATCTATTTCTCAACCACATGAACTGCAGGGGCCTGAATAACCACACGAATAACTCCTGAATGTGACAGATAACGGGAGTAAAGAACATCAAGCAGTTCATCCTATGTTAGAGGACGTAGTAAAAGAAGTTCTGGAGATGCTTTCCTCAACATTAGGAGAATTCATCCGCTCTCATCTTGGATTCCACCAGTTAAACAGACTTTGAAGCAACACTACAGAAGTTTGTGAACCATAGAAAGATGGCACTTCTGACTTGGTTTGAAGCAAACTGACTTTTGTTTTCACATTCCTCGGCCTGAAACTGCCCAAACGCGCCCTGAGGACTGAGATGCAACTTTGGTATTTTTGCCTATTGGTCGCTTGACATTTTTATGGGCTTTTGATGGCGTCTTTGTGGCCTTTTTTCAACATGACAATAAATTCACGTGCATGGCTGTAAATGAGCAGGGCGGAGATTTGTTTTTTATAACAGTGGTGTTACATCACACAACCATAGGGGGAGCCAAAGAGCAACACAAATTCAACACTAATGCAACACTTTTCCCATTTTTTTCATCTTGACTTTGTTCAAGTGCTGTCTTGTGGATGTCCAAGTTCTGTATCCTGGTTTAACTTTTTACCTTATCTACGGCAGCTTAGTTAACCTTACTTCCTGTTATACATGTTGTAGTAATTCCCCCCCTCCCCCCTATACTGTTAAGTTTAGTCTGGCCCTAATTACCACACCTGTGTTGCTGTAATCATTAGCTCACTTATAATAAAATTCTTTGTTTTTCTTTGTTCAGCACCAGATTCTTGTCTTTGTTTTGCTGTCTTATGCCAAGTATGTTTTCTTTTGAGCACCTGAATGGATTTTTAAAACAACTTTCTGCTACTGTAGTAGTTTTAATTAGTTCATTCATTATTATTTTCCTCCTCTGCTTAACTTTAGCTTGTCAGTCTGCGTTTGGGCCCTCTACAACACACACTTGTGACGCTATATGAGTAAAGACGTACTGTTTGTTCATGAGCAAATTATTTATCAAAAATTATGTTCAGTCTAAATTAATACAATGTTGACTTAATTTTTTTTTGGTTGATATATCAGCTTCTTTAAATGTTCTTTCAACTAAATGTGACTCCTATGTAAGGAATGGCAGCTCTTCCTGTACAGAGTGGTTGGATGGACTGAATCTGCCGTCCCCTCAACTCATCTCAGCATACTGATTAGTGTGTTCCCACCTTTTAAATGGTATTAGCGGACCTGCTGCAGTTTATTACGTACAGTTTATGCGTTATTTTGTTGCTGTGTGTCAAAACACAAGGCACTCCTCTGTTTGCAGTATCTTTACCTTTTTTAAAACCGAGTTTACCTGCTGATTTCACATCTAATCATCATCAGAACTTTCTATCTCATGGGGGTCCGAATGATCTGTTTTTATTCATAAAAATGAGTGGTGCCGTGTCTGTTTGTAAAAGTGAAGACATCTCTGTTGCTATCGATACTGTTCATCCATTAAAACATGCTAATCATTAAAAAATTTTTTACAACCCTAGTTGCAGTCACAAGAAAATAAAAAATAGATGAAAAACTTGATGGAGTAAATGAACCGATCTGAAAAGGATGCAGAGGCCACTTCACATTGACCAACAGCTAACAAGGCGTACCAGACTGTGATTGGTGGAGAGTCCGTCTCTCCTTGCCTCCACAGCGCTGGTCGGCCACCACTGCTCCACATCTCGACCGGCATCGTCCTGAGGAAAAGCCGTCCAGCTGTTGTCCGACTGGTCGAAGGAGCCGTCCGTCCAGCCCGGCCTGCAATGGGTCGACTCCCCTGTGACGATGGGATTTCCGAGTGCTGTTTTCAGACACACAAGCACACACACAGGGTTGTTCTACTTATAGTTGCTGATATTTAAAGGAGTCTTTGAGTTATTTTTGGGTCCTGTCACAATAAAACTATGAAATCATTTTGAGAAACGGTTCAGAAGAAGCTTAAAAGCAGCTGCGCTTTGTGACCAATACCTTTTAAGTGCGATGAAGTTAATCACAAATGTCATGCAGGTAAATGAGCTCCACAAACTCAACAATAGAGCATCTAAATCGGTATTAGATTTTTGTTAATATAATAAAGTAACTTTCTTTTCAGCAATACTGCTTGACAGTTCTAGTTATCACGGTCTCATCTCCTTGTCTTTTCTGTCTATGAGTGTTTCCTGCTGCTGTTTAAAAACGAGCTGCTGTATGAGACGCTGCAGGAGTCTTAGTGTTCGCACGCTTGACTTTAATCACCCTTCGCTGCAAGAAAAGCTCTCAGTGGAGATTGGATTTCCCTTTGATTCCTGCTGCCCGACATGGCTCCATGGCCCAGACGCTGCCTGATGAATCAATGTGACACGTCCCTTGCATTTGTGTTTGTGTGAATGTCTCCCTCTCCCATTGCCCCATAACCTGAGGCTAACGGGAGCGTAAAGTCCTCAGGCCTGTTTTCCTCCTCCCTCTCCATCAACCTAACTCTGAAAGATTAATACCGTGCAGTGAGAGGGTGTGATGGGTGAGGAATCCAGGTCAGGGCAGACTAGAGCACCATGGTGCTTACAAAGAGAAGAAACAACTCCACATATTCATTACAAGATAAGCAGCAATTGGTCTAAATGTTTTATTTTATATACTCGCTTAATCCGATTCAGGCAGCTGTCATTGAGCGAGAGGCGGGGTACATCCTGGACGGGTTGCTAGTTCAACTTTATATCTTTGTTCATGAAAACAAAAAGGTTGAAGGTCCCTTACTTGTATTTAATAAATAAATACTGTGCCTGCAGTTTTACATCTTTCCAACTCTTAACATCCATTCAGCTGCAGCTATTTTTTTTCTAAATGTACAAATTCACATATTCAAGGAAACTTTTAAAGGCTATGCCGATAATATATCAAATCTATCGGTAAGGACATCACTTTCAGATCCTGTTAATCTGCTTTAGATTGTTTTTTAGGCCTGACACTTCTTCTTTTGTCCTCCACTTGTCCAGTTTCTTCAAATGTTTTAAGGACACACTGCACACCATGCTGAGATATGCCAAGTTTTCAGCTAACAGCTCTTTGGGAATCACCTTGTTGCTGCAGAAATCCTGTTTTCTGTCTGTCAGACTGTGTTATCTTTGCTGTTTTTCATAGATACAACTTAAGAAATGGGAACAAATGATGTGTCCTTGTGACAGGCTGCTAAAAACAAAGTGTCACCAGATAAGATTGTTGTTTTTTTTGGGACACCCTCCTTGAGTCTGGTTGTATCAGTGGATTCTTCCTGCTAAAAGGGAGTTTTTTTCTTCCCACTATCACCTTGTGCATCCAGGATTGGATCGAAGAGAAGTTTCAATGCAAGCTGTTGGTTCCCTTAGCTAGAACTGGATTAATTTGGAATTTAATTAAATGGATTTTATTGGATTATGATTGTATAACAAAGACTTGGATTTTAATTGGCTTGAATTGGACTTTAGATGATATTTGTTATATATAAAACTAAACTGAATTGAATTGAATATGATTGAATTGGTTCTGCATATAACGTCTGTTATATGCAGAAACAACACTGGTCCATTAGGTGCCTTATGCTTGAATTATTCATAGGTTAGTGTTAAGTGGGTTATCACACAAAAACACATTCTCTGGATATGGTCAGGTACAAGGACCGGACTGATAAGGAGTAAAAAAAAAAAGCAACTAATGTCTGAAGAAAAACTTTGAAAGACCTTCAGAAACCCTGGAGAACGATTATTCAAGAATGCTTCAAAAGAATACCAGAAGGTTTAGATCCTTGAAAGCAAAATATAAAGACATGAGGGCTCCATCAGGACTTTTGCACAGCATTGAAAGGATGTTTTGAAAGTCGGTGAGGTTATTATAAAATGATTAGATTAGTGGCAGCTATGAAGCTTCATAAAATTATCAGCAAAAATGTTTAGATAAAGTTTTCACAAGTTAAAAAAATATTAATTTCTTGCAGCTCAGTGGCGAGGACAACGACAAAAATTTAAATCTAAATGACACAAAGACACAAAATGAATTCTGACAACTGGGTAGCACATTCTGCTAATCAACCACCACCTACAAATATTAAGTAACACTGTAAGACAAAAACAAAAAATCGTTTGAACCACAGCTTAAACTCGTTTGACCCCATGGTGGAAACTGGGCTTAAGTGACTTATGTGATTAGCTAAACGGAGCAGAATGAGGGATCATAATGACTGATTAACACTGGCTGTTGGATAAAAACACAAAGGAACTCAAAGATCTCACACATACCCATGTGTTTCTATAACATGAATATGTCGATTCCCCATTACAACACATTATCAAGTCAGTCATTCATTTCACTTTGTTGATTAAAGCTCAGTGAATCAATCAGTCTTATTTCATGAGCATAAAAATGGATCAGTTTAACCACAATCTGATGACAGATCTGATTAAACCCATGGTTTAAACTTATACATGATAAATACCTATTAACAAATATCTACATATGAATAACTGGAACTTTTCGGAAAGAGACAAAGATAATAATATGCTTTCTGGTTTCTGTTTGTAGTCCAAGTGTTGAGCAGTTTGATCTGAGCTAGCTGAGCTAGCTGTGGTTGTATGCAGGCAGAGCAGTGTATGAACATGCTGATTAACGTCAGATTAACGACATTCATATTTTCTGTAAATTTTGATGTGGAGAAGGCTGTTTTTAAGTGCTGCTAACTCTTGTGATATTAGAATGCTACATGTTGGCTGTATGGTTTTCCATCTGCTGCTCAAGTATGCCTGAGCTAAGCTAAGGTAGTGCTGTGAAGACCAGGCATTGTAAGGTCAATGTTTGTTTTTTTGTTGTTTGTTTTAAAATCACTGAATAAGGTAGGCCTATCAGTGGGGAAAAAACTTCCATTTCTGGGCCTTAGTTTTTCCACAGCTCAGGTAAGCTAGCTGCAAGCTGCTAGCTCTCTAGCAACGTCAAAGCTACGCTACAGTCTGGAAATGCCTGAGTTAATGATCATTTAAATCATAAAAAGTGAGAAATAAATGTGAATTTGTTAATTTTGGGACTGTGTGAACTTGAACCAGTTCATGTACAGATAAAAAAAAGGCAGATCTCTTAAGCCCAAGTACAATTTCAAAGTCACAGGCTATCAACTGGCAACTAAGCAGCTTTAAAAACATTTTCTTGGTTCAAACAATGACCAGCAGAGAGAGCACAGATTCTTGGCCCAGTTATTTTTAATCCATTCAGACCAAAGCCTTTTTCCGGAAAACCTAAAACTTTTTATTTCTCATTCTCTGAAGGAACTAGAGACATTAAGTAGAAAAAACAACAACAAACATTTGAAAGGTTAAACCTTCAGCTCTTACTGTAAATGACTAACTTTGCATTTGCCTTGTGTTGATTAAGTTTTTAAAGAGCTAAAATAGTTTTTGTTTCTTGAAAATGCTGCAACGTGCAACTCATTTCAGACTTTTAAAGTAAAACGACTTCAAAATGAGTAAACTATGTCCCAATATCTACGCTGGAGACTCCAAACACTTGTTTTTATTCCCTTATTATCTGATGCAAAGTCATCAGATGATCACTGAGAGGTTGGAATATAGTATGGCTAAGAACATTTCCCCAACACATCTTTCTGTACAGTTTAAAAGTTGTGGTTTTAAATTTTCTGACCATTCAGGACGTTTTCTTTCTAATCATTTCTATTCTGTCTTGGAAAAGATAGATAACATTACTTAGATAATTCCTTACAACGCACATCAAGTGTCTTTTATTTGCAATTTTTGCTTTTTTAGGTAAAAATTGGATGGTTAAGGCAGTTAATGTGCAGAATGATTTGAAAAGCTCTAACAACGTTAACACATGAAGATAATGTAAGTGTTATTAGATCTTCATATTATGCTTTATTTTAGTAAAAGAAACACGCATAAAACAGCCATAAAGAAGCACTTCTGTGGTTCTCTGGGAAACTGACCTTCTTTACCTGCATTCCTGAAAGTGCACAAAAGGTTCAGAATGCTTTAATAATCTGAGCGAGCACTGACGTTCACATTCTGTAGATTCCAGCACAACAACACAGAGACTGCTGATGTTTTTCATGCCACCACAACTATACACGTACGCTAGCTTCCGCAGAGTTTTTCGGCTCGGAAAGCCTTTTTTCGTTTCAGCTTAGTGCACTTTGATCAAAACATCTCCTACAAGTCTGCGGGAAACTGAAAAGGCAGACTTATTTAGCATCCTAAAGATAAAAGGAGGCACTAAAAGAGGAAGGGACGGCTGGCTGCTAAACACAGAAAGAGACAGAGAACGACAAACTGGAAACCATGAGACTTACCAATACTCTCTCTGCTCCCACAAGGCACTGAAGCAGACATGTTAACCCCCTCGCTCCAGGCCGGCTCTCCCTCCGCCTGCATGAACACTCCAAACTCATCCTCCTCCTCCTCCTCCTCCTCCTTCCTCGTGTCCTCAGTGGCCACGTTGAAGCCACTCTCCACGTCGGTCTGCTCCTCCGGCTCTCTCCTGTGCCCCCTTTTCTCTTTCTGGTCTCCTCCGTCTCCGGCTGCTCCGCTGACCACCACCTCCTCCTCCTCCTCCTCTTTCTCCTCCTCCCCTTTTACACAGGGAAGGCTGGTTGCCATGGGTGCCAGGAGGGGCAGAGAAGGGGTAGGATTAGCCTGGTGGGCTGCCACGGAGGTGGGGGGATCAGCACAGGCAATGTTTTTGACGCTGGACTCTCCGTTTGATTCAACACCGGTGCTGGTTGCTTGCCCGGAGGTGTCTCCGTCCTCTTTAATCCATCCGTCTTCAGACTCCTGTGACTGGAACCTCCAGTCATCTTTTGAAGCACAGTTTCTCTTTACTTCTGTAAAACCCTCCTTCTCTAAGGCATCCCATTTCTCACCATCCAGCTTGTTGCAGGTGCGGATCTCCTCTTCCTCCTGGTTCACAACCCTTTTTTCTGACTCTGAGGCGTGAGCAATTCTCTGTCTGAGAGGCGATGATAAAACTATTTTCTCCTCCATTTTGCTATTTTCCTCATTTTCAAAGACAAACCGAGGTTCTCCATTTTTGTTTAAATGCTCAGTCACAGTGTTGTTTTCGTCCGCAGCAAAGTTTGCTTCTTGGGGCTGGAATTCGCTAACATCCAGTTCTTCTTTACCTATGAACCCAAGATCTGCTTGTAGCCCCAGCTCATAAACTTGAAAAAGGTTTTGGTCGCTTTCATGTGCTGTCCGGACACAGAAAGTCTCGAGGCCGTCCTCTACGGGAACAAAGGACGTGTCGGTTCTGGTAACAGATCCTGCTTTGCTAATGGAGGTAAACTCCATCTCCTTCTCTGATTCTTGATTTGTTTCAACATTATCAGAAAAGCTATTTGCACCAGCGGTTCCTTCTTCACAAGGTTCAAGCTCCAGGTTTTCGTCATTAACACCGTGGTTATGTGTCGATTTAAAGTCACCAATCACCATGGAATCCTTGCTGTCCCCATGTTTCTTCATAGCAGCACGGTTTGTATCCTCGTCCATCTCTGCACGGTCATCTTGGCTGGGAGAAATCTGTCTCCTCAGCCCCTCGTTTCTCTTGGTTTCTCCGTTAACATCGCAGCTGCGGGACTCTCCGTAACATTCGAGGTCAGCCAAATGCGAGTTACAGAGGCCTCCCTTCTCCTCCTCGTCCTCCTCATTCTTTCGCCTCTCCTTCCTCAGTCGGTTCGGAACTCCTCTCCCCGGACTTTGGCTTTGATCCTGGCTCTCCCTCCTGTGCGACCTGCGTCCACAGTGATTGCAGTTTTTAGGTGAAACATTGTGGCAGCATTTGACTCTCCTGCTGTCCTGCAGCTTCCTGTCCGGGCCTCCTTTGTCTTGCTCTTCCTGCTTTTCTTCCGCAGCGAATTCACCCGCGGGATCCTCCCAGCTCCTCTGCTGCCTCCCACTGCCCACGCCTGCTCTCTCCCAGCCCGCTGCTTTGCCGGACTTCCTCCATCTCCGGCCTGAACGCACTCTAACCTGGTTTGTTCCCGTCTGTGCGGGCGGAGCCGGCACACTGTCCCTCCTCCGCGCTGGTGTGTCTCTGCCTGCTCCTCCTCCTCCCGTCTTCCCTCTCAGCCATTCCCCAACCATGCTGGAGGCTGCACTGGTGGTCACACCAGAACTGGGCTTAGCTGTGGAGTACAAACAACTTCCCTTCTCAGTCCGGAGAAACAGGCACTGAGTCTGTGTCTTGCCGCTGCCCTCTGAGGTCTTTAAAGTGGCAACCGTCACCAAAGCTCCAATTCCAGCCTGCCGGGCATCCAACCCCAGAGGCAGCCCGTAGCCCGTGCGACCCCACTGCCCACTCAGGTACACGTCTGCAGGCCTGGGGCAGGACGTGGAACTGCCCCGGCCTGTAGGAGGAGCCACGGGGGCAAGTCCTCCTCCTAGGATACCGGCCCTTCTGCGATTCTTGGAACACAGGGCCCAGGCTCGGAGACCCCGAATCAGCGGCAAGTCTCCCAGGCCCAGCTCCAGCCGGCTGGGGAAGGGCAGAGAGGCTCTGGAGCACTTCTGGAGCATCTCCCGGGTGGAGCCCGCCATGTTCAGGCAGGGGTAGTTGTTGTTGTTATTCTGCTGGAGCATGGTGCTCGTTGTTGGCCTCATCTATGTTTTATGGGCTCGTCCTCGCTAATCCTTTATTAAAATGCAGCTTGTCAGATCAAGTTGAATTCTCATTTGTACGTGAGAACACACAAACTACCGAGGACCTATTATGGATTCAGAGCCCGACAGATCAAAAGTGAGAAGATCATTGTTGAGACAAAGTACTCGGAGCATTACGAGCTGAAGTTAGAACGAGAACTTCTCAATGATGAATTCTGACAACAGCAAAGACAAAAAGGGAAAGCCGCCTCTCTTCTTCTCACTCTCACATCTTAGCAGTCGATTCTGACAACTTTTGGGTTTTTGGGCAGAAAATAAAAAACAGAATCAGTGGTTTTCCTGACAGAAAGCTGGAGTTGTTTCCTGCTATTGGCTCTTAACTGTGAGTCTCCAGACGAAGAGAAACATGCAGGTGGATTTTCTGCTGTCAGCCGCGATAAGAGCAAATATAATGAGAAGTTTGTTTTCTTCCACTCTGATGCTCAGTGATGCTGTCCTCAGAGCATCCCAGTCCACTGGCCTCTTATCACCGAGGACTGACTGAGCTGTCGGACAAAGCAAGCTGCAGAAGAATGGGACAAAACAAGGAAATTAGACTCAAAACGGACAAATACATCATGGCAAACTGAGACACAATGCAGTCTATTCTGTAAGAGACTGATGTGCATTTAAAAGTGCAGTGATTTACTTTCACTTTGGTTTGCTCTTCTGATCACAGCCATATGCCAAAGGTCAAACATTTTATTCAAAGTGTTTTTTCAAAGTAATTCCAACAGAACAGGCCTTGATTAGTCATTGAATTCACACCTTGTGCATCCTGGAGCCAGTTAAATTAAGTTGGTAACCACACGGCATCAGCAGATAAAGGAAAAATGAAACAGAGGTGGCCATTAACCCATAAATGATCTCCTGTTGCCTACTTAGCTTTAAGGATTTAACCAGAAATGCCACTTATGCCTGTTCTTATGAGCAGGAAGTGTACCACTCTAATAAAGATGAACCGACCAGAAAAACCTCTTTCCCCAGCAAACGTGCCTTTAAAGGGATCCTCAAAGCCCATCAATGACTGTTCCTCACCTGATTAGATGTTATCAGTGTCGCAAATCCTCTGAATGAATCGTCTGTGACTTCATGTCCCTCTGCGTCCTTTGTGTTCTCAGATGAAACCTGCTCTGCCCGCCGCTGTGGAGCATCCTAAAGTGGGATCAGCGCCACCACATCACTCCTGTCGGCCTGCACCACTGACGCCACAAAGCCGTCAAACACGCGTTTAGTCCGGTCCCATCGTTTGGAGAGGAGGACAAACAACACACCCGCGGATCTAACGTCGGTCTCTCCTCCGACTCGTGCGGCCAATGCGCATCGTCTCATCCGCGGCAGCTCGGCGTCGCTCCCCGTCGCATCTTACCGCAGTACCCTCCGATGTGCACGGCGGGCAGGATGACGGAGGGCTAATTCCACTTGCAGCCCACTCACTGATAGGAGGCGTGATTCGTGCCACACAGAGGCAGGGCGAGGTAAGGAGAGCGGAACTGTATGGGGGGTTATTAATGCCACACTGAGGGAGAAAACTGAATTATGCAGTTTTGGCATATGCAGATGTTGCGGCACATATTTACATCTGTGTCAGTGTGTTTTTTTTCTTGCAGGGTAAGTGATCAGATTTGAATCTCTCAATACACGAACATTTTCTCCTGGCCATCTGGGATAATAATATCAGATTAAAAACGTAGGCATTCTCTTCTACAACTACTTCCACTTCTTTTTGTGACTTGATAAACAGATTCATATCTATCTTATGGAGTTCCAGCCTCATTTTGGCGTTGACGAAGGTAGTCCGGCTAGTTGGCTGGTGTTGCAAAAATAAAGAGTTTTGCTTCTCAAAACAATATGCGTTCAAAATAGTAATACATTTGCATCACAAAATCGTTGTGCAGGAAAAAGTCAGACTTCACAATCGCTTGGCCCTATTTTCTCTCCCTTCGTATCACTGCAGGCTATGTAGACCGTGCAGACCGAAGTGCAGACCGAGCAGGAAACACCGTAACAGGTGCGGCTATCGGCAGGTGGCTGCAGGGAGAGAAAATAGCGCACTGGGGGGGGGGCACTGTAACACCATTCAAATGATATCTGTTTGAACAGGGAAACACCAGTTAATGACCACAATAATGTCACATGTACATAATATCATTTGAGAAATTAAACAGGGGAAAAAGAGAGGAAAGTGAGGAAAGGTGCATCATGGGAGGCCCCCCAGCAGTCTGGGCCTATAGCAGCTTAACAATGAAGCAACAGCTCCTTCATACCTCCAGGCTACGGTCAAGCCCTACACCCCCGCCCGACCACTTTGCTCTGCGGCCACCAGGCGCCTGGCTGCCCCGTCACTCAGCGGTCCCTGCGCACGATCGACACGGTCACGGCTTTTCTCTGTTCTGGCACCCCGATGGTGGAACGATCTCCCGACTGATATCAGGACAGCTGAGTCGCTGCCCATCTTTCGCCGCAGGCTGAAAACCCATCTCTTCAGGAAACACTACCCTGATCCGCCCTAGTTCCTTACGCACTTATTGTTTCCTCCACCACTGGCACCCTCTATATTTTCATTACCCCCTACCCGAACCAGGGTTTGAATCCCATTCCTGCTTTTCTTACCTCTTTTATTTCTTCCCCTACCCGAACCAGGGTTTGCATCCCCACCCCGCTGTGACTGGTGTGCAGTTGGTGAGAGGCTGAGGTACCTGACTTATCGCACTTACTCTAGCACTAATTTTGCTCTTAGCTGTTTGGTATTGGAAGGAAATGCACTTATGATTTCTTATGACCTGAAGTTCTTTTGCCTTCCGATGTTGAACGCACTTATTGTGAGTCGCTTTGGTTAAAAGCGTCTGCAAAATGACCGTAATGTGAATGTATGTGAACTCTGGCTGCAGCATTTTGGATCAACTGGAGGCTTTTCAGAGAAATGATGGGACAGCCCAATAATAAAGAATTACAGTAGTCCAATCTTGAAGTAACAAATGCATGGACTAGTTTTTCTGCATCACTCTGTGACAGGATGTTCCTGATTTTAACAATAATACGAAGATGAAAGATAACTGGAAAGATAACTATCTGATAACTGGCAGGGCATACGTGTTGATAGCTTGGACTTCAGCTGACTCTTCAGGACCTTTCTTACCCTTTGTTGGTACTTGGTTGTGGGTGACATCCTCGCAGCCTCTTCATAATTACTATTTGTCTGTAAGACCCCAAAGTATATGCACATTTTCTGAATATCTGCTGTGTTGCCAGCTGGGATCGTTAGCCTCTCTTTGATGCCATTCAGCAGCATTTTTTTCTAGTCCGAATAACATTTTCCATGTCCTTGCTGGATACCCTGGTGATGTGGATGAGTGAGTCAGCGTCTCACAGAGTCCTGGGATACAGTTTAAGGCCATCTATGGCGAGGAGGTGGCTGATGATTGCTCCACTTTGAAACTGGTATCCATAGGCACCTTTTGTGATGATGTGGCTGAGGGAGTTCAGGCCTGTAGAGAACAGAAATGTAGACAGAGCATCTCTGTCCATACACACATATATATATATACATATGTATATATGTATATATATATATATATATGTATATATGTACTGCAGCATGTGTGCGTACTTGCCTCCCTCCTCTCCTATTTGTGGCACTGTCTGCCCCTCATACAGCTATTTCTCTACCCCCCCACACACATCAGAGGGTTTACGTTTCATAACGTCATCATATCTGATGAATATTGGAAATCACAAACACACAATGGAAAGACGTCATAGACCCATGTGTACTGCTTAGCACACTATGTGCTCCAAAGGGCCTCTCTCTTGAGATTTTTCAATAATCCCAATTCATGTTTTTTTTTTTCACGTGGAAAACATGTCACATATTGAAAGTGACACGTTTGACTTATTTAATATGAAAAATATCAAAAAAGTTGGGACAGGGGCTTAAAACAGAGGAGCATGTTAATTAGTCAGTAGTCATTGTACAGATCAGAACAAAACAAACAGGAAAAAAAAACACTTTTGTGTGAATATTAATTTTATTTATGTAACATTTTATATTGTTTCAAAAGCAGCTCTGACAAAAAAATCTTGGCACTGAAAGCCTCAAAATCTAAAATAAACTGAAAGGCTTTATTAAACCAGAAGGTAAAAATCTCTATACACATACAGTAGATACCACTCAGTGTGTGTTACCTTGACATGCCACTACTCATGCCCCAGCTTTTTAAAGGACTATTTCTCACCTGCAAAACAGGCATAGTGTTAAAAATGATAAACAAAGCCAACCTGGGAGGAGATTTTCTGGCCTTTTTCATGCATTTTAATCACACAAAGTCATTCAATTTACAAACCAAGTAAACCAAGTAAAAAATCTAAATTGAGGGCATTCATTCCCAAATGTTGTACATCCTTTTGGAGGAAAAAAAAAAAAAGAATCTCATTTCTAGCCAATTACATTACAAGCTGTTTTCTTTTTCCCTCAAAATGGTGAGTTCTGCATTTGAGAATGAAACTTGAAAATTGCCCAATTAAAGACAAAAATACATGTAGCACAAGGCTTTTCTCCTTCCATTTCCGAGCAAATTCCACTTTAAGAGCTAGAAAATGGAAAGATACGGAGCACTCAGATAGATGCCTTTAATAATCCAACGTTATTTGGAGACTAGAATTCAAACAAGCTGAAAAATAAACAGCAACATTAGATTATTAAAGACATTTTAATTAAAAGAAGTCGTGTCTCGGTCTCGATGGACAGAGGACACATTAATCAAGGCTAGCCACTCCTTGCCTAATCTCACTGCAGCAGCCTTATTGTAACATTATTTGGCACTAAAGCATAAGATTGACATTTTTACCTCTTAAAATTCATCAAAATGTTCCGATTTTAATCCCCCAAATTCTCACCGGCTCGCTTGTTGACGCCTTGAAACTCAACACAATTCATGATCGAGTTTCAAATATAATCAGCACAATCAGGCGTATCTTCAAACCCCGTTTAGAAAATATACAGCAGTGCACTTTTCAGGCAGTGTACAGTAAGAACATGAATATAAAATGGATTAGCAGCAGCTTGGCCTAAATGTTCGAGAGCAATCCGCAACCGGAAGGTCACAAGTTTGATCCCCACAGCAGAAAGAGTTAGTCTCTGTGACTGACTCTGGGAAAAAGCTCACACTTTTCCTACTAGACAAACAGAATCAGTTAAAAAAAAAAACAACACTTTTTCTCCTCCAAACTCAGGTGAATATGAAAATAATTACATTTAGGATTGAAGGGAAACCGCTTCAGAAAAGCTGCAATATGGATATATTTACATAAACACGACCCTGGCCTGTAATATAGTTACTCAGAAATGAATTATTATGAGCTAGCCACAATATCAGGACCTAATCCATGATGGTGATGTGATTAAATAACTAACTCCAGCGCATCTTGAATACACAAAAAACAATAAATAACCAAGCAATCTGACCCGTTTACATTCCGAGTGAAATTCCTAAAACCAAACAAAACTGGATAAATAATTCAGACCAAACTAACAAAACTCAAAGAATCGTAACAAAAAAAAAACGTCACATGTAGAACGAAAAAAAAAAAGTATATATATTACTCTGTTGCTGTAATAATGACAGTAACGCTGGTTGATAAACTGTCACTGTATTTAATCACAATCACATCTAACCTATTAGAAGAGAGAATAGAGACTTTTATTAATTAGAGGGTCGCCACATTACAGGCTGAGTTCAGAAGGCCACTGCAACCTCACCAGAATTAAAAAGTCAACAACAAAGAAATCAGAGGACATATAAGATATCAGTTCAGCGGTCTCAGTGGTTGAAGTCCGACACCTGGCGAGTTGTTGTTGTGGTTGTTGATAATTCGCCTGCTCGCGTTTCACTGGTAACAAGGTGCCTGGTGACTCTGGTGGTCTTGGTCACCATGGTGACAGTTCCCTCCTCTGTGGAAGAGACTTGGCGCTCTTCCGACATTTGCTGGCTGGCGAAGTCAAGTCCTGAGGCGTGGAGGCAGAAAGACCCCGACACATCGGCCCCGCCTCCCACCTCGCCCCTCCGCTGGGCATGAGGAGAACCCTCCGGGGTTATCTGGAGGAAGCCTGTGGGGACGAGGAGAGGAAACAGAGGAGGGACAAGAAAAGGAAAGGAAACAAGGAGAGGCAAAGATGATAAGAGAAGAAACCAAGACGGAAATGAAACTTAGTCTGATGTAGCAAAGACAAAACAAAAGAAGATGTGTTAATAAGTTGATAATGCATTAAAAGGTATAATTCTAACACGGTACAATGAATGATAAATATCTTGTTACCTGAGGAGTGTGGCTTCAGTGAGAACTTCGGGACTTTGAACCAGGGGGTAGACTCTCTTTCTTCAGCCTCCCTGCTTTTGCTCTCCATCTCGCTCCAAACCTGAACCTTGGTTGAACTGAACTCCGAGCTGAAACCAACTGGAGACTCTGAGCTGTCCCTGTCCAGCATTTCTGTTCTGGCTTGAGATGACACCACATCCTCCAAGGACTCTGCTGTGGACACCGTAACGGCCGTTTTGCCTCCTCTTGCTCCTCTCGGTGATGAATCCTTTCCAAGTTTCACAGTCGTTTCTGTGTTCTCCTCCCCTGCAGTCGTCTTGCCGTATGGACTGGTGAACTCAACCTTTGGAAGTTTGATTTTACCGCTGAATGTCCCTTTATCATCCTTGGAGCCTTTGTGAGGACTTGCATCTTTTTCTCCATTGAGACTCGGACTGTCTCCCTTAGAAGTCACATCAACGGATGCCGATTTGCTTGAAGAAAATGAAACTTTGGGCATCTTCATCTTCCCTCCCTTTGACTTCTCCTCTTCTTCTCCTCTTTCTGCACTCACTGCTGCTGATTTATCTTTGGATTTCCCAAAGGTTGGCTTCATTTTGATTTTGGGCACCTTCACTTTGACATCCTCCGTCTCAGCCTTGGCTTTCGTCTTGCCTGCAGCAAGTTCATCCGTTTCAGGAGGATTTACCAGGACAAAAACCGCTTTCTTTACTTTGGGCATCTTAGGGCCCTCATACTGTATTTCTTGCCCATAGATATTCATCTGTCTCTCGGGGAGGGAGATGGAGGGTAATGGGACGCCAAACTTAGGGATTTTGATTTTCTTGCCCTTTTCTGTTCGATCATCTTCGTCTTGTGATGTTCCAACATGAAAGTCTAAGTCTGGTATCTGGGGGACTTTGATCTCTGCGCTGGAAGATGAGCTGCCTCCATCTGCCCCTGTTCCAGTTTTCAGATCAACACTTGGTAGAGTCACTGCAGGTGTTGGGATGTCAATGCGATTCTTATCGCCTGTTTGTCCGTTGTGTTGGACTTGTCCACCTAATTCATCGTCACTGCATGGTGTGGCTTCTGCTGATGCATTGCCACCAGTTTTCTTTTTTGGCTTTCCAATCTTGAATTTTGGTCCTTTGACTTTGAAACCCTTTCCTTTGCTGCTCGTTCCTGATGTGTTCAACTCCAAGTCCGGTGCTTCGACTTTTGTCTTGTCCTTCTTGCCCTCTCTTCTGTGAAGTCCTACAAGCTCGAGGTCTCCTGTTGGACTTTTGATATCTATTGTTGGCATTTTCAGTGTTAGACTTTTGTGCCCTCCCTTAACATGCACATCTGCTTCATCGTGAGTCCCTGTGTCCAGATCTGATCTGACTCCTTGTGGTACTTTAATTTTGCCTTCTGCTTCAAAGTTAATTTCTCCTCCAGATGATTTAGCCTCTGGCATTGATATTTCTCCCTTTGCAAGTTTAACATCTGGACCAGTGACTCCCATCCCTATATCAAGTGCTTTATTACCTTCACTTTTACCTTTAGGCAGTGAAATATCAACTTTTGGCATCTTCATATGTTGGAGTTTGATGTTTCCTCCCTCTGTCCTCGTTTTCTCTTCATGGACTGATATGTCTACATTTGGCATTTTGAGTCGTCCTTCATCACCCTTTATAGCCATTTCTGGGCCTCCAACTGAAGCTTTTCCTTTTGGAAGAGATAGGTCAACTTTTGGCATCTTAAACATTCCTCCCTCAAATTTAATGTCAGGGTTGGGACCTTCAGTCTTTCCTTTAGGCAATGAAATGTCCACTGAGGGCAATGTCATTTGTGGCAGTTTTGATTTGCCGTCCTTTCCCTCAATCTCCAGCTCTGGTACTTCAAATTTCCCAGATTTTCCTTTGGGTAGAGAGATGTCAATATCTGGCATTTTCATATGAGGCATTTTAAATTTCCCATCTGTGTCTCCCATCTCCACCTCCGGACCTTCAATTTTTCCTTTTTGTAATTGAATATCAACTGAAGGCATACTCATGTGTGGCATCTTGAATTTCCCACCTTCTCCTTTAACCTCCACCTCTGGACCATCTTTTCCTTTAGGCATAGAGAAGTCAACATTTGGCATTTTCACATGAGGCATTTTGAATTTTCCTCCCACATCTCCCTTCATTTCAACATCTGGTCCTTCAATTTTCCCTTTTGGCATTGAAATGTCAACTGTAGGCATTTTCATGTATGGGATTTTGAATTTCCCACCTCCATCTCCCCCTGTTTCAACATCTGGACCTTCAACTCTTCCCTTGGGGAGAGAAATGTCAACAGAGGGCATAGTGATGTGTGGCATCTGAAAGGTTCCTCGTTGTCCTTCAATCTCTGCTTCTGGACCTTCAATTTTTCCTTTAGGAAGTGAAATATCAACAGAGGGCATGCTCACATGTGACATCTTGAATTTGCCACCTTCCCCTTTGATATCCACCTCTGGACCCTCTATCTTTCCTTTTGGCAGAGATATGTCAATATTGGGCATTTTGATATTTGGCATCTTTAAGTTTCCTCTGCCTTCAATTTCAACATCTGGTCCTCCCAATTTCTCAGTCTTTCCTTTAGATATATCAATGGTTGGCATTTTGATACCAGGCATTTTGAATCGGCCTCCCCCTCCTTCTATGTCAACATCTGGAGTATCAATTTTTCCAGTTTTTGCTTTTGGTAAGGTTATATCAACATTTGGCATTTTGACATAAGGCATTTTAAATCTACCGTCATCAACATTTGCTTCAACATCTGGTGCATGAAGATCTCCAGATTTAGCTTTGGGAAGGGACAAATCAATTGTTGGCATTGTTATTTGAGGCATTTTCAATTTGCCTTTACCTCCTTTTAGCTCCACATCTGGTCCTTCAATCTTTTGGGACTTTCCTTTTGGCAGGGACACATCCAGGTCAATTTTGGGGATGGAAACATCAATTGCTGGAATCTTAGGGATTTTTAGGTTTCCTTCGTAGCTTTTGATATCTGTCTCTGAAACATCAACTTCTGCTTTGGGGAGAAGAACCTCAGTCTCTGGTGTTTTAGCTGCTGGTAAAGACAGCTCGACAGATGGCATTTTGATCTTGGCCTTACCTTCAAGTTCACCACTTGGCTTCGTAAAATCTTTTTCTTTAGAGCCAAATCCTGGCATGGTGAATTTTGGTAGCTTGACATTGATATCAGATGCATGGAAGCCCGCTTTCCCCTCTACATCTGCTTCCACTTTAGAGTCAATCTCTCCCTCAGGAAGCTGAACTTTTGATGACGATAGCTTGAACTTGGGGAATTTCATTTTGTATTTTGTCTTGTCTTCAGTGCTGATATCCACTTTAGGAATGTCTACTTTCCCCTTTTTAGTTTTGACATCAACATCAGGACAAGACACCGATACATCTGTATCCTTTCTGGATATTCCAAATGAAGGCATTTTGATCTTAGGTTTTTTCACCTTGACTTTTCCATCTCCATCAAACTCTACTGATGGCGCCCTAATCTCTCCTTCCACATGTGGTGGACTGAGAGAAACGTCCCCCTTGCGTCCTGATAATTCCAAATCACCGCTCTTTGACTTTCCACCGAACCTGGGGAGTGTGAAACTAGGGATTTTGAGGGAGATGTCAGGTAGATCAAAACTGCCCCCTGAAGAAGGCCTGCCTCCCTCTGCTTTCAGCAGTTCAACTTCCACATCGTCACCTTTAGGTTTGGTGAGGCTGAAGTCTAGATCCACTTTTGGAGCCGAGATGTCAACAGTTGGTAGTTTGACCGTGGGAAGTTTGAGGGATGCACCTGGACCTTCTACACCACCTGTCTCTATGTCTGGACTCTTCACCTTTAACTTGGCTGGTTTGACATCTCCTTTGAGACCTGACATTTCCAAATCCCCTGATGGCACTTTAATATCAACATCTCCCTTTACTTTTCCCTGTGGAAGTGACATGTCAACATCTGGCACTGTAATCTTTCCTCCCTTTATCTGTGGCCCTTCCACTGTGACGTCACCTTCTGGCATGTTCATTTTTGGAAGAGAGATACCAACTCTGGGCATTTTAAATTTGCCTCCCTTTACCTCTGGACCCTTAATAGCGAGGTCATCTCCTGCTTTTCCTCCAGGAAGTGAAACATCAATATCAGGCATGTTTATTTTTCCACCGCTGAGTTCAGGACCTTCTACTTTGACTTGTGGTCCCTTTGCTTTCATCTTAGGTAGAGAGATGGAGGGCATATGGAACTTGCTTCCTTTCCCATTAAGCCCTTCAACTTCAATGTCAACTTTTGGATTTCCTTTTGGAAGTGAAATATCAATATCTGGCATCTCAATCTTCCCTGCCTGGGTGTCTGGGCCTTTGATTTTGACACCCCCTTCTGGGATACTCATATTTGGCAAAGTAACACCAAATTTAGGCATTTTGAATCTGCCGCCCTTCATTTCTGGGCCCTCAACATCAAAGTCACCCTCAACTTTTCCTTTGGGGAGGGAAATATCAGCAGTTGGCAGCTCAACATTCCCTCCTGACATCTCAGGAGCCTTGAGGCTGATATCGACCTCTGGAGACTTCATTTTAGGGAGTGACACATCACCCTTGAATTTAGGTCCTTGAATATCAACATCAACTCCCTTCGCCTTGATTTTAGGAAGCGATATATCAAGTGAGGGCATGTGAAACTTGCTTCCTTTACCGGTGTCAACATCAATATCCACAATTGTCTTTCCTTTCGGGAGGGAAATATCAGCAGTTGGCATTTCAATTTTTCCTTTTACTTCGGGTGCTTTCACATTGGCATCAACCTTTGGGAGACTCACTTTTGGTAAAGTAACATCCAATTTAGGCATTTTAAACTTGCTGCCCTTCATTTCAGGGCCTTCAACATCAAAGTCACCCTCAATTTTTCCTTTCGGGAGGGAAATATCAACAGTTGGCATTTCAATTTTTCCTTTTACTTCGGGTGCTTTCACACTGGCATCAACCTTTGGGAGACTCACTTTTGGTAAAGTCACATCAAATTTAGGCATTTTGAATCTGCCGCCCTTCATTTCTGGGCCCTCAACATCAAAGTCACCCTCAACTTTTCCTTTGGGGAGGGAAATATCAACATTTGGCAGCTCAACATTCCCTCCTGCAATCTCCGGACCCTTGAGGCTGATATCGACCTCTGGAGACTTCATTTTAGGGAGTGACACATCTCCCTTGAATTCAGGTCCTTGAATATCAACATCAACTCCCTTTGCTTTGATTTTAGGAAGAGATATATCAAGTGAGGGCATGTGAAACTTGCTTCCTTTACCGGTGTCAACATCAATATCCACACTTGTCTTTCCTTTCGGGAGGGAAATATCAGCCGTTGGCATTTCAATTTTTCCTTTTACTTCGGGTGTTTTCACATTGGCATCAACCTTTGGGAGACTCACTTTTGGCAACGTAACACCAAATTTTGGCATTTTAAACTTGCCGCCCTTCATCTCAGGGCCCTCAACATCAAAGTCACCCTCAACTTTTCCTTTCGTGAGGGAAATATCAGCAGTTGGCATTTCAATTTTTCCTTTTACTTCGGGTGCTTTCACATTGGCATCAACCTTTGGGAGACTCACTTTTGGTAAATTCACATCAAATTTAGGCATTTTGAACTTGCCACCCTTCATTTCAGGGCCCTCAACATCAAAGTCACCCTCAACTTTTCCTTTCGGGAGGGAAATATCAGCAGTTGGCATTTCAATTTTTCCTCTTACTTCGTGTGCTTTCACATTGGCATCAACCTTTGGGAGACTCACTTTTGGTAAATTCACATCAAATTTAGGCATTTTGAACATGCCACCCTTCATTTCAGGGCCCTCAACATCAAAGTCACCCTCAACTTTTCCTTTGGGGAGGGAAATATCAGCAGTTGGCAGCTCAACATTCCCTCCTGCAATCTCAGGACCCTTGAGGCTGATATCGACCTCTGGAGACTTCATTTTAGGGAGTGACACATCTCCCTTGAATTCAGGTCCTTGAATATCAACATCAACTCCCTTCGCTTTGATTTTAGGAAGAGATATATCAAGTGAGGGCATGTGAAACTTGCTTCCTTTACCGGTGTCAACATCAATATCCACACTTGTCTTTCCTTTCGGGAGGGAAATATCAGCCGTTGCCATTTCAATTTTTCCTTTTACTTCGGGTGCTTTCACATTGGCATCAACCTTTGGGAGACTCACTTTTGGTAAAGTCACATCAAATTTAGGCATTTTGAATCTGCCGCCCTTCATTTCAGGGCCCTCAACATCAAAGTCACCCTCAATTTTTCCTTTCGGGAGGGAAATATCAGCAGTTGGCATTTCAATTTTTCCTTTTACTTCAGGTGCTTTCACATTGGCATCAACCTTTGGGAGACTCACTTTTGGTAAAGTCACATCAAATTTAGGCATTTTAAACATGCCGCCCTTCATTTCAGGGCCTTCAACATCAAAGTCACCCTCAACTTTTCCTTTTGGGAGGGAAACATCCATTGCTGGCATTTTGAACTTTCCTCCCTCGAGATCAGGACCCTGAAGACTGATGTCTACATCAGGAGATTTTATTTTGGGCAGGGAAACATCGAGGGATGGCATGTTTAGCTTTCCACCTTTAACCTCAGGACCCTCAACATTTATCTCCGATCCTTTAGCTTTCATTTTCGGAAGTGCAATGTCAAAAGTGGGCATATGGAACTTGCCTCCTTTGCTACCATGTCCTCCAATTTCAATATCTCCTCCTGCTTTGCCTTTGGGAAGGGACATGTCAATGTCTGGCATCTCAATTTTCCCTCCTTTGAAGTCTGGACCTTTCACTTTAACATCACCCTCTGGAAGATTCACTTTGGGCAATGAGACATCAATTGTAGGCATCTTAAGTGTACCCCCTTTTACTTTGGGTTCCTCAACATTAATGTCACCCTCGAATTTTCCTTTTGGAAGGGAAATATCACCTTTAACTTCAGGTCCTTCAAAGTCAACATTAGCTCCCCTCCCTTTCATTTTAGGAAGAGAGATATCGATTGAGGGCATGTGAAACTTGCCTTGTTTACCACCGTGTCCCTTAACATCTCCCTTTACTTTTCCTTTAGGTAGGGAGATCTCAGTGGTTGGTATTTCAATTTTTCCTTTCACATCAGGTCCTTCGACTTTGACATCACCTTCTGGAAGACTCATCTTTGGAAGAGAAACATCAATGTTGGGCATTTTGAATTTTCCTTCTTTTACCTCTGGACCTTCAACACTGAGGTCAGCATCAACCTTTCCTTTAGGAAGTGAGAGGTCAACGTCAGGTAAGCTGATTTTGCCACCCTTAAGTTCAGGACCTTCAATATTTATATCTGATCCCTTGGCTTTCATTTTAGGAAGAGAAATGTCAATTGTTGGTATACTGAACTTGCCCCCTTTCTCAGCATGTCCTTTAATTTCAACATTACCCTCTGCCTTTCCTTTTTGGAGGGAAAAATCAACATCTGGCATCTCAATCTTCCCTGTTTCTATGTCTTGGCCTTTGATTTTAACATCACCTTCTGGGAGACTCACTTTTGGCAAAGTAACACCAAATTTTGGCATTTTAAACTTACCGCCCTTCATCTCAGGGCCCTCAACATCAAAGTCACCCTCAACTTTTCCTTTCGGGAGGGAAATATCAGCAGTTGGCATTTCAATTTTTCCTTTTACTTCGGGTGCTTTCACATTGGCATCAACCTTTGGGAGACTCACTTTTGGTAAATTCACATCAAATTTAGGCATTTTGAACTTGCCACCCTTCATTTCAGGGCCCTCAACATCAAAGTCACCCTCAACTTTTCCTTTCGGGAGGGAAATATCAGCAGTTGGCATTTCAATTTTTCCTCTTACTTCGTGTGCTTTCACATTGGCATCAACCTTTGGGAGACTCACTTTTGGTAAATTCACATCAAATTTAGGCATTTTGAACCTGCCACCCTTCATTTCAGGGCCCTCAACATCAAAGTCACCCTCAACTTTTCCTTTGGGGAGGGAAATATCAGCAGTTGGCAGCTCAACATTCCCTCCTGACATCTCAGGACCCTTGAGGCTGATATCGACCTCTGGAGACTTCATTTTAGGGAGTGACACATCTCCCTTGAATTCAGGTCCTTGAATATCAACATCAACTCCCTTCGCCTTGATTTTAGGAAGAGATATATCAAGTGAGGGCATGTGAAACTTGCTTCCTTTACCGGTGTTAACATCAATATCCACACTTGTCTTTCCTTTCGGGAGGGAAATATCAGCCGTTGGCATTTCAATTTTTCCTTTAACTTCGGGTGCTTTCACATTGGCATCAACCTTTGGGAGACTCACTTTTGGTAAAGTCACATCAAATTTAGGCATTTTGAACCTGCCACCCTTCATTTCAGGGCCCTCAACATCAAAGTCACCCTCAATTTTTCCTTTTGGGAGGGAAATATCAGCCATTGGCATTTCAATTTTTCCTTTTACTTCAGGTGCTTTCACATTGGCATCAACCTTTGGGAGACTCACTTTTGGTAAATTCACATCAAATTTAGGCATTTTAAACATGCCGCCCTTCATTTCAGGGCCCTCAACATCAAAGTCACCCTCAATTTTTCCTTTCGGGAGGGAAATATCAGCAGTTGGCATTTCAATTTTTCCTTTTACTTCGGGTGCTTTCACATTGGCATCAACCTTTGGGAGACTCACTTTTGGTAAAGTCACATCAAATTTAGGCATTTTGAATCTGCCACCCTTCATTTCAGGGCCCTCAACATCAAAGTCACCCTCAATTTTTCCTTTGGGGAGGGAAATATCAGCAGTTGGCAGCTCAACATTCCCTCCTGCAATCTCAGGACCCTTGAGGCTGATATCGACCTCTGGAGACTTCATTTTAGGGAGTGACACATCTCCCTTGAATTCAGGTCCTTGAATATCAACATCAACTCCCTTCGCTTTGATTTTAGGAAGAGATATATCAAGTGAGGGCATGTGAAACTTGCTTCCTTTACCGGTGTCAACATCAATATCCACACTTGTCTTTCCTTTCGGGAGGGAAATATCAGCAGTTGGCATTTCAATTTTTCCTTTTACTTCGGGTGCTTTCACATTGGCATCAACCTTTGGGAGACTCACTTTTGGTAAAGTCACATCAAATTTAGGCATTTTAAACTTGCCGCCCTTCATTTCAGGGCCCTCAACATCAAAGTCACCCTCAATTTTTCCTTTTGGGAGGGAAACATCCACATCCGGCATTTTGAACTTTCCTCCCTCGAGATCAGGACCCTGAAGACTGATGTCTACATCAGGAGATTTTATTTTGGGCAGGGAAACATCAAGGGATGGCATGTTTAGCTTTCCACCTTTAACCTCAGGACCCTCAACATTTATCTCCGGTCCTTTAGCTTGCATTTTCGGAAGTGTAATGTCAAAAGTGGGCATATGGAACTTGCCTCCTTTGCTACCATGTCCTCCAATTTCAATATCTCCTCCTGCTTTGCCTTTTGGAAGGGACATGTCAATGTCTGGCATCTCAATCCTCCCTCCTTTGAAGTCTGGACCTTTCACTTTAACATCACCCTCTGGAAGATTCACTTTGGGCAATGAGACATCAAATTTTGGTAAGTGAAACTTCCCTCCCTCTAGATCGGGGCCTGCAATACTTATGCCACCTTCAGCTCTTCCCTCTGGTAGTGCAATGCCTCCCTTAACTTCAGGCCCTTCAATGTCAACATCAGTTCTCTTTGCTTTCATTTTAGGGAGAGAGATGTCAATAGAGGGCACATGAAACTTTCCCCCTTTAACCATACTCCCCTCAACATCAACACTTCCCTTTAATTTTCCTTTTGGTAGCGAAACATCAACATCTGGTGTTTCTACATTGCCCTCTGGCAGGTTTGTTTTTGAAAGGGAAATGTCAAATTTGGGCATTTTGAATCTTCCTCCTTTTACCTCAGAACCTTCAACACTCAGGTCAACCTCAGCTTTTCCTTTGGGAAGTGAGAGGTCAATGTCTGGCATGTTCATTTCCCCTTGTCCAAGTACAGGTCTTTCTATGTTGACCTCTGGTCCCTTGGGTTTCATTTTAGGCAAAGAGAAATCAACAGATGGCATATGAAACTTTCCTCCTTTACTACCATGTACATCAATGTCAATCTCTCCCTCTGCTTTTCCTTTTGGGACTGAAAGATCGATGTCTGGCAACTCAATCTTTCTACCCTTCATGTCGGGCCCTTTAAATTTGACATCACTCTCAGGAAAGTTTACTTTTGGCAATGAAATGTCAAATTTCGGCATCTTCATCTTTCCACCTTTCCCTTGAGGACCTTCAACATTGATGCCAACACCACCTGTTGCTTTTGGAAGGGAAACGTCAACATCTGGCATGTTGATATGTCCTCTAACATCGGGTCCCTTGAGGCTGACATCTACCTCGGGAGATTTAATTTCGCCCTCTATTTTTCCTTTTGGAGGTGAAATGTCAACAGTTGGCATTTCCATACTTCCTTTAATATCTGGTCCTTCCAGTTTGACGTTGCCCTCTGGCATGTTCAGTTTTGGAAGATGAATATCAAATTTGGGCATTTTCAATTTTCCCGTTTTTCCCTCAGTTCCTTCAACATCTATGCCAGCTCTAATATGTCCTTTAGGAAGTCCAGTATCACTGGGTGTTATTTCAATATTCCCATCTTTTCCAGAGTGAATGTCAATATCGATGTCTCCCTGTGCTTTTCCTTTGGGAAACGAGAGGTCGATTCTTGGCATTTCGAATTTCCCGCCTTTGACTTTTGGACCTTGAAAATTCACATCTCCTTCTGGGAGTTTCACTCTAGGTAGGTTGATGTCTGCAGATGGAAGATTAAAGTCACCTTTGAATGTTTCTTGCGGAGGTGAGATGTCAATCGTTGCTGGTTTTATTTTCCCACCTTTTATTTCTGGCCCTTCAACATTGATGTCACCTCTCTTCGATTTCATCTTCAGGAGAGAAACATCAACTGTGGGTATGTGAAAATGTCCTCCTTTACTTTTAGTTTTTATGCCAACCTCTGCTTTTCCCTTTGGAGGAGAGACATCAACTGAAGGTCCCCCAGTTCCAATATTTCCCTCTGGCATCTTCATCTTAGGAAGGGATACATCAAATGAAGGCATTTTTAACTTCCCTCCTTTGCTTGAGGGTGCTTCACTATCTATCTTACCCTCAACTTTTCCTTTAGGAAGAGAGATATCCATTGAGGGTATGTTGATTTTCCCTCCTTTAATCTCACTCCCTTTCATGTCCACATCCACCTCAGGTGATTTAACCTTAAACTCGGGACCTTTAATGTCAATGTCCCCTCCCTTACTGACATGTGGCAGCGACACATCTAAAGAAGGCATTTGGAACTTTCCTCCTTTAGCTTCAGGACCTTCAATCTTTACCTCCCCATCAGGTGATTTCATTGCAGGAAGAGAGATATCAAGTGATGGCATGTTGAATTTAGCTCCTCCTTTGACTTCAGGCCCTTTTATATCCACGTCTCCTCCTTTGCTTTTCCCTTTTGGGAGTGAGACGTCAAAAGTTGGCATCTTAAATTTGCCACCACCACTGGCATCTAGTTCCACGTTGCCCTCATGTCTTGAACCCGAAAGTGAAAGGTCAATGTTTGGAAGTTCAGGGCCTTCTAGATTTATGTCTCCTTCAGGAAGCTTCATTTTTGGGAGGGAAATGTCTACAGAGGGCATGTTAAATTTGCTACCTTTTACTTTTCCGTCAATGTCAATCTCACCCTGGGGTGTCGGTAAAGAAATGTCTGTTGATGCTACCTGGATTTTCTCTCCTTTAATCTCAGCTCCTTGTAGATCAACTTCAGCTCGGGATGTGCCCATCTTAGGGAGTCTGACATTGAGTGAAGGCATTTTGAACTTCCCTCCTTTTGCAGATGGACCCTCTATTTCAATGTCACCTTGCGTCTTTCCTTTCAGCAGGGATATATCAGCAGAAGGCATCTGGATTTCACCACCACCCTCAAGCTCAGGGCCTTCTATGTGACCCTTTGGCAGAGATACATCAAAAGCAGGCATTTTGAATTTGCCACCCTTCCCAGCTTGGACCTCTATTTTAGTGTCTCCCTCCATTTTGCCTTTAGGGAGAGAAATGTCAAGTTCTGGCATTTCAAATTTACCACCTTTGACTTCAAGGCCTTTGGTGTCAACTTCCCCTTCGCCTGTCTTGATTTTCGGGTGGGATATGCCAAATGATGGCAACTGAAATTTTCCTCCTCCTTCCTTATCAGTTATTCCTGCTCCGCCTTTAGGAAGGGTCAGGTCTACTTTGGGCAACTTGAAAGTTCCTCCCACATCTCCCTCAGATGGCTTCATTTTCGGGAGAGTTATGTCAAAACTGGGCATTTTGAATTTTCCATCTCCACCAACATAATAGTCCATATCCACATCTCCACCCTCCGATTTCACCTTTGGGAGTGAGATGTCAACAGAAGGTGGGCTGAATTTCCCTCCCCCTTCTAGACATTCGATATTCACATCAGTAGTCTTCATCTTTGGTAAGGAGATATCAACCTTTGGCATGGAGATTTTGGGTCCTTTAAAAGTGCCCTCCACCTCATCTGGAATTCTCCGTCCTGTGTTGAAATCAACATCAAGTGCAGAGAGGTCGATGGCAGGCTTGTTGAATCCTGTCTTCACTGCTCCTTCATACTCTGGGGGTGAAGCATCTGTGTCAGGCTTTCCCTTTACTTTTGGTAATGAAATATGGACTGATGGAATTTGAATAGGAACAGTTTTTCCTGAGAGATGGCCTTCCATTTTTGGTTTGGTCACGTGTGCTTCAGGAAGACTAAACTTTCCATCGCCTTTCACTCCTGCTTTAGGAGTTTCTATGTCAACATGAGGCATTTTCATCCCCTCAGCTTTTACCTTGATGTCCCCATCAATCTCATCTGAATGTCGTGAAAGTCTAACTTTTGGTAGTTTCAGTTTTGGCATTCTGAGCTTTGCATCTCCCTTGCCTACATCTACATTAACTTTCCCTTCAGCAGCATCAGCTCCTCCTTTTATCTTCACTTTCGGAGCTTTGATTTGTGCTGTTCCCTTCATGGTGGGAGAAGATGCCTCGGCTTTGCCTGAAGGGAGTGCAAACTCCACGTCAGGGGTGTAAAACTTCGACCCCCTCTTTTCCACATCTGAATCTTTATCACCTGACCAACTGAACTCCACTGATGGCGGTTGGATGTTTACTCCCGGAGGCTTCAGCTCCATCGATCCAGTTTCCGAAGCAGATCCTGACATTGAGTGTTTGGCCTTAGGAAATGTGATCCCAAACTTGTGTCCTTTTCCTTTGGATTTCACTTTAGCTCCAGGCATTTCAGCTGGAGAGATATCCACATGCCCCTCTAGTCGTCCTGTTTCCACTTTTCCCCCGGTCGCTGCTCCAGCGTAACTCTTTGTTTTCATGCGGGGAAACCTGGAACAGTTATATAGAAAATCTTGTGTTTTGTTAAATGCTCTTTAAAGAAAAACTTATTTGTGAGATGGTGTGTTGATATCTTTGGAATACAGTTTAATTTAGATCCCTTCAGAGATCACAGACAAGACTCACCTGATCCTCCTCTTCGTCTTTACCACAGCTGCTGTTCCTTCAACGCCCTCTGCTTCTGCCTTTGCGCTCTTTCTCTGTTTGAATTTGGGGAGTGAAAATTCCACGTCTCCCCCCTCCAGCCTGGGGGGCGTCCCCTCGATCACCAGCTCCTCTCTGCGCTTTTCTTTCAGCCTCTTCAGACCAAAACGACCACCTCTTCTCTTCTGGGTCTTAAATGGCTTAGTGCCCTTCACACTCTGGAACACACATACACATTAAGGACTACAGATGGAGTCTGCAACATTAAAGATTTTAAAGCATGGCACTGTCTGTTGGCAGGGTTGGACTGAGAGCAAAATTCAACCGAGGCGGTTTTTGTCTGGTCTCATTTTGCTAATCACGACTCAAAATGATTTAGAACCTGTAAGCAAGGCAGTACGTGTCCTATTATGTCCGACAATGCTGCTGTTCATTCAGAGTTATTTGTTGAGAGTTTGAGAATTTGTTGAGAAGTTTAAAGTCTTCTTATGACTTAGTGATGAGTGGATGTGACCGAGCTTACCAAAGTGCAAGAGTGAAGCATCTACTTTTTCCCAAACTACATGTAACAAGGGTTAATTTGGCTTGTGTATAATTCCACAAAATTATTGTTTTTAATTGTTTTTATGACATTTATAAGACTAGTCAGGTGGAACTTTTGTTTTCTTTTTCGGTTTCTGTACATTCTTTTATGAGGGAGCAACATCTGTGGCAAAAGACACGGTCCCGCCTAAACTCTTCCTCTTTTTTTCTGATGTTCGGTGAGGAAAGGTGGAGGAAAATAAAGACCTTCGAAAGAGCAGCGGTGTGGTCTCCATTCGTTACATATAAGGGGATGGGACAGAGTGGGGGACAGCTTAGAGGCAACAGCATGATGGACTTTATACTGAAATTTTAATTGGAGCTAATTCTATCTATGTTCCTTGAAAAAAGTGGCCAGGACTTTGGTTCTCTCCACCACAACCATCACTTCCAAATTTGGACACAAGACATCAAACAATCTTCCTTTTTAGGTATAGTAATTTGTTATACAAGTACAGAAAATAATTGATTACCATCTTGGCCATCTTTGCTTTGGGACCTTTGACCTCCACACTGGGAACTCTGGGCCGCAAGCTGACATCGGCTCCAGGGATGGACCTCATCAGCTGAAAGCTGACCTTATATGGCTCTGCACACTGAAGGATCTTCAGAGCGTCTTCATACTTCACGTTGTCAAAGTAGACCTTAGCACTCAAAAGCTGATCACCTTCACACAGAAGACGTTGAAAATGAAGGTGTGAAGTCAGAAATCCTGTGAAATCCTTTTCAAATATATACGACCTGATACAGTACGCAGCAGCACATTAATAATTAGATAATTACATATATAAGACTCCAAGAAATGGCTCTCTGGTGATGTATGTAGGGAAAGAAGTGAACATATTTCTATGTTGTTAAATAAGTACCAGGTACATTAAAACAATGTGTTTAGAAAATTAAGTAGAGCCGTTCTTAAAGCTACACTTTGCCATTTGTTTTATGGTCTACTAATTAGGCATATAAATCAACAAATTAAATATTCATAGGGTTTTGGACTGTTATCAGCAAAGTTGAATGCAAAGAGTTTGATTCTCAAAATAGTTTGGCTGATTTGACTAAGACTTACATTTGGACCTGGGTTTAAGGTTCTAATCCATCATAATTATGGACCAACAAGTCGTCTAATTGTTACCATCATAAAGGTAGTTCATTCAGCCCCTTGATTATGACCCATAATGGCACCCCGTAAAGAAGCGCCCTTCACAGCCGCTGGAAGGAAATGCGATTCATACTATCGTTTCCAGATCAGAGCTGATACCATTGTCAAGTGTTTAGTTTAAGAAGCCACAAAGTCATCTTATGGAGGAAGGAATTGGATGGACGCTGCTGCACTACCAATCATTCGCCTTCATGAGTCGCAAAATCCAGACAACCGTTTTCTCACTTCAAAGTTACGCTTAGCCTATAACACAGCAACACTTTGCTCACTTCCTGGCTGGGTTTACAAAATAACAGTACTTAGTTAGGGTCACATTGATAGCTAATATACATTGTTATTACAATGCGATTGTCACCTTCGTGGACTGCTTTTTTACAACTTTGGTTACATGTAAACACAACAACATTAGAACAAAACTGCCACTTCCTTAGATTTAGAAAACAATAAATAACAAATAAATGTATTAATCACGTTTCTTTACCTTATGTGTACAGTTAAACCTCACAGGTTCTTGCAATGAGATGTGATGCTCATAGACTTGACCCTCCATAACTGGTGCAAGTCTTCATAAAGCATCTGATCTACACCACATGCTTTAGATTTTGGCCTGTGCATCAGATAGGCTACACCGAAAATACACTGAAAAGTTCTGAAATTAATTAAAAAAATATTTTGAAGAATGGCAGAAAGACTAGATTTCAAGTATTTAATGAAGAACCACGTTTTATAGAACCGTGTTGCAGGTATATTACCCTGCCTTTAGGGGGTGCTGCAGCCCCCATATTCCCCTCATCTCTGCACAGTTAAGTTCACAGTTGTGATTTTTAATTGACTGCTGGAAGTGCTTTCGCAGTGATTCAGAGGTGAGTGTGGGTACCTTGCTGTAGACTGAGGTGTTTAGCAGCTGGAGAGTCTTTGAGGACGTCTTTTACAAAAATCCCTCGCTCCCCTCCACCTGTCACACTGTAGCCGCTGGCTCCAGCCTCTGCCTCCGTCTCCACCACAATTTCCACTAACTTAGAGACCTCCTCCACACTCTGAGGCACAAAGACACAAGCAGGCAACTCTCAACATACAAGAACATTTCATAGTTTTGTTTTGTTCTCTCGGTATTCATTTTGATTACTTTGATATTGGCCTCAAATAAATAAACTGTAGCATTATTGCCCCCCCCCCCCCTACAAAACTACAAAAATCTACAAAACTAAGGTCAGTGCGCTTCAAAATGACTCAGAAGGACATAGCTGTAAGGTTCACCGTTACCTAGTGTCGCTTTAACTCTGCTGGAGTGGAGAATCCAAACCAGCTCAAAGACTGTCGATAGTTTGTCTGCCTCATATTTAACTTTTTTCAAACCACAACAGCATTAGTACCATTTTATTTCTTTTTCCACTTGCCTGAGTACGTGCAAAATGTTGCCATTTGTCACTTTTCACTTTACTTCGGAATCCATTTTATCCATTAAGCTGTCAAGGAGGAAAGGTCACTCTATTCTATAATGACATCCACTTTTCCAGCGACCGACCACAGAAAATACTTGTATATGACTCATGTGGGAAAAAGTACATTTTGAGCTGCATCGAGCGTAACCTGTTATATCACAGATTCATGGTTTTATAATTGCTTTCAGCCTGAGTAATCACATTAAAGCCATAATGTGTAATATTTTACGTTGTCTATTAACAAATTTGAGTCTTATCATTCACAAGTATTACCTCAATCGTTATTAATTACCTCCATCACAAAAGTGCAGTGTTCTTATATTCTTTATATTCAGCATGCGAATGTACATAAAAGTGTTACGTTTCCAATGTGGAAACGGAAAGGGCGAAGCTGATGACATGTCCTTCTACAAATCCCGTAGTTTTAAAATGGCGGAGCGACATGGAGACATTCATTGTCCGTGAAATATTACACATTATAGCTTTAACAGTACGAACTGGGCTCCTGCTTACTGTCTGGTCGTCTGTTGAGTCCATCTCTGGTTGGGCAAGTTGGCAGGTCGCCTCTCTTTGATGACTTCTCTTCTGACTCAACACCCGCTTCAGCTCTGCATGGAGCTTCTCCTTCTGCACCTGAAGACAACAACGCATATTGTGAGATGATCTGGAATATAGGAGGGCATTAAGATGCCAGAAAAACAGAAACTCTGTCAAACCTTTTCTTTTCTAGAGGATTTCAGTTATAAAAAAACATGGTTGAAGTGGCAAAAATGGTACAAGTTATGTACATTCTTTCAGTAAAATGTTATGAGTATACATAGTTTTTTAGTAGACACTTTTGATTAAGGCAACTTATAAGGAATAACATTCAAGAATCAATGCAGTTAGAAACCGTGTTCCATACGATGAGAGCTAAATCAGTTTCATCTATTTAAATGACGGAGTACAAGAGGCGAAGGTAAACCTGTAGAAAGAGTTGCAAAAGTGTAACTAAATGAATCACTCCACCACCGTGGAGCAAGAAATTAAATCAATCTGGACTGAGACTGTCTTGTGTTCGGCAGTATGTTCCAGAAAGAAACAGAGCGGCTGAGCAGGAAAATAATGGATGAGTGCAGACCCAGTGCTTCTTGGGTGTCAACTAGATTAGGTATAAACTATCTGGCTGGGTTTTTATAAAACTTGTTGGTTAAGGATCTCAACGAAGAGCAGATCTGGATCCCCTAACCCCATTTCAACCTGTTAGCAACATAGATACTGTTTAAAGGTGCAAATAATGTCTGAAGCATCACCAGAATTAGAATAGCAATACCTGTGACGTTATATAAAAACATTTATTTGTACTATAAAGCTGAGAGAAACAGCTGAGATCCTTTGGGGACGGGTCGCATGTAATACCTTTTTATACCACTAGATGAGACGTGAGTCACCACAGTGTCTAATCTGCCCCGGAGCCAAAAGAAGAAGAAGAGGAAGCAGTAGCTGTGCTGGCAGTGGTACATTAAAGGGATAGTTCGCCTCTTTTGACATGAAGCTGTGTAACATCCCATATTACCAATATCATTTATGAACATTTTCTTACCCCCTGCTGCGTCCTGTGAGCCGAGTTCCAGCCAAGTTTTGGCGTTGACGAAGGTAGTCCGGCTAGTTGGCTGGGGCCACAAAAATAAAGCGTATTGCTTCTAAAAAAAATATGCGTTTAAAAGAGCTGCTGTTTGACTTTTTAGGCCCATGAATGAGGACTAAAGTGTTTACAACGGTCCCAAAACCTGTGAATCGTTTGAGTTCTGCCACATTCAGATTTTTTTGTTGTGGACTGCATTGAGCAGCTGTCGGTCACCTGCTGCTGCATGAAAAGACCACGACTGGCATTTCTGCTGAGCTGGGAGAAATGAATGCTTGTTTATGTGGTGGACAATCGCCTCAGCAGATCAGACGGGGACTATTGTGATGCAGTTTGCCCAGACTTGGTGGCTGTGGGATCAGGCAGTCAATTATAATGCCAGTACTTCTGATATATCCGAATAACACTGTTGCTGTTAATTTTCAGCTTTATATGAATGCGTCAAGAGTTGTGAAGTCAGTTATTTTAGGGATTTTTCTTCCAAAAATGGTCCAAATAAGGCAAACAATGGCTTCATATGCTCTTTAAACTGAATGAATAATCTGACCTTTGTAGTCTGATATTACTAAACCGAAAGGCTAATACGGGAAATCAGTAAAAAAAAAAAAGCTTAGCATGAAGATTTGAAAAAGGAGACAATCATACTCTCTAATGATCAAAATCTGTATATCAGCATCTTAATGAATAGATAAATTAATAAAAATCAGCTAATTTGATCTTATTCAAGTTGTTCTTAAACAAAGTTATTATAAGCTAACCTTCTTAACTTCCTATTTGTTGGACAGATTCAGCACAAGTTTGGTGAACATTTGAAAAAAATTAAACCAACGACAGCTTTTCTTCCGTTTTGTCTTGTTCAGCATGTTGTTTAAGGTTTTAAAACTGCATCTCTACCAGTGCAGCAAAAGCATGTTTTTATTTCAGTGAAATCCATCATCAACCTCTGATGATAATGAGTTATGCGTGAACTGCAGGAACTTTAATGGGAAAGTGTGAGATTGTAAGTTTAAGGATTATTAAATATCAACAGCAGAATGTGAAGAAACTTAACTGGGAAGTAAAGTCAAACAAGTCAAAATAAACCAATGAAAAGTTGGGATGCACCGTACCGTTACTGATACCATGTGTGTGTACTCGTACTTAATATTCATTAAAGTGTTCCGATACTACAGAACCGATACCAGTGTGACAGGAGCTTAATTTTCCTGCAATGTGTTTGTGAAAGTTAAAATGTTAAAACAACATGTTGCACTAAGAGTAGTTTCCTATCACTAAAATGCACAAAGTGCAGTTGTATTTGGGTTGAATATGCCTAAAGAAAATAAAATGTGTTTCAATGTAAGAACTGTAATGGCCTTGATGAGTACTCAGTATCGACAAGTACTAAAAGGTAAGTACTTGTACTCGGTTTAAAAAAATGTGGTATCGGTGCATCCCTAATGAAAAGCAGAGTTTGAAAAATCTCAATATTTTCAGCCCGATTTTCACACTGCAGGCATATCAGTCATGTTTTTGATTGGCGGTCATTGGCTGTTATGTGTGAACAGCTCGAAGGCATAATTTGTGAGGTTCAAGGACAGCGAGGCGCTCCAGTAGATGAAAGTGCAGAGGAACAAAGCCAGAAAATAAACAACATGAAGGAGAGCATTGCGAGGCTATAATGGTGGTCGGAAAACTCAGCAAAACAAACTGAATTGCCACGAGCTACTGGCATCATAGTGTAACGTTAATGACACGAGGGAGACTTTTCTGCATGACAGCAGGAGCTGCCTGATGAAGGCCAGTCTAACGTGTCTGGAACTTGGCACAATGGTGGCTTTGCTCTCTGCTTTGCCACAACTAATGCAACCAAATAAAGGAGGGAAAGAGCTGAGAGAATTGACAACACAAGCAGGTAAAATATCCACACTCCAGCAGCATAATTCGTTTTAAATTCATTGCAGGCTACACGTATCATTGTTTTTGTTGTTAACATTGCTAATAGCATCATTATTATTATTATTATTATTATGTCTAATACTACTACTATTATTAGTCATTGTATAAGTTATTATGAGCCGTCATTGTGTACCTGCTCTGCTGTCAACACTGATAGATGCATGCATCTAAACACTTTCATGCAGACATCAACATCCTTGGAGGTTCATGTATTCATGGGCACCTCATTGTAATGCTTCCCACAAACGGTATTATTGGAGGCAGAACTGTGCACGCTCACCACTCTCTCCGGACTCTCCTGTTCGTCTGAGGCGCCGCTGTAGGGAGGGTTGCGTTGCTGGGTGGAGGGGGATCTGGCAGAGGGGGGTGACCGCCTCTTGTCTTTTACCTGGCCACAAAGCAGAAGGTGAGATGTTTTATGCAGCAGCAGCTTTCAGTGTTTTACTCTTTAACTCTACTAATAAGAATCCATGAGCCGCCTGCAGAACATGTGGACCATGATGGGAATATTCAACAAATAACATTGTTTTGGTATTTCAACTCTCCAGTGAAACGGCTCAACAGAGGAAAATAAGAATCCCCCCCCCGGTCCAGTGTTTGAACACACAATCTGCATTTTGAGGATGGAGCCAATAGTAAACATTGTTTGCATAAATTAAATTAAGTGTACAGGCAGCAGGTTTGTTGTACTCTGAGCCTCTCTGACAACTGTGGAGGCTTGTCATGCTCCTCCTGTTCTCTGTTTTGAAGTACGATGACTTTTGTTCTGCACATTCTTAAAACTTAGAGTGAGGGAGCATAGATACAGCAGTTCACAACTTTGGTTTCCAGCTCCGCACCACATCGTTTTGCCACAAGGTTATTTGATGTTTGCATGGGCTTTTTATTGTGGCCTTTTCAACACGACATCATGACGTGTGGCTGTACATGTTCAGGGCTCACACAGATTTGTTTTCATGACAGTGGTGTTTCATGCCACAACTGCAGGGGGAGCCAAAGAGTGTTACTAACGTGTGAATGGGGTTATTCTACTCAAAAGGATGAAAAACTGTAATAAAAATACAAATATAGAAGCTGTGTGAAACAATATATTACTCATGTCTGAAGCTTAAGCTTTTATTGTCTGCAGATAATGTTGGAGCAGGTTTTCTCTGAATGAGCGACAAGGGAAGCTGAAAGAAAAGGCAAATAGAAAATCTATAGATATGAAATTTAAATGTTTTTAAATAGACCTGACGGCTGCTGACTCCATAGATCTCAATATACTCTTATCATGATTTGAAAAGTGTGCAGGCGAGTTTAGTCCACAGCAAAAATGATTTTTGTTTTCACTGGAGTTCCTCAGGGCTACATCCTGGGCCCAGTATGGTTTTCATTTAAAATGTTGGCTTTGGGGTTCATTTTTAATATACATAATATCCTCTTTTATTGCTTTGCAAATGATATTGTAATGTATCTGTCCGAAATCAGAAATTCCTCGCAGCATTTATTGGATTGCTTAAATAATTTAAAATCAAGCATGAATTTAAATTTCCTCAATTTAATGAAAATAATGAAAATTCGCTAAAAATCGCTTGTTAACAGGAACAAGAAAGCGTGATCATAAAACACCAGTTTTCCCCTAGATTCCAGATAATTTCAGGATCAATATGCTTTTCAAGGTTGTTGATAGTGTGGCTCCAGCTTTTCTAGGGAAACCTTTACATCGGTCTACTCTACAAACCACATATTCTCAGATGTTCAAAGATCAAAATGCAGAAACAGGAGTGATTGTGCCTTTTCCTAATTTCTGGAAAAAGTTGCAAAAACTCCTTAGAACTTATAAACTTTGTAAGATGCTTTCAAACTCACACTTTTTTCCTTTTCTTTTTATTCTTGAACAGCATTTTGGTGCAACTTTCATTTGTTTTAAAAGAGCTTTACTGTATGAATGAAACTGACGTGAAGAAATGTATCTGAATGAACTACTTTGTTAAACTTTGATAATTAATCCACTTGAACTAATTGTTATCTTGCAGTCAAATTTATTATTGAACTCGAGGTTGTTTTACCTCTTGCCCTCTTTCTGCAGGAAGTATGTCATGTCCTAGCCTCCCATATCTCCTTCCCTTATTTGTTTCATGCACTGCTGCATAGTTATTCTTGTAAAAACATTCTGTCCCAACACTTTGCCAGTGTGACCTCTGACTACGGCAACATATTCCTGGTATTCATTGTGAGCTCTGTGCCTACAACAGTAAGATTGTTGTGATTTACATTACAACCCATTAGTGTTACAACCGGTAGTTATTTTATTTTCCTCATGCGCAATAAGAGAAATTCCCGCCCCAGGATGCCAATCATTAGATTATGTTTTACAGCTTTACCACAAACGTTTGTTAGACTATATTGTAAGAAGAAGGCAGAGTCTTCCATGGGAGAGAATATCTTCCATTTACATGCATAAAAAACAACTTAACAAAATAAGGGTAAGAGACAAAACTGCCAGGCAAAAATATGGTTTCTGCTTTAAAAAGAAATCTTTCCTCGAAAGAAAATCATCTACCTATAGTGTAAATTTCAAAGGAGTGCCAAATACTGACAAACAGCAGACCTCAATATCAAAGAGGCAACTATGGTGTCAGAAGAATTACAGTTTGTGTATTGGTGTGAGCGAAAAAGAGGGCTGTGTTTACTTACGGCTGGATCTCTGGTCTGGTTGAAATCATGGCGGTCATCTTGCTCTCTGTCAGAGTCTGAAACAGAGAGAAAGCAACTTGGTTTTTGTCAAGAATTTAGTATACTTGCTTTTTGGTTTTATTTGACGAGGTATACTTGAGACTGACTTCCCTGGTTTTGATCCTGTTGCAGATGAAGGTATCTAAATACATCAAAATTCAAGAGAAAAATAAGAAAAACTGCTATTTGTCCTTTTGCTGTCTGTGAAACTAAACCTCAGCGACTAAGTTTTGAAGGAAGAAGAGTTTCTAACTGATTTATGGTATCAGCTGCTCACACGAGCTGTCTGCACACAGACTGTGCAACATCAGAAATACAAAAATATGACCATGAGCATGTTTGGAAATAAGAGACACTTTTAGCATCAAGAACCGTCCATATGATGGAGGACACCAGCCACCACGACGTGCCATCAAAACATAATGGTGTCACATAACAGTAATCAGCTCCAGCAGCACTCTAAAGAAACTGTAACACGAGGTATTCCTGTCAGGCTTAAGCATGTGGAGTTACAGGATCTAATATAATGTCATGGCCGTCAGCTTGAAGCTTCTGGCAGTCTTAACATTCTTTCCGTAGCCTCAGTCGTTCCTCTGCGTCGGCTACCCGACCCTGAACCATCTGCCCAACTTCTCCATTCACACACATCAAACTGATGGTCCCAACAAGCCAACGTTGTTTAAATAGGGCTCCAGGAGGACTTAATTGAAATTAAATGGAGCAAACAACCGTGGAAAAAGATATTCTGCCTAATAAGGGTATCAGAAATGTATTCTTCAGACACTTATCAACAGAGACCAACAGTTCATATATGTTAATCTACTTGTTTGCTTAGAAATCCCAGTAGAATAAATTGAAAAGTCAATTTCACCTGAAGAAAGAGTCTCTTGGTTTTCTTTTGTAGTTTCCTGAACCAATAAAGTTAGACTTAGAGTTTTTTTTTGTTGGCTGTCCTTTTTAAATGATGGGTTTGCGTGCCTCACTGAAAAGTAGAGGCTCAGCCATCGTCACCATGCAAACATCTTTCCTCTCTTGTGACATCTTTCAGTAATAATGCTGCTTGATACAAAAAGCTTATTACGGACATGTTGATGGTTTTAACAGCAAATCTCAGGGCTAATAATGTGTGTTTCTGAGCATTTTAGCTCAGTAATTGTGCAAAGTATCTCTGCCGATACTTCCTGCTCTGTTTATTCTGGCTCATGCAGCAACCCTCAGGTTTCAGAATAGGGTAAATTGTCACTGCTTTAATAATCACTAATTTTTCACTAATTTTCACCTGATTTATCAGTCACAGTCAATTAGCTGGGATTCACTGCACAGCTATAACGCAGTGATGGACCACAGCATAGATGTTCTGCTGTTGAGAAAATGTAGTGACAAAGTGATGTCTCCATGGGTAAGAGCTATTTGTTATTGATGCAGGCTAATTGGTGGGTGTGTCTAGGTGTTTTAGGCTGTTGAGTGTTTGTTATTGTGTTATTTTGTCGTTGTTGTTTCAATGATAATTTTCAAAAAGTGAAACAAAACTGATGCAAAAGCAACACAGTGGAAAAATGTCAAATATGGTCTCCTCCTGAACAGATGATATTCTTTTTATTGAGCTTTGAGGTCTGAGTAGCACGTGGCTTAGCGTCCTGGTCAGATGATTCTCCAAACAGAGTGATCTGACCGCCGTCCTGCAGGTAAAACGCTGACCAGACATAAATATTTTACGCCATCCCACGTAAAAAATACAACAAGAACTGCCGTTTATGAACAGTAGAAAATATAAAAGGTTTGAAATGTACAGTATATCATATATCATAACATAACATGGCTTTGACCATGGGCTGTTTTTTGTGCTGGTGAGTGCAAAGGCTCATGGGAACATACATTTTTCACTGAAGTCATTAGTTTAGTGATGTTGTAACCATTACTGCACTTGGGTTTAGTATAAACTTATGTGTAATGTGGTTTTCAGCATTTTCTGTGCCAAGAACAGGTTTAAATACAACGGGCAATTAGCCACCATGAGTGAGATTCATACAGACCAAATCTTGGTGTGACTCCCTGTTGTGGCTGAGAGGAGTATTACAAAAACAAACACTGTCAAATCTTATAGAGTGAAAACGTTCTTTTTGCTTGAAATTCTTTGCTTGGTTCTCAGGGCTTCCGCTTTGAGCTGACACCCAAACAGGAGATGCAAACCAGATGTTAACTCTCTAAATTCATCCAGCCATTAAACATCTAAAAAGAACTGCAACAAAAAGTTCCTACCTTCACTTTTCTTTTGTTCTGAACCTCTGTAAGCACAAAAGAACTAATGTGTATAAATAACAATTTCACACATCTTTAGGCCAATTACAGGCCGTGTACACTAAATGATGCAACCAGACACCGTGAGCCACACCAGACTGGGACTGGACTGCTGGCCAGGTTCCACAGTTTACTTCCAAATACTTTGATACAGACATGTGAGGTTGCCAAGCTGGCAACTGTTTTCAAATCATATTAAATATCCAGCCACAGGATGCAAAAAGAGATCATAAATGAGAGTTTAAGCATATTAGACCTTGTGCATCAGTAAAAGCGAAGAAGTTCCTCAGTTTGCCATCAATCAATCAGCAGCGAAGCTCAACAGGAATCACTTAGCTCTCTGGCCCTGTGTAACCCCCCCCCCCCCTCATACTCCCACCCAATCCCAAGCAACTTCATTCCTCACAGTCCTGCTTTCTTCATGTGCACTTTTTTTAGCTGCCTTAGCTTAGCTACGCATGTGTGTGCAAAGGAGAGAGCCAATTAGTGTGAATTTGAGCGCGTGCGTGCATTCAGGCGTGTTATGTCAGTGCGGATGCCGTGCCTGTTTGGGTGGGATGGAGGTGTCTGGTGTCCAGCGGGTCACAGGAGCACATAACCCGCATTCACCGCTGCCTGGTTGTCAGTGTATCAGTCAGAGAGGAGCAGGCACAGGCATTCATGAGGAAAAATACAGTTTTGGAGGCTACAACTTTGTGCAGGATTGATTTGTGATTAAATGATGAGAACAGAGTCATTAGAAAATATATCTAGAGAATGACTGGGTTGTTTTCATTCATTCTCTTGAAATTCTGATATAATTATTATTATGTTGTGCCTCCAGACATGTGAACAGATTCCCTGGAGTCATCCAACAGAGATGTTCAGCTGGTTGTGTTGAAGTGCAGGCCCTCTGACTATTATTTTTGTGCTGAGTGACTGACATCTTATCAGGTACAGCAGTGACAACAGGTGCAGCCACCACACTGCTGTATTAATGGCCCGTAAATGGCAGTCGGGAGTATACGGGAACAGCTGTCATTGATGCGTCTCATGAAGATGGGGAACACATAACGGTGACAGGAATGTGGAGGATACTGTTCTAGATTTTCAAAGCCATTTAACAAAAAAAAAAGAAGAAAAAAAAGGGAAAAGCTTTGAGCTCTGAAGTGAAAATCACAGAGATGATAAATATCAGTTAGGGTTAAATTTACGTAGGTTTGCACCTGACTGCAGCTTTAAACTGCAGCTCTGTGTGGCAGACAGACAGCAGCAGGTGGAGGAGGTGCCACTCCCTTGGAGGAGCTGAGGAATGGAGTGATGGAGGAGGAGAATATTTGAAATGCCTTACAGCCCAGTCCTGTTATAGATCAGAGTTCCACCTGCAGGCCTCCACACGTCTGATGACTGCCCCAAACAGCACGGACCTTCACCCTGATGCACACTCTATGCATGCCCAGAGTATAGCATGAATATATTGATGAAGATTCTCGGTCATCCAGGTCCCGATAATCCTAAGAGCTTGAATAAAGGCAACTGGACTTCTTCTTGGATCTTGAAGACGTTTCACCTCTCACCCGAAAGGCTTCTTCAGTTCCAACTGAAGATTCAAGCTCTTAGGAGCAAAGTATGAAGGCATGCGGATTATTTTACTCTCTATTTCCAGTACTATGTAAACTACTCCAGCCACCCCCTCATTTCTTTATATTTCCCCTCCCAGCAGGCAAACTTTCTTGTAATCTTTTACAGAAAAGTTCACCAGGCTTTCTGAAAGTCTTTCAAAGTTTTTCTTCCAACATTGGCTGCTTTTCACACATTTTCAGTCCGGTCCATTTTCAGAGGAATGTGTTTTTGATTTAGAGTGTTTTTTAATTTTCTTTTATGTTTAGCCACTTAACACTGACCTATGAATCATTCAAGCATTAAAAAGGCTCCTAACTCAAGGGATGAACCAGTGTTGTATCGACACATAACCAGAGGTGGAAAGAGTACTGAAAAATTGTAATTAAGTAAAAGTATCTTTACTTTGCCTAAATTCTACTCAGAGTAAAAGTAAAATTACCCATCTCAAAATTTACTTGAGTAAAAGTACAAAATTACTTAATTTAAAATGTAATTTGAGGAAAAGTTACTTAATTACTTTCAGTTTCTTAATGTAAAAAAGGATGAGTCATGAATCAAATTCAGTACAAGTTGTTTTAATCGATTTCGAGGTGTACTAAAGTAAGTTTGAAGTCGATGTTCTGAAAGCCAAAAGCTCCGTTTTGGCTGGCAGGCACATCTTGCACTGCATAATCACATTATTGCCTTTCGTGCGTTTGAAAACAAATAATTTTTCTAAGTTTGGCCACGGGTTTTTCTGGCTTTCATCTCCTCCAGAATGTGTATCCTCTTCGTCTTCGGACCTTTCCTCCTCCAAAGTCTCCACGTCTAGGTTAGCAACAGCCATCTTCCAAAGCGCAGGTAGCCTACTAGATCCACCACACCAGATTATTTAACAATGGAAAGGGCGCGCACAAGGCAAGGCCACGCAATTGACTTTCAGTTCCGGGTCAGCTGTTTAAATTTCCGCCCGCATTTAATTTTTCACCATCAATATTTGTTTTACTCAGTAATGTCAGGGGTTTCAAATGTAGCGAAGTAAAAGTACTTGGGTCAAAATGTACTCGAGTAAAAGTAAAAATTACACATTTCAAAAACTACTCAGAAAATTACAAATTACTCATAAAAAGTACTCAATTACAGTAACGTGAGTAAATGTAATTCGTTACTTTCCACTTTCCCTGCACATAACAGACAACTTAGCAAAGAACCAGTTTTAAATTGTATCTTTAGGCACTTTGTTATCAGCAGCCTGTCACAAAGACACATAATTTGTTAATTTCTTTAGTTTCCTCTATGAAAAACAGCAAAGATAACACAGTCTGACAGACAGAAAACAGGATTTCTGCAGCAACAAGGTGATTCCCAAAGAGCTGTTAGCTGAAAACTTGGCATATCTCAGCATGGTGTGCAGTGTGTCCTTAAAACATTTGAGGAAACTGGACAAGTGGAGGACAGAAGAAGAAGTGTCAGGCCTAAAGAACTATCTACAGCAGATGAACAGGATCTGAAAGTGATGTCCTTAAGAAAGAGGAAAACATCCAGCAAAGCCCTGACACAGGAGCTGAGAGATGCATCTGGACCTTCAGCTGATCCATCTGCTGTTGGCCCAAGCCTCATCAGAAATGGGCTCCATGGAAGGGTGGCTGTCAAGAAGCCGTTCTTAAGGAAGGGAAACAGGGAGAAAAGGCTGAGCTGTGCCAAAGGACACAAGAAGTGGGCTGAAAATCAGTGGCAGCAGGTCTGATGGAGGGATGAATCCTCCCCAGAGCCCGGAGCTCAACATTACTGAAGCAGTGTGGGATCATGTTGGCAGAGAACGGAACAAAAGGCAGCCCACATCCAAAGAAGAGCTTTGGGATGTCCTTCAAGAAGCCTGGAGAACTATTCCTGAAGACTCCTTAAAGAAAGGACAGGCTGTGTTGGAGAATAAAAACCAAAGCTCAGACCAAATATTCACTTTCAAGCTTATTAGAATTGTACAAACTCATATACTGTGTTTACTTGAATGTTTTCACATGAGGAGTGGTTCATAATTAGTTCACAGAACTGTACACTACAAAAAAATGATAAAATAAAATTAAAAAAAAAAAATCACTAAGATGTCACAGACATTACATTAAATCCTCAGAAAATTGAGTGAAACAAAGGTTCAGCATGTCTCCTTTAAGCCTGAATTGTAACATAACTGCATTCCAGACATGTGGATGAACAAAGCCGACTGTCCTGTCTACATTATAAAATCCACTAGAACCCATTGAGTGGTTACTCTGTGTCAATAATGCGTTTGTGCATGAAGCCTTCCTCCTCCTGCTGTCAACAGATATGTAATACTGATGCAGACATTTAAATTAGACATTTAGTTTAAAACTATAAGCAATTGAACACAATTAAATGCAGTATCTCCACAGATTATTTTCCCAAAATTGAATTTATCATCCTTCCTCATGGTGAAAAATGTACTTTTATGTATCATAAAGTACATGCCCAAAGCAACTAATAGCTTTAAGAGTCTGAGTTCTTGCTGCCCGACTGCTCCCGGATGACATCTGAATCTGAAGGCAAACTTCAGAAAAGAGAGTGCTGGTACTGACAGACAGTCGGCAGTCTGTCTGACAGGAGGTGGATTAAGTTGTCCCCGGCAGATTTGTTATTGTGGGTGTTTGTTTGTGAAGTCTTAGAGCAGAAGAGACAGTTTAAACAAGGCCTGACAGCTTTCAACTTCAGTACCAAGTTGTTATTTTACTCTTTTTTTTCTTCTTTTGATAAAAAGTTTATTTTCCTGCTTTACATGCGAATCATTATGCATTTTCTTATGAAGAGTTTTTATATACTCGCATCAAGAGACATCCTTGCAGCATTTCTCTCCTAATGTATCAGGAAGTGTTATCGTATCTGCCATCCAGAGCTTATTAAAAGGAAAAAGTCTTCATGCATAAACTGACTGAGCAGAGGATTTGTCAACGCTTTCTAAAACAATTCATACGACGATGCAAAGAATGGCTCATAAATGTACATGACCTGCCTCTTTGAATAGGTGGGCCAAGTAAATAGTTGGTGTCTGCATACACTCCTCAGCTCTATTTCCTTAGGGATCCACCGTTGCCTGTTCTCAGATACTTAACTCTGTCCTCCTCTGTAGCATTTAATCATTTCTTGTACTTTTGGCCAGATGTTGTACCTTTTTTGAGGAGTGTTATGCTCTCTGTGCTTCCATTACTTCAAAAACCAAAGGAGAAAAGTTTTTATCACAACATTGATGGGAATTAGCATTTTCTCAAGTGCAGCCGTGGGATTTTGGTTGAAGTTTCCACTCCAGCTGTTATTAATCCCCTAAAACTTTTCTGTGTTTGTCAAAATGGTGTATTTTTGAAGTTTTTGCTGCAAAAAAAATTGAGGTTTGAGGTATGACTACATTTTATGAGGATGCTAATCAGGCCTTGCCCATTTCCCTGACTCTGGCCTTCACGTTTTTATTCTACTCTGCTGTGGCTAATTACCTAAATCAGAGACTGATTCTCAAGAAGACAAAGCAAAGTTATGCAAGGCCACGTGCAAATGGAAGAATCAAAATAGTACGTATTCAGAATCAACATCAGAGATGCCCTGATCACCGGCTGGTCAGAGCCACTTCTGTTCAGAGCTAGGCCCTTCCTAGCTGCTGTATAGCTGCTAGCAGCAGCTAGCCAGACTAGCTACAAATGTTTGGTAGCTACAACTACTTTAGAGCCAAGGCTGCTAACAGGTGAATTATGCATTTCTAAAATTATTAAAAGAGATAGAAAGAGAACACATTACTATCCTGATACTTCTGTTATGGTTCACAATCACTGCAATAATTACACCTCCTAGCTTGCCCTACTGTAACTTCTCTTTTTCATTGGATCCTCATTAAAGCTTGTTCATAGCTGTGAAACCCCACCCTGCAAGAAGTCAGGATTTATTCCTTCAATTTTCTACAAAAGACAGAATTAATAGCACTTAAATTTGTTTCAACATGTGCAAAGAAATGTCACCTTTTCCAACAACAAAATGGGTATTTCTTACTTACAGACTAAAGAGTTTGTTGACATACTCCAGTGTGGGCTAAGTTTATTTCCAAACAAAAACAAAATACTTCCCATCAAATGGCATCAACACACAATCTAAAACTGGTTGAGTCTCCTTGAGTCAGCAACACTGAGTCACATAAGCTATTGATACCAACACTAGCCTACTCCCCCAAGTGGTTGGAGGTAAACCAAATACCAAAATGGCTCTCACAGTCGGCTTTGTAGGATTCAAATGCTGCTTATGTGCTGTAAGATAACATAAACTCATTTATATAGTTTTATTCAAATTCCTATTTAGCACACCAACACGTAGCCTATGACTTATACACCGTATCGCAATGATACTCTTCTTCATCATCATCATCATAAACACAACTGCAAGAGGACACCTGAATCCAACAGTCTGGTCCAGACAGTCTTTTTAAAACTGTGAACGACCCGTTCTGGGAACGTGAAGGCTTGATGCATGTGACCCACACACCTTTGTTGTTGTCCTGTTCTTACAGCGATTCTGCTGCTCTGGTCCTGTTCTGAGGCCGCTTTAAGCCAATTAGAGATGGACACCCTAATGATGTTATAGTTGGCTCAGTACTTGAGCATCAAGTATCCAACCAAAAAAAACAAGCACCAACCTTGACACAGCTGATAACATTTCTTTGACATAACACCTTGCAGCACATGACAGACAGCTGAGGATCCGTTCATGATTTATTTCTAGACTCCAGTATTATCAGCAGAGGCCAGATACATGCAAAAATATGTTTTCTCCTCTTGCGCTTGCGTAAGAGTTCACACACAGGAAATACCGCTGCACCTTTTCACAATTGGTGGCAGACTGAGCAGATAACACAGAACTTATTGGATCTAATTTTAGGACAATCACAAGTCTACAGCGGTGGAAGCTGTTTCCATTAAAGACACAAGAATGACCGTAAACACTTCCACAAAAACTTTAAGATTAGCATCTCTAGTTACTTTTGAGAGAATCCGGAGGCAGGCTTGATTTGGAAAATGAAACAGAGGCATATTACAGAAGATTATAGACAAATTGAAAATGCTGAGACTCTAACTTAAATAATTTTCTAACACACTGGAAAAAATGCCCCTCCAAAAATAAGTAAAAAAAACAGTAAATACGAGACGTTTTTGCTTGAAATAAGCAAAAAAATCTGCCAATGGAACTAGTGAAAATCGGCTTGTCAAGATTTCTTGAAATAAAATGTGATATTTAGGACTTTTGAGTTAAAAGTGATCTTGAAATTAGCTTAAAACCTCTTCAAATGAAAAAAAGAGCTTGTTTCATGTGAAATATGACTAAAAACAAGATGTTTTCAAGACTTTTTCACTTAACAAGATATTCAAGATGTATTAAAACAAGTCCCTATATCTTGCTGAAATGGTACTTGTTAGGCAATTGTGTCTTATATTAAGTGTAATGAGATACTCAATGAGAAAAATATACTTGGTAAGATTTAAATTTTTTTCCAGTACACCTGTCAGCAGTGAGCGTGACACTAGATAAAGTTTACTAAACTTCCTATTCATGTACATACTTGAGATGATCTGATGCTTGCGAGTTCACTGTGTGAAGGTAGAAATATTTCTGTTTGCTGATTCTATGAGTAATTGCTTTGTTTAGTGCTTACTGTGAAGTCTGTGTATAATCCGACCTAATAAGGACATTGAATTTAGGACGGCACTCAAACGGTTTGACACATGTAGCAGTCAGTTTGCTGGTTATAAAAAAATAAGAAGATGTTAGAGATGTGAAGTTAGAAGGACACTGGCAGGCGGGTTGTGTTGAGGGAAAAGTAAAGTTTAGATTTCTGGAGTTTGAACAATTCTGAAGAATTAAAGGCGAGGACATGCAACTCAGTCAGCAGCAGAGTCAAAAGTAACCTGATTCTGTGAAGTATGATCGCAGTTATTCTGCATGTTCCACATCAGGAGGTTGAGGGTGCTCGGCTGGATTTTCAAGCCAAATGTTTGTAGGTTTGAGTTGTTTTAGATGGAGAAAAATCTTCTGTTTTCACAGCCCATTTCTAAGCAGCTCTGAGCTTTCGTTGCGCCTCTGGAAACCTTCTTCCTCTCCAAACTTCCAGCATTCTTACTGCTGTCAACTGCGGATAAAACACAGACTGCTCGTTGGTACTTCACACATTCCCACCTCAGAAGAAATAAACAACTAAAAAGAGAAACAACTAAATATCCCTTTAAGGTGAGGAGAGCTCGTGGTTCAGTTTAAAATACAGCCTTTCACAAGTCTGCATCCTCTTGAGCAGGTGTTGGTGTGGGCTGGGAGTGAGACCAGGATCAGAAATGTAGAGATTTAACAGCTGTTAATGACTATTCTTTATGTGCATCTGAAATCACAGACATTTAATGCTGTAGACTGCAGGGCTTTTATTCACACTGGAGCTATCTGAGCTTTCAGAAGCATCCCTGCTGTGAGACTCTTTAGATAAAATCGGCCACTAAGCAGCATCATGTCCAGATTATTCAAGATGAGTGAGATAGATCTCAGGGTGTTTCCTTTCCTATTTGAGACATCAGATGGACAAAACAAGACACACCCGCAGGCGTCAGTCTCTGGACAGGAAATGCCTCCGTGTAAACAGGAAACAAAGATATATTTGACAGATCCAAATCTAACAGAGGCAACTTTTGTCATTTCATTTAAGAAGATCCAACAACAGCTGATAAAATGGAGCTTATGATTCAGGAACGAAGATAAATTGAACCGTTTCTGAAATATCGAATGGCATGTGCTCCTGAGTTTACATGAGTTTTCCTTCCTGTAAAATCCTCTCAGCGCTGAGGGAAGTTCACACTGACGTACGTCAAGCGGTGTTTCCTCACGAGGTCTCCCTTCTGAACCGCCCAATCAACTCTTGACACTTCTTGACCCCGCAAATTCTGGTCTAAAACTAACCCCACCCACTATCACCACCGCAAGCTTGTCGCCAGGAAACTGATGCGATCTTCATCCATCATCTCATTTTTGTGTAATGTGCTCTCAGCTCACACACGCCTATTCATTTTCTGCACATCTTCCAAACCAACACGTTACCTCAAAAAGATGGATGAACCAGTGTTGTAAAGAACCAGTTTTAAAATGGCATCCCTTGGCACTCTGCTATTAGCTGAAAACTTGGCATATCTCAGCATGGCGTGCAGTGTGTCCTTAACCTTCGTCTTGTGTTAGGGTCAGCACCGACCCGTTTTTAGGTTTTAGATGCATAACATAACCATATAAATTTGTTTATTGCATCAAGGCTTTATGACTTTGTCAGGAACCTCTATTTCAACAAAATAAAACAAAAAAAATTGTTTTCACTAAATTATAAAATGCTCTAGTTGAAATTAAGACCTTTGTGTTGTTAGGGTCAGTTTCGACCCAGTTATAAAAATAAGATTATAAAGCAATAATTAGAGCCAAAACTGAAATCACAAGTTCACTGTCAGCCAACACACTGCTTTTCATTTTCAGTTTGTACTAAAGTTCTATTGCTGAAAAAAAGAGACTTTTTTGCCTTTTTCTTGAAGTAAATATATGGGTCGAAACTGACCCGTAACACCATAGATGTTACTATAGTTAATAATATTAAAATGAAAAAATAAATAAAACTAATTTATTCAAGAGATGTGTTCTAAATCACCTCAGTAATAGTCAGGTGACATAACAACCTTTTATCTATTGATTCTCTTGAGGTTCATTTTACATTTTTGTTTTTATTGAAATTGAAGGGTATACTGACCAAAACAAGGCCCAGGGGCCCACACCAAAAATATTAAAACCAATATTTTTATGGATAAAGAAGCCTAACAAGGTAACCAAGAGATGAGAAAACAAATTGGATGATAGATGATTGTTTTTAGTGTATTTTACAACTAAATTAAAACACGGGTCAAAACCGATCCGTTAACATAAGAGATGGTAACAGGGTACTAACACAAGACGAAGGTTAAAACATTTGAGGAAACTGGACAAGTGGAGGACAGAAGAAGAAGTGTCAGGCCTAAAGAACTATCTACAGCAGATGAACAGGATCTGAAAGTGATGTCCTTAAGAAAGAGGAAAAACTCCAGCAAAGACCTGACACAGGAGCTGAGAGATGCATCTGGACCTTCAGCTGATCCATCTGCTGTTGGCCCAAGCCTCATCAGAAATGGGCTCCATGGAAGGGTGGCTGTCAAGAAGCCGTTCTTAAGGAAGGGAAACAGGGAGAAAAGGCTGAGCTGTGCCAAAGGACACAAGAAGTGGGCTGAAAATCAGTGGCAACAGGTCTGATGGAGGGATGAATCGTCCCCAGAGCCCGGAGCTCAACATTACTGAAGCAGTGTGGGATCATGTTGGCAGAGAACGGAACAAAAGGCAGCCCACATCCAAAGAAGAGCTTTGGGATGTCCTTCAAGAAGCCTGGAGAACTATTCCTGAGACTACTTACAGAAATTACTTATGTTTTTGTCGTTTTATCAATAAATCACTGCATCTCCTGTTTTCCAGGCTCTATATACAGAAACGAGGGGTGTCTCAAGACTTTTGCATAGTGCTAAATGCCATTTCCTTAAATTAGGTGCACAAATAATTTGAAAGCTGCAAATCATCCAAAGCCAGTGATCTGTAAATCATTTAGTCTAAATTCGGGGTGATATCTTCTTCACGGAGCTACATGGGAGAATATTTTGATAAGAAAACTCATAAAAATACCAGTAGATTGATGCTTATCTATGAAAAATCCTTAAATTTTGAAAAAACAGCTATAATGTCAGAAGTGTCTGTTGCCCAAAAATCAGTTGTGCATTCATTAAGTAACTCAGTGGCACACAAGTGCTGGTGATCTTCCATCATAGTGAGGGTGTGTTTTGGCTCCAGTACCTCTGTGCCCTCTTTGGGTCGTCATACGTACCAGGCTGGGGACGAGCTTGGTAACTGGGGCCAAAGGGATCCGATGACCATCACACTGCAGCTGTTGCTGGTGTGTAACATTAAGACAGGAGCTATTTGAAATGACCGCTTCCTGCCACCAGCCGCTCAGAGCATGAAGGCTTATCAATACTCCCACTGTTGGCCCACATTGTGATTGATGGACAAAACTCTTGATCGTGATAGTTTACTGAGAGACATGTGTTCATGTGCAGGAAAACAGCAACACCGGTGTTTATTTACACTGACTTTTGACCCGTTCTTTTAACAAATTTGAAGTAAAACGTGCGTTTTTTAAAAGAAAATGTATTTAACACCCAGAGTCACCTCCCATCTGGCCCTCCCAATGGTTCATATAAATACTGCAAGTAAGTTCCAAGTGTTATTTAATACAGCTCTCATTACAAAACCTTTCTATAAACTTGAGTGTGGTAACATGTCAAGCTGCAAATAGTTGCCATAAACCCCAGTGAATACTCAAGTGTTTGTAACCAGCAACTGGCCTGTTGGAATAAACACAAGCGGCAGCTGTCTTACTAAAACTGCCTTTGCTTTTAAACAACACTCTATTGTTATACTCTCCAAAGTCAGCAATGTGGAGTCTGGCTGCTCCATAAACTATTCTGTACAGCTCTCAGCAACTCTGGAGCGGCCAACAGTTAAACTGACATTTCAGAAAATTAAACAAGTTTTCAGGCTGATTTAAAACTAATTTATAGTGAGCACAGTCACGGAGCCACGAAAGATGCATTAATACTGTGGCTGTTCCATAAAGTGAGCTATCAGTCGGGGCCACCTGCTGTCTTCTCTGCATGAACCAGTCCCCTCCTGCAGCACATTTCCAAAAGCAGCAGCAAAAACCTCCCAGGTATCAGCAGGTAGTTCTGTGTCATCAGCACCAAGACTTTATTAAAGCACATCCACGAGCCTACCTTTTGATTTTCAGCCTCAGCTTCTCTCCTTCAGGGGCTCAAAGGTGACAGACCTCCACCTGCAGCAGCACAACTTCAATTTCTTTTCTCTTCCTCCTGTGGCTCCGAGCCTCTCTTTCACCTCCTGTCAGTCAGCTGCTTCCCGTATCGGCTTGCTAGTATTTCTTAGACAGAAAAACAAAACCCAACTCTTCCCCCTGTCTCTGTATGAAGCCTTTGCCCCTTGTCTCCAGCCAGTTACTCCCCTCACTGAACCCTCAGGCTTGGCCCAGGACCATGGCATCTCTAGGAGGGACCTATCCAGCTACCTGATTGGTCAGAGGGCAGAGAGATGCCCCCATATTAGGGCAGCAAGAGGCGGAGCTGCACTACTATAATAAAGGAGGGAGGAGAAGGAGATAACAAAGTTTGTGACATAGTAGACTGTCTGTATGAGTGGTGGGATTACTGTCTGTCTGCTGCAGGTTTTACTAGAGACAAACTGCAAAGTAGTGAACCCTCTTTCATAAAATCTACAATTAGAGGGGAAATGATTGATAAAAGTGTCCCAAAATGACTTTTTCTGACTTAAAGGTGAAAATGAAAACATGTTAGAGCTCTAAAACTAATAAAGTTCTAATCTATGAAGCATGCATCCTTATTGCAGGTGATCAGCACAGTTATCAGCTGGAATATATTGACAACTGAACTTGGCTACATCACATGGATACTGAGTTAATGATATATCTTCTCTAAAACATGGACTACAGGCTATAAAATACCAGTTCAAAGGTCAGTCTCACTTTGAATAATGCTGTTCTTCATCTACTTTCCAACGGTGTACTCCCGAGTGCACACAACGAGCCAGAGTTCTCATCTCTTCATGTGGAAGTTGACCCATGGGACAGCTTCCAAACATTTTAAGTGTATTTATTCTGTGGTGATAAAGATGTGCAGAGTGACATCAGGTATGTGGAGTTTCTTGCTTGAGTTGATTTATATGTCCCACTCAAACCAAAACAAACAAGAAAGCCTGTTGTGGTGTAAAAAACTTTTCTTTTAAGGAATGATGTTGCCGGGGAATTATTTTTAATCTGGAATAGCTGCAAACAGGAACAGCAGGGCTTGGATCTTCATTTAGAGAAAGTTCAATGTATTTCAGGGTAGCAGCTGTTGTTGTGAGCTGTGATCTGTGTGTGTGTGTGTGTGTGTGCACTTAGGTTTTATGTATCAGGACATAATAAAAAAATAATCAAGTCATTACCAAGTCTTAAAATGAGGTAAATACAACCTCAGATCGACAGCACAACTTACTACAATGTCATTATTTATTCAACTAAAACTAAGCCAAAACACAGAAGCAGTGTGTGAAAAACTAAGTGAACCCCCTGATCCAACCAGCTTCAGCAGCAGTGAGTTGCAGTGATGGTTTTTATGTTATCAGTCTCACACGGCTGTGGAGGACCTTTGGCCACTCTTCTCTCCAGCGCTGCTTCAGCTCATTGAGGTTTGCAGCTCTGGTTTCTGCACAGCTCTCTGAAGGTCCCACCACAGCATCTTAGTCAGGCTGAGGTCTGGACTCTGACTGGACCGTTGCAACACCTTGATTCTTCTCTTTTTCACACATTCTGCTGTAGATCTGCTGCTGTGTTTGGGATCATTGTCCTTCTTTTTAGATAGAAGAGGCTTTCTCCTGCAACCCCTCCAAGCCATACCTGTTCAGCCTTTTTCAAATTGTGCTGTCATGAACTTTAACGTTTGACATGCTAATTGAGGCCTGAAGAGTCTGAGATGTAGCTTTCCAAACCTATTACATTTTGCTATAGCATCCCTTCTGTTAAGACTATAAAATATAGCAATTGCCTCAGTGGAGGGTGTCCTCTCAGGGTTACAGCAGTCTGACTGTTGAACCCTGTCACTCAAAATGAACAGTTCTGGGTCTTGAACCAGTACAATTGCTTTGTAGCAAAATGGTTTGCAATTAGATGTACAACAGGGTATGAGCACTTTTTTCCTCTTCAAAAGCAGGAAAAAGTTTATCAGGTAGAAACTGACACATTGTGCATTAAACTGAAACACCCCTCCAGGGTTCAGAAAGATTGTTTATCTATATCCAGGCTCATTTCATACCTGCAACCTCAAGAGAAGATTCAAATTATTGCTCATGTGAACTAACAAGACTGGCACTTTTCAGGTCATCCATATTCAAAAGAGTGACATAACTTGATGGTCACAGATGTGCAATGAAGCGTAGAGGCGTTCAGACCAAAAGAAGTAACTCAAATGCATGAAAAGGGTTTGACTGACAATAAGAAAATAGACTAAAACCACAACTTTATCAAATCCATCATGAAACAGATTCCCCTCCTAAAAGATTGTTAACACCTGGAAGCTGTTCGATCAACAGCCTCATACACACAAATACAATCTATTAACCTCCTAAATACCTAAAGATACCTAAAGAGACTGAAAAGTTACCAAAAATGCTTATAATCACATCCGTTTACTAGTAATGATCAAAATTCAAAACGCTCTTGAGTTTTGACAGTTTGAAAGGTGAAGTGAGTTCAACCTCTCACTCTGGAAAATATGCTTCTTTATATTGTTGTTAATGTAACCGCATGGAGACAGAGGGATGCTGCTTGGCTGCAAAGATGGGAAACAAATGATAAATCAATGATAATGGATGGCAAAGTGTTTGATAGGGGGGTATCTACCTAATCTTTGTACTGTTTGGGTGCTTTTTAATATGGTAACTCGTGCTCCTTTGCACCCTTTCTGCCTGTGAGCAAGAATTTATTCCCTCTTCGACATTTTTGAGTATTCTGATCCTTACAATGCATATTAGAGGAGATGATATGTGAGGCTTCTAGGGGAGCTGAGAGTGAGGAAATGCGGGAGTATCCTGTCTTTTATCAAGTAGCATGACATGTAGATCCTCCATGTGCAAAACAATGTGACCTCTGACGCAAAGAAACCAAGTACTTTTCATTTGGCGCTTTCAGCTCCTCCATTCCTGTGTCTCTTCCTCATATTTCTTTCTCACATCCTCTCATAGTTATGGCACGAGGAAGCATAATGAAAAGCTCCCTTTCTGTGTAGAAAATAAACTTGGATGATGTTTATCTCTGTGATTCACCTATCAGAGCACCTGCATGAGTGTGCAGGATCTTTAGACTTCTATCCATGCCCAGAGGCCTTTTAAATCCCACTGCACCTTGCACTTAACACATAAACTCCCCCCATTAACCCAGCTAGCATCAACCAGCCAACAGCTCAGCCCCCAGGAAGAGGTGGGGTAGCTCAGGGAGGAGATGCTGTCAATGCAGATCGAGCAGCCAGCACTGTGTCAGCTAACATGGTCATTGTTTCATTCCAGAGCAAACACAAAGCCAGGATTTAGATATGGGGGAGGCCTGGGACCTTAAACAAGGGCTTGGCCAGACAGGGGAGGGGTCGGGGCGAGGCAGAGTGGGGGAGGCACATCACTTTTGTGAGGAAATATTTCTTTTAGTCATTTCTGACTTTTTTGATTGCGATTTTGGGAACGAGTACGTTCAGGAAAAAACAGAGGAGAGGGAAAAAGGAGGACTGAAGAGAGGGTTGGGTGGGGCTGCTGATGGGTAAGGAGGAGTGAGGTGTGGCATCGGGCACGAGGTCTCACCAGACCACAGCTATGCCCTCGTCAGCGCTTAAACAGGCCAGGAAACTGGAGCAGACTGTGGGCATGTACGAGTGTGTGTAGAGCAGGTATTACTCATGCTGTGGGGACCTACGTCTGTTTACGCTCTCACATTATGCAAACATTAAACAATTAAACTTAATTCAGTTTCAAGTTACAGGGACATATTTCAGGATCGGGGTTTAGGTTCAGATAAGGCCGGGAAGTTCAATCTAAAGTTAGATTACGTTTCTAGGAAATAGTGGAAGTCAAAGCAATGTTTTTCTGAAGTGATTGAAACCCAGCTATGAGTTTGTGTTACAGTAAATACATGATCTGATGACTCTGGTCAAGATATTATTGCCACAAGTACCCCAGAGGGTATTAACTACAATTTTATGCCCCACATGGATGCAGAGAATGCTCATATCTGATTGGCTGGAGTGTATCCATCAATATATATATATAAATATATATAACGCTGCTTTAAACAGGAGTCAGAGCAACAGTTTAACCATAGTTAAAGTGGATTAAAATACTAAATATACTTTGCTGTTGTCAAACAGAGCTGATCTACATTGATTTTATAAATATTTCCACTTAAAGTCAGTTTATCTCATCAGAGGGGTCTCAGAAGAAGTTTGGCAGAGGAAATAACCGCCAGATCTGGAAAGATTTTTACAATACTGCACCTTTCACAGACGGATGTACAGAGAGAGCAACGGTGTGTTAGATTTTGTGTCCTGTGAGCTCAAACACGCAGATGAACCTGATTGTTGCTGCTGTATCTTATTCACACTCATCAGCGAGAGCAGATAAACTGAGACTTTCCCCAACGGCTTCATCCGGACAGCGTTTTACTGTGCAAAGAAAGCGGACCCGAGGGTGTGAAGCATGTGATGGGTTCAGTTATACAAACCCTGCTGAATACTGTGAATTTCTTATGTTCTTTTAAGTGATAAGACAGTGGGGGTACTAAGAATATTATAAGAACACTGTTTGAGATAAACAGTGAGATACTGTTTGTTTTGCTCTAAAATATTTTAGATATGATGTGTGGAGGCAAACATGATGGTTGAGAGGAGGTCGACTGAGAGAAAATCCCAGTCTCAGAACAATGGAAAAGACAATAAAACACTATTTTAAAGGGCTGGTTTTTGCCCACTTTTGCATTCTCTAAAAAAATAAGGTCAGTAGTTTGGATTTCTGTTTGTTCAACATAAAACCGCAGGCATCATTTTACTAAACTGCTTCAGACAAGATAAAGACTGTATGCAGCCTCTAACAACAAACAACTGTGCAGACACCGCCTGGTATAAAAAATTCTAAAAGACCATACGGCTACGCTTCTTAGATAACAGGCTGTCACATTTACAGAAGCTGAAGCCAAAAAGGTTTAAATGCCAGTTTGTGGTTTCGTTCACTCTCTCTGCTTACTTTCCTGCTGAGGAAAATGGCCCTAAGTCAACACCAGACAGTTTAATCTCACAAGAAAAAACAAGAGGTACAATCATCCTCTTATGCAAAACACAGCAGTGTCACAATGACGGCGCGGGATCATTTTTCATCGCCTTTTACTTTGTATGAGAAGGTGTTCAGACAACACAATGCGAACCTGTAACTATATTATATTTGGATGCTGTCTAACTTCGTAAGTACAGATAAAATGCAATGATTTGTAAATCTCATAAACAAATATTTGATTCAAATATAATATTTATTCATCAGCTAGATGAATAAAAGAACGGGACATTTCTCTCCCCTAAACCTGGACCTGTCACAACTTTGTAAAGATGTGTTTCTGCCATCAGATCTAACACGAGATATTATTCTTAATTAAACTGCAAAATGTCTCCTTTTCAACATTTGATATTTTCTATGTTCTAGTGTGTCCAACTTCTTGGAATAGGGTTAGTATTTACTGTGTCTGAAGTCTATTTAACTATAAAACTCCCCACGAATGTGGCACTTTTATGGCACCCAGGTTGAAAACTATAACATTCAGTGGCCCGTGCCGAGTTTTAGGGGCAAGTTACATCACTTGTCAATTTCACCCTGCCTCCTGTGCTAAGCCTCAGCCATGGAAGTGTTCTGTTATCAGCTGTACTGAGGAGCATGCACCAGCCTCAGGAGAAGAGGCCCGGTGGTGAGGCCCAGCTATATTTGTGGGTAATGTGTATGTGCAGCAACCACTTTTCATCTGACTGTTCAAAACCGGACTCACGAGGAAATCGGGCCTCAAATAGGGATCGGTTTTTAGCTCTCAGTGACCATGCTGCAAACAAGGACAATATAAAAGGAAAGTGTTTGAGAAATGATTTTTCTGCTGTTTAGCACTAATTTACACTTTAAACAGTTTAAGTAATGAAGACAAACTTCCAGGGAGTTATTACTGCTACTTTCTGAAAGATTAACATTATCCTGATGGCATTGCTTTGTTAATTGAGCACTTCCATTTTATAATCAGACAACCCTCAGCTGTGTGGATAAGGTGTTCCTCTGGGCTCTCGTCAGTTCAACAACGCTGTGTGACGCTACCTGTGCCTGGTTGTCTGGATGTTATTCTACGTGGTAAGACTGTAAAGGTGCGTTTATGCTGCATGTTTAGCTTATAGACATCTCTTTAATAAAGATGTAAGTCTCCAAGTACAATTACTTATTGTAAGAGATGCAGTGTGCACAACACAGCAAAGGCTAAGAGAACATATGTGAAATATCACTCTTTCTGGGCTTCAGAGCACATATGCAGGCGTCAGAAGTGACAATCAGCTCAACCTTGGCACCATGTGTTGGAGCCCCTTAGGCCCGAAAACCTCTTATTCAATAAGCGGTTCATATTTTCAGTGGATAACTATGTCACATTTCCAGCTCAGAGCACAAATATCCAGCCTCCCCATCTTTAGTTCAAATCATGCTTCTGTACCTCAGAAGTGACTCCTTCGCACTTGCTTTTACTATTAACTGTAATTTCTTATCAGCAGTTGTAGAGTTAACTTAACTTCAGAATGAAATGAGCTTTGAATGCTCAGCGAAGTCTCTGTCCAATATCTTATATCCCAAATGGAAATTTATTGTTGCCGTTCTGCAATTTTCACAGTTGTCAGTGAATGCAGCACCATATCAGAACCTCCTGATATTAAATTCAGTTGTTACTTGGGTGAAAAGTAGCTCACATAAGCAAATGCTGACTGGAGTATAAACCTGCAGCTCGGCAATAACTTTCTGTGGAGCAGTGTTTCAACAACTAGGGCCAGTTCACCAAATTACCCTTTATGAGATTGTGTCTAAAAGAGTGATCGACACCAGCTGTCCATTGCTGAACTGCAGATGACATAAATGTCAGTATTTGAGAACACAAATGCTTGTGTTGTGGTAGTGTTTGCTCTCAGGCTAAGTGCTGTATAAAGATAAAGAGAGTTTATTTGTCACATGCTCAGTTATACACGTATAACATGCAGTGAAATGTAACCCTGAGTCACTCCTTAGACTGTGCAAAAATGGGTTTTAACAATAAAACAAGAAGAAATAAAAAGCTAGAATTACACTAGAAATAAAAAAAAGTTGTAAATATTCTTGAAATATATTCTAAAAAGAAATTAAACAGTGTAAGTCTGGTAGTAACAATATAATAGATAAGCAGCAGTGGCTTGAAAAGCAGAATGAAAAAGCGGCATTAGAATTAGGTCAAATTGGTAAAGTGCAGGGTGGAGCGGCATGGCCTGGTTCAGCAGCCTTATACTCTGAGGGTAAAGGCTCCTCCTGAGTCACTCAGAAACAGACAGCTACTGGGGTGGGAAGTGTCTCTGATGATTCAGATGGCTCTGCTCCGGCAGCGCCCAGTATGGATGTCTTACAGGTTACACAGGGAGGCCAGTTCAGGTCTGATATTGGAGCTGTTTCCTGTTGAAGTCCACCACCATCTCCTTAGTTTTGCTGACGTTCAGCTGGAGCTGGTTAACCTGACACCATCTCTCCAGGTTCTCCTCTTCCTTCAGGTAGGACATCGTTGTTTGAGATGAGACCCAGAACTACAGTGTAGAGGGTTTACTGCAGGGGGCTCAACACATATTCTTGTGGGACTCCAAGGCTGAGGGTGATGGTACCGGACACACAGCTGCCCACCCTGACTACTTGGGAGGGGTGTCAGAAAGAAAGTGCTGCACACATTTACACAGATGGGTGTTCAGTCCAAAGTTCTACAGCTTAGTGAGCAGTCTGAGCGGGACCACAGTGTTAAAAGCTGAGCTGGAGTCAATGAACAGCAGTCTCATGTAGTTCCGTCCACATGTATGAGGGTGGTGTGCAGAATGTGGGAGATGGCCCTCAGTAGACCTGTGCGGATGATAGGCAAACTGCAGAGGGTTTATTGAGATAGAGGAACAGATGGAGTTCTTTATGAGCCTCTAAAACACCTTCATGAATGGTGTGAGGTTAGAGGTACACATTCAGGCTAGAGGGCTTGTTATGTTTCAGCACAGGAACAATTATGGATGTTTTGAGGCATATGGGCACGACGGAGTGAGCCAGAGACTCGTTAAAGATATGAGTGAAAACACCAGTCTAATGTCATCAAGAGTTACTGAGTACGGATTCAACCCCTAAAATCATCTGGTGTCAATCAAGGTGTAAATTCATGGTTGAAAAATGAGCTGTGGTGTGTCTCTCTGTGCTATTTTCAAACAAAGCATTGTCACAAAAATGTCATTTAGACCTCAAGAAATTGGTTCAACTTGTGAAAAAATTGCATCATAAATCTCTTTTACAGTAACCAAAAGTCACCAAACACCTCAGTTTGCTGATGATAATGTCATCACAGAGTCACAATGAGCTTTGGGGCAGTTTTAAACACGACCAAGTATTTTCTCACAGTAATCACCATCTGGTTCACATCTTAAAATAATTGAAAAGGCCAGTATAGCACCAAAGGAAATCAATTCAACTGGTCCTTTTTCATGTCATATTTCACGCCGTTTAAACAAAATATCCTCAGAAAAGAATGGCAGATTAAGTTTTAAATTTTCTATCAACAAAACTCAACAAAAGTCTACATATTCAGGCTTCAGTCAGGTAAATATCTGACATGCTTTGCCCTGCGTCTCACCCTGCTTCTTCGTCACTCTCTGAATCATAAAGTAAGCGAGTACAAGGACATTCCCAGTTTTAAACATACTGTGTGAAGTAGCCTAAAATAGAAATAACAACAAAAAACTTTACTGAACTAATTTGGAAAAGATCAAACAGTTCAACCACAATTTGAATCCAGTCTGAAGCTGAACCACTCCGATTATATTAGTTAAGGTTTAGTTTATCCATACAGCAGAGTAATAAAGGTAATAAAGCGATTCATCCTGACCAGCATCGGAGGAGGGCGCCCAGTTGACTCTGAATATCCCACGCAGACACTCACACATGGTCCACAGCAGGAAGCCAAAGGAGGAAACGTAACGACGGAGCGGCCCACACACAGGCTGCGGGGCTGGGAGAGCTCTGCAGCAGAGCTGGGGGAGGACGGTGGGTGTTTGATGCGTTCCGGGTGTTGGTTTGACTGTTTGGGCCTGAGGGAGACTGAGCCACACTGTCAGCGTGGATATCAGATAGACACACAGAAAGAGAGAAAGAGGGTGGAGAGCTCCCAGGGCTGAGAGAGGTGGATGGATGGATGGATGGATGGATGGAAAAACAGGGTCACAGAACAAAAAGAAAGGTGGTGGATGGATTGACAGCGAAGGAGAGGGGCTTTTCTCATTAGAGTATGAACTCATTATGAATATATGAACGAATTTCCTTTGCAAACCAACACAGATTGTGAGATACAAGTTTGCTTTGCATATTTTTAGCGTGTATGAGTGTGCATTTGTGAGAAGCAGGTGACACCCACGAGCCAAGACAGAATAGGAGCGAATTAGCTGTAGTGGACAGTCAGCATTTTGCTGCGACTCTCTGCAAAGCCCTGCTCCATTGTCTGCAGTGATGGAGGCTTTAGCAGTGGTCCAGTTGGGCCTTGTTTCTGGGCTTAGAGTGGCAGGACACTGGATATCAGTCAGACACCATGAACATGGCAGCATGACTGAGTAATCTCATTTAACTCAAGTTAAGGCCTCTTATTCTATAGATCTATTGGTAACAATAAGAGTCATAACATTTTAGAAGTTATCTGAGAACAAATGAGGTTCGGAACTGAACTGATGGTTAACCAGTAGTAGTATTTCTCAGTAATCTGTCACTAGCACAAAGGAGAGGAGAAAATAGCTTTTGAAGCCAATTGGACAAGTCAGTCATGAAAGAATGGTAAATTTCTCAGCAGCCACTCAGTATGATGAGCCATTATACTCACAGGGGCTCAAAAATGGTAATTAATCATGAGAAAACGCTAACGTAATGAGGAACTATCAAGTAATTAATCAGTATCATGCATCACTACTTTATGTGCACTAAAACAGTAACTAACATTTAAGCATTTAGCTTTGAAAAAGTAGTTAGAAATGTTTACAATGTGGTTCACGTGGTGTTTTAAAATAGTCAGCGAACAATGGAGCTTTATGGGCCTCAGGAGGAAGATATGTCACACCAAGCTTTGGATAAACAAACGGAACTTGATAGTCGCATTGGACTCATTGTAGCTTTTGGTGTTTTTGTGAGATTTGGTAGCATAAGTTTAGCACAATTCACTCATCAAATACATGAAAACTGTTGAAAGATTTAAATTTTCTTCATTTACTTCATGTGAAAGCATTCTTTCACATTTTATTTTGTTGTAAATGAAGGAAAGACTGTGCCTGACCACAGGAGTGAAGTGTCTGTGTATGTTTTTTCTTCAAATTCATGTAAAATTTACCTGCATTTGTAGCTATTTTACATACCCCCCCTAAACATTTTTTTGTTTCCCATTTTTCCCATCATATATCTCTGGAGTTGGTTTCCATGGAGACCTCCAGCCAGAGCAAATGTGGTTATTTGACTTGAGAGACTGCCAACATGGTGTAATGTTTTTTTTTTGTTTTACAATAAACAGGAAGTCATGGATTTGTGGTTGATCCCTCTTACCAACCTTTGCTTTTTTTAAACCAAAGCTTTACTTCCGTCTCCATCCTCAGTCGTGCCTGCTGCTTACATCACAGCCCCATTCGGCCTCTGTTGACTCAGAGGAAGAGAAGCCTCAGACTTCTTCATCTCTCCAGCCTCCACCCTGCAGGCACTAAGGCTGACAGGATATTTCACGTAGTTGTGAGTTGTTTGTGACTCTTAATCTTAACAAAATGTTGAACTGTGGCAGCTGCGGTGGGGGATGAACAAATTTAAAGAGAATATATTTTAACATTCATCTTAGAAAAACTCAACTTTAATCATATTTTTAGGTAAATAAATGCCATACAACAAAGTTCCAAGTGCTAAAGAATGATACTTATAACCCACAATATCTTTGCTGAGCTTGATCTCATTGGGTGGCATTAATATTTCATGCTGATGTCATGCTGTATTTATGTTTTTGTTTTGCATGTCACTGCACGGCATGTACTGCGAGGGGATGACACCCTGTGTTAAGGGCCCGAAGCAGTTAGAATAAGAGGCCTCTAATTGGATGGGGAAAAAAAAGATGTGCTAAACACCCATCCATCCATCACTCCAACACCTTTATCACCAAACAGAGGACGTCGCCTCCTTCTGTGGCACAGAGAATCAGCATGTGAACCAAAATTCTGTCTCGGCTAGAACAGCCAGGGTAATGTGGACTCTAAAGCAAAACCCAGGAAAGACAGTTAAACGGGAATCTGTAGAGAAGTCTGACCATGGGATCTAAGTCACTGAAGGAGAGGAGAGGTGTGTTATTTCCAGTAATGATAGGAGACAATCAAATGATGTATCCAGAATACTTTAGTTTTAATGAGTGTCTGGTCTTACTGGTGTAGAATGTTCGCAGAGATGTTGAGGGGAACCACTGGGTGTTCTCGATGGGTGTTGGATCCGTAGAAAGGTGGGCAGGCGGGCAAATGGTTGAGGCAAGATACTAGGAGGCACAAGAAGTGTCGCAAAGTGGGCTGATTACAACACTGTAGAAGCTGACAATCTGGCAGAGAGTGAGTGCACACACTGGTCCTTAAAGTGATGAAGCTGATGGAGAGCAGGAGAGCTGAAGCCCAGACTCCCCCAGGAGGACGGATTCCAACCTGCGGCTAAAAGGGAAAAAAAACAATCAAAAACAGCGACAACCAGTCCAGGACTGCGACAAAGTAGGACTCATTCAACACAAATAAAAATCTTGAAGGCACGCAATTGTCTCTTGTTTGTCTCATTGCTGACCAGATATTTGAGGACCTAATGACCCAAGTTTAATTCCAATGACGTCGACAGTTGAGAGTTCGCTCTGGACCAGTGTTGGCCTGAAGAATCACGTGACTTGCAGAAACATGATCCATCACTCTTACTCTAAACAAGGCTGTCTGTTACAATGTTAACTTTCTCTAAACAATTGATCTTTCAATGCCTCCCCTTCCCCTCACACATACACCAGATTCACCAAATCTAATCATAGTTGTGCTCATTTCTAAGATTACTTGCTACGTTGTAAAAGTGGGTTTTCTCTACTTTCTCTACTAAAAAGTATTTTTTTGCTCCACAGAATCACAGAATATGTGATGTTTCACGAGGCCTCAGGGTGTTAAATGTGGTTTCTGTACTCATTAGAGACAATGTTTGTCTGCCACATGCCTCAGTTAATCCCTACAAAGTGCAGAGTAGTCGACAGTTGAGTCATCGAGGATGGAGTCAGCATGGGAACGAACACACTCTCGGTTCAGGCACAGCTTAAGCCCTGAGAATCCTGTGGGTTTAACAGAAAGTGGCTCAGAAGGATCAAACTGATATTTTTCTCACCATGCACACTCCCAGCTCAGATCTTCTAGCTTAAATGTTTCATCTCGTGCATATTCTTCTTTCCCACTCTTCAGACAGACGAATAAATTGCTTTGAGGCATTCCTCTCTTTTTCTTTCTCTTCTGCCTTAAGAGAAAGTGCAGGAACACACACACATCTTGTCTGTTTGTCCTGCTGCTTAATGGGCAGTTACCCTCCTGCATCGCCGTCTCAGCAAAGTCTTAATTTGTCCAGTATCTCATCCACGATTAGCCTCAGCTGTAGGTCTGTTTTTATACACATTTTCAATTTGTGCAAGAAAAAAGCTGGAGGGTTATGCCAAAAATGTGAAACAATTTTCATAAATCAGAAAGATTTAACATTATGGTGAGGTGGTTAACTTTGTATGTCAATAAATTATAAAGTCTCAAGGCAGTTTATGAAAGTTATTAAATTGTATTCATTGATTTGTGTGCTGGGACAAACAAATATCACACCAGAACATGAACTATCCGAGCTTCACATCTCACGATGTGATTATGTGGATGTTTGACACTGCTGATTTACCTTCAAGCACTTATTAGGAGGTTGGAGATGGCAGATTTATCCAACATGACATTTTAGACAGTCGTCTTAACCATTTTAATAAAGCTCCAAATCTGAAGCTTGAGTTTCAAAACCTAATCACATTTTAACTACTGATTTTATCTGATTTTATCTATTGTTCTTATTTCTTTCTTTTTAAAAAAAAATATAAATCATGCTTTTTATTTCCACTGTTTTAATGTATCTGTAAAGCACTTTGAATCGCCTTGTTGATGAATTGTGCTGTACAAATAAACTTGCCTTGCCTTAACTAAATTTCTACTTTGCTCTCTCTAATAAATGTTTAGGTTTAGGCATTAAAAACACATGGAGGGGGTTTACAGTTCATGGTTTGGGATTCACCGTCATGTCACATGAATGCTGCGTAAAGCAACACCGTATCATGAAAAATATTACCTCATCTTCCATTTGATGGCAGCAAAACATCTAAAAAAAAGTTGGAACAGGTCCATGTTTACCACCGTGTAGCATCTCCTCTTCTATTAACAACAGTCTGTAAACATCTGGGATGAAAAGACCAGTTGTTGGACCTTTGGGAGGAGAATGTTGTCCCATTCTCATTCTTCTGTCATGTAAGATTATAGCTGCTCCACAGTCCGGGTCTTCTTTGTTGTATTTGAAATGTTTCCAGGTGGTGAAAGGTCTGGACTGCAGGCAGGTCAGTCCAGCACCAGGAGGCCATGCTGTTGTAATAGATGCAGATGTCTTACTGAAAATCAGCGAGGCCTTCTCTGAAAAAGACGTCGTCTGTAAAGGAGCATGTGTTGCTCTAAAACCTGTAAATACCTTTAAGCATTGATGGTGTTCCCAGTTCCAGAGGCAGTAATGCCCCCCCATACCATCAGAGATGCAGGCTTTTGAACTGAGAGCTGATAACAAGCAGGAAGGTCACTCTTCTCTTTAAGAGCTGAACATAGTTCATAGTTCGAGAAAAAGTGCTGCATAATATATGTACACTGGAAATAATTGGGATTTCTGTAGTTCAGGGTGTAGAGAGGTCCTCTGTTAATTGTAGATAACTATTTCAATCCCTAACTCGCAAGTCTACATGTCAATGTAAATGATCCCAACCCGACTTTGGCCCCAATTGTGGTTCCCACTTATATGCGGCTTTGGATAAATGCCTTTGTTCATTTTTAATGTAATTCTGGATGTTAAAACAGTGATCCTGAATTAACTCAACTGTTTCATTGAGTTGTTATCGTCACTTTTTTTAGTGAAACAAAAGAATACGTTTCATTCTACGGTATTTCATGCAGCAATGTGGGATTTGCTGGCAATTTATGAGGTGTTACTCAAGAGCTCACCTTGGAAAACGCATTCGCTGATCCACTCAGGTGCTTCAAGAAAATCATGCTTTAAAGCACTTAAATAAATCAACAGGGACCGTTTGACATCAGCCTTTCGGAGCCATTAAGGCCAAATGAATTCTCATCATACAATGGAGACTTGGGTTAGGGTTCGGGTCAAATTGGTTGATTAGAGGCACCAGGGGATGAATGGAGGTCATTTTTACAACCCCGTGATGGAATGTGTGAAGATTTTGTACGGCTCAGGTGGCTTCTTATCTACAATTTTTGCCGTCACTGTGGGAACAGTTAGCATTCTAATGCTAACATGATATGAATTATCAATGTAAATGACAACAAGACCCATAGTACGCTGAGTGAACTTCCTTTTAATATTTCTCTTACATTTCTCCTGATTCCTGTTTGAAAAAGTGTTCTCATCCATTATTAAAAAAAAAAACTGGAAGCTTGCAGGAAGTTTAATGAGCTTTATAAACACATTTTACCAAAAACATGGAGTTTATACTGTGCAAACATTAGAAGTGTGTCAAAAAATACCAACTAGAAAGTATTTATCTGTTATGTGTGCCAGATTTGTATATCAAAAATAAAGAATGCACTTTTTTCATGTGCCATGAAATAACGTTTACTTGTGATTCCCTGTTTTTCACTTATTAAATACTATAAAATGTTAATAAAAAATGTTTATTACAATACATTCACATACAACATCCTTTATTTAAAGCAGACATAAATAACACAAGTGACTAATTCTTATACGTTCAGTCCAAGATATGCTAAATTCAACCTGAAGGAGCAGTATCATGGGACTTCATTGATATCTAGTAGTTTAGTAACAGCAAACTTAAACCCCTTCATTTAAATTGTTCACCGTGTGTGGTAGGAATCACAGAGACAGAGGTATGATCACATTTTTCTGTGTGACAGCTTTTGTTTCCACATCCAAATCCAACTGTGGTGGAGGAATATTTTTTTAATGACCTTACTGCCGTAGCCTTCCTCGCAGCGAGGTTTGGCAGCAGCACGTCATCCTGAATGATGTGGCAGCACATCTTCCCAAAGGCCCTTCGGTCACTTAACTGGCCATTCTCCAGCATTTTAGCCTTGGTGCCAGTTTCCCTGCATCTAAACAGGAAGAATAATCCGTACAAATATCACTAAATGCAGTAAAAATAAATGCAAAATAGAATATATTCTTTTCAGGGGTCTGCACTAACCCCATGCAGGTCAAGGTCCACGTGATGCCAATCAGCTCCCTGCTGCAGAATCTTCAGGACAGACACCGAAGGATGGCTTTGTAACCTGACAGAGAAAGCAAATATTCAGTCATTTATCGTGCTGTCAATGCCGCGAAATTGTTTTAATCAATTATTTTCCAACACGATGCTCTAAAGTTTAGTCATAAATCCTCACAAAGTTTAATCGAAGTTAATGGGTCAAGATTCATCTCAGAAAGATCTAGCATTTCAAGTTTAAGATTCTGACATAAATGTTGACAGCCATATAAACATGGGAAACAGGTTATAACAGCCACTTTTACAAGACATGAAGGCAGAATGGATTCCAAGATCAGTGAATGAGCAGTGAGTACAGAGAAAAGTAACTTTAAATCGCCTCTTATCCACAGATTTGGAGAGAGGCTTTGGAAATGCTGAGCTTTGCTCTCTCTCTACTTGGATAGCACCAGAAAACTCTTCCATCCCTGCTGCTTCCTCAGATGCCCGATCATTCACCCCCAAACAGGTTGGCACAGGCCGGCTGTTTTCCCCCTGTGGAACTGCTGTCATCTTCTATTATCACAGCTTTCTGTCGCTTCATTAGAAGTCCATGTTTTCAGTGTCACACATCCTGCGAAATTAACTATTGCTGCCATTGATCTTCCTCCAGGCGCCTTCAGCCAGCTCTCTGAGGAGGTCGACATGCTCCTCCTGTGCTTTTAATGATAATTGAAATAATAAACACAGCAGCATGCCTACTAACTAAAAAGTCCCTCTCACTTTCAAGCAGCAGCACAAATCGATACTCTTGTCTTGGCATTTTGGCACCTTTTTGCAAATGTTAAATCTGTTATCAAATCCAGCTTTACCAACTTTAACTAAAGGTCAAACTCTTAATAACCTTCAATGTATTACATGCTAAAATAGGCCAAGCGTGAATGTCACAGTTGCACTGTAAAATACTACAGTCAGTCACTGTTTAACTGTTGAGGACAGGTTATATCATAATTTCTTTAAGGAGTCTTCAGGAATAGTTCTCCAGGCTTCTTGAAGGACATCCCAAAGCTCTTCTTTGGATGTGGGCTGCCTTTTGTTCCGTTCTCTGTCAGGATGATCCCACACTGCTTCAGTACTGTTGAGCTCCGGGCTCTGGGGAGGATTCATCCCTCCATCAGACCTGCTGCCACTGATTTTCAGCCCACTTCTTGTGTCCTTTGGCCCAGCTCAGCCTTTTCTCCCTGTTTCCCTTCCTTAAGAACGGCTTCTTGACAGCCACCCTTCCATGGAGCCCATTTCTGATGAGGCTTGGGCCAACAGCAGATGGATCAGCTGAAGGTCCAGATGCATCTCTCAGCTCCTGTGTCAGGTCTTTGCTGGATGTTTTCCTCTTTCTTAAGGACATCACTTTCAGATCCTGTTCATCTGCTGTAGATAGTTCTTTAGGCCTGACACTTCTTCTTCTGTCCTCCACTTGTCCAGTTTCCTCAAATGTTTTAAGGACACACTGCACACCATGCTGAGATATGCCAAGCTCTCAGCTAACAGCTCTTTGGGAATCACCTTGTTGCTGCAGAAATCCTGTTTTCTGTCTGTCACACTGTGTTATCTTTGCTGTTTTTCACAGAAGAAACTAAAGAAATGGGAACAAATGATGTGTCTGTGTGACAGGCTGCTGGTAACAAAGTGTCTAAAGATACAATTTAAAACAGCTTCTTTGCTAAGTTGTCTGTTATGTGTCGACACAACACTGGTTCATCCCTTGAGTTAGGAGCCTTTTTAAAGCTTTAATGATTTAAAGGTCAGTGTAAAGTGGCTAAACAAACAAAAAAACATTTCCTCTGAAAATGTTCAGCTATAAGAACTGGACCATAAAGCAGCCAATGTCCAAAGAAAAACTTTAAAACTCTGGAACCTTTGAAGAAAAACCTAAAGAGATGAGGGGTGGCTCAAGACTTTTGCACACTGTAAGACATTAAATGGATGAGCCCCAGATTGTTTGCTTTGTTGATTGGACCAGCAGCTTTACACAAGATCCAGGCTGATACTCCAAACCAATTTGGTTTTCAGTTGCAGATCTGAAACTTTGATACAGCCCAGCTGTGCTAAAACGACAACAATGGAAGAATTAGCCTTTTTGTAGCATAATCACATGATACATCAGATTCTTACATCCAACCAGTTCTAGAGACAGTGTAGTGGAGCCCAATCACCCCGAGACATCAGGCAGATACAGTGTGAACCTGCCATGTTTAAGGGGAGGAATCCACACTTTACTGTTTGCACCCTCGTCGCCACGTCTGCCCACTGGGAGAACAGAGTGGTAATTAAAGTGCAGATAACTCTGTCATTCTCCTGCTCATCGTCACACTCACTTGTTAGTTGTGCTGGACAGAATTTTTCTCTTTTGTCACTTACAAACAGACCACAATGTATTTCTGACATGCTTTTTATGATATCATGGCCTTTCAGCCTTTTGTTACCCCCATCACAACTTGTTTTAAACCTGTAGTTGCAATTGAATTCAAGATTAAATAATATATTTAATAAAATAGTAAAATGTTTTGCTTTCAACTAGGGATGCACCGATACCGGACCGATACTACTCTAATATACTAGTACTCGTTAAAGTTAACCGATACCATGAACCGATTCCAATTTATTTCATGAAGACAGCGATCAGAGGGTAGCTTGCCATTTTTGTTGTATTTTTTTAGATCGGCGGCTCGGGGAGATGTCGAGCTAATCAGGAACAGTGTGGTTAGGCTAGCGAGACCAAAACCTGTCTTCCAATTCATTGCATTTTTTTTTTGTGGTAAAAATATCGGCATCAGTACTCGGTATCGGCAAGTACTCAGATCCAAGTATCGGTATCGTATCGGTTTGAATAAAAGTGGTATCGCTGCATCCCTACTTTCAACATTTGAAATGTTTGAAATGTATTTAGTTTACATTTCAAACAGCTCCCAAACTTATTTTGAAGAATAAGTGAAATCATTTCTGTATTATTTCTTGTCTGTTAGACTAAAATACAAACACCAACATCCTCTGAACTCGTTCATACAGTACAAGATACTTTAATCCTTCCCTCATATCTCAGCATCTTGGCACAAAAACATCCACATTAAGAGTAACATAAACACAAAAGATAGAAATCTACCACAACACTCCATAGTGAATAAATGATGTTGTGTCGAATCTTTCTGGGTGGTACTCAGAGTGGGGCACACACACTCTGAAGTCCTCCCCTGGCAGCAGAGCCTTTTCCATTACACCATTCACTGGGTGGTGCAGCTTGATGCTGCAGTGATAAGTGCAGAAGGGAATAAACTCAGAGTGTTCACACTAAAAAGGCATTTGCACATATAAAATTGTCCCATAAACTTTGACTACATTCAACCATCAGGTGGAGCTGCGGCAACAATTATCCCTTCAAAAAGGCCTCGGCTGCATCACTCGTCAGGTGCAGCAGAGAGGAGAAGCTCTGGCTGCTCTCCACCTGTGAAAACCAGATGGTGCAGATTCTCGGCTGTGTTTGATGAAACATACAGCAGCGACTGCAGGCACTGCCTGGCAGGCAGAAACTGGTCCTTTTATGAAGCTCTGGTGACAGAACTTCACAAGGTAGTTAAAAGCCGGCAAACACACATACACACGGAAGAGGTTTTAACTGAGGAGGTTTGCGGAGAAAAACATTAATTCTACTCATTGTACAAGCATACAGAAACCATATATTCTATTCTGAATGCTTAGTTTTATAGTCCAGATGTAACCTAAGCTGAAGCTGTCACTCCGCCCACTTCACGGGTCACTGCATGGGTGGGGACTGGATGGTTTTGGACAGTCAACAGGGAGACAGAAATAACCTCCTGGGAGGGTTCTGCTGCGACCGCTGACGACACTAAATAGTTCACGCTCTGGGAAGCGACATGTTGTAGATTCCTCAGAGGATGTGTGTGTGTGTTTAAAGGCTTTAGATATATTTGCCGGACAAGTTGGTTTTGGGGATTTCTTTGTGGTTCAGATAAGGCTTGTGTTCAAGGTTCAGTGTGTGAGGATGCAGTTTTTTAGCAGCTGTGGTGACATGGCAAAACATATGACCCCTAAATCCAAGTGTTAGTTTGATGGTGAGATACTAAAACACTGCAAAGGTATTCGAAATGAGACAGGATTTCTGAGTATTTCTGTCTTGTTGCTATTCACGTACAAAGTAACCTCCTGAACTGAGTTAGCAGGTCAGGTTACAGACAATTCCAGCCCAACCGGCTTTATATGTTCAGAAAATGTGTATACGCTCTTAACACAACATATATTCCATTTCATATCGCCATCAGTTCCTCATTGTAGCAACACAGAGATTCTTTAGTTTTATTGTGTATTGGTTGTTTCTAAATAAGAAACATGTCAGACATCTCGACTCCATCTGCACATCCAGCGGTGCCATGTGAGATTCTGCCTGAGGTCGGGATCAGAATTGATCCAAATTAAAAGAGTGGAATGCACAGAGTAGGTATGATGTCAGTGGTGTGTTTTTATCATGGATACAGTTAGTCTAAACACCACTTAGCTCACTCTGGGTCAGTAAGTAGGTGTGCCTTCATCAAACAGCACGTATCAGCCTGGTCTACAGTCAGCAGAGACTGGGTGGGTTTGAGCCCCTCATTCAGACACACCTATAAACAACCAGAGCCGCTGGACCACGGCTGAATGCTCTCAAACACTCCGGTTGGGACGTGATTCAGTTGAAAAAACACAGTAAAGACAGGATAGTCTTTTATTTTTTTGTGGGCAAACAGAAGATAAATCGAAATCAAAGCAAATACCCAGCATCAGTTCTTCTAGTTATACTTGCACACAGTTTTTGAAGTAACTCGGCAGGCAGGTTCTTCCAAACATCTTGGTGAACTAACAGATTTTCTGGATGTAGGTTCTAATCCCTCCGTCTCTTCATGCAATCCCAGACACACTTGATGACGTTAAGAACATGGCTTTGTGCAGGCCATACCGTCACTTCCTGGATTGGTCGTCTTCTATATGCTGAACATAGTTCTTAATTACACTCATGTGTCTATGCATGAAATTTGCACGGTTTCTTTTAACTTTTTATTTGTTTCTCTTTATATTCTTTTTTGTATTTTAATGCTTCTTCCACTCCCTGCTGCAATATTTTTATTTTATGTAAAGCACTTTGAATTGTTTGTACATTAAATGTGCTATATAAATAAATTTGATTTGATTTGATTTTGATTTGAATGTATGTTTGGGAATAAATTTGGGACCAATCGGACGCCTGACAGATAACCTTGAGCACTTTAACGTGACCAGAGCAGCCCGTCAGTTTCAACCTGCACCAATACTGCCCACAAGTGTTAGAAATCTGCAACTGCATCATGACACAAATACCCTCCTACATGAAATGATATGAAATCTATAAAATATAGATTTATAAAAACATTCATGGGATAAAAGCTTAAATTCCAAGAGTCTTTCTATCATGGAGGTTTATTGTGTGTTACATATAATGAAAACTATGAATAATTAATGGATTTGAAGCAAACTCCTGAATTGTTTGAGACCTTCTGGAGAATCTTCTACATAAATTAAGTGAACGTGTTGTACCTTAAAGAATCGGCTGGGAGCGAGCTGGGCAGCGGGACATCAGCGGGCCGTTAATCCGGGCGGAGGCGCTCGAGCTGCGGACACAGACCAGCACGCAGGAGTTTACTTTTCTCCTAAGAATAGAAACGACCGTATACGCGTTTGTATACGAGTTTGCTACTAATTAACGGAGAAGTTTAAAGATTAGACCTCCAAGACAAACTTTAAAACTTTTTTTTTTGTTTTTCAATTTGCAACATGAGTTTATGGGAACAGTTAACTCAGCTCAAAACTCTATCCGAACATGAGCTGCATGTCTAAAAACGTCCCGGGTTGTATGTAAAGGTCAACTTCATGCAACACTCACTGAGTTTGAACTTCATAGGGAGATGGAGAAAGTTGCCAAATAGTTAAAATACTTTTAAATTAGGTAGTGTTTTGATCAATTTTGCAGTTAGGCTCGATTTGGTCTGTTACGCTTACCTTCATTCCTCTAGTCTAATATATCCGCCCTGGTTGGGAGCTGCCTGCAGACTTTGGCAGCCTCACCCACAGAAAGTCGCAGCTTTACGCACCGACCAGGCACCATCTCAGCCGGGGAAAGCAATAAACAACCGCGCTTCACGCGTTTGCTCCATCTGACCTAAAGTGTGAATTTATCATCATTCTGCTGGACGCGGATTAAGAATCAAAACGGTGATATGTGGCGCTGTGTGCCGCCATGTCCGCCTCGCTGACCGCTCCTTCTCTGCGCCAAAGCGCTTTGGACAGATATAGACCAATAAAGGAATGTATGGCGACAGAAAAGCCCAGAAGGTCAACTGAAGAGCGGATAGCTATCTCACAGCAGCAGGCCAGAGTGTCATGTTACTGTTTCTGTAATAGGATTTTTAGTCTCATAGAACAACCCGTTTTGTATTCATTTTTCGGGTTCAGTAGGCCTACATTATATGAAGCTGTTGCGAGCAAATATGAGAGATTTAAAGATTATTTTTTACCAACAGGCTTCAGTCAATTCTTCCAAATTAAAGTTTGCCTCACGACTGCGTTAACGTTTTTATTATTTTGCCAGGAAGTAAGAAATATAGATTATTGAAACATGTTCAAATATAAGCAGAATTACAAGACATTAGTCAATATTTGGTCTGAGCACCTTTAATCTAACACAGCCTGAACCCTCTCAGACAGCTTTCTGTCCTTTCTTTAAGGAGTCTTCAGGAATAGTTCTCCAGGCTTCTTGAAGGACATCCCAAAGCTCTTCTTTGGATGTGGGCTGCCTTTTGTTCCGTTCTCTGCCAACATGATCCCACACTGCTTCAGTAATGTTGAGCTCCGGGCTCTGGGGAGGATTCATCCCTCCATCAGACCTGCTGCCACTGATTTTCAGCCCACTTCTTGTGTCCTTTGGCACAGCTCAGCCTTTACTCCCTTTTTTCTCCTCAATTCAATTAAATTATATTTACATAGCCCCAAATCATTATCAAATCTGGATAATGCCAATTAAGAAAAAAGTTTACCTAGCTCAGAAAACCTAGAAATTACCACCAATCCCCATCCTGATGTATGATTGTGAGCATTTTAGATCAGCTGGAAGCTTTTCAGAGACTTTTTGGGACAATAGTAAAGTTTTTTAGAGGTCCAGTTTTGAAGTAAAGGCTGAAGGTTCCTCGAAGAGCACGATGTGTGACCTGTTTCCATCCTCAGATGAGTCATCTGCTGTGGTTGACTGTGAGGTGATGAATCACATGATAATGTGGATACAAAGGTTATTAAATAAAGACTGCTTCTGGTCTAATATTCATCCTACAACCTCTGAGAAAAAGATGTGGTACACATTTTCTATTTTTGTGTGACTTCAGTGTCAGTAAACGTCTCATTAAGTTATTTTGACTAGTTAAAGTAGCAGTTTAGGTAATGACTGAATAAAACTGAATTGTTCGTGTTAAAGTATGACTTGAAAGCAGTTGGAGTTTCAGCTCTATTGTAACAAAGCAGCAGCGGCAGTCCTCCATCTGCCTGTTGGGAAGGCAAAATTCAAATATAACCTTGAATCGTGTTAGAAATCTGAGTTAAACTTATCAAAACTGTAAAGATACCAACAATGGCAGTGTGGATGCATATTGGTACTCGTTTCTGGAGGCCTGTGTAGCCTTTTGGCTCTCTCTTACCCCACAGGATTGACTGCTCTGTAGTCTGGACTGACTCCTACCATGACTCGCACCTTCCCTGCCAATGGAGCCCTCTTCCTTGCTTACTAGTTGAGCTGCAAGTTTATAATGAACACAGTTGGTGCCCAATGTGGAGGGTCTTTATTCCTTGAGCAGCTGCTTGAAACACTGGCAGATAATAAACGTTCAGTTTAACCTGCCAACTAAAAAAATCAGATTCTTTCTGCTCACCAGCTACACTCAAACCAACTGTTTATCTAAAGAAACATTACATTTTATTATTTTTATTTTGTTTTTTAAAAAATATTGGCAGTTTAAATGGAAATGATTCATTATTATATTGCAAATGATTAAAGTGAAGCACCAGGGAACAGTGCACTCCTGTAGCAGGAAAGAGACAACACACAGTGCTCAGTTTCAACCCATTCATCATGTTAATTATGTTATTATGTTGGGCACTGAGATGGGAAAAAACATTAAGTGAATGAAATGATAATGAATAGATTGTGAATCCTGCATTTGAATCCTCAAAACTTGTATTGTGACTAACAAGGACGTGGATTGGCACAAATATCATGCTGTAAGAACATTGTGACTTTACACAATACATTTACAATAAGTCTGTGGGGAAACTTGCCTTTTTTATGTTAAGGAGAGACATAACAATGATTGCTCTGTCTCCCCAGTCTGTCTCATGTTTCAAGACTTGGATACCCACGATTATTTATTTATAACTTGCAGCCAGCAGGTGATAGGCTTCTCCTGGACTTGCATACAAGGAGGTAAAGGGAAGCCACAAGGGCTGATCTTTAAGCCTTGAACTACAAGAACCATACAGAAGCTGCCTATACTGTGGTTTCATGTTACCCGTCTGCACCAGCCTGGTGAGTCCAACAGTCATGTTTGTGTGTGCATGTGTGTCTCAGGCTCACGGAAAGCAGCACGGAGGGAGTGGACAGACCACACCCCGCAGAGCCAAGAGAGAGGTAAACAAATGCTGCTCTGCTCCATCTCACAGACAACTCACCAATGATCTCAACAACATCCAGCACAGCAGAGATGGTTACACAAGGTAAACTTCAAATCAGCGAGGATAATGTGGAAGGTAAATACTTTTTTTAATATTTGAGTTATATTTGAGTTAGTGAGTAATGTGGCTAAAACTGCAGATTTTAAGCATCTTTACCTGTTCTGTCAGAAAACAGTCCCACCTTCACACAGCTGCGTTCTTTAAACATTTATGTGTGTTCATCACATATTTAATTTTAAATTTAGTGTAAAAGTATCAAAACGGTAAGAATGGAAACACAGTGTAAGTGTTAAAAATGTTGTCTAAAGATGCTAAACATAAATTAGAAATCCATATGTGCAGTACATTGTTGGGAACGTAACCTTAGAAACACACTTTTTTTTCCATCATTAACAACATCTTACACTCATCCTTTTTTTATTATTATTGTTTGGGCTTTTTATGCCTTTATTAGATAGGACAGTGTAGAGAGACAGGAAACAGGGGGCAGAGAGAGGGGGAACAACACGCAGCAAAGGGCTGTCTGATGCGGGACTCAAACCAGGGCCAGCTGCAGCGAGGACTATAGCCTGTAGTACATGTACCCACTACACCACAGACCGCCCCCTTATTCACTCATCCTTATCTTCTGCTCTCCACTAACTGGCTATCATATTTCCCTCCCTCAACATTCAGTTTATAAATCCAATTCAGACCCTAAATTGGAAAAATACTGAACATTACTGCTTTGACAGCGCTTCAAAAATTTGTTTTAAACCAGCGTCTTCCCTTCACAGTGAATGTATGTATGTATCACTGAACATTTACGCCATCAACCGCAAATTCAACCTTTTATTCTATTCTGTCATTTTGGCATTTTCAAGAAACATATTAAACAGAACATGCTGTGTTTTCTGCAGTGTTCATTTAAAATGAGTCCACACTACAGAGAGTTATTCTGCCTCACAGAGTTCAGAATGGGTCTGAACACCTTTGTGTCTTTTCTTCTTTTACTTGTCGACATCACCTGGGATCATATTTACATAATACGGAGTGGCTGGTTCGGTACCCCTCAAACACAATGAGCGGCTGCCTCACATGGCATCATTTTTGACCAATCAGAGTGGACAGGACCTTTTGGGAAGAGTACAGAAAAATACCACAAGTTTATAAAATGATGAAGTGGTAAAGGATTATTACATGGACTGGTATTCCAGCAGTATTTCCTTTTGTTAGCTTTACAGCATTGTAAATCAAACAGGTGGTGGACTATAGCGCATACAAAACAAGCTGCAAGATGGAAAGACGGGTTCTTGAAAAGTGGGTCAGACATTTTGCACATAGATCGATTTTCTGGGAAAAAAGATAAATAAATAAGAAAATTCAAAGCTGCTCTGTCAACTGACCAAAAAAACGATCCCTGCAACCCTCCCTGTTTGCCCAGCAACACATACAGGCTGAAAGTGACGGGCGGGGAAGTAATTTACGGTAGATAAAGCAATAGCTCCACACTACACAGGTGAATTTGAGTTCACATGACTTCCCTCAGAGATTAATTACATAATTAGTGACAACAGAGATGTGCAAATCCAACACAGTTCTTGCCTGACAGCAGGCATCTTTTGTTACCTTGGTAGAAGGTTCTGTCCCACTGGGTCATATTACTGTTTAATCAGTTGTTAACAAGCTGACAACAACAGCTCTATCTCTGTCTTTGAATGCCACTGCTCATGAGTGTATGAGTGAACAAATGTCCCATGAAAATACACACGGAAAATACCAAAGCATTTTCTCTCACCACAGATAAAAGTTCAGGGAGACTGGGGTGCTTTGGTTGGCTGCTGGTGATCCTGTCGCTCATCTTTGTAGCAGCGACTTTCCCAGTCACACTGTTCATGTGTGTCAAGGTAAATAATGTTCTCGCTCTTATTAAAGGGATAGTTCGCCTCTTTTGACATGAAGCTGTATGACATCCCATATTAGCAATATCATTTATGAACATTTTCTTACCCCCTGCTGCGTCCTGTGAGCCGAGTTCCGGCCTCGTTTTGGCGTTGACGAAAGTAGTCTGGCTAGTTTGCTAGGGTCCCGAAAATAAAGAGTTTTGCTTCTCAAAACAATATGCGTTCAAAAGAGTAATACATTTGCAGCACAAAATCGTCCCCCCCAGAAAAAGTCAGACCTCACAATCGCTTGGCGCTATTTTTGCCTCCCTTCATATCAATGCGTACAGCCACCTAGCGATAGCCGTGCCTGTTACGGTGTTTGCTGCTCGGAAGCAGGGGACTGCTCGGTCTGCACAGTTTACACAGCACGTAGTGATATGAAGGAAGAGAGAAATAGCGCCAAGCGATTGTGAGGTCTGACTGTTTCTGGATGAACAATTTTGTGATGCAAATCATAAATGATATTGCTAATATGGGATGTCATACAGCTTCATGTCAAAAGAGGCGAACTATCCGTTTAACGTGTGATCGCGTTCCTCTTCTGAAATCTGATGGTGATTGCATTTAGTTGACTGATGCGGCTCCATAGGGTACTGTAACATTTTCCCTTTACACTGATTTAATGCTGGTCTCTGTGGGGTTTGCCGTCTCTAATGTCCAGATAGTGCAGGAGTATGAGCGAGCGGTCATCTTCAGACTGGGTCGGATTGCAGACAGGAAACCCAAAGGGCCAGGTTTGTGATTCAACAGATGCGATCTTACTCTGAAGCTGGCTGAAAAGTCTGCTCAGAGATTACGTTTTACAATGTTTTTATCTCTTCCAGGACTTTTTTTTGTTTTGCCCTGCACTGATAACTTTGTGAAAGTCGATCTGAGGACTGTTTCCTTTGATATCCCTCCACAAGAAGTGAGTTTTTCTGTCCTCATTACAATTGTTCTCCTTCTACATCAAATGTTAGCCATCTATCTGTAGCTTTTGTCATCTTCTGATTAATCAAGGACTCGTCTTTTCTTTACTTTTGTAGATTCTGACCAAAGACTCAGTGACAGTGTCTGTGGATGGTGTGGTGTACTTCCGCATAAACTGCCCCATTTCATCTGTGTCCAATGTCTCCAACGCACATTCATCTACACGACTGCTCGCGCAAACCACTCTGAGGAATGTCCTCGGCACCAAAAACCTTGCAGAACTTCTCTCTGACAGAGAGGGCATTTCTCTCAGTATGCAGGTAGGATGAAACAGCACCGTGAGACAAATGAATAGAAAGAGAAGGTTGTAGATGGGAAGTGAGCCCAGCAGTTCAAACTCCTGCTCAGTTTGTGTGGTTGACAAAACTACATTTTTAATTTAAACGACACTAGGTGTGCCTTCATTTTGTGGCACTTAGCCTTCATAATGGTTGTACTGTAGGTGTTTAAAAAACTCCATATTTTGAATAACCCACACTCAGTGGGGTTACATGGCACTGTAAAAATCAGATTAAGGGTTTTTAAATTCATGTGTACACCTTAATCTGACAAGAAATTGTATCGGATCGAATTACTGGCGATCGGATTAAGACGCCGAGATAACTCGGTTGAAAGTCACACTAAACGTGCTTGTAGGCGGTGAAGCACGTGGTGAATTAGACTTTGCGTTCTGTGCATGCTCGAGATTTTTTCCCGGGGTTGTGAACCGGAGGTCAAAGGAGACGATATTACTGTTGTTGCCGCCATCAGAAAGAAACAAACAGCACAATGGAGAATGCTCACGATAACGATTTACTTCCATAATTGTCACATGAAATGACTTCTCCGCATTTAACCCAGGTTGGCAGCTGTTGAACACACACATGCACAGGGTCACACACTCATGGAGACGGATGCCATGTACACTGGAGCGGTGGGCAGCCATTCACAGCGCCGGGGAGCATGGGGGTACGATGCCTTGCCTTGCACCTCGGCCGTGAGGTGGACTGCCACCCCTCCAGCTGTCAGTTCACCAATCTGTGAGCAGTGAGAGTGGGAATCGAACCGCCAACCTTCAGGACGACCCACTCTCACCACTGAGCCACGGCCGCAGAGGCATAAATAAGCATAAATATGTCCAGTAAAAGGTCATATTAAACCCTCAACAATATCAAAGATACCTGATTTGTCCTTGGAAGAATAACTTTGGAAGAGAATTACCTTTTGATTGTTTTACCGCGTAAAACCGTTTCTTATTTTGATAACAACCCAAACGAGTGCGTAATTTAGTTTTTTTTATCATTGATTCTATTTAAACACATAAATCAATGCAATGATGATTTGTGAAGGAACATTTCTTCTTATCTGAATGACACATTAATGCTGTTAACAGCTGAGAGAACAATGCACTGATGCTTTCAGGCAGTTGTTCAGGATGAAAAGATACAGATGAACAAAAGTTATATGAATTTGAATCATATTTTATTGATGATATAATATGATGTATGGAGAAGGTTTTATATTCATTAGAAGTTGACAACCTGTTGACGAGTCTTGTGTGCGAGTTTTAAACGCTGCTGTGTCTTTCTCTCTCGATGGTCTTCTCTTTGTACTGGTGGCGGTGTTTTGGCGTCATGTACTTCTTTAATTTCCTCCACGCTGAAGGCACCTCTGGTCTTTCTTCTGAGGGGTCGCTTTGGTCCACGAGTTGTTCTGGAACTGCTGTGTCTTCTGTGGGATGTAAGGCTGCTGATGGTTCACAGTCCTCTGGATGTTGAGAGGCTGGTTCCATTTCAAGGACGATGACGAGTCTTTCTTGGATTTGGTTTTCAGAGGAAACATTTCCTTTGGGCGGCTCTGAGACATCTTTTGACTGTTGGACTAATTCCACTTTGACTTGACTCGCCAGTTCTGGCACCGTGTCCGATCCAGCCTGATGAGCCAAGTCTAATGGAACCACTTCCTGTGTGTCTGCAGAGGCCGTTTCTGTTTCTGTTTCTTCTTCCACGGGTTCGGAGATCTTTGGTTCCTGGACATCGATCGGTGATGGAATGTCCTCCGTGTCTTGTTGTTCCTGGATGATTTCAGGCTCGTTGTTCTTCACGATGGTTTCTGGTGTCTTCTTGTTCTTGCGCCGAGGCTTCTGTGGTGTAACTTTCTCCTTTGGTTAGTCAGGGATCTTTTGTGGTTCTGTTTCGGTGACTTCCTCCACTTCTAGATTCAATACTTCTTGTGAAGCCGACTCTTCTACAATTGGGATCTTTGTTGGAACAATGATCTGATCTAAATGGAGTTGTGGGATGATGTACAGCTCTCTTTGTTCTTCTGGCTTGTTGATGACAGATTGAATAACAGCCTTCATGAGATCTGCCACCTTCTCTTGAGTCTTTGTTGCCTCCTCCTGTGATGTTAGTTTGGAGGCCAGATTAATGTTGGCGGCAGTCTGTTCTTTCAGTTGTTCTTTCAGGTTTTCGACCTCCTTCAGAACTGCCTGGCATTCAGTTTCTGCTACTGCTGGTTTTAAAGGTTCACTCAGTTCTGCAATAACTTGGTTGCACTGTTTGAGCTCCTGCTCGCACTTCTGGCGGAGAGGGCGCTCTCTGCTGCCACTCTTCTGTCTGTTTCTTTCAGAAAGAAGTTTTTCTTCTGCAGCTTTGTCTTTAGAAGATCCATCCGATGGCAGAGATAGTTTATCTTGTCATGCTTCTGCTGGTAAGAGTTGTGGAATTTCTCCGATCCGTAATCTTGGTCGGCAGCAGAGGCGTTAGATGGAATCCCATTGGTTTGTGAAACTGGTAACTTCCACTTGACGCGACGAACTATGGATTCCTGGTGATGATCCTGCAGGAGCTGGACCTCCTCGACGTGAGGAGGCACAGCTGGAGCACGGACCTGGGATGCTTCTTCCACTTCGTCCTTTGATGCTTGAGGAGACAGGGAATCCTCGGGGACCTGGGATGGTTGTTTTTCCAACAGGTTGGCGGGTTCCTCAAAACTTTCGTCACCGCCAAAAGTAATGGTACAGTTGTAGAAACCCTCGGGCAAATCGTCGTCTACCATGTTACACCACTGAAGTGGAGGAGATGATTTCTTGGTTTGACTCATTTTGCTTGTCTTTAAGTACTTAAAAATCAAAATGACTTTTTAAGATAATAAGTAAGCGTTGTTTCTAAGTGCTTGTCAAAATTACTATTTAAGGTAGTAATTAAGTGTTTTGTTAGGCGATGTGAAAACGGTTTGCTGTGACTTTCAAAGGTGCTTGAAAAACTCGACGTGTCTCTTCAGATAAACTCCTGACGAACTGTGAAAAAGCAGCGAAAATGTCTGGACAATATGAATTTTTGTGATGTCAAACAAGATCAAACGTCTTTTTTTTTCACACCTCGCATTTGATCGAACTCCTCCTACATATTTAATGCTAAAAGCTTAAAACTTGGCCAGGTTACTCTTAAGACATGGGGGAAAAAATTCATCGAAAAACTTTTCCAAACTCTGAACGGTGTGGGCGTGGCCAGGCGGTGAAAATCATGTGATGGCGTTTGTGATTTGAAAGCCTTATCATCATCGTAAGGTCATGAAACTTGGCACACACGTCCACCCTGATGACCTCATACGTATGTAAAGGGTATCGTGTGTGGGCGGATCAAAATGGCTCAGTGGTGCCCCCTACAAATTTTCAAAAACTCCTCCACATTGGGGTTATTATGTGCTCGTACGTACGCAGAAGGTATTGTGCGTGTGGGCAGAGCTGCGCGACTACGATGTCCAGCGCGTGCCCCAACATGCGCACATCTCGGTCACGCATACAGCTGCTTGCAGCTTTCTATTTTATTTTATTATTGTAAAAGTCTGATGCTTACAGGCTTTTATTTTGTAAAAGTCTGTTGCTGTCTGCTGCGGAACAGGAAAAGAAAGGAATCGGCGGATCCACCAAACATGGAGAAGGGTACGGAACTTTTACTTTTTCCATTTTCATTTTAAAGTTCTTCCAAACGGCGGAGTCGACAGAACCAAAGTCATCTGTAAACACTGCCAAGTTGAATTATCTTCTCAGCGTAGTAGTTCCAGTCTAAAATATCACTTAAAGGCAAAACACACAACTGATAGCAGCAAGTCATTCAAGGAAACAGACAGTGGAGCGAGGCTTCTACATAAAACTACATAAAGATGCTGATGTTAAAAGTGTGTTTGCACAACAAATGTTATGGCACTTTCATTCATATGGCAGCACATTTAAAATAAAACTAAATGCTAAAAGCTATACACTACTTTTGAATTCATTTTTGGATTTTGCGTACGAATGCGATTAATCGTGATTAATCAGGGCAATCATGTGATTAATTAGATTAAAATTTTTAATCGTTGCCCAGCCCTAATCATATTACCCTTGCTCAAATAAGGAGCATAACCCAACTATAGCTATCGTCGAATTAATCTCATCATGTAGACCCACTGACTGCCATCAGGGGCCAACAAGGCTCCAAAACGAGCTTTCAAGTATCCCTTATTACAATCTGAAAATGGCCGTGTGAAACCTGAGTATTTATTGTTTCATGTTACCCTGCAGGAATCCCTGGACGAGGCCACTGATCCATGGGGTATCAAGGTGGAGCGAGTGGAGATCAAGGATGTGAAGCTGCCTCAACAGCTGCAGAGAGCCATGGCGGCAGAGGCAGAGGCCAGCCGGGAGGCCAGGGCTAAGGTGAGCGCAGCAGCTGAACAACGCATTGTCTTTTTGTCAGAGGGGAACATTTGGGGAAATTATGACTCTGTGTTTCAGATCATCGCAGCAGAGGGAGAGATGAAGGCCTCCAGGGCTCTGAAAGAAGCCTCTCTGGTGATTGCTGAGTCACCTTCGGCTCTCCAGCTGCGATACCTGCAGACTCTGAACAGCATCGCAGCAGAGAAGAACTCCACCATCATCTTCCCTCTGCCCATAGACATGATGCAGGGTTTCATGCAGAGGAAGTAATGAATTTCAATTAGTGCGTCTCATAATATAAATTAGCTAAGATTTGCACTGCTGTTCGTGTTATATTGTTGTTGTAACTTTTGGAGGGCTTCAGTAGCGTCACTTTAATATATCCTCTACGAGGCCTACTGTGTTATAGTACTGAATTAAATCTAATCTTTTTACAGAGAAAAATAAGCTTTATGCCATAGTTATATATATTTAAACATCAATACACACCAAATCTGACATTTATGCGCTTATTATGCTTATTGTGATTTAATACTTGAATACAAAGTGCAACATATACAGTACAGCCATCAACTCTCATCATCGACCACGATATTTTTAACCAGATAAGCTACAGTTTAACTTCTGGAGGAGGACACGTGAATAATTCAACAGAATGTACAAAAAGTTCAACAAAAATAATGCACAAGCTTATGTGAGGTCATGCTTTCATATAAACGCATCCAGAAGATGAATGTCTGAACTGCTAAATACAATCTTTTCAACTTAAGACATGTAAACGATCAACAGAAGTCATGACATCCGTGCGATGGACCAACCCTCTCTGACTCTGGATGCAAACTGTGAACTAAAGCTTGCTCTAGTGTTGAACAGACATCCGGTAAACGTGTACAACATCGTGTCCACGGGACACAGAGGCGATCAGTGCAATCGGAGTACCTGATGGAGAGGAAGGCCATTCCCCCTTCCTCTCAGAATCCAGAAAATCCCTCTTGATAAACGTAATCAACTCATTGTCCAAACAGTAAAATGCAGTGACAATAAAATTCCAATTTGGCGGATTTGAACATCTTTGCTCTGAGGAACTAATGCATACGTATGCAATATGTGTTAAAACACTGTTTCACTTTACTTTTACACATTGCACTAACCTCTTTAAAGTATGTCCACTTGCTGCTGACATCCAAATGAATGTCTCATGAAACAGACCTTTGACATGATTGGTTACTGTATGTAAACATGGAACAAAAAGGCCAATAAACACAAAATGAAAGTCATGGCAGTTGCTTCCCTTCGTTGACTCACAATGCTTCTCAAGTCCTGAGATTTATCTTTACAATGTGAAATGAGGTAACATTGTAATCAGATTTTCATGCCTGTTTTGATCAAATAACTCGGTAAATGCTGAAAAAAGTCAACGTCGAGGTACGCTTATGGAGATGAAAGCCATGTCATACATGTGGTGAAAAATAAATAAGTATTCAGCAACACAGAAAAGAGCAACAGTTCGACAAAGTGCTTTGAAATCAAAAGGGAACAATTACTTATATATAAGTATATTAAAACACAATAAATCTGATGTGAATTACACATTGTCAGCAGCATTTATGGCTGATTCTGCAGCAATGAACCCCAAACATATAGCCAATACAGCATATAATGAAGCACTGCGCTTAATGATCCCTCTTTGGTGGTTTTGTGAGACATGATCATACTTTCTTAAGCCGACTGAAGGCGAGAGGCTCAAACTATTTCTTTGTTTCATTTCAGTAAATCCAGCTAATTTTTTTTTTTTACTAGAAATAAGGTTGAACTTCTTTTGCCTTTCTACTCTTAATCATCACGCAGTAAATAAAGTTAAAATACATTGTCACTGGAAGACAAACCATGCTTGAAAAAGAGCGATACCTGTACAGATTTGACTAATTTAAGTAGGTAATATAGTTGGACTGTGTTGGCAGTTCAGTGGGTTCATGAGTTTTTTGTTATGGTCACACATTTCAGCTCAATGCTGAAAGTAGGATGGATGACAGAGGTTAGATGACTTGGCATTCATTCATAGACTCCTGATATAGGAAATATTTCAGCGAGAAAAGAAGAGAAGAATCCTCACTTTGAGAACGATTAACTGTAGGTAGTTTTGTGATTCTACTCGAAGTATTACCTGTGCCCTGGCAGACGTTGCTGGTGGGAGAGAATGAACGGTAGAAGGCGCTTCTTGTGTTTGTTGTATCACTTCTAATGTTTTCTACGTCTTGTTCATCCATCATCCTGAGCGCTGGATGGGAAGATGGAGATGTAGATGGAGGCGAAATATGGAAATGAGGCACTATGACGTTGAGGCAGCTCGCTGAAATCTACAACGAGCTGCGGAGCATCTGTTCTGTGGGGCATTCATGTGGAATAGAAAAAGGCTGAGATACTTCCTCTCGTGTAATCGGGTGTGATCATCAATACAATTCAATAGGTCAGAGATTAAAATCCTGTGGTTCGACTTTGGAAGTGCATCACATAAAAGATTTCCCAACAAACAAACTTGTAATTGAAAGGAGCAAATCGTCAAAGACTGAGAAAAAGAGAGGGGCTTCTGAGACTGATCAAAGAAACCATTTGATACGAGAGCTTCTATTGAGGGTGTCATTGATGGTAGGAGTGTGGGCGGGCAGGGGAGCATGGTCCAGAGGGGGGTCGATGGATGGGGGAGGAACTGGGGGTCATCTGAGGACTCAGCTCGCCTGTCTGGAGACGCCACAGCAGTTCTTCATTGGTGCGACTCAGCCGCTTCTTCTCATTGCTCTCCTTCTCAACATTTACCTGCAGGTTGGCGTTTTCTTCAGACAAATGCCTGAAGACGAAAAGGAGACCAAAAAAGGTCACAAAAGGGGAGCTTAAACCAACTTTGACTGTTCTCAAATAATGCTCGGCTGAATTATTGGAATTTGGAACTTTATCTTAACCAAGACTCATTTATTTCACATTTTTTTAGTGGAATTGCCCCTTTAATCTGCTTTCAGAGCAGCAGACTGCATCATATTCATCAGCTGTTGCACTTAAACTGACCTGGAAACAGCAAGATTCTTGTCTATTCTCTCTTTCAAGTCTTCGTTCTGCTGCTGTAACACCTGCAGTCTTTCCTCCAGGTACACATTCTTTTCAGCCTGCTCAAAAACACAGGTGAGAGGGTGCACAACATTAAATTCTTCAAATGGGGAATGACAATCAAGAGCAAGAAAAACGGGACAAAATGCTTAAAAACAGCAGGAGGTGTTTCAGTTCAGCTTTAAATCTGTCTCAGGTCTTACTCATTTCCAAGCTGAAGTGGTGAAAAACTGACCACTGATACTGAAAACACAAGCTTTATACAATTTAATGCATGTGAAAACCAAGGTGATTGTCTCAATTTAATCATTTTCGAAGCAGATGTTTTGTTTCAACTTTCAGTTTAAGAAAGATGACAAAAATGCCTCTTGAAGTCTTTGCTAAAGCAAAGAAAAAAGAAAAACATGATGTGAAATCAGCACGTTTTGAGGGTTTTATTTTTGCCAGTAGAGATAATCTAAGTACCGTAATATAAATATTGCATCACCCAGATTTATGCTGTCATCCCCCTTCCATGTTGGGTGTCAGTGGACATTTTAACAGTGTGAACAACATTTACTAAAAACAAGTGCCAGATTTCATTTGAGGCAAATCTGAAGAAGAAACTTAAAACCTACTATTTTCTCCAGTTCACAAATCTTCAGCTCCTGTTGATGGATTTGTTGATTTTTCATCTCCAGAACTTCTTTCAGGCTCTTCAGGTCCTCTTCAATGTGTTTATATGGAGCCAAAGCATCCTAAAAGAAAGAAAATGAAAAATGCTGCAGTCTTCTCGTGCCACCGTCAGCAGCGGCGTTCTGTATCATAAGGGACTTACCACTATCTGCTCATCGGTGCTCTTGCGAAGAGCTTCTTCAAATCGCTTCGCTCGGTCTCTGAGGCTACGATTCTGAAACGTCAGTGTGTCCACTTGATCCTGATGACCAGACGGACATTAAGTTAACTGCTACCACTGCCTACACACTGAGCCAAAGTGTACATCTTTAAGGAGTTAAACTGATTAACCTGTAGTGAAAGTCTGATCTTTTGAAACTCTTCTTCCAGAGACTTCTTCTGCTGTTCATGGGCCATCTTGAGATCTAACAACAGATGGCATATAGTTATCTCCTTCACTTGCAGGAGGGTGGACAACGTGTTTTAAACCTGCCGCTTACTCTTTACAGTCCTGGCTTGCTCCTCCTGCTGAGTGGCCAGTGTGTCGTTGTGAGCTGTTTCCATCTCCATCAAAGACGCCTCGTGGTCGTCGGTCATTTCCTCAAGCTGCAGCAAAGATTTAGACATTTGACAATGACACACCAGGGAGTTACAAAGGAACATGCAGCATAATTAGGGACCGAGCAGTGAAACTGCAAGGAGCCTATTGTATCTGTAAGGTTTCTTATTATTCCGTCTTATTCTTTGCAAAAGGTACTGGAAAACTCTTGAAATTTTGCAAGCACCACCTGCCAGTCGACGACATGAAAAAAATCTAAACTTTATATTTTTGGGAGTCGCTCATTGACTCTGTAGCGCCCCCTACGATGCTTAAAAAAGGTCCCCGCATTGGGGTTAGTTTCGCGTGGGATGACAAAATTCAGTACACTCATTCATCATGCCCAGAAGCACAAAAAAAAGTCTCCTGCCTCCATGGTCCCACGTCCACAGGAAGGCGGCCATTTTGGAAGGAAAGTGCGTTTTCGTGCCATTTTTGACCGATTCCGCGCCTTGCATATGATCGAACTCCTCCTACAGATTTAATGCTACAGACTTCAAACTTGGCCAGATTACTCTTAAAGGTAGGGTAGGAGATCCTGGATTTTGAGTTCAGCGAAGCTGCATTTTGAAAATACACCGGTAAAAAGTCCCAACCCTTTTCTTCACTTTCCCCCCGAAGGCACGCCTCTAGAGTACATGAACGCGCACGAGCACGAAGGTGCACGAGCGCTGTTCTGACAGCAAGCATCGATCGTTGCCGTATTTAGTATTTAGTATATGATAACTATACGTTTAATAATGCTAGGTGCTAGCCAAGCTGGCTCTAGTTTAGCTTCCTGCCAAGCTTCTGGACGCGTAATTCGTTCACGGAGCAGGGTACGCGCACAGGGGGGGGAGGAGGGGGAGGAGGGGGAGGAGGGGGAGGGAGGAGCAGATTGCAGTTTGATAGACGGCATCAGTATCCAATCATTGTGAACGGTCCGTTCACAATGATTGGATACTGTTTTTCCTAGATTGTACGTTCTAGAGGCCACTAAAACTTTTCATATTTGTGTCAAAACTTTTAATTAATTGGTTGCAATGGGGGTGTGAAGAGTACTTCAAGCAATATGTAAAAAAATGTTCCAGAAAAAGATCCCCTACCCCGCCTTTAAGACATGGGGGGAAAAAATCATTGGGCAACTTTTTCAAAACTTAAAGGGCGTGGGCGTGGCGACGCCTCAAAGTTTGATGACTCGCCATCACTCGACATAAAAACACAAAAAAAAATTGCTTATAACTCCCACATACATTATCCAATCTGTACCAAACTTCATACGGTGAATGCTGGACCCAGCCTGAACGCGTACATATTATCATAGTGACATCCACCTATAGCGCCACCTGCTGGTGGTTGGAAACGTCTTTTTTTTCCCACACCTCGCATTTGATCGAACTCCTCCTACAAATTTAATGCTTCAAGCTTCAAACTTGGCCAGGTTACTATTAAGTCATGGGGGGGAAAAAATCATGGAGAAACTTTTCCAAACTCTGAACGGTGTGGGCGTGGCCAGGCGGTGAAAATCGTTTGATGGCGTTTGTGATTTGAAAGCCTTATCATCATCGCAAGGTCATGAAACTTGGCACACACGTCCACCCTGACGACCTCTAACGTATGTAAAGGGTATCGTGTGTGGGCGGATCAAAATGGCTCAGTGGCGCCCCCTAGAAATTTTCAAAATCCCCTCCGCATCGTATGTACGCAGAGGGTATCGTGCGTGTGGGCAGAGAGCTGCGCAACTACGGCGTCCAGCGCATGCCCCAACGTACGCACATCTCGGTCCCACATACAGCTGCTTGCAGCTTTCTAGTATCTTTTTTGCATTCTCTTGCATTAGAGCAATCTGCGTCCTTTTGTCTTTTAGGTGAACCCCAACACCTTCAGTGACATCAGATCCCTATTTCCTATCTGACACATGGGCAAACCTGGCCAGCTTGCATTCAGTCAGACCCAGACTGCACACACCTGCTCTTGCTGTTTGAACCGTAGCTCCTCCAGGTCAGCTCGTTGTTGGGCCTGCAGGCTCTCAGTCTCGCTCGTGTGTTGAGCTTTCAGGCGCTCCTCCAACGCTCCCAGCTCCTTCTGCTGCTCAGCCCGCAGTCCCTGCAGCTCTGCCTCGAAACGCCGCTCCAGGTCCTCCTTCTCCTGCTGCAGTTGCTCCCAGTGTGCGACACTGAAAGCTGACATACGGCGTATGTGTCCAGTTAACTTCACCACATTCAAGTTTAGATCATGCACCGACCACAAAATGAAAAATAATCTCAAAAAGACAAGTCAATTATTTATTTTTTGTATCTAATACTGTATTGTAAGAATCAAAATGTAAGAAAAAATTTAACATTGTAGTAAAAGAGTAATTTCAATCTTTTTATCATTACTGTAATTGTAAAGCAAACATTTTGAAATGAAACAGTGCCTGTAGAGCAGTCCTGGTGTATCTTAAGAGAGACTAAAGCCTGATCTCTATCAGCAGAGTGGCCTCCCAGGCTTTTCTACTTGTCTCTGCTCCAGTATTATGAGCTTTGAGTGACTTGTTGCATTACCTCCCCTGTGTGGCGGCATATCTATCAAACTGTTGCCCACTTACCCACTTCATCCCTGATTCTGGCGAGTTCCAGGGACAGTTCCCTCTCCTTCACAACTGCATTCTCACTCTGAAATACAAACATATACAGGACTGAACTCAGCTTAACAGTAAAAAAGCAAGTCAGTAGTCATGGGTCACCCAGTTTCTTCCCTTAGGACCCAATTCAGGAATTACTTCCAAGTCAATGTTCCCTTCCAAACTTTAGTAAGTGCATCACACGGTCAACCTAATGTTCAAAAAGCATAAATAAACTCTCCTCTCTCTGGAATAGCCATCGAGCTTTTCTTACTTTCACTTTTTCACCAGGATGTGTTAGCTAATTTAGCTTGATCTGTATGGTGTGAACAGGCTGAAATTTGACGACAAAACACTCGTTAGTTGTTAGAGGCTACATGATCTGGAGCACCAGTTGTTGTTTTTGCTTCTCTTTATTCAAATATGTGACAACTGGAAAGACAGAAAGTTGTTTAGCCCAGTGAGATGAGAAGTAGAACGTTTGCTAGCTAACTGTTGCTAAGTTCATCTAAGTTCATCTAAGTACTCAGAATTTCCAAACCTGAGACAAGATACAATAAAGTAATGACAGATTTCCTAAAGCTGGTTAACATTTGCTGATGCTATACCAAATTGGTAAAAAATAGTTACAATATTTTGTGTAAATATCTTTTCATTGTGTTTTTTCTGTAAAATTAAAATGGTATTTTTTTTACATCTGACTCTGAGAAGCCACACCTTCAGATCGAGACGAGTTGAAAGTTGTTTTATTTATACAGATGTTGCAGTTTAGCCCCATGATATAAAAAAAGATGCAGAGAAAGAAACAGCGACATGAGAAATGTTGTTTCACTGCATGTTTCATGTGGAATGTTGCAGTCAAACAATAAGGAGTATAAGAAAACAGACACTTCTTTTTATTATACTAGAATTAGAAAGAAAAATAAGAAACAACATGACCAAGACTATGATTGATTAATAAACACGGACTGGAGTTTTTACAGGAAGACGACTGCACCATGGCTGAATGTGAGGGTACATATCAGCATTCATAACAGCATCACAATGAAAACGTCTGGTATCCACTGAGTACTTCTCATTGTGCGACTCTCAAACAACATCTTTATGACAGAGGACGTCACACTTGACAGTTAATGCGATGCTTCGTTCCAATTCTACACAGAACGATGGTTGCACACACTGTTGCCTGGAGGTACGGCAGAGATCCCTGCACAGCGAGTGAAAGATGTATGACACACTCAGCAGAACGGCAGGACAGTAATGATGTCACCCTGAGAGGTTTTCCTTGGAACATACTGGAGTGACCTCAGGAGGAATGAAACATGGTCAGCGCCATTTCACACGCTGAAGCTCCACCTCTGCTTTTACTCCTCAATCTCAGGTCCTGCCCAGACACCACCCTAGTTAGACCTTCCAGGAAATTATGTGTCATGAATTCCAATTTTCCTTTATAAGGTTCTGCCCTCACAGTGGCTACTATTCATTTTTGGGAATGCGACTAATAACGGCTTTATCTTTCTTTATCTTTTACAACGTTGATTAAATACTTTCTTTATCATTTTACCTGTTGCCAAACAGTAAAAATGATTAGGATGAGCAGCTCTTTAATCATAAGTCACCACCAGGGAGTTTTCTGTTTAAGACAATTTATAGATCTAAAACTGATATCCACCTATTTCTACCTGACAACAAATCCTTTCACAACACTGCACATCATAAAATAAGCACAACTTTTTATATGGTAGAAGCAACGCTTATTCTAAAGGATACGCGGCAACAAATGATCAACGTCTCTGAAGTCCGCCGCCATGTGGTCAGTCAAGTTACAGTAAGAAACTGTAAAAAACTTCTCATGTGTGGCTGTTTGTCTGTTTATAAATAATATAACAAAAAAGTGAGAAAGAAAACGACGCATCATCATATGTAGAAGTTTTCTTTGACAGTCAGTACAGTGTAATCAGCTTAATTTAACCAGTGGACATAGAATAACCAAACGAATAACCAGAGACAGACGAAGAACACAACACAGCAGCATTTTATGTAACGTCCCCTACAAAATGATGGAGATGGACAGTGCGACAGACAGGCAAGCTTTGACTCAGCATAATCATACACAGCTCTGAACTCTATGCCAGCTCTGTCGCTAGGAAACAAGTGAACATAATGAGCATATAGAGACATACTAAGACCCCCCCCTCAAACATACACATGCGCACAACCACAAATGCATAAAGAAATCCTCTGTGCTGAAACAAGCCACCTGCCTGCAGAAGACACTGTTTTTACCGTTTGGTCCAGACAGCACAAAGGGAGGAAGGGAAGCCTACAGCAGCAGTGGCCCATACTAGGCTAGCAGATAGCAGCATCCCTTCGCCTGCTGTGGAGGCAGCAGTGGCAGGCGCAAGCAAGACGAAAGATACAGAAAGAGAGCTAGTGGAGGAGGGAGGAAAGCAGGGGAATGAGAGGGGAGGAGAGACGGTAAGTCCAAAGCCTCACCTCGCTTCCTGGTTTGTGGTCATCGTTTATCTCTGTTAGAACAAAGACGACCAGCCCGAGCCCAGCTCTGACTGCCCTCCCCTCAATCCCCCATCAACACGCCCCATATGAGATTTATACGCATGGCAAGGAGCAGTACACACACCCACACCCACACCCACACACACACACACACACACAGTCTTTGCATCTTTGAGAGGAAAAGAAGGTGTAGCAGGAGAAGATGGGGGAGGGAGATGATCAATGAGTGGCCAATTACTGCTCTGTTACTCAGCTTAGGGGAATACAGATCATGCAAATGTTAGCTTCATGGTTAATAGTTTATTTTTGCTTTCTCTTACTGAGGCAATTGCACCAAACTACAGCTCTGATTGTCAAGTTTCTTGCAAAAAATACAACTGGCCAATTTGCTCAATTAATATAGTTAATATCTTTTGATGTTCATGCAAAGGACTCATAGTCTTCAACCGTTCTTTAGTCAATATCATATATGCAACAAATGCTTTAAAGCATCATCAGCATTTGGTCAAACAGAGTCGTGATGCAAGTGTACAGGGAGAGGTTCATGGAAAGACCACATTGCATTTTTATCAGAGTACAATAACAATACAATATCGTTTGCAATAATAGGTATTTTACATGCTATGTTTTAACCAACAGGGCAGGATATTACAAAATACTTTTCAAAATTGCTTCTCATATCTTAAAATGACTTGTTTTTAAAAATCCAGTTTCTAAAGGGAAGTTTTATCACTTTATTGTTAATATTTGCAGATGTGTCTTGTCCACAAGAATTGTAAGGTTCCCCATCTCAAAGACATTTGAGGGTATTCTACCCATGTCTGACGATGTAGAAGCAGAGCCAGACCCAAGCAGGCAGCTCTAATCCCATTTATCATTTCCCACAGAACCCATGGGTGGAGCTGGGAAATGAATTAAATGCAAGCGGAGGACAAGGAAAGGACAAGAAACTACAGTTTAATCCAGGTTTGACGGGGAGAACACACCCAGTCAATTAAAAAAATATATATAAGCAGTAACATGTTTGATTAGGACAATTGCAGTGATAATTTATCAGAAAGGGAAGGGGTCTTTTTTTGTATGTTATTAAAGGCAAAGGCAGGATCTTCCCACAATCAAGAGATATTTGTTGTAAAATTAGAAATAAAATGCACTGAATTAAAATGGATGGAATTCTGACAGACTAGGCCCACAGGAGGAATGTAGGAAAACATTTCTTTATGAATAGACAGAAACTTACAAGCATCAGAGAGTGACACATTTTATCAGCCTTTTTCACATTTTCTTTCATTTTGTGAGCAGGCTTGGGGAAAAAAACGTCAGCCTGTTAAGTGAGAAGCCCCTTTTATGACAGATGTCGTTAAAAGACATATGAACAACTATGCATGCATGCTAGTTAACTATCTACCAATCAGTTCAACAGGCTAAATATGCTAAATATACTACTCACAGGTCACAGAAAGTCCCATAGGAACGTATTTTTAATACCATTAAGCACAAATAATGTAAAAACAAGGAATCAGGTTGTTAGGAAAATCATTACCTGCTTTGTCTTGCACATTAGGATGAAACATGATGAACTATGCGGCCATGGCAACCAGACAACAGACTTGGAGAGGTATTAATTGCATGTTTATGAATAAAGGCTTATGGTTTGTTTTTTGACCAAAACATGCTTAAGTGTATATGTGTATATTTGGTATATTATTTCTTTGAATACTTTTAAGTCTGTTGCCCTTTTTACTGGGTTTGGAGGGGATCTGCTGATGAGGAACAACTTTACAAGGACATCAGATTTCAAATTAGATTTAATTCAGATTAATTTACAAGAATCCAGGAGTGAATCTGATCACGTTTTAGAAAGAGACGCAGTGTGTAACCCTAACCCAGCCGCTGGTCTGACCGAATGAAAAGAAATGTCACAAAGTTCTATTAAAATGCATATATGCGCTCACAATTCCATGTGTAAAAACTCCAAATGCCATTTCCCTCAGATCAAACAAGAAACAACTCTGAAACTTGTCTCTATTTCCTACAAAGTTGTTTGCTGCTGTGGTCACACCTAATATATTCAAAAAGTCAAAGCAGGTTTGAAAGCATGTGATGAGCTTTGTGAACAAAGTGATGCTGACAACCAAAGGTTTTCCTTTGAGCAATATGGATGAAACATGTTCTGTAGCTGCATCCCTCCAACATTCCCTTTGTAGATTTCAAAATTCATTAAAGTAGGGCATAAAAATCAGAAAGTGGCTGATTTAAGACCTGTCTAGAACATAAAGTCTTGATATCTAGAAGCTGATTCTGATGAGATCGAACACAGGTGGAACGAGTGGAGTTTAAAACCTGAACAGGGACACTGAGGAAAACTACTGAAAGAGAGTGTGAAACTAAACTGAATAAAGACAAGAGAAGAGCAACAAGAAACGAATAGTAAAAAAAACATGACTAAACCAACAAGAAAAGAACAAAACGTAGATAAACCAAGACATGAAAAATAAAGACACAGGGGACTAAGAACCTGCAACAACATTGTTTTAGGATCCAGACTGAAAGAATTCGGGCTCTAACGTGGCTTTAGAAGTAAAGAAAAGAGTAACTGTCAGTACTGCTGAAGTCCCAGAGTTTCTTACCTTGAGACAAAAGTGCTGAGTAGTGATGCTGAAAACATCCAGACACAGGGAAGCCTTCTTCAACTGAGCCTGAAGGCTCTGAAGCTGCAGGGCCTGCTGCTCACACCGCTCCTGCAGCTGCTGGATCAGAGCCCGGTCCACCTCCTGAGCCCTTACGCTCCGACTAGCACCATGAAACGCTGCAGTCTGCCCACGAGCTACAGATACGAAGAGCAAGGAAACGAGCTAAACAACTCAAATGCCTTCAGTTAGACTGTCTATATCAAATGTTTTGAAGAGAAAGATCTGAGAACTACAAAACAAACAACAGAAATGTATATGAAGTTATATATATATATATATATATATATATATATATATATACATATATATACATATACATATATAATTTCCTCTTGGGATAAATAAAGCATTTTTTTAATAAACATACACAAGCAAAGGTTATCAAGCAAAATACCAAATATTCCCTGATTTTGGTTAATTAAATATCAAGATTTCCTCATCATTCCTATCATTTATTGCTGTAAACTGAATATCTTGCAGCTTGAAAGCACACCCAAACAAATGAACTCCTAATTGCCTGGAACTTCGGTGGTTTATTTACTGTCACAGAGATAAATGCTCCTTTAAACTAAAAATAAGCACCCTACTAATCAAATTCTCTAATAACAAGTTATTTCTAAGCTTAAACTACAAGATGGTTTAGCTAGCATAAAGTAGCAGTTTAACAAATGTTAGCTGCCAGTGTTTCATTTCTACAGTAGTAGAAACAGGCATCTGAGGTGATTTTGTTATCAGCCTAATGCACAGAGGAAGCTTTGTGTGCATTTATGATTGTTGTTGGGGTTTCCTTTATCCCCTGAGCAGGGAGCTTGCTGCTTTCCCAGCGTGAGCCTACTATGTGTGTGCAATATCACATTACACATCACCTGTACGGGAACTCTACATGCAGATGTTGTACTGTCTGTGAGGGGAAAACACAACCCGCTGGCTCATTGTGTCGTAATCTGAGCCAGCGGGATTGGTGCTGACGAGGCCATCCTTGCTTTAGGGCTACTTTCTCTTGTTGCTATGGCAACGTCAGGCTGTCGTGGGTAAAGTCTGGGAATGAAGTGTGGAGGGAGCACGAGAGGTGACAGAAAACGAGAGTTAAACCTTTCAAGCTACAGTAGCAGATGATGCTGCTGAACATCACACAACCACGGCCTTCTTTGGGAACAAAACAAGGACTCACTATGAGATACTTCGCCCTGCAGTGTGTGCATACAGCCCATCACCTGTTTACATGTCTGTGGTGTGATATGACAGACTCACCGGGGGACTGTGGCTTGGGTGAAACTACTGCAAATCTTTTAGGGGAAGATTTTGGTGACGCCGCAGTCTCTGTGTCCCTCTGCAACTCTCTCCTCGAGGCTGTGTAGTAAAGACGAATGTTAACCTGCTTTTAATGCACACATTTAAAATACAACTAATAAACAATAGCTTGTTTTGTTTTTCTTTCTTTCTTTTCTATTGCAAATATTGTTGGCTTAACTATTTCACTGCCTTTCAGGATAAAAAACATGTATGACTTCCATAAGTAACGATCAACAAGTCTCATATCGGTATCCTGTAAAGCACCGACCCTTAAGCAGTCCAAAGGAAAGAGGACTAGCGTTTCCACATCGGGGAGGACGCTGCAGCAACCACAACCCTTTGGAGTAACGTGATATCGACACCGACATACGTTCCGTCACAGGGCAACACTTTACTGAAACACCTTTGTCACTTGGTTTTGAACAATAACTACTTCTACTACTTGGTTGGGGTTTACAAAACGATCATGATTGGGTCTACAACACCCTAATTTTATTACCGTTACCCCAAGGACGCCATGTTGCCGGTTGCCTTGGTTACATGTAAACAAAACCGGATACAAAAGAACAATGTCGCTTTCTGATAAGCTTGAGAAAAATAACGTTGCTTTGTTAGGCTTAGAAATCAAACTATAGGGGTAGAGGCTGAAAACAGTAGTGGTTGCTTTTTTTTTTTTTTTTTTACAACGCAACCGTCATGGACGCCATTGTTACCCTTCACATGCAGTTGCTCTGGTGGCCACTAGAGGTCCGGCATTCGCCACATGAGCACGGTTTGGGGACTGCTCTCTGATCAATTTCTATTATATCTAGTGGATAAAACCTACCTTTCTGGAGCATTAAAGGCTGTCTATGTGTTACGTTAAAAAGAATATTAAGACTTTTGATGATTTTGCTGATCATATTGGTCCTTTTTGTACTTAGTTTATATTTAATTTAATTTAGATTATATTTTTACACACTGGATCTGAATACTTCCATTATTCAAACAGAATGGTAAAGATCATTAGTGTACTGCTGCTGATTGTATGTATGCATGTATGTATTAAGTTGTTAAGCGTATTAATGCTAATGTTAATTAAATGATCTGTGAAACAAAAACTAATCTTTTGGTTGGAAAGCACCTAAATTAGGACACAACAAGATAAGGTAGTTTAGTGATGTTCACTGTGTTAGGGTGACAGTCTGCTGGAGTTGCAACCCCATTTGTTCATGCAGATTCGGTTGCAGGGAGCTTGGCTGCCCATGGCTTCCAAAGAAATACACAGTGAGGCCACTGGATGGCGGTTATGCTCCACATTCACAGCTAAGACGCCAGCACGGGCATTTATGTGCATCTCCTTACAGATTTCCACAGGAACACAAAGGGAGTACACTATGTGCTACTGTACTGCTGTGATGCAATGCTGAACACTTACGACAAACACAAAGGGTTGAGATTGGTGTATTGATAATTTTTCTCTCTCCTTTTTAAAAAAAGTTCCTTTAACATCCAGTGAAACCACTACCTCAGTCTCTTTAACAATTTTGTTTTCCTGCTTTCTTATCAATACACAACATACAATATCGATTTCAATAAACAGAGATCAGTAATCAAAGCATTGGACGATTCTATGAACATCACAGCGCCCTGCTAGCTATTCTAGGTCACAGTTTGTGAAAAAAGGGATATTTGATCTTTTCAATAAAAAACCCATCTTATGGGAATATTTGCCCACAGGGTTCAGACATACTAAGTCTCTCACTACTATTAAACCTCTCCTTAAATGTTTTGTCCCTATAAAAGCCTCTGGTAATGTCTGGTAACACGCACTGCATCAATACATTCTTGTAAACGTCCATCTAACCTAACTCACCTTTCCGTAAAGCACATTGCAACATTGATAAGAAAACTGCTGTGCAAATAATATTTCATTGTTATTATCCATGTTTTCATTACATGGGTCAAATCTCCTCTGACAGGATACCAAACTATGAGGGGTTCGGCTTATCATTCACACTGACAGCAGTTCCTGTGCTAAACTGTCACCTGCTGCTCACACCCTCACCAGCACACATTCACACATCCAATTATGGGGATCACGTGATCACAAGAAGTGTAACCTTGAACTCTGATGTGAAAACACACATAGACACACATGCAAACCGGCTGTGTGATGCAGGGCTGTACCGAGTGGGGAGCAGGGCTGTGGCGGCAGACTGCGGCGCTGCAGGCTCGGGGCGTTGGGAGGCTGAGGCCGGCTCTGAGCATGGGAGGGTTCGCTGGTGGCTTTGTGTAGAGAAGCGTCATCGCTGCCGCAGCTGGGATCTGCAGGGGTGTGAGGAAAGAAAAATGTGGACGTGTGTGTAAACTGTAACATGTTGCTATTTACACATCTACGAGGCGCATCTCAGTTGCATCAACTACAATCACACAATTAAACCTGAGAAATGTTACACATCAAAACTTCACTATCACTGCATGTGGAGCACAGCTGCCCTGCAGCCCTAAACAGGAGCGAAGAGGAGACAATGCTGCATTTATCCCTGCTTTTCATTTTCACTTGTTAAATGAGAGCAAGACAGTAAACACAGCAAATCATCACCAGTCTATATCTCAGTGATGGACAGGGAAATGCTGTGTCAACATTTAAGACTAATCTTTGGTATCTTACACACCATAACAGTTTCCATTTTTTCATATTATAACACATTGTGACTGGCGCATGTCAGATCAGTGCAGTTGTTCTGCATTCATAGTGCTCTTAGTGGATAGACAGACTGTGTTCTTCTGCTGTATTTACATGGTGAAGTTATCACCTAACCTTGGGAGATTTTTAAAAACCTGCAGATATTCACAGAGACAAAGGAAAAACATTTAAATCATTCACAACGTGCTTATTGCACCACGTGCACAACCATTTTCTACAGCTTACCATGAAGAGATTCTCATAGTTTTCAGCTTTAGAACATTTCTTAAAGATAAACGACCTGTTTCTCACCATTTTGACACAGACACCTACACAGCAATTCTGTCAGCGTAGGTGAAAAGTCACAAACCAGGCAGCTCGGATTACTTATTCATGAAATATTCAGCTCCTCAATCAATGGTGGTGCTGACACATCCTGCATCTGTGCTGCAGGTAACGGAACTCTCCCAAAGGACAGACCTGTGCCTGCACACTAAAGCATCATAAGATGATGGTTCAAAGAGGCTGGAATCACACATGAAGCAGCAAACATCAGATTTCAAAGAGAGTATCGAATTCATTTTGATGTCACAGAGTCCAAGGCCCATGTGACACCTTCTGAGGGGCTTGCTGTGACCGCTTTCACTGCAGCAGTCCCACTTCACCTGGGAGAGTCAGCACATTGGGTTTTTTTTTGCTGAAAGAGAGACAGAGCCGAGAAACCGATTGGCTGATGGAGACAGGCTGACTCACGCTGCTAAATGCTTGTTTCTCGCCTGCGTGTACAATTAACATCCTCTGATAATCAGCAAGAAGCTGGGATCATGACTCTACTCTGCGGCTGACTTCTTCACAAGTAGTGGGAATAAAGATTAAGAGATCACTTACAACCACCGTCTTTCACATTAGCAATAAAGCGATGAGTAGCGATTATATAATTAAGTATTTAATCTTCGTTCCATCAGTAATTCCTCTTTTTCTGAATTCACATTTCCAAATGAAGCCAGATTTACTGTAGAAACATGTACAATTATTTAATTAACTAACTGTAGCTAAGCTTAACTGTGCACACAACCTTACTGACCGTATCACCCTTATGATTACCAGAGGCATCGTATATCATAGACTTAGCGAGCCCCCCCGCGACCCTGAATTGGATTAAGCCGGTATAGAAAATGGATGGCTGGCGACCGGTCCAGGATGTACCCCGCATCTCGCTCAATGGCAGCTGGTGTAGGCTCCAGCCTCCCCATGACCTTGAATTGGTGTAAGCTGGTGTAGAAAATGTCTGGATGGATGGTTCTGCTTTCTGCAAGAACTGGTATGTCATGTATATCCAAATGAAGACATTTTAAGGTGTCCTTTTCTTCACTTTTATAAATGAGGATGGGATCTTACATTTTTATAAATCTTATTCACTGTGAAACTGTATCCAGGAGCACCTGCTGATTTCTATCCATTTTTTTTTTAACCTTTTCTGAACATTGTCACTTCCTTGGTGACCCATTTGCACATAAAAACACAGTGCAGCCAGTAACTGGACATGTCAATGAAAACATGAACATTGAAAACCTGGCATGCTTATCAGAAACAGCTTCTGAATGAAAATAAATAATTAAGGCTTTAAACTACTGTACGTTAAACGCAACAAACGCTGGCAGAGGTAAGACGGAAAAGGTCAAACTTCAAACGCGGACAGCACGTCCCCCAACAACACTGGAACAGCTGTCCTTTGACACAGCTGCAGCTACCTAAAGCATCTCACCAAATACAAATGAACAAAAAGTCAAACTGACATTTTTCATCATAATTATACATTTTCAACAGTTTGTGAATGGAAAGTTGGACATAATGCGCAAATACCATATTCTCATATACCATACTCATATACCATGTACCTGGGATATGAGTATAAGTCGCTTTGGATAAAAGCGTCTGCCGAATGCATAAACATAAAACATAAGTCAGGTCTGACTTACCTTCAAAAATCATGAACACACGTGGTAGGAATGTGCATTTAGTACACACATTCATTTTCACAAGTTAATGAACAGGCAAAGGTGTTTTTTTAATGTACAAACTGACCCTGTTTATACACACAGTGTCTGGTCTGAGGCAAAAAGCTTCAGATTACTTGTTTTAAAAAAGCTTTTAGGGGTTCAGCATAAGAGCAAATGAATGATCCTCAACTGTACTTTCTTGCCATCAGAGTAGCACACAGTATAAAATAGTGTAACAGGCCTTTTATTCAATAACTGGAGCGATAAATTGCATGTCACCATCTGCCTGATGTTCATCAAGGCGTCCTCCTCTCTGTGAGGATGTGCTCGCTCACAGTCGAGACGCATTGTTGGAACGCATCCCTGCTAAATGTTGCTGCATGTGATATGCATATGGCTGTTACAAATAGGGCAGTGCGATCTGAGCCAACAGCCTGCAGGGAAATACTCCCATGTGTGCTGCCAATCATGTATATGCTGTCTGAGCTGTTTCCAAGCATTTTACTATCTGGTAAACACCCATTTAGTCACTGCAGCTCTGATAGAATTATATTTTTTGCTGCCAAACATGCAACAAATTTGGCCAACAACTTTGAAATCAGCTCTATATAGAATATACATAAACTCATGCTTTCTATTACTACAGTTCAGTCGTCTTGAACTATATGGGTAAAACCAGATGGATTACAGGTACAAAGAAGTAAGCAGGAACTTGAAGAGGAAAAATATAATTATTCTCTGAATTATTTGTTGTAAATTTTGGAGACATAACAGGCAAGAGGGAGAGCGGTCAGAAGTGTCAGAGTGCAAAGCCACCTCAGAGACAATAATGCCACAGCACACCCTGACTCAGCATCACCTTTTAGATTATAAGGTGAAAAGATAGCATGCTGCTAACATTTGCAGAGTAGCCTGCTAGAGACAGCAGCTGTTTTTTCCAAGCTGAAAACCTGCAATCTGCACCAACAGCTGGAGGCAGAGGCTGAACCCAGCAGGTCAACAAATTAAATCCTGTTTGCAGGTTACGACCTGTCATCGTATGTCACTGCTGACCTCGTCTTGTCCTCACTACCTTTGGTACCAGGTACTTTCCACCACAGACACGTTGCTCTCTGCTGGCTCAGGGCCCCACAGGGATGGTAAAAAGGATGTTGACCTCTATTCACTATTATGATCAAATGAACATGAAGTCACACTTTGCTCGAGAACAATATACATTATGCTGCTAATATTTATTAGCAATGGATAAATGAAAAACAAGTTATTTTCTGAAACATTTCTTCTATTGCTGTGTAACTTTTTGTGTTATCCAAGTGAAGGCTTTGGGAAGGACAAAGAGCTGGCGTTTGGGTGAGGCCTGGGATCTGATCCAGGTAAAATTCTGCAGTATGCAGGTTGAGATGAGGCAGCAGAGGGGGGAGAGGGAGCTTAGCATTTCTGTGGTGCTGCAGTTTTCACTGAACACTTATGACAAATGAAAGTAAGAGAAGAGAGAAGGAGCATGCACAACAACTGGTGATGCTGATGCAATTAATGTGAAGACTGAAAATCATTTCAGTCACACCGAGCACTGCCTGACGTCTGACATTTAGGCTAAATTAAAGCTGAAGAGAGTGGGACTCACGCGGGGACCCTCTGCTGGGATCGCTGTGGCTACTTTCGTTTGACTGGTTGCTGGACACAGATGAGGCGCTGGAGCTGCGGACGAAGCCAAAGGCAGACAGTCGAGCAGCGGGAAGGGCGGAGAAGCCGGGAGGACGGAGACCGGACTGCGCTGATTTGAACAGGAGGCTTTTGGGGGCGGTTTCTGGACCTGACCTCTTCTGCTCTCCAAGACCTTCAAAGAAAAAACCTTCTCTTTGTTAAACTGAAGTACCCGACTAAATTAAACGACATTTTTAAGACCTTCGTTCATTAAGACATGCTTACACTGTGGCAGATACTAATTCCTTTGCTTTGGAATAAGAAAATGTTCACTCTTATAATATAATCACATTATTGATACTTGACTGATATCTTGTTTGATGAGTAAAAAAGAGAGATGTCACTTTCACATACAGATAAAAAACATTAAACTGGCTTCATTCTGGGATTGAGTTCACTATACGTGGAAGCATATGACTTCTTATGAAAGCTGGTAGAAATGTGCAGTGCATGTTGGGTAGGATATGTTAGATTCAATGCTTTAAAATGTTTTGCACTTCAAAGACTTTAGGTGCCTCAAGCCAAACTTAGCTGCGAGCCTAAGAAGCTCGCTGAATAAATTACTTTCCCACTAAGTGAGGACGGGATGTTCGAAGTATTAGAAAGGGATGAGGAAACTCGCTTAAAATGATCCTCTAACACACTGCTTTTTGTTTTTTTCCTTCAAAAAAGAACTTTATAGTACTGACACATCACCTTTCAGATCTTCGTGGCCTGCCGTGGACACCCTGGCCGCCTGAGCAGGCTGGTACGAGGTCGGAGTTGACTTCTGAGCCGTCTGCAGAGCCCTCGTCTTGGCTGCAGGCTGCCTCGTGACCGCCCCCAACCCCAGCTGAGGCCTCAAGGTTCTGGGTGAGCGATAGACACCTCCTCCTTCTTGGGAGACATGCTGATAAGGAAAATGATCAAATCATCGATATTCAATTGAACCATATCAATGTTTTTGCAGGGTTTAAAACATAGGAACGCACAATAAGTTGTTAAAGTGTTTGCATTTTGTCCGGCTAGTGTTCTGCCATGACCACATATGACTTCTCACCTCTTGGAGATATTTCTTGGACATCTCTTCATGAAAGCTCTCTGACCTCCCACCTGGCCTTTGGGAGACACTGCTGCTCGGTGGTTTCACCGCGGTTACGGCAGAGCCCGGAGGACAGTAACCTGCTTTCTGCATCTCCTGTCGATATTTGTCAAACAGCAGATTGGAGGAACAGAGTACGGGTGTGGATTTAGACTCAGGAACAACCTTTGAATCTTTTTGTGCAGGTGGGCCACAGTAAGAGGATAATCTTGGCGGGTGTGTGGAGGCTTCATGTGGGGCATCGGCATCTTGTTGCTTTGCTTGCGTGTTCTTCCGAACGTACGTGATGATTTTTGGTCGAACATTTTTGGGCTTCTGGAGGGGAGAGGACCTCCTGGGTTCGATCTCTTTCTGTTGAGGCGTGACAGGTTTGGGAATGCCGCTGCTCAAACTTGTCCTACCTGGAGGCTTGACACTTTGACTTGTACCTCTGTGAGGTGAGTCACTGCGCTCCAAGGTCAGCGCCCTGGCGCCCTGGACTTTGGCTGGGGAGCCAGGCGGTCGTCTCTTGGGGGAACTGGAGGTAGTTTTAGGGGATGTAGGAGTTGCTGGTCGTCCAGGGCTTCCCCATGGCTTCCTCCTCTCCAGACTTGAAGAGCCGGAGGGGGCGGTGTTATCAAAAGAGAGCTGCTTCTTTATAGTATTCTCAAACGAAGGCTGCTTTTTGAAACTCTTGTCAAAATAATTTTGTTTTGTCATTGTGTTATCAAATGATCCGTGTTTCTTTATGGCTTTGTATTCAGAGGATGACTGAGTTCCCTTTGTACCTGTTTTGGCTGGCCTGATCGAATCATGAGCTTCATCAGCTTGCGTGCTTTTATCCATTTTAGTGTTGCTTTCTTCAAGTAACTTTGTGTCAGAGGACAAAGCCTCGTGCTCGGTGTAATCACAGTCTCCCTCTGAAATGGTATTTCCTGCTTCATTCCTCTGGTTATTGTTCTGTTTGTGTTCATCGCTGACATTCTTGCATACGACTTCATTCCTTTCTTGTGTCTGTGAAACAACACTCTCTGAGTCAAGTGTTGAATTCAAATTCACGTCCACATGGTTTTCGTGTATTGTGCTTTTTTTTGCAAAGAGGGAGGCATTATCATCTCTTTGAGAGGCCCTGTCTCTCTCAGAGATGGCGCCGCCTGTTTGAGAAGCCACAGTCAGGTCCTCTAAGACGGCCGAGTGAGATCCAGAAGCGACGTTCCAGGAGTCTGTCATCGGTGTAGCAGTGGCAATACTTGAAATGTTGGACAAGCAGGTCACAAAGACATCAGCCTCAGAGCTCAGCTCAGTCCTGGAGACGTCCCTGCCCTCAGACACATGAGAGGCAGTTGATTCCTGCTCACCAGCAGCACGCAGAATTGACCTTCTCTCTTCCCGGCTCGTATCGTCTGCTGCCAGCTCCGCTGTGGCTTTTAAACACGAGTGCTGCTCTTGAAGCTCTGCAAGCCCAACAAAGTCCTCCCCCTCCGCCACCAAATAAGCCTCCAGCTCCTGACACTCCAGCATCTCAAACTCAGCCAGCTCGGGGTCGTCACACTGAGAGTCTGTGCCCCAGATGATGACTTTGTCTTGCTCTGCCGTTTCAGTCCTAAGTCCCGACAGAGAGCCAGTGTCTCCAGTTGTCCCACCATCCTCTGTCTGAATATCATTGGCATTTGCGTCACCAGCAGCCAGTATGCCACCCCTTGGGTTGTTATTCCTTAACTCCCTGTCACCAAACGTCTCCTCTCGCTCACACATTATTGGAACAGATCTTAGTTTATGGCACCCTTGAGAGGCCTTTAAAAATCACTCATCCATGGCATCAGCTATGAAAAAGTCTTTTCATCCATTTGAGAGTCTTTGGGGCATAACACGAACCTGTTTTCACATATTTGTCGTATACTAGGAATTAGAAATATCATAACTAGTTTGGATGGGTCCTCATGAGATCTGGCGTTTTTACCCTGTAAGAAAAAAAACAAAAACAACAAATGAAAACAGCAGAGAGCGAAAAAAAAGCATTCATGAACATAACAGAGTATAATGCAGTGTCATTATCTTTTCTCTTGTGCCCTACTTTTTACCACTCCCATAAAAAATGGTGTAAAAAAAGAAATGGCATCAGGATATAAAACCTCAGAGGCTCAAACACCAAAACAGGCTCCGGGGTGCATGTATAATTAGGCAGACCAATGTGACACATACTCTGACAAGTGTGCGACACAACTAGATGGGACATCGAGTTTCAGATGCCATCCATATTTTTGACTGCAAACAAAAAGCAAAAACTAGGCCAAACCTCACTCGTGCTCTGTCATTTGTCATTTGAAAATTGACCCATCATACAAGAAGAATACCATAAAGGTAGGCTTAAAGGCTGACGTGATTTGTCCAGAGAACTAGAGAATAAGTAAGGGTGGTCTCCTACAAACAGGAGACCATAAGCTCTGAGAGGGAAAACAAGCTCTACTTATATTCCACATCTAACCACTGCAGTGATTTTATCATGTTTTTGCACGCCGCACTCTTTACCTGCGTTGATGATGATCAGGAAGAGAACCAATGTGACAAAGATAATGTGCTTACTGTTGCATTCACTGTTCAGTACTCCTGTAAATATATCAAACATGACAGATCCCAGACCACGGCTCATCCCTGTTTGACGTGTAAAGAAGCATCTTGTTGTTGTCTGTTCGGAGAACAACATGCTGCGCTGCAGAGGGAACAGGTGGCTGTCAAGCCTGCTGACTCCACCATGACTTCACATGCAGATACAGAGGTAACAGTTCACCTCCCAACTCCCAACTGACCCCACGATGACTTGTGTGCATCAGCATTTGTGCAGTACCGTAAATTCCGGACTATAGAGCGCACCTGAATATAAGCCACATCCTCTAATTTTTAAAAAAGAAAATCCATTTTGTGCTTGTATAGGCCACACTGGATTATAAGCTGCAGGTGTCCACATTGTAATGTGAGATATTTACACAGAAAGATGTGACACGTGAGGATTTTTAAATGTTTAATTAAATGCTAAAGGTAACATAAACAAATACATACTGCAAATGTTTTTTTTCCCCGAACAGTGCCTGTAACACCGATGGTTTTAACTTAAATATCTATCGGTAACGCACAAATACGTGGCGGAAATGCTTTTTTTTTTTGAACAGTGCCTGTAACACTGCTGGTAAAAAAAAATCTTCATCTTGTTCAGCCAGATTGATTGCCTTTAATTTGTGAGTACAAATGACCGATTTACAATAATTTAGTTGTGTAAGTGTGTGTGATTTATCGTACAATTTCATTGGACCACTGTGACCACTATTCGTTAATTTTATTGGTCTAATGTTAAGAGGCAAAATGTTTCTGGCGGCATGAAAAAAAAGTAAAAAAAAACATATATTAGCCGCACCGTACTATAAGCCGCGGTGCTCAAAGCCTGGGAAAAAAGTAGCAGCTTATAGTCCGGAATTTACGGTAATGTAAAAGCTTGTTTGTTTGATGTGACGGGAATTACTCCAAAGTCAAAACTCACAGTTAACCCTAAACCGAGAGTCATTTGCACAACTGAAATGAGAAACCTGTTCAAGCTGAAATCACATGAATGTGTAAGTGTACTTTGGAGAATACGCAGGCACCGTGTGAGACATACTGAGCGCCTGAAAAGTCGCAGCAAGGCTGATTCTGTTTGACTTTGTTGCAATTCTTGGCCATATGATTTGTACTCTGGAATATTTCTGTTGTACCACACTACATTCCCAATGATCCTAAACAGTTGGCCCAGTAGTTGTAATTTACTGCTATGTCATGAAAATACCCTGCAAACACTATTGAAAAGAGAGATGATGCATTTGTTGCACATTTTTTATTTAAGAGGGCCTCTCTTTGATAATATCCTATTGTGCATGTGAGCACAGCTGCAGTGCCTGGATATGATAACTGAACTTCATCTGCTTCTGAGGCTCAAGTTAAATATGTCCAGCTGCAGTAAAACTGAAAACTCTGGTGCCTTTCTGACAGATGTGCTACCAACAGCCCACAGGAGCGTACACGCAACGGCTGCACATATATTGTTACAACCATTAAAAACAAATGTTTCATAGCCATAATCCAAATGACACCAGTGGAGCTATGACTAAAGCCTCAGCTCAGAGACAGCTGTGTCAACCAAAGGCTGCGGTCATAATCACAGATATCACAGCCTCAGAGACCATGAGTGAGAGCTGGTGAAGCAGCTCCTTAAGCTTTCTCTCTTCAGCGCTGCAGCCAAACTGAGCAGCCACATCATTTCACTATAACAACAACAATATCAAATAATGTAAACTCTAACACAAGACCCACAGCATATTGTGAGGTGATGTTAAAGGTAATGTGAGGTATCACAAAAGTATTTCAAGGCAATATCTAAACCTTTCAAGGTACACCTGTTGAGAGTTAAAGGGATAGTTCGCCTCTTTTGACATGAAGTTGTATGAGATCCCATATTAGCAATATCATTTATGAACATTTTCTTACCCCCTGCTGCGTCCTGTGAGCCGAGTTCCAACCTCATTTTGGCGTTGACGAAGGTGGTCCGGCTAGTTGGCTGGGGCCACAAAAATAAAGCGTTTTGCTTCTCAAAATCTCAAAACAATATGCGTTCAAAAGAGTAATACATTTGCATCACAAAATCGTTAGCCAGAAAAAGTCAGACCTCACAATCGCTTGGCACTATTTTCTCTCCCTTCGTATCACTACGGGCTGTGTAAACCGTGCAGACCGAAGTGCAGACCGAGCAGTAAACACCGTAACAGGTGCGGCTATCGCTAGGTGGCTTAACGCATTGATATGAAGGGAGGCAAAAATAGTGCCAAGCGATTGTGAGGTCTGACTTTTTCTGGCTAACGATTGTGTGATGCAAATGTATTACTCTTTTGAACGCATATTGTTTTGAGAAGCAAAACGCTTTATTTTTTAAGCCCCAGCCAACTAGCCGGACTACCTTCGTCAACGCCAAAACTCGGCTGGAACTCGGCTCACAGGACACAGCAGGGGGTAAGAAAAATGTTCATAAATAATATTGCTAATAAGCTTCATGTCAAAAGAGGCGAACTATCCCTTTAAGCCAAAAGTAGTATTTCCTGATTGGACATTTGTGCAGTAAAGTACTGAAGACCTCCTGATCACAGGAGAGCAGCTCTTTCTTACAAACACACCAAGCAGTTCTCACCTCATCACATCTTTGCATTTTGCTCTGTGTTGGTTCTCCAGTTCACTTTGCACCAGGACTCAGACGACAAATGACAAAAGATCTCCTGTCGTCTCTGTTCATCACCCGCCTCAGAATTGTAGATGATAAAACATATGAAATCGGAAGTCACTTCAGTGGAAAGTACAAGGGATAGACAAAATCCAGCTTTAACAGCTGTGGGCCGAAACAGAGCTTCAGCTGACCCATGTGTTTGCTCTCCATTTGTGTCTTAACAAATCCACTTAGACGGCAGGAAATAGCATCTCGTTTCCCTCTAAAGAAAGTTTGACGAATACCTCGAACAAAGAGGGGAAATGCAACCTGCCACAAACCCTGTGGCTTCTCTTGTTTTTACGCTTTTGTACAGTTAATAAATTAAACAAGAGAGTCCAAAGACGTACACGATGAGCCTGTTGACAGTACAGACTGAATGCAGTCTCAGCGTGTACTCTGCAGAACAGAAACCGACAGATCAGATCCCATCCCACCTGCCTCTCTCTCACCTTACTATCAGGTCTCACACAGCACTGTAACCCCAGTTTCTCTCTAACCACATAAGAAGGAGAGTGTGCTTTCACACCTCTGGATTGCGACTCCTTGTTGAATGTATCTCTGATCCCACCTGCAGTTTGAACTTGATAAGTTTTCGAGTTCCAGTGGTTGCACACAGATCACTCAGCTCCGAGCAGTCTTTATTCTCCTGTGTCAGGCCTGAAGAATAAGCTTGTCTGGAGCATTTGATGAGTTCTGTGAGTCGTTATATATACATATACACCCTCTTGGCTGGGGGGGGAATATTCAGAAATGAGGTGATAGTGATGCTGCTCTCTGTTCTTTTAGTGTGTGATTCTCTTTGTAGCTCTTAAATTGTGATGCACAAATCAATTTCATCTGCCTGTTTCCATCCACTTCACATGAAAAGTCACACACTCTCCTTGAAAGACTGAACATCCAGTGACAAGAGATAATTTGAATTTTAAAAGAAAGAACAAACTGCAATCTGTTAACAGGTTTGTTTATGCTGCAGACTTGATTGCATCCCTTAAACTGAACTCCAACTCCAAAGTGGTTCACAGCAGACCACCGAGCTTTATCTATCGATGATGGATGTGGAACTCTTATCATCATGTTTTGTAGGTTTTTGAATGAAAAATGTTTAATTTAATGTAAGAAGTGACTGTAGGAAAAGGGCCTGTTTAAATGCAATGACTTATTCTAAGCTGGAAACTCAACTTAAGAAGATTACGATTCAATTTGATTTCAGAATTGATTCAATATTGATTAAATAATTCAGTTTCAATACAAATATGGCTTTAAAGGAGGTTTTCACAAAAATAGTTGAAAAACAGGAGAAAAACAGAACAAAACTTTTTGTTTAGGTACATTATTACATACCTTCTAATATCCAAAGTGCTGCCACGCATCTGCCTTCAGTGTTGCTGCTCCTGTTATGGTTTCACTCTCCTCACATACAGAGAAGGTTCTTCCCGACACATACATTAATCTTGTTGCTCAATGTCTGCGTCTCAGATTGCTAATGCAGATGATGCAGAGTAAGGCATATACGATAAGAATCCATTCAAGGATGTTACAAACCCAGGCCTGAACATCCAAGTGTTGTAAAACTCTGAAAAGTCATCTTAGCTTGCTTTGGGCCGTCTGAAATGGATCACACAACATTACACCTGTCACAATCTAAGGGCACTTGCGGTGGCTTTCTCATTCAGAGCAGTTTTATGCTCTGCTGTCTGACGGTGGATGAAATAAAAAAAAAGCACATTCCACTTTTTGATCCATTTCTGCCTTCATACTCTTCAGAAATCTCTTGAGATGTGAGCGACACCGTGTGAGCAGATAAGAATAGATTGCTGAAAAAAGTGCAGCGCTAGTACCTCAGGCGACTGCAGTGTTTTTTCAGCCACATGTCACACACAGGACTGCAGTCATATCGAACTTGATTACTAACATCACACTGTCAAAGAGAGATTCTTACCTGCATTTAAAATGCAACTTAAGTAAAAGAGAGTATTTTCATAGACATGTTCTTTATGTAAAAAAAAGTCTCCTTGGACTGTTCTACTGTTAAATCTGTTTAATCTGGACATCTTTAATATGAGGCTGTCAGTTCCTGCAATGATCATCTCATGTGTGCCACTTTCTTCTTGTTTTAAATGAATGTTCCCTGGTTGTTTACGTGCACTGGTTGTGGGTGAGTTTCTTTCTTCTTTTTGGTGCTGCTGCAGAGCTCCTCGCGCCCCTACGGGAACTCAATAATTATAGCACAAGGGAGAGTTAGGAGATTTATGCTTGTTCCAGCAACATGCTTCCCCGAGTATGTTCCCCATCCCCCATCGCTCAGCGACCCACCCTGCCACCTGCCTCCTGACAAGCAGGCAAGACCTTCACTGGGAGGCTTGGGTGAAATCTGTGCATCGTTGTGCCTGTGTGCATGTTCCTGTAACTTGTTGTCCTCAGTGAAACTGAGTCCACTCTCCTTTAGGTGCCCTAAATGCAGAGCGGAGCACAGATCAAGACCTGACTTTACTCTATCGTGATGGTTTATATAGAATCCTCATGAAATATTTAAGATGACTGAAGATGAAGGCGCTACTCTCCCTCTAATTTTTAATGCTTCAGTGGCCCTGACTTCTTTGTGTAAGCAGCCAAAGATCAAGGTGTGTGCCTTTTGCCCTACAAGTGGAGACACCCTCCTCAGAGGCGCGACCAACATGCAAATGTAGAATGTGAATTCCATCCCTGATTTTTATTCAGTAAGTGCATACATATGTAATATCAATTCCTTTCATGTTGAATGAGTAAATCATCAAGCTTCCACTGCAGGGTCGCTGAGGCCCTGTGAGACCCCGTGGACCTCAATACCTCACTGTCGCATCTTACATAAAACTCAGGCCAATTGGATATCTGTGATGACTCAAAACACACCAGCTAAAATATGTCATTCCCCTATTACTAATTCAATCACCTCACGCTGTCTTGTTCCTTTTCTAAATTTATACTGCACATCTACACTCGTGATCTCCAACAGTACAAGCTCCAAAAATGAGGAAGGACGTGCTGCCTTCCAGACACAGAGAGGAAAATATGAGATGAAGCACATATAATCCAGGTTTGACCCCAAACACACTCCCACTCTGAGGTGAACCCACCAGCAGAGAGGATGCCTTCATTTAAACTGACAGTGTGCAACAGCAAGGCTCGGTCTGGCATTCCTGGAAACAGCGAACGGATGACTTGAGGATTAAAAAGGTTATTACAAACACCACTAACAACAGGCTGATCCGCAGCCTCTCAAGCAGACGCAGCAGTGTGAAAAAAAATCTAATGATTACTGCCGCTGATCTGAGATTTGTGACCCGCTGTCTTCTGAGTGAAATGGAAACACTTACCGGTTGGATTCGGATAATCCGATGGAGAAGAGCTCGACAGTGAGGAGAGGAGGAAGAAGGAGGGAGACATCCAGTTTGAGCCGAGATGGAGAGGACTCAGTCTGCAGCATTGCTGGAAAACAGGGAGGAGAGGCGAGTAGTCAATGCCACCATGCGCCCAGGTCGCCCCCTGCAGGCGGAAAACGGAACTTTGCTTTCCTATTTTGAATGAAAGGCAATTACACTGAAAATAAGTACAGACAAAATAAAGTAGTCATAAACCAAAAAAATATTTTAAAAATGTCAATACGGGCTTATAAGGCTTGTAATTTGTACTAATATATTTTAGCAAAATATATAAAATATATTTTCAGCAGATTTTACATAAGATTCTGATCATTATTTTCTCGACCCCGGCCTTGGGGGGGGACACAGGCCACAGCTGCAGTCTTACATGCCCAAGTGCAAGTGAATGCAGCAAGGTCCAGCTGTAAATAACTTCTTTTTAAAGGCTGAGTTTCTCTCAGTCACGCAGACATTGTAAAACCTGTTTACAACTGTTTTCCCCTCCATTAAACTGCGGCCGAATCGTACGTCAGACTGCAGTGACCGCAGCAGTCTGTGTGTCTCCATCAAGTCGGGACACCCGACTGAAGCCATCAACTTTCGCTTTTCTGAGTTTTGTTTGTTAGAAACGCCATCATTTTTATCTTGTGTGTCTTCATACCCAAAACATCATCTTTTGCAGGCAATAATAATTAATCTGACATACAGTTTTTATCAACTTTTCCTAAATATTAAGGCTGTAAGCATGTTTTTTTCTCACTGCATATTAGGTGGCATTCTGTCATTTTGTCAAATTGGATACCTACACCATGAATGACACATAATAACCCTAACAAACCTGTATGTACCACTGGATATGTTTCTATATGGTTTCACGGTGTTCTGAACTTTATACATTAAAAAACAGGGATCTTCTGCACCAGCAAAACTAAAACTTTAAAAGTGTTTCTTCTCCTGCCACTGCCATATAAAGTGTGTGTGTGTTAGGCAGCCAGGTTGGTTGAAATAGCCAAGACACAGACGTCCAATGCACCCAAACTCTGAGAAGTTAGAAAGTCCCCAGTGATATCAAAGACAGCTAAAGTTGCCTTGGAAAGGAGTGACGCGCTGATGAAAAAGTTTCATTATTGGTTTTATCGGGAGAAAAGAAAAGAGCAGAGCTGGTCTCAAGAGACAGAGACAGCCAGAAAGTGTCTCAGGTGAGTTTGCCGGTCTTTTATCACTGCTATTGAGTTTATATTCCCTTCATATTTAGAGCAGTGATTTGACAATACAGGCTGTTGGTATGCCTGCTAGGCATTGCTGCCTGACGCACCTCCACCATTGCCCTCTATGCAAATATGCTCCCTTGAAACACCTATGGGCAGGAACGGGTCATCAGCTGGGGACCACCAGTCACAGATGTTTCGCTCCTTTAACCCCAGTACATCTCTTGGTGGCGGAGCGATGGCTGGTATCTCTACCTGCCACCCCCTGCTGATGCCCTAGGTGTTCTGCCCCCACCCTCTATCTCTCCTCCTTAGCCATAGCCAGAAGCTGCCCTTCTCTGCCTCCTCCGCCAGTTCCTTAATGGCTTTCCGGCTCCCTGCTCCTGTACAGCCAATGTCTCGAAGCAGGCGAACTATTGAGGAGCCCACGAAGCCCCTACACCCCACCTCAACAGGGCATGTAATGGCTTTCCAGCCAGCCTCCTGACACTCTGCCGCCAAGTCTGCATACTTGGAACGCTTGCGTTCGTTGGCAGCCTCCATCCCTTGTTCCCACGGGACAGTGAGTTCCACCATCAGGATGGTCTTGCCTGGGACTGACCACAAGATCAGATCTGGCCGGAGTGATGTTTCCACTATCTCCCTGGGAAACTGGAGCTGTCTCCCCAGGTCAACCCTCATGGTCCACTCTCCACCGGGTGAGAGGAGTCTTGGTGTTGCTCTCTGGTGGGTGGGTTTGGGGTTCTCCCCAGCTCTAGCAAAGGGGATGGGCCGTCTCGCTGGGGCAGGAGGTTGGCTGTTGGCCTGTTGCCTGCATGCCTCTGCCACCTCTGCCAGCTTTTTCAGCACCAGGTCATGCCGCCACCAGTAGCGGCCTTGCAACAGCGCCTTCTTGCATCCTGAGAGGATATGCTGGAGGCTTGCGTTGATGGTGTTGCACAGGGGGCAGCTTTCTTCCGCACCAAACCATAGGTGGAGGTTTCGGGGGCAAGGCAGAGTGTCATAGGTGGACTTGATTAGGAAGCTGAGTCTGGCTTGGGGGGTTTTCCACATATCTGCCCATGACATGGGCCTGACTGTGACGCCTTCCCAAGACATCCAGCCTCCCTGCCAGCTTTGGGACACTGCTTTGACGCGTAGCCGATCTTGTTCCGTCCTTGCCACTTCTGCCACCACCACGGCTCTCTGTTCTCTGTTCCTTGGAGGCCTTGGACCAGAAGAGGAGGGCCTCCCCTCTCCCCAACCCTGCTCGACCCTCCTGGACTCTTCCCATGACCTCCTGGTGTTTTAACCTGCTGATGGCCATGTCAACCTCCTCCTGGGCTTTCCATTTCCTCCCTGTTTGTACTTGGGCACCAGCCGCTCTCACTAGCTCGTCAGTGGAACCCCTCAGCTCAAGCACCAGTCGGGCCTTTTCCTGCCTGTATCCCTGGCTGATGGATTGCAATGGCAGTTGCAGCGTGTTCCTCCCGAATAGCCCCACGTCCGACAGGCATCTTGGCAGTCCCTGCCACTTCCTGATGAATACGTTCACTAACCTGTCCATCTTATCTGCCACTGAGGAGGGGACCTCGCACATTTTCAGTGGCCACATCACCCTTGGGTACAAGATGAATTGGTAAGTCCATACTCTGTACTTGCCAGGGAGCTGGCTCTCGCTGATCCTTGCCAAGCCTTCTGCAAGCTAGTTCCTCACTGCTTCCCCCATCTGCTTGTCGGAGAGGTCTGACCGAGGCTACGGACGGATTGACTAGCCAGCAACGGGATCTGCTCGCCACCTGCGATGAAGATGGTATGGTCGCTCCTGGCCCCTTTCCTAAGGGACAGGCTACGTGACTTTGCGGGTTTGATTTAAACGGTAAATACAGCAGTTTTGGTGTTGTGCTGAACAGTCTGTTTGGTAGTTTAGAGTATGCAAAACAGCTTCTGATTATTCAAGGAGAAACAATGGTCAGATTCAGTGAGAGAGGTGGAAGAGGCAGAGACTAAACGTCAAATTAAATGATGATAAAACAACCCTAACCCTTGAAAAAAAACATTGTCCCCTCAAAAATATGATCAGAATATTCTCCCATTACTAGCTGTAGATTACAGTCCAATAATAAAAATGAATGAACAAAGTCTGGGCTTTTTACTTACAGCATTATTTATTTACAGCAGGATCTACATAACAAAGACAACATATGTTGACCAAATATAAAACGTCGGCTTCATAGACACGACATATTTGTGCATCATGCAAACGCTTCCGGGACCCAGGCGATGCTAGGCGCACATGTTCAAACCGGATGAAGCCTGATGTGACTTTCAGACGTCGACAGCAACCAAAACAAAACGCTCTCAGTCGTGAAAGCACAGGTGCTAAGGTTTAAACATGCCTTTGCAAACACAAGACATAGAAAATATTGAAAAACAAACTTTCAAAGCAGGCAGTAATTCATTAGGTTTTGAAATAAAGAAGCTGAAATGCATTTGATATTAACCCATCAAACTGAGCATATCCTGGTAAATAATCTTATTTACAACAAAAAATGACACATTCCTCTCATTCTCTCTGTTAAAATGCTGAAATCTCTTAAAATTAGACTAAATTATAAACACTGCATCTATTTACAAGATTTTCTGGTATTTTACACGTGTAGACCAGTTCAGTGTTAGAAAAATCTACAGGATCTGTTAACAAACAGAACATCGGCCTCATGTATACAATTACGAGAAATCGACTTAAGGATAAACCAACAGCTCCTCTCGATGGATCTTGCATAATAAAATGTATAATGTAATTAATTCACCAGGTGACTGGTGATCAGTATTATTGGACTTGGTTTTAAATAGGATATTTCATCGGTCTTTAGTGAACACACATATTTAGATCTGCAACATTCAGATTTTCAGCTGCCGTGTGGAACTGCACACTCTGATTGTCACCATCAGCCATTCACATTTGACACATTTACACTCGAGGTACAACGTCCCTGCTGGTGCACTACATTTCTGGGTAAAAATGAGTGAAGCACGATTTATGGAGGTAAACCTGAAGCGATATCTAAAACAGATTGTTCTTCACGTCCGTGCGCGCCTGTGAGGAAAAAGGAGAAAATGGCCTGCTCGAGTGAAATTTCCTATAAAAGCTGTAGACTGATGGATGCATATAAAAACTCTGAAGATATAACATTGTTTAGGAAGTAGGCACTTAGATTATATACTCTGAAGTAACGGAGATATCAATTCACATTAGCAGCTTTTTTTATAGAGAAAAAGTGTAATTTCCCCCCAGATGAGGACAACACTGCAGCTTTGGCTCGCTTAACGAGAAGAAGACACAAACATCTTCTCACAGATACGCAGCATACCGGTAACAGAGCAACACGTCTGATCATCTATAGCAGCGGGTTGTATTTCTCTGAGCTGCATGAGTAACGGATAAAACAGTCAGAGTTGTGCTTTTCTCAGTAACAAAAATCCTGTCGAAGCCCCAGAAGGTGTAAATCAGAGGCGCATCTACAATCAATCAGTATTATTATTCTCAGCTCTGCCCAGAACGTTTGTGATGCAAACTGTTGTGTAAACACCAAACACGTGAAAATGTTCACTAATTGTACGCTCAGTGAGCTCAGTGAGCATCAGAAATACATTTTTAAAAAAACTTGACATTTCCTTTTAGCATACTGTCAGTTGAGGAGGCGAGATTACGTTTAAAAACAGATGTTTGTATGTATGTACATATCTACAGTGGGATTCACAGCTACTCGACAAGTTAATATATGTTAGAATAGAGCTGGAGTTGATAAAATAACCTCCTGTTTCCTCATAAATCATCATCTGGGGTGGAGTTTTGTACATTATGCAGGAAGGCCTCCTTCTCCGTGGTCATGGGCTCTCCTCTTATTGTGCACGCAGGTGCGTAGGTGTCAGACCTGCTCAGCGCTGCCTCTGCACTGTTGCGAATCCCATATCCGAAATAAATAATGAAACCTGCAGTTTACGTGGAAACACAAATGCAAAGACATCAGCTTTTTTTAACTACATGAGTTACAGATGAAATAATATTTGAGATGTTGGCCTAAAAACTAACCTAAGACCATCCAGATGGCAAACCGCATCCAAGTTCCTCTATCGAGCTGCATCATCAGGTACACGTTGACGAACATGCTGATGACAGGGACAAAGGGTAGAAAGGGAACCTGTGGAAAGAATGTGGGAATTTAAAGAAGTTACAAATGAACATCTAAACCAGCCTGAAGTGCAGTAAAAAAGAGCTTTTAGTTTGCATCAAATAAAGATATTTTTGGGATATTTGTAGGATAAAATGTAATTTTTTTTATATATAAAGAACACATCTCCAGTTTTTAGTTAGGGCTGTGGGTTGATCTAGTTTTGGGGTTATGTAGGAATGGACTTAATGAAAAAGAAGCTAATTCTGTATGAAAATATCACACCGTCTGTAAAATCAGAAGGTTTTCAGTATTTAAGAAGACTACAACAGGATAAAGATCCTAAAAACACCCCGAAATCCAAAATGGAATACTTCAAGAATTGTCTCCCATCCAAAAAAATTTATGGACAGACCTAAAAAACAAGCTGTAAAATATAAAAAGAATGTATCAACCATAACCATATACCTTTGGGAAATAACTTACAAATTCACAAAAGCAGACATTTTGTTTCCTAAACCTTTGCATACCCTTACACAGTCTGTGGAAGACTTGGATTCACAGCACTGAATGTTAAAACTCTTTTTCTTAGTTGCCAGCATTAAAAAAAAAAAAAAGACAATAATCCTCAAAGGGCCCGAGCAGCTTGTTTAGGGAGACTGGAAAGGACTAAAGGTGCATTTTAAAAGCTGCAAGTTTCAGAGAGAACCTGTTTGTAAGACATCCAACGGGCTGCGTACTTCTCATACAGCATGAAGATGTTTGGTAAAAAAAAACGTGAATGCTTTTATCTGAGAGTGCAACGACATTCTGGAGAAGGAGCCCACTCACCTTGAAGGCCAGCTTGGTTTTGCTCTGTGGCTGTCTGAAGACGATGAAAGTGAGAAGTAGACAGACCGCTGTTACAATACTGAGGATGGCCAGAGACCAGGGGGCCAGGCCTCCCTGAACAGCAACAACACCGAAAACACACACCAGAACACCTGCGGCGGGAAAAAGGACAGCGAATGATGTGCTGCATCAGTAACCAGGTGAGTCATTCAGGCCCTTTCATCCAGTTTGCTCTGATGTGTGTGTTTCTCACCAAGTAAACTGGTGCAGATGTTGACAGAAAGCCCAGACAGGGGCGACGGCTCTGTGTTAGAAGGGAAAATGAGATTTTTCATGGTGAAGTGATCATCTGGCTGCGGTAAAATGTCGATATTCCCCTCGCTGTAAGACTCAGTGATGTCAGGTTCGTCCAGGGTGTTCGCCATCTCATAGGCATTGCTTGGCTGCTCAGGTTGGTACCTTCAGAAAACAAAAAGTCAAAATTAGGCTGAGGAGACACATCCTTAAAGTTTAAATACAAAGCTTTAACAGGTGTGTGTCTAACTGAATGTACAACTGGATATAAAGTGAAAAACTACCGGAGGACCAGCACACAGGCAGCCACCAGAGTGTAGGCCAGCAAAGTGCCAATGGACATGAGGTCAACCAGGTCCTTCAAGTCAAAGAGGAAAGCCATCACAGCTGCGAGACACAGAGGAGACACGGCACACATCAGCCGGACAACTTCAACAAAACAGCAACATAATGCAGACATTGTATTTCTTCTTTAAAGTAAGTCATACTAATAAAGTTTAACATTTAACGTTCAATGCCCAGACAAAAAGGTTCACGTCTATGTGTAATTTAACCACCATCCTCCTTCCACAAGAGGGCACTGTTGCTGCTGGCCACTTCTCAGCTACCTACCAGACAAAAGCCCCGCCACCAAGGTGGAGACGATGGGCGTCTTCCTCTCGCTGACACGTGCCATAAACGAGAAGAGCAGACCGTCGCGAGCCATAGCAAAGATAATGCGTGGCAGAGGAAACATGGAGCCAAGGAGACTAAGCCGAGGAGGAGGCAGAAATTTACAACTTGAATAAATACTTGTCAACTCTGGTTTCACACGAGGCCTCAACCATTCTCAGCCCGGCATCCTGATGAACAGCACAGGGTGCTCTGCTCGGGATGCTGCTGAGTCAGCGCCGTGCATCAAACACTAACTTTGCAGATCTGTCTTTAAGCTGCATCGCACACTTGGTTTTGGTTGAGCTCTGGTGTTGAGGTGAGTGTTGTGGGATCCAGTTAGTCAGTTTAGGTTGTGACCTCACCTGCCACTACACCTGCTGTTACTGTAGCTGTTAGAGGGGTTTTGGTTCGCGGGTTGATTTTAGCCAAGCATTTGAACAGCAGGCCATCCTCTGCCATGGCCCAGATCACTCTGGGCATTGGGAACATGGAGCCCAGTAAACTGGTACAGGGAGAGAGAGAAGAGCATGCCATGCAAGTCAATACAAACAGTTAGAAAGTAACACTGAGGACACATGTCTGGAAAAAAACGTCATTATATGCAAAAGTTTGTCAAAAGCTGAGCCTGAGACGCATGTGATCATTGAACATCTCTTATTTCTGTGGGGACTTTTCCCTGCAGATGTAGTCTCAAGCTCAGAGTTAACCTTCAGATTCATGACAGAGATGCTGGACCAGTGATCCGGTTTAAAGTCCAAGCTGCCTGCAGGATGTGTTCTTCCACATTAAACTCATTTCATTTTGGAACAACAAATACTGCTGATTTTCAGATAAATAAAAGGTCCAAAACAGACAGTTGTCCATAGACTTTAGCTTAGTGCCTCAATAATATTAATATTATAAATCTAGCTCTACATAATAAATACATAACACACGCTCAAAAACCCACTCTAAACAACTTAATGTCAGAACGGGCCATTTCACACCAAATTTATTTTAGAATTTAACTCAATTAAACAGAATTTAAAATTCTGCTCCTCGCATATAAAGCTCATAATAACCAAGCTCCATCATATCTTAAAGATCTTGATATTTTCCCAGCAGAGCACTTTGCTCTCAGACTGCAGGTCTCCTTGTGGCTCCAAGAGTCTCTGAAAGCAGAACGGGAGGCGGAGCCTTCAGTTATCAGGCCCCTCTCTGTGGAACCAGCTGCCAGTTTGGCTTCAGGAAGCAGACACCCTCTCTACCTTTAAGATTAGGCTTAAAACTTTCCTTCTTCATAAAGCTTATAGTTAGGGATGGCTCAGGTGAGCCTGAAACATCCCATAGTTACGCTGCTATAGGCCCAGACTGCTGGGGGACCTCCCATGATGCACCTCTCTCTACTCTCCATGTACATGTGATATTATTATTATTAAGTCTTGATACTATCTGTTGGTTTCCTTAGCTCGGCAAGGTTTTTTGAATTGGTTCTGTATGAACTGGACTGTGAATTGGATTCGACTTGATTATGATTGTATTACAAAGAATTGTCTGATTGTAATTGGCTTGAGACGACGTCTGTTGCGATTTAGCACGATATAAATAAACCTGAATTGAAATTTGACTTCTCAGTTGGTCCATTTCAGCCTAATGAAAATCTAAACTCCAGACAGGACACTTCCCTGCTCCACAGGGTGGTGTTTTCAGTCTGAATCCGTGCTAAAATAGTTTTTAGACTTTTCCATCTGAACTGAAAGTAAAAATGAGCTACACATGGGGTGCACGGGGGAAGAATATGCTCAGATGTCATTAAAAAAAGTCATGTGGGAATAAAATTTGTCTGGCGCGGCACAAACGTGCAATCTGAGGAGAGCATCCTGACATATTGTTGCACAGAGTCGTACTCTTGCTGCACTGCGAGGGAAAGAAAGGATCTCCAGCTGGTGGTGGTTATTGGTTCCTTTCTCCCTCACCTGCACCCCTGATCACAGCTTATTCACCACCTTCTCCTCAGGCTGGCTCAGGGTCGTCGAGACCCCAACAAACCCTCTAAAGATCAGCCTTTTCCCCAGCTCAGAGGATACTGCTGCTAAACTCCTTTCCGTGCAAATCAAATAATTAAACTTTCGAAGTAACTGGACTCCAGTTTATTCATCAAATTTTCAAAGCTGTTAAATTCAGGGGTTTGCTTCAAACTGAATTTTTTAACACACAGTCCAATGACAACAAAGGAAGTAATTTAAATTCATGAAGTTCTCTGACTTTATTGGCATTTTCAAGGAAAATAGAAAGAGACGGAGAGCAGGTGAATATAGGACTGAAATTGGTGCTGCCAATGGTAACGGCAAAATAAAATTCAATTATTTATTTCCATCTTTTTATATAAACGGGGATAGGGTTCCTGCAAATAGGACAAGAAGCTGGCACCAGACTTACACCTGCTCACAAATAGTTTCACACTTTTGGATCAAATAAAGAACTTTTCAATTTGATTAAATGAATTGAGGACTCCATACGAGCCATAACAACAGGATGCAAGTGTGTAACGTAAAGCTCTTTAACCTCAGAATAAATGTATATAATGGAACAAAAAAACAAGCTTTAAGGTGTGAGAAGGCCCTTTGATTAAGCTGCATTAAACACACCCTGGGAATTGTCTTTACCACCATTAGTATCACGAGAATTCGCTTTTTAGTTGTTATGTGACAAGGAAACATCACAAGGCAACTTTCAACAAACTAAAAAGCGTTATTTGTACGTATATATATTTATCTTTACAGGAATAATCAAACAACTCAGCGACACAGTTTGTCGTCTGGTAAATAAGTTTTATGTTTTTTGCCTTAAAGTGCTTAGAGCACTTTGTCTGTAACCCTTAACACTGAGTAAAACCCAATTTAATAAATATAACAACATTCATCATTCAGTGTGCCTGAAATTAATTAGGAATTGACATGCTGACAGGCAAAAGCAGACCTACTTACCTCGTTGACAAAGCACACAAAGAGCCAATAGCCACTGCATAAGTGGCTCCCTCCCAGCCCACATAGTGAAAGGCCACGGGCAAAGGGCTGTTCTTGTCCAGCATGTAGTACGGCATCATCATGGTAAGAGCCGCCGACACGCCGAAGTACGCCACGAAACAGATGAGGAGCGAAGCCACGATGCCGATGGGAATGGCCCTCTGGGGGTTCTTTACTTCCTCTCCTGGGGGTAAACAGAACTGGGAGTGTAAGAGGATACAGCTGGTGTGTAAATCACCAGTTTAATGATTTCATTGTCACCTGTAGTGGCGATGCAGTCAAACCCAACAAAGGCATAAAAACAGGTGGCGGCCCCGGAGAGGACCCCAGTCCAACCGAAAGGCATGAAGCCGCCTTTACCGAGAGCTTCCTCCTCTGGTAAGTAACCAGACACACTGGGGATGAAAAGATTTGCTTGTTTTAAGGAAAAAACACCTCCAGTATATGATTATTCACAGTGAACGTTTTTGGAGCAAAGGTCTGCATTTCACCCACTTGAGGCTGGAGCTGATGGAGGCATTCAGGATCTCCTCTGGGTTCAGGCTCCAGTTTTTTAGGGTTCCTTTAACAAAGCCAGAGATGATCACAAACAGCAGCACTAACACGTTGATGCAGGTGAAAACTTTATTCACCATGGCCGACTCTTTGACTCCAAATGCCAGCAACCCTGTGAGTCATTAAAGAAACAAAAAGGCACACAAGATCAAACGACAGGATAGAAAACAGGATGGAAATGGGACACAGATTCGGTTTGTTCCCGACCTGTCAGGGTGATGATGATGACGACAGCAAAGGCGTCCGGATATTCTGCCAGGACTCCTGGTGCATTCATGGGCATATATTGTCTGCAAAAATCCTCAATGTGCTTCCCAATCAGCTCGTCAAAGGTGGCGCTCCATGCTCTGGCCACACTTGAAGTTCCTGCACAGAGAGAAGCCTTTATGTAAACGGAGAAATAGCAAAGCAAGCGGGACACTCCTTCCCCCTTTTTTATTTCAAATGTCTCACCTATGACATAAGAGAGTATGAGGTTCCAGCCTGTGATAAATGCCCACAGCTCTCCGACTGTTACGTAGCTGTAGAGGTAAGCCGAGCCAGTTTTCGGGACACGGGCTCCAAACTCGGCATAGCACAGACCGGCCAGGACGGACGCCAGGGCGGCGATGAGGAAGGAGAGGACAATGGCAGGTCCAGAGCTGGTGCGAGCAACGGCACCAGCAAGCACGTAGACGCCGGCACCCAGCGTGCTGCCGACACCCAGGGCCACCAGGTCAAATGTGTTGAGGCATCGGGACAAGCGGGAATCGTCCGAGCTGCAGTCCACAACTTTCACTCGCAGGAGCTGCTTTCCAACGCCTTTCAATGTGGCCAGAATCATCCTTACTGGCACTCTGATTCCTGCTGACGACACCAGAGGGGAAAAACAGCGCGCTTTCATTTGTAATCTGCTCATTACACACTTCTCCAGATTTGTGGTAAGCAAAATGTTCTAAAAGATGGACTTTTTTTCCTCTACATCTGGGCCCTCCCAGGCTACACGGACCTCAGGAAGTTGTATGAGTGAAACAGGGATCAGGGGTTCTTCATGCTGTCGAATTTTTACTCAGACACCATTTAATCAAATTCAAATGGACTGAATTGGCATTTATCCAAAGGAGCACTTATGCTAAGGAGCCTTCTGCAGCATTTAATTCAAAGGACACACGTCCAGCTGTGGATTATATACTTTCCATGGAAATAAGGAAACATCAGCGTGTAACTTACTGACTATTTGGACAAGTCTTAGTTCTGTTTCTCTGGGTCTGTCACTGCAAACAGCAATAAGACTCCAGTTCAGCTCATTCCCAACACTGTTGAGTCTACTTGATGGTTTAGGCCAAATATCAATTAAAATGCAAATGAAGAAACATGAACAATATGGAAATGAATGCAGAATCAGCGTAACAATCCAAATTGGAGAATATTTTGTATTGGAAGTCAAACACGGTGTTTGCCGTCTTGTCACATCAGTGTTTACTGATAGAATTACAGATATGCCGCGCGGTACACAATCCTGACTGAGTCCGTACTCACTTTTACAACAGAACACAAAACAGGCTCTTCTGCTTTCACCGATGAACTCAGTTATTCCTGCTTTTGGTAAATAGTTTCACCGAGATTCGCCCTCCAGGCTGCGGGCTCCTTCACGGTCAGCTTCAGATGAACAGAGCAGGCAGGGAGGTTTACATGTAATGCTTTGACATGTGACACACATGCCTCTTTGTGTACAAACCATTGAGGTGTCTGGCTCACAAATAGAACAGCCACACATCACATGGCATTAGGGGCAGCTATGAAAATGCGTTATTGCCCCCTGCAAGACCAAGTAAAGTCTTCTTTAACCCTCAAAAAGTTCTGAAGATTCACATCAAATGAATCCATGACCAGGATTCAGGGTGGCTAAATTAATTAGTCCTGCGGGAGGGATTGATATGAAAGAAAGAATTAAGTATGTGCTCCAAAAATGCATATTTGCAGCACATGTCATAAAGTCTCGAGCATTAAAGAGACCTCAGTGGGAGCCGTTTCCAGTTTTGAGTTGCGTGTCTAATTGGTGATGATCCAGACAGTTGGAGGTGCACTTCCTATTCAAGGTTTTTACTTTTCTTTACAAAAACAAACAGTTCAAACCAGACAGGGAGAAGAAATGTGGCAGCAAATGAATGCAACAAAACTATGACATGAAGGAAAATGTCACGTCAGAGCCCGGGGAAAAAGGCCAGATAACAGCCAGCAGTATAAAAAGACTCGCTGCAGAATGTGCATGATGTGACAGGCAGAGGCTGAGCTAAAAAAGAAGCGTGGGCAGGACGCTGCCCTGCCCTCCTCTCAGCCAATCGCCTGCTTAAGACAAACGTGAGCATGTGGGTAAATTTGAAATAGCAGTCAGTCACATGCCCTTCACTATCAGGCCACGAGTACAATACGTTTGCCCCTTCAAGTGACTTTTCTGTTGGCTGTGACATTGTTTGTACAATGTGCTCCCAGAGTAACCTCAAATGAAACCCGAGAGTTAAAATTAGCATGACCTCAATCAATCATTACACTGGCTTTGTTTGATACGAGTATCTCACCTACACTGATGACATTTCACTGGATTTTCTCCATGTAAATTGATTTTGAAGACAAAACATTTCATCCTTACACTATATTCTGTCCACAGTCAGTCATTACCTACCACACCTACACATTTAGCCATGTCTGGAAAAAAGTGAGCAAGTTGAAATGTTTTAACCTAAATTTGAGATCATTTAAAGACCACTTTGATCTGACTGGGCACGTGAGGGTTTATGTAGCAGCACAACAAAATGCTCGTCCGCCCTTGTGGTGAACTATAAGTGAACTATAAGTGGGATGGAGAAAACAAAGCGGGGGGGCGATCATAAAACATAAAACACATGCTTTACTCAAGCCAAACAAACTGTCCTTTTCAGGCATTTAGGCCTTAGTAATACCTCCAGAGGCCACATAGACTTGACAGCATTAGACATGCAAAGGACAAAGGGATAAAAAAGGCAGTGGAAAAGGAGCGACAGCTTAGGGATGCGCAAACATTCACAGAATGAGGTCCTGGAGTGGCCCCTGAATACCTCTGTGCTTTGATATTACATTTCATTCATGCTATATATGTGTATCATACATATAATACTACATACATATGAATAAGAAGGACATCTTCTTCCTATTCTTAAGTTTTATGTATCAGTAAAAAAAATCCTCTGGTGTTTACCAGCTCTTAAAATCAGAGAAGTATAACCCTGCAGTTATCGACTAAGTCAAGCACACAGAACCACCTTTTTGCACTAATCACTTGAAGTAAACATTTCCTGCACCACAATATCAGTCTTTCACATAGTTATGGAGAAATGCTGCCCTCCATTCTTTACATGAGAGCTGCAGACCTGTTTGAAGCACAGCTCTCTTCGGGTCCTGCCACAGTATTTCAGGTTTGAACTGGATTTGCTGGGGTGTTTGTTGGATGAAAAGCTTTAGATGTCAGACAGGTGGCCTCATATTTAACTCCAGAGTGCTTTGGTCTGGTCTGTCCAAAGGACATTGTTCCAGAAGTCTTGTGGTTTGTTCAGATGCAGCTTTGCAAACCTAAGCTGTGCTGCCATGTTCTTTTTAGAGAGAAGAGGCTTTCTCCTGCAGCCCTTCCACACAAGCCACACCTGTTCAGTCTGTTTCTAACTGTGCTGTCATGAACTTTAACATTTAACATGCTAACTGAGGCCTGCAGAGTCTGAGATGTAGCTCTTGGGTTTCTGACCTTGGGGTGACCTTGCTGGGACGTCCACTCCTGGGAAGATTGACAGCTGTCCTGCATGTTTTCAGCTTGTGAATAATCTTTCTCTCTGTAGAACGACGGACTCCAAATAGTTTGGAAATGACTTTATAACCCTTCCCAGATTGATGGGCAGCAACAGTTGCTTCTCTAAGATCATTGCTGATGTCTTTCCTCCTTGGCATCATGTTAATACACACCTGAAAGCTGCAGACCAGCAAACTGACTAAACATACTTACTGATGATCAAATAACAGAGCAGCACATGGCTGCTATTCAGCAGTGACTCAGCGTAATCTGTCATACGCTTCAGTTTGTATTTACCTCATCTTCAGACCTGCTCAGGACCAGATGACTTTTTATCTCTTAATAATTGAAAGAGGGTGTGTTGTGTGTTTTACAACTGTAAATCATAACTGATTGATATTGCAGTGGTTCACAAAGAAAAGTCAATGTCCCATGGGTCTGACAATAGTCACATTTTAAAGATTCTTAATCATATCATTAAATCATACGGCATCAAAATGGTAGTTACTCTGTCAAAACCCCAAAAAACAAACAAAATCGTATCTTTTCAAATGAATTTGCACACAATCTAAAAAAGTAATGTATCAATAACATTCACTTTTTTACATTTCTTAATATCTCAATGTCATAATTCTTGTTAATCTTTGAACTGAACAAACAACCATTGTTGCAGATATCTAAATAACACGTTTAAAGTATCTGGGGGGAGCATAACACCCCGTTCTCTGCAGTTAGATACTAATATCCAGACTCAGTGGATGCAATTTTAAACGTTGAGTTTTAAAATCTGAAGCTATTCCAGCTTTTTTATCTGAGAAAGACGAGAGGGCATGTGAGAACGTGTCCCATTCAAGCCATCGGGGGAAAAAGCCACAAGCTACGTCACTAACGTGGTCGCAAACATATATTTCCAGGTTGCTTTGCAGGCGTGAGCATAGCAGAGATGTCCCGCTCAATGGACGAGGGAGAGGGCGGAGAGCCATGCAACTTAAAATGATCCAATTTTCAGGAAAACGGACGAGTTGTTTGGGAATAAGGAACTCCTGGAGTGGGTCTAATCTGTGAAGGTGAATTATGTGAATTTCTGGAATGCAACAGACGACCGTAGAAAATGTGTCTGAAACCTAAATGTATAAAAAGATGCAAGAAAAACAGAATGTTTTCGAGAATAAAATCAAATATAAAAATAAATCAAATATCAAGATAATCTGAGGCTTTAATGGTATAAGTTCCTTTTTTAACAGTTAAAAAAAACATCATCTAATGGTCCGGCCCCACAGATCATCAAGTGTGAACCCTACAGAGAAGTCGCCTCTTCCTCTTTTTGTGTTTTATTTGCTGTAACATGTGTTTGATGATCTTCAGACAATGCTGAGCTGTGATTGAGGGGACAGTGTCTGATAGAAAGTGGGACTATTGTAGTAAAAAGCTCTGACATGTTAAGACTTATTTAAAGTAGTGGTGAAAGGGATGACGACACGGATTAAAAACATAAAAAGGTGTCCGTATGGGTTTCTTTTTGTAAGGAAGGCATGAATATATGAATCCATCCTTAAAAAATGTCTGACCTACTTATCCAAAAATGATCTGTTCCAAATGTGCAATTTCCACAAACCACCACAATGTCGACTGATACACGAGTTTTATTGACTATTCGTTTGATTTACGCAAATACGTCAAAGTTTCACAAAGTTTAGATGTTGCAAAGCCTTAAAAAAGGAGCAAATGAGTAAAATTCATAAACAATTTAAAAGCAATTTTTTTTAAAAAAAGGTCAAACCCAGTCATATATGATGTTTTCCTAACCTCAGCTTTCATTAAGCTGTGCAAACTACCTGAAGTGATGAAAACTGGACAAGAAGTTTCATTCATGTGCAGTGTGGGTTCACATGAGTTCACCCGGACAGCAGCTGGGAACTTTAGCGCCTATAAAAGGAAATGTTTCCCCCCCTCACACCTCAGACCTGAGGGGGGAAACAGACGTATTTTAAACCGTGGAAACATTCACACAACTTCTTCAAATTCATCCCTAAACAATGGATTATAAAATGTCTGCATGGAAGTCAACTACACAAAGAGTGTTAAAGCATGCAGAGGAACGCACAGGGGCTTCTCTGAGGTTCTATTGCATCAGCCGAATGATTATTCCGTCTCTCCCATGTGCAAACAGCTTCCTTATGGAGGAAACAACGCCGAAGCTTCATTTCCCTACAATAAATCCATTTAGAAACAACAGTGTAATCATGAGCTCTTACTTACTTTATAATGAGCTTCTGTTTAGTTTTTTTTTTGCTTGAAAGGAATGCCCCCCCTCCTGAAAACCCTGACAGATGAGTCGGTAGGAAGGACACGCGCACGGAGGTGAACACTCCTCTCGTGGACAAAGTGTGACGTCAGCCCTGACCAACCCAGCCCACACAGCTCTCTGGCTCCACCCGGTGAGCTGCAAACACAACCTGCGACCGCTAGATGGCAATGTTTACCAGCAAATACTCCCACATCTCCCCGATTCTCGGCATTATCTTGAATGGTGATCAGAAAGATCAATGTGCCTTTCCCTTTAAAAAGTAGCCACATTGTCCATCTGTATGCCTATGTTGACACCTTTTTTTTTATGCTTTCCTTTGTTGCATGCAAAGACTCACACCTACTGCGGATGATTACACAGTAATCTCAGTAACACAGTTGGGGCGGCGTGGTAATGATCTTCGGTTTTCAGTTCGGGTCTTTATAGATAACATACATATGCGTTAGAATTTGAGTTTGCAGAAAGATCTCATAATATTCAGTAGAAAAGTCACGCTTGTAACAACTAAAATCTCCAACCATCCCCAGCTGTAGAGAATCCTTCCTGCAGAGCAGTGCTTTTTGTTCAAACCAGCAGAGGTTGTTGAGATCAGTTGGAAATTCAGATTGCTTCATAATTTCCTTCATCTGTAACTACTACAAGTATCAAAGCTGCCGAAGACATAATTGGTAAGAAAATTGCTTTACACTGCCTTACATTTGTAGACTTATGGCTGACTGCTGCTCATCCTGTGGGCCAATTGTGGGTTGCTTTGATAAATGGGAAAATAGGTGGTCTTAGGTGATTTTGAAGTAATGCAGTTCTGGAAGAACTTGGGAACAGATGTACTTCAAAAGAAATGCTAAAGCAGATATTGCTGCATTTTGTTCTGTTCGGGCAATCTAACTGTGCATTTCTGGGGAGTTGTTCACTTGAAATGATTCTAACCACTTTGATAAATAGGAGCTTCCGAATTATGCATGAATGTGGTTTGTTTCTACAGGCCACTATTTCCCAGCTCTGGTTACCAAGAGCTTCAACACTTTTATCACAAGCTTTTATATTGGGACATTGTAGACTTTGTAGATACCAGGAAAATGCACCTGCCCTCTGTGCTGGAACCAGTCTCAAGTCCAAGGCTGAGTGTAATAGCAGAAAGAATGACAGCACCCTGTGGACAACAGCCCCAACACCGAGATCTATCTTATTCTTGCCCACCCAGAGTGCTCCATTAAGACGCCACGATTTTTACCCTCATATCATTCACATTAAAAGCAAAGTTTTAAATCCGTATAATCCCTGGGGCCAGAGAGTCTTCCTTCTAAAGAGTTATACTGACATCTGAGGAATAACATTGTAGGAAAATTCATTTGTTTGCCAAGAGTTTTACGATAAGACTAATATCAACTAAATAATTAAGACTTTCAGTACAGCACAAACACTGCAAGCCTGTGCTGTAAGGACAAAAGAAATGCAATAGGAACTCCAATAGCTCCACTTGTGCCTGCTCTGTGTTCCAATTACCTTGGAGTCAGAACTGAGCAACATCTTTTCTCCAAAAATAAACACCTATTGATATTTAAAAAAAAAAAGAAAGAAAAGGATCTTCAAAGATTCCTTTAAAGATCTGAAAAAACAGATGTTCTGCATAACAAAGAACATCTTTGACCTATATTCACAAGTTACCACACAGTTTCCCAATCAAAAGAAAAACTGTAGTCAGACAGTAATTACGCTCACGCTCAGCGAGCATGAAACAACATGAAGCAAACAAAACAACAACAAAAAACTCTGGAAGAGGTCTATGTGCTGTGATTTCCCTCATCCTGTACATTAATGTAGCATCTCTCGTCACCTTTAGTCTAAAATAGATCAATAAAATGAAAAATACGTCACCTTTTTACATTTCCGGAGACCAAAATGATGCATGTCCACTCCACAGCAGAATCACGTCTGGCGACACTTGATGGTTTGTGAAGACCGTGCAGGTTATGTACATCACGTTTCAAACATCATGTTATTTTCCTGTTCATAAAAGGAAGATATATTTAGAAGGACGAGGTAAATTAGGAGGATAAGGTTTAGGATAATCCTGGTTTAGGATTTCTGTGAGATCAAGCTCCTCTGGCTCATCTTGCTTTTTGCATTTTGGTTTTCTGTTGCTACTTCTGTCACCTGTCCTTGTTATCCTCAGTTTCTCATATCTTGTCTCAGATTGCCTTGTCACCACTTGTTTCTTGTTGAATCACCCTAGTAATCACCCTTCCTGGTGTATATATACTCCTTAGCCTTTGCAGTTCCTTGTCAGATACTTGTCGTATACACTTGTCAGGCCTGTCTTGCGTTTTCTCAAAGCTTTGTGTTATTATTTATTTATTTTGTTGGTTTTTGTGTCTGGATTCCCTGCCTTGACACTGTCTTTTGGTTTGGGTCTTTGTTAAATAAAGCTCTGTAAATCTACCTCCAACCTGCTCTGGCTCTCCTCTGACTACACGTCGCAAACAGTTTCCTAGTTTCCTACAGGACTCCAATTCTGAAATGAAATGACAGTGATGTGTCGGAGCCGTCCACCACCCCACCTGCCCCCTAAATAATTAAATGAAGTAGGAACAGAAGGTGCATGTAGACCCTGTGTGCAGGCATGCTATTAATAACCGTGTATATGAACCCTTTTACACTCGTTAGGCGTACATGCATCATCACATGATTGTATGTGTGTAGATAAGTATACTTGTGTCTGTTTGTCTTTATGTATCAATGTTTTCTACGTTGCTTGCTTTCTGATGTTTTGTCTTTCTGTGTTGAGGACATTAGGTTTATGTGTAATGAAATGTTCTACATAAATACAATTGGTAATTTGCATGTGTTGGGGGGGTAAGAAAAAAACAGAAAAATAAGTAGGTGATACAGTGCATTGCAGGTGTTTGTGTTCTCTGCAACGTGTTTTCTTGGTGACTGGGTTGAGTAAGTGGCAACTAGTCATTACAACTAGTCTTTAGTAAACCTGTTGCAAGGTGACAAAGATGAACAATCAAAGACAAACTAGGTATTCTGGGGAGCTCATGAATATTGTTTTCTGTGTCATCAGTGGTAGGGATTTTATTCAGAAAAAGGCCTAATAGGACTATGAAGAGAAATGTTCCATGAATCAAGCCAAGAAATGCAACCTTTGACTGTATTAGTATCAAAGGAGGCTAAAACTATCAAGGACACTGTGTTACCCTGCTAGAAAAATTGAACTAGCTGGTCTAAATGAAAACAGGCTGCATACTGAGTGCCTACAGGGTTTATCGTTCCTGAAAACCACGAGGCATCTGTCTCCAAAAACAACAATATTCTTGTTGCTGTTGCTCATATTCAAGAAACAAAAGCAGAATAATCTGATGTTGTCGGTATAGATTTTCAGTCATCCAGGCCACGGTGATCCTAAGAACTTGAATAAAGGCATCTGGACTTTTTTTTTTTGTTTGGTTAAAGGAATCTATCCTTACTGGTTGTCCTTGATTCCTGTATTGTGGTCTACTAAATGCCGGGCAACAGACTCATACTCACATTTCATCAAACCTAATTAAAGAAAATGTGGCATGATAGCATTTCTCTGGAAGGAGCAGATCCAATTTAAGCAGATTTTCTATGTACTGTTTGGATATATTACACAAACAAAGAGCAGACCGCCTTTATTGCTGCGTTCAATGACATCTGCCATAGCAGGATTTCTGTATTAGAGGGGCAGCAGTGTGTGTAGATGAAACCCTTCCTTACTGGTGCAGTCTCATGGGTCAGGCTCTGACAACATCCTCTTTGTGCATGTCATACCAGTTCTTGCACTTCCTCTTAGGCATTTATATTCATGTGAGCAAATAAGAAATCCAAGACGACAAAGTGTTACAACTCAGAGCGCACACTTCAGGGTTACTTGTGAAATCTTTTCATGGACTGTACTGCAAGCTGTATACTGTATGACATGGATATTTCATACCTGCAGGGGTTGCACACACCAACATGAACATCTGAGACATTCAGTGTTTCAGTGAGATAGTTATTGTGCTCAAGTAAGCTCTGAGGGTATAACATGTGCAGCACACGTCTCCTCCTTTGTGCTCTATCAGACACATCCGTACGGGCCAAACACAAATACACTCGATGTAGCTGTGGATGAGAACCGAAAGCTGACTGGCTGGCAGGGACATAAAGCTGTGGCAATTACCTTTATTAGATACATTAATTGTGAGGAGACTGAAAAGCAAGACGTGCGATGCAGCTCTAAGATATGCACCCAAAACATGTGAGATGAAATCCCCAACAAAGTGAGACAAAATAATGACCCCCCCCCCCCCCCCCCACACACACACACACACACAATTACTTTAACACCCCCAGAGAACTGATCTGAAAAAACTCCATAAAGAATTGAGTCAGCACCTCTGTGAAACAGCCCCAACAAAAGCTACACTCTGATTTCCCCAAACTGCTTTTTGCAGTACAGTTGCTCTAAAGAAGTGTGCATTAATACCGGCGCACAAAGACACATAATGTGGTGTAAGTAGCCTAAGTGCAGACGCCTGGAAAATGGTAATTGAAATATTACAGTCTGATGAGCTGTCTTTCATCCCTCTTACATCATGATGTGGGAATTGCTGAGGTGATTCCGCTGTGTTGTCATGCACCAGCTGCCCTCGTCACCAAATAGAAAATGAAACTTTCATATTCTGCAGTGTAGAGTGCAAAGCAGTTTCCTTCCTTTACCGTCTCAAGGATTTGAGGGCTTTCCTGCTTTAAGTCGGGTGCAACATCCGACTACACAGACACAAACAAACACAAGAGCCACCTATATGCATCCAAAGCTGCTCTTAAAACCCGACTCCCTGCAAAACTGTTTCCACGTTATTCATCTTCTTTTAGATTTCTCAGTGAAAATGTGAAGGAAAGGTCTTAATTACCTCTGTTATGATAAATTCACCCGTGGACTACTGTGATTCAGACCAGACATCAAATTTTCTCAAAATTTGCCTCATTATCAACGTACGCCAACATAATTCTGAATAAAATTAGACTCCCTGTCATACATTACAAAGGAAATCCACAATAAGAATGATTTCTTGGAGTGAAACAATCAAAGCTGTGTTCGTACAGCACGAGGTTGGTACCGTCTCTGTGCACAGGGGAGGATGCCGAAGCCACCAGACTCCCTGAAAGTTGCAAAGGGACTGAATCAGCAGTCAGACAGCATAGTCAGTTCATCCACATTCCCGTGGCTTCACAAACACTGATTTATTGTCGTTAGTAGTAATGAAAGAAACATGCTGAGACAGTTACAGTGTATTACACATCAATATTTCTCCAAAGAACAAGTGCAGTCGATTCATTGTGGCGGTGGTAAAATGACAATGACGGAGGGTCAGATGAGGAGTGATTAAACACTAATTCAGAGACACGACCTTGTTGCTTATAATGTATGCAGAGTTATCCTCAGTGAATCAGGAGGTGGAGAAGTTTCTTTTTTTTTTTTTTTGAATGCTTAAATGGAAGAAATTATATGATCATGGTACTTTTGATCAAACAGAGGGATGGTATAGAATATGAATGTGTTTTCCTTCAGCTGCAGGCATAGCACATCTCAGCTTGCCATATGCTACATCTCTGCATTAAGGTGTGGCTCACAGTATCCTCGGCTGAAAATCAAGAAATTGGCTTTTATTTGAAATGATCTTCTTTCACTTCCATCCACGGTGCTCTGATAAAGCATGCACGGGGTGCTTCAAATTGTCCAAAAGACAGCTATTCATAGAGCAACAAGGGACTTTCAGGAGGATGAAGGGTGGAGAAAAAGATCACTTATCCCAGTAATTTGCGAAACAATCTTTTATGACATTTCGTGAATGCGTGAGTTCAGGAGTCAACCAGCATCAGAGATGTTTCTCTGTTCATTTTAGTTAATCAATAGCCTTCTCACAAAACAGCACTGTGGCTGCTGTTTGACACGTTCAAACCTCAAGTATGTAGACACAAGTCACAAAAGTTAAAGGCAATTGAAAGAGGCACACGCCGCCGTCTCTGTGAATTTAGGGTGTTTCTGTGTTATTCTGGAATGATCTCGAGGGAATGCGACAGTTCCTAATGAGCACAGAACTCACAGGAAGGCAACTGTGCGATATACCTGTGATACTTTTGTGTTTCACATGAGACGATGTGCTGATTATCAGCTCCAGCTTATTGTAGTTGAATTTAGTTTGAGGAGTTCTGTAACATTCACAGCACCAACTATTTTAGGCACGTACCGCAGGTGCAAACTACTACTTAATGCAAAGTGGCAAAATGTGGTAATTCAGCTAAAATGTTGCTTGTATGTTATGCAACAACTGAACAATCCAAATTAGGGGATTTTATTAGTGCTTTAGCTGTAAATTACTTGCTAAGTGACATAAGAGTCATAAATAACAGATTTGAACATTACAACACAGCTGTTTTAGAAACTCAGGAAAAACATAATAACTCAAAGCAGCTCATTGCTTTATTCTTATACATGTCCCACAATGCAGATGAACAGAGATAAATCACCAATGATCGAACACCCGGAGAGTTCAATTCTCAAGTGTTACTAATACTGAAAGTTTCTTTGTGTGCTTCATCAAAATACAAAAAAAACCCCCAAAATCAACTGTTTCACATACCCAACACTAAGATACTCTTATTTTATTCTGTTATGTTGGAAGAAATGAATGCTGGCTGTATCCTTCTGCCGCAGTTGCCGGTCATGTATTTCAGATGACATGCCAAATGCAACAGAGCCTTTAAATGGCTGCTGGCTAGCGGTGGATGGACTCGGCAGGGCTTTTGAGTTTTAGCATCTAGCTGCTGGTTAGATTGGACGCTTCCCAAATGGACCAATCTGCAGTAAATGGGGTTACACAGTGTCTAGGGTTGCAGATGGTATTTGAAAGCACACAAGCTTAAAATGCCTTTTTTCTACCCTCCGTTTAGGAAAAGACTTGAACACAAAACGCAGGCTTGGCTGGTGCGCAAGGTTGACACTTTAAGATGAAGGTGATTGTTAACACTCAATCCTGCTCTCCACGGAGACAATCATCCCCTAATAACAGTAATCTATCTCCTCGTTGGCCAGGACAAGAGCTGTTCTGCAGGGGATGTAGATCTGCGAAAGAAAGAAACAGAGGGAATAGAGACAATTAAAAATTAATGACATCAATAAGATCACCAAATTTCCAGATAACTGAATCCTAACGTTTGTCCTTTCTTAAGAAGTGAGACATGCAGGCACTTTGGTGGCGGTGCCTTATGGTCATGCATGGTCAATTCTCTCAATCAAGGTCGACCAAACAAGGAGATGGAGGAGGAGAAAAAGAGAAAGAAGAGGCTCAGAGGGGTTTTTAGGGGGGATATTCACACATGTGAGCAGAAGAGTAACTAATGATTGGAGACAAAACACCGTAGTCTTGATCAAAGTGAAGGTTAGAGAGGTACAATCAAAATGTGACGGCACAGCAGCTCCATGAAGGCCTCTGGGTGGCACTAGAGTCAGCAAAGTGAATGTTTTAAAACAACAAACTTGTGCCTCTGGGCTGATCTGTAGCATTTTATTCAATAGCGAATACTTATCCTGATATTTTAGGCGCCATAATTTTTTAAGCTGTTGACTTAATCGGTTGAAAATTCACACAACTAATATATTCTACTCATATCTCGTGCTTTCAAGTGAACAAACCCCGAATGAGCAGTCTTGCCTGAATTGGGGGGGCCTCCTGCCTCCTCTAATTTTAATTTCTGAGCTCTCCGATCGATGCAATAAATGTGTCTCTCATAGTCTCAACGCTGGCCGAGCACCGGCTGTAAATATGCGTTTCTGTGAAGACGCGATCTGTTAGAGGGCATGAGCTGATCTGAAAGGACTTTTATAGACTGAAGGAAAAACATGGCAGCAGACAGAACACAGCCTGCAAAATGGCAGATACCTCACGTCTATACATTACGAGGAATCATCTTAACGAGGGGATCATTTTCAAGAGGTGTAGCTAATGAAGTCTCTGATCAATCCTTCCGATATTCACAGTGTCATACCATGAGTCACTTCAGATTTTCGCCAAAGGAAAAGGCAGGCAGACATAAATGATGCGAGATTCCCAGCAGAAAACAAAAAAAAAAAACGAGCCGAGGTGTAAACAGTTCAATCACGCCCTGAACTCCTCCAGTCACCCTTCGGCATCAGTGGATCTGAGCTGGCTGTGGATGTCTTTCTTTGGCAACAGTTTGTCATCGAGGGAGTGGAGCAGTCCGCCGCTGAAACACTGACACAGACTTTGGTGCCTAATTAAACAGTCACAGTGGGAGAGTCTCCACGCAGGAGCATCACAGAGGGAAGGACAGTCAGAATGAATCACTGCACCTGTTTATACAAAAGCTACCACCGCGCTTTCCTTGGAATATGTTAACAGCTTTTATTTCCACCAAACAGACAGCGTGACAAATAGTGACAAAATCTAAATGAAACTGTGATCACAGAGCGGCAGATACCACAAAGTCTGGGTACAGCAATCAGTGGAAGAGATTCTAATTAGCATATTATTTTTATACAAAGTGGGATACCCACGTGAAATAATGTCAACAAAACTGTCACTGAAACAGACTGAAAAAGCGTGTTATGCTTCAGTTATTCACATTTCCATCCAGGACCAGAGCTTCATCTCCACACAAAAACTGCCTTTAGAAAGATTTGCTCTGAAGTTGCAGCTGGATTCACTGGAAACGGAGGAAGTTGCAAATGTTTCAACATAAGTCACTGCATTAGCATGCATGTGAAGGAGAAATCCTTCCCTTTTATTGCGTGTACGTCAACAATTATAACTTGTAGATTTTTCAGTCTAATAGCTGAAGTTAGCCAGTTGAATAACCCTTAAAGTCCCGATAATAGAGATCTATGTGGAAAACAGTTTCAATTGGTGCCTATTTGTATTTTACCCTTGAATGCACCATTTATACACATTCGCGTGTTAGGCCTTTCTACATGGGAGAAGCTTCCACTTCTGTTTACCTCCCCTGTTTGTGTCGTTTGTCTCCGTGTTGGCCGTGGGATGCACTGGCGACTCATTCATCCAGGGTGTACCCCACCTTTCCCCTGATAGGTGGTTGGGATAGGCTCCAGCACACCTACGACCATGAATCGGATTAAGTCGGTATAGAAAATGGATGGAACCCATAATACTCATAGTGCAATAGGGCAAGATGCACCTCAGAATCCAGAAATCATATCTATGTGACCAGCACAGCAGTCTCAAAGGCTGTATGAGATCCTTAAGTTAAATATGGAGAAATATCAGGTTAAACATTTTGTTTGTTCCAGATCAGAGCAAGAAGTAGTTAGTTGGTGTTCCAGTTTCTCAAACACATCATCTCTGGTGACCCTACTGATGACGACACGCCCTTTTTTGACCTACACGTTCTGTATGAATCATTAATCAATTCATCACAAATCCAGCCACTAAATAATAATAAAATGAATGATTGGTAGCCTGGAAAACCAGCGCCAACTGCTGGACGGCAAAATGTTTTGCCTGCGGTTGGGTCTGGCCTCGAACCACTTTTCATTTTGAAAATACTGCCCTGAATCTGGCAGATGGCAACTAAACCAATCACAACGCAGAGATGTGTTTTGAATCAACGCGGGCGGGGCAGAGGGTTCTGGTGCGGGGTTTTGAGGGAGTGACGACAGAGCAGTGCGACGTTGGGCAGTGGAAGCGAACATAGACAGCGAAAGCACAATGTAACAGTCACAGTGCCGTGTGGATTAAGAGTTTTTCAAACTTTGACAAAACCAACATTCCTGTGGGGGATGTTTACGTATGTGGATATAAACCAGATCTTCATTTTCTCTCCACAAAGGAAAAAGAGACAGAAACTGCCTAATTTACAACACCCTTAAGAGCTTTTGGGGAGTCGAACTCACTCTTGGAAAAGTGGGAGACTTACTATCTTATCTAGACCATAACTCGAAAGTTGACACTTTAACACCCCTTTTCACCAGGAATCCGACCAGATGGCTACACATGAACTAAGAAGACTCACTTTTAGTCAAATCTTAAACTATATTAAATGTGTTTGATAACCGTGTACAATTTCTTTCAGGTTTCCCGCTTGATCACAAGACGCATATAGAGACAATTTGTACGATTCTGGCTTAAATATTGACAAAGAACTGATTTTGGTGGAAAATGCCCAACCTGCCTGATGGAACCACATTGCCCCCTAGTGGTCTGCAGTGTTGATTAGTTGAACATATAAAGGACTCAGTAAAATGGATATGAACCGGACAATATATGCAGCTAGTGACTTCTAACGATGTCCCTTCGGTATCTATTTGGTATTTGTTTAGTGTCCCCATTGTTAACACAGAAATTAGCATTGTGTAATTCACAATTCATATGTCACGATTTCATAGATATTCACCTGAATTTTGAAAGTCATAATTGTCTTTATCATGTGTGTTATTTTGATGTCTTTATATTACAAGTCTATGTTATATCTTTAATCTGCATATCTTAACAAGATGTGGTGTTTTCAGAATCACCGAGACAAATGTTCTATGAGATGGGAGTAATGGAGAAACACACAGTTCTTTGTCTAAATCCAGAAATCCCCCTAGCACAGATCACCTTACAGAGACATGCACACAGTTCAAGCATGTCATTGGCTGAAAAAGTAGTGTAAGCCCCGCCTCCGAGAGTCAAAACCCGGAACCGCGGAAAACACAGTCTCTCTTGCTTTCTTGCCCTCTGGCGCTCGGGTGCTCTGGCTCGCTTCTGGCGTCTGCGCTTGCCCTCTGGTGCTCTGGATCTTGTTCCAGAAGGGTTCCAACCCAGAGTTTCAGAAGAAGATTTGAGCAGAAAACAGCTGCTCATAGACTTTTAGAGATGATATAAGCAGAAGAGAAGAGCTCGCCGGAGTTTGGGAGTTTTCCCATAATCTCAGGAGAGAGCGGAAGGACGTGTGGATAACGATGCAGCGGACGACCGGAGGAGACCCTCCAGAACCCAGTGAGACCCCGGAGACGAGAAAGAAAGATCCGAACAAAGAAACAGATTGAAATACTCTGAAGATGCACGTTTTACGTGTTTGTGTTCGTCCCTCGCCATCCACGTCCTTCTACGTCGCACGTCCTAATCTCCGCTGTTTCACGCCATCATCACCTTTTCCTACCAAGAAAGCCAACTCCAAGCAACCTTTTATTAATCTTCTGTGAACTTAAGTTCACTTCATCAGAGAAAGCAGCAACGGACCAACTCTGACACAACGATGGATTTGATCATCCCACAGTAAAGCCCTCGACATCATCGTGCCCGTTTCCCGGTGAAAGAAGCAACTGAGAAGTCCGCTAAAGTCAGCCACCACAGCCAGGAAGGCCCAGAGAGCGGAAGAGAAATCCCCTCGGACCCGCGTGGCCGCTACCATTGGTCCGAAACGACTGAACAGAACTTCAGCACAGTAAGACCGACCCGTTTTCACCTTAAAGTGGGTTTGATGGATGTCTCGAGGCTTTCACAGAATGATAAATTAATCCGAAATGTCAGTACAGTATTTAGATTCAAATAGTCAGCCAACCCAAACTATTTGAATAAATCCAGTATTTTCCCATTCCCCATATTTTATTTTATATTCACTAAGTGTTTTATATAATCACCCATATTCCATGCATCTCCTGTTTGTTTAAAGGTTCATGTCTAAGATCATATCATTGTAATAAACAGCTCATATATCTATATATATGTTATAATCACAGATTGTGTCGTATGCTTTCTTTACGTAATGTCTGTCCAACCAAACGAGAACTTCACGAAAGTAGCGAGATATGAGACTGAATATTAATTGAATATTAATTTAACACAAGGATCGTAAGATTTCGAACAGTTTTCCGACCTGACTGTGACTTAAAATTAAGTCAAAACCTAGGTTGGTGGTGCCCCTAAATTCGAGGTAAGGTTTATTTGAGACTGTAAGAACATCTCATAAATCCTTATATTTAATAGGTATATAAATACCCGGTAACGCTACAACAACAAGAAAGATGGCGGCGGCAATGGAACAGCGCTCGTTTGATTCAGCCTTGGCATCAGTTTTGGAAGAGTCCCCTCCCACCAAAGCTTTCTGTCGCGCTTACTACGTCACAGTCAGTTGCGCTGATTGGTCAGAGCGTTGGCCTATAGGCACAGACACGGTTTGAAAGACAACGGGTTGTGCTCATCAACAATGTTCCGTTGTATCCATTGATCGGAGCCAGACTAAATTAGACATCCAATCCATTTAGGCTGGTTTATCAGGCTAAATGATTGGGCTTTACTTCTCTTAAGTTTTATTTCGTTAGGGTAATGTGTCTAATGGGATTTGTCTGAAGATGTCTGCTGTGCTTCTGCAGCTGTCTGATTAGTCATTAAGAGTAGGTGTTTACCACTTTACCAACACTCATAAGGCCCATTTCATATCTAGGCAACAGCGGTTACCGAACAACAGAAGCATTTCTAATTCTTTAAAAGGTGCAAAAGAAAATGACACGAGAAGGAAGAAAAGTAGTTTCTCCTTGAAGTTTTGTGTTGGTAGAAAGTTTGCAAACTTGATTTGTCCTTCTCTTTTTTTTCTCATGAAGTTCTTGTATTGCCTCAAAGCTCGTTCGCAGGAGAGATTTTGGATTTTGTTCTCTCCTCAAGAGCAAAGTCCAGCCTTTGGGCTGATGCTCACACTGATCAATGTTCAAACACACTGATAAAGGATTCATGAGATGCGTCGCTGGAATATCCACTCGTCTCCCGACCCCAGCAGCCTGCCCGACTATCACTTTAACTCTCCAGTCATGTCTCTGTTTGGCTCCATTACTCACTTAACAAGTATCAGCTGGCTGTAAGCCCTTCTGTAGACATGTAGTTTGAATGTTAGGCAAACATCGAGGGGCTGGCTGGGTAACAATACCAACCTGACTGGGATGTTTAACCAAGCCTCGGACTTCTGTTTCTGTTCTGTTGGGGTTTTATTTTTGGTAAAATCGGAACCTTCAGACTTAACAACGCTCCTGTGCTTCCGACACATTCTTCTTAAAAAGGACCAATTTTGTCATTACAAAACAAAACAAAACCCAATGCATACAGGCGCAAAGTGAGGAAAATGAAAAACTTTTAAGAAATGGTGTCATTCCTCAGTTTAGAAGTATAAGTATAACTCGGCTTGAAAAGGTACATTCAAAATGTTGTTCTACAAAACTGGAACCAAAAAAAATCCCATTAAAATATATAAAGATGATCTCCCAACCCACAGGAAGGATATAAAATCTAAATCCCAAATGGAGTCGTGCTTCACACAGTGTGCAGACTTTATCTGAGGATTTACAATTGCTGTGCATGTGCTGAGCTTTTATAGGTGTACATAAAAGTGTGAGGCAGGTCCTTTGCATCCTGTCACAGTTTTATTTCTTTAAGTTAGTTCCTGCTCATCAACGTCAGGCCTTAGATCTCCGAGATGGAAATGAACATCTTTTGATCATTTGCCACAAGCCTGCTATGTTTCTCTCACTTTCTTTTTCTTCCTCACTTCAGCTTAATTTCTTTGCCAAACTGTCACAGGAGACGACCCCTTTGATGCATGCAAAGTTTATCAAAAGGTTTTGAAGCGGCTAAATATTCATCACCCTTTCTTAGCATTACATCTCTGACATTATTACACTCAAACAAAACTGAACATGTGACATGTACCTAAGGAGGGTAACCTGAAATAAGTTTCCTCACTGGGGGGATTTTAGTCTTTGACTATTTTAAAGTTTCTGTCGAGCTAAATGAATAAATTCTCCTTCAATAACAGCTCTTGATTTTCAATAATCTCGTGAAAGGCCCTGCGAAACAGATCAAGGAGTCAGCTCAGTCAGATGAGAAAAAGCTGCAGCACTTTTAGCCACATCAAGAGAACAGTACATTCTGTTAAAAGGCCCTATTAGCAGGGGGAAAATTATACCAAGCAGAGTAGATCTTCTGTTATTGCAAATTAACACAAAGATAAATAGCATCACCAACATAAACCTGCTAAATCCAACACGGAACACTAAAAAGTAGCTTTGCATTCAATAATAATTAAAAAGTTATTCGAGTTCCATAATCAAACTCTCAAAGTTTGTCTCCTCATCGGATCGACTTCACGATGTTGAGATCAGAGTTCTGTAGTACACGTCACTTTAATCACAACTCATAAGATCCCGGTTGGTTTGTGCTTATTGTCATGCGACAGAATGAATTTGGGACCAATCTCCATGAAAGAAGCAGTTTCAGGCGGTTTGGAACCGTCACCATTTCATCACGTTTCACCATTTCCTGGCAGAACTCCCAGTTATTCAGTTTAACTGCTGCTCTGTGTGCTGAACATAAACAAATCTTTCACATTCATACTTCACACTATAAAAACAGAACATTGACGACACCCCCGATCATCAATGAACTGATTTGGTCTTCATTTTAAAACCAGCTGCCACTTCCAGAGGGTGCAATAATTTGGCTACTGGTTCATTTTCACAAATAATAACCAACTATTATACTACTATTATTTTGTTTCACGTGTTCATCAACTTATTGGTAGGATTTGTGTGATAATATGATTTTGTTATTTATGTAGAAGTAAAAAAAGACCCAAACATTTAAGCCCCACAGTGTGATTTTGTGCCTTCCTTTTCCATTTAAAGGAATGGCTTTTTAGCTGCAAGTCTCCCATGAAGACCTCCTCTGAACAGACTTTTCACATCGTACCGGAGGACCATTATTTTCTGCCAGAGCTTCCTGAAATATCAATTTAATGCACTTTTTGTCTGCAGCACTCAATTCATTTGGGACCCCCCCCTTGTGTGTCTTGAGGGGTGCCTTGTATCATATTGCTCTGGTCACTTTTGCCATGATTCTCCAACAACTTTAATGCACTTTTCCTTCACACAGTTTTATTCCATCTGCAGAGATGGAACCTGCACATTATCTAATCTATCAACACCTGTTTTGTAAAATTAATTGGTAATGACCTGGGCGTTCATTGGAATATCTTACTGCTGGTATAAAAATAATTGACATATTTTTATAAAACATTGGCACAGGTAATTATAACCAGAGGTGCACATAAATGGTGCGCAGGTGCTCATGCGCGACCAAAACAAAAAAAGCGCCAGATAAAACGTTGTAACGCTCGTTTGTGTGAGATTTGGGGATAGATAATAACGCCATCTGTGGTGCAGGATAGGCCTATGTCCTCAAAATGTCAAAGAAGCGAGCTCCATCAAGCGATTACTTTGGCGTTCCTCCACAATGCCACAGAAATGTCAGACTGAATCTGAACCGCCAAAGAAGCGCGCGTTGTCGGTTGCAGGAGGTCATCTGGCTTCAAACGAATGATGAACGCACAGAGATGTGGTGCAGAATATGCCGTGAAAATCCCACTCCGGCGGACAAACGGCGCCTTTTACACAGAAACCAAAAACTTTAGTCATCCAGCTTTTGATGCCAACATTATCCACCGATCCCTCTAGTTTGTTCCTCCCGTGAGGTGGGTTGCGGAAAAAAATGGATTTAAAATGCGAGGACCAAGCAACAACCCTAGGTTCCCCCCTGAGAACCAGACCAAAAATCTTATGTGCACCCCTGTTTATGATCACCGCCTATGTATTGAACAGTTTCACCCAACTTTTGTAAGTGCTGACCTTATGACAATACAGAAAGGCATCGAGGAGTGAACACAGTAAATGGGAATTCCCCAAAGAATCTAGCATCTGGCTTAAATAACCTGATAACTGATGCACAAATTGTATTTGACGATAAAGAGTTAGCCTCAAGATCTCAGTTGTAATCCCATTCTGGAAAGTTTAATTTGATCATTTCGTCTTTTTATCCAGAGAAAAGGTGGAAAACCTGATGCAGAAAAGGATACGGCAGAGAGGTCTAAGGAGATGACAATAAGCCACCAACACATTTGTAAACACGGGGTGTTACAGTTTCACAGTATTCTCCAGAGGCTACCAGGCAACCACGATGCTCTGCTGGCTTCATCTAATTATGTGCATCCACAGTCTGAGATGTGATGCATTCTTGGAGGATATAGAGACTTTATCATCTCTCAGTAACAAGGAAGCTGGAGAACTGACACATACGTTAATACGACAGGAGAAAAGAAGTTTGCGCAGACTTTAAAAGCAAAAGTTGTTAAATAAAACATGAATGGTGTGGGCATCTTTATCAGCCCCCGCAGGGGCTTGTGTCTGATTATTCTTGTCATAACCAGGTAGATGTGTGGAGGAGTAGAAAAAGCAGCTCCATGTAAAACTATAGTCTTACTGTGCAATCTCTAAGAGGCGGTATATAACAGAAGTGTATATGCAGGGCCCTCAGTTGACTCCATCCTTCCTTCACTGTCAGCTCCATTTCTCTCGCTTCCTCCCATCCTCCTTATTAATCCACATTGGTGCCAAAATTAGCAGATGACTAGTGAACTCAACTTCACATTTTGGCCAAGAGGGACATGGGTGAAGCGCTTCTGTTTAAATTAATAATAGTTTGAAAAGATTTAAGAGAGTGTGGAATCTGTGTCGTTAACTGATGAAACCTGAGCCAATACGATGGAGGATCTAGTCCACATGAAAAAGAAGAGGATTTGAAAGAGGTCGACAGAATCCTTAAAGAACTCCGAATTGATACTCTTAATAGAAGTCTGAGCTTGGCAAAATTCATTTTTTAAGCATTAACGCGCTCTGTCCAACGCTTAATGTAAAAATCTCTCCCCATTAACAGAAACACTTCCAGTGTCGCCGTGAGGAAGTTCAAGTTGAGTTCAGATAAACAAACATCTCATCAGGTGCCGTGTGAACTCTGAAATAACTTAAGTATTGCCTCAAGATGTTTTATTCATTTACTGAACAAACTTAAAACCACAGAAGGGGATGATGCCTCTGCAGTCCACTTCACAGGTATCACTGTCCTCATGCATTAATTGGGTTGATTAACATAAGATCCAACCCTGGCAATCCTCAGGAATTCACACTGACTTAATGATTAACATCTTATTGGCTTCTAATCAAGAAATAAATATCTAAACAGGGTGCAAACATGAGGAAGATGCTCATCCTCAAGCACACTGTTTAAAATGCATATCAGTGTTATTTTCTTTTCTTTTTTTCACATTTCAAGGACAGACCCATTTCATGCCATTAGCCTTAAGCAGTTCTCTCGGTGGAGGCCCAGTGGTTCATCCTCACAGATACTTTTCACTCCACCGTGAAGCCACGCAAGCTTAAGAGGCATGCACATGAAAAGGCAAATTCTACCGCCATGAATAATGCACATTGTTTGCAGGGAAATGTGAAAGAACAGTAGATACTAAATTCACATGCCGCTGGATAACTCCTGGATAACTGCGAGCCGGAGCGGAGGAAAATGCAGAAAAGCAAAAGATGATATTAACAATCGAAACATAATGTCATGGAGATCAAAAACAATGGTCACCATCCCCTGATAGAGGTAAGCAGCCTTTTCTTTATGAAGTTATATTCTATGATTCTCTTTGTTTGAAAATAAAAGGTTTCAACATCAAATAGAAAGTAACTGAATTATAGTTGTGTAGTAAAGCTGAAAGTCTCAGACCTGAGAGATGCATTTAGTCCTCCATCACACCAACACACTTAAACCTCATTAGAACCATCTCATCACTACAAACCCCATTCAAGCCTCATTAAACTCATTTGTAAATATCAAAAATGGAACATAAAAAAGAACAAACATTAATCTACCAAAAGCCATTTAATTTGACTTTTTATCTGCTGCCGGCTTTACAAAATGCCACTGCAACATTAAACCATGAATATCCACCTGATAAAACTAAATAACATGACGAAGTTTTCTTCCATTTATAGACCCTTTTGTTTTAATATGTGACAGAGTATCTTGTTCTATGTTCTAATGCTAAAGAATTGGTCAAAAAAGAATCATTTTAATTTTGGATAGACCTCCTGCCTGTAGATATGCACGTATGAGAGATGCTGCCTCTTCAGATCAACTGTGAGGAATTAGAGTGACTAAATAACATTCTGATTAAAATGATAAACTGAAAAATTATAACCACTGGTGCTCAGCAGCCTCGAACAAACTTCTAAATAGAGTTTGCGGGTTGTTGGGCAGTGGACCAAGACCTTAAAAAGATTAGCTTTAAATCTACAATTAGTGTAAATACTTTTAGTGTTTTTTTTAATCGAATTAAAATGATATAGTTTTGCTTACAATGAAAAGCTGAGGGCGCAATTTGCATTTTCCCCATGAAGAGGACATTCCTGACACATTAAGTCCTGCGATTTGAGCCTGTTTACTGATGCTTTTTAATCCTCCAGGGATACACACACAATGACAAAACATATGGATGATGGCTGAAAATTCTCTTTTTGGTCAGGATCCATCAGATTACTGATGTGCCTTCGTGAGACCCGTTTATCACAACAAGAAGATTAACTGCGTTCATGTTTATCCAAAAGGGCGACGTGTTAACTTACATTAACAAACCAGAAAAGGAAATGAAAATGATGTGAAAAAACACAATTTATATCAACAATAGATCAAAACTGCTTAAAGTCTGCCAGAAAGATCTGCATCAGAACATGAGACATACCTAAATAGACTAAATGCACTATATCTCTATCGATCTATAGCTCTATAATTAGCAAGAAAAGCACATGTGAGTAAAATAAACCACATCTACTCACTATATGCATCTATACATGACGTAATACTCCTTGCACAAGTATTTTTCTGTAAATCGAGACTCAAACAACAAATGCAACAGTTTGCAATATATCATTGTCCAGACAAATGAGACAAGTAACTTTGTGACACTCCAGGCAAAATAAATCTGGAAACAACAAAAGAGAAAGAAAATGTTTATGCGCAGTTTTAATAATTGATTTTGGTGTTCTCTTAGTTGTAGTTTGAGTCGTTTCATCACCACCCTTTTGGTGTTTTTGTGTGAGCAACTCCTCTGTTAGCCCACATATGAGCACTGCTTTGTGTGACAATAGCATCCATCAGCAGCACACTCAAGAGTCATTTAGTATGCATGCGGTTATTTCTGTATATGCCTAATTTTTCCACTTCTCCAGAGCGAATATACAGCAGCCTCCAAAACAAGTCTGAACTGGTATGCAAGGGAATGGCGATACAGCATAAGTTAGGAAGAAATTACCTCGACTTGACTACTGTCACGCCAGGGAACTTATGTTTCAAGTTTTATTTTTTAGGTCACGTTTTGGTTTTCAGTCCATGTTTAGTTTTGCTATGTTTTAGTTTCCCTGCACTCAATTCATTAGTTTCACTCACTTCACCTGTGTTTTTCCCCTCAGCTGCACTCACTCTCAGTCCCTATTTAGTTTCCAGTCTCCCCTCTCAGTTTGCCGGATCTTTGCCATGTTTGCCACACTTCCCTGACCTGTCTGTTTATTTATCTACCTGTGCGTCCCATGATATTCGTCATTCTTGAAGGTTAAGTATTTATTCCATGCCATGCCTAGATCTTTCTTTATTTTGTCACAGTTTGTTTTTTGAATCCGGCTCTGCCGCGCTTTTAGTTTAAACCTTGTTATTTTTTGAGAATAAAACTCAGTTTTCTTTGAAGTCCGCATCCGTGTCCTACCTTCACCATCCTCACCAACCCTGACAACTACAAACAGTACTAGATCTATAAATGCAGAAAACTCAGTAAAAATGAACAAAAGCTGACCTTTGATGCGTTAAAAATGTTGCTTTGGAAATATTTACCAGCATCGAGTTGGGACGACCGTTGAAAGGCTGGCTCTCTGTGAAGAAGTCTGTGTTGTGGTGGAGTCGTCCGTGCCCTCCATACCGAGCATCATCTGAATCCAGCTTGATTTTGTATCTGACGGAGTGAAGTTAAGGTGTAATAATGGTGGGAAACTGGCTTATGAGATCGAAAGAAGAAGATAAAAAGAAAAGGTTTTATCATCAGTGCAGGCTTGGTTTAGCAGTGCTCAGGCGGTGGAAATTCTCACACCCATCAGAATTCATCTCTTTCTCAAAGCGCTGCCGAGTGACAAAACCCAAACAGTTTAAGCAAATGCTGAAAAAGTGACTCAACAATGGCTCAACCACACTACCAGGCTGTCGAAGTTATCAGACTCATTGCACAAACAATGAATCCGAAAGCGTGACAAGATGACAGATCTTTTTAAAATAGTCTTTTACATGTACAACCTGACAGGAGAGAAGACTTGTTAATGTCAAGTGTATAAGAAAGTCCCTTCAAGCTGATCAAAACTGTACCTCATGCATACGTTAGAGCCAAGGCTTACTTTAGTTTTCATTCAGTTACAGTTGTGCTACGAAGTCTGTAAACCCTTTAGACTTTTCTACATTTTTGCATGATTGTGACTAAAGACAATCAGATTTTAAGTAAAAATATTGCATTTAGTTTTTCATTTATTGACAAGTCATCCGATTCTTCATTTGTGTAAGTCAGCATGAAGCAAATCCAGAGATTTGCATGGAAACATGTTATTTGTGTCAAACATTAGTTGCTTAAAACCCTTAAGACTTAGAACTGTGTTGTACTGATATAAACCATTAGCTTTCCTTGATTTTTAGGTAATGTACTGGGGTGGGTGCTTTTTTTAGAAATATAATGTATGCAAGCTGTGTATCTGACAACTAGTTGGCCAACTTATCTGCCGTCATGCATCTTCCTGGGACGCCATCATTTGCAGAACTTGAGAAGCCTACTTAAGGGGGGAAAGAATAAAGGAATTATTTATAATTAGATCAATTCTATGAAAAGTGGAAACATGGCACCGCATATGTTGGAGGCGTTATGTCGGAGGCGTTATGTCCACCAGCTCAGAAAGTCAGATCAATGCACGTTGAAGAGGCAAGTTAATAATCTGTTTTTTAAAGAGCGTACGTGCATGCACTTATAGGAGTGACAGACACCATATGTGCTTTATAATACTATGGATTCATTTTGTGGAGACATTCTACTGCAAAGATTATTCGGCTACGCACCTTTTCAAAGAACCAAAGCTACAGTTACCATAGTCACTGGGTGCTTAATAGCAATGGTGACAATGGAGGATCGCCAACTCCGGCCTCATTTTTACATGGACCAATTTGAATTGACCAATCATATATTTTCAAATAGCCAGGCTGATTAGGTTCCGTCTGATGTGGGACCATGAATCACAAGCTACCTGAAAGGCTTCTCTGTGCAAATCTTAAAGCAATACAATGTAACTTCTCAAAAAGCCCTTTAGGCTATGGAGCTCCCCCTACAGGCTTGGAGGTAATGTACGGTTACACTGTCGTAAATACAACACCCTTTCGCTTTCATGTTTCACGTTTGTTGACGAACTGGCGAGGAGTCAGAAGGTGCAAGCTATGTCGACCGAGAAGGTAAGAGTGATCAAATGTACCTGGGAGCGTGACAGGGGTCTATTTGTTTTTGCGGTAGGTGTGCCAGAAAGCAAGTTGAAGTACTTCCGCTCAGCTCCCGGGCCGCTCCAGCAAAGTTACATTGCGCAGTTTTTCCAACTCAGACCCCCGAAGGGCATAGGAGACAGGCCAATCGTAATATTAAAACTCATTCTAGCCGCACAATTTTTTTCAAGCTGTTATTTTAAGGTAGAAATGTTACATAGTATTGCTTTAACTGGAGAATAGCTCAGAAGAACAGAAGACTAGCCTATTGGTCATGATGGCATCAGACAACGAGGATGGCATCAATTTAACAGGGTTAACGGTCAAATGAGGACCTATACCAATCTGAAGGTTGTGCAGAAAAATCTTAGCTTTTGTGCATGCAGTATTTTGACTCCACCAGCACTTCACGGTACTCCTGGATGACAGGATCAACTGACCAAGTCAGCCCATTGCCATCAGTTAAAGTAATGCCAACATTAAGCCAACTACCTTTATCCTGATTGTTGCATTCACTATTTTGTGGCCTGTGTTCAAGTTTATTTGGGAAAGGTAATTTAAATTCGGAGCACCACACATTCGTGTTAATCGTTTCAAATTAAAATGTTACATGCATTAAATAAGCAAGTGTTCCAATCTAATATCAGCTAACAGTCCATTTAGTTGTGTGTGGCAACTGGTGCTTGGCTCTCATAATGCGTAATCTTAGATGTAAATGAGGTGGTTTTGGTGTGATCTGCTGTTCTGCATTTTTTGCGCATTTCTTCCCTCGTTTCCATTCGCTACCCGAACGTACCGCTTGTTTGATTATTGATCAGGAGGATTTGCATTTTACCACCAAACATGAGCCTTTTTTGTTTTAGAGCTGGAGTGGCTGAAGGTGACTTTTCCTGTTGGACATAAAATATGAAAGGACAGCAGCAATCATTCATATTTGGCTGGGTAACACATCAACTCATTCAGATTTCTGCTGTACTTAACATGCTTGTTCACTTCTACTGCTATAACCTTTGTGATAATCTTATGTTACTCAACGTTTGATATATTTCTGCATATATATAACCATAAGCACCCCTGCACCAAAAGGCATCCGTGTGTTTAGGTCTGATATTAAGTAAACAATCTCTGTATAAATTTTGTTTTGCATCCGAATACCTGCTTTTTATTTCTTTATTCTTTACCCGTTTTGACTGTATGTGGAACATAATGTGTATTGTTTGTGCACTTGATTATCTTTAACTTTTAGTCATTATCAGTTCATCATTTTGAAAAATCCACTTTGAGTCAAATCATAAAACAATGAAATATGTCACAGAGCTTCGGGGGTTGTGAATTTTGGCAGCACTGAGACAGTTGAATAGTCAAGAGAAAATGTAAATGCCTTTGATCAAGTATAGCAAAGCTGTATGTACTGTATGTGTGGAAGAGGGAGTAAAACAGTCCCCCTTGCTGTCACTTTTTCTTGATTCTTTTTGCACAATTTCTCCTTTGTGCCTCTGAACAAGGATGCTCAGACACTGAGGATTTGACTGATGGCAGCTTCCATAATAAGGCTCTCATGATTTGTGTGTATTGAGTGAGAAAGTCACAGCATAAAGTATGCAAATCATACCATATGCTGTAGTGAAGGCTTCAGGACATAAACACCTTCTTATGAGAGCCCGTGATCAAATTGATTAAATAAACAATTCTGTCCTTCAGCTTGGAGAAATGTAGAATACCATTAAATAAGATATCGAAATTGTTAGGAAATGCCACAATATGAATGGGTTCTACGTATAGAAACCATTTTTCAAGGACTCTACGCGTCCTTGGTCCCAAACTTGTAGCTTGACGAAAAGAAACATAAAAAGTGAAGGTGTCAGGATTAGTTACAGGCTGCAATTAATGTCAGAGAAAATACTAATGGCACTTTAAAATCGCTGGATTTAAAATTTAAAGTGTGAGAAGTGTGTACACACATATTTTAAATTGGAAACCTTCCTCATAGGAAAGGTTTTGCCATCAGTCAAGAGATGATTAGTAGCAATTAAGTAATCCCTGATGTCAATGTGCAATATAATCATGATAATCTGTTTTTTTCATATTGATAAGGTTTGATGTGGCAACTAAAAAAACAGAGAAAAGGAAGACATAAGCATAGAACCAGCAAACAACCCACTAACTAATTGGCTGGATGAATAACAGTCTCATCTTGCCATTGGTGACTTTCTGGAGTTCAAGTGTGATCCTCCAACGCAGCCTGATTCCGCCCCGGGGCTGGGAAAAGTCTGCTTTTGCTGCGTGCTTGTCTCCTTTGATGGTGGTGATTAAAAAGAAGTTCTTGCCTACATGTGCATTGTTTCTGCTGAAGATCTCTAAACCTCTTCAGCTCAACGTGCTACTATGGTGATTCATAGACAGACTTAACTAATTCTGCTATGGCCTCCCCTGAAAGGTTTGAGTCCCCCCCAGGGAATATGAGAACTTCTGGCTCAGGTCGCTCTTATATGCCACAACGTCGCTGAACCATCAAGGAATGGACCCCCTGAGACCTTTGATGGTGTCACTCAGGTTTAACCTATAAGTCTTGTATTTTGGGAGATGTGCAACTCAGAAACAAGTCTGAGTAAAACATCCCACAGATGACCATGCAGTGTCTGTGTGGCCTCCAACTATGATTAGGTAGGTGAAAAATGTCAAAGCAACGTCCACACAAATGCCAGGTCCAAAGGTTTCTGAGACTCAACATTGCCCAGAGCATCACACTGCCACCGCCAGCTTGGATTCTTCCCATAGTGCATTCTGCTGCCATCTCATGTGCCAGAAACCAACACACACAAACCAAGAACTCCACCTGATGTGAAATAAAACATGGCTTTTGTAGGGCTTCTTGGCGGATGACAGGGGTCAGCACAGGCACTTCGGGGCTACAATATGCGGCGAGCTCTGACGCTCTCCATGTTCCAACGCTTCATCATTCTTTCCTCTTAGGCCAACATTTGAGTTTTCATCTATCAGTGCCATCTTCAGTGGGATCAGACCGCACAGACCAGCCTTCACTCTCAGCACATACCAGTGAGCCTTGGGTGCTCGTGACCCCATCATCGGATCACCATCTGTCTGATTCATGGTATGTACGAACTACCACAAAAGGGAACATTGCTGCTATTTCAGAGATGTTCTGATCCACTCTTTTAGTGATTGCAATCCGGTCCTTGTAAAATTGACTCAGATCCTTCCGCCTGCCCACTTTTCCAGCTTTCAACACATCAAATTCAATAACTGACTGTTCACTCACTATCCCACCCCATGACAGCTGCCCCTGTAACGAGATAATCAATGCTATTCACGCCACCTTTCAGAGGTTTTAATATTGTGGCACATATATATGTGTGTGTGTGTGTGTGTGTGTGTGTGTGTGTGACTCAGAGTGCTGGAAATGAGGCATAGTTACAGTATTTTAGAGTTCCCTGGCCAACTTCTCAGCAAGGAAGTGAGAAAAAGCACAAATTGGTAGTTGGAAGCTTTGAGCGATTACATTGTTGTTAGTGGCTACAGAGGGCTGCAACAACAGCTTGCTGTTCAGCTGTAAAGCATTGTGATCAATACGGCTTCTGTGAATAAAGGGGAAGATTAAAGAACACAATCAGTTTTGCCCAATGACCAGAAAGAAAAGAAGGCAGTCCGATGCTTGATGATTAGAGTCATTGATGACCTGAAAACAATCTTGCCATGACCACGATTGCAGATGTAACAACCACTTAGTTTCTCCATAAGCTTGTCCCTTTCTCGGGCTTTATGAAAGTAATAGCATGCTGTCGTGGTAAACAAGAGCTGAGAGAGCCGTGTATGCACATCTGAAGAATGTGTCATGGCCCTGTAAGCATTCTAAATGCTGCGTCTAGCCTTTTCAGTCGACGTTACACTGGCTGAGCAGAAAGAAGGGTGAGTTACATCAGAGTGGAAGAAATAGTAGAGACAGTTTATCTTACAAAGGAACAAGAGAGCTCAAACCAACCAGCAACTGAATTTAAATGAAAAAAAAATTAATTCCATCTCTTTGTGTAGAGAATATTACTCCTTACAGTAGTCTTTAAAAGTCTCCATGTACTTCTTTTAATATGTAATTTAATTCATCGTTCATCTACCAAGTTCAACAGGAGTTACATGGAGTTATAATTTCAAAACATTCTACTAATGTTTACGTAAATGGAAAAAATGGCAAGTAAGGCAAAGATCAGCCTGGATCTGTCAAACTGTAACCATGAAACGTGGGCATTTCAAGTGATCAACTAATCAAGCCAATTAAAGTCGACTACTTGTGACGTCATCGTTAAACAAACATTAATTACCAAAGCAATTCTTTGTTCCTGTTGTTTGCAGTCATACGAGCGTTTAGCTATTTTTGTGAAATTTTTGTGAAAACAAGTCTTCTCTAAAAATACTAGCACTTAAAAAAAAAAGAAGAAAAATTTCAAGCAATAAAAAGTACATGTTCTAAAAGCCAAGATAGTTTATAACCTTGAAGCAACTTTGACCTACTGCACTAGCAGCACTTTGTCCAAAACCTTATTGACCGCTGGGGAATGATTAAATACATTACTGCACAATATTTAGAGTTTTCTACCTTTAGTTTTAGGAGAAGCAACTGATGAAATGGGGACTCCAATGATCGTGGCTGTCAGATTAACAAATCGTTTGGAATTTTTTCTGGGTTTGACCGAAATGTTAAAATCAGACATTTATTGATGATACAAGAACACATCTAATTAGTCCATTTTAGAAATTAATCATGATCAATGTAATCTCACATAATGCATATAAGCCTCAGTAGTCCACAGCACAAAACACAGCAGCTTAGAATTAAAGCTAAAAAAAAAACCCTGCATTTTTCTATATTTGAAAATTATCGACTGCGTCTATGTTTTGCATTACGTGAAACTGCCATGAACGCTTGAAAAAAAAAAAAAAAAAAGGTTCCATGTCTACAATTTCCTTGGAAAATTGTCCATTTTATAAGTTCTGCATTATGGGAAACCTTCACAAATGTGACACTGCACAATTTTGACACATTCAAAACAGTTTTAAGGGAGGTAGGATGAGGTGGACGGTTCCACCATTCATTTTGAGCCCATCTAACCAAGTAATTTTTACTTTTCTACTTTGAACTCAGTCAAAGTTGTGTGGGAATGAAAAAGAAACACATAGTTAGAGTTAGATAAACATAAATGCATGGCTAGGCTTCACAGTTATCAAATATGTGGTTACATCTTAACATCACACCAACCTAACACTGTACAAAGCATCTGGCAATGTAAAACTATCTCACGATCTCAGTTTTGCTTTGGAAACGTGGACAAATGTAGCTATCACACGTTTTCTTGTGAGATGGGGCTGTATAAGGAGATAAGATGTAACGATGTAGTGGCATATCTACAATGCTGTTTAATAGATGGGATTAGAGGCAAAATGGGAAATACTCTACAATTCTAAATACATTAATTTAGCAAAATTATTGCCTTGTTACACAATGTTTGATCTCCCTGGTGTTCGTGTCTCTTTTCTAATCAGGCCTTTAATAATGTTACTTCATTGAATTAATTACTTTACAGTGTACAATATTATCATCATTAAAAGAAATGATGGCCAATGCTAAAAAAAAATGTTAATATGATTCTATTTGAATGCTGGGAATAAAGCAGCTCCTCTATTTGTCAGCAACATTTGAACATGATGAAATCTGCCATCGCAGATGTCTTATGGATGGTACTTCTTAGGGATGGTATGTCTTAGGGACGGTAGGTTCTATGGATGGGAGGTCTAATGGATGGTACGTCTAATGGATGATAACTGGTAGCTCCAACTTTACAGAAGCCACGAGGAGATAAGAAATGCAGCCATCTTAATATAACTTGCTGCATCCTCCAAAAAAAGAAAAAGGTATTTAAAAATAAAAAATAAGAAAAAAAGAGGAAGAAACTTTTTTGCATATTGTCCTTTTATACATGTTATCTGAACCATAGTAGCCAATATGACAATACGTTATTTTCTATAAGCTGTGCTTATTATGATCTAAACTCAAGTAAGTTAGCGATGCCAGACGTATAGTTAAATTGTTCTCAGACAGAAAAAAGAATGATAACCTGACACAATCATAGCTGCCTATTGGCGCAGCGTAAATCAAAGACCAATCTGCCCCAACAGGCACAGCTTTCACGACGGGATCCAGCTGGGATTTCAAATACTCTAACCAGCCTGATAAAGACCACTGCCTGAAGACTGTGTCCACCCTGAGTCACAGAGAAAATAATAAAAGTGAGTCACTGATGCCGACTGCATTTTAATGGCCGATGTATTTTTAGTGAGATTCTTTTCTTTACTTTTTGTTCTGTTCCTTATGGAGAGGGTGGAAACACACATATATTTAAAAGAGACCAATGAGAAGAAAGAAAAACTTGATTAAAATACAAAACAGGCTAAACGGTCACTTAGAGTTTGTCCTTAGGGGTGACTATACAGCAGCTGTTATTAACTTAATTCAAGATTGCAGAAATTCAGTTTTAAATGAATTCCCAGAGACTTAAAGTGCACCCGGTTACATTGTTGGAATGCATCCATAAAAGTTACTTCACTTTCTTTCACTGCTACACTGACAACTTGTTTTTCAGAGGGTTTTTCACAAGGGAACGCTACATGCATTTTTAAATTGAATAATAAACCAACAATGAAATGGACAAAAGGATAAACACCTGTAGATCCATCTAAACAGCAGGGAGTCATCCATCATGAGACTGAGAGGGACACACTATGATATAATACAGTACTTGCCACATTGCCAGAGGAAATAGCAGCCCATATTGGATCAATTTTCAGTGGTGCGCAGCATGGTCAGCTGCATCTACCTATTACAGTATTTCCAGATACAGCTCTGGTGCAGAGCTCCAATGTGACATCCTGACCCTCACACAGGTAGAAGAAAGTTTAAGTATATGACAGCCGAGTGTAATGAAAAAGCACTTTTGGACTCTTTGAGCTTGTCTTGTTTACCTCCTCTGCCTCTGAGTGGCACTTTCATCTGTCTTCTCCCCTAATTGGATCCTGTGCACACATTCCCATCGGAGGATCTGCATCTCCTCACACGCGCTTCGCATTTACCTTCCTCACTATCACACTCACACATCCACGCACGCACACACACACACACACACACACACAGCACATTTGCCTTTATGTGTTTACTGTTTCTCTGTATAATGACAGCCAGAGCTTTGCCTTCGCATTTATTTGCATTTCCTCTCAACCCACCCAGTGTGTGTGAGGCCTCTCCTTAAACATCAAACGAAACACCAGGAGGAAAAGATGTGGTTCTATCTAAATGAAAATAAACCCTCAAAAACGATGTTACAGACACGGCGCTGCAAGGCTATTAGCGCTTTGCCCAAGATTCACCCCTTTAACGCAGAGCTAAACACGCGAGGTAAAACATACAATTACCGCACAGCAAACAAGCTCACAATTAGGACGGGATATCAGAAAAATGCTGGCTTACTGCATTTGGATTCTTAATCATCAGATAAACTTAATGACATGTTGCAAAAAGAATACAAATGCGCCATCTATGTTTATAATGTAATAATGCTGCTATGCATTCAGTGACATTACAACTTAAACATCAACACAATCATTAATCAACTACAATGCAATAATCAGGCAAAATCAATCTACATAAAATCATTCATTTAATTTTGCTAGGTGTATTATTTCATTAGTCAGCCAGAGGCAACCACTTACCATTCTTAGTGAAACAAAATGACAGATGCAAAAAAAAGGAATAAAAAAAACAAAACATTATCAACCAATCAAATGATTCCAATCCAGCACTGGACAGATCTTGAGTAGTGATTTGAAACTTGGGCATCCAGAGGAACCCTTGCATCCTGCCTCACCGTGACATCATCTAAACCACAACCGAGGAAGCAACACAGCTCCACGTCCACCAGGGAAACTGATGGCGTGAGCTACTGTGGGGCTCATAAGGGAGCGATCTCCGCTATGATAAATACAGATCTGTCAGCTTCCTTTCCCCTTCCACATTCCTGATCATTAAGCCTGCTGTAATCACAACTGTGGGACTCATTAAATTCCTGACAGCCGAGTTTGCTAAAGAGAGTGTTTCTGAATCAGTGGGCTCTGATATTATTTCTCTCTAACAGCATAACAACATTACAATAAACAACTGACTCATAATCCCCTCAACAATTACTGCTAAAATTACAACAGAAAAGTACTAGCCTCGGAGAAAACACTGCCATTAAAACCGCGAGTCCTTACAATTCTCATTTACTTGTAACACGTCTCACGCGGTGCTTAAATCTCTGATCCACTTCTTGGCCCAGAGTCTTCTCTGGGGTAACCTTTAGTTTCCAAAATGTCTCGTGGCCTCCCTTAAAATGTATTTGTGGCAGTTTAATTAAGAGACAAGTCAGGACCAACAATCTGTAGTGAAGCTTAAAGGAGCGCTTGATGTGAACCACAGAAAACGGACGAAGAGATCCGGTGTATGCTTCCAACAGTGGCTGAAATTTAGCTTTTTAAACAGGAAGGAGGTTTATATCCATGACCTGTTTTAGTTCAGTTGAAGCGGCCTATTCCTGGAGCTTGTTGACAGTTAAGTGCAGATGACAACCAGCCATATCCTTTGCTACATTCACAGCCCTGTAGACGATTCAAGAGGAATGTGTTGCTGTTGGGTTTGCTAGGTGGAAATTAAACTTATTGGAAATGCTCAATAAACATTCACAGGTTAACCAAAGATAATGAGAATCATCCAGCTGAGACTTAACATCTGTGCCTGGTAGTATTTGACACATAGTGCTGCGTCTCACTTCCCCCACAGAGCTGTCTATCTATGCAGTGTGGATTGTGGATTTCACAGCTTTTGCATTTACTCACTTGGCTAAAATCTCAGTCGTGATTTTTTTTTTTTTTCTCCAAGCACAAAAGATTAGTCATGTTATTGTGTAAAAGTAGTAAGTAACAGGGAGATCATTACTCTGAGAGGCAAGGCGAGTGTGCAATGTAGTGTGTCAGAGAAAAGCCGATGGAAAAGAAAAAAAAAAAAAAGGAGCAGTAACATGACATATGAGAGTCGAAAGGATACTTTCCCGGAGCTTCTACACCCACCCTGTAGTCCTGGAAGCTCTTGGTAGTGTTGAAGTTGAAGATAAAGAGCACGTTTGCCCTGTCAAACACAATGACCTTGTCCCCTTGATGCTTAGCGCTGATGAATGCCTGTAGGGGAAAAAGAGGGGGAAAAGAAAAGCTAATAAAGTATTTCTCCATGAATAGTCATTACCTTCCTCATGCTGGATTTAGACAGTTATAATAGGGCACATTATATCAGTGGGCTTCACATTTCCCAACAGTCTGAGAAGTGTTCCTACATCAAATTTCAGGTGGCACTCATCAGCAGAAAGCAGCAGCCCGTGTTGGTGCAGGACCGACGCTGTCAGCTTTAGACAGCTGCACATGATAAAGGCGCCACTCTCCTGTGGAGCGAGCTACTGCTAACGTGTCATTAGTAGAGATTATCAATGTCACCCAACCCCCTATTTTTAGTGCCTTGCTCCACCAGCCAATTTTAGGGCAGCATATTCACAGCTGAAGGAGATGATAAGCACCCCTGCAACTGGACAGGCAGAGAGGATGGAGGTTAAGGAATGAGCTGAAAGTCTGGAGTCGGTCCATTTCTCAGAGAGATCTGAAGTAATGCCAACTTCCTCTGGCTTGCAGCTACTGCAAAACAATTTTAACCTGTATCTATCAAATTGCGTCTATTCAGTATTCTTTTTTGTCCATTTTACTCAGATAAATAAATGTAAAAGAAATCAACTGATATTCAGACCAACCAGATTTTATTCGGAATTTCTTGAAGTTTGTTAGGAAAAGCCAAAGATAATCTAATATGTTTCAAGTGTGCACCAGGAGAAATGCCCCGCGAGACACAAACATATGGTTGCCCAATATCAAAGAAACTTCTTCAGTCTGATATTACGTCTCAGAGTCTGCAGAGTTTCTGTTTCTGTCGCTGCCTGCAGCTCCACACTGACCTGAAACAGTTTGAGTGAAACTTCGCCAGGCAGGGAGAGCAGGCTAAATCCCTATTTATGAAGTCAGCACTCTGAGGCAGAACACATTTTACAAAACCACCGTTGAAATCCGATGTTTTCGCAAGCTGTGATCCTCTATTTTTCTGCTTTTCTTCACTTAGTGCAGTCAAAAGAAAAGTTTTGGTTTCACCACATGAAAAAATACATATGAAGGCGAACTGTGACCTGCTGCTCAGAGAAGAGAAATACATGCAAACCGTATGTCCTCCAACATAAGGTTTGCTTTGTGTGACTGAATAGCTTCACTTCTGAGGTGTAGATCTTAAGTCTTAATGCAAATAAATGTATAATTAAATGACATTGCCAGTATCTCAAAGTATATTAGAGGTAGTTATAATTGCAGAGCAGTAAAGTAATGCTGGTCTTTCACTGGGCGCCACTTTGATCATGTATACTGGATTTTATTGACATTTCATCTCCCTTTTATACTCCAATTTGGCTTTTTGAAGCTGTGAATCTCTGATGTTTCCACAAAACACACGCTTCTAAACAAAGTCCCTGCGTGCCTCTATGCTCACTAAGCTTAATTTCACTTATGACAACAAGGGGAGCTGCTGATGGACTATCTCAGGCTTCTCATTTCAACTCCAAAACGCCCTTGGATAAACCCACCACAGTGAAATATTGAACTACCCGAGCTATAGAACATATCTAAAAAAAAAAAAAAATGCAATTACCTTTGCAATGTCACTGATAAGCTCTGCAGAGGCTTCAGACTTATCTGGTTATTACAGCTGAATCTTTGAACATTATTGGCATTATCTGTGAGTGATGTCCCACAAAGTATTTCTCTGATACTGTGTTAGTCACTGAATAAGTGAGTCAAATCTTTTTTACTCTGGGGCTTCTGTACAGAGTGACTGGAACACCAGATCGGTTACAAAAGGCATTTGAACTGGAATATTATCTTTTGCTCTAGTTTTACATATTAGGTTGACAGTGTCTTAAGAAATAATACTGATATTGTTTTGATGCATGTGCATACAAACCCAATTCATGACAAAACAAAGGTATTTTTGTGTCTTTATTTGGTTAATATTGCGTAACCTTTGTTTAATGTACTTGTGTGCATTAAACAAAGTCTTCACTGGTCGGATTCATTGTATTCAGAAAATTAAATAAAACCTAGAATTTGTTGCCAGTAACAAGTTTTTCAAATATGAGTAAATTCATTCAGAAACACTCTACAACAAACTGTTTGACTAGTGAGATGGGAAGGTGTCAGGACCGAGTATAAAAGGAGCTTCCACCAAAGAAGCTGAAATCTGGTATTGAACAAGAATGAAGACAGATTCATCTTGCAAAACTAAAAAAAGGTGCAGTCAGTTCCAGAGTTATCAAAAAGCAGCAATTCAAAGGAAGGGAAATCTAACACAATGGGAAACATGTCTCTCTAAGGTTTTCTTTTTTTTTGTAAAATGTGTGTTGCTGGCACAATGAAGCTGCTTATTGAACGTGCCAGAAACTATTTCCTTTATCCTTGTGAGTTAAAAAAAAAAAAAAAGGTTAAAAGTATAAACAGATTTCAGACTAAGGTTTTTGAGCTTTGCAGCTGTGTTTTCTCACAGAAAATTGACAAAATTATATTAATTTGTGAATAAATAATGCACAAAATCTTCGGCACTTAAGGCTCTCCATTTCCGGACTGTTTGTCGTGCATTTGTGAGAACGTTTGTCTTTGCACTTATAAACTGAAGGCTCAGCCGGTGCTGGTTCCCCTCTGACCATTAAGGTGTTAATTTAAACATTACATCTGCAGTAAAGTGTCTAAACCCTTTGCACGGCCCATTTATGCTGAAGAAGTTAATGTCTCTTAATCAATACAAACACTCTAAGCGCCGGCGTATATTACATTGTTTTGAAGTAAACTTTAAACTGGCTTTCATTGACCAAATTGTCCTGTTGTCTGACAAATCACCACGACAGCTTCAATAGGGTTGTGGTGTGGTATAAAAGACTTTATCCTCGTGATGTACAATCTTCTTGCTCCACGAGAACTTAAGTGGAATTACAGATGCAATGCTGCCACGAAATCATTTCAATTAATTATTTGAAACACTGTAAAACATCTGATGTTATAACTTCAAGACAGCCAAGAAAAGCCAGCGTATGCGAGGTCAGCATCTGGTGCTGAATGTATTCGCCTTTCCTGCCAGTCGCATCCTCTGGGATTGGCGGTCTCCCTTCTTTTCCACTGCCTTGCCTCCAATGATCTGTCTCATCTACTTCTATAGCATGGAGATCTTCTATTAAGTCAGAGCACACTTTTGACTGAGAGAATAACAAGCAGAAAGGATCCCTGTGACCCAGTCATGGCTTTCCTTGTGCTCAGTGGTATTTCTCCTATTCTGCTGCATTAGGCCGTCTACAGGTCAGCACGTAACATAGCAAGGTGAAGTGGCTTTAATCCGAGGGCTGATTCCCAGGAATGTGGAGGATGGTATTTTTCAATCAATTACACACACTCGCTTCTAATCCCTGTCAATTTAGCCACACTCTCCATTTGCATTATCCCATTACGTTGCCTTGAAGCCCTTCAAGAGAAAAACATCATTTATTCTCTGAATTGCAGGCAAAGACAGAAGCTCAAGGAAGAGAGTGAAATCTATTACTGTTCGACTTGACAGCCGCCAGTGAAAGAGGACGCCTCCAAAATGAGCTCCATTTATAGTGCTTTTATCGCTCTGCAGGAAAACTGTACAGGTGTGTACAGACGGTGGTCTGGGTATACGTTTATCTTTGGAGAAATAATCTTTTATGAGCTAAATCATTTATAAACAAAATGAAGAGATGGAAGAATTGATCTGAGTATTCTTCGGGTGATTAAAAAAAAAAGACGGAGAAACGATATATTTCCAGGTGATTTTATCATCGAGCGTCTGCATGAAGTGTCTGTGTGTGTTGTCCTTACAGGCAGGGCTGCCAGCCAGCCGTACTTCTCCTCCGTGCGGTTCATATCCCGGTCAAAGGCGTAGAGCTGACTGTAGCGGAGGTTATCCGTATCCAACAGGTTAAACTGCCGCCGGGCATAGTGATAACTCTGATTGTTGCCCTCTCTGGGGAAATCCAGCCACTCAGGATGGCCGAACTCATTTCCTGCAACAGAGAGTGTTATTAAAGAATGCACATAATGAAGGGAAAGGCGCACCATCTTTGAATTAGCATACCCTCCTTGTGAGGTTCTTTTTCCTCTGAGGTTTTGTGAAATTTTCAGGAGACAAAAAAAAGACTGATCAAACACACAAAAGTCAGCAGCAGTCTGAACTTTTCACCACCCCAGCAGAAGTTAATACTTCGCATATTAAAATAGACACAACGTTCTGACAGCTTTTTTTTTTTTTTTTTTTCTTACCAACTGCAGTGAGACAAACTTCCCGCTACCCAGGATCCCATTCTTTCATTAATAAAAAGAAAAGTAAGTGTTGTGCACATAAATCCCAGGCAGTGAATATACTGCACATTTCAAAATACTCCATGAATTAATTGAACAGGACCAGTTTATATATCGTCACAACTTATAAATACGTCTTGAACACTGAGCAATCGTCAAGTCAGTGTTAGAAATGAGAAGTTAATGCACAGAATTATAGTTTTAACTGACGCTCATACTGTACATGAAAACACTTTGTTCATGCTTACTGCTTCATAACCACCACTTTTGTCATTTTCCCTTGAAATCTGTTAGTCAACAGGGAAATGAAGTTAGACTAGTATTGTTATTTCATAATGCTGAACGTATACAGTAGAAATGTGGGAAACGGTCCTGATGTTGGCATCTTGTCATGCCAGGAGATGAGATAATGAATCTGTCATCTTATGTCACGACAAAATCAAAACAAACACCGGGATAATTGAATTCCCAGAAGAGAAAAGAAGACACCAGACGGAGGAAAATGGAAGCAAAAGTAAATAAATAAATAAATAAGAATAAATAAATGAAAAAGTAAGACTGACAGAATGAAGTGGAACTGACAGAGACTGACAGCAGATTCTGATGAAATCTATTATGTAGGTGTTAAAGAAGTGGCACACAATAAGAGATGGACTGCCGACAGAAAAAGCCCACTGCAGCACTCGCCTCAAAAGTAGGACAGCGAAAAAATACAGGAGAAAAAGATGTGAAGAGGAGGGGAAAGAATGAAGGCAGAGATCCTCTTCTTGTGACATCTGTATGAATAACAAGCCTCCCACACAACTTAACGTGAAATGTGAAGAAGACAATTACACCTCAGCACCAGCAGGCGTTCCTCCCTGAACTCCAGAGGACTGGCTACACTATTTATGAATTTCCTGTGCCAACAAGTCACTGGAAAACCAAGACCTACACTGCATTAGGTCACAGGACGATGAGTTATAAGTCTAATTACTGACAGAAGACAGAAGAACAAGTCAATGTTGAAAGCGTGTTTGCTTCTCGTTTTGATGCCGACTGACATCAAATATGAAATGTTGTTCACATAGAGTCGTTACAAAAGATGCAAACAAATCATGAGTGAGCCTTACTATCCTCCAAGTTATTTTTAAGGTGAAAAAGCATTTATCCATGAGTCCACGATCAAATTCAATTCATAACAGACCGAGTTGAATGACTGAATCATTGGGGAGATGGTAAGGCCACAAGATACGCTCATTTGAAATTTGCAGGCTGCCTGGAACGACGGTGCGACATTATAGGTCAAGAGGTCGGCAAAATCAATAAGTAAACAAGCTAATGTGCAGAATAATAATAGTAATGAGTTCCATTCTTGATTTATGATGGTCATCAAATGCTTGGCCCTGTTGCAGCACTCGATTGAAGGTCAAAGGATCACCAAAATCAATTTTTATTGCAAGATCTTTTGTTTCAGCTTTTCCCTGATGGCAACGTGGACTTTTCTTTTTTCAGATGATGGTCACCAATCACAAAGGAAGAAAAGTGACAAGCTGTGTATACAGTGATATACTTTTTACACTTTGCTAGCATGCAAAAGTTAAGGCAACCTGAAGTCAACTTCTCTCTGTGCAAAAAGAAATTCATTAAAGGCTTTTCTTTCTACAGAAGGTGTGATGCTCGCTGCCTCGACTGTATCCAATTCAATCCATTCTTTTCTCCATCAGTGAAGTGCTACTGAGCCACTGGCTGCAACACGAAGGCCATAGCATGATCGTTTCACTACACAGTTACAGAGGTGTTCTTCTCCGAGATTTCTGCACCTTTTTTCCCCTCCAAACATATATTTTGCTCATTGCCAACTAAAAAAAATTCTCTTTCAAAAGCACAATTTAAAAAAAGGGGAGAGAAAAAGGCTTTAGTGGCTTTAGTTTTTTTTCTCCCTCTGCCTTCTTCTTCCACCTGAAAAAGACAAGCGATCAAATTCACCGTTGAAGTTACAGCTACTGCAGCTGCTGTGAGCCTTGGCCAGAGGTGGCAACACACGTCAGGCACTTACTGCTCCTTGAAAAAGGACCACAAAGTTCTCTTTAGTTCTCTGCTGCCACAAGTGAACTGTCCAAAATGTCAGTCTCTCCAAAGAACTTCAGGGAAGAAAGAACCCATTACAGGAGTCTTTACAGATCATCCTCCCACTCTGCTCAACAACCACACCAATACGCTGTTAAAATACATGGAAAAGAGTTACCGATGCGCATTTAACCGAACGACTGGAACTGATGATGCAACGACTGATCTTAGATACGTCTGGAAGATTCAGTTTGAGCTGTTTTCAGTTATGTTTGTATGCTGCAAGTGTTAAATGTCAGTGGTGCAACAGGTTTGTCTTTGTTGTCCACATTATATCAGGCAGTTCAAACTTACTATGGATGTACAATATGCACACCCCTCACCCGACTGATTTACCTTAGAATATCTCATCAATCAGAACAATAAGAGCCCCTTTCAACAAGAAATCAATCTTTCCACCTTGTTAACATGCTTACATGGCGTTATTAAGTGTTAAAATGCATCACAAGCAAAACAAGCCGTCAACACTGTAACTGGGGATTTCTGCTTTAAGTCTGCAGTGCACCATCCTCAGCCTTAGAAAGTCTTTAAGATGCAAACTATCTCCAATTTGTCAACAAATGTGAGAAAAAAAAAAAGAAATCAATGAACTGTTGAAAAGCAATTTTCTTCACAGACAAATTGGAAGGGATTTGTATATTTCTCCCTCTGCATTGTGTCATTTAACCATTCAAGGAATCTGGAGAAAGTGCATAAAGGACGAGGGTGCAAGCTGAAGCAGGACACCTGTGATCTCAGAAATTGTTACAAACTGATCTCTATTCTTGGTGCAGACAGCACTGCATCAAGAACACTTATTGATCAAAAGCTAATAAAACCACATGGATGTGGGATTACTGTGGGAAAGCTTGATCAAACACTACAATACAAAGTTACACAAACAACTGCGGCATAAAACTTATGTGTGCAAAAAGGAAGCTTCAAGTTAAGCTTGTTCAGCTCTCTGGGCTCCGAGGCATCTGGGATGGTCCACCACGCAGTGGACATGTGTACTGTGTACGACCAATCAGAATTCAGAAACCTTCACTGAAACCTGCACATTCATCTTTTCAACAGAGACACATTAATTTCTAAACCAGACAATGCAAAAATTGTGTTCTACACACATTACAAAGACATAGCTGAGGAAGAAGCCTGGCCAGCCTGTAGTTCCCACCTATTTTCAAAGTTTAAAATTATCAAACAAGAAACGTGAGAATGCCAACGGCGTACTGTTGCATATTTTAAGGTGCGTTTACAGGAAGAATGACAAAACAACACCTGAAAAAGCTTTGTTTTGGTATCATCAATGAAGTCTTTAAAGTCCCAAATTTATTTTAGAAGGTTTCGCAGGCCTCAAATGCAAAAATAATGGAACATTAATGATTAAAATGAAGCGGACGAAACAAAACATGAAATACCCGGGGTTCATACCGTCTGCAGTGAAATAAAAGTCAAAGTAAATGAAAGAGTCACAGTCTTCTTATCTCAAACTGCACCCGACTTTTTCTGATTTGGGGTGTGTACACCGTCAGCTGACCAAGAGGGAAAATTAAACATGTTTTTCGATGCATAAAGCCAGTCAGAGTATTCTATGGATTGAGCCAGCTTATACATACACCACAACACAAAGCAAGGCTGAAAGGAGCACTATGAAAGTCCATGCTCGAGGCTACCCCTTCTAAGCAGCAGCTAAAGAATGAGCTCCATCATAACTTCAAGGAGATCCCTAGAAAAAAAAAACCCTAAATAAATAAAAATGCACATTCAGATGCCGAGCATCAGTGTGTGGTGTTCAATACATATCTAATTATTTTTGCGCATCAACTCTCAGACAGGCTGGTAAACATCTACTGTAGCTTTGAGCTTCTACATTTCCCAGTACGACTTTCAGCGAACCCAAGAGAAACGGGCTCTGTGTTGCACCGAGTTGCATTGCAGCCTGTGTAGGAGTGAGAGCTGCCACAAAGGCATTGCACATTTCTCTGCTGAACAATAAGAGAAAAATGGATCCACGCAGTGGGACTCAATGTACAGTTGAAACTGCAAAAAAAAAAAAATCATCAAAAAGGCTGTTGCACTTCACATACCACTGACAACACATCCATGGAGCAGCAAGCCACAGATGCATTACACAGGCGTTCAACCGTGTGCTGCGAGCATAAGGGCGGCACAAGCTCTCATACACAACGCAGCGATTTAGAGAAACTTCTGAGAATGCAGTTCCAGCTTGGAATTTTGTGAGTTCATACTTGCAAAATGATCAAAGATATTGGCATCCGTGCAGCTTTGCAACTAATTTCTTAGGGATTTTACTTTTAGCCACACTGTCTTGAAGGGCAGAAATGTCATTTAATCTGTCCGCTGAAGTATTTCAACATGCATTAAGTGGATTGCCATGCTTGGCTTGGGCAACTCTTGTGATACCACCACGTATTGATATTTTTGTATCTCATCAAAATGCCTCTACAACCGTAGATGCATCGACATGGAATGCGCCGTTTGTGGTGATGTTTCTCTTTGGATGATACTCTGATGGCACGTTTCTCAGGTCAAAGATGCCATGACTTGTAAAAATGCTGACATTCTTTTCTGTTTCACAGGACAACAATTCACAAAGACAACCGGAGCATATTCTCGTAGGATTATGTCCCTATAGGGCAGCCACAGTGTTTATGGAGCACGTATCAGCTAAAGCTCAAGAAACTTCCTGCTTCATACTGTCGTACAGGATAGCTAATTTTTGTCTGTCTTTCATCATCACTTACAGCAAATGAAGCCAACTTATTGTCTGAACTTAGCTCTGGTAAACAGACTGAATCACAGTCAGTCACTTAAAAAAAAAAAAATTCTCTTGATTTTACCCTTGTGGTCCAGAAAGAAAAAGACAGAAAAAAGGCTGGGGACTTTATGCTTACAGCTCTTTCATTTGTTTGAAATCAGTTGGTGTGAACTCTTAATGCACAAGAACCAAAAAGAAATAATGGATCCATTTTCTTCTTTCATTCATATCGAGGTAATTTAACAGGAGATAAAAATCACAAGCATTTAAAGACTCAGTTTCTCCATACTGGATTTGAAATCTCTTAGCATGATCTACATCTGACCTCCACAAATACTACAAGACCGTTGTGGTCACACACACACAAAAAAAAAATAAAAAATTTGAATGGTTACTTCAGTGTTTTTTAATGGGAATTTCTCCATTAATGAGTTAGTAGCAGTCCATGCCATGTCCATTTCTTTCTAACAGAGTGTGCGCCATATGGAAGGCACATTCACGTGCCAGCACACAGAAATTCATAAGCACGCACAAAAGCACAAAGGTTAGAGAAAGAAAACATGACCTGCCTGCTAATCTATGTGCAAGGTACCAAGCTGAGGAAGACGGCACGTAAAGAAGAAGCCACACTTCATTAACGGCACAAGAGCACCGGCTTCCTCTGCCGATTCAGTGTTCCAATGTTGTGCTTTTAAAGTCTCATGGACAAGATTGGTTTCATTTAGAAATTGATTCGGCACCTCGTGGAAGCCTTTGACTCCTCTTTTGATTTTAGCTTAAAAGAAATACATTCAACACACCTCCATTAGGTAATCATTTCCCCCTTCTCTACAGTGACACTGCACGGTTTCTCCCATAGGCCTACATTAATCACCGTGACAATCACCTTCCTCTGCCTCCTCACAGCTAAAATAAACCAAATAGGACATTCTGTTCATGAATAAACTATGATGGATTCTCACCCTGACGTGCACATAAACAAAACCTATCATCAGATATTATGGGCTTTGCTCTCTGGAAGTTTTAGTGTTTTATGTAAGGATTGTTTATTATCATTAAATGATCATTTTTCAGTTTTATTACAGCTACTGACAGCATTTAAATCTAACAAAAAGAGTCTGAGAAAGATTATCGAACCTGCCTTTTGGAATTAAGGTGTAAATACAATATAAGGACAGAACCTACCACAGGATTGTGGCCACCAGTTTTACTGTTTGCAGTCTTTGGCCTGGTTAAGCGGAGGGTTCGTTTCAAACCTCTATGACCCGACTGCTCAGGTTTCCTGCCCACATAGAGACATTTTTCTTTTCTCTTTCTTTTGCTTCGATCTAAGAAACAAACAACAATATTAGTTCACTGACAGAAGCCATGCCCGAAACGACAAAGGTAAACCTCTGAGTGCGAGAGAACAGTTGTACCTTCAGGGAAAAAAGCCCTTAAAAACCAAGTCAGCTCAACACAATAAAGTTAAAACTCAGATGTATACAGTAGGATGGTGAATCATCATTTATCTGCACTGACAGCCTTTTTCCGTTACCATCGTGGGTGTATTCGCGCATTTAAGTTGGCATATAATAATAGTTACAACCCCATAGAACAGTAACCATGGCGACACTTCAGACAAAATATTCAAATTTGGGAAAAAAAGTAACCAGCAGATGTTATATTGGGTCTCATATAATCATAGAATAAAAGATAAATGTCAAATATTGCCAGGTAACATTGATTACTAGATTTGTGGTGGCTCCAATTATTTTATGATTAATGGGAGGGGCCGCGGTGTTTACACAAGGTTATGTCAGACCGCTTCTCAGCTGGCGCGTCCCATTACTCGTCTGCACAGCCCTGCATCAGATAAGGTCCTGACAGTGACACAGTCCCCTCAGTAATTAGCAGCACAAGAAGGAGCCAAGGATCAATGTGTTTTCCATTGGAGGGATTCTGCCAAAGGAAGATCAATGTGGGAACCAGAGGGGGTGGGAAGGCGGGAGTCACAGACTGTTTCAAATGCAGTGTGAAGAAAAAGCAGCAGACATGATGCAATGATTATTTGTACCTGCAAGATTGATTTCTTGTTACCGATTTAATGTTAACTCAAACAACCCCACAGTTTGCACATTAAACAAGAGTTACTGGTCCAACAGCTGAGGTGGGATTAATTCAAAACCACAAGCCTGAAAGCACGGTTAACTCTCACTGGAATGATGCATTTGAAATGCACGTAGAGAAAGCACCGACTTTCAATTCAATGTCCAAGGCTGCGATATAACATGTGGCTGTTGCTTCGGAGCTCTCCACGAATGCAAAGTGCCGGGAGAAGTTTCAGCTCAGAGACTCAGACTGTAAATCTGCAAGGTTATCTTCAGTCTCTTTGAGCCCTGAAAGTCAGGAAGTGCGAGCAGTTCCATTTTGTCCCTGCTGATGTAATGATAAACCCACTGAGGCGTTTCATTACTGCCACGCCACCGAGTGCTTTAATGTCATTGACGCTCCAACATCCTTTACAGTATCCGTCTCTCAGCACCTCAAATGCGGATGCTCCCTTTGTCCTATTGCTCTGTGCTGTTTGATATTGGTCATGAGTAAATAAATGGGTTTTTCTAGGCTATGCACTTCAAATTGATTTGCTTGCTCAAACAATTTGCTCTTGCTCAGCACTGACTAAATGACTCTGCCATCATTGATCCATTGACACGGCAAGTCATCTCAGATTTACTTGATTTTCTTTCTTTTCTTTCTTGGGTATTTCCCCAACACTCATGTATGACCCCTCTTGGGAAAGTTCTAAGAGTGTCTTTTGTAGATTTATTGACTTTTTCAGTTTCCGGATTTTGGAAACAACAAGTTTTCAGCATTATTTTAGGCATCTAGACAACACTTCACTGGGAATAGAAGATGTCCTTCCTCTGCTTCCTCAGAACTGGCAACAAATGAGCAACCTTTTCCAAAAGCTCCTGTAAAACCATGAAAGATTTTATTTAGACCTGAAATTGACATCAACACCCACAAAAGAAAAGAAACAGACAAACTTATGCAGAAAAACTTTTGATAAAAGCGAAAAAGTCAACATAACTGAATCACAAAGTTATTTATAACAAAAACCTGCAAGGTCCTCAAACCCTTTGAAGATTCTCTGAATCAGAGTAAAAAACAGAAACACTAATTAAAAATGTGGAAAAATGCATCCACTTTTATCTGGAGATTTATAACACAAACCAGGAGCATAATAAGGGAGGTCATTATGGAAGAGGGCAGATTTAACTATGAAACAGGACTCAAAGACGGATGCAATACTCCGGAACAATTCTTCTTCTCCATCATTGAAATTTACCCTGACAAACTAGTGATGATCTTTATCCCTGTTTCTATCTGTAGAAAACTGTTGTGTCCAGTGTTCTCTTTTAAGCTGTGGTTTGTTGGGGGGGGGGGCACAGATCAACTCTGTCCATCCTGGACAACACCCACTCCACCAAACTCTGAGGAGACAGAGGAGCATGTTCAGCAGCAGGCTGCTGTCCCTGAGCTTTTCCACAAACAGGCCATAAGACTGTATGACTCTTTACTGGGTGGCCAGGGAGGATCATGATTAAACCAGCATTAGGTTTGCACATGAGCACATTTTTATATTTATTTATTTTATATAATTACATCCTCCTGTATGTTGTTACTAACTGGGTTTTTGTTTGCCGTTGATACTAACCTGCCTTCGGGCATCTATGTAGCTGCTGAATTTCCCTCGGGATTAATAAAATATCTATCCCTCTATTACTATGAACTTGAACTAACTGGGACCAAACTGTTTTTGTGAGCTGAACACAGCCAAAGACAACAGCCTGGATGCAAACCTTCGTCTCTGCTGTGACCGTTGGGTGCACTTCATTCCTGCCTCCCAGGAATCCCAACACCAATTCATTCAGAAAACATAATTGCCTTTTGAACATTATCCAGCCTCTGATTAAAGCTTCACCTACATGCAACTGGGAAAACACTTGTGTTGCCCTGACAAGTAATTCTATGAGACAGGGTTGGTTTGGCATATCTCAACAGATCCACGGACTCTTTAGCCGTAGCGCTCTTGAATCTTGAATCATCTTTGCTCGGCATCCATGTTCCACAGAACACAGCAGCAACAAGGTCAAATATTCACCAGCTTCATTAATTGGTCAAGATTTCAAGGCGTACTAACTCACAAATCCCTTTAATTTGATGATGTGAGCTGGAGAAGAGCAAACGAATGATGCGTGCAGGAAGTGAAAGCAGACAGTTTAGTCATGATAATTCATTTTTCCTGCCGGCATCAGAACAATGACTCTTGTGACTGAGATCACTGCACCCCTACCGTTTTCCTGTCAATATATTAAGAAATGAGGGGTGGCTCGAGACTTTTGCACAGACCTGTATAAGCTCTCCTTTTACCCCTGGACATGTACACTTATGGAGATGGATATTATCTAAAGATGCAAAAATGTGGCAACAGAGAAGATGCCAAGTGAGCAGACATTACGTTGTTCTTTTTTTTCTTTTGAAGTCCACTTTTGAAGGATTGTTTTCAGCCAATCAGCTCTTTATCATTTCAAAGCTGCAATGATTGGCTGGAAATTAATGTGGCACAGAAAACCGTGGGGGAGACAAAGCACCTAGAGTGCAGCAGAGAGTGCCTTTCAGCTATGTTTTAGCCAGAGTATCTGATATAATTACTATCAACTGTCCTTCAGCTGCCCACATGGGGTCAATTCTCTGACATTCTAATCATTATAAGCTGCCCAGTTATGACGGTCCATCGAGAAAAGCCGTTTTGATTGTGCTTCGTTTCCCCCCCACACGTCAATCCACTTAACAGAGACTCTTGCAGTGTTTCGTTCCTTTCACTCAAGTAACACTCAAAATCACGGTTAACGCTCAGCGATACTGAAATCTTAGGATGCAGAAATGTTTAGCTTGCTTTACCAGAGAAACAGGACACCAGGGGGAGCTAAAAATGCTTTGGAACACAAACATTAGTTGTGTTTGCACGACATCAGAGAATGGGCACCGTCAAGGACACGCAGTCCTTTCAGCCAAGGTCAACTTCTAACTGGGCAACATTAATTATCACTTATTACCTTTACCAGCAGGGCTGGATAAAGATATACCCTACTTCGGATGAGGAGTTGCAAATGAGGAGCATCTCAACAGTGATTGAGAAGAAGCTCAATTTGAGGGAAAAAAGCCATCTATCTGGTTTACGTCCTGTTTTGAAGTCAACCCCAATTCAAGAGGTTCCCCTTGATGCTCGACAGCCGTTCTCTTTGGCAGCTCAACAGATATAACTAAAGAAAGAAGTATAACAAAACACAACTATGCACTTTAGCCTGCTGGAAAAGTGATGCTAAACCTTTCTAAATGTGATGTGTGTGCTTGATATTGAAAATTATTTTTCCCCAAAGTTACCAAAAACCCCCAAAACATGATGACATGTTGGTACGTACAACAACCAATCACAGCACAGATAACACACAACACAAGAAAACATAACAGAAGGAGAAAAATGCCTCCTTTAGGGACAATCTCACGGCATATGCCGATAAAATATTTATCCTAAACTTTGGTTCTGCTTGTTGCCTGTGGAAGACCCGAACAGGCAAGATGTGTTTTTCTGTTCAGTCAACACTTAGGGGACGGTCTCGTCTGCCAAGGGGGAGAAGTTCAAATTCAGGTGGAATACAGTATATGACAAGCATCCGATGGGAATCTCATACAACAAACAACGCGGTGTGGCTACATCGTGACCTCGATGGCATCTTCAGCATTTTAAACTCGCCTGAAACACAGACGCGTCTAATGATTTTAAAACAAAATGCCCTTACTAAATGGGATGATGTCATAGATCACTGTCGATTGATTATTTAGTCACTGCCGTGCTTGGCATAGTGAAAAAAAAAAAAACAAAAAAAACATTATAATAAACCATGCATGTATTTTCAGTTATTACAATGTCATTAACCTCCTTTACCCTTTTTTATGAAGTGGCATAATATGAATACAATTATAAAGAACTGGACTAATTTGGAGTATAATTAGAATATAATTGAAATAATGGAATTGGATTATAATTGGACTGAAATTTGGGACGGGCAGTAGTCATTACACTATAAGAAATGGAATACGTTAGGCGTCTATCGTCTTGAAATGAAAGCATTTCGTTTTAATGGCAGCTGATAGTAATGCATTACAGGGTAGTGGTAATGTACGGCGCTGTTTGCCGGTAACCATTAAAACAACAACAGAGGAACGCTTGACTCCTGCTTGGGTCAGGTAAAACAAATCTGGCGCCGTGAGCTTGGGTGCTGAAAGTGCTGATAGTATTTTGCAACTAAAATAAACTACGAGAGGAGGAAAAAAAGACGGGATGACAGAAGAATGCAGAGTTAGCATTGCTGTGGCTGTCGGTAATAAAGGAGCCGCCACCCGGTTCTGTGTTGTGTCGTGTTCGATTTTCTTGGCTCGTCTGCAAAGTTGTGAGTTTATAATTATGAAAAGATTAGGATAACTATCACTTCTACTTCTGCTCTACGAAGGCGGCGAGTCTGCTGAGGCTGAGGAAATAGGAAATGCACAACATTACAACAGCTTGTCAGGGATTGGAACTTAAATTTCAGTTTGTAACCTTATCGTGATCAACTCTCCCTTGCAGTGAGCCAATGCAGTCTTAGATTAACATGAATACAAGTTCTTCACATATAAAAACGTTTGGTCGGTTTTGTCAAAGTCTTACTCTTGCTTTGTCATGTTAGGTCCTGCAACATTAATGGCTTCTGGTGTTCGTCTCTCAGCAAATTCCCGTGCGATGCTCAGACAGAGTTTAAGAAAACATTCTGGTTTCTCCAGCGATGCTTCAATAAACTAAAGATAAAATGGCTAACGCAACATGTAACAGTGAGGGCTTTAAATACATTTTTTATTCCATCATAAAGCCCAGAGCTATTAGCTAGATTCTATGCATTTCCATTGACTCACCCATGAAGTTTAGATAGCCTTCTCCACCAAGGCCGTGCGTGAGGAGGCGGATCATCTTATGCAGCTGGATTCCACGGTCGATAACGGGCGACATGGGAATTAGGGTGCTCATGTTGGTGTACATCTCTTTGTCCATCAGCCAGAAGGACAGGGTCTTATCACCAACCAGAGACTTAAAAGTATGTGATATTTAACAATTCTGACAAGAGAAAGTTCTTCCCATTTGCACCGTAAAGTTAGATAGTGTAGACAAGAATACCTGATCGTGACTCTCCGCATAGGCAATGCACTTCTCTCCATATCGTCTGTTGATCAACGTGAAGACAATGTCCCCAATGTTCCAGTTCTCATCCTGAAACTCCTTCAGGATCTACACGGCGACAGAGAGGGGTTATTAAAAAAAAGGGTATGATAGATGTATTGCTGAAAGATCTATTCAGGTTCTGACTGATGCTTTCAGCTCAGCATCTCAGTTCTGGCAGTTTTTCTACCTTTTTAGACTTTTCTCTGGGTTGTTCTTCTTTCTAAGATCAATCTTTGTTTTGACATCTCTATATCCGTACAGTGAGTTATGTCTGCCTTTGAATGGTGGTAATGGAGTTTTTAATAACTGCACTACAGCCCATGGGTAGTAAGGCATCAGCTCTCCCAACCCGAGATGGGCAAGGTCACAACCTCCCTTCGAAACTGAGGGATTCAACAATAAATCCAACCCTGGAATCAATGCCACTGTGCTGGCCTGCCTACATGCACACTTCCTGCCGATGGAGTCATTTTCAGAGGTTAGAAGAAGACAGGGGTCACCAAAGCATTCATCCCCAAGCATACTTTCCCACACAGTGCTGCAATAAAGTCGTACTAACTCGATATTATAATTAAGCGTTACACAAACACCAAATAGCAGAGGGCAGAGGAAAAAGTAACACTGTGGGCTCTCTGTACAGTGGGCACAGAGGTAATTTGATAAACACAAGAAAGAATAGAGAGCTACAGTATCCCTATCAAAATAGGAAAAAAAAGAGGAGCTAATGTCCTCCAAGAACCCTTGAGATGCTGCCCGTTTGACTGGTGGGGGAGTTGGCAAACCCATTTAAGTGACATGCTGAAGTCTGCTCAGTGGAATTGGCAGTGACAGCTGACTGACATGTCAGGAAACCTTTATATTACTCTACAGAGCCATAATCCACAGAGTAAAGAGAGTAAATTGTGCCGATCAATATGTCTGAGATGAACTGGCTGGTCCACCTTAATAGAGGCTATCCCACTTTATATATCACCATGTGTTCACATTCAATCTTGTGCGATTATATTCACTACCAGTGCCAAAGAACCCCCCTCCCCCCCAAAAGAAAACACCTCAGCAGGGTACCCATCACGATTTACAACAAATTCTTACACTTTCTTTCATCCTATCGCTGTGAAATAATTAGGTTAAGATAGATATGTGAGAAAACGGGTCCTGATCAATATTTATGTGTATGTGAATGGACGATCCGCTTCATCAAAAGGTCTGGGTTTTAGTGCCCAGTTACTTTGTTTTTACCCAGCCAAACCTTCCAGGTTGGATAATGTCCAAAAGTTTTGTCCACAGATTTGTCCATGTGTGTAGAAACGTGTAGAAATAAGAAGTGCGTTTTCATTCAATTTGCATAAACAATCCATGTGTAAAGACAGCCCAGGTCATCGTGCTCCACACTCCACTATGTTGCTGAGATCCTGAGGCAAACATCGAGCAATGCAAAGATGCTCTTCATGTGCAAACTGAGTACACATGAGAAAAATGTGAACTAGGGAGCCACAAGAATTTCCACTGAAGAGTCTTAACCCTCTGGAGTCTAAGGCCTTTTCAGAGACTTTGAGGCAGTTGTCACCACCTTGACATTTTCAAGCATTTCAACTAACTGTAAACATCTATGCAAAAGTGACACATATGGTTGTATTCTGAAAAGCCTAACAAAAAACAATATGAGAGTGAAGTGAATGTAATACAAACAAGTTTTATTTAAAGCTGCGGTCGGCAACTTTTTTTTAGTCATATTAGCTTGAACTGTCATGGGATTCTGGAAGTAGAATATTAAATAGGCTGTTTAGGAAAAATAACGAAATCTGTAGCTCCCTCTGAAGCCTGTAATCATGCTTGCAAAAACCGAGCGCTCCCGGCTGTTTTTAACCAATCAAGTTAGGGTGGAGGAATCCTACCTGTCAATCACAGCTTGTGCACACGCTGCTGAGCGTGAGTCTGCCCCAGCTTGTGTGCGCTCACACTGGTGTGAACTCACGTGCACAACCTCGTCCACAGAGGGGGAGGGGTTTGGGGGGCGATTCGGAGCTTGTTAGAGGTTGGGGGAGGGACCTGAAAGTTGTATCAGTTCGAATTTTCCGACTTTAGACTCGCAATTTTGAAAACCTGCCGACTGCAGCTTTAAATTGAGGGTAAACACAACTGTACAAAAAAACAAGTTTTAGAGGTCTTCAAACAGTGCAAGAAAACACACTATAAATATATCTAGCCGAGACTTTTGAAGGTTGAACCTTGTAAACAAAAGTGTTGGCTGCATAAAAGTAAAAAGTGCAGTCAGAAATGTTTTTTTCCTTTTCACACAAACTGTAAAAAAGTATTTGTAACTCCAGTCAGTGTCTCTGAGCGTTGAATACTAATTAGATGGGTGTGTAACACCCCTGATTCCCCCCCACCCCCCTGTCACTCTCCATGTGATAATTGTCTGTCACTGGCAGGACATTGCTTACCTGACTCCCGCCCTCTGGTATTCGCATACCATCTGGGACGAGCCCACAACCGACATGATTTCAAATGGCGCTATTTTTTCCTAAAACTCGTGCATGTGATTGGATGAAGAATCTGTCCGTCATCTTGACTGACACGCCACTTCAGCCACTCCCAATGACTCAACCCGTGACGTAGCTCAGAGCTTACCTGACTCCCGCCCTCTGGAGCATGAATGGGCGGCCATAACGCAACTTCAAGTCCCACCCAGCGATTAATGATTGGCTCCGATTATTTTCTAATCAGACGAAACACATATGACTCCCAGGCTCCTCAGATGGTTGTGTGAGGAAAGGGAACGCCCCCGCGTGTAGTTGGTGAACGCAGCCAGATGACGTGAGTCAGGTTAGGACATTGCTGCCTTCCCCCACATGCTGGCTGAATGGGGCGTGTTCTCACCTGTGAATAGCCACTCAATCACCTGGTACTTTACATGTGAATAGCGATAGGTGTGGCCGAGGAAGCTGCTGCAGTCTGAGAGTACAGAAAATCCAAAGATTTCTGTTCACTCTCTTTAAAAAGGGCCAGCTATATAATTTATTTTTAAAATATATATATTTGAAAACTAGAAGTTTCAAGGTTTTTAATGGTGTCACTTATATGTTTCAATGACAAAAACTCACAGAGTTACAGATGTGTTTTTGGAGATGTGTCAAAAATGCCCACCGGTGGGCATTAGACCCCAGAGTGTTAAATTAATGCATTAATTCATTGAAACTGATTTAATTAACATGTAAACCTGTTATGGACTCTGAGCCCAAGCGTCAGAGTCTGCAGACCTTTTAAAAAGTTAAAATCAGGTGGACCACAAACATGATGCAGCTGTGAAAGTAATACACATTCCTCGAGTTGTTGCGTTACTGGTAAACAGAAACGTTCCAGGACATACGCTGATATGGTTCACAATGTACCATCACATCTAAAATCCAAAGACAGAAAATCCACATGAGGAAGAAGTAAGAAGGAAGGAATATGGGACAAAGCCCGGCAGTTGTAGAACAACTGGTAAGTACAGCGAAGCCGGGACGGATCTGAACACCCCTCAAGAAGACATCACAGTGAACGCTAAAGCAACATAAAGAGGACACCGAAAAAAAGACATTTTCCAACCTCAACTGAGCTACAACTCAGCAAGGTCTTAGGTAATGACATAAGCTGTTAAAAGATTAACTGCTTAAGATTTATGACCTTCCGCTGCAGGTGAGAGAGACTGCTTTTTGGCATGATACATACACGCGCCATCTATCCAATGCATGGTTTCCTGAGCTGTGATGTACTACTCTTTATTCCTTGGCCTCCAAGCATATCCGGTGAAGGTAGCTAATCAGTGCCATATTCATAGAAAAATCTTGTTTTCGTGTTAAGCGAATGTTTCGGAACCGCATCAGATTGCATCAAAAGCACACATTGCTCTGTACAAAATGTTACCCCCCCTGGATTGTATCTCACCCCATCTATCAAGATGCATATTAGACGGCCTAATAACCCAGCACCTTAGTAAACCTACATCAATTCTCCTAGCATTATATTTAAAATTTGTTATAGTTGTTAATCTTAATTTTCTATCAGGTTAATTTGACCTGAATAACATCTCAAAAAGTCACAGGGTTTAACTTGATACTGCTGATGAATTACATTTCCTTTTAATGCACACAGATAAATAATACTTACTCTTGTCCTTTTTAAGGAAGACGGCAGGATCTGCTATAGAATCAACCAACAAATATAGAGGCTATGATATAATTGCTACAATAAATGCAATAAATGCTACAAGGCAGCATCAGCTGGAAATAAAACCTCTCAAATGTTTTTCTCCCCCACCTACACCACTCGCTTTAATATAAAATCCAAACAAGCGAATCTACAGGAAATACCCCAGAGATCATCCTCACTGCCAACACATCCGCATACAAGCAGACATTTTACACTTTCTTATGAACCATTACAATTCAATTCAACCACAAAAGTAGTCTGGGAGCAATTAATCTTTGAGTGGGACTGTCGGCGCAGAGAAAGGAGTGAATGGGTTGACGACTTCTCCACCACCAGCTCACCCACATCAGCCCCGGCCAGCCGAGCTTCCTGGCACCACTGACACTCCACTTCATCAATGATAATGAGCGGTGCACAAATCTTACTTTACAAGCCTGCTGTCAGGAGCCAACCAGAGCGCCCAGATTAATTAGGCAGAGCCAGAAATAAAATAGAAAAAAAAAAATAATAGAAATAAAAAAATAAAAAAAAAACTTGAAGTGCAGGATGAGGTCATCTCACTGCCACCAACATGCTGTGACTGATTCGAGAGCCTCTCGACCACATTCGCGTGGTGCTCGCGAGGACTTGATGGCAGAGAGGAGTTTAGTTTTAAGCTCGTTTTACATTTTGTGACTGACCCGGGCATCCCGCCTCTGCTGTCTTTGCAAGCACATCTGCCCATAGTTGTGTTTGAAGTTGCGTTGCTATGGAGACCTATTCCCGTTACACAAACAGTGAAAAAAAGCATTCCAAAGGTGTGCACTTCTCAAGCCTCGTGATTGAGCAAATGGGCTTGTTTCTCTACATTTTCACGGTTTATTCACCTTTCTGCCAGCAGAAATGTCTCTTTAGATTCGGCACTTTTCACATAACCTCACAGTTTTTAGGGAAAAAAGCTCCCGTGCTGCAAGTTAACACACAGAGGTGGCCTTAAAGTGCAATAAAGCAGGATAATACTGTGATGCAGCTGCTGTCTATGCAGACAAAAAGAAGGTGACGCCTGCAGAGTGGACGCTGGTGATGACGCTTCTGGCATGTTTGCCTGAACAAGCTGAGTTACATCACTGCTTGCTGGGAGTCCAGACGGGAGGTCTGGGGTCATTTAACTGAAAGTTCTTCTGAGTGAAGTAGCACTGACTAGAAGAGGATTTTTTTTCCCTGCCTTAAACTAATAAGTGCAGGCTGATATTTTCATTCAATTAAAATAAATGGAGGAACAGAAAGAAAAAAAAAAAAGGGAGACAATTGACTTCGAGGTCATTCAAGTTTAACAGCTGAGAGAAGCAGAGGGATGCTGGAGAATTCTCCGAGTCAACCTCTCTCATACAAGCGGCTACCATGGAGCCCTCTTCCTCCTCTGCCTCTAATTGTTTCAATTACATCTCAATCTATTGTAGCTTGAGGGAAGGGTGCTTGTTAAATTAGAGGGCTTTTGTTACATTATCCATTAGGAGTGACAACATTTTATGGTCATAATCAGATCGAATCATCCAAACTTGTGCTGCATGCCTTATCTGGTCCTCTCATTAGGATATCTTAATTTTTCACAGTCTGTTGGTCCTAACAGCCTTCTGCAGCCAGTAAATGAGTCATATCAATCAGTCACGCTGAGGACAAAACACAGCGTGAGGCCCCAGCCGAGCCGAGGAACTGAGAGAGATTCATTCTGCACACATTCGAGTCTATAAATAAGCTCACAGCTCTGTTGCTCTGTGTCTTTGTCTCTTTTTCCCTTCCCTTTCTTCCCGTCTTTCCGTATCTCGTCCTGAATGCCTACCCTCCCCAATCCATCCCTCCTTTTCTGCAACACACACCTCACTGGAGGCTCCACTTCAGTCCATTCAAATCCCTCCCTAATTGACACTCTGTAGGAAGAGGCAAGGCTAGCCCTGAGTGCACTTCACTGACTTTACCAAGCCATGTTACATGAATGCTTCCCTGCACAGACATACAGGGATGCTCGTTTGCTCTTCCCCAGCACCAACTCTCCTCAGGGAGGCAACAAATTTAATTGAAAATATGCAACCAGAAGAAGTATCTAAACAAATACTGCATTAGAGGCAATATTGTTTGAAAAGTAAAAGCAGCAGCAGCAGCCTCTCCAGAGGTGGCCTGAAGATTATCCTGTGAAATCTCTGTGGTACAGCGCTGCTGGCTGCACAGCGAGCACCAGTATCACAGAGGAAGGTCAAGTCTGGGACTATCTCTCTTCTCTCACCTTCTTTTCTCCTCCTCCCAGCACTGCAACTGAGTAGAACCGACTGCTGTGAGAGACAGACTTGATTAACGATGCATTGACTTCCCCCATCGAGAAACACAAGACACTGTAGCGCACGCATGCTGTGCCGAGGTCACACACGCTGCCTTGCTTTTCTGCTAAAATATGAGTAAATATACAGTAACACTCACTGTGGGCTGGTGGATGAAAAGCAAAGCAAAGTTTTATATAAATCGTACAACAGACAATACTTTAAGCATTCTGCAAACAGAAATTTTCTTCAAATGCAGAAAAAGGCTCCTTAAACAAACACACACACACACACACACACACACACCCCAAGTGATCCGTATTCATCCAGGAGCCGAACCCAAACAAACTTGACATATCCACAGAGATAACCTGCTGCCTTTCTGTGTTCCTACACATATATTTTCTAAAATGATATTACGTGATTTCATAAAAGCACTGTTGTACATCGACAGTAAATGGGCGGCATTTTTATCAATACAGGCTTTGAGGAGAGACTAACTTTCTGACAGCAAGTCTGCTCATGTAGAAGCAGCAGGGAAGCAAAAACAAAACTCGGATAATAGCTTTTCTTTTCTTTTTGTCTGCATGGCTGGGTATGCGCGTACTTTTCCCTGCGCTCCTTGCCTTCAACGTTACAGTTATGGACCTGATGACTGAGCCGTTATAAACAATGTTTTCCCATTGTGGGCTATTAAATACTTTCACAGAGACAGTTTGGACTCAAGTGCTGAGCTAAAGGGTGCTTCAACAGTTGTTGTCGAAGGACCGTGAATATTTGGCGCCCACAGTCTCCCACCCAGACTGACGCAGCGCCGGGTGGCAACACATTGCTGGATAATGGTATCACTCTGGCCTGTAATGAGTAGCGACAGAAAGTGCTCCCTTTTGTGTATCGTAGAATAGACTTGATTGTCCAGGTGAGGCAGAAACCTCCGTCCTTGTCCAAAGAACACACAACACTTAATACTGCTTCAGACAGGAAACTTTAACAGTGAAGTTAAAGTAATTCAGGTGACTGTTTTGCTGTCAACGCCGCTTCATTGTGGCTTGATATCACCTGCAGTTTAAAAACAGACAGTAGATGGGGCGTCTCACTGTTAACACAGACGCGCGACATGGTTCGTATTCTGTCTGCTCATCTGCCAGACTGAAAGCTGTTCATCGTCATTCCCTCAGCAGGCATTTATCGGAATGTTTGTGTGTTTGATTGTAGACATTAACTGCCTTTTATCTAGAAGATATTCGAAGAAAACAGCTGCGCCTTGTGCTGTGTGGCATGATTGATGATAACCTTCAAGGAAACATGGAACAACTCAAAATCTGACAGTAAGCACCAAAACTGCTGCACCCAACGATGCGTTTTCCCCACATAACTACATACTCACAACTGCAGTTTGCCTTCAAATTGAGTGTAAACTGAGTCCTGATGAGGATGATCAACTTGATAATTTCCAGTCAATTATGAGACTAAGGATGAGGAAGCAGAAAGTAAAATCTATATTGAATCCAAAGACTTTATCACAAAGCAAAGTCATATCTTTAAGGAGAGCAGAGGTGTCTTTCTGGGGGGGGTAATCCTACTGGAATATGGAATTGATTTTTTCTTAAGTAATAACTGTTTCTAATCTTCTAAGGATATACATTTCATAGTGAATGATTAATAAAACAAAAGGCAGAGGTGACCGTCCGCATGTTCAAAGCCCCACTTTGAAAAAGTTTCAGCGGGGATCAGAAACCAGACTTGTCAACATTTTAAATATCACCTTGAATATCATCATGAAGTAGCTGCTTTTATTTTCAACATCAGTCATGTTGCTTCACTCATTAACTCATAGTTCTGTCTCTGCAGGGTAAATGACGGCTCTCCAAAGTGCACAGCAGGTAGAATAAAAGAAGAAGAACCATAATGAAAAGAAAAAAGTCGCTGTGCACCCTTTAAACAATTAAACTCTTGACACATTCTGATTATCATGATCAATATTATTACTATTATTATAACAATTTCAGAAATGGGTGTATTGTTACAAGCATCAGTCTTACGGGAAAAAAAAACAATACTATAAAAAAGGTACATTTCATCGACTTTTTAGTCCTTTTTAGCTTTTAGAATTCTTGAGAAAGAATCTGTGCAAATGAACAACTATAACTCAGGCCTTCAAAGAGGCACAATCAAAAGTAGTAAGTCACCTCACCTGAATCCACTTGTCAGGAATTGCCATAGCCAGTCGGTAATCAAAGCCAAGTCCTCCCTCCTCCACTTTTCTGCAGACAGCAGGCATCCCCGACACATCCTGCAGAGACGACCAACTGTGTAAAATCATATTTACTCTTTATATGCACTGGTTTCCCTCCCAGTCGACCAGATCAGATATCCCATTCCCATTTTGCAGTAACTAGTAAATCCTAACAATGAAAAACAAAAAGTAAGTAAGCCATGGCTGACAAATAAGTAGTTTTAATTACTGCCTGAAGGCAGTGCCATTTTTAAAATGGATGCTGGGTATGTGTGTGTGTTTTTTTTTTTTACCTCTGCGATAGTGATGCAGTCAGGATAAAGAGAATGGAGAATGTGATTGGCAATCATCAGGTAAACCAAAGAGTCTTCATCCACTTGAAGGCCAAAGTATTCACTGTAGTCCCCCGAGAAGCCTGCGCCTAAGAGGAGAACACCAACACAGGCAACACACTAACATTTCTAAGTTCACTTCATCTCTTCAACTATTTTTCTGCACTGAAAAACCTTTTAATGCTAATTAACAGTGTCATCATTTCTAATTGGGTGGCCAACATGAATTGGTTTACGTGTTTTATCGTTCAATAAAGAACCCCCTTATGTTGTAAATGACTGCAGCACCTCTCCTCATATTCTGTGTGAAACTGAATTTAGACTCTGGTCTTTCTTTAAAGGCTGTTCTCCCTAAAGGTCATTATGCTCAGATTGCTCAGGTGATGGCAGCGCACAGAGAATAACTCCCTCACATCTGGACTTTGTAACTCAGCAAGAAATAGGAAGAATACTAAAAGACTTATGCATTCTTTAATATCCAAACAGAAATGGAGTCTTAACGAATCTTCTGAGGAGCATTCAGGTTGGTAACTAGTAGAGACGCACTTTTAAAAATGAATAACTTACTCTCTAGAAGCTGTAGGATATTCAGTAATAACGGATGTATTTTCCAAGCGATCTACCACTACTTCAAATGACATATCCATCTAAAGCTCTGGAATTATTGCTCATAACACTCAGTTTTCTTCCTTTTTAAAACATTTACAAAGCTTAATTTTTAATGTGTACACATCAGTGTCTATCTCTATCACCCGGATACGCTTAGTTTTCTCCATCTCAAGCTTTAAGTAAAGAAACCGGTTCATTGCAAACTGAAAACAAGCTTTAGATTATGGGTCAGATCAGTCGGCCTTCTTAACACACTCAAAGTCTTCTTTAACCCCCCGGAGTCTGCTGCACACTGAACTGTCGGTTACAAACGAGTGCAGGCTTTACTACCCAGTCCTGAAATGCAACCAGTCTTACCGATACCATGGTGATGGTACAGCATAGAGGTAACTCCGTCAAATCTGAAGCCATCAAAGCAGTACTCCTCCATCCACCAGCGCAGGTTTGACAGCAGGAACCGCAGCACTTCCCAGCTAATACACACACACACACACACACACACACACAAAAAAAACATCCAAGGTCAGACAAACAAGAAGCTGTGAATTATTCACACATCTCATCATGCACTTTGGGCACCAGAGATTAATTTTCACCGCTACAGGACATTCATATATTGATAAGCGAAGCATCATTATGTTGAAGATGGAGAGTCGGTGACAGCAGACAGTGTTTTCATTAACTACCCTGTGTAGGGGACAGCGTCTTTCACATATCAAGTTGTCATGATGAGAAATCAGTGGCTTGCGCTGCACAGCGAGGTTCTCTGATTTCCATCAGATCACATGCATGACTACTTGGCAAGCGTTTTTTTTTTTTTTTTTTTTTTTTTTTTTTTCTCCATGGCCAACACCATCCCTGGGTATTAGAAGTGATGGATTCCATTCTGCACATGGGTAAACACCATGCAGTTGAACAGAGTTCCCTCTTTTGAGGATGAAATAAAATCAGACTTGTACAGACTTTGGCTTCATCTTCAACGTATAATGGGCTCCTCTGTTCTACATGCAAGAGGGCAAATACTATAGAAAACAATGTGTGAAGCCAATTAGCGACCGAATATTAAATGTAACTTGTCATAATTTTGTAGCCCACAGTGTGCTGTGCAGCATGCAAACGCTGACTTTAGCTGTCGGCCGAACTGCGTTGGTGGAGGTTGGAGGAGGTGGATTCCATTAATGGCCCCAGTCCCCATCCCTGACTGAGAGCGTCATCTGGTTCTGTACAGCCACTCAAGGCAAAGTACACTGCGCACCTCAACTCTTCCCCATTCAGACGTGGGTCGCCATGGAAACGTCAGTGAAAACTCAATATTTGGTTGTTTCCATGCAGTGTGCGTAATGAGCACCAAATGAAACACTGTACACTCGGATGCCAAGCTGGAGGGCAAAAGCAAAGCACCGAGGATGTGAGACGAATGACACATTCAAGACGCTGATTAAGTGAACTGCTGCCGCTGCTCAGGCAGAAAGTTTCGACTCGGATGTACACTGTACACTTAGATTTGTATCCAATGTATCTGTATATTACATCATCAACAAAAAATGTTCCCATTGTTCTTTTTTTTTTCCTTTTCCATCATATTTGTGAACAACAACTGAACTATAATAATTAATGATGCTCTGCAACAACCGCCTGGCAGCACTGCAGACCCATATGAAAAGATACTAAAAAAGCTCTCGTCTAATAGGGCTGCAGTGGAGGTATTTTATGTCAGAGGACATATCCCCATCTTGACAAATGGATCAAACTATATAACTTTCTGTTGAGCAAAACTAAATTATAAACCTGAATTCTTAATCATTTCCATTAGTTAAAATTATAGTGTAATATAAAAAAAAAATGATGAAGAGCTCAAAAAATGTAATTTAATAACTACAGTTCCGGTCCAGAAATGCCGAGGTTTTTGTCTCCTCTCTTTCTCTTTTTATTTCCCCCTTTTCCTGTGGCCAGTGAGGGCGACGCCACACTGAGGGCTAGTTCAACATTCTTTGCTTGAATGATGTAATCTCATCACGTCAAAGAAAAGTTGGTGAAGCAGCGAGAAGACCCAGATTCATGCTTCAACAACACTTGAAACTGCAAAACCCCTGGAAAAAAACCCAAACAAATCTCACCCTCAATACTTCTTTAAAAGTATGATAGATTCCTATGAACCTTCGGCTTTGAGGATTACATCCACTGTGCCAAAAGACAAAATCCCAGATTCGTGCGAACCTGAGAACCATGACACTAAAATGCATTTAAATGTGATCCCCCTCCGTCCTTTAATCCTCGGGGATGACCAACACCACCGCTGTTTGACAGGTGTGAAGCTGCATGTTACATCTGCGCTTTCTTCTCCCCCAGAGGAAGAGCACAACGGAGCCTGGTATGATCGGATACAGCAGCCTGGCTGGGTGGTCACGCAGACCCTGTGATAAATAGATTAGGTCCTCCACTCCACTGCGCAGAGCCAACAAAGGCTCAGACACAATGTATCCTCAAAGGATGGAGATAATAGCTTGTGAGAGCCAGAGGCTCAAGATGAAACCATACTGCCACATTAGGACCCACAATGCCATTCATCATCAAGTCCAATTACAGTGAGAGAGGTAGATCTCTGAACCAGATGCAATACACCGCTTATCTATGCAGTTCCATGAAGTTATCACTCGGTCTGCAGTGTTAATATAAAAGCAAATTGTATATTACACTGTCCTCAGATTAAGGCTCAGCGATGACAGTGAAACCTGGTTAGGGAGCACTAATATAGTAAAGCTCCAATATCGTTGCTTCTAGAGTAAGATGAAATAATAATTGCCTGCAAGCACACATTTCTACAAAAATACCTAGAAGTTAATTCAATAATGGCCTTCTTGTTCCACATCGGAGCTAAATTCCTCCTCATGCTGACCCCGACTGAGGTGCATACCGTGGCATTTACTTTCTGTTTCAAGCTAGCAGAGCTAACAACCCGATGGAAAACAATATGCCAAGTTTCCAACAATATGGCAACTTGTCACGATGAGAGAGAAAAAGATTTAAGTCCCTGTTTTGAAAACATCAGAGGTAAGCCGCAGATAAGAAGAAATAAATTCAAGAAGCTGACAGGTCATTCCACAGGAAGTGTGACGCTAAAGCGGAGACACCAGACAGCCTGATGGATGGCGGGCGTTTGCTTGACCAAAGAGAACAAATGGGGATCCTCATTTAAGGCATTTCAACACATTTTGACACACAAGTCCCATTTCTTGGTTGAGGCTTGATTTATTTGTTTAATGAAAGATCTCAGTTGGTATGACTTGCTGACGTTTCATAGTGTCCATTACCTTTGAGGCCAGAGGTAAAATTCTGGGATAAAATTGAGCAAAAGATAGCTCGATTGGCCTGTTATGTGCTCTGTGCCTGACCACAGGAATACATCTTTACATTTTCTCCTACACCGTCAGCAGTTCTTCCAGCAATCTGGTGAAACTGGCTACCTTTATGGGTAAACTCTCCCTGAGAGGTCTGACAGCTGTCCCTGTACTGCTGTTCTTTGTGTTGGATATCTGCAGTTTGTCTGGCATTCTTTATGCTGCCTGGCAGCCTGCTACAGTTTCTTGGCATCCTTAGAGAGATACTATGCTGCCTGTGAGATTGTTTGTAGGCTTAGCAACATGTAATTAGTATCACTTTGTACACGCTGTCTTTCAGGAATCAATGGCACCATGTCAAGCCTATTGTGCTTCTTTGAAGTTTTTTTCCATTGGACAATTTTTTAGTTGAGGCAGGATATCCAGGGGGTACATGTTCTCGTGGACACTCACTGAAGTTATTTAAATGGTGTGACTGTTGTGACAAAAGAATCATGTGAATCTCCAAAAAAAAAAAAAAAAAAAAAAAAAAAAAAGTGCTTGGCCACAGCTTCAGCTTTCTGGTTTGCAGGCTAATTGCTGCCAGCCTTGTTGGTTTTTCTGATGGAATAAAAATGTACCTGGCGTTGTCTAAATGAGCACAAATCCTTTATCAGTGCAACGCATCAAGCGCCATAAGGGCTGCAAAAAATGTTCCAAGCTAAACTAAACTTATTTTTGCTAAATATTAATCAGCTTCTGTAATCTTACGGAGCAAATAATCACGTTACTGTGTCATAGAAAGAAGTTTGACAGTAAAGAAGCAGGACATCTTAAAAATCTGAGTCATTCATTCATTCAGTCTATAATTCAATAAAATGGGGAGATGCACACTCATTTGGATCACAAAAATCAAAGAGAAAATCACTTGACTGATACAGGATATAAAAAATATAAAATTATTTGGATCTCCTACTGCCTTTTTTCTGTTTGTCAGATGGTTTTAAGGGGTTGGGGTTAAACTGCAGAACAGCATGTTCCTCGCCACCGACTCCTTCAAGCACCCACTGGAAGCACCACAGGCAGCAACAAGTCACCATGAACACCTACAGCTAAGCTGAGCTCATTAGCTGAAGATCACCTGAGGGGAAAAACTGCTTTTCCCTTTGCTGTGCGAGCTGATGAGGCAGAGGAAATAAGTAACGGGTGCTAAACACTGAAGTGACTTCAATCGGAATGAGCAAACTTTCCAAGTGTGGATTTATTGAATGATCCGACAGCACCCAGGCTCCAGTTAGGGTCCAAAGTTGGTTCAGGTATGTAAAAACACTAATTATCCATAGAGAGGATTTGTTTTCAGGGAAGACTTCTGCTCAGTTTCTTTAAAATGTCACACCAGCAGGGTCTTCACACGTCTTCCTGGTTTGCATATTTGTTATCTTACATTTTCACAATTTCAACAGATGTTTAGAGGGTGCAATTTTATCCCAAGAGCTTAAAAAAAAACATTTCATACTGTAGAGAAATATATTAATTGGGGAAAAAAACAAAAAACAACTGTTTAGAAAATCCTGCCATTTATAAAGTGGCAGATGTAGAGGGTGGAATTGGAAAAAAAACAACAACAACCAAATCATACATCCAGGAACCTAAATTACCGTATTTTCAAGACTATAAATCACACTTTTTTTTTTTCATAGTTTGGCTGGTCCTGCGACTTATAGATCAAAATATATATAATTTAACATGTTTTTAAATATTAATTCATACTGACTGACATGAACCAAGGAGTAAACATTGCTAGCTACAGCCGCGAGGACACTGGGCTTGTGACAACTATATGCTGCTCCTGTACCACTGAAACATTAACTCAAAGACAACTGAGAAAGACTGAACACAAACAAAATGCTGCCAAAAAGAAAATCCTATTCTGCAGATTACAAACTCCGGGTAGTAAAATATGCGTCCGAAAAACAGACTGGCGAAAAGCAGAGGTTAATCTCCGCCCCTCTCTATCAGAGGTGTGTCAGAAACTACCGGCAGACTTCCAATTTCCATTTTGTGAAATAAATTTCTAAATAAATGCGACTTATGGTCTGGAAAATGCGGTCTTTGATTCAAGCTAATTTGGGCTTTTAGTCTGTAAAAATCACTTACAGTTTAGAAAAGCTTATGTAATTTAATAAATGTCTAAAAGTCATATTTCATACTCATTCACTTGGAATTTAGGAGAAAAGATGGACGGAAACCTCCAAATACTGACAAAACTAAATATCACGAAATACAAATATACAATATTTGACTAGAATAAAAGCACACATAGAATAATCTTGTCAAAGAGAAATATTGTAGCTGGGACCTTCAACACAGGGCTGATCTCTCAGCATGAGTGCATAGAGAAGAGTTAAAAAAAAAAAAAAAAAAAGAAAGCTCATTCAAAAGCCTGGCCCAGGGCCTATTTTTCATATCTTAAGAATTCACACAAAGATTGATGAAAAATGGATGCAAATGATCCTGAGAGAGGTGGGGGGGATTATAGAAAGAGCCCACATCAAGCTCCTCAGAACTTCACAGTACTCGCCACTCAAAAACCTGATCTGCAAAAAGGCTTAGCTTCTTTGGATGCAAACCCCCTACATGGAACCGTAGGCTCCATTCATCTGGTCACAATGTCAAGGTGACTTTCGCGTCTTTGAAGGAAACCGTGTGAAACTACCCGTGTCCTAGTTACTTTCTGCTCATCATCAGTAGATGAGCAGATAACACCACACGAGTACAGCTCACTGAAAATCGACTTAAACTGTACATCCGGTTAGTTTAAGGGCCACAGTGGGGCTGGTTTGCATGTGAACTGCTAACAATGTACACATTTATGAACACAGCCTGCGGCTTGTTCACTTTAGTAATGACACCCCAGTGCACTAAATCCTGTGCAAAATTTCACAGCTGTGTAAATAGCTGCTATTCTGGTAAATGCAAACATGATCATATTTCAGGCACTTTTAGGAACCGAGACCCCTGCTTGCACGTTCTACATTTTTGCTTCTTCTAGTTATCAACTTCAAAACCAGAGACAATTTTTAGCCACAAAATCTTGTACAGAATCGGAGGCCGTAAAGTGAAAGGGTGTGAGAAGTTGTGCTGCTGTAGGTCATTTCTTCTGGACAGAAGAAGTCCAGCTGCTCTCATTCAGGCTTTTACGTTTACTGCACGGCTTATTTTCCCTCCGTCATCTGCCTCGTCTGGGTTCATTTCTTGTAAAAGACGTCATTTTGTTAAGAAACGTGCTAAATATATAAAGAGTCCCATGGTCAACCATGCTGGCAACCACTAGGTTTGGATAATGTCCTCCTGACATCCCCAAAAACTTAACCTATGTGCAGTTATTCTCCCTCATCTACCAGTGCTAAATTTAATTTAAGACTTAAAATTTGTTTTTTTAAAGTAGTAAATACTGAAACTTCCAGCTGCCTCCAATCGATTAGTTTCAATACCTTCTGTCCACAATTGTGAGGTTGGAACACGTAGAGGTTTTACGAGCTTACATGACACTAGAACAACAACAAAATACTGTGTCAGTCCGACCAAAGCAAGACTTAAAATGGATGTAAATGTGTTAGTGTGACTGAAATCAAGCCTTTTAACCCTGCATGAATATGCTCAAACTACACTGAAATGTGTCCCGGCACTCTAGATACTGTTTAAGAAAACAGTAAAGCAAAATCCATATAATGCTGCTTTTATTCGCATATTTTTCTGTTTCTTTTGTCAAAACGCTAATGTTTCAGAAACTGGGACTAGAAATCAGCCCATTGAGACTATGTGTCATACGTCTATGCAACTTCTCTCATTAAATCCTGATATTACAACTGTAGTAAGTTAAAGGCAACACATGTAGAATAAATTTGGTTATACTTTCCCTGAATGATGATCTCCCACAGAAGAAGTTTGAAACAGCAGAACGACACGGCGTCACGATGTTGGACAAACCTCAGTCGATAACTATTCTGCTCGAGCATGTCAACAGTTACAAGGATGGTGGTCCAGTTAAATCGCACCGTGGGGCTGCTACCATAGCTCAACTCAAATGTGCATGTAACCATGGGTTACTGACTGGGTCCATGCCTATTCACAACCAACTTCACTGTTTAGCAAATCTCAGGAGTAGCTCGACTCCAAAAAGGTGCAAATTGCAAGTAAATCTGCTCCGAAGGTTTTAAAAAAAAAACAACAAAAAAAAAAAGGAACTCATTAGCTGGCCAGTTGAAATATAAGCAAGGACGAAAGCCAAAGTTAAGGTTTAAGCAAAGATTTGTGCAGCTTGTTGTAGTTAACATATCAATAAATGAAGAAGATTACCCTTTTAAACAAATGACAAAGCACATATGCATTGTTTCAGCACAAATAACTTTTCCATTATTGTTTTTATTAAATTATGCAGACAGAAAACAAAATGAATTTCTCTGAAAACCTGCTAAGAACCGTCCGACTCGTAACGACTGTTGTTCAGGCTGACGTGTTTAAATTGTCCTGATGTAGTTTCAGTGCAGCTCAATCCTTCTATCATGTTGGTTTTCATTAACTCCAAAACTAATTCCAGCATTACTACATCTTGGAAGCAACGCTTGAAAAGCCAGACGTTCAGAGTTGAATGCAGACGCTTTCGACTTCGAGGCACAGCAAGTTAACAAATTGGATGGCAGGCATCCATCTAAACAGCATTTTGTCAGGACTGCATTGAATGTTTTATGAGGAAAAGCTGAAGTGGAACACATACAGAACAAAAAAAACAAACAGTAAAAGCAGAGCAGAGGAGGCTGCAACAGGGAAAATGCATATTAGCTACGATAGCTTGTTTCACTCAACCTTTGTAAGAGCATCGTGGTCAGAGTTTTGTGGTTGATAGAGAGCCCGTTTGATTAAAAACTGACTGTTTCACACTGGGTTCACAGCTGGTCTCCGAGGTTCATTTCCCTCTCGAGGGAGTAACAGAAAGCTTGACACAAACGACATGTCCAAACATCCTATGAGAGGCAAAGAAGACAAATGAACTGGCTATGACATTGCAGTCCTCCTTTGGGCTTTTACAAATGACTCCTCATATGCCTCCCAGTCGCGGCATATGTCTGCACCACGTCTAATGAGTGCTTCTGATATGAGGATGGTTCAATAACTAATGAAAGAAGAACCTTGTTCCCTTATTATAGCCTCCGTGCCTGACACTAAGCATTGTATAATGTATCGGAAACCGCTGCACACTGACACACTCTTATTAAAAGCAAGTTCAAAAAGGCATTTGATAGACTCAACAGAGCCTGTTCCTCTCTAATGTGGGCTGGGATCATTTTCAGGGTACAGAAGCAAGAGAGACACCCAATTAACAGAGCCTACAACAACACAGTCGGTGGCTATAGTGAACACTCGAGACCAGAAGAGACAAAAAAGAAAACAGTCTACCAGTTCATGAAATTTCAGCTTTTTTGGCACTTTTAAAATGGGCTTAAAATATGAAAATGATCAAATTTAGCCTACACTGCAATATGAGTTCAGTTTCTTTTATAATACATCAAAATTCAATTTCTGCCTAGACATACGCAGAAGAAGTAAAAATTCACTGCTAATTTAAATCTCCACATCGGGTAGATCCAATTAAATGTTAACCTAACTTTGTGGGCATTTTGTTGAGAGATGTAAAATGTAATCTTTGCCGTCATATCTTTGTTTTTGACCTTCAACACATCTCTTTGTGTCAGACAGTCAGAATAAAAAGAGCAGTATATCAGCTCCCATTTGGCCTCATTTATCAGCCTGTTCAAATACAGCTCATTTTCATTTTACATCCTGAACCTCTACAGTAAAAGCACGGCGCTCGTTTCTGTATCTGATGCAACCAGGGCAGGCTTTAAATATCATTTATGAGCTGAATGCCATATGCAACATTAAAATGCAGCGCTAACTAAAATTTCTACAGCAAGAGCATAATTGAAGAGTTGAAATTGCTGCAATCAATGGCCAGTTCCTTCTTTTATGTGGTGCTAAAAGGCTCAGGGACAGAAAAAAAAGAAAAATTAGATGTTGGATTTAATTACATTAAAATTATAGCAGTATAAAATGGAGGGAAATGGTAAAGTAGGCCTAAAGTGCTGGTTAAATGCAGAGCTGTGGCTAACAACATAAATGTGCATCAGTAACTGATAGCATTTCAGTTTTAATCATCGACTTCAACCTCTTCTAGGCTCCTCGCTGGAAGGTGAAAACACTTTTTAACTTCTAACATATCAAACTGATTAAGCCACCAATGAATGATTCATACGGCCTTCACATCACAGACAAAGATTTAGGGAACAAATCAGTGCTGTTACTGTAACAAAATAGATTATTTGAATAACTGTTGTGAAAATATTGTGAAAAAGTTTTGAGACACCCCTCATTTCTTTATACTTTGCTTCTGTTTTTTTTTTAAAATCAGATTTCTTTTCTGGAATTAGCGGCAACCACTTAGTTAGTAGCTGGACAGGACAGTGAGCATAGAAGACAAGTCTTGGGATGGCATGCAGCAAAGGGACTCTATCCTGGGCCTACAGCCGTACACGAGGCCCCTGCTCAACCAGCTGAGCTACATGGCGCCCCCAGGAGGCCACTCCTGAGGAAGGGAAACTGAGAAAGCAGGTATGCCAAATTGCACAACAAGTGAACTTTAAATCGGTGGCAACAGGTCTTATGGAGGGATGAATCCAACCCAGAGCCCGGAGCTCAACATTACTGAAGCAGTGTGGGAACAAAAGACAACCAATATCCAAATTAGCGCTTTGAAGACCACTTAAAACTACAAGAAAAAACTCGTCTAAGAGGGTTCAGGCCGTGTAGAAGAGTATCTGCACAAAGTAGTGGTAGCAAATCGTTATAAATGTATTATTGTGTACAACAGCTGATCGAGCTGATCTTAACTTGGTAGTTTTAGCTACAATCCCAGCAACACCATCATCTTCTTTACTCTTGACAACATGTGTTAACCTGACAGTAATTGCTGTGTGGTCGTATGAATGATGGTCATCGTTATCTCAATACAACCCCATCCTTTTCATTAGGATGTTAAAATAAATTCAGCACATGTGGAGGCCCGACTCTTTTTTCCAAGGTTCAAAGATTTGTTAGGCTGCTATTCACACAGGTGAACATGACAAAAAGCCACCGAACGTTGGAACTCAACGATCAGAGAAATACAAAAACAGTGCTGTCCCTTGCGGAGCAGCTTTTTGTCTCAGTACACGTGCATTTGATTACACCGTCGTACAAATTGTGCAGCGCTTTCTTGGTTCCAGGCATTTGATTATTATGAGCTTCAGCTCTTCACCGTCTTGCTTTAGTGATGGTGACAGCTGTTCATTATGATGTTAATCTTACAAAAGTGGCTAGTTGTGTGTTTTATTCAGTTAAAAATGGTTTGACAATGTCGATAGACACCCACTGTGGTGCCGAAGTGCTCTTTTCTGCTTAAATCTTCTAAGACTAGAATTGATAATCGTTTTTGCAACAAAGCGCTTCTCTATGGGAAAGAGACTTAATGGCTCTGGTATTGCTGATTGTTATAATTTGTTAGTTATATCATGATAGTATTGCATTCTTTCCCTCTACCCTCTCTTTCCATTTACCCTTTTAATAATGTGATGCCGTTACATTAATCAGGGTACATCTTAACTGAACTACTTTTCATATAATTTTACTTCAGTAAAATTTCAGAAAAGTACTTTTACAAGGGTACAGTTTTGCAGTGCTCAACACAATCTGATGCTGAAATCCCCATCCCATCCCAAAAAAAACGAGGTACACTAGTTTAAATTGGCATTTGACAAAGAGTACCTCTTGTAGTTGAAGAGGCGGCTGCCCCAGAGCAGGTGGTCCCCTCTGGGTGGTGAGTGGAAGAAACACGAGTCTGAGCCGTCAAAGCGGTTCAGGCCATCTTCTGTGTTCTTGGATGCGTGGCTATGAACCACATCCAACAGAACCACAATGCCCATCGAATGAGCCACGTCGATCAGCTGCTTCAGCTCCTCTGGGGTACCATAGCGACTACAAACAGATACAAATACATAGATTTAAACGGGTTGATCACATGTCATGATGTGGTTTATACTAAACTCCAGTCACAATATCATTCTTTAGTTTTCTTCTTTAAAATGACCCTTTATGGAGGAAAATACTGAATGTATTCTTTTTTTCCCCACCACATACCTGAAATATATTACATGCACAGTTGCAATCATCTAAACCTATTCAGTGCACATTATTCGATAAACATAAGTCAAAAACACATTTGAAAGCCTTTGTTTTTCCATTGTAACTTCTTCACAGTTCTTTAAGAGTGGACGCTCAGAAAACCACAACTTACACTCCCTCATATTCTGGAACATCACATCTGTCCATCAAGCTACCATCAAATCAGCTTACTTGCAAAACAGGACACCTGGGATTACTCGTCTTCCCGTTACTCAACCACTATGGTTTTAAATTACATTATGAGATCAATAAAGGGTGAAATTACAATATATATACAGTATATGCTACACTCAATGCCTAATGCCCTACTCCCAGCAAGGAAGGAGGATCTCTGAAAGAAGATAAAGACTCGCACTACTCCACCTTTATCTAGGACTTTCTCCACTCTATGGATTAACGGAAAATGTATTTACAGAGAGATTATTGCCGGTGTCAAGACTTCCCAACCTTGATTTGAGGTGACTGAGTTGAAGCTGCACGCTCAATTTGGGACAGTGTGCAGTTACAAATACAACATGTAGCTGATAAAGGGGCGTAAATGGGAAACTGCAAAGAAAATAAATAAAAACTACATCCATGAGACACCTTTCAGTTATAATCCTGCATACCTGTATTTCAATCCTGGTTGCTTTGTTAAGACCTGTGGTTACTGAAGCAGGTCATGGATCTCTATGGTTTAGCTGGACAAACTGAGCCCAGCGGTTTCATCCCACTGCATTTATTCATTTTCTATTTTATTTCACTTATCGTGTAAATAGGACTGAAAACGACAGCTGACAGTGTAATTTCCTAATGGTTGTCTACCAAATGATATGAAGTGTGCATGTGGAGAAACCTCTTCTTTTCTACATTAGATCTCAGCAACAATCACTGCTGCTGAAACTCTGCAGACATTAAGAAATACTCACACCAACTTTTTAGATAAATATTGTTGTATGTGCATAACAGTGTATAGATTTCACACGGATGTTAGCAAATGTTTACCTGGAAGCAGCAAAGAAACTTGTAACCTGATATCCAAAGCTTGCATAGTAGGCATGCTCCATGACAGCCATCAGCTGAATACAATTGTAACCTAGATGAAGAGGGAATAAAGTGGAAAAACCAACATTATTACATTCTAAAAATCTCAGTTTCATACATAAAACCCTCCTCCCGGATTATAGAGCCAACCTTGTCAAACTGGAAATACGATCGATATTCAGAGAATAAATGTGGGTAAACTACTAAATTATGTAGGATCATAAAATGCAGGTTGAATAGTTATGAGAGCATGACACGATGTTGCTAAACATTGTGGCGTTTCTTTGTTATCAAGAGCTTCACATCCTGTCCATTTAGCCTCATTGTACTGCGATAACTGGGCAAACCTTTCTTTTCTTTGATTCATATATCAGACGCCTGCTGCTGAAACTGTATCAAAAACATGTGTGGGGTAAGTTGGCCTCCAGTAAAAAAGCAAAGAGTGCGAAACATTTCAGAATACAATTGCTGAAAAGTCTTTTTTCTTCGTGCACGACAGAATTAATCTAAAACAGAGAGCATGTGAAAACATTCCAGCTTTGATTTCGTTTGACTTGTGTCAGTTGTATTATACATGGGCTCAAGGCACATCCTTTTTGACACAAACCCTTGTTTCCCAAGGACAGGCTGTGGCAACTGGGAAACACCAGCCATCGGAGTCAGGAGGTCATGTGAAACGTTTTACAAAGACCTACAAAACTGCTTCAATAAATAAGGCTCAACGGGCTTTTAAAGTGCTACTGAGCACTCCAGAGAGAGGCCCGGAGGTTTTTCTTTATTGTGTGGCGCAGATTCATACATACATATATTCCCAGGCAAGAGAAAAAAGAAAACTTGCCACTGAAAGAGTGTGAGAAAGCACTGGGGTGAGAGTAAGTTTCTCCATTTTATATTTATATACATACACAAACTCTTCAGCCAGGAACATTAAATGGCAGGCAAAGCCAGCCGTCAGTAGAGACGATGGAGTTTAGCCTCCTGCAGAATCCTATTGTGCAAAATCCCTGAGCTGCTGAGGGTAGAGAGTTTGGCAGCATTTACTATGCTGGTTTCTTTACCCACGAAACAAGATGACACGAGTGAAAAAACAGCATTAATCCTGTCTCTTGTTTTGCTGTCCTTGTCATATTGGAGATTTTTGATAAAATGAGCACAACAGGCTGCATTTGAATGTAGCTTAATGCAACACTTCAAACCAACGCAAGTTTAAGTCCCATTTACAATAAATATACTTACTTATTATGTTGTGTTATCAGAAAAATTCAAGTCAATAGTTCTGAGAACTCCCAATCCAACAGCTTGGATTTTTCTTTTGAGTAAAACCATTCTTAATTATAGCTGCAAGCAGAAAAATGCTAGAGACATGATCCTGCCTGAAAAAAAATGTGGTGCATAATTCAGTTTTTTTTTTTTTTTAAATATACATTTTACATTTGGCCAAAATTCACTGTTAAAAGTGGAAGTTTTTGTCGTAATAACCGGCTGCCTCAGTGTTTTGCATGAATCTGTGCAGCTCACAGAGTTTAAAAATACTGCACACATTTATGTCATTTCCAACAGAGTAATATTTCACACCGATAGAATTAACAACAGATTTCAAACTAAATATTTTGACACCAGTTTTTACGAAAAGCCCCAAGTCTTTTACATCACACTTTGTCAGTTGCTCTACTCTCAAAGAGGTTTTAAGTCAGCATTTACAGTTGACTAATGAATAACTGTTTATCCAAGACAACTTAAGCATGTTAAAAAAAAAAAAAAACACATTCGGAAGGCTAAACAGTGAAGTAACCTTACAGACTGGGGAGGATTATAAATCCAAGTTGCTTCACATTACAGTATTTGCTAAATAAACTGGGAATCCAGCATAATTAAACCGTAAACAGCTGCAAAAGACAGTGACATACAACCAGAGGTTCAAGCAATCAATCGTCTGGAAGTCCAAACGCCCACAATCAGCGAGGGTTAAATCAAATTAATCAGAGATAACAAATCTGAACGGAGCCAGAGAGAGAAGTTAGGTATCTGAATTCTGTGTAAAAAAAAAAAAAAGAAAATACTATTAACTGAATTTACTATCCCTACATTAAGTGGGACTGTTAGTGATCTTTATTTATATCGTGCAGCTCTAAACAAACGTACTGCCGATCACCTGCAACTGAATGCGATAAAAGGTGAAGGAAGTTGGCTTTTCTTCACTGTTTGCAGTCCGAGTCATCATCATGGAAATGGAAGAAAGTCGTCAGTGCGTGACTTGTGCTGCAGACACATCTTTACAAAACACTGCCCGATGGTCAGTGATCCCTTTAGGTCCTGCCAGTAAACGGGGTGTTGACTTGCTCATGTGGTCTTATGCAGAGGTTGTGTGACAGGTCTGCCACTTAAAATACAGCTGCAGGAGGTATGCTGGCACTCCCTGCAGCGTGGCAAATGTGCTATGCTACAGAACTGTGTTGACAAAGACACTGGCAGCTTAAAAAACACTGAATTCATCAAACACTGTTTTCCATCCAGATGGTTGGCTCGAGGGTTGTGAATGTGCATGGAGGTATACGATCACCTTGATACTTCACTTCCTCTCTGGCTGGTAAAGCTATAAAATTTTCCTCAAGATGGGTCCACAAAAGCTGTGAGTGACACTTAAATGAAGAGGATTAAATTGAATAGCCAATAAAATAGAGAGAGATAAATAAATAAATAAAAGAGAGAACAAAAGGGAGGAGAATAAACGTTTTCTTCATATCCTTACCCAAGTCTTTTATTCGAGGCAGAACATTGGTTGTGAAGTTGGTATACGAGGCAATTTTTGGCTCAGGTGAAGCGATACCCACATGAGCCTCGTATATTCTCAGACTGTTGGGCTTCTTTGGCCGAGGGTGGACATGCTGGAGAGGAAACCATAAGGGGACAGAAATCAAGGTGGAGTCTGGCACAGATGCTAAAAACAGTGGGGGGGCTGAATAATAGTGACCATAAACATTCACCTACATCTTTCTATCACTTTACAAATCAGTTCACTCTCTGTTACACAACAGGAGATAGATAAAAACACAATAAATGTACACGGTCAGAAAGAGGGCCTCTCTAATTAAAACGGTGCCAAATAACAAGCGATAAAGACAGCAAGGTGGCCTTCGATAGCCTCTTCGTGTTTTCCCTGTTCGCTCTTGAGCTAAGTACATCAAGTAGCATCGAGGCACTTTCAGACCCTCTCAAATCAGCAGCATCAAGAATCCACTATAAGAATAAAGTAACAGCTTTACATATGTGATGGAAGGCGGATGTAAAATGAAACAGTTTGTTCTCAACAGCAATATGAAAAGCTCAGATGGAAGGAAGTGGCCGCGCAGGTTAAAATGAGAGAGCACGCTGTGCAAAGTCAATAAAATGTACTTTTGCTGGCTCGGTATCAAACTTTGAAAGCTCAGATGAGGCTTTTTACAGCTAAATGTCATTATCAAAATGAAAAAGGATTTCAATAAAGAGGTTTAGCTTCCGTTTCATTTGTAGTCATTGTGCCTTTGCTATATTTGAAATTGCAACCAATAGTCATTATTCATGTGAACAAGGATATAATAAGAAGAGGAAATTAACACGTCAAAAGACAGTGAAAATGTCCTTTCAAAACATTAGACATTTAGAAAATTACACCTTACAACGTAATGCTGAGGAGGATCCCAGTGAACCCATTCATAGACGACAGCCTTTTCCTCCCTGTTTACATATTTTGCCCACGGCGAGATCCGGTACAGGCGCTCACCATCCTTGGTGTGAACTACCACCTGAGAAAAGAAGATGAATGGGTTATGTTATAGCAAGGGCACCGACAGTATGAGGCACTGAACATTTAAAAAGGCACTGCGGTCGCTGAGCATATGGTGAGAAAGAGGCAGCGCCACATTGTCTAAATGAGCACACAGGACAATGGACACCAATTAAAAAAAATATGAAAGAGAGATGAAGTATGACAGAATGCAAACAACAGTGGTGTTCTGTGAAGGTGAAAAATGCATAAAAGGTAAAGCATTCACAAATCATCACAGACTTCAAAAGGCCCTCCTCACATCCTGCATCTTTCTGTCTGTGAGTGCATGCGACTGTACAGTCAGCGTTTATTTACGCCTTCCAGCCATGAAATGCTTACATCATAAAACTGTGCTGTTACTCCCTATCCATTATACAGAGAGATGGTGCAGACTGTTCAACCAATAAACCTAACATTTTTAAAAATGTGTCTACCAGAAAGGCAGACCCCTGACAGAACGAAGTCCCTGCTCGCTGCAATGCAACACCTATAATTTCAAGAGAAAGCATCCCCCTCAGACAGCAAGTAGCTTAGTGAACAAAAAGCTCCAGTATTGACCGGAATACTTGTTGCAGTGCATCTGGTTTCAGTGGTGATTACGTTGTATTATAGTTGGTGAAAAGTGGGCTTTTAACACAGCCACTTACAGGTCCGTCTTGAGTGGATTGGAGCCAGAGAGCAATTTAGAAAATAAAAAATTGGACTAAAATGATCGTCCTTCGGGTCTCATCTGTTATGCCAGCAATTCAGAATCGGAAGGGGGTGAAATAAACATCGTTTGAAAATCTGACAAGTTACTCCATTGTCCAATAAGAGAGGGGAGAAGCAGTGTGAGAGTTGGAAAACCTCCCAAGAAATGGACGCTGTAGTGTTCCTCACAGTATGTGTTCGTCCTGTTTTGTACCCCTGCAGTAACAGGCTGCAGAACCCAGCTAAATCAGGCTACTGTTGTGAAGTAATGACCGTTCCAATGCCACCTGCCTGTGAGCCAGCAGCCAGACTCCCCGATGGGGTTTTCTTCATTGTGGGCAGGCCACCTGAGGGTTAGCTGCTTGGCTCCCCTTGTGACATGCTTCATAGTTTATAGGATTAAGAAAAGATAGTTGGATAAATGGACTGGCATTAAGCCTGGCTGTGTGGTGGTCCTTAAGAAAAATTGGCCCAGCATTAGGAACATTAAAGATAAGTTAGACTGCTGGGCAGGCTGTAGCGGTGCATGAACGGGAATAACAACCCAGAGGTGGGCAATGTGCGAGAAGTTAGGTTTGGAGAAATATGTGATCACTTAAGATAACACTTCACTTCACTTCTCTGCGGTCATGCATACTTGAAACATAAAGTGCTCATTGAATGAGCTACACCCATCAAAAGGACACTGCTTGTTTACGGAGACAAATTGGGCCCCGAACAAAGGGGATGGGAGGGCAAGTTGCTCTCCGTGAGAGTGATTGGAGCTCGGTTTGTGCATCCACGAGGGAGTGCTGTGGAACTAATTCTAAAGTGGAGCTCACAGTAGGACAGCCATTCATAGGCAGCAGGGGTGCGCAAGGAAAGGCCAGGTGCCAGCATTTCCATCTGCTTCTTATCGTCCTTAGACTGACCTCCGCTGACAATGGGAGCTGGGCAGCTTGTCCAGGGCATAGGAGTGAGCCAATGATGACCCAGTCCCAAGGAGAGTGCTGTAGCGATGCCATCCACTCCATGCCTGGCATCACATTTCTGGGCCATTCTTCATCCATGCTGAGACAATACATGAGGGGAGGTGCCTTTTTTGCATTTAACCCTGATGAATTATTTATTAGAGCTTAAAACCAATCATGTTCACCCACTGTGGGGCTCTGTTTTTGCGGCGGACAAACACAGCACGATGGCCAGAGGGATACCTGCTGCAGATGGGAGCAAAAACAAAGCCATCAGTTGAGCTCCTCAGGTGTATCCACTCTCCACTGTGCAGTCTGTGTTCACATGCTGTAATCTCCCTTCTGCACTGTGAGTATGACATGTTATTGATGGAGACCTGCCAGCTTTTCACTTGGTTCATAAGACACAACACATGACAGGGAATCTCCCACGAACATGATACTGACAACTGCCTGCGCACTCTGGCCAGATGACAAGTACGGAGGGCGTGAAAATAGGCACGAAGACGTTCTCTTCTCTACCTTGAGTCTGGTGTTATGATCCACAGCTGGAGACTGGTCATGCTTTGGTGGAAGAATCAGTTCCCACTTGCCAAATTCTTTCTTGGTGTAAGGGTGGGCGAATTTGTCCCAGCCATCTAAGAGCAAACAGACAGAATTTAAGTGAGTTCTTTTATAACACAGAGACAAATTCATTCAGTTGTATGCTGAGTCAAGATTAGGAGTTACACAGACTGAAGAATGAGTTTTTACTTCGAGTAGGAATCAGTTAAATCATTGTGATAATGTAAATGTTACCCATATATCCTCAAGTGCTATAGTGGTTGTCCAGTGGAAGTACCGATTATACATTTTCATACAAGTTTCCATTTATAGAGAAAGAAAAACATCTTTTGCTGAGCAACAATGTGACCTATGCCTGTGCTTATTAGTAATTACCACTAGGAGTCACCAAAGTTGGAAGTTTTCAGATTCAGCCACCGGAGCTTTATTATTAATTGTTAATAAAACAATTAACAGTTTCATTCTACTTTGTTACACCAGTGTGTTTCCACTTTGTCTTGTGCTAACAACGTGTGGCTCACAGTCACCGCTCCGGCTTTTTTTTCCCCTTCCTATTCCAACAACCCCCTGTGGTCACAGCACCACTTTATTTTCCTGACTTCCACAATCCATCTCTACATAACCCCCACAGAAACCTCTTACATAATTCCATCTTGTTGTATTTGTTCTCCACACCGTTCTCCTGTATCATGTGACTGTTATGACACAGAGTAAAGCAGCAGGCTCTGTCATCTAAAAGAAAAACCGATAAGAAACCACTTCGCCGCTCTTTGAATTTCGGCTCTGACGGAACAACAGAGAGGCGTCACATTCGTAATCTGCAAATACCACATTGCCAATCGTCAGTGACTGACAGAACACAAAATATTTATTATAAAGTGACCACCTTGGCCTGTCAGTTTAAGATGGTGTTTTCATTCTGTAATGCACATCTGCTTGCTATTCATGACCAAAAATAACACGGGGAAAGAAAATGAATCACAGGAGATGCTCCAGAAGTGACCCGACATGACCCCAGCACTTACAGTCTTACAGGCAGGCCAAGTCTTTTTTTTTTTTTTTTTTTCACAATTTATTTATCTCCCTTTGCTTAAAAAGCTGTGCATTATGCATCCAACCTGCACCATATTCATGAATAGGGCTGCTGGGCTGTTTCCACATTTGCTATGAAATTGAAATCAAATATTATGACTGATCCGTGTCAAAATGTAATCTCTCACAGAGTTGAATGCTGGAATTGAGCTGCTGCCCAAGGTCCTGGGAAGATAATTAAAAAGGAAGAGGAACAGGAGAAATATGGAGAGGAGAAAAGCAGAACTAACTAGCACAATAAACGAATTGACGCATTTCCAGTTTTGCACAGTGTCAATTTGAGTGTATTACTCTTAGCATTTTCAGTAATGCTATTAATCCCAATTACTGCAGGATAAAGATAAGTACAAATGGTTCTAAAACCTGCATTGTGGTACTTTTGTATCCCCCTCCAGCAATAGGACTGAGTCTATAAAAAACAGTTCATGTGTGCTTGTGATATTTGTCCTTGCCATCGATTACTTTCTTGTTTTCCTTTAAAAATACCACTTTTTTTTTTGTTTTCACCTGGATTATTAACGACTCTTCTTGGTTTTCCCACTATAAACTCTGCCATCGATCTGGTTGCTTCTCTATTCAGCTCAGGCAAACCAATCTTTGTTAGCTGGTTGATGTTAAATCCAATGTCACCAGGTCAAAGGAACAGGAACGTTGTCACCGGTGCAGGATTTGAAATAACACAAATCTACCTGCCGTCGATGGGCTTAATCAGCATTGCGTTAACTCGTTTAGCAAAACGCTTGAACATAACAAACATGCAAACACGCATAAGCTCTGAGCTGCAGGTTTCATAACATAAATGTGACTAATTTGTATTTGAAACACTGACCTTGCACTCAACAGAGTGTCTGTTTTAAACGGTTGGGCCATCAAGACCGCACAGCAACCAACATGGCTTAAATAGAACTCTACACCTTTGTTTGATTTAGTAATTGGCAATCTGCTTCTGAAAACTAACCTCATCTGTGTTTCTCTCTCCAAGCAGGAGAGGAAAACTCAGCACTTAATCTGTAAATTAGGTGTTCATAATAGGGATTCTGCTTTGGTCGATTAACACTTGTTTGGATGCTTTGGTGGAAATGTAACATGACAGGTTGTCATCACCTCGTGTAAGTAATCTCAGGGTCTCATTTAAATTTAGCTCAGTGCGAGAGTCTCTACTGTGTTGCAGCATTTCTTTTCCGTTTAATGTGCACTGTGTAAGCGTCTCTACTTGAGGCTGTGTGTTTGCACTGCTGGACAACTCGGTGTGTATTTTTACTCTTCAACATATCTGAAACTACAACTCGAAAGCTGTGTGTTTCTCGCCATAATTGAATCCACAGCCATCAGGGATTCGGAGAAGCAATGTGCCAGCACATCCAACAGCTCTGGAGCCTTGACGGCTCAGTGTCAGAACACTGAAGCTCAGGGGTCATTCAAGGTTACGGGGAGAAAGCACAAAAAACAACAAAAATAAATAAACAAGAGACTTTGTGCGCTGAAATGTGGATGAGCCAATGTAGCGAACAGTTCCAGATTTCACTTTTTGTCATGAGTGTGTGTGTTTGGGGGTAGTCAAGGCTCGCAGTCACATCAAACAGAGAGCAGTAAAACAGCAGTAAAGACTCTCACAGTAGTGGCAATGTTTACATTGTTCCACAGTCAGACAATTACTGCATTACTATTAGGGAATTTTATACCTTTACCATAAACTCTACAGAAGAGGCCTGATGCCAAGTCACACAGTCAAGGGTGAGATCGCTTAAAGACTTCACCTATACTGTTACCTTTGCTGCTGCTACTGATGCTACTAATACAAAAGACCAATACTTATCATTATCATTACCCAGAAATTTGTTTTCTATACCTGATTAATTCAATTCAGGGTGATGGGGGGCCTGGAGCCCATGGGCGAGAGGTAGGGTACAAACTGGACAGGTCACCAGTCCATCACAGGGCCACACAGAGACAAACAACCATGCACTCTCACACTCACTCCCAGGGTCAATTTAGAGACACCAATTAACCTTAGATGCGTGTTTTTGGACGATGGGTAGAAACCCGGAGGGAGAACATGCAAACTCCCCCAATCATCATCATTATAATTTACAGAAGTTTCTGGGCTCAAGTAGTAGTCCATTTGACTTCGGTCCAGTTTAAAGGGACACTATGTAATAAATTAAGTCATTTATTAGCTCAAATCAACATATTCATTCATAAGTTAGTTCTCATTGGTGTAAAATGATCTCTGTCAAAAATCTCACTTATCCTCCTGAGTGAAGAATAACTTGTCTGTATCTACATAGAGCAGGTAAGCTCTATGGAGGCTGCCATGTCCTTCCGCTCTATGAAAAATGACGAAGTGCCGAGAGGGGCATAAAGCACTACGAATCGCGATTTCCCCACCAGGCCTACAAGCAGAAATGACGTCATTGTGACGTCATTTCCGCCAAATGGCTTATTACAGCCGCTAATGCTAAATAGATTTTATTCCTTGGCACATATGTCTTTGTGTTCATTAGCTTTCTTTTTGTAAGTGCATCATCTTCTTCTTTTTATTATTATTCCTATGCTCCCCCTGGATATCTTCTTTTTGGCGTTATGCTCACATTTGTAAACTGTTATTTTGTTGATTTACTAATAAAGTTTAAAAAAAAAAAAAAAAAAAATGCTAAATAGATTTTATCTCGTAAATGATCCCACTAATAATGCATTGATTGTTACCAAACTTCTGCCGTAGTACACATAGGCTCTTAGCTCACAAAACGAGGCATTAGAAAGTTTGTAAGTTTACCGGGAGTTTATTTACCGCTGCTAATGCTCCTATTGCTAACACAGGCTAATGCTAACGCTGCGTCAACGTCACTTCCGGTAACTCCCGGAATATGACTAATTGCATTGCTTGCACACCAAAGGAGATGTTATGTTATCTGACATGTTATCTGTCATCTGTATTCATAGTGTTGTTGTATGTGTGTTATATAATCCTTTGTACTGTGTGTCTTGATTTCTTTTTGTTTGTATGGACCTTGAGTCTGAAGCTATAGCTTCTTGAATCTTGACACATTCCGCTTGCTGTAGTTCAAGAAGTTGCAGCGCACATTTGAAAACGTGAGGCGCTAGAGAGCAAATTCATTCAACTTTGCAAAATAAAATTGCACCACTAGATGGGGGAAGAAATTACATAGTGTCCCTTTAATAATGATAAAAATAAAAGAATTATCAGCATTTTCATATAAACAGTCAACAAAAGTATTATCCATAAGTCTATTAATCTGAACTTATTTAAAAGAAAAAAAAAAAAAAAAAGAAAAAAGGATCAGAGGTAGCACTCCCTCAACTACTGTACAAGTGATGATGAAATAACCAGCTACTAAAATATTAACAAACTTATTTTTCACATCCTACTTCTATTTCCAAATTGCTTGATCAAACGAGATGGTACCACAGTATGCTGGGCTTGTTATTCTTTAAAAAAAAAAAAAAAAAAAAAAAAAATGTATTTCTCATTCAATGCACCATGGAGACATTCTGCCTGTCGGCATTGAAATCTCTCGCTCCAAACATCGTAGGAAACTTTACATTTAAACGTGATATTTGAGTGACTTTTCAGAATTCACATTGATTAGTTCAAGCTCATTGCTACAGTATAATTGCAGAACGTTTTTTTCAGTCTGTTGCCTGCTTATCTAAAACACAATAAGGACATCTGCAAATGCCAAAGACAATTATATTTCCAAACACACTCTTTTGAATGAATGAACAGCTGGCAAAAAAACCCCAGAATAACCATGAAGTTACAGCTAGAACTTTCAGCTTTAATTTCATATTTTCACACCAAATTGAGTCAGTTTGGTGAGAATTGTTGCACCTTTAAAACACAGAACAAACAAATGCAGATAATACAGTCAAGTGATAACATGGTGTCATGTTGTCTGCCCCCGACAACTCATGCTACTTACTGAAGTCACCAGTGAGGAAAAGGGCCTCAGCAGCTGGCGCCCACTCTTTAAAGAACAGGCTGTTGTCAGGCCGACGATGCACACCAAAGTCTCTGTAGCTGCGAGTGAACTGGTCAAAGCCTCCCTCTGCCTCCTCCAGCTGGAAGAGTTTTTCCTGTAGCATATCATACCTTCAAAACACAGAGAATGGAAAAAAAAATAAAAAAAATGCATGAATGGAAAATGCTGCATCGGATACACAATCTGTTGAATATTTCGACAGTCTAGAATTATTCACTTAAGATGGGCTGATTTGTTATTTTGCATTTCAGTGATTGGTGGTAATTTTTTCACAAGCCCCGTTTTCTATTTCAGGCCACGTTTTCTTCCATTTTTCAGCATTTGATAACATATAGCGACTCCAGGGTGGATTCTTTATGAACTGACGTTAAAAGTTGATTTTGAGGTTTTTTTGTTTTTGTTCCTGTTCCTTTCGCGTCATGGAGTGCTGTTCACATAAGAAAATACGGCCCACGTCATGTTGATTCGCAGATCCTGATGACATGAAAGCACACAAAATATCGTTAAACAAAGAATTAGATGTCCGTCAAAGTGGAAGAAGAAATCGCTAATAATGCTAGCAGCTCCATATTATCAGTGAAAGCATCTCACGGACTGTGAACCAACAGCGTTTTCATAATTTACAAACTCATAACAACAGCGGTCACATCAGAAAGTCACTTCAGTGACAGCAAAAATAGATTTCCATAGCAATTCATTATTTCTCTGTGTTTAACTAAAATTGACAGAAGAATGTTTTAACCTCCAAACGAAACTTTTTCCTGGTACTGATGATGAAGAAAGTTTCCCTAAAGATGAAGTACTCCACCCGTTGTTCCTTTACTCGTCGCTGTTAAGTGAACGATATAATAAGAAAAGTTTTGAGGCTTTCAATTGCATGCATGAAAAGCATCTCTAAAATGTGCACATGCAACACACATTGCCTCAACTTAACGTTTCCATGCCAACGTTATCCATTTGACTTTTAACCTCAGGATGCAAAGGTGCTTCATTGCCTCGAGAATGTGTGACTACAGGCGTTTCCTAAAAGATAAAACATCTGTCCATTACCTTCAACTGCAAAGGACAGACCAACTTACTTTACAATTTATCTCACTTTAGTTCCTGCAGCCAAGCTGGTGTCATATCAGATTCTCAGAGTACAGAGAGCATTTCTCAGCCAGCAGAGTTAAGTGCACTCCCTCCCCTATAGCCCTGAAGCAAAGCTCAGACTTGCCTATGAATGCCCTGGGGTTAGTGATGATGGGCTGAAGTAACAGAGCAATTTCTCAGCAGCTGCTCCCTGTGATGAGCATGTTGGATACAGGCAGTCGTTGCCAAATGGAACCCTTTAAAGTCCAACCAATGCTGCCGCATGCTTCCTTTGCCACTATGTCACCATTTCAAGAATATGCTGAAAGGAGGGACAAAGGGAGCATTCATATAGTGGCAGACCGCCAATGTACCAGTATTCATACCAGGGAAAGTCAAGACTGATTATAAATTAGTTGCAGTGGGTTGGACTAGAGGGACAGGGAGCCAGACACTAAAGGTGGCATCAGAACACACACAATCACAAATGCCATCCTTTCCTCCATCCTGGTGCCGATATTACATGTCGAAATATTACGACACGTCACCAAGTTACAATTTCTACATTTTACTACAGTATTTAGCATGCTTCCATACACGGTCTCCACAGGCAACATTTGGCAGTAAAACATCCTCCCACAAAGCTGCAAAGAGCAGAGCCTTGGACTATCTCATCACATATGCTGTCCCTGAATTCATAAGTCAGGCACGTCAGTATAAAAACAGCAGAACTGGAGTTCTGCTCATAAGTACCGTCCTCCTCGCCGTGTCCCCCAAAAATCATCTTCTTTTTTTTTTTGTAAAGAAAAAACACATTTCTTGGTAGGTTTAGTTTCAGTGAAATTACACATTACGTTATCTAGTTCATTTCTTTGGGAAGTAAAAAATAAAGGTTATTAAAAGCATAAAAATATACGAGGCATTTGAGATGTCCTACTGCCATCAATTTGTTCAAGCAGAAATATCTGGGAAGATCTCACTAAACTGTTAGAAATCGGAAAGGCAATTTAAAATAAAACTTAGCGAGCGAATAAATGAAGCAACTTTCCTAAAAGATACCAGCAAACTTCAACCGATCACATGAACCAAGCTGAAAACACAGCAGGGTCGGTGAGTAGGATCTGCCATAATTGATTGTGCTCAGACAGAAAATCCACCCACAGCTCGCCGTATTATACCCCGATTGATCTGAACTTTGCCGTTTCAGCCACAAACTAACGGATTGGAGACAAGACAAATTACCACGTTGTCATGATTGTTTGAATCTCAAAAGAATAAAGCTTCTTTGCTATTTAAGAAGTCAGTGGTTCCATGTTTCTCACCTGATCAGGGAAAACGCTGCTCAGGATCGGATATTTTTTCAGGTTGGTACTTGGGGTTATGCTGTGAACATTTCATCTGGATTTTGTCAGATGCAGGCAGATAAATAAATAAATGAATGTAAGAGAAAATAAAGCAAACATTTTTTGTTGCTAAAGACTCCATAAGTCTGCTGAAGACACGAAAGAAAGCCAGGCAAACTTTGTCGGTTACACATGCGGCTTCAAGGCAACGGGTAGACCGCTCCGGAAGGACAGCGTTATATTTTCAAAACCAGAAACAAAAGGTTTTCATAGAGGACACCACAGGTAACACACTAGAGCAACGCGATCTCAGTTCAAAAGAGATTAAAGAGACAAAAAAAAAAAAAAAAACACAAAAGCGAACCTAACTTTAGGCAGGGTTCTGTCTCTGCTAAACCACAGCAATGCAGTACTTACCTTGTGAAGCCCTCACATTTTAGAAGAGTTTATTCAGAAATATTATTATTTATGTATAACTAGACTTCCCAAAAAGAGCATTAAACATCTGCAGCTCATCCAGAACGCTGCTGCTAGAGTTTTAACCCGGACTAAGAGACCTGAACACATCACACCAGTTTTAAAATCTTTACACTGGCTTCCAGTCAGTCACAGAATAGATTTTAAAAGCATGCTGATGGCTTACAAATCCCAAAACGGTTTAGGCCCAAAAATACATCGGTGATATGTTAAGAGAATATAAACCCAGCAGAGCTCTTAGATCCAAGGACTCAGGTCAGCTGGTCCAGTCCAGAGTCCAGACTAAACATGGAGAAGCAGCATTTAGCTGTTATGCTGCAAACAAGTGGAACAAACTGCCACTGGAGATTAAACTTTCACCAAATGGAGACATTTTTAAATCCAGGTTAAAAACATTTCTGTTCTCATGTCTCTATGCATGAAATCTGCACGGTATCTTTGAGCTAATTTAGACTGTTGCTTGTTTTTAATCATTTTAATGATTTTATTTGTTTCTCTTTATATTCTTTTATGCATTTTTAATGCTTCTTCCACTCCCTGCTGCAATGCTTTTATTTTATGTAAAGCACTTTGAGTTGTTTTGTAACTTAAATGTGAACTATAATTCAGAAAACTCCCCCACTTCATACTACAGGACACAGAACAACGGAGCTCTGGCTACAACACAGACGGAGAAAGAACGTATATATATTAATATATATATAAAAATATTCACTCACACAGCAGTTATAGGGTTAAAGGTAAAATTAGTTAAAAAGAATCTAAAATATATGCAAATATTTTGTGGGCAAGTATCCACTTAAATGCATTTAACTAGTTATTAACATTAACTAGTCAACTCTAGAAAAACCAAAGCTGTTCGGGACGGAAAATATGAGGGAAAAATATTCAATGAAGGGAACAGAATGAAATAAAATACAATTCTGTGAAAATAAAACATTAAAAACAGACTCTTCAGTTTTTATTTCAATGACCTTTGTCAGCTTATGCAAATGAGTGTTTATTCATTACGATAATGGCATAATTTTCATTTAGTTGAACATTTTCCTGTTTTTTTTTTTTTAAATTCCAACAAAACAAATTGATAAAAGTCTTAAAAAGAAAAGTTATCATTGGATGTGATTCATGTAGAATCCAGCCTGCAGGAAGCGGTTTATTCAAGTCAAAAAATTATTATTTTTTTTTAATAAAAAGGAAAAAGAGTTTTATTATTATTATTCTTCAAAAAAAAAAAAAAAAAGAACTTCCCATAAAGATTGTTCAGTCGCTCAATGATTTAAATTATTATACTAATGCAGACACTTACAGTGCAGAAGTGGCTGTAACTATTATTCATTTAATGCACATATTTTATAGCTGTGAATTTGTTTTTTTGTCTAAATGTCTCATTTAGAAGAAGAGGCCAAAAAAAAAAAAAAAAAAAAAAAAAAAAAAAAAAACAAAGGATATTCCAAAAAAGGGTCCAAGAAAGCAAACAAAGAAAAAGTCGATTTGTTGCCGAAAGCTCTACTAAAAAAAAAAAAAAAAAGTTAAGGTTCAGCAGGTAGTAAAGGTGGTTCAATAATGAGCTTATCAATGAGAAAACTGAGGCTCAGAGGGGGCTAAGAAACAACAGGAGAAACTTGACTTCAGCACTGAAGCACAGTGAGACGCAGAGGAGGATCGATCATCTCCGGAGGCAGCAGATGTCCCCTCCCCAGGGCCACCAAACAACAACTGCTGCAGAAGACTGAAGAGGAGTGGGCAAAAAAAAACCCCAAAAAAAACAAAAAAAAAAAAACACAGCCAGCTGACACGCAGGTCAGACATCTGAAGCCAAAAAGTCAAGCTCTTACAATTCCTGGCATCAGACGTGAAAGACAGCTAGTGCACGCTGTACCATTTGTGGCAGGACAATCCCTCTCTGTGGATTTGGTGTCACTTACATTGTGTCAGAAGCTGGCCTGTGTTCATGCGTTCACTCCGGTACAAAGTGCAACTGCTCCTTCCAGTTTTTCAGAGTATGACGAGAATATTACCCGACTTCAACCAACTTTAAATCGACTAAACAAGACAAAGGCGCATGCACCATATATACGTTCATCTTCTCATTGCAGCACAGGCAAAGTAGTGCTTTGAGCTAAACATTTACGTCACTGTGGTAACAAAACTACAAGGCTAAAATGCTGATACGATCTTAACCCAGCAGGCTGAGTAACCATCAACATGAGAGCACATCATGTGTAATTTATGTTGTTATCGAGCAAACATCGATACTCTCTTTTTACTGTTTTTTGGTTGATTCAGCAAACCTAGGGCCACAAACAGCTCAAACTCTTACAGCTTTTTTTTTCCATTTTATCAACTGTAATGACAATAACTAACATCTAAAATATCCTGGTTTCCTCAGGTCAGCAGCACAAATATAGTGCACCTAATACAGGCTGATATATTTCAGGCACTTCACCAGCTAGTTTCACTAACTTTAGCAGAAAAAAAAGGATTTCCAGTGGGTTTGTCTAATCCTGATTATGTGTAAAATACACATAGTTTGGTGCCTTTATTTGAAGCCGTTTACTTTTCAAACAATGATTTGGTTCATCAAAAATAATTCTGTTTAAAAAGGTAAATGCCCTGATTGAAAAAGGGAAAGATGGAGAGAGAAAAGAAACTATTTTCTAATGCGAAGACCCACCATTTAAAGCCGTGACTGTAGGTGGTGAACCATCAGATCAGATGAGGGGATCTGTCAGTTCCTGCATCAGACCTGGTAAAAATGGGGAGACTTACCCTCATCTATTCTCAATTCATTTGCATTGTGTTCTTATTCAAATTCTTTAGTATTTCACCTTTTGAGAAACAGCGTTGCATTGTGTTTTCCTAACTAAACCACCATCGTGATCTTTACAAAATACTATTATAAACTACTTTTGGAAACGGTCTCCACAGAACAGCTGAACTCTAACGTGTTCATGTGCTCACTGTTAGAAAACCTAAATTTAGAAGGAGTGATCAGGTCTGCTGCGATGCATGCGAGTGATGGTGACAGCTGAAGCCTGTGTGGAGTCAAGTCATCTTAAATCACTTCAACAAATGCATAGAAGGGCTTTTTAGCTCAGATCAGGGCTTCACGTGCAGACCAGCAGAGATGGGACTTTCAAATAACGTCATCAATGTCCCATCAATGTAATGGGACGGAGGGAGTAACCGAGCCTTTGCAGGGATGTTGATTGATGAAAGCTAAATTTCACTGCGAAACTAAATAACTTTGCAGAGCCTCAAGCAACGAGACGGGAAGATAAATGGAAGATAAAACCATCATAATACAAAAAAAAAGTACTGCCAGAAAATTGCTGCACTCAGTCAAACAACTCGTATTAATATTGAATGTGCATCTTTTTTCTCTTCGATTCCTTTTTCCGGTTTCAGCTGATTACTTTGCAGTCTGACTACATCCATCCGTAGTCGTCACCTCAAAGGGAATAATCAGTTTTGCTTTAAATATATTGCATCACCATCACAAGCAGAAGACCATGACTTATTGCTTCATTTTTACTTTGAAATAAGTAGCGATGATCTATTCAAATCTTTGCAAAAACTTTGCCTTGATAAACAGTAGTCCCAATGCTGCCTTCTTTGATTTGGTCCAATTTAGGATGTACGTGTTGCCCTGAGCTTTAATATCCTAGCAGCACTTCCTGCAGACTTGCGCAACAGGAAAGGCAAATAATGAAGCGTGTCAACAGGGCGCTGCTCATGCGGCTGCCATCTGCATGCAGCATCAACGGCTATTTTCGCAATTATTCTGAAACTAGCATCCTGATGAAACAAAAGCCGCCTCCCACCACTGAAACTGTTAGTAAATTAGAATGGGAGACTCAAAGGATCCGTGGGAATCTTTTCAGCTGTCAGCGCACGGTGGCTGTATTTGGTGTGAACCAAAGTTCAACAGACCCGAGACACGGCACAGTGGTGAAATCTAAAGAATCAATCTTTGTGGTCATAGGTCTTTTTCTGATAAGCCAGCTAAATTCTTAGCAGTGGAACACAGCACGACACCACAGTCTGATTTCTGCCCGCGCTGATGTTATGGTGTTTGGACTCCAATCTGAGAACACCGGGAGCTTATCAAGAATTAACCTTCACACAGCAGTGACCCCCATATGTAAAATAATTTATGTGCAACTTTCATCATTGGGGACAGGTGTTTGAGACATGTCTCGGGTGCGGCGAAGCCTAAAAATCCCAAGCTGTGTCTGAGATGGAACTGACACGCTTATCTCGCCGAGAGCCTGAAGCCCTGCTCACTTGCTTCAGATACGAAGCAGGTGGTCCCTTACCTGCCAAATAAAAAAAACAAGAATTGACGTCGTAATGAAAATGGATAAATCTATATGGCCCCTGAGTAGAATTCTAAAGCCTTGTACTGCAGAGGCCCCGAAAGTGAACGGGCGTCACTCCGGATCATTATGAACGTCAACCAGTGAGTGGAAACCACAACAAAAGGAAAGAAAAGAAACCGAGCAGGTAAGGCTATCTGACGTGAAGTGGGGAATTGAGTGGGAATTTTTTCTTTCTGTGACACTGCAGTGCATCGACATATAGTCTTGATTTGCTCATAGAGATTACCTTAGACACGGGGTCAGGGCATCCAGGGACAGCCCTTTTTTTATTTTTAATAAATATCAGCAGACCTGTTAACCATTTAAAACTCAGATTTGTTTCAATGGTCACAATAAGGCAATACTCACTCTTTCATTTCCTGCAAACAATAGCTGAATCACTGACTTTCCTCAGGTGATGCAAAAAGATCAGTTAGACAAACTGATCTATGTACTTCAGTACGGTGACATGACTGTGTTAAATCTCTGATAGTATTTTTGCATTGTTTACATATATGAATATATCTTAATAACAGCTTGTATACATGTTTGATGAGCTGAATGTCACATAAAAAAGGAACCAGGATGGTTTGACAAAACGTATGAAATGCAGAAATAAGCGTCAGTCACTGAAAGAAGTCCGTTTTTGGTCAGAAGTCAGAGCGTTAAGGTTGGTAGCAGCACTGACGTCTCACAGCAAACAGATCAACAGTTTGAATCTTGGTTGGAGCCTTTCTGTGTGGATTTTTCACATTCTCCCCGTGCACGCGTAGGTTCTCTCTGGCTTCCTCCCACTGCCCAAAAACATGCACGTTAAGTTAATCAGAGGTTCTAAATTGACCCCAGGAGTGAAAGTGAGTGAATGGTTTATCTGGTTTTTCCTCAGTTTTGGCCTTCTGACAGGCTGGTGACCCATCCAGGGTGTACCCTGCATCCCGCACGCCTAAAAACCCGAACAGGATAAAGCAGGTGTGGAAAGTGAACGAATGACTTGCTAATTACCAGAAAAAAAAAAACATAAGACGCATTGTGCAAATGCAGGGTGGTCTTCTAATAAAATTCAGGATTCCTCTTTTGTGTAGTATAAGAAACTATCAATATTTTTGACAAATGTATAAAAAAGATCAGTCTGTGATGGACATTCTGCCAGACAGTGGTATCATGTATGATCAGCATCTTATTCCAACAAAAATGATCAACCAACGACCCATTTGTGTGTTTGTGTGCATTTTCTTTTCCATTGTAGGTGTAAACCGTGTAAATGATACAAATTTATTGTACCTCAACAGAAGTTCCAAGTGAGCCGGGCCTTTACTCTAAGCTGGCATGGAAACACTACAGACAGCTGATGTGTGAGGGAGACTCATCACCTGCAGGCTCAAACAACTCTGCACAGCAGTGCACACACACACACACACACTGACACACACACACACACACACAATGACACCCTGCCTGGTTCCATGAAGCTGTTCGAATGTCCAGCAGGCAGTTTACAACATAAATCATAGATATCGCATTTGTTCACACATTCCCTCCATCAGTTTTCTACACCCTTTTAATCCAGTTCAGGGTCACGAGGAGGCTGGAGCCAATCCCAGCTGCAATCAGGCAAAAGGCAGAGTAGACCCGGGACAGGTCGCCAGTCCATCGCAGTGACTCAGGAAAAAAGGAGTCAAACAACCATGCGCACTGACTCACTCTTAGGTCAACTGGTCATTCCAAATGGACCCTAACACGCATGTTTTTGGATGGTGGGAAGAAGCCAGAGTATCTGGGCAGAAGTCCACACAAACATAATCATTAAATCAGGGAAACTTTGCATCTGTCATTCTTGTTTTTAGCCTGCAGAGCTTCCGATTATAAGCTGTAGAAAAGGTCAGGTAATGAGGTGGAGCAGACACTACATAAAAGGAAAATGCTATCTGAGTAATCATGTTATCTAATTAATTATTTGTAATGCTTAATAATTATTTGATAATTAATAGATGAGCATGTTCATTAACAGCTAGTATTGATTTACAGATTGACTGGTATCTCTGTTGACTAGAGCTGAGCTCTGTTGCACTCACTCGCTATGAGCACTCCTAAAAGATATTAAAAGCCTGTCACAAAGTAATTCACAGCAATAAGTACCCCCTGTACTCCTCGCTTGTAAGTCGCTATGGGTAAAAGCATCTGATAAATCAGTGTAATGCAATAAAAGCACAAAGCGGAATTGTGCGTCACCACAGTTTCACATGTGACGACAAAGAGCTAATCCCGTCCACAGTGAGGGGAATACGGTCTTTAATGGAAGCCAAAGCAACCAAAGCAGAGTCCAACTGGGCTTCAATGGAGTATCAGCACATCTGTTATCAGCTCACTCATTCAGCTTCACATTGAATTGCGCTGGTGCACTCGGTGGTAATTCCTGTCACTCGTTTCCCCGTTTAACTTTTCTCTGGTTATGCACACACCAAAGTCACAAAAGAAATGTGGTTAGATTTAAGGATAACCACATGGTTTTGGATTTGATACACGACTTACATAGCCTGGAAGCAATTTTGTCTCATACAACGGTGAAGACGTGGTCCATCTCTCTGTGCCTTTGGCTGGCCTGAGCTCATTGCCTTCACTGGATGGGTTGGTTGACTGGTGAGAGTTCAGGTAAGCCAATCACCGGCAGAGTAGTGCACGCAACCTGCAGCTTACCTGCCCTATGTAACTGCCACAAACGATAGACTAAAACACTGCTTTCTGAGTATATTCTGAGTTTAAAGAATAAAGTGGAAAGATGAAGCATAATATCCACCAAAAAATAAATAAATCAGTTTACATGAAAACCTGCTGGCTCAGACTTGCAAGGCGAGAGAACAGCTGTGCCTGGATGGAGCAAGGACCAGAATAAAGGAATAAAGACAAGTATCTATTCATCTAAAGACTGGTTCACTCAAAATGCATCATCATGCCGTTTTCTCACCCTCTAGTCTCTTAGACAGAAATGATTGCCCCTTTTTTGTGGCTCACATTAATTTCATCATGAAGTTTAGTCCCTTATATCATGACACTGAAGTGGAAATGCACAAATACTACTTGCCCATTTTTAAGGTTTATATTCAGAGATGTCTTACATGTCACTGTCAGACTATATCATTTGGTGGGTATGAAAAAAGGAAAAATACAAGCTGAAAACCTGCAGTGTGTGTACACAAATATCTGGCCTGAAAGAAATGTTCAACTTACTCATCAGATTCATTGGATGGTCTCTACGCCGCCTACAAAGAGATGCAGTTACTGAATGCAGATCTCAATCATACAATTATATGAAAGAAAGTATGATCACATAAAAATAGATATTACATTCAGTCCACTTTGAAAGAATCCAATTATTCCATTATACTCTTTTCTTTCTAAAGTTTCTGTCAGTATATAATAACAACATAATCTAGTCTATATCAGATCATGAAAAAGCCAAGCACGACCTCAGATTAACAACAACAGCGCAGGTCATTTTCACTGAGCAGAAGCCTTAAAGGCATCAGCAATCTGTCGCACTGTTTTCACAGAAAAATGGGATGTTTGCACTCTTGCCACAGCATTTCAGTCTGGTTATTAACTGGACTTTGACTGGACCATTGCAACACCTTGGTCCTTTTCTCTTTTGAGAGATTCTGTTGTAGATTTGCTGCCGAGCTTGGGCTCATTGACCTGTTGCATGACCCAATTTCAGCCGAGCTCTATCTGTCAGACAGATGGCCTCACATTTGACTCTAGAATACTTTGGTATTCCAGAGGAGCCTGAGTCCTGTGGCTGCAAAACAAGCCCAAATCATCAGCCCTCCACTACAGAGCTTGACAGTTATTATGAGGCGTTTGTGCTGATAGTGCTGAGCATTATGATCAAACATCTCTTCTCTGGTGTACTCGATCCAAAGGACATTACCTGTAATATCATATTCTTTCTCAGGGATTAGAGGCTTTCTCCTGCAACCCTTCCAAACAAGCCATACTTGTTCAGTATTTTTCTAATTGTACTGTCATGAACATTAACCTTTAACATGCTAACTGAGGCCTGTGGAGTCTGAGATGTAGCATTTGGGTTTTTGACCTTGGGGTGACCTTACTGGGACGTCCACTCCTGGGAAGATTGACAGCTGTCCTGAATGTTTTCAGCTTGTGAATAATCTTTCTCTCTGTAGAACGATGGACTCCAAATAGTTAGTCTATCCTCATTGTCAGTGTGTTAACACACACCTGAATTCTCCAAACCAGCAAGCTGCCAAAACATCTCCTAATACAGAAGTGCTGACTCTTGCTGATGACCAGTTAATCAGGTGCATTTAATCAGCAGCATCTTCCACTTCCCTCTTAATTCCTGTGGCAGCATTAATGATGTGCGTGTGTTTTCCACACACCGCCTAGGCTTTGCTTTGGTGTGATAAATAATGACCGCCTGAGCCGTCATGCGCTCTTGCTCATCTGAGGTTGCATCCAACTCATTCTAAGACCTATGGAGGACAAATTTGTTTTCATTATACTCCTGATACGTGAAACCTTAGAACTGAAACAGGTGTTCCCCTTCTTCTTCCTCACAGGACTAGGAATTTGCTCTAAGGTTTCGTGTTGGCTGAAGGAGTGAAACAAATAGTGCAACACATTCTGCACACTGCACATGGGTTAATGGCTTTGCAGAGACCAACCACGAGCAGCTGTTGCAGCACGTGCTACCAGCTAGAAGATGGACATTTTAGACACTGTAGCCTCCAACAAATATTATAATGAGAAGCTGAGAAGCACGGCAAGACCTAAAGACTGCAAAGAGTGTCAGTGATGCTCGACCCGCAGCCTGAAACACCACCATGGTGAAGTTGGTTTGATATTCGACAGATATTCACAATAAGGAAATAAGGTGTCTTTTTTTTCCAATACCTCCCAAGCCATGTGACCTAGTGACTCCAAACCAATGCAGAATAGTTCTCCTGTGTAGTACCAACCACACACACCTTTTTTAAAGCCAATTGTATGCACAGTCTATTTTATGTGTTTGTTTTTTAAGGAAAAGCCATTATTTCCTATTTGATATGTCTATTTATTGCTGAGATGACGACACAGTTCCTATTTGGTGGCTTCACCGCCATATTTTATAGCCTCTCACCGGCAAATAAACTTGGTATTGAACTATCTGACAAATAACTGTTGTGTGGCTTGGTCTAGAGATCATCTTGAGTGTAAGGTTTTGTTTTTTTATTACAGGAAGATCTGAAACAAAAATATAATTAACAAAACAAAGTTCGTTTAAAGAAATTAATATAAAATAGAGTGTGCATTCAATTGGTGTACAAAAAGGTGTGTGTGTGGTTGGTACTACATAGGGGAACTATTCTGCATTGGTTTGGTCACTAGGTCACAAGGCTTGGGAGGTATTGGAAAAAAAAGACACCTTATTTCCTTATTGTGAATATCTGTCGAATATCCGAATATCCAATATCAAACCAACTTCAACACGGTTGAAAACACCACGGCATCAGTCACAGAGCCTTGTGGTCAGACGCGTCAGCTGACGACACAACGTGCGTATCAGCTGACTGAAGCACGCACGTGTTTCCACCCGCAGAAAGTTGAGACCACTCGCGTTCATCAACAAAAGTCCCTGGCAGCGATTCAGTCATTTGATGCGTCTCATCATCTAAACGCAGGTTGGGTAAGGGGGAGTGTTGCAAGCCATCTTAGCCACTGTGCGTGCGTGCGTGCGTGCGTGGGGGGAATGGCAGCTCTGCACGGCGTCCCCTCATTCAACTCCCATGTCAACACGGGAGGCGACCCTGAGGTGTTGCAATGGCCTCTGTTTGTGTTGTGTGGTTAGTTGTGTGGTTTCTTTAATTCAAGACTGCCTGCGTTAGCCGGGCTCGTTCCTCCCTTCACGCGCGTGTGTGTTTAGTGACAACAAGCTTGTAGAGAAGCTGCAGTGTGAGACGGGTTTTTGTTGTTTTCAGTTACCTCCTCTTGAAGTCCTTCTCGTACTGTTTAAGTTTAGGATCCATTTGGAGAAGGCAGTTGAACTCAGGGATGACAACACGGTCCTCTTGGTCAGCCATGGTTTCTTCAGACGAAACCAATCGAGCACCGACGGGCTGCTGCCAGAGAAGTGAGCGGAGGACAGGAGGACAGGCCCGGGCTGTGTTCGGGGTATTTGTATCCGGAGACAACAACGAATGAGGGCGCTCCTCCGCCAGGCCCGCCCCGCGCGACCGGACACGTGAAAGCTGAATCCTGTGATACACTGCGACTTTAAGGTGACAACAAAACAAGCGTCTGCCGGATCGGATGAAGATGAATCGATGTGTGCGTAGATGTGCAGCTTTGTAGACTGAGAGTCTGCTTGATATGTTTATTTTATTATTTTATTTATTTATCGAGGCTTCTAAATGATTCAATCCGTGAAAGATAAGCAACGCAATAAGCTGCAGACATATGATATGTGCACTCGGGAATTTGGACATATAAACATGGCATTTTTAAGACTGTCATCGTGGTGGATGTTTCCTGTTTTAGTGACCTTATCTTAGCTACACTGCAAAGTCAAATAGATATGAGTCCTTTTGAATAACAGGCCACTGTGCCATGAATAGGTTTTTGTGCAGGCTTTCATACTCCCATGAATACTGGCCTTAATGATCTTGATTAAGCCTTTTTAGCTTCCCAAAGATACAGACCAATGCAAGGTGAAGATTCTCGTTGACCCACGCTTTATGACGCACTATCTTGACAATTATTTGTGGGTGAACTGCCATTACAATATAACCACGTGCAAATAAACACAGCAAAAACCTGCAATAAATGGTAGGCTGTTGCCCCTTTTCACTGCAGACATTTTCCTCTGAATTAGAAGGACACCTACAAGTGTATTATTTAATGTATACACCCCCCATATATGTATGTAGGCATGTCAGATATTCCAAATCCCCTGTGAATTCTTTGATTCTGACATTCAAATGAACACTTTTTTTGTTCTGGGAGATTATAAGAATGAATTGATGAGTAACAATTGACCTAATTTGCATATTAGAAATACAAGCTCAGAAAAATCCGTGATGAAAACAATCGTCCTATTGTAAGTAATGAACTGAGGAAGTTTAATCAGTTGGACAATCATTTCTTTACTGTGTTCATCCACTTCTCTACCGAGGACTTACCCTTTTCATTTTGGACCGCCTTTAACGTAGATCTCAGCTTTGCATGACCCTCTAGGCTAAATCTAATGAAATCACTGAGCTGACTGCAACTTCATGCTCTCAAGAGAACAACCCCTTTTTGTTTAAACAGTCTTGACAGTTCATCTTTGGCTTCCCTCTGGGCACTTTAAGCCTGTCTGCTGTTTGTTGTTTGCTCTGTCCAAATCTTTCATATTGGGAGGTGTAATGAAGACAGGACCAGAGAAAGGACCAAAGAAAACACACTTTGGAGGACCTTTGAAAATAAATGAATGCAAATGCCATGTGAAATCTTTTTTTTTGGGGGGGGGGGGAAACTTGGTGAAAAAATACTGATATAAGCTGTCTACCATTTCATTTTTTTTGTTACAATTGGCTGCATTAGCAGTGATACACGTCATGGAAAGACATGTCATTGATTTGAGCAAAGTTTACATCTGACAAAGTTTGTTTAGTGTCAAGGCCTGCTGTCGTCTAACTGGATGAGGCTCGCTCAGTACGAGTGTTAGTGGCCGTGTGCGGCGGTGGCTGAGGACATTTTCTGCTAATCTGTTCCATTGTGAGGCCGCAAATGTGGGTTTTTCTGAAAAGATGCAACATCCTCTTCACCAGCGCCTCCTCCTTTCCATTTAATAAGCCTATCTTTCCAAAACTGAATGCTCAGACTCTTTTGATCTTATTGTTTATTGCCTCAGTAAGTTTCAGCACAGACAACTTCACTGAAGTGGCAGGACTATGTTATTGAATTCGAGACGGATAACCTTGTGATAATTTAGATGAAATCCCTCTTCGAAGAGGCTGATAAATATGCATGTTGACTGAAGACACAGAGCAGCTCTTGAGAGTGTTGTCCTTGTCACAAAATAAAACCGGCCCAGATAAAGGTCACAAAGTGAGTGTCATTCTAAAGAGCCATCTGTTGGTAATAGATGGAACAAGGGTGTTGCTGTCCACCACAGAAGGTTATGCCAATAAATGTTGTCTCTTTGATTCACAGCTAAATAACAAATGTTTACAAGTATGTGTAGAAAGACAGAAACCAGGGACAACAACAGACAAAATATTATATATTAGCAGTTATCGATCTTAACTTCACAAGCTGCTTTCATCGAAGCAGAGTTTTTTCTTTGAGTTGTAGTGAATAGAAGAGATGTTTTCTACACATATTGATGTCCACAGTTCTTAAAGGAATTTCTGTTTCACAAGACAAAATGTTAGAATTACATCTGGCCTCATGTCCAAAGTGTGGTGAGAAGGTTCAGAAATGTGAAATAGTAACATTTTTCACTCTTTCTTGTTTTGTATAGGGCAGCATTCATGCGATAGGATACACACTTTTTATTCTTGGATTGATTAATATATAAGCCATGTGGTTTTTTTTTAGCCTTTTTTTTTTTAAACCCAACCCTGACCCTCACGACAAAGTCAAAAAGTCATAAGTTGTTGTATAATATTGAGTCAGAAGTGACAATGGCATAACATCCCCCCACTTCCTCATAAAATTGACCTGTAATTATTCATAAAAGTATTTGAAACAGCTGCATAATTTCACATTTTTGGCAATTACACATAACACAAAACCCTAGTATCTTGCAAATATGCACAGGAAAATAACATTCTTAAGTCTTAAAAACGCAGTACCATAATGTTTATGCAGGAATGACAGCTTTGCACAATGCAAAACACGGGCATGTTAAGATACTATCTTATATGTTGTTTGATCTTATCCTTAAAACAACCAAAAACGGCAAACTCTGAAGTACCTCCCCAACAAGTGGCAGGAGGGAAATATGACTCACATGAGAATTTCCACATCACAGCAGATGTCATTCTCAAAAGAAGCCACAAAGCATTAACAAGCAGACAGAAGACAGGGTTAATAAGTTCATTATAGGGCTGAAAAGCTCTCAAACAAGAGAGATACTAATAATAATTGTTATAATGAAAAAATAGGCTGAAATGAATTTACAAGAATAACATACACACATCTGGCTGTCACAACAACTTTATATCATATCACAGGTCTTCCCTTTATATTATGCGGTAAATGAAATAGACCCATGAAAATCAATGTCTTTTATCACCTTCATTGTATTTTGTTTGCCTTGAGAAGATGCAATAACAGTCACTGATATATTTGCTCAGTCAGAACCGACCTTAAAAATCACAGATTTATCGTTCATTTATTACATTATAAGGCAGAAATGTAACAGTTCCAACTTGTGATAACACTGCAGATTTCCCCTGAAGCCTTGCCTCTATTCCTCGAATCCTATTCACCCAGACTTCACCCTAATACATTATTGCTTTTCCCAAGATGGTTACAACACTGGGTAGTTTTAATGTATTCATCCCCTCAAACTGAGAAGACGTATGAAAATTAGATCCAAAAGATTCTTGGGTTTTTTGAGCATATCCTTCTTGTGCTACTAAAACTGTATGACCCACTGCAGTAGTTAGATAGCATCAGCGGTGCAACTGAAATGCCACTTCTGAGTGACTTAATAGAAACGGACAAAAACAACTTTCTCATTCAAGTAAAGTGACGCGGGTACACAGCCACGCTACACTGATATCTTCTGTAATAAGGAAAATATAATCAGTCATGAAACATTATAGTGCGTCCAAGCCGACAGAATTATCCTTCAGGGTGTTCAACCAATATGAGACGCCTCCAAGGCAGCTGCAAAAAGATAGAAAATGCATGATCCTTTTCACTGCTGTGCACATAAATAATGACAGTGAAGTTAACAAGTAAAGGAAAACGAGAGAACCCTCAAATTATTATTTTATTTTTTAAAAGGCGATAACCCATGAAAACGAAGAATTTACTCATGTTATTGGCAATTTATTGCTCATTATGACTTAATTACAGATACCTTAGCCTTACCTTTAGATCCACATTTAGATCGTCAAGTTATTTAACCCCCTGACAAAAGAAAGAAAAAGAAAAAACAGTCTGAATCTAAGTTTGCATCACTTAATTACTGTTAAGTGAATATATTTCTGGATGGGAAACATGACTACAGCATGTTTGGACTCATCACTGTTGGGGTTCTGGGAGCGGTGGTTCTTTTTCCTTCCACCAGGTGGTAGTCAGGAGCACGGTGGCTGAGGCTGGCATCTGACGAGGCACACCTGCAGTAACTTACCATCATCAAGGAGGAGCATTTAAGGAGATCGCTGTCAGTCCTTCGGCGCCTGATTGTTGCCATAAGTGGTACTTCAAGCCTGTGAAATACCTTTTCACAAACCCGTCGAGATACCTTGAAAACTTACTTGTTGTGCTTTTTGCTTCAAAGGTTTTCCTGTTTCCTGAAACCAAGCTTGGACCTTTGTATCCAGTACACAAACCTGAAGACTCTCCCAAGACCTGGACCTGATTAACTACTGGCAGCCTTGCTCTCCTTACTGCTCCCGATCGAACCCTGTCCGCTCTCCACCGTGCTCTAGAACACCCATCTGGATTCAAACCCTCAACCTCCAGAAACCCCTCAGTGTTTATCTGCCCCCCCAAGTGGATCCGCATCTAAGAAACTGTAAGTCTCCAGACATCTTCATCCTGCTCAGAAAACCTTCTCCAGACTCACCTATGTATCTGTTTCAGTCCCAGTTATTCCTGCAGCCGCTGTGGTGCCAACCCCTGACTGAATTCACTTCCTGGAAAGATCCACTCCATGAAAGACAATTTTCCTCACTTTGAAAATAAACACTTCAAACTATCTGGACTCTTGAGAGTTTCCTGCATTTGGGTCTGACAAACCAGAGAAAACCATGACAGAACAATCAGGCCATCCAGACCCAGCAGAGGCTCTCAATAGAACCTTAACAGAACAGCACCGACAAATTCAGTCGCATGACAATATGCTTCATGCTCTACACGATCACTGCAGAACTGTTGATCAACGTCTGGAACGACTAACCAGTTTGATTCAAAACTTGCAGCCTAACCAGTCAGCTTTACCAGCAGACGGCGCCTCTGCTCAACCATTCATTCCACCAGCTGTTCAACAAGTGGTTTCCTGTGACGTCACCTCTCCCAACCCGGAAAAGTTCTCTGGTGAGGTTAGTTGTGGTGGATTCCTTTTTCAATGCTCTCTTGTTTTTAATAGATCACCGCAGTCATTTCCGACCGAAGAGTCCAAGATCGCCCATATTTTGGGTCTTCTTTCTGGAGCAGCTTTAAAATGGGCCGAGGCTCGGTTTCAAAATCCGACCCGCTTCGGTTGCTCTTTTCAAGAGTTTATAGATGAGTTTAAACTCACCTTTTCCGAGGAATCAGACGAGACCTCAGTTTCCAGAAAATTATGGAACTTAAAACAAAGCTCCAAATCAGTGGCTGAATTCTCCGTAGAGTTTCGCACTCTTGCAGCAGCATCCGGCTGGGACACCCGAGCCCTAAAGACAGCCTTCTTCCAGTCGCTCAACGATTCTTTGAAGGACGAATTGACTGTCCTTGAGGAACCCAAGACACTAAATGATTTGATTTCCCTAACCACAAAAATGGATAATCGCCTACGTGAACGAAGGAAGCAGAGGGGCGAGAAACAGAATTTTGGACCAGCTAAGTTATCTTCCTTCTCCAAGACCACTAGTCCATTAGTTTCATCCCTTGGATCAGAACCCATGCAATTAGGTAGAACCCAATTAACTCCAGAAGAACGACAAAGACGAAGGAACTCAAATCTGTGTCTTTACTGTGGCGAAATTGGACATTACATTGCTTCATGCCCCATCCGCCCAAAAGAGAGGGCCCGTCAGTAGATATGGGGAACCTGACGGGCCAAAAATTCCCAACTTCATCTCCCCGCCTTACACTCCCGGCCGTCATCCAATTAGACAAAGACTCACTACATCTCACCGCCCTTATTGACTCTGGTTGCGAGCAGAATCTTATAGATAAGACTTTGGTGGAACAAGCTAGGATAGAAACTTTCAGACTCCCTACACATCTGAAAGTCTCAGCCCTAGATGGGAAAGAGTTACCCAGAATCACTCACCAAACCAGTCCAGCTAATTATTTCAGGTAATCATCATGAAATGATCTCCTTCTTCGTCTTTCCCACTTCTGATCCATCCATAATTCTAGGATTCAATTGGCTCCAAATGCATAATCCCCATCTTGATTGGGCTAGGTTAAGTATCCAATCATGGTCCACTAACTGTCTCTCTACCTGTTTGCAGTCAGCAGTTCCATCCAACCAGTCTCCGGCCGTCCAGGATGAGGTGGACCCCAGTAATTTGGCTTCCGTCCCAGAGGAATACCATGATCTAAGTCAAGTATTCAGTAAATACCGAGCCTTATCTCTTCCACCTCACAGGCCATAGGACTGCGCTGTTGATCTCCTCCCAGGAGCTCCACTACCCTCTAGCAGACTGTATAACATCTCACGCCCTGAACGTCAAGCTATGGAGAAATATATAAATGAATCACTAGCTGCTGGACTCATTCGACACTCATCCTCCCCACTAGGAGCCAGGTTTTTCTTTGTAAGTAAAAAAGATGGATCACTCAGACCATGCATAGACTATAGAGGACTAAATCTAATCACTGTTAAGAACAAATACCCATTACCTCTTGTCCTTAGCTTTTGAACACGTCCAAGGCGCAACCATTTTCACAAAACTTGACCTGCGAAATGCTTACCATCTCGTCCGTATCCGCCAAGGGGACGAATGGAAGACTGCCTTCAAGACTCCCCTTGGACACTTTGAGTACCAAGTTATGCCATTTGGCCTTTCTAATGCACCCGCCGTTTTCCAAGCCTTAGTCAATGATGTCCTCCGAGATTTCCTGAATGTTTTTGTATATCTAGATGATATACTTGTCTCCTCGAAGACCATGTCCGAATATCAGAACCACGTTCGCCAAGTTTTACAACGCCTGCTCGAAAATCGACTATACGCCAAAGCCGAGAAGTGTGAGTTCCACAAGTCCTCCGTCTCCTTCCTGGGTTACATTCTCGAGAGCGGACAGGTTCGATCAGACCCTGAAAAGATCAGAGCAGTCGTGGATTGGCCCGTCCCAGAGTCTCGTAAACAATTACAAAGGTTTCTTGGCTTTGCCAATTTCTATCGGCGATTCATCAAAAATTAGTCAAACCGTTGCCCACCTAACAGCACTAACCTCTACCAAAGTACCGTTCACTTGGACCACAGAAGCAAACTTGGCCTTCTCCACATTAAAACAAAAATTCACCCACGCACCCATCCTAATCCAACCCGACCCATTAAAACAGTTCGTTTTGGAGGTGGATGCTTCAGACACTGGAGTTGGGGCAGTCCTGTCCAACGATCAGACCCTGACGGAAAATTGCATCCATGTGCTTTTTTCTCTACCAAGTTGTCTTCTGCAGAAAAGAACTACGATGTGGGCGACCGCGAACTCCTAGCTATTAAATCAGCACTAGAGGAATGGCGTCATTGGCTGGAGGGTGCTGAACATCCCATTCTGGTCTGGACGGATCATAAAAACTTATCCTATCTTCAGTCAGCTAAATGTTTGAACTCACGTCAGTCCCGTTGGTCTTTGTTTTTCTCTCGTTTCAACTTTTCAATATCTTATCGCCCAGGATCAAAGAATACCAAACCTGATGCTCTGTCTCGTCAGTATTCTCTAGATGACTCCAACAAGGTTCCTGCTCCCATCCTTCCCCCTACTTGTACCATCGGTTATCTAACCTGGGAGATCGAAAACATTATACAGAAAGCACTCCAGTCTGAACCTGATCCCGGTAATGGCCCACCTAAGAGGCCCACCTTCTGCTGCCCGCTCTAAATTGATACACTGGTCTCATAGTTCCAAGTTCTCAGCTCACCCAGGCTCCAGTCGTACTATATCCCTCATCTCACGAAAATATTGGTGACCATCTTTACACAAGACGTCAAGGAGTACGTAGCGGCTTGCCCCGTGTGTGCTCACAAGCCTTCTCACCGTCCTCCAGCAGGTTTATTACAACCACTACCCATTCCCAAACGACCATGGTCTCACATCGCTGTCGATTTCATCACCGGACTTCCGTTATCCCAGAGCATGACCACTATTCTCATCATGATTGACCATTTCTCTAAAGCCTGTCACCTAATCTCCCTCAGGAAACTGCCATCTGCCTTCCAGACTGCCCAGCTCCTCATGAAACATGTATTCCGTCTTCATGGCATTCCTCAGGAAATCCTATCTGATCGAGGCCCACAGTTTATATCCCAGGTATGGAAACAGTTTTGTTTTGCTCTTGGTGCTAAATCTTCTCTCACTTCTGGTTACCATCCCCAGTCTATCGGACAATCCGAAAGAATGAATCAAGAGCTGGAGTCCACCCTTCGATGCCTTTCCCATAACAACCCGTCTGATTGGAACAAATACCTATCATGGGTAGAATATGCCCACAACTCGCATGTTTCCTCAGCTACCGGCCTATCACCGTTTGAAATCTCTATTGGATACCAACCGCCACTTTTCCCATCTGAAGAAAAGGACATTTCAGTAACCTCTGTGCATCATCACATCCGTCGCTGCAAAAATGTGTGGAAGAATACCATCACCACATTACAACGTACAACAGAATCGTCGCTTCGCTGACCGAAGACGAGTCCCAGCGCCTCACTATTCCCCGGGACAAAGGGTTTGGCTGTCCTCACGTGACATCCCTTTCAAGTCCGTTTCCAGGAAACTTGCCCCTCGCTATATTGGTCCTTATGAAATAGAATCAGTCATCAGTCTCGCTGCGGTTCGTCTCCGTTTGCCCCTTGCACTCCGTATCCATCTTTTCATGTTTCCCAAAATAAACCCGTCTAGACCAGTCCCCTTTGCCCTCCAGCCGAACCCCCTCCTCCCGTCCGGGTCTTTGAGGGGCACCCAGTGTATTCGGTCCGACGGATTGTGAACTCCCGTCGGCGGGGTCGGGGCTGGCAGTACCTCGTCGATTGGGAGGGTTACGGTCCTGAGGACCGTTCCTGGGTGCCCCGTTCATTCATTTGTGACCCCTCCTTAATTACCGACTATGAGGCTTCTCTTCCATCCACTTCGTCTGGGCCGCCAGGAGGCGGTCGTTGAGAGGAGGGTACTGTTGGGGTTCTGGGAGTGGTGGTTCTTTTTCCTTCCACCAGGTGGTATTCAGGAGCACGGTGGCTGAGGCTGGCATCTGACGAGGCACACCTGCAGTAACTTACCATCATCAAGGAGGAGCATTTAAGGAGATCGCTGTCAGTCCTTCGGCGCCTGATTGTTGCCATAAGTGGTACTTCAAGCCTGTGAAATACCTTTTCACAAACCCGTCGAGATACCTTGAAAACTTACTTGTTGTGCTTTTTGCTTCAAAGGTTTTCCTGTTTCCTGAAACCAAGCTTGGACCTTTGTATCCAGTACACAAACCTGAAGACTCTCCCAAGACCTGGACCTGATTAACTACTGGCAGCCTTGCTCTCCTTACTGCTCCCGATCGAACCCTGTCCGCTCTCCACCGTGCTCTGGAACACCCATCTGGATTCAAACCCTCAACCTCCAGAAACCCCTCAGTGTTTATCTGCCCCCCCAAGTGGATCCGCATCTAAGAAACTGTAAGTCTCCAAATATCTTCATCCTGCTCAGAAAACCTTCTCCACACTCACCTATGTATCTGTTTCAGTCCCAGTTATTCCTGCAGCCGCTGTGGTGCCAACCCCTGACTGAATTCACTTCCTGGAAAGATCCACTCCATGAAAGACAATTTTCCTCACTTTGAAAATAAACACTTCAAACTATCCGGACTCTTGAGAGTTTCCTGCATTTGGGTCTGACAAACCAGAGAAAACCATGACAATCACAGGTTTTCAAAGCTAAACACATCTCCAAACTCCAGCTGTTATACAGAAGGAGCTACTCTGCATTTTAGTTGATAGATGAATGGATAAATCAAGGAATAAATAAAACTACTGTAACACACCAGTCAAACTAAGCAAACGCACAAGGCCGGGGCTCTTTAATTATATTCATTCAACAACATAATTAGTATACATTTTCGGCATTTTAAATTGCTGCTGACTTGAGAGGCCGTGGAACTGAGTATTACCTAATTCCTCATCAGCCAATTATGTTCAGACTGTTTTGTGGTTTATTATCCATGAAAATCTAAAAGTAGGCACCACACATTTAATTTGACAGCGAGCCTGACAGAGTGGAATTAAACCAGGCCTTTTTTTTTTTTTTTTTTTGTTGCAACAAGTATAAGTGCAAATTAGGAAGGTGAAATATTTATAAAAAAAATTCCAAAAAATCTTTACTCGTACGATGGAGACATGAAATTAGATGTCAGGCCTCAGCGTGCTGAAGCAGTGCGCCCGATATAATTCTTTTAAAAGGTGGATAGCAGCCCTCCACAAATGCCACAAGTGAGAAGGTTAACACTGAGCAATAACAGGGACCAAAAGAATGGGAAAGGAGCTAATGAGAGGCGATAAGATTCTCACCAGCCTTCAGTTTCAAACACGGAGGTGCTGGTATCTCAGAAAAGACAAGAGACTGGCAGGAGGATAGACATCTTAAATGAGAGCCATTTAGAGAGGGAGGAAAATATATTGGTGTGTCAGGCAGAGCACAAAGCACACTCAGTTTCTGAATCTGTGAAGTGTTGCTTCGTGGAGTTTTCACTTTCTAGATGACGTCATGCTGTGATAGGCAAAGAGCGTTCTGAACAGTGGATGTGGGCCATGCAAAAGAAGTTAAAAATACTTTCGACATAAAGTGGTCTCCATTAACATCCCAGTTAGGATAAAAGGAGGTAAGCAGAACCTTTTGGCACACTCATGGTTTTTGGCATGGTTTTTTATTTATGAATTTCAGACTTGTCAGTCCCCTGAGAAGAAGTGAATTGTTAACACCTGACCTCACAATATAAAAGGTCAAATGGTTTAAATCAAGCAGAAGGGGCTCAGGGGACAGAGTCAAAGAAAGAGGGGCGAAGGGAAGTCATGCCTTCTTTCACAGAAACAAGGACACTATTGTCAAATAAGGTTAGAGGAAAAATAATTACACTGGTCTTTCACTTTCAAAGAAAACACTATTCCCATGAGTGCTGGGGTTATCGCGCACTATGAAACTTCCATTTTGTCACAATTCTCACACAATGTGTAATTAAATTGCAAAGTATAAAATATTTGAGTTGAGTCCATCTTCTTACATTGCAAAGAAAAAATGACAATTAATTAGATCAGATAGAGAAATCAGCATAACCCACATTTGGATTCAAAGCTGGTATTTGTATGTTGTTCAAAGCAGGCACCTATGTTTCCCCCAGACTTCCACGATCAAGCCATGAAAGGCAGAATGACGAGAAGAAGAAAACTCATTCACGCTTCACATCAGAGCAAGGCTAACAGGAGATCCTTTATGTTTTATCTAGATGCTGTTTTTCAGAACGTCATAAAAAGCATCAGGGGATAAACTGTGTAGAATATAGGAGAGACTTGAGTGATTTCTTCTTTAATACAAGCAACACAACGTGCTACAGAGGGATTCTGAAGTCCTCTGATCTTCTTAATTCAATACATGGAGTTGTGACTGAAACGTGATGATGAAATACATTTTTTTCATATTTCACATTATTCATCTTTGACTTTTACACACCTTTAAGGTTAAGATAGCAATCAGTAAACATTTGCATAAGATAATTACCTCGGGTGTCACAGTTTGGAGGTGGAGGCGAAGGAGGGCCCAGATGCAGACACGGGTCAGGAGCCAGGAGGAAACTTAAAGTCCGTTTATTTAAGAAGGAAATATCACAGCAGCGCTGGAGTACCACAAAAAACTCAACTCAACTAAGAGACTAACCAGAAAAAAAGACATGGATCATGAAATTGGGGGCATCGGGGTGTGGGGCAATATTGATGGGGCTGACGCATGTACACCCCAAAGATCTGAAAAGTCCCGTAGAGTGTCCAAAATCTGAAATGGCATATCCACTGATACAAAATGTAAGGCCAATTTATTCATCTCAGTAAATAAATAAATAAATAACATCTGGGCCAAAAGAAAATGTCAAAATTCCCATCTGTTTGATTATTTTCAGTGTATAACTGCTGCTGTTTGGACACCGCAGTAAGAAATTAGAAATATTAATGGAATATCTTCACAATTAAATAGTGACTCGTTTTATTTGTCTATTTATTGGAAAATATACAATATACAGCAATTACAGTCCAGAGCAAACTTCACAGGCCACTTTTTGGCAGATGAAACCAGCTGTGGGCTCAAAGCTGCACATATCCCAACAAAAGAAACAAAATTGGAGACTTAATTTGCATAATTTGTTTGCAACTTTCGACGGTATTTTCTGACTTTCCAAAATCCTAATTTAATGCTCTGAACTTAGCAAAGCCACAAGTATGAAACTGTCTCCAGAAGCAAAATGATGGATAAGCAACATTTTTTTCTAAACTTGCTTTATAATTTAGGAAAAATGTTATTATTGTGAATGAATAACACCCCCAATCTTACAAGTATTTGGGTTTTATTCAGAAAAAGAAAAAATCTGTGAACTATGAAAACCTGGTTATTTTTAAATGGAACAACACGGTTCAAATAGCATTTCTGTGTTTATTATAAATCTAATTTCAGATGACCTTTATGAAAGTTATATGCTTTTTATTACACAAAATAACTTTGTTAATTTATAAAAGTGTCTGGAGAGCCAAAATGAAACCGAAATAGACAAAATATAACAGATACAAAAAAGAAGGTAGGACCTAAAAAATAACCACGTGGGAGCCCACATCTGTAAGGAGGCTGATCAATTAGCTCAGATGGCAAAAAAAGAGCGAGAATGAATTTGATCAAATAAAAATGCAGGGAAATGTTATGGGAAATGTGTCAGATGAGCTGGCAGTTTGCTACATCACTGGTACAACCACAGCTTCAAGGTGGTCAGTTAAAATCGACTGATTTGCCTTTGTAAATAAGTCTAAAAAAAAACGACTCAAAATGGTGCAGAAAACAAAAGATAAATGTCTTTAAATCTTTTGAAGATAATTACAGTGCAATGAGAACAATTTTAATTTAATTTAATTGAAAAGTGGCCTGCCGTACATGTGATATGATTCGGCACGGGTTGATTTTAGATGAACTAACATGAAAAAGAATAAGTGTGGTCAGGAACCCGAACCCCACATTTTTAAGACTCGGGCCCCTTAATGCTGCTGCTGGCGCAGTGGTTAACCACATATGAGGTCTGCTCCTCTCAGCAGGACACACGAATTATGACAAGTCTTTCGTTATGTCACAAAAGAGAGTTTAGTAACCACCTATTCATGTTCATCTTTTGCTCTCATACTGTAAAGACCTCCTCCTGTGGCCTCTGCCTACCATTCAGATGTGTTCTCTGCTTGAAAGGGGTCCATTAAAAGAAGTTATGGTGCGATTAAGTCCATGAGCCTCAAGTTCAGATTTACAGAGGGTGACGCAGTTGTCATTCTCTCTTTGCCTTCTGCAACAATGAACGCACGCAAGGCCGGCCGTTTGAAAAATTTTTAAAGGGCCATCCTCCAGGTCATAAGAGGGGGGAATTAAATCATTCCTGGTGCCTGAGCTGCACGTTGTTTGCATTTTATAAATGGTTTACAAAAATAAGAGGCACAAACAAGTGTGTGGATCTTCTCTGGGATTTTAAATGAACCGCTTTTAGTGAAGCAGACGAGACAGCCGTGTTCAAGGAGAAAATATGTCACAGCAGGTATAATAAAGGCGCATAATTTTCAGGATGAAATGAAGCCGTAACATTTACAGCGGCCGTGTTTGTGTTCTGGTTTCAACGGTCAAAGAGATCCTAGGGATATATCATTTAATGCATATATTTAAGCAAAGTAGGTCATTTCTTTTGTGTTTAAATAAATTGAAAATATTTCTTTAATTCTATCTTTGTAGTTTGAAAATGACAAAAAAAAGGAAAGCAACCTGAAGTAAAAGTTCAAGCCCCTTTCGTGGCCAGTTCTTAGTCATAAAAATGTTTTTGTGCATGGATGGTTTGGATTGTCTTCAGTCCACCACTGTGCTGGGAACCGTAACACCCTTTTTTTCCCCTTAAAACATATATTTTTGCTCCACTGAACATTTCTCTTTGAAAGTTTTTCAACTTTTTCTGCTGTCCCTTGGTGCAACCTAAGGAATAGCTGCATGAAAATGATTTGTTCTCTTCTCATGGCCTTCTAATGCATTGTGGTTATTTTGTTTTTCTTTCAGAGTCAGAAAGCTGCTTAGATGAGTCTGCGGTTTCTGATCTCAGGGATAAGTTTTGTGGAGACGAAGCACGAACCATTAACAGGCTAACTGAGGTCTGAGACCGTGGTAAATAATATTCGGAGAACTTACATTTCTTAAGATGTCCAAACTTTTGCACGGTGCTCCTGTTTTTCACCTCAAACTTGTGCAAAACACAAAGAATAAACTAAATTCTCCTTAACTGATGAACAAAATCTAGCCTTTGACTTTATGCTTCTTAAAGCTGGGTTAATTCAACTCGTTCGCATGCCACTATAACAATAGATCTAGTAAAGGGATCAACGTGTAAAATGATCATGCAAGGCTTCAGTTTTGACGATTGCAACAATATTCTGACATTAAATGGCAAAATGAAAATCCGTTGATATGCCTTCACTCATCTTAATTTTTCTTTTTGGATGCCGTCCTTAAATGGACGCTTTGAATTACTCGTGAGACATGCTGGAGTGAGCAGGAGTTCTACATTTCAGGAAAAACAGCTTCTCTGAAGTGAAGCTACATGGCTCATATTTTGATGGCTATAAGCACGATGCATTTGCAGATCTATATACAGTGTGGATGGGTGTGCTTGAAAAGTCTTCACTTTTGTAGTGGCTTTGTACTCACAGTTGAATGGGTTAATTCATTCCGTCTGCTTTTCTTCTTTAATTTTGTTCTAAGCTGTTAGGACTGGAAATCTGTTCATTCTGAAACAGCCTGCTAGTTAAAGATCAAAGAAGCATCTGAGTGCATTTAATGTTACATTTGCATTTCATTATTATGCAGGTTGCATATTACTGCATTTGTGAATGTGGGCTCACATATTGACAGTATATCTATGTGCCTCATCATCAACGCACCTCATTCTATGGTTCAAATGAGCCAGAGGTTTGTTTCAACGGCTAGCTTTCATTCCTGAGTGGAGCTAGATACTTTTTAGAATATCACTAACTGTCACATGCTGTCACTGTCAGATGTGCAGACAGCGCTTGTCAATCACGTTGAGTCTGATCTGAGACAGCTGTCAATTCATAGTCAATCAAGTTATTTTGTAGACGTCGAAAAAAAACTTCTCTTAGAAATACACAAAGATCACCAAGTGATACGAAGCACTGCGATGCAGGAAATACCCTGAAGTTTGGTTTCTGTGGGTTGTGTTTTGTCAATGAAATCAACAGAACAACTGATTATTGATAAAGCAAGGCAAGGCAAGTTTATTTGTATAGCACAATTCAACAAGGCGATTCAAAGTGCTTTACAGATACATTAAAACAGTAGAAATAAAAAGCACGATTTAAATTTTAAACAAAAAAGAAAGAAATAAGAACAATCAAAATCAGGAGTTAAAATGTGATTAAGTTTTGAGCTTTATTCAAACGCAGCTGAAAATAGGTATGTCTTCAACCTGGACTTAAATACACTGAGTGTTTCAGCTGATCTGAGGCTTTCTGGGAGTTTGTTCCAGACATGTGGAGCATAGAATCTGAATGCAGCTTCTCCATGTCTGGTTCTGACTCTGGGAACTGATAAAAGACCGGATCCAGATGACCTGAGGGGTCTGGAAGGTTCATACTGGGTCAGGAGGTCACTGATGTATTTTGGTCCTAGACCATTCAGAGCTTTATAGAACAGCATCAGAACTTTAAAGTCTAAAGCAGGCGATGAAATTCTAAAACAATTATCATTGCTGTTGCATTGTTGCCAAGAATAAGTATCTCCAATGCAAAGAAATGTGAAGAAGACTTAAGAATTGTGCGTCTGCGTGTACATCTATGTCCATGCATGTTTTGTGCACCTTTGTGAGTCTCTGCTAGCAGCCCATAATGGCGATGACATTGTTCTACAGATGAGGTGAGAGCAGCCCATTATATGTCGGCCTGCTTATGCCTCCCTCTCAGTGCCCTGATGGGGCTCTTCTCATTGCAGACCTGTTTTGGAGTAATGCCACAGATGGTGATGAGCCAGTGTAATCCCCGTAGATTTCCATGGTTTATAAACAGCAAGACAAGCAGCAGGTCCCGCCGATCTGAACAAACACTTCTAAATCAGGAGGTGTTTATCATGGCTGTTTGGGGTGGAGGTTGTAATTATTGCAAACAAGAGCAAACATGCAAAGAGAAATGGATTTCACAGATCTAATTGATTGGGGGAAAGGCAGGAGATTTAGCTGCTGTAACCAGAAGCCCAACCACTCACCCACCCTCCTTGCCACAGCATTGTATGAGACTACTAGATTCATCATACTTTACAGTACCTGATTTATAGCACTCAAAGGGATGCAGGGTGCATTTCATTTCCAGGAGCTACATCTGTAAAAAAACTTTAGCACAGAGGGAAATTGCTCATTGCTATGTACCGCACAAAAAAAAAAGAGATTTTTGGCTCATAATATAGTCAAGACCATGAATCTTAGCCTTCAGAAAGGCTGGGTGTATCGAGATAATGAACTAACTAGTTGGTAAATGAGATGCTGCACACGCTGAAAGTAACATCAGTGTTTGCTTTTTGTCTGGCGAAAGGGTCACAGCACTTGATGTATTGCCTCACCCCTGCTTAGAATATGTATTTTCTTTTTCTTCCCAATTTTAACAGGCAACAATAGGAGGACAGAGAAATTGGTTGGATCCTTGACACATTGACATTTCATTTGGAGAAATCAGTCAAAACCAAACAACTAAAGGGGTGCATGATGTGTCAAATGAAACTCTCTAAATCAGAGGCTTTACAGCAACAGTTTAGAATAGCCATCAGGCGAATGAGATATATCAGAGCACTTCACAAATCACAGAAGAATTCATCAAACCGCTGATTGTAATACCTGGAAGAAATTTACATTATCTGCAAATCATTCAGTTTTTTAGTGCTTCATCGTGGAAAAAATGTGAGAAAAACACATTTTGAAAAATCTATATGATAGTCATACACATATATGTACATTAAATATATATATCACCGCATCACCGGTGTGTAGAACTAACAGGCATTATGTTAAGCATGATTTTGTTTTTGTGGTTCACCTTGTTTTACAGCGACTAGACAGTCATTTAAAATTAGCAGCACAGTTTGAGAAACAGCAGGTAGCGCCCCACACTAATAGACTCTGGAGGTGAATTAGCCATTAGCTGAAAAGGTTAATTCACCTCTAAACCAGATGTCTTTGATAAAGTGGAAAAAAGTGAAATTGTAAATGGAACACCGACAGAAGTGTTGAGAGATATATCAGATGTATTAAAGGGATTGTGCAACAGTGTCCTGTAAAATATAGATCTTTTTCAGCACATCTGACATATTTTGTGCTAAAACCACTGGCGTAGCCAGAAAAATGACATTGGGTGTGCACCAGCAAATACTGGGTGTGCCAAATTTATTTTCAATAGAGTGTTACACCTCCATAAACATTCAAAATAATGTATCTCTCGGGGTGGCGTAGTGGGTTCAGCAGGCACCCCATGTACAGAGGCTACAGTCCTCGCTGCAGCTGACCCCGGTTCGAGTCCCTCACCGGACTACTACTGCATGTCTACTTTACTGCATATCTTTCCCCTCTCTCTGCCATCTGCTTCCTGTCTCTCTCCAACTGTCCTGTCCATTAAAGACATAAGAAGCCCCCCAAAAATATATATATATATATAAAAAAAGAATGTATCTCTCAAATACAAAATTATTAACACAAAACATCCACACGTTGTGCGTGTTCTCATCAGTAAAAGTCAACAGTAGTTCACAGCAGGTCTAAACGTTCACACATGTGACTGCGCTCAAATAAATCAATAACAAAGTAATCAATAACACACTTTGTGTTCTCAAAAAAAAAACACCGCAAAAACATAGCACACACACACACACACACACACAAATATTCTGTGCCCAATGAGATGTACATAGTGAAATATAACACACTCATGCGCGTACTCATGCACTCTCACAGAGCCATAATAACGTATCCACATTACGCATGATCAACAAAGCTATTTAACCATTTGAACACAACTATTGGGCTTAGAGTAGGACACAACGATGTTGCTGCTTACCTGTGCGCACTGCGCAGCTCTCAATTTAAAGGGGAAGACGGCGTGGCTTGGCCTTGAACGCAATAATTATTTCATCAGAAATATCGCTACGCCAGGTTGGCAGGTGTCGCAACGCATCGTCCGACGGCAATTTTTTTGGGTGTGCCGCTTCTTTGGGTGGCACCGGCACATCCTGGCTACGCCATTGGCTAAAACACAAGTTTTATGGGGAAATTTATTCACCAGATGTGGGACAAAGACTATGTTTGTTTGTGACAATGTGGGATGCATCGAGGTAGTTTGAAATAACTTTAAAAAAAAATAAACATCTCTATTCTGCCCCTTAGTTTGTGTTTGCCATCTGGTTTATTTAAAAATGACTCAAGCAAACTTCACACAAACTTTACCAGACTCGCCTTGCACTGGTTTCACCCGGGGGTAGATAGTTTCCCAGTCTTTGTTGTAAATGTATTTTTTTTCTGACCATATCTCGTGCTGCATGCCGGTGCTGTTGGTGGGCGCGCCCTTACCTGCGTCCGCGTTCCCGTTTGATTGACGTGATCAAACAGCCCGCCCCGCCCCGCCCCCTGATGACAGGCCTCGCTGGTTTCTCCACACAGCCATCTGATAAATGCCAGATTATAAAACACGCAAACTGGAGTCTCACTGTCATTAACAACACGGGACAACGTCTCAATTTGCGGGACGTGTGAAAATGAATAATAGTGCGGGGACATCTGGTCACCCTACATGTATCTTGAAGATTAAGTTTTAGTTAACTCTTGACATTCTTACTGTGGTTGATGCCTGGAGGAGCAGGCATTGCTGACATTGCTGCTTCCTATGTCACCCTGGCATGACACATGTCAGATCTGCACACAAGCGTTCAGCACAACAACGGACTAATAACCCTGCTTTTGTGTGATGCTCCATTTGAGTGACTCAATTAAAAATTTGAACCACCGAAAACACGAGTACACTCTCAGATTCTGGTAAATTGTAAACATTCAAACATCAGTCGGCTCTTAAACTATCAGCGGGGTAGTTCACTTGACCAAAAACATAATTAAAAGACTGGATTCTCATGGAGCATCTCTTGGCCTGAATGTGCTTCCTTACATAGCATCACTTATTTATATCAGTTTATTTTACTTTGATGTTAGCAAAGCCTGTAATTGCGTGTACCTCAGTCATCATGTTTCCTTGATGAAATTTTCATTTTTGCATGAATTATGTATCAGTTATGCATAATGTAATGATGGAATTTTTTTCCCCCCACAAAATTTAAACTTTTAAAAGTTTATTTTCTTCTTTTTCAATGTCTTCTGGTGGTAACTTCTAAATATATAATGCGTATATTCAGCAAACTCAAGGAAAACCTTTTCAAAATACCAGAATAAAATGTGCAAATATCAACGATCAGCACGATACATTGTGAGCAAACCACAGTTAAATGTGTTGACCGCAGTATATTGCTGGATCAACATGGATCATTCTGTTTGGGTTGAGATGTTTTACAGCGGTCTTTCAGTTTGCAAAGAGTGTATTAGTAATTCCTTTAAGGCCTGAGGCGAGCAGTAGAGCTCTTAACACACCAGAGTGGACGCCAGCTGTCGGCTCAAGGATGAAGTGTGAGTGCAGAGGCCTGCAGAGGAACAGTTACAGTTTTGTGCCGTGAGAGGAACTAAGGTCAGGTTTTGAATTGGACTACAATCTTCTTTTCTGTGCAAACTCATATTCGACAGAAGGTGAATGTGTTTCCGGCAGAAACATAATTTAATGCTTAAATAACACTGAACTGACACAACATGATTCGATAATTATGAGAAACTCGATAATAGACGTTCAGAGTCATGGTGTTTTTTTTTTTTCCAAACCTTGACAGGAAACAGCACTTATTAGCACTGCTTGGACCATAATGCTTTGTAGAACAATAAAAACTGACACTTTTTAAAAATATTTGACTGCAGATGATTTTTCAGAGGCCAAAAGAAAAAGAAAAAAAAGACAGAGCACTGCAGGGATAAAAGTGGGTGTGTTTCCATTTTAGTTTGTATTATAAATCTTTCATGATTCAAATTCTGATTTAATCTTTGAATGATTATTTTACATTAAGTCTCATAATGTAAAGTCCAACAATAGATGTATTTATACAAACAAACAACATCTTCACACTCACCCCGTGTAAGTTGTCTCTCATTTCAAGCTTGGGCCCTCTGCCTGAGGGTTCTGGAGGTTCTGCTGATCTCAGTCTTTCGTTGTTTCTGGGATCTGTTGGAGCCACTCTCTCAGTTTTGGGGCCTTGAGTACCCCGATTACCACTAATACTAATGTTGCCTTCACTATCCTCATCTTTTTAACTTCCTCTCAGCCCATGGTATTTTTCTAGTTTCTTGTATTCCTTCTGTCTCTTTAAATTGCTACACATTTACTGCTGCCTTCTGTTGTTGTCCACCACCACAATGTCCAGTTATGTATCTATTATTGATGTATCAGGATCTTAGGCGTTGCATGTATACTGTACCTGTCTACAGATTTCACCTTCTACTGGACTGTCTCTGAGGCCTCTGTACAGTCTGCACATGGGGTTCTGTTTGATGTGGTCGAATTCATACACAAACTTATAAGGACATCTTATAAGGATATGTGTTCTGTTGTTTTTTTCAATCTGTCACACTTCAGACTTTTGTGTGTGTGTGTGTTTGTGTGTGTGTTTGAGAGAGAGAGAGAGGGGGGGGGGGGGGGTTGGTAAAGAGAGAGAATGATATGATATCAATACCAAGATTTACTCGGTAGGGAGAGGATGTAGAGGCAGAAGCTGGCACGTTCAAAAGATTGGCAGCAGGGAACAGATGGTCAGGAGGAGAAAGGATACATGACCAGGATGTGTAGTTATGCAAAGATAAGCAAAGGAAGTGCTGAGAGTGCTGATGAGCTCTGAGACACTGGCATCATAATTCTGTGTATAACACAGCTATCAAAGTTTGAAACTCTTGGTAACGTGTTATACGGCAAACAAAGTTGCACAATGCCTTCACAGCTTGGTACTTCTTGATGATGCTCTTTGTGTTTTCCTGCCAGATGTGGCATCTTTTTTCTTCTTTCTTGATTGACAGAGGTGTTTCGGCATCATATATTTTTAGACATAATACAACAACAGATTTGACAGATATAATCACAATATCAGGACAACTTAGGCCTTTGTTACAACAGGTTCATGTTGACCTCCTACTGTGGATCTGATTCAGTGATGTTGATGTTTGAATTGACACGTTATTTTCTTCCACAGAGATCAAAACTGTCATGACAGCAGCTGTATCGGAGCTTGAATCCTCAGATCTATGCAAATACTAAAACATTGTACTGCGTTTTTTTTTTCAGGTCAAAAGAACAAAATTAAACAACAGCAACATTGATGAGCATGTTAACAAAACTGAGACCTGGGCTTTCAAGCGTCTGCATTATTCTTGTGCAGTTCCATGACAAAACGATTCTGGCCCTGATAATCGGCAAGTAAAAAAATCCACCACGGGCAGCTAAATCCTGAAATCAGCCCATTTTCCATGCAGTGGTCTGTGAGAACACCAGCTGCCGTGGGCTATCATGGACGTGAGCCCATAACACAAAGCACTTCACTCTGCATAGGGCACTAGGTGTTGTTAGTACCGTCATGGATGGGAAGATGAAGAGCAGAGCTTGAATATGTGTCTGTGCTGGTCCCTCAGGGCTAGTGCGTGTCCTTGAAAACATCCTATATTTGTGAAGTTAAGACAGAAAGCCAGTATTGATTCCGTTATTACAGCTCTTCACTCCTGAAGCTGTGCAGTAATGAAACAGTAATTACCACACCGGGCAAAAGATGACTCATCTTTCAATAGAAGTCTCAGTAGAAAATAAGGTCTGTTGTGTCACCCTGTTTATTTAACATTTCACTTGCAATTAATGAGCCAGACTAAAGGTCAGACAAGTCCTTCTTTGGTGTGAGAAATACAAAGGTGCACTGTGGTACTGTGCCAGGTGTCCTTATACGCACGTCTGCATTAAACGGTGCTGAAAAGTTTTACACTTTCACAAGCAAAATTGTGGTATATTTCATGTCATTTAAAATCTGAGGGTGTGTTGGATAACAAGTCTTTAAGGTAATATTTGTAAACATTTATGCTCATCTGTTCAGCAAGAAAACGCTCACATTTTATTCTGTATCAAAATCCTCTTCAAGGTTTTGCCTTGCCTTGCAGTTTGAAGGGCTATATTTTCTCCACTCTCTTTGGGTAACTTTAGTTAAGTATAGTTTGAATGGAGAACATGGTCGACCTCGAGCTTCTTTCAGCTTCTCAAGTTAGCTGGATAACTTTTTCATACATAGAAAAGGTGCTTTTGTGGCAGCCTATGCTACTGATGTGAGAAAGTTACTCTGCAAAGTTATCATACATGTTAGCCGTTGTCTATAATTTGGTCCACCTGCAGCTTGAATTGCCTGTACCAAACTGACTTAAATTTCAGTTCAAATTTCAGAACACAGGTCGGTCTGGTTGAGTTGAAAATACAAATTAAATCACTAATAGTCTGACATATTGTGTGATGCCTCAAAACCAGAAACCTGCAGTATCATTGTATAAAGAACCACAGACAATCCACCGTATTTAAAACAAGTCTTCATTACTGATGTCTTTCCTCCATCGTATTGTGTTAACACACCAAAATGCTCCAGTTCAGCAAGCTGGAGAAAAGCTTCTGCTTTTATAGAGGTGCTCACATTTGAGTGCGTTTGATTAGCAGCACACGGGTGCCACTTGCTTACAAAGTCAGAATTAGAAAGACCACAAGAGCGAGTATAATCAAAAAGGCTAATCAAACAATAATAAGAGAATAAATCCTAATTACACTAATAGATAAAACTCCCAAGAACACGAAACCAAATAAACTAAGAATTGGCAAAACCAGAAAAAATACACAGACCATGAATAAAGACAGACCTGGCATATATAAGACAAATAATTACAAAATGTAGTACAGCATATCAAGTGTTGTTCATTTGAGTTTTAATTTGTTCTGACACATAAGCTCTAAGTTTTATAAGAGGATGTACTTACTTTTTCACAGTTATGTGTTGCAGGGATTTAAGAACATGTTAATTGCTATTAAGAGTGTAAAAAATATAAAGTAATAGAAAGAGCAAAGTTCAAGGAGCCATAGCCCTTAAAATAAATGTAACATTGAGTTGTTGGATAAAAAAATTAATTTTTAATTAGAAATTCAAGTCTCTATATTTTAGGCATTGCAGCTTGATAAGTATTTTGTTGCATGCTATTCTTTATTTGCTGTAAGTTAAATTCAGTCATGAGAAATTGTACATATAATTGTTTATATATAATATGTATATATATAATATGTATGCATACTGTATATATATGCATATGTGAAGGCTTTAATTCTAAAACAATTTCAGAGTTAATATTCTCTTAACTGTTATGTGCATGTGGAATAGCTGTGTAGTTTTTTGTTGACTCTTCGGCTTGTTGGCTGGACATCATGTATTAGGTTAAACAGGTGATGCGATCAGACAAATATATTTAACTTTTATTGGAAAACAGTAATCATGGCGTGGTATACAACCGCAGACAAGATATCTGAGCGATTACTTCTAATTCAACGATATATAAAGACATTTTCATAGAGTGCTACTTGCGGTGTCCTATGAATAAGGCCATAAACAGATGGAATTGTATTACCTCTCACCATCAATAGCAAATATTGCTCCTGAGAAAAAAGCAAGAAGAACATAACACTCTGAGCACACTTCAATTTCAGACTTTACAAAGCTTGAGAGAGCAGCCGTTATTTCCCAGTGGAATACTGACAGGAAAAAAATCATATATGTATCAGACTCATTGGATTATGAAACTCTATTTCTGTCCAAAATTTTAAATCTTTAAATCAGGATTTTGTGGGGCTGTGTAATATACTGCTTGACTTACCAAATGATCATTCCACCTCCTGATCCAGTGTTCAAAGGTTAATCATTTAAATAGAGCATTCACCACGTTCTCAGTCACTCAGGTCCATTCTGAAATGGATTTCACAGACTCTGTCTTTAAAGTTGTGTTTTGATCAGTGAGGAGGATTAAGAGCTCCCAGTAATGAGTTATTGCAAAATAATGAAAACCATCGTAACCTTGACTTTTGTCTCGCCTTTTGTTTTGGTTTCTTTTTTTGCACTTTGAAAAGGGTTGAATTTGAAATGATTTGAAGCTACTTTATTGTATTGTATCATAACAGGTAGTTGGGATTCTAGCCGGTGACCTTGTTAAATCTAACAGTGCACACAACTGGGCATTATAAATGACACAAAGAACGGAATGGAATGCAATATAATGCCCCAGAGATAAACGCAAAGGGGAATGTGCTCCTCTGCATTACAGATCTGTGTCAGCTGCACCCCATGCTTTTCTGCTGAAGCCACTTGGTCAATAAATTCTCGCTGTTAAAAAGGTGCATGAGTTGAATTCTGTTCACAAAGATCTAATGAAATGACTGGAAACTGACCTTCAGGACACAAGGGATTGATTCTTTACCCTCATCCTCATGGTAATTGGCTTTGTATGGTTCTGCTCCGAATTACAAGTGAGTTGTAAAGAGAATGTATGTCACACAAGAGCACTCAGTCCTTCAAGGTTTACAGTTCAGAAAGGCATCAATGCGTCCACTGGGATTAGAGATGTGCCTACATGATTCCAAGTTAAGAGGCCAAAACGCAGCATCAGCAAACACCACTGAGTGAGAGCGGATCTAAACGTAAGGTTCCCGTTTGACTCATTCTGATTAAAACCATAATTGATGACAACATGCAAAAAAACAATGCATCCATTTGTCTCATTCAGCAAAAATGTAGTGATCCAACTAATTACACGTTTAGACAATTAATTTAGAAGATATGTCATTTCGATTTACAGGGGACAAGCCACTGGTGTAGCCTGGCCTGTGATTGTAGCACCGCCTCTTTTCTCAGGTGGTACAGCCAGGTCAGCGATTTGATTTGAAATGGGAGTGGTGTAGAAGGCCACTGTGCAAAACTGCAAAAATTCACCCAGCAGAATGTTAAACCATGTGTAAAATCCTTGCGATCAGCTCAGAAAACGATTCCTGGCTGGAGCTGCCCCCCCCCCCCCACACACACACACACCTCTGTGTTCAGGGATGGTCACACTTGTTTCTCTGCTCCTCATGGGAACCTTTGAAGAAAGAAGGATGTCCAGGAGCCTATTAACCTCCTCTGTGCCTGTGCACTCATTCCTGACAGACACCGGGTCACAGCCTCTGGGAAAGTTACGGTGTCTTTTCACACAACACGGGCAGGTGCAACACGCTGTCCTTCTCATTGCATCAGAAACAAATTTCTGCAATAAGTGCTGATTTTGCAGTGATGGTTATTTTGAGTTGTTCTGACTTCAGGTTTGTTTGCCTGATCTTAAAACTGTTATGGCTCTGGGGCAGATTTCAAAATGGCCTAAACCCTGCTAGCTATGTGCGTATTTGTATACATTACTTTCCACTCTTGCACTTTAAACCCACAGTAACTCAACAAGGTCATCATTATGAATGCCTTTTGGAGCCCTGCATAGTTCCCACCTTTGGTACATATGATCTTATGAGTGACTCTTTTATAAGGGACCTTTTAACTATTGCCATAATCCTGCAGCAGCTTGTTGTGCTCTGACATTTGGAAAATTCCACTGATCACAGAATTCCTCACGTCTTTTTCTCTTATGGATATAAGAAAGTAAGTGTGCACACTGTGTAATTGTTTACCAGAGATCAGAAGTATTTTCTAGGTGTTTTCCATTGGTGAAGCGTCTTCATTAGTCAAAAAGCGTGGGCGGGACTCTTGCTCTCTGCAGCGAGTCAAAGTGAAAGGCAATAAAGGGAAGCAGGAGCTGCACTTTGCCGACGAGCATCTCTGCCGTCCTGCTTCACTACAGTGATCACTGCCCCCAGATCTGCGAAAACTACACAGGGACCTCTCCGAAACAGCAGAGTTCATCAATGTAACTCTGGTCAGTCAGAAACTGCGCCGTTTAGCTGGATAAGTCCATTTTGATAGTGGAGAGAAAAAGAGATAAAGAAAAAAAAAGAGTCAAGCGTCAGTGGAGTGTTGACGTAAAATTGTGAAGGAAAAGAGAAGAATATGATTGTCAAGCTGCACTTGATCTTCGTCTTTTACAGCCTCTGTGCAAGCGTCTTTAAAGGTGAGCACTGGATGTTGCCGTACAGACGGGCGTGGTGTGCGCGGATGTGGCTGCCTGAAGTGTAAAGATAATTTGTGACCATTGTGCACGTGAGTGCAAGCTGCCTATTCAACGCAAAGAGAGTTGTTTTCCCTTTAACATGATGTGTGTTTGCGCAGCAGTTTTTGGCTGCAGCACGGCTGCCGTTATCTGCCGTCAGAGCCGAGTGTGTTGGAATGCCTGGAAGTTGAATTGTGCGATGTAAGGAAAAGCAGAATGCGGCTGCACAAGTTTTTGTATCGGTGACAACTTGGATGTCGCCGTCCCCGTTTGGGATTAAGTCAGATAAAACACGAGACTGCGGATGAATCGACCGTAGCCTACTGTTTATCTGCTCATCTGGTTGGGCTATATGTCTCCCGAGCTGACACAGGGATGCAGGAAAGGTTACAGTAGCCCGGCTGGTGCCGTGCGTCTTGTTTGCTGATTCCGGTGTCATTTCAGGGGTTTCTTACATTCTTACTGTCGCGTTCCTCTATTTTAATCTCAATCGTTATTCTTAATCAGCGAGTTTGCAGACGTTACAGCAAGTCCTCCATATGGCATGGACTGCATGTCAGAAAGCTTTTGTCTCCAGCCTGGTGAGTGGTGTGATCGCTGTCCTACACGCAGATTAGTGTCTGTGTGTGTGTGTGTGTGTGTGTGAGGTTCTCCTGGGGTGCTGTTATGCATTACAGCACCGTGCAAATCATGTTGTCGCGCATTCAAAGTTGGGCTTTTGCAGACGGAGGTGAGACTGCGTGTGTGATGTCTGCAGCTCGGCTCCTTGTGTCCTCATGACAGGAGCCCATCTCTTCGCAGACCGTCCCGCCCCTGGACATGCTTGCGCAGCCACCGCCCTATAGGCGACCAGTTCACTTAACCACTGCTGGAAACAGTGGGGGTGCTGTTAAAGTGTTCCATATGAGAAACTACCAAATCAAAGCAATTACATCCCCAGTTTAATACACTATTATCCCAAATGGCACTGATGCCATTGTCAGTGCTGTTCCAGTATAAATTTACTGATATTATTAATAACAGTGACCAGTGATCAGAGATATTATTTTCATTAACATGATGACAGAATAATTCTATTGATTTAAACCACTTCTAATAAGGATTCCTATAGTAGATCCCGCTCCCAGAACAAGCACAGTCCATCCTATAATTAGGGAACCTATGGCTCATCAGAGTCCCTGCTCAATAAAATTTTTATACTGACTCCCTGCATTAAAAATCAGTTTTCAAATGAGTCCTAAGCCAGCATCGGATTCTACACGGAAAACCATCATATGGCATCATATCATTATGCTTTTGACAAAACGGAGGCTAAATTTAACTCAAATATTCAGCAGTGTAATGGTGCTAAATCTCATAAGAGCTAGGTGCAAATTTTCTCTTTTTACAACTAGAAACTAGAATGAATTTATTTCAGCCTTGATGTGCCTTTGGCATACTTGCTGAGCAAGTGTCGGCCCCACACTTTTGTTTCATCTTAGGAGCTGCTCAACTTGAGATGCCATCATGTGGTGTGACCTGAGGAGACATCCATCCACATCCACCTCTCACCATGCCCCCTAAAGATGCGGCCCTTTTTGAGAGGATTGTTACTGTAATTAAATAGGCATGCCTGACTTTGCATGTTTTCTGGTTCATTAACTTCAAACTGTGTAGTGTTAACTGCAAATTTATAGTGTTATAGAGTGATCTCCTCTCAGAAATGTTCTATTCTCAAGGCAGGCAGTTTTCATCCATTCAAGTTTGGTTTAGTATAAAAACCCTTTGACTGTGTCTTGTGAGATATGACCTCTAACTTCACTGGCTTTTCTGTACGATTTTGGAAGGAAAGATGTTAAACCAAAAGTAATTATCAGTCTCATTGACGCAGTGTTAAATTGTGTTTTATAGCATCAATATTTAAAGGTTGTTGAGGGCAGACCTTGACTGCACCCAAAAGAAAGAGTTATCCAATCAGCCTTTGTTTACAGAGCATTACAACACAATAACTAATAACTTGACTCAGTATTCACTGTCACAGGTTTCCTTTCCCAGTCAAATTTCATGTTTCAGTAAAAATAACTTTAAATCTACCCTGATAAAAATTCAAAATGCTGGCTGCTTGTATGACATGATCTAAAAAAACTGGACTGTACTTGTGTAGCACTTTTCTAGTCCAGCTGACTACTGAAAGTACTTCATGCCACACTCATCTATTCACTCACACAGCATGTCTCAGTCTTAAGTGCTACACAGTGCATTCTTTTATTCATTCGCACAAACCATACACCAATGGACACATCAGGAGGCAATGTGGGATTCAGTGTGTTGCCCGAGAATGCTTCGACACGTGGAAGCCGGGAGTTGAACCACTGGTCTTCCAATTGGTAGGCGATTGCCCTTCCTTCTAAGCAACAGCCGCCCGGAAGAATCAAGTAATTGAAGGCGAATCTTCGTTCAGGGACCAAATGAAACATTACTTGTATAGTTGTAAGCCTACCCTAATTTTTGCAGATTTTTAGTGGACATCAGCCACCAACCACCCAAAATGTGTTAGGGCAGGTATTTCATTTTGTTGCTATAAAGCTTTTAAAATCCCAAGCTTAGACAAGAGAGGTACGAGGTTCTGAGGTAAAAGAAAGTCCATGGAAAACTGGCCCACTTGGCAACAAATTCTTATGCATGAGTATGAAGACAGGACAGGGCACAGAGAATTTGATCTTGTACAAGACTGCGAAGATAGTGTCTACTTCAAGGGCTGTTTAAAATATTGATGTCATGAGGCTAAGGTTTAGACACATGAAATGCCCAGGCTAGGGTCCCAAAAGTCTAAATCACAGAGCTTGCTTTGGAGAGATGGGAGAGATGAAACAACAAATCAAACATATAGCAAACAAAAAACACACACAGACAGAAAGCATGTGCAATCACCCAAATGTGTCATTAAAGTAGTCTGACATGTTTCATCTGCACCAGGCGCAGGATCTGCTGCAAGAAACTGAGATGGAGAGTTATTCGATACAAGGGGTGGGACAAGTAATCCGTTTTTTATTTAGATGAAATGACCAGTGTAGCAATGTAAATAGACTCAGTTACAAGAAAAGGTCATGCATGAAAAATCTTATTCATTTATTTTTGAAAATCAAAAAATTATTTTTTTTTTTTTTGCTTTACTCAAATAAAACTTCAAAAGCATAGGCAGCAAACTGTTTTAATGGAAAGGTCCACCATATAAGTTTTAGTGACACCTAGTGGTAAAGTAGGAGATTGCGTCAAATTCAATATTCAGCCACCTTGCTCTCCCTATCCACGCCTGTTGGACAAACTTGGTGTTGTAATTAAATGGGTAAATAAGTGAATGAATAAAATAGAAAATACAAACTTTTTGAAGATACAGAACAGGGTCAGTGTTCTGGGGTGTAGAAACATGATGGTGTACTGTGGTGGAATGCAAAGAAGAAGACGTGCACCATTCTCATTCTGTTTCATTCAAGGATAACACAGCTGCTCTTATCTTCCCCTGACTTTTCTCTGGGTCTAATACATTTTATGATACATATTATATTGTATTTTTACCCCCCCCCCAAATGTTACACATTTGATTAAAAAAAAAGATCTCCTGGTGTCCAGGTATTAAATATAATATATTTAGATTATTATCACCATGTCCTAAGGGTATAAGCAACAGCTTACTACTGACACAGAAATAGAAGGAGCTTTTCAGTTTTATATACAGGTGCAGCAAATTTACTTGAGGGTAATGAAATGATTAACATGAGAAGAAAAACAGTCTTCCAGTTTATGAACGTTTTCTTTATTCTCAGATTTTTTTCAAAGCATATTTGACCATTAGAACATTTTCAAAAGTAAGCAATGTGAGAATTTTAGAGTAAAAAAAGTAATCACTATGTGATGGCAGATTTAACACTCCTGTACGTCTTTAACACTGGGGCTTCTAGGGTTGTGGCTTAAGCCGTCAGTATTGATTCCACTGAAGTCATGAACAGTTTTTGAGATATCATGCTGCCTAATAGACGAACAAACAAATGGGACAGAAAACATAACCTCTTGGGCGTAGGTAATAGGGAGCAGAATCTTCTGTGTGTTTACGGCTTAATCGACAGTTAAATTGCAGTGCACCGCATCACATACTGCAGTGATTCTGTAGACAAGACTTCAGCCTCAGCAGCTCTCTGTTCATGCACCATAATGCTGTGAGTCATTTCATGCAGAATCTTCTTCGAAGTGCTACGCTATTGCTATTTTTGCTTATATATAACTACAACCTACAAATGTTATGCTATCCAAATGATTAAAAAGCCTGTGTGGCATTATGCATTATATTGCTTCCTCTTTTCAAATTGGTTTGCCTTGTGCTCCCACTCTCCGTGAGATGCTGTTGCCCCTAGATGTGCATTAGTGGGAACTTGTGTCCCTCTCTGAGGTGTTCATGTATCATCACACCATCACAACCAATTTCACCAAAGGCAGCTAATGAAGACACCAGACAGACTTGTCAGAGGCAGTTATCAGGTACAATGGCAGGCGGTCAGGCTAGTAATGCTAATTAGCCATGTGGTGCTGCTATATTTACTGAATTTGCAGACCTCAGGGCTGCTTGTTCTGTGAATGTATGTTTTATGATCTGCACATTTCTTTGTTGGCCGCAGTCTCTGGTTTGGTGTGATATTCCTTCTTCTCAAGTGTTTCATCATGTTCCTTCTTACTAAGCCCAGAAAGCTCCCACACTACCAGGGGAACTTTGTTTGAGCATGGAGCCTTTCATCATGTCTTATCTTGTCAGACATTTTGGCAAGTATAGCCTACAGGTGACACTCAAGCATTGGTGTGTGTTTGACCATGATGTGTGGGGGCAGTAATGAAGGCAAAGCGGAAGATGAATGAAAGTGGCTCACTTTAAAAAAAATATTTCAACTGCTATCAAATCCACAGACATCAAAACTACTGACAAAGAGGTAGAGGCTGAATAGTTTGTTCGTAATGTTACTGAAAAAATTCCTCTCTGATTAGGAGGGGAATTGAGTCCAGTCATTAAAAATGTAAAAGTGTCTTTTAAAGTCTTTGATTAGTTCCTTTAAATATTGGCCTTAGAGAAAAGCCGTACAGTTTAAATGCAAATGTTTTATGTTTCTCATATATAAATGATAGAATACAAATGTGAGATAAATGGTTGCAAAAAGTTGTTATATAGTAGGTAACAGGTAGATAATGGGCGGCTGTGGCTCAGTGGTTAGAGTGGGTCATCCAATAACCAGAAGGTTGGTGGTTTGATTCCCGCTCTTACCACTCAGAAAGATTGGTGAAACTGACAGCCGGAGGCAGAAGTTGAATTCAGTTTAGTTTTTTTTTTTACTCCCTACAAAGATGCAGCTTAAGTTTTCACACTTCAGGAGGCCGGTGCTCTACATCTCCACAAGTGTTTATACGTCACGATGTCCACTTTCAACATCTCTGTGTTCATTTTGGCACAAATGCTAAGAAGGAGGGAGGAAGGGATGATGGAAAACATTAACCCATCGCTAGCTTGAGACTTGTCCTGAACAACGCTTTCTACAATCATTAGACTTTTCCACTCATGATTGCTTATATCTATACAGCAGTCTCACCCACAAAATGGTTTGGGTTACGTGCTGAAAGTTAATGATGGGGGTTAGAATTAATCTACATTTTTTGGTCTACATATTACAAAATAGCTGCTTACACTACTTACAGAAATCTATTTATAGGTTGTGATTCAAGCTGTCCCATGAACACTACCCCACAGTAAACAACAGCTAAGGGATATGTTGCCGTCTCACGATTTACAGCGATGGATTGTGACACTATGTTTTACACCAACCTATTTCATCTTCTCTGGTGAGACCGGGCTGCTTTAGAAGGACCGGTTTTGTTTGTACTTTGCAATGAGAATTTCAGATTTTGATTGTTCAGACTAGATTTTTCCCTTTCATCGCTCTCCATCTTAAATGAGCTCAGTCTATGAAATGGCAGCTGCACTTCTGCATCACGTTTATGATTCGTGATTTCCTTGTCATGGCAGAGTTTGAACTTGCATTTGTGGATTCAGCGTCTTATTGTGTTTTTTTTTTAATGAAAATTGTCTTCATGAATGTTCCTACCTCCATGCAGAGATTGCCACTACGGATTCTTATCTGTTTTTAGTGCTGTGCTGTGCTGTCTGAGGACCGGAGGATCAAGGCCACTCAGAATTGTTTTTCAGTCTTGTCTCAGAGTTATCTGAAGATATTCTGAATCTTTCAATGAATTTATGTAACAAAGGACCAAATTCGTTGCAGTTTTTGCAGTCTTTCACAGACGGGTGAATCATTCCCCCTTATTTAGCTTAGACGTTCAAGGATGCTGCTGCTATATCTGATCATGTTTTATTTATTTTTCAATTTATTTATCTTAACGTGTTGCTGGATTCTCAAAATGACCATTCACTCTCAAAATGTTCTATAACAACATTCGATATGTTGTTTTTGCAGGAATTCATTTAAATATAGTGTTAAAATGATTCAATTTGGTTTGTTTTGCTTTTATTTATTTATTTTCTAAATCTGACCAACTGTCCCTTTTTGGGAAATTAATTGGTATTTGAATCATTTTGCAGCAACGCAATAATTCAAACAAAGACACACTAAAAAATCCAATTCAAACTCTTCTGAAAATAAGGGGAAAAATTCCATGCTCCTTCTATGCATTCATAAAAGAAAGCATGTTATAAATTAGAAAACGCCATTATTCAGATGCATCATTTGCACTCTTCCAGGAGAAAATTCTAACAGGCAAGCTAGATAAAAACAGTATTTTTTCTTCGGTATACTGCAACTTTTTTCGTGTATAAAAACAAAGTTGCACACAGCTGAATTTTAGAGGATCAGAATCAGATCAAGGATTAATTCTTTGCTTTTTTGTGTAGCTGAGAGTTGTCTGAGTCACAGGCCTTGTGGACTATTATACAATACACCTAAGAGTAGTCATTCCTACCATTAAAATGCTTGATTCCAGGAGAGGCTTTTAACACTCCAGCAGTGGACATAAATATGAATAACTGTTACCTGCTCGGTTTTAAAGTCATTTTAAATGTACTGCAGGGTGGCAGTTAGTGCACCATGTCTCATTTCTTTTCTTACTTTTTGTGGAAATCAAGTTCTGTTTCAGCTTGGACCCTGGTGCAATGAAAATCTCTTGAAATGAATACATATTGGACTCAAGCAAAGGGGAAGCACACAATGCCACACACTGTGAGACACAGGGAGCCTGTGAGACGTATGCCTGAGCACATCTCCTGTGGGTTAGAATAATCAGTCAGCAGGAATAAGCTGGCTGTGGCTCACGACAAGGTATGGCAGAGGAAGGAGGTTTACGTTCAAGGATACCCATACCCCACTGCTGAGGGTTAGCTTATCCCTGCAGAATGTCTCCCAGCTGCCAAGTGCTGGCTCTGATGCTGTGCTGTATGCCACTGCAAATGATAATCCAGTAAAGGGACCAAAATGCTCCAAAAGAGCTTCTGCTGCCCTGCTTGCTTTCTGTTGACAGATATACATCTGTAGGGATAAGCCTCAAGCCAGTGGCAAATGTGCTCAGACAAGTGGGGCAGGGGCTTTTAAATTAGCTGCTCACTGCCTCAACAGTATACAGCATGCTGTCAGTCTCCCTTTGCCATGCTCTTTGTCATAGCACTTGCACACACTATGGCCTTTCTGAGTGGGTATAAGCTCAGCAGTGAAGTTGATAGACTGTTAGGGCAATTACACTATTGAAGATTATTTTGGGCCATATATGATGAAAAAAAAAGGTCAAGAGACTTCTCTTCTTGACAAAAAGACTGTCTCAAGATACTCGTGATAAGTTTAATGCCACAGTTGGTCACACTGAAAAGTGATTAAAGGAGTGGTTGCATCCATTTTATGCTCCCGAGGAGGCACTGGCTTTCACATATCTGCAGCATGTATTGTACACGAAACAGAATTTACATGTAGTCCAACTGACTCAGACAGCGAGGTCAATATGTCTTGACATTTACTGCCAGCTCTTACAGCTGGGGCCTATGAGGCATTATTCTTCATGTAAGAGCAGAAAAGTTTGATAGTTTTCATTAGTGTGATGGGTTGTCGAGTATAGGAATCAAATTGTTGGATTTTTGTAATGAAGATCATTTTCTTACCACACAGCACACTACAACATTGAAGCAAAGTATAGAAATCCAAGGTTTATCGAATGAAAAGGCTTTCTCAGATAGCAGTGTGTGCTGGAGTGAGCCATGTGTTCCACAGGCTAAAGAGTTCATTTACAGCCTCAATTAAAACAATACACCAACAAACCATTGAAGACCCGTCAAATGTTGAAAGTGACTCATCTGGAATTTGTAACATGTCCATTTGCCACTGTGTATCATCCCTTCTTCTTTAAGCAACATCCTGTAAGTGTCTGGGAACCGAGGAGACCGGTTGCTGGACCTTTCGGAGAGGAACGTTGTCCCATTCTGGTCTGATATAGAATTGTAGCTGTTCAACAGTCCTGGGTCTTCTGTTAGGGTTCTGTGTTTCATGATCAGCGTTTTCATGATGAGGACTGACGGTGCCTGTTCGATTGCCTGTTCCACAGGCACAAATGCAGATTTGCAAATGATTGTATTCTGTTTTTATTTACATTTTTGTGTTTTTCAGAACTGTGGCTACGAAATAAGTGAACTCTCAGATAGAGAGAGGTCAGTAGAGTCAGTAGAGTAGAGTTAAACCCTTAAAGTAACAATTTAAACTTGGTTTAAATGGTTTGCTGAGGAACTGAGACACAATGTAAAAGGCAAAAGGAAATATTTACATGCTGTTGAATTGTACAAATATTTAAGCGATGCAAACATACAAGCAAAGGTAATAGTTTTCAAATCGTACAGTGAAGCCTGTATGTGCCTCAATCTCAATGTTGATTTTCACAGTTTCCGCGGTGCGAATAAAGAAAATTCTGCTGTGCTGCTGTGAATATTGTAGGCTTTTGTTCTGAATGAGGTTTTTGCATTCTATACATTCCAGTCTTGTGTCTGAGAGGAAGCCTATGCTTCATTTCTTTGCTGTTTGCAGTGTTGACCTTTACCATTCTGTCTTGGTCTTCATCTCTGTTGTTCTCTATATGCCCGACTATGGATGAGTCTGTGAATCTCATTTACCCTTCGTGATGATCTCTCCTTTCTCCTTCTGCTGCTCTCACTGAAAGAAGTTAAGATTTTTTTCCTCAGAAACGACTACAACACACAATTCTTTGACCCAACAGGCATGAAATCTGTGAAAGTAATTTTTTTTCACAGTGGGTGTTGTACTACCTTGAAGCTATATGCCATTCAAGTATTCCGTTGTCTTGTAGCAAGCTTTTCCTTTTTTTTAAATTATTTACACAGAAAAGGGCATCTTTGCAAAAGCAGTCATTATTTACATAAGAGGGAAGATATGTCAATGAAAACGGGAGGTTTGCTCAATGTGGACTGTGAACATTAAAATACTGTGAGCCAAATTTTAGTTTTTAATTTTTTCTTTTTCCTGCTATAAATGTTTGAGGATTAAAATGTGAATGTTTGTCTGTGATGCTCACTTTCCTCTAATACTTGAAGGATACAGTGGCCATTATTCTAAAAAAAAAAGGCACACAAGCGTTCTCTCTGTGGTCTTTTTTCAAGACTCATAGATTGAAGAATTGAAGATTGAGGAAGAAGAATATTGTGGGATACACGATGAAGTGGTAAATGTTAAGACTGCACCTAAACGTTGCTCATGATATAAATTAGTGCATTCATCATATTGATATTCTCAGATGTGACAAGTGTGACTGATCAGACTGAGGCTACCACACCTGCAGGGCATATGCCATGCTAATGATGACAACTCGATTTGCTATTTCAGTTTTATCTTATTCAATTACCGTTAGTCCCTTCTAATATCTGTCATGAAAGCTTTATATTATGAGTAATCTTTAAAAAGGTTTAAAATGCTGTGTGGCATTAGGGGGATTTTAGTTTAGCAGGTTTGTGCATGCACACGCAAACAAAGCTGGGGGAGATCAGGGCTACACCTTTTGGATAAGAAGCTTGACTGATTGGTAGAGCAGTGGAATTTATTGATTATGATAAACACAGGCTTTTTATAAAAATATAAGCTCAGTGGCTGGCAGCAGGGGAATTTATAAGAAATCTCTTCATCCTGTTGTCATACCGTCTGGCTTGCTAGCTGGTAGTCAACATTGTATCCTTTTGAAAAATTGGTAAATAAAAGCTGAATGGGAACCATTTAGCAGAGGGCTTGTAGTTGTCACCATCATCACAATTTCCAATAGTGAAAAATTGTATTTAATTTGATATCTCCAGTTCAGGTTGAAGAGAAAACTCTCGATTTTCGATTCAAAGACAAAACCAAAACGACAGTAATTTTGAGCCTTGTCTTCATTCATGGTTATCACAGGTGTGGGATTAATTGTGATGTATTCTTATCCTTCATGAAAATTTATTCAGACTTTGGTTTGTTCTCACCTTCAATGATATACAGTAGACATTACTGCCCACCTTCTTCACAACATAGTGCTGAAGCAGCGGAGTGTGTTCAGTAACAGTCCACCACAGACAGGCACAGGAGGTCCTTCCTGCCAGCAGCAGCAACAATACACAATGACAAGTTATGATGAATAATGAAAGAGTAAAAAATAAATAGAGATAATGTAAAAATGCTGTAAAAATATGATTTCCCTTTGGGATAAATAGAGAATTTCTTTCACTTCATTCATTCATTTAATTTCAGATGACCCTGTCAGAGCGATTAGGGGATGATAATTAGGCATTTCATAGAGGTTATATCGGCTTGTAAATTCAACACACATTTTTTAGTTTAATCAGTTTGTGCTCAGGAGTGGTTAAAGGTTATGTGCTTTTAGCAGAGTGGTGATGATTGATCTTTCAAGGAGGCATAGCAGTTCAGAAAACTGGTTACATCTTGTCCATTTGGGCACTGAGCAGACAAATAGTTGGTGTCAATACAAACATGCCTGTTCTCCCACTGCTAAGTAGCATCAATTGTGGAGTGTATTGCATTTTTATGTTCATTTGTGGTTCTTAAAATATTTGGGGGAATAGATGAAATTTGTCTCCTTTTCAAGAGAGGTGACAGCAGTGATGATTATTTTTAGCCATGACAGCTTAATAAAGTGAGATGAAACTCTGTAAATATACAGTATATCACCAGTAAATAATGGCAAAATATGGAGCTACAAAAACTAATTTCGTGAAGCTTTAAAATAATCCCACACAAAGTCTTGATATGTATGAAACTGTATCCTCTAATCTTTTAGGTGTAAAACAATTATTTGTATGTTTCATCAGTTGCACACAGCCGGTCGTTGCATCACTGGGTTTCTGTGCTCATAAAGGCCCCTCAGTCGAGCAGTCAAGCCTGATGACTGAGCTCCAGATAAAGGACACTCTGTTGTATCTTTGAAAACTTGATAGCTTGCTGGAATATGTCACACATCTTCATAGACTTACAAGCAGCAAATCATAACAAATATAGTTAATTATTCAAGGTAATATTGTGCATTTCATGGCTTTCTGAGTTGATATGGTTTATACCTAACACACTTAAAGTAACACCCTTTCGTCAAACTTAATTAGTTAATTGGATGTGACAGGCGTGACAGGTGAACTCTAGTTGACCCCTGGGTCACGAGATGAACTCTAGTGACCCCTGGTCATGAGGTGGGGTGGGGGGGTGGGGGGGTGGGGGGGTGCTAAAGGGGAGAGGGGGAGGAGGGGTTAGGGGTGGAGTTACGGATTAAGTCTAAATATTTATTGAGTGTATAAATGAAAGATTGTTTAATTACAGAATAGGTAAAGTTTAAGTTTTAGGAGCAAAGCTGACAACATTTTAAGTATCCTATGAGTTACGAAAAAAAAGCTGTTTGACAGCTTTGCAGACCCTCATATAATTTAATAAAGTGATTAGGTCATGTAAAGCCCGTGACTTTGAGAACCAATGAGATGATAGAAGGGTGGATGGGTTTAAGAACAATAGTTGATTGTTCTTAAACGTCGCTGATCCTCTCCCCTGTAGGGCAAATATATAATAAAAGTTGGTTATTCTCAGAATAGAAAGAAAAAAAAAAGTGACCGTAGGTTAATAAGGATATCCTGTGAGTAGTCAATATGCACCACTCTCCGCTAATCAACTTGGGTTTAAGAAAAATAGTTAATTGATAACGTCACCGATCCTCACCCCTTTAGGGCAAATATAATTCAAGTTGGTTATTTCCAGAATAGAAAGAAAGAAAAAAAGCACCACTCTCCTCTAATCAACTAACTCGGGTCGATTCATACAGGGAGGCTGTGAACAGGGTTTCAAGTCATGAGAATGCTCCATTGTTTTACCACATGACCATCAAGTATGAATCATGTGTAGCTAATTTTAGGAGGGGTGGGGGAGAAAGAAACAATCTATGTTAATGGCATGCGCATGTCCATCTATGCGTTGACCCTCATACTTTGCTACTGTGCTTCTAAAAGATTTATTTCTCTTCAGTTGCACAGTGGAAAGAACATTTTCAGGAACCATGTTACTCATCCTTGTAACTTACTAAACATCTAATTAGCTGTGTTCAATATGATATGCTGTATCGAATGCAATTTGTTATTAATAAAGGTAATCACATAGGAGTCTGCATACCTATTAACTAACCCAGAGTGAATAAAAGTTTTTAAAAAATAAAATCCTCTTCTGATGACATTGAGGGTAGACAAAGCATACGCTTCATATAGTGAGGCTGTGAACAGAGTTTCAAGTCAAGAGTATGCTCCATTGTTTTACTTCATGAGCACCAAGCATGAATGGTCTGTAGCTAATTTTAGGAGGGGTGGTAGTAAGGCTGGAGAGAAAGAAACAATCAATCAGTTGAAAAAGAAATGACTTCCTAAAGCATGTTTCCTTTACACTTCAGCTGTCTCTTCTCTTCATCGTATGTGTTTATCAGCTTCCACATCCCAGAGCAGTTTGTGCATGACTGTTGGTTGCATGCACACGTCCAGCAGCCTTGTTACGAAAGTCTCATCCCATGGTCTAAGAGACAAGACAGCCACAAGTGGGAAAGGTCACATGCAAACATTCAGTTGAATAAGACACAGAGAGTGCGCCTACTCTTCTTTTTCTTTTCTTTTTTTAACATCCAGCTAATTATGACATATTAGTTCATATGAGATAAGAAACATAATGAAAAAACAAAAAACTCACTTCTCTGACAGAACAATGTGATAATTTCACCCTGTTTCTTACAGAAATCAAAGTAATTATGTAAAATGTTAAAAAAGATTATTTGAGAAAACCCCTGAAACAGGTTCATATGCACAAGGAGCTGTTAATATAATCTCACACCAACAGTATATCTGCATCTCCACCGGACAAGAATAACATGTGTATGTTACTCCTCATACATTATGTTACTTTGCTGCTTAAAGATTTATTTAACTTCAGTTGAGCAGTGTAAAGAACATTTTCAGGAACCATGTTACTCATCCTTATAACTTACTAAACATCTAATTAGCTATATTCAATATGATCTGCTGTATTCATTGCAATTTATTATTAATGAAGGTAATCACACACACACACAAACACACATAGCCAAAGACAAACAACTAAGTTTTCAGGAGTGCTGACCGTTTTCTAAGTGTTAAATCTCAGGGAAACTTCATCCAGGAGCAAATACTAAACCAGAAAGATTTCTCAGCCTACTTCAAGCAGGCTACTTCTAAATAGGAATCAGCACACCTATTAACTAGCTCGGAGCGAATAAAAGTTTTAAAAATGAGAAAACAAACAAACCACCAAACAAACAAAAAAAAAAACCTTATTCATCCCCTGTGCTGCAACAGCAACGGTAGGAATTTTCCTGAGTGACTATGACTGTTGTACAACAACCCAGAAGTTGATCTCCTAGGGGTGTTTAGAGTTGATATTAAGAGTTATTTAAGTTTTAAAAAATGTAATAAAAAACCTCCTAACAACATGCAAATAAATAAACTACAGTCAAAATAAAGTTTTCAAACAGAGTGCAGCATGTTCCTAAAGCACCTGAGCACCAAGTTACCTGCGAAGTGATCAGAACTGATCACAAGTGTAAAGAGATAGATGTTCCCTTGTGATTAATTAAAGTCAACAATTAATAAACTTCAGAATTTGATTTTCCACAGTGGGGAAAATGATCACCATCACCTGTATGAATGAATGAACAGTTTAGTCACAGAGGCACTAAGTATGTTCTCATGAGAACAGCCAAGTGATTTGGCAACTACAGACTTAGAAAAAATTGATTTGGAGCTAGTGGTAAGTCCCTTTTCCAGCAGGGTCAGGTTCTCAGCGGTCACCCTGAGAACTACCAATGTCTGATTCCATCTTTTATTCTGAGATCTCGTGAATGTCCAGTTAAACATTTATATTAGATACGTGTAACAGATAGTTAGATGTACAAGTCATATCCTGCATTTGCTGTTACTGGTGAGCTGTTAACTCAAATATGAACTAAATCTTCACGGCAGCAAAAGACTCGAGCGCGCACACACACACACAGAAATGTAGTCAAGAGTTATCTTTCCACTGTACCTTTTAAGGGGTGCATTGCAATTGTCCAACCAGGAACTGTAGAAAATAAGCCAACTTTCTGATGAATCACACTGAAGCCACTGTAAATTTTTTTTTGTTTTGTTTTTTAGTTGTTTTTTTTTTTTTTACAAGTATAATGCCTCACTGTATAAAACATGTTTAGTGCGACAAGTCAAAGGTGAAAGTGGATAACATTAGAGTCTGCTCTTAAAAACTTCAATAAACCAGTTCACATATATTCCTGCTAAAATAATGTTACTATTGCAACATTCCAAAATATTGGACCTGAATCTGACTTAATGTCTGATTGTAGTTAAGCTGTTAACCAGCAAACAAGGCCTGACTTCATTTAGCCTTAAATACTTCAGACTCTGCTCAATCCATCCTTCATTTGAAATCAAAACACTATAACCTGGCTTTGTGGTAAGATTCAAACACGAACAATTGTTCGATTTGATGAGTAAACACACGAACAAGTGAGCATGCAAAGAAAATATACTGATCTCCTGGAGACTCAGGATTAAATATAATAAAAATGATCAAAGTCTCATCTTTCTTGAACTGTTTAAGACATATTGGTTACTGCCTCAGCTCCGTTTTGTGTTATTTTTCTGATAGTTTAAGCACCACGAAAGATTTGATTAAGCTGAAATTAAAACTCCATGCTTTAGGTCTGCATACAGACCTTATAATTGTAAATTTTGTGCCCACCAAACTCTTTTATGCTCTTAGATTTTACATGAATGTAACCTTAAAACGCCCTGCTAATATTATTCTTAAGCTTGATTCGTAAAAGATTTTGAACCCGAACACCTTTCTTGATCTTATGTGCTAATGATTTGTAAATCTTAATCAACTTAAGCTGAAGGCGCTAAACAGGTTCTTTAACCCCATTTCCCCACCTTGGTTTATTTAAGACAGCTACGTATTTAAAGCTGCCGTCGGCAGGTTTTCAAAATTCTGAGTCTAAAGTTGGAAAATAGGAACTGATACAACTTTCAGGTCCCTCCCCCTCTGTGGACGAGGTTGTGCACTGAGTTCACACCAGTGTGCGGGCACACAAGCTGGGGGCAGACTCACGCTCAGCATGGTTGGTGACTGTTTTGCTCAGATAATGGATAAATAATAAATCTAACGTGATTGGTTAAAAACAGCCGGGGCGCTCAATTTTTTGCAAGCACGATTACAGGCTTCAGAGGGAGCTACAGAATTCGGGATTTTTCCTAAACAGCTTATTTAATATTCTACTACCAGAATCCCATGACAGTTCAAGCTAATATAACTAAAAAAAAAAAAAAAAAATTTAAAAAAAGTTGCAGACGGCAGCTTTAACTTAAACGGAATACCGGCACACACTCGATTCTTGTCTGGAATAGCTACGGACAAAAGAAGAAAAATAAATAAATTGACATACAAAATCTTGGTGATGGGTGAGGACAATGAAGACAGGCAATATTTTGCAGACAATGAAAACCAAAAATATATATATGTAGCCTAGGTGTCTCTTGCAACTGCAGTAAAGGTGATATTTAAAAAGCGAAACGTTGTTTAATTTAACTAAAAGAGGGCAGGAGGGCTAAATTAACCACACAATATTAAATATTCTGCATCTAATGATTCAATTCTCACATCTTTGAATTAATACTCGTGCAGAGTTCAACACATGCATGGTGGATAGTGCGATGGTGATAATGGTTCTACTGAAACAGAACATTTCATGACACAGAAAATGTATCCTAAATTGTATATCCAACCAGCATGAAAATTCCATCCACTGTAGATGATGGCAGCATTATCCAGTGTTTCAATCTTATTCTACTTTTTTATTACCATTATCATTTTTTTTTTTAACCAAAGACAAACTATGCCTTTCATCAAATTTAAAAACTAGATTGGATACAAATTAGCACTTTCACCAATTGCAGTCTAACACAACAATCTAAGGGAGGATAGATTCATTTCAGAAGTTGGGTATAGGGAGACTTTCCAATAAAGAATGTCAATTTGCTATCTGGAGAGACCAACAATGGATGTAAATCAGTTAACTTTACGTGTTGAGGGTCGACTAAGATAAAAGAATCCTAGTTTACCCCTGTTGTTCTTAATATCTGACCTCCCCACATCCGCACTAAACATAGTGTGACATGATGTGGGAAGTTTGAAATGTAATGAAATTACACACAAACTGTTAGACTGGTCTTACAATTACAGCATAGCTATGATACGACAAGTGAAGTAACACATTACAACTCTGCATCTCTTGTTTCGTGTGCATCACTGTGTGTCATCCTGTTCAGGGATGGCACCATATCTTGTTCTTTGACCCTAAACTCGAGATTTCACATATAGTGTTAATAATGTAAGAGGATACAAAGCTTAAAACGTGCAGAAATTAAATAGTTGTATGCTAATTAAATGTCATGTCAAGAGAACGGCTGCATATGTTCTTACGAGTGCTAGGATTTAAAAAATGATTTTGCTGTTGTTAAGATACAACATCAATGTAGAACTTTAAAGAAATCAAGAAGCTATCAGGAAGAGACATTTATATATGTATATATATGTATATATATATATATATATATATATATATATATATATATATATATATATATATATATATATATATATATATATATATATATTTATTTTTATTTTATTTCATTTGTTTAGTAGGACAGATTATCAGTAAACCCAAAATCAGTGTCACAGGAGAAGGAATTACAATATCTATTTCTATTTCATACACACACATAAAACAAGCACAAAAGAAAAGAAACCCCATCCACCTTCCCCAACCCCATTGGTCTGTAATTATAATTTTACCCAAGCAAACCTAAGCATTTTATAGTCTGTATAATGTGCTCTAATCTATGGCTAATACTTTACAAGTTTAGCTAAAAATTACAGGTTGGAAACTGCAGATACTTTGTCAAAATAAAAGAGAAAAGGCCGCCATGTAGTGAAAATATTCTCAACTGATCCTCTTAAAGAAAATTAGATTTTTTTCCAGTTTTAAGAATAACATCATATCCTTTGTCCAGGTATGCAGTCCTGGACCAATTGGTGACTTCCAATGTAGGAGGATACGTCTACGGGCAATTAGAGAGGCGAATGATAGTACATTACATTTTTGTGCGCTGAACGTCGGGTAGTTCAGAGGCACCCCAAAAATAGCAATAAATGGAGAAGGTTTTATATCAGTCTCTAAAACTTCAGACATGATTTAAAAAAAAAAATCTTCCAAAAACCTGTCAGCTACGAACAGGTCCAAAAAGTGGGGGCGAGATGTGATGGAACAAAGGTACATCTATGACAGGCCTCACTAGTACCAGGAAAATAATTTGCAAATTTGGCTTTGCTTAAGTGCATCCTATGTACCACCTTAAACTGTACTAGGTTAAGACGGGCACATGATGTAGAATAATTCACTTGTAGTTGGGGTTTATCCCACCATTCGTCCTGAAACTGAACTTCCAGTTCGGCCTCCCATTCACATTTGATTTTCTCAAGAGGAGAGGGGGTTTAATTTCAGAATAAAAGTATATCATTTGAATGTTAGTCCCACTTGCATAAACGGCTTATCAAGAATATGTGGTGATGATGCCTCCTGAGGCAGATGTGGAAATGTAGTACAGTGGCCCTTAACAAAACTCCAAAGTTGAAGATATCGAAAGAAATGGTTTTGGGGGAGATCAAATTTATCTGACAAGGATTTGAAATCTACAAACACACCATTGAGGAATAAGTCTCTAAATGATCTGACACCTTTATAACTCCAGAATCCAAATGCAGAGTCAAGCTTTGGACTGTTATGCAATAATCACTACTTTTTGCCATCAAAGCTTGACTCTGCATCTGGATTCTGGAGTTATAAAGGTGTCAGATCATTTAGAGACTTATTCCTCAATGGTGTGTTTGTAGATTTCAAATCCTTGTCAGATAAATTTGATCTCCCCCAAAACCATTTCTTTCGATATCTTCAACTTTGGAGTTTTGTTAAGGGCCACTGTACTACATTTCCACATCTGCCTCAGGAGGCATCATCACCACATATTCTTGATAAGCCGTTTATGCAAGTGGGACTAACATTCAAATGATATACTTTTATTCTGAAATTAAACCCCCTCTCCTCTTGAGAAAATCAAATGTGAATGGGAGGCCGAACTGGAAGTTCAGTTTCAGGACGAATGGTGGGATAAACCCCAACTACAAGTGAATTATTCTACATCATGTGCCCGTCTTAACCTAGTACAGTTTAAGGTGGTACATAGGATGCACTTAAGCAAAGCCAAATTTGCAAATTATTTTCCTGGTACTAGTGAGGCCTGTCATAGATGTACCTTTGTTCCATCACATCTCGCCCCCACTTTTTGGACCTGTTCGTAGCTGACAGGTTTTTGGAAGATTTTTTTTTTTAAATCATGTCTGAAGTTTTAGAGACTGATATAAAACCTTCTCCATTTATTGCTATTTTTGGGGTGCCTCTGAACTACCCGACGTTCAGCGCACAAAAATGTAATGTACTATCATTCGCCTCTCTAATTGCCCGTAGACGTATCCTCCTACATTGGAAGTCACCAATTGGTCCAGGACTGCATACCTGGACAAAGGATATGATGTTATTCTTAAAACTGGAAAAAAATCTAATTTTCTTTAAGAGGATCAGTTGAGAATATTTTCACTACATGGCGGCCTTTTCTCTTTTATTTTGACAAAGTATCTGCAGTTTCCAACCTGTAATTTTTAGCTAAACTTGTAAAGTATTAGCCATAGATTAGAGCACATTATACAGACTATAAAATGCTTAGGTTTGCTTGGGTAAAATTATAATTACAGACCAATGGGGTTGGGGAAGGTGGATGGGGTTTCTTTTCTTTTGTGCTTGTTTTATGTGTGTGTATGAAATAGAAATAGATATTGTAATTCCTTCTCCTGTGACACTGATTTTGGGTTTACTGATAATCTGTCCTACTAAACAAATGAAATAAAATAAAAATAAATATATATATATATATATATATATATATATATATATATATATATATATATATATATACATATATATACATATATAAATGTCTCTTCCTGATAGCTTCTTGATTTCTTTAAAGTTCTACATTGATGTTGTATCTTAACAACAGCAAAATCATTTTTTAAATCCTAGCACTCGTAAGAACATATGCAGCCGTTCTCTTGACATGACATTTAATTAGCATACAACTATTTAATTTCTGCACGTTTTAAGCTTTGTATCCTCTTACATTATTAACACTATATGTGAAATCTCGAGTTTAGGGTCAAAGAACAAGATATGGTGCCATCCCTGAACAGGATGACACACAGTGATGCACACGAAACAAGAGATGCAGAGTTGTAATGTGTTACTTCACTTGTCGTATCATAGCTATGCTGTAATTGTAAGACCAGTCTAACAGTTTGTGTGTAATTTCATTACATTTCAAACTTCCCACATCATGTCACACTATGTTTAGTGCGGATGTGGGGAGGTCAGATATTAAGAACAACAGGGGTAAACTAGGATTCTTTTATCTTAGTCGACCCTCAACACGTAAAGTTAACTGATTTACATCCATTGTTGGTCTCTCCAGATAGCAAATTGACATTCTTTATTGGAAAGTCTCCCTATACCCAACTTCTGAAATGAATCTATCCTCCCTTAGATTGTTGTGTTAGACTGCAATTGGTGAAAGTGCTAATTTGTATCCAATCTAGTTTTTAAATTTGATGAAAGGCATAGTTTGTCTTTGGTTAAAAAAAAAAATGATAATGGTAATAAAAAAGTAGAATAAGATTGAAACACTGGATAATGCTGCCATCATCTACAGTGGATGGAATTTTCATGCTGGTTGGATATACAATTTAGGATACATTTTCTGTGTCATGAAATGTTCTGTTTCAGTAGAACCATTATCACCATCGCACTATCCACCATGCATGTGTTGAACTCTGCACGAGTATTAATTCAAAGATGTGAGAATTGAATCATTAGATGCAGAATATTTAATATTGTGTGGTTAATTTAGCCCTCCTGCCCTCTTTTAGTTAAATTAAACAACGTTTCGCTTTTTAAATATCACCTTTACTGCAGTTGCAAGAGACACCTAGGCTACATATATATATTTTTGGTTTTCATTGTCTGCAAAATATTGCCTGTCTTCATTGTCCTCACCCATCACCAAGATTTTGTATGTCAATTTATTTATTTTTCTTCTTTTGTCCGTAGCTATTCCAGACAAGAATCGAGTGTGTGCCGGTATTCCGTTTAAGTTAAAGCTGCCGTCTGCAACTTTTTTTAAATTTTTTTTTTTTTTTTTTAGTTATATTAGCTTGAACTGTCATGGGATTCTGGTAGTAGAATATTAAATAAGCTGTTTAGGAAAAATCCCGAATTCTGTAGCTCCCTCTGAAGCCTGTAATCGTGCTTGCAAAAAATTGAGCGCCCCGGCTGTTTTTAACCAATCACGTTAGATTTATTATTTATCCATTATCTGAGCAAAACAGTCACCAACCATGCTGAGCGTGAGTCTGCCCCCAGCTTGTGTGCCCGCACACTGGTGTGAACTCAGTGCACAACCTCGTCCACAGAGGGGGAGGGACCTGAAAGTTGTATCAGTTCCTATTTTCCAACTTTAGACTCAGAATTTTGAAAACCTGCCGACGGCAGCTTTAAATACGTAGCTGTCTTAAATAAACCAAGGTGGGGAAATGGGGTTAAAGAACCTGTTTAGCGCCTTCAGCTTAAGTTGATTAAGATTTACAAATCATTAGCACATAAGATCAAGAAAGGTGTTCGGGTTCAAAATCTTTTACGAATCAAGCTTAAGAATAATATTAGCAGGGCGTTTTAAGGTTACATTCATGTAAAATCTAAGAGCATAAAAGAGTTTGGTGGGCACAAAATTTACAATTATAAGGTCTGTATGCAGACCTAAAGCATGGAGTTTTAATTTCAGCTTAATCAAATCTTTCGTGGTGCTTAAACTATCAGAAAAATAACACAAAACGGAGCTGAGGCAGTAACCAATATGTCTTAAACAGTTCAAGAAAGATGAGACTTTGATCATTTTTATTATATTTAATCCTGAGTCTCCAGGAGATCAGTATATTTTCTTTGCATGCTCACTTGTTCGTGTGTTTACTCATCAAATCGAACAATTGTTCGTGTTTGAATCTTACCACAAAGCCAGGTTATAGTGTTTTGATTTCAAATGAAGGATGGATTGAGCAGAGTCTGAAGTATTTAAGGCTAAATGAAGTCAGGCCTTGTTTGCCGGTTAACAGCTTAACTACAATCAGACATTAAGTCAGATTCAGGTCCAATATTTTGGAATGTTGCAATAGTAACATTATTTTAGCAGGAATATATGTGAACTGGTTTATTGAAGTTTTTAAGAGCAGACTCTAATGTTATCCACTTTCACCTTTGACTTGTCGCACTAAACATGTTTTATACAGTGAGGCATTATACTTGTAAAAAAAAAAAAAACAACTAAAAAACAAAACAAAAAAAAATTTACAGTGGCTTCAGTGTGATTCATCAGAAAGTTGGCTTATTTTCTACAGTTCCTGGTTGGACAATTGCAATGCACCCCTTAAAAGGTACAGTGGAAAGATAACTCTTGACTACATTTCTGTGTGTGTGTGTGCGCGCTCGAGTCTTTTGCTGCCGTGAAGATTTAGTTCATATTTGAGTTAACAGCTCACCAGTAACAGCAAATGCAGGATATGACTTGTACATCTAACTATCTGTTACACGTATCTAATATAAATGTTTAACTGGACATTCACGAGATCTCAGAATAAAAGATGGAATCAGACATTGGTAGTTCTCAGGGTGACCGCTGAGAACCTGACCCTGCTGGAAAAGGGACTTACCACTAGCTCCAAATCAATTTTTTCTAAGTCTGTAGTTGCCAAATCACTTGGCTGTTCTCATGAGAACATACTTAGTGCCTCTGTGACTAAACTGTTCATTCATTCATACAGGTGATGGTGATCATTTTCCCCACTGTGGAAAATCAAATTCTGAAGTTTATTAATTGTTGACTTTAATTAATCACAAGGGAACATCTATCTCTTTACACTTGTGATCAGTTCTGATCACTTCGCAGGTAACTTGGTGCTCAGGTGCTTTAGGAACATGCTGCACTCTGTTTGAAAACTTTATTTTGACTGTAGTTTATTTATTTGCATGTTGTTAGGAGGTTTTTTATTACATTTTTTAAAACTTAAATAACTCTTAATATCAACTCTAAACACCCCTAGGAGATCAACTTCTGGGTTGTTGTACAACAGTCATAGTCACTCAGGAAAATTCCTACCGTTGCTGTTGCAGCACAGGGGATGAATAAGGTTTTTTTTTTTGTTTGTTTGGTGGTTTGTTTGTTTTCTCATTTTTAAAACTTTTATTCGCTCCGAGCTAGTTAATAGGTGTGCTGATTCCTATTTAGAAGTAGCCTGCTTGAAGTAGGCTGAGAAATCTTTCTGGTTTAGTATTTGCTCCTGGATGAAGTTTCCCTGAGATTTAACACTTAGAAAACGGTCAGCACTCCTGAAAACTTAGTTGTTTGTCTTTGGCTATGTGTGTTTGTGTGTGTGTGTGATTACCTTCATTAATAATAAATTGCAATGAATACAGCAGATCATATTGAATATAGCTAATTAGATGTTTAGTAAGTTATAAGGATGAGTAACATGGTTCCTGAAAATGTTCTTTACACTGCTCAACTGAAGTTAAATAAATCTTTAAGCAGCAAAGTAACATAATGTATGAGGAGTAACATACACATGTTATTCTTGTCCGGTGGAGATGCAGATATACTGTTGGTGTGAGATTATATTAACAGCTCCTTGTGCATATGAACCTGTTTCAGGGGTTTTCTCAAATAATCTTTTTTAACATTTTACATAATTACTTTGATTTCTGTAAGAAACAGGGTGAAATTATCACATTGTTCTGTCAGAGAAGTGAGTTTTTTGTTTTTTCATTATGTTTCTTATCTCATATGAACTAATATGTCATAATTAGCTGGATGTTAAAAAAAGAAAAGAAAAAGAAGAGTAGGCGCACTCTCTGTGTCTTATTCAACTGAATGTTTGCATGTGACCTTTCCCACTTGTGGCTGTCTTGTCTCTTAGACCATGGGATGAGACTTTCGTAACAAGGCTGCTGGACGTGTGCATGCAACCAACAGTCATGCACAAACTGCTCTGGGATGTGGAAGCTGATAAACACATACGATGAAGAGAAGAGACAGCTGAAGTGTAAAGGAAACATGCTTTAGGAAGTCATTTCTTTTTCAACTGATTGATTGTTTCTTTCTCTCCAGCCTTACTACCACCCCTCCTAAAATTAGCTACAGACCATTCATGCTTGGTGCTCATGAAGTAAAACAATGGAGCATACTCTTGACTTGAAACTCTGTTCACAGCCTCACTATATGAAGCGTATGCTTTGTCTACCCTCAATGTCATCAGAAGAGGATTTTATTTTTTAAAAACTTTTATTCACTCTGGGTTAGTTAATAGGTATGCAGACTCCTATGTGATTACCTTTATTAATAACAAATTGCATTCGATACAGCATATCATATTGAACACAGCTAATTAGATGTTTAGTAAGTTACAAGGATGAGTAACATGGTTCCTGAAAATGTTCTTTCCACTGTGCAACTGAAGAGAAATAAATCTTTTAGAAGCACAGTAGCAAAGTATGAGGGTCAACGCATAGATGGACATGCGCATGCCATTAACATAGATTGTTTCTTTCTCCCCCACCCCTCCTAAAATTAGCTACACATGATTCATACTTGATGGTCATGTGGTAAAACAATGGAGCATTCTCATGACTTGAAACCCTGTTCACAGCCTCCCTGTATGAATCGACCCGAGTTAGTTGATTAGAGGAGAGTGGTGCTTTTTTTCTTTCTTTCTATTCTGGAAATAACCAACTTGAATTATATTTGCCCTAAAGGGGTGAGGATCGGTGACGTTATCAATTAACTATTTTTCTTAAACCCAAGTTGATTAGCGGAGAGTGGTGCATATTGACTACTCACAGGATATCCTTATTAACCTACGGTCACTTTTTTTTTTCTTTCTATTCTGAGAATAACCAACTTTTATTATATATTTGCCCTACAGGGGAGAGGATCAGCGACGTTTAAGAACAATCAACTATTGTTCTTAAACCCATCCACCCTTCTATCATCTCATTGGTTCTCAAAGTCACGGGCTTTACATGACCTAATCACTTTATTAAATTATATGAGGGTCTGCAAAGCTGTCAAACAGCTTTTTTTTCGTAACTCATAGGATACTTAAAATGTTGTCAGCTTTGCTCCTAAAACTTAAACTTTACCTATTCTGTAATTAAACAATCTTTCATTTATACACTCAATAAATATTTAGACTTAATCCGTAACTCCACCCCTAACCCCTCCTCCCCCTCTCCCTTTTAGCACCCCCCCACCCCCCCACCCCCCCACCCCACCTCATGACCAGGGGTCACTAGAGTTCATCTCGTGACCCAGGGGTCAACTAGAGTTCACCTGTCACGCCTGTCACATCCAATTAACTAATTAAGTTTGACGAAAGGGTGTTACTTTAAGTGTGTGTTACCTAATACAGACCCTGGGAATAAATGAAAATGATCAAAATGAAAACTTACTAGGAAGTGATTGGTGACTTGGGACATGTGCTTGTAACCATTTGTCTTGGAAAAAAAAAGAAAATTATTCCCAGCTTGATGAGTCTCTCTCTTAGTCATAAGGATCTGTAGACTATCTAATGTTCACCTGACACCTGTCTATCACAGCAGCTACTAAACTCTGAGTGGGAATAAACTTTCATATTTAGAAATTTAGTATAAATGTGTGCCTCCTGTGCAGACGAGAGCATGTCATAGAGAGTTGTAAGCAACTACTTTGTAACATTTCAGTCAAAACAAATTATGTATTGAACAGTTTTCTTTGCTACCACACAATAAATCTGCTTTTTTCTCCTGAATCTCGTCTTTTATGTTGCAGACGCTGCTGCAGTAACTCGATCAGTCTTTAACCAATTTCCAAGTGCTTTGCTTTGTTAGAGAGGCCTGGATTTTACCTACAACACATGGACATGGTTTAGGTAAACGTGTCTTAATATTGAAAACTAAAAATCCTAAATAGTGAAGTTGTAAGCATGTTCTTGTTTTCTTATCGTATATTAGGTTGCTGCCTGATAACTGAGAAAGACACAGAGTCATCCAAATTCTAAATTCTGGGTGGTTTCATAGCATTTCGGGCTTATACACATTGATGAAAAATACAGATCTGCTGCAGACCTTATTAAAGAAGTGGAGAGGTGTTGCTCCTCCTGCCACTGTGTAATGTCTGTGTTTTTATGTGTGTATTTGATAGGCAGATGGGTCATTTTGAATAAAAAAGAAAAGAAAAAGAGGTATTTGGTCATTTTTCAGGGTACGAACATGCTAAGTAAGAACATTTCCTTGGTATATCAAAGGTAGTTTGAAGAAGTCCCTGTAAGAGAGGAGTGAGAGGAGCCCTGTCATGAAGAGAAAGCAGCATACAGAACAGAGCTGGGCTCAGACAGACCGGGGGAGACAGAGAGAGGAAGAGTCTCAGGTCAGTGTGTTGGTGTTTTATCAGTGTTATGAAATATGGAGCCCTTTCACATTTAAGATTGTAAAAATGTAAAGACAGCAGTGTGCTGAAAAATGTGTTTGGTAGTTTTCCTGGGAAGGGAAATAACCTTAGGTCTGTTGTAAGAGAAACACAGATGAGATTCTGTGAGAATAGGTGGAGGTACCAGAGTTAGGGAGAAATCCTGAGACTTCAAATGACAGCACAGAGGACAGGAGCAGCACACTGAATGATGATAAAACTACCGAAGCAACAATGTCCCTCAACATTAGTTCTGGATGTTTTTTTTTCTGTTTATTGTTTCCTCCCTCAACACTGAGGGAGATATCCATCCACATATCCACGTGTGGTTGAGAAAATCCTGAAAAAGTTACACCAGTCCAACATGTTCATGCTGAAAGTATAACTGCCAGTTTTGTAGTTTTGTTTGGTTAATTTAAAAATATATATAGCAGACATGTATAGTGCATTTTTCACATTGTTTAATGACAACCAAACTTACAACATGCATCTCTAAGTTGATTGTTGCATAATTGAGTTGCAAAGAAATGTTTTATGCATGTAATTATTATCTGCTTTCCTTGGTAACCACATGTTAAAGGATATAGAAAGTGTTATATTGACTGCCTAAAACACGCGCTTCATAAAACGATTCGAAGCATGAGAGACTGATTTTATAAGGTACTATTTTACAGGCAGAAATTTGTTCATGAGCCAAAAAACAGGGTGCAATGCCAGTTTTATATATAAAGGTTTTGAAAAGCAGTCATTCAGTGAATAGGATGTTCTCACTGATGGTATATTTTTTTTAAGGAGAACCGCTAACATCTTTGTAAACCAACAATTCAGAGGAAACAGCTCATTTAAACACATAAGTCATTCAACTTAAATTTCTTAATTCAAAATTGAGAAATATTCTCTTTGAGATATTTGATATGAATTCTGCTTCCGCTTTACTTTAATAAATTTAAATATTTTGCCTTGAGAACCTGCCTCATAGAGATGCCATCCCAAAATTCTAACTTTTGAATAAAGATTCAAAAAGCACAAACTTAAGTTCATGAATGTTTATACCTTTTTATTGACTTCCTCTTTAAAGGCTCCCCACAGGTCGCTAAAGACGGAGTGTAGATACTGGGATGCAAGCATATTTGCAAGTGAAGGTGGAGGATAAATGCACTGAAACTCATGTCCTCATAAAGAGGGATCAGCAGTGTGAACGAGAGCTGCATACAGATGCAAGAGATGCCAATGCTCAGAGCCAGAGAGCATGCTTTGCTGGGTAAAAAAAAGATAGAAAAGAAAAGAAAAAAGAAGCCTTTAGCTAAGAGCAGACGGGCAAAAGGAGAAGGTGAGAAGCAGGAAGACCCACAAAGCGTTGTTATGGAAGATTTCCACGTTTCCTTTACATAAAAAGGGGGTTACAGCAGATATAAAATAAAGGTTAAAGCAGTACGTGTTGCATAATGCAGCACATTTAGAAACCTAATATCAGTGATCAGTGTTCCCTGTGTTCAGAGTGGCTCTATTAAAGCTTGTTTACTAAGACACAGTAGGAGTTGGGAAAATATTCTCTATGTGGCTGCTGCATGAGTGTGACACTCTGAGGACGTACACACTCCGAGCATCTTTGGATTAGTTTACTCTAAGAGTCATTTCATACTCTTCTGTGGATGCATTCAAAGCCAGCTGCAGGCACCACGGACCCATATTTGTTCTTACAATCGTGTCTTCTATGAAGCCAAATTACAGTAAATTCCTTTCTGTATGGAAACTAATTCTGCACGCCATATAAAAACTGTGATGAGTTTAATGTTGTTTTAGACAACTCACCTTTTAACACTCGCACACAGCCCCACACCCAGCTCTCCTCTGGCGCTGTGAGAAAACAATGTGAACATAACTTTGCCTCAGACTTGTTGCCAGGTTTTTTTTCTTTAAATTTCTTCAAAAAGGAACCCAGAGGTTTTGGACAAACTGTAGCTACTTTCCACAATAGAGCTGCTACAAAAGCTCAGCCAGTTTGAGAACCTGCTTTTCTTCTCTGCCAACTCAGTCAGCGGGAGCGGCACATTCAGCCGTTGTCTGAGATGACTTTGTTTGGCAGATGTTGCAGTTATAGAATCTGTAACTCACCTTAATGGACTGTGTATCTCAGTCACTATTTCAGACTGGTTCTGTTATCTGTTGTCGGGTTAATAGCATAAAGGAAAAACAGATTAGAATGGCTCCAGTGGAAATGTTTTGTACTGATTCACCGTAGGTGAGTGCAAGAGAGCACGACAGAAGAGAAGCAAACAAATAGCTGATGGTGTATGACGAGGCAAAAGGAAATATTTGGTCTGATGTGATATGATTTTAATCATTATAACACAAAATATTTATAGAAAATACTTAGATATAGCATGAATTCCCTTTCAGTATGAAATACAGTGATGAGAATTATGGGTCGTATTGCCCAGCCTGACAATGCAGGGACTATAATCTATTTTATTTATCAAATTTTCCTAAAACCAGGGCGAATTTATTAGTTTTTATTAACTTTTTCCATTATGTTTGTCAGCTAACTTTATACACAGTTTGAGTCTTTGTTAGACTGAGAAGGCTGCATACCAAAGTGGACTTTACTGTAAGTGTTCCTGGAAAACACAGCAATAATGCTGCTGAGACACAAACGTGGTCAGAAAAGATAGTGGTGTGGACAAGATTCTTAGATGTAAGTGAAATAAACCCTGTTGTCAACAGAAAGGTAGAAACAATTAGCTTGTGGTATAAATAATCATGCCGTTTGTTTTTACTATGAGTGCAAAGTGAAAATAACCTAAAGGAAAGCCGGACAAAAAGGGCTATTCAGCAAATGTTTCTCTGATTTAGCAAACATTGATCTGCGTAGACTTCATTAAAAAAGAGGAGAATAAAGGACAGATTTGAACATAACCTGCAGTTTCTGGAGTTTCAGTTAATTGTGTATTTCCTTGATTTGCATATGTTAACTATACCCACTGTTTATCGTGATATTGGGCTTACACACACTGATTAAATTTCAAAGAGGGGCTTTACCTTGCATTCGTCGAACATGTATTTATCATCAATGAATCATTAAGCCTTTCGTTTGAAACCGGACAGTGACCTTCCAGCCTGATTATCCAAATCAAATACCTCCAGGCATGCATAATTTTAACAGTTGCATGATTATTATCCTTTTAAAACATTGTGACTTTTTTTTTATAATTACATCTTCAGAACGATTGTGAGCAGTGGTTCAAGTCAAAGTTACAGAGGAAGGTCCAATCCAAGTCAATATTAGGAGTAAAAAAGAAGGAAGCACGGTGGAAGCCAGACCTGCAAACTCAATTAATTCAAAGTGATTAAGCAAGCACAGATGATGTTGGAACAAGACAAGCTTTTTCTTTTGTCCATAAGAACTTAATTCCTACATAAATGTTCCAGTTACAATGACTGAAAGCACTTACTCAGATTTGTTGAGCGTAGTATGATGATGATTCTCAAGACGTGTGCCATGCACTATTGATTTATCAGATACTATATCATAATATGATATGGACTGATAATTTGGGGTGATGTGAAGCTGTGAATATTGTCAATTTTTGTGTTTATCTAAAGAGAAACTCAAGGATCAGTGAGTTGTTGGCACTTATGCTTAAAAACTATTACTTGAACCATAATTGATCATTGAAATTTTGTGTCAATCTTGAAATTCTACTGACTATTAATTCAATCTTTAGTAACTACACTGTAAAGAATTTACCTGTAAAATAACAGTAGAATACTGGCAGCAGGGACGCCAGTATTTTACTGTTATTTTACAGTGCAACTACTGTTATTTATTTTAACAGTATATTATCTTTTTTTTATTACAGTATATGACCGTAGAATAATGGTAGGTGTTGTAGTTATTTTACAGTGCAACTACTGTTATTTATCAAACAGTATAATACTGTTTTTTGGATTACAGTACATGACGGTAGGATAACTGTGTTTTAGTAATTTTACAGCGCATCTACCGTAATTTATTTAACAGTATTTATAACGTATTTTGGATTTGGACATCAATTCATTACAAACACTGTTTTATGCTGTTAAATTACAGTTATCTACTGGTATTATTAAATGACTGATTTAACTGTTAATTTACATGTGAGGGATGAATATTCAACAGTATTTTACAATTATTGTAAAATAGAGTCGGACACTGTTGTAAATCCACCGTAAATATACAGCAATTCGTTACAGTGTAGAACATTGTGTCAATTTTGTATTTCTTATCACAGAAAACAGGGAATTACTCCTGACACATTTATAACCCTATTTAATTTTAACTTAAAATAGAGCAGAAAATATAACAGAAGACGTTGGAACAGGAAAACTTTGATCTCAATAGGAGTCCTGTGTTCACCATTGTTGGCTATATCTGCCATCTTTGGGTAAATACCACAGGGAAGATGTACTATTCGGGATTGTAATGCTGAAACAGCAGGTTGAGAAGCCAGATTGGGCCCTCTTGTAATGGCCAGTCCTGATGGACCCTTGATTCCGTAGACTCAGAGATGATTATACATTTAGTATCCTCCAGTTGTGCTGGAGTATGAGGACATCCAGTGTGCACCAGGTGATCTTAACCACTGGAGCTGCAGCATCCTCCACATAATGACCACTCTGAAACCCAGGAGCAGGCCTTATCACCTCATAAATACAGGGACCATATGGACTCACAGTGGAAATCTGCAGTCACTTTTCAAATGGACACATACTTGTGGGAATGTACAGTGTGTTTATGAATAAATATCTGTGCTGTTCAAACTTTCCTACTCTACCTTAACTAGTAAAAAGGTGATTGGTTACAGATTTTCATACCATACTCGTGTGGTAACACAGAGGAAGAACAACAGCTATCTGGCCGATGTCATGAAATAAGTGCTGCTTTGAATTTCTCTCCTCAGACGCTGTATGGACTGGACATAAAGAATTATGGTTTACGCAAGATCGAGCCATCCGTTTTCTATACCTGCTTTATCCAGGTCAGGGTCGCAGAGTGGCTGGAGCCTATTTCAGCTGCCATAGGGCGAGTGGCGGGGTGCACCCGTTACAGGCCACCGGTCCATCAAGGAGACAAACAGCCATGCACGCTCACACTCAATCCCAGGCTCTATTTAGAATAATCAATTAACCCAACATGCATGTCTTTGGACCAGGAGAGAACCCACACATGCACAGGGAGAACATGCAGACTCCATGCAGAAACCAGGAAGCTTCTTGCTGTGAGGCAACAATGTTAACCATGCAGCCCGTTTTTTAGAGCTCTGTCTCCAGTGCTGTGTCTGCACTTTATTTAATTCCTTAGTTGAATTATTACATTGCAGTTAACCTGAATCGAAGTCAGATAAGATTAAAGTGTTCTTCTCCGTATTTAATGTATTTTTTGCTGAAAAAAAATCTGCTAAGTGTAACATTATTGCAGTGTGTGGGTTAATTAGTGCGACACATTCAACAGTTATAATTTGCCACCATCTGGCGTTACCTTATCAAAAATATGACATTCATTTAGATGTAGCAACTCAAGAAAAGGGATTTCTCATATTTTCTCTTTGGGTGTTTCAATTTCAGAATCAACCCCCACTAAGCATCAGAGAACCATCTGGAATCATGCTAATTCCATTATTCTCCTGAGCATAGAAGATGTACTTAATTTGGTGATCCAGTTCGGAGCTTTGTTGTGGTCATACATTGTTATCCACCTTGTATTGGTAGAAACTCAAAGCAAAATAAGCAATATTAGCAATATGATATGAGCAAAAAGGGAATGCAGAGATTTGTGTGTTGGACTATTAGCCATGCGTTAAGGTGACAGGTGTCGTCTCCAGGCAACCTTATGTGCAACTAATCACATGGTCACAAGCTCAACTATATCAGCTATTCTTTACCAGAAAGTTTTCATTTGAGGCTTTGGACAGTATCATACACCAACATTATGTATCAAATAGAAAAAAAAAGAACATACTTATAAACTCATACAATCTATTATGCTAATTTAACAGGGCAAAATCAGTCTATAGATCTTGATTTGTGTTTGAAAGTTCGTGTGTGTTTGTGTATATCTGTGCCATCTGTTCATGTGCGACATGGATCACACTTAGATTGCGTAACTCAAGCTAACATAATTGAACTAGATGTAACAGCAGTCCTGTACAATTAAACTCTTTTGACCTAATTTAGGCCTGAAATTGTGTTCTGTATCTGAGTCTAGTATTTGGATCTGATTGGTTCAGTGTTCTGAACAAGAAGTGATATAGATGATAGTATAAAAAAATATGTTCCACCCCACACTGGGTCATCCAAACAGTTTGTGAGGTCTGTTTAAGGCCTTTTAAATTGTTGGGCAGATTTATTTATTTTAATGTTTGCACAAATGAAGGGTTGTCTGCATACAGTCCCTCCATCATTTGATATAAGATAAACTCTGTTACCATGGAGATAGCGTATGTGGTGAATGTGTTTTCTCATTAAAGCCATCACACGAGTAAAATGGATGCCATTTTTAAAATAATCTATAGAGTGAACCTTTTCTGCCTCTACTGGGGGCAGAGAAACTCTTTTCCTCTTAGCAAACTTTTTTTTCCTCACTTTTTTTTGTTGTTGCCAAAGTGTCAAGAGAACTTGTTGGAAATGGAGGATGTTGCACCTTCTGCTCAATGTGTGTGTGCTGTGTGAGTGTGCCAGAGTAGCTATGGGAGACAGACGGAGAACATTTATACGGAAATGTACAGTCTTATTCATCGGAAAGTGAGCTCTGGCAACATTTGTTGCTATTTTGGCAAGAAAATTACAGTTTTTAGATTTGTTTTTTAAAAAAATTTCAATTAGACCATACTGGATCAGCACCATCTTCATGACCACATGAGGGTGATTGAATGTGTGCTGAAAAGGGCTACAGCACACATTCAAAGTTTCACGGCTCTTTCATCTTTATTGTGACGAAACAACAAGAAGAAAATGGGAACCAAAACATTTCCAAACTGGGCCTCCTCGGATGAAAGACACGAAAATAATAATGTGCACAACTAAGTCGTAACTGATGATACATGCAACTGTGTCTGACTCACTGCTCTACTTTTCTCAACAGTCTGTAAAGCACAATTGGGATATTTTAAGACATACCTCTCAAAACTACACTGAGTAGATTTTGAATTAGAAACACTTTTTCTAATGGTGGTGCAGCAGCAGCAACAGGAAATGTGGGTTTCAAGATATTCTTAGCTTTATTTTGTCAAATTTACCCCAGATTGACAGGTTCCTGTCACATTGGGAAGTAACTGACACTGTAATTTTGTTGATAGATATTTGATCAATTGCCCACCGCTCGCTGAGGATCATAGAGGTCCAAAATGTAATGCAAACCTAAATAATATCAGTCATGTATTCAATAAGACTCAGAATGAATGTCCTTTTGCATTGTGTTAATCCTTTTTTTTGACATTGGGTTGTTGAACACTGAATAGCAAAAACAAATGCATGAAACAGTGCTTCACACATTACACGGTGCATCATAAGTGCATGGATGCATATTAAAGCTCTTCACGTGTTCAAAGATAAATATATTTCCAAACTTTGTCTGAGTCTTTAATTGGTGTATAGGCAATTAATGAAAGCTACCTTAATGGTCAACTCTTATAACTTTGGTAATTTAAAACAGGCTTAAAGTATAAAACATTTTTGTTCTCATTAACTGTGAGTTATTGTGAGTCTCTCATAGCAGAGAAACTCACAATAACTTGGAATTGACCGACCCTCTTGGACACAGAACACCCAGCTGTTTGATATGCTTTGTGATGGCGTTACATTCCAGGGGAGGTCTTCACATTTATTTCATGAAATGTTATTAATTTTCATCCATGAAGTCAAGAACCAGGAGGTGTTCAGTGTGCTTTTCACATTTTGGGCATTGAAAATAATTAAAGCCCTTCTATTTTTTCCTTTAAGAAGGAAATAGGTTTATGCATTATGAATATAAATCAATCAAAACTGGAGAAACTGCACTTGCAATGTGTTGTCTTTAAATTCATAAAGCACATCTCTTACAAATGTCTCTAATAATTGGCTTAATACCCAAACATTATAACATGATTCAGCAGATATCATTCACAAGCACACTAACTGGAACTAACATGCTGATATTTGGTTTAATTATTCACCATAACAATATTCTAATTGATTAATTTTTTACTTTACTGGTAGCCTGACTCAGTCTTTGTCCTTATGAATGCTTTGGAATGTAGCCTGATATTTTCAATGATTTGTTCAAAGTTATTAACTGCTAATTTGCATCAGAATGCATTTTACTTTTAAGTCTTTACTTTTAAATCTGCAGAGACAGAAAATGTTGAATGTAGAAAAAAGAAGTATGCAGATCTTATCAAAAAGACAGAGCTGCAGCAAATCCTCAAAGGTCATTCCCCTACATATACACGCACACACACTTTCTCCATGTATAGCATTTTTACATGACTGAAAGTCATGCTGTAGGATACTGTGATAGATTGTTTAATCATTGGTTACGCCTTGGAAAACAGCAGACGAGGTTTACCTGCAAACCTCATGAAGATGAAGCTTTTAAGATGTGATTTGCCTTTTTGATTTCTTTCAAACTGACAGACGTGTACGTCAAGCCAATATAACGGGAGTAAATCCATTTACTGCATGTACAGTATGATATCTAAATCTATTCAACGTGCAGAGTTCAGTGCAGCAGCACTGAGTCTGCTAGGTGTCGGGTTGTGCATAATGATGCCTCACTAGATTAATCAAAACCTTTATTTTATGTTCGGAGGTAATCAACATTTTTAAGGCCTCATTGTTCAAATGTTGGTGCTTCTACAAGAATATGTTTCACATGAATTGTTTTTTTTTTAATCCACATCCTGTTTAGAATATCAAATCATACGCAGTTCCCAATTGCTTTTCATTTTAGCACATTTCTGTTGTGATTTTCTTATTATTTGGTATAAATCGCTCATGATCATCACATCACTGAATGAACTAAAAGAGTTAGGAATCAACCAGGGACATACGATGATAAATGTGTACCTCATTCTGCTCTCACTCTTTGAATACTTAAACAAGGCCTTTTGTGCTCAAAACAATCTAGCGTCCTCTTGAATGCCTATTCTCTGATACAAAGTCTCTGATGGGTTTCTTCGTGCTTTTGTAAATCACTTTTTAAATGAATAATTTTATGTTCTCATACAGAGAATAGCAAAAAGAAAAAAAAACACGTAATTTCTCTGAATATTCTTCTAAAGGATTACTTTCAGCTTCAGAATAAATACAGCACGTAAAGTAATTTAACATTTAGAACCGTTAATAAATAAATCTTTGACATCCTCTACATCCCATACTGTGATGGACTGGCGACCTGTCCAGGGTGTATCCTGCGTCTCGCCCAATGACAGCTGAGATGGACCACAGCCTCCCCTGAGTTGGATAAAGCGGGTATAGAAAATGGATGGACAGATGGATTCATACCATAAGCTTTTTCCATGCCTTATGTTTTCTTTGTTGTATGTATTTTACATTTGCATTTATGCATTTAGCAGACACTTTTATCCAAAGAAAAAAAACGATCCTTTCAATTTACAGTTGTTTCCCAGACCTTTGCCCATTACCACCATTATAGAAGCTGCAGCATCTGCTAATTTAATCTCCTCTGATTATGTGTTTGTACTGTGGTTCTCTTTTATGGTCTAATCTTATCAGTCATTATTCAAGATTTGTTTCAGTGTTTATGTTATATAAGCTTTACATTTGTTATGGGATTCTTTTTAAAGACTTTTTTGGGCAGTAGTGGTCTTTAAACCCAGGGCAGCCGTGTTAAAGAACTACAGCCTCTGTACATCGGAACCTGTGCGGTTCCCCATCTTCCTAACATGAACTGCTTGCTTAAGATGCTTCCAAAATGTTTTCTCTGGATGAAACTGAAGACTTTTTCTATGGCTTTAAACAACCATTCTTTGGCTAAAAAAACAACTTGTGCTGTGCAGGTTTTCGTCTTGCTTCATGGCAAGTTTTTGTTAAGATTCAGTTCAGAGAGATATCCTTTTATTTTAGTTTGAATTCCCTGATGTGATACAATATTTATGGTTTGACCTTTGATGGAAATCTGTCCAGGCACAGATTCTACAAAACAGGCTCAAACCAAGACCCGACCATCACTTTGTTTCGCTGGTGGGATAAGGTTCTCAGGCTGAAATGTAGAGTTTTTTTCTTTTCTTTTTTTCTTTATCGTAATGCTGCTGGTTTTTAACCCAAAGGCTGGCATCAGTCTATTTGTAGAGAAGTGACTTTTTCCCTGATTCCCTGACTTTCACACCGCAGTTGTTTGGCAGTCTGCGGCTGATCGAATCATAAACATAACATGTAAAAGAAGCATGTATCGGTTGCTTTGAATGGACCCTTGTTTGCTTTGTGACCCTTAGAACTATTACACAACTTGCTCCAGGACTCATTGGTATTTTAGGGAGGGTAGCAATGGTCTTAAATTTCCCCAGTTTGTGCATAATGTGCCCACGCTCCTGTGAAGGCTTCCATCCAAATAATGCACATTTTTTTCCCCATTTTATTTGCAGAAATCATCACCCTGGTAATCAGGAAAATGGAGGAGCAGTTTTGGTCATGTCTGTTTATCCCGAGTTGATAGACAGACGATTTGTAGGCAGATTGTTGGGGCAGATGGCCCAGACATCGAATGTTGCTGGTGTGTTTCTATCACTGGAGAGGTGCAATCTTGTTGTGAGCTGTGCCGTCACCACTGACGTCAGTAGTAGCGCTTTTTTGTGCAGGGAGGATGTATTTACCAGGCCAGTGAGGCCATTAGCAACTATTTTCCAGAGGTATTCCTGTTTGTGACAGGAATCACATCCTGTAATGTGTCCTGGATATTATGGAATGCACTTTGATATCTGTCGAATGCACATTTATATCAATGCTGTTGTGTTTTTTTTTTCATTTTCTTTTGTTTTTCGACTATCAAGACTAGTGTAAAAGTTTGATTTTATTTGACAGGTCAATTTTAAGCAGAAATATAAACAATTCCTTTCGGTTACCTATGTACATTGTCAGAAAGCCTTCTTTTTGTAACACATTAAAACAAATCTTGTATGACTGCTAAGAATTCTTCTCTTTTTCAATATTTTTTCCAACCCAAAGAGTACTGTGAGAGACATGGACTTGTTCATAGTGGGGTGCTCAAATTCTCCTTAATGCTAAAATATTGAATCAAACATGCATTTCCTTTGCTTTTGCCTTAAGGACACTGGTAAAAGAGATTTCTTTTTCACATTTTCATTGCAAGTGATCGCATTAGACCTTTTCTTGCATCTCTCTTCCATCAGAAACTTCAAAGCTAAACTGATTTTTCCTAAAAGTGCCCCGCTTTTTTTTTTTTAATACATTTACAGTTATGCACTTTCCGGTGTAATTTACTTTTATTAAATTCATCTGTTATTGATTGTGTCACCTGCTGGATATTCCACTCTGCAATCAGAACGCAGGTATTTCCATGAATGCAAATGCTTTCATTGAAATTAATTTGGACTCACGTGTTCACACAGTATACCTTTGACTCTGAAAATAAACCGAGGGCTTACAACTGTCTCGATCCCAAACTCTTTACACTGGCTTCCCTTAAAATGCTCGAGGGGAAATGGCATGTGTACAATCTTGCATTAAAGAAAGAAACCCTCTGACAAGGAAAATCAGTTTGTTAAACAAATGGCAGCAAATCAATCTCAGTGATATGGGTAGGAAAAGCTTTAGTTTCCACATCGATTACATTATTCCTAAAACCACGGTGTTTAAGTGTTTTATGCTCTTACTCCGTCTAAAATAAACCACACAGTAGCATCCTTATATACTTGCTTTTTTTCTGCTGCTATGTAACTGGGCTGCATTCACAAAAGATTATAGTGGGGCGCATATTGCCTGGGGTTTTCACTCAAATCAATGAAAAATGTATATCAAGCTGAGATGTTACAGTTGGAACTAATAATACGAAGCACTTAAAGATGTATATTTACCCACAGACACATATGGGATGGGCTTTTTTTATTTAGGTTCTAGAAACATGACAGGCACTATTTTGGACAGAAACATTTTTATCTAAACATCAATACTTCTTATCTGCTGTATACAACATGTGCCGGAGTAAAGAGCTTTAGGGCCACATCCACACTGAGCGAGTTGAGCTGATTACTCGCACTCACATGCAGATTGTAAATAACAACATGCAGTGTCACATTTCACGGAGGGTTTTCATTGTAGAGTAACGAATGAGTCCTTCACGGCTCTCCATTGCTGGGGTTTTCGGCCTGGCATTTGTTTCTCGCGTTGTGAATTGTTAGAAAAAAGGCAATTGATGTAATTTCAGGAATTGACATCATAGTTTTTCAACTCTTTGGGCCACTGAGTGATATGATTTACTTGGTCAGTTTCTAAACTTCCTTGTCCAAAATGGAACGAGAGGGTTGTTTTTACACATATACATAAAAATAGTCCAACTTTTCTAGCATTTAATTGCCAAAATTAAGGTTTTTCATAATTTTGAATAATTTGTTCATGTAAAATATGTAGATATGAATCTGTTGATTGACAAGTTTGTAACATTTTTATGTGTATTTCTAGTTTGTTGGAAAGGAGGTTGGTAAATACTTATAGTTCAAAGACTCCATTAATTCCAGTTGAATTAAACTATTAAAAACATTTGTTCTAGGCTTAACGTTATGCTGACACCACTATGCTAATAGTTGGAACTTTTGCCAGTAGTATTTCAATGTTTCGCAATATTAATGTTTAAATATTGCACTGATTTGGATTTATAGGGATGTTTGAGCTGAGCATACCAGTTCCATTTCTGTTTATTTATTCTAACCAGGGTAGGCTCCTCTCATCCAACTGATATAAGCTTAAACTCAAATATCTACTTTTTTCTGTAATTTCCAATAAGTAATAGAGAATGTTGTCCATCGTCCTGCTTTTAGTTTACCTCTGAAAACATTTCCAACAAACTCTGGTGGAATTTCCTGTGTTATTTTGCTTGGTAGTCATGTTGTGTCACCGTTTCTGCACCTGTTGGTTTAGTTTTTATTTATTGACTTTCTCCAGAAACTTGTGGAAGGTTGCCTGGTTGGAGGTGAAATTTCTCTGTGTTTGAGATCATAAATGAAAAGGAACGATTGGTTTACAAGACAGTGCACAATCTGTGACCGGTGGACAGATGCAAAGCCTCATCGATGGCTCATAGACGGCTAACAGTTGCAACACAGTTTCCAATAAATAAAAAGATAAAAGTATCCATTTTTTTTCTCTTGTCCTATCATACAACTGCACAAAACTTTCCACTTGTTCTAACACAAAATTCAATTTTTGTCAAGCCCTGGATTGCCCAAGTTGCTGTTGAAAATTGTTGAAAATGTAGTAAAACAAACCCCTGATTTCCAGACTGGCGTTGAAGAACAGATCAGCTGATTTATGAGTTTGACTATAACATGGTTTAGGTACAATGTGGGAGCAGAGGAGATGGAATGAGGGCTCAACAGACTGAGACCAGCTCCTGCAACCAGTTTATTACATCAGTATATTAACTCTGTTGATGGGAAAAAGCATCTATATCAGAAATTCTTGAGACTTTAGCTAGGTTTGACAGATGGGGCCTTTAAGTAATCACACAGAAACATTAGAATCGGTGTAGTTAGTGCTTCAAGACCGTGCATGTACAAAATAATTTAAAAAAAAGTATGGATACGAATCCTCAATTGTTCTTGATCTAAAATATTTTCTCTTCAAATCATGTGATCCTAAGATGAATCCAGTTTGAAGAATTGTGTAAAGAGTTGGTGTCAACAGTGAGACAAAGAGAGTCTTATGTGAGCTAAATTTAACATAGCTGATGTTATGCTTTATTAAGGGTCATAGAAAAGGTCTAAGCAATAACCATGCTTGCATGTTCATTATTGCCACCACTCTGCGCTTCAAGTGGGTGCTTAGGCTTATCAAAGAGTGGATTATCAAGCATGACATAAACAGGCACAATTAGAGCATCAATCAACTAAATTAGTTATGGATTATGTCTCTGTGTTTGACCTCTTTGTTTCAAAGTGACACTAAACCAAAGATTTAAAAGTGGAATGGCTTTGAATTATGTTGTCCTTGTCGCCTCTTCGTAGTTTAGGCAGCGTTTGTATATGCCCATCTAATTCCAGCATTTACAGTCTCTTCGGCCTGAGCAGCTGCGGTTGTGTCGTTTTACTTTTAAACATGATGCACGACTTGCACAGTTGTGCAGGAAAGAGACTGAATGTAAAATGGCTTTAAAGATGAATTAATAAAATAATAATTTATCACAAAATGGGTGAAGGAGTAATTTCTAAAGAACTGAAACCTAAGATTTTAAGGCACTGCTTGGCTGTGAGCAGCATATGCCCATAAGGCACTTTCAGGAGCATGGAAAAAATGCTTTCCAGTCAGGCTTCTCTGAGAACTCTAAATGAACTTGACGTACTGTGTCAGAGGAGATCACAACAAAAGAACTGGCAGTCTGTGGAGGTGATTTGAACTTGAGTCACTTGTGGGCCTTCTGCTATACCTGAGTGAGCTCTGAGACAGGTTTCCAGATACTCTTTGGTAAAGCAAGCAGAAAGCCCACCATTGTGCTGTCCTGAGATGTTTACTGCAGAGCTGAGCAAGAGGAGGCGGGGCAGCTGTGTGGATATCGCTGTCCTTTGTACATCCCCACGAGTATGTGACTGTTACTCCAAAAATCACTTGACCAGATAGTAGAGTGAGAGGATAGATGAGTGAGCACTCTAAGATGTGTGTGGTTTATTCACATTGCACCATTTTCCTGTGAGTGTTGGATTCACTGTGTGAGCCCGAATTCATGCTGCCAGCTGAGAAAAAAATTAAGTCATGCGGGACGATATTATCTGTAGACTTTTTATAAATGTTTCAAAGCATCACACTACTGAAGTTTTGCTGTTTACAGCTTTTCTCAAATATGAAACATTGCTACTTTTTTCAGCCTTTGGGTCATTCAGAGTTTATATTAAATATTTGTGGGTTTTAGACCAGAGAAATAAGACACCACATCTGGCAAAGTTTCGCAAACAATACTTTTTATCTTTGGGCCATTATTAAGTGAATTGGAATATTTTGAAAATAATTATGATTACAATGAATTGAATTCCAATTGGCTTGAATTGGACTATATTATTTAAGTGCCTTGAGATGACATTTGTTGTATTTGGCGCTATATAAATAAAACTGAAATTAATTAAATTGAAATTAAGTGATTATTATAGGAACTGTTGCCAAATTGATTAATTTCATTTGTACTTTGTCTCTCATATTAGCTTCAGAATTTAATTTAATTCACAGAAAAGTTGTGACATCACAGCCTATTATATTAACACCATGATATAAAATTACACGTTTTTGATAAATTTGCCTTGGATCATGTTTAGTTAAATTGAATTTATAATAGATGTAGACAACAAATTTGATAAATAAGATAAAAGAGAATTAATGAGGTAAACCAGTAACAAAGTAACATGGACAAGCAGGCCTAACAAACATGAAACTGTTTCTATATGAAAATCTTCTGTAAAAACCGAGTCAATCAGAAGACGGAGCAATACTAAGTAAATAAACTTTTTTATTCAGGCAGTACGCAGCAGCCTTAGGGGCTTTGCACCTTCAGGCACTTCCAAATTAACTTATAGATTTACTTAGTGTGGCATATGTGGTCCTTTGCGTTTCTTTCACACCTCTTAAAAGCTTCCAATGCAGAAGAATATTTCACAGTTAACTTTTTTATTATTTGAAGTTTCACCGAGCACGTTTCTACTCTCACTCACTCATGGAGTCTATGACTTCAGAGCCACACACTTTATATAGAAATGTACTGATCGATCAACTGGTTTTCAGCATGACCAACCATGATTTTCATCAAAAAGAACTGTCCTCCATCCTGGACAAATTACACTGGTTTCTAGGTGCAGTCAGCTGTGAGATGAGTGCGTGGAGACCATCCACAAAGTGCAACACCAAAAAGAGCAACCAGGGCATCAAAACACCTTGTGATAGCCCTTAGAAATGCACACGGTGCACCAGCTGTGACAATGCTAAACTCTCATTCTGAATTTTTTAATGATAAGCAAATTATGTATTTTATATGTAGTAGTGGAAGATTTTCCTTCAGAATTGCATGTATGTGGCCTGTGGACATGTAGAGAGCTGAATAAAGTGGAAGGCTTTTTTAGTTCTGGTTTCTCAGTGGTTGGAATATCCATGTTTTAATTAATATTAGGAATTTATTCTATTAAGTCATCACTGTCATGTCTTATGAGCTCTACAGCCAGCTCTGACATGACAATCTAAATGTGAAGGTTTGTACAACTGTTCTGATCAAATTAAGCTAAGTGTGATCCTACTCATACGTCAGAACTTCTGCTTAAAAAAAGAAAAAAGAAAACCCACCAAACTATATGTGAAAATGTTCAATTCATTTCAGACAAACCTTTGTATTAAAAAAGTCCTGTGACACATTTAACAGTAAGTCAGATTTTCTCGTTTGAAAACGTTATTTTCATGGTGTGACTTATTTTGGATTCTTACCACTGCATTAGTTATTTCATGAAGTAATTGTGATGCACACATTTCTGCAGGATTGGATATTTGCTGTCCCGTGTTCCAGTTGTCAGAGCAGTGCTGCTGATGGTGTGTCTGTGTTTGTGCAGGAGCCTACAGGGAAGCCACATGCTGCGGATATCTGTCATTCCACTATTCCAAAGAGCTTATCACAGAGGGAACACTTTCTGCTTCACCAGTTATTTGAATTTAAATTCAGTCTTTACAGTATATCTGTAATACAGATTCGTATAAGATGACATTGGCAGTATTAGTTTGCAGATTTATCCTATACAGATACTAAATGTAAGATGTATGATCATTTTGATGTAAAACACGAACCTTATTTAATTTAAACTTGCAGTAGATGCCATCATGGATGTGTAAATTATGTCAGCTGACCTCAGTTTGATTTTTCACTATTATGAAGTCAGAACTTGAAATATTGCTTTAATTAGTGAGCTAAATCAATCCTCTTTTTTATCCTCTGTGTAATTGTGTTATAGCTATGGGTGAAACACTTTCTATGTGTTGGTTAAATGTCCTCACAGTAGGTTATAATGTCAAAACAACCACAAAACAGATGGAAATGAGATGCCCCAAGTGAAAGCCCCTTAATGACATCTGTTAATTGTTTTTGAGTTGCTGCTGTATGCAGACACAGTTAATCAACAGAATGTTTTTCTACTTTGATTTCATCAAAATATCTGATGTGCCACAGTACTTTCTGATCAGCTCAAATCATACATGCTGTGGTTGCCACTATCTTAAAACAGCTTTGAAGTGCAGCTTTAATGTTGAGCTGTAAAAAAAAAGAAAATAAAAAAAAGGTGCGTATCTCTGGAGCCTTAACCGAACATGTAGAAACACCACAGCTTCGTGAACATGGTCTACATTTAGCATTTTATGGATAATTAAGCTTCTGCAGTAATAACAATAGTTCACACTGCAGATGAATTAGACTAACTTGGATTCTAATTAGTCTATTTGATTAAATTAGGAGTGGATTACAATGAATTTGATAGAATATGACTTCATGCTTGAATTTGCTGTGTATTGACACATTATAAATCAAAGTGAATTGAATTAAATTGAATCTAGAATTGAATGTATGGCATTTGGATGAGTAACGTAACATCTAACAATAGTAAAGTAACATAACATTTAAAGGAAAGTTATGTAAAAAATTTAACAAATCCGTTAAATTAGAGAAACCCAGTGCAGCAGAGTAGCACGTATCAGGTTCTACTTTTTAATTGTTGATAAGGATGTAGACATCTTCCAGAATGTATAAATAAAACATCTTCATTCAAGTGTATGAAGAAATATGCCCACAAATAGAAAGCATCAGACATAAGAGCCTCAATAACTTTAATGCACAATTTGAACAGCGAAGTTTGATGATGCCTCATCCTGCTTCCTGTGTTACATGGGCTTCGTTGAAAGGTCTTTCAGCCTTTCTGGGAAATAATCAGTCTGTGTTTGCCCTCCATTACACTGATTTCTTCTCTGTGTATTGTAGCAGTTAGCTGTCTCTAGAATAATACCAAACAAGTGGGCAAAACACAGTAAAAGGAAATGATGTTCAGGTTCCTAAAACCTGTGCTTTTGGAATAATGTTGTTTTTTGTCTGTCAATGTACTAAAGACGGCAAAAAAAGAAGAAAAGAGTAAAATATCACATTGACATTTATAATATTGGTCTTTTTTTTAACTTATCACTGCTACTTAAATTCATTACCTGCCACACATTGATTTGGCCTCTGTATACCCAGGCGATCTCCATTCGAATCCATTGAGTAAGATATTCAGCGTCTGCCCTTTTTAACAGTCCAAAGTTTCCTGACCGACTCCACGCTGATAGCCAATCGGCCCCAGAATTAGGCTTTGTGTTGTTGCCTGGAATTTATTTGTCGTCCTATAAATTATTCAGTATTTTGCATCGACTAACTGCCATACCTTTAAGGTTGTGCATTCAAGACCTTGGCACACCTTGCATGTTAATATGGCCAGACTCACAAGGTGAAAGACAATCCCAAAATGACCAGGGCTTTATTAAAGTTATTTGAACAGGCTGAACTTCTCTAATGCCTCCTTTCTGTTTGTCAACTTTTTGTTGTGTAGTAGAAATGTCATTTTTTTTTTCACCGTGTTGTGCACAAAGCCTGTTGCTATCTGAACAGTTCAACAACAGCTTGCTGGGCAGAGCATCAGATTATTGCACAGTGGATGGCTCCTTTGTTGTCAGGCCAACATAGTGTGAGGTATTGTGGCCTGTCACCATGAGGATGTCAATGCAGATCCTCGGTCCATCTGTCTATAGACATCTACTGTGAGGGCACATCCCATCCCCTCTGACACCCGGTGCAATTACAAGTGCCTGGCAGCGTTGGGCAGCTCGCAGCTGAGCTAATTCTAGTTCACAGTGAACCATATTGCTCACATTCAATCTCACTGCTTGTCAGGAAATTAAGCTGAACCCATGCATGACAGTTGTCTTGTTCAGGGCTTCTTCTGATAACCATCATCTACACTTTCAATTTCTGAAGGGTCATTGCTGCCATAGTTGGTGAAGCAACTCAAGACAGTTTTCAAGAGGTTTTGTTCAAGAACACTCGAAAAACAATTCAATTTTAATAAATTCATCTTGAAAAGACAAAGAAACTTGTGGTCACTTTTGTAATTTAGATCAAGTTTACAGCAGAAAAAATATAATCTAATATATTCTCTTTTTTTTACCCTTTATATCTATCTAGGCTATCTAGTACTACCAACTAAGGCTACCGTAATGCGCGTTAGATGTGATTGTGGATGTGCTAAAGAAAGATGAGGTGAAATCAAGAGTGTAGGGAAATCACACTCACCTTTGGACGTGTGTTTGTTGCCTGAACTTGCAGCTTGGACAAACTCTCACACCACTGAAAACACAAGGCACTTGATATTCTTTTGTGTTTTATGGTTGTCATGTTTTATAGTATGGTGGGTAACTGTTAATGAAAAACTTCCATTCCTTTAATTGATCTAAACCATCTGGTACTGCCATTTTCAGTCGTTTGTCTTTTTTTATGTGAGGACAAGTCTGGTTACACTAAATAACCTCAGTGCAAAGTCTGTAAGATGTGATCTGATTAGAATTTTGATTTTAAAGTTGGCAGACTGAATGTAAAGTTTGATCAAGTTTGAGTCAACAGCAAGATTGTTCTTTTTCCTTCTAAAGTTTAAGCCTTTGAGCGTGTCACACAGAAGAAAACTGAGATGTAAAACTGTAATAATTTAACTTATGTTTACAAAATTACTTTGGCACAGAACATAGACCAACAGTGGAATTATTATCAATTAAATTTGATGTCATAGAAGGCAAACTACCCAAACAAATCAAACTGAAACGATTTCAGTGCAATTCATCAAGTGTTTTATTCGCAGTTTCATCGCACAGTTCTTAATTTCTTTAAAGAAAGAAAATCAAAGATTTACCAAATTATCTCAGAAATAAAATGCACCAAACACCAAAAACGGGATGAATTGCGAGAACAGTCTTTTTGTCAGTTTCAACAAATGCTGAAACACAAAAATATGAACATTATTTCAGTTTGCAACTATAATTTAGCTTTTTTTTCTTCTCTTTTTTGTTGTCATTGTATTTGTTGAATCTCAGCCCTGAGTTCTTGCATCCCAAAGGAGTGATGGCATCTGTTTGATTATTTGCTGTGTCGCTGTGCTGACATTAGCATCTTACTTCTTCAAACCTATTCTCACAGGTACAGTAGTGCTGATGTAGTAACTGCCAGTACACCATCCCCCCCATCTAAATGAATTCAGACAGTGATAGTTGGCCACACAAGCTCATCCTCACTCTCTCCGTACCTCAAAATTAAAAAGTGCTGCCACTATGAACTGCCCAGCCCAGCCACAGTCTTATACTATACCACTTACCGCTGAGCAGTTTCAGGAGGAGATGACGGCTTTGTGGCTTTCTTACAGACAGCTTTATGGTAATCATGAAGCAGATTTTCCCAGGTTAAACTTACATTTCAAAGACTAACCTTCTGCTCATAAATGTGCTTCTTCTTTTTTCTACTTCAGCCTATGTTCTTGATCATGACAGAGACTTTAAAAACTAATCAGGACATGTATCTGTATAGCTTCTCTGTGTTGGCAGTTCACTGGGAGTGCCTCATCCAAGCAAAGTGCTGCCACTGATGTTGACTACACATTTCACAACAAGCTTGAAACTGCACCGTGATAAAAGTACAACACCCACCAGCATCATTGAACGTCTGAGTTATCTACACCTACAAATGGACTTTTTTTTACTGCTTGTTATCTTCATCTCCGTATAACATGTCATATGAGTTCAACTTAGGATAAGACGGATGTATCCAGGACCCCTTTTCTTCCATTGTCTAGGTTACCAGGGTGACAGCAAATGTCTTTCTCTCTCCTCATTTGAAACAAATAAAGAAAAAATGCTTGACATCAGAAAAGAAAGAAAAAACTTTGTGAACACAAGCCCTTATGCAGCTTTGTGGATTCTAGCGTTTCTAACATTGCTCTACTTATTTAATTTAGTTTTGTTTTCTAAATGTACTTAAAATGATTTAAAATGCCCGACACCTCACTTGTGGTCCAGAATGAATTGTGCAAAATGGGTCTCAAAGGTCATCTTCGTGTTGGTGTGAGAGGAAGACACCCCCAAAATAATTAGGATCCTCACATGTAACAGACAATATGTCAAGACAATACAGTCCTACAGAAATTTTGGAAAGGTTAATTTTTTAAATTTTTAAATTTATTTAGTCATTTATTATTATTATTATTATTATTATTAGTTAGTAGTAGTATTTTTTTTTTAGAATTGGTATTATCTTGTTGTTGTTTAATATACAATCATTGTAAATATTAATAATTTTTTGAGCTAATTGACTAATTTGAATTTCCCCCATTGGGGGATGAATAAAGTATTTTCTATTCTATTCTATCTCTTACCTTAATGGTGCTGCTCAAGGTTAGCATGGTTATTGCTGTTTTCCCATCTTGTTGTTGGATAATTCTATAAGTGTAATCAGTGGATATTGTTCTTATACATTTGGGCCAGTTAGTACAATACATAAAAGTCTGCCTTCTAAGCATATACTTCTCACCCATCATACTAACTGAGCAAACATCATCACAGAGTGTTTATTTAAACAAACCACTAAGTCTACATTAGGCGCAAAGAGGGTGAGCAGATGGAGCTTGTGTAAGCAAAACTGTCAACCGTGGCACTCCAGTTTGACACCACACTATGTAAATGACTTAATAACTTCCTTGCTTGTTTGTCCTTCTTTTCAGATTGTGTTTGTGGTGCAAAGTAATCACATTGTATTTAAAGTCCCACTCCAACAGTTATGAATCCCCTATGAATCAAAAAGTTTATTTTTTTTTGCCTCCTTAGAAAGTTAAGGTGGATCAATCAACTCAAAGGATTGGAAAACTTCACTCTGTTTTTTGTTTTTGTTTGATTTCTTTACAGAAACAGGAATCCTAGGACGGATAAACAAAAAATCTGATCGAGATTAGTCTTTACTCGACTTTCTTATAGCTACAAGCAGTCCATGAAAACTGTTGATCAGAGGAGTCTTTGGACTATTGCAAATACTCAGACCCAGAAAACAAGACAAAAGAGGAACTTAAACAAAATTATGTTCACCTCTACTGCATTGGGAATACAGCAGATGTTTCCATTTCAAAGAAAAGAACTTCAACTGGCTTGAACTCGAAAGGTTTTTACTTTTCCAGGTTAATAAATCACTGGATGTACAGTATACGTTAACAGTTCATTATCATGAAGCAGTTTTCATGTGTGCTCACCTCTGTATGCTCTGCCAGCTCACTGAATGTGCTAAACAAGATAACCAAGAACTTTTTGCAAATAATCCCTATGTGGCACAAGAGCTCGGCAAAGAAACACTTACTCAGATAAAGGGAAGTGGCAGAGGAGAAGAGGATTATCAATCAAATCTAATCTCCCATGCTCAGTCATTACAGCGTTATGATGTGTGCGCATCCTCGGCTCTTGATTTAAGAGATGATTACCCTGTAAAATGTGACGTTTTTTTAGCGATTAGAAAAACTGCAACTGCTATATCAGACAGACGTGCCCCAAAAGTTGAATGTGAAATGTTTGTAATCAATTGGAAAGACTTAGAAAAACTTACTACAGTCATCAGTAAGTTCAGCACTTCTGTAAACAGTCATCCACGCGAGGTTGAAAGCTGGATTCTAGTTAAATCACTGCTTTTATTTTTTGTCCGGCTCCGCTGAAGGTTTTTCTCCATTATACCGCACTGACTGCGCGCTCTGGAGCTCGCGCAGAAAAGTGCCGAAGGTTGTTTGAACAAGTGCCTTCCATATTAAGGCGAAGGACAGTTTTTGAACAGACCTGACAGGTAATCATGTTTTACTTGTACTGACAATTATGTTTCTTTGAATAAATGTCAACTTCAGACAGATGGGTCTGCATGTGAATAGCGAGCAGGGACTTTAGATGAGACTTTGGAACAAAGAGATTAAAAATTGTTTTGAAATGAATAACTTTATGAATTTTCTTTTTTTTCATTACTCTGTAATTTGTCACTTTTCCCCCGAAACAATACAAACCTGCCTGTACTATAAATACAATAGCGAGCTCCTGGAGCACAGGAGCACAGTCAGCCAGATATTATGGAACAAAAATCTGGCTTGATCAGGGAGAAGAAATCTTGTGAGCGACTCTCACGGTAACGGCTGGCTTCACACACATATTATGTAACTAATGAAAGAAAGATCAAAAGTCCGTCTGCTTTATAAAGTTTGATTTTAAGGTATACAATGGCCCTCATTTATCAAACTTGCGTAAGACGAAAAACGTGCGTAGGTCGTGTGTACGTTCTTTTCTGCGCAAAGGTTGGCATTTATCAAATCCATCGTGAGCGCAGGAAAGATGAAATCGCCACGACAGGTCTGAGGCCGTGTACGCACTTTTCCATTTTGACTTGCGGTGACTGCAATAGCATACATAAACAGCAGCGTCACTAGTGCGTGCCTTATGAGTCGCAACAAATCCCTTGGTTAAAATTACAGACTTATCACTTCAAAGAAGGCCCATGTTTTATTTGACTTCAACATAAATATAAACATAAACGCAAATTAAATAAATTAAACAAGTACAACTCCGTAATTGGAAGAGTGATGGCTCATTATTCAACCGCGCACCCTCACACCGAACAGGAGAGGCGCTTTAACACTGCGCACTGTGGAGAGGTTAGGGCACCTAAAGGGCAGGTGGATCTGTCTCTCGGCTGCGGGGGAACCCTTCTATATACGCCCGAAAAGGTATGCAATATTATTATTGCATGCGGGGTTCACATTGCCCAAAAAAATGGAGTGCCATTTCCAGATGTACATCCAGAGGACCCCGTACCCAGAGATCCCACCAGCCTGCACATTCTGTTATTCAAGGAAAAAAGACGTAGCTCCGATCAGGCCAGCCACCCTCTCCTCCAAGGCACTCAAATCCAAACCTGGATCAGAGCCCCCCCCCCCCCCCTGTTTGTGACATGCTGCGTCGGAGAGCTGCGACCTTTTTTGTGGCCAATTTCATATCGGACCACTTCTTCCTGATCTTATTGGAGAAAAAGTAAAACATCGTTCAATTTTAGATTTCATTTAATCTGGAGTTTATCACATTTTATTGACCATCACAGTAGGGGAAAATACATAACTCGTCCGGTCTGCGATTTACATCGCCAACGCTGTTGACAGCCGTCCCAGCTGTCAACAGCGTTGACAGCGGTTCTTTGCCGTCTTTTGTCTATCCATGTCGCAAATCTAGAGGTGCGGCCCTTTTATAGAAGGCGTGGTTAGGATCATTACGATGGATTTCACCCGCCAGATTTATCAACAGCCGCTCTGTTTTACGATGGGATTGGTGTGGTACGCATGTTTTGTAAATCTCACTTGAGCTTCTGCGTACGACGAGTTCTCCGCTCATATCTACGATGCTTTCTACGACGGCTTGATAAATGAGGGCCAATGTGTTAGCTGATTCACTGACGGCAAACAGCTGGGGGCTTATTTCGAAGTGTTTTGTCACAGTTTTGTGTTGGACTGTGTAGTTTGAGAATTAAGATTAAGATTAAGATTAAAGGGATAGTTCGCCTCTTTTGACATGAAGCTGTATGACATCCCATATTAGCAATATCATTTATGAAATTTGACTGAAAAGTCAGACCTCACAATCGCTTGGCGCTATTTTCTCTCTCCCTTCGTATCACTGCGGGTTGTGTAAACCTCAGCAGGTGGCTGCACGCATTGTTATGAAGGTAGAGAGAAAATAGCACCAAGCGATTGTGAGGTCTGACTTTTTCTGGATGAACGATTTTGTGATGCAAATGTATTACTCTTTTGAATGCATATTATTTTGAGAAGCAAAACGCTTGATTTTTGTGGCCCCAGCCATCTAGCCGGACTACCTTCGTCAACGCCACAACGAGGCTGGAACTCTGCTCACAGGACGCAGCAGGGGGTAAGAAAATGTTCATAAATGATATTGCTAATATGGGATGTCATAACGCTTCATGTCAAAAGAGGCGAACTATCCCTTTAAGATCAGATTTATTCATTTACAGGGAAATGCACGAAATTTCATTTCACACATGAGTGTCACACACTCATGGAGACAGATCCAATACACTGGAGCGGAGAGCAGCCAATCACAGCGCCCGGGGAGCATGGGGGTACGGTGCCTTGCTCAAGGGCACCTCAACCGAGACAAGGAGGTGGACTGACACCCCTCCAGCTGTCAGTTCACCAATCTTTGAGTGGCGAGAGTGGAAATCAAACCACTATCGGACGACCCACTCTAACCACTGAGTCAAGGCCGAATTATTCCCGACCTAAAGTTCCAGTGTTTACTGTCCATCGTCCTCCAGCCGCATGTTGATCCGCCCCGTTCATACAGAAGAGCAAACCAAACATCGGGCTCACAGTGGTCCTTTGACAGTTTTCGTGGCATTTTCTGTAGATTTGCAATTGATTTCTTCCTCTTCATGTCAAACGGCAAAGATTGGACCTTTAAAAGGATTTTCGATAAGTAGTTTTTATTCATATATTTGCTCATTTGAGGATATGAAAATTGTGAATATTTAAAGTAAAAAAAAAAAAATGGTTGAAAGTCTTTCTTACTGTATAAATCCTAAAATAGTGCTGTGAAATTAGTACTCATTGTGTTTTAATGCCCTTGCCAAACCGTCACTTACTTCCATGGTGTATAAGACATTTTAGTGTAGAGGAACAACTAGCCTTATTGTACGGTTTCAACACAGATTGCTTAGCAAATCCAACACTGTGGGTCCCAGAGGTGCTTCAAAGTCAAAGTGGGAAAGAGTGACAGTGATTTACAAAGTTTTGGGAGTTCTGCCCTCTGGGCTGCAGAGTTTCAGATAATGTAGAATTTTTTTTTAGCAAACTTCTCACGTTGCTCTGCTCCTCAATGCTCAACAATGATGTATAATGGGAGTTTCAATAATAATTCCCCAACAGAGAGTTGCAGGATGAATATAAACTTATTTGAGTATTTCACCACGAAACAATAAGAATGTATTACAAGTTTATCAATAATTGGATATATTCTGTACTGTTTATATAGGCATTGATAAATAATTTTGAATCCACCCATAAAGATATTGAAATTTGGAGTAAGAGCAGAAAATCATTTGTTTTGCTGAAATTATGAAGATAGTACTTTGAATACAAGTTTCTCCAGTCGAACCCTTTCACTCAACTGATGATACCGCAGCTCAGCTATCAGATAATTGCATAGTAAACTATACGCTAGAAAAAAGGAGCTGTTTTTTTCCTTCAATTTGTCATGCTTCTTTCCGGTCAAAGTCAACTCAACTGTCAGGAACCTATGAGCTCATTTCCATATTGTTTGCTGTTGTATAATGACTCAAAATTAGCTTCTAATTAATTCTGAGGAATTCACGCTTGAGTGCTGACAAGTGTGTGTGTGTGTGTGTGTGTGTGTGTGTTGGTGTGCACACACTTTTGTGTCTGTGTGTGCATGTGGCAGCGGCATCCATTGAAATTCATTTCATTGTTCTTCACAGTAGAGGCAAAACTTAAGAGGCGACAGACATGACATACGGAATTAAGTTCACTTTGAGTGAAAGCTAGTGTTTGTCAGAAATGATGTTGAAGAAAGAATTATATTATTGAGATTGTAGTTTATTTTCTATTTATTCCTTTTTTAATTACAATATTTGATTACAACAAATTTAAGTGTGATTTAGTGGGACTTCTGTAAAGAAGGTGCCCAAAGCTGATTTTGACAGGTTTGCTCTTAAAAACACTTTTGACGCACAGAAATTGTGTGTCTGGTTTTATTTGTATTGCTTCTGCTATCCATGCTTCAAAAGCCTGTTTAAAATATGCTTTTTCTGCACACTGTCTCCTCCTCTCTGCTACTTTGTAGTGCCTGGACTGAAAAATCACATATCAATACCTGCTTTGTGTAATCAATCAACAAACATGAATGCAGCAACTGAAGTACAACAGGAATATTATGGCTGTACTTCAGGATTCTTTTGCACTTTTTATCACTACTAAATTTACTTCTGTTCCCTTCTTTCTCTCTTTCTTATAAATAGCACTTTTTTTTATCTTTGGTAATTGCAGTGTGTTCCTGTAAACCACATATCTACTTGCGCTCTACGGATGCCGATGGTTTAATTTGTATGTGGTCATTAAACAACACATCCCCCTTGCCAATTGGTTATTTAAATTGGCATTTAAATGTGTTTGACCTTGAGACTTTGCACCCACTGCATCCTCTTTGTAGCTTCACACCTTTAATTGGCTAATTATTTTGGGTTTTTTGATCAGCCTGCTTTATTATACTTATGCTTTTGCGATTTTATGTGTTGCTGGTGAGAGGTAACAAGGCAGGAGATTTGTGTAGTTATTTTTCTTTAATTTAGTTTTTAATGATCCTGAATTATCTCAAAATTTGGTCTTAAACTGTAAAACTTGGCCTGCCCTGTGGATTTTGCTTAAGGCTTTTAGTTGGAGCAGAAACACCATAAAAAGTGACCAGGGCTAAAAACTGTACTCTTGTTGACTGTGCTGACTTGAGCTTTTGAAGGTTTTAGAAACTTATCAAGACAAAAATACTATGCTTGCTTAACATAAACACAAAACTCATTTGTAATGTGCAAAGTCTTCAGTTTAGTAAATGACAGTTGGGGTTTGCAGCTCAGCCGCAGCTGATGGATGATGACAAATGTTTTAAATCAATTTAACTGTAACCAATTCTGTCGGTGAAGCCTGCTTTCCAAATTTACTGGAACACAGAAAAAAAACATGTATTTAGTAACATAAATTAAGCTATTTTGTCGGAAAACAAAGGCGGATGCTTCAAAACTTATTTGAATTTTTTAAAATTTTGTGCAGGTATATATTGTGTGACATAGAATAAAAACATTCTGGCCTGCTAAGAAAGAACAAAAAAATACACAAATAATTAGCTTGTTCGTACACCTCTGTTTTCTTGCACAAATTCAATTTTAATTTGAGATCACATACGGATTTTCAGTCACCTTGGAAGTGTTCTGGTCCTTCCCATCATGAACATTAACATGTAGTGATGATCCCTGCCGCGTTACAAGCTTAATGCCAGAGAGCTGTCGCATCACAATAACAGTTTGTCATTTTGCTCAGGCAACCACCTGGGCTCAAACCATGACCTCAGAGAAGACTGTTTATATCCCTGTAAGCTGCTGACACTAATATGCACACCCTTGTTTGATGGGGACGTGCATAAACAATCGGGTTTGTTTTAGGTAACATAAATATTCGGAGCAGATGGAAATTGGCCTCTTGAGGATCTGTGATGAAAGCCTCTGCAACAGCTACCAAGTGTAATAGAAGAATCTGTCTCCCTCAGTTGAATCACATCTCTTTTCAAGTCCATCATATCTTTCTCTTTGGTGAGATAAGATACAAAAACAGATTTCAGGTTTGATTATCTTATGGGCTTCATTACGTTTTTTTTATTAGAAGTAACAGGCGCTTAAAAGAGAGAAATTCAAGCTTCTTTTTGTGTCTGCCTTTAAATTCAGGCAGTGCTCAGCGTGAGTCCGTGCACACTCTCAGATTACGGTTCAGGTGTTGGATGCCAGGCAGAGACATCAAAATCCAGGTACTTACATGTGAATGCAAGCTAACAGCTTTATTTAAGGTTTAAAATAAAGAGGATAAAAGCGTGACAATACCACAATAAACTGGATATAGCCCTTTGAAGAAGCCACATTTGTTAACACTGTAAACATCGGTCAGACTTAACCATCAAAGTGATAATTTCCCCTTTTGCAACCTTTCTAATGTGTGAAAGACACGTTCTTTCAGTTTCTGTTTTTGTTACTCTGATTTAAAAGTACATTGTTGCTTTATTCCGGAAATAGACTAGCCCCCTCATCTTGTTTGCTCTCCATGCTTTTCTGTATACTACATCACTTCTGAGTGAGACCATCTGCTTGTTTGTCAGGAAGTGGAAGCACAACTTGGATTATTTTTAAGACAAGATAAATACAAGACGTTTGCGGGAGAAAATAATCACCTCTATCTGAAAGATAAAAGACATCTGTTTTTCTTTTTTCTAATTAGAAAAAGTCTTAATTGAAGTGATTTCCTCCAGATAATTTTGAGTGTATGACATGCTAAACATTATGCTAATTTCATAGTTGAGGTGACATTGAAAGATGGCATTTTAAAAAATTTTAAATAGGGAGTTCCTGAGATGAGTAGCAGCGTGATGATATGCAGTTAAATGGGAGAGATTGGATATCAGATATGATTAGATTCAATTATTTAAAAAGTGCCTGAATGTTGACCATTTTTTCAGCAAACAGTCTTAGCTGTTTGTGTGCTTTGATTTCTTGGTTTGAATAATTGTCCAGTTACATTAATCATTACAGTTACTGAGTTTTGGGCCTGTCATGTCTAATAATTTTCAGAGTCGTGGATATGTCTCAAAACAGATCAAGTGTTCCAAACTTAGACACAGAAGAAAAGTTAGATCTACAAAAAGAAGAGACTTTTAAAATTTTATTGTACATATCATTTTCTTCCACAGAGGGAAGCTTAACTGTGAAGTAAATGCAACTTTGCAGCACATCTCATTTCAGAATTTATGAAGAAAACATTATTCTTCTCATTAATTTATGCACCAGCTTCTTTTTGGTTTGATGATGCAGTATTGTAGCAATAGTGTGCCGGCCAATTAACTGAACTAACGGGAGGAGCATGACCCTATTCCCATGGGACCATATAGTCCTAAGATCAACAGCATGAATTAATAATGTATTCAGCCTCTGAAAAAGCAGCCGCTGTAGAGTAACTTCTTGATACATGAGGCTGGGTCCAGTGTGTATTCAGTTTGTGTTTTGTGTTTCTCCTTTGCATACTGCTTTAGCTGTTTATTGAAAAGACTGAATTATTAGAAGTGATACAGGGTACTGTTAAAATGTAACATATCCTCAGGTACTCCTGGATATGTGATATGTTGCATTCTCCTTGCTTTTCCAAATGTCTACTGAGTCTAAAGGTTTGAATTGGGGTCAGTACTGTGCTACTACTCCGCCACAGTAAGGTGGAAGACAATATTGATCATCAATCAAATGATAAGAGATTATATTTGCACTTTTTTACAACAGTTTGCAGATTTCTAAAACTCACAAGTACACCACTTTCTTGGCTCCCGTAGAAATGATGACCGAAAGCAGAATTGTGGTATAAAACCATACCTTAAATACTGTATTTCCTCAAATTGAAGGAAAGCCAGGCCTTTAATACTGGTTGGGGTTTACACGAGCAAAGGCTGGCTCCCAGTGTATGCTGGGTACGGAGGTGGAGGGATGAAGGAAGAAAAAAAGAAGACACAAACTGTCACTGTAATGTCTCCAAATAAATTAAATCCAGTTCTACTGTAGTTTAACATATTTGGATAAGACATAAAGGCATACAGACTCTGGCTTCATGCTATCACATTCTTAAACAGTACAAGCCCCTTCTGCCATTTTAGCAGCCACTGGCAAGCACACCAAGCACCCTCTCCACCTTGCACGTGTTAGCATGTCTAACAACCTGCTAGAGCCCCACCCAGCTGGTAGTCAGGATTGGTTTCTGCTGGTTTCTCCAAATAAGTGTCCATTGAACGTTCAGGCCAACGCATTTTGCCTTTCTGAGGCTAAGAGCGGGACTCTGAAGATTGAATGCAGAGATCCTCAGCTATGGTTTACATCACTGATTTTGCTTTTGGTTTGTATTGTAACACATAAAAAACATTGTATGACGGGTGATAATAAGGTGAAAAAATAGTTGTGATTTTAAAAGTTGATTAAGTTGTTGCCAAAATGTTAGGTATTTGACCAGTTTTTGTGGAAAGTCACTGTTTAACATGACATTTCCTTTGAAATTTTTGTCTTGGATAATTTTAGGACCCTAAAATATTGATTTTTGCATCTATATTAGCCATGTTACTTGTAATATCATATGTTGTAGCCCTGTGAACTCATGTAGTTTTCTTTTTTTTTTTCTTATTCTTTTAAATTTCACTACCTTACACTTAAACAGTATAAAACCATGAACCAATAAAACGTTTTTGTTGTACTTTTTGTAAATGAACAGATATGCAGATACAGAAGCAAACTTTACAGACAGTTGGTGATTCACAAGCTTTAAGACAACCAATTCAGACCAGGTATTAAGTTAGTGGGAAACAATGATACTAACAATAAAAATTAATTATTTTTCTTTTAAAAACAGTTTTAAAGGAAAATGATTTCCAAATAAAATGGATCAGCCCCAATCCTTTCTTATATTATTCAAAGTAACAGAGGATGTTTTTGCACAATGAATGCATGTCATTGTATCTGTACAGCGTTGATGGATGAGATTCAACACTTTCACCACAGTCTTATAGATTTTGTAGGGCTTTTGAACTGTTATTGTAACAGTCTCTTCCGGCTTTCCCGTTTTTTTTTAGTAGACGGATGAAGGTAGGTATGGGCACAGTGAGAGCAATGGAGTGTGGCTTGCCTCAACCCTGTCACTTTGATAGAGTGAATACATTGTGAGAGATAATGGAAACTTTCTATTCAGCGAGAGCTGGAATAAAGAGAGCCTTCCTACTCATTCATCAACATTGATTACTGTACAGCCCATGGCCTGGAAAGAGCATGGGAGCACTACTTCTTACAAAGACTCTGCTGAATTGCAGGTAAAGGAATCTGAAAACAACAAAAGTGCAATACTGACCTTTTAAGAAATATCACCCCAATTTGTTTTAAGGTGAAGCTGTACAACATCTGATACTCTGAGCTTTGTGGTTCTAAGGAAAGCTGTTCCCATTCTGTGTACAACACTGCAAAAACAACCTGCAGTGCCTTTCCAACTTGGTATCGATAGTCTAACAGGGTGCAGTGACTACTCTTTTTTTCCTTTTTTAAATCTATATTTGCTGCACAAGATGCCAAAGTTAATGGTGCATTAAGGGAAATTTACCACAAGACCGGTACAGCCTTAAAAAAAAAACTCACAGGGACAATATGAAACCTTGAAACTGCGCATGCTTTATGAAAGGCAATATAAAGACGTTACATGACAGTAGCACTCCTATTTTAGGTTCTCATGCAAGTATTCTCAAGATTTGTTGATATACCTGGTCCAGATGTATCTGTGCCTTCTTAGGTTTTTTTTTTAACGTGTTTACTCATTTTTAAGATATTATAACAGATCAAGGTGAATGCTAATTTGGAAAGATGAAATTAATTAGAAATTAGATTTCAGTATTTGTGAAATAATCAAATTCCATTGAGTTTTCTACAATATGCTTTAGTTTGTTTCAGATGTGCAGCATTCATTAGCGTGTATATGTCATAATTATTTCTTTCTGCCAATTAAAAGTTTAAAGAACTTCAATGATTTGTTTCAGAATAACATAAGTCGAAAGTTACGTATGTAACTACGGTTCTATGAATCCTGGATGACCGCCAGAGGCGGTGCTTTCAAGCACTGAATGATACATCTCGCGCATGCGCAGGTCGAGTGTTTATACCAACAACGTCACTCGTGACCCCCTGCTGACCCCGGAGAACCTATATCTTCCGGCAACATCAGCGGGTCAGTCCCTACAGAATCTTCTCGCGAGTATACGAGGATTCCGAGTGACAGAACGCTCTGGCGGTCATCCAGGATTCATAGAACCGTAGTTACATACGTAACTTTCGTTCTATTTCATCCTTACTGACCGCCAGAGGCGGTGCTTTCAAGCACTGGATGACTAATACCAGAAAAGTCACGAGGAATCCAGCACCTACTCACTTTACTGAGAGGAAGCAGCAGAGCCGGGCAGCAGGACCACAGCCAACGGGTTGGGAGTGGCAACATTCACTCGATAGAACCTGGAGAAGGTACTCGGTGACGCCCATGACGCTGCCTCACATATGTCTTCCAGGGGAACGCCCCGTAGGGCTGCCCATGATGTCGAGACAGCTCTGGTGGAGTGGCAGCTCACCCCAGCTGGCTGGGGGTGCCCACTTCCCTTATATGCCTGGGTGATGGCGTCCACCACCCAGTGGGACAGTCGCTGTTTAGAGAGCGCACAGCCTCTCCGAGGGCCACCATAGCAGAGGAAGAGCTGGTCCGACTGCCTGATACCGGCAGTCGCGGCCACGTAGGCTCTCAGAGCCCGCACAGGGCACAGTAGGCGTAACCTGTCCTCCCCCTCCGGGGGAACAAACTGTGCCAGGTGGATAGGTCTGTTGAGGTTTGATGAAGACAGTACCTTCGGGAGAAAAGCGGAGTTTGGCCATAGGGAAACCCCTGAGCCATCCGAGTTCCACCTCATGCAGGAGTCGCTCACCGACAGAGCATGCAGCTCCCCGACGCGCTTCGCTGATGCGATAGCGAGTAGAAAGGCGGTCTTAGCGGAGACCCACCTCAGCCCTGCCTGAGCAAGGGGTTCAAAGGGAGGCGAGCACAGGGCGCCGAGCACCAGGTACAGATCCCATGGTGGGGTGCGCCGCACTCGTGGGGGGCGCAGCCGCCGCGCACCTTTCAGGAAAAGGGACACCAACCTGCGGCTCCCCACCGTGCCGTTATCCACTCGAGCATGCCGAGAGGAAATGGCCGCCACATACACCCTCGGGGTAGCGGGGGACCGGCCGTCCTCCAGGAGCGACTGGAGGAACTCCAGAATCCTAGGGACAGGACAGTGCACAGGGTCCTCACCCCTGTCCAAGCACCATGTAGTGAACAGCCGCCACCTCTGTTCATAAAGCGCCCGGGTAGAAGGCGCCCTCGCGTTTAGGATGGTATGGCAGACCTCGCCAGAGCACTCAGTCAGCAGCGGGTCGGGCCCTGCAGTGGCCAGACCCACAGCTGCAGGTGGGACGGGTCGGGATGCCAGATCTGACCCTGCCACTGAGACAGGAGATCCCTCCTGTCGGGGAGGCGCCACGGGGAACCGCTGCAGAGCCTGTGCAGCAGTGGAAACCACGTCCTCCCTGGCCAAAAGGGGGCTACCAACAGCAGCCTGTGGCCCTGCTGGAGGACCCTCTGTAGCGTAGGGACTATCAGAGGGATCGGCGGGAAAGCATAGAGGAGAACCTCTGGCCAGTCGTGGGCCAGAGCATCTTGTCCCAGGGGACTGCTCTCCTCTGTCAGGGAGAACCAGAGGGGGCAATGGGTCGACTCTTCTGAGGCAAAGAGGTCCACGTTTGCTCTGCCGAAGGTGGTCCAGATATTGAGCACCACCTCCGGATGGAGCTGCCACTCCCCCGGCGGAGGCTTGCAACGGGAGAGCAAGTCCGCCGTCTGGTTGCGTTCCCCGGGCAAATACATTGCCCTTAGGCTGGCTAAGCGTGGTGCTGCCCACAGCAGGAGGACCCGGGATGCCTGCAGCAGCAGTGCAGACCTGGTGCCACCTTGGTGGTTTATGTGGGAGACGGCCGAAACATTGTCCGACCGCACGAGTACATGTCGGCCCCTCAAGAAAGGGAGGAAAGCCTGCAACGCCCTGTGCACAGCCCGCAGCTCTAGTGCGTTGATGTGCTGTGAGCGGTCCCGCGCCGGCCACAGCCCCTGAGCCGTCCGGTTCTGCCACACGGCGCCCCACCCCGAGAGGGAGGCGTCCGTCGTGACTGCCTCACGACGGGATGCAATGGAGCCCATGGGCATGCCCTGGAGGAGAAACGAACGCTTCCTCCACGGGGCCAGGGCAAGAAGGCAACGGTGGGACACCGCAAGCCTCCTGTGCCGGTGTCTCTTGGCGTCCAGGTGAAAGCTGTGCAACCACCTCTGGAGGGGACGCAGCGACAGCAATCCTAAGGGGACCACAGCAGCCGCAGCTGTCAGTTTCCCCAGGACGCGTAAGAACTCCGCGTAGTGGAACCGCCTGCCTTCCCGAAACGGGAGGAGGTGGCGGAGGATGTCGTCCACCCGCCGTGGCGACGGGCAGGCCATCATGGTGACCGCATCGAGGGTCACCCCAAGAAAAACTGTGTTCTGTGATGGGACCAGGCCACTCTTTGTAAAATTCACCCTGAGGCCCAAACGGGCCACATGGGAAAGAAGACACGTAGTGTCGAGGGCCACCTGAGACTGGGACGGCGCACAGACGAGCCAGTCGTCCAGATACGGCAAGATCTTCATGCCCCGCAACTGTAGGTGCGAGAGGGCTGCCGTCACACACCTGGTGAACACCCGTGGGGAGAGGGAGAGACCAAACGGGAGCACCTTGAACTGGAAATGACGCCCCTGAAAGGCGAATCGCAGAAACTGCCGATGGTGTGGCGCCACAGGAACGTGAAAGTAGGCATCCTCCAGGTCTATGGAGGTAAACCACTCCCCTCTGGAGACCGTACGCAGAACCTCTGCAGTGGTCAACATATGGAACCTCAAGACCTTCAGGAACCTGTTGAGGTTCCTGAGGTCGAGGATAGGTCGGAATCCGCCATCTTTCTTTGCTACCAGAAAGTAAGTCGAGTAGAACCCCCCGGGGTGCAACAGGGGGTCTACCGGTTCGATGGCACCCTTGCCCAGGAGGACGAACAGCCCCTGGGCGAGGGCTCGGGCTTTCGCCGGGTCGCGGATGACAGTCATCCTGACTCGGCAATGGGTCGGGGGCCGACGTCGGAACTGAAGTTTGTACCCGTGGGTCAAGGTGGAAAGAACCCACGGGTCCCTGGTGGAAGCAGCCCAGTAGCTGAGCTGCTGCTGGGAAAAAAGGCCGACGGTCGGCCCCGTGGCCTCAGCGTCGGGCCCCCCGACCTCTAGAGGGGCACGACGGGCAGTACGTGAGACCTGAGGTTGCCCAGGGGGCAGTCGCTCAGGCGCCCGAAAGGACTGCGCCTGCCGTTGAGCAGGCTGTGGGCGTGAGTACTGGGGCCGAGGGAGGCCCCTGGCCCGTGAGTGGGTGCCGCGCTGCGGGGCAGCTGGACGGCCCCTAGGGTTGCCAGGCGGCGGCGCGCTTCTGTGAAACTCAGACAGCTGCTGTCGGGTCTTCCCAGCTTGGACCGTGCGCTCGAGGGCTTCCAGAGCCGCGGAGCCAAACAGCTCCCCCGGTTCCACCGGAACACTGCGGAGGGTTCTTCTGCAGGCCTCCGAGAGAGGGGACTGCGCCAACCAAACCTGGCGGCGAGCCTGAACGAGAGTTGCCATTACCCGTCCCAACTCCCTAGACATCAGTGCAAAGGCCTGTAGAGAGGCGTCAGTAACACTGTGGACAGAAGTGTCCAGTTCGGTCTCCTGCAGGGATGATGACAGGGCGAGCAGCAGGTGGGACATGGAATTACCCATGCGAGCCATGCGTGCTGCCGCCTCATAGGCCTTCGACAGCAAATCATCCGTAACCCGGCACTGGGGGCGAGGACACCTCGCCTCCCGTCTCAGAGCCTCATCGGGTGAGACGATCAGGGCGGCTATAGTGGGCTCAACCGCTGGCATGCGGTCCAGGCCGAACTTGGATGCGTCCTGCATGGCTGCCAGGGTCCGAGCATCAGCTGTCGGACGGGCAGGGGCCCTAGGGTCCCTCCAGAACGTCTGTAATTCCCTCAGATACTCTTCTGATGGAGGTACAGTTAGTTCAGCGGGGGGTGAGGAGCGCCTGAAAAAGGCACTGGCCGAAGCTGGCTGAGCCTGCGGCACGTCCAGCTGCAGCCTGGCTAGAGCCGTACGAATGGCGGCTCCCACAGAGCCTTCCTCACTGCCACCCGCAGAGCTACGGGCTGAAGAAAGGGAGCCCGCTGCAGAGGGACGGGAGGCTTCGTCTCCCAGGAGCACGTCCGAAGCGTAGTCCTGAAACATAGTAGCTGAAGCTGCTATGGAAAACGCATCCTCCTCCGGACCGAAGGAGGCCGTTGGAGGAACAAGGGCACCTGGCTGGGTTGCCCTAGCCCCAGGCTGGAGAGCCAGGAGGAGGGACTTCATGCTGTCAAGCTCCGCTGTCAGCTGATCCACTCTAGAAGTAAGCCCGGACCCCTTGGCCCTCTTCCCGGAGGTGGGGCCTGCAGTCTCAGCAGGCCGACGCCGTGGTCGGCTAGACCGAGACGGGGCCAGCCGCTGGTCAGGGGTCAACTGGGGAGACAAGGGAGGGCCCAACAGGCGCTCTACCTCGGCCAGCCTTGCAGCCCTGACAGCGTGAGGCAAGATGCCACAATTCATGCAGGACTCGTCTGAAAGACCCTGCCTCAGATGTCCGAGGCCAAGGCACAAAGGACACAGATCATGGCCATCCTCAAGCTGTAGAGGAGCCATACAGGCCGAGCAGGAGTGGTTGTGATCCATGTCGGGACCACCTCTAGCTCTATATATATATATATCTATATATATATATAGATATATATATATATACACACAGTATATTTGACGATAGTACGTATTTACTAATTCTTATTTACATATTTCTTCTTCTTAGTTATAGATGAATGCTGGGAGAGGGAGCCGCAAACGGTGCCGACAACCAACTATAGGCCCCGTGGAGAGGGGCAAGTTATGTTTTTTTTTTTTTTTTTTTTTTTTTTTTGTTAAAGAAAATTCTTTACTTATCTATAGATGGATGCCGGGAGAGGGAGCCGCAAACGGTGCCTTCACCGACAACCACTATAGGCCGCCTGTGCTGGGAGCGGGGGGCGCACACGCCGCCTTACACCAGGAGAGGGGCTATTGCTGTATTTATACACTGTCTATAGGTGGATACCGGGAGAGGGAGCCGCAAACGGTGCCTTCGCCGACAACCACTATAGGCCACCTGTGCTGGGAGCGGGGGGCGCACGCACCGCCGTCGCCAGGAGAGGGGCTATTGCTGTATTTATACACTGTCTATAGGTGGATACCGGGAGAGGGAGCCGCAAACGGTGCCTTCGCCGACAACCACTATAGGCCACCTGTGCTGGGAGCGGGGGGCGCACGTGCCGCCGTCGCCAGGAGAGGGGCTAGTGCAAGTTCTATTTAGCTATAGGTGGATGCCGGGAGGGGGAGCCGCAAACGGAGCCTTCACCGACAACCACTATAGGCCACCTGTGCTGGAAGCGGGGGGCGCAAACGCCGCCTTACACCAGGAGAGGGGCAGAACAATAGCAGCAACAAAATCAGAGAACCGGCACAACCGAGTTGGCCGCTTTAACATAGGCAGGTCACAGATGCCGGGAGAGGGCTAGCAATTAGCCTTCGCTGACAATGTAACTATAAACAGACTGTTACTCACGTGCGGCGCACAGCACTGGGAGAAGGAGCGAGCACGCTGCCTAGACCGGCGCTTGTAACAGCTGGCAGTACACTTCATCAGCCGAGGGAAAGAAAAAAGGTTACAGACCTCTCGGCAGTTCGTTGCGGTCTCTGAAGGGCGAGCAGCTCGCAGCCTCGACGGGACGTCGCGAGACCACCAGCAGCGAACGATGAAGTAAGAAATAGTTTTAGAATTCGTCTCATATGCAGACGCGGTAACTTACTTTGCGCAGCGAGAAGATGAAAGGGACTGACCCGCTGATGTTGCCGGAAGATATAGGCTCTCCGGGGTCAGCAGGGGGTCACGAGTGACGTTGTTGGTATAAACACTCGACCTGTGCATGCGCGAGATGTATCATTCAGTGCTTGAAAGCACCGCCTCTGGCGGTCAGTAAGGATGAAATAGAACACATTTTCTAAAAATCTCAGTGTAAACAACATCCTGAAATTACTTTGTTTTGTGTCCAACAGTCCGAAAGATATTAAATGTAGACTGAAGAAAACCGAGAAAAAGAGAATTACATCTGAGAATCCTGAGACAACAAATGTTCGGCTCTTTTGTTTGATAGAAAACCTGTGTTTATTTGACTGGTGTTATTGATTTTTTTTCTCTTTCTTGCAGATTTTTTTTCAAGGTGATGACATTTAGACACATACCATCCCATTTTTCACTGTAGCTCCTACCAATTAGGACCTGGTGTAAAGACGCTGTTCAGTTGCTGCAGCTCCAATATTCACTCCTAATGTTTGCAGTCTGAGCAGCTGCATGTGACATATTCAAGTTTCAAGTGGTAATCAAGAGCAATCGAAGCTTGATTTCCTTCTCCTTCTTGAAAAACGGCAATAGTGATAATTTGCATTATATTAATGATTTCTTCAAACACTCAACAGGAGCTTGCATGTCAATATTTTTCCATCGCCCTGGAACAGGTGCTGTATATCACCCACCTTATGGTTGAGAGCCATGTGCTTTGCATCTAATTTACAATCTATTTTGTTAGAATAACATGGATGCCATGTCATTTCGCATCGCAAGCTGTTGATTACCTTAATACTTGATTTTGTTCTTTCTTTATTTACATGGGCCCAACAGTTAGTGAGTTTGAGTTCTGGGGGGTGTTTTTCATAATATCCCCTGCAGCATAAGCGTGTTTTACACTGGAACACATGGAAAAAACAAGATAATGGTACCACTAAACCCTCTGCACACAAGGATAGAAAATCATAGGAAGCTCCAGTAGGCCTAATGGGTATGATCCTTATTTTCAAATGTTGGTAGCTTGATAGCAAGCCTGGTGTGTTAACATCTCAACACAGCTTCCAGAAGCTTTGGACTCTGCTTTACTGTTGCTCTGTGGCCAGAGATCTGAAATGCACATAGGAGGCAATTAGAAAATCAGCTGTTCATTTTAAAAAGAACTGACCGCGTGGACTTTGTAATAAGGAGTGGATATAATCAGCTCTTAGCTTTGTTGTTGCGCTAATGTTTATATTTTCATTCATGTCAAGAACTGTAATAATGAACTCAAGTGTAATGAGTTTTCATTGTACGGTTCTTAAACTGGTAGTGTATGCTGTACCGGTCTGTTTACTCTGAGCTTGTCTCAAAAGATGTTATCACACAGAACAGACATGAGCATAAAAGTATGAGATTTGGCAAAATACATTTCTCCCTTCATGATTTACTGCATGCAGCTACGTTTCAAGGTCTCAGACTCTGAAAGGTTAAAGCTTTCTGGGAGACACGTCCTGGCAGTAATGCTGTCTACAATCAGAACAATAAGAAATCTTGCTGAATAAGCTGTCATGTGTTCATTTGAGAACAAGACCAGTCTGCACCCTGTTCGTTCAGAGTCTCAGCATAAAGCTTTTAAAAAACCTTTTTGTTAGCTCAGATTCGCAGGTGAATGTTCTGTGTGTGCATCAGTAATAAAAAACATAACTTTACTAAATAGAATCAGACTGTTGCACATGCATATTTGACTAAGTAAGCTAATCACTTCTTGATCTTAGAGAAATGTCAGAACAAGATATTGTCAATCCTGCCACTAGTGCCCTCAGCAGGTAAACAAAGGCATGAATATGAAATGAATCCTGTTACGACAGCTGGTGCTTGCATCCGGTACATGCTTTGGCCTGATGGGTTTGACTGTTTTGCATAATGCAAGTATTGCAAGGTGGCAATTCCCTCGGGCAAAATTGTTTTAGAAGAGATGGCAGCCAGATGTGTCTCACCAGGGAAGAAGCATAATGCAAAGATTCAAAGAAGGTGCCAACTCGCTTGCCTAAGCAGTTCCACACAAATGCTAAAATGTAAAAACAACCGTGACTAGATAATAAGTAAGTTGTTTATGAGTAGCTGTGGCTGAATGTGCTGCTTTATGCACAATGATTTGCGTCTTTTGAGTCTTCTATTAAAAATTGCCCAGTAAAATAACAGGAGATGTATATGTATATTTCAGATACCTTATACATTTTCTTTTATTCTTATTTTACATTTTTTTTCCATTTTTATTCATATTTCATATTTAATTTTAATTATCTTTTTATTGGTAGCAGGACAAGGAAGAATTTCACTGCACATTGTACTGTGTATGATTGTGTATGTGACAAATAAAACTATCTTGAATCTTGAATCTTGAATCTTGAATCTTGAGCTCCTGTCCATGAGCCATTAGACGAGAGAAAGTTATCTGGTACAAAACCTAAAGGATTCTTTTAATCTTAGAAAAATGCACTTAGTAATACTCAGCAGGTGTTTTTCCTGCCATCCATGTGTTGATGAAGGGCTGATTTCAGAAACAGTTCATACAGAAATGAACTTCTGAAGTGTCTTCTTGTTCACCAGAATAGTGCTCGGTTTAAGACTCATTAACATAAATGAATTTGACCTAAACGGTGGGGGAATTTGACAGAATTAAATCCGTGTCAATCAATTAAAAAATGACAATTATTCTTTTCATTATTTTGCAAGCCAATTATTTTAAACTTCTTCTTCTTATTAAGATTGTTTTTATTATTATTATTATTATTATTATTATTATTATTATTATTATCTTTTTTATTATTTCTTTAACCCGTATAACATGATAGAGTTATAAATGACAATGAAAAGTTTAATGACTTCTGGCAGGCTATATGGAAGGATTCATTGTAGTCAAGTTTCATTACGCTGCTCTGGGCTTACTTATTATTGTACGTTGGATACTGAGTGGGTGACAAATATGTCCTTTACACAGAGGATTAGATATTATCAGCTTGTTTTCCACTGTTAGCCCAACCTACTCAGTGCATACATTAGGGCGGTGGTTAGGCAAAGCTTGAAGCCTGGAGGGTTCCCTGGTAGTCTGAGGATGAGAGAGAACTCTGGGAGGCTGGTTTAGAGGGCAGGAATTTGCCACTTTAAGTAAAACATCACTTTGGATTTCTTGGTATTTGGTTGGATAGGAAACAAGAAGCTATAATCGATGGAGCAGGTCAGCTTGTTCTGGTTGCAAGCTGGACTCGTCTCCATAGATAGCAACATACGACATGCGCACAACAGACTTGCTAATGGCATTTATCGTGTGTAAAAATAAAAAAGCTTGCTTGGCTTTTTATAAAGAAAAGAGGATTTAGAATGACCAAATATCAAACTGACAGTGTGTGGATTAGTTTGCCTTCTTCAGCCAACATTCTAATATATCAACTAAATTTATAAGAAAAATAAGCTGTAACAATCATGCAGTATGTATAAATGAGTAATTAGCAAGAGGATAGAGATGATCAGCTCTTAACATTATTTTTATTGATAACTGCTCTGACTAAATGCAGCTTCACCAAATAATCATCTTTTTTATTGTTTATCGGTTGTATCATCTTTGGCATGATCTCATAACTAATAAGAAAACTGCTTTGTATGATGATGCGACGCGTAGGTTAGACTCTACTTTAAGTTTGCCACAGTGAATGAAAGCTTTGCTTCTGCAGGCATAACAGAGAGTACATTGCAGTGTCTGCTCCTTTCTAATTAAGTTACTCTGCTGTATTGGGATCTGGGGCCTGCTTGTCATGACCACCCACTCTAAATAAATCTTGTCTTACTTTCTTGAATGCCACATTTGCTTGATGAGGTAACAGAATTGTGTAAATATAGGTCCAAGGACTTACTGAGCTGATCCTGCTTGAACTCTTCCATTATGTGCCAAGTGGGACACAGAGATTGGATCTGCTTTTGATTTGCAGGTTTATCAGCAGTCACATTGCCCTTGGCGAGGCCTCCTGTTGCTTGACTAAAGCACCGCTTGTGGCATTTTAGTCTTGCTTGAAAAAGATATTAGCATCTGCAATTTAGATGGGAGAGTTGGCATCCAGACCTTGATGTTTCCTTCTGAGGCTATTTCTCTGCACTCCAACAAGCAAATTAAGATAATCTTCAAAGTGTAATATTGGAGAATAAACATCGTGAGCATTCATCTCTCCATCTTGGTGTGATAAAATTGTAAAGCTGTACATATTTAAAACCAAATATGAAAAAAGAGGCTGTCGCATAGTGATTTTCTATAAAAGGACAATTGCAAATGTAACCACCAGGGGTTCGTCAGTTGTTAGAAGTACTTACTGTTTGGATGACCTCAATCAGATCACTATAGTGTTTATGTCAACAGTCATGAGATTAATATGAACACTGACACAGCTATTAGAGCTTAGAAATACATCCAGTTTCCATAGATCTCATTTTTAGTGGGTATAATTCCAGAAATGATTGACTAAACTATGAAACTGAGATTACAGATAACATATTCTCTATCTAACCTGATTACTGAAGACCACATTTTGAGATGGAGGCAGACTGAATCAACTTTAGAATAGTTCTGATGCTGGAAACTGTCTCACTTTTAGATTATGAATTATATAATACCAATAGACAGTCATGTGAAACATTGTGAAATGGGTTTTAAAGAGGCAATAAGTAAAAACTTAGTTTATAACATCCATCCATTGTACATAACCTGTTTAGGGCCACAGGCTGGCTCTGGCCTTTTGTCAGCTGACAAAAGCAGAAAGACGAGATGGATCCTGGGCTAGTCACTACTCCATCACAAAGAAATTTAACAGTACACACATACATACCTGTGGTTGTTATAGAATGATATTTAACGCATGCATCTAGGCTTGGAGTTTGAGTTGCTTGAGTGTCCAATTTGTGCTCTGTTCAACATGAACATGAATATAACACGAGAGTTGACTGGCTAGGGTTTGGTTTGATCTCAGCGACTCTTGCTGCTTCTTAAGTTTTATGCACTTTCTTATGTTTCCTTGAGCGTACTGCATCCTCTCCCATGACCACTACTGGGGGCTCTGTTTCAACTGCAAGCAGATATCCACAGGTCATGATAGCAGGATGGTTGTTTGATTAATATTGCAGTAGTTGGTGATGTTATACATGAACAATGATTGCTGTAATGTCAATTTGAGGCAGAAATGATAGAAACTCGATTTGAGCAACAAAATTGGACCAACACCACTGACATTTTTCATTCCCTGAAATGTTCCCTTTAAATATTTCGACTAAATGTCATTGAAACTTTTGGCGACACGGCTGGCATTACATGAAGTGCAGTCAGTATCCTCTTGCTCACGCGCAACATCACACGAGTGTCCAGGGCACTGACAAAAACATTGACATAACAAGACTGAATGTAAGTGATTGACATCATATTAATAACTGAGGTATTTATATTTCTGATGATATCATAGTTTTACTCTAAACTGAAGTTGAAGCTAAACCTTGTCTCTGAGGTAGGTTTTAAAGTCCAGAAGCAGCCAAATTCCTTTCATATTTTTTTTGCCCTGGCAATATAGATCCAGCTTTACCCCCCTGACGTTGGTCAAATTATTGTTTGGACGAATAAGTGTGATATTTTTTGCGTTTAAGTTCAAACCTGTGTGGTGCTGTGAGTGATGCTGTAAGGGAAGGTGAATAGAGTTAGTGAAGCACTGAGGAGGAACAAACATAACCACAGCCTCTGGATTTACCCAGAAAATGTGTCTGGGGTCCTTTCCATAAACAAGTCAAAATGTTGTTTTTGGTGGAAGTGGAAGCTCCATTTTAACCAGTAAACCTTTTACATAATTATTTCAGCTCCTATGAACTGAAGCTTGAGCAGTGGAGCATTTCTTGCTTTTTATTGCATATCATGGTGATCCAGCCCTTTACATATTAAACTGACTCTTAATGTTTCATAAATCCTCTTGGAAACTGAGAGTAATCTCTGGTTTGATATTTTATCATGGCTTTTGTATCCAGCATTTGCATGTGTTTATGCCAGTTTTTACATTGATGTGCCACAGAGAGATCAATTACAATAGCGCCCTTACCTGTTTAGAATAGATTAACGCTGAGTTTTTGTGTTAAAGTTAAGTTGCAATAAAATATACCCGATGTTGTGCGTTTATCTTTTTAATTCGTAACTGAAGCACAATGTTATTTGATCTACATTTACATAAAACTGACATAATCGTGTGGGAAAACAAGGGCGAAGCCTTTATTTACCAACATAATTTGGAGGTGTTCTGATGGAGTAACTGAGTAAATATTTTTTACCAACACAAATCTTGCTGATAGAACTGGAACAAGGAGCTTGATAGGTGCTAAAGATAAACATTTCTTTTAAAGCTTCGAAGGCAATGAGCAATACCGTTGCCGCTGTCTGGGAGGATAATTTGTGGATAATTTGCGATGTGCCACTTTCAGCACAAATTGTGGAGAAACAGTCTTTATTTATCCCGTTGGCTCTTAAAAAACAATTCTGTTGTTCTCACATTAGATGGGGTATTTCTTTTAGGTTGCTGGATCAACAGTGAGTGAAAACAGTTCAGCAAAACCCTGCTTTATTTTGAACTGACTTATCCAGCTGTGGCATCGTGACATTAACAAAGCAGTGAGATCAACTCTTTTTAGATCAACCCGCTTTTTAAACGGGTGTATTACGTGCTTGCTTTTATTTTGCCAGTGTCCGCAACATATGCCAGAGACAACATCTGTCACTGCCCTGAAATTCGATGCCAGTGGTTGACAGTTTAGTTACAATGGCACAAGAAGTTGCCAGACTATCATGGCGTCCCATTTTACATTTGACAGATGGACTCGTGGAAAAACATTAGCCAAACCAATGGTCGATGAAATGTCTGTTGCATGGGAACTTGTAAATGCTTGGTGTTATAATGGTTATTGTTTTAACACTTGTTATTTCAGGATCATAAGAGGGTAACTGTTTTTAGTTTAAAGGGTATCAGGAGAAATTAGATGAGAAAACCATCATGATTATCGTCATTTTCTTATGGTCTTATAGCAGCTTACAATACCTAAACAATACATATAAATGAATCAAATAAACAAACATCCTAAATGTACATATTTTCACCATTTAACTGATGAATATTTAAGAATCCTTTATCCCACCTTATTCAACCATTGATGCATTGTCAAGGACTATTGGGAAATGATGTCCACTGATGTTGAATAATTAGATTAGGACAATAATAGGATTCAATATATTTCTTTCTCCTCTGTGGCAGATATTTTAATAGGAGTTGAGACCCTACCAAGCCATTAGCCAGATGGGTCGGAGCAACTTAATCTCCAAACAATGTCTTCAGTGAAGCAAATGACCTAATTAGCTTCATAGTACAGGACATACCACACAATGAGCTGCACACGGACAGAAAAAAACAAAAGAAAATTTAGTTCTCTATTAAATGTAATTAGCGCTGTATGTTTTAAATGACTACAGTGAAATAGACAAGCTGTTGGTGGCATAGTGGCACAACATGTCAAGCCTATTATGTAAAAAATAGAATAAAGAATAGCTTATATTCTAATGGATTTTTTTGTTCTCATTATTTTTTACAGACAAAGACATTTGATGATAAAATAGTTTAAAAAAACTTTCTGATAGAGTTTGATAGAAAATAGAATAGCCTTTGATAAAGTTTTACTGTCTAAGACAGATGCAAGCACATCAGCAACAAACCGTAACTGTTTTCCTGACTTACTGTACGAGGATGAGGTTCAGCTTTGTCTCAAAAACACAAATCAGGCATTTTTCTGTTAGAAATGTGGGATTCGTACAACCCTGATTCCAGAAGAAATTGGGACACTGTAAAATGTGAGTAAAAACTAAATGCAATGATTTGCAACTTCATGAATATTATGAATATGATTTCTATGAAACATAGAAAACAGGTAAACTGATGAACTCTCTCGAATTTGATGGCAGCAACTCAGAAAAGGTTGGGAATAACAAACAGCTTGAGGAAAATGTTACACAATATCATCAAAATATTCAGAGAATCTGGAGGTATTGCTCTGTGCGAGGGACAATAAACAATTCAAGCCCGTGATCTTTGAGCTCTCAGGTGGCACTGCATTCAAAACAGGCATGTTTCTGTCATGGAAATCACTGCCTGGGACCATGAACACTCCCAAAAATCATTGTGTGTTAACACAATTCATCCGTGCGATCTACAAATGCAGGTTAAAGCTTCATCATGTAAAGAAGGAGCCACATGATCCAAAAGCTCTGCTGTTTCCTCTGGGCCAAACAATATTTAGAATGGACCGATATAAAGTGGAAAACTGTTCTGTGAGATAAGTGAAAAATTGAAATTCTTTTTGAAAATCATGATACGGTGTCCTCCAGACTAAAGAAGAGAGGGACAACTCAGCTTGTCATCATGACAAGTGCTATGCCTGTGTTAGAAAAGGATGTATTAGTAGAAACCTAAATGCTGAAAGGTAAAAACAGCTTTGAGAGAAGCATATGCTCTCATACAGATGGCACCTTTTTTCTGGAAGGCCTTACTTTTTTAGCAAAACTATGCAAAACCACGTATTGCATCTATTAAAAAATCATGTAGTCTGGGTGCTGAACTGGCCTGCCTGCAGTCCAGACCTCTCATCAAGTGAAAATATTTGGTGCACCATGAAACAAATAACACAGTAAAGAAAAGCACTTACTGTTAGACAAGGACAAGACAGCATTCCTCTTCCAAAGGTCCAACAACTGGTCTCCTCAGTTCCCGGATGTTTATGAACTGTCTTTAAAAGAGGAGTGGAGGCTACACACTGGTTAAAATGGCCTTGTTCCAACTTTTCTGAGATGTGTTGCTTCCATCAAATTCAAGATGAGATAATATTTTCTTCATGGATTAATGAAAAGTCTAGCTTTCAACATTTGATATTTTCTCTATTTTCCTTTGTACTCTTGTGGATAAAATAATAGTTTCTGAGATTTGTAAATCTTTGTATTTTGTCTATAAGTTATATTTTACACAGCGTCCCCCCCAAAAAAAGGAGTGTATTTAACCTGTAAAATCTTGGGTTCATTCACAAAAAACGGCTGAAAGCAGACATTCTGGGACCTTGCAGAGAATGTGGCTGTTCAGAGTCGGTGTCATTCCTTGCTGAAGTAGTCATTGTGAAAAGGTTGTATTGTGTCCTGTTGGCAGCTTTTGTTGTTTGCGTCTGCTTCCCTGTAATACTGGAACAGCAGCAACAATGTATGCCAGAGATTAAGAAGAGTTTCTGGTACTGGGTTCTAAACACTGAGCATAGAATGGAAGGGGTAGGTGTGAAGCATCAATGGTAGAATTACCTTTGTCAGATTTAGTCAGATTTTGCTGTGGTTTCAGTTAAGAGACGCAAGACTTGTGCCAATTATTTTCAACGTGTGTGTTTTGGCCCTAGGTCTCTGGAAAAGTATTTGAACCTCCCGCCCTAATGCAAAGATGAGTGTGTCATCACTGAATAAGGATTGGCTGCCTTGACTGTCTGCCCATTGGACAGCACACCTACTTTTACGACAGAAGGATCCTGAAGAAGCACGTTTGGTGGCAGCTGCAGCTTGGTGTGCAGTTTGCCTTCTGCTTTGGTTCAACTTTGATAGTGCTGCTATCTAGTTTTTGATCGTGGTTAATCTTAAGTGATGCTGTTCTTCTGTAAAAGAACTTGGAACTGTTTCAGAGGCTGGGCCAAAGATTAATTAGTTTTCGCAACTCGTTTAATACTTTTGTTCCTTATAGCTTAGTTTTAGAGGTGCTTCTCTTTGTCTATTTTCTGTTAGTTTAGCCAGTGTAGTTTAGAGAGGATTTTTGGTTGTTTCTTTTCTAAGTAGTTTAGTTTGTTTTGTTTTTTTTAAATCAAGGAAGATGCTTTTTATGTTTTGATTATTTATTGATTTGAGTGGCACCTTCCACCCTTAGTTCCTCTGGTTTATCTGATTTTTTTTTTACTCCTTTGTTATCGTAATAAGCATTTAAACCCCAATTTACAGTCTGGACACTTTTTGTTACTTCCCTCTAGCATAAATGGGGATGTAACAATGTTTTTTGTTCAGGAGTCTTGTTCAAAAAGAGGTGACTTGTGCCTATTTTCATATGACCGATTCAAGGCTGGAACCCGTTCACCCATCATCATTATATTTGTGAGGTACTGCAGAGGTGAACTGGGTGGTCAAATTGATATCCCTTTAAGCTAGTAGCAGATGTTGTCAAGTAGCCAAATTAACTAGAGTTTATATGAAAAAGATGGCATTCCACAACACTGGTATCCTGTTTGAAAGTAAACATTGCTAGTATGAATGAGCAAAGACGAGCAACGATGGCATAACAAGGACATCCTCTGTGCAGCATTATTGTGTGAACGTGCTGTGGAGTATATGCTGATTTAAAAAAATAGGAGAATGCAATTAAGCTATGGATAACAAATCACTAGATCAGGTGAGCTGCTTTGGAGTGAATAAACGCATGCGCATACACTCATAATAATTTTTTAAGAATCAAAAGAAAAGAATTTCTAAGATCAGATTTTATTAGTGGGAATTAATTTATTTTCTTATAACATGATGTCACCTTGTCTCTTATATACAGAGAGCACATGCAAGTCACATTCAGTACCTCTAGGCATAAATGTAGGTGAATGATTGTCTGTTGTAGCCCTCTGATTAACTGTTGAGTTGTGTGTTGTGTGTTGTGTTTCCCTGCCTTTTTCTCAGTAGTTGCTGGTATTGTCTGTGACCCTGAATAACAATAAGAGGGTGAATGAATTATTTATTTTACATTGTTCATTTCCCACTGATTGAACCAGCTACAGTTTGTGCTATGGACTAGAGCCCATTTTAGATGTGGTTTATCATCCTCAGAGAGAATGATGTGGCTTTCTTTTCAATCACATGAACCAAATTCATTATCTGAAGTGTCTTTAGTTTGCTTGTAAGCCTTCGAGAATTTTGGTCCAGCTTTCTTCGTACTTCTCCTCATGCAACCCCGAAAACACGGAGATGAAGGACCTCAAGCAATTCAGAGTTGTAGCCCTTACATTTATCAAAGTCAGTTTAAGGGGTCTCTTCAGAAAAGCTCTGCCAGGTTCAGGTCCAGGTTCTGGCTGGGTCACTGCAGAACTTTTAGAGTATTCCTGCAGCCCCTCCTTTGGTTTCATGTCGGCACGCTTAAGCTTGTGGGTCTTGGTGAAAAGTAAACCGTCACTCCAGTCTGAGAACAGATTTTTACTTCGTACTGCTCTTCATTCTGGTGACGGTTTACAAACTTCTTCCATTTTAAAATGGCAGAGACTACTCTGTGAAGCTCTTTAAGTGACACATATCCTTCCACAAATACGTGCTTAAACCGACTTTTTGCTTTAGATCATTTTTCAATGTCAAGGTTTACTTGGACCTCATATAAAACAGGTGTGTGCCTGCTAAATTAGGACACAGCAAACAATTTCATGGTTAAAAATGTCAAATCTGTTGGGCTTTTTGCGGCCCGTTACCTTAATAATGTGGTCAACCTCTGCTTTTCGAACAAAACCTCTGCACCAGGAACAAATTTCAAGGTTATTTAAATGGAAGAAAGACAAAAGTATGTGAAATTAACAAACATTTATCCGCTTGGAATGAGCTTCACTCATCTGTGTGATTCCCAAGTTTCACTCGTCTGGAGTGAAAATGGCATTTTGGAAGAATTACGTATGATTTTTAATGAACTTTTTGTTTTAAATAATTATCTTGCTACCAATCTTTTTTAATTATGATAATCATTAAAGGTTATTTTCAGTATTAAATGTGATTTTTTTTTTTTTTTATTAATGCAATCAGGCAGTATGGACTAATCCTATTATCTGATCTGCCAAAAGCCCTTAAAAATGTCCATAACTGTTGCACACATCTCTGTCCAAATTTCAGTTCTGCCAGTGTTCCTCGTCCATTCTTTTTTATTTTTTTTTTATTTCATCCATGGATCTTAAGTTGATTATTTATTTTTGTAAAACAAAAAAAAAACAAGATCCATTTGTTTCAACAGATGCTTGTTCTAGGGTGGCGGCCAAAGCTCAGCTTGATTTTCCAGACTGTCACGCATGACTTGTAGTTTATACTTTGTTGTCAGACAAACAAAGTTGTTCAGTTGGCACTTTGGTGAATAATTATCTCTCCCCAAAGGGGCTGCAACTTGTTTTGTTGGGGATTTTTGTCTGAAACAGGTCCGTGTCCTAGTTGCTAGTTTGGCTGTCAGATAAAGCCCAGATGTAGTTTTAGTGGTAGAATAAAACATCTTGGAAGATTGTTGCAGAAAATCTCAGGTGAGACGTTTAGATGCTCCAATCACAAGAGTAATGACAGATATATTTAGAGAAATTGAAGGATGGGTTCTCTCTGGTTACTTCGGCTTCCTCCCAATGCCCAAAAACATGCGTGTTCAGTTAATTCGTGACTCTAAATTTTCCCTAGGAGTGAGTGTGAGCGTGCATGGTTGTTTGTCTTGTTTGTCTCTGTGTGGCCCTGAGATGGACCGGCGACCCATCCAGGGTTCTCTTGCCCAACGACAGCTGGGATAGGCTCCACCCCCCCAGCCTATCCCACTTGTATTACGCAGGTATAGGAAATGGATGGATGGAGATTGGAGAGTTTTGTTTTGCTTCAGAAGAAGAATGACTAGTGCAGACTACAGCCCATCAGGAATCTCTTGAGATCTGACAAGTTATGCCCTTCACGCACTAACCGGTAATTATAAGTTTAATCATTTAGGATGTCTTTACTTTCAGTCTTAATAACACAGCCTTTGCCCTCTAAACTTGACAAATATTGTGAATTAACAGTCACCTTTAAATGTAAATCTCTAAAGCTGACAGCAATGTCATTTTTAGGGGGCATAAAAATAAATATGTAGCAGAGATTGTATGTGAGCTTAAAAATAAATCAAAACGTGTGATTTAATGTGTAAAGTGAAGTAGATGCGAAGGGGGATCGCATCTATTTACAGCTGCCGCAATAGCAGCAGGAGATCAGATGTAATTCTTGCAGGTAGCTACTAAGCTTACGTGTTTTCCTGTCTTTGAGTGTGTGTGTGTGTGTGTGTGTGTGTCTCATTTGAACAGTATAAGGTCAAAACTAAAATCTGGCAATACCTTGGTGAACGTTCAGGAATTATTTTGCAATCTTTTTAGATCTAGTGCTGGTTCATCATTCGAGCTTTGATAATGTTGAAGGGTAGCAAAGCTTTTTTATCCACACAGCTTGTAGGGTATTTTCGGAAAAACTAAACCAAGTTCTTAATAGGTTGGAGCTTTGTGGCTGACGCGTGTTCCAGGATCCAAAGAAAGATAACTTATCTTCCACCGAAGTCACGTTTTGTATTTTTTATTTTAAAACAAATAAAACAACATAAATGAATACAAACGAAAATATGCCTCCTAAACTTTTACAAAAAAATCTAAGGCTCCACAGACCACGCACGGTAACGGCACGGTCAGAAAACCGTGAGGCACCAACCTTCCACCTGCCGTGTCAATCTAATAATGCCCACTGTCCCAGGCACCTCGCGCTGCGTTGTAAAGTGATTAAATATCTACTATGTAACTTCCTGTAATTATTCTAAATCCACATTTTAACCTTGTACATATGTTTTTAACCTAAATTATTAATTGTATCAATCACGAAATCAAATAAACATCAAATATCTTATCAATATGAAATTATAATAAGAAATATTGTTTTCAAATACACATAACATGGGGCAAATTCAAAACTAGGAATAAAATAGGCATCTGGCGCCTACATTACCGGCCCCTAATTGTTCTAATAACAAAGTAACATAGAACAATTACCAACTTCTTCCTAAGTAAAATATGAATCGTATCCACAATATATATGAAGTATACAAATTTCTGTCACATAACCAAGATACTATTAATAAAGTACACTAAATGTCCATTGTTCCTTTGTCTAAAGTTTCAAGGCTATAAAGTCCATAATTGCTCTATCTGCAGTGAAGAAAGAAAAGAGAGAAAAGAGTTAAAGAAATAGAGAGAGAGTAGAGCCAGAGGTTGCTAGCACATGGCTCCTCGAAGGGGCTTAGTCTTTACCACTAGCCCGGTCAGACTCCACAAGCAGACAGATCTTCGTAATGGGTCTATCCAAGACGTTAGTCTTTGTCTTTATCTTTACTCTGCGGACCAGACCGCTCTTGTCTGGAACTGTTTCGATGATCTTGCCCATAATCCAGGAGTTTCTAGGCGCACAGTCATCCACGAGAAGAACAATGTCTCCTTCAGCGAAGTTCCTGGATGCTGTGGCCCAGCGCTGGCGCTCCTGTAGTTGGGGTAGGTACTCCTTAGTCCATCTCTTCCAAAACAAGTTGGACAGGTATTGTACCTGTTTCCACCTTCGTCTTGAGTAGAGGTCGTCCTGGTCAAACAATCCTGGAGGCAATAAGGGTGTCGTCTTCAGCAACAGCAAATGATTAGGCGTCAGAGCCTCTAAATCATTCGGATCATTGGATGCCTTGGTGATCGGACGGCTGTTGATGATCGACTCCGCCTCACACAGGACCGTATGAAGGCCTTCCTCGTCGAGGATCTGTTCTCTCACAGTTGAATTCAGCACTTTCCGGATTGATCGTATCAACCTCTCCCATGATCCACCGTGATGCGATGCAGTGGGAGGGTTGAACGCCCACTTGATCCCATGCTGGTGGAACAGATGCTGAAACTCTGAGGAGTTCCAATCAGCAATGGCTGCCTTCAGCTCGCGATTGGCAGCAACGAAATTCGTCCCGTTATCCGAGCGAATCTCTTTCACTTGTCCTCTGCGTGTTATGAAACGCCGAATCGCGTTAACGCACGAATCAGTGTCCAACGACGCGGCTACCTCGATGTGCACTGCGCGAATGGCTAAACAAGTGAATATGACTCCGTATTTCTTTAAAATGGTTCGTCCACGCTTAACCTCCAGTGGTCCGAAATAATCCACACCAACTCGAGTGAAAGGTGGGTCATCTGGGATCACTCGCTCTTGTGGAAGATCAGCCATAAGTTGGGTTCCAACTTTCCCATGCAAGCGGCGACACGTCACACACTTCCCAATCACTTTCCTAATGGCCATGTTGGCGCTTGGAATCCAAAATCTTTGGCGCAGCTCAGAGAGCATGTGATTGCGCCCTCCGTGCCCAGTCTTTAAGTGAATCTGTTGGAGGAGTAAGTCTGCTATGTGAAAGTCTCTGGACAGAATGATTGGCTGCTTGCTACTTTCTGGCATAGCTGCCCGACTCAGTCTTCCGCCTACTCGCAACAGGTTATCTTGAAGTACTGGGTTCAGCTTGTACAAGTGACTACTGCGCTTGACACTCTGAGCCTTGTGCAAAGCCGCAATCTCTTCTGAGTATTTCTCTTTCTGACAGAATTTGATTATGTCAAGTTCTGCTTGCTTCAGGTCTTCCACTGAAAGCTGAGTAAGTTTAATGCTCGCCTTGAAGTTGTCAATCTGGCTTTGAATCAGCTGTTCATTTTGAACTGCACTGTCCTCAGTGTTGACTGCACACAGCTCTGTGCGTTTTTGACAGAGGCTTCGCAGTATGGCCTTCAACTTCAGGAACCACGCCATGGTTCTTTTCAATTTGATCCATGATGAGAAGTGGTTGATTAGTCTTTTGAATGGAGTGACATTCTCTTCCACTTCCACTCGATTCACTGTGACCTTTTTGATCTCAGGATCGTCTGACGTAAGTTGTATGTGGCTCAATGGAGTGTTGGGCCAACTCTCTTCAGGACTGTGGAGAAACTCGGGTCCAGACACCCATGTGGTGTTCTTCAGGAATTGATCCACTCTTTGCCCTCTAGAGGCACAGTCGGCTGGATTCACGTCAGTGCTGACATGTCTCCACTGTTCCACATCAGAGTTCTTCAAGATAGCGGAAACTCTGTTTGCCACAAATGTGCGGAAACGTGTGGTTTCATTTTGCAGGTAACGGAGTACTACCGTACTGTCAGTCCAAAAAACTGATTCTGCGAGATCCAGTTGTAGCTCTCTTCTTAGGACACCATCCATCTTAATGGCCACCGTAGCTGCAATCAATTCCATCCGGGGAATGGTAGGAGGCCTAAGAGGCGCTACTCTGGACTTGCCCATCAGGAATGCGCAGTGTGTCTCGTTGTCTGCGTTGCGCAGGAGAAGGTAGCTGACCGACCCGTACGCATCCTCACTCGCATCCGCAAAGTGATGTAATTGACCAAATACGCAACTTCCAAATTCTTCAGGCTTGAGACATCTGGCCACTGAGAAGTGCTCTAAGGCAGGAAGACTAGCTAGCCAGTCCGTCCACTGCTTCTTCACATGCTCAGGTAAGTCGTCGTCCCATCCAATATTCAATCTGCATAGTTCTTGCAGGATAGCTTTCGCTGGCAAGACTACAGGTGACAAAATGCCTAATGGATCGTAGACTGAACCAATGACTGAGAGAAGTCCTCTCCTGGTGAATGGGCGATCTCGGATGGTGATCCTGAATTTGAATGTGTCTGACTCAACACACCAGTTGAGACCGAGAGCCCTCTCCAGAGGTAGTTCATCATGATCCAGATCCAATGTTTTCATTTCTGTTGCCAATTCAGACTTGGGAATGGAGTCAAGCACTTTCCGTCGGTTGCTTACCCATTTGGTGAGGCGGAAGCCTCCTTTGGCACAGATCTTCATTAGGTCTTGACACATGGCTACAGCTGCCTCTTCTGTAGCAACAGACTTGAGGCAGTCGTCTACGTAAAAGTTCTGTAAGACGGTCTGAACCACTTCAGGTCTGAACTGCCCACTCTGATCTTCAGCACACCTCTTCAAAGCGAAGCTGGCGCAACTCGGTGAAGACGTGGCCCCGAATAGGTGCACGGTCATCTTATGCTCCGTCAACGCCTGGTTGCAGTCACCGCCTGTCCACCAGAGGAACCTGAGCAGGTCGGAGTCTTCCTCAGACACCTTAACCTGGTGGAACATTGCTTCCACGTCAGCCATGATCGCAACAGGCTCTTGTCTGAATCGTATCACAACACCAATCAGACTGCTGGTCAAGTCTGGACCCTGAAGGAGTTGGTCATTCAGGGATGTGCCTTGATACGACGCTGCACAATCGAACACAACCCTCAGCTTCTGTTTGACAGGGTGGTATACAGCATGGTGTGGTATATACCACACCTTTCCTTCTTTGTGCATCAGCTTGTCCTCTGAGAATTGCACCGCATAGCCCTTCTTTATCAGGTCTTCCATAAAGTCTGTATACTCTTGTCTGTAGCAGTCGTTCCTGAGAAACTTCCGCTTTAGGTTTTGTGCTCGCTGTTCGGCAATTGGACGATTGTTTGGCATGTGAACCAATCTGTTCTTGAGGGGTAGACATAAGGAGTAGTGACCATCAATCAGTGCAGCAGATTCCGTGACCATATCCATGAACTGGTGATCTTCCCTGGACATCTCCACTTCTTCATGTTTTCCACTTTCCGGAAAATCCACCTTGAACTGTTGCAGCCACAGGTTCTCCAAACTGCTGACTGATATGCGGTTTGCTGTTTTCCTCTTTAACCCTCCTTTGTCTTCGTGGCTGTTTGTTTCCCTCAAAGGTCCATTCACAGTCCAGCCTAGCTTGGTTCGCACGGCGTATGGCCCATTACCAACACTGCTCACCAACTCCCACGGCTCCATAGCTTTGGGTACATTTGCTCCTATAAGCAATCCAATTTCGGCTTCGATATGAGGTAAGTGTATTTCTTTAAGGTAGGTCCACCTTTCTAGATCCTTTTGTTTTGGTATGTTTTCTTTTCCCACGGGTATGGATTTCTGTGAGAAGACGTCTGGAAGATCGATGAACTCCTCACCGGACAAACTGCTGACTTCCAAGCCTGACACTACGTAAGTACGAACAGGTTTCTCTTCGTTCATGGTTCTCAGTAGTATGTCGGTCTTTCTTCCAGTGAGCTTCAACTCGTTCATCAATGCCTCGGTACAGAATGTGGCCGAGCTTCCTGGGTCCAAGAAGGCGTACGTCTGCACCACTGCGTTTCTCCTCTTGGCTTTGACCTGAACAGGAACGATCGCCAGCGTACAGTCGTCTTCCCCGGCCCCAGTCAGCTCACCACCCTCAGACTCTGCGGTGATGAAGGCACTGAGGATAGTTTGCGTTTCACAACTCTGTGTCTCCTTTTCTGTTTCAGCAACGGTGTCCTTTTTCTTAATGTGCAGCAACGTTGGATGCGTTAGCGAACACACCTGACAGCTGATCTTTGCCTTGCAGGACTTACTCATGTGGCCTTGCTTTAAGCAGCCGAAACAACATCCTTTGCTCTTCAGGAAGTCAATCTTCTCATTGTGTGGCTTGCCTTTAAGCTTACTGCACATTTCCAAGTTGTGTTCACCGTCACAGAAGAGACACATCTTTGTTGCAATCCTTTCTGAATTTGTGCTTTCCTTTGGCTTTGTTTTTGCCTCCTGTTTGTCCAACTGTTTAGCGCTTGTAGTGAATGACTTCTTAATTATGCTTTTCTTCTGCTCTTTGCTATCATTTTGCTTAGGTGTAGGTGCTTTAGCTGTTGTGCTATCTTTTATGTCTCCGAAGATTGGGTGCAGTGCAATTTTGGCTTGTTTGTTAATAAACTCCACCAAATCCTTAAATTTGACTCTCTTGTCTGGTTGCTCTTGCACTCCAAATGCAACACCTCTCCATCTTTCACGTAGCTTGTAAGGAAGCTTCGAAACGATAGCCTTCAAGTTTGCAATATTATCAAGCTCATCCATGTAACTCACTTCAGTCATGGTGTTGAGGCATGCTGTCAGAAAGAGTGAGAAAGCGTTCAGTGATTCAGCATCCTCTGGCTTGATAGGCGTCCAGTTTACTACTTTGTTCATGTAGGCTACAGCAATCTTGTAATCGTTACCGAAGTGTTCTTTTAGCAACCTCTTTGCTTTCTGGTAGCCTTCATCTGGTTTCATATGAAGACAGCTCTTTATCAACTCTTTAGGTTGTCCACTTGTAAATTGCTCTAAAAAATAGAGACGATCCTTAGGGCTTTCAGTGCGTGATTCTACACCATGTTCAAATGCCCTTACAAATGTGTTGTAATCAAGGGGGTCACCACTAAAGGTGGGAATGTCCAATGGTGGCAGAGTCATCATTTTCTGTTGCTTCACCATCAACTCGGTTATTGTATTCTGACGAGTCATAACACTGCAGAGTGTTTCAACTGCATGGTCATCTGCTACAGGTGTAGCTGTAGGCTGCCGTGTGCTAGTAAGCTGCTGTGCACCAATGGACTGAACCTGTTGTGCAGCAATAGGCTGAGGCGGCTGTGGCATGAATTGACCATGAGTACTTGTGTTGTCAGTGACTGGATTTCGACTTACAGGCAGTTGAATATATCCAGACTCACTTGTTACTGAATGGCGTGATGAATGGCGTGATGAATGACGTGATGAATGGCGTGATGCTTGGCTCACTTGAGAAGAGCATTCACTTTCATAATTTTTCAAAATTTGTATTTTTGCATCCGAAGCTGCAATGAGCGTTTGCAAATCCAATTGTTCTTTTTTAGCCTTTATTTCAGCTTCCTGGCGTTTTAAATCCGCTTCTAATTGTTCCTTTTTAGCTTTTAATTCAACTTCTTGCAACTGTAAATCTTGTTTTTGTTGCAAAGTCGTTGCCTGTGCAAGCAATGTAGCTTTCTCCATCTCTGCTTTAAGCTTAAGCTTTGAGGAAGTAGTGGACACTCTGCTTCCAACTACTGTCTCACGCCCTCTACTCCTCCTGCTCGAGGCAACCGATACAGCAGATGCACTGTCTGAGGGACGAATTTCAGCGTCACAGCGTCTTGCTTGTTCAGCGCGGGCCGCCGCTGCTTTAATCCATATTTCCACATGTTCAATGAACCCCTGCATTTGGCTGGCATTTGGGTTAAACCATGACTTTTGGTCCCTCTTGTACTCTTCTTCATCCATTAATTGTTGCAGACCATCATTTAACTTGCACAACTCTTCAAATGAATCTTGAAAATCTACACGCAATTTCTGTTTAACTGTGTCCACGTTATTATCGACTTCCATCAGCGTTTCAATCCGGTTAACCTGGCTAGTTAGATGGCCTAGCTTAGCTTTCCTTGACTGTGTTAAACGATGTAGCTTGTCTTCAACGGCTTTCTCGGTCATTTTCGATTCTCTTTTTCCACTAGTTAATTGTTCATTAACTTCATCCATAATGGCAAACTTCCGAAAGAGCAAAACAAGTTGCTGCTTACCAGACTGATCATCCACTCGTCTCGTGGCTAGTTACTTTCCATCCAGTGTTCACAGATAATCTTCTGACCTTGATAAACGTTGTCCACGGTTCCACGAGTCATTTTTCCTTTCCAATTCCTTTTCCACACGAAGCAGAAGGTTTTCTGACTAATGTAGGGTATTTTCGGAAAAACTAAACCAAGTTCTTAATAGGTTGGAGCTTTGTGGCTGACGCGTGTTCCAGGATCCAAAGAAAGATAACTTATCTTCCACCGAAGTCACGTTTTGTATTTTTTATTTTAAAACAAATAAAACAACATAAATGAATACAAACGAAAATATGCCTCCTAAACTTTTACAAAAAAATCTAAGGCTCCACAGACCACGCACGGTAACGGCACGGTCAGAAAACCGTGAGGCACCAACCTTCCACCTGCCGTGTCAATCTAATAATGCCCACTGTCCCAGGCACCTCGCGCTGCGTTGTAAAGTGATTAAATATCTACTATGTAACTTCCTGTAATTATTCTAAATCCACATTTTAACCTTGTACATATGTTTTTAACCTAAATTATTAATTGTATCAATCACGAAATCAAATAAACATCAAATATCTTATCAATATGAAATTATAATAAGAAATATTGTTTTCAAATACACATAACATGGGGCAAATTCAAAACTAGGAATAAAATAGGCATCTGGCGCCTACACAGCTGTTTGTGCTAGCAATCAGCAGTTAACAGTTCACACAGTTTGCTCTGGCAGCTGGCATTACCTCTGAGGACTAGTTCAATCACAGTAGGTTTTCATGTGTCAAAGAATTTGAATAGTGACCTTTGTGACTCGGAGCCACACTGGAGATGTGTTCTGCAGGTTGCAACGCTAATCTTGGCTGAAGTCTAAACAGGGAATTTATTAGCACTGCTGGGTACATGCATAACAAATTCTCATCTCAGCCACATTTTAAAAGCTTTTGAGTATTCTGGAGGTGTCTGCAAGGATATTTGGAGGTGAGTTTAATTAGAGCACAACTCCCCTCTGCAGTGCTGGCAAAAGAATGCATAATAGCTTGAAGACACAAGAAAGCTGCTTTATAGGCTTGTTATGGGTTTGATTTCTTTACTCGTCTTCAGTCGAGTTTGGCTGCAGAAAAACATTGTTTTCATTTACAAGCAAAAAAAAAATAAAACCTGTCCTATGAAGTGAAACATTTCAACGACATTATTTACAAGAAACTGGGTGTGAAACTAAATAACTTCATGTTTTATTTTCTGTCTGTGGCAGAAATATTGAAAACAATTTATTCTTGAGATTCTGATGTTGTGCAGTGCATTCGTGATGTGTACATTTAGAAGATTTTCCCAAACAGTTTTGTGTGGATTGAGGAGAAATGCAGCAAACCTGTTTGCAAAGACAGTTTTAGGAGTGAATGACAGTCTTTTTTCCAGATTAGTCAGTGAGGATTAGACGCAATGAGCTCTCCCTTGTCGATCAAATAAGGAGATGAAAGCGTGTCATTTGGTGATAAAAGCTTATTTCCTCACCTTCTATTGACATCCAGGGAAACATTTGGAACCTCTGAAGCCACCCTGATGTTTTTGCCTTTTTTTGGCTTTGCTTTTCAAGGATTTTTATGATAAATCAAGGTGTACTTATTACTTTAGATTAGGAAAATGTTCCAGTCAAGGAGAACAGGACTTTTTTATGCTGATACAACTATTGAATTTAGCTTCAAAAGAGTTAAAGTGTATCTTTTTAATTTAAGATTAAAACTATGCAGCCAAGCTCAACTCTATCACTAGAGTACAATATAAAAAAACCCTCTCAGGTTAAAACAGGATTCTATCCCTCCCTATTTAAAGAGGACATATGAAAAAAAAAGAATTTATTTGGGTGTCTGTAATGACTACCAGCGCAGAAACTGTAAAAAACTCAGCCTGAATACTCCGTTCAAAGCTACAAATAGTCTGAAAATATGAAATTCTGTGAGATGTTCAGATTCACAGGGTACCACTATGTCACGCTCTCACATCAGAGTAGAGTGATCCAGCATCTCCATCTTTTTCTGCACCCAACATCCATTTCAAATATTACATCATTCACTGCACCGGAAACTCTTTTGCTCTTGCTGTTTTGTTTTTCTATTAAAAGCAAATTCTCATCTGCAGTTGCATAGTTCAGTTACTTTAGACAGAGTAAATAAGGCTCTATCTGTATCTTGTCTTATGTTTTATATCCCTACCAGAGAATATGACCTATTGTTGGCTTCCCACTTGTGATACTCGGACCTGCAGTGTCCAGGGTTTATTAAGCCTATATGCAACAGAGGAATAACAGGGTTATGTTTGACCTGCGTATCTCCACCGCTGGCTGGTTATTATGATCCTATCAGTGGGGCAGTTTTAAAAGCCTGGGCTAATGACTAAAAGAGAGATTTGTACCACAAGGAAGATGAAGTTGATGAGTTGATAAAATTGCCGGTTATTTTCTAGTTTGGTTTGTCACTGTGTGGGTTTGGTTATATGTGAGTGCAGGCCTGAGCTTTCAGGCAAAGGACGGTACACTCTAATGCTTTTGAATGCGATTTGTATTCAAATTTTCATTTCTATGTTCATGCACAGCTGTACTATTGTCTCAAATAAGGCTTACCCGACAGAAACAGGTGGAGTGGAGTCAAGCCCCTAAAACCAGCTGCTTTGAACAAAGGTTTAAAGACGAGGCTGGAAGGAGAGCTTTGGTATTGTATTTCTAAGATATGCGAACAAAGTATGTCACAGACATTTCATTAGGAGCCCTGGATTCTGTCAGCTTGTGAAAAAAAGGCATAATACAGGTGCATATCCTTTAAGATTTAAACCGACTTAGTGAACTTGCTTTGATTGAGAATATTAGGCATTTAGCAGAACTAAAACCATAAGTATGACCATTACTTTATACACATTTTTTTCATTTCAGACACAGTGGTCTGTCACTAAGACCAGCAAGCAACAATTAGAAATACAAAAGTGAAAATAAAATTATGGGTCAATTAATAGCCCCTTTTCTTTTTCTCCAACTCTTTGCTTTGTTCAATAAATTTCTCCATCCACAATTTAACTTAGTTTTGAATGGGCCGTGCTAGTACTGTAGTCCTCTGTTGTGAACAAATCTCTCCTTTCCTCTGCTGATGTGGCACTCTGGTATGAATCAGACAGCCAGCTGTGATGCCTGGTCATGGAATGTGGAGAACTCTAGGCAGTCCAGGTTCATCACTAAATGCTTCCAAGCATGATTGATGCCAGGGCTGAATTGAAGGATTGCTCTCTGGAGCAGTCATTGGGCACGGAGATTGAAGCTCAACCACGCCAGAGCAATGGTGATATGACTCATCAACAGTGAATTATATGGAGAGGAGATAAATGGAAAATACATGGCCCATCTTCAATCAGTTTTGTTTACTGGAAACTTTCAATGAGCACCAAATGGGAGAATTAGAGCACCGTAAAACAGGAAGCCTAGCCTTTTAAGTGCAGCGCTGCCTTTTCTTTGATTGTAGATTTTGTTTTCAGTGGCTTTAACTTGATGTGCTGAAGAGCACTGCATCCCAGTGGTTCACAAAAACATTTGCTCAAACATATTGGCTAAACAAGCATTAAATAAGCCCCAAATTACTCACACGACTCAGCTTTTTTCCTTCTCCAACATTTAACAAAAGAATGGCCAAGTTAGATTGTGCTCTGCAAATGGAGGAAAAGGCAACATGGGCTGAAAAAATGCTTTTTTTCCCCTCAAATTTGGCTGATTAGCTGAAATGGGATTCTGAATACAGAGATGATGTCGACAACAGGCCCTTTTATCCAATGCGTGGAATGGGTGCAGTCCTATGATGTTAGAGAAATGCCAAATGCTATTGGGTTATATTGCATCCATGAGAAATCTCTTGTTAAAAAAAAAGCTTCTGTGTTCTCATTTGCATGCAAATTTAGCTTTTTTGCAAAAAAATTAAAAGCCTTTCATTCTGTAAGGATCATAAAGTAGCTTACACCGCATTTCTTGTTTAATTTTTTTATTGTACCTAATTTATAGATCTCATCCTCTCATTGTTTTACTGACTTCACAAAAAGTAACTTTTGCCCTGTAGGATTGTTTTTCTTTGGACGTATAAATGAGCCTTCCACAACATCTTTTCATGTGAGTGAACGATTAGCTCTCTAAACAAATCCCTCTACCTGTTCCCATCAAGGGGGACTGAAGGTCATCCATCTGTCTGGCTCTATTTTTCCTGCACTTTGTTGTTGAGTTGCTTTTCCAATATGTGAGGAGAGTCATTTCGTTCAATACACCGCCTGCCTCGGCACTACTGCTCGGCACTACTGCTCGGCACAGTGATAAATCACAACACAGAGAAACAGAACTTTATTTGCATTCAGCTTCCATCCACTTTTGAAGCTGCAGATTCGGAATTGAATTTTTTTCCCCCCCTTCCCAGCTCTCTTTTTCTCTTTAGTAAGGAGCTGTGATCTCAGAGTTCTGAGCCATATATCTTGTGTTTCCTGTGAAACCTGATTCAACCCGTATCTGTTAAAACACAGCAAACATTTGCATACTTGTGCATGCCTTGTGTTGGTCACTGTGCTTCTCATTCAATAGTGGGAAATCCATGCGGAAAAGAATCTGCTTGAGTGCTGCAGCTTTAAACCCTGCAAATCGCACAGTCATTTATGACACCATAAGTTATGATGATTATGGTGAGGGGGTAGAGCATCCAGGGTGGGCCCAGAGGATGCACCTGTCATCAGATTTTGGAATATAAACAGCACGGTATGAGGCAGGAGCTTGACTGGCTTCCTCCAGGCTTCTCAGGCTGCAAAAGGAATCTATCATGTCAAAGAGGCCATAGCCTCCAGCACACTCCAGATTGCTCCCTCTGCATACGTGTGCACACACACATACACACTCACCAAACTGTTCCCAGTCAAGAGCTGCCCCCTTCCACTTGAACGCTCTTGGTGACAGTGAGGGTATATACTCCCTGTGACAGTGCCGCTCTATTGTCCTCCAGAAGATGGAACTCAGCCCCTCCATCCTCGCTTGTTGCAGAGAGCTGGCCCACATCGAGCCTCATGTGCTTTGACCTTTATGTCCTACAAGCAGAGGTGAAAAGCAGAGCAGTTCTGAAATGACACCTTCTATCCGGCCTAATGCTGGACGATGTTTCATCTGTTTGCTCGCATTGAACGGGTTAGAGATAATTTTGTGTTCATCTGTGAGTCAAATGAGTCAACAGTGTCGGTGGTGTAGAGCCAGGCTAATCTGCTTTGCTCACTTCTGTTTGAAAATTACTGACAGAGTGCTGATAAAGCCCAAACAAATTCGAAGCACAGGCCGCTGTTTTATTGGAAGATGCCAAGAGATAGCCCCCACTGGATTGCGTGTTAGTGTGAGGGACTCAATAGAAATACTGCGGATCTCTCAGTATTTTTCTCAAATGTATTTGTCATGTTTGATTTTTCAGACAAGTGTTCATATAATGAACATGGCCCATGACTCCCTATTGACTCAAAATTAGCTGTATTTATTAATGACTAAATGAATCATTAATAAAAGAGAATATGGAAACAAATTGTGTAATGATAGCTGATTTTCAGCTTTCCCTGCATGTCAAACAAAGTGCAGGCTTTAGAATAAACTGACTTCTATTGGAACAGAAGTGTCTGTGTTCCTGCCAGCTGAAAATTTGATTATTTTTTGCTACTTGTTCAGTAAAATGATAAATATCAGTGCTTCTATGATTGAACTATTGTCCCCTGAAAAGGTAAAGTTCTAAAATTGATTGCACTGTAATTTAAGAAATTTTTTAATTCTGTTGAAATATTGTGCGAACAAACAAAAATGATTCTGCTGTGCTAAATTCTTATTATGCCTTGTGGACTTTTTGATCATCGGTGAGGCTGCAGAACATTGTTCCTGTTTTGTTTGTTTGCTGTGCAAACATACGGGAGACTATATTCATATCCCACTGATACGTTCACATTCGGCCACTGGAAGTAAATGTTGGCAATGCACCAAGAAACAGAAAAGTGCCAATAAAGGATGAAAAAACACTGCGGGATTTAAAAAAAGTAAGTTTTCAACGACACATTCATTAGTTCTTTTTTTTTTTTAAGTATTTTTTTGGGCTTTTTATGCCTTTAATGAGAGGACAGTTGGAGAGAGACAGGAAGCAGGGGGCAGAGAGAGGGGAAAGACACGCAGCACAGAGTCGAACCGCGGCCAGCTGCAGCGAGGACTGTAGCCTCTGTACATGGGGCGGCTGCTTAACCCACTACGCCACCGACCGCCCCCATTTATTAGTTCTTTGATTGTTTATTTCTAAAAGTAAAACAGGAACATGACATGATATAGCCATAAAAAAATAATTGTTTCTGTTTTTCATTTGTTTCTTTTTCATTTGGTACAAACCTTTTTTTTTGCTCTTATAGAAGAAAGAAGAATATGCTGTAGTCTGAAAAACATTTCAATCCCTGCAGAGAGCGTATTTAAGGCAAGGAGTGCTGATCGTTTCATAAAATGATATTCATTTAGCACACTTTCCTGCAGAAAGTCTGTTGAAAGCAGAGCTGCGGTTTGACTGACAGAGCTAACTGTTTGGTATAATTAACACTCTAAAAAATTTCTTAATAGCTTCCAGTGTCTCAGAACAGCAGCATGGATTACAGGTTTTTCATAGCAGTCACAAGTTACTTTTGTCATTAACATTACCGCCCTTATATACATGGTTTGATGCACTGCTGGCCTTTGCACCATTAAATACATTAAGCATGCTGTGATTAGAACCTGAGTGAAGGCATTATGTGAAAAATTGATTTAAGCCTTTGAATAATCATTCTAGCTCTCCTTACATTTAGTCAATATAGTGGGCAGTAATGAGTAAGACTTCGCTAGAGGTCCTTCGACACCTCACTGGTTCCCAGATTGCTTCAGGCACTGACATCCATCCTTGCTTGGCCTAATGAAGCATCATGCACTCCTGTGGCAGACTACTTAATCTCCCCACCATGGCTGCATTGTTTTGGAAAAAATCCTGTGTTGGGAGGTTGGAGGTGTGATCCCAATTTCCCACCAGGAGATCACAGTCAACATTAGGTGCCATCTGTTGAGGTGTTGCAGTCAGTTTGGGTTCAGTTAGAGGTGAATGGCACTGATTTAGCTGTCTCACAATTTTTAGACTTTGATTACTAAATTACTTGGGTGCATCTTTTTTATTATTATTAATGTATTACTGCAATAACTGTTGCAATGTTTAAATTGTGCAAAATGCATTACATAACTGATATGGGTTGCTGAAGAGCATCTTACTACTTGCTGCACGAACAAGGTTTGGTTAGCTAGTTCCCACAATGAAGAGGTGCTTCACAAGAATATTTGTATAATCAATGTTAAAGAAAGGAAAGAAAGAAAGAAAAAAACGGTAGTTCATCCATAAAAGGCTATGTCCAAAGGAAAAATATGTAATAAAAAGTCCACAAGCCAGCTATTTCTACCGTCCAAAACAATAGATTAGACACATCCATACCATCCATCCATTTTCTATACCCGCTTAATCCGTCGGTCGGGTCACGGGGGGGCTGGAGCCTATCCCAGCAGTCATCAGGCGAGAGGCTTGGTACACCCTGGACAGGTGGCCAGTCCATCACAGGGCCACACAGAGACAAACGAGACAAACATCCACACACACCGTCACACTCACTCATAAGGACAATTTTGGAGACACCAATTAACCTAACATGCATGTTTTTGGACAGCGGGAGGAAGCCGGAGTGCCCGGAGAGAACCCACGCATACACGGGGACAACATGCAAAACACATACATACATTTTTCTAAATTTTATTAAGACAGTAAAATATTACAGGATTAAAGAAGTAAAAGTCTGATGAAATAGGAGGGGAAGTTATTCTTAAGTGCACCAATCAACTTTTAATCTAAACTGAACACGTTTTTATCTCAAAGTTCCTTCGGAGGTTCTTCCTATTAAATGTTTTTAAAGATTCCACATAAATCTTCTGCTAAATTTATTGGATGCTTACATATTTAAACTTCCTCTTTAGACTCCCCATCCCTGCCACAACCACTCCTGTGTTTGCACGTTTGAGGTTGACGGGAAGATTATTTGTTAGAAGGTTTGGAAGAAAAATCTCAGACTCTAAGTCAGTCACAAGCAGGGTAGGATTGCATATTCATGGAGAGCTGGTGGAGAAAACAAATGTGTGTGGCCAAAAATTTTGCACAGACCACAAAATAAATGCACCTGTAAAGGCTTCGATATTGTAATAGACAGTTTGTGTTTTTAATTAATGACTTTACGAGTTTTGTACAAGAATTGAATCTTGTTTGTGGCATTTAGTCAGCTGAGATTTACAGTAATCGCTATAATGAATGAGCTCTTAAAAACAGATGAATGATATGTAGGTAAACAATTAAAGTCTGCAGTATTTAAAGAAGTGGAGGATGGATGGATGGAAATATTTGTGAGGCTGTAAAACAAAGGTTTCACTTAGCACGTGTGCACAATGTTAACTATTCTTTAAAAATGTGTTTTGGGCATTTTGTTTTTGCTGCTTGAAATAAAAAAATCAATTTTGAGGAAGCGGCAACTTAAAATCTAAACAATCATTTTAGTATATAATAGCATATAGAATTAGAAGGTAGAATTGAAGAACAACTTAATCAAATCTGCCTCTAATCAGATATGGTAAATTCCAATTTTTGCTTCACATTTTAGACTCTGCATCGAAAATGTATATTTAACTATAGGATAGATGGTGAGATGCACATATCTACTATTTACCTTTTGATATTTAGAAATATGTAAGAGGGTTAATAGAGTGGGCTGAAGTTACAGTGGCAGCTATGCTTTGTCGATAGTTGCACCATACTTAAAAGAGAGAAGGGATTTTTGTTGATAGCTATCATTGCATATTAGATTTGCTCACTTGTCACACTTTCCCCACGCTGGGGAAAGACATTTGACGGCTCCTTTGATACTAAAAGATATTGCACTGTCACTGCTGAATGATGACTGGCTTTTCTTTTTATGAATATAAAGTCAATGAGTGCTTCACCAGATGTCATCAGACTGTTCTGTTTATGTTGGCATGTTGAGGGTGAAACATTGTTATAGAAATGCATTACCACCCTTCATTAAACTGAGACCAGTCACAGGCAGGATTATGTAAATGAACCCTGATATGAGAATCAGTATGCTCAGGACAGAGTCAGCAGTGCCAAGACGAGCTGGCTGGAAAGCTCTCACTCAGAGCCAAGAGTCTCTGGCTCCAGCAGTGGAGAACATGTGTTGGTCTCGATGTTGGAGTTACTTTGCATTTTTGCTCCTGACAGTCTTTATCATCCGTTTGGAAACCATAGAAGTAATTGAGGAATATGTCAGCAGATTAACTCTTCTTGGACAAAGTCCTCCTCCCCCTTATTGCTCTACAAATTCAGTGTAATTGAGCATTTTTAAGAACAATCACAATGCAAATCAATCACTGTCGCCATCTGCAGATCGCTGTGTGCTTTTAACACATCAGGCTGGCTGGTAACAAGCTGGCAAGAGCACATAGGCACATACATACAAACACAGAGAAGCAGGGTGACGCGGAGTCATTAGCTGCATATTTTTGGAATATCTACCGTCTGACACTGGGACTGTTGCAATTAATCCACACTGCTTGTTTCGCAAAGAAACTGGAGCCTTCATGATAAATCAGTCACATATGCTGTTGAAACAAAGGAAGGGATACATTTAATAGATAGTTTTAGACAAAGATGTATTAGACAGTGGAAACAGTGTAATTCAGCATTTTACAATAACAGTAAGTGATCTTTGCAAAGAGAGACTAATCCTGTCAGCGCTGAGCGCCAGCAGTACCTGCACATTAAGGCCAAGTGTCTGCTCATTTCCCCACACAATAAAGACAGACAACTTCCCAAGTGAGCACCACCAGGCACATTTTTAATATTCTTGCCATGAGGAGGGGTTTTCATAAGGAGCATAAGCATCTCTGAGTGTGTGACTGTCCAGGAAAGTAGTGCTCCACAGGGGGAAAGGTAATGACCATACTGCCTGCAGCTCCAACAGGGCAGGGCTGAGTGTTGCCGGAGGCCACTATCAGGAGAGAAGGGTAGAGTGTGATATTTGTCACAAATAGTCAATAAGAAGCACTTTAAGATTCCTACCATAGAGAGCTTTTCCAGCTATTGTCATATGCTGATATTAACAGTTGTTGTAACAAAGCTTTTAAGGCATCAGCAGGCTTCAGTTTGAAAATTAGACCTTATCAATTATTCAAAGGCTCAGCTGGCTTCATGTCTCACTTCCCGACCCTAAGATTCTGCAACAAACTTTGCAATTCTCCTTGGGATGTTCAGGGTGTGGCAGAAGGATGTCATCCTTACAAGGATGGCTGTGTGAGACAAGAACAACATTAACTTTGACTGATCTGCCATGTATCCATAATTAAACCAAACATTCTCCCAAGGGCTAGATATATTTCAGAAAATATGAGTCAGGCTACAGCCCTGTGGAACAGGATGAAATAATGCCCTTGGCTGTTAGTACTTTGTCTTGGAGCCACAGATCACAGTGTGCAGACCCCATGGCACCACAGACCACCACTGGGCGGTGGACATTACTTAATGGCCAATGGTTCTGTTGTGATATAGAATTTTCCCTTAGGATGTGCTGCACACGGGGAAGAGCTATTTTTCTTTTATGGTCACTCTGTCAGTGATGTATTGTATGTGATTCAAAATAAGTAGAAATGTGTGGTTTTCCTTAGTAACCTTTAGCATCTCACAGTACATCCCATTGGTTCATTGATGTCTTTTTAAGTGCATTAGCTTTTTCAGCTTCTTTGATATCAAATTGCATGTTGTCAGGATTGTGATGAAAGCCAAAGTGGATCCCAGCACAATTTTCAGTATTTTGTTCCTCACAGTAATGGCAGTATGCACTATTTTCAGTATATTAGGTCATTTACAGGTTTACAATTCAAAGTATGTCTTCTCCAGCTGGGGACAAACGGCTAACCTATTTAATCAGACACTGGAAGGAGAAAATCTGGTTCTGATGGACACTGCACTGAAATCTCTAGATGATTGTTTAAGCCTAACCAAAGGAGCATTTTTCAAGAGCACACTAATGTCATAAATTATATATATTTAAAGTACAATACCGGTGATGCTCTTTCATATTTGTTTTTTCAGCTACTGCTGTGCGGTGTTATTAAACCCCCCACAAGGATAGTCTAAACAACAGATATGTTGCTTAAAAGCCTTAAAAATTCAAATATTATAGATGCCTCATCAACAGATGCATTTGGCATTTAGAATGGCATATAAATCCTAGGTCATGGTGAAAAGGATTGAGGAGATGTAAACACTGATACTCAATGCCAACATATTGGAAAGTTCTGGTTGTGCTTTCTGGAAGCCGCCTGGGCTACCCCAGGGAACAGAAATATGATCAGATTTATAGGGCAACAGCTGCCACCCGGCTTTCTTCAAGCCACTTGGCTGCAGGGAGATTTGTTAGTATTCAGTCTCATCACCAATAATCTGATACCGATATCTGTCAGAGCACTATAATGATGATAATTCTTTAAAGTGTCATCTTATCCCTGACTGCTTCAGTAGACCAGTTAATATAAGAGTGTGGCTTCCTACCCGCTTATAATAGAAGGGCTCAGGATACGTGCGTGTGTGTGTGAGAGACAGTATGGATGTTCGACACAGTCAGAGGATCTCAGGCTAGGGAGATATTTAAGTGGGGTCACACACCGTAGACAATGTGATGCACATTGATCTGTCTACACAAGTCACATTGACAAAGTGTGGTTTTTCAGATGCTCTCAATTTGTAAGTCTGATTTTTGTGCACATACTTTTGTTAGGTATTTTGTTTCAATCAATCAACGCAGTGATGTGTTTGGGAAAGGAGATCTGATGTCTGTCATTAGGCTCTGGAGTGACTTGTTGAAGTGACAAATAAGCTTAACAAATACTTCAGTGTCCGTTAGAGGAAAATAAATATGTAAAGGCTGCAAATTGTTAGATTTTTTAAAATTTAGTTTAGTTTAGTCTATTTGATGGATACAATTTGCAAATCATGTTTGCAAAGTCCTTGAAAAACACCTAGTAACCTTATAAAATATGATTGCTGTTTGTGTAGTGATTGGTATTTAAAAAGTAAAAAAAAATGAATAATCTACACCTGATTTACTATTATAAGCAGTAATTCAACAGTAATTAATCAGAATGAATTAGCTGATAATAGAATTTTTGCTTTTTAGGGTGCTCCAATAGTGGTAGATCTTTGTAATGTATACCTTTCAGTTTGGTTATGAAATTAAAGGTAAAAAACAATAATTTGGGGTCACATTCCCCCCAAAACATTTGGCTTAGAGCCTATAAAAGAGGAAATGGTCACATCCCTCATCGTGTAGGCTCCGACCCCAAGAATGAGAATCGCTTATTAACACAAAGCTTGTGTTGTATACTTCTTTCTCCACTTCTTGTTGAATAAAACTTGTTATGACAGGTACTTTCAGAAATACCCTTGGCAACATGTTTTTTTGTTGTTGGAATAAATAGATTTATCTGCGAGATAAGCCGTGCTTCTTTTGTTTCAACATGCTAATTTTCTGACTGGTGGGTTTGGCTGGAGAGAGTGATGAGTTGTTGTGGTGAATCACCATTGTGGGATGTAATAAGTCAAGATTTAATAGTTCCAGTGAAAAAGAACTTCCATGCTGAGCTGATGATACATCTGCTGGAACTCGTGCGTTTGTCTTCAGCCTGTGCTTCCTTGCTAAAATTGGCCACCCTGTCATGAGTCGTTGGTTCTTTTTTAAAGATGTGAAACCTGTTCCCTCTGGCTTCTTTTTTCTGTGCAATTGAAGGTAAATGAACAGAGTCCTTGTAGAAAAACAAACATTTCTCACTACATATCGAATAGGATTAGTTTGCAGAGGACTTGGAAACTGAAAAGTGGGGCAAACAAATTTTATTACACAAATGCAGCTTGTTAGTTTTTTTTAATCAAGTCTTGGAAGGAGGAGAATGTAATTTTATACTGCACTGAATTCCTCAAAACCACCAACACACAGAGATAAAATGACCTTTCCTCAGTTCAGTAGGCAACCTACTTTTAAGGAGAAATGGCAGACAAGACTTGTGGCCGCAGCTAAGGGAATCGGGGATAAAAGTTCAACAGTTCACCTCTTCCTGGATTTTTACAAAGCAGTAGGTCAAGGTAGAGAGCAGAGTCCAGGAGGAATCCGAAGATGGCAAAAGGTAAGTTGGAAAACAAAAACAGATGTATATACTGTAGCTTGACAAGATCAAAATATGAACAGGCAGACAGGGGGTGGAAAAAAAACACATAAGACAGCTTGGCAAAAACTGAAAGTCCATTGTCAGTGTGTTAGTTTAGTGTGAGATAGAGGTAAGTTAGTAGAAATGACAGAAACACAGTAAAGTCTGTGAACAAAAATCCAAAATGTGGTCATATGAACAACTGTAAGATACACCAACAGATGACTCATCTCCATCTTTAATAACTGTAGACAGTCTTATTTACATCTGCTTTCACATGCTTTTATTTCCACTTACATTATAGCAGTTCACTTCATATAATGTGACAGTCTGACAGACTGAAAGAAAGACTGACTTGCAACAATCTTCAAAAATCTCAGTTGTCACACACTCTGCAGGCACCTGAAGGGAAACTCAGGAGGTGACAGATTAGGGAATAGGGAGGAGGTGAACAGGTGGTTGTGGGGAATCAGGTTACTAAGCTATTGTGTACAAGCACTGTGGTCATTACACCTTCATTAGTGTAATGACACCTTCGTTTGTTGTAGATCTTGGCCCAGAATTGTACAGCTTGTTGTATCATTTCTGTGAGGCCAAGCTACTGGTGTAAAAAATTAATGATTTTTGTCGGTATATGACCAAGAAAAGTGCAGTGAGTGCACTTTTTTCACTCCATAAGAGGTATAATGAAGTACTTGGTCCATGTTTCCCATGGGAGGTGTAATTTTGTTTCTACAGCCTGACAGTCTATGATGTGCAGTTCTTTCTCAAGAGTAGAAATTACATGATTTATTTGCTCTGCTATTTTTATCTGACCTAAATGGACATTATTCGCATAACATCAATGACAGATGGAAATATACCTTCCCCGGGAAAAGTTAAAGGATTTTCCCCAAAGGCTAAATAATGGAGATATTGAGTCTTTATGGTGGAGCATGAAACACTTCATGTTCACCGTCCTTGCCAAGAATTATATTTTCAAACTGTAAGCTAAACCTCAGAGAAACGTCAATTAACTGTGAGGCGACGGTCTCATCCTTAAACATTTTTCTCGAGAACGGTCGCTTCAAAGCATCTTCGCTGTGACCATGTTTTGCCAGATAAACTGATGTTCCTTCAGCCATGTCAACAAATCGTTATAAATTTGTGGTTCACATTTGATGACTCTGCTGCTGTTCTAACCTTCACTTTAACTGCAGTTCATGTGTAAAATGGTATTTTGCCTGCAATCTGCCATCCAATATCAGCTGCTGTGTAAAACCAGAGCAATCTCTGTCCAGCCCCGTTAAAAGGTGTTCATCTCACAACAGATGCGTCAGTAATGTGGCGTGGAGATTTTAGTATTATTGGCCGGTACTGCATAAACTGCCGCCTTTAAAGTCATGCTTGACTTTATCAGGCATATCATTTGTGAACAACGCATCTTGAATCCACAATGCAGTTGATTTGATACTGAATGTTACTTACTTGCAGTCCTCAGTTTCTCTGCAATAAAAAGATTAAAAAATAGAAGCATTGAGATTTCAATTTCTGATGTTTATTTTGTAAAAAATATTGAAATGTTTGCACTTAGATGCATCAACCGGGCACTTGATGAAGTGCCTACTCATGTCCATTAGCATTATGGATCATCTCTTGTGGTTGCAGAAGTCTCAGAAGTGTCTTTTACCCTCATTAGCTGCTTAGGGAAGAATAAAACTTTACATGTTTGTCAGAGGATGCATTAATTCACCACATGGTCAGGTTTTTTGTTTTAAATAATTATCTTGTTAGTTTTAAATAATGAGAGATCATCAGAGAGGAAGTTACATATGCTGTTTTAGTTATTTAAAGCAAGTTATTACTGCAATTAATTAGAAAAAGTACATATTTGTTATTCTTGATATAGTTGCTAGGTTAGATGAAGCTCACTGCCATATTACCAAAAAATTAATTGGCCCTGTAAGATGAGTAAGTTGTCTTACTTTCCAGTTTACATAACAGTCAAAGAGAGGTTTTCATTGTGAGGGACTTATGCTTTGCATGTCACTGGGGTTGGAAGATGATTGATATATCTTTTTTTTTTCTACTTAAAGGCTTTGGATTCAAACTGTGAACTTTCTGTACAAATTGTATGAATGAAAAAAATCAAAGATAACTGTTTACAGTCTTGTGTCTTGCAGGCTCTGATGAATCAGCACTCAAAACAAGTTCATAAGAAGAGTTAATGTGTCTCACATTGTAGTTGCAAAGAATTTCAGATACTATATAATAGTAGGCTGCCAAGTAGAACCCTCAGGCTCCACAGCCTCCGTTGCAGGACCTTTGGTTGAAGGGCCAATGGTGTAATAAGTAGGGCTGGGCGAGTTAACTCATTATTATCGCGTTAACTCGTTAATTATTTAACGCCGATAAATATTTTCGGGTTTTATTATTTATCTTATTATTGTAAAAGTCTGTTGCTGTCTGCTGCAGAACCGGAAAAGAAAGTAATCGGCGGTTCCACCAAACATGGAGAAGGGTACGAAACTTTTACTCGGCCATTTTCATTTTAAAGTTCTTCCAGACGGCAGAGTCAACAGAACCAGGGCCGCTGACAGGTTTGGCTGGGCCCGGGACAAAATTCTCTGAATGCCCCCCCCCCGTAGCAACCCACCCACACCCACCTCTACTTTCCCAGTCTCTCATTTATTGCGGATAAACCAAAAGGATTATTTACCACTTTGCCTGGATATGGATATAGACTGAGTGGAGTTATGGCTTTCAAAATCCTACCACAATAAAACTCACGCTATTTTATTCATTTAGAGCTCATAAACTGCACATTTCATCAACCATTTTTCACTTGACCAAGGGAATCATGTTAAAGCTGCCGTCGGCAACTTTTTTTTTAGTCATATTAGCTTGAACTGTCATGGGATTCTGGAGCTCCCTCTAAAGCCTGTAATCGTGCTTGCAAAAATCGAGCGCTCCCGGCTGTTTTTAACCAATCCCGTTAGGTTTATTATTTATCTATTATATGAGCAGAACAGTCACCAACCACGTCTTCCATGCTGAGCGTGAGTCTGCCCCCAGCTTGTGTGCGCGCACACTGGTGTGAACTCACGTGCACAACCTCGTCCACAGAGGGGGATGGACCTGAAAGTTGTATCAGTTCGAATTTTCCGACTTTAGACTCGGAATTTTGAAAACCTGCCGACCGCAGCTTTAAGGGTACTTTTATTTATCGCCAGACCCGCGTGTATGTCCGCTGAACTTTCTGAGAATGTTCAGGGAACAAGGTGGAGCCCATTCATCTGGCGAGTGTCAAGTTAAATCAGTCTAAACGAAAGTTACAGGTTATCTCCAACACGTCACGTTTATAACCCATTCGTTACATTCAACTCTATCTAAATGGCAATTTCACACGTTGCCATGTCTATACTGGCTTATTTTGAACAAAATAAGGTTAAACCAGAGCCGCGTTACACTGGCTGTCATTCAGCTGACCGGGGATGATTCTCAAATCAATTCAGCCTGATTGGCGTGCGTGCCTGAAACATTTGGACATATTTGCGGACTAATGCGCATATTCCTTTTTTTTTTTTTGGGCCCCCCCCCCCCCATTCCTGGGCCCGGGACAAAATACCCGTTTGTCCCCCCCCTATCGGCGGCCCTGGACAGAACCAAAGTCATCTGTAAACACTGCCAAGTTGAATTGTCTTCTCAGCGTAGTAGTTCCAGTCTAAAATATCACTTAAAGGCAAAACACACAACTGATAGCAGCAAGTCATTCAAGGAAACAGACAGTGGAGCGAGGCTTCTACATATAAACTACATACAAATGCTGATGTTAAAAGTGTGTTTGCACAACAAATGTTATGGCACTTTCATTCATATGACAGCACATTTAAAATAAAAATAAATGCAATCATGTAATTAATTAGATTAAAAATTTTAATCGTTGCCCAGCCCTAGTAATAAGAATTCTCAAATGCTTGGTAATTATGCAATGTACCAAGTAATCAGTCCAAAGAAATCAAATCCATCAGTCAATCCAAAAGGCTCAGTACACACAAGTTTGGACTGAGTCTAGCAACTAGGTCAGACTGGGATTTAGAATAAAGCAGCCACCATAAAAGAGGCTAGCTCAAAATTCATGACTAAGGTGATCTAGCACTGGAAGTAAGTAGAATGGAGCTTATATGCAGGAGCTGATCTGGAAGAAAAAGAAAACAAAGTGAGAACTACAAAAATGGCATGATATGAATGTAATGAGAGAGATTTTCAGTTACCACTGGTACTAATGCAACCTTCAGTCCTCACGTCTTTTCAACATCCTCTTTGTGATTTTGGAGCTTGTCGTGTTCCTTTTTCTTTATGTTGCTGTCACTTGGGGTTGGTGCAGCTGTCACTACTGCCTTCTATTGTAGTTGTTGGCTACCAGTTTTTCAGACTGATCTGGAAGTCCCGCAGGATCTTATCTCTGTCATTCTTCACCACCTTTGGAGGTATCGCCTACCATAACTTTGTGACATCCTGCCCAAACCTGAAACAGATGTATTCATAGTATTCGTTGAATATTTCCAAACAGCATTAACAATACTGAACTTTTCTAGAAAAGACTAACTTTACTGATGTTGGTATACATACTGAATAGTAGTTTTCTAGGCTATGTACCTCAAATGAACCTAATTGGTTAAATTACATCCATGAATTTTTTTGTTGTTGTTATTTCTTTGATGTACATGGACATAGAATCAAACGATCCATTTCTTAAAATTACACATCCTTTAATTAAATCTGTATCAAGCATATGGAATATGAAAAATAGGAATATCTTTGATTTAAGGTCTTTTACAAGAACCTTAGACTAACTCTGAATCCATCTACATTATGTACAGTGTGTGTCTTGGATATGCTTAGGATTCTGAAATGAGACAGTGGCTGCTCTGCTGAAGATGCGAATTCATGCAGTTTGAATTCAATAGGAACATGACAGGCTGTTGGAAATGTGCACATTATCAACAGCAGGTATTATCTGAGAGCTACAGATAACATAAATCACAAAAAGATAGAACACTGCTTCTTTGAATGAAGTGACAGTTGCATAACCAAATAGAAAAATAAGACATGGGGAAGTTATTTTTCGTGAAACTGCACTTCTGCTTGACCCTTTTCTTTGCTGAGATAATAAAGACATAAGAAGTCTGTTGAATATGAGATATTCAACATCTGTGACAAGCATTAAGTGGAAGATAACGGTTTTCTAGTCCACATTATTCAGTGCTAAGTTCTATATCAAGTTGTTCATCTAGGAAAAGCTGTAAACGTCTCGTAGATTTCAAGAAAAACAAAAGTTTACTCCTTGCTGCTGAGGGGTTTACATGAAAAATGTTGGTAAAACGGATGAGGATTTTTCAAGATGAGTTTATTCAGAATTAGGTTTTAGAGGCAGCACTTTAGGCAAAGTAGCCCAGGTGTCCTGATCCCTGGTTACTCTAGATACTGCATGGATAATCATCAAGAAATCTCCAGGCAAGAGATGAGGAGGAGGTCCCACCCGTACAATCCAGGTCTTTTTCACTTGGAATAGCTCTTTGGGGAGGTGCCAGGTGGTAGAGGGGTTAATTGTGCAAATCACCCCAACTTGTTCCTTTTTGTCACAGTAAAAGAACCCTCACTTTTACTTTTAGCTGCCGTCTCATGTCTTAAGCTCCTTACCCTGTCCCCTAGCATGGGGTCAGATGAAGCTACTGTATGGATAATTGGATAATGTTATCCAATTGCTCTGCACCTTAGCTCTGTTAGATTGCTAAACTTCTGTGAATTCTCGTTCAGGTTTTCTTCCTGTTAAAATAAAGTTTTTTCTCCTCACTATCACCAAGAGCTCAGAGGGAATCTTTGGGTGTCTCTCTTACATTGGAAGGCCTTGACCTTAACATACTATTGCCAAGGCATTCCAGGTCCTCAGACATGCCATCGTAGTGTTGCAACTACACACTCACCTACAAACTTAGAGGCCAATTATAAATTTCAGATTTAACTATTATAGACACATATGAGAATGTCTATCAAAATGATGTCCATACGCCACAGAGTCCCTATTATGACATTGTTGTGTATAACATATTTTTTCTTTCCTGAAAGACAAATGAGCTTTTATGCCTGCTATGAATTTTGCTCTCAGAAGTGACATTCTTCCAATGATTAATTGAATGCCATTTTCTAAGCTGTGCATTGGTGAATTATTCTATTCTGCAGAGAGGCGTAGGACACGATAACACAAGATATTCACAACCTGCTATTGAGAATCAAGCAGTCTATCTAAATTTAAAACTTTATTTTTATTTTTTTTTATACATATCATTGGTTTTGATCTTCCTGCCTTCATCTGTCAGCCTCAAAATGTGGATTTTTTAAATATCCTACATAGTTGATGTTGTCAATATATCAGAACTACTATGGACGGATAGAACCTTAAATTTCCAAGCTTACAAGGTTAATCTCTTCCGACAGCCAACTGCAGGTAATCAATCTCTGTGGCGGAAGAGTACTCTCTCTGTCCATCTTGTGAAAAGTGTGATGGAGGACTCAGCCAGGGACCTCACTTAGCGAATACCCTACCCAACTCTGCCCTCTCTCTAGTGGCTTAAATGATTCTTCACTGGTGATGTGTGAACAACCTTCTCCCACATCATGCATCCATCACTAAGGACACGAAGCAAATGCGAGACATTAGTCAATGATGATTTTATTTTAATTGCAAAAATGTTGCTGTAAGATGGTTTAAAAAGAATAGGATAGACAGCACTGCAGTGAACAAAAGCATAAATAACAGCTTAAAACCAAAACACCTTTCGCAGTCAAGGGCATTCAGTGCACGGCTTGACTGGGATGACTGCTGAACTGCCAATGCTGATGAAATTGAAGGTCTTGTTTTTCTGTCAACAAGGTGACATGAGCAAATCTGATGATTGTTGGTCTATGAGAGCACCAGTCAGTAAGACTGTCATAGATATCAGTTATGACAGTGCAAAAATTACACACAACAGAGACAGCAGAGAAGTGAGCGAAAGAGACATTTGATTGGACACGGGCTGAAATCAGAACATGCTGAAGTGGTTGTATTGAGACGCTGAGAAGTTAGTCCCGGCAGCAGCAGTCAATAGTTATATATTTCCTATTTCCTCTGTAGTGAAAAGCAAAGCCATGACTACATGATTTAACAAAGTCAAAGTAGTCCGGTAGAAACAACAACGTCTGCAAAAACTATTAGTATCAGTTACTTTGGCTGAACAAAAAACTAATTCCACGTTTTCCTTGGTGTTGCTGCAGAGAGAATAAGAACTTGCGGCAACATGCAACGAAAGAAGCAGAAAGTTGCTCTGAATATGTATAATAGATAAAAGTATTTTGCACAAAAAAGGAACAGCTTTGCTTGTGATTCCAATAATGAACATACAGAGTCTTATCTTGAAGCAGTGTCTTCAACCTTATACTCTTGCAGTTTGTGGATTAGAGAGCTATAATTATCGAACATAGTGTGAGAAAATGGTATTTATTGGCATTATCGCAGTTCATGATGTCAGCCTGACTCGATTAACTCCTCCAGTGAGGAGGGAATGAGGTTACAGGCCTTATCAGGTAGGATTGTGCCTGTGAGGTGTTTGTCTGTTTGCCTTTGTCAGTCATGAAGACCTTCTTATTGATGGCTGGGGTTCAGGAGGCTAAACCGATATTACAGTTTTTTAATGGCAGTTGTGCAGATACTGTGTTCCCCTTACAGCTCAGTCAACCTTTGTTCTTCCTGCCTCCAAGCAAACATCCCTTTAATCAACTTTCAGACCTTGTACTGAAGAGTAGCTTAAAAGATATGTTAATGAATGCAAAGAAAAGACATGATTGAGTGTCCACCAGTAGTAGCTGATGGCTCAACACACTGAAAGCTGTTTGAAAAGCTGTCATCCTTTAAACTTCTGTTTTCCCTCACTGTCGCCTTAAATTCAGCGGAGGCATGTTAGGTGGACAGACTAAAGTGCTGCTCTGATGACAGATGAGATTCTTGGTTAAAGATGTTTATAACAATACAGGCAAAATCAACAGATTGCACATGATGCATGAAGACCATTGGAAGCCACTCTGTATGCAGTTTCCAAAAAGTGTAATTAGTAGAACGCTGACATCCACGTTTCAGTAAATCTTCTCTTATCACATGGCAACATATTGTTATATTGTTAAAAAACAAACAAAAAAATCCCACGATGTTGTGCTTTTATTATGGTAGTGCCACAATATTATCACACACAAATAAAGCATCAAGGAAGAAACTCCAAGGGTAATAACTAAAAATATTTAAAAGAGAAAGAAATGCTGTGACTCATTTCCATGTTAATTACACAAACTATAAGAGTCATGTGAAAGCAAGGCAGGCCCAATCAGCCTGTTTTTAACATTCCTGTTCAGAGAAAAGTAAATAAGTGGGCTCATCTGTTTAATACTGTAGTTATCTTTATACATATGGATCTTTCATCTGCTTTTCAAAGAATTCTTTTTTGCCTATCTGAGTCATTGTTTGGCTGCTCCTTCCCTTGGTTGAAACAATTTTTTTTCCCATTCAAAAACTTTAAGAAGTGTGTGAATACATGCTTTGAATACATCCATATTTATCGACTAAATAAATGAGCCCTCTCGTACCCTCTCAGTTGGCCAAAGAAAGTGTAGCTTCATTACTACGGTCATGGGTTATTCAAAACAACATCCAGCACGTAAGGTGCTTCACAACTTCCTTCTAAGGACTTTCAGTAACTCTAATCTGTGGCTGCTGCAGTGTCAAGGTGAATATGTCGAGCCTCTTGCATGACGTGCTGCAGAAAGACTGGATGCCCTCAGAGCACAACTTTGAAGATAGTTTGTGATAGTCTGCCCAGGTGCGAGAATAACATTAGATCTGCTGGACAGGTGGCAATGTGAGAGAGGAGGGCTTGGAGGCTTCATTATGAGAGGTATGCCGGCTAGATCTCCATCTGTTGCCATGCACAGAACTCTGATCCATTAAATTGCGGCACATTTAAGTTTAGTCACAGATGAGAAAATATCTGCTCCTATAGTGTGTGTGCAGTTTTTATTACCTTGAAACAAATTAAAGGTGTGAAAGCTACTATTGTGATGAGAAGATACTTTAAGAGGCAGTTTTTTTCATGACTGCCTCAATTTTAAACATGCTTCTGCTTGCTTTTTTTTTTTTTGTTCATTCACAAAAAGAGTCTAGCAGACTGTGCCATAGTAGCTTGATAATTTACATAAAACTTATTTAACCTGTGGACTCAGAGCCGGTGACATTGACTTAAAAACTGTTAATCAAACTGCTAATCCTTTTTCTTAAATCTATTTCCTTCCTTTGAGGGCCAGCTCACTAAAATTACAAAGAGACATATTTTCTTAATCAGCTATATGTTATTTAGAAGCACATAAACATCGTTTGATCTCATGTCTTAGTAATTTTAAACATTGAATAGATTGCATTGTTAACAACAGGTCTTGGAATTGTCCGTATTATGACAACATTGACCTTGTTTAGATTGATTACTTTTTTACAATTTCTTATACATTTTAACCACATCCAGAGTATTGTGATGGAGAAGAAAGCAAGCCTTCCCCTAAAGTGCCTTAGGGCACTGTTGGGAAGGTCATGCTGCAAGAGTTGGCATAAATTAATCTTTGAGGCAAAGTGCCTGCTCTACATTTAGGTTTTATCGCTTTGAAAAATTTCTTTGATGGTTACAGCATGAATGTTTGTCTCCCTTGAGATATCTTGCATTTTTTGTTTTGTTTTGCAGTGCTCGCGTTGCTCAGTGCACACCTCAGCCCATCTGTTTCTCTCTCTTTGTCAAACTACGTCCTCTTTTTCAATTGATTATTGAAATCGCAGGTGCAAAAGCAAACATATGCGGCTCATATGTGCTTTCTTACTCAGAGGACATATGTTATACGTTATCTTGGAGGGAAATGAGATTGTCCTCTAGGAATTAAAAGTAAATTATGGCACTGGGTAATAAGGTATTGGGAGTGACCTCAGCAACATTGATGTTTGTGTGGAGGTTTCTGTCAGCCAGGTGGCTGCTGTGCTGCCAGACCTCATGGTGTTTCTGTTGTCAAAGGAAAGTGAGTTCCTACACACCCTGCCTCCAAACCTGTCAGGGGACAACACTCAGCATGGCTACTGGTTCATTTCCAGCAGACACATTGTCTCGTTCCCAGCAGGGCGTGTCTCTGGGTCTCTGCCGTTGCCATGTATTTTTTTTTTATGTCCTCGTGCTGATTTCACCTAACTCTGAAGTCTGAATTGCTTCAGACTTAACTGGCCAGACTGTAGCATACTCCTTTGTTCCTGAAAAAAAAAAGTAGAAAAATCATTTACTTCACCACATTATCAATGAATTGATAAACTGCCACCATGCCTCCTAAGCAGCTGTGACACATAGAATTAAAATATATGCAATCCTTACAATTCATCAAAAGGTTGAGAAATGCATTCATAAAACTTTTGAGTCATGTGTGCAGATTACTGAGCATTTATTTAGAGTTAGTTAGATAATAGTTAGTTTACAACTGATCCTTTTCTCTTGTTCATGGCAGTGAAAGGGAAGAAACTCAAAAAAATATACTGACCACAGCAAATAAGTTTGTTCTCTAGCTGACAGAAAATTATTTTCTCCAGGATAAGTAGTCTGTTGAATGTCCAGACTTTATCTTTTCAGACTTCTGATCAGCTGGCGCTTTGTCATAAGCCAAAAACATAAAAGTGCTCTTGCTGATTCACTCTTATAATGAACAATTATAGATACATAGCAGCACTCCTCAGGAAATATTCAGAAAAGAACTTAAAATTACACCATCAGTATCAAGTGAATAGTACATAAAGACTGTCATAAAGCATCTATATTCCCACAGTGTCCTGGTAAAACCATGTTATCACTCTAATTTAGTGCAGAGTAGTCTCATTATTATTCTTAATTTTCTGACAAACTATTTTCCTTTACTTATCCAGAGAAGAGGAACCGTACTCACCAGACCTCTGTTACTTTGACAGTATTGTTATCCACCAATATTTAATGCAATAATGTGCATAAATGGGTTCGAGGATGTGCTTTTTACCAGATGCATGGTGCAAAATCTGTTTATCTACTGAACAAAGACAAGATCGTGTTATATTATTTCATATGTGTTCATTTGAATGACACAAATTTCCCCCTCACATAGTGTACATGTGGATTTTGTTTCATTTTGTCTGGAGTGTACCAGTGCCAGAGCTCCGGTAACTTTACCCGCTACCACAAAAAAAAAAACAGTTTTAAACTTAAAAGTTGATTTTGTTTTTGAATTTTAATTCTTCACCATTCAAATGAATGTGCTACCAAGTTTGGGATTAAAGTTGTTGTGAAAACTGCAGAGAAAACTTTCAAGTGGACCTTGATTTAAAATGATTCATTAAATCTTTGTGTGTGCATATGCACGTTATTCAGTTAAGTCTCTAACAGCATAAAACTATTTATCCAACCTTTAAGCAGTAATTTATTGTTTGATTACTTGAGTGCATTTTGGTAGAATAATGCAGGATGATATGTAATTATTGTAATGCCTTGAAGGCTTTGAGAAATTGTTATGAGCTGTTATTATCTTTTTTTTGTTGTTTTTGGACGCGTACAAACATTATCATGTACATGAAAAGCTCAAGGAACTGATTCGAGATCTGAAAAAGAGGATATTGTTTTCTCATAAATATTCTCTCTCTGCTTTGAATGTACTTCCACCCATGCCATATATCAAATAGGGAAAATACGATTGTAATAAAAAAAAAAAGGAGAATTGTTCCATTACAGTTATTCTTGATCCATAAAATGACAGTTTCAAACTTCTTCTTGCACAACTGTGAGATTTTATTTTTTCTTGCCAGAAGACTGCTCCTCATCAACGGGTCAGTTTCCCTCTCGCCTCAAGCGTGTACCCAGTGGTTTCAGTGGTACTGGCTCGGAAAAGATCAGCACCTGCCTTTCCTTGGTCTTTTCCTCTTAAAATTGCCCAAATCTCAAGGGGGGTGTTGCTCATGGCCCTGATTGTTGGTTTAAAGAACCCGCTGCTTAGTTTTAGACAAGTCGGGTTCACCTTCAGAAGAAAGACTACTGATGAGAGGCCCGAGTTTCCATCCTCAGGCCTGATCACTAAACCCTCCAAGAGGGAATTGACATCACAGCTGTGGTGCTTATGTGTGAGTTCATGAGGGTTCAAAATGCTGGAAAAAAAAAAAAAGGCCAAACTGGATACACTATCATAAGGGCACATGTTGACTGGAAAATATGTATTGTCTCAAAAAAGAAAAGAAAACAGAAAGCCACACCTCTTGGCAGAAAAGTCACCACTGTGGCATTTCTATTTTTGATCTTTTAAACATTTATAATTTTTTTAACTTTTCCAAAAACAGCCAAGGATAGAACAAATCCAATACTGTTGTTTGACTACAAATATAAGCAACTTTACCAAGCTCCAATAGATAATCCCAACAGCCAGTAGCACAATGCACTCAAACTTCATACCTGATGTCTCCCTTATACCACTTATGTCTGGTTTGTGCACATTTTGTGAAGATTCTTGTTCAGATTTGATGTCAATGCCAAAGATGTGTTGTTCCACGTCACCATGTATGAATGACCTGCTAAAAAAAAATCCTTATTTGTCAGTAATATGAAGATGGAGTTTGACCTCGAGCTACTGTTTAGTACCCCCATTTTTTTTAACATCTTCAATACATAATCTTGTGCTTTCTAAACCACTTTTCAGCCTATGTGTTGTTAGCAGACTGGTCTTTGCAAGGCCAGTTTATCTATATAGCATCTACAGAATATCGAGTTGAAGGGCTTTAAGGATATCGGTTGTGTGAATGTGAGCAGATTCATCAAAGTGGATTATCTTCTGCAGCCATAAGTAGGCTACTCTCCAGAGCTTTACCTTCTGTGGAATTCCATCTCTAGGATATGAGTGTGTTTTGAAAGATAATGCAACAGATATACTGTATCAGGAGGACGGGGAACTGTGTATCTCACATATAGTTACATATGATGCGTCACAATATGTAAATTGTCACACAACATTTGTGTGATTCCATTTTTTAAGATAAGGGTTTTTCACCACTCCCAGCCCATTTTCTTCATTTTTCAAGCTGGAAATGAACATCACCTCCACTTCACCCTTTCTATCTGTCATTCTTCCTCTAGGGCTAGACAGGTGAACACAGATCTAACTGGTTATACCTGTCAGACTGAAGAAGATTGACCCTACAGTTCACCTAACAGAAACGTTTCGCTCAGCATACTATTTGCTCCAAAAGAAACTGCAGTGTTTTAAGGTCTAAAATAATTTTTGAATACAACAGCACAGCATCTGTTTTAACTTCTAAGCTTGACTACACATTACAAAGTATCTTTGTATTGGAACAGGGCTTAAGATGATTTCCAGGTCATCCTGGGTTTTATTTTCACATAAACACAAGCAAAAACTTTCATAAACAAACTTCATTTGTACTTTTTCTTGTACCACTCCCTCTAGAAAATCGTCACTACCATATTTAAGAATGCTTTTATGAACATATAGTTGACTTTATAATATACTAAAATGACATTAATGATATTCCACAGTACGCCTTTGCAATTGTAGTTATTCTGCAACTAAAGCAAACAGCACAATGCATTCCTGAGCCTCATGCACTGCAGAGGGAAACATCTTATTTGAAAAGTAAATGGAATTTTATCATTTCATCAAATCAAATGTCAGCAAAATGTGTAGGTATTTTCATTTAAACTGTTGAGCTGTATTTTCAACCTTACTGTTCCATATTGATCGTAAAATTGAATTCATAAGTCTACATTTCCCTTGTGTACTATACGAAGTTATATGAAATTTGACATTGTCACCATTATGCTAGACTGAAACCAGAGAAAAGTGGTGTGCATGCCTGCCATTATCCTGGGGGTTGGCAGATAAATACTTTGGAGGTTTGAGTCCTGGATTGCCTTAAGCAGGGACCCTAATCAGCATGCACAGGGCTTCTGCAAGGCATTGGGGGAGCCACATAATGTCAAGCAATTTTCTGTACCAGAAGGAAACCTGATTTGGTGTAGAGCAGGGAGTAGATGGACTCTCCAAAATCACTTAGAAACATCTCAATTTATATCAAATACAGCTGAGCTGGACTGAAGCATAACCTCATGACATGGCAACATGAACAGCATGGCATGCACACCATACCCCATCTAGCAGGTAATGCTGAGTGATAGAGCAACTACAGGCACTGTGTTTGTCTTTGCTGTTTCTTTTATCTTAGCTTTAGTTATGCTATAACAAACCTGTACAAATAACTCAATATCTTGGTCTATTAAAACATTTCTGCTGCACACCTGCTATTTTTTAAGAGGGCAGACAATACAACTACCAGACAGAAGAACCCTGTGCATGTGTCTTGTCATACTAAATTACTAGTCTGGATTGTTATTGTAGCTGTACTGAAAACATCTTACAACTGCTGTCTGAAAGACAATTTTGTGCCATTAAATTGGTAAATCTTAGATGAGAATAGATATTTACGTCGTAAAGTTTTAGGCTGCTTTGAATAGAATAGTTTGGAAAAAAAACTAAATTAAGAGTATGATGCTGAACATCCCAGTACAGTGCTAATGGCATTTAATTAGGATTTCCTGTATAGAAGCTATTCTTGTGAACGTAATAGATGGCTGAATATCTACAAATGCAAAATTGTGATTAGCAATTAAGCAAGGGCAGGATTTCTACCCTAGCTGTGAGTTTAAACTGCTTAACAATGAGACCCCGTGGTTAAGGAGGCAATAACATGGTTATTATGTACTGTCATGTACTTGAAATGCATATTCTAATGCCTGTTGGTTGAAAAATGGCAACAGCTTTTTCAAAATCGTTATTTTGTATTAAACCGTTAAAGAATAACTTTAGTTCAACTTGCTGAAATTCCCCATAATCTGGCAACTTTGCTTTTAAAGGCCATGCTAACTTTGCACTTTATCCCTTTGGAGCAGAGACTCTTTAAAATCACACGCACAAAACAACACCCACTGGGTCGAATAGCACAAGCCTTTTGCAGCTCTCCAAATAAAAATGATTTGAACAGCCATTTCATTTTCTCCAGAATTGAGCTCTCTTGAATAGATAAAACTATAATCTAAAACTGAGAACTTGACTAATCGGGCATTCACAAATTAAATTAAGCTAGAATGTTGTTTTGTTTTTTAATGGATAATAATATTCAATGGAATTGATCAGAAGTTCATTTGTGATTGCCGTTTCACATGATTAAGTCTAACTTTTTCTAGTTGTGTGATAGTGAGCAGTTTGGTTAAAGTCAGTCATTAATCATTATGAAGCTTTATGTAGAATTAACTGGATTGCATAGTGATGCAAACAGAGAAATATGAGTGAGTGTTTAGCTTCAGTTGCATTCACCTGAGCTAAATATTTCTGACAATACTTGTCACCTCAAGATACACCACAATAGGTGACCCGAAAGCTGTCTGAAGGTGTACTTTTCGCCAGTGTGGATATAATTTAGTTTATGTTTTACAGACACCCCAATCCTACTGGGTACCAGAATTCTATGTTTCATTTACTTCTCGAAAACAGTGCAACTTGTAAAGATGAGAAGGTCTTATTCATTATACAGAGGATACACCTTGATACAGCCGTGTAAATCAAGTTTAGTCATTTCTCTGGCTCGCCTTCCCATGCTTACGCTCCTCTAACTGGATAGGCACCAGCACACTTTTATTACACGAGGGCCTACAATTGAAAAACAGTAGAGACAGGATGAGAAAATTGGACAAGGAATTGGTTTGGGCCATCTTCAGGAGGTACAGTATGTAAGCCTGTAATGGTACCTTTCAGAGTTCAAGAGGTGTGTTTAAATCATGGTATTCTTATTGGACCTGCAGTCAAGATGCCAAGGTCTGGAACATGTGCTGCATTTCATTTTGGGGAAAGTTATCACTGTAAAAGTAGAAGCCACTCACCATTTGTTACAGCTTAAGTGATAACACAGTGAACATGTAATTGTTTCGAACACATTGAACACTGGGAAGAAGATATGATGACTGCTGAACTGTCAAGTAGCTTGTGTTTTAAAAAAAATTGAACAAATCTGTGGTTATCCACATATTTTGTTGATCTTTGGTCATTGGCTCAAAGTTTTGCAGTTAATCCTCCTGTGCATAAAAGCTAGTTATTCCAACCTGATTTTAAAGGGAAATGTGAAATAAAGACAACCTTTTAAAGAACACTTTACAGTAGTGTTGCACATAATGTGCTTAAATTCACATGTTGGCATCAAAGAAGCAACCCCAATTTAAGTTCAATAGGTCGTTATATAGTGGTGGACACCCATCTCTGCTTGTTGTGGTGGACTTAAAAATTCTCTATATTTGAGGAAGTATAAAAAGCCACAAAGGTCAGATTTAGGTGGCAGGAGGAGATTAATTGCTTTTAATCAAAACACTTTTATTTTAGCTTTCAGGTTTGGTTCAGCTGAAGGAAAAATGATCGGTTATCTTTCATCAACAAAGGCTTTAGTTGTGGTTAGGAAAAAACTGTGGAGATCCTGATGTAACCTCCAAAACGTCAGTCTAATATTTCTACTCTGGAACTGAATTAATCCATTTTTGACTTCACAGAGGCAGTGGTGTTGTCTCTACCGCCTATAGTTTGGGACTCATTGCATTATCAACAAAGCAGGGTGGTGTGACAGAAATTCCATCTCTGTGTCTGTAACACGTTTAGTGCTCTCAATAGGAAAATTCTCAGCTCCAGTGTTCACTTTATTAGTTGATGGTTCTATTGTAAAAGAAGCAAACAACAAACAAAAAAATTCAGCTATTTTGAAAATACATTAACTGTTTAAACTTGACATTTAAAACACTTAGCTGCTTCTACCAGTGTTACATCGGTCTAAAATGGAAGTTACTGGCGCATGAAAATCTGGTTAGTCAAAATGAGCATTTTGAAGCTTAAATTTAATTTACATGCTTCTGGTGTTTTAGGGCCACCAGCATGCACAGATGCCTTGTGTGGCTATTAAAACTGTACTATGATTTCGCTCGAGGGCATTTGGATGTGAGCTGAAAATGATGAAGTGCTTTCTCATCAAAGCTATGCACATTGTCCGAGAAGAGTTTGTGGTGAGACCCTGGCAGAAGGAGAGAAGTGACCTCAGTGACGGCCAGCTGAGGGACGGAGGCCAGTCATCTGTGTCAGAGGACAAACCTCTCAGTGGCTGGTCAAAATTAATCACCACAAGGATCAGCAGCTATTGCTGTTGTTTTCTTTCAGATGTAAGACTGACAGATAAATCAACAGACTTCACTGTGACACATTTAGCATCACATAATGCAAATACTGTACATCTAACAAGGAGGCCGACTGTTCCAAATGTGTGGCTGTTTGCTTAACTGGCCAATGTCCTATCTGTCTGCCTTGTTGTGGTTCCTCTTTTCTTATTTCTTTCTTATCTCATTGTCACTGACGCACCGTTATCCGTTTTATTTGGGTTCCATGTTTGTCCTGCAGTTGGTGTCATCCTTTTCTTTTTAGTCTCATTGTTGGTTCGCCTGGTCTTCACTGAGGTTCCCAATGTTCTAAAGGGTTGTTTTAAAGGTTTGTCATAATTTGTTTGTCGATTTAGATTTTTGTACGTACAGTTTGAACAGTTTTACATATTTATGGCATTATGTATAAACTCTGCTTGAATAAACAACTGTCAACCTGTAGGTTTTAGCTGATGGACAGTGTTTAATGTCAATTAACAACTGCACTCAACATGGTGCTTGGAAAGATCTTAATCACTCTATCCCAAAGCAACCTCAATCACTACAAAATTGGAAAATTTCTTTTAATTAAATCACAGAGGAGTGATGTTCTAGACAATATTCAGGGTCATTACATGTTAATGCCACTGGTTCTTTTTTTCTTGAATTTTTTTCTGAGAAAAATTAAACCTTAATTTGAATTAAACCCTAAACTTAAAAGGATGACATCATTGCAGTAAAGATGCAGAACCAATCATCCATTCTTTTCCATGAGATCTCAGCTCTCTAATCTCTCATTTCTTTACACATATGCTTTTGAGAGAGTTGATTTAGCTCATTTTGTGAATCTTTGCTGGTGTCACCATTCATTTTGATTACGTTGTACTTTTATAACTTTGAAGTATTTCAAGATACATCTCAATGTCTTTAATCCTTAAATTACCATATAACCACACATAGCTGAAATTTTAATTTGTATATACAAGCAGTCAGATTCCCCTTCTATTGAGTGCTTTCAAAATTCTAACAACTGTTAGAACTTTATAGATAAAAAGCTGCATCTTTCCATTAATAATGACTGAGTGATCCACCTCAGCACACCAGAGTCAGTTGCCACAGAGGTCTACAAATCACCTATATCCATACAGGATGGAACGGATGGAGTAGCATTTTCTAGCTTTACTCAGGCTATATTTGGCTGTACAGTGCTGGTATAGCCAATTCTTGAAAGTGAAGATTGTGATAGGAAGTTATACCACAGCAAAAGGGGTCTTCAACAGCTTGGCAAACCAGGTTTTCTCTACAGCTGAATGAAGCCTGATTTATGCTTCAGGCGCAAAGCCTCTGACGCTCGGACGCAGAGCCTCTGCGAGCGTCAAAATCTTGACCACTCCCCCACGCAGAGGCTCTGCGCGCGTCGTCGTGCACCTCAGAAAAATCCTGACTACACGTCGGACGGACGCAGACCACCAACGGAAGTGCGCAGACAAAAGCGGCTGTGATTGGTCCTCGGTGTGCCTTTCCGGTTGTCTGTGTGGCTTCCACCTTTGCATTTTCGCCAACTCCAAAAAAAAAGCTGTTCTTCTTCGATGTCGAGCAACTCCAAATCCATATCTTGCATACACTTTTTCTTTTTTGTAAAAACAAACACTTCCGCCAGCGCCGCCGAAGTTCTCGTCACCGCCCACCGAAATTCTCGCGAGGGGAAACTGCTGTGCGTCCCGAGAAATTCCAGACCGAGGTTGCAGAACCATAACATGAAAAGTGGTTCGCGACCAGAGCAAAGCAACACGTCAAGACGATAGACGCAGAAGTATAATCCGCCCTTAAGGCCACAAATCCTTAGCTATGAAAGCCAGCATGGACCTCTCTGACATTGCTGAATGAGCCTCCTCAACCGTTGGCTGAGTCAGCTTGGGTGCATTCCTTGCAAACATTAGGGGTCCGATGGAATAGTTAAGGATATTACCTGCAATCATCTCTTCCCAAGCTCTTTTTTATGACCCCATTGGAAAACATCTTTGACTTAGGGAAAGGTGGGAGAAGAAATTCACAAGGACTTAGAATGGAAATGTTCCAAACAAAAAGTAGTTTAGATACTTTGTCTAACGCAATATTATGACATTGTTACTCATATATTAGAGATAATATAGAATATTACTTTACTTTCAAGGTTTGTAAATACAAAAGGAATAAACATAGTGTCATCGCAGGCTGCTCACATTTACTCTCCTGTCCTCATATTTATCCACACAAAGTTAGTAAAACTGGTTGAAAATGATCTTACATTGCTGTGAAAGTTGCAGCCGCAAGAACTGGTGGGATGGAATTATCTCCCTTTTCTTCTAAAAAAGAATGATTTGGTGTATCATGTGCTTCAAACGATAATGAAGGAAACATTGGAGCTCCTTTCCTTGGCATGAGGAGAATTCAAATAGCTCTTATCATGGTTGCTGCTCAGATACATTCTATTTCACCCAGGTAGGAGGGTTTCTATGTAAAATAGACTATTTAGCTATGGTGAAAATAGCTAATGTTGTTCTTTCATATTAGTTGAAAACCAATGTGTGTATTATGCACCATTTATATATCTTATCTAATTCACCCAACATATCACATTAACAGGACTTCCATGATCCAGTGCAGTGAAATGTACCATATACCCTTTTTCAGTTATATACTGAAACTATATTAATGCACCCACATCTGCATTGTGATACATCTTAAATTCACTTAAACTGTCTGTAAGATACAATAAAGACCTTAAAGGAAAACAAGTCACATAAATAAACAACAAGCCACTGTGTTGAATTTAGAGCAACACGTAAACTGATGTATTTAATCATTAGATTTAATTCATAATTTGTTAGACATTCCTACAGGGGAGGAGGATGTTATTTTCTCTGCTGCTGATTTTTAGTGAAAGTCCTCTTAGGAATGTCAAAATGTTAGCGTTCTCTCTAAAAGATATATTCATATGCTTGCCATGTGCTTGCAAACATTTTCAGTTTGCAGCAAGGAGAATCTTATCATGGTGTCTGACTTTGTCAACACTGTTGAATTGGGAGAGAGTCTGAGATTAATAACTTCCACATCAGGGGAAAATAGGAAGAGGCGAAGGCTTGGAGGCTCACAAAAGATTAATGACTGTCAAAAACAATGAATTTTCTATTAGATAGAAGCATGGCATACATCAAGTGTATGTTGTTTCCAGTCTTCACATCAGATAAGGGTTTGTTCAAGATCACCAAGAAGTGACCTATTTTACAGATAAGCATTCTGTCCCTTCTCAACACTTCAGGTTACCACTGACCTATTTTTAAGTCGGAAGTAGTGCTTTTTCCACAAGGCTTCATTCCACCTGAAGCTATGGGTACTGTAATGATCAAAATTAGAACTATTTTTATTGAGATTCATGCCTCTCAAATGGCCTTCACTGCAAACATGTAATTAGTTGTTGTTGTTGTTGGGATGGATGCCTAGCAGTTATCAAATATCAGCAGGCAGTGGGTGAACACGTGAGCACAGGATTGATGAGCATGTTGAATACAGATGCAACTTTGAGCTGCAGAGAGAGAAGACGCCAAAACTGAGAAACAAATGAGATCTTCATAGTGTGAACAATGCCCTCAGCACCTCCAGGTGGAAGGAAATTGTAGCATGTAGACACTAATAGACAGGTTCTTTCAGCCCACAGAGCATTTGTAGACCAGAGTGGAAACAGCAGTAAATTCACCTAGTGGGGCTTATTTTTTTTAGAGAGTTTAAGGAGTGCTTTTGTCAGTCACCCTTTTTGTGCACTACAAACCCTGAGTCAGTGCAGATTTGGTGCAGGACCTTTCAAGGGAGATCTTATATCCTGCTTTAAAAGTACCTGTTTTTCTAAAGCTCCACCCAGCAATGAACAATTTATAATGCATGACTGAAGACAGAAACGTCATATATTGCAGCCGGTTATTGTAACTCACAGATGTGATTAAAAAAAAGTTTGTGCTGTTTGTTAAGATAAAGCTGTAAAATTAAAACGTTTTAGAACTGAGGAACATTATTCAGTGTATTTTAGTATTTTTTTATACCTCTCTTAATTTTGTTCAGCCTGATTCGGATCCTGTAAACACAGGGCACAGGGAATCCTGATCGGATCGGATTCCCTGTGTCAAAATTGAAAAAAAAAAAAAAGCAAAGGAAAGGTGATGGTGGCTTATGTGATAAAAACGGTAATAGTTGATTCTGCTTGCTCACAGTGTCAGTTGGATAGTTGTTAGCATGACCTCAGCTCCAGAAAGCAAAACCTCATCTACATTCCCAAGAAAATCAAACTCTGAGCAATAACTTAATAAAGCATCCGGCCCTACAGGCTGCAGCAGGCACGATTATTCAAGAGGAGCAGCAGTAAGTCTATCTACAAGGTTTTTTACATTTCTCTGTCTTGCTGGCGTGTGCCGTGAATGTGTAACATAGAGCCAGTGTTGTCTGGTATGAATATTTTGTATTGCTCTAGAGGCTAAGAGACTTCTCAGTAATTTTGGAGTGTTTCTTGTTTCATTTATCTTTTAAGTGTGTTTATGGGCCTGGAGGCCTCTTGTTTGGAGTATCTAAATGGTAGAAGGTCTAAAAAGCACTTTACAGTGTTACAAATTCACTACACCAATGGCAGAAGCAAGGTAGCTTTGGCTTGCTACTGAGAGCAATGCAGGGTTCAGTCATAGTCCATATTCAAGTCTTGCCACTTGGTAGCCATCTTGGAAATTCCTCCAGACAGTTATGTAGGGATAACAAGTCCAGGTCTCTATCTAAATGACTGGGGCGAGATTTAAAAAATGTTTTCTTACAGTTATTCTCCCACGACAGTGGTTTCACTTACAGGTTCCATGAAAAATGCACAACACAATTTATTGTGAAATGGAAATATTCACTCAAAGTGAAAGACTGAAAAGATTTTCATCCATCTGTTCTTCCTTCATATTTTTATTTGATCATCTTATCAAAATTAGAAAGTATTTGTCTCAAAATACATAGAAAATTGTCATAGCATAATATTTTTGATAAGGTTTTCTTCAATTTGAACAAATTTGCTTATTTAATCACAACACAACCAGAAACTTTGTTTGTAGTTTGTCAATATGTCTGAGTCGTCGTCTTCTTCGTAAGTGTTTGGTACTTTGTCATAAGCTGGACATAAAATCCCACTTTGATTCGTATGCAGGGATGATTTTTGCAGTTTTACATGGGGAATCCGCAAAATCTGATGGGTCTTGCCGGCAAATCTAGTGTTAATCTGCTATAGTCTGAAGTGTTTGTTGACAATGTTTTCTCCTCATTATATGTTACCAAGCAGTTCTACTTGAAAGACATTTAATCACCTTCTGTTGTGTAACTATTGGAAAGAAACAAATTACTTGCCTCTTGAGTGATGATGAAAGGAAATTGTTTACCAATTTGCTTTGTTCTGCCATGTTGCCCAGAGTAGTGTGTAATTTGCACAGAAAGTAAAGGTTGGAAGTTATTGAGTAAAGTCCTTCCCTAAACCACTGACACTGAGGAGAAAAACATTTACTAATTTTGTTGTGATTAAAAATTTAATAGAACCTCTTTAGATGTTTTTTATGTCTCAAGATTCCTTCACTACAGTTTTTGACACATTGAATTGGGATATTAGGTATTCTTGATGGAGGAAGAACCATATTAAAGACACAGTTACTTTAAACTAGACAGAAATGTATAATAAATGTTCACTCATCCACTTCACTGTAATCCAAACTGCAAAGCATCAAATTTAGCATGTTAAACTGTATGTTAAACCTCTAGAAGGTCAGTGAGCTTAATTTTGTCTCTTGTCAGTATGACACACAGTTCAGTTTCATTAGAATCCCCAAATCTGACATTAAATGTCAAATTTACTAGATTAAAAGAATTCTAGTAGAAATGGTCAATGCAACAAAAAAAAACAGAGATTATTCTGCTCTTGAGAATAAGATCACCCACTTTTGATACCAGACACGATCCTGCTGACAATGAATGGCACCTGTGTTGCATGAATTTCAAGAGGAATATTCTACCGTTCTTCAGAGACGGTTTTTTTCAGCTCGTCTCTGCTGGAGGGGTTGTGTTACTCTAACTTTCTCTTTGCTATACCCCAAAGGTTTCCTAGCTTTCATTTTCATCTTTAGAAGCTTTTTTCTAATTTTGGCAGAGTGGTTTGAATCGTTATCATGCTGGAATATTCCTCCTCCACCAAGCTTCTGGACACTGGGAACCACCTTGTCAGCCAATACTTTGGTATATCCACAATCGCTCATGGTGCCTTTGTGTGTCTTTATGTGTCATGTCCTAACACCTTTTGCATACATGCAGCCCCATATTGTCACTTTAGGTCTTCAGTTATTAATCTAAAGGTCTCAGTGGTAATTCTCGCCATGTTAATGCCAAATATGATGGACCGTTTGTGCTTAGTAAATACATTGTTTCATCTCACAATGCTCCAGATGCTCACGGATGCTCCCCATATCCACCACAGTTTTCATTGTTGTTGCTTTATCCTGAAGGTTGTGTTTGAGAAGAAGCCAGAGTTTTATTTTTTGTGCACCATCCATTAAAGTCTGCAGTGTGCGGAGTCGGTCGCATTGTATGAGCTGTCATATAAACCTGACGATTTCCACTCATAACCATTGTTTGCATTTGAGCCCCTTCTCTGTTTGTTTTTTAGCCCCAGATTGTGCAGGTATTGCCCTGTTTGTATCAATATTTTAGAAGTACGCCACTGCAACTCTGATTTATGATGAAGCTTGTTCTATGTGTGCTGCAGCTGAGTTTTAGTTGGTTGCAACTTTTTATTTTATTTTGTCTTTGATAAGACCCACTGTTTTTTCAGGTCAATTCTTGTGGAGCCTTGATACAGACATACAGAGAGAAACAGACCACACGTCCTACACTGATCGTATGATATTCTGGTGTTAATATTTTGACCTCATGCTGTTGTTCTAATCAGAAATCACAGCTGTACTGTTGCACTGAGTTCCTACTTTAAAGTGTGCATTTTTAATAGATTCAGAAAGTGTTTTTGGATTGTTCCTAAGAGACAATACCGTACTTAACTACTTTTGGAATAATTTGTGTTCTGACCTTTTGCATCCTCAACCGCCTCCCCTGTGAAAGTATGTATAAAGCTTGTTTGGTGTAGCTAACTGGCCGATTGTCACTCATGCTATTGGTTTCTGTTGCTTGATGTTATTAATATTAGACCCCATATCTTTCTAAACCCATTTATTCAGTCTGCATTTTATGTTGTGGCCCAATGAGCCAGAGCCAAACATAAATTGGCAGCTCGTCCAAGATCTGAACTCAGGACATCTCGCAACCAAACCAGAATACCAATTGATGTTTCAGCAACATTACAGGATGTACTTACTTCTGGTTTATAGTATCCATAACTGGCTTAGATTAGTTGTTGATTTTGATTGATCTTTTTCATATTACTTGTTTGAGGTTGGTGACACAACATCCCAAAAGATGTTGAATAGTGAAGCTTTATTTCATGATGCTCTTGTCCCAAAGTTTAGCCAATGAAATAACACAATTCCTGTTGTTTAAAAATATTTATATAGCCAATTTCAACTTGGTACACTTGGTGAACCCACATTAAAGTAATCATTCTAGGAACTATAACAATTATAAATCTTTGTTCTTCAATTTATGACATTTTTTTCAACAAATACATTGAGCTTTGTTATATTCATGGGAGAACCAAAAGAGATATATTTGGATCTTATGAGTTTTACTCTAAGCGCTGTGTAAATACTTGTATTTATATTACATGGACCGGCTGCTACATGTTTTGAAGGAGAATTATTGATGTCACCCAGCTTGGTAAGTTTTATTGATATTAAACTCTAACACGTTGACATTCCATGCGGGTATGGTAGAAATGAATTCTCAGCACACTGCTCGTTTCCACCATTTAATCATGTTCTCTCTGTCGCCCTGCACAGAACAAATAATCATCATGCTATCAATGTAACTCCTTCATACCACTTACCTAATTTATTGTCCTCTGGCTTTTTTCCCCTCATGCTATCAGTGGCTGGGACAAAAAGCAAAGCAAAAGGTGAGTTATTGGTTCCATTTTCTTTCTACATGATTTATATTGCACATCCTTCCCAATAAACAATGTTTGGATCAACGTTACATTTCCCCCAAGAGCCCAGTAAGCATTAACATACGCTGTTTCAGCTGAAGGTTTCTTTTTTTTTTTTTTTTCAACATTGCTTTCTCTGGGAGAGGTTTACTGAACTTGCTTGATCATTTTCAGACACAGCCTGCTTCACATATGTATAGATTCACACCAGGGAGCCGCCTGCACCACCCAGTCATGCTTCCCTGTATTTGGCTACTGTGCAGCTCTAGTGGAGCAGCTGGAGGGTTGTTCCTAGTTCAAGGACACCTCAGTAGTAGATGAGTGAGGAGTGTTTTTCATTTGCCCTCCCTATCCACATATTCATAGACATACTGTGCATTGAAACTGAAAACCTTCAGGTCACAAGCCTGCTTTTAATGCTTTTTAATGTATTTTACCTCTCACCACTGTAGGTTTATTCTAATCGAATAAGGTGTTTACTTCATGGCCATTGATTCTGATCAATTGCCCAATAAATTGTCCTTTTCATATTTATGATATACTGAGAGGTGAAAATGGGCAAACAATGTGTCTTTTTATTGATATTATTTCTTGCTGTTCACCGGATGAATAGATCATATCTCTGGATCCTGCAACTGAATATTTGACTGGATTCTGATAAAATACAACGCTTGTTGGTTTTGGATGTATGGTCAAATCAAACCGAAGTTTTAAGCAGCTGTCAGAGTACTGTCATTCCTGTGCTGTACCGTGAAATGTGACACTGGTATTTTTAACTAGCTTCAGACATTCACACATTTTTAGGGTCAGTGTTGGCCTCTGTTTGCTTGTTTGGGATTTTTGTTTCTGTGGTTTGCTTTTGGACGTGACTTCAGCCAAACCCACTGATTAATGTTGTTCATTTTCATGTAGGAATGCTTGGGGTTTTCTTTTTTCCCCCACCATTTTTGAAAATGCAGTGTTTTCTAATTACAGAAGTAATTAGCGGGGTAGATTTTAATTAACAGAAAATACACATTCAGCATTCGAACCTCTGAAATGTAGTTCAACATTGTGCAGCCTTTTTCACCAGCACTTTCAGCAGTCTAATTATGGTTGATTACTTGTATTAATAATTATAAAGATAATACTGTATATAGAACCCCATATATCTTTCCCAAATTCTGATAAATGGATTTTGTCAGCTTTTTGTTAGCTACTGCATCGCAATGTAATTTGTGGCATAATGTGGAAAAATTATAGCAAGAACCCAGTATAAACATCATCCCAGTAGATGTAATTGTCATGGAAAACATTTGAGTTCATTTGCAGAGATTTTATGAATGGATGTACTGTAAATGTTTTCTTATGACTCACCTCAACATGTGCAGTGGTACCTCGACCAGTGTCTCAGTGTGTTTGTATGAGAAGTGTAAACACTGTTTTGATGGGAGAACTTTTCATTCACGACTCATGCACACTGATAATGCTCTTTTATTAGTTTAAACTAGCAAGGCAACTTGTAATGATTTTTTAAAAGATGCAGCAACTCTGCTTGTAGTAAAAATATTAATCAAGCAGGAAAACTATCAAGGTACACAAAAAGTTTATTGGTAAAAGCCTGATCATTTACAATAATCAGGTAGTCAGTTGAGCTAATTTTAGAGCACATAGCATTGTTGAACCTAGACTTGAGCAACAGAAACAACCCCAGATAATTTACTTGGTAAAATCCAAGTGGTTTAGAACTGCTTGAACACAACACAAAAACTAACAAATCTCCATAATTTGACCCCCATGTATGGATCTACTCCAAGATGACAATTCCACGATTCATCAGACTCAAATTGTGAAACAGTGGTTCAGGGAGCACGAATCCTCATTTTCACACATAGATTGTCCAGCACATTGAGAATCTTTGGGATCTTGTTTGAAAGAGTGTACAATGCCGGTCAAAAGCTTACATTCATTCAAATTTGGGATGGCAGTGATATCTTTGGACTTTTTTCTTCTAATTTTCCTTTTTATCAAAAAACTCTTTAGTGTAACTATAACTCGTAATTATCAGTGCTACAGCTAAAACTTTGAGACAGCTTCATCTTTCAACTGGACAATGACCACAAACACTTCAAAACTGATCGTGGAATGAATTCTAAAATGGCCGAAGAACCATCCTGAAATTCTAAGCTCAACCCATGTTGGTAGCCCAGTGACTTTAATTGAACTCTACTAATTCCACCGAGAGGAGTGTTAGAATCTCCAACCAGAATGCCACCAAAATCTTGTTGATGGCTACCAACAGCTTGTTGCAACTTGCTAAGGTACATTCAATCAAACACAAGGAGTAAAGCTGTATATTGCTCAATCATTCTTCCATAAAAAAGAACAGTTCAGAGTATAAATAAAAAAATTTAGATTTTGCCATGACATTTATGTCCTTCGTAAGAAGAATGAATGGAATAAAGTGTTTGTGAGTAAAAATAATTGGTCATAGTTATTTTCACCACCTGTTCTGCAGCATATTTAAGGAAAACTAGAGTTACTGTGAAAATGTTTGATAATAATCATAATCTGTAAGGACTATTTTTCCGATTCTTTGCAAAAGTTGCAAAATTTTGCAAGCACCACCTGCCAGTCGACGACATGAAAGAATCTAAACTTTATATTTTTGGGAGTCGCTCATTGACTCTGTAGCACCCCCTACGATGCTTAAAAATGGTTCCCGCATTGGGCTTAGTTTCGCGTGGGATGACGAAATTCGGTACACTCATTCATCATGCCTAGACGCACAAAAAAGTTCATGGTCCCACGTCCACAGGAAGACGGCCATTTTGTATGGAAAGTGCGTTTTTGTGCCATTTTTGCCCGATTCCGCGCCTTGCAAATGATCGAACTCCTCCTGCAGATTTATTGCTACAGACTTCAAACTTGGCCAGGTTACTCTTAAGACATGGGGGGAAAAAATCATGGAGAAACTTTTTCAAACTCTGAACGGTGTGGGCGTGGCCAGGCTGTGAAAATCGTGTGATGGCGTTTGTTATTTGAAAGCCTTATCATCATCGCAAAGTAATGAAACTTGGCACACACGTCCACCCTGTCGACCTCGTACGTATGTAAAGGGTATTGTGTGTGGGTGGAGCAAAATTGCTCAGTGGCGCCCCCTAGAAATTTTCAAAAACTCCTCCGCATTGGGGTTATTCTGTGCTTGTACGTACGCAGAGGGTATCGTGCGTGTGGGCAGAGCTGCGCGACTACGACGTCCAGCGCATGCCCCAACGTGCGCACATCTCGGTCCCGCATACAGCTGCTGGCAGCTTTCTAGTTAAAATTGTGCTTCAATGATTTCTTGTTAATCAAAGAATTTATCTGTTGTTTACCAACTGCTCTCTTGAGTTAAGCTGTGTAACCTCTGCTTTTCTTTCTTTTATGACACATATTTTCTGTGTGTTTTTTGTGTCATTTATTTACTAAAATGTACACTGAGAGCTTGTTCTGTCACTTTCATTTCTGAGTGTGTGATATAATACTTGCAATGACCAACATTTGAGATTTGAGAGAAAAAAAGAAAAAGAAACATTTTGCCCAAGGTCGATTTGTGGAACATCAAATGTAAAGTCTTGTAAGTAACACTATTTGAACTTGTAATTTCACCTGGAGATAGTACAGTGTTTCTGACCCACTTTTTGAAGCTGATTTATCGCCACTTTCCACTTTCCTCTTTTTTTTCTTGCACAGCAGCAAAAAAACACTGCTAAGAGTTTTTCCCAGCAGGGATATTTATTGCCAGTTCTGTGGATTGTCCAGTCCTGTCCTTCCCCCAGCTTCCCCCACTGTGGTAAATCACAGGGGAGGACGAAGCTCAGTTGCACCTCCCTGTTGAGGAAGGTTCTTTTTTTGCCCTGGTGTCATTCAGCAACAAGCACCAAATGCTTCTCTTTTTTTTTCTTTTGATGGAAGGTAAACCTGACAAACAGCTCACTCTGTCTTGGTTATTTCTTTTCTAGAGGACTTCTTCAGCTCAATCTAGTGACTGCAGCATCTTGAAATAACACTGTCTGTGCAGACCAGGAATGCCATACTAAGCTGATTTGTTGAGTCGGGTTGTCTCACAAATCTCTTTTGCAGTTTGAAGCTGATATTGATGAAGAATTGTTTGAAATCTTTATAATCCCAGAAGATGCAAAGGCCACTTGCATTTGGAATTTATTCAAATGCACTTGGATTGTATCTGTATCCATTTTACATATATGTACCCTCCGTCCTGAATTTGTATTTAAATGGGGTGTGAAAGAGAGACATGAAATGAATTACTAATCCAGGCTTAAGTAATTACAGCCCATAATGTTTTACTATAATTATAAATGGATTTTCTATTTCCAAATGAGTTTCATAGCAGAATGCCTGTATATTAAGATTTCAAATGTTCCCTTGTGATTTCAAATTGTGACATTATCTAAAGCAGACAGTGCTTGAACCAATAGTAGTACAATTCACCTTGGAAAGGTAATTTATAGATTAGCTTGAGTTAATGGATCACATCTAGATTTAGTGTTAATTAGCTGCTGCCCCTAAACAGTTGTTTAAATCTCCCCAATTCACGAGGCTGATTGCTTTTAAGATTGCCTCAGTGTGCCTCAGTTCAGCAATTTCTCCTTAAACATGGGATGCATTAGTCTTGATAGGGAACCAGTATAGCTTAAATGAGCTTAAATAATAGCTTAAAATACTTTTAGGTGACAGACGTGACCTTTCAAGCAGAAATAAATGATATGAAATATGTTTTCACCCCTGTTGTTCTTGTTCAGGAAAGGTCACTCAGCAAACAATCAGATACGACAGGGTTACTTCACAAGTCAATGGAGAACAGCAGTCTCATCATCTCTAAAGCTATTCACTTTCAAAGCATTTCTTTCTTCCGCTATTACAGTTGAAGATAGTTCAACAGGGGTATTATATTGTGATTTTATTCAAATGACAGATTCAGATTAATTATGTAGTTGCATCACTCCTCTATTTTCTATACAGCCAAACCTCACAAGACAAATGAAAGCATTGCTACATTGTTTAAGGTATTAATTAAATAACCTACATTTAACAGTGTAGCTTGTGGTGTTGACACAGGTTGCTGGACGTGTGACTCACATGCTGTTATTAGATGAGATTAGATTAGATAGGAGCCAGTGACTCAAAGTAACTAAACAAACGGATAAAGGAAGCTGGCTCTGTGCTGCAGACGACTCTGAAGTAACACATGAAGTAAGCAACACAGCACAATGGACAACCCTGGACAAATGGCAGAAGATCAGCTGTGCTCCTCGCAGTAGTTTAAACTATTTACTCTCTACAATAGCTATTCTTTCAGTGATTCATTTTCAAAAGTTGTTTATAGATAGTCAAGAATCAGTTCTATCAAAGTGATAAATAAGTTGTTACACCAGCACCAAAGAGCACAGAACTACCTTTTCATGAATCCTGTCTAGTCCTACATATAGATATGAATGCATCTGGTTTTTCAGATGTTGTACCTGAAATTCATTAAGGCTGTACGATTTTGTGAGTCACAGCCCTTGATGCTCCCATTTGACATCAAATGGATTTGGTCCAAATGCCTGCCAGTGAAGAGAAATGTAATATCCTGTCAGTTTTCATAAAAACCGAACAGTAAATTTTCATATAGTCTGTTTATCTTTTTATGTTGCCCAGGACCATGTCCATATGTCATATCTTTGACTGATTCAAGGAGGGGTTGGAAGGCACTATCGCCTGCCACAGTAAGAGGGTTCCTGGTTCAAATCCTAGCTGGGGCCTTTCTGCGTGGAGTATAGTGTGGAGTTTACATGATCTCCCCATGTATGCGTGGGTTCTCTCCAGGTACTACAGCTTCCTCCTACCATCCAAACACATGGTTAGCTTAATTGGTGTCTCTAATTTAACCCTAGGAGTGAGTGTGCATGTTTTTTTTGTCTCATTTTTCTCTGTGTGGCCCTGTGATGAACTGGCACCCTGACACTCGTCCAATGACAGCTGGGATATTTGGAATTGTTTAGAATACATTCAGCGGCCAAACATGCTTTCTTCTGTATCTAATGGAAATCCACTCAAGCAACTACCAATTTGGAAATGGTATAAGCAGCAAACTCAAAGTCAGAAGAAAAAAAACAAAATTAATCAAGCTTATCAGAATAGATTTCATCCATGTCCTTCAGCTAAAGGAATAGTTAGGATTTTCAGAAGTGATGTTGTGTGATGTACTTGTGAGTAGTTAGTACCAAAAATAGAGTGCTATGACCATTTCTATCTGTAGGTAATGTACAAACTACTCATAAATGTGTCACACAACCCCTAGTTCAGAATACCTAAAATATCCCTTTAAATCCTGCCTTTTCACCAAAATATCATAGCACATAAGTATGATATTTTGTCTGAATCAAATGATTTATATTCTAAAAATAAGTTCCAATTATCATTTATGTCAGGGTGAATTTATAGAGCCACTGAAATGTGCTGGTATGGTGGTCATAAGTGCATCTGGGATAGCCCACCTGTGACCTTGAATTGGATAAATAGGATATAGACAATGGATAGATGGATGGTGATAATAAGTGGCCAACTGAGCCTAACTTGGAGGCCAGTTACACACCAGTTTCCCTCATTAGAATTAGTCTCTTATTGTGTTTCAGTTTCCTCTGCTCACATCAATGTCCCACTCTAATAATGCTGTTGAAAAAGACTGTAAAAGTACAGAATAATGCACTAATCAGCATTTCTTTCAGATTTCTGTTGTCAGATTGGAAATGCTGTGTGAATGATGACCTCTACCTCAAACTATCGCCTCTTACCATATTTGGAAGTTTTGTAATCCTTTCTGATAAGCTACTTGTAGCAGCAAAAGCCAGGGAAAATGCATTAATAATATTTTTGACAGAAGGCATTAACAACTAAGGAATTACGAAATACCTTCCAAATAGCCAATTAAAATACTATGACATATTTATTGGAGTGTTTCCACAGGGTTTTCAGGGATGCTACACATTTTACAACCTGAGCTTGCATGACAGGATATTTACAGCCGAGGTGTCCTCACAGTAAAAATTCAGTCATCTGTCATCTTGAGCTTCTACTTAACAACTGCCAACAGCCCTATCTGTGGAGCTAAGCATGGACTAATTTTCACAAGGGGCCAAAGGGTCAGAGAAAGTAGCTATCGGCAAGGTCTCCCCATAAAAGTTGGTAATAGAATCATGTCACCAGTTGAAGAAAAAAAAAAAAAGAACAATGCCAAAATGGCTGTAATATGGCTACCTCACTTAACCCTTTGTTGGTGGTGGTCACACTGCACATGTTTAGGCCTTCACTAAAACAAAAAAAAAGAAGCATTGAAAGAGCAAAGATAAAAATAAATTACTTTCAAGCTCTTCAAGGTTTCATCCAATATTCAAATTCACGTTGAAGGTCACACTTTTCCATACCATTCTATTGGAATAATAGGAAATTCAGTCTGCAAGACTCGAACCTTTTAAATATTTGGAAATTAACTGTGTCTTTAAGAAATGGCAGTTTTCTATCAAAAGACCTTTAATTGATGTATTTGATAAGTCACTGATAGTACACATGAGTAAAGGGTTAAATGAAAAATATATATAAAATCTTACAATTTACCACAGTGCCAGTTTAGTCCAGCTTGCTTCAGGCCAGTCCATAGACACTTGATACACAATGGGCCTCATGCAAGAACATTTTCGTATTTTTATTCTAAATTTCTCTCACTTTTTTCGTAAGAAGGTCTCGTACGAACACGCCACGTCAGATTCAACAAGCGCTCTTAAAGGGATAGTTCGGGATATTTGACATGGATCTGTATGGCATCACCATAACCAGTGTCGTGCATTCAAACTGACTTACCCCCGACAGTGTCCTGTGAGCCGAGTTTTTGTCCAGTGTTGGTCAAGGCGAAAGTAGTCCGGCTTGTTTGCTGGGGTCAAGAAATTAGCGCGTTTTTCTTCCCAAAACAGTACGTGTGCTAAAGAGTGATTTATTTCATCACAAAAACCGAAGCCGGCAAAAGTCACTCCTCGTTATCACTTGGGCCCTATACTGTCTCTCATTGTGTATCAGTGCGCACGTCATTCTGACCGCGAGCTGTGCGCACGAGTCTTTCTGTTCTTTGGCAGTGCTCAACACTTACTCTGCAGACAACTGGCCATCGGGTCCAGCTGGTCTGGGACGCCTCTTCCAGTTGATCTTGGGAACATGGAAAAAAGTTCTCAAGACGCCTGCATTCAGGAGTGCAGGGAAGTCACCGTTATTTGTGATGCAGGCAGCAGCTGTCCCGCGGCCGCCGACATCCTAATCTATGGAAAGGTTTTGTATCTGGGGCATAACTAAATCCCACTCGTGGCAGCAGTAACATTCCACCTCTGTCTGCATTACTTCGCACTTCAAACAAGTGCACCAGGATTTGTCGGCCACCCTGGGTATCGCAGCTCCAGCAGTGGCTCCAGCTTCTGTTTCCATCACTTCTCTGTCCACCCTCTCTCTTTCTGCCCGATCTAAGTCCATTTGGCGAACTTCCTCCTCAGTATAAACGGGTTCATAAAGATACCCTCTTGGCTCTGAACGGAAGTCAATATGTTCCTCGTCGCTCTCGTTGCCAGACATCTTCCCGAGCAGTAAACAAAGTGAACTCGTGCGCACAGCTCGCGGTCAGAATGACGTGCGCACTGATACACAATGAGAGACAGTATAGGGCCCAAGTGATAACGAGGACTGACTTTTGCCGGCTTCGGTTTTTGTGATGAAATAAATCACTCTTTAGCACACGTACTGTTTTGGGAAGAAAAACGCGCTAATTTCTTGACCCCAGCAAACAAGCCGGACTACTTTCGCCTTGACCAACACTGGACAAAAACTCGGCTCACAGGACACTGTCGGGGGTAAGTCAGTTTGAATGCACGACACTGGTTATGGTGATGCCATACAGATCCATGTCAAATATCCCGAACTATCCCTTTAACTTCGGAAAAAGTGTGTAAACGACCTGCGTAAATGATGAATCACACCTGTGCGTATCTAAGTTCACGTGCACGAGGATAGTAGATTTGCATACTGCACGCCCTAAATGATACCATATAAGGCTGTGCTTCCTCGCTGCTGTGCCAGGAAGTGTTGAGTCATGAGAATACGGGCTCTGAGATTAAAGTTCTGCTTTCAGAGATCCAAAAAGGAAAATCTGTAATTTTTAGCAGTGTCAGCAGTGGACGGGACCTGCTAAAGCGGAGAAATGGGAAGCAATTACGAATGCTGTTAATACCATGTCACCGAACTAAAAAAATAAATGGTTTGATATGAAAATGGCTTAAAAAAACGTCTCGCCCTGGGCAGGCGATCGATGACTGCAACTAAAGCCGTGAAATCAGTTGTTGCCTCATCATGATGGCACTTTGATGGGGTGGTCCATGAGGGTCTTCTGGCACCACACCTTCTGGTCTGTTCAGGTAGTGGGAGACCCTCGTTCATGGCAATATTGCGCAAATCTGGCAAGCCTTATCTGGGCTATTTTGCCCCCCACTGTATCGAGACACACCCACCTGGCCTTCAGCAGTGCGCTCCACAACGGCACGGGTGTTTTGATGCGTATAGTGTCTCGTGCTCCAATTATGATTGGCAGTCCAGCCACGGCATGAAAGTCCCTCTTAATTTGTACTTGTTGGACAGCGGTGTATGGGAATCTGATGTAGGCCTACCATGGGTGATAAACTGATGAGAGCTTTGATGACCAAGGGGAGCGCACGACTCACAGAGGACTGGGACACCCCCGATCTGTCTCCAATCTCCCTCTGAAAGGTTCCAGTGGCCAAAAATCCAAAGATGGTGAGGACCTGGACGTGTGGTGGAATTGGGTTTGATCGGCGTGTTTCTCTCTGGAGTTGTGGCTCTAGCAATTAAGCTGCATATTTGTAGCAGCACAGTCCTTGGCAATCTAAATCGCGATCTCAGCCATTCGTCTGTCTCCACACGCTCAAGTCAGCCGCTGGTTGCGCTTCCCGTTATATACAGATTCAAATTAACCTTCGATTAGTGCATATTTTAAGTAAAACAGAATAATGTCAGCATCATTGTTGGGTATAATGTATATATTTATTTATGTTTTCTTCAAAGTAATTAAATATACAATCCATTAGTCAAGCAAACTTGATTCGAATAACAGCGGACTATTTTACGAAACTCCTACGACAGGTCTGGATCACTCGTAAATTCTGTTCGTACCTGAAAGAAAACGTAAAATACGAAAAGATTGGTGAATGCGCAAATTCTCTTAAATCACTCGTACGGACGATTTAAGAACAAATCTGTGCGTACGAACGGTTCTTGCATGAGGCCCATTGTGTGTATTTATATTTAATCAAAACCACAATCTTTTTTTTCTCCAAAATGTAGCCATAAACAGTTTGGAGGATGGGAACCTTGGTCCCAATCACGATCTCTCCTGCCTTACATCCCAGCCATCTCCAGCTGACACAACTAATGAATGTGTTATTTAATTCAGGACATATATAGCAGCTGGACATACTCAAACTAGCAAAAATGCTGCACCTAGTTCATTTGAAAAAACTGTTTATTTGGATGAAAACCTGAATTCTTAGGCACAGATTGATCAGAAAAACAAATTGAGGTCCAAAATGACTTAGCGGAACCACATTTTTTTTGCTATTTTAAATGTTTAAATATAGAATAGTTAGATCATGAATATGAACTTAAAGTGCAGACACTTGCACTGATTTGACAGTATTCACACCTACAAAATGAAGAAATTACAGATGCTGAACAAGGCAGAACCATATTTTTCAGGGGTTCAAATGTATTTGGACATATTAAGAAAGAGTTTTTAAAAGTTTGTTTTCAGTGGTTTCTTTAAAAGTCTTTATAAACAACAACTTTGTGAAATCTTAAACCCATGTACATCACCAAAATAGATTGCTTTGCCAGAACTTTACTGCAGCCATCTGCAGCTATTGTTTGATGTTGGCTCTTTTTGCCTCAGGTTAGTCTTCGGTGAAATGCAACTCCATTGAGTCGACAAAGTGATTGACTCAGCCACTGCTGTATAACTCCCCACTTTGTTTTTAAAACACATCCGGGTTGTTTTTACTGTGTATTTTTGGTGATTTTCCACGTGTATTTTACAGTGATGTCCAGTTGCTTTGCAACACAAAACACACTTAATCAAGCTGTTTCTGCCACATCAGAGAACCAGTGCATTAGAAACCATACATGCTCATGCCATCACACAAGCGTTTGTCTTACAGATGCTGCTGTATCGCTCAGTTCATTAGCCTTCGCAAACTTTGTCAATATTTGCTGTTCTACCAGTCATTCTGGTTGATTTTAGTTCCATCTGTCTGAAGTCAAATCTCCTGGCCTTTTTGTACTTAAAGCCTTTGAATGCCTTGCACCCTGTGAGGATTCCTTTGTATTTTCCAGTGTATTTTTACTCTTTATTGTTTACATGGTTAAAAATGTGTCTACCTCCTGGAGAGTGTTCTGTTCTTGGCAGGATGTTGCGAAGGACGTTTTCTTTACCATAGAAATAATCTTTAAAGAATTAATCGCAGCAGATATCCAGGCCATTTTTTAGGTTGTTTATCAGACTGCACCAAATTGTTGATGAAGTTTATGCCACTTGAATGTTCCTGCGTTCTCTTTGACAGATTCGATATGTTTTTGCAGACAGGGATGGTCTAATTGGATATGCATGGACCCAAGCTCTGCACGTGACTGTTGGTGCAAAAGATGTATATTTCGATGCCACCAACTGCATCCAGAAGTTGCAGAATCAATTCATTTGAGTGTTCACCAGTGCACAGTCACAAGTGTCACATGATCTCAGTATATACACACCTATTGTGAAAGGCTCCACAACTGAAAGTTAATTGAGCTGAAAATTGTATCTGGGTGAATAATAATGTATCAGTCCCTAAATGGGAAATTATAGGAAATTAGCCTCAGTGTAGCATTTCTTGTGTAGTTGCTGTTGTCAAGGTAAACTCCCAGGTACTGTATCTGTAGTCCTCGACCACCTCCTCTCCCCAGATGGAAGTAGTATTTAGCTTATTCCTGTTCCTAATGAAATCCAGTCATCTTCGTTGTCATGTGAACATTCAAAATGAAGTGATTGCCATGCAATCCAGTTCCCTGCACTCGGCCTTTTGTCCATTACTGATTCATCCCACAACTGCATCGTCATCTGGGTAATTCTGTAAATGGCAGGGCTCTGAGTTGTACTGGAGGTCTGCGGTGCACAGAGTGATGAGAAATGGAGAGAGAACAGTCCTCTGTAGTGCTTCTGTGCTGCTTGCCACCTTCTCAGACTCACAACTCTTCAGTCTCACAAATTGTGGTCTGTTAGTCAGATATTCAATAATCCAGGCAATTTTGGGGGGATCAACTTCTACTTTCAGGAGTTTCTCAAATAACAATGGAGGCTAGATTGTATTAAAAGCACTGGAGATTCAAATGACGTGATCCTCACAGCGCTGCCTCCTTATTTTAAATGAGAGTGGGCTAAGAAGGTAGATGATGGCATCTTCAGCATCTTCAACTCCAGCCTCAGGATGATAAGCAAACTGTAGTGGGTCTTGAAAGGTGTTCACTTGCTTACTTAGCCAAGCCAATAGCAGTCTCTCCAGGACTTTCATCATGTGTAATGTTAGAACAACTGGTCTGTAGTCATTAAGGACAGATAGATATCTTCTAGGTACAGGAACAAGACATGATGTATTTTACATTTCCACACTGGAAGTAAGGCTCCACATCAGATATTGGAGTTTTTTCCAAGTTGTACCCTGTGGAAAGATGTTATTCATGGAAAAGTGGTTATTGCTTTCATAAGAAAACAAAAAAAAGCATGTCTGAGACTTCCCATACATGTGGAAGAGAATACACTTGTGAGATGCCCCTTTTTGGCACATCAATACTCTCGGGCCATTGAGGAAAATGCTATATATGACACAAATCTGGTGATAGCAACACCATGCTGTGACGATGTCTTTCATGAGCAGGACTTGGCAAATCAGCAAGAATTCAAGGAATGATGGATGGTGCTAAATATAGGCAAATTATTGAGAATTGAGACTGTGATGGTGTATTCATCATTTAGATTAAATTAAGCCAACTTCTAAAGTAACACTCAAATGGTTTAAGGGGACACATTTAAATGTTTTGGAATGGCTTAGCCAAAGCTTAGCCCCCAATTTAATCAAGAACCTGTGGTATGATTTAAAGATTACTATAAACCAGCAGAATCATTCCAGTCTCAAAGAGCTGCAGCTGTTTTGCCTTGAGGAACAGGCATAAATCTTTGTGGATGTATGAGTTAACCTTAAAGTATATTCATACACCCCAAGCAACTTGCTTGCAAAAGGGGGCTGTACAAAGTATTGACCTTTTTTGGGGGGGTAAGTTTATGCACTGTCAAGTTTTCTATTTTCAAGTTTTAAAATTTAATCCTTATAGTGGTAGGCATTTGGTGATGATGAAATGATACAAATACTACATACATTCATTAATCTCCAGATTGTGATACTACAAATATTTGAAAAGAAATGAGTATTCAACAAGATACTGTAACTAATAGAAAACATTCCTTCTGAGGAAATGAGGATTCAAACATATCTCAGCCATTTACATGATTCACTTGAATGCCTCTTCTCAACAGCACGATCATGACGCTCTCATTGTGTTGGACATTTTTAGCCGTTTTCCAGCCTGCTACTCTCCCCAAAGCCTGACAGTTATATTTGGTTTTAATTAGTACAGTAAATGAAATTTACTATACATTTGCATGCTATGCTTTCAATGTAAGATTAACTCTCACAGTAACATTTTAAATATGCTTCTTTTATTTAAGTATATCTTTATTTGTCATCAGCAGATGACAAATAAATGCAGAATACAGTCGGAGTAATAACATCTGTGACCTCTTTGAAGAACTTTTAAAGTATAATGTCTGCTGCATGGTTGGATGTAATCTATTAACATATTGTTGTCAACTGAGTTCAGGATGATGAGCTTTTCCAATGAATGTAAAAGAGGAGAATAAATCAGGAAGTTAGCAGCACCATGCAAGCCATGTTCCTACAAAACTTTGCAAGGTTGGAAGGGACCTTTCTGTATTTGTCTCCCATGGGAGAGAATATAAGCTCTTAAGATGCACAGCAAAAGGTGTCTCAAGTCTTGAGTAAATTGAATATTTATACACTGTGGACATTGAAGTTGTATTTCAATATGAGTGGCCTATTTGCCACCGTGTTGAGTGGTTAGAGTTCGCAAATTAATTAAACATTTTTTAAGACAACGCGATTGCAATAATGAACAAATGCATTCTCAAGAGTACAATAATATTTTGAATGTTAATGCAAGTCATTTTAGTCATTCAATTGTATTCAAACCTTCAAATTGTACCTTATGTACAGTATACATTTAGAATATAAGTAGGTTGAGTTAGCAAGTCATTTTGGGTGTTCGTTTATAATTTGTATGCATATATGAAAATATAGAGTTACCTGTTTTAAGAGCTGCTTTGGATGTTATCAGCCCAACATTATCACCGAATATGCCTCCCACAGGTTGCACCTGGAGGTGTCCTTTATCTCCTCAGAGGCTCAGACAGAACAGTACTTCCTGCACACCACAGACTTAAACACTTCAGAAAACCAGTTCTACCAACTTTCAGGTTCTCTCAGTATTGAACACTAGAAAGAGTTGCAAGAGGAACCTTCGTCATGGTGGCATATCATTAACCCAATGAAAGCACTGTCCTCAGCTTTACTAACAATAAAAATATCCCAGCACATTCTCAACATAAAACTCCAAACACTTAATTAATGACCAGAACTAAAACATTTAACAATCCAATGAGCCTTTACATCACTGATTCAACAGCCTTGCTTTTACACCCAACTCGTATTATGCTAATGCTTGGTGGAGGGCCTGCAGCAAAGCGTCACTTTGGATCTGCAGGGTTTCTCAAGTTGGGAAAATTACAATGGTGGGACTCAAGGCCATAGCAACATGATAATGTTGATGAAAGTTTTTGCAAAAAGAATCTTAACACTTGGCGTTTTCTGAACTTTAATCATGTGCTTTTAATATTTACCTTCAAAAAACACTAATCAATAATAACAAGAATGCAACCAGGATCACATAGATAACCTCTTGTGGTTTTGTTAATAAGGGGTTGTAAAATATGCTCTTGGTGTGCTGACTTTTAGCCCAACAAACAGATATTTTCCTAATCCTAACCAGCTCTGTTGCCTAAACATGACCAAACAGCAACTGGAAACAGATGTTGTGCAAAACAAAAGTAAAGTGAAAGTTCAGTTAATTGTCAAATAAAAAGGCAGTTATTTGTAAAGTAAAAGTAAAGTTTTTGGGCTAAACCTCACCCAACAGTAGTGGGAAGGGTAAAATGAAAGTCAAACAGAGCTCAAATAAGAGAACACAACATTTCTGCAGTTCTCACAGCACTATCTCCTGGGAGAAAATCTTATTTAGCTCACCTATGCTTGCTGTCAGCATTTGTAAGCTTACCTTGTCATACACATCCCAGCTTCTACATGGTATAACCACCCATTAGGTTAGGGTTTTTTTTCAAATTTTCCATGTATTTGTTTTGTTTTCTTTTGTCTCAAACATTTGATAACTTGTCATGTTTCACTGATTGTATTAATTAAGGCTTAAAAGTATACATGTAATCACTTTCAGACCATAACCTCTCAGTACAGATACATGTGTGATTGGTTGGGACAAATTCTTACATGGGACTTAATTACAAGCAGGTAGTGTTGTAGTAAGTTACTATTTCTCAACAGCATGTAGAGAGGAGCCCAGCACCTCCCTTAACTCAAATTGCAAAGGGATACATGGAAAACCTGCTCCAGTGTTGAACTTGTGGTTTGATAATTGCCTGGTCTTGATTTCATATTAAAATGAATCATTGATGTAATTCCTTAATAAACCGAGGTATGTTTGGAACTATATTTAGAGTTATTTGTTTTCTTTCACTCTGCTCACAGTTTACAGTTTATTCTGCTGTGGTGTGCTTGACTGCTCTCCAACCATTTATCAAGGTACTGCTTTCCATTATTTGGTGCACTCAGCTGAAACTGAGAAAAGCTTTTGGGGTGGTATGCCTCATTCATCCTCCACTAACTCTCCTTTCTCCTCAACAGAGATGTTCCTCATTTTGCTCTTCTTTTGCCCTGGATTAGTAGTCACTAGATTAATCTGTCAATTATATATGCAACAATATTTTGTAATATTTTGGTTGTCAGAGTTGGAGCTGCATGCCATGTTTTTTTTCATGAGCATCCCATCAAAACGGAACCAAGAGATTTCACGAAAGCAATAGCCTTAAAACACTCAATTTACAGTGATTACCTGCTTTCTTCCTGGTCCCTTTAGGCACAGTCACAAAGAATTCTATCTTTGTCATCTTCACATTTTCTACATATCCACCCAGACCACAAGGTTAGCAAAAATCAATAGCCTCAGTATCATATGCTTTGCTTCTAATATTGTCACAGCTCAGATTCCATCAGGGTATGATCTGAGCTGCATTCAGATAGCAGCAGGAAAAGAGTCGGACTGAGATCAAATGAAATATTTTATTGCCAACGTGCATTCAACGCCCAGCCATTTCGAACATCTGTTTTCATATTTGAGCTCAACACTTGGTGCACATGCCTCCTCCCTGATGCAGAGGAGACACACCTTCATCTACTCTGTGGGCTCGCTCGACATGCGTTTTTGTAGTCCCACTTTAAAATCCAATCATCAAATGTTTGTGTTTACAATGATGCTATCCTCTTTCTGCATTTGCATTTCCACCTAATTTTAGCTGTGCAGGTAAATATTTGATTCATGAGGCAGTGTCACCTGATTCTGTATGAAAGTTAATGCCACCGTAGAGAGATGTGTCAGCAGCATTCTGAATGTGTGAAGCACAGCAAACAACTTGACTAATCTCATGTGTGCTGACATTGTGACTGATGATCAGTGTGCTGGTGGCCCACCTGAGGGCAGACCATAATCTCTCGGCTCAGGGTGATATTGCCAGGTTCAGCTTTTACTGGAGTGGCCTCTTTGCTGTAGGACAAAAAAAAAAAGGAAAAGAAAAAAGGGGGAAAGGCTCTCTTAGATCCATGTGATTGTCACTAGAAAATAAGTAAGAAAAAAAACCATTGTGGAACGGGAGATGACGAACAAGGGATAAAATATAGTTTTATAAGTTAAGCTCGTAAGCTGTATGATGTTGGAAATGTTTTGATTTAAATTAAGGGCACAAAAACAAACCCATTTAACTGATTAATTTAAGAGTGAAAATTGGTTTATTTTCAGCTCAGATTTCATCATCTTATGTTTTAAAGTATGAAGCGCTGCAAGGATGACTGTATTGCAAAGGGGGGGGGGACACTCATGATATTACATATTGATTTTTTCATTCACTGTAACATTTTATGGTATTCACAAATTAAAGGACGATAGTTGTCATGATTTAGAAGCAATGGGCAACCCCCTTTTTTTTTATGTTTGAAGCACTGAGAAACTGACTCAGTCAATGCCCAGAACTTATTTAGCCTTCAGAGCTGAAATGTTTTGCATTTAAGGGGTGGCCTATTACATCCCAGGGGGATGTTGCAAAAGTACAGGTTTATTCCTCATTTCATCGCTGAGTTGTCTTGAATCATCAGTGGAACAGACAGCCTTCATACCTCTGTAACTTTTACTGTTTGCTCCCTTTCATTGGGTTTTCTTTTACAGGAAAACCATGACTCAACACCACTGCACTAACTTGTATCGAGCTTTCTGCTCTTTCATACATACAGCACATTTAGTTATTTGCTTGATGTAAAAGCTACAATGTGGGGATTTTCATTGTATTTAGGGCCTTTTTGTTTGTTGATGTTAAATTGCAACACGTTTTGGATTTCATTTAGTTGTTTTGGTTTGTTGTGTCACTTATTAGCAATTTCTTTTCTTTGTTTTGGATATTTCTATTTTTCTATCACTTGTGAAGCATATTAGATAAGCAACGCTGCCAAATACGCTTGGTTGCCAAATATATTTGGCAGTTGCTGATACAACTCGATGGCCCTTTCCAAGTAAACTGTATCTGTGGGAAGCACAGCTTACATATAAACATAAGTACACATCTAAATGCACATTTACATGCACATTCATACAGCACATATGAGGTACAGGATACTACAAATATCAAAATATACCATGAGAATGTATTTGTCAATAATGGTTTACTGTTGAATTCATCTATTAAGTTTATAAATTTCCCTGAATGAATATTTTTGGTTTATCCTGGTGTTTGTTCCATTAAGTGGGTTGAATTTAACCATGCATTTATTATTTTTCAACTAAGAATAATATTTGGTATTGTCTATTTCTATTTCTTTTCTTTTTTTCTTCACAAATATCAGTTAAATCTTAAGCATCCTTTGCTGTGTCAGTCCTTCTGTCCCATCAGTGTGTGTAGGTGTGTTTGTAGCTCATATTTAGAGACAGCTGACAAGTGAAGCAAAAAACAAAGATGAAATGAGTAAGTAGCCAAGCTCTGCCATCGAGTGTCTTGTTGATGTTGGTGGAGAGTGCAGTCCAACACATTGTTCTGAATTCTTCCGTGAGTGTACAACTGGGTTGAAATCTGGAGACTTCAAAGGCCAAAGTGTACGATTCATATTTTTTTCATACTCATCAAATCATTCAGTGACCCTGCATGTCCTATGGATGGGGGCATCGTCAGCTTGTGAACACAAACACTTCCATCAAGGTTGAAATGTTTCATCAGAGGATAAAAGTGATCACTCAGAAAACTTTGTATTGATTAGTGTTGACCCTTCCCTCTTAGAGGACAAGTGAACACAAACTATGCCAGCAATGTGCCCCTGGATTCAACCACTGTAGAGATGAAGGGCTCAGATTTTCTTTTAATTTGTCACACGTCTGTACGTGGGCAATTGAGCTAATGATGAGTCTCTCAAAAGGGCTCAGCAGTTTGAAATACTGGTTACTAGCTTTTACAGGGAATGGAGCAAACACTGCCATATACTCATACTACTTTTGCTTTTTATTGATGTTTGCTTTTATTGATGTAAGCCCTGCTGGGTCCACAAATTTCCTTCGAGATCAATAAAGTGTCTGTCTGTCTGTCTGTCTGTCTGTCTGTCTGTCTGTCTATCTATCTATCTATCTATCTAAACTTGTTTGCATTGTGGGTTTTAGTCCTTTTACGATAATTTGCCACTTATAAAGTCTTATTCTTAATAACCATAACAGTACAAAAGACCTGAAAACTTCTAAATAAACACAGTCATTTGAGCTATTTTAATTAGCAGGAAAGATCTTGTATTTTTTTGTTTGCTTTTGATTGCTTGTTTGTTGCTTTTTGTTCCATTACAGTTTTTCTCTATTGGTTTGGCTCATTTCTTGAAACAGAAATTACATTATCAAAATAACATGGACAAATCTCCAAACCACCTCGCAATTGTTCACAACAGAATGGCATTTCTCATTGCTTTCATCAAATTGCAATTTTCTTAATACATGTGTCAATTGTTTCAGTGCATCTCTGCAAAAGATTAAGTACAAGTAGCCTACAGTTTGCACAGTTTGCCTACATTTAGCACATTTTCCAAGTGAATAGATTTTGGTGATCTGAACTCATTAGTTGATTCTTGGTCTAATGGTTCTTCTATCCAAAATATGTCAGCATGATTTCATTGTATAAGTCATCACATGCACAATAATCTGTTCAATTGTCAAAATGGGCCAAGAACATGATACCATCAATACCATATAGAATCTCGTGTAACATTTGATAAATTCATGACAGTAATTGACAATCAGGTGAAACTAGAACTTTACTAACGAATGAGTTTCAAGCACCTCAGGTGACCAATCAAATGGTAGGCATAGTTAGTTACCTGACAGATGCTGTCCATGATTGTGAGTGCTGCCAAACATGTAGGCCTATATAAAGAGCTTGACCTGGACCAATTTCTGAACATGGAGGCACCAGGCCAAGCAAATGAACAAGGGCAAGTTCCTGCTCGAGGAAGAGTAAGAAGAAGAAGAAGAGGAGGAGTGAGGATGCGTGGTGCTGGAATAGAGGGAAGAGGCCGAGGAGCACGAAGACACCGTGCTGTCCCAGATGAAATTCGGGCCACAATTATAGATCATGTCATCAACCATCGCCTCACAATGGCGGAGGCAGGTCGCAGAGTGCAGCCTAATGTGCCTCGCTCTACAGTCTCCTCCATCATACAAACCTTTCGCAGGGAAAACAGGTATGTACTTGCTCAATTATGGAATTGTATGATGTACAGGACACTGTTTAGAGTAATATTCCAGGCACTGTGCAGTGATGCATTATAGTTGTGGTTACTGTAAGCACTACAGTACATGTAAAACAACAATACAATTACATTGGTAACCCATTCTGTAAGAAAAACACAAGGCATATGAATACGAATTGTACTGTACAGTACAGTAATAGAGAGTTGTCCTTTGGATTCTATATCTAGGATTGCACGACAACCTCGCATGGGTGGCAGAGGAAAACTTCTCAGTGATCAACAAGAACAAGAGATCTGTAACATGGTGTTGGCAAATAATGCCATCACATTAAGACAGATCCGCACTGCCATTATTGAAGACAATGCCATATTCCACAATATCAACTCCATAAGCATCTCCACAATAGACCGGACATTGAAGAAGCATCACATGACCATGAAACAAATTTACAGGGTACCCTTTGAGAGGAACTCTGATAGAGTGAAAGAGCTACGGTACCAGTATGTAGAAGTAAGTCAGTTAGTGCTTGTCTATCGTCATAACCTTAACTGTAAATACTGTAAGTAGTGGTTCCTAAACTTTTTGGGCTTCTGTTCCCCCTTTACCTGATTTCAGATTTCCAAGTATTTGCTTTACTGTATCTGACATCAACATTTTGGCTAAAAACTGCAGCAGAAAACTACAGTTTACTGTATGATACAATTAGCATTATAATCCTTATATTGAAAGGGGTCAAGGAGCTGCAATTACTGTAATGTCTCCCAAGTACAGTAGCCTACTATAATACATACAACATTTCAGTACAGTAAATCTTCAGTATTTCCCTCTCCTTTCTGTCAAATACCCCCTGCAGTACCTCTGTGTAGGTCTATCCCTAGACACATATAGGATAGTCAAGGCAAGGCAAAATTTATTTACAGTATATAGCACATTTCCTGCTTAGAAGCAGTTCAGTGTGCTTTACAGAGTAAAATAAGTAAATAAAAACTGTGTGTGAAAACAGCTAAAAAGCACATGATGGGTACATGTAATTTTTTTACTCTAACTATTGCAGAGAATAATGGGATTGGAAGCAAATGAGACCCCTCACATCCTCGTGTTTGTAGATGAAGCCGGCTTCAACCTGGCCAAGGGGCGAAGATGTGGCCGCAACATTATTGGCCACCGGGCCACGGTGGATGTTCCAGGCCAGCGAGGGGGCAATATAACTATGTGTGCTGCCATTTCTGAGAATGGTGTGGCCACTCATGTCCCCACTCTTGGCCCATACAACACACAGAAGCTCCTCTTCTTCTTGGACCACCGTTATACTGATTTGGTCCCTGAATATGAGCGAGGTCTTCTTGAGTCTCACCTACCACGCTACGTGATTGTGTGGGACAATGTCAACTTCCATCGTGGTCCACTCATCAGGGCTTGGTTCACTATGCATCCAAGAATGATGATGGAGTTGCTCCCACCTTATTCCCCTTTCCTTAATCCTATTGAGGAGTTTTTATCTGCTTGGAGGTGGAGAGTGTATGAGCATCATGCTCAAGACCAAAGATCACTGCTCCATGCATGTTTAGACATTACAGGAGATCAGTGTAGGGGATGGTTGCGGCATGCACGGCGTTTCTTCCCACGTTGCATTGCAAGGGAAAATATACATTGCGATGTTGATGAGAATCTGTGGCCAGACAGACAGCAACGTCTGGACGGCCAGGAGGGTGAGGACAGTGGTCATGACAGCGACCAGTAAAGTGTTGCTATAGTGTTTTCTGTAAGCTGCAGATTTATTTACAGTACTGTAGGCCACATAATTTAAGCTTGTTTTTTTGTTTGTGTTTATATTACAGTATATGTGTGCTATGTATATTTTTCTTTTCCTTCTACAATACTATACTGTATGGAAGTTACTTACTTCACAGCATTTGTGTGAATAAAAATGGTTGGTATGAGTGTATTGTGTGTGCTTTGAGGCTACTCTTACTGTGAAACTTTTTTCCTTCAGTTTTATACACTATTGTATTCTGTTAGGTAGTCCTATGCCATAGTGACAAAACATCTAAACATTTTGACTTGTAGTGCTCACACAATGCCAAAAGGACAATGCTTTTTGGGGGCATTGACTATTTGAATGAGAAAGAAACTTCATTTTGACACATGGGTGAACTGTTTAGGGGGAGATATGAGCTTTTGCTGGTGAACCATGGTGTTTTGCTGAACCATTCAGTTTAGTTTTGCAAAAAGTACAAAAGAGTCTTGAAAACGTCCGGTCTGTTTCAAGAAATGAGCCTAGGCAATTGAGAAAGATCTTTGCAATTTGGGTGGCACTGACTCTTTACATGGGAAAGAAATCAGGTCTGAAGCATGGGTGAACAGTTTTGGGAGAAATATGAGCTTTTGCAAGTTAGCTATGGTGTTGTGCTGAACTATAAGAGTGTTATGCTAAATGATCTTAGAGTTTTGAGAATGTAATTTCTGTTTCAAGAAATGAGCCAAACCAATAGAGAAAAACTGTAACATGATATTACTGCAGTATCTCTCTTTTCGTACAAGATGTTAACCATGTACTGAGTTGTAATGTTAAGTGGCACATCATAAATTGCCTTAGTTTTGTGGTGGAATTACCTTAGCAGCTTCTTTAAAGGTTAGTGTACAGGGTTGCACAAATCAATGACGTATCTTCTAAACAGCTTGTGACTTCTCTCAGCATTGTTTTGCACCGTGGGAGCAAAGTCAGCCAAACTCTAATCACCATCTAAAGGCAGAAAAAAAAATAAAAAATCACTGCGGGTGAGGCAGGGAACCATATTCATGAACATAATAGGTAACAACCAGTAACCTACTGCTGCAGCCTCATCTGTCCGTATCACACAAACTACAAGAAGAATAAGAACAGCCTTTAATGGCCACATAGGCACAATTAAAAAACATTTCCACAACTTTCTTTTTTTTGGGAGGGTTTAATGTCTGGGCTGCACGGTGGTGTGGTGGTTAGCACCGTCGCCTCACAGTGAGAGGGTTCCAGATTCAACTCCCAGCTGGGGCCTTTCTGTGTGGAGTTTGCATGTACTTCCCGTGTATGCGTACTGGCTTCCTCCCACCATTCAACAAGCATGTTAGGTTAATTGGTGTCTCCAAACGTTCCTGTGAGTGTGTGTCTGGTTGTTCGTCCATCTCTGTGATGGACTGGTGACCTGTCCAGGGTGTACCCCGCCCGATGACTGCTGGGATAGGCTCCAGCCCCCTTGCGACCTGACTGATGGATTAAGTGGGTATAGGAAATGGATGGATGGATGGGTTAATATCTGTGAATATCTGTCTGTAAAGACAGAATATCTCATATCTGTTATTGCTTGTATTTAATCTGTTTTCAAAGCCTTTCCATGAGTAGTGAACAAGACACACTGTAAAGAGGAAAAGATAACTGGAGAGATGACAAGATAGAGAGATGGGTGAACAGGTGAATTAATAGATAAATGATATGAAAATGTCAAGATGGTATTTCTGCTCCTCATTTTATTGCACAACATAAAATTCCAGTCATTGTGGATTTAATTTTGTTACTTTTCAGGATGAAAGTTTTCATTATTGTTTTGAAAAAGCGACTGAGATTATGGTTCTGACCTGGCATTAAACACATAAAGTGCTCTACTCTGGTGGAATGAGTTCCCATCAGCGTTCATAGTCAACCTCTCCTTCACCCCTTGGTGACAATGGACTCCATTAAGACAATCTAGGTCAAGGAAGGTTCACAGACCTTTGGTTGTCCCATCCTTCTCTGCACCCATGTGCAAGCGGGACTAATGAAGCAGACAGTTGCTCCCTTAGTGGAAATATCCCTGCGGTGAACTGTACCCGGGAGAAACCGAGACAATGTCACCTTCAAATTCAGCCACGTGACTGTACAAATGGACACGAAAGCGAACCTGTAAAATCAAAAGAAAACATGTGATCCCATTACTTAGCTTGTGCACAGTGACATTTTTGCAGGCTTATACAGCTTCAAATATGAACTCAGAAGCTTTAATTCAGTTGTTGCTTACTGTCATACTTAAAGGGAGTGGTCTAGTCTGGCTCATATTAAGGGACTTTGTCTAATCACAATTCCCTTCAAAGCAGCATTGGCTTTAGACGTGTTTCTGAAGCTTGGTAGAGCTCAATAAAACACAGGAAGGATAGAAATGCTACTGCTATGTAATTAGGGGACTTTGCTGAGAGGACAAGAACAAATGTGCAATAAGAAGGTAAAATCCAGCAAGGCTGGGTGATTATGCCTCATTTGGATGTCTTCTGCACACTGTTATAGGGGCTGTTTCAGGGCACAGCAGTGGCTCGGATCGAAGGGCCACAGTATCTGGGATTTTGTGTCAATTTACCACCCAGCAGCAGCTCTCCACTCTACAACAGAACATGACTACCTCTAATTAGGCCAAGCTACCAATTAGGGCCCTGAAATAAGGCGACAAGGAAGTGACTCTGGGAAAGTAAAACCTACCATTGTCACCACCATGAAAAGAAACTACAATCCTCTGGTTCCTGCAGCTGCTGAAAGCTGAGGACCACATTCACCAAGCTCCCACTAAACAATTTTTGGCTGGCTGTGATGTAATTTAGATGTAAATGTAACAAAATGCAAATTTTGCCACAGGTGAATTTTGAACTGAGCATCAAATTGATGAAAAGACAAGGCTAATGCACAAATTTGTTCTGTTCTTGTAAAACCCAAATTCCCAAAAGGTTGGGACACAGAGCATCACACAAATAAAATTAGAATGCAACAGTGTGAATATATCATAAACAAATATTGGCAATCATTAATATCCTATTTGCTATAATAGAAAACAAATTAAATGTTGAAAGTGAGCCATACTAGTTTATGGAAGATTTTAGTTAATTTTGAATTAATGTATCAATACATCGAAAAAAAAAAGTTAAATAAAGGGTAAATAAAAGTCTGGAAAAGTAAATGATATTGAAAAAAAGATACAATTGCAAAACATGCTGAAACTAATCGGGTCAATTTACAATGAATCAGTATCATGATTAGGCATAAAAAGAACACCTCAGGGAGGCAGATCACTTTCAGATTCATGTTTCTCATTGCAGAACTGAAGAAATCTGCAGTAACTATTGGCCCTGTCCACACTAACAGACACACATGCAAACCGTGTTTTTGGTCAGAATTTTTAGAAATACTTTCCAAAGTGAATATTTTTTAAAAACTAAATTTTTATTGTGTATGCATGTGTAAACAATAAACTGAGATTGGGGGCAAATGAGCTCTCTTAACGCATGCCCACTGTTGATGTTATGAACATGCAGTGGAAACTATGACAAACATCCACAAATGCAGGTTAATGCTGTGTAATACAAAGAACCCACAGCCATCTTCCCTAGGTCAAAGCTCATTTGAACTGTTGAATGAATTGTTTTGTGGTCAGAAGAATCTAAATTCAAATTTCTTTTTGGAAATCATGGATACCTCGACCTCTGCGCTAAAGAGGTGAGGGACCGTCCAGCTCGTTATCAGCTCTCAGTTCAAAAGACTGCATCTCTGACGGTGTGACGGTGCTTTAGTGACTATGGAGCAGGCAACTTGCACATCTGGAAAGGCATCATCAGTGTTGAAAGGTATATACAGGTTTTAGAGCAACGTATGCTCTCACCCAGACAATTTTCAGGGAAGCTCTTGCATATTTCATCAAGACAATGCTTAACTTCACGCTGCTTTTACTACAATGGCATGGTTTCGTAGTAGAAAAGTCTGGGTGCCGGACTTGCCCGATTGCAGTCCAGACCATCCACCAATGAAAACGGATTTGTGCATCATGAAATTTAAATTACAGCAATAAAGACCCTGAACTGTTAAATCGTTATAATCCTCCATCAGACAAGAATGGGACAATAATCCTCTCCTAAAGGTCCAATAACCGGTCTCCTCAGTTCCCAGATGTTTACAGACTGTTGTTAAAAGAAGAGAGGATGCTACACAGTGACAAACATGGCCCTGTCCCATCTTTTTTCAGACATGTTCTGCCATCAAATTCAAGACGAACAAACATTTGTCATGATAAAGTACAATGCCACTCTTTAACATTTAACATCTTTATTGTGAACAAAATATCGGTTTGTGAGATTTGCAAGCCATTACATGATGTTTTTCTTTAGAAATAACGTAGAGTTCCAACTTTGTTGAAATCAGAGTTGTAAATGTGCTTATTAACAACCGGTCCAGAACAGCTTCGTGTCACGTCCATAACCTCAAACTCTGTTTTATGATACCACAGGCAGCCAGGGTCAGTTCCCCATCACTCAGAATGTGACGGTGGTGGAGGGGGGCACAGCCAACATGACCTGCCGAGTGGATTACAATGATAACACTTCCCTCCAGTGGTCAAACCCTGCACAACAAACTCTGTTCTTCGGGGACAAGAAGGGTAAGTGATATTCCCAGTGATAGTAACCCCAGTGATGAATTGTTAAGATATGATCAAAAATGTCTGAGGCAGTTATATTACATCAGTGTCATTAATTTTTCAAATTGTCAATGTTCAAACTTGTCCCTGCCTTCTTGCCTTCAAGCACACGATTTGACTGAATACACAAAAAAAGACACAAAATACATTTATTACCCGTGATGCAGACTTTTAATGAATGTACCATCCCATTGATGTCTCAGGGCACTAACTAAACAGAAAAAGATTGCTTTTGTGTCGTGCTTTTGTAATCATGCAACACTGACAGTGCTGTTTACAACAGTATAATGCCTGTGGATTGTGAGATGATTGGGCCTAATTAGTATCTTTGCTGCCCTACATTTGCATTACTGTTTCGATGTCATTCTGATATGGAAGTAGACTGTTGCAACTTAGTGAAACAAAGCCCCTAGAATGAATTATTATGTGCTCTCACCAGCCAAATCCAATTTGAAGGTGACAAAAGTCTGGATTTGATAAATTGGAATTTAGTTGAAAGGGAGCATACCAGTGGACTGGTCTTGTAAGGGTCGGGGTGTTCATCCGTCAGTGTTTCTCACAGCATATTACTCATTTCATTTATTCTGTAGCTGCTAATACAATATCATTGGTTCAGTGACTGAGGATGAACTTTCCCTTTGAATAACAATTGATAGGAGAGAGATGCCAAAGTGAACCAGCAGAAAGAGTCACAGTCTGGTTTGAAGAAATACTTTCTCCCTCACAACTGATTGGATTTAGTAATGAGGTCTAAGGTATCTTATCAGATTGAATTACTTCCAAATACAATTAGATGAAAGTTAAGTGAATCTTGAACAGTTAACGCTTGTGTGAATGGTGTAGGTGCAGGAATTCGAGCAGAAATCCCTGAACCAAAACTATTAAAATATAACTACTATTCTTTAGTACATTTTAGTTTAAACTGAAGCAATTATATCTCTTAGATTCTGTCATATTCCATTAAAGTAGCCAATTAACTGTCTTTTTCTCCCCACATTTTTCATTATACAAACCAGTAGTCTGTACCCATTTATAAATATTGGATGCTGCTACTGTGAAAAAGAAAGCACCCCCTCTTTCTATTCTAAACGTTTACTTTAAGTTACGGGACATAATGAAAAAATGGGTCTTTACCAGATTTTGAAATTAACCAAATACAACCTCGGCTTGAACAACAACCATGAAATACAAAAAAAGTGTAAGTATTCACTGAACAAGTGTTAGCCAAACTGAGCCTAAATGTGATTCAGCAGATCATAGAACCACCTTTACTGGAGGTAAGTACAAGTAATGGTTTTCTGTATGACATTATCAGTGCCTGATATCATTGAGGAGTCATTTTGGTCAAGTCTTCTTTACGACAGGTCTTTAGCTCTTTGAAGTTTGCGGGCATTCATTTATGCACAGCTCTCTTAAGGTCCCACCGCAACATTTCAGTCAGTCTGCGGTCTTGACTTTGACTGGACAATTGCTGCACGTTGATTTACACATTGCTGCTGTGCATGGGATTATTGTCCTGTAACATGACTCAGTTTTGGCTGAACTTCAATTGTTGGACAGATGACTTAAAGGGGAACTCCGGGGCATTTGAAGCGCAATCCCATTGCTAGAGGTTGTCAAATACTGACAGTAGGACACAGACTGGTGCAAATCGGCGCTCCCTGTGCGGCGATTGCGCTGTTTGCGCAGCCTGTCATGCTAGCCAAATACGTGGTGGCCAAGGGGCAAGTGCTAAACCTTCCACATAAAACAACAACTTGCACACTGCAGAAACGTCACACCACTTTATAAACCATCCGACAATAAAGTCACAAGCCTTACCATCAAAACCATATGCATGGTTCTCACATTACTGGCATGGGGACGTTACAAAACAACTTTATAAACAGCATGTCACTTACCGGTTGTTGGTATGCGCGCGCATGTGAAAGCCCAAAACAGTCAATGGACGATACTCCCATATCGAAAACAATTATCTTCTCTAGAAAAACTGTGTTCAAGTATTTAAAACATTACAACAATATTACTGGGCATGTATTGTGCCGATTTGCACCAGTCTGTGTCCTACTGTCAGTATTTGACAACCTCTAGCAATGGGATTGCGCTTCAAATGCCCCGGAGTTCCCCTTTAACATTTGACTCAAAAATACTGAGTTAATTAAATAACTAAGTTAGCAGAAAGAGGGTATCTGCTGCAACACTTCAGAGCAAGCCATAATTATTCTGTCTTTTTCTAACTGTACTGTCATCAGCTTGAACATTTAACATAGATATTGAGTCCTGCAGAGACTGGGATGTAGCTCTTGTTTTTTACAAACTATCTTGGCATAAATACATAGTTTCTACTAATTGAATAATAGGAAGTTTTAGTGTAATTACCTAATTTCAAGACCTAATGAGGACCATATTATTTCATATTATCTCCTTAGATGTAAAACATTATAATCAGAAGAAGGTGAGCTTTTTCTTTTCACATGATTGTAAAGAGAGCTTGAAGGGAACGATGGGGAGAATCCTCTCACTGAGCAACAGGTATGACAAAATGAACACTGTCCACTCAGAGGTTGCCTGGGCTAAGTGTGGGGACTCCTCTTTCCATCTTTTCCAGTCTAATGAAAAGGTTTATTGGCACAGCTAATATGATGCCTGTAAGACTATCACACTAGAGGAACAACACAAGCTTGATACATAAGCCAGGGTGGGACACCTGGAAGGAATTCCCTGCAGTGCCAAATCACCAGTTAATTGCTTGGCACAGGGCCGCAGCTTTCCCTCTTCTCCTGTTTTCTGAGCCTTCTTGAAGAGCCAGTGAAAAATCCTGGACTCAACCTTATGCTTACTTTCAGTAAGCACAAACCTGATTTCCACTCCCGATTTTAGCTGTGAATGATCCGGACACTTCCCCAATTAGCATATCAAGACATTGTTTGTACCACTTCTTAATAGGCATGATAGTAAATGGAACAGTAAAGAAGAGGCACAACTGAGTCGCTGAAGAAGAGGAACAAAGAAGATCAGTTTTCTTCAGTGATCTTAGTTTTGTAACCATGAACAGCAAAACAAACTGCTTAATTTAAAAAAGTAACAAGCTGTAAATTCAGAGCAAACATCCCTATAGATAAAAAAAAAAAGGATTGGTTGGATTAGAAACCAGCAGACAAAATGTGCATCAGCTCACAAAACACATGAGGGTGGAGTCCTGTTTTATCTGGAAAGGGATGAAGCACAGCCTGTAGAGTATACAGTCTGTGTGGAAATGATCAGGAGGGAGACAGATGTACAGATGGATCACTGTATTTGTCCTGTTTTCTCAAACATTCCTGTGGAAACGATCTTTAGATATTTGTATTATTTTTAAAGTCTCGAGACAACATGCAGTTGCAGGAGGAAATTTCACTGAGCAGGCTCTGTGAAATTGTCTCTTTTTTGTGTTGTGTTGCATGGGCTGAGGAATGCCTTTGGTGCACCTATTCTCCTTGCAAATGCATCCTACAAGGGAAAAATGCATGTTAACGTGGAGGAGAAGTTGTGCATGTGGTTTCTTGAATGTATGCATTGTTCATGCATCTATTTTTTGCACCTGCTGGATGAATATCCCCTTTTCTCTGTGTTTTTTGTATTAGTCCATCGTCGCCGTTGCCCACCTTTTAGCATACTACAAAAGTCTATATCAGCATGGACATTTGATGCACATGCAAAACTCCCCCAAGAAAATCTCCTCAGAGAAAATAAGTGGAGAATCTCATTGTGCATGTGTAATCCACTGATTCAGCTTTTTGCACCTTATATTTATGATTCTGTATGCTCAGCTAATACAAGTAATGGCTATGTTTCTTCAAATCTGTTTCTTGTTATTACCTCAAGCTTAGTATTAAAAATAAGTGCATATTTCTATGTGTTTCAAGTTTCATATGACATAGGGTAAATTGAGAAAGGTGTATCAAAATTACATGTTAAATTCCTTTGAAACTGACTGGATTCATGCAGCAATGATGAATTGCCTTATTCTCAGAGTTAAAAGTTTTAGATACCCATTTTCTTTATCTCTTTCTTGTTTGTTCTTGCTAGGTAAATATCTTTTTATCTTTTGGCCTTTGTCTTCTGTCGCTGTGGTCCACCTCTCCTCGTACTATAATTGTCATTGGAGCCTATGACAGCATGGGCATGCAAGTCCCCCCTGGTTTCTTTATTCAGCAAATGGTTGCAGGCTCTCATTGTGCATGTCAAATGTAGATTTAGTTTTTTTTACACTTTTTTGTGTGATTCTGTATTCTCAACAAATACAAGTAAGGATTCTGCGAGGCATTTTTTTATATCTACTTTTGCTTATTCCCTCAAGCTTAGTATAAAGATAAAGGCATTTGTCTTGATGTGTATGGAGTTTGATGTAAAATAGGGTAGCTACAGAAAGAGTATTAAAATGACCTTTTAAATTCCTTTGAGTCTGGCTTTCCATATTATATCAATTGAGTTTTACGGCTACTGGGTAAAGTCAGACAAAGTCTGATCTTTAGCCTGTCTATAATTTGTTCCATTTCAGATAAGGGCATTTCTGTCTTTCGAAACAGTTTAACATATGATATATTGCCTCACAGCAAGAGGGTTCCAGGTTTGAATCCCAACTGGGGCCTGTCTTTGCAAAGTTTGCATGTTCTCCCCTTGTATTTCTCCGGGTACTCCGGCTTCCTCCCACCATGCAAAAACATGCATGTTAGGGTAATTGGTGACTCTAAAGTGACCGTAGGACTGAGTGTGGATGGTCTTTGTCTTGTTTGTTTCTATGTTTTTTGCGCGCCTCCACTTCGGGAAGTAGCACTTCCAACTCGCTTTCGGTGTAATTTCTCTTTTTGCCGTCTTACTCATTGTATTTCCTTTATGCTATTTAGGACAGTCTTACTGAGATAATCAGGAGCAGCTGGTCAGCTGATGGCGGCTGAAGCAACACAGCGTGTTGCTCCCGCATTTAGTGCATTTTCTCGCACCTTACCCGAAATACATAAGACTCTTGATGGAAAGCTGATAGTAGAAGATGAACTTCTGAATTTTATTGTTGTGAAAATGAGGACTTTGAGCCAAGATGAAATCGTCACATTGGTGACAAATCATTTCACGTCTGAGAGGATTGAATCTTCAAAGAAAGTCCTATTCGAGGTCTGTACCAAGACGACACAGCGGTTGGTCTCGCACAAAGGTGCACAAAAGGACATAAACAATGTTAAATTGTGCTTGAAAGTACTGAATGAATGTGGAGACGATATTCCTAAATTCGTCTCCCACTTCCTGGATGAACTGCCTCCTGTCTCATTCACTAGCATTGATGTGTCAGTGCTGATGGGGAAAATGCAACAAATCAACTGTAGCATTGCTGGTATGCAAAAAGTTATGGAAGCGCAGGTTGACGCCTGCGAAAGTTTGCGCGCAGCTACCGAATCTCTGGATAAACGGATGGTTGCAGTGGAGAGGCCGTGCGGCTTTCTTGGGGACACCGGGCAGTCCAGTGCATCCAATGCAGAGAACCGAAGCCGGCCTCCAACCAGGAATGAAAGTGCTGTTGACCAGACGGACCGTGCACCGTCAAGGCGGACAGTTTCAGAGAAGTACGGCGCTGAAGGAAATTCGGCAATGGATAACCACACTGTTGCGTCTGCGGTGCCCACAGATCATGCACTGGCACTGCCTAACTCACTCCCGTGGAACCGGGTAGTGAGTGAGGGGAAACGGCGGAAAAACGCGACACTGGATAGCAGAAAACTTTCTACGGACTTAACACACCATAAACCCTTACGCAAGAAACCTGGCATCTTTGGTACCGGGACAACGAGTATACAGGCAGTCCAAACGAAGATGGTGAGTGTTTTTGCAACGAGGTTCGATCCTAGCCTTGAAGCTGATACACTCAGTGACTATCTCAAGAGTAAACTTGGGCGAGCAGTAGAGTGTCGGAAGATAGATACATTGCAGGGAAGATTTAGCTCATTTCAAGTCACTGCGGAATGTAAGGAGGTGGCAGAGATGTATGACCCCGAACTTTGGCCCACGGGCTCGTTTGTTCGGCGCTATTACGAGGCGCGTCAACGCAGAGTGCCTGGCGTTTCGGTGCCAGTGACGCTCCCAGTTGGGTCCAACTGTTCTGAGATCAGAGGTGCAGATATGAAGGAGAGGACCGTAATGGATTATCGCAAAACACATGAATGAGGATTGCTTCATACAACTCCCGTGGACTGCGGACTGGGCATAGCGATGATGATAAAGCAAGAAATTTCAATGTCAACCGCTTGTTAGGTATGTGTGACATTCTCTGTCTTCAAGAGACTTGGCTCCCCAAACAAGACCTGGGCAGACTGAATGCTCTGCACAAAGACTTCCACGGAGCTGGTGAGTCCACCACTGACCTCAGCACAAGGATTGTGCGTGGTAGAATACCGGGGGGCGTTGCAATATTGTGGAACAAAAAGTATGACCCTATTGACCCATCCCACGTGACGTCACAACAAAAGCGTCAGCCATTTTGGACGTGAAAACAAGTAGTCTACCACAGCCAACAACGGAGGAGCGAGGAACATTCAAAGGAAAATATCGATTAGATCAGTAAGGTTTACATCATGCCGGCATATTGTTGCGCGCCTGGGTGTACCAACAGTCAGCAGACGAGGAAAGATTTGTCTTTTTACCGGATCCCCACTGATCTTGAGCGACGGAGAAGATGAGTCGCGGCGATCAATAGGAAAGACTGGCAACCTTCAGTATACCAGCGGTTGTGTAGTGACCACTTTGTTGGAGGTAAGTGTCGAATAAAGATATATAACATATACATATACATGCAAAATAAAGATAAAGCCTGAGAGGGATTTTCCACGGCACACCAGATGATCTCTCATGGCACACTAGTGTTCCCCCGTGCCATTTCAGGGTTGCCTTTCTACTAGATAAAACATAACACAGCGCCTTTAGTAAAGCACTATGACTTGGTCATTGCAATTCTCGTAATAGCAAGATTATAACACCGTGTCAACGGGTTTACATGTCGTTTATCCTGGTGAACAACGTTAAATGAAAAATGTAAACAAACCTTAGCTGTAAAAAGATGCCGCCCACCGGCTCCAGGGACGATCCACTGGTAAAAGGCAGGTCACATACAGTCCCCTCCAAAAGTATTGGAACAGCAAGGCAAATTCCCTTGTTTTTGTTGTTCACTGAAGACATTTGGGTTTAAGATTAAATGATGAGTATGAGACAAGAGTTCAGAATGTCAGCTTTTATTTCCTGGTATTTACATCTAGATGCGTTAAACAACTTAGGATATATCACCATTTGTATTACACCACAGCATTTTTAGGTGAGCAAAAGTAAAGGAACAAATAATCTTTAAGTAAATAACATTTAATATTTGGTGGCATAACCCTTGATTGCAATAACTGCCTCAAGCCTGCGACCCATCGACATCACCAAACTGTTGCATTCTTCCTTTGTGATGCTATTCCAGGCTTTTACCGTAGCTTCTTTCAGTTCTTGTTTGTTTCGGGGGGTTTCCCCCTTCAGTTTCCTCTTCAGGAGGTGAAATGCATGTTCTATCGGGTTAAGGTCAGGTGATTGACTTGGCCAGTCTAAAACCTTTCAGTTTTTCCCCCTGATGAAGTCCTTTGTTTTATTGGCAGTGTGCTTTGGGTCATTGTCCTACTGCATGATAAAATTCCTCCTGATTAGTTTGGATGCATTTCTCCATAAATTGGCAGACAAAATGTTTCTGTACACTTCGGAATTCATTCTGCTGCTACCATCATCAGTTACATCATCAATAAATATTAATGAGCCTGTTCCAGAACCGGCCATGCATGCCCAAGCCATGACATTACCTCCACCATGCTTCAGGATCATAAGCAGTTCCTTTCTTTCTCCACACTTTGGCCTTTCCATCACTTTGGTAAAGATCAATCTTGGTCTCATCAGTCCATAAGATTGTGTTCCAGAACTTTTGCGGCTCATCTCTGTACTTCTTTGAAAATTTCAATCTGGCCTTCCGATTCTTACTGCTGATGAGTGGTGTGCATCTTGTGGTATGGCCTCTATATTTCTGCTCTCGGAGTCTTCTTCGAACAGTGGATTGTGATACCTTCACCCCTGCACTGTGGAGGTCGTTGGTGATGTCACTTACTGATGTTTTGGGGTTTTTCTTTACAGCTCTCACAATATTTCTGTCATCAACTACTGTTGTTTTCCTTTGCCAACCTGTTCGACGTCTGTTGCTCAATACACCAGTAGTTTCTTTCTTTTTCAGGACATTCCAAATTGTTGTGCTTGCTCTGCCCAATGTTTGTCCAATGGCTCTGATTGATTTTCCTTCTTTTCTCAGCTTCAAAATGGCTTGCTTTTCTCCCATAGACAGCTCTCTGGTCTTCATGTTGGTTTATCCTCTTTAACAAGAAATTCAGTCTTTATAGGTTTAAACATGCAGAGCTATTTAATGTTTGAATAATCAACCTTAAAGGCAACACCAGGTCAACAAGAAACACCTGTCAGTCACATGTTCCAATAGTTTTGCTCACTTGAAAAATGTGTGGGTTCAAACAAAGGGTGGTATGTCCTGAGTTGTTTAACGCATCTAGATGTAAATACCAGGAAATAAAAGCTGACATTCTGAACTCTTGTCTCATACTCATCTTTTGATCTTAAACCCAAATGTCTTCAGTGAACAACAAAAACAAGGGAATTTGCCTTGCTGTTCCAATACTTTTGGAGGGGACTGTACCTCTCCCTCTGCTGGCCCACTAAATGCCCGACCTCGCTGGATAGTGGAGTTTTTTTCTGCATCTTGTTCTTTCTTCTTTTATTCAATTTTCAGTCTGTCTGTATCGTTACTGTTACTATCGTTACTCGCAAATCGTTGTCTTCTATACGTCCAAAATGGCGGTTGCTTTACGAAAGTCACGTGACTGGGAAGGGTCAATAGTGTCTGTTACGAGACTGAATGTGGACTGGGCCATCGGCCTTGATATTAATGTCGATAATAAAAGAATGATCATCATAAACATTTACATGCCCTATGAATCTATCCAGTCAGAGGATGAATTTTTAAGCAGACTAGCCTTTTTACAGTCATTTATTGAAGATTGTGATTCTACATGTGTATACATTATTGGTGATTTTAATGCTGACTTATCTGATAGCAAGGCCTTATTTACCAGAGATTTGACTGAGTTTTGTCATGATAATAATTTGTTTTTAACTAGCCGGCTCTTGCTGCCTGACAGTAGTTTTACTTATGTGAGTGATGCTTGGCAAAGTACCTCCTGGCTTGATCATTTGGTGTGCACAGCAGATGCTCATTCCTCAGTGGTTAATATGGAGATTAAGTATGACTTGGCCATTTCTGATCATATGCCTATATCTATGACACTGAATGTTGAAAATGTTCCTGCTTTGGTTCCACACAATGATGCAAGTGATGCTAGAAAATTAGACTGGTTAAAGGTATCTGAGGAAGAATTGTACAAATACTTCTCCTCTACTGACAAGCTATTGGGTCTAATTGATTTACCTAAAAATTCATTGCTGTGCCATGACATGAATTGTAAGAATGCTGACCATGGGCGTGAATTATGCTCTTTGTATGATGGCATTGTCAGCAGTCTTACTGCAGCTAGCACCCCAATAACTACAAAGAGAGGTAAAATACATAGTAATGCCAAACCTGGATGGAATGAACATGTTAGGGATCTACATACTGTAGCCAGAGAGGCTTTTAAACTTTGGTGTGATGCAGGTAGGCCACGACAAGGTCCCCTGTTTCAAAGTAAAAAGGCCACAAACGCTAAATTAAAATATACTCTTCGTTTTATCAAGAGGAATGAAAGCACCATGAGAGCTGATGCACTTGCTAATAGGCTACAGAATAATGATTATTATGACTTTTGGAAAGAGGTTAAAGCATTGAACAACTGCAAAACCTCTCTCCCCTCTGATATAGAAGGGGTGTCAGGTACTGACAATATTGTTGAGAAATGGCGTAAGCATTACCAAGAACTGTTTAATTGCATTAGGAATGATCCCTTTGAAGTAAATAGCATTGATTCAACTGAAAACTTTGTAATTAGACCTGAAGAAATTCTTGAAGCAATATCAGCACTAGATAATAATAAGGCGTGTGGCATGGATCAAATCTGTGCTGAGCACCTTAAGTATGGCAGCAAGAAACTCTGTCCTCTTTTAGCAATGTGTTTTACTGGGCTCCTTATCCATGGAGTGCTACCTGAGTCACTTTTGTCTATATTGCTTGTTCCAGTTCTTAAGGACAAAGCAGGGAAACTGAATAGTATAGACAACTACAGACCAATAGCACTGTCTAGTATTCCCTCCAAGGTTCTAGAACGGGTCCTCATTACAAGGCTTGATGTTTTTCTAGTAACAGCAGATAATCAGTTTGGTTTTAAAAAGAAACATGGCACCGATATGTGCGTATTTGCTTTAAAGGAAATGGTTTCCAAATATGTGAACCAGAACTCTACTGTTTTTATGTGTTTTCTTGATGCCTCTAAGGCTTTTGACAGAATCAATCATAGTAAGTTATTTATGAAATTACAGCAGAGAGTGCTTAAGGTCATCATTAGGATCCTAGTGTACTGGTACAGCCACCAGACAATGCGTGTAAAATGGGGGTGTGGAATATCCTCCCCATTCCACGTATCAAATGGTGTCCGCCAAGGTGGGCTTCTATCTCCTGCACTATTTAATGTGTATATGAATGACTTATCAGTCCAGCTGAGTTTGTGTTCTACAGGCTGTCTAATTGGTAGCTCTGTGATTAACCATCTCATGTATGCAGATGACCTGGCCATTGTGAGCCCATGTAGTGCTGGTTTACAACAACTTCTTAAGGTATGCACTCAATCTGGTCTTTTGTATGACATTAAATTCAATGCAAAGAAGAGCAATGTCATGATAGTGAGGAGTAAAGAGGATAAGAAGATGACATTCCCTGTTTTCCATCTGTGTGATAGTCCACTTATGGTGTGCAAGGAAGTTAAGTACCTTGGTCATATAATTTCAGATGATCTCTGTGATGATCGTGATATATACCGTCAACGACGTAAATTGTATGCCCAGGCTAATATGCTACTTCGCAAGTTTAGTATGTGTTCTTTTAATGTCAAATCCTCTCTGTTCAGGGCCTTCTGTACACCCATGTATACTGCCCACTTGTGGTGGAAATATAAGAAAAACAGCTACCAGAAGCTCACAGTTGCATATAATGACACTATGAGACTACTGATGCAGTTACCTAGATGGTCCAGTGCCAGCTACCTGTTTGCACACTCCAATGTCCCTGGATGTGATGCAGTCCTGAGAAATGCAATGTATAAATTTATGTGCCGACTGGATTGCTCTCAAAGTAGTATAATTGAATCTTTAGTAAATCCAACTAAGAGCTCTGTGAGGTTCTCTTCTAAGCTTAGGCGACACTGGAGAGAGTGCTTATATGCCTGATGGCTGTGTACTTGTCTTGTCTTTTATTTTACAATTTATTATTATTATTATTATTTTATTATTATTATTATTATTTTTTTTTTTACTATGTATTTATATTGTGATATGGACCATGCACTTGTGTCTGATATAAATAAAGAATTGAATTGAATATGTGGCCCTGTGATGGACCAGCGACCTGTCCAGGGTGAACCCTGCCTCTCGCCCAATGACAGCTGGGAAAGGCTCCAGCCCCCCTGCAACCCTAAGTTGTATTAAGCAGAAAATGGATGGATATATATATGTATATATATATATATATATATATATATATATATATATATATATAATTGCTCTTTTCCTTCCGCAAAAGTTGTGTGAGATAACGTCACTGTCTTCAAAGCAAACCTTTATGTACATGTATGAAATCAAAACATGTGCAGCATAATGCACATTGCATATATTACAGTGCTATGTATTGCATGATAGCAGAGAACACTGAGATATCAACATTTTTAACTTTCATGTTAGTCTGATTTGGAACTGAGGTGCCTTTATCTGTGATTTGACAAAGATGATAAAGATTCTAACTTTTGTTTTAACTTCTCATAAATAACATAATGTGGATGGAAATTGTGCTGTTGTAATGTTATGTATTTTCAATAAGTCAGTCTAGAGTTGATAAATGTGTTTCTCATCTCATCTCCTCTGATTTACAGCCTACACAGAGCAGAGGGAGAAATGATCGTGATTATATATCAATGTATTGTTTAAACCTGCATGTCGGCAACTTCAGCTACAGAGCCAAGCAAGGCAAACAGAAGAAGAGGGCTAATCAGTTATTCCTTAGTAATAGCAACAATGAAGCTAACTCTGCATCTTTCTGTCATCTGTTTTTTTTTTTCCAAACTCTCTCCAGCAGTAAAATCCAAATTTATGTTTATTTCTATTCCATATCCTGCCCGTTCACCTTATCTCTTCTTCCTCACTCCCTCCTGTGCCGCTGTCTCGGCTCTTGTTGTTGCATCTCCCACAAGTTTTTTTTTGCTTTTATTTGTTTACTTTTTAAGTTTGACAATGTCTAATAACAGCCATGTGTTTTTCCACTCTACAACTTATTTTGTAATGGCGACAGTTTGTTTTTAGAATTTATTAATTTTTCTTTTATCTAGTTGTTGGTGAATGATGTGTTATCATAAAGGAAAGTAGTGCTGTGCCGGGCAGAACACCAAAGTTCTGGAGTACAATATTTTATTTTTAGTTTCAGGCTGGGGAATGTGCATGAAATGAGTCAGAGACATATCATTTTAGGGTTCAAAGCTTTACTAGCGTTACTTAAACATATCTGAAAGAATGTAGTGGTAATAATAACTACTTCCGACCTTTTCAGCTTGGTAGTTCCTATATGAGGATCAAGTTGTAATTGTTGGTATTCCAAAATTTACTGAGTGAGGCATAGTAAGTGATGCTTTGATTAACACTGCTGCCACAGTTTTGTTCTTGTTTTTTTCTTTTTTTCTAATCAAATTTAAAAATTCAACCCATTGAATTTAATAGGTTATGATAGGGACAGCAGTTTCTGATGTCAACGTTGTGGCCATTCACCCAAAAACTGATGCCAGTGTGCTCCCTGTTGCTTTGTCATAACAATGTCCCAATGTTTGCATTGCTTGACCGTATTGACATGGATCAGTTAGGATATTTTAAGAAATTAATCATAGTATTAAAAACTCTATCCTCTGATGATCAGACTTTTCCAATGAACCCTTTCTTGATTCAGTTGCAACATGCAACAGAAGGTGTATCATTAGTTTAATTCACCTCATGGGGTTATAATCGTCAGGTACAACATACTTGTGCAGTGGTGTTTCTTGAAAGTGGTGACCTTCTAAATTAGTCAGCTCAGTAATGTCATGTGTCATGACAAACCTGCAGTGAATAATGGAGCAAATTTGAGCAGGTGACAACTATAGTATAATGTATTATGTAAACAATATCTAACGCCATCCCAAAGGAGCTCAGTTAACTTTATGGATATCCAGAAGAATATTAATCTTGCTGGCCTGCCACATCTGATCCATATGGGTTGGTCTCTCAGGATGTTTGTGCAAAGCTGAACACAGCCCTCTTCTTATATCATGCCAGCTGGCTCACTGGCATGCTCCCCCTCATTCAACATGTATATCTGAGTCTTGGCTGATTGTTGCCACCTTAGACACTTCAGACTACCCTACAGCAGATATCAGATTCCTACAGACTACTGCCACAGACCTGAGAAAACACAGATAGATTGCCTTAATAGCCAGGCCAACGCTTCCCTCATACATTAGACCAATTAGTGAACACTGCTAGGGACGGAAACTCTGGTGGGCTGCCATGATGAAAACATTGATTTAGACCATATGTCTTTTGTAGAATTATCCCTTTTATATGTTGCCGCTGTTATGAATTATTATTACTGAGCAGGACAAATGAGAACAGAGCTGTCCTTTGCTGTCTTCATTATGATTTATTTCACTTTTGGCTTCTGTGGGAAAAGAATAAAATGTAAGTAGTGAGGCTGTAGAAAATGGTAATGACATTCATGGAGGCATACAGAATCTTTTATCAGATATGGTGAATATGAATAATGAAATTAATGGAAAGCTACTGCAGGTTGCTTGTCAGAGGCAGACAACTAATTTGATCTACAGCATGTGCAGCAATATGAAGATGTATACAGCATAAATATGATGTTCCATATTTTATATCACTTCTCTCCATTTCTGCCCCATCTTTCAGAAGTTCATGGTTCATCATTCATGACATTTAATTGGGGCATTCAGTCTAAATCATAAAGGTCACACAGCAAAATTGATCTTAATTGGGTTGTCGTAATCAAAATGCTGTTATGTGCTAAATGAATGCTCTAATGATAGCATTAAAACATTCATTAGCTTGAGAGAATGAAAGATAATTAGCAAGGATGTAATTACTGGAGTGAGCACCAATGAAAGCACATTTAAACCTCCATTCTAGTAAATACACTATGTTTAAAGGTTGTTGAAAGCATGTGAAGATATATATGTTATTGTTGTTATTATTATTATTATTATTATTATTGATGAATGAATCTCTCAGATTATGCTTTTTCTCAATTTCTTCAAATGTCTTGAAAAGACTTTTCACAGGTGACAAGTAATGAGTTTATTCTTTTAAATGGTGTTTACTTTCCAGTAAATGTTTTTGCTGGCAAAAAAAAAATGTAGAAAGAGTCTTAAGGCCACAGATAATGTCTTTCCTCTGGGACTAATGGGCTTTTAAGTGTAATGCCTTACTTCCACTGAAATGTGAATCTACCATTATGGCACTATACACTCTGCTATTATTGCTAATGTGAAGAGGTACTCCAGAATCTACTTCACTAAGCTCTATGCCACACTGCACTCTCATGTATTATTTATATTATCCCTTTGTAATAGTCATACTCAACATAGAATATGTTGCATTTAAATTCCTTGAGACTGAGGACCACCTCCATCATGTTTGGTATCTTTGCAGCGATGTTATTGGTATGTCTTCAAAGAACCCTACTGGTAAGACTGCATACTCATCAAACAAACAAACAAAAAAATAAATAAATCAACAAAGTGTACAATAAAGCTTGGACTGAGAAATGAATGAACAAAAATATATTTAGTCTCATTATTCACTGCTTGAAGTAAGTTTGTAACAACCTCAGAGATTTCCTTCTTTCCTTCTCTGCTTCAAGCGCAAAAAATTAGTCCAATTTGAGTTGCACCTGCTCTGTAGGATCTCTGAGATGCGGGCAGTGACAATGGTCCTCTGGAACAAGCCTTTTTCCTTCTCTTAATTGCAGCCACATGTGTGGTTGGAAAAAGCCCCCTGTCTGCACCACTATAGACCTGAAGCACATCCAAAATCGCCCACACTGAGCGAGCACAGCCAGCAGCAAACAACCTCTAATTGCAAAGAGTGGAGCCCCTGGCTGGAGAGCAGGCAGGGGGTGCGTGCCAGGATTCTGTGTTCTAACTGAAGGACAGCTAATGCTTTCACATTTCAGGACTAGCTCAAAGTGGTTATAGGCCGTGCAAAAATTGCCAAATGGGAACACTGCAGAAGTAACATATTTTGGCTTAGCTCGAAAGCCACCAGCTTGTTTCCAAGACTAATGGATCGATGGGAAATGTCCTTTTCTATCTGGACCATCAGGATACACTTCATCATTTTGGATTAGAAACATTTGTTAACATCTGTCTGCTGCAGTGGAGTGAAAAAGTGAATGTCATGTGATAATTGCATCTCTAGATTCTCTGCTTCCAGTTATTTGAGGACAGATCTGAGCAGACTGTTAACGCTTCTCATAAGTGTTAAGATCATACGCCTTGTCAAGTAAATATTTTTGATAATAGTTTCAAACTCTTTTTGGACCTACTACATTCAGATGATTCAAAATTGTCATTCATGGAAAAAACTTAGTCTGACACACTAGATCTTCCACTTACAGGTTTGACAGTGCAAAGGTATTTAAATGAAATGAGGCTCACATTACTTTGCATCGAAGGACCACAGCAACAGTATCCTTTGCCATGAGGGAGAACTAGATTGTCAGTTTTACTGATTTGAGACAGCCTTGGAAAGGCTTCCATCACAAGAAATGTACTGCTCCAGTGTCATTAAGCTGCCATGCTGCAAGGCTGTAGCATACACAAGGTCAAGGTGCAGATTTATGTTTTCACCCAAGCAGAATGAACAGTGCCAGAGCTATTTAGGGTTTGAGGGAAATTAACCTTTTCATCACATTGATTTTCTAAAGCTCCTGGAAAAAAGCATTGTCAGGCATGGCATTTAGGTCTGATTGTGACAGATGTTGCCACAGTCTAGGCCTCTTGCCTGGACTGGATTCTGGCAGTATGGTTTCCAGGCCATGTGATGTCCGAGTAATAGATAACACTTGTCTTTGGGTTATTTAAACCTTTGTATATCTCATTCCATCAATATGTCATTGACCCATTGGCTCTGTAATGCCATTGGCTGTCTAACAAAACCACATCTGTCAAGACCATGTTTTGTCCATCTGTAGGTTGTTTATCTGCCTCTCCTTGGGTTCAGTCCATCAAAATCAGTATTTCAGCTTCTGACATTTAGATATACTTCTATTTTGAATAGTAATGTGCTGTTCAGGACTTATTGTAAATGAGCTGAATACCTAGTACTTTAAATGTCACTTGAAATGATCAGTGGTCTGTATTGTATTGGGTCAGTGTTTGATATTTAAAATGGTACCCTACATCTATTGAGCAGCAGATATTGTTAAAAGGCCTTTTTAAAGTTGGTAATTTCAGAGTCTTGAGGTTATTCTCAATGGATTCCAATGCCAGTAAATTCTACCAAAGAAATGTATGCAAAGTCAAAAGAATTCCTACAAACATTCCTATAATAATCCGGCAAACTCAGTCAGTGTTGCAAAACAACTGTATTTCTGTTTAAATACACCTAGAAATGCCCCTGTGGAGCTCCAAAATTGGTAATGGTGAAACATAAAAGCTGCAGATGAAGTTATCAAAAATTATTCCTGTGTTGATAATAACAACGAGACGATGCGGTTCCGTTATACTGTAGTAGCTAGAGAAGTTTCAGTGGAATTTCAATCTTTCTTTACAACACTAAATTAATTGTAACACATCATTTCAGGCTGATTGTAGCTACTGAAACAGACTGGAAATAATTTATTCTTCATACAAGCAGATTTTAGGCAGATTGTCACTTTAATGAAAGGACAGCAGCTTTTCATCAACTAATCTCTTTTACCAAAAGGAGACTAAACATGATCAGCATCTCAAAGGTGTTTGTGCTTTGAGGAATAGGGCGTTAAGAGGAAGAAAAAAAATGGTCTGTTGACAGACAAATGGTCCAAAGACAGGACTTTCCTCTATGCATTGCAGAGATAGAGGGATATAGGTCACGGAATCATAGTTTGTCATCTTGTTCACGGCTTTGATCCTCCCAGCCCGTACTTCCGTATCTTTTTGAATTCCTGTGCGATGTTTGCTTAGACCCCATCACCTCTCCAATGCATCCATCCACCAAAGGCTTTGCTGTTTTCTGCTGGAGCCTCTGGGCATTTTCAAGCTCTGTAGTGAGGATGCTTAACTACAAAGAACATCAGACAGCTTTGTTTCAGGATGCTGTTTGCTACAGTAAGACTATCAAATGTTTGTATTAAGCCCCGTAGCACATAATAAGCTGACTGCCTGGTGGCGCTGCTTGTTATTAAATTTGAATTCTGGCTTGAAGATTGTTTTTATTTGCACTACTCTTTATTCTTCAAGAACAAAAATGTCTTTAATAAGAAACTTCCTATGAGTATCAGTCTTCGTTTACCCCCCTCCTTTTTTTAGCAAGTGTTTGATTATGTGATAATGATCATCAAATGACTCGGTGTAATTGAAGATGAGGAGCAGCATTGCTGATAATCACCTATGTCTGTGTTAAACCTAATAACAATTTAAGCCAATCTGATTTAATTGTGTATCACATGTCTGCTGTGTATGGTTATCACTAAAATCAAATGCCGGTCTTCATCTGATATGACACCACTTTACACTGACCACAAAGATTAAGTCCTAATCAGCACCCCTTTCTGTTGCATTTCAACAGATTTTCCCTGTGTAGTACTCTTACTCGTACTCAATAGAGTTTAAATGACCTCAGATGAGAGAAGGTCCCGGGAGAGAGCTGGCCAGACCTAAAGGGACTGAGGATTAAGAATGTGTTATTTACTCAATGAAGAACACTTTCCTTCCTGCCCTCTGTGGCTGGTTGCTTGTACTCGTAGAAGCAGGTGATTCTGAATCTAGTTATTCATTTGTATGTAGGTGTAGCTGCTATTTTCAATTATTAATGTTGTTTTCTTTTTATACTCAGTCTTCATACTCAGCGTTATTTGGTTGGATTAATACACAGAAAGTCTCAATGTTGAATATTAAACAATTGCATAAAAAACTACAAGAAGATAATCATGTTTCTACTGTATTGATATTCTACTTCCAGTTATGGATCTCATCTTGACTACATTAACTTCTCTTTTAAACAACTGTGATTGTCCTGTTATGATTTGACCGTAAACATAATACATATTTAATACACAGTAATGAATTATTGCTCAGGCTATATCTGCACTATAGCCTATGAGTTCTTTTGAAATGAATGAGTCTTTCTTACTCGAACTGTTGGCTGTGGGGTATAACTGTGAGTAAAAAAATGTCACCAGCACAGCTTGTTGCTAAGTGCGTTAAAGTTTAAACCAATGACTAGAAAGTAAGTGATTACCAAAATAAATACAGTAATCTAGCGCTGTAAGTTTACTCCTGCTGCTACGCCTCAGTGCATCTCACTGATGCCTTCTGTACTCGCACTGACTGTGAAGGAGACCATCAGCCAAAAATGCAAATATATCTAGAACGTTTCAAACCACTTGCTACAGTATGGGTTTGCAGCATTTGATAGATTTTGTATTTGAAATAATTGAAAGTACAGCATATTCAGCTGGGAAAGGTTGCCTGAATCGCACATGGTATCTCTACATGTTAGCTGCCATTACAGTTTTTATTGTAATTTTGCTCATTAGTGAGCTCTGTCTTTTTTCTATTCTCTCTGCTGTGCTGTCATTCCTTATAGCTCTGAGAGACCACAGAATTGAGCTGGTGCGAGCCTCATCACTGGAGCTCACTATCAGAATCAGCGATGTCAGCCTCTCAGACGAGGGCCTGTACACATGCTCGCTCTTCACCATGCCTGTCAAGACCACCAAGGCCTTCCTCACTGTTCTAGGTGAGCGTGTCAGTGTTGGATCATATATCTCTGTCCTTGTTCCTGTTACTTTCTAGTTAATTCCTTACATTCTGACAGCATAAATACTGCACATTTACAAGTTAAGCTATTAAGAAAAGTTGTGTCGAGTTTTAAAACTGTCTACAAGTGCATGGTAGCACATAACAGTTGCAGGCAAGCAGGGCCTCTGCATCTTGTAATTGGAATACCAAAAACAATGAGAAAAATCAAAGGAAACAATGTCATCTTCAACATTTATTTAGGATAACACCCGTTTCAAATGTTGCAGTCAAACAGGAATAAAACAGCCATGCCATGAAGTCTAGCTGAAGTCTTAGCCATAATCCTCTCTAAGAAATGTACTCATTGATAAACTTTTTGGAAAAAACTTTTTGGAAAAAATACAAAGTCAGTGATGAATAGGAATTAGTCAGAAAAAGATATGAATGTAAATTTCTGTCGATTAGTAGTTTTTTTTAGCTGTCAGAGGAAAACGACCCATATCAATCTGTGGCTTATCACTAAATGTGTATCCAGTATGTTATTCGTGTTCATATCTTCCCGAAATACAGGAGTTCCAGGACGTCCAGAGATCACAGGATTTACCAAGCCGGCCATGGAGGGGGAAGAAATCACGCTGACATGCACCACATCAGGTAGCAAACCTGCTGCCAACATCAGGTGGTTCCGAAATGAGAAGGAGGTCCAAGGTAAGCGGGGGAGACATCTTTATTGTGAAGTTATTCAGCTGATCCATTGCTTTGTGCTCATATTCATGTATTGTTCCACAGTCTGCTTAAAAAGCTCTCTAACCTTGTTGGACTGATCACATTAAGCAATAACTTTCAGGAACGCCTCATCGATTTTAATTCTAAAGTTAGCCTAAGTGTAGATAATCACTGCTGGTGGTGCTGTGATAAACATTAGACATGGGAGTTAGAGGTTCCTCCTTTTCTTTCCAGTAAAATAATCATTTTTAACACTTCAAATAAAAATTTAAAGAAAATAAACACCAAATGTTTGTTATTTTGTAAACCAAAAGCTGTATGTTGAGCTTATCATGCTGGAGAATTTGTATGTTGGTAATAGTTCATCATAAAGATATGAGCACAAAACATGCAAGCTTGCAAAACATTATAGCAAACAGATGTTCACTCGTCCCAATGAAGCAGGTTCTGTTTGCGGTTTGTGTGACGATGACAGACGTTCCATTCTTTTTTGTGATTTTTTTGGTACCACAATGAATATAAATGTCAAGGAGGATGCAAGAGCCCACACGAATGCTCACTTGAAAAAGCCAAATGACTCGTCCCACCAAAACTGAAAAAAATCTCTGATGGTGCCAATAAACAAGCAACTAAAGTTTTTTTTGTACACAGTTTGCTTCACAAGCTTTCATTTTCTTACCTATTTCCAAACTGTCTGAAGCTGCTAACTTTATACTTCTAAAGCTTTTATCATAATTTTGTTTTTGCTTTTAAAAAAGACCAAAACATTGAAAAATAGCACTGGAATGTTTTCCTCAGCCTGATGACAGCGGTATGCTGCATGGAGCTCTTTAAAGTAATGGAGCCTGCTGTTGAGGCTCCTTGTGACAGTTGCTCTTTATTGAAGATTTGCACCACAGAGCTTTTTCTTGGTGGTTCTGTCTATGTCTGCCCAACATGGCATGATGATTGATGGGAGAGGGACTGGGATATGAAGTTTTCTTGTTGAAATGACATGCACGTAGCTCCCAGAAAGGCCAGTGGAGAGCTGGCAAGCAGCATCACAACCAGACTTGCTGTCCATCTCAAGAGACACCGAGATGATCTCTTTTGTGCTTTTTTAACAACGCATTTTAAGATAAATCTTTGAATCGTAAAACCTGAGCATATATAGACATGTTTCTCTACATTTTTATCTGATGTTGGCATATACACATGTGATGCATGAACACCGAATCTCTAAGAAAGATCAGCAACCCCAAGTCTGCTCCAAACATTTTTTTGTGCTTTTATTAGTTTTACTTAGGTGCAGTGGGTTTTCATTATGCCGCTTGGGCAAACAGACCTTTCCGATGCATCGACAAGTCAAAGAGAGATAAAGAACATTGCAGAGACCGGAGGGCTTGACTTAAAAACTTAATTTACATGTCAAAGTGTCAAGAAGGGGGATGTCAATCTGTGTTCAGGATCCAAGTCTTTTGTAGGTGACTTTTTAAAGCTTTCTTTAGCGAGTATGTGCTGGGAGCAGCATATTATGCCATTGGTTCTTCTGTGGAAGATCATTGCCACCAGTGTGCTGTCAGTCAAATCTATCCCCAATGGGGGAAGCAGTGTATAAAGCTGCAAGACGGTAGCAGGAGTAATCGCAAAAACATGTCATATTTATTTCATGCTCTGATTAATTGTTTTTCAACAATTCATGTTAGAAGCACACGGCATTACAAACCTCCAAATGCAACTGTCATCTTCTGTCAAGTAATTTGTTTTCAGAGTATAGAGACATATGAATTAGTCGTGTAACTGATTGACAGCTATGCTTCAAACTGTAATCTACTAAAGAAAAAATCAAACCACTGTCAAGCTTTCCTCTCACAGAGACATAAAAATACATTTTGCATTTATATTTAGAGGTAGGAAAGATATGAAGACATTTAAATCGAAAAAGTTCAGAACTATGTTATTACTATTTTGGATGATAAATCTGGGTTCCTCTGGTTTGGATCAGTCTCCTTTTTGTAGGAACAAGGAGAGCAAAGCAGAAATGATCCGTTTCCAATGCTTTAATCTTCAGTTAACACAGCCATGTGAATTTTCAACGGTGCATAAATGTATCTTATTTTGAATTGGTCAGCTGTGAAATATTAAGAGGCAAAGACTATTGATAACATTCTCCAATAAGTAAAACAAAAACAATAACCAAACCATTATTATTAATAACCATTATTCTTGCAGTTTCTTGGTATTTATGATATTTATCTATAAAAACATTAATATAAGCATTATTTTATCATTATCTACCATTTCCAATAAGATAACTGTTTTTAAAACTGTACATTTCATCTTTGTAAGTTTAAAAATATATTTATTTTGGCTCGTCATTAGGCAGCTGTATAGCTAAGTGATATTTTCATTACTTTTTTTTAATTCAAGTGGATGACCACAACATGTTTTTTTAACAGGTTCTAATTTTCAAACAGGCAAATTTGGGCCATCTCATCCTCTATTCATATTGCAAGGCAGAACCCATCTTTAGAGCTCCAGGTTGTGTGAACCAATCAGCACCCCATGCTGGCCACTATAGGAGAGTTTCATCAGTACTTTTGGCATCCATAGATATTAGAGTAGATGATTATAGCATTGGTTTTTATCAGAACCGGAGAGTATTATTTTAATAACAAAGCAGTTGCACACCAAAATGAGAAAGAGTAAGTTCGGTTCATAGCAAATAACATTGCAATTTTAAAATACAAGCTCAAAACTTGTATAATTAGAACAAAGTCTGGGCTAAAAACTCTTCATATGCTTATGTCTACCTTTTAAAATCATAACAACTTTCTGCATTACTTCAAACTGTCTTGCATGCTAAAATCTTGTGAAATTATTACATTCAAAGCTCCAAATAAACTGTGACATGCCTAGTCCTTCCTTTGCTAATCGTTACTGTCACACAAGAGAACCAAGTTTCAGTTATTGTCCAACAACTTTTCTACTAACATTCTAAGTTGTTTAGGTTTAGGCATGAAAATATGTGACTAGTTTTAGCCACTGACAAAAAATATGGTTGGGGTTTGAGATAAAAACACATGTTGAGTCGTAGATATTATTAAATACATGTTTACAGGTTGATTTTGCCTCGCTTGAACATACAAAACAACAGGCAAAGAAAAACATTATCGTCTCACAAATTCTGGGCCTTTATTGTGACTTTACAACATTATTGACATGGGAAAAAAGGTACCTTTTATATATCTTCTTGTGATAATAGCCATAGTCATTAGAGGGAGGGCAAATAACCTCCGAGGATAACCGAGGAAAGATGCTTTCATTCTACTCCCAAATGGCTTCAGCAGGAGCTTTATTTTACCAATATAGGGGCACCAACCAAATGTGGCCGAGGCTCGCCAGGGATAGACCATGACAAACAGATGCTTCATCCAGTGACCTGACAGCCATCTTCTGAAAGCACTTGATGTTTTTAAACTTTCCAATGAAGAATTCCCAGATGGTTCTATGAAATAAACCATCTGGCATGTCTGGTTATTATTCTGTAGAAGCTAAGAATATTAAATTAGAATAAAAAGATTAGATTCAATTATTATTAAAATAAATGTCTCGCTACATATTAAATTTTGAATAAAACATTTCATTAAATTAAAAAAAATGTATGTATTTGCTAGCCTACAATCGAAGACCACTGGATGTGAAATTATGGAGTGTCACAGAAAATCAGTGTCACATAATTATACAGAAAAAACACCTGTAAGCATGGATTAAGTCTTAATGCTTTAACATACAGTATAAAGTATTACCATTGGTTCTAACTTAGACCACCTGTTTTATATTCGCCATCTCAACAGGAAGCCAGCACAAATTTACCAGCATAGCATCGACATTATGCTTCTGTGCCTCACTAAAATAATAAACGTGCTCGACTGGTCGTTATGGATTGACAATTTCCAGTGTCAAATTAAAGACTATAACAGCTGCCAAATTAAGGTAAACAGTTTTTCCTGATGAACGGACTCATTCTTAAAGGCATTTTAATGGCTAATGAGGTGAGAAATGAGATCACGGGATGTAAGAAAGAAGAGGAAATGTTTGTTGATTTTTTTTCCATTTTTCTTTTTGGTTCAACTTTTAAAGCTCTAACTACTGACTAACAGGCAGTCAATTGCAATCTGTGGTGAGCAGAGGGTTCTGTTTTGTTTTGTAGAGCCATTGTCTGAAATTATTGTAAGGGGAAATATTACCCATAGATAATGCTTCTGATGCCTTTGTGAAATATGAAATATGCGCTAAATTGATATAGATGTATTTCTTTAGCTTGACACCATAACCTAAGAAACATAAAACAGTAATTCATCTGAGGGGAAGCCAGTGTTTAAGTACTCCATGGTATACCAGTGTGAGTTCTAGTATCTTTGCAATGCCCGGACATCTTAAAAGCAATCAAATCCAGTCCAGCGACTTTGCCGTTTCCTCAAATGATGCAAGTGATATGTGATGTGTGTGGTATTATTGCTATTTCCTGTTACTGTTACTTTACATTTCCAAATGTGTGTATGCTTGTGTCAGCAGAAACTTTAAATCATAAATCAGTTCCTGGGTGGAAAACATTTGCAAATTGAAATTTAATCAGAAATGTCTACAGTCAAATTAACATATATATCAGTTGTAGTTTACAGTACAAGAGAAACAGTTGTGTTAGGGTGGAGAAAAGATTAGTTGGACTCATCTTTGCAGCCTCTTATGGGGAACTTATTGGCTGGAACAACATAGAAACATCTTACATGGCAGCATACACAGAATTCCCAACTACAACAGCTTGTGAGATCCTCTTATACTTCCTGATAACATTTCTGTGTGTACGTGGCCAAAACCCAATCTCTGTCCGGCACCACTGTATCTGAGATTGCCACAACATCTTCCGTTATCACCTTGACAGAGAACATTCTGACCCTAAATAATAGGTGGTGTGAGCAGTGGCAAAGCCCTGCTCCCTCCCACACTTCTAACTTTGATCTCGATGAAGTTGTGTTACTTTACAGAAAATGAAAACGTACACTCTTAGGGTGTCGGAGGATAGACTGCAAAAGTAGTTCTGGAGTTATTGCAGCAATAGTGGTAATAGGGCTCCTAATAGTCTAATAATATAGTAATCTACTTGTACGTGGCAAAATCAAAGATAAATAGTAGGAAGTGACAAATGAAGCAGAACAGCCTAAATAAGAATGATATGGGTGATCTGGTTTTCATTGCAAATAGCTTTTAGAATTTAATACACTAAGATTTTGTGAGCTGTGTGCATCTGTGTGTTTGTGGAGGAGTGGAGTGAGTACATAGGTATATATTGATTGATTCAGGGTCGCATTGGATGGCAGAGAGTCCAAAGGGGAGAGGATGTAATGTGAGCAGGATGTAAAGGGGTTGAGGTGAGAAGGATACCATCTACAAATAAGTCCTTGAGGGGTCATGGTTGGGTAATGTCTTGTTAGGATCCAATAGCCTTGTACTGCCTTTTCTGGAGAAAAGAGGCAATACCAAATTAGGTGCCGACTGGAGGGTGGCAGGAAGATGCAAAGAAAATCCAATTATGAGTTAAGATGCATTTATAGATTTATAGACATCATGAAAGACCAGGGGAAAAAAATGCAAATCAAAATGTGGAGCCGTTAAGGGTGAATATTTTGGTACGATCTAAGAAAAGAATTTAAAAAAGAGGGAGGAAAGGAAAAGCATGACAACAGCCAAGAAAATCCATCCCACTCTGCTGTTTGTTTGAGAAGGATGTTTGAGAGATGGTCCTGAAGGAGCAAACACGCCCAGCCAACCGAGTCAACTCTCACACTGCTCTCCCTTCACTATTCGCCATACTTTGACTTGACTTTCAAAGGCAAAAGATTCTCTTCCTCAAAAGAGTTTCAGAGATTATTGGAAGAGGAATATCTTTAAATAATATTTAATGTTTTTTTTTCCATTTACATTATTTTTACATAAAATGTTTTGCTTCATTTACTAAAAAAAAAAAAAAAAAAATGCCTCACAAAAAATCAAAAGCCAAAACTAGTCCCAAAGAACATTATTAATTCACAAGCATGTTTCACCCTGATTTGTTTTCTGACACTCTGCAGGCACAAAAGAGGTCAACACTACAGGAAAGTCATCCACGGTAAAAAGTAGCCTCCAGTTCCAGGTGGACAAACGGGATGATGGGGTCGCCTACACCTGCAGTGTGGAGCATGTATCTCTGTCAAAACCCGACGTGACAACCGAGGTCCTGGAGGTCCACTGTGAGTGCAGTCCTTCCCCACAAAGCTGGATTAGCACTGAGAAGAAATACAGGGATTGAGATTACATTTATGTCTGCAAGTTTAGCTTTGCATTTGTTCTGGATTAGCATAGGATTAGTTTGCAGGTAAGGGATTAGCACCATAGCCCAATGGGGATATGGGCCACAGCTAAAAGCCTCCCAAAGGGCAAAGAGCTAACGACTGCCGTATTTTCTTAGTGTTCGAGTTAAAGCCTCTAATACACAGTCCTGCTATAACACTGTATTTTTTTGTTTCTTCCCTGCAGATGCTCCCCAAGTGGAGATCACACATTCACTGATTATTCCACAGGAAGGACAATACTTCAAATTGGAGTGTGCTTACATAGGCAACCCAAAGTAAGTAGGAACTTATTTACAGCTTCAATTTGTGGGTATTAGTTAGAATAAAGATGGGCAGAAATTGGACTGAGAGATGTGATTTCTCTTCATTTTACATTTATGTAGTTTTTACTTTAGAAATCATAAAAAAGTCAAAGTTTTTTTTTTATTTTCTTTCCCAGACCTGAACCAGTACTGTGGTATAAAGATGGAGGTGAGCTGCCTGATATTGAGCGGATGATTGTGGAGGGCAGGGATCTTACAATCACCACATTAAACAAAACGGACAATGGCACATATCGCTGTGAGGCCAGCAACCACGTCGGGACCAGCTTTGCTGAATATATATTGTTTGTATACGGTGAGTAAGGGCTGTTGTTGTTATGCATTATCAGTTTTACTGATGCTTCAACATTCACTTTGCTGCTCCCCTTATGGTAACCCCTGTTACGTTGGTAAATGTTATAATAACGGCTCTCTAAATCAAAAAGGCTGATTACAAGGGAAAACAAAATCAAAACGCTGAGAAAACTTGAATGGACTAGCCTGACAAATATAGACACAAGGAACTAGGAAGCGCACGAGAGGGCGTAACGGTGAGGATCTGACAAAGAGTGAAGGAGAGCGGGAGATTAAATACAGAGGAGGGTGATTGGTAATGAGTGCAGCTGAGGATAAGTGAACGCAGGTGAAGGGAGTGGAGCTGATGACTATGCTGAAGAGAGACTGAGGAAAAAAGTGAGGAAGTGACAGAATCCAAACAAGAAACAGAATGGAAAACGAACATCAAAAAACATCAACACAACACGGATCAAGACACCAAAATGTGTAATTCAGCTTAACTTGAAGACACAAACTTTATTTCAAATCAAAACATTTATACATGCAAGTGGTTTAACCGATGGTCATTAAGTTATATGAACTTGTTACTCAGTGCTCATATACAACAACCATTCTTACAATATTATAAAAAAAAACTTCTTTCTCTTATCAAACACACCCACAAGCTCTGAGATGTTTACGGCTCTGTCTCACAAGAAAATGTGAAACAGTCACGTGACAGAAAACTATATTTTTACTGATTTTTTTTTTTCATCATCATTCAGTATTTCAAGCTCATTTTGCATGTTAAACTGAAGAGGACTTGGCACCCATTAATTCAAGATTTTTTTTATATAATACATGATTACAGGGTCAATTTTAAGGCAAGCCATGAATTTTCCTAAACTTAAACACCTTGTTTTAAATATCTAACCTTAATATTTATGATTTTAATACTTTAACCTTAACCAAGTAGCTTGTTATGTGTAAACAGCAACTGAATGCAAAAACAACTCTGAAATATAAGTAACTGATAATACAAATAAGTACGTCAAAGTAACTTTCCTTGAAGGAACCATTGGTCAAGATGGGACTCGGAGGCCCCACAACATGAAAAAACTTTTAATTTAAACATTAAATTTTCACATCATATACATCCGATACTGAATGTTCCTGCTCTAAGACTGATGTTGAAACAGTAAATTGGGATAAATGTATATCTTATCATCAACAGCGGGCCCAATAAGAAGTAATTACGCTTTCGACTCTAAATCATATCCTGTTGATTGCAGCTATTATACTCCTCCCTCCACCTGTCACAGTCATAAGTGAACCACAGCTCTATGAATATCAAAGCTTTGAAATTGATGACGCTGACGATAAACACAGTCCTGTATGTAATGATCTCAGTCGTCTGAAAAGCAACAACTCTGTATTCGAGGTGTGTGGAGAGACTGTGAGTTGTTGTGGCAAAAAAAGCCTGATTAAACTTCCGCTACATAGAACATAGCGATGGTCTGATTAGAAAAAATGCTACGTGGGCGAGACAGACTTCAATCACTGTGTCCTTGAAGATGGCCATGGCAGGAATTATCCAGGTACACACAGAGACAGAACAATTAATAATGTAACAAAAGGTGTTGATATTGTTTTCAGGCTACCTGTTGCCATATTTTATGGCTTAAGTGATTAGAGGGGTCACATCATATTTACAGTAATGGGAAAACATCTATTTGCAGTTGACACAATAATCACTATGGCAAACACCAACTTTGAATTTCATCAGAGAACTGTAAAAAAAAAAAAAGATTGACAAGAAAAGCAATTTCGGTGATGGTCAGTGGAAGAAACTTTTATTATCAGCAAACTGAAAATATTTTCAAAGCTGGGAAAGAGCTCAAAATAAGGCTTAACATTGCCTGCAGACGCCTATAAGACTTGGAAGGACCCCTTAGTATCAGATTTAAACATATGCCTGTGGGGTATTAACTTGCATTAACGTGTCAACGTGCAGGGTCATCCGTAAAATTCAGTTTCAGGTCTAAACTTCAGGTCCTTCAATATCCAAAAGAGACACCTATATGCCACTGTTATCAGAGGCATTTATGTGATAATCAGGAAAATGGCAAAGTCAAAAAATTTGTTTCTGTCATAATATGAGACAGAGCCTAAAAGCAGGTTTCTCATTCCTGATTGCAAGGTCGACAGTTCGATCCCCCACAGGTATGCATAATAAAGTGTTGGTATCCATGGTCACAGAGTTGGAGGGGGACCCAAATGCAGACTGGCTGGAGGCAAACTTAACGATGACTCCCATAAAAGTCTATTAATTAAACCAACGGCGCAGTAGAACTAGAAATCCAAAAGGAACTAAAAATTAAAACCTAAAAAATCCATAAACAAACAAACAAAAAGCTCGCAAAATGAAGCAACAAGCAGAAAAAACTCAAAGGGAAAGAGACAAGGCCTATGAGTGAGGGAACTGGAGAGCTATAAAAACTGGAAGGGTTGATGAGTCGAGTGACAGCAGGTGAGTAATTAACAGGAGACAGGTGTGAATTCAGACCGGAACAAGACCAAGACAGCTGAGAACATCTTGGGGTATTGACAATAATAGAGTCGTTTCAACTAAACCAAGGACTCAAAGAAGCTTGGCACTAAACGTATGACTTGGTTAAACAAAAGCTTGAAACTAAACAGGACACAGATTACAAACTTGTATGATAAAAGCAAGTCAACAGCTGAATCGAACACGGCGGACTGAGGACTAAAACAGAATACACAAAGAATAAAGCTCAAACAAAATACCGGAACTCAAAGTGCAACCGAACCAAAACAGAAAACAGGGACTAAACCGAGGCACTAAGTCCACCTAAAGCAAAACGTAGAACAAACGCTCAAGCAAAGATGATAATCAGATAAAGAACATTATCCAAACATGAGAAAACAATAGACTAAAATAATAAACTAGAATAAAAAAACTATGAACTACAACGCCATTAACATAACAAAGCCCGCAAGCCCAACAATAAAGCGTCTTTGGGCAAGACGCTGAATCCCAAGCTGCTCCAGACAGCTCATGAGCACCTTGCATGACAGTTCCATTAAGTTTGGGGATTGTGAGAATGTGTGATGTCCTTTAAAGGAACTTATGAAGACAAGGTGCTATATTACCTGCAAACCATTTGCTATTTCTCCCACGCTTAATTAAAGGACATTTATATCCTATAGTTCCAGATGAAGACCATCACTTCATTTGTCAGCACGACAATCTGTTGTTCTCCAGATTTGGAGATCACGACCCACTTTCAAATATTGCATTTGGCTCTATTTTAACCCATTAACATGCCACATATCACTACATGTGTACTTAACATGAGTTTCTGGACTCTTGCTGTGAGGAAAAACAGAAAGGAACAATAATAATATTAATTAAAAAAGAAAAGGCTTTCATGATGCAGAATTTAGTTTCAGAGCTCTGCCTGGAGGAGAAATAAGTTAATCCCAAGAGAGTGGCTGGGTTGAAAGAATGAAGACAACTTGTTGCAGGAGATGGATCGTTAAGACCTCAGCAGCCCATATTTATCACATTAATCAGATACAAACAAGAATAAGAAATGATACAGGAACAAGGGCAGAAAATTCAAATTCAACATGGATTTATTTGTTTCCATTTTTGCCAATTAAACATTCCCACACAAGAGTGTGGTTCGTCTGGGTGTTACTTATAAGAGCACAGAGGAGTTATTCAACTCACAAGCAGTTATTCGATGCACAGCAGCCTCTTTGTGTGATTGTGTGAAAGGCAGAGGCTTTGGGGAGAGAAAGCCATTCTTTGCCAAAAGTGAAGGAAAGGGAAGATGACACATTTGTCCTTTCAGCTTATGTTATCTCAGTGGCCTCTTTCAGCATGCTCATTGAATAGGGGTAGACAGCAATGTCAAGCTCGTCTATATCCTCCTGTCACCTCCAGCTACCGTGCACTGGTTCAAGGCTCCATTCGTCACATTTCACAACCAAGCTGCAGCCTAAGATTTTTCTATTACTTCAAATTAAAAAGAAACTTGTTGGATTTGCTTGGGCTGCGTGATTTATATGTGCCTAGAAGCTGTTTCTCACTCTTTGTGAGATAAACTGAGGAAATAACAAAAATGATAATCCTCAGCAGCCCTCTCACTAAATACGAAGGTCCAGGTTGCTAGGGAAAATGAAAAATTGAGTTGAGCACAGAAAAAACAAGTGTGAGACAGGCTCATTTCCACTGATGATGACACTCATTCTTCAGAGCTACATTGTGTCTGGCTGAACACTTGCCAGGTCTTTTACGGATCATCTGAGCCTCCAAACCTAATTTGCTAATGACAGGGGAGCTGAGAAACCATAAATGTCATCAGTCTGCCACAATTTATCATCGTCTGAAATGATCCTCTTTAATAAACTGTATGAGATACAAAGAGGAAACACTGCACACAAGATGTTGAAGAAGGCCACAATCATCCATGAAGCTGTAGCCTTACTTCTTTCCTCTTCCCATCACATTTTCCTCTGTTTGATTTTACATTTTCACCTCAACGAGCATGACACATTTCCCATTTTCTCTGTGTGTAGGCCTATTTGCCAACCAAGCATCAAGCCCCGACAAAGTTTAACAGATGTAAAAGATAAATCCTTAATGCCCAACTCATCCGTTCCCAAAAGATATTGCTGTTCTGATTTATTCATTCAGAACTTAGGTTAGTTGTGCTGCTATTGTATTTTATCATCGGTGCATTTTTTAAAAATGATTTTTGCTTGTATTTGCCGAGGTGAAAGATAAGAATTAACCTGAACCAGCCATGCACAGTAATTGATTTGTGCTGTTTAATTTCCTTTTAAGTTTTCTCGTGTTGAGCTTGCTCCCCACAGAAAGGTTTGTTTTTGCTCTATTGTTCCTATTTTAATATAGCAGACGTCATCACCTTCGTGCCTCCAGCTCCCTTGCCTCCCTCTCTAGCTCCATTCTTCCAATCTTTTAATGCAGACATTCCCACATCAGCCTCAGTTAGTCACAGCTGTGTTCGCAGGTACACTCGCACTCTCTTTTCTTGCTCTGCCTCAACACTCTATGCACTCACAAACACGACATTGAGCACACGGTTGATGATTGATGAGCTAACAACAAAGCTTTGAGCTAGAAAATAGCATTGTTTTACTTGATGATTTCAATGTTCACCCATTCTCACTCTCATTTGAGATTTGCTTTTTGTTTGTTTATGCACAGAACTGTTTTATTACTGTTCATGAGGAAACGTTGCAAGATCGAGTTTTTAGATAATTTATTAACTGTTTGTAAACCATTGCAAAAATATGAATATCTGTGTAGAAGCAGAAAATTGTGTTCGATTGTTTACCAAAATCACGTGCCTAAATGTGCATGCTCCAGTTCATCTCTCTGAATGGTATTAGTGTTGTAGTGTTTGTATATGACTTAGTTATACTGAGCCACAAGAGCAATCTGCAGGTAAAAGATAATAAATGGTTGCCATGTATAAATAGCTATGATGTTATGATGAAAAATACAAAGGTTACTGAGATTTGGGATGCACTGCATTTCAATAAACAAGCCATGAAGCTCATGAGTGCATGTCGGATTGTCTTGTAAACACACAAAGGGCTTGTTTATATGCTTTGTTTGTCACTGAAATGAATTATGTGTCATGTGGAGGTTTAGCAAACATGAAGGCGAACATGTAGGATGTTTTTTTTTTCGCATAAATTATTTTTGCAAAGCTGGTTTTGTTATACCATTTCAAATTGTTCATCTTCATCGCCAACGTCTTCAAAGTTGCAGAACTACCTCCCAAGCAATGACCAAAAAAGTACAGATAATATTATTATTTGAAGCATTTCGGTGCTGGGCGTTTATCTTCATTTTGCCTGAAGGTCCGATGTTTTGCCTGATGCAGGTCTAGCACTAAAACATTGTGACTAAATGAAATTCTGGAAGCTACACAGTGTGCAGGAGTTTGTTCTCCTACTTTGTTCATCCCTTTCTATGTTACCTATCACAAGAAATAGGTACAAACTTCTTCCTTTACCATCAGTGTTTACCAGCTTGCAGTCTTCAAAACTGCCCCACCCTATCATGCATAATTGTAGATCAGGGGAACAGCATGAAGCAGTAGGACTGCAAATGCATCTCGTCTTAAAACTGTAAAGACTAATAATGATGGAATTTATTGTATATATTTACAGTTTTGGGAATCTAAAGTATGTTCACAGGAAACAATGTGTTTCTCATTATGTTTGTTACCGTAACCCTTTCTCTCACATTGTGGAACTCTTCATTTTAGCTTGTGTCTCTTTTAAGTCCTAAAAAAGCAGTTGCCAAACCCCTAAAAGTTTTGGGCATGAAGGCTATTTATTCCCTGTAGCTCTTTCCAGTTTCATCTTGTAGTTGAAGTTGTACTGATTCTTTCCTATTTCCTCTGTTTATGAAAGGGTCTATAACAAAAAGAATAGCTATACAGCCCTATCCCACAGGTTTTCAGGAGTGGTTGTTCTGATGTACGTAAAACATACAGGCTATCTGATCTCGTCTACCTGAATCTGTAGGTGGCACTCAGAGCAGAAAGGCCCAGTTAATGCACTGATAACAGATTTTTGCACATGATATGTTTTGTTTCACGCTTGTTAAGGTTAGAAATATGATTTTTAGTGTCCTTAGCCAAATTATTAAAAACCTATCAGTCAACTTGTACCAAAACCTTCTGCAAGTACATCTCATATTTTTTTTAATTGACCTATTAAGGATGAACATTACAGACTTCGTACAAAAAAATTATTTTGCATATTTACCTCTGCTTTTCTTTCTTTCCTTGTTTTTCAATATAATGAGAGTAATAATAAACTTTATCTAAGTAGAATTTTGTGGAACAATGTTACAAAGCAGCAAAACAGATCAAACTAGAAAGGCCAGAAGAAATTAACATGTGCAAAGTAATGATATTTTTCAAAGAAAACCCAATAAATCTGTATAAAAAGGTATGAATAGATATTAGACAACCCTTATCTCGTGCTGCTCTGCAAGAGAACATTTCTGCTGGATGTTCAGTAAAGCATTTAGGCAGTGCGCTTCGCTTTCTGTCACTTGTGTGCTCTGTCAAGTAAAAGCTAAGATCCTGCTAATCTTTCATGTTTTGCTTTGGATTTTGTGGTCACCTTTCTTTTCACGGTGTTCCCCTCGTCTTTCCTCAATGCTGTCACTGTCTACAACCGTGGCAACAGCTAAAGACTTTCCAGGGCCTACAACAGGTAAATATCTCAGCAGATGATCATTGCAAGCCAGATTTAGAGTGTGTGATGCTGGAACTGGCTCTGGGACTGGCTCTGGGTCAGGACACATCATGGCCTCACCCATCATGAGCCAAATCATCCCCATGCATGGATGCTCGCTCTGCTGACACCAGACGCTGTCTCTCCAGCCATGTCATGGGCTGCATAAGTTTTCACACAATATGTTTTCCATTTCAGTTTGTCGTTGCCCAAAAATCATGTAATTACAGCGAAAGAAAATAAAACTTTTTGTGGAACCATTATATTTTTCTAATATCAGATCACATTGTTCTTGTAAAATATTTCTGTTTACTATACTTCAGATTCCTCCATGATTTAATCATTCTACATTCTCAGTATGATGTTGCTGTAATGGTATCTTTTTTCTTTAGATAAACCTGTATATGTTTTAGGTCTGAAATATGTGAGCTTGTGTCTGTGCAACGCAGGATGGACAAAGGGCAGACATAAGATCTTTAGTTCATGATGTCTACCTTAACATCAGCTCAGGCAGAACATCGATAACTGAAACGCTGATGTCCCTGTGTTATAAAGGAGTGACCATAGTTTTGCGTTTGTGGCTGCAGGATCTCGAACGTCACATGCATTTGTTCTTATTTTTGCAACCATCTTAAACTGCGGTGTTACCTCCCCGTTGTTTACAACAGAACTGGCACAGGAATAGTACACGGTCTGCTTAGACAAGCATGAATATCAAATGCTTTTTACCAATTTCTTCAGTGGCTTAATAAGACGCGGTAAGTTATTCTTATTTCTGTGGCAGTGTGCATCATGTGTGATATGAAATTTGCTTATGCTCCTTGCTGACAGTGGATTCACCTATACCGATCATTATTCCCATTAAAATGCAGCCAAAATCGAGTTAATGCAAATTTTTAATGAAACAGTCATTGCCTCAAAGCCTTCTGTGCCTGCTTGTGAGTTACCTGATAAAACAACATTGGTGATTCTGTTGTGCATGTAGTCAGATAAAATGCATGATACACAACTTCATCTTTTTTTTTTTTTTTTAAGTCTAACACTCTAAATGAGGGTTATATTTTGTTAACAGAGTGGGATAACAAGGTTTGTAACATCCCCGCCGTCATTTCCCAGGGTGACTTTGCAAAACCAAGCACGAGCCATGGCCATTCATCAGCTTGAGATAATGAGAGCACAAGAGGTGCACAGTAAAGACACAGACACTCACAGTTTATTACAGCACCAAGACATACTCCAGCCTGTGAAACCCTCAGCTCTCCTTCTGCCTTTAGGATGTCTCATGTTGAATAAATTTTTTTTTTTTTTTAAATTGACCCTGAGCTGCAGGATGAGGCGAATGAAAAGAAGAAACATAAGTTAGTGTGTGCAGAGTCTCTGACAAAAAAACTAAAGCATCACTCAAGAGCTCAACTTCAGTTCTATAGCAGCACATTAGTGCTGTTGGCACTTTTTGAATGGTAATTTGTAATGGTACCTGTGATTATTTCTGTAATATCATAGTTCAAGCACTTGAAATCAGCAGGTTGCTCTAAATATGCTAAAAAGGTCATTTGGGACTGTTGCGCTTTGTTTTCGGTACATTTGCAAGATCAATCTATATTCAGTGCTGTTGAATGGATGCCTACAGCTGCATAAAACTGTGCCATAGCATCTTATTGTTGACAGTTCCTTCAATTTCCCCTTCCTCTCTGTTTCTGCCATCTTTCAGATCCTAATGCTTTAGGACAACATGGACCTGACCACGCTTTAATCGGTGGTGTTGTCGCTGTCGTGGTCTTTATCACCTTGTGCTTGATAATAGTTCTTGGACGATATCTCGCTAGACATAAAGGTGAAAGAGTTCAATTGCATTCTTTTTCAATTAATGGCAACGCTGTGACTTTTTTAGCTGGTGGATTACTGTGTTTGTTTTGTATATTTACAGGAACATATCTAACACACGAGGCCAAAGGAGCAGAGGACGCACCTGACGCTGACACAGCAATCATCAATGCTGAGGGAAACCATGTGCATGCAGAGGAGAAGAAAGAGTACTTCATTTAGGCTTCTTGCCATTCTCCTTTCTTTTAACTTTCAACAGCAGACATGCAATTTTAAGCAGCTTCAGTGTTACTACATAATCTGTTCTACTTTACATGTTACTCTCGTCTTTTACAGAAAGTTTATGCTTGGATATGCTTGTTTTCAAAGCATTCACTAACAAAATAGCTTTCTCCTTTTGTAATAAATAGAAACCATGAATTAGCCCTTTTTCAGTTTTCTGGTGCCTAAATGCTGTAAATTTTTTGCATTTCTTTCCTGACTGCATTAATGTCTTTCTCTACTCTCTCCTAATTAATGTGACACAGAACTTTTTTGCAGATTTTTTAAAATTCAGAAGGAAAAACAAATGTGCTTCATCTCAACATAGAATCAGGTCTTAGCTATTCAAACAGTTTTCCTATCAGAGCAGAACATTTGAAGTGAAGAATTTTTAGCACCACAGCCATAACGCACACGTTTAAAGCATCATAAATGAAAATGATAGAACAAAATGTAGGAGCACAATCTATGCGATTGTCGAATAAATTCAGTTTCATCTCTGCACCGTCGGTACATTATCGCACTTATTTGTTTTCATTTATTATTTGTATATTGCATTGTTGTTTTATACCAACAGAGAAGTTAGAAAATTAAAGCACAAAGTCTGAGGACTAATATAGAAGGAAAATACATCAACCGTTTATCATCTCAGGATTCAATTTGAGTCTAGATGGAGATTGAAGTCCAAAACGTGATGATGATTTCAGTTATTTTCATGGGTGAGATTCATCATTTCAAGCTATTCGATGTAAGATCCAAAATGAGCGAGTGGAACCTTGTAAAGGTTAATTTTTTTGTGTTGAATTTCATTGAACAACTATGCTTAATGTGTGGATATTGCTGTAAAATACTTTGCTAACGTGAATATTGGTGAACAATATTGTTGAATCTTGGGATCCCTGACGCATTGAAATTTGTATATTTGCATTTACATTATTTAAAGTACTCCACAAGTCTTGATTTCTCATTCACCCATCTAAAAGTAGTCTGTTTTGCCACAAGGCATGTAAGTATTTGATTTCAGTAAAATGAAGAAAAACGCTGGTGATAGCTTTTGATTTCAGGTCATATCAGTCTCTGTCACTTTGATAAGTGTTTTGAAGTTTTCCTCAAATAGGGATTCTAATGAATTGCTTGAAATAAAATAAAAAAATCTAAATATATGTATTTATTATAACTGATTGACATTTATTATATGATACTATATTGATCGATATTATTGCTGTTGATACTAAAGTAGTTGTCTGACATGGACTTTTCCATTTCTTTCTGTAACCTATCATAAAAAATGTACAAGGATCACCATTATGGCCTTTGAGTTTGCTGCAAACAGTACTGACATGTTGAGGCATTGGTGAATCAGACATCCCCTCACTGTATATAATCACTGTATCAAAGACACTGAAACACATTGCCAATGCTCATACATGTTATTTTGTTAGTTCATTATAATGCTATAAATACTCATTTTGTATAAAGATTTAATTGCTGTAATTAATTTGCTTTTTATGGAGGATGTGTGAGGTTTACTTTTTTTCTCAGTATTGAATATTCATTTTTCAACAATGCCACTGTAAAAAAAAAAAAAAAGTAAGAGAAAGAGAAAATGAAAAAAGAGAGAAAGTGCGGATTAAAATACGAACAACTTGAAAACTGGCATTTTGTTCCATTTTGTTGTGACAAGATTTGTACTTTAAAATGAACTCAAGATCAAAACTATGTGCTTGTGAATTACAGTGCTATTACCTGCAGTCATTTCAGCTATTAAACAGCTTCAACAGCTCGGTGAAAGAAGTACAATTTGATTGACAAAGCTATAATTGTTATTCAGTGCAATAGTTAAGTACTTTTCAGCCTTTAGTATTAAGTATATTTGCAGTGTCAAACAAGAAGAGAGATCAAAAAATAAATAAAAAGCATGGAGCTCCTCGGAAAGTTTGCCTGAAGGTCTCAGTTCTAATCATGATTTGTTCATTAATAGGAGGTGTCAAAAGAAAACTCGGGTCTCCCAGAGTTCATAACCATCTCACCAGAGCTGAGTTTGATATATTAAAAGGGTTTTTGTGAAACCTCCCGCAGACATCAAGGCAGGAGGTTGCTGCTTCAGTTGTTGACAAAGGAACTACACACAAAAAAAGAGAAAAAGAACACCACAGACAAACCGCTCTGTGATCTAACCTCACCATCAAAAAAGTTGCAGCCCACACGATGCATTTGTCCATACGTCAGAAAATGTGTCACAAGAAAGCCGCAGAACTTGTGAGATGCTGATGTTTTACAGTGCCTGTTGTTTTGTACACCTGTTGCAAACCTAACCGTGTATTTAGCTTTGTTTGAGCCTAATCATACCTTTTTTTTTATCAATAACCCAAACCAAGTTCATGTTACGCTGATAACTTACCCGAAGAAATTATTTTTTTATGCTTAACCTGATCTGACAGCGAAGTAGAAAAGTTGACGGTCTTTGGACAAGATTGGGTCAAACAGGGCTAAAAGGCTCACGTGACAGTATGTAGGACACCGTCACCATCCACCTCATCCTGCCACTTTACAAGCATTTCTTCAGTATCACATTTTTGACATCACATAACTGTTTAAAAAAATGAAAAACACAAGGATGGTACAATTGACAAAGAAAAATGTAATGTTTGTAGAGGATCTAACATTTTTGTAGCACTTAAAAACTAATTGTGATTTATTGTGAAACTTACATTTACTATAAACTAAGAGTGATTAAACTTACATTCAGCTGAAGCAAAAGATGATCACAGTGTCTGACATTTTGTACTAATCTGGATACTGCCAGGATACATAATGTTATGTGAATATCAAAGAAGGCACCTTTTGTGGTCCATTATCATAGCTCCGGTGACACAAACGAACCTTTTGAAATTTGAGGACTGATATGATCGCCTTCCGTAAATTACTGAGCTCATATTAAGTTCCTCAGCGTCCTTAAAGAAAGATGTCGTTCCAGGACACAGGAACCAGATCATTATGGTCCTCCATTCTTCAGCTCCCATTGACCTTGAGCATAATGCTACTTCCCAGTAGACTAATGTTGCCATTATCAACACGCTGTCCAGCCAACCATCTGCCTGCTTCACACAGCGCCCAGCTCCCCCTCTCATCTCTGTTCCCGGTGCTCACTTCATAATCATTACCACAAAAAGCCCAGCCAGTTCAAATAAACATCAGCTCCCACTATTGCACTCCTTCACATTATTAAAAGCTCAGTGCTTCGTTAAGCTACAGAAATTGTGATAGACTGTCTTGAATAATGCCTGGCAGAAAATAATGCTAAAAATCCATCATAATTTAGTAATTGGATATCAAAAGGGAGAATATTTATGCGCAATCACAAACAGTGAGTTTGGAAATGGGTTTTCTCCGTACCCTTGAAATGTGAGACGCATACCCTGGGCAATGTAACACAGCATGACCTCTATGGAGGTCTTGTAGGTCTTGCTAAACTGAAGAAATGGATCCCCACTGTACCCTGTAGGCAGAGTCTATATCAGTCTTCCAACTCACAATAAGCTCTTATCATGACAGAACAGAAGTCTCTGACAAAAATTCTTCAGGGACACATTGATATCTTACAGAGAAACATTAACACTTGCACATATTAAGTCTAAAGCGCTATTCGGATTTTGAAGCGTTAATTCTTGAGTAAATAGTCCCTACAATTTTTAAGACATCAAGACCTTGAAAGAGACAAAAGTTTTTACAATAACATGGGCCAAGCTGTTATCTGTACAGTCTGTTTTTTCTTTCTTTTCTCCCCTCCCACAGCTGTGCTGTAGATTAGTGACAGCTGGAGGAGCCATATAGCAACGCTGCACAAGAACCCTGACACGAATTGAAGTTCCTCTTTTGGATTGCTAGTCCAAAGCAATTCCACTTGTTTGCACTATCCAGGCATAAAACTGGCCTTGTGTAATTCAAGTGATTTACACAGGATGCCAAAAGATAAAAGGATTTAAAAAAAGGGGCGGCATAAAATATGCTTAACAGAAGCAATGAAAAATGTTTGTCCTCTGGATTATCTTTATTTATTATATTTTAATTACCGATTTAATTGGTATTAGTGATTCTACGGAGTGACACGGTGATTCATGGAAACCTGAAGTCAATACAAATAACATTAATCACAGCCAGAAACAATCAATTCAACTCGACTGCAGAAGGGGAGTGTTGCAGCGTGTTTGTGCTTTGGGAGGGGGCCAGTTGTCAAATGCTCGGATGCAAGTTTTTCCAGTAGAACATGGCGTAGTAAGAAGGTGAGCAGTGTTACTCATTTTGCCTGTCAGGGGTTTTAATGTGGTGGATCAGTGTGTGTGTGTGTGTTGATGTGTATGCCAGCATGGACAAATGTATTGCAAGATTTACACCTTACCAAAAAGTCTGAACACAGCATGAGTCTATTTGATTCACAGCTCATTCTAATTCTAACAAATAATAACAAGAATTTATCAGAAACAAAATGGACAGGTCTCAATGATTTTCATGAAAAGTAACACAGATTTGACACAGTAGAGAACTGTAGTTATGCAGTCCTATTTGACTTGTAGCTTCAACATGCCCACCTCACCTGTATCTCTGCTGGAACAGAGGGGTGTAGGAAATTAGCTTGAAATGTGCTTTGCTTAATCATATTTGATGAGATTATACAGATCACTCACACTTCTGTTTGTGACAGAACTGAATGGAAGTTAGGAATCAAATGATCTGGAACAAAGAACATGAGCATGTATATCCCCCTAGATGCATCACCATGCTATTAGTCTAGATGAATGTGTACAGTCAGATACAATTCCCTTGTTTGCTGCATGAGAGCTTCCACTTTGTGAGGCAGCGGCTTCACTGTTCAAATCAGGCCACATGCAGGCCCATAGATTGATGAGTGAAATAGGGCTACCCACTGTAATTCTAACTCATTCATCCAAACTGACTCACATTTTCTCCGGTACATCTTTAAATAGCCTGCCTAGGGATTGTCTGCCTGCCATCTGATTTACTCTTCCTCGTATTTATAGATTAAATCAAAACAAACTTTTCAAAATTGTTTAGGTGACTTTAGGTTGTGCAGACTCAGGAGAGTACATAGGGGAAGCTATGCTAAAAGACCTTTTATGTAAGTGTGAGTGTATGTGTGTTGAGGTGGGAGTCCAACACTGTACCTGTGGCATAAGGTATGTAATAAATAGCATACCATCTGTTTGAATTTGAACACTTGAGATTCTTCCGAGGAACTCACAGGAGACTTAATTAAAGTTGACAATGAGTGGGAAATATTGTTCCCCCAATTAAACTATGACTGGAGGAAGTCTTAGCTTTAATTTCTTAACCATTTTTTTCTTTAAAGTAAAAAAACATGGTTTTGCAACATGGTATGTATCCATATATATTATTCCAATGTACCATTTCTATGGTAGTTTAAATCTGACACTTCCCTTTCTCTCTCTCTCTCTCTCTCTCTCTCTCTCTCTCTCTCTCTCTCTCTCTCTCTCTCTATATATATATATATAGCTACAACAGGGAATTATAAAGGATCTGTTCATATGGGAAACTGGTTCAATATGCAGCAGACTTGCTATTTGCTGCATCAAATTGTTTAAAGAAATATTTACCAAATATTGATGGATAATAAAGGTAACAGTCTCAAACTTTTGTTGTATGCCTCTGGAAACTGCAAGTCAGACATTTGTAACTATTTATTACTAACGTATTACTATTTATATATAATGTTGTGTGGCTGTAACCATGGCTGCACAGCAGTCATTGACTTTCCAAACGGATGATTGTGTAGTTTCACTGAATTTGTGATGGCATCAAAAGTCAACAATTGGATGTCAGTCAGTCTTTTAATTTATTCAAAGGACAGAAACCACCAGGATAAAGATTAAAAATCATATGACTGGATATTTGAATTACACAATCACCTTTGAAGAATATTATATTGAAATTCTTTCTCTCATAAATTCCAAAATAGGAATTTCCCTCTCAGTTAACTGGCACTTTTACTGCAAACAGAATATTAATGTGTAAACAGAGTGTTGAAAAGACTGTTGACAAACTGCTCTACCAGCACGCTCCCAGCTGTCTGGATGTGGGTGGACATCAGGTGTTGCCATTAGCCTCATTATCATAGTAATGCCACATGACAACATTAAGTTTTATTATTATCACTTTACATTTTCCTTTCAAGTAGAGAAATATTTTAACACATCATTGAAAGTTAGTCAAAACTGGGACATTTCTATATTTTTTTATTTAAAAATGTGACTGAGAATGTGAGGGCCTGATGACTATCAGTTAGCCATATGCTGCAAATTCTGAATTAACAACAAAGCAAGGTTTTCAAGAAGAATCGGGCAATCTATCTCTTATAAATGTCTGAAATGGAGAAAACAGAGAACTGGAAGATGTTGCATCTGATTCACACAAGGATGTCCAAAAGTCTAACATAATATAATCTGTGAAAAACACTTTGCAATTAGGTCATAACTGAGACCGAGTCAGAGTTTGACTGAGTACATTACCCATGTAACAGAGCTTCTCTTAATTCATTCTCTTTAGCTGCTGCAGCTAAAGAGAGCACAGCGGCAGACAAAAAGCTGGGAATGACCAGTTGGACATGAGGTTTAAATACTTCCTGAGCAGCCAGGCGGTTGTCTTTATGGTGCCCGTCAGTGGGATGGTGGGCTTCGGGGACTCTTCCAGACAGAAAGCTCTGAAAGAAAACTGATTAAATAGTTCTGAGACTGGAGAAAATGTTTAATTCAGCGATATTTAGTATTCATGGGGTGACAAACCATACAAGAGTTCACCTTGAAGGGTCATCGGGAGAGAAAGCCCTGAATCCAAAAGAGCATCTGGGCCGAGTTTCCATAATAACACGTGGAAACACAACTGATTGTTTTGTTAATTGCTTTGATTATAAAGTTTACTTTGGCTGAATTGAAAATGGTAATGCAATATAGACATAGACATAGTAGACATACTGATATGGTTTCAAAAGGAGTTATTTTGTGCAGCTCAGGTGACATTGTGAAAGATTTACTACAATAATAAATACTGTAGTCTATCTGTGAATATAAATTAATTAATTCCTTCACTCATTCAATCTATTTTATTATTAAAGTCAACTGAAATATGCCTGTTTTATGGCATTATAGTGCACCTTATATAAACACAGTGAAGGATTGTGTGCTTGATGAATTGAAAAGCTGTCACCCCATTTATAATCCAACAATACAATACAATACAACTAATACTCTTAAATAACTTGTGATGGAGCTACACAAGCTACACAAGTTAAAATGAGTCTGTAGAGTTTAAACTGTGGACGGATATATGAGTGGAACAATTGTGAATGACAAAATTGTTCGAGTTAGGTTCAGAAAAATGTAGAAGGAATCCACCATACATCCTTTTCATGAGATTAGGCATAAGAAAATGAGCTCTTCATCAAACCCTCTGTTCAGTGTTTTCAGCTTCAAGTGATTCAAAACAATACTATTAATATTAGCTTGGCTGTTTGAAAGAGTGCCAGCTAGAGACATGATGAAATCCCTATGTTAAAGTACCTCACCATGACGTTCCAAACTAATTCAATTATATGGATGACCGGTTCAATACACCTAAAGAATTGGATTATTGTCACCAATGGAAAAAAAAAGTGTAAAAAGGATAATACTAGCAAATCATGGATAAATTCAGTGTTATGTGAAAAAAATATGAATTTCATAAAGAAGTTGCCAAAATAGGCTTAAGGAACGAGGAATGACAAATGATATCTGTAGTCATCTTCCAAGCTATTTACTCCCCATCAACCAGAGATCCTATCTAATATGAATCTTCCGAAGATATTGTCCTTCATCATTACTACAGTGGCTCCAGTGGAGAGATAAAATGTTTTATGGCCAAGTCGGGCAAAGAACAAAAAATGAAGAAAAAATATTAAAACCAGCTCAGTGGAAATTATTAGTTTAAGCAAAAACGGCTGCATCTACAAAGCTGCTTTAGATAGAAGAACTATGCATCGAGTACTGCTCTAAGGGAAGAAATATGCCAAATGTATGGCATTTTTACTTTTTATAAGACTTTTAGTCACAGTCCAGTTCTCCGTTTTCATTTAATATGAAAATATTGATATGTCACTGAATAATGAAACGGTTTGAGGTGAGAGTGGAGTGAAATTAATGAGACGTTTGCTCCAACCATCACCCCCGAAACCATCATCTGTCTGCCATTTTGTGATAATGACAGTGGAATCAGGCCCCTGAGAAGGAAAGAACCCCATAAATTTCCACATCTTGATCTGCTGAACCATCACACTGACATGATGCTCAAATCCACAGTCCGGGAAAGGAGGATAATCATCCCATTTCTATGCTCATGTCTGCTCTCCAGTATTGTAGTTAGTTGTTGAAGGGCGGTGACTGATATTTTCAACCCTTATGGTTGTTGACTTCATAATGACTGAAACTGAGGCTACAGTGCTGACTTCAAGCTCTATGAGGAGATTCTAAGAATCAAACCTTGAGATCGTAGATAACCACCAAGTCTCCACAGCAAACAATAAAAGATTGGCAGCAGTAAAAGCCTGAGAGAGCTTCACCAGAGGATATTGTGTCTGCACTTCATCATTTTTGGTTTTTAAGAGCTAAGAACTTTGGCCAAATATATAAGAATATTCTAGTTTCTTTTGTAATAACCCTTTATGTTTTGAATTGCTTCAAAATACTCTGAGATTAATGTAAACATTGTTCAACTGAAAGATTTACATATCTGCCCTGACTTTGTCATCAGTGCAATAGAGCTTTATGTTAAAACTAGTTGAAGCAAAATGTTTACTACGGTTATATCTGACGTACTGTAGATACATGAGCAATTCGCCTGTTTGGGGGGAACAGGGGACTAATCCATCATTCCATGTATGGACTGATGATTCTGCATGTTGAAGTCAGTCTTTGGGATATATGGCTTGCCGTTTTGTCAATCTAGAACAATCTGATGGGGAATTGTTCAAGCTTTGAAGGTCTGTAGAGGATCACCAGAAAGAATAAAAAATAAAATCGATGAAGAGCCTTGAAAGCCATCTAAGCAAGGAATGAAACAAAGTAAGGGTATGAAGGGACACCTACACTGTCTTTATTAAAAGAAGCTCCCCAACAGGTTTCGTACAATGACGAGTAAGCCGTCCTTCACCTGCCATTGCTTTGTCAAAACTCAAGGGACATTGTGTACATCGTTGCAAAAGTAATTAATGTACCAAAACCATGACTAATTAGAAGTAAGCATTATGAAATAAAGCCAATTCAAGTTGCTCTGTTGTTATATAGTCATTGTTTGCAATAAGGAACTCCTCGTTTAAATGATTCATGTAAGAGACCCTTTTGACAATAATGAAGGGTCATCGGAACCAAATTGCTCAATGAAGGGTTAGAACAGTCACTCACCCTGATTTAGAAAATCAAGCCTGAGGCATGATGGCTATGTGTACCTGCAATCATTTGCTTTTCATTAAACAAAGAGAAAAGCTGTAAGCTAACAAAGACATGTTATCAAGTATTTCCAGGTGGTCCATGAGACCTCTGAGTGGAATAACTAGCATGCTCTCTAAAAACAAAAAGTGAGAACCCCCAACATCAGCAGGGGCAGACCGGGAAAGGTCACCAGGCTCAGGATAAATCAGACAGGCATCTCACAGGACGGCACCAATCTGACACAAAAACACAGTGAATTTCCTTACATATTCACATATTTATTCTGATTCTATAGATTCTGGGGCACTTGTTTTGTTAGAATCTTCATGTTTGATCCTACTAACTGAAACTGTGTTTAAATCTTTTCTCTTACAGGCAAATATCATCAATACAGATTATATCTGAGGTTGTCACGTCTCCCAACTTTGATTATCTAATGCTGCCATCTGCTGGGCACTCCGGACCAAACTTGTTTGCAAGCAAATCCATTTTACTGCAAACAGTACAAGTATGCCTACGACTCGGACTCCTTCAAGGAGAACATTTCCAGCAGTACTTGCTGTTTTATGCATATAACAAATTCAGCTGGAAAATATTCATCACTACAATAAATTTGATGTTATCCCCAAGGAGTAAAATCAAGATGAAACTACAAAAAACTTTTGTACCCTCCAGTTTCATCTCAGAGTTGAGGTGCGGAAAATTAAGATTAATGTTCACGAAACAAAAAAATTCTAATTGCAAGTGTGTAATCCCTAATGGCGCATAGTTTATCAAACAACGTATCAATAAGAGAAAATTGGAAAAAGTCTTTCCATAATTGCTTTATCCATAATTTTTAACAACATCAACAGATAAAAAAAATTAAAATGAAAAAACACAGATACACAACCTTTTTTTGACAATCTTGTCTAAATATTAGAATAGTATCAGTGTTGAAAATCCAATAACATTTTGGTGGTAATAAACACTGGTGAGGTTTGAGGAAAGAAGCACCTCAGGCAAGGCGTGATCTGCAGCACTGGCCGTATTAAAAAGAAAACATAACCGAGTCCTTGAGAAAACTCAGATAACATCTTTTTAAAGCTTTTTGGAAAAACATGCCTGTTAACTTAAAAGAGTGAGAAAATCGTTTCTGAAATGTTGTTTCTGCCTCCTATACCAATGAAGTCCCAGTTGTGATGAGCATCATTCAGCCAAAGTGGGCAACTGTTTTCACTTTTTCAGATAAAAGTGTCTTTATGCTCCGTCTGAGAGCTGGCGTGTGACACTAAAAATGAATAATGAAAGCATTCCCCTTTACAAGTTGTTTTCAAGAAAAGTTACTTCAATCTGAATTTTTCTCAGGGTCTGACTACTACCTGCCTTGAATACCAAAATAAATCTGAAATACATCGCAGCAGCCTTTCTCATTTAAGAACTGGTAAAGCTGTCCAAGGTCCATGTGATTTCCTCGGTTTCCATGGGGGTCGAACATTGCCTCTTCAAAGCCTGTGAATTTGCGCAGCGAGTCAACGCTCTCAGCAGTTCTGCCGTCCTCATCTTGATGATCGACAGTAATATCCTCTCTATGTCGAATCATGATCTTCTTCCATGTCAGAACCTTCACTCTGAATTGGGGAAAAGGTTTGGAGATAAATAAAAATTTGCATGCGAGCAGAACTCTGGCTGGGATATTAGCTGCAAAAATAACAACACTCAGGGTACCTGGACCAAAACTCCTCGCAGGCAGATTGAGGACCTTCCACACACACTATACCAGGCTTTCCAGGCATGCTGAATCCTGACAGGCCCAACTCTTTGGACCACTCCAAGATGTTCTTCCTCTTTGACTTGTTGTAGATGTGGTGACTGTAGATCCACAGTCGGCTGAAACCTTCCTGTGGAGAGGGAGACTCTTTCTTGAGAGTCGGTGCTGCTAATAAGCTCTCATTAAGGAAAGGCTGCAGGTTGTCTTTCACCCAGTCCACAGCAGCAAGCACGCACACTTCCCCCTGGCAGTTTTCCATAAGGTATCTATTGAGATGTGCCTGAAGCTGTGTCTGCTGAGCCCTGCTAAGACCAGAGCACCTAGAGTATGAATAAAGCATGTTGTGAGGAGGCTTAAGAAGAAAAAAAAAAAAAAAAAAAAAACATTCAAGGCCGCACGGAACTGTAAATGTTCTAACTTTTCATAGACAGCTTGAGGAACCCGCCGCGTTATTTTATACAGTGTATTATAGCACAAAATACAATAACAGATGCCCAATCCTTCACCACACACACAAATGGCTGGATACAAGTTGTGTTTTTGGCAGGATAACATTCTAATTAATACTGATAACATAGTACAAACCATTTAGAAGGCAAAGGTTCAAATAAAACAAATCCATTAAGTAAGTCAAAAACTGACTAAAGTATCTAACACACCAAACGAAGTCTGTGGAAAACACAATATCATCTCAAGAGGACCAAATAACAGTCATGAATCAAAACAATTCACATGCAAGTTAGAGAATGAATATTTTGCCCCAGTTCCCTCAGACACTGCATAAATGATGGATGATGTTGCCTAATGACCTCATCAAGAGTAGTGGGTGGAAAGACTCAGTATTTTGTGAGAGATGCTGACTTTTTTTGTTTGTTTCTTTGTGTATTGGAACCAGACAAAATGTTGGAGCCATCACCTTGCAGCCATATAAGTGGAATGTTCTTTCAGATCATTGCTGCATTTCTACTAAGACGGAAAATACCTGTGAAGATTAGGCAAATTAGTCTGCTGAATCATAAAAAAGAAAAAGCTAGATTTCTTATCTCTGCTCTCTCAAAGCTGCATGTTTAAGACCTTGTAGTCCGATTGCAGCATGTTTGATGTTCAGTGAATCTAATTAATACAAACTTGTCATGTTGCAGCTTTTTTTGCTGTGTGACACAAATGGAAAACTCAAGCTGTTCTCATGTCCCATGACTAACCTACAAGAAAAGCACCCCTGATACTCTGTTTTCGGATCTCTTTGAAAGGCAAGAATATTTTTCAAAAGAAATGAAGTGGCCACCTTCACCATTATTATATGCTCTGATGTCTTTTATACTTTAATACTGCATGGAAAGGAGCATATTACCCCAAGTCTGGGGAGAAAAGCACTAATGACCTGCAGAAAAATGTGTGGAAATTACACACAGAGGGGATTCTTCTTCAGTTTGTTGCCCTAATTTTACATCATTAAAATTCACATAGTACGAATAAATCATACCAATCACTCTAATACCAATGTTTAATATTAATACTGTGCAGCTCTGTGATGGTTAGGACTAATCTACAGTACAGATACACAGGACAAACAGCAAAAATACAGAGAAAAGAAAAAGGGCTGCCCTTGGCCTGTATAGATTCAAAAACTGGTCATCTGCCTCCCTCCTAAGGGCTGTTCATTCACTAAGTATCACTACTGCTCCAATTGTCTCTTCAAAGTTCAGGAAAACGCCGTCTTGTTCGATTTTTCCTGCCTTTGCAAACTGCTAAAATTCTTTATTGTGATTTCTGTAATCCATTTGAACCCAAGTCAAAAAATGAACAGGGCCAAAACTAAAAGTGAAACCCAAACTGAAAGTTCGTAGATCTCCAATTTGGGATGAAAGGAATGTGGACTCTGGTCTGGGGGGACTCTGAACTGAGGGGGATAATTACTGTGTACCCTGATAAGACACAACTCTACTATATCTGACTTTTTGCTGCTGTTTTGGGGATTAAGAGATCCTACACTTAACCTTGAGTCTGCTTTTTCATAATATGATTTTTCAATATAATTCTCATTCAATTCTACACATTAAACATACGGCAGCCTGTTGCTTTTAAAATGTTTGCTTAACAGTTTGGTGCCTAATCTATTTTGATAATAAACTAGGCATAAATAACACCACCATAACCAGACATCAATTAGTTGACTGGGACTTACCGTACTCTTATGTCTGGTAACACATTGGGGTATTCAGATGGATAAGCACAGGACAGAATAATCTCCGTCTGAGGGGGAGACCAAAATAAGAAGGGACAAAATGATAAATAATACAACAATAATATTTCCACTAACAATTATAGACCATCCGCCCGTTACCTCGTTCATACTTGCAGATTCCAGCTTTTGTTTGATGAGGAACTGAGGTCTGGAAGGAGGAGGGTTGTCTGCCGAAGCGGAGCCATCCACGTAGTTCCTGAGCTCAGCAAGTGCCAGCTGGTCCATGAGCTCCAGCTCCTCCTGGGTAGGGAACATGCTAGTTAGCAGCTCTATCTCTGCAAGCTGAGACTCAGCACACTCCAAGTAAGACATGCTTGTGAACCTTAACTAAGGCGGCGACCTTTACTCGAGTTCAGAGTGAAAAACAGTTCAACTGTAAACTGCAAACGGTCTGAGATATTGTCGTTTTAGGTGGTTTTCACGTCTGCTGTCGTCATCATGCTAACAAATCACCAGCCGCATGTAAACTTTTAGGTCGGTACAGGAAAGTTATCGTTAAGTCTGGCGAGAATAATGACATATTTCAATAAACGATGAGTCGAAAGCTGAGTACGTGGTGTGGTTTAGCGTCTGAACAACTTGTGTGACAGTGCCCAACAGGAAGTGAAGTTTGTTTTGAGTCGGACTTCTCTAAACGGCGCACACAGAAGAAGAAACCGAGCAGTAAAAGCTGTTGCACCATCAAAACTCTGTAGTCGGCATGTGTCATCTGGTGTTTTTACTTGCAAATAATCGGTCTAAATTGTACGAATTTCAAACTTTGTGAATTATTTTACTATACCTCTGAGCTTGTGTTTCCTATTTGTAATAAATAATTAAATTAATTATGTGCGGATTGAAGAGCTGATCAACACGAAGTAAACGAAACTGAGACCGGCTGATATTTTAGCCTCCGTTTGTGACAGTAAGTTACAGCCTATCGGTTGCTATTTTCATCGAGAGTATGCTCTGACATTAAGAAATGTTTGCAGTATTAAAGTGTGATGTAGTTATTGACTAAAGCTTGTGTTATGTTAGGTGACCGCTGTGTATGTTTGGTATTCATCTCTAATTGTGCTTAGGTTAAAATGGGAAAAAAGAAAGCGAAAGACAAGAGCACCAGAGAGGAGGATGACATTGACCTGACAGGTAAAAAATAAGATACAAAATAATCCTCATTTCTTACTGTCTAATTCCTTGTTTAAGACAAGAATGATGTGACCTTTGTACGTTTTTCTTAGTTCCATCCTGCAGACATATTAAGAGGGGGACAGACCAAACTCTTTTAAAGAAACTTTCTGGTATATCTGATTGGACAAGTTGTCAGGATTGTAAACATGATGAGAATAAAGAAAATATCAGCTCAACTCTGTCACAGGACTCTGAAGAGGAAAAAGAAACAGGAATATGGATGTGCTTGAAATGTGGCCACAGAGTAAGTTTATACTAAATCATTTATCATTCTTATTTTGAATTGTTTAATTTCTATGATCATGTATATATACATAAACGTGAATATGAATATTTATCTTTTCTTCCAGGGATGTGGAAGGAATTCTGAGAACAAGCATGCTATCCAGCATTATGAGACCCCTCGGTCAGATCCACATTGTCTAGTGGTCAGTTTGGACAACTGGAGTGTGTGGTGAGTATGTTGCTTGGTTGTAACACCCTGAGGAACATTATGTGTTTGAAATGAGTAGAACTTATGCTGTTTTTGCTTTGTGTCATAAATAATTCTTTCAGGTGTTACATATGCGATGATGAAGCCCAGTACTCCAGAACAGGACATTTAGCACAGCTGATGACCAACCTGAAAAAGCAAACCTCTGCATGTTCCATAAAGAGAGAGCAGAAAAGTAGGTACCAGTTGGTAGTTCCGTGTAATATCAGCGTTGCCTTTCTGAATAACCCTGTCTACTGTGTTTGCTAATGAAGGTGTGAAGGAGGAAGTGGATGTGCCAGAAACAGAAACTGAACAGAAGACAGAGACTGTAAAGCCAGAGGAAAGTGAGAACGAGGAAAACAAAGAAAGCAGGAATCGTCAAAAGAAGAACACCAAGAAAGAGTGTGTTGGGAAATCACAAAACCATAGCCCGACTGAAGGAAATTGTGGTGTTCCAGTAAAAGGGCTGAGCAACCTTGGAAACACGTGTTTTTTTAATGCAGTCATCCAGGTGAGTTTGTGCCTTCCACGATGCCATTCTAAAGAAAAATTGAATTACTTATTAATTGCTGTTGTTGTCTTTTGCAGAATCTTTCTCAAACACAGCTCTTAAGTCAGACTCTTAACAAAGTTACAGAAGAGAAACAGACTCTTGACATTAAACCTGCTGCTTCTCTGGATCTGGTGTGTTGCCATACTTATGTTTATTTTTAATGTATTCTGGGCTTTTATCACTTAGGGAATTTCATTTATTATGATTACAGGAGCCTATAGTTATCCAGTTAAACCGGCCTGGGCCCCTGACTTTGGCCATGTGTCAACTACTCAATGAGATCCAGGAATCCAAGAAAAGTGTGGTGACACCAAGGGAGCTGTTTTCACAAGTCTGTAAAAAGTAAGTGCAACCACTGTTTAGAGTTTAAACTCTTCCATGAGATGTACTGTAGATATATTTCCTTTCTTCAGAGATTGTTCGTCATTTTATCTGATCTATGCAGGGCTTCCAGGTTCAAAGGCTTTCAGCAGCAAGATAGCCAGGAGCTGCTGCGCTATCTGCTGGATGGGATGCGAGCCGAGGAGCTAAAAGTATGCATTCCGTTTTTAACCAATTTGTTTTTATTTCCACTGAAAACTGTACTAACCTGAAAGCAGTAGCTGTCCAAGTGGCTATTTATTACACAGCAGTAGAAAAGTTCTGCTGTAAATACACCAGCTGCTGTGACTTGTACCATGAAATTACTCCTGCTTATCAGTAAACTTCAGAGTCAAAATCTCATCATTAATTGATCAAACCCATTAATTGTGTATGAGTTGCAGATTGCTTTTTCCACTCATTTAATGAGCTACGATGATCTGCTGCTCAAAAGTTTTATTTTCACGGAGGTTTTAAAAACCACAATGTGCTAAAAACTCTAAAATTGAGTTTTTGAGCAAACGATAGATCTGATCTACACGATCTTTGTATGGTTGTTAGTGATTGTTTCATCATCTGTATTTAAACTTTGTCTCTAAAGAGAGTAAACACAGGGCTAATGGAGGCATTGAAACAATCAAGTGAAGACATGGATGAGGAACCCCTGAAAAAAATGGCAAAAGGTAAGTATTTAAACATATTTAAGTCTGTGTCACACAGCCAAACATATCGCATTAGTATAAAGTATAGATTTTGGTACACTGATGGTTTACTTATTTGAAAAACATGGCCTTCTGACAGTAAATTTTGTTTCCAGAGTATGAGAAAAAGGGATGTCCTGGAAACTTTGTTGACCAAGTTTTTGGTGGGGAAATGACCAGCACTATAATGTGTCAGCAGTGCAAAACGGTAAGTACCATAGTTTGAAATACTGAGGAAAATCTGTCTGTAAATGTCACTGTGACATTTGTCCCGACTTCACTCTTACAGGTGTCTGTAGTGATGGAGATGTTTTTGGATCTTTCTCTTCCTGTTTCATATGAGGTAAAAGAAATGTTTTTTTTTATCTATTTAGAAATTATTTCCTAAAGTTTTGTATGTGTTTACACTCATGTGCATTTTCAAAAAAACCTCTTGCAGGTATACAGGAAGAAAAACCAGAAAAAAGTTCAGCAGACCAGAGAGTCAGTGCAGGATGGCAGAAACAGTCCTGCATCGACAAGTGGAAATGATGATATTCCTGTTGGAGCTGGCAGCAAATACCAGCAGAAAAAAGCAAAGAAGCAAGCAAAGAAGCAAGCAAAGGTATTCAAGTGACTCGATTCAAAGAGTTTTTTGAGTATTTTGCCCAAATGTTTTTAATGGATCACAGTAAACTAAATAGATAAAGTCTATTTCCTTGTCTTAACCTACAGCATCAAAAAAGGCAGCAAAAGTTTGAGGGCAGAGTGACTTTGGACAGTCTGACACCTCCAAGCAACACAGATGCTGAACATACAGATGCTACTGCAGACACAAAGGACACGGAGAACACCAACGAGGAAGCAAACGAAGAAGCCCCAATGAGTGAAGAAACTCCTGCACCAGCCAGTGTGTCTGAACAAGATCAGAGCACTGAGCAGGAAGAAGAGGAGGACCAAGATTCAGTGACTGACTGTGACTCATCAGCTACGTCATCCATCAACAATCGTTTCACTCTTTTATCAGAGGAGCAGCACTCACAGGACAGCTTATGTGATGAAATGGCCAACATGGATCAGGAAGGAGAGGAGGACACAAAGCTGGCTGATAAGATGGAAAAGGTGACCCTGGATGAGGCTTTCATTGAAGACTCTGATGTTATGGAGCAAGACATGGAGAGTGAAGATGAAGAGCTCGAGGCTAAAGAGTATACAGTAATAAACCAAGACCCAGAGCTGGCCTTCCACACACTGGCTACCAGAACAACCCCAGAGAAACAGGAGTGTTCAGTGCAGTCGTGCCTTTTTCAGTTCACAGAAGTGGAAACACTCACAGAGAACAACAGCTTGCTCTGTGTCACTTGCACTAACCAGAAGCTGAAGAAAGACAAAGGTGGAGGTCTGTAGAATTACTCTCCATGATAATATTTGACCCATTTTAGATGTACTTTTGTAATCCTAAAATTTGTGCTGTGTTTTAGGATCCAAGAAGAATGTCTACACCGACGCTTTGAAGCAAATGCTGATCTCCTCTCCCCCAGCTGCCCTCACCCTTCATTTGAAAAGATTTCAACAGGTAGGACAGTTGAAGAAAATGTAGTCATTTTGCACAACTTTGATCCAGCTGATAGTCAACAAAGCTGTGAAACAACTACTTTAAACGAGCAGGGAAACATCATTTTGGTGTGTTTTTAAGACTATGATAGACTTCTTGGGTGGAATCATTGTAATCATTTTTGTTTTTTTCCTCTAGACTGGATACAGTATTTGTAAAGTGAGCAGACAAGTCCAGTTTCCCATGATTCTGGATCTAGCTCCATATTGTTCAGCCAAATGTAAGGTTAGTATGGGAGGTGACTGCATACAGGTATTTATTTATCTATTCATTTAATATCTGAGGACTAACACATTGTTTTTCCCCACAGAACGTCTCAGATGGAGATACTCAGATTTTGTACAGTTTGTACGGTATTGTGGAGCACAGTGGAACAATGAGATCAGGCCATTACACAGCTTATGTAAAAGTTCGACCTGAGTGTCCTAAAGCCTCATTTAACGGACTTTCAACACAAGGTAGGTGTACTTGGACATGACACTTACATAATATAATATAATAATAACTTGTTCCCTAAACCAAATGATCTCCATCATGCCTTCAGGAGGTGAGGAGCCTCCCAGAGGATCCTGGTTCCACATCAGCGATACAAGTGTTCAGCCTGTGAGTGAGAGTAAAGTCCAGAGCTGCCAAGCCTACCTCCTCTTCTATGAAAGAATCCTCTAACTGAACCGTGCCTATATGCTCAGGACCACAAAATCAACCAACCAACCAACCTGCTGCTTCAGCTCCAATGCAAGGGGACCTCAACCAGGGCTTTGATGAAATTGCATAATTTTAACAAAATGGACATTTTTGTCACAGTGGTGTCTCATAATGTTTCAAGGATTTAACATGTGTATAAATTGTCAGATTTATGGGAAATGGCAAATTGTGAATTACACTTTAGATTGTTATTGAATCAACAAGAGGTTTAAGGTAATTTTCATTTGAGAACAAAAATCTGTATAATAAATAAATACATTTCATGTAATTGTCCTGCCTCTCGTCCGATGACAGCTGGGATAGGCTCCAGCCTCCCCGTTGCCCTGAATTGGAATAAGCTGGTATAGATAATGAATGAATGAATTTCATGTAATTGCTTACTTCAAAATCAGGCCTGCGTGAAAGTTGTCACACATACACTGAGCATGCGCAGTAGGAACTTACTTTTTCCTGGTCTTGATGTCACATGACAAGAGGAAAGTGCTGCTTCGGACGGTCAGAATCCCGACCCAAAATTTACCACTGTCAGTCATTTTCGGCTAACATGGCAGGTCAGTAAACATGTAGCGTTTTTAAATAAACATTTTAAAGTAAAATAAATGTTTCAGGGGCATTCCTTTTTTTTAATTTTTTTTTTATTTTTAGCTAAAAGAGGAAGATGTGCTTACTGCCCACAATAGTTCCAGCTAACGGTCTGGCCTAGCTAAGAGTCCATCCTTTTGCTTAACAGTAATGACAGCGTAACATTTTAATATTGTTGTTAACCACAAGTGACGTGGCGTCCTAGTCTTAACTTAAATTTCGTTACGTTTCGCCAGCAGGCCCAGTTGAACAACTTGGCTGAACATGAGTCAGCATTTCAGCGTTGAACTGGAGGAGGTCCAAGTTGGAGCGTTAACATTTAACCTGTCCTGCCTGTTGTCAGCTAAACATGGTCTAGTTTGTCAAGCTGACGTAGTAAATTTAGTCAGGCAGCAGTTTTACTAATGCTTTATGGCAATAAGACAATGTTGGCCCAATGCATAATTTTGAGCCCACACTATCCAATTTTCTTTTAACTGAAACTGGGCAAACACATATCAGAGATCCAATCATTTGTGAAGGCGCATAAATTAAAGTCAGAATATTTTACTACCAATAGGAAAACTGAAAAGTCAAGTGCCTGCATAATTAAGTGGTTTTCACGTCTAACACGATCACAAAATGTTCTCTGGTTGGTGAGTAATTATAAAAGGTCGAGAAGATGCCATCTAAGCTGAACAATATGTGGTGTTCCTCAAATTAAACAAGTCATTCACAAATTAAAAAAATTATGCTTTCAAATGTCTTGTTTACGACTGACCAAAAGTCCAAAACCTGGAGATATCTACTTGATTGAAGAGCAGGTACAATGTCACACATTAGTCACATTAGAGAAGCAGGAAAAACAATCAATGTTCTGACATTTTTGCATTAAAAAGTATGTTGTAACCCTTATACTGCACACTTTATTATAGAAAAGCTTGGAAAAACAGAGACTTCATGTAGCTTATAGTAATGCCGTGAGATTATTATCGAGGAGACTGAGATAAGGTTATGTAAATCAGAGATTTGTGGCTGCAGTAGTCAGCACCTTTAAAAATCTCTAGTTTAATTGTATACATTTTTTCGCCACCTCAGTGTCTTGGAAATTGAAATTATTTAGGGGATATGTAGTGGATGATTTAATACTATATGATACCAATCCCAGTTGTGGAGCCACTGGTGCAGCTGTGGCCCTGAGGGTGAATGATTGATGTATTTTGCTGTACTGCTGATTTGACTTCACCTTGCTTCTCTTGTCATACAGGCTGAGCTAATAACAACCATGACGCTCCAAGCTCCCCGCATGTCAGTGTTCACCTTTGAGTCAGCAGTGCATAGCACCCATGTTCTCCAGTGTTTGGATGACCAGCGACAGCAGGACATCTTGTGTGATGTGACGGTGGTGGTGGAAAACAGGAGTTTTCGGGCCCACTGCTCTGTGTTGGCCTCATGCAGTGAATACTTTCACAGTAGGGTTACAAGTGTTAGCAGACAGAATCCCGTCATCACTCTACCCGAGGAGGTGGGTGTGCAGTTAAATATGAAGATCATTTTTCTTTAAGGAAAAAAGAAATCACAGTGTCACTAATGTGCGTCTCGGTTAAATTCAGGTGCTCATTTTGAAATGATAATTATTGATGCTATTGAAGAACCCTTTATGTTTAGTTTTAGAAAACTGGTTTGATTGTCGTGTTTTATAGTGTGGTGATTTATTGTGACTCAATTTGCTGCGTGACCTTTCTCCACAGGTCACCGTGGAAGGATTTGAGCCTTTGCTTCAATTCGCCTACACTTCAAAGCTGCTTTTCACCAAAGAAAACATTCACGCTATCCAAGCCAGTGCTAAACTTTTAGGATTTCACAATGTGGAGTCGGCCTGCTTTGATTTCCTCATCCCAAAGTTTTCTGAGGGTCAAAGAACCTCACAGGAGGTCAGGCAAAGAGCCTGTTGTCGGAGCTGGGAGCACAGTGCCAGTTTTGGCTCCAGTACCAACAGTAGCCATGCAGAATCATTTGAGTCACACAGCTCATTGCCTTCAGGTAGGGATGAGCAAACAGACTTTCCATCACAGAGCACACAGGGTCAGACAAACAGTGGGGAGGAACACTTTTGTTTGGAGAAGTGTGGGCCACAAATGGTTCCCTTATCTCTAGAGTTAGCAGAAAATGGTGTTTGCCCCATGTTGTCTCTGCCATGCCCAGGCTCTGACAAAGCAGAGCATCCCTCTCAGTTTTGCGAAAGAGACATTTTACAGATGGGAGATGTGTGTAATCAAAGCGAATTGAGTTTGGCAGGCTGCGACTTGGACTGCGAGCTGTCCACACCAGGAAATGTGGATCCACCAGAAATAATTGACATAGCCAGCAGACATAATGAACAGACTGTTGAGACGCTTGGTGCTGAAACCAACTGTAACCCAGGCTCATGTCCAGTCAAGCCATCAGGGGTGGAAGTTTGTACAACTGTTTTAGAGCAGAGCCAGGATGGCCTTGAACAAGGGATGGCAGGTGATCTTTCAAACCCAAACTTAACTGACCTAACCCACGAAGAGGGATATGAGGACCGCAGTCGTGTGGAGAGGGAGGTTGCTGAACACCTGGCAAAGGGGTTTTGGCCCGACCTGTGCCCTTCTCAGGCTCCACCACAGTCCCTTGATCCAATGAACCAAAACAATCTGGAAAAGGCGTCAGACTTCCACTGGCTAAAGCAGCTGGACCTGACTTCCAGTGTCGGAGACTGTCCTTTCCTACGGGATCTTGGGACGGGTGATGATCCTGGTGCACAGACTGACAGCTTGTCACAGGCAGAGAAGAGTCCCTACATGTCCTCCTCACTCAATTCTGGGGATGAATCTGAAATGGACACAGATGGGGATACTGAGGCAAACAACAAAAGAGCAGCAGAGGTCACTGTTAAACAACTTACTTTTACTTTGAGTAAAGTATTTAATGGAATAAGCTGAATGTAACTTTTAAACCTCTTTTCTACAGATTCAGCTCCCATTCCCAGTAGAGCAAATCTCAGAAGTCAGCCGGAGTGCATTCCAACAGCTTCTGAGGGACCACCGCCTGACTCCAGATCAGCTTGAGTTTGTCCATGACGTCCGTCGGCGAAGTAAAAACCGCGTGGCTGCACAGCGCTGCCGAAAGAGGAAACTAGACAGCATACAACAGCTAGAATGTGAAATCAAAAGATTAGTAAGTTGACTTTTATATGTTCAATATGCTGAACATGTCAAACATGAGGTCATTTCCTCAGCTATGTGTGCTATGTTGGACTTTTCATGAGCACAAGCAGGGGCAGCTCATACATTTAAAACAACACCAGAGAAGTCTGAACCTTACAGGTGCTGAAGTACACTGACCTTTGTCATTCCAGGGCCTGAAACTGCACCCAGTGCCTGCTTGGCGACACACTGTTTAGGGTCACGTAATGCAAACATCCAAAAAGCACACGTTTGCCATCATAGATAAGGTTTAGGAAAAAAATAAAAGGGCAAAACACAGTGTTAGATGCAGCACAGAGACCGAAGACAATGCTATCAGAGGAAGTGAGGAAAAAGAGATAGTGACTGAGCAAGACACAGAACAAGGATAAACGTCATTTATGTATTCTTTATAGCAACCATTACCTCTTCTGATTGAAAGAGAAACAGACAGTTTGCATCTAGTGAAAGTGCCAGTAAGGTCAGTCTAATTTGTCGGTGGTGGAAGAGGATTTCTTACTGTGGCAACAGCACTAAAACAGCACCGTAAAGGGTCTCCTTCACATGCAAAGTTGGGCACACGATCATAGTCATGTCATTGCACTATGAATGTAGCATAATGTAATGACAGGAGACGCATCAAATTCACTCAAGTTGCTGCGTTACTTTACATACGTTTGAGTGTTGTAATTTGCCAAACGTCTTAAAACTTCTTGGTCATCCCCACTGCAGACTACAGAAAAAGTCTTATCTTTTTTTCAAATGAGTGAGAAAGCCACGCAGCTTAAAGCAAGTGAATGCATCGTGCCCACCTCTTCACTGAACCTCTGCAGAACTGTGGAGAGGTGAATGGTAAGATTCAGGTTCACCGCAATATGAATATACTTATGAGTGATGGGGAAACTTACATTTACAGAAGAAGAAGGAGCAAGAATAGAAGACGGAAAACAGCAAACTCAAAAATATTTTCCCTCAAATATTTACAATCAGCTGTATGGAGGGACCCTTACTGGTTTTCCTTTGCATGGCACAGCTCGACTTTAAACACTCTTCTCCATTTTGTTTTCCACTGCAGATAATATGCCCTCATCAAAGCACTGTGAGACATTACACTTATAAAAGCATTTGATGTTTGAACAGAGTGAGCATGATAACATCATGGTGCAGATTTCACCTCCAGTCGGTGGAGGAAAAAAAGAGTTGTTCAAATCCATATCATCAGTGAATAAACCTGCACGTGGACGTCTAATTCATGCTCATTCACAAGCACTGATTCATTACTCCTTCAAATCTGGCGCACAGATGCTTCCTGTGATTTCCATTCCCACATATTTGTAACTGTGCGCAGGGGTTTGCACGTGAGTTCTTTCTTTAGAAAATGAGGAAATGTGCCGTGTGTGCAGGACTTCAGTGCTGCTGCAGAGACATTGTTGTTACACCCAGGTCCAACCTCAGCAAAGGCAGGACTAAAAGCAGACTCATATTAAAATGACCACTAACCCTCCCCCCAAGCCCCCAAAAGAAACCATAAAAAGTAGAGTCGAGCCGTGCCGTGCTACCGTGAGTATAAAACCAGGCCTGTGCAGCGATAAAGTAAATGAGCTTCCTGTTCCTCTCTCCACAGAAAAGTGAAAAAGAGAAGCTGCTGCAGGAGCAAACCGAGCTGGAACAAAACCTTGGGGAAATGCAGCAGAGCTTGCGTGGGCTTTGTAAGAGTGTCAGCATTGATTCTGGCTCTGATCAGGACCACTTGCAACTTCTCGCCAAGCTCTCTTCGCCAGACTTTCCCATCTCCTCCCCCGGCTTTGAGGAACAAAAAGAGGAGTCACGTATCACCATCGAAATGGTAAGTTCCTCTTCAGAGTGCAATCAGAGTGGGCCGCCTTCAGACTTGGTTCAGTCTGCTGCGTTACAGGCCTGTACAGAGGATGCAGGGTGCCCCGTTGCTGCATCTTTACTCACGGCCTGTTTGGACATGACCAGCGGCTTATAACAAGGCTCCAGCTCCACTTTTATTCCTAATTATGCAAGACCACCTTCATTTTTTACTGTAATCCTCTTTTTGAATAGACTTGCGTTTGTTTCTATTTCACTCTTATCATTTTAAGCCTTATCTTATTTTGACACACAAACGTCTGTCGTCTTTGAAGTGAACACAGTTTTCAGTATTTTGAAAGTGCAGGCAATTTTCAGGTCATTTTTAAAAGTTTCCAGTCACAGATTAGGATTTTAAGGTGGCTCCTGAAATTAGATGAGTGTTTCTCAGGGAAACTAATAACCTGACTGTATTTGAAATCTCGCTGTACAACCATCCTACACAAACACACGGGAGACACGTTTTTTCACTGGTGTGAAATTCTTTTCACTTTCGAGTGTATTGTCATCCTTTTCAATGAATCGGTATTATTTCCTTTTTCTTGCATTAGACATGCACAGAACTAACACAAAATGTTCCAGTTGTTTATGTATAATTCTTTAAACTAATTTCTTAACATTGTTGTGATGCACATGTATAGTTTGAATGATGAATGTCAGTTAGAAATGGTTCTAGATAGTGTGAAAATGTTACCGGATAACATAAGAAATTGTTGTTTTTTTCAACATGTGCCTTACACTGTAGCACAGTATAAAAGACTAGGTCATGTTTTTATATTCTTGTCTCAAGCACTGTTGCACATTAACCCACAGCTAATATTGATGGCATTATCTTACACTTAGGTCTGTCTGCATGTTGTTGAGTTTTTTTAAATAAAATGCTTTGATGAATTACATATTGAAATAAACATTTTGTTACCACTCAGCGTTTTATTTCCAGTTTTTCACCCCGTTATTTATTTACAGTTTAAGATTTTGGCCAGTAGATGGAAGTGCAGCGCTTCCACACCACGTCTTCTTACCTTCATTGACTGAATAGAAATCTGTAACATGAAATTCACGTTAGGGATGATCTTCTTTTCTATGCAAATCATTTTTGGGGTAATAAGTTGTGCATGGATGTGTTAATTCTATAGTAAAGACTTTGGAGAAGACTAGATAAGGGTTGCAATTAAAGTCAGACTCGATGAGTCTGATAGATAACCTAAGTGACGTAAAGGTAACTAAAGACTTTACAGACAGGAAATTGGAAATAAAGTAAAGTACATAGGACCAACAGCTCTGTAACCTGGCAGTTAAAACCAAGAGGTAAGACTCTGTCTTTCTCTCTTTCTTGATTTATATTTATACTTTATACATACACATCCACATTTAGTGAACCATTAAAAGAATAAACTTACAGTGGATATTCTTAGGAGTGTAAATAGCACTTAAATATGTCTGCTTGAGCAAGCCAACATGTTATTTGGGTTCAAATACTCTTGGTGCCAGCAGGTGGTGTCGGTTAGACTGGCAGCTCGCCTTCTTTCATGGTTGAAATGATCAAATGTATTCTTAAAATAAAATGCAATAAACTGTGACATTTGATGAAGCCGAGGGGACACAATGTTTGGAGCTCTAATGTTGAATAGTGTTCACTTAAGTGCATATTACAGTCCCTTCAGGTCAGAGCATGAGATAAAGTAACTTTTACTTTTTAAACTATAGTTAAAATCACAGCCTTTGTCACCTATGTCACCTTTTCCTGATCTTTTATCTTATTATTCTTATTTATTTTGGCATTGAATGTCTTGTATTCCATGTCTGCTCTACGTGCCTCCTTAATTACCCCCCGGGGATAAACAAAGTTTTTTTAATTGAATTGCGTTACATTATGGAATAATGACAAGAAAGATGTTTTTTGGTGATCATCATAATAATGCAGGGACGTTAATCTTTAATAAAAAACAATATATTTCCACCACCATATACTGTATCCTATTTAAACATTTGTGGGAAATTGATATGAATTGCTAAGTAGACAGAATCATATTCTGTGTGGTCCTTGTGACCTTGTTCATCTTTTAGTCCAAGTGAAGGTTTTGCAAAGATTCTTTCAAGGCGTTCCCAACATATCCAGATCGTAATATGGAATAAATACAGAGTTATGCCTCCGGTGGTGGCTGCTACTCGTACAGAGACATTAAAATGTGTTATTGAATCGGAGGCTTACTATCTTGTTACTTAGGTAAATTCCTCAGTTCGATTTAAATCTATAAATCAATGAGTATGTACACTACCTTGTTATTTTTATCAGTTTTTCATTCAGAACACCCATTGGGTTGATGGTACTTTTATTGGTAGTTGTTTATTTTGTCTGCAAACCTTGGTGGGTATATATTCTTTAGCCAAAAGAAATCTGGAATACACCTTTGATCTTAAATTAACTGTCTGAGTGCTCCTTCTCATCTCACAGCGGAGAAGATCTTATATCAGACGTGACAAAGCAAAGGAGTATTAAATAGAATAATAACTTTTCAGAAAGTCTTGTAGAGTTACAGCAGTTTTGTCCTCTCTTACGGATTATTATTTTGCGTCTTGCAGAGCAGCTCTGGTAGCACTTTAGAATAATGAAAGAAAAAGTAATAATGTTGTATTTATCTCAAAATTAAATCCTCTGGGTTTAAGTGGTAATTACACGAGGAGCCATGAAGCAGAAAGAAGGTATCTGCCTATGAGAAGTAGATTCATAGACTCACAGTGACTCCTGAAGCTGTAAGTCTAAAGAGTATTTGAAAATAATGATTAGATGATGATAGTACTACAGCTACTAGATATGGCCCCTCTGACCTGTGTTGGCGTCAGTAAAAAAACATCTCAAGTCACTTTTAAATATCAACGCAAGCATCTGGAGTTGGTCGAAAATCTGGATCTTTCCCAGCTCTCTTTACACAGTTTAGATCCTATAGCATTGTAGTGCAAAAGTGACATTATCCTCTTTTGCAAGCTAGACAGAATGAGAGACTTGATTCGAGGCGGAAGCAGCTGTGCGGCATGGCAAGGTCAGATGTCCATAATCCGCGGCCTCATTCATGCAAGATTAAAAACCTGCTTTGAGTTCTGATTAAGAACGCAGGGTTAGAAGATTAAAGACCGGCAAACAAAATGAAAGCAGTGAAAGCCCAATCCTGGAATTCATCAGAATACCAAAACCTTAAACAGTCACAACATGAGATTATTGCAAAGCCTTGCTGTATCTGTGTTGACTCATCATCTATGTCAGAGCCTATAATTTTCCATTTTTCCCAAAAACCTGGACGATCACTTTTTTTTATTTATTTTGCTGCCTCCTTTTTCTAATTCTTCTCATCAATTCTCTCATATTACCAGCATGAAGTGACTGAGATAACCCACTGCCATCCCTTTTTTATTTCTATTTTGCATTTTCTCACAGTACATTTTTCCATTTCTATATAGTGTTCAAGTACATATATTTTTTTATTAAATGATTACTAACTAAATGACAGGACTGAGGAAGCAGAGATTAGGAAACAATGTAACTGACACTGTTTGAGGAGGCACTTAAGTACTCGGGTTTCACTGCAAGAGATTTTTAGGTGATACATACCTTTAATTAATTTCCTTTAAGAAGCCAAAGTATTCACTGTTTAATGGTAGGATTCTGGTTCCATGATGTTTTTGTAAACTATTTTAAAAAACTATTAAATCACTGGAACATCAAAGCATTGTAAACCTAAAATTTTGGTATAGCTCAGTTCGTCTTCAACTCGAGGAGCAGCAGATTGCCGTCGCGTTGATCAATTAGCTTTGATATTCCTTCCTATTAACTGAAAAATGACTTGTGTAAATAGAAATGGTGGTACAGGTCTCCACCCTAAAAGTGACAGTACAGAACTGGACATTCATACAATACTGAAATTTCTTTAGTCATAAGCCGGGAGAATGACACAAGTCTTATAATCAATCTCAGCACAAGGTCCATGACCTCCTTACAAAGTCCTAAGCTGCGGAGCTACTGCATCCCAGCCGATTACACGCTGAAGTGACGATGAACTTCAGTTTGATGGTAGTGCTGAGAAGGGGGCTGTATCCCATTGACAGGATTACATAAATGAGGGCCATAATACTGTAATCTCCAAGGGAAATGAGAGAAAGTCGGGGATGTGCCGACCCCAGCTGGCCAGAACCCTGATCTGCAACAGTCAGATTAACAGCTGGTTGAACAGTGACAGATTACTCTCACACTTGTTTTCTTGTTTTAACAATCCTCTCTGTCTTGCAACTGGAACACTAGATGAACAAGGAAAAGCGCCCTTTCGACGAAATCTCTCAGAGAAGTCATACTGTATCAAGGAAGGATTATTTAACAAGTCATGGTGTCGTCAAAAGTCGTCTGGAAAAGCAACTATTATGCCTGAAATTCTACCAACTCCATTGGTTCGTGATTAACTTTGCTATTGGGAGATTTAGATTCAGTTTAGCAGTGAAAAATAATCCACAAAGTTTTAAAGAAAGTCATCATCCTTCAAACACTGTCACGTATTGTAGATTTATTCATTAATTTTGTTTGTGTGTGAAGAGGGCATTTTGAAAAAGCATCCACTTATTAGTGATAGTAGGACAGCAAGTGTACTCCATATCCACAATCAACAATTACATCATTATCATATCCTGAGATTTAGCCTGTGCTTGATTATTGTGATTTTAGCACATCGTCTTCATTTCTGGCTGTCAATTTAAAACCAATCTGACCAGTGAGTGTGCCAGTCAACATACGTTATATATAGAGCATCAGTGTCAACAAACTTAGTTAAAAGATTTGAGTCAGTTAGGCTGGTGGTCGACAATGCTGCTTTATGGACAATTTAAAACATTTCAGAAGGACTATAGGATTCATTATTATTGATAACTGTACAGAACAGCAGTGAAATAGTAATTTAACTCAGTAACTCAGAGTGTTTTTCTTAAAACAACGTCGGAACATGCTGCCCTCCCCTTGACATAGATTTTTCTCTTCATTATCAAGTGACATAGACACATCAGATCCCCTTTTTCCGTGACAACATTAAAAAAAAAAAGACAAGTAAGACACAATAACAATCTGTTCTTATATCAAATTCAAGTAATTCAGGGGTTTTAAAAATAGCTCCATTGTCATTCTTTGCTAAATGGATACAACAGCAGCACTGGATTTCATGCTGGATTATTGGGCTTTCATGCCCAACTTGGCATGTTTTTGAAGCAATGTCATTCTGATATTGTAGTAAATCATAATTAGCTACTTTTTTTTGTTGTTATACATTATGTGACGTTAGAAAGAACTATTGTAGGTGTTATGTATTGAGGTAATGATTGATTCAACAGTCCTTAGCCATAGCCATGATCATTTCCTGACATCATCCTGAATGTGGCACAAATCATTCAAATATAGTAACGAAACAAACAAGGCTCAGATTTTTTACCTGTTCGACTGGAACAAGGGCTGCTGCAGTTTTACATCAGAGGTGTGTGATATGGGTAGATTATCCACTGCCTTATGAGGATGTTACGTAAAAGACTAAGCACACATACAAGTGGGTACGGGTTTGATCAGAGTAGAGAGCAAGGGAAGAGAATGGTGACTCGAGGATACAAGAAGCTGCATTTTGCAAATGCAGAATAGTTTGTTAGTTTGAAGCAGACAACGTTGCAAGCAGCATGTATGTATGCCAAAAATAGTACCTTGAAGATAAATAATTAGGTACATAATCATGTAAAAATATTATATGAAATAAAGTAGGTTGTATATAGTGTAGGCAAACAACAATTACAAGAAAAGATGAAGTTATTAAGCACATTTCTCCTGTTTGATAACAAGAGCGATGCGTCCTAGGAAATGATTCTCCCAAAAATATCAAACATATGATTAAAAAAAAAAACTAAAAAATATTTCAATAAAATGTGAAAATGATGGGTAGCAACAATGTGAATAACATACACATTTTCCATAACCTCAGATCTTTTTAATTCAACCCTAAATTTTTGTGGATTGACAACGTCTCCGAGCGTGTGGCTTTGAGAGAGCGAAACCATTGCAACCAAAGGTCAACGGTGAAAAGGTGTGACGTTCTCACATAACTTTAGTCATTCTCAAACAATTACGACATGACAAAATCTATACATGCATGTTCAAAAAGTTCCTATGATACAAAAAACAAAAACAGGAAGAAAAAAAAAGAAAAAGACGTAAAGCAGCTTCATGATGATTATTATTTTGAGGGAACACTCATTCATAAACAATTTGGAAACAACTGTCGATGAATAAATGTAATATTCAAAATGGAAAACCTGTCAAACCTACAGCAGTTATTGAAGTGAATATGGTAATAACATCTGGAATTATATATCTTACCATTATTTACCCACTATATCATGGCATAATCGTGGCATTTCTTTCACACATAACAATGTTACATTGCTTTTTCAAAAAACAGCAAGGCTCAGATGGTCAAGTACCAAAATGTCAGGAGTCAACAACTGTCAAGTTATCAGACTAAGGGATTCTAATGTGTTCTTCCAGTCTTGACTAACATATTTGTGTGATCTACATAAACGCTACCAAAAACATTAAAAACGTGTGTTTTGATTGTAACAATGCAGTTTAACACATTCAAATTCTTATTGGCCCACTGATTACTGTCATCCTGTGAAGACAATGACAACACAAATGTGTAGGTAGGTGCACAAATGTCTTTGAGTCGCCTATTGTGTTAATACTTGTTGTGCCATTCGCACTGGCCGACACTCACCTCTTCAATGTCCAAATTTTTTCTAGATTTGTAAATAAACTCTCCGATTGCCACAAAAACTGAGAGGACCAGTCCTGCTGCCAACACAATAAAGATCCCCCCTATGTTCTCCACGCCCAGGGCACTGGCCTCTTTGCTGTCCTCCTCTGGACAGCCATTACCTCTCCACCATTTCTCCTTCATCATGTGCAGCTTCCCTTCTTCCTGAAGTTGCAAGATGGCGATGGTGATCTTGTCTCTGTAAGGGGAGCCTACAGAAGGAAACACCAGGAATAAGGTGACATAATTCCTAGGTTATTGTTTCATAGACAGACACGAAGCATTTATCGAATGGTATTGTATGGTCTGTTAATATTCTGTCTTACCAATTGGAGTTCCCACACCATAGCCCTTTGAATCTATCAAGCCTCCAATCTGTGTGAGGTTGCAGTTGCGCTGGCTGATGTACTCGATGCTGGTGGACTCCATCAGAAGAGCGTAATCTGTGGTGAGGACTCTCTGAATCCCCTCCCGGTTGTTTTTCACCAAGGCTGTATTCTTCCTGCTGCTCATAAATGCCCACATTTTCTCATAAGTTGAGATTTTAGATTTCTGTTGAAACAGAATCAGAATTTATGGGTAATCTGTGGCCAAGGCAACAAACACCATTTAAGCACATAAAAATGTCACTACATATTTGGCGCTTGCTTATGAGATAAAGAATAAAATGCGCTTTTGACTGGAGCTCTTGATCTGATGCATGGGAGGAAATGGGATGTGAAAGGTGAGCACATATCCATAAAGTTGATTCAGTTTTGACTGTTTATTCAGATAAGCTGCAGGATATTCTGACAGGCTCTTATTAACCTGATGTGCATGGAAATTTCTTCAGCACTGACTTTTAACCCCAATCCGTTTTCATCAAACTCACTTTTCTTCTAACCCACACATGACAGAGGACTGATTTCTCAAGGGTAAAAGCTGTCAGGCTAATCCAATTTAAAAGTGGTGGTGTTAGTGTTTGTGGATTTTGGTTTAGTTTTTCATGCCTGAGTTTTACTGTGTTTTGTTTCTATTCAATTTTCTTGCCTGTCATTGGTCATTATTTGGATTTATTCTGTCCGTATTTGTTTGGGATTGATTTGTCTTTTTCTTGTTCTTAGTTGGTATTTTGTTTAAGCTTAGTTTGTTTGTGTACTTGAGTTATTGGATTGTTATCAGGATTTCTTCAGTTTAGTCTAGTCTTTAGTTGTTTAATTACTCATGTTTTGTCTTGATTACCTTTACTTTAGACCAGTTAGTCTTGTCTTATCTTAGTTCTATTTCTTGCTCCACCTTCTCTTATGTAGTTTCCCTCAGTTCCCTCCTGCCTGGTCATGAGCTCCACTCATTCACCTGTGTTCATAATCCTCAGCTGCAATCATTCACCAACCAGTTCCCCACGGTATTTAAGCTCCCAGGTTTCTCTTAATCTTTGTCAGATCTCTGCCGTTATAAGCTCATGGTTTTGAGTCCAAATTTTCATAGTCATAGTCAGCTTTTTGTCAGTTATTTGGTTTAGTTTTTCTCTTATGGTATCTATATACCATATATATTAATAAAGCAATTTGTGTCTATTCAACATCCGGTCAACAAATTGTCTACAAATGGGTCCTCACAACATTACACACCACAAATCGTAACACGTGATCTTGGTTGAATCCATCCTCAACTTAGCTATTTCCAGAAAAATGTAAAAGTTACCTTAAAAAAGGTCATCGTGGAGCCATCTCTTACAGCGCCGTACTCTATTTTGGTTTGCTTGGCTAAGTCATCCGCAGAGTCGATTGGTGAGTCCATTCTCTCCACAGTGAGAAAAGCAGCCAAGTTGGCAGTGTATGAAGAGATTATGATTAGAGTAAAGAACCACCATATTCCACCAACTATCCTAGTTGAGAGGGCCTTAGGCATCAGTTCAGACCCTGTAAGGTAAAAACACAAGATACATTATCCATTTGAAATCACATAGGTCTTAAAACATGGACCTCTACAATAAACAACACAAAACAGTCATAAAACTGACCGTCTCGTTTATTTCCCAAACACGCCACAAACATTATCATAGACGGTTAAAGGTGCCCTGTCAACAGGGTACTTTAGCTAAATGTGAAATGGAATACAGCATAAAAATACTACATATTAAAAATAGCAATAAGTATACCTTGCTGCATGAGTGCTCCAACTCCAAACCACACACTGTTGATTAGAGTGAAGTTGTTTTCAACCACATCCGAGTCTGGATTGCAGGGATGTGGATTGTACCACTCGTATGGAGTGAACCTGAATGTGATGAATAAAACAGTCATCATTTACAAAAATACAACAGGTCTGTAGAAACAACTGTGATTTACTCAAGAAAAGGTGAGTTATACTTTATTTTCCAGCTTTTGTAAATGGCATAATGCCAACATGAAATAGTCTCTTTGACTCTCAGGACATAGCTTTGGTCAAACGTATGTATGTATTAAAGAGTGAAAAAGATTTAACATTGGTAAAGTAAATGAAACAATTCAATGCACCTCCCAGCCCCAGAGAAGTTTACCTGGCAATGACAAACAGCACACAGCTGACACCCAGGCATGCCAGCAACACATACATCCAGATATCTGGAGACAGTGGATTGAGGAAGGAGAACACTCCTGGATTGGTGCCATTGGGTTTGTGGTACAGGATGCTGATACCTAGCGTCATGAAGGGCTTGGAGAAATCTATCACCTTTTCCCTCACATATGTGATAGTGAGAGGGGCCACAGCAAGGTCGGCCACCTGGGACAGAGCAAGACCTCATTCAGCTGATTTTGTTGGACTATGTCAGCGTCTAAGACAAACTGATCAGTACTCACATGGTCAATGAGTTCTCGCACCATGCCATTCCACTCCCCCTTGTCATTCTGAGCTCCATATTTGCCGTCTGACACCAGCTTTACCTCATAGGAGAAGCCTAAAATATTGGAGAGCTCTTTAAGCAGGTCAAGGCAGTAACCTTCAAAGCGGTCATTCCCATATAGCGGCTTATCAGATTTCTTATACATGACGTAAGGATTTTCCTGGTGAAAGACACAAAGGTTACATTAGTTTGGCTTATTAGTATTAGGACACGTCTGATCAAATGCTCTCCTGTAATGAATCCACTTCCATTCATACCAGAATAGTAGTGACAACAAGGGTCCTATTGGCCATTGAGTCTGTGATATTTGTGGAAGAATCCTTGTTGGTTTCTGATAAATTAAGGCCGGTTTGGGAATTCCAGACACCAATCTGTAAAGGATAAAATATCAAAATTACCACTCTGACATGACATCAAACATTTATTGCCTGGACAGGCCCTCGCTTGATCAGGGAAAATGATACTAAAGAAAGGGAATAGAAACAGTTAGGTGGAAGCCAAAAAATGAAAAAAATCACAACATAAGGAACTGAGATGTGACACTCATGAAAGAGACAAAAAAAAAAAAAAACATTGAAGGGGAAATGGAGCACGAAATTTTATGCACACACCCGGTACAGAAACATTTCTTCCCACCAGTACCTGAACCTTATTTTTTATTAAAAGGAGAGACATCACAAAGAGAATAGGGTAAAGTAGTAAGTGATAATATTCCTTTAGTCTGTCAGGACAGCTAGAATACAGACCTTTTTCCACACTTTATTCAGGCGGCTGCCCGTCATTGTCTTGCAAAAACAATAAGGAGAGAGCATTTTAATCAAGGAGCCCTGAACCCAAGTGCAAGTACAGCAAAGTTGGCAAAATCTGGCTATAAAATAAATGTGGAAATAAATCTTCTTGCAATAGCCATGATTTAGTTTTTACTTTCAAATGTGTTGAGTTTATTCTGCTTCCTTCTCAGTGATGATAGCAATAACAGGTTACAGGCTCCCTAATGACAACTCAAAATACAGAGCAGCATCATCAGTGTGATTCAAGAAAAATCCACAAACCTTTGAGCTTAAAAAGACAGCTACGACTATTTGTACCACTGTGTCACAACAGTTCACAAATTTCCTTAAATTAAACATATTTTAGACACGAGCCATGAATATTCCTGTATTTCTCAGTAAATGATATTGCATATCATTTACCAGACAAAGCATCATCGGTCAATTGTTATATGTTATTAGTCTATACACATCCTTCTCTTTTCAGCTCTGCTTAAATGTCAACTCTAACAGCCTGACAGTTTATGCACAGGTCAGGTAGTTCACCTTCTCCAAGCCATCCTCCTTTAGGCTGATGACATCCAAATCAAATTCTTTCCGAAGGCCGTCTGTTTTGTTTGTGATTATTTGTCCCGTCAAACCGTTCCATTGTGTCTGTGGCGAAGAGAGGACAGAAAAAATACACGACAAATCACTCAGTTTTGATTTTAGTCTTTTAAATGAATGCAAACACAAGCAGAGGCCCAGAAAAAAATCAAAACAGCTCCTCGAAAATGAATAATTGATGTGTTCTCCATTAAGCGAAGACCGCTAACAAAGACTAACTGCATTTTAATTGATATTTTCCATTAGCTGGATCCTCAATGGAAATATTAAATGTCTCTGAGTCTGTAACATTGATGTAAATGGTGCTGTCAGACTGACCGGAGAGCAGAGGGTGGGCAGCAGAGCTCAGAGATATTTGAAATCAGTTGACAATGAAGTGAGCTCACATGAATAACAGTCAAGCTGAATCTCTATTACAGAATACGCAAGAAAATGAGCTGCATCTCAATTCTGTGCTTATGAAAGAAGCTTAGAAGCCAGTTTTTTCATGGGAAAATGGCCTTTATCTTTAAACAGTCAAGACATGGTATTTCATGATTTTCTCTGCAGGTAAGTAATACTTTACTGAGAAATACTTAGGCCAAAAGTGTCAAATATGGACACGACAAATACTCGACTCTAAATATGCTGTTACTCCAACTTCTTTGTTGGAAATGTACAAGATGGTACGCAACTACTAACAGATGCAAGACAGCACTGAGCCTTTTTACACATCTGTGAAATCTACTTGATTCCAATTCCAGATTTATGATTCTCAATAAGTCTTCACCAAATGCAAGTGTCTCTGTCTCGACCACATGCTGTAATTTTACATGTAATTAAGACTTTGATCTTCTCAGATTGGAGAGTCCAGAATTAAAAGGATGAGAGTCAGATTTCAACACACCACCGAGACCTCGCCACCATGGATCATCCATGAACATGAGAGACAAAAATTGTATGAAATAGTGAGCAATAAAATCTGTTTGGTCTTCCCACGCTTCCCTTAGGCCTGAATACATCAGCCTCACAAGCAAACATGATCTGCAAGTCCATCCGTAAGTTTTGGGGGGAAAGCCAAAGTGTACCTTATTTTCATGAAATATCAGTTCTTTATTAAACTTTTTTTTATGAAATGTAAGTTACCATATGTGACACAGCATTGACTCCTGCAGGCAAATTTGTCATTTTGCCCTCCCACCCCCACAGCACTAGAGTGCAGGCTGAGCTGGAGAAGCACCCTGGATTCAGGGACTTGATAGAAGACACTTTAGATAACACAACTTCAGTTAACACAACTTCAGTTAACTTCGGTTAGTTTAGAGCTGTGAATTAAGCATGAAAAATTTTAGAGGAATTCATCAGCGATTTTGTATTTTTGTTAAATGTGTGCTTTTAGCTTTAATGCAGAGCGAGTACTCAGCTACTGCTGATAACTTTGTGAAAGCATGCCATAGTGTGCAGATGTATTAACTATCAAACTTATCTTGTTGAACCTTCTAAATAACATATAACATGCTATAACTGACCCAACACCACTTAATCATCTTACATCTGGTCGCTGTCAAAGATACAATTAGTCTGTGGTTATACAGAACAAACTTTTGGAATCAATTGGGATCTTTCAATTTCCCTGAGGAAACCTCACAAAGGGATGAATAAAGTCGTCTATCTATCTATCTATCTATCTATCTATCTATCTATCTATCTATCTATCTATCTATCTATCTTAAACAAACTGTAACAAAAATAGCAAAAGGAATCAAATAAATAAATGTAAACAAATGTAAGATAAAGATATCAAATTGTTGTCTCATATATTTGATCGTCATTGCTCAATTAATATGCAACAAAATTATTCTTATGACTAAATTACGACACTTTGCAGTCTCAGCTGCATTATTTAGCAATAATGATTAATAACAATATAAGTATAAACAAGTTTTCCAGAAGATCTAAGAATGTTTCAAACCTCTTAACATTTTTTTTAGTATTATAATCAAACCAGTTTCACACAAGTTTCCATGGTTTCTGTCTGTTCCTAATACAAATGTAGTTATTTTTCCTGCATACCTCACATCTTCAGACTATCTTCACCAACCTCTGCCTCTTACTATGATTCTTCAATTATTTCCGTTGCCTACACACCTGCACCTCCTTCCCCTCCTCAGATCCTTAAGTATGGAAGTATATCCTGCACTGATCAGCCACAGCATTAAAGCCACTAACGTAAATTCTAATGTGTTGGATGCAAGCTGAGGCTGTGGGATCCTACACGTAATGCTCTACACTTGCTCTAAACTTTGGGTCCTGGCATACATGTGGATGCTACTTCTGAGATTTCCCACCTGTCGAAACATTGTTTCAGTCTATAAACACTCCTCATGAAATGGTATTCCCTGTTGGCAGTGACTTTATGCAGCAGTATGAGGCTGTCATGAATTACCGAGGAATGGACCCAAATGCAAGACTAAAGGAGATAGGATTTTTAGTGGGTCAAAACTGATTTAGTGACACGATGGGGACAAAGGCAATGTTGCGCAAATGGTTTTAATGTTGCGGCTGATTGGTGTGTACCAGCTAACTTCCCTCAGTAATCTACCTGATCTCTTGCTGAGTTTTTGTACTGTCAAGTTACGGAGGAAATATGTTACGGGAAAGAAAATATGAACTGTGTAAAATGTCGTAAACCTTTGAAATGAACGCATGTTGTCATGCCCATCAAGTAAAAGAGAGAATGCAGAGCACAGTTAGTCATCGCTGGTCCAGAAAACAACATTTCAGAGCCCAGTGTGCTCATGTAAAAATACTGATCATAAGTATAATAACAGACAATCTTTGAGAGCCTGTACAGCTAAAAAGCTCATTTATTTATTCATTCATATGTTGCCATCTGGGATCTTTGGATTGCTAGTGGCTGTCAATATTCTTTCCCCACTTGCAACTGAGAAGCTCATTGGTCAAAGAAACATCTAATTAGACGGTGCAATATAACAAGAAGCCTATTAAATTCAAATTGCTACATCTTAGCAGAGATGAGAAAGTCTGCTTTCACAATTAAACTGGGATAATTACCACTGGACAAACAGGGTGTTATTCAAACGGTCTGTTTGCCGACAGTGTTTGTCTAATTGCTTTCTTGTCTCATCTGCTGTTGAAATAATTCACGCTAGAAGAGCTTTAAGATACTTAGTATGGCAAATTTTTAATTAATACAGTAGATATATAGTGACATTTTGATTTTTCATTTGGTTTTCAATTTCAACAGTTCAAACATATTCATTAATATCTTCACTTTCATTACATATCTATACAAAGAGCAGCACCTCTCAGTGGACGGCTCCCATCAGTGTACATTTGCCAATCCAATAATATACGAAATCAAAGTATGTGGCAAAGACGTCAAGGGTCATCTCTTGAGAAAAAACCTGATCTCCTAACTTCATTGTTTGAGGCAAAGGAAATGACAAAGAGAAAGCAGGCGAGGATGGATGGACGGATGGAAGAAGAGTGTTAGGTGTCATACGTTCTTAAATCTAACTTACGTCCTTTAGCATGTTCATGAAACGGGATCCAAAGCGCCATGGCTTGTGTCGGTGGCACTGAAGGGAGCTGACAGTGATCTGGGAGGTGCGTTGTGAGGCAGCAGCCACCATGTAAACGGCATCATACATCAGAGCCGCATCAGTCTGAAAGATAAACACTGCTATTATAATCCATCATTTGGAATCACAAATCACATGTCATGCACTTATCACATCATGGATTGTTGATGTATGTGCTAAGCACAATGGGGTTTACAGTCCAATACAAGTCTTAGAAACCATTCTGTGCAATGACACAATCAAGCCCAATCACTCACAGTGAGCACAGCTTGGTTTGCACACTATCAGAGAGCTCCACGGTGGATTGTTGTATCCTGTCTCAAGAGCATACAACAAAATCCAATAAAATCAGTTTACAAGTCTTGTACATCCCCCAAAACAGGTTAATGTCTATACATTTACATATAATCTCTAGCTTTTTAGGCCAGCAAAGATGAAATCAATAAAGAGGTATATTTGAATTCACTTTCATTTATTTCTGTTGGCTAATGACAAACTGACTGTTTTCAGCAACTTTTCTCTGGTGACAAGCTTGCAGACCTTGTGTTCTATCATTCAGCTTTTTATATCATCACTCAATTGTATAATTAATCTATTTAATTCATTCTTGATTGCCCATACTGTCTATCTGCTTTTCTGATCATAGAGCATGCCTTTTCAAGACAGAACTGATGCACATTGTGTCATGTGTGAAAGCTCAGAGGTGAAATGGGGAGCCAAAGATGATCCACTGCTAATACGACTCTGAGCCCGCAAGGGAGGAAAATACAAAGGCTAAATAGGCCTGCCTCGGGTGTGCTTACACACATCAAACCAGGATTTACAGAACTCCCCACTCTAACTACAGTGCTGTCAACATTCGGCTGATTCAGTGACACAGCAATGACGGGGTACAGTGGTGGGTTCATGAGGACGTCTTTCTTTTCACCTCTAAGGTGCAACCGATATGCGAAAGTTATGATTTATGATATTGGGCCATTAATGTAACTTTGACATGTCATCATGCATATCCCCGTAGACAGACCCTGAACTTCTTCAGGATGGTAGATATCTAATAGAAAAATCAAACTCACTGTCATCATTCCCTCCATCATTCCAGTCTCAACCTTGGAGGGAGCCTGTAGTCGCTCCATGGCCCACCTCTCCAACACTGAAGCCACTCTGGGGTTGTCCACATTGAGAAGCCTAAATCCTGTCATATTAACTCCACTGTAGCGGTAAGGTTCCAGGTCAAGGGCAAACAAGTCCTGTACAGATCAGCAACAAGGTCAGCAGTGCAGAAATAATAAAAATTTTGCTGAAATGACCCCAATGCAAATGCGACTTCCAAGGGAAAAGAAATGTTTGATTAAATAGTGGAACAATGTAATACCATGGAATTATGCCAAGGGCACTAAAACATCAAACAATCTTATCATAAAATAAACCACAAATATTTGAATTTATATACATAATCTTTGCTTTACAGAATCTCCAGGTGAACGTACACATCCTAACGTGTGGGATCAAAGCAGACTTAATGATAGCAAGGAAAAATGTGTAATTAAGTGGCAAATTACCAACATATATTTATCCATCTAGTTTCTCAATCTGCTTTGAAAGGGAAATGTCGTGAGTCAAAGTTGTTCTGCAGGTACTGTATGTTCAATAAAACGCCTCCTCTGTGTTCGTGACTGCAGAGATATTTTTGGAAAGAAAATTTTCTTACCAGTGAGGTGAAGAAGTAGTGATAGTATTCAGTCATCATTCCCATGGACAATATCTAAACAGAATGAAGAGAATGTGTCACAGTTTTCTCTTTAGTATGTATTTGGAGTTTTGCTTCAGACAGAATAAATTATGTTCTCTTCCACTAAAACCAACCAACCACGTCTTAAGCTACACCTTTTCCTGAATTTAGTCATTTTGTATTTTTTGCATGGTTTGCATTAACAAGTATTCATGTGAGAATATGTCACATTTTGCTGATGTTAGCACAGTCTCTCCAATTAATCTTCTGAGCTGTATGATAAAAACGTGTAAATGTGTGTGCATAATGTGTATGTCTGGCTCAGAAATAGGCTCTGCATGGATTTAGAAATGAACATAGGATTTCTGGGAATTTGACTAATCTTCCTTATAGTGAATATTAAACCAAAAAGCAATGCAGAAATTAAATAAATAACACAGAGACCACTCCCCCATTGACAATTCCAAATTGGGCTTCTGACAGAAGACTTTTTTTCAAGGTTGAAATAAATGAAAAAGTTCTGTGGCTATTACAAAAGAAAAAATGGCTGTTTGAGTTATGCACCTGCTTGAGAACATCAGCTGATGTTTGGTAAGAGCAGTCAAAGATGACAAAGAACTCCTTTCCTTTCTTCATCTCTTTCAGCAGAGGACGAGCATCTTTGCTTCCAGACGGAAGCTGACGTATCTTAATTTTAATGCTGTATCTCGATGGAGCTTTGATCAACTCTTGCAAGCGAATCAGTCCTTGAATTTAAAAAAGAATGAGACAATCATTAAAGTCACTTGTTAAAGAAGACACATACCTTAAAAAGAATGTAACCACTCAAGCTTCTAGTTTATGATCTTTATATCTTGTCTATGATTCCAAGTAGAAAGATCCTAATTGTGTGATGCTAACTATGTATATTTTACCATTCTTGATGAGAAGTTCCATTGTAACAGATGGGTTTTTTAATTAAACCCTTTGACAAACTAATTATAATAACACTAAAGACAAAATACAAACTGTATACACCCCCACAATCAACATATTAACAATTACACATGTAAATTTCACTAGATTGTATACAAGCTGATTATTTCAGAAAGATCCTGAAAGAACACATTACTTACTGATGCACTCAGTTTGATAGTAGTAATTTAAATATCAAGGCGCTCGTTTAAACAACAATTTACCTGAGAAGTAAACTAAGTTTGCATTGCTTGGAAGTAATTAACTGAATAGCCATGTGACAACTTGATGTTGCAGTACCGTAACGTAACCACTGAAGGGCACTGTACTGAGAAATTTCTATTGGATTATCTTACTATTATTCACTAAGGGGCATTATACGGAAGCCCTAAACGGCCATAGATACATACATTTTATTCCATCCGTTTTCACGAGAAAACGGAGGAAAATTATCTTGTTATCACGGGAAAACGGATGGAATAAAATGTATGTATCTATGGCCGTTTAGGGCTTCCGTAGCATCAAGTATTAGTCGTGATACATTTTTCAACTAGTTAAAGAAAATTTATATCTTAATAATTTCACACCAGCACCAAAGCCGTAAAGATTTAGAAAAACTTAGAACATTTTTTTATCTTATCGTATTGTGATAATGCTTTTGCTGCGCTCTTTCATCAAGCATCCAAGTCAATAAAAAACCTTTTTTAATTTGAATAAAACAGTTTTATAGCAACATAACTTAATTCTATTGGGATATATTCTCATCTGTATGCATTTACCAAACTACCAGAGCTAAAAAACGTTCTGTTTGATCATAATCCTTTTTCTTTAAAATGTTGATCACTGCCCTCTAGTAGTCATAGTGAAAAATATCAATATTGTACCGTCAAGTTAGACTTAATATTACGAATAAGAAACCTTTCGGATCAAGACTTACTCAATCAAATTAACTTAATTCACTTAGTCTGTCGCAGTTACAAGGGACGTTGATGTGCCCGAAGCAGGTGGAAGGATAAAGCTTTTGTTTATGGTGCTTTTCGTATAATTTTGTCGTATTGAAGCTGTCAGACACTATACCTACATATACCTTCGCTTTACGGGTATTGTTCGGTGGAGTGGTGTGTTTGAACTTATCACCATAAGCTTGGTAAGTTTATGGGATGTTACATGTGGTTAGAGCAAGATACCAGAGGAGCTGTAACAGTCATTGGTTGCGTTTACGTGCTGACAAAATTGCGGCAATTTAGACATTGCAGTTAAAATATTTATTATTTTCCCCGGTAGCGGAAGGAAACTTTTTTCTTTAAATTCTTTGTAAATAATATGTCATAAAGCCAATTCACAAACGGTCTTGAGACTGAATGCAGATGTTTTCCCTGAAACACGCCTGCGTTGATCAGCTGGGAGGATTGATTTGTGAGAAACATTTTTTCACGGTAAGAAACTCCTCCTTTACCTACCAGCTGTGTGATGCAGGTTATAGTATGAATATTTGCTTCGGTAGTTATGAATGCCCCTCCATTTATATTGCGCAGTTTGTGACGCAGTAACATTAATAATTTACTGTCCTAGTTGCCGTTTTCATAAAAAAAAAACAACTTAGTTTTGAAGTCTTCTTTTTTGTCTGGCGTTCGGTTTATATTTAATTTGCTGTGACAGCCATAGACAGAAATCAAAGAGGTACAGCTGTGCCCAAACCCCGCCTTTTTGGATAAAAATCAAGGTGTCCCTTTCAATTTCTAATTTTAGACAAAACTATACATTTTGAATTGATAATATATAAATTTGAAATGTCTGAGCTAATCAGAAGCAAAGAAAAGCCTTTTAAAAATAATAAAAAAAAAATATGTTTCATCCACCACTGCCTCACATAAGGCTCTTTGTATCTGTGTCTTGTTGTAAGTTTGTCACATTTGCTCGAGTTGAGCGAAGTAGTTATTTTGTATGGAAGCAAATCGTAATCAAAATTCAAATTCAAATGCATTATCAGAAATGCTTTTTCATTTTAAGAATGTGGCTGCATTATTTGACTCATAAATAAAATTACTAATCAATCATCCTATTTGCATTTCAATTTTCTTCTTCAAGACTGCTCATTCTTTCACTTAATTCAAATGAAAAGGACAAAGACATTTGAAATTTAATTTTCAAAATATGCCTCAGCAAATAGATACCAAAATTCAATTTGAAATGTAAAAGTTGAAAATTCAAATGCATTATCAGAAATGCTTTTTCATTTTAAGAATGTGGCTGCATTATTTGACTCATGAATAAAATTACTAATCAGTCATCCTATTGCATTTCAATTTTCTTCTTCAAGACTGCACATTCTATGCCATAATCAAAACAAAGCGGACATTGCTTTTTCGTTTTCGTGGTCTGCATGCAAAATACTGCCCACAATTCGATAACGAAAAAGCAATCTGAGCGGCGCAGGAGAGTGACGTCACGCCTGCTGACCGTGCTACCCATCATGTAGGCTACGGTAGGGGGCGGTGTGCATATTTGCTGTACAATTAGCTGCCCAGGTGGAGTCAAACAATATATCCGATTCTGATGCCCGGCCGTGACCGGGTTGAACGGGTCACAGAGAGCTTGGCTGCATACTCTGCCGTCACAGATTCAGAGGTTAGTGCAGCAAGGGCTTGCGCGCCGAGGCCGCGGCCACGACCGGCCATGACTTTCTGGCCGCGGCCATTACTGAGGGAGCAGCCATTAATGAGGCTGAGACAGACGTTGCGAACAGGAGTCGGGGGATTACCTTTCACAGGTAGGATTCAACATTATTATTGGTTGTATTTTGTCAATAGAATATTATTGTACTGTATTTGTGTCTGCCGGCGAAATCGTAGCCAGCAAACGTTAAACTAGGATATGTTTATCGGTGTTATGCCGAGAAGTGCACCCCCTGCTGGTCGTACTTTAAGGAGAGTCTGTGATGGAATGATATGATATAACTACATCATAATTTGTTTACCTAATTGAATTAACGGATGCAAATCTCAACAAGTCCAAATTTGTATATAAAATTAAAATAACCAAATTTCATAGTTTCAGGTTCATTTTTATATCATTTCATCTGGGCTATAATGAGTTGAGATTGTTAATAGTAATAATTTTGCAGTGGTTGAAACAAAGAATCTTAGATATATTTCTTTCCGTCACCCAATAGCAAAGTAGTAAAGTAGGTTTGTAATTTTAACCCAACTACAGTGTGCATGCTCATCACCTCGCAGGTTGTACTGAACAGCCATGTCTCCTGTTCATGTATTTCTGTGTCCAATTAGAATTAGAACTTCATTCATTTCCAACTGATTTTCAAGCAGTTTGGTTTGTATGATACAGGATGCTTGATAAAAAGGGATTTTCCCCCCAAAGTATTTAATCTTTTTATTAGTTTATCCTCTTTCTTTTCACTCTTCATCCCTCGTGATCTTAGTAGTAACGAGCAGATGGTTGAGTTTTTGTTTGTATGTTTGAGTGCACTCAGAAGGTGGTACATATATATAGGGCTTTATAATAAACTGTTAACTGTTAATTAAAGTTAGGAAAATGCACATATCACTGCATTCAAGTCAACTATTCACCCAATATTGTTTTAATGCCTTCAGTTTTGATTGCTACACATGTGTTGTTTCATTAAATCTGGTTTAGACTCACCAGTTGCATCCTCATAGACCACAGTGACTGTTTTCCACTTATAGAACTGCACTATGTCCAACACAGCTCGGCTTATTGAGGCATATTCGGGATGGAGGTTGATGTAGAAGCTGTCTTTGTTGTCCACTGATGGGTGTTTCCAGCGGGTCTGGATGTGAGGGACTTCCAGGGCGTTACAAATGGACTGGACCGCACTGACCGATGAGCTGTGGGAGGGGCCAAATATAGCCCCGACTCCCAGTCCCAACTGGTCGCAGGCTGGATTTAAGAAACAGAAAATAACAAATGACCAACTGGAGAGACGGTCCATGAGTCTTATATTGACTGTTAGATGGCTTTCAGAAAGAAATGATCTTTACCTCTTCTTGAGGCCTCAAAACTGTCAAATAGGTTAATTCTCTGGATGTCATAGGTCAGCGTGGTGTTTGGCATTAAAGTCCGATTCCTGTTTATGTTGGTTACAGCAAATTTAAAGGCTAGTTCTTCAACACTAATGGGCTCATTTTCAAGGGTCTCAAAGATGCCCCCTAAAAGAAGAGAAGACATAGGGTTCACAGAAAGGCAATCGGTTATTGATCAAATGACAGCAGCTATATTCACAGTCAGTGTAGTGTTTGTTTTTTTGTTGTTACCCCCCTCCCAACACACACACACACACACACACACACACACCCTCACCATAATCTAATTTTCATGATAAGCACAATTCAATTCTCACAGTTGCATAACGTGGCCCAGATTCCAGTGGACTTTGCCACATAATGCTTCCCAAGGGACCCGGTAGAGATGACAGGATTTAGTCTCATTCTGCAAAAGGTCTGACCTTCTCCATCTTGAGCGCATTTACATGACCTGAATTTCTTAAGCTAGGATGGTTTGATTAAGAAGACATGACACGTATTTATGTCATCACAGTCCAGTTGCACAGACAAAGCATCTGAGGTTAAGTTAACTGAATTACCACATTAACATGTTGCTGGATACGTTAACCGTTAATGTATCCAGCAACATGTTAATGTGGTAATTCAGTTTTCTCACCTTTTCAACTTTTTTGAAGTCACATTCAATGAAATCATAGTTACACATGCCTCTAACAGCTTGTGACTCACAGTATGACATAATTAAGCCCAAGAGCAATATAGAATTAGTTGAAAAGTTTCTAAAAATGATTTCTCATACAAAAAAGGCTGTTTGGCTGTTAAAAGTATGTTTTTCCTGCTGGCTAGTAGTCATCTTCAGTTTCTTCTGGTAGACTTCTCTATAAAAAAATTGTATGATGTTGAGAGAACAAAAAGTTATGGGAGTTTCACTACATCTCATACCAGCATCTGTGAATTGAAGTATTGTGAGAGGCCTTTTCTTTTACCTGAAATGATGATGGAATACTTTTACATATGCTGGCAATCGTGTGCTAATTTGACTTAGCGCTACTTCAAGAGGAGTAAGATACTGCATTTAGAAGTCAAAGCAGTCTAGCCAATCCCTGATGTATCACTTTTAGTGGACATCCTCACTGCCCCTTTAAATTTGACTGAAACTAAATAAAATTTCTCATGTATAAACTGTGTAAGGAAACACTGACTGATTTGGCATCTTTTAAATTTAATTCTTCCTTTTAGGTCTACAACTTTTGATTTTACATAGTTCAAGATAACGGCTACATATGAACTGTTTTGTCTATTTTTAAAATGACACTTTACAATGACAGCACAAACAGTCATAGTGAGGATCACATAAATCTCGCACGATGAGCAGAAAAACTACAATGCTGTGTTATTAAATAATCTACCAGCCACCTGCCGGTGAGCCTATTTTCCATCTACCAAATCCAAGATTTTATGCATTTGGTGCTTTTTTCTGTTAATTTTCAACCCTCTAGGTCCAGTCGAATAATATTAAATGATTACCTCCTATCGTCTTTTCCTAAGCTCTTTTTCTTGGCCTCGATGGTAAACATCACATGGTGTTAAATCCTTTGGATAAAATGTCAAATGCAATCTTATCATATTGTTCCAAAGAGGTTATCTCATATATTGCAAATAACGTAGAATGTTACTCTAGTATCGAGGTTGGTAGAGTCACAAAACTGGACTGGATAAAAATGAATCCAGCGTTGTTATGAAAGTTTTGGCTGCGAGGAATTTTGGAAGGGCATTATCTACTTTCTTTTATTAAGGATGGTCCAATGTTACCTGGAAATGCCTAAGGAGATGTTAAAGGAAGCACTGGAGCTCTTTTCCTCAGAATTTAGAGAATTCAAACGGCTCCTAACATGGCAGCTGCTAAGACACTTTCTGGTCATCTTACTCAGGTAGGAACACTCCTATGCAAAATATACTATTCAACTATTCTCTGCAAACCTCTGCAACATAGTCAACCAAAAAGCATGCTCAAATGCTCAGCAATTACATTAATTTAAAACTCCTCATTTCTGATTCAAAGGAAATAATTGAAATTGGACCCACAAGTAACGAAATGTAATAAGTTTTACTAAGAAGGAGTCACAGACATACACAAAATTATAATCGAACATGTGACACGGAAATGTTGTACTGCCTCTTTAAAGTGACTACACAGTTACTGAGGTAATAAACACTGGCTGATATGTTTAAGTGACCACCACTATCAAAAATGTTATTTCAAGACGTATTTCCCTGTTCAGCCTTCTTTCAGCTGAAATAGCTGAGTGTACCAGGGCTACAAAAAGGAGAAAATCATCCTAAACACCATCCAAATCCTAATCCAGCCTGCTGCCCCAGAAAGATGGCTGGTCTGCCACAGCTGAATATATGGACACATATAACCCCAGCCAGGCATGAGTGCCATATTCAGCGTTTCATCTAAAGCACCTGAAATACATTCGCATTTAGGCCAGAAATATGTTGCTTTGTCACTTGAGTGTCACCACCTGCAGATAAAGCAGACACACTTGTGTGAGAGAAAGCTCCCACTGGTCAGTTAGCTTTACAAATGTCAGGATTTTAAACTTATTGGTCTTAAGAGATAAGATTTCTCTAATGATATAGTTACAATTTAAATGTTGGTTGAAAACTTCCTATTCAAAAGTCTTAAGAGACACAAGTCCAGTGCTGAGCGGTTTATCAGTTTTTTATCCTAAAATAAAAATAAGTAGTTTCCAAGTTTGCAACATTCACATTAACACAACAAAAACTAATAGAGGGCATTTTGAAAATTCTGCTCATCAATGATCATAATGACCACAAACATTAATCATAATGATGCCATTTCAATTTTGCAAGAGTTTGCAAATGACCTTACTTCACAACTGAGGTTGCAGATGGCAGTAGGTCACTGCACACTCTAACAGTCTTTGAAGAATTGCCTGTGAAATTGTAATTGATTTGAAAGGGGAGACGTCCTTTAAAAAGCTCCCCTTGAGACCTTGATTGTGAATGACCTTTTTCTTTAGTGTAGAATAGCCTCAAACCCCAAACTGAGAGAGCCTTGTCTGGACTTGCATGGTTTAAAAGCATGCTGGAAAGTGCCAATCCTAATTATGGTTACCAAGCCTCAGTGAGCAGCTGCTGGGACCTGTTAAAGCCCTTAATTCTGTCTACTGAAATATAAAATTCATGCAAATAAATATAATAACCACCTCTTCTTTAAATTAGCTGAGAAAGTATATTCCATTTCAGGGTATTTTTGATATAAAATGGGAAATAAGCCAGTTTTGACCATCCGGTCTAATTTGTTTGCTTAGAGTGCCAAGGCTGCAGCTTTAAGAGTCCGGAAACAAACTAGTCCAATAGGCAGAAAAACAGCATTTCCATCAGGAATTTGCTTTTTCTCATACAGAACTTAAGGAAGACTGTGAAAATAGATGATCTTCTATGTACTCTATATACTACTATCTGTTGTTTACATCTGATTAAATGCATTTGCATCCAATGCAAGACCTTAAATTTGTTGCTAGATATACCGAATGTCCCTGTATATTTATAAAATAATATAAATTTACAAAAAAATGAACTAAATAACAGTTTATAAAACCTACATACTTGAACATATCTATACCATGATAAGTCCTGTTATCAGCAAAAGACAAATCTGTCTTGATTTAATATCATTCACTTCCCCCTTGAAGCTTGAAGGAAAGGCACAGAAAAAGAAAACACATTATTTCTTGTTTTCATTTCCACTTGGAATAAGATCTTGAAATTGTGTAAATATAATGAATTTCCTGATTTGCAGAGAGCATCTGGGAGGAGGAGAAGGACAGCTGTATGTACTCAGCATGAGGGGTGTTGAGCCAACAAATCTATATTGGTCTGTATCAGCAGATCACCACTAAATAATACTTCTACTGTGTAAAACAGCTAATCTCTTTAGGATAACAGAACATTATTAACACACCAATGATAGTTGTTCTCTCTCCCAGGATGTGGCTCAGCCTTTAGCTGACTATCACGCAGCAGGGTACCTTAGTTCTGCTGGAGCCAATCCTCTTGACCTTGATGAATCATCCAGGCGTATGGAGTAAAGCAGCAGCAGTACTCCATTTCATTTTTCAACTGCTTTAAAATTATCTTTTATATTGATGTGACTGAAAACCCAGGCAGCACTTTTCAATTACAAAACTTCACAAAACACAATGTGCGTATCACCAGAAAAATAATTAAGCTTGTCACTGCCCAGGGCAGAGACAACTGTGGTCCAATGAGATTGAGTAAACACAGTCTGTCCGTGATTGCTTTTGCCTTCTGGAGAGAATATTTTTGCAGTGTGTAAATTGTCAAGAAATTGTTTAAGATTTCTGGAAATCAGCAAGCTTCCTGTGCAGCTCAATGCAAAACATAATCATGCATCTCTTGTTTTTTTTAAAGAAAAACCTTTGCCACTCCATCAGACGCAAACGCACCAAAATGGTCAGGTCACAACATCAGTGCTGCAAAATTGAGTTAGTATTGATCTTTGCGTTTTCAAAGTTGAATGTTTTGGTAGGTATTGATTCCTCTATGTCGGTATGTGACAAGCATCAGCATCCCTTAAATTTATCTATTGGGACAAAAATATATTCTGAAATGCAAGCTGTTAGAGCTGAAATATAAACTTATCCTGTTGATGAATTGCAGAGCTGTGCTGTACATCTTTGGCATTTCAGCACAGCAACGCTTGGTTATACATGATTTGCTTTTAAATATGTACTGAGCCATGATCCCGTGACCCAGTTTAAAAGAGATACTCATAAGAAGACATGGCTCAAAAGCTTGTATTTATGCAGGTTAATTTACAGGCTACAGCATCATGTTGCAAAGCCATGCTGGATCAAGTTATTCACTGATATTAGTTCATTTACTATTTGTCCTTATCTTGTTGTACTATTGAAATCATTTCACAAACGACTTGTGTAGGAGCCATTTTCATGACATGTACAATTTCTCATGTTGTGTGCTTGCAGATTGCACACGGAATAATTTACTCCCTCCATTTCACAGACTATTGGGTAGAAAATTCACAAAGAGAGAAGGTCAGAGCTGCCACGGATGAATTGTGATTTTGTCATTTAAAGTTGACACTATTCACATTTAGTTAAAGCCTAATTAGTAAAAGCTGAAATAACATTGCTTTCTTTCAGCATAACCTGATTGCTCATTTATAGATGAAAACATTGAGTCCTGAAAAATAGCATTTGATATTTATGAAAAAGCAAAAGTTTCTCTGTAAGCAAAGCTTCGCTCCCTCTGATTATTATTTGATATGTGTAGGATTTGCTCCTTTGCATCACACTATTATGATTAATGTAATTGAGAAATGACTAATGAAGAAATCTTTCTAAAGGTTGCATTATTTAATTTCCAATATAATTTTTAGGATCACTGAACCTCCACCTCGTCTTTAATTGGCCAATTGTACTGGGGGATGATGCATTGTGACAGGTGCTAAAACAAAAGATTATTTTAATGCATGCTGCAGGCAAGTGCTGAAATAGCTTTAGGCTGTGCCTTTAATTATGGACTTCTGTTCCTCACTTTAGTGCAGAGAGCAGAAAAAAAAACACAATTTAGGGAGATGGGCTGTTTTTAGTCCAGAGGATCAAAGGTGAACATTGAGAAAAGGATCTTTAGGTTGTGATTTTGATCTGTTTTTGTGATTTTTGTGTCTCAAACTATCAAATGAAGGAGAGTCTTTTAAAGGCAGAGGAGCACAATGACGTAGTGTTGTCTTTCTCTTCTCTCCCCATCCTGGGCCAGTACCCAATGAGACCTCCCACCCCCACCCTAGCAGCAAGACCAGCATCACCCGACCCTGGGCCCGTGCCAGAATGTGAATGAATGAGGAGGTCCTAAACAGTCTACTATGCTCGTTTGATGTAGAGCACTGAGGTTTCTCTGTTTACAAGATAGTTGCTTGCAATCCAACACCAAAATATTTAAAGGGAATCAAATCAGCGATATATACAAATTCACCTCATTTACTAAATCTTTTCAGTTTAACAGAGAGGTCAGTTGTTTCTCTCATGGGCCAGAATCATGAATAATTAAGACAGCTTTCACCTACATATAAAGTATAGAAGCAAGAGGAAAAATGACCTAAACAAACAAGGAAATAGAGTGGAAGCCACAAGCTGTTCCTTCTATGCTCTCCCCAGTGATGAGATTTGGTCGTTGCCTAAGTACCATATTTGGGGAGGAGACTTTCTGCATAAAGAAGATTAGTGTTAGTTGTTTTAGGGCTTGAGGGAGAAGATTTACCATTATTAACAATCCTAGTGGAAAGAGTGAAAGCCAGTCACAATCTGATGCCAGCACTTGCCAAGACAGAGAAATGTTAATTGAGGCAAGCCACACACCATATGGGAGAGATTAGGATGTGTGGGGGTCATGAAGAGAATGACAAAGATTAGGTGGTATTTGAGAGTGATAGATGGTTGAGGGAGAATAACAACATAGAGCTCAGATGGGCGCTGCTGAAACAGGGAGGTGCTGCTTGCCTATTAGTGTTTTAAAGTTATGCAACACAGCCTTTTAAAAACTATTTTTAAGTTTTTAGGCTGAAAGTAAATTACAAAAAAAAAATAAAAAATTCAGTCAGATTTGCCCTGGGCATTAAACAGAACACGGAGTCCTGTGGCTTAAATTCAAAAGAGACATTTTTGTGATGCAATGTTCTAACCCACATAGCTAATGGGAGAGGAACAAAGAGCCAGAAAGCATTAATTTGCTTGCAAATACAGGCTCATTGTTACAAAATTACATCATAGGGGAATAGTTGGAGCAAGAGCCTTGTGATTTACACTCACAGATGTCACTGGCCATCAGTGAGCATTAAGGCTAAAAGACTTTTGGGTGCTCAAGAAGGAAAATAGGTCAGATTTAACAAAGTTTTAATGAAAGCTATTCATTCTTTATCACTGTATCCATTTCACATTGTTTTTATTTGGTTTGCTCTCAGGAGAAAGAGAGAGAGACTCAGGCACTGGCTTACCGAAGTAGATGAACACGATTTAGATTTTCAAAGATAAATAAATAAGATACATTTGTTTCATTTCAACAACCCCCCCACCCCTCTGTCCTCAGAATCTGTTAACCAAAAAAGTAGGAAAAAGAAAATCCAATAATAAAACTTCAAAGGATTCTGCACAACCATCCCAACAATGAAAACAGTCGCTACAGAAGTTGAGTTCAATAATGGTAGATGTTATTACCATATAATACCGTACCGATGGAAAGGCATGTTACACAGCACACAATGACATTTATATTATTGCAAGTCACAGCATCATAAGTGTTGTAGCAATGCAGTAACAGAGAAAACATTTAACACCTAAACACACCGCTACATGATATCTTGTGTGAGTTCTATCCTCAGTAAGGTCATTTAAAAGCGAGTTGTGATTAAAGATACTAAGAGTTAGCCTTTGATTTACCTACACCAGCTGAGCTGTACCCTTGTTATGAATGTCAGTCTTTGTATGATTTTACATCTACGATATCGTGCATTATGATCACGCCATAAGAAGTCATATTCTTTCCCTTCCTTTGAATGATAAATTCAATGCATTGTTAGTCTCATTAAGAAAGGACTCGAGATCATAGAATCAGATATAGTAAAACAGCTTATGAGTGTATGGTGGAGATGATAGGATATATATATATATATATATATATTTATATATATATATATATATATATATATATATATATAAAGAGGGAGAGAGAGACATATATATGATACTTTTACAACTTACCAATTCTCAGGACTTGCTGTGAAGTAAGCCAAAACTCTGCCATAAAGTACAGCAGTGAAAACAACAGTCCCTTCCTTTTCACCATTGTCATTCCTCCAGAGTTGTATTTAACATTGAAATTCTTATAATTTTGTTCCCCCCCTTTAGTAATTCATGCTGATAACTTGCCAGTCCTTGTATCCGTAGTGAAAATAAACTGGTCCCCAAACCACATCCATGCTTCACACACTGTGATGTAAAAAAAAGAAAAAAGAAAAACACAAAATTGCACACTCCACTTGCAGTTGCCACTGGTCAAAAGACCTCCAGTTTTCCCATTCTAAAATCCTTTATATGCCAATAAGGTTTTTGCTTCCCATAATCATTCTTCAGACATCCTTCTTATCATGTTTTTCCCGGTGCACACTTGAATTGTAGGCTGCAACTGAGGAGGAGGACCGTGCACTGTTCTTCTTCTGTCAAGGGTGCAACAATATGAAACACTTTCTGCTGACCGCTGTCAAAATAAAAGTTGAATTGATTAACATGTTGCAACAATGGCGACAAATCAACATGTTTAGTGTAGAACAAATCATATTTAGTTAAGATCTGTGTATTTTTCATAAATGACACAGCATGCTTCTTTAAATAAATCCACACATATATATATTTTTTTAGATGTTACCAGGAAGTATTGTTCTACTCTGGGTTTTTTCACCTGTAATTGTGGTAGTCAGAGCCTTGGTTAAATTGGATATACAGTACCAGTTATAAGCTTTGATACACCTACTCATTTACAATGAATAGGAAGATCTGTCCAAACTTTCAACTGGTGCTGCTCTTCCAAGCACAAAGCTGATTTTCATATCCAGCCCAATGTCTAGTACAAGCCGTGTAAGAATTTAAATGATTGCATTTTTCCTTCTGTAACTTTTGCTGCTTGCGCTTATCCGTTTAAAAGTCTTCACTTTTATTATGAAATCAAGTCTGCATCGTTTCTGGTATCCTCAGCTGTGCCTGTGGCTGACTTGACAAAGCTGATCATCCCCTCCCATACAGCCGCTCAATTGAGGGCACTGTCAAGCCGTTGATCCGCAAAAATGGATACGTCCTGAAGATTAACTTCAAATCTGGCAACATTCGACCTCAACAACGTCTTTGCTTTGGTACACCGAGGAATGATTAAATCTTTGCTGCAGTGCTGATGGAAATGCAGATTTAATCTACAAACTGGTTGGTGACGCTCCCTTGCAGATTAACTATCTCAAACTGTTGATCTCACTCAGTATTGTGGTTAAATAAATTGTGTTGAAGTGACTTTCACCCACTTTGCTTTATTGTTTGAAACAGAGCGGTTTGGGATGGAAGTTAGAAAGTTCTCCTGGCTGCAACTGGCATTGATGGTCCAAACCATACCGCTCTAATCAGGAGGGAAGCAACAAGAGTGTCCGATAGATTTCTTGGGATTAGTGTAATCTTACTGTTTTTTGATTCCCCAGAGGTTAGTTAATGTGGAGGGAATACTTCTACTTAAACTGCAACAGCAATGCTACTCTCAATTTGCATTTAATGTGAGAAAATATCTTGTTGCAGTTTGTAGTCTTTTGAACAGATTTTCTAAGATTCCAGTTTTGTAATAATAGATGTGTCACTCAATCATGTTCATCATTTGCATTTATAACTTGAAATAATAAAGTATCTGTGTTTTCTTCATTCCCTTAGATAAAGTTTAATTTCACATTATTTCACTTTTATTCTTTCTCTGGAAAAAAAATATTAGCTGATCAAACATTATGGAAAGAGGGCATTATTCCTCTGAAACCAGCAGTATTAATGAATAGAAGTTATAATCAGGCCCATGAATACATTCCTCGTGTTCTCTGCTGGCATCTAGTGGTGGAAAATGGTATCAACAAGGACTGTGTCAGGCCTACGAAGAGAAGGCATTTTCAAGGAGTTAGATCTTTCAGGATGCAATTGCAAAGACTATGAGTAGAATACGTGATATATATTTTTTTCATGGATATACAATTTGACAGATTTCTTTTCAGTTCAGTTGGGTTATTAATTGTCTTTAAAACAAGGTTTTGAGAAATATCTTAAAGAGAAGTTACTTACAGTTCCCTATTTCAAAATGCAAATTGCACCAGCAAAAATATTCAATATATCCAACAGTTTCCACTCATTCAGTCGCTTGGTCCCCCTGCCTGATGCCCCTCAGGGAAACAAGACAAAATGCCCACATTTGCTAGTTGAACTCCTTTATTCTACAAAATACATAGATCATCCATTAGGCAACATTAACCCATAATTTAATTTCAAAGATCATTGAAAATTATGATTATAATAGTGGTAAATAATTGTTTGATACTGATAAAACTCATGAGATAATATAATAACACTAAACTAATGATATGATAAGGGTATATAAAGACATCTTGATATTAATAAACATGCATGAGACACATGCGATGAAAAGTTTTACAAGTGTGGTCATAAAGATGGAAAATATTGAATTATGGTGTTCCAAACAGATGATTTCCTATAAACCTTATAGTTTAGTTTATACTAATAGCAGTTCAATGTTCAAGCTAATCACATAACTCCTGTTTTCACAGAGAGAGGCTGAACATGCAATTTTGTACAGGGATAAAGATAATTAATATAAGCAGGAATGATGATTCCATCTTCACAATGACCTTTTGGTGAGAGAAAGTAACAAGTGTTTGTAATGTGTGATCAGCTAAATAACTCACTTATGATTGTTCCTTATATGTAGATTCCTGAGCCGCTTCCTCTATACGACTCTGGCTGAATCCTTGATTTGTTATATGTTATGAAAACAGGAGTTTGTGGAACTGGATGAAAGCTGGACTGGTGGGATGCAGTGGCATTACCAGTATAAGTGGTTGAATATGGAGTGGTATTTTGGCTTATATACAAGGAGTTCCCTGGAGTGTACAGGCTGCCACCAGAGATGGAACTCCTCATAGAAGACTGGTTACCTTGATAGAACAAATATGCATTTTCAGGAGGACCTGGCTTGATCAGGGATCCATCACGTCTCATTAGTTGAGGGACATTTTGCAGAGGCATGGCAGACTGTTGTCCAATGGAACCATTGTTTTGCAGAAAATTCGGGTGTGGATATGGCGACAGGCTGGGAACACTTGAAATGGGATAATAGCTCATCAGAGTTGGTTTGCTGGGGGTTGTCCTGTAATTGAGTAAGTTAGGAGGGTACACATCAAACAAGCCTTTGTTTGAGGGCATACGACGGCAGACAAACAGCAAAGCTGAGGCAAACAGGAAGGCACCAGTCACCCAACCGATGTAGAGAGCCTCTCCTAGCTCTCTCCTCTGGGCATCAATCAGCAAAGGGTTGTAAAAATCCCTAATGATGACATGGCCTGTCCATGACACTGGAATGAAGACACAGATGCAAGCCATGAACTGCATAGTACCTGCAACCATGAGGATTATAGTTTTGACCCAATTATTTCCCTGAAAACAGGAGGTGCATCTCATCCCTGCCAGAGCCACTATCAGCCCCAGCCCCGACAAGGCTACAGAACAGCACATCAGACCCCTGGCAGCCTGGAGGTCCGGAGGCAGAAACAGCAGGGAATCGTACACCTTACACTGCATCCTGATGTTGGCTTGTCTGTAGCAGTTCATCCACAAGCCCTCCCAGCGGGTCTCCATCACAATTATGTTCTCTCCAATGAAGGCCGTCACTTTCCACATGGGCAACCCAGTTGTGGTCGCTGCACCGATCAGCCCGATCAGGCCAACACACACTGCAGCTATCTCAGAAACACCTTGAACCATTGTTCAATATCCAAGAGTCCAGCTGGTAAGTCCAAAGTTAGACTAACTAACTCCAAATCTTTAGCACATAGGAACAGAGACAGAAAACTTAATCTTGAGTGAGTGCGGTAAGGAGCTCACTCCACACAGCTTGTTTGTTGTAAGTGGCAGATTGTTATGGGAAAGATGCTTTGTGATCACCCGATTGGCTCACAGACATGGAGGTAAAGAAGACGTCTGCTTATTTTGTGTTTATGGTGTGTCAGACAATGTGGGCATATCACTGATATCAGTTTCTCCAACAGTAAACGCACAAAACAAGTCAGTAACAGATGAAAACTCTCAGGGAGGTCTTATAAGTCGCTATGTTTTTATTTTTCTATATTTATACGTGGTACAAAAAGCAAACATCATTACACAGTTTAGCACTACACAGCTCTTGCAATTCATGTATTGTCCACAGGGGAGCAGAGATGACCTTTATGGTCATGAAATGAGGCACAGTCCATATTACACAGTTTAAATGCATTTACCGCTTGCTTAGAACCAGAGAAATTGTTTTTGTGATTGTAACATTGTTTGAATTCTATTCAACAGTTCAACACACACTATATTTGTGCACTTTTTTCTTTTTTTTTTAGATTTGTTAAAAACAGCACGTTGTGACTGACAGTTCTAATTGAACTTGAAGTAATTTTCTCACTGAAAGTGAAATGAAGTGACCAGAAATCAGATGGAGAAATAATTGAGCAGAAAGAAATATTTCAGTGCTCAAACCTTCAGAGCACTGGGGTGGCAGGTTAGTCTCAATCGCTCTGTTTTTATTCAAAGTGACTTGCAAAGTTGTATCATGACATCAGCCTATTTCCGGTACTTGTCTCTCTGCCAAAAGTTTTCTCTGAGTCCACACCCTTAGCAAGCAGTTTTATCTGCATGTCAAGTTTGTTCAGCCATTTTCATCAGTTCCCAATTAAGTGCTCCAGGACAGAAATGCTAAACTTGGACAAAAAGACTCATATCAGAATATATCCAAATATCAAGTAAAAGATTTGGCTTGTAGTGTACAAAGTCATTGTGACACACCAGCCTTAGTTTTCCCCTTTGTGTTTCATATATTATATAAGAAACTGTTTCCCATTAAAAGTTGTTAGAAGATCACACATGTGATATTTGTAAAAACCTGTTTGAGCAAACAGTTAAGACACAATAAATGGGAAACATTGACTGGGGCCAGAGCTACATGAATCAGTCATGTGACAGAAACAATATACATTTTAACAGTAATTACAAATATACTTGTATCACAAAGAGGTTAAACATTGTAATGTATGTGTGTACACACACACACATATATATATATATATATATATATATATATATATATATTTCTTTTCTTTCTTTCTCACAGAATTAAGCTTATAATTACAGTGTGAGATAAAACTTGATGATTTTGATCAGAATTTAGGAAAAGTATTGGTGTTATTTTCATAACTTGCCAAACAACATACAAATATTTGCTTTCACGTTATTTGCATTATTTTCTCTTTTTCTTCTTTTTTTTTCTTTAACCAGAAATATAAAGATTGCACAGTCACGTCGAGCCATATTGAAAAGAAAATGTTTTGCATATAGGGACCATCATAGTTAATGAAGACTCAAAATGCTCATAGGTAAGCGACTCCGCTGCGTACAGAGGGGTATCTGGACTGGTAGCTGTAGTTGGTTGATACTTGTCTTGACAACATGGGCTGAGGTCGCGCTTGAGGAAGCATCACCAACTGTTGAGGCTGCAGAGGCTGTAGCGGCTGCATAGGCTGTAGAGACTGGGGAGAATAGGCCCTGTAGTCTGTGTTTCTGGTGTACACGTACCTCTCTGATCCTTTGCCTTCTGACTGTATGTTACAACAGATGAATATGCATCCTCCAGCAAACAAGAAAGCAGAGGCCACCCAGCCTATGTAGAGAGCCTCTCCGAGCTCCCTGCGCTGGGCGTCAATCAGCAAGGGGTTGTAGAAGTCCCTGATGATAACATGGCCTGTCCAGGATACAGGGATAAGGACGCAAATGCAAGCCATTATAATCATGCTTCCTGCAATGATAAGGACCAGTTGCTTAGCTCTGTCATTGTTAACAATACACGATGTGCACTGCATTCCCAGCAAACTGATCAGTAATCCGAGGCCACCGAGTGCAACAGCACAGCACATCAGCCCTCTTGCGGCCTGCAGGTCCGGGGACAGGGCCAGGAGAGAGTCGTACACCTTACATTGCATCCTGATGTCAGCCTGCCGAAAGCAGTTCATCCACAAGCCCTCATAGCGAGTCTCAAACACTATAATATTTTCCCCAATGAAGGCTGTGACCCGCCACATTGGCATTCCAGTGCTTGCAGCTGCCCCAATCAGTCCAATCAGGGTCAATAAAAGACCTACTATCTCCAGGGCTGAGTTGGCCATTCTGTGTCCTTTTAATCATCCAGACTCATGGGTAAAAGCGTGCAAGTGTACAAAGAAGTACATTTCCTCTATGGAGTGGCTTTGCATCCAAATGGAGGAGGAGGAGCAGGTTGATGTTCACCTGCTAACCTCTTCCCTGTGGATTTTACAATAGAGTGGGAGGGGGTGAGAATTTTGACCTGTTGCTAGGAGACTGAGTCCTCAGAGCATTTTTTTTTTTTTCTTTGCACACAAACCCCAGGAGCTTCTGTCAGCTGACACTTTGTTTATTCAGAGGTATCGATTTACATTCTCAGATCTCACTTTATACAGAAGCTTTGCGGGGAAAACATGTGTTTATTAAAAATTCAGCACTTGTACTTGTGTACATTTAAAGAATAATTTTTTTTTTTTTACCATTTGTTACTGAAAATATTACAAACATCACATCTATGTGTCTTAACATAGTTTTTTATTCAAAATCATTCACTAGAGTTGAGAGGTCATGTTACAATACCAAACATTTAGAAACTTCTAGTAAATAACTATTGTTATGAGTGTGTGTGTGTGTGTGTGTGTGTGTGTGTGTATGTATGTTTGTGCGTGCATGTAGGTAGGTGTCTTGTGTCAGTCTGTGCTCAAGAAAAAAGCTGGAATTTGCAGCTTTGACTTGGTTGAAATGGCCTCTTTGTTGGTTTGTATAGTGGGTGGACCTTTTTAAACAGCCTGGTTTGACCAGTTTAGGCACATTTCTATTGACAATAACGGAGGCAGCACTGTTTCAGCTCTTCATTTGCATGTCCGTCAGAGAAACAGGTTTAGTTTCTATAAAAATACCAAACTTTTAAGCATAAATTGAATTTGAATAAAAAAAAGACAGAACAACCTTTTTTTTTTTCAACATTATTTCTTTATTTGAAACTACAGTTGACCTTATATTTTGGTTTTCACTTTGAAAAAGTATGTACATTTACAATAAAAGCTCAAAGTAAACACAAATCATCTGAAGATAGGGTAAAAAGACTTAGTGCATAATTTGTACTCAAAGAGCATATCAGCAGAGCCTGAAAAGGCAGGTATGTCAACACATATCTGTTATAGTATCAGATTAGAACTAATAGCACAAATTAAACATATGTGAGGGAAAAGGCTCCAGCAATTCAGCATGGTTAATTACAATCAAATTACAAATAAGTTCTAAAATAATTTCAATCTCTGGACTACTTTGCCCAGTTCGACAAAGTAACAAAACATTAAGCCGTTTCTAGAGAAAGCCTGTTGGTCTCAGTCACTCAACTCTCCTTATTCATATGGGCCAAATCTTTGCCATTTTGAAAAACAAATTCCAAAATTGCCTAGTACTGACTCGGTGTGTATGCTACAGATCGTGGTGGAGGTGCAGAGTATGGAGGCTGGTAGTTGTATTCTGGCTGGTACGTGTATGGCTGATATGTGTACGCAGGTTGGTAAAGGCTTCCCCCAGGGTTGTATATAACCCTCTCATCCGTTTCTTGGGTGCGAGGAGCGTGACGGCACAGCAGAATCACTCCAGCCGAGAAAAGCAAAGCAGAGGTCACCCAACCAATGTAGAGAGCCTCCCCGAGCTCCCTCCGTTGGGCATCGATGAGCAGGGGGTTGTAGAAATCCCTGATGACAACATGGCCAGTCCAGGACACAGGGATCAGGGTAGTGACACAGCCCATGAGGAAGAGACAGCCTCCAGCCACAAGAACAATGTGCTTGGTGCGAGCACGATGGTCCACCACTCTGGTACATTTCATTCCCACTGCTGAAACGATGAGGGCAAATGTGGTCAAAGCCACTGAGCTGCACATCAAACCTCTGGCAGCCTGGAGGTCCGGAGGCAGAAACAGCAGGGAATCGTACACCTTACACTGCATCCTAATGTTGGCTTGTCTGTAGCAGTTCATCCATAAACCTTCCCAGCGGGTCTCCATCACGATGATATTCTCCTCGATGAAGGCTGTTACCTTCCACATAGGCAAGCCTGTCACGGCTGCCACTCCAATTAGTCCAATGAATCCGATGACAAGGGCCACAACCTCACAACAGATGGCATTTCTGCTTTTTCGTCTCTCAAGTCTCTGTTTTTCCTCCAATATCGAGTCTTGGTAATCTGCATAGTTCTGGGCTTGCTTCTCATCATAGTAACCCCCTGCGTAAGTCCCTGGATAAGACCCTGGGTAAGATACAGGTGGCTTGGTATAGCCACTGTAAGCAGTGTAAGAGGCCATTGTGGCTAAAGCCAAGAGCCAAAGATGCTGTCTTTGGCTGTACTCTTACAGGAACAAATCTGAGGAGGAAGGCAAGTCAAGGAACTTATACACCCACAAAAAAAACAACACTAACGATGCAATGCGGCCTTACTGGTTAAGCTGCTTTACAGCTATGCGATAAATGGTGAGAGACCAAAGAGTGATACTTGTTTTGAATAAAAATGAAAGTGCCACTACTAACAATCAACTCTTTGGTCTTGTGATTATCTACTTTATCACCCTTCTTTGCAAACAAATTAATTCCCGGCTGATCAAAATATACCTATTTAAACTATTGATAGACACCTTTTCAATACCCCAGAGATGTTTTTTTTTTTATTCACATATAATTTAGGCAGCAAACAGGATTGAAAAATATCATATATGCAAAATCTCTTTGCCATTACTGGTTGAAACTTGCAGCAGAAAAGTTAATTAAATGTTTGGCCTCTTTTGTCTCTGAAAAATATTGCCATCTTCAAACAATTAGACATGGATACACAAAACTGAGAAAAAGAAAAAAAAACATACAAAAAAGCCACACAGTGTCATCTTTATAGATACATTTATGTAGTCTGCACATTTAAATGGGTTTAAGTATAAATCTGTTGTCTCACAAATTGAAGGTTGATACGAGGAGCACAGATGTCAACCTGCCCATCCCCCTAGAGGTAAAGTGAGCTGATAGAAAGGTGTTGAGCAAAGAAACCTGAGGCGGGTCAGTTTCCTTAAAACACTGAACTGTCTTCTTGCCAGCAGGTCTTACCTTGTCGCTTCCACACTGAAGTTTTCCTTACGTCAGCTCGCATTTCTGAGCATCTCGTAATGTTGGACTATAGAAGGTTCTGATAACAGTGTAACCGACCCAACTAACAGGGATGAGTGCAGTCAAACAAGAAAGCAGATACAAACTCCCCCCTAAGGCCAGAGTGATGTTCTTCTTCTTCATATTATCATGATAACAGTTGCTCTTCTGGATTCCACATCATGTGACAATCAGTGAGATGACAACAAGGACTATGGAGAAACACATTAGCCCCCTGGCTGCTTGTAGCTCTGCTGGGAGACTCAGCAGTGAGTCGTGGACCTTGCATTGCATCCTGATATTAGCGTCAGTAGCAGGTCATCCACAAGCCTTCCCATACCCTTCCATGACAATAAGATTGGCCCCGATGAGGGCAGAGACCTTCCAGGTGTGCAGGGCAGTAACAGCTATTGTTACAAACAGGCCAATGACGGCCAGGGCCAGTGCTAAGACCTCCGGCTTTGATTTCATGGTTTACCAGAAGTGTGGTACCGTCTTTTTTCTTTCGTCAAATGTACAGACTACTCAACCTGTCTGTTTTACAAAGTCCTAAATCTGTGATAGTATCACCACGCATGCAATGTCACCCCGCTGGTTTGGACTCACATGATCTTTAATCAAACCAGTGTTTAGCTCAAGTCAAGAAAACCACACTGGCTTTGTTTTTCACTTGTTGCTGAAAACCAACTGAATTTTACTCGGTTGTCTTCTATACTTGTGACATACATACATATTGATCACAAGAGTACGAATAACCTACCAAGTGGAAAACTTCAAAGTTTATGTCATATTCTGTGTTTCCTTTCCATGAAACGTTAAGCAGAGGTTAATATTTAAGCAGTTGAAACCAACAGCATCAAGTCAGATTACAAATTGACTGAAAACTATAAAATACAAAGACAAGCGACATGTTCTTTTTTGGATTATTCCAGGAACGGGTGGAAAAGCTGCATGTCTGTTAGACCCCCGAGGATAACGCACGCTCATTCTTTTCAGTTCAAGCCCACATACAGACTATAACTTAAAGTGCTTTGTCTTGTCAAGATAAGACATGATCCTATTTCCCAGCAACACCTCAGCAGTAACTTGGTCCCGTCTCCTCTTAGTTTGCTTTCTTGTTGTGTAACTGTGATGCATGTCTGACGCAGCACTGAATCCTGTTGTAATACCTGCCCGGCAACTCATTTTATTTTATTTTGTGTTGTGTTTTGTAGTATTGAAAAATTATGATTTGAAATGAGTGATTTGTTTTTCTAAACCATTTCAGTGGGCTTTGTACTCATTAAATGTGTTTAAGATAATTGGACTGCAGCAGACACCTCCTTCCCCCACATCTTTCCATCATCATGTGAGAGACTCTCCATGCAATCATCTCTGTAACATTTCAAAACAAAAGTTCTGATATTCACACCCACGTCACCAACACTTGACTATTTCTCAAAATCCTCCCAGTGGGGCTGATTAGAGCTAAGAAGGAAATGTTTTGTAACAGTGGGGGATTTCAGAGCCACTCCTCTATTCAAACCTTATTTGGTCTACGACAGGTAACACCCTGTCGATCACCTTGTTTCTGAGAAGTAGGAGAGACTAAACAGAACAGCAGAGAGATCCTGTAGCATGAGAGGTCATAAACAGGAACAGAAACTGGAGAGCTTGTTGAACAGGTTTGATGAGTGATACTACCGGCACATCCTTAGCTACTTCAAATGTAAACAGATCTGCTCACACAGACAAACCCACAATCAGGACGTCTATTACATCAAAGCTGTGCTGTGAAGTAATTCCTGTCGCTGTTTGCATCTTAATGTGAAAGTAGGCTTGAACTGGATTTGATTCCAAATAAAGTTAGTTCAAACTAAGATCCAATGGAGTACACAGTGAGGTGTAAGATATTGGTGGTGTGTTGAAGAAAAAACAAAAAATATGAAACAGACTTTGTGTGCCACCTACTGCATGCACGTATAACTACACATTGGAAGGCAAGATTTATCGCTTTCCAGTGTTGACTACTTAAAGGAAATCTAACTGAATGGAATTTCCACTTTATTTTCTGATCTACTATCACACAATACTCTGTTTATTTGTAGATTCAAGGTTTAGAAAGAAAATCTCATAGATAAAGCTTGTGAATTTTATCTCTGGTAAGAGATTTAAAAAGGAGGGGGACAGCAGGGTAATCCTGGCTCCAGTTGAATAGTTTAGTCTGGAAGCATCTAAGTAGCAGCCATGATGAGAGCTGTTCAAATTCTCTAACTGTTGAGGAAAGGAGCTTCAGAGCTTCCTTTATCATCTCTTTCAGCATCATTTACTATTTGCGGACGCAAATTACAGAGCAATTTTATATTATACTCATCAAGTTGCACTAACTATGATTCATGTGGATAGATATGAGAAGAGCCAAGCCGGAACACCACAAAACTAAACGTGTGTAAAACAAAAACCTAAGAAATAACAAAACCTGAGTGTAACGCTTTGCATGAACAGGAACAAGATCTGACAGGGAAAACCATGAGTAGACAACAACAACAACAAGGATCTGACAAATGTTGTGGCCAAGCAGGGAGACTAAATACTGTGGGGAGAGTGTTTGGGGAGTGAGTGCAGCTGAGGATGAGTGAAAACAGGTGAAGGGACTGGAGCTGAGGAAAAAAGTGAGGAAGTGACAGAACTGAGACCAGAGAGAAAAAACAAAAGAAACAGATCGTGACAGACCCACATCACTGCATAATGTAAGTGTGGTTGAAAAGAGCTTAGGTACATTTTTTTGACTATTTGACCGAACCCCCTGTTTCATCGCATCCTTTGGCCATTCATATATATGTGGTTTGCATCAGATAAAGCATTTAGTCTCAAGTGATGTTTCCCCTTCATCTGAAAGAGCTTTTGTGTGTTGGGAGGGAAGACTGGCAGGTTTGAGAGGGGATCAGGAATACAAAAGAGATAAGATTGTGAGAAACATTGATTATACTGTCTAGGGCATGTGCAGCCACGCTTCTCCATGTCAGCCTGAATTCTGTCACTTATTCTCACTGTTATTATTAAACAACGTCTTACAGTCAACTTCCCAGACTAAGCTCAATATTTTTAGCAATTTTTTTTTTCATTAGTTATGAAAGCGTTCTCTAGACATAGGACTGACTCATCTCTTCTTATGAACTTTACTGTCTGTGAGATATGTTCATAGGAATTTAGACCAGAAAACCAACTTAACGTTCAGAAAGCAGTTTTTCCACTTGAACTTATTTCTACTCAAGATAGTAATGAGAAACAGCAGTATCTGGGGCTTTCATATAATTGTGGTTAAGAGTGGAAAAATTGACATCTTGACTTTTTACCCTGGTCACATTAATGTGCAGTGATTATATGAGCTGCACCTGAATTTCATCTCATAAATGATGGTGACATTTGAGAGAAGAAGAGAGCCTCGGTAAACAAAGAAATCAAAAGAAGACATTCAATAACAACCGAGGAGCCGGAGATTCAAGATCTGCAAAGTATTGATTTCTGATTCGAGGAGGAGCAGACAATTAATAATAAGACAAAACAGGGTGGTCTGTCCATTTATTCGAGTGGTTGTGTAATGAGTGTTTATTTTGTCTTTAGTCTTCATTCTGTTATTATCTCTATTTCCTTTCCAGTTATAATAGATATTTGACGCCCCTATCATCACTAAGACATTACATCAATCAGCCAACCAACGTTAGCACAGGTTTGTTCTGTTGTTCTCAGGTATGGTGAGTAGTTTGGATGTGGTTTTCTCACACCTCATAACTGCTCTGCAGAGATGTCTGCTCAGCTGTACAGATCAAGTTAGGCTGCTGAATAAAACCACGCAAACAAATAAATTACTACAGAGGGGTTTTGAATTATAAGTAGGAAACAAATGTTTTATTATGATATCAATACATTTTATATATACAGAGTAATAAAAATGCAGTCTTAGTAGCACAATGAGTTGTTTACGAGTATGACTTCTTTCACTGTTCAGCCATACTGTAAGTATTTACCCTTGATTGCATGAGCAATATGGACTTTCTTTGCAAAAAAAAAAAGTTACTTGTTTGTTGCCAACAAATTCATTTACAAATGAATAAATAAAAGCATTGCTTTGTAATGTATCACTAGTAAACCATCTTCTTGAACACACAAGACCTTCTAACGAAGCTGATGTGAAAATTATCTACAATACGGAGAGTGAAGTGTCAGGGAGTGTGCATGAGCGACAATGCTGAAAACTCAAAAATATGGTTTCACAGTAAACAAAATCCCGAAACAGCAAATACAAATTCAAGTAAAACAGGATAATGTTAAATAAAATAAACTGAAATTCTCTCAATTTTTGACGTGAGGGCTGTTACATAATTCTGCAGTTAAATGTAACAAGAGAAATTCTTTATTTTCCAGACTACCATCATTTTAGTCTGCCAAACACAAAATCAAAATCATTACACAAGTCAGTGTATGTGAAAATATACAAGTACAGTGAACTATGCAAGACAAGACCATAGTTTGCAATTTATTATTCTATGTCTTTAAGGACAAATAACACACAGCCCTTAACTATCATAACATCTCTGAGTTGAACAAAACCAATATTAATCTTCTCACAACAACCAAATTTGGCAACAGCAGGCGGGACTATAAAATGCCGCCTAAATGTGCAAACCATGCCAATCAAAGCAACTGATTAGACTCCATGATTGTACCATTAGTTCATCTCTCAAAGGTAATGCTTGACATTTAGGAAACAGCATCTGATTTGGGATGAAGCTCCCTCATTCTGGATTCCTTTATTGCTCCACAAATGATCTGATCTGTACAAAAAAAGCATTCAGCATAAGTAAAGTCTAGAAGGATATACTGTTTTTTCTACTAGCTGTGCGATTATACATCAATGCTCATGCATTGTTGGTGATGAGTGATCTTTGTGCAGCCCGTGTAAAGACATGCCTGTTCCCATCGGCTTTTAGATGGAACAGTCTGGGGATGTACCTGTCAGCTCCCTTCGTACCCAAATCTGATCCGTCTCTGCTGGATTCTGAGCCTCCATGTTGTCATTTATGGAGCTGTTCTCCGTGTCAGATAGCTTCACATCATCTGGTGTCTCGCTCGCATTTGGGGATTTAAGGCTCTCACTCTCCTCCGTTTCTGTACCCCCCAAAGACAAAGCCATCAAGGGCCCCACCAGATCAGATTCATTGGATAGAGCTCTGGGTGTCTGGCAAAACTCGTCATCGTCATCACTAAGGATGTCTGTCTCTTTCACCTCTTCCTGGTCTTCGTACTCCTCTAGGTCGAACTGCTCCTCCACCCAGCGGTCTGTATCAGCTGCTAGCTCAGACTGCTGGTGCTGATCTGGCTCATTCTTCTGCTGCAGCCTTTTGGAGTCGGGCTCCTGCGGCGATGCAAGGTCCTGCTGCTCCGGGTCCCCATCAAAAACAATGTCGGTGTCTATGGTGAAGCGGTTGCGCACCAACTTTCTTCGGCCTAGTGTCCTGGTTGGAGCAGATGCTGCAGAAAGATCACAAACACATAATCGATCACAGTGAACAGTTTAAAATCTTGGGACATCACTCTGGGATTTAGTATTAAAAAAAGTATGTCAATTTCCATATTTTGAGAATTATGTTGGTATATAAAAAACTAATTATAATGAACTATAAGTGCCGTCCGCAACATGGAGTATACACTGTTGCTTTAATAGTTTGATCATTCAGTGTTCTCCTGTTTTCTGTGGGTTTCAGGTTTCCTCTCTGACCCTGAACCTGCCACCTCTTTCTCTTTGAACAGACCTAAGGTTCTTTCAGAACTACCAAACACATTATTCAGCACAACACTAAGACTACTGTCTTTCTGCTTTTTCAGTTTCAAAGGGCTCCATATTTCAACACTTATAAAACATCAACAAACGTGCCTGAAACTCTGCCATTTTGTCTGTCTGAACCCAGCTCTGCTCTTTGTATTTGAGTGTGTTGGGGGGGGTGGGGGTAGGGGTTAGGGGGTTAAGAACTGGACAAAAACTGACCAAACCACTCTGCATGGTTACATACACAATTCAGTCAATCAATGGATACAGCTCAACTGGGCCATTTCCATCTTTCCATCCTTTTAACCATTTGTTACCATGATGTTCCCCCTGACAATTTCCACCTATGATGTCAAGTAGCAGATTATGACAAAGTTTTCTCTTTCTGGAGAAAGTCGAACATCATCCTAACAGTTACAAACGATAAAATCCAAGTTAAATACATTACATTTTCCTTAAGCAGCCATGACACTGTTATATTTGCTTTATTTACAACCGCAGCTTTCTTTGGCTGCAGTTATCTTGCAAAACATTCATTAAATTTCCTAGGTTAAAACCATCAATGAAAAACCTGGATTCAACAAAAAGATCGTATCTGTGTCAGTTCCGAAGGAATTGGGACACTTGGAGCTGTAGGATGAATGCAGCCACAGTCTGACATTTACCGGCTCTATTTATGGCTGGACGGGCCCCCTTCAGGGCACAGAGTCGTTTTCCTCCAAATGGCACATACTGCTGGTTGAGGGGTAAACTCTCTGTTTTCAGGAGCTGCCGGCGATGTTTTTCCCTCAAAATGGAATGGACGGTCTTCAGAAAGTCTTTTCTGCTCTCTGGAGAGCTGAGGGGGAATAGAAGGGCACGTTATCAGTTTGTCACTCTGATGATAACAGCAGGCAGGGCTGTATCAGTTCCACGAAAGCTTCACTCTGCAGTGGAATTCAACGTCTTCTTGACGGGTTCCTCACCTACAGCACAGTTGAAATGTCCTCTCTGGCCTTCCCTCCGACTCCGATTTTATGTGAACAATCTCACACACAGCAGAACTCTCGCCATCTGTGGTAAACACACGTTATTTCATTAACAGAGCAATCTGGTAAGATTTTCCAGAACAATTCTTCCTGGATTTAGAATCAGACCTCTGTGCTTCTACAACACAGTGCAGTATTGATTGTGTAGGCTACCTGCGTTGGCCAAGGATCTGACTTGAAGGGCATCTGTTGGGATCATGTGACGGAAGCGGAAGGGGTCTTTTTCTTCGGAGGATATGGAAACTCGATGGGAACCACCCTTAAATCAGTAAAATATTGTTTTGTAAACTTCCCTGAACTATGCTTGGAAAATAGCTTTAACTTAAATGTTGCTTGTTCAGGTACAGAATCTAAAAAATAGGATTTAGTGTTGATTTCGTGTTTTGCTTGTGTGAAAACCCACCATTTTTTTCTTCTGCTTGGACCCTTCTTTGCAGACAAAGACCACTGCTGTTTTGAACACTGAGGAGCATTAAGGGGAGAGAAATTTCAGATTATTTGATACAGAATAATTTTTTTTACTGTAAGCGATTACTATTTGAAAAGACACAAGGACACAAATGCTGGCTCTGGCCCAAGAAAGCAGAAAATTAAATTAGATTATTTGACAAGGAGAAACCCGCTGGGGAAGGTGTACGGATGCAGTTTTTTGTTTATGTTTGTCAAGTCATCAAATGAATGGAGGAACCAAATCTTTATTTTTATTTGGCAAAAGTAATGATTCAGTTATTAAATCCAAATAACGCTCAAAGGCTTGCCTTTGTTGAAGACAGAATGAATATAGTCCTATTATTAATATGTGTATGTTATTGCAAAGTGCCATCAAAGTTCATTTAGCCTTTTTCACAGTGTAACATGTGTAACCGTAGCTCGAAAACCAAAAAAAACTGCATTATATTTCATCATCCCTGACGTACCAAATGTTGCCAATTGTGGTTCTTTCTTCCACTTTCCTAAGGAGGCAGGCGGGTTAATCCAGGTCACAGTGTTGTGGAGCAGCAGGTCACCCATTGACAGATCAGCAACCTGGCAATTGTAGCAAAATATCAGCAGTCACCCCACAGGGACTCTTTATTCACCAGAACAAATCCAAGCCTCATTTATCCAACCCCACCTCTTTTTTTTCACTGCTCTGCTCGGTGATGAGCTGGTCGAACACCGCTCCGAACTCTTCGTGGATCTTTTGCATCTCATTGATGTGGCTAGCAACCTTGTTCATGGCTTTCATAGCAACTTAAGTGATTAAGAAAACAACATCGTTAGAGCTGAACTTTTGATTGTAGATGTATATGCTTCAGTTCTCGTCTGTCATCTTCTCAGTCAGCCATGAAACTCTGTCTTACCATCCAGGTGGTAGTGTTCCTCACTGTCTGGGTCTGTCAGGGAGTGGAGTTCCCTCAGCAAGAGGGGATATTTCAGCACCCTCTGTATGGGTTTGATTAGGTACGATTCAAGGGTAGAAGAGTGCTGCTGCTTCGGGTTCCGCTCATCAAGGAAGGCCTTGAAATCAGGGTCAGTTTTGGCTGAAATGATGGATAAAGAACATTAGTGTGTGTGAGTATGATACTATTGAGTGGTTTACTCAAGTCATTTTAGGTATGGTTTGTAATCCACAGTAAGAAACTTGGTGATGGTGGTATAAACACGTTAGTTTTGGTAAAACGTACACCCAGTTGATGTGCATTTCACTTGAAAAAACAAAATAAAAACTGTTCACTGCTTCAGGAAACAGCTTTATCCAAACAACCGTACAAAACTGCATGAGAGATAATCAGCTGACTCATTGAATATAAATGTGACAAACAAAGTGATCCATTGAAGTTTTAAAGGGAGTGGGTGTACAAGCTACAGAACAGGCTGTTCAACACGGCTCATTATATATCATGCAATCATGCAGGGCTTTCCACCCTGATAGCCTCCAGTTTAAAAGTATGCAAGCAGAGGTTGGATGGATAAGCCTGCGCACCAAGACTCTACAGAGCAGATATATGGAGATTTGCAATTCAAGGCAGATGGTTGACGAATGAATACGTCTTTTGCTTTGAGCCAAGGAGAAATGTCAACCCAGGAGCACATTTACTCACCCTTTACAAGAACCTTTGGGACTTTGGTGTGGCTGGCGCAGAAAGCACTGTAGATTTTAAAACGGTCTGCATAGTAAAGAAAAGAGCCTCCCAAGGAGAAGAGGATTTTCTGGGGAATAAAAAGAGTTTTTGGTTCCTATAAATTCTTGCTGCTCGTCATATCTTTTGATGTATGTTTCACAAAGAGAAGGTATACCTTAAACTGATCGACTCTCTCAAGCTTCTCCAGATCTGGAACCAGTCGGGTCCCATCTTCCAGGGTTTTGAGGAACTCAACCTGGAACTGCACCATTTCTAGCAAGTTGCCGAACAAAACATCCAGCTGGAGGAAAAGTCCATTTGAGTACAGATAAGAAAATTCTATCATTTAACAACATTCCATAGTATTTAAAAAAGATAAAAAAATAATAATAATAATTAATTAAAAAATTGATTTAACTGTTGCAACTGCATGAAAAAAAATCTCTTTACTTTGCAAACCTCACTTTTCATCCCCTCGTTATCCCTCTTGTCCTACACAGCTACACTTCTCATGATTATGTAACCAGCCTTTATTCGAACATTTCACCACTGTTAGCATTTAAAAGCAAAGTTGCCCCTAAAAGACCCGTGGGTAACGTATTACATACCTCATCCTGAGTTAGGAAGGTCTCTTTCTGCAGTGGGGTTAAATACCTCCCAATGAGGCAATTGAGATCCTGCAGAACAAGAGTAAAATGGGTTTGATTCAGGTTCACCGACAGTAATTAAGTTGAATGCTTTTTAAATTTTTATTTTTACAAATATTTCACAACAAAATAGGTCTAAAGAGAAGGAAATATTGAACCCATAATAAAAGCCAGAGGAACAGGCATTTCTGCATGTGCTTTTAAGGAAAATTATGGTATAAATATTTAATAAGCCATGTAAAACAGCTAATTCCTAACTGCCTTACAACTTACAACGACTGCCTGGCAATCACTAGTAGTTTAAAATTCAAAAGAGCCTAAATGTTCCTGTGCTCAGACTGTCATAGAAATAATTAAATAGAAATAGTTAGTAATATTTTGCAGAAAATAGGAGCTAACAAACTGCATGATCCACATCAGTAACAAGCTGAAATTTACAAAGGTACAATAAATAAGTTTATACTTTGGTTAGGTAATGTTCAATAAGGCAGACAAGCACACAAATCATATGAACAACAATTGCAGCATTCATATTTTCAAAGTTAATTAGCAGTTAAAGTCCGTGCTAGTATTTTGCTTATGGCTTGTTGCTATTAGCAATTCAACTTCAAGTACCACTTCTGCACACAAAGAAACATTGTGCACCCACATGTCTGACTGTCCCTAATTTGAACAAATCGCCCAACAAAAACAAACCATCCTTTCGAAGGTTGTACAGCACATGATCAATCATGCATGATGTGATTTCTACGATAAGTACATTTGTGCCCCCTGATATGAGGTAGAACACTTTAGACAGCCCTGACATTATCCCATTATATACCATCTCTAACCCAGTTATTCCAGTGAGCCATATTCATTCTGGATTGGAAGGAATTGGAAAATATCCAGGCAAGGGCACAGCTGTGCCCCCCTCATATCTCCAGGGACACTAAGATCAATTATTCATATAAGATAGGTAATACGTAGGGCAAGCACAAGCCAAGGCAGGTAAAAACTCAGATCGATGGACAGGGCAGCATACGCACTCACAAACACCATCTTCCTTGTACAAGTAAGACGACTGATACTGACTTTGACATAGGTGCGTTCGGTCTCCACAAGTTCACAGATGACTTTGCGAAGCTTGTCGGCATCAGAAAGCTGTCGGGGAGTTGCAGTAGGTGGAAAGGGTGAGTCCGGGCTCGGCGAAGAGGACCCACACTCCAAGGGATTCATATCATGGAGACTGCGACAGAAAGCAGCGACCTGCTCCGTACTCTGCAATGAAGCAACGAGACAGATAAGTGTTGAGATTAAAAATGATTCAATTATAATCCAAACCTGAAGAAATATGCACTCAGCAATCGATCAGCACCTTAAATATTATTGTGCAAGCGCCACCTTCTACCTACCGATCTGCACTGATTCATGACTGTGCAGAGAGTGAGCCTGGAAAGAGGCAGAGAGGCAGCTCTAAAAAAACCATTTGCACTAATTTGGTCTATTTTCAGTCTATCATAACTATGACTTTCCGCCCCCCTCTCTTTCACTGACTTCCCTGTTTTCCCTTGTGCTTTTTCTTCTTACTGATGTATCAGTGGTGTAACGATTGAACTCTTTCACAGAATCAAAATATACACACAACAGTCTGTCTACAAAGAGTATGGGTTGCCGTGGTGACCGACCCTGATGTGCATTAGACTATTATTTTGGACAAAAATAGACCCTTCTCAACAAAAGCCTGAACAAATACAGTTACTGTGTCTGCAGGAGGCTACGGCCTCAGGCAGCGAAAAATTGAAAAAAAGCCCTTTAGTTTTTCATATTAATAAAAACACTAAACAAAAAGGCTCTCATAACATCCATCAGAAGATGATTTAATACTTTAATAATTTATTGAATTAATTTATCTAAAACTATTTACTTTCACTGGGAAAGTTGTACGGGGCAGTTATGGCCATACAACAGGTAAACCTAGCAGGTGTAAGAGCCTAACGGGGGACTAAGATGCTTCTGCCTCATAATATGCGGTGTTTCATAAACTTGGCAGAAGCAAATGTATCCGATCACACCTACTACTTCCTCTGAGAAATAATAATAGTATAGCCTCCACGCAGCTGCAGGGGATGGAACATTCGAATTCTCAGATAAAAATAATCTTAATTAAGATCTGAGCTCCTGTCAATCTACACGGCTCAGCACATCAAAACAACTATGTCCTTTGCATAAAATAGAATGTACAAAACAAAAGTGCAATATTAATTTTACGGGGAATTTCTTTCAAGATTCCCCACTGAGCAGACAGTAGAAACAGGCATTTCGTTCTATTGTGTTCTCTTCTATCATAGGATAAATAAGATAAGGAAAATGAAAAAAGTGACGACTCGAACAGTGTGTTATTCTATGACTTCCACAGCCCTTCTCATGTTTGAAAATGACAGGGACTATCCATATTGTTATCTAATCAGACATTCACATGTGAGGCTTGAAAGCCATTTGTCCCGCTTGACAAATTTCCCCAAATCATTAGGCAGCCCCCAGATCAACTAGGACTTGTTAGTCACGGCTGTTGTTAAATGCATCTTACTGTAACATCAAACTACATTTTCTGCTTATTCTGAAGCATCCACACTGGGAGAAACTGGTCAACTATTTGCTGAAAAAGAGTTGACAAAGCTCATGTATACAAGTAAAACCATTTAGATAGTAACGAGGGCTCCACTATTTGAGTATCTGTCTAATGCTTTAGATTCTTTTGGTCACAACATTTGTCAAGAATAAGATGCCGTCTGTGTTTTGATGTTTCTGCCAGCGGGTGGTCTAAAGATATTTGAACCTTGAGAAACATTTACATATTGTAGCCATTATTTTTTACTTTTTATACAAGATATTTATTTTCTAACACAGTACTGTATTTTTTTATGCTGATGATACCAGCTTGTGGGCATTTGCCATATTCCAGCTCACACTGATCTGCAGACCTTCCCCTCTCTGATTTAAAAAAGACGACTGATTTTGTGTTTACATTTAAAAGCGTCACTAAAGCTTGCCTACAGAGCAACTTCTATTCAAATGTCCTTCCCAGGTTTGTGTGTGGTACTGTCATCTCTATGAAGAAGACAGTCACAGCATAGCCTTTTTACAGTCGAGGCTCCACATATAAACTGCACTTATTTGCACTTTTGCACTACTTTTATATAACTTTTCCTTCACTACTTGTAATCTGTCATTTAAATTGACATAAATTGATTTAGCATTTGCGGTATAGGCCAGGGGTTTTATTGGTACCACAGTTTGAATGTTGCTCCTCATTTGTAAATAGCTTTAGATAAAAATCCTAAATTTCTATATATGTAATTTCATTCCTACTTTGATCTCATTAATACAGTCCATGGGCATCTTTTACATCACAACTCCCACCTCATTCCTTGCTAGATACAAGGCTTGTCTTTGTTTATTAGCCCATTGCTCAGTCTAACACATGTTATCTAGGTTCAATCTCTTCCATCATTGCTGTAATCTTCTGTCGAAATATCTGCGTCGACATTCCAGGCCAAACTGTTATGTGCATGTAACACAATCCCATAAATCAGAGACAGAAGTTACAGGTAGAATTCTTAAGAGAAACTGCTCGAGCGAGGTTTTTCTTGTTCAGCTTGATTATTTATTAATCAAATTTAACCAGATCTCTGGAAATGTTCAGTGATTTCTTTTTTGTCCACAAATGAGACACTAAATGTATCATCTTACTCAAAAAAATGAAGATTTTTTACTGCTTAAAGTCTGCTTCCACTTTGAAAACATAAAAAAAAATTTGCTTAAATAAATCATACTGTCTTTAATTGATTTTTGAGATGTCTTGTATGCTGAATCTGCTATCAAAAAAGAATGAAGAAACATCCAGGCAGTAAGAGAAGCTTCTGGATACCGTCTATCACGGTGCCGTGCAATTCCTCAGTGCAGCCAGTTATCACACTCACCACTGTGAGGTATATGAAAGGCTTTTATGAACATCACTGACCAACAAAGTTCAGCAAATCTGTATCTTCATCAATGACATCATGGTACGATGTCTAATCTGCAAGGATAAATGACCTGTCAAGAGTTTACACACGACTAGTCATTCAAGATGAAAAGGTATTTGGGTCCAAGGGTTAGGGTTAGGAAATATTTTTCACAAAGAGCTCATCATCACCACACGTTATTAACTGACACTCATATGCTGCTCCAAAGAAGAAAAAAAGCCTTCCTTCTGTTAATCAGCCTTGTGTTTTACATTTGAATTTAAAGACATAACGTGTCCACAGCAGCACCTCAGTTTTTAACTTTACAACAAAATACTGGTACATGACGTTTATGCCAATAGATGCTTATTGGAATCCTCAGGGCTGAATATAAGAGTCAAGTGATAAATAGTTAGTGGCACCGTTGACTCAGGTGCTATTAAACCAAAGCAGCAGATGTTGATCAAGACATCAAAACCTAAAATGGTGAAAAACAGTATGTAAATACTGATGTAGATAGTATGTATCTCTGCTCCACCCAACCATTTGTATACATGTGGATAGAGATTTATAACCAATTTTCAAAACTGATTCAGTATTCATGAATTCAGATCAGGCAAGAATGTAACAAATGTAACGGGCTGGAAGTCCCCTCTTGGTTTTAAAGTAAACTGAATTTGTTTGGCTCACTGTCTGAATGAGACGATGGTCAATCTGGCTGCCAGAACACCAGATAGAGAGGCTCGGATTTCAGCCGACAGCGAGTGTGTGACTTGCCTCTCTAATAAGAGGGCCATTATGAACAAAAAACTTTGCATAGCCAACAGCTGTTTACTGCTGTGTAAATGCTCAAACTCTTGCACATAAACCTTTGAACATGTAGAAAAGTTGCCCCTGTTAACAGCACATCAATCAGGCTTATATGAATTGTGACGGTAACATGACATATCATGTCATAGTAAGCAAAGTGTGACCTTTTAACCATACGTGGTTGGTATGAAACATGAACCACGAAGAGCCCTGTCACTGTGGGCACATCTGAATAAAGCCTGGATGAACATTAAAATGGAACCTATCTGAAAGAGGAATACTACTTTTATCAGACTGATTAAGCCATTAATATTGGATATTTCATGTCTAAGATAGGCTTTTGAGACTTAGTATAGGACTAGAAATAAATCCAATTCTTCACAGCCTGTTTAATTGTTCGACTAAGCGCATCAAGTTTTATTGAGCACACAGTCACAGTCCAGTCATACTTCACACAGTCTTAGCTAATTAACACCATTGCAGCTCTGCGTGCATGGACAGTTATGACATGGCAGAAAGAGGATGGAAGAACACAGAAAGAAAGAACAAAGCCTTCGCTATCACATATTATGAAAAATATGTAAATTACATGGGATGTCATGGGTGAAACTGAGATGCCAGAGTCAATTATATCCCCTATCTTTTAAAATATAGATTAAACAGTGAGAAACCATCAAAGCACTCACATAAAATAGAGAGAAGATTACATATCTGCCCCTCTGAAACTGACAGAAGCCTCAGATCACAGCTTGACAAGGCAAGGGAGAAAACTCTCCAACAGTCAATCACTGCAACAACGCTCAGGGTAGTTTGTCAAAGTCGTGTAAAGTCCAAGTTGTCTGGGGTCAGATCTGTGGAAAATTAGCTCTTGCACGCAGTGATTTATTTCCTTATTATCTTGTGGAGCACTCCAGTGATTATGGGGCAACTCTGCGACACAATGATGACTCACAGCTTCCTGTCTTTAGCAGCCAAGAAGGAGTGTGAAACAAATGTTGAGAAGCAAAGGTGTTTGCCCCCCCCCTCTAACTAAGACAACAGCCATTACAGCAGCAGCAAAAGGAAGTTATGTAAAGAAGAGAGATGCATCAAAGGAATCTCACCAGATGAAGCATGTCATAGATGGAGTCTGACGAGCGCTTTCTGTGCTTGTTCCACTTCAGGACGGACATAGCCGGCGTCGGTGGACAATCAGCGTCAATTAAAGTGCCAAAGAGAAAAAGACCCCCGGCTTTGCAGAATTAAGTCTACACTGTGTCCCTCAAACCCATTTTCAGCCCTTTTGTCTTCCCTGTTTTATAAAAGAAGATGCTGTGGTGCTTGTGATGAGGGATGAGTGAAGCTGCTCAGCCTCCTCCTCTCCGCCCACCAGCACTTACAGCCTTCCAATTCCCCTTCTTTTGCGCCCTCACAGTCTGCTGTTTCTCTGTCACTAATATTCTGCCGTTTTCTCTCTCTGCCTCTCCCTCTTCTCTACAGTCTGGGCAAACTCAGGCACACAGTGTGACTGTAAGGGTGAATATCTGGCCAACTCTGGCATCATTGTAAATGGGTCTTGATAATCCCCCTGACTGGACTGAGAGCAAAGCAGCAGGAGGGAAGGAGCTTCGTCCTCAAGGTTGCTTTGAAACGGGATTGGCTCGGTAAGCAACACAGCAATAGAATATAAATGCAGGAATCCAGAGAGAAGGTGCGGGAGGGGGGGCTGCATCGGAGTAGGCTACAGAACATAGAGGATAGCACAGAGGAAAACTGATGTAGAAGGTTTTTTCAGTGTGGGAAGTATATATTAAATAATTAATACCAAAGTATATGAGCTACTGGCTTCTGTGATTAGATCAGGAGTCCTAGGAAATGTCAAGTACTGCACAAACCTGCTAATATTAGCACATATGTAGCTGTCCTACATCTCTGACATAGACTTATCTAACAAGCAAATTTGATGATTAGCTTTACCTCATATGTCAACAGCACCTTTACGCGATTAATTATTTCCGAATGATGCCAATCAAGAAATTAAAGGGAATAAAAAGACGTTATTTCTATTGTTAGGATTATTTTCATTATAGATTCCATTGCCAAAAACATTTGTTACAATAGAACATCGTGATGGTAACAGAAAACAATATTTATGCTGCTATTTACCCCATATACAGTCTCAAAACAAAAGCTACAGTTATATAATATCCAAAGCCAACCGTGTGCTGTGCCTTCCTCTGATGGCAGGAGCAGAGGAGATCTGTTCCCTGGTGAACAATTTGAATTTACCAAACCTGATGAGCTGTAGTCATTGGCTGACCTTCCTGGCCTTGAACTGCGATCGTCCCAGTGGCTTACCATTATTGCTGATGCACAATACTGGAATGACTTGCTGTTGTATTCCTGGCTACATTTCTTTGGCCTGTGCTAGCCTGTGGCAGACCAGTGGCTCTGTGCTTAGCTGTTCAGCCAGCCATAACATACTGCAGACACGTGGAAAGATCTCATTTTGTACACTTCTGGGTTACATCATTTTGAGCAGTGGTCAGCGCAACGCACCAGCGAGAACTGCTGAGTATAGGACAAAATCATGAATGTTGCAAGTTCATTAAGTACTAAAGCCAAACAACTATTCACTGAAATGAACAAATGGAACAAATGTTCAGAACAAATGGAAATTTGAGAGTCGAGGGGGATTATTGAACTAACAAAGATCTATTAACTTAGAAGTCATACATTTTCTAAATCAATTCATTTTGAAAGTAAAAAAATAAAACTGCTTCCACAGTATTATTTTCTGGAAACAAGCTTCCAACTGATTGATAATTTCACTGACTGCAGAAAGATCTGTTGTTCCCTTAGCAAACATCTGTATAATTCTGCCGTCCTAATTGTCAGCTGGTGGGCCATTAATACGGTAGACTAAAATTTTCATTAATCTCCGAGCCTCAAATACTGATTCATCAACTACTTTCAATGCCAGACTGAGACAAATGAACTTTTTGCATTAATGCATTGGAATGGTTTATTTTAAAACATAGAACCTCAAAGGAAAAAAAAAACTGTGGCAACTGACTTAAAACTAAAAGCTGAAAAAGCACAGCTTAATAAGACAAAGGATTCGACTTCCATAATACCATCAGTTTTAAAAAGACAACTAATTTGAATTCATCCAGTAATTAGCAGCAAGCAACCGTATAAATAAAGAAGTTAAAGAGAGATCGCAGATAAACAACCTGTAATGGGGCTGGCCCAGAGTTTGAAGGGGAAAAGGGGATGACTGGGGACCGATCTTTGGACTTCTTTCAGTGCCATTGAGAAATGATTTAATTATAAACCATTGTCTTAAATCTTCCTCCTGAAGGTAGTTACAGAGAGATGATTAGAGAATGTTGCCCTAATGATACCCGTTTCTTTTAATCAGTGTAAAAAAATATTGCCATTTCGTAAGTCAAAGCAATATATTTTGAGATTTTATTCCTCTTTTTTTAGCTTATCCTGACTCTCAGAGTTAGGAATGTGTTGTTGTTCATTTAGGGTTAAAATTAATACACCATACCCTCCCAATAACCACACTTAACCATGCGATTAAAAAGAAAGCTTAATCAAAGACACGTCTACCACAAAGCTGTTACTTTCAGAAGGAATGCTTTGCCTTGCCTCGTGTCCCCAAGTGCAAAACATCCACTTTGTTCTTTAATGAAGGCAATTCTCAATAGTTAGATTCTTTTAATTTAATGATGACAAAGGCTGCTGAATTCTGTGACAGCTTTGCGTTATGAAAGGAAAAAACAAACTTTATTCAGGCTTTTACATGTTGAGAAGCAACACCTTAATGTAAATATGGATGGAAACTGCACTGCTTTTTTTTTAAACAAGATAAAATGAGCCAGTAACAGATGGTGACTTAATCTGTGCTGAAGCAAAATGTTCATTAGTGCTTTTTTTCATAACAACACAAAGCTGAGAGGGATGCTGTGAAGGACAAAAACAAGCATAGATCCAAGATGTACTGTCACATGTTTTCTGTGGTCTTACCTTTCTGCACTCATCAAACTCACTGAAGATCTCAGAGTCGTCATCCAGGCTGTCTCCTGAACTCTCAAGCAACAGTCCCACTCCATCGTCCAGGATTTCCTCTGCATCGTACAAAAAACAATGAGCTTCATGAAACTTTCATTTTTTTATTATTATTTTTGGCTTTTTATGCCTTTAATGGACAGGACAGTTGGAGAGAGACAGGAAGCAGGAGGCAGAGAGAGGGGGAATGATATGCAGCAAAGGGCCGTCCGGTGCGGGATTGGAACCGGGGACAGCTGCAGCGAGGACTGAAGCCTCTGTACATGGGGCGCCTGCTTATCCCACTACGCCACCGACCACCCCTCATGAGACTTTTTGAGATCATTTTATTTCCCCCTTTATCATTGTTTTTCTTTGTAAATTTAGAACCATATTAAAATAATGCACAAAGTTTGACTGCACTAATTTTCTCACAGCTGCCTATCCTCCATAATTAAAACCCTGTAGATTCAGAGTCTTTGCATAAATCAAGCTGATGTCATTCAGGACACTGGAGAGAAATCTTGTGGAAAACAAAAATCAAAGCTTGAAATTTGCCTTTTTCTTTTGTGTCACACCATGTGAACTGGTAAACTGCTTTAATACACTGTTGGTGATGTTTAGGAATTAAACTTTTCAAGTAACCCTTTGGGCCTGTCATTGTACCAAGGACTTTAAATTAGTAAAGGAAACATTAGCATGTACCAGATTAGCACGACAGGCTGTATTTGAAAGTGCTTTTCACCTTGACTCTGGGAGAAGATATCAGTGTAGAGATCTTCTGATGCATCTGAGCGGCGCGGCGGTAGGTAGCAAAGCTGACGGCGTTCCACAGATGGCAGAGTGTTGACCGTCAAAGCCAGCGAAGCTTGAGAGAATGCTGCCTTCATGTCAGAGAAATTAAGACTGTGGGAGTCTTTCCCGTTTAGCTGGAGTATTTCATCCCCTGCATTTAGTCCTGGAAAGTAGAGACACCGACAGCTTGAATTTACACTAATGTAATTAGCAGTGGTTAAACATTGTCTGTTTGTTGAACTATCTTTACATCACACAAACCTGTGGAATAATTACAGCAGAGTTGCCAATGTGAAGCGGTTGTAGTTAAGTGTTATATTCAACATCATCCCTCATCAAGGCCATTGAGAGTCAGTGTGGTTATGATTATAGTAATCAACCTCTTTCAGAAATAACTTGTCCTCTAAACCCCTCCCTACCTGTTAATTAAGCCTATTTTATTGCATTTTAAAGAGAAACGGAAAAAAGAACAAATGTCAATCTACCTTGGTGAGTGCTGAGAACAGCAACTCACATATTTTTTATCCTTTGAGTGTCTAAAAAGATAGCTCTTTTGTCAAAAATAAAGTGAAATGAACCTTTAGCAAAGGCCAATCCGCCTGCCTTCACATCAGTGATGTAGAGCTGCTGTACTCCATCCTCCTCCACCACCGAGATGGAGAAACCTTAGGAGGAAAAGGAAAGATGGAGAGGTACGAAAAGTTCAGCGAGAGAAGGGTGACTCATAGACATCAGAGTCTGAAAAACAGGTCATGAGTAGGTAGAAAAAAACTAGATTGATTCTGCTCAAAACAAGAACACACATGATATGTTTACTGCAGTGTCACAACTGAATACAAAAAAATGTTCTTACCATAACCAATCATGCAGGATTCATCTCTATCAAACTGGATTACTTTTGTTATTTTGGAGCAAAGCTCAATTTCTTTGTAAAGCTGTGAAGGACAAAGAGAAGTTATTATATTAATCATCAAACACCAGCCGACTTTAGTCACTGTGGTGGGTGGGTTATTGACAGCAGGAAAAGAGAGCATTCATTTTCTGTGTTCTCAGACAAAGCAGTTCTTCTATGTCTTTATGAACGACGCTGTGTACTATGTCACGATTACAGATGTTTCTATTAGGAGTCTCCAAAAGTATGTTTTGATGTATAGTGTTCCCAGGAAGCTCATTCTCTAGAGAGAACTTAGAGAATGCAAAGCCTATTTAGAGTTCAAAACAGTAGCTTCTCTTATGACTGTAGCACTCTGCCAAGTGTGATATCTGTCATATATTCCCTTAAAATGACTCCCATTGAAATTAATTCCTTGATCTTTAAAAGCTTAAGAAGGCCAGTGGGAAAAGAAGAGCTAAGATGTGTAAGATCACGTTCAAACAAGCAAGCACATACCAAGTCACAAACATCCTCCTCTGGTTTGGGAATGTAGAATTGCACTTGATTTTCAATAAGGAATTTGAGTCGTAAGTAGTGTTTGGTTGGATCCAGCTCATGAGCCTGTGCGATGAGTACAAAAAGGAGATATTATCTTGTCTCATGGCAAAAATGTGTCTTGAAAAACAGCAAAACTGGCATTTCTCTGGTTAAATTATGTTAGCCAAACAAGCAAAGCATCCTTGACAATCGTCCTAAGATGTAGATACATGCAGGGAACACAAATCTTAAGCTAAAAAGCATTATGAATCATGGGTCAGGTTGCATAATTCAAGGCATGGTTACGTTACCTTGCAGATGGATTCAAGAACACACAATGCAGACTCCCCTGGCTGGATGATAGCTAACACCGGCTGGTCGTTTGGCAGGCAAACCCAGGAGGGAGTGAGGTGGTCAGGGACCCAGATGTCGCTCTCAGTGTTGGGCCGTGGGAAGCTTTTTACAGTTCCGTCCTCGCTTTTCTTTCAACGCAGACATCAAAAGTATGTAAGCACCATTACAACTAACTTACTGAGTTGATTAAATTAAATTCAATTAAATTTCCAGCTGCGCTATTCATTCCCCAAATAGGTTTTTTCTCATCTGTAATTTTGATCTGAATTGCTGCTCTCAATACACCCATAAAATAGTCGTAATTAAGCATTTTTCAGGAAATATAGTATATCTATCTATATGTAAATAACATATCTAATATATGATCGTAACTGTTTCAGGTATGAAATGAAATTTATTAATTTTAATGTCCCTGAGTAGTTGTCACCGTTGTTAATTAAGGATGCATAGAAGGCTAATATCACTGATATCAGTGTTGGCTAAAGATTAGTTAAATAAATTCCACTTTTGTTTGACATACTGATTAAATTCATAGAGAACGGATTATGGATCATTCCTCCTTACAGTGTTTTCCTTATGGGGATCAACATATATGCCATCAGCAGGCTTCTTCTCCGGCTCACCATCAGCAAAGACCTGCAAGGAAAAAAACAAAACAAAGGCAGAACAGTGAGGATCACTGGTTATGGAAAGGGGAAAATAAATTCCTATGTGGTCACGTCTGAAACCTACAACTAAACTATTTGCCGATGGGGGAAACACGGACCTGGCTGACTGTAGGGTGGGCTTTTGTCTTCTTCTTTGAGGTAGTGTCCAGACCCCAAAGGGAAGAGAACCTGCTCTTGCGCTTGCTGCAGGAGCGGGACATGGCCTGTGTTCGCCGTCTCACTCCAGTCTCTGTGCGAGCTGCCACCTACAAAAAATCATAGCACAATCAGGGCCAATATAAATCCAATGAGACATAAATAACTATCTGTTTGATCTCATATCACTCTGCTTTTTAGAAAAATGTGTGGCATCAACTGACTTTTCTAAACGCAGCCCATTAACATCCTGAGTGCTGAATGTAACTCAACGTGTTAACAAAGATGAGCCGATGACAAAAAGCAGTTCAGATATCTATGTTTAAATCGTGCTAAAAGCAGTATAACATGGTAAACGTATTTATGAAGATTTCAGTGAGAACTAATTTCACCAGGCAGTTGCTTTTAATAAAAGTGTCAGTCCTCATGTGGGTTTTAGCAAATATGGCATTTTTATACCAGTGGCAACATTACAAAGGATTAAAGAGGAAGAATTAAACTTTAAAACTACACTTTACCTGTAAGAACAAGCATTGTCTAAACTTAACTTGGGCACTCACTCTTTCCTCCTGTCAATGTTTCAAAAGTATTTTTGGGCCAAGTGTAGATGCAGGTAGTGATGGATGCAGGGATGAGCAAATTAGAGGATTGAAACTGCAGGGCAGCTATTAGCAGTTGTCTCTTTGTTGACATCCCGATCTACAATCTCGCAGCTTTTCCCACCCACCTGCTGTAAAGCACTGCGTTGGTGGTGGTGAGGGAAAAAGTACCTTAATGATGTACAAAAATCAAATAGATGTTTTTCTCTGCCACAGTTGCTTTTGTATTTAGAGAGCATAACCGTGGCGCAGCAGCAGGACGCCAATATGCAACAAAAACCACCCAAGGTGCCCTGTGTGAGACCCTGGTACCAAAATAGCAATCACTGCAGAAAAACATGCTTTTACACAAAGCATTTTGGTTTCTGGAATCAATTTTCCCTGCCAGGAGAGTCCCCGGGAGAACTGTGATGCCAGGATGATGCCAGAGTGTATTTCGAAGGAGATAGAGTAATGTTGCAACACTTGAAATCCAAAGAACTTAAATAAATACGAGGGCAATGTGTTAAGATTGAACAAACTTGCAACTAAAATGTTACAGGTTTACTCCCTTCCACAGCAACAGTTAATGCTGTTGAAGTATACTTAATCCAGTCATCAGTCACTCAAGTATTAAGCGGTTTTAAGACATATCCATGAGCAAAAAAAATGTTAATGCATTAAAGCTTAGATAATTCATGGAAGCACATTTAGACTCTACTTCACCAAATTACATATGGGCAGTTAAATTCATGAAGGGGCAAAAAGATAATATCTACCAGCGCATGAAAGGAGGAGACTGAGAATATACCCAGTCGACCCATTGCCAGCTTTGTGGGGCGAGAAGCAAAGGCCAGGAGACGTTTAGGGTTGGGTAGCTCCCCTCCTTGCAAGCTGGCCAGGTAGCACCTGAAGCGAAACAGATCCATGTGAAACTGCTCCAGATTCTGCTCCCACAAGAAGATCTGCAAGACAAGAGGGACAGAACAACACATCCACATAAATGGTTATCACGGCTCTTGTTTATCAACTTCAGATCAGGATGCACTCCTCTTTTCCCAACAAGCTCTGCTAGCCGTTTTCTCAAATCTGCACTCTCTCTGCCTAATGGCTAATGTTTACTGGGGCAGTAGAGCAGGACACTGTGATTATTCACTGGGCTGTCCCCTCCCAGTCACAGCTCTGAACTGGTGCTTGGAAGAGGTGGCCATCACCATGGCGGATAGCTCTGTTTTACTGCCAAGTAGCCCAGAGACGAGGAAACAATGCTGCACATTCCCCTGGCAGATAGAGGCTGGGAGCGTTTCAGCTTTCTCAGCTTTCTCAGGAGCTCTCCTATATCCATTCAGCTCTGCACAACTTGAAAGCTGACACTGCCAAACTGAACGGCTTCAACCAGGCACTACCAAACTGACTGGACAAAGGGAATTTGATCTTCTCTCTCTGTAAACAGACCTATTAAAGACAATATGTGCTTTGTAATTAATTAAGAAAATGGAGGGCCACTGACCATTGCCAACTGCATACCATGAAAAGAATAATAGAAGGGAGGTGCTTAAATCGGTAGCTGATCAATGTGTAGCATCAGCAGCCTTAAGGGGGACAAAAGCTCTGAAATCTTTTACTCACTTTTACCCATGCTGCTCCCTGATTCGCTGACAATCTGCCTGTTTAAAACCCAATCTATCTATTAATCTATTAAAACCCACTTTCCATTATGAGTGGAGGTTAGCAAACAAAACATAGCTTGATTTTGTTTTAAGAATAATTGATATAAGCCGTGGACCAGAAAAAAAACAGAAAAGCACTTATCATATTTAGGAGTTTGTCTCTGACATAAAGCAGGAAGTTCATCCTGAAGAAGATCTCTTTATCTTTTCCCGAGTTTAGCCGTTGTGTTCAAAGTCACAAAGAACAGCAGGAGATGGAAAGAGTTCACGTTTGGACATATTTTCCAAAACTCTTACTGCTATTTTATATAATAAAGGTCAAATTAAACGAAGAAAAGGCAAAAGTTGAACTGGAAAAATAATAAAACAGACCGCAGATGCTGATCAAATTTCCGACTATTTTTTCATACGTAAATCCTCCACAAATACATGAATGTGGAACTATGTGAGAGGAGATTTGTTAGAAGAGGATATGAAACCTACTTGATCCAGGATCGTCTTCCTCTTCTTGGTGTCGGTGACAGCGGACAGCTGCATGTCTCCCATCTTCTTCATTTTCTCATCCATGTCGATCTTCTGCTCCAGCTTCTTGATCTCAGCACGAAGCAGCCGAACCGTGTCCTCCCTGTGATGCTGGCGGGCGACAGCGGTCGCGCATGCTGAGTGTATAGCTGTGATCCAGTTTTCTAGCTCTGTCTGGCTGCAGGTCTAAAGTGGGACAGAAAGCAAAAGTTTAAACATGACAGCAGCTCCAGGACATTCTACGTTCAAAGGAATGCAGAAGGTATATTGTTGTACGAGGTAACGCTCGTCCATAGGAGAATATGAGCTTACTTATACAGCAGGACTGTTCTATGAAGCAGGATTTGTAGTAATTATGCTGATGCTGCCCACCCAGCGTACTTTTGTGATACATATTGATAGTGATAACATTTCATTGAGTAAAAAAATAGCCTGGAACTCTCTTGCGACAGTGCTGGAAGCGAGAGTCTTTAAAGTAAACCTTATCATTTCTACAAGCATTTACACAAGATGTATAGATTAAAACTTCTAAAACGGAAGGTAATCAATGCCTGTCAGCCTTGTACTTGTTGATTTAATGAGATTTGCAAGTAAGTCTGCTGGCCGGCTTGAACTAAGTTTCTATGTTTGTTCATTATTTGCTCTAAAAACTGTTCAATACTGCAAAGGTTGCATCTGAAATTATTCCTTTTACATGAAAAATCAATCTAAGCAATATATTTAGCTGAACACAGATTTGTAGCTATAATCATGCAGTATTTAAACAATTTCTGGCTTTAAATTGGAGCAGTGATACTGATAAACCTTTGGCTACAGCAATAGTGTTTTTCAGTATAATAATTTGTTCACTCTTTATCAAAATGTGTTGCTCTGTCCATGTTTGTGATTGGCCATCTGCTCCCAACACTGAACCTTTTATTTAAAGCAAAAAAATGCTGTTTTTAGGGTTATGGACGCTTAGGTTTCTTTGTAGAACAGGCCCATGATAACATTTTCTTACCTGGAAAAGAAATGCATCTCCCAAGGAATTGCTGAGGCAGAACACAAAGTCCTTTTTTGGATGCTCTGGCACAGCCTGAACAATGCTGTTCTCTACCCATATGGCATGCTTCGGAATACTGTTGTTGTCAATTCCTGAACGGCCATCGGTCTCATAAAAGAAGAGAGTGCATCCTGGAAAACAAAAATAATCTATTGCTTAAAAGGACAAACACCTGCTGGCCCCAGTCCCAGGGAAAGAACAACAATGACATTTTTGTTTTTCCCCAGATTCTCTCAAGCGATTTAATTCTGCTCTCCAGTGGCCAAGATTAAGAAGTGCAGCACAGCTGACTTATCATTGAGAGAGGTATTATAATTTTCATTTTAAGCATAGTCAAGTGACATATAATTCAATTTACATATTTTAGATCAGTATAACTGCAGTGTTTCTGCATAGGCTGCTTAATAATACAAAAAAAACCCAATGTGGTGTGGAATTAGTATGTACTATAATAACGATGACATTATTGAATAAAGTGTTGAGCTATAAAGAGAATGCTATGACTACATTAAGGAAGTAACACACCTTTCAGGGACACCCAGTAACTCTTCCACTTCCGTCTTGTGGCTGATTCCACTTTCTTGTTCTTCTTATGTACGAGGAAGTTCTTGACAGCAAGTTTACCGGCTTTGCGTACCATCCCCTGGACAATGCTGAGTAACAGATCAGACTGGTAGGCGGAGCTCATAGTGCTCTGCTCGTCACTCAGGGCGGAGCCTGCCTCCTCCAAGCTCTCCGTCTGGCAGGAGCTCATTTCTAACTCCTGGCGAAAGTTCTCGTACACTCCCTGGACACACTCGCTGGCCCCGCCGCCACCACTGCTGCCGCTGTCACTGCCAGCGAACATGTTCCTGCCGTGCATTGAGCATACGGAGAAGGAGGCTGACATGGTCTTGTAGCGTCGAGACTGGTGCTCTGCTTCCACCATCACCCCGTCGATTCCGCTGTCCTCATATTCGCTGCCTTCCCCGGCTGTGACATCCTGAATTGTGGCAGAGGCACGAGACAGGTGAGACAGCATGGCAACCAGGACTTCTTCATTACTAAGTTAGCAGGCAGCAACAACTACCCTGGCTGACTGCTAAGCAATCTTTGTATATATGAGATAGAAGCATATTTGTAAAGGAAACCAGAGCCTAAGAAGAGCCTGTGGGTTCCTTTATCTGGAGGTTCTGCTTGAAAATAATGACTCACAGCAAAAGCTACTACTGTTGTATGAGTACAGCCTTCCCTTCCTGTGGCACCGGAGGGTCTGCCCTCTGCTCCCCACATGGCTAAAGGCTCCTGGGAGATGAAGGCGGTTACACTAAAGCTTGGTATCTCCATCTGGTCACATGACCCAATCATGCGCTCCAGAGCTCCATTCACCAAGGTTGACGGTGCCCCTTCGTGACAGGCCCACCACACAAATTTTACTGTTACACTCTTCCACAGGCCCTCCCTGATTATCATAACAATAGCCTGAGGCATTTCTATCTGGGAGTGACTTTAAGCTGTGCTCCCCGCCTCCCATCACTGCAGTCTCCTCTCCTGAGAAAAACAACAGTTTCATCGGGAAATAACACATCGCAGCTTTTTAGAGTCAGAGAGGCATTTGTTCTGTTTTCTATCATCCGTGCCACATTTTAAAAGAGATTATTCTCATCAAATTAGTGGGGTAAAAGACGAGTTAATAAATGATTCCAGATCTTACCTGTATGGTCTGTGCTCTCCTGCCCTGCATAGTTGCACACAATGTGGCTTGGTGACTGTTCAGGCCTTCAGACAGGCAGTGGGAACGTCGGCAGGGCAGGGTGTATGCGCCATATGTGTTCCCATCCTCCTCAGATGGGGAGAGCATCTTATCATCCTCACCCTCCCTGACAGACCTGTTGGTGTCATGCCACTTGGCATAGCGGCCATGGGGCTGCCTGCGGGCTGGACTCGTGCTACTGTACAGCTCATCCAGGGAATTTGCCCTGTCAGTGGAGTCTGCGGGGCTGGATTGTAGGTGGCCTTCACGGTCGGCGAAGTCCCTCTCATTGGACATGTCAATGATCTCCTCAGTGCTGGTCAAGTGATCTTGACTGACATCAGACAGGGAGAACTCCAGGCTGTCATCTCGCCACATGTCTGCAGATTTAGACCTCTTTTTGAAGCTGACTGTCTCTTTGGAGCAGTCCTGGGTTTGCTGTAGGTATTTCACCTCACTTGTGTACACATCTTCATCCTGCACCTCCTCTGCCGTCGGACCAGGTAGGGTGATGTGCATCGTATTCATGTGCACAGACTGACTGGCCAAATCATTGTGAAAGGACACAGGCCGCAGGCTCATGGCGACACGATCCACCCAAATGGGGCTTCCAAAGTCCGGGAGCACATTGGTCTCATTGAAGGGTTCCAAGCCATTGTCAGCCAGGGACTGTGGGATGCTTGGGGTGCTACTTGAGCGTGTGCTCGTCTCAGAGTTCCTGTGCTCTATTTTTCCTGATGAAGCATGGCGAGAGCGTCTGGACTGTTTGTTGGTGATGCGAAGAGACCGGGACATGTGCTTACGGGACAAATAGCCACGTCCATTACTGTATAGGCTATGGTCCCCATTCTGGCTCTCAACATTTCCCATGATTCAGAGCCTGAATAGAAGAGAAGATGCAGTTTAAATCAACTTAAAAAGATCACCAACATAATGTGTAACTTAACAGACCTCTTGTAAACAGAACCATCTAAAAATTGTTGTACCTGCAGGATTGCAGAGGTTTTTCTGGCATTTTGTCACTGGATCTTCAGGCAGTTTCAGCCTTCAGCTGGTGGTACAATCCTCAAAGCTCTGAAAGACACATATCTGCATTACTCATAACTTGTTTGTGAAATGTCCTATTACAACTGTGTATAAGCACGAGTTTGTGTTCCAAGAGATCTGTTCCCAAAGACAAAAATGTAAAGACGAGAAGTCACATGGTTGTTGCCAGCCTCAACTGTCCCTCTCTTATCACACACAAAAAAAAGAATAAATAAAGAATAAAAACAGGGATTTGATATTAGAAGAGCAGAACTGTTCAGCAAATGTAACTTGGCCTGGCTTACTGAGCTTCCTCTAAACTGCTCGCTATTCTGAGGAAAAAACAAGTAGCTCTTTCTGGTGGAACCAACTAGATAAACACAACCCTTAGATTGACAGAGGAAATAATCTACTCATCCTCTTTCAAAATGCACAGGGACTTTGTGAAGCAGAGGGTATTTAATGGGAGTGAGTACAGTGACAGGCTGAGTGAACATGAGTTATTCAGAGCTGAAGTGAACAATCATGTTGGGTTATTGTCGTTTGTTCTCAGACACTACCTCCTGCAGCAGAGCAGAGTGTGAGCAGGAGGAGGGGACAGAAGTTTCCACCATAATGCACATTTGGAGTCCATCTACCTGCCTTTAGGTTGAGCACTCTGCTCTAAATAAGGTCCTGTCCCTTGCCCTGAAGACTCTCGACAGATGGGAGTGAAGATTAACCAAGATGTGGCGGTTGTTCCTTCTGATGCGTGTGCCTCTCATTTTAGAACAGACCCCTTTGGGGAGGGGGTGCAATGTTTTTATGTGTGGCTGACGCATACGAGTGTAAGCCCAACCCTCTGCTGCATGCACTCAAGCTTAAAGCGAAGGGAGTGTTATATAAACTGGTCCTGACCCTGTTATTCTACCTTGTTGCTCCCATTCGCCTCATCATTCCCTTCTTCACTCACTCATACTGCAATGAATAATGTTTGATGTTGCAAATCAAGCCAATTTATTATTCATATAACCCAGTGGTTTATTACCTGCTCCACTAAATCCAGTTTGATAGCAAAGGGACACACACGGAGATAAGACATATCTATGAAATACGACACCACTCATTATTTGAAAGTGTTTCACCAAAGGGCACAAACTTACTAAATGCAAGTGCTTCCAATAGCGCACCATGGACTGATCTGAGCTCGTCTGTACCCGCTCCCACAGAATACGCTTCAGTTTTAATTCATTTGGTGGTTAAAATCGGATTCCTCTGCAGATGTCATCCCTGGAGGGAAATGTGTGTTTAAGGCCTGATGTAACAACCACTTTATGGATGGAAGTTCTAATGTGTTAATATGACGTTAAATTGGCCAGACATTAATGTTTCATGAAGTTTAATCAACGTTTTAAACAATGATGAGGAACTTAAGTAGCGGAATATGTGTGGTTTTTTTCATTCCAGAAACCACATCGGTTAAGCATGCGCAGCACACTTCGGCCGGTAGATTCAGATCACTGCACTTCAGATTGAGAGAGGAATGTAATTTATTCTGCCCTGAAGTGCATGAACCAGGTGGTCACACAGAATGCCAGAAAAACAAAACTAGGACAAAACCGGATTCATTTTGAATATTGTGACTATAACCTTTCTGTCGCTTTAGTATATTTTTATTTTTTAATAAAAAATGCTGTTGGCAGAGTTAAGCGCAACCCAAAAGTGATCAAAAGAGTGTGACATACAACTGCACAAAATCAATCTAAGCCCAAACTCCAATGAGACCGAAGGGAAATGATTGACACAACATTGCCCATTCATATCTACAACATATTTATCTAGTCAGCTCATATATAAGGAAACAGTTTTGATCCAATTATGATTAAAATCTTAACCGCACAAACAGCCAGAGATCAGTCTGAAAGAGATCGTTTGTTGAGCTAGATGGAGAAAAACCACTTCAAAGTATAATTAGAAATAACAAAGTATAATAAATGTAATTAAAGATAAGAGACAACAGAACCCAGATTCCATCTGAACAGTGTTCTCCACCCGAGCTTTTAAGTTAGAAAAAGACAAAGAATTCTGAAGCTAACCTTGAGAAGTATAAAAAGCTACAAATGATCACAAACATATGGACCAAATTCTAAAATACAGATGTTTCATTGTCTTTAACGCAAAGTTGAAAATGGTCTTAGTTCCCCAACATACTGTAGCTGCAATGCTGCTGGTGTACAGAGTCCATCATTTGCTCTTGATTAATACATGAGGAAAGAGGTATTCTACAGCACCAAACCCCACTCCCCACCTGGAGCATTCATCTTTGCTCACATAATTTAAAAATAAAGCACTTTCATTTATCAAAATACCACATTTTTCTCTCCCAAAGCAGATTTTGAGAAAAAGAACGGTGATTTCTAACATTTTCTGTCACTGACTTTCAACAGAAACCAAGCATGACTTTGTCCCAAGCTGAACAGTGATCATTCCTAAAGTGAAGTGAGACCAAAGGATTGTGTCTGGGGCTATAATAGGACCACTAAATGAAATCTTTCTCAAACAATGCCACAGCTGAACAAACCACACAGAAACAGAGCTATTGTTGTGCTCGAGGCTATCCTACACAGAGGAAATTAAGTCAGTCAAAAAATGTCAATCATTCCATAACTGTGCATCTCCAGCGGTGGTAAGACACTACAGGATCATTGCAGATATACCATAGCCAGGTCACCCGCATGCTATCAATGCTCATTATGCCACAACAGCTTGATCATAAGAAAAAATAGTGACAGTAGCATCATAATCTTTTACTACTGTATCTGTGACGGTATAGTGAGAAATTGTTTGGAGTTAACTGTGACCATGTCAATTGGCTGCTCTGAGACTTTTTAGTGTTCAGCAGCTTTAAATAAATAGATAAATAGTATGAGCCATAAGGGCTCTATAATAAGACCTAAATTGAATAGAGAACTCCAAAAGATTCCAGCTTCACACAGTTCAGAAAGACAACCTGCTCTATTGTATCTCCAGATTAGCAACAAACTGTTCCAAAGTGCTATTAATATGCAAACCTCCAAAACAATATTTCATCACAAAACACAGAAAACATATCAAATGTTTAAAGTGACATATTTTACTATTTCATGAAAAATGTTAGCTTTTCTTGAATTTGATGGCACCAACACATCTCAGAAACGTTGGGACTGGGCCATGTTTACCACCGTGTAGCATCCCCTTTTCTTTTACCATCAGCCAGTAAACAACCTCGAAACTGAGGGAAGCGGTTGCTGAACCTTTGGCAGAGGAATGGTGTCTCATTCTTGTCTGATATAGGATTCTAGCTGTTCAACAGTACTGCGTTTTCTTTGATGAAATTTTCATGATGTGCAAAATGTTTTGAGCGAGAGGTCTTACCTGCCTGTAGTCTTCTACTAAGAAGACAAACTTTTGTAAAGGATGCAGTGCATGGTTTAGCAGTGTCTTGCTAATATGCAATGCCTTCCCTGTCAAAGATGTTGTCCGGATGGGAGAACATTTTGCTCTGAAATCTGTACATATCATTAAGCATTAATGATGACTTTCCAGATGTGCAAGTTGCCACTTTCATAGGTACTGATGCACCTTCATACCATCAGAGATAACTGAGTGCTTCTAACAAGCTGAATGTGAGCTGATTATTTTTAATAATAATTATGATTACAATGAATTGAATTCCAATTGGCTTGAATTGGACTTTATTATTTAAGTGCCTTGAGATGACATTTGTTGTATTTGGCGCTATATAAATAAAAATGAATTGAATTGAATGGTCCCTTTGATCTTAATTCTGAAGGATGAACTTCCAAAAGGAATTTCACATTTCAATTTGTCTTATTCCACGTCATTTTTCTAATTTTACCCAAGTCCATTTGTATTGAGCTTTTGTCCAGAGAAGAGTGAAGCGTTGTTTTGGATTGCATTCCCATATGGCTTCTTACTTGCATGATGGAGCTTTACCCTGCAAGTGTGGATGAACTGTGCTCACAGACAATGATTTCTGGAAGTGTCCCTGAGCCCATGCAGAGATTTCCATGACAAAGTCGCTTGTTTTTAATGCACTCCCGCCTGAGGGCCTGAAGATCACAAGCATCCAGTATTGATTTTCTGTTGAGTCCCCTGTGCACAGAGTTGTCTCCGGATTTTCAGATTTTTTTTTATTGCAATATGAACAGTAGATGATTGATTGTTCAAAGTCTTCAGACTTTCACATTGAAGAATATTATTCTGAAACTGCTCTACAATTTGTAAACAGCTTTTTTTGCAGATTGTTGAGCCTCCACCCATCTTTACTTGTGAGAGGCTGTGCCTCTCTTAGGAGCTATTTTAATACAGGATTATATCACTGATCCATTGCCAATTAACCTACATAGTTGCAACATGTTCCTCCAGCAGCTAATTTTTGGTATCATTTACTTTTTCCAGCCTTTTGCTGACCCTGTCGTAACTTAGCTGACAGGAGCTGCCGCCATCAAATTCAAGATGAGCTAATATTTTTCAAGAAATTTGAATTGAAAATATAGGTTTTTATAAGATTTGCAAATCACTGCATTCTGATTTTACTCAAAATCTACAGAGCGTCCCAACTTTTTTGGAATTAGGGTGTTAAATTTCCATGTAATGTGCAGCAGGGTGGGATTTTGTCATCTCCCAACTATGTGACAGGTAGATGTATGGTCCTATTGTTATTAGAGAACACTTAAAAGCACAACTAATACTAGACAAATTCCTAGGCCTGCTGGAACAGGAATCGAGAACTGTCCAATCCCCCTCCTGCCCTTTTCCTTAGACCCTCAGGGACAAAATTCAAGCTGCTTGCATCTTTTAAGAAAATTATGATTTTTTTTTTTCCTACAGGCACAATCTGATCTACTGATAGTGTGAAACATATGCTCACCTAGTCCTATACTCATTAACTCAACTTAAAACACTATGATACAAAAATACACCAGATAAATCTGACAGTAACAGCAATATCTTAAATGAATGTGGACACAATGCAAGAGGGAACAAACAAACAAACTGAGCCTATATGTTGTTTGGACTGCTGAAACGCATTCCAACCATTTAAAGCTGCAGTCTGCAACTCTTTTTCAAGCATAATGCCTGGAACTGTCCGGGGAATCTGAAAGTAGTACATTAAATACCCCAATACAAAAAAAAATGAGTTCTCTAGGTCCCCTATATGTCCCGCTAGGTCCCTCCAAAGCCAGCAGGTTTGTTTACAAAATTGCAGACCGGACCGGTAAAAGGTAACCAATCAGGTTTACGAGCTGGGCTCTGCTGCCTGTCAATCACCGATTGTGCACGCGCGATACAAGGTAGGCTCGTCCCCACGCTTATTTATCTAGACTATTGAACTTCATTACGGGCTAGTCTACTTACTGTGTCTTCCATGATCGCAAATGACAGGTGAGTTGATGAATGAGGAGTCGTGTAGGCGCATCTGGCGTGCACGTCTACGTGCACGAGTTCTCATGTGTTTTGAAGGGGCGGGACAGGAAGTTGAATAACTTTTTATTTTTCGGTTAAAAAATAAGCATTTCTTGCATTTTGCGACTACGGAGGTCACCGTTTTCAACTTCAAGCGTTCTGATAGATCATGTAAACTCTTAAAATGCCAAAAAGTAGGACTTTACGTATGACAACAACAAATCTTGCAGACTGCAGCTTTAAGCAAACTACACTGATGAAAAGAAAGAATGCATCGGGCTGAGTAGTTACAAGCTCCAACACAAAACTCTGTTATCTGAACACTCCAGGCTCTACAGATAATAACACAGGTAGCTGTATGGAGGGGGGAGGGGGTTGTCATTGAAAGAGACAGCTCACATTTTCCAGCTGATGTGGTCACATGCTTCAGTGTGAGTGCAAGTATGTAACAAACAGCAACTCTCATTGTCATGACTCATTTTCTGCTCTCAAGAGCACTCAGCTGTATTTGGGTGTCTCTTGGGACAGAGGGAGTTTAGCATCAGAAAAACGTGCATCCTCATTCGAAAAGCTTTCAATCAAAAGAGAAACGTCCCCACAATAGAGTTGGTTGTAGTGTTGATTAAAAAAACAAGTACTTCTTCCCGTTGTAGTTTAACATCTTTATAAAAGTGAGAACAGAAAAAAGAGGATGTTTTCTGACTGTAAATGTTAAAACCTTTGAAAAGCAAACATCTGAAAAAGGGGGGCTTGGCTCGCAGTGAAAATGAAAACAGCTCGACTTGTCTTGGAAAAGCTTTGTGCAAAGTACTGTAATGTATAAAGAATGGATAAAGAGGCAAAGCACTTTTTAGTTTATCCAGAAAATATCTTTTAGGCTCTATTCAAATGTCTCTGCAGAACTGGCATACCAGTTCAAGTGTGATCAATAATGACATTCACATAGTAGCATTGGAAGTATCATTGAATAAAAAAAAGAATAAACAAAATTAACATATTTTAGCAACAACAGAAATAGACCATTTAGTCATTCCAGTTGCTGTAAAGTTAGCAGCATGTTTGAGAGGAAATTAGCAAACACAGCAACTATGTGTAACCCTACTGACCCCATCTTGAGGGTCTCAGGTGGCCTTGTGTTATGAGACATTATTTCTGAAGGGGGGCAGCCTTTAGAAGGATCCAAACACACATAGAGCAGCGTAATTGTTGAACTGAGCAGGTGTGAACCCTTGTGTTTGCACAGATGTTTCTCCCCAAACTGGTACTGGCTTTGATTATTATGTCGCTTTAACCCTCGCACGCCAATTCACAAAAAATAGTCTATGCAATGTTTTTTCCAAGACTACAGAAGATAACTCCAAGTTTGCAAAAAGATCAATTAATCAGTGACTTATAAGTTTAGAAAAAAATATTTCAGAGCTTGTTGTTGAGCTGCAGCTTGTGTTGTTTAGCCTAGACACCTTTATCCCTGTCACAAAGCATGTTTACATGCATAGTTGAGTCTGAGGGTACAGCTCAACTGGGCCATTTAAAGCTGCGGTCGGCAACTTTTTTTTAGTCATATTAGCTTGAACTGTCATGGGATTGTGGAAGTAGAATATTAAATAGGCTGTTTAGGAAAAATAACGAAATCTGTAGCTCCCTCTGAAGCCTGTAATCATGCTTACAAAAATCGAGCGCTCCCGGCTGTTTTTAACCAATCAAGTTAGGGTGGAGGAATCCTACCTGTCAATCACAGCTTGTGCACACGCTGCTGAGCGTGAGTCTGCCCCAGCTTGTGTGCGCTCACACTGGTGTGAACTCACGTGCACAACCTCGTCCACAGAGGGGGAGGGGTTTGGGGGGCGATTCGGAGCTTGTTAGAGGTTGGGGGAGGGACCTGAAAGTTGTATCAGTTCGAATTTTCCGACTTTAGACTCGTAATTTTGAAAACCTGCCGACGGCAGCTTTAACTGGATCATTGTCCTTGTCACAGTATACATGCACAGTTGTGGAATCAAGTTATTTGCTGAAGTATGTTTGATACTTTGACCAATAATGTGGACCGTGACATTAAATGTTCAAGACATTCCGCAGCTTCTCTGTGGGAGATTGCTGTGTATGTAAGTACAGCCCAATTCACTGCAAGTCATTTGTCTTTAACTGACTTGAATGGTGATTTTGTCAGATGACACCTGGGTTACAAAATCAGAATTTTATTAGAGCAGAGTGACAGTCTGGAACTGATTGAAGCAACTGTAAGTCAACACAGAAGTCTTATTGGGTGGATTTTCAGTCACAATTTCTGATGTGTTTAACCATCTGGCAAAAGAAACAGAAAGATATGTGAAAAAAATGGAACTTTGGAGTTCTGCTAGCCCCATTTTCTTAAAGTTGAGTGTATATATCCAGGAGTGGTTTGTTTGGGTGCATTAGTCTAGTTTGACGAACTTGTTTACATGTTTTTTTATGTCCGATTATAGTTGGATTAATCCAATAATTTGTGTCTTTTTAGTGTTATGTAAATGTGCAAAATGTTTTCTATAGAAGGTCACTGTGAGCTGAGGTCACTTCTTCTGCAAAGGTCAAAGCTTTATGGGGTTTTTGCACAGCAGATGCTGCAGGTTTTATCAGGTCAACACATACTTTGATTTAAGAATACTACGGCTCAAGCTTAATATTATACTGCTATCTCCACACACGCTGTATTATAATGATAACAAACGTTCACCGTTTTAATTGCAACAGTGGATCTCGCTTGTGATACCCGGGCTGTACCAAGAGATTCATAAAATGAACAATAATAAAGGTCTATAAAACCTAAGGCCACCAAAACATAAATCTAACAAAGTTATGCAGTTGGATACAAGCCAAGATAAACTGTTTTCAGTTTCCAACACTTAACATGGGATGACAGCTCTAGCTCCTTTGTCATTTCCAGCAATTTGCTTGTCAAGCAGTTCTCTACTTAAAGAGTTATCAGAGGACACCCTGCTTACGGCGCTTCCGTTCTTCGTTGACAACCTTTGAAGTTCTGAAACAGCTGCTAGTTGAAAGAATACGTACACAAGACGACTACTTTCAACGCTTATGGGTGTGGATACAGGTTGTGACAGCAGTGATTCCTTTGACTACACTTCTGTGGGAGAGGGGATATGCAATTTTGAATCGGGTAGGAGTCTGGAATATCTCCATTCATGGTTTTTGTGCAAAGGAAAGTATTCCAAATGGAATCAGAGCAAAACATTTGATGTAAGTATGAACTCAACAGGGCTGCTCTTTACAGTCTTACTATATCAAACTAGCTCCCTATTTCACTAACGATTGAGACTGGACAGGCCTGTCAAAGGCTGGGTGGAAATATGTTTCAGCAAGAGTTTGGCCAGATGCATTTTGCCAAGTCAAATGAAACACAAGCTTTCAAATTCAACTAGTTCCCAAGGAAAAGATATAAAACTTTCCAATTTAAAGTAAGACAGCATTACTGAAGCCTTTTTTTAATGCTTTTACTCATCCCCTCCATTAAAGGACAACACAAAAACATTTTTATCAATGACTCATCTTCATCAATATGATAATGTGTTGTAAAATTTCTTTCTCTCAAAGATATTAGAGAAGGTCTGACATTACCCACACCCACACAAAATCCACAGAATTCCTCTGCGTAAAATTCAGGGTTGCAGAGTATAGATGAAAATGAATCCAATCTCATTTTACGTGGTGACTTTGTAAAACACTATTTCAGAGCATAAATGACCTGTTTACCTTTCTTCTGAAGCAGTTTCTCTAAAATTTGCTAACCTGTAAGTCTAAGATTTGTACTCATCGAATGGAAATCCTCGAGCTGAATTTTCAGCAACTAAGAAAATATTAGCTGCCAGATGAAGACAACAAGCTCAAACTGAAATCTAAATGTGATGTGATTAAAAAAGGCATCAAAATGAATAAAGTGGAAATAAATCACAGACTTTCACAAGCTGACCTTCTCATATCCTGTAACTGTCACTGAAAGTGTAAAGGTCTCCCCTGGCTACATGGAGCATCAACACAACTCTGTCTAAACACGCTTCACATTCCAGACTTACACTTTGCCCCTCCAAAGATCTGACTCCAAACACCCTGCAATTTTACCCTAACAAAAGGACAAAAGTGCTCAACGGTCTCGTGATTATAGGTAAGATCAATAGTATCAATGCAGGGACCAAAACATTATATGGTGAAAGAAACTTTTCCCAGAGAATGTTATCTACTGATAACATTACAAGAGTACAAGATAATGAATATTAAAAACACACTAAAACCTTTAAAAGTACTTAATGTGCATAAGAACATTGTGCTGGAAACATCAGCACAGAGACCATGTGAAAATAGTGGTAATCATAACACTGGGTCAATATCTAGCAACAGATACATTTCATGTATGACTCACTCCAGATTTTCCACAGGCAAACATTTGCTTCCAGGTCAGCAAGTGAGAAACCAAGCATGCCTTCAGTCTGAGTGTGTTTCTTTTTATATTGCACCACAAGTACATCCTCCACTCAAAATCACATTTGGGTCAACGTCAAGACAAATGTTCATCATTTTGATTCCAATATTAATGAGCGATGAGTACATGTTTCAGGTTGTGCTGCATATAGATACACAAAAAGAAACAGCCTATTCCTGGTACATTACACCGCGTCTCTGTGTTCCCAAACTCATTTTAAATGCAAGAGCAACTTTCTAATATTACATTTTCAGAGGAGAACATGGCCCTGTGTGGCTGCTGCGTTCCTTCGTCAGCTTAAAGTCAAAGTCACATGTCCAACCTTTACAGTGCATTAGATTTGATCTTAATCATATGTTTGGACACAGCTCAAGTTCCCGGCTATTAACTGGGTTCCACTGTGCTCACGAGCTGAACCAACCTAGGTTCTGACACACATGGCTACACAACGCAAGGTAGAAAATTGTACCATTTCCTCCAAGAAAACCTGTGTACAGTTTCCATGCCAAGCTTCTTTTATTGGCCAGTGGTGTGTAACTTAAAAAGTCACATTTCAGCTACACTCCAGGGCCTCTACCGAGTTGTTTTGAACCTGATAGGAAGTTTTGTGTATCTAAAGGTTTTCTAAGGGAGCTTTCTTACTGCTGTTTACATTTCCTGACAGTTGATATCCTATAACACAGCAAAGCTCAATAGTATGCAGTTTTCTCTAAACATTTGATTTGCAGGAAGTCTATGAAGGCAATCCAGCAGTGTCATGGTACAATGATGACCTCATGATTAGTTCAAAGTATATTTCTGTTCCTAACTCTCCCTGCTTATTGGCACTCTTTTGGTAGCATCTAATATATAGAAATGATCACAAAACTAGAATGTTACATTGACTTTACTGTTTAAAACAGCCATCCATACACCTCTTTAAAAAAATTCAAGAGAATGTCTTGCGAAATGTCCTAACAATACATATTTTCTTATTTCTTTTAACCACAGTTGATGAGAAAATGAAACAAACCAAATACTGATAATGAAAATAATAGTGTAACGGCCAGAAAACAAAACATCCTTGTTGCTCAAGCTTCTACAACTACTGAGACTGAGGGACAGGTATTTGAATAAAAAAAATAAAAAAAAACTTGCCTGCACACAAAAATATTTACTTTAACAAAACCACTAAAAGTCCCAGTGGTTTCTGTTGTGTGGTATCAAGACAGAGCGAGTTACTGTAAAAAGGCCAAACTGTGCAGCTGCATGTGTCACTGGGCTAAAATCCTTTTCCATACAGTCTAAATGTTATAATAGCTAAGGTTAAAGTAACTGAAAGACCACATGATCCAGAGAAATGCTCGTGGCCCGTGAGTCTACAATATAGTCTTTGTTCCTCTGCACACTGTACTTTGAAGCTTATGACATAAGACTGCAAAACAAATCTGAACACTCATTTTCCTATTTTGAAAAATACATTTTTGTTCAAATCAGCGAGCAAGGGCTCCTCTGCATATGCTTTTCGAACAAAGCCTTTATAAGAACTCAAGTTAGTGCTCTCCCCCAATCATAACAGGGACATTGTTAAGATTTACAGGCCTGAGAGCGAGGATATAACCTCCTGTCCTGCTGAGCCTAGAACGATCAATACATTACCATAACTGTGACACCAGATGACCGTTTCTCGCCCCTCGTCACAGTGGGTTTTCAGACACAATGCTCAGATTTTGAATGAACTCGGACATCATAAAGTCGTCCATTACCCCCTCCAGGATGCGCTCTGGGAATTCTCCTTGACTTTGACCACCTCTCACATTTGCAATTCATCATTTCTCCTTCTCAGCATCACAAAACCGGCCCCACCAGCACTGCTTTGTCATTACAACTAGAAAGACACAAGCTGTATTGTTTGCATCTAGCAGTGAATGGAGGGCAATTCAATGGTTTGTTCACTCGAGTTGAGGGTGAAGTTTAGCTTTACACAAGAGTGCTACAGGTACAAACTGGTGGAAACCCCTCCTTAAACACACGCTGTGAAGACCCCAGAATAAAAGAGAATGGAAAGAAGACACTAAGGTAACTAATGACAATATTGCATCCAGTGCTAAAATAAATTCTACAGCAACATGATTTACAGGAGCTTTTGTTCCACTGGACTTCAACACAAACATATGCTTACAGACCACACACTGACTCTCAGTATGTGACAAACAGCTTGGAAGGTGGTAGCTTTATGGCTGAAGAGAGCCATTTGTCTCGCTTCTCTGCTAGACAGTGTTGCAAAGAGACAAACACAAACTGATGCAAACACACAGACTCACCTCACTGCGTACAACCAGGAAGAGTTAATTCTGTTATCCCTCACACAGGGGCGACAAGAAATCTCACAAAATCAATCAGAAATTTCAGGATACTCCTGCAAGTCCAGAAAGCAAAGTGACTGCTGCTTGCAAGGATGAGTCGAAGAACTGAGGGAAAGAAGGAGGGGAAGTAATTGTTCCTAACCCCCCCTTCACACACACTCCAGCTGACTCTTTCACACTCTACTCCCTCCCTTCTTGCCCACTCCTTATTCTTTAATTCCATCCCCCTTAACAACAAACCTATTACCATCAGGAATCTGCGTTCCCTCCCTCCACTGAGGCTGCAGCTCCACTCCCCTACGAAATGCATGATATTTATACTAAATCTAGCCTTTTCATTCAAGAAAAAAACTGACACATATAGCAACTGTCAGTGGATCAGTAGAGGTGTAAATGTGAATGCCACTTCCTTTTCGGTTGTTACAGAAAGTAGTCTTGATTTGAGGTCTTTTTCATAACTAATCTTTTCCTTTAAGGCTATGCAAAGGTCACAGTCGCTGTGTGTAATTGAAATATTCAGTGACAACCTTCTGGACTAAATGAGAAAGATGTAACATTTGCTGTTGTTACAACACAATGGATGTTGTGTGTCAATCACACCAGCAGTGTCAGCGGTGCTGTATTCATTTTAACTTAAAGGAACTGCAAAGGGCACAGGGAAGAAAAATCGGGAAGTTCAAAGAGCGAGTTTGCAGCAACGAATGTTCAACAGCAGCCAGCAATATTAGTAAAACCTGCTCTGAGGAGGTTAAGAGTGTAGACAACCGCAGAGGAGAAGCAGAGAGAGCGCTGAGCTTTGTCCGTCTAAAAGGAATCCAGAGATAGGAGGTGTAATTGCCTTGTCTAGACTTTGCAATGATTATAACCAAAACAAAAAGCATCGAGCGCAAACTGGCTTCTTCTCAAAACAATTTCATGTGCTTCCAAAGATTCTGACACTGATTTTAAACAAAACAACTGGAATTTTTCTGTAAAGACACGAGTGCCTGGTCCAGAGATAAATAATCTGCATTCTTATCAACTCTATTTAGCTCAGCTACTATGTCAGGATGTTCCAAAATACAAATTCCACACGCAAAGCTAACTATGTGCCAATTTCATCTTTTCAGTTCATGAAACAATTTTCTGGGATGTGATTCCAAAAAATAAAAAAATGTGGATGCACATTTTGCCGTGTTAAGACATCAGTAAATGATTGCTTTGTAATACACAACAAAATCCTCAGTGGCTTATTTTACATTCTCGTAGTTAACTTAAAAGTTAAGCTGACATTAGGTACATTAACAGAACAGTACACAGTACATTGCATTACATGAATTGAGATCTCCTTAAAAGCACATCTCTGCACCCCTACCCACCACCTCTCCCTCCCACCAGCAAAACAAATCAGCAAAGTATTAAATGCATCCATCAGTAAAATGTGGGCTAATGCTGACTCCAGGTCTGCTGTCACCAAAGGCGTTTCAGAAATGTAGATTGCTTGCATGGAGCTTGACTAAACAAAAAAAACTGCTTGCTCATTACTGGGAAAAGGCTATTAAGCCCAGTGCTATGTGCAATCAGTAAAGGAACTGAATGAATTGGACATCCAGTACACTGACAGGCCACTCAATGCTGCTGGTGCAAACTGGTAGATGAGGCTTCAGTTACAAATCCAAAGCAACACTTTGGACTGCTGATGCTGTCCAGGTGTCACAATAAACCAAAATCACTGCCAATCACCGTCAGACATTTTCTAGGATGTTTAGCTAGTTTATTATCTTCAAAATGAAAACCTATGAAAAAGATATCAAATAATTTTATCCCGCAGTTCCTCTGCTGGTATTAATGTAATTTTTATAGCAATTCATTTTACATCCATCCTAACCTTTGCTAGTTAATTAGCTGATGCTGCCACACAGCTAAGCGCCCCTTTACGCGTGCACGGAGGTGTCCGTCTGTGTTGCTCTAAGCCCCGACAGAGCAAAGGATTTTGGATATCTTTTTTCAAAACAGATGGACAGGCATGCAGTCCAGAAGCCTAATATCTCCAAATAATTCTGAGTTGATGCGAGGTAAAATACTGATTGGATAGAAGTTAGTTTGAGTTAGTTTGGGTGATGGAGCCAACAACAACAGATTTAATAACAAAGAGGAAGAAAAGCCAAACAACAAAGAAGCACAGGTAAGAGGCACAAGCAACAGCTGAAACTGACAATGCTTGTTATGTTTTTAACACCTAATTCCAGGTGTCACAACCAACCAAAATCACTGCCAACCACTTTGATTTTTCTTTTCCAAGGACCGACAGTCTAAACACAGAGCAGCCCACTGCTCAGACTGATTCGCATATTTTCAAGAGTCCTCCCAAGTGGCAGCAAAATACTGTAACTTTTAGATGTGCATTTTCAAAGCCCGAAGCAGAGGGCTCCCAGATCCATGTTCAAAGCCTGATGCAGCACAGGCAATGTCAGATAATGAGCTGGGCTTTCTCTCAGAAAGACAAAAAAGATTAGTTTTTTAAATGCCATATCGGGTCTCTGCATGGAGATCAGTCACATAAATTCTTGCCTTTTTGTTCCTCAGTGAGGCTAACAGGCCACGGCGCTGCACCCCAGAACAACTAAGATAAAGGTCAGTTAATAACTGACTACACAATGTTTTATTATAGCAATTGTGTATGGACCACAGAATAGCATATGATTCAAAATGAAGTTAATTCTACAATGTGGAGGACATATAGTCAACAAAAACACTGCTGATCATAAACTCAGTTCAGTGTGTGCTCAGGGTAGGCCTACAGCATGTAGCTCTGCAGGACGAAGTTAAAGGATCCGACCACAGTAGCACGACCTTCCCTGACAAGGATTAGTATGTAAAGCCCTTTATAAACAATGCACAGCATAACTGAACAGTTCAATGAAACAGGCCGCACTCGTGTCTGCCGGCAACAACTTTGAACTACAAAGCCAAGAGGCTTAATTGTCTGAAAAGGATTAATCTCTGCATTTGCATACAGGGGATGAGCATTACCCACAAGTCTACATCAAGATGTAGAATTAACAGTATTTGCCTTGTTATTTAAATATCACTCTGCAACAAAGATATTGGTCTAAGGATACAGAAGCAGATACAGTGCATGCATCCCACTATGTGCTGCATTCAGTGAACACTGAAAAGGGGGTTCAAGTGTTTGCTTTTTTTCATTTTGTTGAGTCTCCTCAATCACACCAAGCCCATCCCCACCTGTGTCCCAAAGAGAAAAGAGATTGTAATGAAGAGCACTGTGCACCACCGATGTCTAAAGAGAAAAATACAAATGTTGTGCAACACATGAAAGTAACCTCAGCCTGGGCAGACATCATTAGTGGAAGATCTAGAGGTCTCCAGCAGAGAGTTGCCTCTCGAGAGGCAACATCAAAGAGAGCAGTATAGAGGGGGGGAATAATTTCAAGTGCTGAGAAAAGGCTTGAATCTGCTGGTCAAGACTGAACCTATATAGCATAGGTGGCTCTTCAGTATTCGCTATAAAAAGATGCTTTGAGCATATTAAAGAGCAGATACTGCACTTCACAAGCTGCTCGGCTGGATTAACTATATGCTGAGCTGGTTCCACAAAACACAGACCGTGATTTGGATTAAACGAATTTCTACACATCTTTAAGTAAACATGTCTGGATATTTAAGAATGTAACTGCATTGTCTTTGATTAGAATTATAATAGCATAATAAATGCTTAAGTAGTATTTGGCTTAGCAATTAATATTTGATAGATTAGTGATTGTTTCTACTAAAGAGTTCAGTTTTACAGGTCAAGGTGGGACACACACCCAACTCAGCACCCTCTTTTGACAGCGTAGAAGAAAGTATGGTGGCCAACACAAAAGGTGCGCTCTAAAGGGAGCTTTTATAGTCTGTCCCTTAGGGTTACTGTAGTAACATGGCAGTGCAACATGACAAAGGGGCAAATAAGGGATATAAACCATTTATAAGATAATGGAAGCACAATGATTTGTAATTTCATGCAGTTCCACTTCTTATGAAGAAGCTTACTGTGAAAGGTCCAAAAGATAACCAATCACCACTGTATACCACTTCTAAAAGGGTCTCCATCCTGAGAACATAAATGATGGTGTTTGGTAAAGTTAGCCAAACTCCAGTCTCCCAAAAGTGATGCACAGCCTCAGCAGTTTTGTGCACTTAGTATCCATTATTCATCCAAAACCACGAAAGCCCATCAGCCACGTGTAGCTGATGACCACCGCCATGTGCATTTTGACGGCTGGTCTTGTGTTCCCCCTCACAGTTCAAAAACAAGTGGAAAAGAGCTTTAATGAAATCACTGAATGCCTGTTTGTCGTGTCTTTCCAAACCCCATGACTGTTTCAGAAAGCAACAACTAGAGGGTCAGTTAATAAACTCCTGCATTCATACACACACGTACAAAAACACACTGGGCCTTCTGCTTTGAATAGTTATTTGCTGTGAACCAAACAGATTATTTTCAGATATCACTCTTTTAGGCATACCAGCCTAAAAGGAGGCTTTCGAGCTGGAGCCAATACTCAAGCTCTTGTTCCGTTTTCCTAAAGGTGCAAGCCACAGCATGGTGTTATTCATGAGGAGTTTGATTAGAATGTTAATTTAGGCTTGCAATAATTCATGAGAAAGCTCATGTCTTCTTGCTTGGAAACGCAGCTGAGGATCATGCAAAATACCTCTGCAGTTGTACAGCCTTGAACTTAGAGGATGAAAGTATCTTGGGTTAGGTCCTTTCTTTCTGAGGTTCATGGAAATATGTAGAGTGCATCATAGTCACACTAATGCGCACCACTGCTGGAGGCGTTACCCTCTCAGATGCAGCTTTGAAACAAATCTTAACAAGCCATGTTTCAGAATTTGCTGACTGTCAGCACACCATGAATTCATCATAAGATGCTGAAACATATGGCAACTTCCACCTCCTCTTTAATCAGTCACAAAGTAGAAAAATACACATGCATGAAGTATTAAGAAGTAGTTAGCAGTTAGCAGCATGTGATTCTGGAGAAAACAATACCACACACCCACCCTGATGTGAACAATTCGGCTGTCTGTGGAGAAGAATGCCATTCCTTTTTTCAACTGTTCAAAATGGCCGAGGATCAACGGATAGAGCAACACATCAGTGGTTTTCACTAATCAAGACAGATGTCCTGTCAGGATGAACAAGGAAAGGGTGAGCGCTCACCTGAAATAGCATAGCATAGCACCAAGTCTGTCTTGCTTTGGAGGAAGGAATCTGTTGCTTAAAGCAGAAAGAGAGCAGATCATTCTCTAAAGGCTAAATTTGCAAACAGCCTGTAAAGACGACATTTAAAACTAGAGTCCAGGCAGAGACATTTATACACGATATGGCCACAACATCTCATGATTTGTGAATAACAGAGTTTCAGTTTAAAAGTGAATATTTAAGAGATACAAATTTCAATCCTTTGTTTATGAATTTAAGTTTTTTTGGTCTTGATTCTTGATTTTGTTTTGTTCAAATATGTAAACAACTTCAGAATGAGGGTGCATTCAATACTATGAGGCTGGCTGTTTCATTATTAGAACCTGACAGACAAAATAATGGCTGTTAAATTGGTCCTGTCCTATCAGGAGAAAAATGTGCATGACACAACCACATTACACATTAAACATTAAAGTTTTCTGTTCATGGAAATCAATACCTTTTTTTGGCTGTGCTCTAACTTCTCTCATCAATATGATCAAATGCACGTCATCTTCTGTTTTGTTGACTTTTAAACATGTGGTTTGACGAGCCAACACTAGAAAGCAAGTACTTTAACCTGAGTAAAACCAGGGTACCACAGATACAATTCAAACATTTAGAGTGCAACAGTCAGTAGAAGAAAGTTTGCATTCTAATGAATGGTGTGTGTTCGAGTTATCACATCAGGCTCTGCATGTTATTCACTTGGCACCGGGCAAAACACGAGAATGTCTCCAGTATTTACTTTGCAAATGAAAGGCGAGTTATGCACAAGTGGGAAGGAAATTAATAATTCACAAAGAGCACTTACGAAGGTTAGATTATGCACATTTCAACTAAACAACTGTGTTTGGTAGTACATCTCAGAACATGCGTAAGGAAACAAAGTCATGGATTGTACAAAAAGCCAACAAATTACCATATGAATGTACAGACATTCTTTCATGAGCAGACAGTTGGTCTAACATTCAAGATCTTTGAGATGCAGCGTTAAGGCGCGTGGACACAAGCCAGAGAGGAACTAAACGAGCTACAAGTGAACCACAGAGAGAGGGGCTGACAGGGAGAGGGTCGGGTCTCTGTGCAGGCATGTCATACAGAGAGCTTCAGGTTACCACACACAGGACATGTCACTGAACACTGAGGCCATTCTGCTCCATGTTCTCGTCCCATTGGTCCATACAGGCCGCTTTCATTCACTTCTGCATAACTTCTGCGACCAATCAAAGAACACATTACAAACAAAATGCATGTTAGCGTGTGTCTTTTTAAGCTTTTAGGGCATTTATAGACAGCTAACCATGAGCAAAACAAACTTTAAATGATTACATTTTTCAAAATCTTTAGCAAAGAATCTGGCACTGATTACAATGTTCGAGCATTAGGATGTTCCTTTGGATCAAAAGCTAAAAACTCAGCTCGTAAAATAATCTAATGAAATGTTAGCGGTGTTTGAAAAAACACGAAAATAATTAGCTGTGATTTAAATATGCCAACATTCCTCTGAGAGGCTGATTTATAACAGGGTTATCAATCAACAAGCAAGAAAAAGAAAAGAACGCCATAACCGTATGGGCTGGAAAGCAGCCCTATTTAAATGTTATGTTATTCAATATTTTTGTTTTTAACTGTTTTTAGCTACTTGGTATGCACTGTTCATTCTCGAGCTGCACTGCCTGCAACCAGAAGCCATTTTGGGGCCTGAACAATTATATTTATTGGCTGAACACTGACAGATATTATGGCCTCTAGTAAAAAAAAAAAAAGCTAAATATATCTCAACTGACTGCTGACAATTGTGGAAGCTGTAACCTGAACCATTGCAGGACTGATAGTAAAAATCAAGTTACTACATCACTTTTTCTGTGGTGTCAAAATGTTGTAAACAACTGATATGACTTGTTTGTGGAGCATGCAGGTTTTGGCTCACTATCAATACAAGCTGCTGACCAAGAGACTGCATCCTATCCTCCCAAGGGACACATCTTTTTTTTTTTTTAGCAAAAACAGAGACTTATCTTGTTCTAATTCTTAAATCAAACAGTCAACTGTCGACACGTCCAGACAAACCGGCTGCCCCTGACTGCACCTTGCAAAAACAAATGCAGAAATAAGCCTTTAGCTGATACAACCCTGCATTCTCCTCGCCATTTTAGGATGTTTATCACAGTTGCATATAAAATGACACGAAGAGGACACTTTCATTGGTAGACAGTGGCAGTGACGCTGCAACAAACGTGACACCATAAGGTCATTGGAGTAAACCGGCCGCATAAACAGTCTTTCAGCTCAGTCACCTCTACAGTCTGTTGAGGAAGGTAGCACGCAATGCATCCATAAGTTGGATCATCTGCGCCGCAAAAAGAGCGGAATAAGTCAAATGAAATGGCTTCAAGCTGCACCGCACTAAGCCCATGCAAGGCTCCTCATTTGCCAAAATGTTAAATCAACCCCATCCCAAAGGTATTCCGGGAGAGACATGCTGCTTGTTATGCGTGTCTGGTACAATTTGTTGTGATGCTGTATCCATGCACTGGGATTGAGATTCAGACGTCTACGCATGCATGTGTTAACCCTGATGTCTTCCGTCGTTCAGGCACATGACTGTTTCCACCCCTAAAGCAACCGACACTGACTTATTGGATAACAAATGCAAAGCACCCAGAGCTAAAAAAAAAAACCCCGCATCTGGTCAGTTCTGTCCGCCTGCTTCAGTGCGCCAGCGTGTCACCTCTGCTAAACTTGTATGATTGAGTGATGCGCTCATGCGTGCTCACGGCGCTAGGACCACGCAGAAGCATGATCGGTAATCGAGCTTATTTTTTCCTTCCTATGATTCGGGCAGCACGCTTCCCCTCGCATACATACCTGCCTTCACCTCCGCCGGGATATGGCTGCTCCTGCCCTGACGCAGAAATATCCATTCCCCCTCCCACAAACCAGTGTCGCCCATCTGTGGCTGAAAATCCTGCCGCTTCTCTGAGGTCTGCCCGTCTACGGACCATGCGTGTTGTTTCCACACCGCTGTGAGGGGCGGAGCCCGCGGGCCCTTGGAGACGGCGCGCAAGTGGATCACCAGAATGCCACTTATTTAGCCGTGGAGCCAATCAGACGGGGTACACCTTGAATCATTTTTATAAAGACTAAAACAGTAAGAAATACATATTGGAGCAGTTTCTGGGCATCCCTTGAGCACGCAGATGCCATGGACATAATTATGATAAAATAGATGCAATACTGAACGTTATGAGAGTGGATTAAACACAACGCGTGAGAAACGTCAGAGGTGACGGCTCAGGCACCTTTGCAAACTCTTGTTAAGTGATGCTGTGAAAGTGCAGAACTGTTTCTCAACCCAGCTCAGGATTAACAATAAATAAATAAACACAAACAGCCGACTTGAACAAATGGTAGACACTCTGTTTATTATTCACTGCACATAATCCAACAAGGTGCGACCTTAATGAACAGAGGTGGGGCATAAAAACAGAGTTCACTCTACCCTCTACTGGCAGGACATAAAATCTTCTTTTTTTTTGTCTGGCAGAAAATGTAGTATTGGTGTGGTACTAAAATCAAAATACCAGAAAGGGTATGAGGGAACTTTGCTTCCATAGACAAAAACTCTGTTAAGGATATTAGTTCAAAAATACACAGACTGCCTTTGTTTATAACTGCACCTAACAGCATAATCGAGTCAAGGATGAACTACACAACTTTAAATATACAAAAAGAGGAACATCTACAAGCACCTAAAGTATATACAGGAACAAATCTCTTCTCTGGTGAACAGGTGCGTGGACCACATTCAGAACAGTGGTTGTTTCTTTTAAAGTTACACACATAAAAAAAGTTTTGAACAGGAGAGACAGCACCACCTGTTGATCACAACAGTCCTCATTGAACCAAATGTCATTGTCTTCATTAATATCCGTCTCAGTGGTTCAGCAGCGTCAAGGTTCATCATTCAACCATCCTCTACCACCTCCCTCTTTGAAAAGGTGGGCATCCAAACCCTGGCCTCCCGTTTCCGAAATGTCTCCCTTCCCTGTCATTCATGCTCTCGGGTCTGATGGATGGATATCGCTGGAAAGGAGGACCGCGAGGAGGGAAGGGCACTGGCATCCTGAACCTGTTTGATGGAAACGCTGCTCCTCCTGGCATCATTTGCAGGGGCATGTGTTGCATGTTTGGAGGTGAGATGAAGGGAGGTATGTGAGGATTTGGCATGCCGGGAGGAGGCTGCAGAGGTGGCATGCCTGGTCTGGGGGGTCCCTGCATGATAGCATGGTTTGGCAAGGTCATTACTGGTGCTGGTGGAGAACCCAGCTGGTTGCCAATGCCGGTATCTGAGGAAGGGTCTTTGTTTCCTGCAGAATTCTCTGTGGACTCTGTGGAGGAAATGAAGAGGTTATATTGATCCATACAAGAATGAAGAGCCAGAGAGTGCAAATGTTCAAAGAAGCAACATCAAGCCAAAACAAGTCATATCCATATCATGGAACTCATGACAGCACTTTAATTTTCTGCTTTAATATTTTAAATATGCACCATCGTTTATTGTTTGAAATTTACCAGCTGTCAGATTTGCAGGGTCAAACTCTGTGGGCATGAAAGGAGCTCCTCCTGGAGGCATCGATGTTGGGGAAAGCATGATGGGGCTAGGAAACGCATGTGGACTTCCAATCGGTTCTGTCTGTTGAACTGTTGGCACCTGAAAGACAAAAAAAACACAATGGCATCTCGTCAAAATTAAAGTTAAATGAGCCTCTGTGAAGCGAACTGAAAAAAGACAATGCATGGACATGCTTCGATTCCACAGCAGGACATATCTTATGCAAGGGAGAAATATTAATATATACATATATAAAAATGTATATATTTATTACTGCACTGTGCTTATGTTTCCAATGGTCTGCAAGAGAAAGGAAATTGGTGCAAAGTGAAATGTCAAATTAGACAAAACAAACTTAAAATTTAATACAACAGGTAAAAAAGTACAGAACTGTGAGTTAGATCACTGACTGCAATCCTTAAGCTTAGGGCAAACGGTCTTCATTTGATCCATTCTGCAACATCTTCGGTGTGGTTACTTCTGAACATATTATATGTGATGTGGGGGATAATGGAACATGGAGGAAATTATGTTAAAATTAGTTGTAACATTAAAAAAAAAAAATGGGTTGTTGCAGTGTTGACCACCATATAAATACAGACATCACAAAGATATATATATATATATATATATAAAAATATATAAAAAACCCCAAAACAGTTCCCAAGAATGCATAATTATTTAATAAATATGTCTTAAAAAAGCAGTCAAAAACCAAAATGAGAACATATGGCACCTTTAACCAGCCAGGTTTGGTTAAATAGTCTGTAATAAAGAATCTAGATGAATGACTCTTGTATTGCAATGAAGTGCTGTGGAGAAAAAAGGGGAGCATTATTATCATTTCTAACTAAAGTATTGAATTTCTGTTGTTTTGAAAAAAAGAAGCCCTTTCCACTGACAATCGTACAGCACGCAGCATCAGTAGACACTATATATTATAGTTTTATTATATATAAAAAAGAAAAGATGATTGTACATTTAAGGACATTTGCCATTCTATGAGCTGTTTGCTTCTTGAATGTTAAAAATTCAGATGGTTGGAGCTGTTGGGGACTACTAAGACAGATGGGCGCTAATTACTGAATTTTATTCTATCCTTTGCATAAGTCACTTTGAGTCTAAAGAGGCTGTGACACATTAATCAAACCTTAGTGAATTAAATTGAAAGTAAATACATGTTGTCACACACTCTTGCATCTTTCATTGTTGCAACAGAACACTGAAGGATGAAGATCAGTATTTGTTTAAAATACTGCCTTCAAAGCGAGGATGCCCCGACTTGGCGTATGCTTTTATTGCTTACTCCCTCCTCTTCTCTGTCTTTGCCTCTGGCAAATGGTTATAAATATTCTGTAATATTTCAACTGGGGTGATGTAAAGTAATTAAAAAAAATCTAAAAGGTTATAAAAAACAGAAGACAGTATCTATATGGGGAAAAAAGAATATATTTAGCATGCTACAGGTGTTAGTTTAGAGGTATAATGAGTGAGAAACATCTAAAAATGTGTGTAAGGCCTTTAACATCAATCAGTTAAACTTATAACATTTTATTTTCTTTCTCTCTACAAATCCATGACAACTGTCACTGACAGTCACGGAGCACATCAGGTTTAAACAGCCTGCCAGACGATGCAAGTTCAGAAGAGAATAGATCTTTATTGTCACTGTTGCAAGAACAATGAAAAGCGGTTTAGCAGCTCTCCGTGTGGCAGCATAGATGAAAAGAAGTACTAAAATGACACGGTTGTAAATATCCACAGAGTGAGTGCAGCGTGCAGTCAGCAGTAAATCTAACAGTCTAAAGTTTCTGTCTCTTCACGACGCTGAGTTGCCTGCAGATGCCAGACTCTTCAGCAAAACTTTGCTACTTGCTCAGTAGGATCTTCACTGTGTGAAACTCCAAAAACCAATATCAGGACAAAAAATACATAAAATACACATACTGATCCACGTGTCCAAAATTGTGCTGCAACATCAGATTTATCTTGTGTCGGAGACTAAAATGATGCACCACACTCATTTAACAGAAATAAAATCATTCTTCCTAATAATCTAAGCATTAGCACAGAAAGTCTTATTTCCAGCGACTACCAGCTGTGGTAAAATAACAGAAAAGCTTTTCACCCGATGAGTGACTGTCTCTGGGATCACGGCAGCTCTGGAGACAACTACAAAAGCAGTTTTGAGTACTGATCCTGATGTGGCCTTTCAGAATAGATATGTTGCATCGGCTCTGAAAGTGTTAGCAGGTGTGTATGAAGTAATGAACATATGTGAAGACGGGTGTGATCTGAGAACTCTTTGGATTCCCAGTCAGCGCCATCCCTCGAAAGACGATTATATACACACACACACACACACACACACATATATATATATATATATATATATTTATGTATATCTGTGTGCTGTGTGTATACATACAGATGCACACATTATATATATATATTTATACACACCCATCAGCCATAACATAATGACCACTGACAGGTAAAGTGTGCAACACTTCTCATTTTGACTCAATAAAAACCTGCATCCTGGACTTTTCTTTGGCACCTACCTAAACATTTCTGCAGACCAATCACCCCCCACAGACGAGCAGAATGGAAACACCGCTCCCCTGACGAGCAGCTTTCCACAGAAGGACAGCACCGAGAAAAACAGCTTTGGAAGAGTTAAAAAGGACGTCAAAGAGCCTGAGGTGTTCCCCTGACCTCTAAACTCTCCCAAATACACAAAGACCCTCCCCACACGACCCACAGACAAAAGGATCCTGGCACAAGACACTGTGGGGCACCTTCAGGTGTTCTTTGACCACACCTCGACTGGTCAGAACGTTATGGCTGATCTGTATACAGTTGTGAATACATCGATTTATAACCTCGTTTGCTTATCCCTCAGCAGAATCAACAGGCTCTTTGGCATTGTATTCAGTATTAGGCTCAGGTGGTTATTGCTTAATCAAGCCAAACACCCACAATGACATTTCAGGTGGCTAAAAGTCGGCCATTTTAAGCACGGACCAAAACTTTTAGCTTTTAAAGCAATCATAAAATACATTTTGAGCCTACTACTTTTGACTTAACATCGGTAAGTTCTCGAGTTGTGGGCATTTTTATTAGTATAATTTAAACAGTATGAGTACCGGGACCGTTGCAGTTTCTTGCTTTGTGCTTACTTTTTGACAGGGTTGTGTTGTTTAAAATCCAACATGGAAAATCCAGTCACAGGAAATGCTGACTGCAACATTTGCCCCAGGTTTGTTACTGAGGTGTCTGATCACACATCTAATTCTATAGCAAAGATTACATCTTAAAAGTTCAACAGATAATATTTGATACCTTAATAAAGCAGCAAAGAACTATTTGCTATGAGATAATGTTAGTGCTGTAGTGAAGATCTTACCAGAGCATGCAGCCTTGTCCCTGTGTCCCTCGCTTCCTTCTCATGCTATGCAGCTGGAACGACCATGCATGCATATTTGTACACGTGAGTCTCTTAAAGCAAGCATAGTTCCCGGTTTTCCCCAACTGATTAACCATGATCTTCAGATGAAAAGTCTCCAACAAAGAGGTGGAGAAAATCAGAGAGAAAATCTGGGATTTTTCTGAGATTTATGAGATGTTTGAGGGACTCCATGTTAGGTTTCACTTTCAATTTTGGTCTAATTTGTTTTGGTCCAAGTTGCTGCTGCTCAAGTGCAATGCTGAAAGGAGTCTAAGGTTGTTTGTGACCGCTTTGAAAAGTCATATACGTTAAATAACCCAAAAACACATACAATACCTGACAAATATCTGGAGTTCAGTAAGCCAGCTAACAGTTGCATCACCCCTGGTGTTGATGACACAACCACATTTCACAATTATGGTTTAGGCCTGGCAACTATGACAACAATTTAGTTTTCCCTTACACTGCCGCATGGGCATTTCTAAATAAAGATTTGTGTAAAAATATATAAATAAATGAACACTTCTGTAACACTTTTGCTGTAATGGATACACACCATGTCAGACAGATGGAAGAAACCCAAGATAAGCTATCGGAAGAAGCGAGGAAATGTGAGACAGACTCGACAAGAGTAAACATGGAAGTGGCATTTCCTCGCTGGAGGTCCCTGAGAAAACCAGGAGGCAAGGCAGATTACCTCTCATCATGCTACTTGTTGCTATTGGCAAGTCATAAACAGTGTTAGGCATGAGCGCATTCTTAAGAGGTGCTCATTTTTTCACTGACTTTTGATGTGAAAAAGGTCATTTTTAACAAAAGAATCCAAAGTGAGCAAGGCTCTCTCTCACCGATTGAACAACGTTCTTAATGGCATTAAACGTGTCATGCTGAATTGTGCTTGCATGCATCTCCTGGGTGCGTGCTCAGATGGGAGCTGGCAACCTTACAATGTTTTGTGCACCAGTCACAGACATCAATACCATATGCAATTGCATAAGGACAATTACATGACATATAGGCATGCAGAAGTAGGCACTATCATTCCCACAGCGTGACACATACTGGCAAAAGGTGGCAAACCAAAACAAGAAGTTTCAGAGAAGACCAAGCAACTGAATCTGAAGGAATTTAAAGGGGAACTCCGAGGCATTTGAAGCGCATTTCCATTGCTAGAGGTTGTCAAATACTGATAGTAGGACACACACAGGTGCAAATCGGCGCTCCCTGTGTGGAGATCGCGCTGTTCGCGCAGCCTGTCATGCGAGGCTAATACGTGGTGGCTAGGGGCAAGCGCTAACCCTTCCACGTAAAACAACAACTTGCACACTGCAGAAACGTCACACCACTTTATAAACCATCCGACAATAAAGTCACAAGCCTTACCATCAAAACCATATGCATGGTTCTCACATTACTGGCATGGGGACGTTACAAAACAACTTTATAAACAGCATGTAACTCACCGGTTAGTTGTACGCTCGCGCATGTGAAAGCCCAAAAGAGTCAATGGACGATAATCACATATACAAAACAATTATCTTCTCTAGAAAAACTGCGTTCAAGTATTTAAAACATTACAACAATACATGCCCAGTAATATTGTTGTAATGTTTTAAATACTATCAGTATTTGACAACCTCTAGCAATGGGATTGCGCTTCAAATGCCCCGGAGTTCCCCTTTAATTTGCACGCTCACAGACTCTGCCCACACCTGTGTCCTGCACCGCTCGTGCTCCAACACCAGACTTTGTCACACAGCTCCTAGTCTGTTTTCTTGGTTTCTTTTAGGCGTATGACATGTTGCTGCTCGTTTCTGAGGATGTATGTTTTCATTCGCTGCTGAAGGTACCCTATGATGATGTGATATCAATTGTGAGACTGCAGCATTTGTCACTGGGCTTCTGCTCTGCTAATGTGCTTTCATTGGAGTGTGAAAATGATCAAACAAAGTAGGTCATGCATTAAATAGATATTCTTTGTTGGTTGATCTCTGTTTGATTTAGAGTGTTTTGATGGTAAAATAGTTAAATGCAGAGCTGTGTAAACATCTGCTAAGATGGGCATGGTGCCTCCGTTCCAATATGTCACCGCACTCCAAAAACAATGTTTCATATTTGGAGCATTCAAAGAAAGTCATAAAAAATATATATATATATAAATGAATGTGAATAAATGAATTTTGGAAATATGAACTTAGTTCACCAAGCTGACAAATTCAGTTTTAATCCATGTGAACGGAACATTAAGCTAGTTTTTGTGAAGTTCTACAACACTGGTAATAACCAATAACCTTGCCCGTTCATGTGCTCCGTCATATATGCTTTGCTTGGCTCTCTTGGTAAAGTTGTTTGCGAGTAGCTTTAGGAAAAGATCAATCATTTCAAAAACGTTTTGGCTGCTGATGTCATGTCAGGTCATGTTGATTAAAGCGATGCCAAACTTGTCGCAAATTTGCCTCGGCCAGCTTGCCACACCGTCTAAACTTTAAACACTGATTTCTAAGGAGTGTTACATTCTGTTTGCTTTGCACTGTCCACCATTTTAAACCATATTGTGTCTGCTTCAGTAACTGTTGGACTATCGTGTCATCCTTCTCTGTAGGCTGGGAATCAGAGGTGGTTGAAGCAGTGGGTGATTAGTTACTTTTATGCAAATGCAGCATGACAACACATCTATTCACTCATTACAACACCAGCATGTTTATCCTGTTATGTCATTTATCAGAGAAAGGAACATAAGTTATAACCTTATTGTTATCATCTCTGTTTCACAATTGAAGCCTCCATTAGCAACCTGAAGAAGGTTTTGGTCAGATTTGGTGAATACCACACCAAAGCCTTGAGTGCGCAACCTTTTTAAAGATTCTCTGCTAGTTTGTGATAAAATCTCCCTGTAATATTTACAATATAAATTATGTTGTCAAATTTTGGTTCTACGGCCTCAAGTTTTAAGCAAAACATGAAAAATCTGGGAGTTATTTTTGACAGCTGAATGAAATTTGACAAACGGATAGATTCTGTTGTCGGAGCAGGCTTCTTTCAGCTTCGTCTCCTGCCCAGAGTGGAAGCTTTTCTTAGTTGTTGCGATCTGGAAAAAGTCTTTCATGTTTTTATCAGTTCAAGACTTGATTATTGTAACGCACTTTATGTCGGTGTGTGCCAGACTTCCATTGCTCGCCTTCAGTTAGTCCAAAACGCTGCAGCCTGTTTTTTAACCAACACATCCAGATGTGACCCCACTGCTTTCATCTCTTCATTGGTTCCCAGTTCATTTTAAAATTCAGTTTAAGATTTTAATGTTTGTTTTTAAAGCCATAAATGGCCTTGTCCCGTCTGATCTCTCAGTAATTCTTACTCTTCGTTATCACAAGATCACGAAATCATTGCACCTTCGAAGTTTCCGAGGTCTGGATGATTGCTGCTCCCAATATGTGAAATAAGTTACCCCCCAACTTACGCACCATTGTAGACCATGTTCTTTTAAAATCTAAACATAAAATTTCTTTTTTCAAATTGGCTTTTAATACTTAGTAGCGTTATGACGCTGTGACATTTGCACCCGCTTTTTACGTGTTTTACATGCTTTTATGTTTGCTATTCTATGTTTTTATTCCTGTTTTATTTTCACTGTTAAGCACTTTTTGGATGTTGTAAAAGGCTTATTAAATAAATGTTGATTGGCATTGCACATGTATTGATTTCACACTTAGGCCACATTCAGACACGTAGAAATTATAAATGAGAAAAAAATAAAAATAAAAACATATTACAGTTAAACTAAAACATTTTAAATTATTTTTTGTTTGTTTGCGAGTGTGTTCATCAGAGGTATCGTAATATATTAAAACATGCAGTCCTATTCTTGTTAGATTCTTTAAAGTCACCCTACCTTGTTTCCTGACATTTTTGGTGGCTTCTGGTGGTGTCTTTGTTGCCTTCTTCAGTGTGACAACAAATTCCCATAAATGGTTGTTCATGTGCAGGTCTCAGACGGATTTGCTTTCACAACAATGGCCTTACAATGCATCAGTTTTGATCTAGTGTTCGACTTAGACAGGGAAGTGCTGTTTTTTTCCTAATATATAAGGGATTCCTCTGGTCGTGTGTCGGTATTGCATACTGGTGAACCTAAGTGTCCAAGCCTGTAATTTATGGACAACATGAGAAGAATAATTAATCTAAGATGTTAATTTATTACCATCTATGTCTTTCTGCCACATTGTCTTTGTTGCAAGGGCAACACATTTTTATAGGGACATTTACATATTGCGTAGAGATGGCCATCAATACCAATATGTGAACACTTAGAAGAAGTGATCCGAGAGACTCGCAGACACATCCCAGCCTCCAACTAAATATCCGGCTTGCTTGATAATCTGGGGCAGGCAGCGGGAGAGGAGCTGGTGAGTAAAATGCTAAACTCAATAAGAGCACAGCACAAGAGATAGAAACATGACAGTGAGCATGGTGGGACAGCTCTGACCTGCTCATGAAACTGAGCAGAATTTGGTTCATTGGTAGAACACCCAGAACTCTTTTTTTGTTTCCAGTATGCAACATTACGGCCGACTTGACAGACAGAAGCTGTGAAGAGAAACTGCCAGTTCACTTCAATAACTAGGTGGGCAAACAGATTGAATCACCAAGAGTTATTTGTTTAATAAGTGTAATGTTTATCACCATTTGATACACATCAGCCAGAGGAATCAGGAGTTAAACCTAGTGAAAAGTCCCTGTGTGGGACCCCTGTGGTATATCTACTGAAATTACATCCAATAGCTTTGTGCCCATCGCTAAGCTGTTTATGGCGTTATTAAAAATTATTAGTAAATAAAATATGTCTGTTTTATGTTCCAGGTGCATTGGTAATTTAGCACCGAAACACACCAATAAAGCGTGTATTAAATCTTGTGCCCGACATGGCTGAGGTTGTTGCTTTGATGTTGCTATAAGCTATTGGCAGGAGAAGAGAGTTTGTGAAGAAAGAGACTCTTCATTTGAACAAATGTATCTGGAATGCCAGAAAAAAGATGTCATCAAAACATAATATCAATTTTCAAGCCATGTTATTGTTAGTGGACTGGAGGTAGTGAAAGATTACCTGGAATCTCTAACAAGCAGGAGTCATGTAATCTCTTATCCCACATTGCATAAAAACAGCAGAATAATTCACACAGCTTTTTCTGAAGTTATGCCTAAAAACAGCTCCACATGGTCCACAGACATGTCGCTCTGTTTGTTGTGATATTTCCATCCATGACACAACTGCATGTCTCCACTATGCCCTGCAGTGTTGATTTAGTTTCCATTTCCATTTCGTCATATTTTCTGCCCACTAAACACTTTATGCTTCTTATTCGGGAGAGCTCATAGAGGAGTTGCTTCTTTAAGTAAGGTGGCTGCTGGCCATTTAAAGCCAAGCATGCAAACAGAAAATACTCATTTTCAAAATTTCATTGGCTATTTGATGCTTTGGTCCTTAAAAAGCTCATTAAAGTTGTCTCAGTGTATACATGGCAGAAAAGGAACATGACCTTTTGCACAGTACTTAAAGCAGGTGAATGTGAGACACCTGCGTGACTGGAATTTGTGCAGTTTACCAAGCCTGCTCCCATAGATGAAGTGAAATTATTGTTGAAGTGCCCTTGAGAGAACAGAGCAGTTAAATGTTTGCAGAAGTCACACTGACCAAATAACAGTGATGTTTGCTGCGACCTACGCTTGTCCATTTGCCTCCTTTCCACTCATTAGTAGATAATCCAGACACGTCCAAATACATGGTGCATTCATTGATGTGAATGCAACAACGGTGATTAAGTTGGTGTTCCAGTCTGACATCCTCAATGTGCTCTGAAGAAAACAATGGTTTTTTTTTTAGTTTGCTTCATCTCCTGCCTCCTGTATACTCCATCCAAATGCTGATATGGAGAATATGCCTAAACATGAACAGGCAATATAAATAAACATTGAAACTCTGGAAAATAATACCACTAAATACTGACCCTTTAGAGTGCAAGGCGGTGTATTTCTCTGCAGACACTTCCCTGTTTGCATTTCCTTACTTTATTGGGCTGAGATTGGTATGTTTTTTTGGCTGCAGTCTTTGATAAGTAGGTGTATACAAGGCAAGAACACAAAAGGGTGTAAGGAGTGACTGAGAGCCAAATGTTTGTGCTCCAAAGCCAAATGCTTTAAAGAGTCCAAAATGTCACCAACCTTTCTTTTTTATTATTTTTGAGCAGATGACACACTGATCGCAGTGAGTTCCTTTTGTCCCAAATAAATGACTATAGCATGTGGAATATAAATTAGGGTATATATAACCATACATTTAAATATATATATATTCCAATCTATAACTTCCCTCTGTGCAATGATAGTCAAATAACAAAACGAGTAATTATAACTGTAAAAAAATAAAAATGTTTTCCTGTTAAACAAATACAAGATGCCAAAAGTCAAACAGCCAAAATAGGGTTCTACTTCTGTCCAGTTATTTCCCTCCTTCAGCAGAAAGAAGGACAACAGCTGCTTTATTTATCTGCAGGTTAATACCAAAGAGGAAACACACGAGGGAGGCAGCCAGTTATTGGATCCATGAGGAGCACTCTGATTCTCAATGCACGTCACCTCAAGTCAGTATAATTAACTTGTTTTGAGTTCATTCTTGATTAAATGACATAAAAACAAATTGTACAGGCAGCACTTACAATTATTCGTGAATATGATTACAGAAAGGCAAAAAGTTTCATTTAGCATCAGTGAGCCTTTCATCCTTTCCATCATCCTGTAGCACCGCCCCAGATTGAAAATCAGAATCGCCAACAATCTTTTTTTAATTTTATTTTCCCAACTCACCTTTGTTAGGCCTGATGTGAGTCTGATGTTGTCCATGGATTTAGACCATTGTCGAATTGCTTTATGTAATTGAAGAGTTCCTCTTTCCTTGTAAGGTCACCTAATTTGAAAATGACTGACAAAGGAAGACTGCCAAGAATTTTAACTGAAATACAAGATGTTGGAGTTAACATGAACCTAATAAGCGTTCAGACTACTTCTATCTACACCAAGCAGAGTGCTTAAAATACTTCACTGATTATACAATTATCAAGGACAAGAACTCCAGGTTTAACACATCATGACATCATCCCCCTCGATGCTGTATTTCCACAATAAAAGTGGGTTTATGGAAGTAAAAAATGCAACAGCTAAGTGAAAACTTACATTCACCACACTAAATATTTGGAATAACTATGCTAATTACCATGATTTAGCCTAACTTAATCACATAAATGTATCTCCCTTTTAAGTGCTGTGATTCTCACATTTAGCATTTTTCATATTTTGGATCATATTGGAAGATTTTAATCAATAAAAGCCCTTAGTTGAGTTACACCCCGTTAGGGCAACTGGATAAAAATCATTAGAATTATAATTCTGCTGCCCTTAATTATGTACACAGTCTCTATCGCTGTCTGATGCCCTTATATATAGATACAGATGAAATTTTACTTTGTGAAAGTGAACAGTAATGAAAAATGCACACTGATAGGCCACAACAGTAAAACCACCTGCCTTATACTGTCTAGGTGCCAAAGCAGCTTCTGCCGGTTGGAGTACAAACATAAGACCTCTTGACCTCTGAACCGAGGTGAACCGAGGTGCCCTGGACTGGAATGTTGATAGGGAATATTTTAGGTCCTGTGGATTGCCAAGTCTGACCTTTGTGAAAAAAGCTCTTGCAAGCACATCCCACAAAAGCTTGACGATTTGAAGAATTTGGAAGCCAGGTCAACTGCTTGGGATCTGGGGCACCTCAGTAGCTCAACGAGCTGAATGTGGGCCCAGTATACAGCGGTTAAAGTCATTGCTGACGCAAGTTTCATGCCCTGTAATACATTTTGATTCAAACTGTTGTGAAAGTGTTTATTGATCGCTAAATGATCAGAGGAAACTTTTAATTCTTTTTTTGCTTTAGATATTTACATCATACCAGTACTTAAATTGGTAAAATGGGTTGCCATGACATTTCTGTGATATATGGTCAAACTAATCACAATTACATGCCAACCTGTAAAGCTGACAGATGTACTGAAGTGTATTGTGACATTTCGTGTTTGGTTACATAGGACCTGAAACGCCATGAAATAATGAATCATTTTGACTGACGAGGCAAAGCCCATTTTGGGTCTAAGCTGGCATTTTTACAGTGTTGCACATCCTTTTGAAACAAATGGTATCAGAATTCTTCTGATCTCAACCCCTGGGGCTGTATGTATACACACAGAAATCCTTTGTAAACCCACACCACCACCACTCCAGATATTAACTGATGTTCAAACAAGGAAACAAGTGCAGTGAGTATGTGTAACTTACTCATACTTCAGACCATAAAGGTATAGTTTTTAGAGCAGGCCGAGGCTGAAGTTGTATACCAGTATAAAACAGGTGAGCCTGTCTTTTTCAAAGTATGGCTGCTCTGCTGTTACTTGGATTTAGCCAACGCCTTTGTAGAGTGACAGTTTCCGTTTATTTCTGCTGGAACCGATAGCCTTTGTTACTTGTTCAGTCGCCGATTCGAAAAGTCAGACCACCTAATAAAGTGCATTTTTTTTCACAACTTTTTCAGTAAAACTGCACCCCTTTGATGCCATTTCCTTTTGCAAAGTCCAGTAACTAGTGCTGAAACATTTTTATGTTGCAAGGATTGAGGGAGCATCAACATTCATTCAAAACTAAAGATTGAGGTAGACTCAGGCTTCACAATACAAAGGCACAGTGACTGAGATCTATAAAAGAAGCATGCATACACACAGCCTCATAAATCTGATGGACAGATATGAAGGACAAATATGCGCATTACAGCCTTTGTCAACACAGCACGTTTTAGTCTGTCAAAGGTTATGCATTTGACCTTAAAGACGTGAGGTTAAGGTTATTATTTTAATTTGATTTTTTTATACTGTGCCTTTTAAGTGTCCACAAAGTGACCGATACTTCTAAAAACTAATTCACTCAGATTTAAAAAGTTGCCCGTGGCCACCTCACGAAGAGTTGTGTCATTTGACACAAGACTCATTCACACACAATACAGCGGGAGTGATATCTGGCATCTTGCATCATAGTGGGTGACAGAAAGTTACGTTCACTTTTTTAAGATGAGAGAAAGTTCACATTTTTACAAAGTTTGATCCGGCAATCTTCTGTTAGTGCGTTGCAGTGTCAAGTAAAAACTTTTGAAAAGTTAAAAATGCTGAATGTGCTTTATTTTGTTGGCCCTAAGCCCCATCACCCCACTCTGTTAAGCATCGTCTGAAGTTCAACTGCATATTCAATTGTTTATTTCTTTAAACTGTCACCGTTTAGCCTTTATTGACCCTCCTAGCCACCTTTCCTTCCTCAGCCCGTTCTCTCCTTCCCGCTGCAGCTGCCCTTGAGGATGGCTGACAGTGAAACTTTGTCAAGTAAGCACAATGTACACTCATCACATTAGTCAAACAGCATTTTTGATACCCCTCCAACAAACCAGAGAGGCCATGCAGACAAGAGTATTATAGATGTAACGATTGGAAGAGCAGATGTACTTAGAGTGCAACATTTCTGGATGGCTGGTGTAGGTTAGAAAGAAAAGTGAACGTATTCTAAGAAAATGTAAGTAGACGTTTTTCTACTGAAAGCATTTTGATCAAAGTCTCACTGCAGACAGAGCAAAACTGTTGCTGAGCCGTACAACTCTAGAGTGACTCCAGTCAAGGCTCAATTGCTCTGCACAGGATAATGCATAAGGAAGCAATGCATAACCCCAATTCCAAAAAAGTTGTATTGAATGAAAACAGAGTGTGCCGATTTGTACATCGCAAACTATTACATTTTATTCACAGTAGAAGATAGAAAACATTAAATATTGAAAGAGAGACCTTGTTCTATCAAATTCATACACCTATCTTGAATTTGACAGCAGCAACACATGGGACACAAAAACAAAAGGATGGAAATGTAAGTGTTGTTAAAATAAACAGCTGGAGGAACATGTTGCAGCCAATTAAGTCAATAGAAAACAGCTCAGTGATATAATGGATTATACAAAATAAAAAAAGGTAAAAATAGTACCTTAAGAGTGGCTGATTTTCTCAGCTTTTAAATATTGTAAATTGCTCTCTTCAGACGGGTGTTTTCCCATCTGCCTGTAACACTGCAGTGGTGAGGCCCCTTCTGAAGAAGAGCAATAGCTGGGTTTCACTTGACGTCACTTCCGTATTTTCTAAGCGCGCGAACCTAAGTGGTGGGCAACTGGAGCTGGAGCCCATTGAAAACACTGTGTTTTGTCTGCCACTTTTTTGCCCAAAATGCCTCAGTTTTGTGCCGTTTTTGGATGTTGCAATCGGTCTAACCGAGAGAAGGGAAAGGGTTACTATCGAGTACCTAAGGTAATCGCCCATAGAGGTGAGAAATGGAAAAAACTCACAGAACAACGCCGCAAAAAGTGGATAGCTAACCTACGTTTACAGACTGGAGGAGCTGAATCTGCAAATGCTGTGTCTGCGGTGACCACTTCGTCAAAGGTATGTGCGAAATCTAACTGTTTTGTAGTAGTGCAGAAAAGTATTATGTTGTTAAATGCCAATCAACAGTAATGTAATACGGGCTACGTTTTGGCTTTGTTTTGAAGGCTGCCCCAGCGCGTTGCTGGCTACTGAGTCAGTGGACTGGGCTCCGACGTCAGTATTTGGATATTTGGATCTCTGCATTTTATCAAAACATAAACATTTTTGATTGTTATTTGAGTGCCAACATTCACAGCTCGGCATTCAACATGTTAAGTTCTGCTTCACTGCCCAGCCCTGCACTACACACTGCATTTTCCATTGGGATAATGCACCATAAACAACACAGAAAACAAACTTACCCTGGCGAACACCAAAACACAATCATTCTGTAGACGTTTTACTCCGAGTTTGCTGATCCATCCGCTGTGGTAATAGTTGTATGCCTCCAAACTTTTGTGGGCCTTCATCTGTTGCTTTGTGTAGTAAGACGTCTGGAGAACCAGGTAGCTCATTATGTCCACAGCCTCTATATTCGGCAAATCGTTCCGGTCTTGCGAAAATTCAGACATTTTCATTAAGTATGGGTCACGCCCAATGTATTTCCCTACGAACGCCAAATACCTTTCCCTATATACCGGCTCCAAACCACTACAATATACACTCATCTCCATATTCTCCATGTTGTTGCTATGCTGTAGTCAAGCGTCCAGCCCACCAATTTAACCCTCATACCTGATTTAAAACACAACTTAATTTCTGAAAAGGGACATTTTTGTCCCCTTTTAAAACGACCTAAAAACATCATGTTAATATTTTTTTCCGCTTTTTTTTTTTTGCGTAGATCTTTTCTTCCACTTCAGTTCTGATCATAACTACCAAGTTTTCAATTATTTTCAAAAATTTAACCCTTTAAATACTGGTTTATATGACGTAAACGCCAATTTCTGTAAAAAAAAAAAAACTCACAAAAACTGCTATATTTTCAATATATAGAATGCAAAGTGGAATTGTTGAGGGGGGATAAGTCAATGATCGGCAACAACATTGATTTTTAGGGATTTTTAATTTTTTTGCTACGTCTGATTTAAAAAAAAAAAACTCCTTAATTTCTGAAAAGGGACATTTTTGTCCCCTTTTAAAACGACCTAAAAACATCATATATTAATTTTTTTTCCACTTTTTTTTCATAAATCTTTTATTCCACTTCAGTTCTGATCATAACTACCAAGGTTTCAATTATTTTCAAAAAAATTAACCCTTTAGATGCCAATTTGAACTTTTTAGCCCAAATTTGAAGCCTTTAGGTGCCAGTATTTTCAAAATATGGAATGCAAAGTGGAATTATTGAGTAGGGATAATTAGGGTCTGGAATATGTCAAAGATCAGCAACAACATTGATTTTTAGGGATTTTTAATTTTTTTGTTATGCCTGATTTAAAAAAAAAAAAAATCTTTAATTTCTGAAAAGGGCCATTTTTGTCCCCTTCTAAAATGATCCCCAAAATACCATATGTTAATATTTTTTTCCACTTTTTTTCCCCCCAGAAATCTTTTCTTCCACTTCAGTTCTGATCATAACCACCAAGTTTTCAATTATTTTCAAAAAATTAACCCTTTAAATACTAGTGTATATGAGGTAAACACCAATTTCTGTTAAAAAACACACAAAAACTGCTGTATTTTCAATATATGCAATGCAAAGTGAAATATTCTATGGGGGATTATTAGGTCTGGGATATGTCATTGATGAGCTACAACATCAGTTTTATCAGCTTTTTAGTTTTTCTGCAATAGCAGATTACAGAAACGGCTTCCATAGACATCCATTATAATGAATACAGCATTAGACTATGGCACACACACACACGCAGTTCAGGATTATTTGGGGTTTTCGGTGCTCATCCTCGCTGACCACTGGGTCCCTGTGCGCAGTGCTGAGGAGGAGAACATTTTCCCCCTCTTTGGCACATATGACACTGCAGATTACAGAAAGTGTGTGTTGCAGTGAAGGCAAATGTTAAGGAGCACCACAGGTCTGTGGCTCGCCTGCAGATGGACTGGGGGAAGCTCAGGCTTATTCCTTCTAATGGTCCCAACCATGGCGAGTTTTCATTTGAGCAGATCTTCATTCCAATACTTGAAGATAGCAATTTAGCTTATTATTTATATATTATTATTTAGCTTATTATTTAGCGCAGCGACCCTGAAAAGCCTCCAGCTGCTAATCGATGCAGACTTCTCTGCCCGGGGTGAAGAGGCGGGCGAGTCGGCTCTCCCACTTCTCCCAGAGAGCTGCAATCGGAGCCAGTTTGCCTTGTCGCTGTCGATGAGGTCGTGTCAAATGATCATCAAACAAGGGATTCAAATCTTGTGCGAGCCATGGTTTGCCTGAACATGGCCCATCCAGTGCATCCCACAGACTGAGGGTGCTCTCACCTCGTGAGCGATACACCCCGGCGAGGATGAGCAGCCCGAGGAAGGCCTGCAGCTCTCCCTGGTCGGTGTCCCTCCGGGCCTCTGTGGTGCGTCTGCCTTCCAGGTTGGTGAATTGAATGATTAGCTTTATCAGCTCATCAGTCAAAAAAAAAAGATCCCAGGTGGGCTTCACATCGGTTATGCGGGCGCATGCGTAGGTGGTAGGTCCAGGGCGAGCACAGGGTGCAGGTAGGTATCGGAGGGTGTTGGTGTGGTTGTCAGACCAGGATATCTTGCCATTTCTTGACACCCACAGAATATCCAGGCCAGCAGTCTCATCAGTTTCATCCTCCGTGCTGTTATAATCAGAGCTGCTGGAGGGAGGGTGAGTTCCCATTCTTCATCTGAGGAGTCATCAGAGGAGGATGAATAGAGAGAGTCGCTGTGCCCTGCTCTGAGGACTTGCTCCACAGCTTGGGCAGCGCTGAATTTTTGTGCCATGCCTTCCAACCTTCCTTCTTTGAGGTGAATCAGGAGAATGAGAAATGTGCACAGCTCTCGTATTCTCATGCTGGTGGAGCTGTCGTTGACAAACGAGGGTGCTTTCATCATGTTACCTCAAAGACACCTAAATTATTTTATTATGTTACCTCAAAGAAACCCAAACTATTTCTCAGTCTGACGACCTCATAACATCACTGGGGTCACACAGGTTTCAGTGTGTGTGTGTGCCATAATCTAATGCTGTATTCATTATAATGGATGTCCATGGAAGCCGTTTCTGTAATCTGCTATTGCAGAAAAACTAAAAAGCTGATAAAACTGATGTTGTAGCTCATCAATGACATATCCCAGACCTAATAATCCCCCATAGAATATTTCACTTTGCAATGCATATATTGAAAATACAGCAGTTTTTGTGTGTGTTTTTTAACAGAAATTGGTGTTTACCTCATATACACTAGTATTTAAAGGGTTAATTTTTTGAAAATAATTGAAAACTTGGTGGTTATGATCAGAACTGAAGTATGATGTTTTTAGGTAGTTTTAAAAGGGGACAAAAATGTCCCCTATCAAGGATTAGGGTTAAATTTGCGCGCTCCCGTGATGACGTAACTGAAACCCAGCTATTTAGATCACAAGAACCTTGATAACTACCGACCTGTATCCAACTTACGTTCTTAAGTAAAATTATGGAAAAAGTTGTTTTTATCCAATTAAATGAGTTTTTAAACAAACAATATTTTTGAGAAACAGTCTGGTTTTAGGAAGAACCACAGTACAGAGACAGCCCTTTTAAAGATTATTAATGATCTCAGGTGTAACATGGACTCACAGAAGCTTTCAATCCTGGTTTTGCTGGATCTTAGTGCAGCTTTTTATACAGTAAATCACCAGATTTTATTAAACAGACTTAGAAGCCTGGTGGGTGTCTCTGGCACTATTCTTAAATGGTTTTACTCCTATCTCACAGATCGACAGTTTTTCATAAGTATGGATACATGCTCCTCGAGAATTCATAAAATCAAGTGTGGGGTTCCCCAAGGATCAATTTTAGGCCCATTGCTTTTTAATATATACATGTTGCCACTTGGGGATTTCATTAGGAGACATGGCATTGGTTTTCACAGCTTTGCTGATGATACACAGCTCTACATCACCGTGTCTCCTGATGACCTAGAACCAGTTAACATTCCTTTAAACTGTATTTTAGATATAAAGTCATGGATGGTAGATAATTTCTTACAGCTCAACCATGGCAAGACTGAAGTTTTAATTATCAGTCCTGAAGACAGGAGAAAGATCATTTTACCAAAACTACAAAACTTTAAATCTTCTCAACATGTGAAAAATCTGTTCTTTTTGACTGAGCTGGATTTCATCCCACATATTAAAAATGTAACAAAGACAGGATTTTATCTTAAAAATATTGCCAAAGTCTGCCCATTTCTCTCTCTTGCCAGCACGGAGGTGCTGATGCATGCTTTTATTTCTAGCAGAATAGATTATTGTAATGCCCTGCTCTCTGGTCTTCCCGAAAAAAGTATTTCTTACCTTCTTACAGAATTCAGCTGCACGTGTGCTGACAAAGACCAGAGGGTGGGAACACATTACACCAGTTTTAAAATCGCTGCACTTGGTTTAGTTTACTTTTATCTATTCATCCATTATTTTAAAATATCTAATAATCTAATTTAAATATCTATTTTTTTTATTATATACTTATTTATCCAGTGTTTTTCCTCATGGGGATCTTCCACACCGGAAACAATGCCTACTCGGTTTGTGGGGTTATTGCTGTGGGGATTGCCCTGGTTCGGGGTGGCTGGGGATCCTGCACTGCAGCTCTGGCTGTGGTGTGGATGCCGGCCAGCCCTGATCTGGGCGGTTCCCCCGTGGTGGCGGCCTCTGTGGTCATTGGTGGGCTGGCTCCCGGTGTATCCAAGATATCGTTTCCTCACTTCAGCGTCAAGCCAAATTTTTATGTTGATTGTTGTTGATATTGATGTTGCTCATGTTGGGGGGTGGTATCTGATGTTGTGTGTGAGTTTAAGCATGAATTGATTTTATTATGTGAAGCAATTTGTTCTGCTTTTTAGTATGAAAAGTGCTATATAAATAAAGTTTGATTTGATTAGAAGTAAAGAAGTTCTGATCAACATGTCCTTTTTAACTGCCTGGCTGCTGCACTCACTCTGGAAACTACAGTTAAGTCTGTTAAAGTTGGTAAAATTGGCTTCATATTTCTTTATAGAAGTAAGTTCTACTTCCTCTCTGACTGCAACAGGAAAGGGCAGTCTGAGGTTGCTATATTTTTCACTGGGTGCTCATTGGAAAAGTTATCTAAAAGGCTCAAATGTTACAACAGGGGTGTTCAGGTGGCAGTTCAAGTCAGCGAGCCTTGCTTCCTCGCATACTTATTCAGTGTATTTCTTCATACAGAGGGAAGAAACTGTTGTAGCGCGAGTGTGCACGGGCGATTTGCCAAAGACCGAGAATGAGGGGTTGAATTGATGTGCTACACACAGCTCTACAGCAATAGAGGACATTGCTATTTTGAACAGTAAAAAAGAAAACCCAATTATTTACCTCAATGATATGGGAGGATGCATAGACTCTCATTCTACCCCATGCATTCACTCCTCTTCACCGATGGTACCTCACACAACGTTTTGCAGTAATAAACGGGTGCACATTTTGACACATTGTCACACGTCTGTGCTGAGGGACAGGTCATGTGTTCTGTGAATAGACAGACTGAAAATGCGAAACGCTTCTAAACAGGAGAGATCTACATAAATCTAATTTTGATCCAACTTTGACATTGTTTCAACTCCCAGCCCTACTTTGAAAAATCCATCATCAACAGTACATAATATCATCAAAAGCTAAAGTCTGCAAACAGGTTTATGCACAGCAGAAAGGGCTGAAAATCCATTTTGGATAGCCATGTTCTTCGGGTCTTCAGGGACCACTGCATCATTTTGTTGTGGAAGTCACTGCATGGGCTCAAGAACACTTCCAGAAATCACTGTCTGTGATTACATTTCATCTTGCCATCAACAAGCTTATAGTTCATCATGCAAAGAAGAAGCCATAGGGGAACATGAACATGAACCAAAAACAAAAATCTAAGACCAAAGCTCTTTCAAAATGCACAAAGTGGAAAACTGTTCTGTGGTCAGAAGAATGCAAATTTGTAATCATGTAATCAGGAAATTTGTAATCATGGATTACAGCAACATCTGCCAAACTAAAAAGTTGAGGGGCCATCCAGATTATGGTCAGTTCAAAAGCCTGCTTCTCTAGTGATACGAGTGTGCATTAGTACCTATGGAACTGACAATTTTCACATCTGGAAAGGCCCCATCAATGTTAAAAGAAAATGCAGGTTTTAGCGCAAATGAGCCCACATCCAAACTTCTTCTGCAGGGAAGGCCTTGCATACATCAGTGAGACAATCCTAAACCGCATACTCCATCTATGACAAAGAAATGCTTTCATAGTAGAAAAATCCGAGTGCTGGACGGGTCCGTCTGCTTTCTAGACCTGAAAACATTTGCCTGAAACGCAAAATATGAAGGAGGCGACCCGGGACTACTGAGAGGCTAGAATCCTCCATCACACCAAACTGGGACAACATTTCTCCCCCAAAGGTCCAGCTACTGGTCTCCTTAGTTCCCAGATGTTTATGGGCTGTTGTTAAAAGAAGAAAGGATGCTAAACCGTGTTAAACACGGCCTTGTGCCAACTTCTCAGGCATCTGTTGCTGCCATAAAATTCAAGCTAAGCTCAATTTCTTTTCTTAAATAGCAAAAGGTCTCATTTTCAACATTTAATGTTTATATATATTTTTTAATTTTGTGGAATGGGGGTTGTGAATGAAAACAGATTAATCTCAGTTTGCAGGCATACCTAAAAATAGAAAAAGTTTTTTCTAATGAGGCTCCTTACAGATGATATACTTCCTGGCATCAATCACCAGCGGAGCGGTACAGATACAGGTGTAAAGGCACTCTGGACGGACACCTTCAAAACCAACTGCTCAGACCACATATGATGGTAGTTTAGGAAGCATGTGGCCACATTTCTTCAACAGTGTAAATGCAAATGTCTCCAGAAGGAGCACCAACTCACCTGACGTGCCTCCACACAAGTAGCAGGGTTTTGTTTGGACTTTTTCTTGCTCTTCCAGTGTCCAGAAAAAAATATGTTCTCGTAGAGTCCACTCGTACAGGATGCATCATTCAAAGAAAACCTCTTGTTCGCTCTTTCTGTTACTTGTGACCGTAGAAAAAAAAAGAAAGAGGATTTGAGCTGATGCCAAAGCCCAGGTCCACCCTGTCGGTCCTGAGAGCCACCCGTTACTCCTCGAGCCCAATCACATGTACTTTTGCTCATCAAAACTGGTATTTTCTTGCAACAAAGCAGAACTTAATGTGGAGTGTAAGAGCAAAGTAGGTAAATGTTGTGTCGACGCACACATGTGGATGCATTTCAGGTGTACTCTTTTCACATTTCTGGAGACAGGCCTAGTAAGTAGAGCTGCTATATCACTGTATCACTTTATCCTCATTTTACTTCTCTCTCATATTACATCTATAAGATAAAAAAAATATGTCATAAAACAGCTATTGAGAGAGAAGAGCAGACGATCAAACATACAGATAACACAAGTTACTCCCACAGAAAAAACTCTTCCGATTGAGATCGAGAGCTAATTGGGCTAACTGCTTGAAAGGCTGCAAGCTGTCAAACAAGCCAATAACCGTAACTGATCCTTTTTGGTGATCAGTGATGGGTAAACCGCAAAGCCAGAGGAAAGCATGGAAAACTTTTAATTCAGTTTAAAAGAGGAAACAGGACTGACTCAATCAAGTAAGCTCACAAATAGGCACCTGAGATTTCTTCATACCGAACCAAACTGTGGCAGAAGTGGTTAAGGAGTGATTTGATTGGTCGATTGTAATATGCGCTTTATGAAAAAACTAAATTGTGTAAAAAAAATCTAATTTCCTGTACAAAATTAACAGTTTGTCGGTCTAGTTGACAATGTTGTTGGCTTACCTTGTCTCCCACTTTGACAATCCTCTTCCCAATCTGACCTTTTAGTCCCAGTAGAAGCCAATAGTGACAATTACTTGACCACAAGAGGTGAGCAACTTTTCTTCCAAGTGAGGTGCTCAGTCTTACAGTCCTGCTTTGTGTGAAGCGTTGCCGACGGCTCGTTTTATGTGTAATAGTAATTTTTGCAAGATATTTCGAGTTATTGCAAGATCGCTATTTGGACATTCCTAAGTTAATATCCATCACTCACTGTAAACTGATTTCCACTGTTTAAACATTGTTACAATGAAATCACAGCTAAATGGTTAGGAAATCATTTTGAAGTCACAGGAAAAATTCTGAGAATTTTGCCAAACACAATGCCAACACACATGCTCGATACATTTTCAACAGTTACTGAACACAAAAAGGATAACAGAAATGCATCCCTTGTACACATACCACAGTAATTAAAGTTTTTTAATTCCCACTTTATTTGAATAAGGTTATATGACACAGTACAAGGTTACTGGGTGGAGATGCAAATACTTTGCAGGAAAGAAAGAAGAAATTAATGAATAAGCACTGCTGAATGCAAAGCCCATCAGCAGAGGAGCCTATCTGAATTGTGACAAAGTGGATAAAAGTTCAATTAGATGCGATTGCTTATTTGTTGAACTAGAAAGTCACGGTGCGACGCAAAGAAAGAAACTATGCGTGCTTTAGCTGAGAAGATTTTCTCCATAAGGAATAAAAACTCTTGGGCTGCAGTTAGTGGTATAATGTAGTCATGAAAAAACTGACTCCTTTGAGAAACCTACACAACAAGGACGAAAGTCTCATGGCAAAGAATGCTCTCAAAGTCTGAATATTAAAAGTGACAATTTAAGGTCTTAGAGTGGAACCCGCCGACGGTCTTCTGATAGAATGTTGGGCCACATGTGTGGTTTGGCACCATGTAAATTCGAAGGCAAGGAGTGGATGCAAAGCTATAGAAAGGCTAAAGTTCCGTCATTTAAATCATATCATAACCAAGACAAGAGTGTGGATGATTATCATTTACGAGAAGTAAGTCGTCATAATAAAGTTTTAGTTGATAATGAACTTTTGTATTGTTAATCTGTCTTTCTCTATCATTTTTGTGCCACTATTACACTATGATCCCACTTATTACCAATAATGTAAACAACCCTTACATAGTAGCAGCAATTTATTGGAAATTAGTGCAGGAACATAAAATAAATGAGAAAATAAATGAATACTTGTCCATTTTCCTTGTTTTCTTAGTCTTGACATCATCACAAATATCATATTTGTGACAAGCCTCATCAGAAAATACACATGACTTTCCTAGCAGGATCTCATCTGTGGCCATTTCTTATACTTAACTAGTGAAACTGTAAAACAAGGAGTTCACAAAGCGGTAAGCATTCATTCATGAATTAACATGAACAACATTAACATAACCCTGCAGTCAAACGGTTACATTTGTGCTTTTCTAAAAACCAACATCAGCATGCCAACATGCTGGCCCGATATAAACCAGATTTTACTTTTTTAAATAATAATATAACAATTCTGATATTAGTACTGGTAACCAAGTCATTGGTAAACAACATACCCATTCATTTTGCATTCTTACCGACTTTTTCACGGACACCTCGACACCATGATGACAATGGATGAAACAGAATCACTGTTCTTGCTCAAATGGTTCATTTAGTATCGCTTGAACCGTCTTTAGTTAAAATATATACCCTAACCCTAACCCAAACCTAACACAAGTATCAATTTATAGAAAATAATTTCTTAGTTCTTTGTCCTTAGTAAGAAGAACTGAATTATTGTACATGATCCAATTAAAATATATATATCCCAGTATTTCTGGGCTGAATGGCACTATGTGACATATGCCGGTATTTTATATGAAATGCGATTAGTGCTTAGTTTAATCTGGAAGCCATAAGTGTGATGTCACATTAAATCCAATCAAATTCAAACCTTCCAGGGTTTCCGGGTAATTTGCAATTAACATTTAGCCTTTTCTGTATCAGTAATGTCATTACATTGGAATGCCTTTATTCTGACAAAGCGCCTAAGTATAAGAGTCTAAACCCTCTGAAGACAGTGATTGTTGCATGACCCTATTCGGACCAAGAGCTGAACCAAACTGTTTAAGAAGCTCTTCAGTAGTAGAATTCACTTTATCAGCACGTAAAAAATTTAAATATGAAGGGTTTACCATTTGCGTTAAACTAAAACAGCTTTTAAACCCAATTAAAATAGAGTTGCAGCTTTGTTTGGAAGGGAGAGTTGATGGAGGAAAAAGCATGTGCACACTTTAGGGCTGAGACTAAGAAGAGTCACCACATGTGAGAGTGATTTTTTAAAATATAATATCCTTAAGTTGGCAAAGTTGCAAGCAAGTGCAGCTCAACTTGTTGCTGACAGACACAAAGAGAAGGGGGAGCAGGGCCATCCCGCCATGAGAGATACACATTCAGTATATTTTATCAGTATGAATGGCAGTTTTTCATACCTCATAAGAAATAAGTAGATATATTTTTTTTTTCCAAATATTGCCCAGCCCTACCCGACACCGACATAGGCTGCGTACTTTTGTGTTTGAGCAACTTTGTATCTTCTGAAATTTTTGCAGACAGAGGACACTGTATCCAATAAACTAGAGCATTTCTCTTATGTACATTTCATTTTTCCAACATACATTCTTTTTGAAATATGTGTAACTGTACAGAATGATTCCTTATTCTGAAACAGGACAGGACGCTCAAATGATCATATAGCAAAAACAGTGATTCTAATGGACACTAAACCAATTAGAAATAACCATAGCCCTTTTTCCATCAACGACATGATTCGCTTTAATTTGATGCGCATCAAGAAGTTAGTGCGATACATGTGATGGAAAAACGGTTAAATCGCTAGAACGCCTGTTTTGTCGCATTAAATCAATTCGCTCGAAATAGGTGGTTCAGGGCTAAGTTGTATCGTTACAGAAGTGATGGAAAAGGTTAATGCGATTCAGACTAGCCACGCATGCGCAGATGGTATTGGTAAAGCGCGAGGATTCGAATGTTGTTGTTGAGCCGCTCAGCCGCCCCATTTCACCTATCCTGTCGGTATCAAAACAGCAGCAACAACTAGTAACAACAATGTCCGATGATAAAAGAAACAACTGGTCGAGAGCAGAGACTCTGCTTTTTTTAAACACAATTCGGGAGGTCCTGAAGCAGCATAATTAATTCTCGCCTCGCTCTCATCGATGAGAGCGAGGCGAGAATTAATTATGCCAACAAGTAACTAGCCTAATAAATAAAACGAAAGCCGATGGTGAAAAGGTACGTAGCCTTGAAAGTTATAGCAACTGTTATAACAGGAGGCTGACAATAACAGCGCGAGCAATTAAATTCCCGCTACCGAGCATTCTAATTCACTACAATTCGCCACTTTTGTAATGGAAAATCATCTGGTCGAGTCAGAATAATGCGCATCAGCACGTTCCGGTGATGTCATTTTATTTCGCTAGAATCGTCCTGTTTGATGGAAAACCAACCGAACGCATCTTATATCGCAACAAAGTAATGCGATATAACTTTTAATTCGCTACAGAATCTGATGGAAAAAGGGCTTATGTCCTGAGCTGGCAAAAGTCCTGAGAGAAGTTTTCTTAAGCAAGCAAACCTCAGAATTATGACACCGACCTTTGATTTTGTCACAGATTTCTTTTCATTTTAACTTGTGGTTACTTGACTTTTGATTATAAGGAAAAAAAAAAAAAAAAAAAGCGAGTTGATTCAGATAGGCTCCACCACTCATAAGCAACAACTATTTATTTTATTTACAGCCATCATAAGACAGATTGTGAAACAATCTCTCCTCAAGGCCATTAAACTGACTGAATAAAAACACTTTTAGTATTAAAAAGAAAGTGTTTAAGGGTTGCATTAGCATTACCTGAACGAGAGCAGCGACACTCCTATCTGGTACCATTTCCAATGCTCCGTTTAAAGCTGCCTTGTTGTTGAAGTCCTTACCACAATTCCAGTCTAGACCAATGGAAAATGATAATAAAAGAAGAAAAACAGTTACTTACAGCTTGAAACAGGTAGATTAAGTTCATGAAAACAGAACAGACGTGCCTTTACCTGGATTTAGTGTCTCTGCATCCAGCATACCCCCTTCCCGATAACTTCCCAACTCTTCAACCTTGACTTTGCTCCAGGGAATATAAGTGACTCCCCGCTCCACATCCCAGAACTTTTTGTGTGCCGATTTTATACCTTTGTTCAAAGCCCAAGCGATCTAGGAAAGAACATTTGGTGTAATCATCATGGATTCAAGCATACGCTCAATTAAATAATACATAGCCAGGATTTAACTGTTAATAACACATACCTTAACAGGTTTCTGATTGACTTTGTAGGGCCCTCTACTGAGTTTGTTCAAGGCTGTATTAGCATCTTGTCTATGAACCATAACGATATAGGCACAACCCCTTGGAGGAATCATCTGGATGCAAAGAACAAAAGGGAAAAGGGAAAAAGAAGATAAAATGATCTTAAATCCTAATCTTACAAGTAGTCTCCGGCATATATCAAACTTACATTGATGGATTCAATCTGGCCAAACTCTTCCAAAAGGGACATCACGTCGGATTGCTGAGTTTTCTTGTCCAGCTGTCCAACCCAGAGTGTAGTACTGCAAACTAGAAGCAAAGAGAGAAATTTTACATTTACCAGTGCTTTAAAGATTATAGAATTACAGCTAAAGGTTACTGTTTAATGTTATCTATTTCAAAGAATAAGAGAATTCTGATGAGCGCTCAGCTAACCTGCTGATAGCAGACCTGCATGTACTATACATACAACACACGTGCTACCATGACCAGCACACACGAAGAAGTGTTGCTTTGTTTATTTTTTGTTTTTTATTGCAGTTAAGGTGGAAAAAACATAAATGTGCTTTAGAGAAGTCAATTTAAGTGGTGTTGGTGCACCTAAAATCTTAATTTAGAAGGAACACCATGGCTTAGTCGTTGGAAACGTTTGTCTAGAACCCTGTGAACTTTATTTCAGATCCAAATATTCAAGTTCAATTCATGAATGCATCCTTTCCTTTAATATATTTAGAACTCTGTGTGGGTCTTGGCTGCTAGCTTACATAAAATCAAGATTTAAAATTTGAGAACTGTGCATTTCTCTGTATCCACAGAGGGCTTCCGTGTCCATGCAAAAGACTTGCAACATAAACTTCTGCAAACCTCTTTAGTAACCTCTGAAACACTCTGAAAGAGCAACATCCAGCTCCAAGCAAGGAGTGGCTGAAAATTACTCAGTTAACCCATGTTTGCATTTAAAAGATTGGCCCTGCGAATGCAGCCCAGCCAAAAAGACAAAAGAGTAAAAGTAACCAATGCACTTCCATTATTGTTCAATACATACAGTCTATGTGGTACTGTATGTTTGGGGATTAGTGACACTCAGCTATTTGACAATATATTAAACAGTAGAATTACTTACATCCAGGCCAATTTGGTGCTCAAGCACCAATATAAATTCACAGGAAATACAAAGCAGTCAATGCTTAAAGGAAAAATGTTTTCACCATCACTTGAAATCAGAATAGTTCTTTTCTATTCTTTAGTGTCTGACACTATAGCCAAAAACGGCACGAAGCGGTGAACCCAGCAGTGATGTGTACTGTGTTTGTTTTGGTCATAAAACATACCGCTGAGTGTCTGGCTCTTTATGCTGGGAAGACCCTTCTGTCTGCGTTCTCGGTCCTTCTCTCTTTCACTTCTATCCTGAGAGTTAGAGCGAGATCTCCAATGCCGTTCTCTTGAGTGAGAACGTTGATGCCTTGATCTTCTCGAGCGAGACGAAGATCTTGATTTTCTTCGCCTTGGAGATCTGCAACACAAAGATTTAACATGATGTCAACAAATACTGCCATTTCCCAGAGGAAAAAATAAATAAAAATCACCATTTTCACCATTATATGAGCTAGTAAAGGACTACGTGAACAGTGTCCTGGAAGCCGATCGTCTACAGATTTTAGAGCGCACCCTGCAGGATCCACTGATGCTGCAGCAGATTTTCAGATCACTCATAAAGAAAATGTAACACTCCCCCTGCAAAATTCAATACAAAGGCTGCCAGTACAAAGGCTATCACGTGTGTGTGTCCCGTAATGCTACCCAGTCATCACACATCGTTGGGAGTCCTTGGAAAACAGTTAACTTTAGACCTCTAGTGAGTCTGGGTTTAGACACCTCTATTCACAGCAAGATGTGAAAAGTTACAGACGGGCTTTTCCCATTAGTAGCACTCGAGTTCCCTTTGGAAATCTTTTAGGAGCAACAGCACAAAAATGTACATACACTGCTTACTTTAATAAGCACTACAAGATATATTTTTTCTATCTTAACTACAACATTGATGAACACTCAAGTAATAGCTGGAAAATTTAGCCATCACAAATGAAAATGACCAAATTACAGGAACTTTTTAATAAACGGACAATTAACTATACGCTTGACCTTGGTTTCATCCTCTAAAACAGAACACTTATTTGTGTAAGAAGTCAATTTTATACCAAAACACTGTTCGGTCGTACAGTCAGGATAAAAAAAAACAAAAAAAAAAACGGTGTAAATTTAAGTTTAAGATAACTGTTTGATGCATTAAGGTCTCAATTAGGGAGAGATATGTGCAATTCTTTCTTTTCACTAGTTTCATTTTCGGTAACGCCAAAGAATAGCGCATACGCTGTGCTGTCAATCTTTGTAAATATTCAACAACCAATGACTTTGGAGACCAACTTTTTTTTCCTCCCCCCAATGTGTAATCATTTTCTCACAGCCTTTAAAAATAGTGTCAATGCTTTCAGTCTGGGGACCGGTTGTTCTTGGTGATGTGTCCTGACAAATCACAGCCAGTATTTAGAATGCTTGCAGTTCAAGCTAAAGAAGATGTTCTGTGGAACAGAACTGGGTCATACTTTGCTTCCCACATGCAAAGCCAGGAATATATTTGCTTTTAATTATGGATGCATGTGTTTAACGTGGCGGCCCTTTGTATGGACAAAGATCATTTGTGGAAATCCTTAGAAAATAACAGTAGGCGTTCGCAAGCTGCACGATGCAAGTGACCGGTAGGGATAATGGAGGGCCAAATTTTGACCTGATATATGGTCACTGGGTCAGTAGCGGCAAAAATCATGAAAAGTTTTGATGACAAGCTTGTAGAGAAAATCTGCAATTACCCACATCTTCAGATGTACCTTTGTTACTGTACACTGACACATATGTCTGTCGAAATAGCTGGCTGGAGATCAGCACAATTAATGTCTGTACATGGAGAAAAATGTTGGAGAAACGCGAGCAGGGATGTGCCTTCAGTTGTTTTTCCAGTCATCTGTTGTGCCCCCTAGTGGAATCCACCAGTAATAGGCATAGTACACAGTACACAGGCAGGTATTTGAACAATTATCCCCATGACAGAAAGTGGCTTACGTCAAACGTGCGATTAAACAAAGTATATTCCTGGCCTAAGAGTGAGTCTTAAGCAGATTGTCTCATCATCAGTTCTCCTTCATTGGATCACTTTTGGTTTCAAAACATGAATTTTAAATACCGACTAAACTCGATAACTCATTTTAATTTTAAAGTAAATTTTATTTAGTTTATCAATCGACGATTTTAAAATTTGGGTAAAACTAGGGTCAGAATTCACACTGATATATAAGGATCAGGTCATTTAATAATGGGTTTCAATATATGTCTAATGAAGACTGCATAAAGCACAGTACACCCAACAAAAGAGTATACAACACAATTACATTATGAGCTCAGCTGTTACCTGGAACCAGACCTGGATCTTCTGCCATAACCTCTGTGTCTGCCCTCCTGTCTCATGGATGAGTTTTCTTTAGAGTTTCCCTATTAGACAAAGATGACATGATACCCATTTATGCATTTTCTTTCCATTATAACAGAGTTGATGGTCCCAAGTCACAATTCAAAGAGTTGAGTTTGTCAAACTTTTGGTGAAAATGAAACTTTCTTACTAGCAACAATGACAATAGTTGTTCTTCAACTGTTATAATTCAAAAAAGGAAATTAAACAAAAGATGACAAATAAATGCCTACCTGTGACTGGGAGTAAGCCTCGTGTGAGGAATGATATCCATCTGGTATCAAATGATGTTCACCATGGCTCAATCCTCCGCTTTGCTGAGGGTTGACAACCAAAGACTAAAGTAAATGGACACCGTAGTAAAATTGACCACAGTACATTTAAAATTTAAATGTCATAAAGAAAGAGAACTACTAAATTTGAGAATAAAACATTTTTCTATTATGCAATTACAAATCAATACCTTTAGATCCCCAGTCTGTCCCATCATATCAGGATGATAATCTGTGTTGAGCATCTGACCAGGAAACTGGTTTAGCACATTGTTAGAAATGCCCCTGTCATGAAAAAACACACACACTGAGTATTACACACACACACATCAATATAACACAGAAATGCAAAGGACTTCAAAAGATCAATGTTTCCACATTTAATGTTGTCATTAACAATGTTTCATATGTGCTGCTAAAGGTAAAATACACATGATGACATGATACATGCAACATGCCAGCAACCTAAATAAAAATGAGGCTGCATTTTTGTCCTTGAATTTTTATTAAAAAGACACAAATTTTGGTTTAAACATTTTTTCCAAGACTCACTGTGAGTGAATGTTTGCCTCTGAAACCGGCATATCTTCAGGTTCGTCATCATAGTCAAATCGATCAAGGAGTTTCTGAAGAAATATTTGCAGTTTAGTCAATGAAAAAGAGCAAATGGTCATAAAAAAATCATTTTGAGCAACTGAGCTATGCCATTACCTCCGCTAAAGAGCTTTTCTTCTCAATCTGTTCACAATAAGGGTTGAGCTGGGCCACTGGCATCTGTGACGGTTTTGGCAAGTTATTTGCAATCGTTGTGGCTGCCAGTGTCTTATCTGCCTGCTGAAAGTTCTTAAGCATCCTCTGCAGCTGGTGGAGGGATAACAAGGGACAACTGAGAAATAATTCAATCTTAAAAGAACTGTCAGACCATTTAAATAAATGTACCGCTTACCTCCTGACCGTGGGGGGATTGAAACAGCTGGGCCACAGCAGCTAAGGCATCCGGACTGGGTAGCTGGGGCACAGCAGGTACAACTGAGGCATTACTGACGGGAGGCTGCGTCTCTGGTTGGGGGTCAACAGGAACTATTCAGACACAGGAAAACAGTATAATCAAACACAATTTATTGAAAATAGGCATATAATTTAGAGCTCAAGTATATAGTTACAAACATTGTCCAAAAAGAATTTATGAATTCCTTTACCTTCCAGTGCGGGAGGAGGTACAATGATGCCATCAGCCATGTTCATCAGAGGCTGAATGATGTCCATGTCAAACACACCGTTCTTCTGCCACAGGTTTAGGACACGGACTATTTTAGTCTGATAAGAACAAAAATGTCATTGTTTAAATTGAGATTTTATATATATATATATATATATATATATATATATATAATTTTATGTAGTAATAATAATAATGATCATACAGAAAGTACAAAAAAGTACCTTGTCATCCTCTGAACAACGGTAAAGGTTTTGGAAGGTGTCAGTGAAGTTCTTTAAGAATCTGGGTCCAAAAACATCCTTTTCAACACCGAACTGGTGGCGTGATTGTCGAACGATGGAATCGACTACGTATAAACCGGGCACTTTTAATTCTGGCTTGCACTGAAACAAACAGCAACAACCGAAGAGTATTTATTTCTTGTGTCCACTCACAGCTTGTTATGAAATGCACTCAATTATACAGCGACGGACTCAATGACACATACCTTCTTGATGAACTTTTCAACAATCTGGACAACATGTTTGTAAAGCTGATTCAAAAGAAAAACAGATATCAAGTCAAAGAAGATAGTACTGTGGGATGGTGAGATAAAACAGACACAGAACTTGGGAATAGCAATGTTTAACAGTGATGGTGAATTACTCATTTATTACATGAGTCAAAAAAAGGCATACAACTGCTCAACCATTCATCCATTATGAGGCTTCATCCATCTCAATCAGATTAAGCCTCAATAATACAAGAATGTGTAAAAGTCTTGATTCATTATATTTGCTTCAAAGGAACCAAAGTCACTTGTAATCTTTTAAGATGGCCTTGAGCAATAGTTATTCAGGCTTTATCAAGGTTTTAACAGTTTTTCTTTGGACATTGGTTGACTCATTGTCAGTTCAGTGTTCAATGCAAAGCATTTTCTGTTCAATAAAGCCACTTAACACTGACTTGAGAGTCATTCAAGTACATAAAAGACACCTTATTCGAGGGATGAATCAGTGCCGTGCCTACACATAACAGACAACCTATCAAAGAACCAATTACAATAGCATTTTTAGGCACTTTGTTACTAGCAGCCTGTCGCAAAGACAGATAATTTATTTAGTTGCATCTTCCAAAAACGCCAAAGATGACACAGTTTGAAAAGCATAATGTTATATGTTCACGTAAACAATGTGCTCCCCAAAGAGCTACATTTTCAGGAGACTGGTTTTAACAGAACTAAAAAAAAAAAAAAACCTTAGCAGATGATCATTATATGAAAGAATAATCTCTTGAGAGATGCATCTGGCTCTTCAGCTGAACCATCTACTGTTCGCCAAAGCCTTTTTAGAAACCACAGAAGGGTGGCTGTCAAGAAGCTATTATTAGGAAAGGGAAACTGAGGAAAAAGGTAGGCCAAATGACACAAAAGTGCACTCAAAAATCAGTGGCAACAGGTCTTAGGCAACCAATATGCTTACCGCATTGGTCAATGCACAACTGAACTGCGATGTTGACACTGTAGCATAATCCTTTAAACAATGAATAAGGCATACTGATGTTACTAGTGAGAAAATGTCACCAGTACACTGCATATATAGCACTATAAGAAGCTGTACAGCCAGTACAATATGCACATACGTGTAAAGATAGTTTTAATTTCTCAGTTTCACTTCTAAGCAGTTTTTTCCCCCAATAGTTTCTTAGGTTTTCAATGTGTTGTTCAGATGGAGACAGTGTTTGCACACACTTCGCTGCAGCTTTCTGTGCGTTTCAAACAGGCCACTCATAAAAAGGTCACAAAAATTGGGAGATACACAAAACCCGAACCAAAGTACACCGCGCAACATCTACTATAACATCAATTTTAACATGTTCATGAGTTCGAGAACGACAATTATAAACTTAAAATTAAGGAGCCCAAACCTCAATATCAATAAAGCAGCGTGGGATAATCTTGAAAGAACAAAAAACCTCCATAAAAAGGTTTGGAATGCCCTTGAAGAAGCCTGGAGAAGTATTTCTGAAAACTACTTAAAAAAATACAAGAAAGCTTGCCTAAGTAAGTTCAGGCTGGGTTCAAGCTTGTTGAAAACTGTACAACCTCTGTTTTTGCTCGATACACATTTGTATTTGCACAAGTCTCAATGAATAACTGCATCTTCTTATAATTGTCTTGGAAAAATAAAAATAAATTAGGTGTGGATCAAGACATTTGCACAGTGCTGTAGAGGTACTTTACGCTCACAAAAATACACATAATTTATACTTATACTATATTATTGTAGAGAGAAGCATTAAATTTGATATTTACCTTGATAGCTTTGATGGCTGATTTTGTTACGGACATCATTTTAGCACGGGATATCGGAGGCTTCATGTCAATCATGGAGAACAACTGAAGGGTTTAGAAATAAAATTTATATCATTTCATCTGAAAAGAAAAATAGCTATATTCCATTAAATGCCTGTGGTAAACCATACATTTAGAGATTAGGAACAACTGAACTACACACCAACACATACAGAAAACAATATACAGATACTAAAAAGATTTAGACTTTAACAAGATTTTTCTATGCAATCAAGCAATCTGAATTTTCAGTGTTTTCCAAACCTACAAATTTATTGATAATTACAGTTTGTTTTCCCCCGTAAATGACTTCTGTTATTTTGTAAGCATGTGAAAAGTTCACACAATGTATAATGTACACTCACATTTTGGCACCCATGATTAAGATTGTGACTTTGCATCTATGGTGATAGGCAGGTCAGATTATGTCTCAGTAAATACATGCGATTTCTATTTACATAAGTTATAAGTCAGCTAGAGCTGGACGTAATGCCAAACTCAACCGAGACAATTAATGTGCTGGAGCTGTATTTAGCTGTAAGAGTTTAGTGCGTAATGCCACTCCAACAAACATACAAAAACACGTCGAAAGAAAAACTCGACGAGGTAGGACACAGTGTCATTGAAGAGTTGACAATTACTCAAATGCCTTGCCCAACCGATGCGAAACCGAGCTAAAATAGTTAGCCAGCGCTAACGTTACCTGGTAAAGCTAGTGTAAATGATAACTTTATTTTGAAAAAAGTGATTGTTTTCCTGAATATTTCATTGATCCTATGAAGTAACATTCGGCTTATGAAAGTATTTGTTTCCTGATAACAGAAGCCGTGTTTGACTCGAGCGTTCAAGTAACATTTTAGCTTCTAGCTAAAAAAATACACATCTTTTCTAACATTTTATTTGTAATACACTCGAATGAAGAAACGTTTCCCCAAGAATGGGTCAATTTAAGGCTTTGGTCGGTAAATTATTAATGTTAGCTCCATAAAAAGCCAACTAAACTAAAAGAAAAACAGTTAGTTAGCATCAAGCTAGCTTAAGAATTAAGCTCCAGAGCCTGAAATACTGATAAACTTTACCTCCATGTTGAACGCGTTCACTGCATCCATTACGGTTTGTTAATACTGAGAGCAGATTGACTTGCGTATATATGTTGCCACAAACCAAACGCAATGATTTGCTGTTACATAGCTAGCAAAATACAAGAAGTTACGTCGAATGGCTCTATTTTGACTCCTACGTTCCCCTACAAAGTGCTAGCTCTGCTAAGCTAAAAATTAGTACTGGTGGCCTCGCGGTTCCACCCAATGGACGGTCTACAGCACGTGACGTCACATGTTGTTGCTGCATTCAGGACTATCAAAGATGACCCCTAACATTAACGTTAAAATTGAGGTAAAGGCACAGATTCTATAATACTAGTTAGTTATTAGTTATAATGGCTGTGGTAAAGGTGTAATTCATTGCTAACATTTGCCATCAATTAGCTGCTTATATGGGATGCCTTCTAGCGCTTTAACATCCCCTATTTATGAACACGAGAAGCTTTTATTCTAAGATAGATACAAACGCTAATAATTCCACTAAATAAACCTAGAAGGTATCAAAAGGCAAATTGCCGAACTTTACGTAGAACATGAACATCTCGTTGCCTAGTTAAAGCTCGCATGCCTCCTAGCGGTTTGGAGTGCTTATTACATTTTTTTTTTTTTTTAGCCAATATTATAGATTGACTAAATTATCTTAAAGAAATTAATTATCCATCCATCCATCCATCCATATTCTATACCCGCTTAATCCGTCGGTCAGGTTGCGAGAGGCGGGTTACACCCTGGACAGGTCGAAATTAATTATTTTTTCTCCAATTAGATAGATGTAATATGATAAGCATAAGGACCATCCAATCTATCTACTCATTAAATTGAGAGAAGTAGATTTTTTAATGAGTCACCGTGTCCACTTTCTCTAACACTTTTTCTTTAGATCTTACTGACTGCCTCTTTTATGGCCTCCTGTGGCCAAATGTTCGCACTGCGTGTATTTCCTGAGCTACACGTTCAGAACTGACAGCAGAGCAACTCCAGAGGACTAAACAAGCTGAAACGTAGGTAAAGATTTAACGGATATTTCGCTAGGATTCCTTAAATCATTTATTTTTTCTACATATTTTAAAATTAGCAGTAATATTCTTTGTCACTGCGGTTGTTTCACCTTCCCTTCTTGTAGAAACAGAACACCGATGTCTTTCTCCATAAATCAGACGGCGGGTGTCACCGGCAACTCTACCAGTGATATTCCATATGAATGGGAGTACTATTATGATTATATTGAACCCGTGATTGTGGATGAGAGCAAGCTGAAATTCAACAAATGTAAGTTTTTGCATATTGTAGTATTTTTGCAATTATCCTTGTGTGTTCAAAAGATCATTTTCCTCTCCCTTTTCAGACTCAATTGTCATAATACTTTGGATAACTCTGGCTGGATTTGTGGGATTTATGTTTCTTAGCTTGAATCTAATGTCCTTCAAAGGAAACCTGCCAAAGTAAGTGTGAAGCGTCTTCTTCCAAAGCTGGTTGGAGATGGGAGGAATACGTTTATGTACTCTTAATAATGCTCACAGACACAAAGCTTTGCTTTAACTTCTAAAAAATATTGTGCAGTTGTTATTGCAGGAGACACAAGTCCAAAATGAAAGGAAACCACAGAGCATCAAGTGCATGATCAGAGGCTGAAGGTTTGCATTCTTGAATAAATGTGGACAAACTGCAATGATGGACGTGGATTTAAAATCAGAAATGAGTTGAGGTAAAATCGAGTTTATAACTATAGAGTTTGTGGTGCTGTGTAAAAATGATTAACCATTCCTTCCACAAAGTGCACTGCTACCATCACCATTTAACAAATGTTACATTGCATTTATCTTGTGCTTTAAACTGCAGTGTGTACATACATGGGATTAAAAGCAGGGCAGAGTGAGTCCACTCTTGGGACTCATTGAGAGGACAGATGTACTACTTCTAATCTTTATTTGGTCACAGACCCCTTTTGTGTTGCAATACTGCACATATGCAAATACAAAAATAAGGTCATCCAAGAATGTTTTATTTTTTTCAAAAAAGTATAAAACAGAAGTAGATTGGTAAATCTGTATTTTCTAACAAAGGTTTTTATCATTGTTTATGAAATGTCCTTGGTCACTTTAGACATGAACAAAACAGCAGCAGTCTGTGATGTCAGATATGGTATCCAAATACCATATTTAACTCGTCATGGTGATGATCTCATTACAGATGGCTCTGATGGCTGTTTGAGTCTTTGATGATTTGGATGTTTTCTTTCTTTTGCACTTGGCTCCGATCACCAAACTGACATGAGACAGGAACTTTTCTGCTGAAGCAACTCCACTCCACAACTCATGGACATACAGCGACAGTAGAAACCGTCCTGCTTCTGGAAAGAAGAAAACAGTTTTTTTCAAATGAATGCCATTGTTTAGCTTATCATATTCAGACAGAGATAATAAACATGCATCAGCTCATGTTTCTTTTTTAAGATAGCATGCCTTATACTTAATAATATAAAATCAATTAAAGAAAACTCTTCAGTATCCTTATCAAGTAGGCATCTTTTTTTGCTTATTCCTGCTAAGCAAACCAACTCACTCCATTCTCGCTTTATTTCTTGTTTTCCTTTTGAAAACGAACACCATCTCTCTTAAGACTCGTTAACTTCAGGAAACTACAATCAGCAAACAAAGCAATGTCTAATAAAATAACTTTTTAATTAAACTTTCATAGAAGAATAAAAAAGCCAGTCTGTTAACTAAACCATCAAATAAAAGAGATATGTCAGTATTTGCAGAGGGAAAGTGAAAAACTCTATTCATATAACACTGTTTGGTATTAACACGAGCAGAAATGGAGACACTGAAAAGGTTGTTGGGCTCTTACCATGTGTAGACTGATCATGAGAGGCTTCTGGCACGCAGGCAGAAACAACTGCTTGATGACATTGTGGAAGGTGGCCTTGTGTCTCCAGTAGGTGAATCATTATTTTGGTAAAGAGCTGGAAGGTTTCAGTCCTCGTTGAAAGGCTAGCGTGACACTGAGCTTCAAAGATGTGATGGTACAGCCGAAGGAGGTCTGCTTTCAATCCAAGATCGAGCATCACAGCATTTACAACTTCTTTGTGTTTTATCACTGCCGTTTCAAACCACAGCAAGAATTCCTTTGCTCTGTTTTCGTCATTTAAGTCCTCCACCAGCCACCTCAGGGACCACTTAGTAAGCAGGTGTGCTGTATCACTGGCCAACTGACTGGAGTCCAATTTGTTTCTTGGCTGAGCTGACTGCGGTTCTGAGAGGTGAAACACAGGCTCCCAGTGAACACAGATCCTGCTGAGGTAGAATTTACAGTCTGCCAGGACACTGTCTTCTTCTCTCTCAGTGTTGATGTCCTCTGCCAGGTTCTCTTCCCGTACACGGTAGTGGGAGATGTAGCTCTTGCCTCTGACCTTATCCTTCCCAGTCCCTGAACAGGAAAATGTAAAAAAAAACGTTTGTATGTAGTTTATGATATAAAGAATGATACCATTGCTATGAAATAGTCAGAAACTGGAAAAATACAAAAAATACAACATGCAGAACTACAAGCATGTAAAAAGACAGAACTCTGCAGAAGTTACTGACCAAAGCTAGTGCTGATATTGTATGGTTATGTAGATGCAAACTTTCTAGAAAAGGTTTGACTTTATGTAAGCCCTGAAAGCCAAATACTACATATTTAAGCTTTTTTCCTGCTAAGATGTCTTGAAAAAAAAAATAGGACTGGATTGGAAGAGAAATCTGCAGTGTGGGTAAAAATGGATAATTAATGCAACATCTCCAATTGATAATCCGCAGCTGGACAATCATTGGGATTGTGTAATTATGGGAAATATATCTGTTTTCATATTTGTGATACTTTTTTAGACCATTTTGGCCTCTTTTGCCCAAAAGTCTCAGATTGAAGGGCAAACTGGACTATTTTTAGAGTATCTAGTATGAGCCATCACTACAGCTTAGTTGATATCAATTTTCTCAATTTTTATTTATGTCTTTCAAGTATTCTATTGAGAGGAAAGAAACAAGCATTTTGCTGAAGGCACTCACCCATCAATTCCATCACTTTGTGCTTTTCAGACAAGGCTTGGATTTGGGTAAGCAGGGCTGTGTTGTTGGACAGGGAGGCCCAGCAGAGAAGCAGAGAGAGGGTTTCAGCACAGGACAGTGGCTGTGGATGGAGTGTGAGCCGGCCAGCTTGTTTGTTTACACGGAGAGCCGTCCCACGATGCATCAGCACAGAGCAAAGAGTCTGCACAAACAGGAGGAGCTGCGTGGCCTTCACACCCAACCTGGCAGGAGGACATCAAACAAACACTGGCATCCTTGACCAAAATACATTTATTTGATCTGCCTGAAGAGTGACTAAAAAATTGAATTTAGACTTGACAAACACTGAATGTATTTGGTAGTTATGGCGATTTACCTGAGGCGTCTGCTGATGGCCAATGTCACACACAGGAATTCACTGATGAGTGGGAGAGGGAGACATTTAACTAAGCCCTGAGGTTTGTCCTCAGTAGATGAAGCCCCGTCCACCATCTTCTCCTTCTGCCCAAGGTTTGTAAACCATAGCACGTGGAGTAGGTCAATGATGGCACAAAGCAGCTGTGGGTTCAGACTCCTGGGGAGCGTATTAAGCACAGACCAATGTAACAAATATGAAATAGAGTAAAGAAATTACTATAATACTATTAATTATAAGAGAAAAATTAACAGGCAACAAATGTAATACCTTACTTTTTTTCAACCACTTGCATTATCCAGCCTAGGAGCCCACAGCTCTTAGTGAGGTCATAGGCTGCTTTTGTCACCCGGGCAGCCTGACACAACACCCTGATGATCTGCATCTATGGGGATTCCCACATAAAATATTTGTTAGCCATCTTAAGTGCATTTTTAGAGAGTCACTAATTTAGTCCTAAGTAATGTGTTCGTTTTCGTCTCTAGTCTCAAATGTTCACCTTCTTCAAAATGAACAGATTTGAGCTCTGTCTTGATTACACCACTAACAAGTCAAATTGCCCTTCCAGCAGTGTGTACCTGGAGGAGTTCATCACAGAGGGGGCTGCTGCTGAAGCCTAAAAGGATCTGAAAGATGCCTTGTTGGTTGCACAGTTCATAGCAGTGCCCATCGCTGATCCCTTCCTTGAGCACATTCAGTATCCACTCACGTTCCACCTTGTGCTGCAGGAAAAACAAAGTCACATGACTGGCACCCCTTCACACTAACAGATAACATCAGTCTAAGGCCTGAGCTGAGCAAATAAACAGATAAAGGTTATACACTGTTGACACAAGAAAGGTTTACTTTAGACTTTTTTTTTTTTTTTTTTTTTTTAAATCAAAGATCTGGTAACCATGAAAAATAACTTCCACAATACAAAACACTGTTTAAACAGTTTTCTATTATTCTTTACCTCCATCTCAAAGCCAAAAAATAGCTTGAAGAATTCAGGGACTCTCCTGAAGTCCAAACTCTGGTGGGATAGCAGAAATCTGTTTAAGACCACATACATGTGGTCCTCTGGGGATACAGGAGAGACAAAGCAAAAGTCAGTAATACTGAAAGCGTTTCATTAGCACTATGCTGTCACAGAAATGTGACAAATGAAGCAAACAAAAAAGGACTTTCTTGTTTGGTTTCAGTCTCACACAAATCTTGAACAAATGGTCAATCCTATACTGAGGGTTAAGTGACGAGAGCTCAGGGTTACACACCGGGTCTGAGCATCTGCTGTGCCACTTTGGTGATGTAGGTGGTCAGAACAAATGGAAGTCTTTGATTCTGCTGTCGAATTCCATTCTTAACCATGTCCATCAAGTACAGCAGCTGTTTAACCAGAACAAGTTCATTAGTTTTCCCCGAAGTGATTTCCACACACACAGTATCTGCACACTCAAACATCACGGCCCTGACTGATTACCTGTCTCTTCTCTCTGAAGCGAGCACCTTCCAGGTGTTGGTAAAAGCAGCTGAGGACGTGGTAAGCTGCTGCTCTCACCTTCGGGTCGTAGCTACTCAGAGCCATTACAGTTACTCCAAAAGCGTGGCTGGATACGAACTTTAGGCAGTCGATCACACACTCTGTCACAAACAGAAAGAAAATTATACAGATACAGAAACACAGATGACTTATCATTCTGAGTGATAGCAAGGTAGAGCAGATATCCCACCTGGCCTCAGGATGGCACTGAACAGAGGTAAAAGGAAACACGGATCATACAGGCTCCCAGAATCCTTCACCGTGTCATCACTGTACAGGAGCGCTTTACTATCCTGAAAGAGAGGATTAATTGTCCATCAAATAAATAAAACACGTTTTTTCCCCTTTTTAATAAATTGTATCAAATCATTCATAAGCTAGAATATCATGAAATCCTACTTCTGAGATCACTTTAGAGCAAATCTGAAAGATTAAACCAAAGCTCTTCTCAGAGGAAATCATGACGGGTGTTATACCTTGTGATCAAGGGGTGAGATTCTTCAGAGTAACTTCTTTAAAAAGCGGAGAACAGAAAAAATAGACATGATTCTGCGCTGCAAACCTGGGGGATGATTCTGCGCTGCTGTGGGAACTCTGAAACAGTTTGAAGCATCCTGTCAGTTTTCAGTAGGGCCAACACGTCGTCTGAGCTCGTCTGCTTCCACAGAGAGGCTCCCAGGCTTTTCCTGGTCTTGTGATGCTCCACAGCTGCAGGGCCCCACAACAGTGACCTGCAGAGGAAATCTTGACATGAGCTTTTGCTTCAAACACTCGTCTTTTTATAGGAGGCAAAAAAAATAAAATACTTACTGGAATTTCATCAGACCGACTTGGTTTCTTTCATATTCCTGAAGAAGCAGTAACAGTTTCTGATCTAGAAAATAAAACATGCTCTAAAATGAAAGGACAAATGAAAAAGTACTTCCTGATCCCTCCCTGATGGGTCTGTCTTACCTGATGTACACAGTGTAGCTCCATATGCTCCCAAAAGGACAACAAAGTGATTAATATTGCAGACTGCTGGGCACTTTTTCACCAGACAAAGAAGAAGGGACACTAATGCCTCTGAAATGACAACAAAATAAGTGTGTTTGTGTTCAATAAAACTGACTCAATTTTGTTCTATTCTTGTTTTAAAGAATGGTACCTTTAGCTGGACACCCACTGGGCTCTTCACCGGAGGCCAGCATGGTGGGCAGGAACTGAGAATGGCTGCTGGTCATCATGTGAAGCGTGGGTAATGGTATCAGGTCCTTGGCCACTTCACAGGTATCATATATCAGCTCCAACAGACTACACAGAGTGCTCAGGAAATGGGGATCTCTGTAGCGATACCTAGAGCATTGAAGAACATTGTTAGGTCCTCCATTAAACGTGATTAAACTGTTGATAACATTAAACAGAGTTTCAGATGGATATCCTACTTCAGTCCATTTTTGATAAAACTGTTCCAGTCAGACGCAGCGAAGTCTTCAGCTGATGTCTGTGAGAAAGAGAAATAACGCAATGTAAAAGGAAATCTCAAACGTGTAGCACATGTCGGAGGAAAGTAAACTCACCAAGAGTTGCTGCAGTCTCTTCAGGATGTTCTGCTCCTGGTCTGATGGGGAAGCAGCCAGATCCTTTGAGTGGGTGTATGAGGCTACGAGACACTTCAGGGCCGCAGCGATGACAGACCTCCTCCATTTCTCTCCTTCCTCTGGGTAGTCAGCAAGTTTCTCTGTGATAACATCTACTAGCTGCCATCTGAAAAAGTTCATTTAGTTAATAACTTCTAAAAGTTCTGCCTACTTTTACTCGGGGTTACTGTAAATTTTACCTTTCAAAACTGTCCACATTTTGAAGAGCACTGGGAAGGTTTTTGATCAGATCCCAGATGTCTTCAGTGTCTGCAGAGAGCTTGATCAGACTCGAAAAAGTCTCAGCAAGCTGGGCTCCTGAGTCCTTCGTCAGGTTTCCCAGAACACACCGAGACATTTTGGCAAACAGTGCTTGCTTCAAGACTTTCAAAGCTTCTTTTTGCACTAAGAAAAAACAGCAATTGAACAATTATAAATGAATACAGAAGTGGCTGTAAGAAAAGAAAACAGTGCCATAAATCCTAAAGCTTTTTACATTTAAACAATAGACAAATTGTCTAACCACACACCATCTTTGGGTCTGGCTGGGTCCTCTCTTGTTGCCACCTGTAGATAGGTATTAATCAGTGGGAGGAAGGCTTCTGTCTCATTTGACAGCTTCTCCATATTTGCAGGTTGTAGGCACCACATCTCAAAGCAGAGGCGATGAGAGGAGCAGTTCTGTAGCATCAAAGAACAGATAGCCAGAGTGTCCGGGAGAGGCCGTTGGAGGCAGTGCAACAGCACATCTGTGTGGATATGCTTAGCATTGCCCGGCTCACTGGAAAGAGTCTGCAGGAGGAAGGCTTCCAGCTCAGGGCTCGAGCAGGAGAGCAGAAGGGTCCCAAGGCCGTGTAGGTGTGCTTGTGTCAGAAATGTGCCATGTTCCTCCCAAGAAGTAGCTTTACACTCTGTGAGGATTTGCAGTGCCACATGGCCGTAACTACTGAGCTCAGATTGTGCCCCCTCACCACTGGGACAGATAAGGCTGTCATGAGGGAGAAGTAACAACTTGGAGACCACTTCCCTCAGATTACTGGAATCCATGTAGTTGTGCAAAGACAGCAGTGCCTGAAAGGTTGTGGAGTGCATCTTTGGAGGTTGAGAACCCCTTTCCATTAATTCCTTCAGAGCAGCTCTTTCTAAAGCTCCCATGTAGCTACGGAGAAGCTCCAGCTGACTCAGGTCACCAAGAGTGGGAGCACTGATCTTCAGTAGGATCAGAATGTGATCCGTCAGCAGAGCACACAGGTGCTTTAGTCGAACAGGGTTCAGAGAGTGAGGAGGCAATGCAGACAGCTCCAGAGCCAGAAACCACTGCTCCAAACATGGATGTTTCAACATGGAGCTTAAAGCTGAAACAAGGATCTAAACACAGAGAGTGTTGTATTAGAAGCAGCTATAAATAAAATAGTGAAATTCAAACTGAGAAAATAATAATCCATCAATTAAAGTCACTATAAAAAGAAGTTTCCTCATACCTGCTCCTTATTGGCTTCAACTGTTGATGACTGGTTGAGGTCCAAAAACAGGTCTGATCCTTCTTGAGATGTCTCTACTGCAGGCTCAGAGTTTATAGTGTCCTGAAAGCCCTGGAATTTGCTCACTATATCTTGCAGTATTCCCATTAGGTTATTGAGAAGAGCAGCTCCAGTGTCTTGGGAGAACTGTGGAAAAGGATATGATACGCAGTGTGTATTTTTTGCTTAACATCTTAATATTTAATTAATTAATCTTCAATTACTTATTTACATAGTATATATAGTGTATATATTTAGTCTGTATATATTCTGTGTATATTATGTACATATTATTTATTCTGTATATATAAAAGCACACCTTTGCACTTCTGGTTGGATGCTAACTGCATTGAACTTGCATAGCTTAATTGCATAAACTCATTAGCTTGTACCTGTACTTGCTCTTTGACAATAAAGTTTAATCTAATCTAATCTAATCTAATCTAATCTAAGGAATAACAAGCTTGTTCTGAGCTCTTACCGTGCCAAAGTTTTCCACTGTTGATTTGATGTAAAGTAAAATCTGCTTGAGTGCAACTGGAAACTCAGCCAACGACATGGAAGCCAGCCGTTCTTTGACATTTTCTCTGAACGTATCCTCGAGCAAAGCGCTTGGTCCTTGGATGTATGCAGCTTTTATTAATGCAGAGTAGGAGGTGGGAGTTGACAGTCCCTCAGAGATGCCTTCAGAAGACTTGAACTGAAAAGAAGAAGAAAAACCTGTCATTTTCCACAATATTTTGTGTCACTTTGGGTCATAGAACCTCTTTGTGGCACTAAAAACTGACCAGTTCCTCACGGCACCGTTGTGGTAGCCACCTGGAGTAGTAATGATGAAGGTGGATAATAGCTGGATGAGTACAAGCAGGGAGTTTGGAGGAAACAAGCTCTTTATCGTACTGCTGCAGAGCTACACAGAGGGGGAGTGGCTCTCTCTGACAGTGAAGCACATCTGAGAACACTGCAGACAAGTACTCGCATACCACACCTAAGGGAGGAAAAGACCAACATCACAACAAAGTGCCTTTAGTTCTGAAATAAACCCAACTATAAATAAAATGGAGAGAACACTTTTTACAGCTGAACAAAGAGGCGAAATAAAGCATTTTAAACTTAAAAAATTCCAATAACAAACAAGTGATTCCCTATATATTCAATATATAAACTTGTTTTACTCTTGTCCGCTGGCAGTTTGTTTCGAGCCTCCAGAGCAGCAGGAACCAAAGCACTGAAGGGGAAGGTCTGGATCAGGAGGTCTTCACTCAGAGATGGCCCAAACTCCTCCATCTCACCTTCACTACCCTCCATGATGACATCCAGCATGTCTAAGACGTCTAAAAGATATTGACATTCGGATCGGATAAAAAAAAAAAAGAGAAAAGCCTCATAGACACGCTTGTGGTTTCACGTGATGAACTTTGGTTCCATCTTTTAATTCTCACTCACCATCTATGTGTGAGACCGGGATGCTGGTTGCATCGCCCTCCTGGCTGCTCAGGTTAGCTTGCAGATAAGCTGCCTCCTGGACAAGGCCGGCAACTTTGTCTGTATATTCGGAGGAACTGCACACCAATTTAACCATCACCTAAAGTAGGAAGCAGGGATTTTATTATCGACCGTGGCTTACAAGATTCAAAGTGTAGCAACATGTCAGCAATAAAGATGTCACATAGGTACACTTGCCCTCTCCAAAAACTGAATAACAGTGTCCTGTTGGTTTGGTTCTAGTCTGGCCAGCTGGTGAAGCCAGAGCTCAAGCTCCTTCAAAGTGTGCTCAAATACACCGGTGTCCTTAAGCACCTGAAAACGTCACAGGAAATACACAACAAAGGTTATTTTTCCTGAAAACCGAGTCTTAGTATAAGCAACATAAACATTTCTGCAATTGCTGCTATCACTTCATTAGCTTTCAAGAAATCAATGGCATTGATACTTTAGGTCCCTTTAATCAATATGGAAAAATGGACTGAGGCAGTTGAAGGATTGCTATCACATATAGGCACTTTAATTTTATTCTTTGCCATCAAATTCAATAATGTGTCACATTTATAGGTATAAGCCAACTGGACCAATGTGTGCACCACATTGGAATAAAGAATAGGTTCTTAAGCCAACCAAGAGGGAAGATTTCCTGTTTATTTAAAGATTTAAGTATCTATATCTTACATAAAGTGCAAGCTCAAAGCAACTGCACAGTGGAAAAGGGAAATGGAAATGCTCTTTACTTTGAGAACCAGCTTCTGTGTTGAAGATCTCAGGTGGCTGTTGCTGATGCTGCTAACAAACATCTTGAGAAGCAAGTAAAGAACGGACTTCTCTCCAGAGGATGATTCTGTGTCTGCAGCATCCTGCCAAGAGAAGAAATACAGAAGATGTTCTAAACCATGGTAATTACAAAGCAGCATATGTATTTATGTATAAATAAATATAATTACAAGAAAAATCACAATTAAATGACAGTAAATAGCACAACAAAACATGTTCACCTGAATGCGGAACCAGGAAAATTTGCTTGCGGGAAGATCTAAGGCCAACTGCAGAATCTGATACTGCAAGACTGGAGGAACTTCTTCCCGCATTCCTTTCTCAGACACAATCCCTAAAACAGTTGGAAATGGCTTGCCTTTAAAAACGATCCATTCAGTACAGAATATTACATCATAGCAACAACAATACATTACCTTTCAGGAGCTTGCTGAAGTCAAATTTGCACTGAACAATCAAATGTGGCACCACTTTCTGGTAAAGACATATGACCTGAAGAATCAGAGCCTTCAGCAGAATGACCTCAGCTGTCTCAGCAACTGCTCAACATAAAGTGCACGAGTCAGTCAAGTGACAATAATCCACATGCGTTAATAGGACTGATTGGAAAAAAATAAAATGAATTAACTAGATGTTACTACCAGGCAGTTCCTTCTTCTCCTCTGTCAGCTCAGCCCTCTCTTCACCTTTAGTCTTTTTATCATCACCTTCAGCCTTTTCCTTCTTGCTCAGTGACTGCCATGTTGAAACAATGCCTGTCATGTCAGGCAAGATCTGTGGGAAAATATGAGAAATAGAGATTGGAGCATCTGAATGTGCATCACCCCAGTTTGCAAGTATCAACATGGCGTTTTCCTCAGCTCACCTTGCCAAGTGACTCCCTGTACTGCTGTACCAATTCCTCCATCATGTCAACAGCGTATACATCCGACTTGTGCCACACAGACTCGTCCAAAAGATATTCCATGTTCTTATTGGCTTTTTTCAAGATAAAATTCATCACGGACACAGTTGTAAGCTGCACTGTTGAGTTGGCAAGCTGTCAATTAAATGAAGATGTATTCAACATTAACACTTTTTTTCCCCCCACAATGTTGCCAAAAAGAAATAATAATACTAGAATTAAGTCACTCACATTGAGGCCCTGAGTGAAGAAAGTTTTGTTACAGACTGGAGGAAGAGATACCACCATGATCATCGAGAGCAGGCGGGGCAGAGGTATCAACTCACGAGTTTGAAAGACTGTGGAAATATCTGGCTGGGCCTCATATATCTGCGATAAAATACAAACAAGGCTATTACCAAGACTAAATTTTACAGAAAAATAAATAAAACAACAATGTTTACCTTTTTAAGTAACTTGACATTGTCTTGCCAGGCACTTTTGATGCGTGGCGTGTATGAGTATTGAGTCTCCTTGAAGTATCTGGACAAAAGGTCAGGGCTGGCTTTCAGCACATTTACCACCAGCTCTCCCACCAACTCATCTTCAGTCGCCTGCTTCAGTCCAACCAAAAACTGAAGCAAGACAAGGTTGCCAGCTCTGCAAGGAAGTGGACTATTAGGATCTGCATGAAATTTTTCAGAGGACTTAAGTGTAAACTTTACATATGAATCACTTACTTGCTAGCTGTGCCAAAGCTAGCATCATGGAAGCTGATTCCATGCTTACGGGAGCAACACAGGTCAACAAGAAAGCTGTGAACAAGTTCCCGGACGACTGATATGCCAGCAGAATCGGAGTCCTCTACCGCCTTACAAAAACATGATTAAAATAAGAGAACATGCGACCCACAAGTAACACAAATTCAAATGGCACAGCGTTTCTTTAAGCGGACAGAAAACAAACCAGTTACTAACTTTGTCATCGTCGACGGCTGCATCTGCAATCCCATTCCATTTGTACAGAGATGCGATGTTGGCCAGAACAGCAGGAGTGAAAAAGCGGATTTTCTGTGTTTTACTAATGGCTTTGTTAAGTACAACCTGCAGAAAAGAAGCAACAACAGATATACTTACAAAATACTCATCAAAAAAAAAGTAAATGTGTAAACTGCTGAGCACTTACTCTAGTCTTCAGTGTAGACAAAATCAGGTTGACTGTGGACATCCTGTCCTCCTTCGGACCCGTATTCAAGATGTGTGGCAGGAGTTCTAACCCACAAAAAGCAACATGTCATACACACACAAAAGATAATGAGTAGAATATTCACTGGGAATTGTAATGCACATCTAATTCTTACCTTTAATTTCTAATATCTGCCCAACAGTTGCACCATCTCCAGACACCAAAAAGGACAGCACGAATTGGATAAAAGCCTGTCGAACATCAGGTTTTCCCTGCCAAAAAAATACAAATGTGAAAATGTGAGATGACAGCTTGTATCTTCAGTGTTTGACAACTTTTGATACAGGGTGTAAACTGAAAAGTCAGAGGCTGCACCGCACCCTTTTATCCTTTCTCTTGGCCAGTCCAGACAGAGCTTTAATGTGAATGTGACTCATGACCTCTCGAGCAGCCTCTGCACCCTGAGACACCATGGCAGACAGTAGATTGAGGCACTGCTGAACAAACCTGCTCACAACAATAAAGACAACACTGTGGTTATGCGCAGAAATATATGCAGACGACTGGCACTCTTCTGACCTTACGACCCCTACCTGTAATTTGTTGAATGGAAAGACCCTTGCAGAAGTTTCATGTAGTTAGTTACAATCTTTTTCACAATCGCATTGCCAACCATGCTGAAGTGGGAGAGGTCACTGGCTGTCCTGAGAAGGATCACTTCCAAGCTCTCAAAAATCAGCATCATCTGGGCAACAAGAAGGTTTGATTAGAGAGACATGACAGAAGACGCAGTACAATACAGTAGCATACACTGAAAATGCACCTCAGCTTACCTCACTCTCTATGTGTTTTTCTCCTTCTAACAATTTGAGTATTTCTGCACACTCCATTGAGATTTTAATATAACCCTCAACCACGTCATACAGGTCAGAGCGTGGCAGCTTCTTCGCAACTGATATGAATTTGTCCAGCCCTGCAGGCGATAATCAAAGGACCCCATGAACATTATTGACAACAAAATAAATCATTGTTAGTAATTAGTAGCGCTTGTATAAAACATTTTCCTGGTGCCACTGTTCCAAATATATTTACCCTTCATAGCTGTGGTGGGATTCGTCAGCATGACTTTAAACTCAGTCCCATTGAACTCCGGAACTTTCTCTTTTTTCACCGGAACATCTGTTTCAGCCGAGACCTCACTGCAGCGCTTTTTGCCCATTTTTATAGACACGCTATTAATGACTAGCAATGTAAGTTATATATTTAAAAACCCTGACATAAAAGCGCAGTCAAATCGACCCACGTTGGGGTGTAAACAGAAGAGTTCCCCCTGTAAATGTCCTCCGCTTGGAAACGTTTGCTGCTGAACTTTAGTTCCGCATTATTCATCCGTATCCTGCAACGCGCAGAGCTCTCCTGCTCCATCCTTTCAAGATACATAGCAAAGTCTTCTGTATAAAAAGCTGGTATACAGTATAGCATGTTATAATACCATGGTATACAAAAATACAGATACGTGAAGGAATTGTAAGTACATAACGATTAATGATAGTTTCCTCTTTAATCTTTTCGCTTTCAAGTCAGGGATAATAAAGTATCATTCACTTAATTTCATCTCAATTAAGTTCTCTTCAAATGAGTTCAGTTCAATTTGATTAAAATAATAGGAGATAGAATGAATTTCATTTACATGAAGCGTTAATTCAACACTCCTATTTAACCTGCTGCTTGTTGCTTCTTGCTTCTTCCATAAATTAGAAAATGGAAATCTAAATGAGTTCCCTTTTAAGGAGTCACTTTTGCTTACTCACACATATAATTTATACTATTAAGCTCAGACTGTGTAGGCTGTGAAAAAACTTTCAAGTAAAAGCTGCTTTGTTTTATAGTCTTGAATTTGAACAGGGTGAGAGATGGTGCACAACACTTTTTCATTATGCTCTACGACTCGCTGTACATGTTTAACTTTTCATATTCATCAGCAATAATCAGCAAATACACTGCTTGTGGCTGGTAATTAAATAATGCCAACAAACTACTCTAAACTCCTTCCATCCTTCCATCCATTTTCTATACCCGCTTAATCTGTCAGTTGGGTCGCGGGGGGGCTGGAGCCTATCCCAGCGGTCATTGGGCGAGAGGTGGGGTACACCCTGGACAGGCCGCCAGTCCATCACAGGGCCACATAGAGACAAACAACCACACACACTTACAAAGACAATTTTAGAAACATCAATTAACCTAACATGCATGTTTTTGGACAGTGGGAGGAAGCTGGAGTACCCATGCATACATGGGGAGAACATGCAAACTCCACACAGAAAGGCCCCAGCTGGGAGTTGAACGTGGAACCCTCTTGCTGTGAGGGAACGGTGCTAACCACCACACCACCGTGCAGCACTACTTTACACTCATAATAAGTAAATCAGTAAGTTTATCATGTTTCATCAGCGATAAAGCAAACCTAATCCATCTTATGGAAATATCTCTCAGAAATATGTTATGCCATTTACTTGTAATAATCGATTAAGTTTGTTGAAACAGGCTCAAGTCTCAGTGTGGTTTTTGTTATTTTTATGCACCTCAGTTTCATATACACCCTGTTCTAGTCTACACTCAGTGTCAGCATAAAATATAGGGAAACACACATTTTGCTGAGACCATGTAGACATAGTTGTGGTTTAGCTTTGTAGCCTATTTGAAGAATATGTGGTTTTCAACCAAAGTGGAACCTCTTCTCAGTTATTCTTTCAACAGACTTTTGCACATGCAGCCAGACCAGATCTAAAAGTTGACATCCAAGTGATAAGGGCCAATTTGTGTTCAGGAAAGCATTTGAAAAAACCAGGTCTCCTATTTTTGTAAAGCCACGTTACACTGTACTCTTGTTTTAGTCTGCAGTCTTTTATTTAGTGGACTGATATAATGACTGAAGAACAATCAGCTCAACTGGTGAAGTGTATAAAATTGCTCACTCAGAAAACACTCTGACATCTTTATAAAATACCCATCATGATATCCTAATGCCATCACAGACTGCTTTTTTTCACCTTTGATAAGTGCTGACGAAGACAACAATTTATTTTTGAGTATTGAATTTAAAAGCAAATCATCTCAATTGAAAAAAAAAACGAGACAAAGGAACAACAGCAAGTTTTTAACTCGTGCATGTTCTCCCAACTACTTCTACTATAGATGTTATTTAATAGTTTTACCAACAGGGGTCACCTTTGCCTGGATTGACGGTTTAGGACTGATGCTCAAACTTTGCAGTGACAACTAACTTGCAAGATGACTCACAAACAACAGCTGTACAGAAAAGTTGATCAGATACAATACAGTCAGGGAGTTATACTTATGGGAACTACTGAAGACTAGTGCAACATGTTGTATGCTGTATAGTTTATGGGTAAGACATGATTATTTAACATCTATTGTGAGGTTGGGCCTGCAGAGTCTGCTATTGTCTGGAATGTTACTTGGGATTCTGGTGATTTAATTATAGCTCACTGCTGTGCATGCTATAAAACACATCTGCCTGTGGAGTTGAAACCACCAAGAAACACTAAAATTTAATTTTTGGAAGAGACCTAAATAACTTTGATCTGATAGGACATTAACAAGAACTTTATCCAGAGTGCACGCTTTGGTTTTTACAGTACAAATGCACAGTTGTTGCTAAAATGCCATCAAACAAACTCATTCGTAATCAAAATTTATAGGACTCCATGATTAAAGTCACAACTCACTTGATTTGATGAGAAGTTTGAGACCAATACTTGAATTGATCAAAAATCTGATTGTCAGCTTGTTTACAACAACTGACCAAAATTATATTTTCTGAAGAAAATAATGACTACAAGTCATGGGAAAACATTTGAGAATATCTTTAATCAAGCTACAGGCATGTACAACTTGCTAATATTGAAGCAATTCAAATAGGAAGTAAGCAAAATAACTCTCTTCCTAAGTTAGTAAAGAACTTCTATACTAACTTTAATTAAGAGCTGAAATTTAACCACATTTAGACATATTTAGAAAATAATTCATAGATGTATAAATCATTTATAAAAATGACTCCTTGCAATTTATGAATGTCATTTGTAAGTTAATTTTACATAAACACACATCAAGTGCCAAAACTTTTCAAACTATTGTGTGCAACTTTTGTGTGACGGTTTGCTACAGTCATGTTTATTATTTTGATTTGTGTTCTCTCTCTAGAACTGCAGATTGTGAAATGAAAATGGAGAATGGAGAACTCGTGACCATGCTGATCATAAAGTCTCATAAACTCTTTCCAACACACCACTCTTTCTTGACAGTCACAATCCAAGTGGTAAATGTCATGTTATGTTTCTTGTCTTCAGTATGTAGACTAATATCTAACGCATGACATGAGATGCTACTCCTGAATTGTGTAAAATGTCTTGTGTGTAGTCCATGTTTTTCCTTAGTATTAAACACAGGTGTAAATATGTTGTTTTTTTAAATACCCTGAAATTCCATCTGATGATTTTCAACATGATGTGTTTGAAAACCAACACGTTCTCATTCCATATTGCCGGCCCGTCAAAGGCCCCTCTCATCAGTTCTCAGCTTACATGGTACACCTTTTTTGTCAATTTCCGATGGACAGGAAACTGATCCACAGCTGTATTTTGCAAGTTAACCTTCTTTGGCAGTAACTGATGCACTGGCTGCATCAGTTTTAAATGGAAACGGGAGCAGATCATTCTATGGTGCCGAGTTATGACCAAGTGACACGGATCATGTCAGAAAGTAGGAGGAGGGGAGGGGAGGGGAGGAGGGAAACAGGCACCATACCCTTAAGCATGTGTCTTGTATTGGAGTCAAGCTTTGAGACAGCTGTTTTACACTTCCTTTTTTTGTCTTTTTTTTTTTTTCTGATCTTGATTTTGACCTCTCGCTCTACAGTACTGCTTTGTTAGTCAGTTAATGCATGGATAAGTTTAGGCATTAAAAGCTGGTTACTTGCTTAAAGTTGGAATGACATCATGGGTGGCTGTTCAAATACACAATAGAATACATTTCATTGCTTTACAAACATTTTCTGTGTTACAATGACAATACGGTTAGCACTGTCGCCTCACAGCGAGAGGGTTCCAGGTTCAACTCCCGGCTGGGGCCTTTCTGTGTAGAGTTTGCATGTTCTCCCTGGTTCTCTCTGGGTACTCTGGCTTCCTCCCGCTGTCCAAAAACATGCATGTTAGGTTAACTGGTGTCTCTAAAATTGTCCTTAGGAGTGAGTGTGAGCATGTGTGTGGTTGTTCGTCTCATTTGCCTCTGTGTGGCCCTGTGATGGACTGGCGGCCTGTCCAGGGTGTACCCTGCCTCTCGCCCAATGACAGCTGGGATAGGATCCAGCCCCCCCGCGACATGACCGACGGATTAAGTGGGTACAGAAAATGGATGAATGGATGGACAATGGGAATACAATGCATCCAATGACTGTCACATGTCACTTGCTTGAGAAACCAACCAAAAGTGATGCTTTTTGGACTCTACTGGATGGAAAAAAGGGAAGCACCGAAGAGTAGACTGTATGAGCAGGTCTGTCTCTAACGTCTGTATTACCTGTCAAAACCCAAAAAGGAACTTTTTAAAACTTCAAATACTACTTGAAAACAAAACAGATGAGTCGAAACAGTGCAGTTATCTTTGCATATGAATTATATATTTCCCACATAACTCATATGATTACTATTCTTGTAATGTAGCCAAGCACTATTGATGCGTGGCGTGTGTCATTTTGTCTGGAGTGACACGGATAGATTTGAATGTAGACGTAACAAGTCCAGTGTGCATCAAACAGTAGTAAACTGCAATTCAATGGGGTAACGACTGATGCTTCGAGTATAATCAAACCTGAGGAAACGGGAGACTCGAGCGTGGGCCAAATTCAACAGGTGTATCTTCACAAACTAGTTTAGATTAACTTGCTCCATTGTTTTGGTCTCACTTGTTGTTTCACTCACTCCTTCCTTTAGTTCAGCCATCACATCTACTTGGTTCGGATTAATTGACAAAGTTTGTTGGTTAGGATGAGCAACTAAAAATACTTGTTTAAGTTTAGGAATACAAATTTACTTATTGCTTAAAATGAAAGAAAGGATCATTGTTTGAGCTTAAATGCAATGTTAACGCTGCAGCACGAGACGCAGTTTTCAAGGTTGCCTTGTCAGCAGGAGATTCATTAACATGACCACTTCAGGTCACACGTCTCTAAATCATAAAATTGTGTGTAACTCCTATAGCCTACTGTTGGTTTTTTTCTTGTTATTTGTTTGTTTCTATTTTTTTTTTTTTTTTGACAAAGCAAACATGTTACTCACACGACTGATCAGCCATTTCTGCAACTAGATTCCTGAATAATCCTCAGTTTTTCTCTCATATACAACGCAGCCCATCAGTTTAGTCTGCCTTCTGCCTCAAAGCTTGGTTTTGTTTCAAAATAGACAACTGTTTATTACTATCATGTATATTGTAGCCAAGTCACATATTTTATGAAGCGGCAATTCAAAAGTTTGTTTGAAAGCTGCTTCACAATTTGATGGCAAGACTGCTTGTGTCACACCACACAATTTTAGATAAGAAAGGATGTGGTGGCAAAACTTTCTAGTCCTTAAATGTTGGTTTTATATTTGACGTTTTGACCTAGTGTGTACCATTTCCTAAAATACCATGTCTGTGAACCAAAATGGTGGGTGTACAAAGCCTGTCACAGCCCTGACAGGGATGGTTAAGGCCTTTATAGTTCTGGGATGTAGGAGTAGGATGTTCAGCAGTTCAAAGAGATTTTCGCCCTGTGTGATCATAACAAGGCAAACTGCTTCCCTTTATTGCAGTGGGGGAAAAAAATGGGGTTATTTATGACAGTGGTCTCCTTCATGCTACAATGTGCTACAGCATTCAGTTTTGATATGGAAAAAGTATGTAGAAACAAAGATGAATGCAAAAACATGAAAGCCTTTCTGAAGTTCTTAGCTTTATTAGTTTAAAGTATTTCAAATATATCCTTCAGTTAAAAACTTTCTTAAAGATTAAAATCTTTACTCTTTACTTTTGTTTCAGCTGTAAATCCCAAGGTTATTTCTGTTGGCTTCCTCTATTATGATGCCAGTAGCACTACTAGGTCTGGACAGAGATGCTGGGTGGTTTCCAAAGAGCTCTTTTCCACAGCTGAAGCCACTTTACCATGCCTGTTTTCACCATGGTGAACCACAGGCCCTTCTGTGAGGTTGCTGTGCTTCCGTTGTGCGCCTTTCAGAGCATTTCAAGCCCTGCTCACCATAACACTACAGCCAACGTTGCTGAAGGATCAAAGATCACCTCCTGCTTAACAAACAGCTAGACACTCTGCGTATCAGAAACATCTGGGAGTGGTTGGTTGCAGCTGCTGGTGAATGCCCACACCCCTGAAACAATCAGACCAGATGTGAAGATCATCTCACGTAAGGTACAGATGTTTCTGTTCCTCAGAGTCATTCACCACAGTCAGATGGAGGATGCTTTCTGAAGTACAATTAAATTTAGACTGTTTGTACTGCAACCAGAGTGGGTTTGGTGCCTTGGGATATGCCACTGGCTTGTGGGTTGTCGCTATTCAGCAAACTGATTGAAAACAGTGCCGAATACAGAATGCTTATGGAAAAGAGAGCAAACAGTGTTGTGTTTTCTAAATGGGAGAGCATGAACCACTAAATATCGCCTAGTTTGACCCAACTGATGATATATAGAAAAGAATGCTGCAGAATTGTTTTGAACTTTGTTAAAATAAGCATCGCCATTCCAGAAATATGCTGTTTACATTTGCTGATTGTTGGTGCAATTCTGTTTATCACATGACAACTTGTAATATCTCTTAATGTCTCATTGGTAAGTCCCAGCATCCAAGCCTGTTTCACTCAGCTTTTAGATGTGGCATTCCAATTTAAAGTAGGTGTTAATAGTAAAATGTATAAAAAGCTCTTGAGGAAAGGTCCCTCTCTGTGTTTACAGATTGTAAATCAGTGAGTCAGTTGCTCAAGATAGTGCTACCAGTTTAAAATTTGTACAGTGATATATTTTTTACAAAAATTTTCAGAAATTGGAAATTGGTGAGTTAGGAAACTAATGTTTTTAAATCATTTCTGGTCTTTTAAGAGAAAGCATAAACATTTTCTTCTCGTTTTTATTGAAAAATATTTCTTATGTTTAACAGGAGCTAATGTGATTATATCAACTCTAAAAGATCAACTCATTCTGGCATCAGCAAAAATGACACTCTGTCTTTCAAGGAAACTCATCAAGAACTCGTTAAGAAATTCAAAAAGACTATGAAAATACAAGTGTTTTTATATATATATATATATATATATATATATATATATATATATATATCAGTGTCTGTTCTATAATGTTTTAAAATCCACTGTGGACATGTAAAGCTGATGTTACATCGACATGAAGACACCCACAGAGCGATAGCAGAGTTGACATATTAATGCAGTGGATATGATGTTAATACCAGACCTTCGAGGGTCTGGAGAGAGTCTTCCGCTCCTGCAGACTCCCTAAGGTGATTAAAAAAACACTTTGGTGGATATTACACCCTGTTTTCTTTCCCTCTCCTTTCTCTGCCTGTTCTCCCTCTCTCTGCACACCATTAAAACAACATCTTGGGCCCAGGCTCACTGTGCATGACATCAGAGGCAAAGTTCATTGAACTACCCTCACTGTGACCCCCTCATCCCCCATTCATATGAATGAAATGGTTTTACTCTGTACATCAAAGAGAGGTCCTCTGTTTTTACTGGCTGTTGTCCTGCATTTAACTTGTCTTCAAGTTTTCTTTTAAAGTTTGGCATGATCAGTTAGTGTTTTATAAGAGAAGAGGGAAAAAAAGAAAAGTCTACTCGCGCTTATCTTTGCTCTTGATATGGAATTATTTTCTTTTCTCTCCTGCTTCTCTGTCTCTCCACCATAACTTTGCTCTTTGTTTAATATGGAACCATGCCTGTACCCAAGTGCCATAGGATTTAGGTGATAGTTAGCTGTTAGTAGACAGTTCAACATTTTTAGCTCTGAACTGTAACAAAAGAACGTGTGAAACTGAGGGAAGTTGACATGCACAATAGTTGGTGTTATGTGCAATAACAGTCTCTTAAAGGCTTATCTAGAAGTGCATGATGATTTAGTTATCAATCAATCTGTTGTCATTGCAGAGATCACAGAGAAAATTAAGCCACACTTTTTTAAATTACCTGGGGGTTATGTCTTTCCGTTTTAATTAAAATTTCACACAGATTATAAGGTTAAATGCTGCAAATGACACAACCAGCATGTTTTCATGACAGCTCCTTGGATACCCAGGAGACAACCAGAGACTAAACAACTCTTTCTTACATCTACCACTCGCAATCTCACCAATGGATTATTGAGAGTCTTTATTTTTGTCTCAGAAGTAGTGTTGAACAACAATATATGAATGAGCATTCAGTTGAAAACAACCTTGGAGACATTGATTCTGCACTGGAAACCGGTCCTCGACCTTCACATGCAGAACCCATGAGCTGCCTGCTGTCTTGCACTTTGAGCTTCTTTCACACTGCTATGATCACACAGCTACTATATCTGCTATGACAGCTTTACTGTTGGTTAATTTTTTGGCTGTAGGTTCCTGAACTGATGGGTTGGAGAAAAAGAAAATGCCCCAATGTGCTTCAGAGAAGCGATTTCAGTTTAAAACCTCAACGAATCATCAAAGGATAAAACGCAGGATGTGATTATTTTCTATATATGAGGTTGTGAAATGATTTTTGCTACCATCAGAATGATTATGCTGGTATATTTATCTATAATTTCTGATGTGCAACCTTGACTGTGGGCTCAGCAGCTGGTTTTTAGAGTGCTACTGATTATAGTGTTTGTGCAAACCAAAGCACATATGGCTTTGACAATATACCAGCTCTCTTTTTGAGCATCTGTGCATGACTAATACTGAAACATGACATAGTGATGTAGGATATTCCCATGGGTCCTTCATATATAAAATTTACTCCCCATCACCTTTGTACTCCGTTGCTCTTCTTGATAGTGCCATAGATTTCTTTGGCTTTGGCATTTAGCATTTTCCCTAAACCTCTGACAAATTTATTATGTTTCCAAAGATGGACTTATTGAACACAACGGGCTGTGTTGCATGCATGAAAGACACATTTTACATCAGACTAACCATCCAGACTGTCAGAGAATGATGTGTGTGGTTACAGCCTTAATAAGTCTTAAGAAATTTTAGGATGAACACACCACAGGAACCAAGGCCCCTGGAGAATTTTTGTTTCATATCATTAATCAAATAGTTGTATTAATCATTAAAGAGTTTGAAAGTAGCCTACACGGTGTTGTGGTAGTTAGCACTGTCGCCTCACAACAAGGAGGTTCTTGGTTCAAATCCCAGCTGGAGCCTTTCTGTTAGGATGTTCTCCCTGTACATGCGTGGATTCTTCCACCATCCAAAAACATGCATGTCAGGTGAATTGGTGATTCTAAATTGACACCGGAGTGAGTGTGCATGGTTGTTTGTCTCTATGTGGCCCAGTGATGGTCTGATGGATTTTTCCATTTTGTTCAGGGTGTATCCCGCTTCCCGCCCAATGGCAGCTGGGATAGGCTCCAGCATCCGCTCGACCCTGAAGTAGCTGCTCATATTGTCTGAAATTCTACTTTGCAAAATAAGAAACTTTATTTTGAACAAAAAATTGAAAAGTGTTTTCAGTTTTTTTTATTGATTATGTTCATAATGAGAGTACGATATTGATATTGTTTATAAATATGGTACGGTTTTAAGGTTTTAAAGTGTTTTGTGGGGTCTTTAGGATAAAGAGGCATAATCCATCCATTTTCTATACCTGCTTAATCAAACTCAGGGTGACAAGTTGGGGGAGGTCTGGAGCCTATCCCAGCTGTCATTGGGCGAGAGGCGGGTTACACCCTGAATGGGCCACCAGTCCATCACAGGGCCAAACGAGACACAAAGAGCCATAATATGAAATAGAAATTGATAAATTAGATACGTAATGATAAATTTCCTCAACAACTGCGCCAATCACGGGTTATTAATTTAGTTAAAAAAGTATACAACCCCCTAAGGGGGGCAACACCATGTGAACTGTAAAAATCCATGAAGGTCACTTTCTAAAAAGAATATATTTTGATACCTGAGACCACCTCCTCAGTTTCATGTTTTTGTTTTAAGTTCCTTGGGTATCAGCTATCATGGAGCCTTGACTCTCCTCCCATAGCGGTTTCACAACAATATGCACCTTGAATTTTGTGAGCCAAACGTCTCACAGGTTACAATTACAGTGACCTCAAGGATGGGCAGATGAGTCATTGACACACATGCACCTCAATGACACTCAACGTCTGAATATCACAACAACAGCTAATGATGGCAAGTTTATACTTGTGAAAAGGTATTTCTAGTTGCTCTCAGGTGTCATATACAGATACATTTTCAACACAGATAGACAGCGATGAATTCATCAAAAAGCTAAAAACGTATAGGTCTTGTAGAGGGCATTATGTGTTCATCAAATCCACGACCCGGATGACCGAGAATCTACATCAATATGTTCATCAAATGCTATAATTAAATAATACAAAAACAACAGAATGAAACCTAATGACTCGGTGCATACATGGGATTTTCTCTCGGCTGCCAACAAATTGCAAAGCCAACATCAGTGGATGGGTTGTAAGGTCTGCACTTCTTATTTACTCATTGGGTGAAAGAAAATTCTAATTTATTGGCTGTAAAAATCTGAGGGTGGAGATCATTATTAGAAGCCAGCAGGTATTATTTAGGCGTAAAATAAACATCACTGGGCATTTTATCAACCATGGGTGCGAGCAAAATGGGTGAATAGTAGTAATGAAAAATGATATCACTGAACCAGAAAACTAAATGAGATTCATGTGAAAAGAGATTTTATGGCAATTATAGCTTAAAACTCTTTTTCAAGAGCAGTCAATAATGGTGTTGATCATCCTAAAGCACTTATATTGTTTGAAGATGAGCAGATCTGATGTTGGATGTTACCAGACTGTAGAATCTTTAAAAAAATCCTGTAGATAAATCTAGATCTCCAGGCTGATGGGTTTTGAGCCGCCCCAGTTGCTTTCCATTGTTAGTGAACTATAAATAGGCAGCCAATCTGCAAATTGTTACTCAACAAGTTTAGAATTGCAGTTTCATTCTAAAAAATGAAACTCATTAGTGCATTCTTGTACGTTTACAGTGAAGTTCTATGTAAAGTGTGTTAAAATCTGTGGCACGCATACCCTGTTTAATGAACATAAAGATTGCTACAATAACTATTATTACACGTCAAATACGATAACTAGTAGTGGTAGCCTATTCCAACGTCAGCTGGACCCTATCACAGTTTATATTTGACAAGAGGCAGGGTAGAACCTGGAAAGGTCACCAGGCCATCAGAGCACTATGAAACAGAGGAACAGACGCAAAGGCACGCCCACACCTGCAACCGATTAAGGATCACTGATTAACCTAACATGCACCTTTGTGGGCTGTGGGAAGAAACTGGGTGCACATGAAGAAAGGCCTCAGCAGATCAGCAGGTTCCAAACACCTGGGCTCACAGTTTAGTACCCTGATAGTAAAATGCAAGCCGTACAAACAAACTTTAGTAAAAGCATGAAAGCTCCTTATTAGATTAGTCTTCTTTATTTTTGCTACAGTTTGACATCATAACAATAAAACAATATATTACTGTTCTAATGTTTGTGTACATTTTCATAAAGCATTAGTGACCGCTTGACCTTGAAATTTTGAATCCTGCTGATGTTTTTCCACATACCTGAATGATACTGACACTAACGCTCCCCTAAGGAACCGAGCAGCACACCCAGCACTGAGCTTGAGTATGCCAGAAATTAAATGTTTTTGGGGAAAATTGCCCCATTTTAGCTCAATCTAGGCACCTGTTTTACAATCGACAAACCAAATTGCACTGTGTACAGTCAATTATTGTACACGATCTGTACATAGCTCACTATTCATATTGTAAATTCTGTTTATACTGTTAATCTGTTTATACTGCCATATATATATATCTACAGATTTCCCACTGCTGTTTTTATATATCTTTAAGCTTGTATATATATATTTTTTAAATATTTTTTCTTTTTTCTACCTCCTACTTTATATATATATATTATATTTTACTTCATGTTTATTGCTGTTTTGCACCAGGGATAAGAGGGAAACACTATTTCAATTCTGTGTATGTCCTGCACATATGACAGCATTGACAATAAAGTTGACTTGACTTGACTGTTTTACGGTAAATATGCAAAAAGACAACCACTGTCATTAGAAAAATGAATACAGCAAGGCAACCGATAGGTCTCATTTAGAATCTTATACATTATTGATAACCTCAGTTTCCACATCTTTCTCAATTTTGAGAAACATTCACAAAAGACAGAAATCATTAGTTTCACATTTTCCTTCAGGGAGCTGTTTTGAGTTTACATCTCTTTTTTAGAGCTCAGCCACATCAAAACAAAAGAAAGCATTTAACCGTAAGCATAACAGCACTTTGCTGAAGAAGTTTGGCAACCTCCTATTTAGATGGAGCAAAGGAGACCGACTATTCTTGTAGTGGTTCTGTTTAGGTCAGCTTCACATCAGAAGCCTGTTTCAAAGAGGCTGATTGTATTTGAACATTCTGTTTTTCTTTTCATTCAAGCAGCACTAAAAACGCATTTTCACACATTTTAATTTACTTTTCTCAACACCCTTTGACAAAGCCTTGACTGATAAGTTGCAGGGAAAATGTGAAGTGAGATGACTTTTGTTCTTACAGCCATTAATAAAGGAAGATGATTTACTGATGATAGGAGGGTGGGTCATTCGTGTTTCCTGTGGAACCAACCAGGAGCTTCACATCTGCCAAAGAAAATCCCAGCAAATAACTCAGGGAGGGGGACAAAGTTTCCATGGTTAAATATTATTTCAGTTTATCCTGTCACTCCATGATGCTCTTCGTGACCACCCTTTTTTTTTAGCTGTGTTGTTTGAAACGTGTGAGGTAAACACCACAGATGTGCATTTCAGTAAGGCTGCCATGGTGAATGGGTGAAGGAATTCCCCCGTTTGCTTTGTGTTGGCAGTGACTGTTCACGCCAATGCCAATGCTATGTGTTTCAAAATGACAGACCAAATAGTCAACAAATTCTGAGCGTTCCCAAGTGACAGCATTGTCAAGTGTGGAGTAATGGGATTAGATCCCTTATTCTTTCACATTTTTTTCTTCAAAGGTACGTTTGCTTGAGCGGTTTAATTGTTTGGAGAATTCCAGAGCATTGCTACCAACGCAGTGCATTCCTTTCCTCCGCAACACAATGCATTCCTGGAGAATAAAAGTGATCTCCATCAGAATAAGTTAGGCTCCCCACAATGTGTGAGGAATTTAGTCCAGCAGGAGAACGACATGCTGACAATGTGATTGATAGTGTATTAATTAGAGAGCAGTCATTGCTGAAGTAGGTGTTTTTTTTTTTCAAATTTAGACAGCTGTTAATTAAGCAAACGCCTGAAGTAGATATGATACCGAATGGTATTTAGAAACAATGAATCAAAAGGAAAAAGAATATTAGAAATGACCTTTGTGTCAGCTGTAGGTTTGTAATAACTGAATGCATTTGTTTTCTTTCCTCTACTCTTCAAACAACACTCAAGGTTCCTTTTCAGTTGAAAAAAATGAAAAAAATAATTTGCCGACATGCTGAATTATTATAAGAGTCGTGGATCTATTTACCAGAGCTCAGCTGGACTCTTTTGGATGTAAGAAATGTTCTTGTCTGCACTGCTTGAGGGAAAATGCCAGTTTTTATTGATTTCTTGCCTCTGTTCCATGTATTTTTTATTCGTCCAGAGGCCACTGTCAAAACTTTGCACATAGATCGATTATCATTAACATTAGGTGTTTGTACCATCTAACACTAAAACAGATACAGAACAACAATACACAGATGATTCTGTTTACTATTTCTTATCACTCACAACACATTTTCTGTTAGAATATTAAGATAAACACTGAGCGTTTCTGAGGTGAACCTCTGTTATTGTTGACTGTCTCTGTTTGAAATAGATGCAAGGTCAGTAAAATAAAACCAGTAAAATAAACGGGACCACAAATTCAAGTATATAACTGAACTGGTTTGGAGCTGTTTTAAGTATGCAATTATGTCAACATGCGAAGAGTATAAAGGAGAAAAACAAATAGGTGCCAGGCAACTTGTTGTCTTTCTTGTCACAGAATGGATGAGAGACACAAAGTTGTTAGTGAGACTTTCACCCACCCCCTTCCTTTTTTTAATCCACATTAGTCACACACATTCACACCTTGGAACTCAAACTCATCATTCCTCTAAAACCCCTGAGCACAAACTGTCGAGGAAGAGCAGGCCGCTGCCAGAATTACACTTAGGTGCTGTTTACACATACCCGGGTAATTTGATAAACGCATATTTTCTAACCTTCGTTTGCAAAAAAAACTAGGTGCACACAGCCCCGTTTTTAAAAAAAACCACGTCTACATTGATCCGCATAAATACGCTATCAAGAGCTGTTAAATTACGCCAAGCCTGACGGTGGCAGTGTTAGAACAGTGAGAATTCCACACAAGCCAATCAGAAGCCTAATAGAGAACCGCTGACAGGAAGAACTTCCGGATCCTTTTCAAGAAGAAAATATGGCGCCAGGCTCATGTGTGTGGACTGATAGCGAGACTGAGCTACTTTTACACGTTGCGCTGGACTATAAAACTGCTAAAGCCGTGAAAAATGTCTTTGTTGTTCAATACATTGTATGACTGTAATTTTCAAAATTACACAAGCGAGTATAGCTCTGTTGTGTTCTCATCAACAAAATAGACAGGAAAAGCGGCGTGCAGTTTAGGTAACTTTACTGATTTCTTGAGACATTCAAAACTGATACAGCATTCATTTCCGGTACCTATATAGTGTATCACAAAGCGCAGTGCGAGGCTCATTACTACACAGAAAGTAGTTCCTATGAACATAACAGCTCTCAACAACAGAAATGCTGCTAGTACCTCCATGCTTGCCAAATAAACAATGGACGGAGAGAATGGCGTTTTCACGCATAGGGGCGGGGCTCTGTACTATGACGACAACTCCTCATTCCATTCCCAAAACTCCGTTTTTGTCTCTTTCAACCAGTTTACACACAAACGCTAAACAGAGTTTTTAAAAAATCTCCACTTTTGCCGGAGTTTTTTTTTAGCTTCGTTTTCGGAGGAAAAAACTCCGTTTGTGTATAAACGAAAGGCACAAACGAAGGGAAAGGTCTTCGTTTATCAAAATACCCGGGTATGTGTAAACAGCACCTTAGTCTCTGGAATAAAGTTCTGCGTAGAAAGTCTACTCAGTGCTTTGTAAACACTACACTTATTCTGACATAATATGCTGTGTCCTGTTTCAGTATGGAAAAAAAATGTGGTTTAGAATCCATAATGAAAAAATATATATTCACAAATAAAGACATGTCCTTTTTGAGGCAACTAAGACAGAAAAATATGATGTTTCTCAGGCTGACATCATGGTAGGTTTGATCCAGCAGCACTAGGGAGATAGCAGAATCAGTTCCAGATGCTGCTCTTTCAAATACATACAATAAAATGCATCTGTGTGGGTGAAATTAAATATATTTTGGTTAGGCAAACCAAATTCTAAGATTATAATGGTCTTTGTAGTGAGCATCGTACTCATCAACAACCACAGGTACTCATTTTACAGCAAAGACTAATTTAACACATTCCAACTGGAATAGCCATATTGTATCAGGTCTTAATGGGTTCATATAATTAGTTCATGGGCCTTCATTGCAGAGTCTTGTCGTGGGTATTACAAATAATTCATTCATTCACTTATTTTCCAGAACATGAATGATTTATTGTGGCAATTTTTGGAGACAGCTGAGGCAGGAGTCATACTAAGCAGAAAAGTCTAAAATATCTTTTAAATCACAATAAGTTTGAAGATGACAAAGAGCTTGACGCCCCAGATATTTTCTTAAACAAATGAAAACCATTTGTGCTCGCACTATCTAATATCCTTTTGAAAGGATCATATGTTAAGTCTATGTGGAATAACTCTATTCAGTCCATACAATGAATGTGCACAGTGCACAAATATGCACTGAACAGTGCTCAGGTTTCTTAATTTGATTTATATATGCCTTATGAACTTGTCCCTTCTTCGTGTTTGAAAAATAACATTCAGTGAACCAAAACTCGTATTTCCTCAAATGCAAAGCAATCTGGGGGAAATAGTCTAGTAGCGCTTCTGGTTAGTGTTTAGCCTCAATGAAAGTCCACATTAAACCTCATGTTCAAATCCTTGGGGTTTGAATAAATGCAACTGGAATTCTTTTCTTGCTTCGTAAAAAGACATTCTACCTCTCATGTAAAAGGCTTGTTTAGTTCTTACCAGCTGATGGGGACTTTCAAGCTTAAACGCTGTAGCTGGGACATGTTCAGGCAATTGTCCAACCCCGTAAAAGCATTTTACACTATCAACCTCAGAGATATTATATTCCATTATTTTCTGATAACTATGGGATTCCAGTAGAGCAGCAATATGAGACCAATATCCTTCACTGACTTCTAACAAAGGCAGTTTTACATTTAAAAAAACAGCATCCGCTTAACAGAATCAATCAGTGATGACCTCTGAAATGATTTTTACTTTAGTGTCATTAACAGTAACAGCTTAAGTAGTTCACTTAAAAACCTGTCTACTATAGTTTGATATCTCAAAACAGCTAAATCTAAACAAGAGTAAAGCTATTTCATCTAAGTTTAAGTCTTTGTAACAAACTCAATACAGATATCAGTGGTCTTTGGATCAAATGGTGTATTTTTTGAAAAAAAGAGATCAAATCTGAAAAATTAAAAAAGGAACACAAGTGCTCAGGAAGTGGATCTGCTGTCATGGCCGAGGCTTTTGGAATTTTAACTAAACTGATCTGGATTCACACCATGATTTAATGGTTTTCTTCCTGTGCTCCTGCTGCCAACCATTCAATTCCCCTTGTTAATTTTAACACGATCTTCCCAATAAAAAGCGAAAACAAACTCCAATCACATGTGCCACAGCTCTTGCCTTGGTGGAGGAATTACAAGGTGAGAAGATGTAGGATCAGCTGAATCTTACTTGGCTCCTCATAGTAATACTGCATGTAGCAACTGAACAAATGTGCACTTCTGCTACAGTTTGTGCTGAAAAGTCAAGACTTTTTCACAAGACTTTTAGAGGTACTATTTTTTTAGATTTCGTGTATCAGGTTGGATGCTGTTTTGGTCTGGTTGATGTTAATTCCTCTGACAGAGTGGCTTGTCACACACATATACCTTTATTCTTGATTAAATTTGATCTGTTTATTATTTCTTCCATGACTTTAAGCAAGGCTGATGGAGCCAAGCTATGCGGTTTTCTTTCTAAGCCATAGTCAAATGTCGCTAAAATAGGCATCAGAGAAAAATTACTAAGGCTACAACCTTGTGATGTGGACAGCATCTAACCTCAGAGTAGAGTTGCAGATTTTATCCATTATTACCGCACCTTGGGTTTTATTCATGGTCTGCTCTGACTCACAGGGGCAGTCAAACTGGTCTAATAACCAATAACCTAAGCTGAACTCAATGTATTATACATCTTGGACAAACTTATGCATGGATAAGGGACATGAAAAATTTATTGAAAATGTCTCTGAGTGAACTTATTGCAGATTAGCTTTGAAGTTGAACATATTCAAACCTTTGCTTTAAACATAAGTTGTAATTTTGAAAGGAACTGCAGAGCTCTGATTCAAAAACAGCAGCAGAGGCTCCAATGACGTCTTGAGCCTATGTAGCTACAGATCCACGGATTGATATCTAATCTGTCTATTGTTGTTTTTAAAAAAAGCCATAAACACTGCATCATTTTGACACTTTAATTTCACCACATTTTTCTTCTTTCACCATATCTCAAAGTTGGACAACTCTGTCAAGTGAACATTATGGTTGATCAGTATGCTGAGAGAATATTTATCAATAAATTACCTTGTCAACAGGCAGTGTGTATGTCCTTCTTTTAAATGAACAATTCAGAAAAGGAACGGAAATTTGCAATAAAATTTCATCTTGATGAGGCAGGAAATTTTGCATTCCTTAGTAAAGCAAAATCAAACAGATAGCGGCTCTTTGTTATTACTTTAGCTGACAATATGAAACAGCCCACATGTTGGATACAAAAGGAAATTAAAGCATAGGCAACATTACAGCTATATTAGTCTATCACAGTTCACTCACATTTATTAAATACATACTGACTTGCTTATGCAAACCTCATATTTTATGTGTTTGTACTCTACAGCTTCCTGATTTACACTTTTTATCTTTTGCATGGGAAATTAAGTCTTATGCGCAAAGAACAAAACCAACCAAACTTGAATTGTGCTGTCTGACAGTGAAATTAGGGCAGCTAGTGCAGGTAACAGGCGATTATAGCAGTGGAAGCAAAGCTGCAGGCTATTTGGGCATGCTGATTGGTGCTCGCCTATCTGTGTGTGAGCCTCCCTCCTCCGCTGTCACAGTCCTAATAAGAAGCTGCCACCACTGGAGCTCATTCCAATTGATGATAAAGCAGTTCACAGAGTCAGAGGGAGACATATCTGAGCTGACTGGTGGGAAAAGAAAAAAGGTTCAGCTGCAAAATTGTTGGACTGTGGTGGAAAGGACGTTGACCAATCACTGTTCATACAGCCTATTTTTCTTAATCAGAACAAAAACAGGACAATGCAGCTATATCTGTACTCTGATATACTATGTGAACTATGTGCCATCGCTGTATTTTTCCTAAATGATTGGAGCATAAGTCAGATTATTTTATTTTGTTTGTTTTCTGGTTTTAGAATATAAAACATAAAGTCGTTAAGCTGCATTCGTTTATCCAATTTATGTCAGACGTTTCTCAGTATGATGCCTACACAGCAGGGCTCCCTTTGTTGTACTCTTATTTATCAGCTCTAAACAAAAAGTGACAGGTGTTCAATAACTTTAATAGCATTCAGTGATTGACAAGACAGTAAAGCAGGGTTATGACTCCAGCACTATGAAAGATAAAAGTGGGGTCCCTCTTGGGAGTTGACAGATGATGCAGGCTATACTGCTTTCAAGAGTTACAAGATATGAAGAAAAGTTACAAGCATTGTCTCTTTTCTAGACTTGGATGAAAAATGCCCTCAGGAGGCAACATCTGAGGGGAGATGTTTTGTGTATCGTGGCTATAAGTTTCCTCTTATTAACGTGTTTTTATTGAGGTACAGTACTGTTCAAAAGCCTTGAGACACCCCTTGTTTTTTTATATACCGGCAGGAAAATGGGAAATAAGTGCCGGATCTTATTGAGACATGTCCAAACATAAATGGAAATACAGTATTGAAGGCAAAAACTGTGTTTGCACAATTCTAATGAGCTTGAGTGTCAATATTTGGTTTGCCCATCTTTATTCTTAAACACAGGCTAAACCTTTCCAGACAAGCTTTCTTTAGTAGTCTTTAGAAATAGTTTGCCAGGCTTCTTGGACATCCCAAAGCTCTTCTTTGGATGTTGGCTGCCTTTTGTTCCGCTCTCTGTCAGGATGATCTCACACTGCTTCAATAATGTTGAGGTCCGGGCTCTGGGGAGGATTCATCCCTCCATAAGACCTGTTACCACTGATTTTTAGTCCAGCTCTTGTGTCATTTGGCATAGCTCACCCCCCCTATTTCCATTTTTTGAGTATGGCCTCTTGACAGCCACCCTTCCATAGAAACCATTTCTGATGAGGCTTCAGTGAACAGTGGCTGGATCAACCAAGAGCCAAATGCATCTCCATGTTCTGTGTCAGGTATTTGCTGGATCACTTTCAGATACTATTTATCTGCAGCAGATAGTTTTTTAGGCCTGATGCTTCTTTCTTTTGTCCTCCACTTATCCAATTTTCCTTCAACTTTCCAAGATATTAAAAACACACTGCCTAACAACGATATATATACACTCACCGGCCACTTTGTTAAGTACACCTTGCTAGTAAAAGGTTGGACCCCCTTTTGCCTTCAGAACTGCCTTAATTCTTCGTGGTATTCTTTCAACAATCCAAAGAGATTTTGGTCCACATTGACATGATAGCATTACGCATTGCTGCAGATTTGTGGGCTACACATCTATGATGCAAATCTCCTGTTCCACCACATCCCAAAGGTGCTCTATTGGATTGAGATCTGGTGACTGTGGAGGGCATTGGAGTACAGTGAACTCATTTTAATGATCAAGAAACCAGTTTGAGATTATATGAGCTTTGTGACATGGTGCATTATCCTGCTGGAAGTAGCCATCAGAAGATGGGAACACTGTGGTCATGAAGGGATGAAAATATATCAATATATAGTCAAGCCCGAAATTATTCATACCCCTGGCAAATTTTGACTTAAAATTGCTTTTATTCAACCAGCAAGTTTTTTCTTGATAGGAAATGACACAGACATCTCCCAGAAGATAATAAGACTACAAGAGGCATCATATATATGTAAGGCATATATTACATGTATATATATATTTCTCAGCTTTTATTTACATCTGAACAAAAAGTGGCATGTCCAAAATTATACATACCCTTCTCAATAATCAATAGAAAAGCCTTTATTGGATACTACAGCGATCTCGCTTCCTATAATTGCTGACCCGCTTTTTGCATGTCTCCACTGGCATTTTTGTCCATTCATCTTTAGTGATGAGCTCCAACTCTTTCAGGTTGGAGGGTCTCCTATAAACTTGCGTAAAAAGCTAATTTTGCGTAAAAAGGTTAAATCTCTGGAAATTTACTTTCCGTTAACTCTCGTTAACCAACATTTTAACGCGATTGGCTGATTAGCTATTTTTTTTTAACAAGCAATTGAACAGGTGTACCCAATAAAGTTAAAGTGTGAGGCTATATATATATATATATATATATATATATATATATATATATATATATATATATATGATATATACATGTAGCTATAATATATATATATATATATATGTGTGTGTGTAATTTAATTTGATAAGAATATGTCTGATTATTTTCCCGTAAGCTTTAGGCTATGAGGTAACTTAGTTAAATTTCATACATGTATCATTGCTCTAACAACATTTTGGGCGGTTTTCAAGGGTTATAGCACGTTACATTTTCCACCCTTTGAACAAGAAAGGGAACAATGTGGTATGCATTGAAAAAGCCTTGCAAGTAGCTGATTTACAGTTCCCTTTTGGATAGGATGGTGGCACCAAAGTTCAGCAGTAACCTGGACTGCCTCCCTGCAGTGTGGCTTCTTGAGGTAATCACAGCAGCAGCAGCAGCAGCGGTAAAGAGGAGAGGAGCTGGAGGTTGCACCCCGTCACGTGTTGAATAAATCAGATTTTGGAGACGGACGTCCACTGCACGGCCCCCACATCGTTTGGTTTCAGTTAGCGTGCTGCTGCAGTGTGCCTGCGACCAGACAGCCAGGCAGTGGGAGCCGATAAGTTCAGAAGGTCCGCCAGAAGAGGAAAGTTTCACCGCAAGTTTGCTTTTTCACTTTGTCTTGTCGTTTGATAAGAAAGAACTTTCTTTTTCAAAGAAACAATTTGTGTGCTGCAGAGAAAATCTCCCGATTCTCTCTCAGAGTAGACAAGATTTTCCCTGAGATGGATGTAACTCTTCCTTTGTACTTCGTCTTCTTACCGGGGTACTGAGAAGGATCTCTTAAAACTGAAAAACATCGGGAAGGGACAGATGAATGTGAGTATCCATCACAACAAAAGGTATCCTCACCCCACAAGTACCCTTACCTTGCGACGAAGTTGGGTATCAATGCAGTTTTCCATAACCATTGTTCTGGCTGTAGTGGATGCTCTTAGTGGATGGATGTGTTTAGCCTAACACTTTTACTGGCAACTTTTTTATTTTGCAGATCGGTGGCCATCTGCAAGGTTCAGTGTAACTATAGACTTGAATGCAAGGCTTCTCTCTTAACCTTGAAAACCAAAACCTGGAGCAAAGTTGATATTAGGAAACGATTTAAGCAAATGTCATTTAGTCTTTAGTCTTTTTCATGCAATTAACTACCAATGATGTTCTACAACATGATATTTGTTGCGGCTATGCACTGAATATTAGCATATCATACTCCAAAGCCTTCATTTATTTTTTGTTATATTGCAGAATCCTCTTTGAAGAGCAGCCAAAACAAACAAACAAAAAAAATGAACTGCCTGTTTTGTCGCTTCCGATTAAAGCCCCCCTGAGACGGAGACATTCCTCTCGAACCGTTCAGCCTATGGAGTTATTGTTATCCTCCCAGTGCTGATAGAGCCGCTGCGCCTTTTTCTCCAATTTAACACACCAAATGGTTTCCCACATGACGGCAGACCTATTGTGGTAACACACTTGTGCTCACTGACCGTGATTAGGTGTTCCTTTCCCTCAATTAATACATTAATTAAATCTCCACTGGGTTCCATCACATCGCACCTAAGTTGTGAGCGTGATGGTTGCCATGGTGAAGATGCATCATTTAGGGATTTTTTTTTTCTTCAACTTTAGCCACAACACGACTTTAGGCTCCTCCTTTGTTTCTGTCATCAACAGCTGGAACTACCTTAGCAGACTTTTTTAAAAAAAAGAAGTTTATTTTATGGCTTACTTTTGTGTATTTGTACCTGTGTGGTGCTGGTGGTACTTTTTTATTTGGTGACAGTCCATGGTCATGAATTCTTCATTTGTTCCAACTCTGGTCTAAAACTTCATTGTGAGTGTCATTTTCAGAGTCTGGGGTTGATTAGAATTTACATGTCACAGGGAAAAACAAACAAAAACGTTTGGCAATGGAGAATAAAATCAAGATTTGGACAACAACGACTTTTGTTGCAATCCAGGAATTATGTCATAAACTCTTGATGCAGTGCCTGACATAATCATGTGCCTGTTGCTCTTTGTGCTGTCCATATGTTGTTGATGAAGCTGGCATTCCTTATTTGTAAAGAAAGAAAAAAAATAAGAAAGAAAAACACAAGATGTTTATCCCAGAACGACCACACCAAATGCTTGGATTATAACTCATCTCACTGTAGTGTCGTCATAAGCAAAATAAGTCAAGTGTGCATAAATAATGGCCTATGAGGGTGTTGTGCTGGGCTGCCATCTCAGGAGTTCATTTGATCGTTTTTGTGACCTTTGAAATTGATAATCTACACAACCGAAAGCGAGAAACTTGTAAATTCTCAACATTTTTAAATCACAACCAGTGCTGATCTTTTGGGGGATGAAACTGTTCGCACATTTGGTGAACTTTTACCATAGTTGTAGCTGTTGTTACTCCTTGCACTCCTGCTACTGTAACACGATGCACATGTGTTTTTAGTGATGCAACCACTTATGCTGCCAACGCAATGCCAGATGGTGTCATCTTCAAAGATATTAGGTGTATGGTTTTTTTTTTGACCTGGACATCACACACAAACAGCTGGACCAACCCATGCTGCTTATTCCGTGCATGGGAAAGCGATGATTTCTCTTGTCACGGATCCTCAGAACCCAGGGCTAAAGGGTTCACCAGGAAAAAGTAGCCAGTGTTCTTTTTTCAACTTAATGTTTGTTGTGACCAGGATGTGCTAATGTATATGAGGCCTGTGATGGCTTTTCCTGGTCTTTTTTTTTCATGCCCAGGGACTGAAGTTTCAAAGGCTAATGCAAGGCACAGAAACACAGCACTTAGTCTGGCAAACATTCAGAGCATTTTAGTTTGCTTTGTGCGAGGCCTGTCATCCTCATGTCCAGGCAATCTGCAGTTCTGTCTGTGGTTTCCATTATGGCTCCATCGCGCCTTAGGCAGGCTGGCATGGTCTTGAAACCACAGACGTTTTCTTTGAGTTAACTGGAATCATGACATGCTCATTTTACAAAGTCTGTCACTATAGTTGTCTCTTTTAGACTTTTGGCAGTGGAAATGATTTGGTTCTGTTAATTAAGCAGTGCAGCTGCTATATTGCTTTTGATGATCATGTTTTTGATTGATGGAGATAGATATTTAAGCAATGTTTTGTTTTATCTGTGTAGATTAGATATTGTAGTTGAATAGGGGACTACCGGTATATCATTACGACTAACTCAAATAATGTGTATGTTTGTTGCTTAAGATATTAGATTAAGATAACTATTTGTGTTTGTATATTTGGGAACTCTAATATGTATTCTCTGATTAGATTATATAGATTGGCAGTGTACCTTATGGCTCCTTGTCTATTCTTCTTTTAACTATATATTCACTCCACTTTTTAAAGAAGGATATTAATCTTTTTATAGGGGAGTTGGCATTTTTTTTGTAAGGTCTGTAATTATCTAACAACATAGGCAGTGGTTTGTTTTTGTCTGTTACAGGATTTGTGAAACCAAAGACTTTTTGGCTTGATAGTGTAAAGAATAAAGGGACAACATTGGAGAGGAGGAAGACTAACCTTGATACTTTCAGCATTCACTGAAGTCAGTGAATCTAGCAGAGTGCTCAGAATGATTTCCACTGTATTCAAACAGTGGTTTCAGTCAGCCTGTACACCCTGCAAACCTTGGATTTGGTGCGTTGTCTTGGTTTAAAGGATTCAAAAGAGATTAGGTCAGTGCTTAAGTTATTGTAACAATGTCACAAACATACGGTGTGTCAGTTTTAGGATAAATAACCTCAATGAAGCTGTAGAAGATGTGCAAATTAAATGTTTTGGTGTCTTGGTAAAGGGTGCATGGGAGTTAATCCTCCTGTGTTATATCACCATAACTAAACTCATAAACAATCATCAACCACTAGTAGGATGTACTCAGCATGCTCTATGGCAGTGATGTAAGAAAAGCACTTGAATCGAGACCAGAATGGGATTACCTTACTAAATGCAACAGCTTTTAGCCATTATCAGCTTTTCCAAACAGTGCTATTTCCCAGATCTCTGTCCCTTGAGCTCTGTTTATGAAGAGACTATCCCAAGTTTCAGATCTCAAACTCATAGTTCCTGTTTTGGTGGATGACATTGTTTGTGATATGGTTACTCTACTTGTTAGCTTTAAAGAGCCGAAATGGCTCTTGGGATTCACATTGAACCTTTTAAAAGCATATGTTCTACTTAACCTGGTATTGTACAATTAGCTCAGCCAACTGCGTCTGCTTTATTCATCAGGCGGCACTGCTCTGCAGAGGTCCTCCACTGCAGCTCAACAAGAAAGTGCGTTATTTCAGTTGTGGCATTTGGTCAAAGATTTAGGCCTTGAAAAGCTATCTTTTGTGCTTTGGAAAGGGCTTTGTTAAAATTCATCCCCAGTGTTGCCGTAAAGTAAATCAATTCTGAGACTTAAAAGTTCGAGTACTGTCAGTATTTTTAAGCCATAATGGATGTGCTTATATTTTTTGCCAAGAACATCACTCCAAAAACAACCCAGAATATGTTATGCTGAATATCTAGTGCTTCGCCATTTGTGGTCTAGTCATTTACAGTTATAATGGTCTCCCTAAAAGTAGTATGATTCCAAATTGATGTTACAAATTGGCATTTTTCTTGCTTAACTATTGAATAATCTTGCCTCAATAAATATACTAACAGAATTGATTCTTATTTCATATTTCAGAAAAAAGTAGTACTCATAGCTTCCTTAATACTCACTCTATGTTGAATTCAAACCGATTTATGACATTAAAGTTAGCATCTTCCGTGTTGTGGGTTCTGAATCACGGCAGACTGAAATTAGCCCTGGAATCTTGTGTGCATATGGCCAACTTCCAGAGGACCTCAATTACAATGCAGCAGAGCCAGAAAGGGAAAGAGGTAGACTACGTGGAGCCCTTCAATTCTGCTGTAGCCTACTACTCTGTCACTCAAGCACACTGCTTCTACCGTGGCTAAGACAGATCACCACACTACATTCAGGGACACATGGGAGGCATTTAGTGAGTGCACACACACAGACACATGCTCTCACACACATAGATGTTTTGTGAATGTTTCCATGTAGGTGCCAGTTAAGCCACTGGGGGGAGCTTAGAGGAGCTTTCTTGGGAAGCTCAGTTCTTCAAATTTTAATACAGTGCGCTGTGCTTCTACTTATATTTCCTCAAAATTAAAGCTAGATTTACTTTGCAAACATGTCAAGTATTTTTGAATGACACAAATTTAGACAGAACCACACACAGTTGGAAGCTGGTCTCTTTATTTAGTGAAAATGACACAATAATTTCATGTGTGCCAGACTTTTAGTGGTTTTGGATTATTCTGCAGATGGTGACGGTCTTGTTGAACAGTTTCCACACTGCTCCATCATGACTCTCACTCTCAGTTACAGAATGTGTGTAGTGGTGTGGGTCTCATGCCAAAACGTGCTTGCTATTTATGCAAGGCATTCTATACTTTCAAATATTAGTATTTTATGTTTGATTTTCCCTTTGATCCAACACACAAACCATTCATTTTCAAAATATTGCTAGATATGTTAGCTTAGTGAAAGTCAGATATTTTAATTGTTCTCAGAGGAGTGATTTAAAACTGCCTGCTCCATGAGAGCTAAATGTGTTGGTAATATTGAATCCAAGACCTAACCTCCTAGTCTCACGAGAGAGTGTTGCTATAGTTAATGTGTTATAGTACATGTGTATCCATGTAAAAGTGACTCTCACACCTTTTTAATTAGAGCTCGATAGCAACAGTCACAGACTCTCTGTCTGAGGTGGTATGCTGTGGCCTGGGGTTTTGATGTTTCTTTAGCAAAGGAGAGCTTTCTGGTACAAAGACGAACAAGGTGTTGACTTATTAGCTGAACTAAGACATGTTGGAAAATATTATAAGCTGGGTCTATTGTAAGTGGTGTGGTAAGGAACTGAGCCAATAAAACATAAGGGAAGGTGTTTAAGACATATATCTATTTTTCTTAAACTGAGTTACTATAAAAACATTACATAAATATTTTCTCAATTCCTGCTGTTGTAAGGTTTTGATATTACTCAGGTTTTCCTCTTTGTGTGTCTCCAGGTTTAAAACGAAGGAGCAAAAATGAAGACAGCTGCCAAGGGTTTTGGAAAGTCTAGAATGGATCCTTTGCACCGTGAGTGTTGTGGGAGCAAAAGGATACTGCTAATGTATGTGGTCTTGGAGCTCATAACAGTCCATTCACCTCTGGTCTTTGCGACCCTTGAGCTACAGCTGGATGAGGAGCAACCAGCTGGCACTATTGTAGGTGACATCAGTGCTGGGCTTCCTCCTGGAGTCACAGCCTCCCTATACTTCATTTCAGACCACGAGGGTACAGGAGTGGGCAGTGATTTGGACATAGATGAAAGTACAGGCATAATTAAAACCGCCAAAATTTTGGACAGAGAGTTGAGGGATAGATATAACTTCATTGCTGTCACCATGACAGGCGTGACAGTTGAAGTGACCATCAACGTGAATGATATAAATGACCATGCCCCGAAGTTCCCCAGAAAGAGGGCCACATTTAAAATCCCTGAGCAGACAGCAATCGGCACTAGGTTTCCTCTAGAGCCAGCTGTTGATAATGATAAAGGCCATCTTACAACACAGGGTTACCTTATCAAGGATGGAAATGTTGGCCAGGCATTCACCTTGGAGACTAGACGGGGAAGTAATGAGGTTCTCTTTCTGGACTTGGTGGTCAATACCATTCTAGATCGAGAGAAAAGATCCATCTATACCTTATCTTTGGAGGCATTTGATGGTGGTTCCCCTAAAAGAACTGATCAGATGACATTAGATATTATTGTGCAAGACATTAATGACAACGCTCCTGTTTTTAACCAGAGCCGCTACCATGCTATAATATCTGAGAACCTCCAACCAGGAAGCAACATCCTGCAGGTGTTTGCCACAGATGCTGATGAGGGAGACAATGGGATGGTGCTATATGAAATCAATAGGAGACAAAGTGACCCAAACCAATACTTTGTCATAGACACTCGCTCTGGAATCATCACTTTGAACAAGCCACTGGACTTTGAGATGAGGAGAGTCCACGAGCTGGTGGTCCAAGCGCAAGACAATGCAACCCAGCCAGAAGTGACCAATGCCTTTGTCACCATCCATGTCAGAGATTATAATGACAACCAGCCAACGATGACGATCATCTTTCTGAGTGAGGATGGATCTCCCAGGATCTCAGAAGGGGCACAGCCAGGTCAGTATGTAGCCCGGATCTCAGTCACTGACCCAGACTACGGAGAGTATGCCAACGTGAATGTGTCACTAGAAGGAGGGGATGGAAAGTTTGCCTTGACCACTAAAGATAGCATCATCTACCTCGTTTGTGTGGATCAGATTCTGGACCGGGAGGAGAGAGATTCCTACGAGCTGAGGGTAATGGCGACAGACTCAGGCACGCCTCCCCTCAGGGCTGAGTCCTCCTTTATAATCCAAGTGACTGACATCAATGACAACCCCCCTCTATTTGATCAGCCTGTTTACAGACAGGTCATCCCTGAAGTGGTTTTTCCAGGTAGCTTTGTGTTGCAAGTAACTGCTCGAGATAAAGACCATGGGCCCAATGGAGACATTAGCTACAGCATCCTACAAGACCAAAGTTCTTACTACAGCTGGTTCAGTATAGATTCCATTACTGGCATCATCACCACCTTATCCCAGCTGGATTATGAAAAGAACCCTGGTCCCGCTATAACTGTCGTGGCTACAGATGGAGGGAAACCACCCCTTTCTTCCACCGCAGTGGTAAACATTATACTCCAGGATATTAATGACAATGAGCCTGTTTTTGCAAGAAACTTCTACAATGTGTCCATTAAGGAGAACACAGCTCCAGGGACCTGCATTCTGGAGGTAGGTCATTTTGTTGGAGTTTTATCTAATCAAAAGTTTTTGGATTGATTGACTGATTTAGGCAACACTTCAGCACTAAAATGCTTTGCTCATATAGGATTCTGCAATCTCTGAGGCTGTTTTGAAGAGAATAATAAATATAAATAATTGATTGCATGTTAGATTTCTTTTTCCTAGATTGTTTAAGTCATTTTGTTCCTCTGAGAGAAATGATTATTTAATGGAGAAGCTGTTATTGCATGGTGGTAGTGAGGATTTACCTAATATTTTAGGTCACGAGGATCTCTGCTTTGGCTGTCCTCTTCTTCACCTCTCGAAATGTTTCCAGGGTAACACATGCAGTCTAAAGTGCTTCATCAGCCCAGGCACAAAAGGGTTTTTTGACAGGTTCACAGGCAGAGAAAAATTCAGGGCTTTATCTTAAGAAATATATGTCACTCCACTCTTAAAAGGCACCTTAAGTAAGATTGTTGAGAGCGAGAAATGTGATCACAGGTGACAAGAGGAATTAAAGTTCAGCCAAGTACAGTTACAGCACTCTACTGCAGTCTTGTTTCTTTGATTTTCTCAAGTTGTCTTTGACTCATCAAAACAACTTCTGACATCTCATCAAAAAGCAAGTAATTACAGAGGGGAAAGAAGCTCATCAGGTGTTAAAGTCATTTGAATAATTCCCATCAGCATGGTTGTGTTTCTTTTTAAAAGTGAAGAGGTCCATATAAAATCTATTTTACCACTGTCTTCAGAGGAATTGAATGGATCAAGGAGTTGGATACCCTGTTCAGTCCACGTAGAGGGCCGAACAGATGATATCTTGGCCCAGGGTAGGCTGTTGGCAAGTGTAGGGTGAATGAGAATGCAGGCCTCACTGCAACACCTGGCTTGAAGGTACAAATACGAGCTGGGACGGGTGTACGAGGTCCACAAGAACACAAGACTACAAGAATGATGTGAAATCTGAGAGTGTTCTGAAACTGATTATGACAGTTGGAAAGTGAGCCAAATAATTATTAAGATATGTATGTTTTGGAGAGCTGTGATACTCTGTGATAACTGTGTCCAAGACACAGAGTTCTTAGAATATGACAGTTTTAATCAGTGGCATGTTTGGGTTCCACTATGAAGTAGCTGTTAAAAGCCACTGCTCTCTGGCTTCCCTTCGGCCTGGCTGGATGCTGCAGACGTGTGTTTGGCGGACCATGTGAGAACAGACTGCTCTTACTCAGGGTGCCAGCTCCACATCCAAACATCACAGCAAGACATCTGATGTCTGTCTTTTTTCTCTGAAGATAAAATTCACTGTGTCCCCATTTCAAGACACGGCGCTGTCCAAAAAACATTACAATATGGGTATTGTGTTTATTAATACAGAAGTTTGAAGTTTCACCATTTGTTTTGCTCTGTGGGTCACCCGCACAGCAGTTCATGATTATTCTAATGAAGCCTGGCTCCACAGTTCTGCGCCTGTGATATTTTGTCACTTACTGCTTGACATCAGTTGGTTTTGAGATGACTTTATAATTAGATGTGTGGGGGCCTGGTGGAAAACTAAAAATAAGGACTTAAGCCAATTAACAGCAATCAATCTCGTAATTCAATATGTAAGATGTGCTTCAAAGAAAATAGGTCATCCTTGAGAGGGGAAATCAAATACGACACGAAAAACATTTCATAAACAATAGGCTTCATATTGAAGTGTTTTTCTTGAGGCATTATTAATTTGATTCTACATTATTAGTTATCAAACTGGGTTTGTTAAGTTTTCTTGAACCATGAACCAAACTGCTGTAGCGATTTTGTTAATGTTTGGCTACAGCAATTTGTGCACAATTCTTTTTTTTTGGCAAATTCTGTTTTCATGCCTACTATACTGTATATATCACTTTAACACAAAAATGCAAAAAAAATACATACATTGTATGTTAGGCTAGTGTACGTTTAACCATGATCTGTAAATGTGAAAGCCCTCTCAGAATTACAATAGGAAAGTAAGAAGATGAAAAGAGTTTTTCCTTCACGGTCATTTCATGAGGTTTGTTAAGCATAGGGGCTTTTAAATCCTGAAATGGGAGGGGGAAAAAACTAATACAAGATGTCGTGAGGGATAATGAGGCACATGAGCCAGCTTTGATATATCCAAATGGAGTAAAGTAAAGCATGGTTGTCTTGGCTTTGAGAGTTAGCCATTTATTCTACTAGTTGTTATTTTACTTATGAAGTAATGAAGTTTTTTAGTTGCTTATGTCAGAATCACGCACTTGGGAATAATTTACACATCTCGTTGTGGTTTTGGGTTAATATGTAGGGTCTCTGCTAAGAATTGTTCCTCTGTCTACTTTGGGGGTTGTTCTGGCTCCAGTAGAAAGGCGAGAGGGGGTCTCTTGGCAGCTGTGGGGGAAATGAAGCCTGACAAGCACTTGCAGGAGTGGCGGAGGTGACATGAGCAGGGGGCTTCCTTTTCTGTCCGTTGGCCTAGAGCTCTCCAAAATTTTATCTGATCTCACTTCATTTTTCATTAGCGAGGTGTGAGGATAGGCCAGATTTTGTTTTTAAACCCACCCCCATGATGTGCATTATAGAATGGACTGCTTGTCATTGCTGCAGCTCCCAACATAAGGCAATCACTGATTGCTGCAGTTAAAGGTTTTTCCTTGTTTAAGCTGGAACTCAACTGCTGCCTAAAGTTCCTCTTTTGATGTCTCGACTTTTCTCAAAACGTTACTTTACCTCAAAAGTGGGATTGTCATTATTTTGTCAGATTGTTGTATTTTGACTATGATTTCTGGTGTGCAGCAAAGCTATGATCCTACTAGTTTTTAGTCGAGATGAGCACAGACGCAAAGTCTCTTTCTGTGCTCACAAAGCAACACCCGAACATATTCATTATTTCACTCTGAATTCTTTAAGGCAGACTAGTTGAAAGAGGTACCTCAGTGAAGTGGCACTCTGAATCCCTTCCTCACTCCTGCCAACATAAAAGCAGTCAGTCTGTTGAGTAAAAAGACTACTCATAATTGCCCTGGAGAGAAAGTACAAGTGATTGAAAGAATGTGTTCCTTTCACACCAGTAGTTTTTGCAGCCTTTTTGTTCTATAGTGACCACCCACTGGTAACCACCAGGCAGGTGCTTATACCGATTCCAGTACTTTAAAACCATGTTTTAAGTACTGGAACCTCTTAAAAAAAAAGAGGCTTATTCTAATTTAATATTATTCACAGTGCTTGGTGCAGTGGTCGAGATTTAGGTATGCACTGTTTAATTGCAAAAGTAACCTTTCTCCAGGCTTCCTCCATGGTCTTTAAAAATTCTGCACCGCTGAATTACTCTTTCATTTTTAACAGTCTCTTCCTTTTTACCTTTATGTGTGCCCCCCTCAGAGTGTATCTTTTATACAATACAACTGAAGTAGAATTGTATAACTTCTATGATAAAAAAGAAAGAAAAGGAATTAAGTTGCTAAATGAATATGGCCTTTGGGATTTGAAACAAAACTTTGTTTTTATTTTTTGGTTCTGTTGTTTATTAAAACAAATCATCTTTTATGTATTTTAGTTTTAGAGCACAACTCCACAAAGAGCTTTTCTTTTCTAACTCCTAAGTGACAATTCCTTTTCTCCCCTGGGCTGTTCACGACAGTCCATAAAAAAGGCTCATTATAACTTTCACTCTAACTAAAGTTCCGCAAAACATCCATGTGAAATGCAATCATTTGGCGAATAAAAGGGAAACCTGACTGTTCTATCTCAAATAAAGCTTTTCCAAAAAAAGACTCCAGCTTTTTGAAAATGAGAGGAGACTAATTATGGAGATCAGGGAAATTGCTAATTTTAGTCAGGTATTTTGGTTCACAAACCATGTAATCAATTCTCACCAGATATTTTTCTGTGGATCGTGTATGTCAAAAGAAATGTTCACGTGTCTGTTTTAATACCAGACAGCTCTGTCTCACTGTGAGACTGGTTTAGCTTGAGGCAAGCTGACTCTGCATTTGGTCTTTCTGCTGTTTTTTTTTTGTACTCCTCCCAACAACCAAGCTTCACTGTGGCTCTGCGGTATAACACTATTTTCAGGGAATGGTAAAATTGCAGGAAACTGGATGTGCTACTTAACGTGTTCGTGAATGTAATACTTCCTTGAACACTTACTTCTGAGCATAGCAGGGGCAATGAAGTGAACATAAACACTGATGTACATCTGGATAGAATGTGGGTGTTCCGGTCACTATGCTTGAGACAGATGAGCGCATTTTATTGTGCTCAGACATCCATTAGCAAAAATACTGATTTTTTTCTACTGCGCCAACAACACAGGGAGAGGAGAAGGCTGTGGTGAAAATTTTAATGTCAAATGGTTGAATATAGAAGCTGGGAGGAAATACCGTTCATTTTTGTGAAACCAAAGATGTGATTGTTTTACCACCAAACTGTTAAACTAAATGATAGAAATGCTGCATTTTTATACTAAAATTGGAATTACAAGAATTATAAGGGTGTATCTCTTCTTCTTCATAATTGATTACACTTCTCATACTATTATAGTTAAACATTTTAACCATTCAAAAACTGAGTAAAATATGCCTCCTATAATCTACTTGTTCCACGTGTTCTTCTTAATATTTTGAAAGTTATTGCTGTGTCATGCAGGTCTAACCACCAGCCAGGGATTTTGTGCAAAACATGTTGTCGAAACGTGTTTATTGTTGTACTCATCAGTGGTCGAGCAAACAGTTCAGCGCTGAGATGCAGGGCTGCCTGTAAAGCAAAAGTTGTAAAGGATAAAAGTCAGCTGGAGGGGTTTCCTGCCCACATCTGGCAAGGAAGGTGGATGGGTTTATGTGTATCTCTCAAGGGGCACAAAATTTCATCAGTACAGTCTGTCGCCCAGGCTGTCTGCTGCAGGTGAGGTAGGCCTCCTCGTACGCTGTCCAAGTTTCTGTAAAAACAGTGTGAATGTAGTGAAAGGCCAGAAAAAGAAAGAAAACACCGGCAGGAGTGACAAAGCTTCCACTCAACAGCTGTATCCAGCTGTTGATCCCTTATTTAACATGTATCCTCTGACACTGAAGTGTCCTGTCTCGTAGTCTGTTTGTCTTTCTTTGCTCTCTCAGCTTGACCAGACTTCATATCTCTTCTCGCTTCCTTTTCCCACATTGCTTCGTCCCCTCTGTGATCTTGTTACACCTCTTTACTTCCGCTGTACTTTCCCTGTAGTGTGGTGACATGTGGATCGGGGCAGGTGATAGCAGCGCATCTGCTCGCCTGGGGATGCTCAGTCCTCCCTTAAGTGACCTAAGCAGACTGCCTTGTGGATTTCTCTAATCAGGCCCAGGCTTATCTAGCTAAACGATGCATGAAAGAGGGGGTGTACATTGCTAGCAAAGTGAAGTCAGACTGCAGGTGCATTTGTCTTCACAGTCGAATTGTCACAGCGTTGTATTCAAGCACAAGTGGAGCTTCTTTGTTTGACCTTTGTAAATAGGCAATAGTTCGCTTTGCTTTCTCCGTTGAGACAAATTAATGGGCAGGGGGCTAGACCTTGAAACTGGCTGTGGTGACGGCTGCCAGGCCGTCTGTTCGCACCTCCCTGGTACCCCTGCACATGTGCAAGGCTGTTGGCACTAGTAAACAAGTTGGGCATCAGGAAGCATCATCTGCTCATGATATTCTCTCTGTTCCAAAGCAAATCTGTGCTAAATCATCCATCCAGGCCCCTGCTGTCCACCAAAAACCACCAGACTGGAAAGCAGATGCTGACTGACAGCTTGCCAGGTAACAAAAATCAGTAACCAGGAAACTAGATCCCAAACAAAAAGCAGCAAATCACTTTGAGTGTGATGATGATGGACACATACTGTAATGGTACATAGTTGATGCCAGCATGCTAAATTTTACATTCATGACCAAAGTGCCTCTTCCCAAGATCATGCATATATTTACGCAGCCTGAAAATATCTTAACCACTGAGCAAATGTCTTTATATTCAGAACTTGACTGTTAAAAAGAATGCATGGCTGTTGACTTCCAGCAACCTCAGCCCTCATTTCTGCTGCACTGACTGCCAGTTGAAATAACGATTGAGAACAAACTCATTGAGGGGGTGTTGCACTGAATTACAGGGTATGTGTCTTCTTTCAAACAGAGCAGTTCTGGTTTAAAACAACACTAAATAGGTTGTGAAGATAGCTGAAAATTTGAATTAGTCAATACTACATTTCCCCAAGTGAAAAAGAGAAGGTAAAAAGTACCAATTCATGAGGCAGTAGGATAGGAAAAAAATACATTCTAGCTATCTGTGGTCAAGAAAATATGGGACCAAATATTTTATTAGTGCAGATGTTTAACACTAATGACATTGTGAAAGCTCTCAGTTCCAAGGTGGACTAAAACAGTGATTATAGGTGTATATTGAATCACAGTTCCTGTTTTTTCAGTTCTTCCTAAACTGCCCATGTACTGTAAACCCCCCCTACTTTGATTATTTTTCTCAGAAAATTTAGTTTTTGGATTTAAATCCTTGTTTGGCACTTTTGACTACATTTCATTGAGCCACAGTTATTGTAAAGAGGCACCTCTTAAAAGCATTTGATGTTTTTAAAACATCTTTTAAAATGAAAACACTTCATGAAATAGCTGTGATGGACTGGCGGCCTGTCCAGGGTGTACCCTGCCTCTCGCCCATTGAATGCTGGATGGATGGATGGATGGATGGATGCATGAAATAGCCCGCTGAATAGAAGGGATGCTGAAAACGTATCAAAAGCAAACATTTTCTCATCCTTGCACCTGGCCCAGTTCCACCATGCAAGTAGTTGTTCCAAGCCTTGTGAAACAGAGCACGAGGTAGAGAATTATATTCCTCACAGAGAAAGAGGTCTGTGGGAAGAGACACTCCACTTTTACATTGTGGTCTACCAACGTTGTCTGTCTTGGCTCCAGACATAAAGGGATACAGTTCTACTTTAACCAGACGCTCAACCTGTGTGCAGTGATGCTCTATGGTGGTCCACCCTCACACCACTGTTGGCATATGTTGAAATCTTCACCTCATCTGGAAGAAATAGTGTTTTAAGAGAGGATCTGTGCTGTGCCTTTTTTCTTCTACGGTAATACAACAAACCTGTAGATTTGTTGTGATAAGAAGTGATTTCCTCTTGGTGCAAGGAGGTGATTTAAAGACTTAGCAGAACTAATTACACAGGGTTTTGTTCCTCATCAATAAAGCTAATTTGCTCCGGTGCTGCAGAATTTATGTTGGGAGTAGTGAGCTGCTTCTTTTAGCCATTGAGTTGAAAGGCCAAATCTTTGTTTAGATTGTTGTGTATGGACTGGGGCTTTGGGAGGTCTGGAGGGAGAATGTGGAGCGGTGGGACAGTAATTAAGCAGAGCTGGTATGTAGGACTCAGATTTGTTATGTTGTATCACAGCAGGCGAACAAAAAGCCAGGGACGAGAATGTATGTGCTTGTCATGATGTTAAGGTTTTGGGTGGGAGAAATTCTCTAATCAGTGCACTTCATTCCTCCCAGGCAGCATTGCCAATGTTTTATGTGGCATTCAAACAGACTCAGGAGCAGGGTATTGATGAGGCGTACTAAATTATGAACATCATTGCTCTGCACCACCTTTCCGCTACGGCATAGGTTGAAGGCTAAATACACAGCCAGTCATCTCCAGCAGAAGCTGCGGTCACCCTGACTGTGATGCAGCACCTCAAAATGAGACCTGACATTTTTGTGTTTAACTGTAATTGGCTTAAGCACACTAGCAGAGGCTTTCTTCCAGGCTTTCAAGCAAATCTGATCACCCTCAGATGGTGCATGACAAGAGAGTTAAGAAGTGCTCAGAAAAAATGTGTATCGTCTGTAGCGCCTCAATATTCAAATCAATGTAGACATGAATCAGGTAGCCAGCACAATGGGGAAACAAGTTGTTGATGATTTCAGTCAGTACATCATTGCCGTGGCTGAGGGCATCCAGACATTTGGTTTGAGAAGCTGTCTCCTCTTAAACCTACATTATACATGATGTGTTTCATCAGATCCTGTTTCAACTACAAAAGCCTCAAATCCCAGTATGAGATTTCTGTTATGTTACACAGAATATTGTTTTGTCTCCTCTTTGAACTTTGTGTATATGTATCCTTCTGCTCTTCCTTGGTGTTTTTATCACCTGTTCTATCAGCTCCACTCTGATAGCAACACTGCACCTTATTTTTGGCTTGAGCACAACATTTTATTTCATGTAGAGAGCATTGATACTCAAATGTAATCTCGCTAAATAAGACTGTTGGAGACGTGAAATATCTTGTTTTGCAAACCTGCACTGATCTTTGGTTTAATTTAATTAAATTCAGTTTTATTTATATAACCGCCAAATTACAACAAATGTCATATCAAGGCACTTCAAAGACACAATCCAATCCAATTCAAGCCAATCCAATTCATTGTAATACAATCATATTCTGAATTAGTCCAATTCATACATACAAAGCCAATTTTAAAAAAGTAGCCCAGCTAAGGAAACCAATAGATTGCACCAAAACTTCGATCCAATTCTCCTTCCTGAGTGTGTGAGGCGACATTGGAAAGAAAAAACTCCATTTTGATAGGAAGAAACCTCAATCTTAGCCAGAACCAGGAACGGCAGCCATCTGCCTGTTATATTTACATAGAAACAAAACAAAACGGAGTGAGGAAAGTTTTATCATGGGAGGCCCCCCAGAAATCTAGACCTATAGCAGCATAACTATGGGATGTTTCAGGGTCACCTGAGCCATCCCTAACTATAAACTTTGTCAAAAAGGAAAGTTTTAAGCCTAATCTTAAAGGTAGAGAGGGTGTCTGCTTCCTGAAGCCAAACTGGCAGCTGGTTCCACAGAGAGGGGCCTGATAACTGAAGGCTCTGCCTCCCATTCTGCTTTCAGAGACTCTGGGAACCACAAGTAAACCTGCAGTCTGAGAGCAAAGTGCTCCGTTTGGAAAATATTGCACTACGAAATCTTTAAGGTATGATGGAGCTTGGTCATTAATAGCTTTATATGTGAGGAGAAGATTTTTAGATTCTATTCTGAATTCAACAGGGAGCCAATGAAGAGAAGCTAAAACTGGAGAAAAATGATCTCTTCTGTTAGTTCTCATCAGAACTTTGTGACACAGCCCAATAATAAAAGAGGAAGTAGTCCAGTCTTGAAGTAACAAATGCATGGACCAGTTTTTCTGCACTCTGAGACAGGATGTCCCTAATTTTGGCAATATTACGAAGGTAAAATAAGGCAGTCGTGGACACCTGTTTTATATGTGTCAAAGGATAGATTCTCTTAAAAAAAAAAAACAAAGTTACTCACTGTAGTACTAGAAGCCAAGTAAATACCATCTAGAGTAAGTATAGAACTAGACAGTTTCTCCCTGAAGTCTCGGGTCCAAAGGCAACAACTTTGGTTATGTTTGAATTTAGAAGCAGACAGTTCTGAGTCATCCAGGGCTTTATGTCTTTAAGACATGCTTGTAGTCTGACCAACCTTTTGGTATAATCTGGTTTCATAGATAGGTACAGCTGAGTATCATCAGCAAAGGGGTGGAATATTACCTATAATACCTACCTAATAATGGTAGGAATGATTCCATAAATCTTCTCTCTCAAAGAAAAAAAATGTATTGGTGAACAAGCTCATGAAATCATCATTACTGAGAGTTAAAGGAAAACATGGCATTGATGCCGGTAAGGCAAGCGATGAAATAACTCTGGACTGAGTTGTTCATTACAGTCTCTTGTTTCATTTGTGGCTTTCCAGTACAACCCCAGTGTTTTCCTACTGGTTACCAAGCAAGTTTTCTCAAGTGCGCTTCGTTAAAAAGAGAATTGGAGTGTATAGTTTAAATTACATTTTCATTGGCATTTTCACGGTCCAACAGGAAAGCAGCTATCAAACTCTCAGTTACGAGATTGTTGCTCTAAGGTTGTGATAATTGTAGTCTCCTGACATCAGTCAGCAATGCATGGAACAATTATAACAAAAGCTTTCATTTAAACACTCTTTTCAACCCATTAGGAGCCATTCAATATGTTTGAATATCACATCAGAAAGGTTTAAAGTCTGCTGTAATGGCCATTAGATGTATGATCTCCAAAGTAAACAGAATCTTTCATCAGACATTTCAGAGCCTCATACTTATTGTACTGCAGATTATGTATTACCCTCGTACAGAAATCTGCCTTTCATGGTCATTTAAATCATAAAAAGAGCAAAAAAAAGGTAAAGCCACAGTATGTGCAGGAATTTTAACATTGTTGTCAGTGCATAGCTAAACTTCAGTACTGTTAGCTGTGAGTGTTCACTCATCAATGTGCCTAAAGTGTCTAGCCTAAAATATCTGTAACTATATCCTTATACGAGCACCAAACTCATCAATCAGCTGTACTATTAAGCATTTTCGAGTGTTTCCGGATGAGTTCTAAAAGTTTAATGCTTTGAGAGAGACATTTTTGTGAGCAATTGTTTACTAAGTATCATGACTGTGGACAGGAAAAATGGGAAGATAACTAGTCTTCTCTGGCTTTAAATCTAAGCCAGTTTCAATCATCGCTCTTCCTCTGTCATTGTTCCACTGCGATTCTCTTCACTGTTACACCAACTTTCTTTTTATTTATGAGCCTTCCCCCTCCCTTCCTCCCTTCCAATTTCTTATTACATATTTTTTTTACCTCGAACACAGTGTTTCTTCAGTCTAATTAAATTGACTTTTGCATCCTATTTTGAATGAACTGCAGGGAAATCTGCTAATGTAATGCTCCTACCTAGGCAAGAGGCTGTGTTTTGCAAAAGTACAGATAGTAAAGCTGTTAGCTTTGTTGTACTCAGCTTACGTATTTATGAAAGAGTAGCTTTATTTGGGAAACTCCTCTGAGCTCCCCTTCCCCTATTGCAGCTCTGTAAATGACTTGTAAACAGGCTGTTTAAGTGTGAAGTCACCCTGTGCCCTGCTTCCGCTCTTTATTCATCACACTGACACCCATACACATGGAAGTATGGTGAATGTTTTCGCTGAAGAGCTGGGGGAAGGGCTCCACTGCTGCTTTGGGACTGGGCCAAGCTCTGACACACTCTGCTTTTTTTGTTGTAGGAGCGAAGTCTCTTAAGAAAAAGACACTTTTTAAGTCAGACCAGTTTAAAATGAAGTTTGTTATTAATTGCTGATGATTTAAAGTTTCCGACTCACATACTATTTTGATAAAGACATTTCAAAGCTGCCCATTTAAGTTTAGCCCTTTTGAAATTTACCCTTGGATCCACCACTATCTGTTATGCATCAAGTTTGAGTTCTGACAATCTTTAATTGGGCAACATCGTAAAAAAGAAAGAAGTCGTGAAGATGCTGGCGTTTAAAAAAATAGCACAAATGCAAAGGCAAGTGGAAATGATTGAAAAATGAGTAGAACACGGAAGGAAGAAGAGTGAGAAAGAACGCAGATGCTGAGAGGGAAAAAGAGGCCATTTACCTCATGCAGTGTGAGTGCAAAAGTGGCGTGTATATAAAGCGCTAGTGGTGCTTTGTTACCATGGCAATATTGGGAAACAAGGGAGTGCAGAGAGTAGCCTAAACAAGAACCTCATCGATTCCATGGGCAAATCATCATGCCAAAGTGAGGGGTTCTCTGTTGTAATTGCAGTGGAGTATTTATGTGCTTGGTTCGTCCCCAAATGAATTGAGGAGAGGTGAACTTATGAAACCTGGAAAGTTCCGATTGCGCAAACACAGTTCTTTAACTTTCAATTATTTTTCAAAGGTAGTGGCCTCTTTAGAGTTCAGCTGTCCTTTTTTTCTAGAGTTCATCCGTGTTTCTTTTTTTGACGTTCTTGCTGTCTCAGCTATCACATGACATTATCAACACATCCTAGAGGTCCAGACAACATGTAGCTGAGTCTGCGATGTTTGTTTGGGGATAGAAACATCATGATCCCTTGGCTGGAGAGATTACATTTATCCTGGTGTATAAACACAAAGTATAAACTGAGCTATCAGATGATTGTATATTGTATATCAACTGAGGTTTTCATTTTGAGGGGATATCATGAGAGTGGCAGAGAACTGAATATGTTTATTCAGCATGTTACCCCTATAAGACCCTCACTCTCACATGTTGTCGGTTACAAAAAACCCCAGCTTGGCTAGGACATCTTTGTCCCTGCTTTTCGTCTCACTCCAGAGCCTTTCATTTACCCTGTTCTTCCCAGCTCTCCTGGGTTCTGATAATAGATGGAGGTGGCCTTAATGAAGTGCCAGCTTGATTAGATTCAATTTGCCCTGTTTTTCCTCTTGGAAGGGAAGAGCTATCAGTTTCAAAAACACTTCCCATCAGAGACAGACTTATCCCACACCTACCGCGCGCTCTCATGTTGCCAGAAGCTGCCTGACTGTTGCTATCGTTTAGCCTTTATCTTGTACAGTTTAGCCATGTGACGAAACAAACACAAATGTTCTATCTCAGATTGGACAAAGCCTACATGGGCAACAGTGTTATCAAGGGGAGCTGCCAAAACAGGAAGTTTTTGCCAGAAATCGAAATTTCAGTGAAAATTCTTTAAACTTTAATCTATTCAGTCTTGCTTTTAGTGTTGGCAGTTTGACTCCTCCTGACAGGAACTCTCTCCATGGCAGGAAATTGAAACTTTGCAGGCAAATGTTTTTTTTCCATCCAGTAGCTGAAGCACCTAAGCTTTTGAACTGAAATTGCAATTAAATGTTTTCTGTGATGCTTTTTCACATTGGAAATTACAAACAAAAGTTGTGTTTTTACGGGAATGAGAGAGACAAATTGCAACGCTGACAAATTGTGTCAGTGTGTTCTGTTCCTGGTTTGTGAAGGTGGAACAAAGCTGCAGGATTTGGCCAGGGCCTGTGCAGTAGGAGAAGGGTGCATCAAGATGAGGCCAAAGCACACAAGCTGAAAAGACTTTTGGCTTGGATATACAGGAGAAAAAAAAAGCTTCAGTCACAGCAGATCTATTCAGAAGTACCATAGAGAGCTTAAAGCAATCTGCGACTTAAATGACCTAATTTTTGTGTGTGTGCGTGTGATTGAGTTAGGGTAATGAAATTGGCCTAATAATGATATTATACGGTAGGACAAATACTTAAAAATTGGATTTGACTGAGGAAAATGTATTATATAGTTACTCCACATTTTAACAATGCAAAGACAGAGCCACAGTCTAAAATTCTTTGTGACATCTGGAGATGCCGTTGAGATGTATTTATAATTAATCACCCTGAGGCTAAAAAGGAAAATCAGTGAAGAAAGTAATGCCTCTATAGAAGTTAAAAAAAGGGTAACACTTACATTTTAAACATTTAACCCAGTAGAATCAATGGAAAATCAGTAAATGTTATCATTAGCTCTTATATCTTGAACCAGATTTTGATGATGATCTCTTTTAGGTCAGAGGACATGATTATTGAAATACGTAAATGAGAAAATAAGTATTTGGAACATATTCCCAGGGGACATTTTAACTATCTTTATAACTAGTTTCTGATTTTGAGATCTAAACCATTATCACCGCTTAGTTGTTTATTATTCTCCTGAGAGTTGCCTTGAGCTTGGTTGGCATGACCACATCAAAGTGGAAGTGGTTAGGTATTTTCCTTGAAGTGAATTAATCTGTCAAGGACAACTAATTAACAATATTGTGCCACTGAAATTTTACTTGGGTAGACATTCTACAAATATGTTTTCCTATATTAGAATACATTTTCCTTTTTGATGCATCCCTTCTGTACTGTACTATAATTTATATTGTATGAGTTAGAAATCGACTTCTTTTAATTGTGGAATCCACTACAGAAAACATATTAGGCAAAGAGTGATTTTTAAAAGCCAAATGAAAAATACAGTTTAAATTCCATACTGATGATAATGGAAAAACAATTGATTTGGGCCAAATGAAACAAAATGTCAACTTGTTAGGAGTTTTGTAAATATTACTGTGAACTCAAGTAAATATTTCATGCCAATACAATAGTCTCATATTTTGTGAGGGGAAGTTTTTCTTTCATGAGCTCTAAAGCGTAAACAACTAACTTTTATGACACCTTGTTTACTGGTGCAGTTCTTAGTTGTTTGCCTTCGTTGACGTTCATTACTGGTGTAATAATCATTGATGCAATCCCAGGGGTAATTGTTCTTCTGCTAACGGAGGTGAGTGAGGGATTTGGTGTTATCTTCCAGAGGCTTGGGTGGTATAGTGAAAGGGATTAATGCTGTGACGTCGGAGTGCTCTGACTGGAAAGAGCATCTTGATACACTCACATAACTGTGTTCACACTGGACTGTATGCTAGTTTCCAATCTCTGCTTAAGCCTGGGAACCTCAGATGTGGGTATTGAAGGAAACCAGTGGAAAGGAACACCGTGGCAGTGGAGGGATCTGTGTATGACAGAGAGGAAACTGCTCGCTCATACAGCACCAAACTAATTCTCAGCTTTTGAATCTTTTCCGAGCTCACCAAAGAAGACTTTACTATGTAACATTTTACCTTTATTTGCTGTTGTTTTCTAGCTCCTTCGTTATACAAAAACAAGGAAAAGGGAGGAAACCGTTTTTCTAAAGCTCAGTGTCAAACTAGATTGATGGATCAACCATTTCCCCAGATTCATGCTATTCTGTAAATAAAATTATTCAAATTAATTCAATTCAGCCAAGACAACTGACAGCGTACTTTGTGTAAAGCCTTTGTTTTAGGCACAGAGCTCATTTAGCTTTGATTGTTGGGCAAGTGGTGGGTGATGCTGAGAGGAAAACACTTTCATTCCTAATACACCAAAATCATTTTTTTAAATGCTCTGTTGCCTGAAGTAGCGCAGTAATAATGATAGCTTAACTTTTTGTGGTATTTGGGGCTTTGCTAACAAGTCATTTCCTCCCTGACACTACTTACAAAACTTACTGTAGTTACCACATGCTCCAATTTAGAGGTCCTAATTAGGGGATTATGTTCAAGAACATCAGTATCCCTTTTGCTGTTTCTTTTAACCCCAAGTGCTAAAGTGAAGTGAGGGTCTCCTGAGAAGACTGGTCTAGACGCTTTTCACTGCGAGCTTGTTGTTGCCAGGCTGTTAAAAATGCCAGAGGAGTTGCCACAATGTGCTTGTATAGAATGGCTTATGGCACAAACACGGCACTGTGTAAGTCTGCAGGGACTGTTGATGCGGGACAGCTGCTTTATGATGGTAAACTTCTTTCCTAAAAGTTGGGGACCCCCTGCTAACTCGTTGGCATAACCGCATTGCATGTGAATCGACTCAACATGTTGGATTAGCTGGTAAGATGCAGAGATCCTCTCCATCAGAAGCACAATCATGACATTAAGGGCATTATGATCCCAACAAAGACTTTTCAGTCTTTTCCAGGGCTTGCTTTTCCTGCATGTTAATTATGCATTTCACTACAAATCTATGCAAGAGGTCATATGTTGAATCAAAGTTGAATGGAAACACAAGAAACTGGAGAGCTTTTTGGTTTAGATTGCCTCTGTCTGTGCAACTTTATATACACTGCAGTGATACTGCCAAACCAGTGACAGGGAACTCTAACTGTCTTGGCAAGCATCTGCGAGACAGAAAGGGAAAAAGCAAGTGAATACTGGGATCCAAACCAAAAACCAAGCAATGTAAATTTTTTTCTTTTTTCTGTCATGGTGCATACACACCAACACACAACTCAGCACCCCAGAAGAAGAGGGCCGTGGTAAAGAGATAGAAAAGGCAGCAGCTGAAAAAAAAAAGAGTAAGAATTGTCTTTGCAGAGTAGAAGAAAAAGAGAAGGCAAGAAAATGGAATAAAAATAGTCTCATGATGGAGATGGTGTCTCGATGAGGCAGCCCACTAACCTCAGAGGCGCCACACTCCCTGCCTTATCCCAGCCCAGTGAAAAGGAGGGGCCACACCACAGATCCTTCTGACTGCCAAGACTCCAGCGCCAGGCCGCCTCCCTCTCTTTCAGGCTGGTCGTGGGGGGGCCAGGCATCTCAGAAAGTGAAAGACAACAAAGCCCTGCTGCCATTGCTGTGTGACAGGGTGGCCCCTCATGCCTCAGAGCAGAAACAGTGAAAAAGGTCTCAGCCAGGTGGCAATTCCGATCTGAAATTATTTTCTAAACATGTCATCATAACCAAACAACAGAGCTGACTGATTGGCAGCGATGCCCAAAGTTGAATATATGACCATTTGCAAATAAGTACAGATAGCAGCAAAATTCAGATGATGCATGTGGTGGAGGCGTGACTAAAGTGCAAGACTTTAGCTCAGCAGACTTAAATTCAAGGGCCAGATTTACTAAACAGGGCAAACTATGTACAAGATCCAATCCAGAAATGTGATCTGATCCAATCCAATGGAAGTGTCCTATTCTGTGGGCAACCTGATTGTGCTGCTACCTGCATTTCAGTAATGACAAGACCATCGCAAATTAGCGTTTGGTCAGAAACAAAGAGACCTGTTGAAAATAGACTTAGAGCAACTTAAAAACAACATAGGAGCTGCTACAAAAGTTAAGGTTGAACCTTATGGAAACAATATCTGAAATTCTTGCTTAACGTCTAGGACAGCGTCCTGGCTTTAAGAGGATTTTATATAGCTGTGCATTTTTCTCATTAGTGACTTCAAGATCAGGGACAGCTTAGATTCAAATTTTATCTCGAAAAAAAATACACAAACTATGTTATGTTGAAAAAAAGGATAATTGAAAAAGGAGGAATTTTTTTTTTTTACCTTCCTGTGATAAGGTGCTGGAATTATCTTGCAATGCTCTAGACTACCTGTTTGTTGTTTGGACCAATCAGCGTCTGATGCTGTTAGCTACAGGCGGGTTTAAAGTGTGACAGTCATCAAATGTGGAAGATCCTTTTTGCTGACTGGTTCTGTGTTGTTCCACTAGGTTGATCTGATTGGTTGAAGATCACTCTTGATAGACAGATCCTCCATCCTATCATCTGATGAGTATTTTTTGGAGCTAGCTGCACTTTCCCAAACAGTTCCGACAGAACTTTTTCACATGGTTCTGTGAAACAAACTATTCTGGCAAAGGATGTGGATTCTATGCGTCATGGCCAAGCTGAAGGGAGAAGAGTACTAACATTACATTTTGTTTTGACACATGAATATTGTGACCGTATGAAGTGTAGTTGATGATCAGAACAAGCTGTGAAAGTTTTGCTGTTTTGGGCTGACGATGTTTTCTAGATGAGCTTGGGTCCTATCTTTTATAAAACAGATGATCGTAAACTTTTGCTTATTTTCATGTTTGGGTCAAATTTTGTGTTTTGAAGACCTCTAATTGAGTGTGCAGATTATTTTAGATTCCCTCTGCTTAATTACATATAGCATGCCTTGGCAATCAATATGTTTTAGTTATGTCTACCTCTGGCATTCTAGATAGGTTCGCACAAATGGAGAAATTCTCTTCCCTCACCATACAACATCTCTGCAGTCCCTTCTCCTCACAGTAGTTATCAAAGTCATGTCAAGTGCAGTATTTAAAACATGTTGTTTTGGCTGAAAATAATGGAGCAATCAGCAATAAACTGCCCTTTGCAGTCGGTAAATCACACAAGACATACTACTATGCTACGCCTTATAGCCGCCAACTTATCTCCGCGTCTTCTTAGTCAATCCGGACAATATATATGTATTTTTTTACATTGAAACATGGTTTCCACAGAGCCCAAGTCACATTTTATACCATCCTTGTTCTTTTCACAAGTTCAATGCTGAAGGTCATGGTGGACTAAGCGGGAATTCTTCTCTGACATAAATACAAGAAATAAATATCACTTCTCAACATAGTCAATGGAAGGGAACTGAAATAAAATCACTTACAGTGTCGTTATCTGTATATTATTAGCTTGGCATTGATGATAATGACATTGTTTTAAAACAATTTGGTTATCTAATTTTAACCTCATTGTAGAAGCACATTTCTCTCTTTAGCACAAAGCTTCTTTTGATTTTTTTCGGATCCCCATAGTGATGAGTTCCACCAACATTGTCCACTTTGCTGACTTTTCTTAAACACCTTTTCCGAAAGTAGTTTTACCCCCCTGCATGAATCAATCAATGTTTTTTTTCCATATGACTGCTGGCATGATTCTTTTGGTTTGGCGGAAGTTAGGGACTCAGAATTTTGGATGGTTGCTAATGAGTCAAAAGCCTAAAATTGGAACTGTCCAAAATATATGAATGCTGCAGTGTATTTTGTACCAGTTGCTGCAAGGTGGGGGTTTGGAAGAACAGACATGAACCTGGCAGGATGTCAATGACCCACGAACCACTTCCTGTCCTCCAGTGCAGTGGGAAATTTCAGTTAATGTTGGCTACATTTTCTGTGTAGAAAAGCAAATTAAAATCCAGACTTATCTCTATAATATGCAGCAGACTTTAGCTTTCTAAAGGTAACCCGTGATTTTAGGCAGCAAGGAACTGTCAGTTTTTATACCAGGGTCTGCTTTTGATTGTCATTGTGCAGTAAGTAAAGTGGACATTCTACTTCATGCGAAAACAACTGATTCTGATCAGGAAGTCTGCGCTGTCATCTGGGAGATATTGACAGACAGTGAAGAGAAGAGAACTCGACAGCTCAACATGCTCGATCATCTGGAGGATATTCAGAGAAAAAACATTTTCAGAACTGTTTTGAATTTTACATATTAGGGGCATTAAGAGGACTGTACACACATATTTTCCTCTCAATTCAAAAAAAGGGAAACATCTGGATTGCATTAGTTGTGTCTTATTTGGAGTAAATGATTCTTTGGATTTGTCATTTTACGGCCAGACAAAGTACTTGCAGAAAATGTGAACAGAAAGACCCGTAATTTTACCTTCAGCAGCACAGATTTGGAATTTTAGTTCCTTAATGGCTTCATTTTTTATTTTTTTTCACTTTGTAAGTTAAGTTCTACCTTTGTTGCCTGCCTGAAAAATGACAGACTGAATACAGTCTTCTGTTTGGTTCCTTTCCACACAGAGAAAAGTGATAGTGATGAAGTACTAAAGAAACAAGATCATGTTAAATTTCTTTTTTTTTGTAAACAGTACAGCTGTCGACATCCAGATGAACTCTTTTGATCAAGATGAAGTGATAACACAAAAGTGTGCTTTTCCAGCTTTTTCTGCTAAGACAGATACATTCCATCATTTAAGTTGGTGAATGTGTTTTTTTTTTTGTGAACCAAGATAGCAACAACAAAAATGTTCTACTACAGTGCTTACCAGACAACCGAAACTAAATGCAAACCACAAGACAGCGTCTTTTCAAAAAGCTGAGACTTTTTTTTGCCATTGTTGTGAAAAGAATTAGACAATTAAGAGCCAAGCTTGATTTCTATCTATATCATACTGGTTTTCTTAATTAACTGTGGTCATTGATAACATGACTGAGAAAGGGAAGAGTTACAGCTTTATTCAAAACCGCCCAGTTTGCACTCTGAGACCTTTTCATCTGGTAGCAATCTCCTTGTGAGCTTTCAGTCACCAAAAGCCCAATCCATCAGCCACTGTCATGCACCGCAATGAAATGTGAAAGGGGGTGTAAACGCATGGAGGCATAATGTACTTTTAAAATGGAAAATACCAGTTTAAACTTCATTTGTGCATAATTGCTTTTGGAAGGACAGGAAAATAAGGAAATCAGTTAAAAATTCCCTCTTATTTATTTTAGCACGAGCATTAACTGAGCATTCACTGAAACACATTTTCTCTTTTTAAACTTGTGCCTGTTCATTACTCCTAAGACAACAGTGGGATTACAGTTAAATGTGCTTATTTCATACATATACAGCAGACTGGTTTTAATTGGTTCCTCTTTTATGTTTCATGAGACAGTCACCATACTATGTTTGGGTTTGATGTGGAAAATGAGCACCAGATTGCATAAACTCCTATGCAAACAGAGAAAATGGGTGCTGTGTGCATGCAATGTAAGTGATTGTTGCCAGATTACGTGCACCACATGTATTCCTTCAAGAGAGTAGACCAAATCTCCATTTTTATGAATTCCACCCTAAGTCATCACATTTGGAGCCATATTTACCTGCACTGGCTAACTGGTTCCATGCTTTTCAATTCAAATCATCTTGAGCCTGTGGACAGATGATAAGAGCACAGTAGGTCATAGAAGGATGGGGCAGCCGGCAGCTATCTGCCATACTTAAAAACACTCATATTTTCTCAACTTTAAAGACTAAGACCTGGGATAAAGGGTAATATTAACTGTCTGAGGAGATGAAAAGCAGCTTTAGATCATGCAACTCCTCACTCCTGCCCCAAGCACTGGGCATGCTGCAATGCATCCCCTCACAAAGGTCAATGGAGGGCTGCATCATGGGATTGTGTGATGCAGGATGTCTGCTTTTACTGGACTGAAAGAAGGAAATGAGAGGTGTCTAAATAAAGCCAGTTTAAATGAGTCAGATATGAACAAGCATCTTGCTCCATTCACTTGTGGCTTGAGATGAGATAAATAGGGATACACAGAAAGGAGAGACAAGAGGAAAAGAAGATTAACTAACCAACAGCAGGAGGGAGGGACATCCAAATCAAAGCTGCAGAATGTCTTCTGTAGAGGAATGAGGATTTTAATGTGTTCCTTTAAAAGGAATCAGTGAAGCTAGATTTATTCAAGAGCCTTATAGAGCTGATTCTTTTTTACAAAGTTACACTTCAGAAAACTTTATTGCATTAGATCACAATTCAGTCTATGCTCTGGCCATTGACCTCAAGACTCATGTGACCCAGCTCAACCGTAATCAGGTTTAGAAAATGGATGGGTGGTTAACCTTTTTCCTTTAACATGATAACGATATCTCAGAGTTTTTAGTGTTTAATTTACTAGATTATGCAATTATAAGGGAGGTTTCTGGATGGTCCATGCTACTTTTTTATTTGTTGGGAATGAAATTAGACATGTGTCTATGGAAACATACCAATGTGTGTGACAAAAAAAGACGTGTGGACTGTTACGAGTTGCTGTGCATTTGTTTGGCAGAACCATGTTTAAATAATTTGCTCTTTAGCTGAATGTGAATACTAAAGTTCATCTAAAAAACTGTGAGGAATGGGATTTGGAGGCCATTGTTTGTGTTTCTTGGTATGTTTAATCTGAGTTAATAAAGAATTTGAATTTGAGGTTAAGAACAGGCTCAACTTTTAATGATGATAAAAAGGATTGGGCTATGTGGTTGTTTTTTCTTTTTTTTCATTTACATGAATGGTTTTACTTGGGTGAAGTGAGAGTCCAGCAAGTAGTCAGAACTAAGCAGCTGCTTCTCATCTTTTTTCTACAAGCTTGAGTGTTATGACTCCACTCTGATTGGATATCACATAACCTCCCTATAACTCCTGAGCCATTAAAGACTAACTTATGAACACTGTGTGTTTCAATAAGGAACCACAAGGTTTTTGCACCTAAAAGAGTTAAGCAGACAAAACATTACACAACTAAAGAGAGACAGAGAGCCATGTGCAAGTAAATAAGATTTAATTCATTCATTCAAGCAATTATTCTGCATTTCTTGAATTTGCCTGTCATGCATTGTAATACTGGTGTCTTCATGGACTCTTTTACTCTTGTGGGCCAGAAACATTTCTAATGAAATTCAAATTTCATTCAAGCTAAAGCCCAAAGGAAACACCAGTTTCCGAACTCTGTTGTTCAAGTTCATCATTATTGGACAACAACTGCTAAAGCACTGTTTAACATGATATCTTCTTTAAGTTATCTGAGCCTGCAAAGAGCTTGCCTCCCTTTTCCTCTTGTCAGAGTTCAGTCACTCAGATATAAACCTGGCCTCATGCCAGACTCGAGCTTATATCTGTTTCTCTGTTTTGTAAGCTGGCTCCTTCACTTCCCGCATCCTGCACAGCAGTCCTTAGGTTGTTTGTGAAATGGAAGTAGCATGGGATCCCTCTGGGACATAACAGCGAAGGCAAGGTCTGCAGCCCCCTCACCTCTGTGTTCCTGCAGAGTCCCCAGTGGCGCAGGGAACAGTGCGCTCGCTCTCCTGCTCTTTAGACGTCTTCTATGAGTGTTTGTCTGAGAGAGTGAGTGGACTTAACGATTGCATTTTGAGGGTGTGCCTTTTTACTTTTTGCGGTAGAAGTAGATGTCACAGTGAGTTAGTCCAGCAGTCTGTTGAGATCTGGCTAGACTGGAGAAAAATATTTTTCCAAGATTGGGCTTAAATTCCGGTAGCCAAAACGAAGAGACCTTGCCATTCAAGCTTCACCCATCTGTCCGTGTGATACTCTTTGTCCATCTTTTTACTGCATCTTTGCAACATATTAAGAATAGAAATATTTTCCATGTTATAATTACACATTGTTTAAGCTTAGCCTTATAGTCTCACGTAACCCCTTTAACACTGTGTGCTCCAGTGAAATTTGCATATCGTTATCCTTATCTGCAGGATGCACCAGGCAGACTGTGGAAATAGATTGAAGGTTGTTGCTTTCACGGTGAAGAATTCATCTCCTGCATGTGATTTCTGTGGTGTCATTTGTACTGAGCTCATTCACTTAATTAGCTGTAGAAGCAATTTTTGTTCAATCAATTAATAAGAAGGAACTGATTTTTTTCCTTTATCCAAACACTAAGCAGTGCTCAACCAGAGGACCCGCCTGACTTGTTTGTTCATCTGGTACATCCCACTTTAATGTAAAACTTTGATTCCAATAACTTGTATGAATGAGATCCATGAAATCTAACAGTTTATTTATTAATTCACTAATGAGTTGAGTGTTGTAGGAAAACAAGCACACCTCTGGACAACTTTCTCAGCCTAGGATTGTGCAATACCTGGATGGAACTTTCCATAAATATAGTGCAGATCGGAGTTAGTGTAAAAAATTATATGGCGACTGCAGAGTTATTTGACCCAGGAATGAATGGCAATGGTACCCTTTTTCCCACCAAAGACAAAAAACAGATGTTGGTGTTTACTTTTGTCCATTGGGAAAAGGGCTTTAGCGACCAAGCAATTTGGCAAGAGCAGCACACTGTTGCTTACATGCTTAAGTTGCTAGCTTTAGCACAAATTTCTTCAACACCCACATGTTGTCTGTCAGCTGCACTAAGCTGAAGCTGACAGTTAGGGCTGTTAGACGGTAGATCTCCCTTCACCTACTCAGTCAATGGGAGTCTTGCAGCTTAATCCTGCAGTTGTTCCTCTAATTTGAAACAAAAGCTTCTTTCATTATTGCTGTCATTAAAACCAAAATACTTCAGAACAGACTGATCAGCAGTTAAAGTTTGAACAATTCCAAATTATTATTGCTTGTGCCTTTTCTAAGAGTGGGTGCTAGGGATTTCCAGGAAATGAGAAAATGCTGCGGCACAACACACAGAATTGAATTCAGGTAGTTGCAGAATTATTAGGCCTGAATGTATATCAAAAAGTGGAAGGTATGAGGTAGTATTTTGAGTAGCAAGGATATAGTTCAGGCATATTTCTGTTCTTGTCTGGCAGCAGATCATCAGGGTCGTTAAGGCCAAAAGTCAGGGGTCAGAGGAGGGTCAACAGTAGCCTGAGCAGCTCTCCAGATCCAGGACTCACATAAATTAAAGACACATCTCTAACCTGTGCTCTAGGATTCTCAATCCAATTAGGTTTTTCCATTTGGAAAGAAAGAGAAATACAACACTGAGGGGTCTCTCTCCGAGTCTCCCCAACCTCTGCTGTTTTCCTCACTCCAACTTTTATCTTTTTCTATGCTCTTGGTGTGATCTGTTAGATCCATTAGCCCACGGAGGCCTGCAGGCTCTTTGTCTGAAGAAATATGTCAAACTGTTAGCAGCGTATGGTCTATTGGCACATAACACCATGCAGAGAATTAAACCATGAGCTTCAAAAGAGAAAGCACTAAAAGACCAACAGACAATGGTGTCTGTCAGACAATAATCGTGGAGTCGATTTGTCTGAGCTTCGAATCTCCAAAAAAAGTCAAATTTCTTTGCATGTTTTTTCATAATGAGTGTTTAATAGGAAGCACTGAAGTTTGGTGTTTAGATCTATTCAGCTCCACCCTAATCCATCCACTTGTAGCGCCTTCATCAATGATGAAGCAGCTTTTATGGTGTAATACAGGAAAACTGGATGAGCTATATTGGTATTTTTTCAAATAGGTTGTAAATTTTCAATGGCTCCAGATGGTAGCTTTAAGCTTGTCCATACATAGAACATATGTTCTCTTCAGAGGAAATGTCTGAGCAGAGAAGATGGCAAACGTATTAACTGACTGAATGTCCAAATGACTACACCAGAGACAAAACATGAGGGAAAAGTCAATAAGCTACAATAAAGCTGATTTGAACTTTGAATTATTTTCAGCATAACACATGCTAATTATTAATTCAGTTATTTGTTGCTGTTAACGTGAAAATAGGTATTTCATTTTTATATATCAGTCCATAGTCACTGCCATGGAGTAACTGGACAAACTGCACTGAATTAGATGTCTGCTGAGCCTTGTTTTTACTGATGTATGTATGACTGGTTTGTTCCATTGCCTCCTCCTGTCCATCTTCTGTCCTCTGACATGCTTCTGTTTGGCAACGCACACTGTTTTGTTGCCTGTGGTGTCAAGCAGCAGGTCCACCGGAATAATGGAGAAGCTAGGCGTTGAACCGTGAGAAAAGACGGCTGTGTGATTGGATTAACTTTTGAGCGCCACATTGCTTAATTAATGAAAATGACCCAGGAGCAGAGAGTGAAGACATTGTCCCCACAATGACAGAGTCCTTGTCCATTAACATATCCTTAACAGAATTAATAACACAAAGTACAACAGGTATTCTTAATATGTTGGCTTAGATACCTACAGAGCGGTCATAGCAACTAAACAGTCTTGTCATCGGCTAGTTGAAAATAAAAACCAATAGAATCTGCATCGTGAAAAGGAAGCTGAATTTTAAATGCCATTTGTTTTTAGTAAGTGGCTAGTTTGTCTTCACTAAGTAGTGGCAGAACCACAATTTTCTTTGAACTCTATGACAAAATGCTGTCGAGTAATTCAACCTTCATTTCCATTGAGCAATACAGCAACTTATACCTGCATTTTATGGTACTCTTACGTGCATCCATTGGACAAATTAACAGTAGCTATAGTTTACTTGAAGGTGAGTTAACCCCTCTCTTTCCATCCTTTGATCCCTCTTCCTTTAGCTTTCTATAGAGGAAGGATGTAAATATGGGTTGGTGTTATGAGGGTGATGACCCTACAGGGTCTTCTGAGAGGTTCAGCAGATTACTTTGCATTCCTCAGTGCTGAATGGCTCTCTGGAAACTATTACCTGGAATTACCTCAAATCAAAGACTTCTTCCTATTATCTCAGTAGGATCAGTCAAAGCAGACCATTCTGTGACTGTCAGCTAAGTTGTTAAAATAACAACACTGCATACATACTCCCCTGCCTGGTTTTATTAAAACACTCAACCCAAACAAAGCGTATAAAGGTCGAAAGCTTTAGCAATGATGGTGATAACTCACCAAAGAATGTATTTTGCACAGAAAAAAATAGGTAACTTTTTAATGTTTGTAGATGTCCATGTTCTTGGTATATTTTTTTGGTACAATTTTCCAGTAAAATTGCTATTTGACACTATATTTTGCACAGAAGTAAACTTTTTCAACTATCCTGCCCAGTCCACACTAATCTTCACTGACACACAAACATGTCATGAAACGCTTTGCTCTTTCCCTCAAAGAACTATAGACATGTACTCGTATGGGCAATCTGCCCAGAACTCTTGGTCATAGTGCTATGGAGAAAGTAGATAATTTGTCTTTGAGCTGTTGTTCACCTCCCTAAAGAGAGAGGCCCAGCTGTAAGTAGATTGGAACACCACACTAGTTCAAAATAAAGCCACTCTAAAGCCCAGACAGTGGGCAAAATTAACATTCCAAAGGGGGATTAACTTGATACTTCCACCTTAATATTATTCCATTTGTGATCATGAAAAGTCAGTGGAAATCGAAATGAGATGGCACATTCACCCAAGTAACCCAAAGCATCTTTATTTCAGAGCGCAAAAGGTTAAATGTTCCAGATGGAGTAAAAGCTCAGACATATCAAGATCTTTGTGAGCCAAAAAGAAATTTGAAACCATGGGTACTTGTGGGGGGTGAAGAATAACAAAAGGCAAGAAGCACTGAGAAGAAAGAGGAAGTTTTTCATGCTTTATCAAATTACAGATGATGTCTTAAACAATCAAAGAGCAACTTAAAACACATGCATTCAGTACATATTTAGATGACCAGTAACAGTCTTGGTCACAGTCAGGAAGTGATTGTCTCTCACTTGATGGCAAAGTTCAGTGTAAATTTAAAAAAAAAATCTATATGAATGAAGCATTTCAAATTTTTGTACGTTCTTTTTTTTCGTTTTTACTCAAAAGGAAATAATGACACATGTTATGAAATGTTATCGTATGAGCAGACGACACAGTGAACAAAGTAAAATCATTAATGTTCAGGGAATCCTACAACCGCTGCTTGACCCCATACTCAAGAACTCGATTGCTCCATTTGCTTTCATCTAGCAGTTGCTCTGTTCGTCTACTTGTTACACAAGAGTAAGTCTGTCTTGTACAGGCTGCAGGCACAAAGCACACCACTGTGTGTCACACATTTTTATCAACATGATGAGTGAGTGAGCATTTAGCTAATATTTAGCTAGTGTCAGTAGGTGTTACCAGTGATTGAACTCCAAAGCTGCAATAGACGGACAGATGTAGATCTAAGCAGTCTGCGTTTGTTTTTGTTGGTGTGAGGTGCAAATGCTGACTGGTCGGAAGGTATGTGGATATGACCTTTTTTTTGTTTTATGGAGTCCAAATACTGGGCTCCCTCTATCCCTCCAGCAGCTTTTTTGGAACCAAAGTGCTCGGCCCTACAAGTTTTAAGGGCTGTTTCAGAGTCAAAACTCATAAAACTGTTTTATGATTAGGGCTAGAATTAGATTAAAAACAAATTAAACTAATTATGGTAAAGGAGTGATATTCAATACACTGTTTGATTAGAGTGGTGGGTATACTCCTTTCTTTCAGTGGTCTCCTTCCAGTTTGTTTGGGGGATAGAGAGTTCCTAATCCTCGATGTAAAGCGATCTGTTGTGGAGGAAAGTCTCATGACATCATATGTTCATACAGTGTGCAGCAATTTTGGCGTGATGATTTAAACTGGATCATGGGAAAACAGCACCATTTATGGCATCTTGCGTGAACAATAATGGTTTGTCAATTTTCTTCTAGCCATTGGCAAAACTTTACAATTCTCACAAACCGAGTAATGCACGATGAGCAGATGGCTGCCGAACCTTTGTGTGTTTCTTCCGGTCGAATTCTTCACTTCTTCACCATCGATGTGTTTTTTCAAGGGGGAAATAGTTGGGATTTTTCTCTTTAATATTATTAAACCATGACCTCATTATGTAATGTGTCCTGAGATTTGTAATGTTATAATGTGTCACATTATAAACAGATTGAAAGGCTTTGATGAGCAGCTCGCTCAGCTCCGTAGTACAGCATAATCACCCAGTGTAGTTCAACCTCAACCCTTGTCTACTATGTAGTCCAGACAAAGTGTGAAAATTATTTTTTTACCACAGGAACTCTACAATCTGTGTCCAACCATGTCAAGATGAACATAGTGAATAGGTTTTATTCCCTTGGTGGTCATTTCTAACGCGGAGCACGCTGGTGGTGGGATAAGCATGGACAGCCCAGCTATGACCTATAGTTTCAAATGTGCATCATAAAAATGTCAGTTAGAGGAAGACCATTCATCAATTCACAGGTTTCCACCAGAAAACATTGCAGAAATAAATGGATCCAGAATGTGTAAGGTGCCTCACAGGTTTAGGTGCATAGTAGCCTTAGTATTACCATTCTTAATATATTGCACCCTTCCCAATCTGTTGTAGTTAGACAGCGACACACCGACACATTTATACAGTGTTAAAAATAGTTATAACCCAGGTGCGAAATTGATGAGAGTGACTCTTAGAAGTGTGAAAAACTTTTAATGGGCTGAAACATTTAAACATGTTCTTACTCTCCAAGAAAACACAAAGTTCATTGTCAAAGACATTTCTGGAGGATTATAAGAGGCAACAATAGTTTGCAGGTGTGGTGTTTTTAGTGGCACAAGCGTTCACCCCCCCGAGGTCCACCCAGAGTCCTTACATGTCAAAGGAACATGTTTTATAGATAAATCTCAGACAGACTTTGCTGCCTTAAGGGCAACATATGCTAAGAAAGTGAAAATGAGCTCAGTCACTTTTGTATAGAAATCTCATAAAAGCACAGTTTAAAAACATAAAAGAAAATAGAAGAAATCACAAGGCTAACACAAAGTCCGTATTTCTTCTGGCTGGAGCCTCATGTGTAAATGAAGTTTGCACAGGACAAAATCACAGATATGTTCTGGAGAAATGAAGATATCAGCCTGCTTTGTTTCATGAAAATCTGAGCATCTGAGCAGAGTTCAAGACGACATGCTATGAATTTAGCAGATCAAAGTGAATGTGAAACACTTTCCCCTTCTTCATAAGTCAGTCAGTAGAATGTAAACAAATGTCACAGTTAATGTGCTCTGTTCACTGAATTCTAAATACAGCAAAGCTCAACATTGATTTTAAATGTAAACTCTATCTGTCTGTGATCACTGATATAATCCCTCTGAGGATGTCTGATTTATGCAAGACTTCAAAATAAATAAATGTACCTACTGTGTATGTGTCCAAAATAGACAAAACTGTGTTTCTTGTAAAATGCATAATGGTTCATGCCCAGTTCACTTTTTTAGTCTTGAGTTGGAGTCATCTTTCCCATCTTATGCTTAAATATCAGCCAGAGAGAAAAGAGTTGAAAATTGATACACAAAATAATTTTGCTTCCCAAATTTAATGTCACATTAGTGTTTAATGCTATTACCATCAGCATATATGCATTTACCATATATGCTTGTCCTTTTCGGGTGCTTTTGTTAGGGCGGCTTGATCAATCCACACTGTACAGGCCTGGTCTGACACACCCGTGAAGACAACCAATTAATTTTGGGATTTGTCTTGAAAAACATTGTTTTCTTTTTGTAAATAATCCACATTTGTTGCCTTTTTAGATGAATTGGAGTGCTTTGATGAAAGTAAAGCGCTTTGCCATGGCACATGTGTTTCTCATTGACACAGACACAGACAGTGCTTTTTATACATATGCACTCTATGCACTGTATACAGTACTATTTATCTACAATCACACACCAAAGAACATATTAATGTGGGGATCCGTGTCTCTCCCATAGATGCTTTTATACTCTGGGAGCAGAAACACTGATTTTCTAGTTGGACCATGACCATGACCACTCTACCAGCTGAACTAATGGGTCTTCTTCTAGATTTTCAGTAGGCACATTTTCAATCACTGTACTGTACTGTACTGCCTCCTCTCCTCAGCAGTGCCCTCCTACTTGTCCTGTGAGCAGAGGAGGTAAGGAGAGACAAAAGGATAGAAGAGACAAGGCAACAGGCACTAAATATAACAAGACATCCAATCACATATATTTAATTTTAATGCAAAAACAATGTGGGATATGATGTTGCTCCCCTTGTATACATTGAGGATGCCTAAAAGACTTCCACAAAGGATACGCCTGCATAGCCTCACTCATCTCCCTCAGAAAGCCTTCCCTCCTCTCCCTCCTCTGTCCTATAGGAACTGAAGTATACATGTCAGTCCTATTTTTTTTTATCTGAAAATGTCACAGTATGTGGTGTGTGGAGTTGTGATGGAATAAATCATGCTTATCAAAAAAGAGGTAAAGTGGATGCTCTACCCAGCTGTACCCAGCACCCACGATGCCACCTTGTCGCGCTATTTTTACTTGACTTGAATACAGTTAATCACATACAAAGTTACATGATATATATTTATACATATCAAATGGCTTTTGGTCACCCACTTAAGGTTGTAACATGGTTTTACTACCTAATAAATGCTTCCCTTTGTAATACAAATGGGAATGATTTATTATTTGTATTATTTTACAATTATTGATTATTTTTCAGCCGAGTCATTTAATCGTATAAAGTACATTATCATTAAAATGATGTGCTCAACGTTGCAGCAAAACAAGAAGAGCATTTGGGGATGTTTATATATTGATTACAGTTTGGCATCATCCTCGTTAGATCAGTTTGTCTGTGATGAAATGGGTATTTAGGTGTCTGGTTCCACCCAGCTGTAAATACCAGCGACCTCAGGCCACACACTCAGATCCATGCTGCCTCCCCGTTCACTGCATTTCCTAACCACCCTATGTGCATAACTAATATTCTCATTAGGACCAATGGAACAGCCGCTGAACATGTTTTCACAGCCGGCGTGTGACATCATCACATTTCAAAAGCACCCAATAAACACAAAGTCCTTGGCTGAGGTCAGGTCTGGGAAAGCTTATAGCTACCCCTCCACTCCCCCCAGTCATTGTCTTTGCAGTGACACTGATCTAACTGAACATGAATGATGAAAGCAGCTGAAAGAAAAGTAGAAAGTTGAGGAGATATTTGAACATACAAGAGCTAGGTTTAAATAGCTCTATGGTATCAGTTTTTTTTTTATTTTTCATTGAACTTCTTTATTAATTTCAGTCCAAGGTATTCTCACCGGGCACGCTGTGTGGATAAATTAGATTCACTCTGCCATTAAAAAAGTTCATGGAATGTCCACAAATAATCCTTTACTCAAAAAAAAAAGAAAGAAATCCTCTCAAACTGCAGTGAAATATCAAACAATGAGAAGCTTACAAAAAGTCATCCCCTGGTCAGCCAAAAAGTCTTGTGTCAGTTAATAAGTGTGTTTCCAACAGTATTGTCTTTTAAACCTTCAAGCAAAGGCCACACAGTGTGCCGAACAAAAAGGGAAATATCTCTAAAACTGAAGCTTTGATCTCTGAAGCGAGTGTTTGGCAAAGAAATTACTGTTTCCCTACAAAAACTGCTTAATGGGGCTAAAAGAAAAGGCAGTAATCATTATCCACAAGCACTTAAACAGCTTGTTGGCATGGTGAGTTATTATGTGCGTATGGTTCCAGCAGATGCTTTATATCATTCTACATTAATTATTGATCACTGGTTTTTTATTAGTCATCATTTGCACTTTCTTACTTGAAAATCGGCTTCAGAAAAAACATAAACTCTGCTTGGAGTTATTGAGCTGCCAAAGGACAGATCAGAGATAGAGTCTTACTTTACATTTTTTCAGAAGGTTTCAGAGCTTTTCTGCACACTCTGTCATGCCATTAAAGAGGAAAATCTGCCTATTAGGCAAAGAGAAGACAACTGGTTTGTCCTGATGTCTCCATGTTTTTGTTTTTGTACACAAGTTGTCATTTTGATGGGAATTTATAAAGGAAAAGCATCCAACCATTTTCTATGCCTGCTTAATCAGGGTCGCTGGAGCGTAACCCTGCTGTCAGTGGGCGAGAGGCAGGGTACAACCTGGACAGGTCACCAGTCCCCTGCAGGGCCACACACAGACAAACAACCATCCACACTCACACTCACTCCTAGGGACAATTTAGAATCATAAATTAACCTAACATGCATGTTTTTGGGTAGTACCCACACATGCAAACTCCACAGAGAAAGGCCCCAGATGGGATTTGAACCCACAACCCTCTTGCTGTGAGGCAACAGTGCTAACCACCACCATGCAGTCCAAAGGAAATGCAAAGACTTTTTTTCTTTGCAGACTCTTTAATGATCATCCAGTTCAAACAATGGCCATGCACCAGGTGATCTCTGTTTTATAGCTGCTATTTCAGAGTCATTGGCCTCTGAAATCAGATGTAATTTCTGTGAGTGATGCTCGATACAGCTTATTGTATCATAACACAAAGAGCCTGTTTCCCCCTCGATCATGTGACATTTGAATCTAAAACCTGTTTAATAAGCTTAAGTTAAACTGGTGAGGAAAAGTTAGCGAGATCCCATGACTTGCCAGTAATCCACAGTCCCCATATCTCATTGGCATTTTGGACTACAAGATGTTTTCTTTGTGCCATTTCTTTCCCTATTATTTCTAAAGCAGCCCACGTGGCTTTTGGTTTCTTTATAAAAAGCCACAACTAATCCCTCATTACTCCACATTAAGGCATTTATCGAAGTATTTACAAGGTTTGTATGTAGCCTTACTGGATTAATGGATTCAGCAGTTCACCGCTGAGAATTTGCAATGCACTGCAGTACATGTAGTAAATGCATTTTAGAGGCTCTTTGCAATGACCTGTGCCAATTTTTATCTACACTGTGTGTCCCAAGCATCGTGCTGATCTATGGAAGTCACAGCCCGTCTCAGTGGCCACAGTTTTATGAAATGCTGCAACTGTTTGTAGTTGAAGGGAATGGACTCTAGAGTGCTGATGTAATCTGGTAAAGGGAAGAAAAACACTTTATAGTTGTTTCAGAATGAGCGCTAGACAGCCTGAGCCTGCAAGGAAACTAGTAACAGGGGGTTTGAGTTTTTTTTTCTAAGTCTTTGCTTTACTTTCCCCCACTTTTTTCCTTACAGCTTTTCCCAGTTTCCTTTCTTTGTAAGAGGGTACTAAATTTGCTCCTGGACTCCTTTTACAATGCTCCCTTTCACACTTTTAGACAAGTATGACTGGCAGATGTAAGTAGCTTTCAGTGTTATAGACAAAAGTACTTGACAATTAAAATTTTACATCCAAATCAGGGCTGCAGAACAGAAGGTATGAACACATATATTCATATGAGCATTTGGTCACATAATAGTTATGAAATATCTATAAACATTGTCGGTGTTCACTAATGTGGGAGTTTTCCTATCTCAGTATGTCCAATAAAAAGAAGATATCAGCAGTTTTTCTAAACCATGACAAAGTTCTAACCATACTTTTACTATCCTGCCAGTTGACATTATGGCAAGGAGATTTTAAGATGACAATAAGAAAAAAAATCCAATTGTAGAGGTTTTCCATGCTGTATCTTATATATACTTTCCTTCTAAAAACTTAAACCATGAAGTAGGCTACAATTAAGAGTGGTACCAGTGCTAAAGTCTTATTGTCTTAGCTATACTTTGCACACGAGTTTTCAAATTGAGTAAGCCTTGCCTTGGATAAAGTTTGGAAAAACAGAAAATTGCTTTTGCTAAATTCCTAGATGCCTATAGGATCATAATTATGTTGTTTAATCCCCTGCACACTTAGCAAATCAGCCAAAAGCCCATGTAATGCTGACATATTCATACACAAGTCACTAATTATATGAAAGACTTTGACTTCTGACTTTGGGAAAAAACGTCAAATTCCACTTGAACTAATTTATCAAAGCTTTTGACTCACATAAAGTCTAAGTTATTCTTTTAATGACTAATGTAATGTTTCCCCTTATGATCCTCCCCAGAAACTGTTTGAAGGCACCCTGGGGAGGCCCACCTCACACTTGACTCTGCTCTACAACATGTGATCTCAAGCTCTGGTTGAGTTTTCATTAAGAGTGTTGTTTGACTCATCAGCAAACCCATAATGATGCCAGAGTAGTAGAGTAGTTGGCTTTGAATGCATTACATGGTGCTGGAGAGAAGAAATACCACATGAAAGATAACGTGTCTTGACTGAAAACAGGTAAAAGAGCTTAATGACCCCTTTTTTTATGCCACAAAAAGGGAAAAAGCCTATTTTAAACATCTTCTCAACTAATGTCACAACTTTGCTGTTTATTTGCTTTGTGCTGTTAATTTCAGTAATCTTTTGTCTGCTTGAGTTAAAGCTGCCGTGCCAGTTGCTCCAGCTCATCCTCCGTCTACTGAATCACTTACCCTGTGGCACCTCACTGAGTTCGTTTTGGCTCTTCTTCTGTTTCAGAGAAACACCAGAAACACAAGACAGAGGGTAATGTGTCTTTTAGGCACTTTATCCTCCTTACACAAGACCTTAATTGCACAGTAACCCCTCTCAGTAAACCTCTCTTTGATCTGGTCAGGGTCTGTGTCCTTCCTCACTGCCAGCACTACTGTGTTCATGACCTCTCCTGTATTCCGAGACGGAAATTTCACTTTGAGTGCCGTTATCTCCAAATGAGGATACGCCTTGGCTTCCACACTAACATTGAACTTGAAATATACTGACAGTTTTATATTAGGACTGTACTTTGTAGAAGTACAAAGCAGCCTCTTACATGGCTAGACCATGTTTCATGCAACAGGTGTTGAGAAAATGTGTTCAAATGTCTGCCTCTGCTATAAAGACCATATGAGAGTTGACATGCAGTCAGTTTCGGAGCAAGATTGCATACCTGTTCAGAGAAAGACATTTGATGACAGTTAGCTCCTCTGTGTGTTGCAGTAGAACCAAGAGTTAGAAAGCAGCAGGAATAACTGATGTCGAAACTATTTTCAAGTTGTTAACATATAATTTATCTTTGAGGAAAACTTTACTCAAACTTACTGCCAATTGCTCTGTGACATCATTTTGAAGAAGACAGAGACAGTGATCACTTGTAAAGTCTTAAAATGATTTGTGGCCAAAGCCAATATTTACCTCTTGCAGTTTCCAGTTCCATTTTTTAGAACTGCCCTTCTATCTTTTGCCTTTACTTTCTGTGATAATTTCAGGAAAACTGAGTGTACTGCAGCATCCTTAACGTCCTCTTAATTTCCCCTGTTGCATAGAAAAGGAAGGGAGATGGTGACCTACGGCTGTTGTTGTGTCTCTTTAGTCAGGCTGTCTCCACACCATGTGACACATTCCATTCCAATGCTCTGATAAATCTTTCCTCAGGATTCAAACTCTGATTTATTTCTGCCATTGTCACAGGGGTCTGGAGTCAAAGTGCTCAACAGTTACTGGGGTTAGGCCTCAGGGTCTCCCAGCAGGATGCTACACGTTACCCTATTCAGTTCCTGTGTAATACAACCTTAATGGGCTCATTAGTTTAACTGTTATGGGCATGTTTGAAAGACTTATATGCATACCTATTAATAATAATGTCAAGTGAACAAGAGCGTGTTTTAGACGCAAGAACCAATGTCGAATAATTAGTTTCTTAATCACATACTATCTGGAACCACTGACAATGTTTGGGCTTTATGGAATTGGGTTCTTCAGCAAAGGATTTGGTGCAGATTTTGTTGTACTCTTTTTTGCTGATGAAATAAAATCTTTTCTGCACTTTGTTTTACAGTTCACCATGGCGAGAATGTTTTTGAATAGAGGCTTAAGCGAGTCGTCAGTTTAGTTGCAGTAATTGGTTTGCTTCAATATTCATATGAGTATATCATTCTGACAGAAAAAGTTAAGTGGATCAGCATTATTGAGTTTGGAAAAGAAAAGTATGCTCCTGTGACTCAAATAAGAGAGAAGCAACAGATACTTCCATGGGCAAAAAGAAACTTTTTGGCTTCCAGCTGTAGAGAAATTAGGGTGTACACACAAGAAACTGGTGGTGATGAAGCTGTGTTGGCAGCTGATTATCTGTATTTACACAAGAGAGGTTTGAAATGAACCACAGCACCATGACATATGCTTTGCTGCAATAATGTATACCACAACCAAACTAACAACTTCACACTGAACCTCCTGAATGTGTTTGCAGATAAGAAGATGACACATTCACCTTCTCTGTGTGGATAATATATGCATTCAGTTCTAATGAAATTTCTCTAGTGTGGTCTAAAGGTCACTTCAGCGCAGAGCAGTTTGTGTGATTTGTTTTATCATTTTCATCACTCATACAGCAGCTAGCCACAAACTAAGATTAAATGAAATACCAGTGATGCCTGGAAATTAGATTTAACATAGCTAATGAAGCATGGACTCCAACATCTAAATGACAGAGTATGAATGCTGTTGGACCGCAGCAAAACATATTAAGGCATTAAATGGAGTGTAGTGTGTTGCTTGACTTTCTTGTTTAATAAGTGGGTTACTGTTTGTGGCTTATTTGAAGGTCACTTGCTGGCCTGGGATGGCCTATAATATCATACCTCAGAACATCAGTTGAGTCTTTAATTACAAAGTAAAAACAGAATTTACTTGGATCATGGAAAGGCACAACAGACTCCAGCGAGTTGTTAGATGCCAATTTATCTGTGATTTACATTACTCTTCCTTTTTCTTGCACCATCATTCACTTGCCTGCCTCAAAGTCATCGTTATCGAGTGCTGGATGGCTGGCCTACACATGAAAGACAGAATGAATGGTTGCCAGGCTGAAAGGTCAGGATGGGCAGCTGGCCGTTTGGCTGACCTGTGACCAAGGAACTCACATGTTAGTCAGAATTTACCGCTTGATTGGATTAGATCAGGCATGCTTTGTACTTCTTTCTGCAAAAAGGCCCAGTTATACTCAGTTGTGGACATGCACGCAGACAAATGCAGAACAACCACAGTTGTGTTTATGTGCAGTAGAAAGTATCTCCAGGAGGTGGTCTTAAGAACTGAGAAATTCAAGTCCACACCATCACAGAATATGGGTGACTGAGTTTACACTTTTTTTACATTTTGCACACTGTGTTACGACGCAATGATGCAAATCTCATATATATATACATATATACATGCACAGTATATACCAATTATTTACACCCTTTGTGACACCCTCCCCACTGGAGTCGTGCAAACCTTTTGCTGCCTGCTTTATCACTGTTGTAAAGTGTAGAAAAGCTCACTTTTACCGTGACGAGCCAGTTAATGGAATAAAGTCATTTTTGAGTCTTTGTGATGGTATACAGGTCAAAGTGACCTGCAAACATAATGACTGAATACATATCTAGTGCAGTCATTTCATAATACATTACTGTGCCCACATTTTACTCCAAAAGACAAGGCCTAAAATGAGGCAAGTCTTGGAATTTCAGTGAGGAAATGAGAGCGTCATCCCTATTGCAAACAGCTCAATAGTGGAAATAGGTCAAAGCGACCTGTAACATTGTAGAAATATTTCACGATGGCTTTTTGCTGAACATATTCCCAATTCATTTTGGGATTCTTAGTGGAACACAGGGACAGTTGTAGCATGAGTTCAGTCTTGGTCTTTGCACCTAACATTAAGTTTAACTCACTTTGCTATGAAGTTCCTCTGAAAAATGATTTAATTTGTTACTTTTTTGACTAAACTAATTTGGGACGTGTAATCCAAGTGTTTGTGATGCTGACAGCAAACAAAAAAAGTATTTTTCAATTCAGCAGCTGCAGATATTTTATACTTTACTCAATTGTCTTTAGATTGTTGACAAAAAAAAAGCTTTCAGTAAAATTTGTTGATGCTGCAAATGATAAAATATCCGCTCTGTTGAAATGGGTATAATGAGTCTTTAATCTTTTTTTCTGTGCTTGAAATCACAACCGATGCAAAAATTCAGGAAAAATCAAAAACATAAAAAGATAAATTATTGCATTTTGTTCTGTGCCCCTAAAATTGGAAATGTGACATTCAGTAAACCCTTCAGATGTTGAGCTCATAATGCTCGACCAGTTCTTTGATGAATGCTTCATATCCTAACAAGAAAATCTGACATCCAATTGGTGTTCTTTCATTTTTTCTTTTTTTTTTTACCAGTCAGAGATTGCAAATTCAGATTTCCCATTAGTTACTGAATGCACCATTAGCACAGGTCGCTGCCATTGCAAAAACGAATAAAGATGAAATATTGCCCATATAAGCAACAGTTCTTAAATTCGATCAGCTATAAACTTACCAAATGAATGGAGCGACAGGGAAGCCCACAGTTTATCGAGTTCATGGAGGTGTTATTGAACAGTAAAGGGCTGTTATGTTCTATAGTCCATGTTTTAACACATGACTCGTGGCCATACTGTGCCTATTAGAGGGATTGGTAGCCTACCAGCTGTCCATAGTCGAACTGCATATGAGGCCAATGTAATTTTACAAAATAAAATTACCAGTCAAGTATTTTTCTTTCAGTTTGGTGCGTCGTCCGAGCTCTCAAACTATTTACTGTATGCTCTCTCATACAGCAATAACATGCTCCCAGGGTTAAGTAGACAGATGGGAAGAGTGGAGCTGAGTACATCACTCCAGTCCACTTAAGTGATCGGCTTGAACAGAAATGTTAATTGATGGATGAAAATTGAGCTGCTGGTGTGCATCTTTGTTACTTTGACCAAAGCACATCAAAAGAACCTTTATTAAGATCCCAGGAAATTGTGTCAGGTTGTAAACAAAAAAGATAATAAATGACATACTATGTCTCCTTTAAGGCTGCTTGTGAAGTTTAAAGCTTGTAGAATGTCCTCACAGAACATCTCTCTTACTACCAACTGCACACACAAAACATCCCCCTGCACAGCTGGAGAGGTAATTAATACTGAAGCATATCTCCAGACACTTGATGATAACAACCCCATCCTATGCAAGCCTCTTTGCTTAGCAGAAGGTGGGAAATGTAATCACTGAGCAGATTTTGGCCTGTGAATAAGTGCTCTTGGGTAGTGTGTGAGGTGAATCTGAGGTGCGTATGCATATACTTTACAGATCAGGGTGAAGTTCTTGCCAGAGCTTTGCTTTGTGTAACCAAAACAGGTTTTTATCTTTCAAAAAAATGAAAAATGCTTGATTCAGACTTGTGTGTGTTCCTTTTAAGAGCTTGCGTGAGTATAATCTCGTGGAGGACATGTTTACTGTGGAAGTCCCTTCTGCTCTGAGAAACAACTCAAGTGCTCACTGACTACCTTATGTATACTCAGAGGGGATTGTTTGAAATGACTCACATGAAGGAGGGGATTGGACATGTATACAAGAGAAAATATAATCACTCTATCACCTAAATATTTTGCTGAGAGCTAAATAAATATCTTAGAGAGGAAATGAAGCCTGTCTATGGGTTTGGAGACTGAAAATATTTTTGGGGAAAAAAAATACTCATGAATCAGATGGTAAAGATACAAATATTGTTTAAAACTTTATATCAAGCATGCTAAATAGGAACAATGCTCTAAAATAACAGGAAATTCACTAGTTTAGGAGGTTTACATGCAAGCGGAAAATCTGCAGGTGTAAAAGCGGAAAATCCCATTATCACTTTTTACGTCAAATAAAAATTAAGATGGAATTTGTTATGTTGACAAGCCACCAGCGTAACAGCTGTGTATGTAGCTGGTAGAACACTGGACAGTTACCAGACATTTTGCTGTGTGTTTTTGTCTATTTTCATCTGGTTATTGATACTCGGCTCTCTGTCCACTCAGGTTGAACCTGTGTCGACTTGTAATTAAGGAACTTGGTGAAACAAAAGAAAGAGATGTAAACAGACCATCAGCTTCTGGATTGTCTCCATTGCCGCAGCATGTTGTCTTTATGTTAGCGGCCCATGTCTGGACCAGGAATGACTTTCAGCCCTGGGCTTACAGTTAAACACAGTTTACTGGAGAGATACGGCTCACGCCAGAGCCCAGCCTCAGCAGGCTTTGTTTATTTGTTTGCAGTTATCAGTCAGTGACAAAGTGTGTTTATATGCATGGTTCCAGTAGGCGTTCATGACCCTGTTGACTGCCTCACCCACCCCGCTCTCCTCTCTCTTGTTCTGCAGACAACAACTTTGGAAAGTTATCCAAGTTTCTTCCCTCAGGACTGATTATGACACTACAATAGTTGCGTTAAAGCGATACAATGTAACTTCTCAAAAAGCCCACTATGGAGCTCCCCCTACAGGCTTGGAGGTAATGTACGGTTACACTGTCGCAAATACAACACCCTTTCGCTTTCACGTTTCACGTTTGTTGACGAACCGGCGAGGAGTCAGAAGGTGCAAGCTATGTCGACCGAGAAGGTAAGAGTAATCAAATGTACCGGGGAGCGTGAGAGGGGTCTATTTGTTTTTGCGGTAGGTGTGCCAGAAAGCAAGTCGAAGTACTTCCGCTCAGCTCCAGGGCTGCTCCCGGGCCGGTCCAGCAAAGTTACATAGCGCAGTTTTTCCAACTCAGACCCCCGAAGGGCATAGGAGACAGGCCAATTGTAATATTAAAACTCATTCTAGCTGCACATTTTTTTTCAAGCTGTTATTTTAAGGTAGAAATGTTACATAGTATTGCTTTAAAAAGCAGTGGCTGTGAAGTTCTTGCATGTAAGAAGTGGGATTTAATCGCTTCTTTTCAATCAGCAGGCTTACAACAACATGTGTTCATGTTTACATGGAGGATTAAGCTCATCACTGTATCAGAAACCCCTCGAGGGCATGCAGTTTATCTGTGGAAAACTTAAAGAAATAGAAGAAAAAACATGCTTAGGGTCGGTCTCACGTTCCACATGTAGAATGTAAATCAATAATTTGCACGTACACCTGAACAGCAGCTTATCTGTCAGCTGACGCAGCGCAGTCTCATACTACAATATGAAATAGTCATGAGAACTCAATCTATGGATGTCCACAACACAATAGAAGAACAGAGACGATCACCACATGTGGGAAACTTTCTCAACTCTCTATCGTCTTCATATTTCCGCTGAACTGTCACTGCCTCGCCAACTCAGGGATGGCATGGAGCCACTGGTTGTTGTGTTTAGAAAAATGTAATTGTCGTGCTTCTATTAAATTTTTTCAAATCAAAACAAAAACATCCTAACTGCAAGATAAATGATATGTTATAAAACATAGAAAAATCTAATTTAGGAGGCAGCATGGTGTGTTCGGAAGTCTTTGCGCTTTGTTTGCTGCAAACTATTCCAGTTTTTAGTTTATTTATGAGAGTGGACTTTTGTCGACTCTTAACATAAGCAAATACACATGGCGTTAAACGGATCTCTATCTTTGCCTCGTAAACTGTATGTTGTAATTATTGTTTTGCTATAAGAAATAACCATCCCACTATGACTTCCAGTAAACATATCTTTCAAACTTTGTGAAAATAGGATCTTTACCCAAAAATCAAACGCCTAAAAATGGCAATGTTTTTGGTAGCTGCCTCGTGTGCTATGTTTTTCCCATTTCCTGCCCTCTGAGGTCCTGGCATGTTTATTTATATAGCACATTTCAGACACAAAGGCAATTCAAGGTGCTTTACTTCAAGAATATGAGAGAAAAACAGCACAATGATTGCAAAAAGATTAAAGCTGAGATCAAGTATTAGAGTTCAATAAGTTGCAGCACAGTTCACAACAAAGGAACACAACCTCAAATATGTGTAAACTATTGATTGTGAAAGGGAGGATGGGGACAAATACATGAGGACAATAGAGCTGTGCTGAAGGCTTCACTTTGTTTAAGGCTGAGTTGAGGATCAGCTGCAGACTCTGCAGAGCCACATGATACCTTAGAGACTGTGTGAGATGGGACAGGGAGGAAGAGGGAAGGCTGGAGGATGAGCCTTGGAAAAACAAGAACAAACAGATGATCGGGGCAGGTAGAGGCATTTGTAGACATATGAAAGTGTTTGAAGTGTGGTGGTCCTGCTCCTGAACTGCTAGTACTATTATTTCCAATAAAAGATGCTGAGCATTTAAAAGACTTGACCCTCTGCCAGTCCTCTGTCAGGGCTCCATCTGCTGCGTTTGGAAACTCAATCAATCTGTCCACGTTTTACTTTAACCACTGACATCAGCAGAGCCTCAGGGGCAGTGCTGTGAAAGTACGCAAAATGAATGTGCTGGTGCATGTTTTTCTTGCATTTGTGTGTCAGTGTCCACATGCATCACATAGTAAGCATCTGTTTGTAATGCTGTCCGTAAGGAAGAGATCATGCAAATTCAAATCCCTTTTGCAAATTATTAAAGCACATCAGAACAATCTGCTGTGTTATCATTCAGTACAGACTAACACTTAAAATCTGATATTTTGAGCGTGCTAGTCATTATCCATGAACACATGTGGTCATTTACTGTACGATCGACACTGAAAGATAAGATTAGGACGAGGTTGCATGTTTTTTTTCACAAACCTATGCTTGCTATCTCCTGGCAGACTAGGGACTGCTGGTTCATTCATTTATAACTAGTTGTAATCCCAAATGTATTAAAATACAGTTTAATCACTGGAACGTAGCAGCCTGGCTCTGAGGATAGAATGCTCTGGCTCTGAATCATTTCCAGCCATGTCATCAAAGAGGCTCATAGAAATATGGTAACCAGGTTCAATCTGGCTTTGCAACTGCATCTGCACTTTGTTTGTGCATGCCAGGCTCAGTGGGCATTCTCCCACCCACTGCAGGCAGCTGTAGCACTTGCCTAACCCACATCAGTACTCATGCACACCCATGCTGTGCATGGTTCATATTATCTCCCCTCCCACCTACCCAGATGCTGCAATTCACCGCCTGGACTGCCTCAGCAGACCACAGCTAAGCCCTGCTATTGGCTACAGTGAAAGGTATGAGCAACTGAAACAGAGCCAAGCAACAGCCTGACTGGGCTGCCTCGGTGAGTGCCTGCTTGGAGGTCACATCTTTATAGTCTTGTGAGTGAATCTACTCAGAAGTTTTCTGTCATCAGTTCACCTCCCAGACTGATCCTTAGGTTTATAAGAGGTGACTTCAGAGGAATGCAGCGACCCATCATATAGAAACAATCGTCGTGTGATGTCGGTTTATACATCTCAGGGCTGACAATCATCTGTCAGGCACATCTGAAGCCCTGGAGAATGTCTTGTATTTTCACTCAGAAAACTTTTTGATTCAACTTGTTGCCTGGGCTGTTGAGTCTGTCTGACCTGACCTTCCTCTATGGAGATGCAACCCCAGTGAAGGTAAAGATGATATCCACCTCTCGACGTAGACTCTAGTGAGATCCTTGAGGTTGGAGGTCACTGGAGAATCCAAGACTTCCCCTATTTAGTGCGGTCTCTAATATTTTTCTTCATTACTTCATTACTTCCACAACCAACAGGCAGAGCGACACCAACATTATTCCCCCAATAAAGTTCTCATTTGCCATATCCTCAACCTGCACACAAACTCGTATGGTGAGAGAATACCAGTGGTGTTATAACCAACAAACACTGCGTTGTTTACATCTTATATCTACAAGGTCTCTTGGTTTCCCTTGTTGAATAACCTAGACAGACTACCGCCCCCTTCTGAGCTTTAGAGTTATGTCCTCTTGCACAGCCAAAGAAGGGATGTCTTTAGCTGGCCTTTGAGAGTGCTCTCTGTGATGTGTCTGAGGAGTTCTTCTTGTTTGGCCAGATGCTGGTGACGAGAGGAGATCCAGCTGGGGGCCATTTTGTCGCGACTAGTTCTTGACATTGTTTTAGTGTATTAGAGCTTGATCTTGATTTAAAACAAACAAAAACAAATCAATGCCTTCAAGGCAGCTATTGGAAATCCATTTTACAGCCATTAGAAATATAAGGCAGTCTGTTTGTTTTAAATCCTTCAACATCAGAAAAAAATTTGGATTTGGAAATCATTTGCAGTAAAATTTCAAGCTGACATGTCTTTTTTTCCCCAACAACTAACCAGTGTTTAACTTACTTTAAAACATCATGGCAGGTTTGTTTCTCCCACTTGACTTTTTAAAAACAAATTGGCTAATGTCTTGAGCAGAAGCCCCTCTGTCATTCCAGGTGGTCTGGGGTTAATGCCACACTAGCAGCATAGATAACACATCCAGCGGAGTTTTTGTCATATTTATTTTTCTAGCTAGTGTAAAACTTTACGTGAGAAACATCCTTGATATTCTGTAAAAAGAGTTTGTCAGCAGTGGTCCAGCTGTGAACCTATACTAAGATCAGCAACATTTTTGGCATGCAGACCTCTCCCACTATTCTCTACAAACCTTTGCACACATGTGGTTAACAACAATAAATAAAGATGAGTTTTTTCAAAGCAGCCCGCAGGACTTTTCTTTTTTTTTTCTTTTTTTCTTTTCTTACCAAATAAATCAGGTTTTCTCAATTTACTCATTGGGATCATGGCTAAAGTCAAGCATTGACTGTATTCACCAGATCGCTTTCAAAAACATGTTAATGTGTTTTTCATGGTGTATTCACATTCCTTCTTGATGACTTCGGACATATTTGTAGACACGCAGCACTATGCACAGAGAGCTTTTATAGCACAGTTCCATGTGTATCCACCCTTCTTCTTCACCAACTGTGGGCCTTTTTGTCATTATTGTTGCCAGAGTTTGTACTTTTTTCTTAACTTGCATCTTGATTTAAAAGCTGAAAAATAGGCAGGCATTGCATGTTTGTTCATGAATGCACCTTCCACTCAAGTCAGCCCTATTATCTTTACCTTTTTCCTTAAGATGAATAATATCTCTCCTCTCTGCTCATTTGGCCTTTTCTTTTTTTAAACCATTCTCTCCTTAAATGGTTAGATTTTTAACTGCTTCCAGATGCACTGTCCAGATGAGAGGCAGACACTTTTAGAGGGAAGTCTAATGAAAGACCACCTAACTTTCAACAACTGAAGTTGATACAAAAGAAAATAAGAACTTTCGATTTTCAAAGTTTGCCTGGGCATATTATAAAGAAGACAATAAGCGTGTGTGTGTACGTTCATTGTTGCATTTCAGGCCTGCGACACATTCCAAAATAGTAGTGATGGTATAGGTTTTACTATTTTGCAATACCGCCCTTCACAATGCTTAAAAGATGTTCTCGCTTTGAGGATACTGCACTTTTGAACACTTCAGGTTTTCATTGTTCCTATTTGTAGGAGTGCAACAGAACAGGGTTGTCGTTGCCCCGTTCTTCTTTAGGAATTCTCCACTCTTTATTTATTAAGAACAGGTCAGGCAGGCCAGCTCGCTACCCACAGCCTCATATTCTGCAGCCGTGAGCTTATAATGCAGAATGTGGTTTTGCATTGATGAGAAATGTATGGAGACTGCACAGTGGTGTGGCGGTTAGCACGACAGCCTCACCACAAGACCTTGCTTGAATCCTGGCTGGGCTGTTTCTCAGAAATCAAGTGATGATTGAAATGATTTAAAAATCATTAGGATCCCATCTTGATGTTGTTTTATTTCACATTTAATGAATTGACACACTGACCTGAAGCAGAAATACAGAAATTGTGTCTTAGCTCATTTTTGTCAGCAGTTTTGTATTTACAGTGAGTGATATATGGGAAGAAAGAGACAGAAATCTTATACCCTTTTGAGTCTGTAATCTTGCTCCAAGTGTCTTTTAAACCCTGTCTAGTGTATGACCTCCCTTCTGTTCCTCTGCCAGATTTGTGGATTTAACAGTATACTAACCCACTGCCCTTAACCCTTATCCTCCACATTTATGTCAGTGCATTACATGGATACAGATAAAAAGCTGCACTTCATAAAAACATTGTTGCTTTGGAAATTAATGCCTCCTTGTCTCCTCACATCAGAGAGGAGTTTCATTTAAACAAATAAAAGAAATACATTTCCAAGGCACTGAGACTGTCGGAACTAAAATGCTGCTTTGAACAGCTTTTCTACAGGCAGCCAAATATCACAGGCTTGGAAAATTAAGTGAGAAGTATTAACTGTAGTTATGTTTACTTTTCTGCATGAGCAATTACATTTTTTTCTAGTGTTCATCTACAGTTCTCATCTGGTCGAGTCATTACCCCTTCAGTGATAGTTGGAACCAATGAGGATATGATTTGGCAACTGGCACATATGCTGATATTTTTGGGAGAAATCAATGTGATTAAGATGGTTACTGACCTTGACAGTTATACTGTGTTTCACAGGGATATTCCAATTCAGCAGATGTGCCTTAATGCACATCTGGACAGACAAAGTACTTGACAAATCTGGAATAGATTGTCTATGCTCAAGTCATGCAGGGATACCAAGGGAATTTTTTTTCTTCTTCTATATGCTGTGTGAATGAAACTCTGCAAAGATATAAAAAATAATATGTAGGCAGTAGCAGTGCCAGTATAGGGTTACTTAGGCTTTTCAAACAGAATTATGAATAGGATAGAACTATACTCGTGGTTAAATTGTTCTATCTGACTTGAATGTGCTGTACTAGCCTCCCCTGAAGCAGGTTGTAAGGTTGAGGTGTAAGCATGGTTGTGTTGCATATTAGTCCACCTACCCCATGTGTGGCCCTCTGCACCTTGTTTTAAGTCAACATTTTGTCTTTTACAACACGTGCAAATGATAAGGTGTCTTTGAGATTGTTGGCTGTCTCTTGGCTCCATTAAATTCACCGTGGATATTAATGGTCCCCCAGAGTAAACCCTGGTGTTTTTGATTACCTCTGGCCTTCCCATGAACTGTTGTTTTTAACAAGTTTCCAACATACCTGAAGGTGGAGGAATACACAAGACAAACCCCCCAACCCCCATCCGAAAAAATAAAAAAGTTATGTTGAATAGTACAGTACAGGATAGCATAGAGTGAATCACAGCATTTCAGCTTTGGAATGATGCCTTGGGGTTCCTGCTCTGGATTTCTCATATCATGTAGACTTTCTCTGAGTACACATGGTATTCATGATAGCTGTTGAACACAACCAGGCAGCTGGGATGATACTTGAACATATTTCATGTTTCATCCTCTACATCGTTTGAAATTTCCTTACATGTATCACACTTGCACGAAGCAGGCAGACATCACAGGACAAATTTAGGCTCTTACTCATGTCATAAGCTACGCTGTGAAGATTTCCGGTTTTTGTTTGGTTAGTAACCGCCAAAATCTTTCACATATGGTTAGCGTGAATCCAAACAATACTGTCTGTTTGGCAAATGTTTATGTTTTGATGTATTCGTCAACAATGTGTGGGCTTCTTCCTTCCACTGGGCTGGTGTGGGCTCTGTGTCTTCCGTGTGGTAGTGGACATGTCTCAAAGTCTCTGACTTGCCTATTTGCTACTTTAGCAAGCAGAGAAGGAGACCTTGAGGAGGTCTCCACCTCGTTTTCCTCATCTCTGCTTTCCTCTGAAGCGATGCCAAGACAATAGAGAGAGAGTAGTGTGCAAGGCTTCACACCAGCTGTGAAAGCTCAAAGCATCTCTCCGTCCAGATTCCTACAGCTCACCCTCTTGTTTGATTTCTTTGAGCCTACGCTTTCTTCCTGCCTGGACTGGTTTTTTTCATATGTGTGTCATTCCATCAATCATTAATATGATAGAAGTCTTGCTATTACGTTAGGTTTACCAAATTAAATACTAAAATAACTCTTGCAAGTGGAGTATCCAGTTTCCGTACATATTAATTCAATTTTTTCTGAAAGCCCAGAGATGCAAAACTGTTCCTGTTTGACACCCACAGTGGCCTTTTTGGAGCATAATCACTTCATTAAACCCGCATCAGCTGTCTGCCCAGCATACAAAAGTAATAGCGCCTTTTAAGTGTTATAAAAGCAAGCTCAGTCATAAATGTCGGCTGAATGTCGTGTATTTTCCGAAAATGTTTTAATGCCACTAAATTGTATTTTGTTTCATTTGGGTCAGAACAGTACATCCAGCTTCGTACACATATGAGTGTGGTCTTTTTGCAAAGAGAATCCAAAATAATATTTAGATTTTGACGTCATCAGCGCCCAGAATTGACGTGATCTTGCTCGTTTGCTGCAGCAATCACTTTATCCCCAATGTTTGTATGTTTGTGTCTTTGCTTACGCATCTAAGATGCACCCATTGGATGTGTGCACACAGAGTTTGATAAATGTGTGTGATAATTACCAAGTTGGCAAACATTTACATGCGCACTCCGTCATTTGTGGCCTGTTTGGATTGGCAGTAGCACAGTCCTGATTGGCTGGTTTCAGTGAAGACTACGTGAGATGGATTTGTTTGACTGGGCACTCTAGAATACGGAGAGCATGATTAAAAACTACATCCCCTTCATTTCACCTCTTGTTGGCCTCAGTGGTTTAAGATTTGCATCATTCATTTGCTCACAGTTTTTTGCTCTACTTCAGCGGGTTTTTTTTCTTTTTTTTGCATGGCTGCACATTGAAGGTGGAGTAAGGAGCAGTAGCTGAGGCAAACAAGGTCATGCTGGCATACACATGATTGCATTATCATCAGAAATTTATGGACAAGAACTAGAAAACCACAGTGGTCATTCATATGCAGTGATCCTAATTGGCCTTTTGGGAAATTCAAATCTAAATATAGAAACCACCCAAATTCTTTCCTTGTTCTTTTCTAGCACTGGCTCTTTCTCAGACCACAGAGTAAAGACACTAGATGGGCCAGAACACTGTGAGCGACCAAAAGCCTTTGGATCATTCTTCGATTTGGACATATTATACATAAACATACAAAGGCATGTTCTCTACTGTGAGCCCGCGGCTCTTTATTGGACAGTCAGTCAGAAAGTCTCCTGGAAGGCTTTTAGAATTTGATGGTTGAACCACAAAGTGCCCCAATCATCTTTGGATTTCCCAAGCTTGTTTTAGTAAAGACTCAGCCAAACTTTGCCTTTCCCCTGCTGATAACACAGGTCCTTTTTACGTATGTACAGAGTGCATATGTAGATGTGGCTATAAGCTATATAGACCTTCTGGATGTGAGTACAAGTATTGATACAAAAAGAATGCATGATAAGCATGGATCATTTGAGTGGGAAATGACAAATGTATAATGTAATGTCACCATTTTGAAGTAGATTATGGATGGTTCCATGCTGTGACTTAATTGCTGAAGTGGAGTATTTTGCAACATTCCAAGGAAGCATCAGTATTCCCCTTTATTTAAGACTTAGTGGAAATTCAATTTCATTCACTGAAAATGACACTGAATGAGTCATTGAGCCATCCTGAGCTTTTAACAAAACTTCTATTGCAGGAGTGTTTGATGCCAGAGGCACATTTTGTTAGATTGTCCTCATCTCTTTGGGTTCATGGTTTGTGGTTTCACGAATTGTTACTACCATTTTTAATTTGCATATGGCTTCCTGTGTCATTTCATATGGGCCGTTTGCAAATTAAAAGTCCTCTGCGTTCCAACAAGATGACACTGATATGCTGCTATTAACCTATAAATATGAGAACTAAAGATTAAGTCTCTACACAATCATGAATGTAGCTTAAGGCATTCTACTGGTGGTTCATTACCATAAAGTACATTCCCCAATACAGTCATGCACTTACCTTATCGAGCGTATTATTTTCAGGTGTTCACATCACAAAATCCTTCCCACTTTGTGCACAAGTGTCAAATCCTCTTACTGTAACTGTCCCTTCTCAACTTGTTCTTAACAGAACAGAGGCAGTATTTTTGAAGCACTTATTGGCCTGAGCACTCAAAATGGCACTTTTTAAAAACAGAGAGCATCCTAAATTCCGTCTGAATTGTGTGATCTCTGAACAGAACCGAATAAAAGAGCTTCAGCTCCCACCCACTTAAAGCAACATGCAGCCTTTCCCTGTTATCTTTCTTTGTCATCTTTTCATTTCATTTTACAAATTTTCATACCAGCAATTTGTCGTATTTCTAAAAGTGAATGTACTCTACTATATGGGTGTACTTTGAAAAATATATGTGGCTAAAATGGAGAGCAAGATGGAGTCACTTAAAAAAGCTCTTGCATTGAATGAACCAGTCACTCAAAATGAAGAAATACTTACGTTGATCTTTAGGAAATACTTGTGGCATATCTGCCAGATTGTTTATTTATTCAAGATTCAGGTGTTCATCCTAAAAAGATCCCATTGATTTCCCTCCAGCTGACACCTAACTTACAAATGTGAATATAACTAACATATAAAGCTGTGAGTTTGTTACAAATAACGCCACCACCAACACATGCACACACAAACACACACAACCCCAGCAAAATGATAAAAGTGACAGTAAGCTGCTGCCTCTCTACGCCTTAAAAGATGGAGTAACTTTCTTACATTTCTCTTGGTTTCCCTTTTCCTTATGTGGTTTATTATTCTTCTCTTTGGCTTGCGTCTCTGCCAGCTTTACAACTCTCTCACTGCTACACACCACTCACCCTCTGTTAGGAGTTACAGTCAAGAGTGTGGGCCATGCTCTCTGCTGAGTCCTCCGTCTGCCATCTGCTTATAGAGATGGAGGCTGAAATACTGCAGCCAAACGCATCACCTCAAATGAATGATTTCCAACTACTCGCAGTCATACCAATGCCATCTTTGAAAAAAGAAGCTAACATTTGATGATCAGCATGGCTTGCGTTGTTTTCCTTGGCAATGTTCCTGAGGACTGTGCCGTCTTATGCAGAGGAGTCTCCCCACTGCTGAGTGTCGGAGCACCAAAGCATTTCTTCTAATTAGCGTTTTGCTAAAAAGATCAATTTATAAAACACGGAAGGAAGGAGAATTCTAATCAACTTGTGAGGTTTAACCCTTCTGTCATCTACGGTCCAGAGCCAACACTTGCTAACAATTATACTGCTGGTACCCAGGGGCCTGATCTGATTGGTCTGTTTGCCTTGTGCTGTCTTGGGAGATCCTACAGCAATTAAGTTGGCCCCTTGCCTGATGGCTTGTGAGTTGGCTTTATGGCTACATTGTTTCTATCTCTCTGTAGATGGATAGCGTTATTAAAACCAGACCACAGTCATGACTTTCCATTAGAATCTAAAATGTTGCACTAAAGAAACTGTGTGGTATCCCACTCCTGCCCAACCGCTCCTGTCACTGTCCTTTTCAGACAGACACAACTCCTGAAGCAGGCAGTATATCCTGCTGGCTTCCCTCCCAGAGCCTGTAGAAGTCAACCTCCATCCTGCCAACCCCCATCTTTCCCTCAGAGTTTGTTTCTGCCAAAGGGCCTGTTTGGCTCATGTTCTAACTCAGATAAACAACAAAGAACCTGTCCAAAGATGCTCTCAAAGGCACCTGGTATGGTGCTCTTGTTTCAGTTTGTGGAGGGCCATCACTCTTACGTCCCTCCACTGGATCATAGATTTGATTTGTTGGTGCTTTAGAGATTTATTAAGTCCAGAAACTGTTGACTTTAGCCAATGTATGCAATTTTAATTCTAAAGTGTAATATTGGAATGTTTACTTAATAGCATGTCTTCATGTCTGTAGGTGACTGCGACAGATGCTGATGGTGGTTCCTTTGGCTCAGTTACCTACTCCCTTGGGTCTGGCAGTAACAGTGCCGTTCCTTCTCAGTTCACTATTGGCAAGGAGACTGGGCAGATCTGCACTAGTGCTGTACTAGACAGGGATCAAGGGCCGGACAGTTTCGACTTTACCGTTACTGCAGTGGATGGGGTAAGCCACCTTTTTTTAAATCATGCTTAATATTAATCCACTGAGCCACAATGTAATCCTATAAACACAGCAGCCATGCTTTTCCCCACTGACAAGAGAGCAAAGACAGAGCCAACTCTGAAAAAGACTTTGATTTGAACAGCCAAGTAAAAAATAAAAGTTTGAACAGCTCTCCATGGTAGGTAGACTTACTCAACCATCCTATTCAATGACTGCCAAAAAATACTTAAAGAATAAAAGGTTAAAAATGAAAGAAAATGACTTTGTGTATGTTAAAGCAATCAGATTGAGAAATACCTTAACTGTCAGGCTGTAGTATTTTAACAAGTTGGACTGCCGCCTACCTCCTTTCTGCCACCTGGTCCAAATGAAAAGCCTGCACTGTATTCACTGCAAATGAAAATCCTATGAAACAGGCTTGGGTCGCCACAAGCCCTCTCACCCTACATGGGTCATGACATATTGCTCTTTCCCAATGGAAACTATCAATCTGTGTTCATGCACAAACCTGTTGGGACTACATTTTAGAGGCTACGCCATACATAGAAATTTAACAGGGTTTACTGCTGGTTTTTACTTTCACCATTAATATGGTGTATGTGCACCAATAATATGGCCTAAATCCTTCTTTCAGGCCTTCTTTTTCTGCGCATGATTAATGTATGTGAAGGTATGACAAAAGAGTTTTTCTTTCCTTTGCAGGGTGGACTGAGCTCAGTAGCCTATGTGAAGGTAGATCTGGTTGACATTAATGATAACAGACCCTCTTTCTACCCGCTCAACTATGCCGTTAGTCTGAGCACTCAGAGTGCTCCTGGGACATCTGTGGTCAGAGTGATGGCCTATGACCCAGACTCAGGCGAGAATGGTAGAATTACATACAAAACAGTACCTGGAGCGGCTTCCCCATACTTTACTCTCAACAAAGACACAGGTTGGCACAAGTATTTTCCCTGTTCCCCTCACACTTTTTGGTGTATTAATTATGATTATGTATCAGAATAATTTAAAAGTAAATCATAAAATGACACAATGTAAAAAATAGTGTGTTTTATGTTCTCTTGAACCTCTTTCAGGCGTCATCTCCCTGTCTCGGTCTGTCTATGGGAGAGCAAACTCCATCATTCCCATGGTAATCTCTGCTCAAGATGGTGGTGGTCTGGTCGCTTTAGTCAACGCTAAAGTGAACATTAGCGTGGTGGCAGGGCTGGTGGCACCGCCTGTATTTGAACAGGCCCAGTACTACTTTACTGTATCAGAAGATGCCCTGAGAGGGACAGTTTTAGGCACTGTCCAGGCCAGCACTAAGACAGGTGAGGACAATTCTTTTGATTTAGACTCAATGAATACACTGAAAATCTCTTTTCGATCTGGGCAGCTTTTCTACATACTTTTATTGGGCTATTTTACATGCCTAAATATGAAAATGATTTAATCAGCATTCCATGAAAACTGAAAGATTTCAGGGTTAAGTCCAAGGCTGTCAGTGATGTTTTTTCATTTTTTTTGTTCTTGTCACCTTTCTCTCCTCCCAGGCACCTCTACAGAGATCTCCTACACCATCAGCTCTGGTGACCCTGCAGGCTACTTTACTGTGGATCCTGACACTGGAGTCCTAAGAACCAGTCTGCCCCTTGATCATGAATCCCAATCATCTCTTGACTTGGAGGTGCAGGCCCGCAGTGGCAACCCCCCGGCCTTTGGTCAGACCCGTGTCCACGTCACCATTGCAGACGTCAACGATAACCCCCCGATTTTTCTGCCCTCATCCTCAGAGTCCTTACTGCTGCCAGAGCACACAGAAATGGGCACTGTGGTATATCGGGTCCAAGCTGAGGACAAAGACACAGGAGTCAATGGACAACTCAGCTTTGAACTTTTCTCTCTGAGTGGAATCCAGAGGATTTTCAGTGTGGAGCGCAGCAGTGGAGAGATACGATTGGTGGGCAGCCTGTGCTATGAAACTGCCCCCCGGTATGATCTCCAGGTCATAGCCAAGGATAGTGGAGTACCCCAGCTAAGCGCCACACTAATGCTAGTGGTCCATGTCCAAGCAGAGAATGGCCAGGGACCTGTGTTTGATACCCTCACCTACCGTGTGGAACTAAAAGAAGGAACACCAATAAGCACACGCTTTCTCCAAGTCAGGGCTTTGAACAGAGAGATTCCTGGCTCAGGTCAATCTGGACCCCTGACGTATCACCTGCGTCCTGATGGAGATGCTGCAGGGTTTGGCATTGCAGCTGATAGTGGCTGGCTGTTTGTGAAGAGTGCCCTAGACAGGGAAGTGAAGGACATTTACCTTCTAACAGTGCTGGCCAGTGTAGGTCATGGACAGCTAAAGAAGACAGGCAGTGCCACGGTGCGGATATCGGTGACCGATGAGAATGACAACTCTCCTCGACTCACACAGGAGAGGGTTTTCATGGCTGTGAGAGAGAACCTGCCTACAGGAACAGGCTTTGGTCATGTGCTGGCGACGGACAGAGACAGTGGCTCCAATGGACGCCTCGGTTACCGCTTGCTGCATCCTGACCGCTGTTTCCAGATAAACACCCACACAGGTTAAATGGAAAGTTTATGTACTGATACTGTGAGAAAGATGAGCATTAAAACAACACAGAATATTAAATGCATTTAAACCTGCATGAATAAATATGCATGCTCAGATATTTTGAGCAGAGTCATGGTTACAGTAAAAGAAAAACAAAAAAAAAAATACAAGCATTGCTACTGCTGTTGTTGACTTTTGGAAGTCTGCAATATTAATTCATCAGAATGATCAGTCTTAGTCTACACATTTGTCTAGAGACTGTGACAAAACTTTACTTGAGCTAAAATCTGAAATGTGCAGATCCAGCAGCAATTTCCCATGAAACGTCTTATTTTTCATGAAAATCCAAACTTTTGGGAGAGAAAAAAATCCCTGTTTCATCAACACAGTGACTCATCTTTTAAAGATGACAGACTAGACTAAAAGTTGCCCCTTCTGCACTGTCATAAATAAGGCAGATAGTGGTGACAACAGCACTAAGTGTCTTGCTGGGCTCTAATTGGCCTATTGAGTCTGTTAGTCTGTGGGTGGAGATTCATGCTCTGATTTGTGATCAGTTTCTGGCTGAGTTGTTAGTCTCTGAAGCATCTGCCAACCTTCTAAAAATCCATCTATTTATGTGGATGTGTGCAGATGAATACATAAATCTGCACACTGTGCATGTCTGTTACTTATGTGCCATTGATCAAAGCCTGCTGGCTTCTAAGTTTCTCATCACTATTCCAGGGGACAAGTGTCTCTGCATGAACTTCCTCTCATTCATCCCCCTTCCTCCCCAGGTGAAATCAGTACAAGGATGACGCTTGACAGGGAACAGCAGTCAAGTTATCAGCTGGTGGTTGTGGTACAAGATGGCGGTTCACCTCCTCGTACTGCAACAGGCACAATCTTCATCACTGTACTGGATGACAATGACAATGACCCTGTTTTTAGCCACAGTCAGTCAGGCAAAAACATAATCATACAGGTAATGTCACAGGAACAGAAACGTAGACTGTCAGAAAATGAAAATGTTCATCTCTTTAGTGATTTCTTTATTTTTTTTTACCCATAGGTGACAGAGGGTCAGTCTCCAGGAGTTGTACTGGGCTTATTGCAGGCCAAAGATCCTGATGAGGGGGAGAACGGCACCATATTCTACTCTTTGTCAGGTACAGTTGCAGTACAGTATAGTAAAATAATGTTTTACTCATTAATGTCTTCTGATAGTAAATAAAGGGAACAGTGTATCTCTCGAGGGAAGAATTTTCCTCCATCAAATTGACTTTGAAGTTTTTTTCTTTTACTGCTTGACTGTCTTTCTTTTGCCTTACTTTTTTATTTGCTTGAGCTTATGTAATGGGCCAAGTAGGAGCATTTCTAAGTAAATCTATGCAGAAATACAAAGCTATTTGCCGTCTTCTTTTAATAGAGTAAGATAAAGAACACCATGGTCATTGTAATTAGTCACATGTATCTTGCATGTCTGAAAATGTCTTTATTTTAACATTTTGTATTTGTTTGCAACTCTCCAACGCTGTTCGTCTCCAGTTAAAGTTTGGCCTTTGTGTCTCCCAAAGGTCCCAGGGCTGAGCGTTTCTCTTTGAACGCAGTCACTGGGGAACTACGTTCATCATCCCCTCTTAGCCACTCAGAACGAGCTGAGTACTCTCTGACAGTGACAGCTACTGACAGAGGACTGCCCCCTCGCAGTGCCTCCTGTTCCCTCACCATTCAGGTCAGACTCCCATTGGATTCCAGCCAGCGCAAACACCCTCACTACACACCTATTTAATATCAAAGTATAGTCTTGGGGCTGAGAGGATCCATGTCTCTGGGCCCCTCAGACTAGCTGCCGACATATCAGCCTCACTTCTGACAAGGTCCCCTCCCATCCCCTCCCTTTTCTTCCCCTGTGAATTTTCAAAAGGGAAATTTCTATCTGAAATGGAAAAGTGGGTCTGAATCAAATACTCCCAGCTGGCTTATGATGAGGGCCAGCTGTAGACTGCTCTGATCAAGGTCATACTCAATGACTTCAACACTTTTTTAATACAGTAGCCCTTTTTTTTTTTTTACAAAGAGTAGCAGGGCTTTACTTACACTCTACATAAAACACAGCCTTGAAGGTAATTAAAGTTAATATCTAATATAGAACAGAAATGGACACAATGGAGGAGTCTTGGAAGAAACACTGATTTATAAGTTCCAGGAAAAATCGAAATTGCATATAAATAGCTACAGTAAGTGCCAGCTCAGCTTTTCCTCCTTTCCAATAACAAAAAAATGAAAGTCATAATTATTAGTTAATTGGATTAAACAGTGCAGTGTTGTTTCTTGCCCTCTGACGCATTTATGCAATTTCCTTTAATCATATTTTCAGACTGATTTTTTTAAATCTGTCAATAACAAGATGGGGCTGTGCAATTTATTTTTGGAACACTCCTTTTCCATCTAATGTGGAACTAATTTACGGCTTGTCAACAAGCTTTTTTTTTGTTTCTTTCGAGTGCCTGCTTACTGGGAGAACTGTGCTGTAGGAATTAGTTCTGAATACCCAGATCAATCCATCATGTTACAAGATTGTAATTTAGCATAAAATTTGGTCAACAAAGGCTCAGTCTCCTGTTCCCTTTTATTGCTGCTGGTTTATTAAACAGTGTGTCATGTGCAGTTTTCTTACAATGCTGTAGTCTTTGAAGATGCTTAAACAGCTCATCAAAAGAAGTGTAAAGCAAGGAATATATGTCCCACTGCTCAACTCGGAGCTTTTCACCATGTTGTCCAGTGATCGTGTTACTTTTATCATCTATTATTTTCCCTGGCAGCGACATGATTATCAGATAAAGCGTGATTAATGTTTGCAACACTTTTATGCAGCTCTATAAAAACTAGTCTGATTTATTTCCAGAAGACACAGCACTAGTGAGAGGAGATGACTAAATCTGTTGTTACTTTTCATAAAATCCGTTGAATTATTTTACCGAGTTGAACATTACAAACTTAAGCTTCCTCCACGCATCTACATTAAACATCTGTTGATCTAGTTCCCATGAATATGCACTCTGTGTGTTTCTTTTTTGCAGGTTATCAGCATCAACAGCCTTACAACTAAGGCCAGTTCACACTCCCTATCTTTTAACTCTGTGGAGGAGGCCAGTCCTGGCTCTGTTATTGGCTCAGTTTGCCTCCATGACAGAGGAACCTTAGAAGAAGGCAAGGTTACCTACACGGTAGTAGGAGGTACAGATCAAGATGGGACCTTTGTTGTGGACCGTCTAACTGGTGATGTCTACCTGGCTCGTCCCCTCGATTATGAACGAGACGCACGTTACAACCTGAAAATTGAGGTGGATGACTTCTCTCAGATGCCTCCTAGCAGCACCGTTGTGCACTTGGACATTGACATAGAGGACAGTAATGACCACACCCCTGAGTTCATGGAGGACCCCATCACCATTGTCATCTCTGAGAGTATGGAGGCGGGCTCATCTGTCTACACTTTCCAGGCCACAGATAAGGATGGCAGTGGGCCTAACAGTGAGCTGATATATTCCATTCTCCACCAATGGCCAAACACCCTTGGCTTATTAACCCTTGACCCCACGACTGGCATTCTCTCCTTGGGCCACCAACTGGACCATGAGGTCATTTCGACACTGATCGTTGTTGTAAAGGCAACAGATTCTGCCCTTGACGCCAGCCAGAGGCGCTGGGGTTCTGTGACAGCAAGGGTGTATATAACTGATGAGAACGACAATGCGCCAGTGTTTATATCACCAACAGCTGTAAGTGTGATGGAGGACCAGCCTGTGGGCTTTGTAGTGCTCTTTGTCATGGCCAGAGATGCAGACCAAGGGGAGAATGGAAGAGTGACTTACAGAATCCAGTCAGGCAACAATGGAGGAACATTCAGCCTTAACCCCAATACAGGTATGTACAGCTCAGTCCTCCTGTAGGATGTAATAAGTGCTTTATGTTACTTAGCACAAAATACAGGCTCAGAAGTCAAGAAAAAGGATGTGTTTGTTGCACAGATGACATATTATAAACCAGTGATCATTCTTGACAATTTTCCTACAGTATCTATGACCACAACTACAATATTTTATGTACCATAAACTATCTGCTCTATAAAACTATTAAAAATTATATTATTAAGCATAATTTAGGGTTATGGACAAACTCAATCTGACTGCATAAGTCATGTATATCTGAGGGATTTATCTGCATGACAATCATGATAATGTGGTTTCCTTCTTCAGTCTTTAATCAGATATAGAGTACAGTTTTATTTTGACCTCTGGAATGTCTTTAATTGTCCCATGTTTTACCCACATGCTGCTTATGTCTATTCAGCATACAGTATTTAGCATTTTTGGCTTTGGGAAGAAGTGAGCCAATTGCATTCAAAACAAGCAGAGCACATGTTAACATAAGATATCGGTATTTTCATTTTCAGTACCTGTAGGGAAGTCCAACACTAAACCAATGCTTTTTGCTTGCTTGAGTTAGAATATTTAGAGACAATATGCTTTTGTTAAACTTTTTGGGTCATTTCATTGGGTTTTAAAACCTTTGTCAAACATCTAAGGGTAGTTTTGCATTGCTTGTTTGCTTCTCAATGTTCTTCAACATAGTGGCACACCATTTCTACCAAACCATCACAGACTCTTTTAAAACTCTTCTTACTACTAAGTACAAACACTGTTGCTCCACCTCTCATGACTTATTCCTCTCAGTTGAAGGCCAGACAGAGGAGTCTGCCAAATATTAAACACACACACACACACCACACACACTTGAGAATGTGCAAACACACGTGCACACACAACAACCCATCATCTGTTATTGTGGATCTATTCCCATGAAAGACCAAAGAACCTCCTGCTCGCGCTTCTGGGAACCATTAGAGAAGGGATCAGTTACGCATGTTTGTGTGTATTCGTGTGTGTGGGTGTGTGTGTATTTAGGCATGCACAAGCACATGTGTTTGTGTGCTCGCTTAGACTGTCATTTAGTTGACGCTGACCTTGGGCTGTTTGGTCCTTTGGGTTTTGTTGTTGTGTTTGAGACACGTGTCAACGTTTGGTCCGCCTTCCCTTCAAGTCCCAACCAGGATGCCCCCTGGAGCACCGCAGGGGTGGAAACATTCAGGGTCTGTCATTCATGTCACTTCTTCTTCATCCCAGTGTGGACTCATCTTGAAGTGTTTTCATTCACACTGGCTGTTTATTAGAATAATGACAGAGGTAATTCCGTTTTAGGATCACTTACTGGAGACTTGGGATCAAGTCTGCCAACTGTTTTCATTACTTTTGTGTCACTCTTATCCTCAACAGAGAGAACCATTAAGGTTTTATTTAGAATCTGTGAAGTCATAGAGTGAAACTCATTTTCATCCCTCATTGTCACAAGGGAGATCATTAATTTCGCTTATGGAGCTAAGAGAGAGTGCACTGGTGATAAGGTGAATATATTCTCAGTAAAAGACAACACCGTACAGGGATTAACACATCAAATGCTGAGGAGTAGCCTCAGAAAAAAAGACAAGAAATATGTGTTATCTGAGCTTCCTCTGCCAGCCCTAACACTGCAGTCCAAAGCATTAGCGCCACAAAAATTAGGATGTTAGAATGGAAAACATCTAAAAACGAAGAAAAAACTTTTCCCAGTTCTTTCTTTCTGCCCTTATGTTATCAGTGACTGTGTATGTGGCAGGATCACAGAGGAATCAAATTTAGGTGAAAAAATTCCATCCTGTAACTTTTACCAGATTAAAGCTTGGGGGCAAGTTGTCTCAGTCCTCGAAAGACACAAAGTGAAAAACGTACACAAAGAAGTTAAAAGCAAAACACCCCTGACCCTCTTTGTCTTTAACAGTTGAATCTCATTTTAAAGCATGAAATTGAAATTGAATCAATGCAAGCTCTACACTCTTGGGGCAGGATAATGAAAAGGCTAGGGCACCCCTAATTCGTATGGAGCACGGCAGGCCTGGCCGTTGCGTGTTTAGAGTGTGTGTTTACTGCTTCTTTCTTGATGGCTGCGGCATTCTTCAGTGGAAAATCTCGTAAACTGTGGCCAGACCATTTGGGCTGTTACAGCAGTGGTGGTAGTAGCACTCAGGTAGGCAACGTTGTATGTGTGGAGGATATTAGCTTTGATTTGGCCCTCACACGGCAACTTTTCACACTTACTTTTAAAATGAGCTGAAGACACACAATCCAGGAAAATGCTTAGTTTAACTGATATGATGCTGTATCTTTCGTATAAAGCTGACTGTGTGAATAAAGCTGTATACATACATATAGTTTATATACATATATATGTGTGTGTAGTTCACTAACAATCAATCTCTTTTGTCAAAGCTGACCCTTGATTAATCTCTGTACAGGCTCTCTGTCTATTTTCAAACCTCTGGATCGTGAGGAGCAGGACATCTTTAACCTGACAGTAATTTCTGAAGATCATGGGATACCCCAACACTCATCCAGCCAACTGCTGTGTATCCATGTGATTGATGTCAATGATGAAGTGCCATGGTTTGAGGAGACCCAGTATGAAGCCCAAATCTCTGAGAATCAGCCTCCAGGAACGAGTGTTTTGACAGTGTCCGCTTCTGATCTGGACCAAGGTGATCCAGGCAGTAGTTAGACTTTGTTGCTTCAGTTTTTGAACACATAGTCCTATTATGTAATCAACAGTTCTGATTTGGCTGATGGAAAGTGAAAATATTGCCAGTTTAAACAAGGTGAAATTTGATTGGAAAGTTTATGTTTTAAGCATCCAAACTGCCTTTAACCATTTTTTCAGTGTTCAGTCAGATTGTTACATTCTGTTGTGAAACAGATTCTGATAACATCTTAGAATACAATGAAAATATATATAGTTATATAGTTATCCAGTTACATGTAACCAAACACATTTTTTTTGTGTTGAAAGTCAAGCAGAACGCAAACTAGATTTTTTTATTATGTGCTGAACAAGTGTTCCCCTTATAGACATACCAGTTGGTTTTAGTTGAATGCTACACAGGAGGGAGGGGATAAGGATACAGAGAGGATGCATTCCCTTGGAGTTAGTCAGAAGCACATAAAACAGAAGGATTATAAACTTTCTACTCAAAAGAAAACAGTGAAGTAAACAGATGAGGTTGCCAGACTGCTTTCTTTTAGCACGCAATCTGGAGACTCAGACACCTGAGGGAGGGCTATCACTGCCAAAAACTTAGACAGCAAATTCCACAACAAACAAACATAAGAATACAAGCTATTAAAACGAGATGCCTGCTTTGATATCTTGAAATTTTAGGTCATAGGAATGAACATTTGTTTGACTGAATGCTATAAAATCTATTTTTTTTACATATGTGTGTCTCTGTAGGAACCAATGGGCAAGTGGCATATGGTGGCATCACACAGGGAGATTTCAGCATCAACCCACTCACAGGTGTCATAACAACCACTAAGTCTTTGGACAGAGAGTCTCAGGACTATTATGCTGTCACAGGTATTATCCTCTGACTGTCTTACAGTGTTACAAATAAAACATGGTTTCATGATACATTATATTAAGAGTTGTGATTTGTTTGTTTTGGCAGTTTATGCAAAAGATGGAGGTCTCCCACCCAACTATGCTAAAGCAACAGTAAGGATCAAGGTGCTTGATGTTAATGACAATGCTCCTGTCTTTGGACGTCTTTACTACACCATTGAGGTGCCTGAAAACCTGGAGGCATTACCTCTTTTCACCCTCAGAGCTACTGACCCAGATGCAGGAGAAAGTGGGGAGATAAACTACAGAATTGCAGGTGTGAATTTGTTTGTAATGTACCTTCTTTGTAAAAGTTAAGTAAAACTGCTTCCTGTTAGGTTGCTGATACTTGATACTCAAACAGCTGTTTGCCATTGCTCCCCTGGCAGCTGGAGATCCATCTGGGGACTTTCACTTGGACAGACAGTCAGGTGTACTGTACACCTCAAGACCTCTGGATCGGGAGAAGAGAGCTGGATATACTCTAACGGTCATAGCTCACGACAAGGGCCACCCTCCCCTCAGCAGCACTGCCACTGTAGAGGTGACAGTTCTGGACATCAATGACCACAGCCCACAGTTTCAGAGCAGCAGCTATACTGCTGACATTTCGGAAGATGTTCCCATTGGCTCGCTGGTTCTAGAGGTGAAAGCCATTGATTTGGACTACGGACCCAACAGCCAGGTTGTGTATTTTCTCAGCCATGGCTCCCGGAGCATGTTTATCATAGACCAGAAGACAGGCCGCATAATCACAGCAGCACCCCTAGACAGAGAGAGAACTGCCTCCTACACCTTTGAGGTGTGTGCCACTGACTCCTCACCTGCAGACCCACATAACTCCACTGCTCAAGTGACTATCTACATTCAGGATGTGAATGACAATACACCCTTCTTCATTCAGGACCCACTTATTGTGAATGTCTCAGCCAGTAGTGTTTCTAACCGCCGGGTGCTGGCCACAATGAGGGCAGAGGACAAGGACTTTGGGGCTAATGGCTCTGTTTTTTATCGTTTTGCCAATCCAGTGAAGGGTTTTACCATTAACTCCCTTACAGGAGACATTCAAGCCACTGAGAAACTGCAGACCCTGACTCAAAGCCAGAGGACTTTGATAGTTCAGGCCATGGATCAAGGAAACCCAGCTCAGTCTTCTCTTGGGGTGGTTATAATTTATATTAAGGAACAGAGTTACAGGGGCATTCGCTTCTCACGCACAGCTAGAGATGTCAGTCTGCAAGAAAACGCTGCTAAAGGTTTGATTGATATATGTATAATTTTTTACTTTTTACTTCATAATTTGTTTATGTATGATGTAAGCTATATATTGAAAGGAAATGTTTCAACATTGTCTAATTTTCCCCCTACAGGCACAGTGGTAACACAGGCTCTGGCGCAGTACCCTGATGGCTCTAAAAGTGGTATAAGCTACAGTATTTTTAGTGGAAATAAAATGCAGTCCTTTGGAATAAACTCCATTACTGGTAAGTAGAAAAATTGCTGCACATACTGCCAGACAATATTTTACATTTTCACAAAGCAATTCACTAATAATTGTTGTGAAATAGGTGAAATATGGGTGCAGAAATCTGAAGGAATCGATTTTGAAGAGACCCCAAAACTCCGCCTAGTGGTGAAAGCTGAGACAGCATCTTCCAGCTCCTACATGGCTGTCAACTTAAATCTGCAGGATGTAAATGACAACTTACCACGCTTCCAACTCCAAAACTATGTGGCGTACATTAGGGAGGCACAAGGCTACGATTTTCCCCTTATCCAGGTGCAGTAGCCTCACACCCACATGTTTATTATGGTAGGCCGTTGTTGAAGTGTGAAGTTGTAGAATTAAAAAGAAACTCTCAAGCTTCAGAAATCTGGATTTTTTTTCAGCACTGTAGAGAAATTACTCCATTCATCTGCATTTATTCTCAGTGTCCCAACTGAATACACTCATGCATGTGTGCCATAAAGCCAAGTCCATATAGTTCATTTTTTATGAACTCTTGACTTCCAAGTTAAATATTGCTCACTAGTTCCAGTTACCCTGAAACAACAGTTGCAAATACTTCTGTATTTTTGTTTCCAAAATGGGGCGGTAATTTCCTCAGGTTGCTGCTGATGACCTGGACCAGGGTCAAAATGGTCAGGTGACCTACTCTATCAGGTCATCTTCCATGAGTGGCTTGTTCAAGATAGATCCATTGACTGGCAGCATCACCACTGCGGCTATAATGGACAGAGAGATCTGGACCCAAACACAGTGAGCCTTGCTCTTTTTTTTTTCTTTTATGTAATCACCTGTCTCAGCTCATATGTAAGCCTTTCACATGCATGTTTATTATTTTTTACTGTGAGTTATAATGTCCACCTCTGTCCTTGCTTTAGCAGTTAAACTAAGATTTTTAATTTTTTTCATCACAAATACTGAAAAAGGAGGTGATCAGTTTCACCTTCTTTTTAACTGGATTTTAGCTTTTATACTCCAAGAAGGCAGTCTTTTATTGATTTTATTTCCTATTGTTTAAAAAACAATAAGGAGATGAAAAAATATGTAACTGGATTTAAAAAAAAAGTTCAGATACTGATATTTATTTTGTGGTATTACTAGGCTTGTTGTTACGGCAACAGACCGAGGAACCCCACGGCAGGCTGGCTCTGCCACCCTTACTGTGATCATCATCGACCTCAATGACAACAGTCCCACAATTCCTCTGCCTCGGGAGATCCGGGTGCCTGAGGGTAAGCTTCATGGTGGAAGTTCGTCCAGTGATATTATTATAAAGCCTCACATCACACTCTCTGGCAGTTGACCCAGCAGGGCTCAGTGTGAAAAATCTGACTTTTTTTTATGAAACACAAGTTATTGCCAATGTTCTTCTATTCATTTCCTGTCTGTTAGGTCAAGGCTTTCCAGAACAGGATATTTCTTCACGAAGGGCAGATTTTATTTCCACAACTAAGACTCTAAGCTTCACTTGAGCTTCAACCTAAATGTCTGCTGTTCTTCTCCCACCTCCCTTCTTTATTGTCACCCACTTACAGATACTCTCATTGGCACAGTTATCACCCAGGTAACAGGGAATGATGTGGATTCAGGTCCACCCCTCTCCTATACACTGCACCTGGATGTTAACAGCCAAGGCATGTTTGGGATTCATCATTATGGAGGAGGGGTCTGCTTGACAGGCCCTCTAGACTATGAGAAAAGGACATGGTACACTCTGACAATCCGCTCATCTGACTCCAAACATCAAAGTGAGGCCAACCTCACTGTGCTGGTGGACGATGTGAATGATAATGCTCCCATCTTTACACATGATTTGTATCAGGTACAACTCAGTTTTAATACCTGTCATCATACCTTTATACGTTCACCTTGTCGAGCACCAGAATGTTTGTTAAATTATTGAAAGTATCTGGAATGTGTTAATTTGTTGTGTTTCTTATCAGGTGACTGTATCAGAGCACTTCCCAGCAGGCAGTGCAGTCATCACAGTAACAGCCACTGACTGTGACTCAGGAGAGAATGGGAAGATTACTTATAAAGTAATGTCATCAACTCAGGGTGTTTTCTACATTGACCCAAGTAATGGTAAGATAACTGTGTGCATATTTGAGGTTCTTTATAACCATTTACATTTAATAAAAAATTCTATATCCTAAGGCTCTCCTTCCAAGCTTATTTAGGTAACCCGGGCATATTTGCAAGAAGCAATCCAAAATTGTTTAAGTATGTTTTTTTTATTCAGGGAAATTGAAATCTGGATTTTATTATTTTTATTTACCTCTAATGTTCGGGCTGAGATAGCCTCCAAAATTAAGTATCATAAAAGAAGATTGTTTTCGCCTCAAGCTCTGCTGTCTCCTGTTTACAAATTTGTCAATATATTTCACCAGACATCACCAGTTTTGTTGTTTCATAGCTGATCATCCTGAGTATTGGCCAACTATAACAATTAATTTCATGATCTTGTGAACTGTAACATATTTTTATATTACCTTGTTCTTTATTTCTTCACAGGCACTCTCTTCATCAGGCAAAAATTAGACTTTGATTTTGACCATCCCTCCATTCTGGTGGTAATTGAGGCGCGGGACCAGGGGACTCCATCCTTGTCATCCATTGCCACTGTCCAAGTACAGGTGTCTGATGTCAATGACAATGCTCCCATCTTCCACCAGTCAGAGTACAGAGCCTCTGTGTCTGAGGACGGGCTCCCTGGATCAGCAGTTTTGACATTAGAAGCTGTGGATGGAGATCTTTTTCGGGATAACTGCGGTTTCGATTTTTCCATTGCCACTGGCAACACTGGTAATGCCTTCCAGATTGAGAGCAGTGTGCGCTTCATAGAGGGGCAGGGCTTCCAGACAGTTGGCAGCCTGATCCTGGTCGAGAAGCTGGACTTTGAAGCTGTACCAAGTTATAACCTGACTGTTGTGGTGTCGGATCGTGGAATCCCTCAGCGTAGCTCCAGTGTGCCTATCCTTATCAGTGTTACAGACACAAACGACAACCCTCCAGCTTTCACCCGAACAGATTACAGTGTTACATTAAATGAGGGAACCGCAGCAGGGACAGAGATCTTACATCTATCTGCTACAGACCCTGACTCTGCCCCTAATGGAGAGATGCAATACTTCATAAGCTCAGGAGATGAGACACAACTTTTCCAGGTGGATCGTTGGACTGGAACTTTGAGGCTGCAGAGACCTCTCGACAGCAAAACAGAACTGTCTCATATGATTGTTGTCCAGGCTACTGACGGTCAAGGGCATTACGCTTTGGCCCCAGTTTGTATTGAGGTAAAGGACATCAATGATAACAGGCCTTTCTTTCCTCTGAAGCTGGTAACAGTAAGCATCATGGAGAACCAACCCCAGAATGCCTTAGTTACCAAGCTACATGCAATTGACCATGATAGAGGTGCTTTTGGACAGCTGAGGTATTACATGTTAGATACATCTAAAGAGGGAAGAGAGGGATTCCTCATCAATCAAACATCAGGAGAAGTACGGACTCGCTCCATGTTTGACTTTGAGAAGGTAAACTTTTTCCGTTTTGTGGCCGTTGCCATGGACGCTGGCAACTATTCTGCTACAGTAACAGTACAAGTTTATGTTACTGGGGAAGATGAATATGATCCCGTTTTCACCTCCTCAGAACTCTTGTGTGAAGTACCTGAAGGAGCAACGAAAGGTCAGATCATTGGCAAAGTACAAGCCAGAGATGAGGACGGAGGGGTGGATGGAATTGTCCTCTACTCATTATCAGACCATTCGCCTTATTTTGAGGTCAATAAATCAACTGGAGCAATCTCTCTAAAGATGGACAGCAACAGTAGACACATGAGTCGCTCTAAAAGAGAGGTACGTCTAGTTACACTGGATGTGATTGCTCACAGCCCTCTGGAGACCTCTCGCACCTCAGTGGCCAAAGTTACCATAGATGTAACCCACACATCTTTTGGTCTCACCACAGACATGAATATGCTGCTTGTTAGCGTCATTGCAGTCTCACTGGCGACCATAGTCATCCTGATATTGATTGCTGCGGCACTGTTTTTTGTTAAATTGAGACGTCACAAAGCAGAGCAAAAAGCACATAAACGGACACCAATGCCAGGCACCCTGCTTCATAAGCTCGAGGAAACAAAACTAGCAGCAAATGATATGATTTACCATCAAGCTCTTCCTGGATATGCCGCAGACCAGAGTGGCAGCAGCGGGGGTCCTTATACTCGTGGTGGATCCCTGGATCCCTCCCACTCCAGTGGCCGTGGCTCTGCAGAGGCAGAGGCAGCAGAGGATGATGAAATCAGAATGATCAACGAATATCCGCGAGTGTCAAGTATCTCTTCGTCCATGCAGGAGCGTATTTCTGCTCGAGGTCCAGATTCTGGGATCCAGCAGGATGCTGATCAGCTATCAGATGTGTCTTGTGAGCCCTCCTTAGATTGGTTCAAAGGGAAGAAAATGGGCAATTTAAATGGAACTTTATTTGCTGGCCAGGTGCCGGTCTACAGAGATGAAGGAGGTGGGTATGTGGGTGTGGGAAGGGGACTCAGCATCTCCCACCCTAAAGACTATACTTTCCCTGAGGATGGAAAGCCCACTGTGGATGGTTCCCTTACAGCCATTGTAGCCAGTGATGAGGAGCTGAGGGGCAGCTATAACTGGGACTACCTCCTCAACTGGTGCCCCCAGTTCCAACCCTTAGCTAGCGTTTTTACTGAAATAGCCCGTTTAAAAGATGAAACTGCTCCTTCTCATCCTCGAAGATCATTTCATCACAAAGCAAAAGCAGAATCAAGAATCGACCCGCCGCCTCTCATTACCTCTGTGGCCCACCCTGGAGCTAAAACTGTTCCTCCAAAGCCTGCCGTATCGAGGACATTCCCTCAGTTGGCCTCTTTGCGAAGATCTCCCCTCAGCGCCGAGGGATCCATCTCATCAGTCGCAATGTCTCCAAGTTTCTCCCCCTCTCTTTCACCACTGGCAGCGCGTTCGCCTGCAATTACGCCATTTAGTGTCTCACAGGGCCCCTCTGCGTCCATGATTAGCACAACTGAACACAATTTGGAACACAGTGAGGAGGCAGAGCTGAGGATTTAAATTCTAACGGGTGGATTAAAACTGAATACTGCTGTTCCAAACTTGTTCTACTGTATGACCATTGGCTGCAACTTGAAATGAGTGCAAATCTCTTCTCTGTTCTGTTTCTCAAGAGAACAAGTACAACATGTTACACTAAAAAGTCCAAATAGCTGAAACTGGTGCTTTCTATAGTGCTTTCTGAGGAGAAACTACATCATTTATAGGCCAAAAAGGACTATGCCTACGTGTGTGTTTGTGTATGTGTGACAGAAAACTTATTCTTATGTTGATTACTGTTGATTTGCACATTGAAATAAAATGCATACATGATGTCAATATTTTGTACAAAATCATTGTCTATATTTTTATACTTCAATGTGGTTTCAGACTAAAAACATTGCATTGAAAGGTTGCAAAAACCTCAAAATATTTCTATATTTGTATATTTGTAGCTTGTACTGTACACTCGTTCGTACTGTAAGTTTGTGGTATTGCTTGTCATTTTCAACCTTGTGTTTTTAAATGAAGCTCCTCATCAAGGTTTTATGAATTGGGATTTTTGTATGAAATAATTGTAAATATTTATAGAAGAAGCAACATCCTTGCTTTAACAAATGAAACATCAGTCAGAATAGAGTATTGTATTATCTTAGAATCCAGTGTTTGATCTCACATCAAAAGGTAGGAATGAGTGTGAAATGCTGAAAAAGCTGTCTAAGTTTTAAAGATGCATCCCTCCACACTGTGCAAAGGAAATGGACCTTGATGTCAGCCGATCCTGTCCATCATGCACATTTCCTGTCATTTTTCACAAGCCTTACTGCTTTTTGTGTTAAATGGTGAAATTAAAGCAGTTATGTGGCAAATATAAAACTTTATAATGTTGTGTAGTAATATAAAAAAAACATCACCAACATAATTGCTAAATTAGTACTGTCGTTATACTGAGATTTATACTGAGGCTCGTCTGATTTCTACCCAGATAAACTTTGTGGTATACATCTAATGACCAATGTTAAATTAAGTTTTGGACCACATTACTCAATCCAATGAATGGATGGACTAACAAATGTCATGTGTTATATAAAAAAAGGAAATATTTCTGAATGTTCAAGCACCACCATGGAATGTTACACATACTGTACTGCTTTTTACACAGATGCCTCCACCATGAAGTGTTCATAATCTTTAAATGTGTTTTTGGCAGCCTTTATAGAAGAAATTAATGTGTCAGTTTGCATCAGTAACCACCTAATCATCTCACTTACTAAGTTTTAGACTATATTATTACCTAACATTCTACCTTAATTCCATTAAAGTGAGCCTCAGAGGCAGAGAGGTTTGGTAAATTATTTACAGGGATAGTATACTGACCATGGCAAAATAAACATTGCGAATATTCATGTGATAGAATGAAGGCACCTTGTGTTTTGCATTGTTTTGTATTCAGCAACTGTTGAAAAGTAACCTGCCGCTTGCCTTTCATGTTTCGTAAGAAATTTCTCCAAATGTTCAGACGTATCATTTTGCGCTTGTCCAGATAAAAAATGTTTTGAGTGAAAAGTGCCTGATTAAAGTACTTGTGATCACATTGTTGCCTCTGTCACACATCTGTCAGCTTTGAATGAGGACTTGTAATTTGTAAATGTATAAAGATTGCAATTGATTTGTAAATCAAGTGTGCTCCTCTTAGGGTTAAAAAGTGACAAAGCAGTTTTTTGTTTTGTTTTGGGTTTTTCTTTGTTCACATCCTTCAGAAGACAATGTGTCTGTCCCTAGCTAAGACCAGCACAGACCTATAAGTTTGCATAATTGTCCAACTGAACGCTTACTATTATCCAAAACAATGTGAACAATATTTGATTCAATGATAGCATTCAATTGTAATTTAGAGCTTGACAGCTATATATGATGTAACACAATACCATAATTTATTTAGAATAAAGGCTTTGCATGTCTTCATTTTTACTGAAAACAGCCATGATGATCATCCAACTATTATTTCAAGTATTACTTTTCTTATTACTTTTTAGCTGTTTGAAGTATTTGCTTTTTCCCAATATCAGACACAGAAGGTGAAGTACCTGTAATACATTAAAATAAATGACTTACAAACCTTTCAGCTGTCTGACATTTGAGCTTTTAAAACCTCTTGCAGCGTTTTGGTGCTGTGGCACCTCAAGTCTGAATAGGTAAAAGTTATCAAACTGAACTAATTTTCAGCTTCAATATTTCAGAATGAAAGCATTTGAATGATGTGACTAAATGGTGTTTTTTTTGTAACTACACTTGTCTTGGAAACTCATAACTCTCACTATGCTAAAGGCTGAGCAACAGGTCTGCTGCCCATGTGAAACTGACCTGAAACTGACCAAAGCCGTTTGCCTGTGCATGGAAACTAAACTTTGTGGTATTCTGAGAACTTACCCACGCATATAGAGGTGAATTGATGTGTGTTTTGCTTTTTTTTTTTTGTCTCTGGACTCAAAATAGAAGCAGCTGGGGCTGAATTGCACAGCATGTTGATGATAAACTTAAGCGTGAGTGTCATAGCAGACTCAGGTTATGAGATGAATGCTGTGACCCAAATCAAGCACCTTGGATCAGAGGCCAGTATATACACAACAGAGCTCAGATTATATGAGTAAGAGGGCAAAAGCCAAGTCATTACTCAGGCTTAAATTAAAGGCTTTGCATAAACCAAATGAAATCTGTCATTTTCCTGTCAATGTAATGTGGATACACAGGAGGTTGCTCCGTTTACATGCAAACTTTAGTGTCATCGTGCCCTTTCTCCTTCACTGACACACTGCCTTAAACTTAAACTCTGTCTCTTGATGAGTTGTCAGTGTTTTAATGCTATATTCTGTAGTTTTTTTTCTCTAAGAGTCTTAACCAGTCATTTACGTAATTCAATTCTTTAAATAAGCATTAAAGTAAGATGTTGTAAACTACAGAAATAAATTATATACACCTGGGTCATTGGTTTGTTAAAAAGAAATACACTACAAAAAACAATGTATTAAAAAAAACTACTGAATGATGTCATTTGGTTCATTCAGCAGACCATTTTTTCCTTTTGTCTACTTCTTCTGCTGACTTTAGAATGCACATGGCATGAGCTAAATGCAAACCGCAGCCTCACACTAATGTAAATAAACCATGGGTTTTAATTTTGCTCTCATCATCAATATCCTTGCCATTTCTGTTTGACAAATCTCTACATTGTTTTCATGAGGATTTCAAGAATAACAGATTGACATATACCACAAATTCCCTTAAATTCTCCCAAGCATGCCTTGTTTTCATTCAAGTTGTGTTTATTACAGTAAGCTGTTTTCATAATGTTCAGATCCAATGCTGTATTTGCACAGAGGAAGCATCCAGCTTCTAAAATCCTGCAGAACCAAAGTGTCATTATTCATATTGATCAGCTACACACTTTGATCAAATGATATGCTAATCAACCCATTTCATGCATTGTTGAATGACATCTCTTTGTTACCTGGATTGCAACATTCTAACTCTTTTGTCTTGCAGGACTAAGAAGAATACATTTTAGTGCTCTAGTAAAATCACTGTCATTGGACAAGCTTTGCTCTGCCGCTCAATTCACATGCTTCTTGTTTCACGTGTATTATGTGAGCCAAATGCGGCATAAGTTCCATACAAATATGACTACCTATTCAGAATGACCCAATTTGCATTGTTGCATGTCAGAAAGTGGTTGTCTGAACCCTTTTTTAATCAAACATTGAGCTCAAATTTCTTCTACTTTGATGGAAGTTACAGGTACCACATTTTATGCATACATTGCATCATAAAAGGCTATTGATATACAGTCCATGACGGGTCACCATATACCAATCATCATTAAACTTTTGGTTATTCATGTGAGCTGTCCTCTATATGGCAAATAAGGATACAGCAACATAGATATGTGATAAACAAAAAAAAGACTTGGGACTTTGTAAATCAACACAGGGTGAACAAGTTCACCCAGATGAGCTCCAGTGTATCTAATATTTGGTCAAATGTCCCTCAGCAAGTTGCACTTTGATCAGATGCTTTTGGTTGCTATCAACGAGCTTCTGGCAGAATTCTGGCTGGTTATGTGATCAATCTTCTTGAATTGGTTTAATGAAATTTGTTAGTCTCCGGGCATGGATGCACATTTTAAACACAGCTGCTTTACTTTTGATGAGATTGAGGATAAGACTTTGGGAAGGCAATTCCAAAGCTCAGTGTTTGTCCATTTTATCCAGTCCACACAAATTTCTTTTTCTGTATTTGGAGCTATTGTTCTGTAGGAACACCCATATGTCTGAGTCCTACATTGTGTTATCGACTGTTTGCGTCCAATCACCTGCATATACAGTCCCATAGCAAACCTTCACAAAGTGACTACATCCTCCAAAAACTTGTACATTCATATAGCTTTTTAAACAAGTGATCATCGGGTAATCAAGAGATCCAGGAAATATTTCTGACATGTGTAACACTTCTTAATTTTTTTCAGATCTGCACTGACCTCATTTGACTTTTCTCATGGTAATGTTTAATTGAAAGATTTAACTATTGTAAAAAAAAATTTCGGTACAAATGGCACAACTACCAGTTGTTAGTCATGATAAGCAAGCCTTTGGAACTGTACACACCATATGTTAACAGTTTATGAGGTATATTTATGAGTAATTGTTATTACTTTCAACTCATGCACAGGATTAAATTTTTTTCTTTATTAATTCATGTCTCTGCTGGTAGAGTTGTTGTCTTCCAACCGAAAGCGGTTCAAGGATTCAGTCCCCAGCATGTCCACATGTTAAGTATCTTTCATAATTTGGTTCAAACAGGACTCAATGAGCAGACCCGGTCAATAGTTTTAAAAGGTTTATTATAGGATGAGAATGTTGTGAGGTAACTGGGGAGTGGAGCGAGTGAGTGGCTTCAACTTAGGGGAAGCACATGAAGGCTCTGTTGGAGAGGTGAGAGTGTTAGCGCTGATTCCAGGGGAGAAGGAAACTGCTATGAGTCGTTTGGACGTTCAAAGTAGCCTTACCTGTTGGCGAGTCAGAGCTTAGGTGGGATACTTGGTCAGCTACTGAGAATCCAGAGGCTCCAAAGAAGACCAGGTCAAGAGCAGGCAGGCAGGTCAAGAGCGGTACCTTCTCTTGCAAGAGTTGACGAGTGAGAGCAATGCAGCATTGCCAGTGGTGTATACACAGTGGGTAAATATGTACATACTGTGTAAATACAGTATATCTACAGACAGACAGAGAGAGAAAGAGGAATCAATAGATAACCCTTACCTCAGATCTTCCAGGGAAATCTGGGCTCTTTAGCACTGGAGTAGCTTTGGAAGAATAATGTTTATAACGACTGGAGGATGTAATGATTTCAGCAAGGTTTCAGCAGAAAAGTTTGTACCCACCGCACACTGTTTCTAATCACTTTCTAAAATGAAGCCATCAAATTAGGTAGACTTTCAAAGATAAAACCAGGGCTTGACTGTGTTTCTTTTTAAAACCTGGGCAGTAATTTCATTTAGATGACACACTGAATTATACGATGTGACAGGTAAAATGATGAATACCAGCTGCAGAGATTAGTCCAATGTGAAATGAGGGAATAGTGATCTTTGCATTTCAGCTGGAGCTGCTTTGTCTGCAGGCCTGCTGGTGTGGATGAGACTGTTCTGTGAAGAAACCCAGGCTTCCATCCAGTTAAAACTAGGCCAAACCAGAGCGATGCCCCTGCTCATGCTTGGATTACCAGTAAACCCTTCATACCTGAGGCTTGCACGGAAGTCTCTTCTTCTCTTCCTTCAGTAGAGAGCCAGAGTCAAGGGATGCTCCAACCTCAGCTTAACATGATCCTCACTCCAAACTCCACAAAGAGACTTTTTTTTCCGTTCTTAGATCCCCTTGTCTCCCATGAGTTTTGTTTTTTCCCCTGCTCTTTCTTCAAGGTCTTGCCAGGCTACTTGCGTGACTAGAGGGAGTGGAAAAAAAAAGGTTTCAAAACCCATTGGCACGCGAGCCCCAAATCTATTTTTGGAGAGCCTTCTTTTTTTCTTTGAAAACAAAAAAGCCACAGGGAGAAATAGGCAATACTGGGGTGAAGGGGGTCTGTTTCTCATTTGGACAGGCCTGCCTTCTGTCCTGCCCTGCCAGTGTTAGAACCACAGCACTATGGGGAAAGAGGGTGGCTCAGACTAGGGAGGAGAAGTGTTTTTTCTGTGAAACCACGGCCAAAACTATGGACACTCATCTTAGCCCTTGTCACTTAGCAACAAGCCCAACCTGCTTCCCATTATGAGGCCATCTGCTTGTGTTTCAGGCTTTACTTTGTTTGGATTTGTTTCATCTCCTTTTAACTTTTCTTAAGTCCCCCATGTTTAAATTAGAGCTTTTAAACTCATCTCTCATTGTTAATTCATTTTCATCAACCATAGTTTGGTAGACCCTACGCAGAAGCATGCACTGCGATGCTGGAGATGGTTTGAATCCATTCTCCCTCAGCGAGTGTTTTTTTCTTGTTATTGTGTACTGAAATTGGTGAAAGAGACAGATTATGAGATAGGAATGCAACAAACTATTCATGAGCTGTTTATTGTTTGACAAATTTGAAAATATTCTGGGCTGTTTTGACTTCTTTGTAGACAAACATGTTTACAATATGGGCCTATGACAGCTCTAAATAATGGGCATTTAAGTAACACCAGAGGTTTGAATTAGTGTTGTAATTTCTTTGAAGCAGTTGTTGTGACTACAGAGCAATGATGATGCCGAAGATCAACAGATTTACCAGCTGTAGCAAAAGCCCTGTTAAAAATCCCCCCCAATCTCATTTACAGTAATTGGCAGTATTTTAATGGAGACCTATTCTGCTCCTTTTTTCTGAGGACTTAATGAAATGTCTGTGAAATGCAGTGTTTAGAATAACACAGAGAGACTAGCAGCTCTGTTATTATCTATAAATTTACACTGCTATTTAAGCAGATAAGTTTAGGAGAGTGGAGTGAGCCACTGGACCCCATCATGCCCCTCTTTTCATCGGGACTTCCTCTTTTAAGATCTGTTGTACTTAATAACCAGTGGAGTACGCTAGTATGTGAGAGCTTTCAGTAAATAGAGCTCAGATCACACAACAAACTGAAAAAAAATGAAAAAAATATTTACTTTTACATACTTACATTTATCTTGTCTACAGTTCCATCTTTTAGGCACAAGCTCTTTGCAAGTCATGTGTTGATCTGGCTCAAGTTAACATATTGGCTTGCCTATTAATAACATCATTGGGTTATTAACGCATGTCGTAATTTCTCCATTACATATCAGCTCCATAAACTCTGGATTTCACTGTCACTCAATTCCTTTGTTTTTGGCAGCTAACATTAAGAAATATTGCTAAAAAGAGCAATATTTCACTTGTGTTTATTTTTGTTATGACTGACACATGTGCTGTACTGATGGTGCATTCCTGGACAAACGGGAATTTGGAAACTCATTCTTCCAACTGGTAAAAGAAATTGAAGATCACCAAACCTTGAAGAGTGACTTAAGTTTTCACTGCATCTGAATCTATTCACGTCTAGGGTGCCCAAAACACAATGCAAGGGTTGTGTTTTGAGTTGGCAGTGACTTCAGACACCCAAATATGTGCTCTCAAGCACAGAAATAAAGGGATTTTTCCATAATATATTCCCTTTATATGTGACATTTGTCGTCCTGATTGATTATGAAGATTTTTGTACCAAGTATACTTTTCTTAGTTCTGCCAAGTATAGGCTTACAAATGACTGAAAGATACTGCATGATGAAAAAACTGTTGTGTAGCTTTTGTGAAGAGCTTTTCATATTCACAACTAATTTGAATTTATAATGACAATAGCTGTAATTATGCCATTTTGGTCAAAAGCTGCCGCAATCTATCCGTCTGATGGGCCAAAACATAATGGCATGAATGAAAATAGGGCGCTTTGTGGTTGCAGAATAATGACTCACAGCAGTGTGCTGCCTTGCTGATGACACAGTATTTCCCACTGATTCAGTTGATTCTGAAATTTCTAAATAAAAGTTTGGAAAACCAACGTGCCTTCAATGGATTCTGACAAAACATAAGCCTTGTTTCCTACTTCTTACTATTTCGGGATTCTGGACAGATTAGAAAACATGCTCAAACATCTTCAAGTAGATCAGGGGTTTGCCGAGTCCTAACTATAAGCCTTAATACTCCTGCTATCCACAAAAAAAGAAGAGAAAGAGTTTTGATGTCTTGGGAAACCGAAAGTGGCTGTATTTATTTACATTTATAAACGCACCTGTTTAATTTCTGTTGTAGCGAATCTGGTAGACATGTAAGAGCTTTTATACTAGATACAACAGCATCGACGTGATGACTTTTTAAAATCTCAATCTAAGTTAATGATAGGAAGATTTTCTGTATTTAAGAATTTCCCCAATAGTCGCAAATCCATAGTGCTTGAGCTTATTCAGTTTAGCCTTAAAATTATGAAGCATTATCTGACTTGATGTGACTTAATCTTTTCAGGGAAGTTTAAAAAATAGCCTGGGGCTTAAGGTGCTATGTTCCTACTCACACAACACATGGTTTGTATCGTCATGCCCCAAAAGGTAAAAACATCCTATTACCTCAGCAATGGGGTTAATCGTTTAGTTCTGTTGGTTTGTTTGTCTGTTTGCAAATAATGTGAAACTATTCCAACCATCAAAATGATTTTAATCAATGGTGTTTGTAGATTTTAAGAAAGGAAAAACATTTTTGATTGATACTACCAGGATCAGCTGTGGGGACACAATGGGATTGCCAAGTTACTAGAATAGTGCTTATGGTGGCAGTTGATTAGGTGTTAGGGTGTTTGGAATTAAGGTATGTTGAGTCAGAGCTGATCCAATGGGTCACAAGCTTTAAATGATGGTTTCTGTGCCACAAGCACTGGCATGTTACCAATAACAATTTGGAGTTCCTCTTATCAATTTAAGTTATCGACATCCATGTGGATGATTTCCACTAATTATATTCTGTTAGTTTCTTTAGATTAAACCAAGTAAATGCACCCTATGATGTCAGTTTCTCTCATAATAGAAATGATCCATCCATCCATCCATTTTCAGTCCATCACATAGCCACACAGAAACAAACGAGACGGGCCACAACCCTTGTTGTGTTGTCTTGATCCAAATTGGCACAAATGGTCTTCAGACCGAGCTTCATAACTGGTGCACGATGAATGGATTTGATATTCAATAATAGTAATCAGACTCACAGGAAGAAAGTGTCATAGTTTGTGGATTTTGTGGACTTTTTTTTCAGGGTTTTGTCTTTATCTGGTTTTCTTATCTGTTATTCAGTCATTTCTTATTAGAATTTGTCTTTTTGTTCTTATTTTTTTTTGTTTATCAGTTTTCCTCAGTTCCATAGTCATTACCTCCACTGTCACACTTGTGTTCAATGTTCTCAGCTGCACTCACTAATGAGTCTCCCCACAGTATAAATTCGCCCTGGTTTCCTTTAGTCCTTGCCAGATCCTCGCTGGATCACTTCATGGATTTTGCTGTCATTTGTGGTTGTCTTCCTGTTCCTGCTCTAATCCCTGTCTTCAGTGTGGTACTCCTGTTCATCCTTAGGTTTTGTTTCATCGGGTTTTTGTTGTTTGGATTTCTGGCTCAAACACGTCTTAACACGATTCTGATTCCGATTGAGGAAACACAACAAATTTAGCTGCAATGAAGAGCTGCATTTTGTCAATTAACTGTTGATATGCACTGCTTTGCATAATTCTTATGCCTGGTCATACTCTGAGACGTCCCAAGGACAGTTCAGTTTATCAAGAGTGTACCAGGGTTGGCAATTCCATAGCTTGATATTTCCCCAGACCTCAGTTTCTGTCTAAAACTTTGATTCGAACAACTCTTGTTTATATACTTGTTACCCTATCCGGACAAGAGAGTGTTATATCCCTCTCTTTTGCATCATCTTCAAACTTGCTCAGTACAGCTATCAGAAATTCTAATTTTAAAGACCCAGAGGCTGATTTCAAAGCTCCAAAATCAATGCCTTCAAATTTAAGTTTTAAGCTGACAAAGAAAAGGCCTTTTGAAGGAAACATTCATGGTCAGACTCAGATGACACAAATATTTAGTTTTTTGACAACAGTAACAAGAGGTATGTTTGGAGAGGTAGGCATTCAGAAGCAAGAACACTCTACCAGATGTTATGGTGGTAGCATCATGTAAAGGGTCTGTTGCTGTCAGTGGTACTGGTAGACCACACAGAGCTGACAAAATAAGCTCTGATGAGTCAGTAGTTGATGTTCCAATAGGACATTGACCATAAAGACATATCAGAGCTGGGTGGCGAATGGATAAAGCAGGCAAACGTTAAGCTTTTGGTATAACCTCTCCGAAGTCCTGACCTCAACCTCTCGGTGAACTAACTAATCTAAATTAACACTACCAGTTCTTCCAAGAAAAGAAATATACCTCAATTTTGCCAGATGTTCAGGCTCTGGTCAAGGGCCTCTTGCTATTGGACTCTCAGCAATACATCACAGATTTTTGCTACTCTATGTTGATTATCCAACAATAAAATAACCAAATTCTTCATTTACTGTTTTTCTTTTCTTTCACTGTTAAAGACCATATGAACAATCACGCTGGCCCAGAAAATAAATCTTCAAGGCCAATTTGCCATGAAATTTACATCAATGATGAGAGAATTTAAACTTGGAAAGTGTGGTCGTGCATTGCGGTTACCATGTCTTACTAACATTTTTATTTTTTCAGAAAGAGTGGTAATAGATTTCTTTGGGTCGGTATCTTTATGGGAATCTGTCTGAACAAACAAATTCCAGCTCCTCTCTTCAAATCAGCTTGGTCAGCACATTTCTTCAATAAGAGCAGTTTCAGAGAAGAATGTTCAATGGTAACTTTCTCCACACAATGGTGAGCCAACCTGAATCTCCTGCAGAGATTGGATCTGACAAAAAAACAACATTTAAATCCAAGTGTTGTAAATGAAGAACTCAACATTCAACACTTACTTTAAACAGTCTTTGATACCTTCCAGCACAATCCATATGGAGCATAAATCAAGGGCTCAAAAAAGTATGACAGGCATGAATAGGATAACGATAAGAGAGCTCAAGTTATTTTCATCTAGTTTTACTTGAGAAAACAATGAAACTCATATGCCATTATTCATTTAGCCACTGTTATATTGGCTCAATTCTAAATATTTTCACATACTTGCATATCTATTTCTCAGTCCAGATCCCTGTAGACATACAGACCACAACATTAGATTGCACACCAACTCAAACTGTATCATGCTCCATTTTGAGTGGTTTCCTGCAGTAAAAATGTTAGGTGTTTGTGATATGATTGCGAAAGGTATGATTTCTATCACAAACTAAACCAATGCAGGCAGTGCAGGTGGGCAGGGATGAGGGAGGCCAAGCCAACATCTTGGGAGAGATGTTGGCCAAGCCAGGGTTCAGGGTCAATGAACACCGAGTTCAGTGTCACCAAGCAGAGAGACAACCAGGAGTCTGGACTTAGGAGCAGCGTTCTAACATTTTTGAAGGTGCAGTAAGTTAGAAAGTTATGACATTACCATTCTGATACTTCAACTTGCATGTGACCTGATGTAATCTAGTTTCCTTTTCTTGAGAATCACTATCTTGTTAATGTATAGCTATTCACCTCAGTATTATTCTTGGCCATTGAATGGCATAGCAGATACAGGACAGGCAGTGCCAGCTTCTATTAATAGATCCACTTTTAATGATTTTTACTTACATTTATTTTTCCTGCCAAAAACTTCAAAATGTAAAATGTTGAGGAACACAAATATGTTTTAAGGGGATTATAACTGCTGGAGAGGGACTTGTTATAAAAAGCTCTGTAGTATTTGGAAAGGGAATGATTTTAAATTCTATTCTGTATCACAGGAAGCCAATGAGGTGAAGTTTAAAACAGGAGAAATATGATCTGATTCCAGTCAGAACTCTTGAAGCAGCATTTTTGAGCAGCTGGAGGATTTTCAGAATACCATTTGCACAATCTAATAAAAGGGAATTGCAGTAGTCCAGCCTCAAAGTAACAAATACATGGGCAAGATGCTTCAGTTTTATACTCTGTAATGAAGTTGAATAAAGGAAGTCCAGGGGGCTTTATTTAAATGTGTGAGTTAAAGAACATATTCTGGTCAAAAATAACATCAAGGTTCCTAACAGCTGTATCAAACGTTAAGGTAATGTACTGCTTGATTAACTGCTGATGACACACGAAGATTTGTTTTTCCCAACATTGAAATGTATACTACCATATTTCTCCTGTAACACTGCATAATTCCAAACTTAGTTTTCCAAACTAAGTCTGGCAATAATTGAATCATGAACTGGGAATATGGGAAACTATATCCTGTTAATTATTTGTCAGTAGCAACAAATGACTTTAGAGGCCACAAGACTAATAACATAAGCTGCTAATGAGTAAATATCTCCGGTGAATATAAATCATTTCGTGGAGAAGGGTGATATCATTTAAAAAAAATATTCATTTATGCTTTTTATATGAAATATAAAGTGCTTTGGAGCTTTCATTTTACAATCATGCAACACAACCTTTGTACACTTAGTTTGTCTGTGACCTGTAATGGTAAAAGTAAAAGTACACTGTCTTATGTTGGAAATTTAACTCAGGGGCATTCTGCACAGACCTGAAATCAGTTGAAAGTTTAAAATCAAAATACGTCAAATAAATCTGAACAGTGGGAATAAGTGCAAACATCTGGGAAGATGTGAACTCCTTTGCTATGCTCCATGTCCTTCTCGTGAGTGCTTTTCCTTACTTTTGACTTAGCATGTAAAATAAAACAGCCTTATTTGCATAGGCCCACTCTGTTGTGTCTAGATACTTTGGGTGCCAGTCTGCATCTCTCCCCTGGGTTCATCCAGCTCGGGAGACAGACTCAATTTGCAAATCAACACTCAACCAAATGACAATGTGGTGAGAATAGTGGAATCCATAGAGTTTGAGCATCAGTTCTGCAGCCGCATGTCTGGAATAAAACCAGCTACTGAGTGTGCTCTAAACAAGAGTAGCCCACTTCAAGTGGAAAGAATTTTAGCCTACACTCCCATCTGCTTTCATTTTGATTTCCCTTCTACGTAGATACTCTCCACAGGGTAAGAATGATGATGTATTTTACATTGCAATCCACTTCAAAAATATTGATGTTGAGGAGAGTTTTTTCTAATCATCATAAGTTCTTCAGTATGTGCCATGTACTTGGATGTTGGTGTAGCACACTCAGCATCTCATAAACGTTATGGCTCATAATTGCAAAACTTTTTACTGCTCACGGGAAGCTATTAAGATTGAAACTTTAAACTCAGACAAGAATGTAATTGATATCCTGAGAAATTGACTGCTGGTTCCTTTGAGCCCCATTCAGTGGCAAAAATATCTTCACGTTTCCAGAAAAATAACACATGAGGAGTAAAGTTTAATCTCACACATAATTTGCTAAATGCTCACAGCATCCAAAATGCATGTGAGAAACAGCTTGTAACGATCTTGGTGAACAAACAACTATTTACTATGCAATGTCACTTTTCTGGCATCAGTCAAAAAATAGACCTCTTTTATGCATTTGGCAGACACTTTCATCCAAATGGACTTACACTCATATCCTATCAGTGCCTAAGGACACCTACTGGTGGTAGTATATTTCATGCAGGGTGGGTGTCAGGATTTAGGCAAGGCAATTTTATTTATAGAGCACAATTCATACACAAGGCAATTCAAAGTGTAATTAAACCCCAGTGGCATCACACCCCAGCACCACTACACTACCCAGTATTCTAATGATGAGCAGACATCTAGAAACAACTTAGTTAGTTAACAGATGATATGAAACTGACACCACCTGAACAGGGACTTGAACCCTGGACCCTCAGATTAAAAGTCTGATGCTCTACCGACTGAGCTATCCAGGCTCTTTTCAATAATTCTCATTGAACTGAAAAAAAAAAACAGTTGTCACAAACTTTTCAGCTACTTTTAGCAAGGCTTTAGCCTACATTATAACATGCTTTTATTACATTTTAGCAAAACTGTAGCCAGACCAGCAAAAATAAATGAATTTGTATAGTTTGGTAGAAAGCTCTGTAATGAGCAAATTAAGCCAGCCATATGCACTTGTTCAAACTAGTTTGAACCACTAACTTGGCCAACATATAACACTGTCATTAATGTTTCACATATGGCTATGTTTATGAAATATTGGCCATTGGCACCTTACTTATCAGTCTACATCAGACTCAGATGACACAAATATTTAGTTTTTTGACAACAGTAACAAGAGGTATGTTTGGAGAGGTAGGCATTCAGAAGCAAGAACACTCTACCAGATGTTATGGTGGTAGCATCATGTAAAGGGTCTGTTGCTGTCAGTGGTACTGGTAGACCACACAGAGCTGACAAAATAAGCTCTGATGAGTCAGTAGTTGATGTTCCAATAGGACATTGACCATAAAGACATATCAGAGCTGGGTGGCGAATGGATAAAGCAGGCAAACGTTAAGCTTTTGGAATAACCTCTCCGAAGTCCTGACCTCAACCTTTCAGGGAACTAACTAATCTAAATTAACACTACCAGTTCTTCCAAGAAAAGAAATATACCTCAATTTTGCCAGATGTTCAGGCTCTGGTCAAGGGCCTCTTGCTATTGGACTCTCAGCAATACATCACAGATTTTTGCTACTCTATGTTGATTATTCAACAATAAAATAACCAAATTCTTCATTTACTGTTTTTCTTTTCTTTCACTGTTAAAGACCATATGAACAATCACGCTGGCCCAGAAAATAAATCTTCAAGGCCAATTTGCCATGAAATTTACATCAATGATGAGAGAATTTCAACTTGGAAACTGTGGTCGTGCATTGTGCTTACCATGTCTTACTAACATTATCATTTTTTCAGAAAGAGTGGTAATAGATTTCTTTGGTTTGGTATCTTTATGGGAATCTGTCTGAACAAACAAATTCCAGCTCCTCTCTTCAAATCAGCTTGATCAGCACATTTCTTCAATAAGAGCAGTTTCAAAGAAGAATGTTCAATGGTAACTTTCTCCACACAATGGTGAGCCAACCTGAATCTCCTGCAGAGATTGGATCCGATAAAAACCAACACTTAAATCCAACTGTTGTAAATGAAGAACTCAACATTCAGCACTTAATTTAAACAGTCTTTGATACCTTATCAAAGACTTATCAGTCTACATACACTCATTTGGCTTTGTAAGTTGCGATCACTGCGGTGGCGTCTTGTTATAATATGTGCGTGTTACAAAGCAGGTTGTTCCAGGAAAAATGCCATTTTGGGGAGCACCTTCACAGCTTGGTGCTCCAGTAGTAGTGGCAATCTTCCACTTTAGTAAAAAAAAATTTTAGTAAAAATGATTTTACTTCAGGGCCATCATTGCCAAATGAGATGGATGAGCTTGGAGCCGTGACAAGGACACAGTAGAGTTATGAGAGATGTAGTACCATGTGTTTCACAAAGATCTGCTCTGTAGATATGAACCCATTTGCTCAATGTTGTGTATGGCAAGTTTACCTGTGTTATCTGCCAAAGCTGTGATGCCATCTGCTCAGCTGTTGCCAGCCTACAAACACAACATCCAAATGCATTTAAGGTGATCTCTGTAGATTTAAAGTCTTCTCTCTGTGCTATGGCGTTCAACTTTTAAACAGCATGTCAACTTATTTTTTATTTTTTATTTTTATGACATGACGAAACACTTTACAATTTGTGTCATTTCCACACCTGAGTCTGCACCGGATCCTGTAATTATCCCAATACTGATTAGGTTGTGTCCCTTACTGTGTAGGCAGTTAGTTTATTAATACTGGAATCAGTGCTCCACTGTTGCAATACAGTATCCAACAATGAACAGCCAACTAACATCAGTTTCAGAGGTTACTTTTAATATTTCGTATCATGCAGTGCATGTGGGGTTACCAACACCTTGAAGCAGAGGTCAGTTTAGATTATCATGTCTATTTAGCGAGACTAAAAAAGTCTTGGATACTGTTCCAACCAAGATCCATATGTTGCAAAATGCAGATCCAAAAGATATTTGAGCAAAATAATTTAATTTTAAAGTAATATTCTGTTTATTCAAAACTGACAAAAAAAACAAGCTTTGCTGATTACATATCTTAATATTCATGAAATGAGCCAAGCTGTTTAGTTGGTGAAAGGGTGTCTGCCTTAACCATGCAAAAACTAGCCTGCACAGTCAGCTTCTTTCCATCATGAAAGAGGTTGTTTTATATTCTCAGTCATTTTTAAATTGGTGTTAGTCTCCTATATTATGGCATGGGAGAGCAATGACTGAGGAAACACCACCATCACATGTACGGTTTAGCACTGACACACGTGGGGTAGGGAGGGGATCAAATGAAAAAAATCCAGATTTATCAATCTGATTTGGTTTACTAGTGAGTAAAAACTACTGTAGAAGTACATCTGAAATTCAGATTATGGTTTTACTGGGTATGGAAAGCGAATGAGAATTTTTATATCTGCATGCACCCCATGTTGCTTTAAAAGATGGGCCAGCTAAAAAAATGAATGTGAAAAGGAAAAGCTAAAGCAGTCTGCATGTAACGTGCAGTGCACACTCAGATTCAGGATGTGAAGTGTATAGAACTAAGGTTGAACTTCCCTAAAGTTGTTAAAGGCCTCAGTGATTCCACGTGTTGGGGCTCTGATTTGCAAATGTGGTTTAAGACTTCAAAGTGTATGGTTTAGTATTCAGAGATTAGAGGGTGAATCATGATTCTCCCCTTAAAGTTGATGAAGAATCAAATGTATAAAGGCATTCATTCCCTTGGCAAGATTTTACCCAATCAAATTTCTTAATACCAGTTAGCAGTCAACTGAACTCATTATGACATCCTGTCCCCAGATCTTCAGAAACTTTTAACTGAAACTGAATAAACTTCTCTATTCCTAATGCTTCCCTAGAGATGATTTAAACCAACCATAACTGTTCAATATGCACTGTCACTCACATCAAACAGCTGTTCTCAAGAATGTCTCTGAAATGTTCATAAAAATACCTTAATGGTGAATCACTCAGGAGCATCAGAAGATCCCAACTGACAGTTCAAATAGTACTTCATTTCAAAGCCAACACCCATTTGTCTTCTTTTTGAAATTGTGTCATCTATCAGATCTTCCCATATGCTTACGCTTTGTTTTCACCCGTATATTGTTTTCACTTGCGCTATGACTTTGGCCTTTAAACACTGCTGTACTAACAAAATAAGCAACGATCACATTTAAATGGGAAAAATTATCATATGAATATAAAGTGCAGAGCATAGTTATAAGGAACTTTCACATACAGTCCTAGTATTGCTAACTATGCTGTATCTTTCAGATGAAAGTATAAAATAAGACTCTATACAAGCTCTATACAACGCATGGTATTTTTTTTCTCTCTTGGGAGGAGGTGTTGTTTTGAAAAGTCTCCTCTGCATTAGAGTTACCCTAAAAGTATCATTTCAAACAGATTCACATAGCATTTTGATTGCTGAAGACATTCAGCCGAATGCACTCTTACTCATAAAAAGATCTGGAAAAAAGATATGATATGGATATGACCATATGGTTTAGATATGGTCTGAGTCTAAATCCGCCTTTGAATCATTAACCAATAGAGAGGCATGTCTATAAAACAATTTGTACAACCGTGAATGAGAAAGTTTTTTTCTAGGGCCTCAGGAGTCTGAGCCTGTGATGACAGACCGTAACAGAGATCTCAGCCAGCACGTGTTTCTTAGTTCTTAGCTGCTTCATCATATCTCACCTGCTGCTTTGATTTTGAGAGTAAGGCTCCAGCAGGAGTTATCCATTTACTGTATAGTAGAGAAATTAAGTCATTAAAACAGAAGCCAGCTATACAGTAGTGCAAACTAATTCTATAAAGTGTGGCTCTTTTTCTAACAATTGATGAAGGATTTTTCGACGTGAAATACAGAAACATTTTTCAACAGCTATCTGTTTGGAGAGCAAAAACACACTAAATGATTAAACTATTACTATTTCTAAAAACCTGAATCTATTGAAGATATAGATACTTCTTGCAGGATTTACTTTATTTATTTATTCTTGCAGTTTTTATTTGATTGGTGTTAGTTCACAAAGCCTTTATATTTGCGGAAAAGATGTTTCTGGTGAAACAAAAGAAAAATTACGCAAAAAAACTTTCATACGGCAGACATTTTGGCTTGCTGTAGAAGGAAAAGTAGAGAGAGTTACATTCCATTTAAGTGACATAGCTGAAGGATCTTTCTCACTGTCACGGCTTACTGGGACATTTAATGGAACAGAACCATTTGATACAAAATTTGCCTCACTAATGCTTTTTTTTTTCACCTTCATTTCTGGGTGCTCTGGAATTTATTGGATGATATAAATCTATTGTATGCTTGACAGTGATCTGAAAATAGTACACTTCAACTAGCCAACTAATTCAATTAAATTTATTAATGCAGCGTATTTTGGCGTCTCCAGTATGTTACATCAATAAAAGCAGATGTGTTAGTGTTTTTAGACTAAAAACGAGGCAATACAATGCTCCTTTTCTTTCAAGCTGACACAATTTTCTGAGATGTTAATGAAATGTTTATGTTTTACTTTGATGAGAATAGCACAAAGAGACACTGTAGCAGCTCCTTTTTCATCCCTTAATTTACAACTCTATTCAATCTGATCATTTATGATGGTGAAGTGACTCACTGGACTCTACTCCGACCCTTGGGGTCTGCCTCTTTTGAGACCTGCAGTACTCAATAACCCTTGGGGCACCATATGAGAGCATCTACTATATACAAATAGAGTTTTGAACATATAATTGTAAAGGCAGTTACCAGTGCTGTACTGGTGGTGTATTCAGTGACAAATGTAAATTGGGTATTTCAACTGGCAAAATGTTAAAGAAGTCCAATTTCCTTGACATTTCAAAAAGTACTGGTAGAAAATGATTAGCTCTAGATTATTTTTTTTAATGAAGTGAAATATGTTTCTAATAATGACATTTTATGTTTGATGTTTCATCTTTCTATGCCCAAGGTTCTCCCCACTTCACGTTTTCCCCTGAAAATCTGAATAGCTCACTAAGTGACATGTTTTCTGTTTTAGGGGGCCCAAAACAAAATTACATGGTTATATCTTTTTGAGTTTTAGAGTTGGTTGTAAGTTCAGACATCCAAATACATGCTCTCAAGCAAAGAAAAGAAGGGTTTTTCCATAATATGTCCCCCTGAAACAGGAGTCACTGTTTAATTGGAAAACTTCTGCCGTGTTGCAGATTCTCGCTAAATATCAGTCCTACCCTAAAAGAAAAATGAGATTCCTTCACAGTTGCAGAACAGTAATTCCTTCATCTAACGGAGGCATTGTGAAAGTGCATTAATCCAAATGCAGCCAAATCCCTCGTTGTATCCAATGTGAAAACGTCTGATTTTTGCACATATTCAATCAGAACTATGATTGTTCACTGACCTCTCTCAAGCATGAAGCTTTCATTTCAGTGCTCAATGTCCTCATCTCTTCGCGTTAACATAGAACATCCCTGAGAACAGCTTGTAAATGTATTCACTGATTTACGTAAAGGGAATCTGGATTCATAGCATTTAACTTAGATATTCCAATGGACAAACCTAATTTCAGTCTGTACTTCAATAATTGATTTTGTCAGTCCATGTTCTTAAGAGCATTGATGCATACATTACCATTTGTCACCAAGTGAACGATACTTTCATGTGATCACAGAGAAACAATTAATTTCAAGCTGCATAAATACATGATACATATGTGAGTGGAGATGAGGAAGAATATAGCTTTCCTGCTGTAGAATAGGGCCCACATCATGGGATATTTTTATCCTGTGTTCCTGTGGTGCTACCTAAATCACCCTACATTAACAGTAACATCTTATTTGAAAAAGAAAATAACTGTATGGCCACTTTACCTGTTTCATTAAAATAGGTTCCTCTACAAAGTTGCCTTGAGCGAGTGAGTTATGTCTATATAAGTATTTTTAAACAGTATGTGCACTGATATTAAAGTGGAATCTTAAATCTCTTCCCAGGGTTCCTGATTCACTGTTGGTGGAAAAAAAGCAGACAACAGGAATGAATGCCACTGAAAAATTTGAAGCCCGCATCAGAAAATTGCTTGAGAAAGTAGGTAAACAACAAACTAAACATGGCTTTTCGTGCATATCCTGACCACAGCTTCTGTGCTCCAAGTCGAGGTAGCGTTCATGAAAACAAATAACAGCTACTTTAACACTTCACTGAAAATGCCAACAATCTCTTGCGGGATTTACGATTCTTAAATTGCCCCCTCAGTTTATTTGCGGCCGCTGACTGGTTGTCCCTCTGATTATGCAGGTGAAGTTAATTGGAAACATCAGAGCAACAGCAAAAGCCTGTATTTCATGGGTGCCGCTGTTCTCACGCCATGTATTCAGGCTCATTGTGCTCATGGCCACAGTGGTGGCTCAGAAAGGAGAGAAAATCCGTCTTGAAATTAAAATGAAAAGTGCTCCAGTTGTCACACTAAATGATTTGGTGCCATTTGTGTTTGTTGTTAATTTGGTGTTTTAAGATATTACTTTCCACCGTTGTTTGGGACTTAGCTAAAATAAATAATATTCAAAGATGTGCTCTTGACAGCTCTGTGTTTATTCTTAAATTAACACCTTCAAAAAGAGTAGAATCACAGAAAATGGGACAAAGAGTCTCTGTGTCAGAGGTAATTCATGCGAAAACCTTGTCAGTCAAAGTAATTTCTTGCCATTAGAAAGCGGATATATGCTTCTGAACCACACATTATTTCACATACACCTGTGCTATCTTTGTAATGCTTCTCCTGACGTAAACTTATTATAATGACGCATAACTTAGAAATGTTTATTGTTGTTGATATTGTGTTGTCTTTTTATACATTCTGATACTCACAATATCCAAAGATGAATCATGATTAATTACTGCCTTCTATTAATTGAACCACCAGTTGGACAAAGAGACAGTTTGCAATGGCACTTTAAAGACACCTTTAAAAAAAATACTTCCATATGTTCTCATGTAAAAATTGAGCAATGTTTGTAATTCCATTGGAGTGCTGATGCAGGCAGCTGTGCTTTGTATTGTTTTTCTCAATCTCACTATTTCATTCCAGACTCTTGTTTTCTGCTGCAGAGCACAGGGGACTGTGTGAGGATGAAGTTCCCTCCCAACATCTGGAAGCATGCTTAATGATCATTAAAATACAAGATGAACTATTCTCTAAAATGACAGGGGGAGGGGTACATTTAGGTCTCACGCTCCCCACACAGGCTTACAATGCCTTTGTGACAAGTGGCGCAGTCTCAATGGAGACCTCGCCTGAGATGTTTAAAATTTAATTTGGCCTTGTTCTAAATTTATAGGCGACACTAAATTTACATTCTCCTGCGTGAGAATTGGTGTCATGACGTTTCTATTCAAGGCTCAGGGCAAAGAAAGTCTGAGAAGTAGCATACATCCCCAACCACTGCCTTGTTAGTATAAAAAAAGCAAACTGTCACGAAGCAACATCTGGGATGTTTATCACATTAACATGCTGAATCGTGAGAGAACTTGTGATTAAACTCTGCTTTAATGAATCTTAATTGCAACTTACCCAACTTGCAATCTTGTGCAATGCAAGTATATAACTGCTGCACATAATTTCCCTTATTTCCTCACCAAAAACCAAAACAACTGGTTTCAACATTCAAGTCCCGACAACAGAAGGCCGTTTGTGGCCCATGAATAATGTGGAGGTCAAAGGTACCTGCACTAAAGAATGTTGAGTCAGTCACTCTCCTCAAATGGTAAGTCAAAACATACTCTTTCAATTATTCCCTTACCAGCTGTAAAAAAAAAGTTGGCAAACAACAAAAACATTTAGCTTTGTGACAGTTCTTGAACTTCTATGATTTTCATTCTCGCCTCCTGTGGTAACACATAATTCACTGGCAATGAATTAGACCATGAAACATATATCAACTTGCATTAAAGAGACAAATACTTTCTTTTGTCACATGTGGTTTTTGCCCGATTAGAAGAGATTTACACATTTGTGAGGGCCTTCTCTTGAATAAAAGGTTCTAAGACATTTGAATTTATGAAAAGTACTGATGATGGACATTCATACACTTCAACATAAACCAGATCAGCCATAGAGGCTAATTATCAAGTAAGATTGGGTTAAGGTTTTTTATTTGTAATTTACAATCAATATTATTAAAGGAACTCTTTATTCAGGTTTAATATATGTTCACATAACTCTTTTTTTTTTGTTCAAATACTACTCTATCTCAACTGTATGTATGTGAAGCAGCAGAATGGATGAATTCAGGCATGTTTCCTTTATCGTCTGTTCAACTTTAACCATGCAGAAATGTCATGTTAGCCAAAGCACACTTTGACTGGAGGAGTTTATATCACTTTTTCCCGTGTTTTGCCCCCAAGCTTAGATCATTACCACACTAATGCAAACTGAAATTGATTGACAGTCTCTCTCTCTTTTTTAAGTTTGCTATAGCTTTGCTTAGTACTTATTTATGGCACACATAAGAATGGTGGCATCATGCCCACTTTCAGGACCATTTATAGGGCAGGTCGACTAAATGTAGGCCTTATGTGACCATATTCCATAGTGTTTTTGCAATGTAATAGAACTATTTCTCTTACTATTGAGGAGGAGGGGTTGGAGACAGGGGTATACATTAGTAATAAGTAAGTGGCAATCACATGAATGAATGACCCAAAGTTTCCGAGAATAACAGTGCACTATAGCAAGATGATCAATGAAATGCCCTCACCTGTAAATGGATTTTATGTGGTACATGCTCTACATTTCTGATGTGGTATACAGTACTAGTCCAGTACAGAGCACAATGTTAAGAAAACGTAGAAGTGTCAAAAACAGAACACACATCATACCAGTGAGTTAACCTTCACCATGTTCATTGTTGATTAGGGTGGAAATAAAAATAAACCAGGTTCATCTTTAGCCATGTCCATGGCCATGATCTTGCAAATATAGTTGTCAAAATTCAGTTTGTATCAAACCCTTAAAAATGAAGTTTTCCAAACAAGAGTGTTTAGATGTTTGGAAAATGTGTGACTTTTGGGTAATCAACACATCAATTAGAAGTAACCATTACACATTATATTTGTGTGATTGTGTGTGAGGGATTGCTCTCTGTTTAGAGCTTGAGTAATTACAGAATAAGGTTACAATTTAGAGAACACAAGCAATTTCCTTTCATCCCTGACTGAAACAAATGGGGCAAAAAAATGGAAGTGGGGTCAGTTTACTAAGATGAGATCTATCTTCAGGCCCTTCACAACTGAAAACGAATGACTGTATTTGGACATCATAATTTCAGAATATAATGTAATCAGTGCAACCGTTAAAATGCAGCCATCATTCTAATGCTTCATGCAATATGGTCCAGTGTCATAATGGATTTTTTTTTCTAAACTAATGATTTCTCGCCACCAATAACAAATGAAACTAACAGATATGAACATCAGATCTTGGCTACTCAAACACTGAAGCCAAAATCAAGATCTGATTGAAAGATATTTTACAAATTCTTATTTCACTTATTTTTTGCAGTTGTTTTTATGTGATAAAAGATCATAACTTTGAATAGCTTTGTTCATAGCTGTGTGCATGAATCGAGAAAAGGAAAACAAGTAACTGTGTGAATGTGTTGAAAATCCACTGTTCACTAGCAGTTGAGTAATCCAAGACACCACCACACAGAGGTGGCATCAGATATCAGTGATGTCCATCCACCCATTCCTTCCACTTTCAATACCCACTTAACCTAGTTGAGGGGCTGGAGTCTATCCCAGCTGCCATTGGGCCAGTGGCACAGTACCCACTGAACTGGTTCATGGAACCAGTCCATCACGGGGCCACACAGAGACAAATCACCATGCTCACTGACACTCACTCCTGCTGGGGTCAATATAGGAATCAGTTAACCTAAACTAACATGCATGTTTTTGGACAGTGGGAGGAAGCTGCACCCAGACAGAGCCTGCATGTGCAAGGGGAGAACATGCAAACTCTTCATAGAAAGACTCCAGCCAGGATTCGAACTAGGAACTGAGCTTTGGCTCACACTCAACTTTTCCTCATTACAGTATTCCTTTTACTCTAATTGCTTTTAGGCTGCAGCCATTTGAAATATTGACCTCGAAATGTAAGATTTTCTTCGAAAGTCAATACTAACAAAGAGTTAGGCCCCTAAAGAAAGTGACTCATCAGACATAATAATTCATGAACTGCGGGGGACATCTTCAGGTGGCTGACAGTACTGCATGGGATAAAGCTACGTCAGCACTGCACTACGTGGAAGGTGGTGCGGGGGAGGAAGCCTCACGATGACGCTATGCTAAAGGTATTACACTTCAGAGTAAGAGCGCCCATTTACTGTATGGCCTCCAGCTTCTCCTTTGCAACACATAGCGTACTTTACAACACAAAGTTCGTGTTTTACTCAAAAATGCTTTGCTTTTAAATTCCAACTCTGGAGTGTAGATATAGATGAATACCAAGCAAACTTTTATTTCGAAGTTGTACAATCAACGGGCGAGATGCAGGGATTTTCTGTCCGAATTAAATACCAGCAGGCAGACAATCATGTGAACGCTTTATACATAATCATGTACTTGCATGGAATAGTAAGTTGAAGACAATGGTTGCTCCCCGCTGAATTGATTTTACAAATCAAGTTTTCTGCCTGTGCAGTTTGTCTGTGGAGCGACTGGACTTGGCTCTGACAGAGTGGTGAGGATTGGAAGCTAGCAGCAACCAGCCACATCAGCACCGCTGCTATTAGTCAGCCACGTTAGCATCAGTAAGCAAGCTGCTGTTTTCTTTTCATGTGGATTGAAAAGCTGCATGATTAAGATTTTCGCCAGAGTACAAACGTTTTTACCATCTTGCTGCCATCCCTGTTTTGCAGAGATTTCATTATGGCAGACAGTATCATGAGCAAGGCTGCTACCATGGAGATCCCCATTAACAGCAATGGAGACACAGGGACTCTCACAGAGGATGACAGCCTGGAGCAGGTCAGTCACGCTTTCTTTCACCTCACTGACAGTGTCGTTACGGTAGACACATGATACCATTTTGTGCTCAGTTTTGGATATTCTTCAATATTCTTCCACTTCACCTGGATAAATATGCTGGGCTAAAGCTGCAGAGGCCAAATGTTACCTAACCTTGCACAGGCCTGCAGCAATATTACCTTTATCATCACCTTTATGGATGAGGACATGGAGAATGACTGATTGTGACATCAATTGTAAAAGGTTGATTTTGCTCTTTTCTCTTACGCCATGGAAGCAGTCAGTGATATTAACAATGCTATTGCCAATATGTCTAATTGTGGTGCACCCCAACAAGGTTCAGAAATCTTATATAACCTAATATGACAGGGATATGTCTCAGAATTAACACTGAATAATTCTCCTGTAAATGAATAATACATTTGTTCTTAGTGAAGGCAAGTCCTTAATGAGTCATCTGTGTGCAGGTCAACTGTAATTATTATGTGACAGATTACAAAAATATGGTGAAAGCTGCACGGTGTCTTTACATTTCTACCAAAAATTCTTATTAATTGGAATAATCTTCTTTTTTTTTTTTCAGTTGGACAAATGGTTTCAAATTGTGCAATTCAAATAATGGTAATAATAAAAACAATATTAGGTTAAGTATGTTTATGCTGATACTTAAAAAGGAAAAATGTATCAGATTCTTTATGAAGGGTACCGAGTATACTTCAGGCACTCTCCACTGTTCAGGTAAAAGATTAAAAATGTGACCATATTACCTGGTTTTTAAGACATTTTTCAGCTCAGTATTTTATTTATTTCACTCATTTTTTTCACAAATCCATCAGGATCTGCAGCAGGTGATGGTGTCTGGACCCAATCTGAATGAAACCAGCATTGTCTCAGGAGGTTATGGGGGACCTGCAGGGGGCATCATTCCTACTAGCACCATCAAAGGTACTGCCATCCTTTACAGGTCTTACTGTGTTTGTGAGAGTTGCTTTTTCAAATGAATATCTGGATCCATCTGTTCCCTACAGTCATTCTGCTGACTGATATGTCTTTAAGCAGCATACTGCTCACTCTCTGTTTTCACTCTCTGTCAATTGTCAGATGTAGGCTTCCACGAGCTGTGCCAGAGATCTGTCAGTGTTGTTGCAATCCTTTAGTAATTGATAGAGGTCAATACTTAAAGCATCTTTAAGATACCACAGCAAAGCAAGAACCGCTCCTTGTACTTTAATGTGTCACTGGGGAGCTGCTGACCTCCAGGCTGCTGGTTTATATTACAAACATCATATTCCTTAGGGCCTGCAGTTCGCTTCAACCCTGAGTATCTGGACAGAAGACGAGCCCCTGCATCAGGACCAGGTGGCTGTGTAATCTGATGATTTTGTTTGCCCTTCCTACATAAGGCTTTGGTATTGCTTGACTAGGAGTTGTATGCAGTCCTGCCTGTACCTACTCAACTCACAACTTCAGCAACAAAGGAATGTCTTGGCATTTTAAAACTAAGGGATGCACTAACGTGATATTACAGGGCTGCTACTTGAAATGCGTTGCGGTGTCCTTTAAGAATGTCCTCTTCTGTGCTGTAATATGCGCTGTACGACAGTTCTGTCATTACTTGGTGCTTACTTTTGATCCATTGATGTCCATTTTCATCTGTTTTTGCATCTTTTCATCCTGCATGAGAAACCTGCACTGTGGATTATTATCTTCAAAACCTTTTTAACCCCAGTTCCTTACATATTGTCTGTCTCGCACCCTAACATTGTCCTTTCAGTCTACATTCTGTGTCGGCCATTTACATAATTCACTGCCAAGCTCCTCTGCATATATTTTTGCTCACTCATTTTATATGCCATATTCCCATTCTCACTCTTCACCACAACCATGCTCATTTCAGACATTCGCATGAAATCCAGGGGTGTTAACTTGCCTAACAGTCAGTCTACAGCCAGTCGACTTGCCCATCACTCAGACCAGCACGCAGGTATAATCAAGCTCATCACCATGTCCATTCTGTCAACACCTCTTGTCATTATCAATGCAATAAACCCTTTGAGAGAATAATGATTCATTCTTAATTGTTTCAATATTTTTTCCTGTAGGATCTATGAACCATAACTCTGGTTCAACTGAAGAAGTTTCTCGTGGTGTGGCTGTGGAAAAATTGGACAGCGTAAAGAAATGGGGCATTAACACATACAAGGTATGGCAGAATGCATGTCGATGCTTTGTTTTAAATGGAAGATTTACCATGTATACTGCTTGTTTACTGCTACAACATACATTACGTGTGCTTCCTTAGATATGTTTCCGAAAAGTTGTCAAGCATGTTTGAAGCAAACCTTTTAAAATGCTAAACTAGGCTCCTTAATATCGTCAGAAGGTGGCGGTATAGGCTACATGCTTAATGGGTGTAATGAGCAGAGTCATGGTGGCCAACAGACAACAAACCTTGTGGCAGGAACTAAAACAAAACAAGTAGCATGGGACATTTACCAGAGAAAGAAATGAAGTGGTGAATTAAGGAATTTGTTCAGTGTGGGTATGTTTTGATTATGCTTTCATTAAGCAGTGTTGGCCATGTTGATGCTCTGGAGGCAGAAACAACTGATTGTTCATGTGATCAGTCATGTGAGTTATATGTTTGCAGTGTCAGCACTGATTTGTTGTGGGCAGTTTCATTTGTCCTAATAAGCATCAACGTTTTCTTTTTTCGATGCAAAAAAAACACCTCAAAGAGTTTTTAAAGAAGTTTTATAGAGTTTTACCATATACATCAAGCTTAGCTAATATGCACCCAAAAAAACATGGTGGTTAAAATGGAAAAATAAAAATAAACAATACTTGCATGTCACATTCTGGCTCTATTAGATTTGTTACACTTTGTACTGTGCTTAATGTAATCTCTCCATGTACTTTTCAGTGTACAAAGCAGATATTCTCAGAGAAGTTTGGCAGAGGCTCACGAACTGTAGACCTGGAACTTGAGGCTCAGATTGATGTGTTGAGAGACACTAAGAGCAAGTACGAAAACATCCTTAGACTGGCAACTGCGCTCATCACACATTTTCAAAACATGGTGCAGACGCAACAGGCTCTGGGAGACACATTCACCGATCTGAGCCAGAAGTCCCCAGAGTTGCAGGTATACTATTAGCAAAGATCTCATTGTGATTTGATTTGAAATTGGCATGTAAAACATGAATGTTTCTCTGCAGGATGAGTTTGGGTATAATGCAGAAACACAAAAGTTGCTGTGTAAGAACGGCGAAGCCCTGCTTGGGGCCATCGACTTCTTTGTGTCCAGTGTGAACACACTGGTTAATAAAACAATGGAGGACACTCTGTTGACCATTAAGCTGTATGAAAACGCAAGGTAACAAACCCTGACATCTTGTATAGAAGTTAAAGAATTTAAGCTTAAAGTCTTGAGGTTGATCATCTGGAAAATTGATAATTGTACTTGCGCTGTTGCGTCATGCAGGCTTGAGTTTGATGCCTACCGTTCTGATCTGGAGGAGATGAGCTTGGGTCCGAGGGATGCAGCTGCAATGGTTCGCATTGAGATGGCTCAACAAGACTACCAGGTCCACAGAGATAAATATGAAAGGCTTCGTAGTGATGTCACCATCAAGCTTAAATTCCTGGAAGAAAATAAGGTTTGTTTTCTTACAAATTACTGAGTTTTCTTTGAATTTTTTTTTATTTTTGTTGAACATATGTGGTGTTATGACCATGGCAACAGTTATCTACAATTTTCACTGTACGTGTTTACAGTGGCATGAAAATTCCTGATTATTATACTGTGTAAATGAGCTTATTTATGATATTTTTAGAAAATGCAAACGGTTGGAGATTTTTTCCTTTCCATCGTCGCTGCCTATCAGACACATGAACTTCCAATAAGATAGAAGCTTTGTTAGAAAAGAAACCCTTCTGCTGTCTTTCTTTTAGGGATCATTGAAGTAATAATGATGAAGTCGTATTCCTTTGAAACCCTGTTAACTCGTCACCATGTGATCACCCCATGATGACACAGTTGGATGTGGTTACACATACTGTACTGAGCAGCACAAATATGACAACACCCAAGCTCATGCATCATTGACGCTGGGTGTGGTCTGAGGTGGAAAAGGATTTAAGGCTTCAAGTTTGGCAGTAAATCAGTGCTTTTCAGTTTTTCAATGGACACTGTCACATGTTAATCAGTTTGAATCGGGAAATGAATCAAAACATGTTGTGAAATTCCGTTTGAATTTGATGGAACTTGTATTTTTTAATGTATTTAAATGTATTTTCATCTTTGTCATCATTCTGTTATTTTGGCTGAGCAAACTGAAGGAAGGAGGCAGACTTTATGCAGCATAAAGAGAGATAAAGCCTCAATTTTGCCAGTGTTTTACAAATGTTTCCATTTAAATAAAACCTAGTGAAGAAGGATATTCATTTGTGGGATATTCGCAGAATTTCTTTAAAAGCTTGCTTGATGTTTGAGACTACATATTAGTAGGGAGTCAATTCTCAGGAAAGTATTTTGAAGACCTCCTGAATGAATTGGTTGCTGTAGGCTGTGCTTTTCCATGAACACTTTAAATTGTATTTGCAATGAAAGGATTTCTCTCCCCCCTTTTTTTTCTCCCTCCAGGTGAAGGTGATGCACAAGCAGCTTCTTCTCTTCCATAATGCAATCTCAGCTTACTTTGCTGGCAACCAGCAGCAGTTGGAACAAACTCTAATACAGTTCAATGTAAAGTTAAAGCCCCCGGGATCAGACAAACCATCCTGGCTGGAGGAGCAGTAATGAGCACCCAGAGTTCGGCTGTGTGACTCTCTGATTCTCAGTGAAAAAAGGTGACATTGTGGTTAGATGGACAGCAATTAAATGCTTTAAGGAGTGTATTGTAGGATCCATAGCAGTCAGAGATATCTCTTTTGTAACGTTTTTCAGTATCATTTATTACATAGATGAGATAATAGTTTTTGTTAAATAGCAAATGATTTTTTCTTTTGTTATTCTTTATAGTTAGCACAATCGTTTACACACATATATCACTTATTTATGTACATCCTTGTGGTCTAGTGTGATCCCCTCTGGCAATTTTGCACATGCATTGTTGTTTTTTGTTTCTAATCGTGTCTAAAGATATATAATCGAGTGGATGAATTCCACAAATTGGATTAGCAAATACTCGTTTTTTTTTTTTAAAAACACATTCCTCAGCTTTTTAAAGATTTTAAGTCAAATATATCAGGATATGGCATAATTTACCAGATTAATCTACTTTGCTTCTTTTGTCACTTTGTAGAACACCGACCTGAATGGTGAATCTGAAGATGACATTTAAATAAAAATACAAATTTAGGTGATATAGCAATTTTCTCTAACCTAATATACATTTAGAACTTTGATCCTCTAAATGTTGGTACTCACAGATACAATATGTTGTTACAAATTTAGCACCATTAAAGTATCTGACTTTTTTTCTCAAACATTCACGTATGGAAATGGGCCTAAAAACAGATGTAACATTTATGTTTTGCAGTTATCAGCATCGATGCATATGTCGGATGTTTTAGTACTAAATGAAAAGATCTTTGCTATTATTAATAAATCAAAATCAAAATGTACATAGCTACTCTTTGTATAATTAATTATGTTACGGTAGAAGGTGCCAGTGTGCAATCATGAACATCCTTTGAGACTTATTCTTGAAATTTCAATGGCACATGCACGTTAGGTGACAGTACCAATGCCGCTTCCAAGACAGAATATAGGAGTACATTTGTCCTATTTTGAGTTATTCATTCACTTGTTTGTTATATAACATTGTATGTTACTGAGATTTCTCCAAGGTTGTGGTCAATTGATTGTGTATATCATGATCTGCATTTCCAATAAAGTGCTGGATGTTTTGTTTCACCTAACTGGTTGGTTGCCACAGGGTGAGTGGTGTTCACATATTATGTGCAGAAAACTTACAGTATGTGTATGTTGATACAAATATTTCTATAGCATCATTTCCAAGATTCATTATTTTCTATGACTTTTTTTACTTGAAATATCTTTCAACTCTATCAAGTTGCTGCAGCAGGTCACATTGAATCACTTTAATCACTGCATGCTGGTTTTCATGATTTTTGCAGCAGTTTTTTTTTAATTTTTTTTTATCACTGCTGGTAAAACTTCAGCAAAGTAAATCCACTAACAGTGCTGCATAATAAAGTTCAGCACGCAGTCTTGAGATAAGACCTTAACTGTTAAATCACACAGTTTAGTTTACTCAGTTACTTTGCCAGTGGTTACTAATTTCTGTGAAGGAATAACTTTTAACACTATAATAGAACAAAGTTGTGAATGTTACCTTTATAGACCTTGTATTGAAATAAAATGATTGTCTGAATACATCACATGCATTTACCTTATTTTAAGGTGTGTTTGATTAGGTTGAAGGCATATACATAATATCTGTGGCACAAAACCAAAGACTGATTGGTGTATTTTAGATACGCATGAAATTGCCTGTTCTAGGTTATAATATTTTTTACATATTCAGCGAAGTATGTTTTTCAGCTTCTGTGCTACACTCTATGACTACTCAGTTTGAGATGTGGCAACTACTAGCCTAAACATGCTGGAGATGCTGGATCTTTGTAAAGGTGGTAAAACTTATCAAAACCTGTATGTGACAAATTCAATGACAAATATTTTCCTTTTCCATCTTCTCTTCCAAATAACCTATTTGCATCACAGTAGATGATCGGAATGCTCTCGGATCTACTCCATCTTGTAAACTCATCTCTAATCTAATCTCTTGTTGAAACAGAATGTTATTTGCTGTGTCATGACTTTTTTTTTTGTACTGCTGCTACAGGCTCACTCCTCTTTTCTGTTTCATTCACTCCTCTTTGAATGTGTGTCTGCAGCTAAAAATGCTCGAACTCACCTTTCCCAGTTAAAATGTTTGTTTTTTTATTGAAAATTTCCAGTGGTCTTTAGTGACCTATAAACTGGGTTTTTAACACATCTATTCAAAAGGTATAGAACCTGAACATTTGAACACTAGAAACATAAACTGGGCTGTAAATGAATACCTAACTCCAACGCATACGTTTGATATTAACAGAAAGATAATATTACAATTATTGACACTAGTGAGAGATCCACTCATTGTCATACTGTACAGGGCTACTGCAGAAAAGAGGTAAGTAATATTTGAACTAATTTTCTGGGGTGTCTTTCAATGTTTCAACAAAGATAAATGATTTGTGCAAGTCACAGTATGCAGCATAGAGAAAGAAAAGAAAAGAAAAAAGAAAATGTGTGAAATCTAACTCACTTGCTACATTATGGCGTACTCTCTTAATTGTAGCCTATTATTTAGTTCAGTTGGCCTGGTGGTAAATGCATAGACATTGAAGAAATCAATAGCCCCTATCAGTCAGGACATTTATCCGCCTGTATTTCCAGTGGACAGCTGACACAACCGCTGACAGCTGGATAACAAACGCAGCGCGGCCACAGACTCCAGCCAGACCAAATAACGTCCGTATAAACGCCAGAGTTCCTCCCACTGGGAAGGTGTGCTCTACCATGGAAGTATGGGATTTACCTAGGCGTGTCGTGAAACACGCAAGTAATTTCGACACTCTTTGCTTGCGATATCCAGGTTGATGTAATTGCGTATGTTATAAGTTTCGACAAGAGGACCATAAGAGAAGAAACAAATGGAGGGAAACACGATCATAGAACCGCTACTGACCAATTAAAAAGTAAGGTGTTCGCCTGATCTATTTCTGAAAATAATGCTATTACAGAAAGAAAAACCTTGTTTTTATCGTTTGTAGATAAATGTGGATACGGTTGGCAATGTGTTGAGAGAAATACCAAGGATATTCAAGACGGGAATTAGACTTTTCTATTGGAAAAACTTGTAAAATAGTCTCTTAAAACCCTTGTCACGTGTTTCGGAGACATTCCTTATTATATCTACACAAGCAGCAACTTGTGAGTAATGCAGATAGATAACAGAGTGACCTTTGTATTGGGATTTTTTGATGGATTGCTTTTACTTAAAGACGTAATGTTTTTTATAGCTACCGGAAACTGTTTATGAGGATATAATGGCTCTCCTGAAAACAATTTACACACTGTTGAGAGGTGTTATCTATTTCTAAACATTGATGTGGTGGTAAACCTGGGCATGTACATAACAGTGTCTCTGCCCTTTCCCCTTTCCCCTTTCTTTCAGTTTGAATTAATTCTCCTAGCTGACAACATTTTGGACAAATCTCTTCGGGACCTACGGCTGCACCACCAAAGAAACAGCTTACATTTCACTGCTCTGTACAAGCTTGCATCCTGCCTGTATGTGAGAAAAGGATCATGAGTGATTTCCAAGTCTGCTGAGATCTTTTGTAGACTATTAAAAGATGCATGAAGGAGGCCCTCCCGTTCCACCACCTCCGCCGCCACCTCCACCTCCACCACCACCACCACCACCACCACCACCACCACCACCACCTCCACCTCCAGCCCCTGGACTTCCCTCATCCCACCATGAACCAGGCCTTATTGGTAAGGGAACCCGCCGGCGCTCCAGGATGCGCAATTTCAACTGGGAAACCCTTCCCAAACACAGTGTGATAGGAAAGCACAACATCTGGACAGCAGATAAGCCTGATGGAGAATATGAGCTGGACACCGATCACATGGAGGAATTATTTAGCCACAACCAGGGTCGGCAACATCACAACGCCCTGAACCGCTCAAGTGTGAGGGGCCTGCCGACTTCTACCACAGGAGGGGAAATGGTGAGTACAAGCAGACATCGTGTCACTCTTCCCCAGTGAAACTCTAACCCCAAGCATTTGTAGCAATAGATTGAAATGTTTGGTAGTCTTTGCAGACTGGTGTTGTGATATGGAGACATGTTCCTTTGACCTGGATTGATTTTTTTTTTCTCCAGGCATGCATTTGAGATAAACAGGAAACATCCTTTCAAAGCCTCCCTCTTCTTGAATGTACACCCACTATTGTAGCAAACTTTCAACTGGATATGGCTTTTCTTGGTTTAGCTCCTCAGTCTATACGACACAAGAGATTAACTTGGGGAAAAGGAATAGATTTTATAGACTGTTTCCAAGAGTTGATAGTAAAATGTAAATCATGCATATTCATATATTTCATTACCAAAACTGTAATTAAAAAATAACATCATGACTGTATTAGAAACATTTCATATTGATGTTGAATGACTGAAGTTAAGGGTGGAGTCTCACTATTCTTCATATTTGTTTGCCAAGGGAAGGCATAATTCTGTCCTCACAGAACAGTAGTCTGTATCGTAGCCCTCTTTTGCATTTATGCTATTGAATTTAGTGGACAGCATTTCTTTAAAAGACTGTCGATCAATCAAGTTTGTTAAACAAAACACGGTTGAAATATGTTCATAAACGTTTACTTTGACCTAAGAATGTACCTTCTTGATAAAGAGACACCAAGAGTGTTGCTGATACAATATGGTATCTTTGCCCAGACTGTTCAATACAATCAACTCAAAGAAACTTTAACCTTTGGAATCAACTCTCTCATTTGAAAAGCTAAGGCTACTTTTGATGCAAAAGGATACTTTTCAAACCAAAATGACATAGTGAAATAATTATCATATCATCTTACAAGCTGATTATAGTCAAGACTCTATTTCTATTCCCAGGTTTCTATCCTCAGCTCCAAGAGGAGCATGAACATCGGAATTTTCCTGAAGCAATTCAAGCGGTGAGTCAGTGGTAGTACTCTTGAAGTGTAATTGGCTTTGCACAACTATCTAACCATGCCAGTGCAAAACAACACTGGATCAGGCAGTTAGATTGGTCTCAAACATGCCCTGCATTACCCTCACAAACCTGTGAAAGCCGGCATGTCAAGACCGGTCTGATCTACAATGTTTCATACTGCCAGCAGGTGACCTCCCTGTGGTTTTCATCTCAGATGAGCAACGGAGAGTTATTGTTATTGCATTGTTCAAGGCTGTTCAATCAGGAACAGGAAGAATACCATTGTAAATCAAACTGACAGACATGTCACCAGCAGCTCAAACTTAGCACAGAGTATGTAAATGTTAACCTATCTCCTGCTGGTACCTACTGCTCCTAAAAAGAGCACATTTAAGTCACAAGATATTTAATCGTTTGTGTCTCTGTGTGGATTGAAAACACAAGCATTGTGAAGTAGTTTGAACAGGTAGAGGCTTGTACGTAGATGTCAGCAGCCCCAAGCATGTAAAACTATGGGATTAACAGACATACGGCTCAATAGAAGTTCCAACCCTACACAAAAGCAAAAAAAACATTGTGATTGGTGATGACTGCAGGACTGGATCTCTTCTCTCTCCACCTTCATTCGCAGGCCTGTAAAAGATATGATTGAGGACATTACATCGGGACGTGGTCTCAGGTTTGCTTCCGGAAAACTGCGAGAGTTGTGCCGGCTGCTGCCAGATGAAGGGGAGGTATTTAAGAAAGATTCTAATTTTTTTTCTTTGAATCATGCAAATATTACAGCATTATTCCTTTTAATTTACACAGACACAGTTTGGTTTTATGATTTGTGGGCTTTATTTTCCTTGAATGCAGGTGAAGCAGCTGGTTAGGTTTAAAGGCGACCCATCTGCTCTTCCTGAAGCAGATCTTTTTATGCTAATGCTTGTCAAGATTCATAGGTAAAGATTCTGAATGTAATTGCATTAATTGCATATTTTATTGTGAGCTTAATGTGGTTTACTGAGGTAAGAAGTGGTTTGCTTGGTGTTTATTAGTTATGAAGAGCGTCTGAGCTGCTTGGTGCTGAAAGAGGAATTTTTCCCACTCATGGACGAAATGAAACAATTTATTCAGACTCTGACAGATGCTGGAATGGGTACGTTTTGTTTTTTTTTACATTAACAATACATTTGACTTGTAACACTGGGTTGTTAAACCATTTAACTCTGTTGCTAACACCATGTGTCTTCTTTTAGAGTTGTTAGAGTGCGATAATCTTCATTCTGTCATTCGCTTGGTACTGAAGACTGGAAACTACATGAATGCTGTGAGTGTTTGACATGTGATGCTGGAGTATTGGATGGTTTTCCTTTGTATTTGTGCATCTTTGATCTCAAAGTATTTATTTGTTCAAAGGGTGGTTATGCAGGCAGTGCAATTGGCTTCCGAATGGCCTCCCTGCTGAAGTTAGTGGATACCAAAGCAAACAAACCTGGGATGAATCTTATGCACTACGTTGTGATGGCAAGTGGCCTTTAGTACTTTTATTTGATTGCAAATTTGATTCTGTTTTTCTAAATCTTAAGACGTATTTCTGTTTCTAACACAAAGTTATATGTTTCCCACAGCAAGCTCAGAAGGCAGATGTAGCGCTGCTTAAATTTCCAGAACAACTCAAATACATTGAAGCTGCAGCACGGTAAACAATCTTCTTTTTCTAACATTTGTGGTATAGTGAGGGATGCTCTGACTGTACAAAAGTAGTAATTTGGCCATTAGCGGATAGCTGATACAGATTTTCTTAAAACATTTATTTTCTCTATAATGTCAGGGAAATTGAGTATGCTTTGTAAGAATTAACTGAATGTTTTATTGTATTTCCACTCTTCATCACACTATCTTTGAATTTCATTCACCCATGTGTCATTAAACCTTTATAATAACCTGTAACATAAAAAGAGCCTTGCTCTAAAGAAGAAAATGTTCAGTGCTTATATGGCCCAATAAAGACTTTACTAAAAAAGATTAAATGTAGATATATCTTGCAAGTTTCAGGCCAAAGTCACTGCACCACAAGCAATACATATCATAATCGCAGTAAACAAGCCACACATCAGCAGATGCCAATGTTAGGTCCATACATTTATTCATTTCTAGTTTTAACCCAACTTATTTATGAACTAGCTTTAAATACACGTTAATATATGGTTTTTTTAAACATTCTTTTAGAATAAATAAAGGGGACATTGACGCAGAGTTTGAAAGACAATTGAAGAAAGTACAAGATGCCAAAGCAGACACATTAAAAGAAGAAGAGCTGATGGAACAAATGGATGAGTTTTTAAAGGTGAGAGGTGCTTTTACAAGTGGGGAATACTGTCCCGTTTGTGTGAAATTGAACGATGAATACATTTTGTGACGTCTTTGCATGGGCTCCCATCAGGAAGCTGAGGTTTGCTTGGAGGAAATGAAGTCTGATCTTGAAGAACTGCAGTCAGTAAGTGACTCTGTGGCTGAATACTTCTGCGAGGACTCCAAGAAGTTCAGGCTGGAGGAGTGTTGCTCCATCTTCAAATCTTTCTGTGAGAAGTTTATGCGGGCCATGCAGGTAAGTTTATGTGCTGACGTGTTTCTTACCTTGGCTGAAATAGTCCCTTCTTGATCCATTAACATGTACATTTTTATACAGGAAAACAAGGCCAGAGAGATGACAGAGATGAAACGGAGACATATAAACAGGTTACAGCCACAGAACGCAGCCAAGCGCAGGTCCACAGCTACCTGCTCCACCAGAGACAAGGAAATGGATGGTATTGCATTAGAGTGCATACTGCAGAACTACCTTACAGATGGCAGTTTGAGGAGGAAATCTGGGAGGCCCTCATCAACTCGTGGAAGTCCCACAAGCCCTATTAATGGGAGCCTATCAGAGATCAGTTCTCAAACAAACCTCCCCACTGGAAATCAGAAGCGCGGAGAAACATTCAGAGCCAAGGAGATGTGTAGAAAAGAATGGAATTCAGCCGCTGAACTCACAGGGAACTTTTCTCAAAAGAAACCTCCGTCATGTTCAGAGGACAACAATGCAAAACGTGGCACTACCCTTGAAGAAGAGATCAAAATTTCCAGAAAAGGGGACTCTGGAGTTTTACTACACCTAGCCAAAAGAACCACAAGTGTTACTTCCACAAACAGATCTTTTTCAGCCACAACTGATGATGATGAGGAAGATCTGCAAGACAATGATGCAGAGGAGGCCCAAAAGTTGCGTGAAACATCTAAAAAAGTTTTGAAATTTCAGAACAGCCGCAGTAGTGTTTCATCTGGGGATTACTCTCTGGAAAATCAGAAATCTCCTTCTGCAAGGACCACCTTGCGTCGTCAGCTCACCTTTGATGAGGAAACTCAAAGGTATCCAGGAGACCCCACCGATGAGGATTTGGTCCGATTTTTGCTCGATACCCAGACGTCCTCAATCCATAACCTTGGACGCCGACATACTTTACCTACCAAAGTTCCTAATACCAAGGAAAAGGAAGGTACTCCGCGGATTCGGCCGGCAGTTAGAAGTCCCAAACATGTGACACATGACAAAAGAGCACAGCCAGGAGAGGGAGCTGGACACAAGCCCTCTAAACCAGTGTTTGATTTTACTGACGCTTCTCAGAACTTCAAAAAATCAGATGGTCAAGACCTGAACACACCGTCAGCAGAAAAGAAGATTAAACCAAATGATTCTTCAGTTCATCTTTCAGATGGAATGTCTTTGGAGCAAAACCAAGGGGACAAATCAATGGAGAGCACAGACCCACAGAGGAATAATGAAAATATTCCCCCCAGGAGTGTGTGGTTTAAGACTGAGACCTCTCGATTGTTTTCCAGTTTTTTTAAACGTCTTGGAGATATGAGCAAACCGCAGAACAATAAGGAAACTCTTCACAAGGGTACAGATACTAGTGTGTAGTCTTGTTTAATATTGAATTAATTATTGAATAATTATGTATTAATTTAAAGCTTACATTACTAACCTGTTACTTTAATTAATAATTTATGATCATATAGCAGTGACATGCATCTGCTTGTTATATTGTGGTGACGATTTATTCATTTCTAATTTTGAAACAAGGAAAATGTATGAAAGAAAGTTCTGAGAAAGTGGTTGTTGAAGGTCACTTGTATGTTTTACCACTAGATGGCGAGATTTAACTGTAAGTTGAAAATGGAGATATTGTGAATTCTCAGGCAATTTCTATGTTGCTGATAATCACTGGAAAGATGGGCAGGCTCACTGTAAGGTATTTAGTCTTTGTTGTCTGTTCATAGGTAATTATCTGTTGATAATATGATAATGTCCTCACTAGTTGGAGAAATGACTAAATGCTTACAGTGTGTGTTCTGTGTCAGGTTAAAAAAGCACAACATTATAGAATGTACAGAGGAAGTGTTGAGGGTGTTGAGGTTGAAGACAAGAAAGATTTAAACATTGAAAAGTCAAAGTCTGTTTGTTATATCAGACACTAGTATTTGCTTGTACTGTACACTTCTATACAGTATTGCTAATTTTCATTGATATAAAAATGAATATATTTGCCTTCTGATTCTTCTAACTTTTCATCTCTAGTGGCTCCAGAAACACATCATAAATGCAGAAGCTTGTGGTTGCTTTTATACTCTTGCTGAATTCAGCCATTGTTTTGATCTAAAATGGGTCAGTGTGACAAAGGCTGCCTGTATCTGAACAGGGCTGAACCTTGGACAGTCCGTGGCAAAGTGAAAAGTGCTAATGCCAAACTGACTTGAGAGGAGACTTTCATGGTTTAAGGGCCAACACTGAGTGTCTGATTGTGGTGGAAAGTATGAACCTACAGTGCAGCCAAAAACAGCCCTGCAGCCTGTGCCAGTAAATTAAGGTATTCATACAGTTTGTTCTGCTATTAGCTTCCCTTAGCAATGCATATTGGAGCACTGGAATTATAATATGCCGGCCCACTTAAGTGCAACTATGAAGGCATAAAAAAATGAGTTTATGTTTGGGGTTGACAGTCTGATTGCTTTTAATGTTATAAAGTAAGTTGTATGGCTGTTCAAATTATAGTGATATGAAAAATGTCTCAAAATTGTTCACTGTAATGGTATAAATAAATAGTTGTAAATAAAAGATTTTTATAGTCTTTTGTTGTCCAAATTTAATTGAAGCCACGCTATTTTGTATTTGTATCTACAAAAAGATAAACTGATAATAAAATGTTGTTAAGCCATTAAAAAAATTCCCACCTGCTCCCCCTAGGATGAGTTTGTTTTGGAATATGTTATCTCAGTTTGAACACTGTGTCCTCTCACTAAATTTCAGATTATTAAACTGAGGTTCAAGAATAGACAGAACAGTTACTCTCCTCATTTTGGTCAAACATATGTTTGATTCAGTCAGTTTTTCTGCAGTAAAGTCTGAGACTATAGACATACTGATAAAAAGAAAGTTGCAATGAATGTAATGAACTGTAGCGTGATTATATAATAATTTCAGCTCATAGCCTTACTTTATTATGTGTGAAGCCTCTTCAATTTGGTGTGTGATCATTCTAATTTAATATAATGTTATTGGTAAAAAAATATATACACATGTCCTTTATTTGATTGTTGGACATCATCTAGATATCTGTTTTTAGGTAATTCCAGTCATGAAAACAGATCAATAGAAGAGAGGTTCAGGATATTGAAATAATGATTTATTCAAAGTAAATTTGACTGATCATACTGTCATTTAATGATGTGATAACATAATTAAGAATTTAGATATATCATTTAGATATATCAACATTTAGATATATCAAGGCCCTGTTGGTGAGACCCACGCTATGTATGTGTGCTCTGTTCGCTGCTGATAACCAGACTGCAGCAGCCATCTTGACTAAACTGGAAGCAGTCTCCATGGCAACTCCACGTTGCAGAATAAAACCAAAAGATGACTGTTTGCCCCTCACCCTGAGCCCCACCCCCAACAAACTCATCACTCTGCACTATCACAGCTGCCACAGACACAGTCGAACACATCTCAATACAGTGCCATTTTTTTTCATTCTCAATGGACCATGCACAATATACTGAGTCCACGCTCCTCACTCCCACCAAAAGAACTGCCCAAGACTTGCCCCAAACCTCCTCAACTCTCTGCCATCATATACTGGAAATTATAATCAACAGTTTCACTGTTTATGGCTAAAATTGAAAAAAAAACAAAAAAAACTAGGCCCTCTGGAGGCAATACAACCAAACCAACTGTGAAATATATATATATTTTTTTTAATCTAAAAACATATTCCATTTATCATTATATTCCACAAATATTTGCATCCTAACAATTCAAAGCTCATATTGAATATGTTGCATCCTTTGTCCTTTTAAGGGTATTGGGTGGTTACTAAAGAAGCCGAACCCCTTTGCACCAGAAAGACTTCTCCTACAGTCAGACCCTCAGACATCACCACTCTCGCATATTCCCTGCCCCCCCCCCCCTGACACTATTGGATTCTTCAACTCCTCCCACCGGCTGTTCGACCAATACTACATGTAAGCCGCGCCCCTCGTCCCTTCCTTTCTCTTGTCCTCTTCCTTACTGTCCCCGTCTTCTCCCAGACAGACCCTGCCCTTTCCTTTCTGCCGCCCTGTCTGTGGATTCTGTTGTTGAGGATCGGGATACTGACAATGGGAAGCTTTCTTCACAGCCTGCGATGCTGACACTCCAGACCCTCCTGCTGGGAGTTAATGTGAGTCCAATATAAGCCTTTCACTTCTTTTAGTTTGATCCTATTTCTGTTTTCTCGTCTCGTTTGTGCGGATATCTGGCGACCGTGATAATACAATGACCAGGGTAACCGTAAATTAATAATAGATAACCCTATCCCCACGAGCATCTGTGCATTGGTGAATGCACCGAGGGGCTGTTCTCATCTGCTGTGATGTTGCCTTCTTCTACACTGCATTTTTCAACATTACTTAGCATCACATCCAAAGACAACCATTTTGTGAAATGATTTGGTTTAATTCTTTTTTTCGAGACCTACCGTTACGATAATATACTCTGATTCTTTGATGCTTCCTCAACCAGCCCACACACTTCTCCATTTTAGCTCCAAGCTGGCTCTGAGGCAGGTGGGCATCTCTGCTGCAGTATGAGGGCTGGGCTTTGGAATCAAGCAACGATGCTTCTTTGTTTAGAGGATCAGGGCTTTTTTTTTTTTTTTTTTTTTTTACCCCCATTGCTTTTCTGATCTGAATTTGTGTGCAGTGGCCTGCTGGGAAGCTCCCTGGTGCACATGTGAATCAGCATCTTGCTTGCTCATGTCAGACATTGACTGCAGCAACAGCATGAGACGATGCATCATTCTCACACTCCTGGCCTAGACTGGGAGCTGACAGTTTTGAGGGCCCATGTGGACTGAAATTTGTTCTTGAACATAGTTCATCATTGTCTAAATCATTTCAAGGGGTTTTTACGATCAATGCAGCTGACGGAGCTGCTTTCACACTACTGGCTGCTTGCACTGGGTCATTGAGAGGTTGCCAGATCGTCCTGGATGCTGTGCCAGAGGGCAGGTTTCTCAGCAAGGGTTGTTGTATCAGTTTGTAGAAGTGTGGACAACCAGGAGCAGAGCTTGAATTTGTCGCGTGTCACCAGATTCAGTGTGACCTTTGAATGTGGATTTGATCAAAGCAGACGTGGCGGTACAAAAGATGCAACATGGACTCTACATGTTGTCAAAATCAATAGCCTCTGCACCCACACAAAATAGCCAGGTTAGTTAGACATAGAAATGTACACATACTCACATGTGAGTATATGTACATTTCTATATATCTATAGAGATATAGCTCAAACTGAAAAATATTTCTAATCAATCAATCATCTCTTACAGAGTTACAGAGGACAATGATGCAGACATGTAGTTTGTAGTATATTGTGTAGTATGTGTGTGTGCATATATTCATACTATAATATTGTATACTACAGTCAAACCATGAAAGACGAACAGAACAGATTTCCATATCAGTTTAAATAATCAAATACGTTGCTCTATTGTAATTAAGCTTTAATCTTTATGACTGCCCAAACTCGTCTTACTAATCATCATGACTTCTGTTTAAAACAATGTTTCTAACCACAATGTGTGCAATAATATTAGCCTTTTAGATGGCATGTAACAACTACAAAGAGAGCAAAAATGTCCCCAAGTAAATGTTTATTAAACAAGGAGTGAGGACAACAAATAAGTAAACCTGGAAGATATAACTTAAGTCTTAAATCTGATTGTATTCTGCTCAAATATCAAGAGTTTTCCAGTTCTACACAACAGATTGATCATAACGGGCCATTAGGACTTTCTCCGACCACTTTTCACTGTGTGATGGCAATTTTAGTTCATTGTATATTTACTGTTATAAAATCAAAAAGATGCAGTCACATCAAGCATTATTCAAGATATACTGTAAAATGATATTTCAATGTTATTTCAGGACTTTGATTGGCTGCAAAGCAATATTTTTCAGAAAGAATCCTCACCATAAATGCTCAAAGAGGTGCAGTCCTAATGATTTGTGTCTTCTTCAAATTTATCAACTCGGTTCTTCATAGTGAATCGCAGCATATAGCATAAACATATGTTTACATAGTGCATAAGCCTATTCACCGTCCGAATATTGGTGATAAAACTAAGCACAATGCAACGTAAATTGTTTTCAAAATCATTTGAAAAAAAAAAAAAATCACACTTCTCACTATATTTTGATTTTGTACCTTATTATGGTCGATGTACCTTGTAGAGACTATCAACGCCTTATCTAGATATTTTTGTATAATTGCACATTATCAAGCTATCAGATTTAATTTCACATTCTGTGCATTCACTTTTCATACTTCCATTTTTTTTCACAACATAATCAATGCATCATAGTTGCTACAATGAGCACTGGTGATCAGAGAACCACGTGAAGATTTGCCAGGTTTTCCTCAGGACAGAACATAAATGTGACACAATATGAGAACCCACATTTATATTGCCGCTCTTGCTGCAGGTAAATAAGCACTGCAGGCACTGCTTGTGCACTGATCGACCTTTCGGAAATTCTGCATTGCATGTTGTGCCTGCAGACACTGCCTGCATGCCGCATTGTCTTCTGCCAATGTTTATCATTGCCAGGAGAAACACACCTTCTGACATGATGTGCTCATTTCGTCTCCAATTATTAACTGTCAGAGCTCATCAATCTAATGGCTGCAAACATTTCACAGCTTCAGTCACTACTTGCACTTAAAGAAAAAAAAGTAAAAAGAGATTAAAGGACATATCAATTTGACTATCTAGCTCAGTTTATCCTCAGATTAACTCAATGAAAATGACATAACATGATAATAATAGATCAAATAGTATCTTATGTCCGGTGTTCACAGAAGCCTAATCCAACGTTTTCTTTCATTAGAGGAGCCTAACATTCACTGCTGTGACGCTTCTGACAGACTGATGCATTGAGACGGATTTCTTCCTCTGATGCATTGACGTGTAAGAAGAGCTTTGTTAGTTTGGGTAGAAGTTTCTGTATTATGTGAATAGTGATGATTGATGAGTCATCATAGGGCCAGGCATTCTTGCTGCCCCTAAAGTTGCCTCTTAGCACTGAAAAAATGAAAAATTCTTGTATTTCTAAACATTGCCTGGGCTCTGGATTGTTGTTTGTAAAACAAAGAAGGCAATGCAATGTGTCATGCTTGACCTGCTTCTGATTATATCTGAATTGGAGTCCATCAGGTATGTCTTATCAGTTTGCTACCTTGTGAGTAAAAATGTGAATGCTTTGAAAAGACAGTAACAGTTTAATGTCCAACAAATATTTTCAGCAGTGCATCTGACATATGATACTTTCATTGATGTAGAAAGCAGTTCAAATATTTAATTATTACGTAATCCTGTGGTAAAGCTCCATTAAAGTCTGCTACGAAGCTGCGTTTCTCACTTAAACCTATCTTCTCTCTCCTTCTGTCTGACTTGCAGATATTTCTTTGCAACGCACTGCAACGTTTCCTAAAACTAAAAACTGCTCAGGCAGTGCAGGAATAATTACTGATTTAAGACACGGGAGCAAGTGGTTGGAAACATAAACTACAGTCTATATTTAAACATCATCTTGAGAGCACATCAAGGGCCAACACCTCTGACCTCAGGAGAGTTTCACCAATGTTCATCAGCCCTGTACACAGACAACGGCTGAAATATACTGAAGTATCTGAAGTCTAATTGCTGCTATTTCACATACATGCTACAGCCAATATCACTGGAGATAAAAAATCAACCATAGAGGATCTATTCCACATAATGGTGCATGTAATCTAACAAAGTGGCAAAAAATACAGTTAAACACACTTACGCAGACTTAAAACACTGGATGTTGTTGGGAGAATGGGTGCTTACTTCTTGCTCAAACAAGGGAAGAGGAAGAGATTAGGAAAATACTTTTTATGGCCCTAGAAGCACACATACTGGAATCTTGTGGAGTCAAGCAAAAGGAATGATATTCACAATCTGCAAATGATATTCTCCTTAAAGGGGCAGTTTCCAATTGATCTTTTCATCATTTCTCAGCTTTCAGTGGGATCTAATCAGTACTGTAGGATAGTTGTAGACATATATGAGACATGTTTTATTACTTAATATGCAACTTTGCACGTATTTGGTCTACCACGAAAATATACTAATTAAAATGATAGATATGAATTGATTTAAAAAATTGGTGTTTATACTAGGGCTGTGACTCGATTAAATTTTTTAATCGCGTTAACTACAGGCTTTGAAATTAATTAATCGAAATTAATCGCATTTTAATCGCATATACTTTATCCTTTAGAAAATTAACATTTTCAACAATATTTCAACAAACACAGAACATATCCCTATTTGAAATCTGAATGTAGCATGCATGAAAACACAGTATATAGAATCTTGGATGTTAAGCTGCTTGGGGCCCCGTTAGCTTCCACGCTAGCTGCTATATGTTTAGCGTTGAGGTGATATTTGAGGCTTGATCAGCGGCGGCGCCAGCGATTTTTCGTTGGGGTTGCTATGCAGTTGCTGCATGAATGTGAGGGGTTGCTAGTCATAAATCTGCTTTATGGAAATATTATTTTAGACCTCCGATTTCCCCGGGTAATTTAGAACAGACGTGATTGGCTGACTGTAGAATGACATCACCACAGCTACTGTAGATCTAGGAACAATGTGGATAGCCGTTTCACCAGTAAAGCTGGTGTTTTATACCTTTCCATATGTATATTCATCAGCTAAAGAACGAAAAACGGGGATAGGCTACCACGCAGCAACATACGTGATTCTTTACTTCTTAATATTGTTGTCGTTGTTGCACTGCACTTCTGTTCTTTGTGAGCAGTAAACCTGCCTCTAGCCCCAAAGTTGGGGTAGCTATGGGGTTGCTGAGCACATTCTTGGGGTTGCTATAGCAACCGCAAGCAACCCCTTAGCGCCGCCTCTGGGCTTGATACGCTGCGGTGATACGCGAATTCCTTGTTGCATAATCTGCACACAACCACGCTCTTGTCGACGCTTCCATCCGTCTGTATTTAAAAAATAAATAAATAAATAAATAAAAATATATAGTGTGCGATTAAAATGCGTTATTTTTTTTAACGCGCTAATATGTGTGTAGTTAATTAATCGAAATTAACGCGCTAAAGTCCCAGCCCTAGTTTATACCCAACCCAGACACAGGCATGAAAACCTGTTAGTCCTGGCAAAATTGTATGAAATCAGAACTCTAAAAAGCCAAAATAACACAACTAGATAATGCTTGTATACGCTTAACCAGACTCGAATCGGTTTAGGCACATGCTCCACAGTTCAAATCCATTTTTCTTTTGTTTGTCTTTTTCATTTAGATAAAAACAGTAAAGTATAAGTTACTTTATACTTAGTAGAGCCAAATTCCCAATAAAGTTGCCTTAATTTATATATTTTTCGGTTTCATTCGTCAGACAGCTAAAAAGACAGATATTGTGACCGAAACAGCCTATTCAGAATAGGAGTAAACTCATGGTCGCTTAAACCATTATTGAGAGTTCACAATAATGCCCCCCCCCCCCCCCCCCCCCCCGTGCATGTATACTGGGACAAAACGAAGTCTAATTAGATTGCCAAGTCGAGCTGCACCATAGCTTGACTCAATTGTGGTTGACAATGTACTGATTGAGTCAGGCAGACAACCAAATTTCGAGATCATTGCACAACAGCCTGAACGCAATTAAATTTGTTTGGCCAAAGCAGAAAACACGTAACGAGTAACCACACACTCATTCCTAGAATCACCAATTAATATTACATGCATTTGTTGGAGCTGTGGGAGGATGCCGGAGTAACAGAGTTCAAATGAACCAGGAACCTTCCTGCTGTGACCACTTCATTATTTCTTTCATCCATCGATCCATTTTCTATGCCAACTGAATCCAATTGAGTGTCAGGGGGCTGCTGGAGCTTATCCCAGCTGTTATTGGGTGAAAGGCAGGGTACAGCCTGGACAAGTCGCCAGTCCATCACAGGGACACGAAGCAAACGAGATAAAGAACCATGCACACTTGGACTCACTCCAAGGGTCAATTGAGACACCAATTAACCCAGTGTTTCTCATTTCTGGTCCTCGGGACCCACTGCCCTGGATGTTTTTGATGTTTCCCTCCTCCAGCACACCTGATTCAAATGATCAACTCGTCATCAAGCTCTGCAGGGGCCTGATCAGGAGCCATTCATTTGAATCAGGTGTGCTGGAGGAGGGAAACATCGAAAACATGCAGGGCAGTGGGTCCCGAGGACCGGAATTGAGAAACACTGATTAACCTAACATGCATGCCTTTGGATGGTGGGAGGACACCGGAGAGAACCTACGCATGCTCTGGGAAGAACATGCAAGCTCCTCACAGAAAGGCTAATTGAGGTTTGAACCAGCACCATGCACCCCCATAAGTCATTCCATTAACTTAATTATTTCCTTTTTGCCATTTCTTTGTTTTTAATTTTTGGCACTGAGTTATGATTTGTTGAAATTTTTGCAGGTTACTAGTCAATTTATCTTCAGAATCATACCTACAAAAACAAGATATCCTTTGGAACAGACGAAGTCCTGGCAGTTTAAACAGTGGGCACTGTTTTCTGTAATTATGAGCTCATGTTGATAAAAAACAATTAGACCATTTATACATGACATACCTGACCTCAGGAGAAAGATGTTAAGCATGCAAACAACTTATCTCACTCATGGAATACCTTTGGTACCTCTGGTGGAAGGAGAACCATTGCCAGTCACATAATATTTGCTGTGCACATGAGGCTTTTACACGAATTTGAGTGGACTGGACATGGTGGTGTCGTCTGAATCTGGGAGTCTCGGTAATCCAGATGGCAGACGGGGCCTGACCCTGCAGGAAGACATTAAGCCACTTAGCTGTAATGCAGGGTGAGAGTGGCAAGTGATACTTTGCAGAAATACAGCTGAACTTGCAACCATTCACGTTCTGTGGATTTCTGCAAGCAACATGGATTTCAATGACATATATAGGACAATGTGAAAACATGGTAGCACATTGACGGGGATAACTGACCTAAAATATGAAATGCTGATCATGTGTTTCCCATGACGAAGCCTTGCTGTAGATATCTGAACTCATGCACCCTCAAACATTAAGGGTCAGAGCAGATTGTTCTAGTTTGTGCTCTGATGTCCCTGTTATTACATCTGATATCGATGTTATTTTCAGTATTTCGACTCACTGTTCGCCCTTGTTTTTTTTTTTTTTTTTTTTTTGGTAGATTGATTGGTCTTATTAAGCTTTTGAGGTATGTATATTTTGGAATAAAAGAACAATTTCAAGCTATGAGATACAACTTGGTATACTTCTTACCATCTGCCATGATTCAGTTGCTTTTATTATTTAGCTTTTCTCTAAGTATACAAACACCTTCTAAGGACTGTTGTCAACGAGACTTTTTTCGAAGCAAGATCATCTTTCCGTGGTGAGGCAAGTGGGAGTAACTGAGCTAAGGAGGGCTGCTGGGAGAACAGGCAGGCAGGGAGGGAGGGAAGTAAAGGCGGGGGAGACTGTTGCAATCCCAAAGCCAGTGGCCAGCCGGCCAAGAGGGGAGGAGCCTGAAGGCTTTGGCTCATCCAGCTTCCTCCTGATGTCACTGTTCAGCTGCTACAGTTCAGTCTATGCAGAAGGAAGAAGCACAGGGAGGGGAGGGCCTTTTAGGGGAGTCAGGGGATGGGGGAGGCATGGAGGGTTGGGCAAGGGCCTGTTGTGTGGACAGTGAAAGGGCTCTGCAGAGGCCTTCCAATCACGTGGGAAGCAGCAACAATGGAATCTGCATGCCTGAGAAAATCTCTTACAAGGTTTCTGTGGTTGACATGAGGCTTGCAGATGCTCTGTCTGCATTTATACAGTTTAAAGGGCCAAGAAAAAATGACTTCATAAAAAAAGGAAACAAGATGGTAGGGAAGGATATGCGCGGTGTTTAGCTGTGAGCAGAGCTGGAATGCTATTGTTAGAGCTTACTGGTCTGTGCTGCAGAGAGGGACAGCTGCATGAAGTCTGCTTGCTCATGTGAGACAGGCAGCCCAGCTTACCGAGAACCCCCCCCCCCCCACTCAACAGACAGACAGGTGGTTCCTGAACTCAGCCTGCTCGGAGTCAAGGGAAGGAACTGGAAGGAATTTGGGGTGTGGTATTTCAAAGCTTCCTCTTTCCTTTTCTTACTCTCAAAGAAAAGGGCCATAGATGTATTTGTCAATGGCTGAAAGAGGAGAAAAATATTACTTTTTGTGTTTAGATGCAGCCATGATGATTATCTTCATCCCAGGTCAGACTGAAAGACCAGTTATGAACTGGCCAATGAACAATTGATATAATATATTAGAATAAATAGCAAGACTCACTTTAGCAGATCCACCTTTGTTTTTGTGCACACTGTATCTATTTCACTACTGTAAGCAGGGTGTGTTTATTATCTTCATGCCCTTCTAACTTGAAGAGTTACATTTCTTGACATCATTAGTAGTTGTACAGTTTTTTTTTTTAACATATTTTTATTATGATTTTTCATTGATTTAAACATTGACATTTAAACATGAACATTATATCCCCATCTGGCAATAATAATAATAGAAATAAATAAATAAAATAGAATAAAAATAAATAAACAGATAAACATAGAATAAAACAAACAAAATGATACTAATGTAGATAAATAATAATTAATAAAACAGAATTACATTCCAATAGGGTCACAGCAGTGCACAAATTGCAGAACTTGTACAGTTAATCACAATTCAAGGTTGTGAGTTTCCAGAAAGTAGTTGTACAGTTACAGCTACTAATGATGTGCATTTCCTGACTATGCTCTGAATTCTGACACATTTTTACAATATTTATGTTCACATTTCAATTTATTTTTTGAAATTGCATTTGCATTAAGTCAACCATGATGCTTGTGAAACCTACAGTTGGGCTCTGCTGTCACAGCCTTTTTTTCCCCGTGTTGACTTTGATTATATTAGCATCGTTATCTACCCAGATGAGTTTAGTTTTCGTCTCTGAGGATGATTGCATCAGTATCTCTGCATGGGTATTAAGTCAACAAAAACTAACTCAGTCAAATAGAGGCTTTCTTGTTTTCTTACTGAGGTTACCAAAAAGAAAAAGGTACCTACTGTATATGCAGGTTAAGTACATTTTCTTTTATTTTCTCTAAAATTGTAAACTACTGGCTTATATGTGAGCACTATAACACATGATATGCATATGCATGCTTGTTTGTCATATTTAGCATGTCATAGCATAGCACGTCTGTGTTTTTAGACTTTATTTAATCCTTGAATGTGCTTGCATACAATATGACAGATGTATGACATGTCATAGACGCGCTGAGTTAATCTGTGCTTGTCCCAGTGATACAGTTTCATGTGACAGTAACTATGTTATCTGAGAGCTAACAGGACATCCACTGGTCTGGAATTCAACTAAATAATGAAACTAACACAGTGTATGTTAGAATATTGCCAGAAATGAAACGCAGGATGCTTCCCAGAGTTTGCTGTTCACATGTTTATGTAGGCCACTCTTAGCACAGGCATGTCGGGTCATCTTGAGAGCATAGTTTGCATGGCTGATAATTCTACCCTGCGGTGTTGATCACATGCATTTTTTCCCCCCACTGTGTTAACTTGACCAAAAAAGTCAAATGACTATTTGCTAAAAAGCTCACATTACTGACATAGTTTGCAGAGGGACGAAATGAAATGTCGGCCGTTCAGGATTCAGAGAAGGTTTTATGATGTTATAAAGCGTTATGACTCATTTCTTCCTTAGTTTGCTTAAACAAATACACCCACTTCTCCCTGTTTGAATGCTTCCTGAAGGATTTCCTAACCTTTCCTCTGTTTTTTCTATCTTATGTGTCCAGGTTAAGAGGTCCCTTCCCCCTTTGAATGTCTGTCATTATGGCTAAGCGTGAGACCGGCAGCACCAGCCCTGTGGTCAGGCAGATAGACAAGCAGTTCCTGGTCTGCAGCATCTGTTTAGACCATTATCACAACCCCAAAGTTCTGCCCTGTCTGCACACTTTCTGTGAGAAGTAAGCTCTGAATCATTCAATCAGATATTTTTTCATAGAGCCTTTTATAAATGCCCTAAGGGTGACTGACATACTAAGAACAATGTGACCGTAAAATGATTAACATGCATTTAGATAGAAAAAAACCAAGGTACAGTCTAAGTTTCAAAACTTATGAAGAACCAGGTAACCATTTGAAACTAATTCAAACATTTGACAGCTACTTCAGGAATAAAAATTAACTAAACTTAACTGCACTGCAAAGTCCTCAATCCTTGTGCTCGGTAAAAGCTGTAACTAATAAGATCACATTTACAGCATTCTGAGCCTGACACATGTACCTGATCACAGCTGTATTCCACAAACTAATTTTATTAACGTCTTTTTTTATTGTAGATGTCTACAGAACTACATCCCTCCCCAGTCTTTGACACTATCCTGTCCAGTCTGCAGACAGACTTCAATCCTGCCTGAGAAGGGTGTGGCAGCCTTACAGAACAACTTCTTTATCACAAACCTAATGGAGGTGTTACAGCGAGACCCCCAGTGCAGCCAACCCGAGGCCTGCAATGTACTTGAGTCGGCCAATTCAGCAACAACCTGTCAGCCCCTTTCTTGCCCCAATCATGAGGGCAAGGTAAGCCAAGATAAAATGAGTGTTAAATAGTGGGGGAGAATCATCACATTGGGTAGAAATTCATGACAATTATGCCAAATGATAGAGAATCTCATAAATATATTTTTGATATGTGAGGTTCTTTTTTTTTTTTTTTTATGTGCTCCACTGCACCACCTGCAGGTGATGGAGTTTTACTGCGAGTCATGTGAGACAGCCATGTGTCTGGAGTGCACAGAAGGGGAACACAGAGAACATGTGACAGTTCCTCTGAGGGATGTGCTGGAGCAGCATAAGTCAGCTCTGAAAAGTCAGCTGGATACTGTGCGCAACAGGTATGACTTTCAGCCATTTCATCAATAATCAGTTAGTAAGTGCCTCTGGGAAAAAGTAGAAACGATTCCGATTTGAACGATTTACCCTGTATTTATCTTTCTTCTGGCAGACTACCTCAACTGACAGCTGCCATTGAGCTTGTGAACGACATCTCCAAGCAACTAACAGAGAGGAAAAACGAGGCGGTGACTGAAATCAGTAATACTTTTGATGAGCTGGAGAAAGCCTTACACCAGCGTAAGACTGCTCTTATCACTGAAGTGGAAAACATCTGCAGCACCAAGCAGAAGGTCAGAGATCTTATTCATAACCATCTTGATGAAAGAGATGAAAATGCTGCGATATTTCACATTTCAGCACAAACCATGCTTATAGTCTGTCTGTGTGTCTTTGGACATTTATAGGTTCTTCAAACTCAGCTCACCTCTTTGCTTCAGGGCAAAGAGAACATTCAAAGCAGCTGCAACTTCACAGAGCATGCCCTTAGCCATGGCAGCGCCACTGAAGTCCTACTGGTCCAGAAGCAAATGGGGGAGAGAGTCAGTGCTTTGGCGAGACATACCTTCCCTGAGAATCCTCACGAAAATGGACACCTTGAATGCCAGGTAGAGACAGATGGACTGAGGCGCTCCATTCAGAACCTGGGAGTCCTCATCACAACAGGAGCTGTAGGCCACACTAGTGTTGCCACCGGTGAAGGCCTGCGACATGCACTGGTTGGCCAGCACATCACCATCACAGTGACCACTAAAGACAAAGATGGAGAACTGGTGAAAACTGGAAATGCTGCTCTGAGGGCAGAGATCGTCTCAGCAGATAGAGTGTGCACTGAAGCTGAAGTGGTGGACAACAAAAACGGCACCTACGAGGTTGGCTATACCATCCGGTCTGAGGGAGAATTCACCTTCTCTTTGCTGTTATATGAGCAGCCTGTGAGGGGGAGTCCGTTCCGTTTGCGTGCTGTCAAGCCGTCAGATGTCCTGCAGTCGCCAGAAGACGTGAAGAGAAGAGTGAAGTCCCCAAGTGGAGGAGGAGGTCATGTTCGACAGAAGGCTGTGCGCAGGCCCTCCAGCATGTACAGCACCACCAAGAAAAAGGAAAACCCAATAGAGGATGAGCTGATCTACAGAGTTGGTGGGTGAATAACTGTTCGCATTCCTGTTAACTGTAGATACTAATTATCGAGGTGCATGATGTTTTTCTCAGGTGAACACTTTGAGTCGTATCTTGAGATTGTTTGGATCATGTCTCATGATGCAGAGCATGCTTTAATGGTTTACTTTAAGACTGTAAGACCTATGTTAGATTGTAAAACACAAAACAAAAGCTAAATGTAAGCAGCAGGACAGATGTGCAGTGGTACACTGATTATTTTCTTATATTTCAGGAACAAGAGGACGAGACAAAGGAGAATTTACAAACCTTCAAGGCATATCAGCCTCCAGTAATGGGCGGATTGTGGTGGCAGACAGCAACAACCAGTGCATACAGGTTATTGTCAGTCATTCTCTGAAAAAAATATATTACTTAATCCTTTATTTTTGAGAGTAAATAACCTCTCTTGATTGTAGGTATTCTCTAATGATGGCCTGTTTAAGATGAGGTTTGGGGTAAGGGGTCGGTCCCCGGGACAGCTGCAGCGCCCCACAGGAGTAACAGTAGATATGAACGGCGACATAATCGTGGCTGATTACGACAATAGATGGATCAGCATCTTCTCCTCAGATGGCAAGTTCAAGGTAAGAACTGTGACACGGAGAAAGCAACCACATTAGTCTGAAAACTGCAAATCTGAATGACCAAACTGTTTTCCCGGGTGCCACAGAATAAAATAGGTGCTGGAAGATTGATGGGACCCAAAGGCGTGGCCGTGGATAAGAATGGTCATATCATCACAGTTGATAATAAAGCTTGCTGCGTCTTTATCTTCCAATCTAATGGGAAGCTGGTGACAAAGTTTGGAGCTCGAGGAACCTCAGACAGGCACTTTGCAGGTAACGTGCGCTCTTACAAGTAACAAACAGCGTGATCATTTTGTCATCGTTTCTTCCAGGAAGGGATTGCGACCCACGTTAAATGAAGCAGCATGTATCAAGGCATTTGACTGGGCCAGATTTACAGATTCTGTTTCCCTTTCAGGAATGTTTTGGCAATCAGCATGTTTTTGTACTCCCTTTAATTTAGGGTCCATCTAGTGTCTGCATGTACAGCTTCCTGCTTACTGACAGACAACAAAACACAGTTACTGCTCCTTTGTTGTTGCCATTGTTTCACAGACCACCCTAAACCGTACATATGCAGCCAATCATCTCAGTACAAAACAGAGCTGATACTGGACGAGGCATAAATTCATGATTCACTTTAATGCATGAAACAATGGGATTTTTATCTGAGCCTCTCAATCGGATTTTGGATTAACAGTAATTTGCTTGTGTTACTGGATTCTCTTTGAGACGGGACTTCAGCTCTGCAGTCTCATTAAAGCTGTAACTCACCCTTCTTTCAGTTTAATTTCTCACTTGGACCTTTTCTTTTCTTTTAGAGAAAAGTGGTGCAAACATTGCACTGGAATCAAAGCTTAGTAAATCTGGCCCTGTTTTCAGTAAGTAATTTATTCACTGTGAGTGTGAACTGAGAAAATAAATCTTTCTTCTTTCTACGTGTCGCTTCATCGGCTCTGTCATGTCTCGCATGTTGTCCAACATCAACTCAGAGTCTCTCTGTGACCATTTTGTGTTTTGTTGTCAAAGTCCGAAAATAGTGTGGAACTTCCTCTTGTGTGTTGTACAGCAATATGTGACTCATAGTTACTCTTTCCCGCTCTGTCCCCTTTCCTGTTTTCAGGTCCTCACTTTGTGGCTGTAAATAACAAAAATGAGATTGTTGTTACAGACTTTCACAACCATTCAGTCAAGGTAGGGGTTGCTTCAAGTTTGTACATCAATTATTTATTAAAGTTAACCTGCAGTGGAAGTTTTATGAATAAAAGGATTAGAGAAAGGTATGTGTGTACATTTGACTGGCTGGAGTTACAGGGAACCTCCTGTGCTTTGTCATGTGTATCCTGTTGTACAAGAAAAACTGCAGTTTAAATGCTTGGTATTAGTATAACAAGGAAAGGCAGACTTAAATATACATAAACTTCACAAAATGAAGAACAGAAGGCTAGTAGCTGGCTTGCCTGACTGGCTTTGTTGTTTTTAAATACTTTTAGCCATGCACGTTGAATACTGTTTTGGGATCCATGTTTTCCTTTGTGTGAGTAAGTGTCTTTCTCTCTGGTGACAGGTGTACAATGCAGATGGGGAGTTTCTGTTTAAATTTGGCTCCCATGGTGAGGGGAATGGCCAGTTCAATGCTCCAACGGGAGTGGCTGTTGATGCCAATGGAAATATTATTGTGGCAGATTGGGGCAACAGTCGGATCCAGGTTAGCTTCACAAAAACAGATTTCCCTGAGTGCAGAAATCAGCTTTTTGAGATTGTCAATAACTTACAACCGGTCCTTCTATTCTCTAGGTGTTCGACAGCTCAGGGTCTTTCCTCTCCTACATCAACACATCAGCTGACCCACTTTATGGCCCTCAGGGCTTGGCTCTTACATCTGATGGCCATGTGGCAGTGGCAGACTCCGGGAACCACTGCTTTAAGGTCTACCGCTACCTGCAGTAGAGACCTAAGGCAGCCGTCTCCACCACTACAAGCACTGACGACACAACCAATGTATTCCACTGGGTGCAATGGTATTTCCAGCACAGCCTTTTGATGTGCACATCAGCATATTTTCCAGATATAGTTGTCAACTCATTTTACCTTTATGATGTGTATTGAAAGCGGATTTTTCAATTTGAATAATGTAGCGTCCTTGGGACAAATAATGACATCAACAAATGGACTGGTTTTGGACAGGTTTCAAAGGCATTTTTGTGCATCGTACACATTGATGATATTATCAAACTAGAATTTCTGTAAGACCTGACACTTTAGGTGATAGACCGAAGTATTTAATCAGCCATAACTTGACCAGATGCATGAAGTTTGATTTTTCTGAATACTTAAGCAACAACACAGTGTACCCATCATTTGCTTTTACCATGAGCTAGTTAATGCTTACAGTGAAATGAACAGTGCTATGCTTCTCCAGCAATGAAATGTAAAGTTTCTCATTTACAGGCAACTCGCATAAAAATGTCACCACCATCTGTGCATTGATTTGCTGTATGTAATGTATATACATGAATGTATATTGTGTATATTAGATCACTCTGTATGTATGTGCTATTATTTGAAACACAGTCTTTTGCCTATTCAGAGAGCAGCGGAGGATGAAGGATTCCAGGATTTTAATTATGTGTTTGGCAGCTGTTAAAGAGTGGGCTCTTGAAACACACCCAGCACACAATTTACAGAAAAGAGTGTCGTTTTATTGCTTATGTAAGCAGCACAATAATTATTTTGTTTATGATGGTTATTTTGAAGGGGAAAAACAGTTGAGAATGCTAATTTATTTTATTTTGTACTAGCTTAGCATTTACAAATTATTTTTCTAAATTTTTATGTACTTTTTTTTCCTTTCTTCTTTTTTTTTTTATTTCACATATTTAAGGGGACAGTTCCCCTTAAAGCAGAATTCAGTATCCACCAACATCCTGAAAACGTAGATTATCATTTGTGCAGATGGGCAGCTGGTTTCCAAAGCTACATCTCCATCTTTGTTTTGATTTTGGATGCCAACGATAAATAGAATTTCTTATGTTTCTTTGCTAATAAGTAATGTTGGGTTGAAGAGTTTAATTGATTGTCTAGCCTTTAATACTTTTTTTTTTTTTTTTTTTTTTTTTTTTTTTTTTTACTGTTGTCCACTAAAGTGCTACCACCTTACCAGAAATAATACACATATCTCAGGAAATCCATCCAAATTTGATTATAGTGTCAGTGAAAAAATATCAGATATTATTAATTTCATAGGCACATTAGTGAGAGGGCCACATTTATTGCTTTGTGAGAAAACTGTTCATTTGTACAAATGTAGTCTGAATCAAAGATCACTAAAATCATGAAGATGGAATATGAATTCTGTTTTACAGTGTTTCGTATTTTGTGGCTTCACAAGAAACAAATATTTTACCATTTAGTAGATGGCATCGGCTAGTGAACACTCCGTGATATATTTGTAAGCTATCTATCTCTTAGCCCTGAGTTCCTGCCTGCACTATGTCAAGCCATGACTCCAAAGCACGGACTCGTCAACCGGTTAAGCTGTTGCTACTCTTGCTCCCCCTTGTGTTCATTTTGTATAATTTCAGAAGAAAACGTTGTGCCACAGCAGAAAAGAGAATGGTTGTGTTCAGGACAGGCACCTGGTCTGACTTAATTGTCCACAACACTGTGTTTAACATCTAAACACCAACATTAGCCCTCCACACTGTGGAGTTGCGGGGCTTTAGTATAACTCAATTACTAACAGTTAAGTCAGCCAGGAAGCTGATGTTTTTTCATGCACCTGATCTGTTGTTTGACTTGTTGCCAAACAGGAGCAAAGACGCCTTTTAAAAGTCAATTGCTCATCTTTTTTAGATGTGTCTAAAGTATTTCACCATACCCATTATTTTGTTTTCTTTCTGAATATGCACTGGTAATAAAAGCACATGGTTTACTGAGCTGTTGTAAATTAATGTGACTACCAATCCATGTTTAATTTGCTCAGAAAGGAATTGGACCTGTTTGTCATTTAAATTTGAAGATCAATCTTAATCCCTGATTGTAGTGATGAAGAATCTGTACATTGTCACAGTACAGCAACATATTAGTTTAGATTTAATTGTTATAAGATGAATAATAAAAATCACAAATAACATTTCAGTTTTCTTTAAAAAACTTTTTTTTTATTTGCAGACCATGTTGTGCTTATGGTCTATGTTACAAATACAGCACATACAGTAAGCATTTTAACAGTAATCATTCCCAAAACATCCAAATGATATAATCTTATGCGATATATATGTATCTACATACATACATAAATGTGCGTAAACCCCCCCAGAATACACTCAAAGCATTAGAGCGTGATAAAAAAAATTTAAAAAACCACATTACATAGATACAAGGTCAAATCTAGATAAGCAAGCAGATTGTGCACTGACAAAAAAAACATTCTTGGGGGTTAACATTTAATGAACGCATCATATCACAAGTTGCATAGAATTGTTTTCAGTCTTAAAATGAAATTGCAAATTGGCCTAACATTTATAAAGTAGATAATGAAGTTAGTGTTTATTATAGGATGAAGAGGTAATCAGATTTTGTGGCAATCTGGTGCCTGGACACGAGGAAAAAGAACACTGATAAAGGGCGAGCTTGTTGAAAGTGTTATCTTATGTGCGCAATGTTTTAATGAAAATCATCATCCAAAGCATACTCGTATCATAATGGCAGGTATGTTGCACAGAAAGAAAGGTTCAAATCAAAATTAAAACGCAAGAGGCAATGTGATACAGGAATTATGATAAAGTAACAATACACTGAAAAATAACTTAATATACCTAATACAAATGAATGATGATTGAAGGTAAAACCTTGAATTTATGTGAAATGTGATTCTTAAAATAAACAGCACAATCATCACAAAGCCATGTTGTGAAAGGGACGAAGCCACTGTTAAGTCACTGTCTCTACAAACTCCACTAGTCAACTCTTAGAAGTTAAGTAAACCTGGTGATTGAAAATGGTTCAGCTTAGAAATATTAGATCTTGAGCCATTACTTTACTATGCTGTACATTGCAGACCCGCTGTCTTAGAAGTCGCTTCAATAGTACTCCTCTTTCATCTCTTATTTGATTTAGTGCCATCTGTCAATCCCAAAGTCATGGAGTCATACAGTGTTTCAACAACTCAATAATAGGGTAAATGTAACAATAACAGTTAACTGCAGATAAATACTGACGTGTACAGTAAAATACAAACTGGTGGAAACACAGCAAATCTGACACAATTGTCACAAATCCAATTTAGAACATCATTTCGACTTTATAAGACACAAAATTAAATGCATGCAAAATCAAAAGCACAGGAAACAATATCTATTCAAATTATTTTTTTTGTTGATGTTTTACAGATCACACATAGGACAAACATTTCACATAGTAAAATCTCAAAATTTAGTGAACTTCTTAGGCACACATTGAATCGAACGCATTATCTATAACAACAGACAGATTTTATGTAAGCAAAGCACTGACAGTGTCTTGATGCACTTGATCTTACAAAGCCTGTCATTAAGAACTACAACAGTGAGCAAAATATCCCGCATCTCTTGACCAGCTCAGCAAAACAGCCAATGCTATTCAAGTGGGATCTCCTGTAGCACCTTTAGAAACATGTTAACACCTTTTTTTTTGGATAAACTGGCATCAAAGGCTAATCAACAGCAGTAAGTGAGTGCTGACAACTTGACAAGTGCCTTGAAACAGCTCCTAACACTGTCCATCTCCTACTCAGTGTCCAGACCACTCCCTGGCGGTGGAAGCGATGTAGTATTTCAAGTAGTTCTCTGAATAGAAAGAAAGCTTTTGTTGTTTGTGTTGCTTCACACAATCTTTAGCTAAATGTGAGGCACTTGCAAAACAAAATAAAAAGATCAACTTAATCGCTCAATCATCAGTTTGTTAGACCTCAGAACTGTCACTGTTTCTGAGGCCTTGCGTCATCATTGGCTCCGCGCTGCTGGGGTTCCTGGGCACTCCTTTCTTCTCCTGCTTGGACCGTACTAGTAACACCAACACTATAATGAGGAGCACAGTGAGGAGCAATCCAACAAAGATGCCAATGATCAACACCAGTCTGTCGTCACCATCCTTCTGGTTGAGCTCACGGGGAATGTTTCCTCCTTGATGGAAGATTTCCCTCTCTGGACTTGTCTTGCGCTGGCTGCTGCGGTCCAGCGCAATGTGCAAGATGTTAGTGCCACGGTTATTATTAACACCGATCTCCTCTACTATGTCTGGCGCATCACTGGTTGATCTTCTGGTGCGAACTTGACTCTTTGGCAGAGAATTTGTGTGCTGGCTCATCACGTGGTATTCCAGGCTTCTCTTCCCTATGCCACGGTTAGCATTGTCCCGGGAACGGACGGTGTAGATGGTGTGTATGAACCACTCTCTCCCTGCTGCCACCTGGCAGGAGCAACACAACACATATTGTTACAAAGCCCATACTATGTTCATTTACAGGTTCATTATTATCATTATTATTATTATTATTATTATTTTAGAGGGTTTACAGGAATAGGTTTACATACTTTATGTTGAAAAAGCATTTCTTATGGTATATTGCTGCTGCACTCCCCCTCCGCCTGAGATGCTACATTTTTTAAGGTGAAATGTGCAAATGAAGTAAAAACCATGGGTGTTGTACTAGAGCAGCAGAACCTATGTCCAAAAACCACTGTGCCAAATCCAAAAGTGCAACCTAAAGAGCGGCCCAACCAGTCGTTCATCCTGTCGATTTCTATATCAAAGTAAAAATGAATCTATAATGATTCAGATCATTTCTTTTTCTTCGCTGGAATCTTTTTAACTGAAGAAGACACATTATTCAGTCGAGGAGGAGCCTAAACTTAGCTCACTCCAAAAGTGTGCATAAACACAAAGGAGCGACCACCCCAACGTTAAAAACTAAGAACTTAAGAGCAGAAAAAAGGAGGCATGTAGAAGGACAGAGGCTGTGCTTTCTGGTAAAAACATCAATACTCCACAAAGGTTTTCACAAAGAAAGTCGTTTGTTGCTTCTGTTTTAACATTTAAAATATTGTACTCTAGAACTTTAAAGATCTCTTCCCATAAAGACCCGGCTAGTGAGCTGGCTTGGAAATGACAAACTGTAAGTGGTTTAACTCGAAAGATTCAACCACACAATTCGGAATTGGGTCACTTCTGTAGAGAGCCCTACAGAAGTGACTACGCTACACAAAGCACAAACTCATGACCTTTATCTTTATGTACAGTAAGGGCATTCCATATGAGGCAGCTGCTCTTTTGTTGACAGGGTACCAAACTAACCATGGCAGGCACTGTGTATGTGTTAAATGGCGACAGAGACAAGGAATGGAATAACAAATGCAGGACTGATAACAGATAACAGGGCATCATTTCGTAGAAAAGAATACCTCTTTGGTGTGGACAACCGGTGCCCTTTAGTTCTGCAAACATTTTACATGCACAAAAAAAAGCTAGAACACTAAAGACAAGAGGAAAATATTGTCTCCTTAGAACATATATGACACAAAGTTATTTTCAGGACAAGGACACCATTTCATTATGTTAAAGCCTGTGAACTCAGTAATAAAATAAAATAAAACTTCTCCACCATGATGAAGTTTCATATTGTTCAAAATAATTCCATTCTAATTCTCCTTGTCTAATTCTAATCTAATTCCTGCTCACAGATTGATAATAATTAATGTTTCTTGATGCATTCATTTATTTATTCCAAGCCTGCGGTTGCCATGGTGAGTTTCTGGCGCTCTGGTTTTGACTTTGTCTTTTGGCTTCTTGGATTCTTAAGTCTGGTTCTCGTTTATGTCATCAGTTTACTTCTTGTACTTCAGTTATCCTGCCTCCTGATTTATTTTGTGGAGTTTACTCTCATGTGTATTCTGTTGTGATTACTTCCCGCATCACACCATTTTTTTTAGTCACTAATTACCACACCTGCTCCTTGTTTGTAATCTTCTACCTCATAATATGTATCTCAGATTTTCCTTTGTTCAGTGCCAGATCCTTGTCACAGCTCTATCTTGTCTACCAGTTCTGTGTTTACTCCTGGGCTTGTATATATGCATATATATAGATATATATTTTAATGAATTTATCATGACTATAATTTTAGTTATAATTATAATTTCATGACTATAATTTTGAAAGTTTAGTACTTTGTGTCGCCTGCAAAGGCAGCACCTTTTGTCAGTTCTGCCACCTGCCTGCCTCTTGGTCCTGTGTTTGAGTCCTACTCCTCCACGTCATCAAACCATGAATCATGACAACAGTATGTCCAAACATTGTACAAGTTTGTAGAAAATAACAAAAGTCCTTGCTAAATACTTCCTGCTTGCAGACCGAAAGATTTTTTAAATATTGAAATAAGAAATTTGCGAGGATGTGTACTGAATAAGTTTACTGTAGTTGACCTTTATACTGACCTGGAAGAGAGCTGCAGAATCCAATCTAAAACCATCTGCTCCAGGTTGTCTCACCAGAGCTAAAGCTCCAGGGTCATCAACTGCCAAGAGGGCATCAAAGGCTACATTACCAAATGAGCGGGCCTGGGTCTCTGGTTGGGCTTTATCCTGGAGAGACAAAATCAAATTGGAATGAATCATGAGGTTTAAATGCATAAAAGACCACGTTACACGATACAAGGAATCCTTTTTTTTATTTACAATAATTTTGAATCTGTAAAGTAGTGACGGAGCATCAGCCAGACAGCCAAACTCAAAGTTGTTGGGGTTGTATTTAGGAACATATCCATCAGCTCCAGTGCACAGGAACACTTTTTCTATGTTGCAAATAAAGGAGTCGCCCAAGTTCTGGACTGGATCCACCATCACTCTGCCATAAATCACGTCCCCTGAGAAAAGAGAAAGTTAGCTTTCAACATGGCGGGACAAATATTACACACACCCAAAACGTTTGGTTTTATGTTAATAGTTTATGTCCAATGATAAATACAGCATGATAAAAATTATTTGCTCTTTTACAATAATGACAGAAAATATTAAAATCCCTGCTGAAATCACTTTCTTTGGCTCGATAACAAAATATTCGTATGCTCACTTGGACAATGCCTTCGACTTTTTAATAGTTTTTTTGTTTTAATTCACACAGTTTAAAAGATAGTTTATATTTTATGACTGAGTGCTGTTCTCCTACCTTGTGAGAAAGCAGTGTCACTCTCCTGTCCAAAGCCCATGGAGCCATCTGAGAGCCAGAGGGTCCGCTTTGTGAGTAAGATCATTTGTGTATTTAGACTGAACTCAGCAGCTACTGGGTCGCTAACCTAGAATTACAAACAAAATGTGAGAATTCGCATGTCTTCCTCATCATAGTTAACTGTCAGTGAAATACTTTCTTGATATGTACAGCTTTGCCATGAATACAGTGTTTTGATCCTTGGATGATAAGATGTTATCAGCACCAGCAGCAACACTCATCATAATAGGCAGCATTCATTCATTTTTTTTATTTGCCTTGTGTTCAGTGTACTTTTGGAATGCATTAGAGTGAATTTGGAACTTATCTATCCTCCCCCAACTGTCCCTTCCTGTGTGGGCCATTTTTCTTTGTTCAAAAAATTGTTTGCAAATGTTGTGATAGTCAGGCTCTGTGACATGGTTTAGGATATCAAGCTTCCTGAATCATGTTTGCAGAGATTGTTCCAGAGCATCAGTCCAGTAGAGTCAATGGCAAGAAAAAACATGGCAAGCTGAAATAACTTGCACCTAATTTTTTAGACAGGAGAAAATCACCTGCTGGAACCGGATATCCAGATCAAAGGTGAGAGGCTCTCTCGGATTGCAGACAGGAGGGATGGTGTACTCCAGGCTTGGAGGGGAAGTACACGGGATCAGCTTCACTGTGTACATGCCAGAATAGTCCCGTACCTATAGAAGGCAAATGATCTTTTATGAAAAAAAACCAACAACTACTACATTTAAACTGTATTTGATAAAAAAAATAGCATCTTCTCACAGCAAAATCTGAGATGAAAGTCCATTGTTGAATGGGCTGGTTGTATGTTGGCTCATTCCTCACAAGGCTGAGGTTAAAGGTTAAACCAGGATGATCTGGACACATGACCATGGAGGTGAGCGATGAAGCTGATGGAAAAAGTGAAAAAAGTGGAATCAGTTAAAGTATCTGCATCAGAACAAAAGTTACACTCATGCAGACTAAATATAATGCAACAAAACAACAACAATAAAAAATTGGTAAAAACTTAAAAGATGTATTTCAATTTTCTATAAAATAAATGTTTGGTTTAACCTCTAACCAAAATAATAGGACACTATAAGGCAGACTGATTTATCAGGTTAAACTGACATGCTGTACCTGGGTGTCCAACCACAAACAGGCCTCTAAATCGAGTCTCTGTGCGGAAGTTGACCACTAGTTGTCCTTGGCTATTTATACGCATGCTGGTTGGGTAAAGGGCACCTGCAAAGACAAACCACTTTAATTAGCTATCTAACAAATAATCAATTCCTAGCGATCCATCTTGGAATCATTACAAAAATGTACATGTCTTTAACCCAATCACTGTACAAATCTTGCCTTGCAGTTCAGCCTCTGGTGGGCTACCGATACCATCCCTCCACAGGATGGCAGTGTCGTACACAAAAGTGAGCCTCAGCTCTGATTGTAAGTCAAAGTGCTGCCATCCTCCCGCTCCAACAGGGGAATGAAAGACATACGACACATGTAGTGGGACTCGTAGGGTCACGTAGGACTGGATGAGATTCAGCACCTACAGGGAAACACACCATGGTGTGTGAATTCCATTAAAACTTCACTTACAAAGCTAGTCCTTTATTTTGAGATACGAGGACAAAAACACAAGGACATCCTGGACGGAATAAACATAAGACGCCTAAAAAACTATAATATACAAAAAAACGCATAAAACACATTTTACTATCATGCCTATTTTAGGTCCTGTTCTAAACAATATTTAATTTGATCTTCAGATTTATGAGGCCTTGCAATAAAAATAGTTTGGGGAACTTAAATCACACTTTACCATTAAATTATGCCAATAATTCTCCTTTAAGTTGTCGTCATTAAGGTCACTGATGATCCATAGTTCAAACATTCATTGCATTCTGTATAAGGTTGGGTAAGGACTCCTACCATTACGGGTAAAGGTCTGAATTTTTTTCTTTTTTATAATAATGTGTGGCTTATGTGGTTATTCAAAAGATTCTTTTCCCAAAATGGTCAAAGTCCTCTGAGTGAGCGCTCTCTGGTATCTGCACTCTCCTCTGACCTGTGAGAGGTACCTGCCTGCACTGGCTTTGTGTTCATGTAGAGACGTGCCTATGCCTCTGGGCACTGAGAGCTCAAGCAAATGATTTGCTGAATGGCCCTCTGACACATCCTGCTGAGTTTTAATAGATTCCTATGGTCCTGTTAAGTTGGGCACTAAGCTCCACAGGGTGACGTGACACTGCCCCCAGACTCCACTGAGTTGTCTTCGGTTAGTCTGCCTGCCCACTTAGAGAAGCACTTGGGTCACGGGGCAACCACAAACAAAGCCTGTTCCCTTTTCTGTTGATCCTGTCTTACGGATCCTGAATCTCTGAAGCGTCACTCTAGTCGTCTACTTTTGAGCAATAATTGAGAAGCTGAATGTATATCATTTCCCTCCTTCAATGAAAAGGTGCAGTTCATCTTTTCAACTAACTAATCTTTAACCTGGATTGTGGTAAATGGTAATCGTACTGTACTTGTATGATGCTTTTCTAGTCGAGCTGACCACTCAAAGCGCTTTTCCACAACAATGTGATCACTAATCTATGGAGAGAAACACAATCAACATGACCACTAATTGCTGTATATTGCATGCATGATGTTTGTGCATTTTATGATTTTTGATTGTAAGGTGTTACTAGCTGCTGAGGTAGAAATACTGATTGCAGTAGACTGCTCACTTGTCAAGACAAGTTTATCACTGCCACATTTATATTTATAGTATGCGGTTACAAGCAACAAAGTTCCACTTGTTGAGAAAGGCTCTTATCACCTGGGTGATGCCTTTGTTAATAAATTAACCTGGAGCTATGTTAAATGAGAATCTCACATTATAATGGAAAACCAAGATACATGTACCCTCTTACAGGCATAAGAAGTCCAAATACATTTGCCAGTGCTTTAGGGCTTGAATTAAAAATCAGTTTAAGTGTCCACCGTGATGTGCTCCCTACATTCTTCAAAACCTTTTCTTTTAATTTTTTTTATCAACTTTCTACTTTAATTAACTCAATGTGAACTAAGAGCAAGTTTCCAAGGTGAATGCAAATGTTAAAGGCTGTAAGGCATGTGCGCCAGAAGGCGAGACATCTCCTCCCTCCAGCATCGTGTGTAACATCTCCTGCTGCAAAGAACACATTGTGCAAGGGGCAGAAAACACAAAAAGGGATTTTTATTTGGCTGCTGGCTATTGAATTCTCACTTTGACAAGACAAATAAACTACCAGAAACTAAAGGGGGCAGGAGTTGGGTTAGACCTTACTGCAGAGGACAACACAAGTCCACAGACAAAATTTACAAACAGGTATTTACTTTAGGTTGGCAAGCAAAATTTGTAAAATGACGGTAAAAGATCAATCAAGATTGGAAAAAAAATTGATTTTTGAATGCATTGGATCCATGTTCCTTTTAAGGATATCCATGGCTTTTTTTTAGCTGAATTGTTGCATTGTAGGGATGAGAAAAGGGGTCAAAGGTGTAGTGAAGCTGAAAGGTAGGGCTTTTTACCTGTCCATCAGTCCCGATGGTGCCTCCACAGTCACTGAGCAGTTCAGACATGTCATAGAAGCTGGTGAATTCCCACAAACAAGCCTCCAAGTTAAGATTTCTATAGAATCGTAGTGCACTAGATCCCCTGAGGGAAATACTGTATTGGTAGGGCACACTCTTGCCAATCACTTCTGGATTTTTTGTGGCTTCAGTAAGAAAGCCGTAACGGGTCTTGACCTCACTGTAGTCCAACAAATTGGAGCAGCGATGTTGGCCAACACGGGTCCCATCAGGGCTAAGTGTCAACTCAAAATTAGACAAGGGTCGGGTGGACACAACAGGCAACATTCCTGTGGGAGGATACAAACAGCAGGTGTAGAAGGAAAATTAGTTTTATTAGATAAACAATAAAGGATTAGCCTACTAAAGCGGCTTCTGATTTAAAGAATTTGGTTGATGAGTGACACATCAGTAACATGTGGAGTCCCCATTCTTTTGGTTTACAAGCCTTAGTGATTAAAAATGTTCAGAACTTTAAATCTACAATTCTCACCATCAATATGAGGCATAGTGACAGTTAATTTGATAAGGTTGGGATGGTCTGTATCTTCAGCTCCGCTGTACTTCAGCTTGGCAGAGAAGGGCTCGGCCCCCACTGTGCCTACAACACGAGGATGACACATCCCTGCAAACACACATACAAAACCATGTAAAATTCTGTTTCCCAAATATTTCTCCAAAAACAATTCAGTATTTTTAAGGTGAGAAGAAAGGACGGACTAACACTATGGTAATGGGATACAAAATGATACAACAGCTGCTTATTATATTGAGGGAGTTCCATGAAAGAGCTGAAGCTAAAGTTGAGATATGGGCTGAACTCACCCTCTTCTGTGCTGATTGACACTATGGGGCTACTAAGTTCAAGACCTTCATCCCCATTAGAGTTCACAGCCCTTGCAGCACACTGGACCCTGGAGCCAGCCTGGAAATAGACTGAGTCCAAAGTTATAAGTTTGGAGGAGGTGAAGAACGTGTTAAAGTCAGCTTCCCTCATTGGGCTGGTGACACCGTCCCGGCCAGTGGGCGCGCTAACAAGCCAGCGATACCGAGTTAGCGTGTTGTTGATGTTCTCACTCACACAGATGGAGCCTGTTTTGTCATAATCTGGGTACTTGGGATTACAGGCCTGGAAAAAGGAGAAGGATACACTTGTGAGAGAAATTAATACAAAAATCACTGCAGCAACCAAATTTATTTCTGTATACTACTAATGAGCTCTCAAAGCAGCTAATAATTAAGTTTACATAGAGTGTTTACATGTTCTGAAATGCTAGCTCATTAACAGTTTACTTATTTGAAACTGGACTTGTGACAAAAAAAAAACAATCATTTGCGGATCAATGAGAGATAAGCAACTATTAGCAAGTATTTACTGGTGATTTGTTTAGTTATTAGTCAGGACTTACAGTGACACATATGACAGGGTATCCAGCCACAGGCACAGAGACCCTGGCTCTGTTGATGTCGTCATAATACAACAAAGAAACCACTACTGGTACTGAGGGAAACGTCACATCCGCCATGCTGTTGGTTTCTTCTATATAAATGATTGCTTTGCTCATCTGCTGATCAACAAACAAAAGCAATTAAGAAGATATTAAAGGTGAACAAATAACTGATTTAATGTGGAATTATGTCATTTATGCACTTAAGAATTGAATTGCATACAAATATAGTTAACTTTCACCTTTGTTTCGGCAACCATGTTTTCATCAGGCCTTAGGTGGACAGTGAAAGCCTCCCTCATTTCTCGAATGCCATCATATAAAATCTCCACCTCCACATAGTGCTCTGTGTCACCCTGTTTGAACACAATTTCTACAGAGAAAAAGTAGTCATTTGACAAATATTTTTTTTCAGAAAATTTCAGATGGACAGAGTGGTAGTATTATTTACCTTCGGATATGGGATGGTAGTCCTCCCCAGAGGTAGCAGATCCATCTTTGGTGTGAACTCGGACAATAGAGACCTTGGAGGTGTCTCCAACACGTAAAACCGGGATCTTCACCACAGAGACTTGGCCATTTTCCTTTGGTTCATTCACACTGAATTTGGTCTCTCCAAAACTAATAATAGGCCCTGTGAAAGCATGTAAAGTGTTTTGATCATTCTAATAAAATGTAGCATTACAAATATACCACATATTCCACAGTCTATGTCAGTTCCATTGAAGATACAATGGTAAATCTGATCTAATTTGAATGTTATATTTAAACTAAAATTCTCCACATGATAAATTTTACCAGAGCTTTTTTGAGGATCAATACACAAAAGAAAGCCAAGCATTCTTACTGTCTGCATAATCTTTTATCTTAATGACAGTTTCATTCTGCTTTCCAATAGATGCTCCAAATGGAGATTCACTCTTTGGGCTTCCCAACACAAGACGGAGCTCTTCCTCCTCCTCATGTTCCATGTCATCAACTAGTACCAGTAAACAAGGCTTTTCAACCTCTCCTGAAAAATATCAAGTCATTTCAAATCATATTGCATGTGTAAGTAGAGAAACACGTAGAGAAAAGACAAACTAAGCAAGGTTTTCTTTTCTACAAAACCTGGTAAGAAAGTTATGATGGAGGCGTCCGTGTTGGGCCTCTCATTGAAGTCCATCATGACCTGGGCTGTTCCCTGCCTGCTGTAACAGCGCACTGTGGACCTGTAGCTGATATCACCACTACGATAAACAGTGGCTGTGATCTGTCCAGAGTTCTCATTGCCCACGTACACAGCATCACGGAACTGCATCTTTGGCACTAGAAAAAAATAAATTCAGTCAAAAGCAAAAATTAAGTGTAAACATTAAATAAACTGTGTAATCACTTGAATACACTTTGAAAACAACCAAGATATTCACTCACAGTCAGAAACGGAGTCATTGATGAAGATGTTAGTCTTGCTTGGCTCCCCGAGGATCCCATTCATAGGCATTCGTAGTACCAGTTCGAACTTCTCCGGTCCCTCCAGTACTGGCTGACCAAGATCGTCCAAGATGGTCACGCGAAATGTTTGCATTGTGACCCCTGGTGCAAAGTCCAGATTCCGGCTGATCCCCACATAATCCACGCTGGCTGCCTCACAACACAATATAGGTCAGGCATGTGTAAAATAATGTGTTTCAAAGAAAGTTCATGAGGTATGTTGGCTATAGTCCCACATAGACTTCAGAGCTTGATCTGACTTTGACAGCAGTTTTCATGTTACTACACAACTGCTACGTGAATGTCATTCAGTGAGCATAATGGAAATTCATACACTGCATGCTGACAAAATATTTCATCATACAGTCGATAGCAATCAACAGTTTGAATTGCTTCGTGATTAAAGAAGCGCTACAAACGACTGGACATCTTCCTGAGCGCAAACCGGTTCTGCATTTGCCATTCTTTGAAAAGTCTTTGTATTGAGAGCTTAACCTTCACCTGTAGGCATTTTCACATATTTGTAACCCATATATACATGAGCTTGGATTGCTATCATGTTGCTTATGATTTGTTGCTAGTTACTTTTACAGTTGAAGCACAGGCAGGAGAAGAGTTGTTAAGAATCTGTTGAAGGGGAGATGACTGCCTGGGGGCAGGAGATAATAAAAGCTGTAGGGAAGACTTGAGGAAATGGCAATCACTCTGAAAGTCCCAAGTGCTGCTAACATGCAGAATAATTTGTATGTATTCGTCAAACTTCCCCACAGTCAGACTACCATTACCTTCACAACAATGTGTAGATTCAGTGCCTATAAGACAAGGATTCAACTGAGAAGCCCTGGTTTATCTTCCCCCAACCGAAGATAATGTTTACATTCCTCAGGTCATCCACTCAACATATCCAGTGTGGAATTTTTGCACAGTTGAGCTCAGGAATACAAAGACTGGCAGGATGATGACTTAAGCCTATTGTTTTGTGATGTGTACATCTATCTAAGCATGAACCAGCTGAAGCTGTCAGAAAATCATGTTTATCAGGGAAGCATACCCTCAGCTGAGACAGGATCCGTCTTTTTGGAGCGCACTGTGACAGTTCCTCCTTTGGAAAGATCAGTCCCTGTCCTCCACACCTGCACCTCCACAAAGCCATCACTCTCATCCACATGATATTCTATGTTGCCAAAGTAGAAAACAGGTTCTGGAAACAACAACAGGAGAGGGAGGGAAACAGATGAAGAAAAGAACATAGGAGAATGGAGTCTATAACACACTTACAACAGGAAATTTGAAACCCTGATGTAATTGCAGAGTTGAATCTTAAACAGCTACCATACTCCGTCAGAATATCTGTAATTACAGGAGAGCTGAGGGATCATTTCCATCGAATCAGCAGCAACACTGTAATTGTAGACGTTAAAAAGCACTTTCTAATTTCCTGCCATCATGTTTTGGGGGTATTTCAAGAATCGCAACAAGGTTTGATAGACAAAAAAACAACCCCAGGGCAAAACTGAGTTTCCTGGTTCTGGATGAGCCTGGTGGTGGAGCTGACTTTGATAGTGATGGGTCTGTGAAGCAGACAGGAGGCCTAACAGGAGGTCTGAAGGATGTAAGGCAAAAAGTGCCAGCCTGGGCTTGCCTGACTGCAATTAGTGTTTCTATGAGCTGAGATTCCACTGCAGCCAAATTCACCCACTGTTATATTCAACCCTTAAAGAGCCTTTGGCTTTCAGTGATGTCTAACACGTCACGCTGATTGTGAAATGGTTACTTAAGACCTTTGACTTCTGAGTATGTTCCCTTTGAGAGGCGTGATCAACTGCAGACAGATTCAGAAGCTGCTCAGCCGACAATCGTGTTAGAATTTTATCCAACAAAAGGCTCATATTCTCATGACTGCCACAAATAATTATCACTAATGAGACCAAACTAAACTGTGATCAAATAGTCAATAAATTAAGTGGCAATGGCAATGGACATGGGCAGAGCTGTGGGTTTTAATACATTCTTATAGTCCTGTTAAGCTGGGCTCTAAGCTCTACAGAGTGACGTGACACTGCCCCCAGCCTCCACTGAGCTGTCTTCAGTTCGCCTGCCTGCCTACTTAAAGAAGCACTCGAGTCACAGGAAAACCACAAAAAAGCACCTACAAAAGAGTACTTAGCTGTTTCTCATCACACAGTACGAGGCATAATGGAAAATATGGAACTGAGCGATAAATGCAAAGAAAAAAATCCATGCTGTTGTGAGAGATAATTTTGTTATCTCGTGAAACCAAACTACAGATGCGGGGAGGAAGGGAGACAATGATTAACAGTCAGCAAAAAGCCAGCCAAAGAAAAAGTCTATTATCATACACCATATAATTATTCACCCAAGTAATCTGAGTCTTGGGAAAACATTGAATATTTCAATGTTGTCTACTTTGGTGATAATAGCTTGATATCGGTAACAAAAGAGGGATTTTAAAAAAGTATGTTTATGCAAATTCAGGGGGTTTGCAGCTATCAAAGAAGCCATATATGTGGTTTAAAAAAATCTACTCCTAAGTTCAATTAAAGGGCAGAAAACTTCTATGCTTAAATCAGTCATGAGTGGATGGCTGGGACAAGTGCTGCATCAAGAGGGTTGCAGCTGCCAGAATCTCTCCCCACAGAAAAACCAAACAAAGATGGTTTTGGCTGCCTGCACTTGGTCCCTACCTGGAGTAGTAATCAGATCTACAAGGCTGAGGTTGGCAGCCAGGAACTCAGACCCTGTTGTACTAGTCCAGTAATCAGATAAGGTCTGTGCAGTAGACAAACAAGAGGGCTTCAAAGTCCTCAGGCCCATTAACTGAAAAGTAAACCACTGGCTCCAGCAGCTGTCTCTGGTGCCACAAAACACATCTACGGTTGCATGGATATAAGGGGAGATGATCCAGAATGGGCCCAACTTATCATACAAAATTGAGTAACGTGTATTTTTATTTTAAGACAAACTCACAAAAAGCATCATTAATAGACTTATGTACATGTATATCTTGTATATATTACTTGTATTAGTTCTTCTGTATGTAAAAAAACAGCAGTTTGTACTGGCTGATTTTATAAAACAATGGAAATATTGATTCATCATTTCTCATTCGAAATAAGAAATGAGAACACATGCCACAATAGGAGCACCTTCTTTATTTAGTCATTATGCTGGTCGCCGCATTTTGTAAATAATCAGAAGAACAATGCCAAAATAGTAAATATTGTGTATGTTTTATATGTGTGAACATAAAATAAAAGAGGAGACATGGGGAGAGACGCAGACATCCCTAAGGGGACTATTAAACTCCAACTGACGGCTTGATTTCACTTGAACTTCACATGACATTCCCACAGAGCTAAGTGGCTTCTCTTATGGTGAGATTCAGCTGAGCCCTGGCAAATGCTCTTTTGCCCACTGTGTGCTAGAAAAATTAATTTCTAACAGAAAAAAATTTAAAGCGTCTCCATAGTCGATGCAGAAAAATCAACAACTTTAGCATCATTTCATTTTCACACCAGGCTCTTGACTGGATGTCTGAGGACTGTGGATTCAAGCCAGTACTTTTTGGGGTAACTGTTCTGGACATCTGTTTATATCAGTATGAAAGGGAATCCAGGTGAGACATAATGACAGGCTTTGTAAGTTTCCCCTTCATTCATGACGCCCATCTCTAAAGCAGCTCATAATCATACCTTCCTAACCAGAATGAAATTTACAGGCTAGTGACTCAAGACTATAAATACACCAGTCAATTCCTGATGTACAAGCATTCTCATGTCTTACAGTCCCAACCACCAAAACATTTCCCCGGATGTAGAGTCAATATCAAACAGCAATTACCTGTGCAAGAAAGGACAAGTTTACCCGAACCCATTACAGACAGAAAACAGAATGGAAATTGTAGGGATGTGCAAGCTTGACGGTCTGCCACTGGGAAAATAGCAGTTATTCTGAGGATAACAGCTGTCTGTGATAATGTAGAACACTTGGACAGCTTGTAGACTTATGGTCATTTTAGCTGCAATATGATTCACCCCTGTGCAGAAAAAAAGGGAAGCGTAATTCTGATTTAAAGGGACACGAAAATAAGAGGTTCTGAGCTGATGTTCTAGCTCCTCATTAATCACAACCATTTCTATTTCAGCCATATTGTAATTTTTAAATAATTGATATTTTTGTTTGTTTTTAATTGTTTGTTACCTCCAGATGATTTATTTGGAAGAGCCTAAAAGAAGATTAGCTGCTGTGGAGTACATCATGGTTTATACACTATAACTCACATAAAATCAAAGTAAACTGCAAATCATTTCCATGTAAAATAATAGTTTTCCACTACATATGTGTGAAACCCTTTCTGTGGGAGATCAGTTAGTAAATCTCCTTTAAAATCCATTATATCAATTTCCGTGTCCTGTAACAATCTAAAGGTTTTAATTCCAAGCAAAGCAGATCACATCGCCTCTCTAGTAGAATTAGTGTGCTAATTAGTAAAATGGTACTCTCATTCATGGTTATTAGAGCAGTACACTTCAGTTTATGAAAGAAAAGCAGAATACAATAATAATACACTTGCTTCACTTGCGTTATTTTTTGCACAAGTATACACAGACAGGTTACAAGGACTGTGTGTTGCCAAAGAAAGGAGTTCATACATAATTCTTCTGCATTACATTTAATTACGTTACTCAGGTTTATTTGGTTTGATAGAAGACATTTTGTTGAAATCCATTTTTTACTAAGTCGTGTTTTTAAGAAGTGCTTCAGCCCAAAACCCTACAAAGCTGCAGAAAACCTTCCTGGGGAGTTGCAGTTTATAGACCTCCACAAGCAGGGCCAGGTGCTTGGCCACGCACAGACTCATGTACAGTACAGCAGCTGACAGCTATTCTAGAAGAGGTACGACACAGAAAGATGTTATGGCCCCATTGTTTAAGCTCTGTATGTGTACTTAAGAAACAGAATCTGTATTACAACCTTGAGTTTAGCCAGGATACCTGCACTAAAAGTGGGAATGAATATTCCGCTGCCTCTCTACTCTTTTAGACATGAGATCAATCATGTTACGCGTACCTCAGAGCTATTTGCTATTTACTTCAGCATCGATGCTCAAGTTTTTTTTATTATCACCTCCTTCAAGGAGATTTGAAGGGTTGACATCACCTTATTTCTCCTCGCTCTTCACATTCCATCTCTACAGTGGATGAAGGTAACATTAGGCCTATTCCAGTTTCAATATCCACTTCACCCTGTTGCAGAGTTGTGGGGATTGCAGCCTATCCTAACTGACTCTAGCCGAGATGTTGCCACTCCTTCACAGGGACAAACTATTAATGCTTATTACTATCGCAAATTTGGCATGCATTCCTTTGGATTGTGTGAGGAAGACCAAGAGTCCACTCTTACACCATCCCATGCCGGCAGCAATATCCAGCACCAAATCCTACATTTACACTGGAGGTCTTGCTTTACCAACTTCACATATATTGTGAGTGCATGCGTGTCTTTTGTGTTTATATCTGAGTACAGGTAGCCGAACAGATGTCAGTTACAGGTGTCATTATGATATGGAGACAAATCATAAAGAAAGTAGTTCTAGGGATTTTAACAGGAAGGTGCCAGCTTTCTCTGACAGCTTTCATGCATACCGGTGACAACCAGTGGCAAACCAGTGGCAAAGAAATCCCTACCATAGATAAAGCAGGAATACCCGAGTGTAGACTGTTAATGATGGTTGTCAGACAGATTTGAGTACATGTTATGAGACATGCCAGGAAGTTTTAAATCCATAGAATAAAAATATTTCAGACTAAAACTTGTGATAAATTGACCTTTTGAACTAAAGAAATTAATTACTCAGGCAAGTGAATGTTCTGAACATCTGCATTTATACACACACAGGCTTAAATATCTATAGAGCAGATATAATTTTCATTCAATAGCTCCATGAAAATGCAGAAACGTAAACAAACTATGTACCAGTATCAAGAAACTGTGCCCCACTAGAAAATCAGTTTCCTCAACCATTACCGCTTCCAAAGTAAACCTTAAATGGACTTATCAACTTTGCTTTTCAAACGTTCCCTGATTTCCAGCGCAAGTGAAAAGCAAAAGTATGTGACTGAGGCAGACGGTCACAAGGACAATAGTAAATAGTCTCCAATGTAAATGGTTGTTGATAAGACATGTGACTTACATTATTAGACCATGACATTGTAATTTCATAGCTGCAGTAGAGGAGTACTTCTTTGTGTGGAAGGCTAATTGCCATGAGAACTGACAGGTGAGTCTCAGCAGCTGTTGAGGAAGCTGCTTAGGAGCAGTAGGGGTCAAAAGGCCCTGTGGTCACTCTCAGATTACACCTGAGGCTACTTCAAGCAGGTCAAATTAATACACTCGAAGTGTCTACTTTGGGTTTCATGGGAACAGAAGGGAAAAATAACCAGTTAAATAGGTTGATGCTTTACTGTGACTTGAAAACTGATTCTAAAGCCTCAAAGACTAATTTTCACAAGATAGTTTAATAATTATGGTGACAAGATGAAAGAAAAAGAGATAATAAGAAACTATCAGACGTTTTAATAGATTTTTTGGTAGGAAATATTAATGAATTTCCATTTTTCCCTTTTTTTTACATGCTGGAGAGCCCATTGAATTAAATCATTTCAGAATTTCTCATGCAAAGAGAAAAGGTGCAAACAGCAGGACTATTGTAGAGACCACATTGTGTAGAAAGCATTCAAACCTTTTCTGCAGCATATTCAGAGTTCGATTAACTTCTAAAGTACTATAACATAAAAGATAAATCCAGAGTCTAAATAATTAGAGCGGTTACTCTAACAAAACACATACAAAAGTACTTATTTGCCAGGGGTCATGGTTTTCTGATCATTCAGAGCAAACAATCAGAATGTTGCATCATCTCTTCAATTATCTAGTTTGATAATTGCTATTTAATTCATGAGGAAAAAAACGAGATGGTTTCACAATCATGCCGAGTTTTCAGCTCCACAGTTTTCCTGCCTACAATCACAGAGTCTTTGCTTTGCAGCAGTGCTTCCAGAGATTGTCAGAGCGATAGAGAAGTGAGGAGCGGCTGTCAGGTGTTGGGGAACAAAGAGGCGTCAGGGAGATATGGGAGACTATCGGCCCTCCAGTCTGAGCCTGCAGATATGAGATAAACTCTTTGCCTCCAGGAAGGAGGACCGCACACCCAAGCTGTTTTTGTCGCACACAGGGAAAAATATACAGCTCCCATTCACACCGAAATATTCAAGTCTGTCTGCCCCATTGCTTATTCTGTGGATGGATTTACATCCTTTATAAAACTTTTTAAAAACAACTTGTTTTACTGCTGCAAAAGTACTTTTCAAATCTGGTAAAAGTTTCTCTGAGAGACTAATTCAGCCTTTGTGGAGACTTGAATAAGAATTGGAAGTTAAAAAAAAAAAGCACAATGCTAAAATATGAAAAAAAACAATCAAAGCCCTATAATTTCTTAGCCTGATTGCATTCCATCGTATACTTACAATCAGTGTAACAGCTTCTTACCGTCATCCATATCTGGAATGATTATGATTCTGGCTGTCGGAAACTGTGAGCCTAGGCGGCCCCCCATGGGCATGCTGAGGGTGACATTGAAGCTTTCTTCATCTTCATACAAGGAGTCATCGATGATCACAACCCGGCAGGATTTCTCTGTCTCTCCCTTGTCGAAGCGCAGGATGCTGTGGTGGTCTTCGGGTCTGGAGATATAATCAGAGTACGACAGCACTGTGGTGGGGATGGTGCCTGAGGCTGAAACTGAGTGGGCAAAAAACAGAATCACAGAAAACAAAGTCAGTGACCAGAACTGTATCCCAATATAAAGTAGGATTTCCTTTATTTTCTTTGATGTCAATACTTACAGCACTCTCTCAATTTACAATCGATAAAAGGAGCTGTGCTAATCCTTAATATTTCTCTGTTCACAAAAGCAATTTCATATTTTTTTCCAATTGGATTCAGAGATGAAAGGCAAGAGCTGAAATGTTTTTTCACATGCATCGAATAACTACTGCATGTGAGAAAAACTACACTTACCTTAGATAGGTGATAATGTAACTCGTTCAGACACTGAGCTGACGAGACTAAGCCAGAAGTCATTAACACCCCAGATATATCAATACGGTAGCCTTCATCACTTGCTTTTCTGATGTAAGTTATACAGATTGAGCCTCTGTCTAGATCTTATTTCACGGAAGAATAGTAATAAGTATTGGGATCTATCAGACATGCCTGGCAGCACTAACTAGCTGTAGAAATAAATTACCACTTGGATTTCAACACACACATGAAGTTATTGTGTTACCTTGCTGCGTGTAGCATATGACCATGAGCTCTTGACTGACATCTCCACTCCTGAGTACAGGGATAAGCAGCTCACCAATGTCCTCCTCTATGTTGTACACAGCTGAGGGTATAAATACCACTGATTCTGCATGTGGAAAAAAAACAAAAGTTGAATATTGTTACATTAAATCTTTTCTGAATTCTGGCACAAGGATATCTCTTGTGTTAGGGGTTCAAATTTAATATGATAACTGAATCTGAAACTGCATGAACTGAACTTTGTAGATAAAGAAAAAGGAACAGCATTAGAACATTAAATAATATCTGACACTGCATCAAAAACCTTTATTTGGCAAGCTTCTGTAGTAGGAACAATCACAGCTCTCAGTACAGTTCTGTCCCTGGTGGCTCCATTATATCATTTATCAGAATCAGCCATCTCCTCATTATCTATCTGAGGCAGATTTAGCAACCATGATTGGTTTACACAGCATGACGCAGACAAAGTGACTCTTTTGACCTGGTAGCTGATACAGATGGATTTGAAAAAAATGCTCTGTGAAAAACAAAGCTGTTTAGCAAATAAGAGAGTGATCAACTGTATTTGTATCTCACACACTTGGTTTCATTGTAGAAGTTCATTGTTACTTGTCTGCATTAATCTGCTTGAACAAAAAGGTGTTTCAACTTGTGTGCAAGCAGAAACATGTTAAGCCACTTCTTTCTTCTCTTCAGATGTTTTATTGGAGACTCTCCATCTCTTTGTCTCTGTCTTTCAGCTTTGAATGACAACTAAAAAGGTAAATTGCTAACAATATTTCAGCCATTAAATTCACAAAGCTCAGTGTGGAACTTTTAAATTTCCCTTTGTAATTTGCATGGCTGGCCACATCAAAAAGCGTGTTAGTAAGTCACCAATCACTGTTCCAATAATGCATAGGATATCATGGCAATTTACCACATCTTGTTTCTAACTCTCAGTAGCTTCCAGTCTGATCTAATTTAGCCAGTCTGGTATGAAATAACCTCTTTTCACAAATTCACGATGGCAAGCCTTAGGCTATTCTTTTTCTGCTCTCAGAAAAGAGAACCACAACATACATTTTCATAAGTCTTCAGAGTTTATTTGACCTTGAGAGCCAATATACGCTCAAACTTTGGAAATCATAAACAGCGTAATGCTATGATAATAGACTTGGCTGTTGGACAGCAATTTGCTCAAGGCACGAGGCAACACAAATGAAATTTCATATCTTGCAAGAAGATAGCTGACAGTTTTTGTGATTGCCCTTCAGGGACTGGTGTTTTCAGAAACAGGCTCTAGCTAAACATGTTAATTAGCATATATTATTTACAGCAAATTCTCTCTTTTACCAAGTGAAGCCCCATGGGACCCATATTTGGTATTTGCTATCCCAGCTCTATTGCACTCCAGCTGTTTCCAGCAGCATCTTTTTCTCTTTTCTAGCAGTGCCTCTTTCAGATATCCATTATGAACTTTTCACTACATTTGTGAAAAGGCAATACTCTCATGTCCACTCTTTGCTTTTCTTTTAATATTTAGCAACATTTCTAATCAAGGTTGGTTCAGTGCAGTGATATAGCTTTTGTTGGAAATTTGTGCTAAATAAAAAAAACTGAATTAAATTGATAATCCGAATGAATGATATCAATATCTGAAAAATAGTCAAACTCCACTGTGGCACCACTTGGAAGACCTAAGGTAAATAAAACAACAAAAATATACAATACATTAAATTTTCAGTCAGGACTTATTAACATTACATTACTCACCATCGTTGGGGTCCAAGATCTCCACAGTAGCAACCTCAGGAAACTCAAGGGCTGCCATCACTGGCTCAGACAGAAAAATCTGGAAAGTCTCTGACACCTCGTATTCATTGTCTGACAGGATTCTGACCTTCCAGGTGGCTGTGGTCTGGCCTGGGTTGAACTGCACCTGTTTCTGAGACTTCCCACGGAAATCTTTGTCCCTTTTTGCAGAACCGTCCTTTGTGCCGATACCTTAAGAAAAATGGGGGGGAAAAAATGATGATATAATTATAATGTCACATCTGCAAACCAGTAAAATATCCCAAAACACACAAGCTTTAACATCTATTTCTAATCTGTACCTGTTCTTTCTCTGTAAAACTAGGAAATTTACTCCAAAATATATGGACATGGTGCACTTTCCATCCACAGTGTCTCAAAAAAACCATGTTGGAAAAAAACCCAATTATCTATCATGTCAGCTTGGTCTTGGCAGAAGAGGTCCGAGGCTGACATGTACTGTTTGACCTTCAGCATGTAAGCTGTTTGATGGAACTCATAGCCAACCTAGCTGTTACTCTGGCAGGCCTCCTGTTGAGCGAGGGCACTGAAGCCAGTGAAATGTCACACAGTCTCTCCATTGTCTGTGCAAAACTGGCCACGGAACATGCATCAGGGCTTGGGAAGTAAATGGACTAAAGATTGGTGCACATGTGACAAGTTAAAAAGATGCACGAAAAATCTATTCAAGAGATAAAAAGACAGTAAACTCATGGTTTGTAAGTAGATTAAAAGTCTGTAATGTCAAAAATACAGTCACAAGGAACAATTTGTGTAGAAAAAAGTCAGTCTAAGGACAGTTGAAACTCAGTATGTTAAAAGGATTAAAATACCATAATTCTTCTGAATAATTAATTAATTGTTTATTTCTTTCTGGATGCTCAAAAGTGAATTCATAGCAGTGTTATCAGTCATCTGCACAGTAGACTTAGCCTGGTAGCCTCTTATTGATTGCTTCTGATGATGCGTACACACACTAGGGGAACTGATGTTTTTTCTCACGAGTACAATTCCTCACTGAGGAAACATCACCTTAGATTTATTTCCACCTATTTCTCAGGAATGTTGTATGAATTTAAACACTGCAAAAGTAGCTGTAACAAATAAGTTTCAGTGTCAAGACAATGTTATGGTGCATTTTGAGAAAGTTAGAGTGCAACTGTGGTAAAATGTGTATGAGCAAAACTCCCCTGAGTTAGCTGAGTTAACACTGTTTGTCTTCACAAAGTAGTTGCGCCATTTTTGTCATCTTGTTTGTCATATTACATTTTCTCAGTGAATATATGTATATATACCTCTCTATTCTCAAAACTGGATTTCGTTAAAACTGACAAACTGTTGTATTGAAACTGAAGAAATGCTGAAATATATCACTGGATCACAATACACTGGATCCTCAATAATCTGTAGATTAAAGAAAACAGTTTTTTAAATTTTGATTCTATTCTTTGATAAAATGCAAGTGCTGACAAGTGGGAAAATGCCTCTGCGCGTATGAGATAAAACAGACACACATGATGGGGCTTGAAAGATCAGCAGTCTTCAAAGAGCAGCTGTGAGAGAAAAACTATGACTGGTCCCTGAATTCGTAAACAAGGACTGAATTGAATGACCCTGATAGTCTTTTTGAGGATTCATGGCAAGTGCTCTCACAGTAACCTTCAAACTGGTGCCATCTTCAGTGTGCAAATTGACCAGTGAAGCAAAAGCCCACCAGTGCGATAGAAGGGAGGTGGGGGGGTATCCTTTGATTAGAGTTTACTCAAGCGGGGGCTGGGCAAGAGCAGATATACCCAGTTTTCATGACAAAGTACTCACAAGGGATCAGGTGCTTCCTCATCACGGAGTGCCATTTCTACAGTGGAGAGTTTATTTATTCCAGTTAATCAAATAGGATTTCTGCTCCTTCCTCCTATCCTCAACACATCAAAGGAAAAATTGAAACCCACTGTGAGGAATTCTTTGATTTTTAATACAGTTTGATACAATATAATAGCAGGTTTCTGCATGACTTTTATTATAGTTTTGTTCAAATATTTATCTTAGAGAATTAAAACGGAAGGGTTTGTGATTAAATAATCGCTGCCCAAGGATATGAACATATACTCACTAACTATAATGAAAAACAAAAAAGGTTTGAACACATTCTTAAAGAGAAAATGTTGTATTTCTCTTTGTATGTTGTTTTCTGTGTATTGGTTTTGACAACAAAAAAAAAACTACTGACTTTCTGCCTTGACAAAATGGCACATGTTTTTACAATGTGAACTTCCCATCATGATCAGTTGCATTGTTCTTCCCTAATCCGTTATCATTTGACCTCTCAGTGCAGGAATTATAAAAAGTGTGTTCAGTAAAAAGCCAAAGTTTGGATTTTTAAATCACACAACAACATTAAAATACTGAAAGCTTGTTCTCTATGAGCACTGAACACAGTGCACACACAGTTCACAGAAGCACTTGTTTAATTGATTATGCAACCATTAATAAAACATAACATTGCTCCAGTAAATCAAAGCAAATGATGATTATTTGCCTTTTCTCCTCATACACTTTACATGAATTTGTTGTTTAATAATAACTTGCAGAGAGATCAGTGTGAGGTAACCTCACAGGCGTTTCAGTTAAGTCTATTCTTCTATTTCTTTTGTTGTTGCATCTCATCAGCACAAACAACAAAATCTAGGTATACTTTTATTGTCACAGATTTGGATTTATTCATTTTTGCTGTGAATTACTTTTGAAGATTTATGCCTACAGTACAGTATAGGGCAATCTACCCTCAGATTAAATATTTTATTTGATTGAATCGCTGTGGCAGAGCAGACACATTGTGCTTTGTGAGGCTTTAAAGGTTAGATAATGTAAAATTTCTTTTACATTATCCAAGAGATTTAATTTACTCTGGAGCCCTAGTACATATGAATACAGATGACAGTGAAGGAAATTAACCTTTATGGGATTTGACCTTTGACATCCGGTCATTTTAATCAAAATTCATCTCTATGGAACGGATAAATGGCAGCACTAAAACAGGCAGTTGGTGCCAGTAGTAAGTATTCCTGCCATTGAGAGGCATTAAGAGTTATAATTAGTTTAGTTCTGGTCAGTAAATTGCCTCAACTAACATTTGGAGTGGCGCCCATATGGCTACTAACTTCAGGTGACCTTATGCATGTGCATACATAGTCTCTGTGGGATTTTCCTGTGCTGTTGTGTCATTGGAACATAAACACTGGTCAGAGGGGAGAGGTTAAAGGTTATGACCTGCATGATCCCACTGTATATCCAGGCCAGCCTTATTATTGTCTCAAAGTGTATGAAAGGATGTGGTTGTCTATCAATATGTTGGCTCTCCAAACAATATCTCCTTTGTTTTGTGTGTTCTAGTGAATTTTAGTGATCTAACTGAAAAAAAAAGTGAAGATCAATACTTTTATTTGAATAAAACTGAATTAATTAAAAGCCCACTTACTAATAAACGAAGTCTCCCCAAGGAAGCCGCGCCGTTTCAGTACCACCTCCAGGAACTTGACTTCCTCATCCACGACATAGTGTTCCTTTTCCAGAAAAATCCACGCCCAGTTCAATCTAAACTGTTGGTTTCTAAGTTTGTTGCCACCTACAAAAAAAAATCATCAATAAAAATTCTTCAAATTAATTAATCAAACAGCAAAAGTAACACAGAAGAGAAGCTAAACTGCCCAACCCATGACTTGATTATGAAAACATATTTTGTTTCTGGGTTGGCACAGATGTTTAATACCTCTTATTAAAGCAATTTCTTGGATACCTTCAGGACTTGATACTAAGTACTAGCCAGCACACAGCAGGAGGTATGAGGCTTGAAAAGCTCTTCTGCAAAAGTAGTAGGGGTTTGTGCAATCTAATTGCTTCATTCTAATTAAGATAAACAGAATTTGTTTCCTGTCTGAACTGGGTTATTTTATACTTGCCTTTTTGAAGTTGCATTCAAAGGCTATAGCTGCAGCACCAGAGGGCAAAACTGCTACCATTTGACAATAAAGGCTCAAAGGCATAAAAACAAGCATCAAACAAACAAAAAAACACAAATTCAGGCATACAAATATGAATGCAGACACAGAGACTCATAAAGAGACTACTCAATTCCATAGTATTGCAATAGTTAGCAGTTTAAATAATAACACACATGTTAATAAAAGTCAAAGTGCATTCACAAGACTGCAGTGAGGCCTGCTGGGTGCTGATGTATTAGATGAACAAAGTGAAATGCAGACTGCTGATCCAAAAAAGCACCTGTCTGCTCCAAAAGTGGTAGAATGAAAGCAAAACTGCCAGGAGGGCCAATCTTTTGAGGGTTCAGAGTGTTGCTGTTGTTTATGTTGGGGACAACTTGTCCACCCCACCCTCGTTGTCATGGTCAGTAAATCTGTCACCTCCAGCCGACTACTTCACTGCATTCATTTCCTTCCTTTTCTAAGCAGAGTGAAACCTTTACACATTCACCCTGGGTGTTGTATAATCTGTGGGGGGGTGCATTTATGACCGTGTGTGTCTAACTGTGTGTGTGCACAAGTGAACCTTTCTCTGCACCTGTTGGGTGCTTTTTCCTTTGCCGTAATAACGTATATAAATCCACACAATGTTGAAATTGGGCCTTAATTGTGTTAGCATTGATGTTTTATGGTGCCACTACTAAATAAAAAATAGGGGAATACTCTGCATTCTGCACATGGAAAAAAAACAAAGAATGTTCTTTTCTTCACTTTATAAAAACTAATTTGAATCATTTACTTCAACTATCTTTAATAACTAATGACGGTACTTTGCTTTATTTTCACCACAAAAAATACTTAAAGATATAAAGACTAAAATTGCAGTAATACACAAGAGAAAAATGCTGTGACTATTGTACCTTTACAGTTTTGCTCATTCGCTCTAATGGACTCAATCAGAAAGTGACGAACACAGATGACAGATGCTGATGTTCTTTAAACCCTGAATGAATAGAGCAAAGTTTAGACAGACTCAGTGACACTAAGCTGTAATTAAGTCACAAGCTGAAGAAACTGCGAAGCTTGAGCCACTTCACAATTCTCTCTGTCCTGCAAAATGAATAAGTATTTTGAATATATGTAGTGTATTTCATTAAAGTCTCATTATGGTTTGACACAACACGTCAATGAGTACCTGATCTTATTATGACTCTCAAAGATTTGTTTCCTTCCTTGCTCATGCTATGAGATAGTTTGGCCTCACTGTTGAGAAAGGCTAAACAATCTTTTGAAATAGCTTTTCAAATAGAATATCTTGACACTCACCACTAGTGCTTTTCTTATCCGTCTGTCCTGACATCACGTCAGTGTGTCTTTCGGCGTTATAAATAAACGATGAAAAATTACATCATCGGATGTGTGACATGTAAAGAGGGAATTTGTTAAGCCTTAACTTCAGACAAATGGGATCTCTGTTCAATTTTTCATAAGCTACCAATATGAAAAAAAGGAAACTATAAATTGTAAAACTAGTTCATGCAAAGAAAACTCTTTATTGGGAAAATATTTCTGTTTTTGCACAACACGATGTGTTGGAAGCAGCACATGTAAAGCAACGTCTATTCTATTATCTTAACTGGTAACAGAAGTCCAGTGAAATACTTTACCAGTCATGCATCCTTGAGTCTACCACAGATTAGGGTTTTTGCTTCCTGTGTGTTCCACATTATTCTTCAGAAGACAGGTGACCTTTCTGTGGCAGGACCTCACTGCACTGTTTGGATTAAAGCCAGCAGTGTGGCACTCATGCCAGTGGTAAACACCGCATGTGTGATCTCTGAGCTGTGGAGCCTGTCCTCCAATGAGGAAAAGAAAAAAAAAAAGGTCTTGGTAGTCCATCTAACTCGTTGGTGACGTCATATTTATTCACATGACACCGGAGAACTCATATGTACACCAAATAAGGTCTCAAAGGCACTTTCCTTGTTAAGATGAATCCCATTAAACACCTGTTTGCCCTCCATAGTATTTGCAAACATAAAAGGGATCTATAAATTATTCATCTGTTACATCAAGCAAATTTATAGGGGGATACATCTCATAAATACACTTTGAAACATAAGAGAAATAATTTACCTTCACAGTTTTTCGTATTGTGCATACAAACCGAGAATGACATGAGCAAACATGTTAGTTTATGGAGCCTTAAAGTCCTGGTAAAGCTGCAGTAATACGACCTTCAGGGAACCGGGGAGTGGAGGTGCTTGTTTCCAAAGGACCACTTCACTCCTCTAAATTTCTTTCTAATTAAGATAAGAAGGGGTTGGAATTGGTCCACTTGAAAGAGGCCCAAAGGAAAACATCAGAGTTAATCTTTAACTAGGCTCCCTACAGAATTTAGTGAACAGTATTGGTAACTCTTATGTTTAGGTTTTTGCATTGGTGCTGTTCAGTAGATGGTCCTGAACTACTGTCAGACTGGATTTGTATATATCTTAAAATTTCCTGTGCAGCCTACATTATTCATTGAACTGCTGACTGCTCGTCTGCCTTGTCTGTCTGGTTTATACTAAGCATCCATAATAAAACTCCTTCTAAATCTGACGCCAAAATGCCAGCCTTTACATTTCTAATTACATTTACATGAATCATGTCACAAAACCTTACTTCAGACTTAACAAGGCTGCACAAGTTCTGTCCACTCACACGGTGGATGTGTAACGAGGGACAGAAGCCTTTTGAGAGAGGCGAAAGAATGCAAGAGCCTGGCCTGTGCCAGCTTAGTGCCCCTGTCTCCCTCCTGCATACATGTTGCAGTCAGGCCTTATTTGGTTACCGTCAAGCATCGCAGAGCTGTGGTGCCCCATGGACCCTCATCTGTTAATTCAGCCAGGCAGACAGACAGGCGGCTCTTTGCCAACAGAGCCAGCACCACATTAAACGAGTTTAATAAACGAGTTTGAAGCTGTGCAAAAAATAGTTAACAGACACAGGACACCTAAAAAGACTTAATTATCATGTTCTCCAAATTGATTCCCAAAATGTATTTGTATGTTGTTGCCTTAGAATATAGAATATTTTACCAAAGCCCTTTTAAAATGTGAAAGACATAACATCAGTGGCTGTATCCATCTGTTAAAGCAATGGCATTCGGTCATTCAGACATTGGTCACTTTTGCGTTAATGTATCTAACGGAAGGTATGAAGAGAGCCAAGATGCACACATAATATCTGCCATTCATGAAGGACTGGACAGCACATCAAGTGAGTTATATGACTCAAGTCTCCCACTACAACAATTACTGTTGTCAGCAGCACAGTGGTTGTATAAAACATTCTAGAAGCAGCATAAAATACAATATTTCCACAAATTTAAGCTCATCAAAAAGTCAGTATTATACTCATATGTGTTTAATTACAATACTGTACCAGTGCAGTTTTTATAAACTTGAGTGAAACATGATTTTACTTTAATTTCCTCTCACAGATCAACATTTGGATTCAGAGCATGCAACAGCTGGTCAGGCTGTCACGAAGCTTTGACTTAATTTTCCAAATATTCATGATCCCGGTTGACGATTTCTGTTATAACTTGAACTGATTTCAGCAACACTGAGATTTCTCCCCAACTACAGTGTAACTCATGCAAGTTATTTTGTTTGATGCCAAATAATGTACTGTGCGATGTACATTGCAACATGGAGTGCCTTCCTTTTTAATCTCTTTCAGTTTCATTCTGTTACAGAAGCAGTATTGCTTTGAGTTTTATACATTTTTATGGACCTTTTAACTGTGTTAACATATAAAAAGTCCAAATGTGTTTCTGTTCCAGATACATAATGAAAATATTCATTACTGGGATGGAAAAATAAACATTTTATCACAACGTGTATATACAGTGTCTATAAAATGACCTGTCTTTTAGCTCAACAGTGTACCAGACCATACCGGCATACTTTTCACCTCTCCAATTAAGGGAAAAGGGATATAATAACCCTGTTGAAGGGAGAAAAAGCACATGGCAGAGCAAAGAGAGAGCACGATATGGTCTAATCACCCTAAGCCCTGTATCTGCAGTAACTAGTTGGCCATGGCTTGAAAGATTTAGAACAGTTATGATTTCACAGGCCCTAAACCTTTTTCTACCGTCTCAAGGAACTGCTCTGCCATAAATCTGGCCTCTCCTAAGGATTCATTCTAGCTGCTATTGCCTCTGTGTCCATTCCAGCACAGTGGTCACTCAGAGGCGACATTTGTGGAGCCTTAAAGGAGGGCCAGAGGTGCTTATGAACAAAAGTGCTGGGTCAGAGAGCCATGCAAGGCTTAAGACAGGCAATGCTTTGCTCTCAGTGGGGAGAGTTCTTTGAGATTAACATCTGAACCACATATAGAGGTGATTAAACTCTCAGTGCTCCTTTTAAATTTGGAATGCAATAACCAGAATGACTTCAATTTTAAATGACCATATCCAATTGTTAAAGTTGTGTAGCAGCTGATTGGAAATAAAATTACCAATCGCTGTTTATTGATTTATATTTCATACTGTTTTCATATTCCCTGATATCAGAGCACATTTAATTGAAATACAAATTGTAGGTGTTTTTTAGGCAAATAACTAAATCATATTTTTTTGTAGTCACTTTTTTGTGGAAAAAAGATTTTTATAAAAGAGTGACAAATTATTGCTCCTACTGCTTAGAGACAATTCCATGTCTACATGATAATCATGGTAAGATGAACACAGAGAGAAACTATTATAAAATGCTACATCCACAAAGGGCCTGCCACAATAAAACACTTAACACATAACTAAAATGTTGTTCACAACTGGCTGACTGACAGAAATATACTTTTTAAGCAAAACAACAACCTTTGTCAAGTGCATACTTTCATTCTTTGATTCCAAACTGCAGCACAAGGTTGTTGTGGGAACCACACTGTGCCTTTCTTCAAGGGTCAAAAAAAGTAACAGAAAACAAGTAACAGGAGCCCAGCACATGTGTGGAAAGGCAACGAGGAATTCAGAGAGCTCTTATTTCAGATGGGGCTCCTTTATTTGTGGCTTTAAAGAAAAATGTGGCAGAGGAAATACTGTACAATGTGATTATAGGAAAAGGTCACTCTTGTCCTGGGAGCTTGCTTCACGGTCCAGTATCCTCACACACTGCCACAAATGACATAATTTGTCGTCTGAAGCAACCCCCAACTGCAACCCCACAAGAGAGCAGTTTGGTTGAGGATGTTAGATTTCTTAGAGTTATTGAGAAATGTTAAAATTAAGTTTGTTAGAAAATATAAATCAAGTGTACACTGACAGGGCAAATATCAAACAAGATGATGACTTTTGGCGATGTATTAAAGATAGTACTTGTCTAATTAATGACTTCACATAAGCCAATGCTGACATTCTGGGTATTGAAATATAATCATATTAGACTTGGTTGAATATATAAGTTTACAGAGACTGTTTTCAAATTATAGTAAAATCAAAGTAAAGCTAACTATCAGCCTCCTGGCATGTGAGTCGGATAATCTGTTTCTGTTTTGGTTCACTTTTCTCCCAACAAGGACACGGGGTGTCCTGCTAAGAGTACAAGACCTGTTACTGATCATGGCTACATCTATAGGGCTGGAAAACAGTCTGCATGACAAGTTAATCATTTTGATAAACTCAAATTGAAACTCAAATTATCATCTCACAATCAAAAACATTCTGTGTATAATGTATGACCACTGCACTACATTACTGAAAAGATGCAGAATAAAATTCTCCTGTATCTCTGTGTGAGATTCAAAAATATGTATAAAAGCAGTAATTGAGGGCTTTGCTTATTTTGATTTTGTAGGTGAGTTCAGACAAAGTATTCCTTGATTGCCCTTGAATAACATTCCTGTCAGTCAAAGAGTACGCAGCCTCGAGTGTCTTAATTAACAGTCAGCCACATGGTTTAGAGAGCAAAAGCCTGAACTCTCAATAACAAGGGGAGTAACAACAAAAGGCTGAATTAGCAGCCACAGGGCTTTTTCAGCATTCACATAAAGGTCGCTGTGGATTTAAAATCTTGAGTTTCTCACTCATTACCAGTCAATTATGTATTGTATGAACACCCTGACGCATATGCTGCTGAAGCAGCTTTGAAAAATCAACTGAAAGCCACTGAAAACAGTGCATGAAGGGGAAAAAATATCAGTGTAAAGAAAAATGACACTTTTTTTTTTGTTCAGTTTAGAAGAAAAACATTCTTAAGACACATCCTGCCTGACTGAGGAGATGAAAAAAATATGTCTCACTCTGAGAAATTTAGCATATTCATTGTGTGATAGTCACTGAACGGAGGCAGTAAAATAACAGGTATATACAAGGGTGTGAAAATGTGAGAGAAAACAAAGCAAAATAAGAATTTAGGAGGACAGAGCTTGACAAAGGGAGGAGACATGCTTTTTTCTTGACTCCTGAATGCATAGTGTTTGCTCTCTTGTCAGACTGAATAATGGTGGACTGTTTGCTGAAAGCAGCAGTGTGAGGCCATAGAATATAAAACCCCATCCCAGTCCCACAGACTCATGAGCTCCATACTAATAAAGCTGTGAATTTGTTGAGTCTGTCCTAAGTGCTGGTCTTCACTGGTGTCATTTATAGCAACATGTTTCAGCTGAATTTCACAGTTGTTGCATGCAAATCCTCACATGTATAAAGCCTTATGCCTGAAAGGAAAACGCACCCTGAGAGGATGAAAAGGTAATTCCTAAAAAGTGTTAGATGACTCCTGGTCCTTTGTTTACAACTGCTGAAAAGGAGACATCAAGTACTACTGTGCAAACCTGCATGTTAAAGATAAGAATGCTATTCTGCATTCATGAAAAGAGGGAAGAAAATGTCCAAGGACTTAGTGTTGGCATTGTCTTCTGCTTGTACTATTGCACTGAAGATTAGTCTATGCAGTGAAACAAGCCAAAAATATGTACTGGCACCTTAAAAGAAGACTAATTCTAAGCATGTTCACAAAATTTAATGTGGTGACACTTTTCTTTCCATCAAAATCATTGTAAAATCAGCCTTTAAGAGGGGTTTATTGGGAATAGAGTTACTTATTCTGCTATTGGGATATATTCTGTAACTGGTTAAAATGGTGGCTAAAAGCACCACTGTAATAGATCATATGGGTAGTACACCTCCTATTTATGATATAAATATTTGAATTAATGCACCGCTGTTTCAGCCTCTAAGTAAGCACAATAGTTGGCATCCAAGTTAATCATTGAGTAGCTTGATGTGATGAGCTTTATTTCTCCGGGACAGAAAACTATTAGCATCAAATGTCAGGGAAATGTATTAGAGGCATACAGACATTGCATTTCTGCTGGCATATACATCTTATGCAAAGAATGCCGGTTGGAATACAATTAACTTTTTTTAGGTTTAAAGTTTGAAAATTAAATTGACTCTGTTGGCTGAAGGTTTCACAATACCCCAAAGTCACAAAAATTCTTCTCCTTAAAAATCTGCTCCTTCACTGACCAGAGATAACCTTTTAAAGAAAGACAGAGCAATTAAAAGGTAACTGCACTGCCTTAGCCAATTTCTTTGGGACTTAAGGAGGGAAATGTGACCATGGTATCTGCCAGCTAACCCCCTCTGGCCTCTCTTTCGTTCCATCGTCCTATTTGCTTGCTAATGTGTAACTCTTCACTCCAAATCCATGTGCTGGAAAACTAAGATAAGCTTATTCATGGTCTAGTTAGTGTCAGTCACCAAGACATTTCTCTGTATTCTTAATGGGGGAAGGGTTCACCTGAGCTCTCCACATTTTGATGTTATCCAAGTGTTAATGAACAAGTGTTCAGTTATTTTTAAATGTTTCTATTTTATAAGTCAGAAAGAAACTAAAGAAAAGACAGGGGAAAGAAATCAGTGTAAAAATAAATGTATGTGTCCATTAAGAACAATGTTTGGAGTAATATAGAATATGAAATGAAATTAAACAAATTAAATAAAAAAAAAACTTTATTTACCCCAAAGAGAAATCAAATTAATGATGAATAGAAATATGCTAGTAAAATAAAAGCAATAGTGAAGTGCAGAATGAAATTGTTTTTGTAAAAAATGTAGGGTGCAAACAGATTGCTAAAAAGAGAAAAGACACATGTGAGTGATCACAGAACTATATCTAAATTTTAACAAAAGGATGAATGTTTTTCACTTGAATAACAAGCCACACAATGATACTCCTCTTAAAGACTGCAATTGAATACCATCTGTTTCTAGCCTCTTGTTTAAAGTTGACTTTGCAGCGATAAAGAGAACTAGTGCGCTGGCTTAAATAACCACACAGATTGAGGCAGTGATTTATTTTTAAATGAAAATATGTGAGATACATACTTCACATTTGAGCATGCACCACACATTTTGTTTACAGCTAATCAAGTCTATAGCAAATATCCAAATGAACTCTGTTCATATGTAGATCAGGTTGCAATCATGGACGGCTCCCCTACTACATTTCAGCGCTCACAACTTGTCAACGCAGCCGGTGTTTAGAGAGTGAACTGCACATCAGCACATCATGCCATCACTACAGGCGACAGGAAGCAGCTTGAAGTCTTGCCCCCACCCATACTGGGAGCAACAGAGCACTTCTATCTTTCATCTCCTCAGACTGCTTCTCCCTCCCATTTCTCAGCATATCCTGCCCATCAGACCACATTTATGGAAAGCAGGTGGTAGAGAGTGTGAGCTTCATCCATAAACAGAATCTCCAAAGGGTAATCTGTGCCTTTTATGACACGAGAACGCTGTCACTCTAAGGACACACTTCAACTGTGTCTGAAAAATTAAAACCTTCTCAAGAGATTTTGCATCAGTCTGTGCAGCATTTTCAGTTCACCATACCAATACGTTTTCTTGGCATATTGAAATGCTGTCGACAGGAAAATAAAAGGAGCTGGTGTTTTTCCTGATCAACTTCATTTCACCATAATCAAAAGAGACAACAGCTTAAAATCAAAGACGGAACAATTTGCAATTAAATGCAGTTGGTGCCCGGCATCTTGATAGAAAATTTTAGTCGTGCCAGCATCATCTCTAATTATGGATTCAGGCTGTAATGGATAGAACGGTGGATCCTTTGAATGTGCAGCAGTGAATGCGTATAAAAAGTGCATACAAAGGAGGTTTATCCTGAATTGGACTCCAACTGCTAAACCCAGACTCATCTAGGCAGAGTTGGGACTCCACAGACTTAGCCCAGCTGTCAGAGGCTTATCATGCAGCAGGGCTGAGAGGAGCCGCTCTGGCCCACTGCAGGGATTCAGGGGCCAAAACCACATTATCTAGAATGATTTAGCAAATCTGAACAAAAGCTCTGCTTCTGTGAAACAAGAGATGTACCAGCACCAACCTGAAGTACCGACTCTTTTCAAATGACAGGATATATTAAAAACAGTACACGCTAAAAAGAGACGAGATTTTAATTCATATCTTACTGACATGTAAAAGATCAATAATAGTGTTTTCTGACAAAGCAAATCTTTTTTTTCTACTGCTATATGTATTTTGTACATGTATCAATCAGGTTTTCTAGAACTGAAATATATGGGACTGTTCATGAATCAGACGTCAAAAACTTCAGCCAGGAAGCTTTCCCTGGAACAATCCTAGTCCTGCTAGACTAATGTCCTGAGGTAGTTATGACGACACATATTATCATCCACAGGACAAGCCTGGGCCTGGGGTTCCTATACTTTCGGGAATTTGCCTTTGCTTTGTTAACCTCAGTTTCATGTGCTACTTTTGGCAGCATGTTAAGAGAGAAGGAAAATAATCATCAAGAAGGGTTACCCTGTTTTTCTGTGTAAAGGGAATGTGAGGGCAGAGTCAACCCAAGTAAAAGACAGAAAAGTCTTCAATTGCTATATAATGTCAAATTCAAAATACAACTATCAAACCTGTCATGTTTTGACTTACTTGTCTTGCAGAATTAGCCAATCACCATTCATATCTATTAGATCACCATCAATGTTTGATCCCCTCTACCATAAGTGCAGCTTCTTCACCTGTTTGACTAGTTGCTGCAACACTTTACGGATGTACTTTCCCTAAACTAACCTCTGTTACTCGATAAGTTGCATTAAAAAAAATTACAAATATAGCTGCACTGGAAACTGGTGAGAAAAATTATAACGCATATCAAGCTTATCCTGCCATTCAGACCACAGCTAATCAGGTCTTTAGCAAACATCAAAATGAGTTGAGTCTTCTCCCATAAGGACCGGGAAAAGACACAAATCACTCCCCAATTAAAATGATTAGAGTAAATTCTCTGCCATTCAGTTCTACAAGGAAGCAACCGTTTCCCAGGAAAAGCTTTGTAATTAAATCCCAGATGTTTTATCACACATTTTTTTTTATCAATAACAAGAAAATGACTGTACCAAATATTTTATTGGCTACAGCACAGGTGGACTGTGAAGAAACCCTAACGCCTTAAGATCCCCTTTAAACTAAACAACTGGAGAAGCTATGTAATTTTCGGAAGTTTACAGCATATTTTTTGCATGGGATTCATTCCACATATGTACCAAGGGCAGAGTATGTTATACCCCCCCAAGTAAAGTATAGGGCGGACAGTTTTATTAATAACAGGATAGAAACATACAGAGAAAAAAACCCTGCAGAGTCATCACCTGAGTTGTGATGGGGATATTATAGTATACTCTAACCTTGCAACTGCATGTGAGTGCATGTTCTACTTTACTTTTGTTATACCCTAGCACGCTATGGGGAGTAAGATAATCCCTCCAAACCTGGAATTAAACAGGAGGGGAGACAAGGGAGAAAGAGTATGCACTCAGTGTCACAAGTGATTACACACCGAAAACATGCAAGATGTTGACAACACACATATCAGATGTTACTGCTGGCCAAAATGGTTCGGAGGATTTATTAGCTCAAAGTACTCATGATGACCTGAACTTATCTTGTTACATGAAGCAGAAATAACAAACAAACCTTACTTCTCAAGGTGCGCTCTGCAGAAGTGCACTGAAGAGGAAACAAATTCCTCTCTATTTCAGGTGCTTTTGTGAAAGAAAAAATGCTCCAGTCAGGAATTTGCTCTATTTAGTATTGTGCAGAGCCGTTCACTAGAAATCAGAATTATGGACTTGTGTAGTGCATGGTTCTTAAATTGAACAAATGTTTTAGGACAAATGGGGAAACACAAGGGAGACCTTTTGTTTCACCTTCAGGCATAGCATATATTTGAAAATTTTACTATGAATGATCTTTTTCAACCTCTTTGTACCTCAGTAAAAGAAGAAAGTAAGGTGGAAGTAAGTGCCTGGAATGAAAAACAAAGACCAGAGCAGTTGCATCTGTCATTAAGGACATCTGTAATGCTGACTGATTGGCTGGAGGCAGACAGGGATTCGGGTCTATAAACAACTACCTGGGAATGCCAGAGCTTGTGTGTGCTCAGGTAAGCTCACCTGAATGCACTTGAATCCCCAGGAGACAAGGGGAGGACCGGAGTCCACCAAACACAAAAATGAACTGATTTAGAATAACAAGAATATACCTAGCACAAACACAAAAAAATAAAAATACAATTCCAGATACCATTTCACACTTGTTCTAAACAAAACAGGTTTCTGGCCCACACCTCTTATTGTGACTTTGTTTTCAACGTGTCATGTTGCTCAAAAACAGTGAACTGACTCCCACAAATTAATATTTGAACTTTCAGTCCATGATTCTTCATTCAAGGCTTTGACAAGCTTAACAATTATTGAGACATAAAAGCAGCTCTGGGAGAGTAAGTCCTGTCATCTCCTTTTTGCAATAAGGACCTTATAGCATGTAGCAGCTTTAAAAGCACACAGTGTCAGTTTCTGAAATCAAAACTGGGTAAAGGAGAAAAAAACGACACAAATGGCCTTTATGATAAACTTCTAGATTATAAGAATAAATAAACAACACAAGTTTTGAGTAGATTTAATATAATTCAAATGTTGTGTCCCAGTAAGGTTAAAAGTAGTGAGCTTTAGTCATGCTCTAATTACTCATCAAAAATTGCAAGTATGAGTTTGGGATGCAAAATTCGTTGCTTTGTAGATATTTGCAATGAAAAGCCAATGTTGATGTCTTCAAGTACTTTTGGTAAAATGAGTCATAATATCTGTGCAAAACTAATTCTAAAGGGACTTAAAATCCTTTTTTTTTTAAATTATTACAAAGCATCGCAAGAGTCAATTTGTGGCTTGCCCTGGAATAAGAGCTGCTTAATAATCACTTCTATATTGGACTGACTGATAATACGACAAAGTTGTGGGGCATTCTAACCCCACAACAGTGAACTCATCAGTAAAAACAGACAATAAAGTCCCTACATTCCACTGAAATTATTTGCATAAAACAGATTTACAATAAAAACAATGACCACCAGAAATGGTGCCCAAGTCAGCAGCAAAGTCATACTGTACATGCCCTTAAAACTCTCATTTCATCACAGCTGTTGGCACAAAAAAATGGGATACCAGCAAACAGCTGGATCATGACAAGTAACTTTTTACCCAAAAAGCATTTCAAAGGACAATTGTCAAATATCTCCTAATGTACTTGAGGAGGAGAATGTTTTCCACTGCTTAACATGATACAGCACAGCTATGTGCCAGTGTATACAATTGAGCTCCTCCACAACATGGCTTTTCAAAGAGCTGCAGAGTCTGGGGATTCAGGGCAGCCACAAGCACAGCTTAAATCTCATTAAAAAAAATGTCCACTGTCTGCCTCACAAGCTGCGGTGCAGTATGTGACGAGTCCTCGTTGACGGGTCATCCAACTTTTTATCCATCTGGTAAGCCATTTAGGCACAGCTATAAAACACAATTCCCATGTCAAAGGATGACATTTTAGAGATGTGTGCAGTGTCTGACAGTAAGCACATAACTGTGATTGAGGATAGAATAAGACACATGTTATTTGGAATCCTCTTATAAAGTCTAAAAGTATTAAAAAAGATTGTAGTGAGAGCTAAGAAAGTAAATCTAATTGCCAGCTCTCAAAGACAAACCACCAGTGTGGGATACAAGTATGTCATCAAGAGAATGACAAAGAGCGAGAGAAACACAGAGATCCATGACAAATACCCCAAGTGAGGTGATAATAGATGGTCTGATGGAAACTCACTCAGCAACAAAAGAGTTCTGCATGCACTTAACACTGACACTTCTCAGGCAAAGAAGTGTAACTGAGGGCCAGCTTCATATCCACCTGTTGGCACCATTTTTAACTATAGTAACAGATTTGTCCTGTGAAATGACAAATGACAAAATTGGTACAGGGGCCACTGAGGTACTTGTGGGAAAAGAGGGCCCCTGTTAGAGTGGTTCTTTGTATTCACTCATAACAGCTGAAGGATACTAGAAAGGACACACTGTAAAGCACACTGTTTCCACTAATCGGCAACACCGACATGATTGCCTCAAACCTTTCATTGGGCTTGTGCTTGATTAAAAATCTATCTTGGAGGGAAGGTCTTCTCTAATTGCTCTACTAATTGGTTATTTGCTAAATCAATCATTTCTAGCTTAAAAAATAACGAGTGATTATGGGTTGGACCTATATGGCAGGCCTGTCCACAGAGTAATTTCCAGAACGACAAACATGAAATTTTAATAAGCAGAAAACTTTGATACTCAAATCTTTTTCTCTGAGCTACTCGTTGGATAGAAACCTACAGAGCACCTAAGAGACAAATGCTATCTACGGAATAAACACTACATCTTTCCCTCATTTACATGCCGACTTTCTTATGTATGCTGAAATACGATACAGTGTGAAATTACTCTTCTGGAAATCTCTCCCATCTTTGCACACACCTTTTGCATACTAACTCTGCTTAATTAGGAACATGGTGATATGTCTGCAAGCCTCTCACATTTGAGAAATCTGAAATTCTCAAAGTACAAGTTGAGACATTGTAATGAATTTCAATCCCTTAACCACATAAGTCAGTAAAACCAGGACTCATTTAAACCTTCACACTGATAACACAGTCACACTGATAACACTGTACAACTTCAAGAGTAGATGTTTGAATAAAAAAAAACTTACCATTATCCTCAATAGTGAAATAAAAGATGTCACTTGTGGCATTGTCAAACTCCCTCAGAACATAGCATATGCTCATATCATCAATCTCAGCTGAAAAAGAAAGCAACTGCGTAAATAACATCAATATCCTACCAAAAAAACATTTTCATTAATTATTTGGGTAAATCATGACAACCAGGAAAATAGTTCAAGTTGTTCTAGTCAGACTTTTGTCAGAGATCGCTCGTAAAGCCTGCTTTATGACGCAGACTAAGGCTGCATGTTGAAATACACACCCTGATAGTGTTTGGGGATTTTAGGAGACAAAACTGCTTGATAAAAAGGGCTATATACTCCTAAATGACATCAACAATGGATTCACTCTTAGGGCTAAATAACTCTGATGTCATTTGTCCTGATGGTGTGATTATCTGATTCTATGCATCCTTTTTGTCTTTCAATATTTTACGGCAAAAAATCTCCTGTCAGATGATCTGTGTATCAAAAAAAGAATCTGTGAATCAAAAAAAAAGAACTAAAAATGTCAAATTACAGGGAGGCAGTGTTTCTGTTTACGCTTGTGAGAACTGCTGAAACATTCAGAGTCTCTAAGGGAAAGCATTTCACAGTGGCTCAGTAAATAACAACGGGGGTACATGGACACTGACAGAACACTAATGGTGCTACACTGATATTTACCATTTATCAAAATGCCCCTCTGGTCTGTTTGAAATGTAACTTATGCACTAGCCTGTGTTGTTTACAAAGCAAAAGATTTGCTTTGAGCCAGACTAACTTGTCTCCCTTCCTTTGACATGTTTACATTTTCTTATTATCTATCATCGTGCCTGTAACTCTCCTGGCTTCGGTTTGACAATATTTCCCCAGAAATGTATAAATCAACAACAGTTATTTCCCAAAGTGACATACATTGGGCACGGTTTGACAAAAATGCACCCCTCTGGAGATCTGTTAAGCCTGAGGCACAGGTATACTTCTTCTATGGTGCTCTCTTAGGTGAAACCTCAACAAAACCTTCCGGTTGCATTTTTTTTAGGCATTAAATGGGGAGTGGATTTAGCATAATAGGTAAATATAAAGAGAGTTTAGAACTGGCATAAAATACTTCTGAGAATAAAAAACGCCTTCAGTGAGAGTATCCACAGGAGGATAAAAATGTTGCAGAATGTCACAAGATTGCAAAGCAGTTTAAAAACATTTCCCTTACCTTGTGTGAAGCTGGTGATAGTGGCATTTCCTCTGCCAAGGTTAATCAGATAACCGTGTTCTGGGGCTACAGTAATTCGAAAGGTTACAGAACCCTTAATGCTGTCTCTATCCTCTGCTTTCAGGGTCTTACTGGTGATCACAAACCCTAGGTGGCCTGTCTCCAGAACCCGCAGAGTTGGGGCACCTTTGTTCACTATGATCTGTGGTACCCCATTATCCACAGGGAGAACAGCAATCTTCATCACTTGGGGCTTTCGAGTCTCAAACACTGTGTCGGGGAAGACATAGAAGTCCGTGTGGGTTCCATCAGTGACCGTGAAGGAGAAACTGTCCTCTGGACTCTCTGTGCCATCGTGTTTGTAGCTGATCAAGTTCTCATTCAGGTCCTGCTTTGTGAAGGAGGTAACAGGTCGGGTGTAATTAAAGAGCAGGCGCCCATGAACTGGGATTTGAGTAACTGTGAATTTTAAAAGTCGGTCAACAGTGTCTCTGTCTTCAACTGTAAGCTCAAAAGGTGTGATGAGTTTATTTTCTCCCTCAGTCACCACCAGGCTGTGAATTGTCACTACAGGCTTTTTATTGTCCACGTCAGTGATGGAGATGCGGAAAGTGCGGAACACAGGATTGTAGCCATCAGTCACTTCAAATTCAAAGCTATCCATTTTCGCCTCATCATCAGCAGTGTGGATGTAAAATATTTTGTTACCAGCGAGCTGGAGCTGTGTAAAGGATGAGATGGGTATCCCAGGTATGTCTGTGCATTCCAGGTGTCCTCTCATTGGAGCGCGGGTGATCGTGAACACCAAGTGTTCATCTGGGCTGTTAAGGTCAGTAGTCCTGAGAAGGTCAGTTGTCAAAGTCACTCTTCCACCCTCTTTAAGGGAAACCCCTTTACTGACCACATCAGGAAAAACCATGTCAATGCCACCAATTGTAACATAGAAGTATCTGTCAATTAAAGGGTTGATGCCATCTGTCACATCAAATTTAATGAGGTCTCGGATTCCCTCTTGCCCGTTATGGATATAGACAATCAAACCCTGATCAACTTCACTCTGTGTAAAATTCATCCCAACTGTGATATTTTGTAATGTCCCAGATGGAGTTGTTCTCTGCAAATACCCCTGATCAGGTCCATATTTAATGATGTAAGTCAGCGTGCTATCCTCAGAGTCCAGATCAGTAGCTTTTAAAACATTACTGTTCATGATTTTAACGTCACCTATCTCAATTTCAAGGCCATCGTTGATAGCCATTCTCGGGGTTTCATCATCCACAGGGATAATCATAACTACTACGGTTTTCTCTACACTGAACTTTCCATCTGTGAGAAGAATGTCAAAGCTGTCCTCTGTGGTTTCAGAGTCATCATGCTCATACACAATAGTGGAGGCCTCCCTGATCTGATCCAAGGTGAAGTTAGACACAGGGAAAGTGCCAGTAGTGAGCTGATTGAGAATAAATCCATGCCTGGGGGCTTTGGTGATGAAGAATGTGAGCTGATCAGAAGGGAGATCTGCATCGGCCCCATTCAAAATGGGAGTGTCAATGACGATGTTCATGCCCTCCATAACGACAAACTCTCTCATGTAAATCTCGGGCTTTTCATCATTAGAGGGGATTATGGAGATGGGGAAAAAGTGCCTTTCAGAGAAATTGATGCCATCAGAGCATCTGAGGGTAAACCTGTCCTCCACTGGCTCGACTCCTTTGTGAATGCTTTGAACATAGTAAATGTGATTCTGTCTGATGTCCTTGATGGTGAAAGCACTAATAGCAGTTCCAGACCTCGATTTTTCTGAACCAGGGGCAGGTGAGATATTTTCCACATACCCTGAAGTTGGCTGTACAATAATTGTACAAAGAAGGTCATCAGTGGGTGTGTCAAAATCATTGGCACTTATATGAAGAATCTGAATGACATTTTTCTCCCCCTCAGTAACAGTGAACTGTGGCCCCACAAAGACCTCTGGAGCCTGGCTGTCCAGGGGAAGAATGGTTACATGCACTCTCACACCTGTGATTTTATTTCCTCCAACAGTCCACTCATCAGACATATCCGTCAGAGTGAGATTAAAATAGTCCTCCTTTGTGTTAAAGCCAATCTCCCCACTGGTATGAGCATAGACCACGAAGCCATTAATGATATCTGCTTGAGTGAATGTGCCAGATGGAACCCCTTTCACCAGGATTTCACCAAATGATGGCTTGTCTTCAACAATGAATGTCAAACGGAGGTCATCAGTATCTTCATCTCTTCCCTGAATGACATTACTTGTGATTTCTGTAGCTCCATTTTCCAGTACGTCAATGTAGGATCCTATTGTACCAGCTGGAAGACTGATAGTTGGTGTCTCATCGTCAATTGGCTTCACGGTAATCTTTATAGTTATCGGGACAATGTGCACCCCATCACTGACATCTATTTGTATAGAATCCGATGTTGATTCATCTCCATTATGGATGTATGATATCAACCCATTTTCAATATCCTCCAGGCTGAAAATATATCCTTTGGTCATGTCAGTGAATGTAAATTGGATCTGACCATGTAGTGGAGGCTGGATAACAGTGAAGGTTATCTTGTTGCTGTCTGTGTCTGTGTCTGAGGTGTCTAACTCAGCTCTAGTGAGGATATGTCTTCCACGTTCAAGCACAGTAAACCCAGAGTTTGTTATTTGAGGGGGCTTGTTGTCCACAGGCTTTAAATGTATTGTGAAAAATCCCTCTACACTATTTCCAGACACATCCTCCACAGTGTACCTAAACTGTAAAACACGCGTAGTAATTCCAAGTTCCAGATCAGGTGGTTTGTAAGCTATTTTATGGTGGTTAATTTGGGCCTGAGTGAAGGTTGTGACTTCAGCGTTTGGATTTTCGGTCAATACCAGGGCTCCTAATATAACAGGACTATTCTCATCTGTGTCTGTTGGTGGTTGGATGATTGTATATTTGAGATCCCGATCCTCTGAGTCTAGGTCAGTGTAACGGAGGAATTTCTTACGAAAGTAAGTAAGGTGATACTCATGTACAGTCATTTGTAAGGTTGTGCCGAGGTACAGTTCAGGCGGGAGGTCATCAATAGGCAGAATTTTGATGATGAATGAGCTCTCAACTGACTGATTTGGGGGGTCATTGTCATCTTGTACTCTAAAAAAAAACTGATCCATGACTGTGCTGGTGCTGTGGGGCCCTTTATGCATGTAGAATAGTTTCCCATCAGTAATATCCTGCTGCAACCATTCAGTCACGACTTTCTCATACATTTCATCCTTTGTATTAAACTTCCAGGTTGATGGGTCCTCCGGTGCCTCAGACTGACGTAACGTCACCTGCCCCACAGTAGAAAAGGGAGGCTCAATAGTGAATTTTATGGTAGAATCTTCTGAGTCGATATCAGCTGCACTGAGCATAAGTGAGGAAATTTGTATAATTTGGTTTTTGAATAAAACCAAACCCGTGTTAGCATTGATGATGGGAGGCTCATCATCTGTTGGCACAACAGTGATGGGAAACAGAAACTCCACCTCATTTGTGCCATCTGTCATTTTGAAAATAATGTTATCACTGTATGTGTCACTACCATCATGTTGATAAATGACTACTCCAGCATCGAGGTCAGCAGGGGTGAAAAATTTCCTCCTTGAGCCCAAAACAGTTAACTCTCCATGCCTGAGCCCATCAATAACAGTAATACTGACTTTGTCTAAATTGTCCTCATCACTGATTTCCAGATTCTGTGAACTAGACAAAGGCCTGGACTGTCCTTCATATAGTAACTGTCCAGTATTCCTTGTGACCACAGGGGCTAAGGTGTTCATCGGCTTAACAACAATCATGAAAGCGAAAGGGTCTGACACAGCCCCCTCTGTGTCCACAACCTCAAACTCAATCTGGAAAATCCGCTCAGTGTCTGAATCCACAGCGGGAGGTTTATATGCAATTTTTAATTCTTTGAGGTCTCCTTGGTAAAATGAGGTTATTGGTAAATTCCTGTCATCTGTGCTGACTATGTACCCCTCCTCAAAGGACAGCGGGGACGTGATGTTGAAAATTAATTCATCAGGATTAGACTCCACATCCTCTGCAGCCAACATATCCATGGTTATTGCCGTCATAACAAACTGGTCTACTTCCATCATCATCATTGCAACAAAGCTGGGTTTAGGGGGCGTATTGTCCTCTCCATCTTTTATTCTCACTAAAATCTGGAAGAATTCCTGCTTGAGCAAATTCCCTTCTTTATCGTGCAACTCCACGAGCATGGGGATGTAATCTCTGTTGGGAGACTTCAAAGAAAACATATGCTGATAACGGGTGTTCATTTGGATGAATTCATCACAGTCCACCATTGTTCCGAGGCTGTCCTCATCCACAAGTTTCCCATACCTGGGAAACACGCTGCCACTGGAGAGTGACGCTATCTTGCATTGTTGTGCACTTTTATCATAGGTAAATTCTAAAATTCTTCCATCAATGGGATTACTTGTACCGAGCAGTTTCTCAACAGTAAGTGGCATATTTTTTGTTAACACTTCCAGTTGTGTGAAAACTACCTCCACCTCCATCATGAACGGTATTATTATTGTATCCGTTTGGGTGTCATACCTGAGCTGTAACCTCACTCTGTCCCTTGGAGGACTCCTGGAGCCAAAGTGAGAATACTTCACGTCGTTGGGACCAAATTCACACGGAAACTTTTTCGGAGACAGTTGTCCAGGCCTTTGAGATAAGGGATCATTATCCAAAACTGTTAAGCTGCATCTGTCACCGGGCTGAACTTGGATAACCAAATCGTTAATGGGATCAATAAAAACTGATCTCCCGAAAGGCACGCGGATCCCATTATTGGCAACCAATATCGTGTCTTCTGAAAGCTCAGACCTCAAGGCGTACGATAATCCATAGCTGTCAAAGACCTGTGTAATTGCATCACCTGTCAGAATCACCGCAAGCAGAATCAAGGCAGCGCCGGTCCCGTGCAGATGCGGGGAAATGATCCAAGCCATTTGGAGAGCGGAACCGCAGCGGGGACTCGCTGAACTTTGTACATACACTCTTGTAAACTACGTACCTCGGTTAGAGTTGCAGGAGTAAAAAATCGGAGTTGGTTGATACGCAACTAAGAGCACGAAGGTGCACCATTCTCACACAGCAGTTGTGCACTGTTCAGCTTAACTTCATACTCCTGCTTTGCTGGAGTAAGGCGAGTCACGCCCTCCTCCCAGCTAATTGGTCCGTTTCAGTTTCGATGGAACGCATTTGTCAGATTTTAAATGGACGTGGCTTGTGTCATTCTGGGCAAATACATTTAAGTCGGGTGGGATATGATCTTGTGCCAAAGAAAAAGAAACGAGCGAGTGATATTTGGGTGAGATGCTGCTGTCTTTTCGGCTACAGCCTGTAGTGTGGCTTGCTGTTGAGATCGTCTGGGAATGATTTGATTTCAGAACCCCTTAAGCAGATCAAAATGCGTTCAGTCATTTTTCTTAAATTACTCAAGACTGCTCCTTCAACAGTCATAAGAACAAAGAAAAAACACTAGAAGTAGAGCTGTATAAACACAAAATAAATCTTCTAATATAACTCTGACTGGAGAAGATCTCTGTCTCCCTCTCCTGGTTTGAATTGCTGGTAGAATAATACAAAACTAATGTACAGCTAACACACCCAGATTTTTCACCTTTTTTCACCCTAAATCTGTCAACACAAAAATCAAGTCTATGATGTCATTTGTCACAGGTCTAGAAGTGAACTACTTATTATTTTTTATTCGAGACACGGTAGACATTTGAGTTTATTAAGTGAGGAGCACAAAATGTGTTCTCGTTGTCTTTAGATAGAGCTTGAGCATGTGTCAAAAATACTTCATCGCATGTCAACATATTTACAATCCACTCCTGAACAGATCAAAGTTCTACTTTTTGGAATCGTGTAGTGGCATTGTCCTATTTTCTTCTGTCCTCCAGGTGTCAGACACTTTTCCAAGCAGAGCATTCCCCTCTGACTCCTAACAAGCACAGTCATGATTCAGCCTCTTTCTGCACCACTTTCTGTAAGGGCAGAACCAGTGTTGATTAAGAAAACACCCACACAGATACTTGGCAACGCAGCAGGGCATGTCAAAATTACTGAATTACAGTATGTTAGCAGTAAATTTGATCAGGACCCAAAGCACACTGCTGCAAACCCAGATAAGATGCGAAATCCCAATTGCCTGATGTTGTTTGCACTGTTATTACATTCAATTAACATGTCAGCAAAACGAGAAAAAAAAATTCTGTAACTCAAATATGGTATTCTTTGTAGTGCAGGTTTATTTTCTCTGAATGTTTGATCAGTCTCACTGTCTTGATATATATATATTTGTGGAGCACCCCTGAAGACTTACATCGCCTGAAAGAATTTAACCTCAGCTGTGCTCACTTTCCTTTGATCCCCTTTCGATGATTTTCATTCCATCCACAAGTATGTGGGTGCAGCAATTGTGTCTTCACCTTCTTATAGTTATGCATTAATGACAGACAAACCATCTCACAGCTGGCATGTGTTGAAATCAGTACACAGTAGCTGCCATGACAAACACTGTACTTGAGTTTGCACTGGACGCTGTTGACAGGGTCCAATTATAAATATAGCCAAGCAAACTGCAAGGCAAAGCCCCTGGGCCTTGACAGCTTCTAGTTACAAGAGAAAATGAAAAAGAAGATGAATAGAATTTTCTGACAGCAGCGATAGCATAGAGGGAATTGGATCATACCCAAACCTTCAAGCTTATTTTGGAAGCAAGGGAGAGTTTGATGATATTCTGTCATAACATATTTATGTCAAATTTATCGTAAATGACCAATCCTTCCTTGTAGATAGAAGTGTCAGTCTAATGCACTGAAGATTGTAATCGCACACCTGATGTTCAGAAGATTTATTGCTGGGTAGCTACACAACCTGCAGGTGGGACTGAGGATGAAATATGGACGTTCAGTTCACCTTCTTACCTTTGTCAGAACAACATTCATTTAAGTTGCTCATCAAGCTTTTGTTTGTGGCTTTTGGTTCTCAAAAACTGGTGTGTTTTGATTTGTGATGACTGTTATGAGAGCTCACAATACGTTTTACCAGCCGTACAAAGAAATAGTCTGCTTAGACGTAAGGAATATAAAGATTCTTTGGTAATCCATAAATATCAGTTTTGCTTGTTGTTTCCATGGGTGCTAAGTGTCTCTTTCCCCACAGCTGAATGCCCCATCACCACTACACACAAGAACAGACCAAACACCGAAGGACTTGCATTCTCTCCTGTCAGTGGCACCACTGTTATTATAAACCTGTTAACAGAGATGTGCATCATATAAGGCAACTTGAGCTCGAAGAGGTGACATCAAGCTGACCTGATGCTTATAATGAGGAGCTGCAGAACTGACCATCTGTGCGTACAGTCTGAGCTCAAATCTGCAGCCAAACTAACTCGGCACTGTCCTATTTTGTGTCCGTACGGTGGTTTTATTAATAATCATTTTTGTGCCTCTGCAAACATGACACATTTCACAAAGAGATGTTGTTTTTCAGGCACTATGACAATGTGGTTGGAAAAAAAGTCAGACTTGTTGAAAATGTTAAATTAGATATAATGTTTGGATAAATTATGACTCAAGACAGAAAGTCAAATCAGTGCAAATTGATAGTTCAAGGGTGCACTGTATCTTGTCTTTAACAATATTGTCTTAGCTTTCTTTATTTGTTCACTGTCTCATGGGGCATATTTGTCTCAGTGATCCTAAAGTGTCTCCACTCTAACAATTGCTTGGACTTATCAGGACTATTTTTGCGACTGGTTATTCCCAAGAGACAATACAACCCTAGGCTCACTGATCTCATTAAGGTTATTTTTGCTCATTTCATATCTGTCACACGTAGTTCTTCTGAGCTGAGGTGCTGTTCTAAAATGATTGAATAAACTTCTCTGACATCCTTTGATATAAAGGTAAATTGCGTGACTCAGAGCCACAACACCCAGCAGACTGGTAGCCAAATCCATCTTCTCCAGCTTATTTTACTCTTGGGATACTACATAACAAAAAAGCAGCTAAATCAGTCAAGTTAAATTATATTCTTTATTTGCACTCTTAAATTCCCCAAGCATATGTGGACCTATATATCAAGAGAATGACATATGGCCAGCAAAATCATACAGCTTACAAAACAAGGTGTATCAACAGAGGTCTTTTTAACATTTAGGTCTGTTGCATGGTATTTGTTTGTGTTAAATCACTAAAACTTAAATGCCTGTCTTACTAAGCAGCAGTGTTTAAATATGTCATTATGAGGTGATGTTTATTAATAAAATGGATTTTAATCAATAGAAGCTGTTTTTACAACATATTAAAAGAACAAACATGAAAGTATTCAGTATTAGACTTGACTCAAAAAAGGTAAAGCCTTTTTGATCTCAGTAAATCAAAAATCAAACATTTACTGTTAAACTTCAAACATCAAGATATTTCTACATGTGAGAGCATCATGGCAATCCAGAAAGGACATTATAAAAAGGTTTTTGTGTTTTGGTTTCTTGGTTTTCTCATGTTCTAGTTCTCCTATCCATCATCAGTTTACTTCGTGCTCTTTTTTTTCCTTGCGTCCCATTTTAATTTGAAGAGTTGGTCCCAAGTAAATTCTGGTCCATTAATTTCCTGTATCACACACATGGTTTTCTGTTAATGATTGCCTCAGAATATGTTCTCCAGATTTTTCTCTTTTCAGTGTGAGATCATCATCATCATAGCTTTCCCTTATCGGTCAGTCAGTCCTGTGTTTTCTCTTGAGTTATCAGTTTAGCACTTTGTTATTCCTGACTAGGCGGCACCTTTCGTTTATCTATTCTAATGTCATCATTTTTTTCCCCTGCCTGCGTTTGAGTCCTTTCCCTTCTTTTGCTCCTGCCATGAACAGTGACAAAAATATTGGATCTCTCGGACGCCCTTAGCAGTGAAATGCAGGCCAATATGAAAAACCCAAAAAGGTAAAACTCTGTACAAAGAATTAGTCAGAGACACAGATCCAGAGAGTAGGGACTAAATGTTGGTAAACAATAGATAATACACAATCTGGCATGGAATTAGCCAAATATGGCTGATTTATGGATCAATGGAAAATGGAAGCAGGTGTAAAGGCAACTGTTGAGAAAGTCTGACAGCATATGGCCGGAGGGAAATAGAAGGTTCGGAAAGTTTCAGAGAACTCGGTGAAAAAGTAGCTGAGGGCAAGAAGAGACCATCCTGCCTATTATTGGATGTATGTATGTACGTACGTGTGTCATGCTGTTTTCAGCATAAGACTTACACAGACTGAGCTGCACATGGGGGCCATTTCATAAGTATTTGTTCTTTCTCTGGTCCTAAATTGACCATCATATCTCTTTTTAATATATTTTGATAAATCTTATGGTATCTGATGAGATAATAATGTAACAAGCAGCGCATTGACTATGAATGGTTGTGTTGTAATTGACATCCTACAGTTGTTATGCAGAATGATAAGTTTAAGTGTTTTTTAGATAAAGGAAAAAAATAATATGTATGTATTTTTTTCATAAACTACCCTCTCGTTTTTGTTTTTTTCCCAAAAGTTTAAAGATATCTATAACATAAACAGTTCAAACAAAAATACCTTTCTCTGTCTCAGCATTTATTCATTCACTACATGCTCTTGTTGCATTCCTTGATAGACATAACGTTTCTGGGAGATTTTGATAAAGTGTCATGTGTAATGCTCTGTCTGAAACTGTGTGCAGTACAACAGTGCAAATGCAACTGCAGGGGCATCAGAGCTCTGTCAAAACCGCTTTCATTGTAGCCTAATAAATATGACTGGTACAGTGCCAGTTGAGAGCACAAGCAAAGGCTAAAAAGCAACCATTTAACTATTCACCCATAACAGAAAAGTACATTTTTGACAGCAGACTTTTAAATGTTTTTAAACTCATAATCATGTCTTTCCTGTGGAGATGTGGTCACCTACAGGTCAAAGGTTACATCATTTAATTGGATTGCTGCCGGATACCCCACAGGCCTTCCTACTCCTGATGAGTTTTCAAACTAAGAGGCACTTAACACGTATGCCCACCCTGTGGACTGAACTCATTTGTCTGCTTAACAAGAAAGAGAAAGAGTATTCACCTGGTGGGAATCACGGTGTGACATCTGCACATTTTAATGTCATCAGCAGAAACTAAAAAAAAAAAATGGATTTCCATGTAATTGTTGAAAGAAAGGTACAAATCATGTCATGTGACCTTGTGCACTCAGAGGAGATGTCCTGGAAAATTAATCACGTATAAAAATGATCTGAATCCCAAATTAACATACAACCTTTTTGTAAAGTAGAACTCGTTTCCTTACTTTATTTGATTTTTTACCATTAGCAGCAATGCTGGGTGTCAAATTGCAGAGTTGCGTTTGTTCCTTCTCTTCCTGGCATGAAGTTAGGGACTAACAATAAGACTAATAACAAGTCAACAATAGCAAATGAACCAGGGTGTGTTAACTGCTCATGAAACAACAGCAAACAACTGCACAAGTGAGATTAATAAGGATTTCAGTCGGACTTCACTCAAGTTTTGTCATTGCTGTTATTATCAAAATTGATTTATTGTTATCATTATTGTATGAATATAGCTCATTACATTTTTTATATTTTATCCTAACATCCTGACATTTACTGTCACAGAGAGCCAGCACATATGTGGATGCCTGTTGTTCCAAAATTCTGAGGGAATGTCTCAAATATTTCTGAGCCCCCCCTGCTAAGCTGTAATTGACTTAATCTTTCCATTAGCCCCTAGTTGTCAAAGCCAGTTGTCATCTGTTAAGTTAACTGTTGTAACAAGGTGCTTTCCATGCTTCCCGCTATGTGAGTTTAGCTATGAGACTTCAGCGTGATTTTTAACCCGCTGACTGCCAGCAACACATACCCACACACACACACACACACACACACACACACACACACACACACACACACACACAGCCCTGCTGACAGCTCTAATAAGTGATAGCACAAAAAAACTGACAAACTCTTCATTTTTCTCAAGTGGCCAAGTCATGTTGATCTTATTGAGCTGATATAAACAAAATAGCAATAGCCAAAATACCTCATCACCTCTTCATGTAGAAAAATCTAGTTTCTTTAATAAAAGTGGGACTATTCAAACACATGCATTTAGTGAAAATCTTTACAGTTATGTGAATGTGAATGCAGCACATTTACCAGGCACTAAAGCTCCAGTGCCAGGAGACCGCATCATCACATCACATCTATCATGATGAAAACTAGTTTAATTCAATTCAATTCAATTCAATTCAAATTCAATTCAAAAATACTTTATTTATCCCAGAGGGAAATTAAATGTTGATGTAATTCCATAAAATCAAGGAGTTATTATAGATGCTGATGGCTGTGGGCAGGAAAGATTTCCTGTAGCGGTCCGTTTTGCATCCAAACTGAAGAAGCCTTTGACTGAAGAGACTCTGTTTTCCGATAACAGTCTCATGGAGAGGATGTTCAGGGTTGTCCATAATTCTCTTGATTTTATGCAAAATCCTTCTTTGCATTATTGTCTCCAGAGCTTCCACAGTCGTCCCCAGAACAGAACCAGCCTTCCTTATCAGGTTGTTGAGTCTTTTTAGGGTCCCTAGTTCTGATGCTGCTGCCCCAACAGATGACGCCAGAGGAAATGATGCTCTCAACAACAGACTTGTAGAATATCTGCAACATCTTGTTGCAAACCTTGAAGGACCTTAGCTTCCTCAAGAAGTACAGTCTGCTCTGTCCTTTCTTGTAGATGGCGTCACTGTTGTGTCTCCAGTCCAGTCTGTTGTCCAGATGAACACCAAGGTATTTATATTCCTCAACCACCTCCACTTCTTCTCCCATGATGGAAACAGGGTTCAATCTGACCCTGTTTCTCCTGAAATCTACAATCATCTCCTTTGTTTTGTTAACATTCAAGATGAGATGATTGTTTCCACACCATGCCACAAAGCGGTCCACCAGCTCTCTGTACTCAGCTTCTTGTCCATCTCTGATACACCCGACAACTGCAGAGTCATCTGAATATTTCTGTAGATGACAGGAGTCTGACTTGTACTGGAAGTCTGAAGTGTACAGAGTGAAAATGAATGGTGAGAGTACAGTCCCCTGTGGTGCTCCTGTGCTGCTGATCACCTGGTTAGACACACAATTCTTCAGTCTGACAAACTGTGGTCTGTTTGTCAGGTAGTCATTAATCCAGGTGATTGTTGAGGCCTCCACCTGATATGTGCTGGTTTGCTTACACAGGTGGGTCAACAGGAGTCTCTCCAGGACCTTCATGATGTGGGATGTCAGGGCAACAGGTCTGTAGTCATTGATGTCTGAAGGATGAGTTTTCTTTGGTACCGGAACCAGACAGGATGTCTTCCACAACAGTGGTACCTTCTCTTGGGTCAAGCTAAGGTTGAAAAGGTGTTGTAGAATCCCACAGAGTTGCTCTGCACAGGCCTTCAGGACTCGGGGGCAGACACCATCTGGACCTGCAGCCTTGTTCCGGTTCAGTCTCTCCAACTGCCTCTTCACCTGACTTCTAGAAACAGAAAAGTGGGAGGGGGAGGCAAAGGGGACAGCAGCATCTCCTGATTGGGTTGAAGACAAACTAGTGGAAGCAGAAGAATCCATGACTGAGGTGGAGGTGGAGATGTTACAGGAAAGCTGTGGTTCAGAGGAGGGTGGGATGTCTCTTTGGCTGGGAACAGGAGGGGAGGATGGTGAGCTTGTTCCTGAACTGAACCTGTTGAAGAATGTGTTCAGGTCATTTGCTCTGTCCAGACTTCCATCCATCCGATCCTCTGCTTGAGGCCTGTGATCTTCTTCATTCCTGACCACACATCTCTGATATTGTTCCTCTACAGTTTACTCTCAAGCTTCTTTCTATACACCTCCTTGCTCTCTCTGATCTTGACTTTGAGCTGCTTCTGTATACTCCTCAGTAACTCCCTGTCTCGCTCCCTAAAGGCTCTTTTTTTCTTGTTCAATAGTTCCTTTAGCTCACTGGTGATCCAGGGTTTGTTATTAGGGAAGCATCTCACTGTTCTGGTGGGGATGGTGTTGTCCACACAGAAGTTTATATAGTCAGTCACACACTCAGTCATGGCATTAATGTCCTCTCCATGTGGCTTACAAAGAGAAATCCAATCAGTTGCATCAAAACAACCCTGTAAGGCTTCTTCAGCTTCCTGTGACCACTTTCTAACAGTCCTTTTTGTGACAGGTAGTCTCTGGACAAGGGGTTTATACGCTGAACAGAGAAAACAAGGTTGTGATCTGATTTACCCAGGGGTAAATCAGATCACAACCTTGTTTAATGTAGTTAAACAAGGTTAATGGTAGTGTTTGTGTCCATTTTGCATCAGAAGCTTATCACAGAAAAAGCTAATAGGTGCTATGAGACTAAAAACAAAACAAAAAAAGATATTAAAAAATGCGACAAAAACAATAATACTGAGAAAGAATCATGAATTTGTCTTTTCATGTGACTAGTTAAAATGCAGCAAATGGAAAATAAATTATTATACAACTCATAACACAATAATCTAAACACATTGCCAATGTCTGAAATGGTCACTATAGGAAAACTCCATAATCATATCATTTCTAAATGACTTGTAATAAAAAGTTAATTTCTTCTCGTCAGTCAGATCTGGCACAAAGGAAATGGAAATAGTGCAACCATAAAATGTGGGTTAACTCGTCAGTCAGGCTTTGCATTCAGTGGATGTGTTCTTCACCACTTTAACACTCTTAACACTGGCAGGCCTAATTAGTTCCACTTCTTATCTCATAGCTTTGAACTTCTGCTGCTGGCTTGACCATTGCATCAATTCCTATTTTTAGAAAAAGGGTTGAAACCTGACTGATACACACTACATCTAATTGACAGAGAGCTGGACTGCAATCCCAAATGAGTTCTACAGCCACAAGCACAGCAAAGGTCAATAAATTCCTGTGAAGTCAAAGCAAGGATGTGTAATGCTCATTTCTAATTTTTTAAAGGGCACTGATTTATCGATTTGACATACAGTGACACTGCATTTTTATCCTATATGTTACACTTCTTTGCACATTGCATATTTGTCATTAGCTTATACAAACTGAATATCAACTATTTTGAAGCAAAGATTAGATTTAGAAGATTATCAGTAGACTGTTAGAAATTAGGAATAGACTCATTTCAAGGGTTATATCCTTTGTTTTTGTAATGTAGAACTTAAAATCTCAAAATTAGATCTTTAAAAATATTTGTTGTCTTAGTAGTGTAAGTTTGGCACAGAGAACTTGCACATCTTGAGTATATTCGAGATTTTATTATTCATTATGAGCACATCAAAGTCACAAATCTCAAGCGCTGGTACAAGAAAGTGAGTCATTTACTGCTTAAGATAAACAAGTTAGAAAAAACAGCAATCGACATGCTAGTAACTGGGTCAGATAAATCTTTGGCAATTGTAAACATCATTAACAAACATTTGTACCAGATTTTCTTACATCCACCAAACATAAGGTAGGAGCATCTTGATAAGTTTCATTGTCATTTTCTAATTGGAAAATCTTCAAAGATTTGTATTTATCAATTGACTTTTTCTAACAGAGGGAGTTGTGATGGATTTTTATAATGTCCCAGCTGTGGATAAAACCATTAAGCAGGCAAGGCAGATAATAAGAAATGCTATTAGTTGTCTCATTGCCTTAAAGTATTTGCATGAGGTGAGTCTCAGCAGAATTCATCAAAGAAGAAGATCTCTTTGTGTGTTGCATGGTTGTGTGGTGGTTAGCACTGGCACCTCACAGCAAGTGGTCCCAGCTGAGGCCTCTCTGTGTAGAGTTTGCATGTTCTCCCCGTGTATGTGTGGGTTCTCTCCAGGTACTCTGGCTTCCTCCCACTGTCCAAAAACATGCATGTTAGGTCAACTGTCTCAAAATTATCCCTAGAAGTGAGTGAGTGTGAGAATGTGTGGTTGTTTGTCTCTTTGTGGCCCTGTGATGGACTGGCGACCTGTCCAGGGAGTACCCTGCCTCTTACTGATTTGGATTAGTTGGGTATAGAAAATGGATGGATGGAAATCTCTTTGTGCCATCTAGTGGCAAATTAATTTAGTGCTTAACTGAGTCAGTTAATGAACTGTTGCTATTAAACACTATAATGACCAGATATAATCACCAATATTGAACACCTATGAATGATTAAATACATGTCTAAAAAGAAAAGAAAGAAAAGCTTAAAACCACTGGAGACAGTGTTCAGAGCGATCAATATTATGGGAGGTAATTGACACAACCATGTCAACTATATCAAGTTGATACCATCAACTTTATGCGCACCTCTTAAAACTGATTCATGACTGCAAGAGTGTAGAAGTGGGGTGATTTATGTATTCTGAATGTCTATTTACAAATTCCTATTTGGAGCAAAAATGACGTATAATCTATGTGCTTCAGTTCAGTTCTTATCAATGGCTGTCTTCACTGTCACATCTGCAACAATTCTTCTTAAATCAACTAAATGGATTGATTGAGCTGTGTTTTAAAATGATTTTGCTGTGCATTTTTGACTAATTTGAGCCTTTTTGAGCCATCTGTATACTGTATGAGAGAATCTGTTCAATTCTAAAGGAGGATGCTTTTTCATATACTATCCTCACTCACACAGTATCTGCTAATATCATACAAAACACACACAGACACATATATTTCTAACTCAATTGCAGTGACAACAAAGAAAAGCAGGACATTCTGAATGTGGACTTATGATTAATACTATATGATGTACTTGATGAAACCCACTGTCTCACAACAGTTAGAGTACAATGCCAACTACTGAAGAAAGTGAGCTATTATTAGAAGGATTCAAATATTTATTTGCTGTAAACACAAATGCCTACAACATATGTTTATCTTGTCACACAAGGTTTGTGATCAAAGCAAAATATATTAAAAAAATGATAGATTTTTACATTGTCTTATCATGTACAGTTTATACATTAGGCTGATTATGCCCACAACCATACATTGGCTATATATAACGTTTTGAAACATTAATTTTACTTTTATGCTGGTGACTGGTGTTAAACATCTTACATGACATCTTTGTTCACTCCTCTCATCCAAATATAACCAAGAATTCAACTCATCTACACAATTTGGGTTTTTCAGTGGATACAGGCAGAGACAGTCAAAGGTTAGAGAAGTATAAGAGCAATGGTGAAATGTAGCATCTCCTATGTTTCCATGAAGTAACAGAAGCTGAATTATTTTTAATCATGGTTGGTTCAAACACCAAATCTTGGATACATAAAGCATATTAACCATGACAGCTAATTTGGTATTGTTTTTCCCCGACAAATTTTTCATGTGAATATGAATCTCAGTGTGTGTGTGTGTGTGTGAATGTGAGTTCAACAGTTTAATTAATTTGTGTAAACCGCAACCTTTTCAATTTGCATATTCACATTCACACCATTTGATTTTAGATGCAAACAGTGGTTAGCACCATAATAAGCGTGTATGGATATAGATAAGTGTGGATAAAGGAAGAGACAAAAGCTCCAAATATATTGAGACCTACCGGTTCTTTGAAGATGAATTGTATGAGGTGTCTTTTGTCATTATAATTATAACAGCAAAACGTGGTTGGCATGCCCCAAAACTGCCTGTTCACAGAACTGAAATATTATCACAAATGTTGATGGTTGTCGGCAAAACATTTAAACTGTCATCGTAAATTACTTTAACTTTGGTGTATAAGTCTCTCTGGAGAGCACTAACAAGTTACCTGACCTGAATATTTATTTCTCTTATAATATCCTATGTTTTAGAATTCAATGGGCTGCTTAGCCTTTTTTGTGACTCAGTCCAAACACTGTTGTACCCTCATATTTGCAAACGGCATTAAACATAACTGCAATACATATCTGAGAAAAAAAGAATTCTACAGAGGTTGCAAATCCTACTCAGGTCACAGACTGTCATATTTGTCTTCAAAGCCATAATAATAAAATTAATTTTAACTCTTAGAAAAGTTTGCTGCCTTGATCTGTTAGTTTTAGACTGTTAATGTGACATCTTAGTTCAGACTCAACCCTGTTTAAACATCATAGTACAAAGGCAGGAGTACAACCCTTACTCAGCAAGGAAATTAAACGGTAAACATGTGGTGTAGGGAGCAATCCTTGAATCCACAAAGTTGGAGCTTTTGTTTATATTACACTGGAGCACAGAGATTTGTAATTGGATGATATCTTTAAAAAAAAGAAAAGAAAAAAGAGAATGAAAACAGTACAGAAGCAATTTCAGGTCGTGGTGAGTATTGTTACAGTACAAGAAGTTTTTACACTAAGTTTGGTAACTTAGACTCGTTATTATTATTATTATATCATTTATAATATCTATATGAAAAACAAAATGCCACAGCACAAAGATGAGACTCACAAATGCTGCACAGAGAATAATTAGAGTTTAGGCATCGTAGACCTCCCTTGAAACTCCTCAAGGCTACATAGTGAATGGAGAGGAATTGTTGTAATGAACTTATCCAATTCTGGGCTTTTCTTGGGGAAATATGTGACATAACTAAAGGGCAAATTTTGTAGTTAGGTCTAACTAAATCAAATAATTTGGTCAAATATCAGTCAACAAGGCTCCTGTGTGTAATATTGTCTTCAGTATCTGCTATGCATTGATGTTTGTGTCATCCCTGTGGTTTTCAGCAAATACCACATGATTTATGTTCAACATTGTTGGATAAGTGCACTTATGGCAAATGTATGTACTGCCCACAACAGCTTTAACGTTAGCCTGGTGCCGTCTCAGTACTCATTCTCTGAAGTGCTCCACATCGCTGCACTGGATTAAACTCTGGGTTGAATGATTTAGTTTATTGAGGATGTGTTTGTGATTTAGCAGGACTGTACCAAAGGCATCTAAAAAAAATGCAATTATTAATAGTTTAATGTTCCCTCGTGCATGTTGGTGCAGTTAAAAATCTCGATTAATTTGTTTTTCCAGTCAACCCAGTTGGTATAAAAACATGGAACGCTTATGTTTTTCTGTTCTCACAAACTCTTAAAAAAATAACCAATTGAAGCTAGCTGCAGCAAGAATCTCTAATGAATAATTAACGACACTGATCAGCCCCTGAGTCCTGAAGGCCTGTGCAGAGCAGCTCTGTGGGATTCTGCAACACCTTTTCAACCTTAGCTTGACCCAAGAGAAGATACCACTGTTGTGGAAGACATCCTGTCTGGTTCCGGTACCAAAGAAAACTCACCCTTCAGTCATCAATGACTACAGACCTGTTGCCCTGACATCCCACATCATGAAGGTCCTGGAGAGACTCCTGTTGACCCACCTGTGTAAGCAAACCAGCACATATCAGGACCCCCTGCAGTTGGCTTATCGCCATGGAGTTGGAGTTGAAGACGCTATCATACACCTGCTTCAACAAACCCACTGTCATCTGGACAAAGCAGGCAGCACTGTGAGGATCATGTTCTTTTATTTTTCCCGTGCATTTAACACAATCCAGCCTGATCTGCTTCGTCTGAAACTCCAGAAGACTCAGGTGGAGGCCTCAACAATCACCTGGATTAATGACTACCTGACAAACAGACCACAGTTTGTCAGACTGAAGAATTGTGTGTCTAACCAGGTGATCAGCAGCACAGGAGCACCACAGGGGACTGTACTCTCACCATTCCTTTTCACTCTGTACACTTCAGACTTCCAGTACAAGTCAGACTCCTGTCATCTACAGAAATATTCAGATGACTCTGCAGTGGTCAGGTGTATCAGAGATGGACAAGAAGCTGAGTACAGAGAGCTGGTGGACTGCTTTGTGGCATGGTGTGGAAACAATCATCTCATCTTGAATGTTAACAAAACAAAGGAGATGATTGTAGATTTCAGGAGAAACAGGGTCAGATCAAACCCTGTTTCCATCATGGGAGAAGAAGTGGAGGTGGTTGAGGAATATAAATACCTTGGTGTTCATCTGGACAACAGACTGGACTGGAGACACAACAGTGAAACCATCGACAAGAAAGGACAGAGCAGACTGTACTTCTTGAGGAAGCTAAGGTCCTTCAAGGTTTGCAACAAGATGTTGCAGATCTTCTACAAGTCTGTTGTTGAGAGCGTCATTTCCTCTTGCGTCATCTAGCAGCATCAGAACCAGGGACCTAAAAAGACTCAACAACCTGATAAGGAAGGCTGGTTCTGTGCTGGGGACGACTGTGGAACCTCTGGAGACAATAATGTAAAGAAGGATTTTGCATAAAATCAAGAGAATTATGGACAACCCTGAACATCCTCTCCATGAGACTGTTATCAGAAAACAGAGTCTCTTCAGTCAAAGGCTTCTTCAGTTTGGATGCAAAACGGACCGCTACAGGAAATCTTTCCTGCCCACAGCCATCAGCATCTATAATAACTCCTTGATTTAATTGAGTTACATCAACATTTAATTTCCCTCTGGGATAAATAAAGTATTTTTGAATTTGAATTGAATTGAATTGAATCACTGCCACAAAAGTAATATTTGAAATGAAACGTAAGTGTGTAATTATGAAAAGAAAACCAATTGGTTTGATGTGTCAGGTCATACCTTGCCTCACGCATCTTAAAGTACAGTATGAACTAACCACTAAGTGCACAATAACAGTGATGGCTCTGACCTTACCATTTAAGCAGAGATGCCCTACAAGATGCATAACCTGTACACAGTAGTTTAATAATTGAAGAAGTTCATAGACCAATCGACTTTGGTCAAAAATTCTACCACTAAGTCAGAGGTGCAGTTTTCTTTTTTGTAAACTGTCCTATTCCTAAAACCCAACTTATCACATTCAATTAAGGCAACTACCACTTTGTTATCTTAAGGAGGAAAATGGACTTGCTGCACTGTACTGAATTGTAGGCATTTCAGTAGGGATTTAGAAGGTGTATTCAATTCTGGAAGGAAAATAAGTGGGTATATGCTGTATTCCTGTGAATACCCTGCACTTGCACTACTGCACTGGAGAAAAATAGTGTAGCTGTTTTTTTTATCACACAACCTTGCTATGAAGTAAAGAGCCAGTGGCATTGGGATGTTTGTATTTTATTTGTGTATTCTCTTGGCACTACATAAATGTTCACAAGGATATTTAATCTCTATAGAGAGGCTGAGGTAAGGATACAGCATGGTAGGCTACTGGCAAGAAAACAAGTAAGACAGAGCACTGGGGAGCATTTTGCATTAGCTCATTTATCACAATATTTTCTATGTAGTCCTCTAAAGATAAACGGAGATTCAGGTGATCCTTGGGATGTCACCAACAAGTCCTCCGACTGAAATAGAAAATAATGAAAAGAAAATATATTGTCTCCACTTTGGTGTGGCTGTAGCAGGAATAAGGGCAGCAGTCTGCAAGCTTTCCACATGTCTTAGTGTCCATGGACACTGCTCCCCACATTGCATCGATCATGGGATGGAGCTTTTCCCACCCCTCCAATGTGTTCGTTGGTGTGTGAATGTGTATGATAGAGAGAAAAAAACATTGTGTAGGCTGTAGAATTTAATAGCCTAAGTTAAGCTGTATAGCCGTGCGCGTGTGTTTGTTTGGATGAATGAATTTGGCTTGTGCTCAAAGCACTTTCAATGGTTAGTCAGACAAGAAAAGCACTTCTAAACTCCAGATGTTACAACGCAACCATAAAATATAAACAGTGTTTTTGAGTGTGTTTTGTTAATTCTCTTTTGATCCATTGGACAAAATTTGTTCTATCAACCAATAAACTAAATAATGGCTTACATTTACCCCGAGACACCATTGTGGTAAAATATCTCACTATGGTCCCGCATAAAATAAATAAAAAAAACTTGTTACTTAGTGAAATTCAAAAAAAAAATCAGTCTCTCGAATCCATTATAGCTTAAATATTTAACCATGTTAAGGGGGGGGGTAAAATGCACTGTAATAAGGATATATGCTTAAAATACATCCCTCGTCTAGATAATAACATCAAATCTAATTTACAGCGATACAAGCATTCATATATTGTTTTCCATAAAATACAAAGAAAGAAAAAAAAGCATCGTTCTTGGTCACATGTTGGTAGCCCAGATCAGCAAAACCACGAGTAAAGTAGGGGCGTTGGTGCCAGTTTATTCAGTTTCTGCGAGGGCGGACTGATGTGTCACTTGAACCTGTAGTAGCCTACTTGACTCGACGCGTAAGTTTGCAAATTTGCTGGATTGTAAATTAAAAGTGTTGGTCGGTGTAAGGGGACGCGATATGCCATAGTGTCTTTGAGGAGGATTTTTGGGATGAATAGAGGATCTTCGCAACTTCACTCTGTGACAGCCGCTGCGCATGATTCTCTGCCGAGCGATTCATGTAAATCCCTACCAGAGAGCAACAGGAGAACGGTGAAGTTTATGTCTTTTGTTCATTGTCAAATTACACTGTCTAATAGTAGTTGAGCTTAAAGTAAAAAACAATAACTTTTAATCAAGTTTCAGGTTATGTTTAACGTTTACTGTTTAATGTTCATAGGAGGCGTATCAGCTGCTAAATCTTGTTGTGTTTTAAGTGCAAAATTAAACGCATGTTTCCAAATGCTGTGATAATATGTTTGTTCTTCAACTTTGGTATTGCTTTTTTTTTAAATCACATTGTTTGAATGGACATGATGGCTGTTCCTGAGTGTCTGGAGATTTAAAGCAAATTCTGAAACTTGACCCTGTAGCTTTCTTTTTTTTTTTATTTCCCAGCAATTCTCAGCTGGGACTGAGACACTGTAACAGCAATGTCACAGCTATATTACAAGAAAACTGACAACTCCTCATACAGGGATCGCATCCCCCTGCGAATAGTGCGGGCAGAGGCTGAGCTCTCTGCCCTGGAGAAAGCCTACCTGGGGGCTGTTGAGAGAGGAGATTATGCAAGTGTAAAGCAAGCCTTGGAGGAGGCTGAGATCTACTTCAGAATCAACATCAACTGCATTGATTCTCTGGGACGCACAGCCCTCCTCATTGCCATTGAAAACGAGAATCTCGAGATCATAGAGCTGCTTCTCAGCTATAATGTGTATATCGGTGATGCCCTGCTCCACGCTATCCGTAAAGAAGTGGTGGGAGCTGTGGAGCTCCTGCTCAACCACAAGAGACCACGTGGGGAAAAACAGGTAACAGAACAGAAGCAGAATATCACACACAAACACAAATATATCTCATGTGATTTCTGCCTCTAGATCACACTACAGAAACATTTGCAGAGATAATTACAAAATGAAGCAAGAATACATCTTGGGAAAACATCTGTCTCAGTCCTCATTCAAGTTTTCTTTGAACTACATGTTAACTTTATAGTTTGTAGGAAATGTAAATGCAATTAAGTCCATGACAGGAAAGGAAAAAAGTGTGTAGTATATTAGTATAATATCAACAGATACTATAAGTATGTTTCAGGAATTAATTTCCAGAGCTGTATAAAGCTATGTTCCCTATCAATAGAATGTAATTGCTCATGTGATTCTAGTGATGTTGCTGTTAACCTTTCCAGACGCCATCCTGCTTCCCTGGACTCCTAAACTCCAGAATTTAGAGCAAAAACAATTTAGAAATTAGATTTTTTCATTGGCCACAGCACTAAATAGACAGCAAGTATTAAACTACAAGGACATCACGAGCCATTTAAGTCAATTTTACGCCAGATTTTTCTAACTTGACTTCAACAAAAGCATTTTTAGGGGAAAAAAAAGGGTAGAGAAGAGGGTATTAAAGAATTTTGTGTTTAATAATATTTTTCTTTAGTAGATGCTGAACTGATGGTTCTTTCTGCTCCATGTTTTTTACCAATAATTCCTTTTCCACGCTCTCTGATAAAGACTCTGGTTAAATCATTTTTAAGCAGCTTTGTCTCCCTGTAAATGACTTGGGGTATTATGCAAAGAGAAGTGAAAAACAACAGTGTTGCTTCAAACCAGAGAGATATTCTGAGGTCAATTGAACCACAAGCCAGTAGCTGTGTGCGTGATGTTAGTCAAGACGACAGAGTCAGAAGACGGATTAAATTAGACCCATTCAAACAGTTGAATCAGTTCCCGTAAGGAGTTTTAAAAGCAATGCTCTTTTGTAAACTATCAGATAAAGTACTTGTACATTGTAAATGTTTTCAGTTTCATGTCCATTAATTTGTGTTCTCCTTTTTGCCTCACTGATAAGGTCCCACCAATTCTACTGGACAAACAGTTTTCAGACTTCACGCCAGACATTACTCCAATCATTCTTGCAGCTCATACCAACAACTATGAGGTCATCAAACTTCTTCTGCAGCGAGGTGTTTCCATACCCCAGCCACATGCTGTGCGTTGCAATTGTGTGGAGTGTGTGTCCAGTTCAGATGTGGACAGTCTGCGTCACTCACGCTCTCGTCTTAACATATATAAGGCCCTTGCCAGCCCGTCTCTCATTGCCCTCTCCAGTGAGGATCCTTTCCTCACAGCTTTTCAACTCAGTTGGGAGCTGAAGGAGCTCAGCACAGTGGAGAATGAATTCATGTCAGAGTATGAGGAGCTCTCCCATATGTGTAAACAATTTGCAAAGGACCTGTTGGACCAGACCCGAAGCTCTAAAGAACTGGAAATAATCCTCAACTACCGTGATGACATCAACCCTCTGCTTGATGAGAACACTAATGATCTGGCTCGGCTGAAGCTAGCTATTAAATATTGCCAGAAAGAGGTAAGCTCTTTATTGATTATGAAAGCTTTAGCCTGTAGCTTTAATCTTAAAAAGTTCAAGATGACAGTGAAACAGCGGTTAATAAAATAACACAATTTGTCAGGGTCGCACCTGTACTCTATAAAAAAAAAACAGCTGTAAAAGGACAGGGTCAATTTACAATTGAAGAAGAGCAAGAAGAATTAGTATTACATGATATGAACAACATGGACTGAATGACGAGAAAAGTGCAAAAATGAGCTGTAAATGGCCAGATGGGTGGAGACATCCTTTGGGACGCCACAACAACATGTAATTGCCAGGCTGGCTTTTAGCAACGCATTACAGTAGACCTCTTAGACAGTCCCATGATAATTAGATAATTGGAGATAATGAAGGAAGAAGTAATGGCCATTTCCTTGGAATACTAACTCATAATATTTTAATTAGGGAGAAAGCCTTTTACTGTCTTTAAAGTCTGCTTTGATGTATGCATCCACTGACTGTTTTGTGTCATTTCTTGTGAAATAAACTAGCTTTTGTAATATTACATTGTGATTGTACAGTGGCAGTGACACATAAATCAAGAGATGGAGGAGAAATTTAGCAAAATAACATGAATGAGTACGTTAAGAAACACACTGAAGGCAGATTACATGGCACATTTAAAGTATTAATGTCCAACCATGCTTCTGTGCCATTGAAACATAATGCTGTGCACACCCAGTGGATTTTAATTTTGCCTCTAAATAGTAAGAGGAGAGGCACAGAGCCTGAAAGTATTATTTTTAAGCCACAAGATAAAGTAAGTAATGAAACATTTTGCTCACATCTTTAGTTATTGTACTCATGTGTACAAGATAAGAGTACATACACATAGCTACAAAAGCAGACAGGCTTTCACTGTGACTTCATAGTTCACACTCAAACCTTGGCTCCTCTTAACAAGACAAGAGCTCAAAACTTGGATTTGTGAATTCTTGGTGCCTTTTCTAAAATACTGACCTTTTTAAAAAAAATTTAATAGATGCATTTATTTTTGTCATGGGTCATGCAGAAAACCAGGAAATAATATGTTTCGTCTGTTTTAGTCAGTTTAGTAAATAGTTTGTCTAATTTTTCATGAATCAGTGCATTACTCTTTCATTACTTTTACTATTCATATTCCTTCTCAGTGCTTCAAGTGTAGATACAGCAAGGGGTCAGGTGGCAGCAATCTACATATGCGCTAAAAAGAATAAATGAAAAGAAATCTTAGCTTGGAAACAAAAAGGTCTTCCCTGAGCAGCTACTCTCTGCACTTTTTCCTCTGCTGATTAATAAATGAATGCCTAAATAGGTAATGCTTTGTTTGTGGCAACAGTTAAGTTTTGTTAGTTTTAACCAGCTTCAGCACTTCTTCAACATTCTTTGAGGTTTTTTGTCTCCATCCAATGTTCGACCGAAGCAGAGATTCCTCTATTTTCTAGAACTTCCCTGTGACTGTTGATGCCAATCCAGTTTCATTATCGGAATATAGGAAAAAATTGGAAGAACTCATCCTCAGGGGATTCAAAATATTAATGCACAGTTTTATCAGACTTTCAGGAAGAACAGTTTATCTACAGTAAACAGTCACATAAAGAGATACATTACTGTGTGGGGTTAATGTGTGTTTTGGCCCCATTACAAAGGAGAATTCACTCTGGGAATTTAGTAGTGTTACAGCCAAAGGCACTGGTCTGAACAGAAATGGTAAAAAGTAATATGATGAAAATAAGGTATTTGTCAACATATTATCTTCCAGTTTGCAAGAACTTGCGAGGTGTACGCCAGCAGAATGATTCTGGACTTAATGCTTTATCCCTGAAGTGAGGGGATCTGGTTATTTCAAGCTGCGGAGGACATTTTACAGACATGTCTGTGGTGCATGACAGAACATACAAGGTTGTTCAGAGTAATCACCTTTTTCCACTGATGAAAAGTTTCTACTTTCATGGCAGTGGCGTTTTCATGGATAACCATGCCTCCATCCGTGGGGCATGAAGGTTCATGACGAGTATGGTAATGATGTGAATCGTGTCGTCACCAGATCCAATTCCATTTAAATGCTTACAGGAGATTTTGAACTCATGTGTAAGGCAGTGATCCTCACCATCAACATCTGAACACCAAAATGAGGGAACATTTTTTTGTGTTCCATTGCAGCAGTGAAATTTCAAGACACACTGATGTTGCTCTGGCAGCATGTAGTGAGGGCAATGTCCTGCCAGGGGAGGTCACTGCTCCCTTTAAAGTTAAAGCCTGGTGTATGCAAAAACCCGAAGATGTCCTAAAAATATTCCGCTCATCTATCAATGATCTGGAAGTTTCCTTAACACTGCACAAAATGACTGTAACCTTTAACCTAAATTTACTACTTAACAAACTTAGCTGATATAAGTGTAGGGGTTATTTAGTTTTAAATTTTGTATTTTTCTTTATTTGTAACCCCGTAAAAGTTGCACACCATATGCAGCGTGAGTGGCTCACAATTCTTGTTTTTGTTTAAATTTAGCGTCAACTGTGAGAATTCACAGTCCTTCATGCTGTGTTGTGGCTTTACTGTTAGATTTTGACAACATACTGTGCAATGTGAGAATGAAAGGTAAATGTGACTGTCAGCAATTCCATGTGCCACAATGGGCCTCTGTGGAAAAGATTTTACAGTTGGGCCTCAGGCAAGCTTGCTACTTATCTTGTTTATTGATTTTCTTGGGCCACAAAATTTAAAAAATCTATCTTGATCAAAAACAAAAAGGTATTTGTCTTGAGATCTTTTTTTCTCCATATTTGGGATGATTTTTACGAGGGTGGCTTGCCTAATGTAATTTACCTGCCTCACTGTGTAAACCATTCTAGCCATTATTTTAATTATTATATGGTTATTCTTGTTCATGCACAATGGTAGTCATATAGTTGAAATTTAACTTTACAAAAATATAATGACAATATATTTGTATTCTACCTTTTAATTTGGACAACAGTTTATTATATTTGCCCATACACTCTAAAGTCATTTGGATAAAGATGAGTTGCAATGGAAATGCAATTAAAAAATGGGTAACTGTAAAAGCATTCAGTAGTATTCAAGTGAGCCAGAGAAAACAGAAATAATAAATGAGGTAAACAAAACCTTATTTGCGGATTTTCTTACATTGGCTTCTCTTTAAAGTAAAAATAAACATGCTCATACTCTACACATATGAGAGTTCTTGTTCTGCCAAATTAGCCTGTTGGTGTTTGTAGCACAGATGTGCACATCTTTTTCATAGTTTTAACACCGACATGCTCTGATTGGCTGGTATAATTAACTGCTGCCCAAACACTGCAGCCTAGAAATGATTCTTAACCCCCAACGTCCTGAAAAATTTTAATAAATATACCTTCTGATGGGTCATAAGACATGATTGAGAGGCATTACTTTGTTATACATAAGATTTTGTTGTGTTAAAAAATATTTTGCTTAGTCTTATCCTAAAGTCATGTTGAACTGCATAATGCATTCAAAGTACTCCATTTTGTTATTGCATTTGACCGGGGGCATTTATAACACTTTAAAACCACTGTTTGAGATGGTAGTTCTACTTTATTTACAGACCAAATCTACAGTTTCAGTTTTGTGCCATCCAACACATCCTCATTCCCAGCTCGTTACATAAAGAACGAACTGACACCTGGTGATGCCTTTGTGGCTTTTTTCAGCACACTGGGCACCCCTTCACTGTTGCTTTTTTGATGCACATGGAACTCTTCCACAGTGGCATATTGCCACTGGAGTAGGTGGTCCCAAGCATGGACCTATGTTCAAGGCCATCGTTAGGACTGCTGTCTTCTACTTTCTTCTTTTTATTGATTTTTATACTTAATTGCAAAAGTACCTGAGAAATGTTAGACATTAAAAGGTACTTGGTTTTATTTGGGAAAGTTTTGGGAATGGGAAACCGTTTTGGTTTCAGTTGCACAAATTCTATTTTCCTTTTTAATTGTATAACGCAAAGACTTGGAAGCCATGTCTTGTGACTGTTTTAAGATCTTCAAAAGACTTACTGAACATCTCGACTTTTTCTCATTCGTACATGAGGTTCATATTTATTTAGATGACTGGAAAATGTAATTGGTTGTAGCATGACATTTGATGATGAGTCTTTGAATGGAGCGTAGTCTGAATTCCTGGCGTTGCCAACGTAGTGGTGATATTTTCTGTGAACCTTAAGATTAAATGATTAAATATCTGTTCCCTTAATTTATACTGTACAGTGTCTTGTCTTGATAAATGTGCCTCAGAACAAAATTGATACAAGGGAACTGTGGTGTGGAAATTTGAGGTTCATGTTGTTTTTCACCTTCAAAAGGCTACTTAGAGAAAATATGTTTCTTCTAGATGCCACCTTTCCCCTCCATTCATTGTATGGCTTGTAAAAATCTTATAAGGAAAGCCAAAAAAAAAAATTAGATTCTGATGTATGACCTCATCACCCATGATTTAATGCTATATACTTGAGAACCATTATGGGGATCCATTTGGCCATAACTTTGTTAGACTGAAATTAACATCCATCTCAATCTGCAAATGGCCATCACATGCCTATATCAAATTTCAGAGGGCAAAGAAAATGAGCGTGGGAAACAGATTTGACAGTTACTTCTGAGAGGGTTCACTTCTTAAAACTAATGTCTTGCAAGGATGCCTACAATGTTCCTGATCTGATTTCTGTTTCTTATGAGTCATACCTCGTGTGTTGCTACAAGTCGTAAAGCTTGATGTTGTATGCTAAAAATGATAGAATAGAATAGAATAGAATAGAAAAATACTTTATTTATCCCCCAATGGGGGAAATTCAAATTCGTCAAATAGCTCAACATTTTTTAAATATTTACAATGATTGAATTAACAACAATAAAACAACAATAATAATACTACTACTAACTAAATAATAATAAATGACTAAATGGCAAAATAAACAAATAAATAAAAATCAATCAATCAATTTGAGAAGAACTCAGCAGTCACTGTTATTCAATTCAATTCAAATCAAAAATACTTTATTTATCCCAGAGGGAAATTAAATGTTGATGTAGCTCAATTAAATCAAGGAGTTATTATAGATGCTGATGGCTGTGGGCAGGAAAGATTTCCTGTAGCGGTCCGTTTTGCATCCAAACTGAAGAAGCCTTTGACTGAAGAGACTCTGTTTTCCGATAACAGTCTCATGGAGAGGATGTTCAGGGTTGTCCATAATTCTCTTGATTTTATGCAAAATCCATCTTTGCATTATTGTCTCCAGAGGTTCCACAGTCGTCCCCAGAACAGAACCAGCCTTTTTTATCAGGTTGTTGAGTCTTTTTAGGTCCCTGGTTCTGATGCTGCTGCCCCAACAGATGACGCAAGAGGAAATGACGCTCTCAACAACAGACTTGTAGAAGATCTGCAACATCTTGTTGCAAACCTTGAAGGACCTTAGCTTCCTCAAGAAGTACAGTCTGCTCTGTCCTTTCTTGTAGATGGCTTCACTGTTGTGTCTCCAGTCCAGTCCAGTCTTATAAAGCCTTATGGCTGTGGGGATAAAGGACCTTCTGAACCTCTCAGTCCTGCAGCGCAGAGAGATGAGCCTCTCACTGCAGCTGCTCCTCTGTCCTGTCAGGATGCTGTGGAGAGGATGTTTATTATTCTCCATCACAGAATCTAACTTCCTCCTCATCCGTTTCTCCACCACAGCACCGAGAGGGTCCAGCCTTCTGCCTATAACAGAACCAGCCTTTTTCACAAGTTTGTCCAGGCGTCTACAGTTTCTGTCTGTAGTGCAACTCCCCCAGCAGACAGCAGCATAGAACAGTGCACTCTCAATGATAGTGTGATAAAACATACTCATCATATCACTGCAGACATTGAAGGACCTGAGCCGTCTCAGGAAATAGAGACGGCTCTGGCCCCTCCTGTACACTGCGTCTATGTTGGCAGACCACTCCAGTTTATTATCCAGCACCACCCCCAGGTATTTGCAGGTCTGAAAAGTTTCTCTCTCCCCTCCATTAATGCAGACTGACTGGTATGGAGTTTTAGATCTCCTGAAGTCCACCACCAGCTCTTTGGTCTTGGTGGTGTTCAGGAGCAAACAGTTCTTTTTGCTCCTGTCAGTAAAGGCCTCCACAAGGTCCCTGTACTCCTTCTCCTGTCCACCGCGCACACATGCCACAACAGCCATATCATCAGAATACCTCTGAATGTGGCATGACTCTGAGTTGTACCTGAAGTCTGATGTGTACAGGGTGAAAAGAAAAGGAGCCAAAACAGTACCCTGCGGAGCTCCAGTACAGCATTCCAGTGTTCCAGAAACACATTTCCCCATCCTGACATACTGTGGTCTGGCAGACAAATAGTCTATAATCCATGATGTCAGGGAGGGGGCCACACCCATACCGAGCAGCTTGTCTTTCAGTATGGGAGGCCGTATGGTGTTGAAGGCACTGGAGAAGTCAAAGAACATGACTCTCACATATGAACCGGGCACATCTAGATAAGCATATGCCCGATGCAACATGTACACAATCGTGTCTTCCACTCCTATGTGTTTCTGGTAGGCAAACTGGAGGGGGTCAAGAGCCTCAGCAACCTGCAATCTCATGCAACAAACAAGAAGTCTCTCCAAGGTCTTCATGATATGAGATGTCAGAGCCACCGGTCTGTAGTCATTCAGCTCCACCGGTTGCCCTAATTTGGGCACCGGTATGAGACAAGAAGTTTTCCACAGCACCGGGACCTTTTCCATCTGAAGGCTCATATAGAAGAGCCTCTGAAGAGGGACTGCTAGTTGACAGTCCCTCAGAAGCCTTGGACAGACTCCATCTGGGCCTGAAGCCCTCCCTGGCGTAAGTCTCCTGAGCTCAGCTCCAACCTCCTCTATAGTTAGACACAGAGATTGTAGCGGAGGGATGGCGACAGGAGTGATGTTGCTATCAACCCTAGAGATGGGGGTGGGGGTGCAGCTGGACAGAGGAGGGCTAGTGGTGGGAGTTGCTGCAGAGGTGGAGGAGCAGCTGGACCGAGGAGGCCAGGCGGTGGGAGCAGCCACAGATGTGGAGATGCAGCTGGGCTCTGGATGCCTGGTGGTGGAAGCTGCCGCAGAGGTGGAGGTGTGGCTGGGTTCAGAAGGCCTGGCAGTGGAAGCTGCCGCAGAGGTGGATGTGCAGCTGGGCTCTGGATGCCTGGTGGTGGAAGCTGCCGCAGAGGTGGAGGTGCAGCTGGGCTGATGAGGCCAGGCGGTGGGAGCTGCTGCAGAGGTGGAGGTACAACTGGACAGAAGAAGCTTGTTGGTGACAGCAGAGGTAGAGGTGCAGTCAGGCGGAGGAGGAGGCTTGGCGATGCAGACTGAGAGTTCTTCAGTCTGTATCCAGTGATGGTCCTCATGCCCCTCCACACCTCCTTGGTGTTATTGTTCTCCAGCTGTCTCTCCACCTTTTTCTTGTACTCCACCTTAGCTCGACGCAATGTCTTTTTAAGCTCCTGTTGTACACTCCTCCGCCTTTCTCTATCCCCATTCTGGAACGCCCTCTTTTTTTGGTTCAGGAGGTCTTTGATGTCACTGGTGATCCATGGTTTGTTATTTGGATAGCACCTTACAGTCCTGACTGGAATCACAGTGTCCCTACAGAAGTTAATGTAGTCTGTGATGGTGCTGACCCTCCTGTCCATGTCAATGTCCATTTATTCTTGCTCCAGCAGTACAGCCCAGTCTGTGACATCAAAGCAGTCTCTCAATGCATCACTCGCCTCTGGTGACCACTTCCTGAAAGATCTGGTAGTAACAGGAAGGCTTTGTCCACACAGTCTGTATGTGGGTTGTAGATAGACCATGCTGTGATCCGATCTACCCAGTGGTGGAAGAGACACTGCCCTGTAAGCCTCCTTCATGTTAGCATAGAACAGATCTAATGTCTTTTCTCCACGTGTTGGACAGTCCACATACTGTACAAAGCCAGTCAGGCAGGAGGATAGAGAGACGTGGTTGAAATCCCCTGTGATTGCAATGAATGCCTCAGGATGCTGGGTCTGTATCCTAGCAACGGCGTCATGGATGACGTCACACGCCGTTACAGGTGCTGCCCTCGGTGGAATGTAAACAACGATGACGACTGTGTATGGGAACTCTCTGGGCGCATAAAATGCACGGAAACCAACTGACAGCAGTTCGATGTCTGAACAACAAACCCTCTCCTTTAACGGTCACATTGCGGGGGTTTACCCATCTCTGATTAAAGAACAGTATAACACCCCCACCTTTCCGCTTACTGCCGCTCGTACTCAGGTCTCGATCCGCTCGTACGGCTGTGAAGCCGGGTATGTCCACACATGAGTCTGGTGTGTTGTTGTTCAGCCAGGACTCAGACAGACAAATCAAACTGATTTCCTTATCTGTTGGTTCCGCACAAGCGCCTCTAACTCATCACACTTATTTGGTAACGAGTTAGCGTTTCCCATGATCACCGAGGGCAGAAAAGGTTTGTACCTCCACCTCCTGTTGTGCCTCCTTGCCTTTAGTTTCGCTCCAGCTCTGCATCCACGGCACAGCTTTTTAAGCTCGGTCGGAATTGGATGTTTAATTCTGCGTCCAATCCTTGACAGTGCCACCAGTTCTTCTCTTGTGTACACTGCTTTAGTAGTAGTGCACATTGTCAAAAAAATTAATTAAAACAAAAAAGCAGATCAATAAAAACTAACTAAAAATGTTTAGATAGAAACAACAAATGAAAAATGACAAATAATCATATAAACGATGAGAAAAATTGAGAGCTACACAGACTTGCTGCCGATAAGGTCGGCGCATAGCAACCGAAAAAAAAAAAAAAAAAAAAACACAAGATATTAGTTTTCAGGACATTTCTTTCTTAATTTTCTGGTTGTCTTCTTTTATTGCCCTCGAGTTTAAGAATTATGAAGCATCTTTTTGAATTTTTTCTTTAAATAGCGCCATTGCTGTGCACACAAGAAGGACGAGTCAACTTTGAATTTTTCTTGCTAGCATTGGATATGGGTAGTAGCATGTACTATGATACTGAACTTATTTACATGAAATGAGAAAAAAAACAAATAATTGTGTTAGTTCAACCGAAACTGGACAATTGAAATGAATGTTGTATCTAAAATCGAGCTTTTCAAAGCCAAATGAACACACCCAGATAATGAGGTTGGGGGTTGAATCACTCTGCATGTATATGCTCAACTAGACCTAAATGTACCAAAACAATCCATACATGCTCCAAAAGTGTGATCTCTTTGCATAATATTTGTTAAAACAGTAACGTGTAAGTGCATATTAATGCAGTCAAATTCCCAATAAAGCTGCTCTCATTCCCAATTTTTTGTCAAGTCAAAGAACAAAACAGACTCAAAATCAGCCCATTAAGACTAAGTGTCAACTTGCAGTTACTTACAACATTTCTGTTGCTCTGCTCTGAAAAACATCCTGATTGATTAATCACAGTATCATCTGGCAAAACAGAATAACTAAGCGACAACATCCATGGAGTGAATTCAGCTGTACTTACATGTATGATAATCTTTTAGAGAACGTTTAAAGTAGCAAAGTATTGCTCACAGTGTCCATGGCATCACAGCAATGAACATACTTCAGTCAATAACTTGATTCCCCTCCCTTGCATGCACTCTAGGAGACTGACAGTGGTCCAAATAAACATGTGTATCAAGTGTAGCTTGATTCAACTGTGCAAATAACTGTACTGACAGTTTGCAGGGTTATGGATGGTGAAAGCTTAACTTATTTGTGATGTGTCCTTTTCCAAATATATTTTCAAGACAAAGAACAGATAAGAGTTTAATTTCAGTTGACATATCTTATCTATCTTTGTCTCTGTCTTTCCCTCAGTTTGTTGCTCAGCCTAACTGCCAGCAGCTGCTGGCATCTCGGTGGTATGATGAATTCCCAGGCTGGAGGAGGCGTCACTGGGCAGGAAAGCTTGTCACCTGCATCTTTATTGGCTTCCTCTTTCCACTGTTATCCATCTGCTACTTGGTTTCTCCTAAGAGCCGCTATGGACTATTTATTCGTAAGCCCTTCATCAAGTTCATCTGTCATACTACTTCCTACTTGACCTTCCTCTTCCTGCTCTTCTTGGCCTCACAGCATATTGACTCTACTGACTCAAACTGTCGAGCCCAGGACTTTCAGGGCCCAGCACCCACCGCTGTGGAATGGATGATCCTCCCCTGGGTGATTGGTAACAATTCACACAAATACTCCCTGCCTGTTGCTTATTCTCTTGTTGGCATGCATTTTTGTATATCTGCACTCTGTCTACACACACAAAAAAGGTTTTACCTATTTTGTATGCTGCAAACACATGCATATATGCAGTATGCTGCTATCGTCACTCAATTTTTTCCATACCTAAGTTGCGATGCTGCAATGATACATCTATTCATCTCTCCAAGGTTTTATATGGACTGAGATCAAACAAATGTGGGATAGTGGTTTTGAGGACTACATGGATGACTGGTGGAACATAATGGACTTCATAATGAACTCCTTGTATCTTGCAACCATTTCTCTGAAGCTTGTTGCATACATAAAGGTAATGTATATCAAGACATTTACCAAAACATTTGACGCTTCAGGTGTTATTTCAGAAATATTAAATTAATCACAGTTTATCACTATATAAAGTACAAATGGTGCTGCAAAATCTGAAACTATACTTGCTTGTACGGCATATTTATTGGTCTTATTTTGAACAGTACAGGGGGTACAAATCCAGAGACAGCTGGGAAACATGGCACCCAACTTTGGTGGCAGAAGCGTTGTTTGCAATCGCCAACATCTTCAGCTCCTTGCGCCTAATCTGCCTCTTCACTGCCAACTCGCACCTGGGTCCTCTACAGATTTCACTGGGCCGCATGCTTCTGGATATCCTCAAATTCCTATTCATCTACTGTCTTGTGCTGCTGGCCTTTGCCAATGGCCTCAACCAGCTCTACTTTTTCTATGCAACAGATGGTGAAAATAATTGCAAGGGTATTCGCTGCAATACACAAAACAACGCCTTTTCAACGCAAGTCAAAATTTTTGATTAATTGTCCCTGGCAGATTTGCACTCCTCCGTTTTTCAGCATATTCATATGATTTTTCGTTGTTTTTCAGATTGTTTGAGACACTGCAGTCATTATTCTGGTCTATATTTGGCCTGATATCCCTCTATGTCACCAATGTGAAGCCACACCATCACTTTACAGAGTTTGTAGGCTCCACTATGTTTGGTACTTACAATATCATCTCCCTGGTGGTGCTTCTGAACATGCTAATTGCAATGATGAACAACTCTTACCAGCACATAGCTGTGAGTGGTGTTTATAACCTATTTTTGTTTTATTTATAGTTTTATAACAGTAATTTGTGAAGATTTCTTTGACAAAAAGTTTTGATGAATTGTTTGTTTTTCTTTTCAGGACCATGCAGACATAGAGTGGAAATTTGCAAGAACAAAACTATGGATGAGCTATTTTGAAGAAGGGGGAACTTTACCATCTCCATTCAATATAATACCCAGTCCAAAGTCAGTTTATTATCTAATTGGATGGATAAAGATAAATGTGTTCAAGAGACCAAACAATAAAACACTCGAAACCTTTGAGTCTTTGGGGGTAAGGATCTTCCAGAAATCTGCTCTGATCTGACTTGTTACCACAGCATTCCATGAGTTTTAAATTGCCTTAAAGTGATTTACTCCAAAAGAATTAGACGTAAATTAGATTTCCTTTTCTCATAAATTGATTAGGCTATATTATTGTGTATCATAAGACTTTCTGTTGAGAAATAACAGTCAAGGAAACAGTTTCACCATAACACTGAAAAAAACACGCCACTTGTGTTTTTTCTTTAATTGTAGAGACGCGCAGCTGAAAATGTCAGATCAAGCCATGAGTATCAGGTTTGTTGTCCATAAAGTACTAAAATGTTGTGATGATTCAAATAAAGAAATTTGTTTTCATTTTAACATTTGACTTTTTAGGAAGTTTTAAAGAACCTTGTGAAGAGGTATGTGGCTGCAATGATCAGAGATGCCAAGACAGAGGAAGGGTTGACGGAGGAAAACTTCAAGGTGGTGTGCAATGATCTAACATTTGAATCTTAATCATCATAGTTTAATTTTCTTAGCTAAGCCATCCTTGCTGCTGTTTAACTTCTGTTTTTCCAAAATCAACAGGAGCTCAAGCAAGATATCTCCAGTTTCCGCTATGAAGTTCTGGGAATGATGAAAGGCAAACCTCATTGTGGGGTAACGGGTCAAGTTGCAAGCACCACCTTGGCTTACCCTGGAAACTCATTCAAATATTATCCCAAATTCTCTACTAATGAGCCCCAACAAAAGCAAAACAAGTTTGATGTTACCACCATGGCCACCCTGCCAAGTGAAGCTGCCAACACTTCCCGCTCTGTTTGCTTTGATAAGCCAGTTAATGGTTCTGTTGTTTGGCCCTGTACGAAAAAGTCCCAGAGCAAAATTTCAGAAGAAGTTTCAAATGCAGGATCCCCTCAAAGACAGCCGGAACTCCACTTTAAGAAATATGATGATGAAACCTGTATGTTTTCAGAGGAGGATATGGTGAAATCTGGCAAACAAAACCAAGGCCACCATGAAACTGAGAAAGTAAATGTGGAGGTCTCATCGACAGCAGAGATGGACATTAAGGAGATCGAGCTTCCTTGCACCATCCAGTCCGAAGAAGCGAAAAATGGGCTGAAAAAACTTAAAAAATATAAAAATTAAGTTTTCAGTGAGTAAAATATCAAAAATCATGATAGAGAAACATCTTTGGTTTAATTTTGAAACTTTTCATTAATTCATCTACCTATCCTAATTGTTTGATTACATCAAAGTCAGTCATGAGAAACAGTAGTTGAATTTAATGTTCTGTTAAATTAATATTGCATCCTGTCAATTATATAATGGTATAATAATAATCTTATGTTATCTTGAGAGTGAGGATAGTGCTCACTTGGTGCTCAGGGAATTGTTAGGTTGGTCATTTATGTTTTACCTTGAGCAATTATTTCCAAAGAGTTCAGACACCCTGCTGCCTTTTCCTGTACTCTTCCACACAGATGTGCTATCTTGCTGTGATGTAAAAAACCTTAAGTGTCTGCTTTTCGCAATAGTCTTTCTCCTCATTTGCTGCTGTTTTTGGCAAAATTAATTATACAAGATCAGGTTAATCAAGACAATTAACACAGAGTGTAAATGTTTGTCTTTAATACCGAAGCTAATTTCAGATTCCATTTGGACAATTAATGTAGTTGTTTAATGAGCAATTCACTGGCTAGCTAATTAGAGGCAACTTCTCCTTTGCTCCGCATTTACATCCCCAACATGTTTAAAGTGAGAGGGAAAATTTTATATTAACTTTAACATCGGAACAGACGGACCGTAGTGTCTAATCACAATGGGGTTTGAGTCCTCATTTACTTCCAACCCATTAGCTCTTGTGTCACTGTTACATTTTGCAGGCTTATAGGCCTTTTAGAAAAATTTGAGTGCTCTACTACTTGTGACATGTATTGGAACTCATGTGTGATCAAATAAATCCAAATGTTAATTCAAGGGCTTTCTATCATTGCTTTGTCTTGTATACAACACTTTGATTTTAAAATAATGCAGGGTGAACATTAACAGCAAGGCAGAGGAAGGAAGAAGATAGTTTAACGCATTGCATAAACTGGTCTTCCTATTTATTTCACTGCTGAAACCTTTCCTGTGTTTACTGGAGAAAAAGAATTCAGTAAATAGTTTACAACTGTCCTGCTAACATAGTTCACAAGATGCACCACTTACATCAACATGTTCGCTTTTCTCTTCCACTGTGTGGCCTGTTAGGAGAAGCATTACTTGGCTCTGCTGTCCTCTCTGATTAGCAGAATTAATACTATTTAGGTGCATTATTTTTGTCCCTCTGACACAGATAAGTGTAAACTGACTCTGCCTTGGTGGTTAGAAGTAAAAAAAAAACTGTCAAAGATACTCGAGTGCCAGTGAAACAACTAGTAATACCATGAAGATGTGTAAACATTGTTTTCACTCTTTACAGATTGTACATTCAGTCATCTTACTGGTAACTTCTAAAACAGTTGAAAACATACAGTGAAAGCTTGCCTTCAACCTGTTGTCCAAAGGTACAGTATTCCAGCTACAATATCATTGCGATAAGCATATATAATAGAGAGCAGGTTGTCTAAGATTTGTCTAAGTTATACAAAATATATCTATAAAGCCTTACCCTTAGCTTGAAGTTGACAAGCCTCAAGTGCCGGAGAAAACACAAGTCAGTTCTTGTTACCATAGGAACCAGACTATCTTTAGAAAGTCAGTCAACAAAGTGTTTTGGTCTTTGTATTATATCTAAAAAAGCTCACTCAATTTAAACTGCTGTTGCATTTTTTTCCTTTCATTTTCACTTAAAAGGAGCCCTCTAGGAAGATGCAAATAGAGACTATTCTTATTCAGCATCAAAGCTCACACTTTGTGGCTCATGCAGTGCCTGTGCCTGTGTGTCAATATGCATGAAAGTGACTAATTGAGATAGAGCGTGTTCTGCATCTAAAGTGCAAAAGCCATGCTGCATTTCATTATCACCGAAGTAAACCATATAAAGCTGTTATTTTCCATTTCAAGCAAGGAACTTAATCTTAAATTGGATCCAATAATGGGAGTGCAAAATTAATTTATTATAGTTTTTATCATTATTGTGGATTTTAAGTATAAGTGGTTTAATAAATTCTTTGACAAACGGTGATATGAGGCCTTCTGCCTTTAAAGATAATTTGCAGAATTAAAATTTTTCTTGCCCACTGGTTAAAAAAAAAAAAATCAATGCACTAGCACAAATGAGTACTCTAATTTTCAGTCCCAGATTGCTGCTGACGTACTGGAGCATCGTTTTTTTAATTTCCTTGTCACATTTGGGGCTTCTGTCTTCAGCCAGGAAGTTCAACAGCATAAGTCAACCTGTTCGGTGTAACTGATGTCACATGGGTATGTTAGACAGAATAACCATTGCAGGCCAAAAAAATTAATTATACAATGCTTTGGAGCTGTCATTTACAAGTATATAAAAAATTAATTTAAATATTTTAGCCACTTTTTAAATATTTTTGATATGTTCTTTTTTTTTGTTTATGAATTGCTACTCATTGTCAATTCCTTACAACAGCTGCAGGTTATTTAACAGTTATTTCCTGTGCAGTGTTACATCAGTGAAGATTGCCATCCAAGATACTGTTGTTTTAATGAACATACACATTTTTTGGTTCTGTTTCCTCCTGTGTCACAGCACTTAAGTGTTAACTTGAGTGAGTAGCTCTCACTCATTTAGAATTGAAAATACCAAGCGAATTTTAAAACTTAAGACATGATTTTGGGTTGTCTTTGTTCCGAGCTTTCAACATTTATTCAATGTGATCCTCTCTGCTTGCACCCTATCCTGCCACCAGGGGGAGCAAACAGCACACTTGGTGAAGATTTAGTGCTGTAGCGTTTCTTTACAGCAGATTTTGTATTATATAGTTTCTTTCTTTCTTTCTTGCTTTCTTTCTTTCTTTCTTTCTTTCTTTCTTTCTTTCTTTCTTTCTTTCTTTCTTTCTTTCTTTCTTTCTTTCCTTCCATGCTCAATGTGTTATTTTTTGCAGTGTAATTAAAATGCATTTGTAGCATTAACATATTTAAATATGAAATATCTGTTAATATCTCAAACTGTATGATGTCAACAACCTGTATAGACAAGGAACAGCAATCTTTTTTTTGTCATTCTTAAAAGCTGCCCTCTACAAAAAATGTAAAGCACAGAAGAATGCTAATAGTATGAATGTAAAGATTCATAATTAATAAATAATACAAATAACACAAATGGTGATAGAGCACAGTGTCTGACAGAAATGTGCCATTTGAAAGGATCTGGGTGGTCGTTGCATGGAAGAAATGTTCCCATCCTCCTGGAGTGGAGGGTAAGACTTGTGGTATATAAACTGCTGCTGTGAGTCCGCTCCCCTTACTCTGGGACTCGAAGGGCTTGCTGGAAACAACCATGAAGCTCCTTTTTGTGGCTGCCTTTGCACTCTTTGTGCTCTCTACATTTGACTGTGCTGACTCCTCAGCTTATGATAAAATAGTTTCCCACAGTCGCATCAGGGCGAAAAAAGAGGGGTAAGCCATCGACATCAATGATTATTTTGGATTTGTTTGTTTTGTTTGTTTTTTACTTTCTTATGCTGAGTTATATCATTTTCTGTGCATGAGCTTAATGAGAATCAGTCATTTCTACATTTAATCATTTTTTGCTTTTGTCATTCTTATATTAAATCTGCTATATTACTATGTAGCTAGGTCGTTTCAGAAATTGATCAGAAATGCCACTGAATACCATTTCTTTAGTTTGAGAGGTTTTAAGCCAATTATGTAATAGTCATTAAATCATAACTCAGAACTGACACATTTCCTGCACAGCAGGCATAGATATCATTATTCATATCTGACTGCCTAGTTTCAGAAGCAGCATGAGTGGTTGCCAAATAATTATTCAAAGCTGACAGTCTGATGTTTTACCCAGTAGGGCTGTTTTTCACATTATAATTTCCATGTGAAGTATTTCATTTTGAATACATTCTTACTCATCTTTTACTGGCTGATTAATGCTTTATCCTCTTTTTTTTCCTACAATTCTTAACAGACCCAATGTCTGTGCACTCCAGCAAGTCATGGGGACCAAGAAGAAGTACTTTAGTACTTGTCGTAATTGGTACCAAGGGGCCATCTGTGGAAAGAAAGCGTAAGTGTTGTTTTTTCCAATCAGATCTGTTGGTTTAAAGACATTAAATGTATATTCAGATAATACACTAAAGTTTAACTAAAGCTTCACTTTTGTAAGTTTCTGAATATCTGTCTCTGTCTGCTTCACAGTCTTCTATTACTTCTTAAGAATTTTCATGGAAACTTGGATGTTTCCACACAGATAGACATCTGTTATCTCACTCTGAATTACACTGCTGCATAAAATGAAAAACACATTCACGGAAACATGCTTTTAACTCTTTGTATTGAAGACAATCCTATTTGATCCATTAAACTGAAAAAAGATTTTCACAATGTTTGAAGTCCGATCACTGTCGCATGCCACAGTGGTGAACCACTGATTCCAGGATATTATGTGGCTGCAAAATGTTGACTGTATTCATGAATGGAAACAAACTCAATCATTAAAACCTATTTTTTCTGTTGTGATTCCAACTGGCTCAGCACTTTAGAGTTTAAACATGGATCTAAGCCATGTCCACCTTTAAGACTTTTTTTCTTTTTCTCTCTCCCATGTACATATGCATACAGTACACACTCGTAATAAAGTTGCCTCTTAGTGTTTGACTTGTCATGCATATCCTAAAGGTTTAGTCCTTCACAATGAATCCACTTGGCAAGTTCAGTTTTAATTTAATTTAGTAATTAAAATATTTTACAGTGTGGTGTTGCGAGTCATTTTAAAGTATCACTAACTACAAGTTAGATTCCAGTTAAAGTTTCATAATAATATTTGTTTCTGAGTTGCATTGAGACCACAAAAATTTTATTACTCCATAACTGCACTGACTGTTCAGTTGAATGACTATACATTTAGAATAGCTTTTAATCTAAATGTTGAAGTAACTCGGTGGATCAACATATCGAAAGCTTGTTTAACTAAGTGTTGTGGTTTCCTGACAACATTACTTCTTGTGAGCTGGATCGTATTTCCTTCGCCAACCAAACCATCAAATTTGTTTCAACAGACCCTTCTCGTGGTCTCCACTAACTCTCCTCATGTCTCCCAACCTAATAATAAAACTGTTGAAAATTGTTTTATTCACAACCTACACAGGTCCAAGAACCTTTGATAATATACTATAAACTTATATTTAAGCTGAATACATGTGCATTCAGCATATGTGTAAATTGACACATTGGAGTCTTTTGTGAAACAAAGTGAAGTATCTCTCCAAATGCATGTCAGCATAAAAAAAAGGCCACTGCTTCCATTTTGAGCACTTCAGATTATTTGAATGACCAGTATAATTCACAACAATATGACTTTAATTGAGCTTTTCTAAATGTTTTAATAGGGACTCAGTTTAACTTTAAGCAGCCATCCAAGATATTTGTCTTCACCCACAGAGTGTATGTTTGTGCTTCCAGAGTGGATCTGTCTCCAAGAAAACTTTGAACTACCAAACTTCCAGGCTTCCCTTTAGTTATATGTTTTATTAGAATAAAACCACATACATTACATTCAACATACTTTACAACAAAGTTATCAAGATTCGTAGGGGAACAGTTCTTCTGTAACGATGCTGACCGTCCAAAGTTTCCAGTTCCACAGCCAAACACAATCCCTCAGTGTGGGAAAGCAATATAATAAGAGTTTTGCTGACTCTGCCCCAATGGGCTTTGAGTGATCTCATCCCAGACCCTGCAACTCCATTCAACCTTGATTCAAATACAGCTGTTGTAGACATGTGGTTAGCCATGATCCAGAACCAGTCATCTATACCTTGTCAGAAACATCAGCAGAGGATGAGACAAAGAACAATGTGCCTCAGTAAGCTCTCTGTTGGTGAAGTTTTGACTCTTGTTGTTTTGAAGGTCTTGATTTTTATTAATCAGTTACTCATGGATGCCTGCCACTCCATTGTGGCTGGGATAGATTCCAGCCCTCCAGCAACCCTCAATAGAACAAAGCGAGTGCGGAAAGTGAAGGAATTACTAATGACTTCTGACTGTTCAAACACGTTCTTGTTAATGGTAGTATGGAAGTGTTGGATGTTTCCTAAGTGCATTACAAAACTGTGCAAAAATACTTGCATGTCATTTTAGTCACAGATGTTCATTTTGACTTAAAAATGGCACACAAATGTGGAGCTGTCCTGGTATGTAGATTTTACACAAAACTGCTGGTAAAGAGCTTAGGTTAGTAAAGTTTAGCAGTTTAGCATCAGTTTACAGTCAGTGGAACCACCTTCATGTTACACCGTGACATTGTTTCCTTTATGAAACAAAAAGACATGATATTTTTCTCACCATTCACAGTGATTACACTAATTGTGTAGACCTGAAAGCTGGATCTGATGCAACTTCTCGAACAATAAAAGTGCACCCTAATGAACTCCCCAGCCAACTCTGAGAACATATGGTATTGTTTAGCTCTAACAGCTACATCTGGGGTGTTCTTTATGTTTTGTGGGTCTTTTTTATTGTTGAATACCTGCTAGTCATTTAGGGTGAAGTGTACATCACAACATGCCTAGTTTTCCCATAGATGGAGTCATTGCTGTAGTTTCAACAAGATTCCGCATGCTGACGCAAGTTCAGTTTTTACATCTCACAGCTGCACTTTAATTGTAAAGTCCTCCTGAGGCTGTCAGGCAAAAAGAGGAAAGAGCACCAGTTATGGTATCTTAGTCAAAGTAGTAAAAATAAATGATAAATGAAAGAAAGAAAGAAAGAAAGAAAGAATTTTTAATTTGTTTTAATAAGGTAGAAAAACTTGTGAAAAGAAACTTCAGGGATAGTTCATCTGCTTTCATACATTCAATTTAACTTGTGCTGTCTTGTTAACCATGAGCAATTCTAATCACTCAGCAATGTTCCAAGGTTCAAATCTCAATTTTTCTGAGGTTAAAAGCCAGGAAGAGTCCAAACTAATTGGTTAGCTTCAAAGAAGAGAATTTGGTAATATAAATCTACTACTGTAATGGTAGCACAAGCCTCAAGGCACCCTTTCCATTAGGTTTTGGCTCAAACTTACCACATAGTCTATTGGGATGATGCAGGAGATAATGAGTAACATCTGGAAACACAGAAAGCTACACATAATCACAGCAGGATTACTCAGCTTGAAATGTAGCAGCCATGAAAAAAAAGATCCAAATTTATTTCACAGCTATGTTAAAAGATTGTTCTAGATGATATCTAAAGGATGTGCTACACTCACATTTGTGACCTTTATGTTTTGGACGCAGGACTGTGCTTTATGAGTGCTGCCCAGGGTACATCAAGCTGGAGGGAATGCGTGGTTGTCCTGCAGGTACAGTTTTTGCTACAGCGTAGTAGGTGTATTGAGGTTAGCTGAGGCCAGACCCTTCAACTGTAGAACAGTTGTGTTTTATTTTGTAAAGCATACCAATCAATGTTGGAGAGGATACCACATCATATTGTCAACACAGTTTTCATATTATCTTAATTCTTTTAAGCCTTTCAGTTTCCTTGTTTCTGTTTTCTGGAAGACAGGCAGGTATCTAACAAATCTTTTATTTTCTCCAAGTTGCCCCAATTGACCATGTGTATGGGAGTTTGGGTACAGTGAAGGCCACATCAACCCAAACTTTTTCTGACAAGTCTAAACTAAGACCTGAGATAGAGGGACCAGGATCCTTTACTTTCTTTGCTCCCAGCAATGAAGCCTGGGACCTATTGGATGAGGTGAGTCATGACAAAACAAAAAGCCTTCGAACAACTCTTTATGTGATGTTTAAACTCTTTATTTTCATCATCTAACAGGAAATGAGGAATGCATTGGTCAGTAATGTCAACATTGAACTGTACAATGCTCTGCATTATCACATGGTCAACAAACGCCTCTTGACCAAAGATTTAAGGAATGGAATCACAGTCACTTCTATGTACAATGACCTTGATCTCCAAATTAACCATTATTCCAATGGGGTGAGTATTAGCATTTAGCATTGCTACAACTTATAGTTTTACTGAAAACACTTGCCAGGAGTGCAGCATTAAAATGTATGTTATATGCAGGTGGTGACTGTGAACTGCGCAAGGATTGTCTATGGCAACCAGGTTGCGACTAATGGAGTTGTGCATGTAATTGACCGTGTCATCAGCGCAGTTGGAAACAACATCCAGGAATACCTTGATATGAGTGATGACTTGACAACTCTCAATGTAGGTATACATAGGGGTAGACCAATTTTTCAGCTGTATTTTTTGTGTGTTGAAGTTCAGTAAATCTAACCAGCTGGTAAAAACACCTTCTAGGACATGGCTCAAACAGCTGGACTGTTGGAGAAGCTGGGTCAGCCAGGACATTACACTCTATTTGCCCCCACCAATGATGCCTTTGATAAGCTTGACAGTGATATGTTAGAAAGGCTTCAGAGTGATAAAGATGTCCTCAAAGGTAGATGCAACAATTCTTTATGGGTTTATTCTTGTGTGAACACATATACTAACTGTAACATATGTAATTCTAAGGATGAAGATATAGGACTTTTCCTCTTTTACATGTTGACTCTGTTCTAATTCAAATCATGTGAAAACAGTTAATCTAGAACATACCCAGATTTTGTTTTAAATGCCATCCATACCATAAAGTATGTTTATGCATTTGGCAGACAACTTTATCCAAAGCAATTTACACTCATATCCCAGGTAGGGTAACGGGGTCTTGCCTAAGGACCCCTACTGGAGGTAGTACCTTTCATGCAGGGGTGTCAGGATTTGAACTGATGTCACCCACATGAAAGGTGACAATCTTACCAATACACTATCTAGTCTGAAGTAAAGTAAGATCATAAATATTCTGTTGAAAGTTACTGACAACAGTTTTAAAAAAGTTTCAAATGTACAGTAAAAGTGAGCTTTGGAAAATAATTAAACATTTTTAGATACTCTTTTTATCCACTGAGAAGCAGGAAATAGCTGCCTCAGTGAGCAAGCTGAACAAACAGGCAACATGTCTTTTTTTTTTTTACTTGCCTATTGCTTGCCCTATGAGATCAGAAACACTTAATACAAAATTAAACAGAGCCTCTAAAGTCCAATCTTATAGGAACCTCAGGGATCCAAAGGGTCTGCAGGGTCCTGGGCATTATTTCTTCAGCTGCAGTGGAACATGAGACATAACATAAAACTGTCAGTGCATCAAATAAATATCTAACTATACAACTTAACCACACAATAACTTAAAATGTCATCTGGTTTCAGCTCTTCTCAGTTTCCACCTCTTGGACTCAGTCCAGTGCTCTGAGGCCATCATGGCAGGAAGTTCTTATGAGACCCTGGAGGGAAACAACATTGAAATCGGCTGTGACGGCGAAAGTTTAACAGTTAATGGCATTAAAATGGTGCTCAAAAAGGACATTGTCACCACCAATGGTGTTATCCACCTTATAGACCAAGTACTCCTTCCAGACTCAGGTAGACTCACATTTCCTCTTCTTTTCGTACTTGTGCAAACCTTGTTTTTTTTTCTGAAATATGTAATGTTTTCCGCCATTCATGTTTTAATAGTTTCTGAAATTTCTGTCCCACTTCAAGCCAAGCAGGTAATGGAACTTTTGGGAAGCTCATATTCAACCTTTGGTGACATGGTGTCTGAGTTGGGCCTTTCTGCTGCCATGACACCAGGTTCTGAGTTCACTTTGCTGGCCCCTCTCAATGCTGCCTTCACTGGTGAGTCACATACTGCTCATGTGTGCGCCTCTGTTTTCTACTCAGCAGGAGGCTGAATATGAATGCTGGGTGATTGTCTCAGGGGAAGCTTGGGGCACATTGTTAATCAGAGTCAAGTCCCAATTGTTTGCATACAAGAAAAATAATGTTGGGCTTTTCCCACAGAACAAAATGTTTAAGGCATGCACACATTAAAGATATTAAGATTTCTACTTTATTTGGTTGGTTTTATGTTGTTTAAGTTAGCTTTAAGAAAAATAAATATGACTATTTTTAAAAGAAATTAGATGGATTAATTAATCTTATTAGAATTAAATAGTTATTTCAAATGTTTCAAATATCTTTAATATGTCCCATGGGTTTGATTCAGATTCATTTATATTTCAGTGTGCATCCAGATGGTGCAACTTACCCTCTAACTTGAATCAACTTACCCCAAACTTCAGGCAAACTGAGCAACAAGAACAACTTTTTTTTATTAAACAATACTTTTAAACCCTTTGTCATTGATGCATTTTGGTCATTTAAATGAACAGGAAACATCCTGGATACATGGTGAAAGTTCACACTGACATCTCACAACAAGACGGTTCCTGGTTTGAATCTTGGCAGGGGTCTTTCTGTGTGAAGTTTGCACGCTCTCCCCTTGCATGTGTGGTTTCTCTCTGGAGACCTGGCCTTCCGCCCACAGTCCAATCATATGAATGTTCGGTTTACTGGTTAATCCAAACTGACAGGCGTTTGTGTGACCATTTGTGGTTGTTCGTCTCGTTTGTCTCTCTGTTGGCCTTCTGATGAACTGGTGACCTGTCTTGGCTGTACCCTGCCTCTCCCCCGATGTTAGCTGACTCCAGCCACCCATTCTTCAACTGAATAAAGTAGGCATAGGAAATAAATGGAAGGAAGCATCCTTAAATTTGATCAAATGCTTTCATTGGACTATAATGAGGACCACATAAGTAAAAATGGCTCATTTTATCCCAATCTCCTATTATAACTATAATGGTTAAGGCTAAACACGTTCTTTTTTACAACAAGACCTTTACCTTCATGAATGCCATATTTACTATTTGTTCTCACGATGAGTAGAAGTTGCATATTCTTCTTATGTAATTATAGGCCGTTTTGGCTTTCAAGAACAAACAACCCAAGGGGACATATTTTGGAGGAGAGAGTGTCTTATTGAACGGCCATTGTTACCCAAATAATCAAAAGTGTAAAACATTTAGTCGAAACATTTCCCTTAACTGTACAATGTGTTCGTTTTCACATAAGAAAGTATTTTAAAAAATAAGAAGAATAATTCAAAGAAAATAAATTATTTCCAGATGAAGTGATGTCCATGGACCAGAGCTTTCTCAAAATTATTCTGGAAAACCACATTGTAAAGAATAAGGTTGCCCTGGGACAACTCTACAATGGCCAGCGGTTGGAGACCATAGGAGGGAAAACGCTTCGGGTTTTCATCTACCGCACGGTGTGTCATCTTCTGTGAAGTTGTGCCTGAAAATTATGGCTGTATGCCATTAAACATATCTATGTGCACTACCGCTGTCATTTGTTCATCAATCATATTTCATTTGAGACGTCACAGCAATCCCCTTGCCTATAACTTGTGGATTTTATTTTCAGGCTGTGTGCATTGAGAATTCCTGCCTGATAAGAGGCAGTAAGGAAGGAGCCAATGGCGCTCTGCATCTCATGAGGACTATGCTGAAACCTGCGGAAAAGACTATGCTAGAGATTCTGACAGAAAATGGAGGTTTCAAGTAAGCACTGGACAAAGTTAATAAAAATTGACTTGCATACAGCATGATTCTCTAACCACATCTTCCTGTATCTTTCTATTTAATCCACATGGCACATATGGGAATGAGAAAATGCTGGCAATGCAATTTGTCAGCCCACTGTGGTTTCTATAACAGCCAAGTTGCTGCTTTCTTCTCTGTGCTTTAGGATCTTTTTGTCTCTGATGGAAGCTGCTGGGTTGACTGACCTGCTCCAACAAGAGGGAGACTTTACTTTGTTTGCCCCAAGTGATAAAGCATTTGCTGCTTTAAGCGAAGGAGATGTGACCTTCTTAAAGGGTAGGTTTGCCTCACTGTCTTTCATATTTGAATGCATTTCAGGGCGCTCTTGTGGAAAGTTGAAAATCATGGAAAAAAAACGATTAACAGATTATGTGTTCTTTTTTTTTTATTCCAGGTGACATAAATGCTCTCCGAACTATTCTTTTGCATCACTTTACTAATGGTGTTATCATTGGTGGTGGTTTGGAAGCTGGGGTGACAAACCTTTTCAAATCTCTCCAGGGCAGCAATCTTAAATTGATTTCTGTAAGTACTTCATCCAGAAACTTTGAGAAATACTCAGCAGTTATCTTCATGATAGCATGAGTCAGCATGTTATGTCTTATTCAATCTCCAGGCGTTGAGATCAGTGTTAATTCATGTCATTCATGCCTCATTTTTTGGTCTGTGATTGTTTTAACTGTCTACCTCAGGCAAACAACACTGTCAGAGTGAATTCTGTCCAAGTCCCAGAATCTGATATCATGGCCACAAACGGCGCCGTTCACTTTGTAGACCAAGTTTTGTACCCTGCAGGTATCAACTTAATTAGTACTTCCTTTATTAAATCTTTCAAGACATATATTTGGTTTCATAATCATAGCAAATAATTGTGGGTAACGCCCTGTGCAATCTTCCAGATATCCCTGTGGGAAGCCAGGATCTCCTAATGATATTGAGGAAACTCATCACTTATATTCAAATTAAGGTGAGAATTATCTTCACATCAATAAAGCCTAACTGATTGTAAATAACCAGGGTGGGGTTCTCTATAATTGCCAAAACATATTTTTTTATATAACTTAAAAAAACAATTAAAACAATTATCTACTTAAAAAAAACATCTCTGCCGTTGATTTTATTTCAATGTTGTAGATTACTACAATCTTAAAGATATGCTGCTTTAACATTTTTTCGTTTGTTTGTTTTTTCTATTTTTTACAGTTCATTTCAGGATTTAGATATCAAGAAATACCCCTTACATTTATGAGTAAGTAGTGATATTATCATGATATACAATTCAAATTAATTCAATTCAAAACTATTTATTCATCCTCAAGGGGGCAATATGTAAAATTTGTAAGTTATGATATTTGTGAGTGTTTAAATTCCTGATAGTTATGTCTTAGTCTTAGTCTTAATTTATTTATGTCCTTTTTCTTTTAGCGAGGATCGTCACACGTGTTATCCAGGAAGGTAATGATGACAACAGAGTGCCAATAATCATGTGATTTCTACTGTACAGTCAGCTAGATATAATATCTTGATAAAATATCAACCCTCTTTGGCCTTTTTACCTTTCTGTTGTTCTCTGAAAGCAACAAAGCACCATAAGGGTCATAAGTACCACTCTTTGGCTAAGCACCAAAGAGTGCTTATAATATACCTTATGGTATATTAAGTGTTTATTTTTTGTGACAAAGGAACGATCTCTGAGGTTTATCCCAAAATTTAAAAAAAAATATTAAAAAAATTGCTTACCCCAAAAATACAAATTACTTTTTTTCCCTATTTTTATTTTGTTGATTTACTTTCAGAATTCATGGGTCTCAAATTTGGCTTTCTGCAAAATGGCTAAATAGGACCATGAAATTAAATTTGGTGCACATATATAAACTGCACAAAACCTGCAAAAAAATTCTCTTTAAACCATTGTGTAATTCCAATAGGAAGTTTGCCATTTTAGACCGAATGTGCAATTTGTGATTTCCAGATTCTGCATTTAACAAACTTTTCAGAGGGATTTAAGTGGAATAAACGCTATATATGCTATTGTTAAACTAGACAGGTTTGAAGTGTTACAAATTTCTACCATTCTGTGTGTCTGTGGTGGCTAAGTTTTGATGATTCACGTGAGAGAAGTTGTTTGACTCATGCATTCTAGGACAAATTAGGTACAGTCTTAATACATATAATCAGTGTCTATGCCTGTAGACAACCAAAGGGAAATATTGACAAAACTTTGCACCGCCACCTCCTGCTAACAGGAAGTATAATATATTATGTTTGAATTACTGCTCCCAGACTGTTAAACTGATCCCCCTGAAACTTATTTGGAAAATACTTAAGGCATCGATGAAGCTTTTTTATTAGTGAGCATGTGAGCATGGCCGAGACCTGGCAGCGTTTTGGGTCCAGCCTTATCATGTGTGATCAATGTCCTCACCTGAAAGTATCTCTATGTGAATAATCAGTTATGATCATGGTGCCACCTAGTGGCAGAGGAAGCCACAGAGATGAATATATGTTGAGCCCAGCCACTTTAACAACTACTCAAAACAAGAACATTTCAAACCCCCCAAATTGAATTGACGTTAGAGTGAATGCTGTGTAATGGATTTTTACACCTCATCACTTTCAAGTCAGACATGTATTTTTTTTTGTCATTTGTGCTAACATGGATCGTATTGCAGCAGAACATGCTGCAACATTCTCCCAACTGTGAGTGTTCTGAGTAGTTGGTCTCTATTCTAACCTTGCTGGCAAGGCAAGGCAAATTTATTTATATAGCACAATTCATCAGCTAGGTGACTCAAAGAGCTTAACATAGAATAAAAAAGCATTAGAACAAAATTCGAGGATAAAATAGAAAAAATAGATAGATAAAATAGTCCCTGCTGGGGGACTTCAATGCTCACGTGGGCAATGACAGTGAGACCTGGAGGGGCGTGATTGGGAGGAACGGCCCCCCCGATCTGAATCAGAGTGGTGTTTTGTTGTTGGACTTCTGTGCTCGTCACGGATTGTCCATAACGAACACTATGTTCAGGCATAAGGGTGTCCATATGTGCACTTGGCACCAGGACACCCTAGGCCGCAGCTCGATGATCGACTTTGTGGTTGTATCGTCGGACTTGCGGCCGTATGTCCTGGACACTCGGGTGAAGAGAGGGGCGGAGCTGTCAACTGATCACCACCTGGTGGTGAGTTAGCTCCGCTGGTGGGGGAGGAAGCCGGTCAGACCTGGCAGGTCCAAACGTATTGTGAGGGTCTGCTGGGAACGGCTGGCGGAATCCCCTGTAAGGAGGAGTTTCAACTCCCACCTCTGGCAGAGCTTCAACCATGTCCCGGGGGAGGTGGGGGACATTGAGCCCGAATGGGCCATGTTCCGTGCCTCCATTGTTGAGGCGGCCGACCGGAGCTGTGGCCGCAAGGTGGTTGGTGCCTGTCGTGGCGGCAATCCCCGAACCCGCTGGTGGACCCCAGTGGTGAGGGAGGCCGTCAAGCTGAAGAAGGAGTCCTATCGGGCCTTTTTGGCCAGTGAGACTCTGGAAGCAGCTGATGGGTACCGACAGGCCAAGCAGAACGCAGCCTCGGCGGTTGCTGAGGCAAAAACTCGGGCTTGGGAGGAGTTCGGGGAGGCCATGGAGAACGATTTCCGGACGGCCTCGAGGAGATTCTGGTCCACCATCCGGCGGCTCAGGGGGGGGAAGCGGTGCACTGTCAACACCGTGTATGGTGAGGGCGGGGCTCTGCTGACTTCAACTAGGGACGTCGTGAGTCGTGGGGGGAATACTTTGAGGGCCTCCTCAATCCTACCGACACGCCTTCCGATGAGGAAGCAGAGTTGGGGAGCTCATTTGAGCTCCCATTTGAGGTTGCCGAGGTGGTCAAAAAACTCCTCGGTGGCAAGGCCCCGGGGGTGGATGAGGTCCGTCCTGAGTTCCTCAAGGCTCTGGATGTTGTGGGGCTGTCTTGGTTGACACGCCTCTGCACCATCACGTGGACATCGGGGGCAGTGCCTCTGGACTGGCAGATTGGGGTGGTGGTCCCCCTCTTTAAAAAGGGGGACCGGAGGGTGTGTTCCAACTATAGGGGGATCACACTCCTCAGCCTCCCTAGTAAGGTCTTTTCGGGGGTACTGGAGAGGAGGATCCGCCGGATAGTCGAATCTCGGATTCAGGAGGTGCAGTATGGTCCGCAGGATCCTGGAGGGAGCATGGGAGTTCGCCCAACCGGTCTACATGTGTTTTGTGGACTTGGAGAAGGTGTTCGACCGTGTCCCTCGGGGACTCTTGTGGGGGGTGCTCCGGGAGTATGGAGTGCCGGACTCCTTGATATGGGCTGTTCGGTCCCTGAATGACCGGTGTCAGAGTTTGGTCCGCATTGCCGGCAGTAAGTCGGACATGTTTCCTGTGAGGGTTGGACTCCGTCAGGGCTGCCCTTTGTCACCGATTCTGTTCATAATTTTTATGGACAGAATTTCTAGGCGCAGCCAGGGCATTGAGGGGGTCCGGTTTGGTGACCTCAGAATCGGGTCTCTGCTTTTTGCGGACGATTTGGTTCTGTTGGCGTTGTCAGGCCGTGATCTTCAGCTCTCACTGGAGCGGTTTGCAGCCGAGTGTGAAGCGGCTGGGATGACCATCAGCACCTCCAAATCTGAGACCATGGTCGCAGAAGGGTGGAATGCACTCTTCGGGTCGGGAATGAGATCCTTCCCCAAGTGGAGGAGTTCAAGTATCTCGGGGTCTTGTTCACGAGTGAGGGACGAATGGAACAGGAGATTGACAGACGGATTGGTGCGGCGTCTGCAGTGATGCGGATGTGATGAGGCTCTGCACCGGCCCGTCGTGGTGAAGAAGGAGCTGAGCCAGAAGGCGAAGCTCTCGATTTACCGGTCAATCTATGTTCCTACCCTCACCTATGGTCACGAGCTGTGGGTAGTGACCGAAATAACGAGATCGCGAATACAAGCGGCCGAAATGAGTTTCCTCCGCAGGGTGTCTGAGCTCTCCCTTAGAGATAGGGTGAGAAGCTCGGTCATCCGGGAGGGGCTCGGAGTAGAACCGCTGCTCCTCCGCATCGAGAGGAGTAAGATGAGGTGGCTCGGGCATCTGGTGAGAATGCCTCCTGGACGCCTCCCCGGTGAGGTGTTCTGGGCCCGTCCCACTGGGAGGAGGCCCCGGGGAAGACCCAGGACACGTTGGGGAGACTATGTCTCTCGGCTGGCCTGGGAAAGCCTCGGGGTCCCCCCAGAAGAGCTGGAGGAAGTGGCCGGGGACAGGGACGTCTGGGTCTCTTTGCTCAAGCTGCTACCCCCGCGACCCGATCCCCGGACCAGCGGAAGATAATGGATGGATGGATGGAAAATAGAAAGAACCAGAGTGAATGGTTTAGTGCACTGAAAGGTACCAACTTTCACTAACCTTTAATTCAATTAAACCAGTTAAGTAAATTCAGTGGGAAAAAGGAAAGTCTAAAGATTTTATTGAAAAGCAAGAGTTGATGCCAACCTGCATTTATCTCAGAGTTCAACATGTATAGTTCATAAAAGCTTTAAGATACTTTTCCATGTTTAGTTCTAACACTGGGAACAGAAAGCAGTTTGGTTCCACATGACGTCTTGTAGGTTCACACCGTATCAAAAGATATGAGATGTACTTTGGCACTAAACCATTTACAGCTTTATAAACCAACAGCAGTATTTTGAAATCAATTCTTTGATGAACAGGAAGCCAGTGTAGGAACCTCAAAACTGGAGTGATATAATCCACTTTTCTGGTCTTAGTGAGGACTCGAGCAGCAACATTTTGAATTAGCTGCAGGTGTCTTATTTCTTTTAGGCAGACCAGTAAATGCATTGCTTTAGTAATCAAGTTTGTCAAAGACAGATGCATGGACCAACTTTTCTAAAGCCCTCTGACACATCAGTGCTCTAATCCTTGAGATATTTTTCAGTTGACTTGGGTAGACTTCATAACTGACTTGATATGGCAGTTAAATTACAGGTCTGAGTCCATAACAACACCTTGATTTCTGGCTTGGTTTATGGTTTTTAACATTACAGGCAGAAGTTGAGCACAGATTTTTAATCATTCTTCTTTGGCTCAGAAAGACAGTGACCTCTGTTTTGGTTTTGTTTAATTGAATGAAATTCTGGAGGCACTTGTGTTTTTGTAGGTGATTGTAATCCCTGGTGTTATGGTGATGGGGGTTTCTGTGTCATCCCCCTAACTATGATAGCGTACTTTGTCACTTTACATAATCCTAGCCAGTGGGAGCATGTAAAAAATGAGTAAAAGATACCCCAGAATTGAACCCTGAGGAACTCCACATACATTTTTTTGTCCATTAAGATGTGGGATTAGTTATAGACACAAAGTATCATGTCTTTTAAGTTGTATTCAAACCAGGTTGATGCTGTGGCAAAAAGACCTACCCAATTTTCCAGTCTGTGGAGCAATTTTGTTGTAGTTGACTGTATCAAATGCAGCATTGAGATCCAATAAAATGAAGACAGAAAAATTGCCCTTGTCTGTGTTTCAAACACTGACAACTCATAAGTATTTTCCACAATCCTAATTTGTTTTTCATGCCACAAACAGACCTGAAATTCTGAACTTCTACAGAAATTTGTATTTCACCTGTTTTTAGAGCTCCTTAGTCTTCATTGTGCTGCGTGCTTGACGGTTTCACTTCCTTAGGAGTATTTCAGACACTCAGGCCTTTCACAACTTGGGGTATATATAGAGATCCTGTGAATATTAGATTCCACATGGTTGGACTTATTTGCACTAATCATGTGAAATTTAAAGGTAAACAACAGCACTGCATCACAATTTATTGTAGAGCCATTTTTCTTGATCCTTGTCCTGTGGTTTCTTTGCATTGCTGTGAAAACAGATATTCTGTGTTATGAAGCATTCTCTGTCTGCTTATACAGGTCCCACTATCACTAAGGTTACCAAGGTCATTGAAGGCGAACCTTCCATCACCAAGGTTACCAGGGTCATTGAAGGCGAACCTTCCATCACCAAGGTTACCAGGGTCATTGAGGGCCAACCCACCATCACCAAAGTCACTAGGGTTGTTACAGGTAAAAACTAAATGACCTACCTGTCTACCTGTCTAACAAGCTTGATATATCTCACACTCTCATTAACTCATGAATACTGTTATTTTCAGGCCCTCAGTACTCAGTCAGCACTGGCACCAGTAACATTGACCTGGAAGGTAGGAAAATTTGAAAGCATATATTCAAGTTTAATTGTTGTCTGTTTGAAGCAAAAGAGCACATTTTCCTAGAGTGTGTTTCACAATAACATTCACAGGTATTCAGCAGTAGGTTTTATTGCAGAGTTTTTGCTACTAGCTCATGTACAGACATGTTATCTGAGCATCCATCATCTTCCACTTGTCCGTGGATCGAGTCGCGGGGGCAGCAGCTTGAGCAGAGAAACCCAGACATCCCTGTCCCCGGCCACTTCCTCCAGCTCTTCTGGGGGGACCCCGAGGCGTTCCCAGGCCAGCCGAGAAACATAGTCTCTCCAACGTGTCCTGGGTCTTCCTCGGGGCCTCCTCCTTATCTGAGCAATGAGATGATAATGAGGTTGCAGAGGAGTGTGACACGATGCTAATGATTTGATAACAGTGACATCACAAATAATACTGTTTCACTTGGATAAAATGTTCTTTTTCCATCAGGAGTTGACCTTTCAAAGATTACAACCATTGAAGGGAATGCTAATCTTGACACCGATCAACTTACCAGACTGATCCAAAGTGAGTTTTATAATTTTCTACTTCTCAGCAACTGAGAGAAATGATCCAAGAATGATACATGATGTGTATATTTGCTTGCCTTTATAGAAGGAAGAACTCCTCCCCGAAGAGTTTTAGGTAAAATTAAGAAAGAATATCAGGCAGTCTAAAAAAAGATCCTGCATTTGGAGACGATGTGACACTGTCTGTGAGCTTATTCTGGCTGTCAATTCATGTCTGTCACTGCATTTATATGGCATAATCCCCCCCATCAATTATGTTGGGTGTAATTGATGGAATAGCTTGACGTTTTGAGAACATTTTCTCACACTGCTTATTTCCTGCACAGAGTTAGATGAGAAGATTGATGACACTAATTTGTGCTTGGTAGATATGAATCAAATTACAAAGATGATTGCTTGGATATGTTTAAAGATATCATAATCTTTGGAGCTCAAAATTGAACATTTTTATCTTGTTAGTTTAATCATAGGCACATTTTTTTGCAGGGTATTAAGGCCTGGTATATGTTTTGGCCGGGTAGAGTAACTTCTTTGATCTCCACTGGTCGTGTGGTAGTCTCAGCGAGAATAAAAATGTATTTGGACTCTAGCCACAAAATAGTTCTGCACAGAACTACTTGTAAAACCACAATGTGAAATCTTCACAAATGAAACAATAGTGAATAAAGTCTCAGAGTCAAGCTGGCTGATGCCTTCTTTTTCCAGTCCTTGTGCTTAGTCAAGTTAGGCTCTTACTGATTGTATATCTTCACATTTTCCATCCAAACACATCCTCTCATCTAACTCTCAGCAACAAAGCACAAATGTATTTTCCAAAAAGTCCTCCATTTCCTAAATGTCATCTCTGGACTCTTCACTGTCATGCTTGCTGCAACAATGCTCACCTGAATGCTATGCTGACATTTGCCGTGGCTCTGTAGCTGTGGTTCATATAACTGTTTCATGAGTCTAGGTTCTGAGTCAATATGCTCCCCTGTGTGGGATGTTATAATCATCATTCCTACTCTCTGCTGTGCTTGGTGTTTCCATACAGGGAGAGATGAGATCAGAGCACAGATGCCAAGCTTTGACACAGTCCATATCTCACATTTAGAACGTATTTAGAAAGTAATCATATCTAGATAACTGACATGTGTTTATTGTTCTATCTCTTTTGGCAGCTGGCAACAGGCGGAGAGGAAGGGACTGAGCGTGGACAGATGAGAATCCCTTCCATGTAAAGGCAGAGAAAGACATCAAACTCAAAGTTTGAAACTGGTGTTGTAATACAGAGGATACACCTGAAGTGTCAGTGTTTAGAAAAATAAAATGACTGTTACTGACAAAAAATGTTTTCAATTTAATGGTGCTTTACATATACATATATTGACTTTTTGTTCAATATATGTTAACAGTTCAAATATACATTTTTGCATGAATTTAAAAACTAGCAGCAAAAATTTCAAGCCATCAGACTTTTCCTTAAACATTTTAATTCTATACTTTACAGCTTTGCTAGTGGTGAATGTTAGAGCAAGGGAATCTTACAAGCTGCTTGGGAAGAATTCAAAATCTCAACAGGGTATAGATTAAAAGATAGTGTGCTCTCTCACTTTAACTTTTTTTTTTTTTAATTTCTCTAGCCGTCGGTTGTTTAAGGTGTCATGTAAAGTGTGTCTGCTGCTTGTGTTATTTGGAATGATGTAGCCAAATCCAGGCATTCGCCTTTCTATTTGCCCAACATTCTCAAATAAAGTGCTTTAGTCAAAAAATACATCACTTTTATGTCTTTACAAAGTTCTTAAGTTGTAAACATTGATTTATTCTTTGTAAAGTAGCCTTAAACTTCTTAGGTCAAATCTAAATACACTGTCTATTTGAATTTTATGCATGTAAGGAGTTTTGATTAGAGTAAAATGTTTTCTGAGTCACTCTGCTAAGTGCTCCAGTCTTTCCGTCTGTTTAAGGGGAATTTGGCAGCTCACTTGTGGAAACACCCTGAAGAAAATATGTTAAACGTAAACCCAGACAGGATCAAAGAAAGGACTTTTCTTGAGAACAGTATGGAAATGTATGTAATCCACCATATGAAAATGTGTATATTTATTTTAAAATCTAAAAAAGGTATTGTTTTACAATGATATAAGTTCAGGAAATTATATATTTTAAGACCAACAACAATGAAAGCATTTCTGCTTGTTTGTTGGCATGTGTGAATCAGACTCAACAGTAAGGTCGTGTTTCAAGGAAATCATGTGAGCTTTTGTGTGCAGACATTTGGGTCAATGCCAGCCTCTTTGCTGTTTGGCTTATGTGCAAAATTCTTCAGTGCACTTTATTGCCTTTTGGATAGACAAAAATGGGTAAAAAAAAAAAAAAAAAAAAGCCTGAGCAACTGCCAAAATACAAACAGAGGTTCATGAAATGTCGAAAACACAACCATGGTGAAATCCAACGTTATTTTTCACTTTAAAGATATTTCACAAGATTCAAAACCATATTTCACAAAAGCATTTCCGTTTACACGGTGCAGGTTTTAAATGACGTCTTAAGAGGCAATCTTTATGTTCATCCACACATATTGTCACACTAAGTTACTTCATGTTCATATGAATGAGTAACTGATACACAGCTTTGTTGTTTCCTTGTTTGTTTCATAAATTTATTCACATCTGAATTCATTCTTTTTCAACAAGTAATGTGAAGCCAAAAACTTATGTGCTTAACAACATTCCACCGAAGTTATTTTGCAACATCTTCATGGAAACATAAAGTATAGAAGTCACTTAATTTGATATCTTCTCAGTCTGTTTAATTCTGCATGCAATATTTTGTCACGAGTGTAGACGGCGGCGAGGAGAGAGGACCCAAAATGCAGACTAAGGGGTAAACTAGATTTATTCCAAAAACTGATAAAAAAAAAACAACTGAAGAATAAACAGACCTGATTAGGCCGAGTTGACATGAGGGGTAACAGCGAGGATCTTGCAAATGCCGGGAGACTAAACACGGTGGAGGGTGATTGGTGAATGAGTGCAGCTGAGGATAAGTGAGCACAGGTGAAAGGAGTGGAGCTGATGACCAGGCAGGAAGGAACTGAGGGAGAAGGTGATGGAATATAGAATACACAAAAACACAGATCACAAAATACAGATTGTGACACTTTTTATGTAATAATAATAATAATAATAATAAATTTATTTGTATAGCACCTTTCACAGAAAATAGAATTCATAAAGTGCTTCACAATACGATGCAAGTCAACATTTCATATACACATCATATACACACATAAGAAAACACAATAATTGCAGAAAAGCATGAGGCTACAGAGCAGATGGGCACTTTAAGTACAGATAAAAGCTATTTTACATAGGTGGGTCTTCAGATTTTTTTTTGAAAATGTCTAAAGAAGCTGCAGACCGTAGACAGAGAGGAAGAGAGTTCCAAAGAGTTGGAGCCACTACCTCAAAGGCACGATCACCCTTTGTCTTTAGAAAAGAGCGGGGGACAGTCAATAAGTTCTGGTCTGAGGACCTAAGAGGCCTGGTTGTGTTATAGGGGTGGATCAGGTCACAGATGTAACCGGGTGCCTGATGATTAAGGGCTCTGTATGTGATGAGAAGAATTTTGAACTGGATCCTGAACCTTATAGGCAGCCAGTGTAAGGAGAGTAGAATGGGTGTGATGTGAGTCATCCTGTTGGATCTAGTCAGTAACCTGGCTGCAGTGTTTTGAATAATTTGTAGACGGTTCAGAGATGATATGTTGAGACATGTGAAAAGTGAATTACGTGCTAATGATTTTATGTGCTTCTCAAAGCGCATGCTTCGGTCGAAGGTAACCCCAAGGTTTTTTAGCTTTGACTGAGCAGCTGATGAAACAAACCCAATACTCTGGGCAATTTTGGAGGCTGAATTCTCAGGTGCAATAATTAGAACCTCTGTTTTTTCAGTGTTCAGCTGGAGGAAGTTATTTGCCAACCACTCACTAATGGCACACAAACAGTTTTGTAAAACAACAAAGTTGGATTGGTTTTCTGGTTTGCAGGAGATATATAAATGAATGTCATCAGCATAGCAATGATAGGATACACCACTGAATTTATTTATAATGTGCCCTAATGGAAGCATGTATAGAGCAAATAACAATGGACCCAAGACAGACCCTTGGGGTACGCCACAGGAAAGAGGAGTATTTTCTGACGTGAAGGGCCCAACAGATACAGAGAAATTCTTATCAGAGAGATAGGAGGAAAACCACTTTAGGACAGCCCCAGAGACCCCAACCCACCATCCAAGCCTATCAATCAGAATTTTATGATCGACTGTGTCGAACGCTGCACTACGGTCCAACAAAACCAGAACAGAGCATTCACCTACATCAGAATATCATTTGTGACTCTGAGAAGCGCTGTTTCTGTAGAATGCATCTGACGGAAACTAGACTGAAATTTATCTAAAATGTTATGGGCAGACAGAACTGCAGTGAGCTGATTGGCAACAACTTTCTCTAAAATTTTTTAAATGAACGTCAGTTTTGATATAGGCCTGTAGTTATTTCGAGCAGATGGATCAAGGTTTGCTTTCTTCAGAAGTGGTTGGACAACTGCGTGTTTAAAGTAAGTTGGGACACAGCCTGATAACAGGGAATTGTTTATGATGGTGACTAGGCTTGGACCAATAGCTTCAAGAGTATTTTTGAGGACAGATGTAGGTATGATATCAACTGAACTGGTTGAGGAGTTAAGGCTGTTGACTAAATCAGTGAGGTCTTGCAGGGAAATCGGGGTGAAGGCATCCAGAATCGATGGCCCAATTTGATGGCTGGAGAGGGGGTCGGAGGAGGGTATAATGCTATCCCTGATATTTTTTATTTTGTCTACAAAAAAGGAGAGGAAACGATTGCAGTCCTCATTTGACAGAATTGGCAAATCAGGAGGTGCAGAAGAGACAATGTTGTTAATGGTGTCATATAGGACTTTAGGATTGCGTTTACTAGTTGCAATGAGATTGGCAAAGTATGAAGCCCTCACATCTTTGATCCTGTTGTTTAGTTCAGTTAGAAGATCTTTGCAAAGGAGCCGATGTACTTGGAGGCCAGTGGATTTCCATTGACGCTCCGCCTTCCGACATTTACGCCGAAAACAATGAATAGAATCGTTTAACCAGGGGGATGATTTGACAGAGGAGCTGAGCCGAGATTTTATAGGGGCCACAGAGTCTAGCACAGATAGGCAGTGTGAGTTGAAGGACTGAACTAAGCAATCTACATGTGCATCATGAGGCAACAATGTGACATTAAGAAAGTCAGCAGCAAAGTTATAGGAGGCATCATCAACATGAATATTAAAATCACCTAGCATAATAACTCTGTCCAGCCTTATGATGGAGGATAAAAAATCACTGAAATCAGATATAAAAGAACTATTTGACCCGGGGGGACGGTAAATCAATACGCAATAAAAAGGGTTGTATGCAGACTGTGTGAATCCAAGGGATTTCATGTTTTGTCTTGTCAAATTAATATTTTATTCATAGATTATGTTAATATCTTATTTTACATTTCAGGCCTGTATCACATTCCAAAAAAATTGGGACACGGAAACGTTTAAAGGCAAGGACATAATCAGATACAGGACATCTGTGATCCCACAGAAAAGACATGACTGTGAAAGACAAGGGTGCAAGTACTGAAATGGTCTGCCTGATGTCCTTCCTTGTTCCCAAGAGAATATGTGGAGAATTTCTGAACAAAAAATATGGAGTTAATGACCTTGCACTGTTAAACACCTTAAGACTCGTTTGCAGAAAGAGTGCCATCTTTTAAGTGTTTTGAGAGGGATTACCAAGTGGTAAAACTTTTACCACCCCAACTTTTTTTTGTTTTTCAGGCCTGAAATGCAAAAAAAAAATGAATGTGTATTAAATTAGATTATAAAAAAGCACACACACACAAAATGTATTGGGTTAATACCTTTCGTAATTAAAATAAAAGTCAAGGTAAATATACAAGAAATTTTGTTTTATATTTGCATTTTTCCATTTAGGTATATTTAGGGATCTACATGTTTATAAAAGTATTGGTGTGGTGCTGTGATGGACTGGCAACCCATCCAAGGTGTTCCCTGCCTCTTCCTTAGGCTAGTGGCTGCTGGAATTAGCTCCAGTCTCCCTAACAATGCTTCGTACAGAGTTAAAATACTTTAAACAAGGAATGAGACGAGACCTGGACGAATTTAAAAACGACGTCAAGAAAGTTTTGAAAGATGACCTCGCGGAGTTTAAAGGTGAAGTTTTGCAGGAGCTCCATAGCCAAAAAGCTAACATAGCTGAGGCACAAACTCAAATAGCTGATATGGAGTCGGCCTGCTTGGAGATGAAAGAAACGCTACTGGCGGTGGTGAAAGAAAACACGCAGATGCGGGACAAAGTTGTCGATCTGGAGAGCCGTTCAAGAAGAAATAATATCAGAATTTACGGGGTTCCAGAAGAAAAAGAAGGAAAGTCTGTCATTGAGTTTGTTAACGAGTTGTTTAAACGTCACCTAGCCCTGCCTGAAGGACTTGAGCTCCGTGTCCAGCGGGCACACAGAGCATTGATCCCAAAGCCAGCTGCCGTCTCTTCCCCGAGGTCAATAATTGTTAACTTTTTGGAGTTTCACGTTAAAGAGATGGTCCTAAGGAAAGCGTGGCAACAGAAGATTGAGATCAACGGCAAAAGACTGTACTTTGATAACGACTACGCAACAGACGTCATGGAGAGACGCAAGACATTCGGACCCATCAAAGCAGCTCTGACGGTAGGCGTCCACTATTCCGGCACGTCAAGCCGTATCCAACGCATTCAATTCATTTTCAATGAAATCCGGCCGATCGTTGTCGCCGTGCTCGCAAAGCATGCTGGGATTCCGGCACGGCGAGCGGCGGACCTGCGGCACGTCAAAAAGTTGGGCTCGGCCAAACTTTATGCAAATTTGCCACGGCAGACGGAGTGCGTTATCCAATGGCAGTAGATCATGTGATCTCCTGTGTCTCAGCAGCAGCAGCAGCACAGCAGCTCTCCTCGCTCGCAGATCCGGATCCATGGTACAATATGAAATAATGTTCCATTGCTGACGATTTATACACATTAATTTCCCTCCAAAACTCAAATTTTTAGAGGGAGAAACTTCGGTTGGTTAAAATCACAAGTTATTTACTTTCCCCCGGAGCCATTTCACACGCCCCTCTGTACACACCCACTGTAGTAGCAACACGGCGACAACTAGGCATCCAATCCGGCGAGTTACGTTGACGTGCCGGAATAGTGGACGCCTACCCTGAGGGAGAAGGGGATCCGGTACCAGACACCCTACACGAAGATGCGGGTGCACTGGGACTCCGGTCTGATGATACAGCACAGTGGAGGAGGTGGCACGAGACCTAAACCGACGCGGAATCAAGGTGAAGGTGATGACCAAAGCGAACACCGCCGCGGCCACGGAGGAGCGACTGAACGCAGCGATGCCATGGAAACGCATCACCAGCACTTCAGACAGCGCAGCTCAGCGTGCAAAGGAGAGGCTGACGGAGTTCAGACGAGACACAGACCAAGGAAACTGCAATAGATGAAAGGATATAGGCTACGTCGCCGGGTGAACACAAACACTATTATTATTTTTTTGCTTAAAAAGGATATTTAATTTTGTACTACAGTGTTAGTGCACGCAAATCTGGGTCATATAGGATTATCATGACTCACGACTTAAGTTTATAGATCAATACAACCGATAAGTGGGAGTCTTTGGTAGCAAGCACTAAATGTTTCACAATTCCAGTATTTGTGGGTTTTTTTCTCACACCTAGGGAGGGCCCCTGTCACAGTGAGGCACTAAACCCTCCTCCCACCAACAGGGACCACAAGGGATGGATAACATCTCCTTTTTTGAAGCCACATTGTTCAATGTTCAACTGTTGTTCTTTGGTCATGTTTTTTATGTTCAGAGTTGGATTGCCGCACAAACTCATTAGAAATGATAGAGTATAATACTAAAATACTGTTGTTGAATATTAATGGTTTCAATAACCCTGTGAAACGTCAGAAGGTAATGACCAAATTAAAGAAGGATAAGTCACAGATTATTTTTTTACAAGAAACGCACCTGTCTAGTCTGGAAAGTGAAAAGCTTAAGAGGTTTGGCTATAGCAACTCATTTCATTGTTCATTCCGCCATGGATGTAGAAGAGGTGTGGCCATACTTATCCCCAACTCAGTAAAATTTGAATGTATTAAAAAAATTAGTGATGACTTTAATATTGTAATGAATAGTAATCTAGACACGACAAACAAGAATAAACATACCAACCATGTCACGAGAATGGTCAAGAGAACACTTAAAGAATTTGGGATAGTTGATACATGGAGGGAGTTACATCCTTCTAAAAGAGACTACACACATTATTCACCCCCTAACAACAGCTATGCTAGAATCGACTATTTCTTTATGAATAAGAATGATTTACAGACAAGGTAAAGAAGTAGTAGTAGGGTAAAGAAGTGTGAAATCCAACAAGCAGATGTATCCGATCACTGTGCGGTCCACCTTGAAGTCAATTTGAAAGTGCAGGAGAAAAATACGTTATGGAGGCTAAACGTGGGAATACTAAATAACGAGTCAAATGTGGAGGAACTTATGAAGGACATCATAACCTATCAAAATGAAAATGACAATGGAGAGGTTACCCCTCTTATTTTCTGGGATGCTCTTAAAGCAGTTATAAGGGGAAAACTGGTGGCTAAGACAGCAGCAATTAAAAAAAACAGAGAGGTCTATAAAAAGAAAAAGGAGAAGCTGTTTACAACTAAACAGCAACACAAAACTACACAAGACCCCTCACTACTCCCAAAACTTAAGGAAATTAGGGATAATATAGATAAAATACTAGCCACAGAAATTGAAAAGAAGACTAGATTTCTAAAACAATCCTATTATGAAGTGGGACCAAGGGCAACCAAATTACTGGCAAAACGATTAAAAAAACAGCAAGCAGATTGGACAATTCACAAGATTAGGGATACAAGTACGAATCAAATCATTCATGACCCCAAAGAGATTGGAACTCAGTTTATGAACTACTATAGAGACCTATACAGCCAGCCTACCTGCTGACACCGACCAAATGAAAGCTTTCCTTGAGAAACTGGACTTACCATCAATTGGGAAAAATCCAAATGATCATCTGATTTTACCCATCACAAAAGCAGAGATAGAGAAAGCAATAAATAAACTAAAAACAAGTAAATCTCCCGGCAGTGACGGTCTATCCTCCGAGTGGTATAAAAAATTTAATAAACAGCTTGTACCTCTTCTCGAAAAATCATTCAACTATACACTTGAATATGGTGAAATGCCCCCCTCCTGGAAAGAAGCTGTAATATCAGTGATTCCCAAGAAAAATAACAGTGAGACTTGCTCAGACTATAGACCCATATCACTACTCAATGTTGATTATAAATTGTATCCCTCAATCATTTCCAAGAGGTATGAATACTTTATCAGTGACATTATCGATGAAGACCAGACAGGCTTCATTAAGGGACGTCAAGCCCAAGATAACATAAGGAGAACTTTACATATTATTAACCATATTCAAAAACAGAAAACATGTGCAGCCTTAATAAGCCTTGATGCAGAAAAGGCTTTTGATAGCGTAAATTGGACTTTTCTATATCAGGTACTTGAGAAATTTGGACTTAACGACAAAGCTGTCAGATGTATTAAAGCACTTTACCAAAACCCGACCGCAAGGATAAGAATAAATGGCAGTCTGACTGAGAGCATAATTTTGGAACGATCTACTAGACAGGGCTGCTGTCTCTCCCCAACCTTGTTTGCAATCTTCATAGAGCCCCTGGCACAGGCAATCAGGCAAAATAGAGATCTTAAAGGAATAGAGGTTGGGGGAGAGGAACATACCATTGGACCTTTTGCTGATGATGTGGTCTGTTTTTTGGAGGACCCAGACACATGCATTCCCATACTAATCAAGCAACTAGAGATGTTTGGCTTTTGTTCTGGATACAAGCTTAACTTGACCAAAAAACAGATTCTAACATTCAACTACTCCCCATCCAAAACCATACAACAAAAACATAATCTGAATTGGAGAGCAACAAAAATGAAATACCTTGGGGTCACTTTAACACAAAACACTGATGATCTATATGAAGCTAATTATGTCAAACTGGATAAGGAAATTAAGAGCGATTTGGACAGGTGGGCTATTCTTCCATTAGACATTGGTTCACGAATAGAGACCATAAAAATAAGTGTTCTACCCCGACTTCTTTACCTGTTTCAGTCACTATACCCGAAAAACAATTCAGACTGTGGGACAAAATCATTTCAAGGTTTATATGGAATGGTCACAGACCGAGAATCAAATTTGAAACATTACAGATTGGAAAGGATAAAGGGGGTTTGGCACTGCCAAACCTCAAGGGATATTTTCATGCAACACATATTATATATGTAATTTGTTGGTGTGACAAAGATTATGTGGCCAAATGGAAAAATTTAGAAAAATTGGTACAAGGAAGAGAAATTCAAAGTCTTATTGGAGACAGAGAAGAACCAATGAGTGTAATTAAACAGGTGAATACAGTCACTCAGTTTACGTTAAAACTATGGTTTAATCTGGTACGAAAATATAAATTAGAGAAAGAGCTCGGACTGCTCCGATGGATAGCTTATGACAAGGGTTTTATCCCTGGTTCTCTTGACCAAAGATTTAAACAATGGATTCCTAAAGGATTAACAGCGATATGTACAACAATTAAAAATGGGAATTTCATGAGCTTCCAGGAGATTAAACAAAAATATGATCGAAGTATCGGGCATCTGGTGAGAATGCCTCCTGGACGCCTCCCCGGTGAGGTGTTCCGGGCCCGTCCCACTGGGAGGAGGCCCCGGGGAAGACCCAGGACACGTTGGAGAGACTATGTTTCTCGGCTGGCCTGGGAACGCCTCGGGGTCCCCCCAGAAGAGCTGGAGGAAGTGGCCGGGGACAGGGACGTCTGGGTCTCTCTGCTCAAGCTGCTGCCCCCGCGACCCGATCCCCGAACCAGCGGAAGATAATGGATGGATGGATGGATGATCTAAGTAACCAAGATCATTTTAGATACCTGCAGATGAGGAACTTTTTCAATAAAGAAATAAAAAACAGTGTAAACTTGGACACAAATTCAATAATCAAAACCATAACTGAAGCCTATAATGCAAAGAAATTCAGAATAATCTCTACAATTTATGGGCATATAATGGAAGCAAGGGGGAATACAATGACATATGTAAAACTGAAGTGGCAGACAGAGCTAGGTGTGAACATATATTTGAAAGTTAGAATAATGCTGAATAGAGAGTGAATACAAATTGCAGTCAGATGCACAGTGAGCGATATTCAATCAATGTTCTGCCTTTTCAGAGAACTGAGATACCATCTGCTGGATGATTCCATTGCTGTTGACTTGAGATTTTCCATATTGTATTTGGCAGTGATCTGCTTATAAATTATTTAGGAATTTATAATACTGTTGATATAAACAACAATAGAATTAAATTTAACTTGACACAAACAATTTTTAACACCCATCACCAACAAACAGCTATTAGCTTATGCTGAAGTTACTCTACTGGCAAATTCATGTGCTTCAGCTTTGTGTTAAATAAACTTTCGCTTAGGTTTGCAGTTTCTGTACAGAACACTGTTTGTCAAAGCATGCTTAACTATTTAAGACCTGATCATTTCTAGGAAATAAAACTGGAACAAACAACTCCTTTAAATTTCAATCCAATTAGTTAAAGACTGCACACTTTTAACCACTGTTATTGTTACTCTATGTTTACCCCAACTATCAAGTCTCAGAATCAATGATCTCAGTTATCCTATCAAACTGCAATCTAGAAATGATTAATTTTGATCTAAGAGAGTACAATGTTCTTTATGTGGAGGACAGGCATACCTTATCTGACCTATATATAGGAATTGAGGGATGGCTTAAGCTTCTCTTTAACATGCCCACATTAATTAAATGTGTAAGAGAAGCACGCACTGGTCCAGTAAATGTTAGTTGTAGTTATTGCCTTGGATGCAAATATGTGTGACTCATCATTTGAATTCAGCATCGGTTCCAAAGTGCTGACATGTTTCTGGCACAGTGGCTTTGTGCTTAGTGATTGATGAGCTTCCACAGCGGTGCCATTATATACATATAATGATAAAATAAAATCTGAACTCACCCACTTGAGATGAACAATACAACTGAATATTATGTAGCCTACCAAGGAAAACCTACAATTCCGGGTCAGTGAAGAGTTATTTTACCTTGTATGGCTGCAGAGCAACTCTTCAGAATTTACAAGGTGACTTGAACTTTATATGCTACAGATACTGATTATCTATGTTCTCAAGTAGTAAAATGAATCCCTTTTTTATTGTTCAAAGCAATGCATTTCTCAGATTTTTGTCTTCGACTCCACTGTTTCCACCAACAATCAGGTTAACTTTTTTGTTCTAAATATTGTCTAAATGTTTGGAGCAGTGTGATCAGGTTAGGTATTATTTGAGCTACTTCATAGTCCTAACTAACACAATTGAACCTGGTGCGATCACATTTGTTATTTGACATAAATTATAGGGTCCTGTATAGCGTTGCCTCTTAATTTTCCCATTTTTTGTGGTATGTGTTATAAAGGGAAGCAGTCTCAAAAGTTCCATTATGGCTAATGACAGTCTGCCAGGAATAATTGCCAGTGGGGCATATTTGGAGCCCAATAAATAGTCTTTTCTATGTTTTCTAGAGTTGTATTTACTCTATATCATTGTATGGATAAAAATGGCTTTCCTTAAATATATGGTGCCTTCTTTACTTTAAAAAGTTTCTTTATCTTTCATTAAGTGTTAAAAAACTGCTACACATCTATGCTAATGATGTATAATGACATATCAAATCACATGGCTCTTGCATTAGAAGATTGTTTTTTTCACAGCGAATACCTAGACAATGCGTAATATTCCTTATGTGAGGCTTTAGAAAATGTAAAATTTTCAACAGTCATAGGTATTCACCTATAGTTCTATCGTATAAGCATACATTTCAAATGTAATGATGTCCACAGCAAAATAATCGTGTTGGGGAAACTCCTGAACCAAGCTGATCAAGTAATCATGTGAGGAAATCCACCAGCATCCCAGAGTTGAAGCTGTTATGTATGAATGGGCTAATATTTCTCCAACCTAATGTGAATGATTGTTTAGTTATTTTGCTGCACAAAGTAGTCAAACTTGTTACTAAGGAAAATATATCTATTTTACTTCTAAATTGCAGGTATGTTATATTGTATCATTTTACTTGTGAAACAAATTAACAGGTTGGACATTTTTATCTAATTTATGTAACTGTATGCGCTTTTAGGTCCAACTTTCAGGTCATATTAATGCAAAATGAGATAACATTTTAAATGATTCAAAAACTCTCAAGCACAACTGTGTGATTTTGTAGATTACCTAACGTTACAAAAAGAAGAGAATCTACCTGTTGAACATCGTAAAATAACAGATTTAACACAGACGCTTTTGCAACAAGCACCTGTCATTTCTTGCTTTGACAGTTGAGCAGTACCTGAAGACAATCTGACACGATTTTGCTTGCATTGAGAGCAGTGGTGGAGGAAGTACTGAAGTGTAGTACTTAAGTAAAAGTATAAATACCCAGCAAAATATATACTTAAGTAAAAGTAGAAGTACTGCATCGAAAATCCTACTTAAGTAAAAGTCATAAGTACTGACTTTTAAATTTACTTTAAGTATTAAAAGTAAAAGTACTTGCAATATTGGTTGTCTTTCAATGTCTAGGCCATTTTGATGAAGAATGCAGATATAGCTACTGGTAATACTTAAGCCTCTACAGAAGTCAATGTTAGTAAAAACTATAAGCAACATTGAAGCTGACAGAGCCACCTGATTGGTTTAAACATATTTTTGTGTAGCAGGGTGTATTCAGGTATAAACAAGTTAAATTTAAGACTTTTTAAGACCTTTTAATACCACTTCTAAATTAAATTTAAGACCAAACGTACGATGGAAATACCAAGTATTTCCAAGTAAACACACTGACAGTATGGTAAAATGACGGTTGAGTTTAAGAACATCGGCTAAATGTGTGTCATGCGAAAAGATCACAAAAGTGTCATCACTGTCCTAAATTAGATTTATTACAATATTTTCAGAACATTTAAGTCCCATGAACAAATGCTTATAAAATCAAGTAAATATATTTAAAAAAAAAAAATACTGTTCCTTTAGAGCGAAAAGAAAAATACACAAATATTTAAGACCCATGCAATCTGAATTTAAGACAATTTAATACTTTTTAAGGTCTTATTTTCAGGAAAATTGATTTACGACTTTTTACGACTTTTTAAGGACCCGCGGCCACCCTGTGTAGGCAACGTTATGGCGAAACTGCATTTATAAAATGTAACGAGTAACAACACATATTGTAGAAATGTAGTGGAGTAGAAAGTAAAGATAATAGCTGCAAAATGTAATAGAGTAAAAGTCAAAAGTATGCATTATTATTTTTACTTAACTAAAGTACAAATACGGAAAAATTTACTTAAGTACAGTAACGAAGTAAAAATACTCTGTTACATTCCACCACTGATTGAGAGAGTGATCAACCGATTCTGAAGCTCCCAATGCATCTTAAATGTCCTGTTTTGGTACATCCATCAAGTAATTTTCAGCTGCAGCAAGCTGCTCTTAAAATTCACTGAAAACTACATGCTCATCATCGAACAGAGGATAAATAATAAAAACTGACTTATGGAAGCCAAAGACAGAGTTCAAATAGAGTCATAAACATTTTAATACTCAGATATGCTGAAATACAACACAACGGCAAATGCATGGAAATAGGCTTGTCCCATTGTCTTCAAGGATGGTGATTAAAAATATGTAGTAATGCATATTTTGCTAACAGAAGTTAAAATCAGTTACTGTGGATTTCATGCACACTGTTTTTTTATAAACCAACATTACTTGACTCATGAGACCACAACACGATCACATGACCGTAACACTGGCTTGGTGGAAAAAACAAATCCTAAGAGCCAACAATCCTATCAGCCAGGTGGATCAGTCAACAGCTGTGAATGATTGAATGACTCCACAAGAGTTTAAATGATGAAATTAGAATTATCCTCAAGCAACCAGAAAGATTTCCATTTGCCTTCTATTTGAATGTCCAATATGCAAAATATAGTGATTTCTAGTGGTGCAAATGGCAAAATGCAAACAACTGAACACGTATCACTGACCCCAAACATTGGCAACAAAAAAATAGTTGCCCCATCTAGGCTACTGTAGTTACATGGCACAATTATAGAGGAGCAATTTGGCCAACTCACAGTGTTTTTTTTTACATAGAAATTACTAATTCTAAGGAAATTAAAATGGTTGTCATTAAATTGTACACTACTTAAAGTTTAGATATGAATACTATACTACAATTCTGCTAATAAGGCACCCTCCGGGAGCCGCCGCAGTAGTGGGTGGGCTGGCAGGCCCTGTGGGCTGTCACTGATAGGGCCTTCATCTGCTGTCATGTCATGGTGGGTGCAGGGTTGTCCCTGCAGAAGGCTGCCTGAGTTCTGTGATCCGTGGGGGCTGCTGGCTGCTTGGGTCTTGGCCCTCTCTGCCAGCTTCTGATCCCTGGGAGTGCGGCAGTGTCCCTCTGCACCCATGATTGAGCATAAATCATGTACGATCTGAACCATATATTTTGCATGTTCATGCAAACACACATTCAATCACTGAGTCATTAGCTTATTATACAGTTGCTGTGTTGTCCTGTGGTTTCAAACCATCAGTATCCACTGTTATGTCCCCTGTACTTGCTACTGGTGTTTTTGCTACTTGTGGCTTTTTTTTCTCCATTTGTTTTCCTGCAGGTGCTCCCAATGATTCTTCACCTGGTTTCCCCACAGAGGCCATAGGATGTTTTCTGTTTAGTCCTTCTACAGATGTAGCAGCTGGTTGTCCAGTTTTGTCTTGTTTTTCTCATCGTCTTCTCATATCATCTCTTTGTATCTCTATCTCGTTTCACTTTCTTTTTCTCCTTCTTCCCTTGTCCCCCCATCAGGTTTGGTATTAATATGTATAAAGTATCTTAACAAAAATAAATAAATAAGCAGTACTTGGGCATCAAGGAGAACTTTATATTCATAATGCCTCCCTTGGCAAAGCAAATGTGTTTGGCACAACACAGTGTTCAGATTCCTATCCTATTTGCCATGAAAAGATTTTTAAAAAATTTAAATAATACAAGTGTTGTCCTTCAGGGTATACTTGTATGTTACACTGAATATTTCTCTGCTATGAGGATATGGATTTTATAATGTTGTTATGTTTTAAATGACTTCTTACACGTCTACAATAATAATATTTGGCTCCAATTTAAGTAATTGCATAAAATGCAATAAAAATAACATGTGGAATAAATACTATCTAGAGTCTGATGAAAAATATTATAATTTTATTGACCCACAAATCTCTCCAAAGAGACAGAGATCTCTCCCCTTTCAGGGTTCCCAACCTGCCAAATCTTTGAAAAAGAATATGGCACAACAGCAAAGTGTAAAATAGACTACTCACAGTTGCTTAACCCAACAATCTTTAAATGTTCAGTGTGACAGACTCTGCAACAAATGGGGAATTTGCTGGACCACTGCCAAATGGAACCCATAACTCACTGAGCAATATGTGACGAGCAAGCTACTCCTGGATTCTTTTGTGGTACTGGATTAAAGGTCTGTCTAAATCATGTAAGAATGACACCTGTGACTGCATGAAAAATTATGAGATGTGCACAGGAATTCGTATGTGCAGTTTTTTTTGCGAGAACACTCTTATGTCAGGTGGAATTCTTCCGTGCTTGACTTTTTTTTTTTTAGTGTCATGACGTTGATGGCGATATCTGATGTTATTTTACACACTGTAAATTTAGCCATTTTTGTTTGTAACTCAATTTAATTTGTGTGATTTAATGCACTTAGAATTGTGCAAACAAATTTACACTGCTTAAAATTGAGTACTTAAAATCCCAGAGATACACCTCTTGAGTACATAGTAGTTGTCTGTTAATTTGTATTGGCTCTAGTAGCTTTTAATGCTTGCAAATTGTGGGATTTGTGATGCAGTGAATTATTTTGCATAATAAAGGTTATCTTGGCATAGTGTGAGAGAATCTCATCTTTCTCCAACACTGTACTTTCCAACTCAAGGCTCCACTGTTATAAATGTCTTTTGTAGATATCAGCGGGAGTCTGATATAAATACACTCTTCATATGTCAGCATGAAAAAGGCTGTATGGGAAGTTTTACCACCTGCAGCTGTGGTCTTATGGCCTTCTCAAATTCCATGGTTGGGTCAAAGCACGCCAGTGAGCAACAGAATCCAGCAACTTCCCAGACACTGCATCCAACAAAGGCAAGTGGATGTTCAGTTTTTATGAAAAACACATGAAAATGTCTGACAGTTAGAACTACAAGCTCCAGTTTTGGGAATGTTCTCCTTTGCACAGCACAAATGCAACAAAATTTGATATGAAAACATGTTTTTCCTAGGTTTTTACCATTAAAACATTTCCGAAAAAAACATATTTCTATATATGACAACAGACAATTCAGTGTTCTTATAGAACACCTGAAGATACAATAATCAAATCTTTCTTTTTTAAAGCAATATATCACATCCAGGTTTAACACCTCTCATTATCTAGGCCAACCCAAATACCGTCAATTATCATAAGCCCGAGCTTGCTGGACAGCTTGCATAGCTGACGTAAAACCATTGTGAAATTAAAGAGACAGAACTGACATCCAAATATGTGCATTGGCTTGCTATGTTAATTTTTTAGAAAATTAAATGTCACATTTGTTGCTTCTTCCTGCTTCTTTTTTCTTTTTTTTCTTAGCTTGTTAACAAGTGTAGCAGAATGTTGGTGTAGATTCTCAGTCATCCAGGACATGGTAATCCTAAGAGCTTAAAAGAGGTTAACTGGACTTCTTGGATCTTAAAGACATTTCCCCTTTCATCCGAAAGGCTTCTTCAGATCTAAACTAGTTAATGGGGAGTATTAGCGTATAAGCAGCAGAGGGGCTGTTCACTTTTGGCAGGTTATTACAGTCACACGTTTCACTGAACCACCGGACCAATGTGTTGGTCGTTTAAGTCGTTTTCACCTCTACGTTATTTACTTGTGTTAAAGAGCAAGTTTTAGTCACAGGATCAAAAGTGTGAATGGTTGTGAAAGGGAAAAGAGACAGCGCTGAATTGTACATACTGGGAAGTATGCTTGCACCTGTTCTTAGCTTCTCTAGTTGTGTTGTTTGTTCCAGCTTTCAGACCCAGTTTGGATATCCACTGGTGTGAAGTACTTTCTTGAAGTGTTGATGTTCCTCCCATATCAAACCTGCCATTCTTAGGCAAAGTCCTAGAAAAAGTTGTATACCAACAGCTTAGTGACTTTCTCCTGTCTAACAATGCTTTTGATACTTTCCAATCAGGCTTTAGGCCCCACCACAGCACTGAGACAGCTCTGATCAAGGTGACAAATGACATCCGCCTGAACACAGATGCAAGTAGAGTCACAGTCTTAGTTCTGCTGGACCTGAGTGCTGCCTTTGACACAGTTGACCATGCGATCTTATTACAGAGGTTAGAAGACTGGGTGGGAATCTCTGGTTGTGCTTTAAACTGGTTCAAGTCCTATCTGGAGGACAGGAAATATTTTGTTGAAATTAGTAACTGTGTCTCAGACCAAATGGCTATGACCTGTGGGGTTCCCCAGGGGTCAATCCTGGGACCCGTATTGTTCAATCTGTACATGCTTCCACTAGGCCAGCTAATACGCAGCTATAATGTGTCCTACCACAACTATGCAGATGACACTCAGATCTACGTGTCACTGACGGCAGGAGAACACGGGCCTGTAGATACACTGTGTCGCTGCATCGAACAGATCAGTGTGTGGATGCAAAACAATTTCCTCCAGCTAAACTCAAACAAAACTGAAATCATTGTCTGTGGCCCACAGAAACAAAGAGAAAGTGTTATCAGTCACCTTGAGACTCTCTCTCTAAAACCTAACTATCAAGTTAGAAATCTCGTGGTAATATTGGACTCAGACCTGAACTTTAACAGCCACATTAAATCTGTAACATCAGCAGCTTTTTACCATCTAAAAAACATTGCCAGAATCAAAGGAATAGTGTCTAAACCAGACTTAGAGAGACTGATCCATGCGTTTGTCTCCAGCAGGTTAGACTACTGTAACGGCCTGCTCACTGGGCTCTCTAAACGGGCTATAAGACAGCTGCAGTACATCCAGAACGCTGCTGCTCGAGTCCTGACTAGAACCAGGAAATACGACCATATTAGTCCAGTGCTCAGGTCTCTGCACTGGCTTCCTGTCGCTCAGAGAATAGACTTTAAAACAGCTCTGCTTGTGTACAAGTCTCTTCACGGTCAAGCGCCAAAGTACATCTCTGACATGTTAGAGCCATATGAACCAACTCGGGCTCTGAGAACCTCAGGGAGGGGTCTCCTGCTGGTGCCCAGAGTCAGGACTAAACAAGGTGAGGCTGCGTTTCAGTTTTATGCCCCTAAAATCTTGAACAGTCTTCCAGAAGATGTGAGACAGGCCTCAACTCTGACAATGTTTAAATCCAGGCTGAAAACAGTTCTATTTAGCTGTGCATATGACACCTGAAAGTATTTTATCTGCACTCTTCACTTTTTAATTACTTAATGATTATTTTAATGGGTTTTAAATTTCTTTCTTTTATTATTTTTTTTTTATTCCTTTTTAATGGTTTTATTGCCTTCTTGTGATTTTATGTAGCTGTAAAGCACTTTGAATTGCCCTGTGTATGAATTGTGCTCTATAAATAAAATTGCCTTGCCTTGCCTTGCCTTCTGTTTTCCCTCAACCTTAGTAAGTACACTCTCAGCTTGATGATGTATTGTTCTGATGACAGCCAGTTTGTGTTCTATTGAATGATGCTGGCCAAAAAGCAGGTATTGGTTTGTTTGTTTCACTTTCTGGTTAACTACAGTATGGAGTCCTCCGTCCTCCTCAACGTGCACAGAACTGTCCAAAATTGCATCCTGCTGTCTTTTGCATCCTTCCTCATAAACTTGATGTTGTTGTCAACCGTGTTGATGTGCTCCGTGAAAGCCTCCATTTCTTGAGTTTTGATTTTGACCCAGGTGTCGTCCTCATATCTGAAGCAGTGGCTTGGTGTTGTTCCTTTGTACGAGCTCAGTGCTTTACTTTCCACCTCCTCCAAATAAAGGGTGACCATGATGGGGGACCTTAGAAATTCCATGGCACAGCAGTGCTTCTGTCTGTAGAAACAGACCAACCAACAGACCCACCAACTAGTTTAGAACTGAAGAAACCTTTCGGGTGAGAGGTGAAACGTCTTCAAGATGCAAGAAGAAGTCAAATTGCCCTTATTAAAGCTCTTAAGATTAAGTGTTGCAGAAGGGAAGTGTTTTTCTGTACAACTTTGGTGATTCTAAGACCTGTATGTGGAGTTTAAAAAGTCAAGTATGGGATGGTCATGGCTGGTAAAGTGCTCCTCCCCGAATCACAATAACCTGCGGTTCAATCCCCAGCTTCTTCACACTTAGAAGTGTCCTTGGACAAGACACTGAATCCCCACTTTGCCCCCACTATTCTTTTTAGCGTGCAATCGTACAGAAATAGTGTTACATATATATTGTGTGCAAATTAATAAGAAGTACTGTATGAGTGTTTGTGTAGAACCTGGCTAAGGTTAAATAAAACTGTGCACCGTTTACTGTACCATCGGTACGCCATTTAAATTGGTATTCTGCTTTCCATTGGAGCACCATCTTTTTATATTACACACATTCATTATATTGGGCTGTGGTTTCATAACACATGGCATTTTTATTGGGTATGTACTTCAGTGCTTTTGGCCAAAGTGACACTATGAAAATGTTTAATATAATGGGACAACTGCCAGCTGGACAGTATAACCAACAGACCATGTAGAGAGGTTTGTGCTGCAGTCCTTAGAGTTCAGTGCACAGCATAAAGTTCAGCATGGGATTGAATGTAAATTAAAGACATCATTATCTCTGGTACATGGTAGAACTTATTATATAAAAAGATACAGATTTTTTTTATGTAAAGAATAAGACTAAAAACCAGTGCAGAATGTGTCATGATTTGTGTTCGTTGTCCCTGTTCTCCCCTGTGTTTTTGGTTTCAGCCTTGTTAATTACCCCCAGGTGTTTCTTGTTCCCTTGATTACCCTCAGTGTATTTAAGTTCAGTTCTGTCCGTGGCTCCCTGCTGGAGTCTTGTATTGTCAACTCCTGTGATCGTCTCCCAGTGAGTCTAGTCCCTGTGTGTTTTGCTTAATAAATGCACGTTTTCCAGAAACGAGGAGGTAGTCTGTCTGCACTTGGGTCCTACTTTACCACCAACTCCTGACAGAATGAGCTTGTGACTATAATATTAAGGTAATCAGGCAGCATTAAACATGATTCAATCGCATCTGTTGCACTCCTGAGAACAAATGACTGTAAACAGTTTGTCACTTTCTGAAAGTGCAAGTTTGAAAACTTCCGAAGAAAAAAAATCACATACAGACAAGATCTGAATATGCGGCCACCTTCTTTGGGCCTAACTGTCTTGTGGTCTGACACATATGAAAATATGAAAATTCTTTAGGAAATCACGGATGTGACATCCTCTGGGCCAAAGATGAAATACATCATCCAGCCTCTTGTCAGAATCAGATTCTTCAATAGCATAGGTGTGCATTGGTACAAAGTCAGGATGAGGGCTTTTTGGCTAAAATCAAATCTAAAAAAGACACAGAAAACACAACAATTAACATTTTCGCAAGATTCTATGTTCATGAAAACATAACTACGAATAGTATATTACATATACTGTTTATGCTCATAGGTCACCTTACTTTAAATGTTTCACAGAGGAAATGTAATGAGAAAGGACATGAAACACGTTGCGTTTATAAGAACTACCATGATGACCTTTTTTTACATCTGTTTGACAGTGCAACATTCTGCACTTATTACAACAAAATGATTCATAGTTTGAACTAAGGTGCCTGCGATCCTGATCTGTCCCTAAACTGAAAACACTTGGCACATTATGTAATGTGCCAGTTGTTCCAGCAGTTCCTGTACTGTTCTGCAGCTAAAATCTTACATCAAGCAAATAAAATAAAGTAAATAAAAGATGCATGCAATCAACATCTTGTCATCTTTTAGTAGGACTCTCGACTTGAAGCATATGTCCATTGGCTGTTGCTGTCGTGGATTTCTCGAGCCAAAAGTGACATAGAAAGGAAGTATCTGATCGAGAAGCTCAGATTGGATATTGGATAACAACCAGGAGCCATTTATCACTCACAATTATCATGCCTTTAATTATTCATAGTTGAGGTTTTGATATTAGGGGTGTGTATTTCTGTCTTGAACACAAGTCGATATGTGTTTAGATGCATGGGTTACATACGACTCAGGGATGATACACTTTTATTAATGATAATTTACTGCAATTCAAATTGGTGCAGTTTCAGGCAGTCTGATACAGTATGAATATTTGTTCAATGTGAATTTTTTTATCCCATGCTTGCATGGGTTCTCCCCGGGTGCTTTGGCTTCTTCCCACAGCCCAAAAATCCAAAGCTAATTGGTGACTCTAAGCTGACTGTAGGAGTGAGAGTGAGCGTGCATGGTAGTTTGTCTCATTTGGCTCTGTGTTGGCCCATGATGGACTACTAACACATCTAGGGTGTACCCTGGCTCTCACCCACTATACATTTTCTTGTAATTTTTTATTCAGCTTCCTGTAATTTATGTAAATATTAACAGAGAATAATGAGTGATTGTTAAAAACAGAATAGAATTGGTACACTTAGTTCTAATGAAAAATTGTTTGTATTTCAGTGTAGTCAAATTGAATGTGCCACGTTGCCACTCAAGAGACTTGCTGATATATTCGAACACTCATCTGCTATTTCTCTTTGTTGGCTGTAATTTGTCATTGTGTGTTGACAGAAAGTTACAAGAGTCAGACACCCGTACTCTTTACATCTCGAACATTTTCTTTCGTTGCTTATTATTGGAAAAAAAGAATTATTGGATCCTTTTAACTGTATCCTGTCAGGGATTTTTTTTAAGTTAGTTTGTTGGTTTTAATAGTTTTTTTTTGTTTTACTAAGATGGATTTGACCACTGTCATTACAAAATAAGACTTCTCTTAAAACTGAAACATATGTTTGGGTGTATGACTTATTGAAGCCAGTCGATTTAAGCACAATAATTTCCACATGATGAGCCTCAGTGGAGAGTTGAGCGGAAAATGTGATGTGTGTTAGGAACGGCATTAATTCATTTGAGTGCACAAGAGGTGAACTTTAATTCTGAGTGTCAGATATGTGGGGCAGAGCGCACATCTTCCCCTCTAACTCAAAATGATCACACCTTTAATTAATCATTAATTTAAGCTTTAATATTGGGAGTGAGTGTCTCTCTTAGAACACAAGCCAATATGTATTTAGAAACATGGGCTGCAATATGATTCAGGGACGATGCGTTTTCATTATTAAGGATTTACTGCAATTCAGTTTGGTGCGATCTCAGGCAGTCTAATAAAGTATGAATATCAGTTCAATGTATATGTTTTTATTCCGTGCTTGCATAATTGGTCATTCTGAATTGACCATAGGAGTGAGAGTGAGTGTGCATGGTCTCATGTGTCTCCGTGTTGGCCCTGAGATGCACCCTGACTCCCACCTGAGAGAGTTGTTTCTCCTGCCACTTGATATGATGTGGATTTTGTGAAAGTGTATGTTTTTGTGTCTGTTAGGCTGTCGGGTCCGTTGAAATAGTGGAAAAAGCAAAAAGAAACATCTGCCCATGAATTCAGTGCACCAGATTGCTAAGTAAGTAGTTTGCCCGAGAGATGTCAAAGGTAGGTTGATAAAGGTCTTATAAGAAAAGGACGGAAGTTTTCCCAAACATGTTTCATAAAGGTGTCATCAGGAGAAATCAACACGGAGAACAGAACTGGGCTTAGTCAGACAGCAACACTAAGAGAGAGTCAGTGACTCAGTTAAGTTTGTTGAGCTTTTATCGGTGTGATGAAGTATGGAGCTCTTTCACATTTAAAATAGCAAAAACATGAAGACAGCAGTCTTTGTGTTGAACTGAATACTTCAATTCAAATTCAAATTCAAAAATACTTCATTTATCCCAGAGCGAAATTAAATGTTGATGTAACTCAATTAAATCAAGGAGTTATTATAGATGCTGATGGCTGTGGGTAGGAATGATTTCCTGTAGCGGTCCGTTTTGCATCCAAACTGAAAAAGCCTTTGACTGAAGAGACTCTGTTTTCCGATAACAGTCTCATGGAGAGGATGTTCAGGGTTGTCCATAATTCTCTTGATTTTATGCAAAATCCTTCTTTGCATTATTGTCTCCAGAGGTTCCACAGTCGTCCCCAGAACAGAACCAGTCTTCCTTATCAGGTTGTTGAGTCTTTAGGGTCCCTGGTTCTGATGCTGCTGCCCCAACAGATGACGCCAGAGGAAATAACGCTCTCAACAACAGACTTGTAGAAGATCTGCAACATCTTGTTGCAAACCTTGAAGGACCTTAGCTTCCTCAAGAAGTACAGTCTGCTCTGTCCTTTCTTGTAGATGGCTTCACTGTTGTGTCTCCAGTCCAGTCTGTTGTCCAGTTGAACACCAAGGTATTTTATTTATATTCCTCAACCACCTCCACTTCTTCTCCCATGATAGAAACAGGGTTTGATCTGACCCTGTTTCTCCTGAAATCTACAATCATCTCCTTTGTTTTGTTAACATTCAAGATGAGATGATTGTTCCCACACCATGCCACAAAGCGGTCCACCAGCTCTCTGTACTCAGCTTCTTGTCCATCTCTGATACACCCGACAACTGCAGAGTCATCTGAATATTTCTGTAGATGACAGGAGTCTGACTTGTACTGGAAGTCTGAAGTGTACAGAGTGAAAAGGAATGGTGAGAGTACAGTCCCCTGTGATGCTCTTGTGCTGCTGATCACCTGGTTAGACACACAATTCTTTAGTCTGACAAACTGTGGTCTGTTTGTCAGGTAGTCATTAATCCAGGTGATTGTTGAGGCCTCCACCTGAGTCTTCTGGAGTTTCAGACGAAGCAGATCAGGCTGGATTGTGTTAAATGCACTGGAGAAATCAAAGAACATGATCCTCACAGTGCTGCCTGCTTTGTCCAGATGACAGTGTGTTTGTTGAAGCAGGTGTATGATAGCGTCTTCAACTCCAACTCCATGGCGATAAGCAAACTGCAGGGGGTCCTGATATGTGCTGGTTTGCTTACACAGGTGGGTCAACAGGAGTCTCTCCAGGACCTTCATGATGTGGGATGTCAGGGCAACAGGTCTGTAGTCATTGATGTCTGAAGGGTGAGTTTTCTTTGGTACCGGAACCAGACAGGATGTTTTCTACAACAGTGGTACCTTCTCTTGGGTCAAGCTAAGGTTGAAAAGGTGTTGCAGAATCCCACAGAGCTGCTCTGCACAGGCCTTCAGGACTCGGGGGCTGACACCATCTGGACCTGCAGCCTTGTTCCGGTTCAGACTCTCCAACTGCCTCTTCACCTGACTTCTAGAAACAGAAAAGTGGGAGGGGGAGGCAAAGGGAACAGCAGCATCTCCTGATTTGGTTGAAGACAAACTAGTGGAAGCAGAAGAATCCATGACTGAGGTGGAGGTGGAGATGTTACAGGAAAGCTGTGGGTCAGAGGAGGGTGGGATGTCTCTTTGGCTGGGAACAGGAGGGGAGGATGGTGAGCTTGTTCCTGAACTGAACCTGTTGAAGAATGTGTTCAGCTCATTTGCTCTGTCCAGACTTCCATCCATCCGATCCTCCCTCTGCTTGAGGCCTGTGATCTTCTTCATTCCTGACCATACATCTCTGATATTGTTCCTCTGCAGTTTACTCTCAAGCTTCTTTCTATACACCTCCTTGCTCTCTCTGATGTTGACTTTGAGCTGCTTCTGTATACTCCTCAGTAACTCCCTGTCTCGCTCCCTAAAGGCTCTTTTTTTCTTGTTCAATAGTTCCTTTAGCTCACTGGTGAGCCAGGGTTTGTTATTAGGGAAGCATCTCACTGTTCTGGTGGGGATGGTGTTGTCCACACAGAAGTTTATATAGTCAGTCACACACTCAGTCATGGCATTAATGTCCTCTCCATGTGGCTTACAAAGAGAAATCCAATCGGTTGCATCAAAACAACCCTGTAAGGCTTCTTCAGCTTCCCTATGACCACTTTCTAACAGTCCTTTTTGTGACAGGTAGTCTCTGGACAAGGGGTTTATATGCTGAACAGAGAAAAACAAGGTTGTGATCTGATTTACCCAGGGGAGGTCTTGATGTGGAATTGTATGAATCCTTGACATTTGTGTAAAACAAATCCGATGTCTTGTTTTCTCTGGTAGAGCAGCTGACAAACTGTTGAAAAGTTGGCAGTGTAGCAGAGAGTGAGGCATGATTAAAATCACCAGATATTGCCACAAAAGAATTGGGTGTTGTGTCTGTATCTTAGCAACAACGGAACTGATGACTTCACATGCAGTGTCGGCAACAGCTGAGGGTGGAATGTAAACAGCCACCAAAACAACACTGGTGAACTCTCTTGGCAAATAATATGGACGAAAACTTACTGCCAATAGTTCAATGTCAGGACTGCAGAGACGACTTTTCACAGTAACATGTCCTGGGTGACACCATCTGTTGTTGACAAGCACTGCTAATCCACCCCCTTTCCTTTTCCTGCTACTCTTTAAATCTTGATCTGCTCGTACAATCAGGAAGCCCGGCAGAGAGACGCTGGAGTCGGGGATATGATCCTGCAGCCATGTCTCAGTAAAACACATAATGCTACATTCCCGATATTCTTGCTGAGTCCTTCTCAAGGCTAGAAGTTCATCCAACTTGTTAGCTAACGATCTTCAATTCAATTCAATTCAATTCAAAAATACTTTATTTATCCCAGAGGGAAATTAAATGTTGATGTAGCTCAATTAAATCAAGGAGTTATTATAGATGTTGATGGCTGTGGGCAGGAATGATTTCCTGTAGCGGTCCGTTTTGCATCCAAACTGAAGAAGCCTTTGACTGAAGAGACTCTGTTTTCCGATAACAGTCTCATGGAGAGGATGTTCAGGGTTGTCCATAATTCTCTTGATTTTATGCAAAATCCTTCTTTGCATTATTGTCTCCAGAGGTTCCACAGTCGTCCCCAGAACAGAACCAGCCTTCCTTACATTGCCCATGATGACAGATGGCAGAGATGGTTTGAACTTCTTCTTTCTTTCTCTCCTCTTTGCTCCTGCTCTGCATCCACGACACCTCCTTTTCAATCCCAGTGGGATTTCTGGCTTCAGTTGTCGAATTATTTCTGCTTTTCCAATGTTAATCAGCTGCTCCCTGTTGTAAACCACCCTGTTGCTATGGTTATGCATCATATCAAAAGAGCAAAATATACAAAAGTATTGGGAAAAATCAATCCAGCTGCACAGCATCCAGGGCAGGAAGGAACAGTTGTCCAAGAAATGCAATTTCTTCCAAGAAAAAACAGTAAAGAAATTTAGGAAAAAAAAGAAAATCTAATGCAAAATAGCTTTGGTCTGCTTTAACAGAAACATCTTTCTTACAAATTCTGTAACAGAGGGTGATATCAAGGAGAAACCTGAGATTTCGGATTAAATCACAGGGGACAGGAGTAGGAGCCCACGGAATGATGATAAAAACTCCTGAAGTTGCAATTTTCCTTTCAGCATTTCCGCATGACGAAGGTCAGTTCATTCAGTGCTTAAATGCGTTTGCAGACTCAATTCACTCAGCACACCATCAGCAAGATAACCAAGTGAACTGATAAGTGCTCTAAGTGCCATGACATGGTTTTGAAAGTCAAAAGGGAGAGTTGTGTTATCATGAGAGAGTGCCATTTTGAGATGATCTTTTTAGAGAAACATCAATATTGTTGGACTGTGATTAAAATATTCAAATTTGCCACAAGAGTTCAGTGTTAAATGAAAATATTTAGCTAAAATTATAGTGCCACACTCCTCCCTCAACTTCTCACAGCTGGCAAAACAAAGCATAAAGTGGGTGTGAATATCAGATTTTTTTCCTGATTGCAAAACTCTTTAACAATTTGTAATTTGTATAGTAGGCCTAAGGGTAATATGTCTTGTGGGTTTGGCAGAGGTTGGCCTTGTCTGAGATGAGGTGAGTGATGACACCAGGGTTTTCTCAGCTTGGGTTAGGAAACAAAACAAAAAGCCTGTATTACAACTATGGACATGAAAACAGGATATATTGCTGTAAGGAAGGCTCCAATCGCCAAACTCAAGTTCAAGTTAAATGCATAATTTGAATCACAGAATGATCATTGTTCATTCTTGGACTCAAATAGGATTTTGTTGGTACTGCTGGTCACAGAAGGGAGGCAACATGTCGCTCTTTTCCTTCGAGATCAGTTAGATCAGTTAGATGGCCAGCAACATTCCCCCTCCTCTCCTCCATCGCTCTCTGGGAGTCATGAGCCACGTAGATGGGATTCCCTGTGCTTTTGTGGTCCAAATCTCTAGTCCGGTATTTCCTCTCCACTTTCCTCTCTAGCCAGTGGTGGCCAATAACAGAGTTCTGTGGATTCACTCAACACTGTCAGGAGACACTTCCACATAAAATGTGAATAATTCATTACATATCCTTACACAAGTAATGTTTCGAAATTCCATGTAAGTTGTTTTGTTTTGATCAAATGAAAGTGGTAGAACTGGGCAACAGAAATAAATATTTTAAAGAGAAAACAAGTTTCACCAAAGCCGACCTTGATCTTTCATTACTTCAAAATCTCTATGGACTGCAGAAAGATATTGGGCATGTTTTCAAGCATGTTTCAGGATCACACACGTTTATTATGAACTGAAGACACTCTTCCAAGAAACTGGAAATTAAATGCAAAACTACAGGAAAATGTGTATAAAATGATGCATAATATTCTGAAATATCCATGTAATGAAGCAGTGAAGTCCATGCAATAAATATGGAAATGAATAACTTAGATTAGAAATAGGGAACAGAATGAAATATGAGATGAGTTCAAACAAAATAGAACAAAAGTGTTTAAGACATGTTTTGTGAAATATAGAAATGCCTAAATGATTAAAGAATATATTTACCCAAACAGCCCCCTTTACCCTTCACATTCTTTCTCTATCATATAAAATTCCTTGGCTTATAGATTTTTAAAACTTAAACTGCTGCACACAAGAAATGTCCTACTTCATAGATGAGCTTACCTGATGTCCTTAAACATCCAATATTTTCACTCCACACTTCTATATGTTGTATACAGTATTTAACTGTGGGTGGCTGTTGAACTGGCTATGATGTCATAAAGTCTTTCTTGTAAGTACATGCCTTTAATCCAGATTTTAAAAGAACTCAAAGAAAGTTTCTCTTTTCAGGGAGCCAATTTGAAAGAAGCTGTCTTCTGTCAGTCTGCATGACAAAGGTCAAACGTCTTAGTGAAGCAACAACAGAGACATACATTTTTGGCTGGAGGGCAACTTAGGAGTTTCAGAAGATTATTGTAAAAGTTGAAGAGGTTCACCATGAATGAAAACAGATTAAAAACCTTTTCTGGGCCTGCAAAATGGATCCAGCACCTCATGACTGTGCAAGAAATAAAAGCAAAAAGGTCATCTAATACAACTTCAAATAGGAATATTTTCATTTACACAGTCTCTGGTGAGGACATCCTAAATCACAATGCCCTTATATTATGTTTCCAGTTTATTCGCATACCATTACCCATAATTTACAACGTTTTTTAATATTGTATTTTTCAAACTCTAAAGTGAAAATTGATTGTTTCAGCTGTCGCCTTGAGATGCAATATAGAACAACCACACCTAAATGCAGCTGATGAATTCCTCTATCTGTGCTGGCATGCTGAACACAGCTACTTTTCCACACTAGAAAATGTAGCCAAAGGGGCTGTAAGTCATGGTGTGTCAAGGCAAGTAGCGACAAAAGATTGCCTCGACTTCTCACCTTCACTGTGGGTTATGTTGCGCAAGTAGAAATATTGACTTTGACTATTCTTGTGTCCATCGAATGTCAAAAACAGGATATGGAGCAGAACATTTTTTATCAGCTGTTCTTCGTGCCTATTTATAGCTTCTGTTTTCCACTTTTCACCGTATTCAGCATTGATTATAAAAATACCTTTAATGTAAAGTTGAGAAATCTAATTCTAGTAAACACTTAATATGTTTTTCATTTCTGTCTCTTAGATCAGATGTTGGCTCCCCTGATGTTGATACAGCAGACCCAATATGTTTGGCCTTCCTCCTACACTTTCCTGCCAGGGATATTTTACTGTCTTGGGAAAGTGCACCAGTGATGTCTGCCTGTGTTTGTGAATCTTCCATATCTGGCTTTGACATTAGTATGGCTCATCTGCTAATGTTCTTCAAATATGGATAGTAACTTTAGGTTTACACACATGATCCATATGTGGCATCTAGTTCATCATTCGTATTAGTTTTGCCATGACTATGAAATATAAAGCACACAACTCATGTCAAAATAATATTATTTGACACGACACCTTTTCGGTGTGAAATTTATGTGCGATACACCAAACAAAAGCAAAGCCATTAAATATGTCTGTTTGTACAGTTCTGCCAAAAGAAAATAGGCATCATCATAATAGCTGTTGATGGAAGAAATTGAATATGTACTTATAAATACAATAAAGCTGCAATAATGCTTCAGAAAAAATGTGCTTCAGAGTAAGATTTCTCAACCACATGAATATAATTTAGCGGTCAAACCCCACCCAGCTACCACTCCCTTCAGTTCCCCTAATGCAATTAAAAATCTATGAACACATAGATGGGAAGAGAAGAAAATGGAATCATACCATCTGTTCAGGTATTTTACAAATGGACCATAAGTCAAGGCAAGTTTATTTGTAGAGCACAGTTCGTACACAAGGCAATTCAAAGTGCTTTATAGATAAAATCACAAGAAGGCAAATAAAATCATTCCAAAAAACGTAAAAAATAATCATTAATTAATTGAATTAAAAGTGAAGAGTGCAGATAAAATACTTTCAGTAGTCATATGCACAGCTAAATAGAACTGTTTTCAGCCTGGATTTAAACATGGTGAGAGTTGAGGCCTGTTTCACATCTTCTGGAAGACTGTTCCAGATTTTAGGAGCATAAAACTGAAACGCAGCCTCACCTTGTTTAGTCCTGACTCTGGGCACCAGCAGGAAACCCCTCCCTTAGGGTCTCACAGTCCCAGTTGGTTCATGGATAAATGATCCAGGCCCTACAATATCCCTGAGCTATTAGCCGTTGGTTTATGGGTAACACACCTTAGTTTAGTCCAAATTACCACACCTATCTCTGTAATTCCTTCTGAGATAAGGAACTCATGTGGGGCTGTTAGATTGCTGAAAGGACTCACTTTAACCTCGGGTACAGATGATAACCTTTAAACAGCTGGAGGATTTATCAAGGAAACTTTTTGTTGTTTCTTTTCAGTGACTGAGCATTTTAAAGTTTACCTTCAAAATGCACATTATCATTCGGATTGTTTGATTAGTTGATGAGATTAGTTGATTTTGAATTTAGTGCACTGTCAACTAGAGACTGAAGTTGAACTAATCGCAAATATTAGAGCTTTGTTTTGCCTTGAGAAGAACAGCTTAAGACTCTGCAGCTTGTTAAAAATAATAACAGGATTTGTCTTTGTTCATTAATCAGTGTGAGAAAGGTTTACAAGGGAGTGTGATCCAGGTTCATTCAGCCTCCTGCAATTCATTTTAATATTAACAGAGAACAATAAGTGACTGTTAAAAAAACAGAATAGAATAGGTACACTCAGTTTCAGTGTAGTCATTTATTTCAGTGCCGCATGGCCACTTAGAAACCAACTCAAGGGACTTGCTGATATGTTCGAGCACTCATCTGTTATTTCTCTTTGTTGCCTGTACTTTGTCATTGTCTGGTCACAGAGAGCTACAAGAGTCAAACACCTATACTCTTTGCATCTCAAACATTTTTACTGTAAAATTCTTGTACGCTTTTAACTGTATCCTGTCAAGGATTTTTGTTTTTGTGGATTGTTGTTCTAGAATGCGCTGCTGAGGGTGGCAGCACGTTGGAGTAGCTCTGTACCTCATTGAGATTTATTCTTTTTTCTAAATTTCATTCCTGTTTTTTCTTGGAAGAAATTGCATTTTTTGGACAACTGTTCCTTCCTGCCTTGGATGCTGTGCAGCTGGATTGATTTTTCCCAATACTTTTGCATATTTTACTCTTTTGTTATGATGCATAACCATAGCAACAAGGTGGTTTACAACAGGGAGCAGCTGATTAACATCGGAAAAGCAGAAATAATTCGACAACTGAAGCCAGAAATCCCACTGGAATTGAAAAGGAGGCGTCGTGGATGCAGAGCAGGAGCAAAGAGGAGAGAAAGAAAGAAGAAGTTCAAACCATCTCTGCCATCCGTCATCATGGGCAATGTAAGATCGTTAGCTAACAAGTTGGATGAACTTCTAGCCTTGACAAGGACTCAGCAAGAATATCAGGAATGTAGTATTATGTGTTTTACTGAGACATGGCTGCAGGATCATATCCCCGACTCCAGCGTCTCTCTGCCGGGCTTCCTGACTGTACGAGCAGATCGAGATTTAAAGAGTAGCAGGAAAAGGAAAGGGGGTGGATTGGCAGTGCTTGTCAACAACAGATGGTGTCACCCAGGACATGTTACTGTGAAGAGTCGTCTCTGCAGTCCTGACATTGAACTATTGGCAGTAAGTTTTCGTCCATATTATTTGCCAAGAGAGTTCACCAGTGTTGTTTTGGTGGCTGTTTACATTCCACCCTCAGCTGTTGCCGACACTGCATGTGATGTCATCAGTTCCGTTGTTGCTCAGATACAGACACAACACCCCAATTCTTTTGTGGCAATACCTGGTGATTTTAATCATGCCTCACTCTCTGATACACTGCCAACTTTTCAACAGTTTGTCAGCTGCTCTACCAGAGAAAACAAGACATTGGATTTGTTTTACACAAATGTCAAGGATTCATACATTTCCAAATCAAGACCTCCCCTGGGTAAATCAGATCACAACCTTGTTTTTCTCTGTTCAGCATATAAACCCCTTGTCCAGAGACTACCTGTCACAAAAAGGACTGTTAGAAAGTGGTCACATGAAGCTGAAGAAGCCTTACAGGGTTGTTTTGATGCAACCGATTGGATTTCTCTTTGTAAGCCACATGGAGAGGACATTAATGCCATGACTGAGTGTGTGACTGACTATATAAACTTCTGTGTGGACAACACCATCCCCACCAGAACAGTGAGATGCTTCCCTAATAACAAACCCTGGATCACCAGTGAGCTAAAGGAACTATTGAACAAGAAAAAAAGAGCCTTTAGGGAGCGAGACAGGGAGTTACTGAGGATTATACAGAAGCAGCTCAAAGTCAACATCAGAGAGAGCAAGGAGGTGTATAGAAAGAAGCTTGAAAGTAAACTGCAGAGGAACAATATCAGAGATGTGTGGTCAGGAATGAAGAAGATCATAGGCCTCAAGCAGAGGGAGGATCGGATGGATGGAAGTCTGGACAGAGCAAATGAGCTGAACACATTCTTCAACAGGTTCAGTTCAGGAACAAGCTCACCATCCTCCCCTCCTGTTCCCAGCCAAAGAGACATCCCACCCTCCTCTGACCCACAGCTTTCCTGTAACATCTCCACCTCCACCTCAGTCATGGATTCTTCTGCTTCCACTAGTTTGTCTTCAACCCAATCAGGAGATGCTGCTGTCCCCTTTGCCTCCCCCTCCCACTTTTCTGTTTCTAGAAGTCAGGTGAAGAGGCAGTTGGAGAGACTGAACCGGAACAAGGCTGCAGGTCCAGATGGTGTCGGCCCCAGAGTCCTGAAGGCCTGTGCAGAGCAGCTCTGTGGGATTCTGCAACACCTTTTCAACCTTAGCTTGACCCAAGAGAAGGTACCACTGTTGTGGAAGACATCCTGTCTGGTTCCGGTACCAAAGAAAACTCACCCTTCAGACATCAATGACTACAGACCTGTTGCCCTGACATCCCACATCATGAAGGTCCTGGAGAGACTCCTGTTGACCCACCTGTGTAAGCAAACCAGCACATATCAGGACCCCCTGCAGTTTGCTTATCGCCATGGAGATGGAGTTGAAGACGCTATCATACACCTGCTTCAACAAACCCACTGTCATCTGGACAAAGCAGGCAGCACTGTGAGGATCATGTTCTTTGATTTCTCCAGTGCATTTAACACAATCCAGCCTGATCTGCTTCGTCTGAAACTCCAGAAGACTCAGGTGGAGGCCTCAACAATCACCTGGATTAATGACTACCTGACAAACAGACCACAGTTTGTCAGACTAAAGAATTGTGTGTCTAACCAGGTGATCAGCAGCACAGGAGCACCACAGGGGACTGTACTCTCACCATTCCTTTTCACTCTGTACACTTCAGACTTCCAGTACAAGTCAGACTCCTGTCATCTACAGAAATATTCAGATGACTCTGCAGTTGTTGGGTGTATCAGAGATGGACAAGAAGCTGAGTACAGAGAGCTGGTGGACCGCTTTGTGGCATGGTGTGGGAACAATCATCTCATCTTGAATGTTAACAAAACAAAGGAGATGATTGTAGATTTCAGGAGAAACAGGGTCAGATCAAACCCTGTTTCCATCATGGGAGAAGAAGTGGAGGTGGTTGAGGAATATAAATACCTTGGTGTTCATCTGGACAACAGACTGGACTGGAGACACAACAGTGAAGCCATCTACAAGAAAGGACAGAGCAGACTGTACTTCTTGAGGAAGCTAAGGTTTGCAACAAGATGTTGCAGATATTCTACAAGTCTGTTGTTGAGAGTGTCATTTCCTCTTGCGTCATCTGTTGGGGCAGCAGCATCAGAACCAGGGACCTAAAAAGACTCAACAACCTGATAAGGAAGGCTGGTTCTGTTCTGGGGACGACTGTGGAACCTCTGGAGACAATAATGCAAAGAAGGATTTTGCATAAAATCAAGAGAATTATGGACAACCCTGAACATCCTCTCCATGAGACTGTTATCAGAAAATAGAGTCTCTTCAGTCAAAGGCTTCTTCAGTTTGGATGCAAAACGGACCGCTACAGGAAATCATTCCTGCCCACAGCCATCAGCATCTATAATAACTCCTTGATTTAATTGAGCTTCATCAACATTTAATTTCCCTCTGGGATAAATAAAGTATTTTTTAATTTAATTTTTAATTTAATTTTTAATTTAATTAATTTAATTTCTCAGATTATTTTGTTGGTTTTCGTAGTTTTATTTATATTAAGCATTTGACCACTGTCATTACAGGATAAAACTGAAACATATGTTTGGTTGTGTGACTTATTGAAGCCAGTCGATTTAAGCACAATAATTTCCACATGATGAGCCTCAGTGGAGAGTTGAACGGAAAATGTGATGTGTGTTAGGAACCACATAAATTCATATGGGCGCACAAGAGGTAAACTTTAAATCTGAGTGTCAGAAATAGCTCAATGTGGGACAGAGCATACGTCTGCATTTGCACATTTGCATTCATTGAAATCATGTGTTGTTCATGTGTTTATCATTACCACCTGGGTCTGTGTGTAGTTATGTGTGTAATTATGTATTAATTAAATATGTGTATCTGTTTATTTATGAACAGGAACGATTACACAGTTAATGACGACATCTACTGTATGTTCTTGGAGGGTTGTCCAAGGGGTTAGAAATAAGTCAAAATTAACCCAAAGTACACAAATGCAAAATATGTCTCACATATGTCTTGCATGAACTTTTACACATTGATCAGTTTTAATGCAAACACCTCAACAGACATTAAAACGTCATAACACTGAACAGTGAACCTAAAGAACCCTGTCACAACTTATGGCATCTGAGCTCCCGTCCTGTGCTTTCAAGATGAGAAAATAAAAGTGAACCTTTTGATATTAGCCCACAAGCTGGTCCTATTTTATACAGACCATAGCTCTTGCTGTAATCCAAAAGTCTAACCCATACCCTGCTCTAGTTTCAAAGGAAATTCAAACATAAAACTGTATCATCGGGTAACATGATCATCAATCACTTTCTAACATAATGGTTTCCTAGAACACGGACTATAATGTTGTCATACTATATACAAGCAGTCATGAAACAACTATCGTATGACATATGAAGTAAGGTTGAAAATAGAATCTTACAGCAATGGATTATTGACATAGACATATCCAAAGCTGAAAAAAGGAAGTCTGACAAAAACAGAAAAAAAACTAGTACAAAACAAGAATGAACCACTTACTGACTCATCATTAAAAGTAATTTTATGTTTTAATCTCTGTTGTGATTAAAGTATAGACCGAGAGTAGGAAAATACGAGGTCAGCCAAAATTAAGCTGAGGCAAAACAGTTTTATGAACTTTTTTAAGATACCAAACAAGCCTATTAGCCTTTATATAAAAGCTAATAGTAGCTGTGTGGCAGGGATCCACAGAGCAGCTTCATTACAGTCTCATTGCGGGATTCTGCTAAAATGTTTCAGAAGTAAATTACCAACATAACAGATTTGAATTAGATCTTTATCTATAATTTGCACATTAGAATTGAGGAGAAATAACAAAGGTAAAACTCAATTCAAATCAAAATACGTGAAGAATTGAGGATCAGCGATTTACCACCTGCATATAATTTGAAAGCTGGCTGTGTTATCCATCCTCATTTATTATTGTGTTGTCACCTCTTTCAGTAGCACATGAGTCTAAAACATTCACATCTGCTTACTAAAAGAATCCAAACAAGCTGCTTTAGGTGAAATTAAATCTTAATGTGGTTTCTTTGTATTGTGCAACTGTTCATGAAGAACAATAGCTGAACAACGGGAACAACAGACTAAAAGGTCAAAGTAGCTCTCCCTCTGCCTCAGGCTTTTACTCAGAGCAGCTAAAATCATATTTAATGGCTGTCCTAAACACTCACCTTGATCTTTTTTTCCTTTTTTTTTCTCTAGTACAAAAACTATATTGCTGTAACCAAAACACATTTATCGTTCAATAGATTTAAAAGAGATTAATCTTCCAAAAGTGTGAGGGGCACATATGATGCTCACATGTGAGCCAACAGTAAGAACAGTGGATATGTATTACCAGCTTGTTTAACCTACAGACATTAGCTGTTGTTCAGGTCAGCATGAGGAAACATAAATTTACAGCTTCCTTGGGGAGATTCATCTGGTAAAATAATCAAAACTATGGAGATATGTAATGTGTTTGTAGTGTACTAAAGTCACCACTAATGCATGCATGAAAAGATCTACAATAATTACATGTGACAATGAGACACATACGCAACTGTACACTGTGCATGCAACAGCTGAATAACTAAATGCACAATAATAATCAAAGTGATCCCTATTATTTACTTATTTTTACTTATTGAAGGTGCAAAGGAAAAAATCTGGTGATGTACAGATTGATGATGGTACTACAAAATGTATCTAGACGTCTGTATTTCAAAGAGTTTAGATTGTTCTGAGAAAAACGTTTTGCGATGAAAAAGATGTTAATGGGTTTGAAACAGTTAAACAGGATATGGAAGTGAACTAAAGCCTCACTGTATTAACTCCACATGTGTGAAGAGCGTGTCCAGTCTGGTCCCAGCACAGTGGTATCTGTACATGATGAATGTTGGGAATCTGTCAAACTGGAGACGACACGACACTGCTGTTTATCATATGTCTGTCTTCAGGCTCACAGCAACTATCACAGACCAATCTGGTGGCAGTCAGAGGAACAAAACATTAATTTCTAAAGTACTGCAGTTAATCAATCATGGTGATCTGCACAACTGGCTTTTCATGCCCGCAGCCAGTTTTCTGTCTGATGACCATGTGTTTTAGAATAGGAAATTTAATGACCAGTAGTTGGACATCTATTGTATTTTACCAGCCAAATTATTTCTATGCTTTGGCAAAAATAATCAAATGATGAAGGATGTAAAAGGTTTTGATTAATGTCAACTCAGAGCAAGTCCACGTCTCATTGGATGTATCCTTTTAAGATAGGATTTGGTGCCCTCTGCAGATCATAGTCCTGAGTGCAGTCAGTGTCTTTGCAGGTCTTACATAATCATCAAGTTGTAAACTTCTTAGCTTACACGAGCAGCAGATTAAACTACTTTATTTGTGTCCAGCATGACCCGTGTTGATCCTACTTTACTTGTTTGTGTGATCACAAATGTAAACCGAATCCCCAAGATTCTGGCTGCTGCAAGAAATTTCACATCATTAAACAACTAAACTGTATTTTCAGCTTGTCTCATAATCTTCAGTCCTGGTGAGCACATCGTTTACTCTGTTACAACTGTGGGTGGCCAATATGTAGAGGAAGCTCCCATGGTGTATCTAAGTGGTCATGTCCTGAATAATTAATCATACTGGTGTTGAGTCTTCCCCAGAAATCCTGTGGGAAAACAACCCTCTCAGCAGCTGTGCTGCCTGTGTCAGCACAATCATCCAATAAAAGTTTTAGGAATGTTTTCGAGGGTATTATACAAATGTTTTTGTCTTTTTAAATTCCTTATTGATTGTACATAATGTTGAATATATTAAAGAACGCTAACACTAGTTTATTATTTAAACATTAAACATATATATTTATATACCTGCTTGACAAATTTGATTGCTATACTGAAATTGGACTTAAAGTAAACAAAACAATGACCATAATAATCATAATAGGAAGATATTATCAAGGTGCCCTTGAGCAAGGCACCATACCCCCATACTCCCCGGGCGCAGAGCAGAGGACAAATTTTGTGTGTATGTATGCATGACAATGAAAATCTGAACTCTCTCTTAAAGATCTTGATACATGTTATGTTTGCTCTTAATGTAATACCTTCTACCATTGGGATATGTTTCAAACAATTACTATAAAAACTTATAACGTGTTAATTTCTGTTAATCTTAGTTCTAGGAGTGCATTTTGAAAGTACTTCCCAGAAATCTTCGTTTTGTTATGTATTCTTCCACAGTGGCTTGACCAATTAGAGTTCGCTGCAGTTACGCATTGTATTTATCTAGAAAGCAGACTGGAAATTCAGCGTTGAGGCTTTCTATAACAAGGGGCAGCAGCATCAGAGTCAAAGCTCAAAGAAAGTACACAAACAGGTATGCTGCACAAGTTAATGAACATAAAGAACAACGTTGCACATCCTTTCCATCATACAGTGCAGAAACAATGACTTACGATCAGTTTGAGGATTCGTTGGCAAAGATACAGGAGGTCATTCCTGGCTGTAGATATAACAATACATGATGAAAGCTCAGAATGAAAAATGAAATAAAATACTGCTACAATATAATTTCGGTTTGGGATGAATACAGCTGTTGCAATTTATCCAAATGACCAGTAGATGGCAGTGAAACTCGCGATATTTCAATAACCTTCACTGAGCTGTTATAGTAGAAATTTGAACGACTCTTTGCTGCCCTCTTGTGGACATATTCTCAAACTGTAATCATGGTCATGGGGGTATATTCGTACTTCCTGTGCCCCTTCAAAATATAGGTAAACACACGCGTGCGGCTGATGTACAATTTTAGCGATCTCATCGATTCTTCCTGTCACGACACTTTTTTTTTTTACTTTGACAGGTCGACAATATGTGCTTTCACATCTACAGACAGCCCTCTACATTGTAGACTCGTGTAACAGTGCAGCTATTTAACTTCGTAAACCGGTGTGGTTTTGTAGTTAACCTTATCCAGTAACCGGAAGAAACGTTTTCTATAAGACAGCTAACTGGCAAGTAAGCTGTTCTTCTGAGTTTTTTTCCTCAAGGAGGTAAGCGTTGATAACGTTAGCAAAAAAGGAAGCTAGTGCTAACCTGTTACGTCTCTATTGCTAATGACAGTGACAACAATGGCTTGTTAAAAGACTTATTAGTGTTGATAATGTTGTTTACTTCTGCTGGTAAAATAAATCGGCGTAACAGTCAGCCTGGTGTGTACAGAGAAGTCAGCTGTTACTGGATTGTGTTCTACCATTAGGATTAGCTTGTTTTAGCCCACTTGTGATCAGATAACCCATTTAACATAACTAGAATCAATTAGCTAACTAGTCAGTTTGTTACACGCCAGACCTTTTGGCTTGTTGTTTTGGAGGCGACGCGTAGTAAATTGTAGGTAACCTGTAGCCTAACATAAAGTGTCTAGAAGTGTGACGAGTTCCGATTAACGTGAAATGATGTCCTTTTTTTTTTGTTGCAATATTGTTATAACTATTAAGATACAATGCAAAAATGTATCAATAAAGCTAATTTTAAGTCTTGTTTCAGAGGGAATGGAGAAGGCTAAACAAGAGGCATTTGATAATGCAAGACTTCAAGTGATCAAAGATGGATATCAGAGGGCTTTTGAGTGCATCAATAAAGGACTCACAGTGGATGAAGCTGGAGACAAGATACAGGCCCTGGAGCTCTACAAGCAAGGCCGAAAACACCTTCTCCGGGCCATCAGTGTGCCCTCACGGGGAAATGAGTGTGGTGGCAGCTCCTGGGAATCAGCACGACAGATGCAGGAGAAGATGCAGGAGACTCTGAATAACATCACCACTCGCCTCGCCATACTGGAGACCAGCGCTGACCTTGATATGGAAGCTGCACAGAGCTCTAGCAGTGTGTCTGACCGTGGTGTTACAGACACGTCTGCAGAAGGTCTCTATCCAATGCTGCCTACCAAAGAGAAGTCAGAAAGGCCAGCTCAACCAAAAAAAAATGCTGCTAATAACCAGCCAGTGGGAGCTGTAGGAGGCATGGCTGCAAACCTTCAGGCCTTGGCTCCAGCTGAGCAGCCTCCAGCTTACTCTCCTCAGGCAGCTGATGGCCACCTGTCTATCTCTTATGGAACAGATTCTGGGGAGATGTCATTTGTCGGGGATGAGTTCTACAGCCATACGTCTAACTCGACATCATCTCCCCAGAGTATGAGTGAAGAGGGTGAAGAGCTTCTGTACATTCCTCATGGTGTTCAAATATTCTTTGTCACACCCGAGGGGCAAGTTAGCGCTCCATCATACCCGGGCTACATGCGGTTGGTGAAGTTTACCAGTGATCAGTCTGAGACGACGCCTGATCGACCACCAGCATTTCTCCAGGTAAAGTAGAAAAGTTCTTCACACGAACCACATTCCTGCAGGAAGTTGGAAAGCATGATAGCCACTCTTGCGTCTGTCTAATGCAATAAGCACAAGTTAAGTGTCATCACTGAAGTGCCCCAAACTGTTTTCAGTCTATCTTGTGCCCTTTCACCTGATTTTGTAAGATAATTTGTTGATCACGTCAAGATCTCTTCAACTGTGGGAGGAGATAGGCTCGTTAATGATCAATATCCTCACCCTGTGGAGACAGTCACGTGAGAGTTGTTTATCAAGAGCCCTAATCCCAGCGGCTATGATGTCACCCGGCAGGGAATACTAGATCAGGATTAAATCTGGCTCAGAGTTAGAGAAAATAGATCCTTAGTCATCATTCCTTTTATCTAATTAGACTTCATGAAGGAAATCAATGTAAACTTGTTGCAGCAACCTACCTGTTCTTAACATATCACTAAAAGTCACCCAGAAGGGATACTGCTGTCTTGGCTGATGAAGGAAATGGAAAGCAACAATAAATCAACTACCATGTTGCTAGTGCACAGTTTGTCAGATCTTTGAACCTCTAGATTGGTTTTGTAAACATGGAGCGTGTTTATAAAGCCCACAACCAGTGATAAGTAACTAATTGAAGCTATGTAAACACATGTCCTTAGGCTCTTGTTGATTCTAAATTAACTCCTTATCAAATCCCTTCAACATATCCCTTTTTTTGTTTGCTATACTTTGCCCTGCCGCTGTCTTCAGTGACACTGGCGGGTCATGAGACTGAAATTCAACTCTGCATTGGGGAATTTCCCAGGTGTTACTGCCAATTGGTGACATCAGGCATAAACTCAATTTCCCGTGCTGTGCTCTGTAATCCTGTTAGACTTTCAGCAGTCAGAGGGTGACTGTGTCCCCTGGGTTGTCTTCTGAAGGATGTCTTCTGAATTAGCTCATCGTTGTATGGCAGAAATTTAAAGCATCATCCCGCCGTCCCTCCCACCATCACTGTTACCTTTGTTTGTGAATTAAAATTTCCAGGTGTTTCCTTAACTATCTTGTGCCTCCTGACAGGTCTGTGACTGGCTCTACCCTCTCATGGCCATGAACTCTCCGGTATTGCTGTGCAACACTGGAGTGTTTATGTTTCCAGACATGATGGCGCCAACTCCAGGGTATTACGTGGGAGTGGTGCTGTCCTCTGAGCTTCCTGCTGCAGAAAAAGAGCATTTTCAGGAGCTGTTGTCTCAGATGACCGATCTCAGGATTCAGGTTGGTGCAGCCATGCAGCTAGGTGTGAAAAAACACAACAAGCTGCGACAGTCTTTGGTGAAAATGATCAAATGGGGATAATATATTTCAATACATTTAGATCAATACCACCTGTCATATGTAGCTTTATGCCATTCAGTCTCATTTCACCGACTACATGCTGAGACTAACATTTTGTGCAATATATTTCCACTGTTCTAAGTCACCAAACAATAGTTGCACAATGCTTTTTGGCAAATGCTTTTGTGCCAACGGGGAGAACAGAGAGCTATTTTAAGAAATTGCCATTGGACTTGGAGCACTGTGCAATGTAACAGGCATTTGAAAATAGTTTTCATCATCACTTTGTAAATTTCCAGTCATTACTCTGATCATTCTTTCATATTCAAACCTTAGATCTGAGCTTCAGCCGCTAATGTTGGACCTGCATAAACCTGTTGCCCACACAGGAATCAAATCGTCAGCAATGGGGGGTTGGATAATTCATTTTTTTTTTTTTTTTTAAAGTAACCCCCCCTTACATTGATGCAATGACTTGGACAGAATGTGGTTAAAGTCTGTGCAGAAGTGTCACCAGAGTAGCCACCTGAGCACTCGCATGCCTTCCCTCACATCCTTCCGCCCAACAAAGCTGCAGCTTTCTGTTCACTACGGTCAGCCCAGACTCAAACTTTTCCTGGTCGACCAACAGCTGCACTTTAAAGCAGACAGTTGACACCCAGATATATTTGGCAAACTGCTCTCCTATTTGTCTTTTTCGTACACCCTGGTGACATCGTTCCCCTCGCTTTTTAATATACTGAAGATGAAATTCGCGACACGAATGCTTATTAATTTACACTGAAGCATACAAGATCTCTTCAGACCTTTGCAGCACATGCTGAAAAATGAAGCAACCTTTACGGTCCGTCTCTGCCCTTCTCAGCTTCACTGCAGTTATAGCAGGAGCGCAAAGATTGACGTGAACGAAAGTGAGAGAAAGGAAAATGAAGGCACTGTCACTTCCAATGTAGTATCAGCAAAAAAAAAAATCATGACTAAGTATTGACAAAAACCTGACAGAGGTGTTGGATGACATTTTCATTTGAATTAGTTAGTTTAATCATTTGATTTAAACTGCTTGCGATATCGTACTTTCGGCATTGAGTTAAAACTTAACCCATAGCCCATTTCGTACAAACTATCCATTTACACATCGCATGATGGCATTCACCCAAGAAAGACCAGGATATGGATTTCGGTCCATATCGGTCCATATCAGCCTTAAAATAAAATCTAAATCAAAATTAGGGACAAGCTGTTGGAAAGTTGGAAGTATAGCAGAGAAAGTGGTATGGTTGAAATCTCCAGAAATAGTCATGAATACATTTGGATGCTGAGCTTGTAGCCTGGCAACAATTGAGCTAATGACGTCACATGCAGTGCCAGACGCTGGTTCAGGGAACCCACATTCATCTACCAAAATAACACGGGTGAAGTCATTCAGGAGGCAACTTATCAGGAGCAGTTTAATAACAAGCAAACTTCTTTCCTTCACTTTTGCACCTCTGTCTGCCTTCTCCATCTGCCTGTATACCCGAAGAGCCTGTTGGAGGCATTGGAGTTCAGACTGTTCCTACAGACATGTCCTACACCTAATCCTGCATTCCTGATGTTTCCATTGTGTCACATTTATTTAAATTAAGAAATATCCTTGTACTGTGTTTCACTCTTGCATGTCTCCTCTTCAAATTATCGGGATTTTAGTTATTAGTTGGGCTTTGGAAAGCTCAGTCAGCTGCTCCCACATGAAAACAACTGTTCTGCTGGCTGGGTTACTCATCATACTCGGTTTTTAAAAAAAGGAAAAAGTGAAAGCTTTAAATGGGTGCCAAGCTAGTTAATGTGTTTGCTTGTGATTACACTGCTATTTTGCAGTCCCCCACACTAATTACACAAATTATTCTGCTGGCATAGAATAATCAGAAGAAGAATACATTTCAAACCTCTCATGGGAAGTTGCTGCACACATAACACAGAGAGACTGCAAACTGAAGAGAAACCCAGATTTCTGTTGTCTCAGCCTGGCATGAAATGCCTGCTGCCGTCTACTTCTGATCTGGCACCCTTCCCATGTTACCCCTGCCTCAGCATTGTGGGGATTTGACACTGGCAGGTGAGGAGAATTAATCAGCTATAATGCTCTTATCTGCAGCACATAGAACAACCTCCAGAGTCTCAGCTGAAAGACAAGTGTCAGTTGAGTGTTGATGGAGGAAGAGCGAAGCCAGACAAGGTCGTTTTTAACAATGCCGTCAGGCTAGATATCTTCTCTGATGGAAGTTGTCCCCTGTCAGAAAGTAAGCACTTTTATACTGGTTTTCATTTTTTGGGTCAGTTTGAATATTTGGGGTTATCGGCTCAAAGCTTTCCGACTGTGCAGAGCTTTTAAGATGGCAGTCTGTTTGGGGCAAACAAATGGTGCATTGTAATTACCAGAATAGAATGAGAGGAACTATTGTGTGGCCTGAGAGGTTACTTTGGGTCTAGGGTCGAAACTGAGATGTGCACAGCATTCACAAAGTGACTGACAAGTTGTCCAAAGCTTTGCACTGCAAATCGTTTGTATTTTCAGCCCACATTTTCGGATATCTATGTGTTTGTATGGTCAGGCTCCAGATGAAGCTGCAGACACCATTAATCTCAGTCAGAAGGTGTCTATCGCTACACCTGAGGAGACCACACCAGCGGAGACTGAGGAGGAGAAATCTCTGCCTGAATGGAGTGAAAAGGTGGCAAGTGGCATCTTGACAGGTGTGTCTTTAAATTTGAATAACCCAATGCTTCAGTTTCTAAGTCATTACATCACTCATAAATATAGGTCAGAAATCCAGACTGTCTAACTCTGTGTGATCTTGTCAGGTGCTTCCTGGCTAAGCTGGGGTCTGGTGAAAGGTGCTGAGTACACGGGCAAGGCCATTCACAAAGGTGCATCTAAACTCAGAGACCACATCACTCCCGAGGACAAGCCCGCCCAAGTCAGCCCTGCAGTCACTAAAAGTCTCCATGTAGCCAAGCAAGCAACCGGTGGAGCCGTCAAAGTCAGCCAGTTTCTAGGTGACTTGAGTCTTTTTCAGTCTGCATGTTGTACTGATCTTGTGTGATGACAGTATTTTGCAGTGGACCTCTAACTGAGTACTGCTGTGTCACTGCAGTGGATGGGGTGTGTAGTGTCGCTGGCTGCGTCGGCCGAGAGTTGGCTCCTCATGTTAAAAAACATGGAGGTAAGCTGATCCCAGAGTCCATGAAGAAAGACAAGGATGGCCGTTCCAATATTGACGGGGCAATGGTAGTTGCTGCCAGTGGAGTGCAAGGTAGAGTTGAATTGTACTTTATATTCACTGATTGTGTTAGAATGTATCTGTTTTAAAATTGTATTATTTTTTTTGTAATATCTGAAAAATATGTATGGCGGTTCAAAGCACAACTATTGAATTTTAGTAGTTTGTTTGAATTTGGCATTATACAGTGTTATGGCTTTGTTTTCTTGTGGCTGTCCTGTGAAGCGCTGGTCGGTTGTTCAGGAATACACTGTGGAGCTCAATCACAGCCCATTTGCACCAAACAGGTCATAAAAAATGAAAGCCATGCTACTAAAGTAAATACATTAAATGCAATGTGGCATGTTTGCAGAGTTAAACATCCTGGGAAGCTGTTGATAATAAAGTTTCAATTTTATATTAGCACTTCAGTTCCCTTTCACTTTGCCAGACTTTATTGGAAGTGCTTCAAAACCAATACTTTAACATTGACTGTATAAAAATGACGCATATGACGATGTGTTGTGAAACTGCCTTAAGGATGTAATCTGTCTAAAGTCAAGCAGGTGGTGACTCCTGTGGTGGCAAAAAGAAGTGTGCTTATACAGAAGAGGTTTCCATTCATCACTCTTCTGTGTAGACACGCCTAGAATGCAAAGAAAATCAACCAAATCTGAAAATATTTGGAGCAAACCTCAAATGTTTATTCCCTTTCTGCACAAATTTGACATGCAGAATACAACTGTCATTGTTCCTCTGAGGTTGTCATGTAAAAAAACTTGTATCTGTCCAGGATTTGCAACTATGTGGACCGGTTTGGAAGTAGCTGCTAAGGACATCACTACAAGTGTAGCAGCAGAGACGGTCACGACCATAAAACACAAGTAAGTCCGTATTAAAGCACTCGTCCTCACCACTGTCACAGCTTGCTTGACTGCATTCTGATGTGTGTTGCAAATGACCTCTTGCACTATTTAAGCACAGTAAAACACTTACTTGTATTCCTCTTCAATTTGCTTTGCAGATATAGGGGTCTACAAAACATCTTTGACACATCTAATGAGAAAAAGTGACATTTTTCCTAATTGTACACGGCTGTTTAACCCATCACACCACTAATCACAGAAATGACATGTGACCCCTTTTTTGTAATTATTTTGCTTTTGCACAATGTTCTCTTGAGTCCTATGCTGCATCACTTCACCTTCCTTCCTTTTATGCTAATTCACATCCTGATGATGCTTTCACTGATTTATAAAATACTTTCTAATAAAAATCTCACAATAGATAATGTTACTGTCCTGCCTGCCTGCCTGCCTTACACATCTTTTTCTTACCTATAAGTTGGAGATATTTGGCCTTTGTGGGATTTCAGTTTCCTGGTCCTCATTTTGACTTGATAGGGTTTTTACAAGAGAAGCCATATTTAGCGTTTTATTTATCTGTTACTCATCTTTTTCTGTAAGAAAATTGGCCAGGCAGATGGTCTGTTCAACCATTAATTGGTTTCTAAATTGAATTTCAGATAAATTCAGATAATGGCAGACAGGCATTTCTTTATTCCAAATGATGCACTTGCATGGTTGTAATCCTCACATGGAAATTCAGCATGACATCTTTGCAATCCTTGCACAGCATATTAATTAATTTTCCTACTTCTGCTTTGACCTCTCACCCAATCTGACTAATGAAGGTATGGAGCAGCAGCAGGACAAGCCACAGACAGTGCTGTCAACTCTGCCATTAATGTCGGTATCACTGCCTTCAATATTGACAACCTGGGGATCAAAGCTGTGGTGAAAAGGACTGGAAAACACACAGCGCAGGCCATTTTGGAAGACTACAATCTTCAGGAAAAACCAGAAAATGGAAAGCAAGTGGAGAAATTGGAGAAATAGTTGGTAGTGTCCTGCCTCATTACCTCAACGATGCCTTAACCCTTTTAAAACTTTAGTCATCAAAGAAATCTATATTTAATATTATTTATAAAAATATATTCTATATTGACAAGATTACTACTGTGATGTGGATATATTATAGTTTGATAATGCTCTTAAGCACTTTAATTTTTATGTAATTGAAAGTTAATAGACCTTAACGTGGAACAATAACAGATTAAATAACTCAAACCATAACACTGAGAACATTGATGCACTGTATGAGATGCACATATTTTCATTTAACTTGAGGATGACAGTTTAACTCTGCTGTTTGTATTTACAAAGCATTGAGTAGTTCTTGAGGACCCATAACCTCTGTGAAGTTTCTCCAAGGTATGTTTGAATGAATTATGAAATAAATGTGTCTGATTATCTTCATATACAAGTCAAATGTTTGAGATGAAATATGGTCAGCTACACTGTTTGAAATGTTATCCCTGCTAACTGTGCCTTCAAATATCAAATTGGATTTCAAAATTAGAACAGTCTGGACAAACTCAAGCTGTAAAATTTGAACATGCTCTTGTTGCCAGAACTTGATTATGGAGCACTCCTGTATGACAGAGTTAATCCAATTTAAATGCTGCATGTTACTTTAGTTATTAAAGTAACAGAATTTTTTATTTATTTTTTTCTGTAAGAGGTGAACAGAGCTGATAAAGAATGAGAAACTGAAAGTTTGATGCTTTATCCTAAGCAATTTGAGCAGTTAATACGACCACTAATAAATGTTTCAAACTAATACCTCCATCTTGTGGCTGGATGTGTGCAACATGTTCGTTACCACAGAATATATGATTAGACTCATCTCTGTAAGCCCACTTTGTCTTAATGGAAATAAGTATTTACAAGTCTCACTTATAAAAAAAAAAAACAAGTTACATCATGTGAATAAGAAAAATAAAACTGATAGAAATGACCGTGTCATTTAAACCACATCTTTCCTTGAAGAAGTCACTAGACAAATCAAATGTTGAAACTGATCGGGTGTCAAAGGAATATTTAGGAAGGGGATTCATCTACGAGAAAGTATGTGGTGAAAAGTTTAAACATCGGGCCTGAGCTGATTTAAAATTGGATCAGGGAGGGAACATTGGACTATGATCTGATATCCGATTATGAAATTCTATTTGGAAGTTTGGTAATTATAGATGCTGAAGAAAAAAAAAAAAAAAAAAAGGGGGCAACCAACTTTGTTTTTGAGCAATCGCACTTCAAAAACCATCATCTGCAATTGTATGGGGGAGTAGTAGGAAACTGTAGGGCGCATCGTATAGGACCACTGATACCATTAATGCTGAAGGACATATACACACATACACGGGGAGAACATGCAAACTCCACACAGGAAGGCCCCAGCCACCTCCTTCTTGCTGTGAGACAGTATATCCATTAAATAAGGGTCTGGTAAAAATGTTGAGCATCATGACATGGTAAATACAACAGAAAGATCTGGACCGTTTTTTTTGTAAATGTTGCTTACATCAAAACTGGCACATTGGATGCGTTGCTTTGTATTACTTTAAATAATGTGGGGTTTAAAGGATTAAACAGTTGCTGGCCATTTGCATTTTAGAGTAACTGGGTTACTGCTTTTAGATATATTTCATGTAGAAAAAGAAAAAAGTCCTCTGAACTCCAGCTTCTCCTGAGGGTTAGTCCAGCACAAAGAATGCCAGCTTATTTGCACTGGTGTGTTTAAATGAATGAATGAGATGTGGATTGTAGATCACTTTGGACAGAGGTGAAACATAAATGCAGAGCTTGCTGTTTGTATACGAGTTAAACATCGAATGTAACCGTTTATTCTTCAACGAAAAACACAAGGAAAAGCATTTTTTCTTCCGAGTTCAGGTGAGAAATGGCAGTCCACTTATTTCCCCACAATACTTTTAGATTATTTTTCCTACTCAAAATAAAAATAGCCTAATGGAAGATAAATTAAATAAATTGACAAAGAAATGAAAGACAGCTCCAAAAATCCCTATGCTTTGCTGCAAGTATTCTTACTAAAGAAAAAGCACCTGGGAAAATAAAGTAAAGACAATGCATTATTCTAAAGGAACCTCAGATTGTCACTGAAATTAAAACTCTTACCCACAGCCTATAAATACGCATTTCATTCTTGGCGACTATATTTAAACCCTTACATCCTTCACAAATTTGAATGTCAATGCTATTCTCGCTTTAAATTTCAGAGATGGAAAAAAAGAAAACTTTGAATGTTCACTGTAAATAGACATATTATTAAAAAAATAACAAATATATCCATTTCACCCATAGCTGGCCATTCATAACTGCAAATAATATGCATTAAGCATTTAATTAGTAACATTTGAAGCTGAATGGTTAGATGAACCCCCATTTAAGGTGTAAGAACAGCATCTACAAGATTAGAATCAGGGAAGCACATGTTACCGTTACAATCCAAAAACAAATCCAGCCATAAGGAACTGACCATATCATACTGAGCATCGTTCTCATGGGTAAGAGAATTACATAGAACTTCTGACACTGGGTCAGCTCCAGGTGTCAGATCATCAGAACATGAAGTTGCCCTTTGACAGTGAGACGTGGGTATGAATAGTTTTGCTAAATCTTGTACTGCAGCACTGTCAGGTGTGCCGATCAGGGTTGAATCAATCTCCCCTTCCTCTGATGAGAAGAAATTTCTTTCAGCATTCTTCATTTCAGGTGGACTGTAGTCTTGAGAAAAATTAACTGATGGCAAAGCAACAGGATCCACTTGGCCAGGAGCGACATCCCATAAGAATTGGCTTGAGGAAAAGTCTAGGCCCGCCTGTTGTAAAGTATGGCTGATGGTTGGTGGTGTCCAACTACATGAAGTGAGGTTTATGAATGCAGAATGCTGGTTTATCCAGTTCTTTTCCATGGACTGAAACGAGGAAGAGAGAAATTGATCCTGGCAAACTGGCAGCATTTGTCCCCTGGGAACAGTCGATTTGTCCAACAATATTGGCTGGGCATGCACTGTGGGCAGGCTGTCAGTTTGAGCAAGCGTTTGATCCATCGTCAGAGGACAGCTCATCATAGTAGATAGTTGATATACTTGTTTACAGTTTCTCCGAGTGCTTCTCCCAGCAACAATCTGAAATGGGACACCAAGTTAATGTCGTACTGCACCAACAAATAATTTAACACTACCCTTTATTCCCTTTTGAACAGCTGGTTTGCTGCCTGCGAGGTATTCCTGTCTGGCCTGGCTAATTTTTTTAATAACATTGAGTATAATTTTAAAGACTGACCATGGTTATCCATAGTCTTCATAGAATAATACTAGTTTGTAGGATTTCTGCAGTTTTCTACAAACTGCTTACCTTTTCACAAAATGGACTGTTAAAAGATTAAACACAAGCATTGACAAGATGTTCCGATATGAAGCATGGAAACACATGGAAATCATTCCATAATAATGAATATATACAGAAAATAACAACTTATACCTGATACACTGGGATTCCACTAACCAAAGTCATAGGATAATATACTACACAAAATACCCAAGACAATAACTGAAATTACTGATATTGTCTAGTCCTACACTGTGCTATTATATTCCAAACTAATTTTTTTTTTAGGTCCATTGCTCACTTTTGTGTTCAGAAAAGGAGGAACACTTCTAAGGGTTCATCTTTCATTATTTAACCTGAGAAAGAATGCATCCAGTCACAATACATAATGATTTTTGTCTTGTGTTCAGCGATGTGCGTGTTAAAAAGTAGATGAGTGAAGATGAAAATTACAGCTCAAGTGCTGAAGATAAATAAGTCGACTGTCTTGCTTCCAGGTTCAGAGGCTTAAAAAAAAAAAAAAAAAAAAGGCAATATAGTTAGCTGTACCCTACAGAAGAAACAAGAAAGATGACAAAGGCAGAATATCAAAACTTAAAAATATGGGTTGAAAAACCCCCCAGAAATACTTTAAAGCAGCAAGAAAAGTTAGTTTTACCAATGCAACAAGTTTGTTAATTATTTTAGGACCTTTTAGTTGTATAGCTTTATCAGCAAACTAGCATTTAACCTTACAGTCTCCCAAGGTAACAAGTTGACCTTCAACAGGCCCCGCTGGACAAAAGCCCGATAATAATGTAAATGCTGGCATCAGATTCAACACCTTCACAAATGCTGATAACCATAAAAAGTGGGGCTGAGTTGAAGATCTTCTCTGATACTGGAAATGTTCATAAACAAACAAGCAAAAAATTAAATTAAATTTAAAAAAAAAAAATGCAAATTACCCATCAGGTGATCGTCTGCTCAAGGTAACTTGAATTTAGTCCTGAAACCCTAGCGTGGTTTTCACAGTTACGAGATCGGACGACCAATTAATTATAAACATCACCCACACCTGTGTGAGCTTAATTGACCGAAACCGAGTTTACATCTGATAGTGCATCGTTACCTAAACTGAGCCAATCTGTAGGCAGGTGAGGGATTTTCCACTGCCGGGAAAATAAAGTGGTAGTTTAACAGGGTATTGTGCTGTGCAGTTGCTACTTAGCTGTAAAAAAGAAAAGCTGCAAACTACATAAAAAATGGGAAATTAGTAATATAACTATAAAGAACTGCTCATATTGTATGGTGTAAAATATTTGGTTTTTAAGTAAGTCACATTAACTTGGCTTTAGGTTGTTTGTTTGTTAATATTAGTCTTGTTGCTGTGGATGATTATAGCTGATGGCTATCCGGATTAACAGCCTTGAGTAAACTGAATGCTTTTCTAAGATTGTGAGTTAATTGGTGACCTGTAATTAACAGTAAGTAAAATTCAAAGGTAAGAAAAGGTTATTCCACCCTAGCGTGACCGCGCATCGCACGAACACGCAGCACCGTTTCTGTCGTTGTGCGCGCTCCTACAGCAACGTGCGCGAGGCAGGCTGACACCAAAGGGGTCCGGTAAATCACTGCAATGGAGTAAGAGTAGGGGAGGGTGGAGGACACCGGCTGCCCTGCCTCCAATCTGCATGTGAGCACGCAGCAGAGCAGACACACGGCAGGAAGGCAGAGCTCCATCACAGGGCAACAAAGGGACGCGTGGTTCATTCAAGGCATCAAATAAATAAAAGATTATCTGAGACACGTTGCGCTTCTACATAAACGTTTGCCTACATCTGCCCTCACCTCGAAGGTAAGAGACTGCACTGTTACTAGAAAACCATGTTCTTTATTGTTTCTTTGCTATTTATGCATTTGGTTTATCTTGCAATAATCTTCAAGCTCAGCATCTTTAAGCAGTCGTATCCTGTTTAGTTTGTTCTATCCTCTCCTGATTTATGAGGATTCTACTAGGTTGAATTGAGACACACCAGGGAATGCAAAATGGGTGTGACAACCTTTTTCATTCTTGAGCAGTAGCAGCAGCAGCAGAGCATGCATCTACGCTTTAAATGTAGCTGTACTGTACAGTGGATTCAAAATAAAAAGGCTATTGAAATTGTAAGTGATCCTTTATTTTAAAGGTTGACAGTTATGGAGCTGGAGCACTTTGATGAGCGGGACAAGGCTCAGAGATACACCCGAAGGGGCTCAAGAGGGAATGGGCTCCCCAGTCCCACTCATAGTGCTCACTGCAGCCTGTACAGAACCAGAACACTGCAAGCACTGAGCTCAGAAAAGAAGGCCAAGAAGATTCGTTTCTACCGCAATGGGGACCGCTACTTCAAAGGAATCGTGTATGCCATTTCTCAGGAGAGATTTAGGTCTCTCGAAGCCCTCCTTGCTGACCTCACTAGATGTCTGTCAGATAATGTCAACTTGCCCCAAGGGGTGCGGACCTTATATACCATTGATGGATCATCAAGGATCACAAACATGGACCAGCTGGTGGAAGGTGAGCTTTGCTTCTGAATGGTTGACCTTCACCTGTAGATTTCCCTTATATTGAATACTATAAGATCAAATATCACAAATGCTACCAAAATAGCTGCTCAAAATTAGAAAATGCTTGAAAAAAAAAATCTGAAACGTGCATTACATTTTCAGTCTTTTAGAATAGAATAATGTAGAATTAGCTTTTTATAATTAATGTCTTTACATTTGTGAACTGAAATAAAATCTGTTCTGATTTTTCTCAAGGTGAGAGCTACGTTTGTGCCTCCATAGAGCCCTTCAAGAATATGGAGTACACAAAGAATGTAAATCCCAACTGGTCACTTGGTCCCAAGACCACCGTATCTGCTCGGGATCCTTCTTCTCTTGGTAGTGCCATGGCGGGATCCCCAGAAAACAGGGAGGGCAAAGACTTCATAAAACCCAAACTGGTAACGATCGTCCGAAGTGGAGTAAAACCTCGCAAAGCTGTACGGATCTTGCTCAACAAGAAAACTGCACACTCCTTCGAGCAAGTTATGACTGACATCACAGATGCCATTAAGCTGGACTCTGGAGTCGTCAAAAGGATATATACTATTGATGGCAAAATGGTAGGTGTTAAGTTATCATTCTTGGCATACCTGTCTGCTCATTTCAGACTTATTAAATTGCTAGTTCAATACTGTCTTACCCTATGGCGCTGAAACAGGGGAACACTCAAATTATGCAGTGGCCTTGGGAGTCTTAAGCCAAACTAAAAAGGTGCCAATATACTTTTTTGTTTTTTTCTTGTGGGGAAACGACCTTCATTCTACAACATGCAATGTTTTTCCCCCACTGAGTCGAGAGAGAAGTGGATTTACATGCTGTTACCAGTTGCATGCAGTACACTTTGGTGCCATTCAAGCGAAAGATGGTGGCAAACATTTACAGGTGCTTAAGTTGCCCTCTGAGCTAATCTGCCATTTCATTCACTCTTATTTAAATATTTAACAAGCTTAATTAAAAACAAGCATTTAAAAAAAAATAAAATAAAAATTCCAGGAATATCCTGAAATGTCAGTCACATTTTCTGTTTTCCAAACTAAAGCTCAGACTGGATATTTTTATATAACAGGAAAGCCGAATACATGTTCTGTGCCATTGTGCAAAGTTATCCACTTCCACTTATTTTAAAGAAATAAAAAAAGCTGTCTTACAAGCTTACAAGTGGGAAAGATGGCCTTTGTGCCTCAACTTACTCTGCTGTTTAGTGTTAACTGCACCAGAGGCAATAGAAAGGACATTCACAATACAATATTATGTATGATGTGGAGATGGGGTCTAAATTAATTTGCCTGTTGTAATGCCCTCTCCAACATCAGAAGTTTAATTCCACACATTCAAGCAAGGAGGATACACACTGGCAAAGGGTTTGGATGAACTTTGCTTTTAACATGTTCTGTTCTTCAGTCATGCCTCTGAGAATTGCTTCCTTACCCAAGGAGAGAGGCAGCACAGTAGCTTAAAAGTCAACTGGGAATATCTGCTAAATGTATTACAATAAATGGGTTTCTAGGACTCCCTCTCATGTTCCTACCAACAGCAGCACGGTATTAAATAGAATGATGTATTGAGTTGGTACCAAACGGGTAACCTGATCAGTAATTTGGCACCTAATTAAGAAGCTGCTTGTGCTTTCATTTCCAGTTTAAAGGCATTGAATTGAACTTGCTGGACAGTGATGATGAATTACATGGATTTACTTTGCACCAGCAATCCTAAACCAGTCACTTTATACCCATACACTATACTGTTTGTCTAGAAATGAGAGGTTGTAGAAAATGCAGATTTTTATTTTTATTTTTTTCTCTTAAAAACAGGCTGAATTAGATGAACTATGTGGCAACGGGACAAAGAACAGACTTGATTCCCATAAAAATAGTCTGTTCTTTGAAAAGCTCTTCTAAAACTCTTCCCCGTTCACTCACTGTTGGTATTATTTGGCTGACAGTTTCTATGGTGAATGATTTCCTGAGGTGGTTGCTAAGAAACAGTCTCTGCGGCAGAGCAGTGCAGTAGTGATGTCAGATATGTAGGTGTAGTGTGAGAGGGTTCACAGATGCAACGCCTGGTCTGTTAGGCTTATTGTACTCATGGCTGCACAATGTAGGACATGGTTGAAGTCAAGTTCAATGATTGGACCCACTCCTAACGGTATTAAAAGGTAACAGTTGGGGTTTAATAAACAAACGCCTCTTATATTCTGTGATAGAGGGATATTCTGACTTCTCTTCAGCTGCATTCTTTTCACTTAATCATTTCTTTTTCATTTAGTGTATTTAGTCCCACATATTCTAAATAAAATGTTTAATTTGCTTGACAATGAATTTCTATGCTATTCTTTCTCTGCTCCACATATTCTTTGCCATGTTGTACCTCCAGATGGCCACGTAAGCACCCACTGGCATCAAAGAGCCTGTTTTCATGGTTATTTAACCTTTAGTAAACAAGCTGCTTGTGCTTTTGTGCAAATGTAATTTAAATTTTTATTTATTTATCTACCCTTATTTTCAAGTCATGATTCCATTTGTGGATCATCTTGGTGGGTAGATCTTGATGTGATCTATTCATACTGCTTTATCACATTGGGATGGTGCTCTGCTTTGACAATTGGGTTTAAGTTGGCCAAATGGACACAACAATGATGTCCCCGAGACGCACCTTTTTAACCCTCAAGTGATGTGAGGCATCTAAACTGAAAGCGGTACAAATTTGCTTTAATGGACATGGACAACCCACAGACATGGCCTTTTAGACGAAAATAATGTTGCGACTCTGTTTATATGTGGAGAGAAGCTGGACTGAGTGGGTCTGAAAAGACTAGAACCAAACATTGGACATAGCCCTGTGATTAAAATGCATCATGCACACTTTGTTCGTCAACATTGAAACAGCCACCAAAGGACAGAACTTGGCATTATCCGTGAATGAATGATGAAATTCATATTAGATGTTCATAATGGACCACTTTAAAATTTATTTTATTTATTTTCCAATTCATGTCTTCTTGTAGACTTTTACATTGCTAGTTGGGCCAGCATGTGACCAGTAAATAGTGGCTTTTTGAAAAAGCATCTCTCATAAATTGATTTGCAGTCCTGATGGTTTTCAGTGAGTTCTGTTGCACTTCAATATTAAAGTTTGCATTTGTTCTGTTTGGAAGACTTATCCATTAAGAGTTGCTTCACTATTATTTAGTGCTACTTTATCAATGTGGCTTATTTTTTTTCCTTAGAAAAATAAATGCTGTTTGACTACAAAGATAGAAATGGTCAATAAGGGAGAGTATCCTGCTTGGAACCAGAATTGGCCATATTTTGAAAGGAAGGTGGAGCTGAAGAGTGATAACTTGAAACATACTTGGACAAAAAAAATGCATGTCTTTCAGTTTTTTCCAAAATGGCCACCAGTATACAAATCAGGAGGCGTGAATCCACCTAATAACAACATGGTGACAAATTCTGGGACGGTGAAAATTTGACATGGCATATTTTGAAAGGGAGTTTTGGGGTCCGGTGGTATTGGTATTGCACTTCGTCTGCGTCATGTCTTACAGGAGTTGCCTGTCATTTCTTTTATGTACCGGTATTTACTTTATCTACAGGTTATGAGTGGGCCACAGTAATTTGAGAAACTTTTATAATTTGATCTGACAAGCTACTTGGTTTGAGCTTAAAAGGAAGTTGCTGTTTCAGTGTAATGGGTAGGACTGTATGTAATCGTCATGTGTTTTTACTTGCAGTATATCGTATTGAACTGTATTCCAAATTCATCTTGCATGATATAGTGATATACTTTTAACAGCTCAAGCTTTCTTGAAACATTAAGTTGTCCTTGTTTAGCTGAAAGGCATTGTTCTAGCTCCTAAGTGCTAGGTATAGAAACTTAAGACTGGGACATTTTAATATGCAGTGCTAGAAAAGCAGTGGGTTAATGAGTGTGTGTGGACGGCCTTATAGATGTCCTTGTAGTAATGATCTTTACAAATAAAGGCAGCTTTTGTCCATCTGCCTTTCAGGGAAATCTTGAGGATTGCTACCGGCACACTCAATTGAAATTTTGGTACAGCAATTTGTACAATTATAGCAACTCTGACTGGAACTATACCGGCTTCAAAATTAAATGACAAGATGATTCATGCTCATTCCTGGTTCGCTTTGCTGAGTGACTGGCTGTTTAGTTTTCCCACTTCAAGATGGCGCTGCAATGTCTGTCCATATGTGGCGTTTTATTACACATTTGTGCTTCTTGCACACTATACTGTATAGTCATTTATGATGGCTCAGATCATTTGGCTTCTATAGCATGCTTGCCTTCCATTGTGACTCATGAACTAAATGTCGGCACTAGCACATGTGCTTGTGGAGTGTGTAGATCAAACCTTGATAATCAATACTTGCACAGGATGCTCCAGGATGATAAGTGAGTGTCTCAGATGGGTGCTAGGCCTAATGGAGCTGCTGTGTCACTGAGCCAAAAGGCATAAGTAATAAATGCAAAGCATTCACAGTTGTGCCAGTTATGCTGTCTCATCGTAGGTTTTAGTTTTTTCATTTTTTTTTTTTTTTTTAAAATGTTCCCTAAGAAGCAGACGGTTAATGTTTCTAGTAGGTCTATTCATATGTTCGAGTGTTAAGGGTGGTTGTGGCTTTTGCTCACTATATATACTCAATCCCACTGTGTCTTGTATTGGTGATTATAAAAAAATTCCTCAGCACAAAGTATATTGAAAAAAAAACAATTCAATAATCCATAATACAGTAAAACGCAATTCTCTGCTTTTTGAACATGCAACACACGGCTTGTTTCCATGCAGATCTGTGTATTATCGTTACTCGGACTTGAAGTATTTCACTTTTCATTCTTAATCTGGACAGGGTAAACTGCACTGATCTGTTGGTAGCAAGAATCAAATTTGGATAACATTTTGCTTTTGTAGAATTATGGCACACTTAAAAAATATTTCTCAACTTGGCTTAAAACTTTTGGACATTTTTTAATTTTTGAAAATACAATTTTGAGTGTGAATGACGTCTTAATCCATATGCAAATTAAAAATCGTGTGTGCTCCGTTTGTTCAGTACCTTCACTCATGGTGACATTGTTTTTACTTTTTGCCATTCGCTCTTTACAGGGCTCTACATGGAATATGAAGCAAGCTTTAAGTAGCCATGTCCACTCATGGTCTGAAAATAAGCTGGGACTCTCTCGTCTCCTTGGCAATGGTTGTTCTGCTCCTCCCTTTAGGATCAAACAGTCCCCCACCCTCCTGTTTACCCAAAAGCGGTTCAGCTGCATATTGCTGATAAAACAAATTGTGGGGGACAATCTTCTATGAATGTATTTTACATTGTGCTTATCATAAGGATATGTACAAAGTATTTTTGTTTTTTACATTTGATATCAGAATTTAAAATACTTCAGGTTTCTTATTGAATGGTGACACAACAAAGACTGTTAACATGGCAGGTGTAACTATAATAAAAGGTCACTTGAAGTGTCCCATCAGGCATTTGTAAAATCTTTTCTTTGTTTCACAGAATTGGATTTGGCACATATTTCAGTTCTTTCTCAAAAGCAAAGAAGATTCACCTGATGCAAACATTTCAAGTGATGTGCTAAGGAGCTGTAGGTTTTTGTTTTTAATGAGTTGGGCGCCTTGGCTTTTCCTTCTGTAAAGGAAATAAACAATGAAGTCTAGTTTCTCTTGCATAGAACATTGAGTCAGTGAATCTGAAGTTATGATTCTGTATTAATGAAAACCGTATACACATCCACACTTGTCTTTTGTGGGGGGAAAAAAAAAGTGTATTCTTGAACAACTCATATGTAGGGTCCCATGATGTATTAAGCAAAATTCTAAATGGAATTCCACATTGTTTTGACACGGTTGGCGTCCTAAACTGGTGTTCAGCATTTTATTATATAATTTCATATTGAATAATCCATGACAATAGAGGGCAATTGACTTAATCACCCTCTAGGGATGTGGACTATTTAAAGACTGGCAGACAACAGTGTCACAAATGGCAACTAATGAAATCCAGCAGGTTTAGAAAGAGCTTTTCTTTCCTTATCAGATACCCTAAAGGGTTGGGTTAATTCCATTTTTCATATTCTATACACAATGAACATAGTGTCTGCTCAACCGTAATCGTTTGCCTTTTAAAACATTTTGGCTGACTTAGTTTTCAGTTGGATGTGTACATTTATCGAACTTATTGTGTGTTTATCTGACAAATTCATTGTCTTTGCCAGGTTACTTGCCTTCAGGACTTCTTTGGCGAAGATGATATATTCTTTGCTTGTGGCCCTGAAAAGTTCCGCTATCAAGATGATTTCAACTTGGATGAAGGTGGTAAGTGCACCTATGAGGTGTACAGTTAAAAATATAGTGCAGATTCCCAGATTATTGTGGCGGCAGTCTGTCCACTTAAAGCAACATTGGAGATATTTGTGAACATCGAAGGTGCCATGACGTGCTTTTCCATGTTTTCTGGTACATCTGCAGTGATTAAAATGACTTGTAATCTTAAATGTTACCTCAAAGAGGTATATTAATTCTTTAGTATTATGCTGCAACTGTCAATTGGGAGATTTTTCTGTTTTTGTTTTACAACTTTTCACTTGCACGTCACAGTGAGGGGAAAACCAGTGCCCATGAGAGCGTGCACGTTTTGGGTTGCAAGGGCAAGGTAACCCTTTTCAGCTTACCGAAATGCCAAACATACAGAGCTTTAACAGAGCAGTACATTATGACACTATATATACAGTACATCCAATTTCCAAACTTCCACTAGTTCCCTTTGGTTCTCCTGCAACTTTTTATGTCCCTCTGTGACAGAATGGTAGAAGAAATGGTACATTTGCTTTTGTTTCTTAAATTTGGTGTAGGAAGGACATGTATAAAAGACAGCAGTCATGTGTAAATTTGCTTCAGACTGAATGCAGATGAGATGAGACATTACTTTCCCTTACTGCTGTGGTTGCACATTAGGAATGAGATTATTATTTTAATGTCAGGATGCCATGGTCACACTTTGGCTCTGGTTATGCTGACGTTTTGTATGAGCTGAAAGCCGCCATGAACTTAAAAATGTCACAAATTTTAAAGGGCAAAAAAAAAAGTTTTATCATCTTGTATAAACGTGCACTTCAGTTGCAACATTTTCCTTTATTTTCCTGTTTACAGAATGCAGGGTGGCAAAGTCTGCATCATACGGTCGGCTCCCTTCAGTGCAAGGTCGCTCCTCCCCAAGAAGTGGTGGAATGTCCCGCAGAAGCAAGTCTCCCTCGTCTATTGGTTCAGGTATGTGGATGTGCATGTTGTTTTTTGGCATTTTTAATTCCTAATTTATATCTTGCCTTCTTACAGGGCTACATACGAAAGCACTACATGCACCAACTGTATTAAAACATTTTGCTCATTGCCTCCATTTCTTCTGTAACAGCTAATGGCACTGCAGGCAGTCAGCTGTCCACACCTCGATCTGGAAAGTCTCCGAGCCCCTCTCCTACGAGTCCAGCTAGCCTCCGAAGACGACAGGTAATGGGGATAGATTCTCCTATAACAAAGGTAAAGATTTTTATAGTGTTTTTGACAATTCGCCATGCTATACCAGACGGGCTTTGTTTAAACGTTTTCTCCACTGAACAATTGTTAAAAATATATTCAAGGGACAAGGAATTCACAAGCATTTTAGGGAATTGATTAAAATTTCTGTCTCGTCTTCAGATTATTTTTAAGGAAATTAATGCGTGCCTAATAATTGTCTGTAATAAGCTTATTGAAGGCTGCAGTAATATCATAGCCCTCAGTAAAAGACCATCTATACCCTTCAGATAACCTTAGTTTGATTACAGTACTTTTTACTTGTAGTGTCATTGGACATCTGCTGATGCCACTGATGTATAAATCTACCAAACTTCATATCCCTGTGCATTTACTGTGAAACTTTAGAATTTGGAGTTTGACAGATGATCTGAAATACTTGGCTGCCCAGTCTGATCACGAGTCAGGGGATGAGTACATTTTCAGAGTGATTACATTAATCTCTGGAGGGGATTTCAATTATCAGTCTTATCATTATTTGACCATAAAGCAGGCATTGGTTGGTATTGTTGCTGTCCTGGTGTTTTTTTTTTTTTTTTTTTTTTTTTTTTTCTTCCTCCTTTCTCTATTTGTAACTAAATGACTAAATTAATTTCTTTATTCTGGTTAAAGTCATGTTTTTCCAAGCTTGATTTTTATTTCTCTATAAGCTCAAACTTTACATTCGAGGCTAGCTGAGTGGAAGAAATAAGCTTTGCATACGCTGGTTCAAATCACATTTTTACAAGCTTTGCCTTGTCTGAAGATGGTCTAAGACGAGTTCAATAGTTTCATATTCACCCCAGAGCTGTTTCTTCTTTCCAGGGATCTCAATACGGTGGTTCTTCACTCTCATTGGCTTCCACCAAGGTATGCAGCTCAATGGATGACGGAGATGGGCCTGGCAGTGAAGGTAAGACATTTCATAGAGCAACATATTGACTTCTCTATCATTCCTTTTTATAAATTGTTTATTTTTGCTTCACAGCCGAGCCGATGCATGAGTGCTCCTCAGTTCCTGCCTCCATAGCAGACAGGTACAAAGTGGGACGGACCTTAGGCGATGGGAACTTTGCTGTGGTCCGAGAATGTGTGGAAAGATCTACTGGAAGAGAATATGCTCTCAAAATCATCAGCAAAGATAAATGCAGGGGAAAGGTGCACATGCCTCTAACTTTTGATTCCTTCTGTTATCACACCACTTAAGACTTTTTTTTTTTTTTTTTTCTAAAAAAAACAAATTAATAGATTATGTCAATGATTATCTCAAGTCTATTTCTAAAACCGGTGTCTTTAATGTTGTCTGAAATGACAGAAGAATGCTGCCCTCTTACATTTTGTTGATATTTCTTAATTTTTCTTACATCCCCCAGGAGCACATGATACAGAGCGAAGTATCCATTCTTCGGCGTGTGAAACATCCAAATATAGTGCTTTTAATTGAGGAAATGGACACCCACAATGAGCTCTATCTCGTAATGGAACTGGTTAAGGTACTGTACTAAACATTAATTTTTTGCAACGAAATTTCCTGTTCAGATGTAAACCTCCTGCGTTTTCAATAACTCCAACCGGGCTGACAGTTTTTAACTTTGTAACAAATTTTAACATAATTTTTGTATACTGAAATTGAACTGATTTTTCTCATTGTTAACAAAGGGCTAATATGCGACTAGAATTGTTCCTCTTGTGCCTTTTTAACACAATAAGCAACTGTCTCTCTTTCACATCCCTAATGCTTTTTCTCCAGGGTGGAGATCTCTTTGATGCCATTACCTCTTCCAACAAATACACTGAGCGAGATGCCAGCTGTATGCTGTTCAACCTGGCAAGCGCTATCAAGTACCTTCACAGTCTAAATATTGTCCATAGGGACATAAAACCAGAAAATCTTTTGGTAAGTAGGATGAGGCTTTTCTGCTTAAATGCAATAAATAAATGTGAATTACTGTTATCAAAATAATGTATGTGCTCTTAAAAATTGCCTAATTTCATCAACTCTAACATGTAGCTGAGATCTTGTCGTTTCTCAGGTAAGTGAGTACAGCGCATTGAACTGAGATGAAGACGCCCATCTTTCCGCAGTTGAAGTCACAGCTGCACCTTGTTTTTTTTGTGTGGCCTGTTACAAATAAAAATCTGATTTAAACAGGAGAATCTTAAAGTTCTTCAATCTTATGAAATACAGGATACTCCTGCAATCTAAAATTTTGTGTATATTTTTTCAGGTAAGGATAAGTAGGAAGAAAAATCTTGGCGCTCATTGTGGGTGTCCATTTCCTATAGCCCCTATTCTATATTTAAAAACACAGCAAAATAGCACAACCCAAGACAGAGCTGTGTTTACAGCCTTGTAGGACTGGGAGGTATACAGACTTCTTAAACTATAATAATTTACGGCAAGTACTGAGGAAGACTTGTGTCCTGGGTCTTCCCCGGGGCCTCCTCGCAGTGGGACGGGCCCGGAACACCTCACCAGGGAGGCGTCCAGGAGGCATCCTAACCAGATGCCCGAGCCACCTCATCTGACTCCTCTCGATGCGGAAGAGCAGCGGTTCTACTCCGAGCCCCTCCCGGATGACCGAGCTTCTCACCCTATCTCTAAGGGAGAGCCCGGACACCCTGCGGAGGAAACTCATTTCGGCCGCTTGTATTCGCGATCTCGTTCTTTCGGTCACTACCCACAGCTCGTGACTATAGGTGAGGGTAGGAACATAGATTGACCGGTAAATTGAGAGCTTCGCCTTCTGGTTCAGTTCCTTTTTCACCACGAAGGGCCGGTGCAGAGCCTGCATCACTGCAGACGCCGCACCGATCCGTCTGTCAATCTCCTGCTCCATTCGTCCCTCACTCGTGAACAAGACCCCGGAGATACTTGAACTCCTCCACTTGGGGAAGGATCTCATTCCCGACCCGGAGAGAGCATTCCACCCTTTTCCGGCCGTGGACCATGGTCTCAGATTTGGAGGTGCTGAACCGCTCCAGTGAGAGCTGAAGGTCAAAGCCCGACGATGCCAACAGAACCACATCGTCCGCAAAGAGCAGAGACCCGATTCTGAGGTCGCAAAAACGGACCCGAATTTCTAGGCGCAGCCAGGGCGTTGACTGGCTGCGCCTAGAAATTCTGTCCATAAATTCTGACCCTGCTTCCTCATCGGAAGGCATGTCGGTAGGATTGAGGAGGCCGTCGAAGTATTCCCCCCACTGACTCACGACGTCCCTAGTTGAGGTCAGCAGAGCCCCGCCCTCACCGTACACGGTGTTGACGGTGCATCGCTTCCCCCCCCTGAGCCGCCGGATGGTGGACCAGAAACTTTGAGGCAGTCCGGAAATCATTCTCCATGGCCTCCCCAAACTCCTCCCAAGCCCAAGTTTTTGCCTCAGCAACCGCCGAGGCCGCGTTCCGCTTGGCCTGTCGGTACCCATCAGCTGCTTCCAGAGTCCCACTGGCCAAAAAGGCCCAATAGGACTCCTTCTTCAGCTTGACGGCTTCCCTCACCACTGGTGTCCACCAGCGGGTTCGGGGATTGCCGCCACGACAGGCACCGACCACCTTGCGGCCACAGCTCCGGTCGGCCGCCTCAACAATGGAGGCACGGAACATGGACCATTCGGGCTCAATGTCCCTCACCTCCTCCGGGATATGGTTGAAGCTCTGCCAGAGGTGGGAGTTGAAACTCCTCCTAACAGGGGATTCTGCGAGACGTTCCCAGCAGACCTTCACAATACGTTTGGGCCTGCCAGGTCTGACCGGCTTCCTCCCCCACCAGCGGAGCCAACTCGCCACCAGTTGGTGATCAGTTGCCAGCTCCGCCCCTCTCTTCACCCAAGTGTCCAGGACATACGAGCTGCAGCCTAGGGTGTCCTGGTGCCAAGTGCACATATGGACACCCTTATGCCTGAACATGGTGTTCGTTATGGACAGTCCGTGACGAGCACAGAAGTCCAATAACAAAACACCACTCTGATTCAGATCGGGGGGGTCATTCCTCCCAATCACGCCCCTCCAGGTCTCACTGTCATTGCCCACATGAGCATTGAAGTCCCCCAGCAGGACGAGGGAGTCTCCTGAAGGAGCACTCTCCACTGCCTCCTCCAGGGACTCCAAAAAGTGTGGGTACTCTGAACTGCTGTTTGGTGCATAAGCACAAACAGTCAGGACACGTCCCCCCCCCCCCCACCCTAAGGTGGAGGGAGGCTACCCTCTCGTCCACCGGGGTGAACCCCAATGTACAGGCGCACAGCCGGGGGGCAATAAGTATGCCCACACCTGCTCTGCGCCTCTCACCACGGGCAACTCCAGAGTGGAAGAGAGTCCAACCCCTCTTGAGGAGGCTGGTTCCGGAGCCTCAAGCACCAGTTCAGGCTCCTTCCCCAGCAGAGAGGTGATGTTCCACGTCCCAAGAGCCAGCTTCAGTAGCCGAGGATCAGACCGCCAAGGTCTCCGCTTTCAGCTGCCACCCAGCTCACATTGCACCCGACCCCCTTGGCCCCTCCCACGGGTGGTGAGCCCGTCGGAAGGGGGACCCACGTCATTTCTTTGGGCTGTGCCCGACCGAGCCCCATGGGCACAGACCCGGCCACCAGGCGCTCGTCGGTGGGCCCCACCCCTGGGCCTGACTCCAGGGGGAGGCCCCGGTGACCCGCGTCCGGGCAAAGGAACGTGTTGTCCAATCATTTTATTCATCATAGGGGGTTTTTGTGAGTTTGTTTTTTTTTTTTTTTTTTTTTTTTTTTCAATCAATCTCATTTTATTTTTATCACCATTTATCTTGCCTTTATTGTGTGTTACACAGGTGTATGAGCATCACGATGGTAGTAGATCTCTTAAATTGGGTGACTTTGGCTTGGCTACTGTCGTCAATGGGCCCCTCTATGCTGTGTGTGGCACACCCACCTATGTTGCACCAGAGATTGTTGCTGAAACAGGGTAAGACATCTAAAATGTCATTATTGGAACGACCAAAAACGGCTTCAGTAGTTCTTGTGTGCATGCCACTTGAATAAGTAATTAGTGTCTCATATCTGATGTTGCGATTTTAATAATTGCAGATATGACCTCAAAGTTGACATTTGGGCAGCTGGTGTCATCACTTACATTCTCCTCTGTGGCTTTCCGCCTTTCCGTGGGTATGTGCTCCTGCTGGTTACTTGTTTCATCAAAATCTGTCAGATTGATTTATTGTAATTCCATCACTGTTTTCTTAAATGCCACAACACGGATTATTAGGCGTGACTTATTGATTTAAAAATCTATTTTAATTTCTGCAGCAGTGAAGACCAGGATGCTCTCTTTGAAGAGATTTTGAAGGGCCAGCTTGATTTTCCAGCACCATACTGGGACAACGTGTCAGACACTGCCAAGGTTTCTGTCTGAGCTTGCTCTTATCTGCCATGATTTTTTTATTTATTTTTTTTTTTGGGGGGGGGGGGGAGATTTAAAAGATCACAATCTGTTAGATTAGATGCTGTGCTGTTTCAGGCTATATTGTATTGGATATTTATGTATAACGCATCCATCTCTAGGCTCTGATCACGGAAATGCTGCAGGTAGTGGTGGCTCAAAGATACACTGCTGTACAGGTGCTTGATCACCCCTGGGTCAATGTAAGTCCAACCTTTCACCAAAAAAACAAGTACAGTATGCATAGTAGTACTGGGTGAAAGAATATGATGCCTCGATACCGCAGGTGAAACTGGTGAAGTGTTGCTCTCTTTTGCTCAAGGGTGACAGTGTGTTGGAGAAGGAGCACCAGCTTCCTGTGGCTGGGAAAATCAAGAAGCATTTCAATACTGGACCCAAGCTCAACAGCACAACAGCAGGAGTGTCAATCATAACAGTAAGCACAGATCTATACTCCACCACACACTGACAATGCATGTAATTTTGCTTCAGAAAGTTACTTTTGAGTTCTTTTTGATGAACAAGCTTTTGCAATAATGCTTTTTTGTCATAAAGTCTTTTTCAACCATAGTGTTCATCATGTTGCTGCAACCCAACTATTCCGTTATGGAAATGGCTTTATCATAGTTCGGATGCTAGTTTTAAGTTATAGTTTGTATCTGCTTTTCCAAAATGGAATTATATTTTATTTCATTGTTTCTATGCGGCCACTTCCTGGCTTTGTTCTGTTATTAGTTTATCCATCCTCATCCTGTTGCCATGTGTTCCTGCGTTTGCTCTTGCTTCATATCTATTTTTCCTGGACTGTCAGCACTGTTGTTAGATCTTGCACATGACATTAATACAGTGATTTTGTTTTTGTAAAATTGTAAACTTGAATAGTTTCAAAGCTGAGCTTTTTAACAATCCACTCATCATTAATTTTGGGTGTGAAGAGATCAGTTGCATTTCTCAGATATACTGTAGCATTTTTATTTATCTTGTTTAAACTTGGCCCTCAGGTGTCAGTTGCCAAATAGATGTTTTTTCACAAAATGTCAGCTGACAGTGAGATGTAATTTTTCTGCCCGTGTTATAGCGGCTCTAATAAGAGTGTAGAATTGTGCATCTTACTGAAACAGGTCAGTGATGCTTTGAGTTCAAGGGGATCCTCTGAGTTGCATTCATCTCCCTCTGCTCAGCTGGACCAGGAGTTTACCGTTCAGAAGTCAGGGTCTTTGGACCACTACCAGCATCCAGGATTGTACTGGATAAGGTATGACGCAGCATAGTGCTAAAGTGCAGAGAGTGCTTCCATGGCAAAGTGCTGGCAGTTTTCATTTCACTTCCCCGAAGGGTTTGACCCATCGCCCATCAGTGGAGTCTTTTTCATGCCTCATCGGTTTATCACATTACTTCATCTCACGAGTGCTGTGGCTGTTTCTTCTCAGCTGGTTTTACAGTTTATCTTGCTCTTCTCTTTGCATTGAAAAGGTGACTTATTAATGCAGACTGCATTTAAGGGTTAATGAGACCAGATTTTTGTTTCTTTATACTGTAAGAAGTGCTGGCACTTATAAGAAGAACGCTGGCAGATCTCATGGCTTCCTGTTGCTTTTAGTGGTTTTGTTGAGTCGGTGTGTTACAAAAAGTTTAATTATTATATAAGGAGCTGGTTTAATCCTTTTTATTTTTTGCATGTCGGCATTTGCTCATCTTAAAGTATGGACCACAGTTGACGCCACTCCTCATTTCCCGTCTTGTGGAGAACTTAATCTCTGCTGCTGTGTCATCCTTTCTCAGACCACGGCACTTGATAAAGAGAAGCAAGTTTTCCGACGAAGACGCAACCAGGATGTGAAGCCTTCTACCCACCCTCCACACTGTATTGGTGCCAACAACGTCCTCTCCCCTGCTGGGTTCACCCCCAAGTCCGAAGACTATTCTCCAGGTTCAGCTGACACTGTCCGTTCACCCACTTCTCCGTTCTAACAGCTTTCCTGAGGTCACAGCATTGCTGTTCCATCTTGTGTGGAAAAAGTGGGAGAATTTGGAATACAAAAAACAAAATATCTGGAATGACTAGTCAGTTGACTTGGACATTCAGACTGCTTAATTATGTGTACTCGTTTAATTTTTTTTTTCTCCAGTTACCTACAATTTAATTACAAAATGCATTAATCAGATTTAAAGATAACTCTCAGAAATAAAGAAAACCGCTTGTAGCATGCACACATTTTAAAGGGTTATAGAATGCATTTCCAAGTTTCTTTTTTCTAAGTCTGAATATTTCATATTTGATATAATCTAAATGACATATTTTGGCTTTTTATGCAGTCCCTCAAACAAGCTATTTCGGCACCAGTGTTTTCAAGTCTCCTCAGACATTGATTATGGGCATTTAGTCAGTTCTTTGTGTAATGGAAGCAAACTTACAAAGGAAGGAGTTGAGTCTTGAAAGTCTGACTATGTGACACAGACTTCTGATGTAATGGTATTTAAATGAAAATAGCTTATGGCTCATTGATGCATTTTCTTATTTCCAACCCCCCCTCCCCAAACACTTAAAGCCTTATTTTTACTTGGCAAACAGTGGGTCATTGCAGTACTCTAGAGCCCCCTAATGGTTTATATGGTGTACTGCAGGACAGACCACCACTTCAGATTCAGATTCACTTTTGCAGTTCAGTAGATGTATGCATTAAAACTTTGACTTATATTACTTGATTTTATGAAAACCTGTTAGTACATATTACTTATTGTGCCAATGTAAGCTAAAATATTTAATAACTCAGTTCGTGAAATATTCACGTAAACAGACAACTTGCATGTATTGTAGGACATACTGACAGCCTTGTTTAGTGGGACTCAGTTGTGGTGCATATGTCTTCGACATATTTGAAATGAAATGCTGCTATAATGTACCATAAGCATTGTCTGGACTGAACAGAAATTCTGAGATGTGGCCTGTCTCAAAGTAGCTTGCCACTTAAAAATAATTAGACAGTTTGACAGTTGATGGCCTAAATTACCTGTGTGCTGGATGATTACTTAAATGGATTTTGTTAACAGTTTGAGAGTGACTGTAATCTTGGTGGCACAGATGAATGTTGGTGTTTTAGTAGTAGGTAGTAAGTGCATGTTTAAGGCCTTGCCTTGGCACATGCATTTAAGTGCAATTAGATGTCCTGTCCAATAAGCACAGAATCAATTATGTCCTTTAAAATACTCACGTGAACAGGAACATGTTGCCATTATTGCTGGCAGCCAATTGAAACACTACTTTATCAGATTGGGACAATTGGATTATTTTCTCAGACTGAAATAAGAAGTTAAATGTTAGAGAACACTACAGCGCTTCCAGTAAAATTCCGTTTTTACTATTTATCTATCCAGTCAATCTTTTTGTCAGATATGAAACAAATCCGCTTACCACTAGATACATTGTGTCATCAGACCAAATATTCATAGATGTAAATGTCTTCTTCATTCCTTCATACTGTAACCTGCATGTGTGCTAATATACGTACCAGTTGGATGCTTTGCCCTCCTGCTGTCCAATATACACCTTTTTCAGAGTTTAAATCATTGCTGTCATTTTACGTGCTATCTTGATGAAAGGATTTCAAATATGGATGTTGTCCATTGTCATACCTGAGGAATTGAGGTCTGTATGTACATTAACAGCAATGTAACTACTCATCATTGACTGTTGTAAAAAAGGGCTTTTCTGTTTTTTGTGTAGAAGGAAGTGAACCAAAAAGCACAAGGAAATCGAGTTGTGGTGAGTGACTATTGGGGAATGTGTTTTTCATGATTTCCACATCTGAAAAATGTAATGAGGTACAGTTGGACAAATGGTAGATGACTGGGAATGCCAGTATTTTGCTGAAATGTAGTTTTTTTTTTTTTTTTTTTTCACCCCTACTCTTTAAAAATGCGATAAAATAACTTGAATGAGAACAACCCAAAATAAACATGTGATAAAGAAACGCAAACTTTCAACTTGTACTCTTCAAAAGAAAAAAAAAATTACAAACTTTGAATCGGAGGGAAACTTTTTTTTTTTTTTTTTGGGAGTCGGTGGATCCATTCTGATAAATTTAGCCAGCAGATGGCAGGTGACTTGGAGACAAATCTAACATGGATTTACAGCATTGATGAATAACATCACTTTTTTGCATTTACTCAACTTTATTAAAAAATAAAATGAATGCAATTCAATTTTTTTCTCCTTCATGAAATCACAACTTCAAACATGTTCAATTTCATCCAAAAATGTATGCAAAACATCTTGAAATAAATGAAAAAAAAAACCATGAAATTTCAAAGCAATACTCGATTGCAGCATATCTTCAAAATGATTTTTTTTTTCCTCACTTAAATTTGCCGAAAACAAAGTTAACCCGCTTCTTCCAGAATGTCTTAGCATGCAAAATGTCAGCTTTGGGAAGGGGGTGTAGCACCTGTAATTTAAAGGGGAGAAAAAAAAAAGGCCATTTTTATTTGTTTAGAGACAGCTCATAGAAACCCTTCGACTTGGCTAGCATTCCAAAAATAGTCAAGTCATTTTTGTCCTGTTTCTTAGTAGAACATGTTGCCAGAAAACTGAAAACCTTCCTTTGACCTATTTTGCAATTCAGCGATAATATTGCTTACCAGACAGCATAAAGTGGTCAAGCCAACGCAAAAGGCGGCAAACTGGGGGGGTACGGTACTGGTATAGTATTAATGTTGGAAGTTCCATCAGTTATACGTCTTTAAAATTTCACTTTTACGAAATGTTGAACAACTTTGCTACAAACACAGTAATAAATAGATATTTTTCAACAAATCTGGTATTTAACCCTCTGGAGACTCCTGTTAATAAACTCGTTCCATATATCTCACAATAGGTTTGCTCTTACAGTAATGTGTGTTATTATTAAATACTATACTCTTCAATTTGAATGAATATGGAAATATCACAGTTAATGTAGCTGACGTATCAAAAACATTTATCACAAAAGACTAAACTTACAATTTTGTCTTTTCTGACATTAACAAACAACAAATTAACAATGAACATTTTCTTTTTTTAACACATTGGACTACTGTTTTCTTAAATAATGGCTTTATACATGTAACTAACCAACTAATATCTTAATGCAATGACAATGTTAACATTTAGTCATGACTTGCATGATGGAAACATTAATAACACGGTGGCTTGTCGAACAGCATTTAGATCTTTTCAGCCTTTACAGGTAAGAAACTTAAGAACACCTGTGCATACAGTTCAGTTCTTGTCTTATAAAAATGTTCCAAGTTTTTGTATCGGCCATAAAAAATGTTGTATACACGTCCCCAATTAGAGGATTAATTCTGCTTTGCTATTTCACAGTTTGAAAACGAGCATTGAGTATATTTGAATAACTTAACTATAAATGTTATGATCTCGGTTTCTCCATACTCAAAACGGAGCTGCTTGATTCGGCTGGAGAATACTTCAGCTGGTGCTCAGGTAAGATGTGAAAATCATCCATATGTGCATTTGTTTTTTTTTTGTTTTTTTGTTTTTTTTTTAGCAGCAGATAAAAAGTAACACGTTAGCCTCAGTTGTCAGATGAACGTATGGACACCCAGTTCTTTGCCACGCTGATGTTCTCCTGGTGACTAGATCCCCTCCATGCTCTTGGGATCTTTTGCAGCGCAGTTCAGTCACTGGGCAGTAGGGGCTCCTCTAATCCTCCAAACTAGCATTCTGCCATGTGCGTTCATCTCTCGTCAGTACCTGTTTTGATGCTCAAAGTGCCATCGGTTGAAATCTATGTTAAATGCCACGATGCTGCCAGAAGCCATGCCTGTGATCAAAGTTCTGAGGAGCAACAAAACCATGGATGAAAATGTGAAACGCCATCGTCAGAAACAGATTAGAAAGTTAAGAGAACAAAAATTGGTTGTTTTGTGTACACTTTAAAGGTGTGTGTAACATACAATGTTCATTGCTGAGGAATATTTCAGTGCATAGGGAAAATTGGCGAATTTGAGAGGCACATCAGCAAATCATTTGGTTCCTCTGAAAACTCAAGTCGCAGTGTCTTTCTGCAACTCTTGTCCACGTTGGCTGGTATGTACGAAAGCAGCTGATTTCACAGGGTTGCCTTTTATTGCTACACCCCAAGGGCTTAAATGCTGAAGCACAATGAACAGAGCTGATGTAGAATAGCCCTTTTTAAATGGAGTTACAGACCCCAGCTCACTTGTGCTACCTAATGGGGCAAAAGGTTGCAACCGAGTCAAAGGGTTTTTAAAAATATTTAAGTGATTTGTTAAACGGCATCGTCAAATTCAGTTGCATTCATTTTTGCCATCATAAGAAGGGATGACTAACCACTTAAATTGAATTTCCTCATGTTCAACCATCATCTGCTTATCCTCAGGTTGTGCAGTTATGATGTTGACGACTTAACTTGCTTAAAATAGACTGCTGTTTTTTGTCTGTAAGTGCTGAGGGACGTTTAGCCTGTCGCTGTAAAGTACAGCTTGAATATTCAGCCTCTGTAACCTCTTGACTGCCAGGGTCACATGATTACATCAGGCTCTCATAACGAACCCTGTGGCCTTTGAGACGCCATCCAGGCATCTATTATGTGACCCCTAACCAGTCTTAAAGAATGTAAACTTGGAAAATAAGCAGCTGATCAGCAAACTGACTTATGCATGTCTGCTCTGTGTTATGCTTTATGTATGCACTGACACAAGATATCTCTGTCATTTTTCACTAAGACTGTTCCCTTTCTAAAATATACACAGACGAGCCATAAAACTCAACCAGCACATGGCTTTGGTTTTTTCCCTGCAGAACCTACATGTATGCAAACATGAGATTCACAAATCTGAGCCCACGCCTGGGTGAGATTTCTAAAGTTCCAAACTCAATAAGAACATTTACACTGACAGATTTTTGTGTGGCACAAACCAGAGAAGAGGGAGGAGACCGATTTAAGCTGATCACCACAGTTTTATTGTCCTCTGACGGTAGGCGTCCATTGTTCCGTCACGTCAACTTAACTCGCCGGATTGGATGCCTAGTGTCGCCGTGTTGCTACTACAGTGGGCGTGTGTACGAAGTTGTTGATAGAACATACGGTAGAATGGCTCCGGGGGAAAGTAAATAACTTGTGATTTTAACCAACCGAAGTTTCAGCGTTTTGGAGGGAAATTAATGTGTATAAATCGTCAGCAATGGAACATTATTTCATATTGCACCATGGATGTGGATCTGCGAGCGAGGAGAGCTGCTATTGTGCTGCTGCTGCGACACAGGAGATCTCCTTCTTGCTGCATCACCTGTCCCTGCACCTTTTCTCTGATTTTAAAAATGAAACATGAACAAGACATCTTGTGAAAACATGGCCATGGGTGTGATTTGGTTCTTTTGTTGAAATGAATGCCTATCACAATTATTGATAACGTTTAATCCACTACTCCACCTCTGCCCATGAAAGAATTTGATGCACTGGATTGAACCTCTATTCCTTGATGGTCATTACTTTACTGCAAAAGTGGAGATGCTCACACAATTGCCTGATGTTTTAGGTGTGTTTATTCGCCAACAATCGTTTTAGCACAGCCATTCTGGCCACTGCTGCTGTTCATTTTGCCCGCAATAGCAATGACATGAGCAATACCCGAAACGTTCAGGGGTGAATAAACAAAGGGAAAAAAAACTACATGATCTACTGTCATTGGGTAACGCACTCCGTCTGCCGTGGCAAATTTGCATAAACTTCGAGCGAGCCCAACTTTTTGACGTGCCGCCGGTCCCCCGCTCGCCGTGCCGGAATCCCAGCATGCTTTGCGAGCACGGCGACAACGATCGGCCGGATTTCATTGAAAATGAACTGAATGCGTTGGATACGGCTTGCGTTGACGGAACAATGGACGCCTACCCTTAGCCGATGTCTACCAGTGATGGTACTTACCACTCCTATCATAAAACTACCTTTACTGACCTTTGATCATGTGATAGGTCCATGGCTCGGATGCCTGCATCACAGCCTGGATAAATGTAGAGCTGCTTGAAGTCACAAGCCTGCCACACCTCCACCACGCCGTTATCGCCGCCTGTCACCAGGTTGTGGCCATCACTGCTCAAGAGAATTGCCTTCAATAGGGACAGAGCGAAGTTCAACATGTCACCTCCAGTTTCACATTCATTGTTACTTCTGCAGAAGAGTTATTGTTGCTGCAGATTTCAAAATAGTATTTAACTAAACATGGTTTTCATGAGACTATACTTAAATAGATGACCCTTATTTAAGATCAAAAGGTTAAGTATGATAATGTACTTTTTGATGTGCATTAATGGATAGTTATCTTCAATTGCATATTATTGTATCAAAATGTCTTTTGAGTCTTTTAACACCCTCCAAACAAAATGCCAAGGCCCTGAGCCATTAAATATTCTAAGCATACTACATCTGTTTGTTGAATTCCCTGCTAGCCTCTGACATTCTGCAAAGACTATGTGGTTCTACAAGTAGTCAGTATATATGTCAAAACTCATGTATGGAAGATTTAACTGGTCCAATGCAAGTAAGGCTGCATTCTTCACGTTTGTGGAGTGATGTCGGGGCACCATTTACCCTGGTGGAATCATTGACTTCCATCTGTGCCAACAGTTTTCCATTAATGCTGAAGTTGCAGAAGCAGCCCCTCTCATAATAGATGATGCAGTGGCCCTCGCTGGACACAGAGATGAGCCGTGGGAGCTGATAGTTGTCTGGTCCCTCCAGAGCTCGTAGAAGGTCCCCCGTGATGGTGTGGACCAGACATGGACCCTCTACCAAACCAAAACATACGAGTATGACGAGTTTGTGCTTATAAAGAAATGAATCATGAAAATTGTAGTCTAGATGTGTGTGACATGTTCATATATGCCTATATTCTAGTTTAAATCATCAGAGTTGTACATGTGTCCCCTTTTTTTTTTTTTCTTTTTTTTTTTGTTTTTTTGCCTGCTGATGGTAACATGAAAAAGCAAAGAAGCACACTAACCTTTGGCTCCACTAATGACGAGCCCCAGTTCTGCACAGACTGACACACACACAACCTCCTGGTCATGACCAGTCAGAACTGCTCGTGGTGCTGGGTAGTCACCTAGATAAAGTTAAATTAAATATTTAGGCTTAATTGATTAAATCAGTGGTGCAGTGGTAAAAACATTGCCCACACAATCTGAATAATATACTGACTGTAATCTTAAATAATTAAGACAAAGTTTCAAAGACACCACCAAACATTTATTGGCCAACAAAAATCATATGAAAACAAACGCTGAGATTGTGACATACATCCGCCAGCAGAAAAGTCTTTTAAAATTGTTATGTAAATGCAAGAATGCTGTGATGGCCGCCAAGCCACTTGATTTCATCCCACATGTCACATGATTGATGATAGCTGGGGGAGAGGTTAGTAAGGGGTGTTACATGGCACCTGGAGCCATTGACCTCAACTACTCGCCACAACAATGAAAGCAGAAGCTTCTCTGAAATACCCTCATCACCAATTAGGAGGGGAAAAAAAGTGAATCTATAGCTTTATTGTTATTAGTAGTAGCACTGTTATTAGATACAGTATTAAATCATAAATGCAAAGATGATCTTCGAAGTTATCTATGATTTAGATTTTAGTCTGCAACCCTGAATCTGGTAAAGTAGGTATAAAATGGGTGGATGGGTTCAATTTTAGGAAATATTTAAATTTTCTCTATAGTTTTGTAGCAATTTGTTTGAAAACACATCCGAATATTTCGTGTCAGGTTGTTGGTGTGTACATGTGCCTCAAGTTCAGCCAATTCCCTGTAAAGTTTCTCTTTTCACTAATAGGACAGCATCATCCTGAAAGATTATGGAGAAATGTGTTAGACCCCACAATCATCATCTCAACCTCCTCTTGCTTGGCCTGTCACCTCCATAGCTGCTGCAGTCCAGTCACTGAGCTGGACTGCGATCGATGCATCATTTTCCCTTAGAGACCAGGACCTGAGCAGCCTTGTCAGTCCCAGCACCCGCTGCTGACAGGGGCCTGAATAGGACAAGTGTCAAAAATAACCTCCAGGGAAAAAAGGCAAGCTCACCTGCCCAACAAAAGATTCTATCACCCTGCATCCAGCTTGTCCCCATCCTGTGGTAAGCCCTTGGGAAAAGTTGGATTCAGCCACCATAATTAACCTGGTGCAATTTTCCCTTTATAATCGTGTGATGGGCTGAGTCTGAAAAGCAAGCAATGATTGAACTTGAAGTCCTTTTAATTATCACGGATGTCACACACGTACAGCCTTTTGGGGCGTGGGTGAAATCAATTTCTTGCTCGTGCCACACCTGCAGTATGACGGAGTATTGGTATTGTAGACTGCTGCTACATATTCACACAACCTTTAACCAGCAATACAGACAATATAATCACTAGAATTAAAATCCTGGAAGAATTTGTTAAATCAAACAGCGACTTAGTAAAAGAATGAAGATAAATACTCGTTCTTCTGTTGTGAAAATATGAAGAGGTGGTTGTGGTTTATCCCCGTTGGCAGATACCTTCCATCGGTATTTGTGCATAACCATATTTGGCTGTCTACATTGTATGTATACATCTATACAGAATGTTTGTAGCCAATCTAAATCATCTTCCACCCCACTGTCGCTACTCTTTAATTATGTTGCTTCCTTACTTTCTTCAGTCTCTCCTTTTGTCCACTGAAGATTCATTGTGTAGTGTGAATATCAGGGGAATGCCATTTTCCTGCTGCAGTAACACAAGTGCTGTTGCCCCTTGCTAATTGGAGGCATCCAAGCTGAAATTCTTAATGAACTGTCAAAGCCTCAGTGAAGTTAATTAGAGGACACTCGCAACTAATCCAAAGCTCCTAGAATCTTTGACAATTGGAAACACAAGATTTTCTCACATACACATGTTGTATTGTTACCCAGAAATTAAATAAAAACACACTTTCTTCCTTATTTCGAGTTTTTCCATTCCACACTATATATAGTGCTTCTTGCTTGTACTGTATTATAACTGTATAGGTGCTTTCCCAAACCCAAATAGACTGTCCTGAATGTAGACCTACTATATTTAACATAAACAACTAAATGAACAGAGCAGTAGAATGCAAAGACATCTGGAGTTTTCTACTTGAAAGCAGCAGAACTCAGTAGCTTTAATCAAACCAATATATCAGAGCTACAGTGCAGATAATTTATCCTCTTCCAGTCTCTCCACATTGCTTGGTTTCTAAGGCAGAATGACTTTTTCAGTGCTGATCAAAGACTTGTGTCCTGTATAAGTAATTTTTAAAAACTATAGTGTCTCATTTCACAATGAGGAATGAATTTCAAAAGGTAAAATGCTGAATAAGGTTAAAATATTCCTGCAACCTTGTGTCCAGAGGTCGATCCTACGGCATACACAATGCGTACATGCATGGCACTTTCATATTCTCACTCACCATTATTCGGGTTGTCGCCAATAATATGGTGTCGCCCACTCCAGTACCACAGCAGCAAAGTAGCATCCCTAGATCCAGAGACAATGTAGCAGTCTCCACCAATGTAAGACTCTGATCTGGCCAGACATGTCACCACATCCCAGTGGCCAAAAACTATCTGGGTCAGCTTGCCTAAGGAAAATAACGAGCAAACACGATTTCAGTGCAAGATTTTGAAACGCAAACACACGCATACAAAAAGAACAGGTTCACTAAATGCTAAACAAGCTATTTAGTTTTCTACCTCTATCAGTTTCAGATAAAGAATTAAGATGCCAAAAAGGTAAATGTATCCAGAATTAGAGAAAAGTCTCAGTATTCCTTAAACCCTTCATAATCATCCAAGAACCATTTGAGGCATTCCTGACCATCTGCATCATAATCAGTTTTATATACTGAAACATAATCTGTGTCTCCTTGCAACATAATCACATGGACAGTTTTACTTTTTCTAAATTTCAATAGATTATAGCATATTAATCTATTTTTATGCACAGTGTTTCATGGGAGAGTTGCACCAGAACTGTATCATTACTGTCATAGCACTCAGTCCTCCACACATCAGTGCACACCTCTGTAGGAAATAGAGTTTACACTCTAACCTACCTGTCTCAGAGGAGTACACACGGAAGCTCTTGTCCCAGAAGCCACACACCAGGATGTACCGGTTGTCAGCTGTCACCACAAAACAGTGTGTGGTGATTTGGATGCTTTGGTCCACTAGGTCTGTGATCTGACGCTTGTTGCTTCCAGCGTTGTTGGCTGGGGGGGGGGAACGGACCCAAAACAGAACAGAATCTGAGGTGCTGTAGGGAATTCTCAAATTATAAATGATAGCTTCTACAACTACAAGATATATAAAATACTTTTTTCCCCCCCAACTGTATTTTCCTTTCAAGCTTACTCACCAACCAGAGAATCCATTTCTATAGGAAGGTGATGGGCCTGTTCCAGGGAGTAACCTGGAGCTCCTCGCAGACCTGGATTCAGGTACATACATAAAGGCTGTTATTGGCCACTGCACATTCATACATAAACATCTATTCTCTTTCTAGAGATAAGTTCATTCATAATTTTCCATAAGATGATAGTATAGGAGGTTAAGCTGATTTTTCAACAGTTTTTTTCCTTTTTGGCATTATCAAACTCACTGGAGACATTTCATCCCTGTGAATGAGTTTCTTGACTCAATTTTGATACAGCAACAACCCTGAAAATATGGAGACCTTGTTAGTATCCCCATTTAAAAAAAACAAAAAACAACACATTTCCCTCATTTCCAACAGGATGGTAGGGGGGCTGCAGCTGTGTTCATTAAGAGCAGCCACACACTGTGCACTCTTTGGTTCTGAGCCTTATATATTTCTACCATGACAGATGGGGACGTGTGAGGAAAATGTGGCACAGTTGCAGCCTAATTTCCTAGTAACCATTGCTTTGGCCCTCTGACCCTGAGGTGAGGCTGATTCTCTGGGAGGGATTCTGTGGATAATGTTGTTCACACATGTCTGAAAAGGAACATGTGGAAACACTCATGGTCAGCTTACCTGGGAGGTGCTAGCCGCTCTCATAGACAGCTGGCTACAGCTCTATTATGAACAGTGGGCAGGTTTTTTTAGTGACGGTGATGAAGAGATTTTACAACTGCTGTGGTAGGTATCACGTGTGGTGAGGCCCACATTTCTTCCAACAGCGTGTGTCTACATTTGAAAATATCACCTCTTGTGCAAGTTTGGCACCACTCACCAACAGTGTTGTGCCATCGATTGACGGCAAAGAGGCGGCTGCAGGTGACAGTAACCACAGCAGGAACGGTAAGATGGGGCAGAGTATTAGCAGCCACGTGGGTTACAGGCGAATTGGATGGAAACTTTAAAACCATGATGACATCCTGCTGCATCTGGTCCTTGAACATGAGAGGACTCTGTGGAAGGAGACACTATTGAGTGGAAGAGAGAAAAGACAAAGTGCGGAAAAGGATAACGGGGTATGATGGTTGGAGCGGATGATCACAAGCAAATGTGTACAGGAGGAAGAGGAGATAGGGAAGGTATGAAAAGATGAGGGGAAAAAGAATGCAAGAAGAATTAGTGTGGCGGTTTTGGCAGGGGTGGGGTGACTAGGTTCAGACACAGAGGAGAACTTCGTGCACTGTCCCCTCTGTTGTTTGACACGGTGGTAGAAAGGGAAAACTGGGATGGAGAAGTTCATATGAGATGCTGTATACACACACACATGTATCAGAAATATCTAGTCTGGTACACAAAAATGAAGCACTGAAAGAAATTAATATTTAGTTTTTTCTTTGCCTTTTCACTTCAAAATTCCCCTCAGTCTCTAACATTCTAAGTTATGCTTCATGTGTAGCAAGAGCCAAAATAACTGATACCAGGAATACTTGGTGAATGATCCAGTTATAGCTCTAATCTCATCCTGGATGTTGCTGAAAGAAGTGTTCATGTGAATGTGAAAGGGAATTCTTGTGTTTTGCGAAAGTAGAATATTGAAGAAAAGGTTCTTAGAAAGATCTGCTTTTAAATTTCCTGGATGGAGGGAAACAGAGAGCCATGTGTGGATAATGAGAATGAGGCTGGTCATTTCATGGACTGGCCAGGTAAAAGCAGCTTTCAACACAAAGATGGGAGCTATTAGGCCAGCAGGGAGCACTGTTCCCTTTAAACTTAACTACTTGCAAGCAGCTCAGCTATAAAACAGTGCAGACTATTGGTACTTAAAATTGTTTGTTATTTCATAGGTCTGTGACATACATGAGGTAAAACTTCTGAAATGTTTGACCTTCATTAAAGGAAAAAACGACTGGATTGAAAAAAAGGCACAGAAGTAAGACGTCTCTCTCAATTATTTGTCTACCTACAAACACATTCACCACAACACACACCAGGTCCATACATCCCTCTCCTTGCACACACCACATTCAAAGATGCAGGGAATTTTCCCAGCATGCTCGGTGTTCTCACCAGGTGCATGGCGGAGCTGCGTGGAGGATGTGGCTCAATAAGCAACTGAGATGGCGTCTGTCCAAAGCTCTGGATCTGCGCCTCTGTGGCCTGCGGGAGAGAGGGAGGGAGGGAGAGAGAGAGCGGCTGTCACAATCAATATGCATCAAAGTGATGGGTCAATGCGTTACTTGACAATGCAAGCAAATCCTAACTCAGCCATGCCTCTGAGGAAGGGGGAGGTAAAGGGAAAGGGGTGTACTCCCAATCCGCCTGGGTGCTCCCCCTTCCCCCCTCAGCCTGCAGAGTCATCCAAGTGTTAGTATGGAAGAGACAAGCCTTTTCCTATTAACATGCTTCAGTTAACCATTCCCATTTCCAGGAGCAGGGGCCCCAACTGCACAAACGTTAACCTGGAGTGACATCCAGCTAGAACTGCAGCAGGCCAACGTGCTTTTAGATGTTATTGTGTTTGAAACAAAGGGAAAAAAAAGGATGTGTCTGCATACACACACATACAGAGGCACAACATCTCACAAGCAGGGCATTAAAGGTACAGTATCTCAATGAGGGATGATTTATGGGGTACAAAATATAAGTCTAGAAGCTTGTGAGTAATGGAAAAAATAAATAAAACAGCCACTGAAGTCTCATAATGAGCAGCAGCAGGAGGAAAAAAAACAAAGAAGAATTAGACCTTTTGCTATCTTTAGAAAATAACCTATATTTAAAACAGAGAAAAGTAATCCTTTGCCTGCAATGAGAGAGGAGAGAAACAACCAGTAAGAGCTGCTGAGCTTGACTGAAAGCAAGGCACTCCACAGTGGAAGTGATTGATGTGACTGGAGCCACTTCCACCATCAGAGGGGAGCTTGTAGACGTCCGTCAATGCCACTGTGCACAATGGAACATACATCGCTCAGCCTTTCACCTGCCTTTCTGACTGCCTCTGCGACAAGCCCTCATTTTCTTTGGCCTGTACACACCATTCACTATCAAAAACACCCATTGGGTAGCACATGCCACAGTGGGAGACGTGGCACGGGAAGTGTGGAGGTGACACTGAATTAGGACAGGCCAACAGGCCACCAGGCCGCCACCTCCCCCCAAATCACTTCCGATCTTCCACGTCACCCAAAAAAGGCGCCATCCACACAGTTGAGTGCTGTCACATAGCAGTGAAAGTTTCATATGAATTGGTGAGCACATTTGGGAACCATTAAGGGTTAGTCAGTATTTCTTTACAACACAGTCTCTCAAGTAATAAGCAACTGACATGGCTATTTAAGGTTAGGTTTGAGGTGAGGGTCACAATGTCTGCTCAAATAAAGAAATTCGATACAAGGATCAGAAAGGCTGAGAGGGCCATGTGGAAAACATCACCATATTTCTTGAGATGATTCCATTACCAGGGAAACTGGGAAGCTAAATGAAGCCTTTTGGATGTTTCACACAACAATTATTTCCAGAAAGCACAGTGAAGAATTATACCATTGTTTTTTTCTCATTGCATGTGTTGGGGATGGGCATTTGACTTGTTGAAGGTTAAAACATGACTATGTTCTTCCGCTAGGTAATCAAAACACATCAATATCTCTCAGCTGCTTAAACACTAATTCTCAGTGATGTAAGTCAAAAACTTATCTCCCCTTCAGTCTGAGTTGGGGAGTATTTAACAGGTAATTCATGAGTTGAAATCACTTGAGGCTCTGATTTTTTGCTGATAAGGTAAACTCATTGCCAAAGCCAATGATCTCCCCTCCAACCACATTGCTTGGTTAAGCACTAAACCTCCTTCGTAACACTGCATCTACTTGTCTGTATGACTTTGTTCACGTCCAATTTTGGCATAAACAGAAGGCTTCAGAGGTGACTGGCTGCAGCTCACACTCTATCAACTGTTTGGTTCCAAAACTGATGACAGGGACTCCGTGGAGGATGATCCCCCTGCAGCCTCCTCCAGTGCACTCATGCAATGCAGCAACACAACAGCTCTGTCTCACAGATTGCAGACATGGCCTTGCATTGACCCAGTAAGCAGCGTGGGATCGTGCTGAGTCACAACACCTGGGATCAACAGTGGCAACTACAAATGTGAAGCTAATCTTTTAACCTTTTGATAGATGTCAGAGATTACAGACAGCAAATTACTTTAATGCACTGTTGGCTTTCAAGTAATATAAACATGATTAAAAAAGATCAAATCAGAACAGAAACCATACAGAGACATGGAAAGCAACTGTCCTATGTTGTCATGTGATGACACTGCCATCCATTCTTTGCATGCCAATGGAAATTTGTTTAAGATAAGCTTTTCTGTGTTTTAATCCTTAAATACAAAGAATTACCCTGAGGGTGTTTCTTGAGCGACAGCTTGGGAGTTGACATGTGCACTACCATATACAGGAGCAAAACTGTCTTAAACAATGTCTACCAGTAAGTGATTGTCTCAAATGCTGCTATCATCATAGATAATGCATATTAAAATCTATACACTATGTGATGTAGAGACAGCACGGTCAAGCATCCAATCAGCATGAGAATATCAAGGTGAAATTAATCTGAAGTATGTCAGCAGCTTCAAAGACCATCAGAAGGTAGCAGCAGCACGCTTGTCTTTGTTTGTTCAGAGGGGGCAGGAGGGGCAGCGGCAGGAGGAGGAATAGTCCCACTGATGAATAATTTGTCTGTTTACTTCTGAGTGACACAGAGGGGTCTGAATCAAGGGGTTGCTGTCATGTTTTTCCATAAGAGAAGGCTGTCAGGAGAGGCGTCACTGCGAAGGACTTCTGTTCCGGCAGTGAGCCCAGTAGAGCTGTCACTTTCTCCTCCACCACAGACCAGAGGCCTGGCAGCATGTCAGAACATGTCATCATTTTCATCTGACATGCAAGAGGAAATTATCTCTCATAACCTCTAATTTCTTGACATTTCAAATTCCTTAACTGTTATGACTAATACCAGGTCAGCAGTTTCACCTGTCAGGCCCAGAATGAATCAATAGCCCAGAGCCAATCACCAAATATCAATCTTATTGAGACAGTCACTGGGCCAATTTCCATGCTACACCTCATTGACTCATCCAGGCAAAGCATAGGCTGGTTTGTGTGAGATAGAAACCTGATACTGCTCTTACTATCTCCAAAATTTTCTGAAAGTTGTCATAGACGGTACAGGCAACAGTCTGACTCAAATAAATACTTTGGAAAAGATCAAAATCTATATTAAAGATATTTAGATATCACTCTTGTTGTCAATACACATATATGGGAAAGTTCCCAATATTGAGTTCAAAGATACAAGGTTAGATTTTATGTGAAAAGGTAAAAAAGAATCCATCAGGAATGAGAAAAATAATTGTGGGTGTGAAAACTTGTCTTAATTAGTGCTCATCATATCAACATAGCATCAGTTGCAATTAGCTGACCCTATTTCTTTCTCCTGTACAAATACATTCAAATTTCACAATAGTGGCTACATCAACTGGGTACAATTAGGGACTCTGAATAGCAGACTTCCTAATGTGCCACTCATAAACAGCACTGTCTACTTTCTGGGTAACAACAGTCAGGATGGAAGACGGCTAAAAAACTTTCAATCTGACGCAAAAATAAGCAAGGACTCATCTAAAAAAAATTCTTGAATGAAATGAAAATCAAACCTTTCACAATATTGTTTGGTAATAAGATCAGCCAAATCTTCTGCAGATGATTTGCATAGTGGTCACTTGATAAATAAAGGCACCCCTGGAAGTGACAGTATATAAATGACTTGTTTTGGAAACAGCAGATGGTGAACATCACAGGGAAAGATGAGCTCACACTAGAAAGTGCCACAATGCGTACCAGCTGCTGCAGTCTCTGGTCCCCCTTTCCCCTTGCAATTATGCTACTCAGGAGTAGTACCATTGAGCCAATAGTTATTCAATTAATTTGTTAAAAACAAGAGGATTGTCTCCCTCATCTATTGACTGAGTGACCTTTGGTGACTGTTCAGAGCACAGTCTGATTTATTGATCTGTTTTAGGGAAAGAACATTTTGTATATTCAAGACAAAAAAGGTACACAGAATCATAATGGTATGAAGATCTAAGAAGAATGTGGAATGATATTAAAGAAAACTTATCTAAGGTATAAAATGATCATCTCATGTCATGACAGAATGATGCTAATCTCAGAGCAAACAAAATGAGTGAGCAGCTCTGCTAGATTCTCTCAGAGTTTAAATTTGCATGACACATTAACTGGCTGACAGGTAGGGATGGGAATCGAAAACCGGTTCTTGTTGAGAACCGGTTCCCAGTGTTTCAATTCCTTGAAATCGTTTGGCAATTTTGCAAACGATTCCCTTATCGATTCCAGTGGGCGCGAATGACGTCACCACGCAACATTGCGTGGCGAGTCCAGTGCAGCCAGCAGCCAACAATAAACATGGCGCACAAGCGGTTCAAACGCTCGAAAGTTTGATTACACTTCCCTAAAAAAGACGACAACAGGGCAACTTGCAAAGTGAATATTTCACCAAAGGGAGGAAATACTACCAACATGCAATAACTATGAATGAATGTCATGTTTTCGATCCGCTCCGGATTAACGTTGGTGAATTTGAACCCAGCAGCAGCAACGTTAGCATGTCCTCGGCTAACACTGCAGGTAACTAACTAACTAACAAACACTGCCTATCATGTTTGCGCCATTTGCCTCATTGTAAAACCTACTATTAGTAACGGTTAAGGTTAAATGAATGCCTTCTCATGTATTACATTTAGAAGAAATCATGAGAGACAGAGCCTGACTGGCTCGGAGCCAGAGGCTGGTGGTACTACCCCCAGTTCACGTCTACCTCCAGCTTCTCCTTTCACCAGAGCAGGGAAGAGTTAAATTATCCAGGCCATGATTGACCAATGTGGACCTCACTGTTGTTGGGTTGGTGAGGTCATGACTCGTGTTACTTCTAAACTAAACAAAGTTGATGCTAATCGACCGGTTTGTTGTCCTTTTTCTCCAAATGAGAATCGATAAGGGAACCGATAAAGAACCGAATCATTAAGCAGAATCGAAAATGGAATTGGAATCGTAAAAATCTTATCAATTCCCATCCCTACTGACGAGGAAGTTGTACTTCTGGTGAATAAGAGAAAAGAGGGCTTGGTTGCCATGGCAATATGTTTGTGTGTTTCTGAAAGTTTTACCTCTCTGAGCAAAGGGTCAGAGACACTGTCCAGGTTGACGGAGCCCTCATAAGTCAGGTAGTGAAAGACGTTGAGGGCACGCACTGCCTCTGGGCCTCGCTGCTTGTAGCCAAAAATAAGGTCAATCCACTGATGCAGCTGACATGACACAAACTCGCTTTCCAGGGCCTGTCAGAGGAGCACAGGGCAATTAGAGGTGAGAGGCACACCAGCAACCCACACCACTTGAACCAAAAGACACAATACAAATTTAACTTAAACACAACAGTGAACAAAACAAAACACAGCTTACATACATGACCTACCAGAACATAACATCCCGGTCAAACATCAAATAATCCAATGGGTGCTAAAGTGAATATATTCAGGCGACAACCTCCAACCTACTGAAATATGTAGCTTGGCTGTATATAGTCAATGCAATTGTATAGACCAAGGATTTTCAAAGTCAGTGACTGGGGGCATCCTCTCAGTCAAAGCTATGAATAAGACCCCCCCCCCCCAAATGCCCCCCTAGCCAACTTTTGCTGTCCATGTTGTCATTTTGACTCCCTTCATAGTAGCTCAGAGTCTCTTGGTTGTCGTTTAGTGTCTTGATGGCTACTGTACATCTCTTTGTGGTGTTTTGAGTGTTTTTTGCAACTTTTGGGGTTGTTCTATCTGGTTTTGGTTGTTTTTATGTCTAATTATCATCGCCTTATGTAATTGTGATAATTTGGCATATCTTTGTGGTTGTGTTGACGCTGTGGTTGTTTGGATTGTTTGTAGTTGGTGTGGGCCTCTTGATGATAAAGCGCAAAAGTCCTTCAAAACCAAGTAATCTATTAGTTGTGTCTTTAACCAGATCTTACACATTTAAGCTACTCTATGTGATCCCTTTTTGATAACTAATTCAATAAGCAATTTCATATTATTTCTTATATATTTTTACTGTAAAATTCTTATCATTAAACGGCTGTTTTTTTTCCATCCATGCTAGCATGAGATCTAATAATCACACAAAAACCCCTTTAGATTTGCATTTCCAAACAAAATGCCTGACTCATGACTGACTCACCACAATTTCAAGTGTCAGGGATTGCGTCAGTATTAAACCAGTCTCATGGCACTATGTTGACATCACAGTTTTCTTGCACATTGACCAATGCAGCAATCATAATCACAGCTTCATTCGCCCCTTTGCAGATGTTGTACTGTGTCGAGACAAAAATAACCTACATTCAGTAAAATATCATACCTCAAGTCTTTTTATTGGACATAAAAATCACTGGAGAAACAATTGGACAGATCCCTGCCTATCAATTTTATCAGCTAACTCAGGTTACGCCTTCTATTATATCCATCTGTCCCCTTAAAATGCCATCTTTGTATGGAGACAAAGAAACTGGTTCAATGCTAACAGAATCCAATTTACTGCAAAACTGTCTGCAGAAGGAAAATTGATAAATTACTTGCTAGACTGAAAAAAAAAAAGAGACTGGGTTTCTTGTGGGAGGGTTAGTGAAAGATTAAGGATAAGATCCGAGACCTATAATAATTATAAATATACAGTACCTACGGAAGCCATGCAGTGAGGGCTAACGTATTGTTTCAGAATATGGTACAAAATAATGCCCATGCATGCCGAGGTGAAGCTTTGCGAGAGAAATTTATTCTCCTCCCCTCACGTCAGGCATAACAGCCATTACCAACAAAGCCTGTTCAAGCACACAGAGGCAGAGTTTGCCACAGGGCACATCACGACAATTGAAAGTGGCACATGCAAAGATGGGAAGTGGGAGGATGAGTGGGGAGGGAGGGAAAAAGAAAAGGAGGAAGGGAAAAACGAGTGAGAGAAAGGGGGTGGTAGAGAGATTCAGTGACAGAGATTAAATAAAAGAGGTAGTAAGAGTGTGGGGTAGCTAGGAAAGAGAACAAAGGAAGGAAACAAAAAATGGAGGCAGAGGACTATGATTTTCCAGATTCATAGAAACAATGTGAATCTAACAATGCAAGGCAACATCGCACATATTCACTATAATAACTTTTTTTTTTCAGTCATCCTTGCTTTTTCTTTTGGATATGCAGACATGCCTGTAACAATTCCTTGCTTCTCCCATTTCGCACCCAAACTCTGCTGGTGTACAAACCTGATAGAGCTCAAGCAAGCAGTGTGGGTAGAGTATGGGGAAAGGTCACCTACATAAGACCAGCCTAGCTCTGTCACTGCAGCTGAAAAGGTCAAGAGTGTTCCCACAGCCTCCTTCTACCTCAAGTCTAAAAACACCATGCCCCTTAACCTCAGGATACATTGTTTCGTCCCAGTAGTATTACAGAAGATGCTTTGGTTTTAGGAAGGAAGCTGCCCATTACACCAATTAAAAAAGTGGCATATCACTGAGCATTTTTCTTTTTTCCATTCTACAAGGTTAATGGAAAGTAATGCTAGTTGCCAGGCTGGGAAAATATACGCAAGTTCTGTCCAATACACAGACATCGTGGTGCAGAAATACTGGGTACGGAGTATCAAGTTTTAGAAAGGTTAACTTTTGCTTAATTTCTAAGTCTCCAACAACAGACTTCTTTCAAGCTTTAACAATTTGAATTTTTTTGAGGGCAGCTCCTGTTCAGTATATATATGCCTGTGAGTTCAAAATGTATCAGTATTGTTGTAGACATATACAATGGCTATTTATCATGTAGCTTTTGTGTGAAATTTTTTTCGGCTCACATTCATTAAGTTTAGTATAGAAGGAGAGCTGTCGGGTTTCTGCACTAAGTGATTCCAGATTAAAGGGAGAGCAGAGTTTATCTGAAGGTAGCAAATGGCCCCGATGTCATTTGCTGTCTCTCTCCTACTCTTGAAACCTGTTGGGAGTTGTGAGCCACATGTTGATAGGCTGTCTCTATTAAACGTGCCCACATACACACACAAACGCAGATGAAAGGAGGCCTGCACACTGCCAGAGTGATGAGGCCCCACGCTGCAGAAGGTAACACTATAGGACAAACTTGCCCTCAGCCACATCTTTCAGTGACATCGCTTGGGTCAGAGGGTATAGTCTTAGTATTGAGCGATGAGCTTTATTAGATGGTTCATGAATAAGACAAGGAGACACAGATGTATGGGAAGGTTAGGGGACAGAGGGGGAATTGATTTATTTCCTGCCACGAGGAGGGTAAAAGCTAAGAGTAAAATAATCTTGAAAAAGATAAAACAATTTTGAATAAAAACAGATAGTAGATAGACGGTACATGTTAATATTCTAGATATAGAGCTGGTTATTAGGAAATAAAAATCAAAGACTATGACACCAAACTGGTACTATACTTTGTTTTTCTTCACATTTGCATGTTAACTTCATGCATTTACATAATGTTCACTCTTACATGTCTCAGTATGTAATGTTGCTCTATTTAGATTATACGATTTCATTCATTTATTGTTGCTTTTTCTTCATATAGACACAAAGAAATAGCTGTTAGATTCGCAAAAGCTCCAAACAACAATAAAAGTGAATGGTTGTGTACTTACTGAGCAACCAATGCCTCATTGCGAGAGATATTATTTTGTACAAATTTCAGGGATTTTCTTGAAAAAAATAATAGTTTATGCAAAAAATGACTTACTACATACATGGACAGTCTTGGACAGTCTTGGATAACAAAAGTATCACAAGGGATTTCAAACAGCCACGTGATAATCTGACATGCCAAAAGCTTACCATCCTATTAATCCTAACAAGATCTTCTGGTTTCTTTGCCCAGGCCGGCAAGTCCACATCACAAATCATGGCCCCGTCCTCCCTCATTCCCAGATGGTAGCCGTTACTGTTGACAAACATCTCCGGGAGATAGTAAAACTCAGGAATCAGTTCCTGCGGAAGAGAGATGTTCATATCTACTGATAAGGACACAATGCCTAATACAATAGACATCACAGTGTAATCACCCAAAACCCCAAAGCAAAAAAAAGGACAGAACCACAAAAAGAAAAAAAAAAAAAAAAAAAGAGGTTAAGGCTGTGTCCCACTGAGAGAAAGTGAAAATTCAAGGGGGAAAGGTAACACAAACAAACTGAGCAGCAGGCCATGAGATGGCGGTGAGAGGTGCTAGTCCAGTTATTCCAGGCAGAGGTGTTATATGTGTTAAATGAAACTGGAACTGAGTTGAGTTTTTCTTCCTGGTCTCTGGGTTCTTGTGATGGGGTCAGGACCTAGCAGGGGAGGGGAAGTCAGTGTGGTAAAGGAGCCCCAAACGTAAAGTCTGATGTGATTCCTTACAAGAAACAAGGCAAATTTTTCCTTACATTTTGCGGTTTCTAAAGAAATTTCTCCCGTATGATTGACCAAGGAGTTTCTCCATTTCTTTTGAACCACAGAAGAACGCATCATGTGTACTTAATGTACAGACCAAACCAATTTGACATTTATGGTTGTGGTACTCCAGCACCACAAACATTTTTTGTGCTTTTTAAGTCACATGTTGCTTTGTTTCTCCACAAATAAACTTAAACCAATGCTCTTTGGTAGCTACTGTAACTCTAAAAATCACATCATATCATCATCAAAAGCATCATTAATCTCTTGTAAGGATGGAATTCATTTTCAACTGCCTTACCCTAAACTTCCTTACAATCGATCCAAAAACTATGACCATTAAAGATATTCTTCAGAAAACAGCAATTTTTCAGTCCTCACTTTGATCCCTTATCCTCTACAGCTAAGATAGGATAAGTGAGTCTAGCCTCTGAGCAATCAGGCATATGCACACCAGGAATGTAGATTCAGTCCTCATTAGACGGCATAGACACAAGACAACTTAACCATAGTTGTCCTTTCTTACCCTGAGATTATAAAGGAAGATGCAACCGCAGTGTATTAACTCCCCTTATCAGTTTGTCAGCTGTTTGTTTTGCCAGCTTCAGTGGTATTATGAAATTTTATTAAGCCTATGGGATACATAACGTGCAGAGCTCTTAGGCACCTATAAATCACGGAGGTTTTGAGAGAGGGAGTTAGCATGACACGGTACAGGCCAATAATACTACTGGTCTGCTGTTGGTCACATTTCACCCTGTGCACACGACAGGGAAGGGAGCCAAGAAACCATTCCTCTTCGTTTCCCTCCGTCCCCCACATACACAGACATACACACAGCCACACTTTCCCCCGCTATTTCTGTTGTAAACTTCCTGCCATAACTCACCACCAAGCCGTTAAAACTGCCAGCTCCGTTTTCAAGCCACCATCCCATGGCAGCCATTAATTCCGCAACAGCATCGTAATGGGCTAACAAGTCAATCACACAAGTCTCCGTTGCTTTATACTGTGTCACCTTAACGACATGTTCGTCAAAATCTGTCACCAGCAGGGTGCTGCCGGATTCCTTCAGAAAACATAGTGGCAGTTTGTGTGTGTGTGTGTGTGTTTTTATATGTGTGTGGATGCATGCCCAATACTTCCATTAAAAAAAAAATCTGCTTCTCTGTACCCATGAGCAGCTCTGTCAGGATAACGTTAACACACGTACACCCAGAAATAAATGTAAGGTATGGAGGCATATTAACATTAATGATGGGATAGGCGAGGAGGTGAGTTTCTTAGTTGGTGCAGGGTTGTTTCCATTTGACTTGCTCTTTTAGGAGGTCATCCCCATCAGGGGTTCAAGCTCCCTTGGACTTGTCATCATTACTGGAGGAGGATGGGGTTAATGAAAGAGAGACCCTGGTAAAAAACAAGATCTCTTTCAATAAGAGAACCAATGGGCTGCTTGGTGGTCTGAGCCAAAACTGACCTTAACCCTGGACTCAACTCTGTCGTAACCCACTGGGGGCCGTGTATGTCATTTTTGTCTCCTCTCTGTTGACAAGTATGAAAATCTATGCTTTTATCTAATCTTTGATAAGTTTATGGTAAAGTTGTATATTTCTATTCAAAATATGTTCAAGATTACAAGCATCAAAATATATTCGAAAGCAGGATGTTATTATTAGATTATTTGAGGGAGCATCACATCAAACAGCCTAATGGTGGGCTACTATCGTCACATAGTTTTCCCATGTTGCAGTATGACAAACCAAAACAATTCATTGTGCAATATTTTCCCTCTTCTAATACATTATAAAACACTGCTAGCAATCCAGCGTTGTCCTGCACAGGACAATGCTTCTCCTAATAGATCAACAGCCTACTTGTGTGTGTAAAAACAAATGCATGCAGACATACAAGTACTCAAAAGTACACTGCATTTGTTAACAGGGTGGCGTTTCACGGGCTCACAGCGTTCTACCTTTGCCTCACATAGGTTGTTGGCTGCTCTCCCCCAGATCCTGGCAAGTAAAAGCCCTGTCTGTACATAAAAGACTACATTTTAAATAGCTTTTGTCATTAATGCTTTATTAATTGCCTGGGGCAACACTACCCGACGCAGGGTGTGCTAGAAATATATGACACTTTGAGGTCAGTGCGTATCCCTGCTGCGTGCTATGCAGTGGGCAAAATGGAGGCAAATCAGCAGGGTTCAGCGTTTTCAGTCTCTGCGCCGTGGCTCTGCAGGGAGAGGGCTTTGTTTTTCTCTCAGATGCAGACTTTGTTCAAGATCAGCCTACCTCTGAAATAGTTTGCTTCAGGCATAAAATGATTCAAATGAGTATTGGGTAATTCTATGTATTATTGGTCTTTGTAATTTTATTTGGATGAGGCATTTATAATCAACGGTAAGCTCTTTATTTTTGCAGGTTTAATGAGGTTATATGACAAATTTCACATGCATTCTGCACAGCATGAAAGATGCTGAGATATTGTACTGTAAATTGATATGTATCATTACTGTCAGAACTGCACTCCTAACAGCCATATTCATTGTGCCGGTTGAAGAAAGAAAGGATACAAAAACATGTCAGTTCTGCTTGTGTCAGGGTACAACATTAGCTATGCTTGTTTTTGTTAGGATTCTCACCTTAACATCAGATGTGTCCCTCTGACAGTTCCTCCAGGAGCGGGCGATGGCAGAGAATGTGCGATCAGGGTGGTCAAATTTGTTATTATTGGAACCGAGGAAGAACGTGGTGAAGGGCTCCTACAGAGAAAGAAAATTAGACATCAGCACAGTCAAAGATCACAGTTTAATTTTAAATTCAATCCAAGAGGTTTACACACTTACACATATACATAGCCTAAATTTTCTGCACAAATTCATTGTTATTTCACTCTGTCAAAGGCTAAGAAATCTCTGTAGAGATCAGTCATTCATTGTATCCAAGCCTGAGGGAGAATCAATTAGTGTTCTTCCTGAGTACAGTAGGCCATAATGATAATAGGCAAAAATTGGGTTTTCTAAGACTGTGATAGTAACCACAGCTGGTTGAAGTGGATAGATCCCTCACCAGGAGGAGAAAGGGAATGTGGGAACAAACCCACTGAGACCAATCTAACTATTGTCAGGGGAGCTCATCAGCTCCTTTCTACTAATGATGGGAGGGTTGCAGTACAAAGTTCCCCATAAAGCTTTTTCAATTTTGTAAGGTTCTTCAAAATCATATAGACAGCAACGGAAAGAAGCTCTACGGGATATACGGGCTGGTTTTATGGGCAACAGACTGGAGTTGCATTTGCCTACTCCTTCTCTTCCACAGTAAATGAGGACAGTGCTCAGTAACCTTGATGGACATGTCTCCAGCGCTCACTGGGTTGCCTGAAACACATAAACCTGTCACACCAGCCCCTGTAAATCATTACCCAGCCACTCTTTATTTAGTTCACATATGCTGGTTTACTGGCCTGTGAAATGTGTTTTCTGAGCGCCATTGGTCTAACTCAGCCCAATCAAATTGAAATGTCTAGCTGCTTCCTGTGCAAAAGCCGACAGACCTCAAAGTAACAGCATCATCAAGTCTGACAAGTGACGATCAACCAATGCAGACAAAAAATGAAAAGCTGTCTTTAGTCTGGGTGCATCTTCATTCCAATTCACATACTTGACTAATTCAGGGAATGTGAGAACAATAGCAGAGAGAATGGTTAAAGGAGTGATTTTACTGACTATTCTGACAAGCCAGTGCAGGGTGTTGGCCGCAGTGGAGTAGTGGGAGTTGTCGGAGTTGTAATGACAAGGTGGAGTCTGGTCATCCTCCCAGGTCTCATAGCGTTCGGCGTAAAATGCTGCACGTTTAGGATTCAATGCACCAACAGGCTGGAATGAAAATAAATGAATAAATAAAAAGTTTAGTCCTGAGAAAAAAGCAATTCATTTTTGTGTAATTAAAATAAATTAATTAAACCACATCAAAGCCCCATTAAAGAAATTTCAAAGTTATTTTAATGTACACTTTCAACGTCACATGCTTTATAAAGGAAAAATAAGAATAGTGCCCTTTTGTGTTATAACTTAAACTGTTTATACTTTGACTCGTAAGTAATTCCTGACCTTGGCCACAATCTTCTAAAAACAAACAAACAACACCAGCAGCAATAAAAAAACCCATTTTTTTTTAAAAATTAACAATGAAAGGAAAATAAAAAATTAGAGCCACTTCAACTCCCAAAGAAGAATAATCAGGGAGCAGATAATGAGTTCAACGAAGTAAAGATTTCATAGTGCTAAAGTTCACTTTGTGCTTCTGCTATAATATCTAGCTTGTTAAAAGGTGAAAACAAAAACAGTTCACATGTTCATCACCCCGTATAATTACGGGGCACTGCTACTTCTGAAAATCCCATAATATGCATAACCTGATGGCAGGAAAGCATTTTTGAGAGTTTAGCTTGCGGTGACCTTTCATAAAAGAACCTTGTGGCTCAGAAAATTAGGAAACAAAACTTCCAAAAGTAAAATAAGAACTTGTTCTGTGGCCCAAATGTAGAGTAATTTTACAACATATGAATTGTCACTATTATTAAACCCTTAGATAAACAAACTACTACATTTGAGCTAGACTGTTGTTTTTGTCTCATTTGTCATTTTTTAGAATGATTCCCCCGTCTTCCCCCGCAGGTCCTCCAGTTCTCCGTTTAGCTTCCGGGCCGCTGGGTTTGGATCGGGATAAGCAAGACTGACTGCTGTAACATCATTATTGTCATGAAATATCCACCTTAACAAATGTGGTGGGAGAACACATGATGTTCGGAAATGTATCAAACAAAACAACAGAAAATGAAAAATATAGTACCTTGATTTGAGAGTAAAAACCTTTTTAGGTGCAAAGATAAATTATCTTCCCTCCAGTTACTTGTATTAGTGAAGTATGAAGAAAGTATGAGTAGATAAAAAAAAAACTAGGCATAACTGATAGTTATTTTAGAAATTGAGCAGAGGTTGGTGAAGAGTTCACAGCAGCCATGGAGCTTTACTCTAAGATTTTTCTGTCAAACCACATTATTCTTCTGGACCTTAAAAGCTCCTGTTGCACTGTCTTCTGTCTGAAATCTAAAGAAGTATAGAGACATAGGTGACCAGGATAGTGCAATGGAGATGGAGGGAGGAGATATGAGCGTCTCCTGCAAAATGTTGCTGGTAATCCATGTGGATTAACCCTGGCTGACCTGATTTACACATAACACACCCACCAAACCAAACAGTTAGCTCAGTACTGCTCCTCCCGTCTGTGTTCAGAGCCCTTCTGCGCTCCGGGGCAGTGCTGATGGAAGTTACCAGGATCTGCACAATGCAGTGATATACACCTAGAGTCTGCAGAGCAGAATTAAAGTCAGTTTTTCTGACTACAGAAACTGCAAATTGATAGAATTTTTGTCAGAAAGAGGGCATTTATGTATTTAAAGAGTCACACAGATTCTGAACACTCGTTTGTCAATATTTTCTCATGATTGATACAAGATGTTGACAGAAAAAATACAAGAGCCTAAAATTCTCCACAGTCAAGGCTGGAAACATGAAGAGGGTATAATGATGAAGAAATGAAAATTATTGTTATATTCATTTCCCATCCCTGCAATTATTTCATTGTTAGGCAGGACCTTGGATAGCATGGTTCATAATTTAACCATAGCCTCAGTAATAACTTCAATATTGGACTGACACAATCACTGAGTTTTTGCCCTTTGGCAGCCGTTTCATTTTCATGTGTTCTCAAGGCAACAAAATTACTCCCATTAAACATACGTTTAGTGGTGAATAAATTGCTTTGCCTGTGTTTTCAATCACCCTATCCAATATAAGAGCCTCAGAGGCATATTGGCAGTCAATATTAATATACTCAGTTTCACTGAATCATTAACACAGGGGGAAGGGAGACTGGTAATGTAATCAATGGCAGCTTTTCTACCTGAAAGCTGCAGCACAAGGGTAAAAAGAAATGGAGTAATAGCCCTCTGCAACTGATGCCTAAAAATATACCCATCTTTATAACATCATATAAACACCAATATGTTTTTGCATATGTACAGTTAGCATCAAACTCAGTATGACAGATTAACTTTCCTTTACTGTGTGACACAGGGCACATTCCTGACGCTCTAAGTCAACGAACTTATAACGAAATTGAAACTTTTTTTTGGGTAGGGGGGGTTCTCCCTTAAAATTTAATGTCGGCCCACATCAGTGTTAGCACAATTGAATTGACTGAAAGAGAAGTTTATTGAGATCTACATAGATTTATGGGGTGATAATAGCCTTGCATGCGACGTCTTGGCCCAGCTGGATCGGGGTGCAAGCCGCAAGACGTCTCACACTCAGTAAAACCGCGTCTAGTGTGACTAATGCAGTTTAGAGCTGTACAAAAAGAAGAGAAAGGTTATACTTATGACAGAGGGAGAAGAATGGAGAAAAAGACAACAGTAGGTAACACTAGAGTGTGTAAAGAAGCAAAGAAGGAAATTAACTTCATAGACATTAGTGCAAAATGCCTCATTTTGAGATTTTGATTTACACCATTAGTAAACGTTTTGCTTGCACACATTGTGAAAGTATTGCGCTTAAAAGTGTTATCACAGGCAAGAAACCATAAGATATAGATTATTTTGATCTCAGAGATATAAATGATCATAAGTTTCACATTTTGAGAACAAAAAAGTACATTTGAATTTTGTTTTAGTGCTACAAACATTGGTCCTGACTACAAACCACACGCACACAACTTAAAGTGCCACGTTACAGGGAGGGGATCCAAAAACATGGCAACCGACAAGGTATTTCCTGCCAATTCTGCTAAATGACACGAAAATGTTCTCACAATGCTTCTCAAGTTGTTCAGCTGTGTAAGCATGAATATAATAAGAAACTGTCTATAAGACTTGTAGTGTAGGGCTAATAATGCTTTTTTGGAGGGGGGATTCCCAGAAAATGTATAGTTGAAGTGCAGGCATAATTATATGACTGCATTGTAAAACAGTTCACCCACATTACTAAAGAAGTTGCTGTTTTATGCCAACCTAAAGGGAGACGACTGTTAAAAACTATTTAAGCTGCTATAGCAAATCATAGAAACCCAATTCTCTTAAATAAAAGAAGACAGTAACAAAAAGTTAAAGACAAACAAAGGCCCTCCATGAGCCAACTGGCTATGCTCAGCTCGTTCTCATGGAAAAATGTTAAATAGTCATGAAACAGAAATATTTATATTTGTGCTTAGGAAAACAAATTTGTATTTTTTCATGCTGCCCAACATGACTTTGAGGTATTGTATTTCAGTGAGACGTGTGGTTCATGTATCGAGCACATCTCGTGTGTTCAGCCAAGTGGGCGGGACTCAGCAGCCAGTAATCCAGTAAAAGGATATTTTGATGCGATATGTTTTCACAAGCCATGATGCTTTTGTAACCTTAACCATTTAAGTTTGAATTTGTATTGTAATGCTTATCCTTAGCCAAGTAGTTTGTACCGTGAAAAAAGCAACAAAACACCCTCTGAATCCTAAAATGACATTTTAAAGTGAAGTTACTTTGAAACATCAGTGAGACAGAAGTCAAACTTGGCAATTTAGCTTGATAGTTGCGTGTGTGGCTCCAACCATCAACCGATCTGATCTCCACATGCAGATTTTGTTGGCTCTGAAAATTATTTTGCAAGTATTTCACGAAATGCTGTGACTAGGGCTGGGGGAACGGATGCAGCATCGAGATGAGGACGTGAGATCCTCAATTGATTCACTAATGTCAAAAAATTGATTTTCTAGATGTTAACTAATATGGGGATGTGAAGTGTAGTTAAGTGCCCTGGCAGTCTATAGCATGTGTGATGGCTGAGTGAGAAATCCAACACACTTCTATGAAGTTGTTTTTGGAAATATTTTGGAAATACAACAGAAACTACATGTTTCCTGCTGGGAAAGGATTAAAAATAAAAAGAAGAAATACTCTGTTATAGTTGCTGTCATCGATCATGCAAACAAAAAAATGTCAAAAATTTATCCCAACTCAGAGAGGGGAGAGCAAATTACAAACTCTGTGATGTGTTGAGCACTTTGGAGTTACAACATCCCATCCAAGAGAAATTCTATTGACGGACTACATCAACACCAAAACTGAAGTCATGATCTAATGCAGGAAAGCAGGTAGGTTACCTCCAACCTGAGATGTGTGCAACATTTCCACAGTATCTTACGTCACTGTACATTTTATCACAGATGACTGGCAGAGAGCGTCTCATTTGCTCTAAACAATAGCAATGAATGAATGAGATGTTGATTAGAATCCTGTTTATTTATTCACAATATGCCCAATGTTCATCTCTTAATTTACAAAAAGTACGCCGCTGGAGGCAAACATTTCTCTTCCCATTTTTCAATGCTGGGAAATCAAAAGATATTGGAGGTAAATTAACGATGGATTGTTACAAATACTTTCTTTAGAGAGCACCATGTAGAAAATATAATTCCTGTGTAGAAACAACTATCAAGATGCACCAATAGTCAACCTTTAATAGCACTGCAGCTCATTGAATTGCAAATTGTGAGGTGCCTAAAGATTCCCAAAACAAGCTGTGACACTGCGTTAATCAAAGGATTTCATGTATATGGAAGGATGACAAAAGAAAGCTGAAACCTTTCTACAAGGTTAACCCAATTTAGATTCGTGATCTCTCAAAAATAAACATATAACAAATTGCAATATTGCATCATAGAAAATCCTGAGAAATGGGCCGACTCATTTTGCATCCCATTACTTCTGTATGAAGCTAAAATCTTTTACAGTTATTGAAAGAAACTTGTCATGACCATTCCTAATTATAAATAAGTAAAATGTGTCATAGAATGATGGCCGTGAGTTAAAGCATTCAAATAAAAGAAACCATGTGGAACGGAAGTGTTGCTTTGAGAGAGAAAAATTCTTCCATGAAAATGCACTATGCTGCAGGAATTTGGAAATTTTGCAGAATGAAGCAGTTGCATTGTTGTTTCTGGGAGAGTTCAAGCATAAAATATAAAGGCTACTACAAAGCCAGTACAAATACTGAATATCCCCACATAGCCTGGACGTGCTGTCCTGTTCAGATGGATAAAAATATGGTAACGTCGCAAACGTCACATTTTATTTTCTAACCAAATACGTTTCACCAAAACTAAATGTTTGTTTTTCGACAGTGAAAAAATAAGCTAAAACATTAGAAGAATACATGAATGATTAACGCATTTGAAGCCAAAAAAAAGAGAAGATATTTAAAAGCTATTTACGACAAGATAAGCACTTCTGTGGCCCTTTGGTGTTTTCGGTCCTGTCATACTCACCATTTGCTGATAAGCCCAAATCTGGCTTTGATTACCTGTGCAAGAAAGAATAATCACTTATTCCCTTTTCCCTGCACTGTGCATCACACTAATCAAAGATAAAAGACCATGAAAACAACAGCATCAGACAGTTCCATGCTTTCTCCTATCCGAGTTAATTTCTCGTATAACACCTGACCCAGTGAAATACATCAGCAAAACTAAACAAAGTATGATCAAACTTAGATTGGCTTCAGATTCAATAAGATCACTGCTGGTGTTGTACACCAAAGTTGCAGAACGTGAACGTGGCTATCGGTGAGTGACTGTACAGAGTGTCTCCCTTTGTTTAGTTATATCTAAGCTACCTCCCAAAGAGATGCATATTGCATTTTATATTTCAAAAGAAATTACATTACAGTATGTTGCTGTGGTGCTCTGTCAGGAGAAGTCACAGTCATTTTTGCTTCCCTTGTCAGAAGCAGGGCTGCATGGAGCTCCAGTCTAATGCAATCAAGTGGCTCCAACTCAAGATAAAGCAGATGTGCTTCCAAACAGCCTGACTGGAGTAGAAGTGAGGGTGAAGACTGCTCCATTATGGAAACGAAAGAGCAGAAGGGGAGCTTTGCAGCAGCAAAGCTTTGTGCTGCAGAAAAAAATGGAACACAGATGAAAATAGGTTTTTCTGTTTCTGCACAGCTCATTTAATACATGTTGAAAGGGGAAATACAGAATATCAGCAACATTTTTTTTAAATTTAGTAAAGTGAAAATAAAGTCGTTGGCAGTTCAGAAGTGCCTTTCTGTCACTTTTTGGTCTTAAAATTATATCTGACTTTGGACACATGTCACAAACTGTAGCCAGTATATGAGGAAGCATAATGTTGAACCACATCTGCTCATTTCACTTTCCTTTGCAATGACATTTATTTCCATCACATAATTTAACAACTATGAGAAAGATTAGTCTCCCTCCATCTATCATCCACTTGTCACGACATCAAGAAATAATCATTAGAATCTAACGAACACTTAACTGCATGAATGAATTTTGGCATCCAAATATGCAGAAGTTTTGCCTCAAGGCAAAACCATACAGCATTACGCAATACTGTTTACAGCTGACTGAATACACAACCAGCAGGTAATTGTAGGTACTGGTTTGGGAGGAAATTACTCTGCAAATTAGACCACGAGCAGTTTCAAACAATGCTGTCAATCAAGTGACAGTGAGTCACGAATAATTGAGAAGCTGGTCTCAGGTATGACTGATCTGTGGGAAAGAAAGACCGGTGCACTGCTAGCGTGAGATCATTTGAGAATGACTCACAAGTATTAATGATGGTTCAGTCTGAATCTTAAAAAAAGATGGCGTGTTTTTTTTTACGATTCTACAACTCACAGATAGATTATGAGGGGGTGGGGGGGCGTGTGTTGTGTTATTTTTCCATATGACATACAAATGAAAAGAAAATTAACAGGCAAAAAGAATATTTCGTTGTACTTTGTATGGCTAAGGATAGAGCGAACAACAACCTTCGGGTTGCAATGAAAGCGCAAAGAACTGCAGTTCCTTAAATGGCCAATTGGGGTTTGCTCCAAAAGTGAGTCCAGTGTTATTCATCAACATAAAGATGTTTACAGCTTGAACAATAAAACATTTTTGTTCTCCATTACTTATTTGTTCCTTCATGGAAACAGTATGGGGGGTGATTTCTTTTATTTTCTTTATAATTGAAGAAAATAAAAATTTGAATTATATTAAGAGTTAGAATTATGCATTTGAATGGCAGGTGGTTTGAGTGGCAGGTGAGTTACCCGGTGGATGCGCATAATGTCCTCTCATTCAGACTCCTTTTTTTCTGCCTTCCTTCTGGCCAAAAAAGAACCCCAAGAGGGTGACATGTTTAAGATTCAGAGTTGCAGTCCACAAACCAATGGATAATGCTATGCTGGGAACGTCCATCCTATTCACTGTCTGTTGAACAAAAGCATTAACCTTTATCAATTACAGACAGAAATATATATGTAGCCCAATATGTAAAATAATAGTGAGCACAGTACTATCTAATGCGTGTTTATCTTGGATATCTTTTTGTTTCTACTTGGCCTATACTACAGAATTGTTGAAATTAGAATATGCTTAAGTCAAATTTCTTGTGCAACTGTTTTATATATTCCAGGAGATCTGTAATACAGCAAATTTAGAAAGCGTTTTTATTCCTTACAAAATCATGACTTTTTTGTATTAATATTAAAAAAAACAGGAGGAAAATTTTATATAAAAATCTTAAATGACATCGAGACTTAGTTAACACACGTATCATCTACATGGAACACATTCACATGCATGGGACACTCTCCTTAGAAAGACATACTCAGTCCTACTATACAATGAACATATCTCCAGAGACTCTGCTTCTACCTTTAATACATAATTGAACAAAAGGGCGGACCGAGCAGAGAGGAGAAGTGTGGAGGCCTCTGTCCCTCTCTGCTACACTAGCAGTGAACTTTTGGAGGAAAGAGCCCCAGGGTTCCAAGGACAACTGTCAGGAGACAAGGGCTGTGAACTCATGGTAATGAAGGCAGCTCAGTCCTGTAAACAGCATGGGAGGATGTCACTGGAATACATTACAATACATAACTGTCTCCCCAGGGCAAGAGGGTTGCATGTGGCTCAGACCTGATCAACCATCCTCAGCACACACATGCATGCAGTATACACACACACAACCTATGGCTTTCTGAGCCCACCTGGATACCCTTACAGGTAAAGCTGATAATCTTATTAAACGATTGTGGCAAAACACAACTGAGCTGCTTGTCCAAGAACGTCGAGGTTTAGTAAAATGCAAGATGCTCAACTTTAAACGCTCCAGCCTCTTTACTGTTTTAGAGTTTTCAGAGACGGAAAACACGTCTTGACAAAACGTCTTGAAAAGTTGAAAATTGATACAAACTGTTGGGAAGTGAGACAGCAAAGCGGGGCTCTTGGTCAGAACGTTGGTGCTTTGAGAGAAACAAGGCAGAATGAGGCAGCGATAAAGTGAGTGAGAGAGCTCAGACAGGAATGCGACCGTTTTCAGGTCAGTGAACAGCAGTGTGCAGGAGCGAGAGACGGAGAGACAGAGAGAGAGAAGGGGGGTGGTAAACCAGTAAACCAGGCCACAGTTTGTGGTAGAGAGATCTGCTGCTTTTCCCCTCTAAGTCAAAGACAAAATGCTGAACTATATCCATCGGGGTTGCAGGCCATTAGGGACATTGCGTATGAGTTCTTTTGCTGATTTAGCAGCATTGCAAGGACTCTTGTTATTGCACAGTTTGATGTGTTTTTGAATTGCCACATTGAGAACACCTTACACTGTGTTTATGACTCACTCTTATCATCTCATAGACCTTGTAAAAAATGTATCCTAAGCCGCTACATGGTTGAATTTGGAAAGTAAGAAAAAAAAGTTGTACTTAAACTTTACAATTAGTCATTTAGCAGGTAATTTCTTCCAAAGCAACTCAACAGTTTATGATTTCCATTTGTGTGTGTTTATGGAGTGATTGATTGGCTTTGAGCAGATCATGATGTTGTTGATCATATTTCATCTTATCCAGACAACCATTCAAATATCTGTTGCCTAAACTACTGACTTATATTTACACATACTATGTAAAATTTAATTTGAAACACAAGTCAGTGCCTTGGCTATAAGATTGAAGATTCTACTCTAAAAATAAATTGTGTACTTGTATAATATATTATGATATTTCAGGCAATGTCAAAAATATTTAAGGCATAGAGTGAAATATTCAAACCAATAGCTTGGCCTTTTCTAGATTAACAGAATGACTGTTGAGTTGCATGGTGTGTCAAAAGCTATCATGTTGAAATCAGTGACTTATCAGCCCCATTTTGTCCAAAATGCCAGCATTTATATTTCTGTGAACTATAGATATGTTTAAGCCTACTGTGTCCAAACCAAAAGGGCTCGATTGCTCTCCCAACTTGTCACATACTGACATTTTGTCAGGAACATGCAAGGTTGTGGATAGCTGTATATCAAGCACAATTGTGACAATCAAATAATTAGTGCGACAAAAGAAAACAAAATCATTTCTTGATTCAGCATGTCCCAGGATGAGGCTTCCTCCACTTTTTTTCAGCATTGTCCTTGTAACCTCTTGATCAACCTTTTGTTGATGTCTAATAAGATAGCATGTCACAGGTGAACTTGCTGTCTGTACATGTATTGCCATCCTCGGGGCTTCACAGCACTGATGCCAAGTGTTCAGAAAGGTTGAGATTATGCATATTAATAGTTGGAGAAACCTGGATAATACTTTTTTGTAAAGAAAAAAAACAAGTCTCGCTAATTCAAAAACTACAAATTGATATCAAAGTTGCAAAGCAGACGGTGCAATCTTTACAAGGTGATTCTCAAAGTCAAAAAAGGATATTTAACTACTATGTTTTTAGTTGCTACATCATCAACCTCACTGAATGACTGTCCTGAAATCAAGGATCATTTGGAAGACAGTTCTTTGTCTTGACAGTCATATTTTTTAGACTGCAATTGATTGTGGTTCAGTTGCTTTGGTCTCTGTTTACTTGTTAAGATTGTTATATTCCGTGAATGCAAGAAAGATGTCTTTCCACACCTCAGTAGGATGTGACTTGGAAGGTCCCACCCTACCAAATAGCTTCCTTGACTTTGAGAAGGATTGTGTTGAGAGACTAAATCAATCGGGACCAAATGAATAGGGAGTTAACTTACATAGAGTATCTAAGGACATTTCAGGATGTTACAATCTGCACATCCACATTCTGCATTCCACCTCATGAGTTCAGCCTGCACATGATTCTTTTGACAGCAAATACCATATTGTTTTATGATCTAACTCTAAATAAGCAAATCTCCAGCAATTAAATCCAGCTGCTCTCTTCTCACCATAATATTCAGGGCCTCTGTACCTTTGAGAGATCTCTGAAGTTTCCTGGCAGGGTCAAGTCCAGCTCCTCAGAGTCATAGTTGGTGAGGACCCATGGAAAGACTGGGTACTGGTTCAGGTCATTGTATGTCCTCCCTAAACACACACCAAGCAGACAGAAATCTGTGAGTGATGAAGGGTTGCAAAGGTACAGAGGAGTTGACAGGAGGGCAAGATACAAGATACAAGTGAGGCTTTGGTTATTTTTGAAGATCAAGATTCCAACAAGCCCTGATGTCAGAGCACTGCATCAGACTGACTCCTTCAATACTTCCATAAAGAGTCTGCCCCGTAAACACATACACTAACGGCGGAGAATGTGAGAATATTTCCTGTATACATGACCTAGCCTTCTGAGTAAAGTTTGTTAAGATATGTAGGAGTCACAAGTGGCCAGTCTCCAAGTTTACAGAGAACATGTATATCTCTCAGGAATTAGGAGTGGAAGTAATTATAGAAATATAGATTTATAACTCTAAAAGCCTGTGATGTCATTGCAAGTCTGAACCACTGGGTTGCCGGATGTGAACTTTCTCAATGTTCTGGGGCTGGAAATATGATTTTCAGATGGAAGAAAGTGTCATAGTAAATCCATTGGAAAAACTATGGGCAGGTCCAATGTAGTCAATAGTACCCTATTTTTTCTTTATGGTTGGAGGGAAGGAGCTGCTATAATCCAAGTCTGGTAGCTGCTATGGATAGATATATATATATATATATATATATATATATATACACACACACACACACACACACACACACACACACACCGGTATATATTTATATTTTTGCTTTAATTTCTGCTGCTGTTAATGAATTAGGCTAAATACACTGGCTTAAAGAAATATGTTAATCTGTTGAAAGGTGACATTTGCTATGAAAAAGAAGCTATTCTTTAAAAGGGCAGAATTGTAATCCTAAAGTGTCACACTTGAAAATCCCATGATATTCTAACTCAATATATAATACAAAAATATATATACATACTGTATATCACATATTTTCAAATAAATATTTCCCACTCATGCATCGATTCTTTACCACAAAAGTTTATTATATAAATCTAACTAATCTGAGACAGTCTGTCAGGCTGAATTTTAGGTCCAAGAGATAGTCAGGGCCACACATTACAATTGCTTCATTACAAAGGGACTAATATAGACAAATATATAATGAAACACAAACGGTTAATTTAATCTTAATAATGCTACTTTGGCCCTAATGTAATGTAATAGTTGAATCCACACAAAGTTTCCAATATTAACAATTTTTTTACTGACAAAACATTATCAAGCCAAACCAAAACAGTAGGTGTGTTTTTGCAGAATGTTGGCATGAGAATCTAAATCTAGCTGAGCAAGTCAAAGTGTCTGACAAGCTAGTCAGTGACAGGACTTCTGCAGAGTAGCCAGGGTCTGGGGGAAGCTAGAGAGCATAATTATCCAGGTTAATGGCACACACTCAAGAGAAAACAGCGGACTGAGCGTGGAGGATGAGTCGGATGTTGCTGTGGTTAGACCGACTACTGCTGAGGCCTGAGTTGGGTGGCAGGATGTTAATAACAGTGGAATAGTGTTTAATTAGAGGACCACTTTCTGTTCGCGCCTCTTCTCAGCACTTCACCCCCCACCTGTCTCCCACTCCACACTATTCTGACATCCCTGGCAGCTCAGGTCATTACCAGGGTTTTTAATGAATTTTGGGCATGTTTTTCTGTCTGCCTTACATCTAATTAGCTGACAATAATGTATCGAACTCGAACACAAGCTAAATATAAATATGCATGAATATGCAGCGAGAGTGTGGATGACACCTTTCTGAGCAGAGTAGCGTGCATTCGCTCTTGCCTTCCCTGTTAGTTGCAGTTCAGATCAGAGAGTTGACAACAGAACCTTTCAACTCCACAGACACTCATATGTACCCTCTCACAAAGCCAGGCACTAATTATCTGGAAAAATGTGCTGTGCCTGCTCTCCGCTTCAAACAGCACACTCCCATGAACAGTGAAGTTTACTATGCTGAGCACTACTTATGGCTTCTGTGGATACTTAAACAAATATGACATACCTGAGGCCATTTAGAGTATGTTTCCAGCAGCACTGACATCAAGTTTATTGATCCTGATAGACGACCTTAAAGTTACAAAACTCTAACTGTGAGAAGATTCACATGGTGAAACTTAAAACTTTCAGTGGTGGTAAATATTACCTGGATAAGGAAGAAAACAAATCCGAATGTATTAATCTAACCGATGGCTTTGAAGAAGAGAAGACACGTCGTACCTTTAGCTACTTCTAAGTTTCACACAAAGACTTCCACTTGGAAATCAGATAAGTGTACAGCATTAAATTTGTACCTGCTATGGTGTTGAGAAACATGAGATACTCAAAGTTGGAGATTTCTCTTCTCTGCCAGCGCTGGGTCATATTGGAGGATTTGAAAAGCTGCCGGGGGGTTGCCAGGGAGATGCGCCTGAAAAAAAACGTGTAAAAAGGTAATCAAGAAAAAGAAAGTCTGGGTTATATACAGATATTTCAAATGTGATTATCTTAAAAATTCGAAAGCAACGTATGAAGCTATGCTCAAATGCAATAACTTACTTAAATCAAGGCTATAAATAATGATCTCCATAGCTTAAAATAACCAGCTATTTGTCTTTCTTATCAGTTATAGAATTAACACTGAGAGGAAGAGCGTACACAAAGTCACAGAGTAAACAAAAGAAAATAGCATTCACAGTTGCACAGTTTTCTAACTTGTAAATTATCTGGAAGCAAGGTGTTAATTGAGAGTCCCTAAATGAGGGAGCTTGCTCTCAATATCCACTCAATGAAAGACTGTTTGCTCTGCAGCAGTAAATAAAAAGGCCTGTTAGCACTATGAGAGTCTTTTCTCTCAGTGGTCTTTGGCCTGGCTGCAGTCCGGTTGTATAGAGTTTTCTGTCAGAGAATTAGGTCAGTTCAGTCAGGGTCAGTGCACATCTACTTCAATGACTGCAGCAATGGGACTTCAAATAAACTCTGCTCCAGGCCTAGCTGAACAGATGCACCACACCACAACACAGAGGAGGTAACAAAGGCCATATACAATTTACAAAAACAGCTACAGAAATTTATCAAGCTTTGGCTGATTCCACTTGGGATCTTTTAACCCACCTGGCTTGAGGAAGTCCATAGCTGGTGCCCACACCTACCCGAGGGAGACTGTAGACCACTTTCTTAACTGTGGCCTGGTCAGGAAAGTTGAACATGACAGATGCTGCAAAAAGTGAAACACATGCCTTCGTGATAAAAGAAAGAAAAAAAAATCTTCAATATCAAATGCTCTAATTGGTACTTTACTTACTTCTGTTGGCCATAAAGACCTCCATTGCAGTGTTCTGCAGGAGGTAGCGTCGGGAGAAGACTGCCCGGATCTCACTGAACATCCACTTCCCATGTAAACCCTCAGTGTATGCCAAGACCTAGAAGGTGAGACGAAGAGGAGAAAGTGTCGTCTGGTCATTATAGCGGTATAAATACAAAGATTCTGCCATGTTACATGCTTTGATGTCAGCTATCCATGTCAAAATGTTCCATTTTAAAGTTGCATACAACAAAATAACATTGTTTCTTACAATAATTCATTATGACTGAAATAAACATGACATTAATTATAAACAAAGAACTGATGTAAAATGTTTCATGGCTGTGATGTTATTTAGACTTAAGGTAAATGCATGAATCAACCATTTTTCATACTGAATCAGTGCATAGCACAATAAAATAAACCAGAGAAAAATGCTGCAGAAGAGATACCACTGGGCTCAGCATTTGTTTAATGTTTTATTATTACAAAAAATAAAAAAAATGGAAGATGTCGCACCTTTTATTATTTTTTAGGAATCTCTCCAGTTCATGGTCAGTTTGTGAGACAATGAATGATACCCTAGTTCATTAATCCCAACTGGAACTCAAACCTAGTACTTTCAATTAAATTTATGTTTCTTTTTGGGCCACTAAAAGCTCATTTTAACTAGATCTGCACCCTGTTGTCACTGGGCTAAAGCACCATAATGTAATTCAAACCTGTGCTTCACATAATCAAGTTACTCAAGAGTTCAGTGTTGATACCAGTCCATTCATTCCTTACTTCAGCTTGTAACAAAGAATAAGACTTTGTAACATATCTTAAGGCATGTTTCAATAACACAAAGCTGTCCACAGTTTCTCTCTCACACTTTTTTTATGTCGGTTTAAAACAAAGGAACAAAACAAAGTGTTCAAAGAAACACGCCCCTGGATCAGTGACATATAAATAATCAATAAATAAAAAACGAACAGGAGAGGGCAGACAAAGAATCATTAGAGTATGCAGTACCGTTGAAAAACAAAAGGTCCACGCACGGAAAATCAAGATAGTTGTTCTGACAGGTGAGAATGATGCCCTCACACCTTTCCCCCCTCCTTCCATCTCACTGAACATTTTTGTCAACAGAATGAGCCCCGGAGAAACGTCATCAAGTCCCCAGGTTATAATCACACATAGGTACAGTTCAGAGACAGAGTGTGAGATAATAAAGATATAACAGGGCAGTAAGGAAGTGAGGCCATACACAGTGAGAGTCGGGGGGTGTCTGTGTGGGGGAGGGGTTATGATTGAGGAGGGAGTAAGCAGGGAGGAAGAGAAGCACAGCGAGATGGTGAGCTGGGTTAGATCTGATGCTAATGCTCATTTAAAATAGTGACAGGCTGGAAGAGTGCAGTACGAGCTGGGCTGCCTTAATTTCTCCGTGGAATAGCTCATGCCCGACCTCCGTGCCACATCCAAAATCTCTGGAGCTCAATTAAAATTGGATTAGGTGGAGATGCTGGATGTGCAGCACAGCAGCTCTGGTGCTCCTCTACCAGTAATGCCCCTGCTTGACACCTCTGCAACCCCCTACTCAAACAGTTGTCATAGAGACAGCATGGCCCTGAGGAGGCAGCATGCAGAGTCGAGGAAGGATAGAGAGGAAGGGAAGTGAGATGGAGGGATGGCTATGAAGCTGCAGGAGCACAGAGGGCCAGCAGCAGCTCTCTATGCAGCAGGGAAGCTTTCTTCCTGCTCCCAATCTGCAGCCAGATGTTCTGGAAACAGACCTCTAAATGCAAATGTTGGAAAGCAAGGCACACAGATGTGCATAGTACAAAGGCCACAGCACTTTACTCCACCAAGGGAGTAATGAACCGTTTGATGTCTAGAGACTCTGAATAGTTAGTCAGTTTTAGTAGCCTGTAACAACTGTATGAATTTATGATTTTTCAATTGAACAGTAGCTCTTTAACTCTTGATTTGTTGCATCAGGCACTATAAAAATACTCAGTACAATAACATTCCAGGAAATTTAAACAATGCTGTTGATTTGACAAAAAAGCCCTGCTCTGCAGGTTTTTTCGAAAAATATCTGAAAACAGCTGTAATATTGTGGCAATACATTGGTTGTCAATATAGAGTTTTAGCACTGGCTGTTTTTGTTACCTAGCTAAAGTTAACAGTTTGCTGCCATGACAAAGTACAGGCCAAAGGGCTAGCTGTCAACAAAAGAGAAGCTAAAGAGGGGAAAAGAAAAGCTGATTTCAAACTGCACAGATCAAAAAAATTTGTCATAACAACAAAGCTTTGGTCTAAACCAACATGCTGGGGCCCCAGTAGACTTGGGGATTTGACAAAGCCCAGCCCTCATTTTTGGAGGCCCAGCTGTAAAAAAATGCCATTTAATGAACCTGTCTGCTGAAGCTGTCCCCTGCCTGTCAGAGGTGTCAGCTAGTGACAAGCGCTGGGGACGGCCGCCTCCAGTCACAGACAGGCCTGCCAGCTGGAGACTTCGGCCCCAATCTAATCACGCCACCAGGAAGGGACCGGCGCTCTGCTCTTGGTCTGTCACGCTCAGTGCTGGGGGAGCAGTGAGAGGGTGGGTGAAGGGGTCTGGTATGGCCGACAAGCACAGCCTTTTGTTTCCACACAGGTCCCTCAATGCAGGCTCATTAGGAGCCACAGGCGCATGCGCTGCTCTACTCTGCCAGCTGCAGGGAGATACACCTCTCCAGTATAATAGCCATAATGCAATTTAACATCACTGTGTTATTCCTCTTTTCTTCTTTCCTTGATTTGACAGAGGGTTGGCTGCACTGCGCCTGAAGCACATTATAGGAAAAAAAAAGAAAAAAAAAGAGGGAAAATATTGTGACAGATGAGATGAGGAGAGGCACAGGTGACACTGGTGTTTAGGCTGAAACTCATATATAATAATGTGCAGATGCTCAAGTGGAGCACATCATGCTTATAAGCCATAGGATGCCACTTCATGCGTGGAAATGGATTCTAATCATATTTGACTTCCGAATAGCTTTACCACCATATTGACTGAGACAAAATGACAGATGTTATTAATAAATCTAACGAAGCATTCCCTCTAAAACCCGATGCAATTTTTAGCGAAATGGAACAATAAAATCCCCCTCCTCTGCATTTATACCGAAATAAGAAAAGCAATATAATTCAGTGAGACCTCCAAGCCAGCATGACTGATATATTTATATGAGAGTGTGGAGCACACTGACAACCTGGTATCACAGCACCTCTGCTGCATTCTTCTCAGATTTGTCTAATAGGCTTCCACTATAAAGCCTCACAACTGCATGGTCCCAGGCGACTATAAGGAATATTGAAGTGAAAGAATAAGGGGAGGATACTGGAGACTGTTTCATTTTGAGTGATATGACTTCTCCCCCAGGAGCAAGTGGGGTGGATTTCACACATGGCAATTTGGAAGATCAGCACACACTGCATATACTGTATTCAATGGCTGACCCCAGGCAATATGGGCCAAATCTGTGAAGAGGTTGAGCAGTCGGGGAACCCATGGAGAAAGCGTTAAACCCAGTTAACAGGGAGAGCAGAGAACAACTCCGAGCTAAGTGGAAAGGCTTTTTCAGCTGAAGCCAACATGGCAAATTGCAATGCAAAAAGTGTTTCTCTTGAGAGGCATGAGGGTCTAACACGGTCTAAAAGTTTAGCATAGAAAATATTTCTAAGGCTTACCTTTTCTTGTATCTAGCAGTAATTATTAATGTGCATGTTTGGAATATGTGTCTAAATGCTACAAAAAAAAACAAACTTTAGATTTGTCCTTAAGCAAAACAATTGCATTTGATATATTTAAATAGAATTTAATGTACCCATATAAATAAAAAAAGATACTCAAAACATCCAAAAGCAATTTTTCTATTACTCTGAGTAAAACTCTGCAGTGAACTTATAACTGCAATTTGCGCAACTTGTCCATTTAAGAAACAAAGTGGGACACAGTGCTCATGTTCAACTTACTGCAAACAACTCAGGTGAACCCACACACACTGTGAAATCAAACTAATACTAGCACATTTAACTTTAAAAAGCCATGCAGTAAGAAATCTGAACTGTATGACCAAGACGTGCCAAAATCCACACTTTTATTTTAACTTTAATCCCTTTAACACCCTGCAAACATTTCTAATGTATGCCTGAACATCAAAGCATGTTTCTCATCTGAATCTCACTTAATGTGACAACTGTTGTGAAGTGTAGAAATAAAAAAAACGTCTAAGATTTCCTCAGATTTCCCCATGGTTTCTCACTGAGAGGCCCGTATCTCAGTTCCAATAATGTAGCAGGTTCCTAATGCAGGTATTGGGGGAAAACAAGATACAGATTTGCATAATCAGTGTCACTATACATTTGGGTGGTAGCTGGAGTGTGGCAAGATGACACAGCTCGAGAGCTCTGGCAAGACCAGTGGGATAAAGGAGATGAATATGCATTAAATATGCTGGCAGATCACTGCCCCAAATGTCCAGCCAGGTTTGTCAATAACATTTATGTCAGAGATAGAATTTCACGCACATTAGCAAGCCCTGCAGTGCTGTCGTCAACATTGCCATGGTAGGAAAGGTGGGAGGAGTCGTCTTCATAGTAGGCAATCTCTTATTAAGGAGTAAAACTCCATGTTAAAATACAGTATAAAGCCCCAAGAAATGCAGTGAAATAGATTTTTTTTTTAGACTTGTGGTTCCATACAGTGTTGCTATTAAGTCTCCGTCCCATCTCACTAAAAAAAAAAAAAAAAAAAAAAAAAAAAAAAAAAAAAAAAACATAACAGATATGCTTGTCAATGTTCCAAACATAGTAGTGTTACAATTATGTTGCAGATATTGTGAAATGGGAACATTTTCACAGCCTTTTGCTTTGCATTGCACCATAATTGAGCAGTCTAAAACTTGGTCTGTGACTCATCCTGGTATAAGTCCACCATCAGCCCTTCCTACTTTTAACATTTCTAAAAAAGTAATAGTTGTGCGGCTTCACATTTACATCAGTTAATGAAAGTTGTGAGCATGTTTAAATTTGTAAACGAAAACACAGTCATGTAACATTTCTGGAGCCTTCAAAATGTCCTTTTACCATTTCTGAGCACATCTGACAGTTTCATTCATTGCAAAATATTGATATGTTATGATTCTGGAAGCCACATGTAAGTTTTCCTTTGTTTTCGTATTGAATAGCCATTCTACAGTTTTTGACCGTCTATTGTGAGACAACATTTTGTGCGATGGACTAATGTAACTGTAACATATTCTGATGTGAGGCTGCATTGAAAGGCCAGCATAAGCCACACAATGCCCGCATAAGGCATCTGAGAGGTTAGAAGAAGATATCCTTTATGATTTCACTGACTTCTAAAAACGTGGCATATAAATGTGGTATGCAAGTGGAACAGGATCATAATTCAATCTTCAATACAATAGCAGTGCAAACTGTTGTAATTTCTGATGTATTCATACACAGTTGCCTTTTCTTAGGGTGCCGATTATAAAACGTGTAAATAACTTTACCTTTCACAACTATAAATGCAAAATACATTGAAAAGAATAATAAAAGTTCTACAATGGTCCTGCATTGGTGGCAGCCTGCTGCAGTAGCTCTGGACATATTGTGTCTTTTTTTTTGTATTTACTTCAGATTTTCTGATGAGCTTGTTTCAATGAAAACACAGAATTATTATTTTTTTTTTTAAACATGGTCTCTATGCTGGACTGGATGCTGAAATGATATCTGCCAGGAACTTCAGCACTTTTTCACATTCATTAGGATGCATAACCATGGCAACGGTAAAGTTGTTTGCATGTGGAAGTGGCTGAACGGCTGAACTTTCAAAAACTCAAGTAATACCTGGAATAAGCCCCCAAATCCAGATGAGTTCAAGAGGACACATTGAAAATGCAGAGCATTAACAAAATGGCAAGAAAGGAGGAAAAAGTTTAAACCATTTCTTCCCTTGATCATTACGGGAGGTGTGAGATCACTGGCTGATAAAACGGACGAGCTCAGAGCCCTGATGAAGATGCAGCACGAATGTCATGACAATACATTTTTTCAATGAAACATGGATGGTGGAACAACTCGAACACTTCTCTTCACAGCTTTAACTATATGGATAGACAGAGACTGCAGACAGAGTGGTAACAGTGAGGGAGGATTACAGAGCTTTTAACAACAGATGGTGCAATCCTGGACATATCACTGAGAAACAGCTTTTCTGCATCCCAGATGTTAAGTTTTGACGTTCAGAGGTTTAGTTTCTTTCCAGAATGTCAACAGAGAGAGTTCGCCTGCGTTACCTGTTGACGTGTGTGTACTCATCAGCTAAGGTGTCACGTAGCTACAAAACCAAAACACCCCAATTTATATATGGCGATTACTGAAGATTTCTCCCGCATCCCCGTCAGCTACACTTCAACCTTTTTATCAACCGATTGTTATTTTTTCCATCTATAACAACATATTTTTTTAATCAATAATTCATATTGCTGCAATATAATTCTAAAACATGTCTGCTATATCTCCAACAAAAAAATCAAAGAAGATTTGTACAATCACCACAGTTTCAAGGTGAGTGTCACCAATTTAATTTGAAAACAAATATAAAACATGGTCAAAATCTCTCCTCTATTCCTCAGTGGTATAGTTGTATTTTTTTTTTTTTTTACATTTTCAGTTAATGTGACATTTGACCCTTTGGATATTAAATGCAACGACTTTATCATTTTGTCCAATTAAACCTTTGACTAAAATGTTGCCATTACTGGTGAATGAATTGTTCAGCGATGGTTAATAATGTTCCTTTTTTTGGGTTACAGTGACATTGTCCACAAAATGCAAAAAAGAAAAAATCCTCAATGAGTACAGGTGGATGGTTCAGTCAAATTTTAAGAAATTCCCTAAAGAAAATCATAAAAAGACTGAATTTAGTAAGCAATGTAAAGAAACTTATTTTGGGCCTTCTTGGTGTTCTATAAGGTATCTTGTGTGTTTAAAAGAAAACGCTGATTTCATACTTCTTTTGGAGGACAAAATGGTACAAGTTACAAAAGTGAAAAACTTAACTATTACCTTGAAATTATATATGAGCATGGTAAAGTGATGACCAACCCACATCCACAAGCGTGCATGAACATACAGTATAGTCAGCACATCTTCCAGATAAATAGCTTGAGGATGCTTTCACTAAGGAGCTTGAGAGAAGGGATGTCATTTGGTATTGGGTCTTTTCAGAAAGATTTTCCTAATGGGATGCTTTCAGAGACTTGTCAGCCTTAAGATGACTGAAATCTCCTGGCCTGGGCACCAGCTTCCTCTGGCTGCTGCTAAAACTGCCAAGCTGATCACTTTAAATCCCACTTTTCTTTCTTTTTTTCCCTTTTTTTTGGTCATGTGTGGGAGGAATAGGGGTTCAGAGTAAGACTGAGAAGGAGTGAAAGAATGAGACTAGGATGGAGAGGCAGACGAAGGAGGAGAGAGACAGAAAGAGCAAGTGGTTAGATGAGAAGGCCTGATGAGCAATGAGCGCCTCACTCGTCTTCAATTAATCTCGTCTCTCTACCTTTACATTGGCGCTTCCATTGGAACCGAGGTAATGACACCCTCATCCATTATCCTTTTATCCCTGTTATTCAGAGGGAATTGCTTAATAATATGTTACAGATTCGTCCTCCTTCATATAATTCTTTCTGTCATTTGCAGTATATCATCTAGAAAACACACAGCCCCCTTTCTGCTGGACGCTGTTTGAGGATTATCATGGGTGACACCTTCGAGATGCAGCCAGAATCTTGAGGCATAAAGTGGAATTACCCTGACTTATCTGTCATTGCCAAAAGCACAACAAGCCATTCAGGCCCAAAGGAAAGGTGGAACAGGTTCTTATCATCTTCTCTGAAAGAGAGAGCTTGTAAATTTATGCTAATTAGAGCCTTTTGTCATCCAGGCTCACCCCTTGGGGCATAGCAGGGCTTCCACTCGATGATAATCTGGCTGTTGAGTGCACTAGATAATTTGTACTTTATCCTCATGTAATTATATAGTTTAAATCTTTTTACCAATGCTAATCCTACCACATGAGGAAGTGTCTTAGCCGTGTCTGTGGTTTTTAGCAGCACTAGTTAGCATGCATCTGACTCTCACTTAAAGTCACGTAGGAGGAGTGCAGCCCTGATATAATTACTCTGACTTTCTGTAGCTTGTGTTATGAATCCTCCTATCATCTTGATCCACCTTAGCAGGCAGGCAAGAAGCCAAGCTGGCAGCCTGGGGGTAAGGAAGACAACACAGGGGAAGGTGAAAAACATTGTAGCATGACTGAAAGCTCCCTTCCCATTTTTGTCAGAGAAAAAAGATGGAAGAGAAAAGGAAAATAGACTGAAAAGGGTATAAGTGCATTGAGGTGGCTTTGCAGAGACTTTGAGGGCTCTCTGTTGTCCAGTGGGACTCTTGTATGCCTGCCAAAGCCGACAGCCCCTCACAAGCTGTTTGGCGTGCTGTAATTTGACTAATTACACTGGATTAGACCATATTAATGCAAGCTGTTTTCTCCAGGGTCACTGACCCACCCAGTGTGTCCCTAGTTGGTTTCCCTATATTCTGTGTAAACAAAAGAAAACAGTACAGCTTTTGTTTCTTTACATGATGGGTTAGCAAAATATGTATGTACCTATGTATGTACCTCCTCGAAGTACATCACTGCAGGAGTCTTTGAAGACAAACAAAATATTTTGCCTGCTTTGTCTTTCTGCAAGGAATGAACAAAATACAAAGATTGTGAATTGCACATGTACCAGAGTTGAAAGATTTGTTTGCAGGTAGATGGGGAACATAAGACTATGGAGGATCTCCATATGTTGTCTACCAAAGTGCAAAATATTACAATTATCTTAGCAAAACATCAGGATGAAATCCGAGTAGTGAGGCTCTGCTTCCTTGTGAGGTTTGGCTGTACATATGTTTTCTAAAGAAATAATATGTATAAATCTATGGTAAATATAAGTAAAATAGATATAATTTGACTTTCAAGTTTTCAAACCGAGGAAACATTAGTAAGGACAACAAGAAATTAGATTTATTTGAAACCAACAATGATTTGCATTTGTAAAAATACCAAATGAAAGAGGGGAAACGAGCCATAGAATATGTGTGTTTTAATACAAGTTCTCTCCCAATTGTTCCAAATGAATTTGAATTCCACACAATAGAGAAGCTGCTTCAATGTTTGTATGTGTTGCTCTGCCTTGAACACAGTGAAATAATAGACTTAAACCAGGCGTTGTAAAGACAGAATACCAAAGAGGCTTACTGCCTTAGTTTCATGAAACATTTAGGCAAAAGTTCCAAAGGCTGAGGATGATGAAAGAAGGTAAGGCTGAAAATGGGCTTCTGGGATCCAGAGCCCTTATTGTACAGAAGTCACATCAAATTAATACTGAGGGCCATTTGCAGCCTTTCTTCTCCTGAGCTTTTCAGAACGGATTAAGCTATGAAAACTCAGAAATTACTAGAGCACCTATTAGGCATTATGCTCACCCTTTCTTCTCTTTCTCTTTGAAAATCATTAAATGTGCTTCACTTCACTCGTACCACAATTCACAAGTTGTCTCTATACTTGAAAGAATTTCTAAAATGTGTCCTGCAAATAACTTTTTTTCTTTCTGCTTACAGGGAATCCATCCTGCAAATGAAAGGAAAACATTTATTTATAGACTTTTCACACGCAGGATTAAGCGGGTGTAGCAAATGGATAGATGGATGGACACCATTTGTCATTTTTAAGCAAACCATTATTTGTTTATTGGTTTGTTTTTTTTGTCATTATGTGGGTCTGCAATTCATATTAATCCATGCTGTATGGCAGTTTGGTGACACACCAGTGAAGGGCCACTATCCCAAAAAGTTCTCTTTCTTCACTCAATGCCTCTTCAAAGAAACACAGGGGGTGCATGAATTGTAATTATGGCTCCTAACAGGATTCAAGAGTGCCAAAACGATAGCACTTGAGAACCAGGTCGTGTGGAGTTAAACGCCTGTCAGACGCTCAAAGCACAGCAGCATGTGAACAAACCAACAAAGGCTTCACAAGTCCACTTCTCGGGGCACTTTCCTTCTCATAGCCTGAGATTAAAGATCAACTAAGACCCCTTTAAAGACCCACACAGCTTTTGTTTATCTATACTCACATTCCAGTTTTCAACGAGGGTTACAGCTTTCCAGTTAAGATACTAAACCTGAAAACAAGGAATACAAATAGTGCCAAGTGGTGATGGAGCTGAATCATTTTGACAAAAAACTAAATCAATTATTCAGTCGGTGAAAAGATTACCGTGTTGTAGATACAAAATAGGACAACACCAGTGCATCGTTTTAGAGGAGGAAGCAGACGTGTGATTGATCAGGTAATTGGTACCACCTAGAAAAGCATTGTAGTCACAGTGTTAGATTATCCTGCGACTTGGCCTCCAGAATTACAAAAAAGATCAACTGTGCATCCCAAATAGTTACAATGACTCACCAGGACACAAGACCCCTCACTGCACATTAAAGAGAAAAACAGTCTGACAAGACCTTCAGGAGATCCAGCGCCATCCTACTCCGCAGTTGCACCCTTATTGAAACCAACCTGCAGCGTGAAGTCCTTATGCATGACCCTTATTAAACTCCTAATTGGATTGAGAGCCACTAAGAAAAAAAATGCAACAATATTCATTCAGAAGATTTTCTTTAACATTCCCTCCAATAGTTTGAGTCCCCAACAATAACATTCAAACATTTTTTTTCCCCTTTTCAAAAACACAACTAGATTTTTCAAAAATGGGAGTGCAGGCAGAACCTTTTTCACCTTTTCACGTTAGGAAAAGCACCATCTGATTTTCACAGGGTTGCATGTGACAGGCTGAAACAAAGCCGAGCGCTGCCCATTGTAAAGCCTTTCACTGTTGTAATGGTTTTAAATGGCTACAAGCAGGGTCCTTTTCAGTGGTGACCGGGCTGCTCAGTTCTCCTCTTCTTATCCAAAACAAACTGCTACAGGCGGGAACTCTGAGGTCAGATGATGAGTGAATGAAGGATTGAGTTCACCCATAGCCAAAGTCTCAGACTCTCAGTGCATATAGAAGTTCCCAACACATTTACACTAATTATAGAGAATAAATAGTTCCATAACAACAATATCAATCAAGTTAATTATGAAAAACAGCATAATGACAATAATTGCAATAATATCTCATTAAGAAAAAGAATAAGAGACAGGGGAGAATTAATAGCAGACAGGTGTACAACACACCGCAATTATGGAACCTGAAATTAGTTCATTGCCTCAAGGCAAACAGAGGAGAAAGGGAAGGTTGTATGTGAGCCAGTGTTTGCGTGCGTGCATGTGTGAGTGTGAGTGTGTGTGTGTGTGGTGGTGGGGGAGCTGGTTTCAGGGCTGAGAGTAGGGCTGATAGAGAGAGGCTCACTGACAAAAAAAAAAAAAAAAAAAAAAGGAATTGCAAATAAGCAAACAAAAATGTCTTAAATGTGTAAATTAGAGAGAAAAATAAGAGGGAAAAGCAGCTTTTCCCTGCAGACTGGTGCCTTAGATGAGAAGGGAGCAGCGAAACGTGATCAAGGGGAGCCGTGGAGCGGTGCGGCAGGCGTCAAGACGAGCACTCAGCCAGCGAGCGGCAGCTTCCCTTTTTCCAGTCAATCATTCATTACAGAGCCAAGTACTGTGGAGGAGTGCCTCCTCTTTTTGACCTATCATATTACTGCCTCTGTAAACTCCTAATCCTCCCTTCGTTAGATGGTGTCAACAGCCGACATGCTCACCCTGCCGCCGAACTCTCAGCTCAGACACCTCCAAAGCCCCGCCAAGACCACAGAATTGACACTAATAAAATCATTTGAAATTTAACAAGGTAGAACGGCACAATTTGATCCTTTTTTTTTGGTACTCTCATCCACCTTTTTGACATGTTTTCTTTAATCATCAGAAAGATTTTCTGAAAATTCACTTACTAATAAGTTAACTTTTCTCTTTTTTGTCTCACTCTCAGTTCCAGGCTCAGCTCACTGTAAGCACCACTAAGAAAGTCATGACTCTCACTCTTCAATCTTTCACTGGCTGGTCTGGAAGAGTCTGGGGTTTTTCTTGTTTTTTTTTTTTGCCTTGGGCTTGTTCCTGAGCAGGTGAAAGCCTGCAGGAGGAATCAGCACATCTTCGTCCGTCATGACTCTTTCATAGGGACCCATCTCCTGAGCTTCTCTAATAGAGCCCAGTGAGATGACAACTATAATGAGTCCAACAGATGAAAGCTCAGCAGGACAGAGCAACGTTGGAATAGATCTCCACACACATCGGGGCAGCAATCTGGGACTCACTGTGTGAATGTTGTTATTTAGGTAAACAAAAGATGAAGCATCTATGATTTGGCAGAACTTCAAAAATGAGTTTTGGAGTGGTTCGAAATGTCATGGTGATCACAGACAACAGAAAAAAAAAAAAGTTTATCACATGCATGTGCAAACATATCACGAACCAAAACGTCCTTCACTCACAGGCATTAGCACACAGATCTCATTTCAAAACCTTTCTCTCTAACTCACACACAAAGATCCATCTGATGGGTTTTTGGAGGGTCCCAATTTAATCTGACAGATACCAGACAGTAGATGCTCAGAGAAATGACAGCACTGATTTAGTTTAGCTCACTGTGACATTGTCTCAACCAAACTATTGCACACAACTGAAGGCCAGTTTATTTAGTTATTTCTCAGTGACATACAACACACAAACCTTTGTAGTCAGAGCAGATCTTAAAATATCTTACCTTTAAGGGAATAAATATGCAAATTTGTGTGATAAACTTTGTCACACCTAAAACATAACATGGTTTGAGGGATGCTAATTACCATATAAAATAAGAAATTGTCATTCCACCCCATATGTCCCACTTTTAGGGTGAGGAAGATGGAAATTAGGTGGGGTAGATTTGATTGCGACATGCTCTCCCCGTCTGTGCTCCTCAATATGTGGCGTTGCTAGAAACAGGCTAATATTCAGCACAGCTCACCAGCACCAGAACTAATGAAAGTAGACAAAATGTCTCTGCTGCCATCTTTGTCTAGCATCCGCTCAGGGTGAGCCTCCCTCTTCCCTTCTGTCCTTTTCACCACCCCTTTTTCCCCTTGCTCTTCAAGGGAGGGTGACAGCAACATAAAATGGTGGCGAGCAAATGTGCCTTCCATGTGGCAGCAGTGGTGGGGGTGACAGGCCAAGCTGAGGCCAGCACTATCAGCAGTGTGTGGCTGTTGCTTTGAACAAGCTGGATGGTGGCCATGAGAAGATCAGGGCCGAGCTGATGAGACATCAGTGGTTACAAACCAAAAGCAGCTCAGTATTAAATCAACAAAAAGCCGACTCAAGCCCTGCATAAAACTGCTAGCCCCTTAATAAAAGTTAACTTATTGTTTGTGGTGGCTTGTTAATATTTCACCGTTTATTATAATGTAGATAGTAAATTAGTTGTTTTACTATGTCGCACTGCATTTGAAAATTATTGCTACAAATACTATTTTATCATATATAAAAGTCAGATATTAAATTCTAAAGTGACTTTAATTAGGAATTGTAGAATACAAAATGATATAGGTAGTTCAATTGACAAATTGTCTACTTCGGACTATAATAATTTAAAATGTTTAAATATCACAGAAATTATATCAAACCTCATAAAACTAGTACACAAGGCAGACTCTCTTCTAGCAATTAGTGGCTGAGTCATTCAGGGGATTGTTAGTTAACCCTGTGCTCAGAGGATGATGAAGCAAGGGCATAAATCACAGAGTGAAACAAGGCAGACTCCTCCGATTCATTAATGGAAATGATCTGTCAATATGCTGGAGTCAATTCACACGTGTCAGCTGGGCTCAGCTCACAATGGGCTAGCCAACTTATGAACTCCCTGCACCACTCCAGCGAGTCCATAAAACAACTGGCAACGCCGCTGGGGAGCACCCTGAGACACCACCCTCTCGCACAGACCACCAGATGACACAGATGGGGCGAAACCAAACAAAGACGAGACTCCCTTTGTACAAAGAGGGACCCCTTTCAAAAGCCATTCATGCAACAAATTGGGGAAAGCTGGCCATGCAGCACTATGGGTTTGCTCTTTTATTAGCATGAGCGTTACGTCACAGTAAGTGAAATCAGATTTATGGCTCTCTGCTACAAAAGTGGTTAAAATGAAGCTTAGTTAAAAAAAATAATAAAGCAATGTTAACCAACAACAGTTTAGCTTTATTAACCAGGAACAGCTTGTTCTATTTAAGCCTCAAAGTAACAAGATATTCCACTTTTTTTTTTACAACACTTTGCCTTATTGCACAATAATGACCAAATTATGAGCTAAAGCAAAGCTATCGAACTGCACAAGGGAAATGCTGATCCGAGCTTTTATAACCTCTCCTCCAGAGATGATGGATTGTTTGGCTAAACATACAGTTAACTTTTTAAAAACTTGACACATTTTTATTGGTCAATTATCTTAAAAAGCTTGTGAGCAAATGTATACTAATTGGAGTTTCTGTGTGTTGTTCACTCTCTCGGTTAAAGGAGCAATGATTCTCCATAGTAAGAAGCTTTAAGCTATTAATATCAGTAGAGGTAGCTTTAAACAGCATCTAGCTTTTGTATTTTCAAAGGCAGCCCATCAGTTAAGGGGGTTATTTTCCATGTAGGTCATTAAATATGTGCACACAAGCTTTCTCTTGTTAGGCCCACTGCATTTTTCTTTTCTTCTCCCATCTCAGCTGCACACTCGCGCTGCTGCAGCAATCTGCATGGAGAGACATTTGTCATCATTAGCCCTGCTCTGACAGTTGGCACCCCGCACCTCAGATCTCTAAGACTGGCAATTATGAACCCTTCATCCCTTATTTAGGCAACAACACCTAATTTCATCACAGGCCTTCCCAACAGCATCTGATTACCTACAATCCCAAACCAACAATATGCCCTTAATTTATCTATTTACTTTGTTACTTCAATGTACTCTTACTCCTAGATCACATGGCACGTGGGACATAATTGTGTTCAGTCAGTCTGAGATTTTAAAACATTTATCAGAAACAAGGGCAATGGAGAGGACTGTATACAAGCATCAAGGGGTCAGTGGGCAGATGATTATAGCGCCCACTTTTAGATGGTAGACATCTTGCAAAGATGAAGATTAATCACATGACTCTTTCTGAAAAGTGGCCTTTCAGAAGACAAGGTAGAAATAAATAGTAAAAGCAACTAAACCCAATAACATTCAATAAAAGTAATAAAAAAAAAAACATTTGAAATAAACAAATAAATTACAGCATTTTTACAAAATTGAGATTTTTGTTTTTTAGAAAAATTAAACCCAATCCTGTTTTTAGAAAAATAAAAACTATATTTTAAAATACATATATTAATGGATATGATATAATAAAACAACCACGATAATGTTTGAGTCCCCTGTTAAAGAATAAAATGGTTATACTAAACTATGTGCTGTTACAATAAGTGAAAGCACTGCAGCAGCACCTTCGCTTCACCCTGACAACTGAACACCCTGTGAAGAAAAAGATGCCCCGGTATGTAAGCTTCCATTCTCTTTTTTCTTTTATTTTCTTTATTTGTGCAAACATCCAGATTTTTTTCTGAATTGTTACTTTGGCAAACAGAACTAAATTGCATTCATGCTAAATTCATGCAAATACATGCATGTAATTTATCACCGAGGCTGACAAGCGTACCATATTGCAGAGGGGAGGGGTGAAGGGGCAAATGAAAGTGAGACAATCAATTAAGTTTCAAAATGTACACTTTTCTTTATCTCTTTGCAAAAAACAAACAAAAAATCTTATGAATCCAATACATCTGGTGATCACTCTCTGTCGTACAAATGCACTTAATCGTAAAGACAGCCTATTGAGGTGAAGAGGGTCTCAGACCCTCAAGCCATGTGTACCAGCTTTCTGCCTTGTCCAAAAGAGGCTGCTAATAGACAGGGGAGAATCAAATAAATGGACACAATCCAAAGGGGGTCCAGAGTGAGGCTCTAGGCCCAGAAATTAACCGGCCTCCTACGGAGACACCATATTGCTTGGAATAATAATGCTCCATTATTAAAAATCTCAATGACAATTTCATTTAATGGCAAACAAAATTACAGAAAACGTGCCAAAGTGAGTGGTTATCCCATGAGTATTTTATTTTCTCAGTCTGAGAGCCAGTGATATCACATCTCTGAAGTGTTACTGTTTTTAATCTGATTCATACAGACAAATGTCATCCTATTAAGTCTGCTTGAACTAATCTGCACATTAACTTGGAAGCTGATAAAGTCCCTTTAAATGGCTAGTCTCTTTTATCATTACTAAATATCCCCGGAAATTTAATGAAAAAGCATATGGCTGACCTTATTTGTTCTTGTGTAATAGGATTAATAAAATAATCAAACATCCATTATAATCACACTGTCAGTTATAGGATTGCTGTCCACAAATGACTTGATCCAGCTTAAAAATCGGCCAAATGTTACTGCTGCATAACATAATCGACTTTCTTAATGAGTCATGAGGTCACTGAGAAAATTGAAACTATACATTACTCCAAAATGACATGGTTTATACATTGTGGTTAAAGCCAGAGCCACAGACAGCCATGTTGCTGAAATGAGCTAGTTAATATTGCCATTAAAGAGTATGAGTTTGTTTTTGTTTTTTCTATTTCTTGCATATTCTTCATCACTATGGATACAGATAGGACATAATTTCAAGTCGCAAAACATCCTAATCAAAGGGCAATTGTATCATCAAAGAAGTACCACTGAACTTCTGCATATTCATGTTCACAGAATTCTCATTCTTGCTGAAAGAAAGCAAAATGAAAAATGGAGGAGAAAAAAAAATGAATAAGTGTAGAGGAATGCTTCGGAAACAAAGAGGCCTTCAAAACAGAGTCACATGTTCATGCAAAATTAGGGGAAATAGAAGTCATTGTGTTGATTTACGCAATCAGGCATGCATTTGCTGGGTCTGAAATAGGCATGTGCTGGAATCCCAATCCCATACATCATACTTGAGGGCCTCCAATAGCCTAGCAGTATGGTACACGGATCAACAAAGATTTCAATGTTGTCATGGTGAGGATATGAAAAAGAAAACTGGATCATCTTAGGCTAGACTTGACAACTGCTGGAGTCATGGGACTGTGAAGCAGGTTGAGTTACTGTGGGATCTCAGCAGCCACATGCTTTAGATTAAGAGGTGATAATCTCAATGAAAATCCCCCCTTCTATCACGCATAGGGATGGCTAAAAGGCAAAAGAGTACGAACTCAAGAGGTGCAACTGGACTCTGAGGCATCTGACTTGGAGCATGATTGTCTGGAAAGAGAAGCTAGTCTGGTTTCAATAAAAGCCAAGTACCTGCTGAGCTCCAGACAGTGGGAGAGAGTGAGAGAAAAGACTATCAAAGACTGAGAGTGAAAGAGGTTTTTAGCTACTTCTCACCACATGAAAACATTCCATAATGTCCTCCATATCCTCAATATATGTCCCCCATATATGTCGATAAGATTAAAATTTGGTTGATAAATTTAAACTGACTTAAATGTGATTCAGTATGAATACAATGCATTATAATGTGTATTATTCAGTTATAAAATAAACCTTCATTTAAACTTGCTCTATTTCCCACAGTTGGATTTCATACTTCAAATGTGCCATATCTGCCTGGTAACAATGTAACATTATCACCGAGACTTGCCAAGCAGCCACTGGCACTGTTGTCATGACAGGCTGTGATGATAATGGGAGTCACCTATCTATCAAGGTCCTTCCCTCACATACCGCCCCCTGCTCAGCCGCATCCATGTAGTCAGAGCTTGAGCTTAGATGCAGTAGTTTGCCCTCATAATGTCTGGTTGTATGCTGCTCTGACTTGGGCAGGGATGAGTGTAAATGCCTTTGCGTTCCTCGTCTGATCCGTGTAGCATCATTGTTTAGAAGTCCTCTTCAAAGCATGTACGGTAGATTGTGAGATGGAGTGCCAGTGCAATGATGAGAGCCAGAGAAGGTTTGGTGCAAGTGCAGATACAATACTTCTTTATTGTGAATCATAAGGCTTTGGATTAAATAGCCAACAATGTAATTCTAAATTGTTCCAACTTCTTTGTTTTTAATTCAGGTTTCTTGTTTCTTTTTCTCCAAAATTGTCTAACAGTTGATTTAATTTAATCTAACTTATTTCTATTTTTGTTGTTATTGCTTATATTGCCTTTTTATATATATAAAAAATGTATTAAGCTCTATCAATAACAGATTGCAGAATTCCAAAAGGTTTTTATTGAAATAATCCATTTTGATAACTGATGTCAGGAATTAATATTTTTCAGAAATATCTAATATTACAAGACAATAATAATAATCTGCAGACTATTATCAGCGTTCCAGAAAAAAACAAAACAGAAAAACGAATAATTAAGTTAAAAGGACAATTTACTTTTCTATGTACAAAGTCCTAAAGGAAGACATATGCAGATTAAAACTGCTATAAAGTAGATGCTCTTACAGTAAAAATTGATTAAAATGCTGTCATGTGAAAATGTTGCTAATCGAACACAATAAGGAAAAAAAAGTACATCCTCTTGATAATTATATTAAAACACACACCTTGAAGATATATTCTATCATAACAACAGGCATGACAATCGATTATGATCGCAGTGTTGTACAGCCTTTAAATAGGCCTAAAGCGCCATATTGCACTTTTTAGCCTTTCGGAAATAAACCCGAGACCTCAACAGACTGTTCGACAATTTTAACTTAACCCGAGAGGTCTCATTTGTAGGCTAAGCTGCGGGGTCGTTATTGTATCTATATATGCCTCGAAAAATCAAACATGCAACACATGAACAATATAAAATAGGCTATGTTTTACCAAACATTCCCACAATGGTTTCAGTATAATTACAATTTATTTGACGTGTTTTGTGTGGAATCTTAAAATAGAATGAATAAACTGTAAGTTTAAATACAAATTTAGATCTCCCATCCGAATACATAAACACTAAACAATTCTAAAACCACCTACTGTTTCACATAACATACAATATAGCGGACTAAAAAGCGGAGGATAAAGTCCCACAGAAATGAAAATAAATGAAGAGAGCAGAATTATTTTCCTTCAGTCCGCGTAGGTGTACTTCCGCTCCGCGCTATACTACCAGTAGCCTACCTGTACTTTTTACTTGTATATAACACCAGGGGATGAATTTGTTTTCAATAAACTGCGGTGACGCATTGGACAGCGATTGGACATCTTGGTTTCAACTCCTCCCTTATAATAAAGAGTGTGTGTGTCTCTGTGTTGTAAAACACAGCAACACTGGGCGTCTGCGTCAGGAGAACACACTCTACTCTGCGCAATTACGCGGACACCTAACTGGCACAGCGATCAGAGAGCGAAAGGGCATTTTCCTGGCTGTTGAACGAGGTGCAAATGGACTTTTAATCACGCCACTGGGATCATTTCGAGGACTTGCTCTGAGCACTTCGATGCAGTTTACGGCTGTGCATGTTATGATTGTTACGCATGTGCTCTGAGCACATAGTCACTTTTTAAGTGGACTTTTTTCTATTTAGATAGCTTCCCTTCTTCTCTAAAATTGGCTCCCGTACAAACAGCCGCGTTGGATCCCTCGGCTTATTGCGAGACTCCGGTGTATAACCCGGATCTCTGCCCTAATATGATAGCCGCGCAGGCAAAGTTGGTGTATCACCTCAACAAATATTACAACGAGAAATGTCAGTCTCGAAAGGCAGCCATCTCCAAGACCATTCGGGAGGTGTGCAAGGTGGTTTCGGATGTCCTAAAGGAGGTGGAGGTGCAGGAGCCCCGTTTTATCAGCTCGCTTAGCGAGATGGATAATCGTTTCGAGGGACTGGAGGTCATTTCACCCACCGAGTTCGAGGTCGTACTCTATCTGAATCAGATGGGAGTATTCAACTTTGTAGACGACGGCTCTCTCCCAGGCTGCGCCGTCCTCAAGCTCAGCGATGGCCGCAAAAGAAGTATGTCTCTCTGGGTAGAATTCATCACAGCCTCCGGTTACCTCTCAGCGCGCAAGATCCGGTCGAGATTTCAGACACTGGTGGCGCAGGCAGTAGATAAATGCAGCTACAGAGATGTTGTCAAAATGATCGCTGACACAAGTGAGGTGAAATTGCGTATTAGAGACAGATATGTGGTGCAAATCACGCCGGCTTTCAAGTGCACTGGCATCTGGCCACGAAGCGCTGCGCACTGGCCTCTGCCTCACATCCCCTGGCCGGGACCGAACAGAGTGGCAGAAGTCAAAGCGGAGGGTTTCAATCTATTATCCAAAGAGTGCTACTCCCTGAACGGCAAGCAGAGCTCAGCAGAGAGCGATGCCTGGGTCTTGCAGTTTGCCGAGGCCGAGAACCGGCTCCTCCTGGGCGGATGCAGGAAGAAATGCTTGTCAGTCCTCAAAGCGTTACGAGACCGGCACCTCGAACTGCCTGGACAACCTCTGAACAACTACCACATGAAAACTTTGGTTTCCTACGAGTGTGAGAAACATCCCAGGGAGTCGGACTGGGATGAGAACTGCCTCGGCGACCGCCTGAACGGGATACTATTGCAGCTTATTTCGTGTTTGCAGTGCAGAAGGTGCCCGCATTATTTCCTGCCTAATTTAGACCTCTTCCAAGGAAAACCTCACTCTGCTCTAGAAAACGCAGCCAAACAGACTTGGCGACTGGCAAGAGAAATACTGACCAACCCCAAAAGCTTGGAGAAACTCTGAGGTAACAAAAAACAAAAACGAAAAAAAAAACCCGAAAGAAAATGTTGGTTCACTTCGTCTTAAAAAATGTGTTAAAGAGGCATAACAAACTTATAAATGGACAGAGAAAATAACGCCAACCAATTTGCAAAGTCTTGTGAAATGTGACTGTCCTCTGTTGTTGAATATGTTTTGGCCTAGCCTGTTTCAAGATGATTTTTACAACAGTTTAATTTACAGTTATCCCCCGTGCACTTTTCGGTGGTGTTAATAGGTTATTTAGAAGCAAGTTTAAATCATTGGCAACAATTAATCCAGAATGCCATCCCAACGGTGGTTTTCTTTTTCTCCGTGCCACACAGTCGACTAAATCCACAACTTCCGTAAATGCTTCAGAAGAAAGAAAGAAAGAAAAAAAGCACCGTAACAATCTTGGAAAAATAAAAACCCATATCTGTACATTTTATACTGTAAATACATTCATAGATTGTGATTCAAGTGGTCTGAAATTGTGAATGTTGTTCTGTGACACGTAAATAGGATCCACCTGTTTAAATCTCCCTCTGAATCTTTTCTTTTTTATCTGGTAGAAACGTTGTTAATTTATACTTGCATCAGTGGTAGTCTGATTCACCTGTTTCAATGGACATTTTTATATTTTCTTAAAGTTTACATTTTGATGGTAGGCGTATGACATTTGTTACATTGAAAACATTCCACCAGTTTACTTGAATTATTATTTAAATTACTCAAACTATGAGTTGTTGTTTTTCTTTACCATGCTTAGGCCTACGTGATTTAAAAAAAGAAGAAGAAAATGATAAACTATATATATAGTATATATATATATATATTACAGTTTAATTGGGTAAAAATGCACTTGAGATACACTGGATTATAAACATCTGTGATCTGATTTTTTTATTTTATTTCTGTCTTTGGTCTAATTTAAAGAGTTAATAAAACGAGCTGTTTTATACTTGTGTCCAATTATGATTTTATTAAATGTGCACCTGATTATACAAAAGTAGGCTTAATGCAACGCGATGATAGTGTAATGAAAACTTTTTTGAGGTATTCTACATTTGACACCTTAAAAAAAAACCTCAACGTTTTAAACAGACTGTTTTTTTTCTCTCTTAAAGTAAAACCCTCTGAACAACCTACTAATTAGTTTAAAATTAGATGGATGAACAATGTACTTGGCACAATTTGCTCAATCAACTGTCAAAACACTTTGATGGCTGGGCCTACAGGAAGAGCAGCTCCCAGTGGAAATTATGATTTTTCTAAAAATTTTAAATAACTCACACAGACTCTCCCAGACTCTCTCTCTCTCTCTCTCTCTCACACACACACACACACACACACACACACACACACACACACACACACACTCACACTCATGAATGTTCTTTGGAAACCCAACAGCCTGCTTTCTTTATGTAAGAACACTAGTTCATCTCAAATATAGCATATCATTAACGGGCTACTTGTTGGACAGTTGAGAAAAAAAAGAGAGCGAAAAAAACCTGTTAAACGTGTCAGAAAGAGTTCTAAACCGCGCTGCATAGTTGCTTGCAACTTACTTACCTTTGAGTCGGCCCTTTTGAAGGCAGGGTCATCCTCGTCCACCTCAAAGTAGATTTCAGAGGTGGTGATGGACAGAGTTCCCCGGGCGACCAGGACAGGGGCAACAAGCTGGGCCGAGCTGCTCAGGACCACTGGGCCTGCAGAATGTAACATGTTGTGTTGGTATCATCATGCAGAAAAGACGCTTTTGGTACTTTATGTTAAATAAAACGAGGCGGAAGTTAATTCTGTAACTGAAGAAGGCGAGAACTGCGGTTAGTGCAGGCAGCCGAGATTATTCACCTACCCACAGCTTAGTGCGAATTCAATGTTAGAAACATTGAGAGAGTTTTAGAGTAATTATTGCAGCTTAGTCAAAATGCACCGAAAAACAAACAAAAAAAAAAAAAACTTTAAACACTGGAACTTGGAACCTAATTTTGAAGCCTTACGATCAAACGCTTTTTTTCTTACTGTCCACGATAGGCGCAGATCATGGTGGGGATTATCTAGGTTGCGGAGGCGCAATCGGTCAAAATGGCATGGAAATATAGGCTGATGAAGAAAGGTTTCACGAGCCGTTCCGAAAAACAACCACCATTAAGACAGGGCTTCCCACAAGGTTAGAATATAACAAAACACATCTTCAATCCTGTCACCGTCATTTTTTCAAATGAAAATGTTTTAACTTTAAAGGTTCAAAATATTAATTTTCAAATTGTTACTCAAGACTGCGTTACACTGGACATGGCCAGTATTGAATTAATTGATTTTAAGGAAATAAGACAGAAATCACAAAAAGTATCGTCTTTCTGTTGGTAGCTTTCACTGATAATGCTTGTTTTCAAGTGCTGACAGCCATCCATTTGGTTGGACCCCGGTCAGCTGATCGTGATCGCACATTTATTAACGTATCCTCGCTTCTTCTCATGCTTTTCATCCTCCCTGTTCTCAGATCAGTATCGCTGTGGAGCACCGTTACAGTGATTTGTCTGCTCTCAAACGAAAGCACGAAAATCGGGATATTTATCGATCCTTTAAACTCCAAAGAGCCACTTTAATGTCTCATCAATCTTAATCTGCGTTCCTCAGCCAATTATGGCCGATAGTGTTACAGGAGTACAAGTGGATTTCGGTCTGAACTCCCTGAGCGCCCCTTCATCGCTCTTGCAGGCTGCACAGTTAAACCATCCTCCCTTGATTTTTTTCCCCCTCTCCTCCGCGTTGCTCGGGTCCATTAACGATGATCCTATCTGCTGATGCTATCAACCCAGATACTACACGTTGCTTGCAAGCTTGTTAAAAGTAACAAGCTAACCTCAGCCTGGTTTTCTGCATTTCCGATAACGTTCACTGTGTTGATAGCAGAGACAAATACATACTGAATTGCAGTAAAAGTATTCATAATCACAACAGCAATAATCAAACATATAATGTATCTGTTCTTAGTTTTTCACCGTTTTATTTTTTGGTATGCACTATAAAAGTAGATTGTCTCCATAAAAAGTCTAAACTATAAATTAATCCAATCCATCTACTGAAAATAATACTTCGAGGAGTATGACATCGTATTTTGTCCCTGTAAGACTACACCAAGCGAAAGACATACTGCCTGAAGCATTAAGCATCCATTGCACATGGGCAGGAAGAGGATTAGGCCGTAATCCCCTCAGGGATCCTTCCATAATTAGGCTATATGGCATTAAAATGTTTACATGAGAATAATGAAATTAAGGGCAAGTTACACAGGATGAGTGGGGCACACAGGATAAAGTGTTGAATACCCCACTGTTGGGTGTATCTTTTAATGAAAATGCAAATATTTCTCAAATGACAGACCGGTTTTATAAGGTGACGAAAGCCTAATTTCAGTGAGGAGGGAGTTTGGATGAACTGCTGAGAGGGTGCGTTTAACATCCACAATATATCTTCTAGACTGCGGTGCCTGATTTGTACTTTTATATATTACATTATGAGAAATGGGTCACTTGCATACCCGAGCAGTATCATATACTCATATTTAGGTATATATATATATATATATATATATATATATATATATATATATATATCTCTTTGAAGAAGGAAATTATTTGTAGACGTCCGAATAGAAAACATGAATCGGGTACCCCAAAACAGAATAACACCTCTCATCTTTCTTTCATATCCTCAGAGGGGCACATTCAGAAATGTTATGTTGGTTTTACCCTTTTATAAACATGTCACCACTCAAGGAAACAGTATTCTGAACAGGGACTTAAAATGGATACAAAAAGTCTAAATTAAAGCAAAACAAAATGGTTGTGGCTACAAAGCCACACGTAGGGTGTACTAACATGCTTCCGGTATGCTGGCTTGCATACAAACTACTCCTTAACATGAGAAATTCTCTGTAAGACTCAGACTCTTCTATTCTTCCCTCTCACATGCGTTTCTATTTTACTCAATTTTGATTACAATATGTGCATACAAAAAAAGTTAATTTAATGCCAGCACAAGCACAGATCATTTCCAGTGTTTGTTGGGGAGCAAAACTAATCATAGGTTCAGTAACCACAACTGCCTAAGCCCATGAGTGCAGGCGCCACCCCTTTGGCAGCAGCAGCAGCAGCAGCAGCAGGCACTGACCCAGCGGCTGGCTGGAGGAGCACTGTTTTTGACAAGGATCTCGTCTCAGATCTCTCATTGAGGTTGTTCGTGCCTGAGATTATATACACAGGACAAACACAGCCAGTGCATCCTGCTAAAAACACAACCTGATTGTTACAGTGTGAGCCAGCTCCCCTATTGGCAAAAACGTGAACTCAACTTTCATTTCACGTGAACAAATAAATCCCCACATTTAGTTTTCAGTGTCCACCTTCAAAGTTCGGCTCAGTTCACACATCATAAATATATTGCAAATATCAAGCTCAGCATTTCTGGTTTGTTCAAGGTCATTATTAGTTTCTCAGGAGAAAACCCTGTGTTTGTAAATGAGCCCCTGCCCGGCTCTTTACATTGGCCAGTGAAGGGTTCATCTGACAGACATGGAGCGTTTGGCTGCCTGCTGGCCCTGGGACAAAAAGGAGGGGTTAGTCTCCTCCTCCGAGATTCATCTGTGGGATCTTAAAGGGGATTTCACTGCTCAGCAGTGCCCTGGATCAGTCTGAGCTTCACATGCTAAGCCATGATAAGTGGGCACTATAAGGCAATAAAGAAGAGATTTTTTAAGCGTATGGCAATGCAGATTTTCAAACTGCCTTTTTCCATATGTTTTCTATCACAGTTTGCACAATCATGTGTTCAGTGAAAGTCCTCCTCTTAAAAACAAACACAAGTTTAAGTGTAATCCTGCTTGTAGAAATTAATGATCTGAAAATAAATACTTTTATATTAGATACCATTTAAACAAAAATGTATAACACTCCAGTCTGAGAAATAAAAATGCATGTGCAGTATCACAGATAATATGTAATTATGAAAAAAATAAAACAATATCTAGTGATGAAAACTGTTTGAAAAAAAAACACAAGCAGAAAAAAACGACACTAACAATTCTTCACTGCCCTATTTTCTTTGTCACGGGACAGCGCACGATGTTTTTGGAGATCAAAATAATAAGGGAATACGCTTCTCACATTCAGGCATAAAGCCATAAAAAGAGGTATTAAGGGAGGATTTCACTAATATGCGCTTCAGCATCAAGGATTATCAGCCAAACTAAAAACCAAACTCAAGCAAATAAATTGCTATTTAAATCCTGGCAGGAACTTGAAAATCAGATCAAAGTTGGTGCACAGTCAGAGTGTAATGACTGATGAATGAAGGACAACATGCACATTGGCAGCAAGTTTCACCATTAACTGTGTTGTGTATGACACACTTTTAGGGATGGGTTAAGAAATATACAGAATCATACAGATAAAATAAGTCAAAGTTTAGTGGTGATGTTGAATGGTGGTTGATGGAAATGTTGGTGTGCCGACATACCACCCAGGTTGTCCATCTCCTTCTCCTGCAGCAGGCTGACGTTATCTTCGTCTCCATCCAGTATCAGTTCCGTCTCAGGGTTCTGACTAGCCACAGTTGGGCTCCTGAAAACCGTCTTGGACTTGACTGTCTCGTCCTCCTTTAAGCCTATAAAAACAGATATGCACAGAGATATAACCAAATGCTGTACTTTGTCCTGTAAGCTAACACTAATAACTGTTTTTAAATACTAGTCTATGGTCTAATTCAAGTCAGACAAGTTTTTTTTTCTCTTTTTGTATTGCTTCATGGGGAGCACCATTTCAGGTGCACGGTAGAATTATTAAATACTTTCTTTCCTAAAAGGTATTTTTGATGTATTTGTTTACATTTCTAAAGAAAAAATAGATATACAAACATTATCATTGATTTGTATCTGAGGGAAAAAAATGCAGGCAATGAGTGCTTCCAGCAGCTTATGTTACTCTAATCATATATAAATAAGTGCAACATGTAGGCAACAGATACTTCTGTTCAGGAACTTTCTGGTTTGTCTTTGCAGTCAGAGTAGCATTGACCAGGCCCTTGGAATGCATCCACATTAACCGTCTTGTGGAGAGCAAATGACACAGGCAATTTTTGCTGAAATACAATCTCAAAACCAGCGGCTATAGCTCTTGAAAACTTATCTCCTATCTAACAATGATTTGCATACAGATTATCCAGATGTAATCCATTATTTGGATTGGGCCAATAACAGTGCCCCAGAGGCATAGTCATTAGGCCAGTACAATCAATCTGGGCTCTGGGATTTGTTGTTTTAAAACACATTTGGCAAAAAATAATATAACAAATGATTCTGGTGTGCACTATGAGCACAAACATGTAAATGATGGGTTCTCAAAGGTCAATCTATCATAGCCTGCAGTTATTGATTAAAAAAAAAGAAAAGAAAAACACACCGTTACAGCATCTCTATTCCTACCTATAGCATTGTAGATTTTTTAAAGTAGTTTACAGATGTTTAAACATAATCTCCCCAAACCTTTTTATTTAAATTATGCTATGTGTAACGCTTCTTGATCAGCAATGATCTATTATCCCTTTTTTTTTTTTTTTTTTTTAACTTCCCCCTGTGGGAAGAATAAAGGCCGGTCTTATCTTATCTTTACCTGTACAGTAAAATATAAAAAGTACAACCAAAAGTATGAAAATGTCAGCTGATGTCCATATTGACCAAGGAGTGGCTTGATCCAACAGTAAAGCAAGGCAATGTCCTAATAAACAAAAAAGTGTCTTGTATGTTTCAATGAAGTAAATAAGTAGAAATTAAAAAAAGGAAGACGCATCATGGGATGAAAAATAACAACCAGAAAATAAAAAAAAAACATTTTCAATAACCATCAAAAGTACCCAGGTTACATACAAAAAGTATGAGTAAATGACTTCTTGTACTATAAATTTAAATGAAATGTTTTTTTCTGGTCCTTAAAAGCATAACTGAGTAAAGGCAAAATATAAATCACAGAAGATAACAGCATGAAATGCAAAATGATATGCAGGATGATCCTGATATAAGAGCCACACTTAAGTACTTGCTGTAACATATGAAAGAATGTCAGGGTTCTGTACATATTTGTTCACTGAACACATTTTGAGTGGCTGAACATCAAAGGTGTTTCAGCTTTTATTTTCAGACAAGGTCAAAAATTAAACACAATCTGCATCTTGAAAGACCAACAGCGGAGTCGGAGGATACAGCTCAAGCTCATAGTAGATTAGAGATATTGTTTGCCGCTTTTGGAGACTTGACAAGAGTGAGATTGAACAGACAGCACAATTAGGAGGCTGCTTATGGCAAGACTTCATCATATGGCTGTAGTGAAACATGCTCATTGAAAAAGATGTCTTCATACACGCTGAAAAACAAAGAGGTCTCACAACACATTTGAATCAGCCCCATCTCCTGCTTGTGCCTGCCATGCAGCTGCTCAAAACGTTTATGTGCATTTGTCTTTCTGAAGTCCAATGTTGGAAATAACCGGAGGAGAAATTTGCGTGTGCAAAAGGAAGAACACATATCAAGCTATGGGAGGTGGCTGACACCGGTCTGACATGTTTCCTTTCAGCACTGTTCTTAATTCTCCTCTCCCTCCCCTGAGGAACATGTACCTTGTCTTGAAGAGGTCACATTTGACTGTTGTCAACACTGCTACTGAGAAAAAAGCCTGCTTCCTGCTCTGTCTCATATCTGGTGTGCTTTCATCAGACAAGGGGAAGAAGTTTGAGCGTTTCGGAAATGAATTCTGTGCAATGTTAAAAGCAAAGCCAGCCAGCGGTTACAAATCAAAACAAAAGAGTGAAACTTAAAACTTTAATTCTGTAAACCATCATTATACTGCGAGTAAATGAGCAAAAACTTAGCAGGCGGGCTGATGTTCTGATTGGCAACTCTGTGCAAGGTTGAGTAGACCAAATAAACCATGCTGATTTCAACATGCAAATGACCAACATGAACTGTTGTGTGCGTGTGCGCATACGTGTATGTGTGTGTGTTGGGGGCAGCAATGCAGGGTAGAGGACTGAACACAGCTTTACTCATGATGTAATTAAGTTCTCACAAAAGTTAATACAGTTATAAATACAATAAAAAATGAAGAACTATGACATGAAGGACAAAACGTGCTGACACGAAGAGTGATCTTCTCATGAGTGATGACCCTCGGACTTGGAGATACTGTTGTGCTAAAAGTGCTGCTGTGAAAAGAGTTGCCATTTGTCACCATTACAGGGCCTCGCTGTGCAGTGCACCATGGCGGGCTGAATAGAGGATTTTTTATGTGTTCATCCATGACCAGTGTACGGAAGGAGAAGCAAAATTGCTTTTTGAAGATCTGATGTTCATGGGAATGACCAAAACTTAAAAAGAACACAAGGTAAATGTGGCTGTGGGTGTGCATTGTTATCGGATTCCAATATTCTGACAAAGGGGTTTCATTCAGTCTGTGGAGTGAAATGATCTTTACCTATATTCAATCTTTTTAATACAAGTGTATACATCGGTTTTTATTATTCATAAATTATTCGTTGGATACCTGGATGATAATGAACTAATCATCAGTAAAGTGACATGTTGTTCAAGTGTTGTTACACAGGAAAAACAACACGTCTACAAAGCAAAAAAACCCCAAAAAACTGTTAAAGGGGGAGTTGCTAGTGTTATCATATCATCATGCCAACCAACTAGCAACTATCAAACCTTACAAAACCAGCAAAATAAGAAAAGTTACAATCATTGGCTTCTCTTGTGACAGTGGTTTTATTTCATGTTTGCTTTGAAGCTCCACAGAAACGGTGCCAAGAGAAGCCACCGATCACGAGTCTCCTGGGTCCTCTTGTTCAATCACTGAGCTGAAACTGCCTCAGAGTGCACTAATTACAATCCGTAAAATGCTTTGCAGGGCTTTCGTGACCTCATTGGAGGCTGATGAAGATCTGCTGGCTGTCACCAATGGAGGCCGCCTCTGAGCACTCATCACTGGAGTACAGCAGGGATTCATGGTCCCAAGTGCATCTATGAACTGTGTCCTGTGCTAACACTGTAAAACATTGATATCAGGATAACGTTACCTTTTTTAGGGTTAAGGTTTCATCTTGGAGTTGTTGAGACTGTAGAGAGGCTTATATAACATCCCTGGCTTGATCAAGTTACAACTGTAATATTGTTTTGTTCTGGCCATTTTACAGACCTCATAAATAACATAAGAAATGTTAAAAGACAACAATGTTGAGATTACAAAAAAAGCTTGATGATCCCTTATGATATGACCCCTTTCCTTGTTGATGTTTGGTTATTCTGTAGAAAACAGAACTTGGTGGTGTAACATACCACGTGTGAATGCTAGATAAAATGTGAAAAAAGAACTGCAATGATTTGCCAACTATTTTAAACCCTATATTTAACTGACTGCAGTACAAAAGTTAACAAGTGTTTGGAAAAATAGGCTCTCATTTTTAATTTGATAACACCAACAATTTTAAAGAAGAGTTAAGACACGCAACAAAAGAGTGTAAAGAAAAAAGTCATGCAATGCTAAAGAATAAATGATGTAATACAACTAATCAGGCTTATTGGCAACTGCCCAGTGATAATGAATGTATACAAGCATCACAAAGACGCTGAATGTGTCTCATAGAAAGATTGGGAAGAGTTCATGATTCAGCAATTTATGAAAACGCTCTCCTAAAACAGAATTGCAAAAGAAAAATAATATATCGTGCCATCAATAATTCAGGGAAGCCAGAGACTTCGGTCTATGCAAGGCTTAGAACCAATATGAAAGGATGTGATCTTTAGACCCTCAGAAGGCATTGCATTAAAAACAGGCACGACTGCGGTGAAAATCACAGCATGGGCTCAGAAACACTTCTGGAAACAACTAACAGTGAACACAGTTTACTGCTCCATCCAAAGATGCAATGTGAGGGGAAACCACACAAATGTTCCAAAAGGATCCAGAAACGAATAAGACCCAGAAACCGGCTTCTCTGGGCTAAAGATAATTTAGGTGTAGTGGAAGACTGACTTGTAGTCTAACCAATCAATATACTTCTTTTTGCAAATAACAGCAAACAATCTCAAAAAGAAAAATTATTTAGCTTATTGTCAACACACGGTTCAAATTCAAATCAATTAAATTAGATCAAATTAAATAATAATTCATTATATTGCTAAAATATAAGTTATTCATAAATAAATGCTATTGGTATAGATACATATAATTATATTAGTAGAAAGTTTAAGTGTAGCAGAGAGGAAGGTGTAGTAGAAATCTTCAGAGGTCACCATCAGTGGATTGGGGTAATGTTCTTGCAACAGCTTAGCTAATGAGTACACATGCAGCATTGGCAGGTAACGCAGGTGAACTCTGTCAGTATACGACACGGACAGGAACTCACAACCAATCGTTCAACAACTGGGCTACCGAGATGCTCCTTCTAAGTGACATCTCCAGGATCACACTATCCGTTTTTAACAAGTACGGCAGACACTCTGTCTGCAGTTTTTGTCTGTCCATAAAGTCTTAAAGCTGAATAGAGAGGTGTTAGAGCTGTTCATACAGCCATGTTTCTGTGAAAATGTTTTGCCTTATTGATCTCACACTTCCAGTGATGATCAAGAGAATGAATTGTTTAAACTTCCTCTTCTTTTTGCTCAGTTTTGTCAATGCTCTTTATCCTTGACGTCTCGTCTTCAACTCATTTTGATTCGAGATCTTATTACAGTTATTACTTGGGCTATGGAAAGCTCAGTAAGCTGCTCCAGAGAAGTAAACAACTTTCCTTTTGCCATGGTTATGCATCACAGCAGATGCAAAATATGGTCAGACTTACCAGCATGAGTGCGCACAGCATCCAAAACAGCACAGAAATATGTGTTTTCACAGAAAAAAGCTCAAGAAAATCTCAAGAAGATAGAAAGAAAGACACAGTATGTCCAGAGCAGAGTAGGCTGCCTGCCTCTAGGGTGTTGCCATTCAAGAAATGGCAAATAGATGTACACGAAGGGTTTGGATAACTTGCATATCTCTGAAGTGATATACAGATTATAGAGTGACATTTGCTACCATCTCAGGCATCATCTTTTTCCAATTCTGAGGTTTTTTTGTATCAGAACATAAAAAAAAAAAAAATAGTCATCTGGTCCATACCAGGTCTTCAAAGCATTGCGCAAAATGTGTTGTTGATCCAAAGTTGTACTTACCAAATTTTATTTATCTAACAAAAACCAAAACAAACCACAGTGGCAATATGTGAAAAACTATACACAATTCAGTAGGTTTTAGAAAAAACTTTAGCAGCATTAGCTTGAAGTAACAATTTTCTGTGTGACATTATCGTTGAATTGATTTAAGTAATGATTTTATCCAAAGCAATTTATAAGAGGAACAGCATCTCACTCAAGGATAATTCAACATGTAGACTGAGAAGTTGGGGATCTGTCTCTTCTCTACAACATTTCTTGAATTAATTGAGATTGGCTGGTACTCATTTATGCTCAGCTCTCTTAAGATCTAACCACAGTATTTTAATAAGATGGAGATGGAGTTTAACTGGACTATTGCAACAGTCTTATTCTTTTATTTTCCAGTCATTCTGTTATAGATTTGCTGCTGTGGAATCCTTGCCCTGTTGCATAACCCATTTTCAGCCAAGCTTTAGCTGTTGTACAGATGGCCTCACATTTGACTCCAGAATACTTTGGTATACAGAGTTCATGGCCAACTTAATGACTGTAAGGTGTCCTTGTGGCAGCAAAACAAGCTCAATCCATGCCCCCTCTTCCACCAAAATCATTAAGTTAATATGAAGTGTTTTTGCCAATATTCTGCATTTGGTTTTTCAAGCATCTCCACTTCAGTCTTGTCTGTTCAAAGGGCATTGTTCCAGAAGTCTTGTAGTTTGTTCAAATGCTACTTTGCAAACTTAAGTCTGTAATGTTCTTTATAGATATTAAGAGGCCAACAAACTGCCAAAACTTCGGCTTTTAGAGGTGCTCACACCTGTAGACGATCAATAAAACAAGTGCATCTAAATAGCAGCGCCTGGATGCTACAGTGTTTTGTCCACTCATAGCACTATTCACATGAAGTGAGCTCTATACAGTGTTTTAAAAATATCTTCCATTTTTCTGACTCTGCTGCAGAGTGTGTACACCAAACACTCCCTCTCCACAGGCTCCACATTCCACATGGAGAGAAAGAGTCCTGTTCAGGATTAAATTACCATTGGAGCAATGCAATACTGCCATTTGTCTCTTCACTTTTATTTACTCTAAAAGATGAAATGAGGGGGAAAATGACACCTTAATACTTCCTGTGATGCAAGCCATCCGTACGTGTATTGAGTCTATAAAAGTTAACATTATAACTTTGATGTAGGGTAGTTTACACAGTACAGACGCTTCCTTTGGGGTGATTTTCATCCACTATCCTGGAATGTGCAGTGCATGTCTACTGTGTTGCCAGAGGTCTCAAATAATCACATCTTTAGCTCCATCAACACAGCAAAGAGTAGTGTCTGATAATCCCTAAATCTGGACCTGAACATTAGGAGTTCCACTTCACCATGTCAGCATATCATGTATTTACTTAAGGCTGCTTTCAAATATCTGGATATGCATGTTCACCAATTCCATGATGTCATCTGTCACAGTCTAATGTCTTTTATTATAAAGCCGAGGAAGGTTAATATCGCATCACGAAGCTGCGTCTGCTGAAGTAAAAAGCTGTAAAGATCTGTGTCTGGTGCAATCAGCTCTGAGTGAAGCTGTTCACCTGAAATGAGACAGCAAGGACACCCGGAGGTAAAACACCCCGTTAAACATTTGGATCAATATTAACGTGACTTCCATTTCATGCTTGCCCAGTTCCAATCACCTAACAATATAGTCCGATACTGGGTGGAGGCTGGCTTTAACACGGCAGGTTATTACAGGCAAAGGGCAGAGACAGAATGTGCTGGCTAAGCTGTCAGTGTTGCTAATAGACAATGAAGCAGAGTTTAACCTCCCATCAATGTACACACACAGACACACACATTGTACAATTGTGACTTTAAAGGTTAAGCTAATGCAATACTTTTGCCAATAGATAAAAAAAAAAAAGTTTACTTCTTACATTTCACAGAAGAACATTATTTTCTAAGAGGACATTCTTCGTTCCGTTTCAACTTGGTTATAATTTTACTGAAACATTTGGTCCAAAAACAGTCCAATTGTAACTTGTGGTTTGAAAGAATATTGCTTTTGGCATTTATAGTCTAAAAATATCAATATAGCTTTAAAGAAACAGCATGAGTGATTAAAAAAAACTGGTCAAGTGATTCTTCATACAACAGATGAATTAATTCAGCTTCTAAAATGACAAAAAAAAGGTTCTTCTAAAATGACACTCAGAGCTCAACTACAGCCTAGAACCCACTGAACAGTTCTTAAGCATCCCTGTTAAATCTAAGGTAAAACATCTAAAGTCTGTATGTTATGACTGGATAACCAACCTCTAAAATTTTGCACCAGGGTTATCTGCTAAAGACAAGTCCTGCCTTCAATACCACAATTAAAAGTGAAGAAAAAAAAAAAACTCACACAAAGTGTCATAATACATATAACAAAAAAAGTGCCAACTGTCACTGCCAACAACATCTACTGAAACTCAAACAAAGAACAAAAAGACGCTTCTCATTTGAACACCTAACGAAACCAGGCCCCCGCTGCAGAACCACATCAAAGCCTGCAGGAAAAAGCCTGAAAACGCAGCTCACCTCTCACTGAGAGCCATCCGACTGCAGGCAATCCCTTTCACTTGACAAGCTTATACATTATTCTGCTCATTAAAACTACCGCATGCCAGCAGGACCTCAACAAGTCTTCAGTCAACTAAACTGGGGCTATAATGCCACACAACAAAAACAAAAGTGATAGCTCTCCTCAACTGTTGGTTCATCCAATGTTTTTCAGCTATCACTCAAGTTATTAAAGGTGCTAACACTCTCCTATGCCAATTTGAACAACTGTACAGTGTACAAGAATCTAATCTGTTAAAAAAAACAAAAAAACAATGTCAGAAATATTTTTGGTTGGATGTAAATACATTGTTTTTTTTTTGTATTAGGTTTAAAATGGTATGGAAGTGTGGCTGTAACAGGTAGTTGAAGAGGAAAGAAAAATATAAAGATGTGCACTTACAAGCATTTCTCAATCATAGATGAGCACATACACATCATGGTATTACAATGATTTATTCACTGCAACCAGAAACTGGAAAAGTTCTCTCCTTTAACTCTATTAGAGATTCAGAAATCATGTTTGTTTTTTTGTGTACATGCAGAGACAATAATTTGAATGGTCTAAAGGTGTCAGTTTCCTTTTAAATATGTTACAAGACACTTACAGTCTCTAGGGTTGGGTAGATTAGACAGGCATAGCATTTCAACAACAACATATCGCAGTTTCTTTGCTTTTCTGCCACAACAGATAATATTTTCAGCCGAGTCAGTAAGAAGTATGACCATTTTTACATTGTTAAGTATTGTTTAGCTTTATATATATAAAAAAAATTCAAACAGGCACAAAATAGTGAGACCTATTGTACAAAATGTCAGTAACAAAGCTGAAGCCAGACAGCATTATAAGTGAGGTCCCATTATGAGATAAGAACTGTTTGGATCAACAGTGAGGTGAGTGCTTCAAGAGCGGAAAGAGAATTTTCTATTGATGTTTTGATCCGTTTACAGGTTTAGTGATGTTTTTTTTAATGGCAGGCAGTGTTGATGCAATACAATGCAATTTCTTTGCCAAAGATACTCATGTTTTCAAAAGTCGTCTTTTTTTTTTAAGTAGGTCAGAACTGCTGAAATACCATTCGTTGGAGTCCTTTCAACTGTGGAAAATGACATATCACTTGATGCAAGCAAAATTACTCTGTTCAAAAGAACCTGATAGAATTACCACAAAATCTAAAGCAAAAGCTGCAATTATTGCATGTGTCTTATGTGTGGACTGCTTACTGCTGAGAAAACCGCTGTCCTATGTTTATCTGTGGAGCTCCCACGATGTGCATGTCGAAGCAACCGGCTGAAAGTAGCCAGAGGAAATGCTGAACCCAGCAAACAGTGTGCTCCAGAAGCCCAACAAAAGGAGGTCAGAGTATTCTGTCGGGATCACGCATGTGTTCAGGATTTTACAAAATGGTTATCGCTACCACAATGAATGGTGCTTACTCTATTAATTTCACAATCAATACATTCAAATGAGCATCATTGAACATTTGCTCTGCTAATATTTTGCAGGTAGGAGAAAAGGATTGATGGATTTTATTTGGCTGAGCAGTTTTTTTTTGTTTTTTTTGCCCCCAATTTTAGGTTGTAGGATAGAAGTCAAAACTAACACCAGGTGGTGTGCAACACTATATGACTGGTCGGGTCAACAAGAAAAGTTTCAGTCAAAGGGTAGAAAACAGTAAAAAGGCAGAGCCAATTTGTTCTTCAATATATGTCTTGATGGAAATAAATTGTGCAATAAAATGGATGTGTCATGTTCTATTCACGGGACTCGCAATTAATGTCACCTATAAAACTTCTAAGCAGCATGCAAAAGGACGTGGAGAAACAAGGACCATGCAAATCCGTTTTCAAAAACAGTGAAACTATACATTTACCATGTAACATTGATGTCTGAATTCTGATGGATTTAGAAATATTCACCAATTCCACAAAAGTTATGACACACTCACCATACTCCTGCAGGGACTTGCATGCGACATCTAAGTGGGTGGAGCCAAATGGGTTTCTGACAAATCTCCTCCTCCGCCTCAGGTCATCTTCCCAGTAATCGAGACGCCAGAAGTCGTGCAGCTGACTATGATAGAGACAAGAGGAGAGGCAGGTTAGACAGAGAACACGCCCCTCAGTGATGGTCTGATTACAGCAGCCACTTTCTTATCACGGAAAAGCACCTTGAAGACAAAAAATTAGGCCAAAAATAGCAGACTTTATTAGGCTGAGTACTGGCATGCTCTGCAAATGCCTCAGTAATGTTTGCTGTGCTAAAGTGTATAGTATCAGAACAGCAGGGAACAGCAGCAACTGCAGAACACATAAATCACAGGCACCCCCATTTACAAATACAGCTTCAAATTACAAGTATAAATGGGGCAGCTTGCCTCTTTTTTTTACAATGTTTTTTAACAAGTCTTGTAAATCAAAGGTAGGAACCCTCAACGCAGACAGCGTGGAGTTTAATGATCAGGGTCTTGGGGCGGTTGAGGCATGAGCCTATAAAACAAGCCCCCCTTGAAGCATATGTGGAGCCATGATTAAAATAATGTGCTGAAATATTCATTGAAATGATTCCCAGAGCCCTGGAGCAACCCAATTGAAAATTGCATTTTTATTCATTATTAATAACAGCGAATTAGGACCGTGAAAAAAAAGAAAAGAAAGAAAAAGAAGAAAACAGTTCCAGCATGTGGTAACCATCTTTGTAAATGATTATTCCAACATAAGTGAGGACCTGGGATAATTTCATTGCTTGCAGCTAATGCAAACCATTAAGCATCAGGACAAGTATTTGGTTTCTAAGTGCTGCCTTTCCAACTGTGCACTAGCTGGAGCTGTTTCAAACTCTTTATGTTTCCTTTATAGGGAAAAATAGCAAAAATGTAAAGCTTTAACACTGAAAATGGTGATGAATAAATTAACTGGTGTAGCTGCAGAATGGCCTCATTCAGCTTAAACTTCATCAATTACACTTTGTGGATAGTTAAGAATGTTCCATAGCCCCACTATTTAAACTCATATTGACATATTTTCTTGCTTTTTGTTACACAAACATGAAATACTTCTTGTGATATTACCTATCATTGCTTATGATACAGTACACTGCCTTTACCTTCAAAACATAAATAAACTGAAATATAAAAAAAGCCACACAAAGCTCAAAACAAAACATTGGATAGAGTATTGTGTGCTTGAGGATATTTTTCACTTTGTTCTCGTTTCAGTAAGACTGCTTGGCAGGGAACCATCTTTCATTGTAGTTTCTGCCCCCTTCCCTGCCACAGTATCGAAGCAGTCCGAACAGATTAAAGTGTTACACAGGATCACATCACAAAATACAGCCTCCTTGCTCTATGAATATAATATCTACCAATGTCAGAAATCAAGAGGCTCAGGAGACTTAGCTGGTCTCTGACAGCAACAAGAGCTCAGTTTCAGTTAAATATCAATCAAACGTGAGTATGTGTGTGCTCAAGTGCACATGTTGTATCCGCAAAGTATCATGAGCTGGTGTATGCAAAGCAAGACTAAACGCCTTGAGCTTGTCCCCTGCCAATCTCCCTCAAAGCTTAACTGAAAAGAAGAGCTGTCAGTGGGTGGAAAGGAGACACCCACGTAAATGATATTGTAAATGCAAGATTACACAGAGTGAAAAATGTAAATCGACTGGAGGCAACTGGGCGATTATTGTTGAAGATTATGTCCCTTCATTCTTAGTACAAGTATGGAGCAGATGCCAGTCGAGGATAAATCCTCACTTTGAAGATTTCCTTTTTGCAGCATTATCTGCTGTATTTCATATGGTCTTCTAAGGGCTGCTCATTTGAGTTTTATTTCAGATCTTTATTTGTCTTTAACAGCAATCACAACAAACTGAACCCTCAAGGTACAGTGACTGATTAATGGACTGAACAGCAATATTGTGATCTGCTGTGCAGATGGTTCCAGTCTGAAAGTGGTTTTCAGCTGTTTGAGTAAGACCTGGGATATTCTAGACTATGTGGTCAGTGCTTGGCCGGATTTGGACTCTGCAAAGTGTTGTGCTGAATGAACCCTCTCTTTGAGGGTGGTCCAGAGCCTGCTCAGGAAGACTGATGGAGATCTAAAGTTGGGTGATCCTGAGCATCCAGCTGCAGATTATAAAAACTGATCAAGAAAATGGAAGATGGCACCAGTCCACCTAAGAGCACATCCACGTCTTGGAAACATTGGACAACATTAGGCTTAAGCAAAATATTAGATAGTTTGTCTAAAAATCGTTTTTATTCACTGGAACCTGAAAGCATTTGGTTTAACCTGAAACATTAAAGCTTACACTTATGGCTTTTAAAGCTTACAAACACACGTTTCTTTATTCTTTCAGGCCGTCAGCTGGTCAATCATTAATATAGGTGATAAAAAGACAAATCTCGCTTCAGAATTTCCTAATAGAAAGATAGTTGCTTGTATTGTCTATGTAACAAATTGTCTATCCAAAAGGATTCATTAAGCAGAGGTGGTTTGAAACCTCCTTATTTCACACATCGAATGTGTCTGGCTTCATGACAACCATAAAGAATTGCTGTGAGCCGGCCCTCTAGAAACTGGCAAAATTTATTAGTCCCATCACCCATCAATCACCCAAATGGATTTCAAACCGCATTTTAAAAGCTAATTTTCCAACACTGATAACCTACAGGAAACAGGAGCACCATTATTTATGGAGGCTTTCAGACTTGCTAAGTGCAGTAGGATAAATGTGTAAGGGAGCTATCGTCTATTCTCTTCTCTTTCAAATGGATATTTAAAGCACGTCTTTCCTCAAGGTGCCAGTGCACAGTATAAGACAACCCCCATGCACAGAGAATGCATTTTGTTTGCAAAGAGAGACAGAAAGCTGAAAGCATAATTCAGAAATAAAATGGAGGAGGGGGAAAAAAAGGATTGACAACAGTTTTACAGGAAACCATAACATCATTCAAGAGAAAAGAAAAAAATTTGACAGCTGACAAGGGCTCATATTGGATCACAGGGTGATATACTTGTAATGTTGCTTTGACATAAGGGCAGTAGAGGCCCCATTTCCTTTTCAAGCATTTCCTCACACATTTTCTGATTATTTTGGAGCCTCCCAATGTCTGAGTTAAAGAAATGCACAGAACTTCCCAATAACAGTGTCTGCAAACAAAATCTTTGGAGAAAATGTAGCTTCAGCGATCTATTGCAAAAAAGACAATGTCTTTGGAGTCACTTTAACCAGAATGGCTACCAAAACATGTACAGGGCTGGACTGCAGACAGATAAGTTTCTCATGGTTAAAGAATTCCTCTTTATTCTACTTATGCTCAGAGGGGATTTGTGTGAGATGTCAGGAGGAAGGACAGGGACATGCTGATTCAATAAAACACCATTATACTCCTTTTAAAAGCTTCCACTGGTGACATGAGTAGGGTGTAATTATAATAAATACCAGTAATCAGCGACAAATCTATTGAAAGAAGCAGTGACTGGTTTTTGTCACACACACACAGACTGAGCACACATCAGTTTTAAGTGACATTTGGAGGACAAGTGGTCTTTTCTTTCATTTTCAGCTGTCCTAACAGAATGACCATGAGTACATGAGGATTTCTTTGAAGATACAAGTGTTCCTGCACCTAAAAAGCATATAACGTAAGGACTGCAAAAGGTGAAATAAACAAAAGAGAAAAGACTGCGGCTCAACTTACTTGACGTGTGTTGGCACAATAAAATGTACTGAAAGAAGTCTGTCACAATATTTAGTTCAGGAAAACTAACAACGTCTCATTTGGCTAAGACACAACAATTCATTGAACCAGTTCTTTGGCCCTGGTAAAATGAAAACCAGATATGTAGTTTTGTAGTAATAGGAATATCATACATCATGAAAACCATCAGGCAGTCAGCAAAGACAAAAATACAAAGCAATCTGAAAGTCAAACAGCACATTCTTTTGTGAATTTTTATGCCACATTCTTTGACATACTGCTGTGATGAAAAAAATACCACTAAAAGAAAAAAAACATTGCACAGCAAAAGTGGCAACTGGCAACCATATGGTGATGTACCCATATCTTTCAAAGTAATCTATAAAGCGGAGAGAAAAAATACACAGCAATATCCTCAATAAAAATGCTTGAAGTTGGACCCTGTGTCTGTTAGATTCCAAATGTTAACAGCATCATGATTACATTATCACAAAGGGCTGCAAATGATACACAAGACTTTCATCTCTTTAATTTTGCCATTTCTTATCATCACGGCTCTCCACACTGCTGCAGACGGAGGGTTGCCAAGCTAAGATCCAAATGTTTCTGCTTATTGGATATGAGTTTTCTTTTGTAGATTAAGAGATACAGAGAAGACACACTGAAGAATGGGTATTGGACAAAGACAAAAGGGAAACAACACAGCGGCAACAAGATTAACTCCAGGTCATCTAGTGTAATGAAGACAGACGTATGCAGTCAGACGAGGGATGAGGAGCCACACTGTACTAGTGAACCCACCCCCCCTCCCGGATCGCCAGCTTTGCAGAACCAATCTTTCACGGGAAATGTGGCACAGTCAAGCAATGCCCAGCTCAATTTCAACACCCAATGAAATTGATGATTATGTGAATGGGCCTCTTTCCAAAGATAATTAGCACAGTGTACAAGGTTAAGATCGTCCCAAGGGGATTGAGGCAGGCGTAGGTCAAGTAGAAGTGTAGAGAATTTATCAGTAAGCAAGAACAAAGGAGCATCATGTTTTAAATAAGATCTAATTAGCAAAGAATAATAATAATAATAAAAAACACTCTCACTTGCAGGGAGCTTTTAATAGATATGTATTTTATTGAGCCCACTCCAAATAGTGGAGTGAAAAATAAAAAAAGGGTGTGTAAAAGATGTGCTCAGACAAAAACAGAAGAGCACATGCAATCTCTGGATACAAAAGAAAGGCACGCAGATATGTATTTATCTGTATAAATTATTTTTAAATGACCTAATTCTACTATGGGAGAACATGACACATATTTTGCATGTCTAATGTCAAAAACATTAGTGTTTTCACTGATAATCATCTCTATTATCAGGCAGCTTTTTGTTTGTCTTGTCAGACTTAACCAGAAACCTTGACTTTTGTTTTCTGTCCCAGAAGGGACATCAGACCTAAAACCCTCTGAGGCTGTGAAGCTCTCTAAAGGTGCCAACCCCCGTTGTAGCAGTGGACTTGTATTAGAACTGATAACCCTTTCAGGCAAAACCAAATACTCTGGGCACATAGTGAGTAAAAAGGTTCATTCCATCACAAAGTTATTATCCAGGGGGAGATTGTTACCATTCATCACATGCAAGAAATGAAACTCACTGTTAGTCAAGGGAAACGGCTGTTTCACTGCCTTGCCGCAGATCAATATAAGCCGCCATTTTCCTTTCTCTCCTTTGCTACAAAAAGTAATTATACAGAAGAAATGTTGACAATCAATAGACCAGTCAGGTAAGGTTAAGGTCCGTGGTGGAGCCCAGCCCAGGCTCCTCTGTCAGCTGTCAGTGATGCAACTAAACTTGCTTTGGAACAAAGGTTTGTATGCTTCAATGCCTTTTAGATTTGTCTCAGGTTGGTGTGTTAACATAGTTCCTGGAAATGCTAGTAAATTAACTGCAGGAAATTCAACAAAAGAAACTCACTTAGGTTCAAAGTGTTATTATATAAACAAAAGTGCAAATCATATGTCGATGGGATGAAGTAATATTAAAGGAACATTTAAAATACATGAAAAAAAGTAAAGAAAAAACACTCAAATTGTATCATTAAGTGTATGTAAACGCAACACCACTAATAATGCATTTCAAATTGTATGAGAGTCATTTTTTTGCTGCAGTTCAATTTACTCATCTGTAGAGTGACAGAATTTATAGTTGTGTCCCTCTACGGAGGTCCTTTGCTGAAAAATTGGTAGATGTTAGCCTTCAAAGTATTCATCAGTCTCACCTTGACATCTACTTTCACTTTAGACGAGCCTGAACTTTATAATCCACTGGCAGGGTTCAAAGGTCAACAGCAGAGGGGACTAGAGGGCAGGGAAAATCACTCTCTTGCTGGAAAAAACTCTGACATCCAATTTTCAACTTGATTTATCAGTGTAAAGCTAAAATTGATAGTGTGTCATTACTGAGCTGAGAGCTGTCTTGGAGAGATGTATCAAAGTCTCCTCATTTTGATTTAGCGCAGTGGATCAATACAACCCTATACTGTTTCAATTTGAGGAGCATTGATTTTCCTATGCTGACTCTATACAAGGGGACATTCATCATCAGGCAAGCATATAGTCTGATCAAACAGGCCACCATAGGGTCTGATCTGCTTATTCTTCAGTCCAAGCACATGACTGCAGAGCAGCTGTGTTCAAGCCCTGCACAGATTATTTCCTTGTAGCTGGTTGTTGTTATATGTGCTGCAACAGGATTTTACTAAAGCTGTTTGCTAGAATAACAACAGCTCAAAATAAAGAGGCTCTCACACAGTGGATCCAACCTGCAAACGTCTGGACCTCAGATGAACAGGTGAACCGAATTTTTAACCATCTAATGAGAGCAACTGCAAACACACACTAGGTAAAGGAAATAATATAAAAGAATGACTTTTTCTATATTAAATTCTACACTAATGATAAACATCCTTTGGGATGTCTCCAGGCAAAACTTAGGAGTTAAAAGGTAAAATAATTTCTGTGCATGAGGGTGAAAACAAACATGACCAAGTAAATGCTTTCTCTCACACACACACACACACACACACACACACACACACACACACACACACACACACACACACACACACACACACGCACGCACAGAGACATAACAGACAGCCACCTTAAAAAGCCTGGGGGCTTTATATTTTACAAGAGCAGCATAAATGAGAAAGTTAATGTTGCAGTGAATAAGACTAAGCTGCTGAACTGCAACACTGCCTTGAGCTTGTGAGCATATTGCATCATTTTTCTTCACCAGCAGGTTACCATTAAATTTGAATTTGTTGGAAGTTTTGTGGTATCATTTACAATGCACCCACGCTCAATAACCTTTTGTTTCAATGCAAATGCTATGCCTCCGAGAGGGGCTCCATAAATATTTGAACAAGAGCCCTGAATTCAATCCAATACATTTTTATGGGTTGTTAAGGTTCAGTCATTTTTAGGAAAATCTGCTCTTGGATACAGCAACCCGCTCACTCACGGTCAAACCATTAGCATAATACTCAACAGAATTTTTGTGCAGTACAGATACTGTTTTACAGTCTTTCTGAAATTATTTACAAGACAGTAATTGGCTCTAAAAAAATTGTCAATAGAATATGATGAATACAAAATGAAGCCAAACAGAGATGCTAATGATATCTGCTGGTAGAGGTGGAAACAGGTAAAATGAGGCAATAAGCAGTAATACCAGAGCTTCTTCACATTTAATGACAAATCCAAAGCTACTGTTTCGAAAAACAACATTCTCTCAAGTATCTGGTCCTTTAACAAATGATAAGTAGTAAATAACAAGTATAGAGACTCTCTGGGTGAACACCACAATCAAAACAAATCCCACTCCAGCTTTATCTGCTCGCAGCAACAGAGACTTCCATTTAATTTCTTATAACAATTGCAAAGGTAAAATTACATCTTAAAAATTGGCAAATTGTTAGTAAATGATACAAACAGTATAGTCTAATAACAACTGTTAGTACTAATACAACAAGGTGGTTCAACCAAACTGCTGTATCAAAGGAACCATGTGGAAACAAGTGAGAGGTGGGCGGCAGAGCAGGAGAACCGCTGGCTATTTTAACAGGGCCCATGGGGAAAGTTGCAACTACCACCAGGTGCTGCATTGTGTTACTGAGCGGGTCAATGAATGCCTGGACAATGCTGCAGAAACACCCCAACCCCCATCTTCCACCCGAGTATGTTGGATGACTGGCCAATCAACTGTCCTCTGGGGATTAAGCCACTCTGCACTGTAATTGCGTTTGCTGACCCCGATTGCTGACCCTCCTGGATCCTGGGAAAATGACTTTAACTGGTGGTCCTATCCCTTGACTTAAGATTATTGTGCACAGGTAACTTTTGTCCTGATGGTTGGACCCAACCTTGCACAGTTATTGTTAATGTTTAAGACTCAACATGGCTTACTTACGTTGGTCTGAAATTGAACTAGGGCATGAGCAAGGGCTTCTTACCTCTGGCCTGGTGTGCCCCAGGCACCGTGCTTGTTGGTCAGGATGTTGACAATTTTCTGCTTTAACTGGTTGGCTGTCACATGGTCTCTGTGTTTAGCAGCGCTGATCAGGTGGTCACACATCTTCTCTTCTTCTTTTCTATCAGTTGCATATTGGGCACAATGGGACTAATTGGTAAGAAAGAAAAAAAAAAAAGTAAACATCACATATTTATGGTTTTCGGAATAGTATCCACTGACAGAAGGGATGTCTGACATTGCACTTATAAGACTTTAGACTGTTTTACTTGAATAAAGTCAGAATAATATATTCCCCCTAATGGAGCATTAGTCACTCTGAGGAATGTTATGGCTTCATTCAACACACTTGAGTGCATAAAGATATTAGTGGACAGCTGAGAGATGTATTTCTTCTCCCTTAGAGGAGAGCAGTAAATCATGGCAAGCGCATGAAGGCAGTCCATTCCCGAACTGCAGACAGATGAGGATCCCTGCTAGGTGGCTGTGGATGGTGCTATTAGAGTTGAAGGAAAATACTCTAATAGATCCACAAAGAAGATAGTCCATAGAGGTTTACAAAGCTACATTCCATTATACAAAAAAAACGGTCTCCTGGTATAGGAGTGGTGCAAAATGTCAAAATGCAGCTGTTTTCTATAAGTAACTATATAATAAGAACACAGTTTTCTTCTTAGAGTTGCAAAGAAATCAATTAAAAAATATATATAGAAATTGTCATACTAGTGTTACATCTATTTCCACATGTCGGTGCAACTGTTCCAGGTGGCTGAAAGTAAACCAGAGGAGCGCATGTGACCATCTTTGCAGCTAAAACAGGACTGTCTTACGAGTGCACCCTGAGGGGACTCCTGCTAATATTCACAATCTAATTTGCTAACAGAAGCTGGAAGTTAATTGAATTTCCTCTTTTGAATTTGAATTCTGTCAGATATTATACTTCAACATATTCCTCATAAAACAGATAACTCAATCCCTGCTTGTCAGCTCATATTACCATGTGAAACTGTGACAAATATCAAGCATTATTTATCACTTTAAAGCGTATGACGCTTCTCCCTGACACCAACTTAATTGTAAAAATGTCTTATCTGCGTCTTGAATCTTCAATCTTGGAGAAGGGGTAATAAAGTAACGTCAGACCTCGATGAAAAGTGTAAGCTGTCTGGAGTTGGCAGACAGAGCGTATGGGGCCAGGTACACTTCCCCCCTTCTCTTGACATTGCATATAGCCGTCTCTTCCAGTTTATCTAGCAGGTCAAGGATCCTCAAGAACTGTATATCAAGCAGCTGTTTGAGGATGGCTGCTCTTCCTAGATAAGAAACCCATCACTCCTCACATGTACAAGCTGTTAACAGAGGTGGTAGAAAATTGTTTGATGAGGTTTGCAAGGTCACAACGCATTCTATAGAAAAAAGCTGTAAAGAAATTTTAATACACAAATACTGAATGCACCGCATGCATTTGCGCCATGTACTAAAATCATGACTTGTTTAAGTATTTCTATATTCTATACAATCAATATCTAATTTTTGTTTTATCATTCACACTTTCCAACTCAGGGGATAACCGTCTGCGTCAATATTTAACCCACCCCTGTCAAACCAACACTATTTCAAAGTCCTAAACTAATATTGCTGGGATATCCCTTGGAAAGTCGTAATTACGTTCCTTCATAAGAAATGTAAGGGTAAGGACTAAGGAGTTAATCCTTATAAGGACACAGAGGGGCACGATTACTGAGGACATAAAGTTGAATGGCAGTTTAATACTAATAGGATTTGTTTAGATCTCATTAGAAGATTTACAAATTCTATTTTCACAGCAGATGAAAAAAATTTAATTTGTAAAAGCAGTGATGTAGAAAAGTGCTATTCACTGCTGATAATGGTTTCTGAGGTGCAATACATTGTAAGTAGTGTGATTCTATGCTCCACCATCTTATTAAAATGCAATAAAGGACTGCAGTTGATACCTCAAACTCTGCATGTTTGTGGACATCCTCCGCTCGCTGTCTGTTGAGGATGAATTCAGCCTCGTTGGCAACCCGGACTATGTGGTCCTTCATGGCATGGCAGAGCAACCTTTGACATTCAAAGCAAGTTAAATGCAACATAAACTTCATTGTCACAAACATATAAATAACAAGAAAATGTGGAAATATTAGCTAAATCTTCCATGTAGTTTCTAGGACTGGAGCAAGTTGAGGGCACACATGATTTGTTGGGATGGTGCAACATGCTGCTTGTTGAAAAAGAAGACAAGCAAACACCATCATTTGTCTGTGTTATCTAGCAAGGCTGCAGGTCAACGACAGATCCCTCTGTAGCATTAGGGAGGGAATAGAGCGTCATCAGAGCACTGAAGCCTGTCTGGCATTCTTCTAACTGTCTGAGCATTCCACCAAACTGACCAAAACATCAGCTAGTGCCTGTACTGCAGACAAGCCTCATCGACTCCAGAGAGTCTGTGAGCTCCAATCTCATTCACATTTAAATTCAAGTATCTTTAATAACTGAAAGCACCCTGGATACTGTGTCTAGATTACACACCATTTTACACACCATTAGGCGAGCTTTGTTTTAATTAAAACAGCCCTTGTTCCTCTCCAGTGCTTGATACAGACTGCAATACTCAAAAAGAGTCAGTAATCCAGAGGCTGCATTTATCAGCTGTTCTTGCCTCTAAGTGTTGACAAGCACTCATTAATAAAGAAAAGTTCACTATTCAAAGACAGAGGCTGACAACGCCAAGCTTTTTTTTATAAACCAAGAATAGATGAAAAAGCAAGCTGTCAAGAGATATCTGGAAACATTTTTTTTGTGTTGGGAAAGGAGCATTTATAAGCTTCAACATTGACATTTCTGAAGCAAAAATTTGGTTTACTTCATCAGTAATTTTAAATATATGCAAGATTTTTTCTTATCTTTTCTTTTTGCTTATTGACTGTTTTGCAAACTGTTATTTTGTGCACTTATTATTGTGTATTTGCAGTTGGATCACTGGTCAGAGTGCATGTCTTCACAATGCACTCAGGTCAGCTGCCACTCTCATCTCATCTCTTTTAATGCGATTGAAAATATCTTAAAATAAAAACATTTAAACTTCCCATTTTGCACTGAGCTTTTTGTACAATCTGGAACTCTGGAAAAAGAGGCAACAATAACTTAAAGTTACTCTTTCTCTTCTAAATTCAATGAGTGACCTTACCTTGAAACTGGAGGTCTGTAATAATAATATCCCTCTCCCCCCACCCCATCAAGGCATCTTTAGTTTGTTTGATATTAGATTGCTATTATGAAACAGAAACACCCCACAACTACATGCTCTTAGTGTTGTTGCACACCCAGTAGTGCAACAACACAATGTCTGTCAGCCACACCTTGTAACACAAACACATTTACCAGGGTCTACCTCTAGATCTGTCTAGTTAAGCAGAGAAGGTGTACAGAAACTTGAGTAAGACTGGAAAATTATGTGTCTGTCAGCAGCACCCTGGACAGCGCCGTGTGGCCCGTACTGACTGAAACTCTTTGTTCCAGGGCCAGCAGGGGACTCAGAGAAACCTGGCTGGGCTGGAGCTAGAGCCTGGGCATACAGGAGGCAAGGCCAGATGGGTCAGCAGATGGGCAAGAAGGCTGAGCCGCCCCTGATCTGCTCTACAGAAAGCTCTGGGTCTGGCCACTCCCAAAAAGGGAGAGGGAGGGAGTCAGGGAGGGAACTAAAACACACAGTGGCAGACAGTTGAAGAGACTGACTGCTCTCTACTGTTCATATTAGTAATTCATACAGTCCCTACAGTCTTATTTACTTTTACCCCCAACAGAGCGGTCAGGAGGAGTTAGAGGTTTAGAGCCAATCTACAATGTAAACAACATTTCTATTGCTGCCAGGCAAAAAATGATAATAAGCTGTGAATAATACTGTGAACAGAGGCTTAAAAAAACTGCGCGTTGGCAGTGTGATTTTACATTATGTATTACAGATAATGGATGTATTTACCTTCCTTCATTGATTAGCTCAATAAAAGCCAGACCAGCATTCTTCTGAATGGAGTTCTGCCACTCCTAAAAGAAAGAGTTTGTGATACATTTTTCAGACAAGCCTTGTGTTGAGGTGGGGATTGATTGTTTAAAGATTAGAAGAAAAACACAATAAAAACATAATATAACTAATTAATATCAGATGTGGGTTACCCCCCCCCCCCCCCCCAAAAAAAGAAAAAAACAAAGGAGGGATCAAGTCAGGATTTCAGCCCCAAAGTAGTGCTACTGTGAAGAAAAAAAAAAGTCAGAAAGCTCTGCATAACATATCAAAAGTTGCAATAGAATATAAACATACTATTTCAATCCAATATGAAACTATACATCATAAATGCATGACAAGAATCACATTTCACCATGCAAATTCCATATTTCAGCTGTAATTTAGATTACATTTCATAGGTTGTAATTCAAGTAGGTAAAGAAAGCATTTAGTTGATATATCCTTTGAGGAAAAATGTGATTGCTATAAAAAGCTGAAATTCTGCACCACATGTGAGACCATCCTTTCTTCCTCTGTGAAAAGATCTGTAAACACAGGAGAGATGTAATTGTGGGATGAAACTGTATCCTCTCGCTTAAATACAGCCATTTCCTCTGTCCCTTACAGTGACAGATTACCGAGCAGGCTCACTGAGCACTGAAGTGTGTGCCTGGAAGGGATCCGAGCCATGGGCCGGAGTGCCAGCACTTGCTGTCTCACAACATGCTCTGGAAATGATTAAAAAGCAGTTTGAGAGCGCGCCTTTCACTGTGGGAAATTCAGCTCTCCTGTAACCTCACTGAGGTGCAAATGAAAGGGAAAACAGAAAAGGCCACAGTTCAAAAGAAAAGGGAAAGCAGAAGAAAATGAAAAGAAAAACACTGGTGTCCAAAAGCCCGCTGGTGTAGATGGAATTCAAGGCTATATATCTATATATATGAATAAGAAACCTTCAGGGATGCTTTGTGAGCACAGTGCTTAATCTAATAACCATGTCCAAATGAAAGAAAAGATGGTGGTAAAAAACATAATGTACATCTGATGCAAAGTAGTGATACACACTGCTAATTCTCTGCGTCTAAACGAGGTAAGCAGCATTTCTTGTGTATACCAGCAAAACTGACATTGACATTATTATGTATGAGCAAATGTTTTCATGAACAGTTGCTGTGACTGACACATACTGGTTCATGCAAGACGACACAGTCTGACCCTACAATGCGTTGAGTCAAGTTAGGGAGATGGTGCTGACAAACTGCTGAGCATCTGGTCTCCAAATGTTCCCCATGACCCTTTTTCCTCAGATACAGTATCTGCCGGGAGTAGGCTGTTGTTGATTTGGACAGGGTTCATGTACAGCCAGTCCTCCAAGGTTCCGCGCTCACGTGACAAATATAAATACGGAAATCAAGGCAGATGTGACACTTCAGCAATGCCAGGAAAGTGGCAGCAGGTCAGCGAAGATATGGCATGAACTAGTCAAATTTGCCATCTTGTCTGAGGAATGCTTGTTGACAGCTGAGATAACACTTCAGAGGCTCTCTTCGTCTTGTATTTTTTTTTTACTGCCGAGCTAAATTCCCAATGGAGGCTGCCTTTGATTGCAGAGATTAAAAAAGTCTTCTGCTACCCATTTGAAGGGAATTAAGCCTGGCACGCATCTCCTTAAAAAAAAAAAAAAAAAAAAAGTGATAAGATTTTTTTTATGTAAATGCAGACCATGAGCAGCATTCAGCATCTCTGGTCATTAGTTTATTTTGAATTTCTGGAATTTACAGCTGCATCTTCTGACTTTTGCATAAAACCAAATTTGCTAAAACGACTTTGGAAGCTTAAAAAAGCAGAAGAGCAGGTGAATTCTTTGAAACAAACGTATGCAATAACAGAAAGTGTTCAACCATCACTGATAATGATGTGGGATCATGAGGGAAAATGGAGCTATATTTCATACCATCTTTGAAAAACTCACCACCTAAAATCCCACAACTCCCATTCCAGTGAGAAGCTTTCAGGTCTTCAGAAGAACCACTTTCCTCCCACTTTCATCTTCCTGAAATTCAGCAGGGCACTAAGTATTTGTGGTGTTTCAATCCAACCTGTCAGTGTGCGGGAGCTTTGGCTTTTATCTACTCGGCTTTGCTCTGTTATACTCTCCACATCTGGAGGCCCTCCATCAGTAAATCTCTGTGGCTCCACTCTAGATCCCCCTCTATATGTTTAAGCTGTTACAAGAAACAGAACTGCTTGACCTTTTCATTCAGCTGCCCAGGCTGAGGAAAGACACACAGTGTCTGCAGCCTAGTCCAGCCACATGATGATTGCTGTGATTAGTATGCATAAATAAGAAAAGGCAGATCATTAGCACTAATTTATTCATAAAACTGACAGGTCACAAAACAGAGAGGGACTAAAGGTCAGCTAAATGCCCTCCTGGCTGTCTTAAAACATTAAGCCTAAAATATGTGAGGGACATGTCAAAATTGGCGTGTCATGGCGATGTCAGCAAAAGCTCACCCTGCATCTGAGGAAACTTGCTGTGCTTTTTAAAATCAGCCCCTGAGATGCAACAAAAGACTTCAGTTAAAAGCACATTACAATACTTTTAGCAGAGAGACCAAATGCCATATCCAATATTGATAAAACACCTTTGACACCTGAAAGCAGTAATATAGAAGAAACTGATAGCAATTATCCATCATTACATTATTCTTTTTAAATCATATTAACTGGTAATACAACTGTAATGATTATGGATACCGCAGAATTAGTAAGTAAAGTAATGGCTCTTCCCTATTAGAAAAGCATTTAGACTCCAAGCTATATGGTCCAGTTTCGAGGCCTCATGGTCTGATCAATATCTCAGCCTGGGTTTCATCCCCAGAGCCACTAATGGCAGGAACCTCTGGAGCCATAGTAATGCTATCTGTGTAAAGGGGGATGGACTCAGACCCTTAACAGCATGCTGAAGCTCTCATCTGCAATAAATCCTAGAGCTGGAAAAGACAACTTCCCACAGACAGTCTAGAGACTGAAAAGCAGCACAAAAAGGAGTCCATCAAAAACCATTATAAGAGCAACAATAACTCAGGCCTGGCTGCCCTATTTATGTACATTTTTGGAGAAAAGCCTGTGAATAATGACCTCCATATAAAATAAGCTGAGCTCCCTGCTGAAGAGCGCTTTGGACTGTGGACACCATGGAGCACACAAAGTGGCAACCCACCTCTTCAAGTCTCTGGCCTTGCAGTCTGGATCCACAGAGGCACCAAGTAATGGCTTCCTTATGGGTTCCTGATGCAAGACTGATGGGCTGACAGAAGGTATGTTAAATATCTCCTGTTCTAACTGCTACATCAGAGTTCTGACCTTCTCTAAAACATGGGCTTAACAAGAGATTCAGAGGGTCAGCTCAGAGGTGATCAGTCACTAGCAGGGCTGCATGAGGTGGGGCTCATTCTCTAAAACAGGGCTTGGAATTAAAGCTATGGGGTGTAGTGAGAAAGTCACTGGATTCTGGGGGCTGTGTGTCCGTCTCATCTGTTTGGACAATTTGCAAAAGAAACATTTCACTAAAAGAATACAGTGACAGGCAGTGTTCTCAGACAGATCAGATGACCTGCTTTCCAAAAAAAAAGAAAGGAAAGAAAGAAAGAAAGAGTCTGGAAGAGACCATTTTGAGGAGGACAGGAAAGAAAAAAGGCTCACCTGAGAACAAAGCAGCATGACGAGCTCCACCACTGAGGTGCTTGACTTCATACATACTAGACCTTTGAAGACAGAGCAGATAAACGGGACAGATGTCAATCATACTTGTAAGAAAAATGATAATAATCACAGTGCAGTGCAGTTAAAATGAAATGTTTCACTTCAGTGAAGCTACTGCATTAGGCTTTAGACCAATTTAATGAAATTATGTAATACTGATCAACTCTGCTTCATATATATATAAATAAATAAAAATGACAAAAAAAAGCCTCACATAAGCATTTCTTTCAACAGAGACAGATATCTATTTTCACACATGCCACAAGCTCACAGAAGACATTCGCAGCTTCTTCCCAAACCTCCATTCTGTAGACTGTGAGCCACTGAAGCAGACAACTCTCTAATGAAACATGGGCAGGTGTGAAAAGCTAATTTGCAGAAACAATGCCTGCAACTGGTCTTATATTCTGCACCTTTCTGCTGTACCAGGTGAGAATCATGAGAGGTGCCATCAGAAGCAAAAGCAACTCTCAATGACTAATTATGGGCTGGCAGAGTAAAACTCAATGTCACTTAGCTGCTATTGTTTCATGTGGAGGAGAGAACAAAAACCTTCTTATTCAAAACATAATAGCTTTATAAACTGTTGTAATGATCATTTCTAAATTAGAAACCTAGGAGATAAAATGCTTTATATTACAATGAAAGCCAAATCTATCTTTAAAAAGCTCAAGGAGTCAAACAAAGCTAAAATACTTATATTAAGGTACAATCTGTTGTCAGTAAAATGTAAAAAAAAATACTTGTAGCTAGACATCAAAACACAACAACTGCAATGACATTTCTGTTCATGAGCTAAGACTGTCCAAAGGAACATACTGTAAATACTCAGAGAGGATGTGACCCTTCACTTGTACACAGACTGCACCGTTTGACCTCTTGTTATAGCAGTGACATGCGAAGCCATAAGTCAGTCCATTCTGACACGGGAGTCAGGTGGCTATCTGACCCTGGCCTTGTGCTGGTAGACAAACTAAATGCATTCTATTTAAACACGGCCTGCCAGTCCTTTCCTGTAAACAGGGCAGGGTTAAGGCACGGGTGAATGTGGCATTGTGGGGTGATGTGGCGGCAGGCTGGGCCACTCAGGGGACAGCAACAAGCAGGCGGCAGGCATCACAACAGCAGCAGTGTTCACACACAGCCCTTACCCACCAACTCGAAGTGTAAAGCTCAGAGTGCACTCAGCATAATTGCCACAGTGACCACATGTCTGAAAAGGGGGTGAAGGAATAGGGTGAGGCAAAGGGGCACATAGGGCACAGGAGGGCTTGACCCCAAGCAATCTACGAAGTGATGGATGGCTGGTAATTACTGGTAAATGGAGCGCCTTTGCACTGCAGCACAGTATTTCAACTGTGTGCCTGGGAAAGGCCAGGGATAAAACTGGAGAGGAACAGAGAGGGGAGCAAGCTTATGCACAAACAAAGTGTTCAATTGGCATTGGATTGCAAATAGTGAATGTGCATAATTCTTTCTTTTTTTTTTTTTTTTTTAAATAATCCTGCTCTAATCCATGTCAGGGAGCACTTTTCACAGACTCAGACAGGGTTAAACATGTCTGGGGAAGAGTATTGAGGATTCTGCTGTCTATCTACGACCTTGTTTGTGGGGTTACCGTCTGCAGCCTGAGCTTTGGTTTGTCAGCTTGGTCAGTCTGCTGACAGACTTTGAGTGAAAGGGTAACAGACATATTCACACTTGTCAAGGCGATGCTACCTGATTCTTATTTCCTTTCACTTGACATCGTGTAAGTAGCCTCAGCCACACGTGTATGGCATCCTCACATGTGCTCTTACATAGTATGGTATGAGCACAGTATGTAGAAGGAAACTCCCCTGTCTGATGAAAACTGGCTGGCTTGCTGCAAACATTTTTAAATATACAGTTAGTAATACTGTGAAGGAGAACTTCATGAATTCTTTTACCAATTTTGACAAGACTGGTTATGTCAAATAAATAAGACTCATGATCAATTTAGGCAATGGTGATGATTTTCAAGGTTTATATTTAAAATGCAAATTCCAATAAAAAGCAGAACCAGTTCTTAGAACAAGCAACTTATGAATAAATGCAAAACTAAAATATTCTATGCTCAAAAATATTGTCCAAGAAGATTTTTTTTTTCATATCTGTTATAAACATTTCATAACCTACACTCCAGAAAAAAGCCACAATGTGTCCATAAACTTCTTTCCTGAATGGCTTCAAGGTCACAGGAGTGCATTCTTTAACCGTGCTGTATTTGCTGCATAGACCTCTAAAACTACTAGTTTACTAAAAGAAAAAGAGGCAATGAGAAAAAGCAGAGATGGTATTTCACTTGAAAGTTAAGAGACTCAAGGCCACACACACACTTTGAATTGCACACATGAAGACAAATAACTGCAGACAGAGTCTCGCACATGCATGTTCTGACTGCGGTGGCAGAGTGTTCTTGAAAATACAAGCCAAAGTGAGCCGGGGGAACAGTGGCAAAGCACACATATACAAGTATGTTGTCCACATTAGGCACAAGTTGCACTGTGAGAGGATGCCAACCTGGGGCCAGAGGAAGGCACAAGGAAATAAAGATCAGAGTGGAGTGCAAAAGAAGAATCACACATTTCTGCAAACACTACTGAAAGCTGACAATACAGCTCTTTGCACAGCCATTTTGCAATGGGACTGCTGTATGCTGCATGAAAGAAAAAGAAAAAACTTCACTAATTTAACTTAATGCCTGTGTAATGTTGACAGCTAGAAGCAAGTTTGCGACAAATACTTAGGTTTTACCTATTGCCATCACTTCATTATTGCGAACAGCTATTAATGTACTGAAGCATTAGTGAAAAATTTTAACAAGGTTTCTTTAAGCATCGATACTTCATTTTACTTTCCATGTTATGTACGTGGAAGGGCAGCATGATGGGACCCGGTTTCAATCTCAGCAGGGACATATTACATGTCATGGACTCTTTATGATGCAAAAGAGCAAAAAGGCATTAAGACTAATGCATCAATATTTTTGTCAATTACTTTTACAATGACTAATTAATTATTAAAAAAAAAAAATGGATAAAAATTCCTTCTTTCACTAATTTACAGTGTGACCTGGGAAAAACTAGCAAGAGGTAAAGACCTTCAAGTATCTAAACACTCATTTCAAAATGATATTTGTTGTTACTATGACGCATGCTACATCTAGAAATAATCAATACATGGAGTGAATCATGAAGAAAACAAAACACACATGCCATGTAAAGAATGAAAGGGAAAGTAAACATAATCAGACTGAGACAGATCTCCAGATTGAGTAAAAAAAAATAGCCACTTTCCAGTCAACACCTACATATGCATCCATCTATGATGTAGCAAAAAGAAGGGCTAAAGATGGAGGAAATTGCCGCATAAAAAAACATCTATACCTTCTATGAGTAACTCTTGTCCGTGGCTGCCCAGCAGGGTGCGCGATAGAAAAGGTGCAAAGTCAACAAAGATCTCTCTTAGCAGGGGCGCCACTTTTTCCAAGGCCCTTTCTAGCTTTGTAGTGATGCTGTCAAAGAGAACACATCAAAACAGAAGTCACAAATGGAAATTAGTTGAATTGGAGCACAATTAAAAAAAAAAAAAAAAAAAAAAAAAAAAAAAATCTGTATATTCAATCAAGGATTAGGCAGAAAAAAAACAGCTCCACAGTATAAGTAGCACACACAGCTACCAGCCGTTGGTCTGTAGCTGGACTACCAGGGTTGTGGTACGTGCTAAAGGTAACCAACGCATTTCAGAGGATGCAAACCAAGCCAGATATCCATAAGAGTAAGGTTGTCAGCATGAGAGATGTCAGTAGCAGAAGAGTTAATGTTTTTTTCAAATCCAGGTGAACACCTATAACCAGCTGTTTGCATTCGTTGGTGTGATATGTTTACAAGGATTGCAAGTGAGATCACAGTTGTTCAAGACTGCAGAGGCAGTTCCATATCTTCTACACACCAACTACTGAACCTGCCTCTGCCTGACATAATCTAAGCACCTCAGAAAAAACTGTGAGCTGGAGTCATGCAGCCATTCAACTCAGACTGAATACAGACAGAGATACGGCTCAAGCTGCAGCATATCTCTGTGCTCCTGTGTGTACACACAGAGACAAAAAAAGGCAGCCAGAGGAGAGCTGTAGCTTGTTTTCCCTGTTAAGATGGACAGTTAGCAGCAGGATAGAGAAAACAAGAGAAAAGAGAGAAGGGTTCAAGATTTGTATGATTGTGTAGTGTAATCTGCCTTCCAGCAACTCGGGGAAACATAGCAGAGGCATGACAGACTAGCGTAAAAGGCAGGATGCAGGGAGGTGGGTCTAGGTGACTAACATAGATGTCCTTGCCTAAGACACTGGCCTGCATCTCTGGAGGCTGCCTGTAATCCTGTCGGAGAGCTAAAGGGTTTGAGCTCAGGAGGTGTCAGTCTCTTACGCTGTGGATTGTGGTTTACTTCACAAAAGGCACTGAAATAAAGAGAAGAAACAAACAATAGGCAGCACCTGCTTCAAGTTGTTTTCTGGATGGTCTCATGAGCTAATAATGATAACAACATAGATTAATAAAACCATGTATATATATAGATATATTTATCTATATAGATATATATAGACATTTTTAGTATAGTGGAGCAGGTATATCAGTTTGGATGTTTTACCCTTAAGAAAAATACCAATTTAGGCTTTAGCAAGCTCCACGACAAGATAATGCCATCATTGACTTCAGAGTTACGCTAAGTGATGTCAGTTACTGCTGCCATGGCAACCAAATCTCTATTCCTCGTGCAGAACACACTGAGGCAAGGAGAAAGAGTCAGAGAGACTCTAGAGTAAGACCTGGGCTCTCAGGAGTCAGTAGAAGAATAGATCTAAGGACATCTGCCACAAACTATTAGTGCAAGTGGGGAAGATGAGACAAGGTCACAACCAGATATACAAACAGATTCATACATATTTACATTTAAAATATATGTCACATTTTCATATATAAAACCCACTTTATTTTTATGTGCAATATTTTGTTTTGAAAACATATAGAAAAAAGCCAAAAAATTTAAAGAACTAATCATCAACTAACGTGAGGATGTTAAGCATCAATTATTCATCAAGTCATGTAAAAGAGGTAGATGAGTTCAAAAGAAATCCTGGGGAGAAGAGAAAAATTAACGGTCAGCCACATACACACAAATTTGCATAAAAGCAGATTTTATACTGTATAGAAGCGACACAATGTGACTAAATTAGATCAGTAACAGCGAACACACGTGAGGTTGCCTTATTGTACCTCATATTTTCTACTGTGTCCTCAGGCATGGGGGCCACGGTTTGCACGGCTGGAAGATTTTTACTGGTAGCTCCATTGACAAAATTGGAGGAAGAGGAGGCAGAGGCTGTCTCAGCGGCTCCTGAAAAAACAAAGAAAACCATGCAACATTAATGCAGGGCAAAAATGAGTTTAGATATGTGCATTTTCTATACGTTTACATAGCGGCAAGGATTAACTTTTAGGCTGTGAAATATTCTTTTTAATTTAATATTGCTATAGTCAAGCTGAGACCAAATACAATACTTGTATTTATAAAACAGGACAGTGAATAAAAAAGAAAGCAAAGAAAGAACGGGAAGTTTTGAAGCCATTCACAAGCTGGCTGCTAATAGACTTCAACACAAAATTCAGCCAAACCAAAATAATTGTGCAGTGCAACTAAATCTGCACTTACACTAATTCACACACAGCAACATAAAAAACTTTTCTTTTTTTTCTTATTGAAATAACAAAGTTGAATTAACAAGCCAGCATTTCAAAACAATATCTACATCAATTTGTTTTACTTACTGCATTGACTTTTAGTATTAAAAGAAAAATTGGTATATCGAGACCACAGTAAGTTGAAGTTGAGCCATGTTGTTGGCAGTGAACACCCATGTATCAAATTATTCTGAATGCACTTTTGAGAAGTTAAAACTTTGAGATCAAGGGGTCTATTTTTTAGCTGAAAGCTACTTTTACTTGGACATATTTCTACAATTCCTGCACATGGTCCCAGAGAGGAAAGGGAGAGTTTTTTAATGCAGCACATTAAAAAGGTGTTGGTACTCTTAATGGTTTTTGGTGTTAAGTGGGTCCTTTCAGAGGCAGACTACATGAGCCCTGAGGTGAAACGGACGCAACCCAGCAGAGCCCCAGGAGATGTAACGTGACAGCAGAGGGAGGGACAGGTTTTGCAGTCAGACAGGAAAGCACGCAAGAGGAAATCTACGTTTGGAAATTCATCCTCAGAATTAGCTTGGTATTGTTCTTCAGCATCTAATTCAACAGCTTTAAACTAGGGCAAGGGGAGGAATAGTAGTGGTTGTAGGGCGGCTGTTTTCATTGTGCTCTATTGGCGAATGGAGGGGGAAGAGAGCCATCTAGTGGTACTAACAAGGGCATGCAAGGCCACATGAAAAGATAAATAATGCTTCATTTCTATTGTTGGAATGGCATCATTGAAAGAAAAAGCATGCAAAGTAAAGCCTGGTTACCTTTTTTTAAGACCTACCAGTAGTGTTGATCATGCTTTTTGGGGTTGCAGCAGCAGCAGCAAATATGTTGGGGGTACTGCTCGCTGTGAGCCCAGGGGAGGTGCTGCTGCTGCTGGTGGTTCCAAGTGTGTTAACTCCTAAGCTGCCTGGGGAGGTTTTCTTCACAGGCAGCACCACACTCCTACATACAAAAACAGATTACATTCAATTTACACATGCATTGAATTTCTTTTTTTCTTTTTAAGATATTTGCAGAAAGCATACAGTTAACCCAAATAAAAAAGAGACATAACAAAACAAACACAAGACCTGATATACAGGGAGACATTAGACAGCCATATAGCAGGTTAGCTTCAGACTTTAAATGTTGTTCTATTATAACAGACTCTGCAAAGCCAGTGTTTTGCCCAGAGGCTTTGTAGACCTTTTCTGGGGACTGAAAATCAAGTAAATCTTTAAATATCCATTCAACTGTCAACTTCAATTCTTTTTTTCTGATATACCCTCCAGAGCATAGAAGCATTAGGGAGAAATATACCAATGATCTTCATCAGCTTTTGCTACTTTTAGGTCGTGCCAGGTTGAGTATGCTCACTTATTAGTGAGGACCTTTGAAAGGTAAACGTACTGACTTGCAACTCAATCTTTCAATGTCGAGGAAATCAGATGCACACATGTACATGTGAGACGTAGGTATATAACTGCTTCTGCTAATGGAGGCCTTCTGCTTTTCTCTGCTCTGCTGGGAAGAGCTTAAATATCATCGAGGTATTCCTGAGCCATCACACATTTGTTATTACCTATAACGTATGTGTTCAAACTCACAAAACTAAAACCAGGTTTAACATCACTTTCCATTTTCTACTTGCTTTGTGCAGATCAAGACATCCACCTCTTTTTTTTTTTTTAGAAAAAAAAGACATTTAAACAAATGTGTAACTTTTGGACACTTTTCCCTATTCATTCCACTTTTTTAACTCGAGAGAGAAAAAAGAAAAAAGTAAAGATGCAAGGGATTTAATCAATCCTCAAACATAAGAATAAAATAGGAACAAGTACAGTAAGTTGGATTTTTTTTATATATTTCAGTTACAGTCAATAGCTTCCATGAGAAAGTGTCGATTTCAACAATTAAAGTAAAAATAGGGTTTTGTACAGACAAGAAAAAGGAATGGAGCACAATGCAAAAAAACCTCACGCCTGTTAGTTTGTTAAAGCTATGACTTGTTCACAGCTAGCCTGAGGAAAGGGCAAGTAATGCTTATTTTAAGGCTTTATAAACACTCGGGCTCTTCAAACCTTCCCAACAGCCAACGGCTGCTTAAAGCAGCTGCCGAGCACTTTGCAAAATGAAAATAATTGATGCCCACAAGGAAGATAGGAAGTCAGGCGAGTGTTTTCAAACAGTCATTTCCTCAGTTTGTTATGAAGAAATGGCAGTTAACAGCGAGTCTAGGTCATTTCTGGAACTCTGTAGAAAACCCATGAGCAGATCTTTCAAAGACAAATCAAAATCTGTTTGATTGTAAAAGACCTCTGGGGGATTTTGCAGACTATGAGTGGCGCTAAACTGTTTTATTGTGCAGTGACACTTGCACAACTATGAACTTCATAGAAGAATCATAAGCAGAAAACCATCACAAAATTCATTGTCAGAAGTTTGAAAATAAACGTAAAGGTCCTGCAGAGTGATGACTTTGGGGGAAAAAAAAAAATATTGATCTCACCATTTTTTTTTTTTTTTTTAAAAGCTGAAGGGCTGGCTTCTTAAATAGTATACTGATCCTAAACACAGCACGAAAGGTGTAAGCTGAAGGATTTGCCAAGGCTCTCACAGTCTTTTCTTGTAAACATCGCTGAAAACCTGACGAAGGGACCCTAAAAAGGGCAGCACACACAAGTGCCACAAAAATGTCACAGAACTTGAAGGCTGTTTGCAGGAGGGGTGGGCTAAAAACCCTTAAACAAGACCTGAAAACATTTAAGCTAATCATAAAAGGCCTTAACTAGATACGATTAGTATCTATGGCATATGGCATTATCTATCTTGTGGCATGTTGCATAGGACGACACACCCTGAGCTCAAATTCTTGCTTTAGATTCTCTGTACCGTTTACATGCATACACAATAAAGGACCTAAAAATAACAGCGGTTTCCCTTTCATTTATAGAAGTTAACTGTATGATGCTAAAAATGGACAGAACAGAGCTCAAATAATGAAACATGTTAAAAAAAAAAAAAAAAAAAAAAAAAAGCTTGTGAAGGCTGAAGATTAAAATTGCACTTGTGACCTTGTGTGACGACACCGGAAAGCAGAGACACACCACTAAGTCATCAGACTGCTGTTCACATGCAGTCTGACTGGACGAGGATTAAAGATGATGCAGTAAACTTGACCCTACAAGAACTGCCTGACAGAAAAGAGAAGCAAAGCTAGTCCTTATCGGGTTTGCAGTTGGCTTTTGGGTTTGTTAGGGTGCCAGATAATGTCTCATCCAATCCCCTGCAGTTACTCTGGGTGACAAAGGCCAGGCCTTTGCACTGTCACAAGTTAAGCCTGTTGTCATCTGAGGCAAATCCCCAGATATCCTCCCTCAACAAAACAACACTGACTTTTACTGTCAACTTTTGTTGCTGTTTTATATCTACAGTCCATCTAATAGATCACGTCAAAGAAACGCGGACAAAAACCTAATATGGGCAATGTTACCGGAATTCATACGTTCAGTTTGCAGCGGTGTATAAAACATACAAAAAATAAAAAAATAAACGCACAGAGTGAAACTGTTGCCCAGTGGACAACCACATAACAGGCATTCAAATCTAAAAATAACAGAAAAATAAAACATTTGAAACCAAGCAGATCAAAATCAGCTCAATCACAGAGGGGAGGAAGAGAGACTGAGAAAAGCTTGAAGGCTTTCTAAAATATTAACATCACCAGGGATACAGCTGTGCACTGAAGAACACTGATGACAAGTATGTTTTATTTAGTGGAGCTATGTACCGATATCCTGAAATCGCATTGACAGATTTCAGAACATCAATAGCATATTTTGACTGTAAAAATCGGATGTGTTTTTTGTTTTTTTCTTGCTTTCCAATTTTATCCTTAGCGTGCATCCCCCGTCTTTGCAATGGCTGTTACGTTACATTAGGTCTACAGGATGTTGATAAAACACGGACGTCTTTTAATGAATAATTCATTAGCCAAGTGCTCATGAATCATGTATAGATTATCGAGTGCATATTTTATTAATAGGATTGTCTTAATTGAGTTGCAGAGAATAAAGCAGGGATTAATCTTAGGATGAATATTAATAAGGTCTGCGGCTGTGGGAGATGTCTGCAGTGTAAAGTATAACCAAAGAAATGTTTCCTTTATGAATCCCAAAATAAGGGTCTAATCCAATAGAGCTGTATTGGGAAATACAGGGAAAGATATAGAGCAAATACGCCGGGCTTACATGTGCTTCTAGACCCAAATTCAATAGAAAACAGTTATCGCTGCTCTCCATCATGTGAAAACTCAAATATGTAAGGACAAATAATATCTCACCCAGCTAATTTGGGGATAATGGAGAGAAAGTTGAGGATTACTGAGGTATTTCTTTATTGTACAGTATTCCCATCTGGTCAGGGTGGTTTTTGAGCAGTTTAAACTCCCTCTGCTATGAAAGACTCTGCCTCTATGCAATTCACTTTAAGCCATTTTTCCCTCCATCTTCTTTTTTGATGTTGTCACTCCCAATCTATTTTTGCCCTGACAGACAAATGAAAGGCATTTCCATGGCTGGCAGCTCATTTCACTGGCAGGTGGCAAACAATTAGACATAGCAAATAAAGGCGGGAGGGGGGAGTGACATGAAAAGCATGAGACAAAGTTGTAAATGTGGTCAGGAGGCTTTGTGTGAAAGCATTTCAAAAATAATACACTTTGCCTTGGCAACTCATTTCAGGCTGCCAGCTCCCATTACGGATGTGAGCGGTGAGAACGATTGCCAGCCATGGTGTGGTGCGTGGCCACTTCTGTTCAATCTGTCATCAACGCCCAGGAGACCCCCACCCTGTCAGCTGCCTTCTCTCCACATACTGCTCCATCTTCTCCCCTATTCATCAGGCTCACCTCAGCCCAGCTCAGCAACAGAATGCATTAAGGAGAGGGGGACCCCATTGTTGCTTCTGACACAGTGTGTCCTACAGGGTCTGAAGTAACTACAATCTAAACAAGCCAGTGGTGAGTTTTTTTTTTTTTTGGGGGGGGGGGGGGGTGCCAAACTATCTCAAACATTTTTTTATTATTTTTTTTAAATCATATATTTTTGTCAACTTTATCAGCTATAGATGGGGATCAGAGGGAGCTGAAGCTTGAAATCCCAGCAGCAGCAGCTTTGTAAACACTCAAATCCTGACAGATAACTGTGGTTTTTATCTAATCCAAGAATGTAAATAAACTTCAGCAGTACAACAGTGCCTCAGAGAACCTTTCAAACACAAGATTTTTTGCTGAAGGAAAAGAATACAATACAAGTGGACTGGTGACTAATGTTTTGAAGTCTACTTAGAAACCATTAGTGGTATACTGCATAGCTGAGATAAATCCAAAGATTAACTTCCTTATTATGGTCACTGGAGAGATTACACACACCCTGACTCACCCACAGCCACAAATCCTTTATGGTTTTAAACATGCCATAGCTATCCACAAACAGATGTCGATGGATATGAGCATAGGACAAGGTCGTTTTTTCTGCACGTCAATGGAAAGTTTTACATTTCAGTAGCTTCATTTATGTAGTGAAAATAATAATAATACTACAATCAAATCTGACAGAGTAAATACCAATTAAATGTGCAACAAATGGAAAACAATTGCTTGTAATGAGTAGAAAGTGCATCCAAAGAAGAAAATGGAAAAACTGAAATGGCATCGTTCCTTATTAGCAGTTTGCAAATTAGTAACCAAAGTTCCTCACCTGTCAAAGGAGTGAAACTGCATTGGCAGCATGGCCTGGGCCTTGGCAGCAGGGTCAGGGTAGAACACAGGCTCCAGCCCAGCCTCCATGCCGTCCACTGGAGCTGCTACAAGGCTCTTCAAAATCTCCTTGACATTAATGCCCTTGTTGGACTGACTAATGCTGGTAGTGGAGAATGGTGGTTTAAACATCTCTACATTGGCAGATTCAGACAAGCTGTCTTGGGACTTCTTCCCCTCTGAGAATAGTGTGTAGTGTGATATGAGCCCACTCATGGCACAAGATCCCCCCACTCTGTGATCCTGGTCAGACCCGTTAATGACGCTGGCTACCTGCTCATCTCCAATCCCAGAGTCTGTGTGGGGTAGAGAGATTTCCAAGTGGAGACCCTCTGATGAAACAAGATGGTTCTTACTGCTTTGAAATGCTGGTGCCGTTTCTGTGGAGGACATAGGAGAATCAGGAAGTGCCAGGCAGGGACATGCATACTCTACCCAATGTATACCAGTCAAAAATTTGGCCCCAAATGATCTTTATAGCAATAAAAGCCAACTTAATATTGACATAGCATTTGTTGACAGCAGTAAGAAATTAACTAAATAATTTACTACTAATACCAGAGAATAAAATGGCATTCCAGAACTAGTGATACATTTCTTAGCCAAAAAGTAAATATAGCATGTGTAGACAGAGCCACATGGCAGGGAAGCTTCTTGGATCTCACTCTAGAAGCTCCAATTCACAAGTGAGATTTACTCGCAGTTATTCTCCCTCTATGTTAATAAAACATGAATCCTTTTCTCCGGCTCTTTCTGCCTGAAGCAAAATCTATTCAACCGCTTTGAGAGTGAAGAAGTTAGAAACATAGATATGCTGCTCTATTATTCTGGGGCAAATACTGTACAACTGCACATTTGTGCATGCGTGGAACTAATTAGTAACATTTTGCTTGTTCATAAAGTCAAACTAGGGTACATGCAGAAATCAACTTAAAATGTCTTCTGGTTTCCTCAGAGAGCAGCAGAGGTGACTTTCCAGTCAGATCCTGGTTTACCCTGAACCAGTGGTCACCTACATGCAAGGGCAGCCATATTAATATTCATCACATGCCCCCTAACGAGGTCACCAGGGCCTGATTTAGCCAGCAAGTCGTCTGGCTTCCTGGTCCATCAGACAATCGTCTGCCACATGCCGTCTAGAAAATTCCCCTATTTTCTGGTAAAATTTATGAAGGCGGCAGTGTGCCTCTCTCCTCCCAGCAACCTCTATGATCCCATTCTCCTCTGGTGGATTGCTTGCCTAATGGGCACTGACAGATGGGGCTGAAAATAGCAAGCCTGGCTCCACTGCCCCAAAAACCCACAGTGGTTGGATAGCATGCTGCTGCTTTCTCATCTCTGAACTTCTCATTGCTCATCTTCTCATTCTTCATTCGTAGTGGTCTCAGCTATTTAAACTACACTTACATATTCCCTTTGGCCTCTTTCCTCATCCTCTAGTTTCTTTTATTCACTTCACCTTTTATCTGAATAAAAGTTGATAAAGTATGCTCACTTGTACATTTCATAAAGGCAATTGGCACTGCAGCAGACATTGTGTTAAACCTTTGTAGGCTACCAATAATTTCCTTTCATGTTACTTAATGTATTATTTATGACCTGAAGCACTTTCTACCTTTCATTTCAGAGTGAATGTTGATGCCTATTCAAGTTCATAACCACCATCTTCAGCACCAGTATATTTGCTTCCACACTTACTTCTCTGTGGTGCAATTAGCAGAGCTCATGAATAAGTCATAGATGAGCCATTGGAGTGTATGCAGGGTATCCCTGATGTTTTACTGAATGAGCTCTCACAAGCTGGCACCAGTGTAATAGAAAATTACACAGAAACTTAACATTTGTGTAAATCAGGCACAGTCACCTCAAAATAAGGTAAGGTGAGCAAAAAGATGAATGTGAGAAAGATAAGGCACCTGTGCTGGTTGGCGAGTTGATCTCCTGGCGCATACTGCGGCCTGACTGGCCGCATATCTTTGCAGTCTCACGTTGTGGTTCGAGGATGTCGCGGTATTTAGAGACCATGAGGACAGAGATGAAGTACACCACAGCTAAAGCCAAGAACTGGGCTTGTTTACTGTCATCCTGTAGAGAAGAATTATAAAACAGTTAATCCACTTTCTATTCAGAAGACAAATTTTCCACAGTCCACTGCCTGACTTGCTCCCTCACTGCAAATGTAAGTTACATAAAAAAAAAAACTACATGACGCACGAATGCTAGCTTTAGAATATCTTGCTTTAGAATACAGCCATTCATATGCATGTGCAGCACTTTACTGAAGAACATGTTATTAACGTTTGCTTTTCTTTGTGACAAACAAATGCACATCTTGCACAAACAAACTCATAGACCAGGCTCACCACATCACGAAACACCACAGCACGGAGTCGATTGATGTCCACATCCTGCAGAAGGCGGTCAGAGTCCTTGATCGGAGACAGGTCAGTAGTAGTCTCCATGGCTGTCTGAAGTTCAAAAATGGCACATTTTGACATGCTGCTATGTTCCATCCAGGCTCTATTTAACCTGCTTTTATCATTACTTTTACAGAATTCTAGGGGTTTAAAATAGGGGAAACATGGCGGAAGAAAATTAAATGAAAATGTTTATGTTTATACATTTGGCAGACGCTTTGATCCAAAGCGACTTACAGTGTTTTAAGTATGGGCTCAAAGAGGATCGTACTGTGCAAGAACTCATTTTGTGACACCATTTAGGTAAAATTTTGAGCCTTGTTTCAAAGTAGTCTTCCATTAGCATGTATTGGATAGATGGAATTTTTAACAAAGGGCTCAGACACCAAAGTTTCACTTTCAAACAGGTGATATGTGACATCATATCCAACCTTGCTGGAAGTCATAGCATTTTGCAGGATTTCTTGTGTCCTGGGGTTGTGTCTCTGCCTGCACTCCAGACAGTTCCTTACAGCCACACAGCACACTGTACACAAACAAATACACAAAAAGCAAACAAATAGGTTCTCATTTCAAAGTCAAGGATAATTAAATGCTGATAACATGCATGACCTCTTTAAACCTAATCAGTTATCTCTGATAATTATTTGTTCCAGGCTGACGGGAAAGAGAGCAAGAGCAAAATCGGCAGCCAGACTGATTTCACACCAACACCAGTGATGAGAAATTGTACATTTGCAACAAGGACATTGAAGTCTGAAGGCTATTTCCCATCCCCCAGACCACAACTTGAAGTCAACAATCAAGCAAACATAAGCTTGCAAACCCAAAAACCCACAGGCACAAACAGATAGGGAGAAAAATGTAGTCTTTTGCTCACAAAAAAGAGGCAAGAAGAACACATTCTCTTTAAATGCATCATGCCAAAGAATTCTACCAAAACAACACACATTAAATGTCTTCAATTAATCTATTCTTAATTCAGCAGTTATTTGCCTTTCCTTCAAATATAATTATTTATCTCTCAAATATATGCAGTGGAAAAACAAAGGCACAAAAGGGCAGAGGAAGCCTATGAAACACACTAATGAGAAACACAAAAGGATACCATTTGCAAAGAGAACCTGATTGCACTGCAAATCAGCCTCTCTTCGCATTGTGAATTCTAAAATAAAAGGCTGGGTCATTTCTCACAATAGAGAACAGTAGCAAAAAAAATAGCAAAACCCATTCCATTCTACAATTAACTACCCATTTAGTTGATGATTCTTAAATGATTTAGCTCTGCTGATCAAAAAGGAGGATTTTCAGGGATTAGTAGAATAATTATAATGTGTCAGGCTTAGAATATAGAAGCATTTTTCAAGTTGTTCACTTTTCGGTGCACAAACACCACCTAGTGATAAAGTAATTTTTTCACTGCCCGTTTGCACTGGCTGCCATTTACATCTACAGCAGTCTTACACAAACAGCTCTTACCTAGTCGGAGACATTGGCGCATCAGGCCACCGGAGGACATGTTTTTCTCAGCCTCGATCTCACTGAAGTTGAGCGAGCTCGAGAGGACCAAGACATCTACCAGAACCATGAGGCGGGACAGGAAAGTGATGGCAGTCTCTGAGGACATGCCCTGCGTTGCTTCGATGTTCTCCAACTCCGTCTTACACAGGTGATATAGAACAAAAGTAAAAATGTAAAGTGTCTCCTGTGTTTTCAGAAGTTTTGACCCCTAGCTTTGACAGAAATATAATTTTCTACAGCAATAAACAATGAATAAAGAAGTGTATCACACATACACAGCTGGGAGTGTTGATACATTTTGGGATTGAGACACTCTAATGTCAGAAGAGGTTCCAGAGAAAATGTTGGAAAGAAAATCCAGTTCGGAGGTAAGAAAGTACATGTTCAGCTACATTTTTCAGAACAAATCATCTGGGAATACCGTAAGAAATTAAAATAGCATAATTACTAACCTTCATAGTCAAGTCAAAAAAACAGAAAGCATGATTAAAATCAATTCAAAATCAAGACTGCAAATTAAAATCTAGTAATTGCAAGAGATTGATTACGGTAAAAATCAAATAACACACAGAAAGGTTAATCATAAACATAAGAAACTGAAGCAAAGTAATGTCCTCGGCATTAATTGTAGCAAAGTCAGGATGAGTCACACCAATCACTAAACAGAAACAAGTCTTATTTCCCACTGGTACATGATCTGTTGTTGTATATGCTGAACAACCACAGACCAAGATGTTACAATAAAACACCGCTAGATGGCGTTATTCCTCTTTACTGAAGTCAGAGAGGCGCACTCACAGAAGGAGAGGTGGCTGCTGAGAGAAGAGGCAAAATCCCTCCACAAGCAATAATGATGTTGTCGACCATTTGCGAGATGAGATGGATGGTGTTGTGGACAAAAATTATGTTCTCGTTACTGTTAACAAAGTCCATGACAGATTTGGTGGAGTGGCTGCAGAAAAAGGCGGGGAAAAACACAAGATGGATTCAAGTGTTTTTCACATATAACAATCTTACCAATTGTAATTTTTAAGGCTGGTCAATCATAAGACAATGCAATGTGTAAGAAGCAGAAAACGTGTATAGGATTAGTACGTGTACCATACTCAAGCTCTTTCTCTGCATATCTGAATGCACATAAATTACTTCACACACCTCCTCCAGACATGGACGTCACTCTCCAGTGCAAATAGCAGGTCAGTGAGCAGTCTCTGGTGCATGGTTGACCATTTGAACTCTGGGATGCGGAACATTGTGGTGCGTGGCCCGGGGCTGAACTGACGTCGTTGTTCCTCTGTCATGGGTACGGCCCCAAAGCCAAGGTCCACAGGTACGTCCCTTTCCATCTGAGAGACTAGGCGGGCATGCACACTCTGATGGGAGAGCAATTAATCACCAAAACAAATACATTTTTATATGGTATGTGCAATCACTGCCCTCGTGAGATATTACATGCATCAACAGAACATCCATAAACTCATTTAATGCTACTGTTCTATTTTTCACAGTGAATGAAATATCGCTCAGCGCGTCCTTATACAACCTTGTTTTGCCTGTGGCTACAGAGAAAAAGTAGAATCTATACTCAGTGCAACACCTAATATCAGATGAGTAAGACAGAAAAGTGCTGCAAAAAGCCCGTTTAAAAAAAAAAAAAAAAAAAAAAAAAAAAACTAGCAACAGATTCAACATGAGCAATTATGCAACCCCAGAGAAAGGTTTAAAAATAAACTCTGCCTCCCACCGGCCCTCTATCAGTGACCCAATCTAGGCAAAAGAGCCTGACCTCTGAAAAGGAGCACAGAGGAACAGAGCAATGAGCACATCCCTAGCGATTGTTGTAGAATAATGCTTGGTCTCTTTCTGCCCTCCTGTTGGCTCAGTTAACTATTCCAGCAGCCCAGTTTCCTGAGTCTCAGAGGGTTTGATGCTTGATGTGCACCAGGCCTTCCTGTCCCCATTACAAGCACAGTAGGGGAAGAAAGTGATCTCTGTGGGTCTGTGAATATAGAACTGTTCACCAAGGGCCAACATATCCTGACAATAACCTTACTATTTCTCTACAACTTCCTCTCTTTGACAGTGGTGCTGCTATTTTTCAGTTTTTATGATCATTCCCTTTATAGTTCCGTCTGTCGAAGAGATGCGAGATCATTTTGTTTGTGTTCATAAGTGAACCTCCTCTACTTCTTTCATGAGGCTGAAAATAGCAAAGTCCCTCCTGTGTCAGATATTACAAGACAACCTGTTATTTCATGAATGGACGATGTGATTATTTGGTTTCAGACAAACCTGTGTGGTGGCTGTTGTCTGAATCTTCTTCATCTCCTTGTCTTTGCCATCATCTGATCTCTCAGTATCAGAAGTGTTTCCTGTTGCATCCAATGCACTGCTGGTCTTACCACCCAAGCCCCCCGCCCCAGTTGCAGCTGTGCCCTCAGTGGCCTTCAGGAGTTTGGAGTTCTCATTTTCAGTCCCAGCCTCAGGGCTAATGGTTTCAAGGACTGTCTGAATCTCAAACTCATCCTTCTCCAGGATACTGGGTAAGACACTGCCTGACCCATGAGCTAGAAGGCTAAGTTCCTCACTAGGGCTGGTGTGAACAGGCAGCTCTGGACTAGGTAGGACCATAGGCTTAGCTGGACTGAGATCAGGCAGTAACTTGTCCTCAATGCCAACTGTCGGCTTGCCAAAGAGGAAGTTGTTGCTGGGAGGGATACTGTCCTTGTCATCATCCAACTCAATGAGAGGGGCAGCATTTTGGTCATCCAAACTCCCCTTTGGTAACAGCATACTGCTGACATTACTGTTGAGCTTTTGCACAGCAGCACAATAAACATTATCCAACAGAGAATCCACTTCCACCAGAGGCCCATTCTCAGAAACTCCCAAAGTTTCGGTGGACAAGTCAACGTCATCCAGCTTTACCTCTGTAGCCTCCACCTTTTCAGCTTTGATGTCCACCAGAAGATCATGAACTTCAACCCTGACCCCATTTACAGTAACTCCTTTACCCACGAAAGCGTCCTCATGCCCCTTTTCTTCAGCCAGCAGGTTGCGCGAGTCAGCGCCCTCATATTCCATCTCACTTTCGGGTGTCTGAGAGTTATCGTCCATTTCTCTGATCTCAATCACACCTTTAATTCCAGAGGTCTGAGCAGACAGACCAGAGATAGTGCTAACCAAACCCTTCTTTCCTTTTTTAATATTCTCCTCTTCCTGACGCTGATACTCTTCATACATCTTGGCCAAGTATTCTTTATGTGCCTCGTATGTAACCTATAAAAAAGTCAAAGATATAAACAGCTTCATCTCTACAGCATGACGTAATCCAGTGAAGTTTTAAAGAAGCTTGACAGACTAGTTAAAAATGTCCGCCTCAGCAGCAGAGGTCAGTGTTTCTCTTTGTCGCACAGTACTCACCTTAGAGTGGGCTATAGAGAGAGTGTCCACCCATACACGCCATCCTCCCCATTCATACTTGATGGCATGATAGAGCAGAATACGAAATATGTTGTACACCATCTCTGTGATTTTCTCCTCTTCAGAGTTTTTAGGGTTGATGTATCCAAGAGAAAACATCCAGTCCTGCCAAACAGAGCACTGAAGAAGACACCTGCAATATGCACAGGCAAACTATTATTGCACAGAATCATCAGACACCTACATGACAAAAAAAAAGCTTACATTTTTTTCCAAATTTTACACACAAAAAGTAAGCAACACAAAATGACAATATTTTGGTGTTTTCTGTTTAACTCTTGTTCTTTTCAGTAACTGCCCTCAATTTTTCATCAATGGAATCTTTATCATATTCCCTACATATTTGACAGGCCTGCCAAGTTCTCAATAGGATTTAAATAGGGTGTTCAAGGGACATAGATCATTATTCTGTTAACTTTGAGGCCTGTGCTGGCGAGTCCAGTGAAGTAATTGGATGCACGTGATGAAGCATTGTAATTAAAATGATTCAGACTTCTTGTGCCTATCCTCTACAAAAGCACCTTCTATAAACTTGCAAGAGGTTTAGGAGTCAATTTAGGAGTCAAAGTAGCTAATCTTTCGATAGCAACCCATACCTGTATCCCTTCTCCATCACACTGATGCTTGAGCTTTTTGTCTGTGAGTGATCCAGTCACTCACCTCTGATTTGCTCCGTCAATACAAGTTTTGAAAAATAAGTTTCAAGGTCTTTCTTATCCAAATCTTGTTGCATCAGCTTGGGAATCTTTGACAAAGGTTCTGTTTTAGTCTTCCCTACCATGTCTCTGAGCACTTTCTTCTTCAGGACTCTCCAAGCAGTTTGCATTTCTGTACTATGGTGGCACTGTAGGTTAATAGGTTTCTGGTAGCCTCACACTGGTGTGTGTACATTTGTGAGCGTGTGTGTGTGTTTTCATCCATCCAGCTATTCACAACAAAATGTTTGATGGTCCCATGGTCAAAGGTATAGCTTCTTCAAGGGTGTTGTATCTAACAGGAATTCAACGGTTCGTCACTCTTCAGTGTTAGTTTTTGAAGCTGCTGAATAATAATGCACTTCTTTGTATTAGCCACCTAACATAGAAATAAGTTCAAAGTCTGTAAAGTAAAAAATTGTTTAATTGTTTAATTATTTGACAGTAAAATGACAATAAGGATGTTTTTGTTTTTTCCACACTTTAACGATATGTCATGACATAGCACTCTTCACTAATCATTTTAAGTTAACTGTGTTGTTGATTTTTGACATAATTTCATTACTCTGTGTATCGGAGGGAAAGCGTAGAAAGTGTCTCAGAGACATCTGCTGAAGAACGTGTCTAAAGATTATTTAGTAATAATGTTAACCTATTAAATGTGGTAAAGGGAGGGAAAACTTTGTGTCCTTTTCCTTTTTTCTTTGACGAATTGATCGGGGAGATCACTGATAGAATGGATGAGAAAAATGCTCTGCTCACCGCCTATTCTCTCTACTGTTGCTGAAGAGTTTGATCATATCTGACAAGAAGAGCCGCCGGACCTCCATCAGCTCTGTGCTGGAAGCTGAGTTCTTCAATAAAGTCGCAACTACCTTGAGAATCACTAACATGCAAACAGAAATATATGCACATCCTGTCAGATTTGACAAATAACTAAATAGTATAGACAGAATGAAACACTGTGTGACACCAAACGGGCTTACTTGGGTTCTGAATCTTGACAGTGGAGTCAGGCTCTGGATGAGGTTTGTGAACTACCTGTGTGCACACCTGCTCTGTCAGAATCTGGAGTAGAAAGCAATAAGAAGGCATGAGTCATATACACAGAAACCAATATCACAGCAATACCAAGACATTTCAGAAGAAACTATTTTGTTACCTCGTAAAGAGCGTTGTAGGTTGTAACAGACGCAGCGTTGGTGTGCAACAATAGCCTCTCGCCCATAAGAGTAAAAAGGCTGTGTGTGTGCATGATCTCCACTTTCCTCCTGTGGACATACAAGTACAGACATAATAGTAAAGTGGCTGGTTTGGAAGTTCCTATGCAACAGAAAGGATCAGTGAGTGCCGTCAGCTTGCCTCTCTCCCTGCTCTCACCCAGGGGAGCCAGACTGTTGAGGGTATCAGGAACAGCCTGCTGTCATAAATTGGGTGGATTTTGTTGGAGGTGTGTAGGATAACGAAGTTAGCCAGTCACCAGGAACGGCTCCAAGATACTGAGGCATTCCACAGTTAAATAGGTTCAACAGTGACAAACTGCATCTGCAAACAGCTTAAGGACTGCTGTCACAGGGCTTGCCCAAAGTTGCTCTATTCTGTTGCCACTGGCCTACATGTCTACTAACAAGTAGACATTTTTTTGTACTTTGCAGAGGCTGGCAAATTTGACCCTGGAAATAAGTAGCTTTTTTCACAACTATATGACAATGAAAATTTGGGAGAAGCCGACAAACTAAAAATGCAGAGCAAGCTGAGTTTTACAGTAGAACTCTGTTCAACCAATGACCTTGCTGTAAATGTTTTCATGAGTAAATTCGGACAGTGTCACTCTCTTTATAAATGACTGTTTTAAATAAACAGTTAGGACAATATTAAATAGGGGTACACATGGATATTAGATAAAAATTGTCTGGGTGAGAAAAGAAACTAAAGACTTAAAGATTAAAGACTGTTATTGGAGACATAAGGTAATCATGCAGCAGAAGGCATGCTCAGTTTTTAAAACAAAATGCTAATACTCCACTGCTGCGAGCACAGCATCAACTGCTTATCCGCTCCATTCACATACCAACCGGAATGTTTAACCATATGATGTCCAGCCTTAGCCTTCTCACCTCACAAATGTGCAGTATAGCGATGATCTGCTGCCATCCAAGTAGACGGTTTATCGCTCATTTTACTGTGGGAACACTGACTTTGGCCTCTACCACTCGTCTCTACTGTGAATTAATGGTTTTAGGGCATCACGCCAATACTTCTAGTAAATGGAGCACCCCAATTTACTAAACTGGCATCTAGTCAAGAATCATTTACTGGTTTCTGTGTAAAAAGAGCAGCCGACCATTCTCTCTGATTGTAAAGCTAAGCTTTTTGATTCTATAGTTTCTATCCCTCTTGCCTTTGTGATGTTGACATGGACATTGAGCACGGAAAAGCTCAAAACAACAACAAAACACTAGAGTGGATTAAAGGCTTATTTTGTAAAACATCTGAAACATTTTGATAATTATATATAAAAACATTTGAGGGTCTAATTACACTCTACATCACAGCTACTGGAATGGGTTACTTACTTGTGTCCCAAGTGCTTCAAGAAGTACCCAAGTACTTTGAGGGATTGTACACGAATGTTTTCACTCTTAGACGCCAAGAGCTTGTAGATTACCCTGGAATAGACACACATCAGTGGAAACTGGCAACGGTACGTGGTCTTGAGAGAATTAACTGTAGCTCTGTTGATGAAAAGGCCCATGCACTGGCTTGCTGACAACCTCTTTCCATCAGGCTGAAATTCCATTAGCATTAAATGTAAGTCCTAGTAAAAATATTAGCCTTTTGCTTAGAACATATACACAGAGCTACAGTGGGTATATCCAAATGTTGTAGTATCACGCCCGATGCATGATTAATTGTCTAATATTGTGAAATCAGTAGGTTAATATTGTTACTTTTCTATGCTTTTTTTTCTGAACACATGACTTATTCATGCATCATAAAAGCTCACAGCAACAGCACAAGCTTTAAGTGCTTAGATTTATTTTGTGAAATGACCCCTCTGTTTTGTAGTTGTAGTTGTTTCTTCCCCTGAAGGGCTTACCTTATTCCATTTCTCTGGTCAAAAGCAGGAATCATGGACGCTGGATGCTCAGACATGAGGGCTACCACCAACTGCAACACATCATGCAGATTGTTGTCCTAAAGGCAAACCAAGTAGAGACAACTGATGAGAGATAATACAGTTTGCCTTGTGTGCACTTTGTGCTACGTTAAGTGTCCTGCAATTGTCAATCTATCTGTTCCCCAAATCTCTCAGCAAGTGTCAGAGTAGCAGTAGAAAAAGCACAAGAAAAGATGTTCAGGCTTCGCCTTTCTCTAGCAACCTCTTCCAGCTCCCCCCAGGCCAGCTGGAAGATATATTCCCTCCAGTTAGTCCTGGGTTGACCATGGGGCCTTTGCCCAGCTGGTATAGTGCCTGAGAGACATCTAAAGGAAGAGGCCAAGGAAGCATTTTTATAAGATACCCAAACCCCCTCAACCGAATCAAAGAAAACCAATAGTGGTTTCCCTATAAAACACTATTTCTCAACTTCTCACCCAATCTCAGCATGTAAATTCACCCACTCTGCAGAGAAAACATATTTAAGGTAGCTGTATTTTCAGTCGTGTTCTTTTGGTCACCAGCTAAAGTTTTTGCCCATCAGTGAGAAAAGGTACGTAGACCAACTGATACATTAAGAGCCGTGACTCATGGCTTAGCTCCTTCTTCACAACTTAAGAAGATCATGGACAGGTTTTGAGACTATGTTCAGCCTTGGTGGAGTCCAACATCCACTTTGAACAAGTCTGACTTGATGTGAAGTATGTGAACATACACATGCAGGAGTGTCTCTGTCTTTTTTTGTTGACACTAGTGGCCTTTATTGGAAAGTTGCTTGACAGGAAACAGGCCTGAGAGCGAGAGAGAGGGGAAGGACATGCAGCAAAGGGCCACGAGTCGGGACTCAAACCGGGGACAGTTGCGTCGAGGAACTTAAGCCTCTGTATATGGGACGCCTGCTCAACCCATTGAGCTAATCGGCACCCGGAGACCTCCGTCTTAAACCATCTCCTAGTCCACAAAACACAGGGGACTGGACTCTAAACTGTGAAAAACTACAACTGTGTAGCAACCGTCTGGGGACTGGTATTTCTACAACTCCTCAGTGCTGCTCCCCAAGTAAGAGAGATGCCTTTTTTCAAGAAGTTTGGTTTTGGAGAAAAGGCTGTTTGGAAAGGTCAACAATTTTTTTGTTCCCATCTCTGTACCCAACTTGAATCTCTGTACCCATAATCATTCCTGATTATCACCTGGCAGGCACTGCACCAGACCCTTACACTGGAAGTCCAGTACAGGAAGAGCAGTTTCATCACCAGCAGTTACAGAAGGTTCTTAGTACACCTTGAAACAGTGAATGAATAATGGCTGAGTAACACAAAATATTAATTATTTTAGTAGTTAAAATAAACCGCTTCGGGAGCGGTAATGACAATGATTTGTGACTCTTAAACAAAAGGCAGGAAAGTGTCAAAAAAGAAATGCAGTTAATTAACGTGGGGCAGAAATAGACCCATGTACCTCGTGCATCGTTAGCAAATAGTTCAGGATACTCTGCAATTCATCCTCCTTCACACCTCGGTCCTAAAGGAATGAAAAATAATGAAGCAATATGTTCAATGCAAAACATTAAATTATGGAAAACAGCTGAAGAAGTGCGACAGCATAACAGACTTCCACAAACTATCTGACACTGAAGATGTTAGTTTTTATTTACTAAAGGACCAAGAATACAAGCATTTTTTTTCATCTTGTGGATAAGGTTGTATTGTTGTTCCTGAGCTGAATGTGCTTTTTTGCAGCGGCAGCAGCAAAATATACAGACTCAAAGCTAGTTGAAATTCGCTGCACTTTCACCACGGTGCAGGAAGAATGTGACTTGATAATCATCTGCAAAGATAAGACATGCTGGGACATGAGCAGCAACATGTGAACCTAGACTATGTAGTGTTACACACTGAATACCTCAATCAAATGTTCTATCTGTGGTCATGCATTGTACTATTTCTGCTATTCACTACTGTGTAATTAATTGAGATACATTATTCAGTCCATTTTGCCTGAGAGCCATTAGTACCCCAAGTCAAAAGTGGTGCCTTCAATGCGCTAAATTTGTCCGAACGATAGTCAGCAAATCTAAATCTAGTCAATTACAAAAACTGAAGCAGCTCTCCTGAAGGGAGCAATTAGTCTCATTTGTAAAGCTGGAACACATAAATATTTGCCATCTCTATTTAAACAATTGGAGAATCAAAATTAGAACAGTATTTCCTCTTAATGAAAACTTTAATTTATCTTATTCACAGCTGCTTGTCAGAATGTATTAAGGAGCAGACCAGTTGAACATTCATAAAGACAACACAGGCACAGTCTCTACATTTTCTCAGTGCAGTGGTGCGAGAGACTGTGATGGATGAAGACAGGTGGGCTATACCTTCAGAATGAGTTGCTTCAGGAAGAGAAGCATGAATGCCCGCAGAGAAATGACTTCATTCTGTGTTGGCCGTGGACCATCTGTAGTTTTAGAGAAAGTGCTTCAGCAATAAGAAAAGAAAAGAGAATGGAAGCAGATAATATACATTTCTATTTTCTGTTGTCCATTTACAGGCCTTGCCTCTAATTTGTCTCTGAGCTTTTGAGGAAAATCAAATAAAACAGGAACACCTTTAAAGACAAGTTCAGATTTACTCACCTTAGGAGCATGTGTCCAAAGTTTCACCACGTTCAAACAACAATCCAGACATTTCCCCTCCCTCTTACCAATTAAAAAAATAATTTGTACATTTAATATAATCAGAATATAGACTATGCTTTAAACCCAAGAAAGATCATTTGGCATATTTATCCCAGATCTATTTATCATTCATACTACATCAAACAGTGCATTACCCAAGCGGCCACAACATGGTGCCCAGGCAGCCAGCCCAAGGTCACACCTGCCCATCAAGCTGGCCAACACCTCATTAAAACTATCCAGAATTCCTCCGCCAACATGAGATCCTTTTGGCAAACCGTTAGCCTCACATTGGAATCTCTCTGATTTGAACATAATTCCATATCTGATGAGCTGAGCACTGTTGAGAGTGCTGTGTAAATAATAAAATATGTTATTTTATGACATAACAAATTGTTTAAGTATCATATTAAAAAGCTGCTGACTTTTTCCTTTTCTTTTTTTACACAATCAGATCTTCGACAATATACAGAGCTTCTCCATTTTTAACCTAAACCTTGGTGTTCAGTCAGAAACATCAGAACATACAGATGATGGCATGGACTACCTAATACAAGACTACAAACCATTTCCTTTAGAGTGAGCAGTACTCCAACTGTAACACAAAGTCTCCATTTGGCAGTAAATCCAGGTATTTATTGCCTAACTTCCTAATCATCCTGTGTAGGAAGCCAGCTATTAACACACTGACTGTATAATATGGCAGTAACTGGGTCAAATACAACTGCAGAGGCAATTCAGAGGAAATTGGTCACTTTGGCCAATACCCCCTTTTCTTCTTCCTCCTGATAAACTCCAACCTCCATCTTGGCTGAACACATGTTCATTTGAAATGGGGACAGCGCCGTGATGACTGATACAATGGCAGCAGGCACCTGACTATCCTGCTTCAACAGCCGGTCAGTGTAATCAATGATGAGGCTCCCTGAGGTTACAGAGGGAAAGCAATGCTGCTGCATCCCGACACTGATTAATAGCAGAAGAGAGGAAAACCTAGAGCAGGACAATGCCTGACAAGGAAGGGATGATAAGAACATTATTACCACAGCCACCTCATCTAAGTTACTCACAAACAATTCTGCTCAGCAGCTCAGCGTATCTCTTGCTTTTCATTCACAAATTGCTTTACTTCCTGCATCCCAAGGGCACGAGCACAGTGTTTTTTTTTTTTTTTTTAAATGATTGTCAATATGATTATGATTATTGCAAGATTCTTTTTTTCAGCTTAAGAACAATAACTAGCATCCTTTATAATTGCACAAAGCTTTCATTATAATAAAAAAAATGATTTCATTTCCAATCACAGGTTTTAAAAATAGAACAAATGCATGCTTTGTCTACTTAACGTGCTTTCTTTATAGCATCTGCAGTACACTGACTTTAAACTGCAATGACTAAACATTTCTGTGACATATAGGGGCAAACACAGGGAAATAAACTTTAAATGGGCATGGCTAAGACCCCTTCTTATACATTTAAGAATTTTTCTTATCAATTCATCAGAATTAATCTTGTGTGGGGTTGAGCGATCTAACTCAAACTCACTGAAGCCCCTCTGTATGTCTGTCAGCAGTTGTTTCTTCAATAATGAGGAGCGACATAACAAGCTTGAACTGAATGTGGTGACTGGTCAGGTAGCTTTAGTGGTTATGTCATTACTCATTATTTTGTGAAACGGAGGCAGAGACTGAGACAAAAGGAGAGTGAGAGGGATTGAGACAGATTGTGTGCTGGCTGTGGGTACATGTCACAGGCTTGGAGAAGTTGAGCAATGAGAATTGGCCTATGAGTGCCGGGACCAATTCTATGTTATAAGAATGATATATGGCTTTAATTTGATAGCACTTTCTATTAAGACCTGAAGATAAAAAAAAATAAATAAAAAAAAAGGGGACGCACTTCCAGAAAAAGAACGAGCAGCTTGAGGAGATCTGTTTTAAATGCCCTCCCTGTGTACTATAATTCAACACTTCATTATCTGCTTGGCTTTCTCCCTTTTGTGTGTGTGTGTGTTTCTTTGATCATTTCTCAGTTTAGCACGACAGAGGAAAACTGGCTCGCAGTCAGAGGAATGAAACCAGGTTGTCTGAAAATTACAAAGAGCAGGAAGGTGATCCATTTTGAGATGTCTTCCCCAGAATCCCAGCTGGGTTCTCATTACATTACTATCAACAATTACACTCATCTATGAAAGTCTACATTTAGGGAAAGGTTCACTTGAAAACATGGTATAGTTCATTATGTGTATTTTAAGCACTTCTTTTTTTTACAATAAATTTTTAGAAAAGCCAAGTGTTGTAAAATCAAACCTTTTTGGTTCAATGTTTTTCTGAGCAGGGATCACCTTTCTACTTAAATAGTCCTATAGATATCAAAATACATCACCTTGTTCTTATGTTCCTCTTTCTAGGTCTGCATTACTCACTCTAGTTCACATAACTTGTAAGAGACAGAGATACGATTGTGAGAAATGTTCCTCAAATTCCACAAGCAGATGATTACACAAAAGTAATGACAAAGGTAGGATAAGGGACACTTGGACAAATATAAATGTTGTATCTGTTTCCATGTGATCTTCACAAAACTCAGTCTGGAAATCCATTTGATGGCAATGTATCATGGTCACTTCCAGCATTAACAGGTCAGGATGGCAGGTTAAAGTATATAAAAAGCTGAAGTATTCATAAGGCTCTAAAACGCCCTCTGAGAACTGCTTTTCATCTTGTCGTCTTAATAAAAGTGAAGTTCACCACTAATGTAAACGATCGGTGTTGCAAGAAACGCAGACGGAGGTAAGAAAGAAAGTTTGAAATGAAATAACCTTTAACTGTGTGAAGAATATTACATAAACGCTGTCAAGCTTCAACCTTCAGCAAGTAAATTTCATAGGTCCTGGTGCAGTATAAACTCAGCTCTCCGAACCAATATAAAACAACCCCTATATTATGTATTATGTCGCAGGTAGTTTCAGAAAAGAATAATGGATAGCAAAAAGGAGAATGACACTTCAAGGACACTTTCTTTTCCTGCACAACCTGTATGGTGCCACGCCGTTTCACAGACTGACTCTGCCAGTCATGTCACTAGGCAGGGCTTTAGAAGCTTAACACCCCCACACACACCCTGCTGGGATGACAATATTGATATGGTGTGTCTGCCTTAGTGTCATCTCCTGGGATGGCCAGAGTCTCAACAGCTGACAGACAAGCACTTCCACAAGGAGATGAGTCATTTAAAATGTGGGAGAGCTGCTACCATTTCAGGAAATCACTTTGATAGCAGGCTTGTGACTGCACACTGCTTGTGATTGGTTTGTGCCCAATGATGTCCTTTCCAAAACACAAAGCTTAATATGTATGAGTCTTCAGATAGATAAGAAACCGTATGTAAACAAATATCAAATGAAATCATGCTCCACTACATCCACTGCTCAAAGACATCCACAATGCAAAACATGCTCACCAAGACCCTTTGGAGGGATGCCGCTGATATCTGCAGGGTTGGTGGCCCAGTAGTAGTACTTCAGCATGTGCATGAGCTGAAGGACGGTGCCAACTCGACGAATCGTGTTGTAGATGGTTGCTGTGCCAATGAACTCAGCAGAAAGGTAAGTATACAAAGAAAGTTGTACCTAGAAGGAAAACACACATACACATGTATTCATGTTAATAACTGCACATGCAAACTTATACCTTTACTTAACAATCCAGACGTTACGCTGGGATGGTTTCCTCTAATTAAACCCACTGTCCTTTAGGTATATGTATGGTAACAGATGGCCACTAAACCTGTGTTATTTAATTTCATAAGTTCACCAGCTCCACACTGTTTGCTGATGATTAGCATGTAATCTGTAATAAGCATCATACCCGATGCATTTTAACATAGAGGAAAGCAATGAGTCAAATGTGAGAGAACATAAAAGGTGGCTGTGTGTTTGAAATATGGCTTAAGGGTGCTAAGATAAAAGAACTCAATAATTGTTTATGTAATTTCAAAGGGAACAGAGGATTAAAATGCAGTCCTAAAATCTTATTTGTCCACAAGGACGAAGTCAGAGGTCCCTTGTATTAATGTATATGGCTCTAACACGTCTGTCAGATTTCTGTAAGCTGTACAGATAGCCGACAGTAACAAATTAAATCCGCACTCTGCGATAACCTGAGGGAAGGAGCCAGCATAGTTTGGTCTCAGTACAGCTAAAAGTGCTCTAACCCACTTCATTGCCAAACCTTTTTTCTCATTTTCCTTTCCCTTTCTCTATGCTCTATTTTGGGGGAGTTTCACAGGCAAGCCTCAAGACACTTTTGTATTTATTTCCTCCATTCATTTATTCATGGTTTGGTCCCATCAGTTGAATTCCCGAGGCTAATGATTTTGCCACACAAACCGAGCTTCTTTGATATACCTCGTCTCATTTTTATGGGTCATTATCTAAAAAGGAAAAGGAAAAAAAAAATGTTTCATTTAAAAGGCTTCATTTGAGGCTAGTAAAGTGGCAGCAAGTCTGTAACCTTGCAATGTTTTCTACTTATTGAGAACATATAAATGGGCTACACTCAACTCAACTTAAAGTACCCTTAATACAGCTGTGTACAGGTTCATAACTTTAAATTTTGGGACAGTACCAGAACAGGTGTTCATGTTTTGATGTTAAAATCTTTTTTTTCTATATTTTGTTTGCTATAGAACCTCCTTAAAAGTTCCAGAATAGTACCACTCACTCGAAGGCATCACTTCTAAAATGGCCCATTGTGCTCTGATTTGTCAGGTAACTGGTCAAGAATCGCAGACTGCTCGACAGCAGCTTATTCTTTGATTGAGGTGTGCCAAAGTAGCCACTGGGCAGCCATCATGCAAACATGTTTCATGGTGGTGACGTTAAGTAGAGAGATAATAAACGAGCCATTTCAAGGAGTTCAGGAGCAGTGTCTTCTGTGGGAGGGAATGTTAACTTTATTACAATTACTTCTATTACTTCTTCACAGCCCGTTTTCACAAAAACAGAGACACGTGAGAATTTGTTATTTCTGTACTCACCTTTGCAGAGGTGATAATGATGCTAATTATTACTGAAACCTTGCATGGTTTTAAGCTTTGGATATGCATACTTTTCTGCCACAGATACCTGCATGAGCTCACCTTGGCAGGGGTGTGGATCCAGATAGCAGCGTTGAACAGAATGTGGTCACACAGCTGCTTGAGAAGTGGTGCTCCATGTGTCAGCCCATCCAGATACTTTGCGAAGGAGAGGAATTGCTCTAGTACTGCCCTGGTGATGTGGATACGAGAGGACTGTGGAGAGAAGCACACATTCATGTTAAATAAGAAATGTGTCACCGAGACTTCTTGGCCATAAACATTTATTTAGCTCTCTTAATACTGACAACATCATGAAAAAACAAAACAAAACATGAAATGACCCTTCAATACCCAGAAGAAAAAAACGAGCTTTATGATAAAGTGACAAAAATGTCTGTTACTTTGCCTAGACTGATTTAAAGGATCACTGCATGTGGTTGGGCTATTTAAATAGTGTAGCATCAGTTTAAAATGGGTCTACTTCTATATTTAAAGAAAAATTAAGAGTGAGCCGTCTTAACTTTGCACATAATACTTTTCACAAGTACTGTCATCGCTCACGTCTGGCATCTGTACTCAGTCCAGGAGACAATGTGAGGGTAGGGGTGAAAGAAAAATGAATGCCTCGGAACGAGGGAAGGTGTGGCATAAACATATCATGAACAGATGGCGTGACATGTGAAAGTGTGAAACCTGGCAGCTGGAGGGTAGGAAGCAAAAAACGGCAGCTCCCAGGTGCCGACTCTGCCTGGCTGTTAGTCTACAGCATCTGAAGCCAGCAGGCAGGCAAGTCACTGAGTGTCAAAGTGGAGTCATTTCTCAGTGTACGGAAAGAGCCAGCACTCTAGGGACGCTGGCTGCTAGATCTGCATCACAAAATGGGTAAATAAAGATTGATGCAGAAAGGGGTGACAAGTTCCTCCTCTAGTTCTGTTTAGTCCAAATAAGAATTTAGGACTCTGCTAGGAGCAATCGAAGATCTGACCGTTGACAGGGCTTTGAAAGTACAGACAAGACACAGTGCACCGTAATAGAAAGGATGCAGAAGTTTCAAAAGCAGATGGGTCATTCAAAGAAAAACGTGACAAAACCCAACTTTCTAATCATCATCAACTCAATGAGAAAATTAGGAATGGACATATGCATTTTTTTAAATGATGTTTGAAGTGTTATTCATATGAATATGTTCATATGAAAGGATAGCTTGTATAACATTTCAATGGGAGCAAAGATGTAAAAAGAAAACAAGTCTATGGGTGAGGTCACATATGAATTTGATGATAGTGACTCCTTGAAAAGTGATGAAAGAAAGTGTGATATCTTGCGGACACTGTAACATACCTTCTCCAACAGGTATCCAATCACCAAAAAGCCCTTTCCTCCCAACATCTGCTCCTGCATTGTCACAGAGCTCTTGAGCAGCTCAACCAGAAAAGCCAGGAGAGTGGCACTGCAAAAATAAAAGATACTGTGTCTCCAAATGGAATAAATACTCATCTACTCACTGGAAATGACCCTTTGCTGTGGTGATGAAGGAATTATTGAGGCTGTGAAGGTGGTGGGGAAATTATTCCATAGACTACAGCAGCTTGAGGAGACACAGCGAAAGAGGGAAAACAACAAGGTCATTTTCAGAGGATGTCAGCAATCAGCTGGGGACTCTGGCTCACTCCTTTCATCCCTCTTCAATTCAGAAGAGAGGTTGGCTCGGTGGGTTCTCTAGGGTACAGAGGGTGGTCTTTGAGATGAACACTAACAGAGTGTGTGTGTGTGTGTGTGTGTGTGTGTGTGTGTGTGTGTATATATGGGAGAAGGGGGTTCAAGAGGGCAAGGTAGTGCAGTAAAGGCAATTTTTTTTTCTTTGTTGCAACACTCTTTTGGCTGAGTGACAGTGGTGCTTGGTGACACTTCATAATCGGCTTTCCTTCACATCCTCAAGAGGTTTCCAGTCCAACGCAACAATCACAAGAACATAATCACTTCTGTGCAGACTTGCTCATATAGTGAACATATGTACTGCATGCATACATACTCCTCCAATCAATGCCAACTTGAATCTGTCTGTTTGTGTACCATTTCAGCGTGCAGTTCTTGTCTCACTACTGCTCCACCTATGCTATTACTTATTCTAAGGAAATGATAGAAGTGAATGAAACTCAGCTCTGTATGCTTTTGGTTTATCCTCTTAACCTTTTTTGCAAGCACAAATTGCTTCCGGTTTGGCAGAGTAGTAATGACTAATGCTGTATCACCTCTGCTTGGACCTCAAGTTGGTAAAGCAATATAAGAAAGAAATATTAAAAGGATCTTTTAAAAATCACTATCTGAGAGTGCTATTGAAAACAGTAAATCCTCCAGCAGAGTAGGGAGTTAATTGTTGCATGGGCTTTGAACCCCAAAGCCCCAACAGGGTTTATAGAGACTCAATTTAAAGCGAGGACAAAGAAAAGTGTTTAGGAGAGTTGCACACTGTATGCCAAAGACACGAACAAGCTAGCGAGGGAGCATGAGGGACAGAGAGCTGAGTAAAGTAGAATCAACAGAGGTAGAGAGCTTTGGGCCTCTGTGATTTGTGCTGCTATGTGGCTCTTCCTGAGTCCATACATGTTATTAAACTAACACTGGATTAGAGCAGGGCTCAGACTCAATCCGGCACATAGCGGGGAAGATTTGGGCAGACCAGCTCAGGATGACAGGAACGAGAAGGGCTGCAACCTGCGACCAGATATAATAATGAAAACTACAGATTTACAAATGCCATTTATAGCTTACAGTGAAATTCATCACCACACTACGACTTCAAAAGACACCTGATTTAGATTTGGGTGCAGTTACCATCATCTGCTATCCACCATGCAGGGCTGGCCTGTCTATTCAAAATCATGTGGAGTAGCTGAAGCACTAACACAACGTGGTCTGGGATTAGGTTAAGGTTATTGTTTGGTTTAATAAAGACCCATTCACAGTCTTCCTACAAAGCAGCTGAAAAACTAAACACTTTTCATTGCCAAATGTATATTGCAATAAGATTAACAAAATACTTTCTTGCTTGCCAAGATAGCTGATTTGTATCTCAAGGCATTCTGTATTTAATGCTTGTAATCATAACACCACTTAATAGTGTTAATAAGCAATAACAACCCAAAGACATTCCAATAAAGAGCAATTAGATGCCTACATTTATTACATTTACATTTAGACCCATCTAATTTGGCTTCATAATACAGACCGATATAAATATGTTAATTTTTGCTTCCTCTGTCCAGTCAAAATTCAACCACATGCACAATTAGAAAAAAATGGTATGATCAAAACATTAAAACCCAATAAAATTCCCAGCTACAAAAGGAGATCTCTGTTACTTACAATTCCGTGTGTTTAACTTCCAATGCATCAAGTCAGATTGTACATTGTTCAATAACAAGATCTCTACTTCTTACCAGACTGTAGTTTCCACCTGGCTGTCCCTCAGCTGATGATAGTCCAGCTGAGCAAAGAGTGGAAAGAGAACCTGGATACCACCGATGGAGTGGATGGCACTGTGGATGGAGTGAGTCACTGTGGCTTTCACATCCTGCGATGATAATATGGAACCCATCAACAACACCTTCATACCAAGTGAATTTTAAATAAACATCAGAGCAGCATCGAATACAACACTGCTTGAGATGGTGTGCACAAAGTGAGAGTAATGCAGCTGACCTGAAGCATCAGGGCGTGTGGTGAGTGCACAAATATGGAGGCATTTTCACGGGGAGAGGACTCCAGGCAAAGCTGGGCATCAGTGGCCTTGGCGTTATAGGTAAAGGCGATGGAGCCTGCCAATTTGCCATCATACAACACCTGCTTGTGATGCTCTGCTAAGTGGATATCGCTCTCCGACTTGAACTTAAATATACTCTGAAAGAAAAAGAGAGTGAATAAGGAAATTAAAAGAGATAAAGTGAAACATGGGTGGAGTGCGAACGATGGACTGAGTATCTCTTTCCTGCACACACCGTATCAGTGTCTTGTGGGTGTTATCTTTTAATTATAACAAGATGAAAAAAAGGCCCATTTAAAAATTAAAACTGATCGACATCGAGCGCACTGCAGAAATACATTTTGAAAAGGCCTTTTCTCTCTTAATTAAAGCTGTCCTTTTCGTCTCTATAATTCTTTTTTGATGCACTCAACCAAAACAAAAAAGACAACACAATTACTTTTTAGTGATGCAAACCATTCTTGACACAATTATCTGCTAAGCAAGAAGTGAAAGAAATTGAGCAGCACTTTGGTGCAACCTTTAATAAGAAAAGCTACACAAACAAATAAAGCAAGGAAAAAAGAAAGTGAAATTTCCTTTACAACAAAGAAAATAAAAATGTGTAGCTCTTTTATTTCACGTTGGCCAGAAAAATAATAATTTTCCATTTTCTGTGTTTCTCCTCCTTGGGGGACATTAAATGGTTATGTTATTAGTTGAATGATATAAGTTTATGTCATGATGATTGGGATGTCATATAGAGATTTGGTGGAGCTCTTTACTCTACTGCTTTCAATTTGTTTAGCTTTAAGTGAGTCTTTCCTTTATTCTTCTCAGAGGATCATTGTTTGACAGCAATCTTTAAGTTCTTCCTGCAGAACACAATCATGAGGAGGAACAGCAGCTGATAACAGGAATCAAAACAAATGATTGTTTACCTGCTTTAATTTCAGTCATTTATTCTGGAGTCTTCTGGAGGTATTTCAAAACAAGCAGTCGCTTCTGAATTCCAATGAGTACTCGTGTAAATGGAAACAGGCTGCATAGAGGGAGCCACGGGAATGGCCCTTTTACTTGCCACGCAGTAACATTTTAATACTTTTCTTGGTTTCTTTACCAAATAAGCACTTCTCTATACAAGCACACAGAACAGGTTATAACGAGGTTATCCAACATTGTCGAAAAAAACTTTCAAATTAAAACTGACAGTGTGCAATGAAGCACAAGGTGATAATTGGAGAGAGCAAATCCACAAAATAAGCCAATATTCAGAAAAATTAATTTACTAGTAAAGTTACTAGTAAGTGTCTTCAACTCCTGAAAATACTAATGATTCCAATTATGATTAAGCCCTGTGTTAGGACAGAGTTTAATGTTTTTAATGTTTCATTCAATTCAGTTTTATATAAAGTGTAAAATCACAACAAATGTTATCTAAAGGCACTTCAAAGATACAGTCAAATAATTTATTCATTCATTTACATTCATGTTTGCTGAGAAATATTATTATACCTTCACCAACATTTCTCCAGCCATTTTAACGGCTGCATGAAAGTGCACGTTCAATCAGTCAATAGCTCGATAACAAATTCATTATGGTTAACATAACAAATTGCTTATCAATAAAAGACTAGTCTTAATTTACTCGATCAATTAGTAGCTGACACATGAGCTGAATTAATCTGTCAAAGCCGTGTGAATGGACTACGCTTAATACTGAAATCAATTCCACTAATCAGAGGTGCTGAATTATTAATGAATGAGAGAAATGTTTTCCCTTCCCTCTCTGAACCATGGGCAGCAAGCATGTGGTGATAAGAGAGACTGAGAGAGCTGAAGTAACAGTGAGGAAACAACCATCTGGCCCTGGAGGGACTGTAGAAAAAATCCAGTATGCTAAGCAACACAGGCAAACAGGATTCAAGCACCTATCTAAAATGGAACTAAAACTGGGTGGCTTTTTTTAGTGAGGGTGTAAATGTGTAAAATAAGTGCAGGTCAGTTCTATAATGAGGTCAATTATGCATGCAGAGTAGCAACCTTTTCAAGAAATATAAAGAATCTTTTTTTTGTTCCAAATTCTAAGTTTAGCACAAAATTATATTAAAATTGCCTTGCATCGTTTCAGTATAATAAATTATTTGTTTTGTGATACTATAGCTTTATTTTTACTGTTTTAAGTGTTCCTCAAATGGTATTGATCAACTGAATATTGGCTGGCTCTAAATCCATGCAAGCATTATTCGTGCAAAGAGCTGTACAGGTCAGGAAAATAATAGGGATGAGTCACATTTAATGGTGCATCTCATTTTAGTCCAACAATAAAGAGATATTCACATGATTTGCTATGATCAAGTCGACACAGCAGCTATCACGCATCTCATCATGTAGTCTCTAACATCCTTCAAAAGTTCCTACTCATGAAACCCAAGTGACAAGAAATAACAAGCTTCAGTGCCCTGCACTTCTGCAAGACTGCTGCTGCAGTGTGAAAATAAGGATCTCATGGGTTTTGTCTATAAAACCTTGTAGCATGACAGCATCATTCCACGGACCAGCCACAGAACAGCTTTCCCCTTCCCTCCAACTGCTAACTAGGGACACCACTTGAAGAGCCAGGACACTCGAGAGTAAGATGTGGGATGATTTGTAACTTCGAATGAAAAATAAATATCCTATAATGCAATCAAACAGATTCTAAGTATTGACAAAATGTTCAAAGCTACATTCCCTTTTAATCAAATGAACATTTGTAAAACCAAGGCTTTTTTGTGTAGTATTCGTGGTATTATACTCTCCTGCATTATCAGTAAGGCAAAGTAGATTCCCAGTGAACAGTAAAAGAGTATTCATGGGCAGGCACGTGTACTACCCATAAGCCAGCATTTGCTCGAATATACAGTGCTAGATAAAGGATATTAGGACCTTTTGATGTTTAAAGTTTTATCCTCTCACAGAAAAACAGAAAAATAAGATACACATCAGTGCCAGATTTGATCTTTTAATGTATCGTCACATCAGCAGTTTTTTCCCCACAAATGTTGCTTTGGCTGCGAGGTTCTTGTGTACAATAATGTGTTTTTCTAACATACTGTGGAACCAACAAGAAGGTAACATCTTCATCCACTGAAATGAGGAATTGGACCGTGGGACTCCCTCAGTCTCTCCTCTCTGCGGTGCATACTGCAGAGCAGTGTTGGCACAGATTCAGTGGGCTAATCAACCTCATGTAGCTCACATATGGCAATGGTGAAAAGAGGGCAAACACAGAAATAACACTAAGTGCATTATATTAAAGATGTAAAGTCATAGCTTAATTGCTTTGACAACTCAAATCAATATCTAATACTGGGTTTGCACTAAAAATTGTCAGTGCATATTGCTTTGATGAATGGCAGAGATATTAACAAAAACAAGCATGTGAACAAGGGCTCTTTAAAACTGCTGTTAGTTTTATGCTTCATAGCATGTACATTTTTAAGAACTGCCAGGCATTTCTCTTGTCGGAATTCTTCAGCTCACCATTTTGTAGACCTTGCACAAAGATTAAAGCTGATAAAACAGCAGTGAGGAATGACAGGAAAATATTACATTGAGCTGCTGTAAGCCGTGTAGACTCACTGCTACCCCTTCATTCCATCTCGAGATTGCTGGAAATCTTTAATATCAGACATAAAGTTGGGAATATGTTGCTAAAAGTTGCCTGTTGGTACTTTAAATGGAATAACCAGAAGTCCATCTCCAGTCAGAGCACAAAAGAGCCTGGGGACCAGATTCTACTAACAGGTCTGTCAGATTTGTAGTCATAAATCATAGCATGCAGGAGAAATGGTGACTCTTGGCAGCAATAATTGCCGCATTTAAACTAACTGCAGAAGTTAAAGTTAGATTCAAAACACTGTGTAAGCAGGGGAGAGTGTGTCAAACATCAAACATGGATGAGGAAATCGTACAGCAGAAAATAAATCATACAGTGCATTAATGCAGTCTTTTTTTCCAACAGCTGAGCAAAAAAAAATATGCGTGCTGCAATCTCCTGCACTCACTCCTAACGTTGCAGTCCTCAATTAAAAAGGATATTTCCTCAACCAGACAGCTCTCCCAGTGCAACTTACCTGGCTAGTTTCATTATATTCACCAATACTTTTCACAGCTAAATCTGTTGAAAGGTAAATGTTTCCCCTGAACATGCTCTTCACTATTTTAAGAATTCTGAAAAATAACTTTTCACTAAATGTGTATAAGGGACTGCTGTTCAAGAAGGGTACAGCAGGTCGCCTGTCATTAGGGGGAAAAAGGGTTAAATGAATGAATTCTCCCAGGAGTCCCAAGGCATTCGTAGACCTGATTGAAATCCTCCTCACCAGTGAAGGTTTTACTAAGTTTGATCTTTGATGCCACCAACCACTTTTCCCTCCTGCCTTAAAAAAAAGAATGACTATGTCCTGAAAAAAGACAGATTGGAACATAAGTGGCATGAAATTGTGAGAGATATTATAAATTGCCTGGGACACATCCTGTGTTCAGAGATGATTTGGCAGTGTGTGTCATTGCTCCACTGGGACAGAGTGCAGAACCGACACTATGAAGAAACGGCAGCATGAAAGTATCAGGGGTTAAAGTGAGACAATGTGAAGAGGAAAGAAAAGGAAAGAAAAGTCAATTCTGCATCTTGATTTTAAGAAATTAAAAAAAAAAAATTAATACAAATGCAAAATATCAAACAAACTGCAAAAGGTTTGTCACTGTGTCATAAATATTTTCAATCATCCCTGTCTGGGTACGTCAGCATGTTTCTACATCCACATACAGGATTCGGTTTAGGTCAAGAAGCTTGGGAGCGCTACACCTGCTGCAGCTGATATAAGTTGGCTTGGAACTTTATCCCCTCCTCGTTCCTGCTGCTTCCCGCTCTGTACTATACTTTTATTCCCAGGATAAGGTCATTTATGCAGTCGTTTATCGAGGAGGAAAAGCAGGACGGAGCCACAAGGCAAAGGAACTATGGCAGGGCAGCACTGCTCATCGATTTCACAGATGGATCGGTGATGCAGACTGCTTACATGTAATCTGGTTTAGCCACCCTCAAGCACATACCTTATAGCCTGGTCCTAGCTGATGAATTGCAAATATCTGTGCGGGATTGAGGGCTTCGCTGAACACATAGACGGCTCCTAACTGCCCACAGAATACTCTGTTAGCGTCCGCTGTCTCTGAGGACCCGAGGAAGCACTTATCATAACTCTGCAAGAGGGACATACAGAAAGAGGTTATACCGTTTGGTACTGTGGGAAAGAAGAAAAGGTCTCACACTTAGCTGTATTTCAAAGGCTAAGAACTAAATAAATAACAACAGTACTTTATTCCACAGCACCCTTTTAAGAGGATGAATCCACAGAAAAGAAGAAAATATATGCAGTCGTTACATACAGGATCAAATTAAAGTGTAATGGACAATAGCAGCTGCAAATTACTTAACAAGTGAAATCCTATGCAAGTGGAACAGTGAAAAATAAAAAAAACAGCAGAATCTAAATCTTGATCAAGTTTGTATTTGACTTAGCTGTTGGGAAAGCTCACCCAACTCGATTTATGTCTCTAAACTCTACATGCAACTGCCGTGCTTTTTCAGCTTATCTACGTTAACACAAGCACTCCTCGTGTACCATTACTACAGCTGTCAGCATACAATATTTCCTGTGCTACTAGATTAATGTTTGAGCTTACTGTTTGAGTAAATGTGGTAATGAAAAAGATGGTTTAAAAAAGATCTCCATCCAGTTGATTGGAAAGGTGTGATGTAGAGGTCTGATTATCATATGCAGCCCCTTTCTATTCATTTTTACATGCCTCTCACGTGCTTGAAACAATCCTATTTGATTCTCTGCGGCCATTATGTAAAGAAAAAAAAAATCATCTTCAGAATGATGCTCACTCACAATGAAATTTCCTCCTCAAGTGTGGAAAAACTATGCCAACACAAATGAAGGCAGCTTCAGGTAATGGGGTGGAATATTTCATGAACCAAACAAATGTGACTTCACAGCTACAAAAATCACAAACATCTTTGGAAATGCATCTCTACTCATGCAAATGAAAAGCAAAAAGTTTCAACCTTAATTTATGCACACATTTTCACCCTGTGCAAGAATCGTTTATCAAAATATTAAAAATTCCATCTTTCACATCTAAAGCAGCATTTCTGTGTGACCAATACACGAGAAAGAATGATAAACATCGATATGTTTGCCTCAGTCATTCCTGTGGTCAAAACATCGAATCAGGTCAATATGACAACAGCAAATAGGAGGTAAAAGGCAGATTACTTACATCGTTTGTGTTGACGTGCCATGCCATGTCTCCATAAGAGACAAGCTGTCCATTCACATAGCATCTTATTTCACTGTTCCTCCAGCGGCTGTAGATGTGAACTATGCTGATCATGTACCACTGAGGGTGAGAAGAGAGTCCGATTGAAAAGGTTTAGTATCTGAGCTACAGAATCCATCACTTATTAAATCTGTCAGAATCCCTCTAATGTACATCTGAAAAAAATGCAGAGGAGTTTGGATCACAGTACAATATTTCAAAGATTTTTACGATAATCCTTGTGATTACTTTTTCTTTGTTTGAAACATTCAGACTAACCCCAAAGTTAATGGAAAGCCAGAGCAGTGAGGTTTGCTAACTAATGTTCTGAAATTTGTAATAGGAGAAAGTGAATAATAGATCAGAGGAAAGGCTAACAGGAGGCAAGACAACTAATTTTTCACTGCGCAAAGGCAATAAGCAAGATTCCAACACTTGCTTATTCTGGAACGAAGAGCTAACTGCAAACACAGAACTGACTTTCAAAGATCTTACATCTAGTGAGTAATTTAAAAAAATACCACATAACAAAAACTTTTGTTAACAGTTCAGCAGTGTTAAAAGGAACAAAGTAGGTGAAGTGAGAAGTTTATTGATGTGACACAAGAGAAAGAAAAGGTCACCTGCTAGCAGAAGAAAAGAAACCAAAAAAGAGATAACTGCAGCAATGAAGGATTATCTTAATACCACAAAAAAATATGTTATCAATATACAATAATCAAATGCGTTAGACTGCAGCTACACATAATAGTTTTGAATTCAGGATTAAATCAGCACATGGGAATAAGTTTAAAATCTCTGATGTGACTGTATACCCATCATTTATTGGTTTGACCCAAGAAGGGCACGGTGAGCGGTCCAATTAGAGCTGTCTACACCCATAGGTAAGGACACCTAAAACAGGATTCATGGCAGAGGAGAAGAGTGCAAGCACCCTGGAGATAATTTAGAACTGCACCATCTGCTGAATGTAACATCAATTAAAAAAAAATGTATTTATTGCGTCTCATCTTCAGAAAGCTTCTGCAAGAAGTACCTGTGCTGTGACTCTTGAAATGAGACACATAGTTGTTTGCAACTGTTATGTGAAGCCTCTAATTGTTTGACACATGCACGGAGTTAGTTAGTCTGCTCTGCAGGGACAGGTGCGCCGCACTGATGCACCAAGCTAAATTAACTTTCATTTTCACATCCACATTTACACCTGTACGACTCGGCTTTTTTTTTTTTTTTTTTTCTTAATTCTTCAGGTGTTTATGTTGATATACAAAATACACAAACTAGAGCCAAGAAAAGACAAGGTGATGGATGGGGGACAGGAGTAAATATAGAAAAAGATTACAGGGTTATTCAAAAGAGCACAATGACTTTGTGTTTCAAATTAAATCTAAAATCTTAATCTCTTTTCCCTCTACTTAGATCATAATGTAACATGCAGTTCCTCAGATGGCATTGTGCAATTCAGGTTTAGATGTGACCACATTTAAAGTAGCTACTTTATGGCTGCTAAAAATGTTTATATCATCATAATACTTGATCAATAAAACTTTCAAGAGAATATAGGCATCATATTAGTCAGAATGATGTAATTAGCTAGAAAAATTTGTAAGTCACTCAAAAAACTAAGACTAAAGCAGGTCTTACCTTTCTGGGCTGAAAATCATACTTCACACAATGCTGGAAACCTTTTCCTTTAGACTTAAGCGACGTTACAATCAAACAGTTCCCAACAAAATGTGCAGAGTAGCCAATACCCTTGCTGGTGCGAAAGCTGCAAACAGAGAGAGTTGAACACAGATTCAATTATGCTAAAGCAGAATATCGTTTCAAGTTCGAACTAATCAAGGTAGAAGTGGATGTATTTTTGACAACCAAGTTAAGAATTATTTTGGGTAATATCTCTTTAAGAAGCTCTAACAAATCATGTACAATGAAATGGTGTCTAAAGTTCAAAATAACTTTAAAGGTTTTGCTCTTTGCAGATACCAATTCATCTGAAGGAGGAAATGGTAGACGATTTTTAAAATTCTTAAGTCAAATAAAATATGACGGCAAAACAATCAGAGTAGGAGAATAGGAGAGGTGAGACTGCAGTGGTTGCAGCTTTTGCGGGCATGGAAACAACCGCAGAGGGTAAGCATCTATCTGCCTAGAGCGTTTGAAATTTAGGCCCTGAGTGGCAAAACATTAAACACCGTCGCCACAGCCAGTCATGGGATTGGGAGTAGAACAAATTAATATTATCTTAAATCAAAGGCTATTGGTCTCGACTGAGATCTTTGCAACCAACCAAAGAATCAGTGGACCACAGACTTTGGGTACTTATATGCACCCCATCTCTACACCAGGAAAAGCAAAGGCTGAAAGCATTAAAAAGCCTGGATGCCTGGTCATACTTAAAAGTTTTGTCTGCAAAAAGCAGGCCCTAAACAACATTCTGCTTTTATATGGACAGGTTTGTACAAACATCTTATATCTTATTCAAACTGTTGGACTGAAAACGGTAAGCATGGATAAAATTATAGTAACAATCCACTGTGCAGTCCATGTCATGTCAGCGTGGTCATGAAGCAGTTCAAATGTTTTGGGGACACACTTTTTGCCTGTTTATCGAGGTCTCTAACAGGCTTTTCCCATTACCCCACTTGATAAAACATCTGATCACATTTCATACACCTCAATGTGCTTAAAGACAGTGTTGGGATCAGGATTAAAAAGATCCATCAAACATCAAATTTGACTCGCAGAATAGACCTGGCTTTTTTGTCATGACTCCAACTCTTTTTTCCCCAAAAATTTAAAAAGCAGAGAGAGAAAATATTACTGCAACTTCTTTCCAAATCTGTTTATATAATCGACTGCACAACAGATTTTCTGTGTTTTCCAGCCTGTCAAACAGGTCACAGGCACTGAGCCAGCTGTCTTTTTGCCACTCAGTGGTAAAAATTGGGCATAATCGGGTACAGTCACATGTTTTATAACACCACGTGCATTCCCTCTATAAAGGCCAGCACTGCTATTGGTGACCAGACTACAGTAATGCTATGTGTCTCTCCATTCTAATCGTGGGGACTGTGGAAATGTAAACTGTTGACAGTATGAGCAGCTCCTCTACGCTCAGTGTGCAGATCCAAACAACCTTGCAATAACACAATACCTCTCCATTATATCCCCACTTTAATGAACTTGTTTTACACTCCTGACACATACTAAATGCACTCCAACAGTCTTTAGGGTAAAGGCAATCTTCCTCACCACCCACTGAGATAATCTGAAACAAACAGACATATTTGCTAAGGCAGGTCCAGAATGTGGGGATGTTTCATTTGTACATTGTGGCTTGGTTGCAGAGCCAGAGAGATGCAGAGCCCCACACCTGGCTGCTGCTGAGCCAAGACACATTTCTGGAGAAGCTTGGTCTGCCTCTGAAGATACAATTCTTCTTTTTGTTGTTTGCATGCCCTGCCACTGAGATGAGAGGGACTTGGAGAAATACATGAACAGGATTAGCCTGGCGTATCTCACCCCTTTTTGTGACAGCTGGTATAGAATAGCTGCCACGTGAATACCAAAATCTTAGCTTAGCCAATATTTCCTCTTTTCTTTCTGATGTTACACATCAGAGAGACATAGAAAATGTTTTTCTAAGGTGAGGGGAGATTATTTCATTTTCATTTGTTAGATCAAGGTAGAGCGATGGCAGCCAGCAGATGATAAGAAGGAATTGTTTTCTGGCCAATCAGTCTTTCCAGTCAGCCTGGTGTATCTTTTCATCTTTATTATCCACTGGTTCTTTCATTCACTTCCACAGCCGTTTTACATGCTCATTGTAATCCGTGGTTCCCTCCTCAAACGTTCTTCTCTAAACAGAATAACTATTACTGCACTTTGCAGTTATCGATTTTCACAACAGTTACCCACAAGCTCCATCTGAAGCTGGCAGGTAAGCCTTTTGTGACACTTATTCAAATCTGATTTGATAACTATGCAGGGTCTCCTACAGTAGAAATCAGTGTTCCAGCCATGTAATTCATGCCTGCATGAGTTTTAATCTCAATAATCTCACTTAATTCCCTCTCTATTCATTATAATTCATGAGCAGTATCTAGGAAAATGAAGCCCTTCACAAACCACATTGCATAAATGTTGTCAGTGTGTGAAAAACAGCATCTGTAAAACTAGTTCGACCTTGAAATACAAGTTATAGTCATAATCTGCTAAAATGAGAAAATCCCTGTAGGTCACAGAGTATTGGACCGCATACTGTTTAGTCAATAAAACTGCTGCTAGCTTTACAGGCTTCTGCAAGGATATGATTTCTAATAAAAAAAAGGCAAAAACAATTAGATGAATGAAATATGGAGCACAAATGTATGTCAGTGTGCACTCACTCACCAGTAGAGATACGGTTTGTCCTTGTCAACATTGATATTATTCAATGGATCCATTCTGAACCAGGTGTTAAATGTGAAGCCATTCTGATAAGGCCACTTAGCAATAGGAGGTAACGCAATTGCCTAAAACAAATAAAGGGCAAAAGAAGAGAAAAACATATGACAGAAAGCCGTGTAAAAATCCTGTGCATTGCCTCTGGAGCCAGCTTGTCAAAATAATGTTTTAAGGTGACTGATCAAATATAGCATAGCATCCAAATCGAAAATAATCCCACTTTTGTCACTAATGTTTACTGCAAATTGATTATTTCACTGATTTCAATTAATTGAGACATGTTTTTTTCTAGCTTAAAAATATGATTATTCTAGTTGAATGTGTTAAAAGAGTAAGTAGCTATGACAATGTAACAATGTTACCGACTAGTTTATTACACTATGCCTTCTCGTTGTTAATACTTTTTAACAGTAAATGTCCAGCCTCTTTGAAATTAATCCAGCCATGAGTCTAGTTTCAGTATCTGGGTAATTTTGCTATTAATCACCAAAACTCTATAGAGAATAGTTTGAAACAACTCTCGACTCATCAGCGATAGAAATTCCATTAAACTGCATATCTCTAGTTCATCTACTTGCTAATCTCCGTCCCGTTGTGTGTTGAATAGAAAGGAAAAAGGCCCAGAAAAGGCGTTTTTTGTTAAACATCCTTTGGGAGTTTTGCATATACAGTAATGTCTTTTGTAAATTTCATCTTGGTAGAATGTCAGGCTCTCGAAACAAAACGCACAATTTTTTAATGATGACATATGAAAGCTTACTGCTGCGCTGCGACCAGGAAAGCTGAAGAAGGAATCTGGACCATGTCTCTGGGGCATCTGATTCAGCACTAACAGCATTTTAACTGCGTGCTTTGGCTGCACAGGTGACAAAGATTGAAAAAAATGTTTATCAACAAGACATTCGAAGCTTTCATTGTGACTTTTTGGACAGCAGATACTTCACTCATTCTGCAGTTAGTCATTCAGAGAGCAAACCTCAAGCGGAAGTAGGTTTAGGAATCTCTGGAGGCAATTCAAGTGATGGTGTCAAAAGCATAAGAAGCTAATGTCCAGCACTCAGTCCTGGTGTCACTTACCCAGACGCCTCCCTCCCCTCTTAACATGCTGAAGAGCAACTTCAGTTCCTTCACTGTGATGCTGTAGCTGGCCAGTACACCTAACATATCCACCAGCAAGTCTTACAGAACAAGACATCACACACACACAAATCATCAAGCACACACAAAAAACAAGGAGAAAAAGGAGAAGGGACTATCATAAAAGGCAGCTGCATTTTACAGATATCATAATTCATCCACATTGCACAGGAGATTCTCATGGGAATATGTACTCATTGCTCATGCCCTGTGATATGGTTTCACTTTGGTTTAAAGTTCATTGCGTGTGAAATTCCTTTACAACTTGCACAAAACCTGTCCACCACAATTCATCAATGTGATATCTATAAGGCAAACCGTTTTAACTTGGAGGCATAGCAACACAATAGAGAAAAAGTATTTTCAAACATAATTCAAGTTTGATAAGATACTGGTTTACTCTGAATTGTGCAGCATGCCAGTGATATCGAATTCAGGGTTCAAATGTGTAATGACCAGAAGCCACAATGATACACAATGACATAAATACAGGTGCTTCATCAGAGACAAATCCTGAATCTAAAATGCACCAAAAGGTTCATTTTCTGTTCTGGTTGGTTTGATTGCAGCTGCTGGGACTATTTTAAAATACAGGAAAGTGGAAAAAAACACCAGATTTAATTGACTGGTTTTGCACTGAGTGAGCATCTAATGAGCCTATTCTTGGTTGAATGGAAATTAACCCAGAAGAAGAAGGGACTATCGATTGGCACTGCGGGGGAGCAATTTCCTGAGCTCCATATCGGTAGCTTGTTTTTTTTTTGTGCTCCTCTTTAGTTTTGTGGGGCAGTTCCAGAGAAAAACTGCCATTTATTAATATATACTGTGTGTTTAGAATGTTATGGATGAATAAATGTGTTTTGCAAAACTAAGATTTAAATAATATAGAATTCATTTCGCGAATACAAGTGGCCGAAATGAGTTTCCTCCGCAGGGTGTCTGGGCTCTCCCTTAGAGATAGGGTGAGAAGCTCGGTCATCCGGGAGGGGCTCGGAGTAGAACCGCTGCTCCTCCGCATCGAGAGGAGTCAGATGAGGTGGCTCGGGCATCTGGTGAGAATGCCTCCTGGACGCCTCCCCGGTGAGGTGTTCCGGGCCCGTCCCACTGGGAGGAGGCCCCGGGGAAGACCCAGGACACGTTGGAGAGACTATGTCTCTCGGCTGGCCTGGGAAGGGCCAGCCGAGAAGAGCTGGAGGAAGTGGCCGGGGACAGGGACGTCTGGGTCTCTTTGCTCAAGCTGCTGCCCCCGCGACCCGATCCCCGGACCAGCGGAAGATAATGGATGGATGGATGGATGGATGGAGAATTCATTTTTATTAGAAATAAAAATTCGATTCATATAAACACTCAGGTCTCATTGTAAACTGTTGTCCTAACTGCAGTCTAAAAGAAAAAGTAATCATTTCAACTGATTGAAATACTGGTGAAAGTAATTTCGAATGAAAATCAATCGAGTTATGAGACTAACCACACGAAGTAAAGCCATCTCAACTTACTTATGTTTTATTGCTCCAACGTATTAAAGAATACTTAGGTGTTTGTTTGTTTTTCCAAGGTGGGGTTGTATTAAGTACTTTTGAGTTGTCAGCATCTTCCCTGCAGTGGACAGGGGTCAGAGTGCTATCAGTTTTGGGGAATCTGATGGTTTCTCACAGAGCACGCTGCTGTCTGCTGCAGGTCGGACACGGAATACTTAGAAGTGTTTCACATAGCTAGACTTATGAAAAAGCAAAACAAAACAGAAAAAATTCCCTTAAAAGGAGGCAAATTTTCTAAGCACCAGGCCTCATAGATGAAAAATATTTTTTCCCTCAAAACTTGCACAGACTTTTTGAAAAAGCAATGCACTTGGTGGGAATTAAAATCACAACAATCCATCTAAAGAATGTACATACGTATGCAGTCCAATCCCCACTTGTTCAAAACTAAGTTGATAGCAACGTCATACCTGCAATCATATTTTTCACTCTCCCGTGGAACACGTCAAGGATGTCCACTATCACCTTTATCGTTTGCGTTAGTCATCAAACCTTTAGCCATAAAATTGAGAACATCAACACATTTGCAGGGCATACATCGAGGAAATGCTAAGCATTTTATCTCCTTGTATGCTGATGACCTTGTACTTTATATTACAGACCCTGTCTCATAGAATAATTCAGATTTTGGTACTTTTTCAGCTAGGGTATAAAACCAATTTACAAAAAAACAGTTTGTTTCCCAATTAATGATTTGGCAAAACAGATTAAACAAGGTCACATCTCCTTCCATCTCACCTCATACAGTTTTAGATATTTGGGGATTAACATTGCCCATTCATTTCTGGATCTACATAAACTTTGATAAGTTACTCACTAAGGTCAAAGAAGATCTACAAAAATGGACCAAGTTGCCATTGTCACTAGCGGGCAGAGTGCAGAATATAAAGATGAATATTTGTCCCAGGTTTTTGTTTCTTTTTCAGTGTCTTCCACTCTTCCTGACTAAATCATTTTTTCAGCAACTGGATAAGATTATTCTTTCATTTGTATGGGCAGGAGGAGTGGCAAGAATAAGAAGGAGTGCTCTTCAGGCAGTGGGATGGGAGGGGGGATTGGGTCTCCCAAATTTTATTTTCTATTACTGGGCAGCAAATATACATAAAATACTGAGCTGGAGATATGAGGGAGGTTTAGATTGGTGTAAAATGGAGTCTCTTCCTTCTCTTGTTGCCTTGACATGTTCCTCCTTGCCTACCCCAACAAGAAATTATACCTCTAATCCAGTGGTCTTGTCAACATTGAAAATATGGACACAGTTTAGAAAATACTTCAGATTATATCATTTTGCCCTCTTTGGACCATTATGCAATAATCACTACTTTTTGCCCTCAAAGCTTGACTCTGCATTTGCATTCTGGAGTTATAAAGGTGTCAGATCATTTAGAGACTTATTCCTCAATGGCGTGTTTGCAGATTTCAAATCCTTGTCAGAGAAATTTGATCTCCCCCAAAACCATTTCTTTCGATATCTTCAACTTCGGAGTTTTGTTAAGGACCATTGTACTACATTTCGACCTCTGCCTCAGGAGGCATCATTACCGCATATTCTTGATAAGTCATTTATGCAAGTGGGACTAACATTCAAATTATATACTTTTATTCTGAAATGAAACCCCTCTCCTCTTGACAAAATCAAATGTAAATGGGAGGCTGAACTGGAAGTTCAGTTTCAAGACGAATGGTGGGATGAAGCCAAACTACAAGTTAATTATTCTACATCATGTACCCGTCTTAACCTAATACAGTTTAAGGTGGTACATGGGATGCACTTAAGAAAAGCCAAATTGGCAAAATATTTATATAATAATAATATAATATAATAGACTGATATAAAACCTTGTCCATTTATTGCTATTTTTGGGGTGCCTCTGAACTACCCTACGTTCAGCGCACAAAAATTGAATGTACTATCATTCGCCTCTCTAATTGCCCGTAGACGTATCCTCCTACGTTGGAAGTCACCAATTGCTCAAGGACTGCATACCTGGATAGAGGATGTGATGTTATTCTTTAAACTGGAAAATGGAACATGGCGGCCTTTCCTCTTTTATTTTGACAAAGTATCTGCAGTTTCCAACCCGTAATTTTTAGCTAGACTTGTAAAGTACTAGCCATAGATTAGAGCACAATATATAGACTATAAAATGCTTAGGTTTGCTTGGGTAAAATTATAAGTACAGACCAATGGGGGAGGGGAGGGTGTATGGAGTTTCTTTTCTTTTGTTCTTGTTTTGTGTGTGTATGAAAAATAAATGAATATTGTAATTCCTTCTCCTGTGTCACTGATTTTGGGTCTACTGATAATGTCCTAAACAAATAAAAAAAAATAGATAAAAAAAAAAAAAAAAATACCTGCAATCATGTCATCCACTGAACTCATTTGGAGCAGCACCTGTTGGATGAGGCCAACTTCAGTGCTTGTTTGCAGGTTTCGAACACTTTTTCTCAGGATGGCAGTAAACATGCTCCAGATTTCAGCCTGGCAGGTGACATCACAGTGCTCCAATAGCTCCACCATGCAGCCGATGCTTTCTGCATCCTGGATTATGAAGTTTGTCTCCAGCTCAAACTCACCGCCCACCAACTGAAAAATAAAGTCAGACGGTTGACAAATGTTAAAAAACAAGAGTGCATTCTCAAACGTGAGTCATGGTGGTTAATTTGTATTTTGTGTTATAATGATGTGCATAAGTATAAGGAATGCTTCTATTCTACTAGACAGATACATTGAACTCTGCTATTTTCAGCCCTCTTAAGCCAGACAGTATCATTATAACACAAAATACAAATAAACCAGCATGACTCATGCATGAGAATGCAGGTTGGTTCATTTGTATTTTCTGTTATAATGATGTGCTAGCAAAATCATAATGAATAGTTATATTGTACTGGACATATACATTGAACTATGCTATTTTCATCCCTCTTAAGCCAGACAGTATTTTTCACAATTGGGACAGGATTGAACCAGTTCACTAATCTGATGATAAAGAGCTGGCTAGCATAGGTGAAGATCTCTTTTCCTATAATAGATTCTGATCAGAATTTAAGCATTTGTGACAAAATTAAATGAATTTAATGAAAAGGAGGGAAATGTAGTCATTATAGCTGCTCTGGTCCATTTAAAATCAATAATGATAATAACTTTTAAGAAAGTAGAAAAAAAAAATAATAAATCAATAATGCAGTTCTTCAAGTCCAAAAAGCATGAAATTAGCTCTCTAAAGAAGTGCAAGGTGTAAATGGAGCTCACTGACAACAACTTGCTGGTGGGCATCAAAGCAAGAAGGCAGAAAATGGGCCTAGATTCGTACTGCACATTATTGTGACTGACAGGTAAGGTGAGAGCAAAAGCAGCGTCAAGTGCACAGAGACTAGTGCACAGAGGTAAAAATCAAACCTTGCCTCATCATCATCATCTTGATGCTGGTGCAGTGGAAGTGCAGATAAAAATAAAATTGTACCAGATGTTTTGGTCTCTATGAGATATGACACATAACTGGGAAAAAAGAATTTCTTCATTAAGAACTGATGGTGTAAAACATGGCTGCGCCACGACAGTCCTTAAATACTTCTTTCCTTCCAGGAGCATGTCTCACAGCAGTATGTGGCATGAATCTTAAACAACAACATTATCAGAAACTTACACCGGCAGAAAAGAATAAGCGCTTGAAAACCATATGGTACAACTTCAGTGAGCATAGATAGTACAGACATTGTTCAGTGAGGCACAACAAATAACTTTATAGCATTCACAGCTTGAAAATTCATACAGAGGGGATGATATGCTGTCTGGATCAACTCAGTGGCCAAAATGTGAAAAAAAACAAGCAGGCTGCAACTCGTCTGTCTAAATATAGTCACCATTTATTCGGTGCGGAATAGACTGGTAGGAAACTAGAAGAAAACAGAAAAGACAGATTGTTGATTTTTCCAACCACCTGGCTGATGTCACCATACATGTCTTGCTGCTCGGATCCAAACAGAGGCTCCAGTTACGCAACATTTTGCTGCTTCATACATCTGTCAGGTAAAACATGGTGCATCCGTCGGCCCAACCTATTTTCAGTATTTTGCAAAGGTCAAACGCACGTTGCCCACAGCATCCCTGATTAAACTGTAGATTTAGCATGACTTAATTTTTTCCGTTTTTCAGAAATAGTTGTAGGTCCGGTTGTTAAAAAAAAAAAAAAAAAAAAAAGAACATATCCACGAGGTAGCTTTATTTACTGTAAAAAGAGCAAAGGACGGACAAGTCTGCCCACGCTGCTAGGTGATGACAGCCCAGATGAAGGCTAGAAGATGAGACTAGTTGGTTAAACACTAAAGTTGTTCTACAAATCCTAATATTATGCGAGGAACTAATGCCACATGTAATTTCACCTCCATTTTTTCCCCAATTTTGCCTTCTTCCCATTTTTTTTTTCTTACAGATCATAGACCTTTCAATACCCTCTGGCCTACAGTGAAAAATAATGAATACATGATCATTACTGCACTAGATACACAAAGTAGTGACTGTGTTAAAAAGGACATATTTCAGTGTCTTTACTTTCTACTGTGCTTTCTACTTTGAATTAGATTCTCCTGTTCAGTCTTCCTGTCTATAATTCTCTCTTTTTTGCTTCTTTTTATGAGTATCTAAAGGTTGATTTATGCTTTCACACAAAGGTCTTGGTGTAACCATGTGGCCTAAACTGTAGCTAAACTGTAGCCTACAGCTAAATGCACCAGCCCAAAACTTAGAACCATATGTCACGCTGCTGTAGAACAAACGAATAATTGGTCCACCAGGTTCTCTGTGTGTACATGACATACTGCTTTGTATAGAGAATGTTTCTGGGAAAGAAACATCTACTATTTAGAATCAGTCGACTCAGTGTTCATTACAATCCACCTCCTCTAGCATCTTCTCCCCTAAATGTAATCATTCCTCTAAAAGTAACCGTTGCTCATCATTTTATAACTACCCATACACTCATAAAATTCAGTTACATGTACTAATCTCTGTTTTCAGTTTGTTGTTTTAAGCACGCAAAGAAATGCAAGATAGGGGTATAGAAACCTTACTGCTAGCTGGTGTTTTTTGCAGACTGAGGCACACATAATGCACAGGTACAAATGCTTGCAACAGGGTCATGTTGGACGCTCTGCATTGTTTAAATTTTGAAGCATGAATTCATCTTTAAAGTTGTTTTTGTTTCTCTTTCTCGTTTTAATTGTGTTCACTGTGCTGCTGTAGTATCTGCTGCACTATAGAATATGATATGTTTTGTGTTCCAATGCACAATTCATTTGTCACTTTTTGCCACTCCTTATGTCTCATTGTCGCTGTTTTCGTCATATAATTCAGTTTCTAAATGAACCAACAATGCAGAGGAATTTTATATTATCAAACACTTGTACAGCTAAAAAATATCTAATCCAAAAGAGAAGTGCACTCAAATATTTTATTACATCTGACAGGGCAAGTGTGAGACAAAACAAGCAAATAGTTCATGACTGGCTCTTCAAACAAGTGGACCACCTACACACACTCTTTTTAACTCACTGTAATTAACTGCAAACACAGAACATTATTATTAGACCTCAATCGAGTCCACAGAGCATCTGCCACATTGCGCTCTTATAAATTAGCAATGACAGCACTGGTTGCATGTAATACATTGTGTTTAACCACTGCCACACTGGTTTACATTAGGGAAGCAACTACTGTGAAATTCTTGGCCAATACAGACACAAAAGATAATTGCTGATATAGATTTATTTTCCCTTTAATGTCAGTGAAACAACATCAGATAACTATCAGCCACAAATATCGGTTGATCTGTCTAAGCGATTTGAAAAGTTGAAACTAAACCTCATGGTCCCCTTGTGCTATAGCTGCCTATATCACTGATTACACAATTAGCAAGTGTAGAACAGTTTATCTGAGCAATAAGAAAAAAAATAAATAAATAAAAATCAATCATTGCACAATCTGCTTAATTTCAATGATGAAAACCCAATGATCTATTTAAATGAGCAAAATCAGAGGCAAACTGTTTTTTACACTGCAAGATAGAAATATGTAGCTGTTAGATAATAAAAAAAGGAGTCTGAAAAGCAAAATTCATGTGCTTCCGAAACATTCCACAAGTAGTCCAACAAGTTTTTTACAATATACAGCTGCTTCAGAACCTAATCTAGATACATCAGAATATTACCAAACACAAAGTTTGGAATAGCGCATCAGTATTGTGCTGGCAAGTGGTTAACATGAAGGCAATTCATATTCAACGTTTCCAGTCAGGAGGGTCAGAAGAGTTTTTGCATGTTATACTACACACACACACACACATCTTCACTGCCATTGAAAAGCATAGTCGCAGTGTCTTTTTACTGAGGAAAATTATTGGTCAAAATTCAATAAATGCATTTCCAAAACCCCTCCAATGTTACAGTAAGTCCTCTGAAAAGCTAGAGAAAAAGGGGTCAAAAAGGGGAGAGTGTTTAGTGGGGACTGAGGTGCCATTGTAAGGTTTGGAAGGAGAGTAGATTAGATTGTCTTCAGACATCATTGAAACTACATTGCTATGGTAACTCTAAATTACAATTTCTTATACTCAAAAAATGACCTCTCTAAATGAGTTATGGTTCTGCTGGAAAGAACTCTTCAACACATCATTAATTTGGCCCTACTGGAAGAAAAAGCTAAAGAGATTCCTCTCCACAATTAAATGCATATGGCAGCCTGTCTGTTTACCTAATGACAGTAAACCTGACAGCAGAAGAGGCAAATATTCCGTTGCGTGTGCCCACCTACACTACCTGCCTCCATCCCACTCATCACCTGGTTGACACTCTTTAAGAATGAATAGTTGCACCATAACCATTAGGATGACACTATAAAATACATTAAAAGCTACTTTCAGGGGCTTTTTTCAGACGAAACTGACCATAAAGTGCACAGTAAAGACAGTTCTGCAGAGGTTCTGTAATAAGTCGTGTTGTTTGTGACCTAGAAACCACCCGACCTCTGACGGTAAAAGCTTAACCTGAGGACTGATATTCCTGACTTTAGCTTATTTAGCAACCTTTAAAGGAGGTTGCTAAATAAGCTAAAGAGACATGGATTAAACTTTTAAGGTGAATATTCCAACCTCGTAAAACTCTGCAGTCAAAGTGCCTAAACGGGACCCCCTGAAATATTACACCAGCAGGAAATAATAACAGCCAAACAATGTAACAGCACAGTCATTTATTTTGCACCCATTTCTCCACCTCTGATGATTTCTTATGAATATATATATATATATATACCTCATTTACAACTACACCACCTTACTGATTTACATTAGCATGTAAATTGCATCTATTACGTGTGTAATTCAGTGTATTAAAATGCAAGTATGTTTCTCAATGGAAGCTGACTGATAACGGCTTCTACCTCCTTCAGACTGAAGTGGAAAACTGGAACTATTTGCCAGGTATTTGTAAAGATTTCCAGCAATGTTGGATTCCCTACAATGCATGACTAAGAGCAAAAGTATACAAAAAGCTACAACTAAAATGGTATCAGACAGATAAGTATTTCTCTGACAAAAGAGAAAGCATTCCACTTTACAGATCTCATCTTGCCTTGTGTTAGTCTTGACATTGTCAATCTGTGTTGTGCCTTTGTTGTTCTCAGCTTCCATTTGACCTGATTATTTCAAACTTAGTGTGAATACTGAAAAATATGCCCCAAAAAACAGAGAAAATTATGTGAAGATTTTTCAGTATATTCTTCAAAATATATATATAAAAAAAAAACATCAAATTACACCTGCGCATAGGTAACTCATGTTATAGTGACCACACCGACAGTACATTTCCATATATATAAGATGACCAAGTCTATCATTCCTACAGGTGGAGCATTCCAGTAACACAACTAAAGCCAGAAATAAGGCTAAGGCTCCTTCAGCTGGTTGGTGATACCCTGCTTTTCAATACTTAACGGAGGCAGTGTCAACAAGCATAGCACAAGAGCAGAAATCATCTGGTCAAAATATGTCACCGTGAATCTCAAGAGTTTCGGTGTATGTTATGTGACACAATATATTTTCTTTCATCTAAAAAACAACATTATGAGACAATTTCTAGAAATGACTTACAGAAATTTGGGAGATTCAGCATCATATGCTCATTGTATCGTTCACACTAAGCCGCATGCTTCTCTTTTTTGTGGAAGTTTTGTAGTCAGAGCGTTCACACCTCTCAAGTGATCAGCAGAAGATTTCGTCATGATTTAAACCCCAACTCCTCTGTCTGATCCTAATCGAGCAGTTTTCGCTGTAACGAAGATAAGTGTCTCTCTCATCCTTATGGTTGTACTATGATACAAGTAACTACTGGTGATTCAATCTGTTTTCCTCCCTGCACCTGACTGTAGAATCGGCAGCGTCTCTCAACGGCTCCTCTCGAGTTTGTCATGGTGAGGCATGAAGGAAAATGAAAGAGATATGTGTGTTTTAGCCAACATTCACACAAACTCTGCTCAGTTTCCTGAGAGCATAGCCTCTTCATCGTGCGCTCCGTTGCATTTTTATTTATTTTTCTTCTCCCGGATTTCATCCGTTTTGTCCCCTGCATCAGATATCATTCAGAAACTGGAAAGCCTCTCCAATCCCATTTTTGAAGCACTCATGCATTGTGATTAATGACTGCTTTTCAAACTCAGATTTTCCTCAGTTCTAGGCCATTTCTCTGCAACCTCCAACATTTGTCTGCGACGTGAAATCCGTCCTGAATAATCTTGCCATCTGAAATTAGCTTAAGTGACTAAAAAGCCTTACCTTAACATATAAATTGCTCAACTTAATGTGACCTGCGCAGTTGGACAGACAATACATGCAACTTCCACTGGTTGAAAACCAGGGATAACAACTCCACACACAGAATACTTTATTCAGTCTCTGCGTCTCTCCAAAGGTAAGTAAATGACACATTAGACTGGAGTAAATGAAAATGAATACAGGGTGCTGCAGTACAAGTGTTTGAGGTGTGACTGCAATCTTTGTAAAAGTCAACTTTCCACTCAACATGTAAAGTGTCAACTTAAGCATTTATCGTGGTCTTTCCACACGCATCCAACCAATCTCAATTCATACTGTCAAACACAAATGGAATTAAATCTCTTGACATTTCTTACTTTGAATGCACTATAAGTCAACATCAAAGAGGCACTGACGTTGAGGTGTGAATACACTGAACTGCAGAGGCAAAAACACAAATATGCACCTTTACAGGAAATCTTAGCCATATGGTGAACCGTGTAGTTTTAAATTCCCATTCCCTCGTTCCCTGGAGACGGGCCCACAGAAGGAGGGAATCTGCATCCTACAGCAATGGCTAATCACTTTGTCTAAATATGCTTGGTTAATTTTTGATTCTGTATCAGCAATGAGTGTCGGCGTACATAGTTTGTTGTCTGTCAGTAACCTCTGTGCTAGACCTGAAACTGATCCTTTCGCCCCCTGGCAGCTGGGATAAAACCTGCAGCCCTGAGACCCCAACCAGCACAAAGCCGGTATAGAGAACAAATGGATGGAATATCTGCTCTGTTATTTTAAGACACACTCAAGCTCAGTGGGTCTAAAATTTGCCAAAAAGCCTGAAACGAGTATTTATGCAGCTAAAACTGGCAGGTGTCAGGATCTCAACACAGGAGCTGACTGAAGGATACTTTTAATGTAAAAGGACAGGAACTCCAAACCAAGAGAAAACCTTACTATTCATAAACCAGAGGGAAAACTGGATCATAGTTTTCAGTGACCATTGTATCTCAAAATGTCATTCAACTGTTCACAAGCAAATTAGGCCAGTCACTCTGACCTGTCAGGAACAACTTCCCAAACTTCCCAACTTCCCAGTTCCTGATACTGGAGAAAAAAAAAAAAAGATGAAAGCAACCAAACTAAAAAAGATAAACCAACAGAGCCGTTTCCGTGGAAATGGCTCTTTTACTGTGGGGAACAGCATTCGAGCAACAGACATTTTTCTTACTGCACGGTGAAAACTAAATTTGTTTGCGTGAAAGCAGATAATAGCCTATGTATCCTTAGGTCCATTATTTAGCCCAGTGGACACAATTTTACAACATCAGGGTTATAAACCTTAATTAAGTCTTTTCAAACCACCAGAAAAGAACATGTATGTGCATTATTGCCATTAGGCACAAATTGAAGAACGTTCCTTCTGAACCCTCAAGAATCCTTCCACTCTCTACTGCTTCTGATTAGGGGAGAGGTTAAAGGCTTGCTGTCGTCATGGTGACCAGCAGGAAATATTGGACTTGAGCTAGTATCCAAGAGAAGCCTACAGTGGCCACTAAATTGGGTGAAAATAAATAGAAGGGATGTCCTATTTACAAATATTGCAGCTGTATCATGAGCATTGCAGTAATGGAATATCTTATAGCAGTGTTTCTCAATTCCGGTCCTCAAGTACCACTGCCCTGCATGTTTCAAATGATCAACTCAGTGCAGTGGCCTGATCAGGAGCCATTCATTTGAATCAGGTGTGCTGGAGGAGGGAAACATCGAAAACATGCAGGGCAGTGGTACTTGAGGACCGGAATTGAGAAACACTGTCTTAGAGGCAGATGTGGAGAGGAGGAAAAAAAAAACGATGGTTTTAAATGAATAACGTGAGAAGTGTTCCTGATACAAAGACACATATATCTAGCCTGCGAGGCAATGGCAGCTGTGCTCGTGATAATTTGAGAATGCGTTGGATTAAAAATAATTCAGATATTCACACCAAAATTTAAAAGAGGCAAGACAAGTGTTAATGAAGATCTTGACAAACTAAATGTTTAAACACACTCTCAGAAAACACAGCGCTGAGATATGATGCTCAAAGTTGCTGGCAGACACCACTTTATAAACAGGCGGCACATTGAGAAAAATACACAACAATTAAACATGGGTTTCATCAAAAGGAAGAGTAATCTCTACCTTATTCTTGCAAATTTACTATCAGTAACTGGAGGACTAACATAATAAGGTTCAGCTACATTTAGCCTGCAGCTCTCTTTTATTTAAAAACCAATGAGCTCAAATGGATAAAGTATGACGTAAAAGTGTGGTATGCAGAAACAATGAAATGCCCATTTGCAGCCAAGTGCTTTGCAGGCCCAGACAGAGTTTAACAGGAAACGCAATAGCCTCACAGAAAACTGGGATTTTCCAGTGACAGCTCACTTCTTCCGAGTCACTCTAAAAAAGAGCTTTTCAGCAGCAATAATGAATTCTGCCCAAGAGCAGGTGAGACAGGAGAATGTTGAGAACTGATAACCAATCTAATGACAGAAAGTGTAGCTATCTTTACTTTATTTATGAAATATATCACTGAAAAAATAATCCACAATTTTCAGACGGCTGTACTTTGAATAAAATATCATAGAATAACAGAAACAAGGACGCTGAACAAAGAATCAATAAAAAAACCTCACAGAAATCCCACTGTGATCCAACACAATGGAAAGTCAAAAAGCCAAGAATCACAGACAACAAAATAACAAATCACACAAATAAAAAAATGTATGGAGGTGAGGGATTAATTGTTGCTGAAGAAAAAAAGAAATCCATACAATTCGAAACTACATTTTCTTTTTAAGACTCAGTCAATCTGCTGATGGCTGGGTTACTTGTAAAGACCAATCATAACCTGACGGATAAAACCATTTACTTCTAGGCTTTCTCCCAGGCTTGTAAAAATCATTTACCCCTATTAGTGACTTCGAGGAAAATGTAGCAAAAATCTTAAGCAAACAAAAGAATTCACTGGTACAAAAAAGCGAGGCTTTCCTTTCTTACTTTGAAAATGTCACAAAAATAAAGGTCAAAGAATTTAAGACAGAAGGGTGTAGAACGATGGAGTGCGGGTGTCAAATATGTAAGAACTCAGTTCATTGGCTCTGTGGTTCCATTGAGTTTGATGAATGGCCTTCAGATCAATGCTGAGCAACCCAATCTAACCTGATTCACTGATGAGTTAAGCACACTGCTGCAGAAAAAAAACTAAATTCTTTCCTTTTTAAAAGCCATAAACTGTCTACAGAACATAGGGAAATATCCGTTCGTCTCCCTGTTTTATCTTTGATATATCATTAAAGTAAATCTCTCAATTCTTCTTAAATTCATTTCATTTAATTTTTTCCAGTGAGACATTTTTATCCCAGACTGTTAACCCAATTTGCTCAACTTATCTCAGACAATGTGTATTGATTACATGATAAAAATCTTTATCTGATAATATCTAACAAATTTGAATGATATTATCAGCTGCCCCTCCCTATTCTAACCAAATATTGCTTTGATGAGAGGAAAACTCACTTTTATTGTCCACCAAAATGCATCAACAAATGCACATCAAAAATTTGCCACAATGCCCTAGAAAACTAAAGTGCTCCCTGCATGAACTAGACTTCCCTTTACAATGATCACAAATATGACATAAGGCGGAACAATTACAAAAAGAAGACTTTTGGGTAGTACAGCACTGAATCAGGGTGATTTAAACTCATTTTCCAGCCTTATATGGATATTTCTTTAGTTTACTTGTATTATTTGTATTTGAGTGTTGACATTTAAACAGATTTAAAGAAAGAAAATGACTTGCAATGGATATATGTCTCGGGATCTTGTACCCGATGTGCTTTACAGAGTGAGGAATATCCTCATTTCCTACTTAATTATCACATAACCATATAAATAGTGGCTTTTAGGTTTTATTGAATTACCTCTAAACAGGACCCTTGCACAAATACTCATCTGATTTCATGCCTACAATCCCAAACACAACACACAGTGCATTTCAGATCTACCAGACATATCAACCTGTAAATGGACATCAGCCATGAAGTAACAACTGATCATTTCTCATCTTGCCACAGACTGTGGAGCAGATGTGTACATCGTTATTCAGACTGTAACACTGCCAAGGATTGAGTATCACTACACAGACAAGTGAAAGGACACTACCACCGCACAAATAACAACATTATGTCCACTGCCTTATACTTGACACCTGGATTGCCTCTTCTTGGTCACAAAAAAAATTTCTGTTCAACAGCTCCCAGACAGCAGCCACCTGGTGTGTCTGAATATCTGAGTACATCATATGCCATGTAGAGTTAATACTGTTTGAACACAACAGGACTATATTTGGCATCCATATGTCTGATGTAAGACAAATTTGGCAATGTACTTCTTTCCTCTCAAACAACAGAATGCAAAAGCAACATGCTTAAAAACAGCATTTGCAAAATAAATCAAGCATAGCAACAAAGAAAGCAAGATTTAAGTTGCTAGGTAACCCATCTTACTGTCAACATCCCATATTTACAACTGCTGTGCCCTCAGTATATAATAGAAATTATTCTATTCACATGTTGTATATATACAGCATTCATACACACAAAATAAACAGGAGTGTGCACTATTTTCCATAGGGATGAGCATAAACCTCCCAGTAAGCACTGGGCACTGTGGGCAAAATGTGAGCAGAATTAATGTCTTTCTCCATGTGACCAGACTCTGATTGAGAAATCAGGAAGTATAGCATATTGTTCATAGAAATACTTCTAAAGATTTAAAGAAGACAATGATGATGTGCATACAGATGTGGATAACAAGCCCGCAGGAAACTGAGAATTAAATGCATTTCACAATCAAGCTGTCAAATCAAGCAGGGAGCTCATCAGCAAGGTTACTGTTAACAAAGCCATGTTGTGTTTTCTCCTTTCACATTATTTTAAGAATCAGTCCTTTTCATACCTACTGCATCCCACATAGATGGTAGCAGGAAACGGGAGCTTATCACAGGAATCGTCAGGAATGCACCCAGGACACATAACCAGTCCATCACAAGGCCAATACGAAGAGACAGGCAACAGTGGTCATTCAAATCATCACCGACAGCCAATTTAAAAAAAAAAATTTAACAAAAAAAAAAAAAAAAAAAAAAAAAAACACCAGTTAAACCTTTGGACTCAGAGAGGAAGCTCGAGAAAACCCACATAGGCACAAACGTAAAGCAAACATGCACAAAGATTTCACAAAAGATTTAGCCCAGAGTCTTATTGCTGTGATGCAAGTGCTAACAATTAAGGGGTCATGGGCAAAAGACTACACAGTAGTCTCATTTGTGAATACTAATTAAGAATAGCACACATTCTTTCTATAAACGTGTTTGTCAGCTTAACAATACCTCAGCGCAACCGTAAACCAAAAACTGACATTAGGATGTACTGCTTTAAATTCTGGCTGTTTACAGAGAATGAAAGGATGTAAAATACAAAGAAAAAACTATTTCAGACTATGTTGCTTTGTTTAAATTTGTTTAAATGAGATACTGGAATATGCAATCAAAGATGAATTGACTAATTTTGTTGTACTGTGTTGCCTGTGGAGCCCATATGAAAAAATATATTCAAGAGTGTTAATTCGACCTAATGTTAAGTATATTTCACGGCCCTAATTGGTATTTAAATAATGCAGGGCTATCATGTTTTTCTCCCTAATCTATATATATATGCACTTATTTTGAAATAAGGAGAATGACCCATCTTCTAAATATTGGAATAGTAGCTGAAAGTGAATGATCAGGGTATCTTTTTTTTTTAATGGATCTGACTTAATTGGGAACAATGTATGTGGACTTAATGGCAGGAAGTGAAAATAAATAACTTGGGGGGGGTGAGATCAACTTATTCTGCAATAATTTGTTGTTGCTTCTCCAAACGGCATATGAGCAACAGTTTAAATCAGCTAAATGGCTTTTCCTCTTTGCAACAGGAGGTATTTTGCATAAATGTACAAATTTTTAGACAGTACACAAAGATAATCATTCCCACAACCCTTGCCTTCATCAATTTAAATCCAATGTGTGCGGCTTCAGTTGTTGAATACAACTGCTGATGTCCATGAGCTATGATTTCTAAAGTCTGGCCTAAGATTAAGAAGCTAAGCAAAGACAAGCACACTACACTGTGTGAGAGTGCATGCTGGCAGAGTATAACATCAGCCAACACATTTACTGAGTGGATTTGATCAGAAGTGCAGCTGACAGCACAACAACAGCAGTCTTATGTCTTATAAAACTTATTGTTGCTGAGAGTGGAAGTTCATCAGCCTCAGTTCACTTAAGAGTTGGACAGTGTAGCTGAAAGCGTGGCAGGGATAGTAAGGTGAGACTTACAGGCTACAACATTAAACTGGAGACTCGAGTCAAGACAATATGATTTGTTTTAATTCTACTCAATGATTTATTTTTATTTTTTTCTGTTTTTAAGATATTTCCATAATAGAGATATAGATAGAGATGTATATCTCGTCTTAATCCTAAAGTTTACTGCTGTATTAACTGCACTGGTCTTGTCTCTCCACCACAAGATAAAGAATAATTGTAATAATTCCTTCAGTAAAATGTCCATCGACTATAAAGAACATTGTAAAGTAAGATTTTATTTTTACCTCAAACCATAGAAGTAAATATGTGAACAGATGTATATTAACTCATGTTTTGAATTAAACTATTTATTTTATTTTCATCAGGCCTGAAAAATGGTACAGTGGGAAATGTGGGATTCAGTGTCTTGCCCAAGAACACTTTCACAGAATTTCAAAGGGCTGGAGATTAAACCACCGACCTTCTGAATGGAAGTCGACCACTCTACCATCTGAGCCATGGGTTTAGCAGTAAGGCTTCCTCTATTAGTTTCTTATCTATAGGCTGATATATTTTGTGGTTTTACCTTGATGTGAAAGGTAGGCTTCCCTTAAATGATGAGATCATTTCAATTACACAAAAAGGAACAACACAATCAGAAGAAAGGAATCATCAGAGGAAAGATCACAGAGTCACAGGAACATGAGCTGAATGTTTAAAACTCCTTCCACAGGAATGAGCTCCCATGTTGTTTTCATCTGGGCCTGTAATTAAGGAGACAATGAAACATACCAAGTTTCAAAAAGCATTGAACATAAAGTTTCTGCAACTGCTTATACCCTAAAATGATTGGGTTGGGCTTTGTAGCTTGACTCCAATTGCCGTCTTCATGAAAATGGCTAAAACAAAAAAAAAATGTCCAGTGTTTTAAAGCCACGTAAAGTCTCTACATCATAGACAGTAATCACTTTGTTTAACTGGATCATGACTGTAATGTTTCTCATTCATTTTAAGAAAATGTATTGTACAAGATCTGCTGCCAAAGGAATACTTAAACCTTAGGAAGAAAATAAAAACAAAATAACTGCAGATTAGGGTTGAGCCATGTTTTTATAATAGTCCAAGAGTCATTCTTTTGTTACAACAAAAATAATATAGATTATGCGACTACTATTTTGTCTGAAAACCTTCATTCCGTAGTTTTTACTGGCATCTCGTGGCAACATGTCATCTACTATCACCACAAGAAGGCCGTCATGTGCCAAACTGTTTGACAAGCACATCAAAACAACTAAATAAAAAGCTTCTTGTCTGCCAGACTGGTAAAAACCATGTTGTGCTGTGAGAATGGTGTAAAAATAAGGGAAATATACAAAGCCAAAGACCACAACAGCCATAAAAACAGTTTTGTGTGCAACTACCTCAAGAAAATTAAGCCAACAGTAAACTTTGCTAGCTAAAGTTAGCTTATCATCAGTATACCAAGACCATTCCAGAGCATGTATTGTAAAAATAAAATAAAAAAAATTATTACAAATGGTTATCAAATTGTACTCGTCTATCCAAACTACAGACAGTATTTAAATTATGAGGGGGTCATGAGAGCAAGTTTTATGGTTATATTTATGGTTCTGGATATAAATTAGATACTAAAATCAAAAAGGATAAATAAATTAACAAATTTGAAGCTGAACCTCAATATCAACAGAATATATGGATCTTCTTTCAGAAAATGTTAAGTGATGCTTCACAAAACAAAATAATCAAGTTTCTGGCATCATGAAAACACTTAAAGCTCCACAAGAAACACAGGAATAAAAAGAATGAATCAAATAGTTTTATGTTCAAAGTGTAACAGCCCCGAGAAATTTCCTGCACCTGGAGGCTATGAAGTCACTTATCAATACAGTGATAAAGAGGCAGTCAAACAGAGACTCCCTACACTCATCTTGATTTCAGCACTGAGGACAGCTCACTTTTCATGTAGCCCAGTGGACGAGCATGAGACTTCTGACCTGCCAAACTGACCAGTTAAGCTTTGCAACTCACTCTCTATGGAGACTGTATGAAATGCTTTTGTTCAGTGTCTTAATCATCAACCGGCTCTCAAGTTTCACACCAGATCCTGTCACATAAAGTAACCAATGAATGCAACATAGCACCTGATTAATAGAAACTAAAATGGGGATCGAAGCCCAATAATGCTGGTCTGTTTGCTTTTGAAAGGCACTTAAGAAAAGAGTATGAGACCACTTTGTCTTGTTTCACTCTACTAATTAATCACACCTTTTAGTTCACCACACTCACTGTGCTTTTCCTCTTACAAACCCGCTGGGTCTTAAAGAGAGAGGGGGGGGAGCTCCCAAAACGCCACTACTTTTCCTATCTTGTATTCACAGCTCACTGTGTGGCAACACAGGCCTGTTTACTATTCTGGTGGGTTGTATCGTGTAGTTGTTCCTCTGATCCCTTGAAATGGTTGGAATTGTCAAACAGGTAAAGTGCTCACCTCTTCAGAGGGGAAGAGAAAGAATATTAAAAAGCAATCTTGTAGGAAATACATATCGGCATAGGAAAAAAAAAAAAAAAAAACATTTGCAATGTAAACTTGGTTACCACAAATCCTGACTGAATGAAAGTGCTGGTCATAGAACAGTAAGACAAAATAATACAGGACTTTCATATCAGCAAGCATGAAAAAAAAAAATCATCTGAATACCAGCAATCTGTTAATCTGTTAAGGAGCAGTGAAACAATGATGCTTCGTATTTAAATAAATTGCCACAGACAAAAATGTGGCTTTAAGACTGGCCAGACATACTGCAGTATATAGTCCCCTGTTTCTCTTGGTTGATGCAATACAAAAGCATCTTTGCAAGTATTTCTGAGCACATATCATCAACCAAGCTCCTCTACTTTCCACTTCATTAGGCATATTAGGTATGGAGTTTTAGGCTTTTACTAACCTTACTGACTTTGAGAACTAATCAGCTTGAAATCAAGCTCATATTTGCAACACATCATAGTACATCTATGCTGGATAAAGCTGACAGCTGGGGATGGGCAAATCAGTCATTTTTTTGTGCGATTAGTCTGCACACTTTCCTCCCACTAAATAGGGCTGTCAAAAAACATATGCTATCCTGATGTGTTGTATAATGGAAGGCACACCCATCCAGATATAGCATATGCTGCAAGTTTTCATCAAGAGGAGAGCTTTAAAGGTCTGCTGCTAATATAAACTTGTCTCGCTTTATAGAGGGGAGAGAAGTACACTGCAATGCAGGCACCAAAAGCAGAGATAGAAAATGGAAGACGGAAAATAGAAAAGCTTGAGGTGGACCTTTGGAAAGCAAGAACAGCAAAAGATGAAACGGGTATGACAGCTGAGAGCTCTTGACTCAGTCCTCTCCAGATCATCAAAGCGTCACTTCTCTTAGCAGACTAGGACTGGGACATGATGTCCTCTAGGTTAAAAATGGGGATCAGTATGCAGGTCACAGAACCACACAGGGGAGAGGAGGAAAAAAAGTTGAGACAGTCTACAATGTTTACTGCTGCAATTCCCCATTTCCTCTGTGTGTCCAAAACACTTATGATGTTGTTCCCTCTTAGACAATACATCACCCTCTGACAGCAAGCCATACTGGTTTCTTTCAAATTCACCAAAAAGAATACTGTACACTCAAGTTAAAGTTTTCCACCTTACAGTAAGTTCAATATTTCCTTAGAAGTACTTCAGTGAAGTAAAAGATTTTCACTGGGTTTAATCAATAAATTAGGGAAGAAATATATTTTCTGAGTCCTAAAGCAAGGATAGAGCACTTTTCGTACTTGCTCTTTAAGCACCCAAAAGGTGCATAAGCGTCATCAAGCAACCCCCCTTTTTCTTCCTTTTTTTGGAATCCCACACTTACAGATCCTCGCCTGGGGCATGCATGTTTTAAATCCTCCTAATCTTTTGCCTCTTCAATGTAATTCGTATTTAGATGAAACACCAACCACCCATCTACTGGCTGCACTTCAAATGACAGTGACACTCAACATGTACAAGCGAGTGAGACTTTCACATCAACTCAGCAGTGGAAAAGATACACAGTGATAATCTGAGTAGTTTTTCAGTGAGAAAAAGAGCTCTCCCTTCACATAAAAATCACATTTGCTGAATTTAAAGTTTGGAAAAATAAAGAGGAGTGCAGCATGTCTCAAAACTTTTAGAACATATATCGTCTTTCACAATTTATCTTTTAAAAGTTGTATAAAATTTCCCAGCAACAGTGTAATGGGAGTTACTTCATCACTAATTATGAAAAACTGCAATTAGCTTGGTAGTGTAGTATGCACCATGTCTTCTGGCATCCATCAGTGATGACACAAAAAGCAAAAGGGGAAAGAGGTGAGAATTAAATGAATCAGGACTCTGGCTGTCCACACATCATTATGTACTAGATACTAGTTAAAGCATGCTCTAACAGCAGTGGATGAGGGCAATTAATGAGATGTTCAAGCTCATTATAGGTGCTTTTGTAGCAGCAGTGAGCAGATATATTTGCATATTTAACAATAAGACAAGAAGGATAACTTGCTTCATAAGGACTTCAAAGGCTCACCCAGTCAAGACACGCTGCAGGGGTGGTTTAGGGGAAGACTGTCCTTTAATGTTGTTAATGACAGTCCAGTGGCCATATTATTCTGGCCAATTATCTTATAGTATTTGTTCAGATACCATGTAACTAAACAGTAAATTGCAAAGGACAGCCATGATTAACCCTAAAGCCTGTTGAGTCTCCAGTTAAACTAAGCAATAAGTCAATGAAATGTGGGAGGAAACCGATACCGAGGTTCGATCCAGAAAACTGCTTTTTGTGTTGCAAAAGTGTTGACCACTGCACCATCATGGCACCCTGCAAACAACATAATCAGCATTATTTTGGTCAGTAGAGACAACTAAATATTCAACAACCTTAATCAATGACGTTGGAAACATCAGGCATTTATTGATCTTGCGAGGAAAAAAAAAAATACATCAATCTGAAATGAATTGCTGCACAAGAACCGTCATATCCATGTTTTTGTCTCATAAGAGCAAAAACTGTAACTGAGGATATAATACAGCTCCAGTATTTCTTTTTATCATCTTCATTGTTGAAAATCTCTTCACACATCAGCTCTCTCACTGCTCAATCACCTACATGAGGGCAGATCCAGCCACTTGAGCCAGTCTCAACCGCTGCACCCCTGTGGTCCCCGCACCACTGCCTTTCTCCCCACCTCTTCCTGCACTTTAATTACTCAACTACTAGGTGTCTGCCCCACCTGCTTGGCTTGTCGGCTCTGGAAAATTCATGGCCATTACCCAGAGACAAAAGGACAAATCTCCTCTCTCATACTGAACCCAAGCTGCTTCACTTGATCCTTTGAAGAAAATGCTGATCCATAGTACTAATGCATAAAACACTGAAAGTCAGACAATGCGCAGACTACAATTATTTCACTTTGCGTCAATGCAGTACAACTCTCCAATATAATGAAACTTCAATAAAGAACTGTTTATGTATTCAAGGCTTGTACTTTCAGGAAACTGAAGAAATCTCAGCTCTTTTTAAAGGATTTACCAATGGCATGGAGCATCATCTACGATTCTCCTCTGTAGAATCTGAAGTAAACGCTGATTTAATCAGATGAAGGCTATTAACAGTGGATCCTTAGTACGGCCAGTTTAAAAAGGATGTATCCAGCTGCTGTGCAAATAAAAACCTTAAGACTTTACACGTAGCAGAACATTTTAAGACTGGAGAAAAAAATAGGTCATTTTAAAAAGGGGGCTTCAACATATTGGCTACCTCCCACAAAACGAGGGGTTTCAGAGGAATTATTCGTTTTGTTTCCCTCTTATAGAAATAGGCTGTTTAATTGAAATGTTATTTTTGGCCCATCTGTCACATATTTCAGAATAACTCATTATTAAGTGTAGTTTGATGCATAGAAAACACATCAAAGAAGCATGTGACAAAGAAGCGAATACATTATGTACTGGCAGCAAGTAAAATAAAGACAGTTTCTTCCTGAAGTACTCGGATCCAAAGACAACAGCTTCTGTTTTGTCTGATAAGTAATGCCTGGAATAAGGCCCCAAATCCAGATGAGTTAGAGAGGAGATGTCAAGAGTACAGGAAATGAACAAAACTGACGAAAGGGGGAGAAAGTTTAAACCCTTTGTTGCTTCAATTGTCATGGAAAATTTGAGATCACTGGCAGACTAAATGGCCAAAAAAGACTGAAGACAGACAGGTAACATTAAAGAAGAGGCTGCAATGCTCATTAACAGATGGTGCAATACTGGACAGGTTACAGATAAGGAGCATCTCTGAACCCTAGATGTTAAACTGTTGGCTGTGAGTTTCTGTCCATGTCATCTACCAAGAGTGTTGATCTGCGTTACACGACAAAGCTGTGTGTGACATCATCAGCTAAGTTATTGCCAGTCGACAAAAACAACACCCCAATCAATTCATGGCAGTCTCAGGAGATTTTAACAACCCCTCTCTCTGCTTTTCAACTTTCTCAAAGTTTGTCAGCAGATTTTTTTTTATTGATCTTATTTTGTTACTTAGAAAAAATAACAAAAAATAAATAAATAAATAAAATAAAAATAAAAAAAATCATACTGCCACAATTCAACCTGGAGAGACTCACACGGAGACATAGGGAGACAATTGCAAAGTTTTATTAACAAGATTTCTTTGGCGCTCGGGCCCCGGCTGCGGACATGCAAGCTGAACCGCTGTGAGCTGAAAGTCCGGCATGGGGAGATAGATGCTGGATATCATCCCCCCCGGGACCCGAACCTGGTGGCGGAGTCGTACGAAGGAAGGAGATGCCGAGGACCTTGAGACACCGGCTGGAGATGGGGAGGTGGTGGGATGCAGCTGCTGGCGAACAGGTAGAACCCAGGAGGGAGCATCTTATATCTGGACCTGGACGGTTGATGAGCGATTGGAGACAGCTGGTGAGTCTGCCATGTTGAATTTGCGGCTAGCCTTCATTACAACATATTGCACCGAACTAGTTTAAAAAAATATTTAAATCACATGGGTTTGTACTGTAAGGCTTAAGAGTTTTTTTTTTTTTTTTTCATTTAATCATTTGGCTGTTTTATACAAAAGTGACTTACAATTTATTCTTACACTGACAAGCAATAACAAAGCGAGGTTTAGTATCTGGCCCAAGGAAACATTAGTCTCTGGTCTCCGGAGACGGGATCAAAGCATCCTGGCTACAGTCACAAATTAACCTTAAAATAATTACGTGGGCCAGCCAGCAAAATAATGAACTGGACTCAAGGAGATCTGCTGATTCCATGATGATTCTCTGTACAAGAGAACTGTTGACACGGTCAGTATTGTTTATGTTGATGCCTTTAGCAGATGCTTTTATCCAATGCGACTTATAAATGAGGATATAACATTACAGCTAACATCAACGCTAACAATAAGCTGCAAACCACAAGTCAGACTGTCAGAGGTGACGGGGTGACAGTGTAGAGATTGAGTGCAGGCATAGAGGGAAGTACAGAAAGATAAAGTGCTGTAGAGGGGGTAGGGGAGTATAGGGTAAGTGCTAGGATAGGAGATGCTCTCTGAAGAGCTGGGTCTTCAAGAGTTTCTTGAAGATAGACAGTGACGCCGCTGTTCTAGTAGCGCTCGGTAGGTCATTCCTGTTGTAATACAGTAATTTGACATTGCAGGTCAAGATGGGAATACTGCCCCCTTGTGGTGCTCTGTATGCTCCGTGTTTAAGTTCAATAAATGCTGTGAAACTTCAATAGGTTATGGGCCCAGTCGGTCCCAGTCAGTTCCAGTAAATTAGCTTTAAACAGTGGTTTTACACGGATCTTGTGTGGAGTACTCGGTATTGTGGGATTCACAATGGAGGACAGACTGTTTATCGACAAGCTAAGTGGACCAGACAACTGGGCTACGTGGAAATTCCAGACGGAGCATCTGCTGAAAGCTCGAAGTCTATGGGGCATGGTAATGGAGACAGAAACATTAGCAGGAGATGCTAGCGCAGCTGCTCGAGCCGAATTCGCTAGGAAGAAAGAAAAAGCGTTTTCAATGTTGGTGCTTAATGTAAGTGCATCTCAACTGTACCTGATTACAAGTTGCCAGTCACCTAAAGAAGCGTGGGATACGCTTAAGGGACATTTTGAGAGAGACACCCTAGCTAATAAGTTGTTTCTAAAGAAGAAGTACTTCAGATGTGAAATGAAGGAAGGAGAAACGATAACCGAGCATTTGAAGCGCATGAAGGAATTTACTGATCAACTTGGTGCTATCGGTGCTGTCATTGAGGAGGAGGATCAGATTGTGACATTACTGGGTAGTCTTCCACCCAGCTATGCAACAATTGTCACTGCCCTAGAGACAAAGATGGACAGTTTGACTCTTCAATTCGTAAAGCAATCATTGGTAAATGAGGAACAAAAACGAGTGCAGGCAAATGACAGTACCAGTGGTGCAACAGCAGGTGGCGCCTCTGCAATGGCAACTCAAGTGCGTGGGGATCCACAGCCTGAGGGAATTGACAGATCCAAATGGAAGTGTTTTAAATGTGGGAAGGAAGGACATCTAAAACGAAATTGTCCAAAGTTTAAAAATAAAAATCAAACCCACAAGGCTAAACAAATGACATGTGAGGATAATGAAAATTCTGAGACTGCAACTGAAAGTGCATTTGTTGCCAGAGAGAATAATCAGAATGAGAAAGTGAAGCAAGTCGAATGGTTGATCGACTCTGGAGCATCAAAACACATGACATGTTCAAAAGAAATACTTCAGGATTACCAGGAATTCACTAAGCCACAATCAGTGAAACTGGGCGATGGCAGAGTGGTTGATGCACAAGGACTCGGTAATGTAAAACTGAAAATGACTTTTAAAGTTAGTGATGTCAAAGATGTCACAATGTATGATGTACTGTATGTTCCCAAGCTGTCAGGGAATCTTTTCTCAGTGGGAGCTGCTGTGAAAAAAGGGAACACAGTGCAGTTCAAGAAGACCCAGTGCTACATACGTGGAAAAGATGGAGATCTTCGAGGAATGGGAACACAACGATCTGATGGATTATATCAGCTGGACGTGGAGGGGAGTACGCCTGTCTCTCATACAGCAGGAAGTGCATCAGTTGCAGCCACCCTATGGCATCAAAGACTGGGCCACACCACCATGCTGAAGGAGCTTAAACTTCTGGTGAGTGGAATGGACTTTTCTGCAGAAAAAGAGATCTCCTTCTGTGAAGCGTGTGTGGAGGGCAAGCTGTCTAGAAAGCCATTCAAGTCAGTGGGAGAAATCCGCTCAAAGCGCAAACTGCAGCTGATTCATAGTGATGTCTGTGGTCCCATGCAGACTGAATCCATAAGTGGATCAAAGTACTTTGTGACATTCATTGATGACTACTCAAGATGCTGCAAGGTATACTTCATGAGGCAAAAAAGTGAAGTGCTCAGCAAGTTCAAAGAGTTTGAGAAAACATTCTCCAATGAGTGTAGACAAAGAGTTACAAGACTGAGAACAGACAACGGTGGGGAATACACGTCGAAAGAATTTCAAGAATACCTGAAGGCTCAAGGCATCCACCATGAAATGTCTGTACCCCATACACCACAGCAAAATGGTGTAGCTGAAAGAAAAAATCGGACTTTAGTTGAAGCAGCAAGGAGTATGCTGTCTCATGCAAAGCTGCCAAAAATGTTTTGGGCAGAGGCTGTAGCAACAGCAGCCTATGTGCAGAACAGGTTGCCCACATCACTTCTAAAGCAAGAGACCCCGTACCAGAGATGGTGTGGCAGAAAGCCGAACATCAGTCACATGAGAGTTTTTGGATGTGTGGCATATGCACATGTTCCAGAAGTAGAGAGAAGAAAGCTGGACAAGAAAGCGGTGAAGCTTCGCTTCGTGGGATATGCCAACAATTCCAAGGGCTATCGTCTGTTCGATGAGGAGAAAAGGAGGATTCTGATTCGCCGGGACGTTATCTTCAATGAAACAGACTTTGACTGGAAACAGGAAGTGGAAGTGTCTTGTTCAGACAGTGATACTGGCAGTGGTCCTGATGAGAGAAGAGCATCAGCTGATGAGACACCAGTCAACAAAGCTCCGAGAGAATGCGGCAGAGTCAGAAACCCCCCAAAAAGGTATGGCTACGATGAGTTTGCAGACATAGTGACGGTTGAACATTATGCCAGTGTCTGTAGTGTAAATGAACCAACTACACTGAAGGAAGCAATGATGAGTTCTAATGCAAAGGAATGGAAGGAAGCGGCTGATTTGGAGTATGAGTCCCTGCTTGAAAATGAAACTTGGGACTTGGTGGAATTGCCAAAAGACAGAAAGCCAATAGGTTCAAGATGGGTGTTCAAAGTCAAGCACCATAGTGATGGAGAAGTGGAGAGATACAAGTGCAGACTTGTTGCTAAGGGTTACTCACAGAAGTATGGCGCTGACTATGATGAAACTTTCTCACCTGTAGTACGATTCAGCTCAATCCGTACATTGCTGTCCTTTGCCGTTCAGAATAACATGCATGTACACCAGATGGATGTCGTCACTGCATTTCTTAATGGACATCTAGAGGAGGAAATCTACATGGAACAACCAGACGGATACGTGAAACTAGGCCAAGAGCACTTGGTGTGCAAGCTGAAGAAGTCAATCTACGGCCTTAAGCAATCACCTCGCTGCTGGAGTAAGACTTTCACAGAGTTCATGAAAGATCTTGGATTCAACCAGAGCACATCAGACCCCTGTGTGTTTGTGAGAGCTCGACAGGAGCTAGAGATATTAGCTGTTTATGTTGATGATCTGATTTTGATCACAGAGTCACTGGAGAGCATGAGTGAGTTGAAAGTTGCTCTGAAGAAGAGATACAAGATGAAAGACATGGGTGAGCTGTCTTACATACTGGGCATCTCAGTAATTCAAGATAAGATCAAAAACTGTGTGTACCTTCACCAGAAGCATTACATTGAAGCCATTCTTCAGAAATATGGGATGGATAAAGCCAATCCAGTCACAACCCCAGCTGATGCAAATGTGAAGTTACAGAAAAATGATGGTGTCAGTAAGCCAGTGAATCCAGGTACCTACCAGTCAATTGTAGGTAGCCTGCTATATGCAGCAATGGCCACCAGGCCAGACATCGCACAAGCAGTGAGTGCTGTGTCAAAGTTCAACGCAGATCCAAACACTGCACACATGACTGCTGTGAAGAGGATACTTCGCTACCTGAAAGGTACCACAAACCTCGCTCTCAAGTACCAGCGGTCAGAGTCTGGAACTTTAGTTGGTTTCTCAGACGCTGACTGGGCAGGAGATCAGGATGATCGTCGTTCTACAACCGGGAATGTCTTCCTACTGAGTGGAGGAGCAGTAAGCTGGCTCAGCAAGAAACAGAACACCGTCGCACTGTCAACAGCTGAAGCTGAATACGTCGCTCTCAGCCAGGCAGCACAAGAATGTACCTGGATTACACGACTACTCAGTGATCTCGGAATGGATGTTACACCAACTGTGATTCTAGAAGACAACCAAGGAGCTATTGCCATAGCTAAGAATCCAGTTGATCATTCAAGAACAAAGCACATAGACATTCGTTATCACTACATTCGTGAATGTGTGCAGAATGGACAAATTCAACTGCAATACTGTCCTACAGATGATATGAAGGCAGATATCTTGACCAAGCCATTAGCAAAGCAGAAGTTTGAGTATCTTAGGAGAGAGATTGGACTTTGTGCTGTGTAACTCTGATAAGTATAAGTTGTAGGCCAATGTTTAGTATTGATAAAGCCTAAGTTAAGACAACTGTAAGCAAGATAGAAAGGAGATGGGGAATTAAAATTGTCTTGCTAGTTTTCTAAGTTTTTTTGTTAAAAAGGGGACTTATAGTCAAAGAGAAGAGTCTAAGTATAATACATCTCCTAAGTGATTTATGTTGATAAAAGAAAGTAAGACTTAAGCTTATTGTAAAATTAAGTGGGAGTGTTGTAATACAGTAATTTGACATTGCAGGTCAAGATGGGAATACTGCCCCCTTGTGGTGCTCTGTATGCTCCGTGTTTAAGTTCAATAAATGCTGTGAAACTTCAATAATTCCACCATCATGGAACAACACATGAAGAGTCTGGATTGTCTAAAACGTGGTGTCGGCACTGTTGGACGACAATCCTGTGACGACCGGAGTGCTCGAGTTGAGTCTTTGCAAGAGCATTTAAGTAGATGGGAGCCGTTCCATTGAGGACTTTGTAGACTAACATCAGTGACTTGAATTTGATGCGGGCTAAGGGTAGCCAGTGGAGCTCAATGAACAGAGGGGTGATGTGTGCTCTTTTAGGCTGATTGAAGACCAGACGTGCGGTTTAGTTTCGATATGTCAGAGAGACAGTTTGAGATTCGTGCTGAGCCTGTGTGGTCGTCAGGTGGGAATGACAGATGGAGCTGGGTATCGTCAGCATAACATTGGTATTGTCACATTGTCACTTAAACTGTAAGTGAAAAAAAATTACATATCAAGCATTTGTACATATCCAAGCTGGACCAAAATGTATAAATGCTGCAGTATATAAAAGTATTACCTGACTTAATAAAAATGTGCTTTTACACTATACCGTGTATCATTTTTTGCACCCTGGCATGGGAACTACTACAGGCATAGGTTTTCCTTTTGGTGTGGTAGAAACATGTTCTAGTTATTTTCCATTCTTTAACTGCCGTCACTTTGCCATTACTTTCCACTCAAATAATACTGCCAACCAAAGTTACCCTTGACCAAATTTTCAGAGTTCAATAGATCCCAAACTGCTTCGTTCACTCAGTGAGGCTTTACAAAAATGAACAAGAGAGGAAAAGGCAAATCTTCCCAAGGCTTGCCTGCACTTCAACCTCCATCTGCACCCTCACTGTCATGTTCACGCTGGGAGAAAGTGAAAAGAAAATGAATAATTCAAGCTCTGCCAGGGTTTTCAATGGAAAGAAAAAAAGTGGGGATATAAACACACCATACATTGAATGAATGGGAATATGTAGAGTTCAAACTCACATACACAAAAATGTGTCTTTGTAGTCAGCTACAGGGTTTGTGATGTTTGGTGATACATATATTAAACCAAATAGTGAAAAGAGTTGCAGGGAGAGACAATCCTCTGCAGCAGAGATTTTTACAAGCTCTGAAAGCTCCTCTGAACCAAGACACAACAACATTAAAAGAACACAAACCAAGTGCCATGCTCAGTTTATATCAGGCAAAGACAAAGTGTTTTTCACTCTCCACTCCAGCTGAATGTCAAATAGACTATCAAACACCGAAAACAAATAAAACACAGCAAAAACAAGCTAGTCCTCAACATGGAAATCTTTTTATTGACAGTCTTGTGTCACTGAGGCGTTGGAGGAACTCCTCGTTAAAATCAACTGAAATACTCAGACTCTGAGTAAACATACAGCAGCAATTTAAAGCAGAGTATATCAACTGCATGTTCTGTTTCTTTTCAAAGTTGTCTTAAGAAGACCACAGTCACTTCCCTAAAAACGTTTGCTTATTTGCATCTATGCGGGCAGTGTGGTATGTTTGCAGCACACTGATTGATGCCTCTGTTGTAGTCTTATTTGATCTACTGTGTAATTACTTGCATCAACACAGTCTGTCAGTTTCAATCTGCCTAACGTCATGAGAACGCTGAGCAGGACGCTGCTAATTTAAAGTGGGAGAAACGATGCAATCCTTCTCATTCACATATACTGATAAATTCTAGACACAATTTCAGACAGCTCAATGTCTGCTATTCCTTTAGCGGTGTATTTATCCATTTTCAACTAATTGAACTACTAAGGTGCCCAACAAATTAGGCTTGTGTGCTGAGTGACTGAGGGGAAATGACTCACACTCAAGCTTGTTGCTTAAGATATTTCTACCCTGCAGGTCTTGGAAAAACACTGCAACGTGTTTACTTTGCTTTCATCTGTCTTTCTTATCAAGTCATTCTTTTTTTTTCAATATCAACGACATCCTGTTAAGGGTCATGGGGAGGTGCAGCCTATCCCAGCTGTCACCATATGAGATGGGGGGGTTGATTTGTCTTTGATTTAAAAAAAAAATAATAATAATAATAACTACAGGCTAAATAATATGAATACAATAAGAAAATAATCATTTAGAATCTGTTGTCATTGTTTTAGTAGAGACAAAAATCTTTAAAAATCCTCCCCCACAACTGTCCGGACGACGTATCAGCATGTTTTCTGGAAATTTACATGGATTTTTGTCCATGCTGAAACTACTAACTGAGCCTCACCCTGCTGTGGTTTCTATATTAAACATTATGGTTATCATTGCAAAGGTAGGATAGATGCTGTGTACAATTATCAGAACAAAATCAAGTTATATATAGTTTTAGTTTGGAAAAACCCAAGTCTAGACAGAAAAAAAGAGCCAGATGGATGTAGAAACAGCAAAGTTCCACTACAATGCCAACAGTTAAGTTTGTCCACAGCTCAAGGCCCTTCACTTCATACTCAAAAAGCACAGCAATCGCCTCACAAAATAAGAGAAAAGGCAAATCAGTGCTTTTATCATAACAATATAAGCAAAGGACCTTAAATCAAACAAGTAAAACTAGCTGAAGTGTATATATGTAGCTACCTACTGAGGATATTTAGACAGATGCTGCTTTATTTTTTTTTTTTTTCAAACAAAAAGCTACAAAGCAGAATGATTATTTTTCAGCAACTCCACTACTGACATACCAAACAGCCTGATTCTTGTAAGTTCACAAAGTCATGTTTGTTGTCATTGGTTTTCTTAAATATACAGGGTACTCATGCACTGAAGGGCCTAATGTGTCAAGCAAATGAATACAGAATCAACTTAGGGTCAGTAGCTTAAAATCCTGGCAGATTTTGTGTTTAATAGGTGAAGCTATTGATTTTTTTTGGTTGTGCACAAATGCACTTCTCAAGGCTCACTTGTCTATCAAAATGTTATTCCAGGGTAGGGTTAGGTTATGGCTACTCTGTGGATTTTCTTTTGGAAAAAGAGAGAAAAAAAAAAGCCAAAATACCAAATGCTTCCCAAAGTGAGCAATACTTTGATGTCGAGAAGGTTTTTTTTATTATTTATTCCTTGTGCTGGTGGGAAGAGAAATTTAGCAACAGTCTGCAATATATAGTCTAATTTCATCCATTAGGATGTTTTCCTGTAACACAAGCACAGCAAAAATTAATGTTCTTAATAATCACCTTGATGGGCTTCAAAGAGCATACACAGTTTGACTGTATGCCAGTTCCTTTAGACTCAGAGGACAGGATTGCACAGCCAAGAAACATGGTCACTCAGGCAACACGTGCACTAATCTGCAGATGCCCCGATGGAGGCTTGGCCATGCTCTCTGCCACATGGCAATCACACGGCTCAGTGCAGAAACACAGGCACATCGTCCACAACACAACCGACTCTGTGACAGACCTGGAAGCACCAGCTGCCCTTTAAGCAAGAATGAATGTACTGACCGAGGGCCTCCCCTGAAGTGTCATTCTGGGGACCATGCAGACGTCCACAGAGAGGTTAGAGGAGCTTAACTAAGTGTTAGGCCTGATTTCGATTCAATCCGTGTCTAAAATAGTTAGGCAGTCTGGTGACCTTTTGTGTGGTGGGTGCGAACGTAAAATTGTTTTTGTTATTTACATTTTTTTGTTTTAGGGGCACGTGGTAAAGCTCTGACTTCTGTCATGAGGAAACATTCACCACAATGATAGATGATGTGTACGATTATTAGACCAAAATCATATCAGTTTTAAACTCGTAACTGGATCACAAAATGTGAACACTTTAATGTGATGAATTTTGGGTGAATTTTGTCTATGCTAGTGCCATCATAATTGACCTATAAAGAAAGGCCTGTTTTGTTTTTAAACAAAAACAGAGCATTAAGGTTAAACTCCAATATTAACTGAAGGTTATTTGCCCAGATTGAATTATAAAAAGAATTGAATAAATGTGATTATCGAGATAATTTGGTACCTCCATCAGTAACTGCATGTTTGCCATTTCTAGATCCATAATTTAATATGAAGGTCCAACATCACACATTGACAAAAGAATCAACTGAGGACACTCGACCATGAACAATGGAAGGACTCTGTCCTTCATTTTTAATATAAATGCATAGTTAATAATATAGAAAACACAAAACTCTACTTTAGTATCTAAAGAAGACCGACTACACCAACTTGCATTAACCTGGACTTTGGATTGTTGCACTCATTTTTAAGTAAAAAAAAAAAAAAAAAAGAAAAAAAGAAAAGATAATTCCTTTAAGCTCCATCCTGCCTAGAGGAATAAAATACAGCTAAATGTAAGAGCAGAGCAATATTAGGCATGGTACATTTTTAATTCACAAAGCGCCGGCATATTTTTGGAAAAATATTGTTCATACACAAACACAGTTCTACAAATTTGTTCATTTAAATGACAACATTTACAAGGAGTACGTGGAACTGCAACAAGCTTCATTAATATTAATGATGTAGAGTTTTAATGAAAAACAGAACATTCTTTAAAAAACAATTTCAGTTCTCATGCATGTCATTGATATGACTCATTCGCATATCAATGCGAATGAGCTTAAATCACATTGGTGAAGATGCCTGCAAAGGGCATTTATGGGAAATTATGGTGACTAGTAGTTGAAGATATTTCCCCCTTTTCTACTCATTTCATTTTCTTGTTACCCTCTCTTTGCTCCTTTTTTTTCACCTGCTATGCTCAAGTCGACCTCCCATGTAACAAGTGACCCACTCAAAAAACAAGCAACAGAACACTGGATGTAAACTTTGAGCTTGCTTGACTGCTGGAAATACTCTGAAAGTGTTTTACAGTGACTGAAATGACAGCTGTCAAGAGGCATGAGCAAAGGAAATTTCACTGACACGACAGCTGAAAACTCAAACATGGGCATTTTATGCAGATGACATGCTGAGATGTTTTCACTTTGAGCTGAATATGAAAAATAAGCAGCAATTTTACACAAAAAAAAATAAGATTACCAAAAAGCTCAATTTTGAATGTCACCAAGTATGCCATCTTCTTTATGCTTTCTGCAACCAGGGAATGTAACTGAACTTTGTTTCTTCTACTGCGACAACCTCAAAAATATAACAATAACTTTGGTATTTGGAGGAATAAATTATGAAAACAGGTATACGAAATGTCAACTAATAAATAAGTAAAACAGTCACAGCTTTGCCTCGGTGGAGGAAGACACAAACCAAGCCAACCTCAATTAAGAAGAAATGGGGGTGGGATGGTTATGGGGAGGTATGCTTGCACCTGTATACGATTCATTTAAACAATATTAAGACAGCACACACAACAACCGTGTTTTGTTTTTTTTCCCCATTTTTTTCCCCCCAGTTTTTCTAGCATGAACACAGCTCTTTGGTGATCGATCCAGATGACGAAAGTGTTCGCTGATCGGTGAGAAGACAGCCCTATAAACAAGATTCCTTATGTTGGGTGTATAAATCCTAAATAAAACAGTAGGGTATGAAGCAACAGGGTTTGTCGAGTCCGCTATCAGTAGGATGATAGATCCTATTTCTATCTGTGGTGCAAATGCAACTAAAGAAAAAGCCTATGAGGAGATGTTGTCCTTCAAGGAGCCCAGTCCCCAGAACCCTCAGAGAGCCCATAGAACCGCTTAGTCCAACCTATTGACTCCTGGGTAACAGATCAATAAAACAAATATAAACAGAGGGCACTTTACACACATAGAGCAGGTTGAAAGAGCTCTTTTATTAAACCAATGAAATATTAGAACACAACCGTTAGCCATGCAGACACTGCAGTATAAACCCAGCTGTTGATAATGAACACAAGAGGATGACAGTCACAAGAACACCTTCCTATTGTTAGCCGTGAAGAGCAAGTTGGGGACATCACCGTTAAAATCTACAAACCATGTGAACACATCGTTGTCATAAAGTGCAGGCGCAGCTGCCGCATGGATTTAGCTTAGCTGTCCTCCTGTGCCCCTGAGAAGTGTTGAGGCCGTCATGAACTTCTCCTCACCCCATTTCCCATCCCCCAACCTACTACTCCCACATGATGAAGAAGCGGTTTCTCAAAAGTTAACAAAGCCTTGAATAAGCCCCAGTTGGCCATTTTTCACTATAAAAAGCAAAAAACACAAAGATCCACCATTCTGACCAAAGCCCCTTGTAGAAATCAAGCTAAACAGTATGATACTGCACTGCGGCAGCATAGTTCTACAGCAAATATGTTGTTAAATGCTTTTAACCCGCTTTAAACCTGGACAACTATAATAATAAAACTTCATATAAATATGAACGGAGCATAAATTTAAAAAAAAATAAAAATAAAAAGCTGCTTCATGGTAAAGTATAATATTCAGTTCATTCGTCACACAAGCTTTGCTGTCCACAATTGTTGCTTTTCAATCCACTTTAGTTTAGTCGTGCTGATGTAGACCAACTGGAGGGCCCCTACTGAAAGCAATTCTTTCCCTGCTGGGACTGAAAATCAGCAGTTCTACTTTATGTTCGCAATGACATATCCACAGGCTCACCGTACCACTGTGATACCAGGAAGATAAATTTCACACCTTTATTCACTGCAGGAACTTCAAACCAATATCTAAACAGCGCAGACAAGGTTGCGAGCTAAATAATGACAACAGTGTGATGCCAAGGAGAAAATATGTCACCTCAAAAAAGCTTACACTTGGGATACAGAGTCATTCTCCTCAGTAAGGATTTTAATGCTTTTTTTTGAGGAGGCCTAGCTGCACTTCTCCTGTGGCCGGTCCACCTGAAATATCAATTTGAATGGAAATGAAGTGCAGTAGGTGCAGTTATCTGGATGCACAAATGTAATTAACTTCCTTAGTGTAAACATCCCACCATCTAACTTGAATGGAGAGATTGGACTGGGAGGCAAAACAAAATCATAAAAAAACTGCTTTGAAAACGATGCAATTAATCATCTACTGACAAAATAATAAATGGTTATCGCAATTCATGTGAACACACAAAAATACGCTCTGTCCACAGAGAGGATTTTCTGCCTGACATCACAGAATATGGGATAAACAACTTAAACATTAATCAAAGCCTGCTTTATCACTCTGACACTTTATGTTCGGATTCAGCAGTCTTCATATTGCTAACACCCTGTATTCATATAAACAACAGGACTAAGACTGCCACACTGTCCCAAGCCCTGTTCCATATAGGGCATCTAATTCCATGCTGAATCATCAACCAAATGCCGCGGCAGTAATCCGTCTCTGCTTGAGACTCTGGAGCAACAGTGAGACTTTCCAGCCAGATGTTCCTTTCAAAGCAGTCCAGCTCTTACCACTAATAGCATTAGCCCGAGCAACACATTCAGCATTCAAACATTGCTTGGAATTCCGCTTCAATACGCTCACGGGTACAGCATACAGAGACTGAGATAAATCCTCAAAGCTACGTAAGAGCGAGGCAGCAGTGCTCACTCACTCACTAAGCATCATAAACTCACTATCTTATTGCAACAAATGAAGAGTCAAACTTCTTGATCTTATTCTTTTTTTTCCTCAGAGTAAACTGATTTCCAACAGTGGTTACTGTATTAGTGTTGTAACTTAAGAGTAACATCAAACCAACTTCACGAAAGCTGTCTTCGGAGGAGCATTTCCTTTCCTTTGCAAGGCATCTGGATTCTGATGAGATTCACAACAACACAATCACGAGACGCTACAAGCAAAGTGTCTGTGGGCAGGGCAAGTTAAGTCAGTCAGTGTCCTATACTGTTAAAGCAAATTTGAGCAGTGACTGTCAAGAGTTGTGGCTCGTAACAAGGCTAGAGTAAGTTCACTGAAAAAAGGACAAAGACGGCTTTTCTCCGTGAAAAAAAGATGTTGCCCTCCATTTGTCTACTGGTTTCAGCAGATTTTGATTTTTACCAAGAGACGTTGTGAATGGTTGAATCTGCTCAGCGTTATGATGATGGACAGTACATCCACCTGCCAAGCACAGTTCGGAAGTTCCCCTTTCCACACAGTTCCCAGGACAGACCTCCCAGATGGTTCCGTGTAACAAACCATCTGGCGAGCCTATTCGAGCATTTGTTTATTCAAAGTTTAACTCCCAGATACTAGAAGAGAGGACAACCACCAATCTGCCTGTAAATGTGTAATGAACACTCCAGTGTTAAACCTTTGTTGACAGGTGTGAGGCACCATTTGATCCGATGTTAAAATGTATTTAAATCAGAGGACTACTGTATTTTAGTCATGTTAACATATTCAACTGCTAAAAAATGAGAGACCTTCAAAATGTGGAAGTTTGTGCATTGAACCAGAAGGAAATCAAGCACACAGCAATGCCTAAGAGACTAATCATAAAAAAAGATCCAATTAGAATGTAGCAAGAAGGATAATGAGCCATAAAAATGGATGGTGTCTTCATTCATTATGCTCATCTCTTAGTATTAATTGTAATCCAAACCCCTAACTCTTACTAAGCCTGACATTATTTCCCCGATTCAGCAGCTACTTAAATCAACGCGTGATCTCACTTTTAAAGAGTCCATAGTGCTTCAATACGAGTAGGAAATGGAAACATCTTAGCTGCAGTGGAGCGAAAAATAAAAATACGGTGATTATTTTAACACTTGTCAAAAGAAAAGCCTTCACACGATTACAAGAAGTTAGAAGAGCGGGATGAAATCAGTGTATGGCTTCAAATATATAAAAAACACATTGCAGGTTACGAAGATAACACTTTAAATCCAAAGGGAATAAAGTGCAAATGAAAACATGACATATTCAAAGCAAAACCATCCCATCAACAATGCCTTCTTTGTCAGGCATAATACAGAAATCTGTATTCGCAACACATCATTAACTGCCTAGTGGCTCTGGCTTAGGAGAGAATTGTAAATCTGTCACTTCCTTTAATACAGACCTCGTGCCTGGCGCTACACCAGTTGAGTGGGTTACCTCTTCTGCTATTGTCTGTGCTCTGTAACTGGCAGTGGAAGAGGGAGAAACTGCTATGCCTCTCCGCTGGGAAGCTGCTGATGTATAACAGGAAATGTGTGATACTGTGTATGTTGATGAACAACACTCAGAATATGCTTTTTTGGCCACAGAATTTTCCATTTGCCAGGTACATTTTGGAACTCGATCAGCCTCACTGGGGCACTGCTGTCCTCTGAATTCTGTGCTGGAGCTTGACACACTCCATCACGGATTCCAACGAGACTAAACGATGTCTAATCCTTCCAACCAAGTTGTAATCCGAAACATTTCTAAATCACCCTCAAAGCAGTTTGCTAAAAAAAAAGAAAAGAAAAAAAAGCTCTCACTATTGAGCACTTTTATTTTCTATTTGTATAAAAAAAAAAGACAGTAACAGCAACAGACTATGTGCAGTCCTTTTTCTTTTGATCAGAGGACACTCTAAAAAAAGAACATATTGACCTACTGCATTACCCAAAAGCAAATTTTATGCTCTTTTCTCAGCAAAGCCAACCTGCATGGAAAATCATGACACAAGATCATTTAACAAGCCTCATGTGGATATTTTTAGTTCTACATGATAAATTAAACAAAATGGAAAGTAAAAATATTTATTGGCCTTGTAAAAAGCAGCTGTGCGAGTCTGTAATAAACAAAAAATAAATCTCCAGACTCACATGGCATTTTCCAAAAAAGGACATGAGCAAAGTAAAATGGTCAACCCCTTCTGACTGCCAGCACTGCCAGCTTCACCTGGCTGATGATCAGAATTAATACCATCCCAGATAACACAAAGCTCTGAACAGATACTCTCACTTGATCCTGTTAGAAAGGTGTTGATAATGAGATTATTTGCTGAGAGCTAAAAAAAACATTCAACTTCATTACACAAATTGTATGCCATTTCAGATTCATTCATGTTTTTTGTTTTTTTTTCTAAAGTAAACACTCCACCACAAAAAAAATGTAGGTTGGGTTTGAATATAAATCTGTTCCTTATGTCATAATTTACATTCACCTGCCCAAGAACTACCCGGTGCCTGAACCCCACTGGATGTTTGATGGCCACGTCTGGCCCATGTATTTGAAACACAAGCCCATCTGTAATGACTCTCTTGCTTATTAATTCACTCGTATAGACAGGTACAAATTCATTCATTTATTTTACATATCCTAATTATTCTATTCAGGGTTATGGGGGAGCTGGAGCATACTCCAGCTGCCATTGGACGAGAGGCGCGGTACATCCTGGACAGGTCACCAGTCTATCAAAGGGCCAACATAGAAACAAATAAGAAGAACAACCACTCGTACTCACACTCACTGTTACAGTCAATTTAGGCTAACATGCATGTTTTTGGACTGCGGAAAGAAGCCAGAGTACCCAGAGAGAACCCATGCATGGACGGGGAGAACATGCAAACTCCAAACAGAAACTCTAGCCGACATTCGAACTAGGAACCCTCGACTGGTGGTGAAGATGAGGACAGGACAGACAAATTAAAGTTTTATATTCCCCACCACCTCCATAATCACATAGTGATGTTAACAGGGCCATAGATGTTATCGGTGCCTTCAATATGTGGTTATCTGGCAGTCTTTACTTGTGTTTCGTCTGCACTGCCACAGTGCTGTCACCCCTCTGCAGGAAGCAATATGACTTGTATTTGCCTGATCAGAGAAGCAGCTCATCTCCATAGAAATGAGTGTGTTTATAAAGAGCCTTATTCGTATGGGGGGAAGAGAACGCATTCCCACTTTGGCTGAGATTTGGTCGACTGCCAGCACCAGTTCCAAACAGGAGTAAGCCCAATTATTCACGTTGTTCCTACATATGATAATTCAAGAGACTCTTCCCTGGTTATAAATAGCTCTAGTTAACAATAGTTCAGTAACCCACCACAGCTAGGCAAAAACAAATGTATTATATCAAGAAGCTTGATATAGCAGAGAAGGTTAAGTTTCTGTTGTTATGCAATAGCTTTGGTGCAGTATGTGAGATAATATCCTACATCATTCCAGAAGACTAAATGTATTCATATTTACATGCAGTACAGACCCATCAGCCACAAACATTAAAACAATTGTTCAATATTGTGTAGGTCATCAATATGCTGCCACCAAAGGCTCCACACAGATAATACTTGAGTGAGCAGCTCAGGTTTCTATCAGCAAACAGGGCACATTTGTTAACCCATTCAAGTAGCTATTTTAACATTTTAACCACCTAAAACAGTAAAGGCTTATTTTACTTTAGAGCTGTGCATCACGCACATACACATGCTGGGGTTCGATTCTATGGCAAGGTGAATTTGAGCAAACCTTTTTAATGTTCATTAATACGTGATTCTAAAAAGACTCGTCTCCATTAACAGGCTTGCAGTGAATGAACTATGCTGCGCTGTCGTCAACAGGTGACAATTTTGGCTAATTTGCACACAACTATAATTAACAAAGTACTCGTCTCTAAATGGAAACAAAAACCGGAGGAAGAAAACACTAATAAAACCAGTTGCATTGGTTATTTTCAAGATAAAAATGGAGAGGGGTCTTCTGCTAAAGAAATTATTCATGTTAGTCATTTCAATCTGCTCTAATGTGAAAACAGTCGTATTCAAATTACCAGTCAGTGGTTTGAATGTTTGGGATGATCAGTAAATGTAAAGTATGCACAATAAGCAGAGCAGACTTCCTTGTAACAGAGAGGCTGGATAGGCATGATTGTTGTCAACTTGGATCGAGCATTGGATCAGGCAGCATCAACTCACTGTGGAAGAATGGTCATCACTGCACAGCCACTGTCAGACATCCTTTTATAACTAAAAACCAAACAAATTAGGTGGAAATATTACATAAACGAATAAAATAAAATATTATTTCTGAAAAACAAATCTGAACCTTCCAGCCTTTAGTCTATAGCTTATTGTCGTAAACTTACATGTATACATAAATATTGGATTGTAGGCATTTCACTGACTTCTCTCAATTAAATCCCACTACAATCATGACACTGTACTGTGACCCAGCAGCACATTTCTATCAACACATGTCCAAAAATAAGCCCTGAAAGATGAAGTTCTCAGTTAAATATTGCCTCTCTGAACTAAGAGACGCCTCCCCAGGATGCACCATGACACTAATATAGGCAGCAGCAAAAATAATATACAATCAGCATCTCTCTCGCATGGCGCCGGGTGAGTGAGTAGGACGGACGAGCATTGCAAGACAAGAGTGAGTCAGAAGGGAAAACAAAGATCAGAATCATTTGACCCTTCTCTTTAACATTTCCTTAAGGCACTGAGTGTTTAAGAGGAAAGAAAAAGAACAAAGATTGGTACCCAAAAGCATTCTTATATTGCTGTTGTGACCTAAATATGTATTTAATTACACTAAATTTCTATGCAAGTGTGCTTTAACTTGCAATAGCAACTTATTAGACCGGATGACTGATATCTTACAAAATACCTCGTAAAGTTTATTGGGTAAAAAAAAAAAGAAAAAGGTTTAAAATAAACTTGGAGACATAACAACACAACGGTAGTTGGATGTTGAGGAGACCTCAGAAAAACAGACATGGCAGAACACAGCAAATTCCGTCTTTCACTCTGTCCTTGGTTGAGGACAAGAAAATGCATTATTGGCATGCTGCCTGAGTCAATTGACAGCTCAGGGAAATGACTTTAAAACAAGCAAATTTGCACAGAATCCGAAATTCAATTTTCTCTCAAATCCTAAGAAGATTATCAAGAAGCAGATCAGAGGAAACTGATGTTGGCAGAAATTGAATGGCTCAGTAAAGAATAAACTTTACTGAGGAAGCACAATTTTAGCATTGTGTAGCTCCCTCCAAGGCACAAGGGTCAAACTAGATAAATAAAAAGGCTCAGTAAAGAAGGCAAACACTGCTATTCCTGATTAATGTTGAACTTAACTCTCTCCTATCGAACACGCAGCACCTTGGAACAAAACCAGGTGCACCACATTAATGTCACCTGCTCCTCACCCGCTCCATGCGCAAATCATCATCTCTTATCAAGTCCAAAGGTACTCAACCACAGAAGAGCATAATAAAGGCATGTTTCCAATCAATGAATTTAATCAAAATGATTGGTGAATTTCATGATAGAATGTGTAAAAAAAACACAAAATCATTGCAAGCTCGTGGCACAGTTCTTGCAACTGGAAACTCGATTGCATTTATTTATTTATTTTTTAAATATGGCCTTCCAGAAAGCATCAGACAGAATGTCTAATAAAGATACCATGCATGTGGAAAATCTGCAGCTCAGGCAAAAAAGGCAAGGGCCCACTGGACAATTTTCTAATAGAGATGCGGGAAAAAAACTTTGTGTGATATTAGTAAAACTCTACCAGGACATATTGATCAAAAATTGATCAGAGTGTGGAATTGACTAAAGAGCTGCAAACTGTAGGTCAACCGTAACTAAGAGCACCCTCAGCCACACATACATATCCATGGCATGTTCTTGTAATGTGCTATGCATTTCCCGGTATGGTGTTTTTTTTAAATTTGTAAGTCAGGTAGTAAAAAAAGTAGTGCACAATACCAAAGCATTCCGTGAAATACACAGTGTGGGACATGAGGAATTTCAGATCGCTCCAGCAGAAAAGCCTTTACTGAGCACTGTTAGTCTTCCTTAAAGCAATCATCAGAAAAAAAAAAATTCATCTTCAGTTGATGCGTTACCAAGAGAGTTCTCAAACTCTGTTACTTCTAACAGCATTCAGATTCAGCGCTTAAACAGAAAGAACATGAAAAATGCCTTTTATCTCTTGATAACAGCATCAAACAAGGTTTCATTTGCCAGAACCAGAATCAACCAGGGACTCAATAAAAAGTTCATATATCAAAGAGCAAACTGAAGAATCAAAATATCTTAACAATTTCAAATACAATCAGCATATTTCATATCATATATGTATAATATTTCGCTTTGTTCTGTGTTGTTATAAACGTTCATTAAAAAAAACATTTCCATTAAAATATTAACCCTATTTCCAAAGAAGTTAAGAACTCTTTTTAGCATTCAACACAAACTTAAATCTATAATTTGTCACAAAGTTTAAACCCATATTCAAGAGACACAATAGCAAAAGGAAATAACCTTTAGTTTCGTCATCATGTTTTAAAAAAAAAAAAAAAAAAAAAAAAATGAAGAATCCATGATTTGATGCAAATAACAAGTAGAGAAAATTTTTAGCTTTACTCCTCTGGTTCATTGCTTATTCCAGTCAGATGGACATTCTACCATGTACTGTATTGCATGCAAAACTCCTATCAGGCAGAAGTATTCAGACCTCATCTCAGCAAATACACACATATATCACAGCATGCTACCCAGTCTTCTAAAGAGCTTTAGGATATTTCTTTTTCATAGAACTTCAAATGCTATGTAATGGATTGCCTCGTCCAGTCAGAGATTTTCTAATCACCGGTGCGTGTCAGATGTAAAGGGCCATGTCTTAAAAACAAATCCCAAAAAGGCACTGGATAATGTCTCCGAGTAAAGGAGTGAATCTTAAGCTTGCCTGTGTTACTTTATTTAACTTCTGCATAATTAAATAAACCTTGTACAATCAGTCCTGTAAAACATTATCTTAAATGCAGCTTTCATTTGAAGCAACCTAGATACATGAAAGAATAATGACATCTCACCCTAAACAGAGGAACAGTAGCACAAAACTACAAGTACTATAGCTCAGGGGAAAAAAAAAAAAAAGCCTTTAACGGCCATTAAGACCTTTGACCAACTTTTATCTCATTCATTTGTTATGGGATCGTCTGCTGATGTAAGAAAAAACTGCTTAATTAGGCTGAAAAAAATTGTCACTCATTTGGAATCAACAGAATATACTCATCAGGTTCATTTTAGAAAGGCAGCAGGAAGCTGAAGCATTGATAGATAATGATATAATCACGGTAACTGATAATGATTTCTAAGCCTCAAGCCATCATTTTACCTTCATCTTTCGAGACATATCAAGTGAGGACCCAAAGTATGACCATACAGTGGGGACTTGCCAGTAACGAGGTACCCACTCTCCAAATCATATCCCTGCTTTATCATCAATATTTTCCCCTCAATGGGCCTATCATCCATAACACCAATTCAAAAAATGCTTAATGTCTTGAAGAGGATATTAAACTAGCAAATTCATAAACTTAAAGAGACAGCAGGTTTAATACAGGTTTTAAGGTTAGATTAGATTAGATTCAACTTTATTGTCACTGAAAAAGCAAACACTTTTAAACAATTAAATGCAGTTTGGCACCTAAGCGGAGGTGCAAATAGCAGCTTATTAAAGTGCATAAGGCACTTCTACAGTGGCTTCACTTTTCAGACCTTGTTTTACATCCATTAGGCCTATAGGCTGGAGCTTTTCTTTGAATTCAGTTGGTGAAGGACAAAACAGGTACTAAAATAGGTTTTGACCAAGCTATTTATATGCTCCAAAACTGTGCCACTATATGTTTTTATGTAACATAAATGGATTCTAACTGTCTCCTAATGATAATAAAACTTCATCTAAATGATGGGCTCCCAATCATGGGCATGATCAAGCTTTATGGAAAGTAGGCTAACTCCACTACTTGTAATCGAAATGCGATGAAATTCAGAAAGGCTGTTGTGTGTTAGAAAGTAACTTGAAGAATAGCCTAAAAAGACAGCAGACTATGAATCTTAAGACTGCTTTATCAAAGCAGCTGCTGTTGTTTCCACAATGCAGTCAACGGCCATGAAACAGTGTTTTAGTCTCTTATATTGACCGACGGCAGACAGAAAGAGATATCAGAGGAAAAGCAAGTCACAATTATCGCCAGGCTGTTTTGACTGTCATCTTCTTGTCTTTTGTCTTGCCATTTGACCCAGTATATACACTTTTTATTCCAATCTGAAACATTTTTCAGTTCCTGACAGATTAACCACCTGTGCCCTGAACGACTCCCACAAAAGGTTTGGTATGAAGTGAGACAACGAATATTATCTGGATTAAAAGAGGAAAAAAAATTTAATAATCTGATGAAACGAGGCAAATTTACAAGAACCTCGAAAAACATCCGTCCTCATTAGCAAAATAATAAGAATTCCAAATTTCTAAATAGCGTGTTTGAAGGGTGCTCAATGATTTTATACAAACTTAAAAGCAAGAACTTGACATTTAAGTCAGAAGTGCAAATTGATATGAAAGGTACAATATGCGGGCATCTCTACAGTAAGTATGAGAATACAGTATCACAATGGAACACTACAGTAGCAAAGGCATTCTACTTCTGTCAGGTGAGTTTCTGGAAAAATGTTCTGGCTACTGATAGAGGACTACATTCCCCCTCTTATAGAGAATGGCCAGCATGGAGAACCATGTAATAAGCTCCAAAAGCAATGCTGCTTTTGTTCTTAGGAAAATGTGTGGTTCTGGTGAGCTTGAATTAATATCTACATGGTGCATCTCAGTTCATAAATCAAACAGGTGCGGTAAAATTTTCCCTCCCCTGCTCCTTTATTTCCAGACTCATTCATCAGTTACATGAAAAAAAAAAATAAATAAAATTCTACAATTCACCTGTTAGCTTTGCTTAAGAGAAGACATACACAGCTATTTCAACCATCATACCGAGTAAAATTCAAACATGTTGAATACGAGTTTCCAAATTTAGTAAAGAGGTGGATTGCGTGGATGGATTGATTTGACAGGTTATAAATATTTCCTTTAATCATTTCCCCTTTGATGCAAAAACATGTTATGTTATATGATGTTATGCTAAAGGTGATCACAGTTTAGTTTTAGTCTGACACTTTAACATCTACATTTCATGTCTGAACTCGGTGGGCGTTTGATACTGGAAGAACATTTAGGTTGAGCATCACTTTAGGAAAGCCCAAAGAAGCTCTGTGTTGACTCTGATCTGAGATGACGGTCTGGAGAACCTTGCTTTTGACATGATATCAAGTATATGCAGCATATGAGAGTCTTTTTATTAACTTTGGATAGAATCAAGATGAAAATGTGTTATGAAGGCATTTTTTTTTTAAAACGATTTTATTTCAAAAGGTCATACCGTATTTTTACAAACCAATCTCCAACTTGTTTTTTCTATCAAAACATGTTTAACTTTGATCAAGAAGATGCAAGCTGAGTAATGCAACTCTTCGGTTGGCGGTTTATTGAATGATTCATTTTAGTGACAATTACCAGCTTCTACTCTCTCATTCTGGGGAAAAAAAATAAAAAATAAATAAATAAATCAGCTGACAGATTAAGAGAGGTGAGTACTGTAAATGAAACGTCTGGGGAGCAAACTTTCGAACGTTTTCATGACAGAGTTTCAAGCAAAGATCCGGGGTTTGAGCTTCTCCAGAATGTTACTGAAAGATAGAGGGAAACATTCATTCATCAATCTACAAATTGGATCCCATGAGGGACAGATACGAATTCCTCAGAACCCTCAGGTTTTCTAAACATGAAAAATAATCCCAATTTAAAAGAATAAAAGAATCATGTTCTCATGACAAGTAACAAATAACATGGCTGGTGGCGTCCATGCAAAATTCATGATGCAATTTAGATGAATCCTTGTACAAATTGTTGTGTGATCTTGTCCCAAAGATTACTACACTCAATGCATTTTTTCTTTACTTGGACCAAGGTTGAACCTTGGTTGTTGAGCAGAATCAAACTGGCTGGATATCATCAATGGCAACATTTCAAGGCACTAATGAAATCTGCAAAGAAATGTGTCATTCGTGAGCTCAAAAGAATTTAATGTGACTGGGAAATGCTTCTATAGAGTACACGCTACAATAGTATTACATTTAAGACATTCAATTTCAACTAATGAGAAAAAGACAGAAGATCAACAGAATAAAGTGGAAAATATCTAAAAGATCACCATCTGGTCCAAATAAAAGTGCTAATTTTGTTTGGACCTTTTTGGGTTGGGGTTAAATAAATAAATAAATCAAAGTGTGAGATGCACTGAACAAATTTCCTGAGAAAGATGCACTGCAAAGTGTGAGAGGGCAAGGTGTCAGTGACTCCAGCTACTGCAGTAATCTCATGTCTGAACATGCCAAGGGCTGCAATTTGTTCTGCCTCCCAAAGTGGGTCTCTGTTGTGCCAGAACAGGTTGTAATTAATCTCTGGTGCACTAACAAGGAGAGGCCAACCACTGCAAACAGACTCTGAAGTCCTCCTGCAGATCGTAAAAAGCACAGTGTGAACTGACTTCACAGTCTCTCAATTTCCTGTTAGACTGTATCAAGCGATCAATCTGGATTAATTTGCTAACCCTATACATGCTATAGGCTGTGCGCTGGTGTAGATGGACTGTAATCCACATTCACAATATGCAGAGTCAATATAAATAAACCATGAGAACAGAATACTCCCACAAGGACCAGAATACACCCAAAATCTTCATAATTTTAAGCACATTAATAAGCTGCAAATCTTTTTAAAAATTTTAGGCTCCCTGAAAACAAAAGCTATACTTCCTGGCAGTGTGGGGACTCCCAGGTCTTGACCCTTAATATTATCTCCCAAACACACAACCCTCAGTTGCCTCCTGCCTTTGCTAATGTACATTCATCTACTTCAACAGAATCAGCACACCTGCAGTCTATAAATTACTCATTGCTGTGCTCATCATTCTCACTGATAAAAAAAATAAATAATAGCCTACTAATACAAGACGGCTGGCACTTCGTTTAACTTGAAAACTTCAGAAAAGGTTTTGCTGTAATATCTCCTCATTCCTCAACCCACCTTCAGTGTGCATGGGCGACTTTTACGCGTTCACTCGTGTTTATTCTCTCATTTCTTGAGGCATTAGTATTGCAAAAAATACATTACTTTCATAGACTCTACACTAAAAGATTACATGTTCTGTTATGTGTGAAAATTGTGTTGTTGACGCCGATTAAATTTGTTCCAGATGTGGATTTAGGCAACAACAACAAAAAAATGTCCGGTAGGAGAGAATGTGCACTTACCAAATTCAACACCGTTTCCACAATATCCCGGTTGCTAACCTCTCCGACTTGGATAAGTCCGACGAGTACTGCAAATTTCATCCTGATATTCCGGATAGGAACCGCTGGATTGATCATCCCAGCCGGGAGGACCGCTGAACCTGAGCCGGACATCATCATTGTCTCACCGGCAGCAGCGGAGACCGCAGCCGCGTGTTGCCCGTGACCTGCAGGAGGTTTACGGTCCGAGAGAGACAGAGAGCCCGGCATCGTCACCGGTCTCTCGCTTGTCATCTCCAGCAAAACCGAGAGCTTTCAGGTGCTTATTCAGCGCTCTCTCCCTGTGATGTATTTAACCACTGCTGTGGAACATCAAGAAAAACAGAAAGACACTCGCAAAGCCCTAAAAAACAAAAGCACAAAACAAGAGAGAAATCATTCTCTGTCAGTAGAATCTCCTCAGGAGAGTTCCGGTGAGTGACTGTTCTGTTGTCGGCACCAGCCAGTTAACCGAGCTGACTGACCTGCGGAGCAAATACGAAGCCGTGTGTGTACGTGTGTGCCGCTCTCATGGATGCGCGTTTCCGCTCCAGGGCCGCTGTCACTGCCTTGATGCCGCCCCCTGCCTGCGGGTCCACGCCTGCGCTGGCCGCAGGGCGCTTCCCCGGCTTGTACTCCACAAAAGTGGGAACATCCAAATGGATTGGAGTTCGTAGCATTGTCATCAATCAAAATAACGAAACAAAAGAAAGAATAATTAGTAGGTGGAACAAAAATGCCATAATAAAATAAATCTTTCCATCCAAAGTAGTACCATAGTTTTCATACTATGGACCTGTCGTTGACAACCACAGGTGTGCCTAATAACTTAAATGGTGACTTCCAATCAGATCTCCAGACAGTGAACTTTTAAAACCAAAAAGACTGCATCATCAGTATTATTAGTTGTACCAGTCAGCCTTGTTGGTGCTGTTGGTGTTTAGCTTTAGTGTTGAGATCTTAAGATATTAACTTTAGATTGTAATTGTGATTATTCAAAAATACCAATAGGCCTATATTCAAATATATAAACAAGCTTTGTGGTAATTAGACTTTATTTGGGAGCACAAACCTAATCTTAAAGATATCCACTTCCAGTAGCCTGTTATATAAAGGAGGCTGACAATTATGTCCATCATTCTCACTGACAGCCGGAAGCTGAGATTGCATTTCATGACCTTGTTAAGCTGATCTGTGTCAGGCTTGCCTCAGAGATAGAAATTATGTCAGGCTTTATTTTGCAGTGACGTAATGGAAATTACTTGACATTTTTACTTTTAAGCAGCATAGCTATGGATGGCATTTTATCATATAACATTGCTTTTGTGACTCACTGCAGTATTGCTACTTAACGGTTACTTGTAATGCTGTATCTTTATATCAAAAAGGGCAAATGAAAACCTAGTTTTTGAGAATGTGGCTTGAATAAATGACTAAACCCAATTGTTTGCCAGTTTTTATGTAATTTCAATTTCTGTACGGTGTGACACAACAGTCTCTCCGTATGCTCTCTTTGCCATTTGTAAATCATTCATTTTCACACTATAATCATCTCAATATTTGCAGCATGAAAATGTATCTTAATACTGGGGTAAAATAGGAAAAATGAATGTAGCAACTGTTGATATTGAAGAGATTACTTCTGTGGTGTCACTATGATGGGCATGTACACTTACACTACACAAGGGGGAAAACAAGAGCTCAATTTTATAATATTATCATAAAGGAGGTAGAACTTTACCAATACAAGCAATTATTTTGTTGATTGGAAAGAGCCATCTAGTGGTCAAAAATGACAAACCGCGGTAATATCTGGATTAAAATTAGATGAAAATTCATCAGTGTACTCCTTTGAGAGCAACTTGCAACCATGTTTCCCTCAAATGATCAGCAGAGGTCCCTCTAACCTCAGCAAAGAGAAGACTAATGCAATGCGAAAACAGATGTTTACAGAATTAGATAAGATTAATTGAATTTTCATTATTCAGCCAGATCCTGTAGGAGTTCATCATGATGGACATTCATTTGACAATAAATCCGGTTCGTGATTTCCTCTTGATTGAAAGTGTTTTTACTGTGTGTAATCCAACTGATGATGGTGGTGCCATCAGTAAATTTCCCAGTGAAGTTTTCCTCATGTCTGACTATGGAGTAATGGGTGTACAAAGAGTACAAGAGGGGCTGAGCACACTCCCCACTGGTTAACGCCACTGACAATATGAATGTTAAAGGGATAGTTTGCCTCTTTTGACATGAAGCTGTATGACATCCCATACTAGCAATATCGTTTATGAACATCGACTTACCCCCTACTGCGTACTGTGAGCCGAGTTCCGGCCCCGTTTTGGTGTTGACAAAAGTAGTCCAGCAAATGTATTACTCTTTTGAACACATATTGTTTTGAGAAGAAAAACACTTTATTTCTTAAACCCCAGCCAACTAGCCTGACTACTTTCGTCAACGCCAAAAAGAGGCTGGAACTCGGCTCACAGGACGCAATAGGAGGTAAGTCAATGTTCATAAATGATATTGCTAGTATGGGATGTCATACAGCTTCATGTCAAAAGAGGCGAACTATCCCTTTAAATGTGGAATCAGGAACAAACAGATATTTGATCATTTTGATAGTTTTATTAAAAAACAATGTCTCTTGTACCTGACAATAAAATCCAGTACCCTAAAGCAGGTATGATCAAGTCAAACCTTAAGTCATCTCTTTACAACCACTTGAGGTCAAAGTTTGATGAAATTACACCAATTCCAAAAAATGGCAATACTGAAGCAAAGTAAAACCAGCTTACGGTCTTGTACCATGTGTGTTCCATGAGGGTTGCCACAGTAAAGGAATCAATATATAAGAAATTAACATGTGCATTTTTTTATCCATTCACATATTTACAATATATACAATCTGTTTGCATTTACAGTAAATTCATACATATGTACAGACACTTGAGTGTACACAATAATTATAGCTTTAAATCTGAAATGAATAACATGTACTTGCTTCTCAGAAGCATTTAAAAGTTTGAATGTCCTAGACATTGTAGATGATAGAAACATTAATACAATAATATTATTAAAGATAATTATTCTTAAAGGTTTAGCAAAATTAAGGTAGATAAAATCATAATGTCGAGGACATTGGCAGGATGATTAATTTCCCATTGAATAATTATGCTCCTCTTGTCATTGTGCAAGAACAGAGAGGCTTGAAATTATTTTCAGAGCATTTGTCCAAAAAAATGCACTGTGCTTTACTTCTGGCGTCCTGTTTATGCTTTTGCCTCTGTCTGTTAGCAAGGACTCGAAGGCTCAATCTTCAGCTGAACAGACACAAATGGCAAAGAATTTCAGATTTTGGTCTCTGGGCCGTCTGTGATGAGTGGCTGAAAGGAGTTGCGGATCCGGGCAGCTTCTGCAGCACAAAGATGACCAAATGCTTTGTTGTACCAATCTGAAGTCCTTCCCCTGAAAGCAAACCAGTAAACTCAATAAGCTATATATTGCTTTGCAAGAAGCATCAAACCCATATCTTAGAAAGGCTGAAATCACACATAAAACTTGACTGATTTTTTTTGTCTGTGCATGTAAAAATGTTTCTTGTGGAACTTACTTCAAGTCTACTCTGCAGATTTGAGTTAGTCTAGACTTTCCTGAACCACAAGGTTCAAGCAAGTAGTTGGATTCCAGGACTACTGCTCGTATCCCTCCTATAGGGGGACAGTCCTCATGCTCTATGGACACAGAAACCAGGGAGCAAGCACCTTTGGGCAAGTCTGTCCTCCAAGACCTTGAATAAACAGAAATATATTGAGTATGTACTCTTAAAAAATACTATTATTAGTATGATGATATATTGTTCAGCATTTTCTTTGTGGGAACCACTAACCTGAGAACTAAAAAGTCCCTGCTGGGGTGAGGGGGCATACGATTGAGGACGTACTGAAACACCTCAGTCTGTTTGTCCAGTGTCTCGCACACTTTCCACTGAAGCAGATCCATATCCCACAGGTGGCGCTCTCGCAGCACCCGGTTCAACACAACAGATGGTGGTGCTTCCACTTCCACAGACACTCTCCAATGTCTCAAAGGGTTCCCATCTCCCACCTTGATAATGCACACATACAAGCCATCATGCCAACTTCAATTCATGCCAAGATCTATGTCCAAGGTAAGCCTGCTTGTTTTTATCTTTTGAAAAGCTCATCTGCTATTGTAAGGTTTGTTTTAATGTGCTAATAATCCTGAAACAATGACAGATTGTGTCAAAAATCCACACTCGGATAAAGAACACCAACCTTCTTGTAGTAAAGCTCTGTGTTGTCAGAGCTGCTGCATGACACCCAGTATTTGGACTTTTCCCGTGCCTCTTTCAGCAGATTCTGAAGTCTCCCCTCCATATGTGTTTGGTATGTTCCATCATCATCTTCCAGCTGCTTGCTAAGCTCATCAATTGTTGGTGCGTGCAAATCAGCCTCCACATATGAGTTGCGTGACTGAGTAACCATCTCATGAGGGATCTAATGAGCGTAAGAAAGTATGAGGTAAGGCTCAATGCAAATATAAACAAGAGTGATTATTGTATCTTGGCATAAAATTCTTGCAACTTATTAGTTATAGGTTCTACCTCAAAGAGACGATTGCACTCGATGATCATATGAGCGAGGCCCTGTGTTGCTGCTAAGTTTTCATTAAGATCCTTCTGGTCCGGTCTGCCTGTGGAATACTTCTTCTGCATGGCCCTGGATATCATGGAGAGAGAAAACTTATTAGGCCTGCCGAGTATTCAGGTCAACATCCCCAATAAACAAAGTATAAAAATCTCTTCCGCTCTGCAGGAAACTCCTTTGATGCCTTTAACAGCAATTTCAACATGGATGGTAAATTAGCTAGCTTTATTTTTTTTGAACACAGCAAGATCTCATAAAATATTGAGCCCAAAAAAAGTCATATGCTTATAAAACTGGCCCAGAGGGATAAAGAGTAATCCACAGCACCCCTGAGGTCTGATCAAACTCTGTAACTTATTTCATCCTCTGCTTTATGGGGTCATAAGTGATGCTCACCACACAAGAGTTAAAGGAATGCATAAAAGTCATGTTCATTATCTTTTTTCTAGGCAGAGTGGTGGGTAAAATATCCAAGACATCAAGTTAAATACAACACAAGAAAAAGAAAAACAGGGAAAAAGTACTTTGGTGAGAGATTGTCCTTCTTCAGTATGTTAAGGTGGAAGAGTGAGGGGGCCAGGCACACAGCAATGTTCATAGGCGTCATCTGATTTTCTTCTACAGAGGACGTGACATCACTGAGGAAACAGAGGAGCGTCTGCAGCACCTCCCGGTTTTCATCCGACATCAACATGATGGCTGCCTGGACAGCTTGCAACCTTTGGTCCTTTGGCACATCTGAACACGTGGAAGACAGGGATTTTTTTTTATTTTCATATATTCTGCTTGACAGATGTAGTAATAGAGAAAAAAAGCTAACATACCCTCCTACCCTGCAATTTCACAATGTTCTCCAGATTTGGAACAAGAACATGCGAGACAGTAAAAAAAAAAAAAAAAAACACAAGCCAGGACACATTTATGCACTTACCCTGGTAAATATGGAGGAAAGTCTCCCCCAGCTTGCTGGTGAGTAAAGGCTCAGGTAAATCCCTGAAAAACTGCTTCACCATGTCAGCCACATCATAAGCAGACTGATCCTCATAGTTCACATTGTCTGGAGAACTTTCATTCATCTGCCTCAGAGCCTGAATTCGGGACTTCACCCCTGATTTACGAAACAGACCAACCTGGAAGCCAAACAGAGTACTAAAGGTTAGCTTGAACCCTTAAAGTGTACTACAGCAGTTATCACTTTAATATCAGTGCCCACAAAACAGAAAAAAACAGTGCACAAAATGCGACATTATACATGTTAAAAGAACCAAAACATCTCGTACTTAACGGAATAAATGAATGCACAGCCTTGCTGTTACTGACCTGATCAAGACACTGGCTCCTCAGGTATCGCAGGGCCTGTTGCAGGCCGAGAGGCAAGGGCTGTCCAGAGCGCTGCACATGCACTATGAGCGGAACTCCGAACACATTCTTATCCTTATAATCTGGTACCTTCATTCTCTTCATGAATTTTGGCACAGCCCTTGAAGCAACAGCAATAAAACACGTTTGAAAACTTGAAATAATTCACAAAACACACCAACAGATACTATTAAAGTTTTGTGGTTTCAGGCATTTGTAACGGAATAACAACACCATTTTAGACAAACACATGAATTCACACTTGTGTAATAATTTAAGCAAATGCATATTAATAGATCAAAGAAATGTAATCACATGTACCCTCTTAAACCTAATTAATCATGCATCACATCAAAAGTGGGCTTCGTTAGATAAAATAAGATTTACCAAGTCCAGCCATGCTTGTTTGACATGGAGTACTTTTCCATGATTGCAGTAAGACGCAAGAGAGAAAACTTCTGTAACAAACTCAGCTGTCCTGCTGACTGGTTTGTAATCTGCAAGGATGCCACTGAGTGACTTAGACGATTGGATATCTGAAAGCTGGGCCATCGTAACCTAATGAAACAAAGAAAAAGATTTTTAGTTTTTCATTTTTTACATAGAAAAAAACAAGTGTATTTTCAAATACTTCATATCAGATTACCTATTAGGTCTTGTGAGTGAGGCACCAACTCCTGAGTCTCTCCTTTCCCTGAGCTTCGTAGATTCTGCCTCAACAAGTGACACTTTGTCTCTGTCTCCATCACTAGGTGTGGTCTGGCTTTCTGTGACTGAATTTCCCTCAAATTCCAATGTGATCTGACTAGAGGACTGCAGGCTGTTCAAATCTTTCCTCTGGCCATCCACCGGAGCCACCCCTTCTCCTCCAGGTAGCACATTTTTTGACCAATGGTCCACAATCTGCTGTAGGCCATTTACATGCAACAGTATATCATCCAGGTGAGGAAACAGGTCCTCTTTTTCCAGGTCCATTAGGTCTCCAGTACTGGCATACAGATGTGACCCCGGAACATTATCATACACACTGATGCGGCTACCTCTGGAGCAGCACTGGGGGGCAGGTCTGGATTCCTTTCTGCATGAACGTAGAGGGGAGTCTCGGTGCACAGTGTCAGTGTGCCAGTTAATGGAGGCTCCATTGGTTGGGGACAGGCTTTCAATGGAAAGTGCTTTGGGAAAGGTTCCTGGCTTATGGTCTTTGGGAATATGGACCACAAGGTCTTCATGGGAGCAAAATTCATTTCTGCGGTTTTGTTCTGCGACTTTTTTCATTTGAGTGCCTGAGAAGATGTCTATGTCTTCCAAATACATGCCACTGCGCTTGTAGTCAGTTTGGTGAGGTTTACGTTCTTTCAGGCTGGGTGTGCTGACTGTGCTGCCGCTTGAATGACTGCTACCCTCACTACTAGACTGGGGCGGCAGTACATCACTGGATGGTGGCTCTGGAGCCCCACCATCTCCATTTATGATCTCGACACACCGCAGTGTCTTCAGTGCCTGGGCCTCCTGCTGCAGCATGGGAGAGCTGATGACCAACGTCTTACGACTCTTTCCCAGGCTCCCACAGGACCTAAGTGTCTCCATGCGCTTCAGGAAGTCTTTGGCTCGGATGCGACTTGTCTTGCCATGCTTATTAGGTAGAGAGCCGTAGTGAGGAAATTCTTTGGGGATGTGAGGCATTGTAAGAGAAGTAGAGTCTGGCATCGCAGCAGAATCTGAGCAGGTTCGGTTAGAGCAGTCAGAGTCCTCTGTGCTGGGACCCCTATGACTGCTGCCTCCGCTGCTTTCACTGTGCAACGAAGAAACCTCTGGCTCGCTGAGGTCTGTCAGAACACTCTCGCTGCTGGTGGTGGTTCTCAGAGGCACGCCGTCTCTGGATGTCTGGCCCTCTCTGTGGTTTCTAAGCAGACAATCAATGTCCTGTAACCTGGACCAACGCCTGCTGCTCCACTCAAAGGTCCATTTGTCACTGATGGCAAACAGGTCTTCTTCATCAGAGTCTTCACTCTGAGGAAAGACAAAAAGTTTAATCTATGAATAGAAATGCGAGTCTCTCAAAAGTATGCTCTTCTAGGCACTGAAATAATACTAAACACCAAGAAAAAGATAATGTATATACAGAACTTGCAATAAAGAGCATAAAATCCAATAATCAAAACTGGAATAAAAGGTCTTCCAAAAAAGATCTTTTGCAATTGCTTCACACAACACCTACTGTAAACCACAATGAACAGTTGCAGGAAACAGCTGGAGAATATGTTAGCTCCCAATTAATAACATCATGCATCAGCCAACAGTGATACAACAGCAAATGGCTCCTCTGAGTGTAGATATGAATACATCAAGCCAGGAAAGGGTTATTAATGTGTCAGCGGGCTACATTGCAATCAGGGAACAAACATAAAGTAATAAGAGGCATAAGGATAACAATAGTACGCTCTTGAATATCATAGAAAGTAGGTTAAAAGGACAACACCAGGCTATATTAGTGTTGGAACAGGAAGTATGCATAACTCAAGGCTATCTTTGGAAGACAATACAATTTATTCAAGGGCATAGACTCTTACATTTTAGACAAAAAAGAACAACAAATGGCTGGGAGTGATCCAAATGATCCACAAAACAAAAACATACACACTGTTAGGAAGTCAAAACTCATCACTTACTTTCTTCTTTGGAAGGTTCACATCAAGTTTCATAGAAGCACACTTGTTCAGTGTGTTGAGTCGCCTGAAAGAAAAACATCCCAAAGATGAGAGCTGTTTTCAACAAACAAGAGAAAATATCCCAATAGCTCCCTAACAAGCAGAAGAGAACAAAGATCCCCCTCCATATGCTATCTCAGAGATAACCTGATCAAATTCTGCTCTGGATTAACAAGCAGAGCCTGAGTGAAACAGAGTTTCCCCATAACATAAAACCGTAAACCTAATGAATGCTGGTAACTGTCAGTTGCTCTGTTCTCCTTCTTCAGCAAAGTGATTGTGGCTTGAGGGCTTGCCTGTAGTAGTTTGAAGAGAGGTGAACTTGAGGTCAAAAACATCCAATCACAGAAAGACTCATTCAAAAGTGGCTTCTGAAAAGGCAGGACATCTCATATATCACATGCTAGTTGTGCACATACAAACGTGTAGTTTGTATTAGTATTGTTTTATATGCTTTTATCAAGCTTCAGTTCACAACAGTCTCGGTGAGAGGCAGAGCAGTGGAATATTTACGATAGTAAATAGTACAGACAAAGACTTTGAGCATTTGCTCAGTGTTTAGAGTTTATTAAAGCTTGTGGGAGTGTGGAATATAAATGTACAGAAGCACTGAAAACTGTCTGTGAAGCAACAAAAGCACAGGAAAAAGATGACAACATAACAAAACTCATTAAGAATTTAGTGGTGAGATAATCACAAGCTTGAAATGCTCCAGGATATTGCTTGCAGTCTTTTTTAAGGTATTGTTCTGTGAGAATAGTGTGACAGAGGCTCCAGCTATACTCCAGATGACAGGGGTTAGTTCAACACAACGTTCCCATGATCGTAACTGAAGATAGAGGGACACAACTGAAGAGAGGATTTCTAAGTTGGGGGCCCTTTATTCCGCAGGCCTAAAGGGCTTTAAACAAGGTTGCTAAAATAAGAGGGTGCTTAGCCAGAGATCAGAGAGAGCACTCACATGTATGAAATATCTGTCTTTCTGTTCTATCAAAGACAGCAACGGCATGTAGGGTGGTATTTATTTTTGTTCTGGGACTGTGGTGGAATAACTGACTGTAAAGCCATTCTTATGTTACCATAGAGATGCTGGAGAGTCATGGACAAAATCACATTGGAGGTGGAACTGTTTCCAATTGTCTTCTATTCACCTCACAGCTAGTTTGGAATTTAGATGAGTTGCTTTAGGGTTGTTTAGAGTCACAGTATATTGAGCTGCGCGAGGCCCTCCTAATGCTTGTCCTGCTTCCCTCTAAGGACCGTTGCCATAGTTACAGTAGTAGCTGAAGTGCTGTTTTCATCTTGGCTTGAAAAAAAGTACATGAGCCCTAAAAGGGTGATTTGTGGAACCACCAGTTGTTGAGTTGGTGTACTTTTACATTCTTTATACGAAGGAAAAAAAGGGGAAACAAAACACACCCAGAAGCTCTCATGCAGTTATGTCATATGTAGAGATGACTATTCTCCCACGTGTGCCCTGACAGTTAAAGCCTTTTATTAAATCACAATGTGAGCTGTCTTCTGTGTTTTCATATTGGCATGGACTATTAAAGGTCTACATGCACTCACATACTGATTCAATCAATTCAATAAATGTAAAAGTGTGTGGAAAGTTTTCTTTTCCTTCTTATAGTCAAGTTGAGCAGATAAAGGTTACATAACATCAAACCTTTAACATTATGCAATGTGAAATGTGTTTTTACTTTTGACTTCATAAATGGAATCTCACAGAGTTCCTCTTCCTCGGGGCTAGGAAAGTGTATGTGGTACTGTTGACTTACGGATCAAGTACTGTCTTTTTAGTGTCAAAAATCTGCTTACCTGCACAGAGGCTCCACAAGGTCTTTGTCTAGAAAGTCATGATCTCTTTTCACAGGCGTTATGTCAATTGGAAACTGAGAATCTAGAGGAAAAATCATAAAATCAGAGTGAGTGGCGGTGTTGAAATTCTAGTTTCCATGACACTTCTGTTCACAAAAGGAGAGCAAGGATGATAAATGGAAAGAAAGATCTGGAAACCACATTCTTTCCATGAAACTTTAACTAATGCTAATGAGAACAGACAGAATTTACCTAAATAGCAGCACTCAGGCTTGTGTGGGCATTACATTTTGCTATGGGTATGGGCTTCCTCTTACATAACTTAAAGAGACTGAATCTAACATTCCAATGTGTTCATGTCAAGCTGTTCACTTCTTATGAAGAGCAGAAGCTACAATGAGCAACTGACTCAACAAGGCTCAGCCTGTTCGGGGCAGGGATTCTGATCTATTGAGACCTATGTTTTCAACGCATAACCTCAGCATCAGAATGAAGCTCCATCTGCCCACTTCTGACACTTTCTTAACACCTAAAAGCTGTCACGAAACAACGATATTGCACCAAGGAACATCAAAAGTCTGGCTCCAACACAAAGATCTGTGGGAGTAGAGCTCCTTAAAGCTCTGATAAAACCCATTTTTTCCCATGACTTCAGGCTTTAAGCACAGAGGACATGTTTATATAGTAATGGTAGCTTGGACAAGATTAGACTTTAAAAGCATCTGACGTTCCGCTTGTTTTGTGGTGTCTACAGATCAGACTGGATTCCTAACTCCGAGGCTTCCCGAGAACAGTTGTGTAAATGAGGCTCACTATGCTGCACATGAATACATGGTTTTGTGGACAGTGATGGGAACAGAGCAGAAGTCACTGTGTGCCATTATTCACTCATCATCTTGAAAAGGCCACATTCAAGCAGTCTCATCTCAAAACAAAGAAAATGCAGTTTTTGCTTTATTACACAACCCTTTTATTGGCATGCTACTTCATTAATCTCTATCTTTTTAATCAAATAACAATTCCCCCCTCTGTGATGAATGTGTGGGGGAGTTCACTGAGTGCTTTTATTACCTTCAAAGAGCTGAGCATACTGGGGAAATCCTGCTGCCCGCAGCCAGTCACACGCCTCCTTTGCCTCAATTTCTGAAAAACAAGAACAGAGATAAAAAGTGAAACTCAACCACATAAAGTGAGTTAATTTTCATTTTGACAAAACCACCAGAGCATCAGCCAAAACAGCAAAGACCCCTCGGCACTTGGGAGTGGAAGTAAACAAATATTTTGCAAAAGTATTATTCATATAGATAGATAGATAGATAGATAGATAGATAGATAGATAGATAGATAGATAGATAGATAGATAGATAGATAGATAGATAGATAGATAGATAGATAGAAATAAAAGCTCCTAGATAATTATGTTGTTTGAGACACAAATAAACAAATAACACAAAACAACAGACCAGGTTAAAAATTTTGATGACTGTAGATTCTCTGACTCCTTCACAGAGTCTAAACTCGTGGTATAGAAGTAACCCCGTGGTCAGAGTGAGCCGTCTGCAGCCTTCACAGCCACTGATGACAAGGAGAGGAAACGGAGCGTTGGCACCTTTCCATTAATGCTAATAGAGTTGGGTGCCATTCATCGCCTCCACGAGACACAATGTCTGATACGCCACTGATACAACACACAGACTGCTTTACATTAAGAGAGGATATAGCAATGCAATTATTGTGCTGTGAAGGTCATTAAAAGAAGCTCAGCAAGGACAATTTATGTCTAATATACTCTTGGAAATCTATGTCTTGAAACAGTTTTCTTCCAAAGCTATTCAAAGAAAGTATGTGGGAATCAATCAATTATAAGGAAATTCAACAGGAACCACTTTGGATTATTTCTTATTTAATATCAAAATCAAATACACTGTTTCCACTTCTGATTTGGTCACAAATAAAATCTAAGATGGTCCCTGCTTTGGTCCCCTCTTTAGTCTGGTTTCCATTTACTAACAAAGCAAATCTGAAGCAAAAAGCAAATGAGAATCAGACACATATCCATGACTGGTGTGAGGCGGATAATCTAGGCTGCAAAGTGGCAAAGCATTAATTGTTCATAGCCTTTACCACCACCATCACAGTAAAATAACAAGTTGTCCTTACTGTACAAAAAAACATCCGGGCAGAAAATACAACAAATGCTACAGAGGACATCCACAAGAAGCTAAAATATGATCTACCACATGTGTGTAGTTTAACAAGCTCTGCACAATGTAAAGAACCTCTGAATCATTGAAGGTAAGTAAACATCCCTTCCAGGAAAAGCTTTACACACGGATGAAAAACAGCTCTCCCATCACACATCCGAGGTCTCACATACCACTGCTGCAACACGGACAAAAATCATTCATCACATAATATCCTTGAAATTAAGATACTGCAGTCACTCCTTTTTCCAAAACTGTTGATCAACGACTCACCCGAGTAGCTTTACTTCTGTGTCACCCAGAAATCAATAAAAAGTGACTTTGGTCCTCAGACTGACCAGCATGTGAATAAATATTAACAGTTCTCTGTGTCCTTGGTTGTCAAAAAAGTCTACTGTTTACCCGCTTAACCAGCAGTTAAGTCAACATGCATATGCTGCCAGGAGCCCCGCCACTCTGATCCCACCTGCATCAGGAGCTAAAGACTTTCTGTTCAGCTCGAGGTCCCTCCCAGGTGGATAATATCAGGTCAGTATTATTCAACTGCAGCGTATAGTGAGAACGCTGCCAGGTACTCTTGTGTCCCATAGCCGCAGGTTGGACCACTGAGAGAACGTAACATGAGCTGGGAATTCCTCTCTGTTTTGCATTCTGTAATACGATACTGAGACATTCTGTGCTCTCATCCTCACTCTAAGGAAATCTCTTGTGGATAAAAGGCTGGGCGGGCATCATGCCAAAGAATGAGAACTTGTGTTTGCTCTCCTCAACCCAAAGCTTTAAATCTGTGTACAGTATAGAATTACAGTTTCACAAAGAGATGAAACCCAAGTTTGGCTGCGACACAATGCCCAAAAATGCAGAAGCTGTGTACAGATAAAGTATCTGTGACAAGGGTGACCCCTTCCTTTACAATTAGGTTTATGCAACATTCACAATAAAGAACAGTGGTTATGCAATTCATTGCGTAGATGTGCCATGTAGCATAGTACCGGAGGAAAGGTTTGGTGCCCTTGGATAATCTCTGAGTTGAGGAGTGTCAAAATTAGGACAGTTTTAAAAGCACAATTACATTCCACTCTTTCGTTAAATATTGATTGACAACTGCCGCACTTAGTTTTTGTTCTCCCACAGCAAAGCCTTGTCACAAACATTAATCCAATCCCTTTTTAATTTTAAAGATAACAAAATAATAAATAATAAAGATAATAAAGATTATTTCTGCGCGGCCTATTGAAAATAAAACCAAAACATCATCCTAATTATAGCACAAGCTTGAATCTGTCAGCTCTCCAAAACTCTTGAATTAACTAACATGGTAGTTTCTTTCCAGTGACTATTCCCTGTGTACTCACGGGATGTTTTCATCATACAGCCAAAGTGTTTCATACATCCATCAAGAATTAAGAGTGTCTCTCAGCATGCCAGAGCATCTTCATTCCCACGCTGAGCCACATTCCTGCTTTCTCTCTGAACACAGCTGGCAGTTTGAACTCAGATCCACGGCTCCCTCTTCCCCTTTCTCTTTCCATCTACCCCCAACCACCACTAAATCTCTCCCTCAACCCACCCCTTTACCCACCCCTTCCTCCTCTTCAGCTCCTGGTGCCCTCCTACCCAGCTCTGCCCACGACAACTCTTTCATGCCCAACTCAGCACATTTTTAGTAAAGATCTGAGCAGCAGCAAAACACAATGGATTGCCTAATAAGTTTTAGCTCTTTAATGCATTAAAAAATCTTATTCAATTAATTCACAAGCACTTTCCATTTCCTTTCTTTTTTTTCCCTTTTAGTTTCAGCTGTTGTTGTCCAGAATACATGAGGTAATCTTTTACAGTCTTTCAATACCAAGAGGTATTCCCACTGATGTGGGAACTGTTTAACTTAAACAAACAAAAGAGAAGTGTGGTTTTGAAAGGTCCAGATGTTGCTCCAGCAGTTCAATGAAATGGAAAAACCGTAGGCAGCTAAACCCGGGGAAAACCATGACATAGACTGTCGGCAATCAGCAGCAGTGAATCATGCCGAGGAGCTCACAAGGCTGCACACTAGCGGCGTCAGAGTGATATATTTGTCTGTTCCACCTCCGTCTCAACATCTTTGTCTGGGGCAGAATCAATGAATGAGAGGAACAGTGTAGATGGTGAAAGATAAGTCGTTTAAAAAAAATACCAGAAAATAATCTTTATATAGAGTAAATTAAAATGTGGTTGTAAATAAATTACTATTGACAAACATGATGACTGTTCCATGTGAATGTTTTTGTATTTAAAACACATCTAAAAGACTTTCCCAAGTTTCTAGGAGGCAATCTATCTAAAGATCTCAAGATAAGAAGAGGGAACGTGGCAAAAGGAGGCTTCGAAAGAAGGAACCTAATTGAAAAAGCACACACTCTCATATATCAAGTCCAAGGAGACACGGTCACTGTATTGGCTGAATGATTACACTAATAACGCAATTTCAGATTTTCTTAGAAGAGGGGAAATCACAAAATCCGTGGCTTGTGAGGAAAATCTATTCGTCAAATATTTGGTTAAAAACCCCTTTTTATTGGGGTTTTCCATGGCTCTGTTATTACATAAGGACATCGTTATTATCCATAATTTCCAATCATGTGAGCAGATTTCCAGATGTCTGCTGTGCCTACTTCACGCAATGACGTTTCTGCTATTTCCTCCTCTGATATACTTGGGCCAGAGCTGGGTATAAAGCTCCAAGTACAGACAGAATGACGTAGGTATCCACTTTAGTCACCATAAGAGACCTTTTTAAGAGTAAGCACACTCAGCACATATCAGAACTTTAAAAATACCCTTAAACAAGCTGCTATAAGTACCACGTAATTTCCTGCTAATGCCTGTGCTTTCCTCCCCCACACAGCATCGTCCCAGAATGAATCAGCCAGACAAGTACAGTTGCAACTGTGCTCTCTATGAACACCTGGAGGAAGAAAGACAGAAACAGATTCTACTTGTACTGTAGATGTTGTCATGCTGAGGGGCATTGGAGGAGAGGCCTCTCTTTTTCCTTTATGATGTTAATTGCATACAGACACCCACTCACACTGAACAGTCACCTAAAACTAGACAGCCAGGGGAAACACACAGACCCCTCCTCTAGTCTACCCGAAAAACCACAATATCTGATGTTTCATGCCCAAAATAGCCTTACATTTATTGTGTCTCATAGTTTGCAATTCTTCACAGGGGAGCAAATAGGAAGCAACAAAAAAAAGATGAATGATAGCCAAAAGGTGAATGTGACGGCTGAGAAACAACATGCTGCCTGATTAATAAACTGGATTTAAATAGATACCACATACGAGTACATACTGTGACATGAAAATAATTCTGTGTATATAATTAATTGCTGTGTGTGTGTGTGAAATGTGCGCCAATTCAGAAAAAAACAAACAAAAAACATTTCTGCCCCAAGTTGCTCACTTGCAGGTTCTGGCAGTCAAAGCTGATCATAGCTGTGAAAGTTACAGATGGGATCTTACAACTTACAAAGAAAGCTACGTTTTTATGTTCAACATCTTTCATGAGTAGAACATAAGCACGCATCATCAGGAACAATCATAAAGGTCAATAATATTTAGTCTTTAGTGACATTTGGCATGAAAGTTACAGCTTGCAACCACATTAAAAACCAATAAACTGAAACATTGAGGTGATTCGTATTATCAGGGCTGTATGGACCAAGCAATCTGATCATCAATTCCAATGATCAGAGACTCAATTCAGAGTCTGTTCAGCATGTGCTAGATCAGATGTATACCAAATACATGACTGTGCAACATGATTCCATGCAGCTTTTTGCTCATACTCCTGCACTGAGCATTGCCATAAACACCCAGTACAGCACAGCTAGCAAAGTCACTAAAACAGCTGTCTAGCTTTACCCAACATAGCATAGACTGCTGGCCTCATCCAAAAAAACGCCATGATAGCTTCCTTTTCAGAATTGTTCACATTCTTTTATCCAATTTGCCAAGATAACACACAAATATGATGTTTTCCATTATTGTTGTTGTTAATACAAATTACGTATGTGTGACAGACCCATTTTAGCCTTTCAGACCTCCAACACAAGGTAATAAAACAATATTTTTTATTTCATGCAATTTTTATCTAATGACAAAATACTTCTTGACTTTAAATGTATCTTTGCAAAAAGATCCCAATAAACGTTACTTGAACTTTAGGTCCCTGGTCCTCCTTGAGGATTGCTGGCAATTCACAAGGTGGATTAATAGAGCAAGGCCCCCATGTAATTCTCCAAATGTCATGGGAGTAAAGGCTTTCTTTTCTCTGGAGTAGGTCTTAATTAACCAAGCTCTACATATCCCACAGACTCCAATATAGTCAGCACAATATGCCACAATCTTTGGAAAAACAGGAGGTGCCACTGGCAAACATCAAAACGTAGCAGTTCGTAGCATTCTCCTCATCTGTAAACTGGCATGGTGTTGAAATGATGAACAATGGTCAAATCTAAGAGGTTATCTGTCAACAACGGTGATTAACAACACAATGCCTTTGTGGATGTGAGTTTGTTCATGATGCTGTGACTGACACATGAGCTGGCTTGTTCCATAGGCCAAGTAATTACAGAGAGCCAGGTTGAATCACCCAGGGACCTCCGGCCCCCTCATTTGATCCTGTGGGGTGCACAGGGGACCTGTTATCCTGCAGTCGACATGGAGGTTTAAAATGATCACCTCTAGGCTTCGTTGCTAAGACACCAGAGCAAAATGTTCTAAACCACAAATAAGCTAGCAAAAGCAGGTTTATGCTTTTGGTGTGTGGTTTTACATTGACCTGTGGAGCAATCCTTTCAATGGACCACATGTCTCCAGTAACGAGTGGGTATAGCAAACCTCACCAGCTCCCAGAGCACAAACCCTAGAGGGCAAACATATGGCGAGTCCAGGGAAAAGCCAGTGTCATGGTGGCATTGGCTTACTAAATCTGTGGGTCTGGGTTTCACAGACATCCACTTAATACATTACTGACAAGTCTTTTAAATATAGCACCTATAATCATAGTTAGTGCTTAAATTCTTTTTCCTCTCTGTCAGACGGCCGATCACAGATACATGCTGTTCAAGTATAAACACAGTATGGTTAGAGACCTTTAATGGCTCCTGTGGTGCAAGATCCACCTTTCATTTCACAGCAGACACATACACTCACAGCAAGAGCTTATTGATTCTGAGAGTAAATAACATAACTATGTGAGCTTGAGAGCTGCCGTTGTTGACCATTGCCAAAGCCTGCTGGGTCAAAAGTCATCTGGGCTGTTTTCCTCTTGAAGTCCTGTATTGAATTTAAACAAGAGAAGCACAGCTGTGGTAACACTCTCCTTCACCTCTGAAGGACACCCAGAGTAGGGGCTCTTTCATCTTCAGAGGAAATAACTGATCAACTCTTTCTCTCTGCTGGTCTCTCTCAAGTCTGGAAATAGCAGACACAGCATTTTCAGTATTAACAAGTTACTAATTATAATACAATGCACAGTGACAACATGAAAATAGCTAGACGCTAATCCAGACACCGTTTATCCTGTGCCGTGTTGGTCACCAGAAGTCTCGTTATAAGAGCCAGAGCTGATTTTCTTTTACACAGTCCTTCCTGAGAACATGGTGAGATTTATGTTCAAAGGTGGCTTTACTGTTAGCACCAAGCGGGGGTAGCATGATATTTTATAGAAAATCCCTGCAAACTGACTCTTAAAGTAATTATCAATTTGTGTTCCAAGTCACAGAACATCAGACTGGGGAGAGTCTCACACCACCACAAACAGCCTTTCAGTGAAGGATTTACAAATTATCCTTGACCCAAACTGTAAACTGATAGCCCCCTGGATCTGGTTGGCTGTCACAGCCAGAAGACAAATAATGGCCTACAATGTTTGGGCTGCATGGCCTTTTGAAAAAGGCAAAGCCTCAAAGTTCAAACTATTAGCTCCACGGTGTTTTCATCCAACTCGTTACAGTGTCTCACATTCACTCATTTTTGAGAAAATGTTCTAACAACCACATGCTGACACCCTGGGGTTTCTTAGCAAATAGAAAAAGCCCAGGGAAGTGTTGAGTGTGTTCCAGCTTCACAGACAGGTGTTCTTCCCCTCTGGTCACACTACAAGAAACTCTGGCATATGACACACAACAGAAACTTAAAAAGAAGTATCCATTACTAATGGACATATATACCAAACCTTCGGGAGGAAGGAGGCAATTCACCCAGCGGTTCAGAATACAGCAGAAATCAATCAGCAGAGCTTTTTGTGAAATACATAATGCAGCAAGCTCCAAGGCTAAATGCACAAACTAAACACTTCCAGACACTGGACTGCAGCCATGTTCCCACGCATGTTAAAGTGTTCTGACAACCATCTTGGCTGCCTTTGTGAAGGATTTGCTTTCTTTGGTGATAAAAACATCAACTTTAGCTTTTGCAGATTTCCTTCTTAATTTCATCCAGCCATACCTCCCTGAAACCCCAGACCATTTCTTCCACCTAGCGTTGACCTTTGCAGGATATTAATTTATCTAGTGCTACAGTTTAAGATACTCTCTCTATCAACAGACAAATCAATAACACAGTGCAGGATAAGTAATGCCGGCTTGACAGTAATAATATATATAAACAGCTATCTTTACTGAGCAGCTTTTATCTTTCAAAATTGTGGCTTTTTATGTCAAATTGTGTCTCTTGTTGTTTTTGGTCCACAGGGCAATATATTAGCCACATAAACAGTAAAACAGCTTGCTGAGACACTTCATCCAGTGGTTTAGTACCTGTAGACATCTGGGCTCCTTTTGGTCTAGAAGTATGCCCTGGAAGGAGGCTTCGGAAAAGGAGAATTGAACTCAGAGCCTGTGTGACTTTCCCCAGCTGCCATTTCTGTCCATTAACGTCAACTCAGAAGCGTCTTCTCCCCTGTTTGTGACTTCCTCTTCGCTTTCTTACCCCTCTCTCTCAAGACTGTGATCTGAGCTTTTTCGGTTGTCTTTTTAGCTCCCTCCTCCTCATCGTCACTAATGCCAGCTCCCTCGCAGCTGGCTTCTTCAGTTTCCCATGTGGTCATGCAGCTCACTGTATTCCTCTATTCAGCAATCTCTTATAGATCTATGTTTCTGAACATAGAAACATAGACACCCCTTCCTCCTGATTTGAAGTCCATACATGTTTTCTTTTATGTAAAGCTCAGTAGACTGCATGCCTTGCCATGTCATGCTGTTTTCCAACTCATAATATACGGTTGTGTGGCAATAATTCTTCCTTCCCTTTGATAGCTTATATAAACACTGTAATTTGGTTTTCCAGCAATGCCATATAACATGGCTAAAGGGGGACTATGAATTACTGACAAGCGCTCAGCCAGCTGACCAAAAAACATGACTCAAACATGGAAAAATATTGACTGGAAATCTATTAACACATTTTCCATAAGTAGCTTCACAGACACAAATTAAACATCTTATGCTCAGAAGCTCATTAGCGCAAAAATACTGTAATCCGCTAATTCCATTTAATATTAAACTATAGTTAATATGGGGAATATGGGGAATACAGGGAACAGAAGAGAAGAAAAGTATTAAGAACAAACTCCTGCAGAGTTCCATCAGGTCCTTCTTGCCCTCATTTGGAAGGGTTCCCAGACGGGTCTAAAGTGGGGTTCCCTCCTTCTCTGGGAATAGCCTCATGGAGTCAGAGGGTAGAGAGGGGGCCAATGTCAGAACAAGCGCCCCTACCGTGAGAAAGCCCTCTCAGGACCCCCATAATAAAAGCATGGCGACATCCCTAAGGACGCTGGTCCTCATTAATGACATCAAAGAGAACGTCCACAAGACTTCAGTCAGGAGCCTCGCAGCAGAGAGGATGATCGTGGATTGTTGTGTATTATGAGCTGAAGATTAGCTCACAAATGCTACCTTAGTGACTGTTCTGCTTGATCTCTTGAGTCATCGCAGTCTCTGCTTGTGTCATCAGAGTCTCTCCTATATGTGAGCACACTCACGCACATAAAATGTAGAATCATGAAAGGCCGGCTGTGTTCAGACGGTCACCCCCTGAGTGAATAGCCTATAAACCGAAGAGGCAGGAGCTGAATGTCTGTGGTCTGGATGCTTGCAGACTTTACACTTAAGTCAGTTTTTCCAGTTAATGGCATAAAATGAGCATTTCTACCACAAGAGGACAGCCAAGCGCTTAACTCTGACATGCTTAAAATGCCACTGAAGGGTAACATGTTGAATACATACTGTCTAAAGTATCAGAAACAAAACAGCCATTATCTGAAGAAAGCAATGTGCAGAGAGAAGTAGCTGCATAATCTGTATAAATTAGCTCTGAGTGTGTAAAGCTTTGTGTTTTATGTACTGACACAGAACGCATTGATAAAAAGTAAATGTGAAAATGTGTATCCTTTTGCAAAACAAAAATTAATAAAACGTTCAAGTACTGAGGTTTAATACCTCTCCAAGTTTTATCATGTATTTTGCTGCAGCTGAAAAATAAAGAATAAAAAAGGCAGATCTCCAAGACTGAAACAATAATAACTTGGGGATCAACATGTATATAAATCTTGTGTTATATTTAAATCGTATAGGGTAATGAAGCATTTTCCTTAGCACTTTTCCAAAGAGGTTAAGTTAATATTTGACTTTCCATTCCAGTTACAGTGCAGCTAAGGCATGTCTGAAATCTGCACTTGGTAAATGATTAGCTGTGCACATGTGGCAGCTGTCAGCCGCTCTGTGGAGGAAGCACACTGATTCACACACAGGACAAACAGTTTTACAGGAAGGCTGTGAGCTCAGTCTGCTACATAGAGGTAAAAAAAAGAAGTTTACAGAGGACCTTTTTGAATGCGACCTTTATTCCCAGAGGTTTGCTGGGCAAAGGCAGTTTATTCCTGGTTGTTACAAGGTTCTTAAATCATTTACTCTTTCTTCTTCACCAGGGCAGGAAATTACAAACAACTACCAATCAACCAATTGTGCAGTGTGGTTCCAGGGATACACAGAAAGAATCACTCAGCTTTAGACAAAACAGATCTGTAATCTAAGCATTTGTCAAAGGAAAATCATTTGACATGAAACGTTTTGCTCTCTTCAAGGGGAACTGCGGTATTTTCAACATTAAGCCTCTTTTATGAGTCGTCTGCAATGTTTTAGAACCCCCCTCACCGCTTTTTTGATGTTTACTGCTGTCACCGGTATTTGCCTAATTTTGATTCTTCTCAACCTGCTTCAGAATGGCAAGTCATGTGCATGTCCTAAAAGGTCCGTAAAAGCACCATAAATGTCCGTTTTCAAAATCATCAACTCAACTACTGGTGTGCACTGGTAATCCATATCAAATTTCGTTGCGAAAAGTTGCTTCTGTCGTGTTTTATTTGGCAGCTCGTTCATGCTCGCACTATTTTCTTAGCCACCTCACAGCCGTGGATAAACTTCCGCTCAGCAGTTGAATCTGACTTGCTATACTCCACACCACTTGATGGCGGAGTAATATCAACGAACATCCAGTCTTCCATAGAACTCAATGGGATTTACAAAATGTCAAATAAAACAGGACAGAAGCACTCATATTACAGAACTTACACACTAATATGAACATATACATCAACAGTTATCACAGCACTTAGTAACTGTAAGAAACTGTTGTACCAATCAACGCACAAAGAAGCTAACACACCGACTTCAATTAAACTGCTTCTTTCCACTTTCACAGCCAGTTCTTTTCCAAAATCTGAAAACAGAAAGTCTTTCTTAAGACAGACTGTCCAATGTACTGTGGGAGAATATATTATATGTATACTGTCTGGATTGAGGATACTTTATGTTTTCACATTCTTTTCCAGTATAAACCTAGCATGTACTCAAACTTGAATAATGTTATGGGTTTAGGACATACCAATGCTATTTGAGTCCAGGCCCCGCCTTTACACGTAGATGTGGAAATATTCACTGATTTCCTTGTAAGTGTGTATTGTAACAGAGTATTGTATGTGGACTAACACATTGTCAAACACTGCTTTTGACTTCCTCTCAGTACCATTTGCTTTCTACCCTATTTGTTTGGTAGCAAACAAAATAAGTCAAACAACTTGCCAATGACACTGATGTTCATGAATAAAAGACAAACTGGTTTACTATGATCTAAGTAACCAAGGTGCACATCTACATCAACAGTTATGATTAAACCCCCATTTTAAAGAAGGGGCAGTTCCATTTGTCTCAGACCGAATGATGTAGCATTGAGAGGAGTCTGAAGAGGAGGAGGGCAGAGTCTAACTAGATTCTTTACTTTGAAGAGCCCCCTTACTGTTAGAACCTCTTGAAAGAGAGAGCAATGCAAACCCCTTTTCAGTAGTTTTTCAAACAGCTACCCACGTTAGTCAGAGGGTCATCTATTAACATGTTGATGTGTTCCTGTCCTCTCTATGTCAAGCTTTTTAAATATTCAACACTCATTATCCTGTTCAGACACTTCTCTGAGTAAATTCTCCCTGTTAATCATCAAGACATACCAAAAAAAAAATCGAAACTTTATAATTTAACTTCTCCAAAATTTTTACAAAAAGTAGTAATGGCAAGTCACTGTTATTTAAGCCGGTGAAACAACTGAATAAAGTGAATATATGTAAAACAAGACATACACATCTTAGAATGAGCATACAGCAATTTGAGCTGTATAAAGGTAATCTGCGTCATAACTGTACAGTGATTGGTCCAGATGTTCCACGTGTACAGTGATTGGTTGAACCCAGCACCAGCACCCACCATTACACAAAAAAAGAAGAAAAAAAAAGTGGAATGGGCCAACCACAGCAAAAAGCCCTTGAAAGTATTCAGTCCTTCAGGGTACTCCCGGCCTTTACAAGCCTCATGTACCCACTCAGTTTTGATCACCATAAGAACAAATTTAGTTGACTGCTCCATAATCAGAAACACAAGCCTTTCATCCATGACAGCAAAATTAAATGCATGATTTGTATCTTCAGGCCACATAGAAATAACTAAGCACATGTATATGACACAATGAAAAAAAAAAAAAAAAGACAACAAAGAAACAAATTACAGTGTTAATCCAATCTAAACTGTACTTTTAAAACGTATGTAAACATATTACTTACACAAATCAAGCTTCTCAAAAATGGATTAACAACCAGATAATGTGGTTGGGGTTCAGATCACTCCTAAATGTATACGCTCAAATAGACTGAAATGGGCCGAGACGCTCTGTACATGCTTCAAATTGCCATCTTTCTTCATCCTTCTGTAAAAACAGCACAGCGTGACTGAGATGCAAACGGCTGCCAGAAGCCCGTCTCATTTGACAATGGCTGTACAAACTTCTCAACCATAACAGAAGGCAGTGACGGTCTCACCAGGCCAGAGATTGGAGTCTGCTAGCTGCACCAAGATCAAGAAGTCATTAAGAAGGGCCATGTCCGAGGCACAACAGCCTTTCAAGGAGGAGAAGCACCAAAAACAGTCAGCAGGCAGGTTTTCAGTCACGCTGTAATTTTCAGCTGCTCTAGCTTTCAGCAGAGGTACTGATTACCTTTCCAGAGTATTTCCATGACAAACAAGGGACACTTGCACACACTAAAAATGGTCTGTGAGTCAGTCAAGCACAGATTATAAGAAAAGTACAATTTGACTGACGTGGGATTTTTGAGACTTTAACCAATAAACCAAGCTTTCAGAGATGACATGTAATTCAGCAAATATAAAAGACTTTTTAAAGCCTGATAAAAGAAATGCTGTTGTGCATCACATTGTGCATTCAGAAGACTGCTTTCTTAAAAATAAAACTTTATCTCAGAATTTTTTATCAATTTTACAGAAGGGCACAAATTTTAGAAAAATGAGAAAGGCTGGCTCCTAACATAGGTGTCCAAAAACGGTCGAAAAATCACAATTTCTATTGCAACAAATACGTGCATTATGTATTATTGACATTTGTTACAATACATATTTCATACCCTTTAAAAAAATAATGTTTCTCTGATGCATGAGTAGCAAAAATAAAAATAAAGAAGCATAAATCCTGAGATGGGCAGAGTGCCGAGGAGCTGAAGCCGGCAGGGCAGAAAGCTAGAAAATACACAGCAGTCACTCTACAGTACTGACATATGAAATAATCCCAAAAAATATGAGAAATATTTTCAGGAAAGAGGCACAGTCCTGCACATCAAGACAAACCCACTCACACAACAATCTAACAATTTCTATGTTTTCCAATCTTATCCATTTAGTTCCAAAGATGCTGAGACACACCAGGCAGAATTTCTGAATAATAAGAAATTGTAGATCTTTACTTTATCTGACGACACACACTCATGCTGCCCTGACATACCATCAAACTGGAAACATGACAAGGACAAAACAAGCATTCGTGGAACTTGGGGTGAGACAAGACATGAGTAATTCTGCCCGTCAACATTGCCCCCACTCACTTTCAACCTGCTATGTCAACAGAGCCAACCAGCTGGAATGCAGGAGCCACTAAGCAAGATTACATGCACAGTTGAGTCAAGCTACGGTTAGAGTTTGTCCTGGACACTTAACTAGACCACCAACCTTTTCCAAGTATAAATGCACGGACGGTGTAATCAAGGTTTTGATCGAACTACATAGGCCGTTATGCTGTGAACTGTGTGAGATAGCGCTGCCTCTTTGAACTTTCTCTGTGGAAGATCATCATTCCTGTAAGTATAGTTGTATTCACTGCGCAGACATTGGATTTAAGTTTCTTGAACTGTACATGAAAGATGATTTTGTTTGACGATACTGCAGCTATAAAATCAGGAACATATGAGAGCAGAGCGACAGAGGAAATGCTTTAAGCGACCACAAATTGGCACATAGTCTCAATGGGCATATTTTTTAGCTATCTGACAAAAGAACCAAAAAAAAATATGCTTCACTGTTTTCACAAAAAGATGGAACTTTGGAGCATGTGAGTGACTAGGCAACTTTTGATTCTAGTTGAGTTTATACCAGCAGGCATGATTCAGCCCCCAACGGCATCATCTGGTTGTGTTAGTCTGGTTTCGGGAAGTTTGATTATGTACAACTAACTAATGTAAACCTGCTGACTGTAATAAGTGAAGATCAGTTCTGTGGGTCCCTCAAAATACTGCACTTAAGTTGTATCACTTTTTATCATTTCAAACACTACTTATATAGAGACATGAGGTATGAAAGAAAATTAGATGGATACAGGCCTATAACACTACATTCCTGGGTAAAATAAGGTACAAAATTTGATACTGCAAGGAAATTATGAGATTTATGGCAAGTTACATTAAAATACTACACTTACTAAACTTAGCCAAGAAGAATTGTGAAAACTACAGGAAGTAGTTTGATGTGAAACTTACACAACCTTGCAATGTAAACACCAAAGTGACTGTTTGGGCATAAATTATGTGTGAGTGAGATCTGTTGAATGTGTGTTTTTCTCTTAATTACAATGCTTGATTCAGATTTTAATCCACAGAGGAGGAAGAACTATGATTGTGTTCATTCATCAAGTCTTTCAATTGAATTAGTAAAAAAGCAGCTTTTGGTGTAATTTGTCCCACTTTTTCCATCAAAATACAACACACACACACAAAATACAATTTTGTTATCTGTTATCATTAATCCAAGTACAGTTGTATTCTAAAAAAAAAACAAAACATGGAAACTGACGATAAATGTGAAACAAAAGCTGTTATAATGAGGTTTTATTCAGGGTTTTTCCCAAACCACACCATGAACATACATATTTTTTGTCCATGTCCCAAATAACCTTAAATTGTTGGTTTGCTGTCAGACAGACATCTGTAATCTGAAAACGCATGCCAGGTTACATGACTCCACATGCCGGCAAAAACATCAGATAATGAAATTTTCTTAAAAAACAAGCCTACCGTTACATGTACGCACATCTCCAGGACATCTTCATACATCTATTCAACAACGAGCTCTGAAAATCTTCCACATCGCCAGGATCAAAACACAGCCTTTTCCTCAGCACTCTGTGGTGACACAGGAAATCTTATCCACACAATAGGCTGCATTATCTGACTCGTGGTCTCGTCAGTGTGACTGGAAAGAGAACTATGCTTCGGAGGATCCTTCTGTTATGACAAGCAGCAACGCTTTGATCCAGCTTCAGGGTGCTCACACCTGACGGAGGAACCAAAGGTCATGGTGTTTTGTTCTCCCATTGTTATCCATGCCCTACCCCTTCCTGGCCTCAAGTGAGTGACCTTAAACCTCAGGTAAATGCAAAGGCAAGAGGTTAGAGGTCTTGGAGAAAGCTAAATAAGAGGTCAAGACCTTTTACACTGAAAAAACACAGCTATTGCTCTCCTGGCAACACACAGCAGTCCACAAATAAGCTGAGAGCTTGTAAAACTGTCAAGCAAGCCATTCATTGATATCTCTTATTTACACACTGGGCTCAGCTCTTCTTACACAACTGATCCTATAGCTTAACGCCTATCAGTGTTTGTTATATTCAGTCGATACCACTCACTTATCTCCATTTCACCCTTGACTACCAATTGGTTTAAGGTCAAGTTTAACTTTTTCTGCAGTGTCACACATAAACACATCCTGTTAGCAGCGTACGTCTGTACTTCAAATATGCTTAGTATATATTTCCAACTTTATCTAGGGACAAGCAAGAAAAAGAAAAGACATTTGACAAAAATAATGAGTTCAATCCAAATAAACAAGGCCTTTCCTCACTTTTTAGCATGTTGTTCTCTAGTCATACAAACACGTCATATCTTATTCACCACATGTTTTGACTACCAGCTTGCTTACACATTCCTGGAACCATGTGTAAGGGGGATTAAATGAAACAGAAAACCCCACACAGCCAAAAATAAAGGCAAGACTTCCACCGTAAAGACTGAACCAAAGGAGTGACCTGTCATTTATATCCAAACACCTCTCCTACCTCCAGCAATCCTCTTGAGTAGCTGCTGCCTGGCAATGATCCTGCCCAGCCTGTAGCCAGAGCGTCTGCGGTGATGATCCATTCTCAGGTAGATATCCTGAGTTTCAGGGGTCATACTGCCCAGACACTCATTGCCTGTGGACTCAGGCAGCTCTCGAAACATAGCAGTAATACTTTACCCAAATGAGCCCCTGACTACTGCCTGATACACACTGTCCCTCACAGTCTCACCAACAGAAAACTTCACATACATGCGCAAAAAGCCTGAAGTGAGCTGAAAGGGACGGCACAGCAGAGCCCAGGGGGAGGAGTGCCAACACTTCAGTCTACCCTTGCAGGCCATGTGACCACATCGAAGCCAATGGCAAGGAAACAGTGGGAGTACTGCCCACCTTACTGAGTTGAATCCAATGTCTGTGTGAAGGCTTGTCAACTTCCCCCTGCTCTGGAGGGAAATATAAATACCATTGGAATGCCTATGAACTGAGTAAGGGGAGCAGCAGTGGATGATGTGGGGTGTGGGAAGGCTTACAAAAATAGTGGCTTTTGGACTCGCCCTGCACTAGAACAAGTCTTCTGCTGTTGCTGGTGACACAGGTGCCAAATTTACTGGGCGAGAGTGAGTCTGTGCCACTTTAGAGAAAACTGAAGAGGAGAAAGAAAGAGGGAGAAGTTGTTTTTTTGGTAGGGGAATGCTAATTTCTGCTCCCCAACCCCCTCCACACTACTTCTACTTCCAGTCGCAGGAAGTCCTCTCTGTGGGTCTCCTCGATGTTTCAGCAACCCAGCGGGAAAAACAGATTTTACCCTGATATGTCAGTGGCCTCCATCAATTCCAGTGAACACGATTAAGATCAGACAACAGTGTGTCATTTATGCAGTTCGCATAGCAAAAATCAGAGCCTCTTCTGACACAAACTAATCACATCACAAATGTTGAAGTTCAAAAGCTAAAGATGCTTTTCTATTTTATTGAAAAGCAAAGAAAATTCTTATTCTGAACTCATCAATACTGATGGCAGGTTAATAACCTTGTGTCAGCTGACAATAGCATTGCTGTGAGGGCTCCAGCAGCGAGTAAGAACTGGTTGGAATAGAAAGGGATAAAGGTCAAAGATACTTCAATCACAAGGTAATACTTTGATAAAAACTACAAAGAACAAAACAAACAAAAGAAAAGGGAGGAATTTTTTTACAAATAGGCTACAGTTTTGTTTTTTTTGTCTGTAAATAAGAAACAGGTGTCTTCGTTCTTGCAGCCATCAACCATATTGAAGTATTTGATTATAAAGATGATTTGACTGGAGGATTAAAAGAAGAAGCAATGACAAAAATAGCTAAAATACTGCATTATCTATTTCAACATGGCTTCACATAGTCTGCTTTGAATAACAAAATATGTTTTTGATAAAGCCTACATATTTTCACTTAGTTGTAAAATCTAAAGGTGAACTTCTTGAGACTCAAACTATTATCTGGCAACATTTGACATAGATGGAAAAGAAATTCACACCTCTCACTTACGACAAAATCAAAACACAAGTTCCACTGATTCAAAGTGCGCTCGTCTCAGCTAGTTAACAACAATCCTCTCACATCTGAAATAGAGCCTACATCCATACCAGCACATCCACCCAGTGCCAATCAAGGCCACTGCCACTATGTGAACGTTCTAGCCTCAGTATACAAGCTTGACTGTTTAGTATATGAGCATGGCGCCATAAACGTGAATAGAGCACAAACGGGCAAGCGACCAAGTTAAACACAGCCCCTGCCTGTTCCTCTTTCTGGCTGGCAAAATCCACCCAGGCTTAAGCTCACAAAGACCACAATTCAGCAGCACACTTCTGAGCCTGCTGCACGTTTTCATAAACTTCTTCTGGGTTTAAGGGCCCTCCCCACACCCTCAAGTAGTGCTATTTTAATACTAGACTATTGCTTTTTAAGAGTAGTAGGTGATGGTTTAGCTTTGTTCAGATGATTTCATCAGGTGGTGACACATTTTTCTTTTTTTCCACACACAAACACCTGTATTCATTCATCAAGTGAAAGGTTTGCGTAAAGCATCAGATTCAAAAGTGAGTGGCGGTGTTGCAGAAACAGTGTGAGCTCAGTGAATCAATTTTTCTGTTTTACACTTCCTTTCTTGTCTAGACGATAGAACTTACCAAGTGCATCAGACGCATCGCATTACAGAATCTATCACCCAGCATGATAATGAATGAGATTAATGGTGTCGTCTGTCTTACCCAAAATAGCTCAGCAGGGATCGTGAAAAAGATGAAAGCTCTCCAATGTGATCAGAGATGCCCTTGTGTTTAATTTTTTTTCTGCATGCCATGAAAAGATGGCTGTGGTCTGTCCTTAGATGGAGCGCTGACACTCCAGCCCTTATCAGACATGATACAACACGCCTCTGTCTGGGTTTCAGAGCTCAACTACTATACAGCATGGCAGCAGGAATGCAGACTCACATTACAGACACACAAACACATACCAAGGCTCTGTGAGGGGCTGGCAGGGTTGACAAAGTGGATTGTATTGTTGATCATAATGAGGTCAGTAAAAGAATTACAAAATACCCTTTCAAGAAAACAAATTCGTATGAAAGCCGAAGGATGTTTCTTGAACTGAAATTGGAAGCAACAGACATGACATCATATCAAATTGAATGCATTGCAGCATTTTCATGATGCCTAAGATGTAATGTTGGCACTTAATGCAATTCCAGCCTTCATTAGTTTTCCACTAGCACTCAGTCTCAGCCAGGTGTGATTACAGAGGGGGAAACTTGTAGTCTGATTCATCTTGAGGCAGTAACTGCTGTGATGTGGTTTGATTCAGCAGCAGACACATGTAATCTGCAGTGGGCAGCCCTGGTTGTGCTGTGGCTCTGTTTCCTGTGGTTACAGCTTAAGAATAGCCCTAGTGTGACAGAAGATTTCCACCTCATGAGCCATCAAATGTCTGAATTCTGAGCTCAGGTCTAGTTGTAAATCATACTGTAATACTGCAAGTTCAGTTGAGCTGTGTATGCTTTCAGGTGAGGTGCTCGATACTCTACAGCAAATTAATTTCACTCACAACAACCCCTCCAACTGTTGACACAATGAGGATCTTTGAGCCAGACATCCACGGGCATTTAATTTTAGCAGCACTCCTCAAGCAGCTGCTTAACGCTGTTGTTCCCACAACAAAGGTGTGTCCCAATGCTGTAAAAGACCTACGTTTTGTGTGTTTTAACTTTTGGAGTATTTTTCACAACTCTAATTTTACTTTAAGTTAATTTTTATTAATTATAAAAACTCTGGTCCAATACAAAGACAGCAAGTCAGCTTAAATGCCAGGCACTGACAGTCAAATGGATCCAAAGTGACAGCAAAAAGCAGATTAAACTACGAATCTCCATAATATTCCCCCAAGGCTAAAAAAGAAGAAAACAAATCCGCTCTAAGATACATGAAAGGCCACAACTACGCAGTACTTTGTTGACTGAAAGAGAAAGATTTTCATTCAGTCCAGAAACAATTTCATTGTGTATTCATGTTTACATTTAATTTCTTAAGGCAATCTGTTTTATTTAGGTGACCTGAACTTAAAAATGTCACAAAGGTCACATACATGCATGGAAAAGGTCTGAGTGGAAAATGAGTGCGTCGTCAGCCTCATAGAGAAAACTGTAACTAAGACATTTTTAATCCAAGTACATTTTCATTTTGAAACATGTACTTTTCACTCATCAATTAATTAGATTTTCACAGGCATTTTTACCCTTATTTGGGTACAATTTACTTTAAGTATCAGTACTTTTACTGAAGTAAAATAAGTGAGTATTCTTTACACCTCAAGATATTCAGGCTTCTCTGATATATTCTCCTGATAAATGTTCTCTAACTGGTAAATACTAAGCATGTATTGAGTGTGTCAAGCAAATTTTACGATATATATATATAAAGCATTGTATGTAAAAAGTTCATCACGAGTAAACTATGCAATATTTAAGTAAAATATACATAAAAACAAAACTTTTTGTGTCGATGGATTTAACCAGCTTCATTGGTTTTAGTTATCTTGACACTCCTCATGAGTTTAGAGTTCTCATTTTGAAAAGCATTTTTAAAGAAAAAAAGGTGAAAGGTGATAGCCTGGGAATTCCCATGCTGCTTTGCGCTCGATTTCATTCACACTGCAAAGTCAGCCTGGAAACCACCACCCTTATTTTTGCCTGAGTTTGGGAACCAATCACAGAACGGGGGGGGCAGCAAGACGATGACGACGTCTATGCGCTACACCGAAGCTTGTAGAGTGTTAATCCAACATGGCAGCGGACACAACGTTACCGTTCGATGCAGCCTTGGAAAGTGTTTCGGAGTAGATTCACCCTAGGGTCATTTGAACCGTGATATCCAGCAAAGTAGCCCACCCGAAGTTTTTCCGATATTGGCTTAACATCAGCTGAGTTACTGAGTTATCCCGAATAGCTTAGTACAAGCGCTAACGGACCCTGGCAGTATCTCCAAAATTACCACACTAAAATCACATGCCATGACAACAAACTTCAACAGTAGTACAAATATGGTCTGTACTCACAAAACGATGCATTTGGAAGTTTGTACATAGTCCAGGAGTTTATTATTATCAAAACAAGCCTGATAGCTTCTCTGCTGCTAAAGCAGCGTCGACGTCACTTCCTTGATCTGGGAGCTTCAATGTAAGATGAGGGTTGATCTACTACTGTAGACAACAAAGCAAGGCTGCTCAATTTCTCTATTGATAAAATAAATTCACAACTCTACAACATAAAAATTCATGTAGAATATAGCATATACTTTGTTGTCTACAGTAGTAGATCAACCCTCATCTTACATTGAAGCTCCCAGATCCAGGAAGTGACGTTGACGCTGCTTTAGCAGCAGAGAAGCTATTAGGCTTGTGTTGATAATAATAAACTCCTGGACTATGTACAAACTTCCAAATGCATCGTTTTGTGAGTACAGACCATATTTGTACTACTGTAGAAGTTTGGTGTCATGGCATGTGATTTTAGTGTGGTAATTTTGGAGATACTGCCGGGGTCCGTTAGCGCTTGTACTAAGCTATTCGGAATAACTCAGTAACTCGGCTGATGTTCAGCCAATATCGGAAAAACTTGGCTGGATGTCACGGTTCAAATGACCCTAGGGTGAATCTACTCTGAACCATCACTTTAAGTAGCTTAGAGCGCAAGTTTACTTTTATTTTACTTTTTTTTCTTATTCTTCCTCGTCGAATTTCTGTCGTCATCTGGTATAAGTGATACAATTGGCTATGAATCGCGCGCAAAGCAGCATGGGAAGAACCAGACGCCATTTGATAGACATTCGTAGCGCCCAATAAACGGCTCTAGGCATTTGTAAACCACGCCTCAAATACGAGTAAATGCACACCTAGTTCCCAGACCACCATCTCATCGAGATTGTGGACGCGTTAGCCAGGCTAGAAAGGTGATGCTTTGTCAATTAAAATTTACCCAGACCCCTTTTATATAAGATGGCTCCTACATTATGCAGGTATATTAATCCCCATAGATGTTTCTTTCCCTTGCTTATATTTCTTCCTTTTTCACTTGGCTTGACGCAAATGTGATGTGGAGCTGAACCTTTTGGTATCACAGATAATGATTATGGAGGTAGTTTATTGGGTTTAGTTTAAAATGCAGCTCTGATATGCTTTGATCTATGTTATCTAGGTTGAGCTTTCCTGGTCATGGAATGTTTCCACCATAATCAGTCAGAAATCAACACATACGGGCTTTGAATTAAAAAATAAATGGAAGACATAAAATGTCCCAAGTCACACAGACCATTTTCCACAAAGACTCGTCATCGGAAAAATATGATTGACACAAGACAAAGAAAACTTATGTATACCTTGTCCATAGCCAAAGTACTGCAACCCTTTTAAGTGGGGCATTGAAGAATACATTTAGGAATGAAACGTCATGCTACAACACAAGACATGCAACTTCCAGACCAAATCAAGGAAAGCAGATGGTCCATTTTCTACTGCAGAAATGCCTCAAATAGAAGTCAAACTGTTACACTGTGAAAAAAATTATGCACGTCTCATGTAATTAATAAGAATTTTTTGATATATATTTATCCGTAAAGACTGTGACAGCTCACATCTATCACTTTCCTACAGGAGTAAATCTGGGACGAACATAAATTAATCACTAATGTATATGTAAAGATCAGCATGTGTTTTATATTTGTGTTCAGCTGAGTGACCCTCAACAGGGTGAAAGATACAGTATAAACTCAACAAGTCTGAAAGCATATTCTTCACCTGTGTCAGTGTGTCAGTGCATTAGCCGAGAGATTTTATGGAGCTTTCTCTCAGACTTTCTGAGACAGCTTCCATCCATCAGAGTTCAGCTGTAAATGGGTCACGTTCCGCGATGTAACTCACACACATTTCTCTCTTGATTGGCCAGATCCATCCATTTCATACATATCCAGAGTTCCTCCCTCTGATTCCTCTAACATCTGTTTTGGAAAAGAAATTTTGAGCTGCCAGCCTGAAATACTGCATTAGGTTTGGATGCCTAATACTGTGATCTACATACATGTCACTGGAGCACCAAAAATGCCAAACTGTGCCGCATCCCGAAGCCAAGAGTAAAGGCAATCTTCCATGAAGTGATAAAAAAGTCTCTGTTCTATATATGTGTCTTGTTAAGTATATATATTTGCAGCTTGAGGATCTGGAATGCAGACTGCATGGCACTCATCACTCACTTTTAATACATACTCTATCTAGAAAAGAATGCAGGGTTAATGTGTCAAATGTCCAGACATCACAGTACTCAGCTGCTTCACCAGTGACGTGCCTCAGCAGGCTGCACAGCTGAGGCAAGCACACGTCAAACTACACACAAAATAATACAAAACTTTGTGGGAAAGTTGAACAGGAGCTCCAAATCCAGTTAAACAAAGAGAGCACACCAGTGAGCTGTGATATCACATGAAACATCTGGTCTCTGTTTGGATGACTTCAGCCTGCCTGATGAAGACAGAGCTGTTTTATAATTCAAGTGGCATTCCCACTCGGGGAGCTGGTGTGGTCAGTTCACTTCATCTAGTGGTAAACTTAGGCAACTGCACTAATGATTGCTGACTGCTCTCCACTTCTGAGGTATCAGTCTGAATAAATTTAATGGAACTATGGCACCCAGCATTAATCTCTAAAGCTTTAGTTTAGGGGGATCGGTGTTACTCTTTACGTGTTACGTAATTCTTTGCATTATATGTTTTATACTTCGGAGAGATAGCTGCACTGTACTTCACATGTATCGAACATTTTTTTCAAGTCATACTCCTGACCAACTGCCTGGGTTGGTTTATTTGCAGCCAAGCTTTTATATTAACACGCAGAGCAACTGAGAATAAAATCGTATTGCTTCTATCTAAAAGAAAGTGACTGAGGAGCATGTTCAGGAATGTTGTAATATACACTACAGAGTAATGTAAAATTGAAAATGTGTGACAAGCCACACAGATTTACACCTTGAAATGAAATAATTGTACCATAATTCAATGACTATCGAAAGATGAGCACTATTACTGAATAAAACGTTATAAAAACCCAAGTTTAATGCTATGTTAAGCTGGTTTATGTGGACAATTAAACATTTAAATCACAAATCAAAGGTGAAAGTTGAAATTTTTGCGTTACACATGAATGTAAAAATATTACTCCTGAGCGCCGCCTTGCGGCATAACAACTGAAGCACACTGTCAATCGAGACGGATAAAGTTACGAAGGAACACAGTAAGTAAGTAGGCAATACTCTTCTGCACGTGTTGGTAGTTAATGGCACGTTCAGACAGTGCTTTGGGGTCGCATGTCCGACTCAACTCTGCACAGCTTCTACTATCAACACAACTGCAGGTGTCACATTTGAATTGTTTTCCAGTTCCACCGCGCCACATGCAAATATGCGTTAATTCAATGTCACAGCGAGGGTAACTACTGGCTGAACTTCCACTCATTAAGTGAGAAAAACTTACCAATGCCAAGACAAATTAACACCGTATTTCTAGAGCATTTTCCACCAAACTGCATCTCTTTGATTGGCGTACAGAAGAAAATGAAATATGACATTCCAACAAAAGACACCCGCAAGTTCAAATAGTCCTAAAACAGGCTGAATTTCGCCTACTGTAGAGCGGCTGTAGGGTCTTCCTGCAGCGGAGTACTGACCTGCCAGTCTCCGCTCTCTGACATTCTTCCAGAGTAAATCCCATGCTTTGGATGTGGAGCTCCGCAGCTGCTCACTGAACGACCGCCGGAGCTTCAGTGTTGCGGAGTTTCTCTTAGAAGTCATCTCAAAACCTCCACTCGGACATAATCATAAAATCCTTCTTGTTCCCACACAAACCTGTTAAAAGTCTCCGACACACAAAAAAAAAAAAAAATCACCTTTTTCCAGCAAACCTCACTTTAGTTTTAGTTCCCGGTCTTCATAAGAGTTTGGCAACATTTTGAGGAGACATAATAAATAACTGTATTCCTCTTCGGTTGGAGGCGAAAATCAATAAAACGAGTAAAGGTGAGAAAGTGACAGTAAAGCACGAAGACAGGCTTTTACACTTCCCACCAGATGTGCGTGCGTGCGCGTGTGAGTGTGCACGTGTGTGTGAAGTGATTTACACACGGCGAGCGAGAGAGTCGCGATGCCTTCACGTAATGTGGGAAACATGGCGATTACCAGATCAGCACATACTGATGAAAAAAGATGGAAACGAGCCTGTATATGATAGATGTATACAATAGATGGACTCATTAGATCGTTTTGTAAATAGTTTTTTTTTAAATTAAAGTTTATTTCTGATTTTAGGCCAAAAGTCACAAGGTTTTTTTTGAGCCAGCAAAAATGTTTGTTTCTTCACAAACTAAAAATAAACATTTTTGCAGTTTCACAACAGTGCGGTTTCATAGAAAGTTCAAGAATATTTTCAAGGCAACATCTCTTTTGTCATTGTAGATGCAGCATTTCAACACAGCTCTCCTAATGATCCATTTAGGAGGGGGGGCTAAAATTATTCCTCTGGAAAACATTTTTTGGCAACATTAAAGGGAGGAAGAAGTAGCTTATACTTCCCTAATATAGTTAGCTGACCAAATTAAAAACAGATGCGAAATTCCAGCCTCATTAATGATAAATATATACAAACTGCCAAAATAGAACAAACAAAAAACTGTTCACAGTTTTTAAATGATGCTTTGGAACTACATAAGCACAGTAACTCTTGAAAAAAAATGACATAAAAATCAAATCAAATAGTCTGTTATTTGAATACCATCAAAGCAACTGAAGCTGCAAATAGATTAATGTAGATTACACAAAATAACTATATCAATGCTGCGCTGGAAACTGTCACTGACACTTTTCCAGGCTTTCAGTTCCAACATGAGTGTTCAAGGCAGGACCATCAGCTTTACGTAGTCCACTTGAAGGCATCACTAGCTCCAGCCCATGCATCACCCCTCCACCACAAATACATACCTCTGCTTCACTCAAATCACTCTATTCACATCTAGGTCATCACTCTTCAGTCAAGTTATTCACATCATTAATATCTCAAAGACATTTGCATAAAACTTTGAAAACAAATCAGTTCAAAATTAGAGTAATTATGTAATGACAAAATTCCATTAATATAATTTGGTCATTTTCAAACTTTTAAACTATGTGTAGGTCTGAGCTTGGATATCATCATCACCTACAGCCATTACTCTGGATGTCTCTAAAACATCATCATCATCACCTACAGCCATTACTCTGGATGTCTCTAAAACACAGGCTTGACACAGACCTGTTGACAATTGATAGCATTTTCACAGGATCTCATGTCACGACTTCATTTTCTATTGTTTTAAAACTTAATGAGAGTTCAGCGGGTTCTCCCCAGATAGTTTAGAGTAGGTCAACGCTTCAACAGGAGCATGGATTCAGTTTCAGGACCATTTACTTTTGTTGTTACAAAACTTGCACCCAAAATCCTGACACAAAAGAGGACCATTGGCTCATGTCTGAAGAATAAACAGGATTAGTTTTTCTCTAAGGTTACTGCAGCAGCTGCCTGTAGGACATCAGCATCAATAATCGTTCCACCAGAATTATTTTAGGAATTTCCTTCTATTATTGTATGCCCACTCAGGCGGTGCATGACCTAACAGCATTGATATCATATCATGAAAACCTTTCTTGGGCACCAGCTGAAATTACTGTTATAACAGGTTTGAGTCCATTCTAAGCACATGGAGTGACTGGCTATAGATTGACAGTTTCTCCAATGAACAAACCTCTGACAACCTCAGTTTTCCATCTCAGTATGAAACTTTGGCACTTCATTTCAATAAGGAAATAGACCCCGTTTGCCACTAAGCAGAACAGATGATTTACACATTAGAACAAGGCCACATGGTGAAATATATCTCAGCGCAAAGTTGGAAGATATCAATAAAGGGCTCAGTTTGTTAGTTACTATATCCAAAAGGGAATGTATTGCACTCAGAAAGATGAGAAAACTGCTTGTACAATAAGAGAGCACAGAAAACTGATTCAATTGTACTATAACAGTGATTGGGATAATAATATTTTCGGTGATTTGTTCAGACCTCAGGCTGAAAATGCTTGGAGGACATAACACACATACCCACAAATAGCTATCAGGAGAACCTGTTACATTTGATCCTGTGACTTTTTAGTAAGGGTCAGGGTTAAGCTGAGTCAAGCAGTTGTTGGATGGTCACGTGAACAAGAAGCTCAAAGAGAAAAGGGATAAATGCTCGGAAATAAAACCTGAGAATTTACCACAATTACTTAATGATAACAAATTCTATCTCAGTTTGAGAAAGAATGCAATCCCAAATCTAAAAAAAAAATTAGGATGCTGGGTAAAAATCTAAATAAAAAAAAAGAATGCAGTGATTTGCAAACCTCGTAAATTTGTTGTGTATGAGACTTTTTACTATTTCATGAAAAATACCAGCTCATCTTAAATTTGATGGCAGCAACGAGTGTCAAAAAAGTTGGGACAGGGCCATGTCCACTACAGCATCTACTCTTCTTTTAATAACAGTCTGTAAACATCTGGGAATTGAGTAGACCAGCTGCTGGATCTTTGAGAGAAGAATGTTGTTCCATTTTTGTCTGATAAAGGTTTCCAGCTGCTCAACAGTCCTGCGTCTTCTCCTCCTGTGTTTTCTTCTCTGCTGTATTTTGAGTTTCATTATGCACCAAATGTTTTCAGTCAGTGAAAGATCTGGACTGGAGGCAGATCAGTCAAGCATCTGGACTCTTCTACTTCGAAGCCGTGCCAGTGTGACAGATGCAGTATGCAGTTTAGCATTGTCCTACCGAAATGTGCAAGAACCTCTCTGAAGAAAATGTAATCTTAATGGGAATACATGTTGCTGTAAAACCTGCACATATCTTTTAGCATTGATGGTGCCTCTCCAGATGCGTCACCAGTTCAATAGGCACTGATGCACATCAGAGTTACAGGCTTTTGAAATGAGTGCTGATAACAAGCCAGATGGTATTTCTCCTTTAATTAATCTGACCACACAATAGTTTTCCAATTTACTTCAGTCCATTTTAAATGAGCTTTGGCCCAGGGAAGACAGCAGTGTTTCTTGATCACGTTCACTTATCACTTCATGTGAGCATGGTGGAGCTTTAACTTGCATGTGTGGATGGCATAGTGTGCACTGTGTTCACAGACAATAACTTCTGAAAGTGTTTCTGAGACAATGCAGTGATTTCCCTAACAGAATCATGTCAATCTTGTGCTTTTACTGGAGGGCTGCCTGAGGGCCCACAAATCACAGACATTCAATATCTATTTTCAGCTTTGCAAACAGAGATGTCTCCAGATTCCCTGAATCTTTTGATGATATAATTTACTGTAAATGATGGAACATTCAGAGTACCCCGTATTTACATTGAGTAACAATGTAATGTTTTGAAATTGCTCCACAATTTTTAGATGCAATTGTCTAAAGACTGCTAAGTCTATGCTCATCTTTACTTCTGAGAGACTCTGCCTCTGCAAGGTGCTGATTTTATACTCATCATGTCACTGACCTCTGCCTCCAATCGTATCTCTTTAGTATGACTTACTTTTTCAGCCTTTTTTGTTGCCTCACTCAACATCTGATATGTTTTCTATGTTTAATTGCAAATCAAATATGTTTATAAGATTTATAAATCCTTGCATTCTGTGTTTATCATCATAATACAGTTTTGGAGTTGGGTTGGTAAAACTTATGCGAGTGAGTTTTTTTTAAAGAATTAATTCTCAAATGATTATCCATCTGTCATCCTGTTAATTCTTTGGTGGGTAATCTGTAGACTGACATGGGCTAAACACAGGATAATGAAGAAGGACAAGATGCCACATAAGCAGACAAGGGATCATTCAAGGTAGGAATAGACAGACAGAAAATACCATCCCTGTCAGCCCCCAAGAGTAACAGTGATAGAGAAAGCATAGCAGCAAGGCTCTGACCTCTCTTGATATGAATCACCAGAGACATAAACCCAGCCCACCATTCTGCCTCTCCTCCTTTACTCTAAAAAGAAACCACTTGCACAATAAAGATGAGCATTATCGCTGTGAGAATCATATTGGCTAGACAATGACTTAGCCTCTTGAGCAGTCCTTGGCAGTAGAAGTAATGGCAGATGCAAAGAGCGGAAACATCAGTCAGCTTGAGAATGTTTTCCCTTCCCTGACTCACCCACTTGTTTGTTTTGGCCAGCCGGCTTTTAGAAAGCACTCGATTTCCCTGAAAAAAAAAAAACTGTCACTTTTTTTTAGCTATTTTTCATCTGCTCTTTCTCATCTCCTTCCCTCCCTTTGATAAACACATACAGATAAACACATATTTACTTCTGTGCAAGTTATCTACATTCCAGAGTTTATGTATGTGTTGCCTCCATCCATGGCTGATGACTGATGTGGAATGCTGTCCCATTGCTGCAGTGGGAAAATCCCAGATGTGAGGAAACTGATTTCTCCTCTGTGAATGGGTCATGTTGTTGGCCAGGAGGTCTTACACCAGGCCCCCTTGAAATGTCTGGGAGATTGCACTTCCCAGCTTAATGGAAACAAGGCTTGGGGAACAGGGAGCGGGGAGCTCTCCCCTCCGCCTCCATCCCAGCCCCTGAGGGCTCGTCCCAGGCATGTGCTATAAATTTCCTGACCATATATTCCCAAGTTGAGTTCATTTTTCCAGAGGAGCCACACATGTGGCATATATCTGACTTTAGATTATGTGGTTGGGGAGGGAGGAGCTGACTTTGGTCCCAATACATTAAAGTGGCCACTAATTCTGTTTTCTTAGTGAGCCATCCATTATAACGTCATGGTTTCCTCCTTTAGCGGGGGTTATTCTTTACAGAATCCCAAATCCCAAGGAGGTGATCATATCAAATCTATTTTCAAAATACAGATCATTCATGAACTGCAGATTATTCATGTCTTCTAACTGCAGAGGTTTCTTACATAACTTGACTTCATGCATTAAACTGTAACACTGTGTGAGGTGAAATAGAAAAAGTTTTTGCCAACATTACAAAACTCACACAAAAGTAAGAGCTTGCAGAGGTCAAAGTTTGCATAAAGAGACTTGAAGAATGTAAAGCTGGCACGACAAGCGTACGTGGCTATTGTTTAATTGAATGACAAAGCATGTAATGCTGTCAGGTCTGAATCTGTTCAGGCTGTATTCCCCCCAAAAAAACGCATGGGAAAACATTTACACCACTGTCCCACACCTGGTTTCTATTTGAGAAATGAGGATTTAATCACAGAGGTACATTTCACTCCCTCCATTTCTTTTTTTTATTCTCACAGATGTAAAATAAACCAATGTTTAATTGATTTGGAGTAATATTAGCGCTGAATTTAGGTCTCTTTGTTACTATAAACTAATTCCCATCATCTCTCTGGTGCTATGGAATGTACATCAGGGTGTGTTTCGCTCCATGGCAATCACTAATAAATTCAGCTGACAGGATAACTCTGCATAAAAAAACAACTTGTGATATACAGAGGCATGACATTAGCCCTAATGAAAGAAATTCAAACAGGAAGTTGATGTTTATATTTCCAGATGAGCATTGTCCCCGGAGAGAAACCAGAATCAAGAGTCTCACCAACGCCAAAGCAAAAAAAACAACAGCTGCTTGAAATTAAACCTGCAGTTTGGCCTTGAAGTCTCCTCTCCAACAACAAATGTTTTACACAGACAAAATTCTTAAAATACTAGGAGTTATGCAAAATATTTACATTTAATAGAAACCACACTGTAGCTCCCAACTTGAGTGAACACTTACAAACCACATGTTTACAAAGTGTTTGATTCCACGTTTTGATGTGGAACTGTGTTGCTCTTTCTGTTGGTCCACAATGCAAAATGTACTTATTTTACGGAAAAAGCTGCAGGATGTAGTGGTGGCATGAGTCAAAAAACTGGACAGTCATCAAGCACACAGGTAGTTTTGTTCAGTCTGGTACCATTCTGTGATTTTTGTCCTTTGCTCTTAGATGCTGTGTTATTTTGGTTTGATTTAGTCACCATCTGGTTACATTTAGGCAACAATAGTAGTTGACCTTTTTACAAAGTTAACCACATCCTAGAAAAGCTTTGTGTTAAAAAATAAGCTAAAAGAAGACTTATACATTTTGTGTGATGGACCAGAGCAGCTTTCATTCATCTGGATGAGAGACTGTGATATTTCTTTCACTCTAAAACATCAGCGAATCAATGATCAGTTTTATTAATTTTGCATGTGTGTAACTGTCTATAAACAAGTAGTCCATAGCCAACAATCCTGCTCAAGTCATCAACCATGAGCACAGTGCAGGTATTGTTTTCAAACTGAGACACAAACAAGTCCTTAAAGCCAGAGAGCCAGAGAGTGGAGAGGATGCAGGAAGTCTGCTCTGCCTCTGCCTACTATTGCTCTTTGATTACTGAGCCAAATAGTTTAATCAGGTCTGAAACCACAAGAAAGCTGCAGTGCTACACTGCCCCAGGACAGAACCTCTTTTAACAACATGCTGCTTTTTTTCTTTGTTATCTGGGTACAGGTGGAAGTGCACAGCTATGTAAATCCCAATGAGCATGGTCACCGGTGGCCTTGCTTCAGTGCAGAAAGACACAGCATTTGGTGTGAGCAATGCCACGTGCTTGGCTAACCTGAGGGTGCGGAGGCAAAGCCAGCAGCAGGCCCAGCGGAGGAGGATACTTTTTGCCTTCCTGCAACATCTGGATCTCTGTGGTCTATGCGGGAAATCTTGGAGGCCACTGAAGGAACCAGTGCAGTTACTGTATCTAAACTAACTCAGCAGAAATGCTCTGTGTTTAGGTGGAAATACTGAGGTACAATAAAATGGAGCATCAGACTTGATTGAGCTTTAGATGAGAAAGAGTTATTGTTTGAATCAATTTCCAGCTGCATGCAAAAGAAAGGCTCATACCCACAAAAAGAGATAACTGGATGGGACTGGTTGACTTTTTTACTAACGCTAACTTTTCCCAGCGTTGCACTCTGAATGATTGTGGCCATTCCGGGCTCATTAGTTACTGAATCTTGTTTCTGCCTTTCTCCTCCGGTGGCAGCTGACTGCTGGACAAACCTGTTAGCTCAACTGTCTGTTCCCCTGCAACTGGACTGCATCATTACACAGCTGCCCACATCTCCTTTCACTTGGTTTATAAAACCCAGACCTAAATTCCTCAAGCGGCACAAACTGACACACACAGAAAACACTCTCCCTTTGGTCTTTTTGAGGAAGTTGTTCCCTTAAGAATTTACTGGCTGCTTCTTTCACAATTGACAGCATGGATGTAATTGGGAATTAGAATAATAAAGGTGTTTTTCTTCCATGGAGAACACAGAATTAGGAGATTGTTTCTCTTTAAACAGTGCAATCATACACACAAAGCACAGTGGACAGATGATTCATATTTAGATTAGACAATGAATCAAGTCCACAGATCATGGAAATTGTTGAACACGATGATCTCATTCAGTGTAAGAGCCTTGAAGGCATTATTAAATGATGTGCTATAGCTACAATAATTGCAACGAAAATGTTGAAAATGCAATGAAAACATTTAAAGATTTCAGAGCCAGTTAACCAGATAGTTCTCTGTTTTCTCAACCTTGACAAATTACTGTATATACAAAGAAAAATACAGAAATACTACCAGACTCCTATTTTCCTCCGTTCACTTGCCTTGTCAGACAGCCAAGCTGGCCTCTGCACTCAGGAAACCACAAGTCATTTTCCATCTTTCCATGTGTGGAATTTTTCATGCTCTCGTCATGCCAGCAGCACCCTTTATAGTCGAGGCTGCATCTACAAATGACGACTTGCTTTTAATTTTAGATCATGATGTCACTGATCTGGCACCTGTTTTTAAACTGATAAATGTGGAGTGAAAAGAATGAAACAGTCCAATGAAAATTAATTTTCTCTGCAGCTTTAAATCTAGATGTTTCAAAGTGTTCAGGACCTGTCTTTTAAGAACTCGCACAGATCAAATGTTCCACCATTATCAGAAAATGGTGAACAAAAAATGGCTATGTTGCCTCTTCTTCTAGCAGAACCCTTTTTTACGCACTACAGATATTTCTTTTCAACGGATTGGTAAGACTATGGTGCCCCTGAGGTTCAAAACACAGCAACCTTTCAGGAAACAAGAATAAAACACAAGAATTCATAAAAAAAACAAAAAAAAAACCCAACAACATCCAAACAGTTCACAAAGAAATTTTGTTTTCTTTTTGAATGACTTTTGCTTTTTGATTTTGTGTTTTTAAAAACTCTTGTGTTTTCAGAAATGATGTAATGTATCTTCATTTCTCTTTTGTGTTTGTTTTTAGTTTTGATAGTGTGTTTTCACACAGGGTCAGTTTGGGAAATAGCTTTGTCTTTTTCAATAAAGCAGTACTGCCTTTCACCATGATTACCAGCATCGCTGGCTGACCAAACCAATGCACTTGGTTGAAGCAGTAAGGTTTCAAAAGCCTGTGAAAAGCCTTCTGAGAAGAGTGGAGGCTGTTATAGCAGAATATCAATGCCAACACATTTCAGAAGGCTGAATAATATCTTATCATTTTAGCTATATGTGCAGTGGATTTGTATGCATTTCCTTGAGGGAACTAAAAACATACTGATTTACGCTAACCATTCATCACACCTTGACAAAAAGGCCTCCACATCTGTATACAATTCTTTAAAGGCGATTTATTCCATAATAAGCCTTTGATAACAACATGACATAATTAGCTAAATTTGAACAATTACTGTCATAACATAAAGGACTTCACAACAAAAACAGCAGATATGTCAAACAGTCCTCGTTATAGCTCAAAACATCCAAAGCGACATCTGATTTCAATATTCGCCCCATCAACCAGCTTCTCTTGTGCATGTTCTGGTTAGGTGTAAGATTATGTCATCCATTCCTAACTTGTTGTCACAGAGCTTTAGGATATGTATATCATAGACCCTAACAGGCCTCCAGAGAGAGACACTGCAGCTGTCTCTGGTCACAGCCAGCCTCCACCAGCAGGCTGTGACCCGGTGATCCTGGATGAGAACAGCTGAGGTACATGCAGGAGGCGAAATACAGATAAGACAACATTGCTGCAGTGCATTGGTACCCATAGACATTATATAATAGCCAATGGTGCTTCTTCTATAGCTGGGCTGGTGATTTATAACAGCAGTGAGCCCTACATGCCACAGTGAGAAGTATTCTTGTTTTGGCCAGTCTAATACTGCGGAAGTCATGAGTAAGGCCGGTAAATGGTTGTAGTTCATCAAATTCATCAGTCTGCTTTTCTGCAGCTATAACATTCTCCATCCCCTGTGATCCTCAACAGGATATAAACAGGGATAAAAAAAGATGGAAATTCAATTATTACATCCTGATCAAAACACATGGTTCCTGTCAGAAACAGAAAGTTCAGCCTGTCTGGCTCTCTGTGACTTGGCTGTCTTCACTGAAACTAAAATGAGTAATTCTGAAAAACTATCAATTGTGGATTGTCACGAGGAGTATCTGACATGAGAGGAGATGTAGCCGTTACATACTTACAGAACAGTCCGGTTAAAGCAACATGTCAACTTTTGCCATGAATTATGAACACAAACACCTCAACCTGATGTAATTAAATGGGTTCTATCAGGCAAATGTGGACAAAAAAATATATAAACCCCCAGAAGGGCCGACACTTAGTCCAAAATATTATGGAATTGTAATTCAGTGTGCAGACCCTCCTATTTTACAATGACCTAAATAAGGTCTCGCTAAGATTCTAAAGCTAACATGTTCCCAGTACCATTTTTATTTAGTTAGAAATGTTTGCCGGCAAGAGGCACTAGATTTAAAATTCCACACGTTCACCATTTACTTCCACTCACTTTCACACCTGCCAAAAATGCTTCCTTTAGAACTAAAATATGTGACTGGATTAAACAGCCCTGGAATGAGAATCAATCAAATCGGGTAGGTTGGTTTTGGTCATCACTGAGTGACATTTGACACTTACAATAAAAGGGTAAAAAAAGCTTGACTGAGACTCTCAAAACATCCCCTTGCCATGTTTGCTGCAGCTTTTCCGCTGCCGTTATTCACGCCAACGTGTGAGGAACACAGGTCTTTACATTTCATTCCTTACAAATAGAAAGAGGTCTCTAAGGAATTCACAGTTTCGTCTTTGTTTTTCTTTTAATCAGCTGCTAGAGATTTCCACATTGAAAGTAGATTAGCATATTTATTCAGGCAGAGGATCTGTGTAAATGCACTGAGCCAGCCTGAAACCTCAGAGGCTGAGAGGGAAGCCTCAGACTGACAGTTCTGGGCCAATGAGTGCTATTTAAGCTGCACTCGTGTTATTTTCCCTGAGACTGGCATTTGGGAAGGTGATGTTTATCATTTCAAAGCAAATGAGCATTTATTTATGCAGGTTAAAAGTCAGTCAGTTTTGAATAGCTGCTTCTCTTTGGACCCTGTTATCCTTTCTGTGCCGCGTTGTTAGACACATTTACTAAATATACATTACCTATCCACAGATCATTGCAAAATCTTCTGTCTTCCCATTATTAAATACAACTTTTAGCTGTGGCAGATAAAGGTGGATTTATTACCTTTTTTTTCTTTTTACTGTATGATGGGACCCTGACAGTGTCACTGTAGCTCTATCAGCTCTATGTCTAAAGTCAGTGCAGGCAGCAGGGTTTTGAGGATGAATGTACTTGCCTCCTCTCAACAGAGGAAGCCATTTCTTTCCACGCCGCAATTAAAGAGGCTGTAGAGAATATTGTGTATTCAAAGTTTGAAAAATGCTCCATAAACAATGTGTAATGCCAGAAGAAATTAAACATTGCAGATTGAGAATCAAGAACTGTTTTAATCCTCTTCCATGCAAAAGATGTTCTCAAATCATATCCATGAGGGGTTTTGATGTGAATAGCTCGGTTTAGTTTTTAGTTTCAGGAAGAAACAAACATCAACTCAAGGAGCAATTTGTTGAATTTACAACTCAGTGTCTCATTTCTTAATGGCACAGGGCTGATTATCAATGTTGAGTATAAGACAAACAAGCAGGCCATTGCTCAACAGAATTAAAATCTATTAAAAACAGTGCAGGAATGATTGAAATATTAACAAAAACACTCACTAGCAGCTAACACTCCACATTTATAAACACAGCATCAGCTTTCCTATTGCTGGTTTTCAGTTTTGGAACTGGATCCAAGGAATGTATTTTCCTCTCCTGTACAATGTCAATTTAATGAGGTGGACAGTGTTGTTATGGTCAGTGCTGAAAGCCATCTGGCTGTCTCATATTCGTGTCTTAAAAGAGGTTTCCACATCCCAGCTGTAAAATACAGCCAGGAAATATCACACCTAATGGGTCTGACTGGCTGCCGGCTTTGTCCTTTTTACATCATTATCGTTCTCCAAGTCATTTTATCATAAGATTCAGACAGAAACCACATTTCAGATTTCATTTACTTTTACACTAACTGCAGCCGACAAAGACGCTTTCTGTCGGGTCGGGTTTGTTTCAGCAAAATTAACCACCTGAAATATGCTTGAGGATGTAGTCATAAATGTATTTTTAAATAAAAATCAAAGCTATGCGGACAAACTTGTCGATGTCATTCACAGCAGTCTTGCACTCAAGATTTCCAAACATTACAGTGGGCAGTCGGTCACAGCACAAACCTCATATTTCACCAGTAGACCACACATTACTTAACTGATTTATAAAAGTGACATGGAATTTTTGCCAGACTATTATGTCCACTTGTGTGATACCATCATGTAGGACTGAGGTCATGTGAGAGTGCAACCTGAGTCTAAAATGGCATCTACCCAAATCCTGCAGCTGCCCCCCAAGGGCCACATCACAGTGGGCCAAATATTTCCCCTCAGCAAAACAGAAACAATGATCTGGCACGGTACCTAATTTTAACTACATCCCTCCAAGTGACCAACATATAAAAGGCCTTTAAAATAAAAGAATGTGCATTTGGACATTCTTCGAGACACTGGCTGGCTGGGAGGGAGCTCACACCTGTGGCCATCAGTCTTATTGTCTGAAGCCTGAGCAATGCCACCATGCAATACAGGGAACTATCGGGTCAGCTTGCAGGGAGATTTTTATAATGTGTCAGACAGAGTTGCAGACCAAGACTAAGGACTCCTATAATGATCAAGCTTTATAACTTACTGAGATGTAGAGACGTTTTTTCAATTTTGAGGCTTGGTGTGTTTCAAAGAAAATGAGTGTAAAACCAGACAACACTGTCTAATATTTTTCTTCTACCATTTCTAATTGCTAATTCCTAATGTATTTCCATTGTTTTTCTCTGCATGCTGTATTTTTTAAATCTTTGTTTATAATGTTTCAGTATGTCAGAAATGTGTTCTATATAATATGTTTAGTCTGTTTTATGTCAGCCATAATTTTCCTTGATGGAGAAATTATCCAGGCTCTTAACGCCCAATGTGACATATATGTCACATTACAGATCTCTGACAGTGGGGGGTGGTATTTTGAAAAAAATGTCAGAAATGTGTTCTATGTGGTCTATTTAGTCTGTGTTATGGCCCCCTTAATTTTCATTTAAGTAGAAATGGGTCCGGGTTCTTATGGGTTAATCAGGTATACGAACTTCGAACAGCCTTCTATATATATGTATATATATATATATATATATATATATATATATATATATACACATATGAATACATTCAGTATTCCAGATATAAAATCAGACGACTACATTCTAGTTCAAAATATGTAAGAGATGAAAAAACAACAACTATATTTGTCCATATGAAAACTTTTGAGTTTGGCTTATGTATTGCTACCTTACAAGGTAATATTGATAAATGTCTTATTTGTGCCATAAACAAGTTGACTGTTGCTTCATATGGATAAATCTTGCTGTGTACTTGATGTATTACTTTTGTGTTTTGAACTGGAATGTAGTCCTCTGATTGAAAAACTGGATGATTGAAGGTGGGTGTGCATGTATGTATATATTTAAACAGGAAGATGTTATCTGTCCATATAGCCTACTGATGTTTTTTTGTTTGTCTCTCTCTGATGTACCTGTCGCTTATTAAGGTGTGTAGAATACTCGTCTCACAACCCAGGAGTATTACCCAAAGAAAAAAATAAAGCAGTATAACGTACGTGGGATTCTGCTGCACTACCAGCCTTATTCTTATTCTTTTATTCGGTTAAAAAGAACAGCAAGCAGCACATTCATTCTGAAATCACTACAAAGTCTGCACTAGCTGGATGTTTATTTTCAGTTAAAACATATTTGAATGTACTAATTGTTACATTCAAAGTCAAACAGTTTCAATATCTTGGTGAAAATGTGCTGATGTCTCAAAGTCTCTGTCAAACGCAACATTTATTTCGAGGATTTAACTTCATAATATCAATTTAGCCCATAATATGACCACATTTACCCATTTATTTTCTCCACCAGCTTTTTATGGTTACTGGCTGCTATCCCCAGCATGCACTGAGCAAAGAGCAGGACAACCACCCTGAAAGGCTTGCCAATTCATCACAGGCACAAGACAGAAAGATGAACACAACTCTACCTGAGGTGTATGCTTGTGGAAGGTAAAATCTAGAATGATTAGAGATCAAAACAGACTTACTCCTCTGATGTGACAGTGTTCAGAGAGAAACGTCATGCAATATATCACAATGCCAGTAGGAAAGCACATAAACATGAATCATTTCTTACCTGCACCTGCTGCACTGGCCATGTTTTTGAACATCTGCAAGGCAGAAACAGTTAGTTACAAAATATCAGGAACCGTCTGATGTGCTGCTTATCAGCTGGTAGTCTGTAGAGGCGATACCTCAAGATTTAAACCACAGGTGCTAAAAGTTTGAGGGAATTTGCTGTTTCCTTGGAATTCTGTCGTTAGAGTTGAAAAAATAGGGAATGTGTGGATTACGCAGACCAAAAAAAATTATGTCACTTAAAAACCCAACTAGATATTTTTTCTGTTGGAAACAGAGGTTCTACATTTTAATAAATGCATTTATAGTTGTTTTTTTTAAATGACTGGGGAGGCTAGAGGACTGAAATTCTTTTCCTGAACTGGACTGATCAGGAGTGCTCCCCAGCTCTTGCCCAACTCTCTCTTCCATTTCCCCTCTGTGGCCCACTGCTCTGATTTATGCGCTTGTTTGCTTGCCCTGTTTCCACATTTCTCCCTGGCAGAGACGAAACGCAGCATAAACTCCCAGGATGCCTTTCTGTAATTCTGCTGACCCTCCATCATGATTGTCAACTGCTAATCAGCCCTTATGACGGAGATCAGAATTTTTATTGGTCTGCAAGGATTTTATATAAAAAGTTGGACAAATCACACTGTTAGTCTTGTTAAATGGGGGCTTCAACCCCAGAGAGTTGTCATGGCAGCAGAGAAGCTTGCAGAGTATGAGGTACTTGGCCGTATAAGCGACTTGGCTGCCACGTCACTGCGGAAGCAAAAAGACCTTACTGGCCGATTTAATCAAGACAGGTGAGACTTTTTTTAAAGCTTGCTGGTGTTCTTTGACACTTTTAGGCCATGTGATAAATGAGGTGAAAGTACAACAGGCTTCCAACACTCCATTTTTCACTTATTCGTACAAGAAGGAGATTTAAAGTATAAAGGGAGTCACGGCCAACACATCTTTGGCCGGTTCCATGCCTGAACCACCAGGGGTAGCTCCAGGTTTAGCAGGCTTGACTGCTCAGTTATCTCCAGATACAAAAAACAGGGTCATAAAAGTATGACTCAGACCCCTATGAATCTATTTTTACCTCTGTTTAAACAAAAAAGGAGTTGAGTGGGGCCTCTGAAAACTAAGGGTCATAGCCATGATGTATCCCTCATTATTGACTGTGAGATTCGGCATAGTCTGGCAGAATTTCATCACAGATCAAAATGCTTCTGTAACAGAGTTCAAAGATTGTTTTTGATGTTTCAGTCTGCCTTCAAGAGTTATTTCTCTAAAAAGCAATGGTCCTACTCTTAGCGTCCATGGACTTGCCTCAGACCCAGTTTCAGAAAGAAACTTTGAAAATTAGAACTCCAAAACCCAGATGTTGTGCCCCAGAGGAGATGCACCGATTTGACAAGGCTTCAAAGATTGCTGTGTCTCTTTTCTTCTACAGCCAGTAGAAATTATTTCATAATCTTTAGATCTGACCCACATTAAACACACATCGCTCCAGTTCAGACAAGCTGCTGTCAGATGGATGACACGTGTCAAAGGTTACAGGTCAGAAAAAGTGACATCTTCCACAGTGGAGAGGCACAGAGTCCCTTTCAGGACTGTTGTCAGAGGGAAAACATTCCCCTGCTGGCACCAACACGGATGTTTATATGGAGTGACAGGGCTGTGTGGGTCATCACACTATAAAGGCCAGACCAGTAGGTTTTTGGCCAGTGAATTCCTAAAATGAAGATTATCCCTGTCACAAATTTGACTGCTATGTTTAGAGATTTTAATGATACAAGTAACATAGTATTGTGAAAAGACAACAATTAAAACCCTGAAAAATTGTCTTCACATAAAAATCTGTTGGCATGGAAATCATCCGTTTTTCAAAACTCTGCAGGGTCAGACTTTTGCAGTTTAAGGCAGTATAACTACTGAACACCCTAAAACACGTCACCTCTGGACAACATGTGATCTCATTATATTCAAGGTCACTCTGCAGCCAAAATACTCTTGTCTGTAACATATGTGAAGATTCCCAGCTGTCAGAGGGCCAAGTTTTAGCCAGTACTGTTGTCATTTTCAAGAGCTAGTTATGGGTTCCACACAGAAACAGGTGGCGCGTGCTCACAGATCCATCTTCATTTCATTTGAAGTTGTTCTCACTAAACAAAATAATCTAATACTGGAAAGTGTTTGAGAAGTATCCGACTGAGTTCTCGCAGCTTCTCTTATAAGCCTGTTGTTTACCGTCCCACTCCATCAGAGCTATCAAGAAAGCACAAAGGACACAGTGAGAAGCCTTGAATTAAATCCACCCTTCATTCTGCAAATCTCTCAGTTGTCTGTTCCATTTAGAGAAGCCGAATAGTGACATTTCTATACTTTGTTCAACAGAAGTGAGTGCTGCTTGTCTTTGCCTAAGCTGACTTTATTCCCAACACAAGCCCCATATATTTACAGGTACACAGAGAAAAGAGCAGCGGGGCTGAGGGGAACGCGAAAGGATTGAAAGCTTATTGATTGACTTCAAAAGGATCTACCTCTGCAAGGGTTCCTTTGGTGACTTTATTGTGTTTAAACACTAAGCGAGCTAAAAAAAAAAAACTAAAAAAAACAGTGAGAGGTGATTTTTACAATTTTGGTCACACTAAGAAGAAAGTGTAATTTTTTTGTGGATGAGAAAGTATTCTTCATTCACATATCAATCATTTTTTTTTTAACATTCACATTGATCTCTTTAGAAAAGACCTTAAAAATAAACAATTTGGCTGATCATTTTTCTAAATAAGTGCTGGATAATTTGCTAAATTGGCAGTCAAAAAAGCCAAAAAAGCTAAATCCAGATCTGAGCTGGAAAAGCAAATGTGGTTTCATACTCAAATCAATTCATTGGCTTACATGAGCTTTGAATATTAGCACAATATCTCCTGAACACACACTGAACACGAGTTCTCAGAGACTGCTCGCTGCCTGTAATAGGCTGCAGTTTTTAGATCAACTTACCGTCTTCTTCGTTCTTGCTCTTGTTCCCACTGAGGAGCTGCGGGCAGCAGAGGACCTGTCCCGGCTGTGACATTCCCGTCCATCTTGTCTTTGGAGAACTTTGTCGTTCAGGGATCGGCTCAATGCAGACTTTGAAACAGAACCCCACTGCAACAACATCACAACAACAGTCGAAATCAGCTCTGTCCCTGTGTGGCCGAACAGACGAGGACAGGATGGACTCAACAGTGACCAGGGGAAAAGAAAACAAGAGGCTGAGGTCAGCGCCTGGGGAAGTGAAGTCTCCTCTCTCAATTCAGTTTGACAGAGCAACACAAAGGAGCCTGTATGTGTGGATCTTCTTTTGAGAGGACAGAGATTATGACCTTGTCAAATGTCCCAGTAAAGATGTCTTGTGTTGGCTAGTCTCCTGCCATTAGTTAAAGCAAGTAATAGTGAATGCCTGGGATGGTTATGCAGATGCCTTGGAGGCATGTAAGTCTTTCTCATTCTCAACCATTCCTAACGGACCAAGTCATACAACTCCCTTCCAGTACAACAGCTTCTCTGTGCAGTACATGCATGCAGAGCGCAAAAGAGCACTTTTGTTCCTAAATGCTAACTCTAGGAGAGGAAGGATATTTCATGAAACATGCAATGAGAAGGGCCCTTTATAGTAACAGAGTAACATAGTCCCAGTTGCAACATTGAAAGTACAATAGCTGTCTGTTCCTTCTGTACTTTTCCGTCTGAGGACTTCAGTATCACGTCTAAGAACTGCAGAGCGACATCACAGAACAGACTAAGAGGCACAGAGATACCTGAAGATGACCTGACAAACCTCATTGTGTAACAGACTATATCCTGATATCTCCCAAGCCAAACGACTCACAAGACATCAACTTACTTTACCTCTTCATAGTTTGGGTTTATGAGCCCCTGCTGCTTTATTTCGGAGCTTTTTGAATCTGAATCTCATGTGCAACACTTTCAGAAATGGACCAGGACATAAAATTCTGAACACCTGCTGCTTATAGGTCTGAATAATCCATTGGGATTTTCTTTCCACAGAGCAAACTAAATTGATTTAAAGAAGTTTAAAAACCATGACCAAGTATGCAGCGTAGGCTCCACAGGAATGTGCACACCATCAACCGTGACAGTGCACACACCATAAAGCATTGAAGGTAGAAGTGCTGCGGTCCGCATACTGATTTAACCCATTGAGACCTCAGACACCCTATCAACCCGGGTACAGGTACACCAAAACCTTCCATTAAGTTTAAATCAGCACAGAACACAAAATACAGAGCACTAAAATACAGAGAATGTACTGTTAATTATATGTGGATGTTAGAATATGGAGCCAAACACCTATAGACACTGTGTGTCAGGCTGTGTGAACACACTCTCACCTGTTTCTTACGGGTGGTACAGGGTGTGTTGGAAGGGGATGAGCTTGCACTCAGAGCCTCCTCTATGTCTTGATTAAGCTGGTCCAGTTTCCTCATCAGCTGGCTCATTGACTCTGACCAGGGAGACTTGACCTCTGGAAACTCCTGAGGGGAATCAGAGAAGCACTCAGATAAGAGAAGGCAAGCTAATGCTCCCACAGAATTAAAGACTGCACCGATCTCATCTCAGTAACACACCTTTTGGTGTTGTATTTATTCCTGTTGTCATGGATTGTTGTAAAACCAGTATATTTTGAGCATATTCATTATGACTTACATAGTTGTGCCTTAGTTTATTTTTTCAAGTTTTTAACACAGTTCTGTTCTCATATCAGGGTGGAAGAGCAACAACCAAAGAAAAAAAAATACTCTTTCCTGAAGTCATATCATACACTTCTACAAGAGCTCCAATTTGAAGTTTATGTCAAAATGATTAAAGATGGTGTACTATTTAAACGATTACACAATTTATTTCCAATCCTATTTGGAAACAGTTAGTTAAAGTGATTGAAATGAAGATTATTATATCCTCATGTTTTACATTTAACACGTACAAGCTTCCAGGTAAGGAGAGAGCGTCTGTGCATTTAATACTCCACCATAAAATAAGACAGAGTTACAGACAACCCAAAAAAGTATCCTGTAAATTGCAGATGCTGCTGCCACACATGGAAATGTGATCTCCTCAACTGGGTCTCAGGGTGAAAGAGCAAAGAAGGAGGGTTCCAGACATGTGTGCCACCCAAAGCATGATGGAATACTCTGCACTGACTTTCACTACTCCCCAGACACACGGTGTATGTATATATAGCCCATCTTCACCCAGACAGGAGCTGTGTCTGAGGATCTGGAAGTCCAGCCTCATAAATCAGTTACTGTAGATATGCTTCACTCAACAAAGTATAAATTATGATTGTTGTTCTGTCATTTGAGCAAAATGTCAGGCTGACAAGGAGTGTAGATATCAGTATTTGAGTCTTCAGTCAAGTCCAGGAGAGAATCAAATGCAATGTATTAACTCTACAGTGCCATAGTGTGAAATTTTTCAAGGATCCATTTGAGAAATTCCAGGGCCATGAAATGGTAGGTTTTCTGTGGCGGATAGATAGGAGATTCACAGCAGTAGCATCATGCATTTCCCAGTAAGATCCTTTGTTACAGCTGTTTTCAGGAAAACAGAGATATTCTGTTCTCGTTGTGATGAACAATCACAAAGTTCAAAATATCTGCTATGAATGTTGATATTTTGAACCTAACTGTGACCACGCAGAACAGATGGACTGAATCACGCTAATGACATTAATATGACTTATGGTCATTATGGAAATTGAAGTTTTTACAATAGAAATCTTTAAGAGCCAGAGGTCTGGTGTAGCCGGAACAAAGAAGCTGCACTTTGAGACCCTTCCATGTTTTATATATTGTCTATTGTTATGGCTTTGAGTAAAGTTTAAAGAACTGATTGTGGGACATGTTGATGCCCATGTGAGGCTGATCTTTTGGATCTAAAATGTCATCATGTTATCATTTTTATCCTGATAGTATTTTATATCTATGCAATTTTATCATAATTAGTATATAAATATTATACGCAGGCAAAAGAACATATGTTGATTTGTGAGGTTTTAGTTGCATTGACCCTAGACAGACACGTTTTACACAGTTTCATCTTTGAATCTAAGTGAATCTTTGTAGCAAACTTGAAGAAATTCCCTCATTCCTGGAACATTATTTTCAAGAGAATGGGACTGTTTCATAGACAACTCAGAAAATAATCACCTCAACCCAGGAGCATAACAATCTAAATGAAAAGTCAAAATGAGAACAGACCATCTTTGTGACTTTGCCTGTTGGGTTCAGTGAAAGACCATTAAGTCTGAAAAGTCCCAACTAAATACATTTGCCTCTGCAAATGTGTGATTTTCTTTGGCAAATAGGTTTTTCAGTAATTTCTTCTTACTGTTGTCACCATCAACAGTTTCCCATAAGCTCCATTAAGCAGCACATCTTAATCACATTACAGATTAATGCTAAAATTGTATATTACATAATCTTTAACTTGTGAGGAATTATCGGACCAGACACCAGACATCACTCAGCCTGCTGACCACCCAGGGTCAGCTGACTGACTCAACACCAGGAGAAAGTACCTCTTTCTACTCAATCTCTGAGGAATGGCCTAAATCTGGCCAAGCCCCTGCTGACCTCTGAGGCCTGAGGGATCACCCTGGGTCACAAAGAGGAAAAAATAAAGCTTCCCCTCTCTGCTATGTCTGTCTTTCCAGCCTGGTGCTGACCAGGGATTGTAAAATGTTGGACGCTGGATCAGTATGTTTGTACAGCTCAATCCTTTTGGTGAACTTCACAAATAAAATAAATTGTATTTATTGTGAACATCCATTCTAGACAGAAGAATAAATTGCATCTCTTGTCAGAAGTGAGACATGTGTAGACAACCCCTTTTCTTTTTTTTGGAATGCAAAACAATTTCAAATACACATATTTACTTTCCTCTTTAGAGGTAATATATTAGGTGTGTATGCTCACTTGAACTCTTCAGATTGAGAGCAAAAAGCTGAAATATGAACACTGAACAAGAAATTTGTTGGGGGTGGGGGTTGGAGGCTGACAATCTTTGCCAAATGAAGGAAAACTTATAAGAGGAGGAAGCTGAAGATCTTGTGAGTTGGACTGCTAATTAACCCCTGGTGTCAGACAAACACGAATGCAAGAAACAGATGCCCCACTCAGGCTCAAGCGCAAGCCAAATCTGGAACACACTCACACTGTCTCTTTTCAGGGACATCCCCTCAAGGTGCTGTTTGGGAATGTGGACACTTCTACTTAGAATGAGACAAATTCCAGAGGAGACTTGACGCTCAAGTGAGACACAACCCTAGATCCATCTCTTCATTCCTCTCCCCTCGATCCGGACCCAGCAATTGTGTGATCCCTCATGCCATGGCAACTGAGCTGGTATGAGTCACTCTTTGAGATAAATTAATTAATGTTATCTTCCGGGGACAGCAAAAACTGAGTTGACTATGACTTTATCAGCGCAAATTGGCCACATTGTGAACCCCAACATAGCGGCTTTGACATGGAAATGAGGAGTTAAGTGTGTGAGCTCTGGGATCGGTGCCTAGTCTACGCCACCCACAGAGAGTGCCAGAGATCACCATGGAGGTATCCAAATGTGGCAGCCGGTCATGCGAAAGGGCAACGGCTACCTGGCACCTTGGAGGAATAAATTACAATCTTAATATCCTGCGATGCAATACACCATGTGACAGAAATTTCTTTACAGGAAGGAAGACAAGTGAAGAGATGTGTTCTAGAAGGGCTTTCAGACGTGAATTAGCTCAACTGAAAGGGGGAGACATGAGATGAGTACAAACTTTATGTAGCTGGTGCCCTCATATGGTTAATGTTAACAATTGCACCACGTTCTGTATGTTTCTGCATTTAAAAACTAAGCTTGATCTTAAACTGAGGCATTCTGTGATCAGATATTCTTCTATTTAGTATACCTTTAAAACTGTGGACACATTTTTGGGCAAGTTGAAGTTTATCCATGGATTAAAGGATAATATTAATTCATTATCATGTTGTTCTACGTTCTTTAAATTGTTCTCAGGATTTATTTGTATCTAAAACTTTTTTTTCCACCAAGAAAATAACACAAGTTTTTCTTTATTTAGCTTACAGCGATTGCTCATATCAGACTCCACCGTACGATAACAGAGTTTGTGGTGTGACGGCATGAGTGGCATTTACTGTTCTCCTTTGATAATATTTACAATAGACTCCCTGAATTAACTGCATTCTTTCACTCCCCTCCAAAACAACCCATTCAGAGCAGAGTGTCATTGTGCACATAAAGACAATATTACCTCAACATCTTACCACCAGAACAAGATGTTAATGTTCACCATCGTATTAACTCTGACTGTTTTGAAATGCATGGCAGTTATTTGCAGTAGGGTACGTCTCTTCCAGATTTAGAAGTTCTCATATGTCACGGATTACGACATCCTAATGGATGTTCTTGTGAGCTTTAAAAGGGCAATAAAAAGCAAGAATGAGGGATAGTCAGGGTAGAGCGTGTGTGAAAAGGACATGCCGAAGAAAAGGTAAGAAAAGAGGGAGAAAGTTTAGCAATGGATGGTTAAGTTGAGCACTAATGCAATCTGCTGGTCTCTGTCAAAAGCCCACTGCAAGCTGAGGGAGTGGAAATAAAGCAGAAGCTGTTTGCATTCCTACTGGATCTGTGTTTCCCCAGTACAAATGGGAAGTCAGTGTACTCCTACATGCTTATATGTGTTATCTATCCTTGTAATGATAGCAACACTGTTCCGTTGGGACTTCTCAAACAGACCATAGAAAATACTAAAGTTAAATGTTGTCACTTAAAATCAAACCGTGTGATGCAACTTTCAGTACATTCTGTCTCGCTTTTCTAATCTATGCGTCAAAACAATTTATTTTTTAAATACAATCATTTCTTTAACTCAAGTGGAACGCCATCCCAAACGTAGGACATTCACTCTCTGCACTCAGAGGTTTCTAGCTTTATTTGGATTAAAACTTGCAAATTATAAGATACCAATAAAATAACTGGAACATGTCAAATTAGAGTATTTTTTAAAAAAGGTTTGTAAACATTGCTATCAATAATTCCTTTGCCGTATGTATTACACTGTAACTGCTGCAGAAACACCTTTTACAAATGAATGAAAGAATACGTCTTGATTTTTTTTTGTTGCTGTTGTTAGTTTTTCTTTTTCTTTACTGTATTCTTGGTGAACAGTTTTACAATCAGGGCCAGCAATATGTTATTAAAAAAATACATACCTCCTTACTGCTTGCTTCACCCTCCGCCTCATAACCGCAGCTGCTTGGTGTGTGATCGATTTCGGCTTGTGCCCCCACACAACATTCTTTCTTCTGTTTGCCTCTGCCTGTGCTTCTTTGCCTGTGTCTCACAAGAAGATCTCTATTGCGAGGCAGCTCTGAGAACACGTCGTCGTCGTCATCATCACCATCATGGTGCGCATCGTCCTCCTCTTTCTCCCCATCCTGTGATGATTCTCCACCATCAGAGCTGTCATGGACAACAGCGTGGCTGTTTGCACTGGAGAGACTGGTGAAGTCTAAGAAAGTAATGGTGCTCCGGCCTTGCTTCACAATGTGTGGAAGATCCAGGACTCCCTGGCCTGAGTCAGCAGGGGTCCCGAAGGTATGATTGGAGTCCAGATTGAGAATGGAGCCATTTGAGACTGGTTCTAAGGCCTTGAAGTCAGTTTCTACAAATTCACAACTTAAATTGAGAGTCTGACCAGGCTGATTCTGAGCAGCCTGGTTTGACTGGACCTCTGCTCCAGGAGCAGGTGGTGGTAAGTTACCACCGCACTCTTTATTTGAAGTAGGTGGTAGGGATACAATTTTTTCTTCAAGAAGTTGAGCTGTGCACTGAGATGCTTCCTCAGGAACCTGGTCAGGCTCTTTAAAGAATTCAGTCTTCACGAATTTCACTGTGGTAAAATCAACACAAACACTTTTAGAGTTGGCTATAGCTTCACCTGGCTCTAATATCGAACTTTGGGCTTGAGAGATGCAATCATCATCTCTGTGGTCTGGTGAGCCATTAGTAGAGTTTGTAGCACTTTTTAAAGATGCCTCTTGTGTTGACAGAGACAATTTGAGCAATCCTGCATATGTCCATGACTGATGTTCCTCGAAACTTTTCAAAGATGGAGTCTCCATTGTTATTTCATTCTATAATTTCTCGTAATTCAAAACATATATCCAAAGGTACTTGAGCTTAATATATCGGATGGCCATCTTGTTTATCCAGGATGCAAATTACAAACCAGAAAACCTGAAATCAACAGAAATAAAATATATGAAAGGCTTTTAATATATCTGAATGCACAGAGACAATATCATTTCGATTTGACAACAGCACAGGTTCAAAAAAATTATATGCATTTCTTTGAGTTTTTCTGCAGGTCTCTCTCTTCTCTCGTACAATATCAAGTGTCTAAATCCAGCTCTGAGCAGCTCTGATTACATGCCATCCAGTCAGGAGTATACAGAGAAGCTAAACTCAACATCTGGCTCAGGCTGGGCTGTTCATGTCTGGATCTGTTGCGCACACGATTGTGGTGACATCACCGCACAGAGGAATCTGACTGCTCTTCCACAGTTGGTGATTTACAATGCTTTACACCATTCATCAGAGCAGAAGATGTCCCTGGGTGACGGTGGTTAACATTTTGCTCACCCCTTCATTAAACCTTTTTAAAAGCACAAATTGGACAGCTTTGAGCCATTTACAGTACACATGGAAAAACAAGCACTTGCGTTATCACGCATCTTCGCAGGTTTATCATCTCATTCAACCACAGAAACATTTCTAAGAGGACATTTTCAGATGTGATAACAGGACGTTTTCAGATGTGATAAAAGTCCAACAGCACCTGGAAACTTCCCGAACAAACATAACCTAAGGGAAACCTGCTGTCTCCAATCAGCATGTTCCTCTCCTCATGTTTAAACAGAAAAACGCATAACTGCTGTGACAGAATCCCATAGATGTTTCCTCCAATATATTCAGTTATGTCACTGTTTACTCGACAAAAACTAAATGACAACAGAAAGTTAGTTTGTGTCATTTCTGAACACATTGGACTCGGCCATTCCTGTGAGAAAGCTGCACTTGGCATTGTCTTTACCACGGCCTTGATAAACTTGACACTCTCTAACACACAAACACGCTCTTTCACTTTAGAACAAAAGCAGATAAAGCATAAAATATCTCTGCTTATGCTTTCAATCAATCTATATACAGTATATATGCATTTATTGCACATAATACACATAAAAAAGTAAACAAACTGCTGCCTGCATCTCCACTTTAACCTGGTGATTGTGAAGTGTATAGGCAAGAGAGCTCCCTCCAAGAAACCCCTCGCTTAAAAAAAAACACTGTGCAAAGAAGGTCTAATTATTGTCAGATGAATGCAGGGCGGATTTCAATGGAAAAAAAGAAGTCACAGAGTGAAAATGAATTGGGTGTGTTGACTGCCAAGGCAAGACCACAACTCATTTAGAAAAGTGAAAAAAAAAGCATCCAGTCTTTCAGCATCCAGAGAATTTCAACAGAAAGATCCTGAACAAGTCTCCTCATGTAGAGACAGCATATACTGTATAACCCACAAAAAAGCATAGAGACATTGAGTTAGCATTGGTTTTTATCCTTCCGAAGGCATCACTGAACTGGTGTCAGGGAAAAATGGAAAAGAAAAGACTTACCTGATAAGTGGAAAACAGTTGTCTGTGTTTCCCAAACAGTGTCACTGAGATCATGGCAAAACAGTGGCAGAGAGGATGGCTCCTATAAGAACAGAGACAGAGACAGAGACAGAGTTAGACGGACCCTTGAGAAGCCACACTTACTTTCCCATAGGCCTATGCTGGCTAGCTTGCCATCACCCCCTCTATGTTTCCCTGGGGGGCTGCAGGACTGATCAGCGAGCAGTGACTGAACCATTCACGATATGCGTAAGAGCAGGGAGAATGTGTACTTGTTGAGAGATGGAAAAGGGAGGAGAAAAAAGACGGGGGCGGGCATATGGAGTGAAGGGAGCAGCAGTGGTTGGCACGGTAAAAGAACAAGGTGAAATGAGTGTCCAGGCCTCACAAATAGGCTGTGGGGAATGGCTGTGTTCACCAGCTGAACTATGCGGGAGCAAGATGAACCGCAGCAGTGACCCGTCGCTTCAAAACACCGGACTGAGGAATGCTTTTAAGTTAAAGGGGAAAACTGTGAAGCACCGTGATTTAATAAACATGTAAGATTTTATCTATGTGAGGAGATCTGATGTTGAACTGAAATCAAAAGCATATTGCCTTAAGTTTCAATTTGAAACATGAACATGCAGCCAGTTTGGAGATTAAGATACTTTTCTATAAATCTATGTAGAGCCAAACACAAATACAGGGACTATGAGTGAAAGTGAGTGAAGAGAGTTGGCACACACAACTGGTTAGGCCAAGTTTCATGTCATGTTATACATCATAATGTTAGGTCAACACAGTTAGGTTCAGGGGAGAATCAGGGACACAAGAGCGAGCCAAAAACTGGAATCTAACATCAACTTTAAAAGGCATCTCTGATCTTTACTTGTTCATTGGCTTTCTGAAGTTAAATTATTGTGTTCCAAAATAACTTGGTACTTCCTAGTGAGACATTCAGCCAGTCTCCTCAGCAGGAATGAGGTGGTGAAGCTCAGGTATATATAAAAAAAACAAAAAAACAAAAAACAAAAAAAAAATCAACAATTGGACACGCTAGAACACAGAACAAATCATAAGAGAAAAAGGTACAATACACATGGTAAATTCTCAAGCATGATACAAAACCGATAAATCCACTGTTTGACTAGTTAGATAAGGTATATGTATGAAGAATCAATATTTAAAGATTTTCTTGTGCAGACTGAGAAACATTCGTGATGCCTTTGTTGGATATATCAGCTAACACTTTCCGTATTGTCTGAATGCTCTGATAGAGAAGTTGCAGGAGGCACACAAAAGGTTTAGTTCCTTCTTAAAATACAAGCTTTTTGTCTTGGTTGTGCACATGTTGATCCAGAGAAGTGCAACGATAAAGCATTTGACAGAGAATGTGCAGTGGACTTGTTTATTCTGTGTGTTTTAATGAGAGTACAATAGTGGAGAAGACACAGAGGGGAAAAAAACAAGGGGAGCAGAGAGGAGTCTATCAGAGCTGTGGAGGTGAACAGTCCAAGGTCAGTGGGAGTGACAACAACTCGGTTTGCACGCAGCTGGATGTTCTCACGAACTAATTCAGAAAACACAGCAAGAAAAACATTAACTTTCCCTTTATAGAAGTCAGAATAAGCAACAGCAAGAATTCCCTTCATGCTGATTAAGAAACCACCTTTTTGACTTCAGTTGAACCAAAGTATAACAAAGATGGATGACAAAGATGTCTTCATTTTCTTCAGGTTAGTTATACACAGCGATATTTGATTAACTTTAAAAGGTGACCTAATGATACCACAAATCAAAAACTTATTTGCGAGAGGGCCTTGAGAGTATGTATTCATTACAATCTTTTCAGAACATTTTACAAGAAATGGGTACCTGCTGCAGGTGTTAGATGAAAGGTTTGGTCCCTCACCACCTTAGCAAACATAATCTATAAAAGAACAACATATTCATAAAGTTATGTCCTGAACAAGTTCATATAGTATCTGTAAAAATATGTGTTTATCTCCTGAGATAAAGTTTTCTGCAAATGTGCATATGAAAAACAGATACCAAAATCTGACTGTGAAGTTGACACAACTTTTAGTGCATTAAATGCATTAACTGTGTGTTAACTCTTTGTTCAAGAACAGTTACTTTATATGCATCTTAGTGTACAACCTATGATTTATTAGTACAAACACATTCTGTGCAGTCATTTAATTTGATGTCTCTTTGCTCTCTGTTGTCCTTATCAGTGGTATCAACATGGCTGTCAATATGAAGAAGATGTTTTGTAGTACCTGTGGTTTTCACATGGCACAGCGAGATTAAAGTGAGGGGAAGAGAATGGGACCAGCTGTGTTGCTGAAACGTGGCAGGTTTGCCTGCCAGCAATGCCGAATGTTATTTCAAAGAACAAGTGTGAGTTTGTTAAGACAGGAAAGACTGACAAAGATGAACTTCTTGTACAATGTGTAAGTTTATAACATTTTATATTCTTATTCTAAACTGATAACCTTCACATTGTGCCGCATTTATATCGCTGTCAATGCTGTTTCATTCAGTGCTGTTAAGCAATACAAACTGTACAGAGCTGTGGCAACAATACAAAAAGCAAACATCATTAGAAAACATTCCAGCAATGCCACAGTCTGACTCAATATCCCTGCTGCTTTTTGACTCCCCTTCAGATTCTCAGCATACCACAGATCATGGACAGATGTTTTGAATTATCACTTCTTTCTGTAGCGTCACGTTGACTTTATCTGAATAGCTGCTCAAACCATCACACAGCTATTGTGTGTGCATAAACAACATACGTTATGAGCCCACTTTTCACAGCGCATTGTAAAAAATTGCTCCTTTCAGGGCTTGAAGTTTATTTTCGTATGACCAGGGGGTTAATGTAGAACTGTAACGAATGGCCTTACAGTTTGAAATGTTAATATATTAACTTAGTAACATATTTTCTCTCTAATCACTCTGACACTAAACTAGTTGGTGATTAACATGCCTTACGTTTAACTGAGAAATTTCCTTGATGAATTTAAGAGCTGCTTCCTAATAAAAATGATCAGCTGTACAATAAACAATTTGCTCGGCATGAGTGGAAAAAAAAATTGGATAATTATAGAAAAACCTTAGGTTAACATATCCATTTCCAAACAGCAGGTAATAGCATATGCCACCTTTCACAAAGTCAACCTAAGATGTTGTGTTGGATCTGCAGTAAGATTAAAATATACACTAATCATTATATTGTCCTGATTAATATTTTCATTATTCCAAGGTTTGATATCACTGCATGAATACAAAGTAAACAGAAAGTCTTCAAGACCACCATCTCTTTGTGTTTCAGACTCATCAGTAAATTTCTTTCCTCATCAGTAAACACATAATCCTTCACATTTTTAGAACCAAATAATCTGAAAAACTAAATATCAATGCTGGAATTTTTAATCAGTCATAATAAAAATAAAAATCTGTACTATCCAATCGATGCAAGTATTTATAGGGGGGTCACAATAATCAAATCAAATCAAATCAAATTTATTTGTATAGCACATTTCATGTACAAACAGTTCAAAGTGCTTTACATAAAATAAAAGCATTGCAGCAGGGAGTGCAAGAAGCATTAAAAATACATAAAATAATATAAAGAGAAACAAATAAAATCATTTAAATTCATTTAAAATCAGGCAACAGTCTAGATAAGTTAAAAGATATTTCATGCATAGACACATGAGAAAAGAAATGTTTTTAACCTGGATTTAAAAATGTCTACATTTGGTGAAAGTTTAATCTCCACTGGCAGTTTGTTCCACTTATTTGCAGCATAACAGCTAAATGCTGCTTCTCCATGTTTAGTCTGGACTCTGGACTGGACCAGCTGACCTGAGTCCTTGGATCTAAGAGCTCTGCTGGGTTTATATTCTCTGAACATATCACAGATGTATTTTGGGCCTAAACCATTCTGGGATTTGTAAACCATCAGCAGGCTTTTAAAATCTATTCTGTGACTGACTGGAAGCCAGTGTAAAGATTTTAAAACTGGTGTGATGTGTTCAGATCTCTTAGTCCTGGTTAAAACTCTAGCAGCAGCGTTCTGGATGAGCTGCAGATGTTTAATGCTCTTTTTGGGAAGTCCAGTTAAAAGAGCATTACAGTAATCGAGTCTACTGGAGATGAATGCATGGATGAGTTTCTCCTGGTCTTTTTGGGAGAGGAAACCTTTAATTCTGTTGATATTTCTGAGGTGGTAAAAAGCTGCCTTGGTGACAGCTTTGATGTGGCTGCTGAAAGTCAGATCTGTCTATCAACACTCCGAGGTTACGAACTTGGTCAGTGATTATAAGGTCCCGAGTCTCAAGATATTTACCAACGCTGACCCTCTTCTCTTTGCTACCAAACAGAATGATCTCAGTTTTGTCTTCATTTAATTGTAGAAAATTCTCTCTCATCCAGGTGTTTACTTCCTCCAGACACTGACACAGAACGTCAGCTGGGCTGCAGTCGTCCGGTAACAGAGACACATAAAGTTGTGTATCGTCTGCATAACTGTGATAATTGATGTTAAAATTCTGCAATATCTGACCCAAAGGGAGCATATACAAGTTAAACAGAAGAGGTCCAAGAATTGACCCCTGGGGGACTCCACAAGTCATGGCCACTCGCTCAGATTCATAGCTGCCAATAGTAACAAAATAACTCCGGCCTTCTAAGTAGGACCTGAACCAGTTAAGGACCGCTCCAGAAAGTCCAACCCAGTTTTCCAGCCTGTGCAACAGGATTCTGTGATCTACAGTATCAAACGCAGCGCTGAGGTCCAACAGGACCAGGACTGAAACATTACCAGAATCAGTATTCAACCTAATGTCGTTTAACACTTTGACCAGAGCTGTTTCAGTGCTGTGATGACGTCTGAAGCCTGATTGAAACTTATCAAGACTTCCACTTTCATTCAGAAAGTCGTTGAGCTGGTTAAATACAACTTTCTCAATAATCTTGGATATAAAAGAGAGATTAGAGACAGGTCTGTAGTTGTTCATCATAGAGGCATCTAGAGTTCTCTTCTTTAGGAGTGGCTTAATGGCAGCTGTCTTCAGTGACTTGGGAAAAATGCCTGATGCCAGTGAGCATATACAATATAATGTATTCCAATAATTGTGAAATCAAAAAAATAAATATTGACATTGTGCTGATATTACGTGTATAATAACACTGTGATTTGATCTCAGCTGATAAAATCAAAATATCCTTGACTCCAGATTTGTTTTAAAGTTCCTTCCCTCCTAATTTGAGCTAAGTCATTAGGAAACAAGGATGAATTAGCTTAAAAGCAATAGCCTTTCAGTGTGGAGTTTGCATGTTCTCCCTGAGCATGCACGAGTTCTCCCTCGTGTACTCAGGCTTCCTCTCACCGTCCAAATAACATGCCTGTCAGGTTAATTGACGTCTCTTTTTTTCCAAGTTTTCAATCGATATTGTAATAATATTGATATTGTGAATGCTATTGATGATAATTGTGCTGCAGAGATATTTTTGTATCTTTTCCCAGATATGTGCCTTAACACAATCTTTTCCTGCAGGAGCCATGACTTCACTCTGACATGCACCATCTACTGTGACCTTATACAGAGACATCTGTGCACCCTCTTAATTATATTCAATAAATTCAAGTAGGCAGGATGTACTCCAGCCAAGTTGCAGAGGCAACCCAAGGATTGATGATGGGCTGTCTGTTGTCCTCACATACTTCAATACTCACCTTAAAGGATATTTCTTTTTCTTAGTTCCAATTTCTATTTTCTATTCATTAGAAACACATTTCTGATATCAGTTATTGAAAAAATGTATCATGTATGAAAACTAAATATTTTTAGAATGGGCCAAACAATGTGTTGAACTAATTAAAAGGAGTATTCCCTGAGATCCCATGACAGCTATTACTATTGGCAGGCAGCAGATGTTGATCTGGGTTGATATTGACTTGAAAAGACAAGCTTTCTCTTGCTTGACAAAAACACCATCTTGGAAATTTGCATGTAATGAATGGAATTAATTTAGGCAAAAGCAGCACACAGCACAGGCTTTGGCTGCTCTATGTAATAATTCAAAGTGTAATTTAACAGAAACCCCCCCTGGAAACCGCACATCCCTCTTTGACAACACATCAGCCACACAACAGGACTCAGTTAACAGTGTTGAGGACATTCCTAAACAATGAGTGATGCCAGAGAATAAAGCGAGGATCATTTCCAATGATCATGAATAGAGTGATAGGATAGTAAATTATACTGTAGCAAACACACGTCTCAAAGCCCGTTGCTCCTGTTTGTCTATGATTACAGGAGTACATGGATGGCTGAGATGGGAATCAATGGGAGACTGCCTTGGAGGAAGGAGGCAGCAGGCCATCACTGTCATACACCGGCGGCAGCTACAAATTAATTCACTCCAACAACAACCCCTGTTCTCACCTGCTGCAACATGCTCTGCCAGCCCACGCAATCAACCAGCGAATTCCTTCCGCTCAGAGTTGTGAAGCGGAGGGTGAGGATGAAGGAGTTTGTAGGCTTGAAGTTGTGATTGTGATATTGTGTAATTGACATTTTCAAATCCAGCCATATGATCCAAACATTACACCACTTAGTCCCCTGTCGGACAATGAATAGATTTGCTGTTTCCAGAAGCATGACAATACTTGCCATGATAACAGGGCTATTCAGCGGTGACAGGGTTATAAATGTGGTTAAACACATTCTGTGTGCAGCATAATATTAATCCCATCTGTGCGTACAATAAATATGGCCCAAGAGAAGTCTTATTTCAGTTGTGTAACCTTAAAGGTTGCACAACAAAGCAAGGAAACAGCTTGCTGACCCCTGAAATTATTTACGACAACACAATGTTGAGAAGACTGATTCACAGCCTGCTTCTCTTTGCCGGATGGGAGAAAAATAATTTGATAAAAGCTCAGCTGCTGTCAGCTTCTTTTTTGCTTCTGCTGGAAATGAGATACAGAGCTGCAAGGCCTTAAAAACAGCTGCTCTAAAGGCAGACTGCAGCTCTCAACCCACTGTCAGCGCGGCTTCCTGGCTCAAGATTGAAAAGTATTAAAAACGCATGCAAGTGTTTCTGCACAATTGAATTCTTATTACATTTGTGTGGCCATTTCTAATACACTGCATTGCAGTTGTAGAGTTCTGGATGCACTCTTACTTTTGGGCAATGCTTTTTTTTTTTCAAAGGCGTGAGGCGTCTTATCCATCAGGTCTGTATATTAAGTTGAATAATGATGTTTACATGAAGATTGGTTAAACTGGTTGACTTCATCCTCTATCTTATCATACTTAACTGTGCATCTCTAGGGCTGTTTATCAGGCAAGCAACCATGTGGTGATGCCACTATGTACTCTGGGAAATGAGGAATTTAGGAAATGATTTCCTAAATCTGAGACATTTTAGCCATGAGTTTATTATCTAAAATATAGATTGGAGATATATTGGTGAAATGGTGCATGAAAGTAACAGTGTTATAAAAGTAATGGCCGTCTGATGGTAATTTTGAGCATATGCTAATAAATCTTCAAAATGTATGGAAGAGTATATGATTTCTAAACAAAAAAAGAAAGAAATCTAGATATATTATTCACAAAACAATCCCCCATGATTTGTACTAAAGGACCCCTGCAGTGGTACAATCCTTTCAGAAGACTGGATGTAACTCAGAGAGATGCTGAAGCAGGAGCAGCAGGGAAAAAAAAATCTATATGTTAATGAATTAATATAACCTCCGACACCTGCACAAAGCTACACAATCTTTTTGTCAAGATAAATTAGAAACCTCCATTTGGAAAGAGAGACCTGTCTCCCCCCTCATCTCTCTCGATTTGAAATGCCTGTTAACAGGAGTGAAGTCAGTAATTGATTTTACCTCTCTAATCTCCTTTCTCTATTATGCAGAGATTTGTCCTCTGCACCTGGGGCCAACTCGCTCGCCTTTTTTCTCATCTGACTGAGAGTACGCTTGCCTCTCCCAGGAGATGGCTGTGCTAATCTCCTTCCGCCACTTTTCACACAAACACACACACACACACACACACAAAATCATTGAAGATCCTCAGAACTGACAGTACACCAGACAGTGCCTTCAGTTTCCTGCCACTTATGTAAAATAGACAGGTGGAGGGCTAAAACCAGACGCAAAAGAAAGGAATCAAAGACCAGTTCAGTGCAGTCATAGGAAGACCAAAGTATCTTTATGATAAATTAACACACTCCTCATCTATAAAACAAGAAAATTAGTCCAAATTCATTGTTTTTTCTGGATGTTGTAAAACATGAGCTAAACATTTCTATCACTTAACTTACCACAGAGTCTTTCCCCAAGCTAAATTATAGCATGTATGACTCAGGATGGTAAGTCGCAGGCTCTATGTTTGACATGGTTTCGGTGTGACAACATAAATGATCCTCTGTCACTGTGATTAACCACCCTGGCACAACACACTGACTTCAGGAGGAGTTGACTGTGGTTGCTAAGGAGCAGAGAGAGGGAGTGCGCAAAGATGCTCAGGTTTTAGACAAATATCGAGAGAAAAAGTCAAGCGAATGCAAATAAGAACATTCATATATGTCAGTACACTAGGAAGACTGAGCAGTCTGTCATGGGTTGAAAGCTGAGAACTCTAAATCCAAAATGAGCTGTGATCACCTTAACAAAACCGGGAGAATGTGCAGACTGGCACAAACCTTTATGAACGCTACCTTTACCTGACTTACACAGGAGTCTCCACCCTCCCTTTGTTTTTAATCAGAAAGAAGCTAGTATGCATCCAGCAATACTATCACTGGATAGGAAAGTAGATGTGAAATAGAAAATTGTGAAATGGGATAAGAGGTATGAATGGTGCATTCAGTCAATAAAGAATGTGCGTTTTATCTTAACTACACTGCATGCGTTCTGACCTACTGTAACTCAGGAATGTGAGCAGCTTGTTACAACAGAGCTCAGTGGATGATAAAGGAGAAATAACTATAGAGAAACAAGATGGATAGCAACATCATGACCTCTTTCAAAAACGTAAAGATCATCATCAAAGAGCTTTTTTAGAGGTAGAATATGCTCGAAAAAGTTGTTAGTTTCACAAGTTTCAATTAAGTTATTTTGGTATAAGAAAAATCATAAAATCAGGCTGTTGGGAAGAAAAACAAACAGAATATCAAATATTACATTTATCCAGAATACTGCTGGCAGTTACATCTATATTTAATGATGCAATCCAAACTTCCACAAACCTTAAAGGTGAGGAACAGGATACCCCTTGATTATAAAGAATAACTTCAGATTTTTAGGTTTGACGAGACAATTTAAAGTCCTATGAAAAAAATAGTTTAAATTTTCTCAGTTTTACTGACTTCTCCACCATGATCGCAGCCATCTAGAAACACATAACCTAAATTAGAATGTCAAAAATATCGGTGTCCAGACGACCAAGAGCTCTTCGTGAAAAACTACTTTCAACATCTGGTACGTTTCCCATTTTCTTTTTTGAATGAAATATTGGTTTGAAAGATTTGGAAATAATTGCATTCTGTTTTTATTTACATTCTGTAGCTACGGTGTCATAACATTTAAAAAAAAAATTGGGTTTTTAATACCAGACTTGAGGCATTCTTTTATCACTGGATAAATGAATAAATGCTTGTTTACCAACAGATCTAAGTCATAAACACATGTGGTCATATCAACAAATCTAACCATTAAAACGCTTCTGACCTCAAGTGGTGGTCTACATCTGCAGTATTCACTCCCAACCAGTAGATGGCGACAATCGACCCTGATGCAAACGTTTAAAAGTGTTATTTCTACTCCGTGACGGAGGATGGCGGCAGCAGCAGCAGCAGACACATTCAAACATCCGTTACAGTACAAAAACGTCCCGTTTCATAACATCTGAAAACGCTGCATTTCCTCTGTGTTGTGTATGTGGCTGACATTTACTGTTAGAGGAAAATGACCTGCTTTCGGAGGATATTTCCCAAAACTGCTCACCTTGAAGTGGGTCGGATCGTCGGTGCAGCTCTTACCTCCTGCAGATGTTTCCATGCTGAACTAGTAAGAGCTGGAGTGTTTCCCAGAGCATTGCAAAGATAATGCGATGATCATGTCTAAATTAACCTCGGCACTTTGCACCGCTGTACGGCCTCATAACCTCACAGCTCACCTGTTCACCTCCGCAGGTAAGACACGGATCCAGCGGACTTCCCATAATTCATCACAGCAAGTATGTGTGTGACCTTCCACCCAACCACAGGTTTCCAATGAGCAAGTTTCCCCGGGTTTTACACTTTCTACTCAAAGATCAAGTCATCACAGAGAAACAGGTTAGTCCTTAGTGTGCCTTTTTTTTTAATTATTATTATTACTGAAAAAAATCTTTGCCAATGTATAAATTACGACGCTAAATCTGACATTTTTTTTTGCCCTTTTTTGATAATCACTGACAACAAATATATTGATTAGTGGTGAATGCCTCCATTAAAACTAACAGACTATCAGTAGTAAAAGCCCATTTTTTTGCTGATGTGAATTTTCTTCCTCACAGTAGGTGTGGCACCCTGAAATTGCTTCTAAAGATTTGCTGAGCTGTGTGCACACTGAGGATTACCTGAACAACTTCATACATGGGAAAATAAATGAACAAGAACAGAGGAAAACAGGGTTTCCCTGGAGTGAGGGCATAGTGAGACGCTGTCGATATGAAACGGGTAAGACCATGCACCATGGGCATGCAGCATGCAGGGGACCTGACGGCTGCACACTACTCTGTTGTCTTCTCTGTGTTGGCAGGTGGGACTGTTCTCGCTGCTGAAGTAGCTCTACAGAAGGGTCTGGCTTGCAGCACAGCAGGAGGAACCCATCATGCTTTTCCCAGCTACGGCTCTGGGTTTTGTCTCCTCAATGACTTGGCAGTTGCAGCCAAATGCCTGATTCATAGCTCCTCGACCAAGAGGAAGATTCTGATTGTGGATTTAGATGTGCATCAGGTGGAGTTTACTTGTGTCTGTCTTTTGTCTTATACAGGATTTGGCTTTGTTGGTAGGGTCAACTTTTACTTAATTTGAATACTTTTTGCCCAACAGGGTGATGGCACCGCTTTCATATTTAAAGAAGAGCCGTCTGTGTTTACATTTTCGGTACATTGTGGGAAAAACTTCCCCCTCCGCAAACAGCAGAGTGACCTAGATATCAGCGTGGAGGATGGGCTAGAAGACAAGGAATTCATCTCCACAGGCACGTTAATTCAGATGATAACTGACAGTACACGTTCACTGTTTGGATACAGATCGAGGTGCATTTCAGTCTCGGTTTTATTGGCTTCAAATGCAAGTTTCAGATTCTAACATAAAATTGTTTCATTTATAAATTGAATGAAGATCTTGATGGTGTTATCAACAGTTGAGGCCCACCTCCCCTGGCTACTGGATACCTTTCGTCCAGACCTCGTTCTGTATGATGCAGGAGTTGATCCTCATTGGGAAGATGAACTCGGGAGACTCCGTCTGACAGACCAAGGTGAGCTACTCTCCTTTGCATGAAGATATTTTATTTACAAATCGCCTAAAGACTGCAAATATCCCTTAGGGCTCTACCAGAGAGATCTGTATGTGATGAAGACTGTAGTCGGCAGAGGCATTCCTGTCGCTACGGTTATTGGCGGAGGATACTCGAGAGACATCGATAAACTGGCCCTCAGACACTCGATCGTCCACAGAGCAGCAACTCAGGTAAAGGAAACAACTGCTTGAAGACATCAAATGAACCCATCCAGTACTGAAATCATTTCTTATATAAAGTAATTACTACATTCAAGTTCCTTTATATTTCAGGTTTGGAAGGAGTGTGGAATGTAAATCCTTCATCTCTTGAATCAAGAGGACCCTCAGAGCATTGACATCGATAATTAGGAGACAATAATCTGGAAATAATTTATTTTACTACCAGGCTGTATATCAGCAGGTCCATGTGTATGCATTCATCTATTATTCCAGAAGTTTGATTAAACATATTGTGCTAAACATCAAGGAATCCCAGCTCATTATTATGTCTCTTCAGAGCCTCAGACATACCTGACAGTTGACCAATAATGTGTTTCATGCTCATAGGTGGCCAGCCAACTTGGTATTTCATGACAAAGTAAAGGACTAAGTAAGGGGTTAATTCCCTGAATTTGGATGTGGCAGTTGCCATGGGAACTTGGAATATGTGGTCCAAAGATATGTTGCTGCAAGTCAAAGAGGCCATAGTTGGGCTGAAAAAACAAAAACAAATAAAGCTATCCAAGAGAAACCCCAGGAGTGCTCAGCAACACTAAAAGCCTTGGAAAACAACTCAACGGTGACAGCAGAATTCTTGCCATCAGCAACTTCAAAATCAAGCAAAATCAAGAACGCTCCCCCACAATCAAGAGATGCCTTCATGAATGTAAATAAAGGTATTTTTCTGAGTATGCAAACCACTTTGGGCCACTAATAACACCAAAGTGACCAAAAAAAAAAGTCAGATTAAACTTTGCCAGAAAGCATTTTAAAAAGGTTGCCCAATTCTGAAACAAGATACTTTGGACAAATGAGACTAAGATCAACTTGGAGCAGAATGATGGACGAGAATAGTACATCGATGGGAAACGCTCGTCATCTGTCAAACATGAAAGACAGAGTGGGATGATGCAGACGTGCCAACTGAACTAACACAAAGATGTTTACGGATGGTACAGCAGGAGGAATTCTGAGGTGTTTGGAGCTGTACCGTATGTTTGGATTCAGTGAAATGTTGATAGCGTCATACAATACAGATAGATAAAAGCTTTTTCATTAAGATACTATATGGGTACTTCAAAGGTAGTAACTGTATGTTTATTTAATACTCTCTTCTTGAATTGTTCTCTTTGCGATTGTAAATTAAATATATGCATGAAGGTATACTGTCAGTGCCAATAACTGCCACACAATACTCATGAACAAAAATGTTTAATAAGGGTAAATAAACTCAAACCCAAGAGACATTTAAGTACCAGTATCGCTTTAGAACAAACACAGTTGGTCCACTCATACCGCAGTTATGAGGAAATGTACTCTCCTTGGCACGATGGGTACAGATAGGCGCTGTGTTCAAGTGTCACCTGTTTGACATCAAGCAGTGAATTATTTGTGGTACAGTGCAATGTTTATTCACAGTATATGAGGCAGTTCATTTGCTGAAACACACATCTGGTATATTCAGCTCATTACAAGACATTATGCATCTACTTAAAATATCGACATCAAACGCACGCACACACACACACACACACACAGGCAACATGTTCTTCGAAACACTGCAGTGAACAAAGCACAAATGTTTTGGAAGATATTCTGCACAACCTTGAACTCTTACAATAGTAAGATGAGATAAATTACGCATGAGTAGTTTACAGAACACCTCACCAACAAGTCCTTAACAGACGCATGTTTGGCTCCTCATTCAGAGTTGAGGAACACACATTCATAAAACAGGCAGATGGAAAAAAAAATTAAAAATTAAATTAAGGTATTAAAACACATAACAGGAGATGGAAGCCTATACTTTAGTTTTGCAAAATCCCCTTTGGCCCATAATAAAATCCAAAGACACAAACAGTGCATTTATCCGCATGTCCCTTTGTGGACAAGTCCTTGTAAAAGAATTTAAATCAATAGCAGCAAAGCACAATGATTTGATAAAGGAGAACTCAGTTGGACGCTGCCTGTCAGTTTCATGTTTTAAAATAGAATAAATACTTTTAAAATGTAGTAACAGCCATTGTTGAACACTGCAGTCCTCTGCGCTCTAAACAGTGTCATTATCATTAAATGTAGGATTCATTGCTAAAACCTTTTATTTAAAATCAGATTTTCCATAACTGAACTTTCTCTGCCACCACACACCAGTTGGCATGGTCAAAGTAGGTGTGGGTCACGTGAAGCTCTTCAACATGATTTGCTATCAGCTCTGCCAACTCTCCCTCCCTGAAGACGTGATAGTACCTCAGACAGGAACCTTTCGCCTGCCCTTCACTCCCCTGAGGACTCCCCTGTGTGCTTTCCTGGTGCTCTTCTCCCTGCTGCCCTCCGTCGCTTTCATCTCCAGACTGCTTCGGATGCTCTCTCTGCAAAGAAATCAGATCTGGCAGAGCAAAAGAGCCACACTCCTGGGCTAAAGATACTGAGACACCCTGGCTTTCTGTGTCGTTGTTGTGAGTGTTGCTGTTGCCTCCAGAATCATTCTGTACCTTGTGCAGCTCTGTGACCGAGTCAAAGACGTCCTCCTCTGATCCGATCACAGATCGGGAAGAGAAGAAGCTTGAGACCTGCTTGATGAGGCCTCGCCCTCTCCCACACTGGTTGGCCTTGTTTACCTCACTTTCACCTGTGGGTGAAGATAAAGTGTGCAGGTCTCTGGAAGACGGCCAGGAGATGGCTAAGCTTCCAAAGTCAAACACAGAATCCAGAGACCTGGAGAAGAACCACAGTCTTTGTGTCTTTTGCTGCGGCATGGCACGGGTCAGATCTTCTTCATCGGCCACAGAGGATGTGCTTCTAACCTTCCTGTGCTTTTCAGTGTTTTCTATGGCTTCACTCACACTCTGTGCTGTGGCTCTCCTTCTGGGTTTGGCATTCTCCCTGTTGAAGCCAGAGGGCAGATGAGGATTGGGGTTCCAGGGAACGAAGATGTCCTGTTTCTCAAATTTGCGGCGTTTCTGCTCCATGGCCCACACGTAGATCATGATGCGTCCGCCCACTCGCAGGGTGCGAGCCATCTCCTTTATTGCTCGAATGCGACGCTCTTTGGTGGACAAATGATGAATGACTGTGAGAGGAAAACAAATCTTTTACAAAATCAAGTAGAATGAAGCGTGGGCATTTATTTAATCACAATGTTGTGTCACATACAGTAGTCAACAAAACGCGTCGTGCACACAGTCAACTGTTTGGCACATTATAAATCTAGGTGTGGGTGACTTCCTCCCTTTGAGCTTAATTACACTCGTGTTGGAGGACACATGAATTATTCTACAGTGTTGGCTAGGCAACACAATATCTGGTGTTGTAAACTGATGTTTATCATTAACTCAAAGGACATGGCAGCTGCAGCTGTTCAGCTCGTTTATGAAGGGATAGATTTATTACTGAGAGGAAGCAATCAACAGCATCCGACTCCATCTCTAACTCAATACGTGTTCCTGTGAGTCCATTACCTGCGATAGAGAGCACAGCATCAAAGCAGCTGTCTCTGTAAGGCAAATGCAGCCCATCACACATTTGGACCTCGTGTCCTTGGCTCCAAGCATAGTCCACCAGGGGGCGACAAACGTCACAGCCCAGCTTGAACACGTCCTTATTGATGTGGAGATACTTGCCATTACCACAGCCTGTCAAGGACAAGACAGGCAGTTAAAGAAAAATAGACTGCCAATGAAAGATATAGATAAACGTATTGTCATATGAAAAAGCACGCTGTGTTAATAATCATGTGTCACCAGATGTTTAGGATAACGTTAATGCTGAGGGTGGCACCCACCAATGTCCGCGACAATGCTCCCAGGCGGAAGGTCCAGCAGGAATTGTTGTACTTTTGGCCAGGCTTTATAACGGCTGTCGTTGAAATATGGAGCAATCTTTTCATAGACACTGTGCACATGGTCCCTCTCAAGCTGACTGGCAGCCTCCTCCATCATGTTCGTCAACGCTGCCTCATGCAAAGAATCATGGCTGCAGGGACGAAATAACCTTTATTAAGCCATCAAATAGTAAGATCATTTTTTTGGAAAGAAAACCACACACACACACACACACACACACACACACACACACACACACACACACACATAAGAACCCCTGAAAGGAAATGGTGGTGTTCCTCTTCACATGCTTTTAAAGGTCCAACAAGAGCAGCTGGCAACCTTAATGAGAGGACACACTCAAACATGTGTCAGGCAGCAGTGGTAATTTAAAGCTAAATCCTTGGCTGTGTGCCTCGAGTAGCAGCAGCATCACACAGCCCTCTCACATCTATACTGCAGTCCTCCAGCAGGACACAATCAGTTTAAACATTGCAAAAGACAAGGTTTCAATTTCCGTCTGTCTCCTGCAACTAAAATTCATGGTTGAGGACCATACGATTTCTACTCAAATAACAGGCAGCTGTCATCTCACAAAGAACTGAGCAGGTCCATATATATATACGTTTAAACATATAAATCATCTCCGTCAGCAACAATCATACTTTTGCATTTGATTTTCACTGGGTATTTTACACTCTTTAAGTAAGTACGTGCCTGCTGCTGGGGTTTATTTGTTGTGATATTACTTTTGGCATCACATGCAATGGGAGACCAACAGCTCATGTTCTGAGACTTAGCCTAGTTTGATTTCAGATGACTCTCATTGGTTCCAAGGAGGACTTTCAATTTCCCTGCCAATCCAGGACTGATACCCTGATGGACTATCAGTCTGTTTCATGATCACTGGACGATCTCACTTTCACAGCTTTGGTTGAGGTTGTTAATGTATCATCACTGGGTCCTTTCATAGGTCATACATACCCTCCACACTCCTGCACTGAAATTTTCAGGGACAGTGTAGTTGTGATCTTTGTGTTTCCCACAGCTCCCACCGCAGTCAAGAGTTTATTAGAATGCAGCCCTATATATATATATACATAAAGAGTGTAGTTATTCCACAAAGGATTGCATTGTTGTCAGAGCAAAAGAAATGTCTCAAAATGCAGATCTCTCATTGGACTTCATGGTTTCAAACATGTGATGAAATTATAGTTACAGTTGCCATCAAATGTTGATTTAGAAGATCTTTCAAAAGCAGCTCTTGTGAGCAAAGATAAGGAAATGCATCTAGCAATACTCAGATTTTCAAAAAGCTTTTGCTGAATAATATCATCCCATGACTTCATGCAGCTTATTGTCATATTGGCTAAAATACGTCACAGTAGGTGTGAAGCAAAAATACAATAAAGAGCAAATATCCAACCTAAGGGAGGAAGTCTAGTAAATCTACAGTCAACGATGATGAGACTGCATTCAATTTGATTACAGGAACATGCATGTCAATTCACACAGGGCTTCCTGCCTTTGATTTATAATTTGGTTATTTTTGTTTTTTGAGGGATAAAATCATTCACATTAGTACTATTAGAGAATTATTTGACTATTTTATTATCATCATTTTAGCCTGAAAGGTCTCCCCCTACAGGTAGTTTTATTTCATATAATTTGTTTTATTTTCATAGAACACCCCGAACTGTTATGTGAGACCAACAATCAATTGGTTGCAGTCTGAATTATATGATTATATTATCACTGCTATCAATAGGTTTATCCCAGATTATATTTTCAATTTTCAAAACATTTGAAATGCTGGTCTTGAAGCCAGTTTCTGCCTAATTTGACCACCTGTGTGTAACAAAAACCTGGATAGAACAGACAGTGAATGTTGTTTGTTTGCTGAAAACACACACAAAAAAACAAGCTTACGTAAAACAACCAGGGAGCTTTTATGCGACATTAAACCTTATGAGTTGACCAAGAAGACCAGGTATGTAACTGTTCCTTTTAGCACAATCATAACGTTATAACAATTCTAAGTGGCCTTTTAAAACCCATAAACCTATTCAATAATTTCAGCAAAATCTGTAAATCTGACCATCATCCTCTGGAAAAGTTACTGCTGGTTTGATAAACAATATCCATCATTTAGATTCACCTTACACTACAAAAACAATTAGCAATTTTACATTTTTTTTAGATGGGGCAGCAGCCATCTTAATCTTTATTCTTGACCCTGTTTGTCTTTTTTTTTTTTTTTTTAAAACATACATTCATCATTAAAATCACAGTATTGTCAGAGCACTACTGGAATCTGACATTGATATAACCAGCACTGCAAACACTCCCCAAACATTGTCCCTGAGCAATATGACAAAGATTTTCTGCTCTGTATACAGTATGGAGATGAGTGACAGACGAGTTATTTTAGTGAATCATATGTGACGGATGACAGCCATCAGTGCCAACACAGCAGACATCATATGTCACTGCCGACATACAGCTGCTGCTAATTCAATCAATATTGTACAATATTCAAGTTAAAACAACTTAAATATACCAACAGCAACATGAGAAAAGCTTCACAGCAAAAAAAAATTAAAATCATATCAGTTCATTCAAAACACATCGTTGCAATCCAATGACCTTTGTCCTGAAACTCAATAAATAAACTCATTTTCAATAAAATCGTTTTCAGAGCCTTTCCCTTCATTATATGCATTAACATGCTTACCAATGCACAACTCTGTCTATAAATGTAGGTTACGCAGCATCCCTCTCTCAGACCTATTTATGGACCACCATCATCTGCATCGTTCCAGCTAAGAGGAAGAAAATCTCCCTTACGTAAGGCTGTAATCTGGCTTCGTTCACAGCATTGTCTGTGTTCAATTAAAGTCCCCCCCCCCCCTCCTCTGCTCACTAGACTGTGGTATTCCTCAGCTGACATTATGTAACCAGCAGCTTGGGAGCCTAGAGCACTGCCTCTGACTGACAACTGGAACTAAAATCAAATTAGAAGAGAACGGAGGCAATGCCTGCTGGCACACAGATTTGTCTGAGGAATGGGCCAGTCAGTGCATCAGCTTTATGTCAGTCATTGCTTTGCTCTTCAGTGGATTCATAAAATTGACATTTAGGAGAGGGCTGACATTTCTTGGTCCCAACTATAACTATTTCCATTTGCTTTTTAACCCACAGCCCGTTTGTTCCAGATCCAGGCTGATGTGTTGAATAGTATTAGCAGACAGCAACACCTAAATACACGGAATCCCAGAGAACTGGTTTACCCATTGAGTCTGCTGGCAGGCAGTGTCTTAATCGACATGTGGAGGTAGATTTACAGGTTTAGTCGCAGAGCACAAGCACTGGAAGAAAAGCTATTACTCAGCTAAATAGTCACAGATAAAATCAGTTAAAATCAATTCCACACCCGGTTTCATCTGGATATAAAAATGGCAAGGTTGGATACCAGCCTTTCCCTCTGTGCTGGCTACCACTTCACGTCCCATCAAAGTTTCTATAATATTTTTTTTTTTCCCAAACAGCCTAGATACAAAAGAAAACGTCGAAGCCTATTTATGAAGACATCTAAGGTAAACTGAAAATGTAATATACGCTGCAACAACAGCTTCGATTGAGTCGCTATTAACTCATCCTATCCCGAAAATGTCTCCCACAATGTCAATGTGCTTACTGTTAACGTCCAAGCCGCCGTGTGTTTATCCTCCCGTCTCCTCAGGTCGCTGGAGTTAAACTTCCCTCTCTGCGGATGCGATGGATCTGCAGGACCCGTCATGGGGACCGGAGGCAGGCGGCCGACATGGAGGGACCGGGAGCGCCACTCTTAGCGGCATGCTGAGGACGAATGAAGGGAAGCTGAAGGCAGACCTGCTCTGTGAGTGTGGCCGCCTGAAGCGTTCGAGCCGCAGCGAGGCATCACATCCATAGTGTGTCGGCTCCTCATCTGTCAAATCAGTAAGAGTGCAATACTACACTTCCGGTTGTATGCCTGAAAATAAAGGCTTGCTAACGGCATGCATGCAAAACACACTTCGAGTGTCCTTACTAAAAGATTAGACGATTAAATGTTGAAATACGTTAAATGTCCATCAGATAAAGGTGATTACATTTCTCTTTCAGAAGAAAACTACAGGAAGGGGAAGGCTGAGTAGTCCGGGGTGTTAATGCAAGGACAGATCATTCATATGCAGAAGTTTTTTACTTTTTCTATTAGAAATGAGTATTTCAAAATATCTCAGAGGAAAATATTGTACCTTCTACTTCATTTGTTCTATTTGAAAGCTTTGTTTGATACTGGGAAACCCAGCACTTTTAATATTAAACCTTATTTTGCAATCACTTTGCCCCCTGGTTTATTTTTGGTGCATTTGATGCATAGTCAAGATTACATTTAAGATTTTTAAGGCATTTACAGCTCCTCCAAATAGTGACTTTCCCCCCTCTCACTAAATGTTTTCATCTTAATGTTTGGTTACGATCAAATGCGTCACAACAAAACAAAAACACGAAAACAGATTTGCCATTTATTTTGTTTTCATTCCTTCGTCTTCTATTATTCATTTTTAAACCTCTGAGATTTGTTTGGTGTCAAACCAGCATTTAAGTGACACTGATGCAACATCAATCATCTAAATGTTATAGCTTACAATATATGAGCCATGAGAGGTAAAGGAGTAGGCTACTAATAATCAAACTAAATTTAGCTACTTTTACCCAAGAGTGATTTTTCAGGCAGGACTTTTTGGTTTTATAGGATTACTGCTATATATTGATTTTGAATTTGAAATCTTCTTCCACCACGGAGTTAAGTGGTGTTATCTGTTATCTGAAGTCTGTAAGCTCTGCAGCCCCCAAAAGATTGATGTTGCCTTCTAATACTCAGATAACGGCCTATCCCATCGGATCCCAGACTGTAGGTATAGTGTTTTATATTTAGATTTTATTTATTCAAACTACTTATTTGTAATTGTCTCAGTCAGTTTGCGCCTTTCTTTTGGAGAGGGAATGAGATGGTTTCCGGTCTTATTGTGGCTCCCTTCACTCCGCTGATCGCTCGTTAGTGTGTACATAGATGACACGCTGTGCGGTCGTAGCACGCGGTTGTTATTGGCTGCCAGCCTCACGTGACAACCACAACAAACAACTTGAACTGTGGCTGGCAGATTACGAAAGCTTTCATTTCATGCTTCAACCCCTTACTCACCAGCCTAACTGGATTTTGCAAAAAGGACCTTAACGTGATGAATCTGCTGACTCTAAAATATCGAATTAATTCAAACGAGAGGCTGCAGACTGATGTGTTACTTTGGGAATCATAGTAGTTGTATTTTTTTCTCCCTAATTATCTGATTGCAGGCAGCAGTTCCTCTCTGTAACACCAAGTATAAAGGATAATATCCTGTTCATCCTGCTCTTCCACTTGCAAATTCATAAAAAAAATTGAGGTTATGCAAGAACTGTTTGGATGAAATCAAATAAGACCAGAGCTTTACACTATGAAGCATAGCTTTTTCATACTTTTTAATGTGGTAATTACAGCACATTACCCTGCCACATCCATTTTTTGTCCTCAGCTTCCAGCCTAAGTGCCAGCTTTGATTATTTTCCTTGCTCTTTTTGTCTTTATGATGTTTAACAGCAGCGAGTGGTTCATCACTGCCATTCAGGGAGCACAAATCACTACTCACAGCTGTCTTACATAATCATCATTCAAAGCACGCTTGCTCTTTGCTGCTGCAGGCTTCTTCACATTAAAAATGATGCTGTACCTGGCAACAACACATGCACAAACAAGTTTGCTGTTGGCCAACGTGCAAAGTGAGATACTGAAAGCACAGGTTTATCCATTTCTGTTACATTGTGAAATCTATGTTATCGTGGATTCAGTTACTGGCTGCCATCCTTTAGTCTGTTTATATTTCAAGGACTCCTAGTAGCCTTCAGCCTAAGAGTCTAGATTTCCAAATGTTCCTTAGAGGCTAAATTAATCTCACAGGTTGAATAAGATCTGAAAACTAAATGACGTTCTCTGAGAAAAAAGGAAACGCAGTAAGGGAGGTAAATGAAAGCAAAGGGAAAAAGCCATATTGTTTTGTCATTTATTTCAGCAAAAGCTATTTACAGTATGTAGTCATAGTTTGTTCTCACATTTATGTTTGTGGCACCACAACTTGAACCAAAGCAAAATCTTAAAAGATGTTACTGTGCGTTTCTCATCCAATATTGTACAAACTAACCAAAACTACAAAAGAACTGATTGCAAATGAACACAAAGTGCTGAGTGCACCGTTAGCTTTCAAATGTAAAAGTTTGAGTGCAGATTGTGTTCATGTTCTTTGTGCCAGTAGGAAGTATAAGCTTATTAGCCCTTCCACAGATTATGACTTTTCCTGTCTCAGACATCCTGTTGTTGAGCTGTATAATGTGTCAACACTGTCCAAATGGTTGCAGTCCTGCTGGTTGATTTCTGCAGTACTGATAGATCAGAGCTGATATGAGATAAAGTCGAGTTAAAACACGCGCCCACACACACGTTATTTGTAAAAGTTTAACCCTCGGAGTCAATGTTTAAATCTTTTGATTGTTGGAGGTGTATGAGTTACAATTGTGTGTACAGTAAACCAGTGATTTAAAAAAAATAATAATAATAATTTCTATTAATAGGAAGATAATTCCCACACATGCTCGCTGAAGATCACCGACATGCCTCATGATTACTCACTGTAGTAAGCAGATACTTTTCTTTTCATTAAAGTTAAAAGATAAATCGAAAACATACGTGAAGACCTGTGGTTAAAAAGCCACATCTCTGGTGATATGTGTGTGAAGAGGGTCCACTTCAGAATGCTCTCTCCAGTAGAAATGAGCTATTTCCTGGAGCAGTTTTCAAAGATCAATAAATTGACATTAAAGATTTGGAAGGCAAATGTTCTCTGCTGAGAATGTGATCATGTTGTTAGTTGAAGAAATTATTTTACCCAACAGTAAATACATTAAAATGAGACGGGGGACATCAAATATTCTTATTTTCCAGTAAACTACACAGGTTTCTACTCATGCAAAGCATAAACCACATCTTCAACTACTTTAGTTGCTGCAGAAAAGATTGTTTTTTCAGACACATACATCGTAAGTCTTCTCTACTTTATTCTGTTATTATTCAACCTCATGGCCGTTTCCCTGCCTGTACACTAGTGCTTCCAATTTTCAGAAAATGTCACAGGCAACAATTCAGTAAACTGCTGGCACTTGAGTGTGCAGTGCTGCTCTGAGCGTGCACACTTTAACTGCCACAATGAGATGGTAATTTAATACATGTCTCTGTAGGTATTTTTCATTGAGTGTGGACTATTTGCCCAGCACTTGTGATTTATCATGCAAATGTGTCTTTTCTATACTTTCAAACACTGCTTGCCATCCACATGATGGAAAGCAAACCTAGTTAAAATTCTCTTTAAAGCTGCCTACACAACAAATCTTTTCAATCGTCATCTTACTCGACAGCTTTGAAACACCTCTACATGTTATGTAAAAATATCACTTTTTCTTAATCAGATTAGAAATCAGTACCGAAATATCCAACTAGCAGGCCTCACCTTATTCCAGACTGTTTTACTTTGTGCATCTCCCTCTTCATTGACAATCTGTTGCAGTCGAGTCTATTCAGACATTTGGCGATTCACATATTTTCACGACTCTCTCTCCAGAATTACACTCAGCCATGGAAAAGCCCTTAAAGTCAAAGTCAAATTTAGTTGTATAGCACATTTCATGCACAAAACAATTCAAAGTGATTCACATAAAATACAAGCATGGCAGCAGGGAGTGGAAGAAGCATTACAAATACATAAAAGAATATAAAGAGAAACAAATAAAATAATTAAAATGAATTAAAAACAAGCAACAGTCCAGATTAGTTCAAAGATATCGTGCAGATTTCATGCATAGACACATGAGAAAATAAATGTTTTTAACCTGGATTTAAAAATGTCTACATTTGGTGAAAGTTTAACCTCCACTGGCAGTTTGTTCCACTTGTTGGCAGCATAACAGCTAAATGCTGCTTCTCCATGTTTAGTCTGGACTCTGGACTGGACCAGCTGACCTGAGTCCTTGGATCTAAGATCTAAAACAGACAGTGCTTGACTAGCATGTTATCAAATATTAAGAATCTAAATTATAAGTATCAGTCATCGCAGCTCAAGAAATGTTTGTAAAGTTAATTAAAAAAATTAAAGGATTATTGGGGATGGGTACTGCATTTAAAATCTAATATTTTACCATCTCCCAACATTTAACATGTGGAAAATGTAAATACATTGTTTATTCTTTTGTTGAAAGGTTTTGGATTTCCTCGAGCTGCTGCAGATTGTTACTTTAGTTCCTGAACTACACAGGAGGGCTGAATTCTAAGGATCAAGGTCAGCGCTGTGTTAATAAACCTCAAGAGAAAAGACAGGAAATGACAAACAAAAGCAAAATGTATACTGCCGTCTGACCTTTGCATCTGTAAACAATGATACACTGAGAAGCAGAAATTCATTTATCAGTTTAATTCATCTCAAATGTTACTTTCACTGTCAATGTGAAACAAACAACGAAAAAAACAACACTTTGCTGGGAGATGGATCACATGCACCGCGGTGCTTCACTCCTTCTGGTCTTATGAAACACTTTTAAACAAATTGGACAAAAAGTCTGACAAAATAATGTGTGGTGGTAAAGATGCGATCGGTCCAATACAAATCACATTAAAAGTGTGAATGCCAAATCCAGATTTTTAAAAAGGGATATGAAGATATATTATGCACGAGGGAGAGCTAAAGAAATCCTGTAGATATAACCAACCGGAAGGAATAAGAGGCACAATAACGACTGATATGTTGGCCTTCACAGTCATGGACTGAAAGACATAACACAAGTATTTGCCAGACTAAAACCTTAGAGATAACACATTTTTTCCTTGGAACACTTTGCTCATTTGTCCTAAGATGATCCCTTTGTTGTTACTTTAATTATTAAGTGATGGTGTTATTTTAAGCATAACCCAGCAGATACCTCAGTGTAAAAGAATATTTATTTTATGTGCATTCAGTGTTCACTCTGCTATTTTCAACATGCAACACAGGAGTCTGCATATTGTGAAACAGAGGGAAAAGAACATTAAATAAGATCTTTCACATGAAGTTAAATGCCTTAAAATTAAATCAAACTCCTGAATCCACAAAAACAATAAAAAAAAAAAAAACCTTAACATTGTTGAATTGACTTATAAACAACAAAACAACACAGAAACATAAATCCAGCAAATAAATCTAACATGTCGTCTTACAGATTTAAGACGTGTTGCATTTAAGTAAAACATTCTGAGGTTTTCAGAAAAGTCATTCTTTACTCTCCACACAGCCAGACAAACAGCACCTGTGTCCTGCTTTAATGAACACCAGAGGGAACAGAGACGCAATGAGTAATTTCCTGTGAGACACGATAACACGAGTCATCAGACTAAAAGCTCTCATGCAAAACAGTCTCTACGTGGCGTCTTAATGCTGTAATTTGCTGATTTGGCCAACTGGTCTGATAAGAAATGCCATTTACCATGACAAAGAAGGTGATGGTAGTGAGAAGCTGGGGTATTTATTATTCCTTCATGTTCATAGAAAAGGTTTTCTACAGAGACAATGGTCGGTACCAATTCAACACCCTACCAGGTTTTGCTTATGAGCGTCGAAGGATAAAATCCAGTTGTTTGTTTAAAAGGTTTATCGACAGCTAACGAGGTCTCAGTAGTCCGAGGTCGTCCTCAAATCACCACCATTCATTTTTACCAAAAAATTCTTTCACGTTTATGTACACTTTCTGCAGCTCAACTGTGTCTGGGATGACTTCAACTTAAAAGAGTACTTAGTTGATTTGTCAGATTTGGTCAGGCCACACGTACACTTACAAAACTGGAGATTTACTCACTTAAAACTGATAAGGGACCTCTTATTCACAAGTATTAACAGAATTATACTGAGCAAAACCCTCTAAGTGTTTCTACGGACATCCAACCATCATTGTTAAAATTTGTGAACCCGCCCTTAAAGTCTTCAGAGTGTCTTGAGTTTTTCTGCAACCGACATGTGAAAATAGTAAGTTCTGTTGGAAAATATTTCCCAGAAAAACTATGTCGTAAAAAACCATTACACAGCTCATTAACTGTACAGAAGTCATACAGGAGGTCATGAGATGAAACAGTTTTTCTCCCTTTATAGATGTATGAAAACCATTGTTATCCAAAAGACTCCTTAGGTTGTGAATTAGATAAGGAGAATCATTTAAATGTTCAACAAAGATGATATTTGCCATTTTCTGGGAAAGGAGAGGAAAACTATCTTTTGATCTGCCTCACAGGCATCAACAGTCAACAACTCTTTTCCTTAAAAAAAAAAAAAAAAAAAAAAAGCCATGTGTTGGCGTAGTCAAACAGATAAATGACTTCTGAAGCAGAACTGGGTTTCTCTAGGGAAATCAGAAGATGCCAAATACAATTTAGCCTATGAGCTGGTAATCGTATAAACCATGAGAGCAATCTTTAGATTTTCCATCTTTTTGCATATTATACAGACCACACAAAATACAAAAGAAAAAGTCTTCAATTTTATCCATTAAATACAAAATGATTAAAATTTTCTTTCCTAACAAAAGGCATACAAATCTAATTTGATGACATCTTCTGGAAATGGTATAAAGGTATAAATCTATAATAAACAAAGTCATAAATTAAAAATCATGTATAAACAGCAGCTGACAATATTTACATTCATAAAAAAAAGTTTTGGTCTTCAAGTAAAAGTCTTCAGCTGGTAAATACCTGTGGAAACTAACCAAAGTCTCGTTACCCTGAAATCATCTGTGGGTTCTCTGGTCGTCGTCTCTGGTTGACATGACACGGTTCCTGTGAACTCATGACAATGTCTATGGATATGGGAAATGAAAAGCGATCCATCATCTGCGTAATCTTCTCCTGAGGAACACCGTGCTTGTTCCGCCTAGAGCAAAAATAGTGCAATATGGCTGTGAGACGATGTGAATTTTTTCTTTTAATAGTGTGAATTCTTGCATGTACTGTAATACGATAATGAACCAAAACATACTTCTCCAGCTCAAGAGGATCAAATTTCCAGCCAGTGTCAGGTTCACGAAAGTCCACTTTGTATCCCATCTCTAAGGCCTGTTAAACAAGTATGATTTAATGTTTTAAGGATACTAAAAGAGCTGTGAAACATTATATTGAGAAAAACAAGAAAATACAATTAATATATAAGATCACCACCTACCATTGTGACATATGGCTTCATTTCCCAGGCTTGGAGGTTTGTGTTATCGATAATAACGGGAGACCGGCCATCATGCAAAGCATCTTTAGCTAAGACACAATTGAACACAATAACTACAAAAGTACTCTTTCAACATTAAAAAAGGAAAAAAAAAAAATCTTGAAACAACCATATGACACAGTAATATGTGAAGATGACACAGCAGAAAGTCTCACTTTAAAATAATAAGTAAAAAAAATTAAGAATCCCACATAATACTGAACCTGTATGATCATTTAAAGAGACAATACCTCGGCTCTGGTTCCATTCATGTGCGGCTCCAAGAAGGCATGGGTCATAGCGGTAGCCACCTTTGTGGGCAAAGTAGTCATCAGTGCTCAGAATTAGCCCACTCGGACCAGTGGAGAGCAGTTCCCTGTGAATGTTGTTTATACAGTCAACAATTTGGATAAGAATAGGGTCAAAATTGACAAAAGGGTTATTTATGTTTGATATTAACCCCAGCTGTACCTGGCCAGCGTTGTTTTCCCAGATCCTGGTAATCCCCTCAACAAGATTAGCACCATGGTTGAATTATATGTGTGGCTATCATCACATGGTTGGAAGTGATGCTGCTGCTCCCAGGGTTCATTTCTTGAATCAAATCTCTGACGCCGGTCATAATCTTCATCACACCAAGACCTTTCTTCTTTTCTATCTTTAGACCACTCAACAGTTGGATGATCCGACTGCGTGTCAAAGTAACAACCCTGATGATCCCGATCAAAATGTTGTGGAGAATTTCCATAAAAACCCCGAGGGGGGTGACTCATATTTGGTGGCGGAAAATTAGAAAATGATGGAAAATTATAGTCATCTTGATAGTGGTTTGTGATTCCTGAACAGTTCAAGGAAGGACGAACATGTGGTGGCAGGTTTGGTGGCTTTTGGAATGCAGGCTGCTGGTGTTGGTGAGGGAATGGTGGTCTGTGAAATCTCGGGTGTGGCGGCATTTTCGGTGGTGGAGGATAATTCCACTGGTTTTCGTTCGAAACAGATTCACCATGGCTCACCTCTGGCCTTTGTCTTTTGAGGTGATATGGTTCATTTTGATACCAGTGGGGCCAGGATTTATGTGTCTGTGTACTGTATTTCTGGTAGCCGTCTGTTTCTACAGAATTTCTTGTCATAGTTTTTTCCATGGGTCTATCCTGAGTCTTCTTGCTGGTAGGTGTTTGAGGAGGTATGAATGGCTGAACATATTGTTTCCCCGGGTTATAATTAGCCCCAACGGGTGCATCAATCTTTTCAAGCTCTTTATAAAACTCACTCAGTGAGTCTTCGAAATTGGTCTTGGTTTTGGTCTTGGCCTTGGGCGTTTCTGGAGGAAATGCTGGGCCAATGAAAGCTGTGCTGGTGAGTCCTACCTCCTTTAAAACTCGGTCTCTCACACACATGTAAGGACTGCTGCGGCCAGTACTCACACAGTTGGGACTTTTATCAGCACAGTCATCTCCACACTCTTCTTTATTTTCACTCTCCCGTGGCTTTTTGGTGGAATTAGAGTTCATAGAGGACAATTCAGGATGAGACATCTGCAAGACAACAAATGATCACACTCACTTCCACCACACCCACAAAAATACTGCCGTTAATATTAGTCTTATACCCATCTGTTACTACTAGCTACAACATCAACATCTAATCAAATGATAGACAAATGTGTGTATCCATACTTAAAAATCTGCTTCACAGTTATTGTGTTGATGAAGCTATTGAGGTTATTACACGAGAAGAAATAAACTAATATCGAAACCGTGGACTAAGACAACAGTTATACATTAGCTAAGCTGTCGAAACGCGCATGACACAGAACATGAACAAACTTAAAACTAATAAACTACTTTAACGTAACAAGAAAGCGTCAATGTCGGTACTGCTTACCGTCTGTACACATCCGGGAAGTGTAAATGGAGGGAAATAATGGTGTTAACAAAACAACCGGCAAACAATTTCAACATTTCAGTTGCCTTGTTTACGGAAGTGACGACATTCTTCTTCTTCTTAGTGCTCTGCGAACAGGCGAACAGGCGAACGTTAGCATCAGCGCCACCATCAGGTCTAAAGTGTGATACACCACAGTCTGGAGACTTAAAATGGTCATAATTTAAGTAAAATATACATATATAAATATATATACACTACAGTCACCAACCAAGGTAGTAAAAATATACTCTGTGGTCACTTTACTGTACAATTCTACTGTTCAAAATAAAGTCTTCTCATGCTGCTTTTAATTTATTGTGTTTCTTTTCACAAGACTGGATTAAGGTGTTTTTAATATCCTGACACCTTCAATTATATAAATAGGAGGGATAAGACTTAAAAACATCTTTTAGAATAATATAGTCCGATACAATATCATCTTTAATTATGTCATTGAACTTAAGCAGTTTTAACTATTTCTCCAAAAAAAATCAACTTTATACACAATCATGCAATTGTCTTTACAAAGCTGCCGATACAGTAAACAGCAAGGTTGATGTACTGCATCACATCTTTAGAAAGATGTACCTCTAATGTTGGATCAAAATCTGACTGGAAGAGGTCTTGATCATTGAACACTGATCAGTATATTTTAATGTAAATGTAGGTAGATTAATATACACGGTTGGTGCCATCTACACTAGCTAAAAGAGAGTCTTCCCACAATGCATTAAGCTTTTCTTTTGAAAAATATATTTACAGTCGTCAATGTTTATGTCCTTGCCAAAAGAACACATTTCTAACATTAACATTACAGACACAAACTAAAGAAAATCAAAACATTTTGTTTTTAAAAATCACATGAATCAAACTAGCTAACAGGGCCAGTGGTAACTTCTCACTGCCTGGACCAAAAATAAAGCCAAAAGGTTCCCTCAAAAATCTTAAAAACATTTAATGCGAAAGTACAAACCAAAAAAACAAAATCACAGAACTACATTGCAGGTCTACAATTCTGAATTTGTGAAAGATTTAACGAACTTAACAAACAAGTGAACCGAAGAGACAACTGCAGAAGTGATGACATGATTTTACTGTGCAAATTTAACCACTTTAATAAGTTTAGTGAAACGAAAAAAAAATAACCATAGGATATATATATATATATATATATATATATATATGTTATAAACAGTCTTCATCTTCACATTCACTCGTCTGTACAATTTTTTATTTTTTTTGTTTAAATATGTGTTTTGTTGTCAAAATAAAGCCATATGCACCTATAATGAATCTCCAACATGCAGCGCCTGTGTGTCAATCATAGCCAGTTCCTCATCGTTCACCCACTCATCCTCCACCACAGAGTCAGCAGGTTTTTTAATTGGAGTCTGTACAGCTTTTAAAGTGCTAGGTGTCCCAGACCGTCGAGGGGGGTTGAATGTCTTCTTTACACACGGAGAAGCCAATGAGCCCAGAAAGGAGAGAGGTGGTGGAGACGGGACACGAGACAGATAATCCAGAGCTCTCCTCCTTTTCAGGCTTTTGGGGTCTTTTTCTGTTGAAGTTGATGCTGCAGGAGGGTTATTGCTGACAGGCGTGAAGGATCCGAGGCTTCTGGTCCCTTTCTGAAACGTTACCTGCATAAAAAGTTTCAGTTCTAAATCAGAATGAAGTGGTTCTAACAAATGTTCTAAATAGGCAAAGTTAACATGAACTCACAGTTGTCTTTGGGTCTTGTTTTCTTTCTGTTGTAGAGGCTGGGGTTCGTGGTTGCAGAGCTAGAGAGGAGATGGAGCCCGGGCCTTCAGAATTGACTAACTGTGAAAGCTTCTCTTCTGCATTGAGAAAGAAGTTCTCTTGACGCTGAAAAAACACAAAAAATTATAGTGGTGCTATTCTAACATTTAAAACCATCCTATTGCATCTCAACTAAGATGATGAAATTAAAAAAAATAATAAAAAAAATAAAATCAGACATCTCAACAAGTTTGAGGTCAGTAAACACAAGGATTAACAAGGATTCCAGGATCCGATTGTATGAAATATTATACATGTCAGCACTAACGCTTAACAATTTCAGCATCTCTGTCTTTATGAACAATTTTACATTCATGTCCATATTAAGAAATTAAGACAAAAACAAATGTTGACATAAAGCCCCTTTCACACATACACTTCTCTCCCATTAATCTGATGGAGACTGAATGTGTCAGCATCGTGTCTGAATAAGCACCCTTGTGCTTTTCCATAAACTGTTACTCCAGCTATCTTAAAAGAGCCGATCTGGTAACCGTAACACATCACTGCCAACACGGCACAAGTCCAAACCACAAGCTCTCTTATTGAAAGACAGGCTTGTAAAGTGCAATAATGCCCTTGCAGGTAAGGAGCCAAAAATAAACCTTTTATTACAAGCTTCAACACTTCAACTTATCCCACCTGTAGCTGGTATGCCGAGCACAAATTCAGGGTGCTTGTTTAGCTACTATGTATTGTTCAGTGAAACAGCAGACTGATTCCATGAGGAATTTGGCCTCATACCTTAGTGAGGAACGTGAATGAATGCCTGTGCTTCAAAAGTCCACACTGTCAAAATTCATACAGGCTACAACTTTGTAATTTCATATCTTTCATAACAGCAGTTAACGCAACTTTAAAAGTGAATCATAAGCTGTAAAACATGGCTGTAAAAACATCCACGAAAGTTGAAAAAAAAAAAAACTGGTTTTAAACCTTGTCAGCAGTTTTGGAAGCATTTTAGCACTGTACCTGGAGCAAGCTTTTCAGATGGATGAGGGATTCCTGTAGATGAACTTCTTTGGGGTTTGTGGAGAAGACGGTCAGATCTCCAGCATACACAACAGGAGTGGGAAAGATGGACTGACCTCTCAGCTGCAGGTTAGTCAGAGCCAACAGGGCATGAGGTTTGATCACATCTTCCAGGCCAGCCTGAGACAAGCTGCTGAAAAAGCGTACCTTCACAAAGTTCAGCTTCCCATCAGCCAAATAAAATGCAGGAGAGCAACCTGTTACCAAAAGCACGAATTATCATTCAGTATACAATTTAAACAACACAATAAAAAAATAAAATACAAGTCACCAACCCTGTCCATCTATGACACTGATCACATATCCTGTGAGATCAACCTCTCCACACAGGGGCTGGAATTCTGCATTTAGAAGATTCACAAAATCCGTGGAGACTCTTGGCTGAAAACGTGCAGCCAACCATTCCTGGGAACTCTACGTGATGAATTAAGTTGCATGTTTGAAATATTTCAATCATCTAATCTGTATAATGTGCACATCATTCAACATGCATACCGCGTGTGCAAAACACAGTTTGTTTTCTGCAGTACCTTTAGCTCCTGAAACTGTGTTTTCTTTGTCCCTGTGAGCTGAACCGTTTCAATGCTGCTGCGTCTCTTTCCATCTGAAGTGACGAGGTTATAGACTTTGTATCGACAGCCTTCTTTCAATAAAGACTGAAGATCTGAGGAAGGTCGCCAAAGATTCAACTGGTAACCTGTATTTAAAAAAAATTAATTTACAAAAGTGCATACTTACAAAAGTAATTAAGATAAAGTAAGATACAGTACAAAAACAAACCAAAAAAAAAAAGACTCACTACAGCCAGGTTGGGCCGTCGAGTCAGTAATGCAAAGTCTCCACACAGGTGTCACATCTCTTTTGGGGCAGCTGTTTTCGTTGTCCTCTGCCTCGAGAACACGGCGATATCGATCCTGCAGCTCAGCCTGCTTCTTGTCCATCACTGAACGTCTGTAGCTATGAAGAGCCTCCAGCTGCTGTTCACTCAGATGAGCCTAAGAAACAGGTAATAAATAAAAGTAAGGAGCAGGAAACATTCATCAATGAATTAAAGTCAACGATCTGTAAGGAAAATCTGATGCCACCTGGAGGTAAGCCAGATCATCTCCGACTGCTTCATACAGTTCCTCTCCGTCCTGCAGTTTTGCAATATCCTGATGACTAATTGTTTGCCTTCTCCGCTGAGGTTTGATATTCCCTAAAGATGACAACTTGTTAAATCGTGTCCAATTTAAATTAGCAGTGAATGAAGAGAAATAACGTCTACCTTTGTCCTCTTTTTCAAAATCAGCTTGTATCTTGGCAAATAGCATCTCCATAGCCTTTTGCTTGTGGCCGTTGTATCGTCGAGCTTCCTTCTCTTCCGCTCGAGCAGACCGGAACACAATATGTCCATCTGGTTTCCTCTCCATCCACTGGAAAATAGAATGCAAATACAGACATGACCCTTCATGACAAACAAAAAACTGGTAGCTTATGTTCTGTTGCTTGTCTCCTAAATTAGGTTTTTCTTTTTTTCACCACCCCGAACACTAACTGCCCCTGAAGGAAAAACCATTAACGAACTTTACCTTTAAAGCTGGACTCAACCCACCTGTATGGGGTAGCTTCTCAGTATGATGATATCAACACATCCCACTGACCCTCCATTGCTATACAAACAGGAGATTGGAAGCAGGAAGGGTCGTGGATCTCTGTGAAATCCCAGCTTAGCATCCCATCGTGCACGTCTGCAACTATTGGCACAAATCTAAACACATACATAAAATACTTGTTATGCGTTTCCTTTAAGGACAGAGAGAGCAACTTGTGGACTCCCTCTTTATGTACCTTTAGCATGAGAGATTCTGGTGCCTCCAGTGGACAGCAAGCATCTTGTGATCCCACCAGCTGGGCCCCATGGATAATCAACTTGACACCAACAGCCAGTAGACCTCTGTGAAGCATGGCAGCCAAAGGCTCATCTAGCTGGGCTTTAATGGCATACCAACCGTCTGTCAGCCAAACCACTGCAGATGAAGCTTCCGCCTTGGTATCAGCACTTTGAGGAGTCTTGCTTTCATTGCGATTCTGTCTGTTTGGAGAGTGACCTCTGGAGACGATCTCGCAAACGCAGAGAACAAGAGTCTTGACTGCTGTGTCGTCCCTTTCCATGATCTTCCTCAGAGCTGGCCTGCGGCTGTGGTCTACTTCTATATCGTATCTAATAGATGAAATAGAATGACAGCTTTAACGGATAAGTCAAGTAGTTTCCAGTGCGAGTACATGGTATTATCTCCCGAATTATGTGACTGGAGGCAAACATTTTCATGGATTTTAAACTGTTCAGACCAAACAGGATTGCTGATGCCATAAGCAACAAATCTGGGAAATGTAATGAACATTTTAATACGCTAAAAAGTAAAAGTAATTTATCCATGATGACTATAATCATTAATGTCAGAACCAATTCAATTAATACATACAAGGTAAGCAGTTCAATGTTAATGGAGTACTGCAGTTCCAATATATTCGATGTAATTATAAAAAAGGTGCAACATTTTTTTCACATAAGATTGGGGGTAGTTTTTTTTTTTTTTAAATCTTTAACGAGAATAAACAAGGTCAAAGGAACAGAAACTAAAATATACAGAAATAACCAAAACTACTGTAAGCTTTATCACTGCATACCTGTACTTAAGCTGTAGGAGAACCTGCTCTGGGGAGAGACAGAGGCCGCCCATTGTCTCGGGAAAGGATCTTTCCACGGACGCCTGCTTCCACACAATCCATTTGTAGTGATTGTACACCCAGGCCTCACCGATCAGTTTGGGATCCACACCTGGGGTGTCACATAGTGCTCTGTGGAAGATAAGTTCAGGGCATTGAGAACGCTGTCACTTGAAACACCCGATTACTCAAATATCACAAGACAATATCAGCTTTATTTTACTTCTACCTAAAGAATTCATCTTTTCCTGCTGTCCAATCATTGCTGGGCATCAACCAGCCCCCATCAGCAAGCTGAACACCACCTTCATCTATCAACGTCTCCTGTTTGATGAAGTGCAGCAAATTGAAGCGAAAAGATTCGGCATTCTCACTACTGATCTCAGAAACGTGCCTTTGGACTCCATATCCGTACAGCTGAAAAAAAAACAACAACAACATCAGATTGAATTTTCTGTCTTTTCTAACAAAAAGTAGCATTACTGCCACTGATAAAAAAAACAAAAAAAAAAAACACTTAAAAGTCCAGTGACAGTTATGTCCTTGCCTGTTCTGAAGTGTATCTCGCTGGAGGCTTTCCATTCACTGCAACCTTTAAGGGGATCCTCGTCACTCCCGATGTTCTTGTTAGAAACAAGCTCCCTGGTAAAGGTCGAATGTTCTGGCGCTTCTTTTTCCTGATCCTCATGTCTTGCATATCCCGTGCAAGCTCAATGTTTTGAAGGTTCTGAGAGATGTCTGTCAACAGAGAATAAATGTCTCACTATTCTAGCCCTTTCATACACAGTATACTGTAAGTGTTCTGTATAATGTGACTTTATTAAAAAAAAAAAACATCACTGTACCTCTGCTTCTGGAAAATGTGTCCTCCACATGTGATGACTCTGCACCAGAACCGACTGATCCACAGTCCACAGGAACACTTTGATTATTCATGTCATTGTTTTCAGTGTCAACCAAAGTCTTTACATCTGCTGTGCCTTGAATTTTTTTAGTGGGCGGCACATAAGAGTTGCTGTTAGACTGCATTATAAAGGAATGTTGGCTTTTATCCTCCTCGCCGTGTTGTTCAGGGGAGTCCTCTCGTGGTAAAGTCCTTTTTTTTGGTAATGGTGGAACAAACACGGGTGTTATTACATTTTCTTTGAAAACTGGATTCTTTTGAGCCTCCGTCTTTGTATTTTTGAAGATTGGAGGAACAAATGTAGGCATCTTGGAGTGCGCCGATCCGCTGCCTCCTGGGGCTGAACCTTGTGCTTGTGTTGTCTTTTGAAATCTCATGTCCACATAGTTTTTTCCATCCCTGTGGAAAAGAAAGAAATATCTGAAAAAGAGCTGAAGAATTTTATCAGCTGTTCAAAAAACACGACTGCAAATTCAGAAGCAACTCACCTGTGTGGCTTTGTGATGTTTGGCTGATGATGAACACTGTACTTGAAAACTCCCCTGTCTTTCATTAAACCTTATAAAAGATCAAACTTATTTAATGTACATGACAAAATATGCATGTTTAGATAACCTGTCACGGTGCAAGTCATTTACCATTTGGACAACTTTTTACAGGGTGGAGCGCTGAACCTCGTGGACCATCAACTGTCCTGTCGAATTCTTCCAATAATCGTCTTTTCAAGGGAGGCTGACCTACATTAAAGAGCAAGGAAACATTTATATTAAATAATATATAATAATAATGGTTGTAACAGTCCTACATTTTACATACAAAGTTTAAGGAGTTTCATAATGCAGATTTATGTGCAATACAAACATTTTTCCTCCCCTCTTTGCTACTAATCTAATAAAGCTGTAGTAGTTAACACAGTAGCTGACACACTGGGTAAAGCTGAGTAAAACATACACTCCATAAATGTGCGAGGCGTATCAGACGCTTACCGGTCAGATCCGAATCTCCGAATGTTCTCTTCCTCCTTCCTGTTTCTTCCTCTGTTGATTTGTTGCTGAATTTTGGGCCATCTTTCAGTGGCTCAGTTTCAAAAGTCATCGAGAGACTTTGGCCGCCTAGACCTTCGTCCTTAAGCAAGGCGTTTGTGCAGTCCAGAGCCTCCTGGGCAAAAAGCTTCTGTTGGTTTTCTGTGCAGCCAGTGAGGTTAAGTGACTGTAAATTTAGATCTGAAGACTTATCTGCTCTTATAACTTCACATTCCAACAAGCATGACTTTTCTTGTCCAGGTTTTCCATGTATGTTGCCCGCCACCGGTGAGACAATTTGGTCTTCTTGACACTTAAACACATCTGTAAGTGTCTTGTCTTGTACACTTAAACTTTCAGCCGTTTTGTTTCTATGATCAATTGGTTGCAAAGAAGGAAACAACTGAACTCCCGATGGGGCTCTTCTCCTTGCAGGGATGTCTCCGTCACTAGCTGTGGCAGCATTGGAATTTGAAGTTCTTTTCACATCTTTCACTTTTGAACGCTCCAACTCTCCATCAGCAGATTCTTTAAAAAAAGCATCTGCGTCTTGCATTGCCTGGGTTAAGATCAAATCATCAAATTCTTTCAAAACATGCTTTGCTTTTAAAAGATTTTCCTCCGACACGTGGACTTTTCCTCCTTTTGCAGTCCTGAAACCGCAGTGTACCTTCTCTGTATCATTTGTACCACATTCATCCTCACCCCTTGTCCTTGTGTCTGAAGCAGATGGGATATCTGCACTCATGCTGATGTCACTGAATAGAGTTTTAACGTTCTCTAAGGCCTCAGCTGAAAATTCAACAGGCTTTCCACTGGCTGCAAAAAATCCACTATTCTTGAAAGGTGGAGTAGAAATTGAACGTGGCAAGCAAGCAACAATTTTATCCTCAGCTCCTTTAAATTCACTCAACAGGGTTTCAGCCCTCTTCAGAGCTTCAGATGAAATGGCAACTGCTTTTCCACCAGCAGTCTGAAATCCGATGTTCTGAACTTGTCCGTCTGTGTCCTCGGTGCTTCGATTTCCAGACATGTTTACGATTTTCATTTGTCCTGGACTTAGTTTGGAAAGGTTTTCCTTCTTGCTGCCACTTTCACTCATAGGTGCTATACTTAGATGATTGGCAGACATTTCACTGCTATCATCCACATCATTTGTGTCTTGTACTGCTTTTGCTGAATCACTGAATTCTTTCATAAGATGCTTCGCTTTCATCAGACTTTTCTGTGACACACGGACTTTAGCTCCCCCTGCAGTTGTGAAACCTAGTTGTCTTTTCTCCGTGTTGTCACCACTGTGTTGTGTCTTGTCACTTTTCCTTGTGTGTGAAACACCTGGGATCTCTGCACTGAAACTGATGTCACCGAACAGAGATTTTGCCTTCTGAAGGGCCTCAGATGAAAGTTCTACAGGTTTACCACTGGCAGCACGAAATCCACCACCCCTGAATGGCAGAGCAGGGATCTGAGATAGTGGTGGTGTTGTACCTACTCCATCTACACCTCCTTCACATTCATTGAACAAGGTTTTTGCCCTCTTCAAATTTTCAGATGAAACAGCCACTGCTTTTCCACTGGCTGTCTGAAATCCATTATTCTCTGCTGGCAAAGTGTCAACTCTTTGGTTAACTTGTTCATCTGCATCCTCAGTGCATCCATTCCCAGGCTCTTCAGAAATGCTTTCAGCCACCTTTTGAGCTGGACTAAGTGGTATAAGATTGTTTTTCTCACTGCCGCCCTCACTCAGAGGGGCTTTACTCGTCTCATCTTTTGACAACATTGTGTTATTAGTATCCACTTCACAGTCATTGAAGAAAGCATCTGCCTCTTGCACTGCTTTTGCTGAATCACTGAATTCTTTCATAAGATGCTTTGCTTTCATCAGACTTTTCTGTGACACATGGACTTTAGCTCCCCCTGCAGTTGTGAAACCCAATTGTCTTTTCTCTGTATTTCCAACACTGTGGTGTTTCTTGTCACTTTTCCTTGTGTGTGAAACACCTGGGATCTCTGCACTGAAACTGATGTCACCGAACAGAGATTTTGCCTTCTGAAGGGCCTCAGATGAAAGTTCTACAGGTTTACCACTGGCAGCACGAAATCCACCACCCCTGAATGGCAGAGCAGGGATCTGAGATAGTGGTGGTGTTGTACCTACTCCATCTACATCTCCTTCACATTCATTGAACATGGTTTTTGCTCTCTTCAGATTTTCAGATGAAACAGCCACTGCATTTCCACTGGCTGTCTGAAATCCACTCTTTTGTGGTGGCAAAATGACTTGTTTCTGTTTCACTTGTCGGTCTATGTCCTCAGCGCATCCATTTCCAGGCTCTTCAGGAGTGTCTCGATCTGGATTAAGTTTTGTAAGATTTTTCTCCTCGCTGCCAACAACACTCACGAGCACTTTACTTTTCTTATCTTTTGCCAAATCTGCATTATCACAATCCATCTCACAGTCATTGAAGAAAGCATCTGCCTCCTGCATTGCTTTGGTTAAGACAAAATCATCCAATTCTTTCGAAACGTGCTTCGCTGTTAAAAGATTTTTCTGTGACGCACGAACTTCTGCCCCCTCTGCATTTGTGACACCGCAATGTATTTGCTCAAAGTTTTCTTGAGCATCCTTATGCTTCTTATCACTCCTTGTGTCTGAAACAGATGGCATGTCGGTGCTCGAACTGATGTCACTGAAGAAAGCTTTAGCCTTCTGTAAGGCCTCAGATGAAAACGCCGCAGCTTTACCACTGGCTGCAAAAAATCCACGATTACAGAGTGTTGGACGAGTGGCTGGAATTTTGGAATGTGGCGATGAAACACTGATTTTATTCTCAACTCCTTCACATTCGCTGAATAAATTTTTTGCTTTCTTTAAAGCTGCTAATGAAATGGAAAGTCCCTTTCCACCAGCTGTCTGAAATCCACAGTGTTCTGTTGGTAAGACCTGGGTTGTAAGTTGCCCCGTTCCTAATTTTTTGCCTTTTTGACTGGGCTGGCTGTTTATGTCCGCAGGTCTATGCATTTCGTTCAAAAGACATTCAGCCCTCTTCATTGCATCAGCTGACACGGACACTTTCTTTCCGCTGGCTGTACAGAATCCATCACCACTGCCCAATTCATCAACACCAGAGGGATCAGTATTCTTTGATGTTGTGCACAGCAGGGAGGAAAATGGCCCTGAAGTGGAAAATGGGTTTTCATGGAGAGATGCTGTATTTTTCAAAGCCAGTGTACCATTACTGCTCATTTCCCCTTCATCCACATGCGATCCTTGTATAAGCTGTGCAAACAGTCCGGCATCTACATTTTCTGATTTGGTGCATCCACTGGCAGGTTCCTCAGATGTGCTGACCTGAATGTTTTTATATTTTGAAAGGCTTTTCTTATTTCCAACATCTTCAAGCACAGGATTTATGCTCCTCTTATCAAACTCGCCATCATCACTGTCCATTACACCACAGTCTTTGAAGAAAGCCTCTGCCTGTTGCATGCATTTTACTGAAACAGAGACCCGTTTCCCACTAGCCATGTGGAAACCACTTTGACACACGGCTTTGTCAGTTTTGCTTTTTTCAAAACTTCCAGAATCGCCCTCAACTTCAACAACGGTGACCTGTTTGTTGGAACCGACAGAGTCTTCTGTGTTGGAAAAACCGTCCTGAATTCTCTTCAAATCCTTCTCGCACGTGTTAAAATCCATACTGCTTTTTTGTTCCGTTTTAGTATCAGTTTCACTTTTCTGTTTCCCAGGTGATTTCTGATCTGTCAAATTCTCCTCCAAATCGGCAAACAAAGATCTAGCTTTGCTCAGACACTTTTTGGAAACTCTCAAAACCCTTCCTCCTGCAGTCTTAAATGCAACAACAGGCAATAAAGTACTGTTGTTCTCCATCTCGCGAGCTTCACTGTGCTCAGCTCTTTGAGGATTTTCTAGTTCAGTCGACACAGAACATCTCCCGTCTTCAAAGATGCGCTCTGAGGAAGGAGGTCCAGAGGAATTTCCTTTTTTCAGTGTGCTTGGTGATGACATGTCTGTGGATTGAATTGTGGCGTTTGATATTCCATCATTAAAGCTGTCATCAAAATCAATACCTGCAAGAAACTCAGGGTCAACTTCTTTGTCAGCTTTTTGTGGAGAGGTGGTATCCCTTTGACCATGCCTTTTCTGTTTTGCAGTTTTAAACTGCGTAAACTCAAACTGGCTGTCTGCTTCCTCTAAGAGAGAGCACAGTTCAGTCACATCAGCTCTTTGTGAAGCTGTTAACTGTGAACCTAATGTTTTTCTTAAAGAAGGTAGCTGGTCTGTGCTACAAGTTGCACTTTTACTCGTGCTGCTTTTAGGTTTAATGGCATTGTCACATTTGATGGGCTGACCACTAAAAGCCTTTTCATCATCAGTCTCTTGAAAGAGACGCTTGGCTCTCTCTAGGTTGGCCGAGGAGACGTGTATGCCTTTATTTGAAGCAGTTTTGAATCCTAATGCATGGACAGAGGGAAGAGAATGTGCCGATTTCTCTGGCAGACTGCCATGAATTAGGCCATTTAATGGAACACAGCCAATGTTATCATCAGTTCCTTCTGTACTGCTGGGTTGTCGTGTTAATGTGCTCTTTATGCAGGACTCACTCTCTCTTCCAAGGTCCACTGTCTGCCTTTGGTTGGATCTCTGCCCACCGATCAGTGTGGTTTCAGCTTCAGCATCCAAACGTACCTTTTCATTTCCTTCCTTTGTAGCTGGAAAAGAAGTGGTCATGTGGATATCAGTTGTAGAGTCAGACCACTGTCGACTTTGACCGGTGTTCTCTGAGCAAGGAGGACCAAAGGACAGTGCAGTCGTATGCGCGATGTTTGAAAAAGCAGACTGGAATCCACTGTCACTTCCACTGTCTTCATTGATGGAGCTATTCTGATTAGCTGTAGAAATGTGTCTCCTGTCACTACTACCAACTGAGTTATGGTGAAAGTTTGCTTGCCTTGCTTTCTGCTTAGCCTGTTTCACGGCTGAGAGACATGCTGATGGAGAGAAGTTCTGCTGAGTGTTCTCTGCTACTTTAGTCTGTTGACCAGACTCTGACATTTGGCTGAAGTCTTGTGCAAAATCTCTGCAAAGCTGTGACATGTCAAGATCCTGGATTTTGGCTTCTGCAGAGTAAAGCAGACTTTCTCCACTAAGTCTTATTAGTTTTTTCACTGCGGTTTTCCCAGTACTGCAACAGTTTGCTTCATCTGATGCTTTCTCCAACTGCTTAACGCTTACTTCTTGTCCTAAGAGAAAACATGGTGATAAAAAAAAAAAAAAAAAGATAAATTAGTAAAGTATAAATTAGTAATTGAAGGAAAGCACTATTTTAATCTTATAGCAAATGTATCATCACATTTATAAATTTGACTGGCATGAGAAATGTGTTACCAGAGTCTGGAATCCCTGGTGACGAATCCATCTTCTGAGCAGCAACCTCATTTTCTTTAATTTGTGGTTTTAAGGTCCCAACAGTGTACACAAATTTTCTCCTTTTTCTTATAAATCCAGAGTCTGAAATTTTCACTGATGGCCTGGAAAGCTGAAGAGAATCAATGCCACCTTGTGGGTGTCCTGCTAAGATTTTACTTTCCTCAGTACAAGGTGGGATTTCAGATAACCTCAATGGAGACCACTGGCTTATTGCTTTATCTTCAGTTTTCAGTGGGGACGATGGAAATTTGCCAGGTTCCAGATTAGCTGTTCCCTTTTCCCTGGATGCAGCATTGGGTGTTGTTGTGACATCTTTAGAGCTGCAGCCATCTTTTGTCTGAACAATTTGCTTCCGTTTGTTTCTGTCAGGCTTCACTTTTCTGAGATCTGAACTACTGTTGGCAAACAGCACAGAGGGAACCTTTTCAGCTCCATCAAGAGCACCTGCTACTGTGTTGCAAATTTCTCCATCTTTTATAGAATCTTGAACTTTCTGTGACCAAAGACTCTCCCTTTGGTTTTGTGATGTCTGAGGGCAGTTGTGGGCTTCACTTGAAACAGGACCTGTTGATGAGAGAACAAAAATCATGATTTGTGCCAGTGCAACCAAAAAATTAGCAAACCTCCTGAAACACTAATGTCTTTCTTTAAAATCCAATTCCATATACATATATCTCTTTCACACATCCATTAAATCTTATCAGCGCAAAAAAAAAAAAAGACACCTCTTCTCTTAATTCACACATGTCCATCAGAGAAGTGTCCACACACAAGAGGGATTGTTTCACCTCTGTTACTAACTCCTTTGCTGGCTCAGAGGTGCATTATGTGACACAATGCGCAAGGAAACATCAGACGCGGCTCGAAAAAGCAAATGTGAAGGAGGCTATATAGACAAACAGTAAAAGGTAAACTCAGTACCTTGGGAAACAACAGGCATGCCCAAGTTTTTCGGCACTCCGACTGTGGATGCTTCTGAAACAGAAGGGAAAAGCTTCCGCACAAACTATAAGGCAAGAGAAAAAAAAAAAGTTTTAGATGTAATCTGAAAATGCGACACAAACATTTAGTACTCAATTTCGGATCAGAAGATGTAAGATGATGTAGTGGTCAGTACATTGTTTTACTGTGTTAGTTAACTCAAGCTGGGTACTCACGACAACATTTCTGTCCGCAGTAACACTCACTGGACAGGGACTCTCATCAGTTTTAGCTGTAACATTGAAAACACGCACAAATCACTTAGCAAAACACATTCAGACTTCAGCAACTATAAATGTATAACTTACTCACATAAAATCAGGGTGGATGGGACTGCTGGTGGTGTATTCAAAGAACTGGTCCATGAAATGTCAGGGTTAATCTGTGCACCAAGACTTTCCGAAATATGCTTGGCATAGCTGACCTGCATCATTGATAAAACAATAAAAAAAAATAGTATAAACCTAACAGGATTCACTACTCCACATTCAAATAATTGCTTTTCTAAGAGAAAAATAACATCAGCGTTAGATTAAATCTACTTACCGGGGATTTGTTTGGAGTATTGAGTAAATCTATACAGAACAGAGGCAAAAAAATGAACCACAAATGATTAAATCTTGACCACATACGTAAATAATACAGATGAAGTACAGATACAATTCAACTCACCAAAACTATCCTCATTTTGAGGCTGGATACTGCCACATTTCACACCTGGGACCCTGAAAAGACCAAAAACAGCCAAAAGTGATCATTATTGTAGGAACACTGGCATGAACATTCAGGCTATCTACAGTATGAAGGAAAGGGTTTTCATTTTGAACTTATAGATGTTTCCCCAAAGCACAATTCTTAAGTATCTCTAGTTTCTGCATTAATTAAGTAGCTACATCTGACTATATATCTGCCAGAATGATGGCAATCATGCATTATGAGAAACCTCTTAAGATAAACATTAACGTTGATAAAATGAAGAACTATGAACTAAGGATATTTTACAAAACTGATCATTTGTTGTATTGTTTTTACTCACCCCCGAAGTATACAGGGACTGTCTGCTGCTGTCCACGGTAATGTTCCTTTATCTGAGAGGTAACACAGAGGAATATTGTTTTTAACCATAAGCTCAAATAAGCTCAAGTTTTAAATAAACTTTTGAGGCCCAAACACATCAACAGCCAATCATTACCGTTAGCATTTGTGAATGACTGCTCATCCTCCGTTTCAGGTGACAAAATACGACTGTGTCTGAAAACTTTGGGCGTTGAAAACAGCTGACTGTCCACTGAAGTTTTTTCTAGAGGGGTTTTGAAATGTCCCTCTTGGTAAGTGCACGTGTATTCTTGATCGGAGACATTTCCCTGATGAACCGTAGTTTGTGTCGTCAGGACCTCAAACCAGTTTGGGTCCAGTGGTCCCAGCTCTAAAAAATAATTGATCATAAACAGATGACAGACTATAGCCGAGTGCACAACCCTTAACACACATGACATGCTATGCTATGCTATGACAGAAAACGTGTCATTCAGTGACTGTAAATGCAGCTTTCAAGTTGTTTGGAGATAATAAAACAAGCACCTCACAATGGTCACGGATTTAGCAGGTATTTAGGCTTTATTACATTTATGTGAGCTCATGATCAACGTCAGAGCTTTTTTACATTTAAAAGTTCACGTCTTACCTTTCCAGATGTCATCTTTGAATACGTCGTACATGTTTTTTGAGGGTAAATCCATTTGAAGTGACTTAAGTGATGCCTAGAGTTTGTTATAGAGCACACCTGAGAAGAAAAAGCGTCAATAATTTAAGTAAAGTAAACAGCGTCAATAAACTAGTTAGTTTCGAGATTAACGTTGAGGCACATTCTCCACGACGAGCAGCCTCCCATCACACTACTACGAAAATAACAGCCAACTAACTACATTAGCAGACATATATCTCGGTAGTGAAGCTGTTTAAACCGTATTATCGAGTAGGAAACGTTACCAAACGTGTAGTTTGCAGCCACAGACAGTAAAACAGCTGGCTACCAAAGCTATTAAAACACGGTGAACTAACTGTCTGCTAATCATTATCAAAAATAAGCCACGCGACAAAAGTAGATCTAGTTTTGAAGTCTCAAACTTACCATGACGACGTATAACAGAGTTAACTCTCATGTCGCGATACAACTCGTAACAAAACGCTGACAACATACAACAAAACTATGAAATGAAACTAAAGGAAAGTGGTTAAAACTACCACTCAGCTTGCTAGCTCCTCGCAGGAAAACACAAATCTCGCGCGCCGCATTCCGGAAGTAGCATGAGCTTCAAATTAAGAGACTCGAATAATGTTGAACGGCCACGTCACGTTTTCAGTTGATTGAATAAGGATGAGATAATGTTATCAGACTGTTATCATGGATTATACAATGATACACAGAACCAGCAACTCTAAAATTGATTTCATTGGATGTACGATTGGTTCATTTATGTAGCTTTCATCCATGTTATAAGTATACAGGTTAATAATTAAAAAGATTATAGCTATATACATATATTTATAATGTGAAGTGAATGTTTTTCATTGTCCGATTAAATGTGGTGGAGTTTAAGAAGCAAATATTAGTGCTTCAATTTATTTATTACATTATTTTAGTATCATCTGTTTGATGCCCCTATGTCAAGGAGCCAATCACAATGGAAAAGCACTCCTTGGGTAACCAGTCAAACTAGAGATTCCCTCCAGCTGATCCAACAGAGAAAGAATGTTGCATTTAGGCCCCACATGGGGACGTTTTTTGGCACAAAACTGGGTGATTACAAAATGAATGGAGTGAAAAATAATTATTATTTGAGTTGCAAAAAAAATTCAAGATGAACCATCAGTTAACAAATGTCAGTTTTATTGTTACATAAGTTTACAGAACACTAAAATACATTGTCAAGGCAGAAGTATTTACAAGGCGAGAGGCTATGCTTGCTCTTGTTGAAGCTTTACAAATATGTAAATACTCATTCTGCATACAGCTCAAAGTTTAACTTCATAAAAATACAGTCTTATGAGTCATGCAAAGCCCCGATTTCATTATGTACAATGAATCAGTTAAATAGTTTCTATATTTGTTCACAAACGTTTCTATTTATTTTATAGTACATAGAATTTGCAAGCTTGGCAAGTTAAACAGGTGAAAGAATCTCTTCATTTTCTATAAATCTAGTCTGATAAAAGTATGTTTTTTCTCTTGCTTAAAATATAAATAATTTACCAATTTGCAAAAAAGCTGCACAGTTAAAAGGTACAGTAAGATGTCATAAGTAACAACCCACACAGCAGCATGTAGAATTGAGACATTACAGTAGATTTGCAGCATGTCAGAGTAGTTGAACATTGACCACTTATACAAATCAGAATCAATAGTTCAATCTATGGTCATCAGACCTCAATTCACACATTCAAGCACACTCAAAACACCCTGACACCCACGCACAAACACACACAAAGGACCCAATCCTTTAACCAAGAAATGACGCCTCCCTTTTTCTATACGAACAGTGTTTTTCAATGTCATGATATGCAAATACATTCTTTCAGGAGCCAGAAAAGATCTTCCACTTCATTGAAGGATTGCACATTTTCCCTTGACAGTTAAACAATACAACTAAAATAGAATGACTTAGCTTTGGTATGTTGTTTGTTAAATGGGACAGTTGTTGACCTCAGTAGCAAGTGGCTGCTTTGTGGCGGTTTTTGTTATTAGTGCAAGGGTTAGGGTAAATACTAACTTTGTTACAACAGTAAAGTCACTGATCTCTGTAAGAACCACAGTACTGCTGCACATCTGAAGATCTAAGTTTACGACATTCAGATGTACTCTGAGAAAGAAGAGGAAATAAGGTTTTAGTTATTCCCAGAAGAGCACAGAGTTCTTATTAATAACTGAAATGATAGCAGCTGCCCCAGACAATAAGAGACATAAGGTGCTGTGTAGTTAAGTGTCACAGTCTGACAGACCCCCATCAGAGAGTTGAGCCTGAAACCTTGGAGTCTGGAAGAAAAGCTGTGATAGCTCTGTATCCCTGGGCTCTTCGTATCATGTCCCGAGTCTCTCCATTAAGTTCCATCAGCTTGACAGAGATTTCTGTGAGGTCCTGCTTTGAGCCCACCAGTGCAAATGTTCCTGTCTGACCCAACGTTTGATGCCTAAAGTATATGTTCAACAGTGTTTGAACCTCATCTTCAGAGTGGCTGCCAAAGATGTCATTAGGCCACGTTGTTCTGCAAAAGGAAAAAAAAAACATTAGAATTAGAATTAGCAGACTAAGGGTGATATTTATCAACATAATGAAAATGGAAAGAAATGCTTTGCTTTTCAGACCTGCACTGACGAATGTAGTGGATGGCTGTTGGAAACTCATTATTCTTTAAACCCTCTAAGATGGCCTGCACCGCAGCCTCAGAGGAGTTGAAGATGGACTCAGAGCAGGAGCTCTCACAGGAAGCAACCTCATCATTCGTCACTGAGGCCGCTGCTACCCTCAGGTTGCTCTTCAACTCATTTAGCTCTCTGGACATATTTGTGAGCTGAATGTTGAAAGAGGTAGAAAATGAATCAAGATGGACACATATTAGACAGGGGGTGTCATAGCTTAAAAAATAAGGAATAATAAAATGCAGATAGATCTACCTCTGGAATGGAGCTTATCGTATGGACCTGTTCAATCAGCTTACAGTAGGACTGAAAAAGCAGCAACAACTGAAAGTGGAGTTTGTAAAGTCTTTGACAAAGCTCCAGTTGCTAGAAGTAAGAGCAAAGATTTCTGAGTTAGCATTTGGTCAATCACAAGCTACAAAATCACCACTAATAATGATGATGTATGAAGTAATGATTTAGATGAAAATGTATATAAAACAATACATTTTATAACTATGAAATAATTATAAAGTTGCCTTTATAGTGGAAGAAGAAATTCAACAAGCCATATCAAACTTACAGCCAGAGATTCCATTTGCTACCAAGCAAACATGTTACAAGGCAGAAAAGAAGTAAAGGAAACAGAGAATCAATGAAGAACATGCAATTGCTCATGATTTACACTCAGAGGTGGGGGAAAAATGTAGGAGCAGGTTATTTAATGGACATGCAGAGAGGAGGAAGGAAGTGAAGTTCGATGTATGTTTACATTAGAACTGAAAAGGGAGCTGTCAGATACTATGAATTATTCCAAAAGTCAAAAGAAACAAGCCAAGCAAATTAAAAATGAATTTGCGCCAATGCACTCACTTTATTAGAAATGCCTTGGCTAGTTAAATATTCTTTAACAGCAGAATATTTTGCTGTTAAGTTTCCTCAGTTATGAAGTGAGTGTAATTGTTTACAGCTGGATTTATTGCAACAAACTTGTTTCCATGCTGAACAGAACTGAAAGTAATCACAATGCACTACTGAATATGAGAAAATCAATCTGACATGCGCCAACATAATATTGACAGAAACAGAGAAAATAAGAGGTAACACTCACAGAGCTAACGTATCACACAGAAATCGTAACGCAGAAAGTATGGTATGAAAGATCAGAGGAAGTGGGATCCTTAGTATTTCAGTGGTTTTTCTAGCACATATGGATTTAACAATAATTTGCTTTGACAATGCCAAAATGCATCAGCTAATCCAAAGAACAGACTAAATCTGTTTTTAACATTCAACTGATTCGGCGGCATGTGAGTTACTGCCTAAATTCCCAAAAAACAAAATGTTTTACCTTCTCCTCTTGCTCCGTTGGTTGACATGTTATAACTGTGCCTCCAGGACTCCTGGGAAATGTGGCCTTGCAGCTGTTCAACCACTGTGAATAACAGAGACGGCATGACTACATCTTGTATGACAAAGCAATAACATGCAGGTGACATCCTATTGGGTAAAAACAATATCTTATCTCCTTACAGTGACAGCTGCTTCCTTTCTGTTGTTGTAGGTGTCAAGGTACTCTTGAAGTTCTAACACGCTGAACTTTATTTTTTCCAGGAGTCCATAAGACATTATCTGCAGAAACATTTCGATTGTAGATTCTTTTTAAATTATCACCAAAATGGCATGTTAGAAACAGAAGCAAAGTTTCCAGTGACTTACAGTATCAGCATCAATAAATAGAGTTGGGCAGTCTGAGCATGATGTCAGCATCTGAGAGGACATCAGAAACTTTGATCCTAATCCTCTCAAGCCATCACCGAGGTAACTCACAGCATCGCAGGTCAAGAAACAAAATTTGGTCTGGATACTCTGCAAACCAAGAAACATGCTGGGTCAAAATCCCCTATATCATGTAAGGTATTTATGTTGCTCATTATTACAACTGAAAGTAAATGAAATCTGTCAGCTTTGGTCAATGGAGTGAACAACATCTGGTTAACTAATCTCAGTAGATTCAAACTGCCAGCATCGATGAATTGTCCTCTAGTTGTAATTAACAGACATCTTCTGTAAAGGTTGAGCAGCCAGATAAGTAATCCTGTTAACCTTTCAGCTTCATTATTTAGTTTCACCACAGGCACACTGTTAGTAGGCTGGCTGCATGGCTTTAGAGTTACTTAAGTGTCTTTATTTTGCAATTAAAAAGGCTACATTTACGATTTGATAAGATTTGATAACAAATCTCAAGGCACTACAGTCAAAAAATAATTCACTGTAAAGAAAACATGTTTGAAATCAAAATGTATTTCAAAATGTTTCATTTGAGACTCCAAATGTTTAGCTCACAGATCCAAAACTTTTGCTGCTGAGCTGAATCTTATAGGCGGGACCTTCATAGAAAGATGTGAGACGTGTCTCTACCACCAGTCTCCATCTGAGTGACAACTTGAAAACAAAGACGCTTGAAAGAAACAAAAATAAATTGTTGGCAGTGGAAGTGCTGAAAATGTGCATGAATTGAACATTTCCAAAGTTAAAAACAGATTTGAAGTGAGAAATGTAGTATTGAATTATCACATAGTTTGGTTATTAAAAGGCGATTTGAGGAGAATAATTGTAATATAATGAAGACAGAGTTATAGTTCATTATTTTCTTCATCATTATCAGTTCACAACTCTATTTTGCATTTCACATGAATCTAATCATTGTTATCATTCATTCACAAGCAATATTGTGAGTTCCACAAAAGATGATAAATGTGCATCAACAATGAATGTAAGAAAGGTAAAATGATGTAACATGGCTGTATTTTCACCATATTATGACTTCTTTCATCATGTTGACTTAAAATGGAACAAATCACTTAATAATTCATAAGTAAATTTTTATTCAACATTCATTTAAAATTCTTTAATTAAAACGATTAAAACCGTCTGACAGAGGTGGGGATCATCTTTCAGTCTATGTCATACCAACGCAATTGAGTGTAACTGTAAGTGAAACCTGACAAAACTTCTGAAATAGTTTAGCCTATCTTTTGCAAACTGCTTGCAAACAGACACATTGTAAATGCAGAAATAATCGTGCTATAATACCTGAAAAAGTGAAGAAAACACTTGAAAAGTGTAGACCGCACAGGATCCATCTGAGTCAGACACAAGCTGGTTGATGTGGGTTCGCCAGGCCTCCTCAGCATCATCGCATACTGTTGGTTGGAAAGCCGCGATGATGGCAGAGAAGAAGGGTGATGGTGGCGGGGAAGAGCGTAACTCAAGCATGTCATCCTTCTCTTCCTCAGCAAGCCTGAATGGACACGAATACTCGTTAACACAAACTTTTATGTGATTGTATTTTGAGTGGATGAAAGTTGTGAATGGGTACCGTGGCAAGCAGCTGTCGAGGTCGAGCCCTCCTTTGTAGCCGCTGTAAACCGTGTCCATTGTCAAACTGTCATCACAGTGATACTCGGGAGGCAGCTCGATGATGGAAAGGGAGATGTCATCCTCGTTGACATTTGTGTCGTCCTCTTCTTGTGAATCCTCACGCTGAAATAAAAAAAAGGCATCCTCAGCAAATGGTAAAATGAACAAGAGTCATAAACAAAATACAGAGCCAACATGCATGAAATATATGTATTATTCCCTTTGTTATTCTTCGTTATTAAACAGATGATTTTGTTGATAAAACAGATACACTAACCTTTCTCTGGGACCCTATGGGCAATCCTTGTGGTGTTTTCTTTTATTTGGTAAATTTAGTGTGCGTAAATTGTGCCAATTATTCCCGAAACACTTTAACTCATCCAGCATCGTGGCTGTGGAGACTCTTGGTTTGGGACAGGCAATGTGTAAACCTTTCTTGACCCTCACATGCCAAAAGTTTTAGTTGTTGCTTAGAGGCTCCCACACAGAAGCAATAGGTATACACATTGCCTTAAACAAATACAGGAAGAAAGAAACTATTTTTTTCCCCAAGGGCTGATTCAGACCCCCTTCAAGTCCCCAAACAATCTCTGCCACTATTAAAGTAAAGCACAAACAAGCCCATAGCCCAAAGTATTATAGATTTTCTACTTGCACGTTTTAGGTCATTCTTCTTTTGCATGCAATTACTCATACATCGAGAAAATATCAGTTCATGCTCTAATTTGAAGAGAAGAAATGTAGAAAAGTCAGAGAAGTAAGAAAAAATTATTCAACATACACTAAACTAGAAGCACATTTAACATCCAAGACACTACGTATAAGAGAATATGCAACAGAATAGCTCTTATTTGGCAAAATTAGTAAAGAATTCCAGAATGGAATTGCGATAGGAATTAGTATTTCCCAGAATCTCAGACACTCTGAAGCCCTTATTCACCCGCTGCTTCGAGTCCTCTGGCAGCTGGACCTCGAAACTGGGATTTTTGGTGCTCAGAGGAGTTGAATCTGCTGAAGTTGTATCAAAAAAGGCAGAGGAGGAGTCCATACTACTATCTGCTGTTGGAGAGAGGTTGACAATCTGAAAAATAGAAAAGACAAATGTTTTGTTTCTTAAGAAAATGAACACTGGATTAAACTGCTAAATGCTCAACACTCCTGCAGCGCCGACAAAGGTAGAATGGCTGACATGTCAGAGACAAGACAGGAGTGGAATGACAGCTGTTGTGGACATATGGTCCATCCATCTGCCAACACATTCCCCACAAACTTTAGCTAATATTGTTTGAGGACCACTTTTTGTCATGACTTAACAGCTATAATACAACATGAGTACAGATGACACAAAGTTTGAAAGCCATAAAATACTATTTTTTATTGTCTAAAAAAAAACACCAATAGATCAATAGAATTTCACTGTTTTCACATAGCTTTAGAAATCTAGAAAAGCCACTCAAGGTAAAAAAATTTACTAAGCTTCAACAGCTGGGGTTGCATTTCATGACCTTAAAGAACTAATACAAAATTAGATAAACTTACAAGCTGGGAATGGGAGAGTATCTGGCTGGCAGTGAGGGAATCTTCCTCAGATGACTCATCTGAGTCTTCATGGGTGATCTTGCTGAGGCTGGGCATGCTGCTGGACAGCTGACTCTCCTCAAGTGGCTGCAGGTCACTTTGGTCCAGACTATCCACAGAGTGGCGACGGACACCCCAGTTAAAATTGTCCATAGTCTCCCCCTGCAACAGTGAAGGGTTTAGAGTTACAGAGCACCAAGATGTAAGCACAGTGCCATTTCTAACACAAACTCGTGCACACCCGGACACATACACACACAAAGAACTACGTATCAACACAAACATGCAGGGCAAGTTCAAGGTAGAGGGGGGTATTCTCTGGGAGTTATTGCCCTCATAGCTGCGAGAGGGAACTAATAATGTGGCTTGAAGATATTATGAGCAACAACAAAAATACCTGAACTGCGAATGAAAGTGACAGCCCCCTCACCAGACTTCTAAAGATTTAGAGGCAATAGTCCTCAGGACCTGAAATTTCTTGTCTCCTGTTTAGGATGCAGATTAACTTTTCAAGTTGACGTGACTCTGAAAATGTCAGCCAGCCCCCACCTTCCTTGAAAGCTCCCTATAAATAAGAGAGACTTTCTCTGCTGAGTAAAACCAACAAATGATAAAAACGCTAAGTCTTTGACTTTGGCTTGCTGAGTTCTTTCAAAGTCAAATCGTTTTGACATTTAAAAAAAGTTTCTATGTGGTTACAACTAATCCCTCTTTGGCCCTTTAACCTAATGTAGTTTAATCAAATTTGAAAAAGATCTACACTGCACTTGGACTCATTCACCAACCAAAGAAATGTCTACTTAAAGCACTCAGGAAGTTTCCTCAAAGACTTTGTCACCAATGTGTTTTAATTCTATTTCGGATTTTTAGTAGAGAACAGATCGCATCTGCACTCACAAGCACAATTACCCACCTCTGACTGCTGACATATTTGTTGAAAGTAATTTGTTTTTGCATTTTCTTCAATTTTACATATGTATTATATGATATTAGCATCTATAAATTACAATTATCTTTAACCTATTCTATTCTAACTATTTACTTTTTTCTATTACAATTCTTTTGAAATATAATATTAGCAATCAATTAAAGTTACAACTATGTATCAGCAAAAATATATTTATCCTGGAAAAAGATGCTTCATATTAAATGTTTTTCACGAGTGAGTGCAAAAAGATGTTGTGACTATAATACTGTGATGGAAGTTAAAAATAAGCTTAACATACATTGTTTCCAAAACTTGGAGTGAATATCTCATTTGTCACTCAGCTACGTTGAACATGTCAGGATCAGATTTGTAAATGCATGCACACGCATCTGGCACTCTTTATAAAATTCTCTGCACACACAAACATATATTTGGAGAGCACAGCAAATGAAAATGCAACATGTCTAAACTTACTTGTAGCTCCTAGATAGCATAGGCAGAAAAAAAGAGACAGAAATCCCATTACATTGAGCAAGTAGGCCCAACACAGTGCAAAAAAATGCTGTTCAGCAGAAAGTACGCTGCAGCTTCTTTCTCACTGCTGTTTGTTTGTCGATGAGATCACACGTGTAAGAAAACATACCTCTCCATCTTCAAGCTCAACATCCAAGAAGTCAAAGTCTCTAAAGACTCTGAACTGTTGCTCTGAGGTGGTGTCGTCCATGTTGTCTAGCTCCCGGGTCCCCTCATCAGACGACACAAGGCTGGGCTGATGCTCCATGAGGTCCAAGTCTCCACAACTAGAGAAGATCACCTGCACATAGAAGAAAAAGGTGAAAGGTTAAGTTGAAAGATTCATTTTGATTGCAGAAGTTGTTCAGAGTGTTGAAATTAATGCAAAAGCTACATTTATCTTACCGAAGGATTTTTTGTGAGGCCCACTTCTTGCCCACACAGAGACAATACATTCACCAGTTTTTCCCGTGTTCTCTTCTGCAGACAGAAATATTTGAAACACTTCAAGTTAATTCAAAGCACAACATAGTTATAAACATGTGTCTGAATCTGAATAATGACAACTATGGATCTTTGAGCTCCTCCAAAACTGGTCGGACTGACATCATTCCAGTACATTTTGCTCATATTTACATCAGTAAATCATCATACCTTTTAACTTCTCTGGATACAAAGATATTTTAGTGTTATTCCAGTATAATATAAAAAGCACCAAACACAATTTGTGATGGGTTTTTCCTGATCGATATAAATATTATCAAAAACAAATACATCTTATAATGAATGTTATCCTACTAGGGAAAGGGTGAACGTCCAACCTGTGAAGACTGAGGCCTCTTCCAGCTGACTGGCACCAGGACGTTGTTGGAGGTGGATCCAGAGGACGTAGAGGAGGTGCTGCGGGTCACTGCTGTGGTAATACTCTTTACATCGTGACCTGGGGAGCGCTGAAGATCATCGTAACGCCGACCAATAACCGGTGTCTAAAATTAAACATGTGCAGACATGACAAAGACTGTCACGACTCTGGAAAAGTATGAAGAGATGAAGGTCCTTCTCCCTTTAATCAGACCATGATCCAAGCTCCACGGCAGCTCCTGCTTTATCTGGAGTCCCTGGATGACTGTAAAGTGATCCCTCCTCCAAGATAAGTCAGCATAGATTTTTTGATCAGCAGCTGCGTTTTAATCTTTTATTCAATTTGGCACTGAAAATGTGTAAAGTATCTTAGGAAAAATAAATGCATAAACTCTTTAACATTCCTCAGTCTAAAAATATCTAAGTACTCCAAGAAATATCAACGGTGAGTCCAGAATGTTTTTTAAGTGAGGACAGCCAACACACACTGCTGACAATCCACTAGAGCTCACTGACTCACATACAAAGAACAGCAGCAAAAAGCTGACATCATTTCCTGCAATTCATGAAGTACACAAATAGCTCCCTGTTCAGTTCCCACACACACATGTCGCGCTGCTTGTACAGTATCTTTCACATCACTTCCCCAGCTCTGTTCTTCTTGGCTAATGGTGTTTACTTTTCGAGCTTTAAAGCTAATCTCAAAGGGTTTGGTCCAAAAAGAAATTTAACCAAAAAGGAAGTGGAAGAGAAGTTTCCTTTCCAAACAGCTTTAACAAGCACCACACCCTGGAAAATACAGGAGAAACAGGGCCAAACATCGAAGACATAAGCTAAAGGGACGTGTAAAAAGAAAGAAAGTAAGAAAAAGAGTCTCTTACTTCAGATATGTCAAAGTGAAAATCCAGCGTTTTCCCAGGCAGTGCCTTAGAGGAACGGTCCCAGATACGGCTGATGTCCTCATAGGAGAGGTCACTCTGTGCGAGAGAAGGCTGCACCAAGCTGGCTGATCGAGAAACCACCAGCTTCAGGATATTCAGAGCTTCCCTCCAATAGACAGTCTGCAGTGAACATAAACATATACGTATAAATGTACCTGCAGACTAAAACAAACACAAGTAAAAAAACAAGAAAAAAACAACCACACATGTTTTTTTACGAGTTTATTTTGTGGTTCTATTTTTGGTACAAGAGGGGCTAGAGGAAAAGGGATACATTATGAGAATAAGCAGAGGCCTGGCCTGAGGCAGACTGTTTATAGTCTGGGTGTGTCTACGAATTTACTGTACTGACACAAGTGTCTTTTTTTCCCTTCCTTTTTTCATGAGCACTTACAGAGGGAACAGAAACTCTTATTTAGGGCCATTTAGCTAAAGATTTCTACTAATGCCACCTTGTGTAAGTTTGCTAATTGTTTTCAGTCCTTTTAATGTATAACTCAGTTAGCTATCACAGACACTTTCTAAAAATATCTGTTAACTCTGTATTATGTTGTTAAGGTTTGAACTCACTTGAACAAACTTCTCAATTGTCTTGAGCACCTCCATGTTGAAGGGTTTGGCTTGAATTCCACTCAGGTCCATGTGACTCAGGAGGCTGTAGATGATTTGTAAAAGTGTCTGCTGCATACTGGGGAGACCCTTCTCTAGCAGCTGTTAGAACAATCAAACAAAAGTCAGTTTATATGGCCTCTTATATGCACTACGACTGACAAAAAATGTACCAGTTGCACAAACCTCTGCCATATAAGTGACGAGGCTCAGGGTAATGTCCGAGAATGCTTCATGGAGATATCGACACACCACGTTGACCCAAGAGAAGCAATCTCGTGTGTAAGAGTGTGTTTTATACAGAGTCATAACATGAGCAAGGTTGGAGAGCTTGGCATTCTTCTCCTCCAGGCATACCTAGAAAGAAAACTGTATTAATCGATAATATACAGAACAACGAATGAAAATGAGAGGTGAAATATTCAACGTAGCCAAACCTGGGCTATCCTCTCAGCAACCTCTTGACAAAACTGCGATGGTGCATCAAAGTTCTGCACAAGATGTGGAAGTAGGCAGAGAACATTCAAGGGAAAACCTGATAGATGAAACAGACAATATTTCCTCAATATTTTCCTTGAATTATTTTAGTGGAAATTAAGTTGCCATGCATGTACATTTGCAAAAATGACAGTTTTACTGTTAAAAAAAACGCTTAATGAAATGTCATCAACATGAACTGAATCCATCTACTGTACCTATGGCTTGAGATGTGTCCACTACAGGCACACGTGACACAGGTGTGAGTTGGCAGAGGAGCTGGAGTGTGAGATCAGTGGTGGACATTGAGGTGAAACCCTTTAACAGCAGCTGCTGGAGTCCAGTGAAGCTGCTCCACTTCAGTTGGCTCTGCAGTTTCTCCAGCTTCTCTCTGTTTTCCTGTTTGTCCAGTGACATGTTGGCCAGCAGCTTATTCAACAGTCTTAAAGACATCTGATACTCAAATTCAAAGTCAGACTCCATTAGTGACACTGCCACCCAGAAAATGGTGGCCAGCAGGTTGCTGGGGTGGTTGATGCTCGTTGCGTCGGTGACATTATCTTTAGATGAAGATGAGATGCGGATCTTGGCTAACAAAACCTGCTGTTCACAGGCTTGTATACGATCCAGCGTGGCACTACGAGGGGGATCCGAAAACCTGTCAGCCTCTCCAAACTTTTTGGGAACTGAACTGCTCCTCTGATGCCTGCTTCTCTCTTCTCTTCTAAGATTGAGCTGTCCTGTGCTCTTTCTGTTGGACAGCTGTTTGAAACTAGTGATCAAATCTGGAGATGATGCTCTGTAATTTAACAAACAAAAATCAAAGTCAGTTTGAGCTTTACCACCCAATCATACAGTCACACATGATACGTGTGACTGTATGATCAAAAGTCTTATCAGCTTAGCAGTTTTCTTCTCTTTTGCCTTCCGATCAATTGTTCCTTAATCAAAATGTGCACAACAATCTATTTGCCGTCGGAGCACAATCTCTTAAGATAAGATGCTGAAAAAATTCTCAAGAAATGAGACGAAGATTATTGTAAGTTTCCAAATGTTTCTGCTTCCTTAAAGAAATTCCATTTTGATTTTATGTGAATGTATTGTGCAGGTACTTTAAAAGAACAGATACCTCTGGTTTAGATACAAACCTTGTCAAGATAGCCATGAGATCATTGTTTTTGAGACATTCAGCCAAGTTATCCACCACAGATTCCAGTGTGAGCAATACTTCCATCACATAGCCCTGTGAGATAAAAGCACAAAGGTTGTCTTGTATGCTCAAATCAATAAATTAATTATGTTTAATCTGTTTATTTGGTGGTTAAAATGTGCAAAATGCAGCCACAACTCTTTTGGAATGATCAGACCCTATACTTCCCGTGAAAAAACTAGAAGATCTAGTGATGTTAGAAGGAGCTTTTCGTAGCCTGAAGCTACACTTTTTCAGTTATTCCGATTCCACATTTCACCTGTCAGCAATTACACAGCAGTCCTTGTTGCCTCGTTGGATCACAACTCACTTTACACACTAGAAATCCTCTTCACTGAAATGCAGAAATGCACTTACTGATCAGCAGGCGACAAGAAATTAATAAAAGTCTCGAGTAAAAGGCCATTACAGAGGACCTCCAAATCACCTTCTGATGAAAATGGTTTTGTGCAAAATATGTTGCTGAAATGAAAGCTCCTCAGACAATCAGCAAACCTGATCCAATACTTAAAACATAACCACCCTGATGAACAGGACCAGTTTGAAGAGATTAGCAAAGGCATATTACGTATATGTGCATCAGCAGGCCAGACTTTTACAAACATTGGTAAATATATAATATATATATAAATAACTATTGGTAAATATGGCCTCAGCTTTGTATCACATTCACAGGTTTCATTAAATTTTATAAAATGCTGTCATGGGCCCGCTGGCCACACATTGAGAATCTATGCTATAGATGTGTTGGTTGTGTGTCATATGCTTCTTGTTTGAGTGAGTTTTTCATAAAAAAACATCTAGAATGATTTTAATATTCCATTTATTTGTTTGAAAGAGAGACAAACAACTAAGAGACCCAAATTAATTTATGCTGAGCATTGTAACATCCATCCATCCATCCATCCATCCATTTTTGTCTGCTTATTCGAGGTCGGGTCGCGGAGGCAACAGTCCAGGAGAAACCCAGACATCCCACTCTCCAGCAAACCTCCCTCCTCCTGGGGGATCCCCAGGCATTCCCAGGCCAAAAGGGACATATAATCCCTCCAACGAGTCTGCCCTGGGGCCTCCTCCCAGTGGGACGTGCCCAGAAAAACCTCCAAAGAGAACTGACCAGGAGACATCCTAACCAAATGCCCAAACCACCATCAATATTGTAACAAATAAGCTAAAAAATAAAAAAGAATTGGTAGAGTTGGAAGAGTTGTTCTGATTCAAAAGCAAAGTCATCCCTGCCAATGATTTATGAGCCATTCTTGGCATCCATCCTGACACTAACCTTTTTGCAACAAAGAGGCAGACTTTAGCCTTTGCAGCCCTGCAAGCCAGGAGACCATACATCTGCTAAATAGAGGAGATTCCTTATAATAAAAAATTCTCACTGCAAGGCTCCTCCAAGTTATTTCAGGACAGAAGGAACCACTTTCTTACTTGGATCTGCATGAGAACTAGTCAGTCTGTCTATCTGTTTTTTTTTTAAATTATTATTATTTTCCTTTGTTGCTATCATAATTTTCATTTGTTAGAAAATCTAATAAAAAAATTATACCTACATTCACTGAGGCATTTTTCAATTTAAAGAATTCCTCTCACCAACAACACTGACAACACTGTCGTGCAATGCTGACTTTTGGCTTTGAACAGTGCTAAAGATGCAAAGCAGACATTACTGAATGCATCATCCCTAAACTATGAAACATACTAATTTGCTGTCATTACCACGGACGATAGAGATACACTCCTACAGAACTGACCTGCACTTCATCTCCATGTTCACCGATGACTTCCACCAGCCGTGCGAGCAGGTCGGACACGGCGTGGGCAGAGATGGGCTGACGGAGAGCTCGAAACACCTGAAAGGAGCGGCCAGCGTAGTGACGGGATGAGCTACACAAGGCTGTCTGCAGCGCCACTTCACTGAGCTGCTGCTCCAGGTAGGAAGCTAACCAGGTTGGAGAAATGAGAGGTAGTCATTGTTAAAAACAGAGCTCTGTTGTAGAGTTAATAGCAATGACTGATGAGTACAAACTGACAGATTACCTGACTTGGACTCTTTAAACACAGACACCACGTGTCTCAGAAAGTTGGTCAGCTGCCCCGTGCTTTTTGAAATTTGGTTCTTTGGTGAAATGTCTTCATGGCACCACAGTGGTCCATAAGGCCTATAAAACAACCATCTCTTAGTAACTAACAAGTAACAGTGTATTGTGATTCTAAAGGTGGGCCAATTAGCTTCAATGTCAAGGACCATGTTCAAATTCAGGTGTTTCTGTTCTTCAATTTATACTGTTAAGTATTGTCTGTTACAAAAGCTGTGATACAACATTTTTTTTGTAAAGGGACAGTGCATCCCATTAAATGTGTTAATGCAACTTGTATCTTAATTCAAACATCGAATCTATTGAACTCCATCATGGATAAAATGTGCTACACATGCAGCACCACTAGGTGGAAACCTGCATCAAGAAATACGAGGCAGCACATCACTGTATCAGAAGGTCGATTTGGATTGTTATATATAAAATGTTTTTGCTATAGTAAACATATTTCTTTGAAATACCAAGGAGAAATAAACATTTACATCTGTACCTTGTGGTTAAAAACTCAATGAGTTTGTTAGTCTTCTCATTGATTTTAGTGGAGCCCACCAGCTCTTCCATCTCCTGTGTGATCTCAGGCAGGTTGTTGCTGCTGCCCCCCAGACTCAAACTGGACGATGTAGAGGAAGAACTCAGACCAGAGTCTGGCACAGGAGACGCCTGACACTCCCGTAAGAAGTCAAAACCTCCTGACCAACACAGATGAACATGAGTGTGTGATTACAAACTGCTTGTGGTGGTTTGTTTTTCCGACGTTTGTTTAATTTTCCTGCAACTTGCAGCTGTTGATGGTCATGCAAGAAGAATATGTGTACAGAGCATCATGACCTGTGTTTAACATCGCCTGGAATGTAAATCCAATAAGCCTCATCTACTGACTGCATTTACTTAATGTGGTGAAGTTGAATTTAACTACCAATTTGCTGCTCACCTAATCACATCATTACTTATTGAAAATGGATTCTTTCTGCAAACATTTTAGTGAAAACATAACAAAGAATGTTTTTTTTAATTTCAGTGGAGGAGTAATTGTTCGTGTGTTATCATTATTGAAAAATGAATGGTAAACTGGACAAAGAATACTTTGGATTTTTTTACAATGCGTAGGCATTTGCAAAACAGTTTATCAGCAGGGGGAGGGGCAGATGTAAACAACCACCTATCCAAGCAGATGGCCCCAATTTGGGCAAGAGGATAAAAATAGCAGAATGGAATGCTTTAATCAAGACCTTTGATGTCCTCTGTGCTCAATATTGCTTTTGGCACAGTGTCCAAATATTTTCTCCCAAGATAAGAAAAGTATCTATAGTCTTAAAGGAATTCTAGCCATCCCCTCCTGACATTCAAGTTTATACTAGCAAAATGGAAGAGTCTTGTGTCAAATGCCAAGCTACTCTGTCAACTGGACCTGTGACACACCTTTTTCAAAAGTGCAATTATATTCACGGCCGGGAAAAGTCACAGTTGTAACGGTTAATAAAGGTGGATATTTTTACCTGATGGTGAATACTCTGGCTGCAGGCTTATTTTGCAGGTCAGGGTCTTGCTAACATTGATCTCGCGTGTCTGCAGTAAGACTGATGCAATGGCCTGAAAGTTGTTGTTACAAGACAATGTGATGAGCAGGTGGAGGAGGAGGCGTTTGCTGTGTTCAAACACCTCCGGACGATAGTGATCCATGCCTGAAGCAAACAACATTATCAGATCAGTTAGTCTGCTTCACTGCAGTGTGAACTGGTGCTTTGATAAACGAGCAAAGACTTAAAGATAACACATTTCTATCACAGTCTATCTATTCATTTAAGGGCTATTTCTACTGGGACCTTACCCAAAAACAGGGCATGTAGCAGTAATGACAGGTGCATGCTCCAGTCCTCTCTCACACTGTGGTCCACCACCATCTCTGTCATGAGGATGACAGCGATATTACACCTATATTAAAAAAAAAAAAAAAAACACATCTGTAAAACCTCTGGAATGAATGAAACATGCTTCCTAAAACAGATTTAAATCAAATTAACAATGGCAGCTTCCAAGAAATGGTGTTTGAGTGATAGGGTGGACATAATTTGTATGCAGGCGTCTAACCTGTGCAGTGGTCCCCTGGGAGTGATGGTCTCTGGTAAATAGTCCACCAGTGGAGCCCAACATCCTCCGCTGAGGGGCATTGGCAGAGGATGAGGCTGGTTGGTCTCAATAACAACCATCAGCCAATCAGCATAGGGGGGCAGAGGTTCACCTGAAGGGTAACACAATGCTGATTTGACACATCTTTAATACATAGGGAAAAAAAAAAAGATGGGAGCTGTATTTAAAATAGTAGCTTGAAACATAACTTCTTAGAAGATAATTATAGCTTTGAAGCATGGATTGAAGGAGTACTTCAGGATTCTCTTTAATGTGCAGCTATTTTTTACTCACATTTGGACTAGTTCAGCCCAACAAAGCTGTTGGGTCAGCAGCTGAAATGCAGGGGCCCTTGGCTCAACTACTTGTGTTTTAGTGCCAGTTCTCAGAGAATTCCTTTAAAAAGCCCCGGGCCACTCAGCACGCTGCTCATGCATTATCAATGGCACTATGCCGGTTACCATCTTACCCTCAAAGCCAGCTCATGTATTTCACAATCATAAAACCATGACAACAAGAGCATTTTCAGGGGTTTCACAACAGAAAAACACTTACTCTTCTCTTCATCATAAGATCCTCCTGAACTGTTGCTGTACCGTGATTCCAGACGGTTGTGTGCTCGCATTATGTGACTGAGCCTGAGACAAATAAAAATATATACATTTATACATATCACACGGGTCTTACTAATGATGTAATCTATTAAATCACAACATTTAAGACATCATTGCATACTTTACCTTTCCTCATTCTCCTTAACTGTTTTGGTATCATCTGTGTCGGGAAAGCTCTCCTGGCCTGCCACAACAGTATTGCTACTTGATGTTGTGCCTGAAAATGAACAAAAACCTTAGATGTTTTATAACATAGCTCACATTTAATGCAGGGGATCTATCCTGAGAAAACAGCTTACACTTCTAAACACTAAATGGGTCCACTGACGCAGTTGGGACTTCAAGGTTGGCAGAATTTTCCAATCAAAAATAGGGTCCAACACATTTCAGCTGGTGTTGATTATATACATTGAGGCAGCATTTATAACCCCTGAAGCCTTAGACAATTTTTTAAACCACCTTGAAAACATCCCCAGCATCAAACTCCCCAGCCTTGAGTCCTATTGATAAGAGACAGAAGAGTGTATTCTGAGAGAGCATTCTCTAAGGAGACAAGAGACTATTCTGAAAAAACAATTATATTTATCCTTACCACGAGGCCAGAGTGTGATTTGAGAAATTCCATCAAAACTTTACATTTACATTTATTTCTGCTTCATGAAAACTGTAAATCTGAGAGAATATAACAACTTCACAACAATGCCAGAGTGATACTGATCTTATTGAAATAACCCTATAAATGATCAGCTGCATCTGAACCAATGTTACTGTAACTGAAACAATAAATACTAAAACCTTATTAGTCATAGTAGCATTATGAAGCCTCTTCAATGAATGTGCCATGCTTGGAAACATTCTAAAATGGTGTTGGTTTGATAACAAATACAGCCAGACCCAGCACAGGGGTCCCCAGAGAGGATGGATTAAAACAAACTTACCTGAAGCTACTGCAGAGGGTTTGCTCGTGGCAGTGAAGCGATAGAAAGGAGGACTGTCACAGTGTTGCACCACAGGGTTGACTGGATCTGTTTGTTGTAGCTCGAATATCAACTCCTCCATGACTGGTATTGTGTTATTTCGGCAGAGATAAATCACCACTTTCTTGATCTGAACAAACAAACATACCATAGAATACATGTGAGCAACTAAAAACGTAAAAAAACAAAAAAAACATTTTACAGCATGTCTAAATATCTTACATATGGGAGAAGGGTGGTGTCGCTGCTGACACCACAAAGGCTGATCAGGAACTGTAGTGTGGTTCTCAGATTGTTGCTCCACTTCTCATTGCTGACTAAAGCGTTCCAGGCATTCTCCATTTCTGATCCAGGTAGATCGTCTCCATACTAGTCAGGATGATTTAAAAATAGCCACATTAGCTGCACTGATCTCATATTAATCTTTCACCAAAACCCCAAACCCTACTTTACCTTGGCAGTCATGAACATGAGATTATTGAGAACCATAGATGTAGCTTGTAATGACCCCCAGCCAGTTCCTTTCAGCTGGTGTGATGAGCCTGTGTTGGTCATTTGGCTGCAGGAGTCATAGCTTGGGGTGGACTGAGTGAAGATTGGAAGCAGCAAGCTGCCGTCGACCAGCTCGATGTTACCCAGCCAGGGCAAAAGGTAGGTCAACATGATCTGCCTCCCGTTGGAGTGAGTAGTGGGAAACCTTTGGCTAACCTCTGGAACAGAAAGAAAGATGATACTGACATCAGAATAACACCAGTGAACGCCAGTATTTGTGTTCTGCATGATTATCTAACACAAAAAGGCATACTCAATTTCATCGTAACTGGCACTTTAATCCTAGTTAGAAAATATACTGAATTGAATAAGAAGTATCCCTTGGCAAGTTAAGCTCTGACCACAGCGTCCATCAACACAGCAAATGAAATAAAAAAGAAACCTGTCAGAAATTAGTATTAGAGCATAAACAAAAAATGAAACAGTAAAATGCTGTAAGTTAATCCTACTGCACTCACACACATACTATACAAACAGCTACCTGAGAACAGAGGAAGCGTGAGCTCAGGGTACATCCTGGCCAGCTGACTGGAGAGCTGAGGCAGGGAGACACTGTAAAGAGGTGGCAGTGGACCATGGGTGCCATACAAAATGTCGCTTGGCTTCTGCTCTGCAATCTTCTTAGAATACAGGAACAACTTAGCCTCAAGGATCTGTTCAAAAGAGGAAGAAGATGTTATTTACATCAGACCCTCTACCAACACAAATTTTCATATGTAAATGCAAGATCTGTAGGAGTTTTAGTACCAGCGGGTTTATGTTGAAGGTTTGTAGTCCAAACACTAACTTTCCCAGTTGACTTGCCTCATCTCTTTCTTTTGTTTTAATAACAATATATATTGGAAGTTAATTAGTTATGGTACCAGGTAGTCACATGGTACTTTTTTTTTTTATAAAAAAACATTTTCTTTAAAATAGCACCACAGTAATCATATCAAATTTTGAGGTGCCTTGAGATTTCTACCCCTAGCTAATATGGAATTCCAGAAATACTGACTGTTGTTCCCAGAGTACTGGTCATTAGATTATATCTCATGAGTTCCAAGACTAAACACAAGAAAAACAATACAAGCACACTGATCGATACTTGTGTTTCTCACCTGCATTAGCTGCATTGAAATCTCATAGATTTCTCTGTTGGTGTCTGAGGCTTTGAAGAGCACCAGATTCAGCAGCATTACTATGTCGCATGGGTAGTTCTTGCTGGTAAGGACAGACATAAAAAGTAACTGAACCAATATTAAGAAAGTAAGTGTTTGGCATTGTGTTTGGGTTAATGTTTCGTGAACTTCAGATAGTCAAAGAAAATAGTGAGTTCTGTTAATATGGTTTTCTCACTAGGACAAGACATCAGGATGTCGAAGAAATGAGAGCAGAGATTGTGAAATTCTGTACCTGCTGCCACAGACTGTAGCAATGGCTTTGAAGCAGCCTGAAGCAAGCTGGTAAGAGCCTGTGTAGCAGCGATCCACAGCCCAGTTAAATAGGTTGACCTGGTCAGCATTGAGCTCCAGGAGCAGGATAATGACTTCACAGCCAAGCTGATGGACCTGAGCCAGAAGCAGATAACAACACAGACTCCCTTGATATATCTTGATCATATCTTTTCTCAATCTATGATTTAAGAATTTAGTGTACAATAATCCCAGTAGGTCAACATTTTTACACCAAAATAATGATAAATTACACTTCATGGCAACATGCCCTGTGAATACTTCAGCTCAAGCTGCATAATTGTTTTTTTACAAGAAAAAATGTGTAAAATCAACATTCAGTCAACTTTATCTTTTAACACAATAAACTGTGGCAAAGACAACATCAGACAAGTATTTTTTTTAAACAAAACCATCCTTCACTACTTGCCAGCACTCCTGTAAAATGATACTGACCAGCTGGAAAGGACTAGAGCTAGCCTTTAAAATAACAGGCTTAAGCGTGTCAGTTAGGTCAGCTCTTTGATTAAATGCAACCACAGTGGTAAAGTATTGGCTACTGACCCGCTGATCCTGGCAGGCTAGTATGTTATCAAGCCACTTATAGAGGTATCCATCTGGAGAGAGGCCAACATTATCAAAGACAGGGCCACAGCACAGCACAGCAGACATGGCCTGGAAAAACAAACATCAGTCAAGTATGCTCACAAGTAAATGGCTTTAAGATTCATGACAAACTCTTTCACTGTTCAACCTTTCCCCACATACAATGCCAACACTGCATCCCAACCTTTTTATCAAATTGTGACAAAAAAACATTTCATTTGCAAAAACATGAGGGAGTTACAGGCATAAACAAACAGACCCAACTTTTGATCCAACAAAAGTCAAAGTTGAGATCAAAACGTTGTCATTAAATAATATCTGCCACATGGAGTAAAAGTGGAGGCTTTTATTCATTCCCTCAAAACAATATTTAATCCCAACAATGGGCAGGCCAGTGAATGCTCTCACAGGTTTTAACCACAGTAATCTTGAAAATGTAACTCAGCCAGTGTTTCTCTTTACCTTTAGTGCACAATATTGATATCTGGTGATCTGGTGATTCCTGTCACTGTAGCGGTCCAGAGGGGTGAACATGATGCTGAAAGGTCCAGCCCACTGACTGAAGAGGATGAAGAGGTGATGCCGAAGGCTTTGCTGTGGGAACAGGAAGCGCCTGTGGTGCACTGGGGAGAGAAACAAAAGCTGCTGCTAATGGTGTGCACACAGGGAAAGTGAAGAGCCAGCAAAATTATGCTGGGATCATAACTAACTAAAGGGAGAGTTAGAATAATAATGAAGTGCTGAGGTCCCTTGATAGACCATTAACTGTTAAGTTTAGACTTGTGAAAGCTTGGAAACCCATGAGTCATCACTTGCCCCCGCCTGCTCTGCCTTTAAGTTGTACTATTTATGGACCTACTCCCAATGGACAACATCTAAATCGAGCTCAGAACCAAGAGTCTAGAGCTGTGTGTGTTATCAGTCTAAGCTGCCGAGCACTGTAAGTGACAGGGCTGAGAAAAAAGGACAGTTTAGCTAATGGCAGGACTACCTGGTACACATTGGATGAAGTTGGCCACCATAGCGCTAAAGTGAGCTCGAATGTCCTTGAGAATCTCTGCATCTTTGTCATTCTCAGCTTCCAGAAGCATCCGGGTTAGATCCACATACTCCAGGAACAGAGCGCCAACGGCAAGGGTGTCACGTTCCAGGGCTCCGTTCGTACTGCAGGATGACAGAATAAATGTGGAGATGCTCAGTGATGAGGAATCACAAACATTTCATCATGCAGCAAAAGGTGTTGTTATGTTAACCAAATGTGATTTCGTTCTGTGGTGGGCAACAAATGTCAACTAAAGTCACACTAACCTGTCACTGATTACGCCTGCATCAGCCAGAAGCTCAAAAATGCGCAACAGCTGCAGTCTCAGCAAGTCACGCCGCTCACGCCGCTTCTTGTTCTGCAAGGGGTCATTGATACAAACCCGTAATGAAAAAGACTTCCGAGATCTAAATCATAACTTTTTAGCCTAGTCCATTACCTAGTTGTTCTAATAGTAGATATATTGCTTTTACATATTGTGGTACAAATGTGACCAACAAACCTCAGGTCTTCTTTCTAATGCCTCTTTCATGAGGGGATGTAACTCTTCCACAAGCTCCCTGTGTGCAAGCAGTAAAATATTAACATACTGAATTGTGCTTTTTTCTAAAAAAAATTCTAAGGAAAATGGATTTAAGCAATAAACTCTGATGTCTATTAAATTATTTGGATTTAGCTGGAAATGGTGATAAGGCACCACTCAGGTATAATCCTCCGTTCATCATTTCAAATTTACTAAAATATAGGTCAGTACAGACTTTAATTCCACTGAAAATAATGGATGTTAGTTCTATTTCACTGCTTCTCTCATTAAAAGAGACAAAAATAAAACTGCAGATTAAATCAGTGCAAGCAAAATACTGCAGATATTAAATTTTTGGTTGTTACACCTTGGTCGACACCTTGGTTTGTTAAAGCAACAAATATTTAAATTAGAATTTTTTAAACCTAGTTTTTTCATACCTGAATACGAGTGAATTTGTGCGACCAAATCCCAGAACTAATGACTCTGTCAACTCGATGCTCTCTGACCTCATCAGTGGGACCAACTGTTTCAGAAGCCAAGCCACAGATGGGCTCCCAATAACCTGAAACATCAAACACCAACTGTTCAGTCACACAAGTAAAATCTCTCGTGCTGCTTTAACACCACTAATTACACAGGGTTGCATGGAGATAAGTGTCCATTCAGTGAAGAATATATCAGTTTCCTGTTCCATTCATGTGAAATTGCTGCCATGTAATTTGATCCTTTGAGTGTGAATGTCAACAAGCTGAGTATGAACACCTGATCCTGGGGAAACAAAGCACCTAGGGAATTAATATGGCCAGAGAACAGGGAGACAGCTACCTTGTTATCGTAGCTGACACCGCTGTCAGGCGTAGGAGTCGTGATCTCAGGTGTCGATGCTCTCAGATGGCCAGGGCTCATGATGCTGGGCTTGGCCACCCCAAAGCAAAGGATCAGGTAGTTTCTCCATAGGATTACATGATTATCTCCACTGCCAGAGGTGCTGGTCTTCTTTGCATACACTGGATTACTGTTAAATAATACAAAAAGGAAATATATAGTTATTTTAACAGGGGATCTTGAGAAGCTCAATGGCGAATTTGCATCAGGTGGGGATGGAAGAAGTGCTTGAGGGTCGTTCCTGATCTCACTGCCATGTATGAGGACACTTACTTTGGGTCTACCAGAGGCATTAGCATCTGCAGTCGAGTGAAGGCGTAGGGCCAAACGTAGCTGAGAGCTGTGGGGCAGTGCCTGGGCAGGTTGTCCTGTCGGAGAAGGCTGTATACACACAGAACCCAGGGATCCTTCACAGACTGGGCAAAGATCCACACATGCGAGGGGCTCCTGATGTCATAATGACTGTTGGCAAGCAGTGCATTCCACTCTACGAGCCACTGAAGGTCCACGTGGTGGCCAGCTGGCAGGGTGACCTGCAATGAGTCGGTGACACAGCACAGGCAAAGGTCAGGGGTCACGACCAAGTTAAAAAAAGAAGCTTCGCTTTCGTCTGTCTATCATTCTTACACATAGGAAGTATCATTTAAATATAAAACACAATTCTGTGAAGCATCTAGAATATTTACTGTTTTATAGCAATCTATACAAATCACAATGATTCGCATCATGTTTATAAACTGATGATTACATAGATGAGGCTGAAATAGAGAGCAGCTACTAATTTCCAGTTCTTTGTTCAGGTTTCTCATGTTTACTAACCAAATAAACCCTTACAATTAAATATACAATATTACGCTGATCTTCAGGTTTATAATTTAATTTTGAGGGCCGTGGAAATAGTTTTACATGCTTTGAAGTTCCATTGTGTAATATTTGGAGGTGATCTATTGGAGCAGATCCAATACAGTTCTCATAACTATTCCACCATTAGTTTAGAACTTGGTAAAAAAAAAGAATTATTGGGTTTCCATTACCTTATAAAAGCTTATGAACCTATGAACTCCAAACACATGAAGATTCTCTACACACCTCAGCATGTTACAACACTGTATTACTGCAATAGTCCAGAAAGGACCGTCAAAATACTTGATCTTCACCAGGCCTTTTTGTGTTTTTGTGTCCAACTGTTGTTTAGAGGTAGGTGGACTTCTCTTCGTTTTACACACTGGACCTTTAATCTAAAAAACCCCACAATACCTCTGTCACCGTCTGTATAAAATGCTCTGTATTATCTCATGTCACTTTAAGATCCCTCTCACTGAACTGTCCAGTCTGCTCTGATTGGTCAGTTTATTGGGGTGGAGCGCAAGGCAGCAGCTCGTTCTTTCTCTGAGGTATGTCACACCAGCCACTCGACAGGTGCTATACAAATGTATTACATAATGATGTCGTTAGGTAGAGGAGGAAAAGCCTGGGCAATGAATGAGGCATTTCAGGCATCTTACTAACTTTGTTGAACTGCATACCTTTTAAATACACACCAAAAAAACTAATTCACAGCACTGTTTCTAGTTCAGTCGTTCAATGACAGCAAATCGTCTCTTCAAAGCAGCTTGAATTTTTGGAGAGGACACAACGAATTGGCATCTTGCTTTTCTATTTGCGAATCAAGTCACCTCATATGAACCTTGTGAGAGTCAACTTCTGAGAAAATAAAACTTAAACACAGAACTAGTCTGAGAGTGTGGGTTTACTTTGGAGCTGAGCCACAAAGAGAAGCTTACAAACAACTTACTGTGTCAGAGACAGCAACATTGACAAAACTTTCCAGGATAACGGGGCTGAGCTGGTCCATAACCTCTATCATTGGTTTATCATCATCCTGCAGATGGAAAAAATCAATCTGTACACTGGATATCAATCTCTAATACAGTATATCATTTAGCCATAGTTTGGATTTTTCTTCCTTTTACCTCAGACTGTCCGATGGTCATAAATAGACTCCGTATCTCTTTGAGTATAGCAATGGCGAGCTTGCGGGTGCTCAGCTGGCAGGAGCAGAGCAGTACAAGAGCCAGTCCCTCAACAGCATGCAACACAGTGGAGTGTGGACCTCGTTCTGCAGGCATTTTAAGGCTCGAGCTGGACTGCAGCAGCTGTGACATACACGTCAAAATAAAACAAAAGCTTGGTTCCCGAATATCTTATAAAATTACATCTTTGTGTTTTAGATCTACACAACAGTTAATTGTTAGAGCAAGTGTACAAGCAATCAGAGAGGTATATAACAGGAAAAAAACCAAGCCAGGCAAACTGTGCCATTTTCTCATGTTAAAGTTTTAAAGATGTGTTACGACTGAGACAAAGATTACCTCAACAGTGTGTATTTTCGTATTGTCGAGGCTCTTCCCCAAAGTAGCCAGGGTCAGTCTCCACTGTGTGAGCAGCTGCAGCAGTAATTTGAGGGAAGCATCTAACAATCCCTGGTGGATGTCTTGGACCTCACGCAACAGGAAATTAGTGAACCCAAACAGAACGTCATCACGCCAGTCAGAGAAATCCACCAGCAGACTTTGCAAAGAGTTCTGAGCTATGAGTCGAAGCTCGTCATCCATATGGATTGTCAATCTGACAAGGCAAAAACAAAAACAAAAACAAAATGAAAATGTTCTTTTTGCAGGAACAGAATAAGGTTGAGTTGTAAGGCTTAATTTTATCAGAGCAATAAAACAAAAAATCTGACATACAGAAACACATCACCTGTTGCTCTCAGAAAATTATTAAGTTATCTTTGGTCGCAAAGACCACGACACTGGCTGTCTCTGAACCATTCTCACTGCACACATAAAATCCCTGTTACCAACGAAATTGCGATGATTGTCTCACTGTGGTAATCTTCCAACTAAGACAGCCCAAAATCGTGCGCTGTATAGCACGCATAAGACATAACTCACCGAGAGAGCAGCTCTATGAGCTCAGGCTTGGACATCCCGTCAGGCAGGATTCGAGGAATGGCAGCGACACATGTCCTAAACAAGTCGATCTTTGGCTTCCTTTCACCTCTGAAAAGGCCAGATTTGAATTATGAGTCATACTTTAAGTGTGTTAATCTATAAAAGTAAACTGATCCATCTTGCTAATAAAAATTAGATTGTCTAATAAGTTAATCATGTCATTGATGGCACATTTAACATTTTAAGAGTTCAGGACCTTTGCCAACTTAATTGTTTGGCGGTTAAGTTGCCAGAGTGCATGTGGACGCTTACGTGATCATGTCCTCAGGCTCCTTGTTCAACATTTGAGCGTTTGTCATCATCATGCAGCGTCCCACCTCCTTGTCCAGGTGTCTGAGGATGTTGTCAATCGTCTTCCGCACATGAAAATAATACTGCGACATCCCTGGAGAAAATGACAGAAGAGAAAATAATCATATCATCTGCAAAAATGTCAGTATTTATAGCTGAGATTTCACAAAACTTTTAAAACAAAAACAATTGTCCTACAATTTAAATATTCAGATTTAATACTATCATGATCATTATCATTCTTATCATTGATAATATTATTGAGACTGAGCTGAGACTGTTATATGAGTCTGAAGAAGCAGGATATTGCAAACATTCCTGACCACGGTCTGTCCCCCTCACCGATGACTTTGGCCTCCTCGTCTGTCAGCGTTTTGCTCAGGTACGTTTTCTTCACTCGGAGTGTGTTCCCAGAGGGCAAAGTGCAACCCGTATTCGGCATAGGAGGCTCTCCGTCCTTCTGCTGCAGTTTATCGGCTATCACCAGGAATGCTCTCAGGCCAATATTCATTCTCTGAGGAGAAAAGAAGTTTTGCTGGTAAATTCCTGCTTTCAGTATTGCTTTATCAGACATTTACAAATGAAAATGAAACACCAGTTGAGAAAAGGAATTGTAGAAGAAACTGTACCTAAAGGGGAGTTACCTGGCATTCACAGGTTCTAACTTATAGGAACACTATAAGATATGTATAGCATATATGTGTTTTTACCTCATTTTAAACCCAAAGAGTTTCAAACACTTATCAGGAAGAAGCCAAGTATCATTACTTATAGGGAAGTAATACTTGTCTGTTTATTTAGCTAAATTTGCTAAATTCTCATATTCAATATGTCAGTTGTCATACATATATTTAGGCTATATCTCAACCACCACAAAGATAAATATTGATTGTGTACCTCGGGATTAAGACTAAAGGCTTTCGCAGGTTTTCCAACACTGAGAAGGTCAAAGATAATCTCTTTCATGGCAAAGTCCAGTCTTTCCTGTATCGAAATAAGGAAAAATGTATTCATGTCACAACTCACAGTGAGGGAACAATGCTGTCTTTATGTTCCATTAAATACTGAGAGTTCACTGTGTCTACCTGTGCAATAAACTGAATGATTTTGACAAAAATATTCAGAGGCATGTCTCTTGGAACCACACTGCGGGATCCTTTGGGGAACAGCGTTGTTGTGATGGTGTTGAGACGACTGTGAACACAAAGAAAATAAAACATCACGGGGATATTTTGAACATGCCCTCAAATGTATTTGTGTGTGACTCTTTTGCTTAAAGTAAGCTTATTTTAAGGGAATTTTATATTCAAGACTAATTTTTACATTTTAAAAATCTGTACTGAGGAACAGGAATTTATGGTCAAATCTTTCACATTCAAGTTTACTCCAAAGGCTGCAGGAAAAAGATGTACGTAAAAGGAATTCAAGACATTTACCCCTGAGTTGCAGTGTTACTCTCACACTTTATTCTGATCATGTAGACCCATAACAGTCGATACAAGGACTCCAGTGCAACACGAGCCATTTTAGGGTCTCTACTCTGTAATAAGATTAGAAATGAAAGTCAGTGACAGAAACTGTCAGTTTATTTGTCTATTGATTGATTTGTCTAATGATAATATTCCACTGACAAACTATCACAATCTGATTTAACGGCATATTTCCAGGTTACCTTCAGATTTGAAAGACAGTTGTTGAGGAAGACATGCCATCTGTTAAGGAAGAACTGTTTCTGGCTGACACACAGCAAGCACGTCACCAGGGGGTATAAAGCCTGTGAGGACGAAAGCAGAGTTTAGATTTTCTTATCATACACTGCATTGTAAAAATATCCAGGCAAAAACTAAAATAATAATAATGATAGAAAATGATTTGTGATATGCTTATGTGCCCTTTTAGCGGACAGTTAAAGGACCTATGCAACATCACTGAGCCACATCTGCATGAATGCTTTTCAGACTTTCTTTTAGAATGAGATATGATGAGGCTTTTTCTTTTCATGCTTCTTGCGGTTGATGTATCCCTCAAAAGCAATAACCTCAAGCCACAATCACTGCCGGAGGGGCTTTAACAACATGCTGTGGTTTCATAAGAGCTGCTGTCTTCCGTTTCCCAGCAAACTAGTGCGCTTTATTCAAGACACTTTGGGGATGGGGATGGGACTTTACCTATACTAACATATACTGCACTGCTTTCATGCTCCTTTTTATGCTCTGACCGCCCTCATAAATTATTTCTAGTGTTGACACTAACGTTATGAAACAACATTACACAAGAGTGACCTTGAGGATTCATTGCAGGCATCAAGGCCATCATGCAACAGTCAGAGTGAAAATAGAGGTGTGAAGCAACAAACAGTTTTTTTTCTGCTTTCTAACTGACCAACGAGTGCTTCTTTCTGGATGACAGGTCCATGGTTGTGTCGTACAAGCTGTCCACAAAGTTCCTCAGGCAGGGTACATTCACCTCATTCTTCACAGCCTGGGACAACATTACACGGGGCCACATGAGAAAACACAATTCTTTCCACTGTGGTGATCTTTTTCGAGTTAAATCAATTATTATGAAATGCATGCAACATCTACAAAAGGAAGAAAAATACCGCTGCAACAGGAACCAGGATCTCAACAAAGAGGCCACCCAGGGCATGCTTAATGTCCTTATCCTTGACTTCGAGAAAATACTGAGCACATTCCTGTGGAAATGATAGTAGAACATGAGCAACTTATAAACTTTAAAACTATAATGCATTAAGAAAAAAATTTGACAGAGAATTTTTAACAACATTTTAGACATTCATATTTAAAGACGTGGAATATAACAATGAAAATGAGCAAAAGAGAATAAAGTCTGAATCTGTAGTTCACCAGTTCATATCAATACTGAAGTCTGCTGTACCTGCATAAACTGAAAAGAAGCTTCAAAATCCTCGACAGGGTACATCTTAATTCGGAAGAACTTGACACCCATGATGAGGCTAATGGTACTCTGCACTACATATGGACTCTGCTCTTTCTGCCGCAGCTCCTTTAGCTCAGTCATAAACTTTTTCTTCACAGCAGGAAACCTGGGAAAAAACAAACAAATGCGGGTCTACATAAAGATGCCTGCACTATTCAGTCAGACAAATTCAAAATCAGTCCTTTCACAAATATGTAGAACTCAGAGTTGTGATTGGAAAATAAAATGTCATGACTCAGGAAGAAAGACTGCCAAGAATACCATCCCCTTGTCTTGCCCTTAACACAGAGACTCTTAGCCTGCGCCCCAAGATGAACTCCTCATCTAGCATCTAGCTTTACTCAAACTGGCCCAGAGATGAGATTCTTCAGCTGGTCTAAATATAGAACACAATCCATCATGGGAGCTCATATAAGCATTTCTTAAACTGTTCCCTGTCGGCTTATGCAGTAAGATAGTGAATATAGATGTTTCTGCATCTCGGTCAACCACATTCAAACATACCTTAAAATTTCTTTCTAAAGACACTCCCAGCACATATATCATCAATTTGTATTAAAATTCTGAAGCCCCTTCCTTCCTCTCTTGACCCGAGAGCAAAGAAAATACGTCTATTTTGCTAAGTAAATTGTCTTCTGCAGGAAAATAAGCAGTGCATACTTTGAAAACGAGGTCTGCAGCCTTCCAACAATATATCTATATTAGGGTCGGGTATAGGGTATTCTCCTTTGCTGCAGCGATCTAAAAGGTTCAAATCATGAGACTTCAATTTCCACTCCTAATTTGGTGTGAATGAGACCTGCCTGAAAGGGTCTTCCAGACTTTTGAACCAGGGAATGTTTTGCAGAAAGCCATCATGGATTAGAACACACCAATAAACTACAATGTGGCATGACACAAACCTCAACAGAACAGTGAGCAAAGATCTGATATTCAGAGGCGCAGGACAGTAACTTCGGTGCTTACTTGGACTGGGCTAATACTCCTATGACTTCAGCATAGAGGTCTGCTACAGTGTGCATGTTACCAGTGTTAGGGCCATGATATCTGCAGGGAAAGCAAAAATCAGATCATCCCAAAACTATATATGGAAATATATCTATGTTGGAACAAGTGAGAGCTTACCCCTCTTTGTATCTGAAGTGCTTAAAGGCTAAGTTAATGACTTCATTGACCAAACCGTCAAGGACAGGGTAGAGCGGCATCTGGCACAGAAGTAGAAGACAAAATCGGATGAAAACTTTTGCGCAAAGTTTGCGCAATCTATGTAGTTTTTGTGTAGCAGAGAGTTTAGTAAAGTCACCTGTTTCAAAACTTCTACAAGAACAAGAGAGAAGATGAAATCAATGGCCAAATCCCTTCTTTCAAGTAAGTAATCTCTCTGCTGCTCATCACTGTTAGAGAGAGAGAATACAGGAACAACAAGTTTTCGACAATCATATCATACATACAAGCTTCACCAGTGTGTCTTTACATTTTATACTGAGTACGCAATGTTGCATCGACAAATCAGTTTAATAGTTCTCACTTTTTGGACTTGGTGTTGGCTCTTGGCCGGTACTCATGCAGCTCCTCCTCTAGTCCATTCTGTCTTTTGTACCAGTCAAACAAAGTGCGCAGGATGGAGGGGAGACTATATTCAGCCAATGAGCTCATGGTGCTTATCAACTAGAAGAGCAAGACATACAATGTGCAAATGCACATTGGTAATCAGTGTTAAACATACCAAAGTAAGAGATACTAATCAGTGTTTCCTATGTTTATTTGTACAGCAATTTTAGCTAAAATTCCAAGACAACACAGAGTTCTACTTAAATCTGCTCATGATTTAAACATTTAAAACAGTAACTGGAGTGAGACTAAATGAGGAGAATTTAAAGAATACATTAACAGAGAGAAATAGCCCTCAGTGGGACCATGCAGAAGGACATGGTGCCCACGGGGCAGCCTCCCTAAGTGTTGGGGGAGGGAGCTGAAAAGGAAGGAACGGGCTGGGCACACAGGAAGGGAGGAGAGTCTGGTCGAACTGGGGAACACAGCGAGCCCTTCATTCAGCACAAGGCTGCAGAAGAATCCAGGCTCTGTAAGGCTGTTGAATGGGCTCGCACAGCAGCACAAACACACCTCTGTGGCTGTGAAAGGGCCTTCTCTGGAAATCCACAGACATGCCAAACACACCTAGTGCTGAGACGGTGCCAGCTCTCAAGTTAAACACTCCTGCCCTTGACTGAATCTGAAAGACCTCTTGCGATGTAAGCACGACTTTCAGCCATCACCCCTTTCATGCTGAAGCATGATACTAAAACAGTGTGAAACTTGATTTGTCTAGTTGCATGTTATGATTCCAGTATTTATGTTCCTTCAGGTTTTTATGAAGATGTAAAATAAATATACAAATATGTGCAGTTATCTCCTGGTGAGATATACATGTTTTTCTTATAAATGATCATTCTGCACTTACTTGGTCAAACTGAGGATCTTCGCCCCTCTGTAGTGACTTTGTCAATGGCTTTTCCTGAAAACCAGAAAGAGGAGTCATTTAAAAATTCTTCATGTCTTTACAATCAAATAAATTACAACCGGAAAAGTTCTTCAAAGTTTGATCCAAAGCCATAACTCCATCTGACCTGTCAGAGGAAAGTGTGGGAGTATTTTTAACAGGGACTCATTACAGCACAGCTAATGAGAGTTCTCCATCAGTCTGTTGCCTCGCATGAGCAGGCCAGGTCACGTACAGTATTAGAGATGGGACTTTTATGGCAGCTCCCATTATTACTGTCTTCTATCATCAGAGATAGCAGCCTTCAGGAGGGATTTAGGCTCTGTGTTCGTCCTCCTGCTGAATGGACATTCCTGTAGAAGCCTTCTTGACTTCTGTTCTATTCATTTTATGACTAGGAGTGTGGATGTTAAGTCAAGTGGTGTTTATGTGAAAATGTCTCACAGCCTCACATTGGAGTTCATTACAGTTGTGTTAAGAACCAACCAAACAAACTCAATGGTTGAAAAGTTGTGTTATCATCCTGCCTGAAATGTTTTTAGTGATCAGACTAAAAATACTGGAAAACTTCCAGATAACTTCTCCAAGGCTCTCATTTTGTTTTTTAAAGATAAAAATATAGCTTTATTACTCATCATTGGCTTGATTTAATAAGAAACTGAAGGAGAATGATCAGTTCTATACTCAGTTCCACATCAGCTTACCTTTTTGCTTCTTGAGTTTTCCAGACAGTACCCTCTGCTGTCTCATCAGCTAGACAGCAAGCTGTGTCACATCACTTGCTGATTAATCCAAAAAAACTAGAAGGCTGATATGTGTGACACTGACATTGCGTGGGCTGATGGCAATTTCACTCTCTCTCTCTTGCAGTCAGATCACAGCTAAGCTGCAAGCGCAGATGAACCTTTTAGTTTTCAATAAATGCTGGCATCTGAGAAGCCCATCTGTCCTGGAGGGACAGACAAGTCAGTCCTTCTTGCACTGTCAGGCGTTTACAATGCTTTGTCAGGCACCGAGCAACACAGTTTTCAATCATCTCAGAGATTCAAAGCATTCTTTGTTGAATTAATTTTCTGCCACTAATTAAAATGACCCCGTTGAGAACCGTTCTTAATTTCTTTTGAGTTTTATTAACCAATACTGACCACAGAGGACTGAATATGATGAATTTATCCACATGCAGGATGACAATGAAGAAGAGGACAAGAAGAAAAGAGGGGCGACACATTTGTCCTGTGGTAATTAACACTTCCCCACTGACTGGCATCACTGATTTACAACTTCCTGTGAATCACACTCCCTAAAACTGGAGTTGGCACATCCAGACCTGCTGATGCTCTGCCACAAGTAAACATTGCAGTGTATTAGACCTGTTCAAAAATCACATGGAAGTGTAACTATTCCTGGTAGACAACCCAACAGTGACTTAGAACACATGGTATCAAGACTGGCTGTGAAGTATTTTAGTTGAAGTCTACTTTGGGCTTTTCCTGGTAATATAGGTCACTTCATTTTTAGCTGACTTTTAGTAGCAATTTTGAGATACTGATGTGGTTCTACGAACTGTTGGAGTGCTGCCCACATTAACACATAGTGGCTTTTCTCCACCTCCTCAAATACATGTCGACAGAATTATTCATGGCAGCCGATCATGGCCCAACAGTCTGGCTCCAACCTCCACTAAACAAAAAGTCTCTTCAGGATTTTAATGCAAACATTTACCTTCTGTTACCTTCATTTTTACCTTTCTAAAATGATCATAAAACAATGGATAGGAAGGACAAGTTTCCCGTTTAGTAACAGATTATTAAGAACTGAGAAATCAACAAAAGCATCTAATCATGCCAATAAAGATTTAGGACACACTACTGTCCTCACCAAATGAACAGGCATTTTACAGTGAATTGATTTTTGAGGTTGACACTGTTACCATTTTAAACAACTCTAATATATCTATTTTTCTTCTTATCATCTCTCATGCTGCATGTCTTCTTTGTCTCAGACATCCCCCCGCTACATCTCCTAAATCAAAGGGACAAACTTCTGATGAGGGCAATTCAGGATTTTTTTAGCCAAGTCCTAAATATATATACTCAAAACTACCATATTAAGATAAATACAAATTTTAATAACAGGCTGCAAACAGCAACTTTTTCTCTAATCTACCTGCCTTAGAAATGCAAGACTCTTCCTGTCGTGTTCCTGGGTTCTAGCTTTCAAGAGTAATAACAACAAATCCCTATGGACATCAGAAGCGGTACTCTGGTCTGTCACTGTGCTTACTCACCAGTGGCTCAGCCATGATAATGCGGATCTTGCGATCTGACAAGGTGGTAAAGTTGGCAAACAGGCTCTTGAGGACATATTCGCCCGGCCTGCTCTCCGGGTCAATGCTGATGGGCATCATGGCTGGGGGACCTTTCTCTCCCTGAAGGCAGCTGACTGGAGGGATGGGAGGTTTACTGTATCCGTTCCCCACGGGTGAGGCTGCAGAAAAGACACAAAAAACTCACATTACCGGAAGCAATTTTGTTGAGTAGAACATTGCTAATTAAAGCATGAATGAGTGGGACAGTATCGGCCACAGATCTGTGCAGAAAAAGAGATCACCAAACAGCGCACTGCTGAGAATTTTCCAAACATGGGCAGAAAGTTCCCAACATGTTGAGCATTCCTGAGTTTGGCTGTCCAAAGGGCACCGGCTTGCCCCGACTCTGCTCTTTCTTTCTAAAAGCTACACAGAACTGGACACACATGGAAATGAATACACCATGTCCAGCAGCTGGTGTTTTCATTTCGTTCCAAAGATGTCATTGCCCTTTAAGAGTAGCAGGAGTTTTGTGCATGTAACCATCCTTCAGCCAGTGTTGTGATGTGGCCCATGTTTAACCATGGATTGGCTTCCCTTAGGCCAAACAAATCCCTTAAACTAACTTTTGAGTTAAAAAGTGCTGCTTTCAGATACAAAAGTGCCAAATATAGTATCGGGATGCAAATATAAATCTCATTAGAACTGGGACATTTTCATTTCAGCCTGAAATTCTGCAACCACACATCAACCACACAAACTCCTAAATCTGAGGTGAAAAATGCAGAAATGACAGGGTAGACTAACTGCCTTACAATGAATACCACATTTTCCTGAACTCCTGATAGGGTAAAAGTGTGCATCTGCATGCAATGAACAGTACAGTCAGCAGTCTTTCAGGGGTACGTAAGTCACATTTGGATTTTGTCACATTTTTCTGCATCTTTTCTGCATTATTAATCAGGACATTTCTCCAAGACTCTTATATATTATCATAGACATTTATAGGTATAGTGCTAAATGGCCAAAGTAATATGATTTAAAAAAAATAGAAACAAACAATAACTGAGATGGCTGCAGCTATCCAAAAATAATAAGAAAAAAAAAATGTTGCAATGGGGGATATTTATCTCCATCCAAGTATCAGTAAAACATGTACGAGACATGAAGGCTTTATAAGATTTCAAATCGAAATGTTATGCAGTTGTGACCAAACAAAAAACAAAAACATGCAAGAAACACTGGAATCAGCTGACTAGTAAATCAATTTAATGATTTAATTTGCCAAAGCTGAAAGATTTTTCTGCATATAAAAGGTTGAGAGGCTAAAAGCAGCATTAGTGAAATACCTCAACCGCTTTACATAAATATACAAAAGTGAAGGGGAGGTTATATATCAGCACATGTTCTATACAACAGAGAAACAGTAGAAGCTAAGCTAACTTCCATCTAGAAATATTACAGAGTACATAGCTCTGATAAATCTGACAAGAAAAGGCTGACTAATAACTTTGGTACCAGAACACAGATTATTGGCCATCATGACCTCACAGGACATGAAGGATTTGAACGTCTTTCAAGGAATTCCCAGCATGTGTGACGACCTTTTAAGGTTTAAAAAAATGCTTCCCTCACTACCCAGCACCTACCCAGACCCTTGATGAAGCTGATGACACTGGCCTTACTCCAGCAAACAGCTGTGCCGTCCATAGTGGGGAAGGAGGATAAGGTATACAGGGTTGTCCTGAACTGAGACAAACGCTTGCTAGTAGAATCCACCAAATTCCATGTCTTGTGTATCAGCTGGCTCTGTCCTCCTGGGTATAGTTTCCATGGTGCACAAAGCCAACATCGGGTGTGTTTTAAAAAATCAGAGTACTGTCTGGAACAGGAGACCACACAACTGCTACTGTAGATCTCTATCTCTCTCTATGAGCTGCCTCTGCTATGGCTTCCTCTTGCCTTGTGACCAACTGGTGCCTTCCAAGAGTGAAGGTCAGGCGGGAATTTTTAGCTACACAGTGATGAGGTCCAACATGCTATGGTGGCATAGTTGTAACACTATATTTATCCTGGGGTAAACACTATACTGACAGAGCTGCCATCCCCATACCTCCACATCTGTGATCTAAACCATGAGGTACAGATGAACAGTGTGTAAACACCATTCTTCATTAGGCACTGCTTCACCAAGTGTCATTTAACTGCAGTAAAAACTTTCATTTTTCAGGGTTTTGTCATAAAAGCAATGGTTTTAGCTTACTTGCCAGCTACAGAGAGTCTGTGACCAAACACATTTGATTCATAACAAGTTGCACCATGTTAATCAGAATAAAATCAACATATTTTTTTAGATAAATTCCCTCATTCTCCCATGAGATGAGAGGTAAAGAAAGAAACCAGTGTGCATATTAAGCCCTTTTCTGTTGCTCTCGGCTCTGTAAGTCTCACATGTGACTCTGCAAACAAGGAGCTCGGGCACAGCATGCATTACATCATCCCCAAGCTGGAAACACCCTGAGCATGGTGGTGCTCCCAGGAGGACAATGCAACCAGGCTAACAAGCATCTCATACACAAGCATACACATAATGTAGTCCAGAGAGACATTCCCGCTGAGTAAACAGCCACTCTAGCAGCCGTTTGTGAACAGAGTGGGTGGATATTTAGATACCCCTGAACTCTTTAACTGGACCACAAATTCCAGTGTGCACACAGACCTCTGAGAACACTTTGTTTAGCTTCTGTAAAATACACTGACACTGCTTTTTGTGACTGAGTAGCCCTGCAGGTGACAGAAACTTACCCTGCTGTAGAGTATTCACCGTATTCAGTGTATATATTTCTTCCTGAGTGTATATATTTCTTCCAAAAATTGGCCAGTTGATAAGAAAATGTTGAAGGTTGTTTTAGGCCATTATGAGAAGGAAAATAACTGACTCTCTGCTGAAGAGTCTCTGCTAATATCCAGATGTGCCATGCTGAGTACAATTACCTACAAACAGTCACTGAGAATAACATTTGAGTAACAAATTTCACTTGATAAAAATATTCTGTGGGCACTAAAAAACTTGTTACATTTCTATAATAGTTTAAGCTGAGTTTTGTTAGCTAAAGCATTTATCAAAAGAGTCTATTTTAAAATGTGGAGAGTGAAGAGTGAAGAGCTCTGTAAAAAGCAGATTAAACTGATGGTCTCAAACTATTGACTGTCAGCGATGTTTTAGAGCTGAAATCAAATGAAAGCTGCTGCCTGCTGTGAGAGAGCGTTTCAGGCCAATTATATAAGTTTAAAAGCCTGCATCTATCTCTTCCAGCATCACGGAATGGATTGCTTTATGTACAACTTTAGTAACTGTCTAAATAGTATTTTTGGCTCCTCAAAAATAGAGCAGAAGTATTACAGATTCGAGGACTTAAATGTGACACAGACACTAAATTATAACTGAAATTACAAATCAAAAAAGAGTGCTGATATTAAAAAGGTTAGAGACATAAAGAAAATAAATCAAACTAGAACAGGTTTAATTATCAGAAGAGTCATCTCCTGATCAGATTGGCTGACAGAGGGTTGGCCTTCAAGCAGTTCGGACACTAGACCTGACGCTGCAGCTGCACAATGCCTGTTCTGTGCTGTTGTTTGTCACTGTTTTATCAGAGCTGAAAACACTGACTTATTAAAAACCTGTTTCTAAAGGGTTTCGAGAGTGTTAAACTTGTGGTCACAATGCAAACAGTAGCTGACATACAGCAAGAAAACATGTAATGCTGGTTGCAGGGGCAAACTCAATCCTGATCCTTTTGAAGGCCTACAATGAATAATGAAAAGATAAATATGTTTTTTCTTTTCCATATCAGCAGGTGATGTGTAGTTTACAGTGTGTTTAGATTAAGTTTTATCGTCAATATTTTTTCTGCTGCCACTTTGTCATACATTACATAACAGCTCTTGCACATAAGTGCTGATAGATGGGATTAAGAGATCATGTGTTTAATAAAAATGTTAAATGCTGGTGCATTGCCTGCCTGTGCCTTTATCACTTTAGCAAAGTGACCCACTGTGAGGATTATGCAACATCACCAGGAGATGGCTAAATGCTGAATGTGTGGAAAGGCACACCACATTCTATGGTATCTCTTTACATGCAGATTCAACTGATATATACAAGGTGCTACAATGCCTGAGAGATGGAGCTGTAGCATTTCAAACTTTAGATTGTAACTTTAATTATATTAAATAGCTGGGTTTGTGCTCAAATTGCTTAGGTGTCATTTCATGCCTGTTTTTCAACATTTCTGCTGGTTTTAGGACCAATACTGTCAGCAACCTCTCATATCTCACAAAAAAGAATGGTGCAATAATCAGAAGCTAGGCTGTATTCCATCTCAGCCCTTGCAGTGGAAGGCAGTGAAGCTGTGAGCTATGGACAAAACATGTAACCAAGCTGAACCTCAACTAATCCTATTACTCTGTCCTTGCACCTATAAGAGCTGTTTAGATTCTGTCAAAGGACTAAACTGAAATAGCTAAGATTTATGGGAAAACAGTAGAAATAAGAGGAAGAGTCATCGTCACTAAAAGAAATACTGCTAAGGTAAGTCTAAGAACATTTAGCAGAACCATAACATTGAGCGCCTCTGTGATAATGAGCAGCAATAATTCCTGCATTACTGAGAGACGACTTAAACCCTGTTTCAAGTTTTGTGCTCTGCTACTAAAATTACAGTAAAGATTATTTGCAGCTACTGGCATGCTGAACACTAAAATTGTGGGAAACTAGGAAAACAAGACTAAAAAGTCATGTCCCAAAAAAAGCTGCAGCCTCAGTCAGCTCCATCCACTGAGCACAACAACAAGAGACATACTGCTACTCACTTCCACTCAGTGATTTCAGCAGGGACTTGATGCTGATTTCAAAGAAGCCTGAGTCCTGCTGGCTGGCCATGGCTGCAGCTTTCTGCCCCCCCTCTAGATGTGGTTTCCCTCCAGCAGCAGCAGCAGCAGCAGCAGCAGCAGTAGTTGAGCTGGGACCAGCAGGTAGTGCCTGCTGTCACTTCTCTGTGACGCACACGCAACGCTGTGCTGACGAGACTCTGAGAAAACACACTAGCCCTGCTTTACCCCTCCTCTTGCGTCCCGTCTCTGGCTGTCAGCCCTGTGTGTCTCTCTCCCCACCCTCCCTCCATGTTCTCTCAACATCTCTCTATCTCTCTAAAGCTGTGGCAGGCAGTGGGCGGCAACGCAAGCTGCCTTTAAATAACTGCGTAGAGGCTGAGAGTGCAGGAAGCAATCCTCTTAGCGGAGTGGAGTTAATAATAACTACTGTTTGTCTGAGTGCAGGGTCTGATGATGATGATGATGATGATGATGATGATGATGATGACAGCGCTGGGCTTGTGTGTCTTTCAGCATGACTGGGAAAATTCGACTGGTCAAAAACACTGAGAAAGGGGATTGGGAATTCAGGAAGCATGACACATTACAGGAAACATCTGGAAGTCACTTAAATTGATCAGTCAGTAAGATGAGAGCAAGTGAATGCAGAGGACGTACATGGGAGCAGGAGATGAACTGTTGGCTTTTAACCCAGCAACTTCTTCACAGCACCATCATTAAACAGCAGTCAAATAATTGCAAATACATCCATTTGCCAAGTAAGTGAACCAATATTACTAAAAGAGTTATAGTCTCACCTAAAAAGGGTCACAAAATAAAAAAGAGCTCACAGTAGCATCTTAAACTTGATCATTATGTCCTTCCAACAAGTCAAATGCATGATGATCATGAGTATTTTAATCATGCATGATCAAATAAAAAAGCAGCAGATCCACACATAAGAGGAGTTTGTCATTTTCCTTAATAGATGCCATTGATGAATGATAAATTGACAAAATAATTCTACAGACAATTTTTTGTTAGTAATTAATTAATCAACAAATACCACCCATCATCTCTTAAATACTTTTTGCATAAAACAAAGCACAATTAATAAACACAATTAACTTTTTCTTTTTCTTTCTGACAGAGCTAAATCAGAGTGAGTGGTTAAAAAAAGAAAAAAAAAACTTCCAGGTGTGATCAATCAATCAATGTAAGTTTCCTTCCTTTCTTTTCATAATTTTTATGAATACTATACACTCCCTTTCATGATATTTTAACTATAATAAAACCAGGATAAAATTCTTGAGGTTGTAAAGTGGTGTGGTGGTTGGCACTGCAGAAGGTTGCTGGTTCAAATCTTGTTCTCTGGCTTTCTTCTTTCATCCCAAAACATGCATGTTAGGTTTATTGGTGAGTCTTAATTGACGAGATTGAGTGTGAGCATTCATGATTGTTTGTCTCTGTCATGGACCTGTCTGGGGTGTACCCTGCCTCTCGCTCGGAGGTAGCAAGGAAAGGCTCACAGCCCCCCTCGACCCTGAATTGGATAAAGCACGTATGGAAAATAAACTAATGAAACTTTCTGACTTTTCCAGATGACAAAAAACTTAATTGTCACAAGCACAATTTTTTATTATGTGAAAAGCTGATGTCTTCAGGCAAATGGACTATAAACACATCCACCAATCCCCCTTCCGCCTGCTGCCTTTCAGTGCTCTTAGTGTAATCCTATCAGAGCTCTGTCTGTCCGTCAAGCGACAGCCACTTGACCTTGATTGCATAACACACTCTGCGATGGAGAGGCCGTCACTGGTGTTTGCACTGTTTGATAAACATGCATTTCAATGCTTCATTGTCTTGACTGTAGCCAAGACAGCACTTTTCCCGTGGTAATCTAGTGGTACAAGTCATATGCAAGTGTAAGTGTAAATACTGCATGCTTCTGTGTAATTTCTCTATCACTTAGCAGAGATTATTTGTGTTGAGTACATGAAGAAATAGGCTGCTGTGACTTTTTCCATCATTTTAAGAGAGTTGCATTTCAAACTTGCTTCTGACACACTTGTTTGTTGAAAGGGTCATGACTGCAAGGAGAGATATGAAACCCTTTTATTCACAAACTAACACAATTTCCTGATATTCTAATAACATGTCTGACATATTTTCAAAATATCTCAGAGATACAGTGCAACACTTCCTTTTAAAACCATTAATTTAAATATTTTCTCATTATAACTGGTTTTAGGGGGTCCTCAGCAGGGTGTGTCTAAATTAGGATCCGTCCTACAGATTCAATTTACCCAGCAAATGTAAATTTAGACACAAATTACAATCAATAAACATTGAATCCAGCAAACATCTTTTCTAAAATAACCACTGAGTAGTTACACCAAGCACGACACAATTAAATTATTGTATATCACCATGTTAAATGGACTTTGCAGTCAGTTCTCTATGTAACTGTCAAATATTTTGATCATGAGTTTATTTTTTAGGACAAAATGTTTGAGATTGTTGTTCTACATGATTTGGGCAAGTTCAGAAAGCCATCTTTCACTTAGTATTTCCTCTAAACAAATCTTACTTATCATGAGGAAATGCTTGGCCTATCACGATAAGCAAAACATTCATTACTGACAGAAACCAACCAAAATGGATTCTTTAAACACTGAACAGAGTTAACTTTCACGCCTTATCCATCATTCATAAACTGGTCTGCCTGAATCGTACAGTCAGAGGCTCCCTAAGGGGCAAACGGGAATGCAATTTCTCTAGATTAATAATTTTAGCATTTTTTTCAACAAGACTTAAAGCAATTAAAGCAATGAAACTCAATGGCACTGCATAGTTATGCCTGAAATAACTGTGCAGCTTAATGTGAAACTAAAACTTTTACTTTCAGGCTTAAACTTGTTTTTTAATCATCGACAGCGGTCCTGCATTGCATGGATATTTTAACAAAAGAGCTTACATGGTGCACTAGCTCTTTAAATATCACTTATCCAAACTAGTGACAGAAGGGTGGTAACAGTTCTCCTGTCCCAAAGGAACAAACTTCCTATGATTTAAGAAGCAGCAACAAGTGATGCAGCAGAACATGTGCTTTTCCATGTACCTAATCTGTCAATGCAGATCAGAAGAACAGTCGTTGTCAGTATCACGGCATGTCATCCAGGACTGGATAACATGAAAATGTCAGACCTAATTCCAACACACAGGCAGTGTTCATAGCATAACACTGTCTGGGTTTGTCTAAACCTGTCAGGGTAACTGCAGCTGAACATACAGCAGTGACTGTTTGCTGGCATACTGGATAGGATCTGTATCAGCTCTTAAGATGAAAAAAATGGTTTCGTAATACTGTTTATCCATCAGCTATATTTAATCTTGATACACAAAAAGAGAAGCTGATTAAGTCAGATTTCATAACAATGAATGTGTACATCTTTCTCTGATATACTCTAAGTGGGAAAGAAGGGACTACCACATTTAGCACCTATTAAAAGCATTACCAAGCTCTGATGGAGGAGAGGAATGTGAGGTATGTCTGTCCAGTTGAGCCATTTCTGTGGTTATCAAGTTGAAACCCTTCACTCCCTTCTCCTCTTTCTTCGCGCTCATCATTTCTTTATCTGGCACAGAAATTCTAATCTTTAATGTTCCCCTTTCATGTCAGGTTTGGGATATTTCATACTCGCAATGTTAAAGATGTTCACATGTTTAGACATTTTAGACAGTGTAATCAGACACAAGGCTAATTTTTGACTATGAGGTCAACTACATTAAAATGTGCACTGTGCTCCCCACCTGCCTGAGTCCATTATTAACAAGCCACTAGATTCCTACACAGCTATGACAAATATCACAAGGAGGCGAGGAATTTAACAAAGTGATGGATATAGTGGCCCAACTGCTGGCAGTCTTGTCCAGTGCATTTTTCAAGAATCCCTTCTCTCACAGATTAAAAACAATGTCTCGAACTGATCACCACAGCTTTAGTAAAAAGTGTTAAAACTGTGCCTACTTTCAAGAATGGTGGGCCTCTTCTTTTGGCGCATCTTTTTAAACTTCCCTCTGAAGTCTCTGGGTGGGAATGGCTCCGGAGGTAAGCTGGAAATGCGGCCCAGGACAGCCTCATCCATTCCCTCAGAACAATCCGTCTCACTCTCAGCCACGTCTCTCACAGCATTCTCCTCCAAAGACATGTTTGATGGCAGGAAGCCTACAGCCTTCTTTCATTCTTCTAAAGGAGTCATTTGAAGCAGTTCCAGGTTTTTCCACAGTCCTCCACTCTCCTCCTTTCTTGCCCTTTTAAACTTCCTTCTCTGAGCCGTGTAGAAAATTTCAGCTGTGCAGATGCAGCCAGTGTTGCCAGCTTCAGCCTCCTAATGAGTTTTAACCTCTACACTTGTCAGGGCAGTTCAGCAACTTACAGTAACATTCATGAATTGGGCAGGTATTGGATTACTTGGACTGCCCCTCCTCTTTTCAGCAAAAAAGGCAAGAGGCAGAGAAAAGAGGGGCAAAGTCATCACTGAAGAGGGCGGGAGAGGGACAGAGAGGCTGGTCAGACAGCTACAAAATCCCTGCCTACTGTATGCCCATGAGGCAGTCCTGAATAAATATCCTGTATTTGTCTTGTAGTCAACACATCAACATTTAAACAGGCACATCTTGCTCCTGGCAGAATTAAGGTGTACAACAACTTTTCCCCATACTCTGATATGCTTGACAAATACAATTATTCCTACTCATTCTGCACAAATCATCTGTATGTTTCTAAAAGTGTCTTCTATATGACAGTCTGTGTTGTCATCTTTCTCAGTGGCTTTAAAAGAAACAGAGCCAGACAAGCATCCGCACAGCTTGCAGCTTATTGTCAATTCAGTCATTTTCAACCACAGTGAACAAGTGAACACAAACTGGACACACCTACAACATGAACCAGTTTTTCCAAGTCTGACCTACATCAGCAAGACAAACACCCAGTGTATGTCAGAGAAATTAAGGCGTTTTCTGTTTAAGGAAGAAAAAACAGTTGGAATAAGGAACAATCAGCCTACACAGTCATCTTGTCATGCCACTGATATGTTTGCAAAAGGTTTAGTCAAACAACACATTTACATATAACTCGCTCCACGATCTGCTGAAAATACAAGACTGAATTATGTCAACAGACAATAACAGGGAGCCCCTGACAACAACTTTTACTCATTGGAATGACTCTAGCAGTTGTCACTTTTCATGCACCTGTGGAAGGGTAAGGTAGCCTAAAGAAAACATTTTTCATGAAACACACAAGTGAAAGCTGTCCAAAACACCAAAGTTGATTAACCATGTTTCAGTCTCTCCTGAAGGGTTATTGAGTCTGAATTACATCTTCCTGTGAGCCCGATCATGACCTACTTAAAACACCCTCACGTTGTTCTTAAAGAAAGAACAAGCAAAGAAAAGTCATGTTTTTTGTTTAGTGTTGAAGAGGCAGATTTTAAGTAATTAAAGAAAAGACGTAAAAAAAACACAAAAATGTGTGTTTGCACACAAACAAATGAATAAAAAAAGATATGATTTGGATTGAATTATTGAAAAACTTCCAACTAGTAACAAGGAAAGTATGCTTAATTTGTTGAGTGTGCAAATGAACACATTATCAATGGAATTGATCATTCAATTTAAGCTATGATTCACATTTTTAAGATTTTAAGAATCTACTGTTGTATAATCATGAGAAATCTAAAACTCAAGACTGTACTGTATTGTAGGATGTTATAGTAACAGTGCACCCTCTAGTGACAAGTAACAATATCATTTTAGTTATTTGTAACAATAGATTTAGCCACATATTTAAGCCACCTGCTTCGTGACTTGCTGTGTTATCTGATTCTTGTTAGAGCAATCTGTCACCATGAGACCACACTTATCGTTCAGGACACGCAGAAAGGACATGAAGCCATTAGTCTACTCTAATTTACTTATTTTTTACAATTATTGTGCATTTAGAGCACATTAGATGCTGATACAAAAAACTGAATTACTGATAATAATTTATTTTACAAAAGGTTTGTCTATTGTGCAATTATGCACTTTGTTTGTGGACCAATAAAGCTGTGTCACAACATTTGCATGGCTTAGCCTTGTAGTATTATAATGTAGCATTTAGCCATTTAACCACGTCTGTATCACTTTCTTTAGCAACTGTGAGGACATAATCCAACTTTTTGAATAAAATGTAATGACTAGTGGACACAGTCAAACAACTCAGAGAAACACGAAGAGCTGCCTGGACATGGAAACGAGTTTGGAGTCATCCCTCCCGCTGAAACCAACACCCTCTGGTGGAGCCAGAAGCCGTTTCCATGGTGAGACACATTTAGATTTGCACTGGCAGAGCAGAACGTGATGAATAATTGATAGATATCAGGCCCTAATGTTAGCACGAACCAGCTGAAGGTTAAGAGCAATGCTTGTGAACTCTTGAATACACTCTCGTGCAACAAGTGGAAAAACACAGTGCACTGAGAGAGCTGATGCTGGATAGAGATAAGACACCTTTATGAATTAAAGTGATAGAGTATTGGTGTGTATAAAAGTAGTACATTTCACAGAAGTGTTCACTATAGAAGTTCAAAGAGAAAGCAACATTAATCTATTGTCCTCGGGGGATGTTTAAACACTACAAAATGACAACTAAGTGTCTAAATGTATCAAACCTGTCAAACGTATCTGCTGTTCCAGCCTCTCACAACTTTTAACTATCACCTGATCTTTCGGCTTCACCCATCTCCACATTTTGCACAAATTACTTCTCATAACAACTAAGAAAAAAAGCTAACAAAAAGCCGGCATCTAGAGTAAGTAATTATTCAGTCAGTCACCTTTTCTGTATACTGCTCTGGGTCAGCACACAAAAGGACTATTCAAGGGCAGCAAATAAATGGATAAAGAGCACCTGTTCCCTGCTCTGCATGCCTATTATCAACTTCATGAGGGAGGAGCTTCACACTGAACACATGCTGCCACTGTGGACTCGAAATAAAAAAAAAAGTTGAACACAGAGCATATCCATGTACAGTGAGGTAATTATGCTTCTTATAAAAAAGACTGATTGCTCCTCATGAATATGGGCTTGGACCGCATACCGTTATATCTTGATTCAGTTTATTTTACTGCAAGGACACCCGTGGGATTTATCTGAGTAACTCAGAAGGATCATAAACATCAAAAAGGAAGGACATATTGAGTTGTGCTGTAACATTCCTTATTGTATCAGCAGCCTACAGGAAAGAACAGTCTCTTTGACCAGGGAGGGCTGGAAATGATTACAAGGATTGATCTCTTATAAAGATGCCCAAACAGTCCAGGTGTTGATGTCTTCTGGAGATGCTGGAGGTGATCATTTTGAAACGGTTTGAAAAGTCAGCACTCATATTTTTACTTAAGCAAAGTCTCAGAATTTTCATGTGAGAGACATTTTTGGTTCACATTAACATGCGCAAAACTTGCAGAGTTTCCCCAGAGTAACAACAATGTCAAGTCATTTCAACTCTATTTATGGAACACGTCTGCACAAACAAATTTGTTTTGTATGGATTGCCGAAACAGAACCAAACAAAATAACAGACAAAGATGTGTAGAAGGAAGCTGGAGGACATCTATGAGTCAGAGTTTGGAAGTCTCCTCAAATGAAAAAAGAAAAAATCTGACACAGTGAAATCCTTGTGATTAAAGATCAGAGGAGATAAGCTTCTGCCTGGCTTATGCAATAGATGAAGGGTGCAAAGTTACTTAATTTTTAGAAATGCTGCTCTGACATATAATGCTGCTCTGGCTATATTTAATTCTAATTGATGTGAGACAATATTAGAAATATTTTAGATCATCTATGTTCATTCTGACCATACTGCAACTACAGCAATATAACTATCAACATTTACAATGTAGTATCAATATGTTTATCCATGTCAAACAAACACAGAGAACACTGACTTTTAAATAAAAGTGTGCATATAAGAAGTCAGGTATTACTAAATGTTGTTAACACAGAGAAAGACAGAAAAATAAACACAGTTTCAAGAAATCCATTAGATTTGCACTGGGGCTGTATCGTGTAATAGAGGGGATACAAAAGCAGGTAGTGTGTCGAATAGCAGAGCTCGACCTTAAGAATAACAGATCTCCTTTGAGTCACCCAATTCATATAGTACTCATACTTTTTGGCAAAAGGTGGAAAAAACAGATTAGCATGAAAAAACACAAACATGCGCAGAACAATCTAAGACTCTCATCTACCAGGCTGGATTTAAGTTATTCTATTGACAGTGCTGGGAAAACAAGCACCTCGGCATCCCTCCATGTCATCCTGTAATAAAATGTTTTTCTCACTCACAATACAGACAGTGTCACATACGTTTCCCAGCTGAATGATTCAGAAGTGATAATTGCAAAAGGATCAATAGGAATTGTTGATCTATTGGATTTTTTTCTGCGGGTAATTAGGTCTCACATGTTGAATATTAGAGGGATGTTAGCTTGGGTTTGGCTTAAATGAAACTTTCGCTTTGATGCCGCAAATGCCACACGAGTAGATTTTGGAACTACCAAAATAAATAGCTTTCCCTTTATAATAGAAAAAAAAGAAAGAAAATGACTTTTTGCCTTATTTAGACCACAAGTCATCTGTATTAATCACAACCAAGTAAAATGACGACTATAGGACCTATAATTGATCACTTTGAGAACAAAGTTTTTTTAGTTTAATTTTTAAGTCCGAAAGGGCCAAAGTTGTTCCAAAACCACACAGAAAAAAACACCACAAATGGTTAACTATCTCCTTGTCTCCAAACTGAACACAACTAACAACAAAATCCAGAAAACTACAAAAAACTGCCAACCAATCAGCATTTGAGCGTATGATAAATACCTTCGACAGCAGCAGGTAAGTTTATGTTGATTACTCCATCCCAACTTCCGAAGTGAGTCCAAGTTTCAGTTTCAGAGTCCCTCCACGAGCTCCACTTGTTAGGATGCACTCCTCTCCGTGGGTCTTCCTCCATCAGCTCTGCAGATACAGACTCCACCCCCATCAGCCACTTCGTCCATGTCCTCCTGAATAATGAAAAACATGCAAAGCTTCGGCTTTCTTCAATCTGCACGATGACCTGGTTCGGGGGCATGCGATCCGCTTAAAAACACATCTGCTGCCTTCTGCTTAATTTAATAGGGAATCCTAAACGCTAATGCCATTAGGCTATAGATACAACAGTATTGCAGTGGAGGTTATTGCTATGACACTGAGGTCAAATATTAAACAGTTTACTATGAAATCAAACAGTCTTAAGAAAACGTGACGTGAATGCATTTCAGTACAAACAATAGGACATCTATGGAGCCCATTACAAAACGTATGTTCAAATGTCCAGAGTGACCTTCAGGTGAAAGGATTTCCTCTGGATTCTTCAAGTATTTGCCTATGCAGTTTTTTTTAAATATATACCGTTTAAAAATGAATAAACTCTATTTAACCTCATTGTAAATACTTGAAAAATCCAGAGAAATCCCTTTATATAAGGGACAAGGACAACAGTCAATACTGAACAGCCATGATGTCCTGACCCGTCAGGCAACACTGCAGTAAAAACTGACTCTGTAGTGGAAATCACTGCGTGAGTTAAGGAACACCTCTGAAATTCACTGTGAGTGAACACAGTTTGTTGCTGAATCAGCAAATGCAAGTGAAAAGGCTACGGCACTAAGCATAAACATAGAAAAAATATACAAAACCCTACCACCTTCTCAGAGAACGAGGTCAGGGACTGAGGCAATGTGGAAAACTGTCCTGTGTTCTGATGAAACCAAAGCTGAATCTTTTTTTTTGTAAATAACTGATGCTGCCATCTGGCTTGAAGAGAGACCATCAAAAGCCAGCATCAGTGATAGTATGGCACTGATGACGTGCATTTCTGTAAATAAACCATTAATACACAGAAAATACACAGCTTTTGGAGCAACATGTGTAAATATTGTTGAGACAACTTTATAAAGAAATCCCATGCTTATTTTGGCAAGACAAAGGCGAGCTATGCTCTCCACAAATTAAAGCTGCATGTTATCAAACAATCTGTGTGCTAAACTGGTTCTCTTGCTGTCCAGGCTTCCTCCCAATCAACAACTCGACAAAGGAGCAGACATGACTGTTGAGCAGATGAAATCCCTGAACAAGCAAAAATAGAAAAATCCATTTCTGAGTAATAACAGCAACTGGTCTCATTAATTTCTAAACACTTACAGAGTGTTGTTAAAAGAAGATGAGGCACAGTGGTAAGCGTCCCCTGTTCAAATTAATCTCTACAATACGTAACACAACAATGCTTTTCACGTAAATGGTGTAAACAGAATTTTTTTTGCTGGAACACTTACTTTGTGTTCTATTTTGTGGACATGTAAGCTTGATCAGTAGTTGCACATCAAATTCAACCACACAAAATGAGAAGGGGATCTTTGTGTAAGATTTCAGGAAATTAGCGCCACTGCAGCTTTGCCTCAAACAGCCCAAAATGTTGAAAAGACACCTATTTATTACATGCAAATGGAATATGAGCAAACACAAGTACAGTCGGGTGGGTTTTGGAGGGTACTGAGTAGTAATGCCACTGTGAACTCTTAAGAAAATGATTTTAGTCAGGATCCAGCAGATGGCGTCAAAGATGTGATTTTCAAAGCGATCGCCAAAGAGATACAGGTGTACTCTTGAAGTCTGACACAACTCGATGTGTTCTTCAGTGCACTTCAAACCCTGTAAATGAAAAAACCCAAAAAACATTAATATATAATCTACTAGTATCCAAACAAGATATTTAATGCCTGCATTGATTTCTGAAAAGCCAGAGGCAGTGAATCCATGGTGTTGAAGTGAGCTGACATAGTTCAATGACTGGCCATCAACTTTTCCAACATCACTGTTTTTACCACTCAGAGTGAGCATGTTACTAACAAAGAGCTCTGTCCAGATGAGAGCAAAAAAATCGCTTTGTCAGCCGCATGAACACAATGACAGCAGAGCGCTACAGAGGTGGGAGCACCAGGTGCACTTTAAGATAAAACATTAAAAAAACAAAAACACTGACTTGCTTAGAATAAACTGACATTTCCTCCGAAATAAGCAGGGTGTCCTGCCCTAATGCAATCCAATTGAATCTATGATTATGCTTTGGAAAATGTTTTCTCGCTTTCTTGTGTTCTGACGGGAGCCAGGTGGTCTTTGCTGCAGTATATTGGCTACGGTGGTAATTCTGTCAAGCTACTGAACGATGAAATAACATGTCAGTGCCACCACAAAAGACAAATTTCAAAGCAGTTGCATAACTCAGCACCGCAGCACTGACCTGATCCAAGTGCTCCTGTCTGATTTCTTTGAGGAATAGAGAAAACAGGGTATTAAGGGGGATGTGCGTGGCTGTCACATTGCTGTGCTTTGATGCAGATTCAGGTAGTTCTCAGTCATCTCAGATGAAAGTGTGCTGGCCAATTAAAAAGAGATTCCATAATAATTTGTGAAAGCCATGACCCTCACAGACATGCGTAAAATCACATTTTCTTCAAAGTAAGTGCTGCTTCACTTTGCACTTGTGGGTGATAGGTTCAATACCATCTTGACATTTTTGAGTGGTGCTTTGTGGCTGCTGATTCCCCTGCAGCAACTTCATATTAAGAGATGTCTTGCCAAACCATGAAAGCTTTCACCTTCAAACTTGCACTTCACCTGAAAGTTTTAGACATTGTGACCCTTGAATCATGCTTTTGGCTCTGTTAATGGAGGATGCAAGTCTCCTTTCGAAACCTTTGGGTTACAGCACAACTGATTTTGTCCCTCACAGAGAGGACGGTGCAGAGGGTGAAGGCACTGAAGCGGCAGGTCAGGGGGAGTGTGGATCAAAGATCCAATGTCTTGCAAGGATGCTGTGATTGCATGGTTTGGGCTGTGCGGCATGATTCTACAAACAATATTGATGTGCCCTCGGATGAGCTGTGCAGCTTCATTGAGTTGGATACACGGCTGTGATTGAGATAATATGTTAGAAAAGATGGATGGTGTATCAGATTAGTCGTGATTTTTGGAATATGCTCTAGATTAAACCAGCAGTTATAGAGTTAGCAACATAAAATTTAATCAAAGTTCTTCAGCTGTTGACTGAGGTATTTAAAATTCTTACCAAAGAGAAACCTGGAATTATAGTGGTATCTTGACGAGCAGCTTCAAAACAGCAGGTGATGCTGTTACTGGAGAGGAGTAAATCAGAGATGATGTGAGAGTGCAGTTGTATAAAGACTAAACAAGAACTTGGAAAAGCCTGTGATTTTATGCAGGGTATCCATGCTGGCAAACAGCTGGTCTATGCAGCTAATAGTTTTCAGACAGATGGGAAGTATCTGAGATCCTCCATGATTTGCATATAGAATCTGAGGAGGTGTAAAAAAAACCACCACTTTATGTTTTTGTACCAACGTTTAAAATGCTAAGTACTCAAAAAAAAAAAGACTCTCAGTCTCTGACTTTTTGAACCATCTCCAAAGTCTCTCTTGGCAGGCTGTCAGCTTTACAAGGCAGCAACTGTTAATGCAGGGAGACACAAAATGGAAGAGAGGGCAAGAGATCTACTCTGACCAAACTTCACAGAAACAAATAATCCCCCTTTAACGATTTGCTGACAAGTGTTCATTGTTTTATAGTAGCGGAGGGACAAGGCAGCTGTTCTTTTTTTATACATAATGCTAAAACAGATGTATGAGCAGGCATTTGCATCAGCTCTATGTGGCCATCATAATGCATCTGCGCAGCTGACACAATACAAAGTTCTCAATTCTCAAAATAATGTCTGCCTATCTTGAATTAGTAAGCTGACAGAACTAAATGTTTTAGAATTAATTTTAAAATCTTGGTGTTAACTTTTACAAGAAACAGCTGCCCAGTACAGTTTGTTTGTTACTCTGATTCTTTGGTCATCTTGGCAAAGATTGCCAGCAGTTCCCTATGCACAATTCAAAACTCAGGGGGATTGTTCCTTCTAAGCAGTAGAAGGAACAGTAGAAGGAGCAGTATGTCCTACTATGGATGATGGGAATGTTACTAGTCACACGCATGCAGCCTGCACTTGTCTATCCTGGAAGCTTGAGGAAAGACTCTGAATGCATCATCAAAGGCCACCTGAAGCCTTTACACTACATATTGTACAACAGCTTATAAAACTACATTGCAAATTGGCTCTGACACACTGAAAAAAACAACTCATAAGATTTACTTAAAAAACCCTTTGTAAGTATTTGCACTCAAATGATTTAAGTAATTTGTAATGCTGCAATATCAAGTAACACTCACTTGCCAGTATCAAGTAAATTTTACTTACCATAAAACATAACAGTTTTGGAGATATTAAAGGATAAGACCGGTTTTTTGACATTGGGCCCTTGATTTCACATTATAGCATGATGTTCTACTCACCCCTGCTTGTTGTTTGTCATTTGGAGCTGTTCCGAAGATATTCGCGAGGCGTCTGGCTGCTCTCTTGAGATATTCGGCCATGAAACGGTTTCCTATGGGCAAGCTCATACAGGCACAAACTATGCTGTTTATAATTTATTAATTACTCTACACTAGAACTGATAACGTGGAGGTGCGTCGCTTACTTAAAAAAATCCGGGTTATTGTAATTTTGTTTTTTTCGTCGTAAAGTGGGTGTTACTGACGTCATCGTCGTGCTACTACCACAGGCAGCCCACAGACCTGCTGCCTATTTATTCATTCGGCTAAAATTCAAAATTAGTAACCCGGATTTTTTTAAGTAAGCGACGCACCTCCACGTTATCAGTGCTGGTGTAGAGTAATTAATAAATTATAAACAGCATAGTTTGTGCCTGTATGAGCTTGCCCATAGGAAACCGTTTCATGGCCGAATATCTCAAGAGAGCAGCCAGACGCCTCGCGAATATCTTCGGAACAGCTCCAAATGTTCAACAACAAGCAGGGGTGAGTAGAACATCATGTTATAATGTGAAATCAAGGGCCCAATGTCAAAAAACCGGTCTTATCCTTTAAGTAACATTTACTTAATTACATCTAAGTTTAAATTATATTTATTTAAACAAATTAAGTAAACTCTACTTGTTTGTCATAGGCAGGAACATAATTTTACTCAAAATTTTAAGTAAATTTTATAAATCTGTAGTATTTGCTGTTATGAAGTAACTTAGTAGATTTTAACAAAACACTTTCAGAGTAAAGTTTATGCAGTATTTCTAGGTTTATGTAAAGTACATAGAACTATTAAACATTTAAATTGTATGAGGAAACCGAAGTAAAACTTACTCTTCCCCCATAATTCATGTATTACGTTAATAAAACTTTTAATTTTACTTAAGAAGCTCTAGTTCTTACTGCATCGTAAAAATACAAGGTAGAAATTATGACAGTTACACTAATAGAGTTTAGTTTCAGTGCACTGTTTTGACACCCAATGTGAAGACATGATATTTTCAGCATAAACACATGCATTTACAATTTCAGGTCATATGGAGCCCATTGTCTTCATCATGTAAATCATCCCTGATGATATGGTCCAAATATTTTACTTTGTTCATCAAATTTAGAGTTTGATCTGCCACGTTTGGTCTTGATATAGAAAGCCACAAATGATCACTTCACACACTATAAAGAGACGTGTTCAACCTTGTGGTTACAGACAATTTTGTTTTTATAAGAGAAGGACCTGATATCAACACAAGAGGAGCCAGTGAGGGACAATGATCACATCCCATAAAAAGGAAATATTTTCTCAAATTTGGATAAACCAGTTGACATAATTGAGAATAACGAGCTGGTAGCCAAAGCGATGATTTCCTTTTAAGTACATCTAGCTACTTGACAAGCCATGCACGGCATACTGCAGCCCCAACGCTCTGCACTACTAAGAGGACTATAATAGGTTTTTCTCTCCATTTTAACAACAAAACATACTGCCAGTAGCTTCAAGACATCAGTGGATTTAAACCTGTCTCATTTGAGTGCATTTTGCCTAGTCAGCGTTTTACACACACACATACACTTAACAATGAAGCCTTGAGACACGTAAGAAACTTGTATTTTGAACCCATTTTAAAGCTGTGCTGTTATTTGACATGTTGGTGTAAATCTATCTCTTTGTCACAGGCAGTTGGTGTCAGGGCTTTGAAAGAATCTGAAGTCTATTCACAACTTTAGGTGCAACATCTTGTGAATTGTGTAATGATTACCAATTCTACGGTTTGCCAAGAAAAAATACTACCGTACTTTCATAAGGAAATGGTTACATTACATTCATATATGTTAATATTTTTTGATCATCCCATTTCAGTTGCAGTTTTTTGTATGATTGGCATTCATGTCCAAAGTAATGGTTTCTTGGTAACTTATTATGATACTGTGAAAGGAGTCCAGCCTTGTTATTGTGAGTCACATGCACCACTTTATTGTGAACTTCAAAGATGAGGCGCTGCCTGCTTAGTGCTACTGGGCACGTTCAACTTCTTCTGTTAAATATTGTGAAATGAGCATTTCCAGTTTAATTAGACATCTCTGTACAAAGCATCTATTTTGTTTTTGACCTTCAGCTCTGCATTAATGATGACTAGTGCAGGCAGTCATTCCTGCCCACCATAATAGCCTTCCATAATGACTCTCTAATGACTGCTATTTCTCCTTAACTTCCCACTGTTTTTTTGGTTGTTGTTATTGTTATTAATGTTTAGAATCATAGTATTCTTTTTGTTAATAACTGTTTTGTCAATACTACAAACAATCATTTAGCTGTGGGGATTGATAAAGTATTATTCAATTAATTTATCACTGAGAGCTCTGTGTGGCAAATCGTATGTGTCAAATTACATCAAATGAATGAGTTAATTAAAAACAGCAGACATGGACATGAAAAGTTGGACAGTAGCTGGGACATCAACATGAACAACCTTAGTGTCACCATGGGAACCTCATGAGAAAGCTGAGGTGAGGTTTGTGCACAATTTGTGCCCATTTTTTTATGTCTCATGCACCAGGATATCATCCCTTTTATGTCTGATTTCCATCTGTCTTCTACTTTCTAATCTGCCCTTGGAGGAATAGCAAAGCTACGCCTGGTACAAAAGCACACAGGAAGGCCACTTGTTAATCTCTCCTTTTATCAAAAATCCTTTCCTCTGGAAATATATCACACCATGTAACAGCACAGCTTAGACTTATGAGGCTGCGGTAAGAAATTCCTCTAAGAATCACAAGGTCATAGCATATCAGTTTTGGAGAAAAGTCATTTTTGAGCTGTAAGAAGTACAGTTATCAGATCTGCCAGGATGTGTACATATGTATATCAAAACTTGCATGGTTCTGACAGGCAGAAAGGCACCTCAAGAACATTTTTCTTAGACAACATTAACAGTCAGTACGTAACAGTGAGGCTTCTGATAATGTTAAACCCCCTTGCCTATGCAACACTCTAACAGCCAACTGAAAGGGCACCAAAAAAGAACAAATAAAAAGTCATGACCAAATATTTTTAACAGCTGGTAACATTAATTCTCAATTGTTGTTTTGTATTCTTGTGATGTCTTTTAACAACATCTTGTCAGTTTAGCACAATCAATTTATTTTCTTTCTTAGTGGAGGCAGGTAGATATTTTGTGATGCTGTGTGCAAGAATTTGTTAGTTTTCAAATTTAACTAGTTAGAAAATCACTAACTGCAGGAAAATGCATGCAGTTTGCCTTACACATGCAGATTGGTCAGAGATTCCATCAGAGAACAAATCTCTGAGAGATGCCAAGAAGAACACAGACTTAATTTATTAAGGGTATTCAACCACACAGTGTACATTTGTAGAGACACTAATACAGACAAATTGTATTATATCATCCACAATATATCCCGAGTCTCACAGTGCTTATAATGCTCCTATTACTCATGTACCCATGACACATAATTTGATTTTGGTAAATCAAATAACGTTACACAATTTTGTACTCTTTAGATATCTTGTGGGATTTGCTCATGCATTTTTCTAACAGCGCCGCATCCTCTCCTGTTTGATCCAAAGGGATTACAAGTTACATTTGCAAAGTTTTTAATGATACTTTGGATGGGTAGTATAAACAAGTCTTTCAGTTTGAAGGTGATTGCGGTACAATGAAAATCTATTACAACTTTGGCAAAGCAATCATGTCCCTGTGAGTATGTTAATGAGGAAAATGAGGGCATGTTTATCTGAAAGATTGCTTGCTTGCCATGTTCTGTGACTGCAGTCACAGAGTCACTGAGTAAATATTGCTTTTTCCATTATCTCTTCCATGAAGTTGACACTGGTGAAACATCTCAACAAATACAGGAAGGCCTCTGAGATGTTTGCATCATATCACAGGACAAATCTTTAATTTTGATGATCCACTGATCTACTTCATCAGGTTTTACTTCCTTTATATGGCATCCCCATTTGCCTCAATGATAATTTGTGTTTAATGCTACTTCGTAATCTAACACCACCTCATGCATGCTGATAATATCCCTAGTAGCCTCATATATTCGTTTTAAAACTAAAAACTTGGAGGGCACATTTTTTCACCAACATCAATTCTTGATTTCTTGATTCTAAAAAACACAATACAGATCTGCACCAAAATAAAATGGATTCTTCGTCTGTCCATGCTCCACTTCATTAAATCTCATGAACATCGTTTGGATGTTTTTTGTTCTGTCCATCTGACAGACAAGGGAATTGAGTGTTGCACTGAAGGCAGTATTTCAAAGTACCTGAAATCATACTTTTTTTTACATATTTAAAATTAAACAGACAAGCTAAATGAACTGAGAATGTTTTAAGTTTATGTTTATGCATTTGGCAGACGCTTTTATCCAAAGCGACTTACAGGTAGGCAGGTAGGGTAACGGGGTCTTGCCTAAGGACCCCTACTGGAGGTAGTACCTTTCATGCAGGGGATTTGAACCCTGGTCACCCATGAAAGGTGGCAATCTTACCACTACTCTATCTAGTCCCACAGATTGTTATTAATAGAATGATTAATAACTACAGTAAGATTTCTACATAAAACCATGGTGGAGTGTAACTGTTCTGTGTCTGCCTCCCTTCAAAGTCACTGCATGAAGAGTATAGATGAAACAACAGAGCCTCATTCTGATGTAAATGCCACACTTGATTAACCCTTAGATGCATGAGTGACAGGACCCTACACTTTTCCATAAGTGGGTAAAAAATGAACCGTGTCAGAATCAATGCGCTTTTGTGCTATTTTTGTCATTTTGGTTAATAATAATCATTTGTAATATATTTTGTATCATTACTTGGTCCACAAAAGAATGATTTAATTAATAATAATTTTATTTTTAACATTTTTAACATTTTTAACATTTTTAAAACACGTGAAACATTTTGAAAATTGTAAAAAAAAAATGCACAACATGAATTTATACACCTGTGGCCATGGAAGTGAATGGAACAACTGAATTTAATTATTTGGGTGGGTGAGTGAATACTTTTGGCAATATAGTGTATGTCAAGGATGTTACACCACAGCACCATGGGTCACCTCTGTGTTTGACGCTTGCAGGTGTAGGTGCCAACCATCTGGTTCATGGTGTTGACACCTCCTTTTCTGTAGTATATGATGACTTTAGTTTTTTTCTTTCTGTTATTTTAGTCCACCACTTTGCTGGGATGCATTGTGCTCAGGAACACAACAGCCATTCCTTCTGTCGTAGAGTCCCCATTATAGTGAGATCCTTCTCCAGGAGGTGCTACGCAAGAGGCACACTGGTGAAGAATAGGTTAAAATCTTTTTGTATTTCTCTGTTGAATATTTCTGCACTCTGGCTTCATCACTGCTCATGTACAAGAGGCTTGATTTTAATGTGACCAGAGCAACAATAATGGAGGCAATCAAGATAATGTAATACTGAAAGCAGTTTAAGTAATGTTAATGGCCTCAGGGCTATTGAACTGAACTGAGTCAATGCATCCCTGTGCATCCCCAGTTATTTCAACACCAACAATTAACAAAAAACCTTGGGTGTACATGTTTCTATTAGTGTTATTTTTCTTGTTGGCAAAGAGCCTAGACAGAAATTATACCAGAGTGCAACTGTTGGCTGTTTCAATGAACTGATTAAGATTGAAACCAGGCTTGAAGATTCACTGAAGTCACCCTCTCACAGTTGTCATGTGTTTTTTCAACTATGTGTTTCTTACACTGACTTGTATTATTCATTACTATGAGAGGACAGTTATCAGTCAAGATACAGAGAGCTCAAAAACTGTCCTGGCTGAAAATCTGATATAAAATTCTTGACAATCTCATACCGCAGGTGCTGGAAGGTAAGCTTGTGACAGAGAACAAATGCTTGATCTGTAGAATATGAAGTTCTTAAACATTCAACATTCAAGTTCCTGAGTTGCTTAACAGGTACTTATTTTCATCACAGAAAAAAACTTTTTCAGTGTTTTGAATGATACAGTAAGTCATTTTTAGAGAAGTTAGTGTTTTTATATGGTTTAATGCAACACATTCCAGTGGGCACTTACCACACTAGCAAAACAAACAAACAAACAAACAAAACAAAAAGTATGGCAATTTGGATGAAAGAGCCAATAAAGTTGCATAAATTAAAACACATCTTTGTATCATAGAAATATCCCCCAAAACATTAACTAGTACATTGAGAAAAACATGAAATAAAGACAATGAAATATTCTTAGCTGCCATGCTGCTTCTCATTTACCAGTACTAGCACATATAAAGGGAGAGAGTGCATATTCATGTTTGAGTTCTCTGTCGTCGCAAACACTGAGATTATTCACCTGAGATTATTCCGAATTTCTGTTTGTTGAAGACAAACACTGTCTCACAAAGCAAAAAGGACAAACTTGTTTTTTATTAACCATGGCTCTTTGAACAAATTAGGAAAGATATTTCTGAGTATGCTTACTGATGTAGATTCTTGAATGTACCTTTAACAGCAGGATGTGGGTGTCATTCCAGTTCACCTTTTCTGCAATCTTACATAATTATGGGGAGCTTACCACAACAAAGGAGATGGGATTAGTTTTAAGCCTTGCAGCTGGCTGTGAAAAAATAAGAATGTCAACACTTCCACCTACTAATGATTCAAAAAAAATTTAGCTCAATTTCCACCCTTCACTCCCTAATAAGATATTGAGTGAGACATTCGAATGGCTCCCTTCCTTTTTTCAAACCCAATAATGTGTAGTGTTTGCAAACTTTTCTGCTCATAGCTGAGACTACAGACACAACCCAAGCCTCTGCTGCACTGACTTGTCTAAATCTCTCAAAATGATTTCATTTCATGCTGAAGTGAACGTGAGCAGGTGGTAATTTTTCTCTGCTTGCATGGTTTCAAAGAAAGGTCAGGGTGTGAGTGTGGAAGAATTTCGGACTAGTTGCAGTTCCAAGACACCAGCACAGCAGAGCAAGATGCTATTTATTTCATGGTTATTGAGTGACTGTGCTGAACACCTTGCATGAGTACAATGTAATTGTCAAAGACTCTTCTGGTGCAGCAGCACTGCTTTTCAATAGTCACTGAAAAGTTGGACTGGATTAAATTTGGAGTGCAAACTTACGTACATGCAGTTGCAATGGTTGTGCAGTGAACATCAACAGATGTTATAGTCTTTAGACGGTAGTTGAAAGAGTTAGACACAGCTATTTGTTACAGTGCGGAAGTAAAATCAAAGCCGAACATTATCCTGTATGACAGCAATAAACAACTCTCTCCTAATCCTCCAGCCATGTCACACCCCTATAGAGTATGTGCAGCACACACATTTTCAAGAACTGGAATGGAAAGCTCACATATTCAGGTGCTCCCACTCAAATCAGCTTGTTAAAGTTAATACACTATCTAAACACATGACTACCAAAGCTTAAGTGAGATATATATTTACCTCAATGAATAAATAAGGAAGATTGATATTTGTGTCTTATATGTCAATTGGCTTTTTAAAAAAAAATTGATTATGCTAAGGTCATTTTCTACACAAATAAACTTTCAAGCTTCTCCGTATCTGTACATCCCACTTTAATCTTTGGCAGCTAATACCATCTCTCGTCAGAAGGCTGCAGCTTAAACAGACATGGGCCATGGTACCCTGCCAATAAAACCGATTTAGATAATAGTCAGGGTCTCCATTGCACAAACAGTACACATGATTCATCCCTTTCCTTCTTTTCTGGCTTCCAATTATCTATTTATAATGACTAGTTTCTTTCAGTAATAGGCTGAGACTTTTTCCTATGTGCATGTCAGTAATCACAATTTTTCCACAACATATTCTAGTCACGCATTGTTATTTGTTATGGACTGTTTTCATGTTCTCTCTACTGGGACTTCCCTCTCTACGACCGATTTCCCTGCAAGCGCAATGAACTTTATTTGTCTAATCTAATCTTCTCTTAGAGGCAGCTGGCAGACAGTAAGTATTCGGGGATTTATCTTAAACGCTATCAGTAGCCTGACTTTATGACAGAACACTATTCATTTTACTGTTGGACTTAATATAAAACCAGTCTTGTGCAACTGATGGGTAAAAGCTGGTGGAATTTTGACCGTCATCACTTGCCCCTTGTTGTCCTGGCCCGTACCTGCAACCATATTGCTGCACATCTGCAGAGGATTAACACCTCCTGTATTATCCACTTCGCATTTAGAAAGAGAACCCTCATGGGCTCAATATTGTAAATTGACACTAAGCTCATTCAACAGAACTTAATTGATCGGTCATAGTCATATTATCCTTACAGAACACAAGAGACTTTTATGAGAATAATTAATTTGTCAGCCTTTTCACCATTCATTATCAGTGTGATTTGATGATTCTAAATAGACAAGAAAAGACATTGCTTCCACGGAGGATCACCTTTTTAAACCACACTTTTTTATGGTCAGTGCAATCTTCGTTATTCAGATACTGTCAATGAAGTATCCTCTTGGCAAAATGAGATTGTAATTATCTAATCCCAGACTATGTAACACACAAGACTGGGTGAACTGTCTGTGTTTGAGTGAGAGACAGAGAGAGAAACAGAGGTTGCATTTAATAATCAAATCAATAGAAAAACGAAAACACAAGTTACAGTATGAATGTATATGCATTCACAAACTTTTAGCTCGCTGAAATCTAGTAAAAAGATTCAGTTTGGCACAAATTATCTGCAGGTATGAATGAATAATTACTAACAGAAATACATCTTCTACACAACACAGGTATTTATACACATTTATAGTTTCATTTATAATTTCTAGATCATAAAGCTTCTACCTGTGCACATTGCTGGAGAGTTCGTAGAACACAAAGTCAAAGTGGTAAACAGAGATAATAGGTTTTTTTGTGGTTTCTGGAGACATAAGATACAAAAGTTTATTTCTGCAAATGCAGTAGAGCTCTGTTGCTAGCGCGGCTAAAGCAAAACATACAGTACTTCATTTTGATCTGATGAGATCACTGCAACTGAAGAAAAATGTCTGTAGCTCAAGTCTCAGTTGCTCACCTGCCTCAAGGTATTTGCTAACTGCTATTGTCAGTTGGATTACACAAAAACTATTCGGGCAAATTCGATTAAACTTGATGGAGAGGTACATGAGCAAACAACCAATTAGATTTGGGTACAGATTCAGGTCACTTTCTTAAACTGCAGAAAGGTGCAAGCATTCGGGCATAGGCTTCCACTATGAGTAACTCGCTAAGTCTCCAAGGGAGATCTTTACATTCACAATTTTTCCAGTTAACAGATGGAAAGCACAAGTGTGACAAGTGAGATGGTCTTGACTGCAGCAGCTCTTCTCATCTGCTCTGCTCTGGAGACCCTGCTGGCGGAAGTGAATCCTCTGAGGATAATGCTCTCATGTTCAAAGCGTCAACACCAATGATTCAAACAGCACTGACAGAAATTTCCCCATCCTGAAAATGCTCTTCATCCAGAAGTTGTGATAGCTCAAAGAGGCTTTCATTCAAATAAAATTTAAGAATAATCTGAATATTCAGGCAATATGAGCTCAAAACTTTATGGGTATGGGAGTACAGTGAAATATGACAAGCTGAATTTCCTGTACAATGACTGGCTTCAGGTGCCATCTCCTTGTTACTGTTTCCTACTTTACGAGAATATTTTTAGCTGAATAGCTGCTGTTTTCAGCAAAGTTTTAACAGAACTCTATTGACTGTACTGCTCTTACCAATAATTACACTTAAGCCATGTTGTTCTTTTCATGTCAAAAGCAGAATCTCCCTGAAGGGATTGTACAGTTCAGTTATTGAAGGTGTTTGATACGATTCTGTAACTTTAAACCCACAAAATAAAATAATGTATTCACAATTTCCCCATCAGTTTTATACTTGGTTATGAGGAAACAACCTCCATCAACATGTATGCCTAAACTAAAAACATATAATCAAACATTTAATCACAAAAATAAAGCATGAAAAAGAATACATAAAAAACATGTACTATTTAAATGGCTAACTTTCTTCTGTGAAGGTGTAGTTCATAACCTCATTAGTTTTAAATCAGTGACACAACTCAGACTATAAGCTAAAGACAACAGTCTTAATTACTAATTATAGAGACACCCTGCTTTCTGATTCCAGGTTTGGGTAAATACTAACAATTAAAATTCAACACCAGACAAACATCAACCTAGGATGTTGTAGCTGATGAACTATTTTGATTTACGTCAAGGATTTTCCTCAGCACGCCACTGTCTCACCATCATTCATTACTACATGACTGGCTGAGTTCCACTAGGAATTTAATTTGTTTCCTACAAATAGCTTTCAATTCATAGGTGTGTTAGACGATGTCTGCTTGAGTTATTGCGCTGCTTCAAATGCTTGAAGCTATTAGATTTCTCATGAACTTGTGCCAGCCTACTGTGCTGTTAGGACAGTGTAAATTTAGCGCCACAGTACTGACAAAATCCGTAAGTAGAGGAACACATTCTGTTTTACAATGTTCTTTTCATAGACAGTAATGGGTTTTCCTTTATTAACTTTTCATTATTGCATTCGCTGAGCACAACATGAAGCCTTTCGTTATCCTCCCTTCTACTAAAGCTTTTGTCACCAGTACGAGGCAGCAGTCGCTTCCAGTTTCTATGAGAATGAAGCATTACAGCTGCAATTTAATTTTTCAAGATGGCAAACAGCCAGAAGAAGAGAAGCTTAATTCCAAAACTGGAGCTCAAAGCCTTTGAAAGATTCTCAATAGTGGTCAGTATATCACTAAGTCTGCCAATTAATTATCTGAGACAGAGAAAAAAGAGAACATGAAAAATTGGCATTGGTGTTAATAAAAAACATTTCTGCATCACTCCAGTATATCAGGCAATATTTTACAAGAATTTATGTCCATTAAATTCTAACCTTTTTCTCCCTGTACCTCTGTTTGAGGTCAAATGACTCTATGTTGAGTTCAGAATAAAAGTGAGGCATTTATCTGCCAATGAACTAATGGGAACTATTAACAACTTTATGTAGAGCACATTTTAGGGGGATTACGAACCTTCAACATGCTGTAAAGACCTTTAATTTCATGTTCTAGCTGCAACAAATTGTCTGTTCATACTTTAGGAATCAATAAATGGAAAGAACACAATCCTATAATAGCCCACTAATGAAAGTAAAAAGCAAAAGTTTTCAAATATTTGTACTTTTATGCCAAGATAGAGCACATTTTACAGCATTAGGGATCATTTTTCAAAGATTCAGTATCTCCCAGAGAAAACCGTATGCTCCACTGTAGGGTTCAGAATGTTCATATGATATAAATAGACACATATTTCCAAAATGGAGAGTAACCTCAACATGCAACTCAGTCAGGAAAACACTCAAACACACGTTCACACAGTCCCTCTTAATAAAGGGTACAACATTAACTATACAAAAACATTTACATCTGTGAATGCATAACATTTCCATGACATAAAACACACACATACACACTGTACATACATACATATTCCTACAGGTTCGCTGTTTGCTTATCATAACTCCGTCTTAGTGCTCTTTTTCAGTTGATCTGAAGTCTTTGCTCTCAAGTCATCCTTAAGCCACTTGTTGAAAACAGCAACAGGGTCAATGTTCCAGTGTTTATGGAAGGAGATGGGCACCTGGTGAGCTAAGAGGTCTTTGGCGTAGTCCTCTGGGCGTGCCTGAAAGTAATGATCGAGTCCAGTCATTTATATTCGAAAGCAGTCACAAGAATCCACAGGGAGTATGAGTCAAAGCACTAAAACTAACAATCACATTCAGATACTGCATACTGATATAGGATTCCTCAGTATAGGTACCAAACTTTACTTACCTCTGCTAACAGATGAATGGACAACATGACACTGAATCTCCTTCTTTTGCTCAAAAACTAGAACAATATTTTGGAAAGTCAGAGAAATAAAAGCAAAAAGGTAAAAAATAAAGTCAGGGATGGCTGAGTCCCATTTGGCTGCTCTCAGTGTCCTCACACTGTATATGAATTGTAATGAACGTATGTGCTTTTCCATACTGGGTCAGGAGGTCACTGATGTATTTTAGTCCAAGACCATCCAGACCTTTATAGACCAGCATCGGAACTTTAAAGGAGAAGTTAGTTTTTTTTTAAACCTTATTTCTGGCATAAAATACGTTCATCTACTCACCGATATCAGTTTGATGAAAGTAATATTTAGATCACTCGAGATACTTGTATATCCATATAACGGGAGAGAACAGGGCATTGACAATACAGCCTCTAAATAAGGCATTATCTGTCTTTATTTCACCAATACTGAACAAATCTGTAGGCAAAGACTGAAATGTCTGCGAGACAGCACTCTTTTCTGTGATGACGTGTCTGTGTGCATGAATTATGAATGCAAGGGGTAAACTAACAGCACCAATTTACATATTTCTCACAATGGTGAGCTCTGTACCACACAGTTGTTGTGCTCACCCTGAAAAGATTTCAAAGTCTTCTGTATCATTAGCCAATCGTACACCCTAGTTTCTCTGTCACCACAGTTTCACACTGCACTGCAATGATAAGCAGATTATTCGACCCACTTTGATACAATCTGCGGTGAAAAACAAAGTGGAGAGGAGTTGTGCCCTTCAATGGAAAATGGCTTTAATGCAGTCCTATTCACTTTTAAAAAGATACCAGGCCCAATGGCTGACATTAAAACCCTGATGTTCTCAGAGTTGTATGCTTCTCTTTTCTTTCAACAAATAATAGACACATCCCTGTTTCCAATCACTGTATTCTCAGCATGTCTTACCACAGAACTGATAATCAAAAGCTTTCTGTTTAGTTATTGTGAACTTCTGGTAAGGCAAGGTAGGCTTTTGTTTGCCTGCCTGGAGAAGTGAGTCCTTCATGGCCAGGATCCAAACAGCTGGGGGAATTGTCTGTTTAAGAAATTGGTGCCAGAAGGCTTTTGTTGATTCTTTAACTTTCGATGATCCTTTAAAAAGACTATCTACAGTTGTTTGTTAATCATCCATGTCATTGGTGGAAGAAAACATCCCTATATAATCAAAATTAGCCATACGTATGAATCTGTGGGTCTTTTGTATCCGTTAGGAGGTAGTATTGTGCCTGACCACTGTATACAATAAAACTAGAATAAAAACTTCTAAGTCTGTCAGACTCAGAACATAAGAAATATTTTACCGCTCGTCTGCTTGTACAGACTCTATGATAGCACTTAAATTAAGCATAGGCAGAGACAGAAAAACCTATGCGGGTCTTCGGGGCTTTTAAATCATAGATATGTGCCAGTTGTGTTGTAGATTATCACTATGATTGATGTCTGAATCTTTCCCTGGATGATGAAAAACTGCAATGAAGTCTGACTTTTTTTCCCACTGTATTCTAAAAGACATCACGAACCTCACTGCAAAAACCGGTGCTTGAAAAATGTTTCAAGAAAAAGAAAGGAATTTTAAAAAAAAAATTGCATTTGAAAACCTCTATTATTCTCACATTTGGTAAAAATAGAGCGGGAGACACAGAAAGAAGAATTGGTAAGAATATGAATACAACCTGGTGGAAGAGAGGACTGTGTGTGACGGGAAGCCCGAGAGCATTGAGGCACATTCCCAGCACCATGTCATCTGGCGCATCATTGCTGTAGCACTTGCAGCCACTGTTAAGAAGCCGAGCCACAGTCTCTCTGCTGAACACCATACTGCAGCACCACAGCAAACATGTAAAAACAGATGCACAAGACAGCCAGTTTAGCTCCACCGTAAATCACCAGGAAAGAGGCAAAGAAAAACATTCAGTGCAGTAATTCTCTCGGCTATCATCTCAGAGGTCATAGTGTATATTTTATTCATTCAGTAGGAGGCCAGCAAGGTAAAGTCAAACCGCATATTGAGTTGACGCATCTTTGAAATGAGTAACAATTACAGATAAAAAAACTAAACCTTTAGCTGCCAGAATAGTCACCCATGGCCTGTACAAACAGCTTTTCTTTTCTTTTACTTTACTTCTTTTTTTTTTGGAGGATATCAATATGAGAAAACTGGCAGCTGTAGAATTGCAAAGTGTCACAGCTACAGCAGGGTCCCTGAATAGATTGTCTCGCACAGCTCAAGATTAATCTTGTGTACAGATTCCAAGTGCCAAATTGACAAAATATCCACTATAGAAATGTTATGGTCTCACTTTAAAAATGTGTGAGATATGTGATAAAACCAAGGCAGTAAAATTTGGAATTTAAGTGATTAATTACAGTTTTGGATGATATAACTTCTTACAGTGATCAACAATTTGTATTTGTGTATGTGTGAAAAGCATCGAATTCCTGTCTTTTTGTATCAGCTGATAAGACAGGACAGTTTATTGACTGTGTTCTGTAGTAATCTACTCTGAATATTTATAGGGATATCTTTCCCACAGTGCATTCTGCAAACTAAAATTTCCACTACACTGAAAGGGATTATCTGTAAACTGTACATTTAAGATAACTGTTTGTTCATTATACACTCTATAGTTCCTTTGCAGCATTTCTGTCTCCATCATTGTTATTCCTAAAGCATCTGAGCAGTAAAACGTACCCTCCACCTCCTGTGATGTAACTGTAGCCCCCTTGGCTCAAGCCGTAGCCGTATCTCTCTCCAAGACACACTGGCTCAGAGGGGTCGTAACAGCTCAGCAAGATTTGCAGTCTGGGGAGGCTGTGACGAAAAGGACAACTCATCACACACACTCATCATCATCATACAGAAACTTGTGGGCCTAAATGCCTATGAAACTGTCCATTTAGAGGCTGGAATAACTGCTCTTCCCTGGGCACTTCCCAGAGGCTTCCACATGACAGGATAACCTTACAGAAAGTAACACCAGCTGGATGTGAATTTACAATCTCAGCCTCTTAGATGTTAAACGGGATGGTAATATCTCTGGAACTCATTTTCTCAAAATGACTTCATGCCAAGAAACGGCTACAACAGAATCATTTAGAAAATTTATGAAAAAAGTCAGTCAAACTTTGGGATAAATGAAAGACATTTAAACAATGAAACAATGTGTCTCAACTGAAAAAGTTAAAGAAAGAGGTAAGAAAAAATCTTTTCCAGATTATGAAATTATACCTGATGAGTGTGTCATCATCCACAACAAGAAGCCATTTAGTGTTCGGGACAGCGCTGCTTAGAAATCTTTGAAGGATTGCAAATGTTTTCCCACAGTGGCCTGGAAATAGAGACACGCTATCAATAGAGTAGCTCGTACGACTTAATCACATATTGACTGTGTGCTGTATTCTGGTTTAAAAAGATAAATTACCCTGTTAGGAAGAAAAAACATAATGGTGAAAGCAGTTATATACATGTTTACATGCCTGAGTGGACACAAAAACAAACACAGGACAATAGCAGTAAAAACTACAGTTATCAATAATGTAAAAGTAAAGCATTTCAAGGGAAAGAGGCTAAAAAACTGGCACAATTACTAACAGAAACAGCAACAAATTTTACAGGTCCAGATTTGGGATTCTCATGATAAGAGCCTTTGAGAAGACACTAGTTATCTTTTTCTTGTAATTCCCCAGTTTTTGTGCATTATGTGGAACCAATCAAATCAAATCAAATCAAATGTATTTGTATAGCACATTTCATGTACAAACAGTTCAAAGTGCTTTATGAGAAATCATGAGTTCTGGCTCCTGCTCAAGGACACCTCAGCAATACATTTATTTGTAGGCGCACACATCATCTGCTCCAGACATCAAACAGGTGAACTCCTGTTTAAAGGTCTTCTTTAACGACTATATTTTTAAAATTTCTATTGAACAGCTTTCAATAAAACATTCATGTTTGGCCTTTCCATTCAAAAATACGTCTTTTACAGGTTTGTAAGAAGCTAGAAAACTCCTGTCAACATTCTGACATCTCACAGAAATAATAAGCTGTGTTTGACATGATGGTCCAGAAAGATCAAACTTCTATTCTGGCATGTGAGACATGACGGCAAGATGGAACAAAATGCTCTGCCAACTCCTAAAAACAAAAACTGTGATGTGGTAGTAAACAACATATTCCAAGAGCCCAAAGAAATATATCCATCAGAATCCAAATATCTTCACACCAACGGCATGAAAATCTCTGGTGGCATCCATCACAAAGAATACTGAGGCCTTACTGTTTTATTTATAAGGCACCCAAGGTGTTTTTTTTCACTCATATCTGAATAGGGAATAAGGAAGGACACCTTGAACTGTAGACAGGAATAAAATCCCAAAACAACCCATTTAAAGACAAATTTCAAAACAAAGCTTATTTTTAATTTTAGTCGGAGGTGGTCAGCGATGCTTCAGTCTCGAAAAATGAATGTTTCATGCTGTGAGAATGATTAAACATCCATATGAAAGCAAAACCCACAACTCCTACGACATTTAAGACCACAGAAAGCTCCTCTTTTGGCTCAGAATTGACTGTTTTTCTTTGGGTGTTTTTTTCTCCCACAACATTTGACAATGAACACAGCATAAAGTGTATTCCTCTTATAAAAATCCTATGCTGCTTTCCAATTTCAGGGTCTTGCATCACCCCTTCCCACATGAACAGACAGTCTACCTTTATAAGTTCAGGTTGCTGAGTTTCTTTTTCCATTTTCAAAATACATATTTATTGTAAGAATCCATGTTGTCATCAGAGTTAACTTTTCTTTATGACAGCAGTCTGAAAGGCCGGGCGTTTTAGAAGCCATGTGGAAAATGCAGCTTTTTTTTGGACTATCAGAACAGAATAATTCTATTTATTTTGTACATTTTGATTGGTTCAGATGTGGATCCATGATAAAGCCCTGAGAGCACAGACAAGTGTAAGTGTGACAAGTATAATCTTCTGACATTCTGATGCCTGATGAACTTCAACAATGCTCTCAGCATTGATTAGCATAAATCCTGGGGCCCCGAGGACAGAGCAGAGAGAAATAAATAAATAAAAATTGTGTACGTGAGCAATCATCTGTCATCAAAGGACAGATAAACTGCTTATTTTTGCTCTGACCTTAGTCATTTATAATTAAATTGCACACTTACCTGAATACAACAGTGACTTTGTGTCCCTAAACGACCAACTCTCTTATAAAAGTTTTTTTTCTGTGTAAGTCCAGTCATGTTTAAAAACTTTTTCTAAACATCAGATTGGAATCACTGTGCCAATCCAATCTAACGTACATACTCCAGGATATTAAATCTATTATGAGCTGCTTGACTGACAGCATACACTGACAGCACTCTCAGTTTCTGGCTGTATACCAGCCAGTCCTCTATGATGGACTGTGGATTGCTGCCAACACCAGATAGTTTCCTCCCAAAAGTAAAAACACTGGCATTCATTGGAAGTCAAAATTACAGTGAAGAAGACAAAATGACCTTTGAAGTCTTTGCCAGTTCTGCCTTACAAAATACTGACATTAATTACTGCTGAAAGAAGCAGAGCAGTGGCCTTTGCTTTTTTCTTTTTTTGAAAACCTTTTCATAACCTGTTAATCAATGGAATATTTTGGACTGCACTACATTATATTTTTTGTCTTTTAAAGCAAATAAATCCTTTTTCTTTTAATGTTACAGGTGCATCTGAAGCATTAGTTTTCAGGTTTCACTCAGTCATCATGTTATTCTGAACTGAGTGACATTCAAAGCTGTTCTCAATTTTCTCTGGAGGTGGTATAAATCAACTTTGATGCTAGAAATACCTTCAATCTTTATGAGGAATCATTGAGGTGATATGACCTCAAACTAATCAAACGGGTATAAAAAAAGCAACAACTTCCACTTTAAATCAATGGGCAACCTGCACAGCTTGAACTGTTTTCCAGTTTCTGTGAACCATAAGCAGTCATTCACTAAATGATACATCACATGGAGATGTGCCTAATAGTTTCCTTGAATTTAACAATTCCTAAAATGTATTTAGTTTTATAAGTTTTTAGCATTTTTAAATAATTTAAATGAAGTTTCTTTCAGTCAGATGCAGCCTGGCTTCCAACAGCTGAACATTAGAAATGCATTATATACTGCAGAGCAGCACTGTGGTGGCCCAGGGGACCATGCTGTGACGGCCCTTTCACTATTCACATATGAGAAGTCCAGCTCTACACAAGTTATGCTATCTTAAGTCGTATAGACTTTTCAGATACCTGTCAGAGAGTCAACATATACGAAAAGCATAAAATATTAACTGCAGTACTGTTTGTATTTGTTTGGTCTTTTTTCAAATCTGCTAATCTAATAACCATACATAATCTGCAATCAATTTGCAGTTCAGTGTGAAATAATTCAGTGTCAGACAATCAAAGGATCTTCTCATTGCATGCTTTTGTAGTTATTGCAGTGGCCACTGGCTTCATGGCACTAAATGACAATCCGCATTGCATATAATTCAAATTGATTTCTGTACCAAAGTTTTTTAAGGTGCAGTGGGATTCAGGGATTCCTATCTGCTGGTGAAGTTGCAGATTGCAATACGCACACACACACCACCTACGCCTCCTCTTCTAAACATGTAGGAAACTCTACTGCGGCCGTGAAAGATGGATAGATTAAAAAAAAAGTCAGAGTTTGGTTCTTGTACTGGGCGACAGTAGAAATATGGCAATACCTTGCTGTCTGCATGTTTAAATGGCTCATTCTAAGGCCAGATTCACAATGAGAGAGGGGCATGGGGGATATTTTTTATGCATGTGGTAAGCATCACAGTACATATTTCACCATAGTTTTAGTCAGGATGGTTAATTGCACTGTTGAGCCGAGCAACAGTTACATTTCGGCTGTACCATTTAACTTGACCAGGGTCCTTGTTATACTTTACATGTATAGGAGCTGGATTGACTGAAGTAAGCAGCTTTATAGGGAGATCAGTTGTATTAATATACACTGACACCACACTGTTGTTACAAAAAGATGCAAAAAGATTGAACCTTGAAGCATACACAAAATAGTTGAGTGTATACAAGCAGAGTGATTTGATCCCTAACAAAATCAGGTGGGCGTGTTAGTTCGTCTGGTTTTAATTTTCTGTACCCGCTGAATCCATCGGTCAGGTCGCGGGGGGGCTGGAGTCTATCCCAGTTGTCATTGGGCGAGAGGAAGGGTACACCCTGGACAGGTCGCCAGTCCATCACAGGGCCACACAGAGACAAATGAGACAAACAACCATACACACGCTCAAACTCACTCCTAAGGACAATTTTAGAGACACCAATTAACCTAACATGCATGTTTTTGGCCGGAGTACCTGGAGAGAACCCACGCATACACGGGGAGAACAAACTCCACACAGAAAAGCCCCAGCTGGGAGTTAAACCTGGAACCCTCTCGCTGTGAGGCAATGGTGCTAACCACCATACCACCGTGCAGCCTGTTATGATGACGATCATAAATGATTTTCAGTTCATTTGGGCAACCGAAGTGGCTCTCAAGTTGCAGCAACTTTCATGCCTTCACTTTTTGAGTTTCTATCAATCATGAATTACACACAATTCTGTGTTTATGCCCCAGAGGAATGCTGTGCTTAAAAACAATTGCTCAGGCAGATGCTGTGCCACCACAGAAAGGCTGTTGGTGTGAATACAAACATGCAGCTGAGATGCAGCAGTTCAGCAAAGCACACGCAACACACACTCCATGTTCCCAGTGTAAAGCCGGGAAAACACATTGCAAGGCAAGGAAAACATATTATTTTCATGTGACTCTAAACTATATCTACTATATCTATTTGGATTTCTGCCAAGATATCACCCGCATACATTATAGTGTATTTGAGCGCATAAAATACATTTTTCTAAACTACATATTGCAAGATGTGAAATCTATTAAATCTATTGTTCTCTCAATCTAACAGCATACACTGACTGTAGCTTTTTCTTCCAGAAGATCTTTGAGATAAACTGCCGGGACTGACTTCCATAAACTGACTTCCTGAAGTGAAGTATTGACTGAAAGAAGCAAAGCTATAGCTTTTTATCTATTTATTTATTTTTCTAAAAGACGTTAAACTCATAGGTGCTGTGAGTCACACCTCTTACAATTCCAAGGTGGGGTGAAATAACTATATACTCAAGACATTTTTTAATAAAAAGGGATTTTTTTCTGTCATCCTACAACAAGCATTAAGACAATGAACTTTATAATGCAATCTGTGAATGAGACAACAAGTCATCATTTCCCTTGAAACCAAGATTTCTCATAAAGAAGAATCTATAATGAAAACTAATCAAACAATATATTTTTAATGTGAATGCACCTGAAGTTTGAGGGTGAAGAAGAGCTATTTGTATTCAGAAAAGTAGAGGGTGAGACTTCCCACTTCAAACAATGGGAAGGAGATTTTAGGACAGGGGTTTGCATCAACAACAGTCTAAACTGATAACAGTATAATCATTTACAAGAAAAGGTTGAATTTTATCCTTTATGACTCTCAGCTCTGCAACAGACTCGTCCACATATACCAGCAACTAGCCAACGCCAGTCTGCATCCCTCACTGCCTTGATGAAAAAAGGTTGCACAGGACATCTTTCTCAGAGGACTAAGATGCCTGGAGAGTGAACCAGAGGGCTATTAACAACAACCTTTTCTGTGGACTGAAAAAGGCTGCAGCCGAAAGAGCATCCCATTAAAGTGCAACATGAGAGGTCTCTGGTGCAATTCGGTGTCGACGGCTATCGCACAAGAATAACTTTGACCTCTGTCTCAAGCAAGCAGAAAGGTATAAGTGCACAAAGCATGTGCTGGCATTTTTATGGTTTCTGGTTATTACATATCAAACAACACATGAATTCTAGAGTTGGCTCTTTTCTTGTCTTTTGGAAATTGTTTCATATCTGGCCCTGCTCTCTTTAGGTTCCAACAATTAACTATGCAATGATAGAAGCATTAAAAAACAGACTTTCCTAACAAGATCATTTCGAAATGACAGAAGCTACAATCAATTTGCCTTTATGCAAAGATTATACAAAGGTATATGTGACAAATGGTGGACTATGCCATATTGGAATTTTAATTATCATTTGTATATAGACTGCATCACAGCCAAGAGTTATTGTGAAGAAACAATATCTATGCATTCATCCATCTCTTATCTGATTCAGAACATTAGTGGCAACAGACCAGCTCTGCATCCTAACAACATCCTCCAGCCTCTCCTTAGGGATCACAAGGCTTTCAAACCAGTGGAGTATATAATACAGAGAAACCTGGTCTGTCCTAGGGTCTCCATATTCCTGTCAATCATGTATAGTTGCATTTCCAGAGGAAGCCACCACTGGGCTTTGATTCATTCAGTGGTTGCTATCGGTTAACACCTTCTGAGCACCTTTATTTCACCGGAAATTTGTGTTGTAGTTTTACAGTTTTAAATTACATTTGTGCTCTTGTTTAGAGCTAAACTAGATCTAAAAACTCAACTCATTACTCGTAAAAAATGCTAAATGTGTGTGTAATTAGAATCAATTAACCTCACCTTTAAAAAGATCTACAGTAATGGAAACAGGACAGTAGCATATATCCCAAGATAATTGCTTAACATCAATATATTTCAAACTGGATTATTATACTAGAACTCGGGGTAATGATCTGATTGTAAAATGAAGACCCAATATAGAATCCACTTCACTGCCTGTATAGAAATGTAGATTTCATCAGACAAAAGACTTTCCAAAACAGATTTGCATTCTTCAGTCACAGAACAAGAAAACTGAGGACCGAACAGAAGGTAAGTTTTGCTGGATTGAAAGGGTTGAGGTGTGTGTTGTGGTTAAAACTACTGCAATGATTACAATAATAATATCAGATTGTCACCAGTACTGGCAGCCCCACAGTTGCTGGAAATCATGGGGGGTGCTGACTAAATGTGCATGTTACTGCTCTAGTTCAAAGAGAAGTTCCCAAATTAAAGCATGTAAGCATGAAATAGTTTTTTAAAAGCTTACAAAAAACAAAAATGTCAGTGTGACTTTCATTCTCTGAGGTATTATAAGCACACTTTGAGACAAAATGTTGAGAAATGTCCTGCTGACACTCAATTTGCTTCCAATTCTCTTGCAAAATTAGGTTTGGATAACATCCCCTCCACAAGGTCTTAGGTTGCATAACTTTCAACTTTAGTTTGCTAGATCATTTTTCATGTACCGACAAATGCAGCTCTGCCTGCAGCGTAGCCCAAGGCCAGTAACTCCTATGCTGTGATGGGGTTGAGGGCAGTTAGGCTGCAAAAGCGCTGCAAAACTCACCTCTTTCAGTATTTGGTACTCCTAAATTAATGGTTGGTATCGAAGAATCAGCGTGGTCACTGTAGTACTCTAAAAATAAAGCATCTTTTTCCCAGGTCTTCTTTATCACTGGAACTAGAGCAAAGGGGAGAAAAATCAATACAGTGTTTCACAGAATTACAGGATAAGCAGACATATGACTCTGTGCAATTTAGACTGAATCCCTGAGCACATATATCCATTTAATATCAAATGGAAATCATGAAGTCTGATGTCTGTTTTAAGTAAAATTTTAAATCAATTACACTGGTGAAGGAAAAGTGAAGAAAGCAGGATAAGAAGATGCAATGCATCTAATCAAGTCATTTAATCATTTCACTTTGTTCAAGGGTGCCAAAAAACTATTCATTTTCTGGAGATGCTATGCTACATTTAGGGGGAAAAAAAATCTTATGCAAGCTTGACAGTATATATAAGATCAATTCTATAATTGCTAATAATGAAGTCAAATCTACTCCCCCTTGAGCTGTCACCTTACCGTGGTGGGGGGGTTTGCGTGCCCCAATGAGTCTGGGAGCTATGTTGTCTGGGGCTCTAAGCCCCTGGTAGGGTCACCCATGGCAAACAGATCCTAGATGAGGGACCAGACAAAGAACAGCTCACAAGACCCCTATGATGAGTGATACTTTTGGACGCCGTGTTCCCTTGCCCGGACGCGGGTCACCGGGGCCTCCCCCTGGAGCCAGGCCCAGGGGTGGGGCCCGCCGGCGAGCGCCTGGTGGCCGGGTCTGTGCCCGTGGGGCTCGGTCGGGCACAGCCCGAAGAAACGACACGGGTCCCCCTTCCTACGGGCTCACCACCCGTGGGAGCGGCCATGGGGGTCGGGTGCAATGTGAGCTGGGCGGCAGCCGAAGGCGGGGACCTTGGCGGTCTGATCCTCGGCTACTGAAGCTGGCTCTTGGGACGTGGAACGTCACCTCTCTGCTGGGGAAGGAGCCTGAGCTGGTGCGCGAGGCTGAGCGGTTCCGGCTAGATATAGTCGGACTCACCTCGACGCATGGCTTGGGCTCCGGAACCAGCCTCCTCGAGAGGGGTTGGACTCTCTTCCACTCTGGAGTTGCCCGCGGTGAGAGGCGTAGAGCAGGTGTGGGCATACTTATCGCCCCCCGGCTGTGCGCCTGTACATTGGGGTTCACCCCGGTAGACGAGAGGGTAGCCTCCCTCCGCCTTAGGGTGGGGGGACGGGTCCTGACTGTTGTTTGTGCTTATGCACCGAACGGCAGTTCAGAGTACCCACCCTTTTTGGAGTCCCTGGAGGAGGCACTAGAGAGTGCTCCTCCGGGAGACTCCCTCGTCCTGCTGGGGGACTTCAATGCTCACGTGGGCAATGACAGTGAGACCTGGAGGGGCGTGATTGGGAGGAACGGCCCCCCCGATCTGAATCAGAGTGGTGTTTTGTTGTTGGACTTCTGTGCTCGTCACGGATTGTCCATAACGAACACCATGTTCAGGCATAAGGGTGTCCATATGTGCACTTGGCACCAGGACACCCTAGGCCGCAGCTCGATGATCGACTTTGTAGTCGTATCATCGGACTTGCGGCCGTATGTCCTGGACACTCGGGTGAAGAGAGGGGCGGAGCTGTCAACTGATCACCACCTGGTGGTGAGTTGGCTCCGCTGGTGGGGGAGGAAGCCGGTCAGACCTGGCAGGCCCAAACGTATTGTGAGGGTCTGCTGGGAACGGCTGGCGGAATCCCCTGTAAGGAGGAGTTTCAACTCCCACCTCCGGCAGAGCTTCAACCATGTCCCGGGGGAGGTGGGGGACATTGAGCCCGAATGGGCCATGTTCCGTGCCTCCATTGTTGAGGCGGCCGACCGGAGCTGTGGCCGCAAGGTGGTCGGTGCCTGTCGTGGCGGCAATCCCCGAACCCGCTGGTGGACCCCAGTGGTGAGGGAGGCCGTCAAGCTGAAGAAGGAGTCCTATCGGGCCTTTTTGGCCAGTGGGACTCTGGAAGCAGCTGATGGGTACCGACGGGCCAAGCGGAACGCAGCCTCGGCGGTTGCTGAGGCAAAAACTCGGGCTTGGGAGGAGTTCGGGGAGGCCATGGAGAACGATTTCCGGACGGCCTCGAGGAGATTCTGGTCCACCATCCGGCGGCTCAGGGGGGGGAAGCGGTGCACCGTCAACACCGTGTATGGTGAGGGCGGGGCTCTGCTGACTTCAACTAGGGACGTCGTGAGTCGGTGGGGGGAATACTTCGAGGGCCTCCTCAATCCTACCGACACGCCTTCCGATGAGGAAGCAGAGTTGGGGAGCTCGGACGTGGGACCTCCCATTTCTGGGGCTGAGGTTGCGGAGGTGGTCAAAAAACTCCTCGGTGGCAAGGCCCCGGGGGTGGATGAGGTCCGTCCTGAGTTCCTCAAGGCTCTGGATGTTGTGGGGCTGTCTTGGTTGACACGCCTCTGCAGCATCGCGTGGACATCGGGGGCAGTGCCTCTGGACTGGCAGATCGGGGTGGTGGTCCCCCTCTTTAAAAAGGGGGACCGGAGGGTGTGTTCCAACTATAGGGGGATCACACTCCTCAGCCTCCCTGGTAAGGTCTTTTCGGGGGTACTGGAGAGGAGGATCCGCCGGATAGTCGAATCTCGGATTCAGGAGGTGCAGTGTGGTTTTCGTCCTGGCCGTGGAACAGTGGACCAGCTCTATACCCTCCGCAGGATCCTGGAGGGAGCATGGGAGTTCGCCCAACCGGTCTACATGTGTTTTGTGGACTTGGAGAAGGCGTTCGACCGTGTCCCTCGGGGACTCTTGTGGGGGGTGCTCCGGGAGTATGGAGTGCCGGACTCCTTGATATGGGCTGTTCGGTCCCTGTATGACCGGTGTCAGAGTTTGGTCCGCATTGCCGGCAGTAAGTCGGACATGTTTCCTGTGAGGGTTGGACTCCGTCAGGGCTGCCCTTTGTCACCGATTCTGTTCATAATTTTTATGGACAGAATTTCTAGGCGCAGCCAGGGCGTTGAGGGGGTCCGGTTTGGCGACCTCAGATTTGGGTCTCTACTTTTTGCGGACGATTTGGTTCTGTTGGCGTCGTCAGGCCGTGACCTTCAGCTCTCACTGGAGCGGTTCGCAGCCGAGTGTGAAGCGGCTGGGATGACCATCAGCACCTCCAAATCTGAGACCATGGTCTTCGGCCGGAAAAGGGTGGAATGCTCTCTTCGGGTCGGGAATGAGATCCTTCCCCAAGTGGAGGAGTTCAAGTATCTCGGGGTCTTGTTCACGAGTGAGGGACGAATGGAACAGGAGATTGACAGACGGATTGGTGCGGCGTCTGCAGTGATGCGGGCTCTGCACCGGCCCGTCGTGGTGAAGAAGGAGCTGAGCCAGAAGGCGAAGCTCTCGATTTACCGGTCAATCTATGTTCCTACCCTCACCTATGGTCACGAGCTGTGGGTAGTGACCGAAAGAACGAGATCGCGAATACAAGCGGCCGAAATGAGTTTCCTCCGCAGGGTGTCTGGGCTCTCCCTTAGAGATAGGGTGAGAAGCTCGGTCATCCGGGAGGGGCTCGGAGTAGAACCGCTGCTCCTCCGCATCGAGAGGAGTCAGATGAGGTGGCTTGGGCATCTGGTGAGAATGCCTCCTGGACGCCTCCCCGGTGAGGTGTTCCGGGCCCGTCCCACTGGGAGGAGGCCCCGGGGAAGACCCAGGACACGTTGGCTGGCCTGGGAACGCCTTGGGGTCCCCCCAGAAGAGCTGGAGGAAGTGGCCGGGGACAGGGACGTCTGGGTCTCTTTGCTCAAGCTGCTGCCCCCGCGACCCGATCCCCGGACCAGCGGAAGATAATGGATGGATGGATGGGATGGAAGTCAAATCTAACAAAAAAAAAATCTCTAATTTCATGAGTTAAAATTAAAATCTATGAAAGCTTTGATTTGTTTCAGCCTTCTGAGGAAAAGGTTTTTAAACACTGTACAATGTGCAGTAGTGTACTGTGACCGTCTGCCCTCTGCTGAAGAACTGCTGAAAGCTTTGGTATGTTATTTTCCTTTTTATACCCTATGACTGATCTTTAATTACTTGCACAGCTAACTTCAGGTATAATTTAGATGTTTTCCACAGACTTGATTGATAAGATGTAAAAGGTTGTGCAATATGTTTCTAGCTTGCTGAGGAATAAGGAGTATGAGTGACTAAAAACACAGTACATGAAGACATCTGCAGCTTCAGCTTGAGGCTATGCTCAACTCTCAGGAATCAACAAAAAATAAACAGAGTGCAATATTTAACAATAAAAAAGATTGAGACAAAAACAGAAACACTGGCTGGTTTTCATTGCCCATCAAGGTTCCTGGAAACAGACACGTAAACTCAGGAAGAACGGCACGTATAGTTCAGCTCTCAATACGCTAGTTTTTAACAGTACATTTCACTCAAATTTCACAAAATAAACGACACCAAACAAAGTTATTCTGCAGGCATCTTGCGGGTCCCATGCCATTTGCCTGTACTGTAAATATTAACTGTAGTAGAAAATACTAAATATTAACGAGAGGTAAAAAAAAGAAAACAGCTGTTAACAAAATATATTTGTTTTTATCAAATACCATGTAAATATGACAGCAGTAAACCTTTAAATCAGGGATACGCTTTATTTAATGATAACGTGGTTATAGGAATGCTTGAGATTCTCAAGATTTACTAAAGTTTTTAAAAACTGTTAAATTACTATTTCATATTAAAGAAAACAGGAAAAAGGGGGAGGGGGGGGGTGCACTTTTCTGAGGTGAATATAATCTGGGTTATAAAATCTTCAAACACCAATTATATAATTTTCCCAAGTTCACTACTAATACTTAACTTGAAAACTGTTGGTTGAGAAGCAGCTGTTACAATATCAAACTGAACATTCCTTTGTATCTCCCCCTTTGACAAGACAACTTAGACTCGACTTGTACGTCGTTAGAGTAATTCTTTCAACAGCTATGCTCTCATTTCACTACAGTGTTTTCCAAAGCTGTAAAATAAATACAATTTATAGATGCTCCCCAAATGTGTACAGGCAATTAGCAGTTGTGTACCATAGAAGAAAAACAATTTGCACTTCTTCTGGTCCGTGGTAATATACTTAATTTGTGAAGCAGATCCAATGTACAGATGACAAAAGAAAGAGCAAACACACACACACACGCACACGCACGCACACACACACACACACACACACACACACACACACACACACACACACACACACACACACACACACACACACGCACACACATCCTTGGGTTCATTAGATTCAGTAAACTATAATACTATGATATACTATCTGCATGCAACTATGATTCATCTAAGCAGTTTTATGCTAGTTATAGCCTACAGTAAGGATGTATGCTATTGGACCTTTGTCAATAAAATTACATTATATTTTAGTTTATTTTGGCATATTGCCATCAATGAGATAAAAACATAACCCCAACCCCCTAAATTGCATTGAACATCAAATCTCGAAATTAACATATCATAGTATTTACTCAACACCTCTTCAACTAATAGCATGATGCTTCCCTATAGTAGACGGTTTTAAGTGATTTTATATGTCTTCAGTCTTTAACAGGTGTAGGTTCCATGTTGAATCTTAACAAAAGTGAGGTATGTGGGTTGTTTTAGACAGAACCAAACCAATCTCCATCAAAGAACTGATTATATATATTTGCGCACTGTATTTCAAGTCAATAGAAAACCACAAAACTCAACAGTACAAGTAAAAATAGACACCTGTGTGGCTGTTTGTTTTTAGGTTGCTCTGGGTGTTTTTTACTGCTTTAGTGGTCATTCTCTACCAGTATATCTTTTTTTAGGGCCACCAAAAAAAGAGAAAGAAAGAAAACACTGTAACCTCCATCCATCCATTTTCTATACAGGCCTATCCAAGCTGGCGTAGTGTGAGAGGCAGGGACACTTGTCACTCCTGCTGTCATTATATAAATGTACACTTTATGGATATTAATGTCCACTTCCAAGTTCATGTCATAGTGTTCCACAAAAAAATATTTGAACTTTAACAGAGTGAAACCACTTTTTTTGTCTCTTGATTGATTGATTGAGTGTTTATTTAAAGCTTATTTTCAGGCAGATTACAAAATAAATACATTTCCATAATACATATCAATTTACATATTCATCTAGAACAAAGGTAACATAAATCAATACTCGTCTCTTGCTTTATTGATCTATAAGCTTACTTTTGATACATACATGTAACATTAATTTTGATCCCCTCTCCATTTAAAATGGTAATTAAGGTAATTAGAAAAATTACTTTTGAGCAACGACCCCTTATATGTAGTGTGCAAATTGTTTGATCCCGCTGTAATTAATTTGCCATTTGATCTATTGACTTAACTTGCTACATTTTCATCAAGTTAAAAGAGAAGCAGACTTACTGTGAAAAGCCTAATGTTGGGTAGAGTGTGCCAATAAGTGGTGCGACTGTGCATTTTGAGCATTAAGTAAGACTGAATTAAGTGCTTCAGAGTATATGTATATATATATTTATTTTTATACCCTCCACATTATTAAAACCCTTCAGGCTTGATGGTGGAATAATTTATTGACATATATATTTAAATTACAATGATGTGAAGCACTCAGTCACACTTGTTAGAGGTAAAACAAACCATTAACAAAACACAGAAGGACTAAAATGTGGATCATTTAAAGAGAATACGAGTTCCTTTATATTAGTGGGAGTGTGACTCACCTCTTTCATTGTGAAACTTCCCACATGTTTTTACAGCAACAAATATATCTTCTTTATGTACAGGCTCTCCCTTGATGGAAAAAAGTAGACAAAGAATCAAAGAATGAACAAATAACACGAATCAAATATAAGAAAAACTGAATATTTAATTTACTGCAGCCAAACGTTTTGAAATTCAGGTTTTAGGCAATGTTAAGTATTCAAGGCATCATTGGGAGCTGATATCTTCAAATTGCAAATCTCTGTGCAAATGGCCCAAGGTAGCTTGATTTCTGCCTTTAGTTCTACTTTTACAATTAAAGACAGACAGAAGCTGATACTGAATGCTGAACGAAATCTACGTCTTTGGCATTTCTTGACTTAATAAATGAAAATACAGGAAAAATGTGAAACAGAGAGGGAATAATAATAATAATAATAATAATAATAAAAAAGAAACTAAATTAAACATATCTGTGTGCATTGTAACCGCATACATTAGCATGTAAAACTTTGGGGACCCCAGATGAGAAATGTCTTTTACTGTTTCTCAAGAAAGCATAAAGAGTAATGATTCAATCCACAAATTAATCTAGATTAGTATATAAACTTTGTTTTGTACAATTTTACATAATGTTAGCATTCTTGTGCTTGTGTTTCAGCCTGCAGCATGAGGAATATTTCACTGATAGCAGAAAGACAATAATATAAAAGTCTGTAGGACAGACTGGGAGCATTTCATCCAATATTACAGGACAGCGAGCAGCAGTCAAGATGCTTTTTAGATGTATGACCTCAAAACCTCACAAGGACGAAATAAATTCTTATTATGGGTCTTAGTGCTTACTTTCCTGTTTTCCTCAGACCTGACTGACTACAATGTGTCCATCTCACTTTTTAAATTACTCATATATGATAAGAATTTGACCACTTCTCTGTATTGAAATGTCAGTCACACAGAGATAAATTAAATGAAAAAGATAAACACGACAGGCTAAATTGAGCTATTCCTAAAATAAAAAGAAACCCGTTTTGCTGCTATAGCCACGTTAATTGTTATCCTTGAATTTGCCTTTCAAAGCGCTTAATTCATTCTTTTGTTCAATGCAGCGAAGTGCTGCTGTGGCTACAACTGGCAATTTGCCATGCAACTACTGTGAATTCAGTTTAATGGTGATATGTCTCTTTCTTTTTTTGTCTAAATGGAAGATTATTCTTGAATAGCTGATACATTTTTTAATCTCAATATTCCTGTGACAGCTGCCTGAGTTATGTTCTCTGACAATTATTTCTGTGGAGATAACTGACAAACTACAGAGTCAAGGCCACCAATGTAGTATGTGACTTGGCTAACAAATAAAAAAGTGTACCCGATGTAAGCTGCACGTGGACAGTTCACCTTTCCATCCACAAATTCAGGTTAAAACTATCATGCAAAGAAGAGGTCATATGTTAACAAGATCCAGAAATACAGCTGTTTCCTTTGCCCTGATATAAGGATGAAACTAACAACAGAAGATGAGCGAAAGGATAAGTAATGTCAGATTATATAAACATAAGTTGACATCAAAATGCATAAACTTGAACATACCTGAATAAAAGAAGACATAACTACCTGATGAAAGTGAGAACAATACAAGTGGATGTTGCCTGGTAACAAGGGTTAATTTTGATCTTGGTGGATGACTAAATTCAATGTCGCAAAACACACCCATGACCTCTCCTTTTTTAGTTATTACATAGTGTTCTACAGCAATGACGCACAATTGTTCACATCATTGTGAAACGTTGGTTCTGCTTAGACTCAGCCTTGGGCACGAAGGCTGAATATTATAGATCATAACCTTGCTGCCAATATCTCAAAGGGAATCCTTCTCTTTTTTAATGTGACCATCTAATTTTGCGCCTGTTTCAGAGATTTGAGGACAGTTGCACAGATGTGGCCAGAGAGCAGATACTCACACAGAGTGGAGGCTCTTTGCTCAGAGTGGTTGCACAGTGCTGGGCATGAGGAGAGTTGTCCGGCTCAGTGCATAATTCAGGAACAGCAGTTAGATGTGGACCCTTCCCATTGTCCCAGATGTATAAGGCAACCTGCAACAATACAGATTGATTCTGTCAAGCTTATGAGCCAAAACCAGGACACAATCTTTGAAACATCAGTGATATATGAAAAAATAATTGCTAATAACAAATAAAACTATTTCATTCTGACAACAAAATTCCAGCGAGCACATCTAATGATTACTGTCAGAAAAAGGAAAAACCAAACAAGATACAGGGGAAGACACAGCTGGCAAGTGCTACTGTATGTCTTTCTGAACAAAAGCTGAATTATAAAGGATAAAAGTTGCATTAAAGCAAAGAATGATAGAAGTTGCCTAAATTATGGCAACTGTAGAAAATAAACAAACATAAAACTAATGTTTTGCCGTTAAAGCTTGGTGTGAATCTACCAAAAATGAACTGGACTGACACCGATGAGTCTTCAAATATAAAACATGTAAAGTGATCCAAAAAAGAAAACGCAAGAATTTGTAAATAAAACTATATCATTTTCAAATGACCCAAAATTCCTTGTCATCTAATTCCTGAATTAAACTACAGGAACTTTGGAGAATCTCCAACCGAAGCACCTTCTCCAGACTAGACCTGATAAGTCTGATATTGCATTTGCTCAAAAAAGTCCCTAGATGCCTCTCTGACTGAATTTCAACGCAAAAAAATAAGAGCCTCAATGCTGCACCATGACAGTTCTCCAGAGTAATGAGATTCTACTTCAAGGTTAGATGGATTTCATGCCTTGCTCTTTTTGTGCAAATAGATTATACAGTAGTAGGCTTGCACAGACTATGAGGTCTTAGTCTGAAACACAAGGCTATTGGAATATAATAATAAGAATAAGAATAATATTGATAACAATAATAACAACTTACCTCGTGTTTCAGGTCAATAGTAAAGTCAGATTTATGTGGCTCATCTCTGACTTTCTTTGCAAGCCTAAAATAGCAAATCACAGAGCTCAAAATGAAATACGCTATAAATCTAATCTAAATAACTAAATCCTATATCATATGAAATAAACAACTTGTTTTACAGATTATGATTCACGGCTCATACTCACCGAACAACTAAGGGGATGCTTAAAGCCCAAGCAGCAGCAAAGTCTGGATATTTAAAGACTGAAGGATTCTCTGCAAAGGCATAGTGATGGATGATGGTCGACTCCTCATCACAAAGAGACTTACCAAGGAACCACTCCTGATAAACACATTTCAAGAGACACATTTCAATATGTTAAAGGTGGAGGAAAAAACAATCTATTTCTCTATTAATATACTGTGACATTTCATACAAAGAAACATAGAGGCTTCTGGCCTAATTTAGGAGTTTTCACACTGCACATGTCAGAGAGTCTTTGAAATTATTTCTGGTGAGTAGGTTTGCTACTCGCTGGGGAAATAATGAGATTTTTTTTTTGAGAGAATAAAGTTCAAAGATGCCAGAAGTTTTCTGAGCCTAATGTTTGACATATCTGGAGTGAAAAAATACTTCAATATTAACAGAATTGAGCAAAAATATTAAGCCGCCCCTCATTTGTTTGCATATCGCCAGAAAAAACGGGTGGAGCAGTTTAATGAAACATGTGTAAACATAAAAAGAAATACAATGTATAAGGCAACAACTGAATTGGTACAATTCTTATAAGCATGGACGTCAATATTTGGAATGACCATCTATTCCTCAACACAATCTGAACCCTCTTGGATCTTGTCATTTTAAGTGGTCTTCAGGAATACCGTAGCCACCGTTTGATGGAGACCATTTCTGCTGAGGCTTCAGTTAACAGTAGATTGATGAACTGAAGGGCCAGATCCATCTTTCAGGTCCTCTGTCAGTTCTTTGCTGGATTTTTTAAAAATCTATTTCTGAAGGACATCACTTTGAGATAGATACATTAGTAGAGAGCTTCTTCTTTTTTTGGCCTGCTACCACTTGTCCAGTTTCTTTACATTTTTTAAGGATAAACTGCACACCATGCTGAGATATGTCATGTTTTCAGTTCATAGTACTTTTGAGAATCCCCTTGTTGGACATGTCAGGCAGCAAGACAATCCTAAGCACAGAGGTAATTCAACTAAAGAATGATTAAAGAATTTTGTTAATATTTTGTACAGGTCAAAGTAATTACCTTAATATAAAAGGGAAGCTGTGGACAGAACTGCACTCAAAGGTCTTGTGAGGAGACGCATCAAGATATGAGTTGAAGTTGTTCTGTACTTCAAAAGCACACACGCAAGACTGATGAAAAGTGTCCAGTAAAATGAAGTTGCAAGTAGGCCTATTGTGGCAAAAATGGGTCATATGCTGCATGATAGGAAAACCAATAGATCACTTTCCTTTATCAACTCAGTTATGTAAAACTGATATTTCCTTTTCAATAAATAAATGTCCCAGAGTAAAATCTCATTTGTTTAATTTGATCATCTGTTTTTTCTTTTAGAACAGGCATGAAGATCTGATGATATTTTAATATGAATTCAAAAATAAAGAAAATTGTGAAAACTCTTTTAATCCCCGCTTTATATCAATCATATGAAGTCAAACCAAATGTGGTTAGAAGCACGGTTATACAACTGGCAGCTGTATACTGAATACAGTTGTATATTCAAACACTAGCTCACATTTCTTATCTTAATCACATGCTCATCTCACCTCAATAGTTCAGGGATATCTACCAAAGAAAATATTTTCAAATGTACTTCAAGTAGTGCAAGAGTTATTCACTGACTAATTAGTTTAATTTGTATGTGGCAACCTGTGTTTTTGAAGAGACTTCGCTTATGTAAATATTCTGACATGAAAACTTAAGTTTGTCTTCTTCAGCTAAAACTGAGGCCGAGCAGTAATACTTGAGAGGAGCATTTTTACTTTCGGGCATGTTGTAATGAATCACCTCATTAGGGTGTTGTATTCTTTGTCTTCCCTCTGTCTCACCAGAATGAGGTTGTGCATACAATAAAGAAATCCATCTTTGCCATGGTATTAAATTACAATGTGTTGTCTACACGTGTCATTAAAAAGGGCAGAGCAAGGATCTCTGGCTGCTGACAGAAGTAAGGATTTTTTCCCCCTGTAAGCTTAATGTTGTAGTGTAGTCATTACATTACATACATTAGCTTCTTTTTAAATTTCGGAACAAGTGCGATGGGAAATGAAAAAGAAAAGAAAATAAGCTGAGCATCAAGATTAAACAGAAAAAGGGCCAGTGATTTGGAAAATTTAAAAAATCCACTGATGAAATAATACAGAATAAGAAGCATATTGTGACGAGCCCTAGAGAGACCTTTTTCTTTTCTGTCAGAAAACCATAAACTTTCGTTATGACATCTAAAACCCATATAGAACCAAAATGACATCATGAATGGAGCTAAAGGGCTTCGATTAAGTCTTGAGTTGAGACTGAAGTGATGTGAGTGACAGGCAACGCTGTGAGCTGGTGGAGCTCAGTGAAGCTTGACAGCTGCAAAGGATCAGGAGTCAACCTGATACACTATCTCTTAATTGAGGCAATGAAAAGCTGGATCCTGAAACAGAAAGCATTGTTTCACTGACAAACTTGGAGTAACGTATGCTTACTTTATTTCTATCAAATTTTGCCAGGACTTGGACAAGAGTAGCCATCCTCACATTTGTTTCTTCCTCAAGAAATACAATCCAGGATGAGTTTTTTCCAAATGAGCGGGAGAAGCTGAGGACACATATACAAAAATAAAGCATCATCAAAAGTAGAGTAAAATGATAAAACGAGGAGACACAATGTTTTATTCCAGAGTAAATATGGACAGAAATTAAAGAGGGGGCAGCAAAGAATGTGTACATAATGATTTGCTGATATTTTAATGATCTAAGTCTTAAATCTTTGCTATGGATGATTATTAGACAAATCCTCAATGATGCATGGACACATATTTGAGTCTTAAGAAGCATGCAGACAGCTGTAGCTAATGTATTATCATGCTGTTCACAGCACTGATTAACTGCACTAATAGGCTTATTGTCATACTCCAAGACACATTAAGAAGGCAATTTTTTTCTAAATGTGAAGCAATCGAATAATAATTACTGTGTTAGTAATGACTTCTCAGAAAATGTGCCAAACATAACAACTTTTAAATCTATTCAACATTTTGTTCACATTATGGACCCTTACCTACAGATGATAGGTAGGTAGATCTTTTGTTAATCACATGCTCATCTCACCTCAATAGTTCAGGGATACTTACTAAGGCAGCAAAGGAAGGATACTCCAATCCCCCTCATTTTCAGACAAACTGTGAAGAAGCAACACCACTGGTGGTTTCTGAAAGATGCAACACACAAACCAGAGATTGTTTTTAGAAACTGCATGATAGCTACACAAAAGTAAAGATGATTGTAGCAACTTTTGAAGAACCCTAGGGTGGACCTGACGTTAACAGAAAGTGTCCAGTAACTTAATCAATTCTGCTAAACTAGTTCTGGGAGAAGCTTTTCCCAGGAAATTATTGAAAAATTCTTTCAAATCAGTGCATTAGGGCTCAGAGTTTTGCAAAATGATGCTTTTTTCTCCCGCTGTGCACAGCTGTTGTTTTCTACTCTCATTTGTGAACACAGAGCCTGTTGGGAGCAAACCGATGGCTTGCAGGCGTGTGCGTGAGCCTTGAGGACAAATTATGTATATTATATATGAAAATATCTTATTCTTCTCAAAAGAAGACAAATGTGGGGAGGAGCCTTTTTTTCATGTGGCGTTAGGGTCACAGTCCATGCTGCAAAAAGTGGACATCGGGGCAATTTCCTTGTTAGAAAGTAGTTTGCATGAAAACAGTACACATTGTGCTCTGTACAAGTAAATTGTCCAAAGTAATAATGGCTGTTTCTGGAAAGAGAAGCTGCGGTTGTATTTTCTCAATATGGTGGTTACTTTAATAGAAATGACATAATCAATCAAATTAATTCAATCACTGGGGCAGGAGAGTCTGACATTTATGCGGATATAAATTACATATATTAAACAAAGAGAATTTAAAAATGTACAGAACCTTAAAGCCTTAGTATATCAAAATATGTTATTTTTACTGTTTCCGAGTTTCTGTTTTTTTTATTTTTACTTAGGTAAGCCTATATTAGCATTCATGTCACTACTAAAAATGTAATTGTATTTAAGAAACAAAACTGAAACTCTGAAAATCTAATAGAAACATAGAAAATAGTTACTCTCCAGAGGAAGATACAAACTGCTGCATTCACCCTGCTGTGACCGTTTTTGTTTCCAATTATTTCTATTTGGGATGTTTGAAATTGTGCGAAACAGCTCAGCCATTAAAATGACTTTGGTTAAGATCACAGTGGCAGGTCAGAAGATGAAATATATGAAGGTACTTTAAACACAGTGTGGAATCCTTATGCTTGCTGGTCATGTTACAGCTGTTTAATAAATTCACAGAAAGAAAAGGGTTATTCATTTAGTGCTTAAAAAGAAAGTGCAATTCTAGATGGGGCAATGAGACAGACAATGGTCAGTTTAATTCTGCAGAGGGGCAAAGCTAATGCAAATATTATAGTTTTATTAAAAGGGCATTATTGATCCAGGCCCGTTCCCATTGGAAACATCATATCAATCCCCTGATGAAGAAACAAAACAACTGGTGGTTCATTTTTGAGTAAAATTTCTGATACAATCCAGCTGATACACATACAGAGATTCTGTGACTTAGAACTGCAACTCTTTTAGCAGAAAAGTTAATTAATACCTTATCATTCCATGCTAATGTGAGTCTATGCCACTGCCTTTAAAACAATCTATGTTTGTGTTTATTGATATATTCCCCAACAACTGCTTATCCATTCTACTTTAGCTATCTTTGGGAGTTAATTTGTTGAAAAGATGCAATATTTTCCCATTTACATTAACCTTAACCGTTACAACTAAAATGCTGGCCTCAACTCTTACAGTACATAAACCGTAACCCTACAACCAAGTCTTAATCCTGAAACAGTACTTTAAAGTGGTGTGAAAAGGGGAGACCGGACAAAATATTGTGCATTTGATGGTGTGAAAGACCTTCTAATGAATTCAGTTGGACATGCACAAACACACAGTGTAACAGTGTTTCAGCGGCTGGTGTTGAGTTTGAAGTCGTTTCGATGAACAGTTTTTAAGAAAATGAGAATATTAAAATAAAGACGACATTAACTTCTTAATTACATCAACATAATTGATCATGATAATAGTGCAAGAGCAGAGTAACTGATCAAACAATGGATACCCAGAGGGAAGATGTTACAGCAAAAAGCCCCACAAATGTGGTGCTTTGTAAGTCGGACTTTGTGACTATATGAGGACAAGAAGGGGAAGAATCTAGCAGCATTTAGTCAAGACTGCAGTGACAGAAAGATACCATCACACAAAGATCATGAACATAACATGAGATTTGTTTGTACCAGTTACAATGGATTTTCATGACATTTCTTCATGCTTCATTCGGCTTTATACATCATTACGACAATGTTTGATTGTCGTTTGAATGATTCAACATTGAAACATGTGTTATTTTATGTTGTCATTAACATTACGTAACAAGTAAGATAATGGCTTGAACAGAATTGACTAATTGTAGAAAAATGATATAGATATATATATTTAGTCACTTATATTAATCAACAAAAACAATTATTATGCCCAATATTATCCTCAAATTCATGTTGTGAGAGGAATAGTTCGTACCAGAGGCCAAATAATCAAGTTACTTAACTCTAAATTTGTAGCAATGAAGTTGTTTACATGCACACTCCTACACTAACTCTGTTAAGCTTTTAAAAGCTGAGGTCTCAATTCTTGCCATGCTTTGCTGCTGCTGTCTGCTGTTACAGCAGCAGAGTGATGTTGGTAAGAGAGACATTTCTCTGAAAACACACACAGGACATTTCAAAACACAGACAGAGCACCTAATCCCCCAAAAATGAGAAGAAAATGTTTCAGCTGAATTTTCTGTTGAGAGGACAGGACAGAGAAGGTATGTGAGGATTGTCTGAGAGAGCCAGCGTTTCACACTGTGAGGAATAAGAAGGCAGCAGAGCATAAGACCCAGTGGTACATTACATCACGGTCCACTCGTCACACGGGAAACCAGGGAGAACAGTGTCCTCTGAGCCGTTCTGTCTAACAACTGTCTGTTTGATTTAAGCTTTGACCCTGACAATGCTTACACTTATTAATCCCAATTAATCAGCTGAAATGTGTTTGCTCTAACCCAATTAGCTATGAGTTTGATCTTAAAGAGTTACAAAATGACACTTTGCATGTTTTATTAAACTGCTCTTTACCCGATATTCACACCATTGCTGTTACTTAAAAACAATGTTGATCCTAGAGTTAGATGATTATGAATTACTTAAAAAAAGAGCGTTTGCAAGAAGCTATGTGAAAAGGACAAAGGTTTCTTCTATTCAAGTTATGTACAAGGCTGTCTAGGAAGAAGGTGAGGGTCATTAAAACCTTGTTTTAATTAAGGAACGCAAGCTTTTACAAAAGCCCCCTCTCCGAACCCTATCAGCAATCACCTCCTTTCAAAAATGACAACTGGCTGAGCCAAGCCACTGAAAAATGTTTAACTCAAGAGCCTATATCTTATGTTTTAATATTTTTCTTACAGTGGCTTTTTGGACACACAAGCTGTTAGAATCCTAGTGATAGACGTGACCGCCTGCAGAAACTAACTGCATTTTATTACTGATGTTAAAGGTTTTAGTTTAATCTCATCACTTTGTAGATTGTGCGTTTCTGTTTAATTTAAACATAGACTTAAAATACTGATTAAATATGATAAGTTTTCCAGAAGGCAGAATGTCAGACTGTAGAAACATGGGCAGTGAGTGGACACAGAGTACACAAGTTTCTGTGTGTTTAAATCTGTGGATATCGCAGAACCTTCTGCCGTAGGAGAAAATGACTCAGAGACAGGTATACTGATTGTTCATATAGATTCCTGCCACTGATAAGGTTAGAATCATTCAACTTAGCAGTAATAATAGTCTGAAATTTTACATTCAGTTTCTTATGGCAATACAGAAGACGCCATTTATACAAAAAGGACGAAATCAATGACTCTGACCAAAGATTTCTGTCAGTTCTATTGACAGACACGAACGTAAAACACCGAATTTGAACCTTCATTCTTACAGAGACTATCAAGAAAGAATTTTCTTTGATTGTGATGCTTCCTTTGTGTGTCTTATATTTTTTTGGGGGGCTTTTTATGCTTTTAATGGACAGGACAGTTGGAGAGAGACAGGAAGCAGAGAGAGGGGGAAGACATGCAGCAAAGGACCGTCCGGTGCAGGACTCGAACCGGGGCCCGCTGCAGCGAGGACTATAGCCTCTGTACATGGGGCGGCTGCTTAACTCACTACGCCACCAACCACCCCCCTTTGTGTGTCTTAAGGCTAATGATATTAAAGCTTTGTGATATTTGAAGGACCTTGACATGCTTTGCACAAAACCTCTTTTTGGCAATATAGCACAACATATTGTACCTCTACTGTGGTGAACAGCCATAAAATGAGCTAATGTGTTTGGCACAGATTTATCAGTGCCTTGGAGATAAAAGAGAAGTCATGGAAGGGTCAGTGGGACTCATTCAGTCAAATGAGATGGGGTGCATTCATTTCTTAATTAACGTGTAAAATATTAATGTCACATTTTACATTTCAAATGTTTATGCCCCCGTATTAACTTCAGTTGTAGCATTAACATGTAAAATTTTAATGCTGGAATAAAGTTTTGAATATCTTCCCTTCAATTTTCTGTTCTTCATCTTGCTTTTCAATTTATAGGAATTCCAATACTTTCTAAATTCAGAATCCTCCTCCAAGTAGAGCCAGTACTCGACTGAACTCTAAAAGATTTCTGCTCTTCAGAAATGAAACATTTTGAGGTCTTTGCAGCTCCAGTGCTAGTACAGTATTACCTTATTGAGTACTTGGTTGGTAAACCTGAGCCAAAATGTATTTTTTTCCCCGATTCTTTGAGTGCACCAAGAATACAAATCTTTGAGTGGAATATACTTTTGAAAAGACTTTAGTGCCATCTCTTTGAGCAGCTGCCTATATTTCTATGAATTAGTTTGTGATTACATGTAACAGAACAGATGTTAAAATGCCAGACATTCTCCATGTGGTATGTCTGTGTAATCTAAACTAAACATTTATGACATTTATGACAAATCTTAGCTCTTCTACAATCTGACTACATCACTACTAATTAGAATGCACATAGAATGTTTCCAAACTGTGGCCAAACAGAAATGAAAAGTAGACTTTCATTCTTATCTCCTTAAATGGATATTGTATTGCTTGAGGCAGACTGCAGGATTTCAGGGTTGTGCTTAGATAAAAAGGCAACAAAAAAAGACACCGCGGTGATAATTTAAATTTAAATGCTAAGGCAATAGCATTCAAAGTCTAAATAAAGGAAATATAGTTTCTTTTTCAAAAACACAGTACGCATGTTGAAAGATAATTTATATACAAATATAGCTATTTTTCGGCACGCCAGTAATCATGGCTGGTTGACACAATAGAGCCATTCTTAAACTGGCCATTTCCCAACACTATAATCTACAGAGTGTTAGCATTAAAACCACCCAACTATGCCATTGTCCTCCAAATGGATCCGCCCTGGATGCCAAAACTTGCAGAACAGCTTAGGCTCATTTAAATTTCATTATAATGCACTGTGAGTTTTAGGGAAATACACACACTATCATAAAATTGGAGTTACTCACAGTTGATTGATTTTTTATATATACACATGGATAAAGAGCGGAGGATGACCACCAACAACCTCCTCTGTAGAGACCATTTTACGCTTGGTAGTTTTACACTCTTTAATGATAGACAGCTAGGATTAAACCGTTTTTATCAGTGAACATGGCCGAAGGGTTTGTCTCCCTTCCTGGCCTTCATACTGCCAACAGCTGGTGCCAGATTATCAACAGTATAAGCTTAACAATGCATGTAAATTGCCTGACGTGCTTTGTTTACCATTGGTAGCTTAGTCCATGGCTGTAAAGTAAAACGTTTACATGACAGGCTATGTAGAATATTCCTAAAAAAAGAAAACAGAAAAAAATATATAGTCTCACTCAAAAGCACGAAGTAACCCGCCTTATTCAGGGCTTGTGACATAATTAAAACTGTAAAACTGTTTCTTAAAATGCCTTTACAATCTGTTGGGTGCTTTTGTATTTTGTAGTTTGGTTTTGTTAAAATAGTCTCAGGTCAATTCGCCAGGTTAGCACAGTTCATTTGAGATTGTGGAAGAGCTGTCAATCAGTGCCTTCCATGGAAACACACTTCAGTGCCTTAGAGCAAGGAATATAATTATGTTCACAACTGCGAGACCCTATTTCATACACTTGTATTCTTTAAAGGCATTCATGTTTTGCTGGTTGGTTATTAACACATTTTAATGTGATATGGTAAACTAAGAATATTCTGAGATAATGTTCAAAATGACAAGCAGAAAAATAATGACACATTTTTAAGTTTGGTACAACAACAACTGCACATATTGTGATAAATCAATGACAAATCTAAGCCAGTCCAAAAAAAAAAAAAAAAAAAAAACTTCTTGACACATTGAATACAGAATGCAGTTGTTCCGGTAATCTTCAGTAATGCAGACATTAGTGATGCTGCAACTATTCATTCACCCAAATGGAATATAATAGTCATGCATTGCACTACATTTTATCTGGCTCTAGATAGATTGATGTAAAAAGAAAGAGATTTTTTATCTTGTAAATGTGCTTTCTGTCTTTGTAATATGCTTAGTGAAAAAAAGAAAGGACTGAAATGAAAGCAACTTTTACTGAACAGCAAAGCTTCAAACTCTCACCACAGAATCTATGAAAAGCCAAGACTTACAAAAAAGCCTTTTCCAAACCAATTGAGAGACATAATATCTCCAATGTTTCATTGCTCTGCCCTGAGGCTTCTTCTCCACAGGACATACCCAAAACTCCTCACTAGGTGAGGCGTCCTAGACAGCACCCCTTCCTCCCTCTATCACAAAGGTTCAGCCAAAAATCACTTTGGAGGTAGCTCATTTAAATTTCAATCAGTGATGCCAGTGCTTGGCCATTTGTGAGAATAGGGAAATGCAGTACGTAGATCAACCAGTAAAAAGACATCTTTGCCTACTGGTCCACCTTTCTCTGACTATTTACTGCAGAGATAAATCCTGCTCCACTTGTCCCCCACTCATAAACAAGATCCCAAAGACATGGAGTCCTCCACACTTTTCTGCCCGAGAGTCATTGCTGCAGAGTTAAAGGTGCAAATTCACATCCACTCAACTACAAACCATTGCAGTGTAAGCCTAAGGTCACCAGCTAATGAAACCAAAAATATTGCATCATCTGCAAAAAAACACAAACATGCTTTTCTGACCTGCACTATGGCTGGGCCCAGATATTCTGTCTCTATAGAATGTATGAACATCATATGTGACATAGAGCAGCACGCAGACGTTCTTCTCATTCCCAGTACCTTTGGACAGACCCTCAAATGAAGTCTGAGGGCTGCGATTCCCCCAACTAAAAAAAAAAAGAAATAAAAAATAAAAAAAGGAAGGCACCAACTCAGTCCGTCACGCCAGAGAGACTGTTCCTGACCTCAACCTAACTCTGCAAAGACATGTCAACATGGAAAGCTGCAGACACTCTCACCAAGGAGTTGTTTAACTACCTCAAAGACCTCAGTCCCCATGACAAGCACGTTCCCGTCATTCCTGTACTCTGCTAGTCTATAAATTATGTGTCAGTGATATTAAAGACATTTGAGGTCAGCAACACTCCACGTCCAATGTCAACAGCTGGGCATAGCACTTACAGTGTTATTGCCATCTCAGTGGCCCATTCAGTGTCCCATTCAGACTCTTTATCATCTGTAGCTGTCAGAGGCACAACTTCACAAAATTATAAGTAACACACATGGAGATGAGACTGCTGCCTATTTAAACTACACTTTCATATTGCATCCATCCATCCATTTTCTGTACCCGCTTAATCCAACTATAGGGTCGCAGGGGGGCTAGAGTCTATCCCAGCTGTCATTGGGCGAGAGGCGGGGTACTTTCAAATTTCAAACTTAAATCTACTTTACGTTGAAACGATGGAAGTAGATGGAACAATGAATAATTCTTCATGCTATCACTGAAAATTTTAATTGATTTAGTTTTTAATGTATATATTTACATAAAGTTTTACATGGTATCATCTCAAATTCAAGTTTTCTGTCCAAGGAACTGAATATTAGCCTACCTTCCTATTTCTCATTTCACAATGCCTTTGAGCATACTGTAAAATTCTACCATACATTTATTTTCCATATTTTATTAAGACTTTCACACAAAATTCAAGACTTTTCAAGGTCTGGAAAACAGTGCTTCAAAATTCCATACTTATTAAGACTTTCAAGACTTGCGCTAGCACCCTGATAAACATTCTACAAGAACTATAACAGGGAATATTATTCTAAAATACATATTGTATAAGAGTTTTCATGTGCTCATTGCGGGCCAAAAAAAGAGTATGTGTGCATCAGTGAAGAGTGGCATGAATCTTACCTCTCTGAGACTGAGTGCTTGCTTGAGTAATTCTGCTCTCCGACTTTCCGCCTGCCTCGCATGGAAAGAGTTGCTTTGACTCTGGATGACAAACACTATCTCCCGAAGGTCTGGAGGAACATAAAGGACAGAGATGTGAGAATGCTCACATATAGTGAAAAAGCATCATGGCAATCGATGACCTTCCAAGAGCAAGACAGGATAAGAGCCACAGTCCGGCTAATCTCCATTATTGGCCTGTTGATAATAACCCACCACATCAAGAGCTTAATTGACTTGAGAGAGAATATGTAAATGTCACAGCCCAGACTGTTTTACTAATCAAAGATTAGCAGTCAGAAGAGCATTTCTCTGAGGCGCAGTAACAGCCAAATAGGTTGACACAGCCCAGCTGTCCACTTCTGGCTCAGTGACACAGCTGCAATATCAGTAAAACTCAGTGTTATTACTGTAATGTTAAGCACAAGCTAAACAAGGAGCTATCAGCTCAATTATTTATGTTTAAAACCTTCTAATACAGGCCGCTTTAATGTTCAGAACACGTTTGGATTCCATCTTTGTCAGTGACTCAGCTTGCTGCAGGTATTTCTCATGTGAAATCTATTTACAGGGCTGTAATAATGACACAGATCAGTGAAGAATGACATTGGCTGTACAAACAAGTCCACATAAACCCTATGGCTCTCACAACCAGTACAAAACAAGACCAAAGGACCAGAGGCAAGGAATGAAAAAAAAAAAAGTGTCATTTTGTCTTTGGCTCTGTACAATTACATCTGACAACTCTTAAATCCTGTGAGCTGTCCCTTAGATCAAAATAAAGTCTGCAGAACCTGGCTGGAATGACTTGTGATGACAGAAAAGCTTTTAGAGTTTTAGAGCTGCGAGCTGGGAGTTATCAGGGTTGTGCCAGTTTTCTTGTTAGGACCAGTAGCTCAGAAAATCAGTAACTGGATGCACAAGGCTTTTGTAATAAATTCAGCTCCTTTAAAATTGTTAATTAGTTACTTGAATATTTGAACAGAACATGGTTATAAAGAATATACAATGTCATACATTTTAATCACTGTAAGAAATGTTCCCAAGGTGCCGACAAAAGTGTGAGTGTTTTAATGTTTCAAAACATAAATAGGTAGCAGTCAGTGCTGGCAAGTCTACAGTATTCTCTTTGGAGTTGTGGAGAACGAGGAAGGGAGAGTGCTGACAACAGCAAGATAAGATGGATTCCCTTTGCTTCAATTACACTACTTGAACCCACTGCCACCCTGGGTTCAGATACTAGTGTTGGGGTCAAGGATTGCCATTTTATCATAGGACAGTATCTTTGTCAAATCTCCTTAATTAAGGGTTGGTGGGTGTGTATCTCCTTTGACAAACTAACAACAAAGATCCCATTGATCCTTGAGTCCTGGCAAGTGGAGAAATTACTTCCTAAATCTCAGCATGTCCATCTCCCAACAGATCTAACAACTATAGAGAGCCAAGCTTAGTGAGGATACCACAACATCACCTCTAAATGTCCTCTTGCTGAGCTCGCTAAATGAACAACACTGTGTGTGCGTGTGTCTGCATTGAGTTTCACAAAAAGCTGTGCTTCTCAAGGCCCCAGGTGAGGCACCAGCCTCTTGATACTGCACAGTACAGCAATACCAGCTGGAGGAGGACACTAGGCAAAAATCAGATAAGGAGTTTGCCAATTTCTCATTGTGGAGATAATGCATACCCTATGTTGCAGCAAAGGAGCTAGAGAAGTTAAAAAAAAAAAAGAAACTAATTAGAACTGAATTCACTGGATTCGACTCCTACTAATGGCTTTCGATTAATCATCAAAGAGGCCAAAAGGGAAAAGTAAAAATCCTGTTTTAGTTCCCTTCTTCTGCCACCTCTGTCATCCCAGAGTCCTGCAAAATCACCTTTGTGCACTATTGATATTCATGGCAGTGAAACAATACAACTGCTACATCTACTTGTACTTATAAAAGGATGTAAAACAAAGGCTTTTACACCAACACAGCTACAAAGTTAGTTTTACTGAATGTGTGAGGCAGTACATTAATGGCTCCAGGCTGAGACAAAGATAGATTCGAAAAAAGAAATCACGGATTGGAAAAGCATTGCAAAAGGTTATTAGTGATGGGAGTGTGGTAATTAAGCTATAGGAGATGATGTGGTTCCTAGAAGAAGGGTCAGTGGTTGGATGTTACGAGTGGTTACTAATTATGGTCCTTGACATGAACTGCAGTTATTGTTTGCTATTTGAAAAATGGGTGACATTTAAGGTCCTCTTAGAAGAGATTGTTCCAAGGGCAGAGCAATGGTATCAGGCCTTTAGTGGATTTGCTCTCTGAGAATACTCTACGAAGTTCAAATGAAGCCACTGGGGCAATTTTTTAAGAGTCTTAACTTTGTTTATACATGCCTGTCTTGCCCTAGCGCCCCCAATATCTATCATGTGCTGAAGGGCCACATGTGGAAAACAAGAAGAGCCGCAGGGAAGAGTGTGTGAGCGGGTCCGTCTCTACAGGCATCTGTAGACCCATCATAACTCAAGAAAGCATAACTATTGTAAATGTTAAAAAAAACAATAAAAATGACTGGAAACTGTGTAGTTATGTTTCGTTTTAAAGCTTTTCCCATGGTGTTCGGGTAACAATGTCTCAGTGGCAACACCGACTGTTTTGGAAAGAAATTGCAGTGAGCCAAGCATGACTGAAGGACTGTTGCGACTATAATCCCAGCTTCAAAAACAATTTGGAGCAGAGAGTACATATTGGAGCCCACACTGTATTGTCTTTTGCTACCTTTCTGAGCTGCACACAGCACAAATGCTGTCAATTTGCTGTTTGGAATTTTACCAGTTTTTTTGTTGTAAATGTGATGTCAAGTCAGTTAAAATCATGGATTGATCATTATTACGTTTTAGAGAAAAAAAATGTGTGAACTTGCATATTAGGAAGAAACCTGTCTAAATGTGTGTGACACAGACATGAATAGTTATGCTAACAATGCATTCTGAGAATGCATTGCTCCCACAGGCCATTTAATAGTGATGTTTCCATGCAGTTGTGGGGCAACTTTGGCTATGATGCTTCATAGAAAATGTGCATCGGGCATGCTTCTGTCAAAAGCCAATAAATCTATCTTCATAGCCTTGGCAGCATGAGGCAATATAGGCTACATTACACATAGCTTTGTTACGGACACAAAACAAAACAGATGGAGAATTAGAAAGAACTCTTCTGGGATTTTTTTCAATTTAACATGTTTATTCGTTCATGTCAGCGAGTATTGTTCATGTTTATTCTCAAGAACTAGAAACAACTGATAGCTCATTAGACCATTGATGTAATAGACTCCTGATTCAGCATGTCAGAGCTGATTCAGTTCTGATGTAGTGTTAAAAAGGCTCCACTTCACATCAAGCAATCATAAAAATATATTTTGTCAAATTGAGGATTCTTTTTTAGAAATGTTATTTCCATCAATCATTTCTAATGTGTAACTTACATTTCCTTTTATTGTTTTGCTATATGCATTTTAGTATACATTTATGTTGTAGATTTTTTAAAATTTGCTTTAAATGATCATATTTCTATCATTTTTATTGTCTAAACATTTTGAATGACTCTTGTTTGAAAAGTGTCACATAAACTAAACGTTGACTGAAACCTGGCAAAGCACTCTTGAAACAGGCGATGAAAATTGTATCTACTCCTGGAGGACTGTTATTGACTTATTTCCCTGCCAGTGCAGATCAATGGTGGCTATTGTTACTTTTCTTATCTGAGATCTCCGTTTTGCTACAGACTGAGAAGCACTTGGAAATGTACTTGGTCCCTGTAATTGCTAAGCACGTGTGTCGCAGAAATTATATGAATGCTTTGTTGGCAGTTAGACCCAGTAAAAAATGAACTTCAATTCACCCAGTACCTGAGTTGATGCAATGCTTATTAAAATAATGACATTTCCATTAGAAGTAAGAAGGGGATATGGTAAAAATTAAACCGATGGATAACAGCATGTCAGCATTTGTGAGCTCCTCGCCAAGAGCTTTTGCATATTATAAACAGCCCTGCAACGCTTTTAACACAGATGTAAAACTCTTTCCCTCTTTCTCATTTTATCTGTTTAAAAAAGATTATTTCTCTTTTTAACACTTGGTTAAATGCTCACTTACACACCCTGTTTAATAGTTGTCACAAAAGAAAAGGTTTAAGTGCAAGCAGCAGTAGTTATGTTTCATAACTGATAAAGGTGGAAATAAGGAATATATTTTTTTCTCATCTTATTATTTTATGGAAATATTAATTATCACCAAGCACCAAGGAAGGGACAAAAGGCCTCTTTTTAGCCCCTGAGTAAAATCATCCAAGGATACCTCTCTTAGCAGTAAGTAATGTACCTTCAGTGAAAGAGATTGTAGATTCTTGAGGAGATGCAGCCGAAACCCCAGTCCCCTCAGAGCAAATGATTTTATTTCGCCAGGTCGATAGAAGTTGAAAGCATGAGTGCAGTGCTCATTTATCCCCCCCTAAGTTCAGCATCCCTCTGGGACTGTTCCACAAGGAAAAAAAAATTAAAAATCTGAATCATCTTTGAAATATATTGGATGGAATGAGAAACAGAATGCCTCTTCCTCCCTTCTCTCTTATCTGTTGCTTTTCTCAATGCACAAACCTACTTTAAGGGGCGTCATCATCTGGTCCATGGCAAACTCTGCTTAAAATGCAGATTTCTAGCGTTCATTCATTGTTTCAATATCTACACATATACACTGCAAGAGGGCAGTGGATAAAACAGATTAAAGATCCGAGGCTGATGTAAAATGTGATTGTATTCCGAGGTAAGTGCATGTCGGGTCGGACTCTGTGGTGGCCTGGCCGCTGGCCTTGCGGTGTTGTCATCTCACCGACACAAATCAATAGTGACACTTCCTTGGAGCAGATTGCAGATGTTGCCAAGTGCAAGAAGAGCTAAGAGCACACTGACCTCTAGGGAGTCCTGCAGCTCTGCCGCCTCCATCAGTGCCACAGAGCAGGTGTGTTTAGTCACTGGAACTGTCACAGGAACGTTTTATTTCAGCCTGGAATATCTCTATCCCCACAACTCAATAAGCACACATGTCACGGTAAGGCAGTAGACAGTGAACATGTTCAAACTATTTGAAATCCAGTTCAGTATTCTGAAAGACAAATGAGGAGTCTGCAGACAGAAAGCTGATCAGTAGAGCAATTTCCACGACAAAAGTTTTCTGAAAGCTAAGATTCTGTGGATGAGGCCATTAGAGTGTCGTGGGAACAATGAAACTCATGACATATCTACAGTTCTTCTTTGCATGCACATAGGCAGAGATGACAGAGGATGTCAATATCTCATTTCCATACTCAGCAGCCCTAGTGCCAATTCAGCAACTGATTGTGCCAGTGTAAAACCTGCTTCACTCCAGTGACTCATATGATTGAACTCCCAGTGACAAGATAGCCCAGAATTATCCCTCTCCTCAAAATTCCCCTCAATCTCTTCTTTCCTCATGTCCAGAGCTGCGCATGTGAGAGGCAAAGAACACTGGAGCAAACCGTGTTGTGGTTGTCTTCAGCCAAACTAACCATGACTGTCACGCAGAACAGAAGTAAGACAGTCAGTCCACATAAATAAATTTGGAATTCAGTCTGAAAGCACAGATTCAATACAGCCAACTTTTTTGGCTGTTGAGAGTTTGATTTAGATCTAAAAATGATTTACCTCCCTCACCGACAATCATCTAGTGTTCCACAGGCCTATGGATCATCCGGTAAGTGAAACGATTTTCTATCATCCTTCTTCTCCTGTTAATACATACTTTTAATTGCCTTGCTCAAAATCAATACCGAGCATGGCGTATGCAACTTTCAGCTTACTGCGAAAAGGTCAATAACACAAATATCTACCAATAAAACACAGAGAGGAAAACAGCAGAAAGAAAGCGGACAGAAATGGAAACAGAAAAAGACTGCGCAGGAGAGGTGTTCAAGAGGAGAAAGGCATCAGATGAAAAACTTCCCTATAAAAAGTATGAACACAAAAACACAGCAGATAAACATATAAAAAATAAAAAGAAACAAACAAGCCTCCAACCTGTGATAATTACAGTCATTAGGGTTCTGTAGAGTTCATGACTCCATGGACAGCACCACTGAAGACTAATGAGTGCTGAAATGAACCCTTAAACCTCACTTAGTATCAATAATTCAGGAAGTTCGGGCAGTTAATTCTAAAAAGATTCCAGGTCTTGCTTACGGAGCCCATCTATTATCCATAATACTATTGGAAGAGAGGAAACAGAATGAAACCACCACTTGGAAATAAATTAGATTCTATCTTGTTTTTAAAACGTTGAATTTTGGGTGAGATGCATGATATCATGGCCCTTATGCCAATATATGCTGCCGTTGTTTCCAAGATTTGTAAGGATGGTTGTGTGTTGTTATTTGACATTGGAAAATAAAGTCTTCGGCTGTATTTATGGTTATATTAGCAAAAAGTAGACGCAGCAGAGATTTGTCACAGCCAAGCAACCAGGCACTCGAAAGAAAAGTGGAAAGAGGGAACATAAGTATGCAAAAAGTTCAGCAAAGATATTGTGAACATTGTGTCTTTTTGACAATACAATGTGTATAACTCTAATCTAAAGAAGCTGGCTCTGAGCAACTGCTCCAAATGTTTTTTATTGCTATCGTGATGATCTGATTTAAAATTCTAGAATAACTTCACTGCTGTGGTATATTTAAAGAGGTCATATCATGTTCTTTTCCCCATACTTTCAGTGTATTATACAGCTTTTGGTGCATGCAAAACGCCACACCAAACTCCGGCTATTCTGTCCCAAATTCTCCTCAAACGCCTGTGTTGAAGTCCAGGCTTTTCTTTCTTCATGTAATGACATCACCACGAAACAGATTTGCAAACTATTTTCTTAATGGCTTGTCTGGCACACCTCAAGCAACAAATGGGCACCTGCTTTGCAAGAAGCCATTTTTGATCAATCACCTGACCCCAACAGGAGACGAGAGCTAAAACTGGGTGTTTCAGACAGCAAGTTTTGTTTTAACAGTAAACAATGTAAATGTAATACAACAAAACTCAAAGATAAATATTTACTATTACTGTATAACTTTTGGTGAGGCACAATGCCTCTTTCTATCAGAGGCATTGTGGAGGCATACAAATGAATAACACTAATGTTATTCATTTGTATAAAGGATCAACTCTTCAACTCTCGCAACCAGATGCATCAAATGCGTACACACAAAAACCATGTATCTACATTTGTATCCGTATCCTTATAGAGACTAAATGTCTGGTGAGAATGTGCACACAGCAAGCCTTACCCAGATCATGCGTACACTTTTTCAAAATAGCAATCTAACCTTGATATGAAGTGGAAACAAAATGAGATCATTAAAAATAAAAACAAACTGCAGACTGTTTAACAGAGCTTGCTCAGTCTGATAGAGATTTTTTTTTCTTGATTTTACTTCTTATCATTAGTTTTCACATTATACTGTTATTTACGGCAAATGTGCAGCATATAAATAACTAAATCTGTGTGTCATAAATAATGGCTCTCAAAACCTCTTTAATGAGACCTCAAAAAGAAAACAAGTATTTCGAGACCTTCATAATTTTCTGGCACAAAATTGTCTTTAAGAAAAAGGCAAACATATCAATATCCCTGTGTACATCTATGTCTCCCTCCTGATCACCTTCACACACTGTACTGTACAGGCAGAGAGACAGGAGTGGCCACTTCTCTGCCACAGCCCTGACATGATATGTGAGCTGATGCGGATTTCCCCAGCAAAGTCCACTGTTCTGAACTTACAGAGCTAATAGCTTGTTTTTTAAGGATTTTTTGGCATGATTGGCCTTTAATGGAAACTTGCTCGACAGAAAATGAGGATAGAGAGAGTGGGGGAGGACATGCAGCAAAGCGCCTGGAGCTGGGACTCGAACTTTGAACAGCTGCATTGAAGAGTTTCAGCCTCTGCATATGGGATGTCTGCTCAACCAGCTGAGCTACCCGACGCTCCAGATTGTTACTTTTTAATTCAGCAGTTTTTGTTCTGTTTGAGATCACAGAACTAAAACCATCAAAGAAAACATATTTCCATTTTCTTTGCTTCAGTTATAAAATGTCTCAGTTTGAAAATGGCTAAACTGTTTACTCTGTCTCTCATTATCCTGCACATTTAGTTGTGGTGCAGGAAGTCTTGATATGCAAATGACAAATCAAGGGAGTGGAAATTAGGTTCATGCACATGTACATCGTGCCACAATGATTGAGATTTACAAACAAGAACCACATGTACATATGACGTCATATATGGGAGAAAAGAATGCGTAAATGTTCACATGTTTGTCTTTGTATGTACATGCAGTTTTAGTCATTAATCAACACACATTTATGCATATGGCCCCTTGTTGGTTCCATGCTCTCTACAGTCCAATAACATGGATTCATGTCTAGTGTTACATCTTTAAGACTCATTGCAAGAATCACAGATACTGGGTGTGAATACAATAAATGCTGGAAAAGCAAAAATTTACCACTGTAGCATCACTAGACCATAATGTAATTCTGCCTACACATACAAGAAGTTACTTCTATTCCATGAAGAATAGAGAATGTAGCATTTCATTCTAATTAATTAACACTCTTCTGTTTTATTCATGAGCTACAGATCATTGTCCTCTCATTAGTGGAGAAAGACTAAATCTGACCAACAAAATCTGAATGTTTTTTGGTTTTTTTTGGAGGGGGTACAGTATCTTTTAGAAACAAGCGGCAAAAATCAAGTCTTAGAAATGTTAAAAAGCCAGACAATTTGTGACTGAAACTACACTGACAATTTAAAACTGAAAGCTCAACTGCCTACAAGTAAAGCAGTACAGATATGACATGCAATCAGTGAGGACAATAACAAAAATGGTCCGAATGGATGCCAAACTAGATTTTAGTCAAAATCTACCTCCTATAAACAATTAGAAAAACCTCTCTATTCCGAGCGCAGCACAAACAGAACAGCAGGCTTGATGTGTAACGATCTTCTGTTTTAATTAAAAATGTTTTAAAAATGTATTACTATTCATGTCTGTAACTTCTCGAGTGTGACACTCTGCATACAAAACAAAATGTTATCTGTTTCCTCTTGAGAATATTAGACTGGGAATGAAGTGAGTGAATTGCGCAGGCGAGACAAATTCTAGATTATGATGATGCTTAATGCTTTTTGTATTGCCATACAATTGGGAAATATCCTCTCACACACACAGACTGGAAGAAGAAAGACAAATAAAAAACGCAATGTCATATCAGTGTAAAAAAGGGCTCTTGTCAACTAACAGAACATTTGTGAAAGTTCGCACAAATCTGATTTAAAGCATTTCTGATTACATTTGTTGACTGTAAGAGTATGTTATATAAGTCCCCGAAGACTGATGGAGAGTATGCATACAAGCATGTTTTAGCAGTCATATCTGAACAAAGTACCATTATCATTATATTGTGGCCGGGTTGAACAATTTCTTCTCGTCAGGCATTTAGTTTGCATATGTTCTCCAAAGTGTCAACTATTAGTGTTGCTAAGATAAAGCATGCCGCATTTTAAAAAGAAATATATGGAACTGAATATGGATGCTTTTTCTTTGTTTTTAAGATATAGTAGTATTGAAATGTAGAAGATTACCTGATCTCCAAAAGACACTCCAAAAGAAGAACAAGAAATCTTAAGAAAGATCAGTGCAATGGGTTTCTTTTTTCCTTTTTTTTTTTTACAATTTTACTGTGAAATAGAAGAAAGGACAGCACCATGCAAAATATTTAAGCTCAGAGAATTTTAACCAAAGTGTCAGACTTTAATTACCTTGTTAGAGCTACAGACTGTTTAAATATTGTAGCTGTAAAAAATATTCTGACTCCTCAAACCAACTGGCAGCTGCCCAGAAATCTGAAAATTCAAATAACTGATACCCGCAAAGCCACAAAGGATGGTTTTAATGAAGTTTTAATGAACATTTTAATGGTTTAGTTAAGATCTGGGTTTAGCGTGAAAAAAAGGTTGTGGAATTCATGAAAATAACACCTCTGCAACCGTTAAGTAAGGGGTGGACAGGCTTGTTTAAAAAGAAGAATGGATCCAGCAAATTCCGAGGGCAGATATCATATCACTGCTCAAAAAGCCAATGATAAAAAATAATGGCTTTTACAACAGGACAATGCCCCTTAATACTCCTTAAAAACCAGCTCTTGCATCCCTCGTATGTCACTTAAAAATAATCTCGTTAAAAATTTATGGATGGATCTTAAGATAGCAATGTGCCCAAGAATCCCAGAGAGTTAGAAGCATTTTGATGCATGAATGGGTGAAAATGGCCCCAACGAGAGCTGAAAGACTTATCTTCCTTCATAAAGTGTTTTTAAGCTGTGATAGTAGATCAAAGGGTGTTAAGTTACCCAAACTATTGCTTCACAACTTATTTTTCTTTTTGTCATGAATTAAAAAAGTCTTTGAAATACTAAAAAAATGTGTCATCAGGTCACTTGGAAAATTGGAAATCAGGTAATTTTTTGTCTCACGTAATGACTCACAAGAAAAATATTTTGACCACAAATGCCCAAACTTTGCCCTGCCCTGCCCTGCCCTGCCCTGCCCTGCCCTGCCCTGCCCTGCCCTGCCCTGTCCTGACCTCTAAGGACAGATTGAGTGATTTGTTCTTATATGTTCTTAAAAGTCACAAGCTCTTTTGAAAATAACATGCCAGTTTGACATTTAAATGTTCTCCTGTATTGTGAAGACAACAATAGGTCTTCCTTTCCTCTTTTAAATTCTTGCCCACAAACAACATTCTTTGCAGGCAGGCTTTGCCTCTTTGCTGTAACAAAGGTAAAAACTATGGTAGTGGCAGTTACTACAGCTACATTTTTAGTTTTTTTAGATATCTGTCTGTTTGCATTTCCTCTTGTTTGAGCTCCCAAATGAGAGCATTATGAAGTTGCTTTTGTGTGCTTCTGTGTCTGCTGTGACCTAGTTGAATGAATAGGCAGAGGTCCAGGAAACGGGCTCCAAACTCCACTGTAGGCTCCTGAAAAATCGCTTTCAGATGGTGATTGTATGAGCCCCCTGAAGCATGAATGGCATGCATGAGAAATTTTTATTTGCTCTACTTATGAAATTCCCAGCTGCTGTCAAATCAATAAAGAGATGGGCCTATTTGTATGAAATCAGAGAAACTCTCTGTTTATTTTTCTCAAGGTAGAGATCAGACAAAAGCCCATTTTAATTGTTTTCTTTTACTATTCATGATCTAACCAAAAAACAATTAGTTTTTAATTTTTACAACATACAACTCCCTCACAAAAACACTCAGTCATAGTTCATCTCTCTAAATGTTACACAAGATTGCAAATTCGCTGCACTAATAAAGACTGATCTGAAATGCCAAACGCAGTGATGCAGATCTCTGCTGGTGACAACAAACAAACAAAAAACATAATTAAACACAACGGGTATCAACATATTTGCTAGATATAAAATAAAGATTATCAAATAAGGGGCAATCAATAGACATTATCCCTATTATCATTTTAAACATCTTAAATCATATGCTTTCAAACAAGGCTAACTGTGATTAATTATGTCGAAAAATACATGTTTTTGCAATTTTTAGAACAAAACAATATATATACAGTATACGTATTGTTTTGTAATGTGTATATATATATATACACAGTATTGTTTCTGGGTAATGAAACATCAGGCTCCATTAGAGAAGAAACACAAATTTCTATAGTGTAGCTATAATATAATGTGTAAAATAAAAATTCAAGATAGAGAGATTCTAAAATAGTTAAAGAACATTTTGGTAAGATCCTAGTTGATAGTGGAAAAGATCTTCAATCAAACATGAGGTCCCATCATCACATCATTAATGACAGTTAATGACTCACCGATTAGGTAGGTTTTTAGTGTAACATTAAATATAAAGGATAGTAAATTATGTGCACCCAGCATATTATATGTTGTGTTGAAGTTACCCTTTACAGAGGGAAGCAGAGGCCTGTTTATGATCTGGAAAGATTCGCATAAAGGAAATAAGAATAAAGTGAGAGCAATCTGGCTTCTCATTCAGCTTTGTTATTAATCTTATTTTCCACCTCTAACCCCACCTGAGCCTCGTGCACTCATCGACATGCTGAATAAACTCTTGTGTATCCTATCTATGATCATTTCTGCTCTGCTGGCTCAGCTTCTGCTCATTTTTCAACTATTCACACTGTGCATATTAAGTTAGTTTACCATCTTTTTATGATTTGTCGTTAACTTTTCGACTCAGCTGCCACAACTGAAGTGTTCCAACTTGAGAAAAATAAAATTCCCTCCGCCACTGCTATAAAATTATGGATAGGTGTGCCTCTGAGATGCTTCTGTTTGCAATAAACGTTTAAGAACCACTGAGCTCTGCTTGCTAACTTAAGAGTCCATAAGCCTCCCCATCTGAGGTGGTTCTGACTCATCAGCCGCTTCAGGAGACAGCTCCTCCTCTAGTTTAACCTGGGTTCATTTGGATCTTCTCCTCTTTTCAAGCTAAAGACATCCATCCATCCATTTATCCATCTTCTCTACCCGCATATTCTAATTCAGTGATGCCTAAAGATGATGAAGGAAAATTTCAGGACATGGCTACATTATCTTTTGCTCCTGGTTTAAAAAAAACAAAAAAAAAAAGATTAAGCCTGGAGCAAAAGATAATGTAGCCATGTCCTGAAATTTTCCTTCATCATCTTTTGGCAGCTGCTTTTTTCTTCACTAAGCATCAGCATTCCACTTACACAGAATATTACTTTACAGTTTATTTCTTACTGCCTTACTTTTCCTGTTAATTAAAATGAAAAATAACACTTACCCAGTTGATTGTTGTGAAGGACTCTCGTCTCATCTTGGCTCTGAAAAGACAGAGAGACTTTTTAATAATTCAGATAAAATGTCTTCAAAAATGACCCTAATACATGCACTTTTGTTTTAACAACACAAAATGGCCTGAGCAACGATGCTGATTTTCAGCTAAATACTCTATTTTCTCTTTCTAATCACTAATGAAGAATTAATGGTACTAAGTAAAGAATCCCCTATGGCTTATTTGGAGAAATAATGGGTGATACCCCACGTCATTAGTCCTTCCTAATTGTGTGGGTTTTGTGCCTGCAGCATTTAATCTGTGAGTATTCAGCTCAATTAAGGCACAGTTCCACCTCCAGAGCTGTCAGCGCACACTGCAGACCACGGAAGGATGAGCAAATCCATCACAAGCCAGGAAAACTTTGAGGAAGCATTTTCCACCTCAGACTTTCAGAGGAAATCTTTCAGTGTTGGAAGAAACCAAGAACGTGCAACTTCTCATTGCTTCCATAGCTCCAGAGCGAGAGTGGCACAGTATTAATAGATAATGACAAACTGAGTTTGATTTATGACTTCCTCTAGACTAACAATCATTTCACTGGCGAGCTGTCGCAGGCTTCAGGGAGCTTAACTAAGTCATAAATTTACTCTCAGTGGGTGTGGTACAGGAGTTGGTGGTAATCACAGTAGTTTGATGGCAGTTGAGTCAATCAGCTTGAATATATTTCAGCTAATTTAGAAGACCAATTTTCATAAAAATAAGCAACCTATTAATTTTGCCATTTTTTAAAATCACATTCATTGTTACTGTCATGACAAGACATGATTTCTCTGTTTCTTCTTTTTTTTGTAGGGCACATTTGACATATTTTGACAAGCATCAATGACATAGAGAAACAATAAGTTCAGTCACTTCACAGAAATATATTAACAGCAATCATTCATGTGAAGTTCTCCAACCACACAATTCTTCCCCCGGAGTTTTACAATATCATATCAGAGTGATTTGATTCAGTGGTTAGATGAGCTTAATTGGACTCGGTGGCATTAATCATGCACACAAGGTCTCTGTCTCATCACATCAGACATTTTCATAGCTGAACAGAAAAAGAAATCAGGGTGCCTTCTCCAGCTCATAAGACAAGAGAAATGCCTCAACATCAGATAATTACTCTCATATAAATGTATTTTCAAGCTGAGGAGATTTTATAACGGGCCATTACAGAAGGGAAGCTACTCAAAAACCTAAGGCAAATAATCATAAAGCAAATTAAGCACAGAAAATGCTGTAATTTTGGCAGAGGAAAGGCTGTGGTTGTTCACCCGTGTCCTCCAGCACCACTCGACTCTCCAGCAGGGAGGAAACCGTAAACCAAAGTACTGTGTCTGCCAAGCAAAAGTGATTTAACTGCTCTGTGAAACATACCCAATAATACTGGCTGTACAGTGGGAGAACATTTATGCTAATTTTCTTATACGAGGATGTGTGACACTAATTTTGACTTTATTGTATGGTGACAAGTTTCAAGGAGGCTTTAATGAAAAATCTCAATATCTCGCCAAACTATAGACATTCCAACACCATTATATATCGGTTTATAACATTCTGTCTATTTTTCTGTTATGAGCTGTGTTGAGTCTGGAAAAAACAAGCCTCCTTATTCATTTCAGTTTGAATACTCTTTTGGCACAGTGCAGGCTCTGCAGCTGCCTCCAGCAACAAAACAGTGGGTCACCTGGCAAATAAGATGAACCTGGCACAGGCTTTTCCAACACATCAGCATCCAGCAAGGCTTGTCATGCCCATGCTCATTTTTGGCACATTCCTTTTTGCCTTTTGCAGCGATTTCTGTGATGGTAGATGAAATAATTGGTGCTGTGAGTATTTTCCAGGATTGTATGGATTATGAATTGCTGTTTTGTTTTGCTGGGTTTAGCCTTCAAACACAGATGCATTCCTCAACGTGGACTTCTTAGATTGTATTTTATCCTGTCACCTGCATATGCTTCTTGCATCACTGTGTGCTTCATAATGCAATGCTAATTTCATGTCTGAACACCTGCTTAAGACTTTTTCACATTGACATTTATTTTTTCTCTTGACAATGTACTATTAAGCCACAGGGTACTGTAGATGTGACTGAAAATATCCTGAAATGTTTCTCATTTAGCTTGTTATCAGTGTATCTAAAACCCTAAAAACACAATCTATAAAGAGAAAGGAGGAACAAAATTGTGCTCAGAAGTAAAATCTTTTGAAAGGTAATAACATCCTGAGCTTATTTCAAATTTCTTCCTTAGTGTTGCCATAAAAGCTAATTATAATGTATATTACATGTAAAATGCTTATTACAGCAGGTGCATTTGCGTTCCCCATGTTACGTTTTAATATTTTGGGCATAAAAAGACAAAATGGAAATGCTATCAATTTAATGAAAAATATAACAAATATGCTTTGGTGTGGAATTTTTTTTATTTTTTATATCAATTAAAGCAAATTGCTCAATGTCAAAAACACACATAGTATCAACAGATACTGAATCAGAATATGGTTTCAGCCTCCCTGAAGCTTCCATTTCACTGAGGAGAAAGAAACAATAGCATAAGATAAGATCAAACCCTTGAAGATCTCAGGAGGAGACTGTAAAATTCCTTAAGTGAATATATACAAAAACACACTAATTTTAGATTTAACTAGCCATGTTTTGATAACGTGAACTCTATTTCTGCAAAGGTTTCATGACACCAGACAACTTTTTCATTAAAAAGCTAAATCTACAACCCATGTGTCAGCAAGATGAATGAATATCAGATTTATATGGACAAGGAGATACTTATTAGTTCTTTCCTAAAGTCATTTTTAAACCCAGGTCCTTGGTGATACTTCATAAAATTCTTGCAGTTGGGTGCGACACAAGGGCTACAAATCCTTCTCTGATAAATGATCTAATATTCTGCAGCAGAGTGAACTCAAATCAGGTCTCATATAATTTTCACTATTACTTAGGGATTAATGTCTCCGCTCAGAACTTGGCTCTTTTTGACTTTCTGTGTGTCTGCACTCAGGTAACATTCTTCATAATTCCATCTGACAGCAGGCTGTCAGCCATTTGAAGGGGGAATCAGATACCCATGGGTGTTAAAATGAAATTGTTATGAGTCTACACTGTCCATCTGAAGGGGTTGGTTTCATGCTTTTGATCTGGGGCATCAGAATCCTAATGTCGACAGAAAGATTGGTCCTCATGTTTAACCTAAGAAGAAACAACACAGTGGGGCAGCTACACACAGCCAACATCTACATGTGTAAACTCCCCAAGAAAGATGTTCAGCCTACTTAATATGAATGCTACGTAATCAAGGGCACCCACAATGACCACTCCTTGATTCCTCCCTTTGATTTGGAAGCTCTTCACATACTCAGATCTGTTCCTTCTCTCTGTTCCCAAGAGCACAGATGTTTCATTGATGTGAGTGACCCGTCGGGTCATATTAGCTTTCTGTTCACTGACAGCAAGAGTGATTGAAAGTTGCAGGATTTTCTGAAATTCGACATGTAAAAAGAAACCTGAAAGGTCAGCTTCATTTTGTGGATGCTTCCAGAGTTAATGAGCTGCTTAAGAATTAAATATCATCCCGACAAACATAACTTGTTTTTTTTTAAACACAAAATTTCTTAATGTGTTGTGAATTGATAACTTGATAACTTGGACCATCTGCTTCCCATGTCCCATGTCAATCCCCAGGCTATTGATGTCAAGTTTTCATCATAGCCCTTTTCTACATTTCAATGACTTTCTTTAAAAAGCGTGTGTGTGTGTGGCCCTAAAAGCCTTAGGGCTGCATCAAACTATTACTTTAACTGACTAATAATCCTCATCTAATCATTTTTTAGGAATTAAACAAAAAATCATTCTAAGGAAATCCCATCACAACTTGACAAAGCCTCCGGAGAACTCAGTTTATCCTACAAGCAATTCCTCACATCGTACAAGTTGGAGTTGAATGATATTTGGTACATTTGGTCCTACACAATTAAATGCCTTGATGTTTCTGTCCAATAGAGACCAAACCTAAATACATATTCATCCAAGTAACATAAGTGGCCTTTGTAGCCAGAGCAAAATACAGCACACTGCTCTGTGTTAGAGAGCAGATCTGTACAAAAACTATTGAACATGTCTGTGAGTCGCCCAGTTAACCACTGCACATGTTCACTCATGTGAGAATGTTCCTTCCTCACACACTCGTGTATTATGAGTCACTCCTACCCCCTTTCTTCTCTTGTTTTACCGTAACCTGGTATTAAAATGTATTTAGATTTTGATTTCATGTGACAGATTGAAGAAGCACCATTGTTGAAATTTAATGGGAAAAAAAAGTAGATAACTGATAAGTAAAATCTGGTCCAACTAGTAATCACCTACTTTAAGATCAACTTATGTGCAATGAAAGAGTCAAATGATCAGTCTTATAGTCTTATAACATCACTAATAATAGAGCTTTTCTGAAAAGCCTGTGATTATCACCAATCAGAGTTGTGTTGTAAAAAGAATAAATAACCTAAACTTTGAACAGCCCAATGAGCAATGGGGAATTCTTTCATCTATTTTCTAAGCCCACTTAGAATTGCTAGAGACTGCAGCTTATACCAGCTGGCAAAGGGCAACAGCCAGTGTACACACTGTAAAGGTCACAGGTCCATCCAAATACACGTTTGACTTCCTACAGACAACTTAGAATCCACTATTAACATGCATGTCTTTGGACTGTTTGAGTAAACGATAGCACTCATGCTAAAAGCATGCAGGTACATGGTAAGTACACTCCAAACAGAAAGGCCCTTGGAGATATTCAAGCTACATTTGAATGTCAGGAGAGCATTAATCAGAGTTTCAACAAAAACACCAAAGATGATGTGGAATTACCTCTGAAGATCCACTGCAAAAATTGGAGCGTCTGTCCACTGATCCAAATTTAGCTGCATCGTGACTGTGAATCCTTTCAGCAGGATAATGATACCAAGCATGTTGCTAAAACTACAGTGGATGGGTTTAAAGGGAAGCATCTGAAATTTTTTAATTACGAAATGTAAGCTCTGTTTAATCTAATAGAGAATTGGTGATCTGAAAAAGCTGGAGTAGTTTACTTTTTATTGCAGCTAAACATGGCTCTAAAGTATTGACTTTAGGGGAAAGGGTTGGACATCATACAGGTTGCTAATGTCCTAATTATCATTTGTGTCAAAATGAAAATTCTTCTGCACGATACAAGTGTCAGGCTTGCATCAAATGTTATAGAGTCTACCACCATTACCACTGCCTATTAGTTCTTAACTAAAATAAGAAGTTATGACCATTTTAATAATAAGGGAATAATTTTTTTTATCTATATATACATATAGCATATATACATATAAATATATATATATGAAAAAATATAAACATATATGTGTGTGTGTTTTAATTTGTCTTAAATGGGTTTTTTTCATTTGCGAACTGCTGCAGCATAAATTGACAGTTCCCACCAATAATAGATAATTACTGAACAATGATGAAAAATGGACAAAAACATCTATGACTTGTTTTTCAAGTTCTTCTTCTCAGTATGAACCACATAGCTTTGGGAAGAGTCAGCAAGAAGTCTGAAAATTTGGAGACAATGACTGACTCACGACTGTTTTTTTGCCTTTTCGAGACTGTTTAAAAAAAATAATTATTTATCTAATACTAAATCTAATAATAATAACTATTTCAGTAGTTCCTAACCTCAGCTTTTTCTACGGGGCATGCAAGCCCCTGCATTTGTTAAAACAGCGCTGAGTATAAAGCATGGCTAGAAAACTTTGTAAATCTGGCTACTGTGTTTTCATTTTTTTTTTTTACTCTAATATTTACAACACAAATGACCAAGATAAGTGACACTGAGTAATCCAGTGTAGGTAACTTTGATATGTAATTAACTGGCATAAAACGTGGTGGTTATAGCTTTGGAAGGTATCCATAGCAACAAGCATCAAGGATTTCATTAGGAACATGGGGCTTAATCATCCAAAATAAAAGTGAGAATTAAAGACCAGTGCTCCCACATTTGAATTTCACATTTGCGAGGAAATATCATGAGAAGAATAAATTAGAAAAGACTGACAGTTTAACTCTTGCAAGTCTGGTTTAATTAACAGATATTAAATTGGTTAAATTTTACTTTATCATTATTATTTTTTTTTTAAATCAGAAGACATCATTCAAGTCTCATAGGAAGTTTTTTTAAATACAACTTTAGTCAACTTTTTTCAAAGGTGCACATGTGTACCTCTTGTTTCTTTTAGTGTAGTATAACTGCCCTCAATTAGCAGACAATGGGGTTTGAAATGTTGGTCATCATGATAAGCAAACTCATTTTTCAATTTTTACAGATTGTGGTAAATTGTTTCTTTTCCTCAAACAAAAAGCCCAGGCTGATGTGATTTGTTGATGATTTGTTTTCACATCATATTATATTTTTTATGATATTATGCCTTTCTTTTGTTTTACAGGGGCACTCTACATTGGATAGAAGACCATAGCAGAAGGGAGTTAGCTTTTCTAAGCACAGGGAAACTGTTGTCATCAGAGGTGACCAGACAGAACAAATTTGTTGACAATAGTCCAAATCTGGTTGCCTGGAGTAACAGACAACTGTTTCTGTTGAGCCCTGCTGTGTACCCTATTTAGGGTCACATCGTGCTCTGCAGTCTTTTGTTGGGAAATAAACAAAAATAGAAAGGTCACATTGACAATTATTATTCAAACTCTGATGTCTTTGCTGTTTGGATGCCAACTGATTATTTGCAGATATTCTCCTGGCAATGCGTGGCACATCTTTGTTCCAAGGACACTATTGGCTGCAACTTGATAGCTCAAATAATGGATGAGTAACATAATCATTACAAATGGGAGGTCAGTAACTGAACAACTGAAGACAGTCATCTAAAAGGGAACAGCTAGCTCGTCTGCGGTACTGCAAAGAAGCTTGAAAGTAAATAAAATAGCATGGTACGCTTTAGTTGTACTGCTCAGTTGGTACATGTTCCAGTTCAAAGTGCAAATGGTAAAAGCAGACTTTAATTTGGAAACGTGTAGTTTTTCATTATGGAATCATAGAAAGTAGTATCAATAAGAGCACTGATTAGTGTCTGTATCGATAATAATATCAATATCCCGACAATGCCCATCTTTAATGTAAACATAAATTCAAAAGTCAATGGTCTCTTTAAATGTTATTGGGGTCAGTATCCTTCACCTCCTAACAAAGAAGTTTCTTTATGACCTGAAGCTGCACAATGAGTTTGTTTCACATCATCTCCTCCTGTCAGTTCTTATCCAGGCAGCTGCTGTCAATTGTGGAATAAATGTGGGTTTAGACATAGTGGAGCATCTATGATATCTTTCTCCAAACATCTTTTGCCTGCTTTCTTTTGGTAATAATAGCAACACATGTTGTAGCAAAACACAGACTTTTGTGATTCAGGATAGTCATTTTACTGAACCCTCACAAATGCACTGTACCCCTGAACTTTTCCTCACTTGATTCAGTATACTGGATATTAAACAAACGTTAACAATCATCTCCCTGAAAAAAAAGTTTGCGCATGGTCTGACTGGACCCATATGAGAAAAGCACAGGTCTTGCAACTGTCAGGCATTTCCAGTGGCAAGAACAACTCTGGTTTTCTGAAGTTTTTAGTGGATGCATAAAATTCTGAACTGCTTGAGGACTGCTGTTATTCATGGATTATGTTGAGCTGCTGGTGGGTCTTCAGGTGAATGCTGGCATTTTTTGTACATGATGTTTGTAATCCCAGTAATCTGTCTCATCTGTTGAGCTGCGGTCAATGTAGAGTTTTAGCAATGATTCATACCTAAAATGTGCATCTTCCTTTGAACTTGTCATTCTTAAAACTATTATCCGAGGTGAGGATATGTGGGAATGTTAAGAAAAACTATTTTTCCATGGAGTGACAGCTACTTAGACTTAACAGATGATGTTTGGCAGAACACACATCAATCTCCAAACCAGCAGATGTGAGCATGTTGTTTAAGGACAGCTCTTTTCCTTCAACACCGGTGTGCACAGAGATGAATCCATAGCGTCTATCTGAGTCAGTTTACAGTGATGTCAGTTCTGGTACTTTGACATTAAGCCTTTGGAGTAACTGTTGTTTCTGCTAGTGAAGCACACCTTGTCTCATCCTGAACAGCCTCAGGATTAATTCAAGAAAATGTTTGGATGATATCATTTTGTACGGTACAGTATCACTCAGGCTCCAACCACTCAACCTCAAACAAACCTCAACTGCCTGTTTCTGTTCTGTCATATGTTTCATTCATATTAATTTCTCTCACATCTTGTACAACCACCAGAAGTTGACCCTTTCAGAGCAACACTTCCTTTTTTTGGCAACTACAACTTCTTAAAAAGATGTCTTCATGAATCTTGTAAAGACTGAAGGGCATCAAAGTCAAGGGTACTATGACTGAGTTGAGGCTTTTCACTGGCTTAGCAGGAGTGTCAGGAGGATGTTTGTATGCAATTATTCATACTGTGTTGTCCTCCGGCATCCAGTATCTCACCATATCTCTTGGCACACAAGATAAATCAGAATCAGAATCAGAATCAGAATAACTTTATTAATCCCTTGCGGGAAATTCTTTTGTTGTAGTGCTCTCATTACAGGAAAAAGAAAAGATTAATAAGAATAAGATAGGGAAAAAATAAAAATAAAAATAAAAATAAAAATATCGATATGTACAAAAATACAATAAACAATAAACAGTATTTACAATGCTACTCAGTAGCTAATTATTATTGTTAAAGGCACTTCTGCTTAAATGAGCAAAAGCATAGTGCACTTGTTCTTCAGGATCTTTATAAATCCTGAGGCGACAGATAATCACAGTACCTGTGCCTCCTTTCACCAAATTCTCCAAATACAAGCCACTGTCATGTGTACAGCTGTACCACACACCAGTCGCATCCTTGCCACCAGAAAGGCTCCATTTAGTTCTAATAGGATGGCGAGTTTGTGGGGTAGAGGATGCAGGACATGGAAACCTCTCACTAAGAAATCTCCAAACAGTTACACTACTTGCACTAGTCTCACATGGGTTCAATCTTAATAAATCTTCTCTATATCTTTTCCTCTATTTGAAGTTAGCTAAAAGTAAGTTCTATCATATTTCAATATGCATTCTGAGATCAGGGTTGCCACATATCTGACACTACAGGAGTCCCATGAGCCTCAGATTTCAGTCCTGTAGAGAGGAGCTTAGGTGTTTGAAGTCAGATGTGTAATCCACTCTAGTGCAGCACCATATCTCCTTCTAATTGTTTGGTTTAAGAATTTGGGCAAGTAATCTCTGAACAAACATTTGTTTAAAGACCTATAAAGCATGATGTTTTTTAGATAATGCCAAATATTAACTTTTTTCTAAAAAGATCTAAACAAGATCCTTTAATCCCTGCTATAATCTGCAGCCAACAATATGTGTTTTGTTAGGATGAATTAGAATGGCTGGAAGCAAAATAAAATCGGATTCAGATTGTTCAAACCATTTAGACAGATTTAGATTTAGACAAGTTTAGATACTGTATATAATACAATCTCAACAGAGGTACATCCTAGTGCACCAAACTGTTGTTTCACACAGCCGTCTGAATTCAACAGTAGAAAGCATTTGAAAAGAGGCAGGTACAGGATGGTGAAAAAAAAAAATACAAGCAGGTGACAGGACTCACCATATGTCTATCTGCATTCACCACAAGTAAACTTCAATCAATAACTTCAACAAAGCTCCACAAGTAGAGCGAGTTAATAGAACTTAGAATCTAAAACCAGTCTAGAGCTGTCGGTATAGGACGCTGTCAATAGGGAGCTTGAAGCCTGGCAAGATGGCTTCTCTTAAAAAGATGGGATCTTGTGAATCTCACACACATATATGGCTGCCTCACAAGGTGAAATAAAGTAGGCCATAAAGCAACTCTGCAGAAACTCAGGAGCACCTTGTGGAATGAGATGTAATTAATTGCTTTGTTCATAAACAAGTGTCAGATAATTCATCAAATTTGTTTACTTTAGAGGCCACTTATGCATAAACATATGCTGTAAAATGTTGTATATGCAAATGACAGCCAAGTCTCCTGCCATGGTCATGATGAAATTTCCATGACCTCCACCCCCACTAAACTGGAGCACCTCATTGACCTAAAAATTTGTATTCCTTTCTAATTTGTTCACGTTGTTTCTCAGCTCAGAGGAGCTAAAAAAAAGGGGGGCAACAAACTGGTTCACACCTTGCAGCTGGGCTTACTTTAAGAGAAACACATAATTATTGAATACAACAAAAGTTTAATACAGTACAGAATGTATGGCACTTTTTGTGCAGGAAACCTGTCAAAATGATTCAGTTTTATTAGTAAGGAACTCATTGTAGGTTGTGGGAGTGAACAGCCTGTGGTGTAACCTGGCAACATATTTTAAAAACAACTTACAGCCCCAAATTAAGGTTAACAATGGAGGCGGTGACGAAAAATAAATGCTGACAGGTTTTTTTACAAACTTTCAAGTGTACAAATAGATTTGATTTAACTGTTTAACTCCATAAATCAGTTTCTCAGACTTTATGGTGAATGTCTTCCACCACATTACACATTACTTTTATTCATGATTATATTTTTTATTCCTCTAATGGATTACTTCTCCTGAATGGATACATTTAAAATCTTGCTTTTTTTTAAATCTAATCCATAATGCTTCCTTTAAGAGAGATGCTTCCTAATATGTACACTGGCGATTTGGCACAATGGTTTTATGTGGAAAAACTGATTCACTTTTTGTTTAAAATAGAGACCAACGTCTTTATTGGCTTCTCTTGTATGTTATCTAAAGAACCATATTTTCAGGATTAGTTTTTTTTAATCTCACAGACATCACTCTTGAGGTTTACCTGAAGAAATCAGCACCATTTACGACAAAAGAAAGGGGCAAAGCGAAATGGCAAAATTTTCTCAGCTGGGGGAGAATTAGTTGACATCGGTAAAAAGCAAGAAAGTAATTTCCCATTTCTGTGATGCTAAGCACATCTGCCAGGAGGCTTACTGTCAACATCTTCTCACACCAATAGGAAGTAGAGCAACAGAATTTGTTAATTATTTATAAAGCAGCAACTGCAGACTACAGAAAATGTGAGAGTGAGAAAATCATCGTGGACTTAAGGAAGACTTGGGCTTGTTTTGCTGAGCAAATCAAACTTCTAATCTCGTGATTAATAATCAACATATTAAAAAAAAAAAAAACATGGTTGCTAATTCATGATCACCAGGAAACCAGTATTAGTGAAAAAACTACAAAATGAATGATAAACACAAGTCAGGGGGTTGTCTCAAGACTCGTTTTCACACAGGAAATAAAGGATAATAGGAGTGGACTGTTTTTCTTACCTGTGAGGATTTTCCTGAGCTGCCAGCAGCAAAGTTAATCAGAACTGAAAGAAGGAAGAGAAAATTCATTTTAGATTACTGCACAAAAATGTAAAAAGTGCTGTTGGAGGTCAGAGAGCATAGCATGCCATTCATCCATCTTAATTTGTAATTAGAGCCCAAAAAGCATTTATGTAATTGCATTGCTATTGAATCAAAGACATGAAAATCTTCAAAGAGCGATTTTGAATGAACACTGATCAAATATATCATATCAAATCACTCCCTTCATCCTTACATCACTCGGCCTAAGATCTGTCTTTAATTGATTTAAAGAGAGAAACAGTTGAATTATCTCTTCTGACTTGCTGCAGAAGCAATTAGAGGGCAACTGAGAGCAGTGATTCTAACTGCAGATTTGTTTTCAAGGAACAAGGTGGCTGAAATTCCCACTGTGGTTTAAAATCTAACGCAAAGGCACACAAATAGTCTAGTTTGAATGTTCATACTTCATAAGATTGATACAGCCTCTGTTACTTTGCTTTTATGGCCCAGTCGGCACTAATTTGGTCAGATATTAATTTTATCCATTTCAAGAGACCCTTCTCCTTGAATTATTCAAGAGCCGAGTTAAATTCAAAACACCTCTGAGAGTAAAGCCTGTAATAAAAGCCACCAGCTCAGAACAAATGAGTACAGTAATGAACCTAATTATCTTAATCATTAAAGCACAAAGTAACAACACTTTTGTTTCTTGGTGAAGAAAGTAAGTTTTCAAGCAGTTTTAAACAAATTTGCCCACCAAGATGAAGGAATACATTTTTTTTCTGCATTTGTTTCAACAAGAATGCATAGAGGAAATGTACAATACAGCACAAAATAGCATAGAGTGAAAAAAAAAAGAGAGAATTTTTGAGAATAGGACAAACACAACATAAAACAGTTGCTGATAATTAAAACAAAATCAAAGATAAATTAAATAACAAACAGAACCAAGACAATGCGTCTGCATCATGTCGTACCTTATTAATTACATGTCAACCGTGGATTCTCACATTTTTAATAGTTAAGAATGATATCAGTAATAATAGCATTGATTTCCACCTGTGATAGTGTTGTTGCTAAGAGAAAAATAAAAAATAAGAAGAAGAAATAAAAAAATATAAAACTAACTACAAAAGCAGTTTTGGAGCTTGGTTTTGATACATTGGCTGCGTACTGTCTGTTGATTTTAGCAATATAAAAGTGAGTAAAATCAATACTGAGTTTGACAATCAGTAAGGTCTGACCTAGTAAGAGTACTGAGAAACCATGTAAATAGAGGCCATGGTAGAGTTTCAGAAATTCCAGGATGTCATAAAAAGATATGTTTTTAACAATTTGTTTGAGAGTTTTAGATTCCTTTTATTATTTTTGACCACCACCTTTTTAAAAAAAAAAAAAAAAAAAAAAAAACTGTCTTCAGAGTTATTTGGGTTTATAATCAAAATCTCATTGCAATGGAGTGGTTTGAGACAGGGTGATATGGATGCTGTACCAGAAAGAGAGCCAAGATGAAAGGCAAAGCTGTTCATTAACAGTCAATGCATGTTCCAACACTCACCTATGGTCATGAGCTGTGAGTAGCAACCGAAAGAACGGGATTGCAAATACGAGCAGCCGAAATAAGCTTCCTCCAAAGGGTGCCGAGATAAGGACCTCAGTCACCCGGGATGAGCTCAAAGTAAAGTTGCTGCTATTTTGCATTGAAAGGAACCATTTAAGGTGGCGGAATCCAGTCAAGATGCCTTCCAGACGCCTTCCAGGGTAAGTGTTTGGGACATATCACAACAGGAGGATGCCTCCAGGACGTGCTGGAGAGATTAAGTCTGTGGGCTGACTTGGGAATACCTCTGTGTCCCCTGGAAGTATTGGAGGAGGTAGTTTGGAAAAATGACAAGAAAGTCTCTATCATTATTGTTTATGCCAAGAGGTTCTAAACATTCAAGTTTGTAAAGTTGAACACCTACTGTTGAATGACAGATGGTGACGCAGTGAACAAAGATCACGAACTATGCAAATTTTGAACTCTACAGAGCGAACAGAGTGATCGTCATCTGGCATCGTAATGTCAGCGGGTATAAAAAATGCAACATTTGGGTTGAAATGAGGCTTCCAACAGGAATACATTTGTGTTCACAATAAATTCTGCTACATCTGCTCAAACTCCCCATCTTTTCTCATCCCAAAAAGGAGTGGGGGAATAACTCAAATGATGACTCAAATAATGCCAGCACTGCTGATGGGAGCATATAAGTTTCCAGTCATGTTTTCAATAGAGCCACACTGAGAGGACTATGCTTGCTTTGATTGTAGTCTGGAAATCACTTAACATAATAAAAGCTCTGAGTGGTTTTGCTAACCGTTTTTGAACAATCTGTTCAATTTACATAGTTATTGTAATAAAAGCAGACACCCGGAGTAATTAGCCAGGAAATAAACACTGTGCTCATAATAGTGATTGGCATCCAAGGCATCAAGTTGGGTGTATCGGAGGTGAAAACAAAAGATCTGACGAACAAAAGCTGCAGTTGGTGCATACTTTAAGGTTCTACTGGGAGCCACTTAATTCTAATGAACTTTTAGTCTTAAACATAAAAGTCTCTTTTGAAATTAAGTAATAGTTTGCTTATTTGACAGCCGCTCCATTTCTCACTGAACCTTCCATTTCATCCAGAATCTAATGAGCAGAGAGGGAGACAGGAAAAAATAGACACCACATGAAAGTGCTTTGATGTCGCTAAATCCCATTAACAATGGCAGCTATGCAGGTGAATTATATTAACTTGAATGCAAATTAGCAAACAGAAGCAGCATTAAAAGAGCTTTGACAATCTCCATGTCCTTGTGGAGTATTCAAAACAGAATGAGACGACTAGAAGCTTCCAAACAGAATAAGCAGTGTAGACCCTGAACTGAGCTGAAACTGTTCTGAAAAACAAAGTTAATCTGGCAAAACAATAACATCTAAAATCACTTTAGCTGCACAGTGCTGATATGTATTGCACAGCTGCCATCAAAAAACACTTCTGAGACCAATGTACAAACAATCTGAGGGTCATTAAACTTGGATTCAGCTCTTACCCACCTTCTCTAAAACCATCCCTCGAGTTTACACAAGTGTGCTGCTGAAGACAAGTAAACATTCAGAAACATCAAACCAGAAATTAATGATGAGATGATATCATATCTACATTCCTCAGATGTTGAGAATAACAGGGACTCAGATTTTCATGTTGCTCTGTTTCTGGTATTAACAGTGTTCTGAAATCAAACACAAAGTACATTTTCACCCTGCTTTAATCATGTAAATGATTATGGCTGCACAGTTTCTGTTAAGTCATTGTTCATCATCGCATTAGTGCAGACTTCAAAAGGGTGAGCTGTGGCTTTTAGCAAACCGCTCAGCTCAGAACACCCAAGAATAACATTCATATCGTACCATACCATAATATTATGGCTGGTATCAATGTTTCAATGCAACAACTTAGGAACTAGTTTATTGTACATACATCAATGAAAATAGTAGGGAGTAAGGAAAAGAGTTGTGATGGTAAATGTGATGGGTAATAGGTCTTTCTACCATTTGATGTTAACCATAACAATATCTTGTCATTTTAATTTGGGAGCTTCTGTTGTATAACCTAATCTGTTATCAGGACCATTCTATAAATGCTATCAGAGCAGAACAGTATGGGCCAGTAGGTACCTGCTGTGCCTTCTCCTACACATTGGGTTATCTTGTGTTGACGTATTATCTAGACAACCATCAAAATGTCATGGAGCAACATAACGATAACGTTGTTCAGCCTAAATCTTGATTCTTTGTTCTTAAAGCTGCCGTCGGCAGGTTTTCAAAATTCCGAGTCTAAAGTCGGAAAATTCCAACTGATACAACTTTCAGGTCCCTCCCCCTCTGTGGACGAGGTTGTGCACGTGAGTTCACACCAGTGTGCGCGCACACAAGCTGGGGGCACACTCACGCTCAGCATGGAAGACGTGGTTGGTGACTGTTCTGCTCAGATAATAGATAAATAATAAACCTAACGTGATTGGTTAAAAACAGTCGGGAGCGCTCGATTTTTGCAGGCACGATTACAGGCTTTAGAGGGAGCTACAGAATTCGGGATTTTTCCTAAACAGCCTATTTAATATTCTACTTCCAGAATTCCATGACAGCTAATATAACTAAAAAAAAAGTTGCCGACGGCAGCTTTAACCTTGACCTGATGATGTTTATTTGTAACCAGGAAACTGTTTGGTAGGGTAAAGAAGGGTAAAAGAGTGAATGAAATAAAATAAAGAAGTAAAGAAACAGTTACTGTGTCATGAGCCTCTTTCACACACGTGTTGCACCTTCTTGGCACAAAAGAAAAATGGTCATGAACCCACCACTGTTCCTCCTCGCAATTCACACACGTAAAACATGGGAGGCTCAGCCCTGCATCACTGTGTCGTTTCGCACATCAAGCCAGCCCAGCGGAATCAGCTGAGTGACGACAGCACTGTTGGTTAGAGTGGCACTCTCCACATTGCCAGCTTGATGTGTGTAAGCACACATGAGAAAGGGTCATTTTGCCTCCATTACTATCTTCCTTGGCAGATCAACCTAACCCCTGTGCTTTAACACATCACATGATGCGCAACGAAGGAGCATCAGTCCTGACTTGAAAGGGGATATGTGAAAGAGGTTATGGTCTCAAACTGCTGTCCGATGGATGAAATGCACTCACTAGTTCCATCAGTCCACTGTCATTTGTACTAATGTGGTCAGGAAAACATTCTGTTTTCTCCATTTATATGAACAGGTGCTTACAGGCAGAGTAAGGTTTGGGCCCATGTGTATGGGATGAAGATGCGCTGATAACACCTACAGAATGCTATAACAATAAACAAGATATTCCGCTATAAGCAAAATCCAGTAAACAATATTTTCAATGTAACAAAACTGCTGCATCCATGCACAGATTTAGTGCAAAGTGGCAATTTGAATACAATAAACCATATTTATATGAACTCCCCTGTTGTATAGAGCAAGCATTGGATGCAACTAAATTTGTATTATTATTGTAAAGAATGTCCATCAGAAGAGGTATCTTTAAAGCGCTCATTTTGTCAGACCTACAGAGGTATAAAGCAGATATCCTCACATCTCAGAATCACACAATTATTAGATATTTAAATAGAACTGTTGCTGATTATTGGATTTTTCTTCTATTCGGTTCAAAGACCTAGCACCTTTAAAACTCCCTTTTATGAGTCCACAGCATTTTTTTCTTTTCACTGTAATGGAAAATCAAGCCTTTCAATGAGAAACATTTTTGCAGACCTACCGAAAGAAAAATTGTCATTCAGTCAGACATTCAGGATTTATTACTGTGAACTTTGATCCCTGGTTACCAACAATCCAAAGCATCTTTCACTCTTCCAAGATTCTGGTAATTCTTCCATGGACACAATGTAGCTATTGAAACAGGTAAATCTAATATTATAAAAGCACATCCTCAAAAAGAGTTGGCACAGATGGCACACAGAAGAAATAATGCATCGGATTTGTATTTTTGAGAATTGAGCTGCAAACTGTTAGGCATGCAATTGGTGCTGGCTTCATCTGGCTTCATGTGTCATATCAGATTTAAAGTTTATGTTCTGGCTCAAGCATCGCCAGCAGGCATGGGGCCATACTAGCTACTCTCAATTCAGTCAGAGCTGTGAAGTGGTTTCTAAATACTATAGCTTTGAATTTAAATACAGGCTACGTAAGCTTTTTTTCCCCCCAAGAGTAGCATAATACAAAGTTTTGAAAGATGCTTTTACATTATGTTAATTAACACTTTTAACAAGCCATAATCCAAGAACAATAACTGAACTTCACTGAAAAAAAAGAAAAAACAAAACATGTGCTGTATATTCAATCTTAAATATACAAATTGGCTTACTCTGTGATTCAGCTGTAAGAATTTCAAGACATTCACACACTGCAGCACAGCTTACTGTCAGATTAAATCAGTTTGTAATCTTCTGTTGTTATTGGATGCTTTTGCCTGGCAACACGATGTTGATAGTTAATGGGAAACTTAACTTTATCTTTGAAGTTTGTTGTGGATAAAACCCTGTGCCACAGTATAAGACATTAATCATCACAATAACTAAAATAGTTTTAGTTTCCGAAGATATCAGTTGAGAAATGAACGACTGAGCAACCCTATAAGAAGAACTTCTCACTACATCCTTACATTAAATGCATAGACCTTTTTCACAGCTGACATTCTGAGGTAAAGCAGAGACAATGCAGGTATATTCATAATGGCTGCATTCCACAAAGAAAATGTCCTGCTGTTGCGCATGCTGGTTCACTTTCATGACTTGCTGAGATATTTTATGTGCTTTGACATTTGTAAGTCCAAATGTCTCCTGAAAATGATCAGTGAACTGGAAATATGTTGATAATAACTGATGATTACGTGAACAGTACGTGGGATCTCTAGCTCATCGAGTTTCAACAAGCTGGCCTATAGTACCTAAAGCCAGATATCTGTCAGGGACAAATATATCACAGAAGACCATTTTATGTTGTCTAGTGAGATCATCTTGTTACACGTTCCTTGCAGCACAAAGCTTTTTATTGACTGAAGCCTAACTGGTGTTTTAATCAAACAACAGAGGCTTCCAGACACCCACTTGTTCCTTAGCTAAAAGCTGGTCTTTCACTGAAGGGTTGGAAAGGCAAGCTCAGAGCCACATCAGCAGCTGCACTGCAAACTTCTGTTGAATCCAAGACCTCCTCACCCCAACACCCAGGGTGACTCCATCCTGCCAGCAGAGAAAACTCAACATGGCTTTGATCTCGAGAAGAAGGAGGATCCAGGGCACTCCTCAAACAAAGTGAAAATTGCCTTTACTCGTGTAACTAATGAAATTCTAAAAAAACTGGCAGTGCTTATGCATGTTAAAACAGAGCTGGGTTGAAACTCATGTGTATCAGCAGAAACAGCCTTCTTCAGGGTACAGTCCACAGCACGTGATAATAACTTCTTAGATGTGTGCTTACTCTATGCTGAGAAGCAGGATAATTGCAAACGTTGTAAAAAAATTATGATTTGGATCATAAGTACGACTTATTTTAATGAGGAGGGTTTTGTAGGGATATTGGTATTTCAGATGTGTTTGTCCAAGGTCCTGTTGATCCATCCATCATTTTGTATATCCACTTTATCCTGGGCATGGCCAAAGGGAAGGGGCTGGAGCTTATCCCAGCTGTCATTATACGAGAGGCAGAATCATAAGTAAACGGCTCTAAATACAGAAATGAACACACGAAGGACACATTCAGGTCCAATCACTCCTGCCACATTTCAGCCATTTTCACATATGAGCACCGGAGCTATTTGACATAATGTGAAGACAATTTGATCTGGTCTTTTTCCGTAAATGCTGTTCGCACAAGCACATCACAGCGGGAGAGTTTCTGCTGTGGATGCGAAGGTGGGTGTGGGGGAATGGGTGTTTAAAATGTCCAGGAGGCAGCATGCAATGCAGAAATCACGCTGTGGAAATTTTCTTTACAAGTCAAAAATAGCAGAAGAGGCTCTTTATTATGGCGATTTAAGTACTGCATGTATTAGTATGTGTCCGTAACAGTGGCGAGTGAGTGGAAAGCAGCATGCAGGTAAGCAGAAGGGACAAACTCATCAGCACATACACACACTCACTCTCACAGCAGTTGCAAATGCTTTGGAATATTTGCTGACACATTTGTAAATTGTCTCATTCATTGATGTCCTGGAGATTTTACCAGGGAGATGGGTGGAAAATCTCATATGTCACTGATCGGGAACATCACCAGAACATTTCAGGACTCCAGGGCATGTGAAAGTGGCTTCAGAGGTCGTATGAGACACTTGTGGCCACATTCTTGTAACAGTTAGAACACAGATGGATACTTGGCCACGTTAAAGGAGAAGTTTTTTATTTTTTATTTTTATTTTTTTTTTTTAAACCTGGACCTTATTTCTGGCATATAATACGTTCATACGTTCATTGGGGGGCTTATGGTATGGAAGTTTTTCTGTGCCATCAGAGTTTGAATACGAATTTCTAAGGTTGAATTTTTACAGCATCAAAATCAGACATTGAATTTGAAAAACCAACAGTGTAAAAAAAAATCAATTTGTAAATACAAAAATCAGCGTAAAAAAATTCAACATCTAAAAAAAAATTCAATGGAAAAAAATTCAACTTCAAAAAATTCAGTGGAAAAAGAACCAGACTCAACATCCGGGTAAACAGGGAGAAGCAAGCGATCCCCGTCTCAATTCATCCGACGGCAGCCAATCAAGTTACGCTCCATTGGACAGATCAGCCATGTCCACCAACGCGGGTGATGGTGCTTCGGTGAGTGAGTTTACTTTATTTCCCATTTGTGTTAGTAAAATTGAGTAATAAATATTACTAATATCTATTGAGCTGATCTGTCCAATGGAGCGTAACTTGATTGGCTGCCGTTGGATGAATTGAGACAGGGATCAATTGCTTCTCCCTGTTTACCCGGATGTTGAGTCTGGTTCTTTTTCCACTGAATTTTTTGAAGTTGAATTTTTTTCCACTGATTTTTGTTTTTAGAAATTGATTTTTTTTTACACTGTTGGTTTTTCAAATTCAAAGTCTGATTTTGATGCTGTAAAAATTCAACATTAGAAATTCGTATTCAAACTGATGGCACAGAAAAACTTCCATATTATCGGAAGCTTTCTACACACGTACGCGTCTACTGGGATGACTTCATCGACGCGCATCGCTGCAGCACAGCGTATTTACTCTGTGCTCTGTGACGGCCGGCTACTCCTAGTTTTGTGCAACATGGCAGGATATTTATCAGATTTTGATGACGTGGACGGCGACTTTGAGTACTTTGGACGTCCTTACTGGTGTGAATGAGCTGTGCTGCAGCGGCGCACGTCGATGAAGTCATCCCACTAGACGCGTGTGCACACGGCAGCTATGAGCTAACAGTGCAATAGTACGCGTTCATTCATTCATTCGCCTTAAAGCATTGGTGAAATAAAGACAGATAATACCTTATTTAGTGGCTGTATTGTCTATGCCCTGTTCTCTCCCGTTATATGGATATACTGTACGCAGATCTCGAGTAATCTAAATACCTTCCCGAAGGACGCCGACTTTCACCAAACTGCTTTCGGTGAGTAGATCAACGTATTTTATGCCAGAAATAAGTTTCAGATTTAAAAAAAACAAAACTTCCCCTTTAAGGGACCACCCTCACCATCCACTGCATAAACTAATTTATTCAAAAAATTTTCAAAAATGGAAATGATTGACATGTTGATTATAAAATAAAGATGGGGGAATGTGATCTGATCGAAAGTGGTCACTTAAAACACATGTGGGGACATATTTTAATGTCAACTGTGTACTGAGAGGTGTCCATTTGATTTTTGGTCCCCCAGGACGCACTTTATTACCAGGGGTCCGTTTCACGTAGCAGGTTCAACCAACTCTGAGTCTATTCCTGATCTCTGAGTTGATCTACTCTGAGATTTAAAACTCTGAGTTTTCGGTTCCACAAACGCTGATTTGAGTGAGGTTAATCAACTCTGAGTAAGTTCACCTTGAGTTTAGCGCGTGCACCACAACTTTAAAAAGCCAGCATCAATGGAGCCCCGATTCGACGAGTCACCTTGGCAACGGGGAAGAGGAGGGGCTACGTTTTTCACCAACCTCGAATTGGAAATCTTAATGCGCTCATGCGGCGAGTTTCAATACGTTTTTAGAAATAAGTAACACCGTTGCAGCAGCAAAAGTGTAAGTTTAAATGTAGTCCTTTGCAATCACAATATTATTACAGGGAAACTGCTTGAATGGTAGCCCATTCATTTATTTCATTTAGGTGCAATCCCGCAGGGGAGAAGCGCACTTGGCAGCAGTTTAAGATGAAATATAAAAACATTGTTCAAACAGGTGAGACCTCGGCATGGAGGTACCTCATTTTGATCATGTTTTACACTGTAAAATAAATATTAAGTGGCTATTTGACTGTGCAGTTATTTTATTCCCAACATAATGCTGTTTTCACACACATAAACTATGTCTTCTCATCTATATCATCCATCCATCCATTATCTATACACCGCTGAATCCGTCAGTCGGGTCGCGGGGGGGCTGGAGCCTATCCCAGCGGTCAATGGGCAAGAGGCGGGGTACACCCTGGACAGGCCGCCAGTCCATCGCAGGGCCACATAGAGACAAACAAGACAAATAACCATACACACTCACAGTCACTCCGAAGGACAATTTAGAGTCATCATCTATATCATGTTCTGTTAAATAATTAAGCCTATTTAAACTAACACAGACTTCTACTGAGCCAACAGAAAGAAGGCAGATGCCCGTAAAACGGGTGGTGGCCACCACCTCTAACGGGAGGGCAGTGGCTGAGGGAATCCCCGGAGGGAGTCCACCCCCAAGACACGAGTGCCTTTATAAAATATAATAGGCCTATATATGTCTTTTTAAGCCTATTCATACAAATATCTATTTGTCTTTTATGTCTTTTTTTTCTTTTGTCCCAACACATTCTGATGGTGCCGCTCAAAAAGATAATTGTCTGTAAATGCAAAAATCTATGCGCGGTCTGATAACCATCTCCGACGAATATTTATTTCTCTGCGCAATAATGCTGCACCTTCATCCACAGGATCGTTGTCAAAAGGACATGTTCGTGAAAAAAGTTGCCTCCTACTGTGCCTAATGGACTTCTAGAAGTAGAAGAACTCGCTCTGCTGACTGAATGAATGAGGAAATCAAATGGCGTGTGTGGCTGAAAGAGGGCGGAGACAGAAAGAAACTCACAGTTTCTTGAATAAAACCTGGTCCCGACCAGGTTAGGTTCAGAGAGTCTGTTACTCCGGTAACTGACCGAGAGGTTAAGTTACCTCTCTTTGTGAAACAGGCTAGAGTTACCCCTCTTTCTCAGGGTTGAGTTACCTCCCTTTGTGAAACGGAAAACTCAGGGTTTCCCTCATTTCAGGGTTAACCAACTCAGAGTTTTCACTAAACCTGCTACGTGAAACGGACCTCAGGTCTAAACAAGGCCCAGGTAAGTTATAAAATGTGAATGAGCTTTATGAACACACTAAAAATAATTATTTATTAAAGGTATTATGTAATATATAAAATGATCCTTTAGTTTAATAAACAACTAAGGCCCGGTTATTTCTGCCCCCTTTGGTCACTGCAGTGGCAACACACTCCCATCTGTGTTTGGCCTTCTTTGTCAAAGCTCCACTTCACAGTAATTGTTGGCTGGCTTTAATCTCCTCTAACATCTGATCTAGTCTTGTCTGGCAAAAAAATGAGCCTTTCTCTATCCTCTCTATCCTCTATTGCACGTTAGGTGTCATCAGTTCAAGTTGATTTTTGAAACGCAGTTGTATAAACAAGGTTTTCTTCAAAGTTGAGCACCTTTAATGAATGAGATGCAAGTGAACCGTTAGAAATGATCTTAAGAGTAATTTTAGGTCAAATCTAAGATAATTCCTATGAATGACGTTTCTAAAAAGGAGGTTGATGAACTCACAGAAGAATAATACCAGATGGTTCAATAAAGTGTATCAAAAGAAAAAAATAATTAGCGTAATATGTCAGTTTACGCAAGATTAGGTACCTGAGATCAGTTTCTTAACTGTGGCCTACATTTTATGTATAAAAACAACAAAAAAACTCTGTCATAAAAACTACAATTGATCACCACTCATTTTTTTTCTTCTTTTGTTTTTATCTAGGACTACAAAAAAAGGCTATTTTGATTGCTGAATTAAACATGCCACATTCATAGCTTACTATTAATGGCTGTCTAAGCCGTGGTTTGTTTTGTGCCACAGATCTATTTCCTTCCAAATTCTGAAACTTGTGACACCAGCTGCGGGTCAGAATAAACACTGTAGTTTGATTGTCTGAGAGATGTGCTCTGTGGCTCAGCTCTTTCCTCACCACCATCTCTTAAATCAAATTCTCAATCTTTTCCACTGTCACTGATTCCAGCTGTCTTGAAGGGGTGGGAATGTGGATGTCTTTTATAGATGGAGATAAATGGTCATCTGTAAGTAAAATTCAGATGCTGAAAAAGACAATAGCCTCGGAAATGAAAATGTCAGAACATGGCTAACCAATCTTTTTTTAAACCAAGTTACAAATAAATAAAATCGACTGCAGTAGACCTTTCTCGTCATCAGATAATAAAAATCACATCCAATGTTCACCAATACGCCATTTAAGAATTTTATCACACTCACAAAAGGAGAACATGAATCCTCTTTAAAATCTTTTTCTGCTTTAAAAGTTGAGTCCATACTGCACAACTGTCCTGTTTCCACACCTGATTCAACAGGCAAATGCAGACTTTGTGGAGCCACCACAGGTGAAATGCATCACATGTGGACTAAAAAACTGTGAAGTGACGTCACACTTTGCGGTTTTGCACTCTCATCAACTCTGTCACACTCCACTGCAAGCCGCTCCAGAGCACATCAGAAATGATACTCTGTTCAAACTTCATGGACAGCATAAGTGAAAAACGGCACCCTAATGTCACCAGACTGGCAACTCTCCAGACCTCAGTCGTGCTCTGATATTAGGTCTATGAATATCACGCATGGGGAGAGGAAACAGCCTTCTCAGAGTTTAATGGCCAACGAAATGGCCAACTTGGTGCCAAACACACAAACACAGTTTTTCTTTGTGCACAGGCTTGATTACAGCAGAGACCATGGCTGCTCACATCTGACTTTTGACACATCCACAACCTTGAATAATTCCAGCATTTCATCCCGATCCTGTTATGATGAAATGATGAAACTGACATGTCTCAATGTCTTGAATTGTAAGGAAGAATTAAAGATGAAAGGTGATCCTGAATTATATGGTGACAACTTTTCCTGCATTACCAGCAGACTGAACAAAATGGTAAACAGAAAAAAGTTTTTATACGATATGAGCATAATGAGGTGTAAAGCGAGCAGAGAAATAATGCCAGTGTGACTAAGTGGAGGTTAAAAACAAATTATCTTTGGTCAAATTCAATTAATAATAAATCTGTGTGACCAGGAATAATTTCTTGCAGCATTAGGATTATGCTCTTAAAATATTTTATGATGTCTCGGGCACCTTCTGGTTCAGACATTGCTTTCTTTAGTAATATATTTCCAGAACCTTGTGGAAGACAGGGTAGACCATCCTGTCTGTAGCATTTATCTTACTCTGCTCAAATGGACTTCTACATGGTGCACTGGGCAGAGGCAATACTGGTCACTCATTGGAAATCTCTCCACAAATGCTGCCACAGATTGCGTCCTGATCCCTCCTTTTCCAAATGGACAAGGCTCACCGTTTACATTCAGTCTATCTGTGGGTGTATAATATGTGCAAGGTCATGCTGGGTGTAAGAATCTTAATTTTCAAAGTCACATTGCTATGTTAAATTCAACTACATTTACATTGTTGCCCAAATAAATGGACTTCAAAGCAGGTAGAAATGTGTGATCATATATATATATATATATATATATATATATATATATATAATTATTTTTTTATTATTATTTAAAAAAAAACTTATAGGCACACACTCTTTCAATGGGTTGATAAGTCTGTGTATTTTGACACAATACAGCGTCAATAGCTTAATACAAATACAAATGCATTCATTCATTTTCGACTTTTGTTACCAAATTCCCAGCAAAGAGGTTGAGTGACAAAGAAAACAATAACTTGAGAGTTTCTGGGAGACACAACCGGAGGTGCATTGATCCTCGGGCTCGACTCCTGCCAGCTCAGCGTCGATGTGTCAGGAAGAAGCAACACTGTTTGTGGCGATGATTGGACAGACTTCAAAACAAATACCGCTGCTCAGACAGAGACGGTTCCCACATCTTTCCCTGTGATTAACACGATAATAAGCTTACAGTCACCGCTCCGCACAAACACGCATGGCTGTCGGTAAGAGCAAAACGCCTGTAAACTCCTCGGGAAGTTGAGGCGGATCATGGCTCCGCACTTCTCAAACAGTTATAAAAATGCCCTCAGTTTACAGCAGCTGGAATTATTATTCATCTCCTTTCCAAACACACGCTTCTGCCTTTCGAAACAAGACAAAATGTTTACTGTTGCGGGCGTCGTTGCGTCCCCCCTCAGCTGCCTGCTCCAAGTACCCTGACATGAGGATTAGAAAGTAAAGTGAGCACTTACGGAAGGAGAAGAAAATCAGACATCCTGCCACTTTGTGTCCGATGTGTGGGCAGCTCGACAGCATCCTGGGAGAGTCCTGTGACTAATGTAAGCGGCGGGGAAAGCGCGCGGTGGATGGGTTTCTGACGGTGTTGAAAAAGAAAACAGCTGGGGTTATGCCTTATCACAGTTTCACGGAAAACGGGAAGTGGGTTTGTGCTGTGGTGGCAGGCATCCCCGCTTTCTGTGCAAGGCGCAGGGACGCGCTCTGCTGGCGGGATGAATTCAGCTGACAGAAGGAATGGCCAGATGGAGGAAAAAAATAGAAAACACCCACATGAAGGTTTATGTTACTGCCTTCAGGTGCTCTAATGAAAATCTGCTGACTACTAGAACTGCAGATAGGCTACCTTTTAACACTTAACTCTCGATAACATTATCATGAACATGCACAATGAAGGCATTATACTGTTGTTTATTTACTCATATATTCATTTATTTTGCCCGAACCTTATCGTTTACAAATAAGCCTTCAACAGAAACGTTAAATGAGTATGATTTTGCAATCATTCCATTCAGTCAGCATGTATAACAGCAGGACCTCGGAAGTGGAAAACTTTTTTGTTGTAGTTTTTTTGACATAGTGAAATGTTTGTGAAATAAAGTGTGAGGTCAGTGATGGCTGAATATATTTAGCTGCCTGCGTCACAGAGCTGTGAATCAGACTCATTGTCGGAATTTCATGGTTTGGACGCGTAAATAGCTGAGGTCATGGTTAACCCACCCATGGGGACTTTTTCTACTATGAAAACCACTTCTGAAAAAGGCCTATTAATACTCCTTACATACCCATGCCACGATTCACATAGTTTTGCCAGACTGCACCTCTTATCAGGATTGTGTGGGCATGTACAAACTGTGGTTAACTTACACCTGACTCACTTTTCTTTGAGATTAGGACAGTTTACACCTTTGTGACTCTCCTCAGTACAGTAAATTGAACAGTTTATTTCCAGCACAAGGTTAACTGGGGCCCAGTTAATCACAGCAACTGAAAACTGATGTGTAAGCATGCTGTACCAGTAAATATGCTGAGTTGCTTTTCTTTGCTACTGATGAAATATGGGAATGTTTGGCTATTTTCTAAATAATATCATCCTAAAACAACAGCTTTGTTTTGCTGGGTTCTAGTGTATAATAAGATTTGACACTATGCTATTTAATCTAAGATCAGAAGGGATCATATTAGCATGCCAATGTAATAAGTTATCAACATTTTTAAATTACTGCATTGCACTTAGGTGTTTTGCATGCAGGATTTTTAAGCTATACCTTGACTTTTCTGTTATGCAAGTGCCTTTTCTGCAAAGGTATTAAGATGTGGAATTAGAGGTTGTTTTTATTTCATATGTTGTGAATTAAATAGATTAAAAATATATGATTTGGAGGGCATTGACAACTTGAGGATCCTGAAGAAACGAGTTGAAGTGTCAAAGCAACAGTGGCTTGATCTTACCTTTGAATAGTGGAAATACTATATTTTGACAGCATCTGTTTTTGATGTTCACTGCAGTCATTTTTTTCCTCTCATGTGTGACTGTAGACGCAGCATTTCTGACATCATGTGAAGGCAACATTCACTCAAATCCACTTTGACAGATCAGTCCAGCTTTAGAACTGCGAACGCAGCCAGAGACAAGAGAATCAAGACAGCCTCACACTGTTTTTTTTCTCCTCTGACATTAGATGAAAGAGCCAATTTGTGGACAGTGACAGTTACTTGACTTTACAGTGAAATACAGACGGTTTGTCTGGTTCATGACTGCTGACACCTGAACTAACTTGTTTGCCACTCAGTGTCACTTGAGCAGCTAATCTGTCTTTAGACACTGTAATCAAATCATGTTTAATGTAATATGTTAACAACTTAAATGTAACTAGCGATCACTGATGGCAGAATATTTCTGACTTTTCTTTCCTTTCCCCTGTAGGTGCTGATATTTGCTGAGCATTTCTGAATAATTCAGTTCTTCTGAAGCTTTTATTGTGTGTGAGTGTAATTAGGTTTTAGGGTAGAGGCGAGTGCTAATAGTTACTGTAATCAAACAATAAATGAGATGTAGAAACTCCCTTCTAATTATCAATTAACATCATCATGTATCATGTATCATTACATTGCACACATGCATACATTTCAAATAAGAGGGATGTTGAGAGTTCAGATTTGTGAGTCTCTGTGTGTGTCTGCACATGTGACTGAGCAAAGGAAGATGCATTGCAGGTTTTCAAGAGCTCCACGGATTTCGTTTCTCCGAACAGTTTGCCCAGCAAAAAATAAATGAATACCATGGCGACAATTTACTTGATGGACTGTGCAAAATGCTTTTATGTGGACACACTCTAACAACACCTCATTCCCTCATTTCTTGTTCCATGTCACGCCTTAATTTGCCTGCACAAACATAACCGCATCCACAGATAAGTCGTGTGTGTATGTGTAGTTTCCTTTCACAATTACCTCAATTGCACAGCTACAGTCATTATATTCGCCGGTGACATGTGTTCCAACATATTTTATTATTTGTGCTGTTTAGTCTTTTGATGAGTCTAATCCCCATTTCATAGATATGTCGTTTTGTCAGGTCCTTGAAATATCTAATCCAAGGTTCACGCATATTAAACAGTGATTAAAAAAATAATTATTCATTAAAAAGCAGACACATTTTAAAGTACGCAAGCTTTTATTAATAATACAACATATTTGAGATCATTTTGATAAGGTCATAAATGATAAATGGAGCATCGCGTTAGTTCTGGCAGACCACGTAGTCAACGCGCCCTTTGCCTATTGGCTGACGCCGACCCAACCCTTATGGCCAGCTGCGCTCAATGGGTAATCAGCTGATGCTCGCTATTGGATGCTGGCATTTGGGGCACTTCATTTAAACTTGGTTTGCTGTCACTGCTTTTTTTTTGCTCTCTGCTTGCAGCCTTCCACAGCAGCTCCCCGCGTAGAGGCAAAAAGTTTGCTTCTGCTTACAAGACGTAGCTCCGATTAGCATACGCGCCGATGCTATATTATTGTGCTGCTTACCCTGTCGTCCGGCATGGATCCCCGCTGCCGGCGGAGTCGGAGATTCGGCTGAGATTCGGCTGAGATGGACGCGTGGAGGACATTCAGCCGAGCCAAGACGCGACACCGGGCGAGCTGTCACAGAAGCCGCGGTCAGAGTCAAGGTAGGCCGCGGCAGGCTCCTGTACGTGGCAGGGCTTGCCGCGGTTAGACACGCGGCTTATTTTACACCGATTCACATGATTTTGCGTGACTATTGGTCCGTGGATCCTCGCGGTGATGCTCTAAGGTGGAGCGCGCGCCTCTGGCGCTACACGCTGTTGACTGGTATTATCTGCATACAGTCTGATGGGTGCGGCGTCACCTGTCGTGTCGGGTGTGAGTGCTTGTGCCTGTGGATACAGTGGGAGTTGATGTGAGTCAGAGGATTAACAACTATTGCCTTTCCTCGGTCAATGTCGGAAACATTGTTTGGACTAGTTCCTCCTCTCAGTGCTAGCTACAGCATTGCTCGTTTATCCACCAGCAAGCAAGTCTATTTTTATTTTTTCCCACTGTATTGAATGCAAGCTGCCAGGTAAAGTGAAGTGAGTGCTTTTATAATAAAATCAGAGATTCATTGACAAGTTTCAGGGTTTCACTGTGAACTCAGTAGAGGGAGAATCAATTCTGTGCATGGAGAATGCAAAGTCAGAGCTGTTCTGCTGCTAAAATGACCACGGTGTCATGAACTGAATCCCATGCTCAATGGATGAAGAATGGATGGATACAAAAGCATTTTGTGAATTAAGCCCAACTGTGGCTGTGGTCGAATTGATCTCATTGATTATTATTGCTCATGTATGTTCTGCTTGTATTAATTCGGCTCATCGTTGATAGGCCCTGAAAAGGTTTTGATCCTGAAGAGAAGAACGTCAGGATGCTACCCTGTTTGCTATAGGCATGCACTTCGTCGTATAACAACCTCCAGAGACCTACAGTGAACTTCACTACTTAGCTGCATTTTTTGCTTAACAAAAGCAGCAGTAAGAGGCGATTAGCTAGGCTATCGTAAACAATGGAGCCTAAGTGTACTTGGCTGACTGAACTACCTTTGAATATTTATTCAACTGGTAAATGAGCTCTGGGAATTATAAAATTTTAAACAGTGGAGGTCTCTACAGACGCTCATATAGAGCGATTTTTAAAGAGACTTGTCCAGTAAAACACAACTATTGCCTCTAACAGGAATCCTTTATTTAACGCTCTATAACTGACAATAAGATAGCTAGTCTTATGCTCTATAAAGCAGTCCTCTAAGCTACAAATAACACCATATCATAAGGATACATACTGCTCTCCTGAGCACTGCTGTGTGAGCTGTGATGCTCATATACTAAGAGAATCATACGTACTGGCCAACGGCTTTGCGCTTCCCGTCCAATCAATCCCTGCCGTCCTCACTCGTTTCTTTGGGGCCATTTAGGGGACAATTTCAGGCACAATATGCGTCCAACAGTTTTTGTGTTTAAAGGCTTGAGCATAAACACAAGATGGCACTTGAGATCAGTGATGCACTCGATGATTTAAAGGATCTGACATCTGTAGCAGTTCTACAGCATATGTTTGTGATGCTTTGTGGACAAGCGTCTGGCCACTTCGTGTAACACCAGCCTGATTGTGATTGGCTCTTGCGCAGCAAATGGCATGCTAATTTGCATGACATCAAAACATTTCAACCATCGTCCCCACGGTTGATGCCACAACTAAGCCTGATTTATACTCGGAAACCAGGTCGTCTGCGTGTGTGTCGCAGTTAACACAGACATGCCCCCCCCTACGCAGACACTACGCAGACACTCTGGTGCACCTCCTCAAATTGTAACTCACCGCAAACATCGCCGCAGGGAGGAGAGAAGGAGGCCTCTGATTGGTCAACTCTACATCCGCTCTACACTATGCGTATTTCCAGTTTGCTAACCGGCTGACGCTAACCGTGCTAACCGTGACGATTCTTTCCCTCTCTGCCAGCTCCAGTAGTAGCAATATTTCTCTATTTCTAGATCGATCAGCTGCATCTCAATCAAAGTGCGCATTCGTCCAGTCGCATTGTTGTTGAATGACCTCCGTAACCGTAACACCCACAATCCTAGCTTGTTCGTGATTGTCCCTCTTGCGTTGCGGCGTGGGATTAACATAGCGCAGACAGCGCTTCAAGGCATAAATCAAAAATAACTGCGTCGTGTCTGCGACAAGCTCACTGCGACACACTGCTGCGAAGTATACACGAGCCTTTATCCCTTCAGGAGGAGCGTTGTCCTTTTTCCTTCTGTGAGAAGTAGCCTGTAAAAGCTGATTTCAGCTGTGAACTGATAAAAGAGCAATCTGTCCAGTAAGTACTGGTGCAGGATGAACCTCTGAGAAACCTGTTGCAGGAAACACTGGAGGCTTTTCTTTCTTCCCTTTAGTTTCTTGCTTGCAAATACTGAGTGTTGCTTTCTGGGAATTTGTATACGACTTATGCATGTGGTGTGCTCGTGTTAGGAAGCACTTGCCTCTTCTCATTTTGTCATTTTGGAGGCTGCCGGTCTTCTTGGAAGTTTGAAATAAATGGCATCCTGTTTCTCTGCTTACTAAAGCCATTGTGATACCCTGTTGATGCAAGTTGCCATGCTACGTGTCATCTTGCCACAGCTAGATTTTCAGTATATTTTTACTTAAACCTGCTATAAGCTGATGTTCAGCTAGCTGGAGTTTGTGCGTTGGGAAGGTAGTTTTCAATGGGTCATTGAAAGGTTTTTCCACTTAGAATAGCTGCCTACTGGTATTTAAAAAAAAAAAAAAAAAAAAAAAAAAAAAAATTGTGCAGCTGTGCACTTTGCATGAAAGATGCTGATTAAGATCGCAAATAAATTTGGGATGAAGTCAAATCATTAAAACCGCTCCCGGAATTGATGGCACGAACAGCAATGACAGAGGTCATTTGTGTTATGCTTTATGGCTTTTTAATTGTGTGGATAGAAAAATATGCAAGCTCACGGTGACTAACTTCCTAGGTGGTCAGGTGAAGTGTGTTAAGGCTCTGCTTTGCTTGGATGTTGCTCTGCTTTGCTTGGATCTCGTTTTGCTGTTCTTGGATCGGATCTTGCTCTGCTTTGCTTGGATGGTGCTTTGCTTGGATCTTGCTCTGCTTGCTTGGATCTTGCTCTGCTTGCTTGGATCCTGTTCTGCTTGCTTGGATCCTGTTCTGTTTGCTTGGATCCTGTTCTGTTTGCTTGGATCTTGCTCTGCTTGCTTGGATCTTGCTCTGCTTTGCCCTGCCGCAAAGCGCTGTCGCTGCTGTGGAGACCGAATATATTTTTATGGTGTACCTAAGTGGTTGAGTTCAATGCTTGCCCCAATTAAATACTCGCATCACATTTCAGTCTGTGTTAATGTGAGCCTACGGCAGTTCCACCTTTTTAACGTCAAGCTTAGTCGCGGTTTAATAATTATTTTGTAATATTACTACTACTAATCATAATGGTGTCACACGTTGGTAGCTAATAAATCGTTGGGGGGGGTAGGATACCCTGGTTCCAACTTATCAATTGGCTGGCTGCATTCCGGTATGGTCAGTTGGGGGGTTGTAGGACACCCTGGTCCAACAATCCAATTGGCTGGCTGCGTTCCGGTATGGTCTGTTGGGGGGTTTGTTGCCTTTACAGCAAATGGAAGGCACTCCACCTGAGGATGCTGCTGTTCCCTGTCTTGGCTTCCATGGAGCTCATGGAAAAGTCGGGAACTTCCTCCGAACAGAGCCATACCGCCAAACATAAATTGTATGCATTCAGAATAAGCTTCTGAAATTCATCTCTGTTCTCGTCTCATTTTGACGAGAGTGGTTCTGACAGAAATGGAGCATCGCGTTAGTTCTGGCAGACCACGTAGTCAACGCGCCCTTTGCCTATTGGCTGACGCCGACCCAACCCTTATGGCCAGCTGCGCTCAATGGGTAATCAGCTGATGCTCGCTATTGGATGCTGGCATTTGGGGCACTTCATTTAAACTTGGTTTGCTGTCACTGCTTTTTTTTTGCTCTCTGCTTGCACCCACCACCTCCCCTGCTCCACCGACTTCTCATTGCCAAACAATGTCATACTGTTGTTCATTGTTGCTTGCTCTGTTCTAGGGGGTTTGTTGCCTTTACAGCAAATGGAAGGCACTCCACCTGAGGATGCTGCTGTTCCCTGTCTTGGCTTCCATGGAGCTCATGGAAAAGTCGGGAACTTCCTCCGAACAGAGCCATACCGCCAAACATAAATTGTATGCATTCAGAATAAGCTTCTGAAATTCATCTCTGTTCTCGTCTCATTTTGACGAGAGTGGTTCTGACAGAAATTGCGTTAATTGTTCTTATGATACATTATATCTCAAATATTTAGAAAAATCTATATTATGCAGTAATAGCTATTATCACTTTAACTATATCTGCTCCAAAATAGGTATATTTTCAGTAAGTCCTAAATGAGTGAGGAGTACTTTATCAAAAAACTAAATCCATACACCTTTTAAAGATTCAGTAGCTGATTTTAATTTTGTCCACTTAAAGTAAACACTGAAAGTCACTGCTGCGAGATGTGCACATTACAAAAACTGGAGCAATAAACTGCATGATTACATAATCATTCTCTGTGTCTTTGTCAGTACACATTATCCCTTTCAAACACAAGCAATCATGTGATAGCATCATATAGACTTGAAAGATGAAGGTTTGAGGATGTCAATAACATGCCAAGTCATGCTGCACTTTGCATGTTGTCATTGCACGCCTTGTACTTTTGCCCTAACCTTTACCATTTCATGTGTAATTTTAACATAGAAATTAACAGGGAAAGATATAAATTCATCTAAAGAACATGCAAAATGAGCCAGAAATAGTTTGCTTTCTTATACATAATGCCATGACAACATGTTGAATTGTCAGTAAAACGGGGACAAGTGACTGGATCTATGTGTGGGCTGTACAAGTTTCTCTTCAGCCTTGTAAACTGTTATGTCAAGGTATCATTCTGCATGATGTCTCAGTTGTGTTTTTTGAATTATAAATGAAAGAATGAATTCATTGTAACAGAAGGTTACCCGCTGTCCTCTAAAACAGGATCTGCATATCAGGAGCATACGTGTGAATTAATGAAATTCAGTTATGGTAGCATTTTCTGTTTCAACTGTTGTCAGAAAAAGCAAGTTTCACATGAATACATACAGGCTTAATTCTTTCAATTAGTCCACTCTGTTTAGTTCTTCTTTGTTTTGACTTTATTGCAATGGATGTTACAATGAACCAGTTTCTCAGTTGTGATCAATACATTCTCATCTTATTCAGCCTACTCCAGTTCACGAGTGAAGCTTATGAAAGGATCGATACCAGCGAGAGAGAGTTCAGATGGTTCACTGGTGTTCGTTGGCTCTGCAGTATCAAAGCTTTTCAAAGCACAGCGGTTTGGTCACATGTTAGTGTGCCTGTCGGTTTCATCACAGGGTCTGAAATACAGAAGAGACACTCCCTCTAAATATAAATCTGTCACATTTTATGCTGTGTCTGGTATGATACTGGCAGTGCATATGTGCAGCAGTCTATGCTGTTGAAATGGTTATAATCCGGTCTCACCAAGTCGTATATGTCCCTGTGGGTAAAATGTGCCTCCTAATCTTCCTCATTGTCAGTGTCACTGATGGATGTCGGAGGATGTTCGGTTCAGTTTAAAATTGGCAGGAAGAAGAGATAGAAAGGAGCAGCTCAGGTGATCATTTCTGAAATAATGTAGCTCACCTTTAGTTCCCCTCTATCAGCCTCAGTCGTGTCAGGATTGATGGCTTCAAAAAGATGGGATTTTCCATTCAGAATGCCATGATCTGGCATACTGAGAGGATCAATCAGAACTTCATAGGGGACACCAGGATGCACCCAGGAAGAGCGGATGTGAACACTCCAGATTTCAGGCTGCCCAAAGGTCCCTGTGGAAACAGAAAACTTTTTAAAGGCATTCTTTGTCAGGCTGCGTTTCATGGTGTTGAAACTGACTGATATCATTTTGCTGATGACTGCAGTGTAACTGCAATCTTCAGTTTCCATAGTTTTATGAATCCAATATTTTTTTTTTTTTTTTTCCTGTGTATTTTCAGCCAGTTGGTAAAATTGAGGACCATTCTCTGTCCTAAAGTGGATGAATTAAACCATCAGTACCTGTAAAGTTGATTTATTGTATCTGTTCAGTCACCAGAATTTAAAAACAAGTTGTGGATGGGGTTTATTAGCAGAACTACATTTTATTCATGGGTGCTCCCTGTTAAATATTATCTTTCATGGCTCCAGCATCTAAGATCACCCTACTTCTCTGTTTGGCAGCTGTTTTGTTTAAACATGAATCTATTGCTTGAAACATGCATTGAAGTAAAATCACTGCTTGATCTAAAGTGTTAGGAATGCTCCTGAATATCTTGGATCCGAAAAAATTTTTATCTTGAATTTTAGGTATATTTCAAATTGACACATTGAGTTGCCATTACTGCATGTTCTCCCCATATATGCGTAGGTTCTCTCCAGGTGCTTCCTCCCACTGTCCAAAAACATGCATGTTAGGTTAATTGGTGTCTCTAAAATTGTCCTGAGGACTGAGTGTCAGCATGTGTGTGGTTGTTCGTCTCGTTTGTCTCTGTGTGGCCCTGTGATGGACTGGCACCCTGTCCAGGGTGTACCCCGCCTCTTGCCCGATGACCGCTGGGATAGGCTCCAGCGGGCGACCCGACAGACAGATTCAGCGGGTATAGAAAATGGATGGATGGATGGAGTTGCCATTAAAGTAAGTAACCAGGTAGTGTAGGAGGAGGTTGTTTACTTGCTTTTGGGGCAAAAATACAACTAATATGCTAGTGTTGTGTCTATGGCCTTCTCCACTTGATTGGTATTTGAGGGTTACAGCATGACAACCCGTAGTTCTAACCATTTGGCAAGTATTTTTAACAGTATAAAATGACATGAAATTCTTACATGACAATGCAAATCTTGATGGCAGAATATCCAAAGTTGTGTGCTATTTACATGCATTGTCAAGAGATGCCATGCCGGTCCAAATTGAGCCCACTCTAGGTCACTTCTTCGACTAAGTATCCTTATTGAAATCTATAATAGGGGACTGAAGTGCACAAAGTTACACCCACCTATGGATTCTCCCCTTGCACTCCAAAGGCGCACAGTGTGGTCGGTGGATGAGGTGAGCACCACTTGATCACTGTCAACAATCTGCAGGCTTTACGAGAACAAAGAGACATATGATGAGATAGGAGAAGGCATTTTCTGGCAGAACACTGTTAATCATCCACTCTGTCTGTACGTCTGATGCCAGATGCACTCCAGGCAGCATCTCACCTTGTTAGCGTAAGACCTTCTCACACACACTCATGCTACACTGTTTTTCTACATCAGTAAGGTGAAGATATACTGCTGCTGCAACTGACATCTCAGGGATGGAAAATTTCAGGAATGCAATTAACTAAAAGTTAAGGACAAAAGAAGTCTGCCTGCTATTTGACTGCAGTCACCTGATAGTTGCTAGCTTCACTAGATGAATTTGTGATTGATTACAAGGCACATTGTGTATTTTACTTACCCAGTAATTGTGCTGATGTGGGCACGCCAGAAGGTTTCAACTGAATAATAGTAAATAAAAGGAATGAAAGGGAGAGAAACTCTGGAGACATTCTTATAAATGATATGTCTTTATATTTTCACTGCAGGTTCTATCAATAGAAAAGTGAGAAAAAGCTGTTGCTAACCTCTGGGGGATTTTTGCTCAGGGTCAAACTTCTCCATGTTGTAGGCATACACATAACCAATTCTGTCTGCTGTGTAGAGCAGCATGTTCTTGTCAGTTTTGGCCAATTTTGTTATCTTTTGTTGGAATTTAGACTGAGTTGTGCAAATGAAAAGAAAAGAAAATATTTTAAGCAAAAAGGCTTTGACACAAATACATCATTTTCATTATTTGGTACAATCTCTTTTCAGCTCAAACAAACTGAGAAAAAGAGACAAACTACCACAAACACAACACTGTTATCTCCCAAGTGGTAACTAAATTCTAATACTTCATTGCGTAGAGATGTAAAATATTCCATTAGATAACAGTCTTCTCCAAAAATATCTGATATGTATTGTCATACAATACAAAAAGAGCAAACATCCTGTAGAAAGCATTTACACATGAATCAAGGTGTATGAGCCACTGCTGGTAGAAATCAAAGCCAAAAATGTTCTGATTTGGCAGCAACATGTCTCACAAAAACTGGAACATGGTAACAAAAGGCTGAAAAAGTGATACTTAAAAGAAACTGTTGGAGGAATGTTGCAACTCATTTGGTCGATTGAACACAGGTCAGTATCAGAAATTGGACAGAAAAGGGAACCTTACAGAGACATAGTCTCTAAGATGTACAGATGGACAAAAATGATCAACAAAAAAACTTTGTCTACAAATCTTTGAGCAATTTCACAAAAATATTCCTCAATGTAAGTTTGTGAACATTTTAGATATTTCAAAAATACCAATTGACGTTTGCAGCGCGTTTCTTTCTTGCATGTGTTTTGAAGTTTGCAGCGTGTTTCTCTCTTGCACAACGTTTTTGCCGTTTGCGTTGCGTGTACTCCGGTCGTTTTTGTGATTGCCGCATTTTTCTCTTGCCGCGATTTTACCACTGTTGGATTTGTTTTGCCGTTTGCAACGTGTTTATATGTGTCGGCCACCATAGGCCTGCATCTCTGATAGAATTGACATTAGTGCCAATGGAACTGGCAACTTTCACATCTAAAAAGGCACAAGTAATGCTTAAAGATATATGCAGGTTTAATAGCAGTAATAGCAGTAAAGGCCTTGTATATTTCAGGAAGACAATGCTTAACCACATACTCCATCCATTACAGCAACATAGCTTTGCGGTAGAAGAGAAGGTGATGGACTGGCCTGCCTACAATCCAGTCCTTTCAATGAGTAAAAACATTTGACACATCAGGAAACGCAAAATACAACAAAGACCAAGGACTATGGAGCAGCTCGAATCCTATATCAGGACATGGCTCTGTAAAAACCTTTTGGGGTATTATATGCTCTGAAAAGACAATTTCTCAATTTCTGCAGTACATGATTTACATTATCTACCTGCAAGGAAGGTATCTGCTTCTTTTGAAAGGAAAAAAAACAAACACACTCATTTAGTCAGTAATTTAGAAGATAAGAGAAAGAAAAGTACTATTCATCGATAGCCAAAAGGGAAATCAACAAATACATGAAAAACAAACATAAAATATCTCACTGCTTTGAAGTTGCTCACACGTTTTCCACCACTGAGCACATTCCAGAGATTTACATAACCTTTAAAAGAAGGAATACATGAATAACACTGTGATGAAGGACACTCAGGAAGATTGTAAAGTGCAGTTGTGTTCCTCAATGAGCACTGTTCCTAACACAAACCTCTAATACCAGATGACAGGAGAGCTGTAGTGGAAAACTGCTGCAATTTGAAGTTCTTCAAGAAAATTATGCTGGGAACACTTGTATCCAGTCCTACAGTATGTCACAGTGAAATACATTTAAAAACACACTAGATAAATGCATCTAATCACCTCGTACTTTATAATCACAGAAGAGTTAGGTAGACATTGATAAAAAATTTGCTTTGGAGGTCAACAATTACCTTCAGTGTACTGGTGCTCAGCTTCAAGAGGGCTGACAAACCGACAGAGTATTCGTCGAGAAACCGTGTTCCACACGATAATCTCTCCATCACAGCTGCTGGTGGCAAGAAGAGATGGGGGACAATGTGCTATGCAAAGGATGTCTCCCTTATGGCCATTTATCTGAGGGGAAACAAAAACTGAGTCTCTCTAATGACTGTTACAGTTGAAGGTCAGTGAGTCTGTTTACACAATATAGAAATTCACTTTTTCATCACTTCATATTAAACTATAGTAATCTGTTAAATTGCTATAGTATAGAGTAAACTCTCTCACTGCAGAAAAAAAGAGTGAAAGAAGGAGTTTAATGAAAAGATCAACAGGATTTTCATGTTTGTCTAATAAATAGCCTAACAGTTAGCTGACACTTTTATCTATACATACAAACTCCTCTTGTGGGGGGTTGCCCTTTCAAGCTTGGATGCTCTACCAGAAGCCTGAGAGCCTGAGGGTTCGACACATCATCTTAGCTGCTCTAGCTATGCATTTCTGGACAGATATCTCTGATGTTGTTCCTGGAATCAGTTGGAGCCACTCTCCCAGTTCAGGGGTCACTGGCACCACAGTTGTCCTCACTTCCCACATCTTTTCGACTTCTTCCTTCGGCCCTTGGTATTTTTCAAGCTTGTTGTGTTCCATCTTCTAGATGGAACTCACTCTTGGGATTTCTCCATCGATCACTACTGCCTTCTTCTTTAATTTATCAACCTGGCTAGCAATCATCAGTTTTTCAGTCTGAATCTGAAAGTCCCATAGGATCTTAGCTCTATCATTCTCCACCATCTTTGGAATTTTCTCCTACTTTTACTTTGGAAATTCCAACCCATACTTGGCACAGATGTTCCTGTACAGTACTCCCACAAAAATTGTCAAGACACCAAATAAGCACATAAACAATTTACTCAAAGTTATTTCCTTGGAAATGATCAAGGAAAGCTCTCATTCAGAATAACTGGATGTCTGAAAGGTCATTGTCTGTCACTCAAAAGCCTAATTACAATGAAAAAACTAATGCATTACAAGCCACTTATGAATGTCAAAGAATTTTCACTTTTTATAAATATCATATCCAAGAGTATCACTAATGGATTAACAGCTCATTTAATGTCAAAACTCTGAGCAGGCAGACAAGCCAAACATTACTCCTGCTGCTATACTTCACTCTGACACAAAGCAATTCATCTTCTTATTTCTTACTGAATTCAACACAAAGATTTTGCTTGGCGTGATGCTGCCAACATAAAACGGTATACACGTGCCAAATTAAGGCAGGCAGATGGCAGTTGGAACAGTTTCATTATACTGTGTGCCAGAGTGAAATACTTAGCTCAACTGGGTCAAGTTTTAAAAATTTTATGAGATGCAACACAACACTGACCATCTGGAAGAAAAGAAAAACTCACTGTGAAGTGGAGGCTCACTGACTACTGGGAAGGAGAGCAATACACACAAAACAACACATTGATCGTGCTCCTGCAGGCCATTAATGAAAAACAATTTCAAGACAACTCTCTGTAGATAATCAAAGGGGTCCCTTTTCTTCTTGGCCACTGTAATGCAATCTTTCTATGCTGATAATGGGTGTCTTTGGGGTGAATGTAACCACCGGCTGTAATGAAAGAGATTTACAGGCTCTGAAAGTCACCTCGTCCAATGGATCATACAGCATTAGTGAGAATATTTTTTCCCTCTTGTGGCTCATATAGAGAGAATGGTGCCTTGCAGGCAGAGATAACTGGCCTGCATTAAAACATTCAAAACCCAATAAAGAAACTGTCATCTACTCTCTGATATTATTGGAGACTGATTATACAGCTTTGACAGGTCAATTCACCTTTAAAGAACACAACAAGTTACTCTATGAAGCAATTTCACCTGGTAGTTAAGTGAGGTTTGGCTTTTCCGTGTTATTTTCATCTTAGTGCTTTTTGATGAGATGCTTTAAGAAAATATGTTTTAGCAACAAACTAACAACTTTATGACAGAATCTGCTTAAATTCAATACAGACGTTTTTCTCATCTGCAAGCATGGACAGTAAATTGGCTGACACTGGATCAAATAATCAATTTTCATGTTGTGTGCAGAAGACAAAAACAAATAAAGTATATAAACTAAAATGAAAGGGAAAAAATGAAAGCAATTGGGGGGAAAACTACGAAAAAACAGAAAACAAAAGATTTCACAAAACACAACAAAATTTGAATTAAATTAAAAACAATGAAATAGAAAACGTGTATGTGTTGTGTTTTCTGAACCCAAAAGTGACCACACATGTTGCCTGACTGTAACTCATTTACATTTGGTAATCAGATCAAATGAGCATTTAATTTCCCAATCAGACAGCCACCAAAATGTTAACACATTCAGTCAAAATCCCCAAAGGATATCAATAGAGAGAGCAGCTGCTTCATTTCATTCAAAACTGTGACATTTAAGGTTTGTTTTTCCTCTGAAATAAGTGTGCTACTTCCTGAATACAAAATGATGTGTTTACTTTCGCTTCATCATGCTGATATGTGCAAATATATCAGTATAAGCTCATAAACTACAAGTATATTGGTTAAACACTGGCTGCACTTGAGCTTTGACACATAGATGTAATGTGAGGATATTAAGACTGATGTTTAAGGGGTTTAAAATGTTTAAAAGTCTAATATCCTCAACAATTATTGCTTATATCTCCAGATACAAAAGACGTCAAACAAGTATCAGAGGAAATTTTTGGAATCAAATACAACTTCCAAATTGGAACTGAGCAGGTAGAGAGGAAGAAAAAATGAGAGGGTGGCTGATGAGGCTAACTCACAGCTTGAGTTACAGTTTTCTTCTGCAGGTGTTGCTGCATGGTAGGGTAGCAATCAGCCATCACTGTCTTATTGAGACATTTAGTATTTTGGTCACACAGACAAATGTGCAGTAAATAAACTTAGATTCAGGCTAAAATGCTTCTGAAACTTGACTTTTACAGTTTTACAGTGTTCATATTATTTCATCTGCAGTATAATAAGATTCCATCTATCCATCTATTAATGCATCTACCTTTTTTTTAACCATTTAATTAGGTCTGGGTTGCTCATTTAAAAGACTAAGTAGAGATCCCCAAAGCCAAGACATAATCTCTCCAGTTTGTCCCTGATCTTCCCCAGGGGTCTGGAATACGAAGCAGGATTAGTGTTTTAGTGAGATAACTTAAGGTTCATCTTTTGGTTTTCAGTGTCAGCTAAAGCTGAGGCTGATTCACTTCTTGGGTTGTATCACCATGGCAACTTATGTTTGTAACATAACCTACTCTTCAGCAGGTCATGTTCGAGATAGGATATCAGCAAATGCAAGCAAACCTCCCGACCAACCAAATCCCACCGAAAATTTAAAAAACACATCGGTGCACAGACTCTCAATGTCAGAGATCTAATCTGCTTTGCTTCTCTGATAGGCATCTTTATGAGTGATACCTTAGCCGAGGGAAATGCTCGTCGAAAACAGAGATTTCTTTAAAACTTTCTTTAAAAGATTTGAAATAAAGTACATTATTTTCTTTATTAGAATAGTGACTGAAGTACAGCACATTTCCTTGCCATCTTATCAAACAATGTGGTAGTTTTTCTGTAATCGTTTTTGGGTTTTGGTATGTTTATCTGCTGTTTGGTATGTTTATTTGTTTTAGTGTTCCCATTTTCTTGAGATTAATGTTCTACAATAAAGTCAAGTTTATGTTTTATATTGAAATGGTCATTTATTTACACCTTCGACTTTACATTCCGTCTCATATTGTGGAGCCTCCCCCATTTGTGCACTCTGTTGAGATTACTTAGAGTGCTGATTGCCTCACCTGCACAGTGCTTTCCATTATTTCCCCTGGTATATATAGTTCCAGGTTTCCTAGTTTTTGTTTCTGCTGTGTGTTACTCCTTATGTCAAGTTTATGTTTTATATTGAAATGGTAATTTTATTTGCACCTTTGCTTTACTTTCCATTCCATATTGTGGAGCCTCCCCCATTTGTGCACTCTGTTGAGTTTACTAGAGTGCTGATTGCCTCACCTGCACAGTGTTTTCCATTATTTCCCCTGGTATATATAGTTCCAGGTTTCCTTGTCTTTGTTTACTCCTTATGTTAAGTTTAGTTTTATACCTGCTACTCTTCGCCTTGTATTCTGGTTTACATTTTCTGAATTTCCTGCCACTGCAGCAACCTCTGTTTGATATAAAAGTTTATTTTTCTACTCCTGCCTGCTTCTTTAGTCTTAGTTTCCATTTGGATCTCCTCATAAACACAACAGTGACAACAATGTAATGAGTGTGCAGCGTAACATGCTCACCAAATCGCAATAAAATAAGTTGGTAGCCAACATTCAAATTAATATCAATGTTAATCTTATGACATGCTTTAAAAACTGATAAGAATGCTGTATGAACCACTGACCTAGCCAGAGTGTGATTCTAAAGACTTATGGGAAATAGGAACCGAGGTATGCTGCATAATAGCAAAGTGGGAGTGCCCTCCTGTGGACCTACCACCAGCAGGATGTGTGTTGTGATTGATTGAACTCTGAATTGGGTCTCAGAAACCTTGTTGGTCTATTCCAATGATACTAAAAAAAACGCTTTAACTGCCTAATGTACCTTTGTAAATTTAAATGACTGTGCCCTTACAAAGAACATGCTATAGATAAATAAGGTTAATCAATAAATTAAGGGTAAATCATTTGCTCTGAAGAAATACAAACTCAGTTAGATCATATTGGATTAGTTATTGCTTTGGCCTGATATCAAAGTTGTCAAGAGTTTTCTGCTTATAATCACCAGATCATCCTGCCATGAAGGCTGCGGTCTTTGGACATGATGGAGGCCCTCAGCATTTTCCTGACAAAACACCAAATTTCAGTCAGAAACCATTCACACACTCGTTTTGTTTTTCAATTTTAGAAAATCCTATGAGTACAAAGCCTGATTGTGAAAATAAGTGCCATTCACTGGCACTTGTTTGGTTTCATAACAAGGATGTATGAGTTTTGGCTAGTAATAACAGTGTAAAAAATGCAAATGGGATGATGAAAAGATGGATAAAGTGGAGAAATAATTGGAATGGGATTTCAGAAACACACCAGTTAAAAATATCTGGAATTCTGTCATTTCTTTTGTACTCACTGAGTAAATGTCAATCCTCCGGTCTCCTCCGACAGACATCACATAGCTTCAAACAGAATGTGTAAAAGCTCAGCGTGGATTCAAATTTATATTGAGTACTTGCCAGATATCACATCATTACTCACAAATTCCTGTGAACTTTAAGAAAGATGCAGTCGCACACCTCACGACATTTACCATCTACAGGAAAGATTGAAAAGACATTTTTTTAATACTTACTGTTAGATTGGCATTTCAAACTTCTTATTTTAAAAAAGGAATGAAACCTGACAATAACTACCCTTCTTTAATGTCTTTAGGCATTGGCCATCGTTGAAGTTCCATATCTTTAAACAACCATCTCTTCCACCTGTGATCAGTCTTCAAACACAAGAACATAATACAAAAAAGAAGTAAGAGCAATTAGTGGCTGAATCCATCTTATAAAATGTAAAAACACTGTGTAGAACTCACCTCCTCCCTTTAGAGTCAAAAGTCATGCATGTGATGGAAATCAAATCATGTGTGCCACCAAACTCAAAAACCTGACGCCCAGTGTCAAAGTCCCAGACTTTCACCACCTTAAAACCAGTAACAGTTCCAGGTAATGCTCCAATCTTTAAGCAACCTGTGTATCTACTTTCAGTTTTGAAATAGTCAGCACACTGAAAAGCACTTTATCACTTTATTATTAATTACTCACAGCTCCCTCACTGCAGCTCACAACTTGGCGAAACTCCTCGCTGTAGCCACAGCACAACACAGGCTCATTATGTGAAAAGGTCAAGCGACTGTGAAGCCTTGGCCTGTCAGAGGAAAAACATAATATCGTGAAAGAGAGTGAGATTAATATTAAGGAGCTGCAGTCGTCTCTGCCGACAACAGATGTTAAATTCTCCACTTTTAGAGTCATTTGCTGTGTTTCTTTTTATTCATTTTCCCTACAAATTTCACAAACCATCAACCTTACATTAATTCACCTGAGGACACATTGACAAACCTATGAATAAAAAAAGAACAGAGCTCCAAGGGTATACAACCAACCTCAGCTTCAGGGGAAGCATAGCCATACAGTCTGCTGCAATGTACAGAGATTTCATTGCTGGGGAATAGGAGCAGGAAAATATATCCCCATGAATCCTGCTGGCTTTGGGGTCTGCTGTGAACAGGCAGCACTGATCCTGAATGTGCCAAATCTAAAATAAGTGCAGGGAAGAGCAATGGCAGGTTAAACATATCATTCCCTTACAGAAAAATTGCAATGCCATCCTTAACACTACCATTTTTTTCTTTCTTTTTCATGTGTAAAAATCTTACTTTGGTAGGTATGAGGATGAGTGCAGAAATAATTTTTTTTACAATAATGCTGGAAATGCAGACTCACTACTGTCAGTGTTGTCACTGCTGGATTGTTATAAAATGTACAACATAACCATTACATTGTAATGAAATGCAACTTCAAACTACAGCTTTAATAAATCCAGTTATTAATCCAGTGGTTGATGCATTTACAGTATGAATTTTATGAATACAAAGCAAGACATAAATCACTTTCACTGTGGCATCTGTAGAGACAGAGAAGATCTGACTGTCCTCTGAGGAGATGGAGAGGAAGAAGATGGGAGCAGAGTGGCCTTTCAAAATACCAAGGGGTTTCCTAAAGAGAAAAACGTAATCAGAAGGCTACTATCTAATTCAATGATCATTTTTTTACTAAAGAAAGCTCACTGAATTCTGGTTCCTCACCCAGAGAAATGTGGGTTCCATAGGCGTATGAGCCTGTCCATGCCTCCAGTCACCAGTAAGCTGTGCTCCTTACAAAGGTCAAAAGTCTTTACACCTTTGTAGATCGTGAAGACCGTCTGATCACATGATCTCCGGACCTGTGGAGTCTGGCTCAGTGGGATCTTTCTCGTTTTACCCTCATAGCAGGTCTCGTTGATCTCAGTTAACTGCTGTTTCAAATCTGTTAAAGGCAGCACACAGCCTCAAGAGAAAAAAAATGCAATAAAAGATATTACATTACAAGGCCGTGTGTACCAGCATCAATCAAAACATGCTTTTGGATCAAGACTAAGTTATTATCAGAATAAATGACCAAGCTCCAAGTGAACATGCCGACATACTGGACAATCACATACACACACACATTGGCATTGATTGGTGAATTTGTGACAAATGAGTCATCATGAGTCATCCCTCACAGCTTTCTAAGTGGGTTGTCTAATCTTCAATGCTGATTTTCATTACTGCACAGCAAAAAGAAGAAGGAGTTTGTCTTTCTTCTACTAACACTTTCAGGAAAAAGGATTTGTTTGTACTATTTGTTTGGCTCTCATTACAGGGACTGTATGTGTGTGCAGAAAAGTCAGCTAAGCATCTATTTTAAACCAGAGCCACAGTGATAACGGTCTTGCTTTGCTTGCCATTGCACTGAACATAATGTATGCCAAAGAAAAAGCCAAACACAATTTACCTATAACAACAGAAGAAGATTCTTCATTTGATGAGGAGACAATAGCTTGAAAACTGTGAAAATATTTTGCCTGAATTTAGAGAAAGAAGTTTGTATCACTAAATCATCACTTCATATTATAATAAAGAAAAGTCAAACCATTGAGCAAAACCAATCAATTCAGTGTTTGCAGATATTATAACTGTCGCTTTGCATCAGGAAATTTCCACAACCTTTCAAAATTCCGATTTCATTGTTATCTACAATGATAAAGCACGAGCAGTCTTTTGAAGCACTGCATACAATGCAGAAATATTCCATTAACGTAACTATTCAAATTTATTGTTATGACACTTAGAACTGGTGCATACCCCATCTATCAGTGGGCCAACTTAAAATACCTCCACAGCTTGCCTGGAGAGCCTAATTGAATTCATTTGACATAAAAGGGGGGCATACACCACACTTCCTGATGATTTACGGAGAATTTAAAGAACCCCAAAGCATTGTGGTCTCCATGATTCTAAATTATTGAAGGAACTCTGGAAGAACCAACATACTTCATTAGTGTGCTGCTCAGCCAGACTGGCTAAGATAGAGGTCTTTATCATGAAGACAACCAACAATGCAATGTTCACATCGAATTAGACCCAGAGTTACTTTGTGGAGATGGGATAATCTTACACCAGAACAACCATCAGTGCTGCACTTTACAAATTAAGCCTTGAATGATGAGTCGTAAGAATTAAGCAACTAAAAAATTCCGCCAAGAAGAATAGCGAAGAACCTCCAAAGCAAAGGTGTGTCAAGCATGGTGGATAATTCCCAAAAAAGACTTGAGGCTGTCGATGTAAACAAAGTGCTTTAACCATTTACTTAGTAAAATAGTAAATACTTATCATATATTCATTTTTTTTTAGAAATTAAACAAAACACTAATAACCTTTTTTTACTTTGCTTGTGCTGAGAATATTATGATGACTGATGAGAAAAAGACAAAAATATTTATTTTAAGATGGGATTGAAACTTATCAAAATGAGTCAAACAAGATCAAGGTTAACAAGTTGACAATATATTTCTTTGAAAAGTGTAATAAGTTACCTGTGTCACCCAGTCACAATGAACCTTCCATCTAACAAATGTCACATGTGGAGAAAGCACTGCATTGTCAATTGCTATGTTGGGGATTTGATCAATCTTTGGTAATTTATTCCATAATCTATAAAAAGAGAAGAGGAGATGTAAGTCACATCTGACATTTCATGAGACACAGCCTCACACACTTTGTCTTATTGGTGTGAACTGCTGAGAAACAGAGGTATCATCTTCAATCACATATCCTGACATGTTGATAATATATATATATATATATTGAAAATATAAAAATTCTGATACATTCACAACGATATTAAATCAAAGCAAGTCACTGTATGACATTTCAATATTTTCTATTAGTATTCAGTTACTGAAGTGAAGATCAGAAATGTTAGCCCTAAGTGTGCTAAAGATAAAATGTTCTTTTCTTAGCTACTTTTAATTTCTGCTTAAAAATAAAAGTTCAATACATTCAGTTTTTTGTTTTAATACAAAGGTGTCCTGTACAATAAAAAAAAGACAAAAATGCATCATTTTAGGAGAAGCACAGGGTTTAATCCCAAAATAAACGAAAATGACACAAGAAAGGCAATAACAGCCTTCATCCTATTCTGTCGAAGTGCAAAATATACATTTAACTTAGGATTGTAAAATGATCCTGTTTGGATTTTGATGTGGCGTTGATTTATAAGATAGCGTAATGAGTGCTATTGACTTGTAAAAGCTGTTTCACTCAGAAACAAGCTCACTGCAAATGTATCTTTTTCACGAAATAACTGTTTTTGATCAGACAGGATTATATTTAACTTTATAAGAAAAATATATTGAATGTGTCGCAAGTGATACCTTTCTAATTATGATACCCTCCCACTGCGTCTTCTAATCATCATTTTGATAATAAAGAACAACTGTTTGGATGGTGGCTGTTCAAATAACTGAAATAGGTTTTTAGAAAAACTTATTACCTGAGGGTATCTTCAACAGAGGATATGAAAATTATTGTTACACATCCCTGCAACACAAACAAAAAATGATCCTCTTCCAGTATGTAGGATTTCAGTTTGATGATTTAACCGGGATTTAACAATGGACCTACCTCAGTGTCTCCGTACAGAACACAACATTCATCGAGGCCAGTGTAGCTACAATATGAGGAGAAAAACAACCGATAACATGCTGCAAATTCCTCTAGTTTCTCTGATATGATGCAGCTCCGTTGCTCACCTGTAGTCTAAGGTTAGAGGTATTGTGTCCAGGGCACTGATCTGACAATAAGGCTCCAAAGTGGAAAGTTTATAAAGTTGTATCTCTTTGTCACTGAAAGATAAAGCATTGAGCATATGAAATGAACACACAGCAGTCTGGAACCTGCTAATGTCCACTGTGGATGATAAAACGGTATGTTATTGTATTTCACCATCCGTCATTACCCTGTTCCAATCATCAGCTTGTTATACTCTAACATCAGAGTGAAATCACTCGCCCATTTTGACTTTCTATTAGCAGGTTCTTCGTTCTGTAAAAACAAATCAATTCACACGTTAAAAACGTATGTTTCACTGAATAGACTGAGTAAATACAAACATTAATCTAACTCACTGTGCACACAGACAATATAAAAGCCAATGGCAGTTTGAATTTTCAACAATCTTGTTTTTAAACCTTAACTTTTCCACTTATAAGAAGTATTTTTTTTACTCTTTAACTTTCAACATACACCTAAAATCTATAATGACTGAATTTTTAAAGGTGTTTACCTTTGGCACAGAGACCTAGCACTGAGGAGCAACACACAACAGAACTAGACAAAATCAAACCAAAAAATTTAAAACAACTACATTTTACAAAAAAGGAAAAAAAGAATAACACAACTACAAAACAAAAATCAAACCACTGTAGAAAATACCAACGATCAGAGGACATTTCACAAAACACATTTAAATGTAGTTGTGCATGTGTTTTTTTTTTAAATGAAGCAATATTTTTATTTGTTTCTAAATGTGTTTATGTTCTACTCTTAATATTGTGTTTTTCTCATAAGTTTGTTGTGTTGCGCAGGTTATTTTTGTTGTCTTTTGGGAAATGTTGCATTATGCAACATTATGGTTTTGTTGTTTATTTTGTGGTTTTCAAAATGTTTTTGCATTTTATTCTTTCTTTTAATCATCGTTGTGTTTTCTGATATGTTATAGTGTTTTGGGAAATGTCTCATTTTCTGAAATCTTTAAAATTTTGTATTTTTTTCCTTTTTCCATTTTTTTTTGCTGTGTTTTCTGACATTTTGAATTGCATTTGATTTTGTTTTGTGTCTTTTGTTAAAGGTTGATATTGACCAAGAACAATCAGAGGATAAGGAAGAAAAAAAGAAAAATATACAGGAACATTAACACAACTGGTAACATACAAACATGTGTTTGGTCTTCTGGGGTTTGAGTTCAGGAGTCCAATGACAAACAAACCCATCTTCTCGTACTGTCACCACGGTGCCATCATGAGTGGAGTGGATGTTGATAATAGGAACACCATGACCATAATCATTCATGCTGGCTGGCAGGCTGAAGGCCACTTCCTTGCTGGCTCTCACAGTTTTCTCCTTCTCTTTATACTCCTGCAGCGCATGTGTGCAGAAGTCACCCTGCATCATATAACATGTAATTCAGAGATAATTATTTTTATTGTTGTCTAAACTGTATTTTAACAATCATAAAAACTATGATAACATCAGGGATTTATCAACTGATTTGCAGAATCATCCCTTGACTTTTCAATCAATCTAAAATATTTCAAGTTATTGTGTTCGGGTAAATTCCAGTTACACCTGCTCCACAGATCCTGAGTGGATTATAGCAGCCAATATAACCCTGTAGCATGCCACAGTGGACTAAATTTACTCCTGCAGTTCTCTAATCTCTAATGTTATCATGCATTCTGACAATGAACAAGAGAGCTGTGTGCATCATAAGAACCAAGTATATTAATCTTCTCACCCAAGAAATCTTTCCTTGACCTGAGTGATCAATCTTTTTAAATAACCTATGAATCTGCACATTGCTCTGTGAACAGAAGAGAACAAAGAGCACTTAATTTAAATGAAAGGAAAATACTGAGAACACAGTGACAAGAGAATGTCTGGGAAACAAACACAGAGAAATGTAGTGCTGTCTTACCATGTTAGGCCAGCCCAAACACCTCTTAACTATATTTCCAAAATTCTTCACATCAATGCGTCTCAAGCCACACATTTCAAACTCCTTTGAAATAAAAAATACATTCAGATCTTGGGTACGAATATCCAGACTGCTATTTACTAAAGATATGGTTGTCACAGTACCTCAAAAGCTAGTTTCAGTTTCTGGAGGTTATCCAGCGACATCTTTTCATCAATCTAATTAGGTAGAAATTGTGATATTTACTACTATTGATGATGATTATAGATATCATATTTAAGAAACACAATAAAATGATTTTATTTAAAAAGTTACTCCTTTTTTATTTTTCAGTCCACTCAAATCTACTTACCAGGCAGTTTATAAAGTCTGAGTGCTAAAAACACAGATCAAGGTTAGCGAAGACAAAGTAACAGTGTATCCTTTAAGTGGACACAGTCTGAGTATCGACATGTGATGAGGACTTCACCTCGGCAGTGTGCCTCAGAACCACCACCCAGAAAACAGGCCACGCTCTCTGCATTAACGTCCTCTCCTAAGTTCTTCACTTGTTTCCTAGCAACTGTTCCTTGATCCGAGAAGCTGTTTCCTTCACCATTAATAAATAAATGGCATAAACAGCTTAATTCCTCAAGGATATGACTAGAGTTGAGGTTTTCCCACAGGATTCCCTGAATTGGGGAGATAACTGTTTAATCAGTCAGAGTGATGAAAGTACTAAAATGCTCATACAACCTCAACTGCTTTCCAAATCCCTTTTTAAGAGACGCACAACTTTGAACTCCCAAGACTGCTCCTCCTAATCTGTTATGGCACATTGCTTGTTACATTAAGCAGGAGAGTGTGACTGACATTTGCAACTGAAACCTGCAAAGTTGAGCTGGTGCATTTGCAGTACAACGTCCTACTGCAACCAATCATTCTTGTCAGCTTGAAAGCTTGAATTTGAATCTGCTGGAGGCCATTTAAGTAGTTGGCTCGGGAACCATGTTTGTTTTACTTTGGCCTGAAGCGCCCTCTGGCTCTGGAATTGATTATCCTGCCTGATGAACTGTCAGACTGCAAGTAAATTGATCATCAAATTCATTGAAATTGGCATTTTGGGCATAACGTTACATCCATCCTGCTGCTGGTAGTTGTAGCGTTTAAACCAGTTAAGGATTGCTACACTCTAGTGACATCTTCAGGCTAAAGGTTGAAACTCCACAAAAGTAGGTTGATCATCATCAACAAATCATCAAGACTTTTTCATTGAGAAATGACAGTTATTAATTACTCTTCTTGAAAGCTTTACCTCAAGGCTCTGAGGTGAATAAATACTGCTGAGCCATGGTCTCAGTATTTGAGCTTCATCTCCGAGTGTGACAGAATGTCTTTGCTTGTTCTGTTTCAGCAGTTCTCGCACCAACCATTCAGGCTGCTTCTTTTCATCCTCAAAGGCACCCACTGATTGAGGAGCTGAGAAGTCATCCGCTTTCACACCCTGACCCCTTGGCCCAGGTGTGTTTCCTGTCCTCTCTCCTTTTGCTCCCAGTTCTGACAGAATGCTGCAGGATTTGACATTTGATCAAATGTGTGCAAAGTTATTTTTAATACATTACTGCTATGGCCCTTATTTCAAGCAGATGAAAGGAGCTCATTTAGACAGCCACCAGAGCTCCAAACTCTGTCAGCGGAAGTTGAACATCATCATCACATGTTTAATCTTAGCGATGTGAAGAATTCCCGGGTGAGCAGACTTCCTGCATAACAACTCACTGCACAATCACTATGGCGACAATAAACATTTTCTGAGCAAGATATATAACCAAGGCAAGGCCAAACACTTGTCCTTTTTCACATCTTGTTGTGACATTCAAAACATATTTGCTCTTAAATCAGAGAGCAAAAACATGATCTGCAATGAGGTGAACAAAAAGCAGCAGAATACCTGATCACATGTTTGGTTTCTAATCTTCCTGAAGCTGAAGAGGAGCGAAACTCTTTCCCACGTGGCATTCCTGATAATCTTTTTTTTTTTTATGACTGATGTGAAGCAAAATTTAAAGATATGCAAGATCTGAGCATTTCTTCAGTCTGACCTCTTGGAAGAGATTATTCAGACAGATCCCACTTTAGTCTACCTGACACTCCCTCTAACATTACACCTGAGCAGAGCAGGTGGTGCCATGGTAACTAAGGAACAAAGAGTGACAACTGAGGATACAAATCCAAAACATGACACTCCACTTGCAGACAGAGAAACAGCTGTCTTACTAAAACTTAAAACATTGAACTGTTTATATTGTAATTAATACATTAGCTGTTATGTCAATTTCCAGATGTCTTAACTCAAGTAATCTCTTTCAATTGTACAAATTTTTGTGTCTTTTATCCAATTTCTGGACACCCAAGGAATTGATGAATGAAACAAAACCAAACAAACCTTTTTTCATATGCAAAATTAACAAAAAAGTTCTTCACCATTCAAACTGTTGGTTTTGTTATGTGTGTAATAACATATTCAAATAAAGCAGCATATTTGTTCTGTATTTTAGATGAAATAAACAAACAGACTGAGTCAGACAGCAGTGTGTGTGGCATAGCAAAACAAGAAGGCGGACACAAATCCTCTCACTGGATTCAAATGTGTAATTATTATAACACACAAGTTACACAAGGATGTGAAACAGGTCATTTAGACATTATGTTGAACTTTAACTGCTATTATGTTATCTTGTTCCTGAAACATTTTAGCAGTTTCAGAGAAGAAAGATCACACGAACGTTACACACAGATAATCAAACCACTAAAATAAGGAGTAAGGTTCATAGAGGTCCGGGCCAGCTTGATGTCCTCACAGGTGAGCTAGAATTCTGCACAACTGCTGGAAGTATACTCACTTTCTTCCCATTTTTTGGACAAGAATCTCTATTCAGTGTTGTTTTGACAGCCATCTCCTCTGCAAAGGCAATAGACAAATACAAAAATAAGATAACTCTTTCTTACAGTCTGACAGCAACTTGCCGAAATTCTCAAACCTTAAAAGAAACAAGTTGATTCTAACCCTCCTCAGGTAAGCTCTCATGTAACTTTTGAAGGTCCTGGGAAAGCAAGGAATTTCTCACATTGCTGACTCTCTTTCCACAAAACCGGTCATACGTTGTCAGTTTCAGTCCCCTCTGCTGAGTGTTGAGGTGCCTTTGTACAACAGTGGGAACTAAAACACATGGACAATTATCAGCAAATAGGAATGAATGGAACTGCTGTTTATGTTCATTTTCAGTGGTTTTAGAGAAGAAAGTACCTATACCACAGCAGGCCACATGTGGATCTCTTTTGCTGTATTGATGGAAATTTGCAAGCAGTTGAGGTTTTTGCTTTGGCTCATGGTAACTGACCATCATCTTAGGCTACGGCTACACGAAAACGAAACGAGGTTTTTTTTGAAAACGGGTACGAAAATTATTGCGACCACACGGAAACGCGCTGCTGTCCAGACGAGAACGATGAAACGATGCAGTACACACGCCACTGTGTCACGCCACGCTGTGAGACAATAGAGAAGTGTTAAAATTGGCTCACAGCGTCAACGTGTGACTGACGCAAAAACGTTTTCGCTGTAACAATGGAAACGAAACGAGGCCGTTTTCAAACTTTCCCACTCTGGAACCCGTTTTCAAAAACTATCGTTTTGGGGTAGTGGGAACGCCGGCTCCGTGTGGCCGCGACAGCGAAACGATAAGAAAAAGTATCGTTTACAGTGAAAAACGTTTCCGTGTAGCCGCAGCCTTAGTCTCAGTCGGGAGTGGTACATGTATGCAACGCCTGCTCTGCAAAGGTGTCAGCTGTCCATGTGCTTTTTTAACGTCTTCATGTCCTAACAAATAGGCTGGATGAAAAACAAAAGAAAGTAAGCTATGGAGAGAAATGTTTTGTTGGTTTTGCATGTGTGTTTGGATGTATTTATTCAGCAACTGTGGCATGGCTGAGACTAGGCCAACCAAACATGTTATACCTTGAGGCACTCCCATGAAGTCACGAGTGTAGGTGGAGCAGTACTGTGCTTTTAAGGCTTTACGGATCTCCCCCTCAGATGGAGGACATTTCCAAGGGAAAGCTACATACTCATAACTTGGTGAAGCATCCCTGGGTACCCGCCACACCATGAAAGCCTATGGGGAAAAAAAATCTTGATTTCAATTATGTTAATCTGTCAGAAGTAATTCAACTCTGAATGGAAAACTGAAGTTAATACAATGCAAAGACAAACCTGACTGGGATGTGGGTTGTTTCTCCTCTGTCCCGAGGCCGTTCCTGTGCGTATGCATTCAGGTTTACTGGCAGGTTTCCAGCAAAACTCCTTATTGTATTCAGTTGAACCAATATGTCCAGACTGTGAATAGGAGTCTATAAATGAGGTTGACATTGGCCGCCTACACATGCATCAACACAGACATACAAATACATACATAAGCAAAACTATTTTGCATAACCATTCGAAATTTGACCATAATGTCATTAATAGCACTTACAGAAAGATCTCTGGTGCTGAGTTTGGTTGGTAGACAAATTGTTTTCTGTGAGAAGTTTCATAAGGATCCCACCCCTGTTTACCCTCTGCAAACAAAATAGTGTTAGATGCAATTATATATATAAAAAAAAAAAGGGATGCTGTATTAAATGTAAATTAAAAACAGAATGATTTGAAAATGTCACAAACCAATATAAAAAAGGTCATCTTGATTTTGATGAGAGCGACACATCTTACAGTAAGTGAAGATCTGGAAACTGAAGTGGGTACTTGCTGGACTTCGGGCGAGGAATGTCTCAACCTTGACTAATAAAGGATTCTAGCTGCTCAACGATCCTGTGTCTTCTATGTCATAGTGGTGAAGAGTCTGAAGCACCTGGACTCTTCTACTACAAAGCCATCCTGTTCTAATAGATGCAGTATGTGATGCAGTATGTGGGTTAGCGTTGTCTTACTGAGATATAAAAGACTGCTGCCTGTAGCTCTCAAACCTGTATGCAGCCATCAGCACTGATGGTGCCTTTCCACATGTTCCATAGCACTTCTGCTCCCCCATACCATGAGAGATACAAGCTTTGAATTAGAACGGGATTGGTTCTGTATGTAGCTCCCTTTTTTTGTTAGATTTTTTTGTCGTTTTTGGTCATTGTTTTTATTCTATATTCTTGAAATAATGTAAAAAAAAAAAAAAAAACATTTGTTAAAGAATGTTAGAATTTTGAGTAATCTGGCCACAGAAAAATTTCCCACTTGGCCTCAGTCCATTTTAAATGAGCTTTTGCCCCAAGAAGACACTAATTCTGGGTAATAAATAGATACGACTACTTTGTCACATGATGGAGCTTTAACCTGTATTTGTGGATGGAACGGTGAACTGTGTTCACAGAGGATGATTTCTGGCAGTGTTCCTGAGCCCATGCAGTGATTTCCATGTAAGAATCATGTCTTTTTTTTAATATATATTTTTTGGGGCTTTTTATGCCTTTAATTGATAGGACAGCCGGAGAAAGACAGGAAGCAGGGGGCAGAGAGAGGGGGAAGACATGCTGCAAAGGGCCGTCCGGTGCGGGACCCGAATCGGGGCCAGCCGCATCGAGGACCGCAGCCTCCGTACATGGAGCGGCCGCTCAACCACTACGCCACCGACCTCCCCAGAATCATGTCTGCTTTTAATGCAATGCTACCTGGGGGCCTGGAGATCATGGTCATCCAGTACTGACTTTTAGTTTAGTCCCTCCCGTATGGAGAAATCTCCAGATTCTCTGAATTGAAAGTCTTTGCAATTTTACAATGAAGATGTAGACTATTCTAAAATTGCTCCACAATTTGTTGATGCAGTTCTTTGGGCCTTTTGCTTCCTCCAACCAAAGTTTGTTGAGATGTGTTGCTGCCATTACATTCAAGATTAGCTAATATTTTTAATGAGATAGTAAACTGTTTCACTTTCAACATATGTGCTCTATGTTCGACTGTGAATAAAATTCTTGGTTTATGATATTTGCAAATCAGCGCATTCTGTTTTTCTTTTACATTTTACAGTGTCCCCACTTTTTTCTAACTCGGGTGGTATTTTTGGTAAGCATAAACATGAATAAAAAGTAAGCACTCCTATCTTAGCATTCAAAATCTGTTTCACTTCATATTGAATCTCATTACAAACACACGGTTAAAGGGGAACTCCAGTATATTTGAAGCGCAATCCCATTGCTAGTGGTCGTCAAATACTGACAGTAGGACACAGACTGGTGCAAATCGGCGCTCCCTGTGCGGCGATTGCGCTGTTTGCGCAGCCTGTCATGCTAACCAAATACGTGGTGGCCAATGGGCAATAATAAACCTTCCACGTAAAACAACAACTTGCACACTGCAGAAACGTCACACCACTTTATAAACCATCCGACAATAAAGTCACAAGCCTTACCATCAAAACCATATGCATGGTTCTCACATTACTGGCATGGGGACGTTACAAAACAACTTTATAAACAGCATGTCACTTACCTCTTGTCGGTAGGCGCGCGCATGTGAAAGCCCAAAAGAGTCAATGGACGATACTCCCAAATACAAAGCAATTATCTTCTCTAGAAAAACTGCGTTCAAGTATTTAAAACATTACAACAATATATTACAACAATATTGACTCTTTTGGGCTTTCACATGCGCGCGCCTACCGACAAGAGGTAAGTGACATGCTGTTTATAAAGTTGTTTTGTAACGTCCCCATGCCAGTAATGTGAGAACCATGCATGTGGTTTTGATGGTAAGGCTTGAGACTTTATTGTCGGATGGTTTATAAAGTGGTGTGACGTTTCTGCAGTGTGCAAGTTGTTGTTTTATGTGGAAGGGTTATTATTGCCCGTTGGCCACCATGTATTTGGCTAGCATGACAGGCTGCGCAAACAGCGCAATCGCCGCACAGGGAGCGCCGATTTGCACCTCTCTGTGTCCTACTATCAGTATTTGGCAACCTCTAGCAATGGGATTGCGCTTCATATATACCGGAGTTCCCCTTTAATCTCTTTTAACCATACTGAAAATATTAAAAATCTCCTTAAAAAACATACTAGATACTTTCTGATTCATAAGGTTTACCATTACATCACTGAAGCTATATGCTACATAACTGGCAAATCTCTGAAAGAAAACATGATTTCAAAACTGAGACTGCAGTGAAATTACCAAAAAACAAGATTTTGGAAATGGAAAACATGTCCTTCCTGAGCCAGAGGAAATTACATGTTTTCTTGTACTCACTCACAACAACCCACAGGAACCAAATTACCTCAAGGCCAAGGAATAGGACAAGGGGAATACATTTTACATCTCTATAATAACACTGGCAATGCTGAAAGTGGGAATTACTTGTATAAATACAAGTGTAAAATAAAATCACACAGTCAAATTACATAATACAATGAGATAAGCTTCTCATTTTATAAGATGAAATAAAAATGTTCTATTATGATAATGTACCATTACCATAACAAGGTACCATCATTGTTAACAGTAGTAAGTGTATCTATGCCTTTGGTTTAACTTTACCTTTGGTTGCCATCGGTGACCACTGCCAAGTTTTGACACTTTGTGTAATGGTTGCTTTCAGAGTAATGAAATCCTTCCCATTTCCTTTTCCAGAAGAACAGTCACTTCACAGCTGGATCTCTGAAAAGTGTAGCCGAACACTGAATCCTGCGAGTATAATTCTTTCAGGTATTAGTTTTATACAGTCAGAGCTGATAGCAGCAGGATGTTTCTAAGCACTGTGGTAATGGAGATCTACCTGCATAACACATGAAAGGCTGCTGTGTGCTGCCCAGCAGGGGAGATATTGAATTAAAAATTTAGCATTGCCAAAGCTGTCTTAATTGAATCTGTTACTGGTGATGGAAGGAAGAGGATAAATTATTTTACTAAAGATTTTTACTTTAATCCTGTTTCAGAGGGGAATACTGTAACCTACTTTTTTAGCACTGTGTTTACTGTATAGGACATACTGCAAAGCTACTCATAACTTTGCAGCAAAGCATTTTTTATATAAAACATTGAATCATTGTACATTACTTCATTTTAGGAAACATATTTCTGTAAAAAAATGTCACAATTCAAAGAAGAGAATCAATTCAAGCTCGTGTGTCCAGACATCAGGATGTGTTCCTTCAGCTACTGTGGACAAATTGAGACATAGGAAGATGAATCTTTTAGGATTCATGTAATATAAGGTGACAAATCAAAAGTTTGAATTTTTAAATTATTATTCCATCTAAACACGGAACGGTGTCTGATAATGAATTTCTCCCCTGTTGTAATGGACAAAAAGCAGGATTAAAACCTCTGCACTTCATTGTGAGGGTGGAAGTGTTGTTTCATGACAAAAATAAAGATAATTCCTTAAAACTTGTGAAAAGATTAGTTCATTCTACAAATCAAGATTTTATCTTAAAATTCTAAATCTTACAATATATCAGCAAGTATTGTGTACATATGTGTCATTGCTAAAGTCAGCAAAAAAAACCAAAAACAGTAGAAATCAACTCTATACGATGTTATAACACTCGATCACTTCTGGAGATAAAAGCGCAGGTATAGTAATGTCTAGATGACTATAGTTTTAATATAAACTCAATCATTCTGATTTTCATACAGTGGATCATCATTCACCCTGTTATGCTCCTCCCACATCCCTGTTTAAACAATAGATGTGACTGACAAAGCAAGACACAGACTGTTAAGCAAAACTGCTATTATGGAGGTGAATAAATATTTTTCAAAGCATTTTTCCCCATCCTCTTTTGTAAGTGAAGATGGTGGAGGATCCATAGATGCCAAGAGGCAAAATGTACTACGGCTTCTTTGAAAAAAACATGTGGAGAGGAACTTGCTCAGAGCGATGGAGCATACAGTTGATTTAATAAATATGTCAGTTAGTTTTTCCCTCTTAATCCAGTAATTCATTTAAGTGTTTTTTGTTCTTGGGTTTTAAAACTGTTTTATGTTTTCCTAAAGACAAAGACTAATTTGAAAATATGTCCAAACAAGACAAGCTACGTTATGAGAGGGAAATAAAGAATTATGAACCCCCAAAGACCCAGAAGATGAAATCGCACTCAGAGTGAAATGAAGAACAAAGTGTGATGGAGGGCCAGAAGAAGACATTCAAGGACCCGGACCCCCCCCCCCCCAAAAAAAAAACCCACCTATGTGCACACAAGAAGAAAAGAAAAAACACACCTTAGTTGTTTTGTGTTTATTTTGTAATGATAGCCTTTACAGTGTAGACCTATCCCAATTATTAAATGATCAGATGATCACAATCATTTCAGATGTTTGTCAACATTTAGCAAAGTCGCGCTTGGTAAAAAGCAGCAGCGTGAAAACTGCAGGAAATTTAATATTTTCAAGCTGCAGAAAATGACTGAAGCACATTTTCTTTTAAGTCATCTCTGCACACCCCTCTCTTCCACAAGAGTAGTTTTACAGCCACAAACTGTTTATCTCAAGACTTTTCTTGTATTAGATCAACAAAGTTTGTAGAGTTAACATCATACATTTAATTTAAAATGCCACTGTGGGAACATTTTGGTGTTAAATCAAGTGAATGGGAGGGCCGATTGACTTTGAAAAACTAATTTTGCGGATTTGCAGCAGAAAGGTGGTAATTAGTTGTGAGCAACTCTGATGTTGCTTCACATTTGGTAGATAGATTTTTTTTTGGAGCTGTTGGAATCTCTGCCCATCTTTACTTCTGAGAGACTTTACCTCTCCAAAGTCATCCTCGACAGCACTTTCTTTCCACTCCCACATCAATAACATTACCCGGTCTGCATATTTCCATTTACGTAACATTAATCGTCTCTGCCCCTCTCTCACTCCTCACACCACTGCTATCTTAGTCCACAGCCTCGTCACCTCCCACATAGATTATTACAACTCACTCCTTTTCGGTGTCCCTCACAAATCCCTTCATAAGCTTCAACTGGTCCAAAACTCTGCAGCCCACATCATCACCGGTACCCCCTCCTTTCACCATATCACCCCCGTCCTCCAGCAGCTTCACTGGCTCCCGGTCAAATTCAGAAGTACTTTCAAAACCCTACTTTACACATTCAAGGCCATCCACAACCTCGCCCCCCCATATCTGTCTGATCTCCTCTCCATTGTAATCCCATCTCGCTCCCTCAGGTCTTCCTCCTCCCTCCACCTCTCTGTGCCCTCTGCTCGTCTCAGCACCATGGGGAGCAGAGCTTTCAGTCACTCTGCTCCCCAACTCTGGAACTCACTCCCACCAGACATCCGCAACATTGACTCTTTACCCCTCTTCAAATCAAAACTCAAAACCCATCTGTTTCAAGCTGCATTCTCCCTCTAGTCTCTTTTTAACTTGTGTTATTTTATTTATTGTGTTTTTAATGTGTTGTAAAGTGTCCTTGAGTGTTGAAAAAGGCGCTTTTTTTAAAAATAAAATGTATTATTATTATTAAAAGGTGCTCATTTTTATGCCCAATCATATTACTGATCTGTTGTCAGTTAACATAATAAGTTGCAACATGTTCCTCTAGGTTTTCTTTTGAGTATAACTTACTTTTTCAGTCTTTTGTTGCTCTTGTCACAGCTTTTTTGAGTTGCATTGCTGCCACGTGGGTGTTAATATTAGGAATACCATGACCACAAGCATTCATGGTGGCTGGCAGAGTGAACACCACCTGCTTGCTGTGTCTCACAGTTTCCTCCTTCTCTTTATACTTCTGCAGCATGTGTACTATCATAACAGTTTTAACAATTTGACTAAAAGCAATAAGCAGATCTTAAATCAGTTACGTAATCATATCAGACATTTCAAATGTACAAACAAGGAGATATTTTCCTGTCTTGTAAATCATACAACTGGAGCAAAAAGAGAGAATCTGACAGCATATGAAATATTCAGTATACCAATATAAGCTCATGCAATACAAATGCGTACAGTAAAACAGGATGTGTTCAGATCTCCAGTTAAACCTGGACAAAAAATCCTGAATAATAGTAGCCAACAAAACTATGTTGCATATCACGATGGTGTAACTTTATTATTCCTGGTTCGCATACATTGTGATGATGAACAAAAGGGCTGTGTGCATCATAATAAACTAAATCTTTCCTCGATCTGAGAATTCACGCTTTTTGAATGACTCACAAATCTGTGCATTGCTCTGTGAAATTCAATGAGCAAAAGAAGAAAGAACAATGACAGTTTTAGAAATTAATTGGGCAAAGACATATTTTTAACAAAAGAAATATGGAGAACACAGTCATTGTAGTATCTGAGAGAAAGCTATACAGGGAACTATCATACTCTCTTACTGTGTTAGATCAACCCAAACACCTCTACACTAAAGGTCCAAAATTCTTCATGTCAATGCATCTCAAGCCACAGGTTTCAAATTCATTTATAAAAAAAAAACAATGTATTAAGACCTCAGAAATGAATACCTATACTGACAGAGCAGTTAAACAGATTACGTTCTCACAGTACCTCATAAGCTAGTTGGAGGTTATCCAGTGATAGTCTCCCAATAATCTTAATAAGGAGAGAAGTAATGTTGATAAATACAATTATTCATGATGTGAAATTACAGTCGCACAATGAAATCATTCTGGAAATGTTTCAGTCCACCCAAATTCCACTAATATTTTCGAGTCTGAGTGCTAAAATACAGATTGAGGTTAAAACAAAATAAATGAATAGTGTATTTTTTAATTGGACACTTTAAGTGGACCCTGTCTCAGTATCAACATGTGATGAGGACTTCACCTACATAGAGTGCATCAGAACCACCGTCAAGAAAACAGGCCACGCTCTCTGCGTTACAAGCCTCTCCTAAGTTTTTCACTTGTTTCCTAGCAACTGTTCCTTGATCCGAGAAGCTGTTTGATTTACCATTTATAAATAAATGGCATAAACAGCTTAATTCCTCAAGGATATGACTAGAGTTGAGGTTTCCCCACAGGATTCCCTGAATTGGGGAGATAACTGTTTAATCAGTCAGAGTGATGAAAGTACTAAAATGCTCATACAACCTCAACTGTTTTCCAAATCCCTTTTTAAGAGACGCACAACTTTGAACTCCCAAGACTGCTCCTCCTAATCTGTTATGGCACATTGCTTGTTACATTAAGCAGGAGAGTGTGACTGACATTTGCATCTGAAACCTGCAACCTTGAGCTGGTGCATTTGCAGTACAACGTCCACATCATTCTATCATTCTTGTCAGCTTAAAAGCTTGAATTTGAATCTGCTGGATGGAGGCCTTTTAGGTAGATGGCTCAGGAACCATGTTTGTTTACTTTGGCCTAAAGTACTCTTGTGCCTGATGTACTGTCAGACTGCAAGTGGACATATCATAATCGTCATTGAAATTGGCATTTGGGGCATGACGTCACGTTCATCCTGCTGCTAGTAGTTTGAATCCAGTCAAGTTAAGCACTATAGCACTCTAGTGGCATCTTCAGGCTAAAAGTTGGAACTGAGGAATCGAAAGCTTAAAAGACAAAAAAAATCAAAAACTTTTTCATTGAGAAATCAAGAGTCCGACAGTTATCATTTCCTCTTCTTGAAAGCTGTATATCAAGGCTCTGAGGAGAATAAATACTGCCATACCATGGTCTCAATATTTGAGCTTCATCTGCAAGTGTGACAGAATGCGTTCGCTTGTTCTGTTTCAGCGGTTCTCGCACCAACCATTCAGGCTGCTTCTTTTCGTCCTCACTGGTTGAGGTGCTGAGAAGTCAGCTGCTTACACAGCCAGACCCCTTGGCCCAGATGTGTTTCTTGTCTTATCTCCATTTGCTCCCAGTTCTGACAGAATGCTGCAGGATTCGACATAAGATCAAATGTGTGCAACGTTTTTTTTAAATACATTACTGCTATGGCCCTTATTTAAAGCAAGTGAAAGGAGCTCATTTAGACAGCCAGCAGAGCTCCAAACTTTGTCAGCGGAAGGGGAACATCATCATCATCAACACGTGTTAAGACTTCCTGCATGACTGCTCACTGCTACCTCTCCACTATGACAACGGTAAACATTTTCACAGTAAGACATAGAAGTAAGAAACCGTTATAGCATAAATATTAGTATTACATTAGAGTAGCAGAACAGTGTTTGTCAAGACTGAAAATATTAATTGTACAACTCTGGAACAGCAAAATTCTAGTTGATAAAGACAGGATTTTGGAAATAAAGAAAATGTGTGGCAATAGTGTGGCAATTTCTCTAAGTATAACACAATCATACATTCATAAGACATAATAAGATGGACTTATCATATTCAAATAAACAAAGATAGAATAGAAATGCTGCTACTCGAAGTTGCATTACTTTTATTTGTTGACAGTACACATTCTATCTTTACTTGCATTTGTGTAACAATGCATTTGGCAGCCATTTGTGACCACCACTTAGTTTTAAAACCTTGTGTTATTGTTGTTTTCAAAGAACTTAAATTTGTCCGGCTCCATGTCCATAAGACTAGTCTCTTCACAGATGGTTATCTGAAAAGCAAAAAAGATTACTGTGAACCCTGAGAACAAGAGTTTTCCTTTTTGGAATGAGCTGTATCTATGCAGATGCAGAACTGATCGCAACAGGATGTTCTTAAGAACTGGAATCATGTAGAGCTACAAAAACAGCAGTGAAATAGATTCATATTTTTACCAAGGTTTTGTATTCAAATCCTATTTCTAAACTAAATAATGTAGCCTAATTTTACATATACGATACACAACATGGAATCATGTTACATTTATTTTAGGAAACTTACGATTTATTATAAATTCATTTGATTAATTGATCCACAATTTGATTTTTAATTTGATTTTTGAAAATTTTGATTAATTTGATAATTTATGATAAATTATCAAATTAATTTATCATAAATTGTATATACATATTGTACAACTCAGCAATATAAATATATTTCTACAAATACAACTTACAATTCACAGAGGTAAATAGATTGTATTTATGTTGTTTCCAGATTGTTTTTGCTAGTACATACAGGGAAACCTTACATAATGTAGGTTAGTATCTACTTTTCATGTGTTTGTGCAATAGTAAACTAATTTTTATAGGCTAAAAAAACGTAGAAACCAAAATAAATTTTTACTAAATTGACTTGATAATTTAGAAATTAATTTGATTTTCACAAATACTTGAATAATAATTTCCACCTATCCTTCACTCAAAGAAACTGATAGACAGTCTTTCCAGATTCAAGTTTAGCGCCATGTTTTGGACAACCAACTGTACAACAAGGAAGATTGGGACAGAGAGTGTCCAATGAGATACTCCAAGGAGTTTGCGGCAGCCAATGTCCGACAGCCGTGCCTAATACACGGAATAAACACAGAGGGAATCTCTCAACCAAAAGACCACGTACCGACTGTGCTTTTCGTGCCATTGTTTGAGACGTACATTTGGCCGAGAAGGTAAGCATCCTAAACGCTATCGCATGAACAAAGCGAACACTGTGTTAAACATATTAATGCAACACCGGGCTAGAATATGCTTTGCACAGTATACATAACTGTAGTAGGTATTTAGTTGAATGGCTGAGCAAGATAGGAGGTAAAACCAGTTTCAAGCTGTTTAATGTTGCCCCGCTAACTTGGCTACGTAGATACCCTACACTGACATTAGCTGTGGCTACGAGTAGATAAAATAAAGGATTATTTTACTGTTCCATTATGCGACTTAATTGGTAACTTCTTCTGAGTTAGCAACATCATCTTCTGTGTAAGCAGCTGATACCAATGTGCTAACTTGTATGCTACCCCGCAGTTAGCCTGTTAACGGTGGCTAACGTTAGCTGGTGGTTGAATGTTGCCGCTGACTGGTGTTGAGGCAGCCCAGCTGCGGTGAGACAGGAGTAGCATCTTTCTCCCTCTTTGTTACTTCCATGAAAACTTTTATGCAATAGTCAACATTAACGGGAACTGCTTTTGAGATTGCTGGTGATTCCATTTTTCTCGATTAGAAGCAGTGAGGGTTGTGAAATCAGCATGTCAGCCATTGTTGGCAGTCAAATCAGCCATTTTAATAATCGACTCATGAGGTGAACAGTGTGACATGCTAAGTTAGCTCAAAGCTAATGCTAAAAGCAAGGGAACACAAAGCAGCAGCGGAGCCATAATGGATAACAGCTAGCGATATTAGCGGAAGCTAATGCTAATGTTTTCACGTATAACACCAATCCGGCTCATTACGCTCTGTCACTGGGAGGCAACAGAAAATGACCCAGCTCATTGTTTTCACCAGCTTAGTACTATAACACTGGATGGCTGCGGGAGATAAAGCGCTAGCAAAATAAAGTTTAGCTGGCCGTAGTTTAAATAGAAGCATCATGTTGGCCTCTTCGTACAATGGGTCATCATTCACCCCAGACACCCTCCTCCCACCTTCTTGTTTAAACAATAGATGGGACTGACAAAGCAAGAGACAGACTGTTAAGCAAAAGGAAATTAGCATATTTTCACTGCAATTGCGTGCCTGCACTTGGAGACATATTTTCAAACCGTATATAATTTTTTGTTTCTCTATTTAGTAAGTCAAGATGGGGAAGGATCCAAAGAAGCCAAGGGGGAAAATGTCCTCCTATGCGTACTTTGTGCAAACATGCCGAGGGGAGCACAAAAAGAAACATCCTGATGCCAGTGTTAACTTTTCAGAGTTCTCCAAGAAATGCTCTGAACGATGGAGGGTAATATAAATCATTGAGTATTTTCATCTTTTGTTTTTCTCCTCCCACTTATTAATTCAGTATTTCTTTTCAAGTGATATATTTAAAAAAAAAAATAATAAAAAAAAAATTCCTACATGTTTTTGAAAAAAATGTTTTATGTTGTCCCAAAGACAATGTCACCAAAAGAGAAAGGCAAGTTTGAGGATTTGGCTAAACAAGACAAGGTGCGTTATGAGGGGGAGATGAAGAATTACATACCCCCCATGGGCCAGAAGAAGAAGCGATTCAAGGACCCTAATGCCCCAAAGAGGCCACCGTATGTACTGTATTCAGAAAGCCCAACATGGTTGGGTTGTCGTCTTTTACCCCCCTCTGTCAATCAATGCTAAGTTTGTAATGATGGTCTGCACAGTAACACATTTTTTTTTCACCCACAGGTCTGCATTCTTTCTCTTTTGTGCAGACTTTCGCTCCAAGATAAAAAGTGAGTATCCTGGACTTACTATTGGGGACACAGCAAAGAAGCTGGGAGAGATGTGGAACGGCTTATCTGCAGAAGAGAAGCAGCCGTATGAGAAGAAGGCTGCCAAGTTGAAGGAGAAATATGACAAGGTAAACGACCACCATGTAACTACGCTGTATAGCTAGATGGGATCATATTTGATGAGCATGTTTTATTGTTGGTAATGAGCAAACTTTTTTTTTTTTTTTTTTTTTTTTTTTGAAGCATAAGATTATCTGCTGCAGTTAAAATATATTTGCCAATTTTTTTTTTCAGGATATTGTTGCCTACCGCACAAAAGGTAAAGTGGATTCAGGATCAAGTGCTGCAGCTGACGATGATGATGATGAAGAGGAAGAAGAGGAGGAAGATGAAGAGGATGATGATGATGATGATGAGTAGACTGCATAAGGGGAGGAAGGAGCTGAGGTTTTGTTTATGCCATTATAATCCTATTGTACTCAATTCACTATCTTGGATCTGACTGATCAAGATCACGTGTATATTTAATGTTTTTAAGATGTACAGTGTTATTCTCCTTTTTTGTAAAGTTAACACTACATATCCTATGTTTGAGATTTTTCTAGTGGTAGTTCTTTATCCCTGCTATCAACTTATTTAGGAGGACTTCAAATCAGTATGAAAGCAACTAGTCTAACTTTAGGTGTTGCCACTCAAAAATGAGATTTCTGAGTTGGTAGTGTAATCTTTTTATTTGAATTTTTTTTATTTTGGAAACTGTTTTTTTTTATGTGCTGTCCCAATATCTTTTTAAGTGTTCTTTGAATACCACTCTATTATCAAATGCAGCTGTTGACATTCAAGAATGTCTTCAATAAAAGTTTTTTTTTTTCTTGATGTTATTTTCGGATGTTTTTTCTTTCTAATTTTAGGTATCTCAACATCTGCAAGACTACCTGTCAGTTATTAGACCATGTAGGCCATCTTGGTTGTGAGTTACAACGCATAGATAACGGAGGCTTGAGCATTTTAATTTAAGATGCAGCTGCTGTATATCTGATGGTCACATGAGCGAATAACTACTTGTTGTTGCTGTCAGGTTTCTATTTAGTCATGAAAATTGGAAATTTTAAGTTCAGATTTGGGATCAGACATGTTATCAACTCTTATTTTACGTGTATGTTGTCTATTGAGTGATACTGCTTAGTGATGTAGGGATATGCTCATTAACAGAAGAGGAAACTGGCAACTGTGAATTTGAACACAATGAGTAATGATGGTTTATTAGACTGTAATATTAGCTTTGAATGAATTATTCGAGAAACACATTGCCGAATGGCTTTGGTTTCGAAACTAAGAAGACAAATGGCATGAAAAAACAAGAATTTCTCTGACTCACTTTGATATAATTCAAGCAATTTAAATCCAGAAGGTGGTGCTGGAATGAAGTACACTCGACAATTAATTCAGGTTAAATGCAGGATGGTTATTCGGCTGTGTGTACAAGCCATCGTGAAATTCTTTGACATCCAAAAATGTACTGGTGAAACTGGACGGACGTGCATGTAGCCTCTTCACTCTGTCCCAGATTACATGAAATACCAGCCACCAAAACAAATCAAATGACTTGCCTATCCAGAAGTAATGAAAAGAAATAAAGGACATTTCAAAAAAGTAAATGGATGTAATTGATTGTACAATGAGCAAAAATAAAACCTTCACAAACCCCCTTTTTTTTTTTTTCCTTCAGGGACAACACTAAACCTACAATGTGTCCAAGCCAAATATTACACATACAGGAAAATCCTCTACCCTGCAACAGTTTATGTTTGCATAGACATTTAGAAAAATACAGTACATCCAAATCAGTCAGATAAAGAAGTAAAAGGACTGTGGAAAACCTTTTGTTTTGGTATGTGCTCCTGTCCTTTTGAGACAAGGCAGCAGTCTTTTGTGATGCCTTGCTGGTTTTGAGTTCCCTCTCTCAGTAATTGGAGACAACCTTGCAGTCACGGTGGCCTCACAGTCACTTAAAGGGGGTTTATATGTCCGTTCAGTGGACTTCTCTCTATGGCAATGCAGAAAACTGTTCTTTTCTCAGAAGTGTTTGCAAATAAGAACAAAGCTGCTGTCTTCCTTTTGGTTTTCACACAGAAACGGTCCTGGTGACGCTCCATGCAGTTCATTTCAGGGTTATAACCGTTGTTTTACTGAAGACAGCAGGGATAATGGTCGCCTTGTGTTCCCTCTTAGATTATGTGCTATATAACAGATATTCAGCAGATCACAAAAGGAGGTAAACCCCACAGAATTCCAATACATTTATAATTGATCAAACTTAACTAAAGATGTCAAAATTTGCTCTAAAACAGTGTTGTGTTTTGGTTATGGCGGTACACTAAAAATCTCATTTTCATTGTTTCATTGTTAGCTCTCTTTTGAAAGCTTTTATTTAATGTGGAGCCCCCCCCCTACATTTTTCTGCCCTTTCACCCATTGGATGTCTGCCATGGAGTCCCTAAAGAAATCCCCCATCTGATGAAAGCACAAAACTGCTTAACTGTGGGCAGCTGTTCAAAGAGTGTGCACCGTGTAACCTCAACAGTGAAGTCAATGGATAGAATAATATTCAATATATATATTTAGAAAAAAAAGCCAAATCAGCAAAACACGGTAGGAGAAATTATTATTGATCTTACTCTCCCTGCCTATATTTGGGTTCAATTTATGAACCATGTGATGAGGTGAATGTATTAAGATAATGTAGAGAGCTTTCTGTTAAAGTAATAACAACAACAAACATTTTATCTTCATTTTTGAAGGCGTAAGAAAACTTTTTTTCTCCTGCTGAATTTGCATAGAGTGATGTCAAGGAGGCGTGTCAGTCAGGATTACAAGTTGAGAAGATTGGGAAGTCACCATGGATACGGGCTCTATAGTGTTCCATGTGTGAGGGTCACTCTGTGCAGTGTCTGGGACCTCACTCTTTCAAGCCACGTCTGTTTTGTTTTGCGCAGGATCTTTTTCTATGACTTGATTTTATAATCATGACCAAGAGAGAAGCAAGAAGGCAAACTTTATAATGGACTCAACACGACAACGGAGGTTTTGCGTAATAATATTGTTACATGTTATGGTAGGTGCGTCTTTTAACTCATATGCTGTGATAACTGCTTTTGTTTAAAATAAAGTGGTTTAAGGATTTGGATCTTTAATGTGAAAACAGATTTCCTATCTCAGTCATTTAAGTGCACCAAATGCTGTATATTTTCACCTTGAAACACACAGAGAGTCTTTACCTTCCATAGGTTTTTGAAACTGTGTCCTCTTATGGCCCTTCATCTGGAAACTCAGTGAATGCAAGTATTGAGGGGGAGCTTGCAGATATTGTCGAAATGCAGCATATGCTTCCCTCCAGGTATCATACATCTGTTGATGCTGAGCAAAAGCATGGCACAGTCCGCTTACACTCACAAAACAGATGGCGACAACAGATGGCTTTCTCCAAAACTGTGTATTCATTTCAAGTAAAAGAAGACGCAGTACCAGGTAATTCATCTTTCCTTATGTAAGCACACATAAATGTTAACAACAGTCGATGTTTGTGGCACTTGTGAATCTGTCTAATCTATAGTATTTAGAAGAGCTACAACACTTTTAGATTATCCAGTAATTGCCAGAATGTTTCTTTTCACTTCACAGTTATTAGATCACCAGATTTAAATGTCTCTGTGTTGACAGGTACAATCGTGGGAAAGGTGGAAACACAGTTTGAGAGTCTCACGCCTATCGCATACTCAGTTCAGGAAGACGATGGGGAGAACCTATTCCTCCTGAGCCCCATCTCAGGGGAGTTCCTATTATCCCGCAGCCTCGATTTCGAAGCACAAAGATTCTACATTCTCACAGTGGAGGTGCAGCAAGGGGACGCGCAGGTATCCAGTGTCAGGGTGTACTTTAATGTGCTGGATGTGAACGACAACCCCCCTGCTTTCAGTCAGGATAACTTCTCTGCATCGCTGCTGGAGGACACTCCTGCTGGCACTTGTTTCCTGTCACTGAATGTTTCAGATAAAGATGATGGTAAGAGTACAAAATGCTACATCACCAACATTCATTTCACTCAGGACAGTTACAGATGGGCTCTATAATCCCAAACTAAAACTTCATTGTCACAGCTGCCACTTTACATAAGTCACAACAAACTTTAAAGCTACTTTAGATATAATATGATAAAATAAAGACTAACTATGGACCCATGGCTGTATGTGTTTATAATACCTTTATATTAGGAAACCACACACCATTTTGGCTGTGGTAAATAACAGGCCTTGGAACTACTCCTGAGTGTGAAGTTTTGTCTACTTTAGGAGCAGTGATAATCACAATGTCTTTTTTCTTGAAATAATTCAACATATACTGTAAATTATGTAAAAAATTGTATCAATTAAATGTTCCCAATGTAAAAATAAGTATAATATATTAATAAGCTACACAGAAATAAGAAGAAAGCATAGAAATGTTTACATAAATATTTTAGGTCTGATTATACTGATTTCATTGAAATTGATCAAAAGATAACATATTAAAAATTTAAACTCACAAGTATTTTTTTTTCTTTTTTAACTCAAACTAAAATAAGATATTGCAAGAAAACAACCTCAACGGGTCATTTTGAACCCACTTATGCATCTAAGGGTTATCAAAATATGATGATTTTGAATATTATGCCAGCAACTTTCCTTACAAAAAATTTTTGACGTGAAGTAACAAAACATTGGAAAAGCTGTGTGTTGCTAAAAACACATTGTTAAGCATCTAATAATTAATACATTTGATTGGAAACTAGTCTGTAACATGGGCTGGGTGTAAAAACAAGCATCCCAAATAGGCTGAGTCTTTCAGAAGTAAAGATGACCAGTTCACTAATCTGTCACAGCTCCATAACTGTGATGCGTAATATCAAATTGAGGAATCACTGTTCGTATGTGACAAGGAAAGCGATATGATATTCAGGCCTTTGTGGGCATTGCATTGCAACTGTTCTGTCATCTGATGAATCAAGCTTTGAAATCCTTCCATAAATTATATATGCAATGTCCTATGAATCAAAGTGAGGGAGAATTCCAAAGCCTCCATTTGTGATGGTGAATAATGTGCACATGGTATGAATAACAACTGGAATAACTTGCACACAGCAATAAGGGTTTTAGAGCAACAAATTCTGCACATCACATCTTTTTTTTAAATTTTTTAGCGGGCATTGACAATATTGACTATTTGTATATTGACTTCTGAAAAATTTGACTTGTTTAAATCTTATTTCAGAGTGCATTATTTTATAATACATTAAACAAATAGTTTTATCTTTGAAAGACATGATTGAACTCTTCCTTACTTTACACTACACCAGGAATTATCAGAAGGTCATCCATGACTTGTCATCATAAGCTAAGCTTTATCTTTTCCTCTCTGCCAGGAGATAATGCAGAACTGAAAGTGAGAGTGGTCGGTGGTGATGAAGCAGGCGTGTTCTCCATACGCTCAACAGGTAGATTATGTTTGAACAAAGAGTTGGACAGAGAGAGACAATCCTCCTACAATCTGACAGTAATGGCCAATGACTGTGCCCAGCCTGTGTCTTTACAGCTCACCAGCACAGCACACATTTCTGTGGCTGTTGAAGATGTCAACGACAATGCTCCATTGTTCATATCTGCCAAGAGTGTTCACATACCAGAGGACACTCCATTACATTCTGTTATTAAGACTGTACGTGCTGAGGATAAAGACACAGGATCCAATGGGAAGGTTTTGTATTATTTAAACAACACTTCTGGGGGAACTTTCAGTATCAACAACACAAGTGGGAAAATATACCTGGAGGAGATATTGGACAGAGAATTGGCAGATATTCTGACTTTCACTGTGACAGCCGCTGATAAAGGCTTGCCTCGGATGATGACCACAATGACTGTCACCGTGCATATTGAGGATGTAAATGATAATGACCCTGAGTTTTCACAAAGCAACTACAGCCTGTCAGTCAGAGAGGATATCTCCTTGGGAACCAGCTTGTTTTTGGTACAGGCTCATGATCAAGACATTGGTCCAAATGGACAAGTGCGATACAAGCTGAGCCCAGCTGGTCCATTTGTGGTGGACACAGTAACAGGTGTAGTTATGGTCATGGATCGACTTGACAGAGAAAAGCACTCAAACTACACCTTAGTAATAACTGCTGTTGATCAAGGGTACAAACAAAGATCTGCCACTGCTGTTATCAGTATCACAGTGTTGGACATCAACGACTCAGCACCCCAGTTTTCTCCTGAAACGCTCATCATTCATGTCAAGGAGAATGAAGAGGAACAATCTCAACTAACACATCAGGTTCTCCTGGGCCTCAATAACCATAGAGTTCACATTGTATGTTGTTACCACAAAGTGTTGATGTCAATTTCTTTTTTTTTGTGCAGGTCTCAGCCTTGGATGAGGATTTAGGGATTAATAGTCAGCTTACCTATTTTATAGAGAAAGGGCATCAGGATGGTTTATTTTCCATCACTCCTGATGGTTTGTTTCAGATTTTACACAGCTTAGACAAAGAGAAGGAATCGATGTATGTTGTTACCATCACAGCTGTTGATTCAGGTAATTGAGGTCCGAGTTAAACTGCAAGACACTTTGATTTAATTGGTAAATAATGGACACAAAGTATTTCTTCAAACAATAAATTGTTTGTTGATAAATTTCCCCTTGTGTTTTGAAGGTCTGCCACCTATGACTGGTACTCTGACTCTTCGTGTCATTGTGGATGATGTCAATGATAACTATCCAGAGTTTACTGAGGAAGCCTACAACACCATTGTGACTGAGGACAGTCCTGTCGGCACAGTGTTTGCCATAATAACTGCATCCGATGCTGATGAGGGTGTAAGTGGGGAAATAAGGTAAAAGGACAAATCAAAAGGTCACTTAAGTATTGAGGAAAAAGTTTGGGGAAATTGCTCAGTGGTCTTGTTGTGCCATGTTTGTCTGTCGCATAACTTTAAATATAACATCTTGTATTACTTACACTGTAGTATTTCATTTGAATTGCCCACTGAGAGACTGTCAAGATACAGTTTGTTTACTTTTATTTTCATTACAAAATACTGAGAGAGTATCATATTTCTTCAAACAGGTATTTCATGGAAAACCTTGATGCACCTTTTGCCATTGAGGCAACATCTGGAGAGCTGTTTACAACTGATTTCTTGGACAGGGAGACTGTCGCCATTTACAGGCTGACAGTGTTTGGCAAGGATAAGCATCCCACTCAGCCTCTTTCAAGCTCTGTGCTCGTTACTGTGCTCATTGGAGATATAAATGACCACTGGCCTCAGTTTATGAACAGCCCTTATGTAGCTTATGTGCCCACTGAGCTGCCTCCAGGTGAGAGATTTTCTTTTCTTGTGAAAGTGTAGGTATATATATTTTGGAACTAACAGATTTTTTTTTTTTTTTACAGGCTCAGTTGTTTGTGCAGTGAGGGCAACAGATGGAGACACTGACATGAATGCAGAACTGCATTATTCACTATATGGACCGAGTTCAGATCTGTTTTTCATTGATCCACACACTGGGACTGTATTCACTTCAAGTGCGCTTCAGAACACAGACAATATCATTATGAATGTGCATGTGGAAGATGCTGGAGAAAATCCTAAATTTGACATAACTACTGTCAGCGTCAGGTTTCAAAACATGTCTGACTTCCCTGAGATGAATGCTGCTGTTCTGAGTTATTCTCTCGCTGAGGATGAGCCAGTGGGAACACTAGTGGCTGTGATCTCTGCAGGGAGCATCAGAGCTGAACCCGTCTCTTTTTATCTTGCTTCTGGAAACTTTGAAGACATGTTTCATGTGGACCAATTACGTGGATCACTGACGGTGGAGAACCCTCTGGATTATGAAAACAAAAAGGAATTTTCCTTGTTGATAGAAGCCAGAGACTCTGGCTCTCCTCCTTTCTCATCATTTTCAGTAATTCACCTGAACATCACTGATGTAAATGATCATTTCCCACAGTTCACTCAAGCTGAATATAGGTGTGAGGTTTTCGAGAATTCCCCACCATCTGCGGTTTGTGATGTTCTTGCCATTGATGCAGATTCTCCAAATTACAGCACAGTCCGGTACAATATAACAGAAGGAAATCATGATAACTTTTTCACACTTGATCCTGAAAATGGTTTTCTGAGCACCACTGTAAGTTTAGATAGAGAAGCTGTTCCGGTATTCAATTTAACAGTTGAAGCTTCAGAACCTGACAGTCCTCTTTATAAGGCCATAGCAACCGTCATTGTGATTGTTTTAGATAGAAACGACAATGCACCTCGTTTCTCACAGATTTTTCTTGCAGAGGTGCCCGAAGATGCTCCTGTTGGACACACAGTTATACAAGTCACCTCAACTGATGATGATACTGATGCTAATGCAGTAATCAATTATTATATACTTGACCAAACTGAGGACATGGTTTTTAACATTGATTTCACCACTGGCTATATCACTGTTCAAGGGCCTCTAGATAGGGAGGTACAGGATCATTTTATCTTGAAAGTAAATGCAAATGATTCAGCATGGAGTATAAGCACCGACGTCCCTATCTTCGTTTCAGATGTAAATGATAATAGACCAGTATTTTCTCATCATTTTTATACAGCTGTCCTCCCTGAAACAAAAGAAAAAGAGGTGATTGTTGTGCAGGTTCTTGCCTCAGATGCAGATGTTGGGCAAAACAGTGAGATTTTCTATGTTGTTGAACCTCCGAATGAAGAATTTGGGGTGAATGCTTCTTCTGGTGAAGTCTATACAAAGCAGCCACTGCTTTTGCATAATTCTGCTTTTGAAGTCTATCACTTTACAGTTCTTGCTTTTGATTGTGGCAATCTTCCACTGTCCAGTAACACCACTGTCACAGTTAGATTAGAACAATATAACCACCACCCACCAACATTTTTCCCTGTACAGCCTCTAATTGCTATTCCGTATCACTTGCCTGTGGGAACTGAGGTGGTCCAGCTTACTGCAACAGATCTGGATGTCAATAGCAGTGCTAATATTGAGTATGATTTTCATGGAGGCAATGCTTCAGATTTCTTTAGGATTCAAGCAGACAGTGGAAAGGTATTCTTAAATCAAACTTTATCGGGGAGTGAACATATGTTCCTCGTTTTGTTAGTTGTGGCCAAAGATCAGGGCTTCCCTACTTTAACATCACAAACTGAAATCATTTTTGAAATAACTGGGAGGAATAACTTTTCTCCGAATTTCATTGAATCAGATGTTAATTTCACTGTCCCTGAAGACTTGCCTGTAGGATCAGTGATAGGGAAAATTCAAGCAGAAGATAAGGATTATGGTCCCAATGGTGCAGTTAAGTACTTCATTAGTTCTGAAAATCAACATTTACCACTGTCTGTTGGTGAAGTCTCTGGGCTGCTAACACTTATTGGAGAACTTGACTTTGAAATAGAAAGTGTTTTTAAACTCCAAATTAAAGCCACAGATTGTGGCTGGATATCAAAAACTGGTGTTGTAAATGTCACAGTGATAGTTACAGATGTAAATGATAACCCTCCAGTATTTTCATCATCAGAATATATCACATCATTGCCTGAAAACTCAGAAATTGGAACAATTATTCTTGATGTGAAGGCGACTGATGCTGATTCAGGTGCAAATGCACAACTGTTCTACTCTCTTATTGCTGGTCATGTCGATAAATTTGCAATTGATTTAAGTAATGGCAGTATCACCACTTTGAATGTCTTTGATTATGAGCGAGAGCGGATTTTTGATCTAACAATTAAAGGTTCAAACACTGGCGGACACACTGTATTTGGCTTAGCACATGTTGTCGTCCAGATCTCAGATGTCAATGAGTTCACGCCAACGTTCAGGAAGAAAGAATTTAACTTTTCAGTTTTTAAAAATGTGCCTGTTGGAACACTGATAGGGAAAGTGACAGCTATAGACTATGACCAAGGCTCTGAAGGTCAGGTGTTTTATTTGATGTTTGGCCACAGCAAAAACACAGGCTTTGACATTGACCAATTTTCTGGAGAAATATATACAAGCAGCAGTTTGAGGAAACGAGGCAACAGCCATGTTGTTTTAAAAGTTCTGGCAAAGAACTCTGGTGTTATTACTGGCATGGATGTAGATGAGACTTTGGTCCACATCAGTGTGATTGACATAAATGATCCACCTATATTCACCTCCATTCATTATGAGGCAAATATTACAGAAGACAGCCCAGTGGGGAGATCTGTGCTAACTGTGAGTGCTCTAGATCAGGACTCTGTGTTGGAGTGGAATCGATTCTTCTTCAGCATTGAAAGCGGAAACACAAACTTATCTTTCTCCATTGATCCACTCAGTGGTGTCATTTCAGTTAACTCTGCACTTGACAGGGAACTCTGGCCCATTTATAATCTGACGGTTACAGCCACTGATAATGGCTCTCCGCCAGCCACTGGAACAACTAATGTCATTGTGAAAGTTGGTGATATTAACGACAACGCCCCCAAACTCACATCAACTGAGGCTCAAGTTATGGAAAATCAACCAGAAGGCACCATAGTAGCCAAATTAAATGCATCTGATTCTGATTTACCACCAAATCAAGGTCCTTTTACCTACTGGCTACTAAATCCGTCGGCGGGCGGTGCTTTTGCAATCACTCCCGATGGAGTTTTACTCACCACACAGTCCATTGATCGGGAACTTTTCTCTGAATATCGAGTGCTAGTGGCTGTAAGGGATGAAGGATTTCCTTTGCCACTATCCTCAACAACAACCTTCCACATCAGGGTCCTGGATCAGAACGATAACCCTCCTTTGCCGAGAAATATCTTCATTGAGGTGAAATATTTTGGTAGTTTCTTTCAGGGAGGCATGATCGGTAATGTGCATCCTGAGGATCAAGATGAATCTGATACATTCACCTGTGCCATTAAAAGTGGGCAAGTTAACATGTTTGCGGTACCAAATGGTACATGTGAGCTATGGTCATCTCCTTTTCAAGGAGAAGCGACATTTAACATCACTGTTGAAGCTACAGACCAGCTTCACTTCCCAGTAAACAACAGTATCTATGTAAACTACAAAGGTTTTACAAATGCTTCTATCGACAGCTGTATATTATACTATGTGTCATCATCCTCAATGGAAGAGTTCTTGTCTAATAAGTATTTGAGGTTTGTGAAAGCTCTGGACAGTCTGTTTAACCTGCAGGCCTCAAAGACTCATGTTTTTGGAATAAAACATATTGGCAGTGAAATCCTTCTTTTGGCTGCAGTCAAAAACTACAATGGTAAGTATCTTAGCAGAGAGGTAGCGAGTGGGATATCTGCTGGTCATAAGAAGTTACTGGAAGCTCAGAGCAATGTGACAATTTCTCACATCACCAGTGATCCATGTCTCACTAGCCCCTGTCAAAATGGGGCACCATGCAACAAAAACATCTACATCAGCCAGGAGGTTGCTGTCTTGGAAAGTGTGGCTGTCATCTTTGTGTCACCACAGAAGGAGATTCTTAATTGTACCTGTCTGGCTGGATTCAATGGTTCACTGTGTGAGGATGACATTGATGAATGCAAGCTTAATCCCTGCGAGAATAGTGGCACATGTGAGAATACAGCAGGAAGTTTCTACTGTCACTGTCTGGATGGCTTCTCTGGCTCCGTCTGCTCTGCAGATTTTGATGGATGTCTGAAGGTGAAGTGTCAAAATGGTGGAACATGCATTCCCTCACAGGATGGAGATTACTGTCACTGTGTGCCTGGTTTCAAAGGTAGATTTTATCAAAGAAAATGTATAAAACGGATTATCAAGTGTGAATCTCTTTAAAATTTGTGGTTCATTTGATTTTCCAGGAGAATTGTGTGAGGAGCTTATCGACCACTGCAGATCAACACCATGTGGTCAGGGCAGCTGCATCAACCTGCAGACAGGATTCTCCTGTAATTGTCCCTTTGGTGAGAATAATGCCTATACAATGATGTTTTAATCAACAGATCAGCAATTTAACAGAGAGGTTATCAAAGAAATTACAGAAGATGCACAGGAATCTGTTATCATAAGGACAAACAGCTAGCTGAGAGGTGCTAAAAGATCACAAAATCACTGCACCAACACTTCTAAATCTTACAAATGAACACTATGTATGTTTTAAGGAATCTGTGTAAAAAAAGAAAGAGTGAAAACATTTAATAATAAGAGAAAAAATAATAAGCTCTAATCAATGCGTTGCATATATGCGCCAAAGCAGTTTGGTTGAGGTTGGACATCACAATACCTGGCGTGCCTTTAACATTGGTCCACCTTCCGATTTTTGTAACCTTTTGTGTACTATGACATGTTTGTGCCTTAAAAGCAAAGGAAGGAGGCAAGCCTCAAGCACCAGTATAAATGGTTGCAATAACTGATATGTTGAACACTATAAACCCATTAGCGTCTCAACAATGCTCTTTTATGGATCCATTACTGTCTCTTACATGTTGCCAGTTAACCTAATTTGTTGTCTCTATTCCTGTTTGGAAAAGGAAGTTGAGATGTAGGAAAAGATTTAGATTGAGACAAGTTTTCTTAAAAAAATTAAATTAAATTCTCTGTTTCAACATTTATACTATGACTTAGTTTTATATGTTGGATTTCAATTATTTTCTAATCACTGCATGCTCATGACTGTCACGAGTATCAGTCCTCTCATTAAACTTCACAAATATATAACATGTATCTATATACCTATTTATATATATATATATATATATATATATTATGTACTTCCCAAAGCGCTGAATTATTTGTTCAAATATTAATTTTTTTTTCTCAACTGAAACATATTTATTTAAATGTACTTACTTTTCAATTTACCTTTACTGTAGGAGTCAGTGGAGTCCACTGCGAGGAGCAGAGTTATGGCTTTCAGGAGCTGTCCTTCATGGAGTTTCCATCCCTGGATCGCAGGACTAATCTAATTTATTTTGAGTTTGCAAGTGTGCAGAGGAACTCACTCCTTCTATACAATCCTGGAGGATCATCCAGCAGGGAGTTCTTTGCACTGGAGATAGTTGGTGGGATGATACATCTCTCTTATGACCTGGGTTCAGGGCCTGTGAGGCTGCAGACGTACAAACAAGTTGCAGATGGGTATTTTCACAGTGTTGCTGCTAGGAGGATTGGCAATGTGAGTTTTAAATATGCCCATGCACAGTATTAACCAGACAGCACTTTTCAGGAGGGGGAGAGGTATAAAGACTCATATAGAACTGTATGAATTTAACAGATGGGGTCTTTGCTTGTGGACAACTGCACAGATGTTGAGAATGATGGATTTTGTTTTTCAAAGAGTGATGGCATTATCTCAGAAAGGTACCAGTGGAGCAGCTATAATAATAATTCACCATATACCTGTTTATAGGCTTGTGTCAACTCCTTTTTTTTAAAGTCAATCTTTTTCTTTCTCTACCTCTATGTCTAATCAGGACACTTGATGTTGGCAACACTAATATGACATTTGGAGGATTGAGGACTCTTGAACTCATATTACTGCATCCTATTCAAATAACAACTCATGACTTTGTTGGATGCATTCGAAACATTCATGTTAATGGAATCTTGTTAAGACCTTCAATGGCCCTTGCAACATATAATGTCTTTGACAGGTAGGAGAGTTACACTTAAAACATGCAGAAGCTTAAATATCTGTGGGTTTAATAGAGCTAATGTTCCTCCTTTTTGTTTTTGTACATGTTTGGGTTTCTATTACTTGTTTGCATCATGTATTTATTCTATAAAGGTGTCCTCGAGCACCAGTGTCTGTATGCAACAGCCTCCCATGCAAGAATGGTGGTGTGTGCCATGACCTGTGGTCTGACTATCTTTGTGAGTGCAAAAGCCCTTTTACTGGGAGAAACTGTACTACAGGTGAAGAAAAAAGTTATCTGGTTATGTAAGTGACTTTTTGTCATGTAGTCGAACTAAAATATCACACTTTTTCCCTTTTGAAACAGAAATGTCTGAGGAGCTTGTAGTGCGATTTAATGGGAATGACTACATTGAATATGTCATAAAGGAGAGATTCAAGAGAGACTACCTGCTGCAAGACTTAGTGGATGATGAAAAAGTGGGAAACACCAGAGACCAAACTGGGATTAGCATCAAGTTCAAAACCAAAGATGACGGAGTGTTACTCTTTGTTCTTGGGCCGACAGGTTACATTATGCTGATGGTGGGTATGAAATGTATCTAATTCTTTTTAAAATATTTAATGTATTCATATCTAACAAACGTTTAATCTTTTTTCTTCAGATAAAAGATAGAAAGCCTGTGTACATGTACAAGGATATATTGTCAGGACACCTGTCAGAGTTCAGTGTGGGGTCTCCAGTGGCGGATGGAGTATGGCATGTCTTCTCTTTGTTTTGCAATGGGCACAACATTATTTTGTCTGTGGATGATAAACTAGTTTTAAACAGCACTGGGCAAAGCATCAGTCTCACTCCCATTAGTGCGGAAAAGATATTTCTTGGAGCAGCTCCGACAAGAGAAACAAAGCTTCAACAGTCAGGTGATCTGATGATTTATTAGGTTTTATCTGGTTAAATTTTGTGCATTGTTTAGTGCAAACATTCAAATATATTCTAATTTCAATCCTTATTTTGAAAGATATGACACTTGGGGTAGCTCTGATCTATCTATATTCCCCTTATGACAGGATTCAGAGGATGCGTGCAGTATTTCAATGTGACCGGCTACACCCTGCCTGTCAGTGGACACAGTGGGATGGTGGAGGTCTGGCCGAGCTCGACTCTTATCCAGCCCAACTGCAGCTCTACAGGTGTCTGCCTCCCCACACCTTGCTTTGAGGAAAAAGCTGCTAGGAAGTCATGTTCTTCACACTGTCAAAACCATTTGCCTTGTGTATCCACCTTGCAGAATAGGTCCTGCATCTGTTTGCAAAATGTATCAGACCGTTTCTGTGATATCTGCGCGTCCACAACTGTTGACTGGTGCCCTGGAGGGCAGCATGGCAGCAGGCCTCTGTGGCTTATTGCTGTGATTCTTCCTCTTGTCTCCATCCTGGTGATCATGATAATATGTTGCTGCTTGTACAGAGTGAGACAGCGAGATGCAAAGAGTCAAAGAGAAACCTTTTGGCAAAAAACGGGACAAGGAACAGCAAACACAACATTTTGTTTTGATGATAACACAATGCTTACAGGTGTTGTATCAACAGAGAAAGGGAAACCTTGTGACACAATGAGCCCCAGACAGCAGAGGTCAAGTATGGAGTTTTCCTGTGATGCCAGTGAACAGCCGACTGCACCGAGTGAACTGGAGTATTATGAAATTGGCAGCATCTGTGGTGCACTTCCTTCGGACAATAACTCACTGAAACTCAGCTGGCACAAGCATTCATACAGTCAAAAACATGTGAAAGCAGATTTTAAACAGTGGAGAGATCTAAAGATGCTGTTTACTAAATTAAAAAAAGAAAGCTCCGGTGAAGAAAAAAGTCCTACAAATCCTCAAAATCCTCAAAATGTCGCCTCCCAAAACAAGCAGTTGCTGTATGAGCTTGACACAGAGCAGCCCCAGAAGACTCTGCCTTCTTACACAAAGAGATTCCTGCAAACAGAGCTCCTGGAGCCTACGCAGTGTCTCAGTTTTGAAGAAATTTGCAAACTAAATGCTCCTCTTCAGCCAAGAGTGTTGAAACAAGCATCCCTGAGGCCTGAGTCCACCACAATGATAGAGGTTTCATCTGAGTGTGAAACTGACAGCACATGCACTTGCTCAGAGTCTGAGTATAGAGAGTTTTATATTATCACCAGCAAGAAATATATCCATCACCAGCCAACTGCATCAGGGCACAACTTCAAACAGGAAAGCATCCTGCCTGTCAACTTTTCCTTTGAACCAACCTGCCCCTCTGCTGTGGGTCATGATGCTCAGAGATCTCCTCCTTCATTGTTTGAACACTGGGAAAATATTTTGAATATGCATCTTCCCTTTAGCTGCTATGCGCCTGTATTTGAGGATATTGCATGTTTACCCACTGAATGCAGTCACAGTGGTGATGTGCAAAGTGACATAGAGGAAATTATTTGATCAGTGGTCAGGTGGATTAATGCAACATGTTGCTGTGATGTAAGTTTTTATGTTCTGAAATGCTCACAGGTGATTTTTATTTTTTGGTTAACTCTGAGATCGTATCTGGGAAAAATCAATCTAACATCTTAGACAAAAGCCACAGCTTGTAAATGTATCTGGAAATTACTTTAAATATATAAAATCCTAATAAGGATAATACAGTTTGATGTCGATTTCAAATGCAAACTATGTTCATATGTTAGTCATTATTGTCTCTGTGTGATCTAGTCTTAAACTGACTTTCTTTATTCATTAGTTATTTGATTTCCAAAGATATTCATGTATAAAAATAGTGAAATATTGATTAAATGGTCACTTTACTGAAGATCAACAGTGTGGTTGCATTTTTGGGAAATATTTTCCAACTGTGAAAATATTTTGTGTCCAAATGCATTACAAACTGAGATTTAAATTAAATTCGTCTTTCATTTAAAGTGTTGCACTTAAGTGTTGAAATTCAGACTACTAAAATAAGGGTCACACTCTCCTCTTAGATCTTTGTGCTCTTTATTCCTACAAAATGGGAGCACATAAGCTTTGTTCATGTCTTCTATAACCTTGTTTCGGAAGAGATTGGGATGCTATGTTGAATGCCAATAAAAAGAGTGCAATTATTTGCAAATCAATGAAACCTATATCTAGTTGAAGATATCACAAAGACAGTATTATGGTAAAAATCTCAAAATTCTTTTATTCAATAAGATACACTAGTTTTCATCATAATATTTACTAAAGAACACAAGAAAGAATAACAAAAACTGCATTGCATCACCTTCTACAACAGCATATAATTTCATCTTCTTTATTGTACAAGGCATCCAAACTCTGCTCTACACCAAACACACGCTGCTGGTTTGACTCCATCTTGTGGACACTAGAGCTCACAACATAATCGTCTTTATGGTGAAATAATTCAGTTTTATGGTGGGTACAGAACATGACCATCCTCCATGAAAACTTGCAATAGCAAGGGAAGATTTTGAAATAATTTCAGCATCAATGTAATAACATGTAGACAGTCATTCGTAGTCTGTGAGAGGTTTATTTTGCATTTAGGCGTAGAACATAACAGTTTTACATATTCAAGAATTACAGACATTTGGATTGATTGAATTTGGATTTACTTCAGAAAATGAGTTCTTCAACTCAAATAAATACATCTCAGAGGAAAAGTGGATTCTGTGATTAATTTGCTGTATATTTGAGAGTGTAACCCACATGATATCTGCCAACAATTACCCTGAAAAGACAAAATTTAAAACATGCTATCAACCAATCTCCCTGGTTCAATATAAATGAGTTAATAATAAACATATACAACTATTAGCTGGGTAACAAAGATAAAACAATTTAAAAAAAAATGTAATACAAAGTTTCTTGCATCACCAAACCCATGTGAGTTTTTCCAGAGCTGCTGATATTAAAAAATATTTTGCTTATAGTCATTTTTTTATTTCAGTGCTTATTTTCCTATTCTTATACCTCTGTATCAAAGCCTTTTTAATGTCCATAGTCTGAAAGCAATATATCACTGGATTAACTGCAGCAGGTATGAGGCTGTACATCATTGTTATAATTATGCGAGCGTCAAGACTGTATTTGAATCCTAAATGGTCAGTGAGATAAACAAAACATCTTGGCACATAGTAAAGGCAGGTAATAAAGATCTGAGGAGCACATGTTGATAGCACTTTGTAACGCCTCTCTATGTGGGACATTTTCAGAACAGCTATGATGATAGAGAAATAAGAAAAAATGATTAATGTTAAAGGAACCATGAGAGTGACCATGGCATTTGCAACAGCAACTCTTTTAACAAATGCAACCTTGTCACTACAAGCCAGCTTAGTTATAGATATATGATCACAGTAACAATGCAGGATGACATTTAGGTCACAGTAAGGCAAGGTTAAGGCATGGAGCACGATCCCCATCAAACGTATTAATGTAAATACCCAACACAAACTGCAAGCAATCGTAGCTGTTCTGTTTGTAAATAAAATCGTATATTGTAATGGAGTCCATATAGCAATAAAGCGATCCAAAGCCATCATCAGTAAGATTAAAGAATGAATAGCTCCCAAAGAATGGACAAAATACATTTGAGCAAAGCAGGCCCCGAATGAGGTCATCATGTCATTCCACCAATATCTGGCAATGATTTTTGGCAGTGTCACCATGCCAAAAAAGATGTCTGTCATTGCAAGGTGAAAAAAAATCAAGTATGTTGGTTTGTGGAGAGTCCTCTCAAATATGATAACAGCTAAAATAAAAGTGTTTCCAAACACAATAGCAAGGAAAACAAGTAGGAGAACAACAGACACAATTCCATAATACTTAGGTGGAAGTCCAGGGAATCCATTGATTATGAAGTCTTTTATATTTGTGACATTAGTGTATTTCATCATTGTGTGTACAAAGAAACAATTCTAAACTAATATAAACAGAAGAAACAAGCCCGGAAATGAAAATAGATAAGAAAGACAGAATAAACAGCACTTCACTTTGACATTGATGTAATGATATTAAAAACGCAATTCAATCATGTAGTATCCGAAAGATGTTATTGGGTTAGGGTTAGGTCTTGCATGTCACATACTTAGCTATCTGTAAATCTCACCTTTGCCTCTCCAACAGATCATGGTACCCTCCCTATGACAGTTATGCTGTGATGGACACTATATTTATGTCTTTTCACCAGAGTCAGAGTCTCTGGAGTCAACAGCGTATCTGTGGAGATGAAAGCTTAGAGAAGCCAACTCTCATGGGCACTAAAACTTTTGAATTGTCTCACTTCTAACATCATGACACATATACTGGACACTTTCAGGTTCTATCATGTGGTTTATCCAGTGTAATAGAGGGGAACTTTTAATCTAACTAACAAAATTTTATCATAAGAACCAATCAATCATACTCCTAGTGATATATCTGACACCTAAGCTTTTCTACCTAGTTAGTAGCAAAGAATAGTATCAAGTGACAAATAGTCTGAGTTATAATACTCAAATGGTGCGAAGGTAATCAAACAAATGAGAAAAGACTCTGTCACCTAAATTAGTGCACCCAGAAAGGTAAAATAATTAATTTCTTAATGATACATAATATATGTCTAAATCTTTTTTTTCTCACACTCGGAACAGGGTGCAGGATGTGGTCTCGATGTGATTAAGAGACAAATAGTTAAAAACAATTATTGTGTCTGGGTGAGGCAAATGGTTAAAGGGATAGTTCACCTCTTTTGACATGAAGCTGTATGACATCCCATACTAGCAATATCATTTATGTAATTTGACTTACCCCCTGCTGCGCCCTGTGAGCCGAGTTCCGGCCTCGTTTTGTCGTTGACAAAGCTAGTCCGGCTAGTTGGCTATGGTTGCAAAAATAAAGCGTTTTGCTTCTCAAAACAATATGTGTTCAAAAGAGTAATACATTTGCATCACAAAATCGTTGTGCAGGAAAAAGTCAGACCTCACAATCACTTGGCGCTATTTCTCTCTCCCTTTGTATCACTACGGGCCGTGTAAACCGTGCAGACCGAAGTGCAGACCGAGCAGTCCCCTGCTTCCGAGCAGCAAACACCGTAACAGGTGCGGCTATCGGCAGCTGGCAGCACGCCGTGATGTCTACATTGTAAATGTTTTTCTTAAACTCTTTATTAAGCTGGAAAATTGGACAAATATGTTTTTGTTTAATGTTTTAACTGTTTTAAATGTTTTAAAAATAGTTTAATTTATATATATATATATATATATATATATATATATATATATATATATTTATATATATATTTTATTTTTTCCCTTGTCCTGTCCAGCATTATGGCAGCAGAATTGTAATCTGAATACCGTTTATGCTAAACACATTTGCTATGCCAAGGGAAGCTTTATGAATGTAAAGCTCCCCTTGACGCCCATCAACTCCTAATTTTTATTTATTTATTTTTGTTACAATATTTAACATGATATGATAATAGTGCTGAACCGGACCGGGGGACAGAGAGAGAAGGAAAGCGAAGAAGAGAAAAAAAGAACAGAAACATGAAGAGACAAACATAAAAAACAATGAAAAATCCGACAACCAGCTGCTACACCTGTAAAAACAAAACTGAAGACGATTCACGGCTTTTGTGGGGAATCCAACCTTAGAAGCACCAGGAGCACCTATAAGGAGACAAGCAAACAAACACACAAACAAAAAAACACAAGCAGCAGCAATCTCATATAATTACAAGTGACCTTAAACCACAGGACAGCACAACAACTGCTTAGTGAGCATAGTGAGCATGCTACTGGGCTAATGAGTGTGTGTGTGTGTGTGTGTGTGTGTGTGTGTGTGTGTGTGTGTGTGTGCGTGCGTGTGTGTGTGTGTGTGTGTGTGTGTGTGTGTGTGTGCATGAACATGCAATACACATAGATGGTCCCACATAATAACCATGCTTAAATATCAGTGTATAGTGTCACTGATACCACGAGCGCCACAAAAAGTGCCCCTGGGCAAGCGCCCCGGGAGTCAAGACGTGCCCACAGGTGGGTGAGGCCGCGAGCAGCGGGGAGAAGCAATGCCCCCCCCCCCCCCCATCAGGAACAGCACAAGCAGGCCAGAGGACAGCAGGACCCAGACCCAGACCCAGTCACTCCATAAATCATATAAGAGAAAAAAATAATGAAAAAAGAAAAAAAAAATACATAAAGAAAAAAGAAGAAGAAGAAAAAAAAACCCATCCACAAACACTCGCACAGCACATGCATCCATCCCCCACCTCCGGTGGAGTGTGGCGTAGCGGCACATCCGGGGGCCAGCATCCCCCCAGCCACCACGGACCCCGAACCAGCAGGACAACTCCTCCTCCTGGCCCCCCCGCCCCAGGCAGCAACCAGGCAACAGGGGTGTGGGAAGACCCCTCCCCTCTCCCCTCTGGCTCTTTGATATTTTCTAGTAGTGAGCATTTAAAATTGAGGGGCAAGCAACCTTGTGGAACTGGGAGCGTGGCCCTCCGGGCAGCCTACATACCCAAAGAGCCCCGCCCACCATATACCACTCAGTGCTATCGCCCCCCAAAACCTAGTGTGTGTGTGTGTGTCTCATGATTAGTAATGTCTGAGGTGTAATTAAAACAAGGGCGGGGGGCTGCAAAGTGCAGCAAAGGGGACCACCTACGTGGACCCACCCGCTGCCCCCCACAGAACACACCCGCCCTCAAACCCTACGTGTGTGAATGTGTGCTGTGTACAGGAGCCAGAAGGGGGAGGGGTATGGGGATCTAGAAGACCGGGGGAGCCTCTCTCCCCTGGAGAGGGCAGCCAAGGAATGGCTGCAACAGGCACCCCTGTGTCTTGGGATCCGCCACAGAGCAGGAGGGCTCGATGTTCACCAGGTCCGGGGCCCGCAGCGTATTCGGGGAGCCACTTGGCAACCCGAAGGCACCCACCCGCCCCACCCCAGACGGCCCCTACAAATAAAGAAAAGAACAAAACAAACAAAAAGGAACACAACAAACAAACCACACAATCACTCCAGTCATAACAGCCCGGACCTGAGACCCACCATCACCCAGGCCCACCCAAGCCGCCCCCAACAGGGGAGAAGCACCGCCACACCCCACCGCATGCCACCCCACCCTAACAAAGAACAGCCTGCAGGCACATCAGAGACCCCAGAGCAACCAGGCCGACACCAGGACCCGCACCGACCCACCGTCACGGCGGCGTGCCCAGGGCAACCAGACCCCCCTGGGCACAGGCAGGGCACCCCACGGGGCGCAAGGCAGCGCCCAGATACCAGGGCCCAGGCCCAGCACTACACCCCACGCCAGAGCGGCGTGGCCACCTGACCCAGAGCCAGCGACCACCCCCCCATGCTCCACCCACAAGTCCCCCAAACTGTCAACCAGGCCAGACAGTCGACAGTTTTCGTCGACTAAAACTGGACTAAAACTATCACATATAGAAGTGACTAAAATGTGACTAAAACTAATAAGCATTTTAGTCCAAAAGACTAAGACTAAGACTAAATCTAAGATGGTTGTCAAAAACAACACTGCTGTGAGGACCATGTGTGCGGAGTTAATTTCCATGTTGATGTTGTCCAAGTCACCCAGTATGCACAGTGTGGTGCATGCAGGAATACTACACTTTAGCCATGTTGATAGGTCCTCACAGACCTCAAGCCAAAACTTCTGGACAGGCGCACAAAATCATAAAGCGTGTGCATAATTATCAAGTGTGTTATCTGTGCAATGTGAGCAGATATTTGAGTGTGTTAGACCCATCCTGAACATCCTTTGTCCTGTATAATGTGTTCTGTGAAGGATTTTGTATTGTATGAGCTGCAAATTAGGATTTCGAGTCATTCTGAAGGTGTTCAAACATATTTGTGGCCAGAAGTTATGCTTAGAATTAGAACTGAGGGATAGATCTGCCTCCCATTTTGAGGATGGTAAAGAAATTGTATCATCAATTTATATATTTTTGACAGCAGTTTTGGCGTGCAGAAGCTGTTGTTGGAGGATATATTTCTTAGTTATTATAGATTTAAGTTGTTGGTATTCTAGAAATGTATTGCTTCCTAACCCATGTTGTGATATGAGCGCATCAAATGAAATAAAATTTCCATTTCGGACAACATGTTCCAGATGTTTTATTCCTTTGTTCATCCATAGAGTAAAGTTTAGCATTTTTTTGTTTTGCAGGATGTCAGGATTGTTCCAGATGGGTGTAAGTTTACACTGGAGAAGTGAGGACTTTGTAATTTTAAGAAATTCCCACCAGGCTGTCAGAGAGGTGCTGATGTTGATGCTTTTGAAGCATTTGTGATGTTTTACATTTGGACTAATAAGTGGCAGGTCCAAGATTTCCATATTATCACATAAAGCTTGTTCTGTATTTATCCATGGTTCATCTAGTGGGCTATATTTAAATCATTTTGATATATATTGTAACCTATTGGCAAAGAAATAGTGCTGAAAATTAGGTAAATCTAATCCACCACAGTCCTTGGTCTTCTGTAGAGTTTTTAAACTAATACGTGGTGGTTTGTTGTTCCACAAAAATTTGGAGATGCATGAATCTAGTGACTTAAACCAAGTAGCGGATGGTTTTATGGGGATCATTGAAAACAAATAGTTAACTTTTGGTAATACCATCATTTTAATGGTAGCGACTTTCCCCATAAGTGATATGGGTAATGCCTTCCAACGAGTGAGATCATCCTCTACTGTCTTTAAGAGTTGAACATAATTTAGCTTTGTTAGCTCTGACAGCCTGGAGGAAATGTTTATGCCTAAGTATCTAATATTTCCTGACTGTAAAGTGATAGCAGGTTTATTCTTGAAACTACAGTTGATGGGCAGAACGGTGGTCTTAGACCAGTTGATAGAGTAGTCAGAAAGTGCTGAGAATTTATTTATGAGTGTGATCGTGTGAGTGAGAGATGTCTCTGAGTTCTGAAGGAAAAGTAATACATCATCAGCAAAAAGACTTATTTTATGTTCAACATTTTTGGGATGGATGCCTTTAATATTTCCATCTTGTCTGATAGCAGCAGCTAAAGGTTCGATGAAGATTGCAAAAAGTGAGGGTGAAAGTGGGCAACCCTGTCTGGTACCTCTCTGCAGACTGAAGCTTGGAGAAATTTGATCATTTGTCCTGACACATGCATTTGGGGAGCTATATAGTATCCTTATCCAGTTAATGAAGTACGACCCAAACCCGAATTTGTTTAATGCCGCAAATAAAAATTTCCAGTTAACTTTATCAAATGCTTTTTCAGCATCTAGAGAGATAATTGTGGTTTCCAAGTTGTTGATGGTAGAATAATCTATGAGATTAATTAGTCTGTGTGTGTTATTGGATGAGTGTCTACCCTTTATAAAACCTGTCTGGTCAGGATGTATTATAAGGGGAGTTATTTTTTCTATTCTTTTGGCGAGAGCTTTGCAGATTATTTTGAGGTCTACATTTATTAGTGATATTGGGCGGTAGCTGGATGGAAGTACAGCGTCTTTTCCTGGTTTCTGTAGAAGGATAATGTTAGCAGAGTTCATGTTAGGGGATAATCTGCCATTCTCCTTGACTTGTAAAACCATTTTGTGAAATGTAGGTTCCAAAACAGTCCAAAATTCTTTGTAGAACTCAGCTGGAAAACCATCTGGTCCTGGGGCTTTGTTACTAGGCATATGTTGAAGGGCTTCATGGAGTTCTCCTGTTGAGAGGGGTGAATCCAGAGCCATGGCCTGTTCGAGTTGTAATTTTGGGAGGTTGATGTTACTAAGAAACTGATCTATGTTTCTGTCTGGTGGATCATTTTGTGATGAATATAAGGCTTTATAGAAGTCCCTAAAAGCATTGTTGATTACATCAGGGTCATGGGTAATATTTCCTTCCGAATCCCTAACCGAAGAGATTGTTGTTTTCTCTTTGTTAATCTTTAATTGATTTGCTAGGAACCTTCCAGATTTATTGCCATGCTCAAAATTCTCCAAGCGAAGTCTTTGTATCAGGAATTGTGTTTGTTTATCAATAATTTAATTTAGTTCAAGTTTAGCTTTCCTTAATTCATTCAGTATGTGTTCCTCTTTGGAGGCACTGTAGACAACTTCTAATGATTTAATCCTGAGTTCTAAATATGATATTCTTGAACTTTCCCTCTTTTTCTTATTTGATGAAAAAGAGATTATTTTGCCTCTCATAACTGCTTTTCCCGCTTCCCAGAGAACACAAGCTGACATTCCTGGCAGGTCATTATTTTCCAGATATATAGACCATTCCCTTTTGAAATAATCAATAAAATCAGGGTCTTTAAGTAATGATGTATTAAATCTCCAATTTCTAACTGGTGTTGTAACTCTGTTATTCTTCAGTGTGAAAGAAACTGGAGCGTGATCACTGATGGTGATGGGGTGGATTTTGGTGTCTGATTTTAATTTAATTTAATTTTAATTTATATTTAATGTCAGTGATATTTTTCACTTCTCTGTATTCAACCACACGTTTCTAAGTTTATTTTATTCGTGTGTGTGCACATGTCTGTCCACATGTCTATGTGTGTGTGGATGTGCTGGGTAGGGTGGGGAGGAGGGCTGCTTTCAAACATGTAAAGCACTTTGTGCTACGTTTTCAATGTATGAAAAGTGATTTATGAATATAGTTTGATTGATTGATTGAAAACGTTTAAACACAAAACAGTTTAATGAAAAATGTAATTATATGCAGTAAATAAAAAAGAGAATGAAGGTATCTTGATACTATCCATATCTAGGTATAACCATATTTTTTAATACTTTCAATTATTTAGGAGTGCAACATGTATGGGCCAACAAACACTGGACAATTCTGGACTTCTCTCCATATTGACCAGTAAAATATCTCCCATTTCTACTGACCATTCCTTCATTATATAACACTTACAGATATCTTTGAAGTGCCTTGAGATGCCATTTGTCATTATATGACGCTATATTAAAAAGCTTTTAGTGATATGCCACAAATGACAAACTATTGGTGAAATGAATGGAAATAGAATTTCCCTAAAAATGACATTTTAGCTTATGTGGTAGTTACCATTTTTCCAGTTAGGTAGTAATGAAAAAAAAAAGCAATTCAATCCACCAGTATTTAAGCCACATATTACTTTAAAAGTTTAAATGCAGTGTGTATTTTTGACATTAAATTGATTTAAGGTAGAAGTAAATTTAATTCATGAACAGAGATGCAAAGTGCTACCTTAATATAGAGATACACTGAGTATACATTTACATTAAAAAATTAAGAAAAAATAAAATAAAAGCACAGATTTTTGCTTTAATTTCAGTAAACCTTTAATATGTGAATAATATTCTAATAACCAAAGCTGAAAGACCCAAAAAGAAAGATGTTCATTAACTCTACTTTGATCTATTGACCAGTTTTTGTAGTGCTATTAACTTTGCGAGCAAAGAATTTCTTTTTCAAGTTTTCTTTGATATCCTTGGTTTTAAAACAGTATATTATTGGGTTGACAGCAGCAGGTAAAAGGCTGTACAGCATTATAACAACAATTCGAATGTGAGCACTGAAAACAAAGCCCACAAAATTTGACAGGTACACAAAGCATCTTGGCAAATAGTAAAGACATGTGATTATAAGTTGCGGTGTGCAGGTAGACAGAGTCCTCATGCGGCCCACAGAGGAGGACATTCTCAAAACAACAACAATAATGGCAAAATATGATAAGATGATAAAACCCAAAGGCACCAACAAACTAAACATGGCAAGACTTATCCCGAGAACGGTAGATCCTCTCACATTCTCACATGCAAGGTTTATTATTGACAAATGGTCACAGTAGCACTGTACAATTATATTTGAATTGCAAAAAGGTAGCCTAAGAGCATCTAAAACCACGCCAACCATCCATGATATTGGCATAAACCAGGATATTCCACAAAGCACAGAAACTGTAGTATTTGTGAAAAGCGATACGTACTGCAGCGGAGCAGTAATTGCAATAAAACGATCAAGGGCCATCACCATCAAAATGAAAGAATGAGTGGCTCCTAAAAAGTGAACAAAGTACATTTGTGCAAAACAACTGTAGAATGAAATAATGCTGTCATTAAACCAGTATTTTGATATAGCTTTTGGCAGAGTGACAGTCCCAAACATTAAGTCAGTTAATGCCAAGTGGCAAAAAATAAGGTATGAAGGTTTGTGAAGGGACCTTTCAGATTTAACAAACATTAAAATAAAGATATTTCCTACAGATATGACCAAAAAAACCACTAAGAGCAGGGCTGACACAGGTCCAAAATATTTTGGCAAAAGTCCAGGAAATCCAACAAAGAAAAAATCTTTTATCCTTGTTATATTAGTATACAGCATAGTCACAGATACAACAGAAATCAAAAGAAAGCAAAAGGTTTGCAGTAGTTATCAGATGTGACAACCTGAGAAAAGAATTACATGACAGGGAAATGTTCACAATTTACTTACTGCTTTGAATCCGACAAGTGTGAAACTAAGCATCAGCAACTAAAGAGTAAAATAGTGCTTTCAGTCATCATTAATTATGCACGAGCATAATGCAACACCTCACTGTGCTGTCAACTTATATGTTCTCAGCAGCTCGTGTGTTGCTATGTTTTTGGTAAAGAGATGAATCCCCAATGGGCCACTCTCCCAGAGGCGTTCAAGGATCAGTGTTCTCATTACACATGTCATGTTTAGTAAAACAGTATTTAACTAGTGGCTTACAAACATATACTTAATTAAAGGATAATGCTGCGCTGCATCGAGGTGTTTTTTTTCTGGAATGAATTAGATTTTTTTTAAATAGTTTGTAGCGACTGTTACAAACATCTGTTAAATCCTCCTTTAAAAACAACTTACATTTGTAATGTTTGTAAAATTTTTGATGTTCTTGATGTTTTAAGAAACTGTTGTCATACACGTATAACTAGCGGAGGCAGTTATCAGATAAAACTTGATGACTTGCATGTCGAATGGTTTACGATAGTAATATTTGCTTGTCTACCTTTGCCTGTATCGCATATTCAGTCACAGACTTAATTGGGACATTAAGTTGGAACAATTTCTAGTGGTATCAACGAAACATCTGTAGCATGCTTTAATCAAAACACCAGTGGATTACAAAACGATAAAAATTACACTCAGTAACCCATGAAGCACATTTTTATGGTATGAGAAAGCATGCAATACCTAGAAAGCTCACACCACCACACACAACAGATCAGGCTGATACCACCACAAACAAAATACTCGTGTATTTCTCGTGTTTGACCGCAGACGGTTGATAATGATCCCTTTTAGGCACAGTCTTATCAAGAGTCCTGGGTTGACCTGCCCAGGCTGATATAACATTGCACCTAAGAAAGCTGTGGCAGCCAGTGGGTGGTGGACTTGTCAAACTTACTTTGAAGATTTTTCTTTAAGTGTTCTCTGTTGGTTTGTTCTTCTGTGCAAATTTTACACTTTAGAGGCAAATCTCAAGAAAAGTCTTATTTGTGGGCAATATTTCAACAATGTCTAAAATTTCTTTTTGTTGTTGGGTTCCAGTGTTGCGCTTGTATTTGTATATTGATGCTGCATTCGATTAAAAAAGGAATCAGGAATTTCCCTTTCCTGTAAGTCAGCAGTTTTAATGCTATTTCATATGGACTGAAATGTTTCTCGTTATTAAATTTGTCCACACTTAGCTAAGTTCTCTTTCCTCGGTTTACAAAGAGGTGACACAGACATCTTTCATCGCAAGCCTCATTGGTGAAGCAGAGTCGCTTGAGTAATTAAATACATGTGAACGAAACTCAGCCGCACTTTTTGTTACATCTCTGTGGAAGAAATTCAGTTTATATTTAAATCTTTGCATTCAGGTCCTCCTTTACCACCACGCCACACACAAACGTGAAAAATACATTCAATGTTGAATTCACTTAACATTTAATGAAGATAACCACATTTAGCAGTTTATTTTTGTTATTCTCCTTTTAAATGTGTCATCATGTTATCAAATTCATGTCATGTTGGCCTTTAATTTTAAGATAGAAGCTTTAATGTTTTTATGAATTGAACATTGTATGAAAGAACTTCATATGAACCATGCACTTAATTCCCTGGCGGAAAAAAACACACGGACACACACGTCACACATTTTATTCTTGTTGCAAAGATGGAAAACTTGATATGCTGACCGATATGACATGAAATCAGATTCTGTAGGATTTCATTTGTTACCAGATAGTGTCAAGCTACAACACAAATGGATCATTTCATTTTATTTGCAGTCACTGCTTTAAAGACATGAGCTGAGCAAATTCAGCCAAAACATAGCATAGTTTTGCCACTAACCTAATTATAAAAACTGATGCTGATCCAAACATTTTATTCAGAAGACAGAGCATGAGTATAAGTAGGCATATCAGAAATAAATTTCAAATATATCCTTGTCCCGCTTCTATCAGCATTTCAAGCTCTCGTAGAGTAGGGGCTTTTCCCTCTGCCAGCTGGGGTTTTTTGCTCAAGATACTTGTCAACTTCCCGGTCAGTAGCTGAAGTTAGCAGGTTCTGTGGTGAAAAGCCCACGAGTAGTGTCTTTACGATATAAGCATTGGAGAGCTGTTTTTGCATAGTTGAAAGAGACGTCGTGCGTGAGGTTAGACCGGCATATCCATAGAGCCTCAAGAAGTTGCTAAATTAAAGCCTATACAATATTAAGGCCTTGTTGATGTATAAATGCTAATACCACGGATTTAAGTGAATAAATTGAACGTTTTAAAAGCTTTTAGGACGTTTGAGGGCTGTTGCCACCAAATCTACTAAGATGAGTGGCTCTTTGTCGACATCATATAAAAAGAAAAGTGGATAGTTCATTGTTCACTGGACACAGCAGATGAGCAAACCATATTGCATGAAATCTGCGTGGTATCTTTTAACTTATCTAGACTGTTGCTTGTTTTTAAATTCATTTAATTTTTTTTGTTTCTATTCTTTTATGTATTTTTAATGCTTCTTCCACTCCCTGCTGCAATGCTTTTATTTTATGTAAAGCACTTTGAATTATTTGTACATGAAACATGCTATACAAATAAATTTGATTTGATTTGGTTTGATTTGATTTGATTTGATTTGATTTGATTTGATTTGATATTAGCCGGATCACCTCTACACTTGTTCATCATTTCATATTAGATAAGTACTGACATCGTCACTCTCCTGTTAAATGTAAACTCAGTCCATGTTTATTTTAGGTTATAATTTACTGTGAAATGTAAGGTACCTAAAATAATATAAACAACAAGATAAAGAATATGGTATCTGGAATCATAAATTTGCAAATGTTCAGTTCAGTATTATTTGTTTTATTGGCTCATTTTTTCCACTGTAAAGAAAAGTGAGTACCATTTAACATCTGAGGTAAAAATAAGCAGTACAGGAATGAAACACAAAACATACAAAATGTAAAAGACTAAGGAATTAACATAACATTCTACCTCATTTATTTGATTATACATTTATATATATATATATATATATGTAAATATATTAATATAATTTCGCACCATCAAGCTTCCTACAAACTGATCTGATTAGTTATTAGGTAAATATTTTTACCACTATTCCAATCCTAGTTGCTCTCAGTTTCCTAATCAGAGCCTGCTTAATGTCCTGAGTCTTAAAACAGTATATGATTGGATTAACTGCAGCAGGAAGAAGGCTGTACAATAATATTAATAAAATACGAATATCTAAACTGAAAGAAAATCCAACAGTATTGGCCACATAAACAAAACATCTGGGTAGGTAGAAAAGACAAGTAATGAATATTTGCGGAGTGCAAGTTGACAGCATTCGTTTACGTCCTGCAGTATTGGATATTTTCATTATAACAACGATAATAGAAATGTAGGAAAACAAGATAAATGCAAGGGGTAGCAAAAGACAGATCATGGCTACACAGAGACTCGTGACTTTTACAATTTTGACATAATCTCCGCATGCTTGACTTGTAATAGAAATGTGGTCACAGTAGCACTGAGCAATAACGTTTGATTTACAGTAAGGTAAAGTGAAAACATGGAAAACTATGGTCACCATCAAAGACACAGGTATAAACCAAGCTAATCCACAGAGTACAGATATGATGTTGTTTGTGATCAGGGCAGGATAACGCAATGGAATACATATTGCAACAAATCTATCAAGAGCCATTACCGATAAGATAAAAGACATCGCTGATCCTAAATAATGAACAAAGAACATCTGTGTAAAACAGCCATAAAATGATATAGTGCTGTCACCGAACCAATATTTTGCAATGATCTTTGGAAGGGTAACAGTACCAAATGTTAAGTCATTCAGTGCCAGGTGACAAAAGACCAGATATGTTGGTTTTTGAAGTGACTTCTCACAGATGACAAATGTAAAAATGAAAATATTTCCTACTGCAATAGTTAGATAGATGAAAAGAAGTACAGCTGACACAAGGCCATAGTACTGTGGTGAAAGGCCAGGGAATCCAAGGATGAAGAAGCTTCTCATCCTTGTAATGTTAGAATTGATCATGAGAGCAATTTCAACACCCAAATCCCTGCAACATATCGTCAAATATAAGAATCACGTACTGACAATATCAATAACAAGATGCATAATGTAAGCAAGATGCATAAAAAGTTTTTTGGTTGAAAATAATAATCAAATTCTTTAAACGATGTTTTTTTCATGTTATCGCTAAGTGTTTTGTTTGGACTAAATGACATATTGATAATGAAAAAAAATGGCAAACTGATTAAAAACTTTTTAAAGTAACAATATAAAGTTAATTCTCTCATTCCTTTCTGTACATGGCTAAAACTTTGAGAACCACAACTGCCCAGAGGTAATGGCAACTCCACTTTTTTCACAAGCTTTGACAATATCACGGACATTTTATGTTTTAGAATTTAAAGCTAACTGACTATACTTCATAAAAACATTTACAAAAAATAACAGTACTGTATTTAAGTGTTTCGAAGCCAGAGTCTTACCTCTCTGATGCAGTTCAGCAGCTAAAAGCTGAGTGCAGTTGCTAAATGACAACTAATATCTGCTCCTTATGTCCAACCAGGCATATCCTCCAAGGTCAGAGTCTCAAATGACTCAAAAATTGCTCATGTGCTTTAGTTGCTGTAACTGTTGAAGAATATGATGTCATTCATGGTTACAACTTCTATTAAATTGCAGATCAAACTTTTATTCAACCTCAGTGGCGGCTCCTGACATTTTTTTTAGGTAGTGCAATTTCCAGTCTGTGAAAGCTGCATCAGAGTGTGCTGTGCGAAGCTGAACCGATTACACTGATGCAAACCTGTTATGCTCCCACACAGGAAATAAAATGTCCAATCGTCCAGAAACTCCTTGTCTTCCTTAAATAAACACAACGCAGAGTCGAGGGGTTATTTGGTCTTCCAAATAACCAAAGTGACTGCAATTTCCCCCGTTATGTCCATAAGTACCATAAAAGTCCATAGGACTGAGGTATATTTGTCTAGGTAGCATAATTTATTGTAATAATTTTAAATAATTTTTTGTTATTTTTTGCACAATTTGCCAATCAGTTAATATTACACCTTAACCATTATTTATTTATTTTCCTCATATTGTTCCAGGATTCTATGAAATAAGTAAACACATAAGCTCTTAATGATAAGATTCATTCAATTTTCATTCTAAAGAATGTTATTAAAATGACAACATATAAATCCAAGTTATGTGTTTATTGAAGTTTTGGAAAATATGACTTAGAAAAGTATAACCAGTTGTCAAACATGGTTAAGTGCAGCTTACTTATGTGAGATTTCTCTCTTTTTTTAAATATAATACTGCACCATTAACAATGAATGTGTCATTATACATTCTGCTATCATTGTCAACATTATATAAAAGATTTAAATCATTACAAGTCAATGATTGAGCACAAAAGGGTAAGTTATTTAGCTACATCTAAAACTACCTGGAAAAATAGCAGGGTTGGTGGAGCCCTGGGTTTCATCTTTGCCTCGCAAGGCGAGCTCGAAAATCCTGCAAAATTCTTCCAAACTTCCTTCTCCACATTAGTAGGACGACTAAAGGGTACTTCTGTCAGAAACACTACCGTATTGTTGCACTCGACACTCGCCATCTTCTTCATAGAATGTTTTTTTTTTTTTTTCTTTATTGAAAACCACAATGTTACAACAACAAGTAGAATGTTCATGGTCCCGCGCAACAGACATATGACGAAAGCACGTTGTGCGTCGTTTGTGCGAGCACATAAACCCTCATAGAAAATGCATTGGGAGCAGGATTTTTGAAAAAAACCGAGGTCCCATTCATGTCTATGGGAGCTTCCTGGTGCAAATTCGACCCTGACAGAAATCGCACAAAATGGGCGTAGCAACACCAGGCGCGACCTTAATCTGATTGGACAATGACATATACAACCAGTTTGCCTACAGCAGATTAGTCCCACTTTAGCAACTAGATTAAAAAAAACAAAAAAAACTCCGTGTTTGGTAGTGCGTCGCACAAATCGCCCCTATGGAGGAGCCGCCACTGTTCAACCTGCTAAAACTAAGAATGAAACAGTTTATAATCTCTGTTGATTTACAACCCAGTTTCCGTTAAAACTGGAGTCTAAAAAGTACATTCAAACAAATTGTAATGATGTGCACATTTTTTAAAGACTGAATGTCAAATGTTGAATAAAAGAATACGTCTGGGCATGTTTACCTCTATGTTACATGTGTTGAATCACAGCATTTGAAAGTGCAGAGACCAATTGCTGTAGTTTTGAAACTGACTCCTTGTCCAATTCTTACTTAATGTAGAATTTCAGCAGCACACCAGTTTTCTATTTATTTCTTTGTTTCTTTATTTTATTCTCAACACTGTAGACTTGCCTTCAACAAGTAGAATTTTGCCAGAAATTAAATAGAAGAGGAAGAACAGTTTAAAAGTAATTCCTTCCTTTCATTTCCAACAGGGTGTGAAAGAAGGTTACATGTCACTCCCTGCTGCAATGCTTTTATTTTATGTAAAGCACCATCCATCCATCCATTATCTTCCGCTGGTCCGGGGATCGGGTCGCGGGGGCAGCAGCTTGAGCAAAGAGACCCAGACGTCCCTGTCCCCGGCCACTTCCTCCAGCTCTTCTGGGGGGACCCCGAGGCGTTCCCAGGCCAGCCGAGAAACATAAGCCCCTTTCACACTGCGACCCGCTACCTTAGCGGGTCCAAATTGCACCTTCGACCCGCGTCGAGCAATGTGAACGCTTGGCGTGTTAGGTGACCCGTGTCGCCTGAAGCCGAGTTCAGGGGGCGTTGCCTAGTGGCAGAGCGTCACACAAAACACATAAAATGCTGGGCGTGTACAATGACGTAGGCACAAGCCATGCGTCGGAAGTAGGGTTAAATACACCTTGAGGACTCGTTTTTGCAATTGTATATGCAGTTCATGGAGATGTTATTTTACGGGGTGTGGATGGTTACAACGGGAGATGCCGCCGAAGAACATATGCGGAAAATACAAGAGCATTATAGTCCCCGAAATGTGGCGGTAAATAATGTCTTCTGCTCGGAGGCTGAGGAGCTCGCGGACCTCCTTGTCTCCCCAGTTGGCCATATTAAACAATGTCTCGAACTTGATGTAGGCTAAAACAGAGTAAAACTTGTCCTCACCTGTCGCTGTTGTTCTGAATCAGCTGTCCATTCTGTCTTTTAAACTCCTCACGTCACGCCACGCCCACGTCCGACCCGCGTCGATTGCGTTCACACATAACTCGGCTCGGCAAAAAGACTAGGGTCCGACGCGGGTCGAAAGGCGAGTCGAGTTGACGCGGCAGCCCGGGTCGGCAGTGTGAACGCAACAGCGGACACACTAAATTCGCGGATTAAACGCGGGTTATTCGTCAGTGTGAAAGGGGCTATAGTCTCTCCAACGTGTCCTGGGTCTTCCCCGGGGCCTCTTCCCAGTGGGACTGGCCCGGAACACCTCACCGAGGAGGCGTCCAGGAGGCATCCTAACCAGATGCCCGAGCCACCTCATCTGACTCCTCTCGATGCGGAGGAGCAGCGGTTCTACTCCGAGCCCCTCCCGGATGACCGAGCTTCTCACCCTATCTCTAAGGGAGAGCCCAGACACCCTGCGGAGGAAACTCATTTCTGCCGCTTGTATTCGCGATCTCGTTCTTTCGGTCACTACCCACAGCTCGTGACCATAGGTGAGGGTAGGAACATAGATTGACCGGTAAATCAAGAGCTTCGCCTTCTGGCTCAGCTCCTTCTTCACCACGACAGGCCGGTGCAGAGCCCGCATCACTGCAGACGCCGCACCGATCCGTCTGTCAATCTCCTGCTCCATTCGTCCCTCACTCATGAACAAGACCCCGAGATACTTGAACTCCTCCACTTGGGGAAGGATCTCATTCCCGACCCGGAAAGAGCATTCCACCCTTTTCCGGCCGAAGACCATGGTCTCGGATTTGGAGGCGCTGATTCTCATCCCAGCCGCTTCACACTCGGCTGCGAACCGCTCCAGTGAGAGCTGAAGGTCACGGCCCGACGACGCCAACAGAACCACATCGTCTGCAAAAAGCAGAGACCCGATTCTGAGGTCGCCAAACCGGACCCCCCCAACGCCCTGGCTGCGCCTAGAAATTCTGTCCATAAAAATTATGAACAGAATCGGTGACAAAGGGCAGCCCTGACGGAGTCCAACTCTCACAGGAAACATTTCCGACTTACTGCCGGCAATGCGGACCAAACTCTGACACCGGTCATACAGAGACCGAACAGCCCATATCAAGGAGTCCGGCACTCCATACTCCCGGAGCACCCCCCACAAGATTCCCCGAGGGACACGATCGAACGCCTTCTCCAAGTCCACAAAACACATGTAGACCGGTTGGGCGAACTCCCATGCTCCCTCCAGGATCCTGCGGAGGGTATAGAGCTGGTCCACTGTTCCACTGTTCCAGGACGAAAACCACACTGCACCTCCTGAATCCGAGATTCGACTGAATCCGAGATTCGACTATCCGGCGGATCCTCCTCTCCAGTACCCCCGAAAAGAACTTACCAGGGAGGATGAGGAGTGTGATCCCCCTATAGTTGGAACACACCCTCCGGTCCCCCTTTTTAAAGAGGGGGACCACCACCCCGATCTGCCAGTCCAGAGGCACTGCCCCCGATGTCCACGCGATGCTGCAGAGGCGTGTCAACCAAGAAAGCCCCACAACATCCAGAGCCTTGAGGAACTCAGGACGGACCTCATCCACCCCCGGGGCCTTGCCACCAAGGAGTTTTTTGACCACCTCGGCAACCTCAGCCCCAGAAATGGGAGGCCCCACGTCCGAGCTCCCCAACTCTGCTTCCTCATCGGAAGGCGTGTCGGTAGGATTGAGGAGGCCCTCGAAGTATTCCCCCCACCGACTCACAACGTCCCTAGTTGAGGTCAGCAAAGCCCCGCCCTCACCATACACGGTGTTGACGGTGCACCGCTTTCCCCCCCTGAGCCGCCGGATGGTGGACCAGAAACTCCTCGAGGCCGTCCGGAAATCATTCTCCATGGCCTCCCCGAACTCCTTCCAAGCCCGAGTTTTTGCCTCAGCAACCGCCGAGGCTACGTTCCGCTTGGCCCGTCGGTACCCATCAGCTGCTTCCAGAGTCCCACTGGGCAAAAAGGCCCGATAGGACTCCTTCTTCAGCTTGACGGCCTCCCTCACCACTGGGGTCCACCAGCGGGTTCGGGGATTGCCGCCACGACAGGCACCGACCACCTTACGGCCACAGCTCTGGTCGGCCGCCTCAACAATGGAGGCACGGAACATGGCCCATTCGGACTCAATGTCCCCCACCTCCCCCGGGACATGGTTGAAGCTCTGCCGGAGGTGTGAGTTGCTTTGAATTGTTTGTACATGAAATGAGCTAAACAAATAAATTTGATTTGATTTGATTTGATATTAGCCGGATCACCTCTACACTTGTTCATCATTTCATATTAGATAAGTACTGACTTCGTTACTCTCCTGTTAAATGAAAACTCAGTACATGTTTATTTTAGGTTATAATTTACTGTGAAATGTAAGGTACCTAAAATAATATAAACAACAAGATAAAAAAATATGGTATCCGGAATCATAAATTTGCAAATGTTCAGTTCAGTATTATTTGTTTTATTGGCTCATTTTTTCCACTGTAAAGAAAAGTGAGTACCATTTAACATCTGAGGTAAATATAAGCAGTACAGGAATGAAACACAAAACATACAAAATGTAAAAGACTAAGGAATTAACATAACATTCTACCTCATTTATTTGATTATACATTTATATATATTTTTATATATATATAAATATATTAATATATTTTTGCACCATCAACCTTCCTACAAACTGATCTGATTAGTTATTAGGTAAATATTTTTACCACTATTCCAATCCTAGTTGCTCTCAGTTTCCTAATCAGAGCCTGCTTAATGTCCTGAGTCTTAAAACAGTATATGATTGGATTAACTGCAGCAGGAAGAAGACTGTACAACAATATTAATAAAATATGAATATCTAAACTGAAAGAAAATCCAACAGTATTGGCCACATAAACAAAACATCTGGGTAGGTAGAAAAGACAAGTAATGAATATTTGCGGAGTGCAAGTTGACAGCATTCGTTTACGTCCTGCAGTATTGGATATTTTCATTATAACAACGATAATAGAAATGTAGGAAAACAAGATAAATGCAAGGGGTAGCAAAAGACAGATCATGGCAAAACAGAGAGTCGTGACTTTTACAATTTTGACATAATCTCCGCATGCTTGATTTGTAATAGAAATGTGGTCACAGTAGCACTGAACAATGATGTTTGATTTACAGTAAGGTAAAGTGAGAGCCTGGAAAACTATGGTCACCATAAAAGACACAGGTATGAACCAAGCTAATCCACAGAGTACAGATATGATGTTGTTTGTGATCAGGGCAGGATAACGCAATGGAATACATATTGCAACAAATCTATCAAGAGCCATTACCGATAAGATAAAAGACATCGCTGATCCTAAATAATGAACAAAGAACATCTGTGTAAAACAGCCATAAAATGATATAGTGCTGTCACCGAACCAATATTTTGCAATGATCTTTGGAAGGGTAACAGTACCAAATGTTAAGTCATTCAGTGCCAGGTGACAAAAGACCAGATATGTTGGTTTTTGAAGTGACTTCTCACAGATGACAAATGTAAAAATGAAAATATTTCCTACTGCAATACTTAGATAGATGAAAAGAAGTACAGCTGACACAAGGCCATAGTACTGTGGTGAAAGGCCAGGGAATCCAAGGATGAAGAAGCTTCTCATCCTTGTAATGTTAGAATTGATCATGAGAGCAATTTTAACACACAAATCCCTGCAACATATCGTCAAATATAAGAATCATGTACTGACAATATCAATAACAAGATGCATAATGTAAGCAAGATGCATAAAAAGTTTTTTGGTTGAAAATAATAATCAAATTCTTTAAACAGGATGTTTTTTTCATGTTATCGCTAAGTGTTTTGTTTGGACTAAATGACATGTTGATAATGAAAAAAAATGGCAAACTGATTAAAAACTTTTTAAAGTAACAATATAAAGTTAATTCTCTCATTCCTGTCTGTACATGGCTAAAACTTTGAGAACCACAACTGCCCAGAGGTAATGGCAACTTTTACAATATCACGGACATTTTATGTTTTAGAATTTAAAGCTAACTGACTATACTTCATAAAAACATTTACAAAAAATAACAGTACTGTATTTAAGCGTTTCAAAGCCAGAGTCTTACCTCTCTGATGCAGTTCAGTAGCTAAAAGCTGAGTGCAGTTGCTAAATGACAACTAATATCTGCTCCTTATGTCCAACCAGGCATATCCTCCAAGGTCAGAGTCTCAAATGACTCAAAAATTGCTCATGTGCTTTAGTTGCTGTAACTGTTGAAGAATATGATGTCATTCATGGTTACAACTTCTATTAAATTGCAGATCAAACTTTTATTCAACCTGCTAAAACTAAGAATGAAACAGTTTATAATCTCTGTTGATTTACAACCCAGTTTCCGTCAAAACTGGAGTCTAAAAAGTACATTCAAACAAATTGTAATGATTTGCACATTTTTTAAAGACTGAATGTCAAATGTTGAATAAAAGAATACGTCTGGGCATGTTTACCTCTATGTTACCTCTCATTTTTGCATTTGCTGAATCACAGCATTTGAAAGTGCGGAGACCAATTGCTGTAGTTTTGAAACTGACTTCTTGTCCAATTCTTACTTAATGTAGAATTTCAGCAGCACACCAGTTTTCTATTTATTTCTTTGTTTCTTTATTTTATTCTCAACACTTTTTGCCTTCAACAAGTAGAATTTTGCCAGAAGTTAAGTAGAAGAGGAAGAACAGTTTAAAAGTAATTCCTTCCTTTCATTTCCAACAGAGTGTGAAAGAAGGTTACATGTCGCCATTCCGACATGGGCCTCCAATTGTCGGAATAGCGACACTTAATTTTCTATCAAACGTCCCGCCATTCTGACACTTCCTTTAATAGCCTATTAAAGACTTTTTTTTTTTAGTGTAACTCTACAACCTCGCAAACAAAATATAATAAATTATTATCAAAATCCCCTGAAATTTCAAATATCAAAATACAGGTATTAATGTAAATCGGGCGAGTCTGAAACATACAGTGTCAGTGACCTGTCACAGCAGCCAGCTGGAGCGGAGCTCTCCACAGAGCCCATGCATCTTTTGCACGCTGGCATCATATGCAACATTAATAATTGCAATTACAAACATCAATGACAGCTCACCTGTGTCGGACGTCCTGTGCTGCAAATATAACCAATTTCATATATTAGGCTACCCAAAAGGTATTATTATTATTATTTTTATTAGTTTATTCATTTTAAATCAATAAGTGAACAGTGTATGTCTATGTTTGTCGCTCCTTTTTGTGTAATAAACTTTTTGAATATCATTAATTTGCTTTTGCTAGTGCGTTTTGAAAATTACCACCGACTCATGACATGGATCTGACGGTATCTGACACATCTACATGACAGCTGTTACATGCACACACCAGAATTGAATTGGGGCTGCACAGTGGTGTGGTGGATAGCACCGTCACCTCACAGCAAGAAGGTTCCAGGTTCAACTCCCTTTCTGTGAGGAGTTTGCATGTTCTCCCCGTGTATGCGTGGGTTCTCTCCAGGTACTCCAGCTTCCTCCCACTGTCCAAAAAACATGCATGTTAGGTTAATTGGTGATTCTAAAAATTGTCCGTGGTTGTTTGTCTCTGTGTGGCCCTGTGATGGACTGGCGGCCTGTCCAGGGTGTGCCCCGCCTCTCGCCCGATGACTGCTGGGATAGGCTCCGGCCCTCTCCGCGACCCGATCGACAGATTCAGCAGTATAGAAAATGCATGGATGAATTGAAAATACTTAATTTATCCCTGACACGTTTGGTTGTGGTGTGATGGCGTGGAGATAGGACACGGATGCAGATTCCAAAAATAAAACTTGGTTTATTCCAAAAATTCAACATAAGGCGCAGCTGAGCCAGAATACAAAAACTAAACTAACTATGAAAAAACTTTAATAAAACAAAACCTGACTATGAAAAAATACAAGAAACTTGACATGGACAAACCTGACTTTTGCATGGGTAACTGTGACAAGGCATTGTCTGGCACTGGTACATGGAAAACCTGGAAACTAAATACTGAGGGAGTGATTGGTGAGTGAGTGCAGCTGTGGGGAAAAACACAGGTGTTGTGAGTGAAGGAGATGGCAGGGCAACAGAAACTGTGGGGAACATGGCAAAACTAAAGACGAGACCTGGGGCCCGTTGCACAAAACTAAGATAAGGGATTAAGCCGGGATATGTTGGCTATCCTGGCTCAACTTATCCGTGATCCAGTTGCACAAAAGTGGGATAGAGGGAAGTGGGATATGTTCAGACCTAAATTACCATGGAGATTTATTCTGTGAAGCTTGCCTGCTCCAGACCAGGCTAAGTTCCAGGATCTATTTAATCTCATTCCTTATCTCAGTCAGCGGTCACCACAAATGGAAACCAATATTTATTCCACTGCCTAGAACATATTGTTAAAACATTTAACTATACCCACTATCATTATTGAAACATTTGTGATCATTAATTACAATCATTTTAGATAACTGATGATTTTAGATGAACTTGCAATCATTAGATAATTTAGTTTCCCACAGACTACACATAAAGTACATCACCATATAAATATAAATACACATTAGAGTGTACCATGATGTTCCTTTATTGAACAAGGATGAATCAAAGTAAGTAAACCATCAGCTCTTTTCAAAACTGAAGTCACACAGTGCTCTACAAGACAAAAAGCACAGAATCACAGCATGCAGTTTGAGACAAACTGTTTGTAAAAATGGGCTATGCAAATAAAATTGCCTTGCCTATACAGCACAAAAACCTAACAAAAATTCCTCTGCCATTGCAGGCCCAACTTAAATCAACATGCATATTAATTAAAATAATTTAACACATATTGGTCTCTGACCAGCCGACCACAGTCGTCATCCAGGAAGATGGCAGGATTGTCCCAGTCTATGAGAGCTGGCACTCTGGGGGCCCTCTCCTTTCTCAGGCAGGCCACATTGTGGAGGACAGCACAGGCCACAATGATATCACATGCCCTGTCTGGGCTGACTCTAAGGTGGTTCAGACACTGAAAGCGTGCCTTCAGTAGGCCAAATGTCATTTCTATCCGGGCCCTTGTTCTGGCATGGGCATGGTTGTATGCCAATTGTGCCTCCAGAGGGTCTGCAAATGGAGTGAGCAGAAAAGGCTGGCAGGCATACCCTCTGTCACCCTACAATACACCCAGGAATTCACCTGTGAATACAAAATGTTACCATCACAACCTCATAAGTAGTGACATTCTTAACACAGCCATTATGTTAAAAGTGGTTATCAATAGAGGTTCTGTGGCTCACCTTGTGATAGACGCCGATAGATCTCCGAGTTCCGAAACACTCGGGAGTCGTGGACCGAGCCGGGCAACTTTGCCACAACATTACTGAACAAATAGTTAGCATTGCAGACCATCTGAAATGATAAGATGTTAAACCAATTAATGCACAGTACAGGCAATGTGTGGGCAGGCACATTCTCAATAAAAAGTACACTTGTTAAGTATTTGTCAGGGGACTTACCATTCTGCAGGATGTTCTTATATTTTACTTTGACTTGCTGCCATGTCCGTTTTGGCCCAGTCATGTTAAATCTACACACATAATGAAACAGTGGAGGAGCATGGAGTTACATTTAGATAGTTTCACTCACATGCAGTCAATTTCAACTTATTCATAATCAAAGTAGGCTACAAATATGTTTTCAAATATGTTAATTAACATTTTATTTGGATTGTAGCCTAATTGTGATGGTTTCAGTGGAGTGGTGAGTGTGTATTTGTGCACTTATGCATTCAGGCGGTCAGCAATGGTTTGCCACGCTTGCTCCCTTTGTTTTTTGACTGTGGCAGTATTTCCTTTTTGTTTTATTTTCTCCTTCACCTCTTCATATGCTTCCATTAATAGTTCTTGCTCCGCTGGGGAGAAATACGCCGCCCTTGTTGCCATGGTGAATCAGTGAATCTATGATCGATTGTGGGGTCTATTTAAGCAAGCCGTGTGCAGCACTTATCCGGGATCGGTTTCACCTGGCTTGATGAATCCGTGTCTGCTCATCCTGGCTTGGCCTTTGTGCAACCAACTAAGCCTGGGCGCCCATGTTTTGGATTCCTTGAACCTGGCTAAATAATTCATCCTGGATGTCTAAATCCTACTTTTGTGCAACAGGCCCCAGAGCTTAAAACTAAGACATGACTAAACTAAACAGGAACAAGACAAAAACTCAGAGACATGACAATCCCTTGCGGGAAATTCTTTCGCCACAGCGCTCCTGTGAACAAATTACAAGATTAAATATAACAATTTAGAGTGAAATAGTAACAACACAGCCCTTATGGATGGATCCTGATTCCCATCTTTTATTTATATTGTTAAAATCCAAAATAAGCCCACATCCACCTGATCCTCCCCTCTGACTGTAGATTTGACTCTTAAATCATTCAGTATCAATTTAATATCGTAAAAACATCACAAGAGTTGAAGATTAACAGGCAGAGAGAGGGGGAGAGGCTTTAATTACGCTTTTAAAGACTGTATCACATCTGCACACATGTCTTAAAACATGTAAAATGCATGAACAGAAAGAAGGGACTCACCTGATGAGTAATGCACATTTCCTTATATGGAAAGCCTTGTCAGAATGGGTGGGGCAACACTGGTGTCACACCAGCCAGCTTCTTACATATTTCACCTTAATTCTTTAACGATGTCTGTGTGAGACTAAATCTGTTCAATATGGCATCACTGGCAAGTATAACCAAAGAAGCTTTGTATGAATAATGGACCTGGCTAATGTGATGGCAGTCATTTGTTAAGTCTGAGTATTTAGTCATTTCCACCTATTTTGAAAAATAATGTACTGGGAACGGATCTGGGTGAGAGTAATTATCCACATTAAATTGGTAACTCAAACAGGCCTCACCTATAAACATTCAGTTTTAAGCCTCAGCAGTGTTGAAACAGGGGTGTTTTCTCATGTAAGAAAAAAAATTATCTCCAATATAGCTGTCAAACAGATAAAGTGTTTTTTTTCAGTACCAGACTTAAAACTTAAAAAAAAATTGATTTCTCCTGCAATGTTTGGCAGTTTATGTTTCTGTATGTTGCCACTTAGCTCATCATAAGCCTCTTTACCTGCCAGTAAGGCGGAGCTGGTATTATTTTCACCTTGCGGATCTTTGTTTGGGTTGTGTTTCAGCGTGTGCGAATGTGAATTAGGACTTTTTTTTTTAGAAACTGGCCTTAAAGAAACAGGAACCAACATGGAGAGTTTCAAAGGTGACATCAGATGCTGCAGCAAAGTACAAGATGAGAGATGTTCACAAACCACAGATAATGTGGTTTGTGAACATTTAAGCATTCAAAACCCATTTTAGTTGACAACCAAATAACAATTTATTAATTTTAGAAAGACAGCTTGAAATACAAATAGCAGATGTCAGGACGGGTGGCAGGACATGGATGCAGACTCGAGAGATGTAAAAAGCAAACTTGGTTATATTTTAAACTTAAGGCAAACCAAAAGGCACGGCTGAGCCGGACAATAAAAAACTTAAACTATGGGACAAGAACATGAACATGACAAAAAACTTGGCATAACGTGAAAAAACACTTCTCTTAAGGTCGTAGCTTGACGTGGTAAGGAAGGATATTGACGAGTAGGATCTGGGAAAAACAATGAGGAAACCTGGAAACTAAATAGGGAACTGGGAGTGATAGGTGACTGAGTGCAGCTGGTGACAATGACAAACAGGTGATGTGAGTGACAACTAATGAGCTAACAGAAACTGTGGGGAAAACATGGCTAAACTAAATACCGGATCTGGACCAGAAAACTAAGGCATGAGAGAAAACTAAAACTTGGCAAAACTAAAAATTAAACATGAGCTTGAAAACTAAAGACATGACAGAAAACTAAAGCATGGTAAAACTAAGAACTAAACAGGAACTAAAAACCAAAACATGAGATAAACTTAAAAAAAACGGATAAAACTAAATACTAAACAGGAACTAAAAACATGGCAAAAACCCCATGGACATGACAGCAGAATTATTTGCTGTGAATCAATTTTTCTCAGACGTCACCTCAAAAGGGTTGTCACAAGGGAAATTTTGCAGCAGTGCTCTCTACATCTCGATTTAAATAAGTTTGATAACCAAGTAATTAGATTTGACATGTTAAGGAGGTGAAAATTGTGAAATGATACATAAAATAGCTGGATATAACTTTCATGAGCACCTTACATAAGTTGTGAATGCAGATGTAACTGAAAATATTTTAGCTTGATCTGCTTCAGGAGGTGAATTTCCCTGGTACCATAATGTAAATCGCACTTCACTCATACAATAAGCACACTTGAGACTACTTGTTTTTCATTAACAAATAATTATAATTAACAAACATATTCATCTTGAATCTGCAATGACAAAGTTTCCCACGTGTTAGGACATTTAAGATATTGATAAGTAATTGTCTGGTTAGAGGAAGTTTATCTTAAAACATTTGTTTGGCTTTGTTTGTCTCTCTTTGATTGCAAAATTTTACTGCATTGAGACAAACAGAGGGAATTAACTATTTATAATCCATTGCAGTTTTCTCTTGAAAAAGGAGGAATGGTGACACAAGAATTAACAGTAGTAGATTGTGTAATAGAGTATTTTCCTATTGAAATACTTGAGAGGCTCTTCTTTTTTGACTGGTGGAACAGTAAATTATTAAAACTGGGAGAAAAGGGTATTAGGCCATCTTACACAGCTCATACACTTACTAACGAGTGGGAACCAGATTGGCACTAAAGGTTTCTTCTTCAGCATATGCTCCATCCCTCCACGTAGAATTTGGCCTGGTAGTTTTTGTGTTTCATCTTAAAGAAGGATGGACACAGACTCAAACAGCAATGAAAACAAAGCTTGTCTGGATAGAAAAAAAATATTTTGTCAAGGAGCAACAAGGCCTATTTTAGATTAGTCATCAACAAATCTAATAATATAAATCTATTTCGATAAATTCCTTAGTTTGAACATTTTTAAATTAAGACTTTGAACTTTGAGTAAAGTTTAAGTTGTGTAATGCTCTGATTCATGTATTACTAATAGTTGAAACTTGTGCTCTTTGTGGTATGAGTCTTCTGTAAAATTGCTTAAACAAGCACTCTCTCATGTCTTTAGCTCTAAGGCAGTATATCAGTGGATTGATCATTGGGGGTCCTAGGCTATAACACATGATGAGTATAATCTGCACACTTGCACTAAATTTAATGCCAACATTGCTGGCAAAATAAACAAAACATCTTGGTAAATAATAGAGTGATATTATTATCAGTTGTGTACTACAAGTGGACATGGATTTCAGACAGTTTTTAAAACCTGCAATCTTACTTATTGCTATAAGAATAGAGGAATATGAGAAAACTATAAATGCCAGAGGTCCCAGTAGCGTAATCATTGCACCCACAAAAGCAGGAAAGGCATAGGGAGTCCTGTCAGTACACGCTAGTATAGTTACACCAATATGATCACAGTAACAGTGATTGATTATGTTTGAGGCACAGTAAGGAAGAGGGTATGCTCTTATAGCCATCGATAAAGGAGCAAAATTGGCAACAATCCATGCAGTTACACTGAGAATGAGAACAGTGGAGTTATTAACAACAGTTGAATATCTAAGAGGATGGCAGACAGCAACATATCTATCAAAGGCCATTATGAAAAGAACAAAAGAATTCACTGAGCCAAGATAGTGAATAAAATACATTTGGACAAAACAAGCTAAAAAAGAAATGTTCCCTGACTGAAACCAGTACCTACTGATAATTTTAGGTAAAGTTGTTGTGCTGAAGAGAAGGTCACATGCAGTTAGATTTAAAATAATATAATACATCGGCTTGTGGAGGCAACGGTTAGTTACAAATAAGAATATAACTGTAGCATTTGATGTCACAGTTATGAAATACACTAAGAATAATACAGCTGAAACAAGACCGTAGTATTCAGGAGGAAGTCCAGGGAATCCGGCAAGTATGAATTCAGTCACACTGCTATAATTCCCCTCTGACATGATGATGCAGAAACCTCTGTAAAACAGTGAAAAATCAGCAGCTGACTTGTAAGTACTTGTAACACTGTAAATCATTTAAAGTAGTTTTCACTAATGTACTGTTATTTCATCCTGTACTTATAACTTTAACATCTTTGTAATGTTTCTTATTTTTTTAACCTCATATTTCAACACAACCTTGAAATAATTACCCTATAACATTGCATCCAAATAAACAATAAAATGTTTGAATCCTCAATAAGTTTAAACATAAAGAATGAGTTAGAATGAGTTAGGTTCTCTGTATCTCTACCAGTTTGCACATACCTCTTACAAGTAAAGCAGAAGAATACTCTGCTGACTCACCTGCTCCTTCACTGCTTAAGAATACTTCTCACAATTCACCATGTGATGAAGAAGCAATCGTTGTCCATCCTTTCTGTATTCTCTGAGGATCTGTGATATTCAGGCGGTTAATCTCTCCAAGCCCCACTCATGGCAGTTCCCATAAGCACCGGGGACAGATGAGAGTGGGAACATTATTGTTGTTAAGTTCTCCATACATTAATCACTACTTTTCTCCCATTCAGTTAAAGGTGGGGTAGGGGATCTTTTACTGGAACAATTTTTTTGCATATTGCTTGACATACTCTTCACACCTCCATTGCAACCAATTAATTAAAAGTTTTGACACAAATATGAAAAGTTTTAGTGGCCTCTAGAACGTACAATCTAGGAAAAACACTATCCAATCATACTGAACGGACTGTTAACGATGATTGGATTCTGATGCCGTCTATCAAACTGCAATCTGCTCCTCCCTCCCCCTTCTTCCCCCTGTGCGCGTACCCTGCTCCGTGAACGAATTACGCGTCCAGAAGCTTGGCAGGAAGCTAAACTAGAGCCAGCTTGGCTAGCACCTAGCATTATTCAACGTATAGTTAGCATATACTAAATACTAAATACGGCAACTATCGATGCTTGCTGTCAGAACAGCGCTCGTGCACCTTCGTGCTTGTGCGCGTTCATGTACTCTAGAGGCGTAGCTTCGGGGGAAAAGTGAAGAAAAGGGTTGGGACTTTTTACCTGTGTATTTTCAAAATGCAGCTTCGCTGGACTCAAAATCCAGGATCTCCTACCCTACCTTTAAACATGATATCTTTAACCTCGGGAATTTTCTTCCAGTTTGGCTCAAATGTTTAATTTGTTTGCAGTCAAATAGTATTAATTTCTTATCTGAGTGAAATAACTCTGAATCATCTAAGTGGCAGCCATGATAAGAAATGGTTGAATTCTTTCAATATAAGGGAAAAGTGCTTTACAGCTTCCTGTTTTGTCGTCTTTAACATTCATAGAACAACCCCTCAACATTCATGAGTCTGTCGCAGTTCTTTGTGGTCGTAATATTTAAGTGACTGCTCTGACTCCTGTCGTGACTTGAAAAAAGTTAAGTTTTTAGTTATTACAGCATTAATTCACAGGCTCTTCCAGTGTTCATGCATAAGCTACAAGTGTTCCTAACAGAGAGTTGGTTGTCTGAGCCATGGAGTGGAAGCAACAGTGAGTATCGATGCACTTGTTTCATTTTAGTTGTTTCATGACACTGTGTTCTTCAAGGTGATGTTTTAGGCATTTATTTCAAGTTACAAAAACTGTGCTAACTAATGCTAATCGCGAAGCACACCGTTAGCAAGAGGCTACAGCTGTTCTGGCTAATTTAGTTCATTGTATTTTATATTATGATTACTTTCTTGTATGTGAATTCATGTGATAATGGTATGTGTTTACTGGAGTGTATTACGTGTTAGACATATTTTGTGTATCTATGCTGTAACATATTGTGTTACAGCATTGATACATGATATGTTGTGTGCACTATCGTTGACAACCAAAACCACAGCCGCAGAACAATTCAAGTCGCTGGATGATTTTTGCTAGCTTGTAGGTTTAATATTAGCGTTAATGTATCACGTGACCGAGACAAGCATCTTGACACGTGTCAAGAGTGAGTCATAGACGGATGTAACGGAGAGAATTCGATAATTCTTTTAAATAAAACATTGTTAAGACTCGGATAATAAAAAAAAGGGAAATAATGTAAGTTATTTATTCTTTCTGTGTGGCCTGGTACCAAATGACCCACGGACCGGTACCAACCCGCTGAGTTACAGGATTTAGCTCTTGAAGATCCAATAAAATGCACCAAAGACTATTTTGAAACGCAGCGATTTGATAAACAGGCTCCACTTGCCACATGCCACTTCCACCAATCTTACATCGTAAAACAGTGAAAACCCGAACCCTTGTAACAAGGCACAAGATTCACTGTATGAGTCATTTAAGGAGGAAGACGAGCACAAACCCATTGCTAGTGAAGGCTACAGACCTCCCCCTGCCCCGAGGGTATATTTCCCAAAGCAAGAATATTCATCTGGGACTCCAGATGAAAGAGGGATTGTTACACTTCAAGCTCCTCATCTGGCATAGAGTAATAAATACTCACCTTCAACTCCTCAAACCACAGTTTTAGCTCAGTATCTTATGAGAAAAGAGATGGTGAGCTCTGAATTCCTTGCCTTTGATGATTGCCCAGAAAATCACTGGGCATGGAAAGCGTCTTTCCTAGCAGCTACAAGAGAACTAAACCTATCTGATCAGGAAGAGCTCAACCTTATGGTCAAATGGCTGGGGCCCGAGTCACCAGCTAAAGCCAAGCGGATTAGGTCAGTACATGTAAATAATCCTAGAGCAGGTGTCTTTATGGTATGGGAGCGTTTGGAGGAAACATACAGAAGCCCTGAGGTGATTGAAAGTACTTTCCTGGAAAAACTAGATACTTTCCCAGCTATCTCAAACAAAGACACACACAAGCTCAGGGAATTAGGTGACTTGTTAAAAGAGCTGAAAGCCACAAAGGCTGAAGGATTCTTGCCTGGACTCATGTTTCTAGATACGGCAAGAGGTGTGAACCCAATAGTCGAAAAGCATCATTTCTCTTTGCGGGAACACTGGATCACACAGGGATCCAAATATAAGAAGTATTATCAAGTCCCTTTCCGCTTTTTTGTCGGCTTTGTATGTTCCCAGGCTAAAACCTGCAACGACCCCAGTTTTGCATTTAACATCTCCTCTACCCCCAATTCAAGGTAGGAAAAGTATAATATACTTTCCAAAATCAACTGTGACAGTAAAGAAAACTGAAGTCGCTGCCGCAATCATTTTGCCGCAGGCTAACACAGCCACCAAGAAAGAAGAATCGGACAAGCAATGTCCTATACATAATAAATCTCACCCACTGTCAAAATGCTGGGGGTTCCGAGAAAAAATCTTGATGAGAGGAAGACATACTTAAAAGAAAATTTAATCTGTTTTTGATGTTGTGCCAGCACCAAGCATATGGCCAAAGATTGCAGGACCATGCTTAAATGCATAGAGTGTGAAAGTGAAAAACATACATCAGTGATGCATCCTAGTCCAGCTCCATGGTCGTTTGGTGGGAAGGCTGAACACTCACTTGAGGACAAGCAAAGCGGGGAGAGTGAAGACCTTGCACCTCCAATGGCCACCTCCAGATGCACCAAGATATGTGGCGGCGCCCCCAAGCGCAGATTCTGTTAAAAAATCTGCTTTGTCAAGGTTTCCCATGCCGACCATCCAATTAAGTCTCAGAGTGTACGCAGTACTCGATGACCAAAGCAAACAGTCTTTAATAAAATCAGAGTTCTTCAATCTATTGGACATTAACAGCAGTGCATCCCCCTACACTCTAAAGACATGCTCCAGCACAGTGGAGACTGCAGGGAGGAAAGCGACTAACATCATAGTGGAGTTACTTGACGGGAAAACCAAGGTGACACTTCCCACCTTGTTGGAGTGTAACTACCTGCCTGTTGACAGATCCGAGATTCCCACTCCTGAGTACACCGAATATTTTTTTCACCTCAGACCAGTGCCTGATGAGATCCCTCCACTTGACACCAGTGCTTCCATCCTGCTGCTGCTAGGCAGGGATATTTTGAGCTTGCACAAGGTACGTGAACAGCGCAATGGGCCTCACATCGCACCATACGGCCGGCGTCTTGACCTTGGCTGGGTCATAGTTGGGGAGTTATGCTTAGGTGGCGCTCACAACACAGAGGAAGTCTACGCCTACAAGACACATGTCCTTCAAAATGGACGCTCCTCTTTCCTTAAGCCATGCACCAACTGCATCCATATAAAGGAGAGGCTTGAAGGTTCAACCCAGTGCAGTCTTCAAACGGCATCTCACACTGAGCAAATCTCTCAGGAGACTCATGTAAAGATGGTCTGGGGGAAAGTGTGTTTCAGAAAACACCTGAAGATGACAAACCAGCCATGTCAGTGGATGACAACAATTTTCTTAGGATAATGGAAAAGGAAATGTATATGGACAATGAAAACCACTGGGTGGCACCGCTACCTTTTTGTACATCTTGTAAGCCCCTACCAAATAACAGAGAACAGGCCTCGACTCTCTCCAGTGCTCATTCAGGAAAAGACCTGAGATGAAAGAGAACATCTTTGACTTCATACAGAAGGTCATTGACAACCACCAGGCAGAGCAAGCTCCTCAACTAGAGCCGGGGAAAAAGTGTTTGTATTTGCCGACTTTTGGGGTATAGCATCCCCAGAAACCTGGAAAAATAAGAGTTGTTTTTGATACCAGCGCTGAGTACAAGGGAACGTAATTGAATGATAGTTTAAATAGCTCAAAGGTCATAGAGGCTTTTCCTGTGGAACAACGATCAAGTGACTTTAAGGATCTAGATTTGGGAGCAGACCCCTTGCCCCTCCACAGGAGTTTGGGTAACTCTAGACAGACAGTTTCAAATTCAGAGTGGCAAGAGATGTTAAACCATTAACTTGGAGAGGCATGCTGTCCCAGCGCCGGCGCCACGGGGGGGCACTCGCGGGCATTGCCCCCCCATCCACGCCGGTGTGCCCCCCCTGGGTTCACTTTGACGTTTGACCGGAGATTGCCTCAAACACTGCAGTGCATGAGGGGACACGATCTAAAAGTCTTAAATAAAAAATACGTTTTTTAAGGTCTTAAAATGTCTTAAATTTCTCTGATTTTCGAAGAGTGGCATTAAATTTCATCTGGGCGGAATGAAAGAAAGATATGTCTGGAGAGAGCTTTTGTGTGTGCGCCAGTACTTCCGGTGAAAACTTCCGGTGATTTGACAGCTAAGCTAACGCGTCAGGTTAGGGCCAGTGGCCGTAAACAAAGGTTATAGCCGAGAAGAAAGATGATAATATAATGTAACTAAAAAGACTAGCTTTCTTCAGTAGCCTCATGCTTACCGATTTAGCATGCCTAGCAGCCTCGTTGCTAATGCTAGCCGCCGTAACGTTACCAACCATACCCGACGTCAAGGAGTTGGCTGAGCAGGGGCAAGAGTATGGGGCTGGCAGAGTTAACTTCATAATGGGTGAGTGCAGGTTTCATTCACTTGTTTTCATTCTTTCACAGGATTGATTCACTTCATTGGTTTATCCGATTGCTGGCCGCCGAGCCATTATGTGTCTGGGTTTGTGTAGGTTACTGATCATGGTTGTTATAGCCGATAGTCAGGTTGTGTGTTGGGTGTGTATTTTTTCTATGGGTACATGCCATTGACTGAGCGGTCTGTGCTCGTTTTTTATTTTTATTTAATTAGATTGGAGATACTAATTAATACTGAGGGGGGGGGGCTGGTCCCGGGGAAAATTGCCAGGGCCGATTTTTTTTCCCAGTCCGACCCTGAACTACATGTTCAAATACGTTCTGATGTCGGCTCAACGCCAGTCTAAATTCACTGTGGCCGTGCGTGGGCGTTGCTGTTGTTGTTGCGCTCCTGTTTGCTCGTTGTGTGTATTAGTATTAATGGCGACTAGAAAGGGGCAAACGTGATCTGGGCTTTGCGTTCAATTTATGCACCGATGATTATACAGAGTGGATTAAACTGTGCAGGCTATTTGAGATGTCTCCGAATGCCTACTTTAAAGAAAGCGTGATGTGTTTGCCAGGGCTGCCTAAACGAGTTGCCAACCGTCCCTTGAAATAATGGAATCGTCACGTATTTAGTAACAAAAGGACAGTTCCTTATTGGGCTGAAACGGCGCCCACAATTCGGTTAAAATGCAGAAAATTGCATCTAAGAAATACCAAATTTTCTGGGGGAGGACCCCCAGACCCCCCGCTAGGGGCCCCCCCCCCTACTCATTTAAATGCCCGTCCAATAGCTTGTCTCTGCCGCCGGGTCTGTGCTGTCCACAGTAAATAGTCTTTATGATCACCTTGGATTCGCTTCCCCCATCACAGTGCAAGGCAAAGGATTGATGAGAGACTTTCCTCAGAGCAGTATGAGTGGGACATGCCTCTCCCACCGAAGAAAGAGACACAGTGGAAAGCATGGACCAACTCCTTAATTGAGCTAGAACAGGTTTGCATTCAGCGAGCATACATTACAGTCTCTATGTGTCATGGTGCCAAAGCCAAAATAAGGAAAGACTCAAAAGCAGATTCACCAGGGCAACACAAGTTTATTAATGAGGCTGGAAGGACGCTGAGAGGAAGTAACCTGGGCTGGAACTGTATGGAGATGAATGAGAGAGAATGAGTTCAGGTACATCCAATCCAGATAAATCCAAAAACAGAAGAGTGAGGTTATCTTACAGTCTGAGAGGGGAGTCCATCCATAGAAGGGGAAGTACTGAGATCGGCTGGCTGGGTAGGAGAATCTGGAATCGTAGGAGGGTGAGCAGGCAGGGAGAGCCAGGGGAGTATGCTGAAGGAATGGAGGCTGCTGTGGTGGATCCAAGCTGGAACCGAGAGGAGAGTCCAGGAACTGGGTGCAGGAATCTTGCTGTGGGAAGCGGAGAAGGTGTTAGAGGAAATACAGCGTTTTAAGATTTCTAGCAAGGGTTTCAGGGCCTGATTACCACAGAATATGGTTTGACGATCTGGCGAAGACTGGTGCTCCTGCTGCTCCTTAAGAAGGCATCTTGATGACTGCAGATGGAAAGCAGCTGTGGCAGCAGGCCGCAACCAGACTCCGCCCTGGTATTCAGTGAAGCCTGCTCAGCCCAACCTACAACTCAGAACACAGCCAACCAGATCATGACACTATGTCATGTTGTAAATGGACAGAACTATGTGTTTCTGCAGATGCTTCAACCATGGCTATAGCTGCTGTAGCCTTCCTGTGTGCCTTGGATTCAGATGGAAAATAGCATGTAGGTTTTGTGATGAGAAAGTCAAAGCTAGCTCCTTACCCCATGCACACTGTACCTCACCTGGAGTTGCGCGCAGCAGTCTTGACGGTTGAGCTGAAATAGATGTTGAGTTGCAAGCAGTCAGGTTCTTCACAGATAGTCGCATCGTGCTGGTCAACATCCCCGACAGTTCACAAAGTTTTTATACTTATGTACTTTCATGTAACCGAGTAGCTCACATTCGAAGCTCTACTGAACCAAAACAGTGGCAGTATGTGTTGACTGACCAAAACCCTGCAGACTAGGGAACCAGGCCAATTCCAGCAGCTTACCTGTCCTCATCCAGTTGGTTGCTTGGTTGCATTTGAGCTTGTAAACCCAGACAAAGACAAAGACGTTCGGGCCCAAGTCACCTCTCTTTTAACCAAGGTCGCAGAGCATTTTCTTGGAGCAACAAGATTTGAACTCTTCTCTGCTTGGAAGAGTCTAGTAAGACGTGTGGCTGCCAAAGTCCCCTTGCAAAGCTGGATCCCTTCATTGACAAGAGCGGATTGATTAGGGTTGGAGGTTGTATACAGGGGAGATTTGGAAGACCAAGAGAAACATCCACTCATCCTACCAGCTGGCCATCATGTAACCACTCTCCTGGTATGACACTATCATAATAAAGTAGCTCACCAAGGTCGCCACTTTGCAGAGGGTGCATTGCGCACTGCTGGTGTCTGGATAGTAGAGGGAGGAAACTTGTCTCTGGCATCATATTCATGGACCCGCCTTTTACTCATGTCGGGCTTGACGTTATTGCCCGTGGAGTGTCACCACTCGGCGGACACGAGGTGGAGCTGCTGAGAGCAAGAGATGGGCGGTCATTTTTAACTTGATTCACCTGAAAAAAGTTTCCCCTGGTGGTGGTTTTTAGTTATTACAGCATTAACTCACAGGCTCTTCCAGTGTCCATGCATAAGCTACAAGTGCTCCACCACAGAGAGTTGGTGGCACCACTGAGCCTTGGAGTGGAACCAACAGTGAGTATCGATGCACTTGGTTTATTTTAGTTGTTTCGTGACACTGTGTTCTTCAAAGTGATGTTTTAGCATTTCTTTTAAGTTACAAAAACCGTGTTAAAGGCATGGTTGGTAATCCTCTTCAGAAACACATTTTGTAATACTGGGTGAAATGGTCCGTCTATCCTGAGAGTAATCTATACATGATGGATTTAGAAAAAGGGCCGAAAATAATCAGACCTCTGTGGCAGCTGCAGGACTGAAAAAAAGCTGACCAATCCAAACTCCTCGGGCCGAGGACAAAATAACAATCAGATGCCTTCATGTCTAGTTCTGCCCGTTCTGCCTGCGCCCCCTCTGTCGGCTCCCTCCTCCGCGCACGCACGTGATTTCACCGGTGCCGAAAATAACTTTATGTGAGTGCAGTGGTATTGTACTTTTATTTATTTATTTTTTTTAAATAATCATTACAATAATAATATAGTTTACTTACAGGTAAATGAGACGTGTCAGCTGAGTCCCACCGTCAGATGGGTGTTCAAGTTTCTGGGGGCGTGGCTTTCAATGGAATACTGACAGGATGGGGATAGGGGGTGGAGCTTAGCAGAGGTGCCACTTTCTAATCTTGCTAGGTCTCCAGGATTACCAACCATGCCTTTAACTATGCTAATGCTAATCACGAAGCACACCATTAGCAAGAGGCTAGTTAAGCTGTTACGGCTAATTTAGTTAATTGCATTTTATACTATGATTACTTCCCTGTGTGTGCATTCATGTGATAGTAGTATGTGTTTACTGGAATGTAATGCGTGTTAAGCCCGATTCGCATGGGATGAATATTACCTATGGATCACTGGTAATTCGCAACTACCCCCGCACCTCTGTATTTTTCTGTGGCGCATTCGGACGGGACAAGCAAAAGTCTGTAATTTACTCAAATCACAGACATCATGAGCGGATATTCCGTAATTGTCGTAACTTCCTGTTTTGCCCCGTTGTACCTGGTTGTACACATAGGTTAGACTAAAGCCCGATTTATGCCCTACGGAACCGGACGAAATTCGTCTGTCCGGTCCATACGTTGCTCCCGGAGCTTCTATTTATGTCTCCGTCCGTGTTGCGCACGTTCGTAAGAAATCCTCTAGAGGGCGGTATTGACCCCATGTTTCTCAAACCCGCGGCCGACAATGACTCAATATAGAGTCATTGTCGGCCGCAGGTTTGAGAAACATGGCGTCAATTGAGGAAGTTGCAGTTCTGTATTTATTATGGCAGCACACAAAGAAACCGCGTAAAAGTACAAGAAGATGGAGTGTGTGCCCTCTCAATGCGACAAGGCTGGAAGACGGGGAATTTGTAGCGCTAGTTTTGCCAATGCGTCAATTGGATCCAGAGAAGCATTTCAAATATTTTAGGATGTCAGTCGCGACCTTCGACAGCCTCCTCGCCCGGGTCATGCCCCTCATCGTTCACGAGGAATGTCACAGGGCACCGGTGAGTGCGTTTGAGCGTCTGGCAGTGACCCTACGGTACCTGTCAACTGGGATGACCCAAACCGCTTTGGCTGCCAACTATAAATTGGGCATAGCGACGGTGTCCAGTATGATAAAGGAGGTGTGTGTGGCTTTCGAAGAGGAGGTCAAATTCCCTACCCACTGGGAACCCATCAGTGATGGCTTTTGGGAGCAGTGGAACTATCCCAACTGCGTCGGGGCCATCGACGGGAAACATGTGAGAATTAAAGCGCCAGCCAATAGTGGTACAAGTTTCTTCAACTACCGTGGCTTCTTCAGCTTCATTCTCATGGCGGCTTGCAACGCAAAGTACCGGTTCACATATGTTGACATTGGGGCCCACGGTAAGGAGAGCGATGGCGGCGTCCTCTCCAGGAGCAAGTTTGGAAAGGAACTCCTTCAAGGCTCCCTACTCCCAGTGCTGCCGTGCGCACCTCTGCCAGGGACATATGTCCTGACCCCTCCTGTGTTCGCGGCGGATGAGGCTTTCCCGCAGAAGATCAATCTGATGCGCCCTTATCCAGGTGCGTATGCGTGCGCTATTGCGCGTCAATGTTTATGTAAACCTGTGTAATTTATTACCCAAACGGCAAGAAAAGGCATATACCTATGTAAGCACACACATAATTTAATTTCAGCCTCAATGCTCTTAAAATTAACACAACCTAAAAGATACTTTACAATGTCTGTCTTGGACATGCGTTGTATTATTGTATTATTGTGGAAGGGCTAGGTTGTTCTGATACAAATATTTTATGTTTATAGGATCTCAACAGCTCAACCATGAGCAAAAAGTATATAATTACAGGCACAGCAGACCGAGGCGGGTCATTGAGAACTCTTTCGGCATTCTTTCTGCCAGGTGGCGAGTAATGGCCCATGCTATGGAGTGTTCCGTGGAGACTGCAGAAGTGGTGACCAAGGCCTGCATTGCTCTCCACAATTTCCTGGCCAGAAGAGATGAGGACCTGCCAGAGGAGAGGCAGTACATCCCCCCGGGAATGGCTGACAGGGATGGGGTGCCCGGAGAGTGGAGGGCAATTGTGCAGGCAGACACCAGCCTCAGACCTGCCCGTCGCATCACATCTGCGAGGTCGACACAGGATGGGTTGGCTGTAAGGGAGATCTTCAAGGAGTACTTCCAGACAGATCAAGGAAGGCTGGAGTGACAGGACCAGCATGTCCGATGCGGCACACTTCAGAATTTGTGAAAGTCATTAGCTATTGCTACTTTATTATTTATTTATTGATATTTCTGTTAATAAATCACTGAGCAGTTATTACAATACCTGTCTACTGTGTGATGATACTTAAATGACAACAAACAACAAACAATTGTTATGACATTTCATTTATTAAAGGGATACCTTTTCCAAAAGGAGCAAGGATGCTGCTAGGGGACCAGAACACCCCATCTGGCAGGGGCTGGCATGGTTAAAGTGCAACAACAAAGCAATGTCATATGAAACTAAATATAGAACAGGAACAAAACAAAATTCATTCAGAAAATAGTGCAACAATGCCACATATAAAGTGCAACATAACAATAAGTGCCAACAAGTGAATACAACAACTGAATATGATGAGTGAACACGAAGTGATGAACTCAGAAACCAACAGATGATGCCATCTAAAAATTAATCCTAAAATGGATTAATTGTAAGATAGCATCAACTGTTGGATTTCCTTCATCAGTCTCTTGCCATCAGCTGGTGGAAGGTCGTGCAGGAAAGTGTTGAGGTAGGTGGTGAAAGAGCTAAACAGGTCCTTTTGACGGGACTCCTGCCGCAGCTCTTCTAGCCTGCCGAGAAGGGCCGCACCAACTGGATCCATCTCATTGTTCTCCTTATTCCTTTTCGCAGCTGCTGGTGATGCTGCTGTTGGTGTGGTGCTAGAATGGTGGGATGCTCGACTTGGTGCGGGTCTATGTGTTGGTGTGGGTGGGTGTGGTGTTGGTGCGGGTGGTGCAGAGAGTTGTTGTGACCCCTCAGATTGTGGAGTGTCATCTTCCTCATCATCATCATCATCTTCCTGCTGCTCCTCCCCTTCCATTAGCGCCTCCTCATGCACTTCACCCTAGAAGTAAACAATAATAGAGGGTTAGACTATACTGTCAATACTCATTAATAAAGTAATATCAGAGTATACACAGAGTAATGAAATGCAGTTAAGCTTCTAATCATACGTTGCACAAAAAAGACAGCAACCAACGTACAGACTGCGGGGTGTTTAAAACACACACACACACACACACACACAGGTGCAGTTAGAGACTGGAGTAGAGTAGAGTAAACAAACGGGTGGAGTTAGAGACTGTGCTGTATTAAACACACACACACACACACTAACCAAATAAAAGACATACAGTTGCGGCATGCTTACTGGGCTTTCATGTAACATTCACTGGCTGCTCTGAGGGCCGCTTTGCACATGTGAAAATGCTCTTAGAGCACCTTGCAGAGCTTTCATTGATCTGGCTGATCTGTCATGTCCAGGGGCTGCTCTGAGGGCAACTTGCAAAGTGTGTGCAAAATGTAAAATGTGAAGTTGGGTGCATTGGTAACAACTTAACGCTATGAATGAAATGAATGCAAATTGGACAGTCGTATGGACGGAAAGGATCTCAAAGCACACAAAAAGAACACTTACGTCAAAGTTGCTCGAGGTCTTCCTGTGTTTTATGTGGACCTTTAACCATGCCAGCCGACGCAATATTGAATGTTCTGGTCCCCCGGCAGCATCCCCGCTCCTTTTAGATGACGCATCCCTGTGCGCCCGAACAAATTTATCCCTCGCCAAATTCCATTTCGTCTGCACATCCTTCGCCGACAGACCCACCACACTGCCTATCTCCTCCCAACTGTTTCGACAGCGTTGTTTGTCACGGTGCCCAGGCACCGTGGCGTCATACAAATGAATATACCCCCTGACCATCTCACAAATCCTCTCCTCCATTCCCGCCATGTTTAAATCTCCTACTCTTTGTTCTTCTTCTTCCTCCATAACTTCCGGAGCCAACACGCTCCTGACTCTCTGCTGCCCCCACGACTTCCTCTGGTATTGCTCCGTTTCGCCCGGAGCTCACCGGATTGCTAAGCTCTTGACCTGCGGACAAACTGACGGATGAAACGACCCCCGGAACCGGGTGAAAGCGTCCGTTTCCGTAATTACCGTAGGGCATAAATGGGCCTTAAGACTTTCTTTTATTGTCATTGCACAAAAAACACAAGTGAGTTTTGACAGCAAAATGTCGTTCCTTGACTACCGGTCAACATCGCTAGATATCCAAGCTATACAGACTGTACAATATAAAACGGTGTGGAAGTGCTGTGTGCCAGCACTCGGAATAAAGAATATAAAAAAAATATAGAAATAAATAAAATGCACTTAGTGCAAAAGTGTTGCTAAAATATTGCACTCAGCCTAAGGGAAATTGCACTGACAGAAATGTGTAAAGTGCGAGTAATTGTCCATGTCAAATGGGGGGTGGGGGGTTGTTGTTGTTATGTGGGGGAGATGGATGGATGTGCGTTAAGCAGTCTTATGGCCAGGGGGAAGAAGCTGTTCCTCAATCTGGTTGTCCTGCAGAAGATGCTTCGGAACCTTCTGCCGGACGCCAGCAGGGGGAATAGTCCATGGTTGGGGTGGGTGGGGTCTGTGAGCACACACACGTGTGCGTTCACACGGGACTTAAATTACCACAGGACGTCTGTGTTTCGCCGAAACACAGTAGGTAATTCGCGGCGGAATTATTACCTCACAAATCACGGACATGGCGCATTCGCACAGGACTAAGAACTCAGACATTCTCCGCAATTATTCCGAATTACGGGGGATCCAAAGGTAATACAAGTCCCGTGCGAATCGGGCTCTAGACATATTTCATGTATCTATACCAGGTGCGCCGACTTATGTTTATGGGTGCTCGTGGTTCCCAACTGGGGGTCGCGACCCACAGAAAGACCCGTTTGCATAAAACCTTGCTTTCCAATAATACAACCGTTTCATGAGTTGGTCACTTTATTTGTATGTGTAATAAATGTATCCTATTTATTTTCCCTGCGGATGTCACATCAATATTTTACAATAAAATAGCCTATATTTGAATTGAAATTGATAATGGAATTAGGCCTACATTACAGTTGGCAAATGCTTTTCTACAAAGCGACTTAAAAACCGATGACATAATCACAACATGCACTGAATTGAACTGAAAATATATTTATACAAACTGAAACTAGTGCTGAAACTTATACTCACGACTCGGAGACTGCATCCACTCAGATTCTTATACTTCTTTATTGGTCATACATCTGGCATCTCTCGCATTCTTTCTCTCTCAGCCAATAAATCGTTGACACGTCTCTTTACAAACCACGTTCTTCGCCTTCTAGCGTAAGCCGACTTTGCCGCCGCTTCCACCCCTCCTACCACCGTCACGAATGGGTTCCTGTCTGTTCATATGCAACGTTAACTAACCTCATGTAGCCTAGAAAACAATTTTAATAAAAAGTAAATAATCTTCATTTTGCATCAACGATAGACAATGTTTATTGGCATCCATATTTTTTGACGGTTGTAACGTTGTCATAAAAACGAAGGCAGCCGGAAGAAGTCTCGGCTGTCTACCCATCATGCACTACAGTTTAGCATCATTACTAATATTATAACTATTTGAAAATTTCTCTGACAGACGTAAACTAAATATGCCTAAAAATGAACATGGGAATTTAACTGAAACATAATACTATACATATAATGTTTGTTTGTGGGGCTTGTGCCCCTTTATTATGGAAATGATTAGACTACACTTCATTGCCCACCGTAATGCAAATGTATTTCAAACAGGAGGGGTACATATAGCAGTCTGACATAGTATTGTAGTATATCTCCTTCGGCAATTACAATGTTGCCTACGTGTGAAAATATACGATAATGGTTGATTGTGTCACTTCAATGCTCGGATTTTTCCGTGGGTGCTCATTAATCCCCGTGGGTGCCCGGGCTCCGAAGCATCCACGCAGATGGCGCCTATGATCTATACTGTAACATATTGTGTATTTCTTGTGTCGTAGTTTTATAAAAAATGTAACTGAGAAGATTCAGTAAAGCAACCTCGTTCAAAACTACTGGTCTCTCATTTTGTTTGCCATCTGTCGGCCAGGACAGAATAGTGACACAACATTTAGTCTTTAATGTTCTTGTCACGCCTCTGCTAGGAACCCAAAAGTGACACCAACTGACAAAGAACAAGTTTATTTATAAAGGAAGGTGTGGGAAGGTGGGGCTCTGGTCCAAGGGATATGGGCTGGAGAGGGGGTCCAGGGGGAAATAGCTGCAGGTTAGTTTGACGGCTGGGCTGGCAGGCGAGCTGGCTGGCTGGATGGCAAGCAGGCTGGCAGGCAGACTGGCGGACTGATAGGCAGGTACACAGGCAGATCCGGAAACTGAACAAAAACAGATTAGCAACAGATAGAGTACTAGACTGTGCTTGGCTAAAAGTCACTTCCGACAAACCGTGAGACAGAATGACGATCCGGCAGAGATTGAAGGTAGGACAGGAACTAAATGCAGACTGGGTGATGAGCTGATGGGAACCAGGTGGCTTGATTGAAGCAGCAGGGCAGGTGTGGAGTGGCAGGTAGGCAGATCCAGAGGTGACAGAGTGCTAGGGGAAGGAAAAGGTAACAAACATACAAACAAGAGACAAAGACAAAACATAAAACAGTACAAACAAGCACAAAAACTGTCACAACGCTGGCCTTGTGACAGTTCTGCCTTATTTTCAGAAATGTAATAAATTCCAAACAATTATAAGAAAACTCATTTCTAGTTCATGCTCTTGGATCTACAACTAAGCACTAACCCTCTGTTTTACATTTTATCAGGTGGAGGTTATTTTAGGGATTAAGCTGCAGTTGTCCTCTTGTTACAACACCCCTGTTCAGGGGCATGGTGACCATGGTGATCTCCACAAGGAAAAAAAAGATTTAATCAGGTTTGTGATTGCAATGTGATCACAGTAGCACTATATGATTACATTTGAATAACAAAAAGATAGTCTTAGAGCATCTAAAACCATGCCAACCATCCATGATAATGGCATAAACCAGGATATTCCACAAAGCACAGAAACTGTAGTATTTGTGAAAAGTGATGTGTACTGCAGCGAAGCAATAATTTCAATAAAACGAGGGCCATCACCACCAAAATGAAAGAATGAGTGGCTCCTAAAAAGTGAACGAATGCTGTCATTAAACCAGTATTTTGACATAGCTTTTGGCAGAGTGATAATCCCAAACATTAAGTCATTTAATGCCAAGTGGCAACAAATAAGGTATGAAGTTTTGTGAAGGGACCTTTTATATACACTAAAATACAAGATATTACCTGAAGCTATAGACAAGAAAACCACAAAAAGAGAGCTGACACAGGTCCATAAAACATTGATAAAAGTCCAGGAAATCCAAAGATAAAAAATTATTTTATCTGTGATACATTGGTGTACAACATAATCACCTGCAATCATAGATACAAAGGAAATTAAAAGCTTGTAGTGGTTAATAGATGTGACTTGAGAAAATAATTACATTACAGGGAAAAGTTGATAATTCACTTACTGCTTTGATTCTGACAAGTGTGCAATCAAAAGGAAGCAAAGCATCAGTCACTAAAGACCAAATTAAGGCTTTTATTTTAATTGTTCAAACTTACAACGCCCCTTACAAGGATAATGCAACAGCTCACTGTGGTGTGACCTAATATATGCTTCACAGCTTGTGTGTTGCTATGTTTTATGCAAAGAGACGAATCCCATACAGGCCAATTACCCTGAAGACTTTAAAATATCTTCAAATATTTGTCTTTTTGAAAATATTTTGTAGAAACATCCTGTAAAACAGTTAGGATTGTTTTTTTTTGTTTGTTTGAATGTTTTATGGGATACTTGAAAGCTTGGAGTCCAAGGCAATTGCAGATCTGATCTGATCTTTCATCACAAGACAAATTGATGAAGCAGAGTCGCTTGAGTAATTCAATACACATGATTGAAACGGGAGTCATATCTAAAGTAAGATATTTCCTGAGTCAGAAAAGGCAGGCTTCTAGACTGTGAGAGTGAGAAAAAAGCTGTAACAATGTTTTTATGAATTAAACATTGTATGAAGGAACTTCATATGAACCCTTCACTTAATTCCCTGACGTTAAAAAAACTCACAAACACGTGGACACACGCGATGTTAGCACAGGTGTAGAACCTACTTGGTGTATTTTATTCTTGTTGAAAAGATGGAAGACTTGATGTGCTGACCTATGACATGAAATCAGATTATGTAGGATTTCATTTGTTACACAAAAAAGTCAAGCTACAACAGAAGTGGATTCATTTAATTTTGTTTGGGGGCAGCGTACCCTCAAACTAGGATGGTTGAAGATTCAGCAAAGTTTATCACTTCTATATTGGTTTGTGTTTCTGCCAGTGTATGTTGCTACTTAGCTCATCATAAGCCTCTTTACCTGCTAGTAAGGCGGAGCTGGTATTGTTTTCACCTTGTGGATCTTTGGTTCTTTTATTTTGCGTTTGGTTTCTTCCATTTAAATTTCTGAAGATTAAAATGAACTTTTTTCGAAACTGGCCTTAAAGAGACAGGAACCAACATGGAAAGTTTCAAAGGTGACATCAGATGCTGCAGCAAAGTACAAGATGAGAGAGATAATGTGGTTTGTGAACATTTAAGTATTCAAAACCCATTTCAGTTGACAACCAAAGCACAATTGATTAATTTTAAAAAGAGAGCTTGAAAGACAAATAGCAGAGCATTCTTTGCTGTGAATAAATTTTTCTCAGACGTCACCTCAAAAGGGTTGTCACAAGGGAAATTTTGCGGCAGTGCTTTCTACATCTCGATTTAAGTTTAAAAATCAAGGAATTTGGTTTTACATGTTAAGGAGGTGAAAATTGTAAAATGATCCAAAAAACCTGGATATAACTTTCATGAGCACCTTACATTTTCAAGGTAAACACAAGAAACTTGTGCTAAAGAAAAAAAAAAAGAAAGAAAAAGGACCAGACTCAGTGAGTAAAGCCCTATTCGGACGGGACTAGTTCAATGGGGGGACGTATGGTAATGTTGGTTAACCAGACGACGCCAGGGAGAAGAAATGACCAATTCGGACGGGACAAGAAATCCCTGTAATATTCATCTAACATGGGAGGAGTTGTCGGTTACGCACAACCGTGACATCCTGGATGCTATGCACGTCTTTATTTCACTTCCGTAAACCCCATCTGTAAACAGACATGGCGCCGACCAGGTCAAAGCAAGCCAAAGTCCGAAATTGGATGCGTGCTTGCAAGCAGCGCTTCATCCAGAACCTCCGTGTTTGCAAACAGACACACCTAATTGTTTCTCTCTTTAAAAGGATGTGACGACATATTCTGTACTTATTACCGAAGGTCGCATTCGCACGGGATTAGTATTACCTATGGTAGATACTCCGGACCGTTTCACAGGAGGTAGAATTCTCGGCAAAGTTTACCGACATACTCCGCTATCTTTACTGACATGCCGCGTTCGGACGGGACTAGATTTCCCGGTTATTATTACTTTACCCCAGGTCCCCCCATTAAACTAGTCCCGTCCAAATAGGGCTTAATTCCCTATACTCCCTATATAGACCAGTGAGCAGTGCTGACCAACATATCATTGGGGTCATCAGGTGGGAACCTCCTTTCATCAGTGTTTCGTTGAGTTGGGCCCACGACACCTCCAGGAGGCTAGACAATGACCACTGGCCTCCCAGAGTCACCCCCCATAAGTTGTGAATGCAGATGTAACTGAAAATATTTTAGCTTGATCTGCTTCAGGAGGTGAATTTCCCTGGTACCATAATGTAAATCGCACTTCACTCATACAATAAGCACCCTTGAGACTACTTGTTTTTCATTAACAAATAATTATAATTAACAAACATATTCATCTTGAATCTGCAATGACAAAGTTTCCCACGTGTTAGGACATTTAAGATATTGATAAGTAATTGCCTGGTTAGAGGAAGTTTATCTTAAAACATTTGTTTGGCTTTGTTTGTCTCTCTTTGCTTGCAAAATTTTACTGCATTGACACAAATAGAGGGAATTAATTTTTTAACATTCATCGTTGTTTTCTCTTGAAAAAGGAGGAATGGTGATACAAGAATTAACAGTAGTAGATTGTGTAATAGAGTATTTTCCCATTGAAATACTTGAGAGGCTCTTCTTTTTTGACTGGTGGAACAGTAAATTATTAAAACTAGGAGAAAAGGGTATTAGGCCATCTTAAACAGCTCATACACTTTCTCATACTAACGAGTGGGAACCAGATTGGCACTAAAGGTTTCTTCTTCAGCATATGCTCCATCCCTCCACGTAGAATTTGGCCTGGTAGTTTTTGTGTTTCATCTTAAAGAAGGATGGACAGAGACTCAAACTGCAATGAAAACAAAGCTTGTCTGGATAGAAAAAAATAATTTTGTCAAGAAGCAACAAGGCCTATTTTAGATTAGTCATCAACAAATCTAATAATATAAATCTATTTCGATAAATTCCTTAGTTTGAACATTTTTAAATTAAGACTTTGAACTTTGAGTAAAGTTTAAGTTGCGTAATGCTCTGATTCATGAATTACTAATTGTTGAAACTTGTGCTCTTTGTGGTATGAGGCATCTGTAAAATTGCTTAAACAAGCACTCTCTCATGTCTTTAGCTCTAAGGCAGTATATCAGTGGATTGATCATTGGGGGTCCTAGGCTATAACACATGATGAGTATAATCTGCACACTTGCACTAAATTTAATGCCAACATTGCTGGCAAAATAAACAAAACATCTTGGTAAATAGTAGAGTGATATTATTATCAGTTGTGTACTACAAGTGGACATGGATTTCAGACAGTTTTTAAAACCTGCAATCTTACTTATTGCTATAAGAATAGAGGAATATGAGAAAACTATAAATGCCAGAGGTCCCAGTAGCGTAATCATTGCACTCAGAAAAGCAGGAAAGGCATAGGGAGTCCTGTCAGTACACGCTAGTATAGTTACACCAATATGATCACAGTAACAGTGATTGATTATGTTTGAGGCACAGTAAGGAAGAGGGTATGCTCTTATAGCCATCGATAAAGTAGCAAAATTGGCAATGATCCATGCAGTTACACTGAGAATGAGAACAGTGGAGTTATTAACAACAGTAGAATATCTAAGAGGATGGCAGACAGCAAAATATCTATCAAAGGCCATTATGAAAAGAACAAAAGAATTCACTGAGCCAAGATAGTGAACAAAGTACATTTGGACAAAACAAGCTAAAAAAGAAATGTTCCCTGACTGAAACCAGTACCTACTGATAATTTTAGGTAAAGTTGTTGTGCTGAAGAGAAGGTCACATGCAGTTAGATTTAAAATAATATAATACATCGGCTTGTGGAGGCAACGGTTAGTTACAAATAAGAATATAACTGTAGCATTTGATGTCACAGTTATGAAATACACTAAGAATAATACAGCTGAAACAAGACCGTAGTATTCAGGAGGAAGTCCAGGGAATCCGGCAAGTATGAATTCAGTCACACTGCTATAATTCCCCTCTGACATGATGATGCAGAAACTTCTATAAAACAGAGAAAAATCAGCAGCTGACTTGTAAGTACTTGTAACACTGTAAATCATTTAAAGTAGTTTTCACTAATATACTGTTATTTCATCCTGTACTTATAACTTTAACATCTTTGTAATGTTTCTTATTTTTTACCCTCATATTTCAACACAACCTTGAAATAATTACCGTATAACATTGCATCCAAATAAACAATAAAATGTTTGAATCCTCAATAAGTTTAAACATAAAGAATGAGTTAGAATGAGTTAGGTTCTCTGTATCTCTACCAGTTTGCACATACCTCTCACAAGTAAAGCAGAAGAATACTCTGCTGACTCACCTGCTCCTTCACTGCTTAAGAATACTTCTCACAATTCACCATGTGATGAAGAAGCAATCGTTGTCCATCCTTTCCGTATTCTCTGAGGATCTGTGATATTCAGGCAGTTAATCTCTCCAAGCCACATTAATGGCAGTTCCCATAAGCACCGGGGACAGATGAGAGTACATTAATCACTACTTTTCTCCCATTCAGTTAAACATGATATCTTTAACCTCAGGAATTTTCTTCCAGTTTGGCTCAAATGTTTAATTTGTTTGCAGTCAGATAGTATTAATTTCTTAGTTCAAAGAAATGAGAAAAAAAGATTCTCTGACTAAGGCACTCCCAATTAAAATGTCTTTATTACTTTGACAAGTCCTTTATTACTCGTCAAAGTAATAAAGACATTTTAATTGGGAGTGCCTTAGTCAGAGAATCTTTTTTTCTCATTTCTTTGAACTTGGATGTACAACACCTTGGACTAAAGAGCACCCAAACCCAAGAAGCCTACAAACAATTGGGATAAGAGCACGCCATATTCTACAAACTCAAAGTATTAATTTCTTATCTGAGTGAAATAACTCTGAATCATCTAAGTGGCAGCCATGATAAGAAATGGTTGAATTATTTCAATATGAGGTAAAAGTGCTTTACAGCTTTCTGTTTTGTCGTCTTTAATATTCGTAGAATAACCCTTCATTATTCATGAATCTGTCACAGTTCTTTGTGGTCGTAATGTTCAAGTGACACAACATTTAATCTGTCATGTTCTGCCCTATTTTCAGAAAAAAAAAACATTTTAGTTCCCCTCTGTTTTACATTCTTTCAGGTGGGGGTTCTTTTAGGGATCATATTGCAGTTGTCCTTTTGTTACAACACCCCTGTTCGAGGGCATGGTGACCACCATGACTTGATCTCCACGAGGAAAAAAAACCCTTATCCTTTTAAATCAGATGAGTTTGAGATAATAAGACTGGCAATTTTGAGCATAAGTGTCTTGTTAGACAACCATTTTGTTTAACTTCTATTACCTTGTTATTGAATTTCTAACTGTTGTATTACAGTTATATTTTCACTGGGTTACTCTTCTCTTTTATAGTCATTATGGAAAAACCTAAGGGGGAAGCATCCAATCATGCACTTTTAACAGTCAATATTCAAAACAGTGTGATTTCATTACAGAAAACCCATTCCCTGCTTATGAATTCCAGTTGACATTTTCCCTTTACTAATGCCGAAAGCTAAAAAATTCATTTTTAATCAAAACACAATAATTAATTCTCTAAATTTTAGATTATATAGACAATCTGTGCTGCTGTGTTGAAGATGTCTGTCCATGTTTTAGAATCCTTAATTTGTTTTTATTATCTACTGTCATTACTACAACTTAGTGTTATGTCACAATTATCTTTAACCTGTGTGAAGTTGGCACATCATATGTTGAAAATATGAATAAAAGCATTTTGGTTCGTTTGTGCATAGTTTGTGCACGATTGTGCAGGCAAAATCAGCGTTTGTGCACAAACCGTCTTGAAGATATTTAACTTTTAAGAGGTTGGTGTTAGGTCACTCAGCACCCCATCAACATCCGAATGACTCGAAAATGTTTGTGCACGTTTGTGCACGTTTGTGCAGGCAAAATGAATGTTTGTGCACAAATAGTTTTTTTATAATTTAACTTTTAATTTTTTGAAAGTAGGTCACTCAGTACCCCATCAACATGTCTTGGCAGTCATCATTTACCAGAGGTGTAAAAATGTTGAATATTGTAGCACACTGTTGTGATTATATACCCCTATTTTGCACTATTGTGGCCATCAACATAAGTTAGCATTGGTCAACTGATCAAACATTAGTATTTATGCAATCACAAGGGTTGTCTTCATATTTTCAGTGGTAAAGCATGATTAAGTTTAATTTTGATAAATAGTCCCACTCCCTATTTTAAATGTCTAGCTGTATATCACCATGCATATACACCAATGTTAATTCTCCTTGTCTGCAAAGTAATAGCGTAAACTACAACACAAATAAAATCCAACATGCATGCACTTCATACTTAAATGGCACAATGAAAGAAAAATGCAACATGCATGTACTTCATACTTTACTGGCACAATGAAAGAAGTGCTTCATGTGTACTGTGTAAAAAATGATGGCCCGGGAAAATGGTGAAATGTATCAATTTGCTACAGGGTTGGAGGGTGTTATGTATGGGAAATGGGGACCTATTTTATGTTATGTTAGTGGCGCATTGATAGTATTTGTTTAACAGGTAACAAGCGCATGAGCAACTGTGTATGTGTCTTCTTCTGAGCAAGTTCAAAGTAAAGGAGCCACGGTTCGTTAAAACGGAAACTTCTTGTCTGTACTTATTGGAGCATATAAGGTTGAATGTGTGTAACTGCATACACAACAATTGGCGACGAGAATGGGATCTGTGAATGGATACCAAGCGGAGCTGGACTTTTACTCGTGAGGAAAGTGGAAAAATACGGAGCCCCTTGAGTCTTAAGGTGAAATATATTGGGGTGTCGAGAAAGCGTGCACCCGTTTTAAAAAGCGCGCTCTCATTTAACCAAACCGTGCTCTCCTTAAAATATAGCAAGCGCACGTTTACCTAAATCGTGCGCTCGAATTACTAAAGTCGTGTACTCGCTGTAATACAGTCGTACTCACGTTATATCCCTCGTGAGCACAATTTACTGAAACGTGTCTTCACTTTGCAAAGTGAGCTCTCATTTAACCAAAACGTGCTCTCGTTGAAATACAACCCGTGCACGTTTACCTAAATCGTGCGCTCGATTTAGTAGTTCCGTGCTCTCGTTGTAGTAACAAAGTTATATACCTCGTGACCACAATTTACTAAAGCGTGGTCATGATTCACAAAACGTGTTAACGTTATTTAAGAAATGTATAGCCTAATTAAAATTGGCACAAGTAAGCAAAGCATGGCCACGATTCCACACTCTCATAACATCATGAGCCCAATTTACCAGCAGGATATGATTCTTCACCATTTTGAAATTGACTTAATCAGGGTTTATCATTGGCTAGGTATGGAATACAAGAATATTCTTTAAACCTTGGCGTCCAGTCATGGCATCATCATGAGCCTACCCTACTAACAATTTTTCGTTCCGAGAATGTTCCTGGAACGTTAGCCCTTGGTTGTTTTTAGGTTCTGAGTACGCTGATTTTTGTTTTTTTTTCGATTCTAATTTCATTAGCAGGCAACATTTATTTAGGTTCCCAGAACGTTATGTGTGTGGTTCCCATTACGTTCCCTTGCCGTTCCCATATGGTTCCCACAACGTTGTTGGTTAGATATTTGGTTCCCTAGACGTTCTCATGAGGTTCCCCCAACCTTGTTTATTATATGTTGGTTCCCCTATACAACCAAAGGGAACGTTTTTAAGTGGTAGATTTTGGTTTGGTTATAACCAAACCTTTAGAGAACCAAAGTCAAACGTTTTATTTCAGTTCTCTGTAACAAGGTTACTATGCATTCTAGTAACCTTGTTGATTACATATTTGGGTTCTTTCCCACAATGTTGTCATATTTCTAGTTTGTAAAAATGCACGACAACTATTTACTTCAGAGCTAAGCAGTAATGGCATATGTTGCAGGACGAGAATGTTTAATACCAAATCAATACTGTTAAATTCAAGAATAAACATCAAAAATGGGTGTATTTGCATGGTTTTATTTCAATAAAACAATAATAATAAAATATAAACAAAAAACAGTATGAATAAAATGAATAAAATACAATTAACTACAATAATAAAAAAATGGGTGTGGGTGCTGGTGCTGATGGTGGTATTTGGTTCAGTCTGTTCCGTCTTGAGGAGCTGGCCTAAAAAGAATACGAAACGGTTTAATCCAACTTAGTACCAATATTTAATTTCATTAATGTGACTATTCAGAGATTGATATGACAGACTAAAGTTTACATTTACCTTCTGTGCGGTGCAAATTTCAGTGCATGGCTAATGCACTCTTCTATGTCAGAAACCTTTGTTAGCGGGTAGTTCTGCATGCAGGCCTCTACAAATGAAAGTTAAATGAAAGTTTAAAAAAAGTTACACATTTAAACCTCAATCAAACTTGGCATTACACTGAATTGTAAAAAAAATACCTGTTAAACTTACCGGTAATAACTTTGTACAGGGCCAGGCCCTGGAAGGCCTTTTTGCCCTCCTCCCCCTCAGGCTGTACTCCCCCAGGACCTGATTTGTAGCCACCTGGCGTAACATGCGCCGAACGGCGGCCCCCGGATTCGCCCCACCCAGGCTTCCCAGGAAACGTTTCTAGAAAAAGACAAAACAAATTAAATGAAGTGAAAACAAATGCAGAGCTTATGTGGTCTACTTTCATTATTCAAATTAAACACATTACATGCATACATCTTCATATATAATTATAACCAATTAATTACCATTTGGTTCTTTGTCTCTGGGACAAAACGGTCTTCGCCGCTGGGTGTATGATGATTTGGGTGCAGTGATAGATTTTATCATCAACCAACTTCAAGGCCCAGGGAGGTTCCATGGATATCGGTGGATGTACACTAAATGTGTAAGGAATGGGTTTCGAGTAAGGAAAGAAGATGTGCGCATCATCCTTAGTGAGCTGGATCCCGAAGCCACCCAGTATCGCCGCACAAGATGCCTGAGAAGGAGACAGTACTTCTCCAGGGGTCCTAATTTCATTTGGCACGTCGACTCATATGATAAACTGACCCCGTATGGTATATAAACGTTAGCATAGACAGGTTTAGTAGGAAAGTGATGTGGCTCAGAGCGGCATTCACAAATAGTGACCCCAGTGTTATTGGGGGCTACTATATAGAAGCCGTGGAGAGATCTGGTGGGTACCCAACGCTGATGCGCACCGACATGGGGACGGAGAATGTGGTTCTGCGCGACATTCAAGTGTTCTTGCGACAAAATGATGAAGACAGCCGGGCTGGCCAGTCAAGCTTTTTGATAGGGAGAAGTGCTAATCAGCGAATTGAGAGTTGGTGGGGAGTTATGAGAAGAGCGGGAATTGAGCAATACATCCAGCTATTTGGAGAGCTGAAAGATGAAGGTCTTTTCACCGGTGACTTCTTAGACAAGGCATTAATCCAGCTGTGTTTCATGGGACCTGTCCAGGTAGGCCATCCAGACACAGCACATAGTAATTTAAAGTGAATATTTTTTAGCTACAGTTGACTCAAAGTACTTCACACACGCTCACCTGTTCTCAAGGCTGCCTTGTAAGGCGCCCAAGTTTTTCCCAGGATGAATTGAACAGCATCCAAGACACATGGAATGCACATCGCATCCGTCCGTCCAGAAACCCAGGTGTTCCGGCTGGAATACCGGATATAATGCACCTGGCTCCGCATCTGTGGGGGGCTGAAGATCATCTCTTTCCTCTCGATGAAGCCAATCTGACCGTCTGCAAGAGGAAATGTACCTTCCTCGACTCCATACCATGCGACATCGATGTATTTGATTTTTGCACAGGCATAATGCAAGAACGAGGGTTACAGTTGACAAACAGTCCAGACCAAGCACTTGAATTATACATTACATTAAGGGACACTGTTCGTCCCATAATACTTGCTTAGGCATACATTCGCCATAGCACAATGCACTTACTGTTCCATTCCAAGCAACTTCCAAATAGATTAAAAAGGTGAGATGCTCACACTGTAATGGTAAAAGATTTCGTGGCCACAATTAATACAACGTGCAAACGTTTCAAGCAATTTGGATTTATTGTTGCCATACAGAATGTCGTGGGCACGTCTTACAGATCGTGGGCACACTTTTGTTTATTGTGCTCACAAGGTATATAATGTGGGCACGACTGAGGGGCAGTGAGCGCACGGTTTTAGTAAGACGAGCGCACGGTTTATGTATACGTGCGCACGCTTTATTTAGACGAGCGCACGATTTAATAAAGCGAGGGCACACTTTGAAAAGTGAGAGAACGCTTTCTTGAAACCCCCTGAAAAAGATATTGTTTGATCTCCACCGGGCTCCGTAGAAAAACCTTCAACGGGGAGAAGAGTAGCTACACCGAGAGGGAAGCTAGCACATTGAAACCCTGAGGAAAATGTCACAAGATCGAGCAAACCCGACGGTAAATACTGCACCAACCATGGCAGGGATAATCGGACGAATGGACAGTTTCGACAGTGCAGCGGAGGATTGGACAACATACGTTGAGAGGTTGGATCAGTACTTTGTTGCAAACGATATTCCAGACGGCAAAAAGGTAGCTGTACTGCTTAGTGTAATGGGAGCTAAGATGTATAATTAACTGCGCAGTCTAATGACTCCAGACAAACCTGCTGATAAAACGTATGCAGTCATAACTGCTGCTTTGGAGACTCATTTGAATCCGAAGCCTCTCGTCATTGCTGAGCGTTTTAAATTTCACAAACGAAACTAGCTGAAAACAGAGTCTACAGCTGAATTCGTGGCAGAGTTGAGAAGGCTGTCTGAGCATTGTTCATTTGGAAGAAATCTGTCAGAGGCACTGCGAGATAGATTTGTGTGCGGGCTGCACAACGAAAGTGTACAAAAACGACTGTTAACAGAAAAAGACCTGACGTTGAAACGTGCCATTGAGCTCGCCACGTCAATGGAAGCTGCTGCCAAAGGCGCTACCGAGCTGCAACAGCAGATGGCGCAAGAGTGCCATGTACATGAGTGCAATGTACACAAGATAGACAGAAGACAACAGAAACATGATGCATGCTATCGCTGTGGAAAGACGTCACACTCTCCAACTGACTGTTGGTTTAAAGATAAGGAGTGCAACAAGTGCCAGAAAACAGGTCACATACAGAAAGTGTGCAAAACAAAAATGAGTGAAAAAGTGAAAGAGAAAAAGTTCCACAAGCGAAAAGATAAACAAAAAGAAATGTATGACATTGAAACTTGCTCTTCTGATACAGATAGTACACAAGACTTAGCCTGCTTTGATGTATGCTCCATGAAAAGACCCAACAGGGGAATCATATGGGTTTCACCTAAAGTGGAAGGAAAAACACTGACCATGGAATTGGATACTGGATCTGCATTGTCAGTCATCTCCAAGAAGGATTACAAGGCACACTTCTCACATCTGAAATTGCAGTCTACTGATGTAATGCTCAAAACTTACACAGGGGAGCGCATAGCCCCAATGGGCGTGATCGAGGTGGATGTACACTACAGTGATCAACGGCGTGTGCTGTCCTTGTATGTTGTCGAGAGAGGAGGTGCGCCCCTGTTTGGCCGTGAATGGCTTCGTGAAATACAATTGAATTGGCAGTCGATTAAAGAAGTGCAAGCAACAGTGGCCAAAAAGCAGAGCAAGGGCTCTACAACTGAAAAATTGGACAGAATACTTACCAATGCAGGAGAAGTTTTTCAAGATGGCATTGGCACACTAAAGCACCTGAAAGCCCAGATTGTGCTGGATGATGACGCTGTACCCAAATTCCACAAGGCGCGTCCAGTTCCATACGCTCTCCGCCCCAAAGTGGAAAATGAACTCCAAAAGCTGGAAAAAGAGGGCATAGTATCGAAAGTGGACTGGTCTGAATGGGCAACGCCAATAGTGCCAGTGGTAAAGGGAAGTGGCTCAGTACGCGTCTGCGGAGATTTTAAGGTCACAGTCAATCCGGTCCTGAAGGCTGAACAGTACCCTCTACCGCGTATTGATGACATCTTTGCAGCGCTGGGCCAAGGCAAGCGATTTTCCAAGATTGACCTAGCACAAGCGTACTTGCAGATGGAGATGGAGGAGTCGTCTAAAAAGTACTTGACCATCAATACCTCCAAGGGTCTCTATCAGTACAACCGCCTGGTCTTCGGTATCGCTTCAGCACCGGCAATCTGGCAGAGGGCAATGGCGCAAGTCCTTCAAGGTATACCGAATACACAGTGCTATTTGGATGACATAGTCATTACAGCAGCTAATGATGACGCACAGCTTGAAAATCTGGAAAAAGTGCTCACAAGATTGAATGAATTTGGATTACGTGCCAACAAAGCAAAATGTGAATTCTTTCAGGATGAAATTGAATACTGTGGCCACAAAATTGACAAAAACAGGCTACACAAATGCAAAGACAAAACTGATGCTGTTCTGAAGGCCCCACCACCACAAAATGTTTCTCAACTGAGATCTTTCTTGGGCCTGGTAAATTATTACCGAAAATTCTTGCCCAACCTGTCCGCAGTGCTACACCCCTTGAATTGCTTACTCCAACAAGGCAAAACGTGGCACTGGTCCCAGGACTGTGAAAAGGCCTTCAAACAAGCGAAGGAGTTAGTGACATCAGACAATGTGTTGATACACTATGACCCCCAAGTGCCTCTCAAGCTTGCGTGTGATGCTTCGCCTTATGGAATCGGAGCCGTGCTATCACAACGTTTCAATGATGGAACAGAGCGACCAATAGCATTTGCCTCCCGATCTCTGAATGCAGCTGAGCGTAACTATGCGCAAATTGACAGAGAAGCTCTTAGTCTGGTCTGGGGAGTGAAAAAGTTTCATCAGTATCTTTATGGAAAGCACTTTACCCTCCTCACCGATCATAAGCCTCTAGTTTCCATCTTTCATCCAGCTAAGGGAGTGCCAGCCATGGCCGCTGCACGACTGCAACGGTGGGCCTTGTTCCTGAGTGCTCACACCTACAGCATTGAGTACAAGGGCACACACCATCATGGGAACGCTGACGGGCTGTCCCGTTTGCCACTACCAGTCGCACCGCCAGTAAAGACCAAGGAAGCAGTGGATATGTTCCAGATAGCGCAAGTGGATCCACTACCAGTCACAAGTGAGGAGATCGCACGAGAGACAGGCCGTGACCCTGTCTTGTCCAGAGTCTACGAGTTGACGCTGAAAGGCTGGCCACGCCATGGTGACTCATCCTTACCGGGCTATTCCAGTCGCCGTGAACAGCTCACAGTGCATCAAGGATGCATTTTGTGGGGGGCGAGGGTAGTCATACCACCGAAGCTGCGCCAGAGGGTTCTCACTGTGATACATGAGGGACACTTAGGCGTGGTGAAAATGAAATGCCTCGCAAGAAGCTTTGTATGGTGGCCTGGAATCGATGAACAGCTTGAAAACGTTGCCAAGACATGCAATGGGTGTCAACAAACTCAAAAGTCTCCACCAACAGCCCCACTACATGTATGGGAATGGCCTACGAAACCATGGCACCGTGTGCACATTGACTACGCAGGACCTTTCCTTGACCGCATGTACCTGGTCGTCGTTGATGCGCATTCAAAGTGGCCTGAGGTTTTCTGCACAAAGACCGCAACCTCTGCAAAGACAGTTGAACTCTTACGGGCCCTGTTCTCACGTACAGGCCTTCCGCACCAGATCGTGAGTGACAACGGAACACCTTTCACCTCTGAAGAGTTTCAGCGCTTTGTTAGAAAGAATGGCATACAACACACCACCATTGTGCCGTACCATCCAGCTTCTAACGGCCAAGCTGAACGTTTCATTCAAACTTTCAAACATTCAATTAAGGCTATGGATGAGGACTGTGCATCGCTGCAGCAGAAAATTGCAAACTTTCTGCTGGCCTATCGCAACAGCACACATGCTGTAACAGGACAGACCCCTGCTATGCTCTTCCTAGGGCGTCCCCTGCGATCACGCTTAGACTTACTGAAACCCAGTCTACAGCAGCATGTACAGAGAAAACAGTCTGAATCTGCTCTCCGATCCCAGACACGCTCATTGCGTACATTCCAAGTGGGACAACAGGTGATAGCCAAAGACTACCGTAATCAAGGACGAAAGTGGCAGCCTGGCACCATTGTTTCACAAACAGGACCGTTGACCTACCAAGTGAAAGTCGGACAGGACCTGGTGTGGCGTAGACACGTGGATCAGCTGTTGGATGCATCTGGATCAACAAGCGTAGATGCCAACGATACGCCATTCCAGGGTGACTTCGAGTTTAGTGACGAAGTTCAAGACACAGGCGGCCCTGAAGATGATGCAGGTGGCTCTGCCCCAGCACCACCTGCTCCACAAAGTCCTACTGTAAACACTTCACCAGTGAGGCGTTACCCAGAAAGAATTCGGAGACCTCCAGAGAGATTCCAGGACTGAAATATGTTGAGAGTAGATAAATAGTTAGGGTTTCTTTAGTTCTAGTTAATACTCAGGTAAACCACCTTTAGTTTAAATAGGGATATCAATGCTGGAAGGGAGGAGTGTTATGTATGGGAAATGGGGACCTATTTAATGTTATGTTAGTGGCGCATTGATAGTATTTGTTTAACAGGTAACAAGCGCATGAGCAACTGTGTATGTGTCTTCTTCTGAGCAAGTTCAAAGTAAAGGAGCCACGGTTCGTTAAAACGGAAACTTCTTGTCTGTACTTATTGGAGCATATAAGGTTGAATGTGTGTAACTGCATACACAACAGAGGGCCTTGGGCAATAAGACTCAGTTTACCTTAAATACAAAAACAATTTCTGTAGCACCAGCCACGCATACAGCTATCTGGCCAAGGTAACTAATTTATATCTATACACTGTTAGATACTGCTATCTTAAATGCCTTATATCTCTACATATTGATGATTGATTTAAAGACAACTACAAATCCAATTCCTAAAAGTTTGGGACACTTAGGCCTAAGATGTAAATATAATTTTGTGCAAAGATTTGAGTGAAAGACACATATCAGTGTTAAAACCCAAATTACAGTTTTGAGGGAAATACAGGGATTACAAGGAGTTTTATTTTAGTATTGCCAAGGAAAATCACAGAAAGTCATCATTGGCTCTCTGAAAAGTCCCTAGATGATGTCATGACGGTCAAGGCAGTATGGGAATTCACAGGTTACATGTTTTCTGTGTCCATTTCAAACCTCTGCATTATGTGCGTATTAACCATAATTTGGTCATACATGAACCAAGTTTTCATTGTTGTCACAGTACCACAGTATTATAAACATTTCTCTATGGACATGCTGCCATTTCATAAACCCATACAAAGATTTTCATCACAGAAAGAGGTCTTATATACCTGTGACATTATAAAGTCAATATTATTATGTAATAATTAAGTAATACACAATATTGCCAAAAGTATTCACTAACCTGCCTAGACTCACATATGAACTTACGTGCTATCCCATTCCTAAACCCAGGTGTCAAGTAACAAAGTACAAATACAAGTACAAATACTTTGTTACTGTACTTAAGTAGAAAGTCGTTACTTTGTACTTAAATGGAGTAATTATTTTTCATCATACACTTTACTTCTTACTTTTTACATGGCCAATCATAATTTGAAAGGGTGGGATGTCCAGCACTGACAGGGATGCATGCATGTGTTTTGTGCCTTAGCTATTGTAAGCTTTTACTTACAAGCTATTGTATGCAAACTGCCAAAGGAATTGGACCAACAATCTATTTCAGCTCTTTCAGCAGTTTGATTTATGCTCAACTTCGTCAGAAGTTATAGTGTTCTTTCAGGAGTATTCATGTAAGCCTTTCTCACTCACACGGAAGGCTCACTGGTCTCAAGTCATAAACACACATTAAAAAACTTATGGCACATGTTATCAATACAGTACTACTGTACAATGTTGTTGAGTCGGAGAAAAATAGGATAATAATAATAATAATATCTTCCGAAGCCATACATTCTATGAGTCACATGTCTCATCCATAGGCTACACTATTGTCCTCAATGACATTTTTTTCCCCATTTTATTACTTTTACTTTTTACTTTAAAAGTAGCTTGGAAACTGTATACTTTTTTACTTTTACTTGGGTAAAAAGCTTCAGTAGATTCTTCTACTTGTGAATAAGTATTTCTAAACCCAAGTATCTATACTTGTTTGTACTTAAGTAGTAAATGTGAATACTTTTGACACCTCTCCCTAAACCACTGGGTTCAATATGATGTCGGTCCACCTTTTGCAGCTATTACAGCTTCAGGATACCAAAACATCTTTGACAATTCCATGCTCCCAACCTTGTGAGAATAGCTGCAAAAGGTGGACTGACATCATATTGAGAACAGTATAACTACATAAACACAAGAGAACACTTACAGAACACAGTGAATGAAGGGTTTCACTAACTTAGTGAAAGATCAGAGTCCAAGACATGAAACTCATGCGGTTTGTTGCATGTATCAAATGAAAATATACGTATTTTCCTCAAAACAATCAAAGGTGTCAAAAGTATTCACATTTACTACTTAAGTAGAAGTATAGATACTTGGGTTTGGAAATACTTATTTACAAGTAGAGATATCTACTGAAGCTTTTTATTCAAGTAAAAGTAAAAAAGTATACAGTTTCCATGCAACTTTTCAAGTAAAAAGTAAAAGTAATAAAACGGCAAAAAAATGCCATTGAGGACAATAGCGTAACTTATGGATCAGATATGTGACTCATAGAATGTATGGTTTCGAAAGATATTATTATTATTATTAGGCCTATTATTATTACATATTGTTATTATTATTATTATACTATTTTGCTCTGACTCAACAACATTGTACAGTAGTACTGTATTGCTAACATGTGTCATCAGTTTTTTTATGTGTGTTTATGACTTGAGACCAGTGAGCCTTCTGTCTGAGTGAGAAAGGCCTACATGTGTCCTCCTGTAAGAACACTATAACTTCTGACAGAGTTGAGCATAAATCAAACTGCTCAAAGAGCTGAAATGGATTGTTGGCCCAATTCCTTTGGAATTATGAACTAGCAGTTTGCATACAATAGCTTGTAAGTAAAAGCTTACAATAGCTAGAACACACAACATATGCATGCATCCCTGTCAGCCTGACATCGCAACCTTTCAAATTCTGATTGGCCATTGACTAATTCAGCTTTGTTGATTAACTGTTTGATGATGTGGAGCATTTCTTAATGACTGCCAAGACATGTTGATGGGGTGCTGAGTGACCTACTTTCAAAAAATTTAAAGTTAAATTATAAAAAAACTATTTGTGCACAAACATTAATTTTGCCTGCACAAACGTGCACAAACGTGCACAAACGATGCACAAACGATTCCAACCATTTTCGAGTCATTTGGAGGTTGATGGGGTGCTGAGTGACCTACTTTCAAAAACTTAAAAGTTAAATAACATAAAAATGGTTTATGCACAAATGTTGATTTTGCCTTCACAAACGATGCACAAACGATTCCAACCATTTTCGAGTCATTTGGAGGTTGATGGGGTGCTGAGTGACCTACTTTCAAAAACTTAAAAGTTAAATAACATAAAAATGGTTTGTGCACAAATGTTAATTTTGCCTGCACAAACGTGCACAAACGATGCACAAACGATGCAAAAACGATTCCAACCATATTCGAGTCATTTGGATGTTAATGGGGTGCTGAGTGACCTAAGGTCACCAACCTCTTAAAAGTTAAATATCTTCAAGACGGTTTGTGCACAAACGCTGATTTTGCCTGCACAATCGTGCACAAACGATGCACAAACGAACCAAAATGCTTTTATTCATATTTTCAACAGGCCAAACATAAACCTCGTACAGCCCCAACTGTAAGCACTTTTAAATCCAGGTTAAAAACATTTCTCTTTCAGTGTGCTTATGGTTGAGTTCATATCTTTCTTTTCCCCCTCTTCTTTGATTGCTTTTAGCTGTTTTTTTTTCTGTTCTTTTAAATGCCTTGTCTTTATGTAAAGCACATTGAGTTGCCTGTGGTATGAAATGCGCTATATAAATAAAGATGCCTTGCCTTGCCTTACTTTTAGATTCTTGACCACATAAATGATATGCAGCTGGACAAACAATAAAACTGCAACTTAACTGCTTAGCAGAGTGAAACATGTAGAGAAACATTCATTATTTACAGTACCACCTCAGACATTGTGTAGACTTTTGTACGTAATACAGATTATAAGAAGCATACTTCTTTTCTCATATTTTAAGAATAAGTACTCTTTACATGGTGTTATTCTACTTTTGGGGCATTAAGTAACATGGAAATGAACATCGTAGTTGGAGAAATAGTGCTCATGCTTAGTAAGGCATATTCACCTTATGTTGGCTTACTGGAAGACCCACTGATTTAATAACACTAATACATTATGAATCCCTCAGGTGTACACAACCGCACTGTGACTAAACCCCTATGAGCACTCAAATTGATACCGAGGAAGGAGTTCTAATATCCCCTGTGTTTAATAGAGGTCTCACAGCATGTTTTTTACTTCATCCGAGTGGATTTCTTCACAGCACAACCTTCATCACCTCATGCAAAGGATAATCGTGAAGGGGGAAGCCAAAGGACTTGTTGTTAGATGTGTTTGTATTGTTTTTGATCATTTTAGTATGGGCAAAGGAAAGTAAAAAAGAAATTCAGTCATGGCAGGAGTAGAATGATGTTAATGGTATAAATAGAAATAAGAGGTTAGTATATAGTTAAATTGTTTGAAAGCCTGAATTTTCGAAAGTAAGGCTTTGATTTGATTTGAACAGCGGAAACAGACATGTTCTCATTCCTTTTTTTTATATGCACAGACATCAAAGGGTTCAATTTAGCTGGTCTTCAAAATTGTGATCACTTTTGATTAAACTTAATGCCTTTGCATTTTAAATTTTTTTTTGTCATTTTGACTTTGACACTTGTGCCCTCCTTTTTTAAACACCAACACAGAAAGGCTACATTTGATCACGCAATACTTTTCCCTATAAAATAGATAAATGGATAAATAAATAAGTGTTATTGTCCTCGCGGCATCAATTTAATTTTAGAACCTAACAGCAGTCATATTTCTTGCTTCACAAACTTATTAAACATGACGCGAAGTCAACGAATGTAGAAATTGATGAATCAGTTGAAAGTTAGAAATTCAAGAATTTAATTCACAAAAACAGAGTTAAGACTATGATATTGGTGAAATGATATGTTTAACAGTGTTAGGAACACACACTAGGAAAATATTTGGGAAAATACTTTGGAGAAAACAACATTACCTAAGAATGTTTTGACTTTTTGTTTTGAGAATCCACAGAGGTGCTCTTTGAGAGGCCTATACTCCCAAATGCACACTTTATTCACACACTGGAGACTGCTATTGGCTTGAGAGACCAATTAGCTTCTCTTGAAATTTACTTGTGTTGTTGCTTTTGAGTATCTGTAGCCTTAAGCAACCAACTCTGTGCCACTAACAAAATCTTTTCATGACAAATCCGAAAATTAATACAACAACTTTTTTACACAGTACACTATTCATAGCCTGTTCACAAGATGGATGGATGGATAGACAGAAAAGAGTATGGGTTGATTCAAGGTAAAACAGGCCTATATCTTTGTATGTCTACATATTGACCATTAGTTCAAGTGGAATTACTGAGTTTCAGACTGACAGAGCTTCTGAAATTTGGGATTATCCTCACACAATTAATATAAAGCATCTAACAATAAAGCCACATCAAAATCAAAAGTCATGGCTATTCTGTGCCACTTCAGCACACCCTGCTGGTCACACATTGGTAAATAGAATTTTTTTTGTTCCGCCTTGTGTTCTTGGCCTTGTGAGGGGTTCCCTATTCAGTTAAGATTATTCAGATTTCAGTTTCGATGAAGGACATCTTGCCTCGTTGTCTATGGATTTTAGCTGGTAATCATATAATTATTTGATTTTTGCCACATATTTGTATTTCACACTCAAAAACATTATTAAACACAAGTATTAAACACACTCAAACTGATGGCAGCCACTACGTTTTCACAGGTCCTATCCAAACTACAACTCGAGAGAAAAGCCAATCAGTAAAAGCAGAAAAAGAAAAAGCTATTTAACTTGCTTTTTAGATTTGGTTTGCCATCATGAAATTCAAAGTGATTGTGTTCATGCTGGAAACTGCGAATGTTTGATATTTTGCTTTAAAACCCACAAAAGCAATAAACGTATTTTGTATGAATTTTCATGAACATCTTCAATTGCATATACTTGACTGACTCTGATAATATAACCATACATCCGTATCAGTAACATTTACATGGAAGCTTATTTTGCTTCATTTTTAAACTGGTACGTTTAGTGTATTAATAAATTAATGTTGAAAACAGATTTTATTTTTCCATAAACGTCACCCATGAGAATATTCTAACTCTGTGTCAGATCTATTCAATGCACCTTTTGACTGATCTATATGAGCTGTATTAATCCTCCCTCAACGCAGCTTTATAAAATGTTGATTTTATTATTGGAGTCCTGTAATAATACCATTTCAATCTCCCAGTTACAAACCTCCATATAGTAGTATTGTTGATCAGGTCTTGTCCTCAATGATGAGATTTCTTTCAAATTCTGACTTTTCTTTTTTATTGAAGGTGTTTTCTGCCTGGTCACCATAATAAATTTTGTTTTAATTTCCCCATCTCTATAATTTAGAATGGAGTGCATATTTGGAATATAGCAATACAAATCCTTTGGGGGAACTGCAATTTGGCTTTGTAGCTACCCTAAAAATGTTATAATTTTACCATCTTTGTTAATTATATTCAGTTCTTTTGATTGCCTTTGTTGAATCCAGTGTCCCACATCATGTGAGGAAATCTATGTTGCCCATGACTACCAAACTTGTAAAAAAAGGTAATGCTCCAGTTTCTATCTGACTGGAGCCCATAGCTATACCTATACATATAAGATCAGCGGGTTTTATACATATTTCTAGATTTAAGTTTGAGTACTTGTGAACATATGAAACAGCAACTCTCAGAAGCTTCATGTCTTTTGTGATCTATTTTACTATGAATTTTAATCATTCTCTCATTGACATGCTTAGATTCTTATATTATCTTCTAAAGATCACCTATACAAAACAATTGGCTGCATGTGCTCATGAGTGACACATCGCCTATATTATAGTTTTTATTGTCATCATATATTATAACTAGTTTTTAATTTTATGCAACACCAGTGAGGTTTGCACATGGCCTTTGACTGGCACAGTGTGCTTAATCTGTGTATTATTAGTTTTAAGTTTATTCCAAAGCTTCCCATTCAGGAAAGGACAGACGCCAGACTAATCCCCTGGACTGAATTGGGTTCTATTTGGACCCAACCTGTCGCTTGGTCATTATAAATCCACTGAGATATAAGCTGGGCTCCTCAGTAATGAAATTTCAGATATGGGAGAGACAAATCTCCATTCTACTCTGGTGAACAATGTATTTTCTTATCTTATTCTTGGCCTTTAGTTTTGCCATATAGTTATAATTTCATGTAGAGAAAAAGTAAACATGGGAACCTATACGGATATGGGCCGAAATCGATGGGGAAGCTCAGGCGGCATGTTCATTTTTCTAATATCTCAGTATATACTAGTTTAATAATAGAGAGCTTGGTGCTAGTTAAACTTCCAGATTTTCAAAACCTTGCTGAGAGTAAGAATATTAAATCATGTATTTTTAAGGGCCAAGTTCCAAACGGTATCATTTCATTTGATTTGCTCTCATTAACTCTTTAACTACAGGCTGAGCCATAAATTATGCAGACAGTTCAAAAGTGCAAGGGTCAAAGACAAGGGTGAGAACTCCGTTATGAAATCCAACTTGTAGGCAAAATATTTCACTGTAACTTTTAAAAGTTACCCAGTCAGCCACTGCAAATGTTGCCAAACAACAGTAGCTGTTTACGACATTGTGTCAGAAATCCTCTGAGGTTCATTACTGACACAAAGTAGTGAGGACATATGACTCTGGAGGGCTGACTTCACCCATCTTTCCTGTCAACACTTTGTAAACAGAGAAGTCATTAACCTAATGAGCAAAGTTAAGATAGAAAACAATAACTAAGTGCCAGTAACAAAAACAATATTAATAGTTGTGCTTTGCTTGGTAACAAAGTTTTGTGTTACATGAAATCCCAAGATGGGTGATGACAAACTCACTACAAACCACTCAGATGCAGATAAACATTAAATGCAAATTTGGATTAGATTTTTTTTTTTTAAAGGTTCATGAATTATAAAATTTCTATTATTATAGAAACAGTTTCTATATGTGTCACAACAGCTGTATGTACTTAGGAAAAACTTATAACATACAATTCACTTTGTCTGAGGAAAGATAAAAGAACAAGGAGAAAAATAATACACATAAACAGAGTGCAAACACAATATAACAATAGTAGTTGAAAAAGCAGAGCATACTTTATCACCCTTTTTTTGTTGTTTCTTTTTACTGGGACAGTTTTTCTTTAACATGGCAAACTTCTCACATTATCATCTGGTTCAATCCAACTTTATTTATAAAGCACATTTAAAAAACAGAGTTGGCCCAAAGTGCTGTACAGTCAAATATGAAATGAAAAATATACATAAAACACAAACATTTGGGGATAGCCAAGGTCAGGTGATCAACAGATCTTAGGGACCGAAAGGGAAATCACCACTGAAACAGTTCAGAGTGGTAGGATGGAGCGAGACCTTTCAGACATATTTATACCAAAAGAACATTTTTTTAATTAATTGTATTGCACGCAGGAAGCAAATGAAGAGCACAGAACTGTTAAAATATGCTCCCGTACTCCAGTTATAAGACATGCTGCAGCGTTTCCGGACAAGCTGAAGGCGCTAAAGAGTAGCCTGAATAACCTAAAGAGCGATGCTTAGTCCAGACTAGTGGTGATAAAAGCATGAATCCCCTTTTCAAAGTCTTGCCGTGTCAGAACAGGCTTTAGTTTTGCTATCTGCCTTAATTGAGAGAAGCTTTTCTGTACAACGGCACTAAATTTGCTTGTCAAGTTTGAAATCACAGTCCGTGATCACTCCCAAATTTGTAAAAGTAACCCACTTTTTTCAAAAAGGAGGTTAAAGATAAAAGATTCGTTACATTGTTCCAAAACTTGTCTATTTACTGAAACTTTGCAGTTGAAACATGCGATAGTACCTACATTTCTCATTTTTTGCAATTTGTCTAGGATTGAGACAGGAATCGGTATTCTTTCATGGTTTGAACCTTTGAAGTAATCTTTCTTATGCTTTGATTATGTCAACTCTTACAACTTCTTTTTATCCTTTTAAAGGAATGGTTCGGCGTAAAATGATAATTTGAGCATCACATGGTCATGCCACATAATTTATATGGGTGATGAGCCTTTCTCCGAAAGACCGCGGCATTCCGAAGTTGGCTATTTTGAAGTGTTTTGTTAGAAACGCAGCCAATGCAACTGTACGGGGCCAATTTGGAAAATATAAGAAATCGGTTGTTTTTCCACGATAAACAAGCTCAAAAGCGCTACATACTTCAGTTGTGTCATAACAAAGGCCTCGTCAAGCAAACCGAGGCACAGAGAAGTTCATTGGACCACACAGCCTTTTTAACAAAAGGATTTAGGGTACATTTTTTCAAAATAGAAAGATTAGCTGAGTGGAGATATAACTTAAGAGAGATTTTGGTGGTTGTCTTCTCCTCGATCCTCACCCAGATAGGGAATGATGTAGTGTCAAACCAGTATGAAGCCGCTCTCAATTGTGCAGCCCAATAGTATCCTATGAGAAAAGGGACGTTTAACCCACCCCTATCATATGGTAAATACAAGAAAGTCATACGTAACCTGGGGCGTCTATCATTCCAAATAAAATGACAAAAGATCTGCTTCATTTTGACAAAAAAGTTAGTGGGAGGAGCAAGTGGAATGGTTTGAAAGAGGTAAAGAAGCTTAGGCAGAATATTCATTTTCAGAACATTAATACGTCCAATCATAGACAGTGGCAGGAATTTCCATCTGTTTATAGAGCCTGTCACAGACTCGACTATGGGGTCATAAGTACTGGGTACCAATGATTCCATTGTTGGTGTAATTTTAACACCCAAATATGTGAAACTATCCTTAACATTCTTGAAGGGAGTGTATAGCGGTGGGGTTATTCTTTCTGAGTTTTTCATGAACATAATTGTAGATTTTGTTGCATTAACTTTATAGCCAGAAAAACTCCCAAATGTTTCTATAGATTTCAAAAGGGCAGGTACAGATTGCTTCAGGTTGGTCAGGAAAACAACCACGTCATCAGCAAAGAGTGCTATTTTATTCTCAATATCATTTATGTTAATACCGGTTATCTCAGGGTTATTTCTGATTGCAATAGCCAAGGGTTCTATAGCTAATACAAAAAGAAGAGGTGATAAGGGACATCCTTGTCTTGTGCCTCTGGAAAGAGGAAACTGTTTTGACACTATGTGGTTTGTCAGTACTGATGCCCTTGAGTCATAGTGCAGGATCTTAATCCAGTTAAGGAAATAACTGTTTATACCTGTTTATGGAATTTGTTGAGTTATATTTTGCATTTGTGTCAGAAATAAATGAACATGAGCAACGCTAACTCTCGTCCTCTCCTTGCTGATTCACAGATACGAGTTAGCTCATGTACATCTTGGCTACGCAGTGCTCTCTAGCCTGTGTAACCCTTGCTGCTGGTCCAGATTTCCCCCTAGGTCTGGTGCCGATAACATATTCCATCACTGTATATTTTTTTACATGTTTAATATTTACATGGATGTTTCCAAAGATCTTCACTCAAATGCTATCAAAGATGACACAGCTATTCTTTGTATACTAGATGTCTAATCCTGTACACAGCAAAAAATCAGTTCAATGACACCAATCCTTGCATTTGTGCTGATGGATATAGCTGGTGTATTATTTTATAGCACACAGCATGACTTTCAAAATGTTGCATATTAAGAAGTGTCCATTATTACTTTGTCAGTTTAAATGAAAAACCATGATGTTTTCCTGATGATAATCAAGTCGCCTTTTTAAGACATAAGTTTTGATTCCTAAATGTAACTAAACATCAACTGAAAAACTTGGGAATAACATCTCCTCTGATGTAGAAACGCACAAATGAATTGTATTTCTTCTCTGCTGCTTGTAGGGGCGGTACTTTACGGTTCAGTTGGAGAACTTCTTGGTTCGATCAGAACGCACAAAAGTATTTGACAATACATGAAAATTGAGCAAAATGGTGAAGGATAAGTTTTTAGAGTTTAAAACAAACTTTCACTGGTATAAAAACACCACAGGGTTGCCTCTATTTGTGAGAAGGTGTGTGGAAAAACATGTATCCCCAGTGGTGCAGTCACTACGTCATCGGTGAATAGGAATCCCCTGATGGCAACAACAACGTAGCAGTCTATTTGGGACATGTTGTTCGATTCACACCAATTTCATGACTTTTTAATATTCTTAACTACTTCACATTCTTGTGGGCCTACCTAAGTGTTCTATGTGAAAAAATGACATTACAAAATATTTCAGTTTGTAAATATTTTACTGTGAGTACTTTATTTTCAGTACATTTGGCTGACTTTTAAATCTTCTTCCTTGAATTTCATGTCTTTCTCGGCCTGACTTGCCTCAACTGTATGTTGTCCTGGGTATGTGATAAGGCTTTCTATCCTCTTGATGGATGTTAGCATGATGTCATGAGCCTTTGGGAGAGTGATCCTCCTGTTCTGAAGAATCTCAGAGAGGTTCTTCAGTTCTATCAGAACATCAGCCATAAGAGCAAGATTTTTCAGAAAGTTGATGGAGCACAACTTGCCTTGGAATTTGGAATTTGGCCCTCTCTCTGCCATCTTTTGTGCTGTCTTCTGATGCATCTCGGAAGTGCTGTGCCAATGCTCCATAGGAATGCCAGACTGCATTAACAGCTCGCCATGAGGAAGCCACCCATCGGACATTGAAAACTCTTCCAATTCTTCTCAATGTGATTTGGAGCTTGTGGGCGCACTCACTCAGCTCCCGCATGCTTTTTGGGGACTGACTGTATAATGTATACAGGGCATCAAGGAACGCCTGGAAGTCCTTTGTCCCTCCAGTGGCTTCCAACGCCTGAGCCACCGCCAGCTCCAGCCTATGATTCAGGCAGTGCCATAGAATTATATTTGGGAAGTCACCTTGGAGCAGCTTCCCAACGCCTGACTTCACTCCTAGCATCACATTGGCCCCATCACTGCAAAATCCAATCAGCATCTCCTGCAGGAGCTCCATTGTGAATCCATTGTTGAGGAAACAGTGCATTATCTTGCCTTTGATGTGAGCAGCAGACAAATTTTCCAGCTCAATCAAATCTAAGGGAAAAGCAATTGGCTCCATCTCGCCGTCAATGCTGGCCTTTAAAAACACAATCAGTGTCGATTTGTGCCCCACACTGGTTGACTCATCAGCCAACACAGTCATTTTACTTTTATTTTCAATTATCCTCCTCACAATTTGATGTTTCATTTGAGTTGATACATGGTCAATTATGTCAACACAGACTGTCTTGCTGTGCAGAATGCGACCTAAATTGAGTGAATTTGCTTCTTGAAGATCAATTAATTTCTCAAAATCTGTAAAAGGCTTGTCATGTTTGGCAACAAAATAAGCGGTCCTGAACACTTTGGCAGTGGCCTCAAACGCAGACTCCTGGCTGGTGGCATTCATGTTTAAAAGGATCTCTTTCTGTGCAGTTTTAAGAATCTTAACAGCTTCATTGTGGGCTGAAGATTCTCTGTGCTCATGAATTTTTTGGCGGAGAGATGACAGCTGCACGGTCCTTGAATGGCCACATGGGGCGATATTCCCCTCTGCCCAATTGCTTACGATATTAACACCTCGAGATGCGCTGACACCAAAGCCCTTAACATCACGGCATGAGATGCAGCCAAGCATGCCATTTTGGGCATACAACCATTCGTTTTTTGTTCTGAACTGTTCAAATTGCTCCTTTGACCAAACAGGGGGGTAAGCGGTACTTGCAGCAGGCCCAGCATCACTTGTTGACGGTCCTGCACCTGCAACGTTACTCTCATTCACACTTGCGTTCTCATTCACTGCCAAGGGACTGCATGCACCGAGCCATCTGTTTTTCTGACTTTTTCCTGATTTTCATTTTCAATAACTCGGTCCTTTCTTTTAAATAGCTCGGTTATTCTTTTCTGCATTCTTTTATCTCTCCGTATCACAATGCTTTTCTTCACAGCACGCACTTCCTGAATCAGCTTCTGAAAACATTCCCATATATTGGCTGTCTAGTTGATACACTTTAGGGTGTCAGGAAAACGCGTGCTTACTTTACAAAGCATGCTCACATTTAGATCACAAGCTTACGGTCCTGTAGCCCACTAAAGCGGACATAGGCCTACGCTCTATGCTCAGCTGTGCCCCCGTTACAAACAGCGTGAACAGCCTATTTGAAGAAGAGTAATTTATTATTTGTCCGAGTAGAAGACATGTCTCAGTATGCCACCCAATCACAAAAACATGCAGTTTTTGAAAAGCCGATTTAACATTTCGCTGACACAGTTTTAAAGATGAGAGTCGAGACGACTTCATTCACCAGAACTAACTGCGGAGCAAGCGTGGGCAGGAGATGGAAACAAACGGAACGCAAGCTCCAGAAAGGCACCAACAGAAAGACCAAAATATATGGGACATTGGCAGACGTTTTGAAAACTGATTACCATGGGCTACTGGATGGCTTTCCCATTAGTAAAATTTAGTACCATTATTTCCAAATATTTTTTGTTGGGGTCTGAATAGGGGTGGATTTGAAAGCGTCAGTCGATGCAATTGGAAGCTGGCACATGCCGGAGATCCTTTGACTATTTTAAGCAAGCCAAGCTGTTATCTTCATCGGAGCTGGTCAAAAATGACATATTGTGGGTAGCCTAGATGTGTTTTCTTCTTAACACTCTGGGATCTCCAAAAACACATCTGTAACTCTGTGAGTTTTTGTCATTGAAACATATAAGTGACATCATTAAAAACCTTGAAACTTCTAGTTTTCAAATATATACATTTTAAAAATAAATTATATAGCTGGCCCTTTTTAAAGAGTGTTAACAGAAATCTTTGGATTTTCTGTTGTCTCAGACTGTAGCAGCTTCCTAGGCCACACCTATCGCTATTCACATGTAAAGTACCAGGTGATTGAGTGGCTATTCACAGGTGAGAACACGCCCCATTCAGCCAGCATGTGGGGGAAGGCAGCAATGTCCTGCCAGTGACAGACAATTATCACATGGAGAGTGACAGGTGGGTGGGGGGAATCAGGGGTGGTACACACCCATCTAATTAGTATTCAACTAACAGAGACACTGCCTTGAGTTACAATTACTTTTTTACAGTTTGTGTGAAAACAAAAAACATTTCTGACTGCACTTTTTACTTTTATGCAGCCAACACTTTTGTTTACAAGGTTCAACCTTCAAAAGTCTTGGCTAGATATATTTATAGTGTGTTTTCTTGCACTGTTTGAAGACCTCTAAAACTTGTTTTTTTGTACAGTTGTGTTTCCCCTCAATTTAAATAAAACTTGTTTGTATTACATTCACTTCACTCTCATGTTGTTTTTTGTTAGGCTTTTCCAAATACAGCTATATATGTCACTTTTGCATAGATGTTTACAGTTAGTTGAAATACTTGAAAATGTCAAGGTGGTGACAACTGCCTCAAAGTCTCTGAAAAGGCCTTAGACCCCAGAGGGTTTTAAGGGTTTTAAGGCGAGCGTTACTGCATTTTTTGTATTTTTTTGGTGTTTTTTTTTTTTTTTTTTTTTAATTCAGCATAATAAACCCTTATCAAATCTTACCGGTGCGCCGCACCGCCCCGGAATCTTTTACAGGAACGCAGCACCGCCTCGCACCGGCTTACTTTCAAAGCTGAGTGTGGCGCTAAAGTAACACGTCACTGTCGCAGACGGCTGCGCGCGGCACATCAGTCCCAACCTGGTCCCGACTCATGTGCGAATGCAGATTGAAACAGTTCTGGGGAAAGACAGTTATCAGAACGAAATTCGAGGAGGACTGTTCTTAGAATGGCCCCATTCCTTAAAAGGTTATAGGAACTGCCAAAGGTTCCTTCAGTCCGAATGCGGCTATAGAGGGAAGTACAGAAAGATAAAGTGCTTTATATACGTAGATTTTTGGCTAGTGGTAGTTGATGTTATTGTCTTTTATTTTATTTAGTTATTTTTTTCTTTCTATTAAGTAATCTTAATTATTGTATTGGCACATGCTATGGAGAGTCCAGAAGATTTACCAATGCCAATGTTTGTGTTTTGTTAATCTGGAACTGTTGTGTATTTTTCTTTATGGAAAACTAATAAAGTTCAAGTCATAAAAAAGAAAAAAGAAAGATAAAGTGCTGTAGAGGGGGTAGGGAAGTACAGGGTAAGTGCTAGGATAGGAGATGCTCTCTGAAGAGCTGGATCTTCAAGAGTTTCTTGAAGATGGACAGGGACGCCGTTGTTCTGGTAGCACTTGGTAGGTCATTCCACCATCGTGGAACAACACATGAAAAGAGTCTGGATTGTCTTAAGTGTGGTGTAGGTACTGCTAGACTGAGTGACTGAGTTGTGACATAAGCCTTTGCAAGAGCATTCAAGTAGATGGGAGCCGATCCATTAATAATTTAATTTGTGACATTAAATGTGTACAAAATTTTTGGTCATTACCATCTGGAAAGTCAGCTTTAGCTGTGATGAGCAAATTAGTCAAATCTTTCTATTGGTAGAACCAAAGCCGATAAGAGTGAAACAACCTCCTCTTTCTTATAGCCCTGTCAATGTTTATTTTGCCCTAGGATATAAGAATGATGGCAGCAATTAAAGCACAAATGTATTGATTTTTAGAAACAGTAAAACATTTTCTAAAAATCACTAGAGACATGGCAGATTATAAGAAGTGTTTGGATATCTATAATGTCAAATAAAAACTGATTAATGTTTATAATGCATTTAATTGGTTGATTATCTTATGATAACAAAGATTGTTTAGTTGAGATGATGGGTGAATATATTTTGTTAGTTCGGTCTTAATTGTCCTGTCACTGGAAACACTGGGATCACCTGAAAGGCAGCTTCTTGCTGAGGTGTTGTGGAAATTATTAAACTTGCTATCTATGACCATACCACACACTCTATGCCAAAGGATGAGAGGCAGGGTACACCAGGTGTACCAGGTCAGTGGTGTTGTATATGGGTGTAAGGTGAGTTTAGAGCATCCTGTCTAAGTCAAATGTACTAGTCAAGGTTATTGTTTGCTTCCTAATGGAATACAATGAAAACCTGTTGGAGAGAAGGTCTCTGTTATGTCATTATAAGGTCACGTAATTAAAGTATGCATCACTGGTTTCAACCACTGTTCACACAGGAATATTGTTATCAAATGAGAAAGTAATCAGTGATGATGTTTTTAAAGTTTCTCACTGTTTTTAAAGATTAATATTATCATTTGATACTTTGGCAAACTGTGTAGAAATAGATGACTGCATTATGCATGTGAATAAAGAATTTCAGGGTGTCCTGAATAGACTTAATTGTAATTTCACCAGTGATATTAAATGTTTTATACACCAAGAGGAATAATGTTGCTGTGTTACAAATTTGATTATTTAAACATATTTGATGATCTTAAACTTTTTTGCCCTTACGTGCCTTGATCTATGGGTTTTTGTGTCCAGGTTTGGGTTGTTTTGTTCTAGTTAACTTTTTGCCAACCCTGAAGTTCTTGCACCTTAATTACAGTGCTTCCTGATTTATTTTTGTAGAGTTTGTCTCCTTGTCGATTCTATTTAGTTTTACTTCATTTTACTGGTGGTCTATCTGGTCCAAATTTACTAATTGCTACACACTTGCCATGCATTTGTCCTTTCTTCAATGAATATTCTGCCAGGATTACTTTGCTCACTGCTCGATCGTTGCCGTCATTGCGGTTGCTTTGGCCCTTTTGGCCTGCCTGATGTGTTCTATCAAGTTTGATGTTCAGCCCCTTGCCTCCCTGCTTCATCAGTGCTTTTTGTGTAGTTTTTAGCTCTGGGACATAATATACGGTGGTTTGCAGCGCGTTTGCACGTGTCGGCCACCGTAATAATCTCTGCTCCCGACTATTTGATCCTGTATTTGGGCTCTTCAACTCCACTTAAAAAATCCATACGACGATATGAAATTATTTTTTGGAAAATATCAAAATTAATCTTCAGTGAGTTCACACAAAATGCTAAAATAGAAATAAATAGATAAGACTTATACACACAGCTAAGTGTCTGGTAGTGCAATCAAAAAAATTACCTCCTATCATCTGTCCCTCAGCTCTGTTTTTTTCTCCAAAACATGTCGGATATTTAGTTTAATGCATTTGTATTACATTGTTACTTGAATGTTATCTCATTTATCATATTAGAGACTGAATAAAACATTACTTTGTTATTAAGGTTTGGAAAAAAAAGGAAAAGAAAATTTACCAAAAGGGAAATATATTGTTGTCTAAGGCAGCTCATACTCTGCTACTCAAAACAGATAACAGTTAGTGCAACTGAGTAAAAAAATCAAGTCTTTCTATGAAAGTTTTGGCCACAAGGCCACAATTGTGGGACGGAATTATCTTCTTTCTTTCATAAAGAAGGGTGCTGTGTTTCCTATCCTCAAAGGGATAATAAAGGAAACTCTGAAGCTCATTTTCATATTATTTGGAAAATTAAAACAGCTCTTAACACTGCTGCTGCTTTGCTACTTTGGGGTCATTTCATTCAGTTAAGAACCATAAACAAAAGTGACAATTAGATCAGACCCCAAAGCAAAGGAAAGACAAGGAAAACAGAAACAAACTCCATACAGTTGTGATTTAGTTATAATCCGTTATCAGAGTGCACTGCTTAACATCCTGATTGATTTGAGTTATATCTGGAGCCACATATAACAGGATGATTTTGTCTTCATTTTTTGTCTTTCTTCGTGATTATTTTCAAGTTTATATACGATAGCCAGTGTGCTTTGAATAAATAACCTGTATCTTGATGAGCACAAGACTGACCTCCTCCATCTTTTAGTGAAACACAAGAGGGCAGCAGATCACAGAAAAAGCAACATGTACTGTAAGTATGCATGTATGTCACGTTTGGAGCCAATAGAGAGCAAATGCTTACATCTTGTTTGTGGGTATGAATAAGTTAACTATGTACTGATGGCGTCCTCTAGTGTACTATACAGAGAATGAGGTTCATCATTTAATGTTGTATCGAATCAGCATCAGACAAGATATTGTCTATGACCTTTTGCCAAGAAGTTGAGTTTGTTCGCTGATTTTGTTTTACAATCTGATCACATCATTACCATGGCAGTTAGAATTCTTGAGAATCCCATAAACAAAAGAGGAGTAAGACAAAGAACAAAGGCAAGGCAAGGCAATTTTATTTATAGAGCACAATTCATACACAGGGCAATTCAAAGTGCTTTACAAACAATGCTACAGCTAACTGCACTGTGACACTGTGACAGTGCAGTCACTGCAAAATTTTAGATCACAAAAGATGCCTGGATCTGTATGTTCTCTGTCAAAAACAGCTATGATAAGCTAAAAGAAAATAACATTGTTCAAGTCCTGACATACTGACAAACACTATTGATTTATTTGCAAAAATGTTTTATTGGCTGCAGCAACTGTTTGAGAAAACATGACATTGTGATTAATGAGAATAAAGTTAATAAAATTAATAAGAATATGATATTTATTTAGTAGACAGGGATGAGGCCAACAACAGTGTATACTGTTTAAAGTAAATGGATAGGATAGTATTAACGGAAGGAGAAGCAAATACATTGTAAAATGCATAAGGTTAAGTTGAAAAACAGCAAATTAAGAGAGAAGCAATTCATACCTTAAAAAAGTACCGGATTTTTTCTCGAATTTCTTTTGTTTTCAGGCCATAGATGATTGGATTTAATGTTGGGGGGAAAATCAATGTAGACACACCCATAAGTCTTCTTAAAGGGGATGAAATGTTCTGTAGTCTGTAAGATATGATGGTGAAAAGCCCTAAACACTCCAACAACAAAAAAACAATCAAATGTGTTGCACATGTCTGCAGAGCTTTGGCTTTAGTGTCTGAACGTTTAGACCTGAAGCATGCATTTAGGATCTGGAGATATGTGAATAAAATAATTCCATTAGCAACCACTTGTGAAAGTGCACTTATGAAAAGGCCATAAATATTATTAATGGTTGTGTCCTCGCAAACCAAACTCAACAAACTGGGATTATCACAGTAGATCAGTGTTAATTTAGATCGACAGTGGCGAAAACGCAACAGCAGAATAAAAAGCCCACCCGTAAGAATGAGACAAGCTGACCATGCAAGAGTTATTATTTTCATGATATTAGCATTAGTCATAATAGTGATGTATTTCAAAGGGTGACATATGGCAATGTATCTATCATATGCCATGGCAGCCAGGATGAACACACTACCTGCTGCATAGATGTGAATAAAAAAAGCTTGAGCAACACAGGCTGAGTACTGAATCATCCTGCTGTCTGTCAGTATTTCTTTTATGAGCTGTGGAAAGAGGGCTGATGAACCTATCAGGTCACAGATAGGAAGGTTCACCAGAAAGAGATGTATTGGCTGATGCAGAGATTTGTTCAGTACGATGGTGATGATTAGAGTAAGGTTGCAGAAAAGTATGATCATGTAGCTGAGAGTTGCAAAAAGAAATGTAGGGATGGTACTTTCAAAAGACAGATTAAAGCCACTTAGTTGTAAACTAGATGATGCGTTGTACAGTTTGCCCATTATATGCTACTCCTGCTTTTATGACTGAAAGCTCATTCGAAGCACCATCACTTCTGCATACACAGCATAGAATCTGCAATCACAAGGGAGGACATGAGACAAGAAATGCAATTTATTATTATAAACATTAATATTTATATTATCATTACATTAATGTATCAGGTAAAACAGCAAATTGTAAATTATCCCAGTGAAGGATGACACATACCAATTAATGGCTAAAACCTCCATTCTCCTTGCGTCATATTGTAGATAAGTTTAAAGTTTCGGAATTAAACTGCAGGAGAAGAAAAAAAAAAAAAAAAAAAAAAAAAAACAAGACACAGAGAAAGAAGAGGGAAAACAGTACATTCACCCAGCAGAATATAATTTATGTAGTGGTTAATAATTGAGCAGTTGTGGTAATGCAGGCAATGACAAACTGGAAAGATGTTCAGAGGGATTAGCGTCTTTATAGATGTGATTTTTCCATAACAGCATGGAGCTCCCAGGAGTGCTCTTGGTTATCATAAAGTTTATCTTTAGATCATTGAGCACTGCCTCTCAAGTGACTTAGGAGCAACAGATTGATTGTAAGAAATCTGCTCTTTTTTATTTTAAGATATGGTTTTTGTGGGGTTTTTTTTGTATTCAACCTTTTATCTTAGAAGTCAAACACAACAACCTGAGTTTCTACACAGTTTTGTTAACAAGATCTCAAATATATACAATAGCTGACGAGTGTCAGAACCAGAGAATGGAGGACGCAGATGCAGGAGGTTTAAAGGATAAGACCGGTTTTTTGACATTGGGCCCTTGATTTCACATTATAGCATGATGTTCTACTCACCCCTGCTTGTTGTTTGTCATTTGGAGCTGTTCCGAAGATATTCGCGAGGCGTCTGCCTGCTCTCTTGAGATATTCGGCCATGAAACGGTTTCCTATGGGCAAGCTCATACAGGCACAAACTATGCTGTTTATAATTTATTAATTACTCTACACTAGAACTGATAACGTGGTGGTGCGTCGCTTACTTAAAAAAATCCGGGTTATTGTAATTTTGATTTTTTTGTCGTAAAGTGGGTGTTACTGACGTCATCGTCGTGCTACTGCCACAGGCAGCCCACAGACCTGCTGCCTATTTATTCATTCGGCTAAAATTCAAAATTAGTAACCCGGATTTTTTTAAGTAAGCGACGCACCTCCACGTTATCAGTGCTGGTGTAGAGTAATTAATAAATTATAAACAGCATAGTTTGTGCCTGTTTAAGCTTGCCCATAGGAAACCGTTTCATGGCCGAATATCTCAAGAGAGCAGCCAGACGCCTCGCGAATATCTTCGGAACAGCTCCAAATGTTCAACAACAAGCAGGGGTGAGTAGAACATCATGTTATAATGTGAAATCAAGGGCCCAATGTCAAAAAACCGGTCTTATCCTTTAATTCCAAGACTTTTATTGGAGGGCAGCAGATCAACCAGTTCCTCGTGAGAGAAGCTAAATGGGCTATGAAATATTAATCTAAGAATATACTTTCCAAAAGTGGAGAAGTATATCTATAAAAATTATTAAACTCAAAATCATTCCACTAGCGGAGGAGAAAACAAAAGACCATGAAACTTTACTTTTAACTAAATGTCACTCCTACTGAGGAGGAAAAACCAAAGAGCCTCTCCTAAAAATCAGAGGAAATATACTATGAAAGATTTACAAACAAAAGCTACTCCACCTAGGAGGGAAAACAAAAAGGCTATAAACAAAATTAACACTGTAACTCTTACAGGTTCTATTTTATCAAAACTTACTCTGGGAAACAAAAATCACTCTTACGAGGATAAATACCACTGGGAAACTCGGAAACGGGCTTGGCAAAAACGCAAGAATGATGCACTACACGGAGACAGATACAACACACTGGCACAAGACAGGGGGAGACGCAGACTCTTAAGCACACCGGGGTAATGGGAAACAGGTGGAATCATTCATACCACAATCAGACTGGAGCACGAGAGGAAGGGCAAGTGACCTGGAACGAGAGGAAAGTTAATCTTTCAAAATAAAACAGGAAATGACGAAACAATACATGAAACGAGACAAAAACCCAACTTAACCTCACCGCGGTATGACAACGAGGACCAGAGGGTGGGAACACATTACACCAGTTTTAAAATCGCTGCATTGGCTCCCCGTGCGTTTCAGGATTGATTTTAAGGTTATTTTAGTTGTTTATAAATGTCTTAATGGTCTTGGGCCTTCTTATCCATCTGATCTGCTTTTAAATTATGAGACCTCGTGGATCTGTGGTCCTCTGATACCGGCCTTTTAGTTGTTCCTAAAGTTTGAAACAAAACTTATGGTGAGACGTCGATCCACTATTATGGACCTCATCTGTGGAACAGCCTGCCAGAGAACCTCAGGGCTGCAGAGAATGTTGATGTTTTTAAAAAGAGGCTCAAGACCAACCTTTTTAGTTTAGCTTACAGCTGAATTTTATTTTATCTATTTATCTATTTTGATTATTTTGGTTTAGTTTACTTTTATCTTTTCATCCATTATTTTAAATATGGATCTTTTAATTATTTCATTAGGCCTATATACTTATTTATCCAGTGTTTTTCCTCATGGGGATCTTCCACACTGGGGACTATGCCTACTCAGTCTGTGGGGTTGTTGCTGTGGGGATCGCCCTGGTTCGGGGTGGCTGGGGAATCCTGCACTGCAGCTCTGGCTGTGGTGTGGAAGCCGGCCTGCCCTGATCTGGGCGGTTCCCCGTGGTGACGGCCTCTGTGGTCATTGGTGGGCTGGCTCCCGGTGTGGACAGATCCCTAAGATACCGTTTCCTCACTTCAGCTTAAAGCCAGATGTTAATGTTTATCGTTGTTGATATTGATGTTGCTCATGTAGGAGTGGGGGGGTTCAGTGTGGTTGTCGGTGTGATGTTGTGTGTGAGTTTATGCATGAATTGATTTCATTATTGATTTTATTATGTGAAGCACTTTGTGCTGCTTCTTTTTGTATGAAAAGTGCTATATAAATAAAGTTTGATTTGATTTCTAACACTGACTACTGACATGTTCTTCTCAAATGTAATTTATTTATTTTATCATTTCTTATTATTGTTATTATTATTATTATTATTATTATTATTAGCAGTATTATTGTTATTGTTGTCTAATATACAATCATTGTAAATATTTTAACATTTTTGAGCGACTTGACTAATTTGAATTTCCCCGCACTGGGGGATGAATAAAGTATTTTTCAATTTCTATTTCTATTCTATTCTCCTGACTGTTAAGTTAAGAGCTCTAAAATCCCTGCATGTCCAAAAGTAAGGCTTTATGGGTCCACTTGGAATTTTGAACTTATGACTAAAGCTCACAACAGATTGTAATAGTACTCTGGCTAACTATTGCTACAACTAACTTGAGTCTGTAGTTTAGGGCCTGCTGGTTTGACTGCTGTAGTTGTAAAAAGCTCATAACATGGCTCACGTGTGTTGGGGTCACATAACTTCATGTAAGCCCTTTGCTTGTATAGACATACACATGAATTTGTTGTCATGTTGAGGAAGCCACAAAGACTCCATCAGAAGGTCACAAAAATGTCAAGCAACTGTAAAGCTAAACAATGTGGTGCAGAGCTGGAAACTAGAGTCTTGAACTGCTGTATCTCAGCCCTCAGGCACTACAGGGGAGTGTCAAGCCCGGAAATGTGCGTAACAAAGACGAATGTGCTTCTAAATGAGTAAGACGCACATAGTTTTGAGGTTCACAAACTTCTCTAGTGTTGCTTTAAGATTACCATAAGAAATATTTTGTACTCTGGTACAGTGACGTCATCACTGACAGAAAAAAGATCTGTAATGCTTATAATAACAATAATTATTATTATCATGATTATTATTGTTGTTGTTGTCTTCATATGTGTGTTTTTATTGCTAGTATTCTGTTCCCAGTGTTTTCAAAAATAGTTTCTTAGTAATCATTTCATAACTAAATTTAATTCAAACAGAACATTTTAAAGAATCTGCAAATCTTGTATTTGATCTCGTTCAATTACTTTAAAATTAAATCAAATTACTGTCCAAAGATTTCCTTTAAAAATGTTTTGATGATAAAATGTGTTCTTTTCAGCATTATCAAAACATTCCCAGTGATTTTATACAAATCAGAATCATAATAAACAAAATTAACTCTTAAAAACACGCTTTTATACATTTATTACATCAAGTAACTCACAGGAGCTCAAACACAAAACTTCAAAAAATCAAAACAAACATCCTCTTTTTCAACTCAGCCTGATTCAATAAATGATGAACAGCAAATTAAGAGAGAAGCAATTCATACCTTAAAAAAGTACCGGATTTTTTCTCGAATTTCTTTTGTTTTCAGGCCATAGATGATTGGATTTAATGTTGGGGGGAAAATCAATGTAGACACACCCATAAGTTTTCTTAAATGTGGTGAAATGTTCTGTAGTCTGTAAGATATGATGGTGAAAAGCCCTAAACACTCCAACAACAAAAAAACTATTAAATGTGTTGCACATGTCTGCAGAGCTTTGGCTTTAGTGTCTGAACGTTTAGACCTGAAGCATGCATTTAGGATCTGGAGATATGTGAATAAAATAATTCCATTAGCAACCACTTGTGAAAGTGCACTTATGAAAAGGCCATAAATATTATTAATGGTTGTGTCCTCGCAAACCAAACTCAACAAACTGGGATTATCACAGTAGATCAGTGTTAATTTAGATCGACAGTGGCGAAAACGCAACAGCAGAATAAAAAGCCCACCCGTAAGAATGAGACAAGCTGACCATGCAAGAGTTATTATTTTCATGATATTAGCATTAGTCATAATAGTGATGTATTTCAAAGGTTGACATATGGCAATGTATCTATCATATGCCATGGCAGCCAGGATGAACACACTACCTGCTGCATAGATGTGAATAAAAAAAGCTTGAGCAACACAGGCTGAGTACTGAATCATCCTGCTGTCTGTCAGTATTTCTTTTATAAGCTGTGGAAAGAGGGCTGATGAACCTATCAGGTCACAGATAGGAAGGTTCACCAGAAAGAGATGTATTGGCTGATGCAGAGATTTGTTCAGTACGATGGTGATGATTAGAGTAAGGTTGCAGAAAAGTATGATCATGTAGCTGAGAGTTGCAAAAAGAAATGTAGGGATGGTACTTTCAAAAGACAGATTAAAGCCACTTAGTTGTAAACTAGATGATGCGTTGTACAGTTTGCCCATTTTATGCTACTCCTGCTTTTATGACTGAAAGCTCATTTGAAGCACCATCACTTCTGCATACACAGCATAGAATCTGCAATCACAAGGGAGGACATGAGACAAGAAATGCATGAAGCAGCAATGCATGAAGCAGTCACAAATAGGGGGAAAATTACATTAATGTAACAGGTATAACAGCAAATTATCCCAGTGAAGGATGACACTTACCAATTATTGGCTAAAACTTCCATACTCATTGAGTCATATTGTAGATAAGTTCAAAGTTTTGGAATTAAACTGCAGGAGAAAAATATCAAGATACAGAGAAAGAAGAGGGAAAACAGTACATTCACCCAGCAGAATATAATTTATGTAGTGGTTAATAATTGAGCAGTTTGCAGGCAATGACAAACTGGAAAGATGTTCAGAGGGATTAGCGTCTTTATAGATGTGATTTTTCCATAACAGCATGGAGCTCCCAGGAGTGCTCTTGGTTATCATAAAGTTTATCTTTAGATCATTGAGCACTGCCTCTCAAGTGACTTAGGAGCAACAGATGATAATGAACGAGTGACCGCATTTTCACGATTTGTATTTTTTGGTCATGTTTTAGGTTTCTGTCTAATATTCAGTTTTCCTCAGTCACTTTTGCCCTGCCATCAGCTTCACTCACATCACCTGTGTTTCTCCCCTCAGCTGCACTCACCAATCAACCTTCTCAGTATTTAGTCTCCAGGTTTTCTCATGCCCATGGCCAGATCCACACTGTCATCCATGCTAAAGTCTCCCATGCTTAATCAGTTCTGTTCTTGTTGTCTTGTTCATGTCAAGTTTTTCACAGTCATAGTCAGGTTTTGTTTTGTCAAGTTTTGTTTTGTTATGTTTTCATAGTTAGGTTTTTGTATTCCAGCCCAGCCACGCTTTTTGTTTTATTTAAAAAAAACAAGTATTTTCTTTGGATATCTGCATCTGGGTCCTTCCTTCACCACCACGCAGACACACATCGTTATGACGGCATTAGCTACACTTTAACATCAAGTACAAACTTACAGAAAACACTTAACAGTAACTTATTTTCTGCAGGTAAAAAAGTGTCACACAGATTGTAAGAAATCTGCTCTTTTTCATTTTAAGATATGGTTGTTATGTTTTTTTTTTGTATTTAACCTTTCATCTTAGAAGTCAAACACCACGTCCTGAGTTTCGACACAGTTTTGTTAACACAATCTCAAATCTACAATATATATATTTAGACCATAAAGTGGTTGCAAACTGCAACTTTTCTGGTTAAGTTAAAAAGAATGTTCCAAAAGACATTTTGATCTTAATCAATTCACACAAGAGAAAAAGTTTAAAGAACATTAAAGGGCCTCTTTCGACATGAAGCTGTATGACATCCCATACTAGCAATATCGTTTATGAACATTGACTTTCCCCCTACTGCGTCCTGTGAGCCGAGTTCCAGCCGCGTTTTGGTTTTGACGAAAGTAGTCTAGCTCGTTGGCTGGGGTTACAAAAATAAAGCGTTTTGCATCTCAAAACAATATGCGTTCAAAAGAGTAATACATTTGCATCACAAAATCATTCTCCAGGAAAAAGTCAGAACTCACAATCGCTTGGTGCTATTTTCTCTCCCTTCATATCACTGTGCACTGTCGCCTGCCGACAGCCGCGCCTGTTTCAAGGTGTAGATCGTGCAGACCGAGCAGTCCACTGCAAGAAGCAGTAAACACCGTGAAACAGGCGCGGCAGGCGGCAGCGCGCAGTGATACGAAGGGAGAGAAAATAGCGCCAAACAATTGTGAGGTCCCAACGATTTTGTGATTCGATAAGCATCTCCCTGAAATGAGTTTTTGGAACTTGGGATGTCTGTAACATGGCTCACGTGTGTTGGGGTCACATAACTTCATGTTAGCCCTTTGCTTGTATAGACATACACATGAATTTGTTGTCATATTGAGGAGGCCACAAAGACTCCATCAGAAGGTCACAAAAATGTCAAGCAACTGTAAAGTTAAACGATGTGGTGCAGAGCTGGAAACTAGAGTCATGAGCCGCTTTCGGACAGACCGTTCTAAGAAAGTAGTTATCAGAACTACCCTCCTCGAATTTCGTTCTGATAACTATCCTTCCCCAGCGGAACTGTTTCAGTCTGCATTCGCACATGAGTCGGGACCTGATAGGGACTGATGCGCCGCGCGCAGCCGTCTGCTTCAGTGACGTGTTAGCCGTTAGCCGTTTAGCGCTACATTCAAACACAAAATAAAACGGTAAAAGTAAGGAGATTAGAAAAAACACCACCGTGTTTATGGTCTGCATGATGGTGATATTAATCATGGACAATCACATCAGGCGTCTAATATCGAGGCTGGAAGAGCTCACAGAGAGAGTCAGGAGATACTTTTTCATTTCATGAAGGAAGAAAGGAGAGCAGAGCACTGCAGACAAATGAGACCAGTGTAAGTTTAACTTATTAAACACGTGCAGGTTGTCTGTGTCTATCATGAGGAAACATTTCAGCCATGATAGCATGACATGGGGCTTAGCTACAGACCACCACACACCTCCGTCAGATTCGTTCTATAAGAACCATGAAAAGACCCGACCTCGGAGAAGGAGCTAAATAGTTATAGGAACTAAGGGAGAAAGCCCCGAGTTCCTGTGTGTCCGAACACGGGAGAAAACGGCCCCGCGGATTAAAAGGTTATTAGAACTGCCAAAGGTTCCCACAGTCCGAAAGCGGCTGAACTGCTGTATCTCAGCCATCAGGCACTACAGGGGAGTGTCAAGCCCGGAAATGTGCGTAACAAAGATGAATGTGCTTCTAAATGAGTAAGACGCACATAGTTTTGAGGTTCACAAACTTCTCTAGTGTTGCTTTAAGATTACCATAAGAAATATTTTGTACTCTGGTACAGAGTGACGTCATCACTGACAGAAAAAAGATCTGCAATGCTTATAATAACAATAATTATTATTATCATGATTATTATTGTTGTTGTTGTCTTCATATGTGTGTTTTTCTTGCTAGTATTCTGTTCGCAATGTTAAAAAATAGTTTCTTAGTAATTATTTCATAACTAAATTTAATTCAAACTGAACATTTTAAAGAATCTGCAAATCTTGTATTTGATCTCGTTCAATTACTTTAAAATTTTAAAATTAAATCAAATTACTGTCCAAAGATTTCCTTTAAAATGTTTTGATGATTAAATGTGTTCTTTTCAGCATTATCAAAACATTCCCAGTGATTTTATACAAATCAGAATCATAATAAACACAATGAACTCTTTGAAACACGCTTTTATACATTTATTACATCAAGTAACTCACAGGAGCTCAAACACAGAACTTCAAAAAATCAAAATAAACATCAAATGTCCCCATATTTGTAGTTAATTGATCCAACTATAATTAGAAATGTTAAAGTCATTGCTGTGTCACAAACATGCTGATTTATATGAAATAACCAAAATCATGAAAATGGAGAAGAATATTTGAATATCCTTTTAGATACAGTTCACTGTGTATATTCCTGTACTCTTTTTCAACTCGGCTTGATTCAATAAATGATTAAATTAATTTCAAAAACTCGAACAAACAGTTTGAATAAACAACCCCCATCTCTGAGTGCTTTCCCCTCTTCCTTCAGTACCTCAAGTGTCCGAACACATGCAGTCGGTTATACCTGCTAAACACAATCCCTTTTGCTGTAACCAAAACATTATCACCTATCTGCATCCTGTTGTGACTTATTTATCATCCACTGTGTAGTGTAATTGTGGCAACTGATATACATATTATTGAGGCTGAGCCTGTGGATAGAATCTGGAGTTCATGTCTGAAAACAGCCTTGGTAGAAATAATCATCTGTCTGTCCCCACTCTGTGTGACAAATATGTACGCTTTAAGGGCCTGCCATTGAAAAAGGAGGTAAAACAAAAAGTAAAACCCAAATCTACAGTCAACACAGAAAAGGTGGCTACTTTGTGGAAACCACATTTCTTTTGAAGAACGTTATTATACTTTGCTTTAGTTCTTTGGTTTTAAGACCATATATGATTGGGTCCAAGAATGGAGGAAAAATTAACACAGATACTCCGAAAGCCCTTCTCAGAAGGGGGGACACATTCTCCATTCGATGAGAGAGAAGTGTGAAGGTAGTATTGATTTGTAAGACTAGAAAAACAACTAAATGTGTGCCACAGGTCTGAATGGCTTTTTTTCTGCCATCTGTATGATTCGTCATTACACATGTGCGCAAGATCTGTGCATATGTGTACACTATGATTAACAGTGGACCTCCCATAACCACAATGATGCTAGCTAATCCGTAATAGTTGTTCCCTCTGATGTCCTCACAGACTAGTTTCATCAATGAAGGATTGTTACAATACAAATCCACGATATTTGTCCTGCAAAATTTGAAACGTGCAATAAGCATAAACAATGTAAACATCAATGAGAAATTAATTAACCATATTAGAATAATGATTTTTATCACATTTTGTGGACTCATGATGGTATTATACTTCAAAGGACAACAAATAGCAACATATCTGTCATATGCCATTGCACTCAACACCAGCAAGTTTCCTGTACCATAGAAATGAACGAAGAAAGCCTGAGTAATACACGCAGCAGAGGAAACCATTCTGTTCTGTGTCACAATGCTGAAAACAAGGTGAGGGAAAAAAGCTGTCGCTCCCAACATGTCACTAATTGGCAGGTTGAACAACAGGATGAACATAGGCTTGTGTAGCTTTTTACTCACAGCAATAGTTGTTAGTACCAACAAATTGCAAAAGACAATGATTAAATAGAAAAGTGTTCCAAATATAAATGCTGGATAGATGTGTGTAAAAGGTATGCCGGTAGTTTCCAGCATTAATAAATTCTTTACAGATGAATTTTCAACCATAACTACACAAGTATTCTGTCACCTTCCTTTTTGAAAAAAAAATACCACAAAAAGCTTGTCATCTGATGTTGAATCTCCACCTGAAAGAAATGTTTTATTAGCAAGGAATTTCAAATGAAATGAACTGCTCAGCATTAATTCAAATTTACCTCTGGGTTCTTACCTTCTATTCTCATTCTCAGCCACACTGTGTTGTGTGAAACGATTGTGTCTTTTATATAAGACAAAGATGACCCATGAGACATACTGATCTTTTGACAGAGCATGAAATTAATTTTTTTTCACAATACTTGTTCAACTTGTTTCAATTACTTTGTTTTTATTACTCTGTACCCTACACACAGGATGCATAAAGGGATAGCTTGGGTTTTTTAAAGTGATGTACTTATGATTAGTTTGTACTTTACCTGCAGTAGGCAGCGGTCAGAGCACTCTCCGTTTGGAGAAGCAGGGAGGAGTTCTCATGGGGGAGTCAAGCCAACAGCTACTTAGTTTGGGGAAAAAATGTCACCATCTAGAACAACTACAACTTTAAAAAGCAGTTTGGCAAACACCACATTGTATATTGTTTTATAACGTATCACTGTTGCATCAGACCATTGTTCATTTGTCAATTTTTCCTCATACAACTGCTCGCTCAACTGCTTCCCCTGCGGCTGCCTACCCTGCCACTGAGTCCGCCAGAAGTTGTGTCAGACTGGCCTGATATCTTCCTCTGGGGCATTACTTCTGCAAAGATTTTTAGATGGCACATGTTTGTGCTTTTCCAGGTTATTCCATTAAAGCAATATCCAGGTCACTCTATAGATTTTGTAATCACTCATTTTAATGTCTCGTAGTTGATGTTTCAGGATTAGGTAGGATTAGATTGGTGAAAATGTGTGTCACGGCTGATCAGCGGCAGGATATACGAGGCAACCGCAGTGACGTGAATGTAGTTACCAACCTTTTGTTTTTCCCCTTAAGATTTGTCATGCTCTTGTAGCCTTTATTCAAAAGTAGGATATGTTAACTAAGACTCAAAGAGTGGACTCAAACCTTGGCCTTGGGCAAGGTGTCACAGCCACAGCTGCTACTCCAGGGCCTGCTTAATGTTTCTTTTCTTTTCCTGGTTTTTCCTTCTACCAGCAGGGGGAGGGGATGCCATGCTGCCCTGACACACCAGTTTTCTATTGTTTCTTAATTATCTTCCATCTATAAATACTTGGTTTGCTTCCCCTTTTCTTTGCCAGATTGTTAGCATTAATAGTGGTTATTCTGGTCTTCATAGTTAAACTTCTTGTTTTATGTTTTTGGATTGTCTTGGATTACACCTTACCTTTCGGACCCTTAAAGGTGGGGTATGAGATCTTGGAAAAACGGTTCCTGCAAGCTATATTTTTGAAAATACACAACCTTGCCTCTCCCTTCAGCCCACCCCTCGAAACCACGCCTTCAAAACACACGAACGAGTCACGAGTCTGTGAACGCGCAGGGGGGAGGGGTGAGGGGGGCTGACGGTTGATTGGCATGTCAGAATCCAATAGAAGTAACTCTCATCATTACTTCTATTGGTCAGACATTTCCTCTTGCTACACCCTCTACAATGGACTAAAATATATATTTTTTTTCTTCCAAACATTCTATTTTAGTGGGTGCAATGGGGTTGTGAGGAGGTTTTCAGACAATATGATAAAAAATGCTCCAGAAAACATCTCATACCCCACCTTTAAGTGTTTATTTGGATTACCTGTGCCTGAGCGCACCCATGAGTTTGCTGCCTACCAACTTCAGTCCACTCCACAGGTGATGTTTGTGAGTGCAAGTCCTCAATAAAAGATACTTTTTGGAATACCATCAACTTCATCCGTTTCTGTGTCTCCGCTCTGGGGTCCACGCTTTTCATCAGATCGTGACACAAGGGATATTTTCAGCCTCTGTATGTGGGAAGCTTGTGCAACAAATTTAGATCACTGGCACCATGATACTTTACTAGATTTGTGAGTGAAGAGTTGGGATTGTATGTGTAACGGTCAGACACATGGAAAAAGGGTACCATTGTTCCAGTCGGTAAGATAAAAAGTTTTTACTTGTTATCCATCCATCCATTTTCTATACCTGCTTAATTCAATTCAGGGTCACTGGAGCCTATCCCAACTGCCATTGGGCAAGAGGTGAGGTACACAGTGAATGGGTCAACAGTCCATCACAGGGACAACAACACAAACAACCATAGACACTCACTCTGACGGACAATTTAGAATCCCCAATCAACCTAATATGCATGTCTTTTGATGGTGGGAGGAAGCCAGAGTACCCCAAGAGAACTTACACATGCATGGAGAGAACACAGAAACTCAACGCAGAAAGAAAGGCCTCAGTCGGGTTTGAACCAGGAACCTTCTTTCTGCAAGGTGCAGCCTATCAACCTGATATCTATTGCTAATTTGTCAATACCAATAAGGTGTAAGTAGTAATACATGCGTAGTGAGTTGTAAACAATGAGGTCTTTTTAGGTTTGGGGCAGAGGTTTTAGAACCTAAAAGTCTCATCACAGAGCATGAATGTTTGCAAGTACCAGTGCAGTCAGGGCCATTGTTAAAGTAGTGCTGCATAAACCATGCATGATTTCAAACCAAGTGTGTCAAGCAAGTGCTCAATTATGACAAAACACAAAAAAATGCAGAGCCCAGAGGATAATGTGCTACACTCTGAGATACACACACCAATGTTTCTTATGGGTTGTGCATTTATGTTTGAATTGCAGAGATATAAATACATTTGTAAAAGATGAACCACAAAGTTAACTTTGTTCAATCATATGCAGATGGATAAATGCCATGAAATAGACATGTTAAATCAATTAGCCACTTCTGTCAGCAACTTTTACTGTTTGACTGTTACAGTCATTACTGTTATGTAAAAGTAAAATCATACATTCTTTGAAACTGTGGACAGAAATACACTTAACTGGTGGCAAATCAAAGTACCTAAGACATGTAGAAACAAAGCTTGTTTGATAAACTGTTCATTTTCTTTGTCCCCAACAGCTCAACTTTTACATTAGCAGCCAGCAAAGAGCTGCTCGTACAGTGGACAGTACAAATAAACACAAGCATAATATCCCTGTGTTTACCTTCAGTTAAAGTTTCCCTTTTTCAGGAAAAACACACACAAGGACACACAAGTCCTGATTGTCTAGAGTTACAATGGCACTTTCACTGGAAAGATACATTGCAGTTGAATTTTCTAAGTTTATTTAATGCTAATTATATGATAGATATTATTAGTAGTATATTATTGGCTTTTAAAAAAGAAATCAGTGATTGGAAAAGTTCTTTCTTGTAGTAATCTCAGTCTTGTAAATATTAACATATTCATGAAGCAAAACAGAAAACTGTGGAAATTCACTGGATAAACCAGAAAATAACTAATGATTCTCCAGAGGAAACTATATCTGGCCTTTTGCTGACAATAAAATTCCGTTTTTATTCTTTTCTTTCTGTGATCTATTCATTTAATCTACGTACACGCACAGAGAAATTACTGTAAGAAACTGTAGTTAATTAAAAAATCTAAATGTTTAATCATTAAAAGAAAAAACTGCTGCGAAAGTATTTACTATGTTTGATTAATCAAGTAATTTTTGTCTAAAAATTTAGCTAAACCTTTGTATCTATATACCTTTGGCACTTTTCATCTGCAAGTAAACTGTGCTATGATATATTATAACCTATATATTATGTAAAAAGGCACAGCCTCTTATTGGCAGTTAAACGAGAGAAATAAGCACCATTTTGTAGAAATTCTATAATTCACACAAATATTGTAGTCTTGTGTATGGTTTTGCACTCACTGTATTTCTATCAGTTGGTTTTTCAGCAGTATGCACTCTGTGAAGAACAAACATATTTCAACATAAGTCATGCACGTCAGTCTTTTGTTGTACTATTTACCTCAAGATGAACCAGTTTGCAATGTGTCCTGGAACTGGACCCACAAATTGTCCCTCAGTTAAAGGGCCAGTACTGTGGATTCCTTCTAAATCAGGAAGCAGTGCAGCAGTTCCCCACCTTTGTAAGTCAATATGAGGGGTCATCCATCCATCCATCCATCATCTTCCGCTGGTCCGGGGATCGGGTCGCGGGGGCAGCAGCTTGAGCAAAGAGACCCAGACGTCCCTGTCCCCGGCCACTTCCTCCAGCTCTTCCGGGGGGACCCCAAGGCGTTCCCAGGCCAGCCGAGAAACATAGTCTCTCCAACGTGTCCTGGGTCTTCCCCGGGGCCTCCTCCCAGTGGGACGGGCCCGGAACACCTCACCGGGGAGGCGTCCAGGAGGCATTCTCACTAGATGCCCGAGCCACCTCATCTGACTCCTCTCGATGCGGAGGAGCAGCGGTTCTACTCCGAGCCCCTCCCGGATGACCGAGCTTCTCACCCTATCTCTAAGGGAGAGCCCAGACACCCTGCGGAGGAAACTCATTTCGGCCGCTTGTATTCGCGATCTCGTTCTTTCGGTCACTACCCACAGCTCGTGACCATAGGTGAGGATAGGAACATAGATTGACGGGCCGGTGCAGAGCCCGCATCACTGCAGACGCCGCACCGATCCGTCTGTCAATCTCCTGTTCCATTCGTCCCTCACTCGTGAACAAGACCCCGAGATACTTGAACTCCTCCACTTGGGGAAGGATCTCATTCCCGACCCGGAGAGGGCATTCCACCCTTTTCCGGCCGAGGACCATGGTCTCGGATTTGGAGGTGCTGATTCTCATCCCAGCCGCTTCACACTCGGCTGCAAACCGCTCCAGTGAGAGCTGAAGGTCACGGCCTGAGGACGCCAGCAGAACCAAATCGTCCGCAAAAAGCAGAGACCCGATTCTGAGGTCGCCAAACCGGACCCCCTCAACGCCCTGGCTGCGCCTAGAAATTCTGTCCATAAAAATTATGAACAGAATCGGTGACAAAGAGCAGCCCTGACGGAGTCCAACCCTCACAGGAAACATGTCCGACTTACTGCCGGCAATGCGGACCAAACTCTGACACCGGTCATACAGGGACCGAACAGCCTGTATCAAGGAGTCCGGCACTCCATACTCCCGGAGCACCCCCCACAAGAGTCCCCGAGGGACACGGTCGAACGCCTTCTCCAAGTCCACAAAACACATGTAGACCGGTTGGGCGAACTCCCATGCACCCTCCAGGATCCTGCGGAGGGTATAGAGCTGGTCCACTGTTCCACGGCCAGGACGAAAACCACACTGCACCTCCTGAATCCGAGATTCGACTATCCGTCGGATCCTCCTCTCCAGTACCCCCGAAAAGACCTTACCAGGGAGGCTGAGGAGTGTGATCCCCCTATAGTTGGAACACACCCTCCGGTCCCCCTTTTTAAAGAGGGGGACCACCACCCAAATCTGCCAGTCCAGAGGCACTGCCCCCGATGTCCACGCGATGCTGCAGAGGCGTGTCAACCAAGACAGCCCCACAACATCCAGAGCCTTGAGGAACTCAGGACGGACCTCATCCACCCCCGGGGCCTTGCCACCGAGGAGTTTTTTGACCACCTCGGCGACCTCAGCCCCAGAGATGGGAGGTCCCACGTCCGAGCTCCCCAACTCTGCCTCCTCATCGGAAGGCGTGTCGGTAGGATTGAGGAGGCCCTCGAAGTATTCCCCCCACCGACTCACGACGTCCCTAGTAGAAGTCAGCAGAGCCCCGCCCTCACCATACACGGTGTTGACGGTGCACCGCTTCCCCCCCCTGAGCCGCCGGATGGCGGACCAGAATCTCCTCGAGGCCGTCCGGAAGTCGTTCTCCATGGTCTCCCCGAACTCCTCCCAAGCCCGAGTTTTTGCCTCAGCAACCGCCGAGGCCGCGTTCCGCTTGGCCTGTCGGTATCCATCAGCTGCTTCCAGAGTCCCACTGGCCAAAAAGGCCCGATAGGACTCCTTCTTCAGCTTGACGGCTTCCCTCACCACTGGTGTCCACCAGCGGGTTCGGGGATTGCCGCCACGACAGGCACCGACCACCTTACGGCCACAGCTCCGGTCGGCCGCCTCAACAATGGAGGCACGGAACATGGCCCATTCGGGCTCAATGTCCTCCACCTCCCCCGGGACATGGTTGAAGCTCTGCCGGAGGTGGGAGTTGAAACTCCTCCTTACAGGGGATTCCGCCAGCCGTTCCCAACAGACCCTCACAATACGTTTGGGCCTGCCAGGTCTGACCGGCTTCCTCCCCCACCAGCGGAGCCAACTCACCACCAGGTGGTGATCAGTTGACAGCTCCGCCCCTCTCTTCACCCGAGTGTCCAGGACATACGGCCGCAAGTCCGACGATACAACCACAAAGTCGATCATCGAGCTGCGGCCTAGGGTGTCCCGGTGCCAAGTGCACATATGGACACCCTTATGCCTGAACATGGTGTTCGTTATGGACAGTCCGTGACGAGCACAGAAGTCCAACAACAAAACACCACTCTGATTCAGATCGGGGGGGGCGTTCCTCCCAATCACGCCCCTCCAGGTCTCACTGTCATTGCCCACGTGAGCATTGAAGTCTCCCAGCAGGACGAGGGAGTCTCCCGGAGGAGCACTCTCCAGTGCCTCCTCCAGGGACTCCAAAAAGGGTGGGTACTCTGAACTGCCATTCACAACAGTCAGGACCCGTCCCCCCACCCTAAGGCGGAGGGAGGCTACCCTCTCGTCTACCGGGGTGAACCCCAATGTACAGGCGCACAGCCGGGGGGCAATAAGTATGCCCACACCTGCTCTACGCCTCTCACCGCGGGCAACTCCAGAGTGGAAGAGAGTCTAACCCCTCTCGAGGAGGCTGGTTCCGGAGCCCAAGCCATGTGTCGAGGTGAGTCCAACTATATCTAGCCGGAACCGCTCAGCCTCGCGCACCAGCTCAGGCTCCTTCCCCAGCAGAGAGGTGACGTTCCACGTCCCAAGAGCCAGCTTCAGTAGCCGAGGATCAGACCGCCAAGGTCCCCGCCTTCGGCTGCCGCCCAGCTCACACTGCACCCGACCCCCATGGCCCCTCCCACGGGTGGTGAGCCTGTCGGAAGGGGGATCCGTGTCCTTTCTTCGGGCTGTGCCCGACCGAGCCCCACGGGCACAGACCCGGCCACCAGGCGCTCGCCGGCGGGCCCCACCCCTGGGCCTGGCTCCAGGGGGGGGCCCCGGTGACCCGCGTCCGGGCAAGGGAACACGGTGTCCAAACATAGTGTTCATCATAGGGGTTTTGTGAGCTGTTCTTTGTCAGGCTCACTTAATTATTCAGTCTGCAGGCATTTTTTGGGTTTGAAGAATTCTACCAATAAGGTCATGTAGGGGTAATTTAATCATTAGACTCATTTTCACTGAATGTTCTTTTTTTAAAATGTATTTAATTTTCTTTTTACATTGAGCCATACACTAATCATGGCTCAGTACAGACATATCTGAGTGAAATTATTGTTTTTCTTAAATTGTTCATGAACCGCATACAGCATATGAAGGAGAAACATGAAAAGCCTGTGTAACAATGGGATTTAGCACACTAACCAGAAAAGTTCTTCAAAGTCAACAACGATTTGCTTATTTGTCATCACCTTTGCAGTGGATTTTTTTATTGAATAAAATTCTAGTATCTACCTAAGAAAAACACTTGGTGAAAGCTGATTCAAAATTTATCAAGAAGGTGACATGAAAGAAGTGGTTGCTATGATGCACATCTTCTTTATATTCTACTTTTTCATGTAGATACAAAGGTTTCTATTTTCATAGAAAATTATATTTTAATCAGATTAAATGAGAGCAAAAACAAGTTTTAGTCAATTTTAAGAACTGAACTTGAGAATGATTGAAAGTATTACTCGTTAAACTGTGTGGAGGACAGTGACTATGTATGAATCATTGTGCTGGAGCAACAAAATGGACTGTGCAACAACTGAAAACTCAATAAATCAAGATGAAAATATACAATAGTCCAGATAATTGATTGTAATTATTTGTGTAAAATGCACAGACTATCATGGTAATTCATGTAATTTCTATTTAACTCGTTTTTTTTAATAAGTTGACAACTGACTCACTCTTCATATCTGTAACCCTTTTTATTTAATAATTTTACAACACGTTGTACTTAGTCAACATTGTGTAAACAACTGTGATAGGTTACATACCAGAATTGTTTCACAAGAAGGAAAAAAGAGGACACACAATGAAATGTTCACCTGATTTTAGTTTATCTTTAAGTTTATGTTATTGCTATGATTCCAAGCATGTTGGATGTTCTTTACAGACTGTATGAGAGTGTTGCTGATATTTGTTTGAACAAAAAACAGAATCCAATGCTACTATCCCATTATAAATTCAAAAGGATACTCTGCTTTTAAAGATGCTCAGGAAATTGTTTCGTATTTCACTTGTATACAACCCATACACAATTGGATTAAGAAGAGGAGGTACAATAAATATTAGCATGCCTATTATCTTTTGCAAGTCAGATGAGATATTTGTGAACCTGTGAGATAAAATTGTGAAAGTTCCCACAACCTCAAATATAACTAGAATAAGTAACTGTGCAACACATGTGTTGACAGCCTTTGTCTTGGCTTCAGAATTCCTCAAACTCACACATGTGATCAGAATTTTGACATAGGAAAATACCTGAATGGATACACTTAAAGCTTGCATGACAGCTGTGTTGAACAGTCCTATTATATTATTGATTGCCGTGTTTCCACACGTGAGCTTCAGGAGAGACGGATTTTCACAGAAAACATTCATAATTAGAGATCTGCACCTGGGGAGTCTTGTTTGTAAAGAGAATAGTGACAAAATCAAGACAAAGTCAAGACCCCAAACTAGAGAGATAATATAAATAATCATTCTTGGGGTCATGACAGAGCTGTAACGCAACGGCATGCAGATTGCAACATAACGATCAAAGGACATTGCAGCAAGGATAAACAAAATTCCACCACCATACATGTGGAGCAGGAATGCTTGTAAAACACACAGAGGATAGTAAACTTTATGTGTCTCTGTAACAATATCTGCAAGTATTTTTGGTAGCATTGCAGTTATTCCTATTAGATCATTGAGGGGAAGACTAAACAGGATCAAATACATGGGCTTGTGAAGGTTTCTCTTCAGAATGATCAAAGTCAACAGAGTCAGGTTGCAGGACATTCCAAACAAATAAATCACAATGCCAAATAGAAATATGGGATACTTTCCTCCAGGTGGAATGGTAAATGGGTCCAAAGTTAACTCAGAACTGAATTCAAATGAATTGTTCTCCATTTTCATTTAGATTCATGAGAAGGAAAATAATTGTTATAATCCATCACTGGAAATAGAGTCACAGTCTGCAGCAACCACAGTTTAGACCACACATCACTAAAGCAATGCTGCCTGGACTGAAGAGAGCTGCCCTGGATATCTTGCTTTATCACATTTCCATCACCTGTTTTCGTCACTTATGCCTCTGGGACTATTAGTGGCTTTGCCACGGCAAACAATGACAAGATGACTTAAAGTATAAAGATTTGAGATTTTACACGTAGATATTGATTTAAGATTTTTTTTTAATCGTCTAAATTTGTATTTACCATATAAGTAAATTACTAGAAGTGTGGCATCAGAGCGTTGCTTGTCGGCAGTGGAGTTAAAGGCTTAACAGTGAGCACACTATCAAACCACATCGTAGTGGCCATGGCAATTTTATTTATATAGCGCATTTAATTACGTGTAAAACCCAATGTGCTCAAAATTTATAAAGAGAATCATACACATAACAAAATTACACAGGTAAATAAAATACAGGTTCACATACACACAAATACACAGTTATTAACTATAGACTTGTGAGAACAGGAATTATATGAGCATAATTTTGAATGTGGATACAGTCGTAATGTATCTCAAGTCAGAAGGTAGTTTGTTCTGGGCCCCAGTAAGTGAAAGCACCGAAGATTTTGGTTTTATTTTGGGAACATCTAAAAGACCTGCTTTTATTGACCTGTATTGACTTGTAAGAGTTTTTTAAAGGTGAATCTGTATTGAAACAGGTAGCAAGTGGTGAAAGCTGGTAAAGAGAAGTTGATGAAACAGAAATAGAACAAAACACAGAGCAAGTGAAATAAAACACATTTGTTACACCCACGTGGGTTTTTAAGGTGAGACTGACTTTTTGAAAAGCTGATTTTTATGTTCAGTTGTAATCAAACAGAATGAATCAGTTTATTAGTAATGTCCCTATAAAAGAAAATGTATCTTCAATCCTGAGTTAAAAAGATGAACAGCCTAGTTCATCTAAATGTGCAGGTTCTCATGTGCTTGAGATATTTAAGTCTTGACCAGTATTGCTGAACACAGCAGGCCCTTATGATTTGTTCATGAGCACTGTTCATTCAAAGAACACAAAGGAGGATGCCTTCAATTCAACAACGAGGTGAGGATTCATTGTCTCTCTCCAGAATATGTAATGTTTGTCTACATCACAAGCAACAGCCTCACAATGAAGGCTGAAAGACTTGGAAATTGCCACTTATTCAAGGTTCCTAAGACATTACATGCTTAAAGGGGAACTCCGGGGCATTTGAAGCGCAATCCCATTGCTAGAGGTTGTCAAATACTGATAGTAGGACACAGACGGGTGCAAATCTGCGCTCCCTGTGTGGAGATCGCGCTGTTCGCGCAGCCTGTCATGCGAGGCTAATACGTGGTGGCTAGGGGCAAGTGCTAACCCTTCCACGTAAAACAGCAACTTGCACACTGCAGAAACGTCACACCACTTTATAAACCATCCGACAATAAAGTCACAAGCCTTACCATCATAACCAAAAAAAACTGCGTTCAAGTATTTAAAACATTAAAACAATACATGCCCAGTAATATTGTTGTAATGTTTTAAATACTTGAACGCAGTTTTTCTAGAGAATATAATTGTTTTGTATATGGGATTATCGTCCATTGACTCTTTTGGGCTTTCACATGCGCGAGCGTACAACCAACCGGTGAGTTACATGCTGTTTATAAAGTTGTTTTGTAACGTCCCCATGCCAGTAATGTGAGAACCATGCATATGGTTTTGATGGTAAGGCTTGTGACTTTATTGTCGGATGGTTTATAAAGTGGTGTGACGTTTCTGCAGTGTGCAAGTTGTTGTTTTACGTGGAAGGGTTAGCGCTTGCCCCTAGCCACCACGTATTAGCCTCGCATGACAGGCTGTGCGAACAGCAAGATCTCCACACAGGGAGCGCAGATTTGCACCTGTCTGTGTCCTACCATCAGTATTTGACAACCTCTAGCAATGGGATTGCGCTTCAAATGCCCCGGAGTTCCCCTTTAAGTTCTATGCAAATTGTACCAAGCTTATGTTTTACATTAAGTGAAACTGTTACAATTCTAAAAATGTTTCTGAGTAAGTAGGAGGGGCTGGATGGTGGCGTTGGACTGTGGAAAGTGGGAAAAAAAATGAGTGATTAAGCTTACATATTAATAAATATATTGTTGCAGGCTGGATCATGTTACCTGAAGGCTTATTTGAATAAAACAGCACACATTAAAAACTTTACCATCTGATCATTTCTGCACCTTTAGTATGACACAACTCTGTTTTGGACAGTCAAACCAACGTAAAAATAACACATTTTCCTCCTCAACTGGCCTGCACATTATGGTACCAAATTTACTGACCCTAATATTTGGTAAACTGTTATTTGACATATTTATGTGGGACAGTCAAATGATGTTGGGCTGAATTTGAAGTTTTTTGAAAAGTTTGGATTTTGTAATTCACTGTCAGAGTTGGTTGCTGCTTTTTGTTGTGAAGGGTTGTAAAAAAAAAAAAATTGTTCAATTATATTAAATCTGTATCAAAATAAGTTTATAAACAACATCACACCCATAATTATGAAAATGAGATTTAAGATAAAGCTTTAAACTATTGAAATACTGCACAACTCTTTTGCAGCAGAATACACTTCAAGAAGGATGAATTACATCAGCTAGATGAGTTTTCATTTCTTTGTCAAAACATTTGTATTAATGAGCTCCTTTGAGATGTGATTACATGATTGCTATTAACAGTTTCATGCTATAATTAATCCCTGGACAATCTGTAAACCTCCGGTCGATAATGAATGCCATGTGGTAATAAGGGATGTTGTTCAATAACACTCGTGGGAGGTAACATATGAATCCATTGTTGACAGGTTGTTATGTAAGGTTGCAACTGACGTAAAAACTTGTAACTGTTTGATTAAACTTTCATTACAAAGTGTGTCATTAAGTAAAAAACAATTGATCCTCTTAAGTTAAACTTTCTTAACAGTGTTTTTGCATTAGATTTAACTTTTTACAGTGTATTAATATCACCAGTAAAATTCTATTCAATTATTAGATTAAATTATTCTGACATGTATAAAAACGCTGTATTATTTAGCCTCTCCATGTGTTTTTTTTTTTGGTCCAGCTGAAGAACATCACTTGAAACAGAGCACTGAAGTCCCTGGAAACAAATACATTTTTCATCACACAAAAGGACAGTTAGGACATTAGGTCTTTAATTATCTCACCCATGAGAAATGGACATGGTGGACCTTTGAGCTGATATGATAATTATTTTGGTCCGCTAATTACTTTCTTAGTTCCGTCCTCAAATCAGTGCATGTGTCAGGCCTGCATGTTCTTTTGGTCTTTACATGAAATCCAAACCCATTCAGGTTATGTGATTCAGGTTTACTGAAATATATAAATCCTCTCTTAGAGTTACAAAGTTGTTTTCATGTAATTTCATGACCAAGGAGGCTTGTAGCTGTGAGATAGTTTTACACTCTTTCAAATGATCTTCATTTGTCACTTTATAAGACCAAAGAGTACAGTGTGCTGGTGTTTTTATTTACGTATCCTCACATTAGATTATTTTATTCTCATAAACATCTATATTTCTGGGATTCCAAAAGCCCTATAGGTTAATGTGCATGCCACATAATGTTGTGCACAGTTTGACTCTTCGTTGACTCGTCCCCATTCTTTTGAATGACAATTCCCCCAAACCTGTTTCCCAATCATCAATAACCTGAGAGCCCTGGCCAAAACCTGCCAGATGTCAATCCCAATGCAGTCTTTTAACCCTACCAACTTTAATTAAATGTATTTGAGTAGCCATCAGTTAAATTAGTTTGAGTTTAATTAAGTACTTGTTGGGTTTGACTGGTAAGAAACACTAAAATAAATACAGGATGATGAATTAATTTTTACCATTCAAATAGATTTGATGTCCTTTTGTCGTTTCCACCTCTTGACTTTGTCACTTTTATTCCTGTTCATGTGTTTTGACATTTTAATCTTGCCTTGTGCGTGTACTCTGTTTATTCACCTGATTGGTATTATTTTCATCTTTACTCATTCTTTTTTAGGGTAACAGTACTTTATGTTTTCCTGTTGTAAGCAGTCTTTTAGTATTTCAAGACCAACATATGATAACAGTTTTTTCTCTTCTGCGTCACATTATTATTAACACAGCAACACTTTACTAAAACACCTTTAGGTTTATGCAAAAGCATTTGTTGGTTTGGAATAAAAAATGATCATGGTTAGGGCTAAAACAAATTCTTATTACAGCACAACCGTCACTCCCATGAACACCATTTTGCTGTTTGCCTTTGTTACATAGAAACACCTAATTATGAAACTTTGCCACTATCTGGTTGGGTTTAGGCAATGATATTTCTTGGTTACGATAAAAGCAAATTACCCATTAGGTCATCAAGAGGATGGAGCTTCCACTTTCACCTTTGCCTCCGTTCTTCGCTCTGCCTGGTAAGCCACCAATCCCGTGGTCCCGCTGGTATGAGTCGTTCGAGACGTTTGTGGCGACCATGGGTCTCGCCAACGCTCCCGAAGCTAGGCTAAGAGCTATGCTAATCCACAGCCTGGGCAACGAGGGACTGCGCATCTTCCAGACTCTCTGACCAGCACCGGAATACACGGACTGTGTCACCTTGCTGGACAGACGTTTTGCCGCGCCACAGAGCTTCGTGGTCCAGCGGATTATCTTCCGTCGGTTGAGTCGGTTCATCAGTACGTCACGGAGCTTCGGTGTTTGGCCAGCCTCTGTCAGTTCGGCTTGTTAGACGAGGAGATGATTCGAGATCAGCTCCCAGAGCACACAGTTGACCCTAAGCTGCGTGAGAAACTGTAATCGGCTGCTCAGTTAGCATCGCGGCTAGCGGCGCCAGGCCTGACACCCCCGCTCACCACCGCCCTAGCACAGGCAGTGGCCCCGTCTGCTCAACCCTCCTCCGACCTTGAGGTAAACGTTGCAGGACGCCAGGGGGCTACAGGACGCCAGCCATGTAGAAGTTGTGGCTCTTCCTCCCACCCCTCACTTGCACCAATGTGTCCAGCCATGGGGCAGAGGTGCCAGGGCTGCGGTAAGCTAAATCACTTCGCTAAAGTGTGCCACTCCGCACCTGCCTCCGCAAACCCCCAACCCCCCTCACCCCGCCTGCCAAGCCCGACCACCATCCATTCTGTGGGCTCCAATACCAAGCCATTCACCTGGTGCACGGTGGAGCAAATGGAGTATGCCTACCACTGTTGCTGGACACTGCTGCCTCCAGATCTCTTCTCAACGAGTCCACAGTCCGCCGACTCTTCCCTCAACAGGTGATCAGGGTGGACGCAGAGGAGCTTTATGACTGTGAACACGCTAGAATCGGCATGGTGGGCACCGCCACTTTCTCTGTCCACTACGGCTCCAGGGCTCTCCCAGCATTTATCTTTCAGGTGTCCCGCCATGGTGCCAACCTTCTGGGGTTTGATTTGTTCTGCCCCCTGGGCTTTTCTATCACAGACAACATGGGTGCCACCATACTGACAGTGTCCACAGCCACTCATTGACCCGGCTGTGCTCCCAGTCATCCAACCCTTCCACCGGCTGCCCCTCGCCCTACGAGATGACGTCACGGCCGAGCTGCAGAAACTCCTGGACGATCATTGAGCACGTTGACACCTCGCCCTGTGTCTCTAACCTGGTGGTGGCAAAGAAGAAGTCAGGTGACCTGCGCCCCTGCGTGGATCTCAGGCAGGTAAATAGAGCAGTGATCCTAGATAGGTACCCACTGCCTATGGTGGAGGAGCTGTCCGCTAAGTTTTATGGCTCAACAGTCTTCTCCAAGCTCGACCTCCATCAAGGCTATCTACAGGTCCTTTTACATCCTGGCAGTCGCAACCTCACTGCTTTTGTGACCCACATGGTGGTCTTTTGGCATACCAGCATGCCCTGCCTGAGCTCCGCCCCTAGTTGCTTCCAGAAAATCATGGCTGCCATCTTTGCAGCCATCCCAGGTGTGGTTGCACAGCTGTGGCTGGCTACCTTCCGCCTGGCCAATGGGTCGCGTTGGCACGCTAACCGCCTTAGAAAGGTGGCGCCGCCATTTGACTCTGAGTAGGCCGCTGCAATCGAGCAGCCCCAATGCGGATTCTGAATGGGACGTTCCGGAGGCACAGCCTGAGACACGGCCGGAGGCCCCGGCTGAACACCCACCTCAGTCAGATGCTGAACCAATGCAGCTCGGGCTGCGCCCGGCTCGGGTCCACCAGAGGCCATCCTACCTCAAAGACTATATTACAGACTTTTGAAGTTTAGCTTGTGCATAGCCTGTCATGTGGCAGGATAACCTACAGGGCTATGCAGGCAAACCGGTAGTCTACCCAGTTTTGTCAGCAAGGTTGATTTGTTAGAAGAATGTTCTGCTGTACTGGTTCGAGTTATTTAAAAGGGGGGGTAAATGTAGTGTACGGCTGTGCGCAGGGTTAGAGTCATGATGGCGTGATGTCAGCTGTAAGCGTAACGTGTGACATTTGTTCTGGTAGTCACCTGAAGCTGCTAATAATAAAAGCACGGAGTTAGCACACAGTCGTTGTCAGCGCCTTCTTAAACATAACAGTGGAGATGGGGGTCAGGTTTTATGCACCACTAGTACTCCTTTGAGGTGGTAACTGAGGTAGTCACAGAGCCTTATCTGTGTGTGTTTGGGAACGCTGGTATTACGGAACTCGATGCGTTTAACAACATTGATGTTGACAATTGCTCTTTGTAAGACCACACTGATACAGCGCTTTCTCACCTTCATTTGGTCTGTGTAAATTATCAAAGGGGAACAGTGGCGGCTTAAAGACAACATCTTTTTTTGAGCCAATAATGCACAACCACTCTGGGAAAAGGGTTAGCTCATGACCAACTGAGTCAGGAGCTTGTGATAGAAGAGTAGTCGCCTGCTCATTTCCCAAAACCAGCCTTATCAGTTCGTAGCACTGGCTTATCATTGGTCAGATTAGTACCATTTAGAAAGTATATTTCAGAAAAGCAAACAGAAAACACAGCAACAAAACCAAAAATCCAACATTTCATAAAAACTTGTTTTGTTGAAAAGTCTTGTGTTTTTGGATTTGTTCTGTGTGTTTTGTCCAGTGTTCTGTTTTGCACCTAAGAGCCATCATACAAGACTTTACATCACATAGACAAGACCATAATTGACTATCATTACATACATTTGGGACTCTATGGGAAGCCAAACCCCTGTTGCATAAGATCTTGGAGCGATATACAGTATGTTCCTCACTGAGAAAAAAAAAGAACTAATCAATCAAGATCTAACTGCTGACTCAGAATTCCCTCCTCCTCCAGAAAGGTATTTATCATAACTGACATACAGCAGTGTGGCAGTTTCTGGTTGTAGGTTTTGTCAAGCATTTCTTGTATGTTCTAAGAAAAGGTTAGAATAATTTAGGATGTAGCATTTTCACTTGATAATATCAAAACCACTCTGCATCTATAGTATAGTACAATGAAATAGTCTTGCCATTGCTTTATTTATTACTTTATTTGTGCCTGGTTGAGTATTGCTGCATGAATAGACATGCTTGAAGAGTAATGTTGATTTTTATTCTGATATGTTTTTCAGTCATCATTTATGATATACAGCCTGATGTACCTGATGCATTTAGTCAAAATATGTACATGTCATTGAATTAAACTTTCTTCATTTTTTTCTCTCTCAGATTTTCCACCAAATGAAACACAATGGAGAAAAATGCAACAGTTTTATCTGACATTCTAGAGGTCCAAGGATTTGATATATCTCCAGAGTTTGCATATCCTCTGTTTTTCGTGCTTCTATTTGTTTACTCGTCTCTGCTCTTTTCTAACATTGGTGTTCTCACGCTCATCATCACTGAGAAGAGCTTGCACCAGCCGATGTACTTTCTCTTTTGTAACTTGTCTATCAATGACCTGATCGGTAACACAGTCCTGCTGCCTCGGCTGATGACTCACATAATTTCAACAGAACGTTTCATCACCTACAACCAGTGTGTGGCTCAGGCTTTTCACAGCCACACATTTGGATCAGCAGCACACATGATTCTCATTATCATGGCGATTGACAGATATGTGGCGATTTGTCACCCTCTAAGATACAGCTCAATTATGACGAACAGAACTGTGATTGGGCTTTCTGCATCTGCATGGGGGGTATCCTTAGTGCTTGTGTCGGTGCTGATAGGTCTTACAGTGAGGCTGTCCCGTTGTAGATCAGTTATACAAAACGCTTATTGTGACAATGCCTCACTTTTCAAGCTTTCATGTGACGATGTGTCCATCAACAACATTTATGGACTCATTTTCACTGTGCTACTGTTCAGTTGTTCCATTGGAGGCATAGGGGTCACATACATCAGAATAGCTCTCATATGCTGGATGAGGAAAAACAAAGAGATGAATAATAGAGCACTGCAAACCTGCACAAGCCACCTTGTTCTTTATCTTATCATGCTCTGGTCAGGGTTTTTAACAATTATATTGCATCGTTTCCCAAAATATCCAGATTTAAGGAAGATTGCTTATATCTTATTTCACATCGTTCCTGCCAATTTGAATCCAATTATTTATGGAATGCAAACAAGATCCTTGCGGGATAAAATAACTCAAATACTGCAGGGAAAAGTGAGAGCAATTTAATTCCTTTTCTGTTCTGTTCACAAGAACTTTACCTTTTTCTTTGGGAAACAAGCACGCTTTCATTTGTTTTTAATTTATATATTTTACATACAGATCCCCATTTCTGTTGAAGCTACAATTGAGTTTTAAGTTCATATTCCATTGCTTCTGCAGATTGTATTTGAAAACTCATGGGATCTTTGTCACAAAGCATGAAAATGTTATCAGTAAATATGCGACCTGTTTGTCTTTAATATCAAGCTCTGTCGATAAAGGCCTGGACAGCTTATTTTAATTATTGCAAAGCCACTAAAAACACAATCCCCCCTGACACAGCATAAAACAAACAGACACGCAATTAAGAGTACATACGTGAATTTATGTGTTTTCAGTAAGCTGAACACCTCATGGTGATCTAATATGATACCTATATCATTTAAAGCCAGTAATCTCAAGGGTTAAACACGTGAACAAATGGTCTACTGTATTTTTCACTTCATTACAATAATAAAAAATTGTGTGCTGTTTATTCTGCATAATAGTGCAAGGTATTCACTGTATACCCGTACTATGACAAACGTGTGTGTGTGCGTGCGTGTGTGTGGGTGTGTGTGCGTTCAGTGTATTTTCAAACATGTACATGAATTCAAATACAGAATTAATAAGCATTAAGTCTTTCTTGAGCGTTTTTGGTTTTATCTCATTTTGCAACTTGCTGAAAAAGAAGGTGGATGATACATATGGAGAGCAAAACAATATTTTTCAGCAGACAACGTTGTCCAAAGCAACCTTTGAGAGAAAAATATTCAAAGGTCAATGGTAATTTAAGGGTCAGGACACTTTAACATTTTTCGGGAAAGTTGATATCAATCCAGTAAACCTCTGATTGAAGGGTTAACACCTTCTAAGCCACAACTACTCCAGTAAAATATATAATAAAGATTGCAACATTATGTTTTTCTGGGTCTGATTCCTTTTTCTAAACATATTGCATCTTGTGCAGTATCATGCAATTTCAGTGTCATGCACTTTCTGTTGCTGATTGTATAGTCACCAGCAAAATTATTTATTTCCCACTTTATAGGGAATCCGATGCAATGAAGGTTGAATGATTTTGCTAGCAACTGTTTGACAGTACAATCATAGTTTCAAATGGTAAATCTCACTCTAATACAAGTGTGTTTATGGGTTATTCTACGTTAGTTTTTCCTACCTCCCTTTTTTTAATTAAATTGTTTTTGTGGTGAATTAGGATTCTTGTCATGGAAATCCTAAATATGATTTTTTTTATGAATATAAAGGCATCACCACATCTTATTTGAATACATTTTCATACCCATTTCTTTGTTTATTATAAGTTTATGCCGCATAATTTAAATTGGCACGTTTAATTAGATAATACCTTAATGATACCTATCAAGGCTTATGGCGATTTCAATGTTTTTTCTTGGACTAGATGTTTGTGCGCATCAGATATTTTTAAAGGAATCAAACTGACTAGAGCCTTATAGACCATATCTGTGTAGGTAAAAATAAAGTGTCATCCATCCTTCCATTTTCAACTCCCACTAAAAACTCCCAATCCAGGGTCGCGGGGGTCCTGGAGCCTATCCCAGCTGCTATTAGGTGTGAAGTAGCATACATCTTGGACAGATCACCAGCAACAAATATAATTAAACTATTTTACACAAAGCCTTCTTAGTAACTGAGATGAACAGGTTACATTGGACTCACCTTTTGTGGAAGTTGCTCTAAGTTGATAAATACTTCATCCACAGTTCTAATATTTATGACCCCTGGCAGACTTGACTTGATTTGCTAAGCTAAGTGAGGCCTCACTCTAAAGGCACCAGCAGAACAACACAAGAACAACAGTCTCTGTAGGGTTTTATTTATTGTTTCCTCACCTTAATTTTGTGCTATTTCTTTTGTACACTGAAAAAAATTGATAATTTCTGACATAAATCTGACTGTAAATCTTTGAACAGTTGAAGTGTTTGAGGATATCATAATTATTTGTCTCGTCTTCATATTGCTTTGGTGAATCCTTCAATACAAAAACAGAAACTTATCAGTATTTTTTTATCATTTAAAGAAAAACACAAAAGAGAACTCTTGTGACAATACCATGATTTGAAAATCTTATCAATTTTCCAACAGACTTACCATATCTTGAGTGATTATAACGTAATTAGCATTGCAAAGTTGTGAAATAAAAGTCAAACATCTAATTCTACTTATTAATAGGATGATAACATTTCAGAACAAACCATTTCTAACAGGTATGTAAACATGAATGTTAATACAAGTTTTTTGGTAATACTTTTGTAGACTGTGATGCTGTCTTTAAGACTGGCATCTGAGGAGGTCTTCAGTTAGATGGCTTTGTCCATGATAAGAAGGCTCAAGAAAAACACCATTATAAAGAATATCCACATGAAGAAGCGGTCTAAAACTTTGGCCACCTTCTTCCATTCCCCAGTCCTTTTCTGTGTAGCTCTCTGATCTCTGTAACAGTTGGCTATGTACTCGATGTTATACAGCAGCGGCCCCTCGTTGCTTTGTGAGTTGCAGGAAATCTCTCCATCTTTTCTCTCTCCATCACTCACTCCTCCCTTTCTGCATCTTCTTGAAGCTTCTGAATCCCCACATTCCATGCTCATGAAGTTGCCATTCTCCCAAGTGCTGTAATGATTGGTCGGGTTCCTACCAACTGAGTCTAATGGACTCATCTGATCCATTTCTTCTTGCTCCTCTGCGGTCATGGAACCTACTGTCTCCTGTCCTCTTTCCGTTTTGAAGATGCCATCCTCTCTGCACGGTCCTGCCTGTCCGTTCATGTTGCAGGTGGTGTTCTTTGAAAGTGAAGGTTCTTGTTTCTCTGGCTGGGGTGACATGCAGTTCTCACCAACCTCGTACACAAAGCACATCCTGGCCATGTACTGCAGAATTACTGTTTTGGCCCACTTGGGAACAGGCTTTGCATCTGGGCCACAGTGGTGAATGTTCATGATGAAGATGGTCAGAGCAGTAGAGGCTGTGATCATGGTCATTGTTGCAATGTAATATTTTCCTATGTAAATGAAAAAAGACAAGACAATCTCAATATTGATTTGCAATGCTGTCATCACACCTAGTGTGTTAGTATTTGACCTCATTTGATTAACCTCACCAATAAGTGGTACATTTTCAGAGGGTGGCATGATCTCTGCAACCAGCAACTGAAAGACAGTGAGTGCAAGCATCACAGTGACACCCAAAGAGACCTTCTCTCCAGAATCTGCTGGCAGGTAGAAGCCCAGTGGAGCAAGAAAAGAGATCATCACACATGGTATGAGCAGGTTGAAAACATAGAAGGAAGCTCTTCGCTTGAGTTTCAGGGTGTAGGTTATATCTGGGTACGGGTCAGCACAGCAGCCATAAAGAATAATGCTCCTCTTAGCCGGCATACCGAGGATCTCCCACTCCACATTTTCCACTAGGTCAGCCAGGTCAGCGCTCTCCATGGCATTCAGAATGTCGAGCTGATTTCCGTTATAGGTCCAGGAGCCATAGGTGAACCTGCATTGCTGAACATCAAAGGGGAAGTAGGACACATCTACTTTGCAGGAGCTCTTGGTGATGGCAGGCGAATCCCACATCATCTGGCCATTATGTTGGATCACCACATTAGTGTCCATGGGACCGGTGAAATGATTGTCTGCACTGAAAAACAAAGATAACTTTTCTGCAAAAGTAAATCGGAGCAAACAGATTAAAGAATCATTGGACAGAAGAAACTGAGCTGAGGCAGAAACTTGAACAGCACTCAAAGGCATAAACACGACAAATAAAGATAATCCACACACTTTTGAAAGTTGTACCTGTTCCTCAGTCTTGTGTCTGCATTTTATAACACTCTTCAGAGGAGATGTATAAAGTCAGAATAGATACCCCAACACTTGAGTTAAGTGCATTCATTCAAGCTTGAAAGGGAACGTTTTAAGATTATCAAGGCTTAGCAATAAAGAAAAGTTTGTCAAATGATAAAGTCACCATTGTCTTGGTTTCAGACATTGAAAAGTACAAAAAAAGAAAGGCTTGTACCAGAAGTAAGATACGTAAGATACAGAGTTACAATCTCAGGTGTGTAAAAAGTGATCCTAACCTGAGTTCAAGGAATAAACTGTCACAACGTGCTTTTTTCCCCTTGCTGTTTTCAAATATACTTAATAAAATGATATTATCAGGAACATCCTTAGGTAGATCTACTTAGATGAGACTTATTTGCTCTTTCTCTGCCTCTTAATCGCAAGAGCCCTGCCACTTTATGTTAGTCCTGTTGTTATCAGCTGCACTGTTGCATTTGTTACGGCTGTGATAATAATAATAATAATAATAATAATAATAATAATAATAATACATTTAATTTTAAAAAGCGCCTTTCTCAACGCTGAAGGACAGTTTACAACACATTAAAAACACAATAAATAAAATAACACAAGTTAAAAAGAGACTAGAGGGAGAATGCAGCTTGATACAGATGGGTTTTGAGTTTTGATTTGAAGAGAGGTAAAGAGTCAATGTTGCGGATGTCTGGTGGGAGTGAGTTCCAGAGTTGGGGAGCAGAGTGACTGAAAGCTCTGCTCCCCATGGTGCTGAGACGAGCAGAGGGCACAGAGAGGTGGAGGGAGGAGGAAGACCTGAGGGAGCGAGATGGGATGACAATGGCTAGGAGATCAGACAGATACAGGGGGGCGAGGTTGTGGATGGCCTTGAATGTGTACAGTAGGGTTTTGAAAGTAATTCTGAATTTGACCGGGAGCCAGTGAAGCTGCTGGAGGACGGGGGTGATATGGTGAAAGGAGGGGGTACTGGTGATGATGCGGGCTGCAGAGGTTTGGACCAGTTGAAGCTTATGAAGGGATTTGTGAGGGACACCGAAAAGGAGTGAGTTGCAATAATCTATGTGGGAGGTGACGAGGCTGTGGACCAGGATAGCAGTGGTGTGAGGAGTTACAGAGGGGCGGAGACGATTAATGTTACGTAGATGAAAATATGCAGACCGGGTAATGTTATTGATGTGGGAGTGGAAAGAAAGTGTGCTGTTGAGGATGACACCCAGACTCTTAACCTGAGGGGAGGGGGACACGGCGGAGCTGTCTATGGTGAAGAAAAAACTGTCAACTTTGGAAAGGGTGGATTTGGAGGAGTTCCGTTTTATCACTGTTGAGTTTAAGGAAGTTTGCATTGAACCAGGATTTAATCTCAGAGAGGCAGTGGGTGAGGGTGGAGGGAGGGAGACTGGCGTCAGGTTTACTGGACAGATAGAGCTGAGTGTCATCCGCGAAGCAGTGGAAATGTATACTAAATTTTCGAAAAATATTGCCAAGCGGGAGGAGGTAGATGATGAAGAGGAGGGGCCCCAGGACGGAGCCCTGGGGAACACCTGAAGTGACAGGGGAGGGCTGAGAGGAGAAGGACTTGAGCTGTATGAACTGAGTGCGGCCTGTGAGGTAGGAGTGAAACCAGTGCAGGGGGTGCTGGTGATGCCTAAGGAGGAGAGTCTATTGAGGAGGATGGGGTGAGAAATGGTGTCAAAAGCTGCACTTAGATCGAGGAGGATGAGAATGGAGATGAGACCGGAGTCAGCTGCCATGAGTAGGTCGTTGGTGATCTTGATAAGGGTGATGGAAACCGGACAAAGGCGTGGACACCCTGAATAATGTCTTTGGGGAATTGACCAGTAAAGGCCTCCTGTGACATCAATCGAACAATTATCCCAACGAAAGTCAGACCTACCTGTTATATAGAACTATATCAGGTCTCCATACATAACTACCAGGTATACGGATTGTGTCTAGTCCATCGTAATCTTCTTTATTCCATCTGAGGTGAGCGTCATACCAAACTTGCCGTATCCATAAATATGCAGTCAAAATTTGGTTTCTCTCATCCTGTAAGAAATTGTAAATTATGAAAAAATAATGGCATCACAGAAGCAAAACCTGCCATAACAGCTGGAATATTAATGTGACTGTTTCTGCACAGATTAATCCTGAGCCGACATGTTCACTGTGGTGTTTTACCATGTCGATGATTTGTGACAGAGTAACCTGCAGAGTTACGTTCAGGATGGTGTTTGTGTCCTCCACAGGCCTCAGTGCACTTGTATAGTTGGTCATTAAATCTGTCAGGAGCTTCTGAGCATACTTTGTGTGAGCACTTCGACAAGCTAAGCAAAGGAGAAAAATAATACAATGCACTTTTTTTAAATCAGCGTGCAGCATGACATTTTCTTTTTTAAAGTTTTATTTCAGGAAAATGTGGTATTTGCTCGAAGGTACATTCAGATTACGTGTTAAGTATCTGTTCTGCACAGTGGCATTTACAGCAGAGCCAGTGTAAAGGATGCTGCTGAGGTGGAAAAGGAGGGAAAAACATGTGACACAGAATGTGAAAGCATGACAGATGGTGAGATGTGGCAAAGTGGAAGCCAGGCTAGATCACCCTTATATAAAGCTTTCAAAGGAGATCAGGCAAATCTAACATTGTGATCCAGCAGTGACCTTTTCTGATGTTGACTGTAATAAGTGATATTTGAATGCTTAACAGCACACGCAACAATCAAAATGAATATAAAGAGGGAGCTCAGACCTCTACAGTAAATTAAAATGTGGATAATACAAAGCCTGGAATAATATTTGGAATAAGCGCTATGGAATGATGTTCATTACACTATTTTTATTTTGGAGAAGAAAAACACACAAAAAGTGTGACAAAGATATAGCTCAAAATGATCTTATTAAACAAATTAATAAAGCAAACTGTGAAAATTAAATAATGAAATATTTTCAGATCAGGTAGAAGAAACAATATGGAATCACAATGTGATTTGTATTTATAAAATAAATACATGCACTATTGTAAATATGCAAATGAGTTGTTGAACCAGGCTGATTGGTGGTATGAAACAATGGAAACAATGGGAAGAACAATAAAACTCATCCAAGAAGTTAATTCAGAACAGAGTGTGACCAAAACTTTAAATATACACGATAAAATAATGAAAATCAAGTGTGCAGAATACTTGTAACTCCCCTGTGAGAGATCAACTAAGGGAAATGTAATTTATGTACAGAAAAGCCAAACTTAAACCATCACTAACACCCAAACAGAAGAAAACAAGAGGAATAAAGAGAAGCAGTCACAGACTGTGGATGACTGGATGAAAGTGATAGTTATTGATTAATCACCGATCTTCACTGGACAAGGAGATGATGTCAGAATTTTTGTTTGCTGAAATGAAACATATGAAGATGGCTGATTGAAAAAAACATGCACATTTCCACAATCATTGATGATAAAGGGGTTATTGTCAGGTTAAGGACATGGGTAGATGACAGTTATTACCTCTACAGTACATGGAAAGCTGCACATTAAAACACTTTCCTTATTAAATGTTTTGTGTCATATCAGTGGGTTTTTTTTCTTTTCCAAAAGGAAAGACTGGTGAAACCATACTTTTTGTCGGGTGTTGTAGAAACCAAATATAAGTTTTAGTTTTTTTTTTATCTTGAGACTTTTATAATCAGTTATAGATAGTTTCTTTTAGAAATGAAACACATGCATAATTCCTACTCTGGCCTCAACAATGGATCTGGACAGACCAGATGTTAACACGAGATCACTGTTTGAATAAAGCCTTTGAGTGAGACAGAAAATACGGGATTATGATGATCGCACAATCCCTTAACAACTGTCGCAAATTTGTAGATTCTGGGTACCAGCTTGCATAGGAGACGAGATGATATCTCAGATGTATGTGCAATCTATTAAACATAAAGACAGTGACATTAAGAAAAAAATCTGAGAATTAACTGGAGTTGAAGAAGAAACTTTAATATTGTTCTCAAATCTTTCTTTTATTTTCAATTTTCTATGTATTTGGGAGGTGAGCAGATTATCCCTCAAACGTAGTTTGCTTTTTGATATGATCAAACAGCGCACACAGCTGACCACGAGCACGGATAACGGCCTATCAAATCAATAATGTATGTAGATTGAGGTAAAATGAAAAAATGAGATTAATGCAAACTTACTTGGCATGACAGTGACGCACAGAAATAAGCGAAATAATTGGATTCTCCGTGGTTTCATTGTGCTGAAGCAAATTATTTTAGATCCAATGACCATTCGAGTGGCTCTGTACTACACCAGTTTCATTCAATAGAAATAAAAATATTACGGGAGGCTGAATCCAGCAGTATAAAGCGTGCGATAGCTTGTCCTGCAGAAGTCTACCAAGTGCACTGAATGAATGAAACCAGAGAGGCGGGGCGGCGGATTGGCAGATCCGATACAACTACATGTTTACCTCACCAGACCATACCGTACAGTGGACTACGTACAATGAACGAGGAATAGAAAAAAAGTGCAGATGAATCGATCCTTTGTTTGCTGTTTTTCAGCACCACGGAGAGCCTCCAGCTACGAACCAAACGGATTTTGCGGTATTTTCCCACAGGCTACATTTCACCAGTAACTGAAACACCTTCCACGCAGCATTTTTCATGTGGTGCGCGCATTATTTTGACAGGCCACGCAACCTAAACGTAGGCTACTACACTCCCCTCATCTTCTCTTCCGGGTGCTGATTCTCTCCACCCACTCCTTTTTTTCCTCCAACTATCTTCCTCAAAGGGAAGAATGTGGCATCCGCAGGCTCGAGCATCATCTGTGGACAACATTCAAGTGAAAACATCGTGGGTTTGAACATTTCGGGTAAGATGCCTGGATGATCCCCAGTTTGTTTCCCCGTCTTGATGGAATCTGGAATATTCAGGTCCATAATGAAAAGATTGCTGTTGGGTAGTTAATGTCCAGCCAATACGTGTGGCTGGCGTCTATTATTGGATTATTGGATTACCTTAAACTGTGTGGAGGTAGGTTGATTTCAGTGCGCACATGTTTCGTGCATGTGTAAATTTGTCAAATAAATGAATATTGAGAATATGAATATATTAGTTATATGAATATGAGAATATGAATAAAGAAGTTTATCATTAAGAGGCTCTCAAATCGGACATATTTTCACTCTTGCAGGGAAACATGCTCCAAGGTTCAAATATTTTGGGGCATGAGAGGCCTCCGGTCATCAGGATATCATTCACCACCTGTGTTCTGGGCACTGTGTGCCTGCCACTGCTAGGACTCATAACTTGTGTCTTCATATCTGCTGTTTTTCATTTTGAGGATGCTACCGGTACCCATTGCCAGGTAATGTCTGTAGTTTTCCAACATAGCCAACCATGTTTTTCTATCCGTAAATTGTGTTTTTCTTACAAGGATCTTACAGCTCTCCTACTGAGGAATTTATAGTACAATCCCTCCTTTGTTCTCACACCCTTAAATTTCCAATTGAATTTAGCCTCTCTTGTTATATAATTGTTTGAAACTAAAACTATGTCTTCACTGTGTGGTTTCAGGTTCCTAACTACCTGCCATCTATTAGTGCCTCAATAAGCCTAAGTCCTGAGTGCCACATATGGCGGTTCTGTATTGGACTGCACTCAGCACCGAGGCTCCTGGTGGCCTTTACCTACTTCCGATTTTACAAGTCACGCTTTGCCGGCAGGTTCCCTGAGAGTATACTCAGCTGTTTGAGCTTTGCCTTTTCTGTGTCGGAAAACCTTGGCCTCTTGCTTCTGACATATGTGTCATCTAATGAGACATACTGTAAGTAGTCCTTATTGTCTTTACACCTTTGGTGAAGCTTCTCTTTACATATCTGTAAAGATGTTTTGATATATTTAAAGTCTTCAGAAGTGTTTCTGCTTTTATTTACACAGAAAAGCACACAAGATATATTTAATGCAGATGTAACCTAATTTCTCATTTAAAATGATTATTGCCTATATGCCAAAGCATGTCACACTGTGGTGATTCAATATAACTAACTATCGGGTGAATTGATCCCAACTTTACTTTTATTTGGTCATTAATCATCGCAAAATCCACCCTTTACAGATCAAATGTTCCCTTCTCTCTAAGAAATATCTATATTTTGTCCCTCAGTTGTGCATAAGGAAGGTTTCGTCCTCTTTCTCGTGAGTTCCCTTATCTACATGCTGATAACCTGTCGTCTGTGGAAGTCTATTAAGAAGTATTCATTAAATCCTGAGGTAAGAAATAATAAAAGCAAAATGCTAGAGACCTACATTTACGATCCTAGATGCGTAATTTCAAACATTTTCAGTAATATTATTTCTTTCTTAAAGGATGCCAAATCCCATCACTGGAAAGTGCGTTTCTTACTTCTCAACGTTTGCTTCTGTGCATTTGCTGGATTCTTTTATTGGAAGCACAACATGTACTGTGAATCAGGAAGTAAGTATCAAATCAGGCCTTTTCGTAAGACCTGTGAATTGTAAACTGGAACACCAAATGATGCCAAACACTGACAAATCAATGTGTAGAGATGATCCAAAAAGGGTACATATGTTTTGCAGCTGCTTGAAAACTGGTACATTTTTCTACCTCCTTTCCGTACCTTTGAAAGAACAGTTCTGCCCCTGTGGTGATGAAAGTACCTTTATGAAGGTACCTTTATCTTCTGGTTAAAAAAAATGCCTTGTGAAGGTTCGAAAAAATACCCTTAAATCACAGACAATACACATTCAATCTTATTCCATCAATCGGTCCATTTTTCATACCCACTTCATCTTGAACATAGTACAAGATCATCAGAAGGGAGGCGAGTACCTTGACAGGTCACCAGTCGAACACAGGGACAAAATATGGAAAGACATGCACAATCACCCCATCGGCCAATTCAGAATCATCAATTAATCAAAAAGGCATGCTTTATAACTGTTAACGGTAGCTGATGCAACTGGAAAAAAATAGTGGTAGATTTGAACCTGATTTCAAAGCAAAAAATATCATGTTGAAATGCTTGTTAAGAAAATAAAGACGTAAAATGGGGAGATTATAGTGGCAAGTGGAAGCATTTAACTCAGTTACACAGAAAAAAATGATAAACTCACTTGACATTAAAATATATCCTACCTTTACATTTAATAATTCGCAATTTTTTTCAATAAAACTCTAAATAAACTAAAAGTTTAGTTTGTCCATTAGTTTGTACTTACAGGTTATTAAAGGTAGGGTTATGTTCCCCTTAGTAGTTAGAGAGGGTTTTTTTTTACCTTTGAGATTAAACAAATGTCCTGGGAGTGTTTCATATAACCATGTTTTTCCATTGACAGGTTATACATTTTTTGCCCTGTTTGAGTATCTGGTGGTGTTCTCCAACATGGCCTTCCATCTGACAGCCATATGGGACTTTAAGAGCCAGGAGGTTATGATCATTTCATCCTCTGAGGAGAAAGACTTCTGACTAGAAACTCAAGGACTAAGTACTAAATGTGCAACCATGAAACCATCTGATAAAAACAACGACAATACAGTTCCAGGGGCAGACTTGGATGAAGGCCTTTTCCACATATGTCCATGATGGCAACTCTCTAGTGCTTGGAAATTGTTAATGTCAAGTACAAACAGACACATGATAAATATATGTGCTAGCAGAAAGTACAGTTTTTGCCTCAGTGTCTCATCACAGAGGCCTTCACCTACATATGATATGCTGTGTGATGTGAAATTTCAACTTTTGTACTTTGCACAGTGAATGTCTTGTCATAATACAGCTTGTGTATTTGCCAAAATAAAAAGTTCTTCATACATGTTTTTTTTATTTTCATTTTGCACTGTAGACATAAGGTGGTTAGAAATTGTTATGACTTAGTGGAATGTCTTTCATTTCAAAATGACCAATTATGTGTCTCAGATACTGCCCCAGCTCAAAAACAATGGCTTCTGACACTGCGTTTATACACCATTTATAACCAAAAGCTGTAAAGAAAGGCAGACTATTGTTGATGTTATCAGTCTTGCTTACGTTTATTTTTTACATTTCAGAACATTAAATGTCCCTAAAGTTTTACATTGTTAGCAGTTGAAACCTATTCAAATATTCATTCTCTCTATGATCATGAATGCCGTCGTCATTAACTGTAATTCATAAACTGTAGTGCTGGTGACATTACAGTGGCACCTTAAAGACACAATCCACTTTGTCCAATTCATCCTAATCCAATTGTAATTCAACTTGATCTGATTTATCCAAATTTTCAACTCTCTACCCGATCAAAAACACATTTTGAACTGGGTCATTCTTGAATATCGCTTTAGCTCTGCATTCAGTCCATAGTTACAAAACTATAACCACCCTATTTCCTCGGAAACATTTGATTTGTCAGTGCAGGAAAAGGTTAGGTGTCACTAATTATATGACAGTGTAATATTCAAGTCAGTATTGATTTTATCCTTTTCTATTCAACTGTACTTTTCGTAGATTTCATAGATAGATAGATCGATAGATAGATCGATAGATAGATAGATAGATAGATAGATAGATAGATAGATAGATAGATAGATAGATAGATAGATAGAAGGAATACTGGACCTTGCAATGGCTTCAAATGGACGCTAGATGGCTCACTTCAGTTGTATAACGTGTCATCAAGTATGCACTCCAACCGCTAGGGGACAACATTTACCGGTTTTGACTTGGACCATTCTTTTAGAACAAGACAAGCTCGCTGCGGCTTTTTTGGTTCAGTCTTGGTCGGTGGAAGACCGATACTTCAAACAGGAGGTGGAGTTCACAGTGTTTCCACTCCGCGGGACCAGGCATTTGCCGCGATGTTGACCCAGAGCTGAAACTGCAGATTTGCTGGATCTGATACATGACAGGTAACTTTTTCTTTTTGTTAAAAAAAGACATCGTGTTGACTCAGTTGTAACATTCAGAGTTAGCCGAGCTGAAACTACAATCGCTCCTCGTTAACGTTTGTGGTTAGCTAAACGTCAGCAGTGGCTAATGAGTGTCTAAAGAGAATACAGCATGTCCATACATACGTGAATTAACTGAAGAAACACCAAAGCGATACTCTGAGGGTTTTAAGTGGCTATGGTTATCCCTTTTGTTATCCCATACAGTTATTCTGTATTTTCTATAGTCAGCCTAGCTGTTTAGCTTGCTAGCTTGCCAATGCTTGACAAACACGCAACCAAGTCACGCAGACGGATCAGACTGCTGTCATTTGCCAGGATCTTATTATTTTTCCACTTGTAAGTGTTTGTAAGCATGCGGTTAAGGGCATTAACATACAACTTCAGAGAGGAAGTTGGAATTGAAAGACTTCCTGAACTAAAACCAGACATTAGCCAGCTAACGACACTGTGCGGTTGTTCATTCAGGAAGAGGCATACTTCAGAAGTGATCTTTACATAACATATTTCACCAAATACTGTCACCTGACTACATTTGTTGGCTCCAACAAACGCTATGTTCCTTTTTCATGCACTGTCATCGCTGTATCTAAACTTGTCTGCAGTATAGTATTAACATCTGGTCATAAACCTTGATATGTTAGAAATGTGTGTAAAACGGCTTATCAAATATTGTCACTTGAGGTCTTTGTCCTTTACAGACAGGCATATAACGTGTTATCATATATATCACAGTTTGTAATCATATGTAAATACTGCTGAGTAATTATAGATAATGCTCATAATGACTAAATGAGAAACAATTTGACAAAACAGTCAGGCAGTGGCAGTACAACTGATATATTTACAGTACTGAGAGTCACAGCTGTTAATGTAGGTTCTTTTCCCTTGGGAAAGCTGTGTCATATATGCTCTTAAACATCAAGCAGTTGGTTAGTTATGAATTTGGACTGGATTTCTAAGTGACTCTCTCCTTTACAGCTTACAACAGTCATGGAGCTCCACAAATCTGTGACCTTGTGGATTTTTTGTTTGTGCCTCATTGGAGAAAGTACGACGGAAAAAGTACCCACATCAGATAGTCATATTGTTGAAAACGCTGTCTCAGGTGAGTAATCAGTCATGGTCTTAACCTGTTGTAGTCTTGTCAAAGGTTACTTTATCCTTCTCTTGAACGACACTGATGCACACTATAGTTTGACACAGTATAACAGTTCATGCCCCATCTTTGTGATTGTGCATGCACTAAATGTAGCCATGCTGAGAATAGTACAGCTGGCAGTTGTCATTAAATCCTGTCTGCCAACTTAGAGCAAGCCACCTAGTCAGACTGAAGGTAAGTGAGCTAATGTTTAATAGACCAAATGACAGAGGTTTTAAGAATACACTGGATCCGATAGTGATACTTAAGTTGTTTAAATATCTCAAATAAATCCTAAATTAGTCTTTTTTTTTTTTCGAACACTTTGCCTCAATGTTTGCAAATTGTTTAAAAATTGTCTTAAAGCTTTTTTAACTGCTGAACCTTGCTTGATAATTGCAGTTAATTTTCTGGATTTATGTCATGATTACTTGCCTCCACCTGGGAAGTGACTTTGTATGGCTGTCAATAGCGGACTTACACAGGTAACTCTGGGTTTTTAAAGTGCGCTAATGTGACAATTTCAATCCGTTTACCCTAAAAATAGCTGATTAAAAAAAGATGTAAATTTGGATTTATATAACTTTGCATTGGCAAACAGATGAGCTTTTTGTATGTTGTCAGATGTCACCTAAATCACTCACACACAATAGTTCAAATATACTTAAAATGTAGTTATTGCTTCCAGTAGTTTCAATAGGCCACAGTGTGAAAAAGTTTTTTTTTTTTTTTTTCACATGATGGTGAGTTCAAAACTTGACGAGTATCCCGAATGGCAATATGAGATGGTAACTGTTGCAGTTGTGAGGTGGCAACGTTCTGAAGTGTATCGTCATCTACATGCAGGCACACATAATAGCTTATGTAACCTGAGCTCCAAAAAAAAAAAAAAGAAAAAATCAGGCTGACTGGTATGTAAATATCTCGTGTCTCCCGAGGTTTGCAAGCCAAATGAGAAAAAAGTCCAGCTTTGGTGTTTGAGAGTGTTACAGGTGTTAGACATTTTACTGACTGTCATTCTTTGTTTAACACAGTGAGTGAATAAGTCGTTGCTTTTGTGGTATGTGGCTGTGCAGGTTTAATAAGGCTGAAAAGTCATGCTGTGGCTCAAAAATGAACTTTGCACTTCACGGAAGTTCACTGTGTGCATCCAGCCTTCCTGGTTTTGGTTGGTAGTTTCACATAAGGCACAATTGGCCAACTACAAAAAGGTTTATAGAAGCATGCATTAATGGAAACAGAAAGTTTTTCCGATTATAATCGGTGGTGTGTTTTACACAGTTTTGTCTCTAACTCTAAAGTCTACTTATAAAAACAGCTTGTTCTGGGAATTTATTTGAAAGAAAATATATAATTTGTTTAGCATGAGTTCATCAGTGGGAGGAAACATGCTGTAATTTCCAGCTCAAAGCAAACCAAATTCCTTCAACTTATTTTACACAATTATGTCGGTGGCCGTGACCAATAATCGTTTTATAAAGGGGAAGTGAGGTTATGTTTGTACACTGCTGCCACATATTGTTGCATAATGATGCAGGCAACGTTGTAAGCAATCACTGCCGGGGAAGTTCTGCCCCAAGTTTTAAACCAAACCACATTGAACTAGAATGAAACACTTTATCTAATCAAACTGGTGTTGTGTTGAATAACGTTTAGTGCAAATGTGCCTTCCTTCTGGTTGTTTGAAAAACCCAGACTCAGACTCAGTGAGGAAATGTAAGCTATTGTTTTATGTTGGTGGGAAAGGCCGCACTCCTCATCAACCCTGACCTTCATCTTCCTTTTTTGAGGGTGTAATGCAGTAACATGCACAACAAGGCGTACTGTATTTGACATATACTTCTTCTGTGGCTTTATTCAACCAGCAGGTGTCTAAGAAAAGACAGCAGCTGTAGAACAAAAAGTTTAAACAAGGCTCAGAGTTCAGTGGACTTGATATGGATTGAATAGTATAAAAGAAGCCTTCTAGGTCACTTTATTTTGCGAACATATCACACTGAGTTGAAACTTAACATATTGTCATATCCCATGTCGCCTGTCATGCCTTTTGACATAACTCTTGGGCCTCTGTAGTACATGCCAAAGATGGTTTCCTCTTTATGGGAGTGGTAGATTTATCTCTGATCTATAGCACAGGAGTCGCAATCCCTCAGGAAGTACAGAACAGACAACACAGTGGGCAGATGGGGACATCATTTAAAGACTTGCATTTGTGAATTGTCTATAGTTAATTGTGAAACTCTATTTACAAATATTCTTACACATCAATTGTGCCTTCAAAAAACAAAATCAAAAAGCCCTTTTTGCATTGAATAAACTTGTGGTATCCAAACTGAAGATAAATATACAATATGAAACCTCATCATTTCTAAAGATCGATTTGTCTTTAAAGCTGCAGTCGGCAACTTTTTTTTAGTCATATTAGCTTGAACTGTCATGGGATTCTGGAAGTAGAATATTAAATAGGCTGTTTAGGAAAAATAACGAAATCTGTAGCTCCCTCTGAAGCCTGTAATCATGCTTGCAAAAACCGAGCGCTCCCGGCTGTTTTTAACCAATCAAGTTAGGGTGGAGGAATCCTACCTGTCAATCACAGCTTGTGCACACGCTGCTGAGCGTGAGTCTGCCCCAGCTTGTGTGCGCTCACACTGGTGTGAACTCACGTGCACAACCTCGTCCACAGAGGGGGAGGGGTTTGGGGGGCGATTCGGAGCTTGTTAGAGGTTGGGGGATGGACCTGAAAGTTGTATCAGTTCGAATTTTCCGACTTTAGACTCGCAATTTTGAAAACCTGCCGACTGCAGCTTTAAGATGTGTTTTTAGTCCACACAATAAGCCTGGCAGTCTTCAGTCTACATATTTCTGACAGATACAGTCAGACAATACTTGGTAAAATTGGGACTTTGAGTTTAAAGCCTTATATAAACAGCACTTTCTCTGCAGCCAAGGAATGTTGCAGTTCAGTTATTTCAGCAGGACAGAGCGGTTTAGTGAGGGCAGCTGCACAGAGGGCATTTTCTGACGAGCCACAAGAAGATTAGAAGCCAGTAGCATTTGTGGCATCGCAGTATTTCTTCATGTTAGTTCTTTAACTGTTTTTTGTGTGAAAGTTTTTAAGATTTGGTGAATTTGCACATTGTAAAACATTCTCTAATCTTTTTGAACAAGACTAGAAGAAATTTGGTTTTGTGGTAGCAGTAGTGGTTGTAGGTTGACAAATTTCTTACTTTTTTAACAATTTCTTGACATGACTCTGTTTTTCCACCAGATTTTTGTCGCATCGATGAACCACTATGCAAGGATGAGAGCGGCATTCTCAATTTTGAAGCTATCCGTAGTATCCATAAGCAGATGGACGATGACGCAAACGGCAACATAGACGTTGCAGAGACAGACGGAGTAAGTACCAACCTAAGAAGTCATCAACAGGAGCTGATGATCCATTGAAGGCACATATTCTGTTTTTTACAGCTACAAAGGGTGTCCTCATTCAGTCTGAAGAGCTTTAAAGACGTCATGACTGTAAATTTCTTATTCTAAGGATTTGTCTCTGTGACAGCGCTTTAAGTATCTGGGATTTTAGTGTTTGTACTCCAGAGCACTTTTTGCAGAGGTTTCTCCCAAATCATAGATTAGATTAATGTTTAGTCTTGTTGTGAATGGCTTTCATGTTGAGTGTTGTTTACATCGAGTCTGATGTTTACCGCTTTTCTCAGATATATATACAGAAGCTTTATGAAAGCACAGCACTTCCACCTATTTCTGTTCACATTGGTGTGATGCTCTGTTATTGGGTTTGTTGGATTTCAGACATAAGAGTTGCCTTGAATATGGTCCCTGTAGTCCATCTTAGCCTCATTTAGGTTTGATTCACTTTCTGGTGTTTTTTTTTTTAGGCTAGATCAAAGAAGGCAGTGTCATTACTGCAGCCTCTTACCTTTGTGAAGAAACTGCTGACTTGCAAATACCTTTTTAAGGAGAAACCCCAAGTGTAGTGTAATGAGCACTCATTAAAAAGGAGTGATTTTGAGCTGGGAAATGGCTAAGAATGATACTTTCTGATACAGTGAATGAAAATGTTCCTGTTTCTAGTTACCACACTGTAATTAGATAAAGAGGAGAGATTATTTTGTTACGACCAAGATCAAAGAATGCATCTGGCTTCAAGAATAAGCCTCATGTCTTGCATCATGCAGGTTGTGTTAATTTTCCAGTGAATTTATTTTCATGAGTCAAATATTTTGCCTGCAGTACAGACAACCTCTCCACACTGTAGTGAAATCCACCTACAACAAGCTATGCAGAAAGAAAAGCATCATGAGTTATTACTGTCTTTTACCCATGTTGCATGACTGCTTTAGTGGGGGTGCTACATGTGTCGTGAGGCACATTTTAAAGACCTCGTGAGTGGTTTAGCCTACAGTAAAGTAGGCCATCGTTGTCCAACAGGTGACAACTACCATTCTACTGGGAACAAAAGTAGAATCTAGAATCTAGTTTTATGTTAAGGTGGCAAGAGGAAAAAATCTAAGTGACTTTGAAAGGCAAATTCATGGTTGAGACATGGATTATATGAGCTTCAGTCAGAAAGATTGCTCAACTGGTTCATGTTTCAGTAGGAACAGTAAGTGAGGGGATATCTTCATTTAGATCTTAAGGAAACACGTTACTGAATGGGGGTGGAAATTACAGTTGACGGCACACATTTGATGATCATGATGCTTCTACATTAGTGCAGTGCTGGGGAAAAAAACGGAACAGGAACTTCTTTTCAGTTGACTGAGAAGTAAAATGTCATTGGACTGTCTAAATGAACTGTCTGTCACACAGTTGCACAGAGAGCCATATTGTAATGAGGGTTTGCTGTGCATGATTCTCCCATTTTAAATATGAATGCATATGTAGGAGTCCAGTGGTGCAAAAACCTTTAGATACTAATATACAGAATTGTGATGAAACTCATGATAAGCAAAAACTGCTGTCCATCACAGCCTTCAAAACACCATGTAACGCCATCCCGTCGTGTTGTCGTAGTTACAGGCTCGTCTCCAGGGAGCCAGTGGCACAGTGCACCGGATGCACTGTGGTTCCAGAGCACTTAGGGCAAACTGCTATCAAAGGGAGTGTACTTTTTCCAGTGGTTTTAGCAGGTGTAACCACATTTTAAGTAAAACAAAAGCTGTTTCAACATGCCACTTTTGGTGGTGTTCTTCATTTATATTGAAATTTGATAACGTTTTATTTAAACAATATAATACATTGTGTATGTTTTTTTTTTAATTAGTCACTTGTCTTTTTATTCTTAACCTGTGTATTTTCTTTTTATGGCAAAGTACGTGAGCTTCTTCAAGTATTTTCTGGTCATTTTCTTGATGGCTTCACTAAAAACTCGAGCTCTTTTGATTAGTTGTGGCTGTTAAAGAAAGAACGATGAGAGGGCTTTAAGTGCTTAAGTTGTACAAGGTGACACTTGATCACTAGAATGTTGTACAGATGTATCAAAAGAGAGTCTACTGCAGTCTTGAGGATTGCAAAACTTACTAATTTCTTCAGTTCTGTTGGGTTTCATTGTGTCACAATCTGGCCTTTAGTTATTGGTAATCATTACATGTAACATACTGTTGAATAACTATTAACACATGTAAGGATGAAGTTCTGTGCTGCTCCAGACAACTGAATAGTGAGTGAAAAATCTTAGAAAATATTTACTTTATTAATAGTTTAGATATTTGTCATAGCTGTGACTTTCACAGTAAGTGAAGGTAATGCACACACAATCCTTTATGAGGGTCATAAAGACCACAGTGGTACAACAAATCCAATTCTTAACTCTATTTAGAGATGTTAGCACCACAATTCAATGAATCAAACCCAGCTCAGATGCCTTTTCAGCTTTGGTTGTATTTTGTAAAGCAATTCTGTCTAACATTGGCTTAGATACAACTATTTTGTCAATTGAAGTCAGTATGAAATTAAAAAGAACCAAAAACATTTTTATTAAGTGATTGATTGCTATACTACTGACGTTTTGTTGTCTGTGTTATATAAAACGCTGGATAAAACATGCTTTTCCCAAACAATGTGCAGGATTTGAGCCTTGTTCATGTCACTTCTGCTAATGTGAAAATGTCTTTGTCATCCTGCAGTTCCTCAGAGAGGACCTTAACTATCATGACCCCAAGGCCAAGCACAACACTTTCCACGGCGATGACCAGTTCATCAGCGTGGAGGACTTGTGGAACACGTGGAAGGGTTCTGAAGGTACTACTTTGAAGCACAAACGGACCCGTCTTTCGGGTTTTCTCCAAAACTTTTACCTTTTAAGTAAGACCAGTTTTTTCTATGTAGTGACATGTGAGAATTTAACAGAATTATTTGACTATAAATGCGGCTTACCCCTGTGTAAATATCTCTCTTGACAAAGGAGCAAGGCAGTTCCTGAGATTCCATGTTGAGCAAACTCTTCTTATCAGCTACAGATAGTTGCAAAGTGACATCATTGAATCTGTCAGCACAGAATATCACACATTCTGTGTGGATGGTCTGTTTTCTAATCAGAGAGCTCTTTTCCTGAGCTCTGTCCATGCTTGGCACTCTTGTCTTTTCACACCCTTTCCTCTTTGATTTTTTTGCTCCCTTTTTGCTTGTAGTGCTGACTAACTGCATTGCAGGTTCTTAACAAAGCTCTGGAGATTTTGAGCCAAGAGCAACATATGAACACTAGACAACCCACTTTTTTGACTCTTTGCCATGAGCTGGGGAACAGATATGTCTTCCTTATTAATTACATTGAATAGACCATTGCATGTTATTCTGTAGGCTACCTCTTTGATAATTTAGGGTATAGGGCTAGTGTGTAGTCGAGCTGTATGTACAGTTCAGTTGTGATATAACTGTTTATTTGAACAATAGTTTTAAAAGTCAGTGAGACTCCTGTTCGCTCTCGGTTTTAGTTTAAGAAATATTAATGATTGCTAGTTGAATCAAATTGAAGATTCAATGTGGTTTGTTGACTTTCTTAGCAAGGCTACTCTTTTATGAATTGGCATTGTATGAAAACAAATCGATTAAATTAGATTGTATGTCATTAATCTTGAAGTCTCATGAAAAACATCTCCTGTGACTTAGTGCTAAAGAAATTGGATTAAATTAAATTGAACTGAACTGAACTGAATGCAATATCTATTTTGGTAATAGACAGGGTTTTTGAGGTGGACAGTCCAAAGTGTCTCGTCTGGAGATGCTCTGCTGACCTGTGTTAAAGCTATCTTGAATTCTTTGCTTGTTTCAGGGACTTTTGCCTTCAGACTGGTAAGCAAGTGAAACACATGATCAGTTAAATTGAGGTCAGGTGACTTGCCGCTTTGTCCCAAAAAAGAAAAATTAAATGTATAGCTCTTCCTGAGTGCGCCTGAGGATATTCAAATCATATGCACTTCATATTTGCTGACCAAACACTGTTGAACATTTAAATTGTGGTCATTGGTCTCTTCAACAAAAAACACAACTATGAGAGTGGTTGGAAATTGTAACTGTACATTTTTTTTCGTTCTTTTTGTCCCTCAGTGTATAATTGGACAGTGGATGAGGTGGTGGAGTGGCTCATCACCTATGTTGAACTTCCACAATACGTGGCTGCATTTCGCAAGATGAGTTTCAATGGAAGTGCAATGCCAAGGTAGGAGACCTCAAGTCATATTTCAGTGACTTTAACCTGCTTTGCATCAGGGCAAACATAGCTTCCAGTGAGAAATAACTTTCAGCTTTCATAAGGGGAATTATATTTTGCAGTGGGGATGTAGGAGAATAATGCCAATACCAATAATTGCCTTCTTTATAGCTCAACTTTACAGTGCTGGCAGTTAAAAGTATTTTGAATTTCGCTCTTTTCCCACTTTGCCCAAATCATCCAAAACTTTATTCTGATAACCGTGGACCAGTCTTGACTAATGCCAATCCCCTATTTATTTTTTATTAATTCATAATTGGTGCATTTAATAACCATTAATGCTTTAAGAATGATTGGTTGGATGAGAAAGAACTGTGAAGGGATCACTTAACACAGAGCTCAGAATGGATTGTACCCTTTGCTATTTCTTCCTACATCCTGTAAGATGAACATGTGTCTGCTCTCTCTCAGGCTTGCTGTAAGGAACACCACTCTGACACTCTCTATTCTGAAGATTTTGGATCGCAGCCATGTCAAGAAGTTGGAGCTCAAGGCTTTGGACACTGTGCTTTTTGGAGCACCCCTGAGTATGTAAAGTTATTTATTTATTTTCAGTTTGTGTCGCAGCTCTGCTTTGTGCTGTCATTGGTCAGTGATTAGTTCCAGATACTTCAAAACCACAGCAAGAGTAGGGTATAGATGAACTCTCTATGTTTTGAGGAGCTTTCTAAATAGGGAATGACATGTTACTCCAGGTCGTACTGGGTTAATGTAATCTTCCTTAGCATTGTTGACGGACTGAAATGCTTCCTCGTGCCCAGAAAATAGTTTACATATTTTTCTGTTGCCACTATTTTATTAAGATACTGATCCAGATGCACGTGCTTTTTTTGTTTTTTCATTACTGACCAACTGCAAGATGTGTTGTTTGTTCTAGAACAGTTGATTAGTTGATTTAATCAACTCTGGGTTATGCTCACTTTGAGTAAAGCGAGTACACTGTGAATGGAAAAAAAAAAAACCCTGATGCTGAGATTCATTCTGGAAACGGGTTAAAGGAGAAATCCTTCAATTTCACGTATCGGAGGGAGAAATATTACATATGTTTCAATGCACATATCTAAAAACACAGCAGAGGTGAAAAGAGTTTACATCATAATCATGATGATTTGTCATCATACATCAATGTGTTAATCTACTTATTCAGTTTTAATGTGATTTGAACAAGACATTAGTGGCAGTAATTGAAGATAAAGATAAATCAAACAAACAAAACATTTGTTTATGCACTGAGGACATTAACTCATAATACAGTCCTGTAGAAATATTTCCAGTTGAAGAAGCATCTGTTTTAAGACCACTTTTAGTCATTGAATTAGATTTAGTTGCTGATTTGGTAATTATATTTCAACATGAAATAATACTGAAAATGACTGAAGGCTGCAGCTGTGGTGTCACGGAGGTGCACGAGCATGTGGATCGCATGTTGTGTTGAGGAATATTCCTCGATGTGTCATGTTTGAGCGTGAGAGAACGTATCACTGTGTCTGTCTTCACATTAGTCACTGACCAGAAAAGTAGCAGCCAAAACTGAGCCTCTGCTTCTGTTCCGACTGTTTCTGAAGCTGAAAACGATTCACGTCGGCCAACTCGTAGAGACGTAAAACCTCCGAACAAAAGAAAATTATTACTGTGAAACATCTGCCTGCAGTTCTGAGCATTTTTCATCAACTTTTGTTTTCATCTAGTTGCTCATTACTTGTACTCTGTCGTATTCATTTACTTGAGCTAGCTCATCTTTAATCTGTACAAAAGCCAAGCTGATAGCCACTGTATCAGATTCAGGGCCTAAAGAAGTGAGTTAGGGTTGGACTGCACTGATCTGTATTCAAGACTCATCCCTCTGCGTACTGAGACAAATAAACACACCACTCATCCTCTTCCTCTGCTTCTCCAGTATCACTGCTCCAATTTCTGCATTCAGGGGCTTTCATCTTTGAGGCTACCGCCACAATGGTTAGGGTGTGTCAGCTTTTGTACATGGAGCTTGAGATTTTGAGGTCATTATTTGTATATTATCTCCGTCAATGCATCCAGAATAACCCTGCTAAAATGATCGCTGTCCATTTTCAAAATATCCTGTAATTAATAAATGACATTTTCCATCACTAGACCTCTGATGCAAGCTGTGACGGATATTTTAGTTTCCAAAAAATTTAATTGCTGTCTTCCATGCTGGAGAACAGCTAAGAATGAAGGGAAAGTGTTTATATTCGGAAAAGGATTACTGAAAGAGCTCATCTAGTCCTTAAAGAACGCATGCATTTGCATTGCTAAAAAGATCGCACAGTGTGTAGTGGTCTGTGTCTGACGCATGTTATTGTGGTTGTTTTGTTAGCCAAACCCAAAAGAAAGACATTAGCAAGGACTGTCTGGCTTTGACAGCCTCTCAAAGCAAGGGGTTACCACTAATAGTCAGAATGACTGTATAGAGCAGCAGCCTTTTAGGACACACTTTACAATACGTTGAGCCAAAAATAGCAGACAGTTGTGTAATTATTAACCCCTGCATATTTGGATCATGCTCTTTCCAGATTTGTTGCTCATTAAATGTCACTTGTGCTCTATTGATGGCATTTCTTACAGGGATTTAACGTGTTGTTTATTGCATGTTGGAGAAAATCACCTTGAGTCGAGTAATGTCGTAAGAACAGCTTGAATGTTTCTTAGAGAGGGAAGTTCTCTGCCAAGGCCAGTGCCCTACCTCGCAATTACAGAGAAATTGATCCAGATCTGGAATAAAACTCTGCCAAGTGTCATGAAATCATACATCTTGGCAGTCTTTCAAATAGTATCACCAAGACTGCAAGGATTCTGGGAGTAATATTTCATTCTAACCTTAGGGCTGGTGTCCACACAGTGCCAGAATCTGTTTTTTAATGTAAGAAACGCTGCACCTTGTGTCTTTTTTTCAGAGCTCTCCAGCTTTTCTTGTGCGGCCGCTCAGAGCACACAAGGTTGAAAATCTCTGAACTTTTCACAAAGGCACTGATGTTTTCACGGGTGCTTTCTTTTTCTTTTTCTTTTTTTTTTTTCAAGCAACCAATCATATGGACAGAAACTGTTTCCCTGGTAACCAGAAAAATGGGAGATAAAATTGTTCCCACAATGTCTCTGTTCCAAGCAACAGTCTAAGACATGTAAGGCAGAAATATCAGAACAAAGAAAAGCCCGCTGTCCAGATTAAATGACCAAATCACATTAAATCCTGATGGTAAAAGTTGCCCAATCGTAATGTGATGGCTACAAAGCTAAAACGGTTTGTTAAAAGAAGAAGGTTACACAAGACCTTGATTTTCATTGCACTGATGTCATCGACAGATTGTCGTGCACCGACTTGCCTCTTTAACACAGATGTTAGACTTAGTTGAAATACAAGCTCATCAACTTGTATGAGGGCAAGTGTTCTCCATTTGGTGCTCATTGTGAAATAGGCCGTGTTTAACAAAGTGTATTTGGGGAAATAATTCAAGGCAAAGGGGATATGCTAATGCTCTAACTGTTAAAGTGGAAATGTGTTGTCATGAAAAAAACGTAAAAACAATCTGCCATTGGTAGGCGAACAAATTATTGTCTTAACATCGGTAGTGATATCGGCCCACAATTTCACAATCGGTGCATCTTTCAGCTAGACTTATTCCCGGGACAAAAAGTAATGAACACATTGCCCTTCTGCCTTGCCTCCCTGTACTGGCTCCCTGTTGGAGTTCATCTTATTTTGAAATCTTATACCTCACCTTCAAAGCCTGAAAAGGTCTTCCCCCGAAATACATCTCAGTCTTATGAAGCTGGTATGCTCCCTCCTGACCATTGATATCCGTAGATACTGCTCTGCTAACTATTCCAAGATCACAGCTTGTGACAAAGGGAGACTGGGCCCTTTCCATCAGATGCCCCTTCTTCTGGAGCTTTTTTACCCACTGAAAATCAGGCACACCAAGCCTTTAGCAATGTCTGGTACATTTACAGTATCTCACATTTTATTATTGTGTTTTTGAGAACATATCTCTTGTTGTAAAGCCCTTTGCAACAGGTTTAAGAAAAGTGCTATACAAATAATACTTTATTGTTATTACAGACGGATCAATACGAGATGGGTAGCATTGGGCATCTTAGCGACAATGCTCAGTATTTAATTTAACATTGCATGCTAAGTCACACTGCTGCAAACCCAAGACAGATAAAGGAGACATGCACGTCAGTGGAATACTGTGACCCCATTATGCGGATTTATACATATTGTGGTTAAGAGATAATAATCTACATATACCAGCCTATCAAATGTTCTGTAGTCCAAGTGCAGTTGTGTTTTTCTTACACTGCAGAACTGCAAGGACAGCAGAGCAGTAGTGTACAGCTACCTTGCAGATTTAACGTTTCAGTTGGTTGCTGTGGTAAAATAACAGCCGCAGCTGGCCCTAGTTCCTGAACTCTGACAAGCCTGTGCATGTTCTGGATTATAAAGACGAACCTGCAGGAATATATACTGTACAGCCTTCATGAGCATTAATTGATCACAAGCTCGAGAGTAAAACGTGTAGCTTACAGGGTGGCATGGGATGATCTTTATTAAGAGCAGAAAGAGGTACATGTTTGTAAAGAAATATAATTCCAAGTTGCATATCCTCATGATCTAATCTAAAAGTATACCTTAGTCTTTTGTCTCGCTCCAGGAAGTAGAAGTTCTGGTTTTGACATCTCTTTCCTGCACACTTCCTTGTAGGTTTTGCAAGAAAAAAACTTGCCTCAACAAGTAACTCACAAGGCCAAATGAGAGGGTTTGTGTCGGGTGCTGCATGCATGCTCTTCTTCTGACTTTCCAAATCAAAAATTCACTGTATTAAACCTGAACTTGATTGTGGATTTAATTTAGGCCTTTGTGGTCTTTGTATCTAGTTGAAAGGTGATCTGATTCTCATTTAAAGCTTCTTGGAAATGGAGTGGTTGCTTTCCAGCTGGCGGGATCTCTAATAGCTGTGAATCTCTTTTTCAGACCACATATCACCATAATAACATTTATTCAAACAAAAAGCAGCTGAGGCTTCGTTGGAAAGTTAGTTTCCCCTGTTTGGCTTTCTTTGCAGAGTACAACCATTTGTTGCCGACTGAAATAGGCTGTGTTAAGCTGCCTTTATCGTGGTCTTTTGCATTCGGACCCTCTCACCGCAACCTGAACTTGTGCTACTGACTCTTCTATTTGTGTCACCTCACAACATTTGCAGTATGACTAGGCTATGCTCAGGCCTCACACCACATCCGTGGGAAGCTTACACGTTGTTAGACAGCTTTGTCTCGTGGTCCTCATATATTTGCTGTTGCTACACATATTGTTAATTAATCTCATCTGGTTTTTGTATTGATTGTTCTTGATATTATTAGACTGAAATGTAACTTGTCTTTTTTTTTTGTTTCCCCTTTCTACTAGTGAATAGACATAACCACTTGAAGGACTTCATGCTAGTCGTGTCAATAGTCATAGGGATGGGTGGCTGCTGGTTTGCCTACATACAGAACCGCTACTCAAAGGACCACATGAAGAAAACTATGAAGGACCTGGAGGGCCTGCAGAGAGCTGAGCAGAGTCTGCATGACCTACAACAGAAGTGAGGGTTTTTCCACCACCCACACAACTAACCGTTGCGCTCTACAACAACTGTAATGTCCTCTGTTTGCTTTTATATTTCCTTAAATCTCAGTATTGCATTTTATAGTTATTTCATATTCATTTATACACACACATTTATTTTGTCTAAAGTTCAGCACTCACTTCTTCAAATAGATTTAAAACTATCTTTATCACTTCTAAACAATAATCAACTTGAGCCATTCTTGAACCGGCACCTTTGAATGTTTAACCTCAAATGTTCACTGAATTGACCCCATTAGTTAAAGGTAGGGTAGGAGATCCTGGATTTTGAGTCCAGCGAAGCTGCATTTTGAAAATACACCGGTAAAAAGTCCCAACCCTTTTCTTCACTTTCCCCCCGAAGGCACGCCTCTAGAGTACATGAACGCGCACGAGCACGAAGGTGCACGAGCGCTGTTCTGACAGCAAGCATTGATCGTTGCCGTATTTAGTATTTAGTTTATGCTAACTATACGTTTAATAATGCTAGGTGCTAGCCAAGCTGGCTCTAGTTTAGCTTCCTGCCAAGCTTCTGGACGCGTAATTCATTCACGGAGCAGGGTACGCGCACAGGGGGAAGAAGGGGGAGGGAGGAGCAGATTGCAGTTTGATAGACGGCATCAGAATCCAATCATTGTGAACGGTCCGTTCACAATGATTGGATACTGTTTTTCCTAGATTGTATGTTCTAGAGGCCACTAAAACTTTTCATATTTGTGTCAAAACTTTTAATTAATTGGTTGCAATGGGGGTGTGAAGAGTATTTCAAGCAATATGTAAAAAAATGTTCCAGAAAAAGATCCCCTACCCCGCCTTTAAGCTAATCGAGTGACCTTAGATAAGGTTGTCTGCTAATTTTTGTGGCTGGCTGAAGGACGTCCTTATTAAAATGAATTAGACAGCATAAGGTCATTTTTGTTTTGTTTGGATACACTCTTTGGTGTAATAGTACATCTCCACAGAACAAAATTTTCCAAATCCCTTCATTTGAAAGTCTTGCCATAGATTATGAATTGGTTCACACACTTGGTGCTACAAGATTGCCTGTAATGAAAATTTTAAAGACTAGACAGATGACTAGATAAATTGACCCGAGTCACATTTCCATTATATTTAACCACAAAATTCGTTACTTGTAACCATTTTTTTTTTTCTTAAGTATTTTTTGGGGCTTTTTATGCCTTTAATGATAGGAGACAGTTGGAGAGAGACAGGAAGCAGGGGGCAGAGAGAGGGGGAAGACATGCAGCAAAGGGCCGCTCGGTGCAGGACTCGAACCGGGGCCAGCTGCAGCGAGGACTGTAGCCTCTGTACATGGGGCGGCTGCTTAACCCACTACGCCCCACCATTGTTTGTTTTTAAGCAATTACCACTATGGTCATTCATAGTTCAGCATTTTTTTGTGCAGCATGAGTGCACTAAAGATCCATCTAATCAGGATTTGAGTTGTGGATATTGTGTCCAACTCGTTCATCTGCTGTGGCAACTCTTCATGCAGAGAACTTTTCTTTGGGCAGTGGCGATCAAAGTCACTGATCGTGGGACATTTGGATTTTAATTTATTCGACCATTTCTTTCTAAAACATTTTTCACAGTGACCAACAATTGCTACGACCTGCACTAAGCTACTTTATATGAAAATGGAACTGTGTGTGTGATGGCAAAATATGGTGCTGGCAACATTGACTCCAGGAAACTCGCATAAATGTGGCTTTTAATTGTTTGGAATATGTTTGTCTTTCTGAGGACAAATTTAGGCAACACAATAGCATCACAACTGTGCAAGATGTTGACAAAACTTTACAGGTGTGACAGATTGACATTCTCTGTTCACAGACACTGTCTTTTTGAGCTATCAATGTCTTCTTTTTAAGTATTAAAAAATAAAGCACCCCATATTGAGTGCATATACATAGTATATGCACTCAACTGTATCAGACTATTTCGGTTCTGCTATTACTTCAAGGAATTTTAAGAATGTGCTTCAAAGCGTGCACCGTTTCCTCTTCAAACGAAAATTGAACAATTATTTCATGCAGTCTTTTTTTCTTTCTTTTTAAAGCTTTCAAAAGGACAAAGTGCTGGGACGGTGCCATAAAAGTCATCATTTATAATAAAGGGACAATTGTTTTATTAACGTTTGTCCATCTGTTATGTCAAGTACTTTTTTATTAAAGCTAGCGGTTACTACAGAACGTGCACTGTAACCTGCCTTCACGACAAACTGATTAACATAGAATTCATTTTGAAATCTGAAGTTGCCGCTTTTACATGATGAAATGAAGCCTGACACAGTGAAGACAGGAATTTTAATGGACATCTGCTGGTTTTAACATGAAGTCACAACCTCACTGCATGGGCTCCATTTAGGAAAAGGTCAAGGAATTTGAAAGCAGAAGAAAAGTCCAATGTGACAGTTATTGCTCAGTGGCAGTATGTTGATTTAGTTGAAAAGATGTTTAAACACCCTTAACTTTAGGCTCAACAAGTAGAAAAGCTCAAAGAATGGCCAAAATGTAAAGAGTTGAACCTCTGGGGATGTCATGATTTGTTAGATTAAAAGCCAGTGAGGGGCCCAATCCCTGACCAGAGGAAGTAGCAGTGACAGGCTCTTCAACATGACTGCATAACATTTCTGGCTTGATTCTTGGAGACTTTGAACAGAGACAAATGAGCCGTTACTCTTTCTACCCCTGTGACCCACAAAACTTGGTGTTTGTATCAACTGGCTGTTTAGGATACAAACTTTTGAAACTTGTTGCGATCTGCTTTAATGAACAGCAAATATCTTGATAAGACTAGATTTAACCAGCTGAACTGAGCTTATTGAGAGGAGTGAGCTTGATATATACTGAGCAACGGAGCCATTGACTGCTACAGTGTTGACAAATCAGTAGGGTCAGAGTGTCCCTCTGTTAGACTGCCAGGCCAGTCTGAGCATTGGCTCAGTTGGTGTATATTTTGATCATTTTATCCCACGTCTCTACCAGTTTTTAAGTGGACTTTGACATATCTCTCTTGCTAGGCAAATCACTCACATTCTCTACTGCAGATCAAACTGGAGTACATTTTGTGATATATCAGCAAGCAAAGGCATTTAGTATGCTGTGCACATACCCAATTATGCCATAGCTGCTTGTTAGAAGCTGTTTTAGACGGTATTTTGGAGCCTCACCTGAAGTACCCCGATCAGAGCAGACGCTACATTCTGCTCATATCCCTCAAATTGTGGCCAATGTTTCAGCATTGCAGCACAATTTATCTGCAGCAACGTGGTGTGAGTGCATTTAAATCTGATCTGTGGAGTAAGAGCTCAGAGACAGGACAGACAAAAGTCTTGTATGTTTCTTATGAAGTAGCTTACATGTCCTAAAGCTTGGATCATTTGAAATGCTTGTTCATTACAGTGAGGATTTGCACTTCTTTTAAAAATGTATAAGCAAATGATTAACCAACAATTTATTTTTGGTCCAAATCATTAAAGTGTTTAAAGTGTCCAGTGAAGTACTATGGCTGTGGAAAACAATATTTTATATTGCTGTAAACTGTAAGTTAGCGACTTGCAGGCAAACGTTTGCATCTTTTGGAGCGCAGAGAAAAGAGTTATGTCCTCTGTGTGTAGCCTTGCCTTTCTTCCTGATCCCCAATGCCAGCTGCTGTCTTTCCATACCTTCAAGCAGATCCTGTGGTGGTATCAAGTAGCTTGGAACAAACATGGCTTCCCCTGTTGGGAGGCAGTGAGAGGAGGCTTTGACATGAACAGGATTTCCTTGGTGCCTTTCACAACCCGGTTTGACACAGCCTGTGTCTCACTGATGGCGATAAGCATGACCGCTCAACATGTTGGTCGTAGTGCCAATTCCCCCAAATTTGGATGTGGGTGCGGTGTGCAGAGACATCCTGAAAAACGACTCGTGACAAGGACATTGTGTGTGACAGACTTTCATAAGTTAGCTGGCATATGAGCTTGTTTAAGATAATACGAATATAATAACGTTAACATTTCCTGCTTAATGCTAAATTAATCTTTTTTCTGTTAGTAAAGCGGGTTAGTTTGAACAGCATTTGGTATCTTTTTGCTGGACATGGTAGCTCCGCCAATGCTTTTAAATCTTTGCTAGTGTGGCGGAGGTCAGGGTCGAAAGTATTAGCAGGACTGCCAACTAGCCACATTTTCCATAGCTAGTGTTCTGGATCAGCTTTCATTTGTCTGCCCTTTCTTGCTGCCTGTGCTGTTGTTTTCAGTGTAACTGGGGAAACGTGCTGCTCTCTAGTGACTGAAAGATGGTTTTACCTTCGCGATAATGAAAATAAAGAACATTTTAACTTCATTTTAACATTCAACCTCTTTGATTAATGAGCCAGACCAGTGACTCTTTGGGTTGGGTCCATACTTCCCTTGCGGGGGGTATTATTATTATTATTATTATTATTATTATCTGAAGGCCCAATGTCAAGTTCATGTTTATGTAGTTCATGTAGATTATGAAATTTACATTTATACATACAATTGTATAACTTTTTTTATATATATTATAATATAAATATATAAAAAAAATAATTTTTGTTAGATGTGGATAAAATAATTTCATAGTTTATGTTATGATAAACTGTGTGTGTTCAAACAAAAGCCATGGGGGCAAGCTCCTTTTTTAAAAATGTATGTGTAAAAATATCCCACACAGAAACCAACACATACGCTCGGGATACTACTGGGGCATTGGGTATCACACTGTGCTCTTCTAAAGTTACATACTGACAGCTGTTCCCATTCTTAGCTGAGCTCCCACTGATGTTAGTTTATTGTGAACTGCCTAGCAGCTGACCACAGTACTTTGCTTTCTTGATGTTAGCTATTGTTTCCGGTGATGTATGTCTGACGCGATGCCTACATTCCACGCATTAGTGCCACATGCCACACGTCTGTCCGTAGACGACTACACTGGCACCAGCTAGGTTCCTTTTCTTAGCCTTAGAAAGCCCTCACTGATTACTTGCATCCAAGACCAGATTAAATTAAAGATAACAGTTTCCCCGATGTTTCCCCATCCCCAGGCTACAGATTGCCCAGGAAGAGCATCGCACGGTCGAAGTGGAGAAGGTAAACCTGGAGCAGAAGCTGAGGGATGAGATAAACGCAGCTAAGCAAGAGGCCCAGCGTTTGAGGGACCTGCGTGAAGGCACAGAAAATGAACTGAGCCGCCAAAAGTATGCAGAAGAGGAGCTAGAACAGGTATGTTCAGTTGTCACTGGAGTTTTATAAACTTTGAAGGTGGCATCTGTACCATATGTTTACTAGCTGTGGTATAAATACACCCAGTTAGGATCTTTGTCCATTAGAGGTTATCAAAATGACTTTGGGAAAGGGCTTTGAGATTGCATTTAGTTACAAGGCACTTCAGACCAGTAACTATTTATTTGATTTACACTCATATATTTATGAAGTCTTTGTGCAACATCTTAACTGTAGCTGTATCTTGAAGTGTCATCGAGTTTTTAGTAGATAGTGTTAAGACATAACAGTCATTTGCTGTCTTGAAATATTTAGATACTTGTATAATTTATGAAGGAACTTCATTTGTTTGGAAAAAATGATGTATAAATTATATATTTTGTATATATCTTATTAATACTGCATAACGGCCTACAGAAAACAAGAACATTATTTTTTACAGTTTTTTATTTATTTTAGTAGGATGTAAGATTTCCTGCAAATAAGTTCAAACATATTATCAGGTTTTATGTAAAGTTTGCAATTCTTTTAAGATATAGAAAATGTTAGAAATAAATCTGTTTGTGTTTATCTGTAACCCAACGTTTGAACATGGTTGCAGGTACGCATGGCTTTGAAGAAAGCAGAGAAGGAGCTGGAGTCACGAAGTGGCTGGTCACCACCAGAGTCTCTTCAAAAGTGGCTGCAGCTCACCCATGAGGTCGAGGTGCAGTACTACAACATCAAGAAGCAAAACGCTGAACGGCAGCTCCTCGTGGCCAAAGAAGGGGTAAGCATGTAAAAACTTAAGAGGAAATGCCTTCCTGTTGGAGGTTTAATGTTACTGCATTAATATGAAGACAGTCTGCTTAAAATCAATGTATTGTATTTTACGGCAGGTGTTTTACAGCCGTAACAGCAGCGACTCCCAGTAAATCTTACTCTCCTTTTCATGGTTGTCCAGTAACAAAAGTTGCCCTTTACCACACCAGCTCTAAAACAAAAAGTGATAGTCTGGCAGTGTAATTTAGAAATGCTGTCATTTCCAAAAGCAAAACTGTTCATGTTTCAGGTAAAATGCAGATCCTCCTCATCGATAATCACACAATCACAGAAACTGTACGTATGGTTAGATGCCAAATGACAACGACGAAGCGGGGCACAAAAGGCATTGAAGCTGAACACACCAAAACCAACCCAGCCACATCTGAGAGCCATATAGATACTAAGCACCAGTGACCAGTGTAAACAGACAAGTACAGACACTGTTACTGACGTCAGATTGTAATCAGATGGCGAAGGGCTGACTTGGATACATTGTTTGTTTGTTTTTTAAATTGGGAAAACCCATGTTTCCAAATGGCAAACAATCCCAGCAGTAAAGCTTTTACAATTAAGTTGATCCTCTCATGCAGGAGTACTCAATAAAGTTGAGTCCAAGTCTCTGCAGAGCTGGTAGAGTTGAAATGCATTGATATTTTTTGCCAAGTTCAGCCTGGTGTAAGTCTACTTTTAATGATTAACTCCCAACTTTGCATTAAAAGCAAATCCTTAGACCGTCACAGCTAATGGATTCATCATCATCATCATAGTTTATTTATAGAGCACATTCAAAACAACCTCAGTCGACCAAAGTGCTGTACAGAAGCAAAAGCATAATAAAAATAATCATAAACACTACAACAACAAAAACAACACAAGGGATACTAATCATTCAATATGAAACAAATTAAGATTAAAAGTGAATTGGCGACAATGTCTTCCTCACTGCTGCTATTGTGAGAAAGATGTGAGCTGGCTAGTCTTCTGTTCTTCTGAGCCTTTCTTCAGTTCAAACTTACACTGAAAAGGCTTCAGGTAGCTTGTGGTTTATGGTCCCTCAGCAGGTGGAACTTGTCATGCAATTTTGTGAGTTACACAACCCCCCCCCTTTTTTTTTTTTTTTTTTTTTTTTGGAAAAGATTGGTCAATTTAACTGTCATTTCAAATGGATCCCTCATTGCATTTCTATATTGTTGTCTGCTGTGATTCTACGAAGGATCCGCCAAGCACAGAGCTGATCACATTTCATTGTCTTCCTAGCAATAAAAACCAGGAAACATTCTGATGGGTTGACAAACTGGCGCCTAATGCTTAATAATAATTTGCAAAATTATGGTTCGCACTGTAAATGAAAGCAGATGTGATCAGACTTATTTTCTTTGTGTTAGTGAATTCTTGGACAGTTTCTGTTTCCCGCGCACAGTACACTTATACAGCAGAAATAAAAACGTTGGTCTTTTACAGGCAGAGAAGATAAAGAAAAAGAGGAACACTCTCTTTGGGACTTTCCACGTGGCTCACAGCTCTTCTCTCGATGATGTGGACCATAAAATATTAGCAGCAAAGTAAGTCGGACTGTAACGGTGAAACAGAATATGTAAAGATATGTAAATGTATTTTTGTTGATGAAATGGAGAAAGCGAACTTGTCTTTAATTGTCTGTACAGTGATCATAAAAAGGGCAATGTTTGCCCTCATCTTCCTTTCTTTTTCCCTACATTCTTGTTTGTTTCATAGACAAGCACTTGGTGAGGTGACAGCTGCTCTGCGGGAGAGGCTGCATCGCTGGCAGCAGATAGAGATCCTCACAGGTTTTACCATCGTCAACAACCCAGGCCTTCCTTCACTGGCCTCATCCCTCAATCTCGATCCCAGCTTTGTGGGCGGCAGAGCCACACCCCAGCACTTTGTCATGTCTGATGACATGGACGACTTGGACGAGGGCATTTTGCCTGGAAGTCTGCAATGTAAGGGTTCATCAGAATCTGTGGGCCATTCAGTGGGGACTAGCAAACGAATGCCTAATCACCCAAAGACCCTGCTGGGGAAATCTAAAAATCCGCCCACATGAGAATTTAGACTGTTCATGCAACATTTACTAGAATTTGTCTTCTTGGCCTCCATGGTGATGGAGGAAGTCTGCGTTCAAAATGTTTATCGCTGAATGCGTGTTTATTTTGTATTATGTAAATTCAAGTAATTGTCTTGTATATTTTACACACAATTCCAGTTGAATGATTTTTTTTGTTGATCGTTTTCTTTTTTGGATAAAAGTGTTTACATAATTCTCAGTAATTATTAAGACTGAAGACCTCTGTGACTTTGCCTCTGGAAATTGATCCGTCAAGAAAAATATACTTCTTGATGAGAACAGCTTTTTTTTGTGTAGGCAATTTGTAGTGGTTGTGTCCTGATATGTGCTACAAACATGTTAAATTGACTTTTGTCAAATTGCTGCAAGAAAAAAAATGTGTCTTATGCCATTATTTCTCAAATTCCTATTTGAACTAATTGTGAAATACAAAATAATCCATAAAAACTCAATTTCATTGCAGAAGTACTGGGTGAACTCCTCTCATACATCTTCATGTCAAGAAAACCACTTAACCGTTAGCCGTAGCCATGTTCTGCTTCCACAATATATTTGACTTATTACAATGACAGAATCTGACACGTAAGCTTTGGCTTTGACTAACTGGAGGTGGAAGTTGTACTCCAGAATTTCTTTCCAGCTGGAATAGTGAGTGAGCCTTTTAAAATCAACATTAATTACCCCCTCCCATCTCACCCCCTCCCTCCCTCCACCACCTTTCTGCCATTTGGCTTCCAACGCTGTCTCATTGGCCGAACTACAGATGGCAACCTACTGCTGGAGCGGCGAGCCAGTGACCTGTGGTCCATTTCTTCAGACTGCCAGCCCATGTGGAAATATCCTGGTTGGCCATTTAATCATGCCCCAGTTCAGTCCTTAGTCTGTCTCTTTCTTTGACTAAAAACTTCACAGAACCTTTATACTTTTTAACTGGCAGTTGGCTGCAGATGAACACAGCTGAAAAGGAAAGGAAACTTTTCCATGTTGCGTTCATCTACAAACTCCCCTGATCTTGCCATAATTCCTCCTGGTCACACGTACTCTATATGTTGTCACCACCCAGAGCACCCTTGCATTCTTCCTATTCTGATTTTCTCCCTTTACTTTTTATTTAAAACACGCTCTGCCTTTCATAAAAGGGCAGATTGTCTTCCTTTAAGTGAAAGAAAATGGTCTGTTTAGTTAGATGTGATACTTTTCCTCGTTAGAAGGAGAGATAAAGCAAGTGTTGGGATTATGTTCCAATGCATTAATGATGTATAGTACAAAGGCTACATTGGGGGTGGGAATTAAGACTAAATATTTAAAGCAAGATAAATGTATGCCTGCACATGAATATCTTTCCCCTAATTTCCCCTCCTGGTTTCGCCTTATCTGTAAGACTTTAATTCATGATTTGCTGTTAATAATGCTGTCGTTTTGTGCCAACAGCTCCCAGTATGATGTCTCTGCGCCAACGCCACATTGACCCCCAGTTGGCCATGGGCTCCCAGAGGTTGGTAGAGAGTTCCCTGCTCACGGGGCAGCAGGGAGAGGGTACTCCCTACCCATCTAGGTCTAAGGCTACATTCAGGCAGTCACGCAGCCATTCTTTTGGGCAGCTGGATTGTCTTCCTCTGCCCCCTCTTTCCTCTGCTGTTTCCCACCCTTCAGTCATCTGTACTTCCAACCCAAACCCTCAGTCGGTGCCATTCCTTTGCTCCTCCTCCTCCTCATGCTTACCCAGCACCGTGGCTGGTGGTGTAGCCCATCATTCCTCCCATATATATCATGCTTCTTTCCAGCCCATGGACTCCATTCCTGATTTCTCGTTCTCGGATGTCTCAAAAGTGCACTCCTTGTGCAGCGACAGTTTCGGGTATTCGTCTTTCTCCACACTCTCTGCATGTGCGTGGGTGTGTTTTTCTTGTTTTTCTTCACCACCGGCTGCAATTCAAATTAGGATTTTTTTTTTTTTTATTTCATGCTTGTAGCCTAGCTACCTCCTTTACATTATTTTGTCATCACCTTCTTTTATCTTCCATTTCATTGCACCTCATGCAGCATTTACCATTTTCAACCACTTGCAGTGTTCCTTGTGTCCTTTGCCTTTAACAACTAACAAGTATAAAGTTCCACTATCCAGGCTATGCTTGGTGTATTTGTGGGCTTTGCAGGCATTGTGCAGACAAGCCCAAGCATGCAAGAGTTCTTCTTTGAATCTTATTTTGGTCTGCTTTTTCCTCTTATTTTATGTAATTTGTGTATTCCTTTCCACCACAGGGACCTAAATCGCTCCGACTCCGAATCCTCACTGTCTCTCTCCCAAGTTGGTGATCGTCTGTCTGCCTACAGCTCCAAAGGCCACCTTATCAAACCCACCTCTTTCATTTACGGGCTGTCCAGCCGGGCAGAAGATGCAGTCTCACTGCACGCTCATACCCCCAATGGAGGGAACCGCATTCACGAGGGAGTTGCTGCAGAGTTTGTCTCCGACAGCCCGATACTCATGAAGGAGATTTACGGTATGGATAAGTCTCCCAGCTTGGGAGAGATCAACACCTTGTCAGAGTCCTCCCGTTCTTTCAGTCCTAACTCCACTGAACCGGAAACACCATCACCTACAGGAGGGCAAACGGGGGTCATTGGGGCAAAGGGCAGCAGCCGCATCCCACAGCTGACTTCCAAGAAGAGCCCTTTGGAGGAAGACAGCGGCTCAACAGGAGAAGACACAGATTCCACTGCCAGCCGCAAGAAACACACCTTCAAGATCTTCAAGAAACAGAAGAAATAAGAGCTACAAGGACTAAAGGCTATCAAAGCTGTTTGACTGTATTTCTCCGTCTGGTCTATTGTTGTTTTTGTTTGTTTATTTTAGTTTTTGGGGTTCATTTATGGTCAAAGGATGGCATAATTCGTTGCCATTGCATCTTTCTGTAGGTTACAACACCTACTGTGAGAAACTGTGGGAGCAACCAGCTGTTTGGCTTTATCTGCTTTTTCAGTCGATGTTAAATATGTGGGGAGTGGCCAGGTCTGTATATTGGAATGTTAAGTATTATTTATTCCTGCAGGAAATTGTGCCAGTCTGATAGGAAAATTCCTCCTTCTTGGTTTTTCTTTCTTGTTCGACAATCTATTACATTTTGCATGTCTTCTCTTTGGTGTGACTGATACTCGAATGCTCTTAGTCTTTGCTTGGTTCTTGTCGCTAATCGGCTTAGAAAAAAACTTGATGTTACTTTGATCACTACCTAACCACCAATCCTACAAATCCAAAGTGAATGAGGACTGTTTTTTTTCCCCTCCCCTTTATTATTATTATTTTTTTATTGATGGGTACAAGTTTTTCCGTCCTCCGTTGTTCTGTAGGCAAAGTAAAGGGCACATTTAGTGGAACCTCAAGCAGTAGTAGCTTAGGAACTTGAGCTTCTCCTTTGGCTGTCAAAACATGTTACCATCTTGAATGCAGTATCAAAATAGTAGCTAATGGATGTGATTGACTGTCCCAAAAGTGAGTGGATTGGATTGAACCCAGGAAGCACAATTCGTGATGTTAAAGAAGGACAATCAGAATGCAACCTTAACCATTTTGCTTTGAGTTTTTAGTGTTAAGGGTTTGGTGTATGCAATTGTGTGAGAGTGGGGCAAGTCTCATCTGTCTCATGCAAAAAAGAATAAAAAAATCAGCTTTGACTAGAAACCTGTTTAATTTGATAATGAACTTAAATGCTATTTCTTGGGGAAAATGTTACCAAAATGTTTATGATAAAAAAAAGTCTGAAAATACAAGGGACTTCATAACAACTAACTTATATAGGACTATGTATTGACTTTGAAAAGTGAAGATACACTTTTGACAAGGCTGACTTGTATATGTTTTAAGTTACTTGTAGCTAAAATCGGATCCCATAGTTTTTCATTTAATATTTGGTAAACAGGGTGAAGGTTTAAAGTCTTAGTAAAGCAGAAATAAATATCTTTCATTGTCACATCACAGAAAATGTTATTAAACATCCAGTCAAACACAAATGTTAAAAGCAGTTGCTAAGTATATATATATATATATATATATATATATATATATATATATATATATATATATATATAAAGTTTAAAAAGTCCTAAGAAAATGAGTATTAATCTGAGATGCCGATTAACAGATCTCAGAGCAGCTTAAATAAACCATACAAGCAAGGCAAACAGAGCTGAGTTTATTTTAAATAAACCAGACTGCTCCAGTGTGAAATCCCAATTGGTCCACTGCAATTATTAAATACAGTAACTTTCTGGATGTGGACCAAGTTACCTCTATAGTTAAGTTGTATCATGCTTTTGCGGTGAGAAAATTCATTGGCAACTGGACAGACAAAGTATTAATCTAGCTATGAAAAATAAAAAGTGCGGTAGTGCATCTGTGAACCCCGCCTGTCTGTGGTGAACGGGCATAAAACTGGCAGGTGGCTCTATAGCGCTCTGCACAAAATCAGACCATCGGACATCCACTTCCACTTGGTTAGAACCACTTGGTTCTAGAGCTGCAGCACTTGAGATAGCCTTTCAGAAAATGACATGAGGATGAGTAAATCCACTGAGGATGTGTACATTCAGTGTTCTAACGACCCTGATGCAAGATGTTAAATTGGCTTTTCAGTCCAAGAATGAATTGGATTCTCTGAGCTCGGTGTTACACCTGTAAGAACTTTGAGTGTTTCATCTTAACTCTTTGAATCTACATCGCCATTTTTGTAGACCGCACAAGTTCTACAAGCGTCGACATCCAGGGAAAGAAAGATGCACTTCCACGTCGGAGGCAGAATATTCAGCCAGTTAGTCGTCACAAACATAGCTGGGGTATATATTTTCCTAGCGCGATGCTAGTACATGATGATAGATCTACTTATGTTACTGCTTAGGGACAGGGTTGGTTTTTTCTCACTTTGAATACTTAATTGCTGTGTTATGAGATTTACGATTTCGAACGTGTACCATAAATCTTGAAAAGAAAACTGAAGAGAATGTGTTCAGCAACAGCACAACACCAATTCTCAATCTTTTAAATGTTGTGAGCAACTATTGTAAAACTATTACAACATGTATCCATGCAAATATCTGTATTTGCTTTACTTGGACTTGAACTCACTGGCTTCTGCTATCTTGTGCTTTATTGTTTTTTTCCTTTTTAGATGGACAAGAAAAGCTGCGCAGTAGATTGTCGGTGAAGGATGGGTGTTTGTAAGGGCTAATGTTACAAGGAAAATCATTTGCTCTGTTTAAGATAAAAATGTTAAAGTTGTAACCACTTAAGGTCACTTTTTTATGAAAGACTTGGCTCAACAAGTGTTGGGAGGCAAAAGACCATATGTGTAAAAGTGCCAAATTCCTATCTTTGTCAGAGGCCTTTGTATATGTGGTGTGTTCAAATCTTTGAACCCCTTTTACACATGACAGATCTGCACGATATATACAGTACTGTATATCCAGAGTTTAAATGCTGAATGTATTGTTCCTGTAACAGTATCATCAGAACAGTATGTTTACATTTGTTACAGAAATTTGCTATCCTCAGATTATTACAAAGAATCTTGTGCCAGTTTTAATGTCAGTTGCTTCGTTTAAGCACAGAACTATGCATCAGTAGTTGTAGGTGATTTCTAAAGTAATAGGGAGGCCAGTACGCTTAGGGTGCTCCTGATGAATGAACAACCAAAAAGTGCTGCAGAAGACACAATCCGTCTCCCCCAGCCTCAAAATGTAACAGGTGGATTGGATGTATAAGACATGTGTTTTTTTTGTTTGTTTTTGTTTGTTTTTTTCCAGAAGCCAGCTAAAAGATATAAATTTCCTACTGGTACTTTTTTAAAATGTCATTTGTACCTTTTTGCACGACAGCTGTAAATTGTTAATGCCACCTGAAGGTATGAGTGTATATGTGGGTGTTTTGTGTCTGTCTGCTCCCTGTATATTAATGCACTGCAACGTTGATGCATGTCAACTGTCATAACGGAACCTATATTGGGTTAGAAGAGTGGATCAGCTTTAGCTCTCAAGTCCCTACCCAACTCTCCTCTTCTTCATTTTGAGCTTCTATTTATGAATACATGCAGTATATTTGTACAGAGAAAAACGATAATTTTGCATCTACTGTGGTGGTCTAGACTTTGATGGCACTCCTGCATGATAGCAATAAACAATTTTGAATGAAAGACTAAAAGGTTCTTTTTCAATATATGCTTTCCTCTTAGAAAATAAACAAAAAAGGTGTTTCCTCCTTCAGTGCAAACTTACAAAGCTGACAGCATATTTTAAAGGTTAGCCCCAGAACAAATATTTGTGACTCAAAAACAAATATAGATTCTTGGTAGCAGGTAGATGCCATTGTTGTACCTTTGGCTGTATCTTAAATATTAGAATGCAACCCACTGCACAAAGTTCCTCCCCTATCTACTCTGTATATATACTAATTGGGAGGAGGTGTGCTCTGTTAAATATTTACCTATGACTCCGAGCGGAAGTGTAATAGGATAAGATCCGGATCTTAAAGGCTCTTTGTTTCACTGTAGCTTGAATGCCTTTATTGGAAAGATTAATAAAAAAAAACTGTGTAAAAGATGGATTTCCATGCGGTGTACAAATATTTCTGCCATTTTTGCCTCATTATGCAGGTAGGAGCTGGTTTATCTCCATCATCTCTGACACACTGCTTTATACAGATTAATGATATGCATGTCTTTTTTTACATACAGATAGTTTGGGGATTAGATGAGGTGACACTTCTAAATCCTCCAACGGAAGCTCTGCCAGACCATTTACTGGGAATACTTTACTCCTGTGATGAACCTGCTACAGTACAGCTGGACTGTGTTGTATCTTTTGAAACTGGCAGAATCTCCACATTCCTGCTAAGACAGTGGAGTTGTGTCCCTGGTGACCCTGAAATAAAAACTGTGAAGCTGAAGCTGCCGGATTGGTTAGTGTATCAAGCAGATGGAATTGTTCCGGACTCTCCTTTGGTGCTAAGTTGTCTCCTTCGAGCTTCAGTCGGATACAATGGATTTGATGATACTGAGAGGTCTGCCACAGCCCAGGATGTGGCAGCTTTGCAGCCAAAGCCCTTCTTTAGTCGACCTGTTAAACAGCATCAGCTCTGTATTGCATGGAGCAAACAAATGCTACAATTAAGTCAGAAGATCTTACAGAAACAATGCCCTTTTGAGCAAGGTAAGGTTCCAGAAGTAAGCCTGAAACTGCACATGAGAAGAACCTAAAATCAGAAAATAGTTGAACTTTGTAAAATTCCACACACATTCTGTCAGCAGCTTTGAATTTGAGAGCAAAATCCTCACAGATGGCTGTTCATGTTGAAAGTTTCACAAGTAAAACATATTGGCTTGTTTTTTTAGACGGTGATGCCATAGAAACATTGATTTGTTACAGATACATTACCCATGTCATTCAGAAACCGTGCAGTTCCTGTCCACAATTTATGCCTCAACTGGGGAAAATTTTGGCATCACAAAGACACTTGAGCCCTTCCGGAATGAGCTTTTGGAGTACTTGCGTCTCAAAGCCATCTCTTTTCCATGGTATGAAAAGCAAAGTTGCTGCATAGCTTTTTATTCTGTGGCTGCAGATGCTGGGTTAGCTAACAGGTTTCTATTGTGTATTTGCCAGGTGTACACTTTCAGTCTGGATATTTGTGACCAGGCATTGCCAAGAAAGCATGTGTGGCGTGTTTTATCATATAAATTCCCATGATAATTACGTCACACCAACACTTTTGCTCACAAATTTAGGTACGATTATGAATATTTCTCTCACCTCTCAAGTGTTCCTACTATTCCATTATATTAATTTCACATTTGCCCCATAAACACAGGCCAGCTCCATGTGCAGATAAATGGAGAATCTGAGGAGTCTTCTGCTTTTCTGTCCTCATTCACGGTGCCTTTACATGAGTGGTGCCAACTCGGTGTAATGGTCCAAGGCAGAACAGTGAGTATTCTCTTGTAGACAGAGGACATCATTTATCACGTGCTTAGTGGTCATGAAAATAAAGCGTTCAACTGTCACTGCATCTCAGGTGAATGTCTTTATGGTGTGCATGGATAAAGAACCAAGAACAGTTCAATTTACAGAACATATGTAAGTATACTTTTAACATAACAAAATAACTTGCCTGTATTACAAAAAAAAGTGTCCTGCTTATCTTTAAACATAATGTCTTTTAGGTCGAGGCATGCTGTTATGTTTGATGACACAGAGGGATATTTTGTAATTGGTGGAGGGAAATTTATACGAGGTGTGGAGGGTTATGTTGGACCTGTGGTCTATAACCGCAACAGAGCATCGCTCCACGTCATGGTAAAAACATTACTACTTCTAATGTACTGCTGTTGTAAAAGTAAAACTGCTCAGCCCATTTTAGTCATATGATTTTTCTTCTTCAGTCTGAAGGTATTCCAGATGTTATTAAGAATGTGAATCTGACCGGATGGCTGCAGACCTGTCAGGAATTTCATCTTGATATGACCGTAAAGATCAATGGCTTTTCACTCAAGGCCAGACAGAGGATAGAGACTGGTAATGGGCTTATATATCCACTAGATGGCGGTAAAATGACTTTTTGTGAGGGGGGAGAAAAATTCCTATACAACTGCCAAAGAAGTGACCCTTTTTACTTTTTTTCAGAGGCTTGTTTTGATGCTTTCCATCAGTGGATGGTAAAGGAGAGACTACCAACAAATCAGCAGTGTGAGCCGTGGGAGGAAACTGTCCCTCAAAGAAGACAAGCTGCTAGACTGGCCAAGTTATTAGTTTTCAAATACGGTAAGGAATGAAGTACACAAATCTGACATGGCTTATTGAACAGCATGAATTTGCAATAGCTTCTGATTCCTTCTCAATATCTGTGACTTTAAAAACATTATAAATTTGCCACTGAAATAGGTTTAATTCCTGCCTTGCAGGAGGGAGAGAAGTAAGCCTGCCAGCTGTGGGCAGAGCTCTGTACACCTTATCACTTCGCAAGCTGGGCAAAGCAAGCGACACTGCAGTAGTCAGCAGGTTATTACCCCTGCTGCTCCAAGCTGGCTGTCTGGGTGATAACCAAGCTCTGCACATGTCATCTGTGCTCTTGAGCTCTGGCCTGGGAGTCCAGAAACAACATCATAAGGTGTCCTTTATTGGGTCGGCCATAGCTCTAGTATGTTAACATGTCCAGGTTATCATCACATGGTTCTGTGTTTGATGCAGGCTTGGCTCCTTGCCCTGCTGGCTGCCCAAAGGGATGACCGGTTAGCTCTTCTACATCTTGGGCACCTGCATCACCGGGGACTTCATGGTCTCCCCACAGACCCAGATCTGGCCTATGCCTATTATGCGAACATCGCGAAACAGACAACTTTAGACCGTCAAAATCCCACACCGCAGCAGGTAATGTGTGTTTTGGACGCTGGGGAGTATAAGAAAATACCAGATCTGTTGACAATGATTGTAATGCAGAGGAACACATTACGTCTAATCTACACTTATTTCTTTTCATGCTATGTCCCCGCGAGTTGTCATCATCATTAAGTTTACCTCTGTCACTGTTCTCCATAAAATCAGAAAGATAACAGTGTGATAATAATGGTATTAGTACAGTGCTTAATGCTTCAGTCAGAGCACAGAGCAGGAACTGGTGCTATTTGGAGGTGTTTCTGTAGGGAACTGTACAACAGAAAATAAACATTAACATGTCTTTTCTTTTTTATTTCCCTTTTTTAGACATTTGTTGAAGCTGTTTACCTAAACAACGATGAGGTGTTGAACCTTCAGACCAATGAGGGCCATCACATCTTTCAGTGGCTTAAACTACAGGCAAGCAGGGGAGCAGCTGAGGCTGAGGTACCAGATCATCTTTACTCTGCTGCTGAAGCATCTTACAGAACTTATTCAAACTCCTCTGTGAATTCAGGCAATCTGAATTACTTGTGTCTCTTTGGGCCATGCCATATGTTACCAAACGCCTTGTTCTTCTTGCTACCTTTATGTCTGTGGCTGCAGGTTTGAGGTTATTACCTTGCTGTAGAGTAAAACCTGATCAGACACCAGCCAGATCTAATCAAATCCTCAACTATGTTTGTGAAATTTCAAAACAAAACATGCAGCAAACATCCATCATTCAACTTTTCCTGCAGACACTCACACCTTAAGCTCCTTCTGGCCCTTGAGTGAATAAACTGCCTTTTGTGACAGCTGCATATTTCAATGAGAACACAGCACCTACTGCATCACACTTCCCGGAGTCTCAAAGTAATCGTGTATGAGTGAGTCATTCATTTTCACCACAAAATAATGTTTTTAAGCTGCAAGTCTTAGTTAAAGAGCACTTTACACACAGAGTTCACTGCGTTTATGGCCATTAACCTTTTTAATTTCTTTGAACTTCTGCAAAAGAGCAGCATGTCTTGAAACCCCTGTCTGCAATGACATTCCTCCTATTCAACTGTTTCACATTCATTTTTAGTTAGTTGCAAATGGAATGTATGAAGATCAAATGTATTACATTTTTATGAAACATTAAAGCACTTGACAGAATATGACAACTGTTTAACAAATTAAATATTTGTACAAAACATACACTTTGTGCATGTTTATTTCTTCATTTAACATTTAAAGCAATTTCTTTGTTTTTTTTTAAATGCAATTAAGGAAATTTTCTTAATACATAAATGAGGTGAGGATGTTCAAGCATTCAGTGTTTAGTAAGAATTCAGCAACTGTCTTGCAGCAAGCTGTTGCACGCATGCTGTTCTGGGGTCAGCAAGGATTGTCTCCTAACATTGAGGAGGCTGTGAGGCACTACAGAAGAGGAGCTGTCCAGTTGGGAGACCCAGTGTCGATGTATGACTATGGAATAGTACTTTTACAGGTCAGATTTCTTTACTTTACTTTTTTTACTTCTTCCTTTGGCTTTAGCAATAATTTGCATCTACTCTTAATGAACATTAATGTTTCTCTCTGTAGGGACAGGGGGTTGAGAAGGACATTCCAAAAGCAGTTTATTTCCTGAAGAAAGCAATGGAACAGGTCTTCTATTGTTAAATGTTAACATCTAGTTTGATGCTTGTTTGTTAGCGATACCTTAACATGATGAGCCTGTTTTTTTTGGAGCAAACATCTGCTGAAGTTCTCACAGTAGTATATTCTGCAGGATTTTGTTCCTGCAATCAATGCTCTGGCCTGGTACTATGAGCAGTTTGAGGGCGACTACGAGCGGGCGGTGCAGCTGTGGGAAAAAGCCGATCTCCTCGAGTGTCCAGATGCTGCCATGAATCTTGGTGTTATGTATTCAATGGGTCTATATCCAGGAAAACCTGCCAACCAGGTAAGCTCAGCAATGACGACATTGTCTAGTTATACACAAACACACAAATTTTCTGTTCAGACAGGTGGAAATGTTTTGTCTTTTTCTACAGTATATGGCCTATAAGTACTATTTGAAGTCTGCAGATAGAGGGCACATCAGGGGAGGAGTTCACCTTGCTGAAATTTGGACCACTGGGATACCTGGCTACGTCAGCAGACGCCCATTAGATGCAGTTTTGTTAGCTACTAACATTTTTATTTATTTCACTTCATTTACATATTTTCTCATGTCTTCGCTACAGTAACTTTTTAATTTCCTCAAGGTGGGTCAAGTGGGCAGCTGAGCACAACGGATACTTGGGAAGCATCCTACGGAAAGCCCTGGATTCCTATCTCAAGAGTAACACGTAATGCTTTTCCTTGTTCACAACTGACATGAACCTGATCAGACCTCTAAGCAGTAGTTGCATCTCACTTACATTTGAGCTCATCTGCAGGTTCGTTTCACTGTTAAATTACATGATGGCAGCTGAATCCGGGTATGCATCTGCACAATTTAATGCAGCATACCTTTGTGAACAAAATCCGGTGAGTTGTTCAATAAAAAAAAAAAAAATGTCAGTGGATTTAGCCACATTGTCAAAGTCCTGTTTTTCATTCAGTCTACACCTCTTTGTTTCCACTCTGTATGCCAACAGGGAAATTTTCTGGATCCTGCTTATGCAGCACACTGTATGTGGAGATATTATAACCTCACAATCCAAAGTCAAAATCCTGACACTTATGGTAAAATTTGAATTAGATCATTTCCGGATTTGTGTATGAGTAAACTATACTTAATAGAGCACTAATTTTGTTATTTCTTCAGCCTTCATTAGGATGGGGGACCTCTTCTATGACGGCTATGATGGCAGGCAGAATGGCTTGTTTTCTGCAGCACAGATGTACATTCAAGCAGCTCTAAGGAACAATCCACAGGTTTCCTCAGTGTATTTTTTTATTCCAAAGTTTGCATGTGTTTGTCATTACAGATGTGAATGTTTGTTTGTTAATCGTACTTGTCGTTTTAAACAGGGATGGTATAACCTCGGCCTGCTTGTTGAGGAGGGTTACAAGCTGCCTCTTTCTGTACTGATTGAACTGGGTCTGTCAGAGTTATACCTCAAGGACAACATTTCACTTCTTAATGCTTTGTTTAAAAGGTCGGTTAATGATAGAAGCATGTACGTTTGTGGTTCATTTATGAAAGAGAATCATGTGTTAGAAATAAAATCTACATTTTCTTCTAAAAAAGATGCAGAGACTCGGAAGACACCAATTCATACTTACCTTGCAGCCTCGCTCTCTTCAGTGTATTTCTACAGTCGTTCCAAAAGGACTATAGTGTTTCTATTAAGGTTTGTACAATGAGCCAATCCATGCAAACTTCCATTTATCATTATAACTCATTATGATGAATGTTTTTAGGAGGTCACTTGTATATCTGCTTTGATAGGTACCTAAATTCAAAACTAGATATCAAATTTAGAAACTAACCAGCAACAACAAAAATCTTAGCTGTGAGATAAGGAAGTTTCTGAGAAACTCTGCCTCTCCAGGATGTTTTTTTTTTTATACCCAATCATGTTATTGATCTGTTGCTTATTTTTGCAACATGCTCTTTCAGTTGTCCCTTTTAGGACCACTTCATTTCCAGCCTCTTGTTACTCCTTATCTGAGACTTGTAACTGCCATCAAATTCAAGATGAGCTAACATTTTTCATGCAGTGGTAAAATGTCTCACTTTCAACATTTGATAAGAGTTTTTTTTGTGATCAACTGGGAATTAAATATTGGCTAATGAGTTTTGCAAATTGCTGAATTCTGATTTTGTTTGTATTTGATACAGCGTCACAATTTTTGGGAATTGGAGATTTAAAATATGAATTTTATTTATGTACAGGAGTAGGTTACCACTGCAGGCATATCAATAGACTCACAGCACTGTAATATTTTGTTCATACTCTTTGTGGTGTTTCCCCACAGGTCTCCACTGCTGTTGCTGTGGTTGTGGCTCCAACAATGTTCATAATCATCCTTGGTGTACTCAGAAGACGTGTCTTGTCTCTTAACTAGAACCAAGGGTTTTGATGTGAATCAAACTGAAGAAGCAAATGGCAAATTTAACCTTCACTGCAACATCACAGTTTATGTAGGCCTACCGCCCACTACTTTGGGACCACATGATTGTTTGAAATTAATGTCTCACTTTCAACATTTTTGTTTGAAATTAATGTTTGAAAATAAATGTTGTACATGTCTGTTTATGCATAAATAGTGAATTATTTTACATATAAAAAACCCAGGACAGGTCGCTTGTCCATCTCAGGGCCACATAGAGACAAACAAACATCCATATCATTCGAAGGGTTGACCAACACGCATGTTTTTAGGCGGTGGTAGGAAGCTGAAAAACCCGGAGAGAACCCATGCATCAACGGGGAGAACTCAGCAAAGGGCTAGGATATAAACTTTAAAGGAGTTCATTTATTTCTTAAAAATCAATTGTTTTTTTGGGGGGTTGGGCAGGAACTCACCCCTGACGTCAGTGTAACCGTTCTGCGCGTGATAGGACCAATTAAGAGCATGAGGCTAGAGAGGTGAGCTAATAGTTCTGTGGATATTTAGTGGTTACTATTTTTTTTAAACAGGCTCTGTCAAACAATATACCCTTATGCCATGACGAGTTTGAAAGTACTCAGCGGGGATTATTTTCCAATTGAAGATTGAATGTATTTATTAGTTAGCATTCATTTGTTGGTATTATTGTCGGCAGGTAACCTAGAAAATAAGCGTAAATTTAAACTTATCTGCAAAAAAATGAAACGGTCTGCATAAAGGATAACGAGTGGAAATTTCCGAAGGTCAAAAGGCTTAGATATTAATTCTGAAACTTCTTTGAAGAAACCTACATTGAAAGAAACTGCAATTTAAAGGGTTAATGGTGTTAAACGGAAACAGCGAGCTGTTCTCCATTTTACCGTTTTAGCTGCTAATACTATGCCAGAAAACGATACTGTCGGATAAGTTAGAATCTGCCTCAAGTGTTGCATTTAATTGTTTTCTGTTGTAATCGTTGTTGTTTTACTGCTTGTGTTTCTTTCAGTGGTGGGTGAGGCAAAGTGTGAACCACAAAACTGTTAACTTCAATAAACTAGAGCTGGGTCATTATCCCCCAGAATTAAATTTGACAAAATAGGTGCTAAAAAGGACATTTCTGGTGAGTGACTTAGGAAAATAATGTTAACTCATTTATTTGACAGCTTTAGTCTATAGTTAGCCAAATTATGTTAATTTAGGTTTAATATAGGTCCAAATCACTACAAATGTCATCTCAAATCACTTTATTATAATCCAATTCATTTTAATCCAATTATAATCCAGTTAAACAAAAGTTACTTTCCTAAATAAGATAGCGAAGTAGAGCTGAAATGTTTGCCTTCATTTGACCCTATATGAAAGCTCTGATGATGCTTATTATGCTTTAAATATCAACTGAAGTACAGGTTATTTATGTCCCGTGGTTCTCCAAATTGCTTTATCTGATTATATGTCTGATTATTAACCATAGCCAGAAGTTCCAGCTAAATACTTTTGCTACCATTCGGGAAAACTCATCATACAAAATTATATTTATTAAAACACCAGCATTGAGTATTATTTCAACCCAAAACTACAGTATGTAGGTTTATATCGTGTGCTGGTGCTTAATGCGACAGAGCAATATTCTTCTTCGTTTTTTTGTGTTGCAGGCTTTAATGTACTGGGTTCGTATTTTGTGCTGCTGTTGAAATTTTGTTGTGGTTTTCTATTCTAAGCAATGATTGTGTAAAATTAAATGGTGATGTTGGCATATGACTAATGTTCCTTTTGGACAGCAGCCTGTAGTCAGCAGGGCGACTGTCCTTCAGCTGAACACCAGAGTTCAAATCTCTGTGTCAGCTTGTATTTTTGTTGGAGTTGCATAATTTCGAAACCCTCAAGGGATTCTACTATCCATTTGGCCTGTGGTCTGATCTTCCGTTGATGAAGGGCAGTGATGAGGTTAATCAGGGTTGACAAAAAAAAAACCAACTGATAGAGTGAGGATTTAAACAGCTTGAGAGAAATATCACAGAATAAGTTTGTTAAATGTGTTGGCCTGCCATTTGGTGATAAATGTCAGCCTCAAAAATCCAATATCGGCTGAGCTGTTGAGTGAAAATGTTTATAAAGAACCTCAAACACATCTTTAAAGTTTCCTAAATGCAACATCTTGTGAATGAATTGTGATTGCTATTAATTTAGCATATATATATATATATATATATATATGTATGTATTAATTCATGGCATTCCTGCAGCATGACATCTGTCTAGCTCTCATCCAGTAATAAACAGCATAATATTTTAGACAGTCCTTTTTTTTTGTTGAAGCCTTATTGTGAATTTCAAATGTTTTCTATTGCCTCTTATGTAGAAAGGATATGGGACATGTTGTCCAGTATTACAATAGCATTCTTCAAAGATTGGGATTTAAGTGCACTGCAGCTGCAGCTGCAGCTCAGGACTTCAAGATCAAAAGCTGAAAGGCATGGAGAAATAAGTAGGGAAAGCAAACAGCACCACCGAGAGGATGTGAAATCAAATTAGTTTATACTCTTGTTATTTGCAAGATTGCAACTCCTGACAATCTACATTATCATTGCAATCTGTCTGCTTTCCTTTTGCGTCTCATTCCCATCTGCTGGTGTTCCTCTCTTTTGTTCTTTTCCCCTCAGTTTCTTTCCTTTTTTCCTCTCCTCTTCTCATTCGCTCCCTCCATCTTTGCTGCCTACTTGTCTGGTGAAAGGGAAGAGAGCTGTGCTAGTCATGGGTGTGGAGCCAAAGCAATGAGAAGGCGCTCACTGAGGCGGCACCGTGAGCTCGACTCCCTTTTAGGACATACAACAGAAACGCTACACAAGTTGAAGTTACAGTCCAGGTACCTCGTGTGTGTGTGTGTGTGTGTGTGTGTGTGTGTGTGTGTGTGTGTGTGTGTGTGTGTGTGTGTGTGTGTGTGTGTGTGTGCGTGTGTGTGTGTGTGTGTGTGTGTGTGTGTGTATTCAGGGTTCAGGAAGGAAAATTAAAGCCTTTCTCTGCTTAACTTGTAGACTTGCAGCATAACTTGAGAGTCTGGGGTTAAAAATGTATTTTTCCTCCCTTTTTGCTAAATTTTCAAGCTGTGGAATAGATATATCTGTGGGAAAAACATGTTAATAGAAATGATCTGCAGTGATAAGAATGTGTAGCGTAGTACTCTACAATAAATTTAAAACTTTTGCTGTTGTACCTTGGCTTACTATTACAGATGCTGCGCTGAAAACAACGTCTAATATTTGTAGCAGATAAAGTGAAGGATTTACTGCCTTTAAATTTGAAATTTTTCAAGACCATTATTGTATGGTAGCGAAACAGTGTACTCCCAGATTGATGAGGTCTAATGGCTGGTTTAATGGCTGATGATCAAACACAATGCTAGCTGTTAGCATAGTGTCTTTTTTTCTTTCTTTCTTACTTGGAGTCAAAGCAAATTGGTTTAATTTACGAGTGTGATTATGAAATGGAACCTTGTAGTTAATCTTTCTTTGGTGTAAAGACGTGAATATAAATGAGCGCATAAATGTCTCAGCCTGTTGATTGCGTTCTGCCTTTGAAAGTTTGTGCATGAGAGGGACATTAAAGGCATGGTTGGTAATCCTGTTCAGAAACACATTTTGTAATACTGGGTGAAATGGTCCATCTGTCCTGAGAGAAATCTATACAAGATGTATTTAGAAAAAGGGACGAAAATAATCAGACCTCTGTGGCAGCTGCAGGACTGAGAAAAAGCTGACCAATCCGAGATCAGCGTCCCGCTGATCTCGGATTGGAGCGCCTACAAAAACCAATCAGATGCCTCTGCTTTCTGCCTACGCCCCCCTCTGTCGGCTCCCTGCTCCGTGTGCGCATGCGGTTCTACCGGCTTTGGATGACGCACTGACGGAATGGGGAGGGGGGGGTGGAGCTTAGAGGAGGGGACACTTTCGAATCTTGCTAGCTCTCTTGCTAGCTCTCTAGGATTACCTACCATAGCTTTAAGTGAATTGAAAGTGAAAATGAGCTCAACATTTTTAGCTAAAAAAATTAAGATAAACCAAACCAATAAAATGCAGCTGAAAATAAAATGCCTTTCATTGACAAACGTTGTTTTTTTGGTGTCTTCTCCAAGAATTCGAGGGTGCCATGGTCACAAGCAGCTGGACCACTGTGGGATGCAGGTTAATCCCAGTGGGTGTACTGTTTTTCACCTTCCATCTTCTCATTCTATGTAGTCACGTACTGGGCGCCCACAGTCAAGGTAAAAAATTTAATTTTACTGTCCTTTTCCTTGGTTAGGCTTCAAAACAGGGAGCATGCACTGGGTCTCTTTTAAGTATGATTTAGTGAGCGAAACTGTGAAATCACCCATAGTTTTTTTCCAATGTCATCTTCACGTTGCATCTTCTGCTGTAGTAGTCTTTTTTTAAACCCAACACACTTATAGTTTAACATAGAGAGAGCTTTTCGGTCTGTACGTCAAACTCTCAATTTCAACCAAAAAGAAACAACAATTGATGCCAATTTCTAGAATTTTTTTTATTTTTTATTTTTTTTATGTTGGAATTTCTAAGAATAATGAAAAAAATGTTCACGGACCAAACATTTCTCCATTGATTACTGAAACCTCCATGTATGTATCTCGGATGGTAAAGCTTTGAAATTGATTTGAGGAATTTGGTCCTTTTTGAGCCTGAAGTAAATTGGACAAGTGAGTGGCGCTGGAGAGTATGACTTTCAAGCTGTTCAGACAAAACGACTTTTCATTGAGCCCTATTATTTATACTGAATTATGGAACTATTTACACAAGGACCTAGTACCACAGTAACCACAAAAAGTGAAAATAGCAAATTAGATCATAATGACTTGTGGGAAATATTGATGGAATTGGAGCCAGGTGCTGAGTGGCCTTCAGTAGTTTACCACTTCTAAGGTACTTTTGTGCTTGTGTCATGTCCAAAAGCGAATGACTTCATCCATCTTTGTCTGTTTGTGAGGGAGGTTGATTCAACAAAATATTTTCATAATCACGAACAGATGTGAAGGTTAACTACACTATAGTTTTATGTTTGGACGAATGCAGACATTATTTTATCCTGTACATAAAGCCTAGTTTGATATTCAGTTTTTACACTCAATGTTGAATATGAACATTGAATGAAAGTCTCCTCTAAGGCCAAATTCCTGGATTTTCATATGAGTAATCAATATACCATTTACCATTTAAAGTTGTAATGGGGTCACTGGTGGAGGTGCAGAAAAAACATTTACTTGGTATTTTCCACATTTAAATCTATTCTGCGGTTAAGGGGAAAAAAACGTAAAAAAAATGCTCAAGAAGAAATATGTTGTTTATGTTTATTGTGTATGTTGTAATTAGAAAAAAATAGACTACTGTGCTTATAGTTAGTGAGTCCATTGAGGCATGTAGTTGTGACTCTATCTGTGAGACTAGGATATGTGTTAAGAAAGAAAATTTTGACTGGGAGCATTTGTTTTTTCAAAAGGTTACAAAATAAGTATGACCTAAATTACAGCTTAAAGGTGCATTTAGATCAAGCTTTATCAACATGTGTACTTAACAAAAAGAAAAATTATAGTCAGCACAGCCTTAAGGCCAGAAGACCGTGGTGCCGAATGACGTGCATCAAAGAAGCTACTCCTATTTTTTTCTATTACAACCCCCCAACACTTATGGCAGCTGGCTGCATGATGACGCTTGTATGAGGCGCCATGTTGTATCACTTCTTGACATTGGCCTATTTTCAAGCATCACAACCCCTAAAAAAACAAAAAACATTTTAAAATTACTAGCCTACTTATTTCATACAAGAACATACATCCCGTAGCAGCTGTTATTCTATGTTCCCTTTGCAACACGTATTTTCTTGTATCACACCTATTTGTAAAATGAATAGTTAATTGAGGATAAAATTAGGGGTTAATATTATGTGAAATATTTCCACAGCTCTGTTCCTGGGACTGTTAAATAGAAAAGTTTAGCATAGTCTGTTTATAGTGTATGAAATAGTAATTCAAATTCATACTAGTTCTACTAATACAGTGATACTGATATTAGTTTGAGTTAAACAAATGGTTTATTTTTAAAAATTTACATAAGTTGTATAATGCAATGCAATCGTTCTGTCTCTAAGATATGTAGTAAGCTATCAGTTTGACCAGATTTAATGCTCACATCCTTGGGAGACAAGGCCACTATGCCCTCTGCTGTCAGAGCACTCCGCTGGCTTCCATCCCTCCCTGTGACTAGCTTTATTTATAGCATGGCAATAACTGCAACAGTAACAAGTGACAAGAGCTCAAAACACACACGCATACATTTAAACTCAAGAGCACACATGCTGCACACTAATGCCAACTTTCAGGGTGGTAAGGGGCATCAGCAAGGTTAATGTATGAGAATAGAGCGTTGTGTTTTCTGCCTTGATAGAATTAGCTCTGATTAATGGACTTCCGCTGTGGCGTATGCCAGACTGAAATGCCCTGGAAGAGAATAGGAAAGGTGCCAGACCAGGAGAAGATTGGAGCCATCCTACTGTAATGAATAAATATGATAAAAATATCAATATTTAATCCTACATTTGTAGTAATAAGTTCATAGATTTTTCCAAATCAAATGTATGTTTTAGCTGCTTTATTAGTCACATAATCATATAAAAAGGTCCTCACTTGTTCCATAAATCAGAGTTGCATTGCTTTATTAAATTAAATAAGGGTGCCCCAAAAGGTTTGAGATTCATCTGATACTCATGCTTCTATGACTTCTAATGAGGATATGGTATTCTTGTCAAAATTAACTTTCTCACGGACTCAGGAAGGAAAGTGAACTTGTTCTGCATGCTTGGAGTTTGGCCTGCCAGATGCAAATAATGTAACATAACAATATGAATACTGTTTGCACAGCTAAAGTAAAAGTGGGGCTCCATGGTGATGCGGTGGTTAGCACTGTCACCGCAAAGCAAGAAAATTCCTTGTTTTAATTTTGGCTGAGGCCCCTCTGTGTGGTGTTTGCATGTTCTCCCTGTGCATTTGTGGGTTCGCTCCAGGTAATCCGGCTTCCTCCCACTGTCCGAAAACATACATTTTAGGTTAATTAGTGATTTTAAATAGTCCGTAGGATTGAGAGTGAGTGTGCATGGTTGTTTGTTTTGTTTCTTGTTTCCATGTTGGCCTGGTGACGGACTGGCGACTCTTCCTTGGTGTACCCCGCCTTTCACCCGATGGCAGCTAGATGGTTGCCCACCCACAACTCTAAACTGGATTAAATGGGTCTAGAACTGGCATTGATGTGCAACTGTTTGAATTTAACTGATTTTTTAAAAAATTTTTATGAATTGTCAGTACAATTTAAGATAGTATAATACATGTCTGAAAAAAGTTGTAGCAGTCGCCAAGTGAACAAGCTGGTTGCTTGAATCTTGTTTCTACTTTTTAGTTAGTAAAAAAGAAAAAAAAAAAGAAATAATAATGAAGATAAACATTTTAGTTGATGATAACACAGAGTGACCAGCATCACCAGTTAATAAAAAAACAAGACAAAATTCCCCAGGAGACACCAGCTTGTCTGTCCAAGCTAGAGGCTAACGCAAAGTTGTATGTTCACACTCATACCATCAATTAACCAAACTGTGGGAGGAATCCAGAGTATCTGGAGAAAACCTACTCGGGAATGGGGTGAACATAGAACTAGGAAGGCCTCAAATCATGAACCTACTTACTCTTAGTCAGCAGTGCCAGCTGTCCTAGCATTGTATGTGTTTGATTTTAGGATTAAATCACTGTTATGATCCGACTCGTTGGGCTGCAACATAAAATGGAGACTGAACACAAGTTAAGAAAGTACTTTTATTGTTATAAACCCAGCCAGTATTAATTCTCATCACACACTACAAGAAGCAACAGTGGTGACTCCCTTCAAGCTACATGCCTCATGCACACCTTCACAGGTGCAGCCAGTGAAGCCAATTTGAGCCCATGGACCACCCAAAGACTTGCAATGCCAGTGCAAGACCAGAGGGGTCTAACAATCACTTTGTACAGTATCGACTGTTATCAGTATCGGCTGTTATCAACAAATAATGGATTTTGCTTTACATTGCATACTTTTGGTTTGTGTTTGTAATTTTTTTGTGATCTAGTAATGTAGGCTGATAAATCTGTTGCATTCATTCTTAATTTCAGTGGTTACGAGCATCATCAAAATGTCTAAAATATTAAATGTGCTGTATGCTGCTCTTGTGCCATAACATAAAACTGTCATACAGCTCTTATTCATCTGTTTACGCTAAATCTGCCAAGTGACAATCTCTGATTAAACAATCAGTATGAATGATAAGCAAGTAATTTCTTAGATACACTGGATAAGCCTGGGAGCAGCACTGGATTCGCTTCAACTGCTCATAATGTGCCAAAAGACAACTCTGACTTATCAGCAGCTTTGGAAGTCTGCCAACCACCTCGTAGATAGATTTTTTTTTTTTTTTATTCCCAAGAATAAATGGATATTGAATCTGTGAGTAACGCAGTGACCTGGCAGTGAAGACACTAATGTATTTAAGTTGAGTGTGGGAAAGTACAGTTTGACAGCCAAGCTGATTTTATTAGGTGTAGTGTTGTACATTTACACAATGAAAAGTGCTCAAACTTGCAAGAAAGGACATTGAGAGAGTTATGGGAGACATTGAGAGACTGCTCGTATTTTTCAATCTCTTCTGTTCGCGCTGCCATGCTCTGTTTTTTTCCTTTGTTCTAACTAACAATCCACATACATAATGTATGTTTATCTATTATGTATTTTACATAATACAGTAATATAATAACATTTTGTTCTGTAATTGTGATGGTTAGGTGGCAGGTGATGTTTCACAGTTACTTCCACTCAGCTCACTGCCTGTGTTAAATAAGATCAAGATATGTTGATATTCAGTAAGCTATTACTAAGATAAGCATGCTATTTGTCACTGGAGGCCATTAGACCTGAGCGAATGTTCAAAACCCTCTAAGAGTATCACATATATTCAGAGTGAAAGTGTGGCATGTTGTGGAAAGCAGAGAGGAAATGAGATCTCTCGTCTTGCTGAAAGAACTTCTGTTTCTTTACCTTCAATTATAAGCCCTCAATAAAGTTATTCTCAACTTTAAAGTGCACATAACTGTAAACCAGTGTTTAAATTAAGTTCAGATTACATTGTTCTTATATGTACAAGCAGTGTGAATCGTTATAGTCATTTTCTAGTCTTTAGTTTAATGAAATACACTCTAGCTATCTGCCATCCTGCCACTGTTTTACAGAGCAAACACAATCTTTGGCTTTAAGACAATGCAAACATAATATTTGGATTGGATATCTTTCTCATCTCGTATTAAGTGTGCTACTGTTTCATGAATATGTTGAGTCTGTGAAGACAAGGTCCTAATTTCTTGATACACTAGATGGCAGTAAGGCTTTAGTTAGAAGAAGAAAGTCATCCCCACTATCCTCAGTGGATACAATTACAAGTCAAAAAGACACTGGCTTTAACCATTTATCAAATAGATTAATAATATAGGGTGCCTGTAATATTTCGCTATTGAATAAATCTGTTCCTGACATGCATTACTTTGCATGCATTTGTTTGTATTTCAGGGGCAGTGCAGAATTTAAATGTTAAAATTATGTTAACATTTTATCGCATTTCTATGTAGCAGAGGGGGCAGGGTTGTTTTAGATTGGGGTGGGTTTTTGTTGGTTTTGTTTTCCAGGCATGTGTCACTGCAGTTTCTTCTTTTTTAATGAAAATGTGGAGTGCAAGTCATCGAAGATTCATTAGTCTAAAGATAGCTGAGTCCTCAACACAGCAGGTTGCTGCTCCATTACAAGCACAAATGACATCAGGAAGCCTTCTAACAAAAAACACCACTTAGTGAGTTCATTTAGGATGCCTGGTTGCATTTGCTTATTTTGATGACAATGTCACTGAGCCAAAAGACACAACACGAGGAAGGTTTTTGTGACAACGTTTATGTTATATGCTGTGAATGCTGCTGCTGTACATCTTTAATCTATTTCCCTCTGATTTATCAATGTACAGGGTCATGAAATATTACAGAGGGCCATAAAATCATAGCACATCTACCACTCTGTTGAGAACTGGGGGAGTGAAACCCCAGCAGACTAAATCACAGTCACACCCTCTGATTCTCTACACACAGCAAGGCCCATTAAGTCTAACTATCTCGCTTTATGCTTCTCACTAGCTGCTCCTGTTTTACAACTCAAATTGCTGTGATAACATTATATAATAAGGAAAAAAAATTAAATATCGACATATATATATGTCTATATATATATTGACAGGTTTTACTCTTTAAATTGAAAAACTGAAGTCTTTTTTTGTTTCTCCAGGAAGTTCTCTTAAAGCTGAGAGAACAAACTTGATGATATCATGAATACCATATTCGCATTTGAGACAAATGTTAATGTCTACATTTTAATTTCAGTATTAACCAGTATTTCACGAGAAAAGCCAACAAGCTTTATGCTTGCTGTTAGGTCAGTTTAAAATGACCAGTTGACCTAACATGCATGTCTTTGAACGGTGGAAGAAGCAGCACTGGGAGATCATGAGACTTCTCACAGACAGACTGTTGTTGAGATTCGACTCAGGAACCTTCTAGCTGTGCAGCCCTTCTTCAATATTTGAATTTTTCTCAAGATTTTATTAACAAGGACAACATGGTATATCATCTTAACTTGGTCCTGCTCAGCAGATGTTTTTTTATGATCAAATATATGTTGATGTTTTAAAATATATGCTGTGTTTTTCATAAAATGGCCGCATTATGGTTTATGACACCAGTGTCATGGTATCCAAATAAATCTTTTACACAATGCTCATAAGTAAAACAAAATAGATAGATTGCAGCTGAAAAAAGCACTAACAGCTATAATGGAGTGTGTTTCTGTGACTTCGCTGTAGACTTGAGGAGAAAATTTAAAGCTGCAAAGGAAAAAAGGTCTAGTGAATCCCGTCATTGAGTGCAATGATTCCTACATTGTTCTCTTGTTTAATGCCCTTTCTACCTTTAAGGGGTCCAGATTTAATTCCCTCAGAGTGATCCTGTGGCTGTGATAGGTTTTAGCTCAATTAATAAGCATATGACTGCATGCCCTTGGAGAAATCGTTAGTTTTTTTTAGACCAGACACAGTGCCTGTTTTTTTTCTCGTTTTTTTTTTTTTTTTTTTTAACCTGTTTACAAATCTGAATTTTCAGCTGGAGTGGGAAGACTCTGGATGTCCGTGTAGTTTTGGAGTTTTTATCCTCTGAGCATGATAGTGTTGTGTGAAGGGGTACGGCAGTGTGAGTCGGCGCTTACTTTGGCTGTTGCACTTCCATTGTTCTTCAGATGGACATCTGTGGGAGGGACCTTTCACTATATGCATCACAGTCTCATCAAGTGTTGCAGTTTGCCCAGATTAATGGGGCTAAGAACTGATTATGCAGGGCTGTACATCATGTCTGTCTGCTTCCTGCTGCTCTCCCTGCCTGTCAGTGATCCACCCTTCTATAGTCTCTCCTTTCGTGGAAGAAAGCACAACATTTTTATAACAACTCTGTATTTTGATTATGTTCATTCAGATGTTATTTTAGTTACATCATGTCTTTATTGATATTTCAAAAAGCATGAATTTTTTGTTCCTCATCAGTCTCCTTAAAAGTAAAGTGTTGACCGAAGACACTCTTTACTCTAACTAAAAATGCCACAGCCTGCCATTAAGAGTGACCAGGCTTTTAGTGGGAGCTGAAATGTACTGCTGTAAAGGGAAAGAGTGATGGACAAAACACACAAAACAAAATAGTTGCAACACATTTCAAAGCAGTTTTTATTAGTTTTCATTACTGTTGAAAGCAGAAGTTGTAATTAAATGCGCAACCCTAATTTATGTTTTTTTGTCACAAATCGTTTTGTTTCAATTCATGATCGACTGGATAGTTTAGTACACTAAGACAAATTGGAACTGGTAATATACTGGTAATTCAACTCCAAAGGCCTTAACTGCTGAGTTGGACTACCTACACGTGTAAATTACCTTTGTCATAGCACCCCATGAGCCCAGCCCATGTGGGGGATGGATTAATCTTCCCAGCACATTATTGAATGTGTTGCTTTGCTTGGGAACAGGAAATAAATTGTGCTCGTCACAGAGGCCCTGCACCTGCTCTCCATAGCCTTGGAATAACTGACAAAGCATCACATTTCTGAACACAGCACTCTGGGCTATAAAAAAGCCACAACTTGGGTAGAAAGTGCTTGAGGAGAATCTGAGGACTAAATTTGGGGGGTGGGTAGCAGCTCTTCTCACGCAGATTGCACTTAATTGTTGCAAAGAAGACACCCTTGTGATGTTGTTTTTTTTTCTCCATGACTTATTAACTGAGGAAATAGAGATGACAAAGCCCTGTATTAGTCTTGAGTTTCCAGTAGCATGCCAACCTTACAGAATCAGAGGGATGACAACAGCATCTTTGTCTGGAATGCCGTGCTACATTGTACCGGCTTTCCCTACACCCAGATGTTGATTTGGTTCTCCCCCCTCTGCCAGCTAAGGTGGGGCCAATAGCTTTTACCCCCATCCAGCCACTCTGCCTTACAAACAAAACAATGTGGTGCAACAAAGACGCAATACGGCCACCTTCTAGTTGTTTTTTACAAATTGTATAACTCATAATAATTCAGACTTTGGGCTGTTGCAATCACCACAGATGTATAACATTGCACTTTTGATAGGTCAACCTCAGGGAATGCATAGCAACCACCACAACTTTAATGTTTACTATTTTTCTTTTTTTTTGTGATTCTGTGTGCATGCACTGAATGTTACAACCCCAATCTTCAAAAAGGTTGGGACAAAGCCATATTTAATTGTGTGTAGCATCCCCTTTTTCAGCGCCAGTCTGTAAATGTAATTGAAGAAACTAGTTGCTGGACTGGTGTGAGGAGAATGTTGTTCTATTCATGTCTAATATAGGATTCTAGATGCTCAACAGTATTAAGGTTTCTTTGTTGTATTTTGAGTTTTCTGATTTGGTCAAATGTTATCAGTAGGTAAAAGGTGTGGACTGCTGTGTGATGTATACCCACTTAATCCAACTCAGGGTCTCGAGTGGATGGAGCCTATCCCAGCTGTCATTGAGCGAGAGGCAGGGTCACCCTGGAAAGATCGCCAGTGACCAATTAATTAATTAATTAATTAATCTGGCATGCATGTTTTTGGACAGGGGGAGGAAGCCGGGGTACCCGGCGAGAACCCACATATACACGGGGGCAACATGCCAACTCCATACAGAGAGGCCCCAGCTGGGATTTGAACAAGGAACCCTCTTGCTATGAGGCAGGGTGCAACCCTTACATGTCTCCAGATTCTCTGAATCTTTTGATGAGATCATCTACTTTAGAAAATAGAATATTCAACCTACTTTTAATTTTACTTGAAGGAACTTTATTATGACTTTATCCCACAATTTTAGATGCAGATCTTTGCCAATTGCCGAAGCTCTGCCCATCTTTACTTCTAAGAGACTGCCTCCCTCAGGTGCTCGTTTTAAACCCAGTCATAGGTACTCCACCTGATTCTTTTTAAGTACCGCTTACATTTCCAGCCTTTTGACTGTTGTCTGTCACAACGTTTTTTGAGTTGTGCTGTCATCAAATTTAATATGAGCTTAAATTTTTCATGAAATAGTAAAATGCCATTGACATTGTATTAGCAGCAAGGTTTGCCTGATTTCCCTGGATTTGTCACTTCAAGGATCTCTCCTAGATGGTCCACCTTTGATTGTGAGCGGCAGAGGTTCTTTACCTCCTGAGTCCGGCCACCCACCATTTGTCACTCTTCCCTGGGCCTCATTGTGGGGTCTCTGAATGCATGTACTCAGCTGCTTTTTTCCCCCCCCCATTTTGCTCGCGTTGTTTTGTTTCTGTCTAATTTAACAGCATTTCTTACATTCAAACCATACCATATTGTTTATCTAAATTGTTATTTGACCATAAATTGTTATGTCTGACTATGACTTCCGATTAGGCATACGGTATGGTGTAGAAATGCTTTTTCCATTAGGGGGAGCTAAAACACTTTATATCGTCTGTGTTCTGCACTCGTCCGTTTCCAGTCTTTGTCCTGCATCTTTATTCATGTCCTCTCAGATAGCCCTTATAGCCTTTGTTTTAATCACCAGCTTAAGATGCCGTGCACTGTATATTTTCATTCCTTGTCTGTATTTTTGTTACATTGTTAAAAAATGATTTTAGAGCTCAGACAATGTTTAGTTTGCTTCATTGTGAAGTCACTGAAAACACAATTTTTCCTGAGCAAAATCTTCAACACCAGTTGTCAATTGAATTTCACTACATCTCCTACTCCCTCGTCACTCTTGTCATTGTTGTCTCTTTGTTTTCACTCACACACTTCTCACTTCATCCTGGCTTCCTGCACCAGCTACCACCCACCCCCACTCCCCACCCTGGCTTTGCCCATGCAGTTCCATCCCCAGAGGTGAAGAGCTGAGCCCTATAATTACCCAAGTGTCTGTGAAATGAATCATTGGGCGGCTGATTGAGCTGCATGATGGGAAACATCCATCCTGAATAGTTCAACTGAGTGTTCTCAGCCCTCTGCTTCATCCCTCTGCTGATGCCCAGGGCTGGCATGTGTGCATACTCAGTGCCACTGCTGAAAAAGACAGGGTGTGGTCTGAAACCACTGCACACTGTAGCAGAAACCAGCACTGCAGGAATCATGAATGTTGTAACCAGCAACTGTACAAACTGTATTATTGTATTACTGATTTATTAGATTGTGAGACAAAAGAAAAAAAAAAGAATTATTCAAATAAGGGCATGACCCCTAAAATGAAGTGTGATTGTTTTTTCTTGTCTTTTTAACTTAAAATTGTGGCACATTCATTTTGATTCTCTGTTTAAAGGCATCTGCACACTTCTGCTGCTGATTAGTGTCTACCATTAATATTCCACAATGTCACTTGGTCAGTTGAGAGTCAGAGTTATGGGTACTGCTGTCAGTACGTACTTTGATATATATATATATAATGTGTACACTCTTAAAAGACACTCTCCTTGGGCTTCCACTGTTCAGATTGAACTGAGGCCTCGCCCAACCCATATCCCACAAAACACAAAAAACCAACATGGCAAAAAAGGCACTATTTTATCAGTTCTTTGGAATTGGTTTGGTTTTGCGTCCTCAGACTTGGAACAAATAATAACATGTTGCAAAATATGTTTAACGGCTGTTTCTTCCAAAGGTGGTAGCACAACCCATTAATTTCAATACCTCAAACAGAGGCATGCCCTAATTGTTGTTGGTTCCAACAAACTAAAACTACTACATGCTGTATTTTCTGTAAGACTAGATCAAAATACCAGGGAAAAAGCTTGCAGAAAAGTATTGTTGCACTATGATGATTGTGTGTGTGTGTCTCATGAATGAAAAATAAACTCAACTTTTCATTCTGATATATTTTCAGTTGACATTTTACCTGACGGATCTTTAAACATTAATGCTTTCATCTGACTAGAATGATTCAGCTTCATTTGGATAATTGGCATAACAAACCTAGAGCACATGGCTAATTAACATAGCTATACATATTTCCATCACTACATGTACATGCTTTTATCCTATAGTTACACACAATATTTACACCACAAAATAGTCCCTTCATAAAAAAAAAAAAAAAGGCTAAATTGAGGTTCGTTACCACAAATCTTATGTCGGGTATATCAAGATATTTGTTTCTATGTGTTTTCTATGCTTATTGTATTGAATTTTTATTTTCGCATCATTTTTTATTTGCGCATCATAATTAAGAAGCGACAATGCCTTAATGTATCCAATCTCAGTCACATTAACATTTTGTGAGCAGCCGTACTGCTCTTGTTTATATTGACACTCACTTGAGAGACTGCAGTCAAGTCCGTAACAGCTTCCACCTGGTCAAATTGGCAGAGCGTTTTGAGCGTTTTCTCACACGGTCCACAGTGTCACAGAGTTGGAAATGCTTCTGCCAGTCACTCGATTCTGCTCTCGTGCATGTAAACTGATTGAAGGACCATGGGACGGTTAAATGGCCCAGTCGAACTGTAACCATTTGTCAACCCAACCGTGCATTTAACTGTGCTGATTTTGGAATTTATGTGTCACTGTTGATTTAACAAATGCTGAAATGATGCAACAAACCACCCATCACTCATTAAAAATCACACAGATGTTTACATGTGGCTGGTAACTTGTTATCAGCAAAAGTTTTCGCAACTTGACAATTTTTTCAGTCTATACAAGGGCTGTTATACGTGCTTTGTAGGCTGAGCAGAGCACATCTCTCTGAAGTGGCTGATAATTTCCCATGAGGAATAAGTGGCATGACTTTTTACATGACTGACTGGTTTAAGTTCCAGGGGACCTATTCACCTTCAAATGTAATAACACATCCATCTTTAGAGCCTACAACACCCAACAGATGATGTACAAATAGGAAACCTTTCAAAATATCCTCAATTTTGTGATAAAGTACAGTTTCTATACCTATTTTTGTGTTTGAAGAAACACATGATGTTCATTCTTGTTTATAGCAGAAGCATTGTTGCACTGTACCTTTATGGATGGAATTTTGTTCAAATCTGTCATACTTAAAACCACTCAAACTGATGTTTGATATTCCTTTATAGTACATTTTGGATATGATGCAAATGATTTATGAATTTATTCATAGGCATTTGTAACTTTGTCATTTCAGTACATTTTAATGTGTTAACATCATAAATGTTTAATTCCAAGTTAATTTTCTAAGTAAAATGTTATTGTTGTTCTCGATTTGTTTTTAACAAAGTTTGTATATCTCTTTATATATTATTTACTGTGCACACCATTATTTGGAGTATGGGATCATGCACTTACAAAGGTCCTGTGACAAGTGCTATGACTAAATGGTCAATTCGTTGAGTCTGTGACTTCAAGAGGAAGTTGTTTAAAGACACTTTTGGAGATGCAAGTGTGCAATACAACTTCAGTCATATTTGTGTAGTTAAGCTTATACTCAGCACTTTGAGCTTTGGTTTGCTCACTCAAAGTTTACTGTGCCAGCTGCTTTGATGCTGACTCTATGCTCACAGAGACGAAGAGAGATAGAGGGACAAACAGTGTGTGACAACAGCTCTTCTCCCTGACTGGCATTAGACATGGGACTTCATGCTGGGGAGAGGATGAGTGCTGTGACAAAGTCAATAGGACAGAGGGGCAATGGGGCTGCTTGAGTTTGATTGTTTAATTAGACTTTACTTCATGGTATGCCAAGTCAGGCAGAAAGAAAAAAGGATAAAAAAATAGAAAAAGATTGGAGACCAAAGTCTGATATTCTTGGCCAGAACTCATTGTCACAGATTGTGATGGGCTTATGAGATTCTGGTGAGTTGCTGATAGTGTTTTCACTGTAGAGTTTGTACTTCTGTTTAAAGCCAAGGCTTTCCATACAAACAGTGACAATTGTACCATTTTATTTCACTATGTATTTATTCATTTTAAACCTTCTACCCGAGTCATGCAGTGCAACATTGAATATTTCAGCTGTGGGGCTTTCTTATGCCTTTTTAACCATTTCAGAAATGCCATTCAGTGGCATCACACCACTCTGTTAATGCAGATACCAGACCTTTCAGCTCTGCTGATGTCACTATTGGGCTAAGATGGCCTATCCCATTAGTTGTTTCATGAGTTCATCTTAGTTTGCAACCACTTAATGCTATATATGTTACCCTAGCTGCAAATGATGGAGACTTTACTTTGTTCTCTTTGAGCATCTCTCACCGTTACTGGAAGCATTTACAAATCCACACTCATTTGCCTTGACTTCAGATTGTTTTTCAGTTCGGAGAAAATTTCTAAGAGTTTCTAATGCTGACCGATTAAGATTACTTCAAATGTGAATAATGAAAGAAGTTGAATGTCAGTGATTCAGCATCAGATGAATGCTGAATTTTTTGTCTTTATCTGATTAGAAAAGGGTGATATTTAGCCAACTGGCATGCTCTGTGTGTTTTTTAGGAGAGTCCTGGATATAAAGAGAGGAAATTAAGTCTTTATATCCCTACAGCTATTTTTTTTTCTCCCTCCTCTTTCAAATTGCAAGAAAGAGTACAGAGACATGCTTGCCAAACCAAACAACAGATGACGAGACTGGTTTATGACCAGTAATCCTGATCTGATATGGTCTAGACTTGCAAATGCTGCACAATGTTTGCACTTGGCAACACATTTTAAATTTTGAACCAGAAAAAGACCCTTATGAACATCTCAATCTTATACCAAAAGTATTTCTTCACAAAAAACACTAGCTATTCTCCCACAGGCTTTTTTTAGAATCTTGCAATTTGTCAGAACAACTGATTTATAACATCACTAATTGGAGAGTCATTTCCAATGGTCTTGCGAAACTAACTGCTCCTTGGTCGTTGACATATGTTTACTGTTACTCCAGGCAATCCAGTGCATTTGTATAGAGCAGCATCCTGACAGCTGCATTGGCTCCCTGGCAGCCCTAGAGAGATTCTGACTGTGCAGTTGATATACCTTACTATTGTCACAGCTGCCACCTCCTCCCACATACATTTCAGCACAATTTCAGCCAGCCAACAGAGGCAGAAGATGAAAGATTAAACTCTCAAAATATTGAAGTCCCTCTGGTGTTTTTTTTTTTTTTCTCCCAGGCTTTACCATATACAATTTTTCTATCCTGTGCATTGAGAGAACTTCTCATCATACTTCTTTTCCAAACTGTTTGTTTGATAAGACAAAAAGCTTGCAAATGCGAACATCTGCTATCATTTTAATTATGTGTTTTCCCTTTTCTCAACCGTTATGCAATATGCAATATTTCTGCATGCAAGAAGGACCATATATTACATTTTTCATATACTCTAAACCAAACAAAAAATATTACTTTTGTTTTTTTTTCCTATGTTTTAATGCATTGCTTCTTGAATATAAGTGCTTATGAGGTCAGATAAGATCTGTGATATGTCGCACACAGTGTAATATCACAGCAGTAGCCGTTGCTTGACTAGCTAGGGTCTGAGCCTGTTACAAAATGCCTTCAAGGATAAGCCTCACAAAGCAGTTTGAATGTGACAGCGTGAGAGAATTGGTACAGATTTATTAAATCTTCAATAGGAGAAGGGGAAAAAACTAATAAAACACCATAGGCTATTTTGCTATAAGACTATATTTATGACTTTTTGCCTCCTCAATATGAGCAGAGTGCCATGGGTTTGTGCATTTGTCTGTAGGCTATGTTGTAATTATGAACCCCCATTGCCCTGCTAAGAAGAGGCTGAGAGAGAGCCTGTCACGCTGCATTCAAAATGACTTTTGGACTGCCTTAATTCTTCTGTCATGCTGACACAGATATATTTATCCCTTCTTTTCATTTGCTTTTCTTCAGTGTAGTGTGATTTACATTTGCTGTGCTTCAGAAAGAAAGTACTGAAATGAAACAATGACCTCAAGCCTCTTTGGTGTATATATTTGTTTATATTAAAAGAATAAGTGTGGGAGGGAGTACTTTATGAGTGTGACCGAAATGCAAATATCCTCCCTCTCAAGTTTTAAGGCTATATGTCATTTTAAGGGTCACGTACCACTTGAGATTCTTTCGGTTTAACTTAAGAAGCAAACTGTTACCTCCTTTTAGATTTGTTCTCAGATTGTTCTTGCTGTTTTCTAGCAAAGCACATCAGGCCCTGAAATAAAATTTCACAATTGGGGGAATCCTTCCCCCCTATTAGTTTCATATATGGAAGATTTATTCACATTGGGCAGACACTACTCGTCACCTCGATCACACATCCTATGCTGTCCTACTTTTAAATTAGATTGCATTTTATTGTTTTTCACCAACTTTAGGATTTCTTGGAAATATACTGGGGATGAGAAAGAAAATAGAATTTTGGATGCACTGAGATGCTGATGTGGAAGATTCTGAATTGATTGAAGTGTCAGGAATGGATTTTCTAAATATTCATTGATAAGGAAACTTTGACGGAGCACAAAAGGTGGAATTCTGAAAAGTGTAAGTTAAGTGTCCAGACAGTCTGTAGTGTGCAGAAAACAGGGGTGCAAAATGGGTGTGCGAGAATTTTGAAATAGCATCCTTTGCATTACCAGCTAGCCAACTCGACAACTCTGTTATTATCTAATATTGTTCATGCAGTTATTTCCTAAATTATCTCAAGGTAAAGCCGTTTTGCCTGGCTTCTTTCTGACCTTCACCTGCTCCATTTGTCTTTCTCTGATGTTGAGTCTCTATGATGCATTCTGTGCTGTTGATCTGTGTAAACGTGCGGTGGACAAGTTGAACATGCAATTTGGCATTCACTACCCAGAATGCAAACTGTGATGACATTGCTGTGTGTGGCGTACGGAAGGTGCAATGATGAAAGAGCTGCATCAAAAATAACTGTTCTACATTGTTTTGTGTTTATGTTTTCCACATCTCCTGTGTCAAGAATAACTCATGAAGGAATAAGATAATGCTGTCCGGGTTCTCAGTGGAGACTGCTGCTCTATATATGTTTTAATGAGTTGTAAAAGAGAAACTACCGATGTATAGAGCTTATATACACACATATCTATATATATACATATATAGATATGTGTGTGTGTGTATGTGTATATATATATATATATATATATATATATATATATATATATATATACACACACACACTTTTTCACTCTGATGTTTGATTATTTGCATATAGTATCACGATAAGCAGAATGGCTTGAAAAATTGCCTTCTTCAGATTTTCCAATTATTTGGTGAATATAGTTGTAAATCATTTTGAATGTACGCTATGGAAGTATATTGTTTCAGTGGAATACTTATTTCCTTATTTTAAAATATAAATATTAGTCACACTTTACGTCTGAGGGAATTTTACACTGATGGAAAAACAATACTGTGTGAGCTCGACAACATAAAGACCTGGACTTTAATCGACAACATTGGTAAATGATCGCAGGATATAATCCTTGTTAACATCTAGCTGAGTGAAGATGACTCTCCAAGATCATTGTTCAAGTTTATTATAAAGAGAACAAGAGAGAAAATGTGGAAATTCCTTAGAATGAGCAAAAAAAATAAATTAGGCACAAGAATAGAAAGGCTTATTAGACCGATTAGATTAACCAAAAACCATTTTGAAAATTCAGACCAGTTCTGGAACAGCATACTTTAAACTGTTTGCCTTGATTAAAAAAAGCATCCTATGGTGGTAAGAAAGAAGTATGAAGAAGTCTTGTAACAACACAAAGAAAAAGAAATACACATCTAAAATGTGTATTTATTCCTTGTACCCAGGAGGTTATGTGCCTGGCACTGTTTGTTTGCCCTGTCACCAAGGTGACAGCTAAGGTGTAGGTATGACTGTTGTTGTTGCTTGGATCGGGTGGCATGTTCTAGCCTCTCTTCAAGTGAACAGAGAAACTTTAAAAGCTTTTCCCCTGCTGATCTCCTTCAGTCTTCATCCACCGGTTCCTCTGGTTCTCTTGCAAGAAATACTGCTGAGCTTCTTTTTCATGAAACTTGGTGGAGAGTTGGAGCATCTTCAAAAGAAAAACATTCACTTTTGGTCTGGATCAGGATAAGTTTACTCAAAATTATGAAAACCTGTTTTGGCTTTCTTTAGGGATGCAGTGTCAGAGCGCCCTTGTTGTTTTTTACCGCATAACTCAAAAAGTACTGGGTGAATTTTCAAAAATATTTGACCAGAGGTAAGGCATTGTGTAACTTATGATTAACCTAAGATATTGATTCTGTCATTTCCTGTTTTTTTTATTTCTTTTATCACTTATGTTTGATCCCTTGTGCATTCCAATGAGATCAGCGTATGTTGATCAGCTAATGTTCTGTTTACTGATTGCTTTGTACCTGTCTAAGCAGTTCATATTTCTGCACATAAGTTGTTTTGGTGGAGTGAAGAGACTAAATTCACTTTTACAACACTGAGCCAGACATTTCCGATGAACAGATAATAAAAAAAACCTCCTTTACTTCCACATTTTCTCTTTTAGTTGTTACAACTTTAATAATTGGAAATTAATTATTTGAAAATTGAATTTGAGTCTGGGGCTTAAATTAAAGAAGTGTGAATGGCAATAACAAATATCTTGTTAAAAAGTAAACAAATATTTTAAATGAAGACTTTAATCTAATTCAACCAGGTTCTGTTGGTGAAACTATGAAATTCTTATGATTGGCATATACTTCTTCGTCTGCGGGCTAAAATGAACAATGGCCCATATTTTTGTTAGCTTGATATGAAAGCATTAATTTTCAACACTAACCCTGACAGAACAGGGCTCCTTGAGGCGAGTTAATACAAAATGATCACATTTTCACTCATAATCAATATTCTTATGTGACAGTGGGCCTTCATTTTTCATCATGCCACTTGTCTGGAGAGAATGATATGTGGCCCTTTCCTGGTAAAGGACCTTCTCAGCGACTTGGAGATGGAAATGGCATTTTTAACAAGTGGCCTGGGAAGCTATTGATTATAGTGCCATTTCTGGAGCTTCAGTCTCCATGCCCTGGGAGTCTTTTCCAGCCATGTTTGCCTGTTGGTTCTTAGCAGAAGAGCATAGTTCAGTGTTGTGCAATGTGGTTTTTCATTGTAATGTTTTGTTCTCTTTGCTTACTTTGTGTCTCCTTTTTTGATATTTTATTTCACTTTAGCTATCCCGTTAGTTGTTTTTTTTCTTTCACTGAAGCTGTGCTACTATTGTTGTCTTTTTCTGCTTTTACATCTGTTGACATATTCCAAAGCCTCACATAGAATGGCAGCCCATCTTAGGAAAATTTTATCTCACCTTTTTTTTTACCTGTAAGGCAAAAAGTTTTTTTAGTCTTTGTAACTAGGTAATTCTGGACTGCACAATGCTCGAAAACGCTTTAGAATTTATATTAACTAAAACATCACTTGAGTCCTAAAACTAGGAAAAGAGAGTCCAGTTTGGAAACCTGGTCAAATGTGGCAAAAATGTTGGGGAATGTCCCAATTAAGATATTTTGCCCCTGACGCTCCGACTCATTTAGTATCGAGTATCTGCCAACACCTAGGCTTAACATGACACTGGCATTTTCGGACAGAATAGCAGACTACAAATCATACAAGTACATTAAAGTTAACAAGATCAATTCCACGTATTTGCTTGACACTTCTTTGTCAAGCAAATACTGTGTTTACATCCAATATAAAGCATTTACAACAATTTAACCAAACAACCTGCCCAACCTGAAGAAATCACTGGATAAATGACACAGTTGACGTAGAGGTTGTTGGATATAATGCATGTGTATATAATTCTATAATAAATCCGTTCATAACTGCTCACACTGCCTCGACTACTTATTGTAAAAAGTGTTCATGTCTGCATTTCTTTTATTTAGTATGTCAAATAGTTACCTGACCTAAATTCCTGGCTCTTCCACCCCCTAGTAAAGTACTTTCATCCCCCTGCTGTAGTGAAATCTCAAGGATGGTGGAATTGTCCCATTTTGAGCTAACATTTGATCAGCATTCCCTGAGGAGTTGGCTGTCTACTAACAACCAATCTTTATTATGAAAAAAAAAAAAAAGACTCACTCATTGTCTGTCATCTCCTCTGATATGAGCTTTACACGGCACAGGCACATTCGCTGGGTTCTAATAGAGGTTAGTTAATGTTTTTCCTTTAACCTCATATTTATTGATGTCTTTGAAACTAGAGTTCATGTGCAGTATTGCCTACTGTTATATCAACACAACCCTGTTAACGAGGTAGTAACAGATACTTGATTATATATAGTACTGTTATATATGTAATGGTAACACAATGTCAAAATCTTATGTTCTTATGTTCAACATCTAATCTTCATGCATTTATATTGTAAAGATGTAAGGGAAACTGGCCTACAGTTTTTCAGATCCTTAGGATGTATGGAATGGACTGTGGAAATGGGATCATGATGGATTCCATCCACTGGTTTGGAACACAGCCAGAAGAGCCCAGAAAACCATGAAACAGCATGGCAAAAAAACCCACTTACTGTGGCTGAGTGGAGCATTCTTTCAGCACCTTGCGTCTGAGATTCTCAGGGCCACAGACTTTGTGTGGACTGACTCTTTTCAGGATGGAGGTCACCAGCTGTTCATCTGTTAGAGCTTGAAGAGTAAAGCCGGGGCCTGGGAGTTTCCAGTTGGTGGTTGTGCTTCCACTGTTGACCTGCTTAAGAAGCTGTTGAGCTTCATTGCCAGGGAGGTGAGTTAGGTCAGCCAATCAATGTTTAACCCGTGCTGTACCTGCTTCTCCTTTACTTTTATTAGTTTCTACTTCAATGTGTATTTATTCATTGTGGCCAGCTTAACCCTCCTCCTACAGTCTTTTTCAAATTCCCTCACTGTGACCATATCTCTTGTTAGAGGTTATTATATTAGTCAGTAAATTCAAATTATAAGACATCTTGGGCCAGATGCAGTGAAACAAGCTCAAATCATGAAGCACGTCCACATGTCACTCATGAAATAAGGTTTTTATGGGAGAATGCTGTGTTTCTTTCTCTCACATGAAAGCTATTTCAAACCAAAATACTTTTTTTTGTGTGTGTTTTGTGTAATTTTTTTCCCAATAGCCCAGCGGCTTGTTCATTAATATTTAGCAAATTGTAGATGGGCAGTAATTTTCTTTTTGGAGAGAAGTAGCTTCCTTCTTTGAATTCCATGCAAGGCTCATTGTTTCTCAGTCCTCTCTTCAGCATGGAATCATCAACATTAAAGTTAGCCAAGGTGAGGGGGGCTTTTAGTTGCTTAGAAATCACTCTTATGTCCCTATGTGACCTTGCAGATTATTACTTGTATTGCACATATCTCAGTTACCTAGAATAAACCGAGTTGCCTTTGTTGACTGGACATTCTTCGTTAGAGTAACACAATTTGTAACACAGTTACCAGCAACCGGTGTGACTGTGAAGTCCACATTCTTTTCTAGCCTAATGAGAATCAACAGCTATTTTTTTTTCTTAGGTACTCATAGATCTCTTTGTTTGTGAAACACTTCTACTAATGCGTTGGGAGGATCTTATGATAGATGCCTGCTCTTTCAATTAGATTAAATTAGGATCTTCCTCTACACTTCAATTCGGTTTAATTTCATGTTCAAATTAACTGCTGATCCTAGCTAATCTACTGCTCACACTAATATATCTTTAACACTCATGTTGTTAAGACTGAAGGCCAAAGTTGTGAACTGCGGTATCTCAGCCCCCAGGCACCCTGGGCAGTTTCAGGCCTGGAAATGTGCATTACTAGTCAGAAGTACATAGTTTTAAGCTAGTTTGAGGTTCTAGAAGGTAATACGATATTCTGTGTCTCTAATCATAAATTTGTAGGAGAAGAATTCTGTACAGCTCCTTGTAAAGTTTCCTCTCATCATAGCTCACTTTTGTAGCTTATTTTCCCTATGACACCGTCTCCTCATTGCTTAAAAGCCCTTTCTTGCAACTTTGAGAGCAGATGCAGTCCAGTACTTGAGATGAGTCTGCATCATAAAAACTTGCAACCTCAGAGGTCATAACACAGTGTGGAAGTTGGAGTGGAAACGATGGATGTCCAGAGGCGATCCACAAGAACGGGATCAGGTGCTAGTCAAGGTTGACAGCACATGAAATTGAATTCAAGGAGAAAGGTCATGATTTTTTTGTCTTTGCTTTGTTTTGTCCCAAACTCATTTGTACCTGCTGAGGACAAATCTTTTAAAAAAAATTGTTTTTCTTTTTAGGCCACTCAATTTTCTTCAGATATTGGGCAACTGGTTTGAATCAACCAGTCAATTTAATGAATAAAAATCCCAATTTTACTCTCAAATACTGCCATTCCCTCATCTGCAGTTGGAACAGCTGGTAGGCTCCCTGCTTAAGGCACAGTCGAGTCACAAGTCATCTGTTGAACTGGCGCAAGTTGTTAAAATACCATTAATAACACCATTGAGAACTCATGTCATAATTCCTCTATCACATATCTGCTAGTTTTTAGTGACTAACATTACTGTTGCTTATATGGGCAATATTTCACAGATGTTTATTTTTTTTACTAGTGCACTTATTGACAAGCATGAAATCTGAATTTCTAGTTTCTGACTCGTAAAGATTTCCTTGTTGAAGCTAGTTGAAGCAAGACAGAGATAACAAGAGTCTGGATAACCATATAAAGTGACATAAGCTTCCCCTGAAAAATCTGAACGGGTCTTGATAGGGGTAATTATCAGAAAAGAAAAAAATTCAAAAGGCAGTCATTTGAATTTAAGCATTTTTAATTTAAACTTCCATAATTCTTGTAAGTTATCTGCATTATGTCTTGTATCTTACAGTTTTCTTCCTTCATGGATGTCTATAGTGTTTGCTGGTCAATCAGTCTGATTTGTGAGTGCTGTTCTTGTCTTCTTACCTTTGTCTGTTGTTGACAGGCTGCAGAGTTAATAAATTGTTTTCTTTTTCCCCACGTTTTTAAATTAAAGTTCTGCACTGAAATTTCAATACATTTGATGTGCTTCACATTGTTGAATGGCAAGAGATAGCTGAATCTGTGTATGAGAGCTTAACTGAGAGGATTAGTTTGTTTCTGCAGGTTTATTTACATTGATAGTAAAGGTTGTATTACCCACACTGTCAACAAACAAATATTTACATCACAGATGGGGGGGGACAAAACATTAATTTTGCCTGTCAAGTTTCTCAATAGGATTATCTGTGACCTTAGGGCATCTTAACATTGTATAAATGCTTACAGAGCCATCCATTTTCATTGCTCATTAATTACCTAATTACTTCCCAACTGTCTTAGTTTCAAATAATAGCTTACTGACTGGGGGGGCAGCACCTCCCAGCTGGTCTCTAAAACAACCTATTAATCTTTTGTCACAGCATTGCTTTAATTTAGCTGGCATTGATGGCCTATACAACTCTTACCATGAGTTGAGCTTTACTTTCAATAATGTGTATTGTTACATATTTGTGTTGTAGAATTGGCTTGAGTTCAGTTAATTTTAAATCAGCCAATTGGCTGATGTTACTTTCGTAAGCACTGGTCAACATGTCAACACCTTGCACAGCCCTCCCTCATCAGTGATTATTGTTTTATATGAAAGTCTGTACTCTGGATTTACATCAATCTAAGCAGATGTGCACACAGATCGAAAACACAACACAGGAGGGAGTCAGTGACTTGAATTAATTGCTACATTATTCTAGTCCTGTCCTGAGCTAATGTCTACTCACCCACTGCCTAAAAGCATGTGCCCAGAAAAAATCCAAACACAGCAAAATAAGAAAAAAATACAAACAGTGTACTGTGTCTGTGCAAATTAGCACATCATGACGAGCCTCGATGAGCTTACAAGACATTATTCAGAAGGAATCGTTTGGAATACATTGTTGTTGTCTTTACTGGAATAACCTGCGTTGTTTTCCTTTAAGCATTTATTTCAAGCCTTACTTTAAGTTGCAGCTCCTAAATTCTAACCTGAGTGTAAAGTGGAAAGAGACCTTTTGTTTTGTTTTTTGTTTTTTTAAAAAAAGAAGAAAATTGAAACCTTAAATCAATTTGTGTAACTTTCTGGAAGGGGAAATAATGTGTTTATCTCTACCTGTAGAAGGTGATCATGTTTTTGTACATGTTGGCTAAAACACAAATCCATTTGTGATGATTCAGAGAAATGTTTCCAAACACACGTCACAGTTACTTTGCTGAGTAACTAATTACTCTTACAATGAGGTAACTGAGTTACTAACTCAATTACTTTTTGGGAGAAGTAATTTTTAACTGTAACTATTTACTTTTTTAAAGTAAGATGACCAACACTGCTGATACTACTTGATGCACCTTCTAAATCAACAACCTACCTCCTGTCTACAGACACCTTAACAGTCACAACTATTTGGAGAAATTAGGAAAATCACCACAGCTAATCATGCCCTGGAGGCAAAAACTAAGGCTACTGCATTTACCACCTAATTTTTAGGCCAACCAGTACTTATCACTTATTTCATATAGATGTGTAAAGCACAGAAGTAATGATCAGTTGAATGATTGCCTTTTCAGTGTGGGTGCCAACCCATATGTCACTTACTTTGATTCAGAATCTGGTGCAAGCCAGGAGCTGTTAAATATGTGTCGTAACACCATCATTAACAAAACTGAATTGTATGATTTTTCTTTCTCAGACTACATTAAGAATGATCAGACAATACTGTGACAGACCATACAAAGCTTTAACTGTGTGCACATACAAATTTAATGTAAAGACACATTCAATCACCTTATAAACATGTGAAAATGATGTTAAAAATGTTGCCTTGGGCTTTATAGAAGTCTTTGGCCAGACCTTCATTTCCCTCGCAAACCAGTTATTTTGAAGTTGAAATTCTATAAACACACATTTTACTCTAAACCTTGAAAATCCCTAAAAGCCTTTCCAATTTCAGAGCAACTTAACTGGAATTGCATGCAAATAAAAATAATTTTCTGTACAGACATGGTATCCACTTGAAAACCACCATGTGTTTGATGATAATCACCATGTCCTTGTGTCCTCTGTTTTTGTAACGTGTTGATCATTAAAGCTGCTTAGTGTGGGGTTAGGCCACAGCTGTACACATGTAGCTCAGCGCAGGGTTCCTCCTGTTCTTTCTCCTGTTTGACATATAAGCTCTGTTGGTGCCAGATGAGCTCTCACTGAAAGCTGGATGTAGGCCGGACAATCCTCACGGGCTCACCTGTCAGCCTGTGTTTTTTCTTTGCCTTCTAAAGCACTGCTGACACTTCCTCTGTCCCTCTCCACTACTACTCCGCTGTCACCCTTTCTTCTGTGCTTCACATCCTCTCTTACTCACTGACTTCTATCACTAGTACAGGGTTAACGATGTAGCTGCCTGGTTAGGGCACATGTTTTTTCAAGAAAACAGATCCCTCTATATTATTTTTCTGTATTGTCTCTATTCCCCTGGAGACTATCCTCCCAAAAGCATCCCCAGCTCGTTTGTTCATGCAGGTTGTAACTATCCTTAATAACTTACACAGTGTGTGACCTCTTGTGATCTTGAGAGCAACTGCATTTTAAGTGTCAAGGTGGCATTCATGATGGTGTTGTCAAAAGAAAGCCCTGACCATTTTCTTTTGTAACCCTAAGCAAGTAGTTTTGATTTCTTGCCCTAATCAAGTAATTTTATCCAGTGATGTTCAAGTTATCTTTGATCCAGTGTGCTATGAAACCCTGAATATACACTCTGTTTTGGTATATTCTCATCTCAATTCTAACTCAACATTGTATTTTATGGGAGCTGGTATTTTGTGAAAACTGTCTGATAGCCAGGTCATGGCAGTTGATGCAATGGGCTTCTAAATTAAATAGCTCACATGGCTGTATTTTTAAGAAAGCTCACCAAATTTTGACTTCCAGTGAGGTTTCTCCAATCTGTGAATGACAACGTAAGTAAAGGCTTATAGCAACCAATAGCAAAGCCTCTATTTTCCATCGCAGTAAAGCGCCGTTGAGAGTTCGGACTCTTCAAGCTGACCCATCTCAGCAATCAAGCAGTTCCTATGTTTACTAACAAGCTTTTCTAAGGTCTTTACCAGGTTTTTACCAGATTTTGGGCCCCTTTTCTGCTATGATCTCCAGGTTTTTTCTATTGTTTTTTTTGATGTTTAGTTTCCTCCGCAGGTTCTTGATGGGATTCGAATCTCGGCTTTGAGCGGGCCACTCCAAAATCTAAACTTTAATCTCCCTTAATCTTATCTTGACCATTGTGACTGTATGTTTCAGATCATTGTCTTGATGGAAAGTCCAGTGCTGCCTGAGGCCAATTTTTATTCTGCAGAGTATATTGTATATCAAAGTTGACTTTGAATTTGTTTTTAAGCTTTTGTCCCCGTTAGTGGTTCATTCATATCCTTGGAATGAATAGCATAAGCTTGAGATTTTGGTCCACACGGGCACATAAACAATGAATCATTTCTATTGATTTATCAGCTGCACACTCATACTGCCAATTCACCCTCCGACAACATCATAAAGATGTTCTGTTATATTCAGACCTAACATTACATATCATTGCCTACTCCATTTCTCCATCTTCAGAGCCAGAGACTTTTGACAAAGCTAAGTCTTTGGTTACCCCACATAATGGAGACATAACACAGGTTTTAGTTTTTCAATATATACAACATTCCGAAAAAGCTAGTGGTTCTCATTGGTTTGTTTGTCTAATTCACACACATTTGTTGGCATGTGTTTTGTTAGGTGTGACCACAAGATCTCTTTCATCGCATTGAATTTAGTTTGGTTTCATTGGACCAATGGAGAATATTATTTTAGTCCAATCTTATTCTTTTTTTTTACTAGCATAATGTCATAATGATGAATCAAATTAGTTTTTTTTTTCTTCAGCTTACTTTTGTTAAATGCTTTTAGCCAAGATTTATATGCAAGTAAACAAAATATGGGCATGTCATTTATCAACAAAATCTAGTGTGGGTGTAAAAGTTCAAATAACAACATGAGGATAATTAATGAGGCCAGTACTGTGAAGTCACATAATTTCCTAAAGAAAATAGGGAAAAAAGCACAAGAATGTAAGTTACACATTAACTATAATGTCCATGCATGCAAATTGACTCTGATCCTTTGAGCAAAAGCTAATTAAGGAAGTGCACCTTAATACTCAACGCTATACAGTATGTGTACCCCAACAAACATAACTTTATGGATCCTAGGGGAAAACAAACAAACAAAAAACAATTTGTCAGCCAGTGTTTACACTGACCACATGGGTGGACATGAACTAAAATGCAAGATTTTACAGTCTTAGTCTTGTTTAATGCATCCTTTACCACTTTCCATTTGTCAAGCAATTATTTTATGTCCACGATTTGACTCGACCATTAATGGTCTTGGAAGTAAGAAATGTTTGTGGACCTTTATATGATAAATAATTCAAGGTATATGAATATTCATATTATTTTTGTCTTTCAGTAGCTGTCAGGTGCAGAGTGTTCTAAGTCTTTTATGACTATTCTAAGGTAATATTAGATTTTATTTAATTTTTTTTCACCTTAAGCCTTGTGTTAATGATAATCACATGCTGTATCGGGATAGACACTAAATATGATTGCTAACTTGAGTGGACTTCTGTCTTATCTAAAACCCTATCTCCAGATGGGCCTAGGAAGATTTAGTGAAGAGGAAAGGGGTTTTTTAAATGAGTGAGTGCTGGAAATGTAGGGAGACATCGCCACACTCAGCCATTTGGACTGGGATTGCAGACAGTGAGCACTCAGGTCTTATCCATTTGGATGACTGACAGCATAATCAGGGCCGTTTTAATCACATCTGGTTGTGTCATTAATCAAAGGAAGTACTATTGTTAAATTTTATGCCTCTGTCCATCAATGCATTAGTACATTTCTGTTAATAATTTGGCTAACCTTCAAAGAAAGTTCTCTCAATGAACACAGTATACAGATGATCTGCCATGTGTTTTGTTTTCATAAAACTACTTGTCCAAGTGCTGAGAGAGAGCGAGTTAAAAAGATAGAGATTCCAAAGCACATGATGATATATTTTGATATAATACAAAATATTCATTCCAAGAGTCATCTGTGTTGTTCATTTTCCTCTTAAAGGTGATAGAGAAAGGTTGAATGGGGCATTAATCCTTGTTCTGTGATGTGATATGTAGCCCCCAAAAAATTGGTTGGGTCTGTAATGGCTCAGAACCTCCCTAAAAGGCTCCCTGAAACAGCTATGTTACTATGCTGGGTTTAGAATGCGTCGTTTGCCCTTATTGGCGTCGTTTCAGAGCTTATCTGGCAACCTCATTATGAAATGCAGGTAGGTGTTGGCGCTATTCAGTTGCCGTTGCTTGATTGGCTGCCCTTGCTCTCACTGAAAAGAAAGCTCATTCCCTTTAGATGAACAAGCCAGAGCTAACGTGCAATTCTCACAACAGGAATATGGCACAACACACATTTAAAACAAAATAAAATGTGATACTTACAGGCTGTACTGACTGCTGGGGTTGATTTTTGTTGCAAAGTCGGAACTGAACCTCTACTGAGCATTAAATTCCGACTGAAGCCTACTCGGAATCGTGCAAGGTTTGTGAAACTGTACTCCGTGAAATGTGCAGAGCAAAGGAAAAGTCGGCGGTTGTATGTACTGGGGATGCTGTTAAAAATAAATAAAAGCCATTGATCGCGAACATTGCTTTCCGGGGGAAGAATATGTAACGATCGTAGTCCGCTTTCACAGCCTTGGAAGGCACACCTGTTTCTGATTCTCGCCGAAGGGGCGTGTCTGAAAGGGGGTGGCTGTGGATTTGGGTGTGGGGGGGTGATTGCGCCAAAAGATACGTCACTTAATGCTCAAACACGGATTTGCCCATTTTCTGGCGGCAATTCAAAAAAGGGGGAGTACTTGAAACAGAGGTTCTGACACTTAAATGCAACTACTGCTCTGTATGGTGCACCCTTCTTTGCTATATTTACACAAATTCTAAATGTGACTAATGGAGTTTGCTTGTGAACAGATTTATGTTGGCATAGAGCATCCCTCCTCTCTGTCTTTGCAGTGAACTTGCTATGTTTTGTTGACTGTAAGTGAAATGATGCGAGACCAGTATGATGTTCTGTCAATATTATCGATTGACATTTGATCTTCAATTGAAATATTCCTCTCTCATTATAACTCTAAAACACAATACATATAAAGAATATGAATAAGAAATGATAAATAAATCAGTTTTTGCAAAAACTTCCCCTCTAAACATCTGCATTGTTCAGGCTCTTGTGTACTGCATTGCTTTTTCACTCTAAGGTTTGCACGGGTGTATGTGTGTATTCAACAAATATATAAGCACCCACTTGATTTTTAAGGTTTTTCCTTAGATTCACTGATTGTGTTTTTATTGTAATGTATGTTTGAAATACTCTTGTACTTCCTGTATTTTTGAAAAGGTCTTTTGAGAATAAGGCTTCTCTGCAACTTTTCAGGTTTATAATGGCCAAAGGCTTTTTTTTTCTCCAGTATTCTGGTAATGTACACTGCTGCTGTCATCATATTTGCTGGATAAATTTGAATGTTATGAAATGTACAGTGAAGTTTACTTCTGGAACATATTGCAAATCAAGCTTTGCCCAATCTTTACCAGCTTATGCTGGTGTGGAGACAGGTTGGATTTCTTATTTAATTATAATGATCTTTCCACAATGTAAAACACACTTGTTTCTACCAGATTTGATAAATCTAACTACTTTGACCTTTGAACTCTGCAAACAGCAGGATTCATGGACATCTGCCCATTTCACAATCAACTATACTGCACATTAATATTTCAAAGACCTCTGAATATGGACCTCTCTTCACTGAGGTTGTAGTTCTGCCATAGTTAACAAGAAAACATACATTTCTGTGAGGATTAATACCACATAAGAACATTATTCCTTGAAATTAATCATCACCATTTACTACATTGCAATGTTACATGTCATTGGGTCTGGGTGTCGAATTTAAAGGTGAAATGAAACTCTAGATGAAGTATGAATATTTTACAAGCTGGACTCTCTAAAACATCTTTAGAGTTATTACATAGTGAAACAAGATTGACATAAAAAATAAGAGAGATTTATATGTCGATTTTTTTGAATAAGTGTAGCACCATCTTGTTGTGGCAAAGGGTGTGACGTGTTTTGTCAGCTTCGGCAGTTCTACATGGGCTAACATTAGTTAGTGAGTTAAGAAGTAAGGTACTGAAAACAGGGATAGACGTGATAGATAGTAAGGAAACAGGACACAAGGTATTGTATTCAGGGTGAAAAAACAAGGAAAAATTCATTCAATATCATACTTTGCCTCTGAAGCAGCAAGTAGTTTTGTGTTGTTGGCAAGTTTCCAAGGGTCAACAAACCGTTGACGTTATCAATAATGCGATGGCAGTATAGTGTCAATCATGACCAAAAACAGATGTTATTACTTCACATAAATCTCTTATGAAATGATTAAATGATGAATTATAACAAAGATTTCATTACATTTTATTGCAACACACCAAGTCCTTTACTACTTTACACCCAGTACTTTAATTTCCTCTTTAAAGGGCCGTGTATACTCTCGCAGCAGTGTGTCGCAGTGAGCTTGTCGCAGATATGACGCAGTTATTTTTGATTTATGCCCAATTTTGAAGCGCGGTCTGCGCTATGTTAATTCCACGCCACAACGCAAGAGGGACAATCACGAACAAGCTAGGATTGTGGGTGTGGTGGGTGGCATGTTTCTCTTCCGGTTACGGAGGTCATTCAACAACAATGGCGACTGGACGAATGCGCACTTTGATTGAGATGCAGCTGATCGATCTAGAAATAGAAGAAATATTGCTACTACTGGAGCTGGCAGAGAGGCGAAAGAATCGTCACGGTTAGCGTCACCATTAGCCGGTTAGCAAACCGGAAATACGCATAGTGTAGAGCGGTTGAAGAGTTGACCAATCAGATGCCTCCTTTCTCTCCTCCCTGCGACGATATCTGCGGCACTGTCTGCGGTGAGTTACAATTTTGGGGAGGTGCACCAGAGTGTCTGCGTAAGGGGGGGGGGCATGTCTGCGTTAACTGCGACACACACGCAGACGACCTGGTTTCCGACCATAAACCGCCCTTAAGCCCACACATGCACACTTCCGTTTTCCTTTGTTTACACACACTTTGACATGATGCACACTATTACGTTGGAATAAAGCAAACAATAGGTTGCTTTCAACCAATGTTGGCAGCTCTGTACATTAGGGAGAGGTTCAGCCAGGGACAAACACACAGCAAAGACCCTGTGATGAGAGCTTGCAGCCAGTTATGATCATGTGACGAGCAGTTTATGTAAAACATTCATATCAAGCCTTGCATCACTGCAGCAGTCTATGTGACGGATGTCTTATGCTCAGTTTTGTGTGCGACTTACTGTGAATGGAATTAAGAACAAATTTCTATAGGTTTGCATGGAATACAGATGATGTTTTTGAATTAGTAGGATTTAAAAAAAATAAAATGAAAAATTGCATTTTCAAACCAACTTCATTGCTTTGCATGCGAGTTTAACCGACTTTCTGCAACCTTCAAGTTGGAAACATAAATGCCAGCTAACTGTCACTCCTGTCAGCGCAGCCTGAGAGGTGGACGAGACATGTCATCCAGACAAAATTTAAAATGTGTTTTGAGGCCTCCTAGTTGAGTGCCTGCCATTCTTTCACATCCCCAGGCAGATTTAATGCCCAACACTACTCCCGAGAGCAATGAGCCCACCCCAGCACATCAAGGAGTATATTTCTTTCTCTGTCTATTTCATTTTATCTCATGTGAAGTGACCCAGGTGGGGGTATTGTTGAGCTGTGCCTTGAATTCTCACCTGAACATCTCCATGGATCACTTATTGACCTGTCTCCTTCCTGTTTAAGGCATCTGAATAGGAAGTATGTATGAGAAGTTTGCTATTCTGGTATAGGAACCAGAACAATGTAATAATGGACAGTGTGCACCTCCAGTGTCTTAATAATACAGCTTAATCTTATTTTAAGTCTTTACAAGGAATTCTTTTTCTGCTATCAGTTGATGTATCTCGACAAGTCGCATTGAGCAATTGTCTAGCAAATCTATACATATATTTGTATATTTGTCTGAAAGCTTAATTTGATAGGATAGTCTCTCTCTCTTTTTTTTCTGGTTAAAAAATAGTTTGAAGGCCTCTTTTCTCTCTTTTGGGTGTCTCCTTTCACCTAATTTAATTTTTCTGTCTTGGACCTTCTCTGTTTAAATCCTCTTCCTCTCTTATTAGGCTGTGAATGAGAACATTTGTTTATTAATAGTTGATCAAAAAATTATGACTTATAACCAATGATTTTTATAACCACAACTCAGCTTTATTTATATAGAACTTTTCTAGCATGATTACAACCCAAAGTGGTTTACATAAAAAAAAAGCTTTTGAGTTTAGTAAAACATAACTCAACAAAATAGTTTTAATAGACTATAATATGGCTTCAACTGTTGGTGAACTCATGCATGAATCATTTCTCAAAGCATTTTCTGCTTATTTAAGGTATTTTTGCACATACTAGCTACTGAAAGTCAAAACTCCTTACTTTGTGTTATGTCTCATGATGACATCTAAAATTAAGTTAGTATTATGACATTAGATGGATTGCTGAAATTCATGGTTTAAATATTTAAATTGGCTAAAACAAAACTTTGTAACTGTTCCAGCTAAGTAATAATGTTACAATTGGGCCTATACTGTTGATTTAGATGCATGGGATTACAATCATTCCACTTGCTATGAGTTTCCAGTCTTGGCAGGATTCTCAATCACGGCAATATGACCAGAAGTTAATCAGCCATAGTTATATGCAGTTTCAACAATGTAATGCTATTTATCAGTCAGATGTTAACATTTTCTCACAAACCATTGTGTTATTAGGGGGCGGATTTTCAACATGCCCTCTGCATGTGTAACTAAGTGAAAGGTTGCAAGCAACATTTCGTTCCTTTTGAGACAAGTGATCTAATTTTCTGAAGGAGAGCAAAAGAGTTGGGAGGGAGGAATGTCATAATGGAAGCACCTGACTTTAATCGGAATACACGTCTCTCCTGCTGTTTCTGAACAGTCATAGTTTAAACTGGATACGGGGGGTAAATTTCATATAGACTGGCTGATTGTACTCATTCAATTTGCAGCGATCAAATGGAAGGCAAATCGGCAAGTTTCAGTGACTGCATGGATGCTGGTCTGGCAGCACAGGGGAGACCTGATGAAGCGCAGGTTTGAAGTGTCTGAGAGATGATGTGATTGTAGCTGATGATATAGAGTATAGTGTAAAGGATGTGTATAGCTTCCAATCCGTTGGTGGTCTCTCCTGCTCTTCCGCCTGTAGCTGGGGATCTAATTTTGTAAACACATCCAGAAAGTTATTCTGCGCCTCATTTCATCCATCTGACTAAATAGCACTCCCACAAAGCTTTGTGTGTGTGTGTTTTTACAATGAGAGCTTCCTTTGCTGATCCAAGACCACCTTTGGCATTTCTGCCACAGTTATTTTGCGTTTGATAATAAATAACTGCTGTGGAGTTACTTTACATTCTTAGCGTAAACAAGCCTCTGGAGTGTATACAGTTGATGATCGATTGGGCAGCCGTCTAATAGTTTGCAAATATACAGTATTCAAATGAATGAGACTGTGCAGCAGCCTAAAGCAAAACTGGGGCAATGATTTATATCTTGTGGGACATCGACTTCAGTACAGCTCATTTCTCACCTTTCCATAACATTACTTATTATGTTTTGTTTCTACCTGATGCACCATTTTATAGTAGGTAACACAAGCAGACGTGTTGTGTTGTGTGCAGAATGCAGAAAGAAAAAGAAAAAAATTAGTATGAATATTAAAACTTTTGAACAAAAAAGGTGCAGTTATATATTTAAAATGGACTTTAAATGCAGACTCTCAGCTTTAATGTTTAAGTCTTAACATCAGTTTGGAAGAAAGTGGGAATGATCCATCCATCCATTTTCTATACTTGTTAAATCAAAGTTAGGGTTGCAGGAGGGCTGATCAGTCCATCACAGGGCCACACAAAGACAAACATAACAAACAACCTTGCACACCCAAAGTCACTCGTAGGGTCCTTTTTAGAATTAGCAATTAACCTAACATGCATGTTTTTGGATGATGGGAGAATCCGGAGTATCTGGAGAGAACATGCCATCTCCACACAGAAAGGCCCCAGCCGGGATTCAAACCAGGAACCCTCTCGCTGTGAGGACAGTACAAACCACTACACTACCGTGCCACCCATGTTAGGAATTATACATCTTTAATATACAGTTCTAAAGTACTAAAATAGTTCCTGAAATGTGTTTATTTGTTCCTCTTGATTTAGAAAGCGTTGTCAAGTAGTCCAAGAAATCTGAGTTCAGTGATTACTTGGACTAATCACTTAACTTGCGAAGATCGCAATGATGTCTCGTAAAGACCACCTTTACACGCTTGTCTTACAGCCAGTTGAAACTACAGATCAATGTTATTGTTCAGCTTGGAGGCTTGTTTTGATTATATCTTGCTGGTAGCCTCTTGTCTCACTGAACATGGCTGGAAAGAGGGGTTTATATTTTAACATTTCATTTATAAGTTATTGATCCAGTAAGGTCAGTTCTGTGAAAATCTCGAAGGAAATGCAGTGGCCTTCTCTGCGGACAGTCTGTTTATACACAGTTTGTCTCAAACATTGCTTCAAACTACAAATCTAAAGACACATTAGGGTGTGTTGCTGTGACTTCACTGTCTGCTTGGCTGTGTGAGTGACATGAACTATAATGTGTGTAACTTTGAATGGTTCAGAGGTGTATCTGAGACTGATTGGTTGGTCACCAGTCATGGCTTGACAAACTGGAAACTGGTAACCAACCAGTTATTCAACATAAATCATTTCAGCCAATGTGTGCATCACATGCGTGTTCCAATTGCTCCATTTCCCCATTTCTAATGTCACAATATGGTGTTTACTTGGGATTTATCCTGGAATTGTATAGATTTGAACTTTTTTTTTAGAATTGCTGTAAACTCCAGTCTGCATTGTTCACTGCTGTTGAGTAGCAAATACATATTTGCTTTCATATAATGGCTATTATGACAAAGAATAGTTATTCAAAACTCGACTTGATTTGATGACAAGTTGCTGTATATGTAACCACCAATTATTTAACCTAATTTTACATCTGAGCAATGGTGGAAAGCCTGGCCTTGCTAGTTTTCTGTCAGGGAAGACGAGGAATTTATGAGTATGAGAAGAAAACCTGAGCAGAAGTTTATAGTTGGGTTTAAGAGATGACGCAAAGCTTCAGGCTGGAGCAATGCTTCTATCAGAATACTTTGAAATGATGCTGTTGCTTTTGTTAGTGTCTGCTTTTCAGTTTGCAATGCTCTATTAGACAAAATGTCCATCTGCCAATATATTGAAAATGGTCTGTGTAGGTTATTAACATGCCCTTGGCAAAAAGGGTTTTGCTCTGTGGGGCAAGCATCTTCATAAATTGCAGCAGAGGCAGTTTTATTGCAGGTTGTAAATAGAAGTCTCTGCTATATTTTATGACAACCATCACTAACTCATTCTGATTCTTATTACTTCTCTGTTCTTTGACTTGTGGGGCCATTCACAGACACATTCTGTGCACAAGTTTATGCGGTATAAAGGATTGATTGTCAAGGAATTTATTCCTGATGTAATTGCGTCTTCAGCTTCTGCCGCACCTTTGCCTTCAGTTGCTGTTTTCATGAACATTGTAACAAGCCCAGCCTGTTTCTGAATGGTTACATATAAAATTTGCATATGGATTTTTGTACCAGAAATGTGATTGAATAGCTATTTATTATTACAATTTATGGAGGTGTAGTGTACAACATATTTTTGATTAGTTTATATATTTCCATATTGAGTTTGGATGGAACGACTGTAAATGTTTCATTGTTTTAATTGAACAGCATGTATTCTTTATTTTACCGGAATAGCTGGTGTGTTTTTCTAATTGAGAATTGGTGTGACCTTTATTTCAAAATCAAACAGGAATGTATTTGTTCGTGGAACTTGTGCCCTTGCTCACTCATCTTTATTTATCAATCATATGGAAAATCAGACTGCAAACATTTTTAGTGATTGTTTCCAACAAATGATCCCCTATCCTAGTCTTGCTTGTTTACTTAGTTGAATTGGCTGAGACAGCCATAATCAGCTTATAATCTTTAACATTTGGTTGCCAGCAGCCACACTGGGGGTATTCCTCTATTCATCTGACATACAGTCTTTTTTAAAACCCTAATCTGACCAAATATAAAGAGACTTGCATATGAATGTCTCAGCTCTGCTATATTAGAGCATGTTAGTGATGGTGTTCTTGATTGTTCTGGTGTTTTTTTTTTTGTTTATTTGCCTGATGCTGTGCTGCATGTTGGTTACCATTTGTTGTGTTAAATTTGCTAAATAAATAAACTGACTTCGTGTTAAAGTTTAGGGAAATGACATCATTCAGCTGCTCACCCAAGACAGGTTCTGTCACTGATTATTTGATTGTTGTTGCTCTGATTCTGGTGAATTATAATTAGAATGTTGATCATTACCCAGAGGGCGGCGCAGAAGAAATAATCATTTCAGGGCTGCAGAACAGTCATTTCAGCAGAGGAAAACAACTAAATCTATTCAGTAATAGACTTCCAACTACACCCTTGCTCTGTGCTGGGACACACATGGGCGGAGTGAATGGGGATGGATGGTTGGATTAGGAATGCCGGCAGCGAGTAGATTATCCAGTATCTGGGCAGGCAGATGCGCAGAGGAGAAAATGACTACACAAAGAGCCAGATCTCCATCAGGGGATCAATTCATGGTGCTTGGTCTGTCACTTCCTGTGAAAAAGCAAATTTCATGGTCTGTTTTCAAGAGGCTGTCATCAGAAAAACATCAAGAAGACGGTTTGTCTCTCTGTCTGCATCTTTACCACCCCTCTCTCTCTCTCTATTGGATAGAGCCTTCTCTATTCAACACTCATACTGTACTTTAAGAGGTTCTTCAGTGAGATGTGCAGTCAAACGTGTGCACATGCAGTCACTCTTTAGACACATGACCACATGCATGCAGTAACCTATACTTGCTGAGTATGTTGAATGTCTGTGTGTAAATTTTTTAAGAGGTTTAGCCAGCAAGAGCTGGAATGAGCATTGCTGTTGGCTGAGTTTCTCAGCCCGGGGCCTCTTGCCTCACTTCCACATTTCGCCCAGTGGAGCTTCATCCTTATCGCTGTCCTGCACCCCATCGCTGCTGAAGCTGGGCTCCTCTCCTGCTTGACCACATTTATCCAGGGGGCTCTTGTCTGGGGGTGATAAGCTGACAGACTTACCAGTATGGATGTAGGGGTTCCCTCATCCCTTCCTCCCCTTCCTCTTTACTCTTACCACAGTAGTAGGGACTGTTTTAGTGAAGTATTTAACAATACTTCTTTGCTTCTTTTTTTTGTACAGCTGCTTTGACTATCACACAATGAACAACTTCTCCTGTCATTTCTCTTATCTCGCCTATTCCTTCGTTCTTCATTTTGTACCACTGTATTTAATCAGTGGAAAGAGAAATTAACCAAAACTTTGAATGGTTAGTTAGTAGGCTCTTTGAGATTTAGGCAAAGACACTTTTAAATGCTGTTCCCTGGTACGCTTCACCAGATTTGTGTTTGAGCAATCTAATTTTACTCATAAGGCACCAAAACAAACACTCCCTTTTGCCTGCTGTTGTCTGTGTTACTTTTTTTTTTCTGAAGTTTTTCAGAATTTTTTCTTTTAATTCCAAATATATCCTCTACAGATTTACGTGTTATCGTTCTGCTGAAAATAAATTTGTTAGTTACTGAATCAGCCTTACTTTTCTAAACATTTGGTAACAAATAGGATATTTGATGTAAAAATGTAATGAACTCATTGTCAAGTATTGGACTTAAAGTAGCAACAAAAGTGATGATATTTTCATGGTTCTATCTGTTCACTTATGGTTTATGAAGAAGTATGAGTTGTAGCTCAAGCTATGTTCTACATGTGTTTTCTTGTTGTCCCACACTAACTGCTTGGATCAGAGCTACTTTCTTAGCCTCACTGGCCACATTAAAATTTTGAACCCAAGTACCATTTCGGGCCTTTATTATTATATAAAAAAAAAAAAAGATATATACTTTACAGAGTATCACTGTCCAGGCTACTTATGTAAAACTCATACTGAGAAATCTAGACAGTCAACAATATATTTTGTAGCATTACAGTTTAAATGTTCTACTCTCGTTCAGATTTGCTTTGTAATTATATCTCACACTAGCAGAGGACTGCCATACTTTGGAATTGTGAACTATAGCTAATGTGTAATAGTGCAGAAAGAGGCGAACATTGTGGTGGGTTTCTATCATTGTGAATGTGTATAACCTACATATGCTCCTTTTGCTGTCTTACAGAAAAGACACATCTCTTTCCTCATGCGCAGGCACCTTAATTATAGTTCCTGGTGTTTTTGCTGGTTGTTCTGAAGGAAAAGCGAGATGGTGTAAAGGAATAGCAAAGTAGGGGTGAGTGGGGGGTGAACCAGTAAAGTCTGCATGGATTCAGAATAATAATTTGCACTCTGAATAAAAAATTATAGACTTGATTGTAGGTTTCCTCAGAAGCCGTAATTAGGACATTAAAGCCATAGTGTGTGTACGACAGACTGTTCACACTCCCTGCTTGTGAAGTACCTGTTTTATAAACTTGGGAGCATAACGACCTTGGATGTCTTAGAAATCTCACAAATATCTTTATAAACAATGTGCTTACAAAAGCAGGCTTGTACAAAATCAAGCTTGTTTCTGGTTAACAACAACAATACTGATATTTTTTTATTTTAATATCTCTGAAGAGCTGTGGGCTTTCCACAGTTCCTACTGCAGCATTTCCAAAGACGCTACCTTGAGGAAGTGACCTTGAGGAGACTATGCTGTCAGACACCTACAGTTGTTCGTACTGAAAATCCAAGTTTCATGATGTGATGTGCTTCAGTTCAGAAGCTTTTTTTCTGTTATGTAAGATGTCTCCTCAAGTTTTGTACTGGCTGGATTAGAAAAACTTTAAACTAAGTAACTTCTAGCTTGTACTGCTGTTTCGATTCCAAGCATACATATCTCTCCAAAATGGTTTTGTTTGACTTTGTAAACATTGGTCCAGGGATGGTTGGACACATTTTCTCTCCCTGAGCTGTTGCCAAGGGGGTGGTTCAAGAAGCGAGAAACCATTCAATTTCCCCATCCAAGTGTTGCTTCATGATTCCTACCATTGTTTTTCCTGCCCTCTCTTTCCACTCGTGATCTTGCTTCATTGCCCCTTCTAAAGCACTTCTTTACTTTGTCAAGCGTAAGACAATTTCTGTGCAAATGTTCTGCTGATGAAGAGCATCTCTACAAATAAGGACAGTGTTCTTCCTCTTAGCTCCATAGGCGTCTATTAGACTTACTTACTTAAATGTTAGTCTACACTGTCAGACGACCTCAATTCATCACACCTCAGGAAACTCTTTCCTAGTGTACTGAAGGTGGATTGTGTTCCCGCCTTTTGTCTCCTCTATGATGTGCAACTCTAAGCAGAAGACATAGCCCAGAGGAATGAATTTCCAGAGAAACCCAGAGTGAGGAGGGCAGGAAATAATTCAGCAGCAGCATCAGCATCAGTAGTGGTGGCAGCAGTGAGCGTGAGAGAGATGGAGAGAGGAGAGAGTACGTTGTGTGTGTGTGTGTGTGTGTGTGTGTGAACAAGCCTGTGTGAGAGCGAGTTCCTATGCAGTGTGGCGAGCGAAGCTGAGCTGTGCCGTCGCATGGCAGGCAGTGTGTTCCCATCTGATTCCTGCGCTCTCTGGTGAGGCAGAGCTTACAGAAGGAGAGATGTGGCTTCTCTCGGATCTCCAGCATCAGTGAAGACCAGCACCCAGCCCGGGCATCACAAAGCAGTATGCTAGGACTAGAGACCCAGTGCTGACACCAGCGTGACTGATGATGACAGCCCACGCGTGGGTTACCATGCGCCACAGCCGCGCTGCTCCTGGAGGAAACACAGCCATGTGAAAGTGACTCGGCTGCCAGCAACTCTTGGACATGTTTTCCAGGGCAAAGTCTGGATTTCTTTCTGTGTTTGAACTTGTTTTTTTTCTCTTGGTGCTGTCTGGATCCCCTGATCTCACCTGTCAGGCTAGGACTAAAAGCAGATGGAACAAGGGGGGTAAGTGATGACGGACAACCATGATTTATATTTGTAGTGGTTTCTTGGAATATTTGTGAGTCATTAGAGTATAACTTTTCTGTACGTTTTATTGACATTTTATTGGACATCTGTAGCAGACCTTGGGTGATACGTTCTCATCACATTCTTCAAACACTCTTGGATTTAAATATTCCATGCAATCACATTCAGATGTGTGTGAAAGTCTGGACTTTAACATAATGCATGTTGTCACAATTATGACTCACTTTGACAGCAGAGGTGTTCTCAAAGAAAGTTTTTATATCAGATAAAAGAAATGATGAGTTGTCATGTCTGCTTAAAGGTGATGTCCAACTTTTCAGAGCTAGCTAAATGTAAATCTGCCCAACTATAAACACAAAGTTAACATTTTTCAGAATTTATACTTTTTAAATTTAATTCACTGTCTTGCTGCTTCATTGTATTCTTTAAAAGAATACGTTGAAAACCTTCCATACACACACCTACACTATCTGTGTGGCAGAGTGTGTTGCGTGAGATCACATTTATCTGTGCTCCCCGGACTGTTTGGTTGGCAGGACATGCTACCAGTGTATGAGAACTGTGATTTTCGGTTTAAAGACTTAGATCACCATTCTTGAGGGAAGGTGTAAATAATTCATCTCAGTTCCTTCGTGGGAGCAGTCCTCTCAACTCTCTTGTAGCATTTAATCCCCTTTGTCGGATTAAAGGAACCTCTAATCTTAGCACTAGCGCTCAGTGAGAAGTCTGTGAGATTCTCCCTGCAGCCTATTGGCATTGTTAGCACTCAAGGCTAACATTCAGTGGGACATGTGTGTGTCTTCAAAGAGCAGTGTCGCCACCGTGATCTATTTAATGATTCCTTGCCACTTTGCTCCTGTTCTGCATCACCCACTCTCTAAATTGTATTTCTTAAAATGCAGCTCTTTTGCTGCCTCCTTGTACCATGTCCATGCACTTGTTCTTGACATGCATCATTAGCACATGGAAGTTCTGACTAAAACAACTTAGACTAAGCTTTCAGATCAATATTACACACATTTTAACAGTGGATAGTATAAGAATTTCTCTTTTCTTATACTGCTCTTTTCTTAATGAGTGCAGATTTATACACACATGATCAAATTAACATCATTCAGGACATGTTGGTGTTTTTGTTCATGTGACATTAACCAATTAGATAAGGCAAATTGGCAAATAAACTGACAATTTAATTTTGCCAGTGCTTCAAAAAATAGCTGGCATTCTCATCCCAATTTTTAAATCTATTTGAATGATGGATAAAATGTGTTGAAGGTTGGAATTCAATGCATGTGGGGCAAATATGAATCAGCAATCTAATCCATGGGTAAAAGAAGATACAGTATGAAATCCCAGCTATCACTGGCCACTGGTGAAATGGAGGGCAGTGACCTTCCTCGATGTAATTAAGCCATAAACTCCATCACTGTCTGTTCGCAGCTGAGCAAATCATTTCACAGCTATCTTCTGAATTGTAAACGTTTGCTTAATTAGGGTTTCGTGACACAAAAGGATGATATTTCCTGTAATTAAGATAAGATTTTTGTTGGGTTGGCAAATGTTTATGGGTGTACTGTTATTCCCCACAGAAGTGAATCTGTGGGAATAGCTATTCAACATTTCATTTATGTGATAGCACAGTGTCATAAGGCTTCTCTTAACAGCGTTAATTTTCATTGGCTGTACATTCTCGTTGATGATCCCATTTCATACTTTCATGCATTTGTAATTTTCCACTGCACAGCTATTTTCTTGGTACTTTCTGTCTCAAGAGTATCTATATATCTATATATTACAACATGACTGTATCATGAAATGCCATTTAGGTTTACAACCTTTATTAGTCGGAACAAATCAAATGAACAATCTCTTTCAACAATGGAACAAGCCTTTTACAGATGCACACGTCTGAATTTTCTGGATTCAAAGTCATCAATGAGGTCATCATATGACAGCTGCTGTGCCACTTCAGAGTTGATGCTTATGATAGCCAGGCCACTCAAGTATTCTTGCACCCAAAACTTCTGTTGATAGCATAGATTCCTAGGCAATAAACCTGAGCAAACATACGACCGCCAACTGGTCAATTAACCACTCCTTTTTCAACAGAGCTGAATGTATATACAGTTAACAAGACATTGAATGAATGATATTCAGGGCCGCTGGAAAATTTAATCTCTAGTCCAAATCTAGACAGAAATATCCTCTATCTGTCTCATGATTAGCAGGCTAGCAGCTGGGGTGTTCATGCCACAAAGTTTTTCTTTTTTATTTCAACAACATACCCACCTTCAAGTGAAGCACGAGCCTCGTCTTCTTTAGACCTTTTCTTTCTTTTGCTTGCTCCCGACTCGTACTGCCATTTGGAGGCCATCTCTCCACCTGCATCCAACTGCCTGTCGGTGCATCTGACCGCTGATTGGTCAGATGCTGCGTGCTGTCAAACATTGCGGCAACTGTCAGATTACTCGTCTCTTTTTTTTCACTCCTGCCTCAGGTGGACTTGGTGCTCTACGCGTGCCTCATGGCAGGGATGTGCATCCTTCTTGCAGAGAACGCGTCCCCTTGCGCAAATGGGGCCCCCCATGGATCGTGGGGCCCTACGCACAGCGCGTGTTCTGCTTTTCGGGAGAGGCGGCGCTGGGTGTACGTTGTGGGGGATTGTGACTTGTAGAGAAATAAGTAATATTACGCAATAGCTGCTAGAAAAAACACACAGTTCCCGTAAAATTGAGCGATGTGTTTAGGTCACAACTCACACACTGTATCCTCTTAAGTATCAAACGCACTCTCTGTGTTATGATTCTGTGGCATCAAACAGTGTTTCACGTTGACTTTTAGCCTTCCTTGCATAGCCTGGGGTTCAGGTATACTATCTTGGGGTGGTCATTGGATTAACACCATGTGTGTCAGTTGCAGTATAAAAAAGTGATCAATAAAACAATCATTCACCAGCTTTGCATGTTGTCTGACATTTCACAGAATCCAGTAAGATAATATTCTTTCGTATTCTCATACTACCCTGCAGAGAGAGCTTCCATAAATAATATTACACAAGGACCCAGATTGTACACAGATCAGATGGAAGTGAGCCGATCAGCTGGAGAGAAATTCAGTTGGCTGTGTTACGATCCCACCTAACTACAATAAATGGTAATGTGAAGATAGTACCAGGTGGAGAGAAGTCTGGCTGTGTTCACACAAAGCCACGGAGACAAATTATATATGGGCTGGCCCCGGTTTAGAAACAGGACATTTTTGTAATGTTTGCAAAAACTGATTCACTGAACAGGCGCCTGCTGAGGTGGTCAGTGAAAGAATAATGGTAAAAAGAAAAGAGCAACACCTATTACAGAAATAACACTCAGACTCCCCTATTGCCAACAGCTGAGTCTGAGTACCTGGCCGTCTGGGATGGAAATCAGAGAGTATCAAATTTATAGACCAGGAGAGGAGAGGGAGAATTAATATCGTATCTTCCTACTGAGACAAGGATATTGTGTAGACTACTTCAGATCAAGAGCCAATATTGCTTACTGTACCATTATGTTTGCTCATACTCCCTGGCTGTGTAATTACTATCTTGTGGTCAGGGTTGCTTTGCTTAGACCATTAAAAACAAAACAAAAAACCCCCAACCTTCTCAAAATGTTCCTCTGCAGCATTTTTACAATATTTTTTAAGGTTGGTGTCCATTTTAGCTTTTAAAATATCAACAGAGTATTATTTTGATTATAATTTTATTTTATTCTTTTGTATTGATGTATTGAACATTTGACCTACTATGAGTTAATTGTGTACAGTCACTTTCATGTTTACCTCAGATGAACTGGTTGAACTGTTGCCTTCTTCTCTGCTCTAGTTTTGGACTTTGATGTAATGATTTGGCAGTAGTTCTAGATGATTAAAATAACTTTAATTCATATAAACAGGAAATATCTTTAACAGCTTCTGTGTGCTTTGGATAGTAGAGCAGATTGTGTTCTACTTGTTTACACCCAAAGAAACATGTTTAAAGAGTTTAACATGTTTAACATCAGTTAGAACAAGCCAATTAAATTCTGTCACATTGCCATTAGTACGATGTCTACCCTCAGTGCACTGAGGGGTACAATAAAACCCAACTGGAGTTGTATTCAGTCACCACTCTTACCTCCAACGTTTATAGCTCATTATGATTGGATGACATTACACTGTATCCTACAGGAGCATTGGACTTTCCAAAATAATAAGGTTCTTCCAGTCTTTTCTTTTTTTTTGCCTGAAAGTTGTCTGTGTCATAGCTTTCATGTGAAATGTTATGGTTGCTTAACATGACCTTGTGTGAAGAAAAAGTGAGCTGTGTCCATTCTTGCAACTCAGTGCACCTGGGTGTTTAGTTCCCATCAATGCTGATCAGACTGGAATCCAATAAATGCCCACTACTACGGGAGAATAATTTGGCGGGAGACTGAATGGTGATTAAGCACTTTCCCATTTCACTCGAAAGCCATACCTCAGCACTTTTGGTGTTTTTTTTTTTTTGGTTTTTTTTTGTTCTTTTTTTTCAAACAGTGTGAAGAGGTTCTCCTTGGTCCATCCCACTCCTCCCTCCTCAAACTCCCCAATGTGCCATGCCCTGGCCTTTTCAGGAAGTCAGAAGTGGCTGCGGGGATAGAAATGTACAAACTAATGGGGGAGTTTAGGCCCTGGCCTGACAGAAAAATTAAACCAGTGTCATAACTTTAACAATTAATATGTTTTGACTTGTGTCTTAAGGCAGAAAACACAGCAAGGGCTGTCAAACAGTACGAAGAAAATCACTCACTGACTGTTCCTGTGACTCTTTGCAGTGTTAGTGACATTCAGTGACTCAGTTTGTTTTCATTGTTATGAACTTGGAGAACTCTTTCCAGCATCCTATGTATGTTACTGTAAAAATAGGGCAAGTTTTCAGTTCTGTGAACCACTTGATTTTAAAAACAACAAGTTTACAAGACACGCAGCAAGTACTTCTATAATGACTGAAGTAGCGCCCCTGTAATTACACTATCACAAAAAAAAGAATTCAATTAAATCATTAAGTATTGTGCTATTGCGAGTTCATAGGACAAATTTTCTCAAAGTATTTGCCTTTTTCACGCCTACACCAAATTCGAAATACATTCAATTTGTACGAGCTGAAATGTGTGGGCAAGATGACAGAGATACATTTGTAAAATGATTTAGTCAACATTAGGTGGATGTTGTTGCTATCCTGTTTAGAGTAACAAACACCTGTAGTCAGATGAAATGAAGTGCTAGGAAGTCCAAACACTACTCTGTCTGACCATAATGCATGATAAAAAATTAACTCATTAGAAGACAAACACACGTAACAGAATGATCAGAATCTTCATTATATTATTTTGAGGGTGTATTTGTATTACTACTTTAAAATGATTATTAATATTGGTGCTATAATTTAACATGAGCATGACAGTTTAATATGTGTGTTTGATATTATGTAACTACCTGTCTCATCTTTTATGAATCATTCAGTCGTAATCAACAAGACTAGACCCTGTTTTTTTTCTACCTGATTTTACACCAGATGTTAGTGTCGCTCTGTGGTGAATCCTATCAAAGTTTGCTTCTATCCTTTATTTTCCTCTGTCTTATTGGGTTTTGAACAGCTTTTCTTGCAGATCCCATTGTATTGACAGTACAGCTCTGAAGGTCATTTGAACTAGAAAAGCTGAATTCAGTAAGCACTGTGGGGTTAAGGAGTTTTTATTGGCAAACATCTGCCTAGTATGGTGACCTGATTGTACTGCTTTCTGTTCCCACCCATGGGGCCAGAAAGATAAGACAGAAAAGATTATTTCTATGCTGGCTATACAGGAGTTTGGAAGTGATTTAATTAAAATGATCTTTTATCAAGAGGACCTGGTTAGTGTTTATGTTCATTATCAGTTCCAGCATAAAAGGAGGTAAAGCCACATAAATCATGTAAAGATAGAATAAGTCAAAGAACATACTGTCTTAGTTTGTCCATATTTTTTTTAATTCTTTGGAAAAAATGAATGATTTGTTTGTCAGTAATTTTGCCCATGTGACCATGACTGTTTATTATTGTTGCATTTAGTTTCCCTAAACTGTTGATTATGTAAGAAAATGAAAAAAACAAGATAAAGTTTAGCTGTTCTGGTCTGTTCTACACTTAGTGATATAACTGCTTAAGTAAATGAGTAAAGTGCCAACCCTGGGTGATGCACTTCTTTCTCCTCACCAAATCAAGCCACTTTCCATACACGAAGCAGTTTAAATGCCACATTCCCGTCACAGGTCCTGTCATGAAGCGGATTTTTAATTGCAGAGGAAACGACACTTTACAATAACAGTGTTTTATGGGTGTATGTCAGACTGTAAATATGACAGCTTTGCTTGATAGATGGAAGAGTGCAAATTTTATGGCTGTGGACCCTTTCACCTATTCGTTCTCTTGACTCGGCCACAACCATGTTGCAAAGCATCTGCTCGATCACATATGAATATGGTCAATGTGTAATAGAGTATGCATGACTGCTTTCCTGCACACACTATCTTTCCTTTTTGCTTCTCTCATTTGCTGAGAGAATATGATGACATTGATGATGATTGTGATGGAATGCAACTTTTACTGTATGAATGATTCATTTGAATATTTGTGATGCAGCACAAAACAGATCTCATCTGTAACGGAGGGTGTATGAAACATACTCTTTAACTTGATGCCAATGGCATTTGTTTTGAAAGAAATCTTTATTATTTCCTTGTAAATGTCAGCAGCTAATGACAGAGACACATTACAGCTCTGCCCAATTGAATCTTTCTACTGTTGCCAGGAAGATGACGCTGTCATGGTCAGAGTCAGGAAGCCTTCACAAAGCACGGCAGTAGACAGAACTACATTTCAGGAAGCTTTTTTAACTTTGACTCTCTGCCTCACTCTAGCTCACTTACTTTAATATACCTTCCTACCTCTCTTTGCTCTCTGCAATAAAACTTTAAAGAGATAAGAAGCTTTTTTCTATTTCAGGGTCACCATTAGTCTGAATAATGCATTTACAAGAGAAGAGTAGCTTGAGTTCTGTGGAGGATAGAAGCACAGCCTTCAATTAAATTATACATCATTATCACAGCTGGCATGCCTGGTGTGACGTTACCCACTCCATCCTCCTCTAAATGTTCCATGTTTCTGTCTTGTCCAATATTATGTGTCAAGCAACAGCCTCTTCCTGTGCCAGCATAGAGCTGGTGTGCAGATAGCACCGTATGTGCTGGATGGAAGTGCACATTAAAAAATGGGAACAGTCCAATGCAGGGACATAACTTAAAGGACAATACTATTTTATTTTCTGACTGCCTATTTATCCCAATCTTTGATGGAAAAAAAAAAAAGTGTCTTTCTGTTTTAATGTAGTTGAGCTGAAGCAATCCAGAGATACAGAGATACCAGCTAGTTGTATCTCTAGGAAACGCACAAAATCCTCTTTGGTGATAAAATTTAAATCTACGGGAAGATGCTTTTTTTTTATTCACCAGTATTCTGTTGGGGTTAAGAATGCTGGTGATGGGATGCATTTTGTTTTGGAGTTCTGGAATCGACTCCTGTCTGCAACTGTTGTTTTGTTGTCTTAGCTTCGCCATGGTAACTGCAGTTTGTCCCTCTTGTTTTTTCTCTTTCACTCCCCCGTTTCATTTTGTTAGCTAAAGGGAAGCAGAACTGGCTCAAATTTGGCCCCAAAACTGATTCAATTTAGGTTGTAAGGTTCTGGCAGAGTCAGACTGGGAATATGAATTCAGCTTTGGCTATTTTTGTCTGGACAGGCCCCATTCTACTGCTATGTAAAGCAATTTTTAAAATGCAAGCAATGTTGGACAGTGCTGCTGTTATTTAAAAAACATGAGCTTCACTGGGAGAGAGGGAAGCAGTTCATATGCCACAGAGACAATCCTCTTATAAGACCAATATTCCTACAACTCACATAGAAACATTTCAAGGAGACTTTGAAAAAGCTATTTTTTTCTGTACTCGAGAGTATTTGAATGTCTAAAGTCACTAAACAAAAAAAAAGGAATAACCTGGCATTTTGTTTTGAGCCACTTGTATTCTGTTTTGTAGATTTGTAGACGAAAGTTAGTTTTTTATTTTTCAAGGTTATCCAGCCTTCTCCCTCTGTTTCTGCTTAACGTCAACTTCAGATGATGCTTTATTCGTTTTTCACAAGTGGAAAGTTTAAATTTTTTTGCTCTTGCTTTTTTGGTTTCCTATCAACATCAAATCTCATCATTAGTTATATACACTAAGCTAAAGATATAAGTGATCTATTAATGCTCTTAGAGTGCTTTGTTAGTTTTGTATCTCAACAAGTCTGACTTGTAATTGCATTTGGAAGTAAGAAATACAGATTTCTCATTTTTCATAGAATGCAGCAAACATTGGTGCAACTTTGGCCTTATAAGTAACACTTCTTAAAGCAATACAATGTAACTTCTCAAAAAGCCCATTATGGAGCTCCCCCTACAGGCTTGGAGGTAATGTACGGTTACACTGTCGTAAATACAACACCCTTTCGTTTTCACGTTTCACGTTTGTTGACGAACTGGCGAGGAGTCAGAAGGTGCAAGCTATGTCGACCGAGAAGGTAAGAGTAATTAAATGTACCTGGGAGCGTGAGAGGGGTCTATTTGTTTTTGCAGTAGGTGTCGAAGTACTTCCGCTCAGCACCCAGGCCGGTCCAGCAAAGGTACATAGCGCAGTTTTTCCAACTCAGACCCCCGAAGGGCATAGGAGACAGGCCAATCGTAATATTAAAACTCATTCTAGCTGCACAATTTTTTTCAAGCTGTTATTTTAAGGTAGAAATGTTACATAGTATTCCTTTAATGTCAGCTGCTAAAAACTTTTTAAAAAAACACAAAAGAATGGAGCAACAGGGAAATCCAGAGTTTATGGAGCCAATATGTGATGGAAGATGGAATTTCTCAAAGGCATCTTAACTGGCAGTGGCTGTTATGTTCTGCCGTGCATGTTTTAACAACTTTGATTATATTGTGCCTAAAAAGGAATCGGTAGTCATGAGCCAGTTGTGGTTGCACTGCAGACAAGAGAAATGCAAATAGGGCTGAAGCAATTAATCGAGAATAACTAGAATAACTTGATTACAAAACATCCTTGAAGCAAATTAATGGCTTTAATGTATTGTTTAATTCATACAAATATGGTCCGCTCAGTGGTCCCCCTGTTTCACACTGACAAACAATGAGAAGCCAAATCAGAGAAAAAGTTGAACAATGTCTAAAGTTTGGGACTATTTCACACAAAAGGACGCAAGTAGACATATACCTAAGTTGAGGCTTGGGCTGGGCAGACTTTTAAATTTTTGTCTTGTATATTTTCAAAAAAGCAACTTGTTTTTATTGTGTCAGACAATATTGGTTGAAATGTCACCAAAACCCTTCTACCGCAAGCACACTAGGTCCACTGTCCAGAGTAATGAAATCTTAACACACAGGAAAATATCTTCATGTCTGAGTAGCAATCATGAAAATGAATTTTTTTTTCTTCTTTTTTATCATTGTTTGCCGTTGCAACAGTGAGATAAATGTGTGACTTAAACATAAATAGATGTTTTATGAACCTGTTTCTGTGCAGCTTCATCACAGAAGTGTGTGCCGAAGTAGGGGGCAGAAAACAGTGGTGATCCCAGTTTGTTTGGCAATGACAAGGTCCTAAACAGAGATGACTGCGCCAACCAGCAAAAAAAGATGGATGGAAATGTTTCAATATTCCGAGGAGATCACAGCCCTTTGCTTCGTCCAGAAGATTGTGGATCCAGGCCAGTGAAAGGGCGGACTGAGGGCGAACAACTCCCAAAGGCAGTGAAGTCTCCGCAGAGCCAACTTCTAGTCTTAAAATGCAAAACTCTGATCCCATGTCATAAGACTTTATCTCTTGTAACTACATAAGTACATCATTATGCATCTAAGGATTATTATGCATGCATATTTTACTTTTTAAAAACACTGGACTTCTCAATAACATATGTACATCAAGCTGTGCAGTTACTCACATGTAATTGTCTAACCCTTAGTAGTCAATAGTAGTGTTGGTATCTGGTAATCTTATTCAATCTTATTGATTTATCCATTTTCAGTTTCAAACCGATACTCTAATTCATGTGAACCGCAAAGCTAACTCTCACTCATGTCTTTTATAATATGTGTATTGCTGATGTAATTTCTGTTAAGTATGTCTATTTTTAGCATTGCGCTGAGTGAAACTAACCTTACCACTATGTTAATTTCCTAAAATAAAGAGAGCAGAAACACACTACTATCCAAATCAGATCATTTAAAGATTTTTAGGTCTATGCATTTACTACAAGTCTATATTAAAACCCCAAACAACTAAATAGTGCTGGAGATATTCAATAATTGAGTTAGTATGATTTTACAAGTGAAAAGAAGGTTATTACTCCTAATCATGATTTAGACCCCCTTAAATTCACACATATAGTAAAGTTTGTGAGAACCTAGTCAATAGGTAAACCTGACCAAACCTTTCAACTGTAAAATAAAAAAATAAAAGAATAAACAGATATGTGTATATAAACATGCACACATTACATTAAATGCATCAATGGCCTCCAGCGATACCAGTGTGTCTCTTTATTATAACTGTAGGTATGAGTTTTTAAGGGGGTTGCAGTTTTTCTCTCTCTATGCCTCTCTTTAGAAAGTATGTCCAACCAGATGCTGAATGTCAGTTTTGGCCCCAGGAGATGTAGCAAGAAGCTTTGGCAGCGTGTGATGTACATCAGGGCAGTATTTATATGAAGCTAGGGAATTTTCACTGCCAGATTAAGGCATCTACAAAAGTTCTCATTGCGTTTTGTACCATACGTTTAATGCAGATCCCTCCGTTGCCTCCACAAAGGTGTTACCAATTTGGCAGATGGCAGAAGTTTTTGGTAAAAGGTTTTTGTTGAGGTTGTGGACTCAGCTCTGTATCTGAGAAGGTGCAATGCACTCACTTCAGTAAATGCAATAGCTTTGTCTGTTCACAGCAAACAGTAAGTAAAGGGTCAAACATGTAAATAATTGTAGATAATTACGTTTAAGTTGTTTTAATATTTATTAAAGATGCTAAAGTGAACTATCACAAAATGCACAGTTTTTGCTTTTTGATCAGGGATGGCAAATAACAAAAGGTTTAACATGTTCAATTTTTTAGTAAATAAGAAAAAAACATTTGTTTGTTAATGTAAAGTTCTGTTGATATTATAAACCAAACCTCTCATTTTTCTGCATATATGATCATTTTTTTGTTCTATCTGCTGACACTTTAAAGGGGATGTCATTTTAATAGATTATGCATCTTTCAGTGGATCCATAGTATCCACAGAGCCATAGTAACTAACCTTCAATATGAGAATTTTAATAAGTGAAAATGCTTCATTTCTGTACTGTGTTCTTTTTTAATTGGTCCAGAGAAAAAAAATGTTCAAACGAAAAACAATATAAATAGCTATTCTTATTTCAGGGTGTAGAAATAGATTTTGTTTTAAGTGTTTCTCTTGAAGCAAAGGACAGAATGATCACACAACCAAATACATACTTGGTGTAGAGCAGCTTAAACCACTGGTAATGTCTAAAATTGAAAACATGATGTTGAAAATCATAATTGTCAGACAAATTTACCATCCTTCTTTGTCAAAAGCTCAAAGCTGGAGTTGAGAAGGACATTCCCAAGTGTGTTATTACCTGCCCTATATTAGTGCTGCATTATTAACACTGTCCTTAGCCCACTAGTTAATTAACCCCGAAGACCTTAATTTATTGATGAATAATGCATAACAATGGATTAACTTTCCATTCTCATTACAATGATTGATTGATTAATATCACAGATGCGTTATCGGCCATGTTTAAATATGACTATATTATCCGTGACTGCCTATCATTGAGGTATGACTTAAAGTGTACTCCAGCTCACTGTATTCAGTGTCCTGTAATGATCAGAGAGATGAAACACGAAGTGGTTTTCCAACTACAGACACTGTGTTTTATGTAATGTTGAACACATCCTTCCAGTTTTCTTAATTTAATTGATGCTCTAAAATAAATATTATCACAGATAGTTTTCTGAAAAATCAAACAATAACAGACACATTTGGGTTGTTTCCACAACGGCACCAAAGTGATGGCATCCTGCTGCAGTAGCTCTGGACATATTGTCTTTCTTTGCATGTTTAGATTTTCTAAAGGGAACAATGAAATGTTGAACCGCTGGCTGTGAGTTCCTGTCCATGTCCACATACACTCACTCACAAAAACAACCCCCCAAACTATTGATGGGGATCTCTGAAGATTTCGACCACACCTCTCTCTTCTACATTTCAACTTTCTAAATGTTTGATTTGATTTTGCTTAATTGTATTATCTCTCTATATCAATGGCATACCCTTGATAATGAATTATACTGCAGCAGTATAATTTTCACTTGGGGGATTAACAAAATATCATTGAATTGAATTGAATCTCCTTAAATTTCATTTTACAGGTCAGTTAAAGAAAATACAAGTCAAATTCATTAGTTAAAATGATTTTAACATCATTCATTAAAAAAAAAAAAGGGAAAAAACTCAGGGAAGTACGTTGAAGAATATTGTGTTTTTCAGCATAAGAACATAATAAACAAGAGCTTCTCAGAGTAAGCCATTCTGTTTGTGCATTTACTCACCAGTCACACCATGTAGTTTCAATTACAAAAAAAGTGATTGGGATGCATGCGAGTATGACTGTGACGATGATATTATTCGTTTCGCTGTTGTGGCAGGCAGTGTTGCTTTGCAGGTTGTCATTGTAAGGTCATATTTAGTACCACATTATTCCTCTGTGCACTTTTGGGTTGTTGGATTAGAGCGTTTATTGTCCAATTTATCATGTTGAGTTTACCTGCCAAGGAAAATCTCTACCTCTGAATATGTAATAGCTCTGCTTTGCAAATACAGCGAGACAAATATTAACAAGTGGTTTCTGCAATCTTCCAGCTGATACCCTGCTAAGGTTTTCGAGCATGATTTTCTACAGAGACCAAAATAGCTTGTAGAATATGAATCCAAAGGCAACGAGTGTAAAACTAAGTGATTAACGAGATCTTGCTTTACTTATCAGGATCACCTCTGTTGAAGTCTATATATGTATGACATAAGAAAATACTGGGTCACTTTGAACTTCACTCTAGTTTCTTTTGTCATAAATGCTCCAGTAGAGGTTTCTCACCTTTGCTACTGCATCATGGCCACCCATTTCAACAAAAAGCAGAGTGAAGTGATATAAGGCAATGGATGCTTTGAAAGATGAGATGGAGGTCTGCACGATAAGGCTGGATTAAGAGTTTAATGACTGGTAAAATTGTGGCATTTCATCCAAGGTGACCCCTGTGGAGAGGTGATCATGCCAAAGCAAGATGAAAAGTGAAGGTAATCCTTTCTTCCTCATTTTCACATTGCTGTCACCAGCACAGGCTTTGTTACCAAACCCCAAGGCATGTAATTACACTTTTATTGGCTTTAGGAGGACGGCATCATTCATTTAAAGAATAATCTTGCTTGAAGCACCAACCACAGCAGAGATAGATCATCACAGATAGATGAAAACCTCTTCTTGTGACTTGCTTAAGTTTAATGGACTTTCATCAATATGGATTTGATCCATTGTTATTAGTGTACCTGGTGTTAATACCTGAGTGTTATTCAGACGTAACCCATCTCTCCTCTTTGGTTCGATGTTTTGTGAGTTGAAGTGCAAGGCCATGAGAGTGTGGTGGCAGCAGCAGCATGTGAGTCTCTAGGTCTACTGCCAACCATCCTTGACACCATTAGCTCTGGTGACACATTAAGGTTCTGTTTGCCTTGTAATTTGTTTTGTCTGTCAATTTGATGGATGTCTTGTTTGCCGGCACTTCCTCACATTGGAAAATGGTGGCTCGAGGACATTGTTAAACGAACTTCAGAAAAGGAGGCAGGAGGCATTTGTTTTCTTCAAACAGGTTTTTTGTGTTAATGGTTGTGTGCAACATTATCTCCACTCTTTACCACAATAGACATTGGATAATTAAAGGTGAAAAGCTAATTTGAGGTAGAAGGCAGGGAAGCTCCAGAGGCACAAGAGAGCTAGAAATGGAGATCTCAGTGACATTTTGTGAGCAAATTTCTCAGCCTAGCCAGTCTTTAAAATGACAATAATCCCAAGTTGTTTTCCTCCATCTTCTGTATGTGTATGTTGATACCTCAGTGCTTTAACTATACCACTAGGTAACCACCAAGCTACCATACTACTCACCTAACTTCTGTGGCTGAGCAGCATCCTAATATCTATATAACTGCAGTTCATCACACTTGAGGAAGTGTCGAAGTATGACAATGAATGGCTTCACCTACTTCTGCTCAGATAACTGTCTGGCAAATGGGAGTACAGGTCTGTTGAAAATTTCCCTCCCTGACCACTCACCTCTAGCTGTACAGTGTGAAAAGCCATCCGAGCGCTCTCCCTGGACCACTCAGCTGTAGAAACATTTCTGCTACTCCACCAGCTCAACCTAATGAGGCACCTCACTATCACCTATGCAATACCTGAAATGTCCCAGAGGGTTTGTAAATGAACAGAAGTCCAGTCAACACGCTTTACTTGGTGCTAAAGCCGGAGTTTTTATTAGACAGGGAATATTAAATAATAGTGACCCAATCCAGGTACAGACTGCAGTGGTGAGATTTTGTGTTTTAATATTGGTCAACAATAGCTCACTTTACAAGATAATATTGGCCAAACCTCTGAACTGACCATGGTCTTGGACTGTATCCCCAAGAGGATTTTTCTTTTGTCAGGCTGCCATTTTAATTAAGAATTTGGTCTGGCTGATTGAATAAAATTTGGAAAAAAAAAAGTAGTAGCGCTTGTAAATTAGTGATACATCTACTTAAAACTCCTGTAGTCAGGGCCTAGTATAATATGATATCAGATGACTTGCATTATTAGTTATTATTATTTAGGAGGCTTTGGTGAAAATACACAGCAGTTAGATGTCTCTCTTTGTGGTGAACAATCACATTCCCATGCAATTAGACGAGGTGAAGGTTCCATTTCAGACCTTTGTCTGCAGCCTTTTACATTATTTTACTCTAATCAATCATCAAGCAAAGGGCTTTGGGATATCTCTGTAGACATGATACGATCATTTCCAGTCATTTAATTTTTAATCTTGGGTACCTTTAGATCAGCTTTGCACTCTTCATAACTCCAAATTTTGTAATTATTTCTGAACGAGGGAGAGCTTTCATCTTGGGGAAGTCTCATCCTGAGAACTAGAAGATCTGGCCAAACTGTCTTCTTATTTGTTAAATTCCTGGCGGTTTGTCGACTAAGCGGGGAAGTGATGATGGTGACTCATGAATGAATGCACACTACTCCAGTTGCCAGCTGGGAAGCAATGACAACACATAAACATGAAAACACTTTGAGAAACGCATTTAGTTTTCTAGCATGACAACATATGAGATCCAACCATATGTATTCGAGCCAGAATTGGATCCCAGACATCAAAGTGATCAGCATAACCAAGTGTCACGATGATTGGAGCAGGATGTCTGTTTGGTAAATATGCTCTGTACCCGTTGTAGAAGTGAAAAATGGATACTTTCATTTTCTTGTGCATAAATTCATTAACTCAAAGTACCGGTAGCCCGATTAGCTGCCTTTTCATTCAGTGAAACCATGATCTTTGTATTCAAATCTGGTCGTACATCTAATGCCAACACGACACCGAAATTTGAAACCGTTTTACTCACCGCTTGAGGTTCAGCTTTGTGCCCTTTTAGTGTTGGAACTGCTTTGAGCTTCAGTCTCAGTCAGAATCTTGATGATAAAATTTCCTTTAAGTGTAGCGAACAAATCCAAATCTTTTCCTGACTGTGTTGCTGCTCGTGAAAAATAAACTGCATCCAGTAATTCAAGATTGCTGAGGCTTTGGAGAAGCTGCAAAGGGTCAAGTTGCCTCCACAACCAAAAATACATTTTCTTGGACACATTTCTGAATTAAAAACAAAATACAGTCCTCTGAAAAGTACAGACCGCATCACTCGTTCAATAAAAAGCAATAACCTCCACTTTTAAAATGCACATGGTGGATAGCGTGTCCACTCAAGCTCCCATGGGTGTGCACTGCCTGGAAATTTGACTGTTAAATCTAGCCTATGACTCACAATGACATGTGTGTAAAAAGGGTGTAAAAAAAAAAGTTAAACTACCAAATAAAATGAGATTCTTCTTCATTTAAATGCTGAAACATGCCTATACTTCTTTTTTCATTTTTTGTCTTAGCCTTGGAAGACGTTTCAGGTGATTTTAAATAATTTTAACACTGCAGAAAAGCTAGAACACATCAAAAAGGGTCAAGGGTGAGTGGTTTCATTGCTGTTATGCTTCTTTTCATTCATTCATTCATGCATTTATTGAGTTATTATTTCTCCCAAATATACAAATTGAAACAAGGAATGTTTTGGCATTAGCTGGGAACTATTAAACAAATGATGTCAAATTTACATCACATATACCTAAGGATCTTTTAGTATGTTGTGTGTCGTGCGTGTAATTTCTCGGTGAAAGGAAGCATGCTAAATATGTGTTAATGAATCCACTCTAAAGAGTTGAAGATGTTTAAACAATTATGTAGAAGTTTCAGCCACTTTTCTGTGGTAAATGCATATGATAATGCAGAAGTTTCATTAGTATATAGAGGGAAACAAACTATTTTTTTTTCCACAAGATTATGTTGCCAGTGTACAAGAGACAATGGCTGTAAGTTTATTTAGTCTCAGCACTTGACTGAAGTTGTTAACCCCTGTGTGTTTTTTCACCCTTTTTCTGTGGTGGTTTTGTTTATTACAGCAGACCTTGAAATTTGAAAGACTTTGTGAAGAGCAGTATAAGACTGTAACAGACATATCACAGTGTGAAAGCTGCAGATATTTGCGCATCTGGGGAAAATAGTAAGTTACGGCTGAATCTTTTCACCTCTCTAATCCATGGAGCAGGGGATGGAATCTTATTTAGGGATCAGCACCAGTGCATTACTGCTACGATACCAACAACATGCAACTCTGCAAGCTCTTTTTAAGAGCATTAGAGTGTTGAAATGAGTCAGTCAGCAGAAATACTTGGCTCTGTTATTTACTTTTTCAATTAGAAGTGAAACAGCCGGTGCTACCGTCATATCCGACATCACCAAAATGGACATGTCTTAATGTTTCCATAGCCAGTAAATTTGTATGGATGAAATACAGTATGTGTGCTCGTATCGCTGTTGCTAAATATTTGAAAAAGAGAGCTTTGGATGATTCAAAGACAAAGGCGTGGTGAATGAGCTTGGCTTTTGCTTTTGTTTGTTTCCTTTTCTGTCCTTTTGATTCTGAAGCCAAGCTTGTCTCAGAAGGATATGCAAATTCATAAGAAGAATGGCTGTCTGGCTCCCCGAGAAGCTCTTATCCTGTTCTGTAGTTTCAATGCTGAATGGAGCTTGAAAATTTTGTGCTATACAGTGCCGTTCTGACAAACTCTTCCATTCGGCTGATAAAATAAATGTTTGCTTGCTGTCTGATGAACATAACCAGACCCTCTGCTGGAGATTAAAGCTTTTGTGTTTCTCTGTTCTGTTGTTGATGGACTGAATACTTTGTCTTGTCTATAAATAGCCAAAATCGTTTATTCAGTGCTGTCACAGTTTTTCTTGACAAATCTTGTTTTAGACAAACTAGTTTTAGTTTGTATAACACCTGCTTTCACAAAGGAAAGGAGGCAACTTACTTTATCTTGTGTGGAATCATTTGAGGCTGAACTCACTGCTCTGCTATGCTTGCATAGCAAATACAGGTCGCAAGGAACCATGAAAAGTTGGAGAAAAGTGCCATTGCTTCTAAGTTCTAAACTGCAATAATCAGAGGAGTACAAATGCATGAGATCAAATTGAAGAGTGGGTACAGTCTCAGTTAAAGTATCTGCTGTCTTTGATGGTTCATCACAAAAACTCACATTTACTGCAAGTAATGCTCAGTGTTTCCAACATTTACTTGGTAATCATCTGAGATGTAGTGATGCAGTTATTTAGTTTTTTGATACTGCCAAAATCCTTTTGCAGTCAAAATGCGTTTGTGATTAAAAACGACAGCATTAGCATATTGGGGCAATGTTCCAATTAATGAAGATAATTTCATCCTTGCCCACACATGCCCCAAATCTCTGCTTGGTGGAAGCCTACAGTAGCAGCTGAGGGGATAGATTTAGACTCGAACAGATGAATGAGCAGATTAGAGTTGACAGTTTGCGACCACAGGTGTATCTTATGATGGGGCTATCATGAATGAACAACCTACTTACACTCAAATCAATGCAGTCCTTCACTTCCTAAAATGTGATTTGTTTTGTTCTTCAGAGAGGAACATGTTTTTTAGCTACTTATAAGCTAAGAAATTATATATGTTATGGCAGATTCTTTCTACCAGTTTTTATCTGCCTTGAGTTTGTTGCATTGATGTAATGTCACTGAATTAAGCTGGACTACTTTTATCAGGTAACATGGAACTATTAATTAAAAAGTGATTATTTGTGCTTAAAAAATGTTCATGTAAAGCAGATAGTTGAGGTCAGTACAGTATATCTATGATAGGTGGAGAACTGGCGGGCACAATAACATCCTGACCCTTTTTTCCTTTAAATCTGGAAGGAGAGTATTTGCAGTTCACATATTTTAGCTGAAACTGATACATATATATGTACCAATATAGATTTCAGGTGCCAGTAAATCTTATCATGACCAGATTTTCTTACAAAAGATTAAATTATATTATAATCTATACTGTGATAAATCACATTATATGTTATTATATTGCTTGTAAAACAACAACTTTCTCTTTAATTTAAATGAGCATAAGCTCTACATGGCCAATTCACACAAGCAGCACTAGCTGAGCACATGATGAAATAACATATATATTATATAGCTATCTGTATACACATCCCCAAAGCCATTTCCCACCCCTTAGAGTCAACGTGGACTTTTACGGATAAGTTTGAAGCATGTTGCTTGTCATCTGTAGTTTTGCTCCATTTAAATAAGTCTTTATTATTCTGTTGGCAATGACTGCAGTAACTGATGCTTATAATATTTGTATCATTAGTTTCACATTAATTTTCCATCAGTCTTCTGAGATGTTTCCTGATTTATGTCTTTATAAACACCTTATACATTGGTTCCTGTGTGTAATGATCTCATTTGAATTTACAACCCAAATTTTAAACCAGTATTTTTTATTCACAAAAAAACATATCAAATGTTAAAAGTGAGACATTTTTACTGTTTCGTGAAAGTCTCATTTTGAACTTGATGGGAGAAACAATCTAAACTGATGAAGTTAATAGGCAATGGGTCAGTAACGTCACTGGGTAGAAAAAGAGCACCTTGGTGGGGCAGAGTCCCTCAGAAATAAAGTTGGGCATAGGTTAAGCAATTTGCACTGTTTGTGTATGTGGAGTAATATTAGAATAATCCTCAATATCAATTTGACTATCTACAAGACATCATCAAAAGTTTCTGAGACATCTTTGTGTGAAAGGGAAAATGACTGAAAATCTAAATAAGTTGCCCTTCATTCATGGGTCTTCAAGCAGGTCTGCACTAAAAATAGGCACGGCTCTGTCATGGAAATAACTGCATAAGCAAAGAACCATTCCAGAAATGATTGTGTATGAACATAATTCACCATTCCATCCACAAATGCAGGCTAGAACTCTGTCAAGCAAAGAGGAAGCCACATATAAATATTATCCAGAGACTGGCGTCTTATTTTGACCAAAACAAATTTAAAATGGACAGGGATAAAATAGAAAATTTGTGCTGTGCTCAGACAAATCGAAATTTGAGATTCATTATGTAAACCATGGCCATTGCGTTCTCCAAACTAATGAAATAAGAGTTTGACTTGTTATCAGAGCTCAGTTGAAATGCCTGCGTCTCTGATAACGTACATGTAGGTTTTAGAACACCCCGTGTTCCCTTCCAGAAATCTTTTTCGGGCAATGTTTTGCATATTTTAGTAAGACAATGCTGGACCGCATGCTTAATCTATTATAACTGCATGTTTTTGTAGTAGAAGAGTTTGGGTAATGGAGTGACCTGCCTGCAGTCCAGACCTTCCACCAACTGAAAACATTTGCCACATAATGAAACACCAAATGTGACCAAGGACTGTTGAGCTGCTTGAATCCTATATCAGACGAGAATGCAACAACCTTTCTCTCCCAAAGGTCTAGCAATTTGTCTCCTCAATTCCCAGACTCTTGCACACTGTTGTTTAAAGAAGAAGGGGTCACACCTTTTTGGAATTGGGGTTGTATCTGAAATTTTTTACCCTTTGCACAATAGATGAACCATTAATTTAATACCTTTATTGGTGATTTTTGCATCAAAGGATCCTCCCCTACAGTTGTACCCAGGTCGTTCCATGAAAAGCAAACTTAAAGGGGAACTCCGGGGCATTTGAAGCGTGTTTCCATTGCTAGGGGTTGTCAAATAGTGATAGTAGGACACAGAGAGGTGCGTATCTGCGCTCCCTGTGTGAAGATCGCTCTGTCCGCACAGCATGTCATGCGAGGCTAATACGTGGTGGCTAGGGGCAAGCGCTAACCCTTCCACGTAAAACAACAACTTGCACACTGCAGAAACGTCACACCACTTTATAACCCATCCGACAATAAAGTCACAAGCCTTACCATCAAAACCATATGCATGGTTCTCACATTACTGGCATGGGGACGTTACAAAACAACTTTATAAACAGCATGTAACTCACCGGCTGGTTGTAGGCTCGCGCATGTGAAAGCCCAAAAGAGTCGATGGAGAATAATCCCATATACAAAACAATTATATTCTCTAGAAAAACTGCGTTCAAGTATTTAAAACATTACAAGAATATTACTGGGCATGTATTATTCTTTATGAATCGTAGAAATACTTGAATGAAGTGGCGTTCATTCTTGCTAACTTTTCTGTTTTTGTGGTTGTGCCTGATTTCAGGTTCGAAGAGGTCTACGTAGTGTTATTCTTCATCATCACATATAGTATGTAGATCAGGCTATTACAATCATCTCTATACATGTTCAAATCAAAAATTTAAGAAACAAGAAATTAAAATAGCTTTGGTGTGGGATTTGATCAGAATCAGAATGCTTTATTGATCCCCATGGGGAAATTCTTTTGTTGCAGCTGTACCCATTTAAGGATATTTCCCACACAGCACTTCTACAACTTTTTTACTCAGTCTCCAACTGAGTAAAATAGACAAGAGACAGAGGGAATGTTTTTTTCTCAGCCTTGTCCTATTGGAATGACATGCAGTCTTTGTTATCTTACACCCAACATCAAACTCCTGATCCCAATCAAAGCTTTTTTTTTTTCTTTTATCTGTCCGTGCTCTGAAAGCACTCTACTCTCCCACGTCACCCGAGCTGCTCCAGCACTGCTCAACAGATTAGGGACCTCGCCAGCTCTCAGCTTTATCTACCATTGTTCCCCATGAAACAAAATTGGCTCCAGAGGGGAGTGGGAAGGAGAATTGCTTGGAGACAAGACAGGCAGGCTTTATCTTAATCAGCTCCAGATATTAAAAAGTTACACCGAATTAGTTTTTCTTTCTCCTCTCTGACTTTGGCCATTAGGGTTAACACTGTAAAGGAGGGATGGGATGTTGGAGAGATTTGCTTCAGCGTTTTCTAACTTCAGGTACAAGGCTTCAAGGACCGTTGTGATTTCAATACACTTGGTAAAACATGGTGGGATAAGCATGAAAAAAATCAATACAATGCTTAACAGCACTTTTTGTTTTGGTTCTGGTGTCAGGGGCTCCTGAGGGACACCTACTGTGTTATGAGTTTTGTTATCAGACCATGTCAATTTCATAACTTTCGTAGGTTTGCTTTGCTCTTATTCTCACTGCAGCTTGTGTGGGTGGACAAGGCTTTTTTCTCAGACGTGCTTGTCGTTTTCTTAGCATCTAAGTAGCACAGCACATAAAAAGACTCTGTGAAGCAGACAAGGCAAACAGTAGCTCTAGTGGCATATTTTGCTGGAGTATGAGGAGATTATGAATGTACTGTCTGTTTCACCTGGCATGTTATACATTTGTGAATCTGGCAACGCTCGACGTGAAAGTTCCTTTATGTTCCGTTCAAGTTTGGTATTATAACATCTGTATCAACTGAGCATCTGGTCTTGATCAAAAGAAACATAGAGCTTATTGTGTTCAGAGTGCCCTTAGACTGCATAGATCACCATCAACAGGTAAATAACCTTGCTTTTTATGCAAGTTTGGTTTAAATTGTTTAAAATGGATGGTGGCTTAGGGGCAAGGGGGACACATGCTGCACAATATTAGTAGATGGTTTAAACTGTCCTGAACTTGGCTCTATCAGCTCCATCTTTAACATTGAGGTATGACAATATTATAGGCAGACTTACAATATCAATAATCCCTAGGGACTCATGATCAGATGTCATTATTGATATTAAACAAGCTGATAAAAGTTCCTTTTAAGTCCAAGTGAAATTGGGATCTGTATTAGCTTATTCGTCATTCAGTTGGTCATTTGATATTATAGTTATTCAGGTGTTCACTTGTTGTCCTTATTTGGTGATTATTTTGGAAATTAAATTTCACTTCAATCTAGATTGTTTCCCAAATAAATTAACTGTAGTTCATTAAAGATGAGTATATTTTGCTTTATTTATGAAGAGTTCTTGATAATGGTTTGTCTCCAGGTTTAAGTCCTTTTTCACACAGGACATTACATTTTAAAGTGTACAGTCCCAAAATACCATTCTGGAATAAAAATTAATTTCACAAGAGAGATTTGATCAAGATAAAAGACAAAATGTTTTAGTGCAACATAGCCACAAAACACAACCCTCGGTACGGAATATGTAATGCAAAAATTCACAATAAAAACACACTCTCCCAATTTTCTATAGATCTGTCAAAACTCGAGTTACATTAAAAAGCAACCACTCGAGAGATCATAGCCAGTCACTACCAGAGCAGTAACAGATGCCCCTGTGGCCAGGATCCAGAAAGATGGTCTTCAAATATGACAGTGAGGGGCAGAGGTTATGAACAGAGCCAAATCCCTCGTCAGAAGTTTGATTGAAAGCATAAGACAGTGACAGATTCTCTGTGACCTTGACCCAAGTTGACCTAACCATGGTGAGCCAGTCAAATAACTCACCCATAAAGAGCTTTTAGCTTCCTCAGTCAGCTGACCTAACTGGCATGTTTCTCTTTCAGTCTTTGTCATTAACTAAGACACAGCTTACTGCATATCATCGACTTATTCTCATTATCTCAATTCTCAGGAACCCTTCACACCAAACCTCCCATTCGGCCTAATGTTCCCATGAGCTGCATTTATTAATCAAGCTGAGGGCCTGATTGACAGTAGTTATCACCGGCAAATCAGTTCAGCTCTGCCCATCCAGCCCTTTCCATCAGACTAGCAGACTATCAGAGCTCCTGCTATCTCTTTTGCCTGCAGCCAGCGTCTACCATGAGGAAGGCCTTCTACATCTGTGGCTCCCCCTTATCTTTCATTTTTAAACATTCAACAGTCAAAGAGCCTGTAGCATTTACTGGTTAATTGCTGGAGGATAATAAATTGCAACCCTCCAACACCCCCATTGCCTCTGCTAACCTCCATCAATGGTACTTACAGTAACTTACTGGCAGCAGGTAGCTAATAATCCGCTCCACTGCCACCTCTTTTGATCACCTAACTGTAAGTATATTCACTATTCTGTTAATTTTTAGTGACCTGCTTTAGTGGAACTATACCTGAATCCCTAAAACATATCAAACAAATGGAACATTTTACTTAGCATCATTAGGCTGCACTGGTTCTGCCAAGATGGAAATATGGAGCACTGTGGTAGAACTGGAGTTCTCATTTAAAGATATTGGTCTCTCATTGCCCCAATTTACAGGATTACTATCTTTTTTATTATGAGTCGGTTATGTTAAACCAGATTTACTGTATTTAAACAGATGGCATACGAGGATGTCAATTTTGCATGACAGGATTAGGCTCATTTTGCCTTTTGGGTGTCTTTTAAAAATCAGCAGAATATTAAAACATGAGCGCATTAGTCGGGATGCTTTTAAGCAGTCTTGCTGAGTGGAATACTGCAGGGTGATAATTACTGGGGATACACCCTTGGTCCTAATAATGTAAGGCTTAATTATTCTTTGAAAACTAAATGTTGCCTTTGGGCGACTTATGATCTTGACTTCAGCATTTTATATCAGCCTTATCTAGATTCCAATAGAGTTTAATGGCTCTACTTCAGCATTTGTAAGGTTTCTGATATTAAACAACATTGGCCCATTGAGAATTATCCGTGTCAGGATGTTGTTCTGACTGTAATGCTAAAAGGAGCAATCTTAATTTTGATTCAAGTGTGAGAATATAACAATATTAGCTCATTTCCTAATTCACTCTCTAAACAAATTTATACTCTTTAAAATTAGAAACACAAGCACATAGTTGTCTTCTTCTTTTTAAATGATATTTTTCTCCAAACCTAGTGTATTTTAATATTACGAGTTTATACCTCTTGAGTGTATATACTCTGTTACACCTGTCATAAGGGGATCCATCCAACTTTTAAATTCTTATTCTCACAAAGCTGATACCTTTTATTATGTGTTCATCTGTTCTGTTGGTCTAAATCAGTTCATATTTGGTCAGAGTTGTAAACAGCAGTACTTGGAGTCTCAAACAATAAGTCTGTTTGAAATAACACTATTTAAAAAAATAATATATCCAGGCATTTACCACATTTTTTACAGTGCTGAGAATTTTTTTTACTACAAATTGTTGTTTAAAAAAACGGTATAAACATGCATATTTAAGAAAAATAGAGGATGCAGTATAAAAGCTTGAGGACCTACTTAGATTCTCTGTCATTATTAGCATTTGCCTATGTGTCCTATCAGGAATGGTGTCTATTATACCTACAGTATAATGAAGCATCCCTTTGACAAATAAAAAAATCATTTGACTATTCTTTTGCTTATTACAATTTTTTTTAGGTTATATAACATCAACAAACAACAATAATGATGTATTAAAATGATAATAATCAGCCTGGCATTTGGCGACTCATTAATAAAGCACACAACATTAATGGATGACATTCAAGAGCCTTGTTTATTTAATCCCTTATTTTATTGACTTACCTATGTTGTGACCTTCAGAAACCATGAATGTGACATTTTGATAGTGACTATAACCTCAATTTTATCGTGGGTTCATTTGCTTAGACTCACTTAATATGGAGGCTTGTTTTTGTGATAATGACCCAGATTTTTGTTGTTGACTGTATGTTATTTGTATTACATTTAAATAATGCAAAATCTCTAATCTCTAATATATGTATAATGGGTGCACGTGTCCCTTTGTCTATATTTGCTAATGCTTGTTTTAGTGCTCGTTTTTAATTAAACTTGATGCATTATTGAAAATTTCAGATTCAGTGTCCAATGAATCATTTTGATTTGTATCATCCATTACATAATGCCCTCCATTTATCACTAAAAACATTAAATTAAAAGTAGGTGCCTGACTCTAAGGCTGTCCTGTAGGAATTTGACCATTTATTTCTCCATTAAAAGGAATTCTTTATTCACATAATGAAGACTGCTGTAGAAACTGTATTCACACTTAAGCAACATAATATCTCTATCCATGTGCGCTACTGAATGTGTGAGACCTCACACACAAGCTCCGATGATAAAAACGTAACATTTTCTGCTTATGAATGCTGCATTTCTTAAATCATCACATTGTGCAGATGTTTCTCCTCCCATTTCTCTTGAGCCTTCCCCCAAACCTATAATCAAACAAGGAATATGTCAGAAAGCCCTGAATTAAAGGGCTTAATTATGCATCCTTCACACATTAATCTTTCATGATTTGGGAATCAACAATTTTAATTATTCAAAACTGCAAAATGTATGAAAAGTTAAATGTGGAAAAGACAGAGCACATGAATACAAAAATAAGCAAAATGCACATAGGTTTGCAGTGAGGTTTCTCTCAACACCCTTATCATTAAGTAAAAAATGTACTTGAGGTAAGTAAACTTGGCTCTATTACCTGGTAAAAAATGTAATGCAGCGTAGAGAACAGAATGGCTTAAATGGTGCAGAAGAGATCTTTGACCTGGAACAGCAGTCCTGGAGGGAATGCAGACCAATGGGGACATAAGGTCCTGTTTGGTCCTTGTGTTGAATCAAAATGAGGGTCCAATTAAATTAAGCAGTGTGTAAAGTGGATTCTGGTGATCCTTGTGGTCCGTTCAGTTTCAATACATATCTATGTAGGAGAGTTTCATTTATTCAGATTTTTTTTATATAATTTAGTTTATTTTTTCATCAAATTGTTTAGTCTTCATTAAAACACATTTAAAAAATGAAAAGATCTAAAGCCGTGTTTTAATGTACCCCTTTTCCAAAAACCTCATTTATAAGCTTATACTAATGCTGTGTGTGCTCTTTTGGTGTGTTTGCATATATAAATTGTGTTTGTTTTTGACCAAGACCTGAATGACACAAACACTCAGTTAAACTCTTTAGACAGTGAATGCATTCTGCTCCACACCGCTGTGCATATAAATGGATTTCAGGTTTGAAGGACCTTTGGAGGCACAGTAGATAGAACAAAACACTGACCTGCACCTCTGAAATCTTCTGTAGTCTGACAGTGACTCTGTGAAACTCTACCCTTAGAGAGAGTTGTTACTGTGGCTGGAGGTCACCAAAGTTGGTCTGTTGGGATGGCACAAGGGCTCCCAGCATGTTTTCTTTCGACTGCTGCTTCCACCGCCGGCCACCGGAACAAAGAGAGTGTCTTTAGCCAGCACTTGGTCATGTGCACTTGAATGCATGTGTATACACTCATAACTTTGCATGGGAGACGACCAAGGTTCCCCATGAGGGTCTTGGCCTGTCATCTGACAAAAGCCTAACAATAGCAGAGAGCAGATGCTGGGGTTCCAGGGCCAAACAGATGGATGGGCCAAGTGGCTTTGGATAAGGATCACCTTCCTAACCCATAAAGGCAGCTTGGGGTTCTGGCTGTCAGGGTGTTATGTTTTTAGATAAATTAGCACAGAGAGGGGTAAAACAGTGGGCTTTGCAAAAGTTCAGGAACAGCTTGCAGGAAGGCAGGCATAAAAGAGATGGCCCAGAATCCTACCAATACTAATCCGTCACTCATGCCTTGGAAGGCCAGAAGGGAGGACTGGTATCTCTCCATGATTGACTGAAATATTAAAGCATTTAAAAACCATCACGTAAGCTTGTGCCATGACTGATGATTTAGAATTAGCTCTAGATGTAGGATACTACAGGCAGTGTCAGGGTACCTGCCTAAAAACAGTTGTAGTTGCTTATGCCTACTTATCTGAATCCCATCTTTTTTAGAATTTTGATTATGCCTCCAAACAGCATTTTTTGTCTTTGCGTGTGTGTTGTTTCCATATTTGCTCTTTGATGCTTTTGTAGTTTCACCTTAAGCACAAAGACCTTTTCACCGCAAAAACCTGTGATATTACAAGATCAGTGAAAGAGTGCCCTCACCTTCAAAGTGCCTCAGTGTGCTGCTGATGCTACACTATTGAGTATGTGATGATTCCTCTATTGGCAGGCAACTGTAATTTGAGGAAGGGGAGTTGCAGGCTGTCTGACCTCTGGCTTCTCAGGCAACCCTGACAGCACACATAGAATTGAAACTCTGGCAGCCAAACAGGGAGAGCCAGGTGGTGTAATGGTCCTAAGTAGTGTGGGAGTGGATGCTTAGCCAGGGTAATTTAAGAGCCGGACATAAGGATGGAATTGGGAGCAGAGAATAGACACTGCAGGGCAGCAGTGATTAGACAGAAGGGCTCTCATAAATGCAGCAGTAGAACATGCAGCCATGACAGATGAGGCGGGAGAGGAGAGGAGAGGAGGGGAACCTACGTCATGACATCATCAAAGGTGTGGAAATCGCATGGGTGCTGACCGCAGACTTTGGGGATTCCATAAACATCGGGTTCATGTGAAGGCCTCTTGGCACCGCTGATCGTGCTGTTAGGTAAAAAGCAAGTAGGACATCAGGTTGCTATGCTCAGTAAAAATGTCCCTGCGGTCAGCAATGTGCAAGAATGGTTTTCCCAGAGGAGAAGAATACTGGAAGGTAAACAATCACCAGCCAAGTACTGTAACGTAACACTGCAGAATCAGGGTCTGTACACATTGGATTATAAGAATTAAGAAGAAAGGGACAAGTCATCAGGCAGTTGAGCTGCAGCCTAATTAAATAAACACTCAGAGGTTGAAGAGGTCACTGTTTAAGACAGGGAAACAATGAATACTTGCAAATGGTTTGATGGCAGAATGTTGCAAAGCTATCAAACCAAGGAATGAATACAGAATGAATGTAGTCCTTATGTCCTCTGGCTTTTATTTATCTGAAGGTAAAACATAAATGGAAAACTGCAAATGGCACTCAGCACCTGCATGCTGCCCTTGTCTGTTTGGACATTAAGTGTAATGAAAGACACACGTCTCCTGTCTGGACGGGTTGGAAATGATGCAGCTCAAATGAACCTGCCTCTCAGTTAAATGTTTTCACACGTCACACTCCATTATAGTGGTGCTGCTGTGAGCTGCTCCAGGTGAGCAGCAGGGATGAGGGCTGTCAGCACAGCAGAGGGGCTGTGGTCCTTAGAGTGGGAGTGGGAGAAAGAAATGAGAATGGAACACAGCTCATTGGGAACATCAGCCTGCTACCGAGAGGACAGGGAACATAACTCATTAGGTACGGGCCTCTGCACTTCTTATAGTGAGCAGCATGCTAATGTGGAGAAAACATGGCTAAACTGAGACTCCAGTCCTAAAATATTATAATACTAGAGAACTGTGGAGGTTCTACATTTTGGTGTATTGTCTGAGATTTAATGGAAACATTCACATAAAAGACCAAATTATTAATTTGAATAGTTAATGAGAGAAAAGTCTTGGATCATATACATTGTGACCACTGAAGCAAGTCAGCATTGATGGAGATTGAAGGAGAGTGAAAACCTTTATCATACTAATGAGGGATATTAGCCATCCTCTCCAGGCTTCAGCGACATTGACAATTTTACACTTGACATTAATTGCCTATCTCAAGTAGTGAAAATCTTTTTTAACCTCACGAGTGCCATTTTATGAGCCTGAGTCAAAAATAGAAGAGGTTGGTAATGAATGTGGACACGAGTCAACCAAAAGTTTCCAATTTGCAAGGTTGAAATGTTAATAAAAAGGTTCCGTGAATGCACTTATCACCACAGCAACACACGCAACATTCTTGTCTGTCATATACAAAAGCAGACAAGGCAGTACCAATTAAGTCACATTTAGTTTGTTAAACCACCCTGTAAGCGATTAATCCACATCAAATATATGGGGATGAACTGTGTTTAAACACCACAAAGCAAATGAGGGCTTGTTTGCTCAAGAGTTTTCTTTATTTTCTTGGTGAAGACTAATTAGATGCTTGAGGATACATCTGATTAAACTACATGCTACTCTCACAATTAAATGTCATGTGCAATTACTATGAGAGGACTGACCGATCCTCATACTACATAACCTACTTCCTTGTATCTCTCCATCGTCCTTCCAGCCCTGCTGTTTTATCTCAGTTTCCATCATGGCTTTCATAAATGCACTGATTGTTAAAACTGTCTAATGACTGATTGTATGATAGATGTAAGATATTTTTTTTTAGATAATATGCACCACAAAGCATATAAAACAATGCAATGTGGCCTAAAATTAAATTGTATCTACTCTTTCATGGTCTGCATGATCTGTCTGTGACCAGCTTTTTAAAAAAACAGACAGGATACTTTCCTAAGGTAGCCTGACTCATTGTTTTTGGCAAGCACTCTGGTGCTGCAGGTTTGGTACATTATTGAGTATATGACAGCAGGGCCATGTTTATCTTATTGACCATGCTTTGACAGAGTGGGTAAAAATGTGTAACCTATGTAATTTTAACAGTTAGGTATTTTAGGACAACAATGTGGGTCTGTAACACAGAGAATAAACTACATCAGGCTTAGGCTGCACAGTGTTTATTAGTTACATCTATTTATATGTTAGAAATAAGATATCACTATATGTCCCTTTAACACCCCCCCATTAAGGTGCATTCCTTAGATAAGACATTTTATGTTTTGCATTTGGTCCCATATTCCAAACAGAGGTGTCCCAGTTTTAAACAGATTTCTCAACTTAGGAAGAAAACATTCCCCATGGGCAAAACTCCCACTCAGCCACACCAAAGTGAACAACAACTACTAAAAATGAAGTCCCTTTGCAAGTTGCCTTGAGACTCAGTCTTTCTGCTACGTTGTTCTTTTGCTTTGCTTGTTGTTCACCTGCAGTGATTTATGTGTGTATTCAGCTGTTTTTTTTTTTCATACTCTAACTTTGTTTTTAGGGCATTTCAGCGCTGTTGTCTTTTCTCGCAGCACACTTGGATAAAAGCCTCAGTGGCACAAGCACCTGGCACACACCTGAGCTTCTCTGGATTGTGGGGATTTTCAAATATGTGACATCATTTGACCTCATCTAGAATATTTTTGCTTTGGCAGTTCCCACTATAGTTTGACTCAGTGATGTACCCTTTTTTTTTTTTTATTTTTTTTTTATGTACCCTTAGAGAGTTAATCTCAAGAGGTTAGATTTTCCTCCATGCCACTGCACAGCTGTGATCAGTCACCTGTTTTCTGTTTTACTCATATCTTGCGTGGGTCCTGTTGAGTGTTTATTCCCATATCACTAGGAAGAGGCGTTTTTCTCCAGAGTAATCCTGATTTACTCCTCCATAGAGCCTCCACACTGCTGCCTTGAAGTCTGGAATTGTAGCATACAGCTAGATCCACGCTACTTTTCATCTCACTCACGCATTACCCCACCCATCTTACATGTTCTTCATCTGTTTCCAGAGGTGAGATTTGGAATCGGGTGGGAGTGTGTCCAATGGCATTAACCCACAGTGGAGCTTGAATCACAGATTAGAGGAGTGGTGGGACTATGCAGAGTGGTACTAAGTGGGAGGTGAAACAGTGGTGAGATGGGGTTTTAGGCGCCTGGGAAGGGTGGACAGCTCCCATCAGGGTCAGGAGAGATGGAGGAATAATACAGAGATGTGGGGCTTGAAATCCAAAAAGGGAAAAGCTTAAATCTTCTGCTTTTGAGACGGAGCTTTGGGCCTAATAAAGGATTCCCTTGAAGAAAGAATGAGAGTTCGGCAGCCTTCAGCATTTGTAGTATCCCTGCTGGTGCCAGAGTAGAGCAATTTATCATCTGCATTCCCTCTGAAAGCTGCCACATACAAGGATGAGAAAAATATGTCTTGATGTAATTGTACTTGTAGTCAAAAGTTTCACTGACATGTAAGGATGTTCTTTAATTTGAGTCTTTAAACTAGCATTTAACTGCCATACTGTGATATTTTGAAGCACTTTGAGAACAACCTCAACAGTCAGGATAACATATGAAGTGACCTAATAATAGTTTTTGATTCAAATGAGAGTTATAACCTTAGGGCGTATTCACACCTACCTCGTTTGGTCCGGACCAAACGACCAAACGGACCAGATTTTCGTTGGTTCGGACCTTTTGGGATGGTCTCAATACAAACCACCGAACTCTGGTCCGGACCAAACAAGCGGACCGAGACCGAGCTGAAAGGTCGGACTCGGTCCGGATCAAACGAACCCTGGTGCGGATCTTTTGGAGGTGTGAAAGCAGACCGGACCTAATCCCAGACTTTTTGCTTTTTTGTACCTCGGGAGCATCCGTCGTTTGTCTGCTGCTAGGTAACAGAGCGTCGTTCTTCTAATTACTAGACCGGCTGTGGTAAAGCTAACGAAAGACCGAATCAGCGTTCTCCTCCGTAGCCGCCTTGCCCTTTGTCGTCGTTGTTGATAAATTACTTGTACAGCAGCATAGTAATTACACAGTTGTGAAAATAGCAAAACGTTGAAAAAACATATAGTTTTGATTATATTAAAAGCAATAACGGCACGGAAAGCGTCCATGAATACATTCACTTTTGAACTTAGCACTTTGTGTTGCGCGTGTCGATTCTGACCAATAGCCGAACGACTTCAGGGCGCGTGGCTTTGTTGACATATTTTGGTCCGTTTACTGAAATGTACAGTCTGAAAGCAAACCGCACCAAAATGAAAAAAAAAGGTTCGGACCAAAGCAAGTGACCTATCGGACTTTCCTGGTCTGAATACGCCCTCATATACTAATAACCTAACCTTGTAACCTGTCCTGAACCATTGTGCTTATTTCTGGAGATTACTGAGGTTATGTATAATATTTGTAAAGTTTTTCAGGAAGAATTATTAAAAAAGCAATGGACAAAGTTGTGTTAACATTTTCTGTATGAGCGTGGCACACCTTAGAAGCATTTGACATTTGATGTTGATCAAGATTCAGATCTGAATCCTGGATTTTTTTATTTTGGATCATGGCTCTGACAACATATAGTAACAAATGTACTTCTGCCTTGACTTTCTCCGCTTCTTACAGCATTAATGCCAGTCCATATGAAAAATTAAATTCTTGAAGAATGTTTTTGTATTCTTTTCTTTGAATATATACTTGCAGTGGTCTTTGATGTATTGCTAGGTTTTCAAAACACACTATAAATCATTGGTATATTTAATGACACTTATTTCCCTCATCCAAGATGTCTTCTCACCATGAAGGCTGCTGCTAAGCACTATTTTAATATGTTGAATATCTATTTCCATTCTATAGCTATGTATGGCACAAAATTTCTGTCATTTAAAAAAAAATTTCCATCTGTTATTAGCTTCATTCAAAAGCCAAAGTGGATTCAATACTCATACAAAATAAAATCAACATTCTTGGATTTGAGGAAGTAAAACCAGCACATGTTCAGGAATTTGCTTCATCAATCTGTATCAGTGTATAAATAATTGTTACAGATTACATTAATCAGTGGAGTTATTGATTATGTGATTTATTCAGGGCTAATTGCATTTGTTTAAAGCTTTTTTGTTTTTGTAAACTGCAAACTGGCTTTTGGATTGGCGATATAACAGTAACTCCTTAAGGTCTAACCTGTCTCCTTAACGAGTAAGGAAATTAGGACAACTAGCCACCACCAGCCAGTTATTTACTCTGTGGTAAGCCAAGTAGTGATTATTATGCAAATTCATTCAATTGCAAAAGTGGGGGAGAAGTGGTCTTATGAAGATGAGGAATTGCAGATAATTAGCAGGAAGGCATTTTGTTTGAACCAAGGCACTTCGACTTGGGATGAGCTACGGAGGTTGGGTGATAAACAAGCCAGCAAAAACACAAGGGAAAGAGAAAAAAACACAACAAACTCTTTCATCTAAACTTACAATGAAATAAGTCTGTGGAATATTCAACTGTTGTGTTGCTAAATGTTTTGGAATTAGCCATCTTGAACCTGATTGTCTCCAGCACTTTAATCTGTATTGCAGATAAATATGACTCTGAATTCTTGGGGTGAGAATGGCTGCAGAGGCAGGTGGTCTGGCCATCTAACAGCCTCTGTCTAAATGGCTTTGACTGTCGATGAAACGCGTCTGTGGCAGCAGCACTGATGTGATGTTAGCTCGCTCTCTCTGTTTGGCTGTCTGCCTGCTTGTTGTTCGCTATAGGTATCATTGTTTCCATTCCATTTCACAGCAATCGGCCTTGGTGAGGGAAAAGTGCTTTTCTATACTTGTGTTGTGTCTTTGTCATATCAAGGCCTCAAGCATGAGCTGCAGATTTTTTCCTATAAACCTTAGACAGTGTGTGTGTGTGAGAGTGAATCTGTGAGTTTGTTTGCATGCTTAATCTGCAGCATGTGTCCATAGTTATTGCAGTTTAACTTCACAGTGCATTTTTTTTTTTTATGTGTGTGAGTGAGTATGCGTGTGTGAGCGAAGATGTATTTGTGAGCACTGAATAAGTTGAGAAGGCTGATGGATCTATTTTAGGCTGAAGGAGTCTCTGTCAAAAGAAATTGCATTAGGATGACAACAGACATAAAAGGCTTGTTGAAAGCCCAGTCACTAGAATAAAGAATCTTTTCATCAAATTTGAGCCAGCACTTTTTACAAATTGAATGCAAAGACCTTTCTTCTCCTCTTTTATTTTTCAAAACTGACAAAACTTTTTTTTTTTTTTGGTGTTGGGCTTATTTGAATTGCCTTTCTTTGGAAGTTTTTTCTTTGAACGACTCATTTTCAGGTACACTCTGACAGAGCTTTGATTTGATTTAGAGAGTGAGTCAATATTTTAAACAAACACATTTTAGCAACTGTGCAACTTCAACAATGGTAAAAGACGGTTCCTTTCAGTTTTAATTGCATTCTCATAAGCCAAGTAGAATTATGCTAGAAGTAATTAATCACACACTTTTTGTAAGTATATTTAAAACGCACGAGTAAACTCACAGACACACAAGTGTGCACACAGGACTGTGGTGTGGTGATCCATCAACCTGCACAATGTTCCAAACACACCATCATTCTCTCCATGGCTGCCTTTATCAACAGGCTAATTTGTCTCCCCCTGCACCTCAAACATTATGAGTTCTCACACATTTAGCCCCACACCTTGCCTTTTTTTTTTTTTATCTCCCTGCTCACCACTTAATACAGCAATTAGAGAGCTGTGGAGGCTGTAGCTTCCCATTACCTCTTGCCAGCTCAGGGTAGTTGTCACAATCGTATACTGTAACCTGTATCCTGCTGTGATGGCTACAGTGTCTGTAGATAAGGCAGTAGCAGCCCAGTTTCCCTCTTGCTGCTTCTGCTCTGTGTCTTCTTCTCACAGGTGTTCTCCTTACATCACTCAGTTGATAAAGAAATCAGTTCAACTGTAGCATTAAATGCTGCTGCGCTCTCTCATCCGGCCGTCATTTCTTCACAGTTGCCTACAACTTGTTTCTGTTTGTCTCTATGTCTTTCCCCTGTGCTTTTTTTTTTTTTACTCGCTCTCGCTTACTTCTCTGCTTTCATGTGCTTCCCTGTTCTTGTTTTGCCCTCATCCTCCAATCTTTCATGTTGATTCCAGAACTGGCAAGTCCACAGATGAAAAGTGGAATGGAGCCGGTTCAAGAGAGCCAATTTCCTCATCTCTTGTGAAGATTAGTTTGGGCTCATTGGAACGTATGCTTTGTGTTAAAGAGCCTGCCAAATGACAGAATATGGTTGGGGAATTCATAATTATCTTTTTATTACTCTGCATGTATAATGACTGCCCCCATTATAAAACTCAAGACGATGTACATTATTACATTACCCCAGACGACAGTGAAACAGGTGCATCTATTATACACTACAGTTGATATCTCTTTGATCGCACCTTCATGTGTTTTTGGTCAATTGTTTGTTTGTAATGAGTGATTGACTGCCAAACTTGATAGTTTAGATCTATTTTAAAATAAATAACATTTATCCATTAATGTTGTTTGCATTGTACATAAAACGTACAACATTTTTGTTCACTACCATTGCGTTTAAGAAAAATGAATGCAGTTTTCTTTACTGAGCTATTTGTAGTCTTTGCTATATTATCCAAATAACAATGAGACCAATTGATTAATAAAATATGAGCATTCATACAGGGTAGAACATCTGTTATGAATGTAGGCAAAATACATAAAGAATTACTATATCTCACCAGACAGTACTGTGCCAAAGTGTCATCTTCATTTCTGCTTTACCTGTTCTTGCAATATTATATAAAGCAAGCCATGAAATACATGCACATTTTTCATGACTGATGGCTTAAAAGGTTTGAGGGATCACAAGAAAAAACAGATAATATTCAATACGCTGAGACAGACTCCATGTGTCAGCTATACTTTAAGAGATTTAGCAGTCCTTGCATTTGACACTTTTGCAGTTTTTTTTTTCTTACACAATCTCAGATTAAAGACCAAACACTTTCCTTTGTCAGTAGGAAACTTTGCGTTTTTGGTATTAGTGTTTTTAGTTCAAACACAGCCAACATCTGATTAGATATTTGTGCATTTGGTCTTGTCAATAGCACCCACTGCACAGAGGCCAGTAAGGACTGCCTGTATAGGTTTTTAAATGAGGATGGAACAGAAAGAATGGGTGGTTTGTCTGTAGTATTTCTGTCATCTCACCACAAACAGAAAAACAAGACTGCAGGCTTGTGAATAGACTCGGTTATTAACCCCATAAATCACTGAGCCGCTGATGGATGCCTTATATGAGACAATTCATCAGATTTTCTCCATCTCTTTCTCATTTGCAGTCACACTTGCACATAAATGCTTGCACATACACACATACAAAAATGTGAAATGTTTAAAACCTTATATACAGCACCATGGGATTTCATTGTGGCCATCGGTGCTGTTTTGTTCTTTTCCATTTTTCTGCATATTTACACCAAGATGGGTTTCTATTTAAAATCAGTAACGTCTTCACTGTCCTTACTGGTTTTAACAGTTGGTGTTAGACAAGATATTTGCCACTTGGCGTCTTGGGCTGCTAAGAAAGATAATCTCTCCATGAATAATCCTGGTGGTTCTCAAGCCTCCTGTGAAAAAATAAAGGGTTGATAAGATTATAGGTAATGAAGAGGAATGGATTGAGGCAAAGCAGACGGAAGTAGGAGTGAGTCTTAACTTCATGACCAGCAGCTTTGTGATAGTGATTTAAGAGGTCAGAGAAGAAAGATAAAGGCTTGTGCATTATTAATGCTGAGGGGATCTATAAGTGGATGTGACTGGAAGTTTCTACTAGTCTTCCTGCTGAAGAAAAATGAAAATTAATCATAGTCTGTTTAATGTTAAAATCCTGTTTTTATAGAATAGAAATAGAACAAATATGAACTATTTCTTGGCCAGCTGCTGTTTTCATGAAATAAACTAAATGCATTGAAATTAAAATTTAAAAGTCAATTGTACTGAAAGTGGGTGTCATTTCTCAGCTGCAGTGGCTCAAAAAAGATTTCTACTGGTGTTTGTGGAAGCAGAGAATGTTTATCTGGAAGTAAAGAAGTAAAAGTTTGTGCCAAGCACACTGTTGAGACAGCCGACAGTGTCAGTTGAGCAGTCAGGTCCACGTGCATATGTGGATTGGTTCTGTGACTGTGTGTTTCTTTGTGTACTGTACATATTTGTACATGCACGTTTCCGTGCAAGATTGTGTGTAAGCTTGAGGGTCGCTGTCGCCCACAGTACAGATTGATGGCTTTTGGACAGGTAATTTATGACCTTTCTGTGGCAGGCAGTGAGAAGGGTGATGTGTGACTTTCCCCGCAGATAAACAAGTCTTCTTCTTGGGCCCACATCACCTCACCCAGCGTGATCGTGAAAGAGTAGATTTAGCCCTGGCTTTTTATTATATATTTTATCTACTAAAACAACTTTGAGCTTCCTGGTGGCCTTTATATCTTGCACCCCTCAATGCTGTCCCTCCGTCCTTTTGTTCTCCACTCTAGAAGAAATTTAAAAAATGTCTCTAAAGGGTCAATATCGTGAAAAAAATGCTTTTTTTTTTGGTGCTTGAGAGCATCTATTTGGATGTCTAATTTAAAAAAAAAAACTCTGAAAAAAAATGTGGCATATTGTTTGTGGCTCCCGAGGTCTGAAAATATCTCGTTCAGTGAGCAGTTTGGATTTGTAGGGAATTTTTATTTTACACTCCCAGCTCAGATTAGAAACATCCAGCATCCCCATTTTTATTTCTATTCAACTTCAACTTCAATTGATGCTGCATTCTCTGTACCTTGGAAGTTGGACGTTGAAACTCTTTTGCTCTGCTGTTAAAAGGGAATTCTCATCAACAGTTAATATAACTAATTTAAGAAATTAATGTATTTTTGTTATTGTTTTTTAATCCTCCGATAAGGGAATCCAAATTATTCTTGGTATTTTTTTGCATTCAAAAGTAATACATTCTGATTTTCTGTTGGTCACTGAATGCACCATCAGTTGTGCTGGGGTGCTCCACCATGACAAAGACAAACATTTGGGTGAAGTTTACGCTACAGATTTGAACAGTAGCCTCTAAAAACAAAACACACAGGTTTTTATCACAGATCTTATAAAAGACATACATGACAGAAATGGGGTGCAGTGGAGTCAGGTGGTTTACTCCACTCCCTAGAAGCTGTTGGTATGAACAGAGGTGTAAAGAGAGCTGTTGTATACCTCTCTGATATTTTTACTAAAGCACGAAACAGATATTTAATAAAACCTAAGAAAATTGGGTCAACTTTTTTTTAAAAGGGGATATTAAGTCTTCTTTAAAGTATAATCATTGTTGATTAATTAATGTATTCATTAATCAATTAATGCATGAAGTAGAGTTGGATTTTTTCTGTATTATGCACTGGAACCATTAGGACTAAAAGCATCATTAATATGAAAACACCAAATTAATCTTTAGCCTGACAAAATCCAAAATATCAAACATCACCAACTCTATTTATTCAAGACATTGTTATGTCTCGGACTGATAAGAATTTACTGATACTTCCAGCTTCTGTTCAGCATGCTACTCTAGCATTAGCATAAGCCCTAAATAGCTGCGACACCAGCCCGACAACAACTTTAGAGCTTTGCAACTTTAGTTGCATTCATTAACACAACTTCCACAGACAGCAGTGGCCAGCATATTATGGGCACTCTGCAAACACATATGAAACTAATTGTAAGAGGTTTGACCAATAGTTCAAAAGGAAATATACAGTACAAACTACACTTCCTGTCCTCTGTATTTCACAGTATTAGTTATTACATGATTGATCTATGAAATAATCTATCCCAGTTAATTCAATAACTGTAAACCATTCCTGCAAGTTCTCTGTGTCACTAATTTAACTAACTCCTAAACCTTTTTTCTCACCGTTTGGCTCCCACAGATGGTTGCCTTTGGTTTAGCTCTCTCTGCAAGTTGCTGGGGACTTTGACATGCCAGCCATCATTTACAGGAATATAGTGTAAAATCGATCTCACAGAGAACCCCTCTGCAACAGTAAATTTGCAGTGGGGCAGATTAATTTCAAGGTCTTTTCGGTGAAACATATGGTCTATCTGAAACTGGGAGAACACATGAAGGTGTGATATCATATTGTAATTTATCATGCGGCTATGGTCTCTGCTGTCCATATGTCTGTGCCAGAGGTTTATTGAGGGGACAAGACAGTTTAATTTCAGCTGAAAAAAACATCAAATGGTGGCCTAGCTCAATCAATCCCTTTGTCCATCCAGGTAATTTTTCCCTAGAGAGGAAAGCTGTAGTGAACTAGGCAAGAGCGGGAAGTCACAAGGCAGAGAGGCAGAGAGATGTGTGAGCAGAGGCTAACTGATGGATGAGAAAGTTATTACACTACCAGGATGATGTGTCATTTATTGCCAGTTGCTTGTCTCTCGTTGCCTCTTGTTTCTTTTATGGCTGTGATTACAGAGCGGATGCATGGACAAAGAGCTTCCCCTGAGGTTCCCATCAACCATATAAAATACATGCACATAAAATAGAATTTAAGCTCAACAAGAAAGCCAAGCTGTCATCAGCACTGTAAAAACACAATGCAGGTATAGAGAACAAGTTTTTTTGGAGAAGTTGCACTTTTTTAGGTCTACTACAAGACTTGTCACTTGATGATGTTCCAATGCCACAGTCCAGGATTGTTTGATCTGAATGGTAATGTTGACCAACCAGGGTTCAGAAACCATATTTACACTTGAATGGTTTAAAAAAGAAGATGACAATTTGACTTAATTCAAAGGAGAGGCCCCATCTCTGAGCCATCATCAGCAAATGGAGTTTGCTAACATGATAAAGACGCAGTCATATACTGAGGAAGATTGTCTCCATGTTTTTTTCAAATATGTGTCTTTGGTGTCAGTGTGAACTGACTCCTTGATTTTCTTCAATTTAGTAAGTGACAACAAATGGGAAGTTGCATGGTTATTTGCACCATAGCAACAAGAAACCACCAACGGGACAAATGCAGACCCGGGTGCACAGCCCAGGCTAATTCTAACTTCTATCCAAGGACAATGGCAATTTAGTAGTGCCTGTCCCTGACACTGTGCCAAGCCACGCTCTTCTTTGTTGTCCTATTTTTCATAACACTACTTTCTTCCAGGGCTAAACAATAACAGAAGGGAGGGACTTTAATAAGCCTCCATCTCAGCCCTGTGCAGCTCAGGGGCTTGTGGCAACAGTAACTGTGTGTATCTATTATTGATGGCTTGCACCTTGGTCCTGTGTTTGCAATGGAGGAATGGAACAGGAGAAAAACCAGGTCATCTACTGCACTATGGAGAAAGTGCCGGAGGCCTAGCTGACTCACCCAACCAACATTATTGCATTATTATTGCATTTCTTTCATTACTGCTATCGCCTACCTTTTCAATACCTCTGGCTTGGAGTCACAGTTCCCATACAGTTTACCTTATGGCCTTATGGATAGCAACCCCTCACGACTACATATACTCAATTACACACGTACACACTCTTTTATATGCCTTATTGTTTCTGTCCTCCCAATCTTAACGGCCCCCTTACCCTCTCTGGAGTTATTTTTCTCCTCCTTTGAAGAACAGCGATAAGAATTTGCCTTGGAAAACACAGCACTCCTGTTGAACTGCTTCAAGGTATAATTTGCTGAATCAAAAAACGGGTGTTTTGCAACAGACGTTTAAACTGTGTTTTACTCTGGGGTAATATCAATTCCTGGTGGAAGATTATTTTCTCTTCAGCCTGGTTTTAAATGTGGATCTGTGCTGTAATTGGAATGGATGGAATGTTGTTGCTGAAAATTATGTTTTTTAGCTCAAAGACATAGTAAACACCTAAAATACATTACATTGACCCCTTATGTGTTTTATGTTTTAGGGTGATCATAATGTGTGCTGCTGAAATTTGAATGCATTTTACGTATCACTCACACTTTAAAGGTGGAGTAATTATAATTTGTGGGTTCATTTGAATGGTCACAGGGTTTGTAAACATTGAGGCAAAGCATTTTCATCCTTGTCATATTTCTTTTTCTGTCTCTGCAAAGGCAGCTGTGGGTGTTTGATCTTATTAATATGGTGATTAAGTGTTCATTGTCTCATATTTCTCAACTAGAAAAGATTTCACTCTCTTTATGTGCTCGGTGAATTGTCAGTGTAATGGGACTAAATGATACCATCACGTCCTGCATGAGCCATTACGGTTTCAGGGTAATTGTGTTTGCCAGAATTAGCAGTAGGTCAGCCCATTGTATTATCGGTTATCATGGAAATGAATACAGCAGGGAAATGTTTCCTATTCAAATACGTGAAATACAGTCTTTCATTTCAGTTAGTGTTGATTTTATGTTATCATGGTTGTGTATACCCAATCAGTGTTGATGTTTATGTATTTGACACTTGTACACGAACATGCATTTCTTTACAAAACCTCTGAAAAGAACTATAAAAAATTTAAAAAAAGAATTGTTCCTCATAGAAATTTTGTGTCAAAGTTAATTTCACTGTCAGCAGAAAATTCTGGAGTGCCACTGTTGGCCGCTATTTATTTTACACTGTCTATACTGAAGGTATGCCCACCCTCTTTATGTATTTTATTCTTTACGTGTCAAAGCTGTGCCATAAACTGTCCCCGGCCTTGTTTGAAACAAGTGGCGTTAAAGGCCATACAGAGTCCGAGCTAACTAGTGGCCTCACATTCCATTACAGTTGTAATTAGCTGGTCTGCAGCCTGGAGGGCTCCAAAAAAACGAGACCGGTCATCTCAATCTGTCTAATTTTCTTGGCCTTGGCTGAGCTAGTCTGAAACATACTTGGCGACCCCAAACAAATCATCTCCATTAACCATAATGTGTGCCTGGACCTCTATATATATATATATATATATATATATATATATATATATACCCTAAAAATTCTACTTATATGAACGGTGAAGTTGTATGGAGGGATGCTGTTACACAATGTTTGCTCTGCTCTCTCTTTGACACATTCATGTTCCTCTCATTACACAAGTATAATGCAGCTCATCTTTATTTGAAAAACTGCATACATTAACCACTGTAATAATAATTGATAACATCAAGGAAAAGTTCTGTCAGAGAAACCGCAAACAAGTGTTACATAACAAACACTCTGTCACCTTTTATGGTGTGTTAAGTGCTGGGAGATACCTTGTTTTGCAGTTGTGATAATTAGGGCTAAGATGAGCTCTGTGCAGCAGCTTGGGTGGTTTTTTATTGTTTTCATTTACTGCATTAAAACTGGATTACGATGGGTTCTATGCAGTACAGCGGCTTTGCAAATATCCACAATGAGGAGACTGCAGGCTATAATTTTATGTTTTACATGTCAAAAAGTTGGGGTTGAAGGATATCTCTGTGTCAGATGGATCAGAGCAGTGAGATTGCATTATTGTTGTTATTACTCCATTATTATTGTTGGCTGATAAAAATCCTCATAACAATGAGTAGTGAAATACTTGACTTTTACTTTCAAGGCTTGACATATTAAAGGAAATCACGGTTGGTTTCTACCCCGAGTACATCCAAATGCTCAGCTCTTTGTTGTCCTCTGTTAACTCGTTCCTCAAATGCTGTTTTCAGTTTGTCTCACGGTGCTCATCAGTTGTCTTCAGACTCCCATGAAATTCAGACAGTGATTTCTTTTACAGCTATTATTAGAAATGGTGTCTGGCTTCAGAAGCTCACGTGAAAATGTGAGTGGTCCTTTGGGCACTGTTTCATATCAAGGTTAACTTGTAGCGATTAGGATAAAAAGACGAGCAGTTGCCATGGGGATGAAGGAAACAGCAGTGTAGAGGTTGATAAGCTTGGAGTGACAGAACTCTGATGTTTGTATTTGCCTGTACACAACAAAGCCAACGTGAATGCTATTCATACTGTATGTATTATTTCCACAGAGTAGTCCAGATATAATAAATTAGATAAATTCTCTGACAAAATAATATGATATGCAGACCAAAACCTTCAGTACAATATCTCAAGTGTATTATTGCCGTCATACGTAGCAATGGCTTGATTTATTTATTTATCTGCTTTGAATTCCATGGGTGCTCATAATTTTTCCATTCACTGATGAGTTTTGGTTGGCCATCTCAGCTAATTGATTTGAGAATCCCACCATCTGTCTTTGAAAAACATGTTGTGGAGACAACTGCTCTGCATTGGTTTTAATGGTCTTCCGATTATATACTAACTTCTTGAAAAGTACTTTTAATTGCTATGTTGTAAACATTAAAAAAAAAAAAGGGTAAGCATTAAAATGCCCATACCATACAATGTGTGTTGGATGAAAAAATATTTTTTTTCTCTCACACTCATGACTATTAAAGGGCCTTTTTGGTAAATCCCTTCATGTCACAAACCCAAATTATGTAAAATCCTAATCCGAATCTGTTACTATTAATTGGGTCATCTTCTCTCACTAGAAATCTGTGTATTCAATGAATAATAGCTGAAAATCATGCTGTGGATACTTTTACAACAAAGCCTGAATTGTTTTTCATTTTGGCCATTTCTATAATGCCATGTAGGTTGGGTACATGTCATGGCACCCACTCTCTCAATGGAATTGAACCAAAATCCTCCTCAGCTCATGTTTCTCCTGGCAGTGCCTTGAGCACTGCATGGATAATCCTTGGAGGAGAGGGCTAATGCCCTGAGATCACCCCCATGAGAGGTGCTATCCTCACATCCCTAATGTGGGGCTCTCTTTTCTCTCAGTGCCATCCCCTAGCAACACAATAATTAATGAGCTCAACCATCCTATCGGTGTTGATACCTCCCTCCCCAATCTCAATTATCCACAGCATGCAATGATAATTTGACTTACGTAGGTGCTAATTTCATATAAGTTAAAAGGCAATTAGGAAAATGTGTCTTTTTGACGGGCAGAGGGATTAAGGCTAAGCTGTGATGCCACCAGTTTTCAGAGGCTGCCGGCTTATCCTGGGTATGGAGGCCCCTGCTTGGCAACAACATTATCGGTCATCACATTAATAACCCCATAATTCACATCTCCAATTGATGTGCTATATTTAATTAAAGTGCGAGGTTGTGTGACGAATTAATGCCTAATTGGAAAGCACCTTTTGAACATTCCCTTTGCCCTACACCAGATGTGGTTAGTTATGGGGTGAGACAAGTTGGACTGCTTCTTGTCCAAAACTAAAACTCAATTTTCTGAAAAGTCTGAGCTTGTAGTAAACCCTTATTTTATGAAATGCATACAACACAACACTGTGACACCTACAGAATGCACTTATATACTTAATTTTAAAGATTTATGGATATGCCCTTTGGGATAAATAAAGTTTTTTTTTTCCTTTCCTTTCATTTAATTTTCAATACCGCCTTTTTGTCTTCTGTGATAACTGCGGTGGACCACTTTCACTGTGGCCCACTTTGGCTGTAAAAGCCCAAACTCACTCTTGCCAGTTGGGTGGATGTTCAGCTTGAGTCAACATGACGGATTGAGAGAGTTTGTTAATGATCTATATAGGGGGGAAAAAAGCCGCAACAACTTATGGGAACTTTCACAGAAGTGAACCTGTGCTCTTGGATTGTCGCAGGTCAGTTCCTTTAGCTTTGGTGCAGGACTCAAGAGGTGCCGGAGTAGCCGTGGGCCTCCTTTATGCACAGACCACAGATGACCACAGGGTTTAAAGTCAGGCTTTATGATCGCAATTACTCTAGTCCTGTCCACACAGCTCCTGACCAACAACTGTGTGTTTCCCACTACATCCACCAATGCACATAGGCATTTTTTTTTTTAACATTTTGTCCTATTTAAAGGCAAAAAAAAATTTGCTGTTGAAAAGACAAATCCGTGCAAAAGTTAATTCATGTAGTTTAGAAAGACACTGAGTAATTGTTTTAAATAATCATGAAAATAGCATTGACCAAAATAATCATGATTATGATAGATAAATGGAAGTTGCGGTTGTTATTTATTGGTAAAATAACCAAAATGTGTTCAACTAAACAGAAAATAATTGTTAGATTAAGCAACTAATGGAAATATTAATCACCAGATTAATCTAGAAAAAATATTGTTAACTGCAGTCCCACTTATTTTATTAAATTGTAAATCTGTCATAGGAGAGTCTTTAGAACATGGGTGGATAGTTCACTTCAGTGTTGGGGGTAACAATATGCAGAAAAACATGTCAAGCGTAAGTGTTGAGGGGGGCGCTGTTGCCTCACTAGTTTTATCAGTGTCTTACTGTCCTTTGCTGTGTTTATTAAGCATTTCTCATCTAACAGACCTACTGTTCTTTCTCTACTCAGAACTACCAAACACGTTATTCAGCTCAACACTAAGACTGTTGTCTTTTGGTTATTACAATTCTACATTTGAAAGGGCTCCATATTTCATAACACTGATACAACATCAACAAATTCACCTGACACTCTCTCTGACTGTCCCTATGTGTCTGACAGACAGCATCTTTGTCAATGTTGCTTTCTCCCCATTACATTTTTTATTACGGCTTCATTAAACAACCCTTTATATTAGTGGGGATATTTTTGTAACTTCGTTTTAGCGCCCTAAAAAAATGACTGGTTTACACAGTAAATGTGTTTTACTGTTTCTGTGTAAAGAAAAAGGTTTGACACATCGTTTGTTTTTTTTAACCTTGACATCTAACCCTTTTTTTTTGCTTCAATGATAAGAATGCTTCAGAGGCATTATATTTATTCATATAAGATAACATTTATGTTCACAATGACATGTTTGGGTCAAGTTTTTTTTCCTATGGGAAAGTAATGGGGGAAAAAAAAGCAACTCCCCCGTAAACGCATACATGACATTTGCCTATGATGTAGAGGATAACTTATAAATACTTTAGACTAGACGTGTATTTCTCATGCATTATTTCTCTGTTTAAAGGCTGGTGGTTTGGAATTTGGAGCTAATCTTGCATTTCATACACTTCAGTCTATCTTGGGAGATATTGAAAGGTTTCCTCTCCTGATGCAACATTTCCAGAAGAGTGGAAGGATGATTCTTTCAGATTTATGGAAGAGCTATATTTACAAGTTTACACACACTGTGGCTGAACAGCTATTTCTACATAAGCTATAATGAAGCTGGATATTGAAATATGATGTATACTCAGCAAAAGTTCTTTGATACTATATATTTAATTTCATCTACGTTTTGTGTAGATCCAGCCTCTCTAGACTTTGTCTTGTGTACGTTCTGCTCTGATGGAGATTGAACAAATTGAATTTGTTTATATTTAGTCTCATTATAGCAAGTTAGCCCCATTTGCTCTCTTGCCTCATTGAAAGTTAGAGCTCTAAAATTATACTGAGCTTGTCACTCTGTTTCATTATGTTAACTTGCATGTCAGCAAGGTATTTCTTGCGTTGCCGTATTTTCTTGTTCCATACCCAGTCCGACTGCTGCAGTGATGTGTGCATTTTACTCCATCACACACTGTTGTAATTCATCCTAGAAGCTTGATTAATGCGATGATTTGATTGTATAAACTCCAGTGCCGTTCATTAAAATTCACTGAGATGTTATAAAATTGTCTATTTATTTTTTCATGACACAGTGTACACAACTATTATTTATTAAAGTCATAATAGTAATATTTCAACGTAGGACTGTAAATCTAAAGGAGGGATCCGGATGTCCATGATTGGCATTAAGAAGTAAAACTTTAAACACAAGGTCTCCTTTTGAATAGCACTGGTACAAGAACATAGGGTCAGTGCTGACACCCATCCATCCATCAATTTTCTATACCCGCTTAATCCGTCGGTCGGGTCGCGGGGGGGGGCTGGAGCCTATCCCAGCGGCCGGGGTACACCCTGGACAGGTCGCTAGTCCATTACAGGGCCAAACAGAGAAAAACAACCACACACACTCACTCCTTAGGACAATTTCTTTAGATACACCAATTAACATGCATGTTTTTTGGACAGTGGGAGGAAGCTGGAGTACCTGGAGCGAACCCACACATACATGGGGAGAACATGCAAACTCCACACAAACTCCTGGAACCCTCTTGCTGTGAGGTGACGGTGCTAACCACCACACCACTGTGCAGCCCTGTCTGTGCTGACACACTTTTTAGAAAATAAAAAATACAGGTTCTGATACAACAACCAGGATTTCTCTTTTCTTACACACAAAAACAAACTTTTTATATCTCTGCAATATCCTGAGTATATTTTCTTTTATATTTTATGTAAAAACATAAATAATTAAAAATCTTTTAATATGCACATCCGCCACCAACATACCTTTGAAATGCCAATATTCGCCGATGGATAGATGCATTTATGTGCAAGTGACAAACAAAAACCTTGAACTTGAACCTTGAAACTTACTTCCAGGGGAACTTACTGCATGATTGCACGAATAATTGGTATCTAGGAAGTTTGAGTGGTGAGTTCTCCAACTCTGCCTGGATGTGTATAAGCACACACATAAGACAGGCCTTACACCGACTCAGAGGTGTTTCAGCGGCGGATCAACTTCGACCCCCCATTCTGCCTCTGTACCTTCACACATGACATGGTGCACAACAAAGTTCAAGCTTGAAAAGGAAAATGTGAAAGAGGCTCTTGTTGTTCAGATCCACAAAATGTCATTACCTATTTAATTTTTTTCTTTCTTCCTTCTTTTTTTTATTATCAGAGGCTCTCATGTGAGTATTTGTGTATTACTCTCCCAGTTGTAACTTGAATTTAAAATACAAGCATTTAAAATGTTTTGGGGAAAAGTTGGACAAAATTTACATCTATCATGACATTTACCTATTTGCATATTAAAATGAAAAACAACCACACACACTATTCTTACTACTGTAAGAGCACAGACTCCGAGACCATTGAAAAAAAAAAATATATATGAGTTGGATTTAACAATAAAAGCTAATTTCTTTTTGGAAACGCGCCTTATATTTTGAGTCAGCCATGCATATATGTCCCGGTGAGTCACCCGATCCACTTTTTCACTCACAGAGGAGGGTAGCATCCTCTATTCTTACTACTTTCCCCCTTGTCCATCAACCCTACTATAGCTATAAAAACATCCACACTTACCCACCCCCACACTTACACACACGTCATTTCTGGGAACTGGGATTATGAACTGTGTCCCACTGCATCCATATTTCAAAGTTGTATCTCTAGTGTCACTCTACATCTTGTCTGTGGAGGCAACGTGGAGGATACAGCTCGTGTTTAAGCATGTTTATGTTGCTGACCTAGTTACGGGATTCTCGCTGCATTGTTGGCAGGGTGGAGCAGAAAGTAGGCATCGTTTGTTTCCATTTAGCTCTGCATTATAAAGTATGCACATGCACACAAAAGTACATGAATCTCGTCATATTGAGCCACACCCGTCTACATTCATACTGTATATAGATGATATGCAATCGGCCCCTTGACCACTCAACAGACCACAGGAGGCCTATACATGCTTTACTGAGGCTACACAGTAGGTGTGCACAACTCTGGAGCTTCTTTACATGCAGTAGGTGCATTGTCACAATACAAATGAGCTCATGATGAATGGATAATTGAAGATATAAACTGCTTACACAGTGTGGTTAGATAAGCAGGGGAACGTAGAAGCATGTCAAATGCTTTAGCGTTTCATTTAAAATCCAAGGTATTTAATAATGTAGAGAGACCTCTGAAAGCTCAGTCGAGTATTCAAGCACAAAAGATGTCAATAATGTCGGCAAAGTTAGAGGTACAGCTTGTACCACGCCGTGTTCGGGGTGAGTTTGGAAGCCTGTGTGTGATGAAATTGCAGACCCAGATGTGTGTGTGTGGGTGGGGGGGTTAATGTGTGCTGTTATGTTATCGTGTAATGATGTGAAACGCTAATGTGGCAACTTTCTGCATTGAAGATCTCTGACATTTCTGTTGCAGAACCTGCAGTGGGTTTCGAGTGATGAATCATGTCAGCTTTCTCAGAACTAATGCTCCGTCCACAGATTTGTAGTCAGCCTGTCATTTTAACAACAGTAATGGAGTTGCACAGCCCTCTCTGATGGAGTAACCATCAATTTTAAAGCTGTTATTTCATTACAGACTCTGTGTGCTTTAGTGGCATTGTCTATCTAACATAAATGTTCCTGTTAGATATGTTTGCCATTCTTAATGTTTGCTGTTTTATATTACATTATTTGGGTGTCTCAGAACAGCACATGGCAGTTGAAAAATGTGACCACCGCTGTAAAGAAAAACATATATTGTAATGCAATATCACAGCCTATTTTCTGTCCTGCTATTTTGTCTTTAAAGTAATTTAAGCTATTGTCGTGGCCATTTCTGATGTTGCTAACAGTCATATCGTCGTTTTTTCCAAGAAATTGTAGCTGCTGTAAATATAAAATGCTTCATTTCACATGGCCCTCCACTCTTCTTGGGGCCAATCATAGATCCATGTAGGCAGTGTCTGTCAATATTGCTTACTGATTACATGGACCTGTTTGAAGCCTTTTATTTGCGGGAACATTGTGCGTTACGTGTAAAACTAAGGGAAAGTAACATGAATTGGCTGATTATTTATTTACATGCAAAAAGTGCATCTTATCCCATCTTTTAGACAGAAGTTCAATCATAGTTACTGGGTACTGTGTAGAGTTGTACAGATATAGCTTTTCTGTGCAATGCACAAATAAGATAGATAGATAGATAGATAGATAGATAGATAGATAGATAGATAGATAGATAGATAGATAGATAGATATTGAGGAAACAGTGGTTTCCTCTGTGGTGTTTCCTCCTCTAGCTTTGAAATGATAAGGTCTTGAATAGCTTCCATCAGCAGCAGAGCTTTGAGCATCGTCACCCTGTAATATGATTGACATCGGATTGACAAACACTTGCTAGGAAGCTTTTATTGCACTTACAGTAAGCTAATTAGTTTTTATCTACTTGAGTACCATTCATTTTACTGCTGCTGTCTCTTCCCTCAAACAGTGAATCATGAGTTTTCCTCTTTGAGTAATTGATTGGTTCATTCACCTGGTACTTTGTACTACTTTGTTTTGCCATGATTGCTGTGCTGACATCATGAAACAGCTACAAAGTTTTGTATAGATGAACTTTATTCACAACTAAGTAAACCAACCAGTATATTAAGTTTTTACAGAACATAATGATATTTTAATGATGAAATAGTGATAAAAATGGTTTAAGAAGATAAAAGATGGAGGCCTTTCTCTTCCTCTGCTTTCCCTTCCATTCCTCTCCGCCTATTCAAAATTAGCATAGCTTTTCAGAAATAACTTTATACTGTAGAGACCAACAGACATTGGCTGCAGATGAAATGGAACATCATTAATTGTTTTAAAGCAGATGGTGAGAGTAAATATAGCTATCGGACTGAACTGACATGGCAATATATGCACGCAATAATTTATAGAGCAGTTTATTGAAACCCATATGAATTTATTTACCAGTTATTTGAAAATAAAAGACATTTACAACAGCAAAAACTGCTAAATGTTTACTGGCTGCAGGTTGTCTATTGTGAATATTAACTGCCTTTCAGAGTCTATTATGATGAACTGCTGAGGTTCAAATAACACAGTCTCAAGTATTCTCTTAAAGGTGGGGTAGGGGATCTTTTTCTGGAACATTTTTTTACATATTGCTTGAAATACTCTTCACACCCCCATTGCAACCAATTAATTAAAAGTTTTGACACAAATATGAAAAGTTTTAGTGGCCTCTAGAACGTACAGTCTAGGAAAAACACTATCCAATCATACTAAACGGGCCGTTAACAATGATTGGATTCTGATGCCGTCTATCAAACTGCAATCTGCTCCTCCCTCCCCCTCCTTTCCCCTGTGCGCGTACCCTGCTCCGTGAACGAATTACGCGTCCAGAAGCTTGGCAGGAAGCTAAACTAGAGCCAGCTTGGCTAGCACCTAGCATTATTAAACGTATAGTTAGCATAAACTAAATACTAAATACGGCAACTATCGATGCTTGCTGTCAGAACAGCGCTAGTGCACCTTCGTGCTCGTGCGCGTTCATGTACTCTAGAGGCGTGCCTTCGTGGGGAAAGTGAAGAAAAGGGTTGGGACTTTTTACCTGTGTATTTTCAAAATGCAGCTTCGCTGGACTCAAAATCCAGGATCTCCTACCCTACCTTTAAGTATCAGAGCAAAACTAACAACTTAGGTTCAAAAGTTCAAAAGTTGAGTTTCAAAACAAAGTTTTTTTTTTTAAAGTAAGTAAATAAAACAAATGCATTTTGCCAGTGAACTTTTATAGTTGCCCCCATCACCCCAAAAAAACCCTTTCCTCTTTTTATGCCACGCCATTGAAATAACCAGATTAAAGATGTGTTCTTTAAATCTCTCTGAGTGGCATCTACACCTTTTTTAATATCTATTTAGCAGCTTTTTCCTATGCAGTTCTCTACTGTGTGTTTGGACTTATCATTTATTGCTGGACCACCATCCATACCGATTGAGAAAAAGCTGCTGCGTGTTGACTGTAGAGACATTCTGCTGCACTGAAACTTGCCCCACCCCGTGATGCACACACTTTCACTCATATATACCATCATGGCCTATTCACCACTATCAAAATGTACTTTCTATCATCTTGGTTTTTAAAGAAGGACAATTCTTCACTTTTATGTCCAACAGGTGTTCTTTCCATTGTGAAAATGTATATTTCATATATATGAATATGTATATACTTTGCTTCTCAGTTTTTTTATTCAGGTTATCTGAACCCAGCATTCATCACTGACATCACATCTGTTTGTCCTTTGTAATTCAATTCAGTGAATATGTGATGTGTCCTTGTTGCAAAGCTTGTTGCTCTGACATTATTGTGACATTGATGTTTTTACAAAGCTTTGCTGATGTCTCCCTGCGCCTTTCTTGCTAAGCTGTAGATCTCAGTCTGCAGGAGGTATGAATGTTAAGAATGATATCGTCACGATTCAGACATGTTGCTGAGACAATGTTCAGCTTCTTGTTGGTCTCTGTAGTAATTGTGATTATGTTCACACAAGAAAATGAGCCATACAGCCGACATATTTGACCAGCTCTGCTCTCTTCTGCTGTCGTGGTGACAGGGTCCCTCCTTCTTCTATCAGCTAAGCAGAGGACAAAGCTGGTCTTGGCAGCATCAGCTGTGGAAGTAATTACAATTCACGTTTCTTCCGTTTTTTGCATAGATGTGCTAATTCACTCCATTAGCCTTGTTTCCATGCATGTTAACATATAAGCCAGATGCTGAACCAGTTGCTCCTCATACTCTAAACTCTGCAATTGCTTTGTTGTTTGCTGTGAAAGAGCAAGCTGCTGGAAAATAATCACGGCTGCCAGGCCACTACATTGCTGCAGTAACTCTCCATGACTCCTCACTGTGGGATCAGAAATATTTGTAGGTTAATTAGGCTGACTGTGAATCTTCCACCTTTCAAAACCTGCTGTTAGTGGCCTTTTCTGTTAACATTAGATATACAGAGTATCTTTAATTGGAGGGTTTCCCCTTCCAGAGTATTAGTGCAACATTTTGATTGATTTGTTTATTCAAACAAGATTGATGTGCAAGTTTTTTTTTTTGAAGAAGGCTTATATATCTAGATAAATTGACATAATACAATTAACATGACCTGCATTTGAACCGATGGCATAAGTTAAATCTATTAGTCCACAGTACTGTCTCAAACTTAGTTTTATTATTATACAAAAAAAAAAAGTCAAGAAAAGAGCAACTCAGGAATGTACGTTACACACCTACAGCTGCTTCTTCATAAAAGCTTTCCACTGCTGACAATGATGTCTATGTTACTTGAAATAAAACTGAGAACCTGATAGTATTTTTCGGAAGTCTTGTTTCCTACAAGACTCATACATTTGAAACCATGTTTCAAGTATCTGCGTGATGAGTCAAAGATGAGTCACTTTATACTTTCTTTTTCAGAAAAAAATGTTGTATATCAATCATCTGTGCATTAAACCACTGACAGTGGAGGTGGATATCATTGATCATATCTAGAATTGCCATATTCTACTGGATAAGCTTGGATCCTGACATCAGTTTTTTTTTTTTTTTTTTTTAAACTTTTATTTTTTCATGTTTTTTTGTACAAAACATGGGTGGCGTCAGTGTAATGAACAAAAGTAGGTATGGGTACAATATGATGTGGCTAAGCAATACAAATGCTAGCCATGTAGTGCCCTTATAGACACAAAAGAAACAACAAAAAAGGAGAGAAGAACAAAAGGTATATGTACACATGTCTGTTCACCTGATCTCACGAGTGCACATGCTCACTTGCACCCATTTGTCTAAATAATCATACACATTCACACACAGTTGTACACATACCTATGAACACTCATAGCAACGAAACATAAGACAACAGTGGGGTTACGAGTAGGTCGTGTGTCTCATACATTACAGCAATATAGTTGCAATATTGGTTTTCTTAAAACCAAAATATATAAAAATTTACGGTTGGTTATCACCTCTTCTTGTAATATAAGTGCTCCATTTTTCCCAAAGAACATCACCTTTGTCCCTTTGTAATCTGAGACTAAACGTCAGTAATTCCATTGTTTGGATGTTTTTAATTATCGCTTCCCACTGATTAACCGTGGCAGGTTCTGTGTTGAGCCATCTTCTTGTTATGGCTTTTTTATTGGCAGCCATGAAGATTTTTAAGAGGTATTTGTCTTTTTTTGGTAATTTTGTGTCCATATTTCCCAGGTAGAATGATAAACAAGTGAAATTAAAATTATACTGCAAGACTTCACTGAAGGATTTAAGCATGGGACAGCTCCAGAATATGTGTGTATGATCTGCCATCCTGTGTCCACACCCTCTCCAGCATGTAGGTTGACATCTGTTTTGATGTTATTTTGACTAGTGCCACACACCTAAAATTTTGTTGCAGACCAAGCAAACCACTTCACGTTTGGGGAACTCTGTGCTGTCAACAGTCTCCCCCAAAAACACAGTTCACCCTGGCAAAAACTCCTCTGAGAATGCACAAAAAAAGATTAAAGCATTGACAACAAACACCACACATCCCATTTGATCTGGGTCACACATGATTAGGAAGGTGGCTATTGTTCCTAAATAGTGTATATTTACAAGAAGAATTGAAAAAACCCTAAAAATGATATCCTTTTTATCTGTTCTCTCTTTTACTTAAACACACATTACTTTGGAGACCTTAAAAAAAAGATTTAATGTTAAATCTTTGAAAATGAAAGTCCATGTCACCAGTTGATGTGTTGTTTTGCCATTTGCAGTTGCAGTGTTGTGCTGATTTACCTCAGTAAGTCCACATTCCCTCGCCACCACCGCCAGTTGATCAAACCACCAGTATCACCTTTATCAGCCTTATCAGGTGCTATGCTGTTTCACTGGTGTGTCAGGGGGAGTGAGTGAGTGAGTGGGGGGGGGGGTTGTTTTCTTTTTTTCACTTCAAGCTTTGGTAGCCACGACTTTGTTGACCAGGATCTGCCTGCATGTGTACTTTGGGCTTGACAAAAGGACTGTGCTGGAAGTATGGGAGACTCAGTGGAACAGAACTTGACAACAGAGCATGATGGTTCCCCTCTGGAGGGACAGAAAAAAACTCTTTTTCTGTGGAGGCAACATTTCATTCAGTGTCTGTTTACTCCACTGTTGCCTCTCGTTATATCCCAGGATGAGTCCTGATGAATGATAGCAGACGGCCTCTCCAAGGTCACGGGGATGCAGTGGATTTCAAATGCAAAAGCACAGTTTTTAACTGAAAGAAAACTCCACATATTTTACCTGTCAAAGTTAATTTCATTTACATGTCATGTGTCATGGTCCAGTATTGTGGACTGTGAATTTATATATATTTATATAGATTTTTCGTGTTGTATGTTTGGTTGTTTTTTTTTTGTTGGTGAATACATTTAAGTGAGATTTCTTGAATAATTTTAGGTTGGGCTTGTGAAACTGCGAGACAAACTTATCAGATATGGGATATTCTTGTCAAATTCTGTCTCTTGAGTGATTGATCATAAGTTTGGAATCTCTATTGCCATTTAAAATGACCAAAATAAATGGTAAATCTGGATCAAAGTGCCGCCTTCATTTAAGGAATACAGTTTTTCAAAAAAAGTCTCATGATTTATGATTGACATTTACTTTACCACTGATTGATAATAAGTACAACCAAAATTAACTCACTAATAGTTACTAAAAAGTTGGGAGTTTGGAAGCTTTCACCCCTTAGGATCTGTTTTAAGTCAAGTTCAGAATCATGCTTGCACACCTCAACATTCTAGTGAACCTTTGTACATCTAAACCGAACTATCAAATGTGATCGCAACAAAAAAACTCAACAAAGATTGTTTGTATTGCACACTAACCAAATATAAGCAGTTATATGCTTAGCCATGTACACTGTTGCTATGCACAGGACAGTTGTGTTGGGTGGCTTATCACTGTCCTTGAAAGAAAGCTGTGTTGATCTGACGGAATGGTTTTTGGTTAGCCAGGCCGGGAAGCGTGGCGATTCTGATGAACTTCAGTCTCTATTGTCCAGCCTTCTGTTGATGACAGATGCTCCTTTGATATCCTTGCAGAGTTAATAGTAAATGCTAACTTACTACTCTCCTGTCCTTTAAGAAGTCAGCTGGGAACCTCTGTTAACCCTTTTCAACTAAGGCAGTTAGTTGCAAAGTGCTGGTTCAGGGCTTGTCCCAAAGCCAGTTCTAAAGCCTCGTTTCCACTATGCAGTCCGGTACGGGTCGGTTCGGAACGGTACGGTACAGGTCGGGTCGCTTTGGAGTCAGCTTGCGTTCCCACTGTACAAAGGAGACCCTCAGGAGTGGGCGGAGTCAGTGCGTGCCAAAGCGTAAATAGTAAATAACAGCAAATAACAAATAACATCCATAATTCCGAACCACCTCCAAGCTTCTTCAGCTTAATGCGACACTGGCTCGCGGTCCGGTTGAAACCACTCTCTGCCATTTTTGCGGCAATCAGCTGGAAAACTTTTTTGTTGCACACAGCGCCATCGAGCTCCCGCTGCACAGCCTCCTCGCCAACAACGGAGAGCAGAGCCTGGAACCGGTCCTGTGTGCTAGGTACCCCAAGCAGAAGGGTTACGAAAATGGTAACGGTACGGTACAGATCGGTACGGATCGGTACAGATCAGTACGCTTTTGTAGGAATGGAAACACTGAAATAAGCGAATCGTTCCGACCCGACCCGTACCGGACTGCATAGTGGAAACGCGCCATAAGTTGGTTCTAGCTGAACCTGGCTCCTGAACTGGTTTCTGTACTGGTTTGGTTTTCCACATCCAGGGAGCCACCACAAAACCACATCATTATGTCAAGTAAGATGTGTCTTCCAACACATATTTGAACCTGTAATCAGAATTTTTGTAAAGGACCAAAGTGCAGGGAGACAGTTTATCTTCACAACAGCAACAGAGTTTGTCTCGTACTCCCTTCAAACTGAGGCTTTAACACCGGCACCAGCACGCACAGGTAAGAGTAAGTCCACACCGGGAAAATCTGATTGTTAACCTGAGGAAGAGACAGGGGTAGTATTGTAAAGGAAAATCTGATAGGTACCTAACTTACCGCACTTACTCTAGCACTAGTTATGCTCTTAGCTGTTTGGTTTTGGAAGGAAATGCACTTATGATTTCTTGTGACCTGAAGTTCCTTTGCCTACCGATGTGGAACACACTTTTTGTAAGTCGCTTTGGATAAAAGCGTCTGCAAAATGACCGTAATGTAATGTAATGTTAATATCATCAATCAAGTTTATTAACTCTGTTTTAAACAACAGTTGGTGTTTCAGAAAGCTCTCTGCAACTCTGACTGGTGTTTCCAAACACTATCTGTAATTTATGATTGGGGATACAAACATGATTTATACATATTTTTTCCAGTGGTATCTATAAACACCAGCTGACTTTATCAAAAACACCTGATGATGTCAGTTACAGTTAAAGTAGCATCGGTTTTTCAGTGCTTGAGCCAGAGCTCTTGGGGTCAAAGCAGAAATAACTGGTTCTAAGTTAGACTCTGTCACTAGACCAGCCCTGGAACCACTTTGTGAACCCTAAAGGCCCCTTGTAATACCCACTGAAATGAAAAATTCTTAAAGTATCAGCGTTGTGTTTTAGTTACATAATCCTTTTCTTACTAACATTTCAAAATCAAAGTTGAACTACTCAGAGGCACCAGTTAGGCAAAAATTCAACTGAATACAAACAACAAACTATATATGAAATCAGATGGCAGGCACTCAAAAAGCACAACATTTAATTTGTTACAAACAAATATGACAAATAAATTCAATATACTCTAAACAGAATTGGATCACCATAGTTTTTAATAGTCTCTTTATTGATGTGCTTTCCAATGAAAAAACCCTCCCTATAAACAGATTTTCTAATATCTGATTGTGACTATGTTAATGTCTTGTTGAACACAATAATTACTAGTTTCGTATTCAAAAGATGTTTACCTTTTGGAAGTTTGCTGACTTGTTCTGTCTATGGAAACATTATGAACATTGACGTGTGTGTAAATATAATCTGCTTTGCAAATGCAGATTTGTCACTTGGCTGCAGGATCCCTAGCTGGTTGGCAGTGTCTCCCTGTGTGAGATGGCTGCGGTTTTGATGGGTAGTTGATTATAGTTCATGTGACTGCCAGCACCCTCAATCAACATCCACAACTAAAGGGATGAGGAAGAGTGGTGTTTATTTGGGCCTGGATTCTGTTAAAGACAGTGGAGACATAAGCCCCCCATGCCTTACTTCTAAGCTCAATTTTCTCTGATTTCTGTCTCTCCAACTTACATACTTGAATACTTTTTCTCATTCTGTCCTCTCCCTCATTCCCTCTGTTTTTGAGCCAAGCTTGAAATCCTGACCTAAGTCACCCTGTCCCATGTCTCCGTCACCTGGTATATTTTTCTCCGATCTCGTCTCTATGCAAGAGTCAAATTGGCCAACCCTTAACATCTCCTACAGCCCCACCAGACAACCTCCTCCCTCTCCCCTAGCCTGGCTCAACCCAGTCTGCCAGTCTGCTGCTGATCTGTGCTCTGCACGCTCCAGTGCGCTGTCGGCTGGTGACAGGCTATTTGGGATTTACCCACTGCTGCTGTGCCTGTCTCTTCATCTGCAGCCTTTCATGGCAGGAAAAAGCAGTCTCTCCTCCCTCTTATCCTTTTCCTCCACTCTCTTCCCTCCTCACCCTTCAGCTCAACTCATTCCCCCATCTTCCTGCTGCCCCCTCCCCTACTGCCATCCTCATTCCTAATCCCATCCTCCTAAAGGCTGTAATTGAGCAGTGCGGCATGTTGGGATTAGGACTTTTATTGGGGTATTATCATTACAGGAGAAATTTGGGTGAAAGTATGGACAACTGGAATCTACTGCCACCTAGAAGAAAGCAGATGGTTGGAGAGTGTGGAGTGTAGGGTGAGAGGGAGGAGGGGTGAATATTCAGAGGCAGAGTCAGCTGTGGAAACTGTCATCACCGGACCCTGGTTCTGACAAGGCTGATCTCCAGGTCACTGCTGATGTCCAACAAAGTGACAGAAAATCCATGAAACTATCACGCTTAAACAATAAAACATCAGCTCCTACAGCCCAAAATGACATCAGATCGCTGAACATTGATGGACATATCGTACTCTCCATATAGTATCCAACATTTGGAATTACATTTCACAAGAACTATGAGGGCCATTTTAGTGATGGATGGCTTTAATAGCGGTCAGTATGAGTCCATGGCATGCCAACTGATCTGATATGTGTTCAGGGAAACTTATGACCTGACACAATTTGCTCTGTGATGGATATTTACTGGTTGCCTAGAAGCAATGCTGCTTGTTTATGTAGAGGTCTTTGCCAATTCTTATTGATGAATTCTTTTTCATCTTTATTCTTTAATGCAAGGCAATCACATTTTTTAATTTTATGTTTTTAAGAAATAATAAGAGAAAAAGACCACACAGACTGAGGTGGTGATGATTTTTTTTCCCACTCTGAGTTATTTGAGCTATTCGCCATGACCCAAATGAATATTGATTCCTAACTTGCAACTGGCGAGTAGGGGAATCAGGCCATTCAAGCAATCAGTGGGAAAAAAAGAGCATCATTGTCCAACATCTAAAACAATTAAACCTCTTCAGTTTAACATACAGTATGATGGAGACTCTACATTTGCATTGGAGTATTAAGTTTTTGATCAGACAAGTTGTCATGTGGCCAGCATGAGGTGGGATGTGTATTTAAACTCTTAAGGATTTTAAAAAAAAAGTCTTGCAAACTGCTGTGGAATCATCAAGTTTATTTCCCTGTACTTTGTAAGCTGCTTAAGTCCTGTGCCAGCTTAGTATTGCCATATTAACATCACCCGGTGAGACAGCTCTGACAAGCTCCCTTCCTCCACAGTTTCCTCCTGCTCCTGCTGCCTGACTTGCACTGTGGAAAAAAAAGTCTTAAAGAACGTGTTATGAACTGACACACATGGCCACATGAATGCATATGAGCACAAGCCTTTACTTCAGAAACACACTTACATACACATTAAGCAGATGCAGTTCATGCTCTTTATTTAAGCTTCACATTTTGAAACTGAACAACACTTATACAAAGTGTATTTATTTGTTTATTTCATTTTTTTTTTTTGCTGTATGTTTTTCTTAGATAAATTATTTGAAAAAATAAAGCTGAGGTATGTAGAAGTGATGAGTGACTAAGCTTAATGTCATTTCACCAGATGATCAACACCATTTGCCAACTCCTGTGTCCCTGGATGGATTCCCTTTTTTTCTAACTTCTAACTGAGTTTGTTCTCTTGTGCCAGTGTAAATGTAGGGATATGTGAGGATTATAAAGTCACTGTTAAGCAAACATATGAACACAACACGGTTTAATGTATTTGGCGATTAATTCATGACATGTCATGTAAGTAGTTTGTATTACATGATCTTTTATGATAACCAGCTGCATGTTCAGTCTGCTTAGCTGTTGGACAGTTTTTTCTTTTTTTTTAATACAGTTATGGTTTGGTAGATTTTTACAAATAGGAACTTTTAAAATAAAACGTTGTCATGTCTTTGTAGTGTGGCAGCCAACCATGTGTAGTTGGGAGACAAACACAGCAGCCGTTTTTGTGAAAGCGACAGTTAAAGAACCACTTCTTTCAAAGGTTTGACGCATGACTGTGGAATGCAGCTATCATCTGATCTGTTAGCGAGACTGACAAAATCTTTTATATTTACTTTGCAAGGAGTTAAAGTCTGTTACTAGACGTTTAAGCTAAATTAAATTGTTTCAGAGTGCAGTTATAGCATACGTCAGATGTATCATGGCAACAGCGCTGTTGCTGAATTGTAAACATTGAATGGATTTCTGTCTGTGTCTGTCAGATTTAGTTTCCTTTGCAGTTTAAATCCCATATTTTACCAGTTTTCTGTTTGTTTTCGCCTGAAGAGACATTGTTTTTTCCAAATCTGAATTTAAGTAATTTCTCTGTTCAGGCCTGTTGTGAACATAGGGTGAGCTTTAAGTCATAACAGCTCCTGCTTTTTTCTTCCATCTTGTCACAAACTAAATTTAACATGCATAAGCCTCTTAGCAGTGCAGCAGCAAACACGATGGACTTTTATTGGTTTGAACAAAACAAAAGTAATCATTGTTATTTCTTGAAAGAATGTGCCCACAATATTTGCCTGTCAAACTGATTTCTGAGGCAGTGCAGAACAATGAATTTTATAAGTAAAAATGTAATTCTATTCATGACACTCTGTATTCTTCAGTATTGTTACATTTATATTATGTACCAGGCTTCTTTTCCTCTGGGGTCTATCTCACTTCAAAGCCTTCAGTTTTCATAATAAAGACCTTAGAATGGAAAAGAGAATACTCCACATTTTCATACATCTATGAACAATTTGCCCTCTATAAGTTATTACCATTGCCCACATTTTAAAATGAAGCCAAATATTAAGAACAGACCCCATCTTTACTCAGTGAGGGATGGTTGGTGGAATGGAGCCCAGGGTTGGTGTGTAATTTAAAACATGGAATGTATGGTGTATCTGCATAATGAGAACAGAGCTCTTTCCTAAGATGTTCCACCCACTGTATGCCCTGATTGATTAAAATCTGGCAAAATATACTCAGTGAAGTCATGCTCCCTTAATGCCCCAGACCCCACGCTGCATTATTAACCTAGTTGCACGACAATAAAATATTCAACTTCTTGTGCCTTATAAATCACAAAGTGGACAGAGGTTACAATGATGTGGCGCTGGTGCTATCCGGGTCGGCCCATTTTCTCCCTTTTCTCTGCTTCTATTCCTTCCCCGTCTCCTTTCCTCTCTGCCATGACAGTGAGCGCATGTCAAAGACAGACCACAGGGTGGGGTAGGAGGACACTTACAGCCATACGTCTTCAATCTTCCACACAGCAGTCATAGAGAGAGCCTCCCCCCCCCCACACTTCTTCATTAATCTTTGTCTTTAAAAGCTGCATTGATGAGTGGGTAAAAGTTTAACTTTGCAAGCTTCCATTCATTTTTTTTTTCAATAATGAAACATTTCGACAAAACTAATGGCATGTATTCTAAAACCCAAATACATTCATCCATACTTAATGGGTTTTCAAATGCATTACTTTTGTTTAGCAGTATATCTCATCAAACTGATGCTACGCTGTGCCCTGAAGGTGTAATGTAGGATAGTAATGGTTGTAAATATAAGTAGTGGGACTGGAAAACAGCTCAATCATAGCTTCATGCTTGGAATGGAAATTTCAGTTTGGCTTAAACTTTCATATAATTGACAAAAGAGACATTTTAACACAGCTTTTCCCATGGGAAAGCAAAGAAGGCTGAACAATGTCCAAACACACAAACATGCACAGAGAGGAAGACAGGAAGACAAACAGTTTCCCCAATGAGCGTGCCACATTAATGCAATTTAGAGATGAGTAACAGCGAGAAACAGACAGCATATTATCAACTAATGGCTTTGGTTTCGCTATCCATCGAGGAGCAAATGTGCATGCCGATGTAAATAACATTACTAGTCATGCTGTAAAAAAAAAAAAACAGATAATGAAAAATCAGATGCAATGTTTAAGACATGGTCAGGTCCAGCTCTAATATTTAGAGACAAAGAATGAAAAAGAGAGAACCCTTGTTTAAAAGCAGTTTTCATACGTGTGACGTGACATAAGCCATCAAAACAGGAACATAACAATGTTTGTGTATTTCTGTGTGTGTGTGTGTGTGTGTGTGTGTGTGTGTGTGTTGACAACAGATAAATCAGCCATAGAGATCTCCTGAGTTTACCAGAGTGACATGTTTTATTGCTCTCCTACTGCAAGTTTCCTTCCTCCAGGGATCGTCTAATACTACTGTCAACACAATCGATTTTTCATCAATGGGATCAGTGATTGATTTGTGATGAATAAAGACAATGCAATTTAAAGGCTTATTATTGTGCTCGGATATTAACTCATATGCCAGGAATCATCTTAGGTTCAGTATGACAGCCCTACTACACAATTGTTTTGGTTGACATATTCAAATGCAGCTTTATAACTTGTTCAATTTGGAACTACAGAAGACATTGCACCAGCATTATGTTTCTTGGGGCTGATGTTGTAGAATAAAAAAGTAGTTTAAATGCAAGTACATTTCCTTATTTGAAGCAATATGAAATTCTGCAATGCTGAATGTGTTTTGGTTTTCTCTTAGTCAGGGATCCAGCAATCGGCAGCAGCTGTTGTACCGCACTAAACACCCATAAAACGGGGTAGATAGAAATACAGAGTTGCATATTAAAAAGGAGAAATGAGATGTAAGCTTCCCAACCCGACTTTCAGCCTGCAGCAGTGAGTATTCCTGAGCATCTCTGGGTTATTATTGTTCCCACTCTAGCAGGATGGGAGTTGGTGGCAGGAGCCGTTCAGAGGTGTACAGAAACTAACAAGATTAACAACTCCATCCCCCACTTTGGTCCTTACATGTGCATAAGGGGCCATTTCTATGGTAATGCAATGTTTACAGGGGTGTAAAAAAAATAAAATAAATGAATACATGTATTATTTGACATATTAGCAATAAAAACAATGATAAATTGTGTGTTTCCTCTCCTTAAACACATTCCTATAAGCTTTGCTACTGTTTTGGTTTTTAATTGGAACACAAATTGATGTCCACAGTCTTCAGAAAACAGACCCTCAGGATAGTAAATAGGTAGAGTACAATCTCCCTCTCATCTCAGGGAGCTCCATCACTGCAGCTTTGTATTCCTTCATTTACCAGACATTTTTCTGCTACTTAAATTCCTAACCACAATTTCCTACACTTCACCACATTTATAACAATCCTATTCATTATTTTGATTATGTTGATGAATGTTCACATAATGAAGAGGTATATACACATGTGATACACCCTACTGAAGGTCCTGGTGTACACTGATGAGCTTTGGCATCATGGAGAACACATACCAGCAGGGCGCGCACTCCTTGTCATAAATTGTAGTCTAAACAACATATATTTAGTTTGTCACAATGGCAAGTTTTATGTTAATTCGTTTTTTTTAATGTTCTTGTTTGTTTCTTTCCCCCAACTCGTGCAATTCTTCATCACGTTGGACAAATAGATAATGATTGATACAGGACACAAGTTGCGATTTGAGCTGTGCTACTGATGTCAAGCTATACATTTCCAGTTACATATTTTATCATCGTTAAATGTGTTTAGTAGTTTGCAGTGGTATTTGTTTTTACCTATTATGTTTTTACTCCTAATGATTTGCCACCATCACCATTCATACTGTGTGTGTATGCGTTAAACAACCCTGAGGGCTTAACCAGGTTGGCATTGCTCCACATGGAGCAGACACTGTTGAGTTGGCTGCTGTCATGTCTGCTAATAAAGACATCACGTCCAATGGGCACGCATGCTCACGTCCTTCGTTGGCATGACAAATAATACCATTAACCCTACCTCCCAAAGCAGCCATTTTGATTGATGTGCAAGCAAATGTGAATGATGCATGTGTGCGTGTTTAAATCAGCAACAGCCTTTATTGCTGTGACCGTTACGGTCCGTATACAGCTGGTCAGCATTCCAATTAAACTGGGAATGTTACATGTGATGTTGATGGCATTGAAGCTTGGATCAGACCTTTCTATGATGTGAATGACACGGATTTGCGGAGCAGCTTTACTACATGCACATGGGATGCCTTTAATATATCACCAGGTGGCAGCATTTATGTGCAGAATAAGCTGGAGCTGCATGGGATCTGAATTCCTGTACTTAACTGTCGATCCGTTGTGCTTCACAAAGGCATGGCACAATATTTTGCACACTTCTTTTGCCAATTTAAAATCCAAATATCTGAGTAGAAGATACTCCTGTGTTATATAATTAAAAAAAAGAAAGACATTTAATGTAGATAAAAATTTAATGACTCATTCATAATTTACAACAACAGATGGTCATTCTGGCACATGGGATTGGATGCATGTGAAAAGCTGTCATTTTTCAGGGAAGGTTGTGTGCTCTGTATGATTATAAAGTGATTGGGTTGTTTGGTTTTGTTTAACCTGGAAATGATCTCCTGTCTTTGTAAATACAAGAACTTTTTGATTTAAATATTTAAAGTTGCTAAGGCTTAGTTGTCGCTTATGAAATAAATGGACAGTTGCAGATGTTCACATTTTGACGGCAATCAAAGGATCAGGAACATCTAGTTGCCGGCCTCCTGATGACCTAAATGACAGAATTTCTGCTGCTATGCTATAAATTCTGCTATTTAGTTATTTAAGTGAAGATCCGCATACTTTCTAATAGCATAAAGGAAAAGGAAGTCCAGAAATTTGCTTAAGACTTTCTAACTCTTGTCAGATCACGTGTAACCATTGGCAGATGAATTATTCTTTTATCAAAGCAAAATTTGTGAATTGTTTGTACTTTTGGCCTTCCATAACTATGCGTGTGACCATTAAAGCTGTCATTAAACAGACTGCCAATTATCATCTTCTAAATTTCATCCCCAACAGCTCCAACAACGACCCTCTCTCCTGGACTGTCCTTCAATCACTAAATGCTGTGTGACCTCGAGGCTCTGAATAGGACTGAATGGCTGGCTGTTTTAATGAATGAAATTGCAGTCAGAACACTGTGGACCCAAATCAAATTTAAATGATGATGACTTGAGTTACGGCAAGGCTTGCTGAGAAGTAACCACATGTGTGTGTGTGTGGGTACTTGCTGCACACGAACACAGGCGTATATGTGATGTTTTTGGGTTGATTGTATTAGGTGCAAGAAGTTGGTCCCCATAGAGGAGCCACATGCTTGTTGTACCCCAGCTGTAGCTGAGATCTAATATTCCTCCAGTAGCACCATTATGTCCTTAATGGGCCAAACCCAATCTTCTGCTTCTTTGTGTCTGGCTGGCAGAGGGGAAACAGGCTGCAACATAGCGTAGGGAAGCACATAGTATACAATATTCATTTGTGCTGTAGCAGACTCAGAAGACTGGCTGTGAGGTAACTTCAGCTTGAGATTTCTTTGTTTAATGCACCGGTATTCTGGTTTCTGAAAAACAAGAGGGGTCAAACACCAGTCTGATGTGTGATACTTCAAACGGATTATTGAACCAGAAGACAGAGACAGCACCTTTCTTAAAACAACCACAGTGAAAGCCTCTATTAGTGTGCATTCAAATTGTGTTCAAAAATCTCCATCCACCCTGACAAACAGAGATGAGCTGTCCTCTGTGTGCACTCATCAGTTTCAGTCAGCCAATTCTGTCTTTATTGTAATGTGCCCCACCATGCCAGATGGTCTAAGTTCAAGCTACATTCCCCATTTAGGATAAATTCTACAGCTGTTGTGTTTGTTTAGCATATAATGAAAATCCTGTCTATTTTAAGGGACACTGCCCTTTCTCATTCCTCTGCATGCTTCTGTTTTATAGAAGAAATGGACCTTTTCTGTCTGTAATCTCACTCCATTGTCTTGGCTAATTCACCATTATTGTCATCAATTCATGAGCAGTTAGAGTGGTGCCATGTTAGATTGACAGAAGCGAGTGGAGAAGCAATTAACAAAAACAGCTGGTTAGTGAAAGAGACAGGAACTGTCATCTATGGGGGACAAAAGAAGCAAACATATACTGGAAATGGTTTGCCATATCGAGAGTGTTGATACAAGTTGCTAGTGTACAATGTGGTAGGTTGTAACAGATATTAAAATCTATGCAGCAGCGGTTATATATTATAAAACAATAAACCTTTAGTTTTGAATGTGCATCACTGTGTGCCTGAAATGGAAGAGCAGCAACAGTATTGCAACATAACTGGATTCTGTGTATTTTGGAAACAGATTAACTTTAGAAGTGTGATTTACAGAGTGGGAGGCAATAAAAAAGAGTAGATAAACTTGCATATGTTTGAAAACATACAAATCCTTAGGAAAAGTTTTTATTGCAGAGCTGACACAAGGGTGCATGTGTATATATATATATATATATATATATATATATATTCTTCTTAAAAGTGGACTGTCTCTTTGTCAGCAACGTCATTCTATCCACATCTGTGTTGCCATTTAATCTCAAAAACGTGATTTTGGAAACTGTTTATGGTCGCAAGAATCATTTAACAGCTGATTTTCTATTTCTAATTTCACTGGTTAAACAACCGTTATTCATTATTATGACACAGGCCATTATACTCTTTTGTCATTAGTACAAAATAAAACATTGATTTATTTGAATGATTGGGGAGTTGAGCTATTTTCCCTAATCAGAATTTTGTTTCCATGGTAACACTTCATTCTGGCAAGCAAAGCAATAGCTACTGAAGATAAATTAAGCTACCCATTTGCCACATGTTGGCTCTTTTGCCAAATGTTCTAATTTCTGACACCAGATTTATATGCACATATGAACAGCAGTTAAGATACTGTTTTCCAATATTGAGGTGGAGATTCATTTCATCATTGACCTGTATGTTTATCAGCATCTGCTTCATTAACCTCTTGCCATGGCTGCAGAAGAGCTGCGTTAACAAACTAGTGAGTGCCAATGCCCCCGTCCACAACAGCTGCCAACTGGCCAGCAGGTTGCTGCATAAACCCAGGAAAAAAGATTGATTACTTCAATAATTTCTCAAGGCTGTCTGAAAAGTGGCTGTAGCGAATGGATGCCACGAATACACAGCAGTCTGTATTTGGGAACTCTCCCTCTGGATCATTTAGAGTTCACATGAGGTCCAAATGTGTCCAGATGTTATTAAGTCAATTTTCAGAGCCTTGTGTGTATTTTTTTATAACCCATGTTCCAAAACAAATTGGGATGCTGTGTAAAATGTAAATTAAAAACACAATGTTATGAGTTTCACATTTCATAAACCAATGTTTTTGTCACCATAAAACATAGAAAACATAAAGAAATGTGGAAAGTGAGTTATTTTACTGTTTCATAAAAATGTTTTGCTCATCTTGAATTTGACGGCAACAATACATTCCAGATATGTTGGTACAGGGGAAAAAGTAAGGGTATAAAGCAAACATCTGGAGGAATATGTTGCAACTAATTAGGATAATTGGTAACAGGTCATTGAAATGAATTAATTTAAAAAAGAACACATTGGAGAGGCAGAGTCTCAGAAGTTTCAGGAATCAGCTAAATACATTTAAAAATTTTGTATTTTCAGAAAAGTGTTCCCCAATGTAAAATTGCAAAGACTTTAATCTGCTGAACATAATATCATCTAAAGATTCAGAAAATCAATTTGCGATGTTCTTGATCTTTGGGCCCACAGCTTGCACTACTTTAAAAACAGGCATGGCTCTCTCATGGAAATCACTGGATGGGCTCAGGAACACTTTGAGAAATACTTGAGAACAAAATTCAGCGGGCCATCCAGCGTGCTATTCACATCAACTTCTTGACTAAAGAGGAGAGAAACCATTCGGCTTGTTATCAGCGATCAGACCAAAAGCATGCATTGATGATGTTATTGGCATTAATGCCTTTCGCATTGTCAACTTGTACGTCTGAAAAGGCACCATCAATGCTGAGGGTGCATACAGGTTTTAAAGCAACATATGCTCGCATCCAGATGACATCTTTTTCAGGGAAGCATATTTCAGCATGTGAATGTTAAACCAAATACTGCATCTATCACAACGGCATGGCTTCTTAGTAGAGGAGTCTTGGTGCTGGACTGAACCACCTGCAGTCCTGATGTTTCACCAGTTAAAAACATTTGGTGCATCATGAAACGCAAAATATGAGAAAGAGGATCCAGGACTTGTTGAGCAGCTAGAATCCTGAATCAGACACGAATGGGACAATGTTGTCCTATGTCTCACGTGTCATTTTTTCAACATTTGATATTTTTTTCAATTGGAAATAACATATTTATTTATCTATGAGATTGCAAATAACTTTATTTTATTCTATTTACATTGACATTTACAGTGTCCCAACTTTTTTGGAACGGGTTTTATACGACATTTCTATATTTTGAAGGTTTTTTAATCGTAGATTGTATTCCTATTTTGCTACTCATGCATTGAGATTTCGTCTGTATATTTTCGGCAGCTGGCAGGTTTTTGTGCTTCATCTACTTTTTGGCTGCTGATAGATCAATATGATTATGTGTTCCAGACACAAGACATCCATCTGTGTAATAATAAGGCATTAGATTGTGTAACAAATCTCTTATGGCTTCTAATCGTGAAATATTAAAAACGCCAAAACAATTATTGGGAAAGTATGTCGTGTTCAATTTTCTCTTCATGTGCTGAAATTATATAGAATTGTTTCATTGATATGATCTAAATGTTTTGATCATGAACTCAGGATATAGATGAGCTTCTTCTGATTAGGAAAGAAAAGGCAATAAGAACAAAAAAAAAGGAGAGAAATAACCTTTTGAAGATGATCTTCTTTGTCACCTCTCTTTGCTATCGGCCAAGTCTCTGGTGAGGCAAAAGCTAATTTCATTAAGACATGGGGGATGGTTTATGTTTGCCTCACAGTTGTGCTCACATAATATCCTTGTAAACCTCATCATTGTTTCAGAGGGAGGAAATACGGTGTTTAATAGTTAATTCTGCAAGTACTAATAACCACACAGTACACCTGGCTAACTAAAATCGAATGATGCATACATGATTCAGTATGTGAAATCACAGAGGGTGTGAACTTCATCCGTCCATCACTCCTGTTCCTGTGGACTGTAACAGTAGTGAGAGCCTGTGCATTCTTCTAATCTACTTTCTGCCTCTCACACTTCTATCATTATGCTTCCAGCACTTGGGTGAGTACTACAAGGTAGATTGGAAAGGGAAAGCACTCAGAACATGACTTTATCTCTTTTCACCAGCTGCTCTCTGCTCCTATCTATACAGGAGGCAGGAGAGGGGAGTGAAATGCAGTGCTGTTTCAGGGCTAACTCTGAAAACAACAATGAAACCAGGGGGTTTAATACAAACCAATAATTATAGCTTACCTTTGTCATGTAATACTCTGCATGGGTGAATGGACTTTAGTATAAGATTTCTGTCACAGTGTTCTTTATCTACTACCATACTCCATATCTCTGTGTGTGTGCATTTATTTACATTTATATGCAAACAGGTACAATTTTTGTCGTAGAACTGTGGAAATGCCATGTTGAATCAAAGTTTCATTTTCAGTTTCTGGTGGTATTCATATTTGGACAGGCGCAAATATTACCCGTTTATGAATGCTTCTTGATCTATCTTAAACGGAACCTAAAATTAAAGCTTCACTTCCATTTTTAAAATAAGGGTGTATTACTTAACAGTGTTTGCAGTAGCGGCTCGTGGTCTGGAAAATAGGCGGGGCAGATGATCTGCGTTATCAAAATGCAAGTTTTTATGGAGCAATAGGCCAATAGTCTATGTAACCATACGTGGGGGGGGGGGTGGGGGGGTGCGCACTCGCATAAAAGTCTGCCATACAACAAACACAAAAGCCCCATGAAAATGAGCGAAGAGAACGTTTGTGAAAGGAATTAATACTGCCTACGTTTCAATTAGAGGGAAACTTGTCGCAAACAGTACAGACTTCGGTTGCGCATGGGTAGCCTACGCATGGGTACTTTGGATAAACGTGTCGGCTAAGTTATGTAGCCCTATTGTATTGTAATGCAACAAATAATGTTAATGTTAATTTTAAAATGCTTCATGTCATACACACCGACAGTGCTCCACATATCCCCTTGTCCTCCCGTGCCAGGCGATTGGAAGAGCAAGCATGGGAAACAGAACATTTTATTCCTATTGGAACAACCAGAGAGCCAGGGCTTTTTGTCATACCACGCACGGGAAAACCATCCATCCATCCATCCATCCATCCATCATCTTCCGCTGGTCCGGGGATCGGGTCGCGGGGGCAGCAGCTTGAGCAAAGAGACCCAGACGTCCCTGTCCCCGGCCACTTCCTCCAGCTCTTCCGGGGGGACCCCGAGGCGTTCCCAGGCCAGCCGAGAAACATAGTCTCTCCAACGTGTCCTGGGTCTTCCCCGGGGCCTCCTCCCAGTGGGACGGGCCCGGAACACCTCACCGGGGAGGCGTCCAGGAGGCATTCTCACTAGATGCCCGAGCCACCTCATCTGACTCCTCTCGATGCGGAGGAGCAGCGGTTCTACTCCAAGCCCCTCCCGGATGACCGAGCTTCTCACCCTATCTCTAAGGGAGAGCCCAGACACCCTGCGGAGGAAACTCATTTCAGCCGCTTGTATTCGCGATCTCGTTCTTTCGGTCACTACCCACAGCTCGTGACCATAGGTGAGGATAGGAACATAGATTGACCGGTAAATCGAGAGCTTCGCCTTCTGGCTCAGCTCCTTCTTCACCACGACGGGCCGGTGCAGAGCCCGCATCACTGCAGACGCCGCACCGATCCGTCTGTCAATCTCCTGTTCCATTCGTCCCTCACTCGTGAACAAGACCCCGAGATACTTGAACTCCTCCACTTGGGGAAGGATCTCATTCCCGACCCGGAGAGGGCATTCCACCCTTTTCCGGCCGAGGACCATGGTCTCGGATTTGGAGGTGCTGATTCTCATCCCAGCCGCTTCACACTCGGCTGCAAACCGCTCCAGTGAGAGCTGAAGGTCACGGCCTGAGGACGCCAGCAGAACCAAATCGTCCGCAAAAAGCAGAGACCCGATTCTGAGGTCGCCAAACCGGACCCCCTCAACGCCCTGGCTGCGCCTAGAAATTCTGTTCATAAAAATTATGAACAGAATCGGTGACAAAGGGCAGCCCTGACGGAGTCCAACCCTCACAGGAAACATGTCCGACTTACTGCCGGCAATGCGGACCAAACTCTGACACCGGTCATACAGGGACCGAACAGCCCATATCAAGGAGTCCGGCACTCCATACTCCCGGAGCACCCCCCACAAGAGTCCCCGAGGGACACGGTCGAACGCCTTCTCCAAGTCCACAAAACACATGTAGACCGGTTGGGCGAACTCCCATGCACCCTCCAGGATCCTGCGGAGGGTATAGAGCTGGTCCACTGTTCCACGGCCAGGACGAAAACCACACTGCACCTCCTGAATCCGAGATTCGACTATCCGTCGCATCCTCCTCTCCAGTACCCCCGAAAAGACCTTACCAGGGAGGCTGAGGAGTGTGATCCCCCTATAGTTGGAACACACCCTCCGGTCCCCCTTTTTAAAGAGGGGGACCACCACCCCAATCTGCCAGTCCAGAGGCACTGCCCCCGATGTCCACGCGATGCTGCAGAGGCGTGTCAACCAAGACAGCCCCACAACATCCAGAGCCTTGAGGAACTCTGGACGGACCTCATCCACCCCCGGGGCCTTGCCACCGAGGAGTTTTTTGACCACCTCGGCGACCTCAGCCCCAGAGATGGGAGGTCCCACTTCCGAGCTCCCCAACTCTGCCTCCTCATCGGAAGGCGTGTCGGTAGGATTGAGGAGGATTCGAAGTATTCTCCCCACCGACTCACGACGTCCCTAGTAGAAGTCAGCAGAGCCCCGCCCTCACCATACACGGTGTTGACGGTGCACCGCTTCCCCCCCCTGAGCCGCCGGATGGCGGACCAGAATCTCCTCAAGGCCGTCCGGAAGTCGTTCTCCATGGTCTCCCCGAACTCCTCCCAAGCCCGAGTTTTTGCCTCAGCAACCGCCGAGGCCGCGTTCCGCTTGGCCTGTCGATATCCATCAGCTGCTTCCAGAGTCCCACTGGCCAAAAAGGCCCGATAGGACTCCTTCTTCAGCTTGACGGCTTCCCTCACCACTGGTGTCCACCAGCGGGTTCGGGGATTGCCGCCACGACAGGCACCGACCACCTTACGGCCACAGCTCCGGTCGGCCGCCTCAACAATGGAGGCACGGAACATGGCCCATTCGGGCTCAATGTCCCCCACCTCGTGGGGCACGGGAAAACGTCCGATTGAAAGAACTACCCTTATCCATTGTTTACTGAACTATATTGATATCAGGTTTACGGGGGCCGAGGTTTTTAATAGCCAATTTTGTTCCCAAATCTAGTCTTTCAAATGAGTTCTCCAAGAGAAACTCAACGCTATTGAGTACAGGTTCGATGCTAGCAGCCATGGTTAAAACTTCACCGGCGGATTACTGCTTTCACTCACTGTAGCCTACTATCAGACTGACTCGCTCCTGAGGTTGTGCAGAGTAATATAGCAGTAGGCGGGACAGTGTGTAGCAAAGATTCTCGGAGGAGATCCTTACAACGTTTTTAGCTAGTCTTGGGGAAACCTAAGCTAGCAGACAAGTAACCTACTGTACATGTACGAAGCTGTCAACACATTGTTTACTGTCTCAACATTGCTTTGCTCATCAAGCTAAGATATTTCATTAAATCACTCCCAGTTTCCCATTTTGCAAAGACTTCATTCACAATCACTTAAACTTTGTAAAATAGCAACTATAAAGTAAAATCTTTACCTTCCACAAACGTGAATCCGGATTAAACAGCCAATATCCTTCATCAAATCCGACGTAGTTATCCGTTTTATTCAACAAGTTTGTAGGGGAATTTGGCGGCACTGAAGTTCCCACTGGCTAGATTCAATTCAATTCAATTCATTTTTATTTATATAGCACCAAATACAACAAATGTCATCTCAAGGCACTTAGATAGTAAGTCCAATTCAAGCCAATTGGAATTCAATTAATTAATAATAATCATAATTCATAAAATAATCCAATTCGTTCATATAGAGCCAATTCAAAAACAATTTCCTAGCTAAGAAAACCAACAGATTGCACTGAAAACTTTTTGTTTTTCGGTCCAATCTCCCGGCCTGAGCGTGCCTGAGGCGACTGTGGAGATAAACGACTCCCTTTTAACAGGAAGAAACCTCTGGCAGAACCAGACTCAGGAAGGGTGGCCATCCGCCTCGACCAGCTGGGGTTTGAGAAGACAGAAAGGAGGGGAGGGGGGAGGGAGGGAGGGGGCCGCGGCGGCGGCGGCACTGTAACACCATTCAAAGGATATCTGTTGGAACTGTAACACCATTCAAAGGATATCTGTTGGAACAGGGAAACACGAGTTAATGACCACAATAATATCACATATACATAAAGAGAGTAAAGTGAGGAAAGGTGTGACAGATGAGCTCCCCAGCAGGCTGGGCCTATAGCAGCTTAACTATGGGATGTTTCAGGATCACCTGAGCCATCCCTAACTATAAGCTTTATCAAAAAGGAAAGTTTTAAGCCTGGTCTTAAAAGTGGAAAGGGTGTCTGCTTCCCGGACATTTACTGGCAGCTTATTCCACAATAGAGGGGCCTGATAACTGAAGGCTCTGCCTCCCATTCTACTTTTAGAAACTCTGGGAACCTCAAGTAAACCTGCAGTTTGGGAACGAAGTGCTCTGTTAGGAAAATATCTTACAATGAGATCTTTAAGATATGATGGAGCTCGGTCATTAAGAGCTTTATATGTAAGGAGAAGAATCTTAAATTCTATTCTGAATTTAACAGGGAGCCAATGAAGAGAAGCTAAAACTGGAGAAATATGATCTCTCCTGTTAGTTCTCGTCAAAACTCTGGCTGCAGCATTTTGGATCAACTGAAGGCTTTTCAGAGAATATGTGGGACAGCCCAAAAATAAAGAATTACAGTAGTCCAATCTTGAAGTAACAAATGCATGAATTAGTTTTTCTGCATCACTCTGAGACAAGATGTTCCTGATTTTAACAATATTACGAAGGTGAAAGAAGGCAGTCCTAGAAACCTGTTTTATATGCGAGTCAAATGATAAGTTCTGGTCAAAAATAACTCCAAGGTTCCTCACTGTAGAACTAGAAGCCAAGGAAATACCATCTAGAGTAACTATATAGCTAGACAATTTCTCCCTGAAACGCTCAGGTCCAAAGATAACGACTTCAGTTTTGTCTGAATTTAGCAGCAGACAGTTCTGACTCATCCAGGTCTTTATGTCTTTAAGACATGCTTGTAGTCTGACCAACCTATTGGGTTCATCTGGTTTTATAGATAAGTACAGCTGAGTATCATCAGCATAGCAATGGAAATTTATGCCATGCTGTCTAATAATGTTACCTAATGGAAGCATGTATAAAGTAAAAAGAATCGGTCCAAGCACAGAACCCTGGGGAACTCCATGACTTACTCTGGTGTGTGAGGAAGATTCTTCATTTACAAGAACAAACTGAAATCTATCAGATAAATATGACTTAAACCAGCCTAATGCAGTTCCTTTAATCCCGATAACATGTTCAAGTCTGTGTAATAAGATACTGTGATCGACCGTATCAAATGCAGCACTGAGATCCAACAGGACAAGCACAGACACAAGTCCGCTATCAGAGGCTAAGAGGAGATCATTGGTAACTTTCAGCAGTGCAGTTTCTGTGCTATGATGCACTCTGAATCCTGACTGAAACTCTTCAAACAGATTATTTCTGTGTAAATGATCACAAAGCTGAGCTGCAACTATTTTTTCAAGAACTTTAGACATAAAAGGGAGATTGGATATAGGTCTATAATGAGCCAACACTTCTGAATCAAGAGTAGGTTTTTTAAGTAAAGGTTTAATTACAGCAACCTAGATGGGCGGAGTAATATATTTCTTAAACCCTTTGAGTCCTTTCCATGTCCAGGGCAAGTCATACATCATATCAGGGCAGATCATACACCTGCCCCAATAGCATACAGGTGCGCTAAATGTTACATGATTTAATGCTAAGTAGGGGCCTACAGTGATTCTGATTGGTAGAATGTACTCGAGAGTTCTAAGAAGGAGCGGCGGGGCCAGGCTTAGCTGAGGGCAGCCAGGCATCTGCCCTGGCCAGTGGCCATAGATCTAATGTTAAGCAGCCACACTGGAGGTAGGCTATATTTCAGCGAAAGTAAAAACAGATTCCACTCGCAAAGTCCGTCACAAGCCACAATATGGTGTAATACGATTCCCACTGTGATTGAAGTTGAAATAAATATTTTATCTATAATTTCGGATAATAATGGTTGGGGATGTGGCAGGTGGGTGTGGCAAGCGGGTCCCTGCCCATCCTGCCCAAATACAGCGGCCGCGGCTGAGTGTTTGTCTGTTAATCTCTACAAGTGAAAGCACATAAACCTGAGATGGGGGAGGGGAGCTATGTTGGCCTCCACTACTCCCAGTCAACATGTTAATTAAAGATTTATTAGCACTGTTCCACATGTAGTGAGACACTGATAATTAAAATTAAAAACTGTGTTCAGTCTTTTTTGTTTCTGAGGTTGAGCCTCTGAAATGTATCTGTGGTATCATTTAGATTAGAATTCTGCTGACTTGAATACATTTAATTTGAATACCACTACTATCAGATCCAAATTTAGTTCAATGAAAACTTGCTCTGTTTAGTCTGACCTGCCAGTCACATTGGATGTAAATTGATGGTAACAACTCTGACATCCACACAGAAAACATGGATTTTTTTTGGAGCTATTTAGGATCCCATTCACCTCCAGTTGTCTGAATATATAGAAAAATGGGACAGATGGTGTTCAGGTGTGTACTTTTTAAAACACGAGTTACAGCAGGTTATTTTTTTTAGGTGAAGGCAAACATGCTACGTCGGGCATTTTAGATGTGGGCATTTGCTTGTGAATATTTTAGTTGACCAGCTGGTGATTTCAGATTTTTGGATCCTTTCTCCTTTCAGGGTTAAAGGAGATAGACTCAGCAGAAATGGGATTGAGTGTTAATAAGGCTTTTAAGATCACAGGATTTTCTCACAGTAAATGTTGGATTTGTAGAGAGAAATGTGACCAGCTTGCAGAAATTTCCTGGAATGCTAGAATTTGCAAAGCGTCATGTTGTGTGCTTTTAGTTTATGCAGGTGTGAGTGCAGAGATAAAGGTGTGCGCGTCCGTTTTTGAATGTGTATGTACTTGTGCACGTGGAGGTGTGGATGACCTTATGTTTGTACTGTGCCTATGTGGAGGCAGAGCAGCCTTGCTGTCTTTTTTTCCCTGGCCATGGCAGATCAGCAGTCCCTCTTTGGCTCACACACCAGCTGCTGTCACATTTCAGGACACACTCTGACTCACTCAGTTTATACCCTTCACTGCTTGTACACCTCCTCAGGCTTTTCACCTCTCTCATGGGTTACCAAACTGACATCACTGAATGTAAAAATAATGGACACTACACCTGACTTATGCCGTATATTTTCACAATGGCACCACAAATATCCCAAACTACAGTTTATAATGTTTATAACAAACAAATCACAACTGATCTCAAAGCCACAATTCCAAGCCTTTCTTTTTTTTTTATATTGCCAAAATTTCTTTCAAGTTTCACCTCAAAATTCAAAGATTGTTTTATCATCTCTGTTTAAACTTTTTTTCAGTCCATACATGCCTCTCAGTATTGATTCAGATATGGAGTTGCTGCTATCTGCACCCCTCAAACGAACAGTTCAGCGTTTGACAAACAGAAGCAGCCATCGCTGCAAGGCAGCCCAATCAGATGGGGATGGAATACTCTGTTAGTTCTAGCTTTTTCTCTAGGTGATTAAAACTGAAATCACAGCCGTTGTTCTGGCTTCTGTTTACATTGAGTTTGTTAGACACCAACATGATTACGAAAAGACAAGACAGACATAAAGAGATAACTAAACATATGTAAAAGGCTATCAAATCTGAACTGATGTTACACAAAACTCACATGAAAAAAGAGCAACCAGCACACGACCCTTATTTCATTGTTTTACAAACAGCTCTTGTCACTTATATTGATGTGTAACATGAATACGGACTGTATCGATACTAATTGTATTAATTACATTAGATCGATTCTAGCACAATGGGATCGATACTTGAGTTCCAGATTCTTACTAGATTAGGGCCCAGAAGGTTTCTTCAGAGATTAGTTCCTTAGAAACAAGATAATGTGGGGGTAATGCATTAAAATGCACAGTAAGCAATAGCTCTGAAACTTATAGAGTATAACGTGCATACTAAAAATGTTTTTTTTAGGTATATTGTTCTTAGGATCCAAAAATGCATTCTGCTGCTGTCTTAGTTTGGAACTTTTGTCTGCTTTTCCATACATAAGGTGCAGACTTCCCTCTTATCAAAGGTATTACACAAACTATTGAGAATGATCTCATAGACATTACCTCACAAAAATCTTAGAGGCTTTTGTTTTTTGCTCTTGTGGTCAATAACCAAAACTTTGGTGTGTTTTACGAGTTTTACTGTCCTCCGATAATACTATAATGTCATAACACATAGAGGCATTGTGACAGTGATTTTCACAGTAGGATCCCAGAAGACTTAAGTTTTCGAAAAAAATCAAATAAACTCAAGGTCATTTTCCCGAAGAGGAGAACAAAAATACAATCTAGATTTATATTGTTTAATAATGTTTAAGTAGCTGCAGGGATTTAGTGACAATAAGCAGAATTTATTGGTCTTCCATGTCTTAAGCTGAATGCTAGAGGTTATTCAAACAAACCAAACATAAAGCTCTGTTTAGGTCTACCAGTGTTAATGCTGTGTTATTTAGTGCTACGGGCCCACAGGGAGCAGGGTTCATCTTCAGGGTGAATATTCATTTGGGAATGACACCTGAGACCCACAAGCTTCTCACTTCTCAGCACGTTTTTGTTTTTCAGCCCAGATGCGATGGGTTTACATTATTGACTGCATTGTTTCAGTGAAATATCCACTGTACTTAACACAAATATCATTTTTTAGGTGTTGATTTCACGGTAATGTGTGTTGTTTTCTAGGAATGTGTTTGATAATTCGAAAATGTTTTCTTTCTACAATGTGTTTTTGTACAAGGCAAGCAGCATTAAATTGTGGTTAAATATTTAGATAGGGTAATCGTGTAAGGTAATATAAACCAGATTAACAACGAATAGCATTGCAATATAGCAGTGTGCAATACAACATTTAGATTTAACAGTGTAATTTCCTTTCTTGATGGTGGACTGGGAAGCATGGAATTGCAGCGACTAGCACCTTTTGAGCCTCCCAAGTCTTCCCTTTGTGTGCAATATAATGAAGGCATTGAGTGCTTTATGAAATCCATTTCCCTCTAGATCAATCTGCCCTAATGTCATCTGTCTCATTCACATCTAACTGCCTCGGACTGTATTAATAATTGCATCGGCTGTATTGATTTCTATTGACTGTCAGAGCAGCCTTGGTGAAACACTGTAGTCTTCAAGCTCTCTGACCCTAAATCAAGTGACATCTCATTAGAACAGACAGTGGCTTTTAAACAGATCTTTTTGCGGCTATAAAAATGGAAATGTGGAATGGTCTCTAACATAAAAGAGGATTGTTTTGTCATTCTTTTCTGATATGTCATCTCCTGACAATATGTCTCCTCTGAGTTGAACAAAGGCTGTCTTGTTCATCTTTTTGCTATCAATTTACATTACATTTCTTTTTGTTTATTTTAACAGTACTTGCTCACCTTTGCTTTTTGCAGATGAGACTCACTTGTTTAAACCTAGATTTGCAAACACCTTTGTTTTCCTACGCTAGCACAATAAGTTAGATATGTTCATTGTTATATGAAAGGTATACTTTATGCTAAACCATAACCTTGGCTAAAACAAGGACCAGTTTTCCCTCAGTTTACGTTAAATAGCAGGAAAAAAGGCAGTATATGACAACCAGTAAATGAGAATATAGATACTAAATATACGATATAGATATTATCACATTTATCTGTCCGTCTCAGGTATCACATTGAGAGGTTTTATATCTGTGTCCACAAAACAGCTATTGGATGTTTTGTTTTTCATAATTTATGCTATCAATTTAAGCTTCCTTGAGATGTAGAGATTAAAATTACAAATCTTAAACTTTTATCTCAATGTTGGAGGAGATACATTTGGTCAATAAATGTAAACATTGCCTCCTGAGTGAAAGTCATAGGAGAGATTTTTGCAGGTTTAGGTAAAACATGGGGTTACAGGAAAACAGAAATTGAATGGAATTCAGTTTTTTGTTCATACGAAACAAGCCAAAAGATTGACTTAATGATACTTTATTTATTTGGCAAGCATTGCAATCCCCCTGAGTAGACAAACAGAAACTTTAAGAATTTGTGGCAGAAGTTGGCCAAAGTAAATACAAGAATTAATCTTTAGAGTTTGGTTTTGTAACTAACTGCATATTGGGGATCTGCAGATTTGCAAAAGAAAACTGCATACATTTCTAAAATAAATAATACCATAATTTACTTTAATATTTTGCCTTAGACAGAAAGAAAAGAAGAAAAAACACCAATCTTCTGAATTACACTTGTGGGCAATTTTTCAAAGTGTCCTATTCTCCTGAGAAGATGAATGTGAATGTAGTTTCTGATGACACAGACTATATATTTAGGATGATTGTCATGCAGTGCTGAGGGAGTTTGCACTGGGCCGTGTTGATGACATTGCATGATGGACGAATATCTAAACAACTAAAGTACTGAAAACCTTTTCACTGAGCTGTACATCTGGAACGACTCCCCAGCCTTTTCATTTCCACACTGCAGCTTGTTTGTGAGGCTGAGGGTAATTTCTGGTTTACTTAGTGGTTCTTCTAGAGATAATTTGTGAGTATTAGATTTTGTGATTATTCGACAAATATGTCTCAAACAACCAGATATATTAGTTTATATAATTCATACAGTTGTGTAGGATGCACATAGCCTAATCACTAACATTCATATTCTTCATTTTTGTTCATCTTTTTGCTTCGCAATGATTCCCTTGGTGGATCTCCTCCCAACTAGGTAAGGTTAAAAATACATTGATCACATCATATTCCATTGCTGACTTGAACATTGATCTATATAATACAGCAAAGGAAACACAGGAAGCATGTCAAGTGATTAAATATCACTATGAAAAGAGGGCATGACCTGTGGTTGTGTAGCCTGCTCTTTCTTAAATTCTAATGAGTTGCTGCTGACTGGTTGCCTCCACAGGTCACTCTTCAACTATGGTCTTTCTAAGCACTGTAAAAACAAATCCAACTTCAGTTTGTGTGGTTCATGTTTGACTTCATACCATCTTTTTTAACTGTACATTAACAAGCACACTCACTAGGTTAAATACATTGTTGGCTGAAATAGACTCCTGTAGTCTTTACCATACATTTTACAAATATACCGTCATGATGTGCAGCACACAACCCCATAATATGTTCAGTGGTATAAACTTGAAGGTTTAACACTCTAAACTAAATTATACATGCATTGAAAATACACACACCTCAAACCGCATGCCAATAAAAAGAAGAGGTGGTGAGGGATTATCAGACACAGGGAGTCAAGTTTTACAGTGCTGGCCAGGCCCACATAAAGAAAAATCTGCTCCTGGATCTGATGCTAAATTAGTGCTTTATGATTCAGCGCTGCTCTCTCATGGCTGAGCTCCATGCAGTAATGAGTTAGTAATGAAATTTGTGTTGGTGGGTGCAGGGTAATGTGGCTAAGCAATGCGCTGGGGATCCACGGTGTATGCTCACTTGCTTGTTGGACCTTGGACTCTGATTAAACCCCCAAAGGTTTTAATATTAGAGCAGAGGCCAGCATTGGTGAGATGGGCTAACACAGTCTTATTGCCTTCTGATAAGAGAATATTGACAAGGGACAGACATTTTGCACATCTCACCAGGATTACACATATGGAATGATTAATAAATAATGAGATAAATAACGTGTCTAGATAATAATTCTTCCTAATTTAACACAATGCCCATTCGGTCTTCCAGCTCCCCTCTCTTATCACTTCTCCTTTACTCCCCAATCTTTCCATCAGATCGTTCTGCTGAAAGCAGCAAAATGGGAATCATAATTTTCACCCTTAATAGTCGTTAGATTTGTAACAGAATGACAGCTTCATGAATCTACAAAGCTCATTTATTGTCTTAGTGTGCTCAACCCTGTAAACTCCTTTGTGAGTCTTTATAAATTTAGAGCATCAATTACACTGTGTAGTCAGGATCGGCGATAAATCTCTGTGGTGACAGTGTGCTGTGAGTTCGGAAGGACATAGTTGTTGCATATATCCTAAAGCTGCCATGCATTTTAAAGACAATCCTGGCATGTTGTCAGTATGTAATTGCATTTGTATCCCTCTCTCTATTTTCATGACTTATTAACTATAAGATTAAATGTTTACTCTCACACAGTTCATCCTCAGCATAATTTCAAGGTAACTTATGTAGCTGCATCAAACCTGAAATGATTGCATGCACTGCATAGATAATGTGTCACCTCATTTCAGTTTTCAGTTTACCTGCTTGCTTTTGAGAATAAGAATAAGAATCTGTTTGTTGTGGAAGTCAAGCCAATATACTGTACCTTCTATTTATTTTGCAGTCTTTCACTTGGATATAAGCTACTTTCCTGCGTTGCTCAAGTCAAACCCACCTAATCCACTGTGGGCTTGTCTGGCTTCCCAGTTTGTGGTGACACTGGACATGTATACAGCACAGGGCCACATAAAGGCTACCTCCACCTAAGTCAAAGAGGAACCCACTTGAGACAGCTGGATGAAAGGAGCACAGCAGAGAATAGACACTAGGGAGTGGAGCTTGGCTGACCCAAGGATCATGCTTTGGTTTGGCCCCTTGGGGGTTTAGATCACAACCAATTGTAGCAGCCCCACTGCCTTGATCTCACATGCTGCATTTTCTGAGCAGGGGCTGTTAAAAATCCTGCTGCCATACTGCTACTACCTACAGGGATGTAGTATTAAACGTGATCTTGACTGTCTTTTGCATGCCGTCAACAATATTTGAAACCAAACTTGCCCTTTGTTTTTACGTCATGATGAGAGTCTACCTTATTATCACTGTACTTTAGTGTTTCAAAAGGTTTGCTTTGGTCTGTGTTGCGCATTGTACAACTTTGTCAAAGCACAAGCAACTCTATGCTCCTACAGTATTCTGTGAACCTCATTTGAATGGAAATTGTACAGCTGTGTCTCCTGTGAAACTCTGCAACTGTGATGAAAGAATTGGCACTTTTTTTTATGATTTTCTTTTATCATGCAATTACTGATGCTGAGTTTCTTGTCTTTTTCATTGGGAGGGAGGGCTGCTTAAGATTTATTTTGCTTCTAAATGCGCTTTACCGAAGATAATGGCAACAATCAGGCTTTTAATTCCATGAGGCCCACACAGGGAGTCTCTCAGAATGAGTTCTAGTAATCTTCTTTCCTGTATGACTCCCACCTTTAACTGCGCTAAGCAAAGCCTGTTTGGTGCAATAGTCTCACATCTCATCATAACCACCTGCCATTTAACTGCGAACACAATTCTAATCACTGGATAGGTAATTACTCTGTTTGCCTTTGCATTGTTATGTGTCCACCATGCTGATACTCGTGTCCTAAGATGACAGCTGCCGCTGGTTCTCCAAAAGCTTTACTGAAATGTGCCATATGCTACCTTACAATATTGTTTATCATTTTGTAGTCCAAAGCACCCTAGAGAGACAAACATGTATCATATCTTGTTTTGATACTCATTTGCAGCCCATGCAGCCCTTTTTTATTTATATATTTTTTTCCTTTAAATTGAGTCAGTGAAGTGTTAGGGTTTGTCAAACAGTGTCAGTGACCACTCTTCCATTTGTACACAGGCAATTGACTCCACATGTAGATGGAACAGTCATAAGTATTATGGTGGGCTACCCAACCTGTATTTTTCCCAGCAAGACTACAGCTGCAAGATGTTTACTTCAGACTTTTCTATAAATACTAGGCATCTCAACTGGGTAGGATTAAGAGTGTGGAGAGGGGGGGGGGGTTGTACAAAAGGGGATGGGAGTAGAATGAGGTTTCTAGGGGGGTAAAAAGCAGCTGTTGGAAGATCCTAAAAGCTTCCATTATGTTGGTCCTTTGTACTTGATAATGATGACCCTGGATCCTATTAATCCAGAATCAGGAGTCAACAGCCATGCCCTACAATTTAGTAGAAGGATTCCAGTGTATAATGAGAGGTCCCTGGTCTCAACTACATGGGACAGCCACATGAGACAGGAAGTCACTCTACCCACTGGTTACACAACGAATGCTGACCTCAGAACCTAACTTAAATGTGACAATTAAAAACTGTCCATCCAATAAATGTATGGTTGTAAACATAGACAGGGGCTTTGACTGATTACCAATTGCAAATTAATTTTCTTCGAGATCATTGTTTATTTAATAGTTTATTGGAAGAGTAAAGCTTGTATGTGTAGATAAGTTTATTGCATTATTAAATAGTATTATTTTGTTACGTATGATTTCTAAAGACTATATGATATCCAGAACACTTTTTTTTTAAGGTAACATTTTGAAAAGTGAATCACAGTGCACAGTGTTTTCAGGAGGACAGTATTTCTTTTCCATCTCGGGGGTGTGCTGATGAAATAATTTGAAGGAAGAACAATTGGTCTCTGCTGAATTTCAAAACCCATTTACTGTTTGTTGCCAATTTTGACAGATGGGAAAAGCCGATGTTAAGCTCCCCAAAGACTAAACAAATGAAATGCAGTTGGGTCACGAGATGAGTTCCTGTGAGTAAATTAATGCTGCCTTCCACATAATTGCTCCAGATTATCAGTTGCAGGTTTCAGCATGATATATATTGTCTATTTTGACACAATTATTTATCTATACCCTGACACCCAGTTGTGTAAATTCACATTAGGATTAGTTTTCCAGTCGTGCTTTTGCCATAAGTTTTTTTTTCTTCATATTTTTGAAATTCCATCTAGTTGCAGGCAGCATTCACACTCAGTTGATAACACAGTTTAATAAACCCCACTATGGTTGGTTTGGTAGAGTGGAGGTCATATAGGAGACTCAAACCTGTGTCATCTATAATTCATTGTCGGAATATGCTCTTCTTAGTGGGATTAAAGTTTAATAACTAGGAGGCTCTGTAAATACCCCTTTGTGCAGTCTTGCCATGTGAAGGGAACATTGCAGGAACTTGATGTTGTGCTGTGTAGGGGGCTGGGAGAGATGGGCAGTATCTGCCGTGGAAGAGGTGGTGCCGTAAGCCTAGGTTAAGCCCTAAGAGCCCACTGTCAGCAGGCCGGTCTCCAGCATGTGGACAGGCCCAGTTGAAATGTGTTTCCCTACAGATAAGGTACAGTCCAGAATGGGGCCACGGATGAGATGTGGCCCCTATCTGTTCTGGTTCTTATTGTGTTTGCAAGTGATTAGGTTACTGGAAATGTAATACCTCTGTGAAGAGGTTTTTCTACATTTCTACCTTCAGTAGTAACTTGAGGTGAGGTTCGACAGGGTTGAGAACATTCTGTGTGTGTGTCCAGTTGTTGTAGTTTTACAGTCTCATCATCATAGAGGGAAATTTAGCACACCATACATTGTTCTGTGTAAAACACTGCCCTTGGTGTGTGTCTGTATAGCGCGACAGGATAAGTACATGCTTTTATACGTTTTATTGTAGGTGTTTTAGATTTTACTGTGTCTGAGGAGTTTGGCTTTGGAGATTCTTGACTATCTTTTGCTTGCCCTGCATCATTATTAGATGTATCCTCTTTATGGCAGCTTTTAAACAGTGAACTAGATGGGGTCACTGGAAGGAAACGCCATCTATTTTGGTCATCACTCAGTGCTTGTTAAATGTCACAGCTGTGCTCCAACCCTGAACCACAGTTCCTCTATAGTACAAAACTAGTTAGTCTGTATAACACCAATTTGTTGTATTGACCTTTCGCTTTTATCTTTTTTCCAAGCAAAAAAGTATGCGTTTTTGATCAAGCATGGAAATTGGGCTGTTACTGTATCAACAGTGTTTTAACATTCCTAGACGTTATCTGAAATATCTCTAGATTCAGCCTTTTTGAGGTCTGTTTGGCACCAGACCAACTAATTAACCCCCCTAAATGGCAGTGAGGATTTTTTTGAAATCCTTTTTGTCACATGTAGACTCCCCCGTGGTTTCTATCAGGATGAAATGGCTATGGGTTGATACATAGTTTGTGTATGGGTGTATGTATACACAGTGAAACGGCACTGTTTAAAGTGAGTTTAAGGTGTATTCTTAGCGCTATAGCCTTTTACTTTAATTTTCTCTCTAGTATAGGTTGAACTCCCTGCAAAGCTATAGACATGTTAATACATTTCTGCCATTTTCCCCCTCAGTGGTCCCTCTCTTTCAGGTTTATGAAGCATAATATGGTCTAATTACTTTGGTTTGAATCCTGCTTGTAAAACTAAACCCCCGTTGGTGAACTTCAGACCATCTCCTCACTTCAAAGAAGAAACCACTATTCCTTCCACACTCCTTATTTACTGTTGTGATGAGGTGAACAGGATTAAGTGCTTCCCTTCAGAGCCATCCCAATGATGCAGGCACTAGATTGCAATTATTAATGATGGACAGGTTATAAAAGCTGTTCTTTCTTCACAAAACTTAATTCACTTCTTTTCTATTGTTGTGTCTTTCATGAAAGTAATGTGAATTTATGTGTTCTCCTGAGTGCTTCTGTGAATGTTGTGGTGGTCTTGTGATTTAACCACATAAAGCAACTTGTATTCCTAGTCTCATGGGGGCTGATCCTTTGACATTGAATAAATTAAACAATGTGAGAGTGGCTTTTTGTGCTCCATTGGGCAAATGGGCAAATGGTACAACAGTCAGGTACTATTAGTGTAATGCATTCTCATCACACCTCTGTTATGGCTCTGAATACACGGCAAACAGCTGCATTGCAGCTCTAAGTGACTGTTTAACTGTTGCCATGTAAGTCAGTATAGGCCTTGTACCGTATGCTGCCTGTTTTGTTGTGCTCAGTTTAGGTTAGAGTGTGGAGAATTCACACAGTAATAACAAAGTATTAACAGAAAGTAACAAAATACATCATATGTTTAATGTCTTTTTAAGCTATTTGGGTAGTCATCAAATTTATACATGTATTTTTTAGTTTCAGTAGTAGAGAAAACATAAAGCAAATTTTTCAAATCTTCAAAATCCCTTCAGACTGGTAGTGGAGAATATTTAATGAGAATGCAGCTGCAGTGACTAATGCTTGGAGAAAGAGTGTGCTCATTCTTCCACAATGATGTACTGCATTAGTCAAAACACCAACATATCTTACTTGGCTGCATTTTTAGACTGCAAAACTAAAAACAAAACAAAACATACAAAGTGATGGAAACTTAAAACTGTACAATCAGTAAAGTCATGAGACAACCTCTAACCCATTATGACCAGATGCAACAAATGGGTGCTTTTATCTTCCAGTCCTGGAGCAACGCACATGTACCATCAACAAAACACAGATTTTTTATTTATATATATATATATATATATATATATATATATATATATATATATATATATATATATATATATATATATATATATTTGATATAAATAGATAGATATGAGGACAATATTAATAGTTATTGCCTTATGATTAATTTCAGGAAAGCACAAGGTTTAATCAGTCAGTTGTATTTTTTTCTTAATTGTCATGTGTCTAGTTTCTCCTGAAGCTAAAAAATAAAAGGTTTTAGTGAACAGTATTAAGTTTTCCAGAAATTCGTAGCTTTAAGAGGGCTTTTTTCTAACAATCACTTATGCTGTAATAGTTAAAGTGAAAAGTTTCATGATTTGAACTGCAATTGACATTGACATGGAAGCAGTTTTGTCTTTTTCTTAGTACTGTGGCCCTAATTTGTGAATGCAAAGTTGAATGCCCTGAATAGTAAATACAAAGAATTCTACTGGATTATTCAGTCATTATTGTGTCATGTTATTGATTAATTTGGATTCTTGACTTTTGGCCTTGGCTTACATAGTTTAGCCTTTTTCTTAGCTGAATACTGTGATTGCGTTTGATAAATTTGTCAAGAAATGTTGGCTGGCCATTTGTCTTCATTAAGTGAACGATTGCATTATAGTTAGTGGGCTTTAAGTCTGTATTGTCTCCCACAGTCCATTTTTCACATGTATGGCCACCCTAACTCATTGTACTGATTTTAGTACAGCTGTACAATTGTAGAATATCTTTGATATCCTTACAAACATTTTTTTTTTCATATGGGAATGATAAAGTCAAAACTTCTCATCTCTACTGTTATAATGTGGTCAATTCTTAGTTATCCTTAGTAAATGATGTCCTCAGAAACCAGTAGAGGGCATACTTTTCTTTTTAAGAAATTCCATATCACTTTAATATTTTAATTAATTAAACCATTTGATATTTAAGTTATGTGAGACTAAGCTCTTTAAGGTTATTCTTATAGTTAAACTGACGTTATTTATTTAAAGTTTTACTTTAGTCCTCATAGACTGTAAATTGTTTCTGGTCTACTGTTTTTAGGTTAGATATGAAAAGCATAGCAGCAGGCTTGCCTGTCATTCTGTACACAGGCACATACCCTATTTATGATCAAAATAATGGAACCCCAGAGAGAAAAGCTCAGCATCGCAGCAACTCACAACAGGGAGAAAGTACAGCACTCCTAATCACTGAAAGCTCCATACTTGAGTCTTGAAGATAAATCTTCATAGCAGAACTTTATAATCCTCACAGTCCATATGACTGCAAACCTCTTGAATAGCTATGTTTCTGGGCTCTTTGAGTATTGCAGTGTTGTTTCTTATGGAGGAGAAGTGTGACTCAGAGTTCATGGCACCCATAAGAGGAGATTCACTGGTCGTTTAAGAGGATATTTGTGTGGGCTGCAGCTCTTCCAAGAATTGATATGGCTTGCAAGGATAAATGTATTATATACCTTTCTGCAGAATATGCTCGCTTTGTAACATAATGTATGAATTGATTACGATTTTTTTTTTTTACTGCATTCACAGCAAAGCAGAAGTACTGATCATAGATAGTTTTATGAAAATGAAATATACATCAGCTGACAAACATGTTGTAAGTTTAAGTGTAGCAGAGAGGAATGTGTAGTAGAAACCTTTAGAGGTTGCCATCAATGGGTTGGGGTGTTGTTTTTGTATATTGGCAACAACTTAGCTGATGAGTGCACGTTCAGCATTGGCAGGTAACACAGGTGAACTCTGTCAGTAGACAACATGGACCGGCACTCACAGCCAACAGTTCAACATCTGGGGTGCGAAGACACTCCCCCTGAATGACATTTTCAGGATTACACCATCTGTTGTTCACTGTCATTCTCCTTTACTGTTACCTCTCTGTCTGCCTGTGTAGTCATAATATTGAGTAGGTGTTATAATTGTTCCTGCAGCCATGTCCCAATGGAAAAAAAATGTCTTCCCTGATATTCTTGATGTGTGCTCATTAGCGTCACACATCAATTGTATCTGCCAGTGATCTCACATTTCCCATGATGATAAAGAGAGGAAATTGTTTTTCTCCATTTTCTTTCTGCTCTATATCCTAGATGTCTCCTCTTCAACTCATCTTGATTTGGGGTCTTATTCCAGGTCTTCTTGGGTTTTTGAAATCTCAGTTAGCTACTCCGACAGGTTAAACTTTCCTGTTGCCATGGTAATGCATAACAGATGTAAAAAATTCCCAACGTTATCAGCAGAACAGCATCCAAACCAGCCTAGAAAAATGTTTCAGAAACCTGTGCTTTCACAGAAAAAAACTCAGGGGGAAATCTCAAGAATATGAAAGAAAGACAGTATGTCCAAAACTACTGCAGCAGCCTCCCTACCTCTAGGGCAGCGCCAGTCTGGAAATAAGGTTAGTTAGCACATCATTCTGAGCTGTACAAAAGCTGTTTTTCTCAAAGGGTCTTATTATGCAGACACTGAGGAAATGCTCCATGTAGAGAGAAGTTAGAAATAATTCAGAATTCTTTATTTATTCTTTCAATATACCCATTTTTTTTTCTCTTGGGCACAAAAACAGAAAACACAAAAACTCTAACTCCTCTTTTCAAAGCCCTGAATTACTTGACTGTAGCTATTCTCTTCATTTTTAATTTTCTACATTTCATTCTTGACAAATACAAATAACAAAATGTCTGAATTTTAATTTTTAACCACAGTTAGAACCCTCATTCAGTATTAATCCATTTGTTGAATATCAAGAAACATTGATTTCTCCTTAAGATGCCTCTCTTTCCTTTTACGTCATAGAATGTCGAATGCTCTCTTCCACACCATGGTCTGTAATCACCATCTCAAGAGAAACATGTATTGCAGCATACCATTACAACTACCCTGTTCACATTACAGCTGCAATACTGACACTTTAGTGCTTGATTATATCCTTAGGACAGATCGGAAAGTGACCACCTTCCTGTTGTAAACTAATCAGCTCCAAAAAATTACTTATTGATCCCAGACCAGGGCAAGCAGGGGGATTTAGTGGTGGGGTCAGTGGGAGGGCCTGTAGTGCCTGATTGCCAGCCAGCTTTTCTGAATCATGAAAAATCATTCAGTTTAATACAGACATAAATATATACACATTTGCTCAACATATAGTACAATTTCTAACCCAAATTGAATCAGTTACAAACCCAAGGATGTAGATTTAATAAGCTTGTCACTAATAAAACATCATGATAGATACGATGGTAGCTGGATCTAGTTTTACACTCTCTGCCAACATATCCTTTTCTTCGAATACATATATTGGAAATTGATTTTTTTGTAAATATTGTGCAAAACATTTAGCTGGGCAAAATAATTTGATGGGACTGGAATTGAAAAATCAACATCAATAGGAATGCTCACTGTGTGATCCTGTTGGGTTTGTAATGGCTCAGAGTCAGAGCTCAGACACATGTTTAGGTGCTGAAAGGGTGCGACAAGTTTTTCTGTGTTATATGTTATTGATGTGATGTTGTAAATATGTTGTTATATGCTGTTGCAGTCCACCAATTTTTAAGTAGTATTTTATCAATAATTTCATTTTCAGTCTAGTTACGTCTCTGACCAAAGCGTGGTCTACATATTTTCCCCGTACTAATCCCCTGGCATGGCAGCTCTCATCCCAGACACCATTGATCGGATCTTTTAGAGATGAATGGATTAATTACAGGCAGTGAGAGGAGACGAAATGCAGTTTGGCGTGGGGACGAATGGAATTGAGGGTTGGGATTGAAAAAGCCATTAAGGGAAATTGAGGGCATTAATGACTGTAGCACTGCCAAGGGGGCCCCAGTGGCTCACCCTTTTCCATGGCACTATAGCTGTATAATGGCTTTCTCAGCTGCTTTTTCTAGGCGTTAGTTGAGCTGTGGCAGTGTGGCTGACATGATGTTCTTTTCCACACCTCAGAGAGTTTCCGAGGTCCCACAGAAGCCACTGTCAGAAATCACAAAGACCACCTGCACTATTCTGTACTGACTGGAGCCCCAAAGATCCTGGAGACACATGCCAGAACTGACTGTAAATACTCATTAGATATATTCTATATGGGCAAGAACGAGGAGGATAATTATTGTGAGAATAGTAACCTCACAAGTGGGTAGAGAAGTGCATCGAAATAAATGTTTTCCATGACAAAAAAACTTTTAGTTCATTAAGCCCTTGCCATGCACTAACATATCGACACACGTGAAACAGTAGTTTGATAAATAATGTTATCAAAATGAAATACAGGTCCTATCTAATTATTAAACATTAAATATGAATGACTCATAGCTGAGGTTTGCACAGAGACTTTAAGCACATCACAGATGCATGGGTGCTGGTCTTTTAAAGTCATATAATTCACACTTTACAAATTAGCACTTGGATAAAATGTATTTTAAATAACAGTTGCAAGTCACAGTGCATTGTGCCCCCATTAAACCTTATGCTTATGAGCTCTAGCATGGTATTGATGTAGCAATCAATAATGATAATAATAATTATAGTAATCATAGCCTTTCTGCTCCTCTTTGTTCTTCTCTTGTAAATTTGTTTCACCTCTTCTCAACATCTAGGCTGTTTAAATCTAATCTAGCCGAGCACATTACTCCATTCACGCGGCCCCCAGCTGAATGTAGGAACTCGTAAAAGCCCAATATTTCAGCCATATTGATTTCTGTGGTAAAACTGGTTTGAGCTATGAATGTGCTGCAGCACTGTACATTGAAATGTTTTGCAGCCCTGAGGGAAAAGAGTGAGGGTGACCTTGAATGTTTTCCCCCTCTTTTACTTTTATATCAGTTTTTTCATTCTGCCTTTGAGCGCTGTTTCCTGGTTTTTCTTGAATTCTTACTTAGACTGTAACTGGAGTGAACTGTGGTACATTCAGAGATTGTGCATTCACAATCTCTCAACCTGAATCACACTGTCTATTCATGCCTTCACAAAAGAGGAAAATATTTTGATTTGTTCCTTTGATTGAGGAAAGACACGAAGCAGCTCCTGTTTGATCTCAGGTTCAGATCATTTATGTGACGGTTCCTCTGCCTCCTTTCATCGTTTTAGCTCTTTCAGTACAAGCTCACTCGAATGGAAAACATGTTATGTGCTTGTATGTGATCCTTGACCAGGATTTCAATAGCATGCACCACAATTCCCCTTCTGCACACCGACTGTACGCCATGCTCGGGTGATGGAGAATGCAGCATGGAGAGTCAGCTGACACATGAGCTTCTCAACTGTGTTTCAACCATCCATATTTGAAAGCACATGTAAATACGTTATTTTCTGTTTGCAATAGTGAACAATAGTTATCCCATAATTCATTAGCTTATAGAACCAACTTGAGCAGCAATATATTGAAGTATCATTTTCTGTCTGATGTTATCAGTCTCATGTCACATCATTGTGGAGGAATTGTAGCTCTTGGGTATTTTAAGTTTCGCTGAGCATTGCACGGTCTGACCTTGAGATGAACTTGTTGGAACATTGATATCTGGGATGATTGGCAACTCTCTTTAATGTTTTCTAGTTGTAAATAATCTTTCTGATTTTTGCACGATGGACTCTGAATAGTTGAGAATAGCTGATAACCCTTCCAGATTGATGGGCAGCAGTTGCTTTTCTCAGCATGGGCATTGCGCTCCAGACCTGCAAGCTGCCAAAACTTCTTCTTTCATTGAGATGATCACATTTACTGATGATCAGTTAATTACATGCATTTGATTAGGAGCGACTGGCTGCTATGTCTTATTTTCTATGGAGTTTGTAAAGGTGCACTTTATGAATAATGACACATTGTTCTATGTCATGTGTTGCTGTTCATCCATGGTTGTATTTACACAATTTTATGACCTAGCAAGACCAGTTTTTTTTTTCCATGACTTGATTTGAAAAATTAGAATTCAAAAAAGGTACACTTTCTTTTAAACATGACTACACTGACTATTTGCTGTATATTCCTCTAATTTAGAAAACCGAAAATAGGTAACTGAAATACCCCAAAATCCAGTGAAATTGACCAATCAGGAATCTCCCCTATTCAAAGACTAGTCTTTGTGTAATAATCTCTAGATAAAAGAGATATGTCTCATGAAAGGATACAACAGGTAGTGAGTAAAAATACAGTGGTTTGGAATTGTATGCATGATAGGGAGCTTAATAAAAAGGAAACCCAGCTCCATTTTGATGTTTGGTCAGAGCTGTGCTGATTTGTGATAAAACAAATGGGGTGAGATCTAAACTCACCTGAAGAAAATGGCAGGAAGTAAGAAATTGTGTACCAGCATCTCCAGGAACAGGTCCGTGGTGAAATGGTGCAGCTTGTGAAAAGTTACACATGATGGAAATAAATTGGCTTGGGGAGTCAGAGCTGAGACTGAGTCTCTAAAGACAGACCCGGCTTCTAAATGGCTCAATTTAGCTTTTGTGGGAGCGAGGAACCAGATCAGGTCACTGCCCCACAACCTGCCACAGTGAAAATCAATAGGTAGTTTCAGAACAAGGAGTCTTATTAAAACAGGTCGCTTTTCGGTGAGGTGTTTGGATGACACTCTTTCACAGAAATCATTACGCTCAGCTCAAACTGCTTGCCATGTTTAAATTGTTGCAATCCCTTTTGACCTGCACATCCTCTCTTGTTTTCTCTTATATCCTCTTTATGATCCTGAAGATAGTGCGAGTACAATTACAATCCGCTGTAATTTGATAGTAAAGACTGTATAGGTATGATTTTTACTTTTTATAGCCAGGACAGTTTAAGGAACAGAAACAAATTTCACTGGCTCTCGTGCGAAAATTATTTCTAGAAATTACCACCAAACATGGATGGATTCACAAAATCAAAAGTCTGCCAATAATTTTATTTTGATTGTTGTTTGCTTACATCATGTAAGTTTTAGTTTTTTTTAAAAATGGCAAATCAACAGTAGGCCCTCTTCACCGTCATTGTTGTCGTGTCACTGTAAAGGTCTGTTTCCCAGCATCTTTCATTTGAACCTCCCTCTAAGAAAATGAATTTCTGTAGAGGACCACGGTGCAGGGATTTCAGGGTTTGTCTCATCACAATAACTCATCGTTTTAATGTTGTAAATGTGTATTTCGAAATGCTTTTCGTAAACATCAGTTGGGGTTTGTGAACACCCTTTGCAAACACCAGCTGGTGATATTAAGACAGTGAGCAACAGTTATAGATGCAGTTGCGAATGTTGTTTGTAAACATAAATGCAGTCAGAAATTGTGAAATGTCTATGCTGTGTTATTTAAGAGTTTAAGTAATCTTCTTTCTTCAGTCATCTCATTCTTCAACATTTATTTCTGCAGCTTCAATAATTGAAAAAGCTCTTGCTGAATTGAAATATACGGTGGCCGACACGTGCAAACGCGCTGCAAACGCCAAAACAAATCCAACAATAAAATGCTGCAAGAGAAAAATGCGGCAATAACAAAAACGACCGGAGCACACCCGCTGTAAACCCCAAAACACATGCAAGACAGAAACGCGCTGTAAACCCCAAAACACATGCAAGACAGAAACGCTGCAAACATCAAAACACATGCAAGACAGAAATGCTGCAAACATCAAAACACATGCAAGACAGAAACGCTGCAAACATCAAAACACATGCAAGAAAAAAACGCTGCAAACATCAAAACACATGCAAGAAAAAAACGCTGCAAACATCAAAACACATGCAAGAAAAAAACGCTGCAATCATCAAAACACATGCAAGACAGAAACGCGCTGCAAACATCAAAACACATGCAAGAAAAAAACGCTGCAAACATCAAAACACATGCAAGAAAAAAACGCTGCAAACATCAAAACACATGCAAGACAGAAACGCTGCAAACATCAAAACACATGCAAGACAGAAACGCTGCAAACATCAAAACACATGCAAGACAGAAACGCGCTGCAAACATCAAAACACATGCAAGAAAAAAACGCTGCAAACATCAAAACACATGCAAGACAGAAACGCGCTGCAAACATCAAAACACATGCAAGACAGAAACGCGCTGCAAACATCAAAACACATGCAAGAAAAAAACGCTGCAAACATCAAAACACATGCAAGACAGAAACGCTGCAAACATCAAAACACATGCAAGACAGAAACGCTGTAAACATCAAAACACATGCAAGAAAAAAAACGCTGCAAACATCAAAACAAATGCAAGATAGAAACGCTGTAAACATCAAAACACATGCAAGACAGAAACGCGCTGCAAACATCAAAACACATGCAAGACAGAAACGCTGCAAACATCAAAACACATGTAAGACAGAAACGCTGTAAACATCAAAACACATGCAAGAAAAAAACGCTGCAAACATCAAAACACATGCAAGAAAAAAACGCTGTAAACATCAAAACACATGCAAGAAAAAAACGCTGCAAACATCAAAACACATGCAAGAAAAAAACGCTGTAAACATCAAAACACATGCAAGAAAAAAACGCTGCAAACATCAAAACACATGCAAAACAGAAACGCGCTGCAAACATCAAAACACATGCAAGACAGAAACGCTGCAAACATCAAAACACATGCAAGACAGAAACGCTGCAAACATCAAAACACATGCAAGATAGAAACGCGCTGCAAACATCAAAACACATGCAAGAAAAAAACGCTGCAAACATCAAAACACATGCAAGACAGAAACGCTGCAAACATCAAAACACATGCAATAAAAAAAACGCTGCAAACATCAAAACCCATGCAAGAAAAAAACGCTGTAAACATCAAAACACAAGCAAGAAAAAAACGCTGCAAACATCAAAACACATGCAAGACAGAAACGTGCTGCAAACATCAAAACACATGCAAGACAGAAACGCTGCAAACATCAAAACATATGCAAGACAGAAACGCTACAAACATCAAAACACATGCAAGACAGAAACGCTGCAAACATCAAAACACATGCAAGAAAAAAACGCTGCAAACATCAAAACACATGCAAGACAGAAACGCGCTGCAAACATCAAAACACATGCAAGAAAAAAACGCTGCAAACATCAAAACACATGCAAGAAAAAAACGCTGCAAACATCAAAACACATGCAAGAAAAAAACGCTGCAAACATCAAAACACATGCAAGACAGAAACGCTGCAAACATCAAAACACATGCAAGAAAAAAAACGCCGCAAACATCAAAACACATGCAAGAAAAAAACGCTGCAAACATCAAAACACATGCAAGAAAAAAACGCTGCAAACATCAAAACACATGCAAGACAGAAACGTGCTGCAAACATCAAAACACATGCAAGACAGAAACGCTGCAAACATCAAAACACATGCAAGACAGAAACGCTGTAAACATCAAAACACATGCAAGAAAAAAAACGCTGCAAACATCAAAACACATGCAAGACAGAAACGCTGCAAACATCAAAACACATGCAAGACAGAAACGCGCTGCAAACATCAAAACACATGCAAGAAAAAAACGCTGCAAACATCAAAACACATGCAAGAAAAAAACGCTGCAAACATCAAAACACATGCAAGACAGAAACGCTGCAAACATCAAAACACATGCAAGAAAAAAAACGCCGCAAACATCAAAACACATGCAAGAAAAAAACGCTGCAAACATCAAAACACATGCAAGAAAAAAACGCTGCAAACATCAAAACACATGCAAGACAGAAACGTGCTGCAAACATCAAAACACATGCAAGACAGAAACGCTGCAAACATCAAAACACATGCAAGACAGAAACGCTGTAAACATCAAAACACATGCAAGAAAAAAAACGCTGCAAACATCAAAACACATGCAAGACAGAAACGCTGCAAACATCAAAACACATGCAAGACAGAAACGCTGTAAACCCCAAAACACATGCAAGACAGAAACGCTGTAAACATCAAAACACATGCAAGAAAAAAAACGCTGCAAACATCAAAACACATGCAAGACAGAAACGCTGCAAACTTCAAAACACAACGGAAGTTCGCCAGGCCAGTAGGGGGTCTCGACATGTGGGATAGGGGATCGACTATGGGAGATGGATCTACCATATTAATGAAAGAGAAGAAAGTCAAAAGGTAGTTGTCATTTATGTCTTTTTTAAACACTTGGCCGTAATCTTTTACTTTATTATAGAAGAGCAGCGGAGTTATGTCGCGTTTCTGTCTTGCATGTGTTTTGATGTTTGCAGCGTTTATGTCTTGCATGTGTTTTGATGTTTGCAGCGTTTCTGTCTTGCATGTGTTTTGATGTTTGCAGCGCGTGTGCTCCGGTCGTTTTTGTGATTGCCGCATTTTTCTCTTGCAGCATTTTATTGTTGGATTTGTTTCGCCGTTTGCAGCGCGTTTGCACGTGTCGGCCACCGTAGAAATATGAACATGAACAATTCTATGTGTTAGAATAGGCTTATTTTCTCACTTTCTCTGCGTATACACACATTGATGAGGGAAATAATTGTGGCAGAAAACATCATCATTCTAACCACATCATGTTGTTGAGGGAGAATGTTTTCTGTCACCTCCTCCTGCTCTTCTTTGTCTCTCTGTCTCTGTTGTGTAGGTAACAGTCTAATGCTTTCAGAGCACATATGACCTTTTCGATTTTATGTGTTGGACCTCAATAGCACACAATAAAGTCTGAAGGATCAGCAGCACTGTGCATCAGGGCCAGAGTAGTAAAATCCAAATAATGTTGTTGATCCAAGGCTGCATGCCCACACACTCATTCTGCTTACCACATGGAAGTCAAACCAACATGAGCTGTACCCTTAACATGGAGGGTCCTGAGTCTTCAAAAAGGGTATTTCTTTGAATGAATGAATTTTAGATTGTTTGTGTGATAGTCTCAGTGCAAGACTTATTCACATCTTGCATCGTACTTTTGTTTCTTAAGTCTTACCACCATTCTGAATTTATAGTTTGCCACTCTCGAATAGCTCAACTGGTTAGGCTTGCACCCCATGTGCAAAGGCTGAAGTTCCCCACGTTCTGCATTTAAAAATGTATATCAAATGTGTGTGAATGAATACCGAAATCATAAGAAAACAATCTAAATAAAAGGTACTAAATCCCACTATTTATTTGTTGCTTCCCACCTTATTTTGTCTGTTCAAACATGTCTCTCTGCAACTGTTTTCATGCTATATTGTCATGTTTGGAGTGCGAGACTTGTTACAGTGGGTGGTACATTGACTTGACAAGAAGGGAAAGCAGATCTGCAGGTGTTATTGTTGTGAGTCTTTATCTTGTCTTCATTGATACTCCAACATTTCCACCTCTGTGAAGTGTAAAACAGTTTGTGGTAAAGCAGAGTTTGAATTCCTGCTGTTTCCAGTCAATGTCGGTATATATAAACCTATGAAATCGTGAAAGAGGTACATTTATATGTACTTGAATTGAATACCAGGCTGCTGTCAGGAATAAGATGGATGTTGTTATATTTTCTTTTGCAATAGAAGAATTTTTTATTTTTTTTAATAATTGATTTATCTGTCAGCCTGGTTGTGTGACAGGGAAAGAGAAGGGTCTCACAGGGTGGTCATGGAAGTGTCTTTGATGCAGCCGGTAATCAGAGAGCATGCACAAGACCTACCTAAATATTTAATCATCCAATTTCTGTGTTCTCCTTGCCAGTGATCAGCAGGTAGCTCAGAAGAGCTGAGAACATAGCAGTTTAGAGCAGGTGTGGGTCAGTACCATGACGGGATGGAATCAGAAGTTGCACAGAAGTGGTGCCAGAAACCAAATGGCGCTGAGTCAGGTTTATGTTGTAACACAGAAGTCATCCCATTTTTATTTGTCCAGGTGGGTGTCTTGTAGATCTGTGGTTACACCAGATGTTTCTGAGTTTTTTTTCAGTCTTTCTTAGGTCCTATTTAATTCCTCATACTGTGTACATAATCTAATTTATGTTTGCGACTAACCTGTGACCATTAAGACCCAGAAAGATATTCTGTCTATCAATAAACACATTGATAATTAATTTTGATGGCTCTTCTTTCTCTCTTTCTTTTACCTTTTAACCTGCTTCCACATAGTGCATACTGCACTCTGCTTTCTGAACCCATTCATGTCTATGTGTTGCGCAACACAAGAACAGATCAAATCTACATTGAGCTGGGACCATGCAACATAAATTAGAGAGTACCATCCATGCTCTCTGCACAGAAGCTACACAACACATCCAATTGGAACCAATCTCAACAAATCACTAATTTCAGAACAATTGCCAGATGTTCTGTAGAGTAATCAGCTGTTTGAAGTTGGTTTAAATTTGTGTGGGTCTCCGTGCAACTTTCCCCCAACAGGCTGTCAAATTGCACCCAACTAGCCTAAGGTAGACCTGGAGGTGTTTGTTGTACAAGTGTAGCTCCCGAACAAGCCTAAACTCTTCAAACTCCTGTCTTGTCATGAGGTTTTTAGGAACTGACATCCTCTTAGCTGCTGTTCATGCCCTCCTCCTCCTCTTCAGTAAACAGGCTTTCAAAAGAGCTGACAGCTTGACAGATGCATATTATATCCATGTCTGCAGCTGTAAAAAAATAGCTACTTTCTCAATACCTTTTTGGTCACCTCTCAGCTGGCATCAAACTTGGAGGCGATTTGCACAGGTGCACCCTCCTCCCTGGCTCCGCTCCCTAACCCCACTGTGAGCCCAACATATATCACATCCTGTGTCAAAGCAGCTTTACTCTATTCTGATATGAGACAGTAGATGATAGAAATCTGACTATAAATATAAATAGAATAAGAATCACTGGAATAGTAATAGTGATATACTGTAAAAAGAGGAAATATTTGAGGCATGATTTATAACAGGGCTGTGATAAAAGAGAGAATGATCACTTATTGTTTGTTGTGCCAGCTTAGAAATGTAGAAAGATCTATTCTTGGAGGTGGACACATTGAAATACAGTTGGAGTTGAAAGTAAGCCAGATTACAGAACAAAAGGCAAAGAAAACAGTCGTTTGAGACAGATTATAAAATGTGCAAAAAATTGGAGCCTTGAAGACTGCTTTCGACTTTCATGTTAACCAGCTCTTGCTGCAATAGATATTTCTGTGTTTCATATTATCTTTAAAAACTGGAGAAAAAAAAAATCCTTGATGAATGTTAGATTTAAACAGGGACACCATCTCACTAAGCTCTCCATTGTTTGGCCTCATTCTATCACCTTTTACCATGCTCTGCTATGCAAATAAATTAGAGGAAAATGCAGCATAGCTTTTTCTTCGTGCCATTTTAATATGGAAATGAGTAGTTTGACTAATAGGCTTTGTTTCCTTCTCTAATAGGGATCCTGTTTGCTTCATATATGACCCAATTTTCAGAAATACTTGTCAGTGCACATTGTACATAGTTTGCTGAGAGATGTTTACAATATTTGAGATACAGTGATTCACAATAAATAAAGTGAAATTATGTTCAACTTGCCATATAAAAATAAAGCATTCAGTGATATCATGGTTTTATAGGCTTCTGTGCGGCTCCACTGTATTCATAGCTTTCAGGTCTGTTTAGTTTAATGTCCCTGTGCTACAGATAGTATTTGTGGCCCTGTGCAAAATCTGACTTCTTCAGTGCTTAGACTATAGGTCTGTAATGACTCTGTTGGGACAGAAAGAAAGTGCTTCTTCAGCTCTCTTTAATGGGGCAAATTGAACAGGATTCCCTGCCTAGCTCTGTAATGAGGGCCTCCCTCTTTTCTCCACCACCACCACTAGCACCACCTCATCCCACAGTCTATTGTTCATGTACAGGTGAGGTTAAAGCTGCCAAACAATAATTGTATGACTCGTCCCATCTTTTGGTTTTTATTTGTCACAGAGACCTGCTCTTTATTGGGTGTATGCCATCCCTTGGGTTGTAAAAGCCACAGTGCCCCTCCTCCCTTACCTAGGGACAGGGGCGCTGCCTGCCAACGATCAATATGCCACTGTCATTATCTGGATTTGTTGCTGTGGTGGTTGCTTATGAGGCAGCAATTAGAGTGTGAAGTGGCAAGGTCAGGGTAGGAGGCTGCGGCCATGTGAGGCTTTGCCCTGGAGGATGGAAATGTCAGGGGCACAAGCCCCCTTTCATTAAAGCCTGGAGAGACTATGGAGATCCATACTGTCTGTAGAGCATGTTCTGTCTGAGGTGGATAAAAATATTAATGGGATACAGATAGCAAACACAGAGGGAGGTCACAGGTAGGAATAGCTGTGGACTCATGCAAACTCTGGAATCCACCTACATCCTGTGGAATCCACTTATATGCCTTCATTGTTTTATCCACTAGATCAGTGGTTTAAGAGGAGCATAGCCTGAATGACAGAACTGAGCTGTAGCTTCTTTTACTGTTTCAACTCAATTGGATATTTAAAGTCTTTGGGTGATCGACTGCCCCCAGCTGTTTAGGTATATATTTACTGTCTCTTTATCTGTGTATGTTCAGGTTACTGCACGGCAATAAGTAAAGTCCTTCATGGTCATGTCCAGCCTCATCTGTGTCAGACAATCACTCAGCTCAGATTGGTGACATTGAAGCATTTATGAGGGGCCCGGGGGCGCTTATGTCTGGATATTTTTACCCTTCCAAAAGGGTTGTGTCCCCAGTCAAGCATGGGGATAGGGTGCTCTAATGTCTCATTTGGGACTGACTCTGACCCAGGGCTCTAAATCACGTTCAATTTTGGGGAACAATTAAGTTTTGGCCTCTGATGTGTACAGCCTCCAATTGATTTCTGTCGATAGCACTCAGCATACAGGGGTGAGGCAGTCTGTATAAGTGGAATACCCCTTTAAAATCAATGTGGTTTTTTTTCAGTCTATTTACAAAGAGAGTCTACAAATATTGACTCAAATTCAAACAACTGAACAACACTCTTATTTGGCTTTGATATAGTCAAGCTGTTTTGGTGAATTTATATTCAATCATTTTTACTCTATTGTTTCCAAGTGAGCTTGCTTCTACGGTATGGCTCTCTGTTCTTCTCTCACAATCCCAGAAATCATGTCTGGTGTCATATTATTGTGATGCAATGTTATTTTTCATCTGGCAATATGGTAAAACAGATGAGCAAACCCGTCTTAAGCCAGGGGTGGCCAGATCTAAAATTGAGTGTCTGAAATTGAGGAGAAAGCTGATAAATTTCAGGAATGTTTTTGTGGTCATAAGTACAGTGAGTTGACAGAATGTAGAGGGAAGAAGGAACGATTGAGAAGTTGTGAGGGTAGCAGGTTTAATTCTGAGCCTTGGTCCAAAATTGTGTGAATAGGCAAGAGTGAAATTAGACAAGAGTAAAATATATATCACTTTAAGTCTTTTTAATAAAACACACATATAGATGTATACACACATTGTTGTTAACGAGATTAGGGTGTGCAGCATATAATGACAAAGCTCTTAGTTGTAGTAAGATCGCAGTGTTGGGTAAGCGTTAATAAGACTGTGATAAATGGAACAACAGCATGAGAGTGAACAAATCTTTATGTCTTCGTTTTTCCCGAGGAGTACAGCCTAAAGTCTTTCTATCATCCCCATCCTCCATCACAGACCTCTGAACTGTCGGCTGGCTGGTAAAGTAAGATCAGAGGAATTCAGTTATCATGTCTGTGTTTTCATGACTGGATTAGACTGCTCTGCAAACTGAGCTGTTTTCCACTCTTGCAGACAGAGGAGAATAAGCTTCTGTACAATGTAATGCCGTCCAGTATACAATATTATGCACAACACCATACAGTAAACTTTACATGTAATAAAATCTGCTAAAGTACAAACATAGAATGCAATTTCCACAGCACCTTTGCTACCTGTTCAAACAGAAAATATATTGCATGTCTTAGAACAATTCGATGGCCAATGGAGGCCAAGGAGATTTGCGATATCATGAAGAAATAGCTGGTATCCTATCAGTGAAAATCCCATATTTGTAATGGATAAAATCACATGTACAGTTCAGGCTTTGATGTCATCAAAGGCTTGGAAACATGTACAACTAGTATGGCATTCAGAGAGTGCAGACTTCTACCAAGACCTTTAATCAGTAATATACCTTTTTAACCAAATTAATCATAAACGTCCCGCTACACCAAAATTTTGAAGAAATGTGTTCTTCCTTTACCCATTCTCCACTTCTCCACCAGGCTCCATCAAAGTGGCGCTAGTAATTTTGGTGAAATCCTACTGGCAGACATACAAACGCCTGTTCAAACTTTATGCTTCCCAAATATCTACCTGTTTGGAGTGGAGATACATGTGTGTACTGAGTAATACATATATGCTAACATATCTGTCATATATGTACTGATATTGCTGACATGAGACAAAGGGCTGCCAATATTACTAACACTACCAACTGATCTGAAATCTTTTCAAGATAAGCAAGATCAATATGGTTTTAATTTTGTTGTCCTGCATGGTCTTCGTGAGGCCTGGCAATTTTTAATAAAGTTAGTTTTTTTAGAATAAGTTATCTTGATAACTTCAATAAATGTATTCATTTTAGTTGCTCTGGTGTTTATAAATCCACCAGTGCCTTTTTCACATTCTCCTGTAGGGTGATAATAATAAGCAACTTCCCACAGACAGATGTTTAGAAACATTGATACAGTGGGTTTTGTCACAGCAAACACTAAACCAGCCTGTCAGTTTTCAATGTCTGGACAGCAGTGCATAGCAAAAGGTTTAACAGTCAATGGAAAACGTCCAAGCTTCGCTAATGATGTCTATAGCTGTGGATCTACGGAGGAGAGCTGGAAAGGGGAAGGACAGTGTCCTTACTGATAAGCAGTCTGGAGAGATACTTGAGAAGGCCTTGTCCTCCCTTCCTCTCATTCCCTCCCTCCCTACTCGTCTCAAACATTCAGCTCTCACGTATTAGCGACTGATGTCCATGGCTCACCGGACCAAACTGTTTACCCTGTCCTGTCATGACAAAGACTTGCACCCTGTTATCAAGTACATGCCCTAGGTGGGGGATGACAGTAGTGATGAGACAGATTAAGCAGTTATGTTCAAGAAAAAGTAGGTCAGCTAATTAGCTGCAGCTCTCAGGACCCTGCGAGTGGGCTGTATTTCATCTTGACAGTGAAATTCCATAAATGACAGGAATGTGGTTAAAGAACAGGAGCTGGGATTTCTAATAAGAGTGGGAGGAAAGGAAACGTTGGCATGAGATGGAGGAAGTGGAGGAGGGAGGCAGCTCACCCAGGAAAGTTTACTGTTGATGTCCTTCAACTGAACATGTAGTGATGTTAGTTTGCTAATAAATATCTTATAATGGCTTTAAGGATAAAACACAGGTGTTACCCCTTATGAGTAGGGCTTCATCTTATTTATTAAAATGTACTCATGGGCCAAAAAAACTGGCACTAATCTTATTTTTAAGAATGATTTTAAGAATATATGTATTTCATAACAGATCAGCATTTGCTTTAACAAAAATTTTGTATCCAATGACAAACACATTTGCTATTTAATACATTTGGGGGGTGGGACTAAACAATATAGTGTTCTTGGAGAGGGCACAATCATACTGCTTTGTCTTGCTTCGGCCAGCTTTAAGTAGCTCTTTTGCTTTCCAGGTTTGTTAACAGTTGCGTTGTGCAAACATAAAAAAAAATGACATGCGGTCAAAGGATTTGTAAAGTCATTTGAGGAGTGAGCATTGCTCAACATGTTGACTGGCAACACAAAACAACTGTACTGTTTTGTCAGTGAAGCGTAGTAGGAGAAAGTGCTATCCAAATTCTCAAACAGTTCCCCCAGAGATCAAGTAAAGATAGTGGTATTAAAAAAAATGTGAAACGTTGCATTTTTAGATTCTCTGAGTGTGTTCAGTCATTGGATTGTACCGATAGTTTGTTGCACAGTATTTCCTGCTGCGGCATCATCATATTGCAGTTTTATTTACTGTATGGTTGGTTTATTATCAAAATCCAAGGAAACACATTTTCAGTTTTTCTGTCTATGAATAATAGGATCATCGTGTTAAGTTTTTGTTATTTCACGTGATGTGTTAAACTTGTTGTTTTTTTCCGTTTGATTGCTGCTTGTTTTGTCATTCATTTATTAATGAATAAATATTTGCCATTTTTAATCGGGTTTAATCAGGAGATTAGGGATTCTCACATTGATAATAAGAAAACTGTTTTTTAGTTTATTTACAAATTAAACACATGCATGTGTTTTACTGGGTTGCACATAACAGCCTCAGGTTGCATGTTCACACTCATTTTCAAACAGAATCTCAAACTGAGGGCTAGTTTGTTCAGCATGTTGCTTGAAATGAAAGTGAGACTAAACAAAAAACAACTGAGCTGAACTTGATTTGAAAAGCTGCAATTCCTTTACAGTAATCCCCACTTTTGCAACATTTGATAGTGTGCTCATATCTCTCTTCCTGTGCCTGTCAGTGGACTCAGAGGAAGAACAGGCGATGCATTACATACATGGTTTATGTCCTGCTGATTGAAGTTTCTCTCTACACTGAGCTCAGGTGTCGTACCCTCCATGTTCTCTCCATCTGTCTAGTCTCTTCCTTACTCCCCTCTGTGGGAGTATCAGAATATACTGATTTCAACATGTGTCATGCTGACTTCCATTCACTTTTTTATTGTTGTGAGTAAACTCAGATTTGGAGTTTTGTGTCTCCAAAAACGTTGTTTCTGTAAATGTGAGCCTGCTCTGTGCATCATATTAAAGGCACAGTCTAAAAAGCAGACGCGATACTGGTCCCTAAGGCATTTGCAACATTCAGGGTCCGTTCGTGTTTTGCCTGCAACATTTCTCAACAGAGACTTCACTGAGACTTTTCTCAGTACCTACTCAGTGTAAGGTTTTGTAGCTGTGTGGATCTTATTCACTGCTGAATCGCATGGTTTGCATTGTTGGACAATACATAATGATGAAAGCTTTTTAATTTTTTTCAGAATAACTGATACTGGATTATGTGTATCAAAGATTTGAAGGGACGGGAGGAAACAGAGATATCTAATAGATCTATGGACTCGTTGTCATGCTGGAACAAATCTGTAAAACTTGCTAAAGAAGAGAGTGATATTTCAGTGAATGTCAGTGCACATGCAGAGATGTGTTTAAGAGTTATGAGCGTGCTGCATGCTGGGTGTGTGTGTGTGTGTGTTTGTGTCTGTCACTGTATTGTATAGAAATGCGCCTGTGTGGGTGTTATTGCCAAGGCTAGTGCAGAGCAGAGCACAGCTTAATATCTATGTTTGACATAGAGGCCCATTAATAAGGGCCTGATCCGAGCTCAGTGACAGGACTGCTGACAGAGGTGGATCATGGGGAAGAATCATGCCCTGCTGAGGGAGCCTGTGCTGCAGGTACACCCATCCTGCCTTCCCCAGGTGTCATTACAGATCCTGGGGAGGGAGCAGAGGAGGGAGGGCCGCTACTGACATCTACATTAATCACCCCTCCACACATCACACACCACCTCCTCCTGCCTCCAGCCCCTAATCATCCCCACACAGAAACCCAAACTAAGTAAGGGGATACTCAGCCATGAAAGATATCCAGCTAAGAGCTCCCCAAATACCACTCTGATCTGATCATGAGTGATGTTGCTACCTGAACCTCTGACCCACCACACAATTAAAAACACTTTTCTCTTTCTGCCTCAGATGCACAAGAGGCGATTGCGTGGAAACTACACGTTTTGTCACTGTCTGTCTTTGATTCATAGTTTGCATTTGAATTGTGCTGTGGTTACATGCAATTAAAATGCAACAAATGCCTCTGCTGCAATGTCTAGTACACAAGCCCCAAGAGTGTGCTGCTGCTGCTATACACACTCCTGACTGTCTCATAGATATCAAACACTCCAATTGGGGACCCCCTATTGATCCTCAGCTATGCTTTTATCTACAAGAACAGCAACATTGTACTATGTGTTCACAGTGCCTCACCATAAACTGAACCATCAGGCATGACACTTAATCAGTTAAAGTAAAAATCAGATTACACAGTAATTAAAGGATGCAGCACTTTGTATCCTATAGTTATCACATTAGTTTTTTTCACTTCATCTATATCTACATACACACACACAAACACAGACACATATATATAAATGTATATATAAGAAAGATGCTGTTTTGTGAATGACTTATTAATAGCAGTAATTGTTTAGCTTAATTTTGCCACAGAAGTTGTTTAGAGTTTGAGAGTTTGATTGACTGGCCGAGTTCATGTCACTTGAGTCACTGGGATGAGGATGGATGTGGGCACGCAGGATTCATCATTGGGAAGATGTTAGGACAATAATGGGAGGTTATCCAATTGATTATTAGTTTTGATTCTGTTAAAAACAAATGCATGCACAAAAATGTGACAGTAATTGTGGCTTTATTAGTTTAGATTCTAACAGATCATCTATTTCAACATCTGTTGAACTTTCTAGTTCTGTCTTTCGAATGGAAAACTATATGACCCCCATGCTATGCTACAAAAAGAGCTTTTTTTCTAAATGTTTTTCATATATCTGGTTTTTGTGTTTTGCTTCGCCCTGACCAACATCACGCTCATTTGTTTGTGTTTACACCTCATCTGCATGCTCTCAGTTTTTTAAATGAAACAACTAATCAACCTTGAAAACCCTGTGTGAAAGTAATATTATAAATGTCACCCTAATGAAAGATTTGTGTTGTGTTTGCAACAGTGGAATGAAGCATGAGCTCATATCATAGTGTCCATGAGTTATCAGTCCATTGCTTTGCCCCCCTGCAACCCCCCCAATCTAATTTTTATGTAACTTGCCGTGTCCTGAGCAAACACAGCCTCCGGTTTAATTAGAATAAATCCACTTTGAGCTGATATTTAGAAACCCGGGGAGTATCGCTGCCTCTGCAACAGATAAAGTGATTGAGAGTGGGGAATAAAAGGCTGGGCTTGAGGGAGAATTACACTCTACTTCCTTTTCCATCAATGGAACCACCATTGTTTATGTTTGAAGTGGGCTTTTCTTCTTAGTAAATGACCTCTCTCCAATTCGCTTTTTTTCCTCTCTTTTATTTCCCTTGAACCTTCAGCAACACTGATGACACAATAAATTTCTGTTTGGCTCTTTATTCATGTGGTCACGGATGCGCGCATCTGGCAGAATCTAGGACACTATGGAGACACTGAGAAGACAGCGTTTGCATGCGGCTCACAAACATATTAAAATATGAAGACAAATCGCTGCGTCTGGCCAGCTGACAGAGCGGCCGGCAGTGTGAGCCAGCTAACAAACTTACAACATGCTGCCGTTCCCAGTGAGGCCTTTACAGGGCAAGCTTCAACATGTAGCTCAGCAAACAAACAGAAGAAGGAAAAAAAGCCATGTGGAGCCAACGCTGTTATTAAAGGCGATAGAAGTGTTTCCCTTTGCCAAAGCCATTTTGTCATGGTGTTGGCCTGTATTCCTCAAAGACATCTTCAGAGAACAGACCCTGGACTTTGTTGTATGGATGTCTTTGATGTAAATCATAAAATGAGAAATTCGAGCCTTTTTTAGGTCACACTCCTGCCAGTGTTGGATCTGAGCTGGTAAAAAGTAAAGAGTTAACTTCTTAAATTGTTCCTTTGACTTTGATGGATAAGAAGTAGAGACGGTTAGTAAATTATTAGGATATAACTCATTGGGAAAAGAAAAATGTAAATACTTTGCTTCAAATTTTGGGGAAACTTTTTTTTTTAGAATGATCATTATGGACTTGTTGCATTGCTCCAGTAGATTAGAATTGTTCTTTCCTACATACAGACAGATGTAATGTACATTGTCATCTGTTGAAAAAGCCCCCTGGTGTAACATTAATCAGGTCTTCTTGATCCAGCATCTGAAAACAACAGAATGCATGCAACGCCACAGTCCTATTGTATATGATCGCTCAGCTGTGCATTATTTTGCTGTTGGCTCTGCATGCTGTCCCCGTCGTTTCATGCCTCTTGATAAGGCTGTTTAAAAAGGCAGTGACAGAACTATTGTTAAAGTTGATGCCAGTAGGGGGAGCTCACAGTTCATAGCTACACTCACCACATTCACAAACCTCCCATCCGTCTCTGAACATCAACATCTTTGGTCCTGATTTTTATGTGTTCAATCATAGTGCCTAAATTTGTCCTTGATTAAAAATTGGATTGTAGTGCTTTTGCCCCGTGCTCGCTGTGTTCTGTGTCCATCTGCCCACTTTGCTCTAAAAACACTTTTTGTGTGTATATTGTTGGTGTGCATTGCCTTCCTCATCTCAGCGCAGGGGGCTCAGTGTATTATTGATTTCTGACAAAGATGAGATTTGCAGTTCTGCCTCAGTATCTCAACGCATTAGCATCCACCTACTATTTCTTGTCTATTTCCTCAAAATATTACATTTTGAGTCTGTTGATCTGTAATCACAACATAATCCGAAATTATTTATTGCAATTTGGGGGTCCATATCTTAGTTCCTCTTGTGTTATCACATATTATACCTGTTGGCTATATTTTATGAAATCTGTGACACTCTGCACTGGCTGTACACACTGCACCCACTCTACCCAAAACATGAGGGCTGGACTGTACATTTTCAGACAACTTTTGTTCTCTAATCTCTGTCGGTTTTTTTGCCCACGTTGTGTGGTAAACAGTGGCCCCGTGCGCTTAACGTTTACCCTGAGTAAAACTATAAATGATTTGTAAACATGCAAATACGTTTGAATTATTGTTATGGGTCTGTCTTCATACTCATTGCATCCCTTCCTGGATTGATCCTCTTGATTACCAAAACTTTAAAATGATTTGGAGTGAGATCCAGTCTGGTCTCTACTTTAAATCTCTTCAAACTGCTGCTATCTCCCCCTCTCGCTGCTGTCTTAAGGTACCGATCTGTGTTCAGTGGCAGCGTGTCAGTGTGGAAGGCTGCGGGAAGTGCCGGGGTGCGCAGAGACCGTGCGCTCCTAGCGGCCGCGCTGTTGAAACCCAAACGTAGAGAGGAGAGGAGGATGTTGAACTGTAGTATGACTGTACATTTACAGCGCTATATTCCAGCCTAAGCACATGGGTCTTTTGGGAGCTGGTTCCCGTAATAATAAAATAACTTTCTGGGAATGAAACAGAGTTGAAGGCTGGTTTCCAGGCTATCAGCCGAATCGTTCGTTGAACTATGGAAATATCGCCAAGAATTTAAAAGGTGCCAGAGACACTTCTCAAAGGAAAGCGAGGACTTGCGGAGAAGTGGGGAGCCTGTACATTGGCATTGGACTGAAATTTCATTTCTCGCCGACTCTGTGGGTTCCTGCCTGTTCAGTAGGTCATCTTGGAAGAACAGCAGAGATTGCGGATGAACTCGCGGGGCAAGCAGGGATAACACTCACAGACCGAGAGTTTGGATTCAAGGTTTGCTGGATCACACCCAGAGCTGCGGGTGAACTAATGTTAAATGGATCCCCTCTGTTTTTGGACATTTAGACTGGCTTTTGTCAGTAAGTAGGACAGTAGGACCTGTCCATCACTCCCACATACGCGGAGTAGACTTCACTGTCATTTTGGACATATTTTTCCGCAGTGAATTCGAGGATTCGCGCATCCGCCGTGGATGTTTAATATGCTAGAATGGGTCCTCTAGCATTCATCCTTGTTAGTGGATTACTGTATTTTCAAGTTGATGGTAAGTTATCAAACACGCGTTGCCATGTGAAACTTCTATTTAAATGGTTTAGAATTATGCACACACCTCACAGGTCCCGAAATAATCTATAATCATACTTTTTTTTTAACCCGGTTTTGATTTCAAAGGAACATCTTACATGTTTTGAGCAAGACAAAATTCCAATCATTTTTAAACAGACTTTTGATTTCTACACAGTCATTAAGTCCTCAACAACACTTTTAATAATTTGGCAAACCCTGTGACATTGTGATTTTAATTAGTTTAGCATCACAGCAGCAAAAAAAAAAAAATCTAATGAAATTACCTACTTGTTCCATTCACAAAACTCAAAGCAATATAACAAAGCCTTTTAATTCAACAGTTAGGTCCTTTATCCACTGCAACCGATTAGTGCTTTTCAGCAGGTTACATTTTCTTTTTCTTCTATGCAACAGATGAACTAGCCTACAGGGTTTAAATTCAGAATATTGAATGATTTATGTATGTTGAGGCAAAAAGGATCTGTTTAATGATTTTCATAGTCTTCTGCTGTCTCTGAGACCTTGTGAGACTGTGTTAGAGCAGTCATGTCTGAATATGAGTGATTCTAATGTTCTGGTGTGATGGCTAAATCTTAATTTTTATATGACTTACTTTTTAATATCAGCAAACAGACTCTAATTGTGTTTTAGATGCCACAAATTGGTACAAACTAAGATAAATGAGTATATATCTGGTTCTCTGACCTGTTTCCAATGTGTAGTTACAGTGCTCCACTCACTGTGGTAGAAGTATTTCTGTGGTCGTTCTAAGAGTTGTGAGCATTCATTATAGTGTAAGCTGACTTTAACTAAAGCTGAACCACTGCCATAGTTTTTCTTCACTGATTAATATTTAATAATGATGTAAAGAGCAAATGAGGTTGATACTAATTAATTACCGTAGCCAAAAGTCTCTGCCCTGATCATCCTGACTGCCACTTTCACCGGCTTACAAGAGAACTTGTCTAACAAAAGCAATTTTAAAAAGCCTCATTTGCAGAGTTTATGTGACGTGATTACTCAGAGCAGTCGTAAAAATAGGACAGCTTGGTGACGGAAATCATAACTGGGATGGGTCCAACCTGTGACTGGTGAAATGGTTTGTGGGATTCAGATGTATTACTTTTAAAAGGCATAAACTGGTGGTCTGGTGTAATTTTATTGCTGCTTTTGGATGAGGCTCACGTTTCCACAGTTTTTTTACACTCACAAGCCTACACAGACAATAAGGGGCTTGTTATCATAGTATGAGAAGGGAATATTCTTGAGAAATCACATGCTGCGACATTAAATCATCATTTGTGCATGATGATTCAAACATGTGTTTGCTTTGTATTGTTTGTACAGCTTAGCTGTATGTGAAGAGAGTTTTTTTTTTGTCAGTGAATGCAAGAGCTTGCAATGTCCCATTTTTTCTTTTCTCTCACCTGTCAACCCCTGCTTTTGTTGTTCACAGCTGCACGTTTTGGTTCGGAGCCTTTTTAGTTGTTCAGGCCTTCTGCTGTTAACAAACCAAACCTTTTCTTTTACCTTTCTTGGTGTCTTTTCAACTGTTCAGCTAAATCCCACTGGTTGCTAAGCAGTGGCTGATGGCATTGCAAGCTGGCCAGATAATGGGTGTGTGTCTCTTCGAGAGCACTGGATCTTTCTAGTCATTTGCCTGTCACTCTCCTCCTCCCTCTTCCTTGCTCTCCACCTATATCCCAGCAAAACTCACGCATTACCCAGCCTTTTAAGAGGTAATCCAAGGGTCCTTGGAGAGGGTGGAGCTTCTTCTGAGAGTCCACTTGGGCACACAAAAAGGCCTGGAGTTGTATTCATTGGGTAGCAAAGCCCATAAAGCCTAGCCTTGTGAATGGCATCAGTCACTGTTTAGTGTTTTGTTATTGATACTACTAGTGTGGAGGAGAGGAGAGAAAAGGTGATTAAAAAAAGAGAGTAGGAGGAAGAAGTGAGTGTGTGTTGCATGTTGCCGCCCAGGATGAAATGTACAAATATTGTATTGTAAAACAGGTCGAATGCAGTGGAATATACTTCCAGGAATACGTTCACCGGCTGGCTGATTATCATTTAAACTCTGCAGTGTTGCATTAGAAGCTGGATTACATGCTTTGCATAGTGGACACTCCTAAACCGATGCTATTCATAGATCTCCTGTATGCTTGTTTTTGATGTAGGAGCTGGTGACATCTCATCAATCCTGGGTGCTGAAATATGGCCCAACTTAAATCTGTTGATGAGGCTATGGAGACAGCCAGTTGGGGACGAGTACATAGTGTGCAATCCTCGATCTATGAGCAGGGTTGTGGTTTCTCTAATGCTGAGTCAGGAGAAACTTAAACTTAGAGAGTGTATGTGCATATGTACGTGTGTGAAAGAGAAAGGACGGAGGGAGGGAGAGATAAAATTTGAGAGGAGTTGTTTAACAGTGCAATATTTTAAAGGGAAATGGCAACGATGATGCCCTATTACCAAAGGATGCAAGAGAATAACAGCTCTGTTGATGGTCATGATTAAATGAGAGAGGTTTAAAGCACTGGCCTATAATGGAAAGTAAGCTCAGATTAAAATAGTCTAGGTGAGTGATGAGGCAAGCTGAGGTCATTGTACAAGAGCCATCGCAGTGTCTCGCTCCAAATGTGATTGTTCTGCTTGAGCTGGCAGCGTTTAAGCAATGCTATTGTAATTGCGGTTCATTTGCTGCAATGGAGTTGCCATAATGATGACCCTTCATCTGAGATCTATGGGAAGACCCTCTGTACTGTCTCCCATAGTCTCATCACCGTTAAGGAACTCGTTTTTTCCTTCGCACCAACTAGCACCACTGTTTATTCTCTGATTAACATCAAAAAATAGTTAGACTGTAAGACTCAAAGGCGATGAAAAGGTGATCATAACAGGAAGTGAATGAGCAGGGAATAAGGGAATTGGATGAGGTGAGTGCTTAGAAATACTTTTGTGTATCTAAATGATATGTGTTACTTGATCAGTGACATGGTCCTGTCAGCTCCTGTGATATTCTAACAGGAAAGTCTGGCCACTTTATCACATTTCAGCAGCCATCACTCCAATCATTCAGGACACAACAGAATAGACTTTGAGATCTATAATTTTCTTTTTAGTAAGTTTTGATACCTCAAGAAGAAAGGATTCCCAGCTGTTTTAAAGTCTTGCACCTAATACAATTTTTTCACAAAGTAGATGCAGGAAAGAAAATGTCAGCATCAAACAATGCACATGGCTGATTTTGTTGTAAGACAGCAGAATGCTGTGAAGGTAAAACATCTGTTTTATTAAGCCCCTCTCAGTCATAATTAGAAAAATACACAAAACCTTAATGCGTTTGCCTACAGAAAAAAGACAAAGATTACAGCAGAACCTCAGACAAATGTACTGCAAATAGGTAGATGGCAACTATCGTTTTTTTTTTCATATTCTTGACCTCGTCCTTCTACCTGTGTCTCTTGGACACACATTCTATCATTGTTCACATATCTCATCATTGGCAGTGTCAATGAGGGTGGAATCCAAACACAGAGGGTGTTGTTGTACACCTGCAACCGCAGTCCGTAGTGGGAGTGAATATGCAGGCAGGGATAGGGATGAATTGAGCATGTGGGTTAAAGCAAGTTTTAAGTGCCTTCACCTGTCTCGCACACCTGTACTCGAAGAATACACACCTGTGCTTTCCTTCTGGGGCCCCAAATATAATCCTTTCTCTGTTCGGTCACTACCTCTGTTTCCAAAACAGCTGATTAAGAGGCAGGCCAGCAGAAAATGCTGATCTGATTACTGTTTTATAATCCTTGATGAGTAGATGATAGTGAATGAACCCTCACTGATCATTTGCTAAAACCCCAATAGCAGTAATGACCAAGTGTGCGTCTGTGTGGGATAGATAACTCAGTTTGAGCGTGAATGTGATGAGCAATCTTATCTATCCAAAACTTAAGAGTATGGCAGAATAAGTATAGAAGAATAACCATGTTTGTCTTATCATCGTTTTTATGTTGCTTGCTGAACTGAAATGTTGTCTTAAGAAGCGTTTGTTCAGTGTGTCTACTTGCCCTCATGTTGCCCTGTGTTCGGCTGTCTTAGAGCAACCTTCAGATGAAGTGGAATGGATGTCAGGGTTGAATGACTTACAGAAGTACATACAGCTAAATAATACATGTTCATGGGTTCAAGCCCACATGCACATGATGTAAACACACAGAGAAGCATCCCAGTCGATACTGGGCAGACATGAAGAGATTGTAGTCCCTTGAAGCAGTTTAACTTTTTACCGTGTCATAGGGTATTTTTCGAGTCAGATAAACTTTCCTTGTTGTATTTCCTCTTGGTTGATTCATTCAGTAACATCTCCTCTTATTCTTCATTGTCAAGTTTGTGTGACAGTAGCACCTGAGCTGAGTATCTCACCAGTGTCTTGAATGAGGTGAGGCCTAGTGATAAAAATGCATGAGCTGTCTTTCAGTGTGACATGTGTGAAGATGGACAGCCAGAGCACGACACTTGAGCACACATCCGTCACACACAGCAGAGGCCCAGCACAGCTGTGGAGCCACAGAATAAGTATCTTGTTCCACCACCTTCATCCCCAGCTTGGTCTATGTATCAGACAGCCATGACATATTTTAACCTAGTAGAAGTACATGGACTCAATTCTGAGTGCCATCACTTTTCAAACCGATGTTTGGGTGAAACTTTCACCTGGATGTCTTCTGAGGTGCCTGTTTTCTTGTGAACACACTGAAATCTCCTTGCATGCAGGATCATTTCACACTCATAGCTGGCTTCCACGCTTGTCACATGAACACTGCATCTTTAAAGTTGTTCATTTCAGAAATGGCAAATAAAATAAACCTGTTTTGCCTTGTTGTATACATTTTTCCTTTTTTTGATTTGCTTGTCCTTAGTATTTTATTGATAATTAGCCATAACAGGAGACTATGTTACTTGTATTTTCTAACACTTACTGTAATTATCAAGTTTACATGGAAGAACAGTTCACTTGCTACAAATGCAGTCCAGGCAGCATAATTTTTCTGCTTCGTCATTCGAGGAAGTCTGGACACATATATTAATCCACAAATAATAAACGCTGCGATGTGTTGGTGTTGTAGGAAACTATTCTTGTTGTGTCCTCGCTGCAAAAACATGACACCCTGCTGCTTTGTAAGCCCAGCAACCATGACCTGGGGCAAGTTAATTTACTGTATATGATAACTCCAGGTGAGACTGCTTTGGGTCAAAGTCTTTGTGTGGAACGTGGCATCGGCCAAGTGTCATAACCATTATTGCGGATAGGAAAAAAGCAATCACACCCCTGGAACATTTGAACTCTCCAGGTTCACTTCCAGGGTAGTGATGATTTCTTTTCAGCAAAGCTGCACACAGGTATTTGTCATTGAGAGATCCAGTAACACATAGCCAGTTTTAGAGCTATGAAATGTAGTGGGCGTACATGTGTGAATGTTTCTGAACACCATCAATAATGTCAAAGACTTATTTTGTGTTAGTATGGTTATATGGGCCTTTGTAAATTGAATGGGTCATTCAAGCTCTTATTGCTCTCACCCATGACCCTTTAGCCCCAGATGAAGTGTCTCACGTTATAGAAATTTAATAAATCTCTTCTTTACTTGCCATATTGCTCCTTAAAAAAAACAACATTTAGCTGTAAGAGGCATTTGATTACATTGCTCTGCTCTAAGAGGCCATCACCTGGATGGATTGTGGTAACAGCTCTTATTCCTCATGTTCACATGTGGGGCTAAGGACTGCTGGAGTGACTGGAGGTGTTGACTGCGAGGACACAGCAGTGTGTTCACTACAGGTCAGCACCCATGGCGAACCTCCAATTATCACTTCTCAACACAGTGTGTCATGGACACCTGAAGGCTTTCTCCTCTACCCCCAGCAATAACACATTTATTTATTCCGCCCAATTCAGTCTGCAGTGACAACTCAGCAATGCAGGTAAAGAGATTACAGTGCTTGAGGGAGAATCAATTGATACCATTAATTTTGTAGCACTTCCTTCAGTGGGAACAGTTGAGTGGTTCCCACAGTTGAAAGTGATCTAATTTCTAAGCCAGCTGTGTTTACACCTATGTGCACATTACATGCAAGCAGGTGTATCTTGAAAGGATATGCATAAACACTTCTCCCTGCTTATCTGATTTCATAGCACATTTACAGTGGCAATGAAAGGTGTGCAGTGACAAGTTTCCTCCTGAGTGGAGAATGTGGATTTTACCTTCAGTATAGGGTCTCTGTACAGTATTAGACTTAGAAGGTTAAACTATTAGTCATACAGTTTCATGTGAATCTTTAATTTGCCTCCTAACTACACAGCTTTAACATCAAGGTTCAGGTCAAACTGTAAAGCAGAGGCAGAAAAGCAAATGGCTGAGCCAATGCTGCTCAAAAGGATCTGCTAAGAGAGAGAAAGAGATGAAGAACGTTGGGTGATGCAGTGAGCTACATGCTCGAGTGGCCCCAGCATCGGAAATCATTTAATCTGCATCACACAGTTTAGAATCCCTAACCATATCCTGACAGACCCACAGAGCTGGTGCTATACTCCATACACTAATCTGTCCCTACATAGTGAGCAAGCAGCACTCTTATCAACACTTTTCACATTTGCTATAAGTAGATCTAAACTGATCTCATGTCCTCCTCTTTTCCTCTCTTCACTGTTTTGCTTCAAATCAGCATTCTCAGCACTTTTGAGACAAGGCATCTGCTGAAAAAGCGATAACATCAACTTTTTTGCTTGTAACTTCTGATAGTAGAATGAAGACTGGGAATGAGAGTTGTTTGTTAAAAACAAGGTGACTGCTTGAAATGCAAGCAGCCTTTTGCAGCAAAATCAGATATTCAGTTTCCCACAGTTATCTATTTATATATTCCGTCTGTATGGGGGAGACAGGGCAAATACACAGATGCTAAGTCAATACGACCCCCACCTTGCCACTGCCCGAAATAAACTCAGAGTGGAATTCTATCTGATATTTGTTGGAGTCAGGCATGGATGCATTGAGAGGTTGAGAGGAGCTCATAGAATTACCCCCTGTGTTTGCTTTTAGAGTATAGATCTTAGCAGGAGAAAGGAGGGGGCAGTATGCAGAGCACTGAGGTGGAACAGAGCCCATCATGTGAGCTCTGTAGCTAACAAGCTCAAAACCCCTTGGTATATTCCAACAGAATTTGAAGTTGACGACTCTTTGTTTTACCTTCTGTGTCTTCATTGCGAGTGTTTTGCTGTGGTGAGTGGCAGGCTGGATGTACTTGGCTGGTGCGGACTACAGATACAGTACGGTGTCTTTAGAGACACCCCACTGAGATGAGCTGTGTGTCTGGTGTTGGGGCATACTGGAACTCATGCTCTGTGCTGCTACTACAGCCTGGAGTAAAGAAGATAAATCTCAGGTGCAGAGCGAGCTGAAGGTGTCATGGCAGACCAGTGCGAAGGTGTGGACGACTAGTAACATCATTCTTTCACCACCCTGAGTTTCCCCTGCTGCTCTCTCACATTTCCCCTCTGATGACATGACGGATATGACTCCGTCACCCTAACGCTGAGCGTGGGTTGTAACAGGAGAGGAAGCGAGTGAAATAGACAGAAATACTGGGAGCTAAAGGCAGATAAAAATTGGGGGGAAGCAGTGGAGTGGGAGGTTTTTTAGAAGAAAAATATTTTTCAGAATTGACTACATGGATCTAATGCATAATTCATCATCTCTGAAATTTCTTTGAGGTTTTCATTTTCTCTGCACTTTCATATTCACTTAGTTTGCTGGTTTTCAACACTTTCGCCCAGAAATGTCTCAGCCATTTCACCATCCACATGGTAGTGTTACTGCATCTTGGCAGGCACCTTGGTTTTCATGCTTGATGTTTTATGGTGCCTCAGTGACTGGAACTTCATGCCTTGGTCCAAGGTTGCTATTGGTTACCTGTGATCAGCACACGTCTGTTGGTAGAATAACTAATATCTCTTTGGGGAGCACTTCCTTTTTATGCTCTGCTTGAGACTGGTGTGGGTATTGATTTGGTTGGTGGGGTAGAATTTCTCCAGGGAGCTAATAAAAATAATTACAAAAATATCATCAAAGAACTGACCTTCTGTTGCACACATGACTAAATATGTGACAAAGATAATAGAACAGAGCACTTCTAGGTGTGTGGCCAGTGGAGGGATTTTGAGCTTCAGGGATAATTAAAGTTGTGTTTTATGTTGGATTTAAAACACAAATTGAAGCTTTTTTTTCTTGAGCCAAAGTATATCAAAGTTTTGTATGGCTTTTAGTTTTTATGCGTGATGTTTTTTGGAACATAGAAAAAGGAATAAAACATGCTCAAATACTGCACTTTTCTTGGATAACAGCACAGAAAAATTGCATCCATTTCAGTGAAGCTGACATAAGTAGATAGAAAGAAAAGGCAGAAAAGATTCAGCTTCTGGTTCAGTAACCCTTCTCTGAATTCATTCCCTGTCTGAATGCTTGTTTGTTTGTTCTCTGGTTCCTGCTTTCCTCCAAGAGTGGATGACTGCACAGCAGTGGTGAAAAGTAATGGTGGTGTTACTGCAGACAGGGAAAAACACAGCATTTTGATTGGAGCGTGTGCCCTGAGACCCAGTGAAGTGCACTCGCCTCAGCTCAGAGAGCACTTGATTGCACAGCACCAATGATCGCATTAAAAGGGCAACAGAAAGCCCATTTACCATAAAGAGAGTGGGAAAGGGGGCCCAATAGGAAACTGAAAATTGACTGTGACTCCTGGGAGGGGCTGTGTCTGACAGCTAGGTGTTGGAGGTGTACATAAAGTTTTTTATTTGTTCTCTGGACAGCACACTTTCAGGGACATCGCGTGTATGAGGTCTCAGTACCTCACACAGATACAAACTTTCTGATTAGAACTTTTCACAATGGAAAACAGGGTTTACAAGTTGAGCACGTCCAGTATTGAGATTGATGAGCCAATTTTACGCTATATTCCATGGCATATGGATATGTTTTTAACCTTTGCTACCTCCACACCTGACTCTCTTTACTCAGGAAGGACACTGACCACTCACGTCTGGCCCTCTGTGCACCCAGCTTAGCTTTTTTTCTGGCAGTGAAAGGACAATTGTAGAGGCATCTGCTGTGTTCATTTCCACAGGAAAGAGGAGAGCAGATGGAGACTCAAGGTTTAAGTGATTAGAAGGCAGTAGATTGGAATACAAATTGGATTTAAAGAAATTAGACTGATATAAATCGAATGGAGTCGCCACAGTTTAGTGCTGTGCATGCGCATTGGCCTTAGTGGAAAGCCACCATGGGGCTTGTGGATTATAGGGGAAGCAGATGCTTCAATGAGATAAGAATGAATGTGCATTCGACACTCCATCAAGAGAGATGGGGGGGCTCCATGTCTGTCCTTTATCTCGCCCTCCATTTATCAATGTCACAGTGTTAATTGCTGCTTCATTTATTAAGTCACTTATTGCCAGAATACAAAGTTCCTCTTACAGGAAACTAGCTGCTGGCTAGGTTACCGTTACTTACATGGGTGAAAGAGAGTGAGTAAATGAGTTCCAACAGCATACTGTAGCTTTTTGTTCCACCACCCATACCGCATCTTCAGTTTTCCACACAATGCCATTAAGATGAGATCATGACCTGTGGGAACATGCTATCACCACCCATTCTACCACAGACTGCTGTCTGTGTCCCACGTTAATACAAGACACAAGGACTGATCACTAATCAATGACAAGGAAATGGAGGGAATTAGCCCAAATTAGGAAGAGGAGAGAACAAACTACTTTCTGTTCAGGGGTCAATATGCTACTGTCTTATCCTAGATTCCTGAAAACTGATGAACTAGGATGATGATGAGGAAACGCATATGTTTGCCTGTGTGTGTGTGTGTTTGGACATACATCCACCTCATTCAATCTTTGAAATGTATTTTGTGCTGATGGGTGGGTTTTTACCTACCGTGTCCTTCTGCCCGTAGGCTTATGTGCAGAAATTACTGTGGGACAGGTTGTCCTAGTTTCCCCTGGAGGAGTCAAATATAAGGCTTGGTGGAACATGTGCAAACCCAGCTGAACAAAGAACTGGAACCTCCACTGTTCTGCCTCCATCCCATGTTGAAATTAGCTCTTACTCAAGCACAAAGGCTTATGTGGTACTTTGGGCTTCTGTACAGCAGGCATCATCATATTAGCCCACTGCACTGCCTTGAGGAAAGTCACAGTCATCAGCTCTGCTCAGTCGCACGCACACCTGCAACAACTAATTTTAGGACAAAGAGCTCAGCTCTCAGCTTAATAAAACATTGCTTGGTTAGGATTTATCATCATTGATGATGATCTAATGTGGTTCAAAAGAAAGACGATTAAAAACAGTCGTCTGGATAAGTTTGACTTATTCCCTCTGCTATGTACTGGGACTTCTATCGTTTGGTGCTGGATCAAACCATTTGATTGTTGCATGGTTCCCATGGCTTGCGTGATGTAAATGAGTGCAGCCCACAGCATCTTATCTCCATGGATAAGACCTGGTCACAGACACAGAGTACTCTGACTCAGGGAATATTATCTTAGCCACCAGACTCCTGAAGCTTACCCTCTGCGAGCCCTAATGAAAAGGAGTGGGACATTTTCAGCCACAGGGGATTAGCATTTGACATCCTTCTGGACCTCTTGCACAGTGAACTCAACAGTTTTGTGTGTCTTTCGAATTTAAGCTGACTGTATGCATCCATTCACTGTTCACCCATGGGTCCAATTACTCTCAAACTCTTGATATAAGTTTAAACAGAACAGATAGCTGTTTTTGACCAGTCTGAAATATGTGTTCCTTATGTATTTCTCACATGCTTCTGCTTCAAGACAAGGATTATTAACTGACTGTTAGTTAGAGCCATCCAGCCATTTCTCACTGCTTATCTAGTCTCCACGCCAGCCTCTTGTCACGCTAGCAAGCCAAGAAAAATATCCAGCATGGCACTGTCATCAGCAGTGCTTTCTGACATCTTTGGTTCAGTGTTAGTTCAAACCTCCTGTTTGTTTGATGAAGTTTTAGCAAAGCTTTGATGTTTGTTCTTGACTATTTTTCTGTATTTTAATTTTTCTTATGTGTGGTTGGATTTTTAGTATTTTCACAGGACTCATTGTCAACTTTAAAGACATTCTGTAATATATTGCATAAGTAGTAACTGCATTTGTAAACCAGGTTGAAGCTGAATCAGCTTCTTAAGAGGACAGTATTGTCTTCTTGTAAATTTTTTACAGAATATCGTAATTTCAGTGTAATCATCTTTTATCATCTTTTTCACTCCTCCGGTGTAACAATGTGTTTCTAAAGTGTCTTGTTGAATTTTCAGCTAATAATTGTGTTTTATGATTATAATTATTTCCAGTATTTCCAGATAGTTTCACTGTTGTTAGTAACATTCGCAAATTACTAATTACAATAGTGTATTCCATAGAATAATTTAATATATGTCAGTCTTAAAGTCTTTCTGATGTGTTTCCTTATGATTAATTACATGTCTCCTTTTTCCTTCAGGATCCCGACTGCGTCAGGAAGACTCCCCACCCCGAATTGTGGAGCACCCCTCTGACCTGGTTGTGTCCAAAGGGGAGCCTGCCACTCTCAACTGTAAAGCAGAAGGGCGGCCGGCCCCAACAGTGGAGTGGTACAAGGATGGAGAGCGGGTGGAAACTGACAAAGATGACACACGATCTCACCGCATGCTGCTTCCCACTGGCTCACTTTTCTTCCTTCGCATTGTTCATGGACGACGGAGCAAACCGGACGAGGGAGTCTACGTCTGCGTGGCCCGGAACTACCTGGGAGAGGCTGTCAGCCGCAATGCATCTTTGGAAGTAGCATGTAAGTCAATACTCTGTCTCTTCATCCTCCTGTTTGCTGTCAAGCTGCTCATATATTATGATCAGACTTTGGCTGAATTAAAAAAAGGCTCAGTCTTGCTGCAAATGATGGAACTGGAATGGTCTGGATTTGCATTTGGCATAAATGTTATCAATTTTTTTAGTAAACATTATACAAATTAGAAAATTGCTTTGTATGCAAACTTGGGAATAGCATTAAACAATTAAACATTTAATTTGTGGCAACTGTAATTGCACTTTTTTATGGTTGATTTCATCTTGCTCTCAGTGTTTTCTATTTTCCAACTCTGTGATAATTTCCTATGGGTCTAAAATGGACTTGTTAGGTGGGGTAATGAGTTGTAGAGAATGAGTTTTTCAATCATGGATGTGATGAATTTGATACATTCTTTGCTTAGGGGAGTTGTTTTGAAGTTGTCTGCAGATTTTTGAGTTGGACATAAAGCTTCTGTCAGCCAATGAGAGGGACATGAATGCATGGTAGACATGGGTCCCTCACAGGTGAGTGGGGGTAGAATGACAGGCATGGCTCCTGATGGACATTTAGCTCAAGCTGTCTGGACTTTGTTGGCAAACGCTGACAGGCAGAACCTGAGCTGTAGATCAAATTACCTTTGAAGATGAACCTACCTCGCCCTCCCACCCCCAGCAGGCTCAGGCTGGGCTTCCCATACAGCAGCTCCCAGGCACCTCAATCTGCCCAGAAGTTGGAGCGGAAAATCTCCATGGTCTTTTTGTTGTTTAAACTCGTAATTTGCTTAGTGATACAGTCCTGTGTTTCAAACAGTGACTGTGTTTGAGAGATATATAGTGAAACTTGAAGATTATTTTCAAGGCTTACTATGTTTTGGAGATATTTCCAAGATCTCACCATGAAAGTAACATAATAATATTAGTAGTGAAGAGAGTTTTCCAACTTGTATCAATAGCCCAGCAAACTGCTGAGCTTGACTACTTAGTTTAGGTAACACAAGCAAATCAGTTGCTAATCAAATGTTTTGACATGCCTGACTAGAGCAGAAATAAATAACGTCTTCCATGTGATTGTATTGTAAATGTATTGTGTTAGTATTTACAATGGAAGTAAGATTCGTAGTTAGTTTGTGATCTCTGGCAAAAGGAAATGGAGGGGGTTGGTCTCCGCCTCTGATCCAGTACTCTGGACTCCCATGGGTCTTCTAGTAACCTCCAAGTGCTAACTGTGTGACAGCCGCTTGATCTATTGATTGCTGTCACAGGGCTCTCCCAGTCTAAATGAAAATTCATGAAAAATTGATGAAGTCTCCAGATTATTTTCTTTTTCCCCTCTCACACAATTTTTTTAGCTTTTCTTTTCTTTCATCTCTCCCTCTCTAACTTGGAACAAGGGCTGAGTAGCAGAAAGCGTTGAATGGAAGCATTTCCTTCTTGACAGCTTAAAGCAATACTATGTAACATTTCTACCTTAAAATAACAGCTTGAAAAAAATTGTGCGGCTAGAATGAGTTTTAATATTACGATTGGCCTGTCTCCTATGCCCTTCGGGGGTCTGAGTTGGAAAAACTGCGCTATGTAACTTTGCTGGACCGGCCCGGGAGCTGAGCGGAAGTACTTCAACTTGCTTTCTGGCACACCTACCGCAAAAACAAATAGACCCCTCTCACGCTCCCAGGTACATTTGATTACTCTTACCTTCTCGGTCGACATAGCTTGCACCTTCTGACTCCTCGCCGGTTCGTCAACAAACGTGAAACGTGAAAGCGAAAGAGTGTTGTATTTACGACAGTGTAACCGTACATTACCTCCAAGCCTGTAAGGGGAGCTCCATAATGGGCTTTTTGAGAAGTTACATTGTATTGCTTTAAAGGTGGGGAGAAAAAGTTCAGGCCTTGCAGAGGAGAGAATAGCAAGGTGAAAGAGTAAGAACACGCATCTGATGAGTATTAGCAGTGACAATAGGTTTGAATGAGATTGCCAACTTAGGAAAAAAGTTTTATTCTAAATATCCTTTTTTTTCCATCCAATATAGCATCATAAATTATCAAGTTACAGGCTCAAACAACAGTACAGATATCCAAGTAGTTTAGTTTTTGCAAATAGCATATAGTCTGTAATACTGGACTCATTTACCAGTCACCTCGTAAGATAAAGATGAACATATCTTGGTTTTATTTAGGCTTAGGCTTATGTAACTTAGTATTTAATTAACTCTGAAACTGACCTCCATGGCTTATACTGTATGTCAACCTCTACCCGAGGTTGGCACACCCAAAAAGGACCAGATCTGGGCTAGGATGAAAATAGCTGATACCAGCACAGGGACACCAAACAGACTCAAAACTAAATCTTTATTTCCACTACTCTTAATAGTTTTTCAAAGTCACATCATCTTTTACATAAATTATTGCTATGGGCTCTACCTCACACAATTTTGCTCATATTGACCTGGTCTGATAAAAGAAATTTTGAGAATACCTGAATTTGACTGATTTGGATGCAACGTACCCTGCCTCTCGCCCATTGACTGCTGGGATAGGCTCCAGCCCCCCCGCGACCCGACCGACGGATTCAGCGGTATAGATAATGGATGGATGGATGGATGCAACGTGGGTTAAGGAAAAGACCGTACCATTGGATGAAATGCACTTAAGCAGGACTGTAGTTGCTTTTGGACCACACAGTTTAGTCAACTATCTATTTTGGAGCTCACTTCCCAACCTTAAAATATGCAATTTACACCAGTTTTACTCCTAATTAAACCTGTGTGTGGAGGTAGCAGTTTTTATTTGTCATTCTGGTTTTGATTTGTTTAGCTTTTTTTTTTTTCTGTTTTTTAAACGGTGTGAAACTGTCTGGAGACTTGTGACACGACAACGTTTCTTCGGGTACTTTTTTATATCCTGAACATCAGTATCTTCAAAGTCAACACCAAATGAGTGATGTTGAATCAGATATCAGGCTTTGGAACTGGAGCAATAAAATTTGAATGAGAATTCGAGAATGAATGATGATTGTATTTGTGTCACTAAAAGAAGGAAAGGAGTAGGAGTGCAACTGTTCTTGCAGTCAGCACACACAAAAAGAAAATAACCTTCCACCAGTTATTACTTATGAAAATATTCCTTCAGTCTGAAAGTGCCCTATGTTACTTAATTATAATCTGATACTGCACTAAAATTTTATTATAGTGGAATAATTTCCACATAAATTATTTGATTATTAGCAGATCAAAGCCCCCAGAGGCACAATTTAGAAATTTGAGAAGATGAGGACAAAGAAAAATTATCAAAATATGAGGGTAGTTTTTTATATCATGACATTATGCACTTGTTGCAATTTTAATGACAGGTAATATTGGGGAGTATTGAGTGGAAATGTCCTGAAATGATTGTAGCGTTGGTGTCTGAACGAGTCAAGAGTTAACAACAAGGTTAACAAAATGATCAGAATCATGGCAGTACTCGTGTAACACAGCTCCACTGCTGTTTTGTCATCACTCATTCTCATTGTTATTGCTTTTCTCAAATATGCAAGGAAATTATCTCGTCTTTTATTTGTAGATGGCTTAGCGCATAATGTTGTTCCACTGATTTGTAAAATCTATATAAACATAAGATTATTTGACAAAAAAATAAAAATAAATCGTTGATCAGCTTAATTTCTGTTTTACATCATCAACTATATGCATGTGCAATGAAGACTTGCTTGCTGCTGATAAATTTAAAAAAGAACAGCTTACACATAGACACTCACATATAGGAATGTTGATATAATAAAATTATATTAAACGGGGGATAGCAAAAATCTTCTATCTGGTTGTGCTGCAACTCAAAGTAGGTGGACACTTGCAGTTTGGGGGCCTGCTGAGTTGGTGTGGCACAATAACGTTTAACGTTCCTATCTTATTTATTTGACATGATAAAATCATGTCAAAAGGGGGACATGTTATAATTGGCTTTGTTGTTAGACATTATGTATACATATTCTGTATTTTTCTAAAAAAGCCATGTTCCTATTTTGTACTTTTCCACTCTGCTCATACTACACAGTATGTCCTCGAATGGTCCAAAACTTTAAGATAGCATAACTGGACAAAATAACTGGGTCAGATGAAGCTTCTCTATCTTGTCAGATAGGTCTGTTACATTAGATACACGCCTAAAACAACACTCACACACACACGTTGTTTATCACATCCCAAGAACATGACGAAGATGGTGGATGGCCTGCTCATGTCACTAATAACTGGGCAATTATACTCAGTCACGTGTAAGTACAACCTCTGTAAGATAAACGTGAAGAAGATAAATATGAAATATTTCTGATTATCGGGGCTCGGGCTGACAGATTTCTTGTGGGAGCTCTGTCACTCCGAGTCCAGTGCTGCCACACTTTACCTGTGACCACTCATAAATACTTTGTTTAACTTAAGATTTATTCAGCTTGTTATTGGGCTTCCAATGAAAGAATCGGCTTAGCATAACCACTCACAGTTATTCTCTTTTGGTTCTTGGGTTTTTGCAGAATAAGGAAGAGTTGGGGCTTTTGTTGAGCGCTCCATATAGGCTTGTTTTGGGCCCTGGGCTCTCAGCTTTCTCTTTCAGCCAGATCTTCAAGGGGGCTGAGGGGGCATGAGGGGGTGGGGTGCTAAATCCCTCTGCTTTGGCTTTACTACAGTGATTAGCTTTATCAGGTCCTGACATCCGTCTAGTGATTGTAAAGCCAAAGCTAATCGCACAAGTAGAAGCAGCATTTAAATCTATATCCATGTTGAACTGGGTTTATGATATGTCGTGCACCCCCAGCTCTCCCTGTCTTCTTCTGCCTCCCTCTCTCGCTCCATTGTATTGAACACACCTTTGCCCCCCCTCCCCGTTCACGAGCGGTTGAGCAGGACCCTGGTGAGATAATTGAATTGCAGCTCTAAAACAGATTGAAGTCAGTGTCCACGGAGCAGAGAGGCACAACTGCATGCTGGACCTCAAGCTGGGCAGCACTCACCACTTCAGCTGAGGTGGAGTGAAAAGGGAAGAGGGGAAAGAGGCCTCGAAGAGGTGCTTTTGCATTATTAATGTGGGCCAGATTGGAGAGACTTTACTGTGTCCTTACTAGACTTAATCCATCAACCTTCTTCTTTCAGTGTGAGACGTTGAGCACACTTTGCTCACTATTAGATAGACAAGATCACAAACTGCTTAGATTGCTTTGTTTTATATAGGCCCTTGGACATGTGCTGAGTGCCAGGATAATGCTTAGACATCATTTTGCTGCATATTGGAGAAGATTTAATTACAGCAGTTGTTCACTGTCCTATACTTCAGAGGAAAAGAGAACTTGTAAGCGTGTTGCCAAGAGGATATCTGAGATTACTGCATTGTAATTCTATCCTCCTCAAAACTGACTGCAGGGGAGCTCTTCAGGATGGACATACAACTGTACTGTATATAAGTGAGTTTGCCCCCTTTTCTCTTTTCAGAATAAACTAGGTCAATGAGGAGGTTCATAAATCATTGTGAAGATTGTGTCAGAAATTCGAGCTGCAGCCACTGCTTCTGAATAAATTTCTAGCACCGCGAATATCTGTGTATATGTAAGTGTGACAAGGCACACCTGAGGCGACAGGATCCTAAGGAAAATGTTAATTAGCCCTCATCTTTGCAGGTGGATGAGTAGCACACATACATAGAGCCCCAGATATGATCATGAACTGCATTAACAGGTACAATTTTAATTGGATGTCAAGTGTGTTTCTGGCCCTCTGACGTGTACTGTATGTGGTTGCATGTGTATTAAATATATGTTATCATTAGGGGGGGTAAATGAATAAAAGGATGCAATCTTGCAGTTTTGCTCAGTTTGTAACCTTTAAAAATGTAAATGACACTGAAATGAAACAGATGTCTTGGGTTGATTCTAAATGCCGCTTGGAATGGGATTGGATGACTTTTAAAAAGGTCCTTTGATATCATCTAATGTACCTCTTTTGCAATTAAGTGAATCGTTTGGTAGCATTTGGTACTCGTACAACAAGGTAATTAGCAGAGAAATAGAGTTGGGAGAGGTGTGAGTGGTGAAGAGAGGAGGAGGGTACCAAGCTGTTCCTGTTGTGTCCAGCATGAGGAAAAGCTAATAAAGGGTGAGGCCAAGAGGAGCAGACCAGGTGGGGAGTGAGGCTGAGCTGCACTGCAGAGCTCATCTGGGCTCATTATTCCAGTTCAGAAATGAGAAAATGGGGTGACAAGTGCACACAAACAGCAGACTCTCATACAGTCTCAGACACGTGTACACAAACACCTGCCCGCATGCTGGTATAAACCCCGGTGGGCAGAGGTTTAATCTGCACCGAAGTCCTTGAGAAATAACGAAGGGTAATGAAGGAAGCAGCAACAATAGAACCATTACGGCACATTAGTGATGCATGCATCAGTTAGGAAATAAAACACAATCTCGAAAACCAATATGAGTTTAATTTGCACACTCCATACATCTCTGGGTATCTGGTAATTTAGTGAAATAAGTAGAAGAGCTTGACTGATAAACTTTAGGAAAATATAGTGGTTTTGATTTTTAAACAGCAAAACATTCTAACATGAATTAACTGGCTGATTTGATCTGAAGCTATAGAAGTTAGTAGTTACAGAAATTCAAGCCACAAAGTGGGAGTGAAGGATTCATTATTTTGTAAATTTCCAACAATGTATTTTACAAAGGGAAGGCATAGCTTGAAACCACACCACCATCTGTACAGCTATGATGCCTCTTTTGATATATTTGCTGTAGACTATGCTCAGAGTCAAAGCCATTTCTAAATTACCCAGAGAAATTTTTAATTTTCATGATGTTCTGTGATCAAAAGAATTCTCAACATGTTGCATATATATATACATTGACTCGTTAACATTAGCTCATTGCAATGTGACAGGATCATTGTTATAATTGTTATTTTTAGTTCCTCAGCAGTATTTACATTTCCTACTGGAGGTGATGGCAAAAAGATATAAAAGCAAAAAGCACACACACAAAAGTTCCTGATGTTGCCATGTGATTAAAAAAAAAAAGATGTCAACCTTTGATGCAAGGGTGTGAAAAATATCGCCTCTTGATGAATTGTTGGAAGAGAGATCCCTGATTAAATGTGTCAGCTCTGTTTTTGTGCAGCAGGAGTTTGCTGACCTCTGCAAAGAGCATTTCCTCTTTATCGGAATTTGTTCACACACCGACCACACACACACACAAGAATATGGGTTGTTCTTTCCACTTATGTATACTAGCAGGCACACTACCTCCCTCCTGTATGATGCTTGAAAAGAGACCATCCTGCTGTAGTGGAGCAGAAATTTGGGGGGGGATCTCAAGAGAAGATAAATCATAGGATTGTACTGCGGTCACTACCAACACTCTGACCTTTTACTGTCTCACCTACACACACACAAAATACCACATTCCCATACACGCACAATATGTCCTGAGACTGCAGTTTTACTTTCCTTAGTGGGCTTTTTTGTCCCAGCTTTGACCTCCCCAACTCTACCTAGGGACATAGATTGTCTGTCAGAGAAATACTGAGCTCTAGAAGGGAAACACTGCATGTCTGTGCTGTGGAACTTCGTTGCTGAATAATGACAATGGTAATAGAGTGATGTTGCAGGAGCTGAGGACTAAGATGGAAAATGTGGTGAGAAAGTTCATGAAGGTGGCAGGGAGATGGAGTGTTTAATTAGATCCAAGTTTGGGATGTACTTTGACTATCATTCTCAGCCTCTTATCAGCCTTTTTGTCTCCTTTTCATTCATTCTTCACCTCTCTACTTATACCATTGTGACACTTTTAAGTGCTCAAATCACATTAAACAAGTATGCAATTCCCTGCTATGGACTCCATGGCCTATCGGCAGAGGAGTGAGCTGTCAAGCAAATAATGCTGAACCAGCCTCTTCTCACGTCCATTAGTGCCCGGGAAGATGAAGCACCCGTCTCACTGGGTTTTGTTGTGTTTCTTTTATACACCCTACTCTCACTCCTTCACATTCTCCCTGTTCCTCTCTTTATAGTGACACTTTTATTGATGGCCTCTCCTCTCTGACAATGCAGGTCCATTGCTTTGTTTTCCCAGCCTGCCTGTGTTTTGCCTCCTTTTGCCTTATTCTCCTTGCTCCCACCACAACGGTGCATCTCATCACTCACGCTATGCAGCGTGGTTACTCCATCTGCAGTGACTCAAAAAATAATATTTCTATTACCATCATTAATACTTACCAATCTTTGTATTTAGTCTATAAATTGAACAATCTTGGCAGTAATCTTGTTGTAAAAAGTGAGCTCAGTTAGGTGAGCACATTTTATTTAAAAAAAATATACTGTATAAACTGTCTTTTGCTGCTTTTTTTTACTCTCCTCATACACTTGGAGAAGTAGACTGAGCTGTGTAAATTATTGAAATCTGTCTGCAGGCTGATTATTGATCACTGGAAAACACAGAGGGTTTAGCTTTCATGGGTGGATTGCACTTTGATTTCTGTTTTGATATTGACTTGCATGTATGATTGAAATTTATTCAAGTCCTGTGCAGTTTTCAGTTATTCGATAAGGAGATTTATTATGATGATCATCTAATGTCGGAATTCGCCCGCTATTGGTCTGGTAATCTGTTCTTCAGTCTGTGTTCGTTGATAACCTAACACATGAGGTTTCCAGCTCCTTAAATTGTTGCACAGGTGTGATATTCACTGGGATTTAGATTAATATGTGCGATACCACTCTGCTGGTTGACAAGTGGGCGAGGGGACAAGTGAGTGATAATAATATTAATCAAAAACGTGACCCCGAGTTAAATCCCTATAGATGGCTGCAAACTGAGGGTGGCTTGCATTGAGTCCAGCCGGGATTGGCTCCTCTGACCCTTGAAGGACCCTTTGCCCTCTCCTATCCACCCCAGATCTCTGTCATACCATAATTCCTTAACCTAGAGCTCCCCTCCAATGAATGTGTCGCTGTTGTGACTGACTTCCCCCACCCACCTCCCCCTTTCTCTCAGACCCTCTGAGAGTACTAGAGATGGTAATCCATCATATGGAGCTAGGGAGGAGGTGACAGGGTGGATGGCTGAAGTTCAGGCACGAGCTGATATAGGTTTGAATCACATGTCGCCAAAATTGATTCACCCTCTGGTGTGTGGAATGCTGTGTTATTTCTGCACCAGTGTTCCTGGTTCAAATGGCCTTTTTTTTCCTCAGTCACTTTCTCACACACCCTTAAACACACATTCATTCGCACGCATGCCCTTGCGCAACACTATGCCGTGTACAATGCTGCTTGGGATCAATCCTGTGAAAGGGTCAGGACTCACCCAGGCCAACGATTCAGCCTGTTTATTTTGGGTTACAACTGTCACTGAACACTAGCGATCTGATGGATTTGCTCTGTTAAATGCTGTTGTGCACACAAAAGTGCACAAACACACTCAAAAATGCTCAAAGGTAAATGGCTTTTGTGGCTGTTTTTCTAGTCGTGCAAACATTAAGGGCAATCCTTCCTTAAAGTAGCCTTTGGGAAGCATAGGAGATGCAGCATTTCAGCTTCATTAGATTCTGAACTCAACTGTGAGAGAAGGAAGAGAGCTGGGGGAAGGGAGGAAGAGACAAACTACAAACTGACCATAGGAAGGTGAGGGTTCATATTACTGTGTATAAACCAGTAAAACGTTTGGACATTCCCAGAGGTATAGAGTAATACTTTTTACACCACTCTGGAAATTCCTAGTCACAGCATATTTTTGTTTGTGTGGATTTCTTTTTTTTTGTTATTGTCGTGTAGTTATTTGTCCCTGCTTTACAGGCTCTTGCAGTAAACTGTAACCAGTTTTGTTTTTTTTCATGATCATGGCAGGATTACTGTGGGTCTGGATGTGTTATGACTTGGTGATCTTACCTCAGCGCAGACAGATATTGTGTTTGGCTTGGATTATGTTTGCTGTAAGGGACACCTACCACTGACCGGAGCCCTCAACAGCTGCAGATCAGAGTTGAAACCTAATCATATAGTCTTTGCTGTCTCCCTCTCTTTCCTTCTATTCCCTTTCTCCTTCCCCTTTTCCCCTCCCTCCCTCCATCTAGTTCTCATTTCCTTTCCTGCTTTTTGAAAGTGATACTCAGAGTATTTTGGTCCCTTTCAAAAGTTAGAGGAGGCAAGATCAAATGTTTAAGAGAGCAGTTTCTAACACAGCTGTGATTCCATTCTACTTTACAGCTTGACCTTTACACAACTGTGCTGCTGCATCCAGTCGGCATATCAGCAGAAGAGGTAGTGCGTCTAGATCAGTGTCTAGTTGAGGGTGACCCTGTGCGTTTTACACCTAATGGCTGCCCGTTTTGATGTGTTGTGTATCCTAACTGCTGCCTCTGCCTGTTAAACTCCTCGGGGGTCACTCTCAGGCTTGGCCAAGGTGAAGAATAGAGCACTGAGTTTTGATGTTGTTCATTCACCTTTGCACTGCAGGAGCTGTAGCATTCACTCCATAGAAATAAATGCCAAATATCATCATGCTTTGGGAACAGGCAAAGAAGGTTAAAAAGTGCCTACTTCTTAAATGTGTTATGTAGTGTAACCAGGTGCAGTGAGATGACATCACACACTGAATGAAACTGGGAGCTGTGGTATTTTTCACCACCTGCTTCTACAGCTGGGAGGATGATTAGAAGCCAGCCAGGCTGATTATTAACCAGCCAGACAGACAGACCGGGACACTGACAGACACTGCACATTGCCAGATATGGGCCTTCACATTGGTTGGCACAGTGGAGACCAGACCAACATGTCGAGACCACTCCAGTACTGGCATGGCTAAAGGCCAGCTGAATAGAAATCCAAACTCCCTATTCAAATGCTAAGCAGAATCTTATCTCGGTGCCTCTTGCTGCTGGCCCTCATGCTTTACACTGTACAGGGCAAAGCTATTAACGAAAATGCAGGTGCCGCCTGTGTTTATCTGTATTTCACTTTCTGTGTGTGTGTATGTGTGTGGGTTTGTATTGAAATTAGCATTTAGTGCGTTGGGTGTATGTCACTATATTTCTCTTTACTTGCTGTGTTGTTGCAAAGAGGATAATATTTAGCAAGATCCTGCCAGAGTAATATTCATAGAAACATGCGTTGTTTGTGAGTTTTCAATGAATCCTCTTGATATATTAGTCTTAACTCAGCAATGGCAAACACACGGGTACACAAAACCCATGTGGCAGAAATAAAGGCAGTGAATCATCTTAAGTGTTGCTGTAATTGCTTGGATTTGTCTCAGATTCACCAAGATCCCCCTATTCTACTGGAAATGAAATCTAATGACACTAAGTGATCACCAAGGGGTGTGTGTCTAACTGATGAGTGTGTTCATTTGACTCCACCAGTCTTTGAAAGACTTTAATGTTCTCCTGTTACATGCACAAATTAGGTTCCTACACACACAAAGACACATGGTGATGGTTCATAGATATTTGGAGCTCATAAACAAGACAGGGTGTGCAAAGGCACACACATCCCTGCACCCATACTCTGTAACACAATCCAAATACTCTGTCTGTTGTCCAGCTGGCATGGCGTGCGTTTGCCCTTTTGAGACCTAAATGGAACATTCAGGGGAAAATTAAACCCAAGACACCATGAAAAGAACAGCTTAATTTGCCAACCTAAGCCTTGCACAGACAGTAACTGGGAAATGTACATGTTAGCTTTGCTCCATCTTTCTTTTTAAGATCAAACTCATGAGCTGCAAGACTTTCAAGATATCATTTTACTTGCTTGTGTTATGCAAGCAAGTAAAATATAATGAATATAATTCAAAACATTCTGAGCTGGATTCATCTGCAATTAGTTGATGATACTAATGTGACAATAATTTATTTGCATGTTTTGCAAATTCATTTATCTTATCTCCTATGGAGCTGTATTCTGAGTAAAAACATCCTTAATGTTGAAAAAAGATTTGCCAGCATACTGGTTATAATCATGATCCCTGCATAACTTAACTTATTTAAAATGGGGAAACTGAGGATCTCTGACTCCAAGCAGAAGGGATTTGTCCACATGATTTAGTTTCATTTGCAGCAATTCAGGGGTTGATGGGCCAGTTGTACTTTTGGGTCCCGATAGGCTGACCTTTGGCCAGCTCTGGATGTGACCTCCCATTGATTGACCATCATCTGACCCCATGGCTTGAAAACAGAGCTGCATACAGGTCCATTTGGTAGTCTGGAAAGTATCGCTAGCATACACGGCTAATACAGTTATGCTAGTGTTATTGGAAGATGTATGAAGGGAGAAATAGCGAGTGAAAGCGGGGTTATTCCTGTGTCAGAGGAAGAAGAGCACAGATAATTCAATTACAAACGAAAGGATATGAGCATCTGTCAATTTATTCACTCTTAAGTTCTGCTGTTAGGGCAAAAACTTGAACACTGGATTACTGTCAGATTCAAGTCATTACCTGCTTGAATGATTGAGCTCAGATCTTTACCATCTTTTATTTACCCTGTATTTCATCATTTTTCACTAAAAACACATTTTGACAGTTACTTTGTGAAACTGAATCTAAACACAGCAGTTTTGCTGAGTAGTAGATCATTTTTCTTCCACTTTTCAACACCTAAGCCGTGTTAATTTCTCTTTAACCATTTAAGTCCAGATACTCAATTTCTCTTACTCTTTAACTGTATAAAAGATGCAGATGAAAGTAGGAGACAGCCATGTAATGGAGAACCAAGTGGAAGTTGATTGACAGCTCTTATTGAATCCTGAAATTTCATCCACACGCTAGCACTTCACTACAGCTCACAAAAGCATATCACCTTTTTTCACTGCATCCCTGTGCCAGGAACACCAACTTGAGTTTTCTATGTCCGCTTGCCTTCTTTCTCATATGAAGCAGGGGGATGGTTGGCCGAAGAACGTGGCATCATTAACTTTCTTGAGTGGCAGACGTTAGACGTGCAGAGGGCTGTCTTGTCACGACCTCCTGCTGGATGTTCCTCAAACCCCATCACTCCTCTCTGTCAACCCTCATTTCTGCATTTCTTGCTTCTTCTCCCCCCAAAAGCCATCCACACATTATACACTTGATGCTCAGTCAAGCATGATTGAGAGAATGCCTTGGAGAGATGCATATCCAATTTCAGAATCGGACGTGTGCCACGTGATTATTTATATTTGTTTACACCATTTTATCTAAATGTATGGGCATGTTTATATGTGGTTGCTGCAGTATTTGTTTATGTAAATTGTCTGTGTAACTGTGATAGCTAAACTGTTGTGACTCTGGCTCTTTGCAAGTCCACTACCACACAATGTCAAGAGTTTGTGTTGTTATCACCAGCGTGGCATGTGCTGCTGAGCTTCTTGCAACGCCCTCTCTCATTAATCACAAGCCCTTCACTGCCTCGAGCACTGACAACTCACAACCTGGTGGCCTACTACCTCCCCCCATGTACACTGGGAAGGATGCACTGTTATCACTTCACAGGAAGGAGGCAATGCAGCAATGACAGCTGCTGGTGGTCATTTGAACCAACCCCCTTTTTCAGTTGAAACTCTTCACTTCTTGTATCCCCCACTAGGCTCTCTGGTTTTCGCTTGTCTCGGGTTCACAAGTTTTAAAGCACCGGGGCAAAGGTCAGTGGATTTGCCAGGTCGTCATAGCAACTCTCAACAACATCACATGTCAAGAAAGTTGGCCAACCATAACGATGGCTGGCAGGAATCTCTGCTTAGCCAGCCACTTCCTTCTGGATAACAGAGGAAGCAGGGCAGAAGGGGGAGAACCATCTTTTGTTAAACATACTCTCTCACACTTCCTTGGCTTCGGTCTGGCTCTGGAGGGATGGGGGTTGTTGTTGTGAGATATTTCCGCTTTTATGCACTGAGTGTTAAGAGCTTGTTGGGGTCCAAGTCAAGCTCGTATTGGGGTGTTCGGGCTCAGAGCAGTTCTGTGGTCTAGTTGTGTCACGAGCACGTAGCAAAGCTGTCACTTCTCTCTAATTGGCTTAGATCAACCCACAAGAGGCTCAAAGCTCACTGACCCACCCTCTCTTTTCTCTTTCCATGTCTACCCCTTCCCATCTCTTCTTATTTTTTATCAAAGCTACAATAGTGGTTTCCAAATTGTAGATGATACAACTGGACCCTTTTCCCTAAAACTCACTTTTTCTTATTCCAGAAGGAGTCTTAACTATTAATGCCTACATGCATGTCTAATAATCATGCAGGAGCCTTGTTAGGAGTAGGCAATGAGAAAGATGAGGAAGGCTACAGAGCACAGCTTGATCTAATCCTGATTGGAGACCTGATTGATCTGGACCCTAGGGTCAACTCAGGTTCAATACATGGACCGATGATAACATGATAACATAGTCTGTCTTTGGGGAATAAGTATATTGCGGCAAATTCACATGCCATCACACCTCATATCTGTCCCAACAACAATTTACATCTGCTGTTTCCATGAAGATGCAAGCTAGAATCTTAGTTACCAGTACTGTAATCAGTCAGTCATTCTGAGTCATGCTAAAGTGGGTGTTCTTTGTTGGACAGTGTAGGATTTATGATGTGCTGCAAGGGTTCAGGGAATGACCCTCCAGTGTGCATCCCTGATGATGTTCTAATTGGATGGGGTGACCTTTCTTCACTGTAATTTTGAAGAGTCCTCGGTCCTTGGGGGTGGAAACAGATTAAAAAAGCAGTAGGGGTGGACTGATTGATGTGTTCTGTGGTTAGGGTGGTTGTGGATGGACAGTGGTGGGTAGAAAGACAGTTACATATAAGTCCACATGTGTTGAAGGAGGAGATACTGACTCAGCGGGGTTACATGGCACTGTAAAAATCGGATTAAGGGCTAAATTACAATAAGACTGAGTTATTAAATTCATGTATACACCTTAATCTGACAAGAAATTGGATCGGATCGGGTTACTCGCGATCAGATTAAGACCCCGGGATAACTCGGTTGAAAGTCCCACAAACGTGCTTGTAGACGGGTGAAGCACGTGGTGGATTGGACTTTGCGTTCTGCGCATGCTCAAGATTTTTTCTGGTGACCCGGAACTCAAAGAAGACGATATTACTGTTGTTGTCGCCGCCGTCGGAAAGAAACAAACAACGTGATGGAGAATGCGCCGTTGTACATCGTGTTTGTGCAATAACCAGCTCATCACATACAAAATGTAGAGGAATGTGGCTTCATTTTGCCCTTCGTTCGCCATCTTTCTCAAATGCCTGAGTTTGTTGTTGTTGGTGGTGGTGAAGAACTGGCTCTATTAGCAATAGTTGAAATGGGTACAGCGCCACCTATCGTACCGGGGTATGACATGCTTTGTGCCAATGATTCGATTAATTCACCGCCATATATCCAAGGATAATTACCCTCAAATAAGGAGCATAATCCAACTATAGCTATAATCGAATTAATCTCATGATGTAAACCCACTGACTGATACAGTTGGTTACACCAAACCTGTCTGAATGCTACCTTCTACATCAGCCCTCGCATTAACTGCTAAGTCAATGTATATGATGACTGAGTTGTGGTGGAGGTTGACTGCTTGGTGTCATTTCTGATAATTAGTTTTAATATGTTTATGAAGTTTAATGTAGAATTTTTCACATCATGATGTTAAAAATATTGTGAACATAAGGTATGTGTATGTGGATTTATGTAAATCTATAACCGAATGTGTATATCAGTATACTGTCACAGTATATGTGATGATATTTTGAAAGAGACAAACTATGCATAAATGTTGTGATAAATAATATGTTAATCTATGTTTTTTTTGCTGTTATTTTGCTTTGCATTCATACGTGAGTGTGTGTGTGTGTATGTGCATGCATTTGAGTCAATATGACATTTATCATCCCTTTTCTGTTGCCAGACTGAATTTAAGTGTGGTGAATGGGGCTGTTTTGGTGCACTGACTGGTGGATCCTATTTTAACAGTGTATGAAGCTGGAACTAATTCCTGCATATTTATTTGGCTTGGCCTAAGAAAGTCAAGGACTAACCCTACTTAAAATTCAGAGGATACTAACAGGAATTGAATATAAGTGATATCAGAACAGCTTCACATAGCTTTTTGAAGATTGTGAAATAGAAATATTCAGGACCACCAGAATATTAGAATAATTTTCTTGCAGTAAACATTCAAGCATGTATTATTTGGATGTGTAAGAATTTGCGTCTTCATCCATCTTCAGTTATTTTATGTTTTTTAGTCCCAGCTAATCTGAAACTCTGATTTGAAAACATTATTTTCAAATCTTTGCCTGCTGATTTAAGTTTATATGCTCAACATAGTATACTATAGATGAAGGATTTTACTGTAAATCAGGTGCTTTGTCTGAGAGTTTCAATGTCTGTGCATTATGCATAGTTAGTGTGTGTGCTGTGTTATGTGATATATCTTCCTGCTGCTGTGGTCAGATTGTCTGTGAGGATGTCGCTTATTGATAAGGTCACTCAAACATCCAGGTCCAATTAAACCCTTTATCTTTATTTTTCCTGCATCACAACCAACATGGACAAGAAAAGGTTAAAAAGATAACAGTCTAAGGAGGAAAGCAAGCTGCTGCCTCCTCTCGCAGCCACCTCCAGCAGGTTTGAAAACGCTTTTGTTGTGGACTGCATATGAAAAGATCAGCTTTAACAACCTAAGCAAATATCCATGAAACGGTCTGTGAAGGGAGGACCTTGAACTCTCTGTAGAACAGGTGTGTTTTATAGCACTGTATTTCTTCTCCGGTCTTTAATGCTTTACAGTCCCACATTGTGAGCATGTTTGTGTGTGTGTGTGTGTGTGTGTGTGTGTGTGTGTGTGTGTGTGCATTTCTCAGTGGTTGGCGCTTCACAGTAGCATTGAGCCAGTCACAGCATGAGGGTGGCAGTCAACCCTGTGCCATGCGAGAGCTGCAGGGAGCGGGCTAACGAGGTGTCCAGGCAGCTGACGGCTTTGTCCTGCCGCCTGTGAGGGGTGATGGCACAAAGAGGATCCTGTAGAGAGTCCTGTCTGTTCTTTGTGTCTGCCTGTCTACTCTGCCCATGACTTTGGGCTACAAAAGGAAGCCGTGCGAGAAGGCATTATGGCATCAGGTGGATGAGGCCCAGTGCCTGTCCCTCACTCTCCTCCTCCACATCCGCTTACTCTCAACATACAAAAAAAGACTTTACCTAGATAGCTTTAAATTAGCATCTCATGGAGCTGGTCAGCTTTTAGTTCTGTTTTGTGACTAAACAAATAATTTGAACAGTCATGGTATGATTATCATCTTTTCAGCACTTGCTCTATATGACCATCTTCCCTTGTCCTTTGCTTTTCTGTCACCTTTCATCTGAGCTGAGCGATGATCCAGAAGGCAGGCAGTTCTCTGTCATGTGTTTGCTGCTTGTATTTGCTCAGCCTCCCATCTTCCTCTCTTTGCTCTTGTCTCTAATTTATGAACTGCCACACTTGAGTGGGCCTATAGCCTATTAAAACCAGCACCCTGCCTTTGTTTGTCCTGGCCTTTTCTGCTCCACAGGAAGCTCATCTGGAGCCTTCAGTACTTAATGCCACCGCAGGAGGTGCGCAAGAAACATAGACAAGGCTTTGGATCCTCTGCTCACTGGAGAAGAGGTTTGACGCTTCTTTTAAAAGGCCAAAGTAATTTGTCTTTGTTGTTTTTGTCTCATGGGGATTGTTTAAAGAGAAGAAGGCAGTAAGAGAGATAAAGAACAAAGGAGTTTAGGAGCAAGCATGAAAACATGTCATTTTCACAGGAACCTTTTAGTAGGTGGTGTGAATGTTTCTCGTGTGGGCTGTTGTACTGAAAGCTAAGTTTTATTTCTTGTTCTATATTCAGGGTGGGGGTTCTGCAAGTATTGTCTCAAACAACAGTTGTCTAATCCTTGATGTTTAAAAGATTAGATTAAGAAAGCTGTTCAGATTTTGCATTTATGCTAACAATATTTCTCAGATTTGAACATAATTTTTTGTTGTAAAGCAAACATTGCCAACACCATATGTGTATTTGATCCTGTAATCTCCATTAATTTTTAATAATGTAGACAGCAGGACTGAGTAATAGGTTTATACTTCATGGCACCACAGAGGAAAGACCCTAAGCATTGATCCTTTAAGGTGTGTCACATTCTTCTTCAATGGTCAGAGAAATTGTGCTTTCTCAGGTGAGTCAGCACCATGAGCTTAATATCCATGTGGAAGCCAGAAATGCTCCATGTGTGTTCAAGCAGACATTAGTTCTGGCAAACAACCCACACCTTTGGCGTCAACAAGCAACAGTGTTACTTTAATGTCTTATATGTGAACACCGCTTGCTGAGCTCAAATGTTCAACCAAGTGTGCCCATATTGTTGAAGTAATCGGATTTAAAACAGAGGAACACAGGGGCAGATAACCAAGAGAGAAGCACAAAAATCACAGAAAGGTTAGGATGGGATCCCAAAGGACTACAAATCCCTTCCTTGAAATCTCATTGTTTGGAAACCATGAAACCGGATTCCTATAACAAGTCTCTGATCAGTGGAGCCTCTGCCCAAAGGACTCAATTAGACCAGAACAGACCCTTTCTGACCAGGCCTTTATTTTTGCCTCCTTCCCACTGCCAGCATGCTGCTACCTCTGCAGAGGGGCTTTCTAATGTCCCAGACTGGGAGTAAGGCCATCCTGCACACTGAGCAATCACATTACTAAGACTTTTCCCCTCTCATTAGACACCAACATCGTAAATCCACACCAAAATGTGTGTACGATTGCAACTGTGTTGCTTCCCAGTAAACGTGTGGCACTCCCCTTAAGTTAGTGTTTTAATTGCCGGCACAAGTACAGTAAACACATATTAAAAAGACTGGCAGAAAATAACAGTTACTGAAACATCCCTGCAGTCAGAGGCAGTAATCCAGAATTTAATTTCAGTCATTTTGCCCTCCTTCACTTATGATTAGAGTGAATTATCATAATTTCTTGATTATGGTTTGGCCCCTGCCTGTGAGGACACTGCTTGTCTGAGCTCAGTAGAAGATGGCATTGGGAAGCATGTGTGTCTTCTATGCTTTTGTGAAAGCACATATAGGTTAAAGTTGCAAGTACACTCTTTTATTCGGATCAGTGTTTGCGGAAATGTTTGCCTTCATCCTCATCTGACTTTTTACTTGCAAAACCTTCAGTAAAGAGTAAGATGAAAGGAGTTGAAAAAGGAGCTTGGCTGATAATACAGGTGCATGAATTAATGTATGTATGATAATGAGTGTGGGCATGTGTGACACAAAGGAACATCAGCAGTCAGGTCAGCAATCTCTCTCGCTCAGTTTCCATGGTCTGCAAACACAATGCCACATCACAAATTCAGTCAATCAGTGATTCAAATAATACAAGCTAGATCAACCACATTGCTTTCATCCCACGAAAGCCAATTAGAGTTTAATTTAAAAAGCAAAATTAGTTGTTATAGATTTAATAAGTGACTAAGGCTGCGTCAGACTGGACAGCGCCTGGGAGACATCGGTTGGTGGTCCATGGGGAAATGAGTGCCACATCACCAAAGCCCACTCGTAATGACTTCTGTTGAGTCTTGATAATGTCTGCTAATTAGTTAATCAAAGACAATGGCCCTCTACATACACCTCCCACCTTAGCAGCTTCTGTCTGCTTCATTGAACAACAGCTCAGGGTGTAAAGCCTTGAAATCCCCATTCACGCTCATCACTGACTGACACACCTGGTTGGGCTTGGTGTATGCCTGCAGCAAGATGTACAACACATTAATTTGCTGAATTAATGTAAATGGATGCATGCACAAAAAAAGAACGAAGTGTTCAGTGTTATAAAACATGTAAGAGGATAATGAAATATTATACGAGTAATACACTTCATCCCATGTGTGGGATCCATGCTGGTCAGAAGGTCGATATAAAGGCCTTCTGCGCAGGACAGACGGGGAAAACAGAGCATTGACAAAGTGTTTCAACGCCCCGTGGAGCTGCCTTCATAGGGTGAGTAATACTCTGTTTTCTCCATAATCAATTAGTGAGCCTTCATTAGCCAGGCCATTCATTATGTTGGCGTGTCAGGGGCACATGGTGCAGTGGTCGCCCCTGGGATGGGTGCATCCGTTGGTGCTGATACATGACGAGGCTTTCACAATCGCCCTTGCATCTAAAGAGGACACAGCCATCACTCTGTTGCACACTCAAGCAAGCATCAACTCTGCATGGCCACATCAACATTTTTATTGTAGCAGCCAGCCAACGAAACATAATTCATTTTAGTTGCCGGCTAAGTAAGCATTATTTAATGCTCTTACACAAATAAATATTCATTACATTATATTGTTGAAACCATTTGTGCTAATTTGTTTTTCAACATTTGATATAATTTCTTCTCAGCATGACTGTTTATTATGCCTACACTACATATCTGGAGGTTGTTAAGATTGAAAAGTGCAAGCTGCTTTGTTGTTAGATTTTAGCTCAGTACTACATAGTTACACATCCTAAACATATCCCAATCACATTAATTTCTCATAGCCTCTGTGAATATTACAGGAGCTCGTAAACTGTGTGAGAAATCATTAATGTAAAACAGGTGTTATATGCTTTCCCTTGTGCACCAGCGCTTTAGAGTCTGTGCCTCTGCAGCATCAACTGCTCGTTTGGCTGCATATTCAGTCGAACCAAAACAGGGAGATGTATTTGTTTATATACATAAATCTTTTTACTGTTACTCTATATGACTATGTGAATGTGACTGTGTGAGTGCTTGCGTGTTAAAGATTATCGTAGCTTCGTATGAGCCCTGTCCCCATGCTTGTTCTATATGAAATATGATGAGGGGCAGACAAAGATTGAAAGAGTAAGATATGGAATAGCCCCACGATGGATGAGAGTTTTTCGGAGATCAATTAAACAATAAGAAATTAATTCTGCCAACAACAAGCTCATTAGGGAGTTGGTGAAAGGAAGTTAAGGAGCAGAAAGAAATGGATCATCACTTATTCAATTAATTTTGAAGCTTAATATGCTATAAGCTTACAATAGCTTAGGTGTTTGGCAGGTTTGTTGCTTTGATACTGCTACTATCCAGAGCTTCCCTTTATATTCATCACATTGCCGACTATGATTAAAGGCTTCACTTTTGAACTTTCTTTTTCTTTCTTGAGCTGCAAAAAAGCTGCTGTCAAGCTTGGTCTCCGTGGTGTAGTTGTGTCTTTGTGTTGGTCACTGCTGCAAGATTTGGCTAAGAAGAGAAACAGAGGAAAGCCAACTTATTATTGAAACAGCACAAATCAAGGAGCCGCTGAGTGCTGCAGATATGGGGATCGACAGATGTGAGTAACAGCTGCCATGTTGAGTGTCAACCTTCTCGCTGCTGTCAGTATCTATTTGCCCCGTTCATGGGTAAATAACGTGTTGTCTTATTTCATTTGCCCCCGTTTGCAACAGCCGGAGCATAATGGGTTCTAATATCAAACACGATCCCGTTCCAGTGTGCAATTAGTCTGTAGCTCCACCTATTAACACTTACATATTAATGATGTCTCACAGGGTTTGCTGAATGGGGACTGTGGGACTAGTCGTGAGAATGGGACACATTACTTGGTGGGTGCCAGCGGTTGGGGACCCAACCTCACACTGCATGCCAGTGCATTATGGAACTTCTGTGGTTCTGTGGCAGAGCCAACCTTCTCCCCCACCATGGGGAAGGCTATCCTGATGTACTGGCTTAGGGAGTGAACACACAGACGGACAGGAGGAGACCGTTGCCAAGAGAGGCTAGGCCTGCTTGGTGCGTGGTCTGTTTGTGTGTGCAGATGTCTACGTGGGGGGTTTCTATGTGGAAGGACTACTAAGTGGAGGGAATGTGTGGGGGTGTGGCCGCTAAGTGGTCGAAGGTGTACTGCGTGCAGATGGGAGATGTAAGGTTTGCTTGCTGAACAGATGTTTTAGGGGTGTATGTTTTTCTTGGGGGTGTGACATGGTCAGTGAAGGGCAGTCAAGGGACCACATAGAGGACATTTGTTGTTGAGCCTGCTGTTTTTGAGAAGCTGCTCATCCAAGAATGCTTAATGCGAGATAGGAGACTCTCTGTCTGGAAGTGAGCTCTGCCCCTCAATTTATGGTCAGGTTATTATCAGAAGTCCTGCAAATATTTTGTCACAGCTGTACTCGTGTTACTGGTGGGTGTAGTGTTAACATGGCTATTGGGTTAAAAGGAAATATGTAATTTTTTTCTTCTGCCTGTTAGTGAGAGGCATTGATGAGGTATATGCATCATAACACTCCTTTCATCATAGCCTGTCTGTTTGGTCTCAGTGGTGTTTTTGGTGCACAGCAGCAAAAACAGATTGGAGTTTTCATTAAGGCAGAAAAATTGTCAGATTCTTGACAGCTTTGGTCTGAACATATGGTCTGTTACAATGGAAGCAAACACCAGCACCAGCCCAGAAAAATCACCCCTTCTCATCTCTATCACACTTTTTCCATCATTTACTGTTTCTGTTCACATTCTCCTTCACCTGCGGTTATAGAGAAGTGCTTTGGTGCCCACTTGAAGCTGTTTTTCATATTTGGCGATGCTTCTTCTTCTTTTTTTTTTTTTTTTTTGCTTTTTTATTTTACCGGTAGATAGAGATGGTCTTTGAGTATGGATCATGGCTCTGTAATGACTCTCTCAGTGTGTATGGGTGTGCATGTGGGGTGTAGACCAGCGCTGAATGAGAATGAGATGAATGCTGGGTGGAAATGAATTTCTAAAGGCCATGGTGCTTCATCACTAACCCAGCACTGCCCGTCCCACTCCTGCCTGAATAACACCAGAATTATCACTCAGATGGAGGAGAGAGCGATGAATACCTCTAGCTACTACACCCTGGGGACCCTGGTACCCCCCACCCATCTCTGTCGCTTTTTCTTGTACACACACACACACATGATTGGTGGTGCACACTCACACAGGTAGCAATAGGGAAGGGGGGGCTAACATTATGCACTAATGGTCTGGTCCATTAATCATACAATGATGAAGGCCATTTCCTTTATTTAATTGGCTGCCAGTATCTCTGAGTCTTTGTTGCATGTCATTTCAGACTCTCACTGCCAGTATGTTTGTGTGTGCTCCACTCTTGTAGCTGGCAGAGTGCAATATCAGGGCATGGCTGAGAGCTCTATAGAGACACATCAAACAAGTGTCTTTTGTATTTTCTCATTGCATTTCGGTGATAGACTCAAAAAATATAAAGAAAACAAACCCCTGTTTCTTTTACACAGCATTTGTAGAAAAACCAGACTCATATAGAGCTGTTTGCAGTAACTAGATGTCCCCTGCAACCACTGGTGTGGCACCCAGAAATCAATGCCATCTACCCAGTGTAAGATTACAGGACGAAATGAAAGCAACTGAGAACTAACGTGCCAGTGCTAAACACACATATGAAAAATACCCACTCTCTAAATGTATCAGCATTAATTAGAATCATATTTAGAGAGAATCAGATATAGAAATCCAGTACCTTCCCCTCAAATTGAGCAATCTTATAATCCTATCTTATTTTTTATTTTGATCATTTTTATGTATCTACTGTACTTTTTAATTATTGTTTTATCATTGTTTTATTTACTTTGCTCAACTGCAGTTGTCTTTAATGTGCTATATAAATAAAAGTGACTTGACTTGACATGATTTAATCAGTGGCAGACTGATATGAAATGGATCGAGCATGCCCACAGTGAACTCGGACACTGGGAACCTGTATAAAACGGTGTATACAGTCGTTTTGTCATCACTGGCAAAAAGCATTATGTACAATACATGTGTATTATATATGAATAGTGTTGGCTGATAATTTAATACATAATAAAATAGATTTTTTTTTGCAGAAACAGATTGTCTATTTTTCCATTGTTTGCTTAAAAGAGGAAATTGGTTGTTAGTCAACCTCAGAAAAGATTTTACTCAGCTTTTCAGAATTGTATCTTGTTTTTAATTCAATATTCAGCTTTAGAGGCATGCAAGCTGGACTTACTAATGATGTATTTGTATTTATTATTTAATTTATCCTTTCTGCCTTCAAAATATTTATTTCTTCCCATCGGCCTTTACAGTTCAGTGAGAGGTTAGGAAGCAACATAACTAGAAACATTATAATCAAGGATATCTATCTGCAGTTTATTTCTAAAACATTCTGAGTAATAAAAGGTTCTTCAAGATGATTTAGATAAGACAGGTCTCTCACTGCAGCAATAAGAGAAATGAAAAAGTATGCAGTTATGTGCTGCTCGCAAATGGCTTTTTGATTCACAAAACACAGAAGCTTTACACAGTGTATTACCATAGTGCAAACTGCCTGTTTACAGTGCAGAGAGTTGAGCATAAGAGTCAGAATGCTGCGGTTGACTTGTTTTTCTTTTTGAAGGCTGAAAGAGGGCATGGCAATATTTACTGAGAGAGTGCCTCCCCCCCTTGGTCCCACCCTGCGAGGCTGGCGTTTGAGCTTCACAGCCAGGGGATGTGTTTTGCACCAGTACATATCTTCTCCCTTCCCCTCCCCCTCAGCTTCCCCCTCTGCAAGCCCTCTGTGGACATGGTGCACAGGGACACCCACTTCCTCATTAAAAAACCAACAGCCATTAATGTTAGATGAGGGCAAGAGGAGCTGGAGGAGGGAGAAAGAGGGGGGTGTTTTCCCCTTGATCGACTCCTAAGGATGCATGATGAATCCTCACAGACACACAGGCCAACATGCTGAGAGAGGGAAGGAGATGAGAGGCTGCAGACATTTTTGACAAAGACAGGCCAACAGATATAATTGTGATCTTTTAAAGGGACTACAGCATCTCTCAGAAACGTAGATTTACTTACTGATAAATGCATCAGAGATTAAAACAGAGTCCTTTCAAAGAGCAGGATTTGTTCAAACACAGTTACCCTCATGTTGCCTTTTCTCTCACACACACACACATGTGAATATGTAGGTAGCGATTCACCATAGATGAACTATTAATACCCAATATATTCCTGCTGTGAGGTCTTAAATTGGGAGGTGCCCTAAAGTGAAAATAAATGACAGGGAGAGGATGGAGTAATAGCCTGGGATGGATCAGACAGATGAGATGGCTAAGAGCTTTAACATAAACAGGCAAACGTTGACATAAAAAGTTTGCAAATGTCTGTCATGTCAGCTTAAGAGTGCAGAGAGCTCAGCACACATGAAGCATCAATTTTAGGTCTGACCTCAGCTTCACAGTGTGTAAAGTCATAAGAACACAGGCTCAGAGCACAAGGGCAAATGTAGGTATTTAGTTGATGTGTTCATGTGTGCTCTATGTGCTCTGTATGTGTTGATATGTGGGAGGAAATTGGGGTCATCATTTCTCTGCTGTTTTGATGGCGAACCTACAGAAAGAAGCAGAGATTACAGCCCAAAGCAACGTGGGTGGTTCTTAAGGAGGGTATGTAGCTGTATTGGTGTGTGTCTGTTGTACGTATGTGTATACGCGCGTGTGAGTTTCGCGCTTGTCTTTTCTTTTCGTATATTCATCCAGTATTATTGGGGTTGCGTGGAGAGTTCCAGAGCTCCTGTGAGAAGGCGGACTATGGCTGCATTTCTGTAGCCCTATAGCAGTGACTGGTCTGTGGGGAGCTTGCTGTGTATGTATGTCTGCAGGCCCTGTCTGTGTGCACAGAGCTGGGGGAGGCAGAGACGGAGAGAGCGGGCAACTGGAGTTAGCTGGCTGGGTAATGAATTTACTCCTGCGGCACTCTTTAAAGCATAATTACACTCATCAAAGCCAGAAAGGCCTGTCTCGCCCACTGAATCTTAGCTAAAACAAAGGCACAGCAAAAACACCATGGCCTAATCCTCTTTCCACGTTAATGTACCACAGTCAACGCTACAAACCCCAATATCATTTTTATGCCTTTTTTTCATCTTTAGATTGAAGACAATTTTCTGTGAAAAATGCATGATCGTCATAACTTATAGTCACATATTAAGACACAAATATTCTTCCTTTTATTCTTCTTTATGCTCCCTTACAACCTGCTCCCCTTTTTTACTTAATCAAAGTTCACATCTTTGCTCTGAATCTGATACACATTTCCGATATCCACTCTAATCACAAATTCAACCCCACGTTTCTCTGTCCGCCTCCCATACCTTGTCATGATCCCCCCTTCATCTGCTATTTCTGCAGGAAAAGGTCAAGGTTGTGTGTGAGCATTAGGTTGTGTGTTCAGACACACAGGGTTGTGTGTGTGGTTAGCATACAGAGGAACCCTGCAGGGAGTGCAGAAGGCCAGCTCTACCTGTTCTGGCCCTGGTGACGACTGTAGGCAGAGACGAAGGAGTGCAGTGCTCTAACCAGCACCTGCACAGCGAGGGTCTGTCATTATAAATCTCTTTAGAAATACATAGGTATATCCATACAGTTATGAAGTCATCTGCAGTTTCAGTAATTTCTTTTTGCAATTTTAGGAGATCTTTAAATATCCAAATGGTTGTTTTTTTAAACATATACATTTGCTCTTCTTATGGCAGCTTCTGTTTTGGACTTTGTAATGTATCGATTAGCAGCTTAACGTGATAATAACTACCAGCCTAACTGCAAGTCAGCCCAAAAGAATTTTCCAGAAGACATATGTTGCTGACATGTCTATGGGCAAACCACCATTACAGCCCACCAAAAAGGTGCATTTCTTTAAAGTAACACAACCTTAGAAAAAGGAGAAAACAACAACCACTTTGTAGTTAAAGTGATAACTGTGATTTGATCTATCATTATTCACCATCATAAAATGTGACGTCAGCTAAGTGCTAAAGGAGTTATGGGCGAGTCCCTTTCCATCCTACAGACTTGTGAGCCAAATATGTTGTCTCTTTGAGTGAATCACTGCAAATGAGAGAGGTGCCATGGCCAAACAATGTGTCATAAGCCAATAAAATCTTTGCTATGAACTTTATCTTGCTGATAAGAAAGAGAGTAAAGGTAATGCTTTTATTGTGTGTGCTTGCCTTTTGTGTGTTTGCAGTGTGTTTCTGCAGGGTGTGTTTAGTCTATTGACTGTAGCTGTCTTGTTTTTCCCCACCTTTTTTTATGTAAAATTGAGATAAGCTCCCCTACTCTTTTTCCTTCTCCTGCCATCCATCCCACTCAATCTTTCACAAAGTTAACATAATAAACAGTTGCAGTGTTTTGTTTTCCTCTGCAAAGCCTTTGTGTCTCCTGAGGATTTGTCATCTGCCTGCAGTATTTTTGAGGTCTTAATTTCCCTGCATTTGATTGCTACTAGCTAATTAAAGAGAGGGGGTGCCAAGCAGGTGACGGGGAGAAAGAGCAGTGTGGCAGCAACAGCCCATGCCCAGAAGCCAAGGCTTCTCTCTTGCGCTTTGTTCAGTTGCCATAATCGTCACTATTTGCACATTATAGCTGCCATGCATGGCTTTACATATGTCCACATATGTCCCATATGCTGTGTTTGATTTATTTTTGGTTAAATCAACTTAGTTTTTAGTTATCTTCACCCTCACTGCTGGATTGCCAGTGGTCTGCAAGATTAAGCATTTCTGGATTTCAAGACTGTGCAGCTGGGACTGTTTACTTTAACATCAGAAATCCATATTAGTTACAGGGAAATGAGTGGTGGGAGAGTGATTATAGATTTATTAAAAAAAAAGGGGGGGGGGGAGAGACTGGCTTCATTGTTTCTATCTGTCTTTCCAACTTTCTCTGTCATTATGCTTTTGTCAGTTTGATGTCCCTGAACTGTTTTTAGCAAATGCAGATCTTTAGCAGTGCATCCATTTGGCATGACACCTTTCCACCCATGAGGTTGTTTCACTTGAGGAGTGAAATGGTGGCATGCAGATATGAAGGAGACATTGATAAATGTCACAGATGACAATGGGTTTGTCACAGCTGAGAGATGCCCTTTTACCTAGTCCCTCAGCAGAGGTGCTCTCTTCACAGGTCTCAATCCCTTGTCAAGAGGTTGAACCTGGACATCCATATGCATGCTGCTACACATGAAACAGAATGCATCTGCTTGTCGTACGCCACGGCTGCTCCGGTAGACAGGCAGACAGGATGTTCTTGGCCCCTGGGCCAGTTAGACAACAGACAATATGCTGACCGGGAGAAAAGGGCTACGAAGATCCTGGAGGCACACTAATGCACCACTGTGATGGTGGCTTAACTTCTGTGTCTAGTTGACAAAGCAGAGCCATATTCAAAATTACTTTTAGTAGCAATTCTGCTGGGAAGGCGCATTCTTTTACTCAGAAAAATACTTTGCACAAATATCTGTAATCTATATTGACCGAAGGCAGAGAGCTGATCTTTATGCTTTAATTGTATCTAGTCGAACAAAGATATGTCATAAACTTACCAAAGATACCAAATTCTACCAGCACAATGAAGTCTAGGTTTAAAGGGTTAAACAAAAAGCTTTACCATTATCAACATCCTTTGCATTTTGTTTCTCACAAACATTAGAGCAATGTTTAATCGCAATCATCTGTCACAGCTTGGATTGGTGTCCATTAATCATTGGGAAAAATGGACATCTTTTTCTGAGGTACCATCTTGAAAAGGCTGATTTATTGACTTATGTTATAATAGTTCTCTATTGTCAAGTTATTTGAAATAAATTCCTTTTAAATGATGTTTTTGTATGGTTCTTTAATGTGGTGCTTTGGTGATAAAGAAAAAGCCAGTATTGCAAATATGAAGTACAGCAGCAACACTTAATTAATCTTAATTGCTTTGAGAAAAGCCAGCCTGCATAACCACCTCATTTTTATAAACGACTCTTGCCTCAACAATATTGCATACAGCCATTTTTCCCCGTCTCTCCTGGCGTGATGAAATGTGCTTTTCCTTGCTATCTATTCCTTATCCACTCTGTTCCGCCACACACTCTTCTCTCCGGCTGAGGAAAAGCTTTCGGAGGCTGCCAGAGCAAACCCGTCATCTGCTGGCAGTCTATTTGCTGTTGTTGGTGGGGGATGAGTAATAGCAGTACCACTGTCCTTATCACCAGTCCACACACCTGCACTCGTGCCTGCGCCACACACTTAATTGCCGCCACCCCCCTGTTCTCATACCCCCACCCCTGCTTCAGGCCCGGATATCTGCTTATGCTCCACATTCCTGGATAGAGGCCTTATGTCCATTAGTGCCACGGCTGCATGGGATTTATAGCTGTGCTTTAACTAGAAAGCCAGAAATCAAACATTTCTGGCTTGATTGGGCAGGGAATGCTGTCATCTTGTTGAGGAAGGTCTTGTTTTTTCAGCAGAGGAAGTAGTAACTTCCTTTGTAATAAATGTGCTGAAGAGTGGTGACATTTGCCTATGATTTTCAGGGCTGACAGATTCCCAGTGCTCAGGGTCAAAGCTGGCATACCACTGCGGAAAACAACAAGGCGGGTAAAGCATAAAACAAATAACAACAGATGCCCGGAAGGCGCATTGAAATGATGTCCACATACAGCCAGATAGACGGCCCCAGTATGAGGGTCATGACAAGGTGTAATGCAAATAGAACAATGGGCCCTCATACGTGATGCGTAAACAGGTACCAGGTTTTGCAAAAGCCTCCATGTTTTTTATGATGCTCTAAGATCTTTGCTCACGGTTATCTGTTCACAGCCCAACAAACATTTTTTTAATATTTTACTATTGAATTTTTATGTGCACTGTTTGAAAAACTCTAAATGAATCCTAAAGGCTGATAGTGATCAAAACATTCTTTAATCCCAAGATGAACGTGCCCCATGAAATGCCACTTTACCTTCAGATATGTATGTGTACGTTTATATCGTCATAGAACATAGAGTCATTACTCTCAGAATGTAATAGCAACACAGGAACTGTCTTTCGGCTTTTTTTTTTTTTTTTGAGATTTCTCCAAGGCAACATTACTTTTGGCTGTTGAAAGGTAATTGGGAAGCCATTTGAAGTCCTGTGGTTGTAGATTCCTCAGCTTTACCCCTCCTCTGACAAGCCTGTAATAGCCTTGTCTCTCAGTCACCATGAGACAAGAGGAGTATCTCCAATCCACCCTAAAGGCTTTGTGAAAGAACTCTCTCAGGAGATCATGATTGTACCCTAAGAGATTGTTTCTCTGTATTATCTGTCTTTCTAATAAAGGAGGCCTTGTATGGGGTTGTTGGTCTGGATGGGCTTTCTTTTCCTTGATAATCCACTTGAATATTTTTATTCACTTCCACTTTTTCTTTTCTCTCTTAAATTGCAAATGCCAGATTTTGGAGAAATGGGCACTAGTGTGCTCTTATAGTGTCTGTCTGCTAAGAATTTTTACGGAAAGAAGGTGGAACGAAAACCTGAAACATGCAAATAAGCCCCATCTCCGAGGCTGATTATAGACAGTTCATTCAAGCAAACTGAAGAGAAGCAGGGGCCGTTTCAGCTGCAGCTATGGCCTACGAAAATCAGTAGCAGCTCCAGTATCTGTTGAGTATCCTTTCTGCCTCTTGGTGAATACCCCTGAGAGAGTCTCCATTAGGGCTCCAGCTGGAGATAGTAGCAGCCACAGTTACTCTCTTGTCCTGCCACCAGCCTTCATGGTCAGAAGGGTGCTAAAAGGCTCATATTGGCAACCCAGCCCTCCCCTGTGATGAATATCCACCAGCCTACCGGATGACACCAAATTTTTCATCATTAATCTGGTCCATTATGAGGCTGTTTCCCCAGCATTGATCTGCAGACCAGTCCAGCTGACGCAGCCCCTCCAGGTTGGGTGCAGTGAGGAGGGGGGTCACTAGCAGAACTGGGACACAGCCAGACTACCCAGTCAATTGAAGATTGCGAAAGCCGGTACAAGCATAAATGTGAGGTGTTACTTGTGCATACTAAGCACCTTTGATTCAAACACAGGTGAATACTCTCAGATATGCTCACTTATAGACATGAGACGTTGTGTTTCTGTGAGGAATCAGATATTATGAGTCAGGGACAGATGACCAGGTGTTTGCTGATAGTGAAGCCTTAATTATATTCACATGGGTTACAGAGAGAGTATTCTTATTCATTATGTTTTACACACACACACAGTGTACATGTACACACCAGTGTGCTCAGGGGGACAGATGCACAGCTTTTGTCTTAATTTCATTGCTGACTTTTCCTCGATTTGCTCTCTTTTACTCTTGTTGTCTGGCCCAATTGAGATCGGCCTGCTGTTGCACACTCCCAATATTCCAGAAAATGAGATGAACAGAATGCATTATATCCCACTGGGGAGAGATGTAGAGCAGGGAGATTTACCTTCTTTTTTTTTTTTTACAAATGATATCAAATCAGGGAAAGGAAAGTCTTTCAGCTGTGAAATTACTCATCATCCGGGTCTTTCTTGTTTCTGCTCACTGTGAGAGAGACAGAGACTGTTACAGAGATGCAATAGATGGCACAGCATGCGTTCCTTGTCCCTCATTTTTCTTTCCTCTCCTCTCATCGGGTGTTGGGGACACTCATGCCAGGGCTGATCGTGTATCTGCCATCTTTGTTGAAAGCAGGCACAGAGATTTTCATAACGGCACATGGAGGCACTGAACTCTCTCCTCCAAGTTGACAGGGGGGATGGCTGTGGCTCAGCTCCCTTTAAATTTCCCTCTTTTCATGTTGTTGCACACATAATGGCCTTATCAACTGCAAAATAGGCTTAATATGCATTGCTTATAAGTTGCTCCCATCAGCTCCCATCATAGGATTGTGATGAAAATTAAATGTGGAGATGATCTAAAGGTTGAGTCATTAATGAAGTTGTCCATCCATCCGTTTTCTATACCCGCTGAATCCAACTCAGGGTCGCAGATTAATCAAGTCGTATGTAACTAAATTGTCCATATAGCTCTTCTCACATAGTCAAGTCACTGCTGTTGTGACAACCAGCTCGGTCAGAGTGGTGTGGTGGTGGTGCTGCGTCTAAAGGGAGGGGGTCAGATGGACGAGGTAATTACTCGGATCAGTGAGCATGAAGGTGGGGCCACGGACCGCTGTCATCACCAGGCTAACAGCTGGAGGCAAAAGCCCCCTCAACAGCTGGGTGATTACATACACGCTCACGTACAAGCACACACACAAACACATGCGCACAGTCCACAAGAATTACCTTCACCTGTGCTGAAAGGAGACAAGTGTTCAGTGCCGCCATAATTAATGCCACAGCCAGCAAACTACTTTACTCATTCTTACTGTGCAGTGTGCTCCATGATTAAAACAGTGAACTTACGAGAACCTCTCAGTGTCCTGCTGCTCATACTGATATTAAGCTCGTATGAGAATGTGACATCCCCCATCTCCTGATGTCTCCCTGTGTTTTTGAGCTGTTGACATCCCCGTCTCACTTCTTCATCATCCTACATGAGGAAAATAGAGACATTAATGGAGCGAGGAATCCTACTGTGTGAGTTATTACTTTGCTCTTTCCTTAATGGAGAAAAATTTAATTATCAGCTAATTTGCTGTTTTGTCTCTGGTGACACGAAGTTCCCTATAGGGTCAGCTCCCATTAAATGTTCTGCTTTGACTCTTTTATTCAGACACTGGGAGCAAAGAACACAGGTAAGCACAGTGTACTTCTGAGCCTTTTGTCTTATGTGATCCATCAGTACACACAACACCCCATGTGTACAGAGGGTATATTGGCACTTTTTGGGAAATAAAGCAGCTTTCATCGTCACAAAGTTCCGCATTCCTTTCTGAGTTTTAACTTTAGTTCTGACTGGAGGTAAGATCAAGTTAGATCTTTTTCTTTGTTTATTCTCTTTCAGCAGTAAATTACTTCATGATTACAAAGATAAGCTAGGAGCAGCACAAACTTGCTTCAAACCTTTACAAATTCATTCCTATTATTATTATTCTCTATGTTCCATAGTGTTCCTCATTTATGTCTATCTCTACTTGTAACCACTGGGTATAATAATAGTCAGCAGTGGAGCCACATATTATGTGCATGTCATCCAATGGGACCATTAAAACAATATATTACAATTGGGTGTCTTGAGCAGTGAAAGGGATTGATTTCCTTTTACCCCCCATTAAATTCTCAGACATCTGGCATCCCTTTGCTAGCATGTTTTCAGCTCCTCCTTTTTGTTTTCTGTTGAAATATTCAGGAGTACCGCTTGCTTCCTCGCTCATACCACCTCACTGTCAAAACATGCTCAACCGTATTCATTAATTTATTTTGTTTTAGGGTGTGAGCATACTTTGCTGGCTTTGTGCAAAGCCCTCTGACAGCGGAATTGGAATCAACTGATATTCTGAGACTTCACAATTGCTGTAGCCCTCAGTGCAGACATGTGGTTTTACATAGATGCACAAACCAAACCGTCTGTGTATGAATGAGTCTGTATACAAAAGGTTGTGCGCCTGCTCACATGCAATAGAGAGGCCGTGGGGATGCAAATATTGTGTTGCTGAATGTTAGACCTGCAGGCCAAGCATAAAGACTGAAGAGGCCCATGAAAAATACATGATAATCATTCTACCACAATGTACACAAAAACCCACTTGAAGAAAGTTCTAATCTGTGTACAGATGCACCGAAAGAAGTGGGATTGTCAGATCATCTGTGTTTTATCTTTACCCTCAGATATATCACTTGGTCTTTTATTGTGCAGGTGAACCAAGAAAGGAAAGAAAAACATTTTCACTTAACACAAGAGTTCAGTGCTGAAATGGTAGCTAATTATTTTACGAAGTAAGATTTATTCTACTAAGAATGGTGTTCCACTTTTCACCATCTTCAATCTGAATATTCTAGTGCCTCTTATTGAATTTGTCCCGGGGCTCTGTCAAAAGGGGTATAAATATATGGGTCAGAAGTGAGAATGTTTGGCCACCCCCATCTTTGCTCTCTCAACCATCAGAACAAACATCACAGAGCTGTTTATCCATGCGTACTTCGCCTCCAACACAATATCTTATCAGCTGAGGATCCACACCAGCCAAATCAATTAGAGCCAGTGAATATCTATGGATCAGCAGTGTGAAAGCATCAACATCCCCCCAGCTCCCCCGGAGAACAGCCAAATTAATAACTCTAAGTGGATAATGCCCTTGCTCCTATCGACATCAAAATTGAATTTTTGCAAACAGCTGAAATGTAGACAGGGTATGAGCAATGTAGTCAGCAATACACCCATTTTCTATGATAGCTGGGTATCCTAGGGTACCATTTTGCAAACTGAAATTCAAAATGTAAATTCTTAACAATATTTAATCGGCAGGGGGTGTATATTGTTAAAGTGTTCCTGGAGCAATTTCTTCCCAGACACTCGCTGTTCAGCAGTGCTTCTCCACTGAGTGGCTCTGTTGAACAAAACAGAGTGGTACAGAAAAATAGAGCTGTCGTGCAGAAACAGGTCAAACAGAAGTCAGGTCCACTGGCAAGCTGTGAAACAGGGGACTCTCAGGAAAAGGAACCAGCAGTGCTTTTGAAATGAGTGGAAAGGACAGCATAAGTGCTTTTACATAATATATAGTAACATGAGTGCCAGAGGACCACCCCCATCATCCCTTTTTCAGAATGCCCACCGACTGTTGAGATCTCATTGCAACCTCTCATCTGTGCTGTATTATCAACCATAGACCATCTATATTGCCAGGAGCACCATAATACACTCATTAGGAGTTTTTGTGTTAGCACCACTTAGACTTTTCTCATTTACATTGTCTGTGTTGGCTTGTTGGGAAAGGATGCATGTGAATAATAAGAGAGATGCAGCTTTTTTCCTCCTGTATTGCCAACAGACTCTGAAACAGAAGCACAGACTCTCCGAGCTGTTTGTCTTTGGAGTTTGTTAAAGTTAATCTGGATCTCATTAGGTCTTTTAATAAGATAAAGTGTCTTCTCTCTGGAGTGGTTTATTTCTCTAAGGGAACAGTATTTTATGGGTAGCCCAAATTGCACTTCCCAAGGACTTGATGTCATATTTTGCTTTCTGACTCACAACCTCTTATCCTGTTTCAACTATTTTGCTTGGTAAAGTTTTTCTCATTCCAAGGTCGTAGACTTCCTTATGATTTCGTCAACCCTCTCTTTGTTTTTCCCCTCTGCCCCCTGTTCTTATTGCAGTTGTCGTCCCTTTTGTCCTTCTCCATTTAATTCATCATTTGACTCCTCTCCATCATGAGTGGACAGTCAGACTAAGTAGTTCTTGTCTTTGTGTTTCCCCATCATGACATCCACAATGGCCCTTGAAACTACCAAGCGAGATGGAAATAAAATAATAATTCAGCTCTCAAAAGAAGCAACATGGACTGGGAGGTCGTCTCACTCTCATTCAATGTCAACAGAGATGTGGTAGGAAATTATTGGTAAAAAAAGAAATTTTCAACCACCCACGTTTTTTTTATTTCAATACCACACCTCAAAGTCTTGACCAAGTGGTCATTTGAACTGAGCTGCACTGACTGTCCTGCTCACAGCTTTGGCTTTGTTTCTAAAGTGGCCAGTGAAACCAATGAGGGGTTAAGAAAGCTGCTGTCTATCTTCTCCTTTGTCTTTTTCACTCAGCAATGCATTGTGAAGTTATTGGGGTCCACCGTGATCTGATACAAGGGGAGATGGGGTCAGGTAATCCACTGGCCGGCTTGCAAACACTCTTTCATGCTAGACTGATTTTCAATAAATAAGAAATGTTGCCTCGCTCTCCTATAATATTAACCTGATCTCCCCATGGAAAGTAGTGGGGTCTAGGGGTTACCTGCTGGGTTAGTGGCAGCAGAAAGGCCTCCAGGCCATGCTGCTAATGGATACACACGTACACATTGTTTGAGGATTAGATGAAAACCCATCTTGAGGGAATATAACCCAGGAAAGCAGAGGGGGGAGTAAGGGCATCTCATTTTTGTTCATTTAAACATTAAGTCACCTTCACATCTTTGCATAGTAGTCATAAAGCTTACAATGTATAATATTCAATCATGGAATATTTACAAATACCATTTGTAACATATTCAATATATAAATTTGTGACTGAATACATTTGTTGAATCATATTGACATGTTGAGCTGAGGAACATGCTCTGTTTTCCTTTGAACCCTTTTCATATTTGCTTATCCCAAATTTAGTTTTCTTTGGTAGACAATTTATTGATCACAGTCTAGGGTTAAAGCAACAAGGCTTTGAGAGGTTGAGCTCCATTCCAGCCAACTCTGGACCCGTTTTCTTTCAAAGTCCTCCCCAAATGCTAACTCTCTAGTTCAGATGCTTCAAATCGTTTTGAGGATTATACAAGATAAAATACTGTGCAGGAGACACAAAGAGTAATTGCTAATGGTGACTTTAGAATGGCCTCATTTTGGAAATGAGAATGAGGGTGACAGAGAATATTTCACTTCTTTATCTCAAGCTTTCATTAATGCAAGTTTAATGGAAAGGATGCTTAGAGAGGAATGTTAATTATTGCCATTCATTTTTCACTGAACAGAAAGCTTAGGACAGTTCCACCAGAACAAAGATGATTCAGACTTGTTCTTCACGTAACCTGTTCTTACCGACAGAAAGATTCAATCTGTCTTGTTGCATTGTAATGCTGCCCTTAATTGACTTTTTTAAATAAAAGTTCCCATTGATTCATCCAATCTCTTTTTTGTTGAGTTTTGTGCAACTCACACTTATCTGAAGCTTTTTTTTATGCTTGTAGTCTTATCAGTAAACATGTAGAATTTTTAACTAGTTTGTGAACAACGAGGCAAAACCTTAACCATGCATCTTTTATTTATGTCCCCACAGGACTATGATGTATAAGAGAATAGTCTGAAAGGTTGAGTTTGTCTCTGTCTGTAGAGGAATGCAGATGTAGTGGTGAATGCAGAGTGGATACACAATTGTTCGCAGTCTGGAACTCGTCTATAATTTACAGGGTCCCCCCACCTCTCTGTCACTAATGGATAGGGGTGTCTGCTTGGAGATTGAGCGGGGCATTGAGATAGGCTGCAGGATTGCCTCTTAAAGACCCCCCTCTACCACCACAGCGGATATAGACAGCCCAATTCAATGTGATGCACGTCTGGTCCATGCTATGGGTTACCAAAGCTACCAAGACAAATCCTGAATGCAGTACTATGGCTTTGAGGTGGCACAGATCTCAAGAGAGAAGATATTTGAGGGAGAAACGATGGAGGTACGAGGGCAGAGGAGTACAATGTGGAGTGTACACAGATCATTACCATCCCCTGTAGCTCTAGGGCTTGTCATGCTGAAGGCAGGCAGATTGAAAGGACTAATGGGAGCTGGGGTGATGCTGTGTGGAGTAATTTAGAGCAGGAGGAGGCGTGGTGGTTTAGAGAAAGGCGAGGGGAGAAGGAGCCTGTAATCCTCACCATAAAAAAGAGATATATACCGTTTCACCTCAGTGTGCAGGAGCACCTTTGATACATTTAGGATAGGATAGGTGCTCAGCTGAGAGAATAATGGAGGTCACTCCAGCCCCTAGGCTACATTGAAAAGATTGCACACCAAAAGCTGCATATCCTTCTCTGTGTAGTGTAAGCTTGAAAGACGTGAGCCTTTGTTGTTGGCCTGTTCAGAACCTTGACACCAGATGTAAGTGTCAGCCACAGGATGAAGAAAAGCTTCTGTGGGGTTGGCATAGATGTGAAAGCATGTGTAGGCTGTGCTGGGCTAGACCTGAATTTGGTCTGCATTAGAGTTGTCAGGGATGTACTAACTCTGTAGCCCAATGCAGGTTAGGGTTGGAAACAAACCCGTCATACAGTAAATTCATCGTTAAGTCTCACATTTGCTTTTATTCTTCCATTCTTTGACCTACTCTTAGATGGCTTAACCACACACTTAATTAATTTACTCAAAGAAACAGAAGCTTTTTCTCTCCTGATTGTAGAGGAAGAATCAAGAATCAGGGGTTCCATCCAGATAGCTTTGGGCAGAGCCGTGTGATGAGAGCCTGATGAAATCATTGTTTTAATCTGAAGGACACAGAGAAAGCTGTCGGAAACTGTTAGAATCAATTTAATTTGAGCTTTGGGATCAAAGGCAGGCCTCTGGGCTGCTCAGTATTTTTAGCGCTGGCTTTAAAGTCATCAGTCATTTTCAATTCTGATTAACTTATAGAAACCGCAAGCTAGTTTTGAGGTGTTAATTCTCATTATATTATTGATGGATAGATGATGACTGATGTATAAGCAGACTGATGCTGACCGAAATTTGCTAGAAGTTTACATTGACATTTTTGTATACTGTATCTTATATCTTTTGCATCCAATGAAGCTGTACAACAAGATAAACTTAATATACTGTAAGCCCAGGAGGTTTTATATTTAGTAATGCTCTTGGCCGTGTGAAAAGACCTTTTGATTTGACTCATATGGAATTAGTTAAACCATGCTTCCTCAAACACACAGTAAAAGCTTGTCTATTTTATTCATGATGTACTATGTAATTTATGTGGTGTTTTTGGAAGGTCAGATGTGATATCTGACCTGTTAAAAGGTGGCCCGAGGACACAATATTCCAGCTTGAGCTTGACTACATGGCTCCGGACAAAGCGACTGATATAATCTACACCTCCTTTGAGAAGAGCAGAAGTGTCATTGAATGTGTAGCTGAACCCAAAGATATAGGAGTGTGTTAGTATTTATACGAGGGTAAACACACTCCAGTGCACTGGGATTAGCTTGTGGGGCCTTGCGGGTAACCTGCTGTTTTCTGCATCATTTCCAACCTGGTGTTTTCAGAGTGTGATTAGGACAAGGCCAGATTGCTGAGTAATTGGTCGAGAAAGGCCACAGCTCCTTATGATCCCATCACACTCTTCACACCTCACTGAAATTCCCCCGAGACCAGTGACATACAGACCGGAGTGAGAGCTATAAGTGTGCATATATGTGAATTTGTATTTCCAATGTGTGTTGTGTTTGTATTATAATGGGAAATAATAGGACAGGATTCCGAGGGAAAGTGGCAAAGAAACAGGCCCAATATGTTGAAGATAGGTAAGCTAACTAACAGTATTTCATTTTCCCAAATTTATAATAATACAAATATGTGTCAATTTTGACTGCAATATGTGCATGAGGGGAAAGTGTTTCGTGTGACTGCAGGAAGTCTGTTGACCTGTGTGCCTGTCCTGGGGTTCACGCCTGGATATGCAATCTTTCCTCAGATCAGCCCCGTTGGCTTTTTTTTCTCTTCCCGCTTTTGATCTCAGACGGATAAATTCTGCCTCGCTGCTCTTCGACAGAGAAAAACCCAGTGATGGGTTAGGCAAGGTCGTGTGGAAAGAGGGACACAGCGAGGGCAAGAGACAAATATAGTGTGAAAAGACATTCAGAAATTCAATTCAATTCAATTCAGTTTTATTTATATAAAACCGGATCACAACAAATGTCATTTCAAGGCACTTTGAAGATACAACTATATTGAAGTAATAGATTGTAAGTATCGCGGATCATTTTTACAAAGTAAATTCCCAAAATACGTTACAGATTTAATGCTAAGACTTCCATTGCAGAGAAGCACAAACATTGTTAAGTGGATCACAGAGATTAGCTGGGATAATGCTAATAATGGGGGTAGATAATATACAGACTGATACCATCTCCTTTGGTTTCCTTATCTGGACCTTTGCCTGCTTTACCTGCGAGCCTACGTTGCTCACCCTTATGTATATTTGCTCTGTGGTTAAAAAGTCAGTGAGGGCACTGTCATCTTATCATGTAGCAAGGCTCTTTATTTATTTACCCCTCTATCCATTCTGATTCTGGTCATGTCTTCCCCACTGTCCCTGTCTCCATTTTCTTTTAAGTAGGTCACTTTGTTGATAGAGAAAGTTAATTCTATTTGCCTCCACTGTGCACTGTCTGTCTATCTATCTATCTATCTATCTATCTATCTATCTATCTATCTATCTATCTATCTATCTATCTATCTATCTATCTATCTATCTGTATTTCTTAAAAAAAATAAGATAAAATATTCTGAGACGGTAAAGAATTGTGAGTCAAATGCAGCCAATGCTGTTGTCACTGTTCAGTAGTCCTGGTGGTGAATGAGTGACTGTCAGGGCCCCTCTGCTCTGACAAGACTGTTGACAGAGTCTGTACACATGTGCGTACGTGTGTGCAGAACAAGGGGCACAGCTTAGCTTTGTCAATCTCTCAGCACCTAGCATTGTAGACTGGACACATGGCCGCGTGCCTGCAATTTGCACCCACACACACACACACACACACATGCTTTGTCACAAACTTGCAAGCTGTAAGTGTGGATACACAAATTAACACACACATTCCTGTCAGTACTCTTAATGAGACTTGGATATGGACCTAACACAAGTCCAGATGGAAGACAAGGATGCATTTTCTTTTTTTTTAAGTAAGAGGATGTGAGTTCAATAATTCATTTGTGAAAATGTGCCCATGTGCTAATGAGTCATTATGGGATATCTTGGTCAACTTTCTAATTTATCTCAAGTTTTATTTTTTGGTGCCTCAGTTAGGTGGTTATTTTCAGATTTTGTTGTTTTGTTGTCCCAGTCTTCCACAAGTCAACAAATATAAACACACTAGCCCCTTTTTGTCTGCACTTTACAGTAGTGAGCTTTCTGCTCAGCCACAGGCAGACAGAGAAACACAGTAGTTGTGATGCTGGAGGCTTGACCCATGCCCCCACCCAGACACCCACCCCGCTCCCAAATCCTCTTCCAACCTCACTGACATTTCTCTATGGATCTGTACCACCAGCAGCAATGGTCAATCAATCCGTACATGATCCAGCACATCAAAAACGTCCAGCCTCAGTACCTACTCAACAGCACCATGAATAAGAATTAACACCCTAAAAACAGAAGTAATCTCCAATGACTCCAGTTTGGTATCTGGGGTGCATTTGTATTAATGATTTTCCTGACTTCCCTATTATTTTTTGCTGAGGCGCCATCTTATTATTGTATATTTATACACACATTTATATTTTGTATATTTCTATTTATTTGTATATTTAGCATAATCTATTCTGTGTATTTAATTATATTTTTGGAATTTTTGTATGCTTACTTGATTTTGTATCTTTTCTAATTTCAAGAATTTATTATTTGTACATATACTGTATATGAACATTATTTATATATATATATATATATATATATATATATATATATATATATATATAAATAAAACTTATGTAAATCCAGCCTTTCCTCTGCAGCAGTTTAGAGATTGCTTCAGTGCAAGTTTTGGTTTTCATATCTGTGAACCTTGATACACAGTCTAATTTTTCTCTCTCCTCTCCTCTTTGTCTCCTGCCACTCGGGTTTGGTGATGCTCTCTTTTTTTCCAAAATCTCATCATTCAGGTGAGTTATTTCCTTAATCCTATTAAGTAATTTTGTCCTTGTTTTGGGAGAAAAGGCTTTTAGAGATAATTGTTTTCAGTGTCCATATATAACGCATCTATAATGTGATGAGACACTGCTGAGCGAGCTTAAGTTCCTCCTCTACTCATCATTGAATCATACTAACCACAGACAGTTTGAGCGCATTTTCTTAGTTTCCACTTCAGTGCTATTGTACCCACATGTAAACACATACAATATGTGAACAAGCAGACATGCACACCTCTGTCACACCTACACCCTCTAATGCTTTCTGAATAGGCAGATGGAACTGGCCCAAGGGATCTGGCTGAAATAACTGTGATATTCCTCTGAAAGCCAGAAAGTAATGTACACTTTGTCATGAAGTGAAATGAACAAGGTGCAATTTAGACTGTATTTTTGAGGTATGCACTCCACACCCACTTCACATCCTTGTTTTACCAACTCTGCTCATCTACCTTTGGTTTCTGTCCTGCCCTCCTCTCTCTCTCCACCTGTTTGTAGCATATAATTTGTCCTCTCTGTTCTTGTTTCCTTTTTTTTTTCTTGCTTACACATCTCCCTTCTTTACTCTTGCTCCACTTCTCCTCTCCTCTGTCCTTGTCTTTGTATGCCGGCTACTTTACACTGCTCGAGGAAAGGAGAGGATAGGGCTAGTCTGAATTATACATGCAGCAACAGTAGTGAACCAATCCAGTTGGGACCCACCAGATGCTTGCCATCCAGATTCACTGCTTTTGTCTCGGTTTCCTCTCTTCACATCCACTCTTTCTCTTCTGTTGTCTTTGTGTGTTTTATCTATCTAATCATCCATTTTAATCATTTTATTGTAAGTACTCTAAGAGGACAAGGATTTTTAGACAACAGGGCTCATTTTCTGCATTTCAATCAACAGCAGCGAACAAGACAGAGCTGAGTTTGCTTATACTTGTATTTCCTGTCATAAAAATGTACTTATTCATGTTTATCACATGCATGAACCCAGTCTTTCTGTCGAGTCCTGGGGTTAGTTGCTCATATTTCTTAGGTGAATGCGATTGGGAACCCCCCTTTTCAGAAGTGTATGTCTTCAGCACATATGTGTACGTGCATGTATACCTGTATGTGTGACAGGGTGATTTACATGCTCTAATGATGAGGGATCAGGGTGAGGACAGGACCTGTCAGCACCCCTAATGAGAGAGGGCCTGCCTGTAGCCCGGGGCCATGGTAAAGAATTGGAGAGGTATAAGGCTGGGGGCTGGGGGCCGCACTATACAGAGTACTGGGGGCCTGGGCGACAGAGGCTGGCATCTGTCTTCTGTGACACTGGCCTCATCGGTAATTCACAGTATCCGTCCTGAATTCCTCTGTATAGGAATATTGTGCATGGAAAAAATAGTTGTCTCTGCTCTGTTGAAGAGGGCTGCTGATTAGGGCTGCGTTTCTCATAGGCACAGTGTCATCTTGCTATCTCAACTCCGATAAATGATGCTGCTTATTGATTCCAAATCTGGCTATAACCACCTCACCCTGGATAACAGGATTTAGATTGAAAAATATGAATGAATAAAATCAAGCATCTGGAGCAACTTCTACATTTTGTAATCTATTGACACCAGAAGTTGTTTATTGATTTTAGACAAATGCAGACAATCCACCATTTTTTGCAAGAGGTATTTCTTCAATTATCTGAAAAAAGGCATCATGCAAAGAATTACTAAAATTGAGCCTTTTACTAAGCCTCTAAAGATGGCCCATAGACCTGAGAACTTTCTCAACACTCTACCTCCCCCTGAGGGACTTTCTCAGGTTCTCAGCTCGCTATTAGTGTGAGGTGCTGGTGTAACATCACACCTATTTCACAGGCACTCAGGCCAAATGTGTTCAAACCAGAAATGGCAAGACTGACCTCTTCAATTGGTTCTGCGCCGGATGAACTCCACTACCCATACCCATTGAACGCAAATGTTTGCGATACCTGCCTCCACACACAGGCTAAAAATAAACACAGCTTTGAATCAGATAATTACAATGTAATCTCCGGTTTGATCCATCTGATTCTTGATTTTACTTTTTCTTTTGTTGTAAAGGGATAAGGTGATCTCCCTAATACCTTGAATGATATAGTTGACGATAAATAGTGCATTAATGCAAGCCATTGACTTGACCTTTGACATTCTGGACATCCTCAGGGCATGCCCTAGCTGTTTGGAGACCTCCCACGACACACACTGAGGCGGATCTGTGTCCACATATTTTCCATGATGGCTTTGCAAAGTCCATTGATGATTCAGCTAATGAGTGTGAGTGGATGACCAGGATTAACCCTCTTTAGCACCCCACTGCCTACCTGCCTGTCTGGCTCTGCCTCACTAAGCTGCAGAAAAAGAAAAAAGAAGTTACTCAGTAGTTAATCAGTAGCAAGATATGTCACATAAAACCATAGATTTGATCCCTATCAGGAGATATTCTTGGTCAAAGAAATCAAGTATGCCAGTAGAGAGCACCATATAGGATACTGTGTAGTCATCCCTTCGGTGGTCTCAGTTTGAGAATAAGGATTAGAGAGCCTCTTGTAGAGAGCAGCCCAGTGTTGCCACATGCAGTAGGCAAGGCCCTGTTCAGGGAAATGTTCTGTGCCTGGATTTACCACATCAGTAGTGGTGGCCTTATCCAGCAACCCATGCCTGCTAACTCCTCTCCACCTCCTAACCCAGAGACCAAACCCAGGCCCAGCCTCCACAGCTCTAATTATATCGGGAGCTCCACAATCTGTAATTTATAAGTCTAAAACACTGTAATTAGCTACAGCTTTTATAGGGAGTCGTAAATAATGCCTGGCTATTTTTTTTTTACAAAGCTAACTTCTCCGCTTTGCTCTTTCCTGGCTTGCTCTGGGTTTGTTTCGGGGTAACATAGGGAGACCTGGGATAATTATTCAAGCCACCCACCTCATGCAGCCCTGTTACATCCCACTCATGCAGACAAGCCTAAAGGTTTTTGTGACTAGTGTGGGAGATTTTGAAGGGTTACCCACCATCATTACATCAAAACATCTTGTCAAGTCTTGCCAGTGTTAGGATGTTTGACTGAGGAGTTTTCGGGGGGTTCAAGAACATCTTAATGTGCCATTGGTGTTCCTGGAAATGTTTCTTAGTGTGGTAAGGCATACCTCCGAATGATCGTGACATAGTTGTCTTTAGAATAGTGATGTAATTAATGACTCTAACAGAGCAAGACAGAAAACCACAGAAGGCTGGAAAAATGTTACCATATGGCTAAAGTAAAGACAGATTTCTCTATAATACCCTGAGAAACATATAGGACGCAGTAACAGCACATGCATACACACAGTTTTCAGGTTAACACTAAAGAAGAGGTTATGTTTTATGTGTTTCAGTATAGTCTGTCTCTGTAGCTAGTCTTCCCTAGACTTCTTATGGATGTCTATTTCATACAGTAACAGATCTTCTAAGACAGTTGGATTACACAGATATGCAGAGCAAATGATGGTGCCCATGAATGATGGTTCCTGCTGTAATCAGCTGTATTGTCTGATGGCTGTTTCCTGCTTGTTTGGGTGGTTGTTGATTTATGTGGTGGGCTATATATTCAGTCCTTTGGGAGGGACAGCCACCAAGCAGATTGGAAGAGCAAGGACTCAGCATTCTTCTCCTGTCACAACCAGCCTTCTAACTTGGTTCTCAGACAACAAAGAGCAGCCCATACAGGGAAAGAGAAAGATGACCCCCCCCCCCCCCAGCCACTACCTCACAAAAAAAGATGAAAAAAAGTCTCCCACAGAAAAGTTAACAAAAGTGAGATACACAGTGGTGCACAAAACAACAGCAAACAAAACAGAGGGCAACAAAGCAAAAGGCTGAGGAGAGGCAGAGGGGTGAAGTGTGGTGTAAAAAAAATGGGCCACCCTGTGCACAAGGAAAGCTCTCAGCACCCACTCCCCAGGACTCAACAGACAATAGTCCATCTGCGGGAGACACACAGGCGCTTTTAGTCTGCAAAAAAGCCCCCTCGTTTGGATTCAGTCTCCTAGTATCTTTTACTCCCCTCCCTTTCGACCACCCAGACATTGCCGCCGCCCCATCTCCCCACTCTTTCACATCACACATATGCAGGAGATGATTATAGTCCTCCCTGTCTTACGGCCCAGCCTCCAGTTTTTTTAGTATCCACTGGAGACAGATTCGACTGATAGTTGAAGGCAGACAGAAGCTCTGTTCTATTGCTGCTTAAACCCTCCTCTTTAGCTGGCTATTCAGCTCCAAATCAATTAATCTCAAGACTTCCTAGTAAAAACCCCGCAGGAAGGATTTTAGTTGAAATCACCGTTTTTTTTCCAAGAAAATTCAGTGCACATAATATAGTTGAAGGTGTTATAAAGAAGTAATACTGTTCAGGTCCATGGTCAGTGTCAACAGAAAAAAGAAAACCTTCCGAACATGTTTTTTTCTTCTCTACTCTTGATGATGCACATATTGAATCTGCACACACGTCTGTGATTCTGTTTGTTTTTTTGGGCCTTTGTCTCAGCAGTGCTGTGGCTGGAACTGAATGCTGTCCTCAGCAGAGCAGTTGGGCCTCCTGAGATGTGGCTCAGAGGTTTCCTGTGCTCCCTCGATATGCCATGGTGTTTAATGACAATATGGTGGCCCAGGCAGTGGCAGGTCCTCTGAGACAGAAAGGGGAGGAGGTACAGCACAGCAGGGGCTGATTAGCGAAGAAGCCAAAGATGTTTACCAGGCTTTGCTGCTCAGTGTTTTAACCCCTATCAGCCACTCCATGGAGATTAGGCTTTCATTTTAACTCCACCAGAGTATATGTTGCTTATCTTGGCTTATCTTTTACCACCTTCACTGATTCCTGACTATGAAATATCATCTTGATTTTTTTGCTTTTGGTTGAAAATATTAAATAGATTTTTTTTATATCAATATGAGATTTCCAAATGAGCATTGTTCAGTGCTTCTAACCATACATGCTCTTAGTGCAATCCACTAGGCTCTGAAGGAATCCTGGGATGTTGTGGTCTGGCTTTAGTGGGTTTACGAAATGGGTTTTAGTCTTAATATGATCGGCAGCTTCCCATTGGATCCACATTGATTCTGTTGAGGATAACTAAAATAATTGTATGTGCACGTGCTTTTGTGTATTTGTCTGTTCCTATGGTTATTACAACCCCAAAGCTCTTGACATGAAGTAGATTTTAATCCTCCCTCTAACTAAACTGCCAGCTCTTGGGTATAATTTGAACCCATCCAATCTAAATCTCAGTGTGCCTCTTCACTAAGTGGTATGTTGCGGGCTGCAGTTTCTGTCTGTTTTTCTCTGATGACATAACATGTTGACCCATCTTGTTTTCCATGCATCAGGCTTTTGGTTGTAGAATCACATAATCTGGAAATGAATAAGTGGCAGTGAGTGGGGATGTTCTCTGTAAAGCTTAGCTATCTCCCTTGCAGTGATGAGAGGTTTCAGTATGAGGATGAGAGAAGCTCAGTACATCCCTGTGGTCTTATTCCTGCCACAGCCACTTTTCAGGGACAGACAGAATGAGTGCTTTCAGGACTCCTCCTGTCCTGGCTTCACACTCAGTCACTGCGACTCTTTATGGCAACACACACACACACGTGTGGGCTGCCTGTATGAATACTATATCATCATGTTTACTAGAAAGCACAACAACCTTGTTATCACTACATTGTATATTTTATACTTTAGATGGAGATGCAAATAAACTATTTTATAAAGTCAAATGTGTTCTATTCTCTTTGGTTAAATATGAAGCACATAGTGCTCGGAAAGCTGCTATATCTACCTTGGGAGATTTGTTTTTCCCATTCTGTGATGCTGCAGAGCAGTTGGATGTATAATAATGACAATCAAATCAATCAATAAATATGTCTCTTTAGCTGAGCAGACGAGGCGTTAATAACTCAAGTGTTGATATGTAGCAGCATGCTGGAGAAAGGCATGATTTATTTGCTAAGGAAATTGCTGTCACAGCCGCCCTGCTCTCGGCTCTTTCCCCAGTGCCCAGTGGGCCAATTAGACCAGCCTCTAATCCAAGGTACAACACCTAACTACGCCACCAGAGAGTAGAAGCATACACAAAACAGACCGGCTGCTGTCACACACATTTCACTCACAGAAACCCACTTGTTTGTCTGTTTTGCATTTCCAACCACCTCGCCTTCGTCTTGGTTTCTCTTCCCCACTGTCCTCCCTGTGGTACCTGCTGCACTGTGGGCCAGGCAGACAGTATGGCTGCCCGGTCATTGCCGTATGGTCTCTGCCATGCTCAGGTGATTAGGCCTCATTATGAAGACATTTGTGCTACACTAATTAACGAGCCTGTTTTGTTACCTCTCAGCCTCTTCTCTTTCTCCCTCTTCTGTCCCTGTTTAAGTTCAGGCTGCGGTCTCTCACCTGCTCCGCAGCCTGGCATTTGCCCTTGCACTGTAGCAACCAACAGATTGTTCTCTTCACACTGCTCTTACACTCCCCAACCATGTGTTGACAGTTAATTTGACTTCACCTTCATCAGGAGCAGCAATGAATGAGAAATACTGTGACACTCTATCAGTGCCTGGTGGCAGAGTGTCAAACATGGCTGTGTGCATGTTTGATACTGTCAAATCAGATATTCACCTTTATGCTTTAACCCCATGAATGGCCTACGTGTATATGTGTGTGTGGATATTTTCAACCAGACACTTTGTCACTCCTGTAGTCTTGCAGTCGGCTTGCAAAAAAAATGACAGGCCTCTAATCATTCTACTGCCATGCTACACACAAAAAATGGTCCATTCAGGCCATAATATCCAAAAGATGCTCAACAGAACGATCTCTTTCTGTTGTTGCCTAAGGCCTTCCTTGACGTTAGCACCATTAGCAACTGGTGTCAAGGCGAGGGCAGATCTGGGCAGAAATAGATAGTCTCTAGGGGGAAACCAAGAAGGTACGATGGCTGAGAATGAGGGGGATGGGTGTCATATTGCAAGTCATCAAACAAAGCAATGAGATTACCGCCAGTCACCGGTTTTAATATCAGAGCTCGGATATTGCCAGAACCCCCACTGTGCCAACTTAAAAATGTCAAACATGATTTAAAAGGTTATTACATTGCCTGGTGGAGAAGAAGAGACATCCCATCCTGATCCTTATCTCAATATTTTTTTTTAATATCTGTTTTAATTTTATGATATATCTCTTGGTTTTGTTGATGCTTTAGCCATCTTGTCTTGACTCAGACAACTAAGAAGAGTGATTCTTGAGAAAAAAAAAGAAAAAACAATCAAAACATGTTAGTCATCTCATAAGAATCAGTTTGTCAGCTAATGTGCTCCAAAACATGGCTTTCAATTTGAAGTCTTAAGCAAAACCATACATTACTATGCACTCATCTCAATGAGGGGTCTTTGTAGTCTCATTTTGGCTCTTGTCATGATAGCAGCCTATTGTGTTGCTTATGTGACTGTGCTGTGATCTAAAATTCACAGGGAGCCCCCAATCCTGTTGTCTCCTCGTGTTATTGCCGATGGGGGCCCTGTTGGAACCGGCCGTTCCTGGGGCAGGCCTTTGATACTCACAGGAGCCATTAGATGTCTTCTTCAAGCCCATTAGTTCCAGTGTTGACTGGGGACGACTCAACAGGACTGGGGAGCACTCTACCTTCATGCTGTTTTTTAGGAAAATCTTGAGTTAGGTTGGAGATAGACAGGCATAATTTGTAAATCCGAGACTAAAGTCAAAAAGGCTACAATTCGCCTTTACTCCAATCCTTCATATCCACTACCTGCTGTCCCAAATGGATGTTCTTTTTCCTCAAGCCATTCCTTGCTGTACAAGTCTATATGAGTGTCATGCATATTCAGTGATTCTGAATTCCCAAGCACCTGCTGTCCTTCACCTATGCTTCCTCATATCTAGGCCCCTCAGGGGAAGAACAAAACTGATATTCTTGACACCCCACTCCACATTCACCCTCCCACTCATCTTTTTCACCCACCAATCTTTTTATCCCAACTTATTTCCCTCCCACTGGAGAACCAGCATGGCAAGATAGAAAAAACAAATTGAAAAGAATTGATGCTTAATAATCTATCCTGCTGATCTGTGATGGTATATACATCAGACTGTATACTTGTAGTTAATCGCTTTCATCTTATTCCATCTGTATATTGCTAATGATAACTATAAAGCGTGAAACACTTGAAATGATCTATTTTCTTTAACAGTCGTATTCAATGAGCAGTCTGCCTCCGCACCTGTGCCTGGCGGGTTTTTGTCTTAAATTTGAATTGATTTAATCGTCCAAATGGAGAATGGCATTATACAAAGAAGGTTTTAAACCCCCAGAGACAGAAGTATATACAGTATGTCTTTGAGTCGAGCCAGGTGGCTGTGTGCTGCACGTCCTGCTCTTTTTGTTTCTCTCATCAGCAGGTTTGTGGTGTGGTATGTTGAAGTGGTGCATGCTCATTTACAAAATTGTTTGCTTCATAAATCATTGCCTTTCTTTTTCGTAGATTTAGAGAGGAAACTGGCAGTGAGAGAAAAAGTGCTCTTTAAGCACTCCCAGCTGCTTAACTGTCCCACTTATAGGCAGTCCTCATACACAAGCAAAAACAGAGGCAAAGCAAATTAAACCAATCAATCAAATAGGGTACAATTTGTTTAACCTTCCACTGTCAGATATTTAATGTCTCTTTTCTTACATGAATGGAATTGCCTCTAAGTAGTTCCAACTACTTATATAGTCATAGATGTGAATACAAGCACAAAGATGCATGCTGTATATATGAAGAGACTCAGAGACTAATGTGGAGCTCTACCATTAAAGAGAATGGGAAAGTACTCCAGAGAACACTGTAGCAAAGAGTGTATTACAAGAACCAAAGGAAATGGAGGAGATAGAGCGCATGCAGAGAAATGGGGAAAAAGTAAGAATAATAAAACTGTCTCTCTGGCAAGAAGCCAGGTAGGGTGTGAGGGCAGGGTTCAGATAAAAAGAGGAATAGGAGACTTGGAAGTGAGCCAGTCAGATTTCACAGTTTTTTTTTCTTTTACTCCTCCTTCTCCTCCCCCCGTTTTATTGTCAGTGCCAAGATCGTTTGCCAAAAAGTAATGGAAACTCCCTTGTAGCTGGAGTTCAAGTCTGTTCAAAGGCCACTTCTGAATCTTTTACATGTACATTTGAAACCCTTGAACACCATTTTTTTCTTTTCTTTTTTTTTTTTACATTTTACAGACAAATTTAGTTCAGCTTAACTAACTTTCATTGTACATACCACCTAACCCACTTCATCCCAACATGTGCTGAATAGCCCAGATTTCCAGATATGGTGACTATGCTTTTCAACACAGAAAGTCTTCTTGAAGTCTTGAAACCAAAAACCAGAAATAGGTCCCTTGGGAAGTCAGCATGAAACTGGAAGATCCCCAATCTGACTCTCAAATATGTCGGGTGGAGAAGTTACTGAGCCCTATGCTGTAATGACCCCTGAGATTTAACTCCCAGCTGGAAAGTCTGTCTGTGACAAGCAGTAGTAGACGGGGAAGCTGAAATGCTGAATGTGACAGTGTGAATGTGGAGAAGAAAGATTCCAAAGAGCAGCCTTCTCAATAGACCCACTTCACATAAATAAGGGATTATAGAAAATGCAAAAATTGCAACCTGCTTATATTTGTGACATAATGTCCCTACAATGACAATTAAATCACACGAAGCACTCTCTTGACACCCACTCTTCATCCCCATAACCCCTTTTCATTGCCTAGAGGTTTGTCTCAGGGCTGAGAGGAAAATGCTGACATTGTGGGCTGCTGCTGTTCCTCGTTATTGCTATCCATGTCTCAGAGCTGTCAGAAGCTAGCTGGTGGTGACATGAAGAAATTGGACTGACTGCTTTCAAGAGTGCAGTCCCCTACTGTGAAATATGAGAGAAAGGCCACTAGTCAGTAGACCATCACTTGCTTTAGTGCTAGCAAAAAAACAATGGCAATTGTACTTTAATTAGAGGCAGTGGTAGCCAGTGTTTGGATTTGAAGTTTATTTAAGCAAGAAAGCCCACTGCTTAGGTTTTATTCCCACTCTTTCAGTTGAGGTTGAAGTAAGAGGATGCTTAAGAGAGAGGGCTCTTGAGTAGGGCTCACCAGTGGAAGAAATTTATCAGCGATTAGTAGACGATTGAATAAAGTAATCCATGGGAGCTACTTCCCAGTCAATGCTCTGGGGGGACAGAGGCCTGTCTCTGTTGTACTAGTAATCATATATTCATACATGCTCACACACACAAACACTTTTAGAAACAGAAATACAAAATAAAAAAGGCTCAGTCATTAAACAAGGCTTCACACTAATGCAAATGTATTCATGTTCACACACGCACACTCACGCACTACCCTCACAATCCCTTCTCCACCACCTGCTAACCCACATCCATGTTTTCCTCTTCCCTGCAGCTCATCGGGGATTAGGGAAATTGCCTGGAATGAAAGAAATATGTTCTTTGATGGCCCCTTTTTCATGCATATGGTGGCACAAGGCACAGCTGGAAGTTCTTTCCGCAGCCAAAGAAAAGGTTTGGCTGTATTAAAAAAAGGAAAAAATTGATAAATGATAGGGTGGTGTGTCCTGAATTTCCACTGTTTCATCTTAGATACTTCTAGGTTCTGCTCTCAGTAGGAGCCATTACAAGTCAGTTCATCCACTATTTATGCTTTGTAGTGTAGTAATGTCATGGATTTGGTATTAGCTGTCTGATGGTGAAGTTTAGCATGTACAGCTTCAAATAATTTTTGCAGATGTTTAGTGAATTAGGACATTCTGTAACCACAGCTTTCCCCTCCTCTAATCTAATTGGCTTCCCGGCCTGCAGAACTTCTGGAACATTTTGCTGTGGTGTCACACAAGGCGCACATGGCTTCTCCCTCAATTGCACCACATGTAGGCACCACAGCTCATGCCCAACTGGATGCCAGTAGCCTGATGGTGAGGGTAAGAGGTAATGACCCCTTGTGCGTGTGTGGGTGGGGCCGAGAAGGCAGACGAGCATGTAGTTGTCTGTAATTGTACCGAGTGTGACTGCATGTTGAGGTTTCGCCTCTTCTTGATGTGAAAGCTGTACATCCTGTTGGGGGCGTTGGTAGCTGGGGAGGTAATTGAATGGTTTTAGCAAGAACTGCCATTTTACCGCAGAAGTTGGGGTTTATCACCACAGGAGCACAATACATACAATCTTTTTGGTGAGTGAGTGTGAGGAACATCTAAGTAACATAACCTAAGTGCTTCGTTGGGTGGAGGAAGATGATTTATGGCAACATAAGACAACTTCAAATGTTAAATTTACAGTTGTTCTCTATGACCAGAGACAGTTAAAGATGTAAACAGTTTATTTGTTTGAGGTGTATACTTTTATGGTTAATTTTTACGCCTGCCACTTTAAATGTGTCTGCCTATGTGCCAATCAATGCCATCCCTTGCTCAGATCAATCTACTATATCTACTATATACACACTGATTAGCTGTAAATGTATATACTGGTAAACACTGGGGGGCCAATCTAATCCTTATGCATTTCCTCACCTATGACCTTTACATAGCCACTGATGCTGAGACTGTGTTAATATAATAAACACATTCTGATACTGTGTATAAAGAAGGAAAAGGGCAGATAGACTCTTAAAGTTTGCAAGTCATTGTGCGGTCTCTCTACATCTACAACTTTTCTTGTCACAAATGAGTGATGAGCACCCTCATATTGATGCCTTTGACACCTGCTTGGCCTGTGAATAGGCTCTATATTTCCTCTCTTTATTAGCTAGTACGTTTTTTGCTGCCCTGTCTGTTTTTTTTTCTCCAAGTTTTTACTTAAGAACAAACATCCCTCTTTGCCTGCATGTGTGGCTTTGTTTTCATCACAGAGGAGAGGCTTTGATCATTATTAGATTGACTCATCTGCAATGACCTGCAGAGACGCATCACCACAGCAGAACCATACAGTGTTTATTTTGCCTGTGGCTTGTCTCTTTTTATTGTGAGAAGGTTATTGTTAGTCAGGAGTATTGTGGGTGTTGTAGACTCCACAATCTGAGTGCAAAAGAACTGTCTCTCAAGCCCACAGTGGGGCTGTTATGTTACACCAGTGAAATGAAGGACGAAAAGGAGGTTGGAGCTTAACTTGGCTCTCAGCCTAGGACTCCAAGCTTGGTCCAAGAACCACAAGCAGACCAGTTACTTCTCTGTGGTCACCTCAGCCTTGTAGCATCCTGGCACAGGCCAGGGGCACAAAAATAACATCAACGAAAAGGGAAGTCATTATCGGACTACGTTATGGTGGTGTCCAAAATAAACATGCACACCACTAGTTGTTGGTTTATAAGAAAAGGGGGGAAAATATTCAAAATGGAAAAGTAAACGTAATTATAAAAAGTGACATTTTATTTTCTTTGAAGTCAGCTTTTTTCTTATTTTGTTCTAATTTTTCCTTTACATCCAGTTGGCAGAACGGTAGATGCCTAAAGCTCTTCATGTGAATTGCTGTGCTGAAAGTAAAAAGGAAATGTGTGGAATACAGATGGTTTATTCAAAGACCTCACTGATTGGAATTCCATGGACATTAGTGAGGGAATATATATATCATGAACAGTTCCCAAGTGTGTAGTCTTTATCAAGTTGTCTAGTAACATACGGTCCAGTTCTACCTCTTTATATTATGAACTTCACTCAGTGTGACAGACAGACACACAGGGAACCACACAGCACATCAGTAACTGAGAAGCAAATCCACATCTTTCCCTACCGTGTTAATGGAGGGCTCAAATCTTCTTACGTGCTGTTTACACATACCCGGGTATTTTGATAAACGAAGACCTTTCCCTTCGTTTGTGCCTTTCGTTTATACACAAACGGAGTTTTTTCCTCCGAAAACGAAGCTAAAAAAAAACTCCGGCAAAAGTGGAGATTTTTTAAAAACTCCGTTTAGCGTTTGTGTGTTAACTGGTTGAAAGAGACGAAAACGGAGTTTTCAGAATGGAATGCGGAGTTGTCGTCATAGTACAGAGCCCCGCCCCTATCCGCCATATTGGCAGGATGCTAGTGTGATAACGCCATTCATTGTTTATCTAGCAAGCATGGAGGTACTAGCAGCATTTCTGTTGTTGAGAGCTATACCAAAGGGCTGTGGCTATACCAGCTGTGGCTATACTCGCTTGTGTGATTTTGAAAATTACAGAAAAGGATCCGGAAGTTCTTCCTGTCAGCGGTTCTCTATTAGGCTTCTGATTGGCTTGTGTGGAATTCTCATTGTTCTAACACTGCCACCGTCAGGCTTGGCGTAATTTAATAGCTCCTGATAGCGTATTTATGCGGATCAATGTAGACATGGTTTTTTTTTTAAACGGGGCTGAGTGCACCTAGTTTTTTTTTTGAAAACGAAGGTTAGAAAATATGCCTTTTTCAAAATACCCGGGTATGTGTAAACAGCACCTTAGTCCCTCAGGAAAGTTGTGCTGAATACCTTCCCATTGTGAGGCCTATCTGTAGTTTATAGACCAGAGAATAACCCTGCAACCACAACAACTACCACTCAAAAACCCTCCCACAAAGCACTCAGGGTCATATCTCAAGCAATTAACTGAGCTAAGCCCAACACTTGAGCTGCCTCCTCTCAGGCATTGGGAGGTAGAAAGATGCAACTTCCATGGGGTCCTGGGATGGTGACTGCCTTGGGGGCTGTTGAAATTGATTGGCTACCCTTACTTAGGAATGACAGCTTTTCTAAGCACTTAGCATTCTGACCTAAGAAAGATGAGGTTAGTGTCCTCCTGGCAATTTCCACACAAATCCACTTCACTTTTCTGTACCACAGCACTTGACTTCAGTCTGCAGGTTCTATTCATAGCATTTTTATGTGATCTGAGAGAGATCTTTTTGAAAAAAGATTGGTGTGGTGCCTCTTCTTCTCCCTCTTTCAAATCCAGTTTTTGTTGTAGACTAATGCCCACCCCGGGGTCACAGCAGCAGCACACATGTGAACAATAGAAGGTAATGTAGAAGGGAGTGTGCCATGTGGTGCCAGGATCCTGGGGCAGGGGGGGGGGGGTAGTCATCACAGATCACAGCAGATCTACAACAGGAGTATCCTAATGTTCTTCTGTTCTGGTCAGTTTAGACCTCACTGAGGATGTCTGTATCTGTTGTTCAAAAGAGGACTGGGTGGTACTGAATACAATAGAGTGTTTAGAAATTGGATTAGTTGTTCTAAGCTAAAATCCATGTCTTTTTCACTAAATATGCTTTTACAGATTTTCAAATTTGATGATGCTTTAGAAATTAGAATCAGTTAATTGTGAATATGTCACAGTATAGTGTATTGCAATTTTTGTTAGACAGCTATTTTAGCATATGTTTTGTCACATTTTAAAGGATTGCAGCCAGGATTGAATCTTAATGCAAATCTCTCTTGCTTTTAATTCTCTCGTTATTTGGTCTTATGATTCCATTTTCTTCATCGCTACAAAGAAGACATGAAAATTAAACGCCTTCAGTGTGGGTGGTTTTGTGGTAAAGAATGAACATGTTGATCATCGAGGGAGTGGAAAATTTTTCTCAGCAAGGCACCAAATTTTTACTCACCTTACTAGCTTCCAAATGGTCCAAAGCCAGAACTCAGTATAAGCATCATGTGAGCACATTATTCATATAAAAAAATTCTGGCTGTCTGTAGGTATTAAGTAAAATGTAATTACCACAGATGTATGCTGGAAGTGTGGCAGATGTGCTTAACAACCATAAAGTTCAGAATAAATACTTGTTTTCTGGTAAGCCAAATGCATCATATCGTACGTAGCTTCGTCTTATGTTTGGTAAAAGTCACACAGCCAGACTATAGCTCCACGGAAACAATACCTATCAGGCACACATCCCGATACCCCACTGCCTTTAGCCTGCAAGTGGATGTCAGTTCACAGGAATTTAAATAGTTTTTCTTGGCCTCAGACAATGGAATGATTATGGATAATGGTGATCCGCCAGGCATAAAGAGGGTAAAAAGAACGAAAATGGTCAAGGTTGAGAGAGTAAATTTCCTGGGGTCAGAGGTCTGGGGATTAGCAGATGTTAGAAAGAAAGCGGGGAGGATGGGGTGAAGCAGGAGGAGGTGATGAAGAGGGTATATAGAAATGGGATAGGGAATATGATAGTGGTTTCCAACAATAACCCCAGGTCATTGTTAGTTCCTCTCAGACCCACGTGAAATGATGGGTTTACATCACTCTCTGTTGTACTGAACAATATTGTTGCTTTGTGTTTGCTTTGAACTAACTGGGTCTTCTCTCCCTTTTTTTCACATCTGTTCCTATCTTCTGCTGCATCCTCCTCATTGATGGTCTTGCCGTCTGTAGGTGAGTAAATAATCTGCTTAACATCATATAGATAAACATACTTATGTACAGTTAGCTTGACACATGGAGAAATGTAGTAATAAACATACAAAAACATAAACAGAACTTCAAGAAATATAGATAATTAGTTGGCTGACTGAAACACTGGTAATATGATAGCCAGTGAAAACCCACAGAGAGGAATCACTAGATTTTGAACAAATTGCTTTAACAGGGTTCATAACATATGTTTTCATGCCTCCAAATTATACTCTTAAACAAGGAACTTACCCGGTCCTTCCAAGCTGAGCAGTTAATATTTGTTCTGAGGACCCGTCTGTGTGTGCTTAAGCCCAGCTGGGATCCTGGTGAGTGCAGAGGGAGTGAGAGAAGAGAAAATAAAATCTACAAAATCAGCTTAATTGGCTTAAATTAAAACAGCACAGGAGAAATTGAGGCGAGTGTGAGGTTATCTTGAAGAGTGTACTTGCACAAATGTGTGTGTGTTTGGGAGGGCACCATAGTAGGTTGCTAGCATTGCATTGGTTCCTTCCTTTGGGTTACTCTGCGCCAGATGGCTTCCCTGAGTGTGGAACAGCTGAGGAGTTTGACAAGCCCTCATGGGGCCTTGTGCAAAGATTTGAAAGATGTGCCTTCTTCACATATAGCTCTATTGGAAAGTGGGGTACTAGTCTTTTGAGGGCTGTTACAGTTTCATCTGCAGACATCTCCCCACTCCACAACCAGTTCAGCCTCTGCTCTTGGCCCCAAGAAGGCCACAATTAGGGATACAAAACGCCTACACAGGCATAAAACACATATCACTTGCACAGAATAAGTTCCTCCAGTCCATTTTCACATGTCCCGCCATTATTGACACATTTTTAGTTCACTTAATTTGGAGAAAACTCCTCGTGTTTTCTCTTGATGTACTGCTTTGGCTTTGTTCCAAGACTTTTCACTCCCATTTTTTGGAGGAGTGCAAATAAAGGTCTCTTCAGTCTTTTTCACATGTTGAGTATCACACTCCTTGTGGCCCCTGTGTTTCCATTTTTTAACTAAGCAACATTCCTCCCTAGCTTGGCGTTATCTCCCCAGGGTCACTGTTGAGGGGGAAAGGGAGATGATCCAGACAGACTCCATCTTGTCGAACTTGATTCAGATAGCAAGTAAAGACGACCTTTGTTGAGGTTCTGTTTCACAGATTAAGAGACACAAAGAACAGACGGACAGTAATGACTGAGTGTGTAGTTTACCAGGTGCACAGTGTTGTGGTCTGTAAAGTAAATAATGATGACATACCCGTGCATTTGCAGTCCTGCTGGTTCACTGATTGATAACACATTCTGTCTTTGTCCTGCCTGCGGTCAAAAACGAGTTAGCAGGTTAGGCAGGTTGTTAGGCAGGTTGTTCACGGCAGGTGGATCCATTCACCAGGCAACGGTGAACATATAGGAAGTGTCCCAATTCAGAACTGATTAAATGCTGGCAGTCTGCCGTTAAAAATACAGCAGCATGGTGTTGGAGCTGATGAGTCAGGAAAAGTTTCTATCTGGTTCAAGTTCAAACCCCAGAGACAACCCAGCTGAGGTGAATTTTAGGTGCACACTGAATCACTGTCAGTTTCAAGGATTGCTGAATGTTGACTTCATTGTTAACAACATCCAAGAAGTCATTGTGAAAAAAACAAACAATAAAGCACTAATCCAACGTCTGTCTGTAGCCATGCACAATAGAAAGAGCTTTTTTTAACTTCTCTCCTGAGACCCTTAATGACATAAGCAGAGTGAGTGTGATGAGGAGAGAGGAAATGGCTGTCCGTAAACATGGCATGTTTCATCTGTTATGTTGTGATTATTGGAGAAGGCAGACAAGGTTGTCTGGAAAACAACTTTAATGGCCATCTCCACTTTTCTGTGGCTTTCTGGACAGGCTGACATGCTGTCTCATAAAGAACATGTCCAAGTCTACCAGCAGGAATCCTTTCAGCCGAAATCTCTGTGTATGTTGCTGTGAATGGGAGTAATTTGTTAGCATTGTAACACTTTGTTCTGCCTCTCTGATTTTTTTAGAATTTGTATTGATTTGTGGCAAGAAATAGTCACTGCAGTTAAATTGATGGATATTAATTTTATTGATTAGAAAAAAATATTTGTTTATTATTGTAAAGTCTCATGCCCAAATCATGAGCCTGAACCTTGAACAATGGAGGAAAGGAATCCTGCTGCAGCAATACTGACTTAATCGATAGCTTCAGTGTGAAATCATACTCTAGCTTACTGTGTACAAGCACACCCTTTCGTGTTTGTGATAGAGTATAATCTCAGCCAAAGGAAGGGCTATGTTTTTTCACAGAATATTTAAACCAACACTACTGATACTAGAGATGATATTGAAATCATACTTAGATTTAATTTGGAATTGCCAAACAAAATTGAAAATCAGTGGAATAGTCTACACTCATACACTGAACATGTATTAACAAACCATTATCTTAATCCAACCTGGTGTATGCATCATCTTACATATCTTGTATGTTATTTTAATGCAGTTACCACAAGTAGGTTGGCTTTGTTCCCCCTTGCTTCTCCATTATCACATCATACCTTATTACTTGGGAAGTTTCCTTTCCTTTCTGAGATGAGGTGTTGGCTCAACCATCCGTACAACCTTGCAGCAGTTTTACTGTTGGAATACAACCTGAAAACTTGCCAAAAGTAGTTTGGAATTCCCAGGCTAGCATTGCTTGTTTCCTGTAGCTTTGATTTTCTCTGACTCAATGGATGGAGAGAGCTGTGAGATTTAGACAGGTTTTATCTCCCTTGCCAAGTTGCAGAGAAACTCTGAACTGCCAGCAAGCTAACCCTGTCAGGACCAGACAGAAGACTCTGGTGGAAACCAAAGAAGGAATTGTGTGTCACTCTTGGCTGACATCCGCTCCCTTCACTGCTTAAAAGCCACAGGCTTAGGAAAGAGGCATGCTGAAACATACAGTTTCGGGAGTAAAATTCCTGACATTGTTGCCTGAGCCAGTCAAAGGTAATTGTTTATTTGAATAGTCGGGTTCAAGAAAGCTTTTCCGTGTCAGCTGTTCCAAAAACAAATTGGGATGATCAGCTTTGCTGTGAGAAATTGGGTGACACATAGTTACAAGTCTGTGTGTGCAGACCATGTCATAAAATCCTACCATTCAAGAGGCACGGTTTTGTACACAGACTGAATTATTCTTTTACAAACAGAGAAATGCAGTCATGCTCTGACCCAGTGATTTAGCCCACTCTTCTAACTGACTCTGCTTACATCCACATTATGTTTACAGAGTTTAACCTGCGGAGAAAGGACAACACACAAAGTAATCAGCAAAGTAGTCCGAATAAACACTGGAGACCTTGAATTGCCACACTTCTGTAATAGCTAACTACACAAGAAGTTAGCCCATGGTCTTTTCTTTGCCTTGATGTTCATGTTCACATAGGATATCAGTATCTGGCAGTGAAGACATCAATGACTGTTTACCTACCAAACAGTCTATGCAGAGTGGGAGATGTTTAGTTGGCCCTGGGCTCTCATTCAGCTAATAAGCAGGGCTTCACTCTTGATGAATTGTCAAAAAGAAAGTGCTGCATTCTTTCTATGATGGCACTTTGAGAGTGTTATTGCTTTTTTATTGCTTTCCTCCCTTAATGAGTGGATGGTAACCCAATTACCAGCAGAGGCCATCAGGTTTCAGCAGTGCCACACATTTCAACAGGAGTATTATTATTGTTCATTAGATTAGGGCTAGAATCTGCGAAGCTAATGAGAAAGCTCAGTAGCCAAGAACTCCCATGTACCAACAAGATCACAATTGAATTAATGATAATATGTTGCCTAATAATGGCTTGAGAGGCACAATCATCAGCTTCTATTTTCTTTTCTCTTCTTCCTTTAAAGATGTATCACAGCAAGCTGCTTTGTGAGGGGTGTTTATTTAAACAGTGACTCTCAGAAGTAGTTGAGTCCGGTGGAGGACTGTTGAAAGAGAGCTCTCTGTATTTGTTGGCAGAGAGAGGGGTTTGGGCCTGGAGGAGACCTGCCAACACTGCTGTTTAAGTACACACAGCATTATTGGGTTACTCCAGAGCGGGCGGGAGTAGTTGGGCTTGGATTAGCGTGGGGGCAAAGATCGACAGCTGGGTGATTCTGGTGGCACAAGATCAAGCCAGGCATGTGTTTATGTGTGAGCTTGAAAACGAAGCATGGATGAAAAGATGGAGAAAGGGAAACAGGGAGCATGCACTGACACAGCTCAGCCATCTTCTCCGGCACATTTACTCCCTCTCCTTTCGGGGCCATTTCTCGCTTAAGTCTTCGGTGTAAACAGGGAAATGCTTCTCTCTGTGTGAAAGGACTTCAGGTGAAAAACAGGAGCTATCGCCTCCATCTCTATCCCCTGTGACTCACCTCATCTTCCAGTCTACTAGTCCCAAGCTCGCCAATGTCTAATTAGCTCACCGACACAGAACACAGCCAGAGTAATTGCGCTGAGTGTGGAATCTCAGCCCGTAGCAACCTGGCTCGTGCACACACAAGACTGCTCAAATAACGTGGCGTTGTGGCAGGCAGCCACCACAATCTTCTCTCCGTTATATATTCACTTACTCATCCATTTAGTCACTTAGCCCTGCCTGCCACCCTCGCTCTGATACTTAATCAGATTTACATGCAGTTAGTACTGTTTCAGTCTTTATGTTGTTCTCTGTGAATTTACTGCTTTTTTTGTGAAGGTTTTGGTCACTCTTACCTCCTCTTTTTCTATCTTGTAAGTTTTTCTTATTTTTACAGTTTTCTCTTTGTGACTTTTTGATTATAATGCTTTAATTTGGGTCATGCATTCAGTTCACTTTGATTCATTAGATGCTGGAGGGATCTTTCTCAGCTAATTGCTGTATTCTGTTTGGAACGACCTGAGGTTTACTCACTGAACAGTTGCCCCAGGGGCTGTCGGCTCATTCAGTAAGGCAGAGAAAGTAAAGTCCTAATACTAACTGGCGTGGGTTCATACAAATATAAGCAGATATTTATACAACCGTACTAATATTAACTCAAGACTTTTTGGAATTTACAATGAGTGAAATACAGTGAACCTTGACCACAAATGCTTCCCACAAAATTTATTTGTGTTGCAAATGCAGAAAGGGACATAAAGGCTGTGAAACATATAAACACAAATGCACGAGGGATCTCTGTGAGAGCAAAACGACAGGGAAAGCACTCTCTGAATAAAACAGAGAGACTATTCACTCTCCTCAAGACAGCAGTATTTAGTAATGTCACCTGGGGCAAGCAGGGAGGGCGCTAGGAGTCAGAGGGGGTCAAAATGGACCCATCTAACCTTCATCATCGTTCATCTTGATGGCTGGTTTAGGGGAGGAAGGAACAAAAAAGGGAGGCTGGATTGGAGATGAGGACAGCATGAGCACAGGATACTTAGACAAGGTTTCCTGCTATGATGGATCGAGGATGTTTAAAGAGAATATTACTTGATGTTAGTGTGGCCACAGAGTAAGGGGATAAAAGAAGGAGGCTGAATGAAATGATTCATCACTTGGGATAAGGTATTAGTCTGATTGAAGGGCAAGTTATAAGAGTAAAAGAGAGGAGGGGTAGACAGCGGGGGCAGGGGAGTGACACAATCTCAGATGTGTAAAGGTGAAGATTTGGTAAAAGAAGGAATGAATGCCAGCTACCAGATGGAGAGTCTTCCAGGGACTGTTAAATAATCATGCTGAGTCTAAAGAGAACGGGGAGTAATGGTTATTGTTTAGTCTTATCCCCTGCCTTCAAAGAGCAATTTTTTTCCTGCTGTCTGTCTAGTGGTGGGTCGTGGGTGTTACGGGGATTATGAGTTTTGCCAGGCAGACTGGGGTTAAGATGAATGGTTGTCCTTTTAGATCCAAGATGGTCATTATCATTCCCACATGGTGCTGCCAGATAAAGCCCCCAAAGCCTTTGGGATAGACATGAGTTTCTTGTCCATCTATTTTTTTTCTCTTTTGTTTCTTTGTTTCCTAAGTATATGCAGCACAGCTTTATATCTCCTCGTTAAGCAGAGAAAAGCCTGCTTTTTTTGTTTCTACATTCATCATTTTTAGGATTTGTTCAGTGTCAGTAGTAATTAAATGAAAAACTAGCAGTTTTTAAATTATTGAAATCACGATTGGCAAAAAAAAAATTCTGAGAATGATTTATCAGTTAATTGCTCCTAATTTTACTGATAGACCTTTTTTTGTATAGACCCAAACTGGCATTTAGTATTTTGGTCATTTTTGAGAGGGTAATAAACTTATTATTATTATTATCCTTTTTTTTAATTTGGACTCCAAAAAATGTCATGTTGGCAGTCAAAAGCAGTTATTTTCATAAAAAAAGTGTTCATCAGCTTTGTCATGAGTTTATGGCATGGGTTTTTTATTCTTGACATAGATTGTCTTTGGCGAACCATTATTCTTGTCCATAGTTAGCCCCAACAATAAATGTGTCTCCATCTGTTGCCTTGGTAGCAAATAACAGGGTTTAAAGCCATTTCTCACATGGATTCCCCTAATAGCTATCTCTTTCTCATTCTTCTCCAATCAGAAGCCAGTGTGATTAGCCATGTCAGTCACTGGTAAAAGCCCCTCAAACACACTGGCGTTGCAGTTTGCTGTCTGAATAGACTTGGGTGGAAACTCTCCAGTGGCAGTCTGGACTATGGAGCCATTCATATTCACATCATCTTTTGTCGTGTCACTTCAGTATTGTAGTATGGGGAAACATGTTGACATTCCTCTCAACAGGATTATTGCCAGTCTGTTAAGACCTAGTCCATTAAGCAAATAATAATGCATCCAGGCTCACTACATGATTCTCTTGGATGAAAATGGGCTTTAACTGAAAAAGAAATGAAATGTCAGACTGTCTGGCCAGCTCACTGGCAAATGTAGCTAGTTTGGACAAATTCTGTTCAGCCCCGTTTTGATTGCATGTGTTTATCCGTGTGAAGCTGACAGCTAGTGCTGATGATTTGAGAATGTGTGAATATGTTTGGTGATGCATGCTAATGTGTGTTCTGAATTTCCTCTTTTTGATTATAAAAGTCCACTCTGTAATGCACTTTCCCCTCAGCTTTTTGCCCATACCCCTTCCTACCCCTCTGTGGGCCCTGTGTTTGCTCAGCAGTGGACACAGGCCTCAGCTAAAGCCATCTTGGGTGCTATAATTAAGTATTAATTCAGGCGTGTGATCGATTTAATGTTTCCGCAAAAGAACAGAGCACAAAGGGCAATGTTTAAACCCTAACTCGGATTAGTGTTCAGCAGTGTTTTTTCTTTTTTTCTGTTTCACTCTGGGTGCAATGCTCAGTATTCACTTGCCACAAGCAAATTGGGAATTGTGCTCTTGTCTATTAACAAAACGATGTAATAAGAGTTTTTCTCTTTACGCACAAACCTCAAACACTTGTCCTATAAGTAATGTTACTGACCTCCACTTACACATAATGTTTATTATACATGAGCATTGGATAGAGATTTTTTTCAGACTTGAAACCCAAATAATTTTTTTAATATCAACATTCAATTGTGATTGATTTGAGACAGATTTAATCAAATTTCAAAGTGTATGTCACTCACAATGCAACTTACACTGATTGCATTAAATCCAGAAAGATGGAGGTTCTAAGTGGAATCAGTGCTGCTCTTAGCACAGCACTTCAATGACAATGTATAGAATGACAATCCATTGACAGGTATTGAAGTAAAAAGTCTGCAGCCACTTTGGAGGTTAGCTTCTGCACAGTAAAAGCAGGAAGTAACCTGCCTTTCAAAAAATCCTGTCATCCGCATGACTACATATTGTAGTTTTATTCACTATCAGATTCGATCTGATCTGGAGCAAATAAGAGACATTTTGTCCTAAATAGTTAATTTGACAAATAAATCTGGTTTTCTCAATAATCATTCACTCTTTATAAGAGTGGAATACAGGAGATGTTTTCTCTCCCACCTCTCCCCCTGCTGATCACTTGATCTCTGACCCCTGCTCAGGAGAAATTGACACTCATGCCAGTCAGTCAGCAGAGAGCCCCTCCCAGCCCATCTCTTACCCTGCAGGTCACGAATTAGGCTATAAGTCCCTCATCCAGCTTACCACCTCAAACCCCCTTTTCCTGTAGATGATAGCTCGCCACAGGGAGGCCATATTGGTCCTGTCCATTTATCTTCATCAGGCACTATCGCAGTAGAGGCCCCCCCAAGCCCCAGAGGGACCCCTGTCTCTGGTCATCTTTCATTTGCAGCCTCTCACTTTCCTTGAGAGGCCATGCATATACTCATCAACCTTTACCTTGCGAAACACCTGATGGTTGGTAGAATGGCAGGCTATTAAGATGAAACAGTATTGTAGTCAGCAAGACAGTGAGGAATGGGAATGAGGCAAAAGCGGAGGACACTGCACTGGATAACAATGGCTATTTATATTTTTTGGAGGGGTGGTGGGGTCATGGTGCACTGAAGCATAGAGTAGTTTGTAGGTATGTATATTATCAAAGAATTGGGGTGTTTAACAAGACTGAAATGACCCTGTCAGCACAGCCAAGCTTGCTTTGAGTTTACTCATTTTCGTAGAGTGTGTATGTCTAAGCATGTAAGCGTACATGTGGTCATATGTGTGCACGAGGGCCTGCTCCCTCATCACTCAAGTTGAATAGATGTCAGGCAGCAGTGAAGGGAAATTGTCTCTCCCTCTGTGGTGGACTGTCACTGCTGAAACGGAAGGACTGTAAGCTGTCTGGTCCCAAGGCTCTTTAGGTAGAGGTCCATTTTGAAGCATTTACTATAAAGTTTGACACACACTGACACAATATCAAAAGCACAATGACCTACAAACAGTTGTACACTCTATCAAAAAGGCTTGTCAGAACCAGAGTTTAGGACCACATACTCAAAGTCGCATACCTTTTAAGTCTGCCAAGTGTCTATTTTATCTAAAGGCCTATTTTTGGCACTAACTGAAAAAAATGCTGCTTGAATGCCAGGAACACAATCTCATTGATTGCCTGACATTGGGGACAATACCCACTCAGATTCAGTAATATATGGAGTGAGATTTCAGTTATATGACCTGAGGCGATAGTAGACTGTATTGTCCTTAACAATTGTTTTTAAAGTACCCAAAAGTACCCAAAATGTCATGTCGATGTCATTGAGTCCTTGAAGTAATTTCAGTAGTCAACAAATGTAATTGCCGATAAGCCTTTACATTGAATATATATATTCATGCTTCAGTTTCAAAGATATGAATGAGTGTGCAGACATGAATGTTTTGGCACATGTATTTCAAAGTTTATGTCCAGAACTCCCTTGCTTTACAAGCTTGTGATTGAAAGGTTTGGTAATTACTCGAGGCATAATCTTCATTCACTATACTCTTTATGTTCTAGACATTTAATATCCATCTGTTTTATTAATTTTCCTCTTTCAAATTTGTACACTTAACAGTATTTCTCTTGACATTCCTTGAGAGGGAGTTTCACTTATTTATTCGAGTGAGCAAAGAAGCAGACACGGGATGTAGCTGCTTACACACATGTTGTGACTTTATGGTGATATTGCTCATGCACTCCTTAAAGCGTCTCTTTGTGTGATGGCAGACAAGTGGATTGAGGCTGCAGTCTCTTATTTTATCATGCTTTTACCACTCCTCCGCTTTCCCTTCTCTCCCATTACAGGTCATACTGTGTTATCTCCCGCCTCTGTGCTTAAATGTTTAAAAGCTTTTCTCTCCTTCAGCTTTACTGTTTGTTTACCTATTTATTATTTTACCATCCACTTTATATGGTCTGTTGTAATATAATTTTACTTCTTCCTTTTCTCTTTGTACATTCTCCTTTTATCTATCTATCTATCTATCTATCTATCTATCTATCTATCTATCTATCTATCTATCTTACCATTTTTATACCTTACACCTTGTTTGTGTGCTATGATAAGCATCAGTGTTTAGCCATGTGCATTTAGCTGGAGAAAATGTTTATTATTTTTTTATCTCAGACATTTTATGCAGTTATTGGATTCTTTGGGTACGTTTTGAGCCTGCTCTATGATCCACTATTTTATAGGAGATCTGGTTGTCCTTGCAGATTTAGCCACTTTAATTTGCGGTGGCCCATAAATGCTGTGTTGATTCACGGCTGATAATTTAGCCTGTGGCCACAAGGGGAGTGGACAGGCCCTGGTTCCATGTCATTAATAGTAGTGCTGCGACGGAGAGAGAGTGGAAAGTCCTCCAGACTTCATTGATTCACTGCCTTCGTGCTGCATACTAATGTAGGCTGCCCTGCCTATTGCTCTTGTTCAACAACCATCGTGAGAAGAGGTTGGGCGAGGAAAAGAGACAAAAATGACTTGGTCTGACACAGATTACAGTCTCCACTTAGTAGCCTTGCTGCTTCCCTTTTCAGTGACACCACTGCTCTCAAGAGAGCTGATTGCACTATAGAAAATCCATGTTTTGGCCTTTTAAGTTTTCCCCAGCTGTCAATGACTCTTAAGTCATGTTGGAGGTGTGTGCTAAGACAAACAGCCTTCGAACAAAAAGGTGCGTATAGCAGGTGTCTTCAGCATGTAATATTTGTAATGTGCTTGTAGCGCGTTTGTTGAGTGAGTCGTGACAAAGACTAATAGCTCATTAACTTCCACTAAATCACTGCTGATATTCAGTGAAAACAGTCATGACCCTGATGGCTCAGTCAAACATTAGGGGCTCAGGCAGCTCAACCCTGGGGGGGTTAAAGGTTGACTGAAACAGTTAACAGAGCACAGGGTCACACCTAACCTGACCGCACTGTGACCTGAGAGTAGAAGATTGACCACCACTCCCTGCAAATCTGTCAGCTCCCACACTGGCATAGCACACCTACCTAGGTGGTCATGGACACTGGAGGAGGCTTTTGTGACTTACTGCTGAGGTTGACAGGAGGTGGAGAGTGCGTTGTGGTAAAGACAGAAAGAAAGGCACGCTCCCGCTGATAATAACATAGGTTACACAAAAGACCCAGAAAAAGTTAGAAATTATTTCATTGCAAATAAAGTTTTGTGAATAGTTTAGTTTGATTGCCTTAAGAAAACCAGAAACTTTGATGAGTAAAGCAGATTAATTAGGACTGAGAAACATGTGCATATGTTTGTTTTAGAGGCCCCTTTCTTCTCTAACAAAGAGTCTTCTGCTGCCAGCTTTGTTGCTGTCTGTGCTGCAGTATGGTGGCTGTGTGTCTGGTTGGCCTGTGTGTCAGAGCTGCTGAGGCCCTGTCACCTCTCTAGGGAGTTTCCTTGCACTTGCTCACTTCATCCTCCTGCTGTTGCTGCCTTGTGGGACACAGAGGCACACAGAGCCCAGATTGAGCCACTCTTGCTTGGCCCTGCTCCATTCCTCCAACAACGCTAATTACATCTCAAATGGTAATAGATGAGGCCTCGTTAGCAGCTCTCACTCCCTTGAAAGATTCACAAACATACATCAGAGGGGCCACTGATCGGTCTGAGCACACTCCTTCAAAGGCCGGACTTCACAGGGAGCTGGGGGCCTGATTTGCTAATTACTCCTGCAGTTCCACACTGCTGCTCTGCACACCGCCTGCACTGAGCAGACAGCTCTTCTCGCATCACCAGTGCTACTCTGAGACAAGCCTGCCCTCAAATCCAGGCCAAACTACAGAGGCGTGTTAAATCTATAATTCAATGATCAAATTAGCTTGTTGTCTATTTTTGTCTCCCTGTAAACCAGCTGTACCATGACACTGCAGAAAGTCAGTTTTATCTTACTCTGACAGTTTTAACTTAAATTCTGGATATTTTTTTATCTCTTGTTAAAACAAGAGATAAAGACATACGATTTTCTAATATTTCACAGCAAAAACTATCAACAGTAATCCTATCATTTGTGGCTCCCCAGACAAAATTAGTTAAGCTTGAATTTGCAATAAAAGTGTTTGCGGCAGCATATGTATTTTTTTTTTTTTTGGTGCTAGATGTTAGAAATGTAATCTTTTTCAAATAATAACTAATTAGATTGAAATAGGTTTGAAAGTCTAACTGTGCTCACTCATGTGTGCAGTAACTTTATCTGATGCTGACTGTATTGAATAAATGTGAACAGATGTGTATTCTTATTTTCTAAAAATAAATACATTAGTATGGATTTCAGAATTATTATACTTCGTGTGCAAATTTTTCACCTTTAAATGCAGAAAGCTGCCAGTCCAAATGATGATTATCTTGAAGGAAAGCTTGTTAAACATTGGTGCATATAAGATATTGATCAATATATACCTGAATGTGGCTGGGTTCTTTTTATTGTTTAAGTTATTTAATTTTGCAGAATCCCATTAGGTTTCATTATCATTTGTATTTCATTCGCTAGCAGTTGTTGGGGAAGGAGTCAACAAGAAGATTAGATGCTTCTCTAATTGTGGTGTGCTTTACAGTGGGCCTGTTTGCCTCCATCGATCCGCTGTGAGAAATAATAATAAAATGAAAGTAAAGCGTTCTAGGGAAGGAAGAGGCGGCAAACGAGCAGGGCCTTGTTACTGAAGGAATGATGTATTGATCGCCTCTGACAGGGAGCTGTGGACTGATCAATCCTGATGGGCAAGAGGAGCCTGTTAGAAGATTCTCCTGGGTCGTCAGGGTCACTCAGGCAACAGGCAATGAGAGAGAAATTAACTCATCGAGGAAGAGGGATGAATAGGAAGATGGATGGTGCATGAATAATTAGACAAAAAAACAGTAAGGTTGTGCTGAAAATCCTTTATTGACTTTTTGCAGGATGAATATGTGCATTTTTCTGTAAATACTTGATTTGGTTATGAAGTCCTCACATATACCTCCAACTATTTACCTGTTCCTAAATGGTGTGTAGCTAGTAGCAATTTATTCTGTCCTGTATGTGCACTTGTCTTACATCTTAAACATCAGGTACGTAACAGCTGTTTTAAGTGATTTAAAGTATGTTAGTTCAATAGAAAGACAATTGCTTTCTGACTGAATAAAGGTGTATTACTTTGAATTAAATAAGAACCCCGTTATTCTAACAGAGGAATTGATTAAGTTCATGAGGAAGGCATCATCTGAGATCATCTGTTTCTACCATCCAGTATCTACCCAGAATGCTTTTCTACTTTCTCCTTTAGTACATTACCTGTTCTTGGAGAGCTAATTGATAGCCAGTGCATTCATTTAAGTCAGACCTGAGTGATTTCTATTAATGAAGGTGGTATTTGCTGGCCAGACAGTGAAGTGAGGGCTCGCAGGAGAGTGAAGTACAGCTTAAGACACCGTCTAGAGGTAGATGCTGTTGTGATGTAGATTAGAGCAGCCATTATATTTCAAGGAAACTTTCACTGTGAACATAAACTGAATCCATTTCCACTTTAAAATTACCTCTATAAATTGGCTTAGGATCCATTTATTGCATGTAGAGCAGAAACGTCAGTTACTCAGACAAAGCGTGTAAAGGATAATAATAAAGTGTGGTGAAGATTGGATTAGTTTGTGCTGTATCTTTTCTATGATCAATGGGCCGAATTGGACTTCATTTGCATTTAGCCTGCATAATTGGTGGCATTAGGAGCACACAAACTTACAAAGTATTGTCAGCTATGAAGTGATTATGGTAATCAGCAGATGAATTTGAAAAAACAATTTTTAACTGCTGTTTTTTTTCTCAAATGCTTTGATCGACTTCAATCATGTGTGCTCTGTGGTAGAGTGACTATCAATTATTTGTGGTAATGACAGCTTTTTAGCCAGGCTAAAGTGTTTGCACAATGATGTGTCAGAGCAGATATACATGTGCTGTTTGTTTCTGTATCTTTGTTATTAGCACAGTGCAACAGGGCCATGTTGATGTAAAACATGCAACAATTACCTGGCGGGATCAGACTCCTGTGGGCAATGCTAAGTGTTGGTCGTCACCGTTGCACATTGAGGTCAGGGGTGCCTTTCCACAGCAGAGTGCTCACATGTCACCTTTCTGCTATTCAAACTGCGGCACTTTGCCCCATCCCCACTTCTCCCCTCTGCCCTCATATTTAATTCAGTAGCAGCCCAGGGAGCAACAGCATTGTGTATGGGTGACTTCTCATGGGCTCTACTGAAGCAGCCACAGATCATTTTTGACCCTTTCTTTATAATAGTTCTAATAACAATGATTCACTTATTGACCAAAACATCATTAATGTCAGACACATCTTAGAGGTAGACATTTTAAGCGTCATTATTTACTTTTCGAGTGGACACAGGGGGAGGAGTGCAGGGTCTATGCTGAAATGGAGGAACCAGTCATGCATGAGTGGAGCTCGTAGCTCTTCATTTGAAGACCACTTTTGGAGGAGAAGGAAGAGGAAGAGGAGGAGGAGGATGCTTTCTTGTGGCTTGTTATACCCCCCCATATTTAGACATGCTCTATGAAAATACAGCCTCCTGCTATAGTGGATTCATTTATTCAGTTATTCATGGCTTGAGGCTGAATAATCAAAGATGGTGAAAAAACACTTGACTCTGTTCCTTTCTCTGCCTTTCCTTCTGTCTCTTGACTGGATTACTACTTAGTTCTTAACTCCTATTGAGCAGGGGCACCTCCAACATCAGTTAAATCAATAATGTTGGAAGAAAATTCACTAAAGCGGCATTTGATTTTCAGTGATGCTAATGAAATCTGAAAATGATTAGGTAATCTATACTAATCAAAATGTCTAAATCGAGTGTACAAATACACAACCACATAGATGACACACATGTGCACAACCCCACTCTATTTGCATTCCCACAGAATGCAGAATCATATATCTTTTTTTAGTATTTTTCAGGTCTACGGTATTTTTGGTGGGAGGCTCAGCATCTTGACAGTGATCCATGCCATCAAAGAGCCCACAGTGATGCGGCACATGAATACAAAAGTAGCTTTTTGACGGCTGCAGCGGAGCAGAGGCTTGCACAGCACGGTGGCTGCGATTGCCACCACTCTGTTCTGCTCTTTCATGTGGCTGTGAGAGATGGAGGTGTTTGAAGACAGGGCTACGGCTGGTGTTGTGATGCTGTCAGCCACCCCTTCATTCTTTAGCTGCCTTACTCATTTGAAGGCAAGAAAATCAGCACTGAGACGTGTCGTGCAGAAACAGCTGTAATCTTTAATTACATGCGACCAAGAGGGAGATGATTTTCTTGCATCATATGGGATCTAACTGCATGATTATACACGTTGAAAAATACAATCATACAACATGTGGCTCTTGTTGTGTAGTTGATGTCCTTTGTCTTAATTTTCTGTAGCCAAAACAGACATATAGGGATGTTAAACTCATTTAATTCAGTAATCTTCATATGGATAACACATTAACCAATAATACATCCCCTCAAAGTCATGTTTTCTCCACATGAACTGTATCTGCATGGCTGTAAGTGTCCAGCAGGGGGCAGGCAATCAAACAGGCAAAACCCAATTTTGTGAAAACTGTTATCTGTATGTTTTTCTAACTGAGAGAACTGATAAAACTGCACACACTAATTGGGTTTTACAGCAACCACAGTCTCACAATGCTCTTTTATTACCCAGGGGACAGAATGTCTGGTTGTGTCTGTGTTCATACATGGGACTTACAGCATCTGTGTGTGCATTCACATGTGTGTGCCTTTATCATATGGGATGCACCCCCCACCCCCACAGATCAGAGTCAGTTCTTATGTGCAATCAGGGATTCCTGCAGGGACAAAAAAAACAAAAAACAGCTCAAGTGATGTCTGTCGCCACACTGCAACATATAAAATGTCCAGCCCATTGACAGAAACCCCTCCTAATGGCACCCCAAAGCTCTTCTTTCTGGGGTTAGGCATGTCGATTTCAAATGCCATTTTATCACAGTGACCTTTCAGGGACCTGGAATTAATCGAAGAAAAAATGTGCACTCTATCATAAATGGCAAGAACCATCACCTTTGATCTGACCATTAGATGTCATTCAGAAATGAACCAAATTTCTACAGTTAATACAAAAGGTCTGCATTGTTTTTCCCCTTAGGATATGACATTATATAACAAATATATGTTTTGAGGTACACATAAAACAGGGAAACATTCTGGTAATCTAATTTCCAAATCATCTTTGGCATTGGAACGTTTGTTTTTAGATTAAAGGGGAACTGCGGTATTTTCAACATTAAGCCTCTTTTATGAGTCATCTGCAATGTTTTAGAACCCCCCTCACCGCTTTTTTGATGTTTACTGCTGTCTCCGGTATTTGCCTAATTTTGATTCTTCTCAACCTGCTTCAGAATGGCAAGTCGTATGCATGTCTAGAAAGGTCCGTAAAAGCACCATAAACGTCCGTTTTCAAAATCATCAACTCACCGGAGTGGTTACTGGTGTGCACTGGTAATCCATATCAAATTTCGTTGCGAAAAGTTGCTTCTGTCGTGTTTTATTTGGCAGCTCGTTCATGCTCGAACTATTTTCTTAGCGGTGGCGGAGTAATATCAACGAACATCCAGTACAAAATGTCAAATAAAACACGACAGAAGCAACTTTTCGCAACGAAATTTGATATGGATTACCAGTGCACACCAGTAACCACTCCGGTGAGTTGATGATTTTGAAAACGGACGTCTATGGTGCTTTTACGGACCTTTTAGGACATGCACATGACTTGCCATTCTGAAGCAGGTTGAGAAGAATCAAAATTAGGCAAATACCGGACAGCAGTAAACATCAAAAAAGCGGTGAGGGGGGTTCTAAAACATTGCAGACGACTCATAAAAGAGGCTTAATGTTGAAAATACCGCAGTTCCCCTTTAACTACATTATGGGTCCTAATTTTTGAAGAACTATCAACTTCTTCTTCAGACATGTCACGTTAGAGCAACACCCAAGATATTCTCTTCCCATCTTCTATCTTCAACAGTTCTGGCTCAGTAGGTCTAACTTATTGAATTATTATCTAATTGCGAGGTGAAATTAGTATTGATTGTGTGTTGGCCAGCAGCAAGTGGTAACAGTGGGGTATGGCTGAAAACTGGAGTCTCCTACTGGGTTGTGTGCAAACTTAGGACTTTAAAGAGGACTCTGCATGGGTAGAAGAGAGGATTCTTGCCTGTGTGCACTCAAACATATGTGCACACAAACTCACACACAAACAGCTTACACACAAACGCACATCCAGTATCTTTTCACTGTTCTGTCTCTGCTGCAGAATCTTTGCCCTGGAGAGTTGTGGAATCAGTGTGCTGTGCTGCTGTTGAGCCACTGTCTTGTCCTTGCTATGTAGGTCATTGGTGCCCTCCAATGATATCTTATCCCATCTGCAGTGCAGTCAATACTGTAGACAGAACTCCACATAGCTTTGGTTTAGAAGTTGCCCCATTAGCTATATTTCTTTGCTTAAATAATTAGCCTCACAGTCTCTAGCCTACAGAGATGTATTTCTAGTACCAGCACATTTTGAAACGCTACAGTTTCATTTGCTTTTTTCGATGTGGTGTCTGAGAAAATGTAAAAGGGGAAAACCAGTGGGAGAGAAATGGAGAGGTTTCAAAAAAAGAGAAGGCAGGGACCAGATCAGAAATGGTTTAGACACAGTGCTCTGCACTGATCCTGAGCATGGCAGCCAGTGGTGTGTTTCAGATTGTTTTCCATTTGCATGATAATATGAGGATGGATTGACTCAGGCAAACACACACGCACACACACCAAGTTTAATACATACAGACTAATGGTTCCAATAGGCCAGATTACATGAATGAGAATCCTGGATTTTACACCATGCCATGAAATGAATGAAATTCTCCTCATTAGAACACAGGTTACATAAGCCCAGTAAACAGGTATAACAGCTAGACAGACTGTAAGCTACTTACGGATAAAACTAAGACAATTACTCCTCTGCACTGCAGTTGAAATGAATTGGATTGTGGAATAAACAACTGGGCAGTAATATGGATTCTCGATGATGTAGAGTCTCCTCTAGAGAAGGACAAATGACTCCAGAGAAGCTATAACTTATAAATCATTTAAATGCTTCTATCAGATAGTTAATGTTAGAGAGCATCTTAGCATAAATCCTAGATGCTTCCATATGACATATAAATGTACAAACACGTGAATCAGCTGTACAATAAATCTTCTTTGTGTCCATAAGTGGGTTTTTAGTCTTGTAGGATTTTCTTATCTAAGGAAATGCAATGAAGTGTATACTGTATGAGTGCAATCTCTGCCATTTCAGTGAAGTATAGAGTGATCATGTTGTTATTAGAGCTGCTTGTGTGCTGGGCAACTGCTCTACACACAGACTGACAGACAGCACAGACACTTCAAATTGCAATTTGTGTGTGTATTAGTGTTTGGTTCTTAGGTGAGCCTAATGTAGCAGTGATTTGCTGAGGATGCATCAGCACTTCTGCATTTTACTTTAGTATTTAGATGTTATTTGCAGTATTCAATCATGCACCAGTGGACACACATAAAGTATATTGCACATCTTCAGGATGATTGTTGTGCTGGTTGTACAGAGGGGAATTTTCACGTACACCATCTAACTAAATGATGAGTTCCTTTCTCCACTTCAAGCATAAACAACTAACACATACATAGTGTGGAAGTTTGGAAGAACATTTATCTATAGGTGATGCTGGTGTAAAGCTCATCTCTGTATCAAGATTAATTTTTTAGATTTAATAGTTGAGATCTGTGAAATGATCAATAAATCTTTTCAAATGTCTTTTCAATAAGGATGTATTTCATTTAACACCCTCTTGTTCTGGAAGCCTGTTTTCTGTTCACTGCTCCCACTGACTTGAGCCTTCCTCACCCAGAAAATGGTCAGACCTAAGCGTCTGATGAATATCAGAGGTAGTTCAAAGTCATCTGCAAGGTTCTGATCCAGGACCAACGGATGAATCCTGGTATGGAAAATGTGTCACTTGTGATCTACAGTGGGGAACAAAGTGTCCTTAGGTGTGGGATTCTTCCTTTCAGGCAGTATTGATTGAAGGACAGATGATCTGAAGAGGCCATTAGGAGGACTGAGGAGGGGGGGGAAAGGCAAGGAAAAGACTGTGATGAACACCCTTCTAATCATTATGCCATGTACAGCGCTGCCGACAGCAGCAGCCTCACATGCAGATTTATACACATGCAGGACAGTAAAGTAGGAGTGGTGCTGAATTTACAGCAGCAGCATGTGAGAGATCTATGATGTGTCGTGCTCATTTAGATTCTTGTTTGTTGCCACCATGTTGTAAGGCCGGCTCTGCCTCTGCCTCTGCCTCTGCCTCTGCATCTGCATCTGCATCTGCATCGATATACACACGACTGCACACCCCTGATGGGTGGGGCTCTGTCACAATAAGCACAAGGAGAGACAGTAATTGCACAAACACTCATACACAAACGCACTGAATTTTTATGATGTCTCAGTATCTTGTTGGTCCAGGCATATAGACTGGTGTGTAGGGAGGACAGCTGAGTTCAGTAAACTAGGCTATCTACAGCTGCTACAAACACTTCCTTTCCTCCTCCTGCTTGTCCTGCAGTATGTTGTGGAGCACACTTGCACTTGGGGCTCATCAGACCGAGCCAGATAAAAGCTGCTCAACTCCAGCCGAGAGCTTAATTAAAACGGGGCTGCCATCGCAGAGTGACACCTTTTACAAGCTCCTAACGGCTCGCTGTTCTCCGTTACTGCCAATCCAATTATAGAGCAAAACAATAAAATAGACACAGAGGGAGATGCAGTAAACAGGCTGGCATAAAGAAAAAGACAGGGAAGCTATTAAAGATTATATGGAGATTTGCACAGTGGACTGCAGAACGAGGGCATAGAGGTTTTGTAAGTATAAAAAAAACTCTTCTGCATCCTGGGGATTATCTTTCCCTGTGGAAGGACACTAGCTCAATGTCATTAGGCCAGAGATGCTCACAAAGATGCTGGAGAAACATGCCATCAGTGCCATCACTGCATACTGTACCCCACACAAACAGCGCAAGCAGCATTTTTGTCTTCAGATCCAGCAATGGTGCTGCACCTTTGGATGGACAGATTGTGTCACAGCTGGACTTGCCACATCTGTTACACTTGAACAGCCACATGAGAAAACTGTGTCGGGTCATTCTTATTAACTATAACACTGCTGGTGAGAGGGATAAAAACAGCTTTGTTATTTGAAGCAGTGAAGGAGGAGAACAAATGGCAGATTAGACTACTAGAAGTAAAATCGTATACTGGATAAAACTGTACCCCTGATAAGATTAAGTGTGCTGAGTCACAACAACAGATAGAAAGCTTCTTTTTTTAATGCTAAAAAATATGGCATTTTTCAGCTTATAACATACACTTTTTTATGGCTCTATTTTATACCTATTCAGACTCCACCACTTTCCTTGACATGCTATCTGTCATGTTTAGATAGGATTGATGCAGTAGGAGACGAGAAGACTCTAACAGGAGATTTTAACCTGTCTGCCAGAGTGTACTACTTCCTCCTGCTCTTCTCACTTTGCTTCCTCTTTGCTTTTCCTTCACCTTATACAGGAAGCAGACCCACCTGCACCATCATGATGCCTCACTGCCTCTGTCGGCACTGTCTCTGTGCTGGAATTGGCAGGAAATCAATCCCACTCTCATCTACAAACGCCACCCCCCACCCCCTTCTTTTCATTCCTCCTTTATGTCTTACTCCCCCTTCCGGCTGTAAAGTGTCCATTCTGCACTGAACACAAGCATGAGCTCAGCATCGTGCCTTATCGGAGCAGGCACAAAGGCCCATGGGCACATTGTTCATCAGTATCAGCCAGCTTCAGTTTAAGCTCACGCTCTGCATCTGCCAAGCCTCCAAATCACATTCATGACCATAAACAAGACAACAGAATGACAACTGGAGTGGCCACCAAAATCATTTTGGGGCAAAATACATCTTTAACTGTAGCGCTTGTTAATTACAGAATGCTATGAGAGTGGGAAAAGATACATAGGAGGATACAGCACATCATTATTTATTATGCAAATGTATTCCATTTTAGACACAATTAAGTGATTAGAAAGCTGTCGCTCTCTGCTCTCTTTCTTCTCCTTGTCCTTACTTGTCTTTTTCTTTGCTTTTCACCATATTACTGTAATGAAGCCATTACTTCTTCAAGTGAATTTTAATGAGTTTTTAAATAACATTTTAATGAGCTATACATTACCATAAAACCTGGATTAGGCTAAATTGAATTTTGTGTGTGTGTGTGTGTGTGTGTGTGTGTGTGTGTGTGCGTGTAAATGCGAGTGTACTGTATGTGTAAAGGGTGTAAAGGAAAAAGGTTCATTAAGAGTTAATTGGATTGTTTCTCTTTTCCTGGCCAACAGAATTGCCCACTGTGGTTTTCCTGTCGTTACTGAGCTGCTCTGGGGCTTGTTAGGCCGATTTAAGGGTTCTGTTTGAAAAATGAGCTTTGAATGGGGCTGCTCTTTAAATAAAGATGTTTGTTTAGCCTTATCTACTCAATCAGAGGTAGAAGCACAGTTTGAGCTACGAGTGTGATGGAATGTATTTCATTCATTTATATTCAGCCCTATCAATTCAGCACCTTTGTACTCCTCACCACCTCTTCACTTTGACCTTGATCAGGCATCCTCTCACCATCCACTGTTGTATTTTTCCTATGTCTTCCCTCTTTTTTCTCAGTTCTCACCACAGCACAGAAGCTCTGTCTCTTTTATCCCCTCCAAGGCACTATTAATGATGCACATTTCATATGGTATCACCACCTGTGAACCCCCCCACCCACCACAATATCACTGCCAGCAATATGATTCTCTTTACTTTCACTATTTTCCATTTTACCTCTATCTTATCCGTGAAAGTGACAGTGTTATTTATAATCCCTCAGTTCAGGATTTGCAGATAGGGAGAATGGTGGTAGAGATTGTATCAGAGTTGGCCATGGTCTGTGGAGAATGAGTGGGTGTGCATGTATATGGCTTCATCTGCTAAACCTCATCTGCAGTCAGTGCAGACAGAGCACTGACAAGCAACTGGGAGTGAGTGGCGGGGACAAGATGCAACGCATCACTCAACACTGTGGATATGGAAAACAATTATCAATTGAGAAGATGGAGGAAAAAGAAAGTCCTAGAATGACCCCTGATGATGGTGAAAATGAGAGAGACAGAGAGAGATGGTTATCAGTTGTGCTAATGATTAGAGGATGAATCTCTCTTCAGCTCTCTGAGGAGGAACAGCCTTGGGCACTGCCAGACAGACATATTTTTGCAGCTGTTTCTCTGGTCTGACCTGCAACCCCTCTGTGCAGAAATATGGGGGATATGTGTGAGGCTGCTGCTTGCCTGCCTGCTGAGGGGGTAATTTCTGCATCTGGATGAGGGGCAAAGGTTAGCTCTGCCTGGTGGGAGGGCAAATGAGCCAGTCATAGCAAGCAGAAAGGCTCGCATTCAGACACATGGAGTTTATCTCCTGTCAGTGTAGTATTATATAGTGTGGTATTATCCTTCTCCTGCTTTCAGCGTCAATAGTAATACCAAAACATCAATGACAGCACATACAGTAGGTCTGGTGTGTTTCGTCAAGTGACGTAAATCTTGTCTTTCTTCTCTAAGGGTGGAATTGAAAATGGTGAGATTGTAATAGCACTTCATGAGATGGAGTGTGAAAACACTTGAATGAAAGTATATTATAGCTTGAAGCAACCTCTCTGCAGCTCCCCCAGTTTGTGTGCATGGCTTATTTTCTAATCAGAGTATACATTGAAGGTGGTAGGTTTGGGTCGTGGGGTATGGCCCCAGGCCTGCAGCTGTTGCAATCGCTCTATGTGTTTTGTAGCATCTGACCTGGGAGAATGCGTATAAAAGCACAAAAGGGTTTGTTCTGCATTATACAGGGAGAGAAAAGTAATAGCAACCACACAAACAGACAAACACAGTCACATTTGCAGCATTATAAAAAGATAATAATCCCTTCAGCCTTTAAGAATGTGTCACGGTTTGTCGGTTTTGTGTTTAGTTTTGCATCTGTGGTGAATTTCTTCTAAAGTAATGGGAATGTCACAAATTGGTTTTAGGCATCTGTAGTGTTGCTGCAGTGAGAGCAGCCCACCCAGGCAAGGTGCACTCTTTTAGGTGAATATGTTTGTCAGCACTTATCTCAGTATGCAAGCTGGACGCTTTAGTCAAGGTTTCCCACTAATCTTTCCGACAGGCAGTGTCACCCTCCAGTGAGAAATATCTTGGGTTGGAGTAAAAGGTGGTGAACTATACAAAATATTATTCCTCATTCTGTCCTTGTCAGGCCACCTTTGTGCTATGATGGTACTTGTTTGTTTTGTCATCTACTGTATCTGTGTTTGGCTGAAGTTTTTCAATTTTTTTACCTGTTGTAAGTAAAAAAAATCACACCCAACTTTAGACCTTCCTAATAGTTGCTGGAACAGCTCCTTCGGCTAGGGTAGGACAACATAAGTTAAAGAATTAGCTGTGTTGGTATCTCCTTTGTGTGTATGTATTGCCAAAGACTTCCACTCTCAACCCCTTGGCTGTATCACAGCCTGCAACCTGACTCCCTCTCACAGCTGGCACTGTACTGAAACAGTGCCAGCTGAAAAACTGTATATTTGCAATGCTTTGCAGCCCTGCATGATGCTCATTCGTTCAAATCAGCTCACTCCTCTGATTTGAGAGGCGAAGGCATATTAATAATTTTCAGACATGGGTTCTTTTTAGCCCGCAGCTGGATTGACAGATGTAGCACTTGCCAACAGAGGCTGTAAATGTAAAAAATATATAAATATTAATAAGCAAGTAAGCAAGCCTGCTGGAACTCCATGGGAGGTGAAATGTTTTCAGTGGAAGAAAAGCTGAGTGTTTCAGGGGGATAGAAAGTCAATTACTTTACGTCTGTTGGCTGATTCGGGTCTAAATGCCTACAGGGCCTCAGAGTTGGAGCCAGAGTTCATATTCTGACAGCATATGTGTAGACCCACTTAATGATACACTCGTATCAGATGCATCTCATGCACACTAACAAGAGGAAAAAAAAACAACAACACTTTCCTTATGATGCTAATGTAAAAGTATTCACTGGCCTTATGAAACCTGACAGAGCCACTCAGGGAGGTGCCTTCAGGCAGCAATAGTACCGTGGAAGGAAAAATATGCCCATACTGTTATAAGACGGAGCAAACGAGAAGGAGATGTGAATATATTTGTGCTTATGTGTGAGCTTTAACTGCTGGATGATGTTGACCTTGATGAATGTGGCTTAAGTGTTAGGATATAATTTTGAACTGAAGTGTATTTGAATTGGCTGCTCCCCTCATCTATTTTGTAAATGTACCTGGTGGGTCTTGTCATTGTAAACAAATGTTTATCTTGTCCTCAACAAGTGCTTGCGTGTATATGTTGGATTTAATTTGAGCGGCTACTCGGTTTTGGCTAATTGGCTTTTTGTTTATATTTTCTTTCGTGTATTTATTTAGATTGCGGGGTAGGGATGCATTTACTGTGACACAGTATTAGATTAAATTAGACAGTGTGGCACAAGTACCATAATGATGCACCTAATGTGTGCTTCTTTTGTCACTGCTCCGTTTCAAACAAAATTGATTCCGACAAAATCCCATGGGTGCTATCAGCGATGAATGGAAGGGAGCAATTAAAGCCAATATGATCTTGAAAACAACAGCCTGTGTATGGTCCAAAGCAGGCTATGATTTTAAACTGCAGGACATCTGTTTGTAATGCAAATACTGGGTGCTCAGTGGTGGTAGCTGTTATGCTCAAACTGGCTTGGGGGTCCAGTGCACTGGAGCTGGCTAATTACCGTAGCTCTTTAGATTGTAGGGCAGTCCAGCATAAGAGAGAAAATCTCTATCTCTACCTCTTCTGTATTCTCTGCCATTACCCCTGTGTAAAGGTTTCATTTGAATTCATGTCACACAAAAGTCCCACTCTGTGCCCCTGTGCATCCCCAGGATAATTGGTTTGAAAGCTTCCTCCCTTCCTCCACTCTGCCGCCCCTTGCTCTAAATAAATAAATAAGGTAACAATGGCTGTGTGGCTTTCTGTAGAGAGGGTAAAAAGAGTGAATGAAGAGATGAGAGAAGCCGGGAGCACAGGGACCAGTTATCCCCTCTTATAATCCTGGCCCAGCTTACCATTGTCTCCTGTGCCACATGGAATTTACATAAGAACCTGTGGCGCTGCCCTTAATTTAGCCCTTCTTAAGCATCTTCAAATATCCCCCAACGAGCTCAGTCCTTTTATCCATCAGAGGAATCCTATGTCCCTGCTTCACTGATGGACAAACCGCTGACATTGACATTCCTAAAGTGCTACTCCAAGGATTAGATTTAACGTAGTTTAAACAGAGAGAAGTCTGTTTGAGTACACACAGCAAGAGAGTCAAAGAGAGCCCAAGTTTATATCTTTAAACCCCTTTTCTGACTGCATTAGGTATTTTTAAGTTGCCTCATTTGTATGAAACTTGTATCTTGATTTTGGATTACATTTCTTATTGGTAGTTTTGTGGCTTTGTGCTTGTTTGTGTTTTCACATTTGCATTTCTGTGCTCATTGGTGTGTGACAGTAGCCCTCCTTGTTTGATAAGGAGCTGGTGTTATGTGCGTTTCTGAACACTATACACGGTGAGAGGTTATCTCTCTGATGAAAGGCCTACCTGAGGGTGATTAGATTCAGGGGCACAGTGGTTCATCAGACCACCCAGTGCTTTTTCTGTGTTAGAATGCATTTGGTTCTGTGAAAGTGTGTATGTGTTCATGCTAGAGAAACGAAGCATTATTGCACCCCTGTGAGCTCTCACAAGTGAATGACACCAGGCTTTAGGGCATTCTGCCTTTGTTTGTTCTGCTATCTCCACAGGGACCTCCATTAGCTCCAATTAGCTTTCACTTTGCTTACCCAGTCAGATGAAGCTGCACATCCCATTTAAATAGCCGCTAAGTGCTGCCCACATTCACATTGTACTCTTCACACAATTCATTACATGTAGACATTTTTAAAATGGTAAATTTAAAACATTCAGGCACAGAAATTCAGTTAAGATGTATGCATTACAACGCTGCTCTTTCTGAATCAACTTCCTCTTTTTTCCCTCAGTGCTGCGAGATGACTTTAGACAAAATCCTACTGATGTGGTGGTGGCAGCAGGAGAGCCAGCAATTCTTGAATGTGTCCCTCCCAGAGGTCATCCCGAGCCTACCATCTACTGGAAGAAGGACAAAGTGCGAATTGACGACAAGGATGATAGGATCACTGTGAGTGTTATAACAAACAATTTTAATAGATAGGACATAGCAGCTTCAGTCAGTGGGTCTACATGATGAGATTCATTCGATTATAGCTATAATTGTGTTATACTCCTTATTTGAGCAAGGGTAATTATCCTTGGATATATGGCGGTGAATGAATCAAATCATTGGAACAAAGCATGTCATACTCCGGTACGATGGGTGGCGCTCTGTGTTGCCAATTTAGCGACTTTGTCGCTAGATTTAGCGACTTTTGGCCATCTCTGGCGACAAAAAAAATAATCTAGCGACTTAGCGACTTTCGGGCTCAATCTGGCTGAATCTAGCGACAATTTAACTTGTTTTGTGAGTGACAAATCAGTTGCCCCGCGACACCATACAAGCCGAGACAGAAGCACTGCAGGACGGCGGCAACCCGGCATACCGTCATTTCCTGTCAAAACGGTAGTTTCAAGCTAGCTACAACGAGAGTAGGTTCACTTCCTCTTTTCAAAACAAAAGCACCTTTTTATCGTAATGGCTTTCCCTATGATAAAAGGCAACGGGTATTTTATTTTGTCAAAATAACCGGAAGTGCGTTGCTCACTGCGGCTAGCTTTAGTAGCGCCGAATTCGTCGGAACAAAATTGTAAATAGCCGGTATTTTGGCAGGTTTTTAACACGTTGGGGATCTAAACGACTACTTTCTGGCCTGAAAAGTTTCAGATGTTGCTAAAGTTTACAGAGTTTAGAGCTGAAATAAGCTTCAGGCCGGCTGATTTCGGCTCGGGTAGGAGCGAAAATATATAATATGGGCGTGGTTACGTTACTTATGACGTCATGACGCAATCTAGCGACTTCTAGCGACTTTTCAGAGAGCCAATAGCGACTTCTTGTGATTTTTTTTTGGCAACACTGGTGGCGCTGTACCCATTTCAACTATTGCTAACAGAGCCACTTCTTCACCACCACCACCAACAACAAACTCAGACATTCGAGATGAAAGATGGCGAACGAAGAGCAAGATGAAGCTACGTGCCTCTACATTTTGTTTGTGATGAGCTGGTTGTTGCACAAACGCGATGCACAACGGCGCATTCTCCATCGCGTTGTTTGTTTGTTTCCGACGGCGGCGACAACAACAGTAATATCGTCACCTTTGACTTCCGGTTCACGACCCAGGGAAAAAATCTCGAGCATGCGCAGAAAGCAAAGTCCAATTCACTGTGTTTCACCGTGTTCAAGCACGTTTAGTGTGACAATCAACCGAGTTATCTTTGGGTCTTAATCCGACTGCGAGTCACCCGATCCGGTTTTAGTCAAACTAAGGTGTATACATGAACTTAATAACTCAGTCTTATTGTAATTCAGCCATTAATCCGATTCTTTACAGTGCCATGTAACCCCAATGAGTGTCAACTGTGAAATGTATTTTTAAAAAGCATTGACTGCTTGAATGATCTGCCATTGAACATATTTTACATTGCTGTCATGAATTAGAAGCAGTTAAGGAGAGGTCTTACAAGGTTTTGGTTTTGACAAGGAAAGTGAAGGAGAAAAAATGTAAAAAAAATAAATAAATGGGGAAATATTCAAAATGTATAATCTGTGAATATAATGGGGCAGTCATTCAATATTAAAACAATGTTCATGTTTTGTTTTGTTTTCTTCTTTTAGATTCGAGGAGGGAAGCTCATGATCTCCAATACACGAAAGAGCGACGCTGGCATGTACATCTGTGTGGGTACCAACATGGTTGGTGAACGGGACAGTGAGACTGCACAAGTTACAGTGTTTGGTATGCTTTCTTTCTCCACATCTCCAGAAACTTGTGTATATCTAGTACTGTACCAGGTTGAGAGTTATTCATGATTTTGAATACCCTCAGAAAATACCAAAGACACTTTCAGGGCTAGGTCTCTCACAACTGGATTTTAATCTCTAACAAGTATGCTTTTTGCCACACTTTGCCTATTGAGTTACACTGAATTTAGAGCACATTTATTGTACTTCCTATTTCAAGTTTGCCATTAAACTGTCATGGGATTATAAAGAGTCAGCGAAAAGTAAGTGAGTTGAAGAAAATATTTCAATAGTGCCTTACTGCTAGAACTATATTTCTTCCTATGCAATGATTATGGAAGAATAAGAAGAAAATATTGGTCACAAGATGCTATTGAACGGAATATGAGTGATTGGATAATATAAAGGATAAAGGATAATGCTTCAGGAAGATGGTACTATGAATAGGGATGTCATGATTTCTTTGTTCATTTTTAGGCCAATGTTATGCAGTCTTTGTAATCCTTGTTTACCAGTTCACCAAATCCTCATGAAAAATAACAGCGATGTATTCAAAATATGTAGAGGAACTAGGGCTGGGCAACGATTACAATTTTTAATCTAATTAATCACATGATTTCCCTGATTAATCACGATTATTCGCATTTGTACGCAAAATCCAAAAATTTATTCAAAAGTAGTGTATAGCTTTTAGCATCTAGTTTTATTTGAAATGTACTGCCGTATGAATAAAAGTGCCATAACATTTCTTGTGCAAACACACTTTTAACATCAGCATTTTTATGTAGTTTTTATGTAGAAGCCACGCTCCACTGTCTGTTTCCTTGAATTACTTTCTGGTATCAGTTGTGTGTTTTGCCTTTAAGTGATATTTTAGACTGGAACTACTACGCTGAGACGACAATTCAACTTGGCAGTGTTTACAGATGACTTTGGTTCTGTCGACTCCGTCTGGAAGAAATTTAAAATGAAAATGGCCGAGTAAAAGTTCCGTACCCTTCTCCATGTTTGGTGGAAGAATTACTTTCTTTTCCGGTTCCGCAGCAGACAGCAACAGACTTTTACAAAATAAAAGCCTGTAAGCAACAGACTTTTACAATAATAAAATAAATAATAAAACCTGCGCCAATGCGCGATAAAATATTTGTCTGCGTTAAATAATTAATGAGTTAACGTGATAATAACGAGTTAACTCGCCCAGCACTAAGAAGAACATAAGTAAAATACACACCTGGTCTGTTTTCACTTTAGGCTTTCCAAGAAAAAACTGCACATGACAGATATGCCATGCAGAGAGATGACATCATTAAAGGGCTCAAACCCGAGCTGTCAGTCACTCTGCTCTATTAAATCTTTGAAAGCCTTTAAAAATGACATTTTTACCAGCTTCATCTTGTTGTGTTCAAACAGGTGGATGAAGACAGTTTTGACGATTGTGCAACCATGATCACCATTATCTCAAATATTTGTAGTTTCACAATTTGATTTTTAATTGCTACAGGTCTAACTGTGAGGAATAATGTAAGAACTATATCGCTATAAACTAATACAATTGAATATCTCTTTATTCACGATTCCTGCAGAGAGACCAACCTTCCTGCGGAGGCCCATCAACCAGGTGGTCTTGGAAGAGGAAATGGTGGAATTCCGTTGCCAGGTACAAGGGGACCCCCAACCCAACGTGCGCTGGAGGAAAGATGACATTGACGTTCCCCGTGGGAGGTGTGTACTTTAACAAGAATGCTCTCAAAAAGTCAGTGTTAAGCTCTGATGTGACAGCGTTCCCTTAATTCAAAGGGGTCATGGTGGCAATGATGTCAGTCTGAGTGACTATTGCAAACTAATGATAACTTACGCTTCCAGCTCTCACCTGGTGTGGCTGTCGGAGACAGTAAATAGCCTATTAGCTATGCACAATTCACACTACACATTTAGGAAACAAATGACTTCACCCGCGGATGCCCCAGAAGTCAGGATGACACAGTGTTTCCTGTCAGCTAAGGGGTCTGTGTGAGGACAAACAGACATTGAGACAAACAATTAAAGCTGAGTGATAGGTAGGTGGGCAGGTAAGTAGGAAGAAAAAAATAATCTACTATTCACATTGCTTAGTAGACAGGAAGAGACAGAGACAGAATGATACGAGATGTGAAAAAAGTGAGTAAAGCAGCTGATATGACCCTCAAATGTTTGTATATATGGTGCAGCTGTCCAGAGGAATACTTGGCACCGACACCTCAGAAGAAAAACATAATCACTGTCTCGTATAAACATTCAGTCCCACTCAGTCGGTGTGTCCTCACAGACATGACACATGCATTTAGTCACAACTGCAAATACAGAAACTGACATGAGCGAAAAGCAATCCAAGTCTGTAATTTGAATAGAAATATACGCAGCACTGCCAACAACGTGTGTCTCATTCACCACTGATGATATAATGATACTGTTGTTTCTGGGTCCTGTGTGTCTCAACCTATTGCTTCACTGTGAGTTACTTGACTCACGGTCAGCAGCACTGTTACCATCAGGAGTGGACTTCAAAGAGACCAGTGTTCTATCAGCCAGCAGGCCAGTCACTCGCTACTTGGATAACCTCATAAAACATACACTCAATGGACCTGACGTCTCCCAAGGCTAGCTGCAGAGCTGAGCGTAGGCGGATTGTTTGTGTCTGATAAGGATTTGGTTCACTGGGCAATGGAATATGAGCCTCGTGCCAAGCCAAACACATAAAAGTATTTCACTCAAGTCTTTGATGGGGAGTTGGCTCTTCAAATTAGTTCATTTTGTACACTAATTAACAGATTTATAACAGAGTTGGACGTCCTTGCTAACCATATCATCCGTTTGAAGTTTGGCCCTATATGGATGAAAAAGATACTACAAAAATTAATAAATGATAAATATTACATTGTTTCTAATTGCAGTGTGAGAAATCATATTTCATTTGCCACATTTAAGTATTCCAATGTTGCTTTGAAGAAAAAAACAAGCATGAAGATTTAGATAATTATTTAATTAAAACATTTTTTTGTGCCTTTGTTGCCTCCCAAAAGTGATGACTCTTCATATTGTTAAGTGACTGTCTGTTCCTATTCCTTATCATCACCTAGTAAAAACATAAAGTGCTTCTGTCTGACTGGCAGAGGACTTTCAACACATGAAAAATGCACTGAAGCGGAAGACATAAAGATGCTGCCATTTAGGCATCACACTTTGGGCCCCTCCACCTGTATCTTCGCCAAAGGAATAAAAGCCCACAGAAGATCAAACAGGCAGTGGGGAGTGGTCTTTGTTTGCTCTGTATCTGAAAAGGTTACTCTGTCCTTATTATTATGATAAGCTGTTGAAAGAGAGACACTTTGCAAGACTGCGCCATGCTACCATCAAATTGTTTCAACTTGTCTTTGCTGGTCCCTTTACATGCCTGAGTCTCTCTGTGGGTTTCTGCTTGTGCTACTTTTATACTAGGAAGAAGGGAAATGGAGCCTCAGCTGAGTAAACAGGTTGTTAATGTGCTCAGTGACTCCAGCTGCCTCACAGGCAAACACACATGCACACTGGCATATACAGTGGAGGCATAAAGCGCCAAGATGGCAGTGGCTTCAGTCTCAATGGGATGGAGGAGGAGACAGTGACAGAAGAAGAATGCTTTCAATTAAAAGGCAAAGACAGTAGTGCTGCCTATTTATCTGTGGGTGTTTTACTGTATTTGTGAATAAAAAGTTAGATAGATAAAATAATCAAAATGATTATTGGACACGTTTCAACAGGGCTTGGAACTGCAGTGTTAAAACATTGGTCAAATCCATTTTTTCAAATTAAGATTATGACAACACATTTCTAATGTATGTAGATGACACAACTTAGATTAAAGTCTGGTAACAACATCAAATATTCCATGATCTGCTAAGTAAACATTTACTCTGACACCTTACTTTATTCTAAACAGGAATGTTCTCTGGGAGAATCATCATTCATAGTTCTGTTTGTGCACAGTACAAGGATGTTATATTCTTTAGACAGAACATATCTCAAAAATTCACATAAGTCCAGTTCTGAGGCTATTAATACTCCAGGAAGAGAGTGCAAAACTCTTCTCCTTCTGGACACAACTAACTTTAAAGGGGAGAACAATGTTCTCATAATAATGATAGGATGTTCCCAGGAAATTACATAAAAGAAGGCATACTAGGCAAGACAAAGTCATTACCTGTAGCCAGCAGTGTCACAATTATAACATAATCCTCACAGTTATAAAACTGTTGAAGGCATAAAATCACGAGGAAATGATTTATCTGACAGCCCAGCTTGTGGATTCCTGTCTTTTCTTTCATTCTTCATCATCTTGGCTCCAAAATAGGACTTTATGATGTCATCCGAGTCGGTTATTGCACAGAACTCTGAACCAATTACACTACAACACAAGGTATCTCTTTGGACAAGACATAAATTATGAGAACACATAAGCGTGCTGAAAAGCAGTAGGTAATCGGGGCTGTAATTATTGCCATGGCAGCAGAAGAAAAATCACCTACTTGTACTTTAGGCAGGATTAAAATGACTGACCAGCACATGTAATATTAAAATAGGGCTAAGCTCCCCTGTATAAATTAGGATAGAATGAAGGAAGGTTTTTTTTTTAAACTCATGTGCATGATATTGGATTCAGATAAGGTGTTACGTAGCTGAAATCAACATCCTCCATATTTGTTATCGTTGAATTTTTGTCCAATTGCTTAATTGTTAAAGTGCCTAAATGTGGAATAACATCAGTGTAATATTAAGCAGCATCTGTTGAGCCTTGAAGAATCTTGAAGAAAGCGCAACAACATGCTGCAACATCAGAGAGCCAGGAGAGGAGTACCGGAGAGTTTTGTGTCTCATTATGGAAGAAATTCTACCATAGTGTAGCAACCCCAATGAAAAGGCTTAGGCAGTGTGTATTATCTCCCTCTGCCTACCAGCTCAGTGTGTAGCCCATGTCTTCCCCTCCCTTTGGTATTGTGCCCTCACCTCATTTGCTCTGGACCTTTGTGCCCTCTTCTGTGCCTTATCAGAGGCTCTCTGCTCTGGTGGTCCATCTGTATTCAGGCCTCCTGTCCCTGCTGACCTCCACAGCACAGCCCCTGCAACATTCAGCAGAAAAGCCGTTCTTTCTGACTAAATTCCTCTGGGGTGTGTGCACGTGCGTGCACGCCGGCGAGTGTTTTTGTTTGAGAGGTGTGTGGGTCATTCTGTTTGAGAGAGCTGTTAAAGCTAGTGTGACAGGAGCGCCTACATTATGCTGACCATCCAGTTTCTGTGATTTCTCACCTCTGCAACTCAGCAGAAAGAAAAGACGACAGGCTATGTTTCCTGTCTCCATTACTTTCCTTGATATATAAGTGGATACATCTTGTATTTATGAGGGCAAGTTTAAGGGGGCTGAGTGAAATAGTAGGTTAATCAAGTATATTTATTTAAAGGTGTATTGATACAGATAGATAAGCCTGTTACTATCTATAATAGAAAATGTAGTTTAATTAATCCTCTTGATTTGATTAGGATGATCCGCTGCGGATCATTCAGAATGTGTGGATGGTTTTCAAAAGTACCTCTTTGCTGCTAAGAAAACAAACAAAAAGAAAACAAATACCTCATCTTGTATGTCTTTCTTATTACTTTTCATCTTTTCTTTTTTTGGTCTGTTTTTCACACACATTTCACATACATAAGTACTTACAGAAAGAGGGAGTAAATGGCCTCCAGCTTTGGTCAGTGAGCTCTGTTCTATTGTTCCATTTTTACAGTTTCTCCAACTTTTTCCGCTAAAAGCACATGTCTGCTCCAAACCATTTTGATTTGGTTAAAAAATTGCACTGTTGCCACTGTTGCTTTGGGAAGCAACTCCCCAGAAAATATATATCAGGTTATAAATTTCCCCATAAACTGCCAATAGAGGTGGAAATCTTGCCAAACTGTTCTGTGATTAATGAAGGATGAAGTGATGAAATTCATGGGGTTGTTGGCCATTTGAAGTGCCAGGGACCAGAGGAAGGGCAGGTCTGGCTAAAGGCCTAACTGAAGCAAGATGAGAAGCGATAGTGGGTAATTGATTCCCTCTTATGGGTGACAAGGCCTGGACAGGTAGACTTCAGCTCCTTTGATCACGATGAGGAAACGAAGCAGTCAGATGGTGTGCAACTGGATCAGACTGTCAGAGTGAAATGAAGCAGAGAAGGGACTTTGTGCCAGGGCAGTCAGGCCAGAGACCAAGCTGGAATTCGTCCCTTATTGTATCTTGAATCTGACTTGTGCTCAGAGTTGGCAAACAGCCCTTCTGCCCACCACCAGTTTCATTCAGATGTACTTACAGAGGCACAGCAGATAAGATCATCTCATTGAATCATTTTGTGAATGCTCGCACAGTCATTTTTACAGTGAAGAGATGACAATTTCTTAATGTGGCACAACTGTGATGGTTGAACATAGATGATTGTGTTCCTGAGAGACACTTTAAAGACAAATCCACTACAATGATCTGGAAGAGTTATAAGATGTATTGCTTTTTAAGTGTGCACAGTAAATTCCTCATGCTGCAACCGTGTCAAGCTGACAAGCATAGAAAAAAAAGAAAAAGGAAATCCTGTTCAACTTTGGCATTTGCTTACATTATCCATCACTCCTCATCCATCCGCATGTGTGTAAAACTCTGTTTACAATAAGTGTGGATATGTGTTGGATAATAGTCTACTTTGTTCCATGTACATGTGCAGTGTTGCCTCTTTGGTTGAAATGAAGGAAGAGTCCAGCAGGGGAACTTGGCTCTCCCATCCTCTCTGCAGCTCCTCTACATGTGCAATTACATTCCTCATCTAATAGAGAACAGAGCTCTCCCCGAGTCCGGTCCATAAAGAGCTACTGTTCCCTCACTTTGTGCACTTATGTGTATGTGGCCACAACTACCTCTTATCCCTGAGTTTTTCCACTCATCTTGTCATCTTGGCTGATTCTATATAGGAAGTTGATTACAGATTGATTGCACTCGTGTCCCTTTAATAAGTCATGGACCAGCCTCAGGTTCTGTTTTGAGAGATTGATAGAAACATGACCAAGAACAATAAGGCTTTTGTCCAGTTGGTGCATACCTGGGTTCTCCTCACTGCGAGAGTTCAGTCAAGACTATGGGAACCTCAATGAACACTTGAGTTGTTAGCGTTTCTATGAGTGATGACAGTATCTGTAGCTCTTGTGAAAGTTAAAGTGAAGGGGCAAAGTGCAGCTAGAGTCAGGGAAAGAGAAGCAAAAAAAACATCCCTCAAGTGTTTTGACATGTAACATAACAAAATTCCAACTGAATGACTAGACTAATGACATTTTTTAATACATCAACATGTTAAACTAACTTAACAAACACACAGTATGCTTCTGTAGCCTCAGTATATTAGCATGGGTATGTTAAATGTGATAGTATGCAGATGATACCGCTGAATTTTAATCATTGCTCTACAGACATTCAGAGCAACTAAAAACAACAGTACTGTTTACATAAATAAAATGGTTTTGCTACTTGAAATGGAATGTGTGAGCTTTTGATGACAATAATTAATATGTGAGTTGTACATTAATTTGAACTAATCTTGTGAACAAACATTGCCCATCTGAAGGCATGGGTTAGAGTTCGGGATATCTATTTCTCCTTTACTTTCAATATAGCCCGTCCCCCACACTGTGTCTGCAAGTAAACCAGGTGTGTGGCAAACTCGCAGATAAGTTTGTCATTTAAGATGTTATCTTTTTAGTGATTTTTATATTAGACTTTTTTCAAAAACATCTCGAAGTCAAATCAAGAAACTTTTTGACCAAATTGAGCTATTTTGATTAGGGAAGAGTCGCCAGTGATGGCCTGCAAGGACAATGGCTGGGTTTTTTCACCACAGGCTCATGTATCTGTCACTCTGTCAGCTGACCCCATGCCAGTTACCAGCAGACTACATTTCATTTGGAGACCATTTCAAATGTAAATTTAATCACAGCACTGTTGTTGCCTTTACCCAGGAGTACTTTTGAGACTCAGTGTCATAACTAGACAGCCAGTGAATGCATGTCAATTTGTAGTCTTAATGGACCACAATTCAGTTACTATTTCAGAACTGTTCAGGTGTCAGACAACAGAAATGGAAAGATATGTAAATGAAAATGGCTGGGGATTCAGCTATCTTAAAATACAGACCATTTGAGCACAGTATTTTTATATAATACTGTTAAAATGTTATAATGCTAAATATTCATTACAAATATTTCAATATGTATCCTGTATTGCCATTCAGCCTAAAAGTACGTTAATTAGATTTTTGGTCCATATCTCCCAGCTCTAAGTGGAACTAAAAGTGCAGCAGAGGTCATTTTTTATACACAGAGCTGTTTAGTTTAAGTTGATTTAGAGCACTGAAAACAATGTCCTTATTCTCTTATTCTTATCATTGTTCATTAGGGAGCTACAGTGTTGTCCTAACTTGTCTCTATCACTCTTTTATCACTCATCTCCACCTCCTCATTCAAGTCAAGAGTTCATGTTGAGCCATCCGTTGCATCCTGAGGGCAGGTTATGGAGTTATACTCCATCTATTAGATCGTTTGTTTTTCATTTGACAATAGACCTCTCAAAAGACGCCATCTCATTCCTTTTAATGTCACTTACCTGGTTTCAACAATAAATGCCTTATCTACACAACCCCATACCTGAACTGTACATCCCCTTTTTCCTGAACAAAGCATTCAGTCATGAGTCAGTCAAATAATCATTATGGTTTTTTAAGTGCTTGTGTGGAGAGGTGGAACTGGCAGTTGCTTTCTCAGGAAATGTCATAACAGCAGCTAAAAAATAAGACATAGGATAGACAGGTCAAATTAGTTTTTCAGCTGCCAGTGGCAAACAGCCATCAGTGCCCCTGATAATTGAGCAGAGGGGTCTTTCTCACTCTGAGGGAAATAGACCATAGCATACTGTTACCCTGCAGTCACTTCAGAAAGTATTGCTGTAAGACAGTTGTTGCACTATCCAGAGTAAACCTTATCCTCCTCTATATTATCCACAAACCTTAGTTAAAAATGTCACTTTTCTAAATTTATGAAAACCCCCCTAACAAGTATATATATTTTTTATAGTGTATTCTTCTGTGCTGTAAAGTTATATTATCATCTAAAGCACATTAATAGAATTTAAACCACAATACTCTTGCCATGGGTGATGTATTTCTTTATCTGAAAAAAAAAATTACTTTGTGGTATTATTTTCAATCCCTAAAGAGTTAGCTCCACGGTAGCTCAAGAAAACCTCACTGCTCTCGGTTCTTTTATGTGTTTTTAATAGTTGTTGGATTACAAGTTTAGAGTTTTATGGCACATTAGATATATGCTATATTAAAAGGGTAATATAATATCAGATTTTTCCTTTAAAGCCCTTTTGAGGATTTAAGAAATTTTCACTTCTTTTATTAGGTTATTAGGTATTAGGTTAAAAAGGCACTGTTGCAGACTGTAGCACAGAGATTGAAAAGCACCACATAGATGACATCACTTTTACATTGATTTTATTGTTTTCTTCAACAAACTTATCATTTAGTATGTTGTGCAATCACTTAGAAAATCTAGACTTGGTCTTAAAATGGGAATTTTGTTTCAAGCTTAAATACACTGGCCTTTTATCTGTTTATCTCAGCCCTGTGCTCAGTGTCTGTGATTGACAGATGGTGGACAGCAGAGGGTTGTCATCCTGACAGACCACCATCACACAGTACCACTAGCACACTACTTACACACTACTAGACCAGCATCCTGTTCAATTGCAAACTGGAACAGCAACTTAGACCAGTACCACCCCACTGTCAAGTGCCATACAGCTCATACAGGCCTGCAAAAACAAATAACACAGTGAGGTTTGGAATAGTTGCTTTGATGATACCCAGTTCTGGATAGAGGCTTTTTAACTGTCCATCCAAACACTTGCTGTAGACACACAGTGGCACATATAGACATATACTGAATACTGAATGAGTTTTGAGCTTTCTAACTCAATGCATACCTTTCTGTGTACTGTGAGTCACTTTTGAAGAATGGATCCTCCTCCTAACAATTTCCAGTTGTCAGAATGAACAGTTGTGCTTCTCTGAACCTTTGCAGGATGGAAAAACCTTTAGAAATAACTACCAAACGACTAAACAGGAATGGATAAAGTCCAAATGAAATGAGTTCATGTTTTACCTTAATTTATGGTATTTACATTTAATGACTAGTCATAAACATATTTTCCATGCTGTTGCGTCTTTGTTTACAGGTACGAGATCAAGTATGACAAGGACGACTATGTGCTGAGAGTGAAGAAAGCTTCCATTAATGACGAGGGCACGTTCACCTGCGTGGCAGAAAACCGTGTGGGCAAGCTGGAAGCCTCTGCCTCTCTCACGGTCAGAGGTATCAAACAAACACTTTTTATTTTCTTCCCATTAACTAGCACATGGCATCACATAGGGAAGTTATGAACCACTGAGGCTATAGCTTCTTTACATCAGGTCTGGGGTTTAAATTGTCTGGTTTTACCATAGGGTTTCCTTCATGCAAATTAATATGCAGAATGCAGACAGCCAAGGGAGATGTAGACAGTCTATGAATCTTTTTAATTATTTACATTTCCAAGTTCAGCATCACCACACTCTGTCACCCTCCCCCCGTCGTAGTGGTCTGCTTCCACAGCTATCCTACATGCCGTAAGCACCCAGTCAGCAAAGCCATTTCACAGATTACTGGTGCACACCGTCAGTGCCATACCTGAGGTTTGCAAGGTTAATAAAAACATTCAAACTATAATTTTTCCTATTTTTGCTGGTCTTTTTTCTTATCACTTTCAAGTGTTTTTAGTCCCTGTGGAGCACTTTAGAGCAACACAGGGGGCCAGAAGGAGGCAAAAAAGTATAGGTTGACTGCACTTTGTACCTTTTTGAAAGCTAAATTTGTGAGAGTTACATTCATCACGAAGACTCAACAGCAACACAGACAAAATACTGGAGAACCACCACATGAACCAATTCATCTGTGGGGGTCTCTTTCTGAGAGTGGGGATTTCAGGAAAAGCACAATGGATGTAACCCATATGCTGTTTTTAGAGTGTTTGGTTTTTTTTGGGGGGGGTTTCTCTTTTATTTTTTTCTGCTCTGTCCATCAGCAATTGTGATAAACATGTTTGCCTTGCTATTACCAACACCACCCATAGAATTGTAAATTCATGAATGCAGACAGAAAAGGTCCGGTGGTATATTTGTCCCTTGAGCAAAAATGACTACCCCAGGGGAATTTGAATGTAGCTGAAAACCACACATGGGTGTTTACACCAGATGGCCTCTATCATTCAAAGATCTGAGAAACCGATGTTTTGAGCTCATCAGCAAACTGTCCAGTGGATAAAAGCTGCGGGATCCTCTCTGTCTTGCCTATACTATGCCAGAAGTGTGTTGACCCCAGCTCAACATGTCATTCATTCTGATTTTGATTTCTTTGTCATTTTTTTTGTTCTGTTCCTCTTCTGTTGTTTTATATGTTTGTGTGTCTTACTTTGTTTCTTTTGTGTATCCACTCCACCTTTGTTGTGTCTCCAGCTCGCCCTGTCGGTAAGTACCCATCCCTCTGATTTGATCCCATCCTGCATGCCTTCTCACTTCTCACTTACACACTAATGCATTTGACTGCTGACAATCAGCGACCATTGGGTCAAACGTTTCCGTATTTGACTAACACAGATATTTCATCACTTGTCTTCTCTTTAAATTGTTGTTTCCAAATCAAACAGTTATCTCATCTTTGGATGTTTCACAGCTCTACCTCCAGTAGCTTACTTGAAAAAGACTGAAAATAGATTTCATCAGGACTGTCTGTGTACTGAATGTGAAACATTCTTTGTTTGCAGTAAATTAAATTTACACAGAAACACAACACAAAGGAGACTCTTTATATGCATTGGCATCCTTAAAGCCCAGCTTTTGAGTATTTGGACAGTTAAACTTATGTTTGTGCAGGTATGTGATTCAGCACATTTATTTTAAGTAATGGACACCACCTAAACGTTATATCTCTTATGCACTAATCCTAAGATTTATCTCTGTTTGCCTCTTGGCAGGTGTTATTTGGGACTCTGGTTATGAAATGTGCTGATCGAGTGGGACAGACTAAAGTCTCAACCTATTAGATACTGGCTTGTAACTAGAACTGACTATTTTCCTGCCCTATACAGCAACAATTCTGCATTAGACTCATATCAGTACTTAGAACTATTAGTCCCTTTTATGCACAGTACTCAGGGATTCAAAAGTAAATGGACAGATACACATAGCATCAAGCCATATATTCATGTTTGTCTTATATTGAGTCATTTGCATTCAGTAGCATCACCACAAGCTTTGAATCGTCACTGGTAAATCTCAGTTAGGGTTTCATTTGAGCCACCTTCAGCTCTTGCCTCCCGTTGAAATTTTCATTTGTATCTCATTTTTATCACTACTACTTAACCTCAACAGGCAGCCGATGGCTCCAACAACACATTTCTACAGCTCAGATGTATTAAAAATAGTAATTCAAGTATGTTTGCAGTTTGGCTCTAAACTGGGGGCTCTTCAGTTTTTAGACTCCTTAACAATGAGTGAGTGGGCTGGCAGTCTAAAAGTCACTTTCATCTCATATGGTCCAGGATGTGTTTAACTTGCAAGTCTTGAGGCCATCTGTTAAGTGTTGGAACACAGAGCTGAGATCTGTTTGCTTTGGACAAGCTTCTTTCTTACTGGTCCCCACAACACAAAGTCTAGAATCTCATTTTATTTCCCGATAGATAAAAAAAGGTCAGAGTCCAACAAAATTTGATGCATTTATTTGTTATACTGGGCTATCTTGAGATAGGTGTGCTTTTGAAATAAGAAACAGATGAATGCAGTAAAAATAAACATTAATTGCGACATGAAAATTAGGAGGAAAAGAATAGCAGAACTGTGTCAAGACAGGCTTGACTGGTAGAAAAAAATAGACTCTGCGTTAGTGGCAGGACTTTGGCTGCCAAAACAGCGGTAGCTGTTCAATGATTGTCAAACTGTCAGCTTCCTAGAAGATGGAGGAAATTACACATTCAGTCTTCCTGTAGGAAGAGGCAGTAATTGCTGTCAAGTTTTGAATAAAATATGATTGAACGTGGGATTTTTGAAGGAGGAGGAAATGTTTGTGAGTGCCAGGACTGAATAAAGCTCTGTCTTTTTGCCATTTGTTCTTGACTGCTGTTACATGTAGAGACCTCTCCAAACCAGGCAGATGTGACTTGTCATGAATTAAATATAGACTCTTGATCATGTGTTTCCCTTGGAGTGGTCAGGAAAGAGCTTCTCATATGTCATTAAGGGTCTCTGAATTGAAACAGGGCAAGTGTGAGTTAGTCCAGATCTCAGCTGTGAAATACTATTGACTGTGAACCAATGATCCCATAAAAATATATATTCATTTTAGCTGTATTAAGGAAAATACAGGAAGTTGTCTTTGTTGCAGAAAGCCTGATTCAAAATTATTGGCTACAATAAGTATAATTCACCAGGATGTTTCTGCCAAATAACAGTTATAAACCCCAAATGCATTCATAAAACTGGCCTGTTTGACAGAGCTTTGTGCAGTAAATAGGGATATATACCGAAGAAATATTTTTCTTTGAATTTTATTGAGTTTTTATGTACAACATCAGCCTTTTTTAAAAGGGAAATAGGGAGTTACTTATGAAGACAATGTTGAATTTATTGAGTTTTGTGCACAACATCAGGCTATTTTAAAGGGAAATAGGGAGTCACTTATGAAGACAATGAGGGAAAGGACAAGTCTTTGCAGTAGAATAATAGGGACCACTCTATAAGGTGTGAAACCATATTTTCAGTGAGTACTTAGCAATGTGGTGTATGGGATGGAGTAGAGCAAAGGATGAAAAGGGAGGGAACTGTGTCCTTGCCAGAGCATGATTTAGGAGCTATGTATCAAGCCCAGCATTATGAGAGCCATGAGATATCCAAGCTGCAGAAGGCCAAACGAGAAGGCAGTAAATCTGTTGCCATCTGTACCATTCCCAACTGTGTGTATCTTTGACAAATACACACCCAAAAAGGGATTACATGCAGAAACCATCCAAATGGGAAGGCACCGGCCTTACTGGAACCAGCTGGCTTATCACTGAAACGACTTACAAAGAAATCAAAAGAAACAGAGAGTGTAAGACGTTGCATTGCAACAATTCAGATCTCTGTTTCTAATTGTGTTTGTCTAAATAGAATTGCCTCTGTAACCCATTCTCTGCATTTATCAGAGGCCATAGGATTGACTTTGTATCTTTAATCTGTTGACTTTAATTATCTCGACAGGAATCACGTTTCATCCTATAAGAGATGTGTTATTGATGTCTTATCTTAGCAAACACGGTACGCGTCAAAATGGGACTCCATGTCTCCCCAGAGACTGTTAAAAAAATAAGCAAATAGCGATCTAGGATCATGCTGCTAATTATCTGACATGTTCAGACCAGAGACTGAATAGAGAAGATATTAAATTTGGCTGTAGCTACCACAGTGTCATCCATGTCATCCACTACCATTTTGAAACCTCAAGTGCAGCATTCTGATTGTGGCATTAGTGTATTGCCACAATCAGTTGTTGTGATGTATAGCCCAATATGATGAGTGGGGAGTGGACCCATCTGAAAACCTGAAGACTCTATCAACATGTTAACTACAAGGTAATTCTTGATACAGCCTTAAAACATGCCACACTTTATTGTCTATTGTATTCTTAATGTGAGCATATTGAGGCTACGGCTACACAAAAACGTTTTTCACTGTAAACTATACTTTTTCTTATCGTTTGGCTGTCGTGGCCACACGGAGCCGGCGTTCCCACTACCCCAAAACGATAGTTTTTGAGAACGGGTTCCAGAGTGGGAAGATCTGAGAACGGCGTCGTTTCGTTTCCATTGTTACAGCCAAAACGGATTCGTTTACATCTGCGTCACAGCCACATGGCCAACGCAGTGACGTATACATATACGTCAGTGACCAGAACAAAAAGCGGCTTCCATTCAAAATCCGGAAGAAGAAGACAACACAACAAGGACAGACAGCGATCATCATGGACCCCACAACATTGATCGCAGCACTGCTGCAGACACTGCTAACTACAGCGGCGTTGTTGAAGGAACAACGTGAGCTTCGCGCTGGTGGAAGTAGGGGCGTACACGCATGCGCATTGCTTCTTCTATTGTTCTGGTGTAACCGGTGGGGGTGGCTTACAGCGCACCTAGAGGTGTTTCGTGTGTATTACAACGTTTTCATCGTTTTCATCGTTACCATCTGGACCTGAGTCTTTACAGCAGCTTTCACATGTGGTCGCAATAATTTTCGTACCCGTTTTCAAAAAAACCCTCGTTTCGTTTTCGTGTAGCCGTAGCCTTAGAAAAGGAGCATCATGCTGCTTTGAAAAAAACTTGAGACGAACCATTGAAACCATAGATTTATTATGAAAATGTTTACCGAGCAAGTAAATCAAGTGGCCAATATAGTCAGTGGCCGGGTTTCCATGGTCATTTTTTATTCACATTTAGAAGATGTGAATTAGGACGAATTTGAATTGGGAACAATGAAAATGAAAGACAATTAAAATAATGCAGAAAAAAAGCTTGCACAAGATTGTTTTTGCCTGTTTCGAAGAACATATGCCTGTGACGTAATGGAAACAACTTTGCAAATCGCTCCTGACCTGGCAAATTCATTTGATGTGATTCACCAGCTGTTTCCGGTCTGAGCTGGCAAACAATAAACTCACATGACAAGCCAGCATCTACCCAGATATGATATAATATACAGATATTCCCAGAGTGCAAAGTAAAGAAGAGCTCTCAATCTTTCTCTTGATGATGTTCACTGCAGTTATCCCCCCAATACACACACACAAACTCTCACACACTTATTCCTTGTGTTTTATTTATGGTGACTTTAAAAAAAAAAAATGAGTCAAGCTCACTGGTTCTCCTCAAAGATTATTTAGCAAAGGTAAACAGTTTGATGCCTGTGTTATTTTTTTCTTTTTAAATATATAATTTTTTTTTATTGTTGTTGGTTTTTGTGCAAATATGCTACTATTGTGCAGCTTTGTACTTGGGGTAATCAGCCTTAAACGAAAGTTTTCTGTACCAAGTAAAGAGATAAAACACCAGAAGAACTTGTATCCAATCTCTAAATTTCTCTCTCTGTATTATTTAACTGCATCTGTTAAGTTGTTAGTTAGAAATGTCTCACTTTGTTCCCAAGACTAGTGTGTGACAACTGCTCTGGCTACAGATGGAGTCGTGAATACTGACTGAGAAAGACTCACTGTGTGATTTCAATGTTTGGTAGCTTTTCAAGCCTCTTCTCTCTTTGATGAAGGTGTTAGCTTGAGGTGTGATAAACACAAAAAATGGTCTTCTCTATTTCTTACTCTCTTTTGATAAATCATTGATCAGAAGTTGTATAAAACCACTTCATAACTTGACTTTTATATGAGAGGTACTCTGATGCAGAGTAAATCCTACATATGGAAAGTCAGACACAATTAACCATGTGTGTTTAGACCTGTCTACACTATAATTTTAGATGTTTAAAGGGCATGGGTGTGCCTATGTGTTGTCTCAGATCTAAATGCCATAGTGACTCGGGCACCTACTTGTGTGAATGCATATGTGACTGTCATTCATTCAGCTTCAGCCTCACCTGGATGAATGGCCAACCTGGTTACCATGGCAGTAGTAATTATGACAGCCCCTGGTGTTCTTGTGATCAGAGCAAAAGTCAAATTTAACGTTGCATGGAAGCTCTGTACAGCACTCCCATTTTGATTTGACTATGTGGATTATTGCTTGTTCTTGCTTGAAGTTCTTCACCCCTGACAACTTCTAACCCCGATGTTTGGCCTGGCTATGTGCCACTCAATCTGTAATGCTGTTGCTTTGGTTCTTTGACTTCAGCTGCGCCCCAGTTTGTCATCCGTCCAAGGGATCAAATTGTGTCTCAAGGCCGCACTGCCACTTTCCCGTGTGAAGCCAAGGGAAATCCTCAACCTGCTGTCTTCTGGCAGAAGGAGGGAAGCCAGGTAGGGGCAAACACTCTCACACAACCTGATCTAAACGAAGAATTTCAGTCTTTACATTCCTTTTCTGCAATATTTCTTACATATGAAAACATTACGTTCTTTTAGTGAGTAGCTTTTCTTATCTACAGCGTGTTCTTATCAACATTCAGCGCTTTATTTGGATTCCCTTGGCTGTAGCACAATTGTTGTGTGCTCATGGGTCCCCTGTAAATATACAAAGAGCACTTCAAACTGCACTATCTGTCATCAGTATCTTTACTACAGACACACAGATACACCTTTGTTCTCGGGAGCTGCCAAATAACAGTGAGCCTGGCAAAGTGCTAATCGGTTTTCTGCAACCCTGAACTGATAAGAACGATCCTATCCCTCACTCAAGCAGATAACCCCATTCAAATACCTGGTTGTCCTCAACGGTCAACAACAGTGCCAATTAGGAGCCTGTTGAGGCTTGTAGATGAGCCAGTGATATGAGTCAGCTCTGGTTAAGGTTGAAACAAACACAAATGTGCTCATACAATGCCTGCAGGCCAACCATTACGACACAGTTTTCTTGAAAGAGGGAACAGAAGTGCTTACATGTTCACACAAACATTTGGAATAATACTCAACCTCAAATGTGTGACCTAATGTATCATGAGTCACAGCTACCGAGAACCGATGTTTGTGTGTCTCTCACATTGTCATTAAAGATGAGCTTTTTGGAATGAATACACCGCAAACATTTTTATACAAGCAGATGCACATCTTCGCCATCTGTTTTTCAAGGCTTATCTATCCTTGATGTGTAAGAAATAGGAAGTTGAGAATGCAAATTAAAGCTCATTAAGTCCGGTTATCGTGAGGGATGCACTGACTGTGAAATTCTGGGCCAATACCAATGCTAAAAATAATAATTTGGCCAATGGCTGATAGTCCATACAGATTAATTTTGTCAGGGAAACAAAAAGTCAACTTCAACTACGTTCAGCTGACTTATCTGTGCGTCCCTAGTATTCATATGGCATAATAAAATGTTTTACCCTGTGGACAATAAAATGTGTGCTTGAGCAGTGTAGAGGCTAATTTAAACAAACAGCATAATTAAAGTAATTTTATGTGATGTAATGTATCTTGCCAATGTATTTGATGTTTCTTTTTTGGGTCTTTTTAAAAAAAGAAAAACTAAGCCAAAAATAGAAGTGTTGTTATGTCAGTTTTAACAGTTTTCGTTTGTTTTAGATTCCTCATCTTTCCTCTTTAGCCATTGTAGCCATTTAAGGGGATTATATTAAGTTTAAGTTGGTTTGCCTTTTATAGGTGAAAAACAAAGTTGATAAAGACTGCTATTGGGTTAAAGCAGATAGGAGAAAAGTTATGGAGCCAAACAAGAGCATAGGCTACTCCCATTTCGATGCAATCTATTGACCTTCACAGCAAGGCATTATATCAATGGGACTATTTTTGATTTTAATACATTTTGCTTGATTTGATTACAATGAATTGGAGTATAATCCTTTGAAGTATCTTGAGATGACATTTGTTGTGATTTGACGCAATATAAATAAAACTAATTCAGTTGAATTCTTTGCACAGGACAGCCAACATAGTCAAAGTCAAATTTATTTGTATAGCACATTTCATGTACAAAACAATTCAAAGTGCTTTACATAAAATAAAAGCATTGCAGCGGGGAGTGGAAGAAGCATTAAAAATACATAAAAGAATATAAAGAGAAACAAATACAACAAACAAAGAAACATACCTGAAAGTGTATACATGTATTGCAGTGTGTTAGGTTGATTAACCAAGTGATAGATGAAATTGTTCATACTGTGGCTGTAACCGTTTCATCTGTTTGTTTGTGAGTGTGCACAGTATATATGTGAGTTCAGTCGCAGTGTGTATGTGGGCGATTTTGCAATTTGTCCAGGTTGCGCTGGTTTCATGTTCTCACTAATTGGCTGTTTGTTCCACGTCCTACAGAATTTGCTCTTTCCCAACCAACCCCAGCAGCCCAACAGTCGCTTTTCAGTGTCGCCCAGTGGAGAACTCACCATCTCATCCGTGCAGCGGGCAGATGCAGGTTACTATATTTGCCAGGCCCTGACCGTCGCAGGCAGTATCCTTGCCAAGGCTCAACTGGAGGTCACAGATGGTGAGGGAAAGCTTACATGTGACTCCGTTCATGCCTGCACACTACTACACATTTGCACTTGCCATAGCATCGATTCAAATGTGGTATAATTGGTGTACCATCAACAACTTAATTATTTATACAGGTAATAATGATATCTGATGGCAACTTTCATGCTTTAAATACAGCATCTTCTCATGCTTTGTTCAGTTTAGGTGGAATTTGGCATTAAACATCTTTTGAAAATAAACAACAAAAGTAAAAAAAACTATTTTGATTACCACTTTTACAAGAATCAATTCAGCTTCCATTTGAGAAATATCGGTACGTCCATGACCTTCAGTCTGTGTTTTGGCACTACACTTTTTGTTTCTTTTATGTGGTCGAATTTAATTAAAAAATGTCCTCCTTTGCTTTTGGAGAGGGAATAAAGCATTGCCCTTGAATTACATCAAGTTTAATGGTCAGCATTTGAGAGAGGAACAAATATGTGTATGAGAGAGGCAGTGAGGGACAGAGACACAGGAAGAGATTGAATGAGAGAGTGACAATAGCTTTCCGTGGAATGAATTATGTGGTCCTGCTAAGCGTGGGGGCATCTAATCTGCTCAGTTGTTGTGATGGCAAGATAGACGGCTATCCATATGTCTGCCAAAGTACCTGCTAGCAAAGAGATTAAAAACACCGCAGGAACACTTTTTTGCCAGTGTTTTGTCTTGTACAAGTTAGTAATTGATATGTCCCCCACATGCCTGTGAAAATGCTTCTCATGTTAGTTCAGGTGTATATTTTCAGTAAATCTCTTTGGACTCAAGATAGCCCATTCAAGATATACCTGAGAAGAAATTACACACATTGCTATAATTCAACTTATCCAGTCAAAATGAGCATAGTACCCACATTTTAAAATAAGAAACAATTCAGCATTTTAGAATATTGCATGTAAAAAGGGTACTACAGTAGGCAGTTCTAAAGCAAAATGAGAGAAAAGAGGACACAGTGAGGGATCAGCCAGGGTAAGGTCATGGCCACACCTGCTGCAGTCTTCATGATTTACTGCCCTGAGTCCTGCCAGCAGTCTGCGGAGTTCAAGGAGATCTGTAATGAGAAATTCCTGATCCAGAGACCCAAGGCCAAGTTGAGTGTTGCCTCCTCCCTTTGTCACCTCTACATGCCGTCAACACACACATCAAATGCATCAAATTCCTTGAAAAAGCAATGCCCTGCGTTTATGCACTTCTTCTGTCCTGCAGTAGTTTGCTGTCTTTTAAATAAAAACATTTCAAGTCATTGAATTACTGATGGCATTCTTAAGGAAACTGGAATGTATCATAATTCACTGATTATGTCAGTGTAAGTCTTTAGGTGAAAACAATTCTAGGGCTAATTCAAAAACTTCAAGATGTGTAAAGATAATTCAAACCCCTGCATAGGGAGTTCTTGGCTTGTAGCAAGGGCTTTAAATTTGATTCACGTTATCACTTTTGATTAATATGATCACATTTGCCCTCTTTTCCACCTTACACAGGACTAAAAACAAAGAGAGGAAATTAATATACTAAATTTGGCTTATGGATAGTTTTTCTCTAATGTCTTAGGTGACCCCAAGCAAAAGATGGCCATAACACCTCAAAAGTGAATTACCTGTAACTGCTTCCTTTTGTCAAATGTAACTGGAAGAGAGAAAATAGGGTTGAAAGCAGGGGTGTGATAATGTGTGGAAAGGTCACAGAGGTAGACTTGGTAATTAGCCCCTACAGGTCTGACATCATTAATCCATACTTTCTAATTATTGTAGGTTCTAAGATGCCAGGGGGACTCCACATTATTCAACTCTAAATTATGAACCGTCTGTGTGCTTCGATGTTAAATCTCTCTGAGATCACCTCTTTCTTGCCCATTATTTCATAGAAGTAACCCACAGGCTTTTTTGGCACATTATAGCAAATGAAATTGCTCACATAAATTGCGCTCATCAAAGCTTTAGATATCACCTAAAGTGAAACTGAAGCAAAATATAAAAGGATTTTCCTTTTCCTTTATTTTGATGTAAAGACAGTGGTTACAGTAACTTTTAGTGTTTAAAAACCACCTTTTATTGTGCCCCACATTGCACATAATGAAGTATTTATCTGAACCACATTGAGTCAGTAGGAAAGAGTCTCACCGCCTAAATGTACCACAGAGTCTAGGGTAGTGTATAAAAATAAGGCTACCCAAGCAGTAACTGGAAACTGTTTGGCATCCCTCTGCCACATCAATGAAACTACAAAACACTACTCAGCTGTTCTTTCCCTGATTCCTGGAAAAGCAGGATACGCTCATTGTCCTGTGGCACAATTACAAGACGTGCAGAGAAAATGGTTCACTTAATGATAGATACCCACATCCACCCCCAGCGTATTTTATGATTGAACACCATCATCTGACTGAAAGCAGATAGCACCTTTACGTATTCCTCTTTGTGTCTTAGTGCTCACAGACAGACCCCCGCCCATTATTCGCCAAGGCCCATCCAATCAGACACTTGGGGTGGACAGTGTGGCACTTCTTAAGTGTCAGGCATCGGGAGACCCCATCCCCTCCATCAGCTGGCTGAAGGATGGGAACAGTCTGTTGGGAAAGGACCCCCGCATGTCTCTGCAGGAGCTGGGCAGCTTGCAGATCAAAAATATCAAGGTAACAGATTTGATTACCATGCTTTGTACGTTAACACACTTCAAGTCCATTTTTCAACTGACAGCTAACCTTTTTTTTTTTAATCTTAATCTCCTTTGTATTTTGTGAAAGTTGACACTGGCCTTGATTTCAGATATTTACAGTTATATGATTTTGCTTCCAAAATTGGCTTCTTTTTTTTTAAGAATGGGCATGAAATTAACAAAAGGTACCATAATGTCTTAAAGAGATGAATAGCCGGCATTGATTTTTTTTTTTTATAACTGTATGTTAGTATCACTTAGCCGCATGGCAGCTCCAGATGGGCTCAGCTGTGAATGGATGGATGGACTCCAGCTGTAGGAGAGAATATATATTCGCTTACCGATATATATACACATCTACACACATACACATTTAGAGTAGATTAAATTTAAAAAGCTCACATCTTCCTTTCCCCACTCAGAGGCCTCAGGGGAATACCTATTACGCCTGACAAAGCTGCCGACCACTGACATGTTATTTAATAAATGGAGGGAAGGCTCAGGGACAAAAACCAACAAACAACCAAAGTTCCTAAGAGGGATGGAGAGACAAGCCAGCTGTCATCGGTCCAGGGGTTCTATCAGCCCACCCTAAATTAATTAGCCTGGCTTTGTTGTGGTCGGCAGGACAGTGGGGAAATAAGGAGGGGGAGTGGAAAAGTGATGGAAGGGTGGTGAGTAGCAAATGGAATTCATTAGGAAATTAGTGTCAGCACTTTGAGGCACTCACAAATGACACTATTTGTTCAGCACAGGGCTACCACATGAAGTCTTCCCATCGTTTTTTTAATGTTTCAGCAACAAGAAGACTACATGTATTAAGTGGATTTGTAACTGAAATGTCCATTTCATTAGTTGTATCAAGATGTGTGTTTTGGTGCTGTTGGTGCTCCTTCATGCCTGTTTTTTCTATCGTGTTCCAGCTTTCAGACTCTGGGACATACACATGTGTGGCGACCAGCTCAAGTGGTGAAACATCATGGAGTGCTTTCTTGGAAGTGAAAGGTAGGTCGAATGAAGATGGCATGATAGTCTCATGTATTTCATGTTACTATTTCGACTGGCTACATTCTGTCTTCTCCTTTCTATACACTCAGAATCAGGTGGAGTAATAGTTATGAAAAACCATGATGAGAATGAGCTTCCAGGCCCGCCATCTAAACCTCAAGTTATCGATGTCACCAAAAATAGCGTGTCCTTGTCTTGGCAGCTTGGAATGGCAGGGGCATCTCCCGTCTCTTCTTTTGTCATTGAAGCATTCAGGTTAGATTTACATTTCATACCAACCATTTTTGAGTCAGTGTCATTGGTTTAATGTGGACAGCATGTACAAATATAGTGTACAAGGAGGAAATTGCAATGAAATATTATGTAAAAGCACCCTTTGTATTCCATTACAGTCAGTCAGTGAGCAACAGCTGGCAAACAGTGGCAGACCATGTCAAAACCACACAGTTTACCGTCAAAAGTCTCCGTCCCAACACCATTTACTTGTTTATGGTCCGAGCAGTCAACAACCAGGGCCTGAGTGATCCAAGCCCCATGTCTGATCCAGTCAGAACACAAGGTATCATACATATCATGAATATGAAGAAAATTTCATTACAGTGATGTGTGCATGTAAAGAACCTGTAACTATCAGTTTAACTTTTGTTTAGTTTTTTCCTCTTTGATAACTCAAATTAATTTTTCTACTGAAATTGTAATGTCAGTGTTTCACCCTGAAGTGTGATACTTATTAGCCCCTTTCAGCAATCTGCACCGAATAGTTATACAAGAGCCATGCAGAACATTACAAAGGTCAGATTCTTGAGCACAGCTCAGGTCATTAAGGCTACACTTGGGCAATTACGTAAAATAAGCATGTCGACTTTCAGAAGGCCTAACAGGGTTAATGCTATCCCTGCTATGTTAATTATCTCGGAACCCATTGAAAATCTGATTACGGCCCCAAACAGACCACTGTTTTTAGTGTGCAGTGATATGAAAGGTCCTCAGTAACAAAATTGATTAATGAAGGCAGTTTTTTGAAAAACACAAGCCAAAAGCATCTTTAAAAAAAATGAGTGAATCTGGATTTCAGAAAGTTTTTCATGTTGAGGTGAAGGTCTTGAGATGATATGTTGATATACAATGATTAGCATTGACAACAAATTGGATTTTTAAAATCTTACTAACTTAATTTGGCCCATCTTAGCCTATTACTGTGGGCTGTGATTTATGACTGTATTTGGTTGACTAAATTATGCTTCTTTTGAAATATAGTTACCCTTTTAGTTTTTTCCTATTTCCTTCAGTAAATAACTCAAAATGTGGCTCTCTCCTACCACACTCAATACTTCATACATTGGAGTTTTTTATTGCTTGTAACTTAAAACATATGCATGTGGGAAATGAACTGGAAAATAGTGTCATAGTGTCTATTCATCTTCTATCCAACATGTATGAGGGCTGCACATTTAGAGTTCATTAGTAGATGTGGTTGTTCATTCAGACCCGAGTAAGTGCAAACAAGTCCCCCTTTTAAAGAATTTTTAAAGCCCTCTGTCATCTTCCATTTTTTTATAATAGACAAGTGTAGATTAAGTTCCGCTTTATCGAAAAGTCACTATCACCAAGTTTCATTGTTTTTTGTATCCATTCAACTGGTCTATTCAAGCTCTCTTTTATTTTTCACCCTCTGATGGTGACAAATGAAGGTTTATTTCCTGTACTTCAGTGTGCTTTTTCATCTTTGATCTTTTTTTCCATCCTTGCTCTCTCGTAGATATAAGCCCTCCAGCTCAGGGTGTTGACCACAGGTACGTGCAGAAGGAGCTTGGAGAAGTCATCGTTCGGTTGCACAACCCAGTTGTCCTGAGTCCCACAACTATTCAGGTCACATGGACAGTAAGTGTCTTTTCTTTTCTTACTGGGTACAACCCATGTCTTTTTCAGATTTTTCTGAATTCTGATGCAATAAGTGGAAAATTGTTTGGTTCGTGTATGGATTCCTTCTTTTTTAATGTTTGTACATCTTAAGTTTAGTAAATTCCTGTCATAAAGTCAAGGTAGTTGACTTAAAAGATCCCTCTTTGAAGCTGCTTCTAGAGGCGGTCATTTGTTTTATGTCAGGGAATTTTTTGTCAGGTTGTTCCCAAAGCCTGCAGCTTTGAAATAGTGTAATTTGTAACTTAAAAGAAGCTAAGCATCAAATGGCCACAAAATGATTTCCTTAACCACAGTGAACATCAAAAGAGTTGTCAGAGACACCTGGTTGTTCATCAATCTTCTCATGTCTTTGGCTGCTTCCCTCTAAAAACAAAGTCAGCTCAGATACAATTAGATTAGATTTAATGTTCGTCGTTGAGACTACAAGTTTTCCTGCTGCCATGAGATAATGCCTTTATCTTCTTTTATGCTGATACATGCAAACAGCCATGTCCTAATTTTAAAGAGTTTAAAAAAAAACATGAAAACAGCTACTGCCTGAATGCAGTGCTTTGTATTTAATTGCATGATAATGGGAACAAAAAGGCTATTCATAATCTTCAAAGCTGAGGTGTTCATTCATCATATGTGCTGCTTTATTTTAATTATGGTGCTATAAATCACTCTATTGCAAGTATTTACCTAACATTGCTTGGCGGCATGGGATGCTGGTTTGCATTTTTTAAATGAACCACATTAGCAGTTTTCTTGGTGACATGTTTATTGAACCCTACAGTAAGTCTCACCCGACGACTTGGTAGCTAATTTAATGTTAAACCATTGCTTTATGATTGTAATGTACAGTCGACAGAAATCATGGCTCCCTAATCAATCAGGGGTCCATTCAGTAAACAGAGAGGCCGCCTTTATATTCCCAAATCATTCCATTAATAAAAGTCACCCTCTGACCAGGGAATCCATTTTGCTGATTTACTCAGGCTACACTGGTGAAAAACAGCTGCTTAATATCCCACTTGAAAGCAGTGCTCACTTCCTCTACTGTTAACAAGCCATTACTGTGAGTTATGCGCCTGCTCCTCCTCTGCATAAATTCAGCTTTTTCTGTTTAACCAAATGGCCCAAGTTTTAAGGTAAGTGGCCTTTGTGGACTTCAGGGTGCAATCAAAAATCATCTCTAAATTTATTTTTTTTTCATATATGGGACATGCTGTTGATATCACCTCAGTTGTGTATTGCCCTTTTGTCCCCAAGATATGTGTATTTGGAGCTGCATTATATTTTCATAGTCACAGCTCATCCTAGATATGGTAAGACCTCCTTTAAAGTGTCACTTTTCAGTATTTATTATTGATATATAGGACATGCATCTGCCCCATAAGGTTGCATTATGGAAAGTCTTTTTTTTAATGAAGGAGGCAACACTTTGGATTAGGAGTTGTGAGTATGAGGTAATGTCAGGGTGTTAATTGAGCAAAGTGTGGCATGGCTAGTGATAAAAGCCCCATTAAACAAGTAACAGCCTCTAAAGTGTCATACATGCAATTTTGTAAAGCACATTGCAAGAAAACATCAATATTTACTATCTAGTGGCTGTCACAGGATAGCGTCCACTAATCTCCTTGTTTTTTTTTACAATAAAATACAGCAATAATCCTGTCTTCATTTGCTTCTCAGGTGGATCGTCAGTCCCAGTTCATCCAGGGTTACAGAGTTCTATACAGGCAGACATCAGGACTGCCTTCACCAGGGCCTTGGCAGACCCAGGATGTGAAGGTTCCCTCTGAGCGTAGTGTCATACTTTCATCACTCAAGAAAGGAATTGTTTATGAAATCAAGGTCCGACCTTTTTTTAACGAGTTTCAAGGCATGGACAGTGATTCCAGGACGGCACGGACCACGGAGGAGGGTAAGAAGTGAAATTCTTTGCTGAGTATGTATAGATTATATTAGGAACAATGAAATGAAAACTCAAACTGTAGCCTTCCCACTCAAATGTGCCATGGCATTTGCCAAATGATCTCTAGGCAAATCCCACGTGTGTTTTTTCCTGCAGTATCAGCGGGACTGCTGCCCTTTCTTTTGATGACAAGATCTGAGAGTTTTTTTTATGAATATATGTAGAAACGCTTGTGTTCACCTCTGATCCTCTCATTGACCTTCCCGCTGTTCTTTTGTTGTTCTTCCTTTATAATGGGTAATGTTGTTGTTTTCTGATACATCACTATGCAATTACAAACCTGAACTGTGATTGAACATGGCACATACTTCCTCTTGCTAAGGTGATATGTCACCCAGGGCTTGATTTATAAAGGCTCAGACAAGGCCACGGAGCAGTGTGGCACAAAATCACATACAGTCACACACAGCTGTTTATTTAGATACATTTGCTATTTTTACCAAAGCCAATACTGCACGAACCTTGCTTCAGCCTTTGAGTTTAATAACTTGAAATAAATTATAATATAATCAGGGGTAAAGACACCCAGTACGTCCCCATAGCAGCATAAAAGGACAAATACAGACACTTTTCAACTGGAGACAAAGCCTATCTTGCCCCAGCATATTCAAGCTTGCATGTATTGTCGACAGTTCACATCCTGTTGGGTTGACAGGCTCATTTATTTTCCTTTTCTCAGAGGGACCATATCTCCCGTGGCCAGCTAGTATATTCACTGCACACATAGGCTGGCCACAGGAGTGGAACTGCCATCACATTACAGCTGTTTCCAACACACACCATCACAGAAACACACACATAAAGTGGACACATATGCCAACACACCTTTTCTCCCTAAGGCCTCAAAAACCTCATGTCCCAGCTATTACCAGTTCTGATAACGCTCCTTGCCTGTCCTCCGTCTACATCCCAGTCCCACAGATTCTCAACCTATTTCTATTTCTGTCAAAGCCCTACTGTTGTGCCTGTTCATAACTAATACACCGTCAAACACACTGCTTCAGGCTGTTCAAAGACCCAGGGACTACTGAAAGGGCTGGCTAGATGGATAGACAAATCTAGTTCAAGGGGTGATTAAAACTTAGATTGTCCATTAGCTAACTCAATTAAAGTATCCCCAGAGAAGGTGCAGGCAACTGCAGAGTCACAGTATGCTCACTGCTCTAATGCTCTGTCCATCTCTTTAGTCTCCCTTCTCCTTTTTCACACACTCTTTCGCGCTCCATCTGGACAATCATATAATGGCTGATAAATGAACTCTGGCTACCATCCGATTCCCACTGAACAGTTGTCTAAGAAAATCACGACAGAGGATCATCTTGTATGCAACATAATGCTTATTTAGGTAGAAGGGAAATCTGTTGTGTTTGCATAAATGTTCATTTGTAGACTGATAATCTACGTCGATCTCTGGGGAGATCCCACATCCCCCATTTCTTGTCATTAGCTATTGGCTACTTTTTGGTAATGACTTGATATGTTTGTATTCCCTCATCATTCAGCACAGCATGCTGTGCACATGCAAGACAGGGGGTCACATTCCTGCCTGCCATACATCACTCTGCTAATGGCCCTATTAGCACAGCCTCCGAGGCCTCTAATGAAAAATGTGTATTGTTTAGCACAAATATGCATGATAATAAGCTGCTAAATCATTCATAACATTAACTTTGAACGACATTGTCTCTGATGGCTTCCATGCACAAACCCAGCACTTTATCACCTGAATGTAATGCAGCATTGGAGAACTCTGAGCATGATGGCTGATCAGATGCTCACTGGGTAGATTGTTTCTAATCTGGCCAAGGTGTTGGGTTCATCATTGGAACCATTCATCTTCTTGCATGCCAGGGCCTTCTGGCTCTCTGGGGTCCGGTGCGGCCAATTGCGCTGAGGGATGAGCACAGATTTACAGGGTGACACGTGCCATTTTGGATGGAGGTGAGGTGAGGGAGAGGCAGCCCAGGAGTAATTGACCTGTCAGTATTCTGCTGTGGTGCCGCTCCCCTGCCAGCCGCTGCGGAAATGAGAAAACATTATTTTTAAAACGTTATTTCCAGTTGAGCCAACTGTTATTTATTTTTCCTCTTACCCCTTGTGGGGTCAGAAGATTGTTGCCATCAGAATAACAAGAGAGGTTTATGAAAGCCTAGACTTGTCTTGTTTCTAACCTCTCCCTGTCTGCTTGTGGATTCACTTAGACATGCTTTACTCTAAAGCTTTCCTCGATTCTTACCTACTGGCTTTAGTTTCATCTGACTGATCGATGGAGTCGGTCAATATGTTTACTGAGACCTTGTTTCCTCCTCCTAAAATATATATATTTTTTTATATTTCCTTTGCGCCTGCGCTTCATCCCTATAAGCCTGTTGACCTATGTGCTACGCTGGTCAATGCATGAGTCTTAATGTGACTCAGAGCACTTGCTTTCCTGTGCCAGGCCATCATTCCAAAAATCAATACCAGTATCCTCTGTACAAATCCACCAAGGTAGAGCAGAGGATGATGTATTAAATCATAGTGAAATGTTAAAGACAGCCGATAGCCATGTTTGATCTGCCCTGACCTTATCTTGACAACTGTGCCATCCCTAAAGAATATAATTCCTTGGAAAATAATGTGCAAAGATGTCCATATGTGTACACCATGTTTTTTTATGTGCTCATGCTCTTGTGAAATACCCCGCTATTCTTATTAATGAGAACGGAATACTCGTAGATACTACGTGAGCTGCAAAATAGATTGCTTGTCGGTTGACCTGGAAATATTATGCCTCCTCTTTCAGCTCCCAGTGCTCCTCCTCAGCAGGTAACAGTCCTGACCGTGGGAAACCAGAACAGCACTTCCATTAGCATCTCCTGGGACCCCCCTCCTCCAGACCACCAGAACGGCATCATCCAAGAGTACAAGGTTTGTAAGAGCAAGTCGGTATAGATTCTCAGAGCTCATACAAATCCAAGTGGAATCAAGTCCATCTCTGTTATTCTTCCTGTTTGCTTCAGATCTGGTGTCTAGGGAATGAGACACGTTTCCATGTAAATAAGACAGTAGATGCAGCCATACGCTCTGTGGTGGTGGGCGGGCTGCAGGTTGGAGTGGTGTATCATGTGGAAGTGGCTGCCAGCACGAGTGCAGGAGTTGGAGTCAAGAGTGAGCCTCAGCCTATTATCATCGGTAAGAGTTATTGATGATGAGGAATCCCAACCTTTCAATGTCTAATTTTGAATGACTAATGTTTGGGATGATTTCAGATGAAAAACAAAAGGAATTACCACATGGATAATATTGTTAGAACACTGTCATTTTGAAATGTGACCTGACTGCATGTGATTTATGCCGCGCTCTGGCAGATTTTGCCTGATTTGACCCATAACTGATGGCTTGGCCTGCAGCATGTTCTTATTTCCCCTGTGTCACTCACGTAATCCATCTCTGAGAGCAGAGCCCCGAGCTTGCAGTTATTATATGTTATGTTTTTGTTTGTCTACAGCTGTTCTAAAGGATGTGTGTTCACATTTTTTCAAAGTAATATACTGTATAAAGCGCATTTGTGAAACTTTGCACGTGCATATGTTTCTACAGTACATGTGTTCATTATCTTTTGTGAGCATTCGTCCTCTTCAGTAAACATATTCACAAGAATCTAAAAAAGAGTTACCACAACCAGACTTTTAAAAGGTAAGGAAACATGTTAGACCAATAAAAATCATACAAAATTGAGCTTGTCAAAACCAGACTAACACATCCAGACATACTTTGATCAATAACTCAATATTCCTCCCACACATGTATATTTGGACAAGAACCATGGTCAAATCAAATGGCCAAATCAAGCAGTAGTTGTAGTTAGACTCAAATGTACATGTAACCGTGTGTTTGAATAAGAGCACATACAGTAGTTTGTTCTGTGAGTTGCCGCGCTGCAACAAATATCGTCAGGCAGGCTAGTAAGGGTGAACTGTGATCGATATAGACCAGGCTTTTCTCCACTCATCTCACATGGTGTGTTTTACCAGCAGTGGAGTGAATTAGGTGCTGAACAAACCAAACAGCCTCATCACCTGGGGTTTGTTATAAGCTTTCAGGCTTTGTTTTTTCAGTTTACACTATTTAACTGCACACCTCCTAGGTTTGTGTCATGATTTGCTGGTCAATATCTCAGCTAAAATTCATCAAACCTACTTTCTTTGAACTTAATCTATCTAAAAACAATTTATAGTTGTGAAAAAGTATAATATTTCAAAGCCCTTCAGTATTACTTAGGTGACTTTGTAAAGTTTCACCTTGATGAATCAAAGGATACACAACAGCACTGATATTTCCTGTTTCTCTCCTGTAACTATCCACCTAGCATCATACTAATGTTGTCTCTCTGTTGCTGTGCCCTCAGGTAAGGAGTTCCGGGACGTGATTATACATGGAAACCGGAACAACAGCATCACAGAGCAGATCACTGATGTGGTGAAACAGCCTGCATTTATTGCTGGTATTGGAGGAGCCTGTTGGGTCATCCTCATGGGCTTCAGCATCTGGCTCTACTGGAGGAGAAAGAAGAGAAAGGGCCTGAGCAACTATGCAGGTTAGATTCATCAGTCTCTGAGTCATCCATCTGAACTTACTGTGACAAAGCAGTCAGGTGCTTTAACAAACAATTTGAAATTCTTGACTCTCGACAAAAGGCTTTTTTTCCCCTTTCAAGACAAGTGTATTTTATCCCATCATTGTCCTTCAGTTGAAGTGAAATATTGTAGAAGCTACTCATGATGATGTTGAGATGAATGCTCTGTCACAGCCCAACAGATCTGAGTTTGAATCATCATTTCAGTTTTTGAAAAATCCACCATTGGTGGACTAATAGTAGCCCAAGGTGATTGAGCTAAGTACTGAGCTGAACACGCTGCCGGTCACTGAAGCTGGAGTTTCTTTACCTCTCCGCCCACACACTGACCCTCGCATCTTTCTGAGAGACCCCAGTCAGTTCTATCAAGCAAGTGCACATACACTGCCAAGTGCACAGGATTTCATCAGAGAGTTGAAAATGTCAATGAACTGACAGTAATGTTGTCAGTAAAATCAAATATCCTCACGTTATTTCTTTACTTCTTAATGAACATAAATCCAGGGGGAACTCATTTATGAATACATATGTGCATACTATATTCAACAACTCAGAAAGAGGTTGTCCAGCTGCTTTGAAAGGCTTGGTTAATTTACTTTTCATTTCCATGCATTACATTAAATGTTTGTGTGTTTTATTTTGGTTTGTGCCACTGTCTCTGCACCGCTGTGGCCTCTGAGCTGGCTGCTTTCCTTGCTTTCCTTCTGCACACTGGGTGATGTTGTGGTCTCATATTTGTTTCTCTTACCCTCATAACCTTTCAGATTGAACCCCATCCCAAGTGTGCAGCTACCCCTAAAGCAGCGCTTACCTCTGCAGGCTTTTAACACACAACTTCTCTGTCTTCTTGTTTTGCAGTTCAGTCCTTCACCTTCACCCCTGCAGGTACTGTTCATTTGTCCCGTCTCCTCACCCCACCTGAACGCAGATTCATCTACTGCCCGCTCTTAGTGCTCATGCTTGGACTGTCAAACAAGTGGTCATGACTAATAATGAAAATTGAAACATTTTTAGGGTGAAACCGATTAGTCAAAGAAGTTTCATTTCATTATTGGCCATGACATGGGCCCGCAAACTTAAACTCTTTTCCCTGCCCAGCATACAGCCATTTATACATATTGTGTTGTATGTTTGTATGTCTGTTGTAGCTATTTGTTTTGAATGAATTTTCCTTCTGTCTCATGTATTTTTCTTTCTGGCATTTTTGTGATACAGGTTAAGACTGTTCATTTAGCTCCTTCTTCTCAAATATTCATATTTCATTGTTTTCCTTTCAAGATCCAAGCTGTGCTTTAATTTACGTATCTGTATGCTTTCAGTGTCAGTTAGTCGGCTGGATGGTGTTTTCCCTTTTCTATTAATTTACTTTTTGTTACAATTTCCAACTAGTGTGGATATACCTTTTTGGTCTTGCTGGCTAAACATAATTTAATTCTCAAATTTGTTTACAATGTTTTTGGTGGTGTAAGTCAAGAACTGACTAAATTAAAATGTGCAAATAATTCATCCAGCCATGTCACTCATGGGATGGAGTGGACTGAGAGAAGAGAAGTCTAAAGAGAAACTTTGACACAAAATATAAAGATGGAATTATTGACTGATATGAAAACCAGCTGTGCTACAGTCCATTAGGGTTTAGCTCTGCGTCCTTCCCTGTGTTTCCTCAATTTATCTTAAACAGTAGCGTTTTTGTTAAAGTATACATATATCTTTATGGGTTTCTGATTGAGCCAAAGCCCAAAACCCAGTTTACCCTGGCCTTTCCACAGCAGCTGTAAAAACAGATCATAGAATGGGTTTGTGAAACTTGTCAGATAAATTAGAAGCACACCTTCAAAAAGCCTGAGAGGAAGCAGGTTATTTCACAAAATAGTTTTGACTGGCACAGACAATTTAAGGTTAAATACAGCTTAGACTGTATAGTCAGAGTGAGGTGATATTTTGAATCTGAGTCAGAATGTGGTTGGAAAGTTTTATACCACTGCTCTTCTCTGTATTGACAATTAGTTGATGTATCGAGTGTCCTATCTCTGCCTCCTAAAGCTGTCAGCGCTGGAGAGGTAAATCACAACGCTGTTGAGGCACACCGCCAGCAAGAATTAGATTTGATGGAATTTTTATTTGCTGATTACACCTCTGCTACCCCCCACCCCTCCACCGATGCTTATTAAAGGGGATTAATCAGCATTCATATTGGAGAAAGTGCTTATCTTGGAGTCAGAGGCGAGAAGCACAGGCCAGCCATGTCACTCTGTCTAACATAAAAGTATTCCACAGCAGCCCAGAAATGTGCCTCAGCACAGATAGAGACTTCAGAGGCCTTCCTGCAGCACAGCCTCCCCTCACCTCCACCGGATTCTCCTGTCAGTCCTCACTCACACAACAGAGTATTCTAAAATGCAAGTTTGGTGGTGGGGGAACAAAGAGACGTGGCTTTGGCTGAGACTGAATAAGGAACGCCATGTCTGTCTGGAGCTCTCAAAACTGTACTTTATCCTGAGAGACATGTGATATTGGTCAAATTTAGCATTTTAATTCCACCTGCTGCAGTTGCTTGAATCTTAATGTAGTAAATAAACTCTCAATGACTTAAACGTGTGTAGTGGACAAAATTAAAAACATAAAATTATTATAAGACAAAATTTGGATGAAGTCATCTTAAATGATGTTGGTGATGCATTAAAACGTCCCGTTAGCAGCCAATTAGTCTGTTGTGGGAGTTTCCTCAGACTGTCATCTGTTATTACGTCACCCTCAGAAAAGCCCCCTGTTTCACCCAAGTCTAGGCTTGTTGTGGAATCAACTTGAATGAAACTGAAAAAAGACGAGGAATGTTGAGCCTTCCTCTCTCTTTAATCTCCATCTGTGGAACAAATGAGCCAAATTACTAACAGCTTTCCTTCCTTCTCTTTAGTGAAGCTGCTCTCTTTCCCATCTTTTTTTCCCCCTCATTGGTACGAGGTGATTTCCAAAACTCTTGCTGCTTTTCTGTGTTTCCTGAAAACCATTAAAGTTCTTACATGCTTATAACTCTTCCCGCTGCTTTGTCATAACAACAGAGATGAAATGGATCCCTGACTTTCAACTACGGGGTTCTGCAAGCTACTGAGAAAGAGTGGCCCTGTTTATTTTGATATTTTTAGTGTAACAGGTCCTGCTAGCCAAAGGACCAGTAACTCAGGCTTTATGCTTGTAGATGGAAAACTCAACATGATTAATGAGCCCACTGCCTTTTCCAATCATTTTTTTGGCTGAAATTTAATCACAAATCTGATAATAACGCAGCAGCAAAATCAGAGAGATGAAATGAGTTTTCCCTCTCATCAGGCATCTTGTCCTTGAGGAACACATGACATCTCCACTTATGCAAATCAAAGCAATATACAATCCTCATCATCAATGCTCTTAAAAAAATCATGAAAGATATTGGACACAGAGGGACAGTTGAACCCCATGGGGAATCCATCAACTATTTAGCAGTGCCATAAAAAAGGAAAACCAAGAGCACATTGCTTTTGGAGCACAAGGGCAAACTGGATAATAATGACAGGACAGTGTATTCTTGACTATGGAAACAAAACCAGGATGTATTGTACAGAAAAACTTAATGTTTGGCTTTTTTCCTTTCTTTCTTGTCTTACTTTAGTGACGTTCCAGAGAGTTGATGGTGGTCTAATGAGCAATGGAAGGTGAGTGTCTCTCCTGGAACAGCATCTTTTAACTGCCTCCAGTCTGAACAGCAGAATATAAGCTTGTCATTGCTTTTTATTTCTCTCACTCCCCGGGTTTACACAACCCTTCCTCCATAGTCATGCATGAGATCCACAGCAAGCAGCTTTTGATTCTAACACTGATAAATGACTGATAGGTTGATAAATAACCAATACCTGTTGTTTGCGTACCATGCAAACCGGAGTGCAAATATACATTTCTACCACATCTCCATTTATGCATCGATAGATGAACTCATAAATCTCTTCAACAGAATTAACAGAAACAATTTAAGCAGAGAGTGCTTTTATTTTGTCATTTATCTTCCGCTGCTGGTTACAGGCAACCCCGAAGCCCTCTGGAGTGATAAATTTGCCTGTCACCTTGCGTGGGCGGCTGGGATCTGAGCACATGTAATAATGTAAAAATAATTACCCAGGGGAGAGGTGTGTGTGCGCGTGTGTGCGTGTGTGTGCGTGTGTGCATGCATGGGGGGCCCCACTTGTACCCTCATGCAGTCTGCTCCATTTCAGTGCATGTTAGTGAAAGCAGACGAGCTACAGTGAATAGGGCACATCTCAATGACACCAGTTACTGAGCCTTTGTGGGTATTCAAGAGAATCCCTTGAGAATCCTTCTGTCTATCTACTGCTTATCACACCTGAATAGGTAAAACCACCAGATCTTAAGCACTCAGTGAGAGATCGCAACTAAATCAGACCCCATGTGTCTTTGGGCTTTTGGGAATGTTTTTTTTTTTATTATATCTATGCCTCTTTTATTTCTTTTTTTCCTTCTTCTGTGCATATAACTGAATGCAACAGTGAACATTTTTTCCTCCATTGTTCTGTGAGCTGTCAGCAATATCTTAATGAATTAGCCACGCCACTTGCCATGCTGTTTCTCATCTACTTTCTGCTGTCGTGTTTTTCCCTCAATTTTCCACGTAAGTGGTTCTGATTCCCACTCCAGCGAGTGCAATTTGAAATGTCCGTATTTTTGTTGCTCTGTATTTGTCAAACCTTGTGTCAGTAGCATTGACTCCCACAATTTTCATAACACTTGGATAGGATGCAGCTTGGAACTCTAAGACAAGACTCTGATCTGTTAGTCAATTCGGTGCCATCAAATCCCAGATGTTGCAGCTTCCCCATCTGTGCCGATAGTGAAAATATGAAGCAGGGTATCTTGGGAAAATGTGTTCATTTGTTGCATGAAATGTTTATTGCATTAATTAGACAATAGCAAATGAAGCCACGTCTGTTCCTAGGTACTCATTGGCTCCTGCCAAATTGCTCTGACTGAACAATTATGCTTAATCGATCACAAAATAAATGATTCATGGAAGATGAATTGGTTGCAGATTGTAGACCTGGACGGTTTGACTTTGGCTGCTCAATTGAAATTGATAAAAGCTGATAAGGGTTCATTCGTTATCCCCCTGCCAATAGGGAGATGGTAATTAGTAGGTAGTAATAACTTCCTATCTCAGCACTGATCAATGTTTTTGCAAAGCAGATTCATTCCTATTGGCAGGGAGAATGGGCTGAGCATTGCAGAGAGCAGGTTTTATTAAAACTGTTGCTATGGAGATTCCTTTTCATCCCAGCATCTGAATGCTAAAAGGCAGCATGTTCTTTGAGCGTTAATCTATGAAGTAATCTGTGTTTCCCATTGTTAAGTGTTAGCTAATGTCTGGACTTTTAATCCAAGTTCTATTCAATATTCTGTGGAACTATGAACGCCTGATTTATGAAGTTGGTTTGGAATTAATCTTTCTCACTTGGCTTATTTATGGGACGCTCGATGTCAGACATCTTTTGCAGTATTTATGGTTTCCGTCCTACTCATCACAAGTAACTGTAATGTCTAACAGGAAGAGGAAAAGCTTCAAATCAGATTTTATCTGCCAAGGTTGCCATCCATCCTAGGTTGGACAGGGATTAAAAGTTAGTAGTCATCTTTTCATCAAACGTATGACCCAGCCAGTCGGTCCCCAACCCACTATCCATTACCCCACCATCTCACATACAGTCATATACACGTATAACAAATATTCTCACTAGGAATCGGTCTTATTATAATTATCCTTAGGAGAAGTACTGCTGCTGTGTGATGAATACAAGGACAATGCAGCCATTTCCACTAACTCCTTGTCTCTCAGATGGTCTTTGGATTGGGCTGGGGAATTACTTGCTGAAGCACTCAGGACAAGTGAGACTGGTGATGAGACAAAGTCATGGTCTTTTTTTTTCTTTATATCGTTCAATTTTGGCACAGTCATTTTGGAGTGAACAAATGAGAACAATATCTTCTATTTCAGCAGTTTGCAGCTTTCAGCAAGACGGACATTAAGCCTACAAGAGGCAGAGAGAAGATGCAGAGGGTGGAGTGTATAGCTGAAACATAAAGGAAAATAGGGTCAGGGAAATATAATATGGTGAGAGAGAATGATGGCCGTGGTGTGACATGGCAGCTAGGAACAGAGGTAGAAGGACGGGGAGAGATGTATTACCCTATAAAAGTGCATGTGTCTGATGCATAGCCATCAATTTGAATGACTTGTCTCCCCCGAGGGCCTGTTTTGGCATTCACGAACCACAGCGAGGGCTCTTAGCTCGCCAGGACTGCAGTTCATTTGGACTCCTCCTTCTGGGGAACAGCTTTTCTCATTAGAACCAGTAGCTGAGGCAAAGAGTGACTGCAGCACACCCATTACCTGCCCTTGTCCTCAGGGCTTGACTCTCTCTCAATCCCTCAGAGCCAACACATCACCCCGCTGGAGATCATACAATAAGCCCCATCAGACATCCAGGTTGGAAACTATTGTGTTGCATAGCTTCTAAAAGGGCTCGTTGCTGTAATGTGCTTCATAAAACAATGCCAGGCACTAGCAAAAGAGTATATTGCATATACTTCTAATATTTTATGAGAGGATTTCGTGTTTAATCTAACCTGCTTATTTTATCCTTTGTCTACTGATGTAAACAAGCGATTGCTCATACTCAGATTGTTTACATTACTTTCCATTTCACTGGTAAATTCAGTGTTAATGAAGTAACACATAAACAAAGGCATTTCATTGCATCCGTCATTCTCATTTAACGCCATCTCTGGGACCCATGGTAATGAGCCTCAGACGTTATTGTACAGTAAAGTGTCCCTAATGGCCTCACAGCAGTCACCCATGACAGGTTAAAGTCTTGATGGCTGCTTTTATGGTTCTCCCCCCATCAGGAGGGACACAACACCTGTTAAATGGAACTGCCCTCTCCCATTTGCAGGCATCCCACAAGCATCGTGGTAGGGCCGGGCCTGAGGTCTGACTCCTCATCAAATAAAAATTTAAACTGCCCGGACATCACCACAAGGGGTTGATGGGAAAACACAGCACAATGTACAGGAGATTAATGAATAAGGAATCGTATACTCATGGGTGCCAGCGTGTTCTCTTGCACATGTGTGTATACAGCAGCAGCATGGATTAGTGTCTCTACAGTGTACTTTTGCATAAATAACTGAATGTGACAAAGACACAGCAGGAGAAAGAGAGAAATAAAGGGCTGTGTTTGCCTGAAGGAATTTCAACTTTGTGTGGGAGAAGAAATCTATATGTGTACTATTTCCCCTCCTCCTCAAATTTGTTTAATTTGCGTCAGAGGCTTTTGGCAAGCTTATCTCATACATGCACACATTATTATTATTTTTGAGCACAAAGTAAAATTCAAACATATGTTTGAGTGGAGTTGTGTGCTTTATTCTCTTTTTCTGAACTGAATAACACTGCAGAATAAAACAGCATATAAATGGAATCATTTTTGTTAAAACAAAATAAATAAATAATTTCTTGCAATAATGTAATTTCACAGCTTATTCTTTTACATTTGTTTCTGCTCAGCCGGCCGGGCCTACTAAATGCCAGTGACCCAGGCTACCCCTGGTTAGCGGACTCTTGGCCAGCAACCAGCCTGCCTGTCAACAGCAGCTCTGGGGGACCAAATGACCTGAGTAACTTTGGTCGAGGAGGTGAGTGCCCTAATCATGTCCCAGCTGCTTTGAGAAAGAGGCCATAAGAGATGAAAGATGATGGTCATGCCTTCATTTGTGCTCTTACAGAGACCCTTTTGTTTGTTATGTACACATATGCACTTAAAACATAAGACTACATGCACATTTCATTTGTGTTTAGACATGTATTCATATATCACATAGGAAGGAAGCTTGAACGTTAACAGCAGGGAGTCTGCTGTCACCATGGTGAGTGATGGCAAATAGTCCAGCGTGGTGTCATAGCCAATACCTCAGAGTATGAGAATGCAAGGAGAGAGAAAGGCTGTGGAACAGGGGGTGGATGGATGTTTGAAAGGATGGTCTTGAGCAGCCAGTCGTGAAGGACAGGCGCAGCTTGACTGGCGCAGATGTGGACACTTCCGCCATGGCTCTACATCATTTCCCCTTCACTGGGCATGCAAACCATGCACTATCAGGAGATCCTACTTGCTTTTCCCCTTCTCTCTCTTCCTCTCTGTTAGCACACACACATGCAAAGCAGTAGCATTGTCCCTCAGAACAGAGAAGTAAAGATGATGAGATACCCAGAGGATATGCGGAGGGAGAACAGAGCACATCACCTTGGAGGCTAAAGGATGGAATGAATTAGGCAGTGATTCTTATTTACTTATTTTTGTGTTTTAAAAGTCCAGGTAATTCAAGGTTGGATGTGCTATACACCAGTAATGTACAAAAAAAAGATGGGGTGCTGCGTAACGTTAAAGAAAGATCAGATTGGAATTCTTTTTTTCAAATCACTTAAACTCTTAAGAGATAAGTACAAAGGCAATATTTGAAATGTTCAAACTTAGAAATGGCACTGTATTTTGTAAATAAATTCTCATTTTGAATGTGATGCATTTTGCAAGAAAATGGGGATGAGGGAACAAACAAATTGTGTAATGCTGAACTGAAACTGGTGGAGCATGTAACAACTAATTGGATTAACTAGTAGCAGGTCAGTTATATAACTGAGCATAAAAAGAGCATATTGGAATGGCTGAGTCTTTCATACATCATGAAGAAAGACTTCAATGGCAAATGGCCGACTTGATTTGCAAAGAATTTTGAGGTTTGATACAGTTTTTTTGTTTTACACAGCATACCTATTTTTTTGGAAATTAGGTTATATGATAGATGAGAGAACTATCAGTCAACTATCAGCCATTTTTTATCACAAAATTTCATGGTTACTGATGCAATAAACATTTTTTAGGACAAATCTCTCACAAATCCCCATCTCTCCTCTTTGATAGATCTTCCCACCGGGCAAGGGGATAAAACAGGCACAATGCTCTCTGATGGAGCCATCTACAGCAGTATAGACTTCACCACCAAAGCCAACTATAACAGCCCAGGTCAAACATCACAAGCCACTCCATATGCCACCACTCAGATTCTCCACTCAAGCAGCATCCATGAGTTGGCTGTGGACCTGCCTGAGGCCCAGTGGAAGACTTCGCTTCAGGCCAAGCAGGAAATGGCCAACCTGGGATACTCCCTGCCTGACAAGAACTCCTGCAACAACAGTAAGTCACACTGAGGAAGTGTGCCATTAGCAGTTTGTGGGAACACTGTTGTCCCCGTGTGGGAGGTTCAGTCGTTTTTTTAGAGAGCCATTATCATTTAACATTACCTCAGAGCTTTGTTGTTTTGTTATTATTCAAATTAAATCACGAGGTTGCACAGTTGTAACGAGGCAGCCTGTTGGTGTTTAAACTTTTCCTCCAAAGCTCTCTGAGGCTTATCTAACTTCACTGTGATGGGACGTGGTTGTTTTAAAAAGAATAGTTTTTCCACCAGCAGGCCTTATCTTGGTTGCTCTTCAAGGTTGGATAAACATCTCATGACTGGGTAGTACTCTTAAGCTATCCATCAATTTCCTGCTGAGTTTTTGTGGCGATCCTATCCTTCCGACAGTTTTAGAGTAATTATGAATCTATTCTATCTTTACTAATGTTGAAGAAAACAATCCAATTTGATTACCGTGGATTTGAGGCAAGATTTTTTAAAGCCGACTGGAGTTAGCTGTATTCTAATACATATTCATTATCTAATTTTCCCACAGTACAAAAAGAATAATTATAGTTTTTACTTGGTCCTCTTATGCATGAATCTTTAAAAACATATAATCAAATGTGATTATATGTTTTTAAAGGGGCACAAATATTGAAATAAAATTCTTACTATTGACTCACTGATTCTATTCCACACATAGAAAAAAGTCTTGTGAAATATGACGAACAGGTTTTTCAAATCAACAACTAATCAGATTCATCCAGTTAATGTATTGTCCGTTGCTCACATATCAGAAAGTGAATGAAATGAGTGATATGTGCAGCTTTTTGTGTGTATGAATCCTGAATTTATCCTGCTTGCTTGATGCTCTAACTGCATGTCTGCATGTGCTTGTGCCAACTGCCAATCACCTGATGCCACTGTGATTTTTGCCCTTTAACCTCCACTGTAGCCCTCCTTTTCATTCCTGACTACCGATTGGCCGAAGGATTGTCTAATAGAATACCACACAACCAATCACAAGATTTCAGCACCACCAGCTCTCACAACAGCTCAGAGCGAAGCGGCAGTCTCTCAGGTTGGTTTACGCTGCAGAGAATAAAGCAGTCTGGGACCCTCTGCTCCCCAACCAAACTTTATGATTGACTGATATCCTAATTACTTTATTGATCTGTTATTTGCATGTGCAAACTTGACATCGAAGGCATTTTTATAAGCACACTCCCCCTCCCTCACTGAGATGCTTTGCTCACTGAGTTGCCCCCCCACCTTGCTTCCAACTGATTATACTCTATGTTTACTCTGTAAGTTACTGTTATTTTTTCTAATTCTATGGTTTTTTTTGTACATCTGTTTCCATTGTATGTTGTAATGCTTTAATATAGGATAGCTGTTGACATCTTATCGGAGCATAAAGGAATGGTAGGACAATCTCCTGACAGAATATGGCTCTAAGTGCTAAGGCTGGGTTTCTGCCACCACTGCAGATCCTTGTGATGGCTTTGTCTCTCTCTGTGTGAGTGAGCAGACAGGAGCAGGGGCAGAGGGAGTCTTTCAGACAGAGTGGACTATATACACACACACAGACACCATTAGAGATGCTTGGCTGGGTAAAGTGGCAAAAATACCTCCCTTTTCCCTCGTCCCTTAATGGTGGCCAACTACACTAAAACCCATGTTCAGAGAATTACAATGTCATTTATAGGACACCAAGGCAGCCCTCTGACTGCTTCCCCTCCACTCTTCTTTTATCTAGTTACAAGCCACTGCCTTAACTGGTCTCTAATTCAATGCTCTGGCGCACAGTGGGCTGCAGAGAAGGATGGGTAGTGGCCATGCCTCACAGGCAGATTCTTCCTATAGATGTATAGGTTATTGAGGGCCCCTACTTGGCTTGGTACATGCTGCAGTAAAAATTCATGACATGAATGAAAATAATAGGATTAGGTAGATTTACTATTAGCTTTAATGTAAAGTATATCAGAAAATCTGTTTTGAAGAATTAATTTAACATTTTGGTGAAATACTTATTCATACACACTTGCCAAGAGTGAAATGAGAACACAATGAGCTGCTCATAGAAACCACAAGTTGTTGTTTTTTTACACGGCATACAATGTGTGAATTAGTGATATCTGGAGGTTTTTTAGCTGCATACAATGCCTTTAAGCTTATTAAGCTCATGGCTGAAGGTTAGGATAAACCATTTTCCAATCTTACTCCAGGGAAGGAGGCAAATGTATGCATTTCCCAAAATGTTGAACAAATTAGATAAACTGCTATGAGAGAATATACATGTTTACAGTTACTTGATACAAAAAATATAACAAATGCTACTTGCGTTGTTAGCTTTTCTTTAACCTTAAAAAGAATCGCAGAACAAAAACTCAAGTCAGGAATGTATTGTATTCTCTATAATGTACAGGCAAGGAAGAGGTTAGGCATGTGTGATTGTACTGAAGTTATGTGTATGTGTAGATATAAAAGGACTGAAATAATGCATCTAAAAAAGGATGCTATCTTGATGTTATCTACAGAATTAATGAACAGAAAATATACTGTGTGGTGTAACTTGCAACAGTGATGGGAATTTGAATCAGCACAAGCTGGGCTTTGATACAGGCTTCAACCAAAGTAAAGTCAGCATTTCAAGAGGGGGGGGAGTGGAAGTTCTAGTGCGTTGCTCTCCCTCTGAGGATATGGAAGGAATAATGAATATGAGGTCTGAAGGAGGAGAGCGGGATGAAAAGGAACAGAAATAGAGCAGCTTTCATGACAGCATGGATCTCCACTGGGGACATGAAGCAGCTCATTAAAACCTTTCTTAAAGTGGAGGAGAAAAGGTAACTGGTGTTTTCTGTAGCGGTTAGAAACCCTGAAGACTTTTTGCTCTCCTGCACTCTCAGTCAGCCTTGCCTATGAAGCTACAATGTCAAAGATCATGTGAAGTCCATGACTGTTTGTGATGTGTTTTTTTCCTGTGTTTTACATATATGTTGCATCCCACATCATAAAGTAACTTTGTATTATTCAAAACTCATACGTACATGATTTTGACTTTTATATTCCCCACTTATAAGTTATATGTGGCTGTGTAGTCCTTCTGGGATCTCTGCTCTGTGGCTTCCCTGCTCAGCACTTAGGCACCCAGTGAAAACAAAGCAAGCTCAAGGCTGTGCAGCCCTACAGTTATAGGCTGGGAGCGTCCAAACCTTGGGCAAAAATACCCAAAGCTGAATCTATGTTTAGCATCAGTTCCCCTTTGAAGAGAAGCCCAGTTTTGTCAAAGGACATGAGTTCACTGTGTAATTCTTGTATTGCTCCTAGCCACAGTTTCTCTATGTATTTTTCATATTTGGGTTGAGCTGTTGCAATTTCAGTGCCAGAACACCCTTCCCTAGAAGAGGCTCATTTACAATATTGATGGCTGGTCTTGTGTGGAGGGACTAAGGATGATTGAACAATCACATCAGCTCACCATTTATTGGTAAAAGTCAAGCGTCGCCCACAGGCGCGATTAGGAGATCCAATTACTTGCAGACCATACTTATGCTATGGTGCTGCCTGCCTTGGGCTTACAGTTGTTTCTTTTATTACTTCCATTCTTTATTAATCTCATTCTGACACCACTTCTATCCCCTCATGCAAGCACTTTCTCTTTTGCACCATGTTCATCCTTGAAATTGTTTGGTTATTTTTGGAAGAAAAAGAAAAGTTTTATAACATAAACACAATCAGAAATCTTTGGACTTCAGAAAAGCTGTACACTGTTTACTTTTCTACCTTCTGACATTTGAATGAAAATCAATAGAAATGTACCTCATTGATGTATTTTTTACTTTACCTGAGTCAATTTCCTTTTTTTAGATTACATTAGATTCCATTATGATACATTGCACGGGAAAAGTTGGCAGTTTTTTTGGGGGGGCATTGCAAAAAGGGAATATTGGCAGCAAACCCAAACCATGACAGACAAATTGCGCTCAGTGGAGAATCCCAAAGAGGGCTCTGTGGTCTGCTTTGTAACATCACCATGAAATATTTTCTGGATTGAGGTGTTTACTTTTCGACAGACAATTTCTCTAGCTACAAATTTATACAGAATCTTCAACTACAGTACAGTATTTACTTCTCTTCAGTATGCTTGAATGAACCTCATTGCTAAATGACTTCTTATCTGGCACAGGTTAGACAACATGGAGATTATGTCCAATATGTGATGAACCTAAAGGATGTTGTGAAGAAAAGTTGCATGCAATAAAGAAATATTTGAATTGAATTCACTTCAATTCAGATCAGTTCAATTCAGTAATACTTTATTAACAAAGGAGAATTTTATTGCTTAGGTATAAATTATTGAGAAAAAATTGTTGTTGTTGTTATTGTACTAATAATAATACTCTGTCTGCAGGTTCTCTCTGCCTGTACAGTATGAAAGCCATGTAGAAAGGCGTCAGTCATTGGTACAGCCACATCTCAGTGAAACAAATTTTATTTAATTCGCAGTACTCCCACTGTGTCCTCTTCAGGGCTTCCAATTTATCTTTAAGATCTCAAAGTTTCCATGATGATCAAGGGAAGTCATGGTTTAAACTTCCTCCTCTCTTCTCTCCCTTTTGTTCCTGATCTCGTCTGAATTTGGTGTCTTATTTCAGGCTTTAGTTGGGCCTTGGAAAGCTCAAACGGCTGCTCCCACATGCAAACAATAGAAAATATCAAGAAGACACAAAGGAAGACACAGCATGCTAAGAGCTACTGCAATAAGCTGCCATCAGTGTGGAACCATTCCTGAACTTAAATGTACTTTCTAGAATATAAGTGCTGATTCTCATGACTTGAATAGTTCATGAATTGTCATGAACTAAGAAGAGATCTACTTATTGTCATGTGTGATGATAAAAAGATACTTTCACACATTTACACTTTCAGTATTTCCAAAAAGTATAACATGTTTTGAGAAAGCGTTAGCTTTTAAGCATCATAAATGTAGAAAATCATATCATATCTATCACTGTTATACATGTTATGCTCAGAGGAGCATGTTTTGTATATTGTACAGTAGCATTTTATACAGATATTCAAAATACAACAAATCTTATCGTTGTATTTATTGCATGTTGATATATGCTGCCTTATTGAAATATATGGAGTTGTATCATCTCAGGTCTTTAGTTTTTGTCAGCAGGTGTTTATGAAAGGAAGCTTCATATTAGCTTTACAGATGTAAAATGCCTTTATGGAGGTTGTGTAAATATGTGTAAGATATTAACGTGTTTTATTTTCACTGTAAAAGTTAACTTTTTGTTTGAAAAGTTTTGTCTTCAACAATGTTTATACTCTATGAATCTGAACTTAAAACCAGATTTGAGATTGAAGTCAAATCTTTTTTCAAAAACTGTTTCTTCCACAGTGACCAAATCATATAAAACTTAGTATTGACCTGGCTGGCAGATTTATAAAGATGGATGTGACAGAGGAGAATCTGGTGTTGGAGGGTTATGAGTGGAAATAGATGGGGTTAGCGGCTCTCCGGTGTAATAAAAGAAATGAAAGTAGTAATAGACTCTCAGTGAATTCCATTAGGGACACACTGACACTACACAAGCCATTCATTATAATGATGCTGTGAAGTGAGATATTTCATTGTGGAACCCAAAGCCTGGTGTGAAAGGGGACACTGAGGGATGGGTGGAGCGCAAAGGTCTGCCTCAGCCACATTTACTGCCTTTCTCTTCAGTTTCTATGGAGATTTGAGGCTTTTCAGCCAATCAATCAATGGAAGCATGCTTTTCATCAAGCAACCTTGAGATTTTCTATGTAAGCAGTGACAGGCATGAGCCCATTGAAATCTCATGTTTGAAATTGTGTATGACTTTCCAATGGTATGCTGAAACTGAGTGCAAATGGATTTGTAATCTAAGCAGCATGTTTGCACCAAATTGAGTTTCTTTAGAGTACACATTTGTCACATGGCAAAAGCAGCTACTGTAATTTGCAGTGCTATCTTGCTAATACATTAGATTTTAATTGATTTCCTGATGCAATCGGATTTACAGTGACTGTGTTCCTTAAATGAATAATATCATTTTGTAGGTGGAAAGGGAGGAAAGAAGAAGAAAACTAAGGCTGGCGCTAAACCTACAAAAGCCAATGGATCCAACTGGGTAAATGTTCCCCTGCCTCCTCCACCGGTTCACCCTCTGCCAGGCACTGAGATGGACCTTTATCCCAATGAGCACCATGATGGAGGAGGGTATGTGCACTAATGATGAAAAAGAAATATATATATATATATATGTGTAACAGATACAGACACATTTTATGAAAGACTTAAGCATTTTGACTTTAACACTCGTATTTAGGCTGGTGCAGGATTTAAATTTGATAATAGAAAGGTTTTATTTGATGATAAGATGAAACTTGTGCATTTTGAAGGACTAAAGTGTAAGTGTTTGTAAAAATGGATTTTCATCCTTTTTAGATTTTTGTCAGTATCATTTTCCAAGTATTTTTACTGGCTGTTTGACACAGAAAATTAAGCGGAACTGATGAAGTATAACGTAAAAAAAAGTTACATTTAAATTCAAATCATCCAGTCTATGTTTGTATTTATTTCTGGGAAATAAACAGATACAGATAGTTTTGTTGCATTACATCTATAATGTCTAATGCAACACAGAGATTGAAACTGATCCTTGCAGTGTAGTCACTGTTACCTCCTCTGAGTACCTCAGCAGTGATGGATCTTGTGTCTCGTTTGCTGGAACAAACAAGACAGCTTGCCAACATGAGCAGTACCTCACATTTCTACTGTAGGAACATGGTTCAGTTTTTGCTTTCTCTGGAGCTAAGTACTCTACTACTGTTCATCTGCAGACAAGTGAGGGATCAATATTTGTACAATCTCCACATGCAGCCAGTTACACACCCATGCTCACTTACACAGGGCCTCACATGAAAACTCATACATAGATGGGTGCAGATGAAAAACCGACCATGTCTTTAATCCCATGATGTTATTTTTTAGCTAAAAAATAAATGAGAAAACATGTTTGAGCAGTCTCCTGTTGCTGCTGTGTGTACACATACACATGGTTTCATATAAATCTATTTGCTGAATTTTATAGAAAAAAAAATCCTGATAACATTGGGTCATAAAAAGTGAAAGATGTGAAGGAGATATTTGAGATTTTATCAGCCAATACTTTTAACATTACATTTATATGTAGTGAAGCTAACAGAAGCACAAACATACTGCATCTGAAGTATGAACTAACAGTCTCTCTTTGGGTCCAGAAGGTGCCGTGTCTTTTCACTCTCATTTCCAGTCTGGGAGAGTCATCTGTTTTAATAGGCTATCTGGCAAATGAAAAGACCCCAGCACTGTAAATCTGAGACTGCTCTTAATGGCAGCAGATTAAAACAGTTATGTCCTATGGAGTGTGCATCGACAAATTTCTTTAATGAACATTTTCTTTATGGCTAGTATTATTTCAGCATGCATAAGCACAGCTATGAAGAAGAGGAATCTGACAACCACTGTCATTTTACTCAGGACTGTCATATAACAAAGTCCTAGGGAAGTCGGACAAGGTCACAAAGCTCTATGTTGGTACAGAGGACGTTCCATTTCAATATTCATACATTTATGCAGTTTCATTTTTCCCTCCTGCTTCAGTTTATATTTGTAGACAGTTCTATTTCTATTTCTATATATTTTTCAATTTGTATTTTTAAAAATAAAAACATAAATTTTACTTTGTTTTTGCTGTTTCTCATGTATCACTTTTTTTTCTGAAGCTTTGCAGTTAAAATCCTTGTGAGATTCATTTTTAAACTTATAGAAAACAGTCAATTGTAATCAGAAATATATACAGTAGCTAGTTAGATCACAAGATCTGACTAAAATTGTTATGCATTTACCTTGAATGTTACCTTGAATTGAATGTTTGGATACTGAACTTGCACTTTTATCTCAGGTATGAGAGTGACAGCTGGAGCTCGCCCTTACCTGTGCAGACATACCTTCACCAGGGCATGGAAGATGAGCTGGAGGAGGAAGAGGAAAGGGTACCCACCCCACCCATACGAGGGGTTGCTTCTTCCCCAGCTGCTATGTCCTTTGGGCAGCAGTCCACAGCCACCCTTACTCCCTCTCCTCGGGACGAGATGCAACCGATGCTCCAGGCTCATTTGGATGAGCTGACCAGAGCATACCAACTGGACATGGCGAAACAAACATGGTAAATTAACATCTGTCTGTCATTGTTATTTTAAAATCCTCGCTCTATACTCTGTTTCTGTTTATTGCTCTTTGGATTTATTTGGGTCTTGCAGTATTCATCATGTCAACTGCGTGTGCCGTGGAGATTAACCCATTAATCATTCCATTTTAATGGACACATACTATCGCTTAGGCAACTACTGTATTTTGCTCACTCTATGAGACACAATTTCTTACCCATGGTAGTTTACATCCGTGCATTGCACATTCCATTGTTGTTGTGCTCATGCAAGTCAGATGAAGGCCATGCTTCATTCTGTCAGCGACGCAGAGAGAATGAAAGACTGGCATTCATTCATAATAGGGAAGTGGGTAGTGTGGGGGGGGGCAGGGATGCCTTGTCAGGAAGTAGATGTCATGTTAGCCAGTAATGACTATGTTAGTTAGAGAGCATCTCTGACAACACCAGAGGGATAGTAATTACAACCAATTCCCACTGCAAACCGCACAGACTTTGTACTCGTCTTACAAACGTGGCTGTCAGCAAAGCGGGCTGCCACCGAGGTGACAGCCATGTGTCGACAGGCCTGGGGAGCGTGCCTTTGAACCAATCACAGTAGCTATTAACAGGTTGTTGTGTTAATATACAAGCAGCACTTTAGAATGAAAGCAATTGTCCAAATATATTCAACCATGCATGTGGCAGATGTCTTGAAAATTAGCTCTGCATTTCTCTATTCTGTGCCATAGAAATCTCTGAATCTTCCTTTATTCTCCTCATTATTCATCTCTCACCTCCACATATCCTGATCGTTTTCTTGCCAGGCACATGCAGGGAGGCTCCCTTCCTCCCCAGGCTCCAGCCCCTCCAGTGGGCTACGTGTCGAGCACAATGGTTTCCGACCTGGAGACTGACCTGCCTGATGATGATGAGGAGGAGGAAGAAGAGGAGGATGAGGGCTATGGGGCCAGGCATCCCCGTGGTATTGAGCACACACCAGGGTCTAGCATGGACAACCTGGACAGCTCTTTAACAGGTGAGGTGATTTGATTGAAACACTGGGGCTACAGGGAATTTAATTTAAAACAAAAATAAAATTGTTATTTTTTTACAGTAAATTGATTGAAGAACATAACATGGTCATGTTTCTATGTGATCACTTTTTATGTGAATTTGCTTACAGAGTGTCCCTCAGTAAAGATTTTTAAGCACTTTTGGCAGACTCCAAGGATTTGTAATTATCATTTCTAAAAAAAGAGATAAGAAAGTCCATGAATTTTAAACAGGAAAGTGAGAGGGAAATTAAGAGGAGGGAGAGGCAAGGCAAGCAGAGAATGCCTGTGATTTAACTGGCACACAGCCCCAGACTCAAAGCCACCCATATCTTCCCGAGGAGATTTGAAATAAATTTCACGTGCAACATATTCCATTCCAGACCAGAGGCCCTATTTCCATTTTTACAACTCACTGAAAACTTTTACGGCCGTCTGTTGGGGGGACACATGAAGGACGTGACATTGCGGGGCCGAGCTGGGTTTTAGTCTGCTGCTCTGCACAGACCAGACATCACTATCCATCAGCAGTCTAGGGGACGAAAGTGAAGAGTCATTTCTGATAAATGTGTGACATTTGGGGGGATAGGGTTTAAGGGAGTGGGCTCAGGTGTAGTGTTCCTCTATGACACCACAGATCTCCCTGGTTATCCAACAAAATCTGTGCTTGGAAAAAATCCTTTGTGTTGCATTTATAGGTGGAGAGAAATGGAGAAATGGCTGAAAACAGGAGGAGCTGATTCAGTTAGGAGAAAAGGGGACTGATAGCGCTGCTGGTTGGCCTATGCTGCCCGTGGCAGCCCTAAACAGTGGTTTTCCATGGGATGATGGAACAGTGGTTTTGGTAGTGCTGACACATGCTATTGCTGATGTATTTAGAGGAATATAAAGCAGCAACGGGGCCCTAATCTACAGCATCTCTCCTCTACTGTATTGCCATGAAGACAGCACTATTTCTTTTTATCTCCCCTGCAAGTCTGCCTCTCACCCCATCGTTTGACAGGACAGACACGGTTCCAGCTCCAGGGTTAGCAGGGGGAAGAGAGGAAAGATAGGAGAAACTGCTGAGATTTATTGTGGCCAACACTTTGAGGCTATACAAATAGGGGTGGGAAAGAGCGGGAGTCCTGTCAAGCGTTGCTTGATAGATTTGTCATTCTTTTAATAATATGGAAATAGGTCTGTTTTCATAATGTTACACCAAAGGCTAGTAAATCAAACATTCTCACTCATGCCTCAGGGGGAAAAAACTCCCTTCTCTTCAGAGGCCATTTTTCACCTGCAGATTGCCTGCACAGACTTTTCAATGTGTTATTCTATGCTCTGAGCTAATAGAACATATTTTTAGCAGATCAATGTAAGTCTTCAGGTTGGGGTGGGTATTGCAGAGCCATTTCTTGCTTGAGCCAAAGAGATTTAGAAAGGTATTATTTGGTATTACTCAGCTTTGTATAGGTTGTGTAAAGTAGAGATGTTAAAGTGTTGAGGCTGCTGTGGGCGATTACTCTCTTGTAAATATTTGCTAGGTTTGTGAGACACCTGCTCGTCAGGGGGAATGATTTTCCCACTTAACGACATGCAGATTATGGTTTCTGTCACTGTAAATCATTTTTAGTGGCAGGAGGGATCCAGTCTGGGTTTTACTGCCCCCCAACCACCTAATGTTTACTGGTCTTGCTCTATCAGTGTGTGGAGCATCGGAGGTGTCGGCTAATGTTTTTTAGAGAACACGGTTTGGCCAATTGCTCTGTTTTAAGACATGATAGAAATGTCACACATGCAATGCAAACTTGAGCCTGGAAACTTACAAAAGAATTATATTTTGAGGGCAAACAGAAACCAGATTGAATTTTTATCAATTTCTATTAGAATGATCACAGTTTGATTGGACCGATGTTTCAGAGAATAGAAGTGCTCAGGAGGTTCTGCTGTAGAAAGTGGCAGTTAGCGCAGCTGAAAAGTCATTCTGTGATGTGATTTGCTGAGGCAGTGTTCTTTTGCTGAGCCTCAGGACTTGGAAGCTTCAGTGCTTTGGCTGGCACTACCTTTACTTCATTATCTTCTCTATTCTTTGTGGGAGGATTGGACCCAGTGGAATTGCTGTCTTTCTTTCTTCAGAGAAAAACTCTTAAAAAAAAATTTCAAAGAAAATGGCAAGGAAAGATAGAGTGCTAGAAGTAGTTACTGCCTCGGATTTCAGCTAGAGCAGTAAAAAATGGGTTGTGTGAGTGGGTACACAACCTTATGCAAGCATGTATTTTATAGAAGTCTGAGAGTTTCCCTGAAATCGGAGTGGAAAGCTGTTGCAACTTCCGCTGCTAAAGGTGCAATTCCCTGAAGTCACACAGTGACTTATTAACCTTCTTTTTAAAATGACGAGACTCACAGATGGGGAACTTGGAAAACTTTAAAGGGGATTTTCGTGTTTTCATACATGAACCACTGTTAATACATTTTCTGTCCAATTTTGAATGTCTTACATTGTCTTGTTAAAGGGAAGTACCACCTGAGAGGCCATACTGCATCTGATTTTTGTGCAAATTGTGTTCATTTCAATATCAAGCTGGAGCCACTTTTTGTATCATACTGACCTTTTAGTGAATCCTGCTGCTAACTATTGTCCATCTCACTGTCTCAACAGCCTTTACTGTCACACCTCTCCTCCCCCTTGTTACACTCTTCTGTTCAATGACATCACACTGTGAGCCGGAGAGATGGAGTCTGTTAGCTGAGCCTTTGGGTTGATGCCACTTAAGCAATGATCTGCCAAACCAGTCCCACTGAAAGCTGTCACATTAGCCGACTGTTCTCTGTGTTTTTGCTGGCCAAAGTGGCATATTTTTATTGGCAGGCTGATACTTTTATATTTAAAGTGCTGGCCCAGCTTTTTATGTCTAGGAAAATCAAAGTACATTGAAGTACAGCAGCATACAAGCCAAGAATCATAAGTCTAATAGTATATATGAATTTCCCTATGTGCCTTTTTGACCTTGACAAATACTTAGTTATGTTTTAGTATTCAGATAATTTCAATCAAGACATTGTTTAAGTCTACCTTTTAATCACCTTTAAGTCTTTACAGTATACAGATATGCATTTATAACCACAGTAGCAACTAAAAGTGATATAACAGATGAATATTCTGATTCTTCTCATGAGTTATTTCAACTTTTTAGAGTGCAGTTGCTGTGCATTTTTCAAAAGGAGTAAGAAGAATTCTGTGCATACCAGGTGTTTCATTCAATACACTGTTAGGTGAGACGTCACCTGAGGCAGTTTTGTAGCTCCGCACAGGTGTGCTCATTGTTCTCTATCAAAAGAAGCACAGAATCAGTTGATGACAGTCCTGCTGTTCCACTGTGCACACTCTTGTGTGCGTGTGTGTGTGCATGAGCGTGTCTTTTCAACTTGTGTTTTTGTAATAGATGAAAGAGGGCAGGCCAGAACAGAAGAACTACACAACAGAACTATCCTTCAAAAACAGAAATGCCCTGCAGCAAATACAAAGTCATTTAAGTGCAGGATCTTAATATTATCTCTTTTTTTCTTTTTGAATAAGATCACTCAGTGCCTTCATCTTTCTATATGTAGAATCACAGCACAGGTGTTCAGACTTCCAGATCATATATCTTTTCAGGTCATGGCCTCTTAGCTGTGACTGGAAAAAAAGGTATTCGTTTATACCATGTAGCACACTCACACACACCTTTGCTGAAACCTGTGGTGTTCCATAGGGTCCATGGTGAATGGGTGGGGATCAGCCTCGGAGGATGACCGTAATTTCTCCAGCCATAGGTCCAGTCTGGGCAGTTCCTCCGATGGCTCCATCTTTACCCACTGCAGCTTCGCCCAGGCCCTGGTGGCTGCTGCAGACAAGGCAGGCTACCGCATTGAGGGCTCTCGCCTCAGCAAGAGAGGTTGGTGTGTGAAACCAGACACCCACTTCCGGACTGGAACGTCTACCAGCAGCAGATGATTTGTTCCTCTCTGCTCTAATTATTCCCCCTGTCATCCACTAGCTGATGTTTCCCTGCTATTTCTGCCTTGCCCTTTCTGCTGCTGTGGATGCTGCACACAGTTTGTGCATTGTACCTGCTCTGTATGGCTACTTCACGGGTATCTTCTTAATCTTTTACATTAACTCAGCTCCCCTGTCACTCATGTGCCTCTCCAATCTGGCTTCAATGGGTTAAATATGTAATACCAGCGTGATTTATCTTACTCGCAAGCTTTTACAGACTTCTTTCATGGTCCTTTCCCTTCTAATGAAACCCTTTGTTTTCTAAAAGGTTTGCAGATCTTGACTGATAACTTGTATCTTTCCTGATGGCAGTCTCAGCTCCACTTTCCGGGTGTTGGCTCCTTAATGTCTTTATTAACTAGCTGGCTTGTGTTGTTGTATCCCTCCTGCAGGTAAAGGTTTGTCCCACAGGCCCAGGCCCAGCAGTCCATTTTCAACAGATGGCAGCACAGTCGGCACACACAGCTTGGGCCACCAGAGGGCAACTAGGCCCACACGCAAACCCCGAAGTCAGGGCACAACACCCCACCGGAGAGACGCTGGTGCAGACGGTGAGGCAGTCACTGAAAACATGTTCTGAATAAACATCTGTTACAGTTGTAAACAAGAAAGAGTTATACTAATAAGCAGCATAACATTGGTCATCAGTTTTACAGCATTATAAGTCATGAATGCATTCATGTGATTTACTGTGGGTTTCCCTTGACACAGACCTACCTCCTCCCCCTGAGCCTCCTCCCAGTCAGGGCCGTATCCAGGGAGCCCGCAGTGTAAGCAGCATGGTGCCGCCTGCAGAAAGGAAAGCTTCATCTCTGGAGCGCACTCCTATGTCAGGACCCCTGTGTGGGCAAGATGACATGAAGAGCTCCATTGACAGACACATGCGAACGTCCTTAGAACATCATCGCCAAGCTCAAGACAGGCTGGGTTCCATGGACCGTGCTGATGACGGACGCAGGGGACACAAAACAGGTACAGATCCACAGAAACTGTCAAAGCTGAAACCCAGTTCTCAGTAATGATACAAATCAAGCTTTTAGTTGCAATGTTTACATGTGAAACACAACATGAGGATGTCACCTTGAACATGTCATTTCTCTGTTCTACATTAGGCTGAAAGTCAGTTAAAACAGCTGCAGATTTGAGTTTTTGCATCATGAGGTAGTGTCTGAAGTATTACAGAATTGGAAATCAGGAAATACTTGAAATGGAGGATGATAAGACATCACCAGATTTATTGCAGTAATTGTTTAGAAATCCATGCACAAGTCAATTTAATCTCAACAAATGCTGACAAACAGAAAGATAAATGGATTGGATGGCATTGCTGCTGGAGTCATGTTACTCTCATGTTTGCAAAAAGTTTGGAGTAGTCACTCCGTTTTTAGAAATGTGTTTTTTAGAATCTTTAGTACAAATGAGTTGTGTAAATGTATTATCATACATTTAAAAAAAATGTGTGAGACAAAAGAATGTTTGTTATATACAAGCTCTGCATTATTTCTCAACCAAAAAAATCTACAGAATTATTTTACTTATGAACAATTTGATTTCTTAGAGAGTAAATCCTTCAGTGGTGGCACATTCTGAACACTGCAATCAAGACTGGAAGTGGAACTCTTGTTCTTGATGGAAGTATTTATTCTAAAAAAGAAATATGGGTGTAACTGCTGCTGGGCATTTTTCTACTAGTTCTTGTGTTGAAGTGAGCTTTCATGCTGCTTTGAGACTGGGCTCCCATGAACAGATTGCACCGTCTGCCACTTTCTCTGCTTTCCAGAATGCTCCCCTCAGCTCTCCCTCAGCTCTCCCTCAGCCCTCCCTCAGCCCTCCCTCAGCCTCCTCATTGCCCCTGTAACTGTTGCCAGTATGGGCCTGCTCCGCTCCAAGTGAGGCAGGAGGCCTCAGTAACTGAGAAGCACTCTAATCGCTTCAGCTTTTTTTTTTTCTCGCACAAACAGCAGCCACTCTACACCCCATCTGTGTGTGTGTGCAACTATTAGCACTCTCCGTGTAATGCTCCCCAGCCTGTTTGTGCCAGGACTTCCTCAGACAGTTACTCTAAGGCCGTGAGACAAAGGCAGGTGCTACAGTCAGCACCTTTATAAAAAAAATCTTGTTGGTGAATTCCCTCATGTGTCAAAGCGCTGACTGATGCGCTGTAGAATCCACCGAGGTCAGGGCAGGCTCTATTACAGTCATTAGCAGAGCGGTAGGGAGCAGTTTGATGAGATTTCACGCCATGATGGAGACTGCTGAGGGTCAGTATTACGCTGCCCTGCAGCAGGGGGTGCCACAGTAGCCAGTGGTCTCTGTTGTTGAATTTACCCCCTCATAAGGCTGGTAGCTGGAAGGCCATGTGTGAGGCTGACAGATGTCTGGGCCACATCCTGGCATTGTTTGTTGGCACCACCACTCTGCAGATGTCAGGAGGAGAATTGCTCTTTGTCTCCATGCATCAGATGTTAGATGTGTGTCACAACAACAATACATGTCACATGTCAACTATTATTCTATACTATATACTCAAACTTTTAGTTTGTTTTCTGTATTTTTCCTTAGAGGAAGGCTGCCTCCCATACAGTAAACCATCATTCCCATCCCCTGGAGGCCACAGTTCCTCAGGCACAGCTTCCTCCAAGGGCTCGACTGGGCCACGCAAGGCTGAAGGTCCACGACAACCACAGCAGTGGACTGCCACGGAGCATGCTGATTTCCTGGGGACCAATGGACAAGGACAGTACATGGGAGAGTTATGTGAGTCATTTCGTGTTTTAATAAAACATTTTCTCCCAGTACTTCTGTACACACTTACTGTACTGTACTGAGTATCTGGCTATACTTCTTCAGCATGTAACTTGTGTAAAACCATAATTTGCTAATTATATCCCGTATGCAACAAATACAGTAATAATTTGGCTTTATGCATTGGTCATTAACTTTGGAGGGGTTTTGGTTAGTTGTTCCTCAGCTACACTAATCCTCTACTGGCAAAAACAAAGCACATTTTCCGTATTACAAACAGTTGATTTTGAATCCTGACAGCGCTCTGATTTTTTTTTCTTACCTATCCTCACATGTTCTCCATCTTCCCTTCTTCCTCAACAGAGTGATCTGCCGGGGTTTTGAACTGGAGTCTGCCCTCCTTGTTGGGTGATGAACTTTGTCCTTATCTGTGTGTTCTCAGACTAGAGAACCACAGAGAAAAGCAGTGTCACAGAACTGTACATGTGATGTAAAGACACAGACATACTGTACATCTCACTATGTTTTTGTCCTTAAGAAAATATTTTCCACCTCCTACCTTACTGTAATTTTCTTTTTGTTAGAAAAAAGCAAGGTAAAAAAAAAAAAAAGAAAACATCTATATGAGAACAAATTTTCTGGTAACTACCCTTGGGAAAAAGGGAATTTTGTTTCCTGTAAATATTTTCTTTGACTTGTTGCATTGCTATGCAAACCTAATTGAGTTTCAGCTTTTATTTACACATACAGGAACAGTTGGGTTTTATCTGGTTATTTTGTATTATATGTGAATTGAGTGGCTCTTGTGCCATAAGATAATTGTTTTATAATCCATTGTTTGTTGAAAGTTACCATTAATTATTATTATCATTATTATTAATTATTGTTTTGCACTGCAATTTTTGGTGATAAGCACAAAAACATAGCTCCTGCTGACATGAAGAACCGGAAGAATATGTGAAGAGGAGTTTCTGTACTGTAAAGTAAAGAGAAGATTATATACTAATATACAGAGAGATATTAAAGAGTAACGCTTTGTACACAGACAGCAACAATAAAGCGCCCATTTCCACAGTTGAGACAATATAGGGTGGCAGGCACACAAGGTTCCTGAGGGTGTGAGTGCAGATTCAAGGCCGGAGATTTAAGAAGAAATTCTGTTTTACTGTAGGTGACTCGAGTTGATTATTTAAGTCCTCATCTAATAGTTTAACAGAAATGTTGAGTCTTCAATGTTTTGGGCAACTCCAGGCATTGTCTTGTTTTCAGAAACAAATCGAGGGAGCTCATTTTCCTCATTTTACACAATGGTTTCGAAGTATTTCAGTGTTTTACTGCCTAAATCATTTTACAAATCTGAGTTTACGCTCCTCGTTCAGTGAAGCAGCAAACTTACAAAAAGACAGCTAGAAGGGGCTCAGTGAAATCTGTCTGCATGTAGAAGTCCATTCAGAGCATTTAGAGGCAGATTTATGATTCTTCCAAGGCCTTAATACGTAAAAAAAAAAAAAAAGAAACATTCACAAACTAAGGAGTATTTTTCATGATTAGTAGTAATGATACTTCTGAACCCACTAAAATATCAGCCACATAAATTGTTTACATCTTGTATGTTTTATTTATATCTTTTAGTTCCAACCATTTTCAATATTATTTGCTTTTTAGAGCACTTATTAATATATGTTTTGTTAAATTATCTGTGGTACAGTTTTATTCAAAACAACAACACATTAACCTTGTGGGTTCAGCTCACTGCTGTTAAATGATATGATTTATTAAAGCAGGTGTTGGTATAATGGTGCCTCTCTTATTAAAATAAGATCAGCACAGTCTTGTGTCAGAAACTTGGAGAAAATATGGTGTGTATGACAGTGTAGCTTCGAGTGGGAGTGATGACGGAGAAAGGCCTTGTATAATAGCTAGTGGGTCCCACTGCCTCCATGTCTACAGCCACAGTGTGGAGGAGAACACTTTCTATCTGCCTGACTGCCACAAAACACTCTCATCATCAGCCACTTTCAACTTTTAAGCCTCTGATTTTCAATTTGTGTCTTTTCCAACAAGGTTTCTATTGGTTGTCCTTTTTAAAGAGAAGCTTGTTTCTTTGTATGCCTTTTATGGACTCCAAAATGCTGCTTACAACAATGTTTTCAATTGTAATGTTCAGGATTTTTGTGGTTCAATGACTGTTCGTTTTGTCTTTTTTTGTACTGCTAATGTTGATAAAGGGGGGTGGGAAACTAAAGGCCATCAGATGCTGTTGTACTGTTGTCGTCATGCCATCGTCATTTCTTTTTACCATCCACCCAGTGGCCAGTGTTCTGGAAATGAGGTGCAGAGAGTATCTCAGGTTATTTTACATTCTGGTGGTGTTTATGTATGTGTATATATGTGTATATATTCATACGCATCTCCACTTGATTATGCCATTCCATTTTCATTGAGGAAAACTTCCCTCTCATGTCGGGTTCTGTCGTCCCTTCTTTCTTTTCTGATGTGGATTTTGATTCTGAATATAATGTGCTGGTTCATCCACCTTAAGACAAGATGTCAGTAAAAGAACATACCAAATTAAGATTGATATTTCTAATGTCTAATACGTTTTAGTGTCTCTTTAATACCCATTGTTTTCCTTTAAATCACAGTGTCGTTTTGTATTTATTAAAATGATAATAAAGGTATATTGTGAAATATGCATAAAGATTTGTGAGATATAAAATGTGTTTTCTGTTCCTTGTAAAGTTTGGTGTCGGAGCCGAGCAGCGAGGCCATAAGGAGATGACGGGCACACACAGGTGTAGTGCTGGGTCAGTTGTCCTCTGAGTCACTCTTCGTCTTGCATGTTCACTGCACTGCTCTTCTCATGTCAAAAACTAAAGAAACTTTTCAACACAAGGAGTAAAAATGCTCACAATTTGCTTGTCAAGACAATAGAGGAAATGTCTTTTTGGAAGGATGAAAGTGCTTTCCCTCTTTTGTTAATTTTCTCAATATTGTTGGTTCTTTGTAGCCTATCTGTGTGTTGCCTTTTTGCTATAAAAGAGGATTAAAAATGACAAAAAGAGAAAGTTGTTGGGTGAAGTCTTTTCTGTACAGTATGGGGTGAAGTGACACCCCGATCAAATGCCATTTCTACAGTACTGTCCAATCTCCTATTTTCTCTGTACACCACCTTCTGTATTCACTTGCATGTCCTTTGTCCAAGAAGAGAGTGGATCAAGAAAATAACATTTTACAGTCTCATTCCCATGTCCTGTAAGATAAACCCATGCTCTTTTATTTCCTTGTACCTGGATCAATATTAAATAAAATATTTTTGAAAAATGGAAATGACTTAAATTGTTTGTCTTTGATGGAAAGGTTGTTGTGCAGGAGAACTGACGACGCATAAGCTTTAATTAAACCCATAAACATAAACCCATCACATAAAAGCACAACTACTTATACTGTAGCTACAACATTAAAAACGCTAGTTTGTCTGTCTCTGCAAAACATCTTGATAGTGCCTGACTGCAATATTTGTCGTTTTTAACCATATATGAGCATACACTACACGTTCAACCCACTGTGTGCGTTTGAAAGAGTTCCTGACTCAGCTGTGCATTTTATGTCAAACCAATTCCCACCTTGATCCTTCTAGAGGAGCAGCTTCAAACACAAATATAAATCTTCTAAATCACTGAGGCAGGCAGCTCGCTTTCAAGCTCTCCTACTCAGACCTAAAACCAAAATAACTTGTGAAAGAACTGGTGCAAAACTGGCTAGCGAAAACTAGGAGCAGCTTCTCTGTCAGCATTTACATACAAGCTGGAAAAAGTTAGTTCTTTTGGAAAGCATCTGCCAAAAAATATTCATGGAAAAAGTCTGATGGACAAACAACACAGTAGCAGATAAGATAAACACATTTTGTCTATGCAATACTTTTATAGCCTACCAACTACAGCCTGGTTTGAAACTCAACCTCAGAGATGGGGTTCAGACCGTTCGGGTGTTGTCCATTCACTCGTATCGATTTCTTCCACAGAATTGTGTTTTAAGGAAGTACTTTCAGAAGGCTCAAAGCGCATCCCAATTCGTTAAGGATTTTCCATCTTTCTATTAAACTTTATAACTATTAGCCCACACAGTCTTTCAGTGTGGTGAACCCCTCCCAATCTGTCAATCTGAAAAGCGTTCAGCCTGTTCATGACGGGACTGTTGCACCTCACCATTCTGTTTAAGGTATGAAGGGTAAATGTAAAATTAATTGAGCCTTGGAGGCGGCCCCAGAAAAAGTCACAGAGTCAAATCACTCGTAGAGTAGACACAGAGAAACATGCCTGAACATATTCCATAATCCACGGTATCAGTGTTTCCATAGGAGAACTAAAGCTGAAGCAGATTACATGGAAAGTACACATGATGTTATACAGTGTTATAACATGGTCATGTTGATGTAAAGGGATATATCAAACTTGTTACTGACATGTTGACCATTAACTTAATTGTGAGATGTACCATACATCTAATAGATGTACTTTGTCCTTTAGGTACAACTTTTCCTTTTTACAAAATTGAATTTGAAATTAGCAAATGTTTTTCCAATAGTAATTAAACATTTTGTAATTTCATGTTTGTACTTTTGATTGTGTAGACTCTTATCATTAATTCTGACTGAATTCACACTCAAGTTGAAGGAAGAGCCTGAGCTACTTCTACTTGATAAGTGGTACCTTCTTTAAGATGTTCAAATGTAATTGAGCCCCTGAAAATGGACTCAAACGCTGTTTCATGGATGGGTACAGGCTACTCATCTATTATTAAGAGTTATCAAAAGGATTCCAAGTGTCACAGTTCTTCATAAATGCCAATCATTACTCATAATTGCTATTTTTCACCTCTTGTCTTATGCTCGTTGTCTCCATTGAGCTGGATTCTTCTTGGCTCTACTTCATCTAAAAATACATATGTATGCAAAAGCCCTTTCTCTTTAACCCCTAATTCAAAGGCAGGTACTTTGAAGATATATTCATGGATTTATTTGGTTTTCCATTTGAGCATTTGGACTGATGGCGTTGAAGAGTGTGTGCAATTTTATCATGTCTGATTTTAAAATGCTCAGCTTATTCATATGTTTACTTTAAAGTAAGAATTAATTCAGGTTGAATTGAATTCTTTTTGGATATAAGGTTGCACTGTTTGCTATCGTATGCATGTATTTCTGGCATGTGTAGAGAGTGTTTGTGTTAACCTGATTTTTTTTTTCTCTTTTTCTCCATTGCTTGGCCTTGTTGTAGGTTTTTTGTGATGTTTTGGAACATCATGCAGACTTTTTTGATTTCCATTGTGAAACACGTACAGGTTGGAATCATCATGCATTCGACTTTACCCTTAGATGCATAAGTGGGGTCAAAAATGACACTTCATTCCAGGTATTCCTCATAAAACATGTTTGTGACTTGAGGCCATTTGAATTTTTTTAAACGTTTTTATACATTTTAAGAAATTGCAGTTTTTGTGTCACTACCCCAGTTTTTCATAAGCGGGGTCAAAAATGACCCTAAGCCTTTCCTATAGAATCTCAAGGGTTTTCTTTGGGATCCTTTGATTTTTACCAACTGTGAAAGGAAGATGCAAGAGTTTCTATACTCTCTTTGTAACGTGGAGTTGAAGAGGTCAAAGAGGAAAGATAAAGAAAGCATAGAAACACTATCCTCAAGTCAAAATTCAGGGTCTGCATATAAAAAAGTCAACCTGAGAGCAAGCAAGGAAACAATATGGCATTCAGATAAACTGACGTGGCGTCAAAGAGGAAGGAGACAAGTCCTGCTGATATCTTACTGGCTCAGTCAACTTGGGGGCGGAGTCTGACTGTGGCCAAAACCTGATTGGCTCTAAACAAAAGTTAGAAGAAATGATAACGACTATCTAGATATGCAGTAAAATAAAAATATGAAACACAAAACTCTTCTTATCTCACACACTTGCATCCAAAACTTGTTTTTATGACATACCCTGAGACTGTACAGTCAAGGTCAAAATTCTTGGCACACCTGATTTTCATGTGTGTAATTCAGACATTCTTCACAAATAGATGTAAACATTTCCCAGTTTTGTTTAATCAGAATAGTCTACTTATGGGGCCAAGTTTGTTAAAATAAGGAAAAAAGTACGTGCATGAAATATACCTCCGAAACAATTACACACGCTGCTCATTAATATTTATTGGCTGAACTTTCTTTTCTTTTCTTTTTTTCTTCATTCATTTATCTTTGAATATAAAATACTGTTGGATGGAAACACTGATAATTCAATACTAAAACATGTTTGGTAGAAGGGGAAAACACTGTCTGTGGAAAAAAGGTGAATATGATAAAATGCATTTGAAATATCAAATCAAATCACCCACAAATACACAAACTATGTCACATAAAACTCTTTCAAGGGCTCATATTTGTGCTATTAATTGACCAAAGATGACTGTAAAGCTGTCATCAGGTATTCCATCAAGTCAGTTTCATTTCTATTAATTTCTTGTTATGTCATTGGCTTATTTCTAATATTTTTTGAAGATTTTTGATGTTATTTCTTGTAAAAAAAAAAAAAAAACGTTATAAAAAGTTAAATATAAACTTGTTAAATGTAAAATCATTTTTTTGTTGACTCAGATATGATAAATATAATCACCTTTACGCAAAATGAAAGACATTTTTTAAATTCATTGCAAAAAACACATTGATTCTAATTGGGGTCATTTTTGAGCACACTCATGGAAGAGTGTAGGTATCTGTCGTTCATGCATCCAACAACCCCACACACAGTCAAAGAACAATATGCGAGGATCTCATTTCCATGATATTTCTTGGGAACAGTTGGGTGGTTTTTGCATTCATATTTATGGGAAAGGTTCACCGATCTATCCTGACCCTTTTAAACAAACCCATCAGTGCAGACAGGGAGGGAGCTGCTGCCGTTTCACACCTCTTCCTCTGTATGTGCCTGGGGGGGTGCAGGGGGTAATGACTGCTCTGCTCCTTGCCAACAAAGCAACTTTCCTCCTCCGATCCCATCTTTTATTTCCAACTGTTTACCACTGTGTGCCACCTCATTCTCATTTCTCTCCTCCTTCTGGATGAGCAGCAAACATGCAATTTGTGGCGTCATACCTCTTTCTACGCACTGTCCCAGAAGCTTTTTTTCCCACAAGGGCTGTGTAATTATTGCATCAGATGTCGGTGGTGATGGTCAGCAGAGCAGAAACCGGTTAGCCAGGCAGAAAGAAATAAGCTTTGCTCAGCAAATACAGACTGCTGTTGGATACAAGTTATCAGGGTGTGATAACAGGAGTGAGCGTGCATTTGAATGTGTGTATGCTTTGATGTCTACCAGTGTGTTTGCACTGGGTAACGGAAGCCGTGGTGAATGTGCTTGCATATATCTGTGTGTGTTGATGAAAGGACGCATCTACTGCGTGTGCTGCAGGATGTTTTTTTTCCTCCTGCATTTCTTCTCCCTTTTGTCTCCAGACTGGTGACGATGAGTGGAGGTGAGAGGGCACCAGTATCAAGGCAACACCATTCATCACACATGTCAAACAGTTAGAGCAGCTGTGTGGGACAAACGGCAAAAATTAGCATTTCATCCCTCTCCCTCCCTCTGTCTGTTTCAGCTCACATCTCTCTATAAATTTCCATCATAGCTCCACATGTGATAAATGACACGTAGAAGACATGTAATTTTCCAGCTGTTTGGATGAAAACATGCTGTTATTGCCCTTCACTTTCCATATATTGAGCGTTATGTAGGTGGTTGAATGCAGCTGTTCTACCGTCCCGCTGCTGTCTGGATCGGAGGATTGGTGGAAGAATGATAGTGACAATCGACTCTTTAAAACACTGACAAAGACAAAGTTTTTATCATCTCCTTTGCTATTTGATGACATTCAATCCTTGATTGAATAAACTTATGAACTAAAAATAAAAGTCAATGCAAGTTTCAACCATTAGGCCTATAGTAAACTTGTTATTTTCAAATTGCTTTTTTGGTCCAAACAGTCTATGGCGTTGTAGTGTTATAAAACATACTTCCAAATTTTGCCAGGGAAGCCGGAATCATTGAGTGTTTAGCTTTTTCAAAAAGATTTTGATTGGTTGATCATTTTTTGGGCCTAAAATGTGAAACATACTTGACATTTTTTATGCTATGAAATGTGTTTGACTTGATCAGTGCCATATTCAACAAAGATGTAACACATTTAACTCGCAAACAACAAACTGATGGAAGGTTTTATGCCAGAATTTTTTTTCCAAGAGTAATGTCTTCATTGACATTGATGAAAGTATATAAACTTAAATTTAAATATCTTTTTTTTATTTTTTTTTACTTAAATTCAAATATCGTGAGCTGTGCTGCAGCGTCGCGCGTCGATGACGTCATCCCACTAGAAGCGTTTAGAAAGCCCCCAAGGACAACAACACGGCAGCTCTGAGCTAACAGTGGAATAGTACGAGTTCATTCATTCGTTCATGTTAAAGTATTGGTGAAATAAAGACAGATAATGCCTTATTTAGAGGTTGAACTGTCGAGGTCCAGTTCACTCCTGTTATATGGATATACGCGGATCTCGAGTGATCTAAATATGACTTTCACCAAACTGTTATCGGTGAGTAGATGAACATATTTTATGCCAGAAATAAGGTCCAGGTAAAAAAAAAAACCCAAGCAATGTAGGCCGGGGTCCTGTGGTGCTGATCTTTAACTGTTTGGAGAAAAACTCAGGTCTCTGCAAATTGAAGAAATTACCTTTAGTAACTCAGTCTTATGAGATAAGTCAGTTAAATAAGTTTGACTTTATATTCTTGCTACCTGTTTTACCATACTCGATTCTAAAAACGTCAAAGACTCAAAGCACGAGTTGGTTTCCAGTCAGTTTGTCGTCATGACGTCAGAAATATACAGGACGATTAGGGAAGATTAGGACACACCTGTTGGTTAATGAATGCAACGGTTGTGGCGTGTATTCATCGAAATTCTGCTTTTCGGATTAAACATTTCGCTTGGTTGGATTATCTGGACCGCTGACCTTATAACAAGCTGTTTTGGTTTTATGTTATCAATCAGTGGAGCATCTTGAGGCCTCATGTGAGTGGCCTATTTTTTATTCAGTTATTTATTTATATTTACTTTTGTTGGCACCTGTTTTTATCTCCATTGGCGATTGTATCTTTATAATTGTGTGTACACAGCAAAGACGTGGGACTCAACTGCCAGCATAGTTGGAGTGGTATTTGATTGTGTCGCTTTTTGACGTGATATCTGCACATTAAAGCTTTCAGACGGCCAACATTGTGCTGATACCGTGTAGTGTGTTTTTGTATCTGCTACAAAAACTTGGATAATATTAAATGAGGCAGAACACTGCAGACGTTGAACGCATATTTGTTAAACACTTAATTAGATCTGTTCTGCCCTTAATTGAAACAAAATGTCATCTAGATTGTTGCCCTGATATGAAAATATGTGTATGAGCAACTTGTGAATGGAAAGGTAAATTAAGTTTTGAGGCACTTATTTATTCATTTATTTTTTTGTTCACAGACCCTCAGAGATAATTACCGACCTCTTATCTCAAAATGTCAAATAATCAGCGGATTAATCCAAGTATAATCGGAGTAAGAGCATTCAGGTCTCGCATTGTTCCTCAGTGAAGAATAGTTGGCCAAATCCAAGAGAAATATATTTTAATTGACTATCCCCTGTTGAAAAATACCAATGGACCCCGGTCTATTCGGTTTACAGTACTGGATGCAATACAAGCTTTTTATGAAGATGGAACAGTAATTCAAGACCAAGTATTAAAAAAGAAAAGAATATTTATGAATCACCAATTGAATGCAAGTAAGTTGTCATGGCAACCAAATGCATAAAGTCAGTGTTGCTGTAACCGTAGGCTACCATTTAATTTGGTGGAATCACAAGTACTGCTCAGTGTAATAGCTCTGTTCAAAATCTGTATGGCTCATACAGAATGTACTGAGAAGAAGACTCATTGTCCAAAAGTGAATGCACGACCTCCACTCATACAGCTCAGGTGTGCAGCATCAGTTACCATGGTGATCTAACCAGGACTTTGACACAGAAAGCTCTAAACTGACCTCACAACGCATATTAATGTTGCTTGGTATAACCACCCCTCGGGTTAGGTAAAGCTGGTTATTTACAGATAAGTGTCCCTCTGTGAAAAACTTGTCAGGTCTCCACCAACTGACCTGGACTGGATCAGACCAGCTTGGTTCACCCAAACCGCAGTCATAATCAGCCATTATATTTAATGATTTGTGCCCATTGGGAGCCAGTTCCCTCTTTTATGTTGCTTTTCACTTGCTTATTAGTCTGTTGATTACTAGATATTTTTATTTTCAAGTGCTGCTAATGAGCAATCAAGCTAATAGAAACTTGGAGCAGGAGGAGAAATTGTAATTATATTGTAAGTTTTCTAATTGTTTGTTGTAAGTAGTTTTGGTGACACGTGGATCATTGACAGATGGATGCACTGACAGTCTCTGTGTTGTTTCTATTCTAACCTCAAGGTCATTTTTCTTTACAAAACTTCAGGCCCATTTTTCATCCCACTCTCTTCTTTTTACATTCGCCAGCATCCTTGCCTGCCCACACTTTCCTTTCTCTTCACTTCTCTGCTCTCCTTGAGATTTGTGCCTCGGTTAGGTGTGGAGTGGGAGGGGGCGTTAAATTTCATCTTGCAGTCTTTTCAAAAGAGACTATTCACCCAGGCTGAGAGCAGGCATGTCCATGAAAGCTGAGTGACGATTTTATTCAAAAGAGGTAAAATGAGAGAAACTCAGTTGGCAGCAATGAGCACAAATCGGTTGTCATGTATTGTAATGGCATTGAGAAGAGGTAAAAGCTGTTGAAAAGACATATGTGTTATTTTACCCTACTGCTAGCTTGAAAAGCTTTGTGTGCCTGTGGATATTTGACTATGTGCATTTGTCATGTGTACCAGTGTTTCATAATGCAAAGCTATAGGTACAAGGCATCCTGCTCCTGTGGGCTTTAAATATGCCATTGGCTGATAGTGGGATAGCTTGATGAACAATCTCTTCATCAGAGCCTAATTGTTTAGCATGATCCTGAATGACCTTCTTAATTGAAACACCCCTTGATTAATGATGTGTGTTAACAAACACAGTGGGAGACACCCCAAAACCTTGTCTGACTCTCGTTAATTAAAGCCAGGGTCCAACAGTATCTGAGGCTGGCTTAGGCATCATGATAACATTTTTTCCCTTTAAGTCTGTGGATGTATAGTAATAGACAAGAAGTAAGTTTTCTGTATGTATAATTATATTTTGGAATATTTAGCCTTCAGTAAGGAGACAAATTCAGAAATATGTCCTTCAACACGTGCTTTTTAATTTCATCCATCAAAATGAAACATTTCTAAAGCTCCGTTCTGGACTCTGATTTAAAAGTACCTTCGCCAAGGCCAGCTTTTGTCTCTGGTTGTATGAAGTTGCACAGTTATCCTCTACAGCCCACACACACTGCGAAAAAACAGATTAAAAAAAAAAAAAATGTGCATCTAATTCTTGTGCAAGCTTGCTCATATTTTTCACACAGCCACACTTGAATGTGTGAGATTGTTAGGGCTCTGCATGTGGAAGTGTTTTCTAAGGACTTGCACTGGAAATATGCCCTCGCCTGAATCTTTCAAGGCTGTGGCTGTTTTCAATGGAACTACTGAATGAGAGATTGATTTTTATACATCATAAACTTAACACTTTTGAATGTAGGAAAAAAAAAAAAAGTAGATACAAGCTCTTAATTGTGTGCTGTAAAAAATGTTATAGTGTGATATATATTCCACATTACAGGACTCATTGGCTTTGTGCTGCAACATTTAAAACTGAGTTCATTGCTTCATTGACGACCTGTTCGTTCTTGTTGAGAACAATATTTCTTCTCCTGCTGCTTGGTCTTATGAGCTGATGTGTCCACTGAAGAGGCCGTCCTCTGAGCATGAATGTCACCACACTGACGCATAATCAGTTAATATCCCCCAAATGGGCAAGGTCACACATTCTGCCCCATCACTTGTCTTCAACAGCTCAGGCCACCCATGAAGCAGCAGCAGAGCTGGAAATGTGAAGGAGGAGATGGAAAAGAAAGGGACTCCGCTGGAGATTATTTAAAAGGGAGATTATATATGATCATGCATCTATGATCTTTTATGACCCCTAGAGCTAAATGTCAGCTTTGCTTAATTACTCAAAAGGGCTTTTTTTTTATGCATATCAAATAAGCTTGAAAGCTTTGTCAACAAGCATTGTTTGACCCATCTTAGCTGCTGTGCAGGTCCTAGTCTGAAGATATTTGCATGCCATTATACCATCTCAGTATTCCTCTTAGACTCTGTGTTCCACTCATTACTTTGGTCACGGACAATAGCAGATGGTAGAGCTGCAGGTTTAATTGTCTTTATTACTGAGGCATCTGCTTTCTGCTTTTCTAACTCTGAACACGTGGCATCATCCAGCCAGTCAAGGCCATATTTGTGAAATTAGAAAACAAATAAAAAACCAAAGAAAACTGTGTCTTTGACAGACTAGTGATGCCACTCTTGTAACTCATCATGTTAAAGTGAGCTGCTGGCATGTTGCTTTTTTTTCTTTTGTCTCAGTAGGAAAATGAAATGGTATAAACATTATTGTGTGGGTGTTTGTATCTTGCCATCTGCCTCATATGTTTTTCTTATGCCTTTAAGTTTGTAAATGAGAAAAGGATGACAAATCCCTTTGGTTTTGTTCACTTATTTTTTTTTTTAGCTGCCTGGATGTGTTGCACTGAGCTGAAGCTAAGGGAGGCAACAGCCGATTTTGGGCTCCGACAATCCCTCCGCCTTGGATCTGCAACAACAAAAGCAGCTGAGAGAAAATGTCATCTTCACATCATCCCTGACGGGCCTGGATGAATGAATAATTTGTCTTCTTCCAGTCAGGTCAGGAAAAAGAAGGTAAAGAAATCTCTAACCCTCTTACCTTGAAACCCTTTCTGGTGAGAAGCCCTGCATCATGACATGTGATAAGACTCTGAATAGAGTTGCATGCAGAGATCTTTTGGAAATAAAAAAAAAATAAAAAATATATATATATATATAATATACATTTTTTTTCATGGGGCAAAACATTCAGGAAATGAATTGATTCACCCCTGCAGCTCAGTACGTGCTCTTCTTCAGGAAGATAAAGATGGGGTTCATTTGTGAAGAGGAAGGGGGAAGGAAATTATTAGAGGATTGGTTGGCTATGTTGAGCTCACTGCGGTCTTGTCAGGAAGGAAGCAAGGCTTTAGAAATGCATCATTGTCACCATTATGCTTAATAATTTGAATGACATGTCAGTGCGTGACTCAAAGGCACTTGTACAGGGGCTGGCAGGGTTATTAGAAATGACTCCCCCAATGATGCGTGTCACTGAAGCAGCAAATTAACATGAGAAGATGGAGGCATGTTAAAAGCAGCAGAGAAAGGGAGGGAAAGAGGGAAGATGTGAGGAGGAACAGAGATAAACGTGGAGGAAGATGTTGCTATTTTCACCGTCTTTGTTAGCAGAAATTCTCTGGTTGTGGTGTTCCAGTTCCTGCTCTGTTAAAGCTTTCCTGAACACCAGGTGCTCCTATTGTGATAAATGATTCTCAACTGTGCCCAACAATGGCAGAAGCACCCAGACATATCTGTCATCAAAAATCTCCACAGCTCCTCTTCAGCAAACTACACAATGAGCACACTGGATTGTGTGTCTTGTTAACACACCACAAGACTGAAGGCTATTTTAGCTTCCTGTTTACTATGTTACTCTTATAGTAGATGACAGTTCCCTGAAAGACACTACAGGATGATTTTTCTACCTTTTTCCTGGCCAGTTTCTTGTCCAGCATGCTTTTTCTTCTGCATTTGTTGCTCTTCTCATCCTCTGTGATGCTTCTTTGCTCAGATTCTGCAGGCTCCTTTGTTTCTTTGTCTGCCGTCTCTGACAGCAGACGAGGTGTGATACATGTACAGTGTCTTCACCTTTTTCCACCCAGTAATTTATGCTGTCAGGGGTTTTACTCTGTTTGGATGGCCAGGCTTTCATGTGTGCGTGCAGAGCAGTATCTTGAGGTGTCTACACATTCCTTGTTTGTGTTCAGCATGAGATTGTAGCTGGTAATTGATGGGGGTTTGTTGCTCCAGGCACACAGCACACATAGGGAAGAGCCCACTAGTTTTGATTTCACGACTTGCATGAGTAAAACACTTTGCTACATGAAAACCTTACTACGCTCAGCACAAACTTTAATCAGTTGTAAGTAGAGCCCGAACATAAACATTGGCTTTTTCAAGATCACTGATCTAAAACTAATGCAGTCTAATGGCCCCTTTAGACACAAAATGACAACTGCGCTCCTCTGCTCCAGAAACCATTATTTCCAATGCAATACACCTCTAAAATGCCAGTTTGGTGCTGTGTCTATTGAAGTGCAGCAAGCTTATTGGTGAGCCTGCTTCTAGATCAAAGTTCATCTTTGACATTCAGCCAGGCACTGGAGGCAAAATGGAGGAAAGCAGATGCTGTGTGTCAGATCCCTGAAACATATGACTCCAGTTTGCATTGATATGTGGAACTTTAGGTAAAGCCCAGTCGTGGAAAACAGTTTCCATTCAAGTATTTCTCTCAGGTGTGTTTTCACCGTCGGGTGAAATGTGTAATAAAAAGTGACAGAATCCTGCTAAGTTTGCAATAAATATTGTAAAGCATTGTAAACCCTCTCTTTGTAAAACTCTGCTGCCCATCTGCACTACTTGATATTTGAGGCATTTGTTCACTGTTGTGGAGTTGATTTAAAAAAAATAAATAAATAAAAAATAGGCCTTCCAAGATTTGACCACTTCTTACAATTGTGTCTATATGGTGGCTGTTTGAGAACTTGCATCTCATATGATCCTCCTCAACAGATGGAATTTGTTTTAAAAATCTTAGAATTAGAACTTTCCTGAGAGCTTTCAGCACTTTTTGTAGCTTGGTGCCATTTGTCTATTTCCAAGGCTCTAACAGTCTCTGTAGACCCAAATAGTTCAACATTCAGTACAAAACATCTCATCTGTCTTCACTGTTGCAGTACTTTCAGTTAAAGTCTGAGTAAATCACAGATAAAGATAAATCTACATTAGGAGTTTGTCCAAAACAGACAAACATGTTATTAACCACTCAGCCAAACATGAATGATTTAAAACAATTACCAACTAAGTAAAAAGTCACAAGAAAATGAGCAGTGATCTCTGCCCTGAGGAGCTGGGGATGTATGAGCTGAATACAGATCTGAGATGAGCTTAAATGAACCACACTAACCATCAGATGTTTTAACTGAAGCAAACTGCTCAGATATGAGATCACTAAGGCACACAGCAGAAAATAAATAGCCAACATTGTTACTTTCCTGGCCAACTATTTAGCAGCTATATTTGCACAATGTGAGCAGTACCTGAGGTTTATTGTTGTATCCCTTAAAATCCATCAAATCCCAGTTGTCTGTGGTGAAAGTTTGAAAACTTTGAAGGTTAAAAAAACCCAAAACGTACAGTCCCATAGATGTGCCTCTGAGCTGCTCTGTGGTGGTGTTGCATTTCAGTTTCACTCTTGACAAATTACTCTTGTTCTCTTGATTCCTCTGCTATTTAAAATGGACCCTGCATTTTCATAACCAGTCATTTAATTGTTAATCTGGGGTACGTCTAGAATAGTTTTGGACCCATCATATCTCGAAATAATCATGGACAAATTTGGCATGGGACAAATTTGGCAACAGCCCAAGTTTATTAAATTTTGGCGTTCAGGGCTGACTCATTTGTGATGAAATCAAAACCGTTTGCTAGCTAGTTGCTAATGCATTGTAGTGCTGTTTGGTCTGGACCAGAGTTCGTTTTCTCGGATAGTCCGCTTCTTTGGACAGGTGTGAAAGCTCATCGTATTCTGGTGTGAACCAAACAAGCAAACTCTGGTCCGCCGCAAAACGTGGGTCTCGGTTCACTTGCAAATAAACCCCACGGACTATCCAGCGAACCAAAGAGAGGAAGTGATGTAGAGCGCAGTGCATTTTTGGATGGTGAAAAAACAGAAACAAAGCCAACGGCTTGAAACCGAAGGCGCAGAGGTAAACAAAGGAAAAAGTTGGGCAGACGTGGAGTAGTGAAGAGGCACAGGCGCTTATTGATATATGGTCAGAGGACTATATATCGTGGTTGCTTGTGGCTAGGATTATTGCTTGTTGTGAAAGGGATGATATCTGTTTTCAGTTCTAGCCAATCTGAGCCGGGTTTTTCTTCTTTCTCATGCTTTTTTCTGAACCAAACACAGGTGTGAAATCTTTCGGCATTCCCCGATAATCAAACAGAGTCCCTCGGACTATCCTAGTGTGAAAGTGCCCTTAGTCCCACTGCATCATGAAAATGCAGACCGAAGTGCAGACCGAGCTGTCCCCTGCTTCCAAGCAGTAAACAACGCGGCAGGTGTGCACGGTCTACACAGCACTCAGTGATACGAAGGGAGAGAAAATAGCGCCAAGCGATTGTGAGGTATGGCTTTTTCCTGGAGAACGAATTTGTGATGCAAATGTATTACTCTTTTGAACGCATATTGTTTTGGGAACTCGGGGCACAGTACGCAGCAGGGGGTAAGTCAATGTTCATAAACGATATTGCAAGTATGGGATGTCATACAGCTTCATGTCAAAAGAGGCGACCTATCCTTTTAACTTGTTTCCATGCAAGTCTCTGAATTTTCCTTCTTCATGTTAAAGTAACTGATATTCACCATTTATAGGCTTCACACATACAAAATGTGTGTACTGTAGCCTCTGAAGAGGAAGTACCCTGTTGTGTTTAGTTAAGGCTCTGCGTTGTACAAGTTTTGACCTGATGTTTGAACCGGTACTTCTTTTTAACAGTTCTAAGGATGACTGAAGGTTATAACCTTGCTGTGGGGCAGCTGTATTTGTTGACTATTTTTGCACTTCATGAAATACAGTAAAATTGACCTAACTTGGCAACAGAAGTTTTGAAAAAATGCTTGATTTGATAAGAGTAAGAAAATCTTACCATCAAACAACTTTTTCTATTTTGACAAACGTATATATTTAGTTTTTTTTGTTTGTTTGTTTTTTTTACCTTGGATATCAAGAATTGGCTGTGCTCTAATTTTAAGTTGTTTCAATGCTTTATCAATTTGTCCTTTTGACAGAATTAGTTCCCAGTAATTAGAATAATTGATAAATCATTTAAAACATTAATCAAACTGATTAATCTTTGCTTTTTCAGGCGCTAAGTGTTCTGTTTTCCTTTACTGAACATGTTTATTATGATTGTGCTCAACAATTTCAGCATGCCATCTTTGGAAAGGTTTGATGTAATGCAATCTGATTTATCATCAAATCCTTAGAAAGCGATAGTAAAAGCAATTATCTAATTATCTGTGTAGCATTCCTGCACTGCTGTACCTGCATCTATGAAGGATTGTGTGTTCATCCTCATGTTGGCACAGCTTCTACAGTTTATGCTTCTAAAGGCATCACTTCTCACACATCTCCTCGTCCTCAATAAAATCTCTTCCCACCCGTCCTCACTTTCCAGCCACACAATAGCTCTGTTCAGTATTCAGCCGGGCATGCTGGCTAGGATTCTGCACAAGTGATAAAACCCCATTTATCAGCAGGAAGCGTCCGCAGCCTTCAGTTGTATCCAATCTCAGCTTTTGGGTCACACTAGTGTGAATTTAACTGTTTTACTGAACCCCCAGTGGTGAACTGCTCAAGCTTAAGGTCCCATTAACATTTGGGGGTTTTTGCTTATTCATTTTTTGTTTCTAATATTATTGTTTGCCCAATACAATTTTGGGTAGAGATAGAAAAGAAACATCTCTTGGGATTTTTATTTTTTTTCTTTCCCAGCAAAATATTTTTGCTGTCCATATTTTTGTGGTTCATTTGTTTAGTTCAATTTAAGTGCATCTAATAAAAATTCTAATTGGAACAGCTGAGTGATGTAAACCATTTGGTTTCATTTTCCTATTTTTCTTAATTACCTGTTGAAAGCAGGCAAGCCTCAGTCACAGCTGACTGTAGCTTCCATTTCCCATCTTTGGGTTGATTACTGGACCTGAGTCATAAATGTGTGTATATGTATATAATAAAGGTTTTTGAAAATGCCAGCAGGAGCATTGTACTAATCACTTTGCAAATATTGTCTTGGAGGAATAAAAATCGCATCACGCTTAGATCCAATTTGTGCTACACTCACCAATTACTTTCACGGTCCACTTCCCATCTAATACAGAAAGGCCAGATTATCTGCTGGATGTCTGGGTGCTGCACACCCTAATTAGAAACACAAATTGGAAAAATGCAACGTGTGACAAAAAAATATGCCATGTGATTTGTCCTCTTTCCAAGAAAAATATTTGCCCTAATTTGCTTCAAGTCGTTGTCCTCAAGGAGATAACTGGTCTTTGAGGAAAAGCCAGCTTATGTAAAATGTGAGGAGTTTTTGATCTTCTCGTTGGTCTGGTAATCGGATAAAGCTGCAGCATGGATGTTCTGTGTCTAATTGTGTTGATGTATAATTAATCCTAACAGTAGTACCAGCGTAGCTCATTACATGACTGATTAAGAGGATATAGAAAGAAAAAAGACAGAACATCAGGTTATCAAATTTATCCTTTAAAACAAGCTGTGTAAAAGCTACAAAGACTGAAAGCTGCATGAAAAATTACACTGAGCAAAGTTATAAGAAGGCTTCATAATCCAGCATTAACTGACCAGTCAACTTCACTTACAGCTTGTTTTGCTTTTTATTGCTGCTTCACAAGCTCGCTGCAGTTTCACTGTTTCTGCTGACTGAACACATTTCATGCCTGAACTCACAAAGGACATGGCTAGTGAGGAAGTCAGGGCCAATCATTATGTAACTGAGGAGCAAACCATCGGCATCGACTACGATAATACAAGTGAACTTTGAATCACGTTGAATGGTTGAGTTTTGTGACACGTCCAACCTAAAGACGCTGAAAGTATGACACAGTGGACTTGTTGATGTTAAATGATTTCAGATTAAGCATAATGAGCACATTAAAAGTTTTCAGGCAGATCTTTTTGACTATCTTTTTAATCTGAAGCCATAAAGTACTTTTAGATGCAACTACTACTCCTCAAGTTTTCCTGAAATGGTGTAAATGTTCCCAGAGACACAGACATGTTGTCAAATGGCCAACCTGATGGCTTGTTTTTTACCCCCCCCCAAAAAAAATCTAACAACACAACATTTTGACGGGGTTCATTGCAACAGCTACAATTGCTCAGCACACAGAACATAACTTTTAAGTTCCCATGAGTCTGAAATGCATCGATCCACTCATCCATTTTCTATACCCGCTTCATCCAATTTAGGGTTATGAGGGTTTAAAGCCTATCTTAGCTGTCATTGGGCAAAAGGCGGGGTACTTCCGGCACAGGTCGTCTGAAATACAGTGAGCTGTAAATGTCACATGAGCATGCGTGGTGAGCAGTGTACCTCGGCAATTGTTATCCTTTAGTATGACTTTAATATTTTCCCATGTGGAGTTGTTTAGTTGTACGTTGCATGATGGGATTGTAGTGCGACTTATTTAGTTAAATTTCTCTATTTCTATCATAAGTTCCTGAAACCCCTTCCCCAATACAATACTTAATGGCTGCATATCTTCGCATGTAAATATTGCTATCTTGACAGTGATGTATTTTTACAAGCTTTTTGTAAATGGGTCTGCTGTAGCTGACGGTGCCAAATAACAGGCAGTCGGACAACATTTAACATCCAATTTTGACTGTCTGTTGTGTAATGGCAAGCTAGCAGGCAAGTCCACATAGTTCTTACCATTAGAGTAAAAAATCTGCTTTGTTTAAACTCAACAAGCAGCCTTATCCTTTTTCATGACTTTGCCATTACAGTGTAAAATCCATAACACTTCATACAATCTCACAACGCTTCTCATAGTATTTGGTGTTGGGATTGTACTTGTAACCTATTTGCTCGCAAGTTTCCTCCATTTAGCTTATTTTACTGAGGGCTTGTGTTGGGTTAAGCTCACACTAGAGCACCACTTCTAATAAATCTGATGCATCGGTCTCCACAGCCTATCGTCTGAAGCACTCAAATTTTTCAAGTTGTATATATGAACAGGGATTCAAACTATTCAAACTAATGGCCAGAAATTTACAGTGAGGATCAAATCCTCTCATGTAAGTACTTTATTTGGCAATATTAACTAAAATCCTATTTACTCTTCCCTTTTACTGTACATAATAAATTTTCATTGAAATTGTATTAATCTCTTTAACTTCTCTAATCTGAAATAAAAGAATAAGTTATAGCTATACAGAGTTAGAAATGGCATCCTGCATGAAGCCTACCACAGACTCATTTCTGAAGTTCTTGCCATGTGCCTCTCATTTTCACATCTGCCAAACTAAAAGCAAACTCTTGCGGCAAGAATGTTCACACGAAGTCGCATACAGCCCAAGGCTGCAGGTCTAACTGTGAGTAGGGTCGGGGAAGGGGAATAGAGAGAGCAGCACTTCTCTGCCTTCAAAGAGATAGATGCGTTCTGCCAGTGTATAAATTGGCTGTCGGAAACATTTTACCAGGAAAAACGACAATTGCTGTGAAGTTAGAGGTGTGGTGACAATGATGGAGAGATGAAGAGGCGGGATGGGTCAAAGGTAAGAGGTTCTGAGGTGAAAATTGGGTGAGGGCCAAGGTTATTGTTTAATGTCTCATAAAGGGTTGGAGATTAGGAGACAACTGTTCCAGAATGAAAGACTTGAAGTGACAGGACAATAAATAAGGACAAAGATGTGAAGATTAAATTATGGACAAAGAGGGCATCAGATTTCTATTATGGAGGAAAGCTACCACACAGGAAAAGCTGAACAGTTACTCAAGCAACAACTGCCATCATTATCACATTCATAATAACTGTGTTATTGTTCTCAGTGCCTACAGCGCATCACCTGTGTATTAACCATAAACACTGCTGCAACCTCAGAGCTGAACCACGACTGGATTGAATTCAGAGTAATAAAGCAGAGAGCCACACTGTAGAATAGCAATTACTCAAACAATCTGGCAGGTCTGATAAAATGAATGAAACCTTATGACTTGGCAAACCAGCTTCATGGTTAATGCAGGACTTCCTGGATGGGGGTGGAAGTTATTGGAGGATTGTTTCCCTGTGGGACAGTGAAGTGATTTGGTCATACTCTGCAGATGTCTACCATATACAGGTAGAGGAAGAGATAGAGGCTGTCAGCTGCAGAATGAAGGATCTGAGGAAATGAGAGGGGACTAGACAATAAGTTGGCCTAAGACTAGGATGCTCTAGTGACGGTATCAAAGAAGCAATGCCAAGAATGGTGAGTAGTGGAAAGATGTTGTGATTACATCTTCATTTCTCTTCAAGATGCTGGAAGGGTAAGAACATATTCAAGCATTTTAGAAGATCTGATATAGTCTGAAGATAAAATGGCATCCTTGTAATTGCCTGAACCTTTATACCGAGGACAGGAAGTGATCACATGACCGTGTGAGGTCTAGTGTTGGGCCTCTATCATAGAACAGTATCAGATATTGACACACTGCAGTAATGACCTACCTTAGGGCTGGAAGCTTCACACAGAGTGATGATGACCCATGTTTGCCTGCAAGCCACTACTTTTCTTCTCATCGATGCAATTACTGCACTGAGGCATGACTGGCCAAAATCCCCCCTAAGAGAGGAAGATCACAATTCACTGCTCTCCCTCTTTCCATCAGTGTCAAATACAGAGACTCAACTAATAGATTACCTGTGTTTCCTTTGCTATTTTTGAATCACACTTCGAAGATTTAGAAAAAGAAAGGAAAATTGCGTACAACTTGATAAAGATTTAAGAGACATCATTAGCTGTAATGTTATATATTTTTCAATTGTAAGTCGCTTTGGATAAAAGCATCTGCTAAATGCATAAACATAAACCTGCCAACCGTTCCCATTCTCAGTTTGCACACCGTTTAAAAAAAACTGTACCATCAAGTAACTGGCGTCTTCCAGCATACAATTCCCAGAGATTAGTCATTTCTAAAGAAGAGCTCTCTTCTTTTCTTAGAGAAATGTAGCCTATAATGTGTCTGTAAAGTGTGTGATAAACATTTTTATCTTGCAGCTGTTCAAAATATCAGTGGAGACCCCACTAGTGACAGTGTAAAAAATGGTAAATTGTAGGCGTGAAAAAAAGTGTTAAATGTCTGACAATGGAATGATCTTCACACAAGCAGTCATGATGCATTAATTAATGTTGATGCTCATGTGCATGTTTAGTAAAAAATGAAATGACAAAGGAGGTAATTTCTCCTTTCTCTCAAGATGGTGTGTAATTGTGTGTGCAACAGTGCAGGGGAAGGGTCTGTGAGAGGCTTCTCCCTCCCCATTTCTTCTGACAAAGGCTTTAATTCACCATGATTATACAGATGGATTGAAATATACAGCAAGACAGGGAATCACTCCAATTATGCAGAGTTGATTAAAACTTGGACCCCTTGCCAGGGTGCTGCGGGAGCAAGGGAGGAGTCAAGATGCGTAGCAAAGAAACACTGAGCACATAAAACCAGTGATATCCACCACAAGGGTTTCTGTATCTCTAGCAAAACAGAAGTGTTTTACTCTCTACTGTCAAGCTGAAAAGTACCAACACACGGTTTGATGGTCTGATGCATAAACACAAGAGTCTTTGCTCTTGACGGAAGGGAAACTCCTTGTGTTGAAATCTCACCGCCTCCTAATGAAGATGGATCAATGCTATTCATTTACTGACAACTGCACACAATGTACAGTACAGCCCATCTCCTGCATTGTGTCACTGCATACAGCATTTATGAAGAGTAGCGGAGCTAAGTCCTTGGCATCTGGAGACCACAATCGATGGAGAAGAACACGGAGCAGACAAAGGGAGAGAGAAGAGAAGAATAAAAGAAAAACAGACGAAGGGAATGATGGGGAGATCACAGATGGGGAAGAACAGAGTGAAAAGGGCAAGACATTTGTCACCCTCTCCTACAGGATCATAGGAAGAAAGAACAATATCATTAATCTCCTGACATTTCAATATTGTATTAACCTTTCAAGTGGAATTCTGTGGGCTCATTAGTCTTTTTTTGAAAGGGAGAAAAATAATAATCGATGGAACAAGCTCTGGACACGATCTAAAAATACACTGCCGTCAAATAATGTATAACCTCAAGCCAGTCACATGATGTTGCCTGTCTTTAGCAATCGCCAACATTACCCGCTTTAAATTGTTTGGTTAAAATACAAACGCATCATATAAAGAAATAAATGGAGGTGTGAGGGTGTGTGCTCTCAAGTAGGTCACCATCATAAAATAGAAAAATGGCCAGGCTGTAAAACAACAGGTTAAGATGACAACACAAGCACATCAGCCATCTCATGTGAGTAGAAAAAAAGCCTCAAGGCCACACAAAGCGTGATGAACCCATGTCTCATCTCTACCACTCAGCCTGTCAGCAATGGAAAGATGGAAGGAGAAAGCGTAAAATGAAGGCTGAACTCAAAGGTGCCCAAACTCCACCAACGTGCTCTTCCCCTCCCTGTTACACCTCTGCAGCCTGCTCACCCTTATCCTCACCTTCCATCTATCACTGCCTGGAAAAACACCCGCCATTCAAATCACCAGTGCCCCGCAGGTCATTTGACTTAAAAAAAAAAAAAAAAAAAAAAAAAAAAAGCACACCATCATTTATTTCCATTATGCTTCGTCTGTGAAGATCAAACACTGACACATCTTTTGTCTATCATCATTTACATCTAAACCCCCATGATTGGTCATGTCAGTGTTTTGTTGAGCTTGTGAGGTAATGCTGTTATGAAAACATGTTGCTTTTTGACTGCCGTGATTGCATGTTTGCGTTTGGCATACCTAAACTTAGGGAGGAGCCTCATGGGTTCAAGGGTTATTTCAATATTGTCATGACTGGGCCAACGAACACCTCCACAAAGATGAGAACCTTAATATGGAATTCTTTGCATTCACAGGGGAATAAGTGGGTGGCAGATTCACACACCTGCTCTGTTTTTGTCTCAGTAAAGAGAGCTTTTAATTAATTTAGCCATATATGTAATGGAAGTAGTATTGTATTGGGCAGGAGACTAATTTAGAATCCACTGGGAATAGACACAATAACAAAAAGATAGTAACAGAAGATGCTGATGAGGGATGTATAAGGACAGTAGACTTCCTTACTGCACCATTGTTACTGGGACTTCTAGTTCTGTCACTTGTCATGTTGTATTTGGCCATTGCAACTCTTCAAATTGAAAATCCATGAGTTTGACCATTTTATGGCAAAATGGAAAACACAGTTGTGTTAATAAGATGAAGAACCATGCCTTATATCTAATTTACTGCATTTTTCCTAAAATCAGACCTGCCACTTAGTTTTCTGCTATTTTTCCATTCAGAGTTTCATAAAGTGTAAACCAAGGGTGATAATTACTTGGTTTGATTGGACTATTGACTTGCAATTAACTGCACATTGAAAAGCAAGTAAAAAAAAAAAAATAAATAATAACATTAATTTAGTTTCAGTTTATTTTTCCTGTTCACTTCAATCCACTTTATCCCTGCATGTGGTCCTCTGAAGTGCCATGAAAGAAAATTTAGATCGCAGGTAAGTTAACCGGTCTTGATGAAGTTCATAATGAATGGGGTGAAAATGTGTGAAGCCATTTGTTTTTTCAGTTTCTTAGAGTGCTCAATAATTGATTTCTCACTGTATGAAAGAAACGTAAAATCTTATAACTATATTTATTTTTTTGGTCTGGAGTAAAGTGTGTTAGGAGTCAGGTGGAGGATAGTATGGTGGTAAGTCATTGAAGTTAACTCTGTGTATCCAAAGTGGAGAACAGTCATTCTGCTGGTATGTTCAATATCAGGGTGTCCGATATACTCTCAAATGGAGTTTTGAAATAACAGATTGTGGACTAAATTACTTTTATCATTTTCTCATAGTTTTGGTTTGCAGAAGCAAAAATGCCAGTTTTTGATGGTAGTTTCTTTAAACCAGTGGTACTGGAAGCCAACTACAAGAGCACATCAGAGGCTATGAGAACTCTCAGGGTTTAGATTAAGCTATTGTTGTTGGCTCAGAGAGCTTCATGGCACAAAAACAGTCAATGAAAAACAGGTTGTTCAGATGCTTTTAAAGCCAAAGTTCAAAGATGGGTGTGTGTCAATAAGAATGTGAATGTGTTGGTATTTTATTTATTTTCCTTTTTTTGCCCACATTTTCATTAATTGTGCAGCCCTAGTTCCATGTAGCTCTTTTGAAGATATCAGTATGCTGATTAGGCTTCTCTTTGAGCCAGTTGGCCCTAAATCTAACATAACTTGTCTCTGCTGCAGTGTTTGCTGTCTTTACTAAGTTACTTTACTGTTTGAAGCCCTTTTTATTGAAGCATTCTATTTTACTGTTCTGCAACTTGTATTTTAACTTATGCACAGTTGAATGATTCCAACTAAACTGTTGGCTTATAACAGTATTAATAATCTCAATAAGCACTATGATCATGATAAAGACCATGATTTATTGGTAATATTAAGTTTTAGATGGTGAGATCAGCTTACAGATGCAAAGCTGAGCCGGCAGGGAAATAGCTGAGGGAGGGAAGATTTCGGGGGACAGAATGAGGAGTCCACTCTCCTCTGGGTTAATTGTGCAGACCCTACAGGCACTAAATAAGGATGGTTAGAATGACTGGCTAAGTGACAAATGGATGTACAAATCATCCAGATTACTTCTTAGTTATTAAAGAAACTTTGGCTGGCTTCCACATGCCCTCACTCAGAGCGTCTGGCAGTCTCTCCACTGACGCCTATCTTTTACAAATACGCTTTTCAGTTCAGTTTTCTCAAGTTTAAACAAGCTCAAGTGTTAAACACTGATTAAAACAACTTTTTGTAATGATGGGAAATTCTGATGAGCTGGCTGGTAAATCTGAATAAGTTTTGATTGATTTTTCTGAAGAGGTGGCATTTGACCAGCAGCTGTAGTGTAAATGGCTTTGGAGAGGTGCTGCTAAGCTGTCTAAACACTGCACCTGTGATGACTGGCTCCTCACTGGCGTTCCCGCAGAGGGTTGCGACAGTAAGATGAGTTATCAGACATTGCACAGCTGTTCACTTAATTACCTCCTAGCATGGGAAGGAGGTTAATGAAGCAGTTTGGTGATCAGAAATGAGAGACACCCTGAATGTGCACAAAAGAAATTAGTTTTTGGCTGCTGGGACAGAGTTGAAAGCAACAGCAGTTTAGATTATTGATTGCAAAAACTGAAACACTGCAGGAATACAGAAAGGGGAGAAGAGGTTGGTGTGCTTCACACATTTGTACTTGATTTGCATATTTCCTGTGTAGAGTGATTAGGCCTCATCCTGACATTGGCATATTAGCGAATTGTTCTTTTTTTTTTGGTCTGTGAACATTATTCCTTTGAAGAAGTCACTAATTTATTCACTTGATTTCCCTTATTCTATCCATGGGTGGTAAACCTGATGGGAAGTATTTTGTAGGAACCAAGATATTTGAAAAGAATTTGATGTAATCTTTGGGGTTTTATGTGCAGTTTTAAGTTTCAAACTGCATATCGTTTGCAAATAATGAAAGATTTAATCTTAAAAATCAATTTTTCCTGATCATTAAACATATCTGATAGATTACTTTAAATAATTAAGTAAGAATGCTGTTAAGTCCAAAATGATTCAAATAGTGAATTTTTATTTGATCAGTTGTTTTTGCGACTGAACCTGACACAAGGAACTGACAAATCAGATGATTTTTGGCCAAAACATAGATTTAAAACATTTTGCTTTGTTTCATTTTACGTCTTTTTACATCAGCCAGAATGATTTATATATTGATGTAGGTATCAATAGCAAAGTCTTATTTGCCATCACAGCAGTTAAACTGTCTAAGTGCTTAAAAGCTTTTTAAATGTCTCCACTGGAAGTTAGGACCCCTCTTCAGAAACTGCTCCCAGGTAGTTGAGCTTGTAAAGGGCGGATTATACTTCTGCGTCTATCGTCTTGACGCGTTGCTTTGCTCTGGTCGCGAACCACTTTTCATGTTATGGTTCTGCAACCTCGACCTGGAATTTCTAGTGACGCATAGCAGTTTCCCGCCAGAACGCTAGTGGGAGCCCATTCGAGAACTCGCGAGAACTTCGTTGGGGGGAGTGTATATATTCCGCTGACACGCTGATCCTGGTCAAAACAACAATGGCGCGTCTGCAAAGTCCAATGGAAATAGAGATGGAGTTGCTCGACATTGAAGAAGAAAGGATTCTGCTAATGGAGTTGGCGAAAAGACGAAGGAGGAAGCGTAGGTGGTCTGTACGCCCGTTGAACCAGACCAGGGAAGAGACTGGGGAGTTTACTACACTTGTTAAACCCCTGCGACAAGACGAGGAGATGCACCACCACCAACACACACACCATATGCCTATTGGAATTGAACAAAGACTGTCAGTGACGCTGCGAGTACTAGCTTCAGGTGCTAGTCAACAGACTGTTGCACACAGCTACAAGCTGGCTTCTTGCACTGTATCTGGCATAGTCTCGGAAGTGTGCAAAGCGTTGTGGTTGGTGTGCAGCCGGAGTTTCTTCCCCGCCCGACCACAAGCACCTGGGAAACAAATGCTGCAGATTTTTGGAGGCTATGGAACTTTCCAAACTGCGTGGCAAGCGTCGATGGGAAGCACGTAACCATCAAGGCACCGCCACATGCAGGAAGTGCGTTTTTTAACTACAAAGGTGCGCACTCCATTGTTTTGATGGCGTTGTGCGATGCCAGGTATCGCTTCACGATGGTGGATGTCGGAGCTTACGGCCGTGAAAGCGATGGTGGAGTTTTCAGAGAGAGCAAGTGTGGTTCCGAGCTCCTCGACAATAAGATGAACCTCCCTCCACCAGCTGACCTTCCCGGCACTGCGGTCACGATACCCCACGTTATCGTCGGGGATGCTGCTTTCCCCCTGCACTGCAATCTCATGCGCCCATTTCCAGGTATGTACTCGTTCTGTTTTATTTGCAGTCTAGAGATATGTGATGAAATGCAGTACTACATTATGTTATGGAATATTGACCTCGTATGTTAAAGTGTTGCTATTGGTCCACATTGCCATACACTGAGGACAGAGTAATTTGTCATATGAGTTATGAAACTGTATTAATACAACCCCCTCCCGCTTCTTCCTTTATCTCTTCAACAACACAGGACAAAACATGCCCCCAGAGAAGCAGATCTTTAATTACCGGCTGTCTAGGGCTAGGCGGGTGATCGAGAACACCTTTGGCATCATGGCTGCAAGGTGGCGAATTCTCGGAAGGCCAATGGAGTTCCTGCCTGACAAAGTTGTGGATGTGGTGAAGGCTTGTACGGCTCTGCACAATTACCTCACATACACAAACGAGCTGGAGAGCGAAGAGTTCCAGTACATTACACCAAACTTTGCTGATGTGGACAGAGCTGGATCTGTGAGGCCTGGGGAATGGCGAAGAATTGTGGAAGGGGACACAGGCCTGGGCCCTGTCGATCCAGCACAAATGAACAGAGCCCGCTCCACCAGAGCTGCCATGGCTGTAAGAAATGACCTAATGCATTTTTTTCAGAGCGAACGAGGGGCAGTACCATGGCAGGATGACATTGTGTCTCGTGGCAACCTTCAACAGTGATTATATTAATGTCTCGGTAATGTCATGCCACCATTACCTGTTCGTGTAACACATGGTATATATTCACCATTCAGTGATGTCTGATGCCTATTGATTAGTCACTGGACCTTCCTATTTTTTGTGTTTCATTTGACATCTTGAAATTGATGCTTTATATTACACCTGGTGTTTTAACCAGATACCAAAGAAATAAATGTCCGACCATATCTCTGAAGTTTCGTTTTTTATTTCCCAAAAGGTGCAACATACAAAAGTGTGAACTGTAGATGGTGTAAGAGCAGATTTTTTTTAAGTGGGTATGGCAAAAGTGGCGATATGCAATAAACAGTTTGAACATTGTGCAATAGTAATACAAAAAATTGTGCAAATCAGTCAGTAAAAAGTATAAATATAAAACAGGTAAAAAAATATTCTATTTACATAAATACAATTGTATAACAAAAAAAAAAGAATATACACACACACACACACACAAGTGTTGACTGAACAGTGATTGAATATTCAGTCTTGAGCCTTCCGCCTGTCCTTGATGGCTTTAAGCACATTGATTACTGAGACAAAGGCCTCCTCCCTGTCATCTTCATGCATGCGCGTCACCATTTCCGAGACCATCAGCCCAAACCCAATGCAGTCATTTGGACCTGACTGCCTCCTCTCCAACTCCTGCCGGCGCTCATCTAACTGTTCCAGCCGCTTGACAGTGTCTCCGTAGGACAGGCACTTACGCTTGCCACCACGTGCGGCAGACGTTCGTGGTGAGGGCGAGGCCCTGGGCTGCAGTGCTGGAGACGGTGAGGCCGGTGGCACTGGCATGGCTTGAGCCGCACATGGCAACGGTGACGAGGGCACTGGCTGGGTTGGTTCGGCGACGGGCAGAGATGGCGAGGGCAGGGCAGAGGTGGTTGAAGTGCAGGGCAGAGGTGGCGAGGGCATCGGCTGGGCTGGACTGTCTGGGCCATGGGTGGAGATGGGCGAAGCAGAGGAATCTGACTGAACACAAAACAAAAAGCACATAGTTGGTCATTGTCCATGCGGATAAAGAATTCACACATTCACCTTTTGTCTTGTGCACCGTTGTTACTTCTCATCCAGTACTGCATAAATTATTGATGCATTATCTTGTACACTATGTTTTTGTTTTGGGTTTTCAAAACATAAGGCACTTTAATGTAAAACATATGGTAGCACGTAACTGAAGCTGGCAAACCACAGGGCAGATAGCTGGCCATTGTCCATGCAGATAACGTCACGTGAGAGTGCTCTCTCTCTCTCTCCCTCACACACAGAGCACACAATCGGGTTCTTATTTCACATTATCATTATCGTCTTGTCCAGTATTTTATGTTTTCTACGCGTTTATGTTGTCTTGTGCACACAAACTGTAAACACTCTACGCCAACACTACACTGTAGCTTGCTAGCTCAAGCATGCTAGCTTGCTGCCAGGTACAGAACAAAGACCGAACGATTGCTCACCTCGAAGTTGGACTCTGTCGCACGATGTTTTATGTGTGGCTCCAACCACGACATGAATAAATAGAAGCCAGAGACCTTCTTTCCACCTGGATCCCCACTCCTGGACGCCATTTCTCTACGGATCCTAACGTAGCGGTCCCTCAGTACCTTCCACCTCTTACAACACACCGTCGGATCGAGCTCGAGCGCCCGGCTGATATCTCTCCAGGAGTTGGTGGAGACTTTGTTGTCCTTATACAGCTTGTGGGAGGCATTGTATAGATGGTGATATTTTCTCACTTCCTCAATAATTCTCTCGTCGCTGTTGTCCATTTTTAAAAATGGCGCGCCCAACACCAAGAGAGAATGACAAAAACACAGACAACCGGAAAGGCACACCGAGGACCAATCACAGCCGCTTTTGTCTGCGCACTTCCGTTGGTGGTCTGCGTGCGTCTGTCGCGTAGTCAGGATTTTTCTGAGGTGCACGACGACGGACGCAGAGCCTCTGCGAGCGTCAAAATCTTGACCACTCCCCCACGCAGAGGCTCTGCGTCCGAGCGTCAGAGGCTTTGCGCCTGAAGCATAAATCAGGCTTAAATCAGGCTTAAGGCAGCCTTGCAATTGCTTTGAATAACTGGTGTGTATAACTTTTGAATATGATTCTGTTCATTTTTTTTACAAAAAAAACGTCAAAATTGATCTTCAAAATCTAATGTTTAACTACTAGTTCTGTCTCGATCCAGAAACTAACTTGGATAAAAACAATAAATAAATAAATACTTTATTGGCCAAAATATAAATATATTGAAACACTGTTATTTGCTGCTCTAATTTGTTACATAGGTCACCCATGGCAAACAGATCCTAGATGAGGGACCAGACAAAGAACAGCTCACAAAACCCCTATGATGAATAATATTTTTGGACACCGTGTTCCCTTGCCCGGACGCGGGTCACCGGGGCCTCCCCCTGGAGCCAGGCCCAGGGGTGGGGCCCGCCGGCGAGCGCCTGGTGGCCGGGTCTGTGCCCGTGGGGCTCGGTCGGGCACAGCCCGAAGAAACGACACGGGTCCCTCTTCCGACAGGCTCACCACCCGTGGGAGGGGCCATGGGGGTCGGGTGCAGTGTGAGCTGGGCGGCAGCCGAAGGCGGGGACCTTGGCGGTCTGATCCTCGGCTACTGAAGCTGGCTCTTGGGACGTGGAACATCACCTCTCTGCTGGGGAAGGAGCCTGAGCTGGTGCGCGAGGCTGAGCGGTTCCGGTTAGATATAGTCGGACTCACCTCGACGCATGGCTTGGGCTCTGGAACCAGCCTCCTCGAGAGGGGTTGGACTCTCTTCCACTCTGGAGTTGCCCGCGGTGAGAGGCGTAGAGCAGGTGTGGGCATACTTATTGTCCCCCGGCTGTGCGCCTGTACATTGGGGTTCACCCCGGTAGACGAGAGGGTAGCCTCCCTCCGCCTTAGGGTTGGGGGACGGGTCTTGACTGTTGTTTGTGCTTATGCACCGAACGGCAGTTCAGAGTACCCACCCTTTTTGGAGTCCCTGGAGGAGGCACTGGAGAGTGCTCCTCCGGGAGACTCCCTCGTCCTGCTGGGGGACTTCAATGCTTACGTGGGCAATGACAGTGAGACCTGGAGGGGCGTGATTGGGAGGAACGGCCCCCCGATCTGAATCAGAGTGGTGTTTTGTTGTTGGACTTCTGTGCTCGTCACGGACTGTCCATAACGAACACCATGTTCAGGCATAAGGGTGTCCATATGTGCACTTGGCACCAGGACACCCTAGGCCGCAGCTCGATGATCGACTTTGTGGTTGTATCGTCGGACTTGCGGCCGTATGTCCTGGACACTCGGGTGAAGAGAGGGGCGGAGCTGTCAACTGATCACCACCTGGTGGTGAGTTGGCTCCGCTGGTGGGGGAGGAAGCCGGTCAGACTTGGCAGGCCCAAACGTATTGTGAGGGTCTTTTGGGAACGGCTGGCGGAATCCCCTGTAAGGAGGAGTTTCAACTCCCACCTCCGGCAGAGCTTCAACCATGTCCCGGGGGAGGTGGGGGACATTGAGCCCGAATGGGCCATGTTCCGTGCCTCCATTGTTGAGGCGGCCGACCGGAGCTGTGGCCGTAAGGTGGTCGGTGCCTGTCGTGCCGGCAATCCCCGAACCAGCTGGTGGACCCCAGTGGTGAGGGAGGTCGTCAAGCTGAAGAAGGAGTCCTATCGGCCCATTTTGGCCAGTGGGACTCTGGAAGCAGCTGATGGGTACCGACAGGCCAAGCGGAACGCAGCCTCGGCGGTTGCTGAGGCAAAAACTCGGGCTTGGGAGGAGTTCGGGGAGGCCATGGAGAACGACTTCCGGACGGCCTCGAGAAGATTCTGGTCCACCATCTGGCAGCTCAGGGGGGAAAGCGGTGCACCGTCAACACCGTGTATGGTGAGGGCGGGGCTCTGCTGACTTCAACTTGGGACGTCGTGAGTCGGTGGGGGGAATACTTCGAGGGCCTCCTCAATCCTACCGACACACCTTCCGATGAGGAAGCAGAGTTGGGGAGCTCGGACGTGGGGCCTCCCATTTCTGGGGCTGAGGTTGCCGCGGTGGTCAAAAAACTCCTCGGTGGCAAGGCCCCGGGGGTGGATGAGGTCCGTCCTGAGTTCCTCAAGGCTCTGGATGTTGTGGGGCTGTCTTGGTTGACACGCCTCTGCAGCATCGCGTGGACATCGGGGGCAGTGCCTCTGGACTGGCAGATCGGGGTGGTGGTCCCCCTCTTTAAAAAGGGGGACCGGAGGGTGTGTTCCAACTATAGGGGGATCACACTCCTCAGCCTCCCTGGTAAGGTCTTTTCGGGGGTACTGGAGAGGAGGATCCGCCGGATAGTCGAATCTCGGATTCAGGAGGTGCAGTGTGGTTTTCGTCCTGACCATGGAACAGTGGACCAGCTCTATACCCTGGGCAGGATCCTGGAGGGAGCATGGGAGTTCGCCCAACCGGTCTACATGTGTTTTGTGGACTTGGAGAAGGCGTTCGACCGTGTCCCTCGGGGACTCTTGTGGGGGGTGCTCCGGGAGTATGGAGTGCCGGACCCCTTGATATGGGCTGTTCGGTCTCTGTATGACCGGTGTCAGAGTTTGGTCCGCATTGCCGGCAGTAAGTCGGACATGTTTCCTGTGAGGGTTGGACTCCGTCAAGGCTGCCCTTTGTCACCGATTCTGTTCATAATTTTTATGGACAGAATTTCTAGGCGCAGCCAGGACGTTGAGGGGGTCCGGTTTGGTGACCTCAGAATCGGGTCTCTGCTTTTTGCAGACGATGTGGTTCTGTTGGCGTCGTCGGGCCGTGACCTTCAGCTCTCACTGGAGCGGTTCGCAGCCGAGTGTGAAGCGGCTGGGATGAGAATCAGCTCCTCCAAATCCGAGACCATGGTCTTCGGCCGGAAAAGGGTGGAATGCTCTCTCCGGGTCGGGAATGAGATCCTTCCCCAAGTGGAGGAGTTCAAGTATCTCGGGGTCTTGTTCACGAGTGAGGGACGAATGGAGCAGGAGATTGACAGACGGATCGGTGCGGCGTCTGCAGTGATGCGGGCTCTGCACCGGCCCGTCGTGGTGAAGAAGGAGCTGAGCCAGAAGGCGAAGCTCTCGATTTACCGGTCAATCTATGTTCCTACCCTCACCTATGGTCACGAGCTGTGGGTAGTGACCGAAAGAACAAGATCGCGAATACAAGTGGCCGAAATGAGTTTCCTCCGCAGGGTGTCTGGGCTCTCCCTTAGAGATAGGGTGAGAAGCTCGGTCATCCGGGAGGGGCTCAGAGTAGACCCGCTGCTCCTCCGCATCGAGAGGAGTCAGATGAGGTGGCTCGGGCATCTGGTGAGAATGCCTCCTGGACGCCTCCCCGGTGAGGTGTTCCGGGCCCGTCCCACTGGGAGGAGGCCCCGGGGAAGACCCAGGACACGTTGGAGAGACTATGTTTCTCGGCTGGCCTGGGAATGTCTCGGTGTCCCCCCAGAAGAGCTGGAGGAAGTGGCCGGAGACAGGGACGTCTGGGTCTCTTTGCTCAAGCTGCTGCCCCCGCGACCCGATCCCCGGAGCAGCGGAAGATAATGGATGGATGGATGGATAATTTGTTACAAATATGTCCAAATTGTTTACTTAATGATCTGTTTTAAATTACTTCTATTTCACAACTAAAAAAACTCCAAAGTTTGTTCAGTTCAGCGGTACATTTGCCAAAAATACACCAGCATATATAAAGACCATATGAGAACTATGTTAAAAGAATAAATGCACACTCATATTTACTCTCTCCTCTTACTGTAAAGGCATTCCTGTACACCACTGAGCATTTTTCCTGAGCTCTCAGGTAGACTGACCAAAGGCTGTCCGGCCTCATTGTGAATATGCATGCCATTATGGGGTGAATAACCCCTGGCTGCCAGTGTATCCGCTTAATATCCTTAATCGCCTGCTTCTCATTGAGGGGCCAGGACACACCCCCACTCATTAAAATGATGGATGAAGCCATAAGGAAATGCTCCCCCCCTCGTTCCAAATTTGTTCTTGTTTAGAAAGGTGCCTATTAGAGAACACCTGAGGGAATGAAGGGGGAAGGGAGCTCCAAGAACTGCTGCTGAGGTGGAGGAGGAAGATGGTGGGTTTACAGAGGCCCTGTCTGTAATTATAAAAACATCACTGAATCTTATGGATATGTTTTTAATTTGAATTAGTCTCTATAAGAATCAAATGTCTGCACAAAAAAGGTTCCGTTAAATTACAAAATGCAGAAGAAACCCATCAGCTGTTGCAATGTATGAGATGTGACGGAGACATTGTACTTCTTATTGTGTTCTAGACTTTGAGAAATACAGTCGGAGTGGTCTTTTAATGCCAGAGCATGTTGAGGTGGGCAGTAATACTCATTAGCTTGTTAAAACATGACTTTCACCTCAGTTCTCTGAGACTTAGGAGAGAAGGAACCATGTCTTTCTTTATCACTGATATTTGAATAAGCCAGTCCGGCAGTGCTTGACATTAAAGGCTCCCATAGGCTAGGATATTGCCTCAGTGAGAACAAGCAGTAAGCAGGTTAGACGTAATAAACTGGAACAAATGTATTTCAGTGTTCAATTAGGATAAGTCGCTGTCTGGAGTGAGCTGGTGGCAACTGTGTCATCCTCTGATTTAATGGATATGTTTGGATTTATTTTGTCACATCAGCAGCTACCCCACCAGAATCCATGCGATGACGAATGAAATGAGTTCTACATCCGCTTGCTTATGTAACCTCATTGAAGCCTCCTTACGCCTAATTGGCAGCAATCTAGCCCTGTCAAATTGAATATAATCCCTTCACTGTTGGTTTTAGCCTCCCCCTATAACTCCAAATGCCTTTACTGATTGACATGGCATGCTGATATTGTGAGTAATGGAGAACGCTAATGGAATTGGCATTAGGTGACACATTTGAATAGCTACAGTGCGGAGCACAAATGGCTGTTTAGCCACTGTGTCAGGGATATTGATGGTCCTCTCCTAGACGGTGTTGTTGAAGAACATTGTGTCTTTTTGGTTGTGGTCAGCTGATATTAGTTCCAGTTAACATGCAATACATCTAATGAAAGTGAGCTTATTATGAAGCTATTCAATTACTGCAACACTATTGATTTAGATGTATTTATTTTTAATATCAAAACTTTTTTGTACCTTACAGTTGTGGTTTAGACATCCTTTTAGAAATCACTGGAATAGATTTGATATTTGCTGTATTTATACTGTAACAACAAATCTCATTACCAATCATGTGATTGCTTGTGTTACCCCCCAAAAAAGAAACAGGCCATTTTTAGGTTCTCCTCTCTTTCATTGGGCCATGGAGCAGCTCAGGATCTTCTTGAAATAGATGGAAAATGTTGCTGGGGGAAGGAATGTATGGACAGCTGTGGCAACCAGACTTTGGTTAAGTGGTTGAGGAGAAACATTTATCCGTAGTCGGAATGAATAGGCTTTAGGTTGAGTGTGACAAGACAGGATAGGAAAGTTGTTCTGAGTGATACATTGTTGACATTGATCTTTTTGTGGGATTTATTCAGAAAATGATGACAAATGACACAGGGAACATTTAGTTTGAACTTTTTTATTCATCTTTTTTTTTTTTTTTTTAATTTTTTACTTTTTTGCTTTACGAAACAAATGTTTGCAGATGTCCTATGAATAAACAACAGCACCCTTTTGCCTTTAAACAGGGCTTCATCAGCCCTTTTGTATCAAGAAAAGAGACTCTTCTTGTCCAATTACAGCCTCTCCAGGTTTCCAAAGTGACGTTTCCTGTATCTGACATTCATTTAAGTGCATTCGTAGGCAACACAACCATTTCGATTAATGTGCAATAGCTGAGTTTATGGTCATTGTGAAAAGGATATTTACATTGCAGCTATGACTCACATTAACTGTCTTTGTCAACACTTTAGCTAGTGTCAGAACTGGAGAGGGAGACAATCACAACATAAGGAGTCTCCTTTCAAGCACAGCCTTCGTAAACAACAACCTTTACCTACATCATCATCAGGATTAACTAGACTCTTGCCATACCTTTTTTCTTCCAGTAAGACAAAAAGGTTAATAGATAGAATGGTTTAAAATAAAAGTTTAGTGATTGTGCTTTTAAAACCAAAGTAAAACAAATAAACATTGATGACAATACAGAACATAACAGTGCATTACAAAAAAAAAAAATCCCAAAGTGGCACTTTCGTGGGGGGAACTAAATAATATCGCAATTTACAACATGGATGGAAATGATAAAATAATTATATTTACTGGCATAATAAAATTAGAATCTGCAAAATAAAACAAGGAAGACAACTTTGAGGTACCACGATGGGTAAAATAAGGAGACACATATTTACAGACCGTTCACCCCTCTCTGCTTGCAGCTGTTTTGTTACAGTAACATCTCACTGTATGGGCTCTCCATAGTTCTTGTTTAGGCTAGATGAGTTATGTCAATGTCTGGAGCAGGATTTCACTCCATATTGCATTGGAATTGAACATAAATATACCACTGCGTATTTAGTTTTGAATGCATCATTGTTTTATCGTCACTCATTTCTTTTTTTTTTTTTTTTTTTTTAAATGGACATAGAAAATGATAAGTTAAAAATAAAAAAAACATTGGTCTGTTTTCTTGATGTACAGTATGATGGCAGCCAACATGATGAAATACTGAGATATTTAAAATTGTGAGAGAAACAGTGGTGCTCCACTATTGGAAAAATCTGGTCAGTTCCTCTTCCTCATCTCTTCTTCAACTTTCTACCATCTGGGTGGAAAAATAAAGCAAATACACTGGTTAGAATCCGTTTTGGCAAATATTAGCTCACTACTGATAAAGCTGTTAACTAGTCGGAAGTATATCACTGGGTAGACGTTACATTCCAGTTCTCAGCAGCAGAAATCTTGTGTCGCATAACCAACCAGCAAACGTGATGATCAGTCTCCATAGTGCTTGCTATTACCTTTTATTCAAAATACTATTGGTTTTATGGTGAGACTGTATTCAATCGGGAATGATTACACTTGTGTTATTACTTTTGTTTTCGTTTTAACTAAATATTAAAGTATGAGTCACAGGTCTTGAACACGTATCCTTGTAGGTATAAATCAGGTGACCTTTAACAGATCCAATGGATGGAGTAAAAGACAGGCAACAGTCATGTTTACAAAGCTACAATAACAAGTTAAGATGTTGTACTGCATGCAGATTATGACTTCAGGATCTTGACATATTAAACATTCATCCTGTTCTGGCAATTTAGTGTTGGATCAGACAATAGGATTCTGATAAAGTAAGGATTATATCATGATGCACTGGTAATAGTGATGTTGTGTAATTGACATCAACTTGTACCTCTAGCTCTTCATCTCCTTGTTGGAAGGCTCCAGAACTGTTGTGGCTCATGTCTGCGGGGTTCCTTCGGCCACCTTCCCCTCTCCGCCGGCCCCCTGAACCCCTAGAGGACATGGAACTTGAGGAGCTTGGGTCTCGGGGGCTGTTGATGGTAGGGAACTGTGGTCGGCTATAGGGCAGAATGTCCTCTGAACCTAGGGACCGAGAACAATTGAAGGACCTGAGACTCAAAATAAAGCCTATGGCAATGAGGGAGTGTGGCATTTAGGGATTTTGAGTACCTGCATGCTGTCGTGCCTTGTTGGCAGTGCTACTTTCGTGTTTATTCCCTTTCCCTCCATGAGCGGTCTTTTGTCTGTCCTGAGCGTCTTTCCGTTCAGATGAGCTGGTTCTGGGGTCAGAGCCATCATGGGGCCGATAGGCACCCGTTCCTCCTCGCTTGTCTCGACCTTCTCCTGCTTTGGGGGAAATTACTCCTCGACCCTCCAGAGCGGCCTTGGCAGGATGCGTGGGGGACTTAAGCACTGCTGGAGGTGGAATGGGTGGAGGAGGGAGATCTGATGGATAAACACAGAAAGCAAGAGCACATTAAAAACACACTGCAAAAGACAGAGGTTCAAGAATTTATAAACCCTGGAACTTTTGCGTGTATCATCTGTCACTCAGTTGTCTCACACCTGTAAAGAGATGTACAAACACAGCTGCGATTTGTGTGTAGGCTTATATTTACACGGAGCTGTAAAGAGTTTTGCTGGCCGGAAAATCCTTCTCCGAACAGATGTCATTAGAGAGGCTGAATCTGGCCAGGGTTATAAGATTTGAGGGGAGCGTGATGGTCAGCAGCTGGCTCTCTGGCCTTCTTGACTTTCCCTGTCGATGAATCAATGCTACTTGTCCTTGAGCCATTATTCATAAGAGACCAGCCAGTGGGCCGCCTGGCCTCTCACACATCACACAGCCATCTAAACAAAATGCGAGCGAAAAGCCTCGTCGGCCTTCGATCAATGGCTTTTCATCTTCTAATCAGTTTCCAACCTGAAAGATGGTTTTGTTGGCAGCTAGGCGTATAAACCCCGTAGGATTTGAAAGTTAATAAATATAGTGAGAGCCACGTTTATCACATTGCTTGATCGCAGAGGCTACCTCGCAGACTTTAAAGATTTGACAAAACTGGACTTTGGAGAGGCAAACGAAGCAGATGATGTCTTTACTTGATCTTGTTGTCTGAAAGGTAGAGCTTCAGTAGAGTTTTCTGTTTATTCTCCTTCTTCACCCACCCCTCCTGAATACAAAAGAGGAACGGTCAATATCATACAGCAGAGAGGCGTCTGCAGTTTTTTAATAACTGCCTTGCCTCCTGAGTTGTGCTTCAGTCAGTGTCCGATCAATGCCACAGTGTGAGCTATAGCTCACTATACGGGAGGAGCAGGTTGCCCGTTAGATTTATGAGGAAATATTGGCGAAGACGGAGCTCAGGTCTGAAAAGTGTCTCTGAGCTTGCCAAGGAGGATGAATCTGAGGGCCTTGTGCTTAATTAGGCAGACAAGGCTGAGACGGATCAGAAGAGACAGGAAAGGGTTACGTTCAGTGGTTGAGGTAGACAAAGGCATTAGAGTGAAACACAATATGAATGAAGGGGGGAATACAAGTCGGGCATTTCTAAACTCACTGTGCAAACACAAGAGTGAAATGACTGTCAAAGAGGGGTAAACAGTGGGGAAGTGAGGGTGTTGGTGTGTAGGATTAGGCAGGTTCTCTCACTTTACTGCCTTCTTGACTGTTCATATTCTTGTGTATGTCGAGTAATGTTTCTTAGTTTCAGTTTGAACTTGGGCACAAACAACTTGTATTAGAATACATATTGCATGTCTAAGAAACATGGCCAGTGTTTGGCATTTTTGTGTTCTAAATGTCATGTCACCTTCCCTCACCTATAACCTCAGCAGTAGTATTCCAGACCACAGACAGAGTATGTAGGGTGGGGGTGGGGGGGACAGGGGAGGCAATAACCTCCAAATGAAAAACAATCCATTCAGATCAAATGCAATCAGCAAGAGCACTGATAGACAGAGCGGTAGAGCTGTCAGTCTGACCCCTCCCCACTCAAACAAAGACGAAGGAGAGCATGAGACAAGAAGAGAGGGAATTAGGATGGAGAGATCACTCTAAAGGGAGGGGCAGAGGATATAAGGATGATGGCAGGACATGGGGGTGTGGAGGATGTAGGGGGGCTGGATATTCCGCAGTGATATGGCTGGTCTGGCTCCCAGTGAGCTGGATATTAAATCTCCCTGTCAAGTGCTTCCAACACTCAAGGACACCTGACACTAAGAGGAGAGCCAGCGCTGGGACAGGACACACTGTACACACACCAGAGAGTGTGCAAACACTCGCATACAGATGCATTTAAAAAAGAAAATAAAAAAAGGGGGGGGGGCTTTCTGCTGGAAGGCTTCAGTGTAAAAATGATATCATAAAAAGTAAATTGATCTTTTATTTAACAAGGTTAAAGCTTTTCCTTCTGTGTACAGCTGTTCAAGTATTTAGCCTGTTTGGTTTATGTTTGGCCGCTGTCGTGATATGTGGCTCTTTAAAGCACCTGGATCAGTTTCATTAGTGGCTTGAGTGGAGAGATATCTCTGTGTCAGAATTGCCAAGCTGGGCAGGATTCTCCTGAGATACCCAGCCCTCCATGCCCTCCCACCATGGCCCTGGCCTCCTGCCCACCACTTGCTCTGTTTAGCACTGCTACAGATTAGGAGAGATGAAGATGAAAAGTTTGGCTCCCAGCATACACATACCCATACTGCGAGCCATGCCCTTTTACTGTACAGACGTTATGTCACAATAAACTGCACCATTTCCTTCCATATTTTCACAAGGAATATAGGGAGAGCCAATGACACAAACTGGCCATCTGTGTAGCTGTGGGATAAAAAACTAAGCTGTCGCTGCTCATCAGTCTCTCTATCAGTGTGTTGGCTTTCAAAGTGAAAGCTGTCTTGGAGGTTCAGTCACACTCGGGAGGGTAAACAAAGTGAGACTGGAAATCCAACACTTGTGTTTTCTGCATTTATTCAATCAAAGACCTAATGTGGGAACATTCTGACACCATAAAGGCTAGACGGTGAGGGAAAACCTACACAATTGATAAAGACGTATTTATTTGTAGTGTGTGGACACTGCCGCAGTTCATGTGGTTGCCATGATGTCAAACGGTGCATAAGCAAAAACAAGATGCAAAAAAGATCTAAGAGTAAGACACAGAACAGGCTGAGGGCCAGAAAATAATGCACATGTGAATACAAACTGTGGCCAGCCACAAAGTCTCAATTTTCCACAATACAAGCCAAAAGGGAGTGTTGGGAGTTTTTGTTAGTGGATTTTAAGAAAAAACTTTTTACAAACTGTAATAGCTACATAAAAGGGGCATTTTTGAAGCAGGATGTGTCTGACATGGAGCTAAGCTAAAAGCTACTCATGAGCAAATGCCAACTTTATAATGTTTATGCATTTGGCAGACACTTTCATCCAAAGCGACTTACAGGTAGGGTAAGGGGGTCTTACTAAGCTTCTTAAAACGGTTTTATGCAAAAGTTTGGCTGGACAACTACCATAATTTTATTTCTGCAGTAAACAACAGTGAAATATCTGCAAGAGCTTCTTTTGTTTTATTTGTGAACTTTATGAATTCATGAGCTATGCGTACAGCTGGTCTAGAGAATTCAATATACTTTTTTTTTTTGTATTAACTTCTATTTAGCTTACTTACATGGATAAAAATCTGCATGAACCACGGTGAATACTCTACTAGATGCAAACATGTGTACCTTCATTGAAGGCTTCACGTCGCTGGTTCCCTGGATGAGCTGCAGGATGCTGTTTTTGCTTTTTAGGAGGCCTCCTGTGTATAGCTGCCAAACTACTCATATTACTGTCTGTTGACACCGGGCTGCTGGGACGGTGGCCTGACTGGTTTATTTGGTATTTTCGTGCTGGAGAAAGAAACAGAACAGTTTGTTTTTGCCATTAATCAACATTCTTACATGAACATCTTTGGAAGTGGATGATTTTACCTGAAGCTCCTCCCACTTCCTGGCCCTGTGAATTAGGATGTTTTGCCACCCTGAGGCCTGAATACTCTGCAGCTGCAGCAACCGCTTGAGCAAAGTCGGCATCGGTGAAGAAGGATCCATCTGAAGAGCTGACTGCACTGGACCTCCCTGAAGAGACATTATCCTCCTCAGAAGCTGACCCCCATCCGTTGATCATGGAACCTGTCACCGAGCTCTCCAAGTCACCCATGCTAGACGCAGGTGTCTGTTCAAGCCCTCGTAGTAGCAACCTTCGTGCATGCATCTGGGGGTGGTGAGGGTGTGTGTGGTGGTAGTGCATCTTGGCCACCTCTGTGTCTGTCTCATCATCTTGCTCTTCCTCCTCCAACATTTCTTCCTCCATACCATCAGTGTCCACTGCCAGTGGACTGCTGATGTACCCATAAGTATGTGAGGGAGAGAGGGGCCTCGTTGGGTGTGGGGGGCTCACAGCATGGCGCCTGCAAGAAGTAAGAAGTGCGTTGTCAGTATCGCATCAAATCTGGAATATTCTGGATCACAAAGACAAAAAGTTAATTCTACAGGGCCAATCATCATGGAGCATTGGTACTGATTTTTCACTATATGTCCAGTTAACTAAAGATCACTAATGTACTTTATATTGGTTTTGATCATTTGAGGTAAACCACCTTTTGGAACATTAGACCGTTCATTGGTTCTGAGAGTTAACCAGAACAATCTTAATTAATCTTCCACTGGCTTCCACAGTCATGATTTTGCTGCACAATAACGGAGGAAGTTGTTTTTTTCCACAGTTCCTACTTACAGCATCATTACAGCAAAGCTGTAATATCGCACTGACATGAAATAAACTAGACTAACTGTATTACTTATTTCAAACTCTTTTCATCCTGTATTTAAATGAACCGTAACAAATGACTCCCTAGAAGGTAAGAAATCATTCTGAAGACTAAGGTATGCTTTTTTAAATTGTCTGACAGTGCAGTACAATATACAGAATTTGGAGTTAATGGGCCTTAATCATGAAAAACAGCTGTGGATTTTAAAGACTGAAAAGCATATTGCTCTGTGAGGTTTAAAAAAAAAAAAAAAAAGACAGCGCACTGACAGCTCTTCTGTAGAGAGTGGGTTTACCTGCGTTCATGGCTGTCTGGTGCATCCTGGAGCATCGGCTGCATCTCCTCTTGGGGTGAGGGGGTGAGAGTGGCTGTGGACTGATGGCTGTAGGATACAGCAGCAGGAGAAGAGGCTGCCCCGCGGACAGGAGGAGTGGGCCCCCTCTCCATCTCCTCTTCCTCCTCCAGCTCATCGGGCTGCAGGTACATGTGAGAGGGGGGCATGGGGCACTGCATGTCTGGATCACATCTGCCAACAGACACAAACATGCATTGTTAGCTGCATATCACTCAATGAAATGAATGTCTTTATATACTGAAGCCAGGAAAGCATGCACTAAATATTCATGCCATCCTTCTATCAGGCTTTAACATGAACCATAGCACTAATAGACAGAAAAAGCCTGAGGCAAATCCTTGGAACGAATGCAATAACCAGGAGAAAATGAAGGAGAATAGACTAGTATATAAATACATTGTGTGCATGCTGGTTAGATTGTCTGTGTCTACCTTTCTTCCATAGATAGAGTGTACTCTGTGTTCCTAGTGGGGGGTGGATTTGCAGGAGGAGGGGGCAGAAGGTCAGCCCAGTTCATTGTGCTTTGTTTGGGTAGTTTGGGGGTGCGCACTCCCTTCTTATGACCCTGACTCCCTGCACAAAAACAGAAAAGGCACATTCGGTCAGTCACAAGACACTTTCAAATGCGAAAGCTTATGTGTCTGAAAAACATTAATGCTGAAGAAACCACAAGATGACATGGAAAAAATTGACAGTAACAAGGCTGACAGAAAATATTTTACATGTGAGAGTTTAGAGGCTCATGCAACCCTCTACTTTGTCAGCGTGCATATACCTCTCTGTTAATAAATTAATGCCACACTATTAAAATTGTGAACCAATGAGCTGTGATGTGCAGCAAGCACTAAAGGCCTCTCTCTAATGGCTTGAACTTCAAATGCAATATCGGAATGGATACATGGCATTAAGGTGGCAGTGTTGCATGCCATCTAGGATGTGTAATCATTTGTCCTTGTCCATAGACGGACATTGAGATCCTGATGAAATTAGGCTGCTCCGCACTGGAATTTAAGTAAAGCCAATTAATGGAAAATAAGCAAGGACAAACAGGGTACAAAAAATGAAAACAGAAGATGTAAATAATAAAATTAACAGATGCTTTTATGTAATGAGCTTTTAGCATCCTTTGGTGTACCCAGAATACAAGAAACAGACTGTCTTTTTCCATTTCCTGCAGGTTTCTCCTTAAGACTGGCATGGAAATTAATCAAATTAAGATTTATAGCATATTTCATTAGCGTCTCAACAATTATTTTTTGCCTTTGAGGAAAACAGATTTTAAAATGGAGCTAAATGGTGTATGTGATTATGTAGTTCACAACAATAATAAGCTAGAAAGCAGTCTGGCTCTTTGAATAAAGAAATAGAAAAATATCTATGATCGGACCCCTAAAGAACTTTGTTAAAAAAATATAGAATATGAACATTTTCATTTGTCTATGACTGCCCATCCTGGAGCCACCCTTGCTATAAATGACTCTGCTGTCTTACCAGAGGTGCTGCTGCTGCCTCGGTCAGAACTGTTGTAAGAGCCCCCAGTGTGGCTGTCATGGGTTTGGTTGTAGGGGATGGTGGCTGGCATAGGACTGTCACCTCCTCTGTAGCGGTCTGTTGGTGAGATAATGCAATTGGTCACTTATAACATTTAAAAAAAAACAAAAAAAACCATTCACTTTGTCATGACCACAGAAATGAAGGACAGATCACCACCACTTTACATTGGAAATGACATTACACTGACCTCAGTGTAAAGTTGCACATTACAAGAGGCATGCACTTCACTATTTTCAGGTGAGTATGGAACGCATGCAACATCTGCACAAAAATATCAAAACTATCACACCAGATGTGGTTCCCATCTGCAGGTACGACAAGGTAATGATAGCTTCGTTCAAAGATCTTTGAGTTTTCCATCTTATTTTTTTTTTTTCAAATCTAATACCGCAGATAAACCCCCACAACTGCCTTCATCACGATACAGCATCCACGATACCGTAAGATGACAGCAATTCAAGCCTGGTCCAGATTTAAAGGCAAAATACTGCATGGAGGGTGATGAGGGGTCAGATGAATGTCATACAGACAAGCAGAAAGAAAGAGTGATGATGTCTACGTTGACTGAAAAGGATGAGACAGAGCCAAGGGGTGAATGAGGGTGAAACTCTTCTACAGGCATCCACAGTGAGGCTGAAAGAGCCAGGAGAGGAGAAAACAGAGGGGAAAATCAAGTGGAGGAAGATCATGGCTCGGAGTTGACCTCTGCAACCACGGCTGCTGGGTATTCCACACACTCACCCTTGTTCAGCTTGTTTTGTTCCATGATGTTGTACTGCAGCTGAGATCCAATTTCCTGTTTCTGCTGCTGGACTGAAGGGGGCTTCCAGCAGTGTTTTTCATTCACTTCTCCTCCACCCCCGAGCCCACCTCCGCTCCCTCCGGTCCCTCTGTCTGAGTTTATGTTGTTACCCATGATGGAGGACTGGATGAGCTGGGTGGTGGCATAAGGCGTCGGCTGGCCCCCTGGACCTAAGAAGCGACCATCTTTTAGGTTTGGACTGTTGAAGGTCTTCATCTCATTGATCTTGTTGGACAGGTCTACATCTCCATAGACTCCTGACTCTGGCACGATGAGGTTGGTCTGCTTGTTTTCCATCTGGTTGTTATAATTGGCGATACAGTCGGCTGGAGAATACGAGGAGGGTATTTAGTCAATTGTTTCTACTGCTGATCAGCTTAACAGCAGTAAGCCAGTTTGGTAAAAGACTTCAAATAACATGATCTACTGTAAAGCTGAAAGACTTTTATTCTCTTTGAACAAAAGACACATTTTCATTTCATGCTTTTTTAGGATCACTGCCCACACGTGAGCCATTTCTAGTTCTGTTTTAAGCCTCAGTGTTATTTGCCAAATAACAATCTTTTGTAGGCGAGTGATACTTGTGAGTTGCACCTTTTTGCTTAGTCTCAGCAATGACTCAGTGTGGGCATCATCTATTCTTTTCCAACTGACGGTGGGAGCATCTTTGCTCATTGAGAGGGACAGAGGGACATGTCTGTATCAAAGACATGGAATGAGCCACGCAGTAAAAGCACAGCTTCACTGACGGATCCAATTTTCCCTGGCTCATAAAATATTCAAATCCTCCTGCAGATCTGAGAGCCAACTTTGCAGTAAATACCAAAGATGGCCATAGGTACATGCTGTTCGTGCCACTCGCCTCACATTTCAGTTGCAAGGAACAGCTCAACATTTCAAAGGGGAATGTATGATTACGCCCCTATGGCTGAGATAAAGAGACATTAACTCCTATTTCTTTGCTCTGTCACCTAGTCAGTGATCCTCTTAATGTTTGCAGAGTTTAGTTTTGGCACACACACAAAGCATGCAATTGGCAAGCTCCTTAGTGTCATATAGTGAGGTGTCATGCAAGGAGTGAGGGCTGCCTTTAGCCTGTTATTCCGTGTTAAACATCTCACACCACGTTCAACCTCAGAGGGGTGATTAGCACAAAGAAAAACTAAACTTGACTGTACAATCTGCAAAATGAATTATTAATCCTCACTGGGAGAGGCTGGAAGTCAAGAGAAACTATTGAGTGGATGAATTGATAGTAGGTCGAACAGCTGGATAGGAATTATGTGCTGCTATTAAACACATAGCCCCAAAGTGCATAATTTAGAACATAAAGCATTTCATTGCAGTCCAAGTTTCCACAGTTGGGTTTGTTGGTCATGGCTGAAAATGAATGACATTGGGTTCTGTTATCCAGGCTGCACATTCAGAAAGGTCTGTGTGTATAGTGTGTATATGTTATAGCTGAAGTGTATAAAAATCTAAGGCCAAATTCGCCTCTCTTTGTTGACAACTGTGCTGAATAAACTAAAAGACCATCTGCTGGTGTTAAGTGTTTCTTTCTCTCTACCTACCCTTCTTAGCTTCATCTCATTCCTAGTCTAATACTCCCGCCCATACATGTGTTTGTGTGTTGTTTTTTTTTGCATATTCTTATGCTTAATCACTCCTTTCTCCCCTCCTCTATTTGCTCTTCCAGGTGTATCTCCTCTCCCTCCATCATTCTCTCTTTCCCTGCTTCTGGGCATCATCTGCAGTCCAGCATTGACCTCTTTGCCCGCTGCACATTTCTTAAACAACTGAGCACTTAGGGGAAATTACATTACTGGCTATAACAACTGTATGGAAATCAGCAGAGCAATTTGATTAGCAACAGAGTCGAACTATAAGCCCTGCTTAGTGTACTCCTTTTATTTCCTGCCTAAAACAGCTCTACTTTAACCTCAAATAACTAAAACACACAAGCACACAGTCGCTCTTAATCCTAATATTTCTCCAGGATTATTTTATTTATTATTTTTGTGTAGGCCTAGTGAAGGGAGAGATGCACACAACAGCTCTCTAGGGAGCTAACCTAGATATCAGATTTTACTTCCTTTTTCACTGCAGATTCCCTCAGCTCCCACATTTCTTATCTCTACAGTTATTTTGTCAAGGACTGCAACACTGCCTTTGAGAGGAGTGTTTATTTTGGTTGCTGCCTTCATATATGACAGAGATGACACGACATACTCATACCTGGTCGGCTGTATGTTGCCAAGTTGCTGTCGCTGTTGCCATTGCCTGCAGTGCAGCAGTTGATGCTGCAGTCATTGTGGTTGGAGCAGGAGTTAGGCCATGTGTCAGCCAGCCAGGGTTGAGTGGCAGAATCCCCAATGTTTAGCAAACCAGGCCTGTAAAATTTAACCAAATGTTTGACAATAGTGAGAGTCTAAGCCAACACCACAATGACATTTATGTGAATGAACTGAAACGCCCGCAGGAGCAGTATTTGAAAGAGAAGATTATGTGGAGTTTATCTATCCTGCTGAAAAGAGAAAAACTGAAAATCCGGCTTTAATACTTTTTGCCTTTTGGTCAAACACACGGCAAACCAGCACATTTGAAAAAAAAAAAGAAAACGCCCAGCTAGATTGTGTGTGCTTGACTTGCCCAGAGCTGATGACACTTTCTCTGAGCCCTCGTGAGTATTAGCGATCCGCCTGGATTAGACGGCCAGATAAAATTCACTCCAAATGTTGCAAAATACACATCGTGAACAGTCAGTGAACCTCAAGAGCTCCCTGAGTAGATTCCATGGTGTTACACAATATTTCTTTCATTTGAAAAGTTACTTGCACATGAGGTTTTTTTTTGAGGGGGTATTCGTACACCAGAGAAATCCCTGTGGTCTATTGTCTGGACATTCATCTTTTCTTCATGCCTTGGCTGATATTTCCTCTGCTTCAACACAATAAAAGAATACAAGATCCCTTGTTTAACAGGATTCTTCTGTACCACCTGACCTAAGCCAAATACTGAGTGGGTGGAAAAAAAGAACTGTATTCGCCTATTGCTGATGCAGTGACTGAATGTAGCATACAAAGATATGGCACTCTACTCTTGCTGGGATATATATTGTTTCAGCATTCAAATCTGCACTGAATGACTCCCGGTCTGCATATCCCAGCACTGAATTAGCATTGAATTACATTTCCTCATTCCCCCCTAAATGACTCATATCTTGGATTCATTTTGGGTAATGAACACATTTGTCTTCTACAACCAAATACAATCTCACAATAGCTCCTCAATCACCCCGGCAGTTGTATGTTGATATCGAACAACCATTGTTTTTGTGCAGAGCTGACACAGCCGCACTGCATACAGGATTTAATCATACAACTGGGTAATATAATGAATATGGATTTACTGTTGATGGCTTCAAGCTAACTATTCATTAACACATGAAAACACTCGCACAGTGCTGCATTAAGTACATTCTGTACTCTTGAGTAGAAAGCGGGTAATAATGGAATGCATATTTTCTTTTTTTCTATTTACCAGCTATAAGACCGACATGCCAAAGGCCATGGATATACAAATGAGTTTTGGCAAGCCTCATTCTGTACACACTCAATATTTAGAAACATTGCACCATTCCACATTCCATAAGAGGTATGCTTTTGCTGCTATGTGCACGTATGTATCTCCATTAATGTTTTATGGTGATGCGATGGCACAGCCTTGTGGCTAGAAGTGGCTCTCCACCATATGTAATGAGGATGGGCTCCTGGCAGACTGCAAGGGTCTTTGTTCCTGTAGTGTTATTACATACTTAATGCACCTCCTTACCACTCCTTTGCCCTGTACTACTTTAAAAAGGCACAGCTCTCCCCCTAGTGTTTGTCAAAGAAAAGTGCACATGCCCAACCCTTCTCATCTTTTTCAGGTTTAATATCCTGAATTTTGTTTTAAGTTAAATGTAGTCTCTAATCATTATTCAGTTTTACTAAATATATTAAAGATTTAAAATACTTCCATGTGAATGCCCCCAGAAGAAAAAACAACAAAAACACTAACCCCAAATGAACTCTTACCTTCCAGCACTGCTGACACCTTCCCCTCCTCTCTGATACGCTACTGAAAAAAAAGAAAGCAGGTACTCTTATCACATTATCTTTGCACCTATCATTTTATGTCAAAAGCAGATGATTCATTTAATTTTTAAATTTTCCGTTTTGTGACCAATGAAGAACTGTGGAGTTTATATGTATAGTTCAGGTGAATACTGTGTGTTGCATAGTTTCAGCTGAGTCACACACACACACACACAAAGCAATAGGAGCAGGAGGAGGATGCGTAAGAGGCTTATGAAGAACAAAGACGTGGAGCTCTTTGGTCGTCTGGCTCGGGTTTCCTGTGTTTGAAGCTCTGCACACTGCAAGTTTGACTCTTTCAAGAAGCTCTAAGCTAACGGTGTGTGAAAAGGAGATAAACCTCCAACTTTAATTACAATATCTATCCTGAGAGGAGAGTAGGTGGGAGAGGGGAGAGGAGTAGGGCCTTAGCTGTGTTGATTTCCTGTCTCTTTTTCAAAACAGGAAGTGGAATTTGGCCCTTGCATTTACGTAACCAGAGGATGCATCACTGTCTATTTCGAGATTGAAATCAACATAAATGCAATGATAAGAGGTAGGGAATTTTTTTCAAACCGAACCACACAAGTAAGAATTTCACCTGAAAGATTTCCAGCAGATCATGAAACAACATTCTGCAACTGCACAATTATTCTACTTATTCATGCTTTAAGACGCACAGAAACTGCAATGCTGCTGTAAACACTGATACAAAGTATGTTGACAGGCTCAACCAGTGAAGCCACAAACGGACAGTGTACACCTTGGTCTGTTCCACCTTTTTTCTATAGCTCTCACTGTTAATCCCCCTCATCTATTCACAGCCATGACACACCTCAAATGGACAAAGAATTTCAAAATTCATTTGTGCAATACAAATACCATCTCATAGACAGCTTTACTTTTATCTGTTTCACACCATGTCATTTTGATTCACAGATAACCTCCTTAGCTCTGCTGCCTGTATAATTGGTGTGTTGAAGTGTATGTGGTGTGTCATTCTTAAGAATCTCAAATGAAGTTGCCAGCAGCCCTTTGATCAAGTTAGTACCAGTTTTAATAGCCTCTTAGTAATGTGGCCTCGTGTTCTTTGAGCATTAAATTCTGACAAAACATTCGGGAGAACATTTGTTTCAAGGCAACTGTGCAAATTGTTTCCTTTTACTGGCTAACTTTAAGTGTCCCTGATTTCTCTACAATCAAAATATCTTTCTCTATTATTAGGACTACGGCTCTGAGAAGTGTTTCATAAATGTGTGAAATGGCTAGAGTAACAACATATCACTGTCGTCTAAAACATGGAGCTTACCTGTTGGTGTGAAGGTAAAAGATGGAACTGTTGAAAAAGAAGAGAAATTAAATTTTCAGTCAGTGTCATTGTTATATAGCACAATATAAGAGGGAACACTCAGGCCTAAATTCACATACATGGAAGATATATGCTGCTATCCCTGATATGCACGTCATAACCTTCAGTTTAATGGCTTTGTTTTAGGTGTGTAAGAAACCATTTGATCTGTATCTTGTTTAATATGTACACTGTTTTTTGTTTCACTGTTTGAAGAAGGGGGGAAAGCTATTGAAAGCATTTCTGTTGATGTAACATTCAACAACGTTAGTAGTCATCCAGCTTACGGAGTTAAATATGTGCATTTTAGAAATGCTTGTGACTTCAACCTCAAACTTCTTTGGCAAAAGAAATCTGAGAAGACAAACACTGCTCCTTATTTCCACAATTATGTCATACATTACCTGAGCCCGCAAACTCTAAACAGCACAATCATGTTTGAATCTTTCGTCTTGATGCTCAAACAAGTCTGAAAATATCAGCTGTTGGATAGCTTTTATCTCTTTGATGAATGCCTTTGAAGAGGAGACATTGGCTACCCAAAACTTTCTGTGAGAAATGTAAACATTACTGAAATGCATAAATCAGCTTCCTATAGAGAAGCAGGACTGTCACAGATGTCCATTCCCTGGCCAGATGAACCTGTATCTGAGGTTTGACTCTGTTTTAAGATGCTGCCGTCTCAGTTTTCCTCAGTTAAAAGATTTTTTGAGGACTTCTGCAGCGTTACACATTTGTTTTGCACTGGTATGTATTCTTTATTATTTTTATCTACATATGAGCAGAGAGGCCCATGAGGTTTGAATCATTACCTTCATTGTCAGGGAAATAAGAATTAGCCATTGATTTTTTTTTTTTTTTTTTTTTAAGTTGGCAAAATAAAATATCTAATTTATTACAGACTATGCCAGCATACACTGTAGCTCACACATGGGGCCAAGTACAACCTATTTCACCCCAAGTGCACATTGTTGATTCATGTGGTTGCAATTATACTCTTTGAGAAACATTCTTGTTACCAGTTCCAACAAAGACTGTGGCCTTTTGTGGTCTGAGTGCACAGGGAGAAGGAGGGTGGATGTCTACCTACCATTTCCCTGAAGAGCTCTTTTTTTCTTATCTGAGTAAATATCAACATATAGAATCACAGAGGGACAAAGGGTAACCTCATTCTAAATGGTATTCTCCTCTCACGCCTGGCTGCAGGTCATTACTGCTTTCTGTAATCTAAGACATAAGCAAAAACAGAGTAGTTCTAACTGTTACAGACCACACAGATATTTCTAAAAATGCCCAGAGCTTCCGGAAATCTTTGCTGAGGTGCCTCTCACTTGACATTTTCCATTAACCATGGCTGCAGAATATAGAGGACATGGATAGTCTGTGTTTTTGGTGTGGCAGCCACAGATTAACAGGTAAATCAGTCTATTGTTTGTGCATCAAGGTTGAAGGGTGGATCTCCTCTAACCCTGGCTGTCAGTATTAAACCTGAGCCAAGGTGTGGGGATACAGCAGATAGTGCTCAGAGCAGCAGCTGCACAGCCCAAGGCCACATATTAAGCAGGCTCACACATAAATGAGGTTCAGAAGGAAAGGCTAATGGCTGTCTTTGTACTCTAGCTACTGTGGGCATGTCACGAACTCTGTCACTTTAACTTCAATCTGGCAAATGCCATTGGGTTACACTGTGGCTACTCTCTCTAGATTTGACATGCAGCTCAAACATAAGCGTTTCATGGATTTTCAGAACTGAAGATAAGTAGTGTTGATTCAGAGGATTGTAAAATGCTCAACTCATCCATATATTAAGTCCTTTCTCTCAAAAGACAACAAGAATACTTCAAGCATGTGAAAATGTCAGGATACCCTTGATAAAGAGAGACTGTTCCAATACACATTCTCTTTCCCAGCACAGTCAGAAGGGAGTTGCTAAGAGGGGAGTTGTTGGACCTCAAAATGTACTTTACTGAAAACATTCTCCACCCCCTTGCAGAATGAGCATGACAGAAGTATGAAAAAGAAATACAAGACGTCTCTGTGCAGTACTCTCAGCGGGAGTTACACATTGTGTCTTAAAGCACTCAATTGACGAGTATGTTTGTTAGATGTCATCTTGAATGCTTTACAAAAGAAGTCTTTCTGTGTAGGATGTGAGGTAGGTTGACAACATGAGGAAAAATCAAATAACAAGTATAATGCCACAGTAATAAATATATGTACCTACCTTTACGTATGCCTGCATAGCTGCTGGACAGGCCATTCCTTTTCTTTCGGTGTCGGTACAACCAAATGCTGAAGACCATGAGGATGATCCAACAAGCCGCTCCAATGCCTGCTATAAAGGCCGGCTGTTTGACTACATCGGAAATCTGCTGGGACAGGGGGTTCTCCTGGCTCACAGTCTCCGTCATTCGTCCAGAAGAGTCTAAGGGTAAGGAGGGATTGGAGGAAATTATTAAAGAAAAAAAGGTCCATTTGGCATGAAATGAAGTTTGTGAAAATGGTGGAGATGAGGAATGAACTGAGAATTAAACTGCAATGTAAAACCCTGAAATATATACTTTTGAATAAATAAAGCCTGCAGACTACATTAATAAGAAAATTATTTCTCTTGATGCTTAAAGAGATTCTGCCTTTAAGAAGGCAAATATGAGGTTGAGTTGTAGTGGAATTTCTATCATTCTAGGGTTTTATCGCAAATCCCAGTAAACAATGGCAGGTGAGCAGACTAAAGCAACTAAACAGAGTCTGTGCACCACAACAGTCTGATGGGAAAGGAAAACACCATGAGGTATCATTTACACAAAGCAATAGCGGTTACCTAATCATATAAATAAATCCAGAGAGATCATCTTCAAAGACAGACACCACAATAATTAGCAAACTGAGGCACAACTGTGAAAGACTGAGGCGTGAATGCCTTGAAGCCGTTTCTGCTGTGAAATGCACTGTGCAGATGCTGTCTGTACTGCTGCTCACAGCAACCTGCTCGAGATCTGTTTTTCTCATCTGCTTCTCCCTTATGTCTGATATATGAAAGGCTTCTCCGACTCCACCCGCTCTCTGCCATTTTGAAAGTCCTTTATGTTCTTGTTACTTTGTCTTCATCACTTTTTCTAAAGTCTTTCATGTTGTATCCAGTCTTATTTACCATATTTCTAAGCCAGGGGCAAAAGCACATCCCCCAAAGAAGCCAGCTCCTTTCCTTTACCCCTCCATATCTTTCTGTCTGTCTCTGTCACTCAGTCTACGTCTCCATTTGGTTGCTCATGTCTTTTCACGTCTGTCTTCCCAATTTTTGCTTCTGCTTGGCCGACAGAACTGAGCATACCAATGTGGCTAAGGAGCCCACAAGGGACTGTACAGGTATCTAAGCAGAGATGACGCATTCAAGCTCAGTGTGTGACAAATGGATTTGGGTGAAGCGCTGCTCCCCGAGGCACATTGTTCCACTCCAGTGTTGGAACATGGCAACAATCACCACAGGAGCTCTTCAAGTGAGATAAATTGTATCAGTCACAGCGAATGCTTTTTCATGCCCATCCCAGCCCACTCAATCACACATGTAAAACCAGATGGAGCTGTTTCTCTCTGCCTCATCCTGCTATTCCATCTCACTCATTAGCAGGCCAGCGAACAGGTTGGGGGGAACAATAACTGACAAGTATCTCCAAAATATTTGTCCATCTGGAGTAAAAGAATAATAATAAAAAAAAAAAACAAGTGGTAAACCAGCCAGCCTTTCTTAACATCAATGACATGTCATGTCAGAGTGCAGGCTTCTTTAATGCCTGTGCTGTTTGAAGCTGAGCGCAGGGCGGAAAAGACTGCATCCTTGACTAGAGAGCGGAGAAGGGTGTGGCTCCAAAGCTCTGCCATGCAGGAATATAATGTGCCTTGGCTGATCACACTGTCAGCTGCAAAAAACATTTCAGACAGCACAAAAACTGTAAAACCCTCTGTCATTCAAACTCATCATACTCTTCTGTGACAAGTTTGATGAGGTTTGAATAACAGCAATCACCTAAATTGTAGTTTTTAAGCACCGCTGTTGATAATGAAAGGGGAAACAGGTAGAGGCTCGATCATGACTGTTACTACAAAGAAGGCAATTAAATAAATGTCTGTTTACTTGGCAGAAGGCCATATAACTGACAAGGCTCCTTATTTGAGATGGATGGGTTAATACCTAATTATTTGTCAAGTGATTGGGCTTCATTCAGTTGCAAGAATTGGCAAAGGGCAAAAGTACTGAAGTAAAGCATTCATTAGGAGGAGAAAAAAAGTCATCTACTCACCAAGCTGGAAGTAAGTGATATCGCTCTTGACCCCAAGCCCTGCACTGGTGCTGGCTGCTACCTCCACACTGTAGCGGATCCCGGAGGCCAGACTTGGAATCAGCACGGACAAGGTAGAGCCATCAACTGTTCGGTTGATGTGGTACCTACTCTCATTCCCCAAGCACCAAATCTGCCATAATAGAGACAAAAGTAAAGTGGGAACTGAGGCAATGTTATGAGGCTTTCATGACAACATTCAGTTTACATTCAAACGGTCCACGATTGCCACGTTTTATCCCATAGTGGATATTGCGTTACATCTCTAAGGTCAGAAAACATTAAATAACACGACTTTATGTTTTACAGGCTGCCCTCACTACAAGGGCAGCTTTAGCTGAGGTAGCCATAATATGTCTCCGTGAAGCCTAAAACTAATGAAAAACAAATGGGGATTGGTAATCACCCTCATAACACAATTTTAACAGAATCTGAGAGCTGTTACATTCAGGAGTGAGAAAGGTATTTCAGGCATACTAAAACCTGGGTCACAAACAAGTATGCATTCACTCAGCATGAGGCCTGGAGACCTCTACATCCTGAATGTCTTCTATTTTGCTTTCTTTACCCTCACCTTCTCCCTCCAATTAAATATGTTAAAATGCTCACATCCTTTGGTGTGTACTATATATCTGTGCATGTGTGGTGGAACCACAAATGTTTGACATTTTCTGTGTCTTAAAATTGGGGTGAATGACAGTGCCGCTGGGGACTGGGCTCAATAATGGGCAGGGAGCGCTCTCAAACTGGACTTAAAAACCATGAAATTACTCTGAAGTCTATCAGCAGAAAAACATTTACCTGGAAAATTAACAGACTTAACTTTTTTCATAGGCTCTGCCTCATTTCCCATTCCACTACTCACCTATATACCCTGTGACTCAAAAGGGCTTTCCAATTAAAATGCGGGACTTCCACAGCATACTGTATGAGAGCGCTGTGTTGTCGAAAGTGAGGGCTTGCATTACTGTATCAAGTGAGGGGGTGTAGAAGGAGCCTCAGAGAGGGGTTTTAATTGAAATACTGAACAAACCAAATAAATTACTGACATTATAACAAAGATCTCTCTCATTCATTTATTACATGAATTTTTCTTATAAATCATTGAACAATTGTTTTAATTTTTGGATTTATATTTTTGCACTTTAAAAAGGGATATTATCAGATTTTTTAGTAGTATGAAAATTTGCAAAAATACATTTCCTGTCATGGACTTGAGGAATGCCAAACATTCTGTATCTACTAATAATACAGGGATCTTTACTATTTAATACCAACCTGCAGGTGAAGAAAGAACAGAGGACACCACATATGAAACAACAAAAATTGCTGTCCTCACCACTCAAGATATCAAACCCACAACCTGTGTGATGGTACCATTTCCACCAGATGGCAATGTTTCATAACTGTTACCACTAGCTCCCCAGAGTTTGACTCCTGTCCTGTTTCTGAGCCTCTGTCAGTACACAGAAGGAGAGCAGTAACGGGCGTACAAAGGTATGCCTCAACCAGGAATTCATTACCATTCCATATCTGTGCATTGTCTCTTTCTCTTTTGTCTGCTCCCATGTTTGTGTCTCACGCAATTTTACCAAAACAAGTCCCACTTGCTCAGACCTGATGTAACTACTGGCAGCTTTTTTTGTTACCTTGTACTCCTGGACCACCCCATTCTGCTCTTCCTCTGGAGGGGGTTGCCAGGAGACAACGATGACAGTCGCATTGTCCCCACTCTCTGTAACTGTAACCTTACGAGGAGGGGCACTGGGGGCTGGTTGGGAATAGACAAAGAAAAAAAGAACAAAAACATGATAACACAGGATACATATATATTTTCGTAACTACATGAAGTCTATCTCAGCCTCCAAAATGCAATTTAGCTGTCAGGATTTATTTTCCATCTCTGCGTGAGGGTGAGGCAAGAACAAATGACTAATCATGGAAATTACGATGCTTTTATTTGAAAACCGAATTAGCGTCATATAAGTGCTTTTGCAAGTAAATAAAAGCAAATAACTGTTTACTCAAAACAGGCAGGGAGCAACAATAGTTGAGTGCATGGTGGTGTGTCACTGGCAACCTGTGGTCAAACACTAATGTAACTAAAATAATTATGACCTCTATAAAAAGCTTTTTTTTTCTTGTTTTTGAGAGAAGAAACATTATGTTCAGCTTCAAAAATAATTATCAATAAAAGTTGGAACAAAGGAGAATCCAGCAGAAAAAGATCAAAACACTCCCACACATGCAACTTACAAACACACACACATATAACTAGTAAATAGTCACATTTCTCTGTAGCTGTTTGTTGCAAATTAAAATTTGCAGTTTGGTTTCAACCAGACTTCGAGAGACTGCCACAACCACTCCCTATGAAAAATTAGTATGACACATGCACTAGGGTGTTTGTCTATGGGTTTCAATACCCAGGCATGCTTGAATACACCACATTTGAACATATAATCCAACCGCCACCCTGCCCTCACTGCCGGCTGTGAACAGCTGTTGTATAATCTCAGACATGCAAGCTGTGCATATAAAAGTGTACACATGAAAACATGTATGCATACATGCAAGCCTCAAAGCACACTCGCATCCAGCCATTCACATTCACATCCCCCCACCTTCCTCCAGTGTCTTGCCAATTTTGACATCACTGTCTGTTCCCTGGAACTCATTGAAGAAGGGGCGGAGTTTGAATTCATATGTGACACCCTTCCGAAGCTGTGTCACAATGGCGCTGTCCTCTCCAGGGGTCCGCACCTCAAATACACCCCATTCGCTCCTCTGCTGCCCCTCTGGTGAAAGCCTGTACATCACTTTGTAGCCCTGGATGTACTGCGACTGCTGCTCCACCTAGAGAATAACACAGGAGCACAAAGATGGGGACAGATTGACTCGATTATGTGCTACATTATTTACAGTGGAAAATGATACAGCAAAGTAATATATTGTAGCACCACTGGACAAACATGGATTTCTTTGACTGTGATACACCAGGCACTGGTTGGAATGAGGTGCTAACTCATCACATCACCCATCTGTCTATCCATCCACATTAACTTCTCTCCTTTGGACTGTGTCTATGCGCCATTTGGAGCGGCAATGATTTGTGCAAACCGCACTATGAGGTCATTGGCCAAAGGTTCCTCCAAGTCTGGAGCTGGTTAAATAGGGCCCAGACTCCCAGAACAGTCTGTCTCATCCTGTCCTGCTCTCCACTGACTACTGAAGTCAGAAACGAGTGGGGGGGGGTGGATGTGGATCTTTACTCCAAGCACTAGAAACTGACAATACAACAGGATAAATTTAATTGGAGGTTGAAAAAACCCCTGACATAACTTAAATGAGAAGGAATTTGTCTGTTGGTTTAATCATTGATTAAAGTTGCTTTGTGATGCAGCACGGTTCCAGAAAAGAATAACTGCGAACCAGTGTGCTAATATCCCTACGGGTCCCTGTGGACAGCAAGCAGCACTGGCTTGTAAAGATTTTAGTGATTTCTTTATCCCTCCCTCCATAAAATATGCTGCCAGATCAGGTGGTGTTCATTAGCTGGAAAATTGTGAAACCCTTCACCACAACACAAAGGGAAATGTAAAGCCAAGAAACTCCACATTGGGAATAAATTAAACGCTACGAAACAAGGAAACTGCCATTTAACTACAATGTCAACCTCTCTCATATCATGTGTTTTACTAGAACATTCCAGTGAGAAACAGTAACTGGACAGTAATGTTTTAAATCAGTCTTGACATGTCAGTATCTTTTTCACTTTTCCTCAGCTTCATTCATCACTCACTGTAGCACCTCATAATACCTGGGAATGTTGGGGGTGGCCTGCTGTCAAAAGGCAACACTGAGATGGTTTTTACCCTTCAGTGACTCATCCTACACTCTTATATTTAGTAGCGGATGTTTAGCACCATGATGTATAGTATTGCGTCATAAAGACACACTAACCAGATCAGGTCCAGGATAAAACGGGTCCCTCATACTCAGCTTGTAGCAGCACAGAAACACCACCATAAGCTCCCAGTTGTACTTCTTCTGCACCAACCTATCCATTTTAACATCTGTAAGCCATTTCCACTTATGAGCATGAGTTGGCCGTCTCCTCCTTCACTTGTATTGTTTTAACAGTCGGCAAGTGTTTTCAATTTGTGAGGGTACAGAATGGCACATCACGCATTGCTATACAGTACTACATGGCCCTTTGCAGAAGGTTCGGCACTGTAGTCTAGTTGTAAGGGTGGTTGGGTTGTTATTGTGGAGTGCAGTGAGCAAGGATGTTGGTAAATTAGCTTGGCTAAATGATGACTCGATATGCCAGTATCCTTCCATACTGCAATGTCTAGCCGGCTACAGATTCTCAAAGAAAGAAAGTAGTGCATTCTAGCAGAAATACTCACTGTCCACTGCACCCTGACAGATGAAGAGGAAAGAATGGTGGGGTTATGCAGGTGGATGAGTACTTCTCCCAACTCCCTCTGGATCTGGCGATGATCCACACCCTGACTTGTTGGAGGGATATCTGTGTACAGGGGCAAAGAAATAAAAAAAGATGAAATGAGCTTGCACTATATAATAAGTTAATGTAAGTAAGAGGGCAGTTCTCACCTTGTGTTTTCACAGCATCGGTGATAGGACTGGGATCACTCAACCCGTAGGCATTGGCTGCCCGCACTAAGAAGAGGTAGACTGCACTGGGCTTCAGGCCCTTAAGTACAAACGACTCGGTTTTTACATGCTCCGCCAAAGTCTGCCAGCTGCTACCTGATGCATGACTGTGGACACATAACAGAGAGAATTGAGGTTTAAATTAAGTTTGAATAAGGCCATGCAATGATTAATTTACTGATGACCAAACAGTTCGGATTTACCTGAAGGCCTCTATGATATAGGAGGTCGGTGTGGCTCCAGCATTCAGGTTAGGTTTCCAGGAAAGCGTGATGGAGGTACGGGAAACATCTGTGACATCTGGTTTGGAAGGGGCACTGGGGATCAGATTTGGGTCTGTGGGTCTGTTTGGCTGAACTGGGGCTCCAAATTCTAAGTGTAGAACAGAGAAAGTAAAAATGTAGTGATAATGTGGCCAATGGCATGTGAAGCATCTCTAACTCATTCGTCAAAAGACATGCTCTCACATAAAAAGAAGAAAGCTCCTATTACCACTGTTGAACAAAATATTGGGTTAGCCTTACCTTGGACTTCTAAATAGGCTTTCCATGAGGCCTCTCCACTGGGCGTGGAGGCGATGCAAGTGTAGGTGCCAGTGTCACCAAGCTAGGGAAGGAGAAGGAGGAAGGGGTATTTTGTGAAATGGAAATCATTAAAATGTGTCCCACTGTTTCCTGAACTGGTAGTTGCCTATTTCCCACTCTCTGCCTCTTGTTATCTCTCCCCAACCATCACTTTTCTGCTTATTGGTATTCAGATTGAGTCTGATTGTAGGCAACTGTAATTGCCTGATAATCCCACTATTATCTCTTTTATAACAAAAATGGGTAGAAAACAGCTGGAGAGGCCGAGTGGCAGAGTATTTCTGGTCAAACAGAGAAGACACTCAAACTAGTCTAAAAAGCCAAACCCTGTTGGCAGAGTTGAAAACATAATTTTCACACTGCTGCATTATTAAAAAGTCTGCTCTGTCAACTCTTTGTGTAAGACAAATAATTCTGTTGTGCTTTGTTGGTAATACATTGTACGCTTAAGGCTACTATGTGGATGTATAAGCAAAATGAGCCGTAAAAAACATAAAGAAAAATTGTCTGAATAGTTGAACACGAGCTTGTCTTGCCAACAAACCTTAAGGTATGTTTTTTTTTTTTGTCAGGAAGGAAGGAAATCTTTTAAAACCTAATAATAACATTCACAAAACCAAGTTAAGAAAATAAATTACACGACACATCACAAACATCTTCATTAAAATGCTGTCTTGGAGAAATGACAAGTCCATTAATGTGAAGTGCCTAAAGAGTTTACTCTGCTTCAGCACGAGCAGGGTTTAGACGCATCGCCTCCTGCCTGCCTCGCATTGGCAACCCAATCACACTACAATCTTGTCACCGCAAAACATGCCAGGATTCATCAGAACAGCGCAAACTGACGCGAACTCTGACCCTGTGACGCCTCCATCTGGAAGACACGTCAGCACCCCCTACTTGTCTCTGCCTAAGAGTGTTCAGCATAACACAGCCTGCCACCAAACCCGCACGTACACACACACAAGAAACAACTCTCCAAACCCTCTGTGCTCACTGACTGACAGCAACTACAGATTGTTCGACTTCACAGACTCCATTTCAAACCCAGGACAACTGACTGACAGCCCACTGAGTTCGGGTTGCTGCCAGGAACACATGCTTTATTTACCAACCAGCAGGGGTTTGCCAAGGACATTATGGGTTTAATATGGACAACTCCTAAGTCTATTTGCATAGATTTAGACACTAAAAACAGTCAAATAGAAAAATCTTAGTTAGAAATGATAATATCTTATACATATACCATTAACACAGTCACAGTTGAATTACAACTTAAATCCAAAGGCCACATAGGACTTTGCAATGTACATGTACTTCACCTGATGTTGTTAAAAACTTTTGTGAGCATGTTTGTACATGGGATCAGCTGACTTACCTTTGCATAGCGTATCTGCAGTGCACCCATGTCCAACTGTTTGACTCTAGAATCATGTGTGGACACTAAAACACCATCCTTCCTCCACAGGACGGTGGGGGTGGGGTTACCAGATGTCACACAGTTGAGGACCACAGTACCGTCCACGGCCACTGTCTGATTGGTTGGGCCCTGTCGTATAACTGGTGGCGGGCGGTCTGACACAACTGTGGAAAGAGGAAGGCGAAAAGACAATTATGTGGAGAGGTGGAAGCAGGGTGAGAGGAAACTAGGATTCTGACAATTATATCCAGCTGGGAGAAAACACACAAAAGGCATAGAATGGTGAGAATTGGAGAAACAGTGTGCAACAATATAAAAATGTGAAAACTGTAAGGGTAGTAGGACAGGAATTAAATCCAATTTTGAAGTACTGGAAGTAATTTTCTAATCATTCAGCAGCAGGAGTCGATCCTAGCCAAATAAAAACGCCGTAATTAAAATGAAACAGCCACAGTTCTCTCACTGCAGATCTACCAGACGCCGAGCGGTATGCATTAGAACGCTAGCAGGAGCCCTTCCCCCAGTCATAAAACACCAAACAAGTAAGAAAAAAGGCTTAAAAAAACATCTAGCCAGAACAGGCAATGTCATTTGCATGAGGATGCTGAAACTCCTCCCTGCCTCACAGCCAGTGTGAACCAGGGGTGTTCAACCAGTAGACACAAAGACAAACAAAGGCATGCAGAGACAGCATGCATTTGACAGAAATGTTGTATCGGGGGGGGGGGGGGGGGGGGGGGGGAACAGGTGAAGCAGGCAGCAGAAGAAAAAAATGTAAGAGGGACTTTAATTACATGAACCGATGACTATTTTTGTTTTATTTTGTCTCTACTGGGTGTAATTCATCAAGTCCCTACTATGGGTTGTCCTCCTACCTCTGATTATTATTCTTCATAGCACTATTGATGACCACTGCTGTCATGTCTACTGATTTACTAGCAAATTACTTTCAGTGAAGAGGAGTCAAATTAATATCTAACACAGTGTAAAGGCAACATATAATGATGTATGTACGTGTGCATAGATATTCCAAACCACGCTGCGGTGTAATCTGTGGGCTGCTTTGTCTCTGCTTTTGTGCTGGGGATGGTGCAATTACTAAAACATTGTCAGCATGAGCTGTTATTACCAGATCTGCCTGTGGAGAAGTGGTGGCCTCAGAGCGGCCTGCTCACTTTAATAACTGTTATTATTATCCAGAGAGCACGACAGAATGAGAGATAGAAGTGGAGGGAGAGATGGAGCATGCCAATGTAGGCCGTAAATGAAGAAGGACATTTGGTAAATGAAGGGATGAATCTAGGTGTGTCATAGACAAAGTAATAGCTGCCCAGATAACTGTGGGAATGGTAGAAGTGAGGCATAGTTAGTCCACAAGGCTGACGGTGATTGGCCAGCAAAGTAATTAGAGGACCCAGTCCAGACCTCACCACATGGCCACAGTCTTCCAACGGTAGACTGCAGCAAGCCAACCGTAGAATACTAGGAAGATATTCGCCAGTGTGAAGCCAGAGAAGCCAACTAGTGAGCCATGGTCTGGCTGCACAGGCACCAGACAGTCTCTGCCCCTGACAGGAACATATTGAACAGGCCAGACCAAACCTCACAGACCTCAATACGGATATTAATATGCTTTAGAGCCCAACCACGGAATTACAGATGAACAGTATTATACTTACAAACCAAAGATTATCTGAAATTCCAACATCTCTCCATTCAAGCTTTCTTTCAGTGTTCTGTCTAAGGCTTTGTTGAAAGCAGAAACTGTTGCCTAAAAAGGTTGCCTACCGTCAGTGACCTCTAGCAGAGCCTTGGTGATCACACTGCCGGCAATGTTGAGTGCCTGGCAGCTATAATATCCCATGTCTGAGCGTTCAGCATCAGTGATGGTGAGGTCCCCAGACTGAGATACAGAGAACCGGCTGAAGGGTTGAGGAGGTTGGTAGGAGAACAGCAGGTTCTGTTAAGAGGTAAAACAGAACACATCGTTGATTAAAATGACTAATATGTCTTCAGGATTTCATTAGAAAAATACACATTTAGACAGGTGACAAAATAAAGGAGAAATCAACATAAAGCATTGTTGGGTCCATTGATGCCAAAACAGTTGTCTTAGCATTGATCCTACAAGCCCGTGGAACCCTACATACGTACATACATAATTGCCCTACATACATTCATGGGAGCAAAATCCTTTTTGACACTAAAAAACATTCATAGTCCTCTCTTGCCACATGGATGAGGACACTGTCATCCTAGAAGGCAACTCCCATCAAGATGGAAATATGTCATCATAGGACACAGGTGATAACTCAGAATAACTAGATTTGTTGCAGTGACCCTTCCATCTGAGACAGAAAGTGGGCCTAAACCATTTGAAATGCCCCCAAAAATGATGATGATGTTTGGAGGCCACCTCAAGTCTTAATGGATTAAGTTATCAGCTATAATGTAACCAGTGTCTAGAAATATTTTTTTCCAAAGCTTGGAATGAGTTTGTCGGCATGTTTGGCTGTTTGATATAATGTTATAATCGTTAAATAGTTTATTTACCTGACTGCCTTCCCGCTGCCAGAAAATGGCTGGTTGTGGGTTTCCAGTGGCCTCACACTGGAAGGTGACGGTTCTGCCAACTCCAACCACCTGGTTCCTTGGTCTCACCACAAATGCTGGGGGAACTGCAGGACAGTCATAAGAATGGTTAGCCACTGAATAGATGCCTTTTTACACAATTATAGCGATCTTAATATTACAGTGACCACTGGTCTGGGTTATTTGCAAGGCAGAAGAAATTTGTTTGTATTCAAATTATGATTTTTTTTTTTTTTTTTTTTTTTAGAATAATGGCTCTCTCTTAAAACCTTGCACAGTGTGTGCACAGCAGATTGAACAGTACAGTGATGAAAACTAAAACGCAAGCATATTATAGATGTAATGAATAGAGAAAAACAAAGGGTACTTCCATAGCCTTCATTTGCATGGGCAAGGGCATGGACCATTAAAATTTACATGGAAATGGGGAATAAATTTGAACCATCTGTCCATGCTGATAACCTCCAATAGTGCAGACCTCAACCAGAATGCAGTATCCATGCATCTTAATGACAAATTCCATCTTAGATAAAGAGTAGTGATGTAGCCCAATGTCAGCTGCTCTGTGGTGACAATGGTTTATGTGAAGACACACAACCTGAATGTAGAGGTCAGGAGACAGGGCAGTTTACACCTTCAATTTAAAAGCACTCTGTAAGGCTTCTCAAATACTAAAATTCTGCAAACATGTTAGCGTCTTTCAACATAGGCTGTATGATACATGAAGAAAGGCAATCTGAAAACTGTCACTTCAATTAAAGCCACATTTTATCCATGAATAAGATGGAGGTTTTTGTGAATGTATAAAAGGGGATAGTAACTAAATGAAATGGTGCAGCTTTACCTTGGAGGCCCAAGATTTTTTACCCATTAATGTCCTTTTGTCACTGTTGCCCATGACAACAGAAACATGAATGCTGATTGTAGGGTGGAGAGGTGATGGGAGGATGAAGGGGGGTTGTGACAGCTTCCTGTCTCTGTCAGGGCGGTGAATAGGTGACGGATGACATTTCAACTTACCAGACACGACTAAAAAAGAAACAAAAACACAACAATGATTTAAAGGATAAATAGATAAATAATAAACAGCATGACAAAAGAAAAAAAGATAACAAAAACAACAGTGTGATGTCCATGGGTACATATAATCAAGTTATTATCATCCTGCAAATAAAAGACGTGTAATTTTTCATCTTTGACTCAAACACTAGGGACCCCACAATACATGCAGGAAGCGTAATTACTCTGGTTGATTAGGATTGCATTAAAAATGCATGCACACAAAAATTTATGAACCTTCTGTATTAGTCAAGGGATATGTTCAAGGACAGAAAAAATGCTGGATCAAGTTAGACAACATATTAAAAAAAGGTGCATTGATAACATGAAACATATAAGGACAGGACAGATGTTTAATGCTCAGTGACTTCATGCTCAGTTTATCTTTTTCCTCTTTTCCCAGGTGTTGTGTGAAGGTGACCATCCCTACACCTTTAATGAGGTTTTTAAGCACCCCGAGGACTAGCTGGATCACAGTACCTCAACCATAGCTTTGCATAGTTAAGCCTGGTCCATAAAAACATAAGGTGACTGTTAACTGTCACTCACTGGTTATAAATCTCACCCGTCCAATCACTCACCTTATCTAATCTGTCTGCTTCAACGGCTCCCTTGGAAACATAAACGCTGTCAGTCAGAATAATGACCAAACCTTTCCTCCTCCCACTACCTATCGCTGGCCTTTAAAATGCAGATAAGGCGTACATCAAACACTCTTAGAACAAGACACTCATGACTGTGAGACACCCACAACTACCCCGCCCCCCCCCTATAATGCTTCCATACATCCAGTCATGTGTGTCTAAGCCTCTAATTAGGTAATCTTACCTCTCCCATGCTGTTGTGATCACAGTTGTGGATCTGGAGGGAGAGATGAGCCTTAAATTTGACCTGGCTACTTTTTTGTGGGCTCTCTATTTGCTTACAGCATGAAGGGGAGTCTATATCAATAAACTGATCAGACCAGCTAAGAAGAACACACTGAAGATTGTGGCCTACTTCCACAACAGGAGGCAGGCTTTGTACAAAAGACCACGTCACAAATTATTATGGGGATTTGAAGGGTGGTGCTGTTCAGTAGATCTGCAATCAACACAAGAGCATACATTAAATGCCCCGTCTCTCTGAGATTTTGTGCACTGTTGGAGAGAAATGTGGTTCCCAGTAAGAAACACAGTGAGGGTCAATTTGATGGTTAAGACCAAAGCATGCAGAGGTACAACCATAGCTCAGGTAGTAATTGCAAGTTTGGTGGTTCAATCCCCAGCCCCTCCACATGCACCCCTGTGTGGAAAACATTGTGAACCACTTTTTAGAAAATGCTTAAGATATCTGCAAAGTTGCAAGCTCAAAGCAGACTGTTGACTATGTGCAAAATGTAAGTTCTATATGTGGTTTTCAACCAGATTTTAGTGTTTATCATCACTGTAACAGCACACAGACTGCTGACAAGAAAGTTCCTTTCATTCACTCTCTTTTGGCACCAGTTCCAAGCTTCCTTCCAGACCCTTTTACATGGGTTATTAGCAACACTGCCCTTGGGACTATAATTCTATTCAAGACTTTTCTACACATAAATCACTGTCCACGGCAAACTTAACCAGCTGAGAAAAAACAACAACGTGATTTTCTGACTTCTGTCCAATACAGTCTTTCAGAATGCATTTGTATTAGTACAGCAACAACTGATGAAGCTTCATTTAAAAATACAGAATAAACATTATCTAAGACATAAATAAAAAAATTCCATCCAGTTCTTAGATTTACATACTTATAAGTGCACATACTTTTGTCAAAAGAAGGAAAGCCCATCTTTTTAACACTCTCATGTGGATTAGGTTAACGATTTTACAGTGAAACCATAAATATGGCTGGTGACAAGGCCAATTACGTGTTTATTCAATCAATCAAGTGAATATTTTCCTTGACACATTTATAAGTCCAGAGGAGGTGTAGTAGACTGACAAACACGTGTGTTAAACAATATTTCAGTGATTAGGTTAGCTATGAGAGCAGAGCCCATTGAAAGAAAAATAGCCCAAGGCGCCACCTCCACAATGTTGCCATTGTTTACTGACAATCTGACCATGGAAAGTGTGAAAGTTCCTATGTCCACAAAGAACTAGATTCTTCTCCGAAACTGTCCAGCTTTTACAAGAGATTTGCTCCAAAGGCCAACATCCTCAATATTGCGTGGCTTACTGCATTTTTTAAATTGCTTTTACATAGTGCTCTGCAGCAATAAAAAGATTACATTATCATGCACAGGGAATCTATATTGAATCTTGTCCCACCCCACCGTCCCCCTCCATCCAATTTAGTTGTTTTTTCTTTCCTTAATTTGAGAATATCTATCCTAATTCCACTCCAACTATACATGTCTGATCACTCCCCTAGATCTCCCCCACAGAACTATTTAATTCAGCGGCTCAGTCATTCTTATGCAGAGGCTAAGCGATCTTGCCTAAGAGTATTGATACAGGCTGACAGCAATGCCCACTAAACCCACAGACTAAACTTCTGCTCCCCCACATCACAGTTGTCTTCACTACTACAGCGACATCTCACTACCTATACATCGTTTTTCTACTTTGGCCCATTTAGACCTACAATTATCCAAGCTTTTCTTTCCATTCCTATGCCCGCATCTGTAATTAGAAGCATGTTATTTCCGAGCGTGGAACTGTGGCCTGCTTGCCTTTAATTTGCTGGACTACTCAGTACCCACAGCCTCGCTGGCCTCTTTGTATCCTGCGCTGGATGAAGCGCATAGATCTAAATAGTAGATTGAAACGGTTCTGGGAACTTTGAAAACTCAGAGGTTCAGGAGGAAGTTAGCAGTATGATTTTTGCTGAAGATTTTTTCTTTTTCTTTTACTTTCTAACTCTTACAAGATAGGGGTTGAAAGGCATGATTTATGAAAAGAGTCTTGCTTCTTTAAGCAGGCAGCAGGGAATTGGCTTGAGGTTTAGACATTTAATTTCCACTGAGGACAGGTGAGGTTTTAGCATTTCAAACATGATTCTAAAGCAGAAGAACAGCTTATTGACCCATGTTCTCTTTCATTAACTAAGCTTTCATCAGGGAGAGAGAAAGAATGGAAAAAAGCAATAAGAGAAGTAGATATATTGATGTGTCTATTGGCAGGTGAGCCTAATCTTAGGCCTCACAAGATTGCTGTCCTGCAGAGAAAAGCAAGAAATAATTGTAAAGGGTAGCCATGTGAAGTATCTGTATTTGGATGGGGGGGGGTTGGCAGAAGAATAGAGTTGCCTTGTCTTTTTAAATTTCTGCTGCGCACACTGCTGGTGGTGACATTAATATGACTGACCTCACCACAGAAATCCCCCACCCCCCCATCCTCTTCACAACTATCGCCCCCAGTCCCAATTCCCAACCCGTTCTGCATCAATGCTGAGCCACCTCCAACACCAACATGCTCACTATCCCTCCACCCAGCTTCCTCCTCCTTCCCTCCCCTCTTGTCTCACCCGACTCTCAACATTCCTATTAGTTTGGCGTTAAATGGCCTCTGTGTTCCTCTGATTCTCAGGAGGGTTTTGGGGTGATCCCACCCCCAGTTCCCCTGAATGGTTTCTTTCTAAATGTTCACACTCTGTGACCAGCTGCTTTATATTCCAACTGTGTTAATAAGAGGTCCAATGAAGAGGGCCACTGGAGACACACAGATATTCCATAGGTTCACAAATAGTACTGTATGTCTTAAAACATGAAGGAGGACAGGCCTCTGGAGAAATGCCACTTGTATAAGGCAAATTAAATCAATTGCTGTTGAGCTCCCATGTGCACAACTCTGCAGGTGGTATGGATTTTTACATTCCTTTTTATTAAAAATCAATCAGCTAATTGAGAGAGAAGAGTTTAAAGTGATGACCATATAGTAGCAAAGCAGTTGGCTATTACTGCACTGAGGTTGGGCTAAATTGCATTTGAATCAAGCTGCACAAATACCCGAAATGGAGATGAATTTAGAACAGCTGTCTAAGGGGCCATGAATAATAGATTTGTCCAGCAGAACTGTGTGAAACTCAGACTTGTAGCAGTGTCCTAGCTTACCGTGGACGGTGAGCGTAGCCGATGCCTCTGCCTTGCCCACCATGTTCTCTGCCATACAGGTGTAGGAGCCTTCATCAGCTGAAGTCAGTCGACGGATCTTCAGGGTGTGGTCCTCACGAGTTTCAAATCTGGATTAAAACAAGTATTCATGTATCAGATATTGACAAAAACAACTGAAAGTCACAGACAAAAGGAAATGATGGATCAGACCAAAAGAAAATTAATGAGCGAGGAAGGCATAGTCTGATGAAAGGAGATGACTTGATGAGTCGTACCTTCCTTTGGGCAGGTCGCCATCGTCTTTCCTCCAGCGTACAGTGGGAACTGGGTCGCCACGGGCCTCACACCTAAACTCTACACTTTGGTCCACCAACACCACCTGGCTGCCTGGGCGACGTACGAAGCTCGGACGCTCTGCACAGATTAAAAAAATGAACGTAGACAGGTGAAACCTTGCAGAGCGGTCATGAAATGTGTACCTCTGATATCCAACAAATCTTAGTGTAGTACTTTCCTGTAAGGGTTTAGGGGAGAAACTACAGACGAAAAGAGTAAAATTCTTCCCCAGTTGGATGCTCACATTATTTTTAAAGCAAAGTCACAAATTACTTCTTTAACAGTGGAGATATGGATATCACTGTGAAAGTTCAGCAGATGATTCCAATGAAAGAATCAGGCTAACAATATTTATATATATAACATTTGCATACAGAAAATAAAGTGTTAACTTTTTAAATATGTGATAATCTGCATAAATGTCTTAATTAGTTGAAAACATGGCACAGCACAAGGCATGAGACACAAAGCTTTCTGTCATTAACCTACTAATATTCATTTGAAATATATCTTATATTTAGTTTTCAACCACAGCTTTTTTTTAAACTTTTTCTTTTTATAGCCACTATGGCTAAAATTCAAAGCACTCTTATTAGATGCTCTAAACACATTCTGTCAGATGGGGCATCAGTCCTGACAACAAACCAGGAAAGTTTATAATTAACCAATGTTTCTGAGTTATGACCCTGACTCAGAGGCAAGAACTGCCCGTGTTTATTCTCGATTTCTTTCGAGTAACTATTTATCTTGACAAAGTAAGCATTGCTGTCATTATTATGACCGATTACATGAGCTCTCTGAGAAGAAAAGGTAAAGCTGGCTAAAAAATCAGGAGTCTCGAAATGCTCTCAGCTGGGAATATAGGAGAGTATTTGGGTCAGAGGTTACTTGATGTGAAATAGAGTGCAGCTGGTCACAGAGGAGGAGCTGCCGTTGCCATGATAAAACTCAGTTTAGTCTGAGGTTGTTGGTCATCTCACACTCAATCTTATAAAGGTCAGTAGCATCATTTAGTTTCCTGAGAGTTAGATGGTCAAAGCTTAACATCTGCATTCTGTCTCAACAACAGACATACAGAATCGAAAGTGTAAACCTGTGTGAAAGAGTGAAGCAGAATACACTCAAGTACTGTCACAGAGGGAAAAAAAAGGTTAATTACCCAACACTGTAAGTTCAGCGACTTCACTTTCACGTTCTCCAACCATATTTGTGCCGATGCACACATATTTCCCAGCATCGCTCTTGCGGGCATTTGTGATCATCAGCTTCCCTCCACGTATCTGAGAGAACAGAAGAGGAGGTGAGAGGCTAAACATGGAGAGGAAAGGCAGCATGAGAGACACTTTAGGTTGGTAGTAAACAAAGAAAAGGAATAACAGTATAGCTCAAATATTTCAAAACATTTCGGAACTGCTGTAGATGTAAAATGTACTCACAAACACATGAGCTATGAGCTGACAGTACGTGTCTAGCCATTTTATTTTCGTAGTGGGGTTACATGGCACTGTAAAAATCGGATTACGGGCTAAATTACAATAAGACTGAGTTATTAAATTCATGTGTACACCTTAATCTGACAAGAAATTGAATTGGATCGGGTTACTCGCGATCAGATTAAGACCCCTAGATAACTCGGTTGAAAGTCACACTAAACGTGCTTGTAGACGGTGAAGCACGTGGTGAATTGGACTTTGCGTTCTGCGCATGCTCGAGATTTTTTCCCGGGGTCGTAAACCGGAAGTTAAAGGAGGCGATATTACTGTTGTCGTCAGAAAGAAACAAACAACGCCATGGAGAATGCGTCGTTGTGCATCGCATTTGTGCAACAACCATGCTCATTACAAATGAAATGTAGAGGGACGAAGCTTCATCTTGCTCTTCGTTCTCCATCTTTCTTGAATGCCTGAGTTTGTTGTTGTTGGTGGTGGTGAAGAAGTGGCTCTATTAGCAATAGTTGAAATAAGTACAGTGCCACCTATCGTACCGGGATATGACATGCTTTGTGCCAATGATTAGATTAATTTAACGCCATATATCCAAGGATAATTACCCTTGCTCAAATAAGGAGCATACCCAACTATAGCTACAATCGAATTAATCTCATCATGTAGACCCAGTGAGTTGGCCCGCTCATCCTCAGGGTAAACTAAGCCAAAGAACAGTTTCCCTATTCAACCCAACAGCATCTCCCTAAGGTAAGCCCTGGGGCACTGCAGGACTGCAAGCACTCCTCCAGTCATCATAAAGAGCCTGAGGACAGTTTTGTCTGTTACTGTGTCGGGAAATGTCGGGAAAAAGAAAAAAAAAACGATGTTTTGGATTTTTTTTCTCTCGGTTTGTGGATACTACAAATGAGAGCAAGGGAACACACATTCAAGCAGACATGAACTACACACACCTGGCAGTAAATGTGTGTTTGTCCAGGTGAATGCCATGTCTGTTATTTCCCAGGGCTTTGATTACAGGCCAGAGGAGATGCTTTGTTCTCAAGCAGTCAGAGAGGCAACCTCAGCCTCAGCACAGGCCCCTCAGCCCCTCTCTCAGCTGACAACCATGCCAGTCAGCACAGATTCAGACAATAGTGTGATGCTCTGGTGATCTCTTTGCCTTGATGGAGCTTAAGGTTTTAAATGCACACATCAGCCTTCAAGACCAGCACCACCTCCTGCGAGCATGTAACTGATATTGTCATTAGAAAACCACCGACAGAGAACTTGACACACAGTATTGCAAAAAAAATAAAAAATTATAAATTGCTCTATTCATGACAACAATGTTAAGCTGAGACGTGTGTTCATATACATGCCATGTTGTCTTGATTAATCTACAACCCAGCACTTTACATGCTGATACAACATGTTTTAATAAGTTTTTATAAGGTAGTGTTGGTCTAAGATTTTCAAAGGACAATTTTGGACATAGACTTATTTCTTTTGAGTTCTGAGGCATTCCTTGGCCCTTTGCCCTCTGTTTAATATTCATGGTAAAGGAGGAGAAACTTCAATAGGCTGTGGAAGCCTTGCTTATTTAGGGCACCCTGTGGTGCTAGAGGGGTCTGAAGTATCATTATGTTACTGTTTGTTTGAGGAAAGGCTTAACAGCTAAAACACAGTGACACTCACAAAGGCCCAAGATCGGGGCAGACCATACGGCAGAGGAATGGGGGAGGCGGGGTGTACTGTTGGTTCCACAGGGCTTTGACATGAGGTTACACTTAAGGCCTTGTCCACTTTACCCATATTCGTACCTCTGTGTGTTTGTTGCAGTTTCCCACTTTGCCCTGGCATATTTGGAGTGCCAGAGCAGCAGGGAATCTGAGAGCTAGCTAAAGTGAATGAATGCAGCAGCGGTTTTCTTTTCTCTGCATGCATATCCTCTCAACCACAACACAGAATGCTGAAAGCCCCAACAATCTGACCATTATCCCTGCATTACCGGGAGATGGCTCTATTTTGTTGCCTTTTGTCTCATGTCATTTGGCATTACTGATAATGCAAAACCCCCCCATTCAACACAATCTCTTTTGGTATTCTCACAGCAGTTCATTTTCCATGCTGATAATTAGCCACAACTATTGAATAAAAGGAGGGGGACAATGAGCTGCATTTTAGCCATTTCTAATGCTGCTGACAAGCTCTTGCTCTAAGCACAGACTGGTATAGGTTTAAATGTTGGCATTTTTCCATTTCCTTTTTGTTTATCCTTACCTCATAGTTCCCAAAAGACCAGTTTGACAAAGTTAAGGGTACGTGGGCAAAGCAGCAATACAAGGTAACAGAACAACCTGACTTTTCATAGCGCTGTGGGAAACCTTTCAAATCAGCCCCACATGAAGCCATGAATATATCCGGCAGGGCACACAGCATGTCATTGCTGTTTACACACAGCTAACTGAAACTGAATGAAAAACAGGGGGGCTCCTCCTGAAAGTACTTCCTTTCACTGAATTTCAAGTCCTGTCTTTTTATTTTGTATCCTGCAAATCTAAAACATCTCATGCCGATGCAAAGAGAAAAATCCCCTCTGCAGGTGGTTTGGGACTTTGGTCTGATCACCAGTGATCACCAAGGAGACTGCACGTTTCGGCATGTTGCATGGGAGGAGGAATGAACTGAACCAAACATTACAATGCAGGCGGGCTGAGGCAGAGGCCTTTAACGAGTTCAGCTGTTCATCACATTACAAAGATTTCAACCCCTGTGTCCTTCTCCACAGTCCTAAATTCACTCACCAAATTTACTGTAACATAAACAAACTCTGGACATCGTCCCATGACTGTCCAAATTTTAACACGGGAAACCATAGGACACCATCCAGACTCCCATCTGTCACCACAGTTGATTACACATTTTAGGTGGTCATACATGACGTCTAGCACAAATTTTAAAGTGGTCATTTGGGAACACTCAGTCTGAGGTTCCGTGCTTGACAGGAAGTTTACAGTGAGCAACACCAGCTGTTCAGGCCCTGTTTTTAGTTTCCCAGAAGGCCCGACACTGCAGCAGGCTACCAAGACACAACTCTGAGTCAGCCTGTGTCATAGAAACGGTTTTAACAATATTTATCAAAGCATTTTAAGCGTTACATTCAAAAACAAAAAAAAGAAAAAGAAATTTGTTGTTTAAAATTAATATTAATGATGGGAAATGACGCGTGTGTGTGTTTGTTATGCATAATTCAGAGATTAATCAGGAAGACTCCGTCTTCAAAGTACTCAACTTTTACATTTTTAAATTACAGAGAGAAATATTTTGTGTGATGAACACTAAAAAGATAAAATAATTAATAGATTTATGATCCTCTTTTATTTTACAGAAGATCAAAGTTGCAACAAATTCTTTTGATGCCTATCACACGAGAGACAATACATTCATTCACTCTAGAGTTTACTGTGGCTAAATGTTTTCATGCTTATCATGATTATCATGACTACTGACTAAACCCAGGGACAGTTACAGTATGATCTAATTCTCTTTCAACTAGATTATGTGCTTTTCTTTCAATTATACTGTTTGGCAGCCAAACATGGACTGTAGTGTAAACTGAGCAAGAATAGCTGCACTGTTTAGGATGGTGAACTCCAATAAAGGCTCCATTTCTCCAACCCAGTGTATCTGTCACTGTTAAAAATCACTGCTCTGATGTACTCAGCAATAAATATGTATCGTCTACAATTTTCCCCAGCAGGTTTTCAGCCATATAGTGGACCATCCTCATTAGTATCGTACAAAGTTATGTTTGGTTGGAGCAAGTATTATTCAACACAGAGCTTTCGTAAGCAAGTATGAGGAGCTGATTGAACTGTAGTGCTGGCAATGCTGTTGGCTGTGCTGATGTAATTAAATTAAAAGTACATAGTTTAGATTCTGTAGCTGCAGCTGCTGCTGAGTACAACTTCCAATTCTTCGATTCAGGTCAGCTCATTTCTCCCCAGAGATACTCTCCCCCTGGTTGATCTCATCAACACGGTGTCCTAATCAATGCACTGCTGCTGACCAAAGGAGCAACACTATCTAACCTCAGTTATTAAAGGCTTTAGCCACCAAATTGGGTGTTTTGGGTTTGGAAATTGCTCCATGTGAATAATAAGCCAAACAAATCAATCGTTCAATAAAATCTGAGGTTTTGGGAATGACTTGACTTGCATCACCGCATCAATCAATCTAATACATTGAAACACATCATCTTTGCTCTTGTCGGCTTCAGCAGATTTGATTTTGGCAATTTAGTGTGGAACACTCACCGTGATCCTCTCATCTCTGTCATCAATATTTGCTCCATCTTTTTTCCATGATATGGTGGGTTCAGGATGTCCGCGAGGAGGCTGACACTCCAGGACCGCAGGCTCTCCAGCTGCCACGACCACATCTGCAGGGTTTTGTCTGAAGTCATCACGTAGAACTAGAAGAATACAAAGGGAGACAGACGAAAAATTAACAAGCTGTCAACTTGTCCTGACGAAGGATAAGTACAGAAAAGGGAATAGTCAACGAAGCAGAAGATTTCACAGTTAAAAAAAAAAAAAGCTCAACGTTTAAGCTGTCAGTAAAGGCAGCAAGGAAGACGACTTTTTAACATGCACAATAAGCTCTGTATAGTTGACAACTCTGGGTACATGTCACTGCTGGTGTACTGCATGCAATACTTACTAAATATAAAAAGACATTCATGCTTCAGGCTGTATACACTGCTAAACATGTAACAGCCTGTCTATCCCTTTTACATTACAGCCAGTACATCTCACAGCAACAGTGATGATCACACATTGATGGCAATCACCAATTCTAACAGCAATGGCCTTCCTTTTTGTTGACTAAACTACACAGACCTACAAAAAGTATAATCATGCATTCACACATTCAGCATACACTGCTCATCACCTCTCCATCATCACTTCTTCATCTCTCCCTGACTATATTTATATCCCCTGCAGTCATCCACCCATTCTCTCTTGACATGGTTGGAAATCAACATTAGATCCAATCTGCCATCCCTGTCTCGTTGAGGAGAGGATATGATTCTTATTTGCATTGATTTTTCCGGCTGGAAGTGCTTTTAAAAAAAAAGATATGAGAGGTCTGCAGCCTTTTGATCTCAGATCTAATTCATTGATACAAATTTGATGCTGAAAAGATTAAAAAGGAAGAACCGAGCAAGTCAGATTTTCTTTGGGGGCTGAATGCAAAATTACAAAACCTTGGTCTATCAGTTTACCAGCCACATTACAATATCACATTGATATCATTACCATTTTGCTGTCACACCAAAGCAGGTCAAAGTATTTTTACTTTCGGAGGGCAGAGGAGCAGCATATCAGAACTCCATATCTTCAGTGTTAAAGATAAACTGGAGGTTTATTGAGAAAAGAGAAAGTAATGAAAAAGCAACATGCTTCCTTCTGCAGACAGAATGTGCCACTAATCATTTTTCCAGCTCCACTACATATTCATGTAAGACGTATGAAAAAAGTGCTTGTATTCAGAAAAATCAGGCCACCTGTTAAATAATGCAATGCAATGTTTATGCATTCTTGTGTCATGAATGAAAGCTTGTGAGTTATTTTGTCTGCGTTTTGGAGATAAAAACAAGCTTTCGCCATCCATTGTCCCACGCTCCTCAGCTTGCTCTCAAGTCACCTCAGTCACAGATCAAAGTAAGGCTCGCTCAAGGACCCCTCACCAACTGACAACCAACAAATTCCTGACTAAACCCTCTGAGCTCTTAATGAGTCCATCCCAAGTCATCCAGATACTGCTTTATGCAACAGTAAGTTTTCAATCCAGCAGTAAAAGCCTTTTTTCCTTTTTCTATTTTCTTTTTTTTAGAAAATGAAGGGCTGTGATAGCTTTTCCCAGTTCTTTACAGTATTATCACACCTACACCAGCTTAAGCACCGATGATTCATGAAAACAGAACAATATTTATCAGAAGGGAAACAAGACGACTCGTCATATAATTTGACTCATACATTGCAGCTGCCACCGCTGAGGTGGAAGCACACTGTACGTCCACAAATCTATTAACAGTGAGCTTTAAACGGATGAAAAGCAGCAATGAGTGCGCGTTTTCTGCACTTACTCCGATCCATCTCACTCTCAGCAGTGCAGCTGTGTGGCGAGTTCATTTTGAATGGTTAACAACAGATCGAGTCATTCAGGAATGCAAATGTAAACACAAAACATCCGATCCATTAGAGCACTAACTCCATCTGAAGAAACTACCTTCATTTGTATCAGAAAGGCCAATCTGTTCTGAAGAAGATTATTGTAAAATCAGCCTTCAGGATAAAAATGAGGTTGCCGACAATGACTCGGATCATTTCAAAGAGGAATCTTTTAGAGGTTCAAACATTTATTTTCTTTTTTAACATTAATGATTTACACTTGTTTTTTTTGGACAATTGACTGAGCCTCATTATGTTCTTTAAGAGTTTGTATACTTAAGAATTGTGATCAGTGGGATATCCATCTCCCCTGCTAGCCTCACCATAACTCTTTTAGCCAACGTTCGTATACATCAGTCTCTCTGGAAAATAAAAAGGGATGTGCAAGAAGAATAAGAGGGAGAAAAAAAGAGATGCTGTATTGACTTGTTGAGGGCCCGAGGGAGAGCTGGCATCATTCGGTGTTTACACCAACAGCACAGTGACCTCTGTGGCTCCTCATCGGCACTCACTCCCCCACCTCACTGCCCTCTCTTCTCCTCCAAAGCAACACCTCTTTGTTATAAACACAGCTGAGTGAAGCACAGCAGACAGCCCTGAACATCTGCGTGGTGGAAAACAAATTCCTCTGGGATGGAGGCAGAGGGAGCAAGGAGGAGGCAGAGGCAGCCAGACAGTCTGTCAGACAGACAGACTGGCCCAGATCTGGATGGGGTACTAAGCCCCAACTCTTTTGCCAGAAGCCCTGTCAGATCCGGAGCTGCGGCAGAATCAGTTTCTTCTGACCTTTGAATACAGGGCATAATATTGCTCCTACCTGAATACATACTGCATAGGGCCCTAGTTGTCTATACTGTTCCTGTTCTGAAATCCAGTACTGGAATAGAAAAATGCTCACACTGTGAGCTGTCCTGAAAGTGTGCATGTGTGCGGTGTGGTCTGTATCTGTGTTTGGGATAATGAGCCTACTCTACCATTCTGTCTCTCTAGTGAGCCTGCAGCTGTCCCCCAGCAGATAATATTTCCTGGGCTATTAACAGGAAGGCCAAACTCAGTGTGTGTGTGTGTGTGTGTACAGAAAGATTTTCAGTTTGTAGCTTAATATGTGGAAATTGGCCAAAGTCACAGGTCCCAGCATGAAGACGCCTCTTTGTCCATCCTGGATTTTCTCAAATATGCTGATGATGGGATGGAACAGGGTGGATATCCGGACCTCGACAAATATCAGACTGCTTTGTCAAGGTAAAGTGATCTGTTCTGCTTTGCATTTCCTCTTTTCTGAAGTGTCAGAACAAAACACGTCTTATCTCACATGGCTGACATGCCTTGCTGCAAGATTAACTGACTGTGCATGAGACAACCACATGCATTTATCACAACAGATATTTAGATCTAACAACAACAAAAAGTCTTTTGGGCCCTGCCAAGCCCCGTACAGCCATGCTCTATTGTACTGTATAATAAATTGCTCCCTGGGTCCACAGTAGCAAACTGGTTCTGTGCGGACGCTAATGCAATTAGCTGCCATCATTTCTTAAATCCAACCCCTGCCATAAAGGTCAGCTGAGATGGCTGCTCTCAGCTCTGAAAACTCACAGGTTCATCACACGCACAAGCTATCCCCTGTCCACACACACACATGTACACATGCAGTCTTTTCCTCAGGAAATTGAAAACAGATGTTTAAATGTCAAATTAAAATGAGATTCCCGTGCTGCCCCTACAACATTAATGAAAATGAAGACTTAATGCCACACACAAGTCTGGGTGGGAAGATCAGATGAGCTTTGTTCTGAGGAAATTAAACCAAGTAAAACAAGCTCCCCACAAATCTCTGGAAGGATACAGAAACAGACCCACCAGGGAATTAAAGGTTTATCAGAAGACACACAGAGTCAATCCTGTAGAGACACAGCATGGGTCTTGCCTTTGGCTTTGGATTTTTTCTTGAAAACGAATGGACATGGCTAACCACAAAAGGGAAGCAGAGTGACTGATGAGACCAGAGAAAGGGAACGAAAGAGAAGAGGTAAAGTGGGAGCAAAAAAAAAAAAAAAAGACTTGCTTCCTTTTTGTATCTCTTCCAGGTTGCCTGAAGGTAGTTCAAGTTCAACTTTATATGCTTCACAAGCTGTGACAAATTCAGGATATCAGGGAACTTACATTGAATATTATCTGAGGATATTAGACAAGGATGAATGCACAATATAATGAACCCTTTGAAAACATCAAATAGCACAGCAGCAGCCTCAGATGTTCATTGCTTAAAGCTTCAATTGTAACAGCATTGTGTTTACTGTCCTAATTATTTTATTTTTCACAGCTATATCATGTTATAATACATTTATGGCTGTGTAAAAAACAAGTAAAAACACACAAGAAAAAAGTGATGTATGGAATTTCATTCATATTTCACATGTAAAACACCAACATAGTCACAGTTGCTAAAACTTATGAACGCTTGCCTTATTCTGGTCATATAGTAGGTTTATGTGTAATACTGTATGAGATAATTCCACTGCCCCTTTATGAGTATTGTTTATGCCATAGTCAAAAACCTGCCTTATTCATAATGCAGCCATGTTATGTACCTCCATGTTGATGCTTTTCACCTTGCCTCCAGCATTGGCCCAGGAGACATCTTTCATTCTCCACCTCAATGTGTCTCTATGTCTTGAAATTTCTCTCTCCCCTCTCAGCATGTGACCTCTTTATCTCACCTCTTTTTCAGCTCACACACCCTGAGCAGCTTACATGAAAGACAGGCGCATAGCGATGGCATGTTAACCCATGGCGCCCCATTACAAAGGCGTTTGCAGGTGGATTGTGTGCCAGAGGCTTTGCATACAGTGAGTGTGTTTGCACTGCATAAATCTGTAGTTTTGCTGGTGGGTGTGAAGATATAACAGGACTCCTACTCTGGAGACACATTGCCTCCTTTCTCCCTCTCATTCCCTTGTGCCCCCCTGACCCCACCACCAGAGAAATGAGATTGGACACAGCAGACTTTCCTCTTTTTCACAATCTGGCTCTCGTTCCTTTGCTTTGAGCTCATGCCCTCTTGCCCACCTTGCAGACACTTGATCCTCTCCAGCAATCCAGCACCAAGCAAACCCATAACACTGTCTGAGGTAGATGATTACAGACATAAACTTCACAGCTTTGATCTCATACACAAATACATAGATAAAACTGACAAGAACTAAAGTTGAAATGATACTAAACATTGCAATAAAGCCTTCACACATTTTCCTCGTCTAAATGTTTTCTGCTTTACAGATTTGATTAATTGATTTCTAATTTATGTTCAAATTCTATATCTATAAATCATTTTGAAAACAATGGAAGCTTTGCTCGACAACCGTGACATTCCATATGAGGTCACATCTGCAGAGTAACATCAGTTAAAAATGCTTGACAGCCAAAGTGCCTGCTTGATCACAAGAAATCTTGCGAACACCCGTAAATACGTCAACAAGAGGAGACACTATTACCCCACTGGCCTTTAGGGTTTGCACCTGCACATCCCATATGCTATGAGGTCATCATCTGGTCTCAAACGCAGTGTTATGTCACAGAACAGACGGGATGCCCTGACGGCCCTGAAACAGCCCGAAAATGTGAGTCCATAATGAAAACACAACACAGACATGTGTCTGTTAACATGCAACCAGAACTTGTCTAACTCGCAGCATCATAAGCTCATGGAAATACATGGCCTAAATGCAGGAGAAGCTTGAGGCTTTGCAAGATAAAGGCTGGTCATTTTTTACAGATTTTTTACAATGCAGAGTAAAGAAATCATACTCATTTAACGTGAGACCAGACCATTATGACATGAATACGAGAACAAATAAAGAAATGCTGCTTTTGGTGATCAGATGAGACGGTGGCACGGTGTTTCGATCAGCATTGAGAGAATGAGCACATGTGCTCTAACTTTACAGATACCATGCCATGTAGGGAAATGAATCAGACTGGCCCCTCTGACATGTGTGTGATGAGAGAAGCTGGGGTAGAGGAATGAAGGGCAAACTCATTAAGACTGCACTGTGCCAGGTGTTTACAGCTTGTACCTGGAACTGGCAGCCAAAGCAGACCTATAAGTGGCACAGAAGAGGGCATGTCTGCACTTGTCCCTGCCCTAAAGTGGGTAAACAGTGGCAGGGGGCATTCGGTTCCTTCATTCTCTGACTTGCATGTAGACCAGAATCGAACAGCATTAATTCCATACATAGAGAAACGCAATCGTTTTCTCACGCACACAAGCACACACCCCACATAAAGGAAATTCTGCCCCACAGCCACACAGACAGAGAGACCATTGAGTGCCTGTGTTTGTTTAAATGGTCATAAGTCTTCTCGTCAGACCTGAAGAGAGAGATGGCGTTTGGCGAAGACGGTGAAAGGCACCGAGGGCAGCAAGGAGGCAGGTTTATGTATGTGAGTGAGTGAGTGAGTGACTTGGCACCTCATAGTTCAATAAACAGTACTTGTTTGAGCGGAGAGCTGTGTGAGCAGGAGCTGGGCTAAAATAAAGAGTGTTTCGAGTGCTTGAGCTACAGAGGCAGGAATGTAGAAGAAAAAAACACAACTCAGGAACTTCACTCCTCTTTCTCTTGGAACAAATACATTACAACAAGGGAAAAAATACAAATCCAATAAAATCCTGATAGGAACACCCGGCAACACAATGCGAACTGTGTAAGAACATCTGCATGGAATTATCACATTTAAATTTAATGACTGAAAAACACTGACAAGCCATTTGTGGATTTGTGAGCTTCTGATAGACCAACCCACACACTCTGACTACATATGAAAGTGATTTTGAGACTGTTTTGATTCTCAAAGGGAGCCTGTTACCTGTTGTGGAAACAGCCTTGGATATTGAGGTTTCTAAATGCACTTAGTGCTGCTTTCTCATCAAGTATAGGCAAAGTTAAATAAAAATTCCACATCTACTGAACGTAAACTTGATGCCAATGTAATTTATTCTGTTTCCATTCCTAAATAGACCTTACGGAGAGTTTCACAATGTAGTAAAACAATAATGAGGGAGATAAAGATGGGAGAAGCAGGTAAATAAACATATTTTACAAGGACAGAATTACCTTAATTTGCACCACCTTTCCAACAAAAGACAACCTAATGACACAACAACACAGCAGCAGTCAACACCAAAGTATCTATTCTGAAAAAAATATGTTTATGAGATGTCCACATATGGCAGCACAAATTGGAATGGGCTCTATATTTATGTCCAAAAGGAATATGTAAATATATATATATACATATATATTTTAATCTAGTCTATGTGGAGCTTTTCTGAATACTCCCAAAGGAGAAGGAGACACTGAGAAGTTCTGTAACTTGGCTCCAATCACTCACAATACAGCCTCGAGCCTTTGGCTCGCTGCATACAGACACAAAGACGCAGATGTAATTCTATCATACACACAAACAGGTACACCTGTACAGTATGCTCACTCATTCTTTAACTCTTTCTCCCTCTCAAACACAACACAGACAGGACCAGAGTGGCTCAGTTCTGTGTTAGGTCTATAAACAATGTGTATATTAAACACACACAATGAAATCTCACTGTGACATCAAAGCAAAGCTCCAAGAATACACAGCATATGACAAATCTTTACACTTTAAGCAACATTTTTATTTCAGGAAAATTCAGATGGGCTCAGTATATTTCATAGTAAAATAGAGGTTAGTGTGCATGGTAGAGTTTTCAAATTGGTTCCTTGTTATTGTAGGTATGACTGACATATCTCTGTAAATTAGAGTCTTTAGGGAAGACTCTTGTTCCTATGAGAACTGCTGATTTAAGTTCCACGTGTCATCCAGATAAATTGGGTCAGAGATTCTGGAAATAAATGATGCTGTTGAATTTTGACAATGTAATTCTTTACTCCTGTGACATGAGCAAAACTGATTTATTTTGGAGCAGAGGAGGAAATCTTAGAGATGCCGATCACATATTTGCAGCTTGGTTGAAATAAGCATTTATTAACAGTTTCCTCTTTCTTTGCTCAGTACTGTTCTCCATTTTCTGCCTTTGTTCAGTCTAAGTCTGTCTGAGTCTTCACAGTGTGATGGGATTTTATACAACACACAGCTGCTGGATATGCAGATTGCGCATTTGTCACCATTTAATGATAATTACAGTAAATCCTTTACCCTCAGAAAAGCAGCCATGAACACATCAAAAGCATTGGAATATCTTTACTTGCGAGTAATTTGCATAGTTTTACACAGTTCGGTTCACGTGGTGTCAGTTATGTTGTCTGACAATATCTCACTATGAACTAACCCTATCCCACCCGTCTGTGTGGCCCCACTAGCTAACCCTCTCCCAGCATCTGCAAAGATGAGGACCTTATTAAAACAATCTTCCCAATTAACATTCCTGGCCCTTGGAGCCCCCTCAGCCCCTCCCCCCTGGACCTCCTCTACTGCTCCTCTACATCTGACCCCTCCTCATTTTTATTATGACAAAGAAGCTGTGTAGGACTCAGACCAGCCACGGGACCCTTGAAAAAGGAGATGTGAGACAACTTGTTTTCCTTCCTGCGGAACCGAGATCCATGTGCTCGTCTGTTTTCACATGCATGTTTGTTTGTGTGCTAATTTGTATAGCGTGTGTACGAGAGCAGAGGAGAGTGACCGACAGAGGGAAACATACAACAATAGATAAACGAATAAGCAGCAGTCAGGATGGCACAGGTCTTAATTGAATGTGACATGCAATGATATGGACTCATTTGTGCAGGATGAATAACTCGTGATCGTGGACAGGAGGGTGTCCTGTAAGAGGAGCCTGTCAGCTGGCTTACTCACGCCATCAGAGAAATTAAATCCATAAACACAGCACGCTTGCCTGCAGAGTACAATTTGACCTGCTGCTTGCCCTTACCAGAGCATTTTGGAGTACAAACATCTGCTGCAAATCTTTTCACTTCACTATTATTCTGAGATCTCACAGGCAGATAGCAGGCCATTCCCCAGTCTCTTGCTCGTCTTCCCAAAACAAAGCTATATTATCCACAAACACTGGAGACTGATACTGAGGTATTATATAGCAGTGCTGAGCAAACAGGGCCAAGCAGGGGCAATGAGATCCTGGTGCGGAGCAGGAGATGAGATATTTACAATGACTGCGCTTCATGTCAGCTCCTGCTCATCGCAGGTTCACTGAAACTTTCACAGGTTAATATATAACAACTTCCACTTCAACAGCACAGTATGGCAAAGTCTACCACGTTTGAATCAGCACTTATGTGCAGCTAGGTGTGTTTGCTTGTGTTTCTCCAAAATGACTCTGCCGCCAGTCTGTTTGGACTGCACCTTATTAATGCGTGCTTAATGAGATCCAGTTGACACGCAGTGTGCGGATGTCTTCGCAGCACATGTCAACTAAACTAATTTAAAGCAGAAAAGTTAGAAGTCTCCCTTTCATCTATAATTAGTGTAATGGAAATCTCTGCTTAATACACTTAGTTTCCAATGAGAGCTTAATTTGATAGAGGTTTAAGAAACGGTAGGAGTGAGTGATTGTTGTGGAAAACAGTGTCTTGGTTAGGACAGGCCTATAAACTAGGATTACATCAGCGGCTGTTGCAGAGGTGACTGGGGAAGAGTAATATGATAGCGGCTGTGGGGAGGGAAACAGGCAGGCTCAGAGGAAAATGAAGAAGGGAAAAAACACAAGGGGATCCAAATGTAATGTTACAGCAGATCCCTCAGCCTTTCGTCATGGCCACTTTCATTTCCACCATCCTGATCCCTATCCAATCACTTTACCAGGCACAGAGGAGACGGAGAGAAGAGGGAAGGAAAGAGGAAGGGGAACATAGTCAGGAAGAGTTTGTAGAGGTTAAGTAAAAATGGTGAGTTGGGGGTCCTCCACAGATATAGGGCGAAGGAATGTTAAAGAGGGTGAGACAAAGCAAATAAGGGTACTGGGATCCAAACATGTGCTGCAGCTCTGGAGGGGCACATCTTTCTCTGATCAGCTGCCGTCCCTATTTCAATGGTTTCCACATGCACCCTAAACTGTCCCAGATGGACCCTGAGAAGATGAAAAGATGTCCATAACCCTATCTAAAAGGAGATCTGTTACAGTGGGAACTGATACCCAAAAGAATGGGATGAGGGATTGCTGTCAGATACAGTGTGCCAGAAGGAGATATAGTTTTGGAATTTCATATTCAGCACTTGCCGAACAAGTGAGTGCGTTTTCCTACACGATCACTGCCAACACTTTGGTGATATAGATTTTCACTGCACTTGTCAACTTGTCCAACAAGCAAAACTGAGCATTACTGAGGCCAAGGAGAAAGTTTTGTAAATGTGCCAGAAATTACACTGATCCCTGTGAAATTAACACTGTGTAAGGTTTCAAGAATGATGTTAAGTCCTGGATTTTCCAACTTTAATTTTTCATTTGATGGGCCACAGACAAAAGAAATGTTATGCCACAGTTTTTCTCCTTTGTTTTATGGGATACTTTGCTACTGTGAACATGCCTGAAACATCCAAGTGAGCTGATTTATGCTGCTCTCCAGGGTTCGAAGCCAAGCCCAGAAGCATGGGATATTTAAAACTACCGCACCAACGCGACTCTCAGATAACTCCAAAATATCTGTTAGATTTATAGAGGTGGGAGAGAAATCTTTTCCTCCTCTGAGGAAACTCTACTGTGTGCTTCTTGCATAGACTAACAGAAGTTGAGCTTGGCAGTCAGAGAACAAGCTGATGAACAGAGGAGTATCAATTTGCTTTCTGTGCAAATTCATTTTTGGGTGGCCATTTTGATTTCTGAACTGTACCTCTGACTCAGTCCATCTACATCTTTTTGGCCATGATTAGGATGTTCATCTGTCAAAATCACAGAAAGATGTTTTTTCACACGCAAACCATGAAATTTCCCTCTGATGAAAAACAATTAACTTATGCAGCTGTCCATTAAATTTCACATCTGTGAACATAATTAAGTTATGTAATGTTGTGGTGTCTGGATCCTGTGAGGAAAGCTCTAAAATTGTAGGTGATTACTATGATTATGACATGCAAGAGGACATTTTCACCTTACAGAATATGATTGTACTAATATGAGACATTCTTAATAGAGAACTTCTGCTGGCTTGATTGGTCATTGAAAGGGAATATTAAATTCTGGTCTCATATCTCTTCAATCCTATCCCCTGTAGACTCTGTAATACAACTGGCTGAAGGATCTTTAAAACATCCATGTCTAAAAAAAACAATATGTGTACATTTAATCACATTCCTCAGGCAGTTAATCATTTTGCTAAGAAGATAAGCCCTGGCATGGGTGGTGAGACAACTATCAAATGCACGATATAATGAAATTATTAAAAATACGCTGTTAACATGTTGCCATTTTATCCTAATAAGGGCAACTTATCCTCCTGGTCCTATTTGCACTTTATTCTGTCATTTTAATTTCTCTACTCTGGAGACACTATGCAAAATGTCCAGAAGCAGAAATGTTATTTTCCAAAGAGCAGTTTATATTTTGACATCTTCCTTTTCCTCTTCTTCTCAAATTTTGCTGAGCAGGTGTCTACAAAGACACCACAGATGCCATTACCAACATCCAACGCTGCTGTGCGTCATACACAAATTATTTTTAAAGAGAAGAGGAGCCCATCTGGTGCAGAGGAGGGGTAAGGAGCTAGGGGGAAGGAATTTTAAGAAATGAGTAGAAAGAAGTGAGCGGACAATTTGCAGAGGAGTGTTGGGATCGTGGCGGACGTGTGAATTAACTGCCAAAGGGAGTAGCAGAAATGCATGAGCTGGACAGTTTGCTGTCCAAAGGAGGATATAAAAGAAACAAGACCAGGACAAATAACCTTAAATAAGTTAAGTTATTATTTTTAACAGAGAAAAATGCCCTAAAACACACTCATAGTTTTAGTATAGTGACACATTTACTGCTGCTGAGAGCATGGAGTTCAGTGTGTGCCTGGGAGAGACAGTCATGTGCAAACAAACAGCATCATGTTAAGAGCTTCCAGGTCGTGTGGTCAGGTACATCTTGTTAGTACCTGTTGACCCAACTGATGCACTATACTCTCTGGGAAGTAGAGTGGGCTGTAAAACAAGCAAGTGAGAAAGCAAACATGAAGCAATCCCTTAAACGTTCCCCTGGCAGAAAAGACGAGCACAAGATCAACATGCAGGCAACGAAGCCCGCACAACCATCTTCATCTCCCTTAGTATCTCTTCAGCAAACTGAACATTCTCTGTCTTCAGAATTCAGGATGTAGCAAACAGATAAACTCTCCCTCCGTTCACCTCATATCCTCTGAGATAAGGCAACATGGTAGACAATTTATCACAAAATGCTGCAACCACCTCCCCCTCTGAGCACATCATCAAATAAATCCATGTTTAGTTTCTGCCAAGTCCAAAATATGCCAGCCGACCCAAGATAAGAGACCATGCAGCTAAAAAGCTACATTGTGCGCAACAAAGGAGAAAAAGAAGATCAGGGCCTGGATGTGATAGGGCTTGTTGCCCTCTGGAGTAGCAGATGAGGGCACTCAGTTTATTGTGAAGCAGAGCAAAATAGTTCAGAGCAGTTCACATCATGTGGGTAAGACCTGCCAGGAAGTACAGACCATATGGGTGACATCAATAAAATGCTCCTCCAGTATTTCAGTCACATGTTGGAGGGTTATAAGTAAGAACTGCTAATGCCTTAAAAAGTGAAGGACACGTATCATCACGTATGCAACATGTATGAAGGCTCAATGGTGAAGTGATATTGTATAACATCAGCTTGAAAAAGGTTTAGAGCTGCTTATCTAATATTAGTAGTGCATTACACCTGCAAACAAAAGAGACAAGATAAGATGCATAAGAAGGATGGTTGGCATTGACCAGTAAGAGCACATCATTTCAAACATACCAGTGCATACAAACCCACAAAAAGCAATCCTTCATTCTACCTTATCTGCATTTTTTTCCAGTGAGAGAGGAGACTGGCACAGCTGTGTCACATTATGTATGAAAGAAAATGCCACAAAACTGCACATATTTCAGCTTGGCCAGAAACAAAACATTTTATTCCTTGCAAACATTTGGATTTGCCCACAGAGTTAAGCACTGATTGCAAACACACATCCTTGCAGTACCAAAGTCCACATGCCTTCCTTTGTCTGAGTCTCCACCATGTTGTCTGAATTTTAGAGAGATAGCATCTGAGCAAACCCTCTCTGTGGCTTTCTGGGATCTCCAGAGGCTGTGGGAGGTGGCACACCTGCATAACAGACAATGGTAAACGGTCCTATAGGTTCTGCTGGGCTTTGAAGTGGCGATGGATGTGAGCTCAATAACCCAGGCCCTCTTTTATCACACGCACCATTCTGTGGTTTCAGCGCAGCCTTTGTGATGAGAGACATCTTTGAGATGAATCGAGCACAGCTTTTGAGGACATTGAAGTGTTTGGTTGACCAGCGATTCCACATCAGACAAGGTGCTCACATGAGAGCCCAAACTTTAGAGGACACCACAAGGAGATACATGCAGTACACAACTGCTGCAGTCTGATCTGCCAAATTGTCATAGTAGAGTTAATTAACATGGGGTCCAATATCAAAACAGAGACAGTGAAAATACACATAAGGAGCAGAGAAAAATCATGGAAGATAACCAGGGACCTCCAGTGTGTTTGGGTTGGAGAGTGAAAACACCACACAGGTAGATTCCACACCAGAGCATCGCAGACACATCTAACATCGCTCTCTTCATTCTGTGGTATTAGTTCACAGACATCTTAAAAATAAACTAGCAGCAAAATCTGAAAATAATATATGTAAAGTAATATGAACACACACACACACATTATATACATATATATACCTACAAGCTAGTATATCATACGAAGAATCCAAGAATTGCCTTTCACAGGCAACTGATGGCTATACATCTCATTATTCCCAATAGCATCCCACATCGCATAGTTTGTGTCTGCTTGCTCATCTGATTAACTTTATGTGTCAGAGCCCTTCCCCCCTCCCCTTTTCTCTGTATTTCTCTCACTTCCATCCATTGGGATGAGTAGCCTAACTGTAGAGTGAAGGCGGCAAAGAGAAAAGAACTGGAGCAGCGTCTGGAAAACCAGAGAGTATGTCACTGTGAATGAGTGATGTTAAAGTGAACACCTCAACTCTTGACAAGGCTACTACAAAGCCAAGAGAGTGGAAACCCTGACTAGTAAACAGAGACATCCCAAGCACATCGTGAGCTCTGTCATCATGCGGCTAAAAACACAACTGGTGTTTTGTCCTTACAATCCTCGTCTCTAACCCTCTGTCACCATCTATTTTACCTGCCCTCCTTAACAGCACTTCATGGGCACATGACGTGACTCTGTGCTTGCTTGAGCATGATACTGTAAGAATCACTAGGGACTGAACTGGTCACAAAGCAACATCCTCTCTTGTAGTGACAGACAAGGCTGTATGGGATGTCTCTGCACAGTGATGACTAATGATCTCTTTGTCATGCATGTATACACAGGTAGATTTAATAGCCTCAGTGTATTATTAGTTCACTTTGGCATGTACTTGGTATCTGTAGTTGTCTACCATTTGAAATTCTAGGAGAAATAGCTTAGAAAGGAGTTTTTCATGTGAATACTGTTGAACACGTTTAACAGCATAATGCTTTGCTTTGCCTTCTTAAAGAGGGATTAAAGGACTTTCCTGCACAAATTGAGGCTTTTTTTGGCACCCGGCATGGAGAAAATGCATTTTGAGCCATCATTCTGATAAAGCCAATGCACCAGCTTGAACTCCAGACTGAAACAGACTGAAATGAGAAAATGTGTAACTTGATTCACTTCAAGTTACACATTTTTGATTGCAGTTCAAGTTGCCAAGCAAATGTGTGTTACATGTTTTTGTCAAGCATGTAAGTTTCCAAGTTTTCACTAATGACTCCCTCATTTGTAAACGAGGGAGTCATTAGTAAAAATGATTACTGGGCTGGATGATGCTCATGTATGTGAGTAATGAAAATTGTACAAGACATTTATCGTAAGTTGTTCTTTCCTTTACCTTTACTGTGCTCTTTCTGTGATTTACAAAACAGGACTGTGGTGTGGCCCTCCAATACACACAGGCACAAGGCCAGCCATAGAGATAGATCCAAATTCATGAAAACATATCTTCTTGATCCAAAACAAATGACTTTTCCAGGGACGAGAAAGAAAGTAAAATAACGCTGAGGGACAGATGAAGCACAATATCAATTCACCAACTTGACCACACAATTGTGCCTTTGTTTCACTGAAGCCTGCAACAAACACATGCTACATTACTTAACATATACTCCTAGTGTGAGCAGAGCCCCGATGTGAAATATGTCACAAATGTACTCAAAATTATGAAGTTGAGAGTCACTACCACTGACAAAAGCCATTGTTTGGAATGGCTCAAGTGAGGATGGGCAGTGATCAACATGAATGGTGTAGTAAGAGCAATTCATAGCCACTCTACATGTGGTAGAAGAGGTATGTACCGGCTGAAGAGGCCCTCCACCTTCTTGACTGTCTACTAAAAGCCCCCTGTCACTGCTTCATGCATGAATCCTCATACACCCACACCCTGCACAAGCCCATAACGAGCCCTGGGCTAATGGATACAACAACACAATTCAAGTCAAAATGGACAACTCCCCACTCCACACTATGTGCAAGCATTCAAGAGAGCCCTTATTGTGCTGATGTGTTTTTATATCCTACAATGTCAGCTTGACCACTTGTGCTTTTATGGCATACAAGTGTCTATATGCCATAACAGAGCGGAAAGCTCCAGCAAGCAGCCCTTTGACCTATGGCCTGAGGGCCAGGCATAACACAGCAGTGCTGGTTTGCACTTAATTAATCTCTTTGGCACAGAAAACTTGGCAGGTCAACATGAAACACCAAGGCCACTGTCACATGGACATGATCCAGGATGCCACACTTGGCCTGAACTCTTGCTTGTCAAAGTAAAAAATTTAAAAAAAATCAGATCTCAAACAGGCCAACCTCAATTTACAAAAAAAATCACAGAGGCAACATTTGTCTACATTGTAGACTACACAACACAGTATGCAAGTTAAACTGCCTACACAATGGTTTATTTACTGTGGCCCAGATATATTTGTCTTCATCTGTCTTTTTTTTTTAAGCCAACAAGAAAATCATTCTTTTCTCTGCGCCTCTAAGATTTGACTTTCCCATTTCTGTCAGCTATTATTTCATGAAATCTGACTCTTGGTATTTTGTTTCTCCTCAATTTCCTTTCCAGCAAAGCCCAAGCATTCCCCCCTCTCATGTCAGCCATGTCTCAGTGCACAGCACAAAGCTCCAAAAATATCCATGCACCGAGAAACAAACTTAAAACTCAATTCAGTAAAAATTTGCCAATCCATTTAAAACATGCAGTTTCAGAAAAAAGGAAAGATATGAACAAACAACATGAACTTTTAACGAGTCCCTGAAAACCATTCAATGATTTCCTTCTCCTAAAAGATAATATACACTCTAATGTAGGAGAAGAAAGCAACTAATTGACCAGGAATCAAAGCTAATTGGCCACTATTTAGCCTCTTCCTGTCCCACAGTAGTACGGACACTGGGGAAATACTCCCTCTATAATTCACAGAATCCCACCAACAAATAAGCAGTTATCAGTGGGAAGTGTGATGGTGGTGAACTGGTATCTGTAGGGTGTAGAGACCTCTGACTGAGCTACTGGGCACAGATGACCTGTGTCTGCTCACACACTGCAGAGCTGGCTGATATACATCTCTGTCTCTGATAGTTCCCACCATAGGAAGGCATTTAAACCTCTGGACATCATCGCAGGAGTTTCCTCAAGAAGACCTGAACCCATGTCACATGGGTCATTTTCTAGATTTCTATCCGGCAGGATATTGAAGCACTTCCTGTGTGTGCTTATATGTCATACAAAGGGTGTATTTCTTATTCAAACATCCTATTTTGGTCCACGTGCCCACTTTTATGAGTGTCCACACTAAGCCTATCTTCTATGATCATCTTGGATCCTTGCATCAGTTCTGTGTACACACACCAACAAGATTTACAAGAAACTGGAAGAAAATGGACTTTGTGACACCTAGCCTGCGCACTATGCATTTAAGACTTCATAGTGTACAGGCTGTCATAACCATGTTATAGGCAGAAATGATTCTTTCATACACACATGTAATATGTATTAGAAAAAAAGTTATATGGAAAGGCCTTTCATGATAATTAAGTAAGTCCATGACTAATTGTTGTGATGGGCTTTGGTGCTATTTGAGGGACTTCTCAGGGCTTGAGAAACCATCACATCTGTGAAAAACAGTACTCATAGAACATTGTCTATGTTTAAATATTAGGACTTTCAAAAAAGTTTTGGTCTGTTTCGACTGTATATCAACCTTAAACTGGTTGATTCATTTTAATTTCTTTTTTATGAACCCTTGGTTTCCTACATTAAACAGCAAACATACTTTGCTGTGTGACTGTGTTACAGTATGTATATTAAACTGACAAATGTGTTGTGGTTTTATATCAGCTACACGAGTGAAGAGAAATAAAACAAATAGGGTGAAGAAAGACAAAGAAAGATATTAATTTTAATCTATGAGATGCAATAGCAGAAGAAAATACACCCCACAGAGTGATGGGAAATAAAACAAATGGAGCAGGCCTCAAATGCTGCTTGAACTACCACTACCACATGACCTACATCTGTAGAGTGAAGGAATGCTGATCCTTATCTAATGTAGAATATGGCCTGAGGACAAGACAAGTCACCATGGCACACAGTCCTCCCCGTTATTCACCGTAAACCTCTCATCCAAAGTGTTTTCAACGACAAAAGGAAGCTTCAGAGTTGGTGAGTGTACTTTAATTGAAGCAGCAATAGAGTTTGATTTATGTTACATTCTACAAGGAGAGCCTTGGAGTATCCGCTGAGAGCCCAGGCAGGGTTACATTAAAGGCATTCCAGTGAACCCTCACCACTCGACAGCACAGAATCCCAGTCTCTGTTTCTCCCTTCCAGACAGATGCCAAAGTCATTGTTTTTCCAAGCCTGCTTTTCAGGGGAAAACTCAATCCTACTGGCTGCCAGTGTCACCACTGGCCCCCTGTCCTCCCCTGTCATTCAATCCCATCTCTCCTCCTTTCAGGAATGCACTTCAGTCATTCTTTTGTAGTCTCTCTCCCTCTTTTCTCTGGACCACGGTGCCCTAGGCAGTCTAGGGGCAGTGTGGGGTTTTGTTGCCCCAGATCTATTCATCCCTCCTGATGAAATGGGATACAGTGACCTCCTCTGTGTCCGGTGGTCTCCATCCCTGGCTCCTGTCTGGTAAGTGTCAGAGATCAGTAACCTGTGAGTGGAAGGGGAGGGAACCTCATGGTTGTTCAGGAGACAAGCCAAGAACATGAGCCTGTTGGACATCAGAGAGATGATACTGAATAACACTGAATAGACCAACAGCAATACTCCGTAGTTCATTTATGTTAACTGTCCATCAACGCTGAACAGAATTCTCAAAGCTATCTGCTGTGCTGCTGTCATTTGAGTCACTCAAACAACCATGGTACAGCCAGGTTTCAAACTATGACTAATAAACAATTCAGAATGGTGAAACATGCTATACTCTGTCTCGGCAGGGGACATTAAAGTGTCCATTTCTAAGCCATTTTAACACACAGTGACATACTTTAACGCTGCACGCAAACCCCCCGCTTCCCATTAGTAGACAAAAATGGGAGCAATTACAAGAACAGTTCTTCCATTATACAGGGAAACATATGACACCCCCTACCTCACGAGACACGACAACCTCTCTGCACCTCACATTAGCATAATCTACGTTTACCACATGAGTTGCAATTTGTCTGGAAAATCTTTCCCCCCCAGATTCATTATTGAGAGGGTGTCCATTAAAAACAACTGAATTACCATCACAATTGGTTCACCATAAGGTACAGTGTTGGCAGTCTTTGAAAGAGTAATTGGATCCATTAAGGCAGGAAAAAAAAGAAAGCAATAGACTGTAAGATGCATGTTCTTTTGTGTGTAGTCTGCATTAATGTGTTTTCTGTCAGTGGATGAGTGTGCATGCCACTACATGTCAGTTCCTCTTGACTTTCTTTTTCTTGTGCTACTGCTGCTATGGTAAAATGGAAGCAATTAAGACAAAGTTTTCTAATTTAAATAAATATTTTTTAGAGATTTTGATGTAGGCAGTGAATCATTTTAATGATAATATCTGACATGAACAACACTAAACAGACCTTTAAGTGTCTCTCGGACAGTCACGCGAATATTCCTGGCAATATGAACCGCTGGATAGAATCTTTTGGTGGACTTTTATTCAAAATAATTTTAAAGATCGATCATTAGCATTGTTTGCCGTTATACATTTCAATATTATATAAAACTGGGCATATTTTGATCTTTTAATTACCTGCTGCATCATTTTTAAATGAGGGGATAAATCACCTATTTATATATGTAGCACCTCATCGATGTGAATTCAGTTATAGTTTCGCTTTAAAAAAAAGGTTCATTAGATTTGCAGCACCCGGACTGCTGGATAGCTCATTCTAGGTAATGTTAACAGGCTGAACATAAGTTGTCCTCTGAGATATATATATCTGACCACAGTCACAAAATCGCTCCTCCGAACAGGCAGTTTGTTCATTCCTCATAAGGAATGAACAAACCTGCAATGGTCCTTGAAACATGGGGGTAAACCAGGAAATGCCACAAAACAATGTGTCTGAATTGTGCTCGGTGGTCTGGGATTTCTATGGGCCCTCACAGGAATCTGTGTGTCTCTGTGTGTATACCCTAAAAAGAATGCTGTAAACCCATGACCTGTCTGAAATGTTGGCCCAATTATGACAGTCTCCTTCAGCATGCAGCCTTGCAAAACCAAGCTCCATGAAATTGATTACGAGCACACCTGGACCTCATTTGAGACCATTTTTCCTCCACCTCCCCCTGCTCTTTCCCACAACAGGAAAATAAATAAATACTTTAACGACGCATGTATATGGATATTCAGTCCAAGGCAACTATTGCATTCAATGAGGAAAAAAATGTAATCATTTTTTGTTGAAATCTGAGAAAATCCATCAATAGCTTTTTCAGAAACATCTGGGAGAAAATGAAAATAGGAAAGAGAAGGGAGATGATTAATTTCCAGGAATTGAAAAATCTCTGTGTTTCCAGCATTGCATTTCTTGCTGCTTTCATTAGCAACCCTCAGTCTTTTATTCTTTCATTTAATTTTGTATTCCTCCTTTTGAACCCCCAACCCCCTTCCATCTCCGACTAACCTCCACCATTAGCCTCAAGGTTACTGGGGTGGGCACAAGGACATCCTTTGAAGATAAATGGCAATGCTTGGCTGCCATCAAATAAATAAACGTTTTATGGCTGCTGGTGATAGTAAAACTGAATGAGACAAATCTGTCTTTTGGGTCATTCTGAAAATGTGTTGTTTATTGCTTTAGTACAGATGAAATCTTTGAGGTTTCACAACAGTTTATTAGGTATGGTTGATGATTTTATGCATACTGGAACTACCAAATATTATTGCATTTCAGTGTCCCAGCTTTCCTTCATCAGGCCCCTCTCTTTGGTCTTTGTTTCTGACTGATCTGAATAGGAGGTGGAGGAAGAATTGAATTGTTGTCTTAATCCTCTAAAAAAAAAAAACTATCTGTGTGTCTGCTGTTGGCCTCAGTTCTCAGTGGGAAAATCTCTGGGGACTCCCTCCGCTCTCAATCTCTTCATGCTTTGGGTTAACCATTCCTCCCTTCATCGCTGACTGCCCAGTAGCTATGCATAACGGCTGATAATGTTACAAAGCTTTTCCCTTGCAGGGATACCTTATGGGGAAGTGGGATGACAGTAAGTCAAGTCAAGCTGCACACATATAGCTGATATTGTTGGCTGTTTTTAAAGAACACCAAATGCCAAGTTACTTTCCTCTGGGTCCAGTTTTCTGGCTTGATCCCTTATTATTGTTATTTTTTCTGAGACGGACTCCAGGGATTGTCTGAAGCCCTGTCTGTGAGCACAAATTCAGGTAGAATTTGTCAGCTCCTGCTGGCTGCAGGTGTTTGGTGCAATTACTGTTGTACATGGCTATCAAAATTTGTCCAGCAGGCTTGGGAAATTGAAAAAAAAAAACCATTGGAACAAAAAAAAGAAAATCAAAAGAATGACAAGCAGTAGTCCACATTTACAGAAATGTGGAGAATGTGTCAGATTTGTACATCTGTGTGGGCATGTGTGAAGCAAAGGAGTCACGCAGGGGTGGCTCTCACGGAGGAGTAGCTACTGAGTAAGCCTGGTGTGCAAGTTTGAGGTGAGGTGGACACTCATCTCTCTCCTGACTGTTGTTTTGCATTCTTCATAATTAGAAGCGTTGAAGCATGCCAAGCATTCCTAATAGAGGTGTTTTACACTAGCGGCTGACTCCATCACTCAATCTGAAGCCAGTGGTCCTTTGCCAAAGGTCAACATCTCAGCCTTCTCTTCAAGCTGCCTCTTTCCCAGAGATGGAGGGGTGAGTATATTTGTGTGTGTGTGGTTGGGTGCGGTGCTTGTGGCTCATCAGAGTGACAAAAACACACGCCTCCTCCTTTTGTTCCCTCCCTCCTGCTCTACCTTTGAGAACCCTGCCAACCAACACTAGGGTTGGGTACTGGTTCAACCTAGGCTTCTTATAGTGACAGATGACTCCTCTGCTCTCAATACCAATGAAGATGAATGCTAAGTATGAATTATTAAGGGCCAGAGCAGAGCAGAATATTTTGATATTGAACCCCTCATGAATTATTCCAGTAGGGCCCCTCCTCCTCCAGATGAATAACCTTGCTCTCATGCACAGCAGAGGAACATTGTCTCTGGAGGTTCAGAAAGTAGAGGGAGATGTTGGATGCAATATACTCAACTGGACATAAAAATTAATTTCATGCTGCATTGATATTTGGTATTGTCAGCGAGGCAAAAGTAACTTGAGCTGCAATGTGTTTGGGCAGCACAGGATTGTATATTCCCTTTGATCCATTGGTTTAAGATGGATCCACCGAGAGGCTCATACTGGGATGAGAAGTATACGGAATGCAGAGGGGGCTGGAGAGAGGCGATACTTTGGAGGCGAAGGTTGGGGTTGCATGTCCAATTATCGAGCAGGCAAGGAGAGAGCCAAGAAGCTAGCCAATTAGAGGAAAAGGGGGAGAAACCTCTGCCAAAGATCTTGTATGTACACCCACAGAGAGAGACAGACAGCTGGACAGAAACACAACCCATTTTTTTTTCCCACAAAAAACATTTTTGAAACTTTTCTTCAAGGGCCAATTTAACTGAATGCTACTAATAGGAAGTTAAATCTCTCTTGAAAACTGTACCAGCTCAGAGCAGCAGAATCTCAGTTGAAAACAAACAGATCCAAAACCTAAATTAAATCCAACTTGGAGCCTTTTTAAGAAGCCTATAGATGATATGTTGGGGAAAAACTGAACAAAGTGGACTGTAGCTGTATCCTCATTTCTGTGGGAGGTTTATTAGTTTATTAGTAAGAATGTGGTTCAACCAGTGAAGGAAAACACGAATTAGCTCCTTCATGCAGCACGGCAGGAACTTGCATGCATAAACATTAACATTTACAGGCTGCCACAACATATAAACAAGGGATACGACACATACAGATAGACAGAATGCACTCCCTGGTAATAGTTTGATATATTAAGTTAATATTGGACCTTAAACCCATCACAGAAAAAATGCTCCAAGTTACTGCACATAGGTTTTAAAGACTGATAAAATCCTGTGAAAATGAATTGCAGTGTATCCCTCTCTGTCTAATGAATAATAGCAAAGGCCTTTTCTCTTTTAGTCTTGTACCGTGTAAAAGGTCCCTTTGCATTTGAATCCTAGCTAATAGAAACCATTGTCATTTGTGTCACTGAAAGGGTGGCTCGTTTTTATGAAAATTAGGTACAAGCTGCTGGAAAGAAGCCTAGCTTGTGTTTTAACAATGTTTTGCATGTGGGTTTTTGAACTGGGAAATTCAGAATCTGCGTGACAGGTGCATTATCTCATGCACAAATCTCCCACCAGATTACTACAGATAAAAAAAAAACAAACTTTTGGCTACTTCTGGCGCATTTACAGTTATGCTTATTAATGTACTGTGAAAACTACATTACAGTAACTGCAGCCAGTCAAATCCCTGACAGAAGAATACTTAATGAAGTTATAACTTAAATAATGACATATATCCAATCTTACAAAAGCTCTCTCTCCTACTAAGTGCACACAAGATTTATTATAATTTATAGTGATCTTGGCTGTAATTATCCTTTCCCTTCAACAAACTTGCCAAAGTGACTGCGGATGTAATCCGAGAGTAAATAAATAGAAGACAATGTCAGACTTAAAATACAGTCTTTCTAGAGACATTTATTTATTATAAAGAGAGGTGATGCTGCTTTAACCCAAACCCTCCAGCACATCTGGAGAAGACATAAATGGAACAATTAAGACTCATCCATTATCACTTTTTAATTAAGGAGTCCGTTGACTTATAAACCTTCAAAACACAACAGATTTTTCAGGTTAACGTTACTTAAAATCTTTGAAACATCCTATGGTGTTATGTAAATCGATATGTTTCTTGTTAGGAAAGTCACTTGGCAGAAATTGAAGAAACACTTTATTTCAAAGCACATGCAATTCTCAAGACACCGAAGGATTACTCAAAAGCACGTTCATATGACACTAGAGCAAAAGAATCATTGTTTTGGTCCAACCAAAACCGGATTTTTAAAATGCATGCAAGTCTGAAATCGAATGAAATTAAGCTTCTCAAAACCAGTTTAACACGCCCAGATGAGGCAGTTGGGAATCAAATCCTTTCTGCTTACTCAGTAAGACCTAAAAGAGCCACGCACTCCACATGTGAACCAAATTTCCCTATTTTTGCATTTCTTTTTGTAAAATCAGTAAAGCACAAGTGTATAATTTGAATTTCAAATGAAGTTGCTCATTCATATATTATTGTTTATTTTGTCAGATGGTGAAATGGTTAAGAAACTGTGACTGAAAAGCAGTCCATTAGGACTGTGTCATACTCATGCCCACTTGCAGCATTTGCAGACTCTTGCCATGCTCTAACAAAATCCCAATTTCATAACCATATTGTCATCTTACAAGATCGCAATTCAAGCATCTTACTTTTACAATAATTTCCCAGAGAGACAGTTAGAAGCAGCAGAATGTCAAAAGTTCTCTCACACTGTCCACGCGTTGCAGGATCGGACATACTTCAGGGAATAACCCGACTCCCCTTCCATGCATGTAAACTGGGAGGGGTCCAGATAAAAGCCACAGTCGAGCTGTAACTGTTGTTCAACTCAACTGTGACAAATCAGGATGAGTAACTGTATAGCGTGCAGTAAAAGGCAAACGTGTAATCAAATATTACTCAGCTACCTTTGTCATTTAGCCAAAACAAGCATGAAAGAAATCACTCAAAACCCAAACAGTTCTCAGAAAGCGTCATATTCCAGCAGACATTGTCAATGTGTGTGTGGAAACCCACAGACTTTTGCACCAACTTCAGACTAATTTAATTTGATGGCTTTTGTCTCTCTCTATGCCCTGACAATGCACAGTGATTGCTCACTCATGTTAGGAATGTCTGGTTACCTCTCAATGTCTCATTTAAGTCTAAGCAAATTGAGGGGTTTTGAGCTAAACAGCACTGCACTCTGTGGCCAAGTCAAGTCCAAACAGCGGATTCTGTCGTTTTAGACCAACTGTATAATTTCGGACACCACAGGAATGGAGCCACAACTCCAAACTGAGACAATGATCACTCGCGTTTAAAAGAAATGCGTGGCTTCCTTGAAGCCTGACTGCCATTCTACTATCACACTCTGCGATGACGGGAAATGGTCTTCACCGCAATCAAGAGCATGGTATTCTCTGTCTAGGCACCTGCATTGGAGATTATCATCTCCTTTCAAGACTAAAGGACAAGCCCAATCATCATCAAAGAGGCAGCCTCCATTTCTGTCTTGCAGGAATGCTCCTCTAAGATACAGAGAAACATTTAGGGGCTGCAAACAGGATATTAAAGGCCTCAGTTCTCTAGTCTTACAGCTGGCTCCCAGTACAAAGGCCCTCGTAAGCCAGTAATTAGCCACAGGTCCACTTCACACGCTTGCCTTGACCCCTGACCTTTTTTACTCACCACTACTTCCTGTGAGCATATTTAACGTCCTGTTGTAAATGGCCCTTTGATCAATGAGCAGGACAGATGTTTAATACATGCACAGCCATTAGTAGTTCTTTGTGCTTTAATACATCATAATTTGGAGTTAAGCAGACAAAGGTCAAAAGGGCACTCAGGCCTGACCTGGGAGGGCCCTTGGTGCTTGATCAGTGGTCAGCCTTTAACAAGACTCCTCGAGGAGGGACAATGTGCTGGCTAAAAAAGGGCTGGTAGGAGGCTGCTTCGCCGTTTGAGAAGCAACACAATTTACATCCCATCAGAAGAGAAATTAAAAGTAAATGGGAAAAGGAGCAGGTCATCAGTCTTTCAGCCTCAAGGCCACTGTCCCCTTCTTGCAAAGCCCCTTCCATTTTACTAAGACTTTGCTAAACAGACATACTACAGAAATGAAATTTTATGTAAATAGTATTTGAAAGAAGACAAGGTTCAGGAATATTGTCAGATAAGTGCTGAGAATATTTGCATTTCTTTTAAAACTCTGCAGCTGGAATGGGTGTACACACCACTCAAATCAAACAAAAAGGACACAAATTAGCCAAACTAGTTAGTCGAAGCGGTTTCAGTACTCATCCAACAAAGCATGCCATGTTTAGTCTTTTCTTTTATTTGTCTTGTCAGTTCTCTCTACATCTTGTAACTTCTCTTCCTCCTCTTTAATACTCGCCCCCTGCTCTCACCTTTTCCATCTCTGCTGTCTACAGGGAAGTCCTTAAAAACAAAATGTATTCACCAAAATCGGCAGTATTTGGAATGCTTCTTCATGATGCATTGAATAATGTGATAGCAAGGGCACATAATGGGGTTAAAATAATTTAACTTTTTAACCCATTGACGCCGGTTGTTGCGTTGCGCAACATGGTCCCTAACGCCGGTTGTTGCGTAGCGCAACATTGTTCATTTATCATTATTTTCAAGGCGCATGTAATGCACAATGATTGGTATTTGTTTGGAGAGGATGAGGACGAGGACGAGGAATTTTTTGGCTTTCAAGTAGACTGGCAGTCCGCTGGATTTCGCCCCCGACGTCAACAAAAGTTTACTCGTACACCGGGGCTGAAGGTGCCAATATCTGAAGATGCAAGTCCTTTAGTGTTCTCGCATATTTTCACTGATGAAGTTTGGGATATGTTGGTGACACAGACAAACTTATATGCGGATCAGGCGCGCGGCCACACACCACCCAACTCGAAGTGGAGCCCCGTGTCAAAGCAGGAGATGAAATCTTTCATCGGTATCTGCCTAACTTTTGGAATAATCAAACTACTAACTCGCCGGGATTACTGGAGGCAGAGCAAGTGGCTGTATCAGACAAATGTCGCCCGAGTGATGGCACGAGATCGTTTTGACATGATCTGGAGGTAATTATTTATTCTTGCGCTTCATTCTGACGACTTCTCATTCTTATTTGAGGGGGTTGCCCTTATGTAAAAAAAAAAGAGAGAGCCCGGTGCGAATTACTGCAGTATAACTATGATGTTTTAGAAGTCGTGTCACTGAAGTATACAGTATAACTGCACAATGCAAGATATATTGCAGTTTCTTTTTATCATTCATTATTATTGCTGATATTATAATTTTGCAATGACGTCTCTATCATGGCCAGAAATGTAGCTGAAGTGGTGCCTACATTTACTACTAATACTAATAATAATAATGATGATAATAATAGTAATGATGATTAGTTATAGTATAGTAATAGTAGTATAATAAATAGCAGCATTGGGTATTATCCTGAATCATGTGTGTGTCTGTGTGTGTGTTTGTGTGTGTATTGACTCATCTTTTTCATTTTTTTTTAATGAAAATGTGTTGGTGTTAATGCTGAATGAACATGACGGAATAAAAGCAGAGAATTTAACCTTTAAAATGCAACTTATTTCATGTCTTTATGTGTTTCAGAGGCTGAGACTATTGAATTGTTCTTAAGTGTTTTCAATTAATTGTTTTTAGTTAAAAAAAACCTCAGGCATTGGGGACCTTTTCTAAAAACTGGCTTAGGCATTGAGCAGCTTTTTTTGCAGGTGCTTTAGGCGCCAATGGGTTAATAAAGAGTTAAATTATTGCAGGCACACAGATGGGTCTTCAGTAAATTATCAGAGGAGCAGCAGTTTGTTCAGTGTGCTGATGTGGATATTAAATGAAGGCATCGATAAAAATTGGAATTAAGTCTGAACGCACATTTTTTATAAATCAATCTGATGGTATGCAATAATAAAATAGCTCTTTCTTTGTCAGCAATTAGAAAACTGCATGGAGCATTCTCTCAGTCATTCATCATCTAACATTTGATGTATGTGACAGCAAATTGTTCTAATAATTCCAGCCTCTTTTCCGAAACTCTAAGGACCCAAAAAAAACTTGCGACAGATAAACAAGATGTGTTAGCAGAGGATGAAGAATAGGAGAAGACTGTAGGGTGGCATCTGTACAGATTAAGATTCAGGAATTTTAAAGCCCAGCATCTGTCTTTTGTACCCTCGAGCTACAAAATGGCCTGGGACTGTGGATCTTTTTGATTGTAATCTGTGGGTGACCACAATCAATGAACGCCTCTGTCTGCCTGATCAATGGAGGGAAACAGTAGGTGACAGGAATTCATCATGCCAAAGTGGGTTTTTTGTGTGCGTTATATAATCACAATGCATTCAATAGCACCAAAATGATAGAAAAACAGCCTCCCATGGCGAAGAATTGAAGGACGATTGGCAATTGTTAAAAAAAAAAAAAAAAAAAAAACACTCCAAGAACTACACACACACAAAGTGGGTAGAAACTGCAATATCTGACATCCTGATAAAATGCTTTTGTTTTCAACATATTTTCATGCCATTTAAATTTCGAAAGACTTAAATCATATTTTCAATTAATAGATTTATGAGTTGAAATTTGTGTGGGCTTTCAACTAATCAAGCAAGCATTTTGGATTTTAAGCAAATAGAGAAAAACGGTTTGCAGTTGAAAATAAAAAAGGCAAAGAAGTGATGAAGGGAACAGTGTCCATCCTTAAAAGGCTGGCTTTTAGGAGATGAAGGGAGTGAATGTAGGTTACTAATCCACCCAAATTAAAGGCATAAAAGAGATTATGTCTACTGAAGCTCTTACTTCAAGGCCAGTACACAGCTATCCCAACTGCTCTCTTGTCTTCATTTCTGTGTACCCAACGGATTGTTTTTATCCCACATATGTTATAACAAACCACGCAAAGGTATAGCATATATTGGGTGTGTGTCTGAAGAACACAAACACAGCATCACATTTTTTTTATATGCCAAGTCCTAAATTTGCTTCACATATACCTGAGCACACTGAAAATATACAAGCGTATACACATCATGCACACTTGTCAAACAACAGCATGAATTATCTGCAGTCTGCATAACAAACTGTGTAGAAAGTGCCATGAGAAGGATGCTACTGATGATTTATTAAGGTAATACAGCCTAGGTATAAAGGGAGTTCACTAGAATATGTGCGCAAATCTACCTCCCTTTCAACACCTGTCTAAATAAAGAACTGCATTCAAATGTCTGTTTATGCTCAAGTCTAATAGTACTGACCTTGCTTTTATCCCTTTGAGAAGTTTAAAATAGAAAACTTAAACCAGTTTGCACATATTCTGAACACACATGCACATTGACCTAGCATCAAAGGGATGCACATTTTAGAACCAGCTATTTATGAGGAGCTTTAGCAGCAAAGTGTGGAAAAAAACAGGCCACACTGACCTATTTCAAGTCGTGAACTCTCACCCTTAGACAAGGGCATGTCAAACTTTGAACAAAAAGCAAACATGAACTCTCCATGACCACTTTTACTCCAAACTGCAAATGTAAAGCACTCGATCCATCTTGTAATTAATAAAGCAGTCATTATTTACCCAGTACTGTAATTATACCTAACTGGTTCATAAGAAGGCTAACCACACCTATATCATGTTTAAGTGAGCAAGAGAATGCTCTTCCAGTCTGCAGAGCACTGGCTGCCTCTTTCATGTAATGGGGCTTATACTATGCTACTGGTCACAGTAAAGAGCATCCGGATGAGTGTAAGTACCATTCGCCCTCAGCTGTGTCTGTTTGCCTCACTGACAGATCAGTGGAAAGCAACGGGAATGGAAAGAGCAGGGAGCAGATAATGTGAAGCAGTGCTCGTGTAGCATGATGGTTATTTGCATGCAGAGCAAACAGAAGAGGAAGGAAGGGAAACTACATACTGCAAAACACACCATGAACCCACCTCTGTCCCAGGTAATGACAGAGCAGAGCTTCAAAATAAGTAGGCGCACACAGAAACGTGCGGAACGACAAGTGAGTTAAATAGTGAGAGAAAAGGAAGGACTAACTCACAGACAGATATTTTACCATCAGTTGGCTTTTATTTTTTCCACTTTTTCCTCACAAAGTAAAGTTACCCCAAAGTTTCCCCTTGAAAATAAATGTTCAAAAGACTGAGGAATTCTTAAATGTCTGTTGCTCTTTTTATTGCAAACCTAATTATCACTAACTTATCTGGTGGAGAAGGAAGCCTCAAAGAGCTGTTTTGTCAGAGAAAATATATGAAAGATGAAAAGAGAGGGGGAAAGAGAAGATATTCACTTTGATGAAAATACATTTACGGTAGTTTTTGAAATCTCTGTGTGTTGTATTTTCCTTGCCCTCCCTTTCCATTTGACTGTAAGGTTTTATGAAATTTCCTGAAGCTCTGTCAGCAGGAGGGCTGCTTTAACAGCATCTACATCTCAAGAAATATGCAAGATGGGAATACTTTCATCCTTCAGAAAATGTTTCTTTGAAGAAAGTTTATCAAAACAACTTCTACCTGGGATACACAAACTCAAATTCTGCCACTAAAGAGATGGCAGGGAAGCTTCAGACTGCAAGGTGACCATTTACAGGTAGTAGCTGTGCAGAAAGACATGAATAAAAGCCTTTTCTTGTGTGAAAGACATTCATTTTAATGATAACACAAGGCTAATTAAAAGCAAGACAATTACACAAGATCACTCTCACTCCCCTGTGCTTTTCTAAAGGGTTGAAAGGGAAGTTTCTTGTTATAAAAAGAGGATCAATACAGCAGTATGACGACCATTTGGCTGTAGGACTGTGTTGATAAGAGAAGCCTTAGTGCACAAAGTTGACATAGAAAATTAGCATTATCTATATTCATCTATTGCAAGGTAAACTCATTATTAAAACCATTAATTATCATTGTTACATAAAATCATATCGACTCCACTGTATTCACTGAAATAAAAAATGGTGACTGTAATTCTAAAGAAAACACACGTCTGTCACATATGAGCACACGTAAAAAAACCAAACATGTTCATATAACACATAAAAGCAAATACACCACTACTACACCTGTACTGCTGCATACCTCTGCTCTCAGCTCAAACTAGAATGTGTTGGCTGCACCCTTTATATGATAATTTGCTATGGTTGACATGCTGGAACCAAGCCAAGTCACACCAGGGTGAAAAGATAAATGTGACAGGGTTTGCAGGGAACCATTGCTAACATATATGGAGTTTATTTGGGGGCCGTCTGGCGTGAAAGTGAGGATATGGCCCAGTGATCTTCCCTGTTCCAGGTGAAGGCTATTACATTTACTTTCATTACAGCAGGAGTTGACATGCTCCCACAGGGGTCCACAGTAAAGATCAGTAGCCCACACAGGTAAGGCAGAGAGAGCAGCACTTGAGTCTTTGATTTAATGTTTCAGAAAAATTCAACTAAAGAACCAGTGTTTATCTAGGAGAAGTTGGCTGGGTACTCAGGCCTATGATAAGCAATGCAGTTCCTAACATTTAGATCTAGACATTTTCCAAAAATCTGCAACTGTAGGCCAATGATCATCTCAACTAGAGCCAGTTCAACTGGCTGTGAAGCACACCTCAACGGCTGATGTTGAGACTACGTAAAGCATGGAGCCAGCAGTGTGACAGAAACAAAACAGAAGTTTGCGTGATTACACATACAAATTAGTCTGTTTCTCTGTGAAAAAGGAGAAAGAGAGGAAAATAATACTAATAGATTGAGCCATTATGTTTGTATGCACAGCAATAATCCAAATATTGACCTTAATCTTAAGAAGACAACTTTTGGACTATGTTGTTTACATGAGTTGCAGTTAAATGTCTGATTGATGACTCTTGCCCACGTTACGTCCCCTTCCACAGCTGCAGTATTTGCACCTATCTTGATTATATCTACATCTCTCAACACAGGAAGCATTAGCGAGTTTCTCCTTTTGTTCCAAAAATACTCTGGCAGAGCCATCATTGCCAGATCTTGTGACGTAAACAAGTCATCTGATCAATGAAAATAAGCACAGTTGAGTCTAGCTATAGTTACAGCTGGACTGCCTTTTTCCCAGTATACATGCATGGGAGGAGAATCCAATTATTAACCAAACTATGTTTGATGCCGTGGAGCTGTGGATTATGTGAGTAGTCTTTATACATGTAAGAATAGCCTAATTTCCTGCACAGATGAAAATTCGGTCCATGTCTTTAACATACCTAAATGGTATTTTGTCAGATGACGCTGCAGTTATGACATTTCTTTTATAGCAGAGCAGCAGTTTGCTTCAAGACACCACGAGCTGACACATAGCTTTAATTGGCTTATGTTAAATCACAATTTTTGACACATTCAGCCATCTGCAAAAAAAAATAAATAGAGAAAAATATGGAAATGAGACCAGCTTCATTGAGAATCTGGCTGTATTATTATGCACCTATCCATATATTTTACCAAAAAGGTGCAAATATATGGAACTTAGAGTATGTGTGGAGCGCCTAGCCCCATTTGAGTGTTTTGAATCCCAACTGCATTATCCAGCAGGTCATTTAATGTAGCAAGTGAATTATAAGCCATTACGGATGTCTGATCCTTAGACATTGCCCAAGTAAAGATAGCTGAGGTCGCAAGGTCAATCTTGGTCACCGATTAAGCTTAGTGATGAAAGAGATTATAGAAAGTGTAAAAGGGCTACTCCTCTGCTTTCATGAGTCTATTTCACATCCATCAAGTTTTTTTTTTTCCGTTGCCCCAAGGAGACTTAATTTCACTAGGATGCTATAGCCAAGAATAATAACATGAGTGCAAACAGCAGAGAATCTCAAGGATCCTCTGATGATAGATGAAGAGACGGGCAAGTTCAGCAAAACACTGCAGATATGCAGCGAACTGCAACCACGGGGAAGCAATTAGTGATTGGGAACTACAATCATTCACACTTACCTGAAGATAGTGATAAAGTATCTTTCAACACTGGTTTTATCTAGGAGTTTGTGTATGTGTGCAATTCTGTGTGTGAGTGTAGGATGTGGGGTACATGGAAAAAGAAGAGGTGGCACACATATGCCATCAGGTTTTAAGGCCCTGTGATTAAGTGTGGCAAACATCTCCACCTAAACACAGCAAAACAAACAGGGTGACCCTGCTCTAACCCCGGCTCCGTCCATCCATCACCCAGCGGCGCACACACCACTGAGGCCCATATCTCTGCGTTGTCGACATGAGGCCTACCCTGTGGAGAGATTCATGCTGCTTCACTCCATTAACACTTCCAGTTCTCACACACAGTTCACATCATGAACTGTCTAACAGATATTAAGTGTTTGAACAGGATTTTACAATTTTTTATTTTTATTTTAAAGTAGAAATGCTTATAAATAGACTCCAAACTCTAAAGATTTAAAAGTAATCTGCCTGTTCAGTAGTAGAGCTGGAACAGAAAATGTGTTGCGCAACATCCACAAGAAATTTACCTCATTTCCTGGAACATATTTCTGCAGTGAAAATGTTCTTTCCAAGATTTACAAGGAATGCCATTTAAAGAAGAGAAAAATTATAGAAAAAAATCATAGCAAAACTTTTGCCAACCTTGACAACTGCCAGTCTTTTCTCTGATCCTCTTGAATTTCTACTTAATACCCTTATAACCATGGGTATAAGGAGGGGTGCTTAGGGTGTACATCCATTCTTCAAGACATCAGCCAGACACATAGAAGATAAGAGCTTAGACAGTCAGACGTGCTCAGAAAGGCAGAGGAAATCCCAATCATTTGTTTAAGGCCCTGCAGACGTATGTTCAAGCTCAAGTCTCAACCCTCTATCTTTCTCCTCACATCTCCTCGCAATAGTTTAGGGTTCATGTGGAGGTGAGGACTCCTACCTCCCCCCACCGCCCAGTGACCCCATGTGTCTCAGCGCAACAGACCCCCTCAGGGATCGACCTCTTCCCCTGCAAACAAAAAACACACGTGTTGTTTTTACATGCTCTGCAGGTGCTCCGCAACATGTTCACACATACACTAATCAACAAAGGGCCAGAAAGAAACCATAGTTATATTACTGGCATCATTCTTTATTCCAAGAATTAAAATAGATATACTGTTCTGACTCTGTGTGTGTTTTAAGCCTATTTGACAATACCTACAATGGGCCTGGTTTAAAAACCATCTTGGCTTTTGATTCAAAAGGGAGGTACGTTCTGTGCTGTATTGTTCTCAACTGGAGTTGGAGGATTTAGGCAGTGCTCAGTGTGCCAGAAACTTTAAGAACAGGTAATTATTGTAATTTGATCTCAAATGGAGGAACAACAAAGAAGAAACTGGTAGTACTGCTCAGTGGGAGGGCTTTTCAGGGTAAGAGGCAGAGAGACCTAGTATGACCTTGTGATGGATTGAGAAAACCATCAGTCAAAATACTACCGACTGTAAATCTTCAGATAGAAAGTATTTCACAATGTGGGCCTGATATGGCATCCAGGTCATGCAGATTGTTTCACGCCGATCACTGAACTATAACACTTTTTTACAAACCAAACCCAGCAACTTCTGAGCCACTGTCCCCTTAACAGTCTTGAAACAGGAGAGCACTCACTGCTTTAGTTTTAGACAGTTAAATTTTGCAGGCACAGATAATGGTGTGCAGGTCAGAGGAGGTTGATCAATTCTCATCATCCATAATCAATAACAGACAGCATGTTTGCTCATCCATGGAAATGTGATATGTGATTTTAAACCATTTTCCTGGGTGTTACTGCAGGCAGAGACAGTAATGTTCCCTGACCCACATGCTTCACCTCTTGGTGCCTTGGCAGCGCCCCCGGGCCCGTGGCAGTAATGAGAGGGCAAGAAGACAGGCAGCCTAGGTTCACCCATGGGGCAGGGGCAGGGGGCAGGCAAGAGAGGCCAAAGGATATTCAGGGCTCAGATGCATACTAAAAAGGAGTCAATTACAAATTCTATTACCAGCAATCTTTGTCAGGCCCATCATAGATAATAAAATTGCCCTGTGATCCAAAAAGCCTGGTGAGCATAGAAAATCTAGGGGGAGAGTTCTGCATATCTTAATCCCTGCGTCAAAGGCGTCACATCTCAACATTAACTGCTCTTGTCACCAATCATGGGGTAAGGCTGATAGAAGGAGGGACTTTCTTTCCATCGTAGAAGAGATGAGAAGAGCCTCCTCTGAATATTTTAACATGACACGATGAAGTTAAAAGTAGATTGATATTTAACCAAATGGATTGGATGTTAAGAAAGACAAAGACTGTATGTGTTGTGTGTCCTTTATTCCTGAAACAGCAGTTCATTCCCCCACAGGACTGTGGGGTGACAGATTGGGCCCATCACTAAGATGAATGGGTTCTGTCCAACACAAGGCCTTTTAATTAGCTCTACAAGCTGCCTTTTATGAAGAACACACACACACGTTACGCACATGTCCATAAAAATACACCCATAAGCAAAGGAGAATGAAGATATCAAACAACAAATTTTAGGTTTTTTGGATCCTTGATGTATAATTTTGTGTATATTGATCCCATTAAATTTTAAATAGACATGAAATAACAAATATACAAAAACAAACAAACCAAAAAAAAAAAAAAAACACAAACACAACCCCCCCAATCTATGAACAGTATAACTGTAGAAAGCAGTATATGGTAAAAAGTGATTTCTACAAAGTGAGATTAATACATTATAAATTCAGTGCCATTGGTGGGTAGCAGTTGAAAACCGTGGGAGGCCAGGAAGGGCTGAGCAGTCTGAGAACCAGAAGGGTATCATCAAGATGGGACAGGAAGCAAGAGATCACACTCCCCCTCCTGTGACTCCCTTTCATTCCCTCCATTTTCCCTTTTACTCCTTCTCCTACCCCTCCACACATGGTTGGGAAAGTAGAGCCACATCCACTAATAGAGCGTGGGTGGGGTTATAACAGGGTCTGGGACGGCTGCACTGAGCCACCAGGGCTGTTCCAATTACAGAGTGACTGATACCAGATGATGAAGCCTGCAGCATCTCACATTAACATCCACCACAGCCAAGGCATCTGCCCATGAGGGGCTATGGCAGGACACTGAGCTCCACACACATACAGTGTCATCCAATTAGTAGAGCAGTCAGCTATCCAGCATGTTGGTGGGTGGAATATAAGCTTGAGTTGGACTCAAACCGGAGCAGCCAAAGAAAGGAGCTGTAATGGTGCTACAAGCTTTCGTTAGCAAAAAGGTCCTCTGTTGGGCTTCAGCACACTGGCTTCCTGTATAAATGTGTGTGTGTGTGTGTGTGTGCTGTGCTTAAGTTTGTTAGATATAGAGACAAAGAAAAAGTCAGAAAAAGACAAACATTGAGAGACAGTATTTCATTTGACAGAAACAAAGACGGTGAAGGGCACTTAATGACATGATCTGTCAAGCTGTTCCTCCACAATGTTCCATCCTTCTTCCTCCTAACTACTCATCCAACCAGTCGGACACACACAAAACACATTAACAATGAAAGCAGCATAGGGTTTTATGGCACATCTGTCACACTGCTGGAGCAAACACTGTAGCCTTACAATACACCAAAAGCTGTTCTGGAGCCCTAGCTCAAGGTTTGTTTATGGCCATTGTTTTCTGTGCCCTGTCTTTCACTCTGCAATTTCACTTTACTCAGATATACACTCACACAAAAGAGGGCAGTGAGTCCACGCCCACGGGTCTTTGAAGTGCAGACCGAATGTTAGTTCAGAGATCTGAGAGCAGCTTTAGGAAGAACAAGTTCTCTACTCTGTCAAATTGTTCCAGTTCATCGAGCAAATTTCTCAAAACTGTAAATGGAACATAAAATGTATGCAGAAAGGTATGGAAAACACTCCACTGAGCGGTGGCAAACTTGAGCTGCATCATTCTTACAGGACAACCAGGACAATTCGTCATAATGCAAGATGGGTTGAACCAATTGCTCAGTGAAAATGTCAGGAAAATATGAAAAACAAACGAACAGAAAACAAAAATACAAAAGCCACAAAACACGTGCAAAACCCAAAACATGAATCCAAAAGCCACAAAAGAGATTCATAGCCTAAACACAATGCAAGAATGGGACTCAGCACACAACAGATGTCATCAGATGTTGACAATGAAATGAACAAAAAGTTTGTGCATGGGAGGAAGATGATAATTATGATCATCACAAAACATAGAAAATCTCAACAGTTAATGCTCTTCAGCTATAATGTCAGCTAAAAAGGACAATGTTTGATATTGGTGTACAAGTTTTTACTTGACTGCAAATTAATGCAAACTTTATTGGTTAGCAAGCTACACACTAGAAACCTCTACATAAAAGAGTGCATAAATGTAAATCATTTGAACATTGCTCATTAATGACAACCACATCGCCACAATAATGATAGCTAACAAACAATTCACTGTTTCTCAGATAAACATTCCTGTGTAAAAGGTCTAAGAAAATGAACAGCTGATGCTCTTCTGTCTCAAACATACAAAAGATGTGACCTCTCATCATGAACTGAGATTGTGCTAGCATTAGCAAAATCTCAGTGCCTCTAAAAAAAAAAAAAAAACGTATTATAGCCTACATGAATAAACTTTTCCACATTTTGGATCATCCAGCTCAATCACTTCTAATGCTACACTGATCTTTAGAAAGGGATGCGATGTTTCTCATTTTGTCACGTCCGAACTTTGTTATAAACTCACAGTTAACAATGTCAGTTGATTGATCATTCATGTCATGATGAAAAAAAAAAAAAAAAAATTATAATGGCTTCCGACTGCACGTTTCAAGCAACATCTACAATAATGAAGGTAAGGATGTTACCTAATCTGTTAGCCATTAGAATGTTAGCGGATGCTAAAGAAACAATACGGAAGTCTGTGTTCACAGCTGTTCTAACATTCTGTCAATCTCAGTTTAAAAAAAAAAAAAGATTTCATACAAAGAAGATAACTACTGGGGCAGTATGTAGGAGATCAATGAATCACAATTTCAGTGTAAGGGAATGTTATTCCAACGGTCCAGTCCAAAGCAGGTTCTAATTCATCAATTGAAGTTTCCATCATAGTGATACAATGGATCATTAACAAAAGTTAAACAGATCATTATTAGCATAAAAAAAATTGCAATAATCTGAAAATAAAGCTCTAAAATATAATCTGTACTGAACACTTTGAAATTTATGTGTTAATCTTATTCAGTTCCTAACCTGATCCTCTGTGGAAATGAAATAATTTGTAATCATATCTGCTTAAAGTACTGACAGTCCTGTAAATCTGTCAAGTGCACCATGAGTCACTGCATTCCATTCACTCAATCCTGGTATTCTCTGTCTGCATGAAAAATGGTCATAGCTGCCAGGCAAGTCAAACAGATTTGATTTCACTCATATCTAGTAACAGCACGTTTTTCTTTCTCTTACATTGCCTGTAACAGAATACGCCTTGTTCCCCTTAGCCTCAAGAGAGATCTTCTGCCTAGCAGGGCTAGAGATGGACGGAGAGAAGCCTGGCTGACTGTGGCTGGTCAGCGGAAATAAGGATCTTCAGCAATCTTTTGTGGAGGCAAAGCGGGATGGATGGTTCGTAAGACGGGTTGAGAGAAGTAGGTAAGTGGGGAATCAATAACGCAGCCAAGTGTATCCTTTCTCTGCTATAAGCCAGGCCAAATTTCCCTTTCCTCTATTTCTCAAAAAGGGAATGTCCACAGCACTCAAATCACAGAATCGCTTAGAAAAACGATATATAAAGACAGATATTACAGACAATCTTGGGAGGACAGAAAATCAAATCATCCACTCATACACCCACTACAACTTCTCTTAGTTCGGCTGCAAACCACTACCCCAAACTTATCACTGTGAGAAGGTTATGAAGCTAGCTACAGCTACAGGCACAAACATATACTGCAACCAATATTACCGAAAGAGCCGAGGGGTGCTTTATCCAACACATCCATACATCGTATTCTCCTAAAGATTATTTTTTTTCTTATTGCATTAAATAGACTTTCTTATCTTCTTTTGTTTCCTCATATCAAATCACACTCCTCATTGTCAGTTTCTGCAAAATATAAAGACCAGATTATGATGTAACACAGAATTCCACAGACTCCTGGGGGGTGCAGGTAAAAGCATCCCCTGGCAAGTGCCTTCACTATTCTTTGAAAACAACTCAGACAGACAGAAAACAGACAGAAGAAAGAAGAGTTTCTTCTCCAACTAGAAGTTATTCTGTGTTTGAAGCTGAAGGCAGGTATATCACAAAGCAGTACTGACATGTCTGAAAAATTCTAGATTATATTCTAACCTGTTAGTCATGCATTGAAAAGGGCCCTCTGTTCCTACCATCATTTAGAGGGAATACATCAGTCAAACAGACATTAGGACATTTAACCCCTGCACACCGAGTCAGCATGGCCTAATCGATTCCCTCAGATTGACAAACAATGGACAACAAGCACTGTGAGCTCAGTGCTGAGGGTAAGAGCGAAGCCTCTCCCACAAGGTCAATACAAGAGCCACTCTGCTCTGATAAGAGACTAATGGGTGATAAAAATAAAAAAAAAGAGGGCAGGGGCAGTGAAAAGTTGATAATACGGTACTTTCCAGGTAATGTTCAAAAAGTAGATTACCTCATACAGTCCCCTGTTAATGGTTGTCCAGACTGCCAGGTTTAAAGTCCTGAATGCTGGCAGATAAGACAGATATTCAATCCGGGCTGAAAGAGTTTCTGCTTCTATTTGATTAAAACAGTGGTGATCACAAGAGGACCTTGAAGCAGCTAAAATCATTCACGCTGAATATGGCCAGCAGAGCTATGCCACTGTTATTTAGGCTTCATCAATCTGAAAGGGCCATGTTTGATGAAAGGACAGCTGTCATAGCGGGGGACCTGCATAAGTACTATGATGACAGAGTGATGCTGGGAGAAAAGGGGGTCATGGAGCTGAGAGGCACTCAGGAGTCATGGACCAGGGGAGCTGGGGTATTGTTCTTCAACACTGCTAACCCCACAGGGCTCACAAAAAAACAGTCTGGCTCTCATTTAGCCTCTCCCTGTGTCTCCAAGTGGAGCAACAGTACAACAAACATGCCAGCACTTAAAGATTTGCCTTCAATATAGAGTTTCATTGATATGCTGCAAATTTTTCATTCAGCATATACTGTATACTGAAGGTCAACCAGGCAAGAGCATGTTGATCGAGACTGAATTACTCAAGCAGAGCCATGTATGATGAAATGGCTGTGCATGATGAAATAAAACTCAAACAGACTCTGAAAAGAAATCGGAAAGTTCAGATTGCACCGATAAAATGAATTACATAATTCTGATATTGGAACACAAATTGGTCAAATAGTAAAATCTGCTTAAAACTGAGTCAGACAATGTATTGTGCAAGTGTGAACAGATATTATTCTTTTATAAGGAAAGGCTTCTTGTTCCAAGTAATTTCTGTAAATCCTATTTGTTAGAGTAAAATCAATCTGTGAACTATTTCATTAAATAAGTAATTACACGCCTTTTCTTCAAAACAAGCATTAGTTTGCCATCCAAAGAGAACCTCACTCATTTCTGATTGGACCAGGGAGGCTAAGCTGCTCAACATAAGCCTGCTGTCCACAATTCTCTGACATTTTCCTGGCAATATTTCTTGGAATATAGGTTTCAGTTTTCCACTTTTCACACACTCGCGATTTGAAGCCATTAAAAATGTGTGAGTTGGCCATCATAACCCAAATTCTATAAATAAAGGAAATGTTGAACAAGCCAAGGCATTAAAATTAAACCGAGACAGTAGCGGAGGAAAACACAGAAAATCATGGCATGTGTCATGTTGGTTTACGGTAACGTGCAATCAACTTATTTTTTTTTTCCTTTCATCTGATTTTCTCCACAAGGAATTGCAAACAAAACCACTTCATTCCAACAATAAAACTATGATTGTTGTGGGCACAAAGTGAAACTTACCCGTCATGTTGCACTCTTCGAATATACAGCACTGTCTTGAGAAGGAGAAGAAAAGCAAAAAAATGTCCCCCTGGTACAAAAGTGGCCTTTGTTAAACGGCAGCCTTATACAGCAAACAGAATGGTAAATGTTTGAGCAATGAAACTGAATCCATGCTTGGTGTTTAAAGCATGGCCTAACCTGCTCAGTTGTTTGGCAGACTCTGCATGTGTCTGGGGAAGTTCTTAAAAGCATTTTTAATGTTGTACAAAGCACAATTTAAAGTCTCTCCCTTTTTTCCTACCAGTTTCTCATTTAGCCTGCGGCTTTGCCCCTTGCTAGCTTTTTTTTTTTTTGCTTTTTAATGCTGTCCAGATTAACCTAAAGTAAAGAAAGTACTCATTCATTTGTTTTTCTGTTGAACAACCTATGTTTGACTTTTGGTAAAGGTTGTGTGCTCTGTTTAGATTTAGGCCCCTGATCTCAGACTGCCAACATATAACAGTTCAATTTCACAACCCAACAAGTTGGCCCATTGGATGACCCACACCTACAGCAAGATCCTGTTACTTTTTTTTGGTCCAAATTGAGAAAAAGCTGAGATGATGGAGTCTTTGAATGATTCCGATAATGCCTACTCTATTTGGTTGTTGAGTCTATTTAAAGAACAGGTGGCTGTGAATTAGCTCTCTCCCAAAAAAAAGGACTTTGATATGCACATGAAAAAAGCCAGACCATTCCTCATATCTCAAGGGACAGTGATTTGGTTCCAGTCTTTGACGTACATGTCCGCATTCAGAGCCGTGGCCGTGCTCACTCAGCTACTGAGGAAATCCAGATTTAACCTCTTTTACAAAATCTCACACTGGGATACAAATTGTAAGTGACATCACATTGCAAAGACACTTAGCAAAACTTTAACTTGAAAGGAGACATGCTCAGAAGGAAGGAGAAGATAAAAGAAGTCACCAGAATGCTACAGTGATTCTATTGTAGATTTTTCAATACTGAGAGGGAAATCAGCCATGCCTTCCTGTTTGTGTCTGATAATGGTATCCACTGCTATTAACACACACAGCTGAAAACATAAAACAAATCTTGTCAGGACATTTAAAGCCACTTTGCTTGGTCCACCTATTCACATTGTACACTGTTGGTCCATAAATAGACGCAGCCAAATGGTATAACATAAACTAAATACTGAGTTGTGTCTCTTAGCAGCATCTGCCGCTGAGTAAATCTGCCCACAGCCTGCAGCTGTCAACAGGAAGCCCAGAGTGACCTCCACAGACATACACACATACTCGAAGAGTCAAACACACATGCAGACTTACACACACACGCACACACCAGTCTTTCATCTGCCAATGATAGGCTCAAAGCCAACACCATCTATCTGTTCGACTCTCTTTTAGAAAAACTTAACATTCACTCTCAGTTCAGTTTAAAGAAGACCACATTACTCTGCCAATGCACCAGCAGAACAGAGGAAATGAAAAGGTGCTATTGGATGTTTTGTAAACAGCTCCATCCTATCTCCTGTGCAGCAGAGTGCAGACAAAAGCACTTTATTTTTTTATTTTTTTTGGTGTAATAGCTCCTACCACCTCAAGTGCTGTTCCTCAATTGTCAGTACCCCCCCCCCGCCCCCCCAGCCTCTTGGTGGAAAATTTACAAGAATGTTTTTAACAGTTTGTTATTTCATGGGCTGGCAGAGTCAGTTTTGCTGACAGCCTTGTAAATGTCTGTGAGGACCTCTGATAGTCAGGGGGACTATGGCACTTCAGAGAATGGAGCACATGGAAGTAGATGTTTCCAATAATCTATCAAGAAGAATACTGTGAATGGTGTGTGCGAATGTGTGTGTTAAAGAGTGTGTTTAAGAATGCACTGTAGCAGCATTATGTCAACATAATCTTGTAATTTCTAGGAGACAGCTGAAACTACTGCCCTGTACCCATCACATCTCTCATCAGTCTTCATTAAATGGACATCTAAAGTGAATGGAGTCAACACCCTTGCTGAAACATCAGGAGAGAGAAAAAAATTGTACACATACGCAAATGGAAAGCCTCATGTGCACTGTCAACACGAACTAGTACTGCAGACCAGCAGCAATCCATTAACAGTAATGAGCATATACTAGTCAGGGGATCTCAGGGTGTGACAGTGATACAAAGACTGAGGGGTTTGCACCCTGTTTCAGTGCCAACCTGTCAACTGCATCGAGTACCGGCAGAGTTAATGAGAGGATTAGGCCCGCATCCACAGCCGTAGGACAAGGCCTCCGCCCTGCCACCAGCAGGAGTCCACCACACCGGCGCTTTTTTATGGAAAACATGACAGAGGCAAGGTGAGCTACTGTGCACACGCTGAACAGAAACCCCACTGACTGCCGGTGTGCAAGGACATGTGGGTCGTCTGTTATGGCCATTCCTCTATGGAGGAGTGTGTGTCCAATATTTTTATGTGCATTTGTGGATGCGAATATGTTTCACAACACTAATAAAGGACTAAAAACTATACATATTGTAAGTTGCAAAAATGCAGTAAAGCATCTGGCATAGGGAGCAGCAGAATTAAAAAAAAGCCAAGAAGTAATATTACTCTGTTCACTAGACCAATTAATGCGAGATAAGAGGCGCAATCAAAGCATGAATATGTTAACAGCTCATATTAGGCATAGCTTGTCTTAGGCAGTGACCCCAGCCAGAACTAGGAGCATACCACTGTTTACACTAAACATGCCATGAGTACCCCTTAAATCACCACAATAGACGGCAAGCTCTGTGGCCCTTTACAGGGCACACACGGAGCAGAAGGTCCCTCGGGCCCTCTCAGCTAGTAGCAATGCCTTTATGTGTCAATGCCTTCTTCTTCGTAGTCTTCAACACCTTCACTCAACATACAAGGCTGAGGTTGTGTTCTGTTGCAGAAGAAGAGCTGAGAGGAGGTCTGCAGCCAAAGACTCAAATGTCAGCGACTGAAATAGAATTACCTTTACAAAACAAACGAACGGATAAAATAATAAATTCACTGACCTTGGGGGTAATTAGTCCTTAATTACTACACATTAATTGCCCTGGGAGAGATTAATTAAAAGAAGATAATGGAAGGCAACAAGGGAAGCTTTGTGTCCAAATAGCTGCAAGCATAAAATTCACCACAACAATCCAAAATGAAAGTTTTTGTTTGATCAATGCTGCTTATCTATTAAACATGTAGTGAAGCGACTTTTTGAAATGGGAAAATGACTAAATGAACCCATATAGCTTGAGGGAAAAAAAAAAAGAGGTTGGCATGGAAAACCAAACCACCTCATGAAGCTCACAACTAAATATGGGTTTGGGAAGTAATGAAATGTGAAATCACAAAAAAATATGATTATGCCATAGTAAATGCCCGCCATTATAGATATTATGTGCAAACATCTACCAGCATTCACGTTGGACGTTTTAATTCAAACCTTTCATGTCTAATATTGCCTTGTGACCACAGAGAGGAAACTCTCACGACTGCTCGAATTGAGTCTTGGCTACAATGCTAATTTGCCCTGTCCCCCTTTTACTCTGTATGGGCTTGGCTCTGTCCACAGACTACTGCTGGTCCTGCTCCATGCGACTAAGATTGACATTCTTTCCCTTAAAGTTGTAACAGTTATCATCCTGCCCACCCCCACACTAAAATGATCCTCTGAGGGTGTGAGCAGAGACAACATCCAGTTACATCCCTTGTCATTTGGATGACAATACATCTTTTCACATTTATGACATATTAAGCAACAGCAGTGAGATTAAAGGACAAGACCGTTTTTTAGACATTGGGCCCTTGATTTCACATTATAACATGATGTTCTACTCACTCATTCAAAATTACAGTAACTCGGATTTTTTTAAGTAAGCGACGCACCTCCACGTTATCAGTGCTAGTGTACAGTAATTAATAAATTATAAACAGCATAGTTTGTGCCTGTATAACTTTGCCCATAGGAAACCGTTTCATGGCCGAATATCTCAAGAGAGCAGCCAGACGCCTCTCGAATATCTTCGGAACAGCTCCAAATTACCAACAACAAGTAGGGGTGAGTAGAACATCATGTTATAATGTGAAATCAAGGGCCCAATGTCAAAAAAACGGTCTTGTCCTTTAAGAGCCAAAGGACATTTATTTTTAAGTCTAAACATAACCATAAATTGCCTCTTTCTCATCCTTTGTCCCCTTTTAGTTTGCCTGTCACTGGCTGATCAAGGACCTGAGAGTCCAGTAATAACAGTCTGCTTAGACACTCATCACTGAGTGTCTGAGCATTGCCAATTAGGGCATCTGTCTGCTGTGACCCCGACCGCAGAGACTTTAAGGAGGTCCTGACAGGCTCAGTCATCCTACCTGGTTAGTCATCATGCTATTTAAGGATACGTCACCTTAAAACATCCAGAAACTGCTGAGTGTCTCCAGCATGTCTGAGACAAACGCTTACTTTCAGACAACATTAGCAGGCAACTACTAAAAAATAACATGCAAACCAAAGGTATAGTGGCTGAATGCAGTGTGTGTTTAAAGAAAAATGGCACTCAAAGATATGGAACGAGTCCTCACTGTTTCATAAAGGGCTAATAAAGAGAAAAAACAGACCCTAGAACAGAGTATAATGGAATGAATGGCGCAGCTCCTCTGTGCCTTGCATACAGCCTATCAGACCACTGGCAGAGCTTGCAGAACACTGTCCAGCGGTGGTGTTTTATTGGAGGCTTGTATTTGTTAATGTGTCTGGGCTCCTGCTCTGCAATGAGAGAGACAGCCTAACAGAGAAGCTGTTGTGCATGGGTCTGGCTGAGTTCCACTGTCCCCTCCAGCCAAACTACCATATTCACACTTTTTTACACAGCCTTATGAACTGGGGGCACTCTGCGTGGGTGAATAGTCTCTCTACCTCTTCACACAAAAAGCACTTTTTTAGAGTTCAAAGTGTCAGCTGGGCTGAGAACAATTGTTCCAATGAAAGTGTTTTTACTTTATTTCCATCACTTTTTCTGTCCAGCCTTCCTCTGTGCCTTTCCGGGCTGCTGAATAGCGGCCTACACCCTCTCTTTCATGGTGCCCTATCTGTTGCTGGAACAGTGACGCCTAAGCAAGGCCTTGGTCTTAAATAAGGGCTTTAGGCCTGACACATGTGGCCTGTGAACTGACAGCAGCTTTGTGGCAGAGGCAGGAGGGGAGGGTGTTAAGGGCCTGGGGCCAGGGACACTCAGAGGAGGAGAGACAAGCTGAAGGAGCCCCTTGAGAAACAGCCTGGGCCAACGACCACAACAACACCTGGACAAGGGCTTCAGTCTTCTAGCAGAGTGGAGCTCGAGGGAAAGAAAGAATCCATATTGCTGCAATATGCCAGCAGGAGTCAAGAAATTCAGTGTTAAAGGGAAAAGAGGAACATTAGGGCAAAGGAAAATCTAACAGCAGAATGGACCGGTGATAGAGGGTTGGAAAATGGAAAAAAGGAGGTGACAGGGAAGTGGACCATGTTGGTGGATTAAAGGCTTGAAGGTGTGTTGTGAATCACGAATGTGGTATCTATCTATGAAAAGGGAAGCAGGGAGAAACATTTCCAGAAAACCAGAAAGTGACAGCAAAGAGAAAACATACCAACAAAGATGTGTACTAAGGAACTGTGAACAGTGTGCATTATTCATGAATATCTATGGGAAAAGGAAAAGAAAAAAGACAGAACATGAAGGAGTGGGTGGTTTTCCAGGACAAAAGATAAAGAAAAAGACAACTACAGAGGCTCTAAAAATCTATTCGTTGCCTTATTGTGGGAACAGTAACTCCTCTATCCAACTCCCTCATTTCTCTGTCACTGTGCACTCCTCTGGCCTGATCTCAGCATAATCCTCCACTTTACCTCCATCTCAGATGATTTCACAGTTGTCACTGAATGCTGAATTTCTTTTTGCTTTTTTACGAACCTTAACTGGGGTTTGTGACAAGATGGCGCCGAGACAGTGAACTGGCTGAGGATAGGGGGTGTTTCTCCAACTGGCAAATGTCTCCCTGATGGTTGTTAACATTCTCCATAACAGCAAGTTGAAACATTTGACTGTTCAGCAGGCGAAAAGAAATGCAGAATGGACCTGTTGTCTTTTAGAGCCCAAGAAGTGGTAACACAAACTACTGCCCTTCACTTAACATCAGAAACATCAACATTTCACTAACATGGCAACAGATCCTCTGTGAAGCCAGAGATCCAAGTCAGAGGACTGCTCGGGCACAAATGCACACTCAAACACACTGAAGGTCAAACTATTATCCTCACCTGTCCCCAACCAATCAACTGATGTCCACACATCGTGATGGAACTCAAATCTGTGGATGGGCTTGAAAGCAGTGAGCTGGAGCAGCCGCCCTTTCTAATTACAGTTGGAGAGGTCAGCGTCCTTTCTGCAGCTAATGTGGATTTACTGACACTAAATCCTGTCTTAACAAGGCATGGAATTTATCTGACACAAAGAAAAAAAAAAACATACAGCTGTGCAACTTGGACACTTTGGGTAACAAGACAAGAGACAGTAGCTAATGATTTTGAATGCTGCTGAAAGTTAAATCCCTTCTGTCATGTCCACAATTGTTCCAAATGATTCCTTGATACAGCTGCAACAAGAATTTGTTTTCTACACTTCAGATCTCTTGAGCTTCGTGCCATGAAGCTATGCCGCTGGAATGCGACAACTCCAGGCAGTGGATTGAATTAGGCTTGAAATGGGGTCAGAATAACTACACTGGGGCAATGTTCTTGGCATTGACAGCACCATGTGTTACTCAGGCCGGTTACCACTACACACAGAGAAGTGAGGTGTGGTAACAGTAAACAGCCCAGACAGAGGAATGCACAGGGCAGTAAAATGCTATATAGCACCATTCATCACAGCACTTAAAGCTCCGCAAGGGCACAAATATCAACGTTTACCCCTCACGCCCCGTTCTACAAACACATTTCTGCATACTTTCAGTCTCCCGCTGACTACAGTTCCCTTGCATGTGTATTCTGATTGACTGGCATTCCTTATGTCTGTTACTGATGTGCTTGTCAGTAGAGTTTTTATTAATAGCTCTGTGAGTAAACCATTTGTGGTTTAGTGTAATGCCACATAGGCTGTGGTGCTGGATGCCAGAGGGGTCACCTCTGGGAAAGAACCTCAGAAAATGGCTCCAGAGTGGAGGGGTACAGCAGCTGAGGATTGTGGGTCTAATACATAAGAACGGAACACAAAATATATTTCCACTCAGGGCTTGAGGAGGGCAAGAGTTAATGCATTAAATGGCATTGCAGTGACTTGGATTGCACTGTGAGGCTTTGATGATAATACATGAGTCAACATTTGTATGGACTAATGTGGTAGGTTCAATAAAAAGCAAGTGTCTGTGACCAATGAGAGGAGCTGCAGTCCATATACACCGCTATGGATCATTTAGTCCACCATCAACAGAGCAGGGCTGCAGCAAAGAGAGGTTGTGTGACATTCAGGAGTTGGAGGTGTGTGCATGTGTGCTCAAATGCAGACTGTACAAGTTCCTCTCTAGCCTTTGGTGATAAATCCAAACATTTCTGTCCAACTTCACCACCACATTAATCTGTCCTCGGAGGCAGTCAGCAACAAACAGCCTCTGGGACTGATTTGTAAAGAAAAAAAAACATAAAAAAACAGGAGTGACAGCCAGGAATCTATTCTGTGCTCAGCTTGTCCCTTCCCATGCTGAACCAAATCACTGTTCATCTTACTAAAGCTTTTAAACTTCCACTTTCTCCTATGTATAATACAAAAAAAATAAAAAGGCTAGTGAGAAATCCAGATACTAATAGCATGTAACCTTGTGCACTCGGCTCTTCCTATTACTTCAAAGATTCCCAAGGAAATAGAAGAGGCAAAATGATTTACCAAAGAGCTGGGATTAGTAGTGAAACAAGGTGCTCGAAGCAAAAAACAAAGAAAGGAAACAATGAGCGATGAGCTAGACTGCACCAGGAAGATAATTAATGAATAGCTACGTCAAATAATACAAGCTGTAACTGTGGGACCTCTTGTCCTACTTCTGCTGTGTGTTACGCACACACAGACACACAGACACCCACTCAAATAAAAGAGAGGAGGGAGAATTAAGAAGCGGTTCCAAAAGGAATTTAATAGTGATTTACACACAGACTTTCCCATAAAAATGTCTAAAGGATATAAAATATTAGACATTATGGGTCACTGATTCTTAGACCAGATTGCATTTGAAAAAACACATAGACATCATGAAGTAGTCGCAAAAATCAGAACTTTAAGTGAAACCAAGGGCAGACTCAGGGAATTTGTCCTGAGGGGGTGTTTGGAGTTCACTTTTCTTTGTTAGGTCATCTCAGGCCCACAGGGGAAACAGACAAGCCCCCCCTCTTCCAAAAAACCTGGACAGAGTCAAATGGTCTGGAGAATGGAGAACTATTTTATATGGAAATCCTGCCAAGGCATTTGCATTAAAAATGCAAGAAAGAGCAGGAAAAAATAGTGAAACCAGCTTCCAGAGGTGGATATTTACTATAGGATAAGATTTCTAAATTAATATTCAAATATATTCAGTTCATGGATTCTGCCTTGAATTATGTGAGGTAATTTTGGCAGAGTCTAGAAAGCGCAGTATTTCTGTGGCAGGTAATTGAGAGCAGTGATGTGAATAGTGTGTCAGATACGGTGAAGACCCAACTCTCCCCTCAGCGTCAATGTCTCTCTAAGGCCCAGGATAGAACCATTGTTCCATCAAGGGACACAAAAAAAGGATTAATTTGAATTTGGTTTACAATGCCATGCCTTTCAAGTTAATCCATCTGGCCTGTGCCCCGGAGTTGCCAGCTACTCCCTCCATCCCCCCTCACTCTGCCAATGCTCTTTGTCTATCGGAGGGGTAAATGTCAAATTCACCTCTGCTTGAGAACACAGGCCTGAGAGATGTTGAGAGAAAAAGAAAACAGGCTAAATTTACAGCATTTTTTTCTATATCTACAAGTGACAATATTTACCAAGCTCTCCTTTCAACTTTCGCTCCAGTTTTATGCCACATGTTCACAATCTACTGCATAAACAGTAAAATGTACTGAATTTTTATATTTACAATCACTCTGTGATTCACAGACACAGCTGCAGGAGAATTAATGTACAGAGCAGCTGTAAGGGGGCTTTAACAGATTCAAATTCAGTAACAACAGTTTGTGAGAAAAAAACAAACCTAAGTAGTCATGTTCTTCCTTCCTGTGTGCTTACTAAGTGGCCCGCATCATCTTCCACTCCAGCCGAGAACGTAAATCTCCTCTTACATTCATCATGTCTCTTCCCTTGCCTTCCACCAGAAATCCAAATTCCACCAAATTATTATAAAAGGCTGCCGAGGGACGTTTTAGTCACCGTTTGTTTACTTTAAAGATCTCTTAAAACCTTTTTAGCCATCTAAACCATATATATCTTGCAGTATCTCACTGTGGCATTGGAAGTGGAAAAACATCAATCAACCATATCTTGGACAAAATTTTGAAAGCAATAAAACAAAAAAATCTAAACCAAAATCCTCCATTCTGTCATTTCTAAACTTATGGCTCTCACTCTAAAATGCTTTTTAAAAAAAGTGTCTAGAACTTTTTATAACTCCCTGTTATACAGTATTCTGAAGGCTGCAGTGACCAAAAATCATAAAATCTAATTTTATTGCATAGTGGTTTGGAGAACAGAGTGAACTGAGGAGACTGTGAAGCTGCAGCGAGAGAAGCATCAAAAGGGAAAACTCACAAAGCCCTAGGGCACAAAGTGAAAGATGATTTAAAAACACTTTACTCCCAACTGAGATGATACAACTCCCTATTCTTCACTCTTGCTGTGGCTGTTGCCACAAGGACAATCAGATCACTGACCTGTGCATTTGTCAACCCCCCCCCCCCGCCCAAAAAAAAAAAAAAAAACAGGACGTACACCTCAACACATCAAGACAGGACAAAACTGAACAGTTGCCGCAGACATCTGCAAGGTGGGTGTGATGTAGAGACTGAGGGGATATACAGATGGAGTTTTTGAAGTCTCCTGGCTGGTCTACTAAACAAGCCTTTCAATTAGGAGGCACAGCTCTACAGCAACACATTCTACTAAATGCAGAAGTTAATTAATGCAATTTATCTCGCCCCAAGAGGGCCAAGTAAAATACAGATAATAAATACAAAACACAACAAAGGGAAAACACTGACTTTAATTAGAGATGGTTTGTCAAACAACTCTACTGTCTCAGCTTAAGTCCTCATGGTGCCACTTAAATATTCCTCTGCATTAATCAAGCAGCTCACTGTACAGCAGATCATTCATAAAAAAGAATTCCCTATAGATACTAAATTATGGGCCAATTCTCTACTTTTCCTTTGTTTAAAATGAGCTCTGGTGACAGTTATCTTTACTTTTCCTTTCCATGCAAACAGATCATAAAAAGGTTGCACAGAAGGCAGGCTCAAGCAATAAAGGAACAAATGAACACATATGAACAAAACCGGCTCTGATATTTTATTTATACACATTTATGTGCTGTGCACAAAGGGTAGGAGCTAATGATGCCAGATGATCGCTTCACAGCACAATCATCCCAGGGAAAGTGCTGTGAAACTGAAAACAATGTAGATTAAAAACAACCCATCAACTAAATACATTTAATCATGAAAATGATCAAATTATTAGTCCACACAGTTGTTCTGAGAGCCAGATTTCCGCTGAAAAAAAAATGTATGGTGATATAATTAAATTAAGATAACCACAAAAACAGGAGGCCAACTGTGATGCCTAAGGGTGGCACTGTACTCCAATTACAGGTTTGGCTTTTATAGGTCAACTCTCAGCAGTATGGCAAGGATTTAACTAATATTCAATTACACAGTGGCTTAGGTCTAATACAAGCCTGCAGATTTAGCTGTCACTCAGTGTTTGACAGCATGCAGCATGTAAAACTGGACACTTTTGTGTCCATGTCAGATGTGTTTAACCTACAAAGATCAGGCATCCTGCAGTCACTTCTCAGTACACAAGCATGCTGTCAACTTTGTTTACAAGAGGTCTTTGTCACAGACATAAAATGTCCGTTTTCTGGTCAGTGTCATAAGTCAGATTCATCTTGCACATTGCACAAACTGCACTTTGGTTTCAACAATGGTGCTATTCTTCTGAGATAAATTTGATATGTTATTTTTCAGTTTGAAGTGCAAAACATTGTGCAGTTGATCCTTGGAGAAGTGTACAGCCCCTCGCAGTATATTGCACTGAAATGCATTGACGCCTCATACCACCCCCCTCATACACCATTAGTCCTGGCTGTTTGCTGCACATTCCATCTCCCCCGAGTGTGTCAGGGAAGTGGGGCCCCTCCACTGAGGGCCCATCTTAAGAGTGCTAATCCACCGCTGGGCCATGCAAAACAGGGGACAACCAAACATAAATAAATAAGAATGAGTTGAATCTCTGTCTACTTTTCCCCATTTCAATCAAGTGCAGGGATGGAAACCAGACGGCACGGTCACATTCAGGGGTCAGCCCGGGCTCAATTAGACAGCCCTCTGCTGAAAACACAAGTGATTATTTTTGAGCCCTAACAGAGTCTGCCTGCTGGCTGAAATGTGGGGAAGTGGGGGTTCAGGAAGAAAGAAAGAGAGAAAAAAGTAGTTTTGACTTTTTGAAAAGTAGTTTTGAAACCAAACTTGCTTTTCTGCCCACACTGGCTGTCAAAATGCATAAATTTTATAAACAGAAACAAACACGATTAAAGGTGTAAGGAGGGAGGTCAAAAAGGAGGGAAAAAGGAGGCTGAGAGTTCCAACTCACTCACTGACAGATACCAGTCACCATCAAGCACAAAGCTGAGGCTGATCACCAAGACCACACTGCTGATGGTGGGGGAAAAAAAAAATACGACCCAGAATTTGGAAACTGGATCCTACTCTTTTCATTACTATCACTCATTATGCATTCAGTTATAATGACGAGCACCAGACTGAGGGAACAGGGGTGGAAATAGTGGTTATGTTAGTGGTCTTTACCCACGGAGGATTATCATGTTAATAATAGACTGTACAGTGAAAACCTGCTTTTACAAATGATGGCAGCTTGGCCTCATAGATGAAGAGATATATCCTGAACATAAGTGCTCTTCAGGGATTCTCTTCCTGCATTTCGTCTACTACATCAAAGAGATGCAGCTCAAGCCTCCATTTCCGTTGTTCCACAATATGCACTCGGCCCATGAAAATTTCATATCACACTCTCTGACAGTAACGATGACAGGTGAAAATGAATGTACCAGGTTATTCCATGTTTCTTATAATTTCAGACACTGGGTCCTTCTCACCATGCACCTGGCTTCCATAAATAGTCAAAGACTCTAGTAAAGCACCACTCTTTTTGTGAACTGGGGATCACATAGAGAATTTCATTAAACCTCTGCTTGATAGCGCAGTTCATTTGATTAGCTTGATGACATCCAGCCAGTTTTATGCTCTACAGCTAAAAGCTGTTAACACACTACCTCTATCACCTTTCACTCATCACCCAAAGTGAAATTCCACACTCAGCAACATGCATAGCTCAACAAAATTTCATTATTCCAGTGCCAATCCCTGTACTTCTCACAAATATGTGATGACACATCTTTGGATCATGATCAGGGAGATAATAATGACAGGAAAAGGACAGCTGGAGACAACTGGTGTAGTTCAGTGATACAGCGTGTATGCTGGGCAAAATGATGGCAAAATGACTCTCCCTTTAATTTAACCACTATTTGATATCAATGTCTTGGACTCTGCGTTTCTGTCAGAGAGGTTACATTGCCCTATTGTCTATATGGTCTATGCTCAGTCAGCCACTTAAAAGGTTAATGCTCACATCAGGACAGAGCTGTGCTAAAGCTTCATGATGGATACCAGCATGTCAGAGATGTTCATTTCTTTCTTTTGACACTGCACACACATCTTAAAGTGCACATATAAACACTTCCATACCCAAAGACACACGTTCCTGCTGAAATATTTTCCTTTGGGTCTCATCCATCTCACTTTGTTAACAGTAAGCATCTGTTTAACAGTCCTACAAAAGTAAAGCGCAGAACTCTTTTAATTCAACATAGAAGTTGACCAATGGTTATAGTCCCTGCAGTACTTAGCTACAGATCAAGTGGAAATTACACTAAAAGGAGACTGTATGGGTGGGGAAAACAAAGAAAAGGCTTTGCTGGGGTCAAGGCTTAAATAATATTCCATGATACTCATAACGAGATGAAGACTTTTTGAGACTTAAAAACTATATTCTGACATGTTTTGCAAAAGGGATTATTCAATTTATTCAACTACATCTATAAAAATGGCTCCAAAGTACTACATTATGATTGAAAGGTTGGAAAAAACCCAATGGATTAAAACCAGTTGTCCAGAAAATTTAACAAATCTATTGCCAGTGAAAAACCTGTTAAATTAACATACTTTCATACTGCATCACTAAATTCCCCTGATAGGGTAGATAGTCTTTGTAATACAGGTGTTAGTTTAATGTGCAGTTTACCATTTCCATCCAGTTAACTTTTGTCTACAAGCAAGATTGATGCCCATGTTCCCATCTGTGGCTGAGAGGATTAGCAGACGGACTAAAGGAGACTCTTATCTCACCTTGCAGAGATAAATCAGACAGGGAAACATCGCTGCTCATGCACTACTCTGGAGAGCAACAGAGAGGGACAGAGAGGCATTTGAACAGAAAAGCCACACACAGTCTCCTCACCAGACTGTTTGTTTAAAACCTGCTTTAAGGGTTTACGCTCTGCCTGCCTACCCTCCAGGATGAGCAGCCAATGGCCATTGGCTCCAAGGTTGTTTGGAATGAGCGGAATATTCACCTTGATCTCTCCTCCTGTGACAGTTTCCAGACAACATGAGACAAAAAAAGCTGTCTGCCGAGAACATGGCCTAGTTTTCCTTCACCTGAATAGTTTCACATATTTCATGTCTCTTGGGAATGTCATAATTTGCATCTACCTTTTTTTAAACAATATCACAATTGCACTGCTGTAACTAAGCAACAAAACAAAAATCTGAGCCTGAAACTAAGGAATCAAAGTCACACAGAAACATAAAAAAGCTACAAGGTTACTGTAATCTGAGCCAATCCTCTAGAGTTTCTACAAAACCTATTTCCATATGACTGTCGCCAATACAATGGCACACTATAAATGGTTGGTTATTCATCACAGAATAAAAAATTCTGACTTTGGTTTTGCATCTCACATGCAAAAATGTTTAATGTTATAGGATGCTTTACAACTTTATGGTCAAGATGAATAACAGCTGATGCTCAAAATTGATATGTTTATAGTTATATGAGGACAGCTAAAATAACATCTGTGTGTCAGGAGGACAAAGATGGCTTTCTGTGGCTTCACCTGAGAGGAAATAGCTGAAATCTTGTGAGGAATGAACGGAAACCATTTTCCACCATCAATACAATTCAAGCTTGAGAGTACTGCAGCTGAATTATTCTTGTAGAAAAGTGAATGTAAAAGGCTTCCAATTTCTAAATGCAAGTGGAGTGTGGTCTTGTCAATGGTAAGGATTTCTTTTGGGGGCAGTAATTTTCTAAAGTCACTGTTGAGAGAAAATCCCTGATGCTCATTTGCTTCTAAAACAGAGGCGGATACAAAACAATGAATCTCAGATTAAACTGTTTTATGAAAAATGCTGCATTGTAAATCAAACTTCCTTTCTGAAACTGCTCAATCACAATATCTACTAATTGATGTGTCTGTGAAACACTCCAAGAAATTAGAAATTACTGATTGGCATATTTCTCTCAACAGTTGTTAATTAAATAGAGTTTCAGTCTGAATGATTACCTGATGAAATGTGCATTTAAGGGAGAAAAAGCTAACAGCTATCTTGATCAAGTCAATGTGCATAAATGTCAAAATGTGGGCCCAGTGAGCTGAAGATAAGTGTAATTATAGTCTTGAAAGGATATTTGACATCATTATAGGACGATTTTAATGACTGATTAGCTTAAACATTTACTCCCATCTCCTTGATTCATATGTGGTGGAGTCTATAGCGTATAATCAAGACTGATAGGTAATAACATGTTTAGAAAAAAAAAAATTAAAAATGGATACAGATGGCAGTGGGGAAGAGATTTCTTTCATCTTAGAAGAGGGTCATTAATTTTTGCATATAATCAAGTTCCACACCACATAAGGCCCATTCAGGGTGACCTGTGGGGCATGAAACAGGTGGATCAGGTGCAGGCCAACCGCTCTGTTGAAATTGGGATCCTGAAAAGAATCACAGCAACTTCAAAGACACATTGGGCAAAACAAAGAAAAAAGAGACCACTTATAACAGTTGACATCAATCAATAGTGGTTGAGGAAATGGATTCTAATTCTGGTGGCCAAAAGCAGTGCTAGAGGCGAATCTTTATTCTGAGCCTCCACCAGAGCGCGATGGCCATGTAGAGCATGAATTACATTTAAGAGTAGCTTGCATGGTGAACAATCTCTGCACCGCTCAGGGATGAAAGCCAGCTGTCAGGCCATTGTGGCAACTGAGTGCCTCACCACTGAGGACAGTCTCTGTTTGCCAGCAGCAAATAACCGCCTCTGGACCATTTAGTACCATCTCTTTTTCTTTTCTGCAAACAAAAGCAGTCTGCCTCTGAGATGACACGAGCCCTTCTCAGTGGTCACTACACCGCCAGATCAAACACAGTGCTGCATATGGAACGAGCCCAAAGCCAACACAGTAAAGCACTCTGAACTAACCAGAGTACACAAACACCACATACTACCAGGCCAACACAGAGCAATTTCAAGTCCCTTCAGTTTTGGTTCATTTGTTATGCTGGCATATTCTTCTTTTGGAAAAGTGTTCATTGGTCATAAAATCAAGTTTATGGCTTTATGGTTCAGTGAACTGTTGGACAGTTGTTGCTATCTTCATGCTGAATCCTGCACATTGTTATTCCTCAGTCAGTAACAAAATATTTGCTGAATTTAGATGTTGTTTACACACCAAAGACGGTCAGCAGATAAACTGGTCCGCTATTTTTGAGTTGTGTAACTGAGGGAATTATTTTGACCATTGGCAAAGTCCAATGCTAAATCTTTCTTGAAATTTCTGCCTTTTCATTTAGCAGATATAATTATGTACTTGCTTGACAGTTCAGTCTTACACTAAAATTGATAAACTTACCTTTAAACCACAAGTCAAAGCTTTTACTGATATATGGTGCCGGTCTGTGTGATGAGGTCCTTGCACTGTTATACTAACACATCAGTTTACTTCTACTCTAACTGGCAACCGATGATCTTTATTAAAAGTCTCCGTCAACTTTGGCTGTAATAAAAAGGCAAATTTTCTTTCTTTCTTTTATAATTCTCTCTTTTTGAAAATACTGGATTGGAAAGGATCTGAAAGGTAAGTAAAGACAAAAATGTGGAAATACGTACTTTTAATGTATGAAAGTCCTAACACAGAGGAATAAAACTTTTCTGGTAAAACTAACTGATAAAAATGTCCCAATGCCACATGGCTGCCAGGAAAAAGGGAAAATAAAAACTACGGCATAAAAGAAATCCCTGGTTTCAGAGTTGAGACTGAGTTTAGGGAGATATCTCAGCTGGCAAGTGCTCTAACAACCACCAAATGTAGACACATGTAGCTATAAACACACACACTTTTACAAACTAATGTCACACAAACATGCACACACTCTCCGGGACACACACACACGCATTCTATTGCAGCACGCTTATAGCAAGAGAGTTGCCAGCTGTCGAAGATCTTAGAGGGAACAGAACACCACCTGTCCCCTTATCTTCCCCTCACGAGCCAAGACAGACCCTCTGTCCAACTGGAGCCTCCTCCTTCGCCTCTCACATCCCATACTTAATGGCAGCTTGTCCACAATTTTCCCTTTGACAGTTTATCCCTGTTCTTTGTTGTTTCATCCTATCTCTCCTTCTGTATGTTTGATCTCAAAGCACCAGATTCTCAACAGTCAATTTGAATGACATCAAGTTTTTTTTTTTAAATTTTATGGACAGAGTATTTGAAATCTTATATATGCAGGAGATCAAATCTGATGGCGTTTAGATTTGGGTTGAAGAGGACAGATGTTTCTCCTGTTGTTGCCAGTTAGGAATTCGCCCATCAGGTCAGTGACAGTGTGTGTATGCGATGGGGTGTGAGGTCAACATTTCTCTGTCTCTGTGTTTACATTATCTCACTCCTTCATCTCTATCCTCCCTGTGCCAGTGTTTTGCTTTTGGTTAGTTGAGCATTTTAGTGCAGACAGATTGACAAAACCCAGGCTGAAGAATGGACAAAGGCCAACCACAGCTAAACTTGCTTTTTCTTCCTTTTTAAAAGACAAACCAACATGTTAGCGTGACACAACCCGAAGAGTAAGCACATGGAGCCACAGATTTTTCTCCTAAATATAGTACATTCAGACTTCATATTAAAGTAAGGGAGCATTCTCTCAATCCGTTTTGGCACTGAGAAAGCCACCAGTCAAATAAAAGCACCATGTTCGGTTTCCAGGTAACCAGCCATAGTGAAAATGAGTATATGAGGGTAGTGGTAATGGACCAGAGTTCCTCTGAGAACACATGCGTGAGCCTTCCTGCTCATACTGTACAAACACACTGCACAGGAGCAGGGGAAAGAACTGTACAATAAAGAATTGATGGTCCAACCAGCTGCCTGGGAATTATGGTTACAATCGTGGAGGCCAGACTTGATGCTGTTCCGACAACCTGAGCACTGCTGCAACAGATGGAGGTCACCACTGGGTAGCATGGCTAAAATTAACCCAGTGGCTTAGCATGAATTAAGCTTGGCCCTTGGGCGTGGAAGCAGCATCCCTAAGGACGGAGGCGGGTGCTGGGCAGAGAGTACCAGGGCGCCAGGGACCAGAGTGCAGCTGGGGAAAGTTTCACAAAATCAGCAGGGTTCTGTCTATCTCAAAACAGTTACTCCAACTCCTTGGAGGTTAATAGTGAATTTACATGGGAGTGGTGAACCTTGGGTAATGTGATTAAATCTGTGCAACACACACAGAGATGATTAACTTATTCTCTCCTTTCTCTGTGCCCTTCTATGTTGCTTCTTGCATCTCTGTCAAACAATCAATAAGCTATTATAGCTCCAAACAGTAGGCTAAATTAACTTAGGGATTCACCTGCAGAGTCGGCACTCTCAACTAATCCCATTGGCAGTGAAAAACGCGACTGGACACAAAGCCCAGGTCATGAGATTATCTGCTGCCACATTGCGCTTATTGGGAAGATACTCACAGAGAAAGCATAACTGGCTCTGAGGTAACAACAAAACAAGGAAACACATACTACGAATAGTAAGCTAGGGAATCATATTGTGTAAGTATGACAAGTACAAGACGGGAATACTGGTTAAACAAGTGTTGAAAAGGGGCATTAGTGAGTGTCAAATCCTATGCTATTTTTAGGGAAGTGAGGAACTCCGAGAAGAAGACTAACTATATCCCCCTTAGTCACAACCAGGCTCTCTTCACCATCCATCAGATGTGAGCTGATCAGCTAAAAAGAGGTAACTGACAGATGAGAATCTGATACTCTTGTAAGATTGGAGGGTAGTAGGGAGGTCTGGAAGGGAGAATAGAAATGTCACCCCCAAGCCTAACATCAGCATTATAGCCTAACAATACCGGGCCTCATTGAGTCAGATGTCAGCTATTTCAAACTTACCCACAGCAACACTGACTACTGTTTGAATTTTGAATGGGTCCTCTCAACTTTTCTCTTTTTACACATGACGTCCCCCTGTCTGTCTTTTATCCAGCTCTTTGCCAGTATATGGTTACATGGAGATCCTTTTGTGTTCTTGCCACACCCTGTTTAGAAAGGTCATACAGGCACAAAGAAGAGGTGAGGGTGTTTTCTGTTCTATTCACTGCACAGTGTAGCTCATTTTCTCCTTATGGTCCTGATTATACTATTGTATGTGTTTACATACCCTCCACTGAGGATGTTCACTGCATAAGTAGCCAAGCCTGAGGTGCAGAAACAACATTCTCTAAGTTAATAAAGTGTGACTGCTGTTTAAACATGTCAAACAAATTTGAGTTGCAATTCTGCTCAGTTTTAGTTGGTTGCTTTTCCAGTTTAGGTTTTTATGCACTTTATCATTAGTCCATCATTATCGCCATGGTAATGGAGTTAGTCCCTTTATTTATAACATGACCTTGCATTCGGAATACCTGGGGCTTGGAGTAGAAAAATCTGCATAACAGAAAGGTTGGAGAGCTTGCATAAAAACCACATCATGATCATGAGCAACAAATTTCCCTCATAACAGTTCTATTTTTGGGATGCACTCTTGCGTCTGTGACTCGACAAGGAAAAACTTGTTTTCTCCAAATTGGTATTTTAATGCAGCTACCACAGGAACCAAGGACAATTAGATGACAATGAAATGCCATCATGTATTCCATGTTTGCGTTTGTCATTGACTGACTGCAGGGCTGTGACTATCCACAGTCAGCAACAAGAAGAGTGCCTCTCATTTGTAGTCCGATAGCACGAGGCAGATCATTATCAGTGTTTGGGTCTACTGCTTACCTCACCAGCTCTTGCTGCCTGTCATGCTGCAGGGGCTCAGCAACATGCTACAACTCTGATTTCCTTCCTTCTCCCCTTCCCTTTCTTTTGCTGAGATCTAAAGACTGTGTCTTTATCAAGTTGCAGGACACAGTAGAGAAAGCAAAACAGCGGGGAAAAAGTAGGGAAAGAAATGGAAATCAAGTGGACTGGAAAAAAGGAGACAGCATGTAGGAAGGTAAGATATCACACACAAAGAATGATTTTGCCAAAGTGTGGCACAGATGCCAGGCTGTAGATTTTGAGCAGAATCAGCCAGCATGTGGCTACAGCTCAGCAACTAAAACAACCAGCTTCCTCTCACCACTCCAACTCAATGGAAATTACATATCCATCTCTGGTAAGGATAAAACTGTGTATGCCATATACTGTGTGCCATACACTTACAATGATGGCACAACTGACTGTCACTTACATAAGCAGAATCTATGTGACTGTTAAGAGTCCCAAATGTATATATTTGGTAAATGGACTGCATTTATGTAGCACTCTTCTAGTTCTATCAACCACTAAAAGCACTTTAGACCACCTTTGCACACACATCCATTTGGCTTTTTCCCCCTAAAAATCACACACACCCACACTTTCACACCTCATTGACACATCAAGGACTGCATACAAGAAGTGAACCCTCTTTGGAGAGTTGCTGGGCTCAGCCTCTTCTGTTATTGTGAAGAGAGAGCTGAGCCGGAAGGTGAAGCTTTTGATTTCTTCTTCGTTCCAACCCTCACCCTATGGTCACAAGATCTGGGTAGGGACCGAAAGAATGAGGTCATGAATGCAAGCAAGTAGACCATTGGTGAAGTAAGTACCCTTGAGTGTACTTTTTGAACTTTGCTGAAATTCTGGCTGAAAAATCTTCAATTTCTACTCTCTAAACTCCTTAATCCTCTGTAGCTCCATCGTCTTGGATCGAGGAGCACGATTGAAGGTTTCAAGTGAGAGCTTAACAGGGTTTAATAACCAGACCATGTCAAATGACCAGATATCAGAATGCAGGCGTTTGTGCACGCTCAATCCTCACAGACACATAAACACACATGTATGTAGCCTCTTTGGCCACAGGATGGACTAAGACCAAGAGGAGATTACACCTCACTACACAAGTAATACCCAGGTCTCTGAAGAAGAAGTGGAGATTAGTCAGAAACATTCATTCATCTGGTTCTCACAAGCACTGACACAGAGCTTACCATATGTGGAGCAGAGCCACAGACATAAGTTGAGCAAACAGGGACACATATTGATAAAAAAAGAAAAAAGATGCACATTTAAAAGACACACTGAAACTACACACAGACGATGTAGATAGTTTTAAGAGGAGGGGAAGTGAAAGTACTCTGCTATCAGAAGTCTTCCTGAGTGGTTGAACAGGACCACTGGACTTAAAAGCTCACATGCTGTATCTTATCTGCCTTTGAAAAGCACTTCATAATGTTAATATCATACTTCACTGTCCAGGGACACAACACCCGTCCTACCAAGGCTCCTGTCCTGCATCGCCAGGGGCAGGGATTACAGAAAGATGAATAAGCAGTCACTGAGGCAACCAGAAAAAAACTCTGACAGACATAGTAGTCCAGACACCCAGGCATAGCTCAGTGTGCAGTAGCTCTATTTTTTGTGAAGAAATCCCAAGATATCTGGGCAATGTCATCATATGTAAGGAAAAAAAAAAAAAGATATACTGCAATTCCCTCCAGAAAAACAGAGGGAAGTGGTTAAAGAGTGTCTGACTCTATAAGTCAGCTCCCCTTTCTTGTTAACAGAGACAAGCCATTTCCTTCATGACTGCACACTGAGAGAAGAGGATGTCTCTGTGAAACAGCTGTGTGTAGCACATCTAATGTGTTATGTTGCTCTACGTAATGATAGATCAAATATCACTCATGTTAAAAGGGACTAATGATTATTTATGTCATATTTAATCTTATTTGTTAATCCCAGGAATTTAGTGAAATGTATTATGACACAATTTCCCCAGAAAATCTACTTGAAATAGTCTTTAGTCCCCCATCTCTCCCCATCTTCCCTGGCCCAGTAAGCTGTCAGACAAGGGTGGAGCATGGAGTGATTGACACGCTCCTTTACCCATGTCTGTACATCTGCCCCTTCAGCTCATATACTGTCTTTCCCACAGAGCACCCGGCTAGACATTGTTCAATAGAGTAGTGTACACGCACTGACAGATTGATGGAATCAAAAAGGAACACAGACACATACTTGAGCACTCCTACAACACAGGAAGTCTTGCCTCACCCATCGTGTTCTATTGAAGCTTTAATGCTTATGTAAACCAGCCCATTCATACCAGTTTCTCTCCCTCTGCTGGATGTTGTTTTCTTTAGGCTTGATGCCAGCCTTCGCTGTAAAACAACATAAGGTCCTGAAAACTCTGTTTAAAAGCTGCCCTGCTTCTCGACTCTGGCTCTTATCTGCTGCTACTCTACAATTTCCTATGGTGGGCGTTTTCAGCTCTTGGTCTCCCATCTTGCCAGCAGTATTACTTTTGGTGGGGAGGGCTGTGTGTGGGTGAAGTTTTAATTGTATGCTCTTAAGCTCCAAAAGTCACGTTTTTACATGACTTAAGGAGACGTGAGCATCTAATCCCCATTCACCCATAATGCTACCACTGCAGCGACTGACAACATTTTAGGTAAATTATGTCAGGTACCACGATGCGTTTTGAGCATATTTGAACAACATGGTGAAAAACTGAAAAGTACAAGCCCAGTGCAACATGCTATCGGAAGCAACACACATTCTTTAGAGTGTCAGCTTCGTTTTGTTTTACAGAAAGTCTCCCAATATGGTATTTTGGTATCGACCAAAGACATTTAATGAATACTCCAGCTTTAATTACATGGATTTAATTGATTTATGCAAACAGCTAGAAGTGCTAAATATTCTAGGTTCAACAGACCACACGTACCATGCATGCTAAAATATTGTTAACCTGAGGAATAATTGAAATGCATGTGCTGAACATATTCTTGCAAAAGCATCTCAAAGAAAGACATTTATGTGCTGCGAGGAGTAAAATCAATCAGAAAATCAGCCTCCAATTTACTCTAATCTTTAGGTTTCTAACACTGGACTAAATTAGCCTTGAACAACAACACACTGAGCAACTATTTATTAGGAGATTAATTAAAACTAAAAAAAAATGTTATATTAAATCAGAACAAAAAATTATTTTGTATTAGTTTTGCATGTATGGATTTTTCCATCATACATGCAAAACATTTTACATCAGTATGAAACAGACATTTCTTAGCGAGGCAAGGTTGGAACTGACAGCCACACATACACACACAACTTGGCTTAGAGATTATAGAAGAGGTCTACATTCCAGCATGAAGCAGATTGGAGTGGAGGCCAAAGAGCGTCTGTGATGTAGAATCCATGCCTTAACTACAAGTTGACTCATGAAGCAGACCCTGGCTGTGCCGTTTGTCCCAATTTGCTGCGTATCTCCCTGACACAAATAACTGCCACAGAGCTGTAACATACTCTACCTCTGGTCCCCTGGCAGGTTGCCACCACACTCCTTGCCACTTCTGCTGTGGTTTAGCAGTCATGATTTTTTTTTTTTAATCGGTCATTCCTGCCTCTAAACTTTTCTTCCTTTTTTCTTCACAATATAGTCCTGTTTTACTTTTAGAAGCAAAGATTGCTGATGTAAAAAATGTAGGCATAACAACACCCCCAAATAATAGAAAAGACAGACATTCCAATTATGTTGCCGTTTTTTTTAATAAATCAATAAAAAGTGAACCCCATGACAAATAACCAATTACTCTAGCATCAGTCTCTGGGCATGTTCTGTTTCAGTGGGTGGCAATGTAGACACAGAGAGTACAGAGGATAGAGGATGCAAACACAAGATAGATCTGTGAGATAAAGTAAATTTAAATATTATGTGACATGAGGAAGTAACTTGTTTGGGAGGGAGCTGGCTAACAGCTACAAGAAAAAGACCCCAATGTAGTCGCATGAGGGGGCCTCACATCAGTGGGAGGTAGTGAGGCTTCCTTTAGAGTGGCGCATGCTAGCCAACTGTCCCCTATGCAGCAGATGACTGAAAATCTGTTAAAATGAAGCCCCGCTGCCTTCAACACTGCTTAAACATTGACCTTCCCCCACTAGTCAGAGAGTCAGTGAAGCCAGCTGTCTGCATGCAGTGAAGGAGATTTCACAGCAGCATCAAGATCAATGAGATCCTGAGATAAACTTGACTGAAAAGAGTTATATGCCGTGGACCAAATTCCCGTAAACATAATTTTGCTTCTGTTGTTGGTGGCTGTAAAAAGTAAACTCTGTGTGGATATGAGGGCCTACAGCCAGCCTTGTGTGGTCAGCACTGTGCAGTCAGCCAGGCCACTAGACAGCAAGCTCTGAGGTTATCTGCTGCTCAAGTGGAGCAGTGTGCCGTCCATTACCTCACTTTACTATCTCCACATCCAGAAAAAGGGAAACAAGCTATTCATAGAGACTCTTCAGCTTCATGCAGAACACTGGGCGATGGAGGATACAGTAGAGCACACGTATCTTATTCAGCCTAAGTGGCTGTCAATAATTCCTAAACAAAAGTAAGCAGATTTATTTCTTATTGATGACTATATTATGTTCATATATACAAAATCGATGAACATTATAAGTAAATACCTGTATTTATTTTTTTTAATCTAAGTAAGACTGTGGTAACAACTGTCAATCATTGATTTCACAAGGGCAGCAACCAAAGGTTCTGAGGGAATAAAAACAGCCACTAGAAAATTCTGTCATGCCATCAAGAAAGAGTAATCACATATCACTCATAATTTCTTCTGAAATAATCTATCCATCTTTTCTGCTTCAACTACTGTGTCACTAGAATTGTGTTTGTTTAGTGCAAAAACTTGAATAGCATCACATTTAGGTCATGGAAAAGTAAGACATGTCTTTTGTACATGTCAGCAACTATATGCAACACATTTTTATGTGGTCTTAGTCTTTGTTCTTTATCAACTGGTTGTCTTCAAGGATAAGGGAAGTTAATCATTTATCGCTGACATCTTTAATACAAAGAAAACAATAACATAATAGGAAAATAATCCCATTTTAAGCTTGGTTGAAAAAACACAAGGCAAACAGGATTCATGGTAACTGCATTAGTCCAGGATTTGGGTTAAGAGGCTGAGATAGAGTTATAGTGGGCTGTACTGTACATGTAGTTAATGATAAGCCAAACAAACTGGGTTAGATCTCCTAACCTGGCAAAACAGAACTTGTTGAAACTTGGATTATGTTAACAATTGCTGTTGAGTAAGGGAAACTGTAAAAGCCAAGCTCTTAGAATAACATCTCCAAAACGTTGTGTTTTTAGCTTTTAAAGTGAAAACCTTGGAGGGGGAGAGCGAAGTAAAGTAAACACAATTAAAACCATGACTTCCTTCTTTGGAGTTTCACTGGAAATTGAAAGCCTGATTTTTCCCGTCAACTCACTCTGTATAAAACACTCTACAATGGTCGACTCATAACGGTATCAGTACAACAGTTTTTTTAAACGACAACAAATCTGTATAGCAACAGTCAGATTTATGGCTTGTAGTTTTTCACTCGGAATTTAAATACAGCCTTTTAAATAAATCTCTGAGTTTGTGTTTCTTTCTTTTTTTTCTCTCTTTTTCTTCTGCCTTTTTTGTAGGCAGGGTTCCATCCTGGTTGCTTCGACAACATAATTATATGTAGTTAGACATGAGCTGCATAGAGGAGTGAGTGAGAGACACCAGCTAAGCAAGAAGGAGAGTGAGTGCTGGAGCATGGTGGCTTGTCATTACTGGTCTGTTTGAACCGTACACAAAATAAGCAGCCCTAACTTGAGACTGATCCAGTGGTATTCTGCCGTCTGGTCCTAGTGCTTCTGTTGTTTTTGTATTTGGAAAAACCCACCCCTGAAATAAGCACTGCATATCATCTATTACAAGGGAGAAATACTTTAGCTTTAGGATGTGTGGAAACTTGCAAATGTGCTAAACTTTTATTTCTATCAGTGTGTATAAATGTAATTTGCATTTGGCTAAAACTGGCAAGGAACATGTATCCTATGAGGACAAGACACCATGTTGACCCATACCCATTCTTTGGCTGATCCTCGGATCATCTGGGGAACTTTTTATTTCACTTAGCAGACAGTGAGAATGGAAAATATTTCAGAGGAGCAATCCCATTGGAGGAGTTGTGTCTCATCTGAATTCTGGCTCAAATTCCAAACTACAGTACACAGCGAGCAATTGAGTCACACTTCATGCCCTCAAAAAGCCAGCCTCATCTTCTCTGTCCAACAATCCGTAGCACTCCACAGTCATTCAAACCTGAATACATTCAAGCACACACACACGTACCACTCTTTCCCCATCTTGATAAGATTACATTGAGCGGGTTGGTGACAGCCTCTGGGCATGCTAGAGGAGCGGTTGATATCTGAGCCGTCGTCCTCAGCCAGTCAAGAGAGGAGTGATAATATATCTGAAGAGCTGACCTCACCAATGAAAGCAACCTCTAAAGAATCATGGGAACCAATGTGTCAACACAGGACACAACTAACAAAAATAGCTAAAGGGTTTAGAAAGATTATTTAATCCTCCTATAGAATACCGCATACCTACTGACAAATATTTGCCTTGCAAATATGTCTCAAAATCTGCTTGTTAACATTAAATATGATTAAATTCCCTTTGGATCACAGCTAGTCTGTCTTTGCATGAGTGTATCCAACAAAAGAGACATCTCTGATACTTCAATGAAATGAACGGGGAAGCTGTACATTGAAAGATGACTTAAAGATGCAACGATTACATTCCTTTAGATATACAACCTTGTATGCATCTCTCTGACAAAAAGCAGAAGCAGTGCCAAAACAGTAAGAGCTTTGTTGCTATTGTAGCTCCTGACCACCTACCAAGGGCCCTTTAGAGAGGCACTCACCCTGGAATGATCCGACCACTTCTCCCCCAAGGCTCTACAGGCCTAAGGAGGCCGGTAGGCCAAACACATCCTGCCCATCTCCTGTGAGATTATCCAACTCAATGAACACATTGAGGGCAGAAACACTGAATGAAACTGGAGCCTGCTATTCAGCTAAATCGGAACCCAAACTCTTCATTCACACTCACAATAGAGACAAGGAAGATGTAGGAAGACATGCTGCACTTACTGGCTACTTCCAGCGAGGCGTTGTGGCTCACTGCCTCTCCCAGGTAGTTGCGAGCAACACAGACGTAGGAACCTTCATCCGGTTTGCTCCGTCGTCCGTGGACGATGCGAAGAAAAAAGAGGGAGCCGCTTGGCAGCAGCATGCGCTGAGAACGGGGATTGTCCCTGTCCGTTTCCACCCGCTCTCCATCCTTGTACCACTCCACTGTTGGGGTTGGCCGCCCCTCTGCTTTACAGTTGAGTGTGGCAGGCTCCCCTTTGGAAACGATCAGGTCTGATGGGTGCTCTACAATCCTGGGTGGGGTGTCCTCTTGGCGCAGACGAGATCCTGTGAAGAAAGTTCCAAAAATTCAAGTTTCCATCTGCAAGAATTCACAGCCCTCAAATGTATTTTAAGGTCATTTTTTAAGTTTATTCATGATTACTGTTCTCTTTGCCTTGTTGAGTATAATTATTTAAATAGCCACAAATGCGTTTTCTGCATATTTAAAATCGACAGTAAGATTATTTGACAAACTTTCACAATCTGTTTGCCAAACAGAGGTAGCTTTCCATTCAATCCTATACCCATTATCTATATACCTTTGTTTTACCTGTGTGTGCTGTTTGCTTTCAGCTCCAGAGACGCAATACGTAACCTGTTAGAATGAGTAATGTGCGACATTCCAGTACTGGGCAAAAGTATTGAGCCACCCCTCGTTTTATAGTAAGGAGCCAGACTCTAGCAATAGTTCTTGAGGCTTTCTGACGGGTTTCACAGCATGTGAAAGTAATTTCCTTAAAAAACAGTGAAAATATTCCAGCAAAGACCTGACACCGGACCTGAGAGAGGCATCTGGCCAGTAAATCCATCTACTATTCACTGAAGCCTCATTAGAAATAGTCTCCATGGAAGGGTGGCTGTCAAGGAGTCATTCTTAAGGAAGGAGAATGAAGAGAAAAGGCTGACAGATACCAAATTATAAAAGAAATGCACAACAGGTCTTATGAAGGGATGAATCCACCCCAGAGCCCAGACCTCAACATTATTGAAGCAGTGTGGGATCATTTTGACAGAGAATGGAACAAAGGACAGCCAACATCCAAAGAAGAGCTTTGGAATGTCCTTCAAGAAGCCTGGAGAACTAATCCTGAAGACCACTTAAAATTACGAGCAAGCCTGTCTCAGAGGGTTCTGGATGTGTTGAATACCAAATATTGACTTTCAAGCTCATTAGAGTTGAGAATGTTTTTGCCTCATATACTACATTTTCAATCACGTTGAAAATGTACACGTCTTAATATGTGACTTATTTGTGAGCACTCATTTCCTATTTTTCTGGCAATACATAAAGAAATGAGGGGAGACTCAAGACTTTTGCATAGTACTGCATATAATACATGTCCACTGCACTAATATTAACAAAAATATCAACGTAGTAGGACAGATATTTTACTTACAATGAGATGTATGGCTCATGCAAGTTGGGATGATCCAATAATTTACCAATATGAAAACAAAGTCACCCTTTAATTACAGTTAAAGCTCAGTCAGTAAAGCTTATCATTGCCACACCTGTGACTATGTGACATTTCTTTGATCAAAGAGCAGAAAACAAGACAAGGAAGGTAACCGTAAACAAGAATGACACACCTTGAAGGTAAAAGGAAATTAAGAGATGAAAAAAAAAGATATAGGTACTGTGGCGCACCAAATAGCATTCTGGCAATGAAAGAAAAAGAGGAGAGATTATAAATTCTGAAGCAGCCAAAGCAGTGTCACAGTGCCAAAGGGGTTAACACCTCGGTGCTATCTTTGGTCATTACTATCGCTCTTTGACCATTCAGCTGTGGCTATCAAACCTGCTTTACATGCAAATTAGCTTCCCGTTGTTCATTCCTGAAGGGTAGGATTTGATAGATGTGAATATACTGTGCCTATACACATAGTATGCGTCTTTGTTTGTCAGAGAGAAAGATGGAGAGAGCTCTTCCTTCCCCACCATATCTCCCAGTATAGCCTTTGGAGCCCATTCAGCACCAATTAAAAAGAGTCAGATCTAATTGGAGGCACAGGCCTGCAATTAATTTACCCAGCATCCCGTGAACGTGCCACACTGCCTCATTTATGTGCCAGCCAGGGAAAACTGGTGCTGAGAAGGCATGTTCTGCTGGTCGCCACATATTTTAGGCAAAGTCAGCATAATTAGTGACAGCTCTGTGGAAAGATTAATCACTGCAATGCAAATGTGTAGTGTGGTCAGTGAAATATAATTAATCCAACATCTCAATGAAGGACATCATGATCACAAGTCTTTTAAAGTCATGCTTAAGGTAGCAATAAGGTCAGGTGAGAGCTGTGTGAACTTTTTGAAAATGATTTGATGGATGGTCATCATCAGAAACAGACTCACAGATACCAGTTGTTTCATCAAAGGTTTCACTGAGGGGGAGGCATCTTCTAAACATGACATTCTTTTACATTTATGCATTGATGCTTTTATACAAAGTGACTTACAAGCAAAGGGGAGAATTAACAATCGTGTGTATTTTAAAGAACAATTAACAATAAACAGTTACAATGCCAAGAAGCAGATAAAGAGAGAGTAAAAATGTTTAGTTCAAAAAACAAAACACTGATTGTACTAAAACGCCTGTTTCTCTTTCCTGTTCAGTGCAAACTCTAGTTTGGGGCATACTTTGAAATGTACATTTCGGTCAAAAAATATTCTACACCACTTGTGGTGTTTTAGGTGCAGGGCTCTAAGTGCAGGGTCTATTGAGTTGAGTATTGAAAAGTTTTATTTTTGGGAGGGTTTTTTAAATCTTTTTTTGCACGAAGCCTCTGAAGTGTGTTGAATGATATATATTTTTTTAATCAACTGCAGAGAACTTGATGATGAAATTAATAGATAAAAATCAGGGGCTTTGCATTTTTGGTGACATCAAGCATGTAGCTTCTGGCCATCAATCTAAGCAATAACACTTATTTCTGGATAGATTTGGATAGATCATGAAATCATTGCACAATTCTCTGGTATTGATTGCTATCTGTAGAAGCAGTGATTATGTTTTTAAGGGTGAGTCAATTTCTTTTATTTTCTTTTATCGAGCAATCAACGAATTAGTGAACACAAGGTCTTGTGATCATTTTCTTTATTCTCATTGTATTTTCATGTAATGAAGATATTTTTTTAAGGAAAGTGCGATTCCTGTGCACAATTCTTGTACCATTTAGGTTTCCACAGCCTTCGAGTTGACCAACTATACAGTGTGTATCATCTTCAGAGTTGGTTTATTGTCGACAATATGATCCAGAAGCTCTCAAGATCCTTGTTGCACTGTTTTACTTAACATAATCCCTTGCAAAGCAAGTTCTGTCCATGTTCTTGATAATTCATCCCTATGCTACAGTAAGCCTTAATTACATTGAATTCCTGATTGGTGACATTTCTTTGAACTTAAGAAATATGTTGTGTACACAAGGAAAATAAAATTATATCATTTTTATGCACATCTATACTTTAGGCCAAGACCCCACACGATCGCAAAGAAAAATCCTCAATGAGTAAAGCCCTGATGACACTATACACAGGAATTTATTTTTAGATTATATACTGACAGTTGAAAATGATTAAGAGAAACACTTTGCATTAGATGGTGGGATATAATCAATGCAGTGCCTGCATTTAAAAAAATACAGCAACAACCACTTGCATCAATTTGGAGAAATGATACAAAATTAAATTTGCTTTTTATTTTGTGGTTATGTAGAACAAACAATCAGTCTTTCATACAAAACTCTACAATTCTGAGTTTTGGTGTTAAACATTTGAAAAATATGTTTAAAAATCAAATATTCAAAGCAGACATGAGAAACAGATGTGGAATTTGTGAGCAACCTACCAAGCCTTTGGCGATGAATTAGTCCAAAGATAAAGTTGATGAAAAATACATATCTATGCTTTACGGCTATTTGAGCTGTCTTAAGCACGACTGAGCTAATTAACCTCTAAGGAAAGTCATCAGACTTTTGAACCCACAGACCTTATGCAAATAAGGCAGAGCTAAGCTAACACAGTAGCATACACAGGCCCATTACCACTGAAGAAACTACACCACAACCACCGCCCTTCACCATGCGAGGCAGGGTAATATGTTTTATTAACGAGGACTTTGAAGAGCTGAGCCGCTATCTGCTCTGCCCATTCCCTTCCTGATTTAGATAGCTCCTCTGTAATTTGAAATGGTCTGAAGTTTGGGGTTTATAGGGGAACCATTAACTATTTACATGTGGCCCATTGCAAGGAGGGCTGAGTAGTAGGCAGCACTGTGTTTGATCAGTCTCTGTTTACTGTAGATGATTACACCAGATCTGCATGCTCAACATGCAGACTGAGAATACAACATACAGTGGGATACAGTACCCAGTAACAGAGAAGGTGAGAATAAGCTGAATAAATATTCAGCAGTTCATAAAGAAGTATAATTAGACTTGTGTGTGTGCGTGATTCATTACAGAGAGTCTGTTTTGAATAATGACTGGGTGCAAGCGTGTATCAGTTACACAATGCTATCATCCCTTCCGTGTATGTGTCGGCTTTGCAGCACTGATTCCCCACAGACACTCTGAGTGACCTCCGTTACTTCAGCTCCATCACCCCACACCAGGGGAAAAAGATACAGAAGATGGTTAGGATTATTCTTTCACAGAACAAGCACTCCCATGTCCCTGTCTACAAGTGCCGGCTGCTTCTAGAAGATGACTGGTGGACTAACTTCTATCTTTCCCTTCAGCCTGCACATAAACACCAAATCTGAGACAGAAATTAGATGAACAGAGTGCACACTTCACAAGTGATCCAAGCTTTTCTCGGTCTCTTTCTCACTTCACTTTGAGTCATCCAACCCCCCCACCTTTTTTCAAAGTGCTGCCCTTCCTTCTCCTCTGCTGCTTTCAACCGCCCTCTCTCCTATTTTCTATCCTCCCCTGCCCCTCTTAACTTCCAGACAGAGAATGTGAGATGAGCTAATGCAATACACAGCCTCACCAAAGGGAAGCTGGGACTTCTACTGCAAGGATCTGATCGATTGGTGCCTGAGGCAAGTTTCTCCTCTTCCCTCAACCCTTTCACTTGCTGTAGAGCTCTATGTTTCTTTTTTATCATTTACTCATATACACACACATTCACAAAGTTAGACTATGCTTGAGGGAGCCCTTACTCGCTGTGGAGGTAATTAAAAAAACCTACACAAAAAAAAACAACACAATTCTCAGAGACTTCTCTCACTTCTAAAAGCAATTCCAGAAATGAACAACAAAGCCCAACAGCACAGAAGAACACACTGAAGTGAAAAGCTTCAGACACATCCATACAACCGACACAAGGGTCCAGACCTAGACACTGACCCATATACTGCATGCATGCAAAGATTCATGTGGGCCTCCGGGCATTTGCTCATTCAAAAATCCAGATTCTTATCCCCTCCAGTCACTGATAAACAAAGCATGATGATGAGATTTGTGATGGTTCTCAAGAAGCCAAAGCAATTCTGCTGGCCAATGGATCATATTAAGATTAAGGCTACCAGCTTATCAATTCATCTGTGTCTCGGGGCTAAACTTGATTTTCCTCCTGCAACACGAGTCCCTATTCTGAGAATATATACCACAAGATAAGCATGCTTCCTCAATCTGATAAAAAATATTTTAAAAAAATGGATAAGAGGCCGCCAGCAATTTATCATGCAAAGAACATAATGTGACCTACTGATCAGGGGGCTCATTTTGAAGTGGACTTTATTGGATTGGACAAGAAATACATTCATTGTGTAAGATTTATTGTTCAAGATTAATGCAAATTAAAGTTAGGAGCAGAACTTAATCAAGTGCATATACTATCAGATTTAATAGCCAAGATATGGAGCTTGAGAAAAGGCAAAGTCTGCAAGTCTACAGCTTTGTGGTGATAGAATTGTTTCACGTCTGGGAGTTGGCAATTGATCTTTCTCCACTGATTGAAAGCAGGAAGACCCAGCAACACCATTGAGTCTATGCAGCTTCAGGACAATAAAAAGTCAGACGGGGTTAACTCTGACAGAGCCAGGGTCCCTCTTTAAAACACCCATACGCACCCAACAGGTAAATTCATATATGAAACATTTTTAATACTTTCCACTGAATATATTCATAAAGGAAGAAGTGACATAAAGATGGAGAGAAGATGGAAGCCAGGGAAACAACAGACTAAAAACAATTACCTAGCTGCAGTAATCAGTTCAGCTCCAGTGATTTCCCTAACTTAAAAAATAAATGTGCCTCTTTCTTACAGCTCTTTTCCATGGCTACTATCTTGGCAGTGTGTGATGAAAAGGATGGGAGCCAGGCACATGCCCCTTAACCAAAATAACTCGCATGAGAGAGGGACAGTGAAGCAATTTAGATCTGTTGTCACTTTGGTCCCCTGAGGTAGGGAAAGGGGATAATGTGTCTACTTCCTTGAATGATAAAACAGCCTGACAATTCAGTACCATTCACTCCAATTCCTGCTACAGAACAAAGGATCCCGGCCAAGGATTTGAATTTTAATTGTATAGGTGAAACAGTGGTAAAGTTTAATTTCCCTCAATAAAGATGCTCAAGGTCACAAAGTCTCGTAAAAAGAGACACTAAAATTGAGAGGTGTTACAGGAGTCTGGCCCATATCATCACAACCCACATCAGATGTCCAGATGATATGGAAAATGGATCTGTGATAAGGAAGGCCAAACACAGAGGCGCTCTCCCCATCTACAGCCCCATTAATCTGTGATTAGGGGACTTAAGAAGGATTTATGGCAGAGATAAGAGCAGAGGGTGTGTCCCTCAGGGTATCCAGGCGGAGACTGGAGCCATGCCTACTCGGGACGGGGCAAGCCAATTTAATGACCGAATGCAAGAGAAAAGGCACCCTTTTCTGTTGAATTAGAGAAGATAAGAGAGAGCGAGGGCAGAGATAAGACAGAGGGACGGAAACAGAGAGAAAAGGCAAGGTACTGTACTCCTGCTGATCAGATGACATTAACAGGAAAGTGAAACTGAATCTTTTACCGTTTCAACCTCACAATCCCACCCTGGAATGTGCTGCATGAATGACTTTGCCACTTGCATCAGATCAAACCTGTTTTTAATGTTACACAAGGCTATCGCTTACACTCCTAAGAGGCAGGATTAGAGCCCTGTGTGCGAGTGTGTACAGAGACCCAGAGGTGGGGTGGTGGAGGGGGATGATGGATCGCTTTATGGCCTCTTTCTCTCCTCATCTCTTTGTCTCCATTTACCAAACAGAACAGAATATGGTTACCTTGCTCACACCACAGTAGCATTTGAGAACAAATATCACTTCGTAAAAAATTGCATCTCATTCCAAATTTGTGCTTTTTAAAGTAAAATAAACCTGAAGCTTGTTACCCGTGTTTGTACACATCACTACAATCCATCACCACATTACTTGAAGATTTGTTTGTTTTTGCTGTTCTAGAAACTGAGGCAACACTACAGATGATAGCAATGCTCCAATTGGTATTTGAGTGAAATATGGCAAAGTGTAACGCAAACACAACACAAGGCCCCTTTGTTATAGCCAAGGTAAGGACAATGAACAAGGCTGAGGAAGTAATGAAAAAAATAACAACGGGCAACATTCTGTTGTGTCGCTGTGTCAATGCCACCACCATTTATCCAATCAAATACTTCAATTTCAAACAATAGCACCATTGGATGAAAGTGAGACATATGACTTGTTAACTTACCTTAAACCTGCTCTAGTTCACATGTTTCTTGAACAGCACCTAAAAACTATTAAAATATCTCATAATTACTTTATCACCACAGCTGCCTTTGATAATCCTGTTGCTCATTTGTCATCTGCAATAAAGAGATGACAAATCTGCTGATGATAGCAAAAGCAGCTCTCCTTCCTTTGCTTAAGGCCAAAGGTTACTAAAATAAGCTCCGAGGCTTTGGAACATTAACAGTGATGGCTCATCAAGACGTGAACCAGGAGAGATCTCAAGGCCTAGAGCAGCAGTCCCAGCTTCTGGCTGTGTCAGCTGGGAAACACATCTCCAACAACACGGGCCAAGCTAGGAGACAGACACTGCTGCAGAGTGCTCCTTTGGGAGGCTGGAACCCATCCTGAGCTGGGGCTCCCATCTGAATCTGAGACAATAGGAGAAGTATTTCTACTTCTGCTGCGGGCTTTTCCCTAACAGACCTGAGACATTTTGAAGACACCAGGCATGACTTTAAGTATTATAAAGTGGTACTGAAGCTCATGAGATACCTGAAAACAAAAAATAAATCTTTGTTTTGTTTGTCTTTAAAGAAAGATTGAAAGAAAACGTCATTTAAAAATTAAATGAAGTTTATCTATATCACAAACAAAGCTTTGATACAATGTTTTAAATTGATATTGTCATATTTCAAAGACTATCAGCAGCAAAACAATGTGGATTAATAGTGGGTAGACATAAGGGTGAAACTTTAATACACATTAATGGATTTGGAACATAAACCCAGGGGACACAATTGTGGATGAGTTGTAGCTCTTCCTAATGCTTATCGTTTGACAAAAGCTGTCAAACTCTGCAAAAGGCCATGAGGGCAGAATCCATTCCTGCGGGATGAATGCAATTCCTTCTCTGTCTCATATCAACTCTGGGACAAGGAGAAAATCTGTGGAGAAAAAACTGCATCGCTTGTTAGGAAGCTGCCTGTCAAATTGGCTCTGGAGACCAGGCAGATGGGCTGAATGGAGCAGGGTGGATGCAAGCGGAGAGTCAGTCTGTCTCTATGCGTGTGTGTCAGTCTGTTTGTTATCTATCAATCTATTCACAATGTGCGGATTGTGTGTGACTTGTAGCAGACTCACAGACTCCTCAAGCTGACCCTGCATATTCATGGTGACGACCTGAGAAGCAAACCCAGCCTATACTTTTCATGAACACCGGTGTCAAGGATGTCATTCCTTCAGCAGAGCAGAAACTCCAGGAAAAGGGCTGTAATTAATTTGGAGCCCAGATGCCATGCGAGAGCTTCTAACTTCTACATGCAGCACTGCAAATGTTTTGAGTATAGAGGGGGGATTACAGAAATAAACCACAAGGGAATGAGCTCTGCAATTACCTTGTTTTTGTTTTCCAGCTTTGCTAGTTTTTAATGAGGTTTGACCAGTGCGATCTTAGTTATACATGAAGAATTTCAACAACGGCTAGATGTGAGAAGTAGGGTAATTGAACACACTGGTGTATTTATTTCACAACAGGAGGCAGTGCACATCTCACTACTGAGTCCTCCTGAAGAAATCAATAAAATTGCATTTAAGCAAAACAATTTGTTTAGTATTTGGAATACAAATATATATTCATATGGGTGCAAAGTGAACATGCTTAAATGGAAAAAGGACAACAGGTTAATGTAAATAAAACTGCTTAGTGCATATTTAATGTAATCTAAACACAGTCCTGTTTTGTGTGTAAATGATTTGGCAAAGTGGTGTTCTTTTCACAAGGTCACTCTATGAACAGGCTTCAGCATTTCTGTTCTTGTGACTGGCCATGAGGCGATTGTGGGGTGGCTGGGGAGCTGCAAGGAGGACGAGGGACCAGCAGCACACTCAGCTGGCACAGCCCAGCCACAGAGTGCGGCATGTGGGATCACAGCCAAGAAAAAGAAAAGCTCTGAAGAGATGCCAAAGTGGATCAGGGCAGCCATGGTCAAAAAGCACCCAATGCTTTTTAAATGTTATTTATTTGATTGCAGGGGCGATATAGGTCTACAGTTGGACCAGCGTTACGTTACAGGCCTGACAGCAGAGCCGATGACCTTAACTGCTTAAATGTAGGCTATTCTAAATGCTCGGCCAAACACATTATAAGGAAAATATCAGACAGCTTGGTGTTGAAAGAAAATTTCATTTAATGCATTCAGTTGAGAGAACAATAGCAATGTCTGAGTGCTCCATATTGGCACATTTCCTTCTGGTGCATTTTAGGTCCCAAGGAGAGTATTAGAATAGCATTGTTTGCAAGCTCTTGTTTGTGGATATTTGCTACAGCAGCTTACATGCTGTGGCTGTGGAGGTATTATTAAAGTGAAACTTGGCTCCTATAGCATAGGTTAAATCGCTGTGGAGCCATGTGGCAAAACGACTCCAGCATGGGCCTGCTGAGAGGGGCATGGCCCAAGTCCAGCCAAATGGAACACAAATCGCCCCAAACTATTCAAAACCTGGCCTGGAAAAATTAAAGTGGGATGTAAGGCTTGCCATGTGATGCACAGTAAATATTTGGTCAAAATTAATGGAGGGGCAAAGTCTGCCAAGAACCCTTTTTTCTAGACATCCACAGAGGGGAGACTGTGCCCAGTCTGGCATTAAAAAGAAATTTCCTTCTGCAGACAACTGCTCACTGGGCTGTCTGCTTTCCAGCACCCACTCACCACATCCTCCCCACAAAACTCAAACCAACTGTGCAGGTACACAGTGTATCTCAACAAATACTTGCTGCAATTCAAAAAGCTTGATCATAAATTAATCCACACAATGTTGCTGTGCTGACAAATGCAACAGAAGATATATCTTACACTGTCCTCCTCCCTAAAACATGCCCATATGGCGTTTGTTCATGCAGACAGATATAGCCAATAATTACATCCAAAGGATTTGTAACCTCTAGTGGTCACAAGAACAACTGCATGTGGAAGGTAAAAATGGCTCCCATGATGGTATGGTTGTATTGTAAGCTTTTAGCTCTAACCTTGGTTGTTATCAAGCCCGACTCAAGTATTTTTGAGTTCTAACTAACTCACTAAGTCATACTATTTTCTAAACCCATCAAGTAAAGTGACAACATTGTGTTTACATGTAACCAAGGCAACCAGCAAATTGTCGTTCATTAATGATCACGTTGTGAAAAGAATGTATTTTAGATCTTATCATCATCTTGTTTTTTTAACCTTAACCAACTACTGTTATTACCCAAACCGAACCAGGATAAGTTTGGTTAAGAAGTGACAAGGATAAGAATAAGGCTACGTGCCCACGACAACGCTCTGAAGCATAAACGCAGATGTCTGTTTTTTTCCTCCACAATTTATCTGCATTCTCACGAGCGTCTTGGGGTGGATATCTGTCTACCCATGGGAACAGGGAAAACGTATAAAACTCATAAAACTCGCAGTTTGCCGATGTAGTATGCACGCCCCGGACGTAGGTGGCAGTAGCAACAATACCAAATGCCTGTTTTGTGGCTACTTCCTCCGCGTCAGTCTCGCCATTTGTTGGCATGATTCATGCATAGTATTTAACGCGGCTACTGCTACACGTTCATCCATATTGTTCTCAAATGGCAGGCTCAAATTTAGCGGTAGAACGTCAGTAGGCTACTTCCAGATGCGTGTGCAAAAAAAAAACGTGTGCAAAAAACGCACTTCTGCGTTTTGAACTGTTCGTACGGCGACGAGAGGTTGGAAAGTTTTCAAAATCTCCACTCTGGGGGGGCGTTTGTGTTTTCTCCGTTTTGAACTCCTAAAAACGCTGTCGCCGTGTGCAAGATAGGCACATCTGTCGAAATGTTCTATGTTTATATGTCGTTACCGTTGTCGTGGGCACGTAGCCTAAGAAGTGACAAAAGTGTTTTAGTAAAACCTTGTCCCGTTATTGACAGAATGTGTGTTGTCCCACAAAAGACCCGTGGTTGAAAGTGCAGTGCTTAGTTGCTCTGTCCACCCCCCGCCACACTTAAAGCCTTCAAAGGGATGACCATTTTTATCATTAAAGCAGTGAGCAGAAAAGGAGACAGAAGTGAATAGCTCTAATTAGAGGACATAATGAGATGGGATAAACGGGGGATGTCAAACCACAATGTTGGCAGACAATAATAAAATAAAATTAATAGGTTTTTTTTTTTCCTTTTTTTTTTAAAGCCACTTTGCAACTGCGACTGCAGCTCAACTCAGTTGTGCCATTTAAATGGACCACTGTCTAGTCCCAGTATACGTGCACGGGAGGGCAATAGAGTTATTTATCTTATGGAGTTATAATATCAGGATTTTAGCAGATGGACAGTCTAGAAATGCTTTAAGTGACTGGGAGTTGACTCAGTCTTGGCTAATTTCCAATGACAGTTTCTGAGCCGTTTAGCCATCTGACAAAAGAAACATGTGAATGAGGGCGGCTTTATTTGGATATTTTGGCTTTGTAAATATTTGCTAACAATTTCCTGCTTCCTATTGAGAATGTACAGAGCACCTAGGCCCATTTGAGTCTAGGTGAGTGTTTACATGCAGGACGGCTTTCAACCCTCACCACATTATACGGATGCGTTTGCTCAATTTTGAATAGCTCAGTTTGGTACGATTTCGGTCAGACCAACATGTTTACATGCATTTCAAAAGTCTGGCTTTGGAGAGAATACCACAACTTTTGTATTTTTTGCTAGAGTCATGTAAATGTCTTATTGGCTAAGAAAGGTGAGATTACTGAAGGCAAGTGGGTGTAGAGAAATGGCATCAGGTTTAACAGCTAAAGTGAACTAACTGTAAGTAGTTTGAGTATGAAGCCTAGACCTTAAACCATCTGGTCTTTAAAGCCTGAAGAACCTGTCTTTCAAGCAGTGACTGCAATTGTTATTCAGTTAGAGCTTTCATTGTGTGGGCACGTAGAGCGGCTGACAGAGGAAGACGGCGACAGCCAAAGAGGGAGGATTGAACAGCTGATGGAGGAAGCGCTGCGAGTCTTTCAAAACTGAAAAGTTTAGTTTAAAAGCTTTTTGTAAAAGATGGAAGTTGAGATGCTTTTCAAATACTTCAAAACAGTTTTTCCTGTTCTAAGGGTTCAACAGTGTATCGGCTTTTTACAAACAGCAAACCGATTGAAATTACAAAAAAGAGGAGCATTTATGTATTAATTTCTGTGGTGACATCAGATTTAAAATGTCAGCAATTTGCAGAAAGTGGGTAAGCCTGATAATAGAGCAGGATTTAGTTAATCTCCCAACTCAGAGCAACTGTGTATTTATGTGTTGGAAAATCACCCAGCTATGTGAAGCCCCCTCACTATGGTTACAGCTGAATGTTGGGACTGGCTCCGAAAGCAGTCCTATAATAATGAATTTCAAGGTCACCTTCTCATTAATTATGTTTTTCAGTGCTTCCCCTTAAATAGAGTGCACCCCTCCTACTTCTATCACTGTCTTTTGTGAGAGAGAATCAGCCCCCCGTAACCGCTATATTAAGGTGCTGATGCAGCTGTGGAGAGTGGCTTTTGAACAAGAATTTCTGGAGACACAAACCACACTCCACAAAATAGATTTTTTTTTTTTAAATGTAGAATAAACAGAAACTTGTGTTTGATAGGAGAAGAGAGCCTTGTCCAAAGACTGAATCTTAAGTACGACAGAAAAGCTGAGAGGGAGGAACCAGATACATTAATCAACTAATTAGCAGTCGCTCTTTTAACTGCTAATTCAATCTATTTCCCTCAGCGTTTTAATGGTATTTTGCCCTGTCAGTTATAACCAAAGACAAGTTTAGCATTTCAAAAGTGCATCCAGGCCTTGAAATGAGAGGGTAATAGAATGGTCAGAGGCTGGGAGGAGGCCTGAGCTAAGGGAATGAGAAAGAAAAGAAGGAGAGAGGGAAAGGCTGTCCTCAATGCAGTCTCTCAGTCTCCCGAGTGGAGAACATAAAAAGGAAGGGAGGTTTGAGCCTTTTTAAAATGCACAAGGCAGAGCACCCCATGGTAGCATAGCTTCAACACCACAGAAAACGCCAGGCCAAAGGCAAACCCTGTCGGAGTTCCTGAGCATGCACAATTTGGGTACATGAAGGATGTCAGCCATACAATTCGAAACCGAACCCTCACTGCCACACTTGAGCTCTGTACCATCTTTCATCTACTCAGCACTTCTAAAACTCAACCTCACCTCTCCCCAGATGTCCACCTTTAAAGAGAAAAAACAACACCAGCGTTCTTGCCTCACAGTTTTTTTCCAGCTCTATCACCATAATCAGCACATTCAGTGCCACAAGGGACCACTAAGAATATGCAATGTGAGCACGGGAGCCAGATCAAAAGTATTCCCAGAGCTGGTGTATCATAGTATGCTTGACTCTTCTGTCCTCCCCTTCGTCCTCCCTACATCCCCCTTCCACACCCTGGGGCAGCCTTTGTGTAGCCGCACTCCTCCCCTCAACACTCCTCACACACTCTCAGCCTGTCGTGAACCATTCTCCTCCCCTCCTCCATGCCTTACAATCATCCCGTTAAGGCAACACAATGCTGCCTCCCCATCCCCATCCCCACAGGCTTCTTCTGCATGTCAGCCTGCTTTATTTAAGAAAGACTCAGCAATGACCAGTCACAAAAAAAGGCAAGTCTTAAAAATTTGGGCCAAAACAAAAAAGAAAAAAAAAAAAGCGAGGGGGATGGGCAAGAGGATGAAGAGATTCCTGAAGCCCCCCTTTCACCACCCCACACAAACACAAACCCCATCTCTCTGTCTTTTCTTCATGCTCACATCTATATTACCGGTGTCATGGGGAAGCTAGTATCAAGCTAGTCCAAGTCAGCATGCATATGTAATATGAAATCAAATTCACTTTAATTGTGCAATCCTAAAAATAAGACAAACTATTTGTATTTTTTTTATGACAAGAAGCAAAGCTGTGGGAATTCTAAGTGTGCCATTTGTGATCTGAAAGAAGAAAAAAACAGACAACACTTTTCATTCTATAAGGGGACATCATTTATCACTTCTAGACCAAGAGGCAATAGGGAATATGTTTGTCCTTCACATCAACTGTCAGGACAAGATGCAGCAACTACACTGGCCCATGAGTGTTAGACCAAGGATGCACCACCTGTCTTCAACTATCCAGCCAACTTCAGATGAAAATGCTTCAATTAAGTTATTTTTCTATTTTTCCTAGTGGAGATGGCATAACTCCAGTTGTCTATATGTTTTTGGAGATTAGATTGACAGAAGAGTTCATAAAGTGATAAAAGTCATAACATTTTCAGCAAGCAGTGAGCAGAAACCTCCTAAACTCACAACATCTGAATTTAATTCTGGCGAGACATAGCAGTTGCTTCCATTTAATACCAAGAGGTTTACACAAAGGACATTGGGAGGTATCCGTATTTTTTTTAAATTATCTCAGTTCTCTGTTTTACTTTGCAGACATGCGTATCAGCTCAGCTGCAGCTACGGCAAATTACAAACTATTGACGTCAGACAGATTAGATAATTAATCCAATTAAGCAGCGCTCTCAGGTCATTAAAGGAAGAGCAGTTGGAGGAAAGCAGATCATTAAGCGTCACCGCCTAATTTATCTTCCCTCAAACAAACTGCTCTGAAATGTTTATCTTGTCAGTCATTAATGACTTGGCTGCAGTTCCCATGAACAGGAAGACGATCTGGACTTCCCTCCTGCATTCCTCCACGTGATTTCACTAATCCAAAAATCTGCCTAATCCCAGATCTTAGGGTGTAAAACCTTGTTTCATTTGGATTAGGATCCAATTAATGTGTATTAGTGAACGTTATGGAGATATAGCTTTACTGACACTGTCAACTCAAACAGGTGTGAGATTTTTCTGCCAAAGGAAAGAGGTGATACAGCACACCCAAGACTTTCACCTAAATAGTATCAGTTCAGAGGCATAAACTATAAGACACCGCAACATGTTGGGGCCATTTATATCACCAGAACAGTTTCTCAACACTGAGAAAAAAAAAAGCTAGCTGTAAAAGATGTTTTAAGGAAAGACTTTAGGAAATTGCTTTCAGGTGATGTGACAAGTAGAGACAGAGATGAGTCTCACCTGTGGTCTCCGGTCATTAATTGGCTGTGGAAACTGCTGTGTCCTGTCATACCGCTATAATGTAGGAGGTGGAAAGGCACAGCCATTTATCAGCACTTATGACTCCATTTGTCATGACCTCCATGGCTTGGTGCTGCTGGGGCTGATTACCAAGACACCACTCCCACTGCCCACATTTTTATCAGCACGAGTATCAGCTCCATATGCTGCAATAATCACCCAAAGACTTTACAGCAACATGGGTGTAAACTTAAAGAGATAAGTCAGACATTTACCTTGAAGTTTTATCCTTTCTGTTAATATATTTATTATCCTAACAACTCTTATCTCCTCAAAGTAATCCAGAGTATCCTACTGCGTGTAACCACCTCGTGCCTTCATCTGAATGTTACCTCTGAGGTGAGTGTGAGGTCTGATGAGCACTTGGAGGGGAGATAACAAGCATTTAGTGTATAGAAGGAGGACAGATCACCTGATAACAGGGTGAGACATGACAGATGGAGGTATCAATTTACAACCTTCAGACAGAGCAAAGTGGCAATGAGCAAGTCATCACAAGTTTGATGGGGCAAAGGCCATCGAATCTCTCTTTCTATTCCACAGATATAAAAACAGAGAAACAGTTTAATAACCTGGCCAACAGTGTAACTATGTTTTGTAAAGATTTACTTGTTTACTTATATCACAATGAAGTTTACCTTACAATTGGCAAACAAAAATTAAACCTTTCTTTTATGTTTTTCCAGGGACAACACTAAGTTTAATGGATCATTTTCAATGATTAAGTACTCCCGACATGTGGCGTGAAATCCAATTTTCTTGACTCTGTGTTTAATCCAAGACCAGTCCTTTCAGTGTTTGCTGTCCAGTCCATCTCTATTAGCAGGTCTTGTTATCATACACCCTCCCCCATAACACATCCAAAGACATCCTGACAGTTTGGCATGATTGGAAACTTTGGTGTACGAAGGACTTTCTTACGGGACAGCATCATTAATGGCTCAGGAATCAGCTAAAGGTGGAGCAGATGAAGCCACAAACTACTTCTCACCTCCTACCCTACTTCCTGTTTAGGTGCTACACTGTTTGCTCAATATACACCAGTCACAAATTTTCCCGACACCACATCTCTGCCTACATCCCGAAAACAAAGACCCAATTTTTGAACCTCGGAGAGCTGGGGGGGGGGGGGGGGGGGTGTCAACATATGAATGAATATGGGCCTCATTATTTAAGTGTGAATGAGATATTCTAAGACATTTTTTATAATACTAAAGCCAATATAGCACGAGCATGACTAAAATACCTGACATTTATTTATCACTTTTTAGAGACACATTTAAACAGACAACATATTTGGAACTTGGAGGCATAGAGACTTATTAAATCAAAACCTGAAAATAATTATACTGACTTTTACTCAGGTAGAGCTACAAGAGTACTTTTCTGATACAGTAGGCCATTAATGAGTCTTCTAATCAATCAATAAACTATCTTAAAATGAAATATCAGGTCTTTTTTTTGTCTGAATCTGTAACACTAATGAGACAAGTTTTGTCCAACTTTTGTGTTTAAAATCCACCATTTGCCTATATTCAGGATGCACTCATCTTAATATCTTACAATGGGGTGGTTCACTTCTTAACTTTAAAGCATTTGACCTGGAAAACCTCAGCTAGCAAGGTCCACAGACTCTATAAATACATCCATGTGATAGTTTAGGAGAAAATGTGTAAGATAAAGGGGAAAAGTGGAAGCAGCATCAGGTGCCAAAGACAGCTAACGGCTGTTTTAGTTCTATGTAATAAATGCCACAAAACTGGATCAAACGAGGCTAACAATCCCTCCAAAAGGGACAAACATAAAAGCAAGACTCCACTTCATTAAATATGCTGCGGGTTTGCTTTTAAAAACATAAAAATGTTACAGTCAGCAATAATAATCACCCAAGAGGAGAATGGTGTTGGACACGGAAACATTGTTCCCACTGGGGTTTATGCTGTCTGTATGACCGATGATGGCTGCTCTCCTCACTGATCCCATATGGCCTCAGCACTTCATGTGTGCTCAGCTTTAAAAGTTGGAAGATCTCTTTACCCCGAATGTTGACCGTCTCAACCAAGGGAGGAAATTGCACTATTGTGTCATTTTGCTCTAGTCAAAGGTATATTAAGTGAAATCAGACACCAGAAGATAATTATCTTACAAATATCAGAGAAGGGCCTAAAACACAATCACTGTTTGAATAAGTTCAACGTAAAAAAATGTGTTTTCTTGTGGTTTTCTTTTATGGAGTCCACGTTTGCTCAACAGTAACACGTTTTCACCCAGAAGGAAAATATTCTAACATGAATAAGAAACAGTTTTTCTTTTTTCTCTTTTTCATTTCTTTCTTCTGATATTTAAAGTGATCAAACTGAACACTCTGTAGCATCCCAATGAAGAGGTAAATCTAGCAATTTTCCTCTGACTTAATGAAAAGTAAAATAAAAGGCAACCAGACCAACTCTGAATAATGATCACTGACTTACCTGGGCACACATGGAGAATTCCTAACAGAAATACAAATCCAATTGAAGTTGGAGACATCATTTAGCGTCTCTCTAATAAGAAATGTTCTGGTGTAATCCAAATTATTCAAAAAGCAGTTTAGGCATCCGCTCCTTCATGTCAAACAAAAGCTCAGAATCCAGAGTTCAGAAAACACACAGATGCTGGTTTGAGAGTCCAAAAAGGCTAAATATAAAAGTCCAAGCGCAACACGAGCGTGCTTTGGCTTCTTGATATTGGTGAGAAGAGGGTGTATAAGATGCAAAACCAATAAAGGAAGAGTTCCAAATATCCCAAAATTTCAACACATGTTTTGCTCATGTAGTTCAGCCCAAAGTGAATGACAGCATGTGTAAAAACTCAGTAAGAGAAGTAGCAGAGCTCTATCCTTTCTTTGAATTCATCCCGTTGCTGCGCTCACTGATCAGCCAGGCGACTGAAATCATTTAGTTCTTTTGTGCCAAAAAAAAAGGGGGACAAAAATATTCTCATGAATGCGCTGCAAAGTTTAAGTCCGACTGAGCGAAATGAGTCGAGCAGTTGCTGTCCACGTTCACATTATATCAGTCCAGTTTTGAATCTGTCACTTGAGATCGGAAAGTTTGCGAGTTCGTCCAGTCCCCTCTCATCCAGCAGACCCGGACACAGGATCAGTGCAACTTTTCCATCACTTTTCCCCCCGTTTCTCTTCTTCGGCAACTCTGATTAATCCGTGTGCGCGTCGCAAACACCGAACCTCAGGCGAGAGGGGGGGAATCCGGAATCATATTCACAGCATTTCATTCAAAGAAAGCGGAATGCTTCGTCAATTGGTATGCGCCTTTCTACCCCCTCCGTAGACCCGACAATGTTTCCCAGAGAGGAAATTTAACCTCTTCCCGCCTGGATCCCACTGAACAGGCGTTGTTAAAAGTGCACACTGGCAGCCTACTGTATTTTCCTCAAGTGTGTCCAACAATAAGAGCAACCGTGTTTAACTATTCAGACATGTTTTTATTCTTTCTGCGGTTTCTGACCGCAAACAAATGCACAACCAATTCCACTGAACTATCCTTGAAAGGAGAACGTTTTAGAGCTATATAGTTATTTTAGAATGGCACTAACACACTTTGGAGTTTTGTTTTGTCTCCTGAGGTTTAGCAGTCCATTAATGTCATTATAACGAACTAGTCTATTTATGAATCGACATTTCTTCCATCTAAGAAAAAAGCCTGTAAGGCTATAATAAAAAATATATCTGTCATTTAAATGCTCATCATCTTAGTGTCATTATCGTCAAAACCTTTTTAGACTAAAAACTCCACTTGTCTGAGAACTTGGTTCAAATAGCTTTCGGACGTTTGCAGTTTACAGATTGAACAAATCTTGATATAAAACCAAAGAAAACAACCCACAGTTGTAGCTCATAAGTGCTCTGTGGGCTACATGACAACTATGCTATAGTTCAGTAAAATTGGTGCGACATTTTATGTTGGATTCCTTGTTTATTTAGGACCCACCAAAATAAAATATCCCTCTGATCTTATTTGTTCCACTTCAGTCGTCTGCAAAATGGGATTTCACTGTAACAGCGTTAAGCTTTTGGTGCTGTAGCCTACTTATTTGAAGCAAAATAAGCATAACAAATTTAGACAGTAAAAAGGCTTTATGGATCTATCATACAAATTAAGCTACAACTGTGCCGGTTGTCTAAAAAAAAAAAATGTCTTAAAATCGTTCAAAGAATGTGGAGAGAACAAATATGTCTGAAAGTACAGCTAAGAGTCTTCCACATGGCCTCAGTTTGAAGGTTCTCCATATCCGCTCAACTGAGCATTTGTAACCAAACAGCGCCCTCCAGCGAAAGCTACTTGAACTGATCCAACAAGGGCTGGTTTTACCATCAAAAAGTATCCTTCGTTTATCTGCTACAGAGCGTAGTAACACGTCAGTCTACAGATCCGAGCGTTCTCAAACAGTTTGATTAACGAAACAGGCAAGAGTTGCGAGGATCCCGTCTCAGAAAGAATGCAGAGAAACACAGAAAATAGTTGTGCTCAATTGTAAAGTAGGTAAACTCCACTAGTTTATGTTGAAGATAGGTGAATGGATATTATTGCATTATGTGCTTTGACTAATTCCACAGGAAGACGGGCTCATTTTAGCTCGGTCCATATTTTGAAACTTGAGCAGATGGCTTTCCTTATTTTCCTTTTTATCTAGCGCACCTCATGTGCTCCTTAATCAGAGAGAGAAATGGTATAAATAGCAAAGGCAAACACTTTGGTTCTAATTACAAAAAATAAAGTACAAGTTATTCTTATAGAAAAAACAATGTGAACACTCATTACTATCTAAAAAGTTAAAACAAAGTGTGGCTCATTGAATACTGCATGACTGACAGCAGCAGAGAGCAGCCTGTCTTTCAGCTCCGTATGTGTATGTTTTTATTTCTCAATCATCCATGTGTGCATTACATTACAGTTCTACACGCTCCATTCTCACTTGGTCCTCATGTGCGTGATTTTCCTGAAAGCTTTTACAGCCCCTGATCTGTAAAGTGGCTGCTCAGCTAAATAGCACCAACTGAATGGACAAATTTCCTCCTGCAAGCAGCAGAGAGCTGTAACATAGAAGCAATTATCAGCAAAATCCACTCTTAGACCCATAAGGTAGTTATATAGAGGGGCTGATTGCTGAAGGAAAGCATTTTAAATGTTTGATGCAGTACCGTAAAGGGTGAAGTGCAGAAATAAAACCACATCACTTAAAACACACACACGAGTAACTCATGGGGCTTTCATATGTTTTTCCTTAAAATAGCTAAAATGAACATATACCCAAAAGCAATTACCAGTACATAAAAGGTGAGAATGACATTGGTAAGTTGCTTTCTTACGTGTCTTTTTACATTTCAACTGGCATCCTATCACAAAAGCCGCATGTATATATCTACTTGTGAACTCCAGTTCTGGTGGTACCCACCCCTATTGCCAAATATTCATTATATTGTTTTACACGAGTGTTTCTTGAATTATTTTTTTCCTCATTTTACAAAAAGAAACAAAGTGAGCACAGCTTCTGATGACTGAGTGTTGCAAACAGGGAGACTCTGTCCTGCTCTTCCTCTGCAACCATGATCAGACCCACAGCAGCAAGAGAAATGACATCCTTCCAGAGCTGTGATGGCAGCAGAGGAAACACAGAGCGTTTAACACCACAGCCAAACAGTTTTTGCACAAAACAACTTCCAAGAATTTACAAGGTACAGAAGGAGTGAAAAAAAAACAAAAAAACCCAGAAACTTCCCCTCTCTGACTACAAAGTGGTCCAAGTAATATTTCAGGAGCCATAAACCCGATCCGATGTTATCAAAGCTTTTTGAATGAAAGTTACATCATGCAACACGTTTGTACTTACTGTGAAAGACCTGGCTACATTTGTGGTTGTGCCTCGAAGTGTGCTGGTGGTTTTGATGAGGATCATTAGGCAGCCATTTGCACCAGTGAGACTTCTGTGAGCCAGCAGGGCGATGGGCCCTGTGCGGACCCTTATGGTCTTTAGGGACTCCAAGCATGACCAGCACCGCAAACAACACCACCAGCAAACCGACAACCTGCATGGTGATCTGAGTACATATAAAAGACTTCTGCCAGTTCAGTGGCTGCAGACTGAGGTAAAGAAATGTGAAGAAAATTCCACAGTTCACTGATGCACCGACGACATTACAAACATTCCTTTAAAAATGACAAGTGACGAAAATTCAATCCAAAGATCCTCAAAAAAGTTCTCAAAGTAACAAAATGCAAACATTGCTGTTTGCTTCCCATCAGTGCTTCTTTCTGCTCCCCTCGAGATCTACCAAATACATAAACCCCTGTGGACCTGGCTATCCTTCCTAATCCAGCGACAATGTTTCCCTCCACAATCCAACAGGATCCTAATGAGGGCACGATAAAGTTGGCTCCCCTCTCCATCCTTACATTCAATGGAGAGATTGTCTCATCTGCCCGGCGTTTTTTTTTTCTTACTCTCTCTGATGAGTCTCTTTTAATATTCAATAAAAGCTTGTGCACATTCTGTCTTTTCTTATGATGTTTCTGTGCATGGAGCAGAGTTGGGGTCTCTGTAGACTACATGCTGGGCCTCTTTTCAGACATGCTGGAATCCTCACAAAACCTAGGCCCCCTCGGCATAGAGGTGATGAGGTGACAGCCAGGCTGGGGTAAGGCGAAGGAGCCCACATTCTCTTTTCCCCGACTAAGACTATTTCACGGCTTTCATTTCCATCTCACCAAGCAAGATGGCATGAAACAAAACATTTCCCCTTGAAAAGATGCTGCCTATTCAGAGGAAAACACAGCCTTCTTTCCCAGTAGGCAGGGGCATTTTCTATACTCAAGTAAATGATGCATTTTAGGATTTCATGTTTCACAGGCTTATGTTTCACATCAAGAATATTCAGTGGCGTAATCAGATAAAGTTGCAGATTGAGTCACCTTGAACACAGGCAGGCAGTCACAGGTACTGTATGTTTGAATTCCCTTCACAGGCACTTTAGTCAGATGGTTTCCACCTGCCTCACTTTCGCTTCAGCCTTTTATCATGCATGTCCTGTCCTTGAGGAGCACGTCTTTTAATTATTCATTGTGATACTTTTATTTTTTAAAGGACAGCATTTAACATTTACAGTCTTTGTGAGCTGGCAATGGGTATCACATCTCCAAGGTTTTTAGAAAAGATAAACAAAAATAACGTGAGGGAAAATGAGCTCTAGTGATGTTTTCCAAGACAATCAGCAAATTGCTGCAGGGCAACTGTCCTGATTCTGTTTTTGGGCACTGATCCATTGCCTAAGTAGCACATCACAAATCAAAGGCAGTATTTTGGCTGTTGGAGAAAAGTCAGGAGTACAACGTCCTCTGACAAGTGAGCCGAAGGCTCTCAGGGGTTATTTTGTGCTCATCTACAGCCCTGAAACTGAATGGAGTAGAGGATAGGATAATATATGAAACACTGGTTGACCATGAGCATAAATTTTCATTATTTCAATGTTCCGTCCTCCTCTCCCAAGAAAATAAAGAAGACAAGGAAGGGTAAGAGGTTTTAAATTGATTTGATAAGAAATTGCACTTCTAAATCTACTGAATAGATATTTGTCTGTCTTTATTAACATATGGAAAACTATCTTTATAACTTCCAGTGGAAAATAATTGTTGCATTATTGTGAACATTGAATCTGTTAAATGAAGACTGCTTTGTGAAGCAATCGACTCTCCATTCTCTGTGATGGGACTGCCGGAAAGGAGATGATTTCAAGTTGTAATGGCAGATTGGAAGCATGGGACAGAAAGACAAGAAAGAAGGTGGGAGAGAAGAAGCGATTAAAGGAAAGAGAGAAGCTATAAGCTAACCTAAAGGCTTTAGAAGTTGGTGTTACTGTATCACTGCTACAGGAGAAAACAAATCATTTTTGACTGGTTGCTGAAACTCTGGGAGAACAAACACAACCAAAACAAAGTGAACAATCCCCCACCATATTAACCATAATTAACATACAAATTCATTGATCATATGAGTATGTTGATAATATCGACTGATGTGTGTACACACAAACAGTCAAATGTAAATCTTGAACTTAGTCATGGACAAAAAAATATGAATTAGATAGAAAAAAAGAAACAGCTGGATAGTTCAACTAAAATCAACCCCATTCAGACCATGACGCATTTCAGTCTTGTCAAACTTTAGAATATATATGACAGAAACCTCAGTAACTGTCAGGCCATTTGACAGTGCCTGTCCTCCTGTAGATAATAACTCTGGGCTCCATCCCAGAATAAATACAGCCAGTCCACATAGATTAACCCGAGAAACTGGCCAAAAAGTCTTGACAAGACTGAAAATGGTTCTGTCACGATTTTATTGAGAATAAGCCAGAGAGTAGGACAAGTAACAGACAACACAAAGTGAGTAAAATGCAAAGCAGGGTTTTTACAAAACATAAACAGGTGGTAGAACATTCCTTCTTCTTCGTACAATCGCCTCTCTGTTCAGCTTTCAAACGTGAAAAAGGGAAATGACGGTAAACTAAACAAATCTTTTTCTGTTCAGGGATTGTCCCCATGCATGACGCTACTGCAAAAAATGTGAAGCACTGAGGAGGGGCAGACACTGAGAAAAGAGAAAACCGGGGTTGCTTTGCAGGATGCCTTAACAAGGTTTGGTGCACAAAGCAGGATGAGGCAATAAACAGACTGTTGCTTTTCCGCTTGCCTGCGCACACTGAATCCCTCTTTCCCTGTGTCTTTTGATGGGCCTCACATTAGCATCTGTTTAGCGTCAGCCTCAAAATGGCCTGTGGAGGCTGATTAAAATAACCCTGCAATCACGTAACATCCTGGCAGCAACATCAAAATACAGTCAGATGTTAGAATATTTGCAACAGCAGGCGCTGAGGAAGTTAGCGAGAATGTTTTCCACTTCTGCCGTTAGAGGAACGTTTATTAGTTGCTTCTGTTCAAACTATTCTCTTGAGAGGTCATAATCCATAGGAGAAGATATGAATTGTATCATGTTAGCAACAGATATTCAACATGAGGATTAACATGCAACGTCTCAGTTCTACAGAATTTGATTTCTTGTCATGCACGACTGCGCTCGTATAACACGAAGACAAGACTTGAGAGCAGTTTGTTGATTGACCTGCCAGACGTCTTCCCTCGTAAAAAGGCATAGGATGCAAACAGCATTGTGGTTCCATGCTTAATTGGTTTAATTGGTTTAGAGACTCAGGAGCTTTAATGACTGACAGTTGGCCTCAGGGTAACGGAGCCAAGAGATTCTTTTGTTCGCATTACTGCTGGACCTCAGCCAATAACATGGCAGTGAGATTCAAGATAAGATCCTGACCCAAAGCAGGGCTCAATCAGAACTCAGACTTTTCTTTAAGTGGAAACATAAAAAGTGATTTCCTGATCACATCTTTATATCCAAATAAAATGTTGCAAGTGAAATTTGAATTTAAGTTTTTGCCATTTTGATTCTTTTGCCCAGTCACATCTTCTTATCATAGGCGTGTGGCACCAAGTACACAAGCAGGTGTGAAAAGACACAGGCATAAAGAAGGAAAAGTTTTTCTATATGGAAGCTTACTGAAGTGTGTTTGTTGTGAGTTTCTTAGGTCGCACATTTTTAGTCAAAATCTTTTCAGTCAGCGACACAATATAGCCCCGTTTCCACTATGCAGTCTGGTACGGGTCGGTTCAGAGCGGTTCACTTATGTCAGTGTTTCCACTACCACGAAAGCGTACCGGTCCCATGGTACCCGTTACCATTTTTGTAACCCTTCTGCTTGGGGTACCTAGCACACAGGACCGGTTCCAGGCTCTGCTCTCCGTTGTTGTTGAGGAGGCTGTGCAGCGGGAGCTCGATGGTGCCAAACTAAAAAGTTTTCCAGCTGATTTCCAGCAAAAATGGCAGAGAGTGGTTTCAACCGGACCGCGAGCCAGTGTCGCATTAAGCTGAAGAAGCTTCGGAGCGATCGACGTAGTGACGCTTCGGCACGCACTCCGGTTACCCCTGAGGGTCCCCTTTGTACAGTGGGAACGCAAAGCTGACCCCAAAGCGACCCGACCCGTACCGTACCGATACGAAGTGACCCGAACCGTACTGACAGTGGAAACGAGGCTTATGAATTATGACACTACAGCAAATTACAGAATAATAAAGAGCCACAAATAGTTCTCCCTGAGCCTGTGCGTTGGCTTGCAGTGGCGCGCTCAGCTAAATGTTGGAGTTTGATAGAGGGCGAACACGCCCACAGTGACAAATTTCACCAAGTGAAGTTTGGCATTAGTGTCACTTTGGTTATTAGCATGCTAACATCTGCTAATTAACCCTAAACACAAGACAACCGAGGCGGATGGCAATGTAATTAGTTTTTAAGTTCATGTTTATGTCAATTTGGAACAGGAGACCAGCATAATAATTCCTCCTTAGGCACTCTTGAGTGCATGAACCAAAAATCTTGACAATTCTTCTAATAATCGTTGAGACGTTTCTGAACCCCAGTTACCCACACTGTGTAAACACAGGAGAAGACAGAACATATCAGAGTAATTAGCATTCATCCTTTAGGACCATGAACGTCTGAATTTCTGTAATCCAGCCAACATCAACCAGAATTGCAAATATTTCACATTAGCATTGGAAAATGTATTTTTTTTTTTGTTTTTTTATCCGAAGAAATCAATCAAAAGAGTTTAAAGTACAACTTGTTCTTTTGATACTCTACACAAACAACAACATCAAACCCTAACACTGAGAATTGAGGAGACATTACAACAATATTTCCGTAAGACATTTCTTCCAAAAAAGTTTCCAGAGAATTGCAAGTAAAATATCGTTCTTCAGTAGTTGTGATTTTAATGGTGCTTAAGTGCCAGCATCAGCGATTGATCTCTCTCTGAAGACCCCGAGCAGAGAAAAATGCGAAAGCACTGCTCATGCTGAAAGTATTCTCCATTTCTCAAATATAAAGCCTTTATTTTCTTTTTCTTTCTCCGGTGCCACCAGCTGCCAAAACAAACAGGCGCCGTGATGAATGAAATAAATATATTTGGATAGGATATCTGGTGCTGCTGACCTCACACCACGCGCCAGCGTCGAGGGAGCAGGTGCTGCTGAGATTTACAGCCCCCCACCTCATGATATTTCCTTTCTCACCCACAGACGCTGAGCCCTGCTAAGACACAGTCACATTGTCGTCTTTCTGCACACCCCTTACAGCACTGAGGCAAGGAGAAGCAGCCGGCTGAACTCCATGTGCATGTCTTAGCATGAATCATACCACCAGTTATAAAACCAGCAATGATTTTACAGATCATCAAGCCGTCAATCCTAGCTGATAGTTATTAGTCCTTTTAACTGGGAGGGTTGTCAGCAAGGTTTCTGCACCCCTTATGAATTTGCTCATAAAGATGGCTAATTGATCTGAGGGCAAAAGCAGCTCTGGAAGCAACAAGAAATAATTATTTTGCCAGAAATAATAACAGAGACACGTCTGTGAACACATCAGTCAAAAGAAATAAAGAGAGAAAATATTACCAGCAACTACAAAGAATTCTATGAATGATTCTAATGCCACAACACCACGAGCAGACAAAAAAAAAAAAAACTGAGAAATTAATTTAACAGAATTCAAAGCACTAAAAATGTGTGCTCTTTAATAATGAGCTGGTGGCAAAAATTTCTTTGACATTAGGTTTTTGTGAATATGCCCCATGTAAGCTCACAATAATTACAAACAAGCTACACTTGTAATGATAAAAATGTGCGCTCTTTAATGATGAGAGTGTGGCTGCTTTTGTGATACCACAGTCATCCTGGGTGACTTCTATAGACTCTATAGTTGTTTTATTAGAATTGTATTACTCTTCAGCATCTAATGAAGAAAAGTAAAAGTTTCTTTAAAGTCCGACATTTGAACAATTTAGATGTCCTTACATCAATTTTTTAGGATAAATGTGAACAGCAGTATTATAGCAGTTTGACACCAGTGTCATGTGAGGGGGATTTTCTGTTTTCCACTGGAAATTGCTGGGGTAATAGAAAACAAAACTATGACAGATTAAATAGTATGTAAAATGTGAAATTGAAATCATTGCTGTAGAGGCTTTGCAAACAATTAACTCCCATAAAGCTAGTTGAGCCAAAACATCTCCTCCGCTCCTCTTAACGATGGCAAAGTATGTGACCCATTTACATCGGAAAACACTTATTATCCTTTCACTGGGAAATTAAGTGTGTTTGATGGGGCAAGAGCAGCTGATTATTAGCACTTTGCAAAACCCCATCCAATTTTCTTCTCAATTATCATGAGGACACTAGAAACGTGTATCTGAATATTCTAATTCAATTCTCACCACAGTCTTTGTAATTTGACCTGTGCATACTCGTGGTAACTCCCATCTCAAATCTTACCCTCACTCCAGTGCCTCTTGACCACATTACTCCACTTGCAGTCCTGACAAGAATGGTTAATAGACCCATTTCCTTGGGCAGGGTTGAGCTAAAGCGTGGCAGATCAGGGAGATGAAAAGAGATTGAATGGGGAACAAAACCCTCCATCGGCCTGAGCAGCACAGAGGCTGTGGTGAAGCTGCATGTAGGGCATTAGTGCAAAGTTGTAACTAATCATATCTCCAGTGAATTGCTCCTGAAGCCACAGACATCTTTCTCTGTTGTTGCACTGGGAAATTAATACTGTTGCTGTATTGAGGATAATGTGCGAAAATGAAGCTGGCTAAACGTGTAGCACTCTCTCTGCTTCCTGTGCCATGATCATCAGGGCGCTAATACTGAAGAATAGAAATGAGTGTTATGGAGATGTGGCACAATACTGCTGCTGTGACTCTTGGGTAATAAATCTAAGGGTGACACTGTCAAGGAAATTGGTTTTCAGGGTGGGGACTCAAGGCCAAATCCAAGAGCACAGCAATAATAGCAAAGGATGAAGAATGAATATAGCTCTCCATCTCAGACATGGTAAAGCTGTCAGTACCACAAATCGAAACGCAGACTAATCCACCTCCATGTCAATGAGGAGAAAAGTGGTAACCGGAAGTATCGCAGTCTGCAGTCCAGAGTTTTTATATTCTACTAAAATACATCACCAGCTAACACTTTAGCAAAAAATACCTGCCTTGTGGCTCTTTTGGTAAACCTCATACAAAGGTGACCAATCAGAGCAGACTGAGCCTTTCTCTGCGGCCTTAAGAGACCAGAGCAAAAACAGAACATATCAGACTGAAGGTGACAGAAAATACTGTAGCATATACTACAGGAGAGATAACGTAATTTATGAACTTTAAGGCACATTATCCTAACTTTCCATATACCCAAAGTAAAATTATAGACCTATAGATGCGGACAGTATGTGTAATTTTGACAGATTTTATTTGGAGTTTCAAAAGCAAGGACAATAGTGGATTCAATTTTCAAAAATTACCTTAGAAGAAATAATCAAGTTCTTTTTATTTCTAAATATCAAGTACAGAATCCAACCAATCAAGCAGTTCCACATGAAATATGTGTTTTGGATACAAATATTCAAAAGCAACCTCTTAACTCTTAACAATATTTATTTTGACTTCAAAAAAGAGTTGACAGAGAATTATTGTGCAAACTTTTTTTCCCTCCAATGTGTGTGTGTGTGTGTAACAGTCCAATAAGTTTTGGAGGGTACAAATTTGCCACATGAAAAAATCTTAGGTGTTAAAATTTGTGTCACTGTTTGTATATATAAATAGCTCAGTATAGCTTAATGTAAATAACTAAGAAAGGTAACAAATGTATCCTTGTTCACAGGAAGGAGAAGGACCTCCACAAATAAAATTATTTTGAAATCTCATCATTGACATAGTTGAGTAATTCAGTGATTTATGAATCAGTCTGGTGGATTGTTCAGGTTCATACTATTATTCCTACGTGCTCAGCTAATATTTCTTTAAAAAAAAAAAAAAGAATGAAACGGACTGGGTTACAGTATCACTGAATCCTGAACTATGACAACCAAAATCTTTCCTCGTCAGTATAAATAAGACAGTGTGTAAGTGTGTGTATACAGACAGGAAACAGGAGGTTTTTTTGGTTCTACAGGAGGTGATTCTTATGCATGTAAATGTGCTTGTTGGGTATTTTATATTCTGTCTATTGTAACATCACTTCTGTGTTCATACATTAGCACAGTGAGTGATTTGTTCCAGACGGTTTTCAGAGGAGATAAAATGCTGTATTACAACATTCTGGACCCCTCTATTCCGGAGCCAATCAGGGATGACAGCACGACAACCTTCAGTTCTCTCTTTTTCTCCCTATCTTTATTTCCATAACCTGACAAATAAAACAGCTCTCTGAAGTTGCCGTCCTTTGTGATCTGTGACAAACGCAATGGTAGCTGTCAGTGGAGAGGAAGGATATGGGTGCTGATGTGCTCTCTGAAGTAATGCTTAGCCTTTCATGGTGAGGCAGAAGAACCAAAGACCTGTCTCCTCTCTGTGTGTCTGCCTGCCAAGAGGCAACGAGCACAGTGTAAGTGCAAGGATTTTAGCGTGTCTTCCTAATCCACCGCCTTCACACAGTTCAGTCTCATTTATTATGAATAGGAAGTTCTGCTCAAAGCTCTTTGATATCAGGAAACAATTTAGAGCTGGCTTAGAGTTAGCGTGTTGGGGGACCAATAAAAAACACCTTTAATGTATTGCAAACTTCAGGTCAGCATGTGGTTTCTTATAAAATTCACGGTAGTCTCTATCAGTCCCAGGTGACTACCATATAAACATTATCATGTAATGCACAGAGCAGTGCCAGATGTTTTCAGTTTCATAATGAAACTCAGGTCTCAGAAAAAATGTATTCGTATTTCTGATATGCTACAGTTGACATACATTCATATGGAAGAGTGGAATCAGGTAATCACTAAAACTCATATGAATATACCTCTTTTACCATGAGGATTTTACTCTGAGGATCACTGACATCATGTGACAAAGACTTTCAATTAAACACATCCAAGTCCCTTAAGGATTATGAACTAAAATGCTTGAAGAAACCATTCTTTTTCCAGCTCAAACTGACAGCTGTCAAGATTATCTTCACGTTCCATCCAGCAAGTCACGCTCTGTGAAAAGAGTCTTTAGCAGCCGCCCACTTTGTCCTATCAGGGGCAGACTGAGGTATTAGGGCACATTAGTCTCATTTCCAATTCACTGACTAGGCCAGATCGATTTCCTTCATTTTCATGCACAGATGGGATTAAATGGCCAGGTTAAAGATGAACTCCTGGCACTGTTCACCAGACAGATTTATCATTTTAAAGATGAAAACACATGCAGTGACGCAGATATGACATGCTTTTTCTCTTTTAACCCTAATCCAAGCCTGAAAAGCCTTTTAGGAGCAGTTAACATGCTACTTCAAAGTTTAAGGTGCAATCCTGAAGGATTTCAGTTAACCGTGTTTCCTAAATTTGTACATTTTTAGAAAACAATACCAAATCTTAAAAAACAATGTTGTTTTTCACAATAGAACATAGAAGACATTTTAAATGTGAAAGTAATATTCTTTACTATTTCATGAATAATATTTGCTTATTTTAAATTTGATAGAAGCAAGATGTCTAAAAAAAAGTTGTGACAGGGCTACGTTTATTTTTCTTTTAAAATCAATCTGAAAATGTCTTGGTGGCAGGCTATGCTTTTAAAGTTGTGTTTCGTTTTATTTAAAGACATTTAAATTGCAAAAGCACAATACTTGTCAACTAAATGTTGTAGGCAGCAAGTTGGACATCTCCAACTTAGCAAAATAATAAAAAAGCCTCTTTAATGCTTCACAATATCCGATGCACGTTGTTTGTTTTGTGACCTCCAGAATTCTGTGATCTACAGCAATGAACAGCATCAGATGTAACTGCCAGTAACTGCAGGTGTTACAGGTCAAATTGGACTGAAATCTTTGACATTGCCACTCTGAACTGAAATATTTCTCTGCTAAAAACTGTTAAGGCTCAATTTTTTTTAAATACTTTAGCATTACCAATGAAGGTCAATGCACAACACTAATGATATAGGTTTTTTCCCCCTGAATTTCAAACTAAATACAGAGTTGCCAAGTACCCACAAACCCAGATGGACCTCATAAAAGTTTTTCCTTTAGTTAAGTCAATTTGGATTTCTATTCTCTACATTAGGCTGTGTGAGGTCCAGTAAATCATTTTGGGAGGTAGGCTCCGTTGCTGTGACAACATACTTAACATTTTTTCCCCTCACTCTGAGGAAAGAGGCCACAGAAAACTGAACCAAAACACACGTGTCATCAGTAATTTCCCCCAGACTTAATTTCTTTGTGTGCACTGCTGTATATGAGTGTGTCAGTCCCTCAGGTGAGGACCCCATTTCAGGCTCACCTTTTCCCTGAAGAGCTCTGCTGTCTGTGGAGATACCAGCTACAGGACTGCCACAGTGGTTTTAGCCTACTTTTTACAATTCTCTTCCCAAACTGAGAAACTCTCATATGCTGTACATCTGCCATAGATTATGTTTGAAGAGTGGAGTTTATTTTCTGTCAAAGAACTTTCAAACTTTCAAATTTCATAAACCACCTACTATCAAAGTGCATTCATAACTTCAGTCCTCCTGTAAGAATAAACAAGTACACTTTATTTAGAAGTTTAAGAACTTCTCCATTTCACATGTTGATGCGTTTCTTGGGGAAAATACTGAACCCAACACTGCCTCTTAATCTGTTCTTCACAAGTCAGTCACTTAAGATAAAAGCATCTACTAAATTAATTTCATGTAATTTTGCATATGGTGCATGCACGATCGAACATCCCATTATGAAAGCCCTGATATAAGCCCTAATAAACTCACCATAGTAAACAAGTGAACACCTTTCAGGACCCACTACAGTTTGATTATTGTCTTGGGGTTGGGGTTAAAGATCATCATCATCTACCTTATTCAACGGCCACACTCTCATCTGGACAAAGCAGGCTCATGAGGATCGTGAGGATCATGTTCTTTAATTTCTCCTGTGCTTCTAATACAATTCAGCATGCACAGTTATGTGAGAAGCCTCAGAAAATACAGGCTGATCGCTCCGTAAATGCCTGGATTATTGACAACATGACAAACTGACCACGGTTTGAAAGACTGAAGGGTTGTGTGTCTGTGGTACACAGGAGCACCCAGGGGACTGTACTCTCTAATTTCCTTCTCACTGTACACCTCAGAAATAAGCCGATACACTGTTTACATCCTGGGAGAAGAGGTAGGGTAGGACAACAGACACCTTTCTGCTCAGCTGGACAACAGACGGAATTGGAAATGTGGCACTGAGGCTGTCTACAAGAAGACACAAAGAATACTCTACTTCTGGAAGCCTGGATCCTTGACTCTAACTTTTTTTCACAATGCTGTTTCAATTATTAAAGATGCATTTAAGATGCAAATATAAATTCCCACTTTGGGATTAATAAAGCATTATTCAATCAAATGATTGGCTTTAAAACAAGTTACAATGTAACAAGGTCATGCTTGTTGGTACACATCTTCAGTTCAGGCATGGTGCACAGTCACTTCAGTCTATAAGTTTGAATACAGCCAGCTAGGGTCAAACACTCCAATAAAGCAACAAATAATCCAAAATTATTCTTGATTTGATGGTATTATTGAAAAAAACAGCAGTACCTGTGTAGCCCAAAGAGTTGTCATCTTCAAGTACGGAGGTAGGGGCTGGTGTTGCCCCATCGCTGGCCCCGTCCTGTGTGATTCCCGTCTCTGTCAACAATAACACCACAGGAACTGAGAAACTAGATGTATTCTGCCCACTTTCCATACCCATGGTCCAGACCTCCAGTCCTCTGCATCTTTGACAGAGGCAGACAGCAAACACCCCAAGAAGCACCAGGGTCCATCCTTCCAAATGCTCTCTCTGGTGTCTAAACACCCACATCACTTAAAAACAACTAAACAATCAATCTCAGCACTTGTTTTGAATCCAATTTGTATGCCTATAGGACATAAAAAGCTTGGGTAAAAGTCCATCAGACTGACGTGTTGATGTCTTCAGCTTTTCTCTAGGCTCAGCATGGGGTTATCCTGCTGTCCTGTGTAGGGCTTGTGTGTGTTAAATGGGAGTAATCTCTACTATATCAATAGTAATAAGTGGCTGCACCCCTAAAGGAGAACATGGGCAGGACAGAGGGAGGGTCATGGGACACTCAGGATGATTGACAATGCCACTCTGTATGCGTACACACACTACGTACACAATCCTGATGCAAATACAATGATGCACTATTAGCTGCAAATCAGTTCCTTTTGATTTGGGCCTTTCTTTGTGCCTGTGATGTCTACAGATTGACAGGTTGAGTGTGTGCGACAGGCGGCGTGAGGGCGGGACAGTGAGGGGGAGGAGAGAAAAAGAAAGGCCACGAGGGCTGGGGTGTGTATGGCTCATCAAGGCGACAGGAGGCCAACTGTGCCCTTATGATGGCTCTGTGTGAAATAAATCTGACTAAGCCATGCCCATTCTCTTTGTATACCACTGACAGGGGGCTAATTTGGACTGGGTGGTCAGGGTGGGGAGGTAAGTGGAATCTTAATCAAGTCCTTTTGGCTGAGTGAGTGGCAGTCTGTCGGAAGTATCCGTATCCTCAATGAGATCTGGCTTCTCTTCAGATAAATAGCAGACGGGCAGATAGAACTGTTCATTGGAGAGTACTTTAGATCACCAGAGTGTGAAGTGGAAGGTGACCCATCATTTCATCTGCCCCTCCCACCATTAGAAAATTGACGATAAAAGTCTATGCAGGCTTTTGATACGGAGTCGTGACCTGAAATCCCACCTTACAACTGATTCATTCATAATGGCAAAAACAAAAAGCATTCCAAATGCAGCGATCATGCCCCCGGCTGTGCCGGTAGTGTTGAAATTAATGTGACAGTAAAATAGCTTCATGCTGTGAAAAAGTTATTATCCGGCTCTCCTCAGTCTGTTTATTCAAAGAGCAGCATCTGACTGACAACACTGCAGGAGAGCACAGTCTGTGAGTCACACAAACATAACAGCGCAGGTTACTCAAAATCATGCACATGAATGAGGCGTGATGACACACATCAGATGAGAATGAGCCTGTCAGACAGGAACACAGACATCAGCAGACGAGATGAACTGTCTGACACTGATAGCATGACACCAGTCAGATATACTTTGTTTAAGTAGTATTTTCATTTTTTTAAACAAAAAAAAAGGTTTTGAGAACTGACAGAGACAGACGAAGGTCTTGAGGTTCAAAACAAAAACTGTTGTGTCTTTGTTTTTGTTATTTTTCCACAATACAGTGCCTTTTGTTCTATTTTTCAAATGTTGCCATAATGTCAAAATCTAAGTTGCCATGTTCTCTGAAATGTTGTTGTGCTTCATAAATTGTTGATTTGTTTGAATATTTTGCTCTTGTATTTTCTGAAATCTTCTGTTTTTTGGTTGTTTTGTTGCATTTTGTCCAATGATGTGTTTTTACACAGATCTAAAAATTTCGATTAACAAAACACAATTCCAGAATAATCTTTTTCTTCTCATAGAAAATGAACTCACGACTAACCCACTAACAACTGCAAAGCAACCATAACAGAACAGTATGACATAGTGACTGAGCATAGCATAATAATACAAATATAACAAGTCACGACAGTTGCTAAGCCTCTGATCATGAACTTTCAGATTAAATGTTCATCAAATTAAAACATATTGGGGTCCGAGTTCTGTTCATGAAGTTTATGAAAAATAAGCTCTGTTTTTATCTTTATTACAAAGCCTTTTCTACAATTTACAAAAATTAGGAGTCCTAATTGCAAGGAAATTCAACTGCAGATATTGTTTGCTTAGTTTCTATGGCGAAGCCCTTTATTGTTTAACAAAAATCCATGAATGCCAATAAACACTGAGATGTGGTTGGAAAATAATGCAATTGTAATATGGCTTTTGAGTCTGGATCATTTAGTCAACGATACTTCAAACATTTTAGAATTCTCATCAGAACGTGTATCAAAATAAATATTAAGATACAATTCTTGACAGTGCCTTTATCCGTTTTGTCTTCAGCTCGCTACAGTCTATAAGCCTTTTACATCTTTATGTTGATGCTCAGTCTGATTCTGTGGGTGGTCTACAGTCAGAGGTGCAATTAAAGACCATTTCAGACTTCATTTACATGTGGTGTACCCAGCTGCCTCTGGGGCATCAGGATAGAGAACCAGGGCCATGGTTTTGCTTCAATATCCTCTTTTAGCCTCAAATCTGCACCCAACACCAGATCCCCTGCTGGCTAATTAGTGTGGCACATGTGCAGATAACTGACTTCTTATTAAAAGATACAAAGGAAGGCTTGTCTACCCTTCCCCCTCTTTTATTCCGCCTGCCCCCTGAGTCCTCCTCAAACATGAGGGCATGTCTTTTTTATTTATTTTTTTTTAATCACAAGCTTTTCTTCACAGACCAATTCACAGGATACAGGATTTTTGCTTATTTTTCATACTGAACAATCATCAAGTTGAAAAATGCTTGTCTGCAACACTACAGTTAGTGGAACAAATCAGCATGTTGGACCCTGTACAATCTAGCAGGACAAAAAAAAAGCAGGCATTGGCCAGGTGGTTAAAATGATTTTGTTTGAGAAATGCTGGGAGCTCTTAACAGAAGAGAAGGAAGAACACAAGGTGGTTAGCTGTTTTATCATTGTTATCTTGTCACTGGCAGCAGCACTTCGACTCTGGCAGCCCTTACAAGTGATAGATGCGTATTTAAAATCACAAGGTTAGGCAGTCTGACTCTGGAGCTTTTTAAGAGAACTATTTGCTTTTGGAAAAATTCTCCTGATCAAGAGCAACATATTTCTGTAAGAGACCCTGAGCAATTTCAGTGATTAAATTGGTTTCTTGGAAAATGTTTACCACTAATATCCGTTTACTTTTTGTCTGATGACAGAGTGAAAATATGACCAACCAACTAGAATGCAAATTATGTTGCAGTCAACACAATTTCACATCTTTATTTTTTGTAGCTTTTCTTTTTGAAAGTAAACATTTGAATAAGGTCTTCGCTCTTGGGAATAAAATGCTTAACACCAGTTTAAGATTATCGTCATAATTTTAGAACTGGATTCCATAGTCTTCGCCACTATTAGAGACTAACGATAGATGAAAAAGTCCAAAAAAGGTCTATGCAAAAGGTCTTTTCCAGCTGAAATTAATCTGTCTGCTTCATCTGTTTCCATAGCACAATTACACTCATTTCCATATTGATTACACTCTCTTTTTTTTCTGCATGATTAATGGAGTTTAAATGTGACCTTCTGACAGTACCAACACACACACAGATAGCAAATACAGTACAAAAAAGGTACTAAGTCAAAGCATAGACACAAATTTGTTTATTGCTCTTTGAACAACTTTAACTAAATGGAAAAATAACTAATCTTAAACGCTAACAACCACATTCACAAAGCAAATAAGTAATACTATGACTGTTTTTTTTTTTTTTAAATGACGCAGCTATTGTTGTGACAGGAGGGGAAAGAAAACTGCTGAGGAGAACTATCACACACCTTAACAGCACATCTAAATGGCATCAAACCAAACGTATGAGACAAATTAATGTAAAGGAACAGTGTGACTTCTTGCTGAGAGTGAGATAAAACAATCAGCGCAACTCTCTTGCCATGTTGCATGAACCTCGAAGAAAAGGTCAAGAAACAATTGACTTTGCACAACCCAATCAACAGTGACTGAAAGAGGAAGTAAACACTGATGGAAAACAAGCCTCAGACTACAGAAAGTATAAAAAATAACTGGTTGAGACAGGATACAGTGTGTGTAATGGAATGAAAATAAATCAATAAATCAAAATAAAGATTATTCTCCTTCCACCACAAATCCCTTCTAACTTCCAAATACAGACTTTTTAACCTGTTAATACTAATTATCACTCCTGTTTTTGACAGTTTTGAAAAAAAGCCATGAAACTGCTTTCCTATAACCAACTGTTTACATGTCGATCGATCTTTTTATCTTTGAATAACCAAACCAATGCGGATTTGATGCGTCATCTCTCTCTTTGCAGGAAAAATTACAGCCGATTGACAAAATCTGATCTTTCACCTGTTCCATGCTGCACAGCAGGGACTCATGCACTATGTGAAGCTAGACCAGCTGCCTTAACACAGAATAGAGAAACTCAGAATCTGACAGACAGGAGAAAAGGGACGCCTCTATTGGATATCTCCACGTAGCAGTCACCCGTTAAATATTTCATATCTAAGCTTTAAAACACAAGGACTGGCTTGTTAGTATGCCAGGAGAGCAAGAAAGACTCACATATTAAAACTGTCTGCAGATGCTTTTCCTGTTGGTTTTTGTTTCTAAAAAAAATAGTTGAATATTGTGCAAGAGGGATATTTTATAATGTCCAAATCCCAGTTTAACAATGCACGCTGCTGTTATATTTTCAGCAGTTATTTAAGATTCCAGCCATGATATTGACATGGGCAGTAATTAGGATTATATTGGTTCCCTTTAGGGAACTTCAATGAAAAGAGGATCTGTGAAGAGTGAATGTTAACTTCAACTGATTTTGCAGATATTTTCCACACAAACCCCTAGTGTCCTTTACAGTCTGAGTTTCACTGCTCTAGCTGGAGGGAACATCAGTGCAACAGCAAACAAATAACTGTTCTGATCAGACTTGCCAGTTTGTGAGTGAATGGATGCACACGGGATTTTCCTGTTGATAGTTACGCTGCAGTTTGTGTATTGTATCTCTTCCAAACACTGTTTCGTTGGTTACAAAACCCACAGCAGATATCAGTATGTCAATCCTCAAGGCTGGAATGTGATTTATCTCTGAATGCATGATTGGTTTATACAGGTTAAATAAAAGTGCAAATGTTCAGGAAAAAAAGTACGTGTCAATTCACTGCCGATAGATTTGCATTGTGGGCATCATCAGCCGACCACAAAAAGGAAAACAGCAAGATGGTTCCAGGGCAAATAGCGCTGATTGGCTGTAACGGTGCTAAATATTGCATGGTGGCGAGAGTGAACCTTGGTGCAATCCCTTAGTTCCAAGCTGAGTCACAGCCAGTTAGTAGCTCATACTATACCTGCCACAACTGCTGGCAGTACAATTTTATCCCTGGTGTTAAACTGAAGGACTTTTGTAAAATACTTTCCAAATATCTTCCAGATATCTTATTCCCACACCTTGGCATGATGTAACATGCATTATCATGCCCACTTGAAACTTCTGCTTCTCAGGTTTGTTTAACAACACTGATGTTAAATAAGTTCAAAGCCTATGAAGAGTCTCAACTTGCTCTGACATCCTGATGGTGCTGAGACAGACTAAGCTGCCAAAAGCCAAGAGGTCCATCTCTCTGTGACGCTGGAATACTTTTTTTTGGACCTCAAAAGACAGATTGGAGGACAGTGAACAGAAGAGCTAAAGCGAGAGATTTCTCTTGGGTGCAAAAGATGAGCTATTTCAAGAGTTTAAAGCACAGCAGTCAAAGAGAAACATCTTCTGAGTGCTTGTTATGAGTTGGTCTGTTCTGGTGTCTGAGGCTGATGGTCATGACCAGAGGCAGCTTGTCAACGCCCACATCAAGGCCAACAGACTGGTGACCTTCTATGAGTTCCTTTCACCATGATATCTGCTTCTTTCAGCAGCTACGCCCTGCACTCCACTCTGGTACCATGAGACTTCTGTGCATGTGTGGAGGCGATTTGAGTGGATAATGATAGCTCATACTTGTTTCTTGTGTTATATATTGAAAAAAAAAAAATCAGAATCTTTTTTCAAAACTTTTAGAAGAAAAGAGACATAAGGAGGAAACCGTTATGAGAAAGGTGAAGATAAATACATTTTAGAGCAGTGGAGAAAATATATCTTAAAACTTGTTTATTCTAAGGTTGCAGCAAATTCATGGCAAATAACATCAATGCTTCTTCTTCTTGGTCTTCTATATGCTTCATCAGGCTGATGTGCTCAAAGCACACACACAAATTCAGGGGAATACCGAGCCCAAAAACTCAGTTCACATGTTTTTTGTATAATCTCTCAAAATCAAATCAATATGTTAATGTGAGCAATTCTTTCCAGAAACGACCAAAAATAAGCCTCTAATCCCTCCTAGCAATGCACTCTGAAGCTGCTTCCCTGGAAGTCTGACTTTCCAACTCCAAGCACTTTTCCAAGCACATGGAAAAACTTGAACTTTTTCAGCTTATGTGTTTCCATCAGACAACGTATCCATCCTGGTTAGTATGGAAATGTTGTGGAACAAAGACTTGATGGTGGTTTATCATTCCCAGTTCACCTGTGCCCTCAGCACCTGGTATACACCTCAAGGTTTCTTGTGGTAACAATGTGAGCAAGGAGGAATTCTGTAACATTTTAATTAAAGATTCAGAGTGAGAAAAAGATCCACCGGTGATGTGTAACCGCATCAGACTTTGATGTTATGACACAAGACTGTCACTTCTCACACTGCACACACCTATTAATCTCTTTCTTCTCTCAAGCTGTGTTTGGATCAAAACAAATGAAAAAACAAGCAGTGCATCCATGGCTTGGAGACATATTTGCTGAACAGCTCCACTGACATGCAATTATTTCTTTTCATTAAGCCTTCCTTTTTTTTTTTATCCCGGTCTCTGCTTCAAAAAGCTGTTGAATAAGCCAATTCATATACAGCATTTAGTGGCATGTCTTTTTATTCTCAAGTTATGTGCATTTAAAGAGAAGTATTTTTACACAATTGAACTTGCTCAAAGGGGAAATAAACTAGTAGTTTAAGATAAAGCATTTAAAAATAATGCAGATTATGTAGAATTCATTTTTGCACCTTAGAATTGAAATATAATATCTAATAGACTAAACTTAGTGTATACAGATGAAGCTTTATTATGGCATGTACAGTACGCCTTAACTTCCAGTTCCCAAGATTTACTTTAATCACATACTTCAGCTTAAGTATTCAACCATGCTAGCACCTCTTTGAGACGGCACATATATACAGGTATTTGTATATTTTGCACAAGGTAGCTCAATTAAGAATTCAAGGTAATGATTCCGGAAATTTTTCTGTGATTGCCCTTGTCACAGTTCAGCCATTATATGATCTGAAGTCAAGCAAACTGAACAAACAGCCAGCGCTATCTCCCATTCACAGCCTCTCACACCCCTCTGTCTGCACAAACACACTCATTCCATCACGGATTGGTGCTTGTCAGGGAGAAACATATGTATGCTAATTTACTGGAGCACACACTAACCATTCACAGCCCAATGAGAGAGTGCAGATAAACCAACTTATACCCTCAATATGTCGAGTTCTGATTAGAGGAGATGAAAATAAGGCCCTGAGAAGATGTGCGGTGAGAGCACTGCAGGCATGCAGCCAGTTTCGCAACACTACTAAAGCTAAAAATCTATGCAGATGCTACATTCAGATATATACTGGCAGTCATGGTAGCAGAGTCCATGTCAGATTTTCAGCTGTTTTTGCTACATGTCCACAGATGTGCAAAGCTGTTGGTGAGACCACAGAGAGACTATAAAGATTGTCTAAATCTGGAGACTAACATGAAAGATCTTGCTCTTCTTTTGTTGCTGCTTGTTACATCTATGAGAACAAAGATGAAATGTCAGCAAGCCTGCGGTGAGGGTAGGATTTTGGTCAATGTCACAATGGAAAATGACACTCAGACACTTCTCAAGTATGTTTAACAGTCTTGCACATTTGTGATGTCATTTCAGTTCAAAAGGACCCAGGGATTCACTGTTCAAAACATCGAATAACTCACTGGAAAGGAATCTAGGAGAAGTAGTTGTTAAGCCAGCTGAGATTAAACCCTTTCATGGTCCTGACTTAGTGCCTTTGGCATTGTCAGGATAGTTGTGTTGTGCTAAAAGAAAGACAAATGATGTGTTAAAATTTGTAGTGGTAAAATTCATTAGGTTGTCAAGTGAAGGGGGCTTATGATGAAGAAATAGTAGACTGTCAACTAAGGCATGTTTCAAGTCATAATACTTAAGGATGAAGGGTGGATTAAGATTTTTAATGTTAGTACACATCATCTGAATTGTCTGACAGGTTAAGCCAAACATTATAGCCATAAAATTCAAAGAATCAGTTTTAATTATGTATTTTTCTGTGTAGAGGATTTCTGATTTAACAAATCAACCCTAAAATTAAATAACATAATTGACTTTCTGCAACACATAACTGCTGAAAATATTACCTTAAATATGCCTTTCTAACAATAACCTGTCACCTCAATAAATCAAAGCTTGTTTCCACCTGAAATTCTGCCACTGTTTGCTCAGGTTACGACATAATCATAGGCTATAAAACAATTAATTATATTTCATGACTCATTTGCCATAAGTCATTTCAGTGCAAAATCTTGTCAGATAGATTTACACAGTTTAGACTCAAGGATATATTACTTCAAACATCTCTATCAACCTTCTACTTTATGTGTTTTTCAATATCATTACCATGAATGTAAGAGGAACTGATCTTCACATAGAAAATGAGCCACAGTCCAGTGCATACATGGATAAAACTGGATACTCAAACCCTACAATTCATATGGACTTTAGACCGAGAGACCTCATACATATGGCACCATATGAAGTGTTGTTGGTTCTCCTGGGACTGCTTAACTATCTTACAGTGGCTACTAAAACAATTATTCAGAGCATAGCTGGAATAACCTTTTTATAACTGTTCTTTCACTCTTTTGTAGGTAGCTGTCAGGGTAATCTTCAAAGAGGAATTAATTGTAATTTCTACTTGAAAAGCTAACTGTTGATATGAAATGATATATTATTATAATTATCATTCAGTACATATGTTTGTGTTAAGCAAAGGCAACAAAGGGCTTTTTCAGACCTGGTTTCAGATGCTTGTTCGTGTCTGGAAAGAAGGTGTCACATGACACAAGGGAGTGCCGAAGCACCACAGGGCCAGAGGCTGTGAGAAGCTGATCGTAAATCCAGAAATGGCGAGAAATGCAACAAAGGACAAAGTGCAACTCTCCACACCTCCTGTCAAAGCATTGTACAGCCCTCCCTTCTGTCAGCCCTTCCCTACACAAAACCAATGTGAATTTATTAGTGGCAGGTGACTTTTAGGACTGCTAGTATCATATTCCCATCTGTTTGTGTAAAACTTGCACACAGGGAAAAAAAACAAAAACAAATTGAAGACATTGTTAGAAAAAAAGAATGTAAAAAGTAGTTGAATATAATACAATACCTAATGTAACTGTTCTGCAGAAAATCCACAGCGCTGTAAATCATGCAATACACCAATAACACATCTGTTAAATTCAAAAGGGCTGAAGAGTGTTGTAGAGAGGGAGAGCTTGCCACAGAGTCAGACGTCTGCTGGTAATATGTCCAACAGTGCCTTCATGTGGTCTGCGACTATTGTTGAGCTCTCTCACTATTATCACACTGTACTCCGATGCCGTGTCAGTTTGGAGCAGCCAGCAGAAAGTTAACTAAGCACATACGTCTATGTGTCAACATAAGTTTAAACTCTGTGTAAATCAGGTCAGCTGGCGATGGAAGCTTTTCAAAATTAAGATACAAAATTACTTCTAGCATAAAAAAAACAACCTTTGCTCATTCTAGATTTCCATTAACAAATTAACTGGAAAGATTCACTTCCGGTCTTCTGATGTGAGATGCATTGAGTCACCTCTCAGTGAGTCTTGCTTGTTCTATTTTTCATGCTGCATTGTACTATCTTTACTTTAGAGTTTAGCAATAATGTTACAGCAAGACATCAATATCTGACAAGTAATCCAGCAACATTCAAACTAGAATAGTTTGAGATAGAACAACGTGAGGAGTGATTTTCTATTAATATGAGAGATTGTGTATGTTGTGGCAATAAAGCTCCGATTTGGAGCATACGGCAACTTGCACTTGGGCTTGTATTCTGCATTCCCTGTTGATTTCAACCCAAAGAAAAAAGAATCTCCTCTTGGTGTCATGGAAACACATGGCTTGAATATCTCCTGGCAGATGAAAAACACAAGCTTCCAGTTAACCAGAGTCTGAGGAATGGATTTTCATCATGACTGTGCTGATTCTGGTAAACAGAGCTGGTGATTGTTATGAGGAAATGATGTGTGCTAATGCTGTCTCAGCGGCAAAGAGATGCTGATGCACAGATCCTCTGCGATTATTGACGACCAACCACTGACACAGCTGGATTGTGTTCGCGCTGATGTGCAACTGCCACCATGGCAGCTACCCAGACAGCAGAACTGGAATGAGCATTAAGCTTTGGAAAAAAAAAAAGTTTTTTTTTTCTGATTGGTGCTGCTAGCAAAGGTTCTATAAATGTTGAATGACAATTGCTACTCTGTTTTAACTGCATGCAGTTGGTCCAAATTGAGCAATAACAAAGCAGGACTGTTCCTGACGACCACTTCTAAAAGCTATTTCTGCATGCACAACTCAAGAACTTCAATATGTGCATCTACCACAATCCTTTTTGATCAACGGCTGACAGTCCATCTGCTTTCAGACTTCAGAGCAACAAGATGTTCTGCTCTCTGGAGGTGTGAGGCCTCTCCTATAATTACCACTTCATCAGTAAAGTAAGGGGAAAACAGAGGCCCCGGCAGATTTTTGTCTGGGATGGTAAACAGCTTGCCCTGTCTTTTCTGTGGTTGGACGGTAGACTTTGTTGCTGTCAGGCAGACAGACTGCCTGTCTGATGTGTGAAGTCTCTCCACTGTGAGTCTGAGTGCCCGGCAGTATTTCAGAAAAACCTTGAGACAGGCGAGGCCGTCTCAACAGTGAAAAAGGAAATTAAAGGGTGGACAAATGATGCTAAAGATTAAACTCATTCTGTTGAACTTGAAAATACTGTGTATTTGCCGACAGACAAATTCCCCACTGATCCTTTTTTTTAACAAAGGCAGGAAAGTATAGAGCTGAACAAAGTTTAAAATGACTTTTTGTACTATTGGACTGATAAATACTGACAGTTTTGATTTTCCTTTCTAAATTCTCACTTTGGAATTGCAAGTTCTATAATACTTGCATGATGGTACATGTCCACAGTGGAATATTTGGATGTGAGTGGTCATGCTGCTTCCCGGGATTTGACGCAAGATGGGTGTACCTCCAGTGCCAGTTGAGACAAAGCACCCACAACCATGCATGTTCAGGGCAAAACCAAAGTTAAACAGTGACAGAAAACCAAAGAAAGCTCACAAACTGCTGGGTTCCACTTGTGGCTACTTTAGTTCACCAAGGGGGCGTTTGGAGAACAACAGCTGATCGGGTCTGATGAGTTGTTGTGCTCAAAATGTGACCTTGGTGCAATAAAGCAGTCATGCATGGAGCCCAGCAGTATGTGAGCCTTCTTTGGTTTTCTGTTGCATACCACTGGCGTCACAAGGTATGATTGACAGGTGTTCTCCCTTTCTCAAACGCTTGGGTTACACTCTCAGTGGTGGGTTTTCTGCTAATGAATTTCAAACAAAACCAATAATTGGATTGAAACATTCTTTTATGACAAGAATATTTCACTGAAAATAAGTAATATGGTTGCTTAATCAGTCCTCATTTTAGAAAAAATGTTTTACATTAACGAAGGTTGGTGTACTGATGTCACGGTCCTAAACAAATCATGCAGTCCTCAACTAGAAACACTCTTCATCAACTGTAAACCGTTCTATTCGCCGCGGGAGTTTTCCTCGTTTGTTCTGGTCGGAGTCTACATCCCTCCTCAGGCCTGTGTTACTGAGGCGTTACAACACCTGGCCGACCAGATTAATAACGTGGAGAAAAAACACCCGGACTCTCTGCTCATTGTTTTGGGGGACTTTAACAGAGCAAACCTCAGCCACGAACTGCCAAAATATAAACAGCATATTAAGTGTCCCACCAGGGACACAAACACTCTGGACCACTGTTACACTGTTTTTAAGAATTCACATAACTCTGTTCCCCGTGCAGCCCTGGGACTCTCTGACCACTGCATGGTTCATCTTATCCCGACCTACAGGCAGAAGCTGAAATCTGCTAAGCCTGTGGTCAAGACGGTGAGGAGATGGACCAACAACGCCAAAGTGGAATTACAAGCCTGCTTTGACTGCACTGATTGGAGTGTTTTTGAGACTGCAGCCTCAGACCTGCATGAACTGACTGATACCGTGACATCTTACATCAGCTTTTGTGAGGACATGTGTGTGCCCACCAAAACCTTCCGCACATACAGCAACAACAAACCCTGGTTCACTGCAAAACTCAGGCAACTTCGTCAGGCCAAGGAGGAGGCCTACAGAAGTGGGGACAGAGTCCTGTACAACCAGGCCAGAAACACGCTGACAATGGAGGTGAAAGCAGCCAAGAGGAGCTACGCTGAAAAGATTAAAAACAGCCTTTCAGCCAACGATCCAGCGTCAGTGTGGAGAGGCCTGCAGTCCATCACCAACTACAGGAGACCATCCCCAAACACTGCAGCGAATCATCAACTGGCTGATGAGCTGAATGTGTTCTACTGCAGGTTTGACACATTCACACCTCTCCACCTCCCCCCCCCCCCATTGACATCACCTGCCACTCTGCCACCTCTCCCCTCTGACCCCCCACCAGCACTCACAATCTGTGAAGAGGATGTTCTGTCAGTCTTTCACAGACAAAAGATCAGGAAGGCACCCGGCCCAGACGGTGTGTCACCTTCCTGCCTGAAGGTCTGCGCTGACCAACTGGCCCCCATCTTCACCCGGATCTTCAACAGATCCCTGGAGCTGTGCGAAGTCCCCTCATGATTCAAACTCTCCACAATAATCCCGGTCCCCAAGAAACCCACCATCACAGGACTGAACGACTACAGGCCTGTTGCCCTCACATCTGTAGTCATGAAGTCCTTCGAGAGACTGGTGTTGGGGTACCTGAAGGACATTACAGACCCCCTGCTGGACCCCCTGCAGTTCGCCTACCGAGCGAACAGGTCAGCGGATGATGCCGTTAACATGGGACTGCACTACATCCTGCAACACCTCGACTCTGCAGGGACGTACGCCAGGATCCTGTTTGTCGACTTCAGTTCGGCGTTCAACACCATCGTCCCAGCCATCCTCCGCACCAAACTCACCCAGCTCACTGTGCCCTCCTCCACCTGTCAGTGGATTACAAACTTCCTGACTGACAGGAAGCAGCAGGTGAGGCTGAGGAGCATCACATCCAGCACCCGGACCATCAGCACAGGTGCCCCCCAGGGGTGTGTACTCTCCCCACTGCTCTTCTCCCTTTACACCAACGACTGCACCTCAAGAGACCCGTCTGTTAAACTCCTGAAGTTTGCAGATGACACAACAGTCATCGACCTCATCCGGGACGGTGATGAGTCTGCATACAGACGGGAGGTTGAACGGCTGGTCTGCTGGTGTGGTCAGAACAATCTGGAGCTGAACATGCTAAAAACAGTGGAGATGACAGTGGACTTTAGGAGAAGCCCCCCCACTCTGCCACCCATCACCATCACCAACAACGCAGTGTCTGCTGTGGAATCCTTCAGGTTTCTGGGCCCCACAATCTCTCAGGACCTGAAGTGGGAGACCAACACAGTCACTACCATCAAAAAGGCACAGCAGAGGTTGTACTTCCTGCGGCAGCTCAGGAAGCTCAACCTACCTAAGGAGCTGCTGATCCAGTTTTACACCGCCATTGTTCAGTCTGTTCTCTGTTCATCCATCACCGTTTGGTTCGGATCAACCACCAAACAGGAAAAAAACAGACTGCAACGGACAATAAGGTCTGCAGAGAAGATTATTGGTGTCAGCCTGCCCTCCATCCAGGATCTGTACCTGTCCAGAGTCAGGAAACGGGCAGGTTACATCTCTGCAGATCCATCACACCCTGGACACAAACTGTTTAAAGTCCTCCCTTCTGCAAGGCGCTACAGAACTCTGTACGCCAAAACAACAAGACACAGGAACAGTTTCTTCCCTCAGGCTGTCTCTGTGTTAAACAGCTAAAACCGGACTTCAGTGTTTCATCCTTGCACCATGCACCAATTTGCACTTCTGATTTAATCTTGTTCTATGTCTATTTTTTTGTAATTGTTGCACTAAAGAGAGTGAGGTGTAACCGGAGTCAAATTCCTCGTGTGTGTCCACATACCTGGCAATAAAAAGCGATTCTGATTCTGATTCTGATTAATCAGTCCTCATTTTAGATTATGGATGGTTGATTTTGAAAAAAAAAAAAAAAAAAAATTTGATAAAAGTTTCCAGAGGTTTAACTATTCTGTTAGATTTCCCTGATCGCATACCGTGTGTCCTAGACCTAAAGTATTTTACAAAATGAGGTGCGGTCAACCTAATACACTTCTCCTGAAAGTCAGTGCAGCACTACTTGGATACAGCTCAATACTTGCCAAATAGTCGTTAAAAAAAAAAGGAAATTATGGATCCTGTGCACACATAACATGAGGGTGTAGACGCAACCAGATTTCATATTTTACACACACACTGAGGTTCAAGTCTTTTAAAAAATGATGCCGAAAGGTTCTACCTATTCTGCACAGATACTGGTGGCAATCTGACCACCTGAAGAACCAGCATCACCAAACTGGAGGGAGTGGATAACAGTTCAAATAGGATTTTTACATGTGTATGCTTAGATGTGATACCATAAAAAGAAGCATACAATTATTTAACCGAGAACTCTTTATTAAATATTAACTTTGAGTTTAAAAATTGTAAAGCTGGCAGATTAGCTATCCAAACTTATGTTTACATTAAGTCTTAGTTAAACTATTAACATGAAACTTACGTCTGTTAGGCCAGATTTTATGAATACTGTCTCAACAAATTAATGAAAAGGATTGCAGCTACCCAATATCAGGTCCACTATTCACAGTTTTAATTATCTCTGAATGTCATCTCATGCTGTTATACAAATGTAACTGCAAATGTGATTTATTCTCTCAGCATGAAAGCCAACATAAACGCCCAGAATGACTGAATGACTACCAAGACAAAAGAACCAAAGAAATGTCAGGACAGAAGCAGGCTACATTTGAAAAGGAGAACTACATCTATTCCTCTATATTTCTTTCTCTTTTTGTAATTAATTTTTATGTTTCACATCCACATGTGGGAAGCAGAACATTTGTACGTGCAAACCTTTGCCTATAAAATCGCTGTAGTGGATGTGGCATGAAACAGGAGAATGAAACATCAAGGAGAGGTACCATTTAATTTTTAACCTCCAAAGGCCTGCCCAAGTATTTATTGACCATTTGCCCTCCATATCCGCAGAATCCTAGATCCTTTTGCTTTCACTCTGACCCACTCCTGTCAGAGTCCAATATTTATGGACCATGTCTGATCTCAGTGTCCACCTGTTCTTTTTACTCTGCCCTCCTAAAAAGTTGTAATTCAGCCCAAAACTAATAACACACTGTGAAATGAACAAAATCAAAGTCTGGATCTCGAATAAGCTGAAATTTTTGACCAGTTGTGTATATTTAAAAAATCCTTAAATAGTGCATTAGCATATCCTGAATATGTGTAAATGAATATTGCTTTTTGTATATTGTAGTCTGTTTTTCCTTTATAGAGGGAGTAAGGTACCCCGCTATCAAAGCATTGTGGAAGGATGAATGCTCGATTATTACTGACACTGAGGCAGCTCCAAACTTCCACCTCCCACACCAAGAACTGACCTTCCATAGTCTTGTCTTTGACCTTGTGTTTGACATGTAGTAATTGAGATTCACAGCTAATTGAAAAACATGCCTGTAACCTCAAGAGCCTTGCAAAGACAGAGGGAAAAATGAAGGTTTGACACACACACACACACACACACACACACACACACACAAAAAGATAAAAGAAAAGAAATTAGGGTCCCTGTGCTCATTAACACTTCTAACACCTAATCCACAAAACCATGAGTGGAAACAATTAACTTTTGTTTTTGAATTAATGATTGATGCAAATTAATAATTGATATTAAATTTGGAAGAGTCGTGATGGATATTTAGAAAATAGTCTTGTTTTACAGCTAGAAAACTAAGATTTGGACCCAATACTCATGGGACCTATTTAAGATATTATGCATTCCTTACACACAGCGAGGCATCTATAATAATTGTTCTACATGCATGCAAGCGGCTTGGACTGAGTTTCTGATGACTGTGTCTGTGGCTGAGACTGTCTGGACTCCAACTGGCCTCTGACCCAAACCACAAGATGCAATCCACTGCTCATTAACACTCATTACTTCCCTAAAACCATTGTATGCCACTGTTGCCATCTATTGGATTTAAGAGTACATATTCAAATGCTGTTCTAGACTTTTTAACTTTTTACGGTATAGTGTGGGAACAGTTGAAAACGTAAAGCATAAACACGTTCATAAAAAATTCTAATCATGAAACTGAACTTTTACAACAACCTCAAGTTACCATTTAAAGCGTAAAAGACTGAAAGGCAACATCCTTTTCACACAAACCACCATGGTTATTTCAAAAATACATACTAGATTATTTAAATTTTCCTACAGTATACTAAGTGAAGCTTCTAGCTTCTTTACTGTGAAGCTTCTAAAACAACTGAAATCAGATTGAATTTTGAGAAGCAGCTGGTCATATTTATGAGGAATCTTCAGTGCAATTCAGCAGTAAATCCTATAATCTGTCTCATCCATCAGAAAAACGAAGGCTTAGTCAGTGTGAGAACCAAAACCTCAGCAAACAGCACAAGGGTGGTGGCCCACTCTGTGGACTTCCTGGTAAAAGTTGAGCTAATCTTATCTTCATACATTAATACTGTAAATATGCTGTATGAATAATGATGTCACTCTTCAAAAAGGGTCAGTCTATCTGCTTGGAGCATTACAGTTTATCCATTCCTCAATGGACCTCTTGACAAGAAAATTGTTGTAAAATCTGTGAAGGACGTGATGTGAAAAGCAGATTATAAAGTTACAGACATTGAGGTAAACACCTCACAGAGGGACATATCTAAACTGTGTGAACAGGAGGAGACGGCTTGTCACTAAAAATAGAAAATACCATATTATTTATCACAAATTCACACTGAAACATGGATAAACAAATACTGTTTTATGCATTTAGTCCCAATTTGGGTTAACGTACTAGGAGTGTGTGCATCTGAGAGAGTGAGGCAAACAAGAAAAAAAGGAGGTTGTGTGACCTTGTGAATAACGTAAAAGTACACACCTTGTTCTGCCAGAGGTGTTATACTTGCACACCAAAAGGGATTTAGTCTCAGGTGGAAAATAACAGCTAGTGACATTATCAGTTATATCAGCTGGCTGCCCTCGTGTATATCACTGAACTCTTTCTGCTAAATGGAATTTTTGTGCAGACTGCAGGATGCCACATTCAGTCTCTAAGAGATTAGTCAAATCAGCCCATACACATTTTTTATGGGAAACATTTTCCAATTTTAGTGGTTACCACATATTTCTACATACTGGATAAACTGACTCTCCACCACAAGAGAAAGGTTACACTGATTCAATCACAGCGCAAATTGAGCAATACAAATGAGTATAGCATAATTTCACCGGAGCATTTAGATCTGTGTTAACAGATCTGCAGCCCATTTGCAGGCAGTATAAACAAGCCGTAAACACAACACACCATGTTTATACCAACAAGCATGTTAACAAATGTAATTCCACATGCAGCAGATGTGGAAAACCTCAGATTTATTTTAGTATGATACGTCCAATATGTCATTGCTATAAACATGGTAAAGTATTTCAAGTGCTAAAATAGTACATATAGAACATGTCCACCAAAACGACTACAAATAAAACCTACTAAAAACCTAGAAAGTTATTTCATGATAAAGAAAACATGAAGTAAAATCCCACAATGTAACTATGATCTGACTGTGTCTCTACTTTTTACAATATAAGGTGATGTTAGTATTTGTATCCTATTAAAAAAGGTTTTATTTCCATTCAAAGTAAATGTTTTAGCACACCACCGGTACACAGTAAACCCTTTTTACCCGACAGATACCACAGACTGGAATGTATACATAAAAGTTATGGCTTTGCTACTTTGTAGGTTATATTATCATATCCATTTTACATCTCATAGCCTGTGCACTGCTTGTGAAGTTAACTGTTTGGTCACAGCTACACGTTTATATTCACACCACCACATCTCTGCTGCAGCGCTGCAGCAGAGCAGCATCTGACAGAACATTAATTTCTAATACAGCATGCCTCAAGTTATGGCCATAAATACATTGAATTTTGTGTTATTTATGGTTGATATGACTTAAAAAGTAAAGACACTAAAGTTTCTCAGTTCTAATTTGACAACAGTTACATTCACTTCAAGAAATGAACTGAAAATCCTTCATTATCATTAATTATGATCACAACAGGTAAACTGTATTTTAATATTTAGTGAAAACAGCCTACACATGGAAAATATGTGCAAGGAATATTATTGCTGATATTAGATTAATATGATGACCAACATACATTTTTACTTTTTATTAGATTATACTGAAAAAACTGACACTACACCAAAGCTCTTCATGTCTTGCAGCTGCCGTGTGGCTCCAGCTAAGGCTGAGATATGCATTCTATGTAGCCAGTGTGGATGCTCTTATCTGTTAACATGGGAGCTGAGATGAAAAGCATGAAGTTCCAAACATGCCACGCTCACGTCATGCTCCCGTTGGGAAGATTTGCTCAGTTAATTCAGGAGGAATCTAGTCTGCTTTCAGTCCCAGAAGAGAAAATAAGAACTGGCTGCACAGAGATTGTTTTTCTTTTATACAGTCCATAGCCATTTTTACATGTGAACACCGGATTTTCAAGAGAAACATTTGGATTTGGATTGTGTTCACACATATGCTTCACAGTGGAAGCTTCTGTGCTTATAGAATGATGAGAATGACAGATGAGGTTTTTTGATGACTGCTTTCATGTAGATATCAATACCACGTGTACAATAGCAACAAGCGAGTTAAAGCCAACAGGTCAGTGGAAAAAGACCACGATGTGGAGTTACTTGCTGTTAATGCAGCTTATGATTAACGGCTGCATTTTCACATTATATCTTTATCTCTGATCTTTCTGGAATTTTACTGGGGAACTGGCTGGAAATGTTGACCCAATTTGGGCTTCTACCCCCCCCTCTGGAACATCTGTGTAAACTCTCAGGGCTGCAGTGCATGTGTAAAAACTTGTGATTCCAACCACTTGTTGATCATACTAAAGGACAGAAAGGAAATTCATTCATGAATACAACAATGGCTGAAAACGCTGGGAGCCAACTAACTCGGGTTTGTTTTTAGCCAAAGCATGACCCACAAGTCTCTTGCCGCACTTCTGCATCCTTGCACACAGCTTACAACATTCCCTCCATCAGCCAATGAATATTAGTCGATTTTGAAAATGTAGCTGACACCCAAGGATTGCCTTGCTTATCCTACATGTCACCATGCAGGTTTGTTGTTGCATCAACTCTGTACTGTAGAAGCATCTGGTGGTGTCTTCCTCTCTGACTAAAGAACCCTGCGATGTCACAATTAAAAAAAACATCAGCCCATTTTCTATATGATGCATCTTTGAACAGTTACATGAAAGAGAGTAAAAATGTGAAACAGTATCGTCATTCTGTACCACAAGAGGAAGAAATTGACCATATCAGCAAACATTTCAGAAATAGCAGTGTTTGACAGTCAAAAGTTAATACAGCATTAGCACTGTATATATTATACAGTTTAATCAAAATGTTGAAGGTTATCCCTTAAATAATCTGGTGCTTTATGAGAGACTTAAAGCAGGCATATGGTGCAGTTGTCTGACAAGTAAAAACTTATCAAGTTGTGAAAGCAGTTGTGAAAATATTCACCTCAACTCAATAGGCTGAGTTTAAAAGCTGTGTGAGTGGATGTGGATGACTGAACAAACAGCATCTGTGTTGGAATAGGTGGGTACATCCAGTTTTGGATTGTGGGAGATGGCCAAAGAGAACAGACTGGAGTTTTCCTCAGGGGGCCTCATAGAGACCCAAGCTAACACGTATAGTTTTAGGCATTAAAGTTCTTTTTTCCACTTTTAAATAATAAGTCCAAAAAGAAAAATAACATAAAATGAGAATATTTCCCCTTAAAATAACAAAGCTGCAAACACCTACAATTCAAAGTCAGGAAAATTGATGAATGTGTGAAATATGTCCCAGGATTTGGAACTGTTTCAAAACAGCACTACGTACCTGTATCTCCAGTGGATGTTATCTGAGTGAAACTGAGTAAGCGTATATCAGTTATTGGCTTTCTTGCCCGATTCAAGAAAGGTACTGGTTTTGGTCTGCACAGATCTCCAGTTTTCCCACCATAGAAATGCACATGTTATCAATAATAATGATTGACAGGAAGAATGTACAGCAGCTTTTATGCTAAAAGCTAAGAGAAACAGTGTGTCTCATGTGCAGTCCCTAATGCTGAGTTCACTATGGGATCTAATAACTATGAAATACGGAGACACAAAAGTCACGCTGCAAGTCATAAATCGCTCATAAAATAAAACAATTATTTGTTCAGTTAATTTGATTTATGGGAGACTGGCTTCAACCAATGGAGTGATAAGGAATCTTAATTTTCTACTTTATGTAATAAAAGTTAAATGTAAACAACAATTCAATTTTAAACATCAAAGGTGGAAGTGGCAGATGTTACTATCCCTTGGAAATAAATTATATGATGTAAGTAGACACTGTAAAACCTAATTATTCTATGGAAATTTAAGATAATCCAAAACATAAATCACACATAAATATACTGTTAGAATAACAAGGGCTGCTTTCTAGGAAAATGAATTACAAAATTTTGCAGTAATGCTTTTAAAAGTCGTTTTTCAAATCACTTTCAAATTATAACCTCAGCAGAATTTTTCTACAGCAGCAGACCCTTTTACAGACTTGATAACAGCCTTATCAATTAGAAAAGCTATTATGTTGCAGACAATGTACCAAAATTTGATCATAACAGCAGTCGGATAAGCAGTGGGATGGAGACCAATTATAAAAAATTTGGAATTACATCTTGAAAGCAGCTAAATATAACACCAAACATCAAGTGACATTGCCATCTAAAAGTGAAAACCGCATCACTTCTCATGCCACCCTGACAGCAGCTCATGTCTCCTTGGGAAGGCAAGTGACTTGCTCTTAGTTGCCTCAGTGCCTTTTCCATTTCATTCCAGTCATTTAATCTTGGAACTGTATCAAGATAGCGATCTCCCTTTAACCTCCAGAGAGGGGACGGATACAAAGGGACATACCCCCCACTTCATCACTCAGCACCAAGCAGTGGTGGCATGCCAAACAATCCCATTAGCCAGCAGTTGAAAGCCTGTGGACAGCAGCAATGTCCTGAAACAACTGCAGCTATATGCTCATTTGAACTTCTCCTCTCCCACCATGCATGCGCTTATGTGTCAGCATATGTAATGACCGGAGAGGTACACTCAGCTTTTACACTGAGGAAATGGGTAGACCCATCATCACTCTAAGTAGCTTTTTACAACTCAGCACTGATCAATTAATGACTACAAATGAGACACAGAGAGATATTCATACAGGAATATTAGAGTGATGCTGCAAGAAAGAACAGTACAGGGAACAGGATAAAGTCAGAAAAGCAGGTCACTGCAAATCAAAAAAGCAGAGACACTTTTGCAGTCACACACATATTGATACCTCTTAAAACTGGCAACACATGGCAGGGTCACTGGCCTCATATAGAAGATTTATTGCCCTCCCACATCCAGGTGCCTGTCACAGAGAAATGAGCTGGGACTCAAACAGCAACCCGAGTAATCAAAGTGGCACACAATGTTTACTGCTTCTTGGATCTTACCTCACAAATCCAGAGAGTTAAAAGGAAACGGTAAACAACACTGGAAAAAAAAAAAGTCTGACCCTGTTGGTCTTTTTTTATGCTAAAAAATGCGAGAGGAAAGAAGAAGAAGAGCCAATCAGTTGTTGCAATTAAAGGAGAAGTTACTCACTGCTCCTGTCACCTTTCCACCTCCAGCTTCCCTTGTGCTTCCCTGAGCCATCCGCAGGTACACACACTCCACTCAGCACCTCAACCAGCACCACCAGCAACAGTAGTGGCATCCGCCTGCTGGCCATGCCCGTCTCTAAAGCTTGCATCAGTGCTACAGTGGAGAGGCGAGGGCCACAAGGAGTGCTGTCCCACACACAGACATATCACACAGCTGTCTGGTGTGATTCAAAGGAAAAACACGTTTTTCTCCGCTTCCCCTGGAGCGGGAGGTCTGGGTCAAGACACTGACAACCAAGAGTGGGTCACACATTCAATGCAGACTCCCCTCCTCCTCCTCCTGGGGGAAGCAACTTTCCAACACTGGACAAGCAAAGTAAACCTGGATATCTGGAACTCTGAAATATTGATCTCTGTCTTCTTTTAGTACTCTTCCTCTTTTTCTTTTCTCCAGAATCTCTTGGTGTTGAGAAGGTATTTGTTGCAGTCCTGCTCAAAGCTTCAGCTCCCATACAACATATATAGCACGAGTAGATAGAAAAGGTTCCCCCTCTCTCAAAGCAGAAGTTGTTCAGGTGACAGTGTGGAACAGTCACACTGATGGTGACACATCACTTCTGCGGCAGCAGCCAACTCTTGTCACCAGCACCAGGCAGTGGCTGACTGAGTGTGTGTGTGAAAGCATGCGTGTCGTCCCTCTCTCCTGTCCACCTACACCACGTTTCAGATCACATGAGGCAGTGTCGATATGAAAAGGCGGCATAAATCACAGAGGTAGTCACAACAGAGCAGCCTTGACTCTGTCAACAGAGCATCTGAGAGAGGGAGAGAGTGCATCAAGAAGGAAAGCAAGCAAAGAGGGAGGGGGGGTACCGAGTGAGATGAGCATAGGAGTGTGAATAGCAATATCTCAAGTGCAATGGCTCTTGCGCTTCTGAGCATCCATGATGCTCATTCATGACTGTTTTTCAATATGTACACCCCCATAGTCTGTCAGAGCATTCATCGCTGACACAGGATCATAGTACTTGAATGCCTTTTTAGAGTTAAAACAAGGTAAATCGCTGTACCTGTATGCAAAAACACCAACCATCGTGTCCTGTATGGACTACTATAAAAAACAGTTTGACAAGTGTGTTGAACAGTTAGTATGTCATTGCAAATGATATTGTCATTTTAGAAAGTATCTCTGAATAACATCTGTTTTTATCAAACATTTAAATGGATCGTTTCAGTCAAATGTTGATAATGAATTCAAGTTTGATCACCTTTAAGCTTATTTTGTTATGCTTAAACTGACGGGAATGTGTTGGCACCAACTCAAAATGTGCCAATTACTCTTTATAAAACAACTAGTACATTGCTTATTCTGTAAAATAAGAGAGCAAACAAAGACACACAGTTATCTGTAAGATCTTTTTTACAGAACTGTGCTTTTTCTTTACCTAATGTGCCTTTTTGTACTACAGGTATATACACTGAGTACTGTTTAAAATACACACAAAGCCATACACATGCATAAAAGCGCACCCTCCGAAAAGGCTATTTTTGTAAAAAAACAAGCTCAGCAAGTCGTAGGTTTAGAGTTACACAGCTCGTTTCCTCCAGCTGCCCCGGCTGTCAGAAGGCAGGTGAGTGCAGGTTAATGTGGGAAACTGGAGGTGTCAGCAGCACCATCCCCCCTCTCTCAACCCCACGTCTCTTTCACATGCCCTTTATTATCGTTTTGTAAAATGCTTTTACCAAAAGTGACACTGTCTGGCATTTACAGTGTGTGAGGTCGATGTCAGGATATAGAAAGCATCCCGTCTTCTTTAATAACTGCTTTAAGTTAACCTAAAAATACTGCATTGGAGTCTTCCTCTATGTTTTGTGTTCTCAGATTAAGACTATTCACCTAATGTTCTCACGTTTTTGAATAACATCGACAGCGCCTTACAAAAGTGCCCTTGTATGTGGTCATGTAAACCTGACAGTGGCCCTTAAGGATTATTCCGCTAGAGGTGTAATTAATTGTGATAGCCACTGATGGAAGTCTGATTAAAAGAGCTCTCTAATAATTGGGTCTCTGGAATACTTACCACTGCAGTGAGGACAGGCTACTTCAACCCCTCAGAATGTCAATCTAACACTCTTAATACCAGTACCTGCTTAATGTCAGTGTTAACACCAGCTGTAAAAATATTTAACCAAGGGAGCAGGGAGAATAACTGCAACATGTTACAGAGGAGGCAGCATGTCTAAACTGTCCAAAAGTAGGTTTTTATGATGACATGTATCTGTTAACTTGCAGAATGTGTTTCCTCAGTGACAGGGCTTACCACCGGTTAATAACATGTCCAGCAAGGACTTTTCTAAAGAGGGTAAATTGTGTACGCATTAATAAAAGATTACAGAGTAAATTCTCAGGACATTGGAGAACTGTGGAGTCAAGATCTGTTTTTTCATGTTTGGGTGCTATTGAAGTGAAGCAAGCATAGGCATGCTGGTGTTTGTCTGAAATTGTTGTGATTTTGCGTCTCCCGTTTCTTACTTCTCTCATCCAGTCATTTATCAGCCAGAGTTGTTGGTACTATGCACTGTATTTCCTATCAGTTTTATTGAATTGGGTCACTATCAATTAAAATGGTAAGATAGTAAAATATTCTACTGCAGTATACATACATCAATAAATATGCTCAGATACTCTTAGTAATTCAGAACAAAATATAACCAGGTCTCTTCTGGTCTCATCGACCATGTGTTTAAATGAAATTGCCTAAATAAATAATGGCTAATTAATGAAATATTGTGACAATAATTATAGGCTATATCACAGTTGTTTACTATCAAACTAAGTTTTTATGTTGCTATTAATGTACTTTTAACAACCAACCAAAGAAACCAGGCACGAATACCCAAATAAAACACTGAAATATGAAAAAGCAAACGTGAAGCAAATCATTTTATTGGAAAGAAAAATATAGCCAAATCAGAGCAGATAGTTATAGTCTAAATTCAATGCTACAATCTTCTTCATAACACTGCCAATTTCCATTTATCTACTGCATCTAATAGATTTTATCCTCACCAACTCTTTGGGGAATCAGAGATCTTTGACACATCTTGTCAGCTACTATGTCGCACTTGTGCATGCTCTTGTCATCCTCTACATGCTGACTGCTGGATGAGTCTTCTACAAACCATTTCAGTTTCAAAGTAAAATATTTAAAAAAAAAAAAACTATTCTCTGCTAGATTTAAAGACTCCATTGCATCTTCACCTCAGATGCAGGAGAAGAGATGACCATCTGAGTAATTAAGACTTAAGGTTAAAACCACTTGAGTATAGTATTGACTGAGATCCTTGGCAGGTGGCTTAAGTAAGTACATTGAATGCTATCCAGCAAGTGAAAATACTATCACTATTATCTCTGCCTGTGTGTGCCAGCAACAGCTGATGGCTGGATTCACTCACACAAATCAACCGATGTGTCTGAAGAATTTTAGCACGCAGCCTGAAACAACAGCGAGACCCGTAAATCAGCCCAGTCTCACAAGAAAACGGTGTAATAGGTACTCTTACCCACATCTCCAAAATGTTCATGTGACGTGATGCCATCTTGCAATCATGTCTTTATAAATATTGAAGACGAACCATGTGCTAACCATGTATTTTTCATTCTAACCCAGGCCATATATTATTCACAGCTAACCCTGACCAAGAGCTGCTGACAGTGAAGTTGAAAAGTGAAAATTCCTTGGACAATTGTGTAAGTGGTGATGTAATGCCACCTCCACCATCTCTTACAACCTTTCAAATATTTTTGGATGTTACAGTTGTGCAATGTCACTTTTGTGACAGTTTCACATTGTTTACAATACTAACATATTACTTTTAGCAAATGAAGACATGGGCATGTTACCTTACAGGAGCCTTTAAAAAGGAGTGATATTACCATTTTTGATCACGTGTGACAATATCGACAAAAAGCAAGAAATCGGCATATGATTTTGGAGCCACGTATTATGACAAGCTTAAGCTAAAACAAGTGTTAAAATGTTTAGCATCACCATTGTATCCCTTCACTCGAGTTTGAGTAGAGCTACATGTTCTTTTTACCTGTAAAATTCAGTACAAATCAGGGGTTTACTAATGAAAGACTGAAGATTATTTCATGGCAGTGTTCTGAGCACACTTCTTCTCAAAGCTCAGCTAGTGTATAGTATCTCCTTAAAAGTCAGATCCTCATTTTGTTCCTCCTCCTTCCACGTCAGTATGGTGTTTATGATGCTCCCATTCTGGCCCCTCTACACTCTTCCAATGTAATGTGACAGCAGGGTTGATGGATGGTACATAGAGAGCCAGCAGAGATGAACAGGCAAGGGATTGGATATTATAACACAGCTTGGAACACAGCAAGGGATTCGAGAGGGGGTGGCTGGTTCCTCGTTTCCCACTCACCAGAATTCACATGTACAGTAATAAAAGGGAAAAAGACTTGAAACTAAAGACTTTATTTCTTTTTATGTTTCCCTTTTCTCTAGATTTGGTGCAATGCTAAACCAATTGACAATTGGCTGAAGTTTAATATTTACTTTGAGTGTCATCTTAATTTAAATCCTAAATAAGAAAGCCAGCAGACCAAACCCTAACCCTCCCATAGATTTAGAGAGTTCTACATCTATAACACAGACCAAAGAGCAAATTCTTAACTTTTGTTAAAACTCCTGTTTGCATCATTTCCTTAGAGCTTGATCTGGAGTCTTGTGAAACTCATAGTTGCTGCTAATCTGTATGAATAATAACATATCCCTTTGCAGATTTCACAGAATCAAGAGGTAACTGTGACTGTGTGTGTTGGAACTCTATAACACAATAACTAAATGCCTTTTACATGGCATTCGATTAGAATTTTAATGACTAGGCTTCAGAGGAAGGCAGATGGGGCATAAATCAGCCATCAGGGTTGTACAGTGACACTGTGTGATGGCAGATTTTTTTTTTTCAACCTGCATACCAGAGTTACAGGCGAGTCACATTTCATCACCGTTTCAACCTCAAGAATGCAAAGAGAATTTAGGATCCATTTCAAATTTGTAGACCCAAAGAAAGAATTACAGCACAGTGACATCTAATCTACAGGTAGTAAATACAGTTCAGAAATGAATCTGCTCTGATGCCATGGAGTGTGTATCCTTTGTGGCCGAGTGCACCAACACTGCTCGGGCCATTTTAGTACATCTGCTGCAGAGCCCTCAGTATTTCTGAATGAGTTATGTTCAACATGTATGGAAGATGATGAACAGGGCCACACCCAGCATTTACTACTTTGGCTGGGTTACGGTGCCCCTCTCCATCATCACCACTGTCTGTTAGCATTTGTAGATTTTTGGATTGGTTTTGTTTTTTTCATGTCTTCGTGTTGCCGTCTTTTGTTTCTATTCAGTTTTCTTCTTGGTCATCTTTAGGATTTATTATGTTTGTTGCTTTGTCTTGATTTGTCTTTGTTCTTACATATCTGCATTTGGGTCCTTCATCAACACTGTCCCACCCGTGCCTCTAGCTTTCTATCGGTCTTCTCGAAAACATGCACAGCATCCCCCACCAACAGCACTTTCCAATCAATGAGAAGTCAAAGGGAGAAGGTGGCTGAAGGTTAATGTGTGCTGGGTGAAAAAAACTCGAGTTATAATATAAGTTTATGTTCACTCACATGTTTCCTGTTATCTTATAGAAATAAGTATTTGGGGGTTGCTCTGTTTGTGCTAATTTTATTCAATCCATCTGTGTGAATCATGGAGGCTGTTTGTGATTGCAGCAGTTAGAGAACTTACAATAATTATATGTATTTTTGTGCAAATTTGCTGTCGAATAACTTGTCTCATGTAATCTACAGTGGAAAGGTGGAATGACTGAATATAACTGCAGTTTATAATAGCCGATTTACTAAAAACAAATTTCCATACCTATACTAACATCTGCTCTTTTACTAAGACAAACAGGGTGAATGCCTTTTGCCCCTATTCTCCACCCATGGTTTCATTCCCTGTAATGGCTGTCGTCAGCGGTCTCACCTTGCAGTGAGATTCCAGCCTGCAGCACACCATGAGCTGTGATTTACAGCTGCTGTGGCTGCAGGGCCATCTGGACCATAACCACCCCTGAATACTCAGCACAGGGGTCTGCATCTCTCTCTCTCACTCTACAATCCATGTTTTCCTTGCGTCGATACACATTCCCTGTTACTTAAACACCAACATACAAGCTCAGTCTGGATCTACTTTTTTCTCGCATCTCTCTGGTTTCACATCTAATGATGGCCATTTTATTAAAGAACCTTAAAAGTTATTACAGAGAGCCATTTGCAGACATCATAAAATGTGACACAAACCAGACTTGTCTTAGTAATAAAAACTAAAACAGCTTTTTCTTTACTGTATTGTTCACATTTTGCATGCTTTCAAATGTGGGAAAACAAGAAATTGTAGTGACTGTAGGTGTTCAGAATATTTCAAACTGAACAATACTTTGCACAGAACAAAGTACTAAAGTGTTATTGTGTTATATGTTGTTATACTTCTGACACACTGCCGTTTTCTACTCAGTCCTCGATGAAACCACAGAATCACACCATCCAACACAAACAAGATGTCTTTCCCCTCACTTAACAGGTGATAATCACAGAACCCACATCTGTGTAAATGTGCTTTATTCATGATTATGAGAGTGTTATAAATGTGGCTGTGCATCCTTTAATGACTTGTGCCTGTGATTCAATGAGTCTCTAAAAAGCCTTCTGGTGCAGTATTTGTGCACTGGACTGTGTGATGAGAACCAGGTGAAACATCTGGTGTCATATAAAAGGTGTTAGAGCATTAAAAGCACATTTGTGCAAGCCTCAAAATAACTGCAGATGTAAGGGTGTGCTGCTGAGGTCAGGTTCTGCAATATGACCATTGTCCAGCAGGAGGAGATGTTGGACTTGGTAAATATCAGGTTACGCCAACTCAGCAACTCATTCAGCATCCCCCTCAGGGATGTCAGGTAACACTTGGGTGTAATCAGTTTAGGAGTCTTGATTTAGATCGTTTAAGATTAGATCTGTAAATAAGCTCTGGCTTGAATCTAAAGATCCCTTTCTCCTCAAATTGATTGGAAATTTATCATTTACAGCCAAATGTACACAGCCCTATATCCTTAGAGTTTCAAGGACAAGCACGTCCTTGGGTCGATCAGCGTGGAATGGGGGCGTGTGAAATGCTGTGCCATTAAATCAGTGTCAATGTCAGAAAAGAGATCTGATTTGCAAGAACAGTTACATTAAGGCAAGGCAAGGCAAGGCAATTTTATTTATAGAGCACAATTCATACACAGGGCAATTCAAAGTGCTTTACAGCTACATAAAATCACAAGAAGGCAATAAAACCATTAAAAAGGAATAAAAAAAATAAAAGAAAGAAATTAAAAAAGAAAGAAATTTAAAACCCATTAAAATAATCATTAAGTAATTAAAAAGTGAAGAGTGCAGATAAAATACTTTCAGGTGTCATATGCACAGCTAAATAGAACTGTTTTCAGCCTGGATTTAAACATTGTCAGAGTTGAGGCCTGTCTCACATCTTCTGGAAGACTGTTCCAGATTTTAGGGGCATAAAACTGAAACGCAGCCTCACCTTGTTTAGTCCTGACTCTGGGCACCAGCAGGAGACCCCTCCCTGAGGTTCTCAGAGCCCGAGTTGGTTCATATGGCTCTAACATGTCAGAGATGTACTTTGGCGCTTGACCGTGAAGAGACTTGTACACAAGCAGAGCTGTTTTAAAGTCTATTCTCTGAGAGACAGGAAGCCAGTGCAGAGACCTGAGCACTGGACTAATATGGTCGTATTTCCTGGTTCTAGTCAGGACTCGAGCAGCAGCGTTCTGGATGTACTGCAGCTGTCTTACAGCCCGTTTAGAGAGCCCAGTGAGCAGGCCGTTACAGTAGTCTAACCTGCTGGAGACAAACGCATGGATCAGTCTCTCTAAGTCTGGTTTAGACACTATTCCTTTGATTCTGGCAATGTTTTTTAGATGGTAAAAAGCTGCTGATGTTACTGATTTAATGTGGCTGTTAAAGTTCAGGTCTGAGTCCAATATTACCCCGAGATTTCTAACTTGATAGTTAGGTTTTAGAGAGAGAGTCTCAAGGTGACTGATAACACTTTCTCTTTGTTTCTGTGGGCCACAGACAATGATTTCAGTTTTGTCTGAGTTTAGCTGGAGGAAATTGTTTTGCATCCACACACTGATAAGCATCTTGTGCAAAGTGCAACAGTGTTAAACACAAAAATATTGATGGTAGTGATACACTATAGTTCTCCAGTCATCAACATATGTCAGCACAAGAAAAGAGATTAAAGTCTATTTTCAGTTCAACTTTATTTTTCTTATGTGCTATATAAATACATTTGATTTGATTTGATTATATGAAAAGCTTTGAATATGATGACAGCTTTTATATGAATTCATTTGATCATCTTTTATTTCTATTTGGCTTTAAATCTACGCAGTAGTTATTCATGTGTATGTACATATGAGTATAAGCAGCACATATAATGTCGGATAAGTGTGTGTGGCACTTTGAATAACTGCAACTACGATATTGCTTACACTACAATTTTTTTTTAATAAAATTAAAAACTCAAAAATATTTACTTTTAAATCAAAACTGTATGGCATTATGTTGCACATGAAAAAAACAAACAAACAAAAATACAACACAAAGTTGTATTTAGTAGTAAATCAAATTTTAGTGCCTGAAGCGTTACCACCACTGGCCAGTAGGTGGGACTCTAAACCAAGTTAAAGCTTCACCTAGGACACAAGACCCACTGCTAATCCTGAGAGAGAGAGAGAGAGAGAGAGAGAGAGAGAGAGAGAGAGAGAGAGAGAGAGAGAGAGAGAGAGCGAGAGCGAGAGAGAGAGCGAGAGAGAGAGAGATCCTCTCCTTTTCCAAAAGGGGGCAGTAGAGTCATTTTGTGAGACTGACAGAGCTGCAGCTCACACACAGCTCTGACTGTTAACTGAGCTTTCCTCAAACCTGTGTTTCTCATACCATTTCATTGGGACCAATTAAAGTGTCCTTCATCAAAAGCAAATTGTTAATGATTTATCTGGTTAGCTCCCAAACTGATACTGAGATGGCTGCATTGGGTTGGTGTTGTTTCTCAAACTAGTTAAAGTAAACAGACATGTGTCTGCAAAGTGTATGCTGACTTAATGCAAACATTAAATACTCAAATCTCTCTTTTTCTCTTCCCCGTCAGAGCCCACCATCTACTTCATATCCACTCATTAAGACTTTCTTCGTCTGTATTTGAACTGACAGATCCATGAGCCTTTAATCCTTTTAATTCGAGGTTCAAACTTTCAGTAGAATCATTTTCTAACTAAATAGAATAAACAGTGCACGAGTAACCAAATTCTGTCTCAGGATCTATTTAATGTGGCTCCAGACAGAATAAATTGAAAAGTAATGCTGCAATTTATTTTGAGGGGGAAAAAAGAAGAGTGGAAAAAAGCAAAGGATGTCACAATAATTCCTGTGCACCAAGAAGTCAGCCAACACATGAGGAGAATAATCATTTGGAGATGATGGTGGTGGCTCTGTGATTAATGGGCCCATTTTCTTTGCACAGCTTGGATAGTGGGTCTAGTTAGCCCCATTAAGAAGAAGCCTGAAGCCACCCAGTTCTGCTGTTTGCCATTCTTCCAGCTAACATGAGCAACAGAGATGGTTTAATCTCTAGATGTTAAATATACATCAAGAAATACAGAGAAAGACTTTCTTGGATTAATCTCATGCAGCTTTTAGGTATGAACTACTCATCTTAATTCCTGTGTCGGAGGGTATCATGCCACCGTAGTCAGAGAAGGATGGGGAGAGCAGACCCAACCTCTACTAATTGCTTCAAACTGCTATGCAAAACTGGAGGGAGAAACTTTTGCTTGTTTCATTCCTTATTTGATTGACTACAGGGAGCAAGAGTGGCAAACACTGGCCAGACAGCTGCAGAGACATGCCAGTCCCCCTTTCAGAAAAATATGCAAATCCACTGTTAAATTTCATTTTTCTAATCCCTTTAATCAGAAACAGGGGAATAAAGCCAGCTGGTAGGAACCCATGTTAAGATGTAATTAAGCATCTGATTGAATTTCAGTGCATACCAGAGTGTGTGTGCCAAGGCAAGAGTAGGAGGAGGGGGTAGAAAATAGAAGCAGGGGAGGAATGGGCACTTGTACATTAGATTGAGCATTGGGATTGGTGGGGGGGGGGACACATGGCCCACCGATGGGAGACCTGGAGCTCGCGGCAGGCTTGGTATTTTCCAGCATGCTCCACTGCATGAGTGAACAGCGATCAGAAGCACATTTTTATATATTACTATGAGGCCTCCTGTGTCAATCATCTCCCTGCTGGCAGTAGAATGGTTTTCCTCTGCATGAATCTAAACACAAGGTCCCAGAAAACAGACATGAACAGCATCACTACAACACCCCTCTTTTTGCAAATATGCTCAGAAAGCAGGGACTGTTGTAGTACATTGTTAATTGAAAAATGACAGCCTTTTCCTCTTCTGTCTCATACGGCATAGGTTTGCTTTCATCTCTCACTACTCGTTTGGGGCCAGTGCTGACGGATATACTGCATGCACACCTGGGTACCAGCCACATAGGCTGCCTAATCCATGTGTGGTGGACAAACGCGCTTGTGGGTAAGACAACCCACACACACACTGTAATGAAATTCCTTTCCTCAAAGTCTCTTCTCTAAGAGAGTGACAATATAAAGACTGGTCTAGGGAAAGGTAGGAGCTGTCATACCGGTTTACTTGAGCTTGGATATAGAACAGATCCATTACTGGGACCTTTTATCACCAAACGATGCATGATACCTGTGGGGCTCTGAAGCAGAGAATGTGAACGAAAGGGGGAGGCATGAAGGAAAGAAAGGCAGACTATGACAGGTGATAGAAGTCGACAGGTCATCATGTGTGCGCCCTCTCAATGTCCTTTCCTAGTCATCCTTCACCTAGCTCTGCGTTATGGCTGTCTGCGCCCAAGGCCCATCTGCTGAACAAGCTGGCTGGTGACAAACAGAGTTAAAGGAAATCAAGACTGCACCACCCTGACCTCAACAGCCTCCAATACTTCTACTCACAACTAGTCAAAAATAAAAGAGAATGTGCGATCCATTGGCTGTAGTTATCCATTTCTAACAATACAAAAATTGAATAAGCCCAAACTTGAATAAATTTGGCTGGCTGAAATGATTAAAAATCTAAATTTACATTTTTTTTTTCGCTGTCTACAGTATAAAAATCTCACTCCTAACTTCTCTAGACTCCATTAAAAGAAGAAGTCTTCAAGTACAATTTCTGATTTTCTCAGAACTGCATTTTTTTCATAGCAATTCAATCCCTTTTCAAAGCAATTTGCTTTGTGGTTATAATATGGGAAAAAAGTGAACGCAAAACTGAAAGCACACGTTAAAGGCTTATTTTCCTTTGCTTTTACACGGACAGATTCAATAGCCCCATTTGCACAACTATTTACTGATGTGTACACAGCTATAGATAGTACTTTATCCACAAACCGCAAGGAAAAGTGGAACCGTTATATGTTTGTTTACAACTCATTGTTAGAGATTGACAGCCTTTTTCAGGGAGATAAAAGGACAGGGGTAAGCAGTAGTTCAGTGTAAGGTGATGTATGATCAAACGTAAAAGCAGTATTGATTTTCCTCAATTGTGTTTGCTCCGTTTGCCACTATTAAATATGGATTCTGCGCAACTGCCATCTTGACTTTGTCTTGAAATTGACACTCTCTCTATAAAGGTCTGTAGCTTTTTCAATAAAGCCCTGTGTCAAGAGAGAGATCGGCCTGACGCAGCTAGAGACTCTGCGTTTGATTTGCTTCAGAGGCAGCACATCAATGCCACACTGCAGCTCTCAGGTTGAATAGCAAGAAATAGAGGAGGAATGTCAGAAAATCTGGGATAGGAAATGTGAAACTTTCACTTTGATAATAAATGCAGTGTCCTTGTGTTCTAGTGCAGGCCCATGTTATTTAAGAGCTAAATGATTCCGACTTTAATTTTCTTCATGTACGGCTACTCCAAAAATAAACATGTGAGTTCTATTAAAGGGGAAGTTCGTTTTTTTAAAACCTGAACCTTATTTCTGCTATAAAATACGTTCATCTACTCACCAATAACAGTTTGGTGAAAGTCGCTGTCCTTCGGAAGATATTTAGATCACTTGAGATCCGCGTATATATCCATATAACGGGGCATAGACAATACAGCCTCTAAATAAGGCATTATTTGTCTTTATTTCACCAATACTTTAAGACGAATGAATGAATGAGCCCGTACTATTGCACTGTGAGCTCATAGCTGCCATATTGTTGTTATCTGGGGCTATCGGAGGGCTTATAGGAAGTTTTCTACACACGCATCTAGTGGAATGACTTCATTTACGCGCGCAACTGCAGCACAGCTCATTCACTCTGGTAAGGACTTCCATCGTACTCAAAGTCGTCGTTCATGTCGTCAACATCTGATAAATATCCTGCCATGTTGCACAAAACAGTAGCGAACTCCGTGTGACGTCAGCCGACTGTCACAGAGCACGGGATAAATAAGCTGTGCTGCAGCGACGCGCAGCGATGAAGTCATCCCACTAGACGCGTGTGTAGAAAGCTTCCTATAAGCCCCCCGAAAGCCCCGAATAACAACAACAACATGTCAGCTATGAGCTAAGAGTGCAATAGTATGCGTTCAGTCTTTAATTTGCCTTCAAGTATTGGTGAAATAAAGAATAATGCCTTATTTAGAGGCTGTATTGTCTATGCCCTGTTCTCTCCCGTATATGGATATACGCGGATCACGAGTGATCCAAATATCTTCCAAAGGACGCCGACTTTCACCAAACTGTTATTGGTGAGTAGATGAACGTATTTTATGCCAGAAACAAGGTCCAGTTTTAAAAAACCAAACTTCTCCTTTAAGTGAAAGAAATTAATCTTTGTTATGCTGTGCTATGTTATTGCCCCAGTGACAGTGTAACTATCTCAGTTTCCCACCCAGTTCGTAGCTCAACATCAGTGGCAAAGATTAATGCAGTGGAAGCATAAAAATGGAAAGAGATATTATTAAAAGGGAAAATGGTGCAGTTGTATTTTTTCACAGCACACTAGTTCTTATTTTTAAAAACAATGACATTTCTTTGGTTATAAATTAAACAACCTGAGCAAAATAACAACCAATGTCACAACACTGCATGTGAGAACAAAAGCCAATCACATAAAGCAGTGGAGTGACCATGAAATTAGAACCATTCATTAAAAACTGTCTCCAGCAGTTAAAGTATCTCTGACTGGTTCCACTGAAGGAGAGGGATTTCTGTGAATTGTCGCAGCAACTAACAAATGTTCTCCACAACACCAATAATGGTCAAACATCCCATTTAATGCCGTTTCTGCTTTTGTCTGCAGATGAATAAATCCAGGTGGATGCCCATCCAATGTACTGTTTAAACCCATTGCCTGTGACAAATTGCATACTACTGTCGATGCCACATCATTGTGAAGCTGTTCCTGCATTGCAGCACATTTTAGACAAGTTTGTCTGGTCAGAGTCGTTTCCTGGCCATTAGAACCCATTTTACAAACTGATGCAGCTCCGTGGAGAACTGCTGCACAGATCACTGTGGGTGAGGCGATAAATGCTGACTTAACAGTACAAAGAAAGTCCTCTCAACAGAATTATAAATGTTTTATTCACAACTATTAATTACAAACAAAAACATAAATTACATATACATGCAGACACATAGGTCCATTTAGAGTACTTTTGATCTGGGAGTGTTCATCTGTGCTACGTTTCACTTGTAAGAGTGGTTTGTTCACTGATAACAGGGTTGGTAATTTGATCCCCCAACCCATCTACATGCTGAGATATCTATTGGTAACACTATAAACCTGAGTTTGCTCATGATGGCAGGCTAATGCCTTGCATGGCAATGAGGCAACAAACTGTAAAGCACTTTGAGTGCACAAAGGAAATAAATGCGCTTTATAATTACAGTTCATTTGCCATTCATGCTTTGGGTTAGGATGCTTAATTCCACTTAGCCTGGTAAAAACCTAATGGTAAACAATGCATCACAGTCCACAGTGCTGTGAAACGCCTTGCCAAAGCTGTAAATCCAAATACAACAGTTGAAGGGTTTGGAACTGAAATGTCCACAATCATACATGTAATTATATAATAACTGTACTATATAATATAATATCGTGGTAGCAATGTAACATTTTACATGCAACATTTTTCTTAGAATGGCTACACTTAATGTGAGCAGGAAAAAAAGGGAAAGACATATGATCCTCCCTAACATAACACTTTTCTACCTGGGCGTAGATTAAAGATCTTTGAAATATTTATTTTTCACTTATTCACACACTCATATGAATGGTGGCAGAGCTGCTATACAAGGTGCTGGCTTGTTGTCAGCTCCATATTGGGAGCAACATGGATTCCCAATGGACAGCTGCCCGTTAAATTAGTATACAGCTAAATCAATACAATTAGAAATATAAAGCATTGACACAGCACGATGTAGTTCAGAAAATTTAGACAAGACAGTACAAAAGGGGTGCTTTATTGGTTGTCCACATACTTTCAGTTTTATAACATGCCAACCACACTGATACTCAACATTTGTTACTCCTAAAGTTATTAAGATTAGAGTAACTATGGACAGTTTTTTTCAGGAATGCATCAACAAGCAACCAGCTGCTCATGTATGTGTGTGATTACACAGTGCATATTGTGTATGAAGTAAGAAATGTACGGATTAAGTGTTTAATACCCAGCAACAGCTTCTGTCAAGGGTTGCTGAAAACAGTAGGCAATATGTTTGAGGGCAACATACTTGAAGCACAATGAAGACCACACATTTTGACCTTCAGATTAGTATACATAGACTTGCAGATGTACACTCACTGAATTATGCAGACACACACCAGCAAGTATATGCTCATACAGGTATGTCACCACTACAAAGCCAGTCTCATTATTCTGTGTCCCTTGACATTTTAGCACCACGGAGAGCTCCCATATTAATCTTGAGCTGAGCATCTCGTGTTCCCTGTACATTCCTACCCCTAATGACAGTTTTATCATAACTTATTATTGCTGCCCCAACCATGAGCTGAAATTATGTAAATGCTGCATGTTTGGTGCGGAAAACATCTTTATGTTTTGCTCAATGGTTGCTCAAGCGAGAATCTAATTCTGCTCGCCGACAGCCTAAATGAATCGGCTTGTTACGGTTTGAATAATGGTCTAAGCAGTGAGAGACAGGGTCGGCTAGCTGAAGGTTGAGAAGGAGAGACCCACTTAGTCAGATGCCGCCTTATCGGATTGTACCTCCGCCTCATTCATTACCTTCCATCACTTCCCACATTTGCAATAAGCAATATCATTACAGGATGATTTGCCTCAAATGTAGGGTTGAAGTAACATCTCGAGGCAGGAATAAATGCTCCAAGATTTGTAATTTGGGCTGCAATATAGGCCTTTAATAAAGCTTGAGATTCACTCACCCACACAGCTCTTTTTTTTGCCTCTGTCTCTTTTTCACACATGCAATAGAGCAGGCAATAAGGCAGAGAATAACACTTTGACTGCAATGGTATTTTCTTGGATGTACATCTTAATTGGTATTAAAGGTTTGGAGATGTCCAAAGTTTCTACCTCATTCTCTCAAAATGTTACTGACTCTTTGTCCTTTTGTTGTTCAGTCTGTCAATTTGTCTCCAAGTCTCTGTCTCAAAAATTCTCTCATCCTCCACACAAGCCTATTGGTATTCAGTGACACCAAACTCTAGCCATCCTATTTATTTAGGTAGTTATATGAACAGTCTTCAAACCTTCATGCCTGATTTCTAATTAGGCTCCATTTAGGTGCCAATGAGAACTTCTCCAACGTAAAGTAGTCAGTTCTGCTGTTGCAGTGTCTGTCTTGATGTGTGAGAAACTACAACCCTCAAATGCTACACTGAGATTACATTTACAACACGAATAATCTTCATGCTGCACTTGGATCTATACATTCAAAGATTTTTCCCCCGATAGTTATCCTCGTTTGAATTGTACACTTGACAGTCGAGAAAGTCTTAGAAGATAAAACGCAACTAAGAAGGGATCTTGAGAACAGTTAATTCTGTCTTACTATGTGGTAATCCACTGGTGGGCAGATAAAGCATTTTACTGGTATACTATAAGATGAAATCCTATCCTATGTTATTAGATAAATGTCTCCCAAACACAGCTTCAGTGCATCGTAACACAGCTAATGGCATGACTGTTAATGAACTAACAGCCTGTGATTAAATTAAAAGAATCTTGAAACCTTTTGAAAAGTAAGCTTCCACTCCTATCATCCATCACTCACATAACATGAATTAAGTACTCCTTGATTCAGACAAGATTATAAAGAATAACTTTTGAAATGTCTGTTTGACATTTAGAACCTTGCACTTTATTATCCGTCTGTATATAGCAGCCTAAGAAATAAAAAGTTCCTAAAACCTTATCCATACCTGAAAACTGGCTACAAATAAATAAACAAATAGAAATAAATAAATAAACAAATAAATACCCTGACTAGTGTTAGAAGGGTTTAGCTGTTAAATCTAAGAACGAACCCATACCCCAGTTAGTATGATCATAATCACTACTGCAAACAGAACACAGACAGTTTCAGAGATCCCTTGCCTGTCACAAAGTGTGTTTGATGGGGATAGGAGTTGACTGTGTCGAGTGTGAGGTACAGACAACATAAAGGGAAATAAAGACAAAGACGGTCTGCTAGAGTAAATGCTGCACACCTGCAGACTTGTCAGAGGCGGATAGAAGTGCACTACGGGGGAGCATTTCTCCTGCTCGTCTATGTGGTCATTGATTGTGAGACTGCTGAGGATTGACATAACAGCCTTCAGGCAGGGACAGATGGGCCAGTGCCACTGGAGCACACCAACAGCACTGACTGTCCCCACTGTTGGGGCTAGCTGATCCCAGAGGGCTGGCAGGATAGGGGACAATGAATTATGAGTGATGCAAAACCATTGGGTAAGCATGCTGGAGCATTTGTCATGATTTGGGTAGATATATTTAAGGGAGTGGTGCTTGAATACAAGGCAGCCCACATACAAAATACACAAATTAACTGTACATCCAGCTTGAGTTCATACATGTTTACATAAGCAAGAATAGAAGACACACAGATTAACTCAAGCTTGTGTTGGGCTTCTTAAGGAGAGCCTATTATATTGTAGTATTCGTGTTCAACATCTGCCTCTGACACAATCTGTTTTCTAAAAATAGACAAACAATAGCCTCCTGCCTCTCTTGGCACACACACAGAAATGTATGTGTCTCCTCTCTGTCTCTTGAACTAGAGGCAACTTCTTATTCTGTAGTCACGTCTGTATATTTAGGTGAGTGAAGCCGGAGTGCTTCTCTTTGGCTCTAGGTCAGGGCTTTTGTCCGCCAGGGATTCAGGCTTCTACAGACTTCTCAGTGCTCTAATGGGGCACCAAGGGAGAGGAGCTTTCAGTCGGGACTGTCTACCTCCTGTGGCAAGCTTAATTGGGTATAAAGAGATGTAGCCCTCCCTATGCCCTCCACCTCAGGGTAAACCGAATGATATGTTTAAGTAAAGGCTCTAGACGTGGTGTGCAGGTTAAAACTTGCTTTGCTTGGAGGGAAGGACAGAGTCTGTCTGTCTCTTTTGTCCTTTCTGAATCTTACAGAACATTGGACCTTCAACTGAACAGTTTTCAGTTTTTTCCGATGACAACATTGTTGCACTTAGGAGTCTGCTGGAATTATCTCAATTCCAAGGGTAACGTGGTCTTTACTTTGATGAATGGACTGTAATGTCACTTCTCTCGGCTTTACATTTTTCCTCAAACTGATAAATCATGTCAGAAGTCGTTGGATGTATAGTAATGCCGGGGCTTTTCCAGTGGCACTACTGATCAAGAAACCTCCCAGCTTCAAGAGAAAAAAAATCCCATAAAAAGGATAAATCACTTCGAATCTGCAGGTCAATAGTATTGAACAATAAACGTCTTTCTCACCTTTATTCATCAGTGTTCAAAGGAAGACTGGCAGGAAGGGTATGGTGGGGAAGGGCTCAGCATAGACAGAAGCATTAATGTGTGTTAATACACTAAAAGCCATGGACCTTTTCTAGGTGATGGATTGTCACTACTAAATAAGTGCATGTGACAGCACCAATGCTGCAGTGTAGGTCAGGGAAGAGCCATCAGCAATGGAAGCTAAAGAGACATAGGTTGGGTTTACAACAAAAACAGGGGTAGGTCAAGGATCAGATAACACTGCTGGCCTTAATTTATTTAATTAACCTACAATAAGGCACTAGTGAAGCATTACAGTTAGTGCTTATGTACAGAATGTTAATTGTAGTGTATTGGTTATTTATCCTATGACTGTTGAAGAATCCTGGACCTCTCAGTTCTGAGAAACCATACAAAAATAGAAAAATAACAGAATAAAATGGAGCAATTGTGTTTTCTGAAATTATGCTGTATTCTTTTTTTCTTTTTACATTTATCTGAAAATATATTGCGTTTTGGGCATCTATAATAGTTGAAGAAAAACATAAATAGATGTAAATCTTAGCCAATTTTACAATAATTGCAACAGTTCAAAATAGAACTAATACAAACAATCTAAAAGGTAACTACATACTGAATAAAAGTAACACCTGTTGGTGGTGTGCTTCTTCCCACAGTTTTTAGTAGATTTATTCATCAAAGTAAATGCTGTAAACCTTTGACAACAAATCTGAACAACAAATTAAAACATTTGGAGAGCATGGTTTTTTTTGGCATAAACTATTGTATTAGACAAAAAAAACCTTAAAATCCTCACTTGCTAATGGCTTTAGATAAAATGTTGAGCTTTTACAAACTGCACTACTTCCCAAGAAGTTGGCATAACTGTATTAAATCTTATGGCAACTGGTCCAATAAAATGTCAGCCTATACCAATTCAGACAGACTCCATTTGTCCATGATTTACCCTTTTTTTTCCCCCCAAAAATGGGGAATATGTATCAGTGCTGCACCCAACAAAACCACATAACTGATGTAAAATCAATACTAAAGAAGCTCTTTTCATTTTGGTGAAATTGCAAGAGAACAAGAAAAATCTTGAAATTTTAAGAACTCTTCATTGGCAGAAGACGGCACCACATACACTAGCAAGTACACACATTGACGCATTGTAGCAAAACAGGGTGCATGAATGATTGTAAAACCTGATCTGTCAACATCCCAACAATAGAGATAATGAAATGGAATCAAACCAATGTAAATCTTTACTGCAGATGTATGTAGTGCTGATGTGGTGAAGCAGGGAGGGGTCCGTCACTGACAGCACATGTCAGATGAGCTGAGAACATGTCAGACAGAAGTGATGGGAGCCCTGTCAGCTCCTCACTCACACCCCGTCCCGGAGCGCTGTGTCAGCTACCTCATTATTGATTAGTCGTCTTCTTTGGGGAATTTTGGCTTGATCCTTTGTCACGGGAGCAGCAAAACCAATTGAATAGAAAAATCAGATGTATAAATAAGCAATGTTCTGCATGAGGGCACCCAGGAATGACACACTGACATAGTCACCTTGACATAACCCTGCAGCTCCCTCCCAAAGCAATCAGTACTGACCGGTGCTGTTAAGCCCTCACACCCTGACACACACACACACACCTCTAATGGCTGTATGTGCTTTTAAACAGGCATAATGTCCTTTTTTTCATTAGGTTAATCTGAAAGCCTTTTTCAAAAAAAGGCACAGAGATATCCCCATCGATTTATATTGCTCCTATAAAATTATAAGACAAGTGTTAAATCTGCTGTTAAAGGTCTCATTAAAGTCTGTAATTGCTACTCTGGATACTGTCCTGCCATTCCTTACTGTTACTGTCACAGGATATCCCAGACCGTCACAGTCCATAAAAATCTAGAGAAGAAATCTTTAAACAAACCCCATTTGATCTGCGATGACTATCATGTTGAGGGACAAAAATCTCCTTGTGCTTTATCTGCAACTCCTTAGATTTCTTTAGAAATGTAATAAAGGATGACAAAAAAAAACAGTAACAAAAGAGTAGAATATATAAACCATTTATTCTTCCTTCAGGAGACAATTCTAAGAAACTTGATTTTGTTATTCATTCCACTCTATAGATAAATCCCACTTCATCCCAGCTCATAAATAACTTTCGCTTTCAATTATACAATTCATCTCTCCTGCTATGAGAAGCACAAGACTCTTCAAAGCAGCCATATGTACAAACAACTCACAAATGGAAGAAAACTGTCTTAAAATGTGCACATCTGCAGTTCAGAGTTTAGGAATCAACTTTGAGTGATAGTTGATTGGTTCCATTCTCATCACTATTCTTTGCTTAGTGCTGTTGCAGCTTGCTGGGTCAGGAAACATGAGCTCAGCACATTGGCCTCTCCCCCAGACATGCACAGAATGGCCATGTCAGCACACACTGAGGACAGTTTCTACCATGGTGCACTTATTCAGCATGCTAAGATATCTACCGTGCTTCCCTGTGGCTGTCGAGAAATAGAACATCATTTTTTTTCAAATCTGGTAGTATGCAAAGATCTGTTATGAAAGACTAGAAGGGGAATGAGCAACATGTAACAGCAGAAAAGCTTAGTTCATTGTGTTTTTTGGTTCTCTTTCAGACCTACCTGCAATCAGTGACAGGTGAAGATTAACCACCCAGTGGGTGTCTCCAGCCCATCTCCACTCGGCATGCTCATCACATACACGTCTGATCAAGTGATTACACGAGTGGACGCATGAAAAGGACAAGCCACACTATCCTTTGCGCTAACAACACTGGGCAGTTGGATGAAGAAAGTGAGATGGTAAAAACAAAGCAAAAGATACTTCCAATGACAGTTCATTGACAGCAAGATTAATCACCCAACACACAAAGGTCTGGAGCTACGTGGTTATTCTATAAGGCACGCTGGACCTCCATCACCTGGCCGCAATCCATACAAAGTTCTGTGTATTTCAGCACGCATCGTAAAAAACATCCATGACAATGATAAGATAAAATGTCCCTCACACCATCTCCATTCCAGCACCTAATCTGACCCTGCATCACAGACAGAAAGAAAAAAGTCCTGTCAAAGTTTGTCAAGGGCAGTTATCTATGGAAATATGTTGGTCTAAAGAATAGGTGAGTGGAACGCATGTGTGCACCACTGTGCAATTTACGAGCAGACTAAAGGTAAGTGGGCAGGTTGAAGGCCTCTTCAGCACTGTTGTCCAGATGGAAATGAGCAATAATAAAATCAACACTGTCAACTTCACATCTCTCTGTAATGCCAGAGTGATAAAGGCCACTAGAGGTAATTAATTTCAGTGAAAGGTTTATGCAGAAGGCCAGGGAAATGATGTCAGACACTGAAGAGACTGTATTGTGGTGTTGTCAAGTTGCATGTCCTCACTAATCTGTCACACCGCTCTCACAATTCACAATCTAACCAATAATAACTTCCTAAATTATCCATTTACATAATAATGTAAGCAACAACTAACAAAGAAATAAAGAGCTTTTCCACATCTTTGGAGCTAAATGCAAAACATTAACTGAAAATGTATTTTTATAGAATACATAATGTAATTCAGTCACCTTGTTTTTGGCATAACGTAGCACAGAAATATTCTTTAAAACCATGATCGTAGCCTCTGTCGTTACATGTAAGTATTATGAATAAGCACTTTGTGAGAAACAAAGGCATATCAGGTCACATTTGGGATATGATGCTTTTCAAATGAATGACCTAACTAATGACTTCAAAATATTGTGGATGAATAAGATATAATAATGCAAATTCACAAATCATCTCAAGGCACTTTAATAAGAAAGTACGAAAGTTCAGCAATAGTCCAGTTAGCCACAGTCCAATTCAATTCAGTGACAATACAAATAAATCCAATTCAGTGTAAATGAATTCAAAGAAAACTAATTCACAAAAAATTACTGCAGCTAAGAAAACCAATAGATAGCATCAAATCCTATGCAAACATGATATACAACTTAGAAGATTCAAATTTTCAGAAAAATAGAAGGCAAAAACAGCACTTATATTAGCACTAAAACATATTTCTTTCGGTATGAAATCCCCTCCACCCCTTCCATTCTGTTTATCTACTACAACCCAACCAAAAGACTGTTCATAGAGATACTGAGGAAGCCTCTGTTTAACTTCAGAAAATTTCCTTTTAAAAGTCCAGGAATTCTGCATTTAATGTCCGCCACTCGCATTTAATACTGGCCTTTCAGAACCATTCAGAACCAGGAAGAAAAGGTCTAAGGCTCTATCCATACTACTATGAGTATTTTGCAAAATAAATATTTTCTTCTAGAATTGCACCTCTCATCCAGATGCAAACTGTATTTTTAAGTCAGAAAAACTGAGATTTCTAAAATACTTGCCAAAATAAAGATGTTAAAAACTTGCTTGCTTTGTGTAAAATGAGCATGTATATAACTATAACGACAATGGTGTCTATATACCTGTTTTTCCAATGTTTTCCTGGGCTTTCATTGCATTATACCTAGCAACAACTCCACTTCATCTGTCCACACAAACTAACTACGTTTGTCTTCCAGTTTAATCACTGCATAAAGTGTCGTTTTGGTTCTGAAGCTTTTGCAGAAGAAGAATCAGCTCACTTCGGGAATCTCAGAATATTCTTCTGTTGTACTTTGATGTGTTGCTACTGTAGACGTTATCACCACCTACCGGCCTGGTGTGATTATTTCGACTTTTGTGAGAATTTTTACGTTATTGTCTGGACAGAGATAATTTTTTCAAATGGAGGGGAAATGTTTGAAAAATATCTGGAGTCGTGTAGGCAAGACCTAAGTATCCTCTCTTTCAGTGTTCATATAAATATAACATTGAGATAGAATTGAAAAACTCCAGATTACAATAATCTCAATTGTAAGAAGAGAGAGATCATTGAGAGAGATATTTATCCACCATTTAGCATCTCAATCATCATGATCTGTTGAGGTCTTATCACACTTTACCAATTGCATATAAAAACTGATAGATATACCAAACACGCCAGAAATTCTCAGAGTCATAGTTAATTTGCCATCAAACCTATTCAGGCAAAGAAAAAAGTGACTAATATTGATGTTAAAGCAATAAAATGGTTATGGAGAATATATCAATACATTGTTTTGAATGGCTGCTACTGGTGGGGCACTGCAACCTTCAAGCTATGCCTCGAACAATCAACTCCAAGGGGCTGATAAAAGTGAATGCCGGGTACACAGCTGCACTTGTGCAGCAAAGCCTGAAGGTATGACAGACACAGGCAATAAAAGGAAGCAAAGAATGGCAAGACGGTGGAGGCAGCTGTGTGCTCTCCAAGCCTCCCTCCTCAGAAACATGACATTAATATGAGACAAGCAGAGAAACAGACCGTGGGGGAAGTGCAACATATGGATTCAAGCAGAGGGAGGGGAAGAAAAGGAACGGAGCAGAAAAACTGACACTTGACATAAGTCACCTGAATGCAGTCGGGGTTCTACTAGCATCAGCGCCATCATCATCCCCATCAAGCTGTCTGTACAAATAAATGTGTGCTGAATGTACAGTCCGTATGTGCAAGTGGGTGTGAGTTTACGGAACGTCTATCTGGATGTCTGTGCCTACTGGGTGCAAAAGGGTTCCCTTTCTCTGAATGTTGTGGCCCATCTGTACGTGTTTAACCTCCCACACTGGCCCTGCCATAGGTCTCCTCATCAAGGCAATCATATGACAGGGGCCAGCGTCCTTTCAGCATCCTTGAATGTCTGTGATGGGCACCCAGCCAGTGACTGATCACCCGCTCGTTCCCTTTTGTCAGCACTTTCGCTCATCCAGCTCATCACCAGTGCTCCACGGTAATAAAACCAATGTCAAACTGCTCCTTGTGAAGTTCACGTGAAGAGATAAGGGTAGAAAATCTTCATTCCTATGGCTTTTTGTTCCAAATTAATTTCCCACTGTCTTAGTGTACATCATTTTCTAGGAGGTATTTAGTGCTGACAGTAGGCTAATTTCTTGTTTCTTTGCCCAATTCCTATGCTCATTAGGAGATTTTGCTGCTTTAAAGTAATTTTCCATTTCAGCTTTACAGTCGAGTGTGCGTAACTAAATGGAAAAGATTGATCGGGTGAGGTTATTCTGGAGCAACAGGAGCACTTCTCTTCTTGATTGCAGCAGCATGGGGCTGCTGTAAACATTAGGAAAATGGGGTTGTGCATGGTGTCACGCTCATTACATTGACATGATCATCAGTGCAGGGACTTTGTCCAGGGAGATCTCTTATAGCCCATCAAACAGAAGCTTTGCTGCTACTAACAGCACCTGGCCTGTTTACATGTCACCCAGGAGAGCAAAGTTTGATGTTGTGATGTCCATATGAGAATTTAGGGAGATATGGTTGTCCTACAGAAGCAAAAACAGACATGGAAATGTAGTTTTCTCTCATCTTTCAGCATACTCATTTTACATGAAAAGAGTAAAACACTTGTAGATAGAAACCTAATTTTCCAATGTCTACTAACTTCTATTATCCAAATTAACATGAGTCTAATAGAGTACATGATGTTGAAACTAATAGTGCCTGGAGCAGATAAGGAAACTCATAAAATAGCAGCATTTCATTTCCTAAAAACACAATAGATGCCAATGCTGCCTGACACACTTCTATCAGCCAGTCTGTGGATTCATAGCCTGGTTATCACTGGGAACAGAGGTAGATTAGAACCAGATAGGCAGCTTTGGCTTGAATACTGATACATGCTAGTAAACATTTTCACAGCTAAAAGCTTAAAATGTGTGTGTGGAGTGCAGCTAATACATACTGTTCCTGAGTGTAAATTTATGCATATGGCTTCAAAAACACAAACACACTCTGACATTGTGTCTCACTCCTCAATGTCAGGCAGTATATGTTGTTCTGTAAAGACTTCCCATTTTCTTCTAACTTTGCAATACATTCATAAGTAGACAAGTCCTCCAACTGATACAGGCATATAGGTGCCCTAAATAACAACCCATAACGGCATCCCGTGAAGTTCTGCCCCTACAAGCAGCAGGAAGGAAATACGACTCATTTTAAACTGACATGTACGATATCAATAAGTTACATATTTGAAAAATTTTAAATTTATTTCCTAGTAAGAACTTTGTTATTTTTTGACAATGGTATAGCATTTTTTTTTCCAAGTCTTATGATTAGTTTAATGGACAATTAAATCCAAATTAAATAAGAATTTGAATGTAACTAAGAAGTAATGTCTCTTCCTAACTGTGAGCACATAATTTACAGTCTCAGCTCAGGCTGGGAGAAAAGTTCATACATGAAATTTTTTATTGTGGGAAATATGTGCCTCCAAGCATTGATTTTTCTTCATGTTCTGAAAGCACATTGAAGTGAAATTATAAAGAATTCAGAATTAGCTGACTGCAACAAAGCTCTTAAATGTACAATAGGTTAGTGGATTTGATTGGACTTTGATTGGATTACAAAAGATTTGGGCTGTATATCTGAAATGCCTTAAGATGACATTATGTACAATTTGTAGCCCCTTTCATACAAGGAAATCAAAACAAAATAATTGCTGTTTTGTGTGTTGTTGTTGTTTTTGGCCTATCAGGTTTATATATAAACTTCTTCATGTCTCTGTTTTCCAGTCACATCTCCACTGTTCAAGTCTAATTATCTCTTTAGAGTGCATTTTAGCTCAAGCTTTTAGCTGTGGTGATGTTTAAATACTTGACTATATAGATCTATTTTATTTCCTAATGTAACAAAAATGGAATAAATCCATTGAATCATTATGATTTTTTTTCAACAATATAAGGGACTGAGAAAGGTTTCAACAAGTGCATCCGAATCTCTAAAAGTTGCAAATGCAACTTAGAAAGAGATTTAAACTGAAGCCAAGAACCCTTCCTCTCGCTCCTCTTCCTCACCGATTGTCAGCATGTCTGTGCCTCTGTGTCTCATGGTAGCAGAAGCCAAAGTGAAGGAGACAAAAGGCAGTTTGAGTATTAATTCAGCAATCACATCTTCTTTCAGGATCCTTTCAGATGCAAAACACCAGGCTGCGCATTGGGCAGAAGGAGACGCTAACAATTACAGCCTCACATTGAGCCACCATTGGAGTCACTCTTCAGGCTGATTGACAAATGAAAGAGCTGAAATAGCCTCCATTTAAAATGGCCACTTGCAAGAATAGAAGGATCATCTCCAATATCTAGTCTCAAATGGGAAAGGGAAAGGATGAGCGTGCATGGGAAATTGAGCACACAATTCAGTACTTTACAAAGGCCATTTTGGCTACATGCACAGAATACCCAGCGGTGCTTCAGAACCTTTAAAGCTCAAATTCAATAGTACATCAAGAAAGAGCACAAACCTTCAGGGTGGGACTTGCATCCAACTGTTCTCTTCTCTCAATTAAAGAACTTTTCACACCATCCTAACTTCTCTACTGCTAAGCAAAGATTAACACAAAAAAGGGGTACAAAGAGGCACACAAACGGAAACTGATTAGCCAAAAGTGCTTTTGCATATAGACAAAACAACAACAATAAATATGTCAAGATTTAATATCCGAGAGATTTCTACAGACAAAAAAGACGTGCATATTCCTTCTAAACACACACACACACAGATTCCCAATCATAAATGTTGGTCAATATGTTGTCATGACATTTACTTAAAACTTAAAAACAATGATCTTGAGGGCAAAACTGAGTAAAATAGAACACCAAATTCACACGCAAGAGCTTCAGTACGTCAAAGAAAACACAATGACATGAAGAGCATTACGGTTGTGTGTATTAGATGCAGGTAGCCTGAAAAGACACGACACAGGTATATAAATAACAAGTACTTGTGTCTGAGAGCACAAACAGCTGCAGGGAAGTATTGTGAGCTGCTGGAGAAGCACAAACAGGTTCTTTAATGGAGAGAGGGATGTGAGGAGAAATTCATTTGTGAGATGACACCCTCCTGCAGCCCTACAGCAAAAAACCCCAGGGGAGGGCTGTAGTGGAGGATGGGCAGGATGGATATGTGTGTGTGTGTGTGTGTGAGGGGGGGCAAATTGAGAAATGGGGTGAAAAAATGCAGAAGTGCTTATGTCATGTCTATAGAAATCAATAAACTGTGCTGCATGCACAGCTCATCATATCATCCATGCATGCATACACGTGTATATACACAGAAAGTGGTGTGAAGGAGTGGGGAGTGACAGTGCAGCTAAACTGTTTCTACACTGCTGCTATAGTGAAAACAATTTGATTTAAAAGTGATATAAGGAGTCTGATATTTAATAGATATCAGTATCAGTTTTGTTGTTGTTTTACTTAAGTTCATGAATTAAATCCTTATTAAGACCACTGGCTGATTAAGTTATGAATATTCAAAAGAGAAAAGCATCCCATTGCAGCTTTTACTTTGATGTCTAACTTTAATCAGACATGTCTGATTCAGAAAAGGTACAAACGCAACTAATAAAGTTGTGGTGTGATTTAAAAAGTAAATGAAAACAGAATGCGATGATCTGCAAATCTCATAAACCGATATTCTATTCTACTACTCGTGAAAATTATTAGTACATTTTGAATTTGATGGCAGCCACACATCCCCAAAAGGTTGGGATAGATGTAACAAAAATCTGGAAAAGTAAGTGGTACTAAAAAAAAAAAAACAGCTGGAGGATCATGTGGCTACTAATTAGTTCAGTTGGCAACAGGTCAGTAACATGATTGGGTATAAAAAGAACACCTTAGAAAGGCAGTCTCTCAAAAGTAAAGAAGCAGATGTTGAGCTATCTAATATATATATATATATATATATATATATATATATATATATAAAAAAAAACTGTGTGTTACAATTTCAGAATGATGTTCCTCAATGTAAATTGTGAGTATTTTGATTATTCCTTTGTCTACACTAGAGACATCTCTGTGTATTGACAAAAATGAACATTGAGTGCCGGTAATCTTTGGGCCCTCATGCAGCACTCCATTAGAAACAGACATGTTTCTGTCATGGAAATCACTGCTTGGGCTCAGGAACACGTCCAGAAATAACCGTCTGTGAACACAGTTCACCGTTCCGTCCACAAATGCTGGTTAAAGCTCTATCATGCAAAGAACAAGGCATATGTCAACATGAACTGGAAACTCTGCCGACTTCTCTGGGTCAAAGCTTATTCAAAATGGACTGAGGCAAAGTGGAAAAATATTGGTGGTCAGTGGTCAGACAAATAGAAATCTAAATTCTTTTTAGGAAGTCATGAACACGGCAGCTGCCAGACTAAAGAGGAGAAGGACCACCTGACTGTTATGAAGGTTCAGATTAAGAACCTTGCATTGGTGCCTATAGAACTGGCCACTTGCACATCATTGCTGAATGGTGTATACAGGTTTTAGAGCAAGATATGCTCCCATCCAAGTGACATCAGTTCAATGGAAGGTCTTGCAAATTTTGGACACTGGTTTTAGAACGACAGCATTGCTTCGGTCCAGGTTCTGGGCCAGTCTGATGCAGTTCAAGCCTTCACCAACTGAAAACTTTTGGCACACAACGAAATGTAAAATAAGACAAAAAAAAAAAAGAAAAAGACCCAGGACTGTTGAGAAGATAGGATTCTATATCAGAAAAGTGGAACATTCTTCTCCCAAAGGTCCAGCAGCTGGTCTCCTCAGTCCCCAGATGTTTACAGCCTGTTGTTAAAGAAAAGTGCAACACAGTGGTGAACAGATGTGTTGCTACTGTTCAATTCAAGATTAACTGATATTTTCTTGAAAATGAGACGTGTGATTTCAACAACTGATACTTTTCCTCAGTTCTTTTGTGAATTAACTATTGGTTTATGAGATTTTTAAATTGTTGAATTCTGTTTTGCTATTTCTATATTTTTATAAGCTTCACACAGCATTCCAACTTTTTTGGAATTGGGGTTGTATGTCAGTGGCTGTTCTGAGTAACAGCAGTATGAGGTTACAGGGGAGCGTTGCATCACCTTTGAGATGGTCACATCTTCAGTGAGATAACAAACATGTATAAAAGCCTGAAATTGGGTATAAACTGTGGCCACTTTTGATGTTACTTTGCACCCATAACAGCTTGACTTCCACCTTGCCTTTAATACTACAAAACAGAAGAAGAACTTTGTTCTTTTATTAACCGATTTATTTCTTCTTCTTTGGCATTTCATCATGTGGAACTGCCATCTAAAATAAGGCTCACATTCCCCCTCTGTTAGAGCAGGGAACTGAAATTCAATATGAAGTCACACTTGACACATATCAAGCTTTCGATAAAGGTGTGAAGCTCTGGACTTTAAATTTCTCGCCTGAGAGGAAAATATGTACGAGTTGCTTTATTTCCTTCATTTTTTTCATTTTTATGAAGTTAGTTTTGACAGTGTGCAAAGCCAACCATCTTACAAATGCAAACACACAAAACAATGAAAAAAAGATTAAAGGCAATAGTAAAAAAAAACAAACAAAAAAAAACAGGCAGTATAATAATAATAACAGCAGAAATGCCAAAATCTCCTGCAGCAGATTTTTCATCATTAAATGATGGCCTGAGGGTGGAGTTTGATGAAGAAACACTGGCTTGTGCTTTGCAATTAAATGGTGGCTGGATGGAGTGAGAAGCTGCGAGATGATAAGCACTGGGCTCTGTGCCCCAGGAAAGAGGAAATGTGCCACATGCCTCCAACAATAAGGTTATCTATGACTAAAATTGCTTCATTGTTTCTTTTTATTAGCTAAAACAAAGATGGCACAGAGATAATTATTGTTTCCCATAATGGATCGTTCGTAGGCTCTAAATTATGCATACATGCCTGCATATATATCAACATAAAAACACATGCCAACATTTTGCTTTCTTTATGCAATTAATAGCAGCTATTGTTATCTTTTTTTAATTTTTTTTATTTATTTTAAGTGATGACTGTACTAACCGATCTTAAAAGTCGAAAAGTGAGAGTGGCCTGGAAACATTTCAGTGTGGAAAATGCTGGAATAAATGTCTCCCCCATAAAAGCAGCAACATCGCACCATGAGAACAATGGTTTCGGACAGGACACTGTTGAAAAGAGATTTTTAATCTCAGTGAGGCTTTTACTGGTTAAACAAAGGTTAAATCAAATAAAAAAAATTTAAATGTATGGATAAGCAACAGTAGGGCCACAAAAACACTGATAGAATGAAGAACTGCAGCTAAATTATCTGCCAGAACCAGCCATGTCACACCCAAAATCATTTATTCATTAACCTTTACCTTTACTTAAAAGCAACCATAGTTGGAGTGGCTAATCGAGAGCTTCCAGAACGCTCCCAATGGGCCACTTAACAGCAGGGCTGGTGTTCTGGTTGGAAAAAAAAGGCTATTGTGATTATCATTATGCAACTTAATGTGCCAAATGTGCACATATTTTACTTTTTACACTTATGGGGCTTACGTGCAGTTATGTGCTCCATTAAGATTGCTAGGATTAGATCAAATGGATGTTAGCATCGGAAACAGTTTCCTACTCATAAATTTTCAAAGGTTGTTGAGACCACACAGTCCGGCTTTACAAGTTCTTTTTAATTCACAGTCATAATGTAGCAGTTAACAGCACAGCTGTAGTTGCAGGGTTGGGCTCTAACATTTTCCAAGCAAACAAAGGAGCAGAGACTGGTGGCAATGGAAGAGATTGAGATAAGTTCAGTATTTATTATGGAAGGTCCCAGAGTAAGCATGTTACCAATGAGAATGTCAAATCACTAGTCACAGCACGTTCTTCGAATGTCTTATTGCGGAAATATTAACAAGATCTCTGGAAAAATTCCACGCACAAGCTGTATGTCTAGTAAAATTGAACGCTTTAAAACACTTTATCAAGTGCTTTTGTAGTCTTTGAACAGCAAAAATCCTAGGGCCCTGCTAACAATGATGATGAACCTGAAATGAGTCATGAGGACCATCTGCTGAATGGACAGGCAAGAGACCAATTTAAACAGTATATGTAAATTATAGCAGTTTAATAAAAAAAAAAGGAAGATCTGTATGTTTAGAGGCTCCTGATGCTTACACTGTAGATTCCAAAGACTATTATGACTATTAGTCTATTATGTTACAAAGAATAAGATAGTCAAGTCAAATCACTTTGATCAAATCATTTGACATACATACAATCAATTGTATATTTATGTATTTTTCAAGGATAAATGATAGTCTACAGCTATTTAATCAATATCTTACTAGCCCAGGAGAACTTTGAGGCCATCATAATGATCAGGAGGTCCACATGTGCGCTGACAATGAAACTGTAATAAAACAGCAGTGAAATAACAGACCTCATTTAAACTTAAATAAGGCTAAAATCACAAAACCCCATCTTCAGCTGACAAGCCTGAGAAGTCAGCACACACAGTGTTCAGAGAAAAGCCTAAATGCTGGTGTCTTTGACAAAGCTTTTCAATATGTCTTGATGAAATGAATTGTGTCAATAAGTTTTTTCATTCTATGGAAAACAATCTGTCACAACAATTTTATGATATAAAACTCCAAGTCTTCAATCCTCTCCTTTCTTCAATAACATCACATTCTCCCCTGAGAAAGAAGAGTGAAAGTGGTAAAATGAGGATTTTTCACCTAAATACAATTACTGGGCATTTTGCAAAGTGCTGTATAAAGCAATCAGGAACGGCTCTTCGAAGCTGGCAAGGAGAAAAACAGAGTGAGTTTTTAATGTCCCAATATTTTATTTGGCCTTTTTTCATTGGTAAAAAGCTTTTCCTCTCCTTTGCCAACCAAAGATTGCTGTATCGCTTCCAGTCAGGTCTTGATTCTTTTGATGGCGATTGGGGATAACTACAGTCATCTCTGAAAAATGGCACAGACTCCATGGACACATGCACTTGATGCTCAAGTAGATGGCTTCATTTTTTTGGCTTTAGCTTCAAATTAAATCAGAATAAAGAGGCGACCTTCAGATTTCAGCAGAGCCAATATGCTTACTAAGATGCATCTGAGAAAATGGCCCCTAATCAAGATTTATGGAGTGAACCTGTACTGTGTGTCAAGTGTGATACGTGTCTCATCAGCGACGAAATGAATTGTCAAATTACTTTATGTGCGTGTGTGAGAGTGTGGTGAGGTCAGCTCATCTCCAACAATACTTTAATGGCTGTTGTACACAACATGTAGAAACAAAGAGACAAAAAAAAAATGAAGTCGATGAGTCCATCGCAAGAGAACGAAAGGAAAGCATGGGTGTCAAATTGAGTGCCTATCGTGCAGACCACTAATAAGGAACACGTCAGCAGGACAGCGGCAGCAGATCCATTCTCCTTTGGGCTCCATCTTGGCAGTACCTGTTATAAACTTCCTCTGCCGTCTTGCACAATTGGTTCTGTAATTTAAAAAGGTCAGCATGGCTCCTGTGTAATTCAATACTCTGATGGTGCTGCATTAACCACATATTTAATCACCCTTAGGGTGGTGTGCAAGATGAATACTGAATGCAAAGTGGGACCCACAGTACAACAGGGCCTGGCACGATGTCTATATGACTCACAGTATGTGAAGGAACAGTTTCACCTCAATATAAAAATACATATACTATGGTATAATAAGGTGTTATTTAAAACAATGAAGTAAAATGAAGTAAAATTAGATCTTATGGAGAAATAGTTTGCTTCAAATTGATATTAGCTGAATTGGTCATTGGGTATGCCAGATTTAGCATCCTCTGTTATGGATTTTTGGCTTTCTTGACTAATCAAAATTCAACTTCATACCAATGAACGCCAAGAGCATGTGGAAAACATTCCTTTTCATGTAAAAAGCTCTTAATATTGAATGTCTTCCACCACGTTACTCCCAATCTGCAAAGACAGATCAAACCTGAGCAGTATATAAAAACTGTAGTAACATTAACCCTAAATCTAAACAAAATTAAACAAAATTCTTAAAGCAAAGCAGAAATCTGAACCTGAACTGTAAAGATTATTGTATAAAACAAAATAGTCTATATTTTCCTCTTCCAATAATAAAAATTCTGACTGATTTTGCCCTCAAGAAAACCCACGTATTTCACTATACTGTAGTAAAAGTTAAGGAATGTCTATACTGAAGACATTTCAGCTCTGTTTGTTCGTTCTGTAATAAAATGATTGTGTGCACCTAGTTAATCCAGAAAACTCTTCACTCTGCCACCACTGTGATTCTGTATCAGGCTTTGAGTGCTGCCAAAATGTAGGTGAACACTGAATACTCTGACATCATGACAATGGAAGCTGGTCAAGATATGCCGTGAGCTGCAAAAAGAGTTCAGATTAACCCATTTAGGCCTAAGACGCCTGGAAAAGAATGCCTGTAAAACCTATGGGCGATTTCAGAAAGACCCCCTAAAACCTGAAGTTTTTCTGGAAATTCAGAAATTGTGTCAACGCCTACTGAATGATTGATTTCTCAGCCTCTGTAGCAGATAGAAACAAAATTCAAAAAGTATTTGAGAGCTTACACCTGTGGCTTTCTTTGGAAATTGAGTTTATTTACATACACCTTCACGAAAATAGAAAATGTAAAAAGTAAAGTGCTGGAACAGCATTATTTTCAATAAAAAAAACAGTAATAAAATAAAATAAAAAGTCAAGTGCAGGAACAGCGCTATTTTCAATTAGAAAACAGTAATAAAATAAAATAAAATTTAATTTTATATTTAAATTATTTATTTATCTATTTATTTTATCGCCAGTAATCTCTTCGTATTGGCAGCACAAGGAGCCCATACATATTACAATAAACGTTTTCATCTCCGGCACAGTTACGTGTGACCACCTTGCCATCTTTGCTCGAGCTGGAGTCTGAAGTACCTGGTCACTGTATCTATTCGTCTCGGAAACGAGATGCGCCCAAAGCTCCTCAGTAAAAATATGATTAAATGCCTGCATCTGCAGGTAAATTGACTTTCACCCCTGGTGTGCGGTTGAAATCTCTCCGTCGATTACGGTGGTAATTGTCAGTCTTCCACTCACATTCAAACCCTTCAAAATCATCATCAAACATATGTGCTAGCCATAAATCTGCATCAATTGGGTCAGCACGTTCTTCAGTATCATCAAAGCCAAGAAAACTCCTCACAATCGCTACCGTCTGAAATGTCTTCCCACTGAAAGTCCTCCATGAAACTTAACTTTTTTTTTTTTTTTTCGATGTAACTTAACTTCAAAACAATGACACGAGGAACATGACGACACTCTCACTTGTCTATTATAATGCATTTAATTGGCGCAGAGGTCAATAATTGGTGCAAAACAACCTTATACATGAAAAAAGACTTGTACGCTTTCCTGGCCTTAAAGGTAGAATAACGCAAGAGTGTCCCCGGCTTTAAAGGTAGAAATGCGGCAATGCTTTCCCGGCCTCAATGGGTTAAGTCAAACACTCCACACATGCATCAGTAGTGCTTCAAATAGTCCATTACGAACACAAGTTTGCAGACTTCTCTAAGTGTGAGCGATTCGGTGGCACACAGAGGGTTAATCAAGTACAACGGAAAACCTCAAGGATGAAAATTACTTTTATAAAAGGAAACAGGGAGGCATTGCTTTTGGGAACTGTCAGTATTTACTTTAAGGTAGAGACATCCATGAGGTATGCAAGACAAAAATCTAACTGAAGCCTGTCTTCACAGAGAGACTATGGCAGAAAGATTTATGGTCCTCGTGGAATTCAGCTTTAAAATCTGGATTTTTATGAGAGTTTGTCTTTACTATGAGGATACAAGCTGCACTCCATGAGACTTACATCTGATATCCCTCTCCGGTTTGGGTGAATTGTTACTGACACGGAACGCCTTGCTTGAAGCACCAGGTGACTTAAATAAGAAAGAAACTAAATTTACAAATCTTTGTCCCTCAACTAGTGCACTTACAGCAGTTGTATTCTCACCTTAGCTTTAGGCAAATGCATCCATTTAACAGAAGCTGAATTCAGTTCTGATATAGCTCAAATTGCTGCCGGCCAACGATTATGGTCTAAAGATGTGACTGAAGGTATTTTTGCTTATAGTGATGCCTCACACATACACCCGCAAAGAACACAGGGAGCTTGAGACACTCTGATTGACAGGTAAATTGCCTCCTACACAGCGTTGAAAAGAAAATGCAGAGAGAATAAAGGTGGAGGCACAGACATAGTTAAAGAAAATGAATGAAAGGTGAAAGGTAATAGAGAAAAGCAAAAGAGTCAGAATAAGTATCATCCCGTCTGAACAGAACTGGGTGGAAACGCATAGATGGCAACCTGGTATAAGTATGATAACTATCCAATACGGTAACTATAAAAACAAATGATATTGTACGCCCTTCTCTTATTTATTTCATGAAGATGATTCAGACACTTCATGTCTCAGGAAAATACTTGAGTCGTCTAAAAATAAGCACATATACATATGGGGAGCCACCAGAGACGTTATTCAGAATTGGCTTAGAAAACAAAGATATGAAGTCAAACTTTCTCAAATACTATGCTAAAAACTTTACACCCATACTAATGAAAGATTCTCATATTCAGCTAAAATTCATTACACTTAAAGTTAAACTTTCTCACAAACTAGTTTGAAAACCTTGCACACATATTAATGAGGTATTCTCATACACACCTGAAAAACCATGCACTCACACTCAGTGGTGAAAGACTCTCATATGAACGAGTGAAAACCTAATAATATTTTGAGAATTTTCAACTGGAAAAATAAAATGGACACTTCTAATTGAAATATACTAATAACTAAAAACTGTTGAAGCTGAGTCAGGTCTACTTCTATAAACCACCAGTTCCTAAAATGTTTTTGTACAGGAAGGATCTAAAATACTTTGGTGAACCTTTCAAATTCAAAGATTTGTTTTTACATTTTTTTTGACGGAAACTAAAATGCTTCAATAATACATATCAGACTCAAACCAACCCGAAAACCCTTGGATCATCAGATCATCACATATCTAATCAGAAGTTAAGTAGTCAGTAGCCTGCTTTTGAAATTATTTTATCAAAGATAAGCAGCACCAGTGCCGTAACCAGCATTGAGGACACACAGGTCATGACCTCGGTATTTTCCCCGGTGTTTTTTTTAATTTTAAATTTTTTTTTATTCAGAGAAATGTCAAATTAATATAAGATGAAAATCGTTCTGACTTTGATTGGTGGAAAGATCAGCATGCATTCTCATTTGTTTTTCTGAAAATAAAGTCCACATAATCCCTTTATTATCACGTTATATTTTAAAACTGAGCGGAAAAACGCCACCCGACTTTTTTTACTTTTTTTACGCCACCCGCCATTGGAAACATGTTTATCATATTACACAGCGACGCGAAAGTCAGCTAGGAAATGGAAGCAAGATGAAGAAATCTACTAAACAAACTAAACTCAGCTTTGGAAAGCCAACTGGCCAGGGGAAAAGAAAGAGAGAAGGTGAGTTCATTTCGCCAATCGCCAGTGAGAATGAGTGACAGTTCATAATGTTCATATGCGTTCAAAGCGCAGCTAGGAATAGGAGGATGCTATCGTTGTCCTCAGCATTTCAAGCAACAGTCACAAAGCCCCTTGGTTAGGATTTCGTTTTCCAGTCGGCACAAACACACTGCACACAAATCTCTCTCTCAATTCGATTTTCCAAAAAAAAAGTAGCGACCTTGGAATTGTTGGGAATCGTGACACGGCTTGGGCTGTTAAGCTAACTTTTTTTTTTTTTAATCAGGACTTGACAGTTTTGTGCCAACTGTGGCTAGTGGTCATTCAGCCTCACTAGCTACAGTTTTGTTCAGTGCTATATGGCTTCCTACATGTAAATAAAGCAGACTAATAGAAACTGGGTCAGAAACTTATATTTTTCATTTTACTTAAAACAATTGATGATGCACACGGGGCAAAATAACAGAATGAAATACCCCGTGTACTCTCTCATATGACACAATCTTGAGGTTAGTTGTGCTGCTCATGGTGCATTATGAAGCCAAGTTTTACCAGCATTTAGCTAGTTGTCAGGCCCAGCATGATACCTATGTCTTCTCTGTGTTGAGTGAATGGATTGAATTGAGACTATACATCTAAAATACAGCCAACATCTTGTGGTCTGTTTGGCACATTCTACGATGTTAATTTAGTGGGTGGATTCAACCAGTTACTTAGGTAAAATGATTGCATTTTTCCTAATGAACCATTTGGATTTTATTGCAAATGGTGTCTAAAATTTTGCACATCGGTTAGACCAATAACCCAACTCATTCATTTGACCTTTTAGTGGGTCATGCACATGCATGGTGATGATGGTGACAGTAATAATAATAATAATGTAATATTAATAATAACAATAATATTAATGGTGATGCTGATGATGATATTTTAAAACAGATGACACAGGAGAGGATGAGAATGAGGGAGTTGAAGAGAGAGAGTCAGTAGAGGAAGAAAGGGGAAGAACTGAGTCTCACTCACTCACTCAAATACTCTACTTTTGTGATCACATTGTTATAATAAACTTGTTCACCTACATATTCACCTCCTTGATGGGCTTGTGATTTACCTCTGTTTATTCACATTTACAAACTGTATTTTAAAAAGTCAACATATTAGGATGTTTTTTTTGTCAAAAAAGATTTATCGCAATATTTGACCTCAGTATTTGAAAAATCCTGGTTACGGCCCTGAGCAGCACTGAAAACACCAACAGCTGTCACTAACTGTATCTAACATGAAAAATAAAGTTGTATCAACATGTATGGATTATATGGTAACTGATTGTACGAAGTAAAGATTTGAATGCATTTAAAAAAGTTAATATATACAAAAAGAAATGTGTATATGATGTTATCTGTGCAGCATCAAGCCATATCTAAACTGAGGCTGTCAACAAGTTTGATACATTCTAGCAAAAAATTCCATGATTACTGTTCAAGCCATCAATGATTCACAGCTTTATGCACAGTCACACATATATATAAATAAAACCTCACTACCCCAGTATGGTATTAATTCTATTCTTTATCTTATTATGGAGATATTCAGGAACTTATCTCAGCATGCCGTGAGAGATGCATCTTGTGGTGAATCAGGAACTGTTCCTCGATTAGGTTTCTCAAGCTTGACGTGTTGTTTAAAATCTCCAAAAAAACATCAGCCTTTGTTGAGAGATGTCTTTTTGTTCACAGAAAATGTTTTTTTCAAAAATTGCAAAGACAAAATTTCAGTTTTGCACAAAAACAAATAAACAAAAAAATGATTGTAATCTTTTTGCTGAAAGATTCCTAATACTTAGAAATTTACAGTTACATATAAAAAATGAATGTAGAACAACGGTGTCAAGCATACCATAGTCAGACAATCGCACAGACTGGCGGACACTGACAAATCATGAAGATGGAGCACACCACAAGTTCTTTAATGATTGGAGGACATGCCGAAGAAACGTTAAATATCTTACCTGGGACTAAAGGAACCTCTTGGCCCTGAGCCAGCCTGAACAGAACCATCATGAAGAGGGGCGTGGCCCCTGACCAAGTGCCACGCATTACTGTGCTCACTGTTCTGGCATCACTTGACATCAATCTGGGAATGAAATACAAGTAAAATTGTTAACATACGGGTTGTACTCTCTGCACTGGAAAAAATAAACAAGAAAACAAATTGTGCAATAATATAACAGAATAACTTTTCTCAAAGCATCAGTGTATTCGAGGGAGGTTTCACTACCAAACAATCCACAAGTTCCTTTAAGTCGTGTCTGTGTGGACTTTGAAATGATGATTTAGGAGAGATTGGCATTAGAATAGCAAAAAGATTGCACTTTGACTTCTTTTGCTAAAACTCAGTATATTATTTAGTTAATACTGTTAAGGCCCTTGGTGTTGCCTCCCTTTCTCTCACTAGGTCAAACCATTTTTGAGAGTTTTTCCTTCATGTAAACTGGCACACACTGGTAGGCCTGTACATGCTTCACAGCTTGCCCCTGCTGCTTCTTCGTCCCACATATCAGTGTGCCAATTGGACTGATTCCACAGCTTTTACCTGAAACACTGCAACAGAAGTGCAGCCAGGCTTTTAAGGCAGCTGTGATATTTTGCAAGCTGCTAACCACTACGTATCTTGTTGTGACTGCTTGTTCGTAGTTTAGTCTGTACCTTATATTCCGTTAGAGAGACTAGTGCATGATAATGAGTCCTTATCAGCATGCGCTGACTAAAAAGCGCTATTCTTTTTTGGGCACAGTTCCATCTATAGAATAGTTTAGTAAAGTTAAGTTTTTGAGAGTTGGTTTATCCTTTTTGAGCACTTAGTTCTTTGTGTTACTTTTGCCCCTCTGTTACATTCTTGAAAACATGTGTTTTCCCCCACTAAAAGTGCCACTACCCTTGGTGGGCTGGGGTCACAAAATTAACATGCGCACGCACGCACGCACGCACACACACACACACACACACACACAACAAGTGTCTCTGTCAAATTGATTTCAGGCAAGGAAGACAAAAGTTTCAGGTTAGCGGTGTGTGTGAGACAATGCTGCCATGCTGACATCACCTGCACATGGTGACAGGGACCGTCTGTACTATGGAAATTAATCGAAGAATTCTCCAGATCAGCCATCTGTGGAACAACCTGTTCACCCTCGTTTGATTACATCCTGCAGCCCAGGCAGCCGCGGCTCTTCCGTCTTATGGTCTATCACTGTATTTTCATTCTTCAGACTTTCCACTATGTATTGCTGTGCTCTGATTTTCTATTTGCAGCTCTTTCCTCAGGCATGACATACTCAGTGAATTGGATATGCTTCATCTAAAATAGGATGGACTTGCTTTATCATAAATTCCAAGGCAATACAGGAGTGACAGTCTTTAAAAGCCATGCACCTTTAGAGATAATGAAAAGCATTTAACATATCTTTTCCATGGTAAAAAAGGTGAATATCTGCAATAATGGAAAGGAAAGATGTCCATTTTGCAATGCTACTGATGCTCAGAATGGTTTTGCACTATAGACAACAGTTTTTAACATTCCCGTTTGAATATTTTGTTATATTTCCCAAACTTTCTTATGCTTTCCATTTATGCAACCTCAAAAGGACCAACTATTTGCCATTTATTTCTTGAATTTCTACCCCCATTCTTTCTCCTCGTCTCTCTACCCTTCTCTCTGTAATAGGTTTAGAGGAGAAAGAAGTCACAAGCATACCAATTTCTCCCCCGTCTTATCTACAGATACTCAATGGACACTTTGCACCCCTTTTATGAGCATTTCCTGGTTTGAGAATCAGAAGAGCTCCTGAAAAGGCAATATCAGATCGCACGTATGGGGAGCTCACTGCTGTATGTGCGTTATATCACCTCATTCCTCTAATGTCACAGCAGAGTCAAAGAATTATGTGTTGTATTTGCACAATTGCTCTATTTGCACGTCATGATGACAAGCGTATTCCTAGCTAAATGTCTGATAAAGAAGTCCCTGTTGTTCCACTAAAACATTCCAGTGCATTCACTCAACCCAGTATCCTGGAAAAGTGGCAGACTTTGTTACCCCATTTTTCTCGATAATTGTGTCAGATAAACACTGCATCGTTCTCTTGCAGACAATCTGATAAATACCCAATTACCAGTCAGAAACTGGGTGAGACAAGCGGGCGCCAGAGGTCTTTGGCTAGGCAATGTGGGATACATGGCAGTGAGATGGCCTTTTTAACCCTGACGCAAGTGTGGAGCTGAACTCGTAATTCAATGCTTCACAGCTTGCCATTTGATTAATGAATGGACAGATTAGAGATAAAGGAAGATTTATCTCAGCCCTTCCTCCTGGACACCATAAACAGGTATGTGAAGCTGCGCAGTCCAATCAATGACTTTTTTTTCTGTCCTCGTTATTCGGGCCGCTAACATCAAAGGAAATTAGTATGTTTTAGACTACTTGTTTCAGTGGCTTCCTCTGTGTTCACTACCAATTCAGTTCAAAAGGAATGAAAGGCCTTTATTGTCTCTCTTTATCTGACTCAGTGACAATTAATCAGGCAATGACAAGAAGTATTGCTGCTGGCTCAGTCCCCAACTCCCACAAAAGACAGAAACCATCAGCACAACAGTCGCTGCCCGAAAATTGATTTTTGAACACCTAGTAAACCAACATCATTCAAAACCTGTGGTTTCTAATTCTGCCACTCCACATGACCACAGCACTTAAACTCAACATAGATCAGACAACTGAGGATCATTGTCAGAGATTAACAAATTGATAAATTTCTTTCATTTTGCCAAGGACTTTATACACGTATCACATATTTGAAACATTATCCTGGTTTGTCGACAACAGGAAGCTGATACAACAGCTGATGCAGCTGAAACGGAGGCTGTTTAAAAGAAGGGATAGAGCAGTCTCTACTTCTTGAGGAAGCTTAGACCATTGAAAAAGGGCTGGCTTTGTGCTTGAAATTGCTCTGGAGCCAATTGTGCAAAAAAGAAAGTTGCACAAGCTATCCAAATGGACAACACTGCACGCCCTCTACATAACATAGTGATTAAAGAATGGAGGGAGTTCAGCCAGAGGCTTCCTCAGCACCATTGTAATAAAGACATCTGCAGAAGATCATTCCTGAGCACAGACACAGCCTTACACACTGATTCTTTAAAATGACTATTTGTGTATGTTTTTTCTGATTATTTTTTCCATCTATCCTATCTCAGTCTTTTGTCATACAACAATACAATACAATTTGCCTTTGGAAATTAAAAGAGTATAATCCTATTATGTCTCCTCTGTATCTGTTTATCAACATCTACTGCACTCTTTCTTAACATATTGAGCTCACCTGGTAAATTAATTGCATTTACAAAGTACCCACAAGAGGTTGAAGAGTTCTGTGGATTTCAAGTTCTGTATCAGTAACTCTTGGACCATAAAATTCAGCTTTGTATCCCTCCATACATCCCTATTAGAGTCTTGTAAAGCACACAGACAATAGCTGGAACACTGAGCAAAAGGGCATATGGACAACACTAAATTTGACAAATTGCATGCTGAAGTTCACTGCAATCCGTTTTGATTCAGTGGGACATAAACATCCACTTTTAATACTTGCATAACTAATAAACTATTGACTGTGCCAAGTTTGAAATGACAAAACTACCAGTGCTACCTGCTTCCATGAACTTATCAGGAGCACCACATTAGAATGTGCACTGAACATCAATAGAATTAAGGGCAGTTTGTCCTGGTGTACAGACACACCTGCAAATCTCATTAAGCATGGTTTGTTCTGTTGTGCTATGTCAGCGTCATGTTTTTTGATGGATAGCTTCGGTGCTTCTAAAGCACTCTCTTCTCTGTGTCACCATGGCTACTTCCTCCTCATAAAAATGCCAACAGGATTAAGCATCTCACATTCACATTATGTGCTTTCACTTCATTACAATAAAAGGATTAACCTGCCTGGTATCTCTAGGTGATATGTGGGTAGGGTGGATGACATGAGGCTGAACTGTCCTTCCCCGGTTGCGTAAATCACATCTCTTGTGCCCTGCCACCAATCATTCACACCCCTGTAGGGACTACAGTTCAGATTGTGGTAACACTGAGGGACGAGAGAAAAATCTTAAGCTATTAGGACACACTGCAGTTGACTTACATAATAGCATATGCTTCGTATTCCACAGGGAAAGAGTATGCTTCACTGTCCTACTTTATGTACATTGCTCAGAACTGGTAAGTTGAATGTTTTTTTAATGGTGGAAACATTGTGCTTAAGCCCAAGTTTTCTTTTCTGCGACATAAGATGGAAAATTGGTATAATTTCAAAAAGAAGTAAAGAGTTTGTTCATCGAGAACAAGCAGAAGGATGGAGATGAAATAAAAACCCAACACATATCTGTTAGTCAAACTCAAAGCACTTCAGTGTAACTGAGAAGATAAGCCTGATCATACGAGGTCTCCCCAAAGTGATCCATCTTCCTATGAATGTGATTGGTGATAAATTAAAAGCTGATTATTTCCTGGAGGGAGAAGCCAAGCGCATGGCCCACAGCTTCTTAGCTGTGGCGGTGATGGATTAGTGCATAGCCTGCACGATGGAGCTGTCCCCACTGACTGCACAGCCATGGATGCCACAGGCCTAAGTGCCTCCTATCAAGATGCCATCTCTGACAACTCTTAATCTGTTTGAATAAATGCTCCACCATCTCTTTAACAGGACAAATTAATTTTTCGGTAGACAGATGGATGGTTCTTTACTTGTTTAAGCACTATGACAAACATCAAGCCTATTTAGTACCAATACCCTACAGGAAAAGAGTGTATTACTCAGTTTTAATAACTACAGGTAAGCAGTGGACATAGGTTTATATAATTGAAAAAATAAAAAATAAAAAAATAGCTTTCTTTAAAAATATAAACTTAGTTTTATGCCTTTTGAATTTGCTTAACTTTCATATATGAGGCTTACTGAGAGCATCTGTATGTGCTGTAATACATTTTTTACCTGATAAAGGACAGGCACATAGAACAGCATGAATGAAGGATTTCAGAGCAAAGTTCCTGAAAAGAAATCGTATTGGAGTCAAAGAGCCCCAAGGAGATCACATGCCCTGTCCATGAGCTTCCAAGTAGCTGAGATTTTTACATTATGGGCCCATTCTCAAGTGTCTGAGCCATTTCCCCCAGGTCGGCATCATTTGGAAGGCTTACAGGACAATTTGTCTGCAGTGATTGGGTCTGCCTGAGTGGGAACAAAGGCTGACCGCCTGGCTGGTGTGTCCTTTTGTGTCCCATATGTCACAAGTCTGCCACACATACAAAGCAGCAACTGCCAAGAGCTCAACAGTCATTATCAGCTGTAGAATCACTGTCATTATCCTGCTGCAATCATAACTCTAATTACAAAAGTTGCTTTGTTCGCAGGTAGATTATGCAATGTTAATTACGCGTGCACAATGGGGCAAGCGCATGTTAAAATGCCACTTGCCGTTGTACTCTGAACAAAAGCAGCACACATTTAACCCTCTGTCATATGCAGAGCAACATACAGTCTCTAAATGGCTGGCTGAAACCCTCATGGTGCCATAACTTGTCATTAATAATATCTCATTAACGATCGGTATAATACATCATTCTTAACCAGAATATGTGGCAAAAAACAATATGGCTGTGTGTGTAGTTTTAATAGATGATCATCCTATAAACCGGTACATCTCATCACTCACTTCCAAAACATTGGCAGCAGGAAGCAGAGTTACAAGAAACTAAACTGGAAAAACTTGTGTAAAGTTTACTGTAACTGTAGAAAGCAGACCGAAAAGCTTGAATAAGGGAAACTGGACTTTTTTTTGGTTATTTTCCTGTTATCCAAAAGGCTTCTTCAGCTCTAAAACTAGTTTGGAGGGAGTAAATCTACACCAACGCTATAGAAAGGACTTCCCACATTCCTGCATTTAGATTCTTCATCGACTTCTTTTGTAACTTGGCCTGCTTTAGAATCTGTCACAGCCACTATACAGAAGCACAGCAAGAAACTGTTGGGATGTACGTTTTTAAAAAAAACGGATTAAAATAAAGTACTTTAAAGGCACAGTAATAGCTGTAGCTATATCACTTGTCAATTCCAGGATAACACACACAGCTTATTATCCAACTTAATATAACAATGATCATCATTATCATCAACATTTTATAGTTCTGAAAACTTTTATAAACTAAGCAGGGGTTTTTACTAGTGTAACTACTTTTACATACTTCCACTCCAAAACACATGAAATATACATCAATTAAATCTCAAACATTTTATGAACAAAAGCTGAAAACTGCATGATTTTCCCTAAACTCAGCACAGCAAGTGCTGTTTTTTTTTTTTGCATTAATCATCACGGGGTTGCACTTTACTATCCCACTCTGGCAAATTAAATCCTCAGAATAATATCTCCATCTTTGCTGTATTTCTGTGCTCTGACACAAGCATCTATCTGGCTTTGCAAAGCAGAACAGCAGCGCCTGCCAACTCGGAAAGACCTGAAACCACGAGGCAATAAAAAGTGACATCAGCAATGGGAAAGTTAATAGTGTGTTTCAGATGCACTTTCTGGAGGACGGGAGAGGTTTCATTTACTGTAAGTGACGGTGACTGGAAACTTCCCTCTGCCTCCCATCTACACTTATAAATTTCAACCTGCTCTGTGTAATAACTTATAAATGGATAAAGCCATCCAAAGGGGCTCAGTCTAAGTTCTGTGCAGCTGTTGCCTTTACAGTCTACACAGATCATAGAAACAGATAGTTTTCTTTATTCATCTATTCAATATGATGTTTGACTGCAGTCTGAGTGCAGTTTCCTAGTGCTGTGCATTGTAAGAAATGTCTCACTGGTGGTTGTGTGAGGCTGTTTTCGACTTCTCAAGCCTTTTTCTAATTTTGCAGAGCTCATTTCAGCACAGCTGTCAGAAAATGCCTCGAGCTGAATAAGCAGAAGTCATAGCCACACAGACACAAAAAAGACAATATGACTGTAGGAGTTTGTTTAAAAATAAAATGAGGCCACAGGTACATCATTCTCTGTATTTTCCATGCTAAATGTTCATACTCAATCCGTAACATTTGACATATTTCTTATTGCATTTTTAGTGAAATGAACAGTTTCACACATACAAGTACTCTTGAGCTGATTTTCAACACAGCATTATGATAAGACAAATGGGGTGGAGTAAGATCTTTTACCTTTAACTACTCTAATTAAAAGGTAGAAAGTTTTTTTCAGTGCAATTATGTGCATATATTTATCAAACTTAATTAATTAGTCATAAGTCTTCTAATGAGCCAACGCGAGAAAAAACAAGGCCGATGCTGTACGTCACAATTTTAAGTGGTCCAGAACAGCACCCATATTTTAAACTAACATGAATATGGCATATGCAAGACAAAATATGAAAATGGATTAAGAATTGTGTGAAATTAAATGTTAAAAGAAAACATGCATATCAGCTTAGTTAGTGATTCTAAATCCACCTCAGGGGTGAGTATGAGTGTGCATGGTTGTTTGTCTAGTTTGTCTGAGTATTGGCCCGGAGATGGACTGGCAACCTCTCAAAGGTGTATCCTGCCTCTTGTTCGCTCCGCAAGACTGAATAGGATAACGTGGATGTGGAGAGTAAATTAATGCATAAAAAGAATTCAAGAAGTAGAAAATGAGGTTTCCAGGTACCATTGAGGTATAAACACATAATGAGGTGTATTTTTTGTTTTAGCTTTAAAAGAGCAGAAAGGTGGATTTTTAATTTAAGCTTTGTTTTCAATGAGAAATACTGCAAGTTGGCCTTTAACATTAGGGTAACAAAGTTGTTTGGGGATTAAGACATAACAAATGTCAGTATTTCAAAGTACATCAAAGACATATTGTGCCATCTATGTGCACCTTTTTATTAAGCCAGAAGATATCTAATTGGATAGTTTGTTTTACTTTTTCTTTAATTTTTACTTAAAGGATCCACTATGTAGGAATTAGTGACATCTCCATACTGCAACTAAATATCATATTATATTTTTACAAATGGATCAGCTTAAAGAATATATATCTAAAAGGTACACACTGGGACTTAAGTCCAGTAATCAACTTTCAGCCATTTGATAAATTGTTGCTGTAGTCTGTAAAAAAAAAAAAAAACTCTTCAAATAATTCTGTATATCCATCTACCAGTTAGAATCTGAGCCATGAAAATAATATGGTTCTTCTTTCCCCTTGTAACATTCAAACCACTGGCCATGACAAACCATGGCAGAGGAAGTCCATGCTCCAGAAAACAGCCGACAAAGATCAAATGTGTTTTATGAGACATGAAAACTATAGAGGGATAAACAGCAACAGCAGAAGCAGCAGCGATAGTTGCAGCAGGAAAAAAATGAAAAAAAATAGGTAGATAATGAAAACACAGTGGGTTTGACCTATCTTGTTGCTGACAGACAGAATCACTGGTCCTGAACATGTACGTGGTTCAACAAGCCTCTGACATGGTGAGCCCTTCTCCTTGGGACTGTCAGCCTTCAGCAGAGCACATCATCTCTCTATGAGGATTTCATTACATTAGCCTAAGCCGGGTGCAGATAGCAGCAACAGCAGCAGCTATAGTGCATGATCCACAGGCAGACACACATCACCAATTAGAGCTATCACACACTCTGCAATCAGCGAGACCCACTGATTTCAGCTAGTGTAAAATGTATTCATATTATCCAGATCACAAATAAGCACACTCATCTAATTAGCTAGCATAGCTCACATGCTTAATTAAAGTTAATACATTATGATACCCCAAAATCCAGAGATTACAATGCTCCAAGGTTCTAGTTAATTAGAGTGTTCACACATTGACACACAAAGACTCCAGTCTCCATTTCCCTTAGCCAATTAAAATTCAGGGTCAAAGTGGGCAAAACTCAGTTTCTTCAACTTTTAAGGTTCTGCTACAAGCATATAAATGTGCTAAAGGAAACAACATTCCAGCTACACTTGCACTCTTCCATTTCTTTTTGCCTTTTTATATGATATAATACTACAAGTCAAGTGGGCAATTACAGAGCCTCTTGTAAAAGAAAAGACCCCCTTTAAAATTTGACAATAGACGGCTTATAGAATAGTCATATTTGGATTTTTTTTTGCCGTGCATTTATTTCCACTGTAGATGGCAAACAGAGAATATTGAGCTGAAAAGTCATTGACTTTCACACTGCCCTGAATTAACTTTGCACCCATATGATCCACGAAGCTGCATTAACACAAAGTGCTTTATTACAGAAATGCATGGTTATGAGGAGTGCTTTGCAAATAATGATAGGGTCTGCCTGGGGAAAAAAAACAAAACAGCATTCATTTGTAGTCAGGGCAGCGGTTTAAACCAGAAGAAGTAGTATAGCCTCCGTAAATGTTGCCATTTGACTGCTAGTCTTGTCCTCTCAGATGCAGGTAACACCCAGACTGCTGAAACAGAACTCCAAACAAACACAAGTTTGCATGATGGCATTTACATTGTGTTTTACAGAGAGAGAAATCAAATTAATCAGGCCGTATTGCATTTATCTGCCAATAATATAGTGTTAAGACTTATGATCAATAATACTCTTCAATTCAATTCGATTTTTCATAGCAAAAGTCATCAGACGGTACTTTACATATTCAGGTCAAGCCTTAAAATATTACGCACTTGGCAAAAAACTCCTTTTTAACAACAGTAAAGCACCAGCACTATAACCTGAAACAGCCTTAAATATAGGCTTTATCAAATATTTAGGTTCCAAGTCCAAAAACTGGTTCCACAGGAGATGAGTCTCATACTTTTGGACACTCTAGGAACCAAAAGCAGGAATGCACTCTGAGGGCTAAGTACTCTATTGAGATAATAATAAGGTCTTAAAAATGATTTTGGATTTTGTCCACAAAAGGTTAAAGGAGATTTTAAATTATGTTTTGGATTCTGAAAGCAACTGTGGAGGAAATATGACTGACAATATTTAGCTTGAAGGCTTTAAACTTAATTGGATTATTCAAAATTGGGGAAATGTGTTCATTTGCTTACTTGTTAAAATCAAATTAAGAAGATCAATATAACCTCACATCTGGGACCAGCATCGGAAATATTGATCAGTATTGAACAAAGCTTTTGAGATGTCTATATATATAGACTGTTTGAGTGATCTGAAATTAAATCTGTAAATACAATTTTTAAAATACAAACTGAAAACATTTCTCCCTTCAAGATTTTTAGAATATTCTGTTCAAAATGTTATTGAAGCTCAACCTGAAAGTTAAACAAACCAGAGGTGGGCTCTTTTTTATGCAAATATGAGTGATAAATTTATAAGCAATTTTTACTGTGTGGTTCCCAACTTATTTGTTTATTCTCAATTTTTGAGCAGGGTTTGTCAGTACTTGACCACCAGAAATCATTGCCCCCCAAATACCACTCAAAGAGGTGTATTGTCTCTCCTCAATGTAAATCTTACCGTTGAGAGGGGCTCAGTGGAATTCATTGGTGATAAAGGGGGTCAGGTCATTACTCGGTCATCCGGGAGGCCTTTGCTGGCAGGACAAACACTAAGATATTGGCATGCATGTGATGTAGCATTGTCATGCTTAAAGACCATGGTCTTACTCAGACTTCTGACTCTACTACTGCTTTGAGAATTTGTTTTGCAGAAACAGGCTACAAAATTGATTTTCTGTCAATCAAAACAAAAACCTAGTCACTGAGAGCAGCCCATACATATGCTCCTCCATAACCCTGCAAGAACCTATTAATAAACCAGCCATGGTTCCCGTCTTCAGCTCCATAAAGAATCCCTCGCATTTTATCTGTCCATAAAACATTTGAATAATCTCTCTAAAGGAATTTCTTAGCACAGTCTTGGTGCTTCATCTGGTGAATCTTACAGTACTCGGTGCTAGTCATGTTTAAGCCTGATTCACAGCAACTTGGCCATGCCTTAAGCATTTGACACCCTGTACCTCTGGACACTCAAGGAAGTCCTAGCTTATGGTTGAACTTGAGAATTATGGGGTCCCTGCAAGCTCTATATTTGCTTTTTAATTTAATTTCCCCCTTTTTTTTTTTGAACTTTTTGACTACTCACACTGGTCACATCTCAGTAGTTTAGCTATTTGAAGAGTGATGCGTCTATTTAAACAGCATTTTACCTTTTCTCCAGAGCTGAATAGTTCTGCACACTTAAAATAAGATGTACATCACCGAAGGATACACCGCCCCGTGTTGCACAAATAAATTTGATCTGAAAGTGAATGCGTCAATAAGGGTTTAGGGTTGCTCAGTATTTTCACATCATTGACACTGGTGGCTCAGGTTGTGCCCATAAATCCAAAAAACAAGCCATACCAATCTCACCTCCGTTCAGAGTTGGACAAAAGAATAAACAGTGGATGAACAGAGTTCTGATTTTGTCATGGTTTGACCACTGATCCCTGCTTTATTGGTTTACTTTAAATGTCTACAGAAACTACGGGCATAGTTCAATGTCCTTGTAAATGTGCCAGTGTGAGCCAAGTGGATATCTTTAAATCATGTACCCAATCATGTCCTGTGGCCAGATGTGGTGGGCTAACCAAGCAATATATCATCTTTATCTCAACAGAAAACATGTAATAAACACATTTGTTTACATCTCAAAAACGTAGTAAGTTGTGAGATGATCCTAGCCTGTTGTTTTGTGTAGAAAGGTGAACACCATGAATAGTGAAATATCTTAACCATGAAATTTTTGTTAAACATTAACCATTTAGTGTTTTGTACTGTCTAAGCACGTACAAACTCCATCCCCTAACCAAGTATGTTTAACTCTTCATTGTAACCATACGAGAGTGAGAGCAAAGTAAAAGATTAAGGGATCACAACTAAGAGGGAAGGGGACATGTGAAAAGACAGCAAAACATTATGCAAGATGCTTCTCAACCTTGTGATGCCCTGCAAATATAGAAGTAGCACACAGTGAAACTTATGGAGAAGTTAAAAGGAAATAGTTGTTGCATTATGTTAAGACTACATGAAACTGGAATATTTCGCACAGTTGAATAAGATACGGTAGATATGACATGTTCTGTCACAACAGGTTGGATATGTGTATGAAGAATAGATTTTTAAAACTATTCTATCATTTCCTTAAGCTGAATTTGTAAAAACAGATGACATTTAACTTCCTAAATATAATTGAATATTTCCAATGCAGTAGCATTTTCTTTTCATTATTTTCTTTTGAAGAAACACTTAAGGCACATGGTAAAAAAAAAACTCAAATACACAGCAGGGAATCTTCACAACACGAATCACTTAATGCTGTGAAACACCAACAGACTAATGGATGAAAAGTTATACATGCTCCTCTATGATTACATTTGTGCAAGTATTTCTTAAAAGCTTTCCTAAGTGGGCTTTAGTACTTGGGGGTCACAAAAGGTAAAAAACAAAATTATCACTTAAGTCTTTGAAAGATATAGTGATGAGAAAGAGCCATACAAGACACCCACAGAAGACAGAGCGAGCAGGAAACTGCTGATGTTTCTGGTCATTACATGTAGAACAAGAAGGAAATTGTTTGTCTCATAGAGCAAAATAATGATATCGACTGAAGTCTAATGTGCTCCACGATGGCTGGAGAAACACTGAAGACAATTTCAATGGATCAATGAGGTAGATTAACTTTGCTTTTCTAATTTCTACATTCTTTTTTTTCTATTATTGGCAATGTGCAGACTGAACTGTATATTCTGACTTCATACTGCATTGTAAAAAGTCAGAAAATCTTACAAAGAAATTAAATCAGATGATAGAGAAAAAAAAATATTTTTGGTGTTGACACAAAAACCCTCTTTAGTGCTGACATGGACTAAAATTGGGCTCATTTGTATTTCTTTGAACCAATTATAATCACCTTCAGTGGCACTACAAATGCCTCAACCCCAGCAAAATAGTGTCGGAGTGAACTTGTTTTGAAATAATTGGCAGGCGAATCCCCCATGTTAGCAAATCATGCAAACTATTTATTCCGATCTTTACAATTATTAATAAGAAGAAAAAAAAGGAAAAAAAAGCAGGTTTCCTTCCTGCACACTCCAAATCTTTATCAAAACATGATATTTTCCACTTTTAGGTAGCTCGCTCTGAGGACACTGCTTCCAAAATTAAGGCCAGCAACATGGAGTTCCATATGAAATATACGGCCAGTTGTAGACTTATGGCATCTCAACTTACAGCAAGTCAGATTAACTGTGTCAGAGCTATATAAGCTACTTACACAATGCTATGAGACCTCAGACTTTGTCCAAGTAAATAATGGAATAACTTTGTAAATATCTACCAAAGCTCGAAAAGACACAGAGTTACTGATAATAAACTTAGTTCAGAGACACTAAATCAAAAACAACTTTTTTGCATTGTATGATAGAGAGTGTTAATTGTTGAAGATATAAAAATCTGTTGCATCAATCAACAGTTAAACCCCCCGAAAATTCAGTGACAAATCCAAGTACAGGATTTTTCACACAAAATTGTGCCTTGTTGCAAGAAAAATCTTAAATTTAGTTTTCTGTCACTATGATTTTGTGTTATTTTCACAAGACGTCCCAAAAGACAAGAAAAGGCTTACTCAAACAAAACAAGCATGAACACAAAGACAAACACAGACACCCAAGTCTGCAAACATGCTCAGAGGGTGCCCCTGTCTCCTGCACCCTGATGTAGATGGATGTCCCTGGCTGCTGATCCCTGAATCTACATTAGGTCATTACAATGAGCAGTGAGGCCCCATGAAACCAGTAAAGTAGTGGGAGCAGAGCAGCTTGGGAGCACAACGACTCTGCCAGCCCTGTGGGGAAACAACATTGACACAGTCATCCGTCTTTGTTACACTCGAGTTAGACCTATATGACACACTCAGAGGAACCGTGCCAGCCCATGCAATCTCTACCATGTTGTTATTAAACTGCATTAAAAAAGCAATAATGAGCATCTAAGAAAATACGGAAAATATCACAGTGGGGAAAAAATGACATTTAGAGGGAGGAAATGGATGACCAATGTAAAAGGGTGTTAGGTGTTGCTGTGTCTTGGTCAGCTGGTGAAAAGAGGTGCATCAAGGTTAGGCATAGTCTCACCTCAACATAGGTGATTTCTGACCATGCATGTCAGGTGAGGGCAATGTGGGGAGGTGGAGGGGTAAACCAGGTCATGATAGAGACGCACAAAGACGAGTCGTCTGAGAAGAGATGATGAGGAGGAGGAATTAAGGCGGGACAAGGGCGTCACTGAGGTGAGCTCTCACTCAGTCACCCCAGGGTTGGCTGTGTTTACGGAGCTGTCAGTCACGTGGTGAAGCCGCTCCCGAGGGACACAGGCCACCGAGGCGATGAGAAAATAATAGCTCCTTCTGTCAGAGCTTCAAGGGACAGGGGTCTGATGGACACCACTGAGAATTAAAGCTAGCCTTTGGGACACATCCTATCCTACACTTAAACACAGGGAGGATAGGCACTCACAGATGGGGCAAAGAAGAAATAAAATACCAGTCTGACCATTTAGATATTTTACTTTTCCCAGTGTGCCTTGGTGACTGTATTGAGATATGACATAAAGGTGATCAGATTTAAGGAATTCACTCAAAGCACACAGAACTGTATGTTATTTGTGGAGGGGCATTATGAAGGATGCTTTTACTGTATGGTTGCTTTCATTTACTGTTGAAACTATGCATAATGTTAGTTTGAATCAGATCTTCCCTTAAAAATGAGACTGTCTCTCAATGAAAAAAAGATTGAATAAAATAGAACAAAATTAGAATAAAGCAGCCCAGAAGAGGGACATTTTTGGAGCCACTTTTTCTCCATTTTCAAAACTGAACGCTGAGGAAGTAATTTGGTAAGCATAACCAATTTATGTCATGAAATTCTTAGGAGCCCTCTATTCACTCACTTTTTGTCTCCTGAAACATTTGATTTAAGACATACTGAGTGTGTGAGAGCAGCAGTGCTCAACTCTGAAGCATTAAATGCCTGACTATCTTTAAAAGCATCAACAAAAAGGAATATAATTCAGCTTAACAATAAACAAAACTGTCAGAAAAAAAAATTGATTGATTACTAATCTATGAAGGTTTTTAAGTCTCCACAAGTTGATTTTCAGGTTGCGGTGAAATAAACTGTGATCAATGGCTGCCTGCAAGGAGATCAATATATAAAGACCGTTCTATGTTTTGGAAAATGGCCATGGTTTGCTTTGAAATAAAGTAGGGGGAGATTTGACATAGAGCCCTTCTCTCCTCAACTCCACAAGGACAAAGCAGTGGAACAAATACAATACCCCAGTAAAGTAAGTATGGCCCTTGGTGATGAGCAGAATTGAAAAGCACTGCTCCATCCATAAAAAAAAAAAAAAAATCAGACTTTAAATCAGGGTGAACTTCCATTAAAGGGCTGAAAGATAGCTAGTGGAGCTCATCATTAGTACAAACACTCAGAAATCATGGGGTAGCATCTGTTTTCTACACATCCTCCCACATCAGTGCTCAGAGCAGTAGGCCTCAGGGAAGGGGGATGTACAGGCGACTATTCCCTTGCCCCTTACCATGAATAACAATCTCTACCTCCAGATAATTAAAGGGGACAAACGATATCCACAGGGCCACACCAGCCCGCCATTAAGCAAAGCACAACTATTGCAGGACGTGTATACACATGAGGAGAAAGAGACTCTATTCAGCAAATATAATGGCCATTGATTTTGAGTGGCCAATGAGAGAAAGCAGATATATCCATTGTGGAGAATAATCCATGAATCTTCTTTGTACCCACCTGTGTTAATGCAGTGCTGCACATAAATTCTATGCTTTGTTCTCAGCTGACTGAAAGATGGAGACTACTGCCTTTGTTTCTGCCTTTGTCCTGGACACAATGATGTCCCTCATACTGATAACCTGACCTATGCTGTGGCTTACGACTCATCTAAAAAGATGCATGTAAGATTTACTGCAAAATTAGAGCAGCATGCACATCTGAGACAGACATTACACAGTTAGCTCCAACTGTGTAATGTCTAATTTCTGTACTCTTCCTCATAGCAATTGAAATTGAGTATTGACATCAAACACTGTCATTGGTGAGCATGCACAAACTTTATGACTATGTTTCAAGATAGTGCTTGATGCAAAAAAACAAAAAAAACAAGCCCATAACAGCTTGCATTGTGAACTCAAACCAATATGGATACACAGTAAAAGGGACCTTGGTATTCTTTGTGCTTCTGATGGATTACTTATCCAGACTCAATGTTGCACAATAAACGGAGTATCATTCATTATCACGTGTGTCACAGATAATATGGAGAGCCTGTCAAGAGTGGAGATTGAGGGACTCCCCTCCCAAGAAGTAGTGGAACGGTTATTGTGGCTACTCATCGGTGACATCAGAGAGACTTGAAAGAAGGGAAGGTATAGCTGGAGGGTGAGGCAGAATTACAAAAGGAGGGACAATCTTTTGATGATAAAAATAAAAGTCCTGAGTTGCCATTTGCTGCCTTAGAACAGCATTTTAAAGTGTTCAAGTTCATGATAGCCCCCAAAAAACTTTAGCGAGTGCCTCCCACTGGGATCCAAGCTGTTTTAGGATATTAAAATCTGCCAAATAATGTAGCATCTTACCACAAGAGCAAAAACAAAATAAAGATCAAAGATACTTGCCAAACGTTGAATAGTGTGGGTGACGCTGTTCTTGAGGATGACCCGATTCTGAAATGGAGTCTTATCCCAATGTGAGCATGTTGCAGCAAGCAAGCAAGAAGAGAATTCAAGATATGGTGGAGAACAGAACAGGATGAATTTTCACTCTGCACCCTGAGTGATAATTGGATCTTTTACTTTATTATAAGGTGTGCATGTAATGTTGAACAGCGGGTAAAACGCACTTAGTAAAACTAAATTGCTCAACCAAGGTGTGAACCAAGTACGAATACATTTTGAGTGCTGTCATTTTATTTGCTCGTTTGTCAGCGAGGTTATACAAAAAAATGACCAAGGTTTATCAAGTTTAATGAAACTCGGTAAAGAAATACAGCGTGGCTGAATTAAGAACCAATTAAATATTGGTGCACATTAGGATCACTTTCTCAAAATTGTGAAAATGGCCATTAGTCATAGAAGAGGTCGCCTATATTCTAGGTTCCTAAAATTAAACTGACAATTGATTTTTATTTGTACTTCTTGCAGAAGAAAATATTAACTATGGTAACCCTTCAGCTTCTGCGTAAAATAAAGAGCAAAACATAATTTCACATATACCTAATTCAACAGATTGTCTGAAATAATTTACAGGTCGCATACACACTGAGGAGCATACTGGGGCAAATGTGGGGGTTCAGTTCTTGCCCAAGGACACTTAAATAAGCCAACGCTAGCCATCTGACTGCAGCAGATCTTTATATTGTACTACTGTTCCACATTTTGTATTCATTTGTGTTAAATTGTAATTTTAGTGACAGATACATTTTGTATTACAGTAGAAGTGTGGTCAGAGGCTCAACAAGTTATGAAATTCACAAAATGGGGCTTACTTACAGACTTCAGTTTGAGAAAACAGCACCCTGTCAGAATTTGAACACGATGCAAGTAAGTACTTTGTGTTCATAGTATGTACACTGAAGTCTCCAACATGAGAAAGTGTGTCAGAGAAGCCTAGTTGCCATGAAAATATGTTGCCATGTTACTTCTAAGGAAACCACAACTATGTAGGTTGTCTAAAATAAATGTAGTCTTTTTTTTTTCCTTTCTGACAGTTTGACTCATGCAGGAAATTTTTCTTGCTGAATTTATTTCACTAATTTGATCTGTGGTAAGTCTTGTTACTATCTTTTTAAAAAAAAAATGTCTTTGGTTACTTTTGGTAAATGTACCAAAGCCACTTAGTCAGATCTGATAAATGAAATACCTGATTTGTGATAAATAAAAATGTATGTAACCTGCAGGTTTCTCACAAAATGTGTTGACCATACAGTGTGTCAGGCGGTGGCAGAAGAATGTATATATGATACATAGATATGGTTGCCAGGATACATAATTCTCAAGGGGGTGGGGCTGCCCAGTTTTGTTTTGGACCCACATTACACTGTTGGTAGGAGAAGACTGGTAACTAGCCTCAAAACTCACAGGAAGTGGTGGTTTTATCCAAGCTTCCAGTGTTACTACATGATCCAAACTAAGTCTACTGACTACACAGACGCACCAATCAAATAATCAACGTAAATGTGGGGGTATGACAGAATCCTCCATCCCCATTTCTGTTTTGTTACCTCTTTCTATTGTCGATTTTTTATTTCAGTTCGACTGTGGCATACTTTTAAACTAAAATTCTTAAGTAGCATTTGAGGTTGACGGTGAACAGCAAAGGTCTTATTCTTTCACAAAATGGATTTCTGAGCATTTGTCAAGAAGCGTTTTAATGTAAGACAGCCTCGTTCATGCTGGGAAGGCTGACAGGCCAGGAGCTTATCATCTGATGCAGAGGCATGAAGCAGCTTACAGCAGGTGAACAACACCAACCTCTAGATAGGACAGCAGTCTATCACAAAGGCTTACTTCCAAAGCATTTGCCCTAAGACTGGGTGTCAGGCAGCAATGGAATGGCTTATAATTTTAGATTATTTGTAAAATGAGTTGAGAGATAATTTCAGTGCCAAATACAAGTAATCTAGAACATGCTTTATGTGGGTTACATTACTGTGAGTTTTGGAGCAGTAAATGCTCACTTTTCTTGAGACAAATCATTGAGCACACTCTCAGCTACATTTTCTATCTCTTTCATTTCACACTTTATGGAGCTGTACATCAGTATGGCATTACAGACTGTGAGACAGACCAAATTCCTCTTTCATGAAAGTATGTTCTTACAGTAAATACAAACCAAACTGGCCCAGCCAACGGGAATATCTATGAGCGGAAAATCAGTAATAGTCCTCATAAATAAAACCAATGTCCCATCGCTGCACTCAGTGTGAATACATGTAATCATGCTATGGTCAGAAACCAAAAATGAGTAATGCAAGACCCATTTGCAAGCTCCTGTGCATGTATGCATATACAAACAGTACATTATGGCTTGTTTTGTGAGGCAATCTCTCAGGTACTTAAAAGCATCAATCTCCACATGGTGCTGCAGGTTTGATTTACACAATGTTGGATCTCCTTGAGAGGGAACCATAGATCTCTTAATCCATGTCTTTGATCACATCTCCTCTATCCCTTTTTGTAATCTCAACAGCATTCATCATCTTCTCCTTTTTCTGTTTTGTTGCTTAAATCACTTTTTCTCAACTTGCTTGCAGCATTAAAATTAAATCACTCATTCAAACTAGAAAAACCTTGAGGAACAATTTCTGAATTATGATAAATGTAAAGCTGACCATTTGGGCCCTCGCTGAAATTCTTGGGATTCCAATTTTTTGACCATCTTGCAATGGGTCCCTACTTTTAAATGACCAACAAGCACAATCTGGTTTCCTCTAGACATGACTAATTGACTTGCCACCATGGGTGACTGACATACCATCCATGGGGCACCATAATGGCCGTGTCATGAGGGAATGATGAGACCTGAAGACGGCTAGCAGCACTCGACCTTTTGCATGAGAGGTCGGGTGTCAGAGGGAACAGGATCTCCCTGATGTAGGATCCACAGCCTCAGGGCTCTGTTGGGATGAGCCGCAGATGACAGGGGAGCTGGAGTTTTTCAATCACGCAACCTTGCGGGACAGTGATTTCATGTGTTTTGTCAGTGGAATGAAAAATAAAAACAATCAAATAGAAATCAATTGTCATCAGCCTCAGGGCATTCAGACATCTTTAGGGTGGAGGGAAGATGACGGAAAGTGATGGTACCTTCCTCTATCATTTTCACCCGACACAAGGTTATTGTTTTTTTGTTTTTTTCAATTTCTACACTGAAAGGTTTCCTGTATCTGAAATGAGCAGGTTTGTAGTATTCTTTAGATGCCTTTCATCTCTCTTTGCCAGTGAATACAAATCAGAGAGAATCAGTCTTTCCTTTTTCAAAAGTAGAGAGGGTCTGCAACCAGTTATATTTCAGCACTACAGTTCTGAGGGATTTATGAGTGGATGCCTGTATGCCTTTCAATGATCTTTATCCACACATTAGTTAGTGTTGTTGGTTTTGCTCACTGGGTACTAGTATCTTATTTGTTTTCTGCTCCCTGCCTTATTTCCAAATATAACTAATCCTGTTAGATGAAATCTATTAATGTTCTACTCTGGCTGTCGCACACAAAAATTCCAAGTCTGCCGATAAGCCCCAAATTTGCCATGAAGGCATATCTGGTCCGCCTCTCTGGATTAGAGAGATTTATTGAGACAGCCACAGACGTGTGACCAGCAGTTCACAGTGGGCTAAGTCACCTATTCCACAAATATCAGCGAGAATCAACTGCGGATAAAGTGCCATCCTTTTCTGCTATTATTTTCCCTGAATTTGTGCCTAATTTTTCATTCACTGCTGTTTTGAATGTAATCTCTGTTGGGGACCTAACTAGCAGCATTTTTCTCTAGTGTCTTATTCAGCATGTTGTTGTGACATAGAAAATGAAATGGTGTCAATCAGAAGTGTATTGAAAAGGAGGAGATGACATTACAGCCAAATATAAGAAAAGTCAGCCATAAACAGCCATCTCGAACAAAAATAATAATAATTGGAAAGCTAATTGAATTTTGGTTATATAGCAGAAAGAAGGTTTATTGGAGAGGACGATTATTTTCCTCTTCAAAAAACAAGAGGAACACGCATTAGAGGAAGCAATTTTGTTATTGTCAAAGACAAATTAAGGTTAATGATTTTTTTTTATGTCTTCGAATGAAGCTTTTAAAAGCAATGTCTCACAGTGTTAAGGAAAAGTTTTCTTTGCAAGTCAACCAGAAATTAGGGCTGGTGATAAAGTGATGAGCAAAGCATATATTGGAATATCCTGCCATTCCATCATCTCTTTCATCACCGCATCTGAAGACAAGGGCAAAAAGAAAGAGAAAACGCTCCACTACTCTCTGATAAAGGAAACGAGTCTGTAAAGTACCACTGCCAGTCGCTGCAAAGCCTGGAAGGACACGCACGGGAACACAAAGGGCTGACTATAAACAGTCTAGATCATGGACATTGAGAGCAATGCTTCAGAAGAGGAACCGCGGAAGATTCACCACATGCCTTAAAAAGAAAAAAGCCTTAGAGTTATGCTGAAGCCTATATTTCACCGACGTGCATCGGATTAATGGTAAGAACTATATCACAGAGAGGAGGCTCGTCATCGTGGATGATAGGAACAAACACACTGCATCAACACAGCACTGCATACATGTCACAACATAAGTAAGAAACCCTGGTGTGGTTAGGTTGTGGGTAACATAAATACGCGCACGCAGAATCGTTCTTTTTATTGTCACCGAAGATCATGCAACTTCTCTAGCTGTAGCAAAGCAAAGTCCCCAAGAATATTATAAAACTGTCACTCGGGGTTCTAGTAGAATACTCAGAATATGATACATAACACAATAACACCCTCTATTGATTCAAAGGATAGTCATTTATCTCCCCTGTTCAGTTCCTGTTGAAATCCTACTCTCACTGCTGTAAGTCAGCGTATCCCCGCGTAAACCATTTATATCCCGCTGGTGCAATGGGAAAAAAAAAAAAAAAAAAAAAACTGATAGGGTTTCGCTTTCAAATCATAAATGTCAGTCAGTAGAAATGACTGCACGTGTGCGCATATCGCCTCAATTCCTGTCTTTCTTATCCTGTGGTGCGACAAGCCATGTGGGCAGCTGGGAAACTTTCAGCACCACGGAGAAAGGACAGCTCCGCCAGAACAGCACGAGCGTCCTGTCAGCCTGTCAGTCAACAGGCTGCTTTGACAAGTAACACTCAAGCACACCTGTCAAACACGATGTCACACCACACGAGCTGCGGATATGCCTGTAAAATAAACTTCTGATTTCCCAGATCCATAGCACTGAGCTAACCAGTGGATTGTGAAATCTGCTGTACAGGTAGCACAATAATCACCGAGGTCTGCTTACTCCGATTTGTGTCCACACAGAGCTAGAATGTCTTTGCAACATCTATGTGAAGAACAACTGCAATCTGTTCCTGTGTGAAGAATACAGACAACAGTGCACAGTTTACCTCCACATCTGCAGAGAAAGTGACATAATTTATCACCCAACTGTGCGCGTTACTTCACTTATAGCAGTCTTAAAGACAACAAGTAGAATTCAACTTACCTATCCAAAATCATGCGTGGGTCACGACACGCGTTTGCCACTCAAAAGCAGAAGTGATCCATTCTGGCGGGTTCGTAAAACTTTTATTCGCTGCGCGCCTTGTTGAGACCCGGACACCCGGACAAAGGTAGAGTCTATAACTTGTGATCGGGAGAGTTAAATATAGGCTCGTTATCCGTTTTCTAAAAACAAACCATTTTTAAGTCGAATCAAAGCAGAGTCCTTGGATAACTCTTATCCGGCAGGGCGAAAAAAGGAAAATCCTGTGTGGTTATGTAGGCTACAGTGCGGTTAGTGCAGCGGTGGAGAGCCAGGCGCATACAAATCTGTCCATGCTGCTCCTGCAGGGAGCAGCCGCGTCAGCCACCCCGGGTCCTAAAGCTGAGCAAAACTAATCACATTGGTATCAGTCCCACCACCTATCAGGGCAACGGAACCAAGCAGCAACATGAACCAGGTTTGCACAGCATAACGCAGCAGAATGTTTTCAGTGCTCCATCTTACTGAAACTGTAACTAAAAACATATCAGTCAGAATACAGTGAAGAGATTTCTGAAGAGCGTCGTGTTCTTGTGTGATGCTTGTTCTGTTCTAAGTTTCAAGAGATCAGTGATTTCTGGAAGATTCCAAACACTGGAAACAAATTTACATTTTTCTTACAGTTTTTTCTTTCTTTCATCATGATGATCAAAGAAAAAAAAAGAGATCAAGATTGAATATTTGGTCCATGTGACAATAATACTTGGCAAGACGACTCCCATCCCGATGTTGGAGTCACTAAGTGCAACTGAAACAGGCTTCATTACTGCTTGCAGGAAACAGCAAAGTTCTTGAAAAGCACTTGAATAATCACGTTGGTCATCACAGAATTAAATTCTTTTCAGTGGCCTGCAATCTTTTCTTATTCATTTATTTTTTTTACTTGATGCGGATCACTTACTCATCCACCTGCTCATGATTGACACCCCATAAAGACATACTACAACTAGAATATAGGCGCCGCGTGGTGAGAGTGGTGATTAATTATTCTACTTTTAAGGTATTACTCAGCTAATACATTTTTAAAAAAAAAATAGCGTTGAAAACAGTGGTGCATGACTAAATGGATTAAAAAGGCTGAAAACTCGTTCAAATCGGAGTCTTTAACAAGTAAAATCTTGAGTGCTGTAGATATTTTATTGATAATGGTAAGCCTTTAGATAAATTAAGTAAAGCTTTAATTGCCTATTTATCTTACACTTATAGGTGGTAGGTAGAGTAGACATCTTTATCTTTGATGCAAAAAGTTTATATTTGTGCATTTTCATCATTTAGAAAATGCAGCACTTTGACCGTTTAGCATTCAACACCATCTGAAAATCCCCATACTCATCTTTAATTTGTTGTGTTTAAAGAGGAAGTTTCTTTTTAACCCCTCTGTAAAGGCACAGTCTTGCAAGGACAAAAGATTCTATTTGGCTTCAAAATTGAATTTCTGTATTAATGCATTTATATATTCCATCATCCGCTGGAATCAGCCCATCAATTCATGCATTATGCTTTCCTTTTTCCGCCATTCACTTGCCAAGTCATTTTGGGCCCCAGTATTTGTATTTATTCATTTTTATAGTTTTACAATCTCATGTATTTCTATAAGGGTAAATATGAACATAACCTCTCCCCCTGTCAATCATTACAGAGGCTGGCTATTTTTTTTTTAATGGATTGAACAGAGAATCCGGCTGCTCCTCTTCTCACCCTGAATCTTCAAGGTCTGTCTGGTCAAGAGAGTGAGAGGGGTCATGTCCAGAGGGACTGGAGAACAAAGATCAGTCTTAATTCTACTCACAAACTCATAATCCAACACATGAACCTGCAAAACAACCTCCGGCTCAGTAAATCTAATATGACAGCCCAGTGGGTTGGTGTTTCATTAAATTATTCTTAATACATCAAAATCTGTAAGATGTACTGTCTGCTCAGTTATTTAATAACAATTATGCCTAATTATATTTTAGGTTCAATTTCAAGGTCCTTGTTAGGAGGTTAACATGACAAATGGCTGTCAGTATTTAACTGGACAATTTCATACTGCCAGAGTAAAGTGGTTTATTAAAAGTATAATAGGGCTTTAAAGTACACTATAGCCAATTGGTATTTGTGCAAAAATAGAAAATCCAAAATGCATTGCAGTGACACAAATCTCAACAAACCATAAACTGTAAAATCAGGCTGAGAGCCTTCAGTTTGATGATGGATTCTTTATTAGCAGTGTGGCTAATAATGACCGTCTGACTCTTTGTTGACAGATGTCAACACATAACACAAGTGTGAAAGATGAAATCAGAAGACTTTACATCTGTTGTTAATATGGGTTGTATTCATGAAGTGCACACTGCCACCAAGTCATCCTCCACAGGTTGACAGCCATTTTGACCGCTCAATCTTAACACTTTGTTCAAATGTCAAAGATGTAGTGGTAGAAAATGTGAAATAAAAGTGTTTCTGTTAGCTGTTTTGTGTAGAACAGACAGAACCTCCTAACAACAGGAAAATAATCTGTGTGTATAGTATTCCAACTAACCATGTATTTCTTAATATCTAAATCTAACCAGGTGCTTTCAGCTTCAGAGCAAAGAAAAGTGAGTAACTGTGAAGCAGAATGGACGGTAGAAAACTTAAAGGATAAAAAAAGGATCAAACTTGCATTCTGAGCTGCAGAGTGATACTTGTGCTCGACTGCATAGAAATACAGATATTTGAGGAATAATACCGATTCATTTATGGAATTATTTTCTAAAGGACCACCAGCACACTGATCAGAGGTGACTCTAATAAATGTGCAATTTCCGTCCTCTAATAAGCTCACTGCAAGTCACAATGTGCGACAGGCATCCAACGAACACAATCGGCTGCAACTAAAGAGCATTTTAGATTTGCAATGTTCCGTTAATATGAAGTAGGTCTTAAGAACTGACAAGACTGTTTACTGTGAGTGTTAATGTTTTCCTGATTTGCTAATGAAATGAGAGCTGCGATTCACTCAAAATTGTGCTTTTATTTTATTTTTATTTTTCCATGCTGCTTCTTTTAGTCACAAAAATGTCTCTGGGATTCTTTCATCTTGGTAATCCTTTTTCTGGGACTGCTGAAATCCGCACCAATGTTTTACAGAGATATTTTGGAGCCAGCACTTAGTGGTCATGAGGAATATTGCATGCAAAGCATCATCGTATTGTTCATTTAGATAACTGTGGCCACTTCTTCCTGATCCCTAAAAGAAAGGGCACTCCTCATTTCTGCAAAACAGAGGGGTAGAGCCAAGTGGGTCAAGGGGAAGAATTTGGGTTGGGCCTTGGTGTAGCAAGAACTGCTACAGAGATACTTCTGATTGGTATTTATGTAATTCCTTCTATCAATATTAGGTACATGCGTTTATATAAAATGACATATTTGCAAGAGAGTCAGAAATATTTCCAACTGTTTACTAGAGATTAACAATAATACAGTATTTCCAGCACTGTAGAAGGGCCAGATATCGTAGGGCAAGATTGTAATCTCTTGAAGCAGTGATATACCATTGCAGGTCGAGCAATACGCCCAAATGTAACTCTTAAAGGCAGCTAAAGTTAAAATGCATTTAGATTCACTTGCTGTGCCTGAATGGGGAAGAAAAGTGAGGAGTCAGCTGCTGAGACCATGCTTGACTTGAAGGATAAGCTCCTGCATCTGCAGCTTGTCAAGAATATAAAAACAAAAAAAGTAATGACACAAAATAAGGTCATGCATTAATCTTGAATAAGAGAACAACACCTCATAATCTTTTATTCATTATTTGTTCAAGCACACAGATGCTGCTGTGCAGAAAAGCTAGGTATGATTTGGCTGTTAACACTGCATAAATATTAACATATTGCAGATCAAATAAATTATTGTGTTTATACAATATGTGCTCATGAGATCGAGGAAAGAGCTGTGATAGTGTGATAACTCATGCAAAACCCTGTCTCTCACACTGCCTTGAACTAGTGATGTGGCAGCTGGTAGGTGGCAGAGTGTGAGATTAAACTTCCCAACTGAACCTTTACCAAAGATTTGACAAAAACCTACCGTATTCTTTTATGTTGTGTGAAGATGATGTTCCACCAACCCAATCTGCCAAAGGCACACTAAAGTCTAAAATTCAGTTTCATGTTTTTCTCTTCAGTTACCTGGTGGCGGTAGTTCTTACGTGTTCTGTGTGTTCATGTGTGTGTTCGCAGCAAAAAGAACAGATGGGGAGAACACTGAAGCAGTTGCAGATGGCCATTACTTGAACATTAACTTGTAGACAGACCGACAGGTCAGCTTTCCAGGAAGACCACCACATGTTCAGCACAAAAAGCCAAAAATATCCTGCTGTTCTTCAAATGCAAAATACCTCGGTCCACATGTTCACAATTAATATTGAGTGAATAGCATGGATCTACCTCATTCTTATACTGATGTAATAGGCTTCACAATATTTTTGAGATAGGCTTTGATAACATGCATAGTGATTCAAGCAAGATAGATTTATAACAAACAAAACTGTGTTTTCATAGTGGCTATGGCTAAAATAGTTTCAGCTGCTCTCTATGTGAGAGAGAAGTCCGACAAGGCTTACAATGGAGAAGACACTAACTAGGTGGACTCCCTTTTATCAGCTCCCAAAAGAAGGACAGTCTCTCTTCTTGGAAGGAGATTTGTTGTTTTAGACTAATGTTCCAAATCTGTCTCTGGCGGTGCCTATTGTAACACTGTATTTTCAAGTGTGGAAATGGATGAAGAGCTTTCCACATCTGATCTTTGAAGACAGTTCAGGTTTAACAATGACTTTTAAAGTCAAAGAGCCAAAAAATGATAAATACTGTGATAGCTTTACTGTGATGATGCAAAACACTAGAGAATTCAAATATATACAGAGCAGAAGGAAGCACATCTGTCCCTTTCCATTGCAGGAACTCAGGTTCTCAGGTCTGAGATGGTGGAAAACCTCCTAACTCATTTCAACCATTCTGCTACTGATGTGACAAAAAGGTCACCACAAGTAATAAACCTACTGTGCAAAAAAAGGAGTGGGGGGACTGATATAGTTGCTTTGTACATGTTTATGTCAGCATGCCAAATTTCATGTTGTTGATGGTGTTGTTTGAGAGAGGACTGCTTTTTTCTGCTACTGTAGGTTGCCACTTTGAAAAAAAATGAGCATCAAACTCCATTCAATAGATTTTAAGGGGAGTTTAGATGCACTTCCTCCGAAGTAGGTAGTTCTTTTTCTCCCCTGAAAACAGGCATGAAAGTGGTCCTATAAGGTGTTGGGGCCTGTAGTTGGAACACAAGTACCAACACCTGACAGAGAGGGTAGCGTGCCTGAAGCGTTCAAGCTGCTCTGATCTGCAACAGCCCCCAGCAGTAATGCCATAACTGCAGCTCATGCTTATACACACTTTTGAACACAATGCTTAAAAAAGCTTTAATTTACTGTTGCCTGGATAACTCAGAGCTCCAAAGACAACCGGATCTCATAACAGGACATTAAATAGCTACATTGGTTCACTGGTTACGCTGATCAACAATGCAAAATGTTGTAGTCTTGCAATATGGGCTCCAAAATTTTACAACTGATGTTTCATTACTCTGCTGCCTGAATGAATACAGCTTAAGATTCAATTTGTCAGCAACATTCTACATCTCTGTATTTGCTCCTACATCCTACACATGTCTTGTTGTCATGTGTTAGTTTTTCCTTACATCCCTCCCTATAAAAGGTGAAAGAAGGGAATGGTGGAGGGCACTATTCCATCAACCTTTATGCAACGGGTCACTAGTTGATACTTGTGCTCCACAATGTCCTCCACATTTTCCAAAGCACTTTTCAACCTCCCTCCCATTGTGACACTACTATGTTTTAAACAAATACCGTTTGCATGTTTTTCTTCTTTTTGGTGTGACTGGGCTGCAAAACATTCTGACCTTATGAAAAAGTTTGATGAAGTGCCTCTTGAAGTTGGAGCCAATTTCATGCACCTTGATTTCATCAAAAAGCTGATGTCCTCATGTCACTCCTGACAACATTACAGTATAAGTGGGTTCTAGTTGTAAATGGCACTTGTGATCTTAATATTATCACAATCATATTCTAACTTAACTGATGGAAAATAGAAAAACTGTCACTTATCGAAATCTATTTCATCTATCATGTTCGTAAACTAACTTGAATTCAAACATTCAGCTTCAGTGGACTGCAGCATCAGGCATTAACAGAGGTGTGACAGAGCTACCATGCCCCTGCATTTCAAAGAACCTTAAAATGAGCTATTAGCATGTAACAATGATAGAAGTAGTATAGAGAGTTGCACATGACACGGATAACATTACATTTACTTTATGGTACTTTTCTTAAAATTTATTTTTAAACTATGCAAGGGTGACTTTAAAGTACTCAAGATTTTACTGCCAGTATGAAATGCAATGACCTCTGAAGAGGTCCCCGGTATATCTTTCCCCAACACCATGAGCCTTTTAGGTGTTGAGGTATAAGGATATTCAACCTGCTTGTACTGTAGACACTGCAACTCGAACTGTAATAACTGTCAATATAATGGAAACTCACATCCGAATTTAAGAAGTATAAATATGTGACTGAAGAATGTCTTGTTACAATGTGTTGCTTCTGGAGAGCAAAGCCAAACCTTGTCTATTTTGAAATAAAGTTAAACCGTCACTCGCCTTCAGCCACAGTCGCCGATAAGATAATTTTGTTGCACTTGTATCCTCCATTCGTGTTTCAGTAATTCTTTTTATGTCACGGATATTCCAGGAAGTGTCATATCTGGGAACTCAACACTAAGCCAGATTTCTCTCAGTGCCCTTTGCTGCATCCCTGAGCAGCAGGGAGGACACAGTGCTGATAAAAGGGGAGTCGTTTGGATTCCTGTTGGCTTGGGCGCAGCAGGATGACGACATGAAATACAGTTTGTGTCAATTTCAGTGTGTCGTGTTGTTGGCATGAATTCATTTCTGGTGTGGTCTTCTCTTCCATCTGTCTGTGGTGGATAGAAAAGAGAAAGCCGTGCTCTGTCCTGATGATTTTTACACATGTGGGTTTTTTTCTGTCACAATTTGAGGCTTCTGAGGCTGATTTTCAGTCTCCCTCTTTTCCTGCAGTCCTAATTGCTTGGCCCACTTATTACCGTGATGCTGTCATCCCGCCTCACGACTGCCTCCAGCATGCTGGCAGCTTGTGATACAGCGTGATAAAATGCTTTTTCCCCCTTAAGCTCCCAACTCCAATAAAATACTCAGCCTCCTATCCCGGAGCCATGTTTACAAATGAACAGTAGTTGCCACAAATTGATCACAGAGTTGACAGCATAGCCTTTATGTGTTATTTCCATTTTATCTTGCCTTTTATGAGTCTAAAGCCCTACAGTGGAGTGTTCCTCATTTATTCAATAACTGCTGTGGATTTGAAAGAGAGAAAATAGAAACATTAATACTGTGTCATATCAAGAAAACTGGCTGTAAGATAATATATTCTTCACAGTGTGGGTATGTACTGCTCAGATAATTAATTAAAATGAGCCTCTTATAATCCAAGAGAAGGCTGATAAAATATCCTTTAATAAGACTAATAGTCTTCAGAGCACTACCCTACTGTGTTTTGGGCACAATATATAATTTTAATGCTGAAGTTTATTAAAATATTGTTTACCAATACAAAGTACAATCGCGTGATAAGGATAAAATTGTTTTTTGGTTGTTTTTTTTAGGTGTTTTAGCTTGGACAAATTCATTTTCCGTTCTGAAGATAAGGTAAAAGAAGAGCAAAGGAATAACAAGTTATTACAATCCCAGGGGGTAACAAGCACTTACAAATGTCCTGTCAGGACTTAAGAAAAACTCAGGAGATCATCTAAACCAATGCAAATGATTCTCTTAGCACCATAAAAGTTACAACATTTAACATCCATCCAGTCCAGACTGACCAACTACCTGTCTTCCAATTACCAAAAATGTAAACCTCAGGTTCACTCAAAGGTTTGTTTACTCTTTATGTGAAATATATTCAACATATCATGTGAATGCATTGAAAAGGGTTTTCTTCACCACATCACCAACTACTGCAAACTGCAATCGGTTTTCCAAAGACCTTTCTCATGGCTCATATTTTGCACCGTAAACAAGGTGCATCTAAAAATATCAATAATGCAAGCAATCCACTTTGTTCTAATGGCAGGGTCCAATTATGTTGTATGTGTCCAATTATGATCCTTCAGCACAAAAGGATCCTCTACAAATCACATTCTCCCCAATTACGCCTTAGAACAGCTTACAAAAGAGCCAAAATTATAAGAAGCAATCATAATTTTCAACAGCTTTTATTGTTAGATTGAAAAAATATAGAGAAACATTTCTTTAGTTCATGGACTTTTGTAACTTGATAGGTTCCTCCTCCTTGCATGCGGCACCAAGTTTATTGAAATTCAGCTCCATAGTTTTTATAAAAGCTTGTTTACAAAAAAAGTGCTCTGACAACATCTGTGGAGGAACAAGCTACACCTAAACCTCAAAATGAATTATTTTGCAGTTGTCATATCATTCGGACTAAATGCAATAAACTATAAGGCATGACAGTTTGAGGGAATTGTACTCAATTTTGTTGTGACATATTCTTCTAAGTCTAGATTGAATTTTTATTATGGTTTCACGCTGCACAAAATCCATAGGCATTTGGTATTTGAGCATCAAAGTTTTACCATTCACATGGGACAGCCAGAGCAGCTCTGAAAGATCCTCTACAGATCACCATCTCCCCAGTTAATAGCTTCTTGTATTGAAAGTTAATTCTTCAATGATATTAAATTATAAACCATGTCCAAACAAATTAACGTCAAAGCCACAAGCAGGTGCATTTTTTGACAGGCTGAGGGAATTGTAATCTGGTGCATAAACCGTCTCTCTTCTTAGCTCTAGGGCCTGAGCTTGCTAGTAATACACCTGCTGCCTTTCCACTCTTCCTACCAATTCCCATTTCAGTGGGCCCTGGTGTAGGGGCGTGCTGTGGGGGAGGTTCTACACGGAAGAGGGGTAGATTAATATACGATCTGACTGAGGATCTACTGAGAACAGGTTTCATCCTTGTCCCAAATGTCAAAGCAGAAAATATTATCAAACACATCTCCCTGAGAGATTTACCTGTTAAAACATTTATTTTCACTTTGCTTTACAATTTGGTTTCTCATCAGTGAGAGGAAAATTATATGATACTGCCATGGGACATAAAGACAGATTGAGCCTGGTATCCAGTTTGTTGTAGCTAAGCAAAAAAAATGTCCAGAGTGCTTTCTTCTCCCAATTTTAGTTTTGAGTTACAGCTTAATGTGGACAGGCTGTGTGGCTAACATAGAATGATAAAAGGTACCTTTTTTTTCTTTCCTGTAGCTCAGAGGGAGACGGACAGACATCTGGTTCCTGTGTCTGCTCCAGCTGAGATAGCAAACTCCCTCGATGCCAACTATTGATCCAGCAGGTGAAAATCAAGTGGAATAAGTGTTTAACGGACAGTTATTGGAACAAGATTACATGAGTCTCATATGCAGGCCACACACAAGTTTGATAATACATAAACTTAAGTTTGGTCCTTGACTGCTTTCCTAGTCGTGTCAGTTATTTAAACAGGATTCAGAAAGCTCGGGTGATTTTTAGCTTTTCTGTGCTGATTAGCTTTTTTTGGGCAAATAAAATCTGCAAAAATCAAAAATCCGAGTCCAAACAAAGTCTATGTCTCATTTGTAGTCCAGGCTTTTCTTCTGTTATTCATCTAAATCACAATGACACATATTTGTACAACGAGGAGTATTAAACTAGTCACTAGACAAACAAAAACTTTAAGCCATTTCTGAGCAATCAGAGCACACTGAGCCTTTCAGATGGGCACGTTTAAAGAGATAGAAGCTAAAATAGCAGTTTAAAAAATAGGTGCTGCATTGATGCACAGTATAAGAGAAATAATGTGTTTCATTAGCGTTAATGTATGTAAACCTGTTGTGGTAGAAAACACAAAAGTAAACTTGTTAACAAGCATGATAAGGAATCTTAAATTAATACTTTAAAAACTTCAGAGTCAGATATTTGACCATCGTGTTCTGTTTGGATGCATTTCTTTACTCCTTTGAAATCCTTTCCTAATGTCATGGAGTTTTACAACCATGTGTTTATATAAGTTATCTTTAAGGTACATTTCCATGTCTGTTAATCTTTTACTGGAAAAAGAAAATGAATATATTATTCCTTAAATATTTCCTTATTTGGGGCTAAATACATAAACAATTACCATGTGTATGCCTTTTCCTCCACAAAAACATGTGTTTTAAAAGATGAATATGTGCATCATACATTATCATCACACCAAGAAGACATGTTTTTTATAGCAATTTAAGATGGATACGAGAAGGAAATATAAAGAGAGGCCACAGCATGGAATAAGACAATTTGCTTGTTTATTATGAGTGGGATTGTTTTTCTTATTTTGTTTCTTATTGTCATTTTTCACAATATACTCTCATTTATAGTGATTGTGGGGGCAATGTTTAATTTGTGTCATGTGTTGTGGCTGTGGAAGACCTTTGTAAGAAAACTTTAAGAAAGTTTTGTTTCATAGGCTAATATTAACCAACCATTAGTGACAGTGAAGTAGAAAATTCTAAGTTGTAAGACAATATGGAGTCATATTATGGCAGCCGTGATGGTCCATAGTTGAACATCACTGGCCACCTCCTCCTTACAGGTGTTTACTATGTCATAGCTGTGCAATATCAGTTTTACGCAATACAAAATGCAAGTATGTTACAAAATGCAAAGAAATGTGGAGGCATGTAAAAATTATGAGCCCAGACTGTGATAGAATTTTACGATTTTAAAGACTTAATTGTAATGAAGGAAAAAAATACAAAAAGGACTTTTTGCACTATTAACTAATGAGACTGGATTGTTTGACCCTTACTGTCAGAGCACTGTCTCCCCTCATTAATGAACCTTCTTTTGGTAGAGAAATAACCATTTTTGGAAAAAGAATCTTCTGCTCATAAGAACCTCAGCTTCACTTGACATGCAGCAGCCACAGTGGCAAAGGTTAGTGGTTTTCACTAAAAAGCAAAAGGCCAGATGTGAAGAGCCACATGAATGCAGAAAAAGGCTCTTGTTGAAACAGTACGTTGAAGGGGTGGAAAAGGTCAGTGACAGCTTCTTAATTATGATCAACAAAACACAGCTTGTTAGGTAAATAAAAAGTAAGGAACAAGGAAGCAAGTGATTCCATTATGACCCATCCCTACTCTCAGAGTTAAAGTATTATTCTCAGACAAATTGGTCCATTTGTTCAGACAAAAACAAAAGAGTGATAACATCCAAGCATGGAGGAGACTAAGTTTAACATTTCTCTTCCCATTTTAAATACAATTTGTTATTTCTCAGTGCTCAGTTCTGCCTCTTCAAACAAAAGTGACACGTTTGCTCTGTCTTACTTTGATCTTCCATGTAAATATATCTGTCCACTGAGCTCAAGCATATCTGCATTCTCACATCCCTCTCACACATGGTGCACACCAAGCACAAATAGGCCTGCGTAGCTTTTGAACTCCACACGGACGCACATGAGTACTGCAGCGACAAGCAGATACAGAAAGCGCAGAAAGGAGCTGAGTCTAAATAAAACACACAAATCCTGCGCTCTCCTTGCAGACATAATGTACAGTCAGAGGCGGTTAGCAGTTATACTGGCAAACTGAAAGAAGAGGGAACGATTGAACCAGTCGAGGCTTGAACAGGTGGTTATCTGTAGAATCACTTGTGAAAGGAGCTTTTGCCCCTCGATGGAGAGAAGATGAAGGGTGAGGATAAGAAATGGTTATTGATCGACAGTCGCTTTATCGGCCTCAGCCCTGATGACCGCACAATGCAATCTAACTTGGTCCAGAAAGGTGCAAAGGTGCTGATGGATTTTCAAACTGCTTACTTCTCGAGTTTATTCCATCTTTATTCTGCTATTGTGTATTAGAAGCATTTCATTTATTGCAGTTTCTAAGCAGATGGCCTAAACATTTATCATTGTTTCACATTACTGCCACCTTGGCGTTTGAAAGCAATAAATCTGAAAATGGAACAGAACACCAGGTGTTATATTATTATTTAAGTTCTCATCACAATCATTCTCAAATAAACCATGAAGCTCTTTTCTTCACAAAATCCTCAATAAAGCATTTAATAGAATATTTATCTCCGGTTTTAGTGGATGAGAATGAGGCAAAAAGATGAATGTATATTGAACCTACATTCACAAGAGGGACAGAAAAGCACCTAATTTATGTTTCCCCATATGTGCTATGGTGATAAATTGGCAAAAGTTTCTTCATTTTCTTCTAGTTAACAACTTCATAGGTTGAAATATCATTGGTCTTTGTTTTGTGAACAAAATAGAATTTTACTTATCTATCATTTTAGCTGCTTTTGGAAGCAGAAAGTTGATGCAACAATTTTCTACTTGATTTAAAAGATCAATACGACTGATGGGGCCAAGTGCATCATCATCATCATTGTTTTAATTGATAATATCATCATTATTATTCCCTTTCTTTGGCTCATGTCTTGTATACACTAACCCCTGAAGGTGTGCTTTGCCCGAAACAACCCTTATATGAATGACGTGTCAAAATAACCAGGACTCAAGGCATCTCAGTAAAACATTCCATCGTAACAAGAAAATCAATGTTGAGGATTTTAATGTGTGGCTGAATGTTTTAATGGTCACTGTTCACCTGCTTGTTGCTAAATGTGCCCGTCTGGTGTATGATGGTGCCCCAAAAGTGTGCAAAAGCTACTCAGTCTCATCAGCTGAAGGATGCTGGAATGTTCTGGGGAGCTGAGGATCTGCAGAGTAATTAGGTCATTCTCAGAGTTTCTGAGCAACATAAATATACCAGTAACACTGCATTGTATGTTGTTATAACAGACATTCATTAAAACCCATTGTTTTACCTATGTCGTGTGGAACTTGTTCAGCCATTGCAACATCTTGTTAAACCAAGCATACCGCCATTTTTCTGTTTGGGGAGTTTACCCTTTCGTCACCGATCAAGCCTCAATCAAAATTATTCACATTTCCTGGATGCACTCAGCTATAGCTTATTAAGTGTGATTGCTTGAACAAAATGCACGGAGCAGATTGAATTTGCATCTCCTAACACATTACCATTCAATAAACAGAAAGCACTGGTATCAGGGGACATGTGTGCTTTATAATGAGGAGCCACACTGGTATTCTCAAACGTCCCATAGCTCACAAAACGCTCAAATCTAGGTATATACAATCAAGCAGGCGCACACACAAATGCACACCATAAAGTCAACGTAAAAAGGCAATAAAAAAAGGCTCCACTTCTCCGCCCTGCAAGAGAAGATCATTTTGGGACTGCTGATGGAATATGGTGAGCCCATGTGGCTCGAGGTAGATATCAATTAAAATGATGTATGGCCTCAGTGTTTTCTAATTGGGACATGGCAATGTATTTAATAACACACATTAGAACCCTAATTAAAGGGAAAATTGAGCTGCATCCTCCTGTCTACAAATCTACGTGGTGGATTGTGTGGATAAATGACCTCACTTGGAGGGTGTCTCTGTGCCATAAGATATTTACATTTTAAAACACCTATTTATTCACTCTGGTTCAGTTTGTATAGCTCATGTTTCAGCAGTTATTAAAAACCCGAGTTGGACTAATGTATTACTTCCCAAATCATATTGCTAAATATTGTGATTCAAAAACTTTATTGATATGCTTTTGCATCTTAAATACCCATTTAGAAATTCATATTTTATTCAACTGGCGCTGAGATAGATTAATCAAAATGAATCATAACACAGTTCTGGTTTAATAATTTAAAACGCTGGACTTCGAAGCAACAGCAGAAAGATTTAAAAGAAGAAATTAAAAAGAAGCACTTGAATGTCTTTCCCTCAAGATAATCTCTCCTTGTGTAACTATACTGTAGGTGACTGTGACTTATCTTATAATGAAAGACCCAGAAGTCAAATCAATTAAATTTTTTTGTTACAATAAAAGCAACTTGGCAGGAGGTTCTTTCCATCATGGATAATTGGAATATGAAAGAAAAGGATGTGATGTAAAAGGCACGACATAACCTTTTTACTGAAGTATACTGTATGTGCAAATTAAACACAGGCAGAATATTTGAAGCAGCACCCATTTATTTTTTTATTTTTTCAAAAGCTAAATGTGCCTATGTGCACTAGTTTTGAGAAATATTTGGGCAACTATCTTGGTAGCAGGTATTTGGTTAAAAAACGGCTTTGTGTTTTTACAGGATGACTGTTTCTCTGGCAGGTCAGCATACTGTAAATAGTAGTCATCCATCCATGCTGACTCCAGCGTAAAACCCCTCTGAGCACATTTTATGGATTGAAGAAACGTTTGACAAGCTCTCTGCAATCGGATGTGTCAGTATAAAGGATTATGTGTTTTATGGAGCCTGGCCTGAGCTGCAGATCTGCTCCTATAAACATGCACTACAATTTAGCCCAAGGTGTGCTCTGGAAAGGTTATCCAATCACCCCTTTGAAAGTGGCTCTCAAAATGAATGAATGCCTTGGCTGATGCAACGCAGTCTCACTGTAGCGGAGTGAAACACACACAGTGGTCTTTTATCAACTGGCTGAAAGAGAGAAGCACTAAAACAGAAGCAGCTTTTGCTTTTTATCTGGGAGTCCAATCATTCCTGATTTCTCTGTCTCCTATTTTTTCTGCTTTTTCCTCTGTAATAAACTCTTTGTGCATCACACTTGGAAGCAAACACAGCCACTTATTGATCGCAAACTCATTTGCTCAGTTGTACTGTATTGGTTATCTATATGGTAATGCAGGACTGCAAGTCTCATTTTATTATTTCATCTTTCTGCGTCTCCTCATTACAACGGTGCAAAGCTGTGAACACCTTCTGTGTATGAAGATAAGGCCATTTGAATGGATAACACATTCTCTTTTGCATACAAAGGGTTATCTTTCAAAAAGCAAGCCCACCTGCTCCAATAAAGCCATTCATCATCGTACCTCTGCATACCTTGTCTTTGGGTAGATAATTAGCATACCTTTACCCAAGAATTGCTTATTTAGGGGCAGAGATATATAGAGATGGATATAATCTAAAGGACAAGTTAAAATGTCAGGAACTGTATTATGGTCAGATTTGGCTTAAACACAGCGCCAATACAAGCATAAATCCCACTTAAACAGAGATCCAGATTTGGGGGGGGGGGCATCATGCACCATAATAATACAGTAGGATCACAGCTAAAATATTCAATCATTCTCTATCAATATTCTCCATATTTGATCAACTTCCAGCTTACTCATAAATCTGCAGTGCAACACAAACAGAGCTACCGTAGAAAAACAATAAACATATTTGGGATGATGAGCTTAAAAAGTGACAATAAAGGTTTGTTATTTGTGCTTTTGTGGGTACTTCAGCTTAGATGAGATTACAGAGTGACATAAACTTCACAAACAACTTTACCAACAACTTCTGTGCCACAGTGTACTTCTTCACTGTCCATCTGTGTTGCTCAGTATCTTCCAAATTGTCATATTTATGCAAAATGTCCTGGCTGAGAACAATGCTTCTGTCTTATCATACATTCGAACTCCAATAGAGTCTTTGAGAAATTTCTTGTATTTAATTTATTTGCTCTTTCAGTAAAAGACTAGTAACAGTAATTAAAGCGAAACAAGAGCAGGTTTTTTCATACATCCACCAATGCTGATTAAAAAAAAAAATCCATATCCAAATCCATCTATAACTAAGTAATTCTGTTAAACAAAAAACTGACAATGGGTTCTAAATACAGATGCAAATTAATTAGATTTTTTTTCTTATTCTTGAAAGATTCAATTTGGGTGGAGCATCACTTCAATTGTCTCCCGCAAAGAAGTACTGACAATAGTAGCAGATTTCTAAAAGGTAGGGAAATATTCCAAAAGATGACAGCCATTACCAGAGTCTCCTTTCTTTGTTTTGTGTTGAGCCTTAAAATCAGCCATAGTCAGAGAAACGTAATGAGGAGGCCGGTGTAATTACTGAGCTGTGACACAGTCAGTCTTTCTGTGCTTTAGGCTCTGTGCTGGCGGCGGTAAATATAGCTAATTACATCTTCTGCTCCACAGCCCCTTTATCTTAACTCAGCAAGACACAAACCTGCCCACCCAGCACTTCATTACTGTGCACCAACCTAATAGGGACCCAATGTTTTTAACCATGCCCACAAATTGCTTTGTAACAGCAGCATGTCACAAAAAGCACAAAGGACTGATCGCCCTTTTTCCAACCAGACATGCAAATGTCTTATTTAGCTTTGGTAGAAAGCACGGTTGTCTGGGACAGAGGTTGAAAAAGTAGACTCAATCTTTTTTTTTTTTTTTTTTTTCAATAAAAGTAGATAAAATAAAAGTTCTTATTCAACTTCTTTACTTAAGTAAAAGGAAATACGGGTCTAAAATGTGCATCAAGTAGAAGAGTAAAAATGTTTCAATGCAAGGCTAACCGAATCCCGCATACAATACATAATACAATACAATACAATTTTAAGAATATCAAGCCTTTCCCACTTTAAATATATCGACTCAATAGGCCTATACTGAAAACGAATCAAACTAAATACATAAACACTGTACAAAGAATCATTTATAAAGCCAACAAGTTCGCAACGGTTTCACCCAAATTTCATGACAGATTATAAAACAGTGTTGGTCCACAGAGCAAAGTATTTCACAAAAAATGCTCAGACTGTAGATACTACATTTTCATTACTCTGTTCCCTACACAGACTAAGCTAAAGCTAAGCTTTAGCTAGCCACAAAAACATTAAGACCTTAGATTCATGGTAGAATGTGGCTAACCATTTAACTTTTGTGGTTCAGGAGACAAGAGATCGAGACTTAACCCGCACAATGTTTTAGACAGTCATTGCACTGTTGGTATTAGGATTAAGCATTAAATGTCCATGGGATTTAGGATTAAAGCCTGATTTATAGTCGTCCGGGAAAGGCCACGGAGAGCCCTCTCTGTCATCGGAAACCCTCCCGGAGACGCTCTCCGTTGCTTGCGTGCGTTGGCCAAAATTCCTATCTATCCGTCGAGGAGGCGTAGACTCGCGGAGACCGCAAGGGTTGCGATTGGTCGGCTAACAACATCACTTTTCTGGTTTAGCAACTTCCTCTCACAACAACAACACCGCCATTTTTGAAAGAGTTTCAACATTTGGTCAAAATTCTTTGCATTTCAATATTAATAAGCTCCAACTCCAACAACAGTCTTTCTCTCTCGGTCACCATCGTTCACTGTGAGGAGTGGAACGGAGCTGGAAGGTAAACAATCAATCAACGACTTTCACGATAGACGTCGCGAGATTAGGTCGTCTAGCGTAGCGACGCCTACTGATCGGGAGGTGAATTGCCTTGCGTATCCGACATCCCGACGGAGAACTTCGAAAGGTTTAATAGCCTCTGCGTGACCACGGAGTCGGATTGATGGATAGCGACGGAGTAGCATACCGAGGCCTTAAGTGTAATGTACATGGTTGTTACAAAATACACACTTAGATAGTTAAGTGCATTAACTCAATATTTGAACTTGCAACATTTTAGCCAATTAATTTTCAAATAAAGGTTGGGTAATGGTTCTGCAGTTAGGAGGAATTTAATGTGATGGTTTTGGGTTTTGATAGATTTCTAGCTGAATTTTTGTTAAATTATTTCTCCTCATCCGTCCTGGTTAGTTTTGCTCGCTGCCTTCAGTTTCCTAATCTGTTTATGTATTCTGTCGTGCCATCTCTATATTCCTCTTTTTTTCCCCCTACTGTTCCCCCACTGGATTTTGTCTCATGTTGCCTACTTGCCTGTTGCCACTTCTTGTGTGCTTTTTTTGACTTTTCAATTTGCCTGCCACCCCATGTGGGATTATGTATGTATTTATGCATCTCTGACTGCATTACTGTATTTCTGTGCATGACTTTAGCTTGGAAACAAACTTTCTAACTTTGGACCCGTGTATAAATCCTACTCCTTCAGCAAAATACATTTGCACAGAACATTATCCCAAAGAGACTGTGTCATATCAATGAAATAAGCATGAGTCATACCCATTCAACCCTTTTTCTTAATGGTGGCTCCCTCAGGGTGCGGTACAGGGTGAAAGCACAACACGAGACTGCTCCAGGTCAGCCTGAAGCTCTTCGCATTTCTTGTGTGGTGTTTTTCCAACCCACACCAATATTCACAGACCTCTCTCACTGACTTAATTGTTAGCACCTTGTCCAGGTAGCATAACAACAACCTTGTTAAGAGGAAATGCCACGATAAAGTTGTCAAATGCGAAACAGGTATTTCAAGATTCTTGGCGATTAGCCTTTGGAATTTTTTATATTATTTATGATAACCTCAGAAAGCTTTCAAGTAGGCATTGTAATGTAAAACAAAACAGTTTATTTTATAGTAATAAAATCTATGATACACTGATCAATTCAATGTGAATGAAGCACAGGTGAGTATTTTGTTTGATTTGCCAATTTCAACTTGATTAAATAATCAAAAGGTTGGGAACAGTTATGTTGGTTTCTTTAGCTAGGCTTTCTTTTTTAACTGGCTTTGTAAGAATGCAACTAATTCGGAATATAATGTCATAATATAATATATTGTATTATGATTGTATTACAATTCATTTACATATATTTCTAATGATATTCTAAATTCAGTTGCAATTTAAGGAAGCCAATAATACTGACCAGGACCAACCAATTATGTTGACCCAACCTATTGCTAATTAAGCCTATTGGCACTCTCTGTTCTGCCCTGTATACCAAAGTGTTTTGCCCATTTCCCTGCACCAGTAGCAATTTGTTTTATGTCAAAAAGAAATGGTTTGTTTGCTGAGAAGAGGAGCATCTGTGGTGACACAAAGAAAGCCATAGTAATTTGGAGCATTGATGCCATGGTTGAGAAACCGAGATACTATAGATGAAAAGGGACTCAGTTCAAAAGGAAAGATTACAGTATAAAAAAAAAAGTTACAATGGGGACAATGCGGTTTCATATTCCACAAAGCAGACTTAATGAAAGTGTTGGGCATGAGCAAACACAAAAAAAAGAAGAAGAAAAAAAAAGGTTTGCTGCAGAGCTCACCTTGGGTCACCTGAGGAAAAAACAAAGTGCATGATCTTTGTTAATAAAATAAACTTTCATTAGTGCACACTCTTGGTTAATCTGAGCACACAGTTTGTAGACTGAATTAATACAGAGAACATTTTGTTTTTAGGCATTTAGATAATTTCACCTGTATGTCTGTGTGCACAGGATAAGAGTGTATGCAGCACAGAGACCAGCCTTTAACCCTGAAGCCAGCTCAAAAGGGCTTGGGCCTCTTAGCAAAACATGTGCTTCCCAGAAAACACAAATTGTAACGTGCCTATAAAATATCAGACTGGATCATAAAATGAGCCATAAAGCGAATGAGTTGGTGAGAGGGTCTGTTGGGTCGGGCCTCCCTCTTGAAAGAGGACTCTGTGTAATTTAACAACACAATCTAAGGGGTTTGTAAAATGAACCAAAACAATACAGACAGACCTGTAACCAAGTTTTTATGTATTAATCTTTTTGGAAGTAGAAATGAAAATATTTGCAGATAATGATATAGTCTTACAGCACTTTTGTGAAACTCTCACAAAAGAAGTCATAACAGGCAGAATAGTCCATTCAAGGAGGTTGAAGTTGCTTGATTAAGGAAAAACACACATCTGTCAACTGGATGACCCAGAACGTTCTATACTTACTTTAAACCTTTAAAGTAAACTGCCCGTTTACTTCTGCTATCAGGCTTACCTTTAAATAGATACCTTTTAATGTCTGTTGCATAGTAATCTCCTTTTTCTGGCTTGCTGCAAAACACATTGTGTTGAAAACACAAAGAAAAAAGGGAATAGAAAACCCACCGTTGAAATCTATTACTTTACAGTGCAGACACACAATTTGGGTCTATCAGCACAAACGCAATTTTTCACATTTCAGCACCAGACTGGGTTTGTATTGATCAAAATTGTTTGGTTGAATAGCATGTTGTATGTGCTGGCTCTGTGTATAAAGCTTATCTTGAGCTCACAAATTCACTTAAACATATGAACTGTAGTATTTGGCTCGACCACTCTTATTATAACAGCCCCACCATGCAGTTGAAAAATGCTCTAAATGACTGAATATTTAGTTTTGCTCTTTATGGGATATTTAGTGGGATAAATATTTATGGGATATTTGGTGGGATCCAGTTCATTTTGTGGGAACTGGATCCCACAAAATGAACCACTAACTCAAACTTTGTTAAGTAGAAATCACATAGTAAATGTAAGCATTAAATATCAGCCTCACATATTGAAAGTCATTAATGCTGTAACTGCTGACCTCTACTTTAAAAATGGGATTATATTATTCAAAAGTCAGTCTGACATCTTTCAGTAATATTTCTGTGCTTATTGAATGTTTTGGCTGACCTCTGTCCACTGAGGAAATGTTGGGGAGAAAAAAAACTCCTAAGTGGCTGACAGGAAACTAAAGAGAAAAAAAAAAATCTGTGCCTGCCGTCAGCTCTTTTGCAGCCTTCTCCAAGGTCAACAGTTCTGAACACAAGGGAGAGTGAGAATGAGGGGAGATTTCACACGGGCCAACATCTTCATTCTCAGTCACGTTAGACTGAACGAGAGAAGGATCATCAGGATGACATGGAATTCATTCCACATAATTCTTCTGTCATATGTGTGACAGAGCACATCTCATTTACAGTAGCTCAGAGAATTAATGCCCGTCTTGATTCAAACTTGGCCACCGCAATTTTCACACACTTGACTTTTCACCCGAGCCTGGATCAACACACTCTGCTATTTAATTAAATGGCCATCCAGCACACATGAACTTGTAATATACAATATATTGAAATTAATCATGCTTTATTTTCTATTACTGAAGTGGAGCACTGCACATTAATCACATTATTACAGAAATATAATTACATGTGACGGTGGTAAGCAATATGTTAGCTCAGCAGCTCTGAAGCCTTTGTGTCTAAAGGTCAGATGTAAACGCAACACCAGCCAGGAGCTACTTTTAAATCTCAGATTGTTCAGTGCAGCACTCCGTCTAGTGACTCCAACATGCACTTGTGTCATGTTAATGTCATTATGTTTGACAGATCTAGTTATACGGACTGAGAGGCTCATTGATTGCACTGCAGACACATCTGTCCGCAGATGTGAAGGCTGAGAAGGCATCAAAGCAGCAAACAGACCTGACTAATAGCACTCACGAAGAAAAGAGAAGAAGATGAACAATAATGAATGGGCACATTTGTAGTCATCCTGTGAAACATCACACCCAGTGTCACGCTCATTCACATTCTGGCCACACACATACACCTGTGTCTCACATGCTGCTGTTTTCCTGCTCTTCTCTTTCTCATTTTCCCCCTCACCCCTGCCAGAGTCCCTGTGGAAACCGGAGGTCGTTGGTGTTGAGCTGCAGGTTTCAGTGAAAGACACAAGCAGGGGAGGAGACGGGTTTTAACCTCTGAGAGAATTATATTGCTTCTGACTCTATAGCCTTTACATCAGCATACAGCTTGGTAGTCATGCAGCGTTAGACATGTGTCAGCTGGGATGTAGTTGAAATGCCATTCATCATCAAGGAGTGAGTGCTATTTAATTTCTGCTTTAATATCTAAGCTTAAATAATTATTATACTGTGGCTGAAGGAGCTCAGTGCAATATAACTTCAAGAAACCATTTTCTTTTCTTGTGTTTCGTCCATTTGACGCCGTTTTCTTGGATAGTGGAGGACTCACTGCCCCATAACTCAACTCCAGCAGTGAGGCTCAGTCTTTCTTGATTCATGACATAAAATGCCCTAAGAAGGACTCCAATGGTGTCACTTGGCAACTCAATAGGTAGCCCTAAATGTCACTGTTCAACATGCAGGGGTATAATTATGAAAACGGTTATTTCAAGCAATTTGGATTGATGGATGGATGAAAACAGAATAACTTTGAACAAATAATTATTATTATTAATAAACTAAAAAGATGATAAATTCTATAATAAAAGCATCTACAGATGGTAATGTAATAAAAATGTGCAGATGGAAGTGCAATGGAAACTAGTTTGCACATATGGGGGTGTGATAATGTCAAAGAAATGTTTAATATGTGCAGATGTGAAGTGCAACATTGTGTTCACCTGCCACAAAGTTATGAGCTATTGTACAGTGAAAGGTAGTAATGATTTTCTACTACATGACCTGAACAAGTCTGCAGGCCACAGCACAGTAGATAACCCTCACCACCACTGTTCCAGCATCCTGCTGCACACAGCACTCTGTCAGAAAGTAGAAGCTACCCGTGCCCTTCTTATACACAGCATCAGTATTCATTTTCCAACACAATCTGTCTATCAAATGGAAACCCAGGCACTTGCAGTGGTCTGAAGGGGAAACAACATGAGAAGATGGTCTCAAATTGTACTCGCATGACACTTGAAATTATGGTTAGGAAAGATGGTATGATTGTGGACAATTGACACGTTTACTTCAGTTCTTGTTGAAAACATAAAAAACTACATCCTGCTTCAAATTTCATTGAATAAAGAACAGTGTGCAGGAATTGGTCAAACCTGGCCACATATCCCATTACAAATCAAGGCAAAGATTTGCAGAATTACCTTTCGAGCCTCATGTAATGTGTGCGTCCCGACATCTTGAAGGCATGCAAACCATCATATTTTAAACAATGTGATCAAAACACATGCATGTCAATGTAAATGCAGAAGGCTGGACAGTCTTTATTTAATTTAACCAAGTTTCTTCAGAGACAAATAAATAAGTGGACAAACTTTTTTTGTTTGTTTATTTGAACAATCGTTAAGAGAAATAAGAGTCACTGATAATACATACAATGCACTTAAAGCCTGAGTTTAGGTTGTCTCTAAAAACATGGTCATTTATAACGACCTCCAAAATCGCACAAACTAAGAACCGCAGACATTGTTGTTCATATCTAGAGATACTGTGGGCCCTCCTTGCAAGGCAGCTTGCTATGTTGTACCACCATGTTTCTACAACTAACAGATCAAACACTGCAGAGGGAATTTCTAGAGGCCACTGTAGTTTCTCTTAAATCCTTGGGAGGGAATGGTGAGATAGCCAGTTCCAACCTCTAACTTCACAGCTCGATGTTACTAAATCTTACACACTACTCCTTTGAGCTGCACCGATATATAAATATTTAATTTAGTTCTTGTCAGGTTGTGTTCAAGGGAGGACCCAGGTGCAGACACGACGGGAGGCAAAAATAAAGTAAACGGGTTTATTGACAAAATGATATAAACAAAAGGCGCAGCAAAGCTGGAATGTCAAAAAACTAAACTGGACATAAAACTAGAAAACAACAAAACATAGCAAAAGGACAGACTAGGAAAAACCAGGGACCGGGGAAACAAGACTAGACCAGGGGACATGACAAGACTCAAGACAAAAGCATCGAAGACCAAGGTTGGGAAGGTAATGAAGAGGATCCGGCAAGGAGTGGTTGAACTAGACAGACATATATACTGGGGAGGTGATTACTGGAGTAGGAACTGGTGGTTGATTGGAAACGGGTTGCAGGTGAGTGAATGAGAGCAGGAGAGAGACTGAGGAGAGAGAGAGATGGCAGAACACAGGGGGCGAGAGAGAGCACACTAAGGGAATACACAAAAATAAAACATAACTGAATACTGAATAAAGACACAAAACCAAGTACAAGACACAACTTAAATCCCAGATCCTGACAGTTCTCAGTGAGATAGTGAAGGAAATGAAAATTAGATACAGTGAAGAGAAGGTGAACATTTAGAGATGAAAGTCAGTAAAGCCAACATCTGAAGAGCTTCATACTTGAATGTGATTTATCTGAATGATGTGCTACCAACAAAACAAAAATAAACAAATCAGCACAATGTTTTTTCGTTCCACTCAAGTTAACACTGAGCGGCCCTCTTTACCATTTATGCCATTTTCATTCAGTATTTCACTCTCTACCTCAGTCAGTGGTCTCTGCTTCATCTCTATTTGGATGCCTCCTCTTTGGAAATAAATCACATTCATACAACACCTGAGCTGCCGACGGGAGCCGAATGAGATCAGGGTCCCAGGTGGACCAATTCAAATAGTATTCAGGCCTTGCAGTGGGAACACACACACAAAGGTTACGGTCAATCAAACCCCCTGTGCTCATGGGTCACACATACAAACTATAAGTCACTGCACTCACATACATATTCGTCGTGTCCATCTAACCGATTCTTTGTTTTATTTCTATATCCTCCTTTCTCTTCTGTCTCTCATAGAAAAACACACACACACTAGCCGTCTCCCTGCCATTCATTAACTGACAGCTCACAAGTCTCCCAGATGGAATTGTTGCGAGGGCAGAGGATTTGCATTTGTATTTTTCCAATATCTACTTTGGACAGCGGATCATGGGCTTACCATGGGAAAAGACGTGGGCAGGACTGCAGCAGCCTGACATTTGTTAAAGACATCCATCTTCTCATTTTGTTCTTTTTAGAATTTGAGAAAGAACTCATCAAGCATTGTGGCAGAGGGGATGATAGGTTTGTTCACTGCTTTGTGGGTGGGAAAACATGGTTCAATCCCAAGGTTCAGACTAAAATGATTCATACCACACTAACTGGAGACTTTTTTTTACTTTTTTTGTTTTATTTTTGTTAATTTCTAACAAGCATGAGGATGTATCTGTGTGGATGTTGGACTTGGGGACAGGTGCTTCAATTTTTTTTATGTCCAAGGAAAACCACATTACAATGTCAAAATAACACCTTTTAATTCCCTACTAAAGAATTTATGACCAAAAGCATTCTTCTTTGGCTTTCTTAGGTTAGGGTCCTAGGAGACCTATGCTGTGCAGTCTCCATGGACCAGTGCACTGCCAGAGGAGCTGCCTTCAGATATGATAATCAGAGTTCTTCAAATTCATTAAAGATGGCCTTGGACCTTGGATCATTTTTTAAGGTAAAAAAAATAAAAGACTGACTATGTTAAGATTTGAGAGGAAAACATTTAGCAGTCTCCACTTGCAACAAGAAACTGATTAGAGTCAAAATGGCCAAGCAAGGGTCAACATTTTAGAGTTGAAGCCCTGAATCCCAGCCAGAATCTATGGAGGTAGCTAAAGACTAAAATGGTGCCTATAGGAGCCATTCCAACCTCGGAACTAGGGATCGCCTGATAAAAAGGGCCGGTATAACATTCCCAAAAGATTGAAAGGAAGAGAAAGGGTATAATTAATTTTAGACATTGCAAATTTTATTAAAAAAAAAAAGTTTCCAATCAAAATAATCTTATTAATCTCTGCTATTATTGTGTTACTGTAAGAACACATTAAAACTGGAATTTCTACTTTGAGAATAAGTTACTTGAATCAGTGGAGAGAAAGTCCACCAAATGCAAAAAAACAAGGTTAAAGGACAGATGTTCCACAAAAAGGGAATCTTTCATTTTGATAATTTTGCCCAATTTTTGTGATGTTCTGGACTCTAAAAATCTACTGGATGTTGATAAGAGCAGAAAAGAATCCGTTACCTTCATCTTTTCTGTCTTTTACAATGGGTCTCATCCTTCTTGAGAGAGAGAGTGGGTAAAGAAAATTTGCCTGACAGAGCAATATGGATGGGAAAACATGGATGTTCAGAACAGCACGTTTTTCTTAATGATTTGGATTCCAAAACCTTGAGACATTTTGTTGACCCATCCATCCAGTGTGATCCTTTACTGCCGACTTCGTGGCTCAACAAAAAGAAAAAAAATAGATGTCACACAACTTACCCTTTTCTTACAATGGAAAATTTGGGGGACTTTATCACTTGCATGTAAGGGAAGAAAGTTTTGGGGAAGATGCAGTTATTTCTCTGAGGACAGTATCATGAAAATGTCAACAGAATGGATTTCAATGCATTCTATATCAATACATGTAAAATCAGATACAACATGACAAGAGATGAAAAGAGGAATTATAAGTTAATATTTCATTCTTTATAAACAAAGACTTAAGATGAAACATAATTTAATTTGACAAAGTTTTTCATAAGAATTCACAAACTTACTAAAATTACTAGAAAATTACTAGACTGTACATCTATTCAATGAACTTAGAACAGATTTTGGGTTTTGGGCTTTACAAACTGTTCCACTGCAGTATGTGAATTGGGAGTATAACACAGTTAGACAGAAATAACAACACTTTAATTTCTTGTTATGATTTGTGCAGCACAGAACCATGTAGAACCAAATGGCCTGTGGTCAAAACGTACAAAAAAGCAGCCTGGAGTTAAATTGAAATTTTGCAGTTGGTGAATTCATTCTCGAGTTTACCTCAAGCTCTGCTGGACTGATATATTCAGTCTGGCAGAAGGACAGAGGCTCAAACTATCAGATGGCTGCACTTAATGCTGATGTCCACTCTATTAAGTGACTGGTGTCAGTGTATAGTAAGATGTTTTATTAATCTACTTACACCTATAAAGAGTTTAATTGAGGGGTATAGATTAGTCTATTGCACTGGGAGACATTTACTGTTCCACAGTGTGATTTCAGATTAATAGAAGCCACTGTTCTCTCTTCCAGATTAACAACCATGAAGTGATCCAAGTCTTTGGACATTTTCTAAAGTACATTTAAAGATGGATAAACCATCTATAAAACAGAAAATGTTTTAATTATATGTACGGTGAATATTCTGACCTTATATTGCTACACATTTTCAAAAGAAAATAACAATAATTCAAGCATTTTCCAGTGATTAAAGAGGGTGAAGAAGTGATTAATACCTTACATTAAGATGTGTATAATTACTAGACATTTTAATTTTGTCAGGTAAAATAAGCCACATAAGAGATTCCCCTTGCCACTGTTAAGTAAAAAAAAAAAAAAAAAAAAAAAAAAAAAAAAAATATATATATTTTAGATGGAAGCAAAGTGACTTTAATGAGTGATAATGCTCCACTCAACGATTTATAGGGTTCCTCTTTTTCAAAATTTCATAAAATCCAGTTGGCTTGTTTTTGCTAACAAATAAATGGCAACAATCACATACGTCGGCCTCTCTTGCCAAGAATCCATTCTCCTGCAGTGCCACCATATTTTGAGGCTGCAATCAATGTGAAAAGTCCAAAAGTACTATGAGCCAACTGCTTAGAGACAAGGCCAAGGTAAAAAAGGCATTTGGAAGGCAAAAGACTTAAGATCTTTTCTATTTTTTCCACTTTGTTGCCAACTCATTGTATTTCCCTGAGAAAGAGGAAACTTACCTTTTCTTTGTTGAATTTTCATATTTGGGACCCAGTAAAATTCTGAATGCAATGTGTTTGTTAATCATTCGACATTAATGAATACAGAATAGTATGCTGAATTTTGTGCTTTTCTCTCAGATGTTTTAACAAATTAACATTTTGCAGGAAAACAGGTGGATGAAAACATAGTCATATTTCTAATCTCATGTAAGTACACAACTTCTCGCAATAACATTCACATTTGACCGACCGCTGAAAATATTCAAAGTACCCACAAATTGGATGTAAGATTAAATTTTGACCGAGATTTGGATCAATTAAAAATCATATTTGAACTCGTTGTTGTTGTTCTCAACCTAAAGGTTATATTATATTATATGATGCCCTTTTTGAAATTATAATGAAATAAACAGTGTGTGTCTGCCTGCTCCTCCACCACTATTTTAGCATAATTCCTTTTTCTCAGACACAATTATCTTGTACCTTGAAAGAAAGCATCAATAACAACCACTCAGAATAACACCATTCCATCAAGGTATCAAACCAAATTACAATACATTTTTTTCTAAACTTAACCACGTACTTTTCATTCTGTTACATAACCAAAAAGTTTTAGAGCTTGAGCCTGACCAAATGGGTTTAATGCTTAAACCTCACAAACCAGAAAGACCAAAAGTAACCAGTGTCAAGGACACCTTGGGCATATCTCAGCTATGACAACACCACGCTCTGTTTGACGCTCTGGGATGAGATCTGGTTGGGCGCACACAATAGTGACTGTCGTCAAAGGCATACATGAAATGAACACACTGCATATTACTGCTAATTGAATACCCTACATTTCAACCTTCTCTTCCAAATGAGCAGGAAAAACTACAGTGTTTGTTAAAAATAAGATAAATGCTTAGCTTGTTTGGTTAACATCACGGTACAACATGGTGGAGAGGTCAAATGAGGAATAAGAGTCCTCTTTGAATAAAAATAGTTTACTTTAGGTCTATTAAAACACAATTATTCTTGCATGTGATTCTGCAATAATCCCAACAAAGCTTTGAATATTACATAGCATTTCTGCAGTCAATCATCCTACACATTAGACATTGAATGTCCAAAAGCAGTGACGTTCTGCTTTTAGCCTGGACCACATCTTCTCACTTCTCAAACTTTCCTCCTCATGTAAGACATATACAGCTCCACTTATATGTTTGCTATCGGTCATCTGATGGTTAGCATGACAGCACTTGTTAGATTAGTGAAACCAGATTACAAAAACTTGTTTCCAACATGAGCAACAACAAAAAACAGTATTTGCAAACTCTACTTGGAAAGTTCCTGCACATCGTGCTTATATAGACAGGGTTACCCAAACCTGCAAAGGTGGTATTGAAAAGCAGAATGACCCAGCTCCTCATTTACAATGTGTAGATATCTTAAAAAATGTTAGTCACGAGCTTCATCACATTACTACGAATAGAGTGTGTTCCGTCTGTCCTGAAAAGCCTTACGCGTTGATTTCCACATTTCTTTGAGTTCACATCAATGGAAAAACAACCTGCACAAATTAACTGCACGGTTACTGGACCATGACAAAATTTCACTACCCACATACAAAAAGAATAACTGATATATGTGTTCTCTCTAGTTTATTAGAATACTTTCTAATTTTGGTGAAGCTGTGAGGTGTGAACTCTCAGATGGATATCTGCAGAGAGACAAAACAATCCTCTTGAATCCACTTCATCATTGTCCTTTTGTCCTCTATCTTTAGTAGTACTTTTTTTAATAAGTTGAAAGTTGCATTGAGTTTCAGAGGTGGGAGATACAGCCATCCACATCGACAAAACCAGCATGAAGGAGCTGGGAGGAGAGAGGCTATTGATTGTGTCACCTCTCCACAAGCCTGAAGCTGTGAGGGCTCTTTGTGGGTCCGGCTCTCAGTGGAGGACTGCAGGCACTTGTACATAAAAAGATTCAGCGTATAAAGCAGCTGGAGCTGGAGGGGAGAGTTGCACGGTGGTATGAACCTCTCTTTTATGTCCTGCTGTCTCCCTCTCTCTGTCTTACTCCCTCTATCACCAACGGTTCTTTATTACTCATTTTCTTCTCTTTTTACTCTCACTCCTGTGTAGTTTACATTCGATACAACCAACATTATGTCTTAATGTGAAGATAAAGTTATTCACATTACAGAACAGATAGTCGGGTGTTTTTGGTAATTATACTTTTTCAAGGAAGTACTCAGATACAAAGGTAGTGCTTGGCACTGGTTTCTGTGGCAACAACCAGCAGCCATTACTGGCCAGATGTATTATATGAAGCTATTTTATTGTGAACAGCGACGCTTAAGTGGTGCACTCTCATTTTAGAATTAGACATGGATTGGAAAACAAATTCTTTTTGTCCATTTCTCTATTATGCTACTGTCAGAGAGGCTAATTAGCTCTCTTCAAAGTGTTCTACTGAATCAAGGCAGGTGCTTTTAGAAAGAATGAGATGAAACCCGTAAAGGGCATGTTTATCTCACTGAAGCTTGAGGCATCTGCTTTGGAGGCCAGCAATCAGCCTGCAATTACAGTGCAACCTCAGCTAATGGGTCTGAAGAGTCCACTCGAATTCTGTTTATAGTGGGAACACACATCCAGTCAGGTGTTGTGATGTCCAGGTCACGTCAAATTTTTATAGAGAAATAAAAATACATAAAAACACAATCAGACCCAGCTTGGAAAACAATTCTTGGATGTTTTAGCAAATGAATACCTCTATGCTGTTTTAATGGCTAAAGTGCAAGCCTATAGTAAAGGCTCAAATTTTTCATATTTTTTTTTTAAACATTTTCATTTTAATTATAACTTTTTCAGCTAATATAACACTTCAGATCTCAAAGTTTCCAAAATGATCAAATTTTGTCAGACTAAGTTTTGGTACGATGTGTCTAAATGATGCAAATTAAATTAGTATTGTCTTATAATTGGATTCTATAGCAACACAAAACTTATGTTGAAACAATCTATTTAAAAAAAAAATCTAACTGGCGTGAGCAACCAAGCAAAAAAACTAAAATCCTAAAAAAATACATATATTTCTTTTTACAAGTATGTTTAAAACATCAGAACAAAGCAAAACGGCTGAGCGGTAGAAGTTGTTAAGAAAAAGATTAAGCTTCCTTATCAAAGGAAATGCACGTTAATCCTAGTTGGTCTTTGAATTGTGATGAAGTAATTAAAAAAAATATGAAATAATATCAACCTAATGCAATGTTTGTTCTGAGCATTACAAGACCCACAGTTCAGCTACTAATTATCTCACAACCTGCTTCAGTTCAACATAGATTTACATCTTGTTTTTGCTCACATTTTTTCTTTTACATCAGTTAAATCAGACACCGTGCACTGAATGTCTGAGCAGATGACTCTTACTCTGCTGATAATGATTATACTTATTACACCAATAGATAGCTCATTAATTTCTCAAAAAATACCATCTAGGGACAACTTCAGACTGTGGTGCCTACATCCTTGAACAAGGCAAACACACCATAAACTTCCTAATCATCACAGAGTATACCCCCCACAAAAAAATGCAAACTGTGCTCATGCTTCTCTACCCATCAAGCGATGTTGTTTGCTCTCTGCCTTTTACAGTCCCACAGGAACAGGTCAGGCTGATTGAAAGGTAAACGACCTGGTCCGATGCCACATAGCTGCCGTAACAAGAGCGTTCAGCTGCTTTCTGAGCATGCTGGATTGTATTAGCCACCTTGTCAGGTTGGAGACACTGTCAGTCCACCCCCCCACCTGACCTGTTGTGTGAGATTAATTATCAACTGTAGTTCTTCTGCTGTGTTTCAGGTAATTGATGCTTATTTCCTCAGGAAGAGCTGAAATCTGTATTGATTGTCAACTTAAGTAGGCCAAGTTTATCACCTGACTCTCTTCCTCCTCACTGAGGAATCAATACAAATTTCTTCCAACAACCTCCTTCACCCATCTTCACCATCCTAAGAACTGAAGGTCCCTCTAATGCTTATCTACTCTCTTATTCACAATGCCTTCATAGCCTGGTGCTGCTCCACAAAGCTCTGCCTCAGCCTCTTAACTCTCTGCTAGTGAAATCTAATTACAGCCTCACACACTAATCTGGAATTAATTCACTTTAGATGAAAGTGATTGATAATGGCCCAGGGTAAAGTCACCTAGGTCGCTTGTCAACAGTGTGACTTCACAGTAAATAAAAAGGAGTCAAACTTAACAGATAAGTGCTATTTTAGCAGACAGGGTATCTGTAAAGGACTAGTGTGAACATTTTACATTAGACAGAAAGCGGAGATGTGTTTCTGGCAAATACTTTAAGAAGTTTTTGAAAAATATTCTTTCCTTGTTCTTGCTGTAAAGACAAAAAAAAAGGGGTCTATATTGCTAGGCACATAGCAGCCCTCCTCGCTTTATCCACTGATAGGTAGATTTGCAACTAGTTCTTTAAAAGATTTTAAGTTATAAGAGGCACGTCGTTGATTTATCTATCTGTTCTCACTCCAGAGTCATATACTGACATTGTGTTACAAACCCTGGTGGCAACAGTCAGAAGTCTTTAGTGGGACTGTTCAAGTCACCACATCAACACAGAAGCTGTCTTTTTGCAGCATTGTGCAGTGTGCTGAATTAATATGTACGCTTTAAACCAGGTCACATCTTTTGGGTCAAAAGCTGACTAGGACGTTTTGGTTCCCAAACCTAGAAAATAGTTTTAGTGCCTATACCAAACTCAGTGTCAAGAGATGCAGTCAGAGAAAAAAAGTGTCAATTAGCTGTCCTGGATTTGCATTTGAGTTTGTTTGTTACTTCTATGACAAATGCCCACTTCCTCTCCAGCCCCCATAAAAGATTTTATTACACCAGTTTATAAATGAAATCTCCAGGAAACTTGTCAGAGCTTGCAGTCAGTATTTAATACCATCTTGACTGGTATGTGAAGGCACAAACAGCAAAAAGAAAAAAAGTAAAAGGGTTTTAACAAGAAGATAGTATTTAACACCCTGGGAATGAGTACAGATTGGGTTTATCCATACAAGCAGAAATATTACAAAAATACATTTTACGAGGTCCTCTGATCAAAATTCATTTTTAGAAAATCAGTGGAGATTCTTTTCCCAGCAGAGGTCCAGACTTAAATAACCTCACAGAAAACCATAGAGTGATATTCCCGACACTTAACTAGTCATGTCCTGCCTGGTAAGCAAATTTGATAACTTTAAACAGAACCACGCCAGCAGTTTTCACTCAACTGGTCTCACACAAAAATGTATAATAGCTTCTTTGTTTCAAAGCACACATTTTCTATGAAGAGGAATCGACATCACATGACCGTCACTTTTTTTCTCAGAAAAAGAAAAGACTATTTAAAGCCACTTTCACCCAATGTGGACATGAACCCTGTTTTAGACACGTTTTCTCTATATGATTTTAATTGCCATTTACTTTTACTATCTTTATTTAGGAAAATATGTTCTTTGAAAATAAAGACACATATAATATCTATATTAATACTAAATGCTAGCGAACGTTTATTTTACCATCTCTCCAGGCTGTCGGGGTGGCGGTCCTGTCCCAACGTCTATGAGTTTCTCCCAAATTTACATGTAAAATTCTGTCACTCTTTTTCAGTTTTTCAATTGAAGATCTCGTCACAGTAATTTTTACTTCGTAGTTAAGCAGCTATTTTCCATCAATGAATAATAGTAATGGATATACAGTGGAGCACACAGAATATTGACATGTTGTATCCTTCCGCAGAGCCAACAACCCAAGATGGAGTTTGAGGCTGATGAACAATTCCTCTCGTAAAGAGTTATAACCTGCACTGTGGCAGGACCACAGAGAGAAAAGGTGCAGGGTTGGGCAGCCATGCCTTTCTCTACAATGCAGCTTTATGAACAGATTACAGGGAATGCACCGAGGATTAAATTATGAGCCAAGGATGTCAGGCCTCTCCATTGCTCTGCCCTCCAACTTTTGTGAAGTAGTGGGATCATATGCCTTGCTGTATTTGATGAGTCCCTCATCCGGCCTTTATGTTGAATGATTTAATTGTAATGATGTTTATTACACAAAATGTAATATCTTACTACATAATGTTTACTGGTAACTTACCAGTTTAGCAGTCAAACTACTTATACATGAGGCAACAATGCACTTTTATCTGCACTCAAAACAATCTAAGAAAAGCTGGGAGAGAAATTGTAGTAAACTAGATAAATAAACTGATAGCTTAGCTATCTTACTGTGATGTAAAATAACTGCTGCTAAGTGAAAGAGAAAAAACATTGCAGTTATATTGCCATGTATAATGATGTGACTAGAAGGGACATGCAATGACATATAACCAAAGCACTAACCAAATTAAACATACAGTTATACAACTAACATGACAGATGTCACCACCTGGGAGACAGTACGTATATTCAGCACTACATTTTGATACAAACAATAGCCAAGATGTTTTAAGAGGCTTTAAAACTACACAGTACATTTAAGTACTAGTAAGAAAACGTTAAGTTATCTAAACTGTAGTGAAGGCTTGAAATGAGGAAACTAAATGCTATTAGGCAGAAGAAATGCATAAAATAAGTTGTGGTGGTTCAATAAATTTGATTTATCACACTATCACAGAGGAAGATTTACCTGGAGGTCAAAAAACAAAAGCTTTAAATGTAACATATGCAAATACATGGAAGATGTACTCCTTACAACTGTAACAGAACATCATATCAAGTTGACCAAGATGAGCTTCAGTGTAAGAACAGAAAACACAAAACGACAAAAGATAATTCGCAAGACGTAAAGCACCTCACTCCAGGTTTAATGGGCCCTAATGACTCCATTTAGACACTTCATTTTGCCTCCATGTATGAATAAAACTAACTATTTTTGTAAGAGCATTGAGAAGAGGCGATAAAGCCCAATTATGACCAATAACAAAGCAGTAACTTCATGACAGTTGAATTGCTTTGAAGAGGGTAATGACACTAAAGCAGATGCTGGAGAGGCTAATAGTCCTGTACCGATTTCACTGAACAGGAGCCATGCACGCATTTATCCCAATTTTCTGGATAAGTAATTGTAAAGGCCATAGCTTTTATTATGAGGTTATCAATAGGGTGTAGATAATATGGATGTTTTAAGAGCGTAATTCAATAGGATGATGAAAGCAGCAGTGTTGCCACCCTCGGATTACTTTCAGCTGTTCATTGTGGCCTGACACATTTCTATTTTTTTTTTTCCATGTTTGAAACAAAGCTTTGCGCTTTATGTCAGGTGTCCGGGATGAGTATGAGCAAGTATCACTGTCTGCTGTGGCGGTGAAAGAAAGGGCTCAAGCGAGGAGAGCAAAGGCAGGAGTCAGGTTTTGACTGTAAAGTAGTCATAGATCAGAGAGGTATCCTAGTAGAAAATTAATGAATTACAAGGCATATACACAATGAAAACCTTTTTGTAGTCTAATACAGGAGCTCATGATGAGAAGCAGTATAATGTCTTACATGTTTTTCTTTTCATGCCACTGTTATGCATTTATCTATTTGGAATTCCTTTCTCCTCTGTGTTGGAGTGATCTCTTTGTTGCAAATAAACGGTGCATGTCTAATTATTCACCCATGGACTTTTTGTTCTCTAATCAGCCTATGGTCTGTATTCCAGTTAACCCTCATTTAGAAGATCTTTGTAGATATGTTATACTGAAGAAATAAAAAGCACATTTTAAAACAATGGGCCTCATGCAAGAACATTTTCCTATATTTATTCTAAATTTCTCACTTTTTTCGTACGAAGATCTCGTACAAACATGCCACGTGAGATTCAACAAACGCTCTTAACGACCTGCGTAAATGATGAATGCCACCCGTGCGTATTTAAGTGCACGTGCACGAGGATAGTAAATTTGCATACTCTACGCACAAAATAATACCATATAAACCTCTCCTGTGCCAGGAAGTGTTGAGTCATGAAAATGGCATCAAGGCGCAAAAAGAACAACTTTAGGGGCTCTGAAACTTAAGTTCTGCTTTCATAGATCCAAAAAGGAAAATCTGTCATTTTTTGCAGTGTCAATAGTGGAATTACGGGACCTGCTAAAGCAAAGAAATGGGAAGTTATTACGAGTGCTGTTTATTCAGTGTCACCTGTAGTTCGCAATGTCATCGAAATAAAGAAGAAATGGTTTGATACAAAAATGGCTTAAAGAAAAAATAAATAAATCTCACCATGGGCAGGGGCTCGATGATTGCACCTAAAGCCGTGCAATCAGTTGTTGCCTCATCATGATAGCACTTTGATGGGGGGGGGGGTCCATGAGGGGGGTCTTCTGGCACCACACCTTCTGGCCTGCCTGGGCTGGTTCAGGTAGTAGGAGACCCTCGTTCATGGAAATATTGTGCAAATCTGGCATGCCTTCTCTGGGCTACAGAGCAGTTCCCCCCCTTGTTCGACAGCGGTGTGTGGGAATTTGATGTACCATGTGTGATAAACTGATGAGAGTTTTGATGACCAAGGGGAGCGCACGATTCACAGAGGACTGGGACACATTCAATCTGTCTCCAATCTCCCTCTGAAAGGTTTCCGTGGCCAAAAATAAAATTAAATGTACAACCATTAGCCAAGCAAACTTGATTCGACTAACAGCGGACTATTTTACGAAACTCCCATGACAACGGCTCTGGATCACTCGTAAATTCTGTTCGTACCTGAAAGAAAACTTAAAATACGAAATCACTCATACACATGACTTAAGAACAAATCTGTTTGTACGAACGGTTGCCCAATGACTGGACTTAAGACCACTTCTCAGTTGCAGAAATATTCCAAACTTAGCTTCACATATATGCAAAAATAGAAGTAAGCAAGAGTGTGCACGTGTCATGCTGCCATGGTGTACTTCATGCATCCAAATAGATAAAACTTTCAACTGGATTGGTCTTTTCGTGCAAAAAAAAGTGTATAGGCCAAGAGGTGAAGATACTGAGAGACCAATTCATGATGTGATTCATTGGAAAGTTTGATGGTATTCATTGTAATAGTAATATATATTCTAAAAGAAATGAACATCATAGGTATGAAAAGCATTTATTTTAATACAACAAAATGTTGTAATAATAATACTAATGGGGGCAACTATTAACCAAATATTACTAAACTCTGCAGAAAGCAGGAATAATATTCACAATGAAGCTCAATACAAGTACACTGAACACATTTATTGAGTAAATTGTATTTGTTCAATGATTAAATGCAGAGGAATACAATGTTCTCAGTCTATTAAACTTGCATGTTTAACAAAGGAAAAATGTGTTTTGTCTTTCTCATTAGCATTTCTAGTTATAAGCTTTCCATCTGTGGGATATTTTCATTTCTTTATGTGCTCACACCGCAGTATGTAAGCTATTTATCATCATAATAATGGGGCATTAAAGCAAGTTAATAAGAGTTCTGATGAAAACTAGCAGAAGAGATCATATTTCTAAAGTTCTATTCGCTCTTTATTGGCTCCCTCTTAAATTCAGAGTATAATTTATATCTCAAAGATCTAATGGAGCAATATTTTCCAAAACACAGCATTTTGCTCTCAGACTGCAGGTTTACTTGTGGTTCCTAGAGTTTCTAAAAGTAGAATGGGAGTCAGAATCTTCACTTATCTGGCCCCTCTCTGTGGAACCAGCTGCCAGTTTGGGTTCAGGAAGCGGACACCCTCTCTACCTTTAAGATTCGTCTTAAAACCTTATCTGATAAAGCTTAGAGTTAGGGATGGCACAGTTGACCCAGAAACATCCCATAGTTATGCTGCCCTTGGCCTAAACTGCTGGGGAACCTCCCATGATGCACCTTTCCTCACTCTGCTCTCTTTCACTCGCCATGCACAACATTATTGTTTATCATTAGCTTTTATGTCTCTTTCTCAGCAGGTATACCCCGAGTTGGTGTTCTGGTGCTTGCTGTCCCCTCTTTCATATCCTCACAACCCCCCAGCTGGTCGAGGCAGATGGCTGCCCTCCCCGAGTCTGGTTCTGCCAGAGGTTTCTTCCTGTTAAAAGGTAGTTTGTTTTTTTTCTTTTCACTGTCACCTCGTGTACACTCAGGATGAAGGATTGGATCAAAGAGACGTCTCTGTGCAATCTGTTCGTTCCCTTAGCAACTTTTTTTAAATTTGCTCTGTATGAATTAGAATTGGTTGGATTATGATTGTATTACAATGAATTGGATTGTAATTGGCTTGAATGTGGCTGTAGTTTAGAAGTGCCTTAAGATGACATTTGTGGTGATTTGGTGCTATATAAATAAAACTGAATTGAACAATCGTGCAAATGTTAATATTTAGTGTTAATTATCTTTCTGATTGAAGGTTTGGTCTAAACAGTTACAAATCAAATAAAACTGATAAGAATTCAAGTTTATATTGTTTGGAGTAGGAAAAAGCGCATGGAACTGACAAGGTCACTTGCTTATAAACAGTATATGCAGTGTTGTATGTCTGGTAAACTCCATTTCCAGAATTATAGATTACATGAGAAGCAGCTTGATGTTTCATAAATAAATGAAGAAATTTATGTATGTTTGATTATGATGTAATTAAGATGAGACTCCTGACAGTGTGCCTGGGTTTCCGCTGCCAGTTTTAGTTTGCATTTAGAATAATTAAAAAACGGTAAAAACTGAAAAAAAGAAATTCACAAATATGCAAAGAAGTTTACATACTGGCTTGAGATTTTTGCCAGTTTCAAAGTACATTAGCATTATGGTGAATGGAAGAAGTTGGGGAAATTACTTCTGACGTAGCAAAGACTCAGCAGCCGTTTCGTGACTAAGCCAGCAAACAATAAATTCACTCGACGGACCAACATCATCCCAGATTTGATATAATATTCCAGAAAATGCAATGGATCCCACAATTTTCCTCTTGTGGATGTGCACTGAAGTTGTTTCCTTATCGAGGTTGGTGTCTAGTTAGGACAGCTACTACTTCTACCGAATTACAACAAACAGCAATGTAGGCTATGCTGCCACTAAGGTTGCTTCAGCTTTGCCTCACTAGTGAATGAAAAACCAGGGAATGACATCTGCCTGTACACTGTACCACAGTACACAAGTTGAATTTAAGGTACTTAGTATGCTGTAGATAAATTAAGCTGCAACAAAGGAGAAAAAAAAAAGTTTAAAATGATTTAACAAAAATAATAAAAGTTGCAAAAAGGAATGCATTTAAGCCTAGTTTAGTTTAAGACTAGCATAAATAGTAAGATTAGTCACACAGGACGACTGTGCAGTGATTTAGTGACAAATGTAATTTTGTTTTGTTTTTCTCTTTCCTTCCATTACATTATTTTTCACTGACATATTACAAAAATCTAGCCTGCCGAAAATGAAAGCGTGAACATTTAAACAGAAGTTAATTTTGTTCTGTATGATTCCATTTTAAATGCTTTTAAGGTGGCAGTGAGCTGACTGCAATGTAGTTAAGAGTTTCAACCAATTAACTATTAGTTTCTGGCTTGATTTATAGATTTTAGGCCACAGAGTTGGAGTCAGTAAAAGAATGTTCTGGCACATCCCGAGTCCTCAGTTATCTGTAGGGGCTGTGGTCATGTGGTGAAACAGTTTTTCTTTTTTAAATTGTATGTTATTAGTCAAATAACATGAGTAGATACAATAATGATTCATGATCTGAGCAAGTGGAAGGATGTAACTATTAAACAGACTAGGCCCAAGAATGGACCCTTGTTTCATAATTAGCAAGTGATACAAAGCAATTTCGCTCTTGTAAATACGATTTGAGACAGAAATTCCAACCTAGATTTCTATCAAGTAAATGGGTCAGTTGTTGCACTGATGTCTGGAATAGTTTCTGCATCACAGCTCAGATAAATATCACCAAAAAGCGACAATGGTGGTTTCAGAGCTGTAATGTGGTCAAAATCAAGACTGATAATTGATACTAAAATCTTTTTGTACCTAAAAAGTGTTAAATTGTTGGAAAACCATCTTTTTTATATTACCCAAAAATGTGGATTTGATATAAGGGCATACTCTAACAACCAGAGTGAGCTTTTATAGAGGTGGTGAAGTATCTGCAGTGTTCAAGGTACAAAGAAAAACTAAACTAAAGAGAACTGCTCACTATCAGTTTTAAATGGGATCCAACATGATATAAATGCTTGTAGGCAGAATGTCAAGCCAGCAGGAGGTTGCCAACAATATTTGTAAAGGTTATTTAACATACAGGGTGAAAATGTGCCAAATTACACATGTGGAGGCGCAGGTGATAGTCCGTTAAAAATGGAGACAGTTTTTTTTTATAATTTGGACTCCTACGGGGCAAAGTCATTACATGAGTTGTTGAACATCAGATCTGAAGGGACACATGCTGATCAGTTCGCCACTGCAGACATACAGATATGAAGGACAGATCTGAACAAAGACAGGTTAACATAAACGCATAATTAAAAGTCGGTTTATACAGCGCAAGATAAATAAACAGCAACTGTTGCCTAACTAGACCTGATGTAATACTGGGTCAATGTTATGTTGTATCCCTGGATCGAGATCCTTTGGGTCAATAATGTTACACAAAACAACCGGTTGATTTAAGTCAGTGTTCGTGTTATTTTTCATATCAGAACAGACCAATTTCTGCTCCAAAGTTAGTTTTACTGAGTCTAACTAACTCAGATTTACAAAGTACAATCTGTATTTGAAGTAGCTACCTTGGGACCTCTGGGTGGTTGATTGAGGAGCTCCTGGCCATCTACAAGTCCCTCGTCTCATTACGGAGGCAAGGGATTCATAGAACTGGCAACCCACTTAGGGTGTGCTGGTGAGCAGCCACACACTTTGATGGCTACTGATGAGTGGGGAGTGTTCCGAACCACTGGGGGGAGAGTTGGCAGGATGTGGAGTTCATCCAGATGGGGTCTCATCTGGCCATTGCTGCCCCCCACCTTTTACAAATCGTCTACGTTCACAGAATGGGACAGATCAGGAAAAGACTCCGAATCTCAAATGGCACTAAATGAGGACGAGAGGTTTGTAGTACATCAAAAGTAATCCTGATTGCCAGGCATCTCAGAGAGAGATCCATCTCTGACATTTAGAGCTTGTCTGATGGCCAGAGATGGAAAGGTTAGATTGTAGATGTTTGAAGCTGAATTGAACAGCAGGGTGCAGCCGACACAGGAAGGAAAGCAGAATATAAATTGGTGAAATATCAATGGGCAAATAAACAAACAAAGTTTAAAAAGCTTCATAAGAGCTTTGAAATATATTGTCGGAGGACAGTGACATGCTTACGGAATGCTTCTTTTAACTCTTGTGTGGAATTAATCAGTTTCCTTTCTGCCGTGGCTTAAACTTTTGATGAGGGTGGAGCTTAAAGTAGAAATAGATTCAATTTCACAACTATAGCTTGCAGCAAGCAATTTTATTCAGTTGGCTGGATGATAGTAAACTAGGCTGAAAAAAAAAAAAATCATCAAACCTCATTTGTAAATCTCCAGTTTTGCACATGATAACGCCACCCAAGAACAGCTGCCACCAGCCGGTAATCAAATTCAGTTTTTCTCGCTCTCACTGAAGGGAAAACATCCTCTTCTTGTGGACACAACCGTTTCAGAATACATGGTCAGACAAAACAACAATTATCGATGTGGAAATGCTTTGACCAGTCACAGTAATTGGAATCACATTTTACAGCAGCCGTTTTTCATTACATTATTTACAGACTCAGAGATAAATTGCATTCTCACTTCAGCAGCAACCAAAGTAAAATCATTTTTCATTTAAAGCAAATAATGCTGGAGCTTATATTGAATTTCTCACACACAACGTGGCCCTGATCCAAATGTGTTATACAGTGCTTAAAGATTGGGATCATTTCAAGATCTAATAGAATAAATCTATGTTTAATTGATCACCATTGTGTCCCAAGTGACGGCAGATAACATACAAATGGCAGCACAATAAATGCAAATAAATCAAAATCACAAAACAAATCTTTATGACTTGCTCTATGCATGTCCTTCCACACCCACTATGTTTACAAATGAGCACTGCTCTCATCTACTGGGAACTGCGAGTGGAAAAGATTTCCGATACACGACAGATCCCTTCACCATCCTTCCTTTGAAAACCCACTAATTCCCCTTCCCTGAGCACGCTGAGCTAAGCAGGGTTCCCAGTGGACCGGGTCTATGCAGAGCGGAGTTAGCTGAGCCGACCGGCCATGCATGGAAGTCAATTCATGCAAATCGGTGAGAAACCTGCACAGTGAATAGAAGGGGAAATCCTTGACTACTTTTCAGTCCAGTGCAACCAGCTCATCACTCCTGAACACACTGCAATCCTACATTTTCACTACTGTGGTCAGTGGGTTAGAGATTATGATAGCGGCTGATAAATCCTTTGAAATGCTGGAAAAACGTTTAAAAACGTGTCGTCTTGGTAAAGGTAGTTAGCATAGTGTATCACTCTTGGATACCAGAACCTCATTACATTATTCACACAAGCAATGAGTCCAGAGTGTTGCGGAACTGAGCTCACACAATTAACCTGCTGCCAGAGAATGAAAGTAATCAAGTCCAGTGATTCAAACTGTATAATTAAAATGCAAATCCTCAGGGTGCTCTACAGCTCTAACTGGATTATTATAAATTACCTGTCATAAAAGAGTGGCATTTACACAGCATACAGTGCTAGAAGTTCGGAGACTCGACAATATCAGATTTTGACAGAGAACTGTGTATTTCTGCTTGTGGAGTATATTCATGTGCATCATTGTTGGGTGGATCTTTGACTGAATATTATCAACAGTCTTGTCACTAATTTGGTAGGTAAGAAAAACACAAACAAAATGAATGTGGTAAAGCAGAGATTACAAGGCAGATTCCCATGGTACAAACAAGTCAGAGGATCTTCATTTAATTGACCCATTAAGGCCTAAGGTGTCTTTTAAACCAAATAAAACCAAGGGTTGTTTAAAAACAAAATTGTTAAACCTGAGAATTTTCTGAGAATCTTGACAGAAACATTTAATTAAACTTGTTTTCTCAGCTTCTGAATTTGGCAGATTGATGAAATAAAAACCTTTTAAACCTTCAGCCTGATTTCAAAGCTACATTTATTATAACCCTTGTGTTCATCAAGAAAGCTGCTCTGCTGCTCATACGCTTCTGATATGTCAAGAGAGGTCACAACAGAAGTGAAATGGGCTTTACGTGTAATCACGAACCGGTATTGCAGAGCTTGCCACTAATTAATGGTGATGTCGTCACTCAGCAGATTCCGTGACACCAGCTTGATGCATATAACTACTCACTGAAATGGGGTTGAGACGCCCATGTTTGTCTTTTGTTGTCGTCTTACATATTGTCAATGTTTTGGTCCCTGCATCTCTTTGCAGTTGCCTTGCTCCTCTCCGTCTCTTTGTGGTTGTTACGTATACTTTCATAATTCTCTTTCCATATAACTTTACAGATTAGCTGCATTTTGTGTTTCTGTTATACAATTTACTTTACAATAAATGTTAACCATTACTTTAAACACATGGCAGGTGCTGGACAGATCCATACAGTAATCCTATGTGATATTTAAACTACAAAAGACTCAAATTCACTGGGACTTTGTGTTTTTTATTAAAGGATATTCACCATTCAAAACATTAATCATCCCAAGCTTTCCGTCAGCTCATATTATAAAAACGAAACAGAACATTGAGTTGGTGGTGGACTTCTCAGCCATCTGCTGATGCTGAAAATGAATCTGTAGCTTAAACAGAGCAGTGTGGCGGAGCCCATGTGACTGTTGTCTTCTGGTGAGGATGGGGGATGGTGGTCTCTCATCTCATCACTGTCATCGCCAAATTGAAATGAAGCGTGTCATGGTTTTTGGGGAGGTGACAGAAAGATTGGGGCATTGCTCATTTTGCTTAGCAGATTACGGAGATGATGGGAGGGGTATTATGAAGAATGATGAGCAGGAGTAGGAGGATCACTAAGATGTAAAGTGCTTCATCTTGTGCCTCACTGAGCAGTGAAGAGATGAGGGCCAAACAGGTGGCAGGACTCTCCATCAGAGACTTCACACAGTCTGAGCATCTTAACTCAAGGCACTCAATTCAAACTGTGTGGGCAAGCGTGTATCCGCTGATTAGTTCCACTTGTTCAGTCTGTACTGAACGTGAGATCTTGGATAAATATTATTAATATTGCTTCAATTAATTATTGTATTATTTTAGGCAGCAAATGACTCATTTTCCTGTAAAGATGAATACCAAATGAATGGTAGCTGAATTCCTTTTCCATCATCAGAGTCTAAATTAAACACGGAAACCAATGGTGCCAAAGTTTACAAAACTAAGTAGAGAGGCGGAGCTTGTATAAAAGAACAACACCTTCAGTTTTGGTCTGGGTCTGTATCTTTAGCCTTGTAGGATATGGCCATTTTCCTTCAAGTTATATGTACGTACGATCTGTTTGATTTGTAAAGTTTTACTGATTTGGCATAATTTAAGAAAACTTGTCCATCAGTTTTTGACTTGACTTGACTGTAAATATACAGTAATTGTAAGTAACTACAATTCTCAATAAAACTTAAAAGGTTGGCTGTATTATTTATGTAACCATTAGATATAATGTATTTAATTTTATTTCAATAATACCTCAATAATCGTTGGAGGGAAATTACATCGCTGCATTATGAATTATCCCCTTAAATATGTTAATTTAGATGGATAGCAAAATAATGTAAAAGCAACATAAAAATCTTTTGGAAAGTTTAAGTGCAGCAGAAAGAGTGCTGTGGTTGAAATCTTCAGAGATAGCCATGAATGAATCAGGGTGTTTTATAGTTTGGCTACAAATTAGCTGATGATGTTACATGCATTGTAGACAAAACAGGTGAACTTTTAGTTGACAACATGGATAGAAACCCACAGCAAACGGCTCAGTAACCAGGGTACATAGACATTCCTTCTGAGTGACGTGTACAGGATTACACCAAGCACTGCACTCCCTCGTCCTTTACACCCCGTCTACAGTTTTTTATGCTCATATAGTCTGAGAGCCAAGAGAGGTGTCATTCTTTTTCCGGCAGTCAAGTGCTGGCGAAACAATGAATATTACCCTCCTGATATTCCTGAGCATTTTTGGAAGGGCTGCAGGCTCAGCTATTTTATCTGCCAGTGATCTCATATTTCTCAAGATGGTTAAGGGACAACAGGGATTAAACTACTTCCTCCTCCTTTCCTCCATTTTGTACCCACTTTGTATCCTCAACAAAATTATCAACAAAAGTTATACCTGCAGCAGAGCACCCAAACCAGCATAGAAAACACCTAAAATCTGTGTTGTCACAGAAAAGGCTTATTAGAAAATCTCAATAAGATGCAACAAAAGACAAAACATGTCCAGAGCTATTGCAGCAGGCTGCCACTAGTTCAGCACTTTTCTAGATCATCATTAGAAAATATTCCCCTCTCGGCTGTGTTGACTGCAACCACTTTATACAACAGTAAAATCACTTGCCCCTACACTCTGGAGCCTGATATTTCAATTTTATTTTGTTTACTTTGGTTTAGGCATAAAAAGAATCACAGTTTAAGTTGAAATATTCATTACAGACACTGGAAGTTGCTCTCATGATCAAATTGACCATTTATCATTATAATATGCTTTCACAAGTTACATATTTGGTTATTTTTACCTGCTATTAATGTTCCTTGTCCGTCAGATATGGTATGGTCAGTGGGGGCTATTTGCCACCTCCTGCTATAGGCTCATTAGGCAGTTACGAAATATTTTGATTGCTTGATGCAAAAACAACAACCCAGATTAGATAACTTTTTCTTTACACTGCAGGATACTGCAGAGACCTGCTGTAAAATGTTCTTTATCACACAGAGTATTACTTTAATAACCTAAAACAGACCCATCTGGGAGGTGTTCTATAGAGACCACTCGGAAAAGGACAAGCACTCTTGAAAGATGCTTTGTAGGTGATTGAAGCATCTGTCTGTCAAAGTCACAAGTGATCTTCAGCCAAGCGGATACATGTAAAACATAAGTAGATAGCTTCCAAAATGATTGTCAATTATTATCTAAAACTCGTCTGTAGCCACCAACGTAGAACGCACGTTAGGTTGGTCTGGACTTTCCAAAATTGTCATGACTGTAATCCCCAAGATCTCACAACAATCCAGTGGCTTTGCCAGGTAAATATTGATCAGCAAAGCACAGACTTGGCTAAAGATGTACATATATTATAAATGCAAACCAAGAAAACCAAGTTTTGAAATTGCTAGGGGATGTTCTGCTTTACTTTAGAAAGCTTCTCAAAGGACTCTGAAAATGGACAGTTTTCCCCAGAGAGAGCAGTGCACTAATTAAATGCTGATGAAATAAAAAGGGTTTTCTTTTAAAATTTAAATCATGAGACTTGTACGGTTAAGATTTGGGTCAGTATTAGTTCCAGAGCCATAAAGCAACACAACAAAAACTTGTGCCATCATAAACTACCAATTCAATCATAATGAGATAGTATTAATTAAACCCTTACAGATGTGGTTTTTCAGGATTCCCTCTGAACAAATCATTCATGGACATGAGAGAAGTCTTCTTATGCATCTTCCAAAGTCCAATGCAATTATCTCTTACCCTCTTTATTTACTAATCAGTCAGGCATAACACTAACCTAAAGCATTGCACATGCCAATCATGATTCTAACCTATGTAAATCCACTATCAATTCAGAAGTGCCAGCAGTAATTGTCAAGCTCTTGAGTTAAATGAATATACTGTTAGTACATGAGCTGACCTGTGAAAGTCTCAGAATGACAGTGCGTGAAACCTTTGGCAATGCTTTTCTTTCTACTGACAGTTAAATCACACTGACAACCGAACATCCTCAATTGGAATGACTGAGAGAATGACTAACTTTGTTAAAGCATGGCTCTGACACCTTAGGGAGGTCATTCTGCATTCAATTACAAGTTGTGATTGAGAATAATGCAGCGGCTGCAGGACACATCGCTTTGGACAGATGGGTTGTTCTTAACTGGTGGCCACAAACCACTGCCAGGCAGAGAAGAGGGACAATGTGTACAATTTGTTGTTCCAATTTGTTGCGTCTTGTGGGTTGAAAGCCCACATTTTGTCAAAGTGTGTATACAGATAAACAGTTTAGACAGAGGTGCTAAAATTTGTCTCCACCAGCATGGATTAAAAGTCAGGATGTTATCTTCCTGATGTCTAGACAGGTGGGAAGCAAAGCCCAGGGTTTCACAGCCAGCCACCTCTCCGCCTCCCACCTGCTTTCTGTACTTCTACAGCCTGAGGCAGACTGAAGGACAACGGGCACTTAAGAACATAACCAGCAGCTCCATGTGAAGACAGCGATGAAGGTAAACACACAAAAGTAATCAACAACCTCAAGGTCAGTAGTCTTATCTTTCTGAGAAGAGTTGCCCATCCAAGTCCACCTGTACTATTGTTTGTTCAGCATTTACTGCTGCTCATGCTACACACACCTTTACATGCATGTGTCATCAACTCCCCTCCCCCCACACACTCCTTTATCCTTCCACAGCCTCCTTTGGGGGCAGAGATTTGTAAAAGATGTGCACTGCTTATGCTAAGAGCGTCACTACTTTACATTGTTTTCACTATGAGGTTCTCTGCCTCAGCATTTCAGCTCTGACAGTAAGATAGTTGCCTGAATAGACTGCCTGTACATCATTTCTGAAACAGCAAACAGTTGGTAACTGCATCAGCTCTTATCGTCTTTTCATATAAACGTGGTACCGAAATTAGTCCTCATGCTGCTTCCCATTTCTGGTTCAAAATGGGCTGTAAACTGGAATAATGAAGGTCCTGTGGGGAATTCTGGAGTTTGACCGTCTGTGGCGTAATATATGCAGAGGATCAGTCAGCCAGACTAAAGCGAGGTAGGGGAGCAGCCAGTGTGTGCAGCTCATGTCTCACTGTCCCTCTGTAAGACTTGCCCACAGCTGCAGCACTTGAGTGGCACAGCTGACATGAAAGAGCTTGCTGCCTCTCTGGCAGTGAAGATTATGTTGTTGGAGCATCTTGATCATTAGTAATAAAGAGGGAGGCATAAGCTACAATAACTAAATGCAGTCAAATTGATTTTGCATGCTCTAGTGTAGTGATATACTACGTGTGTGTGTGTGTGTGTGTGTGTGTGTGTGCGTGTGTGTGTGTGTGTGTGTGTGTGTAATGTTCTAATTAGTGATATTGATTGCTACAAAACTACAAGAATACTTGTACAATACAACAATAGTGTTCCTTTTTGGTTTAAACAGAGCCAGATAAACACAACAGCCTACAGTTCAACCAGGTAACAGAAAACCTCAACCTTTCATGGGAATTTCAAGGTGATACTTTGTATACCGTTGTGAAACTACACCGCTGGCATCTTATACCCGACTTATTATTTATACTTTTTCTTGTTGTATTATGTTTGAATAATGACACCCTTTCAACTTCATGACTACACTACTTTCCATTCCAGTAAAACAATGTAGTTTCCTAATTAGTTTAAAATGACTTTAGACAAGTTAAATGTTCTAAGTTTATATTCTATTTTCTATTATTCTTTTGGCAAGAAGATTAGGAGAAGAATTAGATTGTTTTCACACAACCCCCCCAAAAAAAAACATTGAGTTTTGAGTGGCTGAGAAATTATCATTATATTCTGGTTTCATTCACATTCATAATATCTACCAATGCTGCCCTCTGAGGTTATGAGTTTTTCAAAATTGTCACAATTGTGTCTTCCCCTCTGCCCAATCATACACTTGATTTGGTAAAGTTTGAGAACATTTATAATACAGCGTATGGCAACTGTACAATACCAGTTTTGATCAGGATCTCTTTGTTCAATGAATAAAGAATTAAACATTTGTCTTTTATTCTAGTGAAGTAAATGTTATCGAAATGCTATCAGTGCCATCTTTACAATCTTCTTTGGCATCAACAAAATTTTTTTTTAAAAATGGACCACATGCTCAGTTATTTTCATACAGTCATACAAACTGGGGCTCATATATGACATGTACGAACCTTGTTAATGAAATATCTTATTTTGAATTCGAAATAGCCTCCATGAAACAACATAATTGGCAACCAACTTAATGTTCTTTTAATCAATGGTTTGTGAACAGCTATAGTTCTATTGCAGCAAACCTTCGCTACAGCAGTACGAATTCCTTCAGTCGTGTTAAGGCCCTGTCACACTGTTGCGTATGAGAGAAGCGTATGAGTTGCGTATGAAAATTAATAATATAATTTTCATACGCACGAAAAGTCCTTGAAAATAAAGAATTGTGCGTATACTTACCGTATTGAACCTATGAGTAGCGTATGAGTAGCTTATGGTCAGCGTATTGACAGCATATGGCCAGCGTATGTCAGCGTATGAACAACGTACAACCAGCGTACTCTGCGTATGACTAGCGTATGAGTAGCATATGAACTGCGCATGCCCAGCGTACGTTTCAACGCGCCTATATCAGCAGCCTTTCCACATTGCTCCATTATTGCAGTAGACGACGCGCTATCAACATCTCTCGAGACATTCATCTCGATCATGCCTCCCAAGAAGCAATCGTAGTTTGCCCGGGCCCTGGGCCGAGGTCGAGGAAAAGGCAAAAAAACACAAGAATCATTCTCACCCAAACCTGCTGAAATGCCTGATGCACCTGCAGCTGATGAGTTACATGCTTCTGAGCGATCAAGATCCACAACTCCTCCTCCTGACCGCTCCCGTGAATCGTCGGTTGCCTCAGATATCGGCAGACGGGCGGAGGCTATAAATACGCTAGCTGTACGGTACACCTTCATGCCAATGTATGGCAACTTATGTCCAGCGTTCTCGACCTATCAGTAACGTACCTATATCGTACCTCTAGCGTATGCCAAGCGTATGCTTAGCGTATTAACCATACGCACAAAAGTTTTGAGCATGCTCAAAAATTTATTTCTGCCTCAGCGTATGCCAACGTATGCCAGCGTGCTTGAAACGTATACAACCTATGCCTAACGTTCCCCTAGCGTATGTCAGCGTATACCAGCGTATGAGTGATAATTTTCATACGCTGGCATACGCTAGTGCCATACGCAACAGTGTGACAGGGCCTTTACCTTGTGTTTGGTTTATGGTTGCCCTTCTCGACCTCATGAATGGAAGCACGCATTAATATTGACACCACAGTAGCCAGCACATTATGCTCTTTGGTGTTGTTTTAGCCAGTCATGTATGTCTCAAATTTTTGTAACTTGGCACACGCCGCGTGAGTAGTGCTACTGAAAGGAGGGGAGAGGAGAGGAGCAGGTTCATCTCTGCCAAACACTATCAAAACTATAGATCTATACAAGAAAACCCCTCTTAACATCCAATACATTCTCACAGCACTGGTTTCCAGCCTTTGAGCCTTGTATTGACAAAGTCTGTCAATGACAGCCGCCATGTGATCCAATTTCTGATCGTTTGCTTTATTGTATGGGTCAGTGTAATTTTGAATACAATTTTCTCACTACTGGACTGGAACTTGAAATATCATATGAAAACACTCTTTTAAATGTAAAAAATTTTAAAAAGGGAAAAAAAAAAAAAAAAAAAGGTCTCTCAGCTCTCAACAATTGCAAAAAAAAAAAAAAAAAAAAAAAAAACTAAGTCAATCAGTCTATTGATCTTACCAATGCAATAACCAAAGCCTATTGCTGAGATGAGAAGCTTTCAAGTCACATCAGCCAGATTTGTTGAGCTGTGCTGCTGCGCCAACACATGGCACGCTCCTGCTGCTGTGCACCCACCTGAAGGTTCATTCATGTTGGAGGGTTTTATTATTGCCACAGCCTTGATGTCAAATATAAACTGTGAATAATCTGCATTCAGTTAATATTAAATCAGTTCATTTAGAAATTGCCCCAGTATAAATAACTTGTGTCTTTGATTTGTGTCATGATCATGAAGCCAGATGCATTGCCAGAAAAATATTTGTAGAACAGATGGTATTTTTGCCGTTGCGCCTAAATGGTTGACTTGACAATTAAACTAAGAAAAAAAAGAGAGAGGCAAATCTGAGTAGAGAACAAAAGAGGAGAGACATCTGTATTTTCTGCACTACAACAACCAGCGGGGTGACTTTTTAACACCAGCTCTCTCCTCCAGTGGATCAGCAGAGATCAAAGTGAAATCCATTAGGATGGGAGTTAAATAACAGGGGAGAGAGTCCCGGATCAGGATCAGGATCTGAATGATCTTCACTTTATCAGTAAATTTACTCTGGAAAAAGCTTCATCTTCACAGGCAGTCACCTTTATTCTTGTAGAATTTTAATTAGCAATGCAGCACCAAGGCACATGGTTCATGAAAAAGCAAAAACCTGTTAAAAACTATCAGGCTGCAGAAAGAGCTAAGTTTGGAGTATCTTGGGACAGAATATGATTGTGTTTAGCTGAAGGGTGCAGGTATCGATGTAATGTTTTTATATGTACAAGAGCTTATCGTGTGGTACGTAATGAAGAATTCTGGTTAGAAATACCACATACTTCATCCTACTTTTAAGATTCCAATGCTCTGAAGTCAAAACAAGACAAGCTGATTGCGCTTGGAAGTTATCTGAACAAATCCATTAAAGCAGCATCTTTGTTTCAAATGTGACAGCGGAGGAATATAGATGGAATATAGATCATGTGTGGACTGATGGTTCAGAAATGAGGAAGCATTATTCTGATTCATTATTCTTGATAGTTTGCCATTCAGTCCAAACAGTGCTCAACCTTTCAAATTTTACTTTTGAAGTCACTGTTACACGGAGGCACAAGATGTGATGGTTGTGTCAGTTTTAGCTGATCAGGCCCCCCCGAGGTTGGTATCTGTCATCTTTAGACTGAACTTAAAGACAGAGTGAAGCGACAGATACAGGCCAGTGCTCTGCAGACTCTTTCACACATTGGAGGAAGATTGTTCCGTCTCTGTCCCTCAAGTCTATAGTCTGCCTAAACACAGAATAACTGCAGAGCAGCCATAGTTTAAAAAGAAATTGTTCTTTAATAGAGTGTGCATAAATCCTAACTTCAGAACTTTACACACAATTGACTGTCAATCATGTCTAAAGAGAAAAGAACCAAAATGTTGCCCAAGTTTGAGTCTCTGAAAGTTATCTACAAGAACATTATATGCAGTCCTACTTTTCTACATAGAAAGGAGTCAGGAAATCCCTAAAAGCCTCCTCAGCTAAAATGAGCACAGAAAATCTAAGACAGCAACACAGACATTTTTCTCTTTAACTTCAACAGCCGTCTGTTTTTAGAATAACATTTCAGCATTATATAATTGGACTTTCACAACATTATCATTTCTAACAATGATTATCTCTGCTCAAACTAAAATCAGTAGCTTTCCTTTATTGCATTCAATTACTTAGTTTATTAGATTGTCAAAACAATTTTGAACCGAAATAATTCAAACAATAATCCCATTCTGTGGTATGATATTCTTTAAGCAATGGAAAAACTGGCAAGGGTAAAAGAATTTGGTAAAGGTTCAGTTCAACATCAAAGGTTTGGGGTAAGTCTGGTGAGTCTGTTGGACCACGTGTCTGTGCTTTCCTGACCAACTACTGTCAGCTGAGAAGAAAACTTCCCTGATCTGCATCAAGCTTCTCTTCTCTAATCTATACCAGGGCAACAAGTCCCACAAACAATAGCGCTACCACTGCTATTCTGAAAGAAAGCATCGCTGGTTATTTGAACCTCTTTAAACAATTTCAACAAAGAAACATAGCAAACATATCTGAAGTGAAGTTAACAATCTACACAATAGTACATCACTGATAACATAAGAATGCAAAGCAAAGAGCAAAGATGCCTGAAATGGTCACCTCAAAACTGAAAAAAAAAAAAGAAAATTAAAGAATGTAAAACCAGAAAATCTAACTTTGTGAAACTGAATGGGGCCTCAGTAAGATATCTGTATGTCATAAGCAGAACTGGCTTCGGTTGGTTCAAGTATTAGATTCACACTCTTTGTCATCTAAAAAAAAAAAAAAAAAAAAAAAGGAAAATACTTCCTCGCATTGCTTAGTCTACTCAATTAAACACAAGCAGGGTCAAGTCATATCATTTTTAAAACAGAAGTAGAATGCAAGCCGTTGTTGTTTTTAAAAAACACAGAACACTGGGAGTTAAAAACAAGAATTATTTTAATGCATCCAGAAACTACTACCACCACCTCCAAGGTTCATGACTGTGAGCTACAACATGTGAAGCTGTGGCATTACACTATATCCTGCAGGCAATGTTTGGCAACATTTTCTTATAATGATGACTGAGATCATGAGGCTATTTTATTATCTTAAACTAAACTGTGGATGCCTGCCCAGCACAACGGGACAGAAACATAGCTCCAGCTGTCTTGGGGAGAGCATGAAGAAAATAATAAAATACCCATCGATCAAGCTCATCTTTTTGTCCACAAGTTGTTACTGTCAGATGTTAAGGTTGACAATTGCGTGTTTCTGTAAAGAAAAAGTAAACTGTGCCCACTATTGCAGCACAGAGCAGAGCACTCACGTTAAAAAAATTAGAGTGTGCACCCAGGTTTTGTGTTCATATCAAGGTCTATTTGAACCAGAGCTGATAAATACATGACTACTGAGAGTACAAAGGGTTTTAGTTTTGTAAAAAGTCCATTTTAATTCTGTTTACAACTCATACGACACAGGTGGAGCCCCAACAGATTAGATCCCATAAACAAAAGCTGTCACTCAAATGGAGGGCTTTATGTGCAGTAATTGTTATCAGGGTACTGATATGATTGTAAGTTATGGGGGGGTGATAATGAAGGGATGTTTCTCTTTACAGGTTTAATTTAGCCTCCCTAAAACTAGAAGGGTCATTAAGTCTGAGATCAGGGCAGCGGTCAATAAAGTCATGGGAACCATTAAGAAAAGGAAAAGAAAAAAGAAAAAAAAAGACCTTTATCAGGATCTCCTTCACCCTCACACTCCTGCTGCATGCTCAATGCAGCGTGAAGGGAAAACACCGCTTTATGTGAGAAGCAAGGGCGGCATTGTGCATCCTTCCTTCCATGGACCTTTTACAGCAACTTCCCCAATTAACTTTAATAGGCAATGATATAATTTTATGCTTGTCCCTCTGTTCTCTCTATTTGAACTCCTCCTTGAATCCATATTACACTCCTCCATGCCCTCAGCCTTCCATCCTCCACAGCCAGCTCCTCCACCTCAATTCCTCTCCTCCTTTTTCACCTCTCCAGACCTGCGGTGTCAATGGTTTAAACGGATTGCTCATGAAGCCAGTTAACCTTCTCATCCCATAAAAAGTATAATTGGTTTACTATAGAAAGAGGCCTTCTCCATACAGAGCATAATCCCTCAGCTTGATTAATGCTTCTCTAATCAATTGGTGTCTGGGAGACCCGCCTCTTCAGTCACATCCTAGAAAGGAGAACAGCTGGCCTTTCTAAAGGTCAGGCAGCAGGGGGGCACCTGGGGTCAGAGGGGCTGATGGATCAAGCAGGGGGGTGTCAGACCACTTTTACATGTTAACAAAATTCCTGCTCTATTTCTAAGGAGTTGTCAAACAGTTTGTAACATCATCACAGGGTTCATGCTGCATTTATGTCAGTGTGTGGGATGAGGTTATACATGACTGAGTTTCACCAGCTTTTACGACTCAACGTGGATCCTCAAAAAGCAAACATTTTGCTAAAGGTTTGAGATAATAGGGAAACCATCATTTTTAAGCTGTGGGGATTTAACATGCTCTGAAATAGAAGTGATGGCATGCAGGGTAAAGGTTAAGTTTAGGTGTAGAGCCAAGGGTGTCCCCTAAATGTATATTGCAAGAATGCACCTGGGCTTGTTTATTGTTCAGGTTCTCAAATCCATATATTCTGCTGAGAAAATGGAAAGAAAAAACATCAAAAAAGGAACGCGATAATACTTCATTTGGATGAAATTGCTCTAAGACGTGTCTGTGCACTGACATCCTGCAGAATGAGAAAGGTCCCCTGCTGTATTGCTCTAGTAATTTTCTCTTCAAACAGGACACACTATCATCCTTGCAGCCAACACTGCTGAAGGGTTTGTGCTCCATTCAGAGCAGATTTGAATAAGTCTTGGAAATTGACATAGAGCCTGTTGCGATGTATGAATATCAATGTCACCTCTGAGAGAGCAGAAAGTAGAATGGCAGACAGAGGAATATCAATTTACTATGAGTTCTGGATTGGGAAAAACTATTTCACTTTGAACATACCTGATGCTTTCCCCCTATGAACAGGACTAATCTATCTATTCTCTGTGGAGCTGTCATGGCGACAGTGAGGTTATCGTCACAAAACATTGTAATCAATACCCAATAATACCACTGACAGACACTAAAAGATGACCACTGAACAAGATGTCACCCTTGAGGACTTTGAATAGTAAATAATGAATCACTACATTAGTACAATGTCTGCTGTATACATTAGCATTCAAAGTGGACATCTAAATTACTTTGAATCTTTAAGTATCGCTTGTCACCAGAAGATGAATGCTTTGGTCTTTGTAGCTGCTCTGACTTGATCCACATGACAAAATACAACAAAACTGACCTCACACTGTATGTGAGGAGAAGATTAGGTAAACCAGGAAATGAGTGGTACATTAATCTCTGATATACAGTGATGCTAACAATCAGACTCCTGCTGTAACAGAGGCAGTGAGGAATTATCTCAGCATTCATTTGCTGCAGATGTTTTACAGCTATCAGTTTAGCACTTCTCTCTTATTTTTTGCCTTACCTCTATCTCAAGCCTTTCAACTTTCCGTAGGGTGTCACAGCTGATTGGCTAGTGATTTAGTTAAACTTGTAAACAACAGCCGCCATCTGTCTCCATCAACTTTAATAACAGCTCAATGCTTATTCCTTTATTTATACGAATCGGGAGCACAGGCGGCAGGCGCTCAGTGTTGGCATAGGGGGATATCGCAGCACGGGCCGTGTTAGTATGCACATACATGCCTCTGCAACACACAGACTCAATGCGACAACACTGCAGTCAGACATGGGGGAGATGGTGAAAAGGGAGAGGGGGATGAATAGCAAAGAAGGTCTGTTTCTGAATACTTTCAGCATTTCCATGAGGTCAGTGGTTTGGACTTGCACGGAAAGGCACCATCAGCTACAGAAATACACATAACATTTTTAAATGAGGCACTGCAAGGTGAGAAGAATAAATATTTCACACACACAAGAAAACACAATTGATTTGTAATGGATCCACAGTAAGCCGCTCATTGTGTTGCTTTATTATTAATACTTTTGAGCTGTGTGGGTTGTGGAATATGCATGGCGTGACCTGCCCTTCCCTCTTCTTATGCTAATCATCACTGACATTTCATGCACACAGCACGTCCATTCTGCCCCTCCTGCAATGGACCAGAAAACCACCAAACATTAGCAACAATGAAATCCATCAAATTGAGCAGTAAACCTCCTTGAGACGTTTCCATAGTCCAATTACAGCTGTCCATTTGCCGCAGTGCTGATGTGATATCTCAGGGAAGATTTTTTTGTTTTCCTAAAGGCTTGACAGTCAGGTATTCTGTATGTGAAAGGCTATACCACATTCATCTTCAACTCATTCATCACTCCTGTCTACTTTTCTCCAGTCCTCCATTCATCCATCAATCCATTCATCTTTCCAACCATCAGTTCATGTGGCCTTTGTTCCACAGTTTGATCCATCTGTCAAGGCCCCTGCATTGCCTTGTGCCTTTATATATAGACATCTCATTCCAACTGTCCACCTTTTTCATATTGCTGAAGACACACAATGTTTGTGCAGATTCTTTGAGATGTTTGAGGTAGAGGAAAGCATGACTGAACTCTCTTGGTAGGCTATAATTTTGTTCCTTGCTATACCCCTCATGCCGTAGGCTGTTCTTTCAAACATCCATCCGGAAAACATACTCAGATTCAGTTGGTAGGAACTCGCCGACTACTAGACCAACTGAGCAACCTTAATCTCCATGAGTAAGACGGGTGATGAGGGGATTTTATATAAGGTATCTTATCCCGATCACCTAGCCTGAGGGAGATTTGAAAAACTTGACAAATGACATTCTACTTCTAATCAAAACTGTAAATTTCAGAATAAACAGCTTTGCAACAATGGGTTTTCCAAACAAACGTTCTAACATTTTAACCAAATTTTCAGAAAATTTTGTAGGAAACATTTGCACAAATAATCTTTTTGCATTTCCTTCTTTTACCTTGATTATTCAGTTGATAAGAGATTGTTCATAAAGATAAGAGGAAGCTCCAATTCCCCAGGTAAAACTGCAAAATAAGTGGGTTAAAAAAAGATTTCTAAACAATAAAGAACAGTCGACGCTCAAAATGAAGCCACGATAAATTAGTGTGATGGAAAATCTGGTGACAGACAGCACCTGATTCAGCTGCATTTACCTTTGACCAAATTATAATATCTTTTTAAGTTTTGGTGCTTCATTCTAGATGTTTTCATCAACAAACTTTTATTGTGCATAAAAATGAGTAGAAATACTTATCTTACCAAATTTACTGCAACAAAAATGAAGCACAACCAGTGCTAACTTAAATTTCAGTCAGTGTGACCTGTCACCCTGTTCACTGAATGCCACGCTTGAAGACGCTTTGGAATATAATGTCGGTTGTGTTTTTATAACTAATGCATCCAGAGCCAGGACAAGGGCCTCCAGGGTGGAAGAGGCCATTATAAAAACAGCGTGGAAAGCAGTTTATGCTCCATGAGATTCATGTAATTCTTTTAATTATATTTGCATTACACTTTAGTACCACGAGTCAAATTTGACAAAAGACAATGTCATTCCGTCTGCATCAATAGGAGGCTTCCATTTTCTGCTGGAAGGCTTCTGTTTGTAAAGCTCACTGAGCCCACTTTGATCACTGTTCTTTTTTCCCTCCCAACACGAACGCTAAATAAGTGTAGTTTCTTGAGCTAAACTTTCAACAGACTGCAATTAATCTTCATCTGGAATTTGAGCATTAAAAGTCAATTTAATCCAGGATGCTAAGGAAACAAAATATGTGAGCATCTAACAGGTTGTATGTTAAAACAGCCATAGCCACTATGTCTTTCTTGATCTGATTTGTAAAAACTATTATATTGTGATCAAAACAAGGTAATCAATGACTTGATGGAGATGGAATAACAACCAAGCTAACTGGATTTCCTGGCTCCAATACAAGCCAATTAACCTTACACTGAGGCAATTAACACTGAATGGAGTAGTTCAATATCACAAAAGTGAAGCCCCGAGAAGTTATTTGCAGAATAGTTTATCTCTATTGAACTGCATGGTGCCAGTCTTCCAACAAACAATCGACTCAGCCCGCGCGGTAACCACCTCCACCCTTATCGGTAAATGTGACCCTGTGCCGTGTCATTTTTTAATGATGATTCATGCCAGCTTTCTGCCCCTGCAGTTGGATGCTCCTAACCTATGTGCATGTTAATGATGACTTTCCTTTTGACTGGGCGCTGTAGGTTCATCCAGGACAAAGAACAGTGCATGGGTTTACACACAACTCATGAGAGGCACACATGATTAGGGAGACAAATGATATTAGGGCCATCATCTCCCACCCACTGTGGCCATTAAAACAGCACACAGCAACAATAGATCAGTGCTAATTGGATGCAGAATATGATCATAACCACACAATACTCCCATAAATCAGTAAGTCTGTCTTTCAGGAGAACTTGTGTTGACCCAAGATTTACATCATGGGTTTCATTTGTCTTTTTTCCCCCTCGCAACAACAACAATTGCAAGTTAAATAGTCAATAGTAAAGATAGCTTCCAAAAAATTGGACTTAGAATAGCTCTAGTGTGTGGTTAATGACATTATCACACAAATACATCAAGCAACAAGGCCTAAAGCAATGCTGTAAATAGAAATCAAGTGAAAGAATGTATTACTGACTGGTATTTCTGTTTTGAATGTTCTTTTTTGCATCGTTTGACAGTAATTACAACTTCTGCTTTTTTTTAATCATTTCTGGGCTTTCTTTGTTTTTTTTTTTTAAACACTACTTTTTGTATTCAGTTCATATTCATTCAGCACAGTTGAATATTTAGTTTTATTTGTGTAAAATCAAACTGTCAGCATGTGATGCAATTATCATGAAATTTTTTTAAACAATATACTTGAGTCTTAACTGCATTTATTGTCCTTGTTTTCATGAAAACACATGGGATTCAAAATGTACAACTCCTAAGTCAGCCAGCAACAACCATATTAAGTTTTAAAATACATGATTAAGTTTAAGAATTTAAAAACACATGGTTGGGGTTAGTCATCATGTCATATGAGTGTTGCCTTATGCAAAACAAGAGGCAAAACAAAATATTGCCAGCCAACAACTTTTAAGCTGGGTAGAGATTGGGTTGTTCTTACAGATATCGTCTACAGTTTGATTATGAGACTGGAACGGTTTATTTTTCATTTTTCTGTTGATAAAAATATAAATTGTCCATCTAATCTGCTAGATTTTTCCTCTGTTTAATATTTCACTATATGGATTCTGACACCTTGTTTATCTCATTGTTACGTGACATGTTTATGGATTACTGATGAGATAATTGTCCTTGGTGTGCACATTTTGCCTCGCTTTGCTGAAAGGTTGTTACGACCTGTGGGTTTACTATCAAATTATGCCGTTTCACATTGTGAATTTCATGGTCTCAAAGCACATAAATGAGGCATTGTGAGTCTAATGAACTCAGTATATGATAGTGTGCAACCTTTTACTCCTCACGACAAAAAAAAAGAAAAAAAAACTTAAGAATATACCATCTTGGCCTTTTCAAAATAATCTGAATGTGTAGGCGCCTTTAGCAAATCCATCTGGAGTTTCTTTTGCCGCAAGCTGCCACCTAATAACATGTCGCTTATGCATTTTATGTTGATAAACAGAGGTGATTTATTTTAAACAAAGAGGAGAGCGCTTTATTAACTCTTAGAAAATGAGTTTAGACAAACTTGTCACAATGCAAGTCAATGTAAAAGTATAAAATAAGGAAATTATATTAATAACACTCTTAATAGTATTAGATAAGATGATAAATGTTTCAACTTATCAGTTATTTCAGATACGTCCTGATTTACTGCAAGTTAACATCAAACCAATTTTCCATAAAGATAATAAAACATAAAACTCCTTCTCAGACCTTTTCACAAAGCTTATATGTCCCAAGATTTAGCAGTAAACAACCTGGGCAGTTTCCAATCCCGAAATTACCAAGCAGCCAAGTGAAGCCATCCTGTATCCATCTATAGCCTCCTCCACAGACACTATCATCAGGTCACAGGTGCAGACCAATCATCTGTCCAATGGAATTGACCAGTGCAGAAGGTATGGGAATTCAATGGCAAGGCATCGCAATGGTGCTTCCACCCTTCTGTCAAAAAAAATGACAGTCAATTGGGCTGAATCCAATAAGGGTTGAGTCAAAGAAGTGATCGCCACATTGGTCCAGGGATCAAATGAAAAGTCAAAAGGTCCAAGACAGAGGCATTAAATCCTCAGTGTCGGTGAAGAAGAAACAAATTGCCATCAGATTATTGGCAGGAAAGAAGGCACGTTTTTGCACAATTGCTTTGGTGCAGAAAGATTGACAGGTCTGTTCAGACACTGAACTGCTCAGTAAAAGGTAGTCATAAAACAACTCGAAAAAACGATCAAACGGAGAATGGAAAGAAATGACACTCTTATCTTGACAAACAAGCTAATGTAGTTCTGCATTGAGAGGAGCTGCCGCCTATTTTGGTTTGTTTGATGTGACAGTCCAAGTAAATCCATTTCCTTCTCCTGGACAGTTTTCTACATACAGTATATGTTTGAGTTATCGGACTGAGTATATGCAACTTCTAAGAGGACTTTACTAATTCAGTTGCGATTAATTTTTGGAACGTGCAAAAAGTTTGTCACGACACATATGAGTTGAGTCTAAACTGATCATTTATTTGGATCCTAACATATACACTCAGTCCACCAAAAGATTATGTTTCCTAAACATGTAAAAACACTGTTCGGGGTGAAAGAGCCATGAAAAAGGCGTCCAGATTGAAAAAGCTAACCTGAGGAACAGCTCCAGAGCAAAGAGAACAACATAAGATTCTCTGAAGGCATGGGGTGAAATTGGACTGGAAAAGTCTATTAATTTGTGTGACACAGGGTTCTCCTGGATTGTCAGGATGATCTCACTTGTTAAATGACCCTCATGAAAATGCCTGACAGGGGTTGAGTTTCTAATCCATTAATAAAGGTGTCACATGAGTGTTGAGTACATTAACTGAGAGGCTCATGCTGGAAAACAAGGTGCTACTCCACAGATCTCATATGCTTGGGAAATTATTTTTCTGTTTAATCTATCAGCCATAAAAGCATGTTCGCATTCAGAAGTTTTGATCTGTTCAGTGATAACCATCAAACAAGTCACATTAAAGATCAGAGACATTTTTTAAGAACTAACTGAAGCATGATTACACATGCCACATCACTTTTAATGCGGGCTGTTTTTAAAAACAGTCTTATGCAATAGCATGCAACATACGGACTCAAAGTGCAATAGTGTAGCACAACATTTTGTTACTTCTATATATCTGGCAGGGTTTTATTATTGCTTTGAGTGCGCACATCTGAACGTGGATGAATCACCCTGTGGTTGGCCTCCTGATATAGAAGTAAAGAATGATATCCTGGTTTATTGCATGGAGACACATTTCACATAGGATTCCACTGCATAAATAAACCTGCTGGTTGAAATATTTTTGACTGCAGTCTAGAAAATATTATTTCAAATTTGCATATAAAGCTAATTTCATCACATTTAATTTGTGTTATATAAGCTTGAAATACAAAAAATTAAAAATAAAATGCTTCAGGTCTTGATCCAAAAAATTCAGCAGCAGGTAAAGCAGCTGCTGAGTCACTGTTGGCAACTTTATCAAGTCCCTGATGATTTATTGTAACCATTTGTGCTACTCAACAATAAACTAAGTTAATGCACCTTTAAAGGTGCAACAGAGCTGTAAAAACCCCTTAGGGCAATATCAAATCTTTTATGTGTGTGATTGGGGTACATCTAGCCTTTGGTTTTTTTTTTCCCCCTCTGCCAGTTTCAGCCTCACCTTCTGTAGCTATGATTGTGATGGCCATTTCTGAAGGGCACTCTGGATGAGTTTATTAAAAAAGTATCATCAAATGGCACTCAACTCCAACATCTGACACAGGTGAGTAAAATAATAGTTTGCCCTTCAGAAGCTAGGACCAAAGGCACACACATATTTTATATATATATATACTGTATATAAAAAAAATAAGAGTGCATTATAGTCCGATGGCATAAAATGTTTTAAGACCCTTCATAAAACTGCACTTTCTTCCGAGTCCCTCTTTGAAAAGTATTTTTCTTTGGGATCTAATGGGGCTCAATGAAACTCTTAATTGGCAGTCACTGCACCCTGTCCTTTGAGCTACAGTTGCTGTGGGGAGGTTTCAGTGTTCAAACCGGCTTTGAAGTGCTTTAAAGTGATTTTTTCTTTCCGTCATTGCTGTGGCAGCAGAAACACCAATGACCAAATGGGATGGTAATTGAATAGGAAAGGTATAAAAGGAGCTTGTGTCATAAGTGTAGAAGACTGTACTTTTGCTCCATTGTGATGGGTGGCTCTGCATTACTACACTGACAAAACTTGCAAGAAAGTTTGCGATGACCTCTACTACTACAATTCTAAACTGAACTTCACACCCTAGTTAGAAGACTTATAACTTTCTTCTCCTATTACTTTAAAAATAACACCATTACTATCAGCTTCTTTTTAAAATAGACTGCATCTTCACGTCCAATCTCAGGATTCTTTTAAAACTTGCAGATTCTCTCTGTGTGATGTCATAGAGTAAATGCAACCCACGCCGACCCCTAATAAGACTTTATTGCTTATTTTGCTTCATATAGCCAACATGAATGCGTCCAAAAAGATGTGTGGCTCAGAAGTCAGTTATACGTGCATTCTGAAAAGAAAGTGCACATACAATGTAAGATAGCCCCATTTGAGATGTCAATAATGCGTTTATTGTCGTTTTCTGAAAATGTAACATGGCAACGTATTTTCCTGGCGACTGGGTTGAATCATGACAAGTTGTACATAGATTAAAAGGTTACAACCATTGAAGAATGTATCAATGATAATACAAGTGAATGTACAATGAGATTCCTGATCCACAGTCATTCCAGCCCACGCTGGAAATATACCAGATTTTTTGCCCTATACTCTTTAAGAGTACATTAAGATGACAATATTGCAAGCAAGCCAAGCACAAATCTAACACCAAGGCTGGACAACCCTGGTATCATTTTGTGAGGCTGCCAGTAAGGAAGAAGAGAATATTGTTATCAGGTAGACTGCAGTTAGACTGTTGAGACAGCCGGTCATCTGCTGCTTGCTGTGAAAAAGATTAAATTAATGTCACAAAAGGCTGTTACAGCAAGCAAGTTCGGCTCTGTGTGTTTCTGGTCAGTTAAAACATCATCTGTGAGTTCCATGCGCCAGTTAATGTTGCCATGGTGATGGTAAGGACTGTATTCTATCTGACTGAAAAATCCCTCAAATTTTGTAGACACAAAAAAAGTGGGAAGAAAAATAACTTAACTGATAAGAAAATGTGAGATTGCTCTTTCTTAGCAATGTTTACCATGTTTTCTTGGTTAGGTAGTGCACACTGACTGCCTAACCCGTACTACAAGTAACTAAAGTCAGCAGATATTCTAATAGTACAAACAGTACAGAGACGATAAAGGTTCTATGGTATATTTTCCCCACATTTTCTGACTTGTCTGCCTGACAACCTAAAAAAAAAAAAAAAAAAACTTGTAAGAATGTTTTAGTATTCTTATGTATAAGGAAATAGTTTTATTTAGTTGTCTTGAACTTGCTCGCAAAACACCCTTTTCACTCGCACCTCACAGTGGAGAAAGGCAGGATTTTCTGGTGGAATTCTCAAGACAGTGTGAGCCCACGGGAGCTAGAGCATGCACATTATCCATCTTGAGCATTTTAAAAGCTAACAGGCCCAAGGCAGAAGCAGTACTTTGTTTTTGCTTTGTGATTTTGGTTGTGAGAGCAAGCTGACCCTTTTTTCAGCTTCCCAAAAAAAAAACAGTTATTTTGGATTAGTGGATGCGCTGTGTTTTTCCTGACCAGCAACACAGCCGGGAAAAGGTTTGGATTCGTTTGCTGCATGTCAAACAGTTTTATGAACAAGAACCGAGACGCCCACTCGCACTATTCCAAGTCTCTTTAGCATAACTTAATTTGTCAAGAAACATTTCAACCCTGTAACATTCCTGAAAAAAATATGGGTAATTTTTTCAGCACTTTGTAATACTTTCTGGTTTTGATAATATCAACAGATAAAATGTCTCAGGTGTTTCTTTTTCTGTTTTGTCCCTTTTTTCCTGCAAACATGTCCTAAGAACTACAGCAGTAGAGAGCTGTCGTGGAATTTTTCACTACAAAAATTAACCCAAATGTTCCATTGAGAAACAGATGAGAACTGCAGAAAGATCAGTGAATGACGCCTTTGCATGGACCTCACTGAAAAGATATCATCTTAATGGTCCATTCCTGAAGTCAACCCCACGTCTGGTTAGAATAAGACGTGGTCATATCTGCTTTTGATGAAGGATTGTTTTTTAAGCAGTGAAATCTGAGGAATAAAATATAACCAGTATTCAGCTTAGATTCGTCCTCTTGCCCTTTATGCGCTGAATTTCCAGCAGATTTCTTGAATCGTTCCATGGTGTTCTGCACATTAAAAGCAGAAGTATATGTTAGGATGGGCATGTAGCGGCTGGATACGCAAGGTAGGAGGCTTGAGGCAGAGGTAGTGATGAACCAACTGGGTGTTTTATTCACCAACATTTACATCAGACAGACTTGGACATAGACACATACTGCAGACTAGGAGCACTGTAGTCCTAGCAGCATTACTAGCGACAGTAAAAAACTCTCTCGAGTGTGGTACAACTGGCAGCCTTATCCCTGGGGGATTCCTGCTCCTCCCATTACACATCTCCATAACAACAACACACAAAAACCTTAAAATACATTTACCCTCTATTATAAAATCAATCAATTATACTTCCTAGCATGTCTAAACCATAGTACTAAATCTAAAAAAGACTTCCCCTAACTGATTCTGGTGCACTCCCCCCTACACCAATCAGCACATGGTATGACCTGGAACCTTCAAATGCTGCAGACTGAATGTAGGGACTCTTTTGCCCGAGCACCCTGGCGAGGAGACATAGGTGAGTGACTTTACACATATATTTCAATTACCAGACAGCATAGTCTCAGTTTATCACATCCTTCAGCTAAATGTATACTTATCACAGATCCTTCAGGCTACTAACGAACTGGATGTTTCCCCTTTACAAACCTGGTCCCCCCTCATTCCCTGCTGAGGGCAACACAGGACCTGCACACCCACATGTTGTCAATACACACATTCAATAAAACATATGACAATTTGTTTGTGCCTCGTTATTTAACATATTACTCATGTGACCTCCAAGACCAAAAGTCAGTAATGAACATTTCCTTCATTACAGTATACAAATCCCTCTCAGTCTCTCTTTGAGGAACATTATTATTTTTTTTTTATTATTTATCGATTTTCCTCACATTTGTTGAGAAACTAGAAATCCTCTGCTCAGCTTTGCTCCTCAGTGACATAACCTTTTATGGAAATTGCTTTTATGCCAAATCATGATTAAAATCATCTCTTGACATGACTACTTATTGTTTGGCCTTTATCTCAGCACGCCTTTTTCCTGCTTTAGTTTGTACAAGATCAACCCTTTATCTGTCGATCTGATGACCTGTACTGGATACATCATTTATAACATTTTTTTTTTCTTTTAGAATATTAAAAAAATTCACAGTATAGTAAAGAGAAAATACAGAGAACATGCAATTGAAATTCATGGTGCCTGATATCCTCTTAAAATTTTTTTCAGTACTTGAGCTAAAACAAGCTTAGGATTAATTTTATTATCAAGGGTTAATGTGCAAACAAAGCATATTCAGCTGCAAATGTTAAGTTTAATTCGATCAACAAAAGCATTCACATTCCTCTGCACTCAACAAGAGGAATCCATTGACCCTCTCTGTGGTTCCTGCAGGAATAGGTCTTATAGTCAGAGAATCAAAAGCTGAGGCATAGATGGCAGTTCAGCAGATAGGATTACGCCATAAGTCTTCAAAGAAGAAGTCCCTTTCCACCAAAGCTGCTCACTTCAATCATGCCAATACAGTTCGTCTTTTTCTTTTTTCCCCGTTAGTGGTCGGGCAAACCATCAACTCAAAAGAAACAGATGAGGGCGTTAATACTCGTCTTGTGAGTGGGCAAGATTTAATGCATCATCTTTGCCTGAGGCGAGGCCAGGGGACCCTCATACTGACAGTTAACAACTCCTATGTAATAAGGATTTTCTTCCCCCCTATTTAATTTGGGCTTTTATGCAGGAAAAAACAGCTCCGTCTCTTTTTTGCATTTACATTGATTTCAATATGATCGCACGTTCATACAGAACTTCAGAGAAAAACATTCAATCAAAACCCGTTTGTTTTCATCCCACTTTATGCCCGTGCTGCCTTTAATTGTTCAGGGAGCCATTGTCAGCCAGTTCTGCCTGAATCGAACAGAGGTTGATTGCACATGCACATGTATTATTTTGCAGGTGTCCTGATAGAATGGTTTTACCTGCTGAAATGCACATCAATGTTATTGACTGGGTGGTGAATTCTTTAGCATGCAGTAGAAAGTCAACTTCAGTAAGCCACTCTCACCTCATGCAGTCTGTAGTAAAGCTTCCCGCTAGTTCTCAGAGTAGTAAAGCATGAGAGTTGAATGCAAGGCAGCTGACATGCTATTAATATCAATTACTGGAGGAAAGAGTGTGAATGTGACTTCACCAGACAGATGTAGTTTCCACATCTATACATTTGAAAACCACACTGATTTTTTGGGCAAAATGAATCAGTTCAGTCAAAAGCACTGTATTTCACACACCACTAAAGTCGCTAAAAAGTAGGATTTAAGAGTTTCAAACTCACAAAGAGCCATAACTTGATTACCACTTTTACAGCTCTCCTCATAATTGCACTTTTGGACTTTTCTTTTTCACAGAGAATGGTAATAGTGACCGGCTCTGCACTGTCCAATAGTGGCAACAAAGGGAGGGAAGCAGCTGAGTGAACAAAGCATTATGTAATCAATATCACTGGTCAGCTGGAACAGAGGGGCGTTGATCTGTTGACTGAAGTCCTGTTTACATAGATTTTCTTTTCTCACGCTGCAGTTGTCAAAGGAAAAAGTGAGCCAAGAGGAAAATGAGAAGCAAAAAAAAAAAAAAAAAGTAGCGTGCAAGTATGGTTCAGCGCAAACAGAGCTGATTGAAGTCACCTTGAAAGGTTCACGGGCAGCGATCAATGTCAGAGCAGAGCAAGGTCAAGGCCAAGCTTACTTATCTCTGTAAATTAAAACTGTCGTACCGAACAATGGAAGGATGATTTCAATTAAATTGTGGAGTGCAAGATCTCAGGAGTCACTGAAGAACAAACACTATAGCTTTATTGCTTTCATATTATTCCCTGCTGTGACCAAAAGCCTCTGATGTCCCTACAGGTCGAGCTGATGCCCTGTGGGCAAAAATTAAATTACAAGTTACTTGAATTTCCTCAAACACAGACATTTGACGACACTGAATGATTAGAATTACATCACTGTCATGGTGTAATCTTCAGGGTGCCTTTATTACAAAAAGAGAAGTTACTGAGTGGTCTATTTGTAGTAATCCAACAGGGGAAACAGCATGAACATATGGTTAAATAATTAAGAAAAAAAATGTTGCTCTTGGAAAAGAAAAAAAGAAAAAGAACCCACCATTCTTTTTCTTAACCCACCATTTCTAACTAATATACACACACACAACATTGACGTAGAATCAAATGATTATTCAAACTCTGTAATGTTAGCTTTAGATTTCTTCGCTTTATAAATAAAACTGAATTGAACTGAAAATTGACACACTGCTCTATTGTTGAAACTCCAGATGAGGCATCTTTAAAATTCAGCAGGCTTGACAGAAGGGAAATTACATTAATAATTTCTGTAACAAACATTTTTTTTTCTCTCCATGCCACAGGGAGGGCGTCTGTATTGACACACGGTAATACAGAAAAATGTGTCAACAGAATTTCCCTTTTCATTTTGGCGGTAATGGCATGATTTGCAAATGTTTGGAGATGAAAATTAACATTCAACAGCTGAATTTTAACAGCCAGAGAGTGTGTGCACAAATGTTGGGAATACATGTCAGTGAGTTAATGTCAGCTTTGGAGTTTCGTGGTTAGTCACAGTTTGTTAAGAGAATGCAACTCATTTCCATGGAAACAAAAGATATTTATACGGTCTCACTTTGCCATTCTGCTCACACTGCCTAATGAATATTTCTACAATGAAAAGGCTTGAAACATTTGATACAGACACACAGAGTAGGATCTGTCTGCAATGATTACTGGTGATATCAATGGGTTGAGATCTGATGGAATGATCTGACAGACTGACCTTTGTTTAAAAAGTGTCAGCTGTCACTCTGTCCAACCAACAGTTACTACCTGACCTTCACAAGATGTCTGTTGTTTCAGCACCAGACCTCTGCTTCAGGTCTTCTGAAGCTATCCCCTTTCAATTTTAAGATTATAAATCTCTACCATGGGTTTGAATAGATTTATATAGATATTTTTCTATGATTTTATTTTGCATACTAGTTAAGATACAAATTGCGGTAAAGGTGACCGACTCATTTCCATTAGCATTAGGGTCCAGAGTGTTTCAAGACACCAGTGATTTATCAGATGGCCTAATTAAAGCAGTTTCATGGTTGCCACACTTTGGGGGGAATTCAATCTGAAATGCTCCAGTGTGCTTATACAAACATTCAAAATGAAAAGCATATCCCTTAAAATTAGCTTCACTCGGTTTTTCTCCCCTCAAGTTTGAAAACCTTGCCTTCGGTAAACTGATGTGCCACCCTCTAGTGGAGCTGAACGTTGGCATTTATTCTTCATAATCACTTTTGGTTAAAGCCTAATTGGCAAAGGCAAGGAGGCATAAATTGAGGGACAACAAAAGCTACAACAAATGTAATTAGATCAATGCTGGCAAAATGGGTTGGTGGAATCAGACAAGAATCTAAAATGAGGTGAAGAGAGTGAAGAAAACAAATTAAAAGTATGCCATCAACAACTGGAAAAAGTGAGAGGACCCTGCGAGGTGTCCCCCTTTGTGATAACATGCAGAGATGAGAAGCATTGCACTCCAGGCTCTTTCCTCCCATCGCAATTAGAAAGTTGCACATCGATTAACCTGCACACATATTCATGTCCCATCCGGAGCTAGATCCATGACCGGCTGTAGCTCTGAATTCTCTGTGCAGCACAAAATACAGAGCTGGAGTGCAGAGATGCCTCACAGCCTGCAGGCACCAGCCAAACTTCGACTGAAGAGGAGCACTGAAGGTGCTTGAGGCTCATTGAAGATATCCCAGCTATCTGGTGGGTGTCACTTTTCTCTCTGTTTGACACCACCAAGGCTTTTTCTTAATGCAACTGGACTTCTGGCTCTGCACAGCACAGCCTTTGATATTGTCCACGGAAGCCAAATACCTTTGCCTGATGTTAATTGCGGCTAATAAATCCAGCTCACCTCCTTCTCCGTCTGCCATCTCACACCAGGGTCTAAGCAGTGCCTGAATCGCCATGGATGGCTGCCAGCTGAGCAGAGACGCAGCAGTGTGATGAAAAAGCACAGTGGCAGGCACGCACACATACACACACTTATTGCATATTTATCAAACAAATAATTAACATAACTACAGCTCCAGGGGCAACAACATATCCATCTCAGAGCTCAGTGTGAGCACATGAGCTTTGACTGATGCTTTCCCAGAAGCCCTCTCCAGTTGTTGCTGTGTATTCCAACATCAACTGGATGTTCATATTTGTTACAGACCTTTGTGGGCTAGGTTAATCCTGATTATCCCTGCATAGAACTGTTGATGAGGCACTGTCTGGTCCACAAATAGCTTGGTTTTTATCGTCAAAGTCTTTAATCACCCACCACAGCTCAGATCCAGGGTTTTACAGGGTGATTATGAAAGTTGTCCCCCGACAATGACAAAGATAGTGTTTATCCCTGATCCTCTATTATACTAGAACAAGACTGGTAAACACAGTCTGATCTCTGTTGTTGGATGACACCGCAAACAGAAGCAAATGCTTTTGTGAGCACATTCTCACAGTTAATTACTGTATTATTGTCTCTCAGTCTTTGAGTTTGATGCTGTGACTTATCAGCGGGCTGGCTTGTTATCGGTAAAAACAGTTCATATGGAAACTAAATTTACGTAGATAATAAATACTGAGCTGACTCAATACAATGTCCATTGTCAGGTGGTGCGTGTCAATCCTGAATAAATTCCCATTCAACTTTCAAGTTGCACTTTAAAAGTGTTCAGGTTAAGAAATTCAGTTGGTTGAAATGAACAAGAAGCAAGAATTAGATTAAAAATATAAGTCTATGTGTGTGCTACAGTAATATTTAGAGCCATTTCAGTAGCAAGGGAAAAAAAAAAAAACAGCTACAATAAGTTCACAGCTTGATCTGTACGATGGAGACTTTTTTTTTTTTCATGGTTTTGTTGTTTATTGTTAATTTGAATAACATACTCCAAGCTTGATGTGGGGGCTATGACTTAAAGCAGCTGTGCATTACATCCATGCACAGTGGCTGAGGACCACCTTGCTACTGAGGATTTAAAAACAGAATGAGTGTTTAAAGATCGCTTTGATTTCCTGGCACGTGATTAGATCATATTTGCTCTAGGCTTCAGAAGGCTGTCTGAAAACCACCACCATCATCTACATCTGATTCTTCTAATCCACCATTTATTCTTTAGGAAATAAAAGAAAGACGTATTTTCACTAAATATCATGTGTATACTTTCTAATTAAGACAACCTGCCACATTTTGCTTTAAGCTCCAGTGTATAACAATTCTGAGGATACTTCATCAGAAATGCCATGTAAAATTACTTTATTATAACCATTTCTATTTCAGTGTTGAATTGTACTTGTGCAGTGAGCCAAATTCATTCTGACTTGATCAAATTCCAATTACTTTAATCAAATCTCCTTTATTAATGATTATTATCAATTATGCTTCTGCTACAACTGGTAAAACTAAGTGGCAATTATGCGATTAAATGGCTCCCAACATAAAAAAAGAATGTTTGAATGTTGACTCAAAGTTCTGCATGTACTAAAAAAAAAAATTAAAAGTACAGGAATTAATATAACACCAGTTCTGTCAGAACCACTCTCGTCAAAACGAGACGAGAAACAGAGATGAATTTCAGAAGCTTATTCTGAATGCATACAATTGTGTTTGGCGGTATGGCTCTGTTCGGAGGAAGTTCCCGACTTTTCCATGAGCTCCATGGAAGCCAAGACAGGGAACAGCAGCATCCTCAGGTGGAGTGCCTTCCATTTGCTGTAAAGGCAACAAACCCCCTAGAACAGAGCAAGCAACAATGAACAACAGTATGACATTGTTTGGCAATGAGAAGTCAGTGGAGCAGGGGAGGTGGTGGGTGCAAGCAGAAAGCAAAAAAAAAAAGCAGTGACAGCAAACCTAGTTTAAATGCAGTGCCCCAAATGCCAGCATCCAATTGCGAGCAGCAGCTGATTACCCATTGAGCGCAGCTGGTTGTGGACAGCCATAAGGGTTGGGTCGGCATCAGCCAATAGGCAAAGGGGCGCGTTGACTAACGTGGTCTGCCAGAACTAACGCGGTGCTACATTTGTGTATTTTAAATATTTTAAGCCTGTAGAAACCAACTTCACAACTGAATGCAAACTCACTTCAGAATTCAGAGCTCGTTAGTTTAGGCAGACGTGAAAGGTTGAACCTTTCAAATATCAATAAAGCATCTGAACTTAGTTTCTCAATTCAAAGGTCACATATTAATAAACTGAAATACAGTTCTGTTTAGAGATACCCTCAGTAAATATTCCAATGGATAACTTCTTTCAGAATCTCTGAATTGTATCCATGCTCACAGTCCGCCATCTTCAAATGAACACCCCATTGGGTTATATATATTTTCTGTATGATACTGCCTGAGGCTACTGTTTGTCCTCCATCATAGAAGATCCCACTCTTCAACTTTCATCCAGATCTGTCATAACTTGATCGAAGACAATATTTGGGATCTCACACATTCTTCTCTGGGGTTCTCTTTTTTTTTTTTTTTTTTTTATTATTATTATTATTTTGGCAGTCTACCCCTCTCCAACGACCCTCTACTTTTCAGCAAAGTTCAAACAAGTTGAGATTGAGTGCCTGCAGCGCAAACTCATCTGGAGTCTGGCCAGGACAGGTTAAAGACAGAAAGGCAGGTGGAGAGGCAAAGAGATGAAGACACAGGAAGGTAGTCACAGAGAAAGCGAGAAACAATGATTTATGGTCCATCCATTTTTAGAGGAGCAACTGGGTCTGAACTGAGACAGTCTTTGTCATGCCTCACAGTGCAGAAAAACAAACTGCAGGCATAAAAAAAAAGACGCATACGTTTGAACTTTCTCCGAACTTTGAAAATAACTTTCTAATTTCATATGACCAGAGATAATTCAGAAGACTGGGGTACAATTTAGTAAATCCCTCATACTACACTATACCAACAAATGGCTAAACTGAGGATAATCTGAAACCTTTTACTTTTTGCAGTGATTTGACATTCATGTGTGTAGCGTCACCCTCAAACCTCTGCAACTACCAGATACAAACTTTCTTTTCCCATTAAACAGGATTAGTCATTTTAGAAACAGTATCTCAAAAAGTTAATTTTCATGTCCATGAAAAAACTGCATCTCTATATGAATCAATGGATTCAATTTGTGTGCCAGTTCAATGTTTTGCATTCAAAGTATGTTGTATACTGGGAAGTGTCACTGGCATCGTTCCCCCATATTTTTCAGTTGATTTTAATATATATGAAACCCTTGTCAATGTAATATCGGTCCATCATTTATACTTGGCATTAAGCAGATGTGCACTTATACCCAAGAAGGACAAAAGTGAAACTGATTCCTTCCATATTTTTTTTTTTATTAATTGCTCCAGAACCCTGAGATGTTCATATTTTTGGTCCTATTATATGTTGAGGCATGGAGATTTTTACATATAAATGCATGTTTTAATTTGAAATTAAAGCATTCTCAATTTATAAAAGAAAAAAAAAGATTACAATTTTAGGAAGATTGAGACCTACTCTTAAAGCTGGGCAGACAACACATCTGAGTCAGGCACCAGATAAGAGTCATCAGGCTGGCTAAATCTCAGAAAAAAATTAAATGGGGAAGTAATTAAAAAAGGGGTGACAAAAGGAAGAAGAAAAGGAAAAGGAACGATTAAAAGACCTCCAAATATTTTTTTTACTCCTGCTGTGTCACAAAGCTGCAGGAGGGTTACTGGTGGAACAACTTCTAAGGCAAAAGGGCAAACAGAGACGGGGCAACCTTGGGCAGCGACTGACAAAAGAAAACACAAACCACAGGGAGTCCGTTTGAAGCTGTAAGAAAGTCGGGGCAAATATAAATCAACAGGAAAAAAAAAAAAAAAAAAAAAAGACATAATGGGGCTGGTTATTTTGAACCACATTTGGCTCAAATGTGGACAGTTTTACAGTCTCATTGGTGGTCAAAATGTTAGTATATTACTAGATTCTGTCAGGTAAAGCTTTTCTGTATTTGATGCCCCCAGTTGTATAAAACTGCACTGTGGCAAATAGTTGTAAAATATATGGTTAGCTCAGTTGCAAAGTAAGAAATAAGAATTTGGGTTTGGGAATTTTTAGCTTGACGTGAATCTTAAGATCTAAATCCAAGCTTAGACAGCCTCAATTTTTATTTAAAAATAAAAAAAATTAAAAAAGTAAAAACTTTCCAGGCATGAATCTGGGAAGAATCTTCAAATTCAGCCTGAATCCCATCCACAACAGTCTTCCATTGTGGATTTACAGTTTAAAATGTGTTCTTTCGACATTAAGCTTTGGATAATTATTCACTTGCGTCTTTAGAAATAGTGCAAGATATTGTGCTCGACAGTGAGTCCCATGATACCTAAGCAGGAATTAATCTATGAAAATGTTTTGTTCTAATTTTACAGATGTTACCCAGTGCGTTTAGAAAAAGAAAAGTTACTCATTCTGTACTATTTGGTTAATTGGATTGATGAGTGTGGCCATTTATTAGTGGAAATCAATTTTAACAGCTGAGGAACAAAAACAACCTATCCCCCACAAAATTAGCAATGAATAATTTTAATTAAGCAGAAGCAATTATTTAATCTATTTGACAGGCAGTCTCTCATTAAACAGCACTTAAACCATTTCATCTGGACGGCTTTTTCCTTTCTGCACAGCACTTCTTGCTCCTTCTCATTCCAGTAAGTGATCACAGCGTGCAGCCACTCAGTGCCATGAGGCACAGAGCCAGTCTCACTGACAAACTGCATTACAACCTTTTACCTCTGTATGCAATTATGCCTCTGGACACGCCGCATATTCACTTAGCCTAATTAAAGAACGACAAAGATAATATACCGTCATACAGTCGACATCTTGTCAGCTAAAAGTAGAATTTCAGATAAACATGTATTTTCACCAATCCTCTAAAAATATTTGAGGTATAAAGTAGTTGTTCTTCCCTGGTCCATTGTTGCATTCCACAGACTTGTAGTGTCATCTAATCCGCCTCGCTGCATCAGACAGTGTCAGCACGAGAATGAGCCGAGAGGCATTTCTGTTTGCTCCAAAGACTGGATTACAGACCAGCAGAGATTATCCATCCAACAGCTTCAACAAGCCAATGACAAACCTATCACAGTGCCTCTCAATGTGTGCTGATTAATAGTGCTCTATTGTGTAAAGTGATGCGGTTTACATGCTCAGACAAAGAATCCCTGCAGTGAAACCAATGCCCGGAGTTCAGTTCTGGTTTGTTTTACTTAAAATATTCACAATATTATTCGTTTTCCCATCTAATATTGTCTTTATTTTATTGCCTCCATTGTCATTCATCTCGTCTGAAATATGACCAGAGGTCCGTTTCACGTAGCAGGTTTAGTGAAAACTCTGAGTAGGTTAACCCTGAAATGAGGGAAACCCTGAGTTTTCCGTTTCACAAAGGGAGGTAACTCAACCCAGAGAAAGAGGGGTAACTCTAGTCTGTTTCACAAAGAGAGGTAATTTAACCTCACGGTCAGTTAGCCTACCGTAGTAACAGATCAGGTTAGGTTCAGAGAGTCTAGACTCTCTGAACCTAACCTGGTCGGGACCAGGTTTTATTCAAGAAACCTTGAGTTTCTTTCTGTCTCCGCCCTCTTTCAGCCACACACGCCATTTGATTTCCTCATTCATTCAGTCAGGAGAGCGAGTTCTTCTTTCTAGAAGTCCATAGGAGGCAACTTTTTTCACGAACATGTCCTTTTGACAACGATCCCGTGGATGAAGGTGCAGCATTATTGCGCAGAGAAATAAATATTCGTCGGAGATGGTTATCAGACCGCGCATAGATTTTTGCATTTACAGATAATTATCTTTTTGAGCGGGACCATCAGAATGTGTTGGGACAAAAGAAAAAAAAGACATAAAAGACAAATAAATATTTGTATGAATAGGCTTAAAAAAAGACATATATAGGCCTATTATATTTTATAAAGGCACTCGTGTCTTGGGGGTGGATTCCCTCCGGGTATTCCCTCAGCCACTGCCCTCCCGTTAGAGGTGGTGGTGCTGGCCACCACCCGTTTTACGGGCATCTGCCTTCTTTCTGTTGGCTCAGTAGAAGTCTGTGTTAGTTTAAATAGGCTTAATTATTTAACAGAACATGATATAGATGATGACTCTAAATTGTCCTTCGGAGTGACTGTGAGTGTGTATGGTTGTTTGTCTCGTTTGTCTCTATGTGGCCCTGTGATGGACTGGCGGCCTGTCCAGGGTGTACCCCGCCTCTTGCCCATTGACCGCTGGGATAGGCTCCAGCCCCCCCGTGACCCGACTGACGGATTCAGCAGTGTAAAGATAATGGATGGATGGATGGTATAGATGAGAAGACATAGTTTATGTGTGTGAAAACAGCATTATGTTGGGAATAAAACAACTGCACAGTCAAATAGCCACTTAATATTTATTTTACAGTGTAAAACATGATCAAAATGAGGTACCTCCATGCCGAGGTCTCACCTGTTTGAACAATATTTTTATATTTCATCTTAAACTGCTGCCAAGTGCGCTTCTCCCCTGCGGGATTGCACCTAAATTAAATAAATGAATGGGCTACCATTCAAGCAGTTTCCCTGTAATATTATTGTGATTGCAAAGGACTACATTTAAACTCACACTTTTGCTGCTGCAACGGTGTTGCACTTATTTCTACAAACGTATTGAAACTCGCCGTATGAGCACATTAAGATTTCCAATTCGAGGTTGGTGAAAAACGTAGCCCCTCCTCTTCCCCGTTGCCAAGGTGACTCGTCGAATCGGGCTCCATTGATGCTGGCTTTTTAAAGTTGTGGTGCACGCGCTAAACTCAAGGTGAACTTACTCAGAGTTGATTGACCTCACTCAAATCAGCGTTTCTGGAACCGAAAACTCAGGGTTTTCTATCTCAGAGTAGATCAACTCAGAGATCAGGAATAGACTCAGAGTTGGTTGAACCTGCTACGTGAAACGGACCCCAGGTCATTAAACATATTAGGTTATTGGTCATTAAACATATAAACTCCTTTTTTGCATAAAACAAAAGTCTTTTTTCCAGGGTACAAAGAGGTAGCCCATCTGGCTGAAGCCCTCTGTGGTGGTGAGCGATAGGTTTCTGCTTTCTTCCTTCAGCTGCTCATAAATCAAATAATTGCACTGTGGTTCTTGAGGGAAGAGAAAAGTTCTTTCATTAACCAGCACTCATTAACCCACCTCCGAAATGACAAACTTGAGGTAGTTAGGCACTTATTTCCTTATCACACAGCCTATTTAAATGCAATACATACTCACTAAAAGCTTGGCTCACATTCACCATGCAACCCCCTCACTGTGAGTGGTAAGTTATCATTTTGTTATCAATATTTTATGATGAACATCAATTAACCTTGAAACGTCTGTGAGCGGCAGACAAACGCTCCCAGGTGACTGTGTCAGAGGCAGCTCTGCCAAGTCCAGCATGCGCAGCGCTGCTGTGATTGACAGCATTTTAAGAGCTGCTTTTGATAGATCATTTTCTTTTGCTGCAGAAAAACCAAGCATCACTCAAAATCATAGATGCATGCAATCTGTAATCCAGGCTGCAGAGGCTCTTACCAAAACACTGAAAGTGATCTGAACTCAGGTTGATGGGGTCTCCCATAGGATAATGATGATTAGTGCTCAGTGGCAGCATTTGTTTGCTTTCTGTTTAACGCTTTGATTCACAGGTCGTGGCTTCATGGCCATATTTATAAATAAATGGTATGTGCATATTAAAACACCCGATATTAAAATGACATTTAGCTATAAACTGTTATGGCAGACAGAGTTGAGGCACTTATTCTTCCATCAGACTTCCTAAAGAAAGCCAGGGGGTATGAGGTGCACAACGTGATCGCTTGTAGGTCCAACGCTTCACTTTGAAAGATGAATATCACTCTGGGACAAAGCCCTCGTCTCTGCCCTGCCACGACAGGACTGTCAGAAATGACAGAGGGAATACTTTGGTTCTGTATGACACAAGAGGAGGACAGGACAGGCGGGTGACTCTGATCACATCACACTGCTGATTACCGAGGAAGGCAGAGGGATAAAAGCAAAGGCAAGAGTCCCACTGATCACACAGCAGCATTATGGGATGGTAAGGGCAAACCGGGACAGTAAAGTGCCTTTATCTAGTTCTAAATATATGCAGGACAGCCTCATCACGTCTACGGTCTGTAAACTGATACAAAGAAAATTACAATGTATGCAATATCTGAAGTCTTGCAAAAGTCAATGTATCATCTTTAATGTCAATTTTGACACCCAAATTATTTCTCTTTAGATTTAAAAAAACACTTGAAATAAGAAAAAAAAGTTATTCCAAAAAGAAAAAAAATACACTACTCCAGTGAATGTTACTGTGGACTTGTAGACAGATGTGAGAGCCATTATCCAACTAATGCCTATGTGTGGCTGACATACAAATGGTTTAGGAAAATTAAATGCAGATTAAAGACTCAACAGTCAGTGTGGTTACATTCGCAGTTGAGTACAGTTACAGCGCGATCTGGCCATTTAACCGGTCCCCAGTCCTGACCCGTGTATACATGCTGAGGAGAGGAACAGTTACGACTGCAGTGTGCATAATGCCATGGACTGTTTGTGGGCGAGTAAAAATAAATAATATAAAAATTCTACCACTTCTAACTTACTTTGGTAATCATTCATGTCAGGAAAGTCAAATTCACAGCAAGCATCCAAGTTACGCGAAAGGTGATTATGTCCGATTATGCTGCAATTATGAAATCAGGATTTTATTATCATTATCATTATAAATGCTTTAGGTGACCACAAGCTGACATGTAGTCTTTACAGTCTTTCGTTTTTACAAAAAGATAAAAACAACAAGCATGTGTGGAGCTCCTGCGCCCATTTTACTTGCCTTGCCCATTTGCCCTGCCCATTTACCCTGCCCATTTTACTTGCCTTGCCCATTTGCCTTGCCAGTCTGGTTTTTAGACGCTCAATTTTAAAAATCTGTTTTTGGTTAAGCAACAACATTTTTATTGTCATGTAGATGTGCTTGAATTATCTGCACTAAACACTTTCCACTGTGATTTTATTAGTTTCTCTTGATCATTATTTCACCAGAGTATTAAAACAAAGTTTCATTATAATGTGTGTAATGACCAATAGATTCAGTCATTCATTCTTAGTGATCAATGAGCACTACTCTAGGACTTACAGTTGATATTCACCACCCCCCACCTAAAAAAAATATTGTTATGGAAGGACTGAGTCAGAACCCCAGATTTTTTTTTGATTTTTTTTTTTTTTTATATCAATCCATGCAGCCTACCATAAAATATAAAATATAAACCCCCCTTACAGTGGAAGATTACTGCACTTCAGAATATGTGCCCAGAAACTACTCTAATTTTGAACTTCAAGACATTTAGTTTTTAGAAATTACTTTAAAATATTAGCTGAAAAATAAGTTGATATGAAGGTAGAGAGAAAATAGCGACAAGCGATTGTGAGGTCTGACTTTTTCTGGATGAACGATTTTGATGCAAATGTATTACTCTTTTGAACGCATATTATTTTGAGAACCAAAACGCTTTATTTTGTGGCCCCAGCCAACTAGCAGGACTACCTTCGTCAACACCAAAACGAGGCTGGAACTCGGCTCACAGGACGCAGCAGGGGGTAAGTCAAATTTAATAAATGATATTGCTAATATGGGATGTCATACAGCTTCATGTCAAAAGAGGCGAACTATCCCTTTAAAGTGGAAAAAAAAAAATGAAGACCGGAAGTGGGACGAAACAGTGGGGCTCCTGCAGAAAATTTGCTGGGATCCTTAGGTTGCCTTTTATCCAGTCACTTGCTGTCCTCACCAGCTCTGATTACCCTGCCGGTTTTCATGATTCGTCACAGGAGTTTTGCGGTTGCCATACAAAACGGAATGGCACTGGAGCCCAGAGATTATGCAGCATTATTACGACAAGTTCTTAATGGTCTTATTAACCGGCCAGCAGCCGTTACAGTCTGAGGTGCATGCTTTAACAACTTGGGCCATTCAACAACATGAATCACTTCGAGGCTGTGGGGATCAGTACGTGGTCGAACTGCTGACAAGGGAAGTATAAGTATTTGAGAATTAAACTGCCAGTCATCGGCGTGTGGTCTGAACTTTCAGGTTATTCACTCACTGCATGCTCGCTCATACCTTAATAACATTCCTCAAAGGTTATTAAGCACTACAGATCTTTAAAGAGGAAGAGAGGGTCGGAGTGGAGAAGAGCAAGTCACTCCTCACCCTAAAATGATCCACTTTAATAGAGGGTGATGTGATGTCTTTATACACTGAGTGGCAAAAAAAGATGACTGACTCAATTGCCATGGATTGTTTGAGTGGCTCAAAAATACAGAAAATACATCTAAAATGGTGAAAAGTTGTGCTGCAATTGCCTGTACCAACAAATTCAGGAAGAAGTTAGAGTTGACTTTTTACAAACCTCCAAAAAGTAAAGAGAAGAGAGTCAAATGGAACTTTGCCATTTCCTCAGACAACTGGAATATAGTCTCAGAAATGTATATCTGCAGTCAAGACTTTGTGTCTATGTTATAGATCAATAATACATTTTTTACCCAGTACTCTGACAACCATGATAGGCTATTTCACATCTTCCATTTCTAGTCCATGAAAATGCAATGTTTTGCTTAGCACTTTATAAGAAAAAAAAGTGTTCCTTTTGTTCTGAACTGTGGATTAGATATTAACTAGTCATGACAACTTCAGAGTAACACTAATGTGTGCATTATACAAATTAAATCTTTTTTAATGGCAACTTAAATGCTGAGTAATTGATATAAGCCATTTAAATATTCATAACTGCTAAAATAAACAGAGGGGTTCATTCATTCCCTGGAAAAGTGCTGATTGGGGACTTGGTCACCTTAATGTTGCTGGAAAAAAAAAAAAATCCCATTTTAAAATACAACCAGACATTTATATAATTTCAGACTTTGCTTTTTGAATTTTCCTATCATAGAAGTGAGGTATAAACATCAGAATACTAGTTTCTGGCCATATGTTAACATCCATAGTCCACAAACCCTTTGGTATTTAGCAGGGATCTGAAAGATCTTTATTCCAAGAAGATATTAAATAAAAAGATATTTTGGTCTATAGTTAAACCCCATGTTGTGCGAGTAACAATAGCAGCCATGTTGAATGTTTTGCCGCTCAAAGGGCCATGTCTTTGCCGTCCATATGGAATAATGACGTAGGCACATACACTATAGTGGTGTCAGTTAATGGAAGAAAAGGGAGCTTCTAAACTGTCTTGTTACTTTTACAAGAATGTCAGACATTTCTTTAAGAGCTCAGGAAAAATGTATGGGCTTATGTATCTGAGCTAGACTTTGAAAACCGATGCCAAATACACAGTAAGGCAGACTTCCAAACCTGTTTGAATCCACATAAGTGCAAACACAGTTTATCGGTATCGGGTCCCCTTAGCCGAGGTAGCTGGTCAGGATCACCAATTCCCTCTTTGTCAGGAGTCTCATCCATGGATCAAACCTATTTACAAGTTCCATTCTGTGGCTTCCCTTTAAGGATAAATTTTCCCTCTTGCGTTTTCTTCTTTGTTTTCTAATGGAGCTCATTACTGCAACTTCTAAGACCACAACCCAGAATGCAATGCACAACAATTCTACATGGGAAAATTGTTTTATTGAGATCGTCTCTGAAAGTGGACTATTGGATGTGAACACTGACTGTGTTTTGACACAAAAAATAAATAAATAAAAGCCCTTTAAAGCCCTGAACTCTTTCCAATAATACTGAATTCACATGACCTTTTCTCGTCGGTAGACGGTTTGCTGAACGTTCTCACAGACTAAGCACAAAAAAAAAAAAATAAAAAAAAAAAAAAAATGAAAAAAATAAATCATTAAAATGGCCATGCTGGCAGCCAGACCCAGAACCAAATGTTATAGCATCTTATGGAGTGTGAAAGGTTAACAGATGAAGAAGTGAAGAGAAAGGAACTCCAGCCAGAAAACAGGGAATCAGGATCCATATTCAGAACTACACCTCTATTGTGCTTCTATTTTGGTACCAGGCTATGGATCAGATGTTACATGATACAATCAACTGTCTCCAGATCAGTCTTTCACAAGTTAGATGAGTGACAATATTTCTGTATTTCAAGAAAAAAAAAAAAAAAAAAAAAAAAAAGGAACATTTTGCTCATCCATCCATTATCTTCCGCTGGTCCGGGGATCGGGTCGCGGGGGCAGCAGCTTGAGCAAAGAGACCCAGACGTCCCTGTCCCCGGCCACTTCCTCCAGCTCTTCTGGGGGGACCCCGAGACGTTCCCAGGCCAGCCGAGAAACATAGTCTCTCCAACGTGTCCTGGGTCTTCCCCGGGGCCTCCTCCCAGTGGGACGGGCCCGGAACACCTCACCGGGGAAGCGTCCAGGAGGCATTCTCACCAGATGCCCGAGCCACCTCATCTGACTCCTCTCGATGTGGAGGAGCAGCGGTTCTACTCCGAGCCCCTCCCGGATGACCGAGCTTCTCACCCTATCTCTAAGGGAGAGCCCAGACACCCTGCGGAGGAAACTCATTTCGGCCGCTTGTATTCGCGATCTTGTTCTTTCGGTCACTACCCACAGCTCGTGACCATAGGTGAGGGTAGGAACATAGACTGACCGGTAAATCGAGAGCTTCGCCTTCTGGCTCAGCTCCTTCTTCACCACGATGGGCCGGTGCAGAGCCCGCATCACTGCAGACGCCGCACCGATCCGTCTGTCAATCTCCTGCTCCATTCGTCCCTCACTCGTGAACAAGACCCCGAGATACTTGAACTCCTCTATTTTTGCTCTATTTTACTTTGCTCATCTGTAAGCTTAATAATGCTCCAAGTCCCTGCCTCTCATCTCTGCCTGCCTCGTCCACTGGAAGACACTCAGGTCGCATGTCTATGATCTTAAACCCTGTTTGGCTTGTGGTGATTTTAGGAAGCAGGTCCAGATGGTGGCTCTGTTAGTTGGAGCAGAAGAACAACCCTGGCAGTGCAAAACCCCATGTCACATTTCCAATAATTAATACAGATGATTACAAACTCTTATCTTTCTTTCTACAATTAGATCTCACCTAATTGTCAGTGGAAAAACAATAGCAGTGAAAAATGCAAACTGGCTGAAGTTCAGTTTAAGAAGTCTCCCCCGTAGCCTCCAGAGCTCCAAAAAACACCTCCAGTCTGAAAAACTAAAGTTATTTTCTTAGCACTGATCTGGACGGCTCACAGCTTTGCTGGTTATTTCTCATACAGGGGGATTGACAAGTATCCCTGTGCCAAGTCTACAAAACTCCGCTTCCTCTTTTGTATTCCAGAAATAACTGGAATAGAAATTTTAGAGCAGGAAAATTAATCATAAAATAAATTGAGGACAACTTTTTATTGCAGAGCTGCACTTAGGAACTGTAGTATATATGTTGGCCTATATTAGCCATTATTACTTCTCAGTTGAGATGCTGCTTGCGCAGGCATTATAATCAAATTCATTAAGGAGTGCACTGGGGAAAACTGCAGCACAGTAAAGATTTTAATATGCTTGCACAAATATATAAACTTCCAACGGCCCAAACTTAAAGCTGATGATCCATGGAGCTGCACTGAAAAGGAGCCAGACTATGCAGTTTGGTTTTTCTTCCATTTCAAGAGTAACAAATTGCATACCATGGACCCTATTCATTAACTTACTGTCATAACTATTATATTAATTATTAGTGTTATTTAATTTGATTAAAATGCCCATGTTTGAAGCTTAAGTCTACATCAATTCAAAGCAAAACAGTAATACTTGTATAAGTCACTACTTTAAGCAAACAAGAGCCACAATCTCACCAACAACAATCAGAACATTAAAACCAGCTCATTTTAAACTTTGACCTGCTCATATCTTTCCCAAAATTACCCAAGACTCATTGAGTTATTTCATGACTCATGGACAGAAATCTAACAAGCATACGTTCTGAATAATTGCTTCCAGCAACCTTACAAGACCAAATGAAGTCTAAACTAACAAATGCAGATGAATAGTCAGAGTTACCGTAGTTGGAAAATTACACCTAAAAAAGAAAAAAAATTGAACAAAACATTAACACCCTTGATGTAGTGGGCCATCAAATTAACTACAAGGAAGAATAATTCATTCAAACAAAAACTCTTCAGTTCAGCGCAACTTCTGTGCTCAGACAACCAAACGAATTGTCTGCCCAAAAAAAAAATAAATAAACAAAGTACAAACCATTCTGAAAATATCAGACAAACTTCTGCCCACATACGAAATGTCCCTACAACCCAGGTGGTCAGAAACCAGTGTTGCACATCTGTAGTTTGAGCTCAAAAAGTCTAATTTATCATTCCCAGTATGCAGCCTGAAGATTGCTCATCACATTTGGATACAAAAATCATGCCACATACAATTATAGAGCCTCAGTGACAATATTCAACAAATTTTAAAATTCAAATCAGAGCTTAGTCTGCCAAATACCCTGATGAAATACCTCCAACAGATGTTAACCCACCTCGCCCACTGAGCACACGCGGCACATGTTTATGCAAACTTTTCAACCCTCAGTCAAGTCTGTTCCTGCCCTACTGTTGCTTGTAAGATCCATCTGCTTACAATTATCACACTGTTGCATGTTTGATAGTTTGTCTGCTTTTTCGTTTTGATTTGTTGGATTGTCAGTTTTATTTTTTTGTTGTTATTCTATTTTTTTTTACATTATGCCTTTGGTTGATTGCTTGCATAATCATCTCTTTACTGGGTTATGATTTTAACAGCTATCCGACTGGCTTAATGAACCAGACATCTGGAGATTATATCTGCATACATATTTTCAGGCCATTTTACACACACAAAAAAAAAAAAAAAAAAAAAACTTTGACTTTGTGAATGATAAGATGGCGCCATTTTTTACTCGACTCAAGTTTTTAATCTCTAGTCAATGTTAGCTTGAATAAACTGCATGTCTTCGTACTTCATAAAGCAAAGTGAGTTACATTTTCACAGCGTCTTATCATTTGACATGCTTGTAGCCCTCTGGAAAGCTAAAAAGCCAGCAATCTGCATATTGCTGATATATTGAGGACAAGAGGCTATTAATCCTAACCCGTCAAGATAAAGCAGAGTTCTGGTGGATTATGCAGTTTGTTTCCAAAAACAGAAATTTATTCAAACAGCAATGATTAATCCCCGTGAATCTATCATTGCATTACTTTTAGAGCCAGTTTGCAGCTCTGCGGTCTTCCTTCAACTGAGACGATACAAGTACATTATATCCTCCAAAGTCTAAGGAAATACTGGGGGCCAAGATAATATTTTCTCTTTAAGCGTTTAGCTATTCCTGCTCTGAACGACAACAGCCAAACACACTGGAAGCACAGTAATTTCTAACATTTCTTCCTCAAAGGCATTCAAGGTTATAGACACCAACAGTGACAAAAATACTTGTAGATGTCGGAAGAATGGGGAAAATAACTGAAAAGATTCAGCCTTTCTGCACCGGGAAGTTGTGTTCAGGTGTCCTGAAAAGATTTTCCATAATTGTTAGATTCAGGCCCAGCAACCCAGCTGTCAGGTGTGTGTTGCATTTGTCAGACGAATACCGAGAACTTCAGGTTCATTCAGGGCCACTTTTGGAACACAGATGCTTATTCGCAAAAGGCTTGAAAAATATAGTATACCCCAACATCATGTCTCAGGTGAAAAAAAAAAAAAAAAAAAAAAAAAAAAAAAAAAAAAATACTAAAAAGGAAATATTATAAGATATTCTTTGCGATGAGCAAATTTTATGAAAAAGGTGCCTTGTGAAGTTTCTTTTCATACACACGTTTTCATCCTCTCTGGCATGTTACCACCTGTGCAGGAGTAAATTGGTCCGTCGTGTCTCACTTCGCACAGTGGGCACAAGATTAAATTATGTACCGTCTTGTGGTTAAAGTGGGCACACAAAAAAAACAACAACTTTATATTCATGTTGATGACAGCCATGTTGATGTTTTGGTAACCTTAACCTCATAGTTTTTAATGAAAGTCAAGATAAAAAGCCTCCTCCAACAGAGGAGGGAGGTTTTGGGATCTCTGCTTTGCTTAGACCCAACCGCCTTGTTTAAGCCCAGAGTAAGCAGGGAAAAAAAAAAAAAAAAAAAAAAAAAAAAAAAAAAAAAAGGGATCGTGGTCATGTACACGAAAGAACATTTAACCCCTTCTCCCACAATTTGATGAGCACATTACATTGTGTGATAGTTCCATTAGATTGTCTTGTTACAAAATACAAAACTTGGGGTAAAACTGTGCTATAGTATGATGGCAAAATGTGTCCCTGGATTCAATTTAATAATACTTTCATAATCCCAAAAGGTAACGTGCTCCCGTATAAATTCATCCTTATATCACCATGACGGGATTGGGTTGTTGTTTTTGTAGCCTGGCAACAACATCTCGTCACACAGTATTGGCAGGTAATGCAGGAGAACCCTCTGTAGACCAACTACCTGCCAAACTACTAACTAACTACCAAATTACCTGCTGAAATTATTCCAACAGGACGGCATTCAAACCAGCAAAGAAAAAGCTAATTAGAAAATACTGACAAAGAAACAAAGACAGTATATGCAGAGCTGCTGTAGCAGGCCGTCACTAGAGCATCATCATTTCAGAACATCATATTTTAACATTTTAGAGGAGATCCTAATTTGTAATTTCCACATCTGCTTAGTCTGCACATCTTTGCTACTGTACTTCTAACCCACCCATACATGAGAAAAATAGTGTGATTTGCACTTGCCAAGAGTGCTACTAGCAATCCCTCTGCATGACCCGGGCTCAGAAAGGTCCCTGGACTTGGATTTGTTACCTTGGAGACCTGAGCACACATAAGATCCACTACGTTCATGCTATAAACATTCTGTGTTGTTGTACACCACGTCTGTTTACTCTCCTGATTTTTGTACATAAACCTCTAAGCCAGTGTTTTACTTCTAATCAGTTTCTCCTTACATCTTAATGTTTGGTCATATGATATAACAAAGATAATTCCTAACCCAGCTGCCGCTGTGATCAAAGTAGTGACAGTGGTGAGTTATTGTGCACCTCGGGCAAGGATGGGTTTTCTTTGTTCTGCCTTCTTCTGAGCTGCTAGTCTTCATCTGAATCCATGCTCCTCATCGCAGATACCTCTTACAGTGAACGACTCCATCAAAGGAGTGACAAAATACAGACAGGGCCCTCTCCATCACTCTCTGCTCTGCTGAAATGGGATCTGTTTGTTCAAGGCGAAGGGGCCTCATGGGCAGTGATGGGACAAAGCAGCCAGCCTGTCCCTAGAAACAAATGACTTGAAACACACCTCATTTTCTTGTCTTTTCAGTATTATTGAGATTTCTTACACAGAAGGCAGCTATCAGTCAATGTCAGAGCTCCATATATTTTCTTTAGACCTATAAGTGTCACCAGCCAAACTATTTGGGAGTAGGCTACAATGCAATGATTTTCTAAATTTAAATTATTTTATATTATTCTTACAAGAAAAACAGAGCCTGTGCAAGGGATTGTATTTGACACTATTCTGAACCTGCTACCTTCGTAGGGCTCTTTTTTACCTAAAAATAGCTCCCTATTGAGGATGAAAATGAGCTTTTGACAGCAATCAATGTACCCAAATGTTGAAAATATTTGGTCTAGAGTCCAAAACAATGAGCAAAGGCAATTACTATAAAGCTACAATTACAGCTTAGAGGTTTTAAGTCTGAAGCTGAAGTTTTCAGAGTCCGACAGGGGACTATTTTAGCCCAGCTGGATATCCATGGTAACTTCACACCTAATCTACAGTAGGGGATGTTATGCTCAGAGTTTCTGATTAAAAACAGCTCTGAAAAGCACCACATTTTCCTTTATTCTTTTCCTGACAATAATCTATACCTTGAGACGGTCTGAAAACCATCTGGATTCACAGACCTGCCCTTAGGAGAGCAGCAGGAGAGAAAATTGGGTTTAGTCTACGTTCATTAGGTGAACACAAATACATCTGCAAAAATCTGCTAATTAGTCTCATACCTAAACAAAAAATACACATGCAAAAGACTTCACAATATCAACTTAATAAGCAATAACATTATGACCATTTGCCTAATATCGAGTGCATCCTTCTCATGCCATCAAGCACTCCTCATGTCAAATTATGTCCAAGCCTGACTTCAGCAAAAACGGCAACAAGTGTTTGTAATTGTTAATTAGGGCACAGACAAATGTTAGCCTTCTATTCGGAGGCACCACAGGCATTTTTTAGCCTAATCTCATAAGAAAATCATGAACAAGCAAAACATATTTTATACAACATTAAATCATAGGTACATAACGGGCCAAGAAGTTTGGCAAGACCATCAAAATGACAACTCGTTCTTATTTTCAGGGTAAAAAAAATACTGCGTTTTTTTCTCATTTGTGGATTCATTGAGGTGGAGCCTTGGTGTCCTTTGGCATTTATTGCCTATACGAGACTGTTCATAAGCTCTCACCAACATATGGGGTGTTTTTTCTCTCTCAATCGATACAGTCCTAAAAAAGGGGACTGAAGAGGAGATGAGGACAGTGTTGGGGTTTAGAATTATTAAGACATAGGTTCAGGACTGTTTTGGGACTTTTCCACTACCTTGTTTTCTGTATCCTTCCCGTTTACCATAACTTTCACTTACCATTTGGTTATGTTTCGGAATCCAAACTTTTTGGTTAGGTATTGGAAAAACTGCCGTTTGGTTTGAAATACACCATTTTTATCCAGGACATTGATAATGACTTGGAAATGCACTGGATCACAATGGTTACCCAGCATGTTAAAGATCAACACTGAAGGCTTCCCACTGAGTTGAACTGAAACAAAGTGGTCACAAAAAAAAAAAAAAAAAAAGCAGTGTGTGACACCATCCAAGTGTGAATGAGCTGGAAAAGAAACTAATGACAAATCAATCAGCAGCTTCCTTATGGAGGATAAACATATTTCTGAGTAAAAAAAGGAGGAAGGGCATGATAATGTAGTGGAACCAGTATCTAAACTGTCACTTTGTTTTCAGCTTTTACTTACTTGGATTCGGCACTTAATATGATATTCATCATAACGTAAAAAGATATAATCTTTTTACACTGTTTGTTTGACGATTATTTCGTCAGCAACACCATGGTGGTGGGTCACCATGGTAACCAAATCAGCAGAGGGGACGCTTGTTGCGCACTATGGTGCCATCACATAATTTCAATACATTACATGCCTCCACTTCAGAAGGCTGTATTTCAAGGTTGTGGTCATTTAATGCATTTCCGAGACCAGGCTGAATTTATCCACACTTGAGTTCGCCCTCGTGCAACAGCAGCCGCTTATGCAGGAAAGCTTTCAGTCACAACATGCCCTCTCCTTACTTTCTGCTTGAAAAAAATCTGAATACTAACGCCTACATTTTTCTCAGGACTGAACCACTTACATTTTCATGTTTGTTAAGTCTATTGCGTACATAGTGCATCTTTAAAACAGAAAATAACCAAAGTGATGTGCCGCTGTGATCCAGAAATTTGATTATGTCAATCAAGATTTGTCCGCAAACTACCAAACTATTTCTCAGTCCTGCAGGATTACCTAGCCACTCCAGTGGAACAGAGACTCCTAAAACACAGATTATGCACTTAGCTGCATGCTGTCAGGTTTCCAATGTAAAAGTGTTAAATCCACTGTAGTTTACCCTACACAATTACGCTGGCCATAACAGGCACATTTAGACAGAAAAGTGTAATGTTAATTGCCATTTAAAAGGCCTCTTATGCCTGCTAAACTGTTAGACTGGTTACATTCTCCTTAACAAGATTTGTAGTTTGGTAAAGGAGAGAAGATTCTGTGATGAGATGCTGCCGAGAGAGAAAAGGGCACAATTAGTTTGCAGATCAATTTGCCAGGAAGAGGGAGGGAGGGACAAATCAATACTGTGATTATGCATGAGAACGTCATCCGCTTACATTGAGATCAAAGCATCAATGGCCTAAGCCGGGGTAACAGGGGACCCATCCATACGTGATCCATAAATCTAGAGGAGAAGATGACGGTGAGCCAGACAGGCATATACAAAGGGATAACTTGCAACAGGATATGTAAATGGAGACATGTTATCTTTACCCCAGAGCCTCTGAAATTATGTTGGCTCTTATTATCTCATTTGTAATCAATAATGTGGAAATTCTCCAGTGGAAGCACTGAGGTGTCCTTCGGGAGTTTCCATGTTTAAAAAGCAAACACAGAAACAAGGGAACGGTCTTGTTCCAAACCACGCTGGAGTAATGGGAGTATAAAAAGGCTGCTGGTTAAAGTGATGAGTTAAAAATGCTAAATACACACATGGTGCTGAAACTGTGAGTGAACTTGACATATTCTGGACAGTCAGAGGGGATTCAGGCTATAAGTGAAAGCCACACAAGTCTAACATTTACACTTGCTGTTGCAGAAAAGAGCAAGCTATCAAGAGATTCAAATATTTATGAGTTTCAAGAATCCATGGTGTGTTCATTTTGTCTCTTGGCTGAAGGATTCAGATCAAATCTTAAGCCAAAACGAGCAAGCATGAAAAGAAAAAAAAAAAAAAAATAGAAAGAAAACAATGTCTGCGCTTTTACACATAAGTCATAATCAAAGTATCCCAAATTAACCATCTGAAATTGAGGAATCGTTATTGGTGTGAATGGGACATATTGTTGTGTCCCTTTACAAAGAATAGGATGCAAAAGGCAGACAACTAAGTGAGATAAAAGAGGAGTGCACCTGGCAGGTCTGCGCTCCAACATCTTTGATCCGATGAGGCAAACATCAAAGACCCTGTTGGCTGCTTTGTGTGGACGTCAGCCTGTGAAGCAGTCACCACTATAAGCACCAATCCACGGCGGAAAGTGCAACTCGACAAGAGCAGAGGCTTAGGGAAGATGGGTTTTCAGTGGATGAAATTACAACAATTGTTCAGTCTATCAAAAGCAGAAGTAAGTCCGACGTGCTCAATCCAAAGATAAGAGGAGGAGGATTTCTGTGCAATTACCATCAGAGGAAGCATTTGTGGGGACAGAAAATACCCCAAGAGCATGAAATGCGTTTTCAGCTTACTGGACACCAATAGACTAAAATGAATAAACAATGCCATTTGATGTTCACTTGTATAGATGATCTTAACGTACTGATTTGATATCGCAAACTTAATCAAGAAGAGTTAATAATACGTGTGCATTATGAGGAATGAACAAAGCAATTCATGATATACGAGATAAAGTTCTAAACAACACAAAAACAGACTATAAACTCAGCAATTTTTAATTCAGCTTGCTGATTTATGCGCTTTGGATCATTTAATTACTATTGTGCTGGCTTGAAATGCCAGAAAGGTCTACAGAGAACTGTAAGACTGTAAGTGACAGTAAGCCTTCAAATAGTATCACAGAGCCAGACACTGCGTCAGCGCTGAAAAACTGGCTGCTCTGCCTTCTGGGATATAATGGGGGGAAAGAAATGGACTGCAAAAGCTACAGTTTATAAAAAGTATCAGGCTGTGTTGAGGGCAGGACGCAAAAATGTTACAAGTGTAACTGTCTGATAATGCTGTTCAACATTTTCTTTATAGATCTTAGAACAATTCAAGGCTAAATATTTTCCTTGAATGATTCCTTTACCTTCTCCCCTCATGTTACCTTGGAAGTGGAGAAGGAGTCAGACATTTAAAATGAGTTCCTAATCTGCAGGCCTTTACCAGTAGTCCACATCCAACGAATCACGCTAATCTTTGTTTTACAGTGGCCGATTTTAACTAACCCAAGCAGGTACAAAACAAAGGCATATTTTAAGTTCCATCATGAGACATCAGCAAGGCATAGAGCACCCTGAGCTGTAGATCCTAACATCCTGTTAAAGGGATAATCCGGAGTAAAATGCACTTTAGATCAATTTACGGGATGATTGGGAGTACATACGTTGAGTTGACATCAAAATCATGTCATTCGGATGTGTTTTGAGAATTTCGATTTGACCGTTTTCAGCCAAAAGTCGTTAGCCTGGAAATGAGCGGGGCATATCATGTCACCGCTACAAAACGCTATTTTTATACCTCTTCTACAGCTCCAAATAACATAACACTTACGTGGTAGTGAGTAGAGGGTCCCTAAAGCCAAACCGAAGTGTCCCGAGGTCGTCATGTGGTCGGATAGAGAGTCCAGAATAAATTTAATCAAGCCAGTACCTTTCCGGAAATGTTGCTGCTGCAGCTGCCATCTTTAGCGGAAAGTCCGTAGGAGTTGATTGCCGAGTGTGGAGTAACACGCTCTGGAAATTCACAATTTCGTTGCCGTTTATTTTACAAACATAGTCCAGTATTTATTTTGAAAGTGAAATGAAGTTGTATGCAACAGCAAAGCCTAGCTTACTAACAGGTTGGAATTTTGAAATGTCACGTGACGTGATATTTCGCATGAGGTAGCCTTCTGTTGACGGAAGAGGCTCTGATTGAGCAGCAGAGAAGAGCAGGAAAGACGTAGCAGGATGGCAGAGGATCTCTACGAAGAGGAATATGAAGACCTTGGGACACTTCGGTTTGGCTTTAGGGACCCTCTACTCACTACCACGTAAGTGTTATATTGATGGAGCTGTAGAGGTATAAAAATAGCGTTTTGTAGCGCGAAATGATATGCCCCGCTCACTTCCAGGCTAACGACTTTTGGCTAAAAACGGTCAAATCGAAATTCTCAAAACACATCCGAATGACATGATTTTGATGTCAACTCAACGTATGTACTCCCAATCATCACACACACAACAAGAACATTTGTTATGGAGAAACACCAGATAATCAATCTCGTCAACAGTTTGTTTTTGCAAAAAAAAAAAAAAACTAATTAAAAAAATAAAAATAAAAAAAAAAGACATTCCAAGAAAATACAGATTGGTAGAAAAAAAAAAAAAAAAACATTTGTTAGCTCTTTTGGTAAAAAATAAATTAGAAAAATACAGTCAAAAAAAATAAGGTGTGGAAGTGATCAGAGGATCCACAGTCGATATGAGATCATATGTGGCTCTTCAAGAAGAAATATAAAATCCTAAGAGAAATGACCAAATTAAGTCATGCACTAAGCAACATGGTAAAATGTTCACTTAAGATTTTAAAGTCCTCACAATTTAATTTTAGTTAGAAAAGGCTTTTTGTTTGCAAAAGTCAATTAATTACTTCAGAGGACAGTTGTGTTGGTGTTTTCAAGTAGAACTGCATCCATCCACATAATCAAAATGGTTAACAAAAGTAGGCTACATTAAGTTCATCATCCAAACTCCTATTTGATTTACTAATTTCTCTTCTACTCGTTTGTAATTTTGAATTAAACTGAATAAATCTGAATCATTTCCCCCAGTGGTGCGATTTAATTAGCTTGTGGAACAACAGTGAGCTGGCTGCTGAGAACGACCGGTGCACTGGTAGTGTTGGGGGAAACAGTTTGACCAGATGTAATTAAACCAGCAAATCTGCATCAAATATATTTCTCTGGTGGCTGTTAAACTAAATTCTGATTTAAATTGTGTTTATAGCAGTACGTTTTTTCTTTTTCTTAAGTCTTTCTGACAATGGAAATATTGCAACAAGCAATTTCTACCTATTAAAAAAGATACTTTTCTTTAAACTTAAGATTGACCCATACTGTGTGAATGTAATCCAGTATAAATGGGAGAAACTGCCCTCGAGTGATCTGTGGAGCGCCGATGGAGATTCTTGAACCATAATGAATGTTTCAACTAACAAAGGTCAATAAAATGGACAGTATACACAAGGGGTGCCACAATGAAGATACACATTGTAATAATATTGTCCTAATGATACATATTAAATGTTTCAGTTTTTAGGGATGTTGGGCTCTGAGTCAACAACTTAGAGATTTGAATGAAAAAAAATAATGGAGAAAACGACTATTGAGGCACCAACTTTAACTTTGTAAGCAAAATGTAAAATATTGTCAAAAGGATCACAAGCATGCCGATCAGTGGGGCAGAATTCTGTGAGGAACATCATAATTACTTGTGAAAAAAGAAAAAAAAACTAAATAATTCTTTTGACTTTCCCAATCCCATTTCCTCACATTGGCACAACCCCTCTATTTTCTGTCCTTTCATGTCAGCACGGTGGCCCCTTTTCTTTGAGGATCAGGAAGCATTGTTCATCTGGCCACCCAAATGGCCCCCAAATCCCCAGTTGAAAGAACAGATGACTACTCCTCAATTCCAAAAGGAAAGGGGAACCCCACCCTACCCTGGGCAAAACAAAGGGCCAGGGCCAAATAGACAAATGAAGTTGGGGCTTTCTTACTCAGAAAAGTTGAAGCATTTTGAGTGGGAGCATAATGGAACCTGCACACAGTGACCCCCTGTTCCCCTGTTGAAAGTGCACGTTTAACTGACCTTCGGACTTCATGTTTCACAACTATTGGCTACTCCTACTCTTATAATCATTTATAAAGTCTTTTTAATGAATTTACCAGTTCTGTCATCCATTGCTATTAGCCATCTAATATCTAGGGCTCTGGGGAAATTTTGTTCTGTAAAAAGGTTGCTAAAAATGGATTATTTTTGTTATTAAAGGAGTCACAAAATGTCAGATTACAAATTGGATATTCTTACCGGTATGAGAACATACATGTTAGATGGATGAGGATATGTTAAATACAAAAAAAAACACATCCAAAGTTTGTCTTTTTACCATATTTGGAAATCTGTGGGAATAGGACAAAATATTAAAAATGGTAAAGTGTCTTTACTTGTTGGCCACTTTTCTGCTCCAACTGACTACTCAAAGCACTTTTACATACAAGCCATATTTACCCATTCACACCTACAGTGAAAAAACAAAAACAAAGAAGCCAATTTTGTGACACACTAACAATGTGCATGTAAGGGCAGAATATGTTCGACACTGAACATACTGTAGAATTCATACGTAGAATAGAAAAGAAGCCCCCTTAGTGTTAGACCACCATGGACAGTCTGCTTGTTGTTCCTCCTGTGGACGCTCCACTGTTTGGCTGCTTATTGAGCTGCAGTGTAAAAAGGGCTGACGACTGTCTCCAGTATAATTGGACAAATGCATCAATAGCAAATTACAACATTCATAATTGATCCCTGAACAACTGCAGTATAGGTCATCCCAATGTTCGATAGCTATATCACAATATTCATGTTACACTGAACATATTCAGGAACTAATTAAATCTCAGAGGAGAGGATCAATGTTTGAAGAAGCATGGGAGAAGTATTGATTGCAGCCCACAACAGAGATCTCTTAGACCAGTGATTTAAAGTGCATGACAAGACAAAAGCTTTTCTTTTAATTAATTTGTTATATGATCTTAGGAGTGATGCTATCATGAAAATGTCTGCATCTAGAAGTTTTGTGTTAACAAGTTTGTGCCATCACTTCACTTCCAGCTTACATAGCAGCAAAAACAAATTTCCACCTGAATGAAAATTAATTACCTCCTGTATCTATTGCATCCTTACTATACAGCTTGTATCAACTATGAGATTGCATTTATATTGAAATGGCACTATGCAGATTTTTCAAGAGCCCTCGCTGCACTTACAAAAAGGAAGGTGGCTATCAGCATGAGATTTCATTTGATGAATCAATATCCAAGACAGCAGGAGAAATGCTAATGTCTGGATAAGGACAGGCCATTACCGCCTGAAAAGCTCAGTGGTTGTGTGGCTGCATATAAAGCCATGGTATTACTTATATCCTCTTAAAGTGCTTTCGTTGTGCCTCTGAAAAGTACAATGCGTAGACATGGTTCAAATTGCTCGTAAAGGCCACGATATCCATAATTATTCCACAAAGCTTTAGCATTTGATTAACATGTTGATATTCAACAGCTGTCATATTCGTTTCCCATTTTTAAGCAGTGAATAATAAATGCAAAGATTTAAGTCCCAGAGGGTTACAAAAGAAGTTGAGGAAAACCAAAGGTTTTCAGGGTGGCTGGTTGTGCTGCCCTAACTCTGTGCCGTTATGGGCAGATTGAAAATTTTTAAAGAAATCTGGATCCTCTTTGTACAGAACCGATGATTTTTTTTTTTTCCCCCCTCTGGCTTCTGTTTACTTTTTTCTAAAAATCAGGTGAAATATACATTACATAGCTGGAATTAGATGTTGCCCATTTCTAGCAACAAGGCAAGCAAGTCATTTACAAGCACCCAAATTCAAAAGTTGACACAGACAGTGAAACCTGCCGAGTGTTGAGACTGGAGTTAGAAGATGCTGTCGCCACCTGATGTGAGTTGTGCATGTGCACACTTAACAGCTTAGAAAAATAACTTTCAAAGCACGAAATGCAGATGACTGTGTGGCAACAGTTTTAGAAATATCACATGGGTAATGCCAGAGACAGACGACAAGCTGCACTTGTCTGCCAGCAATTAGCTATTTTTATGCTGTTTAAAAGGCTACAGATACCTGGGTATCAACAGACTGATGTGGAAAGGAAACCATTTAATTATACAAATCTTGTTATGTATTTTGTAATATGCACTTTTCTGCTTCCTGTAAATTGTATCACCAGCATATGCAGTCTCCCATGAATCATGTAACTAAGTTTCTGTAACTAAGCATTTCTAGTAACCACAACAATGTATCATAAATGCATTCCTCAGTCAAAGGATCGCGGTAACTTTGTCACCATATAACACATAAGCTGCATTTCAAGAGTATGAATTGGAGCAGATATTTTATCCCCAAAAAACAGCCCTGCTAGGGATGCAGAACTTGTGAGATTACCAGGATGTGACTGTGAGGAACACACATGATGTTAAAGCTGTATTTAAATGCCAAACCAGAGTACACTGCCATACGGTAATGCCAGAGTGCAGATAGTACACCAAGATACATTTATTGTCCCAATTATACAGAGCCATCAGAAAAACAAGTAAATGCTGCCAGGGAAGCCACAATTACCCAGACTGTTCCTGCTGGATTTCCACCCGCTCCCACACATTCTGACTAATATAGTTGCATTGATTAGCCTTTTCCATTAAAAGGCTTAAGGCCTGTGCACACCAATAACTAAAGATGGTTGGAAATAAAGTCCACATTTTAGTGAATAACGGTCCACCCCACAATTATACTGATAACAACAGTGGTAAAACAATATCGTTGCACTTTGAGCGATTTGATAAATGATAAAAAGACTAACAGCCAAACAAAATACAGCCAGGTTCAAGTCTTCTGTTGTTCTGAAAGATGGACAGCTAGAAGTCTGTGCTTAATGTTTTACTATAAAAAGAATAGATCAAAGTCAAATGTACTTTCTTAAAGGGCTGTTTGCCAGTTCTGACTTCCTCTTATTTGAGTTAATTGATGGCGTAGGAAATGAAAACATCCATTTGATGACCAACATCATTTTAAGCTGATGTTGATGCATACAAAAGCATGAATTAAATTTGTCCTTAAAAAAAAAAAGAAAAAAGAAAAAGACAGCCCTCATTAAAAAAAAATAATAATAATTAATTCTTGAGATTCCTTTCGTCTTTATAGAATTTTGTGAACCAACACCAAACTGACTTTTCTCTGCAATTAGACAACTTACAGGTTGTGGAAGTGGAGAGTTCAGGCTTTACATCACTGTTCACAGAACAGTCACTCAGCAGTGTAGATGCTCATATCCTTATTACTATACTAATTTCTACGGGTATTGTTCTTGTTGCGAATGGCCTGTTAAACATGTTTGCAAAAGAAATGTCCACATGAGACTCACCTTGCTTCACCAAGACGAAGTTGTTGACTTCACTGTGGATAAAGTCAGCCAAGTAATGGAGCCTTTGTCACACAGGGACCTGCAGTTTATTGTTTTGATCGCTCACTACTACATTAAAAGCAGATCTCCTGTCCCCTTGCACTACTCTACTCAAATTCAGACAAAAATATTGGAATTGTTATTTTGTACCTTTAATATCCAGATTCCAAGGAGTTAAAAAAACAAAGAAAATGGAATTTTTCTTTAATGCATCTACACAAATCACAGTAATAGTTTCAAAGTTTGTGCATTGGGACAACTTGACAACATATTCATTCCAGCAGTGTTTATAATGCTCAAGCAGGACACACTGTTTCCAAACAGGTTAAAACTGCAGCCAGAGCAAGTTTTAAAGTATTGTACATCACACATTATACATCTTTATAGAGTAAGACAGTGTAACATAAGAAAAATAAATCAATAAAAAAAAGTTTTGATAAATATGGAACTGCCTTTGCCGGAAAGAAAAATTACTTAAAAGCATCACAGTTCATTTCAGAGAACAGACAAGGGCTGGAATTCATTTATAGCTGAAATATTGGTGGTGTCATTTAAAGCTGCACTTCTCTTACATTCCCTTCTCTGCCAATGACCTTTTTCTACTGTCCATGTCTTATCGGCTGTAGAGAGAGTGCTTGGACACACTCCATCTCTTCCCAAATGAGGCCAACTAAGGGAGTGAATCAATGGGTTTTTCCTCCTAGTCATAGGAAACAGCTGTCATGCTGTCGTCTGGTGCAAAGCTGGGCTGCCTTAATGCCAGAACCGGCTGGGAGAGTCAGTGGGGAGGAGGGAGCTTCCCCCTCTGTATCCGCTCGTACTAAACCCATCACCTGTGAATTCATTGTGCCACGGCTCCCAGCTACACTCAAAGCACAGAAATATAAACCAAAAAGCAGCCATCATCCAGCAGGGTACACTGCTGGCACTGTTGCCAACTTCAGAAAAATCCTAATTAACTTTGTTTCACTTTTAAATGTCCTTGGATGATTCCAACTGTCAGTGACGCATATGTGAAGGTTGAGTTTGCTGGCAAATAATCTGATATAACAAAATGGTACCACTCTGCGTATTCAAATAAATGCAAAGACAGAAGAGGAGGGAAATAATGAAGTGATATCGAGGGGAGAATGAAATGCCTCAAAATAAAAATGCGAAGTAGAGAGGGGAGGTTTCCGTGCAAACCTTCAGCATGTGTTTCATTAGCAGGACCTGACCTTATCTTCCAGGACCAAACCTTATCTCCCACAGATGCCGCCAGCATGCATAATAGGAGAGGCCCTTTGTGCCAAATGCTGTGGGGCAGAGCCCATACCTCTTTCGTGGTACAGACCCCACCTCTGCGTTTTTTTTTCCTTTTAAGCCACAGCTGTACACACAAATCTACACTCAGGGATGCAGAAAAGCACACAGAAAGACACTCACCTCCCCTGTGTTCATCACCACCTCTGCGGTGCCTTTTTTCCCCTCCAGAAGCAGCCTTTGTATGAATCAGGAGGCGATGTCTGAGATTGTAACCAGGTTCCTGCACCACAGAGACAATGAGGCTTTATTTTACCAAGAAGCAATAAAAGATAACGGTGAAATCTGTCAGTCATGGAAATGTATGCATGTTTCCAAATATTTAATTGTTTTAATCAAAAGAAAGGAAGTGTGCATGTGCCCGCTTATACATGCACCTGATTTGAGTCAGTGTACAGAGCGGATGCAGAATACAGGATGAGCATCTGTGCAACGCTCAGACATGAGTCGAGGCTACCTGCTCCATATTCATGCGTTTCCCCATATGTGACCCAAAACTGTAAACAAAGAATATTAAGCACGGATACCCAGAGGCTGCCTAATGAACACATACACATATTACTCACTGTGTAATGAATCGATTGAACTTCCTTTTTCATCAAATATTTATTCAAGTAATATTCCTGAGCAATTCAAACTGAAACAAGTTGTCTGGAGTTTAACTGCAAGACCTATGAGGCCTCAGAGCAGAGCTGAACACAGCAACTCATTACAAGGGAAATATAAATTCTAGTGTAATGAAACATATGAAATGCATCAATCATCTGTAGCCATATGGATCATTGCAGAACCAATATTTCAAAGGAGCGCCGCTACCTTTAGAATGGGAACGCACCGCAGCTCTATGCTTTAAAAATCCCGTTTTCCATAATGCTAATTAAATATCAGAGTCTCCTCTCCAAGTAATCTGTCAAAATTAACTTACAATCTCATCAATCTCAAGAGAATGTGTAAAGAGCCACATTATTAATACCATGTTCTGGAGTCTAGGACACCAGCAGAGCATGACAGCACAGTGGGAATAACCACAGCTGCAAACATTGTAGTAACAGTAAAGGCTGCTGGCCACCTGAGACACTTCTCAGTTTCTGAAGTTTGCTACCAGGTTTCTACAGCAGCTTGAACATCTCTGGAAGCCTCTGACACCTTAAACATCCTGGAAAAGTGATGGCTTACAGCCGTGTCAGGCTCCATACCTTTTTCTGACATCTGCTGGGACAGACTCGGCCTCCAGAGCTCTCCACCTCCAAAGGCCAGGAGCCAGATTCCAGTTCCTGTATGTTAGCCTGAAATCCACAACATGAATCTCTTTTGTAAACCACTGGCATCTTACTTTGAGAATGTTCCACTAATTTGGGTGTTATTAATTCATTAAGATATTTTGCATGTAAACAAACTGCAGAGGCACTTAGATGCCCCATCCCAGCTGGAAGACAAATAGCTATTGGGCTCCCTCTATTGGCCTTTATGCACTCATCTGCTTTCCGTCCATGTTAAAGGGGTAAATGCACGTTTCAGCTCTCTGTAGAAGAGTCCTTTGAGTTTATATTTACATAAGGCTTTCTCAAAGTTTGCCCTTTTTGTTCTGGAAAGTATATGCAGCCATGTATGCATACAGAGCAAAGGGAGTAAGTTTTAAATAGGTGAGTTCAAGTCATAAATAATTCTCTGTTAACCAATTAATCCTTTAGTCAATTAAACATAAGCTTTACATAAAAAAGGCAACTGTAGTTTCTGAGCCCTCAGCCAACACTGCAAGACTGCTTTTCAGCAGGTGATTAAGACAGCCCTCAACACTACCGGTGCTCATCTACAAAGCGTCAGCGATATCTGTGAGGTGAGGTGTCTGCACAGAGCCCAAACAATACAGACAAAACCTGTCCTCAGCCAAATAAACAAATGTCAACCACCTGAAGTTTCTGAAATCAAGCAACTGAATTCACAACAGTAATGTTTCCTGGCTTGACAATTGATTTTTTTCATCCAGTTGTGAAGCAACCATAGCCTTTTTGGGAGTGTCAGAACAGGGGCTACCTCTTAAAATTATCATTCAACCTCATGTTGAATATTGATCATTTAATCGTGAACCCAGGAGGTAATAGTCTGAATAGATGCAGGGCACAACCACTAATCCTTCAAAGTCTGACTTCAGCTGCTCTTTAAAATGCACCTGTATGATTATTGTTGCTTTATCATTTGAATAGTCCACAGCTTAGTTAGACAACAGCCCCCAAAATGTTTTCCATTACCTAACCAAAGACTGAAACAAATCCCAGTAATGAATTATTCATGGTCCATACAGCAAAGCCTCATTCATTCATCAAGATCAGTGCTAAATACATAAACAAAACAAAAAAAGGACCATCCACACACGAAATCTTAGTTTAGAGATTTAGAGTGCTGCAGGTAAAGTAAAACACTTCTTGTTCCAGTCTGCAGTTTTGCCATGTTACCTGGAGTTCAACTCTATTCATTATCTAGACGAGAAGCAGTTTTGAAGAGGGATGCCCACAAAATGTGTCATGGCAGAACTCTTTCCTGACAGTCTACAGTCTATAGTTTCTTCATCAGCAAGATTGAAGTTTCAAAATGGAAAAGTGTTGCAACCAATCACACTATGTTGGGCCAACATAGTGCCAACTTGTGCTACAAGTCTGTTCCAGAGCTGCAGTGTGAGAGAGATCTTCTTTATCTACATTTATATCATAATAAAGCCACATTTGTCAAGGGGAGGTTACCACAGTCCCCTGTCTGAAGCTGTCATAAGCAATCACTTGTGCTCCCTAAAGACTTACAAGCAAAAATTCAAGTGACTGCTTAAGCGCTTGACACAAAATCTATGAAGTCCAGATTATGAGTAGATTGGTTGCCAGGGCAAGTTTTTGATATTTCTGACAGGTTAAGAAGCCACTCTGTCCAAAACGGATACGAAAAAGAATAAAGCTTCTTTTATTTTTTCATGCACTGGAGACACCTGTGTGAACAAAATAATCCCGTGTTTTATATATATATATATATATATATTCAGAGCAGCTGTGTTCATGCAGAGCCAGGAGATTAAACAACAGCCATAATACTGTCTCGCTCCCAAAACAAAGTGGATTTCTGCTCTGTCAACAGCAGGCTCGCCACTGGAGAGGCCAGTAACATTTCAGATAGGACATATGTTAGCCTCTGACACCCATGCTCTGAAATATTTATGATCTCTATATATGAATTTGTGAGGGGAACCTATGAGAAAGGAACCAGGATGACATGTTGGTATAGTATATAATTGGACTTGGAAAGGTTACATTTAGCATAGGTGAAGATTTATGTCTGGGACACATTTGTTAGTATAAGGACAATACTTTTCCTGATGCTCGCAGCTTTATGCCCTCACACACGCAAGCATGTCAGAATTACACATACGTCAGTCATGTGGCAATGAGGCTTTATTTCAACTAGAACCCAAATTACAAAAAGGAAAATACTGCATGATATTAATATATACATGGCTGAATTTTAAAATGCATCTGAAATGGTATTCTGTGGCTTAATTATTTGATTTTATTCCGAGAACTGAGCAAAGTCACCTGGGATCCTTTTGCTCAACTTGCCTCATTTAATAAGCAGCTAAAACCTGGCACAGTTAAAATTATTCAACAGTGCACGCCTCATTAATACAAAAAAAGGGGGGGGGGGGGGAAGATGAATGCATTTCATTTATTTGCAGGTCTTGAACGCACCATGTTTGTGCCTTTTCTCGGCTGTTTTGTTTATTTCTTCGTGTCATTTTATCAAAAGATTTACTAAGCAAGGAGGAGAGCGTACTCGGTCATAAATAACCCATCTTTTGTCCCTACAAGCCAAAAGTGATGACAGGAAAGGACAGACAACAACCTCAGCACACTTCTTTGTTCGACCTTCCCTGCCAGGATGAGGAGCATCTCTTAAAAGGAACGGAGAGGCAGGAGCTGATGGAGCAATGTCTTTAATGAGCTATGCTGGGGCTGTTGTCTCGCCATTTAATTAGACAATTATGCACCCTCCTACGGAACAGGGAGCACTCAGGGTCACTGGGGTGGGGGGTGGGCGATGCCACAATGCCACCCTGTCACACACTGAAGTAAGGAGGCTAAATCACAGGTGAGTCCCTCAGGGGCAAACTCAGACCCTGCTCTCCATTTGGAAACCATTACAGGTTCAACCCATTTAAATTCAGTTCAGCCGTTTTTGTCCGTATTCATTTAGCTTTTGATCGGGCGGTTAATTACCCGCAAAGATGGTGGCAGACACTAACACTACTGCAAACTGATGGCATTAAACAGCCTGTCTGCAACATTTGGACTCCACGTCAAGAAACTTGTAAATCAAAGAAACTCAGAAAACAGCAGAACCTTTTTTACAAAGTAAACAAAGACTTTTGCAAGCAGGATAGCTGCGGCAAGATTTCATTCCACCGGTGCCATATTTTGCACCAGAGAATTATAATTACAGATTCAGTGCCATCTGGTATCCATGCTCGTCTCTGCCCATTCTTCACCAGTGCCAAAACAGGCTCCAGTTTTTCAGTAGCGGATTGCTTTAACCTCATGTTTGCTGTCCCAGTGGATGTGTCACTACACTACATGCTCAGACAGGCAAAACCAAAAGCACACCACAGAGGGTTTCGGATACACACGTCAGGTGAAGGTTGAAGCAGCACAGATCCATTTTTAAAGAGAGGTCATAACTCACATAAATGAACAATAGGAACGCTCTGCTACTGATGAGACTAAATTCATTCAGGTGATGTATGGGAGGATTTTAGGAGCCATATTATTTGTTCATACGTCAGCAAAAACTGATTGTCCTACATTTCCTTCCTTTGTCTTCGTTTTTTTTCCTCTGCAGAGAAGGTGAGAGCAGAGATCATCTATACAATGCAAGTCCATTATAACTGTAATACCCGAGTCAATAGTAAGCATTTAGTTTTTTCCCCTTCCCCTAAGAGGGATCCACTCCAAAGGGAATTCTCTCCCACAGGAAATAGAGCTCCTGAATTTTGATTCCTTTCATTTGTCGTTCTGACTTTTCTTTGCTCTCATCGAAATACACTTGCATAATGATTGCCTGTTGGCTAATTTGGCGAGTCAAGTCTCACAAGAAAATCTGTAAGTACAGTTGTCCCCATCTCCAAAACCTAGCAGTGTCACAATCCATGGTTAATAGTCTATTTCAGTCACCATGGGAACAAATGCTGTCGCAGCAGTGTGTAGAACAGAGAAATAGTTTGTGTATCAAGACATGTAAAACTATTGTTTGTAAATTTGCATGACGGATATGCATATATATTGATGTGCATACGAGGAGATGCAAACATCTTTTGTCAATCAGTTATGATCTAGTGAAAACTCTGACTTGAAAGAATAATCTCAATTTACAAAATAGAGGGAGGGAATCCTAAAAATATCTCGTGTGTTTGGGCCTTGTTTACTCCACAATCACTACACTTTAGGCTTGTTTAAAGATAATGAAAACAAGTAAATTTTTTTTTGATTTGGCAACACTGCATTTCAAAATTCGTTTGACAGTAGGATGAAAATAGCTACTCTCACTTTCCTGCTGAGTGTGATCTTACATTATTATACACACATCACATATGAAGCCGTTAAGTGCAGTTAGAGCTTCCTGTGCACGAGCATTTGTGCTTTGTCCAATATAAAAAAAAATATATTAACATTTCTAATGCTCAGTACAATATGAGATACATGAGTCCTCATGTAGAATGCAAAGCTGTGTCGTCTGTAGCTTGATGCTTACCAGACAGACGGGAGAGTCCATCCTCTTGCAAATCAGTGTAGTTCAAAGAGCCTGTGAGTGACAATACAATTTAAAACTCACTGAACAAATTGCAAAAAAAAAAAAAAATAGTATTATAAAGAAATAAAAAGACTGTCACAAGAAGTCCTTTAAAGTTATCAAACACAAAGGTGGGCAGCAAATGTGAAAATCTGTTGCACCTTTAAACATGTTCTTCTGCATGTGTGGTCACAAATCATTATCAGCCTTCAATTGTCCCTGCACATATTCATATGCTATGCAATAAATGAGGAACATATCCTAGGATTAAGGTCACCCTGCAGAGATTCTGACTGCACATCATTTCTTACTGCTGTCGGTGCAATTAGAGAACAGACGGCTGAGGGAAAAAAAACAACAAAAACAATATCCCAGCAGGAAATACTCTCCTTCGATTACTGGAAGCCGGTTTATAAGAAAGAATCTGTCATTACTACTGGCTCACTTCTAGTTAGACTAATGATGGTGTACAGTCTATGCCTATCCATCAGTGACCTGCATGGCTCTGCACTCTTTGGTGGATGCATACTGTTGGAAATGAGCTCCATATGCCTGAGCAAACAGCTGTAACAGACACATATTCAAACAGCAGAAGTGGTGCTGGTGCCACTTAACCAGAACATTGTGGTTGCATGAGACAGAGGAAGATCAACCAGTTTACTTACTTGCAGCTTTTCACGTCAAGAATACCTAAGTGGGATCAGTTTTCTTGCCCATCCTGATTAATTGCTGAAGATTTTAACTAATTACACATATAAACATACTAAATGTGGAGTACAAAATTGACCCAAACTAGTAAATAAAAGTCTATATTGATAGGCTTAGGAGTCACTTGACTTTCTAAATCCTTCAGCTGAGAACCAGGGGCAATTAGAAACTCACAGGTGTGAGTCGTTCTGGCAGCAAAAACTCCCCAAAGACTGTTAGAAGATCAGAGAATTAAAAAAAAAAAAATTACTTTTATAGGACAGGCTCCTTGCAAGCATCTCTAAAGGTTCCTTTACTTTCCTTTGAAGGAAAATTTCACATTCATACTGTGATTCCTAACTAATTAAGTCCACTATGTCCTGAAGAGCTATTTACACATGAGCACACTGGGCTCCTGAACAAGCATGGCTGACTAGCTGCAATGTAAGATGGTTAGTGAGGGTCAATCGGTGCATGCTTTACAAGTAATCTACTCTCAAAAACGGAATCATAAAATCTTGTTATATTTGATTTCATTAAACATTTAAACATTATTTATGGGACTTACTTTTGTTGCCGCTGCTGGGCTAAAGCTAAGTTCCCATCATAATCCTAAGCATGTTTGTGTCTTCAAATATTGCTGAAGTTGTTGTGAACAGGGGCTGAATGTAGAAACCCGAAACCCCCAATTTATCACTTTCTGATTGTCTGTGAGTGTTACACTGAAAAAGCTACAGAGTCTCAATTACAGTGTTCTTTTCTTCTTATTTAAGGTTTAAAAAGAATTGCTGCAAACCCACTGATGCTAAAATATAACTCGAGGGAAAGCAGCCACATGCAGAGGTTGTAAACATGTATTTTCTCTCAGGAAAAACACAGCAGTCTACTCAAAGGCAAACCATTCTTCCATGACATCAAGCCCTGGGATCCACTGACTATCGCGCTCGCAATGATTAGGCTGTAAGCCTGAAAATGTTTAATTAGATGCTCCATGATGGAATTGTTTTATGGTAATATTTGTTATTATGGCTTTTATCTTAAGTATGCTCCATGTTCCACTGAGCTGTATTCAATGATATTCTCACATGGGAACACTTTTTAAGCCAGGTGTGAAATATTAGTTCTCTAGATAATTTTGCACTGAACACTTGACAAACATTTGCACTAATTAGTTTCTCCTCAGCAAAAACATTAAAGGCACACTGCTTTAACTTCATATCATCTGTAGGCAACATGCATGCTCCACTTTGCACTCTGTCATTAAGTGAAACAGTCAGGTTTATGGCTTCAAATTTAAGTGGAAAACCCTAAACACTCATTCAGCCTGTTATAGATGTGAAAACTGGTTTGGGAAGAATCTAAAATAGTTATGCGAGTGTCAAACATCATAATGTGTAAAGTTTTGAATTGCCAACAGCTTTGAAGCAGATTAAAAATTTTACATTTTTTGGATGTACTTTAAAGGAACTTTTGCTAATTTTTTTCTGGACCATTTCATATATGCACACATGCTGTAAACAGAATTTAACCAGTAACTTCAAAACACTCATCTGTGTGGAAAAGTTTTAATTACAAAGCAGCTGAATTTATTTCTGAAAGTTTTTTTTAAAAAGCGCAACATGACAAACTCCTACTGGCTTCAAATAAACCCTGAGTCCATGTGGAATCACATGTGTTTTTGAATTAGTCCACCTGTCTGCTCCCGGTTAATACTATTCCACTCGTGTTCAATTTAGGTCCCGCGGGCTTTGTGCTGGATACTTTGAGCAGTTTGGGGTGTTTGCAGTGTTATCTGAAGCATTGGTATGAGCCACACATACATTGTTCACAAGCAGCATGACAAGCTGCAGAAATGATGGAGCTCGTATGCTCAAATTATTTATGTGAACAAAAGAGTTATCTTGCTATTTGGTTATGTCGGCTATTATTGAAATCAATAATCAATATTTAAATAATTATGAATAGATCAAAGCTTTGCTGCAAGTGGAGAACGACATAATCAACTTGTTTATTAATCTCTCAGTGATGCGCTGCAATATCCTGGTCTTTGACAATAATTCATGATGGCCTCTAATCCACTTTGAGCAGACCACTATATGCAACTACATGCACCCATGCATGCACACATACATGCACCAGGTTCTGCGAGATTTTGTAAAAACTTGACGGATCTGGGTTGAGTTTTTTTTTTTCTCTCCGCTCACGGATCAAGGTCATGGTTCTCTGTGACTCTGCATGGCCTCGCGGCTCCTGCTCACTGTGTTCTCACTGAAGGCCGTGCTGTCTCAGCTTTTTGTCCTGCATTCTGCAGATGCTGACCTCGCCCCGCTGACCTCCCAGAGCTCAGCCTGTCAACCCACACCAGCAGGCATGCACAGACTGGACATAGAAAGGATATAAAATAGGAACGAAAAGACAAGATTCAGGGAAAAAAATGAGAGGTAAGAATGGGCTGTGGAGCAAAAAAAACTGAAAATAATCTGGAGCGGTGAGAACGCATAAAGCTGAAGCGCTTGAGAATGAAAAGTCTCTTCTTCTAATTTGCGATGTATTCATCACCTCAGAGGGCAGACACTCTCATATCGCTTTCCATTCATTTCCTCCCCCTTGGCTGCAGGTCAAGAAAAAGGCAATTTTCCCTCCACCCAAGAGCAAGCTGCTCCATTCCTCACGGATAAACTGAACTTTTGAAATGGGTAGAAGTGAGGGCATTCATCACCGAGCCAGGTCTCCCTCCTCCTCCTCCTCTACAGGAAGAAGAGAAAAGACACAAACATGTCTGATCAATAGCTTTCTCCTTGTGTAGTTGAAGACCGCTCTGCAGGGCTGCTGTCAGTCAGGATGGGCAGCATCGGGCGTGCTGCCCATCTAATTTCGCTTACTGAGCACAGTGCAGCGTGAACACCTACAGGAGACACAGACTGTCTCGGGCTGTCAGACTTTTATCTCTAAGTTCGAACATGGTGAGCCTGCCAATGAAGACACCAGGATTCTCTCACGAATCCACTCACCCACACATCTGCAGCTGGGAAAAGAGAAGAAATTAGGGCAAATGAAAGTCAACGGAACCTGGAAACTTTGGACTTCTGTGGGTTTAAATGAGATGGTTGGCTGTCGACTTACCCAAAAATGCCAGAAATAAACCCTCTTGTACAAGCAAACCATTTTCTCTAGTATTGCGTCAAATTTCCATCTCTTGCTCTTCCTCTGTACTCCTACCTTAAACATCCCTTCCACATCAGAGAGACTTAGAAGAGACAGGGAGCTGAGAGTAGATAGATGATGATTATTCAGCCACACTCTCTCTTCTCTTTCGCCTCTTTCCATTGATCCTGTCCCATCAGAGAGGCTATAAATATTAATAAGAAGACTTTGTTTTAACAACCTGTGTGAAGATCAGAGCACAGAACAATAGAAGTATCTGGACATGTTTTCTCTCTCTCTCTCTCTCTCTTGCAGTCAACCTGCAGAGACACTTTGGGGGAGGGGAGCCTGAGGGGAGCCCAACCCTCAGCCCACTGCCTCAGGCTCAGTGTGTTTCAGTCAAGGTCAGCTCAAGGGAAACCACAGATGTGTGAGAGATGAGTCCTGTTTTAAATTAGGCTGCCTCGTAAAGTCACGCATGCAGTATATGTGTTAAAGATGTAAGATATGCATACACTGGTTTCAAATTTGAATCAAAAACACAAATTATTCTATCATTGCAATTTTAAAGGTACTGTTCAATAAGAGCACAAACAATGGGAACATACTCACTATGCATGTTATTTATAAATTCAGGTTGTTCTGGTGTTGAAGGAATACTTCAACATTTCATGAAATGTGCTATAAATAAAGCCTTGTGCAGGAAATAGGTGCAGCGATTCGCTGGAATGTGCAAATGTAAATAGAAATACGGTAGAAAATAAGGCAAAAACTGTTTGTACAATTCAAACAAGCTTGAAAGTCAATATTTGCTATGAGCACCTTTATTCTTCAACATAGCCTGATCCCTCTCAGATAAGATTTTCTTGTCATTTCTTTAAGTAGTCTTCAGGAATAGTTCTCCGGGCTTTTTGAGGATATTCAAAAGCTCTTCTTTGGATGCCGGCTGCCTTTTGTTCTGTTCTCTGTCAAGATGTTCCCACACGGCTTCAATAATGTTGAGGTCCGGGCTCTGGGGAGGATTCATCCCTAGATAAAAGATGTTGCCACTGATTTTCAAAAATGCTGGAAAATTTTAGCATGAAATCAAGAGCAAACACTTGTTTTTTCATGTTCTGACCCTCTGGAAAATCTCTAGAAAATATCAGGGCTGCAAGTGTGAGGAAGACTCCACTAAGAAAATATTTCTTTATTTGATTTGGGTGAACTGCCCCTTTAACTCAAATTAGGATGAAACATCAAGGGGTTAGATATGAACCTAGCTGGATTTGACCCTCCTTTCTTTCCAGTGTCATTTAGTGTCTTTGAACAAAATACGTTTGTGTGTTCTGTGACCTCCATTTTCTCATCCTGACCTGACTGAGCATGCCAGAATATGGGGTCATGGAGCCCCCCCCCCACCGCTTGGTTAAACGTTTTAATGTTGTACTTGACAGCATTGTGTTCACAAGTCCTCCCTCTCATGGTGGAGACAGTGATGAAGCGTCTGTCCTGCTAAGGTTGCAAAACATGAAAAAAATGGCAAAATCCTCAAAATAGCTGAGACAATGGTTTGACCCAGAACAAAGACACAGGGAGAAGTGATCCCTCTGGTTAATGGGAGTTTGTGATTTACAGCAGATGTTGACCAACTCCTTTTCAATCTAAAAACAATGCGTGTGACACGGGCTCATTTCTAGATGGGAACAAATCGATGACACATTGGTGTGGATTTTATGAGAAGTTGGTCTGGCCTGACTGTGGAGGTGTGACAGATGTAAGTCATCGAAGCCGATCCACATGGTCGGTCGATATGACAAAAGAAAAATGAAGCAGGAGGCTGAGTTAACTAAAGTCAGAGATCGAGTTTCTACAGTGGGTTAGAATAACTTCACACAAAAATTTCAAAGAAACAGAGCCGAGCTTTCTGAAAGCACCCAGCGTGTCGTTTAGAAACATTTTTCTGTACTTGAAATTTCAAAGACTCTTCAAACATCTGCATGAAAAAGTACTGTAATGCCTGAGGTTAATGTGCTTTTTTGTCTTTGAACAGAGGCAAAAAGAAAAAAAATAGTATTTCATGCAAAATCTGTAAAATACTGAAACTTCAGCAGTGTACATTTCAGAGATAGACTCGTCCTACATCCTCCTGATGAGGACATTCAACATAAATTCAACATAAATCAAACTGGAGTTAACACAAAATACAAGTTGCAAATGATAACGTAAGCAATACTAAACCAAAAAAAATTTAAAAGATACCTAAAACACTACAACATGAAGTTGTAATCCCCCTCTGAGTTGAAACTTCCTTTGTGTAATATTCAGGGTTTACAGGAATGCAACATGAAATCCATAAGAATGTTTTCATCAGTGTAGAATCATGTGCAAACAAGAATCTAGTTTTTATTTACCTTTGAATGTCACTTCCCCTTTGCCATGTTGCTACAGTAGCCCATAGGGGACACCTCAGATATCAAGATCAGTCTTTGATTTGGTTCCAAAACACTTTTCACTTTTATTGCTTTTGAGACATTCAGATGATCTTTGTTACGCTGCACAACCCAGCCACACTCACATTCTTGACATTCTCCGCAGATTTCGTGTTTTTTTCAGTTATATGGATTTTCTCTAAAGCTGAAAAATAATGGTGAATGAACTGCATTCCATAGCATTGTTATTGTTTTTTCACATTCACACAGGTCCTCTCAGACAGTCTACAGGGTACTTTTATCTTTCATATGCTCTCTCACACACACTGATTAACACATTGAGGCAATGTATGCTTCAGTATTTTCCCCACGGACACTTTCACTCAGGACATGGGGAAGCCACCAATAAAACCACTCAGTGCTGGATGTTCAACCCCCCCAGGCCACAGTTGTTCCCAAAATATCCGCACAACATGACACTAAAGGCCGAGAAACTCCTCCAGACTTGATTGTAAATCTTTTGTTTTGTCTGTGTTTGGTTTATGCCAGAACATACCTGAATCTTCCAGGTAATCCAACTTTCCACTCATTAGTCTGTAAATCCTCCTGCCAGTAATTCTAAAAGGTTTTACTGTTCATCAGGCTATGGTGTGGCAACATTTAGAGGACTCTCACAAGGATGACATTTATGAGTCTTGTGCAGTTCCTGAGATGTTCTGCTTGACTCTTTTTGTGACTTTCATGACTTGTCACTGTGCTCATGGGAGAATTTTAAAGGGTCTACAGCTTTTGGGAAGTTTCACTACTGACATCTATTTTTCTCTGTTTATAGATATCTCTCATTGCTGATGTTTTAATCTGATTTATTATTGATCTATCATATGACCAACACCACATTATTGAGTGGTGGCACATAATGTGCTTAAATGACGCGCCTGCACCAAAGAAATAATTCCAGTGGTGAGTCAGTTGGCTGCTACATCAGTGATATAAGGAATGAAAAAAGTCATGTCATTATCCTGAGATAAACAACGTTCTTGTCAAACTGTTTATTGTGCTGAAGGGCAGCTCATGACTGTGCAGCAAGTGCAGCAGAGTTGGTTAAACTTTCATTTTACTCTCTGTGCTCATAAGCAGACATTTACTAAACTCAGGGAAGCAAACATAATTACACATGCATGCTTTGACTTAAAGTTAGAGATCCTCCTCAACTGTCATGAGAGCAATAATGAACAATGAAATTAGACGTTAACACAGGAACCGCTCATTTTGGAGCTCACCAAGATCACATTCTGATCTTGAGAAGTCACTTTTTCTCATGAAAACAGGTTACTATGTGTCATTATCTTCAGAAAACAAAAGATTTCTTGAGCTAATCATGCGGAAATTAGCTTTGTTATCTCAAGATAACAGGATAATCAACTTGTAATCCAGAATAAATAAGTGCAGGTAAGGCCGCTCTAAACTTCAGTAAGGAGGGATGCCAGCAGAGCGGCACTGCAGCCAGGAAGCTGGTTTGATTCTGGAAAGAAAACAAATGATTTCAATGATCTATAATAAAACAAATCGGTCCAGGAACAGATTCAGGCAGCCAAACCTCACCACTCCATTCAAAGAAGTAGTCATTTCACTTATATTTGACAGACCCGGAATCTGTGGAGTCCGAGAACCACAGAAACGAAAGATGTAATTCAGTCATCATGCGACTCACCTTTTCATGAATTTTTTTTAATTCTGACACTGTGTGAGACCTTTTAACCTCGTGCTGTCGAAAATGTTCTATTTAAGGAATGGTTTGATTGTGCAGACCTTTAGTAATCAGGCAGGTCAGTAATTGGTTTGAATTAAGAAACTAAAGTGTCAATTACTTTTTTAAGCAGGTTTTTTTTGTGTGGTTAATACAAAAAAAACTTCGCACATACAATTATTATACATACAATTACCATTTCAAACTTGAATGTTATGTTTACCTGGGTTGTTCTGTTTCCAGTAGATTTGATTTGAAGAGCTAATATTTATGAGAGGAGGGAGTAAAGTAGTTTTTCTTATCACTGTATGTACCAATATATATTGTACCTGATAACATAGGATACTATTTGCCTCATAGCTGCCACTTTTGATTAGATTAGTAACGGAGGAACAGGTACTATTAGAACAAGCACATTGATGATGAAACTGAGGAAATTTAGCTTTAACAGTTTTTATACAATCTCCCTGAACCCTCTAAGAGATTAATAGATAATCGGTAGCAACAGCTGATGAATGATTGCATTCAGTTACACTTTTGTCCTTTTCTCAGCAAAGTTCAATTTGGAGGCTTTTTTACAGATTGCATCCCATTAAAAGCTGACTTACCACTTTCTACATTTTATCCTCTTTCTTGATTTATTCACAAAATGCTAAGGGCAGCCCTTGACATCAACATCAAGTGTAGTGATAAAAGAAAAATCTGAGTTTGAGAGGAAGATGAAGGCTAAACAGTCACTTGACAGAATAATTTACATCTGGCGCCACCCACTCTCGTGTAAATGTGGAGTTAGAAAAGCAAAGGTGTCAATTCTGAATACAAATGGGGAAAAAAAAAACAAAGAAACAGAAGACTCCTGTGGTTTAGACGCTGCATTCTGCCTCTGTAATTCAAAAGTTTTTTATGTTTGGCAGCCTCAGGGTGACTCACATGATGCAAGTTAATTTATCAATGTCTTTGAAATTAAACGCACTGCCTTGATTTTTATAATCTGTGGAAAAAAAACAAAGACGTTCCACACAAGGGCAGAGGGAGGAAACGATTACGGCTCATTAGGGCTCACAATTTAAAGGAGAGGTGGAAACTCAAGCCTTAAATCAACAGCCGCGATTAAAAACATAGAAGAGTTTTGGTTGAAGGTGAACCTGTTTCATACATTTTGTTACATGAATCCTGCATGCAGCAAACATTTTAAAGTTAGAGCCTTCGAGCATCACTGTCAAGATGATAAAGAAAGAAATCAGAAGCACTGCGTCCCGTCATAATAAGAGACACACTTGACCACTTCAACCAAATGAGGCTCCCTTTTAAACCCTTTTAAGAGAAACTGCAAGGTGTGCGCTTGCATATTTGTTGCGAGCCACTTGGGAGTCTCCAGTATGACCTGTAAACAGGTTTCTCTACATCCAGCAGCGCGGTGTCGCCTGTCTGCAGCAGAGCAGAGCCAAGCGCCGCCTGTGTCACGCACCGATAGCTCAATTTAAATGGAAATTGGATGAACTGCGTGGAAGTGATCCAGCCATCCAGAACAATTAACCTGTATTACTGGCAGGCCTTGAAAGAGTAATTTGACTTTGACTGAGAATGGAGAGGACAAACTGTGTTTTCTAATACCTATGGAAACAAAATAGCCAACAGAAAAGGTCGTGTTTGCTGCTTTTTGGTACCAAACACGGAATTGAATGTATATGCATGCTCAGATTTAAAATCCTGAGGTTAGACATTGTGGAGCAGAAGAACATGAGGTGGCAGTCAACATGCTCATTCATGAATGCTCTGTTGTGTTACAGCCAACATTTGCAACCAGGATTAGAAGCAAACAGTAGCTGAATGTGAAATCTAGAGTTTATTCATATCTGCCTAAACGCCAGCAGATTGTCTGTTTCATATTCTCTGCCCAGTGTAAGGTCACTCAGCCCCACACCCAGTCATGCCTAGGGAAGAAGTAAATGTTCAAGGGATCAAACGGGATTGAAAGGGGAATTGCATGTATGAATTTCATGAATTTCAGCGACAGACAAACCCTCAAAAGACCAACTTAAACACAGAAGTCACCTTTATTAGGAGGCGCAGGTAAAGATGCTAATCAGATGATTGTTGGCTTTGCTACAGAGTATAACCACACATTGGAAAAAGTCAGCCAATCAATAAACACAATTAGAATAGAGCACTTGAACAGTGAAGAAGTGCTTAGAGATTAAGAGAGAAGGTTAATTTATAAAGGCTATATTGCATTCTCTTTTTATCCAGTGTGGGTGAGATGTTTCAGATGGTTCATCTAAATTTGAAACATTTGGGCTGAAAAAAAAAAGCAATTTCACCTCTTTTTAATATCGGGGTATTCTTGGTATTTCAGAACCAGCCCAGGAAGCTCAAACTATCTGCAAGATGAGATGTCTCTCAGAGTAAGTGAGAAAAGATTATTTTTGTGATTTGGGTCAGCTGACCTTTCAACTGAGCTGTGAGGAGAGAGTAAAGCTGGTGCTGGAGGGAGAAATTGTTCAAGGATTTGATTGTTTTGCACAAATGATGTTGAACTCAAAAGCTAAAACCCAAGTCCTGCTCGATCTGCTTCACATCACCAACTTCCTTCACATGAAAAAAAATTTAAATGCTTTCGTTGGATCTGCCTTTCGTGTCATTACATGTATGATTGTAAAATGTTGCATATTTACCTTGGCCTTAAGCTGCCACAATATATAAAAGTAGAATATATTTTTTTTTAAAGTGTATGTCAAAAACAGAGAAAGAGAACAACTCCACATCTTAGAAAACACAAAAAAAGACAAAAATAGAACTAAATTTGTATTTCTTTTTCTGAAATGTATTTGTTCTGTACCTCCAGGCCACGGTAAATAATTTGTTGCTTTCCAATAACATCAGAATAACACAAAATGTCATGTAAAGTAACCTTTGCATCATGTCATTTTTCTTTAGAGTTTTAAATAATTTGGTTGACTCGATGATCAATTCCGCACAAATACATTGATTATATTCAGTCCAGTCTTTGAAATTCTATGATTTGAAATTAATCACACACTGTAATGAGACTGAAGAGCAAAACAAGTAACAAAAATACAAGGTACATAGCTTCTTCGGTACAAAATAAGTATTTAGAATTTGAGAGTCCCTTTGCCTGTCTGTGATGTCGACAGGAGAGAAATAGAGAAAAGGTAAAGGGGAGGTAACAAGAATGGCAAAAGCAGCTGAAATCATGGCACTCTGTATGCAGGGGACTGAAGCGTGCTGGACTTTTGAGTCAGTCAGGTAATAGGTGAAATTGTGTCTGCTGCACAGCTTATAAATCGCAGAGCTGGCAGTATTTATCTGTGTCTCAGACAATCCTGCTGGGAGATGGGAGCGCTGAAATGAGAATCAACAGCCTGCCTCTCCTCCCATCAGCTCCCGTCAGGTCATTTCACCCCCACTACCCTCCTCTTGAAAGCAAGGTGTGAGGAGAAACTGATAAATATAAAGCAAGTCGAGAGCCGCCTGCCTCTGCCCTCTGCATTTCACCACAATTCCTGAGGTCATTTTAATGTATTTTGTCCAAACCTGAAGGGGACCTGACAAAACCACTCTCCTGCTAAAATTCCCTGAAAAGATTTGCTCTTTTTAAACCACTTCCCGCCCGCCCGTGTAACATAAAAGGCCACCAGCTCTAATCTTCAAACGCATTTCCACCTAAACTTAGTTTGCATATTTCATCTACCAAATCAGGAGTTTTTACACTCCAGTGATGACAGGTCTGCTCTGTAATAAGAGACGGGAAAGGAGCTATTTCTTGTCTCCAATCCAAGACAATTGCCCTTTTGGCTTTGTCTCTAACAGTCACACCTTGTTACCACATCTGCGAAGGATAGAATAGAAGGGACAGAAATGGGCATGAGGAAAAGGGGATGGAGGAAAGAGGACGGGAACACAGGGAGGTAACAATAACACACAATTTCAGGCTTCATTGTAATTCCTCTCTCATCTCGGTCCCCAGTGACAAGCAGCGAGCCGGCCAGGATTCTAATCATTCCTGTTGTCAGACTGGTACCTCAAGTGAGATTGAGTTGATTGCTTGAACAAATTTGCAAAGTAACAATGCAATTTGAGGCCGTATGCCTTGGGATGGCTTTAGACGTTAGATTGGTGGAGATTCACAAGAGACCAGGAAAGAAAGCAGTTGTTGGCTGCAGTTAAATTAATCTCACTGTTCCTAATTAAAATAAACTGCAGGTTTTTTTTTCTTTTTTTCATATTAAACAAAATTAGAGAAACATACGACCAAATATGATATATTTATACAAATATTGGGACCGCACAGAATTAAACACAACAATTTTATTTCAGTTCTTTATGCTGCACAGTTGTGATCCTATTGAGCTGAAAAAATGGACAGAAAAAGTGTAAATAAAGGCCCATATATGAAAAACTGCCTTTGTTGTATTTCAGACTTCTCTGCGTGTAACCAGGACTGCGTTTCATCGTAATGACACTCATAGATCTGAACACACTACATGTTCAAGGTGGCACTGTTGGACTATCATTGTGTTTTGCTGTTTGAAATGGCAGAAAACTTCTATCTGCATCAGTCGCACCTCCCACTGAGAGACTTAATTTCACTGAACCCCAGAGCAGATCTTCACCCACTATAACTCCTGTCTTTTCCACATTCATTGTCATTTTTTCCTTTAAGTGGATTTGCGTCAAGCACTTGTGAGTTGTATGAGCTGTCGGTATCATAACTGCAGACAACAGCGCTGGTCAGAGTGCTCTGAGTTTGGAGAATCAGAGACCACTCAGAACGGGGCCATTAGAAGAGCCAACTCGTCTCCATCTAAAACGATTCAAATCTCAAAAATTTCATACAGGTTTGAGCAAGGGCTGTAGAGTGGATTTTCCCGCCGCATCACTTCTGCATCAGACCATCATTTAACTTGAACATCCATGTGGCAACTGGGTCTCAAATCTCAAATGTAACATTTGTGCAAACTTCAGCAAAATATTTTTGAGGTTTGAGCCCTTTTTCTGTGTAGCTGTAAGCTTAGCTTGCCGATGAGGAATCTGTCTGATTCTCCAAACTGAGAGTAGGAGCATGAGTACTCCTAACTACTTCACACAGCCCCACTTCGGAAACCTAAAAGTTTGATATGAAATGCTGTATCATGGAGGGGAAGCAATCAGAATGGGCTCTTTAACAACCTCTGTAACACCTTCATCCTTATGCATAATGAGACATGTCATTTTCTACCATCTCCAATCATTGAACATTACAGCTCGACAAACTCCAATCATCTTGCGGTAGGAATATGAATTGGATGCTGTCTGTCATCTCATGTTTAATGATTAAAGATTCCACTGACACAGAAGTGCAGGTGATATAAAGACCCCTCAATTCCAGTGTGACAGTTGTTATTCCTCACAGTGATTACTTTATTATGAAATCTGACATATTCTAATAGAAATTAAAGACTGGATGAAGCCAAGGAGTGCCAGACAAATACATTTGTACAGCATTACAAAACTGCCGTTACACATTGAAACAATAATTCATCACTTTCAGTACTTCAGTAACAGCACTTGTTGATGATGCAAATGCGCACCTTCGACCTGTGTTCTTACGCGGCTGTACTGGGATCCTTCTCATGTATAGCAGAAACATCCGTTTAATAGTTTGATATCTGTCATGTTTGTGTAAATTTAAAAATCAATACATTTTAAAAAGCGAGAAGTGTTTTGGAACCCTGGTATTGGTGTAGGTTATGGTCTGAGGTTGACATTGTCATGCATCACATGCTGCATGCTACAGTGCAGCAGAGCCTGTAAAGGCTGTGGCTCTTGTTAGATTGGTGTGTACTGAACTGTAACCGAGCGGCCGCTGAGCTGTTGGAATCGCTGGAGGACCACTGGAGAAACGATTATCCAGACATCAGAGGGCTGCTGGCTGCTCCCGCCGGCGAAGCAATCACTTTTTTTGGAAAGAATGAATTACAGGACATTTGGACATCCAACTGCTTAATCCCAAAATAAGGGTCGCAGGGCATTACAGAGACTGTACCACTGTGTGTATCTTTTACCTGCATTGTCTGTCTCATCTCGTATCATTGTTGTCTTTAAAGGTAGGAACAGAAATTGTTCTGTTCCAACACTCCCGAAAGATGTAGTATATAAGTACTGTCCTCTGCTTTGGTGTTTTGTTTGCAGTTGATCCAAATCTGTGTCTGCACACATTAGCTGGCCACGTTTGATTTGTGGTGGCCTTGACCAAAGCCTGGCACTCATCAGTGTCATCAGAGAATATAAAGAAGGGCAGTGCTCCACAAAGCCCCGAGGTGGGCAGAAAAAAGCATTGAAGTCTCAGTTGGTAAGCACTGTTAAAAGGAAAAAAAGGCTGCATAGATATGAGAGTCTCTGCACAAAGAGACACATTCCAGCAATATGAATCAGTTGGAAAGGCTGCACCCTGCAGGGATTTCCATCAGCTCGCTCAGACCTTGATACCAGGTGGAAGAGGAAGCTTGCACCAACTCCTTTTATCTTGCCTCAGATTGGTGATTAGATCAAAGAGCCCAGCAGAGGAGGCACAACTCCTCTCCTCCACACCAAGAGGAAAAGCAATGTTCCACAAGACTACACATTCATTACTCAAAATAAATATCCATTAAACAAATGCCATATGCATAATTAGAGTATAGGAATAATTATGATTAGTTTCTCCAAGGGCAGACTTATGCAAATTGTGATTGACACCGTGCAAATATGGGAGTGCATAAATCTGGCATCGGAGATCCATGGACACACTCTGCAGAACAATAACATGCAGCAAAATACAGAGATGACAAAGGGAATTGAGACGTGGATATCTGTAAATATGCCACCGCTGCAAATCCAAGTATAGACACAATTATTGTGTGTTTTAGATTAGGAATCGACCCCAAAGTAAAGAATAGCAGCCGCTTTTGCTCTGATTCAGCCACTAATGAAGTAAATTCAACACCCTTGTTTGCATTCTCCTCTTGGTATTAACAAGGGAAACAATACAAATCAGCCATACTTTATATGTACACTGTTTCTGTAATTCTAAGAACAATTTACATATTGAATATTTATCCAATTTGTACAGAATACAAATGGATAAACTGCACTTCTGAGCACACCTGCCTATTAAATGTCGGAGAGACTGCTAAATGTTTTACCTTTTATTTTTTCTGTCCCCTTACATGTTCCTGGAAAATAAGCCCTGTTCTGTGCATGCTGTTTTTCTAGTAAGCGTCCCAGTGTGCCACACTTCACCAGTCACTACCTGCTTAGAATCCATATATCGCACAAGTGAAGATAAGAGTCTGCAGTCATGCTTGCTGCTCTCTGAGGTTATACTCTGCCAACAACAACTCTTTGATAAATGCTAACCCTTCCATGTCAACACGCTGCTCACATAAACACCCCAAAGTTCAGCAGAGAAAATGTTTACAATCTTAATTTGCTGCCGTTAGCACACAGAACGTAGCTTATTCTAAGTTACCCCGAGGGACACAAATATCTAAATGTCAAACCAATCTGTCCCACAGCTGTTGACTCTGTTGTGGTGCAAGAATAACAAAGGTCAGTGAAATTAGGTGCTTCAATAGAAAGGAATTTTATTCTTGAACTAAAGAGAACAATACGCAAGACCTGGATGACCTGCACTCAGTTTCATGCAGCCATCTAATCAAAAACAGAGGCAGAAGAATGACAATGAAAACTTAACTTTTAAAGACAGGAAAATGATCAAAAATGATGTTAGCTGATAAATAAACAAAGGCTACAAATCTGTGCACTGCCCTTTCAGAACTTAAACGATTAAAATAACCTCATAACCGCCCTAAAAAGCACGGGTGTGATATAATGCATTGACTTTAGCTAACTGTGTAAACGACAGCTTGTATAGATGTAAAATTCTTCACACACTGATCTGGTTGAATCATGTGAAATGATCTGAGCAATATCTGGAGTGTTTCAGGCAAGCCGTATTTTTTTTGTTCTTGAATACTTGACTGAAAGGGCTGCAGACTTTGATCTGTTTAATCTACACAAACAGAAGTCAATCAGTCACCCATCGCTGAGGTTCCAGCCTGCCCCTTCAAACAGAAGCGACTGCAGCCACGGCCTTGATCTGTCCGACAGCTCCGGCATCCCGCTGGCAGGGCCGCGCAGATATCCGTGTGGAGGTGGCGGAGCCTATCATTACCAGCCTGCTTCTGTTGTGGCTGCCACTTGATGTGCACCTTTTATCTCCAAAACCATCTCTTAAGGAGACAATAACCAGCCCCACCCATCCTTTTGAACTCACCAGGTGGGGGAGGCAGCTCTTATATGAACTGAGCAGGTGACTCGGGGACAGAGCAGGGTGTTTTGCATCTTTTGTGAAAGCAGAGTGTCAGCGCACACGGTAAAACCGATGTCAGCAGCTCGATTATATATTCAAAAGGTCCAGACAGCCTGTGTGGGGCTTCTTTACATTTTAATGAAAAATCTAGGAATGACAGATAAAGCCACTGATAGGAAATGAAAAAAATAAATAAATAAATCAGCGCTCCCACAACCAGAAACCAATGCAGAGACATTTTCAGGGTCCAGACCTGCCCTTTGGAAAGCAATCTCTCCACAGCCACCGGGCCTCGCACAAACATATCAACGAATACCAAAAGACCACAAGATGAGGAGTTATGATATGTTCACATTTATTGTGCAGTGACTTTTATATACATACATTTTATACACCTAATTTACATGACCAGAAATAAATTAATCTGCTAGTGTTCTTTAACTCATCTGGCTTCAGTGTTGCCACCGACTGGACACAGCAATCGTAGGAGAAAAAGCACAATAATTCCAAGTGACACATGAGTGACAAGGCAGTAATATGAGTCAATGTAGGTTAATTTTCTTTAGTCTTATACTTTACATATAGAGAGGCAGTTTTAAGAGTTTTGGAGCCATGGCTTCCAACATTTTTAGAAAACCTGATCTTCACAGAGCTTTGCTTTCACAACAGACCTATTTTCTTTCAAACCCTTCTCTGAACATAAATATGTTGTAGTGTCTCACACACGCTTCATGTGCTGTGTAGCTGTACCTACAGGACACCTTTTGGCACTCTGATTTCAGCTTTCTTCTAACTGGAAATCCCATCATTATGAGATGTTGACAACTGGTGCTTCAGTTTTAATGTAATGCTCACAGCTGATGAGCGAGATGACTGAAATGATTTGATAACTTTATCTTAGGCCACACGTGGACCGTTACGCTCCGTGATGTTTAAAAAGAAAACGTTACCCAAGCTCCGAATGCCTTGTGCATTCTCAGCGTTTGTTGCTTACTTGAGAAATAAATATGATATAAAGCAGATTTGTAAACTTCTTCTTCGGAGGTCAGTTAATTTGGGACGTACCAAGCTACGAAGACAAAGTGGTGAAAAAAATGCTCTGTCGAGATTAAAATGGCCAAAATGTCTTACAAACTGCATCTTTAATATTTGAGATGACCATTACTATTGTGCTACATACAGTATTGATCACTGACAACAGACAAAAGATAAAATACGACTTGGCTATTAGTGTCTTCTTTATAAAAACTAATCTAATGAGTTAATGTGACAATAGTCTTAATTGTGTACATTGTAGTGTGTGGAAACAATAAAAAAAAAAAAAGCATTAACTGGAGAGGCCAGAGCCCGCACACGCGAAAATGGACAAGGAAAAAAATAATCTAATATAAACCACTGGAAAAATCATCTCTTTGTTTCTCATTTACACAAACTGTAAATACAGACACTGACCTGCTCTCATCTTTTGAGTCTGAAGCGACAGTAAGTCTAACTTTCTACTTCTAGCTTATGGTAAACACTGACACTAACTAGAGTGACATGCCTATTTAACACAAAAAACATTACACCAGTTCCAGCCTCCTCTTTCCATACAGGAACACAAAGAATTTACAGGATACACTGATGGCTCTTAAGCACTAAACTGCTGCAGGCACCAATAACTCTAAGCTATCAAAACATGCAGCTTCTGGTGAGTTTCTACAGTACTATTCAGGAGTTGTTGTTGGTAAACGGCTGTGCGAAAACCCAGAGTTTTGTATCTTTTATTACTATTATTTCTAACATAAGATAATGATTTTCAACATGGCTCTGTTGTTCCATTGGCCTCATACCCAATCTATTCAGACGCGCTCATTAAAGTGAACAAATAATAGCAAGGCAGCCGTCTCATCACCACATCATACCGACACATCTGGTTATTGCACACGAGCACTGAACTTGCAAATGTTCATGCAGAATGAGAACAAACTACACTCAAATCAGTGGTTGCTCAGGAGTGACAGATGACCATACAATTCTTTGGAAGACTAAATTACATCGTTTGGGAAAATCTGGGGCAGAACTACATTGCACACGAGTGTGACACCTACAGTGCTTCTATTACAGCCTAAAGTAGAAGAGAGAGGTGCAGCGATGTTTGTGGAAAGAAATCAGTAAAGGATCCTTGACACCAACTGATGACTGCGTTACAGTACGTTCTTAAGACCGTAGAAAAAGGAGGAGCGTTAGAGATGAAAATTGCACTGAGGACAAGCTAATGAGAGCTTTTCTGTGAGGGAATCCATCAACCTCTCTCTTTCAAGCAAATTCATGTGTCGGCATGTAAAATATACATCCATGTCCAACATTCATGTCATTGTTTTTCGATTAAAACACAAACATACTAAACCCAGTAAAAAAAAAAAATTCATTTCATGTAAGAGGCTTCTTCTGTTTGGAGATGAAAGTTTGAAATTCTTACTTAAAGTAAAGTAAAATTCAATTTTATCTGACACACATTTCCCCCACAAACTACTCCACACACACAACAAGCGAATAAACAAAAGAAAGAGTTGTAAGGCGAATCAGTGGCAGGATAATAAGAGAGTACATTTACATGTGACAGTGAGTAGGGGCTGCGGTGATGGACCTTGTGTTTAATGGGAATCCTCGCTCAGACTCATGGGGACTGAGAACCTGACCTGTAGCTCTTAAAGCTGCCCAGAAGACTCTGCACCCCCTTCTTGACTCGTCGCGCCACAGAGTCGGCAGGCGGAGTGGGCAGGCAGGAGGCCAGGCTGGGTGGACGCGCATCCAAACATTTCTGGTAACGAAGCTGGAAATGTGAACACACACCACACAAATGGGCTTTATCAGACAGTAGACGCAACACTGAAGCCTGCACATAAACTGCGATTCACATGTGTGAAATTACACAAAGAGCAAAGAAAGCTCATCTCTCTGCAGTCCATCATCACATTCTTATCACATCTCTGCTTTTATGACTCACCATGCAGGCCGCCTGCACAGCCTCACTCAGGCTGGCAGCATTGGGATCACACCAAAACATGTGACAGGTGAACTCCCGGGGACCCTCCGCCATGATGAAAGCAAAGGTGCGGACGTCCTTTCCCACACCCATGAAAGACAGAAAACGCACCCTGCACTCTGACAGCACCTCCTCGTCCTACAGGCAGAAATATACACCGTCAAGAAAAGACAGAAGAGCGCCGAGTGCCACAAAACACGCCTACAACGATTTAAGGCACAGGAGAATTCTTCTGTTTTCACACAAAATGGGAACTTTACGAGGTCAAACCCAAGGTATAAACTACATGTTTAAGCCGACTTATTTTCACTTGGGTTAGTTTCCCGTTACCTGTTTTGAAAGTATGGTGAGGGTGGCTGGTGCAACATTCACAGAGACGGGAGTCCAGTCATTTCTGTCTTTGCCATTTATTGCTGCCTCTAATGCATCATTGATCACTTCCATTCCTGTCAAGCATGCACACAAAATATGATTCACAGCATTAACTACAGTTACAAAAAAAAAAAACAACAACAACTGGAATCATAATGATGCCACAAAAATATCCTTTTTCTTTTTCTTACCTACTGGTCGAGCCACAGCCTCACCACCAAGGTAATAAACATGGAAGCGCTGGAAGAGTTCGTTCTTTGGAGCAGGAAACTCTGTTCAGAAAGCAGAAAGTAGAAAACCTTGCATCACACGGCTCCAGAGTCTCAATTAGGAGGATATTTAAAATGTCTAAAGAAACACTGCTTTACCTTCAATTGGGATGACAAAAGGTTTACTTGGGTCAGAGTTGAGTCTGCTCACCCCTGGCCTGGTTGCCTTTCTCTCCATCATTATCTGAAGTAAAATTATGTGAAGACAACATGTGACTTTCAAAGAGGAGATCCATGCCTTCAGTGATTTCATAATGAAGCTAAATTGAATCCAATGAGGCCTGACCTTTGAACACATCTCATGTAAGCTGGTGGCGATGTTCTTGGCAGGTGAGTCACAGCGGAAAACATGACACTTCAGAACTTGGGTCAGGTTGTCTCGAGCCACATAAGCAAAATCCCTGCATGTGAAATCAAACGGAAAAAGGTCACATTCGCACATTAAGTCATTTGCATGTGCTTAAGTGTAATTAACACACATACAGACGCACACGCAGACACACTTGTGCACACAGCAGCAAATGGCAACGCAAAAACATGTTTTTAAGGATAATAATCATGTATACCTTTCCCTGTATACGATGGAAAATGCAGCATGAAAGGAAAAAACACATGTTAGAGTAATCCGTGTCTGTAATACTATCACCGCTCCAGCAGAGGGCAGCAGCAGCACATAAAAGAACAGTGTGGCAGATTTGGTTCATTATTTAAAACGACAATAAACCACAACATGCAGAATCAGCAACGCAGAGGTGGAATTTTCAAACAATGGGAAACAAAAGTTGAAACTACTTCCACTCAAAGCAGGTATTACCACATTTAAAGGCAAGAAACCTGACAGTTACATCAATTGTGAAAAAGTGAATTCATTGCAAAAATGCTGTCACTGAGCACCTCACACAAATTTAATAAACTTCAACTACACATTCATTTAATTTTCTTTCCACATTTAAGATGTTTACAAGTGGAGATATTTAAATTTTAATATTTCAATGTAGAAACGTGCATCAAACATAACAGGCTCATGAATGAATAAAGCTTTGATTGAAGCTGCATAAAGGAAGGAGATAAATAAATCAGAGGTAGTTCTACCATCTTTAATTTGCCCTTACGTTGAGGATACTGACCTGCCGTTGTCTCTGCCGACACCCCACACACGGATGCTGCCTATTGGCTGAGCATGAAGCAGAGTCTGACCCAGTGGGTCGATCAGCTTCATGGTGTCATTCTCCAGGACCATTAGCATGTCTTTGCCCTGTGATGACACACACACACACAGTATGAGCAACCTCAAGCATTCCACCTGTAAAATTTGACCGCTAATAATTTAAGATAGTTGTTCATGGTTAGTTTAACTTAAATTCCTACATCAATTTTACCAGAGAACCTACTCCTTCTTCTTCTAAATAAGGTCAAAACACATCTTTAAACATATGGCTGGCGCATCACTATAATCACTTTAACCAAGATGAATGGTGGCTAGTATTAACTACCAAACACAACTAAATGCTGCTGTGTGGGATAGTCAAATGCATCCACGTTGAACTGCTGAATACGCTGACTGTCACTTTACTGTCAGTAAAATCCCCTCACCTCTCCCCAGATACCAGCAGTGTCATCTAGGTTGTGTTTGTGATACGAGAGCTGTCTGATGCAGTTGTTGACAGCAACACTGCTCTTGCCAGGTGCCATGTCCTCCTCAGACATCTCCACCCAGCCGAGGGAACGCACAGCAAAACACTGAAAGCACAAATGTGCAGCATATTATTAGAGGAAAATAAACACCCCCGTGCTTGTAAACATGAAAAACACAGAAATATCAGGATTTATCGAGCCACAAAAATATCAACTGCACTACACTGATCCACATACCTAAACGAGCTGCAGACAATAATGTATCTGCATCTCGAAAAAAACAGAGAACTTTTGACTTTTCCAAGTTCCAGATTAGAAAGAAATGTTCGTCTGATCGAATCTAAAAGCCTTGGACCAGTTAACAGCCACGGTGTAGTTTTCTATTTAAAAACCTGAGACCCTAAAGTCCTTTTCTAACTTGTAACACCCTCAGCTTTATTGATTAGACAGAGCAAAGGTATTCTGTTATTCAGACATAGAGACATTAGCGATGGAGAAACCACTGTACACGCTTGATAAAATATGATGCAGAATTTTCCCACAATTACATGTCATGTTGCCATAACAATTCCAATTAGCTTGACAAGCACACTGTGGTCATTTAGAGCAGTGTTCTAGGGCAGCGGTCCCCAACCAGCGGTCCCCAACCACCGGTCCGCGAGACATTCCAAACCGGGCCATGAGATTGGGGGGGAATGGAAAAAAAAAAAAAGAAAAAAAAAAGACATGGAAATCGGGAATTCTTTCATTTCACTCGCTAGATTCTATACTTGGAAACTGCATAGATTGCATTATAGGAGGCCGATTGTGCACGTTTATTGTTTTCAATGATGACTGTCTGTCTGTCATCATATCCTAATTAGTAAAAGCGTCTTCTAAATGTAATGTAAAAGAAGTGAATGCATAATGCATATAGAAATACCCCCCACCCTCAGTGTCTGTTGAACGTGAAGTACAAAAAAAAAGTAACACACCCCCCCCCCCGACAAAATAATGTCTGCTGTGGAATTTAGTAATATGCTATTTATTTAACACAATTTTAAAGAAGATAAATCTTCTCCAGTTTTGTGATGAATGTTACATGAGTTATGCCTGTTAATGTATTCTTAAAAAGAGAGAGAAATGAGTTTTGTTCATGTATTCTTGAAAAAAAAAAGAGAAAAGTTACTTGTTTAAGTTAGATAACAAAGGAAGATTATTTTGATTTAGTATTTATACTATTTTGGTTAATTATTTATATTTCAAGAAAATGTTTTTTATTCTTATGTTGAATTGAACTGAGGTTAAAAAAAAGAGAGAGAAAGCCTGAGAATTTTATGTTCAAGTTAAGGACATTAAATAAAATGATTTTCATGTAATAACCACTGTGTTGCTCTACTTTTGGAGAATCATTGCACGCGTTGTATGTGTGAGGGGGTACTTGTGGTGTGACAAGAAGGCTCAGGGGGTACTCAGGCCAAAAAAGGTTGGGAAACACTGATTTAGAGCGTACCAAAGGTGTATTGAAATGACTACTTTTCAACCTAATTATGCTTGAACAGCTGGTGTGATAGAGGACTTCAATGCTCTTACATAACCTGCCGTAGCTGTTGTCAGTAAAATCAATTACCACATAACTAATAGAAAGGAGTGAACGGCTGAAAGGGGATTCATGTACTCTTACAGTATTGGTTAAACTCAGCATAAGACATATGATTTACCTTAGTTTCTAGATCTGTGCACAGTGGAGCAAGCTTCTCTTCTTCCTCAGACTGGGAGCAATTGTAACTGCAAAGCCAGAAGAAGTAAGTTAATAACAGGCAAAGCTAACGAGTTACAACTGTACTAAATATTGACAAAGTCAGTGGACTTCAGTGGACGCCACATACTTCAGGTTGATCGATGCATAGCGTAGAGTTGCTCCCTCAAACTCCTTCAGACTTTGATCAGATGCAACCTCTCCCTCCTCCTGAACACAAACATTAAGGTTAATAACGCAGGTTTAATTACACTGTAGAAACTAAACACATCAAAAGGCACAATAGTTAGTTTTAATACACTGAATAAAGCATGCAATAGTTATCCCCATGTATTGAACAAATGAATAAAATCATGAGAAATATTTGGTCAGTAGTATCTTCTTATATTGGCCCGGCTAACAATAACACAACACAAGCAAATTGTTACAATATTAAAGTTTCATGTATCGGGACATAAAAAATAAAAATGATCATTCATAATGTCGAGGAGGAACTAATTTGAGTCCATTATTCTACAGTGAGAATATTCATGACAGATCCCCACTTCCCAGGAATGGACGTGCCAGCAAGTTCTCCCCAAGGTCAGATGCTAATGCAATGCTCAGTGAAACTGCAAAAAGACCGAAAAAGCTGTACCTCAGACTCTACAGGCCTCAGTTAGCATGTTAAATGTTAAAGTTCATGACAGTACAATTAGAAAAAGATCTAACTAGTATGGCTTGTTTGGAAAGGTTGCAGGAGAAAGCCTGTTCTCTGTAAAAAGAACATGGCAGCCCAGCTTAGGTTTGCAAAGATTAATCTGGACAAACCACAAGACTTCTGGAAGAATGTCTTTCAGACAGACCAGACCAAAGTGGAGATGTTTGGTCATAATGCACAGCAGCACGTTCGGAGAAAACCAAGCACAGCATATCAGCACAAACGCCTCATAACAACTGTTAAGCATAGCGGTGGAGGGCTGATGATTGTGTGTTATACAGGCTGTCATTCATGCTGTCATTTTAACTGATGGTAAAATGGGAGTCAGTCAAATTCAAATCTGCCAGTGACTCACTTTCCACAGTTCCCCCTCACCAGCACCTTCGTCTGTGCTGGAAAGTTGAGCCCAAGATTCCTGGAAAATGTAACAAAATCTACGATCAACAAGAGATTTTTCCATTTCAGCATGTCCACCCCCAACAAAATGTCTGTTAAGCTCACCTCAGGTTCCTCACAGGGTGTAGTCTCCAGGGACATAGTGGAGGACATCACTGAGTCGCCAACTTTACCCAGGGGTGAGGGAGGCTCCCACTGGGTGGTGCCAGTGGGAATATGCCAGTAGTAGGTGCCCGATGTATCTCGCACTCTCATCCATCCTGAAGGCAGGTCTGTGTCGGTCTCAAAAGCACTCGAGTCCCAGAAGGACTCTAAAAGGCAGGGAACACAGTGGGAAAGTTGAAGTACAGACTAAAGTTGTACAATACACCAAACTTACGAGAACAGATAAACTGGGACAACAACATTTGAGCTCTGTTTTTCTTTTCTATAAGTAGATTACTGTCTGTTTATGCTGCAGCATCAAACTCGCTCCTGTGGGAACAGACATTGGATAGACTGAGTGGTTTCAAAGTCAACTTATCTACCTCGATTGCCATTTGGAGAGCTGTCGGCGGTGTTATCCTGAGACAGCGCAGGCCAGCTGGACTCTTCATCGCTTGGTGTCCCGTTCATGTTGGAAAAGAGGAGGCAAGCATTTCTCCCCGCAACGCCGCCTTCTCTGGGAGACTCTGCGTTAACCTGGTCGGACACATTTTCTCCTCTGCTGCCACTTGATGTCTCCTCATCTTCCTCCTCCAATTTACTTTCCTTATCTTTGTCATCCTCTTCTCTCTCTTTATCTTTCTCCTCTGTTGACTCCAGAGTGTCGATGAGTAGCGGCTCATTAAGGATGTTCTTGGACTCCTCCTGACTCAGGCCAGGGGTCATTGCTGTTTTGGGAGACTTGGTCTGCTCCTCGTTTCCCTGTTGTTCTTCCTGAGTGATGTTCGGGTGAGGAAAGTCTTCCTCGTTTCCATTCTGGTTGATATTGCAGTTGTGGTCCTGATCCTGTTGGTTCTCGGCTACTTTCCGTAGCTGGTTCTGGCCTTCTTTCACCCACTTGGCATTGTTGCCAGTGGACTCCTGGTCGCACCAGTGGCTACCATCATTCAGCTTGTTTTTTAGCTCTTCATCTTGCTTTTGTTTATTCACAACATATGTCATATCTTCATCATCATGACCGCCCATGGTAACTTTCCATGTAACTAATCTGATGGAGACAGAGGAAGAGATTTGTTGTCATTACAAACTGCATGCTACTTGGCAGGGTGGCTATTAATACAAAAATAATTCTCAGACTTTAAAAAAAACATGCACTGTGCACACAATCATTTCTATACACATTTCCAAATACAACCCTTAAACGTTCTTTAAACATTATTACTTTCAAAGGAAACACATTCGTATGATTACAAGGGTACGGCCTAAAGTTAAGGGTAATTTAAGAGTAGGAAAATATCTTTCAGAAAATAACACTTTTGAAATAACCACTCAAATATTTTTGCTGCAAATGAGTCAATGAGGTCTTGTTCAGGAGAGCTGATGCTAAAAAAAAAAAACAACTCTCCTCTGGTCTACAGAAAATGACCATTTGCTCTTAGACGAGGGGTAGTATTATGGTGATTTACCAGGCCAACTTAAACAAAATAAAAGTATGAGCTTCATAATAGCTGTGATGTCAATGCAGCAGGGCGAGTTAATGAGATCATAGTTTCCCTTATTTCTCTGCAATTCGATGTTTAAACAGACACTCAGTGTTTATGAATACCGCCCTATGAGCCACATAGAGAAACGATTCAACAAAAAAAAAGGAAAGTTGCAGGGAAAACACAAAAAGATGTTCAGAAAGACGTTTAACATGGCTCTGTAACATGGCTCTCTGATGGTTGTTCAGTTGAACCAGCTTTGAACTGACCGAGACGAAATGCAACACGTGGTTCTTCCGTTAAAAGGTTTACAATAGTTAGACTTGGTACTACAGAGGTTTTTTTTTTTCCAATTGTTTGTTTTCCAATTGTAGGCAGCACGGTAGCATAAAATATACCAACACCAAGATTCATACGGTGATGTGGAAACATTACAGATCACTAAGAGGTGAGTACACTGTAGCCCAGAACTACTGATCAGTTCAAAAAGACAATTAAACCCTAATATACTTAAAGCTTATAACAAATACACACAGAGGAAAAGTGTTTGTGTGTTAAGTCACATCAAACTGGGAGCACCTCTTCAAGTCAGGTGCCTGCATGGTGGAGCTTGGTTACTGGTATTGGTAAAAATGAGACTGATATATATAAATAGAAATCTGTCTTTGAACATCAGTCACTGCTCAATTGTGTTCATTCAAGATTTCAACTGCCTGGCTAGCCTGCAAAGTCTAAAAATTAAGACCCTGAATATTCTGAAAAGCTAAAATTTATTAATTTGTCATTTCCTGTCATTTTTTTTGTTACACCTTCCTACTCTATATATCAAATGGTAGACAAATTATTATGGAAAACTTAATTTCGGTCTGATGCAACTACACGCTAACAAATGCCTAATAACTTAACTTTACAGAATGAGGAGGGGGGACTTTGATGTTAAATGTTTGGTAATAATTTTGGAATAATTATAAAATCCCTCTTGATTAATACAATCATTGTGTGTATTGTATCTGACAACTGTCAAGCTACTGGTAGCGTCTATCTAATGTGAATGAAGTCCGTTTCTTGTTCGTATACGCCAGATAAGCCATGAATGTGGCAGCTTTCACTGTTGGATACGTTGGACGAATAAGAAACGTACTTCCGGGGCTTCACCTTCCATTTGCCAACACGACCTTTTACGTTTCACATTTTAAGCTAAACACAACCACCCAGGGCATCATTTTAGACACAGCCAGGATAATGGTAGTAAAAATTCAGTTCTTAAGCAGGCTACAATCTGAAATACAGCAATACGCATCAGATGTCCTCACTGAAGCTGGAAATAACGGGCATCATCCGCCATCATCACCGTCTTCTCTGCTAGGCTAATGTTAGCTAGCTAGCTAGCTAGCTGACGTTTCCAAACAGGAGCTTCAAAACGTCCGAAGTAACACCGATTTATCAAGATAATGTTCAGAATTCTCACTTACCAATTCCACCAAACCCCCTGCTGTCAAAATATGCTGAATTGTGTGAGCTAACTACATATTTCCACAACTCGTGAGGAATCGCTCGGTTTCTGGGTGGTGTTTTCAGTCAGTGGGATCGGCCAGTGATGGAGGACGAACCTGCGTCACGGCTTAACGTCACTGCCAGGGCCCACTGCTGCCCCTCAGGCTCAGAGCAGGAAGAGCTTCATCAATCAGCAACGTCCTCTTCACTGTTTTTGGACATGCTGATCCGGCACAGCATATCCCTGTCTGTCGAAACTAAAGTCATCACTCATAGCGTCCGTGAAAACGGCTTTAACTACAAAGTCTGATGCGTCAGGAACGGGACTCTGCACCAAATGACGTGTTTATCTCAAGAAACCACTTTTTACGCTCATTTATCAGATATGAAATGTAAATAATACATTGACAGTAGTCTTTGGTTCAAATAGATATGCAGTACATATATATGTTTTTATGTATATATTCATTATGTAATAAATACTCTTTAAATATTTATTATTATATTATTATTGTACACATCTGCACCTTTTTTTTAACTTGTTTTTACTTTAATTGTTTTGCACTGGGCACAGGAGAAGCTCTCCAATTTCGTTGTACATTGTATAATGACAATAGAGGGCATTCTATTCTATTCTATATAGATCAGTTGAATTTTATCATTTCAGCTCCATTGTATACATGGAGTATAACTTATGATAAATATACTGTAAAGTCTTTAAACAAGAGTAAAGACTTTACAGTATAACCTTGTATAACCTTGTTTTACTCTTTGAGGACTTTTACTCCTCAAAGAGTAAAACAAGGTTTTACTCTTTGAGGAGCTCATAATATTGCCCAGTTACAACAGACAACCAACAAACTTTGGTTGATGGTTCAAACTTGATGGTTTATTGGAAAGTAAACAATCACCACTGTAGCTTATTGTATAGTAAGAAGCGGTGGTTTACCAGCTAAAGAGTTTACAAGGCTGACAAATGATTCCTAATGTCTAAACTGATAAAAAAAAAAAGCATGTTAATCATTTACATTTCTAAGCCATCTGAATAGGGAGTCATACAGTTGTACCAGACTATTTGATAAAATGAGATGTATAAATGTATAAAGGAAATACCCATGCATCTAAAGTTAGCCTCAAAGTAGATTTTCTCTGATTAATTTAGAAAGGTACGTTTATAAGTAAACCAAAATACACACATTTATTCATGAATGATAAAATAGTTAAATGGCAAAAGCCATGGTTGAACTTGAACAAAAACAATGCTCAAACATTTTTTGCTCTTTTGGAAAAGCACGACTAATTGTAGCTGTAATTGTATTGTGATGAGAGTTAATTTTTTTTTTTGAGGAAACCTTACATGAATAGTATCCACGAACCCTTTCAGACAAGAGTCCACAGGGAGCTCAATGCAGCCATTGGTGCATGATACTCAGTAACTGCAGGACCATAGAAAAGCTCAAAATAAATTAAGAGAAATTCCTTCATATTTCTCTACCAACAGCTCATGAACATTCTGTTCATCATTTCGCCATTAAAGCATAACTCAAATCCCATAAAAAGATCACAAATTTCTAATCAACATATGGTAGATGTTTTGAATACATCCAATAAATTCAATCAATTGGAAATTGAAAGTCCCACAACAAATGACACCATCAAGTTGTCCATATGTTTCATTTTTAATATACACTTATATATAAATACATACATTTGTATAAGTCATTCTTGAATTTGGCTTCAACCATGTGATTCGGCACAAACAAGCAAGCTGGTGAAGGCACAGAATGGATGTAGATAAAGGAAACAACCCATGTGATTGGTAGCCAGATGTCACACAGAGGATGAGAAGAAATAACAGTTTACAGGAAGTAAATTCCACCTCGTAATGTCCCGGCGGTGGCAGCTGTTTCTGAACGATAAAAAAAAAAAAAAATAGGAGCACGAAGTTCCCTCTAACAACAAAATGAGCTGTACCTGTGAACAGAGATATATTACAGTGTGAATAGGAGCACTCGTTGCCAACATAATAAAGAATGCAAGGCATTAAAATCTGGAAAACAGATTTCCTGTATTCAGCATGAAAACAACACTCCATATAAACGCACACATTTCACATCTCAACAGAGGCCGACTGTACTTTTTGTTCAACGTTCCAAATGAAGAAGATGAGAAAAACCGAGAGAAAAGTGAGACTAAATGAAAATGCGAGCCGTGACTTTGATTACATTAATACAATTACGAGTCTCAACAATCTTTCAATGCATTTGAAACATAATATTCCCAGAAATGCTCAACACAGTTTCACGGCCCCAAAGAAAGAAAAGGCTTGTGTGGCCAGTTATAAATGGTTTGCAGGTTGTTCAGGATACTGTCGGGTAAGAAATGCTCAAGAAAGGCCAAGCTCATCACCACTACGCAGCCAAGCCAAGTGGCACAACATTCCAAGGGTATCACTCATTTAAATTAAGTTTTAATAATTAGGTTACACACTAACTTTTGACAATTGACATGCTTGCTCATTGCGTACACTTTGTTGCCACTAAAACAACAAACATTAACCTTTTCCCACAGACAAGCTCCGGGTTAATCTGTTGTTTATTTCATCGTGAGCCACCATTTTAAGACAGCAGTTATCTTAAAGGACGATTTCTTGAAAGAGAGCCCACTCGGGATAAAATAAAGCCTTACATCCACCGGTTCAAACCAGAAGAGCGTCACGCTGACCTCCACAGGTTATCTGGAGAAGATTGTAGTCAGTCCACATGATAACAGCTTAGAAGCTGAACAGTCAATGGTAACTCCTCTGAAGACAGTATCAGCGGTTCAGTAGCAAAGACAGTAATAGGTAATAATATAAACTTCAGATCACATTGACAAAAAAACAATACAAAAGTAGTGACTGCCGCCATATTCATCTCAGAAGCAGAAGCTACAATAGCACTGAATGCAGTAGTAGAGGATGTGTTTAAGGCAATACTGGTAAGCACCACACCACCATACCAGAGTCACGTCTGGGGGAAGAGATCCGGGAATTCAGTTGGTTCAATAAAGGGGGGCTAGGGAGGTTTTTCACTTGTCCTGCATTTTCTCCAGAATTGGCACGATCATGTCAAATTTGGGCCTTTTAGCTGGGTCTTCGTTCATGCATATCTTCATGAGCTTGCAAATGTGTGGTGAGATGCCAGGGGGGATAGTGGGCCTCAAACCCTCCAAGGCAACCTAAATCACAAAATAAAAAGACACCGAATGCATTAACGTAATAGGTTTAACAAGCTTTCCCCTGAAAGCTATGGCCATTTAATTAGTTCATCTACATTTACATGCATTTGGAAATGTAAATGGAATCTATTAAGCATTAGTCTTGCAGACCTTCATGCCTATCTCCATGTTGGACAGGTCAGCAAACGGCACTTCTCTGGTCACCAACTCCCACAGCAGGATAGCAAAGCTCCACATGTCAGCTGAGCGACGGTTGATCTCGTCGGGCTTCTTCTGCAGTGCTGGGAACCCAAGAGAAGCAAGCAATGGTTATGCAGGGAGCTAAACAACGTGCATCGTGCCACTTCCCTCACTGCTAAAGGACTTTAAGTAGAACAGAGTGTTCTGACAGCACCTGCATGTTTATTTAAGTCTAGCTCTAGAGTCTAGTAAGTCTAGTCTAGAAAAGTTTTTTATACGATATTGTGAATATCTGTCCAATATCAAACCAACTTCACCAACTTCACATTATGCATCCACTAAAACAATTAGTTTATGTGAGCAGGCACATATTCATCCACTGACAACTAGAGAACTATACCATTAAAATATAATAATAATAATAACTCCCTGATGGTACTGCTTTATTCTTTTAACTTGTTTGTGTCATTTTATCTCTTGTCTTATTCGTTTAAGACAGTAAAATCCTGTGACATAGCTGCTGTAGTGTATGTTGCTATGGAAACTAAATTTCCACCGTGGAGATAAAGTGAAGAACTCCGATAGGCTGTGATTTACATCACAAACGCAGTTATAAGGCTACAGATGGAAAGGATTAGAAATGGAAAATTTGGCTAAATTCTCTTTGTAAATCACAGGAGGGAAACCAGATAAACAATTAATTTTTTCCACCTCTTAAGCAGGCTTACTTCAACAACACTTCCCTCTGTCAGGCTATAAATTCAACACATGCTGTAGTTTATTAGCTCCGATTTGTCTGGAGGTACGTGTGGGACACACCACATCGTCCTCAGTGCTCAAAATAAAATCTCATCCTCCTTTCTACAATCCCGAAGTGGTGCAGTAGCCACAAAGTCATATTTCATCCATCAACTGTAATGGAAATGTATCCCTTTAATGTATACATTCGATTTATTATGGTTGAGCCTTTTGCCTGTAATGGAAGGCACGGTGAAGATTGACAGGAAATGTGGAAAGCCTGAGACTAATGTGCAGCAAGGTTTTGGACACTCAGCTGCTCGGGACAGCAGTTCTCAGTTATTCTTTTATACATTGTAGGAGACAACCCACGCATACACCGGGAGAACATGCAAACTCGCACATTAGGCTCATTAAACCTAAATATATGTGTGAACTCGTGCCATATAATTAGTAAACCTTATTATACGTACACTGTATTGGTGTTGCTTTGATGGCAACTGGCAGTGATGCATTCACCCTGATCTGTAAACTCTAAAGCTTTTCTGAGGACTTCTGTTATTGTTTGCATAACTGCTGCAAACTTTCCCTGGTTGTTTTCACATTCTATAATCAATTTATGTTTGTAACTTGCTTAGAGTTCACTTTATCTCAAGGGGAAATCAGATTCAAATTGCATTTGGCTCTGCCACAGAGTAGAGATCCCCGCATCCATCATTCTCGCTCAGGCTTGTGTGGCTTCTGCTGTCAGTTTAGATCTGTGCTGTATGAGTGATGCCTACCCTCAGGGGCCACCCATGCAGGCGAGTACATCCTGCCAGGACACTGGAAGGAGAACTTGACATCTGCCATGCTGATCCTTGCTGTCATGTCTTCATCGATCTTTGGAAACAAGAAAATTCACTGAAATGTCACCTTTTTTTTTTTTTGGTGGCTGTTTCTTTTCCTTTTAGTCTTTTTTTTCATGCCTGAAAAGTAGACGGGCTATGATCCTGAAAGCCACAATTAAGTTCTTCTTACCATTACGCTCTTGCTGTTGAGATAATGGCGAGGAATCATGGGTTCAAGAGTGTGTAAGAAGGCCATTCCACAAGCAATGTCCAGAGCAAACTTGACTGCTTGCGTCTGGTCCACCACAAAATCTGACAGTAGGATGAATTACATGAAATAACAGGTTTAAGCCAAACTGCCTTCAAGCACACAACAAGATGACAGTGTTATTGCCACTGTAGAAAAAAAGACGATGGCAACATAATGACAAACGCTTCGGTGCAAAAGAAAAAGAAAAATCACAAATTCCTGCAAATCGCAAAAACTGACGAGTGACGAGTATGAACTCTGTGACCACAGTGGAAGTACTCACTGGTGCCTTCATGCAGCACGTTGTACAGGGAGCCATAAGGCATCCAGTGTGTGATGATGATGGGGTGAGGGGCGGGAGGAGACTGACATGCTCCCAACATGGGGAGGACATTTGGGTGGGAAAATATCCTGGGATGAGGCCAAAGAGGGAGGGACAGCGGAGAGAGACAGAAAAAAAAGAAAAAAAAAAAAGAAAAAGAGACAAACGCACACGGCATTTGACATAAACAGATATTTTGTGTGTGATTCACCCCCCTCAAAATATCCAACACATAGAGTTCAGTTCAACACAACACACACGGACACATGAATGACCACAACAGTAAAAATGATAAAAGTTGCAGAAAGGTCAGGATTTAATAATAACCTGAGTTTGGGATACTCCTCATTGAAGTCTCTGCTCTTCCTTCCAGTCCAGTCACGAACTTTTAGCACCTTCACAACAATTTCATTTCCTTGCCAGCGGCCCTGCCACAGCTAAAGATAAAAAAAAATAAAGAGAGAAAGAAACTGAAGTAAACCACAGTTAACCTTAACTGATTATCAGCCTGAATACAAAGCACAACGAAAAGAATATGAAGAATATGAAGTACCTCTCCAGAGTAGTTTTCATTTATTTTAGCGAGCAGAGAAAGCTGTTTGAAGTCGATGCCAGCCTGTTTGTTCAACGTGCCATTGCCTAAAACACATGGAGACCAAATTAAGGGACATGTTGACACTCAGACTACAGAAATCCATTATTAATCTAGACCAACATCAAGCAGACTAAACAAGCGATGGAACAATGTTCTCTTCATGCCAATGAATCGGTTTGTGAGTTGTTGGGACTCACGTGGTCGAGTTCTGGTGGTGCCTTTCCAGAACGAGTCCTTGAAGGGAATTTTAGTCAAGCTCTGTCCCATTTTCTCTGCCTTTTCTGAAATGGTAGAGAAATAGGAAAAAAATCAAATCCGAGCAACAAAAAAACCCAGAAACAGTTACAACTGTTACTGCGCTGTAGAAATAATCTGTTAAAAAGAGCAGATGCGACACCTCTGAGGAGTTCACGAAGGTGAGGTTTGGCTTTGTCCAGAGGAGTTTCCCCATATTTGTTACAGATGCTAACCTGAGCCCCATTATTCACAAGGTCCTAAACAAACAACAAAAAAAAGATGTCTCTGGGCAACGCTTATACATGAAACTTAACAGTTATTCGCTCTATCACCACCAGAGGGCGCACCAACCTCAGCCACCTGGTCTTGGCCCCAGAAGCAGGCATAATGCAGTGGAGTGTTTCCATGTTCATTGGCTGCATTGGTGTCTGCTTTGCACTGGATCAGCTAGAAGAAGAAGAAACAATGGATTAAAAGCACTGTAAGACTGGTCATATCTTGTTTGGGCTGTATACAGAGATAAAACTTTACGCTACCAAGAAAAATTATGCTGGGTTTTCTTGCCTGGGGTCACATACCAGAGGTATTGAGACATGCCTAATATTAAACTCAATAGTTGCCTAGCAGTTATTCAAAATCAGACACCCTGCGGTTGAAGTCTCACTTTATGTACGCAGCTCTCTGTGCAATGTTGACGTACAAATTATCTTTATATTTCTATCAAGGAATAACACTTCCAACAAAACATATTTGCTAAATGCTGAAACCACCCTTTGATGTGATTAATGGAAAAATGCACACAATGTCTGTGTTCTATTGTGAATAAAACTTATAAATCATTGCAATCTGTTTTTATTTACATTTTACACAGCATCCTAACTTTTGTAGAGTTGGGGTTGTATAAATGCTGGTCAGATTGCACCATTTCAGGTTTCACAATATCCTGCTTTCATAAAGCAAACTTGCTGAAACATACCATCATTAGTCAGCTGTGTCTGAATAAGTGATGTTACTGTCACTCCTCAGTCACCTTTTTTATGTTTAGCATTGTACAGACCGTGACATTAAAGTTTAATGTGATGACAGTTGGTTGGATCACAATAGAATGAGAGAGAAAACATATCTACATTGAGCAGTTTTAATGTCAGGGAGGTAGGAAAACTTGTGACCGTTATCATAAAAGAACGTGGAAGGAACCTTTTCCAGTGTCTCTGCTTCCCTGCGTTTACATGAACTTTACCTTTCCCACAATATCCCGATGGCCATGGCTGGCAGCCAGGTGTAGAGGCGTGTCGTCTCCCCGGTTCATGACGTTGATGCGTGCTCCTCTCATGATGAGCATGTCCACCACACTGGAGCGGCCCTCCCTGCAGGCCCAGTGGAGGGGGCTGAAGCCGTGGTCATCTCTGCAGTCACAGAAGAGCGGCGCATTTCACACAGCTTTCACAAAAGCATTCAGCACAGCAGGGCAAAACTGCACGGAAAGCTGCTAAGCGGGACTTTCTCCCTTTAAAAAAGTGAGCTGATGACACCCAGACTGAGACAACAGCTTATAGACCTCTGGCACTCATCACTCCTTTGTCTCACTGACACTGACCAATGTGTGACAGAGGCCTCGACTACAGGACAGAGAGACTGATGTGCTGCCTCAGTGACAAGTAGATAAAGAGTAGAGATTAAGAAACAGGAGGAACTGGGTGACAGCAAGTCAATCAAGAAAAAACTGAAGGGTGGAGGGGAAGGGGGAGCATCCGCTCAGACCTTGTCAGGCCAAGTGAGACTTCCTTCAACAGTGCTGACACAGACTTCAGCTGCCATGTGTGAGTTTGTCATTCTCCATTTCTCTGTTCTCATGGTCACATCCTCCGCTGTTGTGAAGTTTCCTCCCACTACTCTTTCCATTCCCTCATCTTCTCCCCTTCCCATCCAGTAAAACATCTGGATGGCACTGATCCTATATTCCAATCTTTGTCCCCTTTCATTCAGCAGTAAGCCCCAGTGCTAGCACCAAAACACAGTACAATGCTCCTGTAAAAAAACGTTATGTACTTGTCCTGACATCAGGAGTGGGCAGACAGCATAATAAAAGCCCTTAGAACTGAGCGCGTATTATGAATCTGCAGGAATTTGAACTTTCTGCCCCCCCACCACCATCAGTTCACTGGCCGCATTCACACATCCTGCAGAGATCAACTCAAAACAGATCAAGTGCCCCACAGAGACCCTCAGTCCCACAACAGACATCTATCTGTGCGACCTGCTGCCATCATAACAGATCTACTCAGAGGGCAATTTCCTCTCAGACCAGAGAGCCACATTCTAAAAACTAATTAGCCTTCACAAGAGAGAAAAACTCCCCACAAACCCACTTCTGGGATTTTGTTAGCATTCAGCCCAACACTAGTCTGTTTAGCAGGAGTAGGTGAAGTTATGTTAACTCGTTGTTCTTCGAGAGCAAGAATTCACATAATAAACAGAATCCCAGTGGGCTCTCTACAGAAATGAGATCCGATATTTAATGTTGCAAATCTGAGCTGAAACAATCAGTTATTCGTTCATTCATTTTCAGCTATTTCGATGGTGAATCAACTGCCTAAAGAAAGAGTCAGTGTTTTTCAACCTGGGCCCAGTTTCCCCTTGCATTTGGGGGAAATAGCGCTGAACATGCCATGACCAGCAGCTGCTCAGCGGCTTCAATGTTGTGGTAAGATGAGGGGAATGTCCATGATAAAGTAAAAGAGTCTATTGTATAGTGACTGACTGATTGTTATTCGTGTTTTCTGCTGTTTCATCAGTGATTTGCACCCAAGTTGAAGGGAAAAATAGAACCCAGGTTAAAACAAAGTTTTGTATAAATGTAAAACTCATTTATAAACATGAACACGGTTTGCTGCTTTTCTTTTTGCAGCGTTAACTTTCAGCAGGTTTGGTCTTTAAAAAATGATTTAACCTTGGAAAACCAGACATTTTGGGAGCAAGTGATTAATTAAAAGCTATTTTAAAGCCATAAAATCTGTATGAGGTGCAGAAAACATTACACAGTTCTGCTGTCTAATGTGCAACTGTCTAACTTGAAAGGATGTAATAAAAGAAAATAAGATTACACACCAAGTAATCCATTTTTCAAGGAACAGAGAATTAATAGCGAAGCTAGTGGTTTTTACTTGCTTGCACAACAAAGAGGCTGAGCCCTCTGGTTTCCATATGCATTTATGTCGCAGGGCTTTTCATATAGGATGGATTTTCCCTTTAAGCTAACTTCATCTGCCAGCACCAGAGGCTCTTGAGTGCCGGGATTTTCTAATGCTCACCCCCCTCCATTCGGACTGCGGTAATTTATTTCAGGCACTTCCACCTGCCAGCAGAGCTCAGCTTGGCAGACTGAAGAGCCAGAGGAAGAGCCCCTGTCTGCACCCTGTATGTCTCTGCGCTGACACCCGCGCCAGGTCAAATGACAAATGTCAGCTCAGGGGAAAAAGAAATCTAAAGAGTGAAAAGAATTAGAAGAAAAATAAACGAATAAAGAATTGGGATGAGAGCAGGATAGTGAAAGAGGACTGATCTGGCACTGCAGCTGGCTGGCATCCTCATTGGTTCATTTGCTACTTATTTTCTTGATAAATTGTTTAATTAACTGGGACTGTGGCAGATTCTTAACTAACGTCAAAATAACTAAAGAATTGTGACACAAGACCAGAACAAGCAGCTCATTCTTACACTGAATAAGCTGAATTTTCTGTTGAGTGAACTGTTGGAGCTTGAAACTGATCCCAACTAAGTTTAGGGTTTAATATGAGAGAAACTTTTTTTTTTCCTTTTCTATTTTTTCAATACAGAAAACAACACCATAGTCAAATAGACAAAGAATATTCCACTGGCCAGATACTACAAACTATGAATGTAGACGGTTACTTTATGGTAATTGTGTGATAACTACTATGTTTTCATGTTGGTGTTACATTTAATCCCTTTACTGAGTCTATATGCTTTGGTTGTCTGTGCAGAACTCAGAGATTACGTGTGTTTTATCCCCAACATTAAAGGGGAACTGCGGTATTTTCAACATTAAGCCTCTTTTCTGAGTCGTCTGCAATGTTTTAGAACCCCCCTCACCGCTTTTTTGATGTTTACTGCTGTCTCCGGTATTTGCCTAATTTTGATTCATCTCAACCTGCTTCAGAATGGCAAGTCATATGCATGTCCAAAAAGGTCCGTAAAAGCACCATAAACATCCGTTTTCAAAATCATCAACTCACCGGAGTGGTTACTGGTGTGCACTGGTAATCCATATCAAATTTCGTTGCGAAAAGTTGCTTCTGTCGTGTTTTGACATTTTGTACTGGATGTTCGTTGATATTACTCCGCCACCGCTAAGAAAATAGTGCGAGCATGAACGAGCTGCCAAATAAAACACGACAGAAGCAACTTTTCGTGTTTTAAAAATCTTTACATGTGTAATGAACACTTTCTCTTAAAAATATCCGCTAATATCCTAATTATCCATTAGGGTTGATTGGTTCTATGAGTATAAAAAAAAAAAAAAAAAAGAATAATGACAATAATAAAACATCAGACGAGCCAAATCATTTTGGGTTTTGGTAGAAAGTTGCAATGAAAAAAGGAATCTGAAGACATCCACATTTACTCTGAACAAGTATAACAGACATTTTCGCAAATATATGACATTTCTAATAACATTTGTCAGTCAACTCATCTCGATTTAACTGTGTGCAGACCTGAATTGATCCCCCAGTTTAATTTTGAACCCAGATCCGGAACTTGTAATTACATTTGAAGCTAAATGTTGAGCCAGCAGGGTTGCTGACTATACAACAAATATTTGGGCGGATAAGTTCTAAATTTTGCAAATTATGCTCTCTAAGATTTGAGGAAGCATTGAGTGGAGCCATCTGATAACGCTGGGAGCCAAATACCGGAAATATATAAGAGGAGGGTAAAGTGATGTGTGCTCCAATGACTTAGCTGTGCATTCCTCTTTTGAAAAGTTCACTATTTGGATTCACATACACACAAAGATGGTCAGCCTCTTCCAGCCCTGCCCACTATAATAATCTCCTCCCCCCTCTTTCCCAGTTTTGGTAGGTGGTAAATGGTTCCCTTGAGGCCCAGGTTTGACTCCTTGTAAGGAGATTCAGCATTCCACAACTACTCTTAGTCAGGGAGTCACATCAGTGTAAACACAGTGTCATCAGGGAGCACAGAAAATATTATAGTTCGGATAGGCCAGAGGATTGTGGGTTCCCTAAAACACAGACAGGGAACAATAAAAGCGACTGTAGAGAAAATAAAAGGACAAAAATAAATGTGTTCCACTAACTGGTGGAGATAATTCAACCGGAAAAGGAAGCTTGACATGTAATCAGCTAATGGGCCCGGCAGATGTGGGCAGGCTTGTCCACAGAGGTTCAGCGCAATCAATCTCACAAGAAAGAGACACTGAGGACAAAACACAGCAAACAACTCAAAATATTCCACAGGAAGTGCAGTTGGTATATTCTGTGAGATAATCTGTGTTCTAACTATTTCTTAATACCGTTAGACTTTCACAGCTTTTTCTATAAAACCGCAGTTAGCAAAATTAAATGCTGCTGAACAGAATTCAGCCTAATTAAAAAAACAGAAATCATTGTTTTCAGCCTGCATTACAAATAGAATTGGGAGGTGGCACAAATGAACAAAAGCATCTTTCTGTTTAACTCTAAGTATTTAAAGTGATTTAAAGTGTATTTGGCAAGTGATTCGCCGTCACTATAAAAAGCACTCCATGCGTGGGGGTCAATTAGTCAACAGTCTCACCCTAAAATGTACTGAAACAGAGAGGAAAATAGACACAAGACAAGCTGCTCCAAAATACACAAAGGACATAATTAAACAGGACATTTCATTCTTTCTTTGTTTGCTCTCAAAACAAATACCGGTTGTCTAAATCTTGGACAGAAACATCCAGCTGATTTACTGAACAGAGTCAGGAGGATGAAAGAAGAAGAAGAAGGGGTTGCTGAGGAGTGACGATGACGGCCATTTGGTGTACTGACTGTTTCCATTAATCTGAACGTATCCATGTTATGTCTAAATAACTGCAGACCAAGGCATCTGAACCCAGCAGTGGCTTAATCTGAAATATGATCAGTTTGTTAATAAATCTATGGTTTCTATCATCTCCAAAATAAAACTGTTTAAAAATGTCTAACCTGCACATGAAGCCTCTGCTGTGTGACAATATTTTCACCATCCGCTCCTGTTTTGTTGTGTTTTTCAGCTTGTTGTGAGTTTTTAAATTACAAAATTAAAAATTGTTAAAATAGTTTTTACTCTAGAGGGGACTCAAAGGGTTTTGACTGATATGACATAACTGCGACTCTGTGAGGACTCGAGTGATATACCTCACTTGATTTATTGTCCAATCTCACACAAACGGCAGAGACTGAACACACACTGAGACTCTCCCTTTCAGTTTCAGAGGAATGTCTGAATGACACAAAAAGATTTGTCCAGGGCCTCGTCCAGAGCTCTTTAAATGTCCGTGGAGACTGAATAATTACAGCAACAACTATAATCATGACTAACTGTGCCATCGCAGCACGCTTCCTGTCCAACATCATGGTTTTGAATTATTCCGCTGGCATTCCGGAGATAAACATGGGCCCACAAGAAATGGGTTCAGTGTCAGGCCACGAGCTCACTGGGGACTGAAAAGGCGGGCTTTGAGTCAGCATCGATGGCCGAGTTTAAGAATGCATCATTCAAAGTAAGTAACTACACAGCATGCTTCTTTGAGATTCCAATCTGCTTTTTTCTGGCATTGTAAATTCATGCTGTGGCAAGTCTCATGAAGATCACTGCGAAAGCACTTTTTGGCAAAAAAGACCCAATCCCAGCCAAGGGTGTGATGCCAGTACTGAGAAAGGGTGCAGATAAGTGATCATTTTACCAAACAAATAAAACACAGATTAACAAAGAAACAGTCAGCTATGAGTCAATATGATATCATTTTGTCCCTGCTACCTTGTGTTTGAACACGTTTTCTCAGGAAGAGGTTATAACTCACCCTTGATTAAGGTCATTCTCTGTATTATCTAGCCACAAGCGAACTGCCACCGCATTGCCCTCACGGCACTGCGTGAAGATATCATCCATTTTGTTGGTGTACTCTTCCTCAGCTAAGGTTCACCCGTGCGAGCAGATTCAAAACTAGACTGCGACTGATGAAAGAGGTGACCTGGGGGGCTGAGACGAGTCCTGACCAGCATCAGTCCCTCATCTAGGACCACAGTTAAAGGGCGCGGGGACACTGAAAGACAAAAGAGACAAAAAGAAAAGGTGAAATTGCCTTCTTTAAACCCTTTTCTGTGAGTGGCTTTAATTCTGATCAGCTTTTATTGTGTCATACAAAGCTTCAAACATTAAAAAGCAAGGAACAAGGAGTGCTGAGTAATGTTATCCACCTTTTTGTAATACTGGGTGGATATGCAGTTATTGCATATCAAAACTCAGCTGTGACGAAACACCCTGTACGATCTAACTGGTGTCTTAATTCAGCCTTTCTTTAATCTACAAAACCTTCAGTGAAGTATCTTTTATGAAGCAAATGTGTCAAACATAACTACTTTTTTGCTAATGTAGCCATGTCTCATGAGGTAGGCTATTAAAATGAAAGTCAAACAGAACAAGATACATGAAAATGTCACCCCCGACTTCATTTTTCCCCCAGAAGCTCTGACTTGTTACATTACCATGAAAATTACAAAACAAATAGCCTAATTGAGATATGATCTAATCAATCTATTACACAGCATCTTAAGTCAAAATGTACACACAGAGCAAGCAGCGGGAATAACTTCATATTTTCACAGTATAAACAATCATGTAGTTCTTGGCCACATAAAAACATAAATGCAAAGCTTTAGTAAGAACAGCTTATTGTGGCAATGTTGAAGAGCAGCAAGACACTAGCAAATAACTGGGAGCTCACTTTTGAAATAGCCTAATTAAAATAACAATTCAAGAAAGAAAAGATTTACAGTGCTTAGTTTACTTTTAATGGGATCTGCCCATTGTTAAGACCGCAACAATTTGTTGTGACAATAATAAATCCACTGTTATGAACTCACTGTAACAGCAGCTTGACTAGCTGCACTGCTATCTAGCTAACACAGAAAGGTGGAAAAAGCTAAAAGTTTAGTAGCCAATTTGTCAGCTCCTGGCAGCGCCATGGGTTGTATTCATTACGTTGTATTTAACAAAAAAGCCTCCACTAGCTCCTCATAAATCCAGCACACTGATGCAGCAGGCAAAATGAGACGCAAGCAGGTCTCTGCTAGCAAGCTAACCAACAATCCTGACGTCGCGGGCTGTCTCCACTTCTCTAATTTTACGCTGACTGACTGATGAATCCCCTCAAAATCACTATTTAATGGTCTAAGCTCCTTCATCGACAATGTTTGTATCCATAGTAATAAACCTACCTTTTTTATCCACCCTTTGCAATGTAACGTAGTAAGAGAAGAAGTTATTAGCCGCGGTTTACGGTGTATAGTTACAGCTAGTTGTCTCAGTAAATTGAGTACTGTAGGACGTCCACACCCTCGGAGCCAACGTACGTGCGTGCCAACGTCCACTGAACAGAGAGAACGCCCTCTAAAGGCGACACAGAGAACTACACGTCAAATATTCACCGCCTCGGGTCATGTTTTTTCGTTATCTTTAACTACATTTCATGTAGATAACAGCAGCATACAAATGCAGCATATAATAGGACTGGGTTAAAGAAAACATTAATTAAACTCAATGGACAGTTGAACAAAAGAAACATGAATTACTTCCCTGTGTGTTAATATAAGGATTAATTATTTGCTTTTGCTGGCACACAGACTTTCTGTTGGCAAAACAAAACATGATGCTTAGCTGCTTAGATCCACCCAAGTTCAAAGGCACTATCCTTCATGGTACCCATTATGACAACTCATGACACACTTTATGTAGTTTCTTATTGTACTAATTTCTTTAACCATTCATGACCAGACTGGAGCTCATTTAAAGATGGCATTACACAGATGTCTTGTTTATCATTTTTTAAATTTTTCTTTATTTTTAAGGCCTTTGCAAAGTCAAGGTTGTTAAAGCCATCTGTATGTTCACTAGGAAAAAATCCATACCATAACTTATTTTAGTGTTATAGCCTGCTGGATATGTGTAATGCTTATTGTTCTTTATTGTAAGGTGAGTCAAAATAAACGTAAACACTTTTTTTCCAGCTAGATTTTTTATTATCTTTTAGTTTAACTTTGTACTTGAATTTTAAAAGTTCAACAACTGGTACAATGCAAGGTGGAAAGACCAAATCTCACAGGTGGCAACATTGAAATAGTCTTTCCGTATTGTATGATGATGATGATGATAATAATAATAATAATAATAATAATAATAATAATAATAATAATAATAATAATAATAAAAGTAGTAGTAAGTGATATATATATACATATACATATACACACACACACACATATATATATATATATATATATATATATATATATATATATACATACAGTGTAGTTTTCGAAGACATGACAAACACATCATATCCCAGATGTCTCAGGTGTACGCTGCGTCATCAGCATGCGCTGTAGTTCTATTTTGCTTCCGCGACGCACATGAACCAAACCAACGTGGCTTTTGCGTCTTACAAGACATATCTGCTTTTATTTAATGTAATTACGAATTACACGTTGAGTACCGAATACATTTTCAACTTCTAACAACTTCTTCTGTTTAACAAGTGAGCCGATTCCTTTTCCTGCATCAAATACGTGCTGGTTAGGATTTGAAGTAGAAAAGTTAGCTATTTGACAGAGAGGACGTGATTCTAGGGGGTTATATGTGTGCTTTTTTTCTTACAGATATCACGGAAACATGTTTAATGAGGATGAAGACTGGAATGATGAACAAGACGCCCAAATCCTGAAGAAAACCGGCCTCGAAAAGACGCAGAAGGCGAACGGCAGCACAAATGGAAAGGTAGATAAGTTTGTGTTCATTTGTTAATTTTTTTTTCATTGCTTTGCTTACTAAATTCGTTACCAGAGCCACAAAGTAGAAACTTGAAATGTGCTTGTAGATTATCACTGCCCCAACTTTGAGGTGTCTTCTTCGTAGCTTCAGAAATAAATCTGTTTTGAGTTTTTGCAGTATAACCCAGGTAAATGTTAGTACACGCATCAACCTAATTTCTATCATTATCACGCCCCTCATTAGTCCAGAATTGTTGGGAAAAAGAGCCTGCTGCGGACCCTGCAGACACTGGGATCGGTACCGGAGTGGAAAAGCAGCAACCATCAGCAGGACAGTGACAGTGAGACTGAAGCAGCTCCATCCCACAAAAAGAAGAAGAGAAGGAAAAAGAGAAAGCGTGCGGGGAGATCAGAGGAGCAGCAAGAGAATGGAGACCTTGATCACCCTGTCAAAGAAGATAATCCTGTGCCAAAAAAGAAGACGAAAGGAAGCAAATCTGGTGAGTAATTAATGCAGTGTTTCTCAATTCCGGTCCTTAGGTGTGCTGGAGGAGGGAAACATCGAAAACATGCAGGGCAGTGGGTCCCGAGGACCGGAATTGAGAAACACTGAATTAATGGATTGCATCTGCATACCTACATTTAGTTTTATGTAACAGCTAAGAGAAGGGCATGATATAAACAGCTATCACCATTTAGGTTATGGATAGCTCCTTTAAAAACCTTTTCAACCTGTCTGCTTGGAACAAAAAGGCTCAAAAGTATTTTCTTTCTTCTTAAAGGTGCTCCAAATTCAAACAACACACCCGCTGAAGAGAAAAACGATAAAGAAATCTCCAAATCTGCAGAAGTCAACGTAAACAAACTGCAGAGCACGGAGAAAATGAACAGACAACAGTGGAAAAACAAGATGAAGAACAAGAGGAAATGTAAAAATAAATACCGCGAGAGAAAACCTGAGGAGGACATGAACAAAGCAAAGACTGATAAACAGGGACCAAAGGAAGAAGTCAAACTACATCCGCAAAGCAACGATAACAGTGAAAACATCAGTCAGAAAACAATGCAGAAGAAGAAAAAGGAAAGACGGCATAAACCACCGAAAAGTAAAAACACAGAAGAAGACCCTCCGGTATCAGAGGAGCCGCAGCAGAGAGCAGAGAAACCAACGAAGAGTGTCAAAGCTGACAAAAGAGCATCCGAATCTTCTGCTGATGGACCTAAACAGAAAGCAGATGGACTTCAAATGGAGATTGTAAATGAGCAGCGGGAGTTCCTCACAAAAAGACAGAAATCTGAGCTGAGTAAAGAAGAGAGCCTGAAGAGACAGAAGCTGCAGAAGATGCTCCTCAGGCAGGAGGAGAGTCCAGCAGAGCAGGAAGACGAACCGGCGGCACCCGAGGAGGTGAAGCAAAGCCGCTCCGACTCCCTGCGCTCCCGCATGGAGCAGCGGCTGGAGTCGGCTCGTTTCCGCTACATTAATGAAGTTTTGTACAGCACGTCCAGCGGCGAGGCGAAGCGGATGTTCCAGCAGGACCCGCAGGCCTTCCAGGTTTACCACAAAGGCTACACGGCACAGGTTCAGAGATGGCCCACGAATCCGGTGGACGCCATCATCTCTTACATTCGGAAAAAGTGAGATACCTTCGTTGTTGCTTTGATATTTTTGAGTTTAAGTTCTTCATTTCTTAAGTTTCATTTGATGAAATCCCTCTGAAAGAATCAATTAGCCTTTTCAAGCTTTTCTGAATGACCTCGTGTTTTTTTTTTTTTAGCAGGTGTCCTAAGTTAAAAGATTGAAATTTTCTGCAGGAGAAAACACTTTTTTCTTTTTTGTGTGTGTGTCTGCACTACAGTAAAAAGAATCTAAAATTGTAACATATTGCGTGACTAATGTGGCTAATTTTGTCATTGGCTTTGATTGTGCACCCACAGGTTATGGTTGCGTCGACCAGACCAGTGTAACCTAAACTCAGCTGGCTTTTTGTTAGCATAACCAGACAATTACTAAGTGCACAGGATCAGAGTCACAGCACATGATCTAGTTTTCACTGGGTCTGTCTGCAGTGTGGCCTTAAAGAAACGGGAGCTCTAACAGCTTTTCAGATAGAGGCTTATGAGAGGTGTGGTAGCAGCAAAAGTGTCTATGCAACATTAAGTCAGGTCATCCTTTACATCCCAACATTATGAACCTCTGAATGTAAAAACAGATGGGCTCTTTACTGAGTTTTTAATTTAGCCTAGTTAAAGAAAGAACTTCTCGCATAAGAAATGATAATTCCCTGTTAGATTACAAATGTGATGATGAAATGTGGATTGGAGGGGGTCTTCTCAAAGTTCCAACTTATGGAACCCTGCTAACGGCATCATTTGCCTGCAGTGACGAGTAAATGCAACACATGATTGTGCTGAAGACGCTCTGACATTGAGGAGTCTTGGCGATACTTCAGCTCTGTGGGTGTTTAATCGATGCTTCATTTTGCTGCTGTGAGAGGAGGTCCTTGTTAACATCAGCAGTTTGTGAAAAAGAAAACCTCTGCGAGGTTCACATTTACACCGTTTCTGTCTAGATTGTCAGATTCCAGTCGAAAACAGATTTTTCTTATATTTTTCTTTTGGTCATTTGTTGCAGATCTTCCTCTCTGGTGGTTGCAGACTTTGGCTGTGGTGACTGTAAAATAGCACGAAGCGTGAAGAATAAAGTGCACAGCTTCGACCTGGCAGCTACGTGCGAGCTTGTCACGGTGTGCGACATGTCCAACGTGAGTGTCTTTCCGTTTGCTCATCCCTGTATGCTGCCTGTGATTGTTAAAGAAAGTAATTCTGTCTGCCTGCGCAGGTGCCTCTCGGTGACAGCTCCGTGGACATCGCTGTGTTCTGTCTCTCTCTCATGGGGACCAACCTCGCAGATTTCTTAACAGAGGCCAGTCGAGTCTTAAGAATGGGGTAAAGGACATAACATGGATTATTCATATGAGTATTTGGTTCTGCGCGTGTGTTGTATTTTTAACTGGTTGTGTCCAATTTTCACAGGGGGGTCCTCAAAGTCGCAGAAGTGGCGAGTAGATTCGACAACGAGCGAAACTTCACCTCTGCACTGGCAAGTCTTGGATTCAAGATGGTGTCCAAGGTGAGGCAACAAACAAGATGACATCATGGACCACATTTCCTGTTATTACACATTAATCGTGTTAGTGCATGCACTGTCACAGCTGTTTTCACATGAAACAACAAGCTCAGACTCCATTATGACAGGAAGCCGGTGTTAGTGAGCTGCACAGTCATCTGTATTTTACACTTTTAGTTTCCAAATTCAAAAGAAATATACATAAATACTAGGGCTGGGCGAGTTAACTCGTTATTATCGCGTTAACTCGTTAATTATATAACACCGACAAATATTTTATGGCGCATTAACGCAGGTTTTATTATTTATTTTATTATTGGAAAAGTCTGTTGCTCACAGGCTTTTATTTTGTAGAAGTCTGTTGCTCACAGGCTTTTATTTTGTAAAAGTCTGTTGCTGACTGCTACGGAACCGGAAAAGAAAGTAATCGGCGGATCCACCAAACACGGAGAAGGGTACGGAACTTTTACCCGGCCATTTTCATTTTAAAGTTCTTCCAGACGGCGGAGTCGACAGAACCAAAGTAAACACTGACAAGTTGAATTGTCTTCTCACTGTAGTAGTTCTAATATAAAATATCACTTAAAGGCAAAACACACAACCGATACCAGCAAGTCATTCAAGGAAACAGACAGTGGAGCGAGGCTTCTACATAAAAACTACATAAAGATGCTGATGCTGATGCACAACAAATGTTATGGCACTTTCATTCATATGGCAGCACATTTAAAATAAAACTAAATGCTAAAAGCTATACACTACTTTTGAATAAATTTTTGGTTTTTGCGTAGAAATTTGATTAATCGGGGAAATCATGTGATTAATTAGATTCAAACTTTAAAAAATACACAAAAACTTTGTCTGTGAGTACGGGTGCCATCATTTCTTTTTCTTTTTAAGAGGTCTCTTGGCTAACAGTGAGAGTCGGTGGTTGGCAGCTGCATGTTTTATATCTTATAGCTTGTGGTGCTGTGGGCAGGAAACCACAGGTTGAAAAGAACATTCAGTGAACTGGTTTAATGTTGGCAACAAACAGACATTTAAATTTAAAACATGTAAATGAACAAGACTTTCAGCTCATCCAGGACATCAGTTTGGGTACTTGAGTTAGCCAGCGGTAATAACTGTTCTATCTTTTTTTTTTTTTTATCTTTCAGGATACTGAAAACACTCATTTCTACTCTTTTGAATTTGTGAAGACAGGAAATGCTCCAAAAAACGTGAAGAAATATGGACTGCAGTTGAAGCCCTGTGTGTACAAGAAAAGATGATGTCAATAAAGGATTTATAAGCTTGTGTAAATCACTCAGTATATAAACAGATTTCGCTTCTCTGGTCCACAATGTTTTTTTAAGTAAGACAGATTAGTTTTCTATAACAGTGGCATGAAATCATCAGGCACAGTTTGACATTTTTTACAACCGTCGTTCTGTGATCGCAAAGAGTCTTTCAGTTCTTGTTTTCTTTTTTCACAAAGCTTCTGGTTCTGTTACATTTCTTTCTTGTTCTTCTCCTTTTAAGGTTCAGTAGATTTTCGACTGGCTTCGAGTTGGTTGACTATTAGCAGAACCCTCATTTTGTGCCTCTTGAAAAGGTCCATTGTCAATATTGAGGTGTGTCCCTTTTGGCGTCGCAGCCTGAAAGTTGTATTTTCTCTTCATCAATCAGATTAAAAAGTCCCAGGTGGAGGGCATAAAAAGAAGAGATAAAAAAATTATCCAACGTAGCCATTTAGCAAAAACGATAAATGAATAAAAAAAAGATAAACTGATATGAAACTCAGTTAAAGGCTGAATGAAAAAGGTGGTTTTGAGATTAAAAAACTCCACACTCTCAGCTGTACCCGAGTCTTCAGGTGGGTCATTACATAAATGGGGCCCTCTTTGTTAATTGGTCTGCAAAAATGTTTCGGTAGTTGTTAAGTGTCTTAAGAAAAATCAATTTGAAAAGAAGGGTTTTCCCAGAAGAAAGTTGGAGTGTAACAACATGATCTGTGGTTTTAATGTTGTGGCTGATCAGTGTGCAGAAGAAATTACTTGGTTGCATACGTAATAATTCGCCACAAGAGGGTGCAACAATGCTGCAGTTAAATACAGCAGTGGGCAGATGCCGTCCAGACTGTCTGCAGCTGTGCTTTATGTTAGAATTTAAGTATAGCATGGCTACTGTTGTCACAGCAGGTGGCCCACACTAATTTAGATTACTCAGAATACCACAAGGTCAAGTCTGGTGGCCATCTTGCCCATTTCTGGAAATGCGGATGTGTTTTAACATAATGGAAAGACGCAGGAAAAGAACATTGGTATGGCTTTATTGGGAAATACAAAAACGAAACCAAAAAATTCTTAAAAATACAATGTGCATAAAACAAGATGCAAAATTCAAGTAAGACTAAAGAGAGTGCAAACTTTACGCTTTCAAAATCATTAATGCCAGTCTATTGAAAAGCTCAGTACATATCAGTTTCACTTAAAATGATACATTCAGACAAAAATACAGTAAAACTTAAAGAACAAACAAAAATCCACGGTGCTGCACTTCCAGCTGAAGCTGAATGTGAGATATGAAACCCTGCAAAGCACCTCCATCTTCACACTGTACTCTTAACGTCGACTACTATGGCGTAACTGACCAGCTGAGTGTACTCTTTACTCTCCTCTGTTGCTGCTGCTGGCTTCTTCACCTCAGGAGAGCCGGGCATCTGCATCAGAGATGCCAAGGCCGAGAGAGACTCCCGCTGCTGAGTTACAGTGTTCAGCAAAAAGATACAAACAGAATGGTTAGAATAAAAATGAACACAAAGTATATTGAAGCTAAACTTTGAATAAGCATGTCAGCTGACACTTACCGTGTACTGTCTCCTGTTGTGCCTTTTGCTGTGGAACAAACAAAAAAAGCTTTCATTAAAAATGAAAAGTCACCTTTTAGTTTTAATGACTGGGGAGAATTGTTGGTGGCCACTAGATGGCACTGTGATATAATAATACACAGAATCAACTCTTACAGGCCAGTTGCAGGGTTGAATGCACTGCATGCCACATTAATGTAAATGGATAGCAGCGGTGACCCAAGTCCTTATCATTGATCTTGAGTAGCAGCTCAATTTGTGTATTATGACCTCAGTGACATCAACCAAGTGATGACCTGCTGCTGTCATAATGTCCCCACTAGCGGACGGGAGGGTGAGGGGACTTGGAACAAGTCTCAAAATAGTTCTCCTCCTGGGGCGTCATGTTTTCTTGTTGTGCACTGAGCGACTGACCTTCACAAATTAACCTGACAGAACCTTCCCACTGAAGCAAGGGATAACGAGAAAGAAACCTCTCCAGTCAATGGCACTCTGTCCAAATATTCTGGCAGGTGGCGGGCTTATTTCAACAAGTTGCCAACCATTCTTGTGCAGCTTCACTTACAGCCTGCATTGGAAACTTCTGCAGGCAAAACTCATTACCAGTTGTAGGTTTGTGACAGATGTCCCTCATCAGTTGTAAAAGAGCTGACCTACTGGCTTTTTCCAAGAGAAACTTCATCAGGAGATTCACGTGTGGATGTTTTAGACTGATTAATGGGAGCTTGAGTTTCATTATATTAGTAACTTCCGAACATATGGATTCTCTGATTCCTTTACCTTGGCTTTTGTAATGTGGCAGTGATGATAATGGGCCAGCTATCAGCAGTCTTCTGCAGAAATGGCCAAAAGTAACACTGCTAAACGCCAAAGCAGGAAACTGGAGAATAAATCTGTTATTCGCATGAACATTTTCTACCTGTCTACAAAGCTGCGGTGGCGGTGGCACCTGTCTGCTTCACCCACAGTACTTCCTGTTTGTGAATAACTATGCTTGGTTGAGGAGCGTGGTTGGTGAGTTGGGTTAACAATCTACGCATCCTGTTTTTATCTTGTCTTGTATTGCACTGGCAGCCATGGCCTCTTTTACCCATCAGCACATCATTTGCGTAGTTGACACCGGTGGAACTCACCAGAAAATGCAGAGAACGACGAGAAAGATAAGAAGAACAGCTGCGGCTGAAGAGGTGCAGATCATCGTTACCAGCACTGCAACACACATGGAATAAAGCCACAAATACATCACAGAAACGTCATGCATCTCAACAATGCCAAGACTGAGCTGTTAACCCACCTCAGCATGCTGATAGAATCAGATGGTTTCAAGTAAACATGTCACAGATACTTACTAAACTGCTCATCTTCACTCAGGACCTCCACTTGAATGTTGACTGCGGCCTTGTGGTGATAAAAATAAGCCCAACAGGTGTACAGGCCTTTATTCTGCCCAAAGAGCTCTGGCTGGAGGACCATTGCAGCCCCATCCATTTGAACAATAGAGCCATCACTCCTAAAACACAGATGACATTAAACAGTAGGATCAACATTTTGTGAAATGTACTTTTATTTTGCTGTGTTATTAGCGTTGATTAAAAATGTCTCCAGCCGACAACTCTCTCTTTTAGTAAATAGGAAGCTAAACCCAGTTAACATAACTTTGCCTGAAGCAAAGAAACAGAGAAGCAGCTAGCTGGATTTCTAACAGTGACAAAATGATTGTGCTGTCATCTCTATAGTTTACATAATCATTTTATATTACATTTTTTTTTAACCCATAAATATAAAAGAGTCAAATTTTTTGAGATGAAGTTAATGGACCAGATAATTTCTTTGAAAAGTAGCACAGCTGGTTAGTTTAGCATAATGGCTGAAAACACAAATTGTCACACACATAATCCCACATAAGATCTGTAATCTAATTTTTTACATTTTGGTTTTTAATTAGACTTCATAAGCAGGACATGGCATTTTACTCAAAGTTGATCATTTTACATTTGCACAAAACCAAGGTAGTCGTTTCCCACTATTTTCAGGCTTTATACAAAGCTAAGCTAACACCCCCTAGCGCTAGCTTATTTTGCTAAATTATTTACCATGACATTCATGTTTTGGAAAAAGTTAATATTTTCAGGATGATGCTGTTTAATTAAGTTTTGGGAGGATAATTCCCATGATTAAGTGCTCTAGAGTGTCTCCAAAATAGTTGAGATATTGTGTAAAATGTAAATTGAAACAGAATGCAAGTATTTGCTAATATTGTTTCATTGCAGGCAGAACTCTTAAGTCTGTTTTCAGTTTGGTAGACTGATTTATAGATCTGAAATCAGACAAAAATCCATTAAACCCTCTTTCTAATAAAAAATTATACATTTCTAATTTCATCAGCAACATGTTTCACAAAATGTGGGACGGGACATATTTACCATAGTAAAAGGAAGTCAAATGTTTGAGCACACTTACATATTAATTTATAATTAGGTGTGTAAAACATTTGATTGGTACTGTATGTTTCTTTTTTCTTTGCATGGTAGAGATTTAATTAGCATTTGTGGATAAAGTGATCATATCTGTTCTCTGATGATTTTCCGAGGTGTTCACAGGTCCATGCAGTAGTTTCAACAACTGAATCGTGTCTGTTTTTAATGCAGTGCTACCTGCAGGCCAGAAGCTCAAACAATATTTCTTAGCTTCACTGTTTCTTTTCTGATGTTTCTTTATACTAGTGTCAGTAAATTACAGGGTGTAAATGATTTTCAAGTCATTGCATTCTGTTTTTATTTACATTTTAATACCCATCTGTTTAAGATACACCACCTTCGACAATCGATGCTGTACTCTGGCACATTGCCTTCAACTTTGAGCAGTATTTTCTGGCTGTGATGCTTCTCGTGGACAGACAGTCTATATATGACAGGCTGATCACTGAAACGGCTTTGCAGAGGAGTCGTGTTGTTCAGGACTCTCACAGATGAGATATCTGCGGAAAAAACAGTTGTATATTGATTGATCTTTGGAGTTCTCCATGCATTTGAGTGAATTTTTACTTGTCTCGTTTACTTACAGTATCTAGGGATTTTAACGGTCTTCTTTTCTGTGATTCCATGTTCAAAATACACACAGGTCAGGTCCTGTCCCTCATGAAGAGCCAGAGGAAACTGATAAGTCAGCCTGACTTTCATTATGTGTCCTTCATAATCAGTGTGCAGGAATGTTTCACCCCTGGCATTTTCAGGAAGGATCCAGGTAAGGTTTGTTCCGACACCCTCTCCTTTGCAGTCACACACTGCCAGCCAACGAGGGGAGTCTTGCTGTCTCACCACAGACACACTCAGCCGGGGGGCTTCTGAAAAAAGAAAAAAGGGGTGGCAGGATGGGGGTTAGCGGCTGTGTATGTCAAGGAAAGAGATGTTTCTAAGAATGAGCTAACGCACTGTGCACAGGAATGCAAATTGTTCTTTTCTCTGCTGTCTCCAGGCTTGGATGCTTCACCATGCAAGTCAAATTCTGACCAGCATACAGAGAGGACAGGAACTGCACAGAGCTGTGGGTCAACACTAAACCCTCAGCCTGGACTTCAGTCTCCATCAGATCACTGATGTTCGTGTTCTCGTTTCCAGCGTGCCAGCTTATGGCTGCAGCAGAAGCAACACTGACTGCAGAGCAGAGCACCTTTGTGTACTTTTGACCATCTTTCCACTCAATGCTGGAGCTGATGGTGATATTGGGGCGAGCTGCATGAGAAAAGAAAGTTGAACAACAGGAAATGAGGAGTTTCATTTGAGTAAAAGATCAAATCTATGATGCACATAGATTGTGGCCAATCTAAAAAATTTATTAGTTTTCTTCTGAAACCAAAATGATCCATTGGGTGATTTGTAGTACATACCGCAAAGAGGGAGTGTTATGCTTCTGTTCTCTGGTTCCTGAAACGCTGGGTGATTTATCACACACTCTGCAGTGAGCTCCCATGGCGAGCAGGCAGGGAGGAGTACAACTCTCCTGACAGAGTGACTTTCATTATAAGTAGTGGAATTTAACCAAAAGTCCACAGAAACATCATCTGGTAGAAGCCAGGACACATTGGCTGCAGGAACAGCATCAGCTGCTACACACTCAATCACCCTGCGTCCGTCCTCAATGCGCAAATCAACTTTGATCGTAGGAGGAACTGAGAGGAAGGGTGTGGAGAGAAGGTTCCCCATTAAACTTTACAGTAAAACGATGAAGAAATTCAACATAGATTCAGTCTCAGCAAAAAGTTTCACCTACCAAGCTGTTCAGCTTGAAGTTTGACTGTGACATTAAGCCGCAGCGTTGTTTTAAGGTGGTGATAAGAGAAGTCACACTCATACAGACCAGCGTGCTCATATTCCACGGGACCCTGAAATGTGAGGCTTCTGTCAACCAGCTCCACACCCTCAGGCAAGGGTCCATTATCTCTGCAGGGCAAATACACAAAGAGGATTTCATGTTTCCGCTTGAATATTTCTCTAATGTGAAAATAGTGATATCAAATATTGTGTTAATGGCACATTACGATTTCAGGTGATATATTTCAGATCACTTTGTTGATGGAAGATGTTAGACTTTGTGAATTTTCAATTCATGCTGTAGCTTTTACACTGTTTGTTAAGTCTAAGTGTAAAAAAGGTGAATTTGACTGACAGATTTACATTTTCTACAGATAATGTAATGATATCATTGGTAATTCTTTTGCTGTACTTAAAACACGATGTCGTGACAAGTCATGTAAACAATAAAACAATCTTGAACATATGTCTAAATCTGGTTCCTGCTGTCTGTCACATGTGGTATTGTGCCACCAGATCTGTCACCACATCCTATACAGGATGTGGAGGTTGTTTCAGTCTACATGTGAACGAGAAAAAATATGAATATTAATGTTATTTTTTGTCCTTATCTAATCTTTTTTTTTATTGTTTTGTTGTGAGAAGTGAAAACACACAGGAAATAAAACCAGAATGCTTAAGTCACAAGGTAATCTTTACAGTCAAACTGATGGACTGAAATAAAAAACAAGAAATGATGGCACTGCAGGAAAACAAAATCTCAGCATGACAATGCATCGAAATCACAAAATGAGGCAGATCGTGTGGTCTTTAAGGTAGGCTCCAGAAATGTAATGCACTTCAGGAAAGTCAGAAGTCTTGAATGGTAAAAGAAATGATTCCCTCACTTTTAGCTGGTACATTTTACCATGATGACTCTCAGTAGCATGGTGTCATAATCTTCCCTGCTTAACATGACAAATTTCACAAATCCAACTGCTACCAAAGGCTCTCTGCTTTCATGCTGTCACCGTTATCACAGTTTTAGCTGAAGCCTCCCTTAAGTTAAACAGATGCCGTGCTCCTTTATCACCTAATTTTTCTTACTTTTTGCAGATAACACTGTAGCTGGGCACATTCCCTGTGACATTGAAGCTGATAACGACATAACTCTCTGCTTCCTGCAGCTCTAAAAATTCAGTTCCCGTAAAGTCCTCACTGCTGCGTCCCACTTCTGAGTGGGACTGAACTCCTGACAAATCTGCAAATATAAGAAGAAATTTCTGTTTTCAGCAACTTTGAGCTCATAAGCATCAGAAGTTTTTACAAACCTTAGATATACTCACAAAAAGTTGGCAGTGTTATGAGTTTTGACTCGATGTCTGTAAATTTCAGGTGATTAAACATACAGGTGATGTTGTGACCCTCATACTCTGTTGCAGGGAGACGCACTGAGAGGATCTGCATGTCTGAGTATTTGCCATTTTCTCTCTGCAGCTCTTCAGTTGTGTTCAAAGCCAAAGTGATGTTAGTGTCAGGTCTCCCTCCGGATGAAATGCAAGAGACCACCCAGGAATCATTTCCTCCTTGTTGTATCATCTCTGCTTTAATGGTCACAGTTGGCCTTGCTGAGAAGCAGGAAGAAAGGCGAGAAGAGTTATTCTCCTTCAAGCTCCTAATGTTTTTTCCAGCAAATTAAAAAGTCAGATAGCAAGTGGAGGCTCAGGGTGTTTTTGTTCAATAGGAAGCTGGGGCCGGATGAGCTGAATGTTAGCTAAACATGGGCCAAAAGGGGCTTCTGCTTGGGTTTTGTGGAGTGCTGACTTAGGCTTATCACCTGTCCCATCTGTTGGCTGAGCTGCAGCTGAGAGCAGATGTCTGGACCAGCTGCTGTCCAACCAAAGCTGGGAGAACCACAGGCTATAATACCAGGAATCAGCAGAGATCAGAGTCTGTTATCAAATCCATAAAAGTTGTGGTGTCATGCAATAGCCAGGCTTCCCTAATGAATAAAAGAGGTGAGCAAACACTTGATAATAGCTTGGGTGTTGTGAAGTTAACACACTTCAGCTTTAAGAATTCCATCTGTTAACACCTACAGTTATGTGTGGATTTAACCACAGCAGTTAGAAAATTATCTAGGCTGCAGTGATTCAGTGGAGTCTAAATTTATGGTGGACAAATGAGCTGACTGGCCTGGCTCACACTAATGGGATAGTTACCATACAGTGCACCAAACAAACATTTACTGTATCCGTGCAGGGGTCTGGACGTTCCACACCGCCTAAAGTGCGGTTATAAGGACCATTTCAAAAACACATAATGATCTAAGCTTTTAAATCACTGCTTTACATGCAAGGCTGCTACTGAATAAACAGTTACACCTCTGCTGACAGTAGAAGAGAAATTAGAATAGAAGAGACCATTACATTTTTCAATTGCATGGTAAGCTTACAGCTATGTCTTTCCTCATGCTGTCAGTATACCTTAAATGTGTGCAGAATCAGCTGTTTATCATTGCAGCGTGTTGTGAAACTTTAATGACACAAAGACAGAACACACAACTTGCATGTGTTTGGTGTCTGTGTATGCCGAGTAATTCAACACCGTTACATGCACAGTTGATTCAAACAACAATTACAGCTCAACTTGGTCATTTAACTGGACCACCGTTCTTGTCCCAGTATGAATACATGATAGAATATTGACTAAGCGTCTTTGAGCATTTGGAAAAGCGCTATATAAAACTTATATATTATTATTATTATTATTGTTATTAAAGCATGTCCAACGCTGTGTTGCTGTGGAATATGTGAATAAAGAGACATTCTGCTTCTGATGTGTTAAGTCCTCTGACAAAAAGCGCTGTTCAGGAGGAAAAATAGCACATGTAATGTCACATTAATGTATAAAGCTGATTCACCATGCTGAACAACCAGGGTTATCTCTAATACTCAAAGTGAACAACTGGCTCGATGTGTTCGAGCCCTAAGGATACAAGTCTTCAGGATGAGCATAACAACTGTGCAGAGCTCACCTCCAGTCAGAGAGAAAAAAAAAGAGAACCAAAAGTAGACTGGCAAGGATGTTTTATAAACCTGCTCACTAATTCACAATCCATGCATGTGGATATTCCATCTGTGGACACATAGGGGATATACTTGTCTTTTGTTTGGACGTTCTCTCCCGCAGATCTAAAAACGACTTGTTTCTTCACTGAACAAGGAAGTGTAGTGAACTGTGCAGGACTTGTGCTGGCTTCACAGTGCTGCTTTGTGTGCGAACTGTGCACGTGTGCTGAATTGAATGGCATGCAGCTGGGCCGCCTATCTCACAGCGTTGATGTGCACAGTGTTGATGTGTTAACATGGGAGCCAAAATTGAAATCATGAAGTTACACACAGGTAGTTTAGCGGGTTTGACCCCATCCATAAGAGAGATTGTTGTTATGCCCACAGATTATCTCTGCCACGATAGTACTGAAAAGGCATCCGTCATGCAGTACTATCCTATGATAGAGAGAAAAAAACTAAACCTCCAAGCCAAGTTCTAATGGAAAAGGGCCACTAGCACATGTAAGTCTCTTCATGCTGTATGGAGCAGGTGAACTTGCACATTCAGTCTACTCCCACCAAATAAACTACATACTCATTAAACCAGAGAGGAAAATCAGAGTTTATGAGCTGCTTGAAAGGAGGGCATTAAGGTTTTAAAGTTACTTTTGGTCCATTTTGCATTAGCTTGCATGGCATCGGTTTTCTTAATGTCATATATTGCTTTATTAAAGCATATAATTTTAGTATACAGTGGATCTGTGGAGAAAACATTATGACCATGTAAATAAGTGGACGCTTTAAGACATATGGGGCCACAAAATGATGGAAATAAGTAACACAAAGATTCCTTAGTTTGAAATGACCAAACTTAATGAACACGTTTGTTCATCTAGTAGTTAACAAACACTAGAATTAATATTAAATAGTGTTTATGTTCTCTGTTCTTTCTTTATTTTGAGCTCTTTATATGAAACACGTTATATGTAAATGCTTAAAGAAAGCAAACTAATGTTTCTCTGACCTGAGCAACTAATGTTGAGTAATGTTTAATAAGGTTGCAATAAAATGGTTAAAGAAGTGAAGTATTTTACTAAGGAAACAGGCAGCATTGTCAGATGGATGTGATACTTACCCAATAATAACAATGTTCACTAAATAGTTTGTGTTAAAACCTTCAGTACCTGTCATAAGCCAAACTTGCAGCTCTGATTCATGGTAATTGCATAGAAACTTGTTTCCACGTAGGACCTTGAAGATTTTCTGACTGTAACTTGAACTATTTTGAAAACATCATTCTGTTTATGTACCTCATTATCATGTCACCATATTACCAGTTTCCTATCAAAAAACTGTACTGATATGAGCATCTTTTTGTAAAGAAGATACCATTTTATTATTAAAATATTACTATAGTTTTGCCTTTTCATTGTTTAACTTGTTTTGTCAATATCACTCTTGGTCTTTGGCTCCTGACCACAGTATAACTTTAAAACTACTATTACCCCCGTGTACCCATCGTTACTGATAGGTTATGACGTGGAGGTTATTACTGTTGTAATTGCATTATAATGACCTAATTACTACATCTTCATTACCAGACTTTTACCCTACTATTACAATCTTACCACTGAGCTGTAATGTAAAGGTGCCAATGATTTCTTCTTCAGTCATAGTAAATATTATTATCATTATTTGATCATATGCAGCTATTAATACTTTGTGATGTATAAAAACCTGGTTTATGTTGAAAGTTGTTTCACCGTGTCAACAGGTGTGCATGTTTTTTGTTTTTTTTAAATATGCAAATGGTTGAATACGGCCACCAAAGTTGTACACTGCACCACAGTATCTTTACTTTCAGGTTATTGGGTTAGTTCTGCTTTTTTGCTCCCCTTGCTCGACTTCACTGAAACACTGCACTCCCACGTGAATGCGCTGCACTGTGCGATGTGATTTATGGTCTGTCAATGTGTATGTGGGGCAGAGTGAGAAGGAACAGCAGGAGAAAGTTATAGTGTAGTAAGATGCTGAGTCATGATGCTTGATTGCAAACCCCTCACTTGTGATGCTGCTCCACCGGGTGACAGAAGCACAAACACAGCAACGTTTATAAGTGCTGCTGTGAATCTGCACTTACCGTACGTTTCCACCTTCCTTGTTGTGAGTTTGGGGTTTGGGAGGGTCGGGTGTTTGACCACACAGGTCACGTACTCCTCGTCCTGCAGGTGGGTGGGGAAGCTGAGGATGCTGCTAAGGGTGGAGGTGCCGTTTGAGTGAAGAGTTTCAGTCACATCCACAGTGAAGGGGTAATCTGAAGGAGGGAGGTCCCCAATCAACCAGCTGATCTGGGGTGTAGGCCTTCCTCCATTGGCAGTGCATGACACATACTGGTAGTGAGTGTCATTTATGGTCTCTGCATTCACCAGGATCTGTATATCAGGCCGAGCTAGGAATGAATTCACAAATTAAATGTTGTCTTGGGCCAATAAAGCATTAGTCTAATTAAAATCAGGGATGGGGTGAAACAACCCTATCTCTGACCTTTTAGATTTTAAAATGTAAAATTGGGGTTATCTTATCCAGTTGTGTAAATAAAAGAACATAAACATATATCAGTTACTTACCTACTACAGTGACAAACACAGTGCCCAAGTACGACTCATCCTCAGATTCAAACTGGCAACTATATTTTCCCTCTGCATCCACACTGGACACCCTCGTCTGAACTGTGAGGTTGGTTGGAGATTCTGGACTTGAGAAGCCATCACGGCTAAATGGTTTCCCATTTGAAAACCCTGCCAGTCGCTTGAATTTACTTTTGGAGTTGATCTGGCGTCTCCACTCAGCACTCTGGATCTGGCTCTCACCCTCATATATACAGCTCAGGTACACGTCCTCCCCCAGGACTGCTGTAACATTGTGAGAGATCACAAGAGTCGGCTCTGTACCTGAATCTGAAACACAGAGCAGCACAACGCTTTGTAAAAATGAGAGGTCAGAAGTTCATCTGAGAGTCTTGAAATTTTAAACACCAGCAAAGCAGAACTGTCTTAGGGGGAAGATGTAATTGTTCTGGCTGTAGAGTGATAGATGTCTGCTGTTATGCCTGTGAAAGTTTCAAACGTCCTGTTGTCTTTCAATAATAGTGAAACAATGACGCATGAGGCGGACTAACTGCAGCAATGAGGTCCTCAATCATTTTATCATGGTAATAGGTTTCCAATGACTAATCAGACTAGAGATGCCTTGATAACCTAAAATGATAACCTTTTGGTGTTACAAAGGAAATGTTTGCCATTTTAACTAATATTTTGTTTAGGCATGCTGATTTCAGTGCTTAGGCTCTTACCGCAGCTGAAGATAATTATAAAAAAAACACTGAATTGAAATGAATGAAAAGTTTTTTTAAAAGGTAACATATGTTGTAAGTTGTAACAATAAATAAATAAACCAAAAATAAAGACTTCATTGTTGGATAAATACTCCCTTGAATATTTGTATAATTACTATCTCACAGTGATATTTCAGTCACAAATGCTCCTTATTAGACAAACAGAACACCCAGAAACACCTCCTGGAAGTACATGTCCAAGTAAGTCACATGACAATCTGGTGATCAACAATCAATATCAAACAAGCATTTCACCACGTTTCAGAATCGACACATTAATACCCAATAAAGTGTCAAAATATACACAACGTATTCAAAAATCACAAAGAGATTATACTAAATATTATATTAAATATATTAAAATCTCTGTCAGAAGATTTAGACCCAAATACTGGCATCAAACTTCAGTATTTCATGGCCAAAGCATTAGGTGTGAACCATTATATAGTCATGTGATAGCTGGAAAACATGCTGTGCCAAAGTGGATGTGATTTTACTGATTTGATAATATCATCTCACCACAACAGTAGAATACTCAAAAGTATTTGTTTTAGTTTTCTTCCTGGTGTGTGATTTAGTGACATCTAGTGGCAAAGTTGCAGATTGCAACAAACTGACCATCAAGCATATAGGATAAACTACAATGGCAGAAAACAACAAAAATAGCAGGTTCCTAGAGCCAGTTATTATTGTTTTTTGGGGGGGTTTTTTCTGTTCACTGTAGGAGCATTGTGATGCAACCTCCAAGTAAGAAGGCCTGCTTTCTCCCCTGGCTGGTTTGTCTGCAAGTATAAGTTTTGCTCCTCCATTCCACTGAAATCTAGCCCCACCCACATCTAGTTTGATGGAGCAGGGTTAGGGATTGTTCCACTCCACCTTTACACAAGTTGCATTACAAAGACCAAAGCTGAAACTAAGCAGTGGTTTCACTCAGGAAACAACACGCAAAGGGTACCCAATTCATTGAACTACCACCCACACAACTCTGTTGTGCATATACACAAAATGGTATTTAATATACAGTATATGTGATATATGTAATAGTATTTGTATATATAATTGATATTTTCAGAAACACAATGTGGTAACTTCTTACTCTGGAGTTACTACAGCAAACGTGTGCAATATTATTTTTTTTTTCACCAGATTACATCAGCCTGAAACACAGTAATGGACCAGTGTTGGTCTCCTCAGTCATGCAGCAAGAGGGGCTGAAAACCAAAAAAAAAATCTGATTGTTTACAGTCCACACTCAAAGGGCTGAAGACAATAGCTGGACTTTGTTGCACACAGTGACATTTGGTAATAAAGGCCTGGTCTTCTCAGTGTGTCTTTAAATGAGGACTCCATTATGTTGATGAAAACAGTCCACAGGTCCCCAGACAGCAGAGACCCCTTCCCTTCACATGGTGCAGAAATAAGCCACAGTTCAGGGGAGGTTTCGTTGGCAAAGGGTATTTAATAGACACTGACAGGCTTTACCTCTTGCAGACAGGACAGTGTGCAGTTCTTTCTGCAGTGCATACCAAATCTCCTTCACTCTGCTTCCTATGCTGACTTCATCAAAGTGCACTTGAGGACGCAGTTTGTTTTATCAGTCAGTTGAAGCCAAGGACTTCTTCTCAGCTTTATATACATGATGAGTATAATGATGACAACTTTCTGCTGAACAGAGTCATTGTAGACCGAAGTATGCGGCCAGCTGCTGCAGGCTAAACTAAACTGTTTGCATCAAGCACTGTTAAAGCTGAAATGCTGTGGGTCTCCCTATATATCACAGCAAATGGAAACAATGTGGAGGGCCTCCAAAACCTTTTAAGAGGAGAGAAATAAATATTGTGTATCACTTCAATTATGCCTACTGGGTCCATAAGTCAAATGCCCTTGCAGGTTATTGCCAAAATAAATGTCAGCCAAGAATGGGAAAGGAATGCCTTAAGGATACAAACTGAGCAATAAATAAGACAAAAAAATAAAAAATAACTCAAGCATTCATCCAGTGCATCATATTTCCTGAACCCCTGGGGCTTCTTTTTCTCACCAAATAACAGTTCAGCAGTGACACACAGCAAGTCTTCTTCAGCAGGCTGAGGATGTGGTAAACAAGTAACACTTTTAACTTAAGGAGACAAAGCTCTTCTTATGTTTAAACTTCCATCTCCGACTGGAAGTCTCAGTGATTCTGCAGAAACAAAGACTATAAAGAGAGGGGTCTCTAAATACATGCAGCCTGTCAAGGGTTTTCCCCTTACACAGAGTAAAAAATCTTAACAACCCTCATATATTAGTTTTAAAAGGCTGTAAAGAAATTGCTGTGGTTTTAGGTGAACCAGCTGATCAATAACAATAAACTCCCCTCAAGAGTGTCAATGCAAACATGCCATCAGTAATATATTAGGTATATAGAGTTAATCATTTGGCTTTATTGCCTGTGTACATTTATAATTTGAGTAATCAGGTAGGAAAAGTTCAGCAGCACTGAGGACTGTAAATGCCACAGGGTAAATAAGACCTTAAGGTCTACTAAAATAAGCTCATAAACAGCTGACAGACACAGAAAGGTTATAACCCTGGAGACTTACCCTGAATTTCCAGGCAATGAGCAACATTTAGGATAAGACCCAAAACCAACAGCCATGAACATCCCATGATGGTGTCATCGAGTGACACAGAGGTGGATGCACCAAATGTAAGTAAGGCACAGGGGTATTTAAAGTGTGTGTGTGTGTGTGTGTGTGTGTTTTTTCTGTGGTTCATGGTTATAGGTGCACACCCTCTACAGCTGACACTGACGTGTGTGCATGTTTACTTCCACTCACACACCGGCATACTGTATGCGCACATGACCACATACGTACACTGCTGTGCGTAAAACCACTTCTCCCTTTTTCTCTCTGAAGCAGTTTGTTCTTTTGTAGCTTTGCATGTCTCTTACATTTTTCACTTCTCAGATGCCCAGAGCCTGTTTTCTCCACGTTTCCTTGCAGGAAGTGTCTGTTCAGTTACTCAGCCATCTCATACAGAAAGGCGCCTTGGGAAGTGGTAAAACCATGCATCATTCATACCATCCCGTCCCTGTGGGGGCCCTAAGAGACTGCTTGTCTGACAGCAGAGACAGCTTGCTACTGCTCATGCTCTGCACTTTGGGAAATCACTCACTGCTGGTCATTGTTTTATAGTATGATGTTCTTGTAATTCTCTCTGAGGTTGTTCTTTTTAAAAGACTTATTTGTACAGTTTGTCATCCTGTGAAAAAAAAGTGCACTGTGCAGCAGCGCAGTGCATTTGACAGTTTAGATTTGGTGCTGATCAACTTTAACGTTGAGTCATTCAAACGACTCGGGGGATGACAGTGAATGAAATGACCTGAAAGAAAATGCTGCCATCGCACTTTGATTGTGTGGTTTATAACGGCTTTTTGAATGATCAGATACGAAACTGGCATGTATAGTGAGAACGTCTGTAGGTTATGAAAGTGGTTTTTACAACAAAGAAAATACCGTCTCATCTTCTTTCACGCTGCACACATGCACACACAGTGGTGCCATTTCCTGGCTACTTAAACCTCAACTTTATTCTAACCTTAAACTTTAAAACCGTAAAAAAAAGTATAGATCTACATGATGGGGACTTATTTTGTCCCAGCAAAGACGCCTGAAAAGTTTCACATGACCTTTATCCACACAAACATTTTAAATGGCAAAATAAAATCTCTTTTACCGCATGCAGAGTTAACAGGGCCCATGAAAACATTCAAATTCAGGAGTGGGTAAGTTCTACAGGAGGAAATAAAGGAGCATGAACAAATTCAAATAAAAAACCCTAAAAGTTATTTATTTAATGCATAGTTCACATTACCCTTATTTGAAAGTCCTTCAAAGTCTTATATGAAGCTAAGGTATCATATATTTTCTTATCAACCTTCTCACGAGTCATGATGCCATGAAAGCACATTGTGATGCAGCGTGTCATATATCATACGAATCATAGAAAACAGCTTTCTAATCACACAAATAGACAAGGGGGCTTTTGTCTGCAGTTTCCGAGCAACATTAAAGCTCTTATTACTTCCAGGCGTGCTCTCTGACTTGATTCTGACTGTGGATGATCGCATCTCCGGAAGGTAAAACAGTTCAGTCTATTACCAAAATTACATGCAACATTTGGTTTTGAGGGCAAACTCCCGACACACAGTTGAGTCTGTCTGTTCAAACACATTGTAATCACACAGACATGGATATGGAGGTAATTTTCTCCAGCTAATTAAATTACCTGACATAGTTATTCCCGATAGGTGGGCAGAGATGGAGGAGAGTTTGAAGGCAGAGTCTGGAAACCTTAAGTCTTTTCCGGATGTGTCACATGCTGTCTGTTAGTTAATTCATTTGACTGACAGTGAATTGTTAACTTCTCACAGACAAGGTATTTATAATTTTTGCAGATGAACAACCTACTTCCTCTTTGCATTGCTGTCTTTCTCTTTATCGCTTTTTCTGCAGATGCACATCTGGAAAATACAGCTGGAAAAAGGTGGTTAGCCAGTAATAATGTGCGCACGATGAAGCACCAGCAGACTGACGGGCTGCATGGTAACCTATTTAACTGCGTGGAACCTTATCATCACTTTCTCTAGAGGAGGAAAATCCCTGATCATCTGCACCATCTCTGCCTGCTGTTGTTCATTTACAGCTGAACTATCACTAAACAGAACATCTCTCCCACACACACGCACACACAAAGGCGCTTTAACAGATTACACCCTGACACAAAACTTGATTGATATGACACTATCAATCCATGTCACATACCAGCATTGGCCTGTGACACTGCTGGGGTTCATGTACAAAGAAGACACAAAAATCGAGATATCTCTGTGTTCTCAGTGTTCTCTGTGATCAGACAGACAACAGGTCCGGCAGCTAAGCACTGCCCTTTCAACCATGGGCCTCTGTGTGACAACATACGGTTTGTTAATAACATGACAACACTTTAGCAAACCACGTATGATACTACCTGGTTGGGTTTAGGCAACGCCATCACTTGGTTAGAGTAAAGGCCTTTGCACGGCTTGTTTGTAAATGTTTCCGATGCTGTCGCACGCTGGAAAAAAATACTTCCCTTCATGTCAACCGTGTCTACACACTGACTCAGAACAGGTACGATTTTATGCGATTTTATGCATCGGTCAATTGCTTTTTGAGAGATTGCCTTCATCCAAAATGGCATCTGAGAAACTGATTCACTCTGATTCCCAGCACAAAGCAGTTTAGAGAATACAGAGACACAGAGTTTAAAGACAGGTTGTGGGAGATTATTGCAAATGTCCCATTTCAGAGAGATGTATTTTTTATAAGTCCAGTTTACTAACAGGTAAAGCTTCATCAAACGTACTTACTCGTACTCCAGAGAGAGGTCTACTTTTAATCCCATCCTAACGGCTTCTAAAGAAATACCCATTAGAATAACACTGGTCCAAAAATGCAACACTTCCTTAAAGCCTCATAAAGCATTATGCAGCATGAAAGCAGCAGTTCTTCTGGAGGACTTCTAGATAAACAGATATGAGATTTTTCCGCTGCTGTGGTTATTTTCTATTTAAAGCAAAGTGTCAAATGTCATGACCATTCTTCTGTTTTCGATCGTTTATTTTGCATTTCTATAATCTGTTGCATGCATCATATTAGTTTTCTCCATCACCGGTCATATGTGAGGTGTTATTTCATCGTCTGATTGACTGACAACAACTTCTGTAGAAGAACAAGTAATGTGAGGCACACCCTTGTTTTGAGAAAGTTCTGATCACAAAAACAGCTGCACACTCATAACCACTATATAACACACATCTATAATGGAGAGGAGCACCATTTATAAGCCTGCTACACTCAAGAGCACTCAAATTCATTCACAAAACTTCCTGACCTTGTTTTTAACAGCACATAATGGTTACTGATGCGTTTATCAGCTCCAATAAAACATTATGGATCCATAATGAATCATGCTGTTCTCATGAATGTTTATGACTTGTAGTCCAGGCTTTTATAGTCACATTACTTTGTAGATCAATCTCTGAACAATGGAGGGGATATGAAAATGTTACAAACGATGTGATTCTTGATGAGTCAGTTTCTTATGAGAACTCTGTTGTGTGTTTGCAGCGTAAGATGACTCATTTTGAAACACTAGTTGTACTTTCTTACAACTGACAGGAAAGATGTGAAAGATCATCAAGGCAAACTCACGCTGCACTTCTTATGTTGCATGCAGGGGATCGCACATTTTGTGGAAACGGAGAAATTTTCAGAATGACAAGCGTTCCAATGACAAAAACATCTACTGCAGATTCTTTGAGTAATTTTCTTTTGCTCAGATTCATAACATCTCTGATCAATCCCATCTTCTTTGATGCCCCAGAGTGCTTCAGCAGCTGGGGGTGGGGGGGGGGGGGGGGGGGGGGGGGGTGCTTATTGAGTGCTTAATGGTTATTTAGTTGGTGGAAATTGCTCTAACAGTGATCCGGCAGTTCTGGGGATGATGCATCTAATGTTCAGGTCATGAGTCATTTATGTGTTTCAACAGTTGAGGCTAGGCTGCTGAGTGCTTAATGGTTATTTAGTTGATGGAAATTACTTAAACACACTCAAGTAGAGTGGAGAAGCATATCTGGTCATTACAGTAAGTACTAGAAGGAGTGAGAAAGAGGGCTTGTGATAAATGACACTGCTTTGAAATACATTTCAGGGAAGTATATCTCTTTGTTTCTGGCAAAAAATCAGAAGAGAGCCAGGATGTGCTGCCAGCTTTGGTGGCTCGTATGGTTGCTAGTGTCGTTCCAGGGGTGCAAAAGCAAACTGGCAGACCATCAAGCGAGAATGTAAGTGAAACGGGCAGCAGATGGTTCTGGTTCATGCACCGGTTGTTTGGGACGTGCTGAGTATCACTGGGCCTGTGCACCCCTGCAAACCTGGCACTCGGCCTGGTTTCCCCCACCACAGGACAAGTGTGGGCTAATGCAGCCTGCACAGCTCCCATCAGAGCACGGATTGTGTCACAGATGCTTAATAAACCTCATCCTCAATAAAGTCATCATAAAGCCACAGAGCAAAAGGTTTTGTCCATAATTCTGATGCACAAGTTAAGGAAGTTGTATATAATATGTTGTGTGCAGTTTGATTTGAAACCCAAACCACAAAGTTGTTGTTGTTGCTGAAGCAGGAGGACACACCTCACAAACCACTTCCAGAAGTGGCCGTGTGAAAATGTTGGTCAGGTTGACTTGCAGGGTTTTGATGACTTGAAAGTCAGATTCAAAAAGTTTTATTCGACTTTCATAATGAAAGCATGAAGTTTTTACTGGCAGCAGGGCATCATCATGCATTCACTGCATCCAAAACTGAAGAGTGATCAGCACAACTTTCTGTGATAATAAAAGACATCTGAGAATGTGATCAGAGGTGTGATAACAGGTTGAGTGCAAGGGTGCTACATTCAAAACTTGAGCATCAGTCACATCCTGGTCTAAGATACGTATAGCTCAGCCATAGGACCACTGTTTCAAATTTGAATGAAAACAGTTGCATTTATCCCCCATCTTTCCTCATGCTTTCTCTCTTCTTCAAATTTTTAAATGACTGAATAATTGTGCTCAATGTACAATCTTAGAGTTGCTGTTATCAGTATTTTACAATAACAGCTGACAAAAATGATAATATGTTGAGTGAAAAAGCTCATTTTAACAACCTCACCTGCCATTTCAGCATCTTTATGCTCCAGTGTTTTGGTTTACAGTTTACTTGATTTGGACACATGTTTTGGTTATGCTATTCGCTGCAGCAGGAGAGCTGTTGTCAATGCAAACCATCCGCTCAGCACCACAGAGCAGACACTATTAGCAAGTAGGTGGTGAACATTGTGCAGCATTTAGAAACTAAAGAGTCAGACAGCTCCCTGAGGAGTTGAGAGGGGCCAGAACAGATCAGGAGGGAATGAATATCGGAAACATGTCCACAAATGAATGCAAATGTTGCTCCACTGAATGTGTAAGTCAGCAACTGTTTGCAACACAGAAAGGTGATGATTAGCAATTGTTGAAATAAAGCTGTCTGAATCACTATCAAGCAACCCTGTTGAGAATCATCCCAGTCAGCAGAGTAAAACATTGAACATTAAGGAACCTTTTCTTAGTGCCGTGTTTCTAAGTAAATATCCCCATCTCAATCCTGCCTCGTCACATTGGGACTGAAAATAGCAGGTATTTTCAGTCCCACACTTTTTTCAAGGAGTTAAAACAGTTTCCTCACACCAGAGTTGTGATTTTCTCTGTGACCTAAAGTCCCACAAAGATTTGGCAAATTAGACCTCTGATGTTAAAACATCAGAGTTTCTCATCATTTCCCTGTCAGGTGGGGCTGAGTCACAGGCATAGCAGTGAGACCACAGTGAAAGGGAGGACGTGCACATCAGCTGCACTTCCTCACTCAAAATCTGGCAATTTGGCACCTTCCTGCAGGGTTGCTCAGAAATGTGGGTGTTTTTACTTGTGCTTTTGAAAGCAACTGCTATGAGACTATCAGAAAATATTGTTTCATTTCACTAATTCACTGCTGTTCCTCATGATTGCTGACCCCTCACCTCATTAACCCTCCATGACCCCAGCTGCGTCTCTCCCTGCTCGTGAACCAAGCATGAACAGATGAGTTTCAATTATATGAATATGGATATAATAAAAACAACAACAACTCCTGCCGTATACTTTGAATAAAAAAAAAAACTGGCAGAAATAAGATGCGGGAGTATAAAGCGAAACAAAGTGAAGAAAAACAATGGTAGAGCCTAAGTTTCCTGGATGAAACTCCAGGAACTTCTACCAACACCCATTTAAATGTGGACATGTTTCCTGGTTGATAAGGCATGCGATGGTGCTGAATAAAAGGAGCTCATGCATTTTCCTGAAGCTTTAAGGTTGTCCATAGTGTCAGCATTTCACTCAGGCAACTGGTTGGGGAAAAAAAGATCTGCTAGAAAATCCTTGTTATTGTTTTAGGTCACATGCTGGTCATGCATCAAGACATCTTGCCACAAATCTTCTGATGTGAAAGGTTTTAATCTGATGTGTTGGGTTGGCAGCTTGTTCGGCTGCCCTCAGGTGACCGAAAGGATCTAAAACTGCTTTAGAAAAAAAGACTAATACTTGGAATATGGCATCATAACTGCAAAGCTTCAGTCCAGTTAAATGCAAAATATACTTTGTTGTGTACTAATTTTAGAGCTTATGGTTTCATATTTACAAAATGATAGTTCTTCTTACATAGTAAAACTATTTTTTGATTGTGTTGAAATCTGTTTCCAGCAGTGAACATTACCCTGTCTTATGTTTTAAAAAAACCCTTCATTTTCTGTTGAATTTATGTGTTTCAGATGTGTTTATGACAAACACACGCCCTCCACTGAAGAAGATGAAATATTGCTCATTGCAGTTAGGGGATGCCTACTGTGGAAGGTAATAAATGAGTTAAAGATGTTGCATTGGTTGACAGGGAGCTCTTAATTAAAGCAGTGTGGGATAATGAGAGTTCACCTCCGCTTAAGCATGCGCTGTACTTAAACTCAGCTGACACAACAGAAAATTCACATGCAACCTTAGACCTGAGGGACAAATTGCTCTGGAACCAGCCAGGCAGGGACTGTGCAGGAAGGCGAGCAGTCAATCAATAGAGTTTTACAGACCTGAATCATGCCTAACTGTTCCTTTTGAGCTCTGCTGCCTTCATTCACCTCTCTGTCTAATGGCTGTTCAGGAGAGCAGAGGCAACACTCACTATCAAATTCACAGTGCTGCGACTGGGAAGAAGATGTTCAGCTGAAGTGACGTCTCAGTTCTGACAGCTGCACCTGTTTTTGTACTTGATGCGAGCCCATTACACATTCCGCTCTTGAGTTTCAGTCTGCAGATGTAAAAGACAAAGAGTACTGGATGGAAAGTTTATGCAAGAAGCCTGCGTTTGGAAGCTCTGCTAAATAAAACTCACGGCTGCCACCTGCAGGCAGAGGTGGAATGACACAGCACACAAGCATGCATTTGTCCAAAAAGATATAATCTGTTTGGCATTGATACTAAGGGCAAACTTGGCTTTAGTATTCAGTAATACTTCAGCTTGGTCATCAAGTTTATTGTCTTTTTCATATCAGTTTGACAGATTTGACAGGATAAAGTACTGATTATTACCATAACTATATAAGTGAGGTTTAATTGAATTGAATTATTACATTAATAACTGTGATCTAACAGTATTATGTTACTGATGATTCGGTCTATGACTGTGACTACGTCTGGTCGTTCAAATGCAACTTTCTGCTTCTATTTGTGGATTTCTTCACTGTTGTATTCGCACTTTTACTAAAAAATGAAATACATGAGTGCTTCTCCCATGATTGCTCTGGGACATATAGACTGGACATGACATGCAAATTGTTCTGAAGTGCAGTTACCTTTTCTGTTGCCTTCTTTGAGAGTTCACAGTCATCAGTCAAATAAAATGAACCCCAAATCATCAAAGAATGCAGTATGTATATGTGAAAGCACTTGTTTATGATAACTGAGTCGGCTCCTGCAGTCTGTGAAGGAGTGTAAGCGGTCATGATCCTCACACTCGCATGCGGAGGACGGACAGAGGCCCTCTGGAATCCCCATGGCGTCTCTTGTGTACGCAGTGACCGACCGCTCAGCCAGTGTGTTCCTGCAGAAAACTGTACTGCAGATATGCCCACGTTAATGCAAGTTTTAACACAGTGACAACGGCATCCGAAGCACAACTGTCGCACACTTAACCTCTGACGGGCAGAAACTGTATCTGTGCAGCCTCATCAGCACACGCTGTCCCAAACAGGAGTTTCCAGCCAGGAGGAGGCTTGATTGTCCCTAAGTGACCGCCATTCTCTCTGAATCTGCCGGCACACTGCCCGACCTTCATCTTACCTACACTGACTGACTCAGCATTTGCTTCTTGATGTTAAACGATTATGCTGCTGGTGACAGCATGTGGATTGGTATTTGTCGAGAATGACTCCACCATCTTCGTAACCAGATTTTGAAATCATTAAGGAGCTTGAGGTTATAAATCCAAAGCATGTGGAGTCCCGGATTTTTGACATACAGGTTTACTATCAAAGCGTAGATTCAGTTTAGATCATGATTAGATTGAGTATTGACTCCTGGTCCTGACTTTGGCAGTCAGGCAGGATGTGTGTCCAAGAAGCAGGCACACATGAGCATGTTTGAAGCTTTATTTAAAAAAAAACTACAAGCTGAAGTATGTGGGACTAACTGTGGGACTAAACTGCAGTGTGGCTACAGTCTCTCTTTATTTGAGCAGCAGGATTTGAGAAATTGTCAGTAAAACATGTTGCAGAGCCTTTTTTTTCAACTTTAGTTGGTGGATCAATGCAAATCAAGAGTTTGGGTGAGGACAAATTTGTATTATAAAGTTTTTTTTGTGAGATATTTTAATCACAATATGTTCTTAACCCAAAAACAGCAAACTTGTCTCCTCCGCCCCCTCAAATTAGGCCTCTACATATTCTGTTGGTTTTTGTCTGAAATGCAACAGCAGCTGAATACCTGTGTTCCCACATCAGTCCTCGAAATAGCAACACTTAAATGGTGAGTGAATGAGTGAATGAATGGAGAATCCAAACTCAGCCTGAAAGTCTGAAGACCTCTGATGGATGTAAGGGGCAATAGATGGAAGACAGAGGCATAATCTAATTAATTCAGTTTACCACTCACACAATCTGCTTATTATTTCATTCGGTTCATGTGTATGATGAGGGGGTCATCTTGAGCTCCTATAGAGAGAGAATCTGTGATACAGGAAGTAAAGTTAATATCAGAAGCTTATGTTTCAGGCTGTACTGTATGAAATGGATCTGCAACAAGGAAACTGAGGTCATCAAAAGGTTGCACATTTTCTGTATAGAGTTGCAGTGTTTAGAGACAAACTCACTGCTGCACAGATTCAAATTCAAAGACTTCAAATAGAGCTTTATTTTCAGAGATAAATGGGATATTATTCTCTTAAACACCCTATAAAGAGGGTTTTATTATCAGTGCAAGTAGAATCGATTTAGAGGGTGACCTGTTTGTGTTTTTTGTTCTCAGCTGAAACATTTCCAACGACCACTGAGCAGATTACAGCGGGATGAATCCTGACTGAGTTGAATAGATCTGAATAACGCTTCCCCAAAGGGAATTTATGGTGTTATAGTACACAATTGTGAAATTATAGAGTTATTACGTGATAAGATGAGGAGGAAACAGAACTTCCTTCACAGTAACTGTACAAAAAAAGGCTTCAATGAAATTTCAAGTACAACTTGTGTACAGTGCAAAATCTAAATCCAGAAAAGACAAATGGTCAAAACAAACCAGTGACCTGTTACTGTAGGCAGGAGTAATCTCCTGTACGGATTCTCATTGCAGCAGAGCTGAAGAAGCCTCTGACTGAAACCCCTGTGTTGTTTAATCAGTATGTTTTGCAGAGGGTGTGTAGTGTTCGCTCATTATTTTGGTTCCTCTCCCTCCCCTGACTTTTGCTTTAGCATCAAAAGGTACGCGTGTATTTTTTCCAGAAAGTTTCAACAACCACTGCATGCTGATGTGAAATTTGCTACAGAGATTCATATGACTCTCAGAATAAGGAAGACATTCACTTCTAATCTAGAACTATGTCAGATTATTATTTTTAACGTCTTGTGGTTGAAGAAAATCTTGGCGTCACCAGACACACAAGCAAATATGAATTAAGGATGTCACACAGAGCAACATTCCCAACAGCCCTTCTCTTTCGTATTATCGTATCAAATCTGCTGCATATTATATAAACAGATGTGATTGGCCCAGCTCGGAAAAGGTTGTGTGGAAATCTGTTTAAACAGGAGGAGGTCCAGACGCATCCTGCCAGATCAAACGAAACATGAAGTCTCACAATCGTCTGGTTCCCAGGCTACTTTATGACTCGATACCTGCAAAACTAATAAAAGCATCAGATATACTGTACTTGTTTCTCCTTGTTAATATATTAACGAGTTCAATTAAGATTTTTTAGGCAGTTAATTCATGTTTCTATGATATATGAGATGTCCCCTATACGACAAGTTATCTTCGTAAAATTACGTTTCAGAACGGAGAGGACAGTGCAGAAGCCACTTGTTTGTTTTGTCAAGTTGACCAAAAGCAGCTGTGAGACAAAGTCTCAACCCAGAGACACACCTTCTGCACGAAGCTGCAGCTGCTTTGCCAACGTAAACACAGTCGACCACACTGCAGCGACCTCTGGCCTCGCTGGTGTCTTGGTTTACTGGAGACGCACTCCCTCATTATAACACATGTGATTCTGTTCTTGCATGTCTTCACTGACTCTGTCTTTAGCAAAAGCTGTTTAATGACGTCTTACATTCCAAAGGAAAAAAAAGCTGAGGAGAGATCCAAACTTGTATTTTAAGATTTACATTCCACTTAATAATACTGAGGGGGGGGTTGGGACTTTTTTTGTGAGTAAAGTTGGTCTGACTGGAGCCAGACGTAGGGGCCAGACAGTTTTATTGCATTGTGGGATTACTGGCTGGCTGAAATGAAAGTGTATCGTCACGGCTACCAGACCCCTGATCTTCACGGCTGCTGACAGCCCATTGCATGGCCTCTAAAGGTAACACAGCCTGGAGAGATTTTTACACAAGAGCAGACACGTACGTCGGCCAAAAGAAGAATGCCCCCATGACATTTGTTCTGACATCGCCACAGGAGACGCCCGGATATTCGGCTAATTAGGAAGGAAAAGAGCTCTGACTGTGCAGAGTGATGTGGAGTTCAAGTCGGTTGAGATTTTATTTACTTACTTAATCAAGGAAACTATAAACTACTCTAATAACCTGTACAAAGAAAACAAAAAAATACCAAATTACGCCAGAACATCTAGGTGTTAATTAAGGACTTATGACTTCACAGGATCTACTGGTATTTAAAAAGAGAGATGTGGTCAAAGGGGCAATTAGCACGCTAATACAACTAATCTGCAGCAAATACTTTAGAAAAAAGGACTGAAAGGAAGAAGTCTTTAAACAATAAGATTAATCAAGAGATGTTGTATGGTGGTCCTGGAGGAAGGAAATACTCAGATTGGTTACTTCTGTAAGCAACTCAATGGCTTTGAGATGAGTAGCAAAAAGAAAAAGAGAAGCTTAACCTGGTGTTTTATGTATATGATATATCTAATGTATGTATGCCATTGCTTAAATCAGAGCCAGTTTTAATCTACTAAGGAGCATCATATATCACATTCAGATCACGAGTTTTAGCTGTCAGATAAATTAGCTGAAGTGAAAAGAACAACAATTCTGAGTACTTTAGTAAATGAAATAACATCTCACCTCTATTCCTCTATTTAGGTGTAAATCAGCAAGTCCAGCATGTAAAGTACAAAAATGCACAACTGCCAAGAAGTAAAGAGACATAGAAGGTAATCTATTTCTAAATGAAGAATCTTTTGCTTCACGGCAGCGGTGGAAAGTAACGACAACCAAAACCTCCACAAAAGTTGGGCTGGTGTATAAAATGCAAATAAAAACAAAATGCAATGATTTGAAATCTCATAAACAAATATTTTGTTCACAACAGAACAAAGAAAACAAATCAAATGTTTAAAGTGAAACATTTTACCATCTAACGAATCTGGACACACTTCTGTATGCCTGTGATCTTCAGGCCCTCAGGCATGATTGTGACGTAGAAATCACTGCTTGGGCTCAGGAACACTTCCAGAAAATCCTTGTCTGTGAACACAGATCACCGTGCCGCCCACAAATGCAGGTTAAAAGTGAACGTGATAAAAGAAACACCTTCGTCATCTCTAGGTCAAAGCTCATTTAAAATGAGACAAAGTGGAAAGCTGTTACGTGGTCAGACAAAAGTCAGAAACCATGAATGTCGCATCATCCAGATTAAAGAGGAGAGGAAAAATCCAGCTTGTTGTCTCTGATGGTGTATGGATCCATTAGCGCAGGGATGTTCACATCTGGTCCTGGAGGGCTGCTGTCCTGCAGGTTTGAGATGTTTCCCTGCTTCAGCACAGCTGATTCAGATCAATGCATCATTAGCAGGCTCGTGCAGAACTTAACAATCTTTTGAAGAGATCCATTTCCCTGAATCAGGTGTGTTGAAGCAGGGAAACATCGAAAACCTGCAGGAGAGCGGCCCTCGAGGACCAGATGTGGACATCCCTGCATTAGTGCCTTCAGTGAGGGCCTTCCCAGTTTCATTAAGACAATGCCCAACCACATACTGCATCTATTACAACAGCGTGGCTTTTTTAGTAGAAGAGTCCAGGTGTTGGACTGACCTGTCTGCGGTTCAAACCTTTCACCAACTCAAAACTTTTGGAGCATCATAAAAAGCAAATTATAAAAAGTAAAACCCAGGACTGTTGAGCAACTAGAATCCAATGTTTCCAGATGAGAATGGGACAACATTCCTCCCTCTGAGCTCCAGGAGCTGGACACCTCAGTTCCCAGATGTTTTGGGATTGTTGTTGAAAGAAGAGGAGATGCTACAAAGTGGCCATGTCTCAATTTTTCTGAGACGTGTATCAAATGCATGATGAGCTAATATTTTTGATGAAATAGCAAAATATCTCACCGTCAACATTTGATTTCTTTTCTGTTTTGTTGTGAATAAAATATCAAGATCATTTCATTCTGTTTTTATTTACATTTCGTCCCAACTTTTTTTTTAGATTGGGTTTGTACGTTCACTACAGCCCCGTACTCCAATACAACTTTCATGTATGTCTACTTCAGTATTCCATCATGTGCAGCTTTATACCTCGACTCTGCCACGTTTTTTCTGCTCTGCTGTGTCTACAGTACGTGTCTTTAAGTTTAAGAATACACAATATAATAGGAAGCTTTTAAATATAACTCACTGTTGATGGTTACAGCAGAGGTTTCCAAACCCTCTGGCCTCTAATGCTCTGTCAATCGATCAAACATCTTTTGGTTTAATTGCAATAGATATGTAAATGATCCAATATCTCTTAAAAAAAATATTTGCTGTGAATGTTATGTTTGCCTCAGCCTTGTCAAGAATAGGTACTTCTTCTTTGACCTAAATACAGTTTATGTCCTCGTTATGAGCAATGAACAGCTTCGCAGTGATGAGCTCTGTGCATGCTGGGTACTAAACAAGTTCACTGTTTCGACTGCAGGGAAACATTCTCAGAAAAGTCATCTTATCTGTGTTTAGGAACAGTACATAGTTTAGAGTATCGTGTACTGTAGGTCATGTGTGTGGTTTTGAGGGGTTTCAGCCTAATTTTAAAGACAATTTATTTCCGCAGGCCGGTGATTGCAAAGATAAGTGCATCATCTATGAAGACTGATCAACGATGAGTGTTTTAGGATCAGAAATCAGAGCAGCTGCTGAGAACTGAGGACAGCACTTCAGTGTAGTTTTCTGTCAGACATTAGTACAGATTCTCTTATATTGTTACCTACGATTTTATCTGGAGTTAGGGTTAGGAGCACGTCCATCCTAATGAACTCTATCACATCTTTTTACTAATGGACCCACAGCTTCTCAGCATCTCTGATCTTTTTCCAGAAGCTTACCCCTCCCCTCGTTATCTGAACAACAAGCATTAGCATGTGACTGGTCGGCAGGGGGTAACCTGGGATCATTATTTCCAATAAACGCGGGTGTGTGTGAAGGTTCATTCTGACAGGGCGGATGAGAGCTGGAAAGAAGGTGCAATTTGATGGAAATGAATTTCATCATGACACCAAGTGAAGAACGAGACCAAATCCTAACCGCTGTCATCCAACAGTCCAGAAACGGGATTGAGTTTAACCAGACTTTGTTTTCCTGCCTCCTGCAGACAGAAACGGTGAAAATGTTTTCTTTTGTTTTCAGTTCTGTGTCTTCTCTCCTCCCTCTGAAGCCGTGGGGGCAACAGCCTACAACTCCTGACCGCCGCAGCTTGAGTGCAGCTATGGCCGGTGTGAAGTCTCAGTAATTAAGACTTCATGCTGTTCAACTTTAAAAGCTCCAAAATGCCCCCCCCCCTGCTCTCCCTTTTGAAAGTAATTTATTCGATTTGACATAAGCTGTGCTTCACCTCATCTTCGCCTCTCCGGCAACACACGCCAGTGTTGTGGTAGAACAATGGAGTTCCTCTCCTCTTTTTGTCTCTATTTGCTTTTGTCATCCCTCTTTCTGTATATGATCATGGCTGTATTTAATTAAGTCAGAAGTGCCTCCATTTGAAGGCAGATCAGGAAGTCAAGCAGTCAACCAGTGGATGGATATGAAGAGAGAACAGGCTCAAGATGAAGAGTGGGAAGAACAGATCCTCAAGCTTCTTCCTGCTGCACTGGCTTTGAAGATGGTGAGGATTGCAATTTTTCAGTCCGTTATACACTCAATGACTTCTTTAGCTCACTTTGTTTTTTAACTATGTCACTGTTATCAATTAAAAAAAAAAAGAGTTATTTGTCTGCACAGCCCCCAAAACAGCAAAATAATTCAATCATATGGTCAGATTAAGAAGTTGAAAAGCCTGTTGAGTAATAGGTATTTAGTCAGAATGACCTTGTAGGGGGTCCTCTGTGGTACTGAACCCCCATTTCTCCCACTGTGTACAATCTGTGTGTATTAAAATATATCAAACAGAACTAAAATGAAACTTGGAAGATTATTGAAACTATTTAAGACACCAGTCATTTGCAGACACATGCAGGCAGACCTGTGACATACTATACAGGCCAATGACTAAATTATTACAAAAAGACAGATGTCACCTTAAGATGTCTGCACTTAACTTATTTGCACTTTTCAAATGACGTCATAGCCATCAGACTTCTGTCTGTCTGGGAACTTGCAAAGACTATAATCTGTCTTTAGAGAGGCTATTATTAAAGATGTAGCTAACCATCAAAACCACTTATGGTTATAACCTATTAACATCTGAAGTTGTGTGCAACATGAAAACATCCCCAAATAGTCGAGGTAGTGAGCACTGCACAAGGTTTCTAATAATAAACTCTCATTTAGCCACGAACATCTCTGGTTGAATCTAGAACACTTTCAGCCCAGGCAGTTTAGTCCTAAAACCACCTTGAATAGGTGTGATGCACATGAATCTGTAAATCATGCTGAAATATATTTTCCTACTCATATTTCAGTGTTGGATGAAATGTGACCAACATGAAGACATGATTTCTACACACCTAAGGTTTTATATAAAATGTTATGGACGTGGAATTATACAGGCTGCCAACAAGAAGCACTCAGGATGTCATAAAGAGGCAGGTGAATACATAAATCTAAGAAAACGGCACTCCTTTTGCATGATTTAGGAATTACAGCCTCAAATATTCCACAGGCAGAATTTTTCCCAAAATCAGCTAAATGATAGTGTGGTGTTGCTATGTGAAGCTGTTTGTCTCAATGAGGTTTGGTGAAGTTTGATTCTTAAGTAAGCAAGTTTTCTTTTGCCAGTCCTGGTGAAATCTCAGCTAAATGCAAAACTTGAATCTACATCTCCAAATAAGCATAGATCTATGGACCACTTTCATCTCTTTTCAAACAAACAAGCAAATGTTCAGTGGTATGTTTAATGAAATATGAATGAGAATCTGATTTGAATTAAAAAAAAAAAAGGAAAAATCAATTAATTGATTCCATAAAAATGGGATATACGTGTGTAGAGATTTTTGATCTGTGTCTTTTGTCAATTTGAACATTTAATCTTTCATTTAGTAAAAGCTACAAAAAGAAAGAAGACACATTTTAAACTATAAGGTCAGTCATGAAGCACATCCTCTGTCAACATCCTCTGCCCTGTTTGCCTGTTTTAAAGAAACTGATCTGTATCCACGGTGAAGAACTTAACTGTTCCTTCGTTTTTCGCATCTCCACAAAGTTTCATGAAATTCAGCTTGATTGCTTTTGTGTCATCTTGCAGACAAACAGGCAAACGAAAGACAATGACCACATATCTTGGCTCTAGTTTTGGCAGAATCACAACAAACTTCAAGAAAACTAATAAAATGGTTGAATTCTGAGAAAATGCTCCTGACAAAAGCAAGCAGAAGTGAGTATTCATGACAATATCAACCACACTGAGCTCATAATGACACAGGATTCTTTCCTTGTGTGAGGGCTCTTTCTTCTCCGGCAGGGAGTCAGAACTATAAATCAGGCATGTAACAGTCTCACTGATAGTGTTGTAACAAAAAGGCATATGTCCTGATTGTGAGCGCGAGCGCTGATGATACATCATCCAGCCGAACAGCTGAATGTGACAAGCTCTTCTGTCACAGTCAGTTGAGCTCTCCCTGTCTGATAGCAGACTCAAGAGGAAGGCTGAAAAATCAAGTCAGCGAGCACAGATGATTAAACTTTACAAAACCTAAACTCACTGACTGATTCACAGCAAGCTGAGCTTGCAGGGGCTTAATGCGAAATGAAGTTTTATGTCCACTCCTCTGCTCCAGGGACTTGGAACTAAGTACAACAGCCTCCGGTGGGGGTCTGCTGAGCTCTGACACCGAGGGAGGCAGGAGTCACTTGACGGGCGCCGTCACATGCACATATGCACACGGTCGGTGGTAACAGAGCGGCGAGTGGGCGGTCAGTGCGGCTGTCAGACTGCATCCACACCACCCGGCCCAGCCGCTCACAGGGAGCACGCACAGGGAGCGCTGGGGGTCTGCTCAGTCAGATCAGATGTTGTATGTTGGGCCTCGTAGGAGTCGCAGACTGACGGATGCAGACAGGTGAAGGAAGCAGGCCTTCAACACTTAAATCCACAAAGGTAGAGGAGAACAGCGGTCATGAAGACAGACAGTGATGGATGCTGGAATTCTTCAAACCTCTTTTCTTTGTCACAGCATCCAATGAGCTGGTGGATCATTAGTGTCTCAAGCAGCAGAAGTTAGGCCTCACGTGTGCACCGTGCAAATGTCTACATCTTGGCCAGCTGGTGAAAACATTTTCAGTGAGCAACCTTAATGGTTTTATGCACTGGTGAAGGTAATAAATCTCAGTTCTTAAGGAGGCAGTGAAGGCTATTTCAGGATATAGTGTCACAGTTTTTGGTAAAGAGGACCAAAGTGCAAAGACAAACATGCAGCAGACTGGTTGGAACTAAAATAAACTTTAATAACTATCTAGGAAGATGAAAAAAAATAAATGTGCTCCACATATGAATCTAAAAGAACGAGCGTGCTGACCGACATAAAGAACTTATAAGGACCATGTAACTACAATGGCAAAGCAAACCAAGGAATATATCTGGGAGGAGGTGATTGGCTGAGTGGAGGCAGGTGAGTAATGAAGAGCAGGTGGTAACGTGGCAATCTGGAGAGCCGGTCAGGCTATCTGAGGACGGCTGGGCCAGACGACAGGCAAAAACAGAAAACCAGAATCCAAGGACAAGACTCCAACCAAAAAACTTTACACTAAACAGAATATACAGCAAATTTGACCCAAAACACAGAACAGTAGCTTACAAAAAGCAGTGAACACAAGTAAACAAAGACTATCCAGAAGATCTTAACAAAACCCGTCAGTAACAATAGACCATGACACTCACGGCTGTAAGGTTTCAGTGTCCTTTTGATGAAGGATCATCAAGATAATCAGGAATACAACCCTGTTGTATCTAATTATAGGTACAGACTAGTAGTGCAATGTAACAATACTGACCAGGTCAAGGACAAACTTGGGGATGATAATGAAGGAAGAAAACTTTAATGGTATTTTGTTATTTCTGATTATTTGAGTAAAACAGGTGCATTGACTTTACCCTTGCAAAACCTGGACCCTCAGAAAAATTGTTGGCACTTAAATTTGGGGTCTGATTAAATAGTCTTCTTTTGCTTTAAAAGGTTTGGATCTGAGTGAAATGACCTAAAAAGATCCACGTGGCAGCCATGATAAGAGAACTCTGTAAATGCTTAGGAATGGAGCTACAGAGGAAACACAGGAGCATCCATTGTGGAAGGAGAGGAACAATTCAGAGTACAGATTGGTGTCAGTAACATTGTCTTTGTCATTTGCTGCTTTTTCTTTACTTTTTTATTACGAGCCTTTAGCATTGAAGTACTAGAATATCAAAATATGATATATATAATTTAGCATTTGTGTAGCGAGTGTAGCTGACATGCCGTGTAGTCATCTTTTCCTGAGTCTTTCTCATCTTACCATCACACGATCACCAATGGCCTGATGCCCTTTTTCCAATGAGGTGAAGGAAAAATATATGGGAAAAGATAATAGAAAGTAATATTTTCTACAGTCTGACCTTTGTGTGAACAGATGGTTTGATGATGTCATTTTTTCTTTGTCATGTGACACCTTGTTTTTATTCTTCTTTTCAAGGCTAAAAAGCTTTCGGTTGCATGGTTGTTCATATTTTGAATGCAACCTCAGTTCTTAATTATTATTATCTAATATATTGTTTGAATCATACTAATTTACACAAATACCATATATCAAATTGGGTAGTTTAATAACTTATTCTCAGTGTAGTTTGTGATGCACAACCCCAGTTCCCAAAACGTTGGGACGCTGTTTAAGATGTAAATAAATAAAAAGAGGATGCAATGATTTTCAAATCTCATGACAGAAAATGTTTCCTGGAGTGTTTGGTGCCCCTCTGAATGAAGGATTTATGACCTCATCGTGAAGTTGTTTAGGGTGAAAGTGAAACCAAATGAATATGACACAACTTTCACTTGTGGTTTTATGCTATATGGAGCAGCTGCAACGCCCAGACTGCAGCATGCGCCTGCTTTCAGTTAAGATTTTTCAAGTAACGTAACCCCAACGCAGCAACTTAAAAAGATCTTGTATGAATCATGCCTTTTACTTCCATGGACAGCATCCAGGGTCCTGTAGTCAAAGCTTTCTCACTCAAGCACCAGTAGCAAGTTCCCATGCTGTATATAGTTTAGTTCCACATTATATATCCCTCTACTGTTGCACAAATAAATGTGCAGGTCCATTTATGTGGTGGGATCCATTCGAATGTCTGTTGTTGTTTCCTTTTATATACCCCACGGACATTTCCCAGGGAACACACCATTGTTTTGTAGGGATTAAAATTCACTGAGGATTATATCTGCTCCAGCACTGCAGAACAATGCAGGGGGATGTGGGGGTCCCTCTGTCACAGCTCAGAAAGGTGGCCGCCCACCCATTCTGATCAGAGCCTGTGGCGTGCCATGAGCCCAATTAGAGCATGATCCATTGGAAGAACCAAAGCCACATATGTAAAATTGTGTAATTACCTTTCAGTCTTTAAAGATGAGTGTTACAGCAGTGGGCAGCAGTGATGGTCAGATGGGATATTCTCTTAGAGTATGTTTGAAGCTTATTTATCAGACCGCACAGTGAAAACCACTCGATCATCGCAGTTTAATTTCATATTGTGGAATGAGATATGCTGCTCTCAGTGCTTTTGAAAACCGTCCCTGGAAAACTTTCTGAGTCAGCAGAGAGCAACGCAGCGCCTCAGCTGCAGCAAGCTTTTCCACAGCAGCAGAGTGGGCTGGGAGCAGCCCGCAGGATCTGATCTGTGAATGAACCTCAGTGCAATCTAGAGTAACAATGCGGCTCATCGATGAAAACCTTCATTGTCTTTGAGCTCGGTCTCAGAGGAGACTGCACAAAGCGGGTTTTTGTCCCAGTGCCTGACCTCTCCTCTTTGTCGGAAGGATGCCCATTTATACCGCAATCAAGTCAAAAGTGCTGCTAAAAGGTGATGCAGGGAAGTTTCTGAGCACGTCCTGTTACAGAAGAAAATCATCTCTCTCTGTGCTCCTCTTCTGAGCTTTTGTATGCACAAATTTTGTTTATTCTATGCTTTCCTCACTACAAATAGGACTGCTTCCACTGTCTCGCTCGTTTTTGTTATGACTCCGTCTTTTTTAAGTGCTCCTTTGGTCTTCACAATGAAAACCTACACTTGTGGCCAGTGAATTTCAAAAGGCAAAGTGAAAGACAGACAGATCCTTTATCCAACCGTATGCTGCAAGAAAACTTCAACTTTTTGTTACATTTATTGTTTTTGGTTCTACTTTAAATTAATGAGAGTTACTCCAGACTTCTTCACTCCCTAATTTGTTTGGAAAAAACAAATATAGCAAAACAAAATTACAAGGTAAAGAAAGAAAAAATGAAATGCCGGTTAGGCTTTGTCGTGCATCGTATCATAATCTAAAAATAGTCTGTTTACACAACATCCTCAATGTGGGGTTTTTGGTGTTGATTCAAATCATATGAAGGTCCTCAGTAAGTTGCTCAGCCGTTCACATGAAAATGTAGATTTTTCAGGTTTAAATGTTTTAGGGGTACTTTTTAAGACCTAAATCCCCCAGATAATTGTTGTAAAGCTCACAAACAAAATGTAAATTAAAAACAGAATCTTATTATATGCAAAATCTCCCAATCTAATGTTTTTACGCACAGTGGAACATTTTGAGAAGTGAGACGTTTTACTATTTCATGAAAAATTGATAGCAGCAACACATCTCAAAAAAGCTGCAACAAAAGGCAGGAAAAGAAGGTGGCACTAAAAAGCAATATCAGCGGGAAGATGTTGCTGCTAACTAGGTTCATTGTTAAGTTACAATATTGGGTAATTGAAGAGAGCAACTCAGAGATGAGGATGGGAAGAGGTTCAGCAATCTGCAAAAATTGTATCCAGAAATTGTGGAGCAATTGCATGGAAATAATATCCTTAATGTAAAACAGCAATGACTGTGAATACTCCATCATCTACAGGACATAATATCATCAGAAAACAGAGAATCTGGAGACATCAGTGTGCACAGATGGAAATCAACACCGAATGCCTGTGATCTCTGGGCCCTCAGGCAGCTCTGCATTAAAAACAGACACGATACTCTCATGGAAATCATTGCACGGACTCGGGAACACTCACAGAAGTCCCTGTCTGTGAACAGTTTTTTGTGCCACAGTGGTAAACATGTCCCTGTCCCAACTTTTTTGGAGACATGTTGCTGCGCAGCGTCTGGAACTGTGGATGTATTGTATCCTTGCTTACAAAGAATGGAAAATTGTTTTTTCTGAAATTCAGTAACAAGTAGGAAAACTTTATGTGATGTGTTCAAAAGCTCAAGGTCAGCTTCCGTTGTGACTGAAACACGTGTAGTATTTTCTTCCCAGAGGTCTACTCTGCTTCCACAGGTGGCTGCAGCCCTGGAGCCTCACACGCTTCACACCGAAACGAGGGTCCGGAGAGGCCGCGGGCCATGTGACAACATTTTTGTTGTAACTGCTTCGCACTCTCCCACCCTCTGCAGCATTGCATTATTTCCAAACCCATGGGCTCAAACAATTTGTCTGCCTTGCTCAGTCAGCTGTGCCCTTTGATGTCAGCTCCCCGGTGCTGCAGTGGTGTTCGTTAGCTGCAAATCTGCGGCTGTAGAGAAGAGGAGCAGGGTGGGAGCATAAAACAGGCTGAATGCACGATGAAGAATAACATAAGTACACAACGCTGCTGGGACAATGGCAGGAAGAAGAAAGCAGTTTCCACCATTTTGATGCTTAACCCCGTCCCAATGTTAACTTCTTTGGGTGGGGTCTTTAAAGAATGTTGAAAGGACCTGCCGCTGTTTTACGAGGTAACAAAACTAAACACATTTGCTGACTGATTCATTACTGGAGGGGGAAAAAAATGCCCCTTGCAGCCAACTGCCAAAAACTTAAGAAAGGAAAAACAAGAGGTAACCCAAGCCCACCAACACACAGCATTATTTACCCACCCTTCCTGCACAAACACGCAGATGGTAGCAGTGATGGATTAGGCTGGGGTTATCCCAGTCAGGCAACACTGTGATAATAGAGTGAGTGCTTTTGGGTCAGGCAGACGTGGACGATGAAGTGATGAAAGTGAAGTCCAAGAGAGGAGATTTCTCCCCAACATGCCACAAAGGATTAAGTATCTAGTTTCTTCTGCTGCTCTTAATCTAGACCGGAGGGGACGATTGTCACTTTCCAAAACAGCTCATATTGATAGTGTTCGTGGCACCTCCAAAGCCAGGTTAACACTGGGGATTAAACCCGGGCACTTAGAGTGGGAGGGCCTGGATTAGGGATGCCATTGTAAATTCCTTTGTAAATGTTCTCAGGGCATAATTTCAGTGTGAGAAGTTCACAATATTTAAGGAGACACATCTTACTCTCTGAGGACTGACGAGTGACAGCAGGGAACTGTGGGTGGTCAGCAGCCTTGAAGTCGGTGCGGGTGCGACAAAAACCAGCAGCCTGACTCGCTTCTCTGTGAGCCGATGATGAAGAGGGTGCTGAGTTAAGACGGGATGGAGAGTCGCGTGAGATGGGTCAGTTAGTCACTACACAGGTGTGGACAGTGGCAGAGGCTGAAGGTGACAGAGACGGATGGTGTCTGGCCTCAATGACTTCTGCTTCATACCGGGAAGAAAAGCCACCATTTGTCAGTCTGTTGGTCTTTATCATCAATCTGTCAGTTTTTTTTTTGTTTTGGGTTTTTTTACTGATTAATTAATATTCTTAAAAACCCCATAGACAGCCCAATATTTGAACAGTCTCACTGAGTGGTGGAAGATATAAAGTGTGATTAAAACAAGTGGAAACAATGGCAGCAGTTTCTCTACATGATTAACAACTGCCTGCCTCGTTCATCAAGGTTCAAAATAGCTTGATTTCATTAATCATCCACTGATAAGCTGATGAGTATTTCATGAGTAAAACTCAAAGTTTCAGCAAGCTGCTGTTTTCTGGATAAAATGAAGAAGACAATACCTGAGTAGTGTTTTGACAAGCATCAGTTATAAATCCGGACAATCAACTGAAGAGTCCTCAGACCAAACGTAAATCCTAAGAATCAAGACAAACCAGTACAAAGCAGAAACATGAGGCAAGAATCTAAATACACACGCAAAAAAAGACCCCATACGTTTGCATTGATTAAACAGGAGTAATATTCAGTATTTTTGTGATGCGTGAAGAGAGTTTCACTGAAACAAATCTACTCGGTGAAGATGTTCCCATTTAAACCCGTGCTACACAACAGCGCCCTGTAAAGTACCGCGTCTACAAGCAGCGGGAGGGAAATACGACACATAGGGTGTTAAAATGTTGGGTTCTTTTTACCACCCAGCTGTCACTTTCATGGATGCTGTTTTTAAACACAACACACTGCGACCAAACTTTCTCACTTGGTTAGCTTTAAGGCTGTAACATTACTTGGTGAGGGTTAGGGTTAGAACACGATTATGGTTAGGGATGAAATACACTCTTTACGATGCGACTGTCACCCTCATGGACGCCATCTTTACACTTCACATGCAGTTTCCTTTAGGACAATTAGAGGTCATACAATCTTCAAAATGGGGACGTTTTGGGGAGGATGACACTGTCGATACTGGTCTGTTTTTCAAATGTTCTTTTTTTACTGAAGAAAAAATACCAAACAATTATACAGCAAGTCCAAACTTACAGTAAAACCTGGATCACCACGGAGCTTTTTGGTGTTCAAAGCAGATGGAAATGATTCTGTTGTCTCAGAAATCATGGCCTCAGGTCTCAAATTTTGCTCACATGATAGAAAAATCAAGCGAGTCAGACTTGAATTTGGAACTTTGACTTTTTTTTTTTTTTTTTACATCCATTGTGTTGATTTTTTTGCTGGCAGAAGACTGATTTGGTGTCGGTACCCCTGCCATAATAACTGTTGAATCATATCCCTGATTTCATATAAGAGATGCAGACAATGGGACCCTGTGATGTGGGTTTCCACCATGTTGGATTTGTTACTCTGAAAATCTAACTCTCAAACAGTCTCAAAAAATGGATTTTTGTCATTCCCAGCCAAATTGAAAACTGCAAAGAAAAGTGACAACATATCTAATCAACAATATGATCAATGAAAATCAAACATGGTGCATAAGGATCCTCTCATTCCTTGACTTTTCCCCACCTCATGTCCTCTCTCCTGCTGCAAGTGATTGGGATATTGATCTCAGAGCTACAAGCAGGGATGGACAGATCTATTCTACGTTTACACATTATGTTCCATCGTAACCTGAATTAAATGTAAATGTATGTTTTCACGAACCCCGATAATCCTCATCGAACAAACAAACTATGAACGCATGATGCTGCTTTGCCTCGCACCAGTTTAAAAAGACAGCTCTGAAGAAAGGACACCTCATTTAATTAAATTCCTCTCGACTCGCCTTCAGCTCACATCTCAGGTGGCGTAGACAAAGACATGAGGAGAGGAAGTACAAGCTAAGAAATGAGAGAAGGGGATTGGCTCTGAGCCCTGTGTTTTTATTTTGTTTTATTTATTTTACCAGGAAGGTGCCATTGATCTCTTCTTCCAGAGAAGAGGAGATCTACAAACACAGAGGAAGATGCATCCTAAGCCGTACTAATAGTATGAAAGCGCTTCAGTGTCACTCTGAGTAGATGAATAAAAGCTGATTAATAAGTAAATGCTGAAATTTACATGACATCAAATAGTTTTTTTCCTTTGCCTAGACATCTGTGTTACCAGACTTCATGAGAGGAAGCTGCTGAGACGCAGGTCTCAAGCTAAATGAATTTCCTCTGACTCTTTGGTCTGAAAATTGCCAGTTCAGTGTAAAAATGTTCAGAAGACGTGTGCCATATCCTACCTGAAAAAGGAGACCCGGGAAATTTTTTATCTTTTCTTTGTTAAAATTTAAGGCGTGCTCCTCCACATTGCTGCTTTAAAGTGGTGATTAAGAAAAAAACATTAGCAGCAGGAAAGTGGAACTTCTCACAAGAAGACAGTTTCTTCAATCAAGCTGACGTCTAGCCTGAAAATCATACATTTAATAAAGTACTGTGGGTATTTCTGCATCAGTCTTTAAGTTGGATCTACCCTATAAACTCCAGACTGATGTTTGCGATTAGAAACCCACACGAGCACAGCATTTAGAAACGACAACTCCTCTCTGAAAGCAGTATTCGGGGACACATTTAAGTTCAATAATGGTGGTTTTATTGCAAACAAAAGAATAAACGACAACCTACCACCCGTTCATCTCGGATTCCTGTGAGACATCAATCATTCAAAGAACAACATGAAATTAATTGGTCACAAACTCTCCAGAACAAATAGAAAATGCAGTGAAAACAGGATCGCTGTACACATCACCGTCAGACAAAGAGCCACTCGCACGCTCATTGGATAAACTAATACTCTGTGAAAATTACAGACCTCATACAAAAAAATAAGAATTTTTTTCCCAATGATAATAAAAAAAGCCAGCATATTTACAAGACAATAATATTTTCTATGAATCTGGCTCGCCTAAATTCCCAGTGAAACGTCGCTTTATTACAATTTTCTCAGTAACCAACTTGTTACACGTGTCCTTTCAAAGTGTACAAGGCATGATAATCAACCTTTTGTCTATTCTAGAGCTTTGATAACAGCAAATCTTAAATATGAAGATGGACTTCACGTCAAAAGGGCACACCTGCCCTTCTTTTTAATGATATTAATACCCTTTGTGTCAAGGTCTTCAGCAAAGTGTCCGCTTTTAAAGTTTCTGTGCAATGCTCAGCCCATTTAAGGCACCAGCTATTCAGTAGGGGAGTCCAAAACAAACTGTACACGAACAACCGAGAGAACAGCTAATCCCACGCTAATCCCGTCCATAATATGTACATGTATATAAACATTAATGATGGGAAATAATGAGCGTTGCTGGCAGCAAATAGCTGGACACGCAGCCAGTTTGTGAGTGACCATCAAAAAGGACAAAGAACATCAGTTCAGCTCGTTTTGCTTTTATCAAACAGTCAAAAATGAAACCGAGGCTGATGAAAAGATCATATTTAAAGCAGGTTTGCACAGAGCAACTTTAACAAAAAAGAAACTGAAGCTGTCATCTAGGAGTAAACCATATTTGAAAAAAAAAAATTTTAAAAATGCAGACACGACGTGCTGTATATCAGAGTCCAAGCACTTCTGCTGCCAAATGTGATGAAGAAGGATATAAAAGTTGATTAAAAAGCTGAAGCTTTGAGGTGAGGACTGCTCTTTGAATGTGGGCTGCAGTGGCAGATGTGTGGCGACCGGGTGTGTGTGAGTGAGTGTGCGGCGATGAGGGTGAGAGCGAGCTAAAGAGATTAAAGCAGTTTATTCTAAGACATCTAAACCTTTGACTAAAGCCGTGGCATGAGAAAATGAGGGTGGAGAAGTGCACCCAAGATCTATAAAACCCCCCCCCAATAAGAAAGGAGACCTCAAAGTCGAACCGGCCTCCTGCCCTGATCTGAGTGTAATACCCATGTAAGATATTTTTTTTGGCGACAAACACCCTGACTGACTAAAGGGGGACGCTTCCAAAAGGGGTGAGTTTTCCCTTTCACGCGAGACTGAGCAAAGGCCACTTTGATCCATGCATCATTCCTGAGGAAACTAAACAAAGCACTAAGTGGAAAAGTGCGAGGTCAAATCAAGCAGGGAGAGATGAGATCACTGATGATGTCAACTCTTTTGTTTCAACTTAATTTCGCTGGATTTGTTGTTTGTGGGGAAAGGAAAAAAATATATACATATATCTATGCCTTGGGGAGCCATTACACAGACAGCTCTGGCCTACATGGTTCAGATTTTCTTCACTCGTGGAATTGAGTTTCTTGTTTCCATGATCACTGCGGATCCTCAGAGGAGCCAAACCCCAACATTATAGCCAGTTCAGCAGTGATGTCAGCTGCTCGCACGGTTTCCAGCTTTATGAATAATTTGACTTTACAACTAAGACAGAGGGATCGTTTCGATGTCGATCCTTCTCCGTTTGTTGCTTATTTACGATCGCGAGCGACAGTGGAGCCTCCAACCGGTTGCAGTGAAACTGTCGGTGGTTTACGGAGCCACATAATATGCGATGATGACAGCTGCTGTAGTCCCATCTGGTATTCATAACACGTTACTTTGATGTCATGTTATAAAAACCTATAATGACCAATTGGTGTTGGTCTCACAGACAGAAATCAGAGCATACTGAGGAGGGAAGATGGAAAAGACAGCAACACAGCCTGTTATCATGGCAAAGGCAAGAGGGCCGAAGCCTGGCAGGCGTTCTTTACGTTCACTGACAACTGTAATCACAGAGCTGTGCTCTGAACTGCATGAATGTGACTGGATCAACACATTCTGATACAGATAATAGTGGACTTGGTTTAGGTTCTTATCAAACCTCAGTTTTACTTACAGTTAAGATGGAGCCCGTCAAACTGTTTCAACATCCACTGCACGCAAAACTGGTGTGTTGGCATAGCTACACATCTGGCTCGAGTCAACATGCCTTTCATTTCCACGTCGTCAATTGATAAGGGAGAATCCAAGCTCTTCTGCTACAGAATTCAATCAAAGAGCTGTTAGTGAAGCTGGAAAATGAGTAAAACAAGCTGACAGTTCAATCTGAGATCAGGTGAAGACAACATTCACTTTCTACTTTTTCTTATCCAGTCGTAATTTTTCGCCGCGCATCTTTCCCAACGTTTACTGCGTCCTGCGGTTGTGTTGAAAACGATGTGAGCGGTTGGCATTAAATCAGACCAAACTTTATCTAAGCAACCTGAGTTTGCGGGCTTTTTGCATTTGTGACACAGAAAATTCATCTGGTCTGAAAGCTCACTGACTGTAGCCATTTGTGAAGAAAAACCTGCGTTACAACTTTGGGAACAGAGATATGTGTAAAATATGTGTACTAGTGAAGCTGAGTGGAAACGTGCTTCTAAAGGGAGGGACCCCTCTTAGGTGGCATGTTTACAGCTTCATGACTGATTTACAGGAGATACTGTGATTTGGCAAAAGCCACAGAAGAAATGTACCAAAAAGTTTACACGAGGCAGTGTTTTTATGAAATGAGCTCCCATTAATCAGCTGGCTTTCCCTTGGTAAAATGCCCGTGCCATTCTCCCTTTTAATCTTGTGACTTTCCCTTTCACTTAATGATACTTTTGTATTTGAAAAGCATGCAGTACAATACTGGTTGAAATACTGGTTGCAGCCATGATGAACATTTCATTTGTGTAAAACTGCTCAAAGCAATCAAGAAAACCATCTCTCAAATGCCCCGGACGCTGTGAGATTTTATAGCAACAGAGCTCAGTCAGTCAGGAGTATAAATACTTCAATAAAGAGAACGCCTGTCACCTGTGAAAAAGACAGGTGCAAACACAAACAAGCAGAAAACAGAACCTCATTCACATCAGCTGAAACACCACTGTATGCCACGGCAAACATGATAATATCACTGAGGCGTTCCAACTTATTTGTAGCTCTTAGAAACGCTACAAAAGTGTAATACAATCCACAAACACATCCTTAAGGTTAAGTGGTTACAATCGAGGCTGAGCAGTATTGTTCAAAGAGCCCATTGTGAAACTGAGCTCAGAAATGTCATTTATGCTTTAGAAACTGAAATGACACATCCTTTAGTGAAATATCTGTCACTTCTGACTTATTCTCAGTGAGTCAGTTGTCCATGTTTTTCTTTTTCTATTTCTTTCTTTGCTCAAACATACCACTCTCTGCGTGAAATCACAGATCCGTCCATGTGGGACACATAGTCGCTGTCTGTACCATTGTCAAAGCAGTCCTCCGGGAGGTAGGGGGAGCCGTTGTTCACAATGGGGCTGTGCACCGGAGGCCCGCAGGGATGCATGTTTTGGGTGTTGTAGTGATCTGGGTAGTAGTTTCCCTCCTTGATGCCCCTGTGGATGTCCCCCCTGTCAGCCCAGTCGTCCCGCTCCTTCCGTTCTGGGGTGTAGTCGGGGTAAATGATGTCCCCACCCAGTTTGGGTTTTAGCTCCTGGCTGCCTTTGCTCATTTTGTCCCCGTAGACCTCCTGCAGCTCATGAGGCTGCAGTACATCCAGCTGAGACTCCTTCTGCATGTCAGAGGGCCCCAGGTACTGTTTGGTGTAGTAGTCCCCTCTGAAGGTCCTGCGCTGGCGCATAAAACAAGCACCACCCAGGATCAGCAGGAGGATGAGGAACAGAACTCCACCCACTGCCCCGCCAACTATAGTGCCCAGGCTGCTGTCAGGGATGGAAGCCAGGGTGGGGGAGGTGAACAAGGCTCTCCGCTGATCCACAGCAGTGCCGGTTCCGGAGGTGTCGTGGAGGAGGGAAGCAGTGGTGCTGGGGGCTGTAGTGGTGGGGGGAGGATCTGTAGAGTGATGAAAACATTTGAATCAGATAGGACACACAGCAAATGGAGTGAGGAGTCAAAACTACGAGGACTTTACTTTATGTTCTGTAAAAGCTGACAAATCAAGTGTGAATCTTCTTTGGATTCATTTCTTAAAACAGGGAAGAGTTGGAGCAGAAAGATTGTCCAAATCTACTGGAAGACTGTAGAGCAATGAGGGACAAATGAGAGGCAGGGAGAGGTTAAAAGTGTATCATGTCAACATGTGTGAGCATGACAGGGAGATAGAAAGAGATAGGTGGACATGCACTTATGAGCATCTGAGGGAGAGTGATTAGCTCTTGCCCTCTTCTTTCTAAGCCCTGCTGTGGGGAAGTCATGTGAGAAGATGAAACGCTGCATGATCGATGTGAGGTTCCTGCATCTGATTTGTCCTCCGGTGGACGGCTCTTGTGATAGCAGTCAGAGCTGGAGAGAAAAGGGCTGCCAGGAGCTCAAGGTCAGGGTGAGTGCCTCCATGTTGACCTGCAGCCTCAGGGACTGGGAGCAGCCTGATAACACTAGTCAATATGTCTAAAGGCACATGAAAAGCTTGATGACACAGCAGTACATTTGGTGGTTTGCATCACCAAAAGGATTTTAGTAACTTGTCAAAACCCAAATCCCTGTAGAGCTATAATGATTTCCACAATTGGGTGAGTAAGACTCTAATTACCTGAAATTATACAGCGTGTGAGCCTGAATGATCAGGAATAAGTATGAGGCAAAAGCATGAGAGAAGACAATAGTTTGGTTAACTGATATACTTGCAGTTACGTTCTTTGTCAGAAAACATTAATCCCACCCTGAAGTGGGACAGTGTAACCTCGTGTAGGTTATGAGTATCTGAAAATGTGTAGCTGATCATCTGAGAGAGGAGCGGCAAAAGAAAAGAAATCACGAGCTTGCAGAGACAACTGGGAATGTGTAACATCAACACCAAACAGGGGGGATGGAGCAGTACTGAGCTCAACCTGGTCATCTCCACAGGGGAGAGAGGCAAGAGGCCGCATGCCCAAGACTTAATATTTGACAAGAGAAGTAAGATAATTGCTGAGTGCTAGTCCATCCTGGACAGGATGTCAGCAGTGCTTTCATTCGAAGCAGGACTCCAACAGCAGAGCTGTACACAGATGGAGCCTGACAGGCTGTTTTGGGACTCCTCCAGCTCTTTCCTCTCAACAGTGAGAAACCAAAAGGACTGTGTGTGTGTGTGTGTGTGTGTGTGTGTGTGTGTGTGTGTGTGTGTGTGTGTGTGTGTGTGTCCAAAAGCAGCACTTGCTTTGTTTGGAAAAGGATTAAAAGGAGTGGAGAAGAAATGAAAATAGAAAGAGATGCAGAGTTCTCAGGATCCACACCCCGGCTTTACAATAATGAACTTGAGCAGGGAAAGCACAGACAGTCAGAGGTGGCAGACAGGAGCAGCTCAGTTTACTGCATGTTTTCTGATTTATATCAGAGGATCAACAGCTTCTAATCCAAATGCAGGAGGAGCCTGGGTGATGAATCAACAAAGCCTCTTCTTCTTCATAGTTTAATCTATGAGTTTGTTGAATTTAGCTAAACAGTTTGTTCACATTTTGTGCACCACTGCAGGAAAGAGTGCATTTTACTGCTGAGGAGCAGTTTTCCTCACAGAAATTCAGTGTGCTACAAACCTGTGGAAAAAAGGGTTACAATGTGTGCCTTGAAACCGCAACAAAGCACAGAAAAGGGCTACATGGATGCATGCTTTGCTGAATTAGCAGGGGCAAACGGCTTCTTCCTTATCTAAGATATCTAATGTTGCCAAAACCACAACATTGGAAACTTTTGGTACCAATACTCTGTATCTGCAATCCACGCTCCTCTGTTGCCAGGAATGTGTGAAAGTGGATCTGGGCAGGGACATTTATATTTATATTGAGGGTAATCTCTGCTAGAAGTCCTGATCTGTGGCCTGATTTGCTTAGAATACAATCTTACAAGAGAAGGACTTCATGAATACAAACACACTCTCCATTTTGTGTTGAGTTTTAAAGGGAAGTTATTTTATTGACAAGATGGTTAAGAATCTAACAAGATCTTGTGAAACTGGGTGAAAAAGTCAAATTTACCTTGTACGAAGAAGGTCACCTCCTGACTGCGGAGACCAATGTCATTCATCACTTCACAGCGATAGATTGCAGAGTCATTGCGCTCGAGAGGGCGGCTGAAAGCAAGGCTATTGTTTGAGATCACAACACCCTGAGGCATCAATCCATCCAGCCTGAACAGAAATGAGACATGACAGATATCAGAGTGCAAAATGTAACAGATCACTCTGTAAAAGAGTTTCTGCATCACATCACCACACTATGGTTGTTTTCAATGCATTTTGCAAAAAATCCATAACTTGTAATGACATTACTGCTTTGTTAGTTTAGTTTGCCTGTTGCAGCCATTATCTGATGACATGACTGATAATCTGAGCTCTTCCATCAGTCGAGAGAGAGCGAAAAGTTTCTATTTAAACACAAGGTTTCAAGGTCTGGGCAACATCAACTGAAAATGGAAATAAAGGTTTATTTGTCCAGACTTTACTGGTATCATCAGCCCAAATGTCACCATATTTCTTGCTTACAAAACATGATGATGACAAAAAGCTGCCATGGGCCAGTGTTGCTCTGATGCATGAACTGTTTGGAATCTTTTATTTATAGCAGGGAGTCCTCCCAAATGGTGCAGCAGCACATTCAAGAGCTCCAGTGTCCAGACTCCGAAGTTACTGGAGGTAATTTATAGACACAAGCTTCTTCACTTTGCTGCTCCATTTAAATTTATTCAAACCCAGTTAAGATCGACTCAAGAGAGCCAAGCTTTTTTCTAATATTAGTTTCTCAAACATGCTCCTTTTGCTGTGTTAATAATAAACAAATGTGCATACAAATAGACTCATCATCACTCTTTTAGGCATCTTTCAAAATACTGGCATAAATTGTTTTAACAGCCAGCAAAGTCACATGATTGTACGACAGCTTCTTCAATGGTGCAGATCCTGTTACGAGACATTAACCAATAACTACGTCAGGACAAATATTAGGAGTTTTTTCCAAGTTTAAAGGATATGTGAATAAACTCATTATAGTCAGTTACAACTGAGGGCAGACTAAGTTTTTCCTAAGCAGTAACCGGGACACCTCTTTCATGATTTCAGCAACATGCCAGTGATTTCAAACGTAAAAAGGAAAATTTGAAGTTTTCATCTCTGAATGAATAATTCTAAATAGCTTTCTCTGATTACTTTTTGGATAAAATTACAACCATGTGGTTTAATATTTACGGTGATAGTTACACTATCTAGTGTTCACTGGCAAATAACAATCAAGTTGAGATAAAAGGAGACAATTCCTAAAGAAAACATGTTTAAGCCACCTCTGCATTTGCTTTAGTAATCAGCAGTAAAGGCTGCTGCACAGTCTAGTCTAGAGTATGAATGTGTGGTACATGTGACTAGTTTGAAGATCATCATTAAGAACAGTTTGGCAGCAGAGAGACACAATGAACCAAAGTCCACAAATGCTGAGATGACAGTTTTGGATTCAGCCTTGTGCAAAGATCAACAAAAAAAACACATTATTCAGAGCAAAAAGAACTTTTGAAATTCATGTTAGTTCAACCAAAATTGTACATCAGAATTCACAAAACATGACTAACACACCTAGATAATGAGGTTGCTGATCAAATCACCCGCATGTGTATAAATGGTCAACAAATATAGTTGGTCAAATAGTCCACGCATGTTTCAAAGTTCACACCTTTTTTCATCTTGTTTTTAAAAAGTTTAAGTGTATGTTAATACAGTCAAATAGTTTGTTTTGTCAGACTGGTGAATGCATCAGAAATTGTGACAGAAAAGCTGACCAATAAGATTAGCCGCCAACTGACGGTCACTGAAAGCATTTCCAGGCTGTCGCTCTGCTCTAATAAAATCCAGATTTTATAACATGCAAGACTAAGTGTGTGTAGTTAAATCAGCTATACTGACAGAAAGTCAGAAGTGGTAGAATATCCAACTTTTTCCCCCCACACAGATATACTTCATTCAATAAGTCGATTCCTCTGCTGCACTTGTATACTGGGACAAGGAGGATGTATTAATAAAAATGGCCGAATTGAACTCTAACTGCAGCTTGACTTAACTGTGCATGTAACCGAACTGAATGACTGCTGAGGGTCGGGGTTACTGACCTGATCCATGTGAAGCGGCGGGCAGGTGGGTTGGCTTTGGCACCACAGGTGAATTTCACATTTGCTTGACCCACATACCAATTTTTGTCAGTTCCTTCAATTGATACTATTGGTGCAACTGTAAAACAAAACACAAGATTTTAATATTAAAATGCACAGAATTTACAATGAACACAATTTTCAGAATAATCCTTTTTTTTTTTAATAAAACTGAACATGGCATGATCATTCCTGGTCATTTAATTCTTAATCTTGGGTACCTACAGATTAGCTTCGTACCCATCTTAATTAAAACAGTTTGTAATCATATTAGAACAAGGGAGAGCTCTATCTAGGGGAAAGCTTTTTATTGAGAACAAGAGGATTTGAAGGGAAGTATCTTCTGATTGGCCGGATGCCCGTAGGCTTGCCCAGATGTTGGTGACTCCTGAACACACACTACAGAAAGCTTCAACTTGTAAACAAAGGAGAAACTTGTAAACGCCACGTAAACGCTATACGTATTCGAGCCAGAATCAAATTCTGAATGTGAAAGAGAGCAGCACGGTGAACCCATGATGGTACAAAATGCGTTTGTAAGCCTAAAGCCAACTCCATAAAGACATTTACCCGTTTCACTCGCTGCTTGAGGTTCACACTCATGTCCTTTTAGTATTGAAATAGCCCCAACTTTTAATTTTCATGCTGGTTCTTGTTCGTAAAACTATCGTTAGCGAACAAATCCAAGCATTATCACGACTGTGGTGCTGTCCAGGGAAAAACTGGTTTCCTCAACATTTCAATATCTCCAAAACAAAAGCAAAGTCCTGTGCTCTGAGACGTAGTGGTGTAATCACTTGTTTCTTAAGGCGTAAAAACGTCTGATATTAAAATGGTCTTGGTGATGCACCCTCTGGCTGGGCCGCAGTGCCTAGAGGAATTTAGCATGAAAGGAAATCCTGCCTTTGACTCACTGTGACGTATGTGTGCATATTTGTAGAAAAAAAGTCTTGCTAATGAGAATTTGAGACCAATGGATAAAATGAGTTCCTTCCACATGAAAAACTAGTGCCTTCTTTTTGGAGTTTTGGGTGACATTTAAGGTGATAGTACATCATTTAAGCCTTCAGATAAGCCATAAAGGATGAAACAGCCTGGACTTTGGGACCTTTAAAGGTACTATTCTTTTTTTTCTTTTACCTCCTACAACAGGTGTTCTATTTCATTTTTTCCAAAAAGTATAAGACTTCATAATAAGTCACTGTGTTCCAGCACCCTGATGACAAAGGAACGTTTCCAGGAGGAACAAAGCATGTATTACAAGCACAGAAGCGATGAAAGGCGAAAGAAGGCTGTGCAGGACAGTAACAGGGTACAGGATCTGTTGGTCAAATCGAGCCAGAGAACAAACAAATGAGTCTGTGTTGGTCGGAAGTAAGAAAATGACAAACTCGCTCAGGCTGTAGACGAACTGCCGCTAATAATAAACTCTACTTGCCTCACCGTGTGTAATAACACATGACAAACACTGACTCATATCAAATTTTTCATTTTGATTTCTCTGGAGGACAAATGAGGAACTCATTACTGCACACAGAAAGATGCCTCGGCTCACTGTTCGCTGACCCGTTTCACACAGTTCAATGTTGAAATTGTGCTTCTTTTGCACTTAAAATCCCTTGCCTCTGCATTTGACATGATTTATTGAACTAGAGAGACTCTTTCTTCCTTTATTAACCGTGTTTTTGTGTGTCTCCATCCGTTGCCTCCAGCAGCCTTCCGCTACTACCGTTGCTGTTAAGGCGAGATCAATATGTCATAAAATACCTTCATTAGCCCGCACTGTCACACAGAAAACACTTACTAACGTACTGCTAGCTGAGTTAGTATCATCAGTGATTAAGACATTAAGAGGACTCCTGAATTGCCCCTTCATGAGTGAGGAAGAAAAAGGCAGCCAGCAGGCTATTCACAAACTAAAATAGCAGTGTGGGCTGATATAAAAAATATTCACTGCGACATTTCAGGTTTCACAATTAAAGCTATAATAAACATTTAGTCATATATTTAAATCCAGATAATTCAAGTTTTCCTTTAAGTCAGTTTTTAAGAATGACTTCTCAAATAAAAGACAGTTGAGGTTTTTCAACTTAGCACTTACACTGAATGTTTAGCGTGTAGGGTATGCGGAACTCTGTTTGTAGAGCCTGATGGCGCACCACACAGGTAAGCGTCTTCCCCTGGGCGTAGCTCTGAGGCTTCCACATGTAGTGCACATTTACGGAGGTGGTGCCGTTGGACTCGTCCTGACTCTGCCTCTCAGATCGCCCATACAGCTCCGTATCCCAGAAAACCTCAGCAGCGGGGCGTCCACGCTCTGCTATGCAGGTCGCCACCAGTGACTCGTTCCCACCATCCAGCAGAGCTGTGGGGCCCGCTGACACGTACACCTTTGGCTCCACTGGTTACAGGAGAGTGAAGAGGAGGAGGTGGAGGAGGAGGAGGAGGAGGGGAAGAGATTATAGAATGGAGAAGAGATGACAAAATGTATATTGATCTTTTTGTGTATATGTATGAATAAATAATGTCCAGGGGTCTCAGTATACTTAACTGCCAAAAGAGCACAAATTGACTTCTTTCATTTCACCTACATGCATTAAAAATGTATGAACTATTCTATGGAGTCATATGGGATACTTTCAGTGGAGAGCTCTTTACTGTTTGGGCCAAACAGAGATGTGCTTGGGAAAAGCTAAAACACAGCAGCAGCAGCACTATTGGTCTTACTGCATGGTTCTAGTAGTCATATACAAATGATTTTAGAAAAAAGATTGCAGAATGTGACTTCGCAGACAACTCTATACGGTGTTTATATTCGACTTTGTTGTACTGGATGACGAGGAGTCGAGTCACTTTACAGTTCTCAGCGCTTCAGAGCGGGGCTAATGTTACACCAGCTCCCTGAGAACGACTGGAGGTTTAGACGTAACAAGGATTTTTTTCAACAGAGAGGCAAAACAGATCCATGTCATTCATTCATGAGAGATGTGACCAGAATAATGCAACCTCTGCCTGTTGTGCAAAGAGGCAAAGCTGTTTATCTTACGGTGCTATGGAAAAAAAACAAAAAACATAACAAGCATTGACAGTTTATGGGAGGAGGACACACTTACTGCAATGGTGACAGTTTTAAAGGTGATACATGGGCGCACTTGCGTACAAGGCAATCATCTTTAAGACATCTGTCATCCTCGTCCTCCCCGACCATGCAGGAGGTCCAACAACACATTTAAATAACTACTGGCACCCTCCTCTTTCCAAAAATAACCCACCATCTCGTGTACCCTTTGCAGGGGCGTGGACGTCATTCTCAGCGCCCCACCTCACATTCTTCACTCACTTCTCTCTGCCCCTCCTCGCACGGCTCTTTAAAAACAGTAGCTGCTCTATATTGGGAGTCGAGCCGGCTCGAAAGTCAGAATAACTAACTCGGATAGACGTGTTAATTTAGAGTTGCTATGAAAAAGGGAGGGGCACCGTTTGGAAGAGTGGAAATGTGCGAGGAGGAAATGGGTAACGATTTCCCTTCAACAAACTGGCTGCATTGGCCCTTTCTGGCCCACGAATTCACACAGAACACTGACGTCAGAGTGGAAATCTCTGCAGAACATGATTTAACTGGACTTTCAGTGGCCATTAATCACCTTTTGGACATTTTTGTTCTGTGATATTTTGCAGCCAAAAAGTAAAAACAGGTACTTTTCCTTTTTAAAGACTTCATTTGGTATCGTTATTTGACGAGATGAAAGTCTGCAAGTAAACAAAATCTATAGCAACATGAAAGTAAAACACGCTTTACAGAGTCTGGGAAAGTCCAGAATCATTTTAATAGACTGAAAGCAGAAATGAAACCGTTGGCACTCTTCAGATTTTAAGGAACTTAAAACCTTAGCACTACGGGGCTAATCTCCCCAGTTAATAACTCAATGAAAGACTTGGTCAGATTATTGAGACATCTCCAAATGAATGCTGTTGTGGTCATATCAAATTCTTGGAGCTTACAGTGTAAGACTCTAAAGTCGTTTCTTATCAGTGAAATCTAACTTGTAAACTTCAGTGCCATCATGTTTTTTGTTTTTATTAAGTCATTTTCCCTGTAGATTTCCATGACCTGTCAGCAGCTGAAAACAAAGGGTCACTGTAACTCATTCACTTTGTGTAATATTTTCTTCCTCTGGTGCCTTCCTTCTGCTTACATGTGAGGATCTACTTACTGGAACACTGTTTCTTATGTGTTTTCCTGTCAGTTATTGTTGACAAAGATCCAAATAAAAGAAAGCAGGTCAGATTATATACAGTATATATGTATATATATATATATATATAATATATATATATATATAAATATTGTGTTTGTGTGTCTCGTGATACTGTTCACATTCTACATATTTACATGATGACAGCAATCTCTGAAATTCTGCCAATGATCACGGCACCTGTTCATCATTACAACCTGTTTCGTGACTTTGGTCTATTTTTCATGGGCTGGGATGTTACTTCAGTCGATTTAAAAGGAATGAAAGCAGTCATGTGCTTTTCATTATCTTCAAAGAAGAAACTTGATTCAAATTAGGAACCTTGATTGATATCATTTAAAAGAAAAGAAGCTGAAAAGAAGCAAAACACTATGTAAATCTAATATTTTAAAGAATACAAAGATTTTTTCTTATTATTACTAGCTCTTAATCTTAATTTAGAGGACTTACTGAAACAGTTTGAATGGTTTAACATTGAAAAATGATTTATCTTTTCAGTCGGTACAATGATCTGTTTAAGCTCCTGTTTCTCAGAGACGTCTGAAGGTGCATCCAAACTAGCTGATATTGTGAGATGTCTGGCAGGAACAGTCAGTCAGAAGAAGACGGAAAGAAGCCTTAAGTATGATATGCCTAAATCAAAATATTATACACATTTAAGCAAAATGCCATAACTCCTCTGAGTGCAGTGGCTGGGTCACAGCCTCCTTGTTACGCTCACAGTCCATAGTCCTTTATGATTTAAAAAAGAAAAAAAGAAAGCCTTGTTAAAAGATAACGAGGCCGTTTGAGAAAATAAACCTGCTGACAATAAGTCTTGTAATTGCTTTGCTATTTCTCTAACAAAAACACCCTGTGGTACATGATGTGTATCAGATGGCAAAAAATATATACTTTTACCATCGTCACACTTTAATTACATCTGAATTGTGAAGTAGGTGTGTTTGCATATGGGTGTGCATGTGTTTGTATGAGCCAAAAAACCAAAAGCCAGAGAAGCTGTTCAGAGGAGACAGTAAGGTGTAATTGAACTCTGTGAGGTCCCAGACACTGTGGCTGTTGCAGCAGCACTTAATGTACCACTCATTAGACATCAGACTCCTCCTGTCTCTGGAGGAAGACAAGAAGCTGCTGTCTACAGTGCAATCTCCTACTCGCAGCACTGGTTCCCATTTAGAGCTTGAAACATATGCTGATCATTGAGAAAGCTCCTCACATCAGAGAAAAGGCCTTGTTATGTCCTTATATTTATGTACACATGGTGTAATTAGAAATTAGTTTGGGTCAAACAATGGCCTCCTTGATAATAAGTTACTAGACTTTTAACAGTCATAAATGATGCTTTTGTGTCTCAGATACATGGGCCGGGGGGGGGGGGGGGGGGGGGGGGGGTGTACAGCTCCTAAAGCACCTCCTCTTTCTACATTCTTCATTAGGGATGGAGATAAAACAGCACGGGGTAAGCATGTCGATCAAAAGTAGCAATTTAAAAAAAGAACATCTTTGTAAAGCATGGTTTGGATTTTTTTTTTCTTTATTATGGTAGATAATTATTATTTATCTTGATATTCTAAATTGTTTGAGGAGAAGCGAAGCAAATATTTGATACGGCCTTAATGCCACGATCCCAGAAAATGTCATTTGTTACACTTTGTAAACTACATTTGGAATAACCTAAAGTATGATTTCATAATTTACTGTAAGATGTAAAGAAGGACAATTATCAACAATCATCATCAGCGTTGAGGAAAAGAGCTGCAGATTGTAGTTTTAAGGCCACTTCTACATCTGAAACCTTTTCAAACAACTTGGTAAATTGCAACTCAGTGTTATGAGATTCACTCTGCATCACACCCTGCAATTAAGTTGTTGTTGCATAGCAACTATGTTGCATCAAGCTGGGACAGTCTGAACTCCCTGCATGCAGTTTACAAGAGACAGAAGATCTCATGGAAACCCAATGGAACATTTAAATGAGCGTTTCTAAGAAGTAGTGATAAAGTTTGGCCAAATTTAAACATGTCAAAGTGCTTTTTTTTTAAGTAATTCTATAATGAATCAGATAAGTGAGACCACACCACAGCAGCTTCTCTACAGCTGCAGACTCCTGCAGGGACTTAAGTGTACATGGCACCTTTCCAGGTTGTTGTTTAGATGTTAGGTGGCTTCAGGGAGCAGTTTGTTTCTCCAGAGCAACATTTAGTGGCCACTTAAGCTTTGCTTAATCACAACAAACAATGCCCTCCTTTGAAAAGTGAGATTTAAGGACAATATGACAAACAACTCTGTAAAGGAAAGAAGACGTAAAAGTTCTACTTTACCTAGTACATTTACAAAGGTTGATGCTTGTGTATTTCCCAGAGGAAATGTTGCCACTTTGCAGGTGTAAGACCCAATATCTGCAAATCCAACTCCTTCAAGAGTAATGGTGGCATCCCGTATTGAAGGGGAAACAAATGAGATGCGCTTTCCGTAATCTGCCGAGTATGACGTTCCATACACGGGATTGAACACTGCCAGGGTAATGGTGCCCGAAGGAAGACGACGTTCCCACGAGCTCTGAGTGAGACTCAGGTTGGAGCTCACTTCTATTCTGCAGCCAAGAGTGATGTTCTTTCCCAGCACTGCATTCACTTTCTCAGGAACAACCACCTGGTTACTGCTTACACCTGCTGAGAGAAAGGGACAAAGACTGGACTCAGATAAAAGAGAAGAAAAGTGCGACATCCTTGTTGCAGCTGTAATTAAACTGGAATATTTTATGACTCGTGTTTTAGTGCTGATGAAAGAGAGATTAGCTTTTATTTCTCTGGTGTGAAGCAGTGGCAGAAAACATGAAAACATGTTTTTCCTGTACACTGTGAGAAATTTTACCACAAAGAACAAGACCTGCTATCACTGGGGGAAAAAAACACTTCACTGCACCTGAGAGAGGGATGAATGTGGAGAAAATTTTAGCTTTTGTGGAGCACTCATCGGTATTAAAACTGGGAAACAGGACGTTAGCATCCACTAACAGGGCACATTATATCTACCTGTAAAGAGAGACAATTCACCAATTACACATACCAACTATATCTTTTCTTCCCATGGTAGCAGCAGCAGTCATTTATTTGTTACATTTTTTTTTCTCTGAGGTTGAAATAAGACCATATTTCCTCTGGGTTCCTCTGTGTGTTCTGCTTTTCTTCTTAATAAGCAACACACTTTCACCACAGGACCCTCCGACTGTTCCTTTTGCTAATTATCAGAGCACCTTTTAAACTAGCAAGAAAAGAAAAAAAACATCCCTGGAAGGAGATGAAACAAAATAAGCAACTGGATGTTTTTTAACTCCTGCTTTTTATGAGGCCTCTAATTTGACTCAAGGCCCACCGCAGGTTTTTTGAATTTCTTAAAACATGTAAATCTGGCTTTGAACATTAATAGCAATTTGAATGTTGTAGCTTAAACACATGAGGAGTATGTGGCAAGTTATGTGACTGTGTGTTCATATGACATGTATGTAGTGATCTGTATAAGTGGGTAAAGAAAAACAATTTTTTTTATCTCCTGTGACTCTAAAATGACATAAAAATACCAGAATTTGATTTTTGTTTGTTGGTGGCACAGTGGTCAGCACTGACTTGAGAACTGATTCTGAATCAAATCACAGCATGAATCAGAATGGGGTCACGTGACACCAAAGACGCACACTCCCAGTAATACACACATGCTACGTGGTTGTAGCACAACAAACAAAAACGTCCAGTTCTGTGTGAGCGAATGCCGTATCTTGGAAGACTAACCTGAAATAAATCCTAAATTACAGGTTGCTACTCCTGCTCGGAGTGAAAACAAAAATCTTTCCAAGGCTGTTTTTGTCTTCTTCTTTTCTTTTTTTTCCTGAGAAAATCATTGATATGACTCATTGATAGAAACACAACTGTTTATTTTTAAGAGTCTGTGCAACAGATTTACAACCGTGTTCCAGACTGAAGGGCAGAGTAGATCCAGTTTAAGCTTTATGAATGAAAGTTTACTTTAAAGAAAAATGTTGATTTCATTCAAAATATTCAAACAGTACATCTCAGTTTTCTCAACATGATGTCAGGTCATGAGTAAAATATATTTGGGAGCCATAAAGTTCCACTTTGTACAGAGTCTCGGATGTGTATGGAGTAAAGCTTATAAAAGTGGTCCACTGACTGGTATTTCAAGTCTTTGGCACAAATATGAGTGGTAAACCACAGCAATGCTATCATGGTTTGTGAGCAATATAGCCAAGAAGGCCGAAGCTCCCTATGCTCCATTACGTCCCCTGTAATTTACACACACACACACACACACACACACACATGCAGAATCTCTCTCTTCCAAAATGAGAAAAAAAAGTGTATGACCATGTGTGGAAGAGTCAAACCTTCTGTTTGGATAGCTGCTCAAGCTTAAGTATGTGGAGCATTGTGTTGTGAAGTGCTCAAATATCAAAACTGGATTGTCCCGTTTGTTTTTTTTTCTCTCTGCTGATGCACGTTTTCAAGATATTTTACCGATGTTTCTTTGCTGTGTATCAAAGCCATTAACCCATTACCATTTACACACTGACCTAAACTTTCCTTATTTGCAATCCACTTGAAAAGACATTTGGAAAAGCCACTTAGGATTATTATACTATTTCATCATTATAATTTCGACAACCACTTATTTCTTTTTTTTCCACCTTTGATTCATGACCTGGTCTAAAAAAAGCTGGTGGTATTATGATGTGCTTTGCAGTGCATGTGTTACCCTGTGTTTGCATTGCTTTCAGTGCATTGGTGTGGGGGAGTATGGGGGTCAGGGCCGTGTGGGTTTTACGTTCTTCACTTCAGTCATCTGAGCTGACACGACAGCTGTTTGTTGTCTCAACTTAGTTGTTTTGGTCAGAAAGAAAATACGACTAAACTATACTACAATGGCAAAAGCTACACAGTGATATAAAGATTTACAATCCATCTATAACTGGAACAAGAACATTTAAGGCTGTGTGATGAATAACGCTGCATGGCACAGGTTGCCTGAGTAGTATACCAACATGGTTGGCATGCTTCACATTGTATAGATGTTTGCAGACACGTGTCTTAGGCTAGACTTCTCGTCAACATGCTCTGCATACTGAAGCTACCTGACACGCCGCTCCAACTGCCACCATACGTCGCGTGTCTACCTCAGTGTGTCAGCTTTCAGGCCTGTCAAAGCATACAAAGAAACTAGACTCCATCCATGCTATGTTCTGTTTGTTTTACAGTAAAGCATTTGGAAATAAGGAGGAGAAGGGAGAGAAAGGGGGAGGAGGGTTGTGTAAAGAGGACTCCACCCTTACCATTGCAGACGGGGGTGAGTGGGGGGACAGATGGCCTCTGCATGGGATACCTACAACTAGGAGGAGAGTGGGGAAACTTGGCACTGGTAGCTGCAAGCATGAAGAACACAGCCAGGCCTCCAGAACTAGAGCACCGTGACATATTATCTAAAATACTGCAGGCAAATGAAATATAAGCAGGGCGTGAAACAAAGCTGTCCCACAGTTTCATCAGAGGAACAGACATAATGCTGCAGAGCAGAGGCACCGCTCAGGAGTGTCACAATATCTATTAGTGGTTATCCATCTTACCCTGTAGACAGAAAGGTTAGGATTTTTTTTTTGGAACGTTTTTTTCCTGGCTACCATAATGTCACTTTTGATGCTTATCCTCCAGAAAAGGAAGAGCCCTAATCTAAAAAAATCTGATATGACCGACAAGAAGTAGGCTGCACTTTTGCCCCCTTTTCATTGAGAAACACAAGGAAAGAATGAACTCATGGGAAGGAAATGCTTGCTCTTTGAAGAAATGTTTCATATTTGTTTCTTTCCCTTCTGACATCACTAATTGCGACAAGCTGCTCGAGAGACGCAATGGTAAATCAAAACCTTCCTTTTTGCCTGGCAACTGGCGCAAACATTCCACATTTGCCATTTGATGAGCCAAAATCTCCACCTACCCAGACCTGACCCAGCTTTGGCCCTGACCTCCCCAGGAGAGGTCGTCTCCTGGCTTAGGATCCTCCTAACGAAGCCTGCAGTGCGTGTCAGGGCCGTGAGAGACAAGAGAGACCACGGCCAGAAACATTAACAAGCAGTAACAAAATAGACAATATGTCATGTTCATGTAGACAAACTCCATGCATAGATTATCATGTCAAACAGCACTCACGAGGGAACTGATCTGAAGACCTCACAGGAGAAGAATGCAGACATGAGATCTGTGCAGGACTGAGTGTGGTTTAGGACTAAAGCAAGAGGAAACTGAGTTTAACAGAGGATGTATGAGGACACATTGCAAAAAACTGGGCAGGTATTGAGAAAGGAAAGAAATTAGATGGGCAAAACAGTCTGGAGTAACTGTGAAAACTACAAAAAAGGATATCAACATGCTATGTACTGAAACTATTTAAACATATTAGGGCTACAAAATACTGGAAAAACTGTCCTTCCATTCTCTTTTTTTTACATATTGTGTTACAAATTGATACAGGATTTTCATGAGATGACTGGTTATTTGAAATCAATTAATTATCCTAAAGTGATATGCATTGCATTTGCAGGAGAGGGAAAAAAATACCTTTCACACTAAAGACTCAAGTCTTGAAACTAAAGACCATTCTTTACTGAATTCAAGTCCTATCCAACTGGTTTTAACGGACCAAATTCTGGAAAAGAATCTCTCCGTGACTTAATGATACAGGTTGGGTTTCCATTCGTAGAACAGAAAATCTGAAACGATCTTTTGAAAAGCTGCGGAAAAGAAATGTGGATTCAACAAGTTTCCATTCGCTGGTTTCAAGTAAAAACAATAGACCATGTTGTGCCGCCAGTATGTGGCAGTGAAGGCTACGTTGCTGATATTGTAATTCAGTAAAAGTAGTAGCGGTCCTAGGTGGAAACAAACCTCAAGGAGGAAAATTCAACAACTACTGCGGTGGACACCCACAAGAGGAAAATGGAAGGAGCTGTTCATCGGGAATTACTTTAATCTTTCGCCACCTCCCCTGTGAGTTTTTTTGGGCACGTCCAATTGGAAAGAGAACCCGGGACAGACCCAGAACTCAATAGAAGGATTATATCCTTTTGGCCTGGGATCGCCTCTGGAACCCCCAGAAAGAGCTTCGGTGTCACCGGGGATATCGACGTCTGGGTTTCAAATCTTCTAAATACACTTCAAAAACAGAACGGAAAACTCCTCTGTTGTTTCCCAATTCTTAACATCTTGACTTATCTAAATTGGAACCTCCTATGGGTGACCTGGTTCAATCATATGCTGCCTTTGAGGTCCTTCAACCAACCTTAGTCCTAGATATATTTCTGATGTTTATTTATACATTTTTTAAATCGTTCAACTTCAGTTTCCTCAGCCGATACTCAATCTTAGATGGCTCAGATAGGTGCTGGGGAAAAAATAATCTTGATTGGGATATCCCTAATGTAAACAATCATAAAATAATCAATTTTGACGTTGTAAAATAAACTCTTCTCGGCCTTTGCATGGCTTCTCATATTACTGGCGGAGTGCCACAGCTGTAAAATTGTATAGAAAGCAAAGACGCCTTCTTCTGACTTAGAAATCAAATCACTGCTGCAAAGCCGACGACACTCTGAGTGATAAAATAACACGAACAAGAAATAACAAGAAAGCTGTCTGACCAAAATGGACAAAATACCTGTGCGCCCTGAGCTGGCAAAAGGTGGGTTTGTTACTGATGGAGCTAGTGTACAGCCAAGTCCTTCATCTCCTCTCTGTTTCAGTGATTTTCAAGTGAGTGTGCAGGCAGGTTGAAGGGCAGGGTCTCATTACGCTTTAATGAGTGTAGTAATTCATACTCCTTACAGGCTTTGAAGTCCCACAGACTACAGTAGGCAAATGGATATGCTGGCTGTCTATTAAACTTTCATTAGATTATCAAGGTTATTTTCACATTTCAAAAATGTTCACTGACACGTATTTGACAAGTTTCTTTGCAAACCATGCTCCATAAAAAGCAACAGTCAAATTAATCTATGACTGTGGAATAATATAGGGTAAAATATTTAGAAAGGGTCGTGCAATAGCTAGTTACAGTATTAGTGTTTCACATGCCAAAACTCACAAGACCAACCGTCCCCAACAAAATGCAGAAGAAAGGAAGCACAAAAGGACAAAAACAAACAAAAAAACAGTAGCAGCAAAGGGAAAATTGCAATTTCACTGCAGAATTTTATGACTTGCATCTAAATTTGACTCATCTATATCTTTAAAGTCAGCAAAAACAATGAGGTCAGTAGGCAGAGTGGAGCCATTTGTTTGGCATTGTTGGCTTCTAAAGCCTGGGGTCAGAGGACATCAAACAATGACTATACGCCTAACTTCGACCTCTTAGACCTTTGCTCTATTTTTGTGCGGCCTATAACTCTGTCTTAATCAGTCAGAAACAGGATAAGCCAAGTGGTGAATTTCACGTTTTATAGCGTGCCTTTATTGTTAGAAATATTTGTGCAGGGTGAAAAAAACAAAACATTTGTTTCTACACCAGCTCTAATCTACCCCCTTCCTTCCTAGCATTGTATCCTGTGAGGGTGTGAGGTTTTTTTAGTGGGCTAATTGATGGCGGAGACAAACACAGTCTGACAGGCCTTTAAATGGGGGAGAGGCAGGCCTCTTTCACATGTCACTGTCCTCTTTAAAACCTTTTTCTCTTTGCTCCCCCTATTGCGATGTGGACTTGTGTGCCCTTCTCATCTTAGTCACATTTGATTAAAAGATCAGTGCTTAAAAGAAAAAGATCAATAGTGTTGACAAAGACAGTGCCATAAGTGGTTGCAACCTCATCAGAGTCAACTATAGCTATGCTCGAGGACTTCTCAAGGACAATGTCTGCCACTGTGTACCAAAGTAACACAAACATTCCTTCAGAATCCGGTCCTAGTGTGTGGGATTTGTTATTGTTTGTTGTGGGGGTTTGTGGTATTTAGGTAGGTGTCACAAAGCTATATAATCCGAAACGGGCTGCAATGTTATGTTTCCATACAAACACGAAATGTGCAAGAACAGCAAGAAAAATTTATCATCAGGAATGAGGAGATGCATCTTTGTATGTACTGTGAGAAAAAGCAACTTCATTGTTAAAATTTCCTTTTTAAAGGGAGAGGCTAGAATGGAAGCCTTTCTCAATAAGAGGTAAATAATGGGACATCCCTGACACGCACATCCTAATATCACAGAGACTGCTGTGGACTTACTATTTCTTCTTATAAAACAACCAGATAAAAGCTCAATAAATAGCTAATCTGCATGTGGTCACTGTGGGAAAGTGAAGTCAGTTTCCATATATATATAAAATCCTAAATGGACAAATAAATTTGTTTGGTTCAACTCAGGGAGTTTTATTTTATTTTTTTGTGGTAAAAAATATAGTGCATAATTTTTTTCATTTAAGTATACAGCATTATAGAAGAATCCAATGCTACATCTTAAGCAGATGTTAATCAAATGGAAGTACATAGTGTTGATCAGATCTGTCACTTTTCAGGTCTAAAAAGCAGAATGTAGGCGTTTTTCCTTTTTACTTTGTTTTTGACGTGCAAGATTAACAGCTTTACTTAAGAAAAAGGTTATAAGAACCTCTTCCACTGTTGCCAATAGCAATATTAATGTTGAGAAAGGCAACAACATAAAGCAAGACAGCGTTTCTCTAGCCAAGATAACCCCAACAACATCTAGACGATCAAACTAAAACAGTCGAGCCTTAAATGGTGAGAGGTGGATGTTTTCTTTTTCATTTTTCTCATAGATGGAACATAAATACATTTATCACTATGAGATGAAATGTCATCCAATCAACAGCAGGGAAGCACACAAAGCATCCAAAATGCTTCAGTGGTTATGCAACCCAAATATCGTACAGACGATACCCAACTGCATCGTACAAAGTGTCACACAACAAGCATTTGTTCACTGTTTTCTAACACTTTCTGTAGCCTGGAGTCTCTGTTGTCAATATATCAGAACAGGACAGGGTCCACCAACACAGCAAATTTCATCTGGATGATCCTAATTGGAAAAGTGGGACTCATTAACCTGGGCAGGGCTGCTGCTGTCTCTCACACAGACGCTACATGCCTCTACAAGCTAAAGGCTGATTCATACTCGGCGCAAACGCGCAACTGTTCTGGCTCGAGAACCATTAATGACGTCATCGAAAGCGCCAGCCCCTTCACAGTTCCTTCAGCTCATAAGCGCAGTTTGCGCCGAGAATGCGTCACATTTGCAGTTCTCTCCAGACCAGCGAGCGTCACTGTTGAGGAAACAAGCTGAAAAGCACACGAAGAAAGCATACACAATGCCACCTGTGGTGTCACGTCAGCAGAGGCTGGCACATCTGATGCGGAATGAATTTACTCTGGGTGTAGAACTGTATATGTATCTCAGAGCTAAGCGGCTGCGGCAAAAACAGAAGAGATGGTGGAATGTTCGTCCTTTGCAACAAGACGAACTTTGTCAAACGTTGTCCCAGTGTAACTTCATAGACGTGTCGTACAGATGTTTGTAGAGGCGCACCCTCTCGGTCACCGCGGTCTCTGCAGTGTTCATTTTTTCTTTTTCTTGGTCAGCTGTTTCCAGTTGAGCGCGCGCGAAGTCAGAAAAAAAGTTGTGTGCGCGACCTTGCGCCGCGCGAGGATTTTCTAGCTTGCGAAGGGGGGCGTGGCGGAATTTTGGGACACGTGACCGTTTGCGCCATTTGCGACCAGCTAGTATGAGCGAGGTTGCGCCGAGTATGAATCAGCCTTAAGGTGTCAGTTACTGCTCAATAATCAACCACTGCTAAATATGAGGGGCACGTTTTTTTGTCTGTGAAATCACCCACAACAAAAGCATGTAGAAGTTTATAAGGCTGTCCGGCTTTGGGCCACTTTATTTAAATCAAAACGGACAGGGCTGGGTGCGTGTTTCAGCACAGGCAGCTAAAAGAGTGCGAGAAGTTTGCTTAAACTAACACAAAAGTGCACTGGATTAGATTGAATCACTCTACCTTGGATGCTCTGTGTGGATTATAGCCTGCTAGTACATAACACTTAGCTCTCTCCCTCATTATCATGAGTGATGTCTCTGTACTGTATGCGTTCCTTGCATACTCAGAGAGAACAGTAGTCGGGTAAAGGCCAACAATCTGCTGGCTGACCAATCATGTTGTTTGGGAACTCAGGTGTAGTCACACATTACATATTTGACATATCAACATGCTACACCTTGTGATGTTGCATGGGTGGGATTTTATCCATTCATTATATAGAGGTCTCGTAAAAATCATGTTACAACAACTAAACACATACTGATTATTGATTACAATATTCTTCATCGATCCGGTTCCAACTTTCTTGTATAGCGGTTACAGATCAGCTTTGCAGGATTGGAGCTTTGTCATGGACCATCTTCTTCAATTTCCACCATAAATTTTCAATCGTACTGCGATCCAGAGTGTTTATTGTCACTGAGTAGCTATGTCTTTCCTAAAGAAAGGCTCGAACGCTCTTTGCTCCGTAACAACATCACCAAAACCTCCATTCAACTGTTGAGAATGAAAAAAGTGTCCAAAATGTCAATATATCCACCTCTGTGTTGTAGAGTTAATGAGTGCCATCTCCCCCACCTCCTGGAGCTAACATCAACCCTTTATCTTCCGTATTTCCTTTAGGCTGTAATCGTTATACGTTTCATTGGTACCAAACAGCATCATTTCCTTGCCATGTGCATATTGGTGATTCATCATCATCCAAAGTCCACGACTGCTTCTCTTTAGCCCACAGGATTTTTGTCCCCTTCTGTTTATTTGTTAGTGATGGTTTCATGTTTAGCTTCCCTGGATGGGTTGGAACTCCCACTTCCTGACCCATTTCTTTTGTTTTTGCATTTTCTTCTCTCAGGCGTTTTGCTTTGACTTTTCTGAACATCCAACAAGTGTGGTGATTCTTTATCTTTTATTAGGGCTTTATCCAATCCAGGCATTCGACAAAGTTTGCCTTACAATCAGCATTATTGTTCCAAAACTTCGGTGTGAATATAGCAGTCTTCTTGTTCTCAAGTGTAACCCCAGCAATAAACCTCACAGACACACATACAGACTGATAAGACTCAAGAGTCTCAGCTTGGTTTCAGACACATTGTTTTCACTGTTTTTATATATCTTTGTCCCCTGAAAGTTGCTGCTGTGCAGGCTACACAGAGAAGAGAATGAGTTCTGTACTGAGCGCAGACTCCACTCGTCATTGTCAGAGTCTAAAAGAGCTACTGTACTTTCATTAGGCTGATCTAATACAATACAAACATAGTTTCCCACATGCTGCAGAGACCCCAGAGGGAATTTAAGCGTTTTCCTTTAAAATTATTCTCATGATTGTCCAATTTTAGATTTCTTGCGTGACGCCCTTCTCTGCCAACAACCAAAACATTATGTCCTTTTTCTGTTAATGTAGCCACAGGATACAAAGACAGACAACAACAAAAACCCAAACAAATGTGTCAGAGAAGAAATATTAACACATCAACCAGTGAGATATTCTCTAGAGAGATGGAGCGGTGACCAGAATCAGAGGATTTTTAGCTTGCTTGACTACAGTGAATGCAGGTGATGCCATCAGACATGTGATTGTACGCAGCCCTCTCAATGGCCACAGACTATTTGACCATTTCAAAATCACAAAACATGTCTGTAACAAGGTTATAAAGTGAGGGGGTACATGACAAAAAAGGCTAATTAGAAACCATAATAAAGAGACAAAAAGTGTGCCCCCAAAACATGTAGCACATGTGCTTCATAGTGGATTTTACGTTATAATTTAATTCATGTTTATAGTTTTATCAAAATAACTACTGTTAGTATGACCTTGTCTGGATATAACCAGAAAATTGATTGAGCTCTTAATCACATTAATTTCGCTGATACATCCCACTTTGAAGTACGACCAGACCTCCTTCTACATCCTTTAAGGTTTTGTTTTGTGAATTTTCCAAGCACACAAATGAGGTACCGTACATATGAATATCAGGAAATCTATCATCTGGCCAAATGTTCATTTCCATGGTCCATAGATTCTTTGCTAGGTTGTAAAGATGACAGTCAAGAACAGAAGTCTTTCATTTAAGATCTCAATAATTTGTCATACTCCTGATCCCATGACTACCAGTGGCAGTCCTGTTCACCACTCAGAGGATATGTCTCGATAGAATAGTAACATGGTAACATAATTCCCTCTATAATTATTGATGGGTGATCACTACATGAAACAACTTGGCATCTTTGCTAATATAGTGGCTGCTAAATCATCTTACATTGCCAAATTGTACAACCATCTAAAATACTATTCTACAATGGCTTCTTCAATTACCACTGGAAGATCACTATGTCACCAGTTCAACCTACAAAAAAAACTAGTAAATATAAGGGCAGTCTGAGTCGGGCTCAATGCACACTGGCTAAATTTGGATGTCAAGAAAAATATTTGTCTTTTTATAGCTCTCACAAAGCAAGTCCTTCAACTGACGAACTTACAAATAGATGACTTGTTCCCTCAGTTGTCCAACCCGAATGAGCATGCCCAATTTAAAGAGGCCAGTAAAGGTAAATCAGCTAAAATAGAGCTAACAGGAGATCAGTCAGATACAAGAGCAAGCCTTGTGGGTGTCAGGAGTGAGGGAATGTATACAAGATCTGTTGCACTGGTTTTATTTTGAGAAAGTACAACATGGTAGAAAAAAAAGGTTAAAACTTTCAGTCTTTTATTATGAATATCCAGTTAAATCAGTGCATCTCTGATATTGTTTCTTGTCATGTAAACAGCTTCATCAACAGGAAAAGCTGCTTTAGACTTTTGAATGATCAGCACCACCACCCATTGATTCACAACACTGTGAGGAAGTAAAGCCATCCAATAAAAATATTACTAAGTAGTTTGGTCACTGTGGCATCTCCAACATTAGGATGGACAGGAAGTTCATACTTTCCCAGCACAGCTACTTATCCAGGCACATATTATCATCCCATTTCTGCAACAAACTTCAGTTGTAATCATAATTCACATGGATCATCCACTGAGAATAGTGAAAATAAAGAAAGTCAGGTGCCCAGGTTACTCAAGAATTTTGTTTATCAAGCAAAGCGGACTGGAACACATCCTTAGTTACCTCACAGAAAAGACAAAAAATCTTCAACAGATTCAGCCTGCTGCTCATATGAAGACACTGACACTGTACAACTATGCGGATACTTGAATCGAATGGGAACAAAAACCTCTTTGGAATGTACCGAACCAAACATTTCCCTCCAACAATTGTCCAAAAAGTATCAATTTGCACAAAAGAATGGACAAACAAGTGCGACAACATCTAAGTGTGTTTTATTTTCTACAGCTCAGGTTACATGTCTGGTTTGAATTACTGTCCCCAAAACTTTTTTTTTTAACCCACAAAGGCAGTAGTAACCCATTTATTGTCTAACAGGTCTGAGCGGTGGGGTAATTATGTCCTTAAAGTGTGATGCCCTCCTCTTTTAAATGTTATCTGCCCAATATCTGACATTCAAACACTCTTTCAGATCCCGCAGTGGAACTGGACAGATGTTTTGTTGCAATCCAACCGGGAATTGAAAATAGTAACCACGCTGTTTTTCAGAAGTGAACTCTAATCTGTCCCTGTGTGACAGAACAGCTCAACTACTTAATAAAAAGTCTGTATACAGACACGTTTCACTTTCCCTCATCAATATTAAACAGTAACAAAACCCAAAGTCTGCTTGGTCTTCTTTTATACAGCTTTGATCAGGAAAAGGAAATGTATTCAGATTTTAGTCTCTCTGGAAAAGAAACTAAAACACAGGCTGTGAAAGTTAAGAACGGCAAACTACTGTGTGGACAATAAGTGCATCAATGAGAGGTCTTATTTTCCTTGGATTTCAGTACCTGGTGTTGGAAAACGGTAAGAACGCTACATGAAACCATCACTGTTTTTCAGGTCATGGTCAATATCTCCACCTGACACGCAGCAATGTTAAAACACTCCCCTCATGAATGCAAAGAAATAGTTTGGGACTGTCAGTCGTGAACACATTAATTACCTCAATAATGCATGCAGGGAACATTTCCTGCTCACTTACTTATACATATATAAAATTAGGTTTAGAGTGACTGAAGATGAGGAGAAATCTAACAAATAGAACTATTTTTGACTGACTAACTTTATGATTAACTAAATGTCTATTTTCCTTTTCTGTGCACATCACAGATTTGACTGTTGCATAAACACAGAGTTAGAGGGATTTGAAGGATGTAGGTGCATGCAGCACTGATGTAACATCCAAGCTGGACACAGAGCACATGAGGGATGAGGCAGGAGCAGCAATTCTCTTCTTTTTGCTACAGAATAATGCATCTCACTGTTCTTTGTGTACTTCCAGATGAGACAACACTGCAGATAGCAAGGCCCAGTATTTGACTGGTGGGTGTTAATAATCTCCCACTTGGGTGGTAGGGGGTGGGCCAGTGCACACAACTGACTGTGTGCCCATCCCACAGCTGAAAAGACTGAAACAAATAAGACTGAGTGGTGAAACTCAGCCACACCTGTTTCCCATAACCTTTGTGCTCCTCTCCTGGGGGACTCAATCGCTGACTGTGCACATCCTGCATGTATACCTCTTTAATATGGACTGTAAAGCCAGTGTGTCCAAATGACCCCAACCTCAATCAAAAAGTCTGATCTATTATTGCAGGGAAAAACCCTGATTCCTGAAAACAGCAGGCAAACACAGTTTATAAAGTTTCCCTCTGTCCATTCACAGTAGGTAATTAACCATGGAAATATCTGGAAGCCATTTATATAGCGTTGTTTCCTATGACTCAGTGACTGAAATAGTGAGTTCCTGTCTTTTCAAGATTTATTCGGTAGACAAGACACACTAGCATTAAACACAGTGAAAAATAGCACTGCCAATATTAGCAATCCTAAGTATTTTCCCTTTTCCTCCCCTTTCTAAACGGCTAATTACTCCCAAACTTTCGTTGCAGTGACTGTTAACTCCCAGCGATCGAAATAAGATGTAAACACAAAACATCATCCACCATCAGAAGTGCTACGATTAGCCCTTAAAACCAGACGGTGGCTGGTATATTTCTATTTTTGTACCCTTATTACTGAAAACCCCACCCAACTGCCCTTACCTACCTGCGCCTTTCCATTCCTACTGAAGATGTAAATCTTTAAAAGTCAGAAATCAAATATAAGGCCAATTTGGTTTGTAAAAGCTGTAGTTGAACACAGCTTCCAACTCATGCAAGTCATCCAAGTTCATGCATCCTGAAGGTAGGATGACTGCAACATAACCAGAAGTTTCCCACACATTTCTTGACAACAAGAAATTTTTCTATCATTACCTTCCCTGTTCGAGTAGACATGGAATCATGCCTGAATACAGCAAAATCCTTAAGATGTCTGTCAAACTGGGACAGAAAAACCTTATACTGCACAATGGGGTCCCAAATGACTCTGTTTTTTTTTATCGTTGAGGTTTAATATTTGAAAAACACTCCAAAAGTCTGGAAATATTTTTTTTTCTGTGCTTGGGACAATCAAGCAGGTAAGAGACTCTACTGTGCACGTATAATGGTCCATTTATAGGTGAACGTCCAAAAAACCTGTGATACTTTCTCATTTCTCAATTTTAATCCTTACAGAACAACTTCGGGAAGTTGAATGAATGATGACACGTGATAAACGGAGGACTTCAAATTAGAGCTGTAAAGTTTCAGTGAAAAAAATTATATTCAAATATTTTCTTTTTTCGTCAAATGGATTTTCACAGGTTTATATAAATTGGTTTATTTGGAAAGCCATTTCCCCCACTAATGGTGCTCCGTCAACAGTGTGCACAACAGCACTGAAAGGTGGAGCCTCATAGCCAATGCAGCCCTTTCTTAGAGTTCTGTCAAACAAAAGAGGTAGGAGGCGGCTAAGAGGCACAAACTGAGTAGACATCAGCTTTAAGAGTGGTGAGACTGGGGCATGGACAGAAGTTGGGCTCAACTTAATTCCTCTTACTGGGAGGAGGGAGGCACAGGTGGACCCCGGCAGGAAGGGATGCGAGGACACAAGCTGCCAGACGGCTACTACATTTCTGTCAGTTTAAGAGAAATCACTTTGACCTAGTGAGTGTTTCGGCAGCTGTCGCCTGTGTGAATAGATCGACTCGCTTCTCCATTCTGCTCAGTTTCTTCTTGCAACCAAACATCCCATCTCTTATTTTCAGAGGCAGGATGTCCCCCACAAGCAACAAGCTCTATGTTTTGTTAAAGTTTAAAAGAACATCTTTGGATATCCCGGAGTAAAAACTAAGTCAATAACGCTTTAACTGACTAAACTACTACTGTAGATTAGTTGTAGAAAATGAGAACTGGCAAGAGTCACATCACATGTCTGGGAATTGTAATCAGTGATCTCCCTAAAAAAATCCTTACTGAAGCATCCTTAAAGTTTACAATGGAATGAATGTGAATGAAGTGCCGTCCTCTGAGTACCGAGCATAAAGTATAACAATCATACAAGTTCCTGAGTTAAATAGAGGGTTTACAGCTCTGAATTCATTGACAGACCTCTGGGGAGTTCTTTGCTATTCACAGCATCCGACAGTCGGTCACATCTGTCGTGGAAAAGGAAGCAAAGGGTGGAGTCAACAGAAGCTGGTGACCACAGCCTGCTCCCACACAAAACCTGCCTCACAACAAAGCCCCACGCTCATCCGCTGATGGCTTTCCTTCAAAAGGAAAACACGGCCTGCGTTTAATGTGATTAAGAGCATTAAATCAGCGGCGTCACAACTGGGTTTTAGGATCAAATTAGGAGGATCAGATGGATGAGACAGCCATGTCCCACAGATGTGCATCCAAATGCTCAAACTTATCTAATCTGCACATAATTCTGATGATTAATAGTCATGAATAAACCCTTAGCTTCCACAGGCATATTTAGAAAATACAGACATTTTATTCTAGTTTGCTGAGTCATCTTTAAAGTTTACAACAATTTCAGAAGCTTTAGTGACAAAAGGAGTGTTAACATTAACAATATAATTGCCCTGTAAAGCCAGAAGGGTTGGCATCTGACTAAACATCTATATTAAGTTATCCAACAATCTCCCTGAACAAAAGGTCTTGACCTCGTCCGCCCTATGCCATGTGGTGACAAAGCTATTAACCTCTACAAGGATCAAATCTGCTCAGCGCATTACTTTTTTCAAATCTATTTCTGTTTTAAGTCTGTAATTTAGGTGGCTCCATTACTACATTATTTATTTAGATTGTGAATCATGCGGCCCCTGGAGAAGAAACCACAAAACTATGGTCTTCAATTACAGACCTCACAGTCTGTAGCCACGCCTTGAATGAATCCCCTCCTCACAACCCTGTCTACACAAGAAGGGAATCTGAAAATGACACAGTTTAGAAACCTGACATCAAAGTTGCGTGTCACAAAGTCCCCTTTACTCCTATGCTACATGAGCTCTGAAGTTAACTAAAGCAAAAAGATCTGTGCACATTTCCTTTCCCACCAGGCTATCCTTTCACTGGCTAATTTGCCCTCTGTGTTGATAACAAGCAAAATTGGCTGTCTAGGTGACTAATTGGACTAAAAATCTACAAATACATGGCGCCAAGTAGCACGTTTGGAATCGAATAAGCGTAGATTGCAACAATGTGTTGTTTATCAGTTCCCCGTGTTGATTTATGAACCAGTGTTTTGTGGGTACAGACAGAAAAAGTATGGTATGAGCACTCTGCAAAAACATGTGTTGAAAGTCTGCGTGAGTGTTAGCAAGAGGGGTGAGAGGAGTGCAGCAGTAGAAACACCACACACACACACACGAGTCACTGTATGAGAAGATTTTATGAAAACAAAAATAATTTCTTTGGGTTTCTCTGTAACATCACATGATCTTAAGCTCTGGGACACTGGACTCAGCATTTTTCACCATTTTCTAAAGCTCCATAGACCAAGTGATGTAGAGAGACACATAAGAGCAGATTAATCAATAATCAAAGTAACTTTTGCAGGAGTGTCCAAAATGGTATTAGCACAGGGCATCTTTTACAATACTGTTATGATGGGACAATAGCGCATATCACATATCATAACTGAAGAAAAAAGGTGTCCTTTTTAAGAAGCTGTTGCTAAATGTGCATGTCTGAAAAGCTTCAGCTGCCTTTGGATTGATGGAAAAAACTAATGGTGCATTCCTGGGTGGTATTTACTTTAGCAGCCGTCTGTGTTTGTCCCCTCTTGTGGGCCTGTCATGTACTGTAATCCCAGCTCAAGGCTTGGATACGGCAAAGCTCTCCAGCTGCTTTGCCCAGGACAGACAGGGACTGAAAGGTGCACTGGCTGGCATGCAGCCCAACTGCAGGTCAATACCTCCAGAGACTCTGCGACTGCAGTGCGTGCCTTGAAATATGTCTTCATTTCCCCCACCACCCCTCACGCCCAAAGTGGAGGAGTCTGCGCTGCCTCTCCTCGCCTGTATCACACAACGTTTATCCCCCCCATCTGCGACCAACTCCTTGGCAAACTTTTCACTAAGGAGCTCCTCTTTGCTCACCATAACTGTCACGCAGATTGCTCCATTACGTTTCTATTTTTGTGCACCGAGAATAAGCGCTGCCCCTCGGAGGGTTGTAGCTTGCGAATGGGACAAAACCCAGCCGGTATTTTCCCTACACTCCCTGAATGATGTTAGCTGGGGCATGATGGGACACACAAGAAGCACCGCTTGCTACGAAGTGTGCGCATATTCACCACCAAATCAGCGCAGCGCCTAAAGTTGCCTCCTAGGTGAATGTGGGTCGGATATCTACTTGAGTTAGCTGGTATGTTGAAAGCAGTCGCATCATGAAGCACGAGCCAACGTGAACGGAGTTGCATTCAAAAGGGAAACGAGTTTTAGCTAACGGTCAATTGACGCCAGCGGCGACTTTCCTTCCTTCGTGACGTTACAGTTGATAGTTTTACTGTCCACAAACAAGAACTAGCGTCCAAAAGTTTGACTTAAATACAGCAGGGTTTGAGCAGGCCCAGTTCGGCACATAAAGGATAAACCAGTTCTGGTTCTGCCCGTCTGTATCGATGACTAATAACGGAGGACGTTCCGATAGCGGCGCTACTGCAACTTCTCTGTTAACTTAAAGAGTAAAATGAGCTAAGGAAACCGTTAACTCACCGGTAAGCCCGTAAAGGATGAGAAGAGAAGTCAAAAGTCGCAGTCCGTTACAGGGTAAAGTCCTCTCACGCGTTGCCCTTTTCTCCATGATTCCTGTGTGTGCGCCTCGGCACTTTCGGATCCGTCCTCCTCGGTCGTCCCTGCTCTTTCTGGCTGGCTCGCGCTTCTGGAGATCTGCTCTCCATAGCGACCAAGCCGCGTGGGCTGTACCACTTCAGCATGACAACAAACGTAACCTGCGTGCTGTATGCACGCACACAACCCAAACTGTGTGACTTCATTACTCAAATAACTTAATTGTTTGATATACAAGGTTAACGGTTAGTTGGCAGACTCGGATTAATCAAAACATTTATTTAAAAATAAAAACACTTTATGAGCTACTCAAGGGTAAGCAGTTGTAAATAGCCCCACCTTGTAACTTTTAATAGGCAACTATAGTAAATGCTTTGCTTACTAGAAGTATCCAAGATATATTTTAAATAATCAACTTTAAACTTCATGCAGTAAACATAAAAAAAACCTAAAGTAAATAGTTAGTCATAACACTTTGCATCCCATGTATGTAGCAGGGAAATTACATTTTCAATCCTAGCTCTATTTAGGATTTAAGATGTTTCACTGTTTTTTGGCTTTTCATGTAATGTCAGACTGGCTCAATGCAGCTGAGATCAGGTCTCTGTGCAGGACACCATACCATCTGATGCTGTCACACAAGATAGTTCTTTGTAATGCCACAGAATGAATACACTGCCAGACCGATCAGATGTCTTCCTGATGATACCATAATGACCCAAAACCGCCTAAACCTTTGTACAGTACTTGACATGATTCTGAAATAGTCCATTCAACAGTGTATAACAGTTGTAATCTGGTTAATTGAGTATTTGTTCAAAAATACTGATTCTGAACTTCTGAATTGATATCAGCTGACATTATTAGGGCCATTAGTAAACACTAGACTTAAAGGCTTTTCCTCTTCCATTTCATGTTGAGCAAAATCCTTGAATATATGCTTAATCAAGTTATTTCAAAAGTAACAAGTAGGAGAAACAGGACTATTGACAAAAATGGCAACGCAGTGCAAACTATAATAATTACAAGGGAAAAAAGTACAGTTTTTTTGTGCTTATGGACTGACTTTACCCCTAAAACAATGAAACACAAGTAAAAGTGTGCTTGCATCAGTGGGGAATCCCCTGTTCCAAAGGCACACTTGCAAAACCAGGCATTACAGTCTCACAAAACTACTTTAAAACCATTGTTCAAACCATCATTTACTTTTTATGCATGATTATGGCTCTCGCGGCATCGACTGAACAAAAAAGGTGAATCGCATTGCTTAAGAAGCAACCAAACCTTTATCTGGTTTTTGGCAGGTCCCATTGGCGCTGTGAGGATCGGACCAGAAACCTACTGATTACACTGCAGTCTCTACCAGCCGAGCCCAGCCTATTTATAGATTACATTTTCATTTGCAGGTTTTGTATTGTAAGCCGATATGACTGCTGCTTTCCCTTTACACATTTGCAAGGGCTCTTAGAATACAGCAGGAGATTTAATCACTCAATCATATTTTAAATTTCTTATCTCATAATTTAAAACATATCTCGCATATTTGTCCAAACCAGAGGAATGGGAATTTTTGTACATTTATGAACCATGGAGCAGACCTAGTGCACTATGTGATGCTGAAAGTCAGTGTTGAGGCACATTTTTTGTAGACAATGTGTAACCAGTTGTATTCTGAAACTGTGGGCAAAACAAGGAAGTCATGGAAGTTAATATAAACCCGGGAGATCATCTATTGAAGGACAAAGCAATCGCACACCAGTGAAGCGCTGAAAACGTGTGCTTCCAACAGCTTCAGCACAGACACACTGTGACTTCTCTATCCTAAAACAAAGTGGTAATGAAGACTCTCTTGCATTGTTCCTTTCTTTGAGATAATTACAGCTTTTACTCATTCAGGAATCCCACGCTGCATGCAGCAGTGTTATTATCATGCACTGAAGCTTGAACTGATAAACCTGCACTCTCAGCAGTTTTAGGCGGACATCATATTCATTCACCGAAGATAAGCAATGCTCGTCTCAGCGAGGTTTCCCTCACGTTGGACCACCAGTTTAATTCTTAAGCGACGTCCTCGTAGTCCATCTTTGCTTCAACTCCACATCAGGAGATGTGGATTCTGCAGGGAGCCTTCCTCTTCCAGCACTGCAGCTCAGCTTCACTGTGATTAAAGCATGACCCATGATGTGTCACCACAGTATACCCCCTGCTTTTATACCCTCTGGTGGGTTATTTATATCCTCAAAGAGCTATAAATCCCCAGGTGAGAGTGCTGCCCTTTTCACCAATCAATCACTCCTCCTGGGTCACTTTACATTAGAACGGTAAAGTTGTCAAAAGGAGGCTGGTGTCTGTCACGTCTTATTTGCTGACACCAAACATTAATGTGCTAAAAGCATCACCAGTTTGGGTGAAAGTGTTCCAACGAGCCTTATTTCACACCATTGGCGCAAAATACATAATGCAGCAATAATGCTCAAATCCCCTCAGTAGCACTAAATAGTTTAGAAGCATTTATGGCGCATGACCTTTGCAATTGTGGTTACCTCATTTGAGGTTTTGTGCTGCAGAAATGCTGCTCCATGGATAGGCTGAACTGGCACAGTCTCCCCTGTGACCAGTGGTTGCACATCCACACAAGCTGTCTGGGAGATTTGGTTTTACAGTCTGTGAAAACAGCCTTTGTTAAACACAACATTCCTCACTAGTCACATTTGTGAGCCAGTCCTTGCACACCTCAGAAACTTCCCCCCACCTCCTCCCCCTCCTTGTAGCTACAGTCACAGTCCTATCCCCTACCAAAGCTCGGCCATCTAGAGCAGGGACAGGTCACCTCACTGCTGACGCTACACACTTGTGTTTGCAGCTCTACGTAGGTCTTCCCCATAATGAGCTCCCTCTGAAACGACCCTCCGCAGTACACACTGACCTTTAGAAGGTAGATGTGAAGTCAATTAAGACAGCGTACCTGATATGGATACTGACATTATTAAAGGATAAAGACTGATAAATGTGTCGCAATAAACCTGCAGGCTAGATTTAAATTTTTGTTTTTTTGGGGTTTTTTTTTGTTTAAGCAGCATTTACTGGGATGTGCATCCATGTGGGAAATTACAGTGAATTAGTTTTCAGTTGAAACTAATTAAAACAAAACTAATTCAAATTAATGCCGTCTCACCGTACAGCCTGTGCTCACGCTGGTTTGGAAACAGATATTGCAGATACAAGATATTGTATGATACTGCAGCGGACTCAACTGAAGAAGTTACAAATAAGCGTTTAGTAATGGATTTAGATCGCCACCTGCTGGAGTAAAGTTTAGAGGAGAAGAGAGGGACGGATGTTTCTTCCAAATCCTGGCAGAGTAACTCTGTGAGTGGAAGTATAAATTGATAAATTACACGTTTATTTGGAAAAATATGTCCCAAATAAAAACTAGGTCCAAAAACTGAGGTCACTCTGTGTTAAATCTAATTTTCAAGATTGACCGGCTGCCCACATCTCAGCAGCCTGCTGGAAACAAGTGTTCCAATAATGAAGTGTTTCCCATTTTTAAAAACCTATCATAAAAATATAACAACTCATCCAGGTATTAATGGTGCCCAGAGGCAGCACTGCTTGTTTCCTGTCCTGTGTTGGTGTGGAAAGATGTGATGAAGTGACGACAGGAGGGGAGCTGAGAAATGGCCTAAAAGCTCCACAGGGGAGAGTCAGGACATGGCTAATTTGCAGTGAGGGTATAGTTGCTGAGTGAAAAAGAGATACAAATAACAAGACCAGGAACCGTTTTTTCGAGATGATGTTTTCAGATTAATACAGTGGGATGTAAAGTTTTTCACAGAAAATTCATCATTTTAAAATGAAGCAAAATTTCATCATTTGATGTAAAAATAACATATTGTTTTCTCATTGTACAATCTTATGATGAACAAAATGTCTACTCTCAAATAACTTGTACCAAGGTCCCAGCTGCCATTGGCAGGGGCCACAAACAACAACACACGTTCACACTCACTCCTAAAGTCGATCTAGAATCAACAATTAACACAACATGAATGTTTTTGAACGGTGGGGGGAAGCCAAAGTACACGGGGAGAACATGTAAACTCCGTACTGCAAGGCTGTACCGAGGTCTAAAACCCTAAATAGCTTTGTAAAACACTGTCTTCTCACTAGAAAAAAAAGAACAGATGAGGCCGGTTTCAGAGCTTTTTTAAAAACTCAAACTCCCCTTTCCAAACCAGCTGCATAATACTCCATAATACTACATAAAATTAAAATAATTGATGCCCTCAAGACAGAGTAATTAAGAAATGGCTATTAACAGGAACAGTGGAGGCCAAGATGAGGTTCAGAAGACCAATAAAACTTTCAGAAAGAATAACTTGCAGATTGCTAAAAATGCCAATCTAAAGTCCAGGCTTGTGCTGCAGCCAGTGACTTGAACAACGCTATCAGTTCCTTGAAGCAAACTCCACATTGTATGTGGAAAAATGAAAATGAGAAGATGGTGATGCCTTTGATGACAGGATGATGATCGAAAACACCTAAAAATCCATATTTGACTGCTTCAAGGGGTGAAAACTGGAGTTCTGCCGTGGTACTCACAGTTATCTGGTCTACAGTAAACGTTCTGCAGAACGGGCCTTTTGCAGAAAGAATAAGGGAAAATCCGAGAAGCGCGAGACTCTGAGCTGCGACAAAAAGTGTTTACAAGAAATGACACTTGTCCAGGGGTGTGGTGCTCAGCATCGACCATGCTGGGGGCCCAAATCTTGGCTTCATACATCTTTCTTTTTTATTGTGAGGTCTGGTTTGCTGTTTGTGAGGTGGCTCCTGACCGTTACAGAAAACTGAATTTTTCCAAAGATGCACAGAGGGGATATTTTTTTCACATTGTTGGCACAGACACGTGTCATGTATCACATCTGTTCACAATAACAAGAAATTCAGACCAAATGTGAAAAGCGCTCCCACTCTAAAGCAACGAAGTGAAGTGGATACATTTGTTTATTCCTGCTTTCCTAGAACAACTTCAAAATGGTTCAGTTATTTAAACCAAAATGCTACAAAAAAGCCCCCAGCAACACAAAACATATCATCACCCAGGTTAAACATTTGATCTAGAACACATTAAATGTGACTGATGCAACGAGTGAACTGAAATCCCAAGGGGACATTGTATTAAGATCTATAAGAATAATAAGAATGAAGTTTGCATCTTATTTTTATTGTGATGACTTTCAGCAGAATTATACACAAATCCTGATTGTTGGTAAAGTAAAAAAAAGCAACACGCAGTGGAAGGTAAATAATCTTAAATAGACAAACATTTTAAGAAAGGGTCTGAAATACGAAGATGCTACTTTCTTTTCCAATTCCTTTAAAAGAACTGTGGTGCATGTGTGCATGCACACATAGAAATTTGATCATGAATGAGTCAAGTCAAAAAAACGAGATGCTGTTTTGATGACAGACATTATTGTTATGCGAGTATTGGTTTCAGTCTTCTCTTAGATAAGCCTCAGGCACTTCCTCCTCATCATTACTGCTCTCTACGGTGGCAGCATGTTGTGACATCCTTTGAACCTCCATCACTTTAACCTCAGCCAGCTTCTTCTCTGCATCCATCGAGAGTTTCCGGGCCTCCTCTACCTGCGACTGGGCCAGCTGAATGTTCGTCCTCACTGTGACGGACGCGTGCTCAGCTCCTGAAAACATGCAGATGCAAACACAAAGTTCAAAGATTGTCCTCGCAAAACCTCAACTTCAGGCATCCGATGTGGTCATTAGGCAGGCGTGCTTGTCCATCTCCACTTTGTTTGACTCAAAGGCCCGCAAAGTGGCAGCAAACGATCCGTCCACTGTGTAGTGCAACACTGACAGCAGATGAAAAGGAGCCGGCAAAAACTGCAAAGCTTTGAGGAGATCCACACATGAGCTCTTTGAGTCATCATTACAAAAGGCCTGAGAGAACCTGCCTCAGCACTGCAGCTGTGACATCCCAACTATCTCACCATGCAGCCATAAAACTCCCAACACTTAGAAATGATCTGTTACACACCCGATATGTACGATGCCTCTGCCGCCGTCTCGCACAGTGTCACTGCGATGACCCAGGTCGACTCGAAGCGCTTGCATTCCTCTTGATGTTCATCAACCTGTCAGGGATTAGGAAACCCAAGTCACACGCAAACACATCTACAACTTCCTGTTTTCTTTTTCTTTGCAAATCATATTCAATGAGATAAAAAAAGAAAGAATTTCAAAATAGGAGGAACCGACCTTAGCACGTTGGCCAATGATGACCTGCCAGATTGCATCCTCTTGTGCTTGAGTCAGTTTTCCCAGTGAGGCCAGATATTGTTTTTGCAGGGCAATGAGTGTGTGCACAGCCTGTTAGCACAGGGAGGATAAACAGAGAACACATTTTCAAGAAAATACCTATTATGGACACAGAGCACCAAGGAAGACTTTCTGCTTTGTAAATGCTGAGTGAAATGTGTTGCTGCATAAAGACATGATTAAGAAAAATCTTGGATGTGTCCTTTTCACTCCAGCTGTGTTTGACTGACAGTTCTCTGAGTACCAGCGCTAGTTTTATCCTTCTATGTTCAGATCAACGCAGAGACTAAGGCGGTGATGTTTAGCCAAGCTGTGGTCACGCACCTCTCCGATGCAACCCTCTGGTCAGTCTGCTTTGTAGGCATTAACAAACCGTAGTACTTTGCTGAAATATAATGTCCTTGTGTAACACAAATATAAAACGTAACTGGCTTTAACTCAATCAGGCTTGCTCATATTGCTGGGACAATAATCAGTATTCTGCCTGCAGCCGGTCCATGTACACGCTCAGTTCAACACTCAAAACAGACTACATGTTTCTAACATCTTCCCCCTCTTCTGTGTTGGTGTAGTTTCCCTAAAAGGGACATAGTTCACTACACACTCAGAGAACCTCTACTGTATCCAGCAACTTCTGTTTTGAGTCGATTGTTTAAAAAAGCAGCAGAAATCTCCACAACCATTTAGGGCTTTGGGGGCATAAACTGAAACCCGTGCAAACACGTATTGCATGAGCCTAATCGCTCACCAGAAACTCCACGTTGACTCTGAAGCATAGAGAAAGCTTTGCAGCTCAGACTGTAAAATATGAATTAGAATTCAATAGGAATTGAAATAATCTTTTTTTTTTTTTTTTTTTTTTTACATAGAATTAAAAATGCAAACAGCATGGTCTTCTTGGATCTTATATCACTGGTTGCTGACATGGTTAGGAAGCATGGAAGCAACCAGTAAGGAAGCATTAGCAAGAGGACAAAGTGGTATTCGCTGTTGTGAAGTTGCCTTTTCTGTGTTTTTAAAATTAAAGCTTTTATCGGAAACGATCTCTAAAAACCCGGGATTCTTACGAAGGACTTCTCAACTGTCGTCAACACTTCCTCAGGCCTTTATTCACCAGCCTCTGAAGCAGAGAGGAAGGTGACATTTAAATAAAAGGTGTACTTAAACTGCAACCTTACATATTCAGTTATACTCTTTACCCTAAGGTTTACCAACATTTGTAATTATCACGTGTTCTGACAACAAGGAACACAGCACTTCAGACTTTAAAGGGAAGCAGATACATATACTACATCAAGTCTTAAAGTATTCGAGTAAAACTGAAGTGACGTAAAAAATATACGGTATAACTGAAAAATCAGATAAAACAGCCATAAATACAACAAAACGAAAATTCTAATTTAAAAGAATCTCAAAATACTATACTTATCAAGTAGAGAAAAGAAGAAAAAACCCTAAATATAACCAATAAAAGCCCCTTCCTTATGGCTTTTAATCTATCAAGCAAATGTGTAAGCTGTAGAGGACAAAAGTGAAATTTTCTTTAGGTATGATTTTACATTCTGATCCACCAAGAGCTCCTACACAGGTTGTATAAGTGTGTCAATCATTAGATGCCTCCCACAAAATATGGACGTACCTTTGAGTACTCTATGAGAGCATCTATGAGAGCCAAAGTGGTCTGAGAGAGAAAAGTGCTTGAACTGTCTGTCACCAGAGAGGCTGCTCGTCTGATCATGGAGTCATGGGAGAGATTTTCAACCTGCAGCCGAGATAAAGGGTACACTTTATGATGATGTAAACTTTAAATTAGGCTGTCGACTCCGCTAAGTGACAGGCTAACCTGTTTAAATGGTACAGCACAAAGTCCACCACCGACGGCTAAAGACGAGTACAGAATATTTGTCCATTTGCTCGGTTTACGGACCGCAGCTTTTCCGCTGAACAGGACCCGAACAGAACTCCTGAACGGAACAAATAAAAAATTTCAGGTTATCAGCCAGGTAAACTCAAAAAACCACTGCCATAAAACCCAGAGTCGATTGTGAAAAAAAACTGAAACTAGTTAGTTAAAAATATTTAACCATTTCTGACGGGATAGAACCGTGTTGTCCCACTGAACAACATGAAGAAATGTCATAAATGTCATAAATATAAATATAATAAATGCACATAATATAAAGGCGATAAACACAAACACAGTTGCTGATGTAATAAATTTTGTTGTCGCAGACTTTGTGAAAAAAAAACAATAGTTTCAATTTTTAACTGATGGGTTTTGTTATAAGACACTTTAAATTAAACCTAGAGTGTGTATTTTAAATATTTGGATTGCGCCAATGTCATGTTATGTAGCTGTAATTTACTCTCTACCTGACAACACTGAGATACGTAGCTCCCCTTCTGAGCGCGGCCATCTTGGTCCGCCACAATATAATGTTCTCCTACTGACCAAAGGTTCCTCTTCTTCCTGATATAGTTTTTTAAATGGTGGTCAAACAGAAAATGACGCCATGGTATCAAGACTGTAACTTTAACTCGTTGACAATAGAATAAAATAAAATAAAATAAAGCATTACCCTGAGTTTATTTTCCTCGGGTATAGAGGCAGAAAAAGGCCCGTAAAATACAAACGTATGGAAAACGTACATAAAAACACGAGGTAAACAGCTTTAAACACAACTTTACACTGAATTAATTTTACTCTCGATTTGATAACTGCACAGCTGAAGGAATAACAATGATATTCAATATAATAACAGAAACCCTTAATGGTAAGACTTGTATTGATACCTGCAGGTGATATTAAGTTAATATCACAGTGAAAATGTAAGTGAGGTTAATATATGAACTGCTAAGAGAGACACACAACTCAGATGTTGGTCTTTCCTGGGGAGGGATGGATGCCAACATGCAGGTATCAATTCAAGTCTCCAGAACTGGAGGGAGTTTGGCTGAAATAACTAGTTAATATATTTCATTTCCTCTTCAGAAATCCTATCATGACGAAACCTCCATGTTCAGTTATATGTGAAAGGCTCCAGGAAAGACCTCTATCCGAATATACCTCGGATAGAGATAGATATGGTGTCTAGTAAACGCATTCAAAAAATAGAAACAATTCAGTCCACAGTGAGAGAAAAATAAAAAATAAAAACCAAAATAAGCTATTTTTACAGTTACAAGTTGACAGCAATGTTAAGAAAAAAACATTCACCACTGATTTCTCTTTTTTATGTGAATATGATATTTTGTGTAAGACTATAAAGATGACGATACATTATGTACGTATGATAATTGAAATGTATCTGATTATAATGTTCATCTGCTGTTGACTGATTGTAAAGAGTAAATTGATGTTGCACTATGTCACTAAAAAATATTACAGTCTCTTGATTACTGTCAAGCACTTCAATTATTAACACACTGCTGCCCTCTGGTGGTGAAATGGCAACATTATCCTGTGATTCGCTTGCTCTTTGAGTTTAACCTCTAAACTGTGTGACAAATCACGATGGGGTCACAAATCCTATTTTTTTTAGCTAGAGCTGAGAGATAAAACCAAACGGAATAAAATGTTGGATGGTCTCATCAAAATTCATCAAGAGATTAATTGCAAATCTATAACACTGACACAAGACACCCAAACTAACAGAACACTATTGTTTATGCTCATTTGGAGAATTTTTGTAGCCTTAATGTGTCTTTGTGGTCAAATTGCATCATTTTACAGGAATTTGATATGTCTTTAGCTCTTTTGCATTTCTTCAAGTCTTTTCTTCCTCTCTGTGCATCTCTTCGTTGCACCTTGATTAAACCTTCCGACAATAGATTTTATGCCAATCGGGTATGCAGATGAAATTCTTCACAAGCATTATCCTTTTTATTTCAAATTACAGGCAGGTGGTGATCAATCAGTACTGTGCAAATATCAGGCCTTAAGAGGGCCTTTGTAATCTTGCTGTGACCACAGCATGAGGAGTGAGGAGACAGCAAAAGTCAATTAATGAGTAATTTATGTAGACACTGAATAGCTGCTGATGTGATAGACTGAAGCGGCAGTTATGTTGGGTGATGACTGCAATCTAATTTCACAGAAGAAACGTTGCACAAGGAATTCTCATTTTAATATTTATGGACATAAATCCACATGGTTTGATGCGACACCTTCTCTTTACCAAACAGCAAAATGTCCTCATTCCAAATCTTTGGCTCCCTGCGTGAGGAATTGATAAGAAACTGTTTAGCATGGGCCCAATTCTGTTTTATTATTGGCTGTAGTTAAAATGTTACTTTTACAGCAGTTTGGAAATCTTTTAAGTCATCATTTAACCTTTCGGTCATTAGTATAAGTATTTATAACAAGACTTTGTTTGAATTTATAGCTTTGATTAAGACAAACATTCACAGTGGCATCGTTCTGACAAACTTATGTCATGTCACAACATTCATTTTAGTTCAGAGTTGCATTCATTTTGGACGATGTTGATGGGAGAGTTGGAATGCTGTCTAAAGTCCTCTCCAACATATCTCAAAGACTCACAATGAGGCTAAGGTCTCAGCGGGGAGTGTATTTCATGAGTGGATGCGTGTGCTGTGCGAGTGTGTGTTTATTTATTTATTTATTTTCTATTATCAGTTTTTTTATTTACTTTTTATTTTATTTCTTAGTAATAAAATACGGTCCACGATATCAAATAGAATAAAAGAGAAATCTCTCCATCCAAAGCCAAAAACAAATGACCATGATCTTTTGGCCTCAGGCAGCGCTGCATTAAAAACAGACGTAATTTTAAATCTTTATGCATTTAGCACACGCTTTTGTCCAAAGCGACTTACAATTGAAAAATTATATAAACTCAAACTGGGCTCAGACACTCCTGTAAACCATTATCATTGAACACAGTGTCCAGTTAAACAAAAGCTGCATTCCAGACAACATCTGTTTTTTTTAGGGAAGATCTTTCTTGTTTCGGTATGACGATGCTAAAACACAAACTGCACAAGTATCTGAGCAACAGTAAGAAAATGAGCTGAGGAAAGGCGCTTCAATGCTTCCTTTAAGATCACCTTTAGCATAGCATACTACACTTATATAATTCTGTCCCACAATTCCTTGTGGCTGCAACTTTTATAGCGACGCACAATTATCTTTATCCAGCTTTACTTTCTGTGATTCGTGTTGATAAACATGACAACAGGAGAGTGAGAGCAGCCTGTGACGGCATAAATATATATTTAACTTTTTCTAATTTCAAATCTTGATTGTAAAGCAATTCTGTTTTTATCTCTGAGAGATATGAGATAGCCTTTGTGTGACAACGAGATAAGATTACATTAGATGGAGGATCTAAAGCTCTTTTTGTTGAATGTTTATTAATTCTTGAAACCCACATCACAGCTCTGTAAGTGTGGTTGGATTCTCATCGCAGAGTGGTAATCTTTTCCGAAGTCCTCACTCATTTCTCACCATTCCTTCACCCCATGACGATTTCCATCAAGGTCAAGGAAAAGAACCAGGGAAAAGGCGATAGGAGAATATTTTTTGGACCATGCGACCTGACCCAGGTTTTTAAACCGGTCTCCCTGCAGTTCAGACCTGTCATCTAATGCGCATGAAGCAGAAATATGACAAATGAGGCCCTGGTGTGTTGAACAGCTGAAGTACTACATCAACAATGAGAAAACTTTACACTTTCAAACCAACATAAACAAGCTCTTCGGTCCCCAAACATTTAGAGAGTTGTGAAGTGAAGAGATGATGGAACACAATGACAAACATGCCACTTTCACAACTTCTTTCAAATATTTGCTGCTCCTTTTATACATTTCATATAGTTATTGTGTGTTTTTCAGTTAAATACGGGGTTGACATGATCTGCAAATCATTGCATTCTGTTTTATGTCTATTTTTACACAGTTTTTGTTCCATTTTTAGGTCCATACAGGCACAAACTGTGCCAGAACCACCATGAAAGATGAAGATGGTTCTTGTTCCATCCACTAAAACAATAAAAACCTTTAAAAAAATTATGCCTTTAGAGTTAAAATAAAAGTTCTCTCTTCATCCCTGTGAGGTTGTTTTTCTTCTGTAAGACAAACATTCACTGAGACCCAGTAAACAGTCTGTGAATAATTGATGATATCATTAAGTATTACTTGTAATTAGTGTCAGAGGAACCTAATTATTCACACAGGAATACAGACAACAGGCTAATTATCAGCATTGTCATCATTACTATAGAAAACAACATCTGATGTAAAACAGGCAAATACTTCAGACAACAAGCACAACACTCCCTCATGATGACATCTCAAAGTGAAGATGCAGAAGTTGGTGACTTTACAGGCCACACTGTGAGCAGTCAAGCATCAAAGTTAGGAAATAAAATATGTCTAATGATGTTTTATTTCATTCTATGTGTGTACGTAAACATGTCAGTACACAACGTATTCAAACAGACAGTTTTCATAGCAGTTCCTTTCTTACTCGTCTATTCTTTTCAGTTTGTTCTGTGAGAAAAAGCAACAACTGCACAAAATAAACACGAGCACATTATATTATACGTTCTATAAATGCTCATCATATAAGTTAAAGCCTTATTAAGGGGCTTCTGGCAAATCAAAGCAGGGTCATATCGCCTAGAAGTTCAACGTGAGTCAATCTTCACGACAGAGCAAATAAAAACCGTAAATAAAATATTCATAAAAATATATATTTTTTCCCAATAACGTGAGCATTAAACATGTTTAGTTTCATACAAAAACACGACAGTGCTCAGAATGAAGGATAAAAGTTTGTTGACTTTATAGCAAATTTATAGATTTACTTTGTCAGAAATTAAATAAATTAGATTAAATTATGTGAACTTTACTTTCATTATGAATGAGCTTGTTACGTTTCTCTCTACCATATTTCTATAAGACTGAGGTCTTAACTTTAACTTGGTCAGTCCCAAATATCAGCTTTATTCCTCTTTAATTATACTTTGGTAGAACAAACCACGCGCTCAGCGTTGTTGCTGTATGAACCACTTTCTCTTTACGTGCAGTTCCCAGAAAGATATCACAATATTGTCTGTTACAGTGTGCAGGACTAATTTTGAATTATTGTTCCATCAGTTATGAAGTTGCTGTGGCCCAGAGGAAGGACCAAAGCATGATGTTACCATCACAGTATTTGACAGATGAGATATGATCCACTAAACATTTTACCAATGGGCCTATTTGTATGTTTACATGATCTTTACCAAACTGTAGATAGGTAACAATGATATTTTATGGTCTTTTTTTCTTCTTGCAGACTTTCTCACCATTATTGTTCATCACCCTCTTGATGGTAGACACAGAGAGACCTTTATTTTGTTCAGAGATTATCCTGCAAACCTCTATATTACTTTACCATCAGTGTTCATTGCTTGTCGCTCTTGGTGAGGGGAACAAAGCTCTATTGCTGGATTGCTGGAGTCTTTAAAGATTGATTTGTAATAGTTTCCAGCTGAGTTAGCATTAACCACTCCCCGACATTATTTTTGTCCATTCCATGATGCACTTCCACGTGCATGTAGTATACGACCAGGTTGTGAAGATCAAACTTTGGGAGATCTCTGTTCATTGATACAGATTGAGGCTTTGACTCATACCTGATTGTTACCTCACCTTTGAATTAATTGAGTGTTTTTGGATTTCACACAAATCTAATTTGTGATAACTACATGTTTAATCAGATCATGGTGAGAAGATTCAGAGGTTTTGAAGTGATGACGACATTGTGTTAATAGACTGGAGATCTTTAGACATTTATATAAAGTGTATAAAGGGTTGAGCAGAGAGTATTTGTTTTCTGTCAGACATGAGGCCACAGCAATGTCAGGAGCTTTTGGTGTCAGGAATGATCTTATACTTTTTAACTGTGTGTTTGTGTATGCAAATGATTTCAGATGAGTTTTTGTTCTGATCAAAAGTAATTCCACCTATTGCAGGTGCTATAAGTTTTTCATACTAAGTAACACAGTTTAGAGAGCAAAACTTGATTCAAGAGAGAGATTAATTGTGGGTCTGTATAAGATTTTTCTGTATTTAGTTTCAAGATTCAAATGACTAACAACAGCTCAGTAGATGGTGGTACACCTTTGATGAGAAAGATCACTAATAATGTTATTTTTGTTCAGGTTTTTTTTGCACTGCTGCTTTGCATTAACTTTATGTTGATCTCAACCTTTTTCATGAAGGACATCTTCTTCAGAACCATGTGCTACATCTTATATGCCAGCACATACTATCTAATTGTCTCATGTTGATAGTAACAGATCTGTTGCTGATCCTCACCTTCTTTCGCATTTCTATTCAAACGTTTTTGTGTCTTATTGTAGTCACGCTGCCATCTCTGTACACTTTTGTCACACCACTTACTCTGACAGCCATGAGCCTGAAGCGCTATGTGGCCATTTGCATGCTGCTGCGTCATGCCGAGCTGTGCTCCACATCCAGGGCTCTGCAGGGCATCCTCATCATTCACTGCATCAGCTTTATTCCCTGCCTTGTCATTCTGTTTATCTTCTTTTCATCTGTCACTGTTAGCTTTTTCAAACAAAACATGATCTGCTCTATGGAGATGTACATTATGCACAGATTGCATGGTCACATTATATCTGCAATAAGTCAGTTATAGTTGTTGCTTTGGTGCATCACTATTGCTGTCTCATATGTTCAAATAATGAAAGTGGCTAAAGGAGAGAATAAAATCAGAGAATAAAAAATCAACATAGAAAGGGCTCTGAACTGGGATTCTTCATGCTTTCCAGCTGCTGCTCTGTCAGTGTTTCCAAGTCCTCCTGCCCTGCATGTTTTACAGGTTTCCCTCCTCATACACACCTGATTCAAGCAGATAAATCTTTACCAGGTTTCTGCAATGCTTGATGAAGAGTGTCTGAGTGGCCCCATTTATCTGAATCAGGCGTGTTGGAGCGGGGAACATAAAACATACAGGGCATGGGAAGCAGGGAAGCAGGATTGGAAATCACTGTTGCTCCCTCTCCCCACCACTGTTGTGGTCTAGTTCATTTTGTTTTGTTTGGCTGAAAACTATCAAATCTGGTGGTGAAGGAATGAGATGAGAAAGGAAAAAGAGAGAGTAGATGGACCTTTAGTGTTGTCAGATCTGCTGATTAACAACTTGATACTAACCCTGAAATCTTATCTGATGATCCCACTTATAATTCAGTCCCCTTACCTTTTTTTTTAAATGTCTATTTATCTATTTATTTTTGCATTCTGTTCAAATAAACACATCAAATTACCTCTGAACTTATTCTGCTGCGTGTTGATTTTGTTGAATTAAATGCATCAGTTTTTTTTTTTTGAGTATATTGAAAATAAAGGTTTCTTTTAATCTTGAAACTCATTGGAATATTTTTTTAGCTAGTAATGTATGGATATGTTTAACATTTGGTTATGAGAAGTAGAAATGGGCAGAGATATGATTTTAAATACTGATCCTGCAGTTTGAAAGCTGAAAGACCATCCTGAAGTCAGTGTTCAAGGTACAAATAACCTCCTAAGAGCAAAAGAGAGCACAAAAGTGCACATTACAATACTCTCATCCTATGATACAGTGATGGACATTTTCTCCTCCTGCATGCGAGGATTTTCTCTCAGTATTCTTCCTCCCACAATCCAAAAACACACGTTGGGTGAATTGGTGATTCTAAACTGACCGCGGGAGTGAGTGTGAGTGGCTGTCTTGTTGGTCTCTGTGTGGCCCTGTCATGGACAGGCTACCTGTCCAAGAAAGGTGTTACTTCCCTTTCGCCACATGGTAAATGGTCTGTTATACTCTACAAGCCACATTCATCCATTCATATAGCAATTTTCACAGCACGTCTGTTACAGGCTACACGGTGCTTTTTTTTTGTATCACACACATTCAAGGCAAGGCAAGGCAATTTTATTTATGGAGCACAATTCATACACAGGGCAATTCAAAGTGCTTTACAGCTACATAAAATCACAAGAAGGCAATAAAACCATTAAAAAGGAATAAAAAAAATAAAAGAAAGAAATTAAAAAAGAAAGAAATTTAAAACCCATTAAAATAATCATTAAGTAATTAAAAAGTGAAGAGTGCAGATAAAATACTTTCAGGTGTCATATGCACAGCTAAATAGAAGTGTTTTCAGCCTGGATTTAAACATTGTCAGAGTTGAGGCCTGTTCCAGATTTTAGGGGGATAAAACTGAAACGCAGCCTCACCTTGTTTAGTCCTGACTCTGGGCACCAGCAGGAGACCCCTCCCTGAGGTTCTCAGAGCCCGAGTTGGTTCATATGGCTCTAACATGTCAGAGATGTACTTTGGCGCTTGACCGTGAAGAGACTTGTACACAAGCAGAGCTGTTTTAAAGTCTATTCTCTGAGCAACAGGAAGCCAGTGCAGAGACCTGAGCACTGGACTAATATGGTCGTATTTCCTGGTTCTAGTCAGGACTCGAGCAGCAGCATTCTGGATGTACTGCAGCTGTCTTACAGCCCGTTTAGAGAGCCCAGTGAGCAGGCCGTTACAGTAGTCTAACCTGCTGGAGACAAACGCATGGATCAGTCTTTCTAAGTCTGGTTTAGACACTATTCCTTTGATTCTGGCAATGTTTTTTAGATGGTAAAAAGCTGCTGATGTTACAGATTTAATGTGGCTGTTAAAGTTCAGGTCTGAGTCCAATATTACCCCGAGATTTCTAACTTGATAGTTAGGTTTTAGAGAGAGAGTCTCAAGGTGACTGATAACACTTTCTCTTTGTTTCTGTGGGCCACAGACAATGATTTCAGTTTTGTCTGAGTTTAGCTGGAGGAAATTGTTTTGCATCCACACACTGATCTGTTCAATGCAGCGACACAGTGTATCTACAGGCCCGTGTTCTCCTGCCGTCAGTGACACGTAGATCTGAGTGTCATCTGCATAATTGTGGTAGGACACATTATAGCTGCGTATTAGCTGGCCTAGTGGAAGCATGTACAGATTGAACAATACGGGTCCCAGGATTGACCCCTGGGGAACCCCACAGGTCATAGCCATTTGGTCTGAGACACAGTTACCAATTTCAACAAAATATTTCCTGTCCTCCAGATAGGACTTGAACCAGTTTAAAGCACGACCAGAGATTCCCACCCAGTCTTCTAACCTCTGTAATAAGATCGCATGGTCAACTGTGTCAAAGGCAGCACTCAGGTCCAGCAGAACTAAGACTGTGACTCTACTTGCATCTGTGTTCAGGCGGATGTCATTTGTCACCTTGATCAGAGCTGTCTCAGTGCTGTGGTGGGGCCTAAAGCCTGATTGGAAAGTATCAAAAGCATTGTTAGACAGGAGAAAGTCACTAAGCTGTTGGTATACAACTTTTTCTAGGACTTTGCCTAAGAATGGCAGGTTTGATATGGGCCGGTAGTTGTTCAGTACTGTGGCATCAAGATTGCTCTTCTTTAGAAGAGGCTTAATGACAGCAGTTTTTAAGGCCTTTGGAAATGTTCCAGTCTGGAGTGAGATGTTGACTAGATGAGCAAGTTGTGGTAACAAACTGCTCAGCACAGACTTTAGGAATCTAGTGGGCAACTCATCAAGGCAGCACGTTGATGAACTCAGACTGCAGATGGTCTCTTTGACTGTTTTGTCAGTAACAGGTGTGAAATGTGTCAGCTCTAGGTGTCTAGCTGGCTGCAGAGTAGTTATTTGTGTTGTGGAAATTATTGCATTTTTAATGCCTTGAACTTTGTCATTAAAGAATATTGCAAACTCATTACACTTGGATGTAGAAATGAGTTCTAAAGGCAGTGAAACTGGAGGGTTTGTTAATCTGTTTACTGTAGCAAACAGGACACGAGAGTTGTTACTGCAGTTTTTGATGATTTCAGAAAAATAACTCTCCCTTGTTCTACGCAAAGTCTGGTTGAACACACATAGCTTTTCTTTGTAAGTCTCATAATGAACCTGGAGCTTTGACTTGCGCCATTTCCGTTCGGCTCTCCGGCACTCCCTTTTCTGTGCCCTGACCGACTCTTCTTTCCTCCATGGCGCCCTTTGCCTACTTTTAACCATTCTAACCTTGACAGGAGCAATGGTATCCAAAACATTTAAGAGACTTGATGTGTAAGAGTTCAACAGATCATCAACATCAGAACACAGGGTGTTCTCAAACCTAATCATTTCCATAAACTGTGTCCCTGTTCTGTCATTTATGAGTCTTCCCCGAACAACTGCAGACCCAGCTGGTGTTTTGGGTAAAGTAGATAGGTCGAAGAAAACACAGAAATGATCAGATAAAGCAACATCAACGACATTCACGTTTGAAATAACAACACCTCTTGAAATGAGCACATCTAGAGTGTGCCCTCTGTTGTGGGTGGGCTCAGTCACATGCGGAGTTAGACCAAACATTTCAAGGACAGCAGTGAGCTCTTTAGCTTCCTTGTTATGCGCTACGTCCACATGCACATTCAAGTCCCCTGTTATGACTAAACAGTCAAAAGCAGTGCACACAATTGAAAGTAGTTCAGTAAAATCATCAATAAAACAATTCTGTGGTGGTTTATAAATGGTGATATAAAGTATGGAAGATTGTTTTATCTCCATTTTGAATGACACATACTCAAATGATGAAAAAAACCCAAATGACAACTTGTGGGTGGGTATATTGTCCCTGAACATGGCACAAACACCCCCACCCCTCTGGTTTTCTCGTGTTTCAGACACAAAATTGAAGTGAGGTGGACTAGACTCAATCAGGACTGCATTTGCTGTGTTTTTGTCGAGCCACGTCTCAGTTAAAAACATAAAATCAAGATTGTGAGAGGAAATAAAACTATTAATTAAGAATGATTTGTTACTTAAAGATCTGACATTGAGTACTGCGTGTTTGAGATTAGTTATAGTTGAACTGGATGCTGTGTTCTTGCAAGGGATATGGATAAGATTTCTCTGATTGGACAGTCTGATTGTCCCTCTCTTCACTCCATCCTTGGACCTCTGGTTGAGATGGTGTTTACCAACACAGAGGCCCTTAGTGTCCTAGACAACAGCATTGACGCTGTTGGAAATTCACACACCGATAGATGAATCGACGATTGGGTTCAAAACACATTATTTTTACAATGTGACCGTTACCGTCATGGATACCATTTGCTGGTTACCTTGGTAACATGTAAACACAACATACGATGACGAAACATTGTCACATTCCAATTGGATTTGGAAAATTGCTATAATGGGTTTGGGTTAGAAATAAAATTCCTTGGACAGGGTTATATAACATTCATGATTGGGGCTGAAAACACTCTTTTTAACATATGACTGTGCCATTTACATGAAGTTGCCACGAGAGGTTGCGTATACTTTGAATGTAATTATTGACCATATTTGCCTGCATGAACAATGCCACATGGTCACGCTTTGAGGAGGAGGAAGAGGACAGTCTCCAATATACAGGGATCACCTTACAGAAACAGTGAAGAGAGAGCTGAAAGAAAAAATAAAAAAAATAGACGTTTACTTTTTATGTCCAGCCGTATATTATCATAAGTGTCAAATTACTATAATTGTATACTTATTTGTCCTCTTCCAGTTCACTGACACATATTCTACTTAACACTTAACACTTTACACTTAACAACATTCTTGAGGCAAGTTGTATACACAATTTTCTTTTTAAAGGCCTTTGCTGCATTGTTTGTCTGAAATTTCTGTCTGTATAATTAAAGTTACACTTATTTCAAACTTTTATTTATTGTACAGAATACTGATGAGTTGAAGTGCAATATTAATGTTCGAGTACAAGCATGTTTATCAAAGTTTTGATCACAACTTCAGGGGAAAACAGCTAAAGCTTTTTCCACTTTCTCTCAACTGGGGATATGGTATTAATAATTAATGAACCAATCTGGCCCTTTAGTGAGTTTTACTGGAGGTCATTAGCCATAAGAGAATGGTGATAATCAACTAATTAGCACCACTATTCTGTTTGTAGTCTAAATCCATGTGTACAAAAACAAATCACAGCCATGGATACAATAATCCCAAGACACATCTGCATTCCCCACTGGTGCTTTCTGAATGCACAGGCCACGGTGACAACAAAAACAACTTTGACTGCAAAACTAACATAAAGATACAGGCTTTCAAACTTTATTTTATCTAAGGGAAGATATAATTTCTGAGCACAATATAAGTAAAAAAAAAATCACAATCTGTGCACGCGGACCAATCCACAGCCTTCAGGCTATCAAGCAGAATAAGAAATACGATGGTCTCCCCAGCTGTCCCGATGGGGCATCCCTGGGCCACAACTGGGGCTGTATGGGACTTTTCAGACCTCGTCTTATTTTCGAAATGTTTCTGATGTAAAAAAACTCCAACCTCGAAGATTTCATAGTGGTTTGAGCAAGCGTTACAGTTTTTATCTTTGCACCGAGTCACAAGCAGTTCTTTACTTTCTCAGTACATTTTGGCAAATGCTCCACCATGTGGCAACATGGACCATGCAACACGGCCCGGATCCATGGGGGGGTTAAGGCCTGTAAAGACGCGGATATACTTGCATTGAAACCGAGCTGAAGCCCAGTTAAAGGAGTAGCCATGACGTGATTCGGGGATCTCTGACAAATGTAATACAAACTGTAACAGTACTGTGGTGGGTCACCTAAGGTGTTTTTCCATTATATAGTATGGAATGGTTCAACTTGTCTTTAACCTTCCATAACTTTCCTCTAACGACAGTCAGACAGTATCTTGTCTATCTTGTTTTTAGGAAATCAAATAAAACAAACTGCACTCAGGCCCGTAGGCAGAGGAGGTTCGGGGGGTTCGGACGAACCCCCCCACAGTCCCGAGAAGTCCGGTTTTCACTTGCCACTTTTCATGGCAGGTGCTTGAAGATGCTTCTGCAGCACATCATCTTTCACTGCCATCAGCTTTAGCAATGATAAAAAGTTTCCAGGGTTGCCGGGAGAGATTAAATCTTCCTTGTCGCCTCGTAGCGTGACGCACTGCCTGCCAGAGAACAGTACTGCTCGGGAAATTGATTTCAGGACCTCTCGTTTATTTTGGATATTAGCTGCCTTTCTTGCATCAATTTGGGCGGTGATGCTGGTGTGTGGTCGCTCTATTGTTTGCTTTAGCAAGACAGCCTTTTCCATTTCTTTGTCGTGGTACATACAGTGCTCGGGATCCTTGACGCTACGACTCTGACCCCCATCCCAACAGCAATGAGTGGGAAACTCAGCCACCACGGTAGGCTAATCACGTAACGTTTACCGTCTGGTATAGCCTAATTAAGTGACATGGCTATTAAACGTCATAAAATGCACGTATAGGCCTATAGACTAAGGCAGCATCTAGGTTGATATTGTAAACTATTTGCAGGATGTAGTTGGAAAATAGCTAAAGCTAGATAGGCTAAACGTTAAGCTTAGCATATCTAACGAAAATAGACCCCCTGAAGAAGTTGTATTAATGTTTTCACATGTGTTGTATATCTGCTCATTATACACCGTTTCTCGAAAATCATTTTGATCGATGAAATACTGTGTTCATTGGTGTTTTCATTCAAACATATTGTGCAACTTTTAATGTGTGTAGCCTATTGTACATCATAAGTTTGGGGGATTAATAAATATATAATAATATATAATATATAAATATATATTATATATATTATTATATATTATAATATATAAATATATAAATATATATAATAATATATAATAATATTGGGGGATAAATAAAGTATTTTTCTATTCTATTCTATTCTATTCTATAAGTAAATTTCCCTCCACTATTTAAGCTTGGGCTCTGACTACGTCTTAAAATGTCTCTTGGCATATTTAGTACCCCGTGAAGTCTACGCTACGCTATTGAGTGAATATCATCTTGTTAGTATGGCTAAGGACACATGCACAGTCAAATACATATGTGATGAGTTAAACATGAAAATAGCTTAGTGGGTAGGCCTGTGAGAGCCCAAAGACCTTACGGTGCAGGCCCGTAGGCAGGGGGTGTTCTACAAAGTCTAAAAAGATGCACGTGGAGGCATTACAAAAATGTATATATTGAATAAGTATTCTTCATCGAAAATGGATACATTCTTTGAATACAATACTGCCTGAAACAGTTATCTACAGTCTCCGTTTCTTACTTTGAAATCCTCTCAAAAACGCAGGAAATTCCATTTCAGAGGGTTGAATTTTCAAAATTCCCCAAGCAAAATCCTGGCTACGGGCGTGGCACTACATCGAGGTGTACTGTACCATGCTCTGGAAAACACCATTAGACGCTGGTAATGAAAAGATGATTTTCATGTTGAAGAATGTTGTCTAACCTTTTGAAAGCACTACATAAAAAAGGAATGCGAACTAATAGGGCAGCTTGTACAGTAATAATGAAAAGTGTCTTTATGTGGTTGTAGAGCAGTTTGAGTGTGAAAGACACTTGTCATTACATTGCCACAGAGCTACTTCCCATCAGCTGAGGATGTAAACGCTGTCAAACCTGAGCTTGAGTGAAACTTTAGACAATGAGTTAGTTTGTTTGTGATGAGGATCCTCAAAGCTAACAGCATTTGGCCTTGACACTGGCTCACTCCAGAGTTGAAACAAGCATTTCTATAATGTAAGGTATACAACCACCATGGGTGATAAGGTGGGAAAACATACAAAGGTCACCGTAATGGCACTTGGTGTATATGACTTTGGTTTCTATGATTTACAAAGTGCATTTGCAGCAGATGATGTAACTATGTTTAGTAAGCTTTCACGTGATGTCCCTCTTGACATCGAGTCACCTTCATAAAGAGTTCATACACAACTTTTTCTCAGATGGCTGAAGAGAGCTCAGAGGAGACACTGACGGTGCAGCCATGCAGTGATGGTTTGGTAAACTGGGACTCTTTTTCTGTGCACTCTTTTTCTCTCTAATTCTATTGAATGTTTTGCTGCTTTGTTGCCACTATTTATCAGTATAGACACTGTTCAGTCAAGTTCTTTGAATTTAGATCTGTCTTTAAATGAAGTGGGGCAATTTTTAAACTTTCAAACGTTTGCTAAGAACAAACAAATAAATGGCATCCAATAACTCACTAAGCGGTGGTGGAATATCGGTGAGGAGGGTAAATTATAGGGTCATTTTAGTTCAGGTTTTGGTCTCAGCTTTTATTTGCATTAACCTTTTTTTGATCACAACTTTTTTAATGAAGGATTTCTTCTACACAACCATGCGCTACATCTTATTTGCTGTTACTCTGTTTTCTGACTGTCTGTTTTTGTTAATAACCAATGTGCTGCTCATTTTGAGCTATTTTGGATTCACCATCCAAACGTGGTTGTGTCTGATTATTTATATCGTTTTGTCTGTGTACACATTTGTCACACCAGTTACTCTCACTGCAATGACGCTGGAGCGCTTTGTGGCCATTTGCATTCCCCTGCGCCATGCAGAGCTGTGCTCCACACGCAGTGCCGTGTACCTCATCCTCCTCATTCATGGCCTCAGCTCTGTCCCCTGCATTGTATTACTCTCCATTTTCTTTGCATCAGCAACTTACAGCCTCTACAGCCAGGACGGAGTATGTTCTGCGGAGAAGTTCATCTTGTACAGCTGGCAGGGTCATCTTAGATTTGCAATAAGTCAGTTTTACTTCTTGATAATGTGCATTATCATTGTTTTCTCCTATGCTGAAATAATGAAAGTGGCTAAAGCTGCATCAGGAGAGAGTAAAAAGTCAACATGGAAAGGACTCAGAACTGTGATTCTTCATGCTTTCCAGCTGCTGCTCTGTCTCATTCAGCTGTGGTGCCCCTTCATAGAAGACGCTGTGCTTCAGATTGATCTAATGTTATATATTGATGTCAGATATTTTAATTATATAACTTTCATTCTTGCTCCAAGATGTCTGAGTCCTCTCATCTATGGTCTCAGGGACGAAATGTTTTTTAATGCACTGAAGTACTATGCCCTCTGTGGCTTATACAAGAAGCAAGCGGCAGGTTAAAGAAAAAAATACTTTATCTATATTCAAATTCCAATGTCATTCAAGTTGTTCCTTTAAGTGTTACTAGGTGTTTTCAACTGTTTTGAAATTAAAAGGAATTAAGCTGCGTACATTACATCTATGTCTGTATTAATAACAGTGTAGCTTCTGAATCTGTTAATCTACAAGATATTCTTTCAAACAATTTCTTCCCATCCTTTAAAGGTTCAAGGACAATAAGTTAAAAACATGTCTCTGCCATGTGCACCGCCGGATATTTAGAAGCATTGTTTGTTAAACTCAGCATTCCTCACCCTGGCCTTTGTTTGGGAAGAGGATGGCCTGTTGCACTGAGACATCCTCTGATCCTATGTTATGGCTTCATATGCACAAATGTTTAGATTGTTGTTGCAGAGTTCAGTTTTCTAAAATGCAGCAATTCCATAGAATCACCCCTTTAACGAGGTGGACGGGTTTGAGAACATTATGCTGTTGGGGGCGTTAGCCCATGGTAGGGTCTGCAAAGGCAAATTATTCTCAGGGGAGGAGTCAGACTAAGAGCATGTCAAAGATTTAGACGGAGCATCACCAGTTAATAATCAAAGTTACCTCACTCAAAAAAGCGAAACTGGGTCGGTCACCCCCCTGGAGCCATGTCTGTGTGGGTGTCACCTCGCTGTTAGGGAAAGAGCCTGAGCAGGCGTATGAGGTTGCAGTGATATTAACTAGAGATAGTTGGGCTTATCTCCAAACACAGCAGGTGGGTGTTTGGATATTCACAAGCCCCCAGCTGAGTGCTATGGTGTTAGAGTTCTTGACTATGGCTGAAAGTCGCAGGAAAGAAGGCTCAGACTATGGTTTGTGCATATGCACCAAACAGTGGCAGAGCCAGGGGACTTCAGCGCCTAAATGGGCAATGATGGAGTAACCTGGAGGCGTAAGATTGGATGGAAGGGCCACCCTGATCAGAACCCAAGCAATGTTTTGTTTTTGGGTTTCTGTGCTAGTTATGGTTTGTCACCGTATGTTTTAGACAATTGGGTGAAAAGAGGGAAGAGCTCAACATCTGATGGTAAGTTGGACTGGTCAGCAGAGAACACAGTGAACACTACCAGATAGACTTGGTAAGCCTAAATGAGTAGTGAGGATGAATTGGGAACATCTGGCGGAGGCCCCTGTTCATGAGATCTTGAGATTGGGGTCGTTATTTCCACTTTACGGTGGTATCTCCCAAGGGAGACAATTCAAGCCAATAAGAGTCCAATTCATTGATTCAAGGTAAACACAAGAAACTTGTGCTAAAGAAAAAAAATATAAAAAGGACCAGACTCAGTGAATAATTCCCTATCCTCCCTATGATATAGATCAGTGAGCGGTGCTGAACAACACATCATTGGGGTCATCAGGTGGGGACCTCCTTTCATCAGTGTTTCGTCTAGTTGGGCCCACGACACCTCCAGGAGGCTAGACAATGACCACTGGCCTCCCAGAGTCACCCCCCTAAAGCAAGCCAACACTGCTCCTCACACCACAACAACCATCTTTTACAGCCACAAGCTACCTCAGCCTCTCACCAACTGCACACCAGTCACAGCGGGTTGGGGATGCAAACGCTGGTTCGGGTAGGGGGAGAAATAAAAGAGGTTAAGATAAGTAGGGATGGGATTCAAACCCTGGTTTGGGTAGGGGGTAATGAAAATATAAAGGGTGCCAGAGGTGGAGCCAGGACAAGACACACTAGCAGATTCAGCAGACAAACTCACCTAAACAGTCCTATAATCACTAAAAATGCCAGCAAAAACAAAGCCATACAACTCACTCAAAGCCAACTCACCCAAAATGGCTTCCTGGTTTCAAAAGGATCACATTGGCCAAACCCTCCACTTAAATATCTTGAACTTCTTCTTTGCTTTTTCAAAAGTCTGTTTACCCTAAGTGCTGCCCCTGCTGGGCCCCCAGCTGCTATTGCTTCTTCTAATCCAAATCCACTGACTGGATTTTACTGCTTCATCTGACACTTCCTTCACTATTTTCCTCACACTCTGTCCACTTACACCCAGCTCCCTCAACAATGAGACAACATACTTTGCAACAAATCCTCTACATCCTACTTCCACTGGACAGATTCAAACCTTCCATCCTCGCTGCTCTGCTTCTGCCCCCAACTCTACATATGTGACCTGATCCAGCAAAATGAGTCACAGTGACCCAAATGTCAAAATTGAGATTTTGGTATCAAAAGAAAGGAATGGAAATAAGCTTTAAAATGATACCATAGTCAAAGCATTCGTTGGATGGTTTTAAAAATATGAACATTTGATTTATGATCAAATGATTAGAAAATATTTATTTTTGTTCCCACACACACTGCTTCACAGCTCGACATAGCCCTCGTCACCCCATTAATATCAGTCACAGGTTGCTCAATGACTTCATCGTCATCTTCCACATGAGTGGTGAATTCTTGCTCCTTTTCCATATCCGAGTCTTTGACATTGCTGTCATTTTCTTCTTCAGAAGATATCACTTCAGCTCCAAAAAAATCAGGAACTAGCGCTAGCAAGTCTTGCTGTCCAGCAGCAGAGCTGAAATTGGACGCCACGAGAGTTTAAAGCTTTCGCGACTCTACTTTCTTTAGCGAATGACATTTTAAAACAAAAACACAGATCAACACACTACACTGTACTACACGATCCTAATATTGTAATATAAGACGATGACTTTTTTGACAATGACGAATATTGAGAGACTTTCTACGATTAGTTTAGGCTACACCAACACAGATAGCTAGTTTGACAGGAGTGATGGCTGGACCAATCGCGTGCACCAGTCACTCGAAACGTGACTTCCCGCCTATTGTTGGCCTTTGTGTCACTGTTTGTGTACATTTTTAAGCATTTTGATTGGTTTTATGAAGCGAGCAGAGATAGAGGTAAAGGCAAATCCTCAGAGGTAATAGGAACGGTAGACGTTAACGGGAGAGGAGTCGATGAATTTCTTCAACCTGTTAAATTTTAACGCATTTAATACAACTTGCAAGTCAATTTGAATTGTCATTTACGTGCCTTTCCTCAATTATATGGACTATACAACTTTGGGAGATTGTTTTTCAATGTCTATTCTTGGAAATTAGCTAAAAAAAAATTTTATTTTAATCCATTGTTTTTTCACGTTATCTGCCCGTACCTCAAAATAGAATGTTACGACTTCCGACTCATTTCGCCAGAGCGGGTCACATATCTAAGCTTTTTCCTTTCATATGCTTCTGCTACTAATTCCTCCCAAAGGACAGTCAGCTCTATGAAATAGACTCTCATTCTACTCCTAGACCACAAGACTATATCAGGCCTTAGATTTGTAGAGGCTATCTCCTGGGGAACAACAAGCTTATTTCCTAAATCTACTTGCATCTCCCAATCAAAAGCATCCTCCAAGCTGCCGTGCCTCCTTATCGTCTTATTAACTTTCTTCCCCTCTTGAACAAACTGAATTGCAACTCTCTTCACCTTAGACCCTCCTAAGTTTACCTGCCTTCGTTTATCTTCAATACCTGCAGCTAAGCTTCTTAATTCTTGGTCATGTTGCCATGTATACCGGCCTTGTGACAGACTAACCTTACAACCTGACAAAATATGCCTTAGAGTTGCAGTACCTGAACATAACGAACATAACGGGTCTCTATTTACCCAGAGTTTTAGGTTCTGGGGAGTTGGCAATACATCATATGTTGCCCCTATCAAAAATCTAATACTCCTTTCCTCCATACTCCACAGTTCTTTCCAACTAAGCTTTTTCTTCTCTACACCTTCCCAATTCAACCACCATCCCTGCTTAGCCTGAGCCACTGCCTTTGCACCCCTTAACATTTCCTCCTGTCTACGAACCTGCTCAACAACTAGCTTTCTTTCCTCCTTTGGACCTGCTCTACTCCACACTGGTTTGCCTGGGCCAAGCCCCAAGCCTCCCTGGCCTATTTGCACATTACCCACAATCTCTGCATGTCTAAGAGTTGCTTCTGCCTCCTGAGCTGCCATTCTTGGTTTCCACTTCCTCCCCTTGGTTTGGTTTGGAACCACCTTACTAACTACCACATCTTTACTCCCAGCTAACAGGAGCTCTGTCCTAACTTTAGTACATTTAAACTCCTCTACTAGACTAGATACTGGGAGCTGGAGTATGCCTTTCCCATACAGTGCCACAGTACTTAAGCATCTAGGAACACCTAGCCACTTCCTAATATAAAAACTAACTAATCTTTCCATTTTTTCTACAACAGATAATGGAATCTCATACACAGACAGTGGCCACCTAGGAAACAATCCAAACTGTAGACACCACAGCTTCAACTTTCCTGGAAGCTCTGATTTATCTATTCTATCCAGTCCCTCAGCAACATCTTTCCGAAACTGCACTGCCTGCTCTCCATCATTCATGTCTGCCTGGTACCACATAGCCTAAACTCTTTACTACCTTTTCCTTAATTAATGGAATGTTTTCTTCATCTATTACAAACTTTCTATCACTTAATTTCCCTCTTCTCATTGAGATACTTCTACACTTAGTAGGTTTGATTTTCATACCAGCCCACTTTAGATTTTTATTAAGTCGCTCAAGTATTCTCTTCATACATGGCACTGTTGTAGTCACTAATGTCATATCATCCATGTATGCTCTAATTGGTGTAAGGCGCATGCCATCCTGACGTATCTCTCCACCTACAACCCACTTGGAAGCTCTAATAATTATCTCCATCGCCATTGTAAATGCTAATGGAGAAATCATACACCCTGCCATAATGCCTATTTCTAGCCTCTGCCAAGCTATTGTGAAACCTGCTGTACTTAAAGTGATACTCCCGAGTAGATTCAACCTGGGGTCATTTGAACCGTGATATCCAGCCAAGTAGCCCACCCGCAGTTTTTTCGATATTGGCTGAACATCAGCTGAGTTACTGAGTTATCCCGAATAGCTTCGTACAAGGGTTAATGGATCTTGGTCCGTATCTCCAAAATTACCACACTAAAATCACATGCCATGACACTAAACTTCTACAGTAGTACAAATATGGTCTGTACTCACCAAACGATGCATTTGAAAGTTTGAAAATAGTCCAGGAGTTTATTATTATCAACACAAGCCTGATAGCTTCTCTGCAGCTAAAGCTGCGTCGACGTCACTTCAGGGAGCAGGGAGCTTCAAAGTAAGATGAGGGTTGATACCCCAGGTTGAATCTACTCCGGAGTATCACTTCAAGCACAGTCTAATATCCTGAAAATATGCTCTTACTAAGTTAACAACTATTACAGGCAAAGGTGCTTTTATAAACCCGGTAGGGGACACCATTTGGCCCCGGGGCCGACGAAGCCTTTGCACGCCTGACTACCTCCTCAACCTCCTTCCACCTAGGTCGTCTAACATCCATCTTATGAGCTATCTCTCCTAATGGTGGCATTTCAGGTGGAAGGCCTACTACTCTACGCTGCTCAAGATCTGAATGTGCATTTCTTAGATACTCTTCCACCTCTTTGTTGCCTTAAGCTGCCCTCCCTTTTCCTGGTTAAACAATCCTTTAACAAACTTGAATGGGTCCCTGTAAAATGCCGTCCTTACATATTCTTTCTTCTTTCTCTTTTTCCTAGGATTTTCAGCCCTTCTGAGTATTGCTAGCCATGTTGCCATGTAGTCTGCCTGTGAGTCATCTTCCGCCCCTGCTCTCGCTGACTCTAGGGGTATTCTCTTTAATCTGTCTGTAGCTTATGCTGGTTGTAACAAAGCTGCTAGGCCTTGCTACCGCTACCATGGATTGCTAGCCCATGGCAGCACCTTTAGGGTCTTTGCCTCCTGTCAGCTGTCTTTCCAATCTGTCACATGGTCTTTCCCTTGTTGTCAGCTGCCATATTCACAACAGTCACTAGCTAGGCTAGATTTAGATTCAAGGTAAACACAAGAAACTTGTGCTAAAGAAAAAAAATATAAAAAGGACCAGACTCAGTGAATAATTCCCTATCCTCCCTATGATATAGTTCAGTGAGCAGTGCTGACCAACATGTCATTGGGGTCATCAGGTGGGATTGTAATACAATCATAATCCAAACAAATCAAATTCACTTAACTCCAAATTAGTCACCAAATTGTTCGACTTTGGTTTCCTGCCCCACACCACAGCATTTGAGGGCTTTTGACGGCGTCTTTGTGGTCTCTTTAACATGACAACAAATTAATGTGTATGGCTTTACATTTCTCAGCTATAGTCATGTTGGATAGTAAAACTGAACTATTATTGATTTGACTTTTACAATTTTATTATATGCTTTTTTTTTTGCTCAAGCTGTTTACGTTAATGAAAGATTTTTCGATTTCTATGGAAGCCCAGAGCGGACGTGGTGCGTATAAACTTTTTTTTGATCGTTTTCTCAAGATAACAAGTTAATTTACAGATGTTTTTTTTCACTTTTTCTCCCCAGTCCGCCCCTGTTTACATGTGTTTATATGTATTTCTGGCAAAGGTGTACCCATTTTTACCCCCCTTTCATTGAAAACTGAATAAAGTAGCCTATGAAGTAGATTGTTCTCTTTGCAGTGTGTTCCAGAGCAATTGTTCTTCTCTCTGGTACTATACTGACATGAGGAGACCAGTTGCGGCTGCTGACTTTTAAAAAAGGGGAAGCCCATATTACGCGTTCAGGGTTGTAGTGGCTCGTGCCATCCCAAAGCAGAAGACAACAAAGTTAAAAAGAATTAGTTATAACATAGCTGTGTCTAGTATGACAAGTATGCCCAACAAATACACAGAAAGAAGGTATAGACTTTGAAAATTCACACAGCAAGGCCAAAATCAAGTATGATCGAATCTAAGGCCTGTAAATGGCTGGATCTGTGGCTGGATCAGAATCTGTGGAGCATTTTTCCCTGTCATAATGAATACTTAGAGTTTGATGGTGGTGGTAAGTATTCTTAAAAAAAGGTAACATTTGTGAATGGGCAGCATGAATTCTGGAAAGAAACAACTAAAAGTATTACAGCACTTTCACAGACAACCAGTCTCTTTCGTATCCGCTTTGGGACTGAAGTTCCAGCGTGCTTCTCCCCGCTTAAAAATTCGGCTGCCACAACAGCTCTCATGATGGACAAACACTAACTCCAATCATCACGACACAGCCCCTCATATTGACACGCCCACGTCTAATCTACCCCCAGAGACGCCGAGCAGCCTCGGAAGTGATGAATTTTTGTCGATTTAGCCAATGATGACCTAGAATTGTAGAAAAAAACTTGACTCTCCCGCCCCCTCCTCAAAGCCGGGCAGCCCTCGACAAGCATGTTTATCAAAGTTTTGATCACAACTTCAGGGGAAAACAGCTAAAGCTTTTTCCACTTTCTCTCAACAGGGGATATGGTATTAATAATTATTGAACCGATCTGGCCCTTTAGTGAGTTTTACTGGAGGTCATTAGCCATAAGAGAATAACCCCCATGCAAATGCATGGCAAGGCACCTATTACTATTCCGTTGGCAAAAGTCTATGGGATTTAACATTGAAAACGTGTCTCTTTATTTATTTATTTATATATATATTTATTCTTCCGTCCACATTAATCCGCACATCCCAACAATATATATATCAAAACGACCGGCTCGATGAGTTTTCGCGGGCTATTACTTTTATTGAAGATTGGAGTTACCATGGCGACGTAATAAGCAAAAAACAGCCCCCCATAGCCCCCCCTAGGAATAAACAGGGGGATGACCTGGAAAAATCCTAAAAAACCCTACATTTTGAGCAGTTACTGTGTCATCATGCATTAACCTAGAAACGCCATTCAAATGTCAGTTTGTAGATACTTCCGTGCTGTGTTCAGAAGTGAAGACGCCATGTCGATACCTGTTACGGATTTCCCACAGCATGCCTCCAAGCGACCCAAAGTTTTGGCCAAAATCTGAAAAATTTGAATTTTTAGAGCAGAACTGCCATTTCATTAGAGTGTAGGAAGAGCAAGAGTTCTGACCTAAGATTCATTTTCGAATCGCCCTCACGCCTACAAATATCGCTCCAATGCCATTATGTACTGTCATAATATAGGATATATATATATATAACAAGACCTCCCCTTGGTAAATCAGATCACAACCTTGTTTTTCTCTGTTCAGCGTATAAACCCCTTGTCCAGAGACTACCTGTCACAAAAAGGACTGTTAGAAAGTGGTCACAGGAAGCTGAAGAAGCCTTACAGGGTTGTTTTGATGCAACCGATTGGATTTCTCTTTGTAAGCCACATGGAGAGGACATTAATGCCATGACTGAGTGTGTGACTGACTATATAAACTTCTGTGTGGACAACACCATCCCCACCAGAACAGTGAGATGCTTCCCTAATAACAAACCCTGGATCACCAGTGAGCTAAAGGAACTATTGAACAAGAAAAAAAGAGCCTTTAGGGAGCGAGACAGGGAGTTACTGAGGAGTATACAGAAGCAGCTCAAAGTCAAGATCAGAGAGAGCAAGGAGGTGTATAGAAAGAAGCTTGAGAGTAAACTGCAGAGGAACAATATCAGAGATGTGTGGTCAGGAATGAAGAAGATCACAGGCCTCAAACAGAGGGAGGATCGGATGGATGGAAGTCTGGACAGAGCAAATGAGCTGAACACATTCTTCAACAGGTTCAGTTCAGGAACAAGCTCACCATCCTCCCCTCCTGTTCCCAGCCAAAGAGACATCCCACCCTCCTCTGACCCACAGCTTTCCTGTATCATCTCCACCTCCACCTCAGTCATGGATTCTTCTGCTTCCACTAGTTTGTCTTCAACCCAATCAGGAGATGCTGCTGTCCCCTTTGCCTCCCCCTCCCACTTTTCTGTTTCTAGAAGTCAGGTGAAGAGGCAGTTGGAGAGACTGAACCGGAACAAGGCTGCAGGTCCAGATGGTGTCAGCCCCCAAGTCCTGAAGGCCTGTGCAGAGCAACTCTGTGGGATTCTGCAACACCTTTTCAACCTTAGCTTGACCCAAGAGAAGGTACCACTATTGTGGAAGACATCCTGTCTGGTTCCGGTACCGAAGAAAACTCATCCTTCAGACGTCAATGACTACAGACCTGTTGCCCTGACATCCCACATCATGAAGGTCCTGGAGAGACTCCTGTTGACCCACCTGTGTAAGCAAACCAGCACATACCAGGACCCCCTGCAGTTTGCTTATCATGGAGTTGGAGTTGAAGACGCTATCATACACCTGCTTCAACAAACCCACTGTCATCTGGACAAAGCAGGCAGCACTGTGAGGATCATGTTCTTTGATTTCTCCAGTGCATTTAACACAATTCAGCCTGATCTGCTTCGTCTGAAACTCCAGAAGACTCAGGTGGAGGCCTCAACAATCACCTGGATTAATGACTACCTGACAAACAGACCACAGTTTGTCAGACTGAAGAATTGTGTGTCTAACCAGGTGATCAGCAGCACAGGAGCACCACAGGGGACTGTACTCTCACCATTCCTTTTCACTCTGTACACTTCAGACTTCCAGTACAAGTCAGACTCCTGTCATCTACAGAAATATTCAGATGACTCTGCAGTTGTCGGGTGTATCAGAGATGGACAAGAAGCTGAGTACAGAGAGCTGGTGGACCGCTTTGTGGCATGGTGTGGGAACAATCATCTCATCTTGAATGTTAACAAAACAAAGGAGATGATTGTAGATTTCAGGAGAAACAGGGTCAGATCAAACCCTGTTTCCATCATGGGAGAAGAAGTGGAGGTGGTTGAGGAATATAAATACCTTGGTGTTCATGTGGACAAATGACTGGACTGGAGACACAACAGTGAAGCCATCTACAAGAAAGGACAGAGCAGACTCTACTTCTTGAGGAAGCTAAGGTCCTTCAAGGTTTGCAACAAGATGTTGCAGATATTCTACATGTCTGTTGTTGAGAGCGTCATTTCCTCTTGCGTCATCTGTTGGGGCAGCAGCATAAGAACCAGGGACCTAAAAAGACTCAACAACCTGATAAGGAAGGCTGGTTCTGTTCTGGGGACGACTGTGGAACCTCTGGAGACAACAATGCAAAGAAGGATTTTGCATAAAATCAAGAGAATTATGGACAACCCTGAACATCCTCTCCATGAGACTGTTATCGGAAAACAGAGTCTCTTCAGTCAAAGGCTTCTTCAGTTTGGATGCAAAACGGACCGCTACAGGAAATCATTCCTACCCACAGCCATCAGCATCTATAATAACTCCTTGATTTAATTGAGCTACATCAACATTTAATTTCCCTCTGGGATAAATAAAGTATTTTTTAATTGAATTTAATTGAATTTAAAGGGACAGTTCACCGCTTTAAAGGGACAGTTCGCCGCTTTAAAGGGACAGTTCGCCGCTTTAAAGGGCCAGTTTGCCTCTTTATAGGGACAGCTCGCCGCTTTAAAGGGACAGTTCGCCTCTTTAAAGGGACAGTTCGCCGCTTTAAAGGTACATTTCGCCGCTTTAAATGGACAGTTTGCTACTTTAAAGCGACAGTTCACCGCTTTAAAGGGACAGTTCGCCGCTTTAAAGGTAGAGTTCGCCGCTTTAAAGGTAGAGTTCGACGCTTTAAAGGTACAGAACGCCTTTTTAAAGGGACAGTTCGCCTCTTTAAAGGGACAGTTCGCCGTTTTAAAGGGACAGTTTGCCGCTTTAAAGGTACAGAACGCCTCTTTAAAGGGACAGTTCGCAACTTTAAATTTAAACGGCTTTGATGCCGTTTAGGCTTGAATGCTTCTTCTTTAGGCCTTGCGAACCATTCCTGAGCAGCCGTGATTGGTTGAGCGATACGTACACTTTGGCAGGCCCCTTCTAAATTTCTTCAGAAATTTTCTAGTTAGCATCACTATTCTGTTTGTAGTCTAAACCCATGTGAACAAAACCAAATCACAGCCATGGATACAATAATCCCAAGACTGCATTCCCCGCTGGTGCTCTCTGAATGCACAGGTCACGGTGACAACAAAAACAACTTTGACTGCAAAACTAACATAAAGATACAGACTTTCAAACTTTATTTGATCTAAGGGAAGATATAATTTCTGAAAACAATATAAGTTAAAAAAAATCACAATCTGTGCACGCGGACCAATCCACAGCCTTCAGGCTATCAAGCAGAATAAGAAATACGATGGTCTCCCCAGCTGTCCCGATGGGGCATCCCTGGGCCACAACTGGGGCTGTATGGGACTTTTCAGACCTCGTATTATTTTCAAAATGTTTCTGATGTAAAAAAACTCCAACCTCGAAGATTTCATAGTGGTTTGAGCAAGCGTTACAGTTTTTATCTTTGCACCGAGTCACAAGCAGTTCTCTACTTTCTCAGTACATTTTGGCAACTGCTGCACCATGTGGCAACAAGGACCATGCAACACGGCTCGGATCCATGGGGAGGGGGGGTTAAGGCCTGTAAAGACGCGGATATACTTGCATTGAAACCGAGCTGAAGCCCAGTTAAAGGAGTAGCCATGACGTGATCCGGGGATCTCTGACAAATGTAATACAAACTGTAGCAGTACTGTGGTGGGTCACCTAAGGTGTTTTCCCATTATATAGTATGGCATGGTTCAACTTGTCTTTCACCTTCCATAACTTTCCTCTAATGACAGTCAGACAGTATCTTGTCTATCTTGTTTTTAGGAAATCAAATAAAACAAACTGTACTCAGGCCCGTAGATAGAGGAGGTTCGGGGGGTTCGGATGAACCCCCCCACAGTCCAGAGAAGTCCGGTTTTCACTTGCCGCACTTTCATTTTCTGCAGCACATCATCTTTCACTGCCATCAGCTTTAGCAATGATAAAAAGTTTCCAGGGTTGCCGGGAGAGTTTAAATCTTCCTTGTCGCCTCGTAGCGTAACCAGGCTCGGACTGGCAATCTGTGCGACCGGGCAAATGCCCGGTGGGCCGGTCCACATCTGTGCCGGTGGCCTCTGATTTTTTATTTTATTTTTTTTAAACGATTTTTAAATGTATTTATCTAGTCTACATTTGATAGCAGCCCGTTAATGGCCATGTGCACAGACTTTGCATCTTCAGGACAAGTTCAGAAGCAGGTGCGTGTTACGATTGCGCCCACTGCCCCCATCCATCAAGTGGATTTGTCCATACCGCCATTACAGGATCTCCGCGGATCCTTAAAAAGTATTAAAAAGTTATAAAAAAAAAAAAAATTTTAAGGTCTTAAAATGTCTTAAATTTCGCCGATTTTCGAAGAGTGGTGTTAAATTTCATCTAGAAGAAATGAAAGAAAGATATGCCTGGAGAGAGCTTTTGTGTGTGCGCCAGTACTTCCGGTGATTTGACAGCTAGGGCGTCAGGTTAGGGCCAGTGGCCGTAACCAAAGGTTATAGCCGAGAAGAAAGATAATAATATAATGTAACTAAAAAGACTAGCTTTCTTCAGTAGCCTAATGCTTACCGATTTAGCATGCCTAGCAGCCTCGTTGCCAATGCTAGCCGCCGTAACGTTACCAACCATACCCGACGTCAAGGAGTTGGCTGAGCAGGGGCAAGATTATGGAGGGGCTGGCAGAGTTAACTTCATAATGGGTGAGTGCAGGTTTCAGTCACTTGTTTTCATTCTTTCACAGGATTGATTCACTTCATTGGTTTATCCGATTGCTGGCCGCCGAGCCATTATGTGTCTGGGTTTGTGTAGGTTACTGATCATGGTTGTTAGCAGTCGATAGTCAGGTTGTGTGATGTGTGTATATTTTTTCAATGGGTACATGCCATTGACTGAGCGGTCTGTGCTCGTTTTTTTTATTTTTATTTAATTAGATTGGAGATACAAATTAATACTGAGGGGGGGGTTGTTCCCGGGGAAAATTGCCAAGGCCGATTTTTTTTCTCAGTCCGACCCTGAGCGCAACGCACTGCCTGCCACAGAACAGTACTGCTAGGGAAATTGATTTAAGGACCTCTCGGTTTTTTTGGATATTAGCTGCCTTTCTTGTATCAATTTGGGCGGTGATTCTGGTATGTGGTCGCTCTACTGTTTCCTTTAGCAAGGCAGCCTTTTCCATTTCTTTGTCGTGGTACATACAGTGCTCGGGATGCTTTTTTTGTTCCAAATTCTGAACGGCGTGGTAACAAACTTTCCCCTTGATGGCTCGGCAGAGAAAATCGCACACGGCATTCAAAACACCCCGTCCACTTTCTCGCTGTATACCATCCATTTGTGGTCTGAAAGCCATGAGTATCTGAAACAGCGATTATAGCCACCAAGATACTGAGTCTGCAAGGTTTTATCTTTGGGTGGTTTTCTGTGGTGGCACAGGCAGTCGTATTTTTGGGCTGTCGTGTTCAGATGACGCTACGACTCTGACCCCCATCCCAACAGCAATGAGTGGGAAACTCAGCCACCACGGTAGGCTAATCACGTAACGTTTACCGTCTGGTATAGCCTAATTAAGTGACATGGCTATTAAACTTCATAAAATGCACGTATGGGCCTATAAGCTAAGGCAGCATCTAGGTTGATATTGTAAACTATTTGCAGGATGTAGTTGGAAAATAGCTAAAGCTAGAAAGGCTAAACGTTAAGCTTAGCATATTTAACGAAAATAGACCCCCTGAAGAAGTTGTATTAATGTTTTATAAATAAATAAATATATAATATTATATAATATAATATATAAATATATATAATATATATTATTGTATATTGTAATATATAAATATATAAATATATATAATAATATATAATAATATTGGGGGATAAATAAAGTATTTTTCTATTCTATTCTATTCTATTCTATTCTATTCTATTCTATTCTATAAGTAAATTTCCCTCCACTATTTAAGCCTGGGCTATTTAGTACCCCGTGAAGTCTACGCTACGTTATTGACTGAATATCATCTTGTTAGTATGGCTAAGGACACATGCACAGTCAAATACATATGTGATGAGTTAAACATGAAAATAGCTTAGTGGGTAGGCCTGTGAGAGCCCAAAGACCTTACGGTGCAGGCCCGTAGGCAGGGGGTGTTCTACAAAGTCTAAAAAGATGCACGTGGAGGCATTACAAAAATGTATATATTGAAAAAGTATTCTTCATCGAAAATGGATACATTCTTTGAATACAATACTGCCTGAAACAGTTATCTACAGTCTCCGTTTCTTACTTTGAAATCCTCTCAAAAACGCAGGAAATTCCATTTCAGTGGTTTGAATTTTCAAAATTCCCCAAGCAAAATCCTGGCTACGGGCGTGGCACTACATCGAGGTGTACTGTACCATGCTCTGGAAAACACCATTAGACGCTGGTAATGAAAAGATGATTTTCATGTTGAAGAATGTTGTCTAACCTTTTGAAAGCACTACATAAAAAAGGAATGCGAACTAATAGGGCAGCTTGTACAGTAATAATGAAAAGTGTCTTTATGTGGTTGTAGAGCAGTTTGAGTGTGAAAGACACTTGTCATTACATTGCCACAGAGCTACTTCCCATCAGCTGAGGATGTAAACGCTGTCAAACCTGAGCTTGAGTGAAACTTTAGACAATGAGTTAGTTTGTTTGTGATGAGGATCCTCAAAGCTAACAGCATTTGGCCTTGACACTGGCTCACTCCAGAGTTGAAACAAGCATTTCTGTAATGTAAGGTATACAACCACCATGGGTGATAAGGTGGGAAAACAAAGGTCACCGTAATGGCACTTGGTGTATATAACTTTGGTTTCTATGATTTACAAAGTGCATTTGCAGCAGATGATGTAACTATGTTTAGTAAGCTTTCACGTGATGTCCCTCTTGACATCGAGTCACCTTCATAAAGAGTTCATACACAACTTATTCTCAGATGGCTGAAGAGAGCTCAGAGGAGACACTGATGGTGCAGCCATGCAGTGATGGTTTGGTAAACTGGGACTCTTTTTCTGTGCACTCTTTTTCTCTCTAATTCTATTGAATGTTTTGCTGCTTTGTTGCCACTATTTATCAGTATAGACACTGTTCAGTCAAGTTCTTTGAATTAAGATCTGTCTTTAAATGAAGTGGGGCAATTTTTAAACTTTCAAACGTTTGCTAAGAACAAACAAATAAATGGCATCCAATAACTCACTAAGCGGTGGTGGAATATTGGTTAGGAGGGTAAATTATAGGGTCATTTTAGTTCAGGTTTTGGTCTCAGTTTTTATTTGCATTAACCTTTTTTTGATCACAACTTTTTTAATGAAGGATTTCTTCTACACAACCATGCGCTACATCTTATTTGCTGTTACTCTGTTCTCTGACTGTCTGTTTTTGTTAATAACCAATGTGCTGCTCATTTTGAGCTATTTTGGATTCACCATCCAAACGTGGTTGTGTCTGATTATTTTTGTCGTTTCGTATGTGTACACATTTGTCACACCAGTTACTCTCACTGCAATGACGCTGGAGCGCTTTGTGGCCATTTGCATTCCCCTGCGCCATGCAGAGCTGTGCTCCACACGCAGTGCCGTGTACCTCATCCTCCTCATTCATGGCCTCAGCTCTGTCCCCTGTATTGTATTACTCTCCATTTTCTTTGCATCAGCAACTTACAGCCTCTACAGCCAGGACGGAGTATGTTCTGTGGAGAGGTTCATCTTGTACAGCTGGCAGGGTCATCTTAGATCTGCAATAAGTCAGTTTTACTTCTTGATAATGTGCATTATCATTGTTTTCTCCTATGCTGAAATAATGAAAGTGGCTAAAGCTGCATCAGGAGAGAGTAAAAAGTCAACATGGAAAGGACTCAGAACTGTGATTCTTCATGCTTTCCAGCTGCTGCTCTGTCTCATTCAGCTGTGGTGCCCCTTCATAGAAGCCGCTGTGCTTCAGATTGATCTAATGTTATATATTGATGTCAGATATTTTAATTATATAACTTTCATTCTTGCTCCAAGATGTCTGAGTCCTCTCATCTATGGTCTCAGGGACAAAATGTTTTTTAATGCACTGAAGTACTATGCCCTCTGTGGCTTATACAAGAAGCAAGCGGCAGGTTAAAGAAAAATACTTTATCTATATTCAAATTCCAATGTCATTCAAGTTGTTCCTTTTCCGACAGCAAATGCTTAAATGTAATTCAAGATTCTGTAGATGCTGATATTTGCTGTTTGAGAGCATGTGTGTGACGATCATGTAGTGATGCGTATACCACCTTTTTCCTTTTACATTTGATAACAATAAACATATGCAAAATGCCTGATATTATATTAAGTGTTACTAGGTGTTTTCAACTGTTTTGAAATTAAGAGGAATTAAGCTGCGTACATTACATCTATGTCTGTATTAATAACAGTGTAGCTTCTGAATCTGTTAATCTACAAGTTATTCTCTCAAACAATTTCTTCCCATCCTTTAAAGGTTCAAAGACAATAAGTTAAAAACATGTCTCTGCCATGTGCACCGCCGGATATTTGGAAGCATTGTTTGTTAAACTCAGCATTCCTCACCCTGGCCTTTGTTTGGGATGAGGATGGGCTGGTGCACTGAGACATCCTCTGATCCTATGTTATGGCTTCATATGCCCAAATGTTTAGACTGTTGTTGCAGAGTTCAGTTTTCTAAAATGCAGCAATTCCATAGAATCACCCCTTTAACGAGGTGGAGGGGTTTGAGAACATTCTGCTGTTGGGGGCGTTAGCCCATGGTAGGGTCTGCAAAGGGAAATTATTCTCAGGGGAGGAGTCAGACTAAGAGCATGTCAAAGATTTAGACGGAGCATCACCAGTTAATAATCAAAGTTACCTCACTCAAAAAAGCGAAACTGGGTTAGTCACCCCCCTGGAGCCATGTCTGTGTGGGTGTCACCTCGCTGTTGGGTAAAGAGCCTGAGCAGGCGTATGAGGTTGCAGTGATATTAACTAGAGATAGTTGGGCTTATCTCCAAACACAGCGGGTGGGTGTTTGGATATTCACAAGCCCCCAGCTGAGTGCTATGGTGTTAGAGTTCTTGACTATGGCTGAAAGTCGCAGGAAAGAAGGCTCAGACTATGGTTTGTGCATATGCACCAAACAGTGGCAGAGCCTGCCTGGTGTTGTCGGATTCCCTGGGTGGTGTTCTGGAGGGGGTGCCACCTGGGATTTTTTTTTTTTTCCAGGGGACTTCAGCGCCTAAGTGGGCAATGATGGAGTAAGCTGGAGGCGTAAGATTGGATGGAAGGGCCACCCTGATCAGAACCCAAGCAATGTTTTGTTTTTGGGTTTCTGTGCTAGTTATGGTTTGTCACCGTATGTTTTAGACAATTGGGTGAAAAGAGGGAAGAGCTCAACATCTGATGGTAAGTTGGATTGGTCAGCAGAGAACACAGTGAACACTACCAGATAGACTTGGTAAGCCCAAATGAGTAGTGAGGATGAATTGGGAACATCTGGCGGAGGCCCCTGTTCATGAGATCTTGAGATTGGGGTCGTTATTTCCACTTTACGGTGGTATCTCCCAAGGGAGACAATTCAAGCCAATAAGAGTCCAATTCATTGATTCAAGGTAAACACAAGAAACTTGTGCTAAAGAAAAAAAATATAAGAAGGACCAGACTCAGTGAATAATTCCCTATCCTCCCTATGATATAGATCAGTGAGTGGTGCTGACCAACACATCATCGGGGTCATCAGGTGGGGACCTCCTTTCATCAGTGTTTCGTCTAGTTGGGCCCACGACACCTCCAGGAGGCTAGACAATGACCACTGGCCTCCCAGAGTCACCCCCCTAAAGCAAGCCAACACTGCTCCTCACACCACAACAACCATCTTTTACAGCCACAAGCTACCTCAGCCTCTCACCAACTGCACACCAGTCACAGCGGGTTGGGGATGCAAACGTTGGTTCGGGTAGGGGGAGAAATAAAAGAGGTTAAGATAAGTAGGGATGGGATTCAAACCCTGGTTTGGGTAGGGGGTAATGAAAATATAAAGGGTGCCAGAGGTGGAGCCAGGACAAGACACACTAGCAGATTCAGCAGACAAACTCACCTAAACAGTCCTATAATCACTAAAAATGCCAGCAAAAACAAAGCCATACAACTCACTCAAAGCCAACTCACCCAAAATGGCTTCCTGGTTTCAAAAGGATCACATTGGCCAAACCCTCCACTTAAATATCTTGAACTTCTTCTTTGCTTTTTCAAAAGTCTGTTTACCCTAAGTGCTGCCCCTGCTGGGCCCCCAGCTGCTATTGCTTCTTCTAATCCAAATCCACTGACTGGATTTTACTGCTTCATCTGACACTTCCTTCACTATTTTCCTCACACTCTGTCCACTTACACCCAGCTCCCTCAACAATGAGACAACATACTTTGCAACAAATCCTCTACATCCTACTTCCACTGCACAGATTCAAACCTTCCATCCTCGCTGCTCTGCTTCTGCCCCCAACTCTACATATGTGACCTGATCCAGCAAAATGAGTCACAGTGACCCAAATGTCAAAATTGAGATTTTGGTATCAAAAGAAAGGAATGGAAATAAGCTTTAAAATGATACCATAGTCAAAGCATTCGTTGGATGGTTTTAAAAATATGAACATTTGATTTATGATCAAATGATTAGAAAATATTTATTTTTGTTCCCACACACACTGCTTCACAGCTCGACATAGCCCTCGTCACCCCATTAATATCAGTCACAGGTTGCTCAATGACTTCATCGTCATCTTCCACATGAGTGGTGAATTCTTGCTCCTTTTCCATATCCGAGTCTTTGACATTGCTGTCATTTTCTTCTTCAGAAGATATCACTTCAGCTCCAAAAAAATCAGGAACTAGCGCTAGCAAGTCTTGCTGTCCAGCAGCAGAGCTGAAATTGGACGCCACGAGAGTTTAAAGCTTTCGCGACTCTACTTTCTTTAGCGAATGACATTTTAAAACAAAAACACAGACTACACTGTACTACACGATCCTAATATTGTAATATAAGACGATGACTTTTTTGACAATGACGAATATTGAGAGACTTTCTACGATTAGTTTAGGCTACACCAACACAGATAGCTAGTTTGACAGGAGTGATGGCTGGACCAATCGCGTGCACCAGTCACTCGAAACGTGACTTCCCGCCTATTGTTGGCCTTTGTGTCACTGTTTGTGTACATTTTTAAGCATTTTGATTGGTTTTATGAAGCGAGCAGAGATAGAGGTAAAGGCAAATCCTCAGAGGTAATAGGAACGGTAGACGTTAACGGGAGAGGAGTCGATGAATTTCTTCAACCTGTTAAATTTTAACGCATTTAATACAACTTGCAAGTCAATTTGAATTGTCATTTACGTGCCTTTCCTCAATTATATGGACTATACAACTTTGGGAGATTGTTTTTCAATGTCTATTCTTGGAAATTAGCTAAAAAAAAATTTTTTTTTAATCCATTGTTTTTTCACGTTATCTGCCCGTACCTCAAAATAGAATGTTGCGACTTCCGACTCATTTCGCCAGAGCGGGTCACATATCTAAGCTTTTTCCTTTCATATGCTTCTGCTACTAATTCCTCCCAAAGGACAGTCAGCTCTATGAAATAGACTCTCATTCTACTCCTAGACCACAAGACTATATCAGGCCTTAGATTTGTAGAGGCTATCTCCTGGGGAACAACAAGCTTATTTCCTAAATCTACTTGCATCTCCCAATCAAAAGCATCCTCCAAGCTGCCGTGCCTCCTTATCGTCTTATTAACTTTCTTCCCCTCTTGAACAAACTGAATTGCAACTCTCTTCACCTTAGACCCTCCTAAGTTTACCTGCCTTCGTTTATCTTCAATACCTGCAGCTAAGCTTCTTAATTCTTGGTCATGTTGCCATGTATACCGGCCTTGTGACAGACTAACCTTACAACCTGACAAAATATACCTTAGAGTTGCAGTACCTGAACATAACGAACATAACGGGTCTCTATTTACCCAGAGTTTTAGGTTCTGGGGAGTTGGCAATACATCATATGTTGCCCCTATCAAAAATCTAATACTCCTTTCCTCCATACTCCACAGTTCTTTCCAACTAAGCTTTTTCTTTTCTACACCTTCCCAATTCAACCACCATCCCTGCTTAGCCTGAGCCACTGCCTTTGCACCCCTTAACATTTCCTCCTGTCTACGAACCTGCTCAACAACTAGCTTTCTCTTCTCCTTTGGACCTGCTCTACTCCACACTGGTTTGCCTGGGCCAAGCCCCAAGTCTCCCTGGCCTATTTGCACATTACCCAAAATCTCTGTATCTCTAAGAGTTGCTTCTGCCTCCTGAGCTGCCATACTTGGTTTCCACTTCCTCCCCTTGGTTGGGTTTGGAACCACCTTACTAACTACCACATCTTTACTCCCAGCTAACAAGAGCTCTGTCCTAACTTTAGTACATTTAAACTCCTCTACTAGACTAGATACTGGGAGCTGGAGTATGCCTTTCCCATACAGTGCCACAGTACTTAAGCATCTAGGAACACCTAGCCACTTCCTAATATAAAAACTAACTAATCTTTCCATTTTTTCTACAACAGATAATGGAATCTCATACACAGACAGTGGCCACCTAGGAAACAATCCAAACTGCAGACACCACAGCTTCAACTTTCCTGGAAGCTCTGATTTATCTATTCTATCCATCTTTCCCAAACTGCACTGCCTTCTCTCCATCATTCATGTCTGCCTGGTACCACCTGCCTAAACTCTTTACTACCTTTTCCTTAATTATTGGAATGTTTTCTTCATCTATTACAAACTTTCTATCACTTAATTTCCCTCTTCTTATTGAGATACTTCTACACTTAGTAGGTTTGATTTTCATACCAGCCCACTTTAGATTTTTATTAAGTCGCTCAAGTATTCTCTTCATACATGGCACTGTTGTAGTCACTAATGTCATATCCATGTATGCTCTAATTGGCGTAAGGCGTATGCCATCCTGACGTCTCTCTCCACCTACAACCCACTTGGAAGCTCTAATAATTATCTCCATCGCCATTGTAAATGCTAATGGAGAAATCGTACACCCTGCCATAATGCCTATTTCTAGCCTCTGCCAAGCTATTGTGAAACCTGCTGTACAGTCTAATATCCTGAAAATATGCTATTACTAAGTTAACAACTATTACAGGCAAAGGTGCTTTTATAAACCCGGTAGGGGACACCATTTGGCCCCGGGGCCGACGAAGCCTTTGCACGCCTGACTACCTCCTCAACCTCCTTCCACCTAGGTCGTCTAACATCCATCTTATGAGCTATCTCTCCTAATGGTGGCATTTCAGGTGGAAGGCCTACTACTCTACGCTGCTCAAGATCTGAATGTGCATTTCTTAGATACTCTTCCACCTCTTTGTTGCCTTAAGCTGCCCTCCCTTTTCCTGGTTAAACAATCCTTTAACAAACTTGAATGGGTCCCTGTAAAATGCCGTCCTTACATATTCTTTCTTCTTTCTCTTTTTCCTAGGATTTTCAGCCCTTCTGAGTATTGCTAGCCATGTTGCCATGTAGTCTGCCTGTGAGTCATCTTCCGCCCCTGCTCTCGCTGACTCTAGGGGTATTCTCTTTAATCTCTCTGTAGCTTATGCTGGTTGTAACAAAGCTGCTAGGCCTTGCTACCGCGACCATGGATTGCTAGCCCATGGCAGCACCTTTAGGGTCTTTGCCTCCTGTCAGCTGTCTTTCCAATCTGTCTTTCCCTTGTTGTCAGCTGCCCTATTCACAACAGTCACTAGCTAGGCTAGATTTAGATTCAAGGTAAACACAAGAAACTTGTGCTAAAGAAAAAAAATATAAAAAGGACCAGACTCAGTGAATAATTCCCTATCCTCCCTATGATATAGTTCAGTGAGCAGTGCTGACCAACATGTCATTGGGGTCATCAGGTGGGATTGTAATACAATCATAATCCAAACAAATCAAATTCACTTAACTCCAAATTAGTCACTAAATTGTTCGACTTTGGTTTCCTGCCCCACACCACAGCATTTGAGGGCTTTTGACAGCGTCTTTGTGGTCTCTTTAACATGACAACAAATTAATGTGTATGGCTTTACATTTCTCAGCTACAGTCATGTTGGATAGTAAAACTGAACTATTATTGATTTGACTTTTCCTATTTTATTATATGTTGTTTTTTTTTTTTTTGTTCAAGAATTGTAAAAAAAACTTGACTCTCCCGCCCCCTCCTCAAAGCATGTTTATCAAAGTTTTGATCACAACTTCAGGGGAAAACAGCTAAAGCTTTTTCCACTTTCTCTCAACAGGGGATATAGTATTAATAATTAATGAACCAATCTGGGCCTTTAGTGAGTTTTACTGGAGGTCATTAGCCATAAGAGAATAACCCCCATGCAAATGCATGGCAAGGCACCTATTACTATTCCGTTGGCAAAAGTCTATGGGATTTAACATTGAAAACGTGTCTCTTTATTTATTTATTTATATATATATTTATTCTTCCGTCCACATTAATCCGCACATCCCAACAATATATATATCAAAACGACCGGCTCGTTGAGTTTTCGCGGGCTATTACTTTTATTGAAGATTGGAGTTACCATGGCGACGTAATAAGCAAAAAACAGCCCCCCAAAGCCCCCCTAGGAATAAACAGGGGGATGACCTGGAAAAATCCTAAAAAACCCTAAATTTTGAGCAGTTACTGTGTCATCATGCATTAACCTAAAAACGCCATTCAAATGTCAGTTTGTAGTTACGTCCGTGCTGTGTTCAGAAGTGAAGACGCCATGTCGATACCTGTTACGGATTTCCCACAGCATGCCTCCAAGCGACCCAAAGTTTTCGCCAAAATCTGAAAAATTTGAATTTTTAGAGCACAACTGCCATTTCATTAGAGTGTAGGAAGAGCAAGAGTTCTGACCTAAGATTCATTTTCGAATCGCCCTCACGCCTACAAATATCGCTCCAATGCCATTATGTACTGTCATAATATAGGCACGCATGTTGGGATTAATAAAATGTTGTCATATTTCATCTAGGGCTTACCGTTTGCTCTCAGTGCCTCTCAGAGCAAAGTGATGTCGGGGCTCAAAGACCTCAAATCCCCATTTTAATTCATCCAATTCTCAGAATCTCAGCTGCTCCTGCAGTCCTCCTTTCTCTCATCCGTGCTTTCACTGTGAATGTGCTACAGATCTGAAACGCGGGAATACTGAAGTCCAAAGGCGTCCCTCGCTCATTCTGCGAGAACTTTTTCCGTACCTCTTACGGTTTCCGAATGGGAAGCATCTGTTCGTAGAGGTTTTCTTGGCTCTGAGAAGCCTGATGCTGCGTGTACACCAAGAGCGACCTCCGCTACCTGGTAGCTGGAGAAGCTTCTCTTGAGAATTTGCTTTGGTAGCTCGTGACGTCACATTTAGAATGTTCAATTCTTAAAAGCCTCGCGGCTGTGCAGCACCCCCGCGAGAAAAAAACATGAGGAAAAAGACGGCAGGGACACGAATAAACGTGTTGTTATTTACAATTTGTTATACAAGATATACATCATTTTACAAATGATGTAAAACTACATTAGGTACACCTGAAAAGAGCAGGAATAGCAGAGGCAGCTGTGAAAAATAAACTAAATTCGAAATAAAATCTGAAATGAAACTTAATTGCAGTGAGAAAGGTATGCGTGGAGTTACTACACTATTGTATTGAAGCACTCGACACGGCAATTGCAACAGTCTCAGGATTAAATGACTATTGTTTGGATAGGAACCAAAGTTTACATGTTTGTTTCCGCAAACCCCGCGGATTGTCGGACCCCTACAATCTGTAGATTGTCATTGGTTTTCGCCGAAACGCGTCATAGCTCATTACCATAAAGGTAGCTTGAGTTTAATCGCTTGAATCCGCTCTGGTCGCTCAGGTAGCTTCGCCACTGCAGAATCCGCTCTGGTAGCCCAGGTAGCTCACCCTCCATAGAGAAATAATGATTTCCGGCGCTCAGGTAGCGTAGGTCTCTCTTGGTGTACACGCAGCATGAGTCTCATATAATTATTGTAACCGCAGCTGTGGCACTTTAGCTGTCAGTTAAATGTTACCATAGAAACAAGACTATTAGTGGCCCAGCCAGTCCTTTGAAGTTTCAACAGCACAATTAACCAATTTAAAGGGACAGTTCACTGCTTTAAAGGGCCAGTTTGCCTCTTTATAGGGACAGCTCGCCGTTTTAAAGGGACAGTTCGCCTCTTTAAAGGGCCAGTTCGCCTCTTTAAAGGGACAGCTCGCCGCTTTAAAGGGACAGTTCGCCGCTTTAAAGAGACAGTTCGCCTCTTTAAAGGGACAGTTTGCCGCTTTAAAGGGACAGTTAGCCACTTTTCTAGAATGCGCTGCTGAGGTTGGCAGCACGTTGGAGTAGCTCTGTACCTCACACTGAGATTTATTCTTTTTTCTAAATTTCATTCCTGTTTTTTCTTGGAAGAAATTGCATTTTTTGGACAACTGTTCCTTCCTGCCTTGGATGCTGTGCAGCTGGATTGATTTTTCCCAATACTTTTGTATATTTTGCTCTTTTGTTATGATGCATAACCATAGCAACAAGGTGGTTTACAACAGGGAGCAGCTGATTAACATTGGAAAAGCAGAAATAATTCGACAACTGAAGCCAGAAATCCCACTGGAATTGAAAAGGAGGCGTTGTGGATGCAGAGCAGGAGCAAAGAGGAGAGAAAGAAAGAAGAAGTTCAAACCATCTCTGCCATCCGTCATCATGGGCAATGTAAGATTGTTAGCTAACAAGTTGGATGAACTTCTAGCCTTGACAAAGACTCAGGAACAATTACAGGAATGTAGCATTATGTGTTTTACTGAGACATGGCTGCAGGATCATATCCCCGACTCCAGCGTCTCTCTGCCGGGCTTCCTGACTGTACGAGCAGATCGAGATTTAAAGAGTAGCAGGAAAAGGAAAGGGGGTGGATTGGCAGTGCTTGTCAACAACAGATGGTGTCACCCAGGACATGTTACTGTGAAGAGTCGTCTCTGCAGTCCTGACATTGAACTATTGGCAGTAAGTTTTCGTCCATATTATTTGCCAAGAGAGTTCACCAGTGTTGTTTTGGTGGCTGTTTACATTCCACCCTCAGCTGTTGCCGACACTGCATGTGATGTCATCAGTTCCGTTGTTGCTAAGATACAGACACAACACCCCAATTCTTTTGTGGCAATATCTGGTGATTTTAATCATGCCTCACTCTCTGCTACACTGCCAACTTTTCAACAGTTTGTCAGCTGCTCTACCAGAGAAAACAAGACATTGGATTTGTTTTACACAAATATCAAAGATTCATACATTTCCAAATCAAGACCTCCCCTTGGTAAATCAGATCACAACCTTGTTTTTCTCTGTTCAGCGTATAAACCCCTTGTCCAGAGACTACCTGTCACAAAAAGGACTGTTAGAAAGTGGTCACAGGAAGCTGAAGAAGCCTTACAGGGTTGTTTTGATGCAACCGATTGGATTTCTCTTTGTAAGCCACATGGAGAGAACATTAATGCCATGACTGAGTGTGTGACTGACTATATAAACTTCTGTGTGGACAACACCATCCCCATCAGAACAGTGAGATGCTTCCCTAAAAACAAACCCTGGATCATCAGTGAGCTAAAGGAACCATTGAACAAGAAAAAAAAGAGCCTTTAGGGAGCGAGACAGGGAGTTACTGAGGAGTATACAGAAGCAGCTCAAAGTCAAGATCAGAGAGAGCAAGGAGGTGTATAGAAAGAAGCTTGAAAGTAAACTGCAGAGGAACAATATCAGAGATGTGTGGTCAGGAATGAGGAAGATCACAGGCCTCAAACAGAGGGAGGATCGGATGGATGGAAGTCTGGACTGAGCAAATGAGCTGAACACATTCTTCAACAGGTTCAGTTCAGGAACAAGCTCACCATCCTCCCCTCCTGTTCCCAGCCAAAGAGACATCCCACCCTCCTCTGACCCACAGCTTTCTTGTAACATCTCCACCTCCACCTCAGTCATGGATTCTTCTGCTTCCACTAGTTTGTCTTCAACCCAATCAGGAGATGCTGCTGTCCCCTTTGCCTCCCCCTCCCACTTTTCTGTTTCTAGAAGTCAGGTGAAGAGGCAGTTGGAGAGACTGAACCGGAACAAGGCTGCAGGTCCAGATGGTGTCAGCCCCCAAGTCCTGAAGGCCTGTGCAGAGCAGCTCTGTGGGATTCTGCAACACCTTTTCAACCTTAGCTTGACCCAAGAGAAGGTACCACTATTTTAGAAGACATCCTGTATGACAATGACTACAGACCTGTTGCCCTGACATCCCACATCATGAAGGTCCTGGAGAGACTCCTGTTGACCCACCTGTGTAAGCAAACCAGCACATATCAGGACCCCCTGCAGTTTGCTTATCATCATGGAGTTGGAGTTGAAGACGCTATCATACACCTGCTTCACAAACCCACTGTCATCTGGACAAAGCAGTCATGTTCTTTGATTTCTCCAGTACATTGAACACAATTCAGCCTGATCTGCTTCGTCTGAAACTCCAGAAGACTCAGGTGGAGGCCTCAACAATCACCTGGATGAATGACTACCTGACAAACAGACCACAGTTTGTCAGACTGAAGAATTGTGTGTCTAACCAGGTGATCAGCAGCACAGGAGCACCACAGGGGACTGTACTCTCACCGTTCCTTTTCACTCTGTACACTTCAGACTTCCAGTACAAGTCAGACTCCTGTCATCTACAGAAATATTCAGATGACTCTGCAGTGGTCGGGTGTATCAGAGATGGACAAGAAGCTGAGTACAGAGAGCTGGTGGACCGCTTTGTGGCATGGTGTGGGAACAATCATCTCATCTTGAATGTTAACAAAACAAAGGAGATGATTGTAGATTTCAGGAGAAACAGGGTCAGATCAAACCCTGTTTCCATCATGGGAGAAGAAGTGGAGGTGGTTGAGGAATATAAATACCTTGGTGTTCATGTGGACAACAGACTGGACTGGAGACACAACAGTGAAGCCATCTACAAGAAAGGACAGAGCAGACTGTACTTCTTGAGGAAGCTAAGGTCCTTCAAGGTTTGCAACAAGATGTTGCAGATATTCTACATGTCTGTTGTTGAGAGCGTCATTTCCTCTTGCGTCACCTGTTGGGGCAGCAGATTAAGAACCAGGGACCTAAAAAGACCCAACAACCTGATAAGGAAGGCTGGTTCTGTTCTGGGGACGACTATGGAACCTCTGGAGACAACAATGCAAAGAAGGATTTTGCATAAAATCAAGAGAATTATGGACAACCCTGAACATCCTCTCCATGAGACTGTTATCGGAAAACAGAGTCTCTTCAGTCAAAGGCTTCTTATGGACAATTGAATTGAATTTAAAGGGACAGTTCACCGCTTTAAAGGGACAGTTCGCCGCTTTAAAGGGACAGTTCGCCGCTTTAAAGGGCCAGTTTGCCTCTTTATAGGGACAGCTCGCCGCTTTAAAGGGACAGTTCGCCTCTTTAAAGGGACAGTTCGCCACTTTAAAGGTACATTTCGCCGCTTTAAAGGGACAGTTCACTACTTTAAAGGGACAGTTCACCGCTTTAAAGGTACATTTCGCCGCTTTAAAGGGACAGTTCGCTACTTTAAAGGGACAGTTCACCGCTTTAAAGGGACAGTTCGCCGCTTTAAAGGTAGAGTTCGCCGCTTTAAAGGTAGAGTTCGACGCTTTAAAGGTACAGAACGCCTTTTTAAAGGGACAGTTCGCCTCTTTAAAGGGACAGTTCGCCGTTTTAAAGGGACAGTTTGCCGCTTTAAAGGTACAGAACGCCTCTTTAAAGGGACAGTTCGCAACTTTAAATTTAAACGGCTTTGATGCCGTTTAGGCTTGAATGCTTCTTCTTTAGGCCTTGCGAACCATTCCTGAGCAGCCGTGATTGGTTGAGCGATACGTACACTTTGGCAGGCCCCTTCTAAATTTCTTCAGAAATTTTCTAGTTAGCATCACTATTCTGTAGTCTAAACCCATGTGAACAAAACCAAATCACAGCCATGGATACAATAATCCCAAGACTGCATTCCCCGCTGGTGCTCTCTGAATGCACAGGCCACGGTGACAACAAAAACAACTTTGACTGCAAAACTAACATAAAGATACAGACTTTCAAACTTTATTTGATCTAAGGGAAGATATAATCTCTGAAAACAATATAAGTTAAAAAAAATCACAATCTGTGCACGCGGACCAATCCACAGCCTTCAGGCTATCAAGCAGAATAAGAAATACGATGGTCTCCCCAGCATCCCTGGGGGCATCCCTGGGCCACAACTGGGGCTGTATGGGACTTTTCAGACCTCGTATTATTTTCAAAATGTTTCTGATGTAAAAAAACTCCAACCTCGAAGATTTCATAGTGGTTTGAGCAAGCGTTACAGTTTTTATCTTTGCACCGAGTCACAAGCAGTTCTCTACTTTCTCAGTACATTTTGGCAACTGCTGCACCATGTGGCAACAAGGACCATGCAACACGGCTCGGATCCATGGGGAGGGGGGGTTAAGGCCTGTAAAGACCCGGATATACTTGCAATGAAACCGAGCTGAAGCCCAGTTAAAGGAGTAGCCATGACGTGATCCGGGGATCTCTGACAAATGTAATACAAACTGTAGCAGTACTGTGGTGGGTCACCTAAGGTGTTTTCCCATTATATAGTATGGCATGGTTCAACTTGTCTTTCACCTTCCATAACTTTCCTATAATGACAGTCAGACAGTATCTTGTCTATCTTGTTTTTAGGAAATCAAATAAAACAAACTGTACTCAGGCCCGTAGATAGAGGAGGTTCGGGGGGTTCGGATGAACCCCCCCACAGTCCAGAGAAGTCCGGTTTTCACTTGCCGCACTTTCATTTTCTGCAGCACATCATCTTTCACTGCCATCAGCTTTAGCAATGATAAAAAGTTTCCAGGGTTGTCGGGAGAGTTTAAATCTTCCTTGTCGCCTCGTAGCGTAACCAGGCTCGGACTGGCAATCTGTGCGACCGGGCAAATGCCCGGTGGGCCGGTCCACATCTGGGCCGGTGGCCTCCGATTTTTTATTTTATTTTTTTTAAACGATTTTTAAATGTATTTATCTAGTCTACATTTGATAGCAGCCCGTTAATGGCCATGTGCACAGACTTTGCATCTTCAGGACAAGTTCAGAAGCAGGTGCGTGTTACAATTGCGCCCACTGCCCCCATCCATCAAGTGGATTTGTCCATACCGCCATTACAGGATCTCCGCGGATCCTTAAACAGTATTAAAAAGTTATAAAAAAAAAAAATTTTTAAGGTCTTAAAATGTCTTAAATTTCGCCGATTTTCGAAGAGTGGTATTAAATTTCATCTAGGCGAAATGAAAGAAAGATATGCCTGGAGAGAGCTTTTGTGTGTGCGCCAGTACTTCCGGTGATTTGACAGCTAGGGCGTCAGGTTAGGGCCAGTGGCCGTAACCAAAGGTTATAGCCGAGAAGAAAGATAATAATATAATGTAACTAAAAAGACTAGCTTTCTTCAGTAGCCTAATGCTTACCGATTTAGCATGCCTAGCAGCCTCGTTGCTAATGCTAGCCGCCGTAACGTTACCAACCATACCCGACGTCAAGGAGTTGGCTGAGCAGGGGCAAGATTATGGAGGGGCTGGCAGAGTTAACTTCATAATGGGTGAGTGCAGGTTTCAGTCACTTGTTTTCATTCTTTCACAGGATTGATTCACTTCATTGGTTTATCCGATTGCTGGCCGCCGAGCCATTATGTGTCTGGGTTTGTGTAGGTTACTGATCATGGTTGTTAGCAGTCGATAGTCAGGTTGTGTGATATGTGTATTTTTTCTATAGGTACATGCCATTGACTGAGCGGTCTGTGCTCGTTTTTTTATTTTTATTTAATTAGATTGAAGATACAAATTAATACTGAGGGGGGGTTGGTCCCGGGGAAAATTGCCAAGGCCGATTTTTTTTCTCAGTCCGACCCTGAGCGCAACGCACTGCCTGCCACAGAACAGTACTGCTAGGGAAATTGATTTCAGGACCTCTCGGTTTTTTTGGATATTAGCTGCCTTTCTTGCATCAATTTGGGCGGTGATTCTGGTGTGTGGTCGCTCTACTGTTTCCTTTAGCAAGGCAGCCTTTTCCATTTCTTTGTTGTGGTACATACAGTGCTCGGGATCCTTGACTTTTTCGCTTTTTTTTTTCCAAATTCTGAACGGTGTGGGAACAAACTTTCCCCTTGATGGCTCGGCAGAGAAAATCGCACACGGCATACAAAACACCCCGTCCACTTTCTCGCTGTATACCATCCATTTGTGGTCTGAAAGCCATGAGTATCTGAAACAGCGATTATAGCCACCAAGATACTGAGTCGGAAAGGTTTTATCTTTGGGTGGTTTTCTGTGGTGGCACAGGCAGTCGTATTTTTGGGCTGTCGTGTTCAGAGGACGCTACAACTCTGACCCCCATCCCAACAGCAATGAGTGGGAAACTCAGCCACCACTGTAGGCTAATCACGTAACGTTTACCGTCTGGTATAGCCTAATTAAGTGACATGGCTATTAAATGTCATAAAATGCACGTATAGGCCTATAAGCTAAGGCAGCATCTAGGTTGATATTGTAAACTATTTGCAGGATGTAGTTGGAAAATAGCTAAAGCTAGATAGGCTAAACGTTAAGCTTAGCATATCTAACGAAAATAGACCCCCTGAAGAAGTTGTATTACTGTTTTATTAATAAATAAATATATAATAATATATAATATAATATATAAATATATATTATATATATTATTATATATTGTAATATATAAATATATATAATAATATATAATAATATTGGGGGATAAATAAAGGATTTTTCTATTCTATTCTATTCTATTCTATTCTATTCTATTCTATTCTATTCTATAAGTAAATTTCCCTCCACTATTTAAGCCTGGGCTATTTAGTACCCCGTGAAGTCTACGCTACGCTATTGAGTGAATATCATCTTGTTAGTATGGCTAAGGACACATGCACAGTCAAATACATATGTGATGAGTTAAACATGAAAATAGCTTAGTGGGTAGGCCTGTGAGAGCCCAAAGACCTTACGGTGCAGGCCCGTAGGCAGGGGGTGTTCTACAAAGTCTAAAAAGATGCACGTGGAGGCATTACAAAAATGTATATATTGAATAAGTATTCTTCATCGAAAATGGATACATTCTTTGAATACAATACTGCCTGAAACAGTTATCTACAGTCTCCGTTTCTTACTTTGAAATCCTCTCAAAAACGCAGGAAATTCCATTTCAGCGGTTTGAATTTTCAAAATTCCCCAAGCAAAATCCTGGCTACGGGTGTGCCACTACATCGAGGTGTACTGTACCATGCTCTGGAAAACACCATTAGACGCTGGTAATGAAGAGATGATTTTCATGTTGAAGAATGTTGTCTAACCTTTTGAAAGCACTACATAAAAAAGGAATGCGAACTAATAGGGCAGCTTGTACAGTAATAATGAAAAGTGTCTTTATGTGGTTGTAGAGCAGTTTGAGTGTGAAAGACACTTGTCATTACATTGCCACAGAGCTACTTCCCATCAGCTGAGGATGTAAACGCTGTCAAACCTGAGCTTGAGTGAAACTTTAGACAATGAGTTAGTTTGTTTGTGATGAGGATCCTCAAAGCTAACAGCATTTGGCCTTGACACTGGCTCACTCCAGAGTTGAAACAAGCATTTCTGTAATGTAAGGTATACAACCACCATGGGTGATAAGGTGAGAAAACAAACAAAGGTCACCGTAATGGCACTTGGTGTATATAACTTTGGTTTCTATGATTTACAAAGTGCATTTGCAGCAGATGATGTAACTATGTTTAGTAAGCTTTCACGTGATGTCCCTCTTGACATCGAGTCACCTTCATAAAGAGTTCATGCACAACTTTTTCTCAGATGGCTGAAGAGAGCTCAGAGGAGACACTGACGGTGCAGCCATGCAGTGATGGTTTGGTAAACTGGGACTCTTTTTCTGTGCACTTTTTTTCTCTCTAATTCTATTGAATGTTTTGCTGCTTTGTTGCCACTATTTATCAGTATAGACACTGTTCAGTCAAGTTCTTTGAATTAAGATCTGTCTTTAAATGAAGTGGGGCAATTTTTTAACTTTCAAACGTTTGCTAAGAACAAACAAATAAATGGCATCCAATAACTCACTAAGCGGTGTTGGGATGTCGGTGAGGAGGGTAAATTATAGGGTCATTTTAGTTCAGGTTTTAGTCTCAGCTTTTATTTGCATTAACCTTTTTTTGATCACAACTTTTTTAATGAAGGATTTCTTCTACACAACCATGCGCTACATCTTATTTGCTGTTACTCTGTTTTCTGACTGTCTGTTTTTGTTAATAACCAATGTGCTGCTCATTTTGAGCTATTTTGGATTCACCATCCAAATGTGGTTGTGTCTGATTATTTATATCGTTTTGTCTGTGTACACATTTGTCACACCAGTTACTCTCACTGCAATGACGCTGGAGCGCTTTGTGGCCATTTGCATTCCCCTGCGCCATGCAGAGCTGTGCTCCACACCCAGTGCCGTGCACCTCATCCTCCTCATTCATGGCTTCAGCTCTGTCCCCTGCATTGTATTCCTCTCCATTTTCTTTGCATCAGCAACTTACAGCCTCTACAGCCAGGAAAGAGTATGTTCTGTGGAGAGGTTCATCTTGTACAGCTGGCAGGGTCATCTTAGATCTGCAATAAGTCAGTTTTACTTCTTGATAATGTGCATTATCATTGTTTTCTCCTATGCTGAAATAATGAAAGTGGCTAAAGCTGCATCAGGAGAGAGTAAAAAGTCAACATGGAAAGGACTCAGAACTGTGATTCTTCATGCTTTCCAGCTGCTGCTCTGTCTCATTCAGCTGTGGTGCCCCTTCATAGAAGACGCTGTGCTTCAGATTGATCTAATGTTATACATTGATGTCAGATATTTTAATTATATAACTTTCATTCTTGCTCCAAGATGTCTGAGTCCTCTCATCTATGGTCTCAGGGACAAAATGTTTTTTAATGCACTGAAGTACTATGCCCTCTGTGGCTTATACAAGAAGCAAGCGGCAGGTTAAAGAAAAAAATACTTTATCTATATTCAAATTCCAATGTCATTCAAGTTGTTCCTTTTCCGACAGCAAATGCTTAAATGTAATTCAAGATTCTGTAGATGCTGATATTTGCTGTTTGAGAGCATGTGTGAGACGATCATGTAGTGATGCGTATACCACCTTTTTCCTTTTACATTTGATAACAATAAACATATGCAAAATGCCTGATATTATATTAAGTGTTACTAGGTGTTTTCAACTGTTTTGAAATTAAGAGGAATTAAGCTGCGTACATTACATCTATGTCTGTATTAATAACAGTGTAGCTTCTGAATCTGTTAATCTACAAGTTATTCTCTCAAACAATTTCTTCCTATCCTTTAAAGGTTCAAAGACAGTAAGTTAAAAACATGTCTCTGCCATGTGCACTGCCGAATATTTGGAAGCATTGTTTGTTAAACTCAGCATTCCTCACCCTGGCCTTTGTTTGGGATGAGGATGGCCTGTTACACTGAGACATCCTCTGATCCTATGTTATGGCTTCATATGCACAAATGTTTAGATTGTTGTTGCAGAGTTTAGTTTTCTAAAATGTAGCAATTCCATAGAATCACCCCTTTAATGAGGTGGAGGGGTTTGAGAACATTATGCTGTTGGGGGCGTTAGCCCATGGTAGGGTCTGCAAAGGCAAATTATTCTCAGGGGAGGAGTCAGACTAAGAGCATGTCAAAGATTTAGACGGAGCATCACCAGTTAATAATCAAAGTTACCTCACTCAAAAAAGCGAAACTGGGTCGGTCACCCCCCTGGAGCCATGTCTGTGTGGGTGTCACCTCGCTGTCAGGGAAAGAGCCTGAGCAGGCGTATGAGGTTGCAGTGATATTAACTAGAGATAGTTGCGCTTATCTCCAAACACAGTGGGTGGGTGTTTGGATATTCACAAGCCCCCAGCTGAGTGCTATGGTGTTAGAGTTCTTGACTATGGCTGAAAGTCGCAGGAAAGAAGGCTCAGACTATGGTTTGTGCATATGCACCAAACAGTGGCAGAGCCAGGGGACTTCAGCGCCTAAATGGGCAATGATGGAGTAACCTGGAGGCGTAAGATTGGATGGAAGGGCCACCCTGATCAGAACCCAAGCAATGTTTTGTTTTTGGGTTTCTGTGCTAGTTATGGTTTGTCACCATTTGTTTTAGACAATTGGGTGAAAAGAGGGAAGAGCTCAACATCTGATGGTAAGTTGGATTGGTCAGCAGAGAACACAGTCAACACTACCAGATAGACTTGGTAAGCCTAAATGAGTAGTGAGGATGAATTGGGAACATCTGGCGGAGGCCCCTGTTCATGAGATCTTGAGATTGGGGTCGTTATTTCCACTTTGCGGTGGTATCTCCCAAGGGAGATAATTCAAGCCAATAAGAGTCCAATTCATTTATTCAAGGTAAACACAAGAAACTTGTGCTAAAGAAAAAAAATATAAAAAGGACCAGACTCAGTGAACAATTCCCTATCCTCCCTATGATATAGATCAGTGAGCGATGCTGACCAACATATCATTGGGGTCATCAGGTGGGGACCTCGTTTCATCAGTGTTTCGTCTAGTTGGGCCCACGACACCTCCAGGAGGCTAGACAATGACCACTGGCCTCCCAGAGTCACCCCCCTAAAGCAAGCCAACACTGCTCCTCACACCACAACAACCATCTTTTACAGCCACAAGCTACCTCAGCCTCTCACCAACTGCACACCAGTCACAGCGGGTTGGGGATGCAAACGCTGGTTCGGGTAGGGGGAGAAATAAAAGAGGTTAAGATAAGTAGGGATGGGATTCAAACCCTGGTTTGGGTAGGGGGTAATGAAAATATAAAGGGTGCCAGAGGTGGAGCCAGGACAAGACACACTAGCAGATTCAGCAGACAAACTCACCTAAACAGTCCTATAATCACTAAAAATGCCAGCAAAAACAAAGCCATACAACTCACTCAAAGCCAACTCACCCAAAATGGCTTCCTGGTTTCAAAAGGATCACATTGGCCAAACCCTCCACTTAAATATCTTGAACTTCTTCTTTGCTTTTTCAAAATTCTGTTTACCCTAAGTGCTGTCCCTGCTGGGCCCCCAGCTGCTATTGCTTCTTCTAATCCAAATCCACTGACTGGATTTTACTGCTTCATCTGACACTTCCTTCACTATTTTCCTCACACTGACCACTTACACCCAGCTCCCTCAACAATGAGACAACAGACTTTGCAACAAATCCTCTACATCCTACTTCCACTGGACAGATTCAAACCTTCCATCCTCGCTGCTCTGCTTCTGCCCCCAACTCTACATATGTGACCTGATCCAGCAAAATGAGTCACAGTGACCCAAATGTCAAAATTGAGATTTTGGTATCAAAAGAAAGGAATGGAAATAAGCTTTAAAATGATACCATAGTCAAAGTCATACGTTGGATGGTTTTAAAAATATAGCCATTTGATTTATGATCTTCCACCCTCTTTTTACGATTGAAAACCTGAGAAAATCGCGTTTAAAGTTTTTTGCCCGTTTTTTTGTCTATATCTTTCAAAATCCTGTGAATGTAAAGGGATAAACTCTTTATCTTTAAGCTTAATTTTACCAAAGTTATTTGTACACATATAAAATGGTATTAAACCAGACCGAAGCCCAAATGATTAGAAAATATTTTTTTTAGTTCCCACACACACTGCTTCACAGCTCGACATAGCCCTCGTCACCTCATTAATATCAGTCACAGGTTGCTCAATGACTTCATCGTCATCTTCCACATGAGTGGTGAATTCTTGCTCCTTTTCCATATCCGAGTCTTTGACATTGCTGTCATTTTCTTCTTCAGAAGATATCACCTCAGCTCCAAAAAAATCAGGAACTAGCGCTAGCAAGTCTTGCTGTCCAGCAGCAGAGCTGAAATTGGACGCCACGAGAGTTTAAAGCTTTCGCGACTCTACTTTCTTTCGCGAATGACATTTTAAAACAAAAACACAGATCAACACACTACACTGTACTACACGATCCTAATATTGTAATATAAGACGATGACTTTTTTGACAATGACGAATATTGAGAGACTTTCTACGATTAGTTTAGGCTACACCAACACAGATAGCTAGTTTGACAGGAGTGATGGCTGGACCAATCGCGTGCACCAGTCACTCGAAACGTGACTTCCCGCCTATTGTTGGCCTTTGTGTCACTGTTTGTGTACATTTTTAACCATTTTGATTGGTTTTATGAAGCGAGCAGAGATAGAGGTAAAGGCAAATCCTCAGAGGTAATAGGTAGACGGGTAGACGTTAACGGGAGAGGAGTCGATGAATTTCTTCAACCTGTTAAATTTTAACGCATTTAATACAACTTGCAAGTCAATTTGAATTGTCATTTACGTGCCTTTCCTCAATTATATGGACTATACAACTTTGGGAGATTGTTTTTCAATGTCTATTCTTTGAAATTAGCTAAAAAAAAATTTTTTTTAATCCATTGTTTTTTCACGTTATCTGCCCGTACCTCAATATAGAATGTTTAGACTTCCGACTCATTTCGCCAGAGCGGGTCACATATCTAAGCTTCTTCCTTTCATATGCTTCTCCCACTAATTCCTCCCGAGGAACAGTCAGCTCTATGAAATAGACTCTCATTCTACTCCTAGACCACAAGACTATATCAGGCCTTAGATTTGTAGAGGTTATCTCCTGGGGAACAACAAGCTTATTTCATAAATCTACTTGCATCTCCCAATCAAAAGCATCCTCCAAGCTGCCGTGCCTCCTTATCGTCTTATTGGTTTTCTGTGGTGATACAGGCAGTCGTATTTTTGGGCTGTCGTGTTCAGAGGACGCTACGACTTTGACCCCCATCCCAACAGCAATGAGTGGGAAACTCAGCCACCACGGTAGGCTAATCACGTAACGTTTACCGTCTGGTATAGCCTAATTAAGTGACATGGCTATTAAACGTCATAAAATGCACGTATTGGCCTATAAGCTAAGGCAGCATCTAGGTTGATATTGTAAACTATTTGCAGGATGTAGTTGGAAAATAGCTAAAGCTAGATAGGCTAAACGTTAAGCTTAGCATATCTAACGAAAATAGACCCCCTGAAGAAGTTGTATTAATGTTTTATTAATAAATAAATATATAATAATATATCATATATAAATATATATTATATATATTATTATATATTGTAATATATAAATATATAAATATATATAATAATATATAATAATATTGGGGGATAAATAAAGGATTTTTCTATTCTATTCTATTCTATTCTATTCTATTCTATTCTATTCTATAAGTAAATTTCCCTCCACTATTTAAGCCTGGGCTATTTAGTACCCCGTGAAGTCTACGCTACGCTATTGAGTGAATATCATCTTGTTAGTATGGCTAAGGACACATGCACAGTCAAATACATACGTGATTAGTTAAACATGAAAATAGCTTAGTGGGTAGGCCTGTGAGAGCCCAAAGACCTTACGGTGCAGGCCCGTAGGCAGGGGGTGTTCTACAAAGTCTAAAAAGATGCACTTGGAGGCATTACAAAAATGTATATATTGAATAAGTATTCTTCATCGAAAATGGATACATTCTTTGAATACAATACTGCCTGAAACAGTTATCTACAGTCTCCGTTTCATACTTTGAAATCCTCTCAAAAATGCAGGAAATTCCATTTCAGCGATTTGAATTTTCAAAATTCCCCAAGCAAAATCCTGGCTACGGGTGTGCCACTACATCGAGGTGTACTGTACCATGCTCTGGAAAACACCATTAGACGCTGGTAATGAAAAGATGATTTTCATGTTGAAGAATGTTGTCTAACCTTTTGAAAGCACTACATAAAAAAGGAATGCGAACTAATAGGGCAGCTTGTACAGTAATAATGAAAAGTGTCTTTATGTGGTTGTAGAGCAGTTTGAGTGTGAAAGACACTTGTCATTACATTGCCACAGAGCTACTTCCCATCAGCTGAGGATGTAAACACTGTCAAACCTGAGCTTGAGTGAAACTTTAGACAATGAGTTAGTTTGTTTGTGATGAGGATCCTCAAAGCTAACAGCATTTGGCCTTGACACTGGCTCACTCCAGAGTTGAAACAAGCATTTCTGTAATGTAAGGTATACAACCACCATGGGTGATAAGGTGGGAAAACAAAGGTCACCGTAATGGCACTTGGTGTATATAACTTTGGTTTCTATGATTTACAAAGTGCATTTGCAGCAGATGATGTAACTATGTTTAGTAAGCTTTCACGTGATGTCCCTCTTGACATCGAGTCACCTTCATAAAGAGTTCATGCACAACTTTTTCTCAGATGGCTGAAGAGAGCTCAGAGGAGACACTGATGGTGCAGCCATGCAGTGATGGTTTGGTAAACTGGGACTCTTTTTCTGTGCACTCTTTTTCTCTCTAATTCTATTGAATGTTTTGCTGCTTTGTTGCCACTATTTATCAGTATAGACACTGTTCAGTCAAGTTCTTTGAATTAAGATCTGTCTTTAAATGAAGCGGGGCAATTTTTTAACTTTCAAACGTTTGCTAAGAACAAACAAATAAATGGCATCCAATAACTCACTAAGCGGTGGTGGAATATTGGTTAGGAGGGTAAATTATAGGGTCATTTTAGTTCAGGTTTTGGTCTCAGCTTTTATTTGCATTAACCTTTTTTTGATTACAACTTTTGTAATGAAGGATTTCTTCTACACAACCATGCGCTACATCTTATTTGCTGTTACTCTGTTTTCTGACTGTCTGTTTTTGTTAATAACCAATGTGCTGCTCATTTTGAGCTATTTTGGATTCACCATCCAAACGTGGTTGTGTCTGATTATTTTTGTTGTTTCGTCTGTGTACACATTTGTCACACCAGTTACTCTCACTGCAATGACGCTGGAGCGCTTTGTGGCCATTTGCATTCCCCTGCGCCATGCAGAGCTGTGCTCCACACGCAGTGCCGTGTACCTCATCCTCCTCATTCATGGCCTCAGCTCTGTCCCCTGCATTGTATTACTCTCCATTTTCTTTGCATCAGCAACTTACAGCCTCTACAGCCAGGAAAGAGTATGTTCTGTGGAGAGGTTCATCTTGTACAGCTGGCAGGGTCATCTTAGATCTGCAATAAGTCAGTTTTACTTCTTGATAATGTGCATTATCATTGTTTTCTCCTATGCTGAAATAATGAAAGTGGCTAAAGCTGCATCAGGAGAGAGTAAAAAGTCAACATGGAAAGGACTCAGAACTGTGATTCTTCATGCTTTCCAGCTGCTGCTCTGTCTCATTCAGCTGTGGTGCCCCTTCATAGAAGACGCTGTGCTTCAGATTGATCTAATGTTATACATTGATGTCAGATATTTTAATTATATAACTTTCATTCTTGCTCCAAGATGTCTGAGTCCTCTCATCTATGGTCTCAGGGACAAAATGTTTTTTAATGCACTGAAGTACTATGCCCTCTGTGGCTTATACAAGAAGCAAGCGGCAGGTTAAAGAAAAAAATACTTTATCTATATTCAAATTCCAATGTCATTCAAGTTGTTCCTTTTCCGACAGCAAATGCTTAAATGTAATTCAAGATTCTGTAGATGCTGATATTTGCTGTTTGAGAGCATGTGTGAGACGAGCATGTGTGAGACGATCATGTAGTGATGCGTATACCACCTTTTTCCTTTTACATTTGATAACAATAAACATATGCAAAATGCCTGATATTATATTAAGTGTTACTAGGTGTTTTCAACTGTTTTGAAATTAAGAGGAATTAAGCTGCGTACATTACATCTATGTCTGTATTAATAACAGTGTAGCTTCTGAATCTGTTAATCTACAAGTTATTCTCTCAAACAATTTCTTCCCATCCTTTAAAGGTTCAAAGACAGTAAGTTAAAGACATGTCTCTGCCATGTGCACCGCCGGATATTTGGAAGCATTGTTTGTTAAACTCAGCATTCCTCACCCTGGCCTTTCTTTGGGATGACGATGGCCTGTTGCACTGAGACATCCTCTGATCCTATGTTATGGCTTCATATGCACAAATGTTTAGATTGTTGTTGCAGAGTTTAGTTTTCTAAAATGTAGCAATTCCATAGAATCACCCCTTTAATGAGGTGGAGGGGTTTGAGAACATTATGCTGTTGGGGGCGTTAGCCCATGGTAGGGTCTGCAAAGGCAAATTATTCTCAGGGGAGGAGTCAGACTAAGAGCATGTCAAAGATTTAGACGGAGCATCACCAGTTAATAATCAAAGTTACCTCACTCAAAAAAGCGAAACTGGGTCGGTCACCCCCCTGGAGCCATGTCTGTGTGGGTGTCACCTCGCTGTCAGGGAAAGAGCCTGAGCAGGCGTATGAGGTTGCAGTGATATTAACTAGAGATAGTTGCGCTTATCTCCAAACACAGTGGGTGGGTGTTTGGATATTCACAAGCCCCCAGCTGAGTGCTATGGTGTTAGAGTTCTTGACTATGGCTGAAAGTCGCAGGAAAGAAGGCTCAGACTATGGTTTGTGCATATGCACCAAACAGTGGCAGAGCCAGGGGACTTCAGCGCCTAAATGGGCAATGATGGAGTAACCTGGAGGCGTAAGATTGGATGGAAGGGCCACCCTGATCAGAACCCAAGCAATGTTTTGTTTTTGGGTTTCTGTGCTAGTTATGGTTTGTCACCATTTGTTTTAGACAATTGGGTGAAAAGAGGGAAGAGCTCAACATCTGATGGTAAGTTGGATTGGTCAGCAGAGAACACAGTCAACACTACCAGATAGACTTGGTAAGCCTAAATGAGTAGTGAGGATGAATTGGGAACATCTGGCGGAGGCCCCTGTTCATGAGATCTTGAGATTGGGGTCGTTATTTCCACTTTACGGTGGTATCTCCCAAGGGAGATAATTCAAGCCAATAAGAGTCCAATTCATTGATTCAAGGTAAACACAAGAAACTTGTGCTAAAGAAAAAAAATATAAAAAGGACCAGACTCAGTGAATAATTCCCTATCCTCCCTATGATATAGATCAGTGAGCGATGCTGACCAACATATCATTGGGGTCATCAGGTGGGGACCTACTTTCATCAGTGTTTTGTCTAGTTGGGCCCACGACACCTCCAGGAGGCTAGACAATGACCACTGGCCTCCCAGAGTCACCCCCCTAAAGCAAGCCAACACTGCTCCTCACACCACAACAACCATCTTTTACAGCCACAAGCTACCTCAGCCTCTCACCAACTGCACACCAGTCACAGCGGGTTGGGGATGCAAACAGTGGTTCGGGTAGGGGGAGAAATAAAAGAGGTTAAGATAAGTAGGGATGGGATTCAAACCCTGGTTTGGGTAGGGGGTAATGAAAATATAAAGGGTGCCAGAGGTGGAGCCAGGACAAGACACACTAGCAGATTCAGCAGACAAACTCACCTAAACAGTCCTATAATCACTAAAAATGCCAGCAAAAACAAAGCCATACAACTCACTCAAAGCCAACTCACCCAAAATGGCTTCCTGGTTTCAAAAGGATCACATTGGCCAAACCCTCCACTTAAATATCTTGAACTTCTTCTTTGCTTTTTCAAAAGTCTGTTTACCCTAAGTGCTGCCCCTGCTGGGCCCCCAGCTGCTATTGCTTCTTCTAATCCAAATCCACTGACTGGATTTTACTGCTTCATCTGACACTTCCTTCACTATTTTCCTCACACTGTCCACTTACACCCAGCTCCCTCAACAATGAGACAACAGACTTTGCAACAAATCCTCTACATCCTACTTCCACTGGACAGATTCAAACCTTCCATCCTCGCTGCTCTGCTTCTGCCCCCAACTCTACATATGTGACCTGATCCAGCAAAATGAGTCACAGTGACCCAAATGTCAAAATTGAGATTTTGGTATCAAAAGAAAGGAATGGAAATAAGCTTTAAAATGATACCATAGTCAAAGTCATACGTTGGATGGTTTTAAAAATATAGCCATTTGATTTATGATCTTCCACCCTCTTTTTACGATTGAAAACCTGAGAAAATCGCGTTTAAAGTTTTTTGCCCGTTTTTTTGTCTATATCTTTCAAAATCCTGTGAATGTAAAGGGATAAACTCTTTATCTTTAAGCTTAATTTTACCAAAGTTATTTGTACACATATAAAATGGTATTAAACCAGACCGAAGCCCAAATGATTAGAAAATATTTTTTTTAGTTCCCACACACACTGCTTCACAGCTCGACATAGCCCTCGTCACCTCATTAATATCAGTCACAGGTTGCTCAATGACTTCATCGTCATCTTCCACATGAGTGGTGAATTCTTGCTCCTTTTCCATATCCGAGTCTTTGACATTGCTGTCATTTTCTTCTTCAGAAGATATCACCTCAGCTCCAAAAAAATCAGGAACTAGCGCTAGCAAGTCTTGCTGTCCAGCAGCAGAGCTGAAATTGGACGCCACGAGAGTTTAAAGCTTTCGCGACTCTACTTTCTTTCGCGAATGACATTTTAAAACAAAAACACAGATCAACACACTACACTGTACTACACGATCCTAATATTGTAATATAAGACGATGACTTTTTTGACAATGACGAATATTGAGAGACTTTCTACGATTAGTTTAGGCTACACCAACACAGATAGCTAGTTTGACAGGAGTGATGGCTGGACCAATCGCGTGCACCAGTCACTCGAAACGTGACTTCCCGCCTATTGTTGGCCTTTGTGTCACTGTTTGTGTACATTTTTAACCATTTTGATTGGTTTTATGAAGCGAGCAGAGATAGAGGTAAAGGCAAATCCTCAGAGGTAATAGGTAGACGGGTAGACGTTAACGGGAGAGGAGTCGATGAATTTCTTCAACCTGTTAAATTTTAACGCATTTAATACAACTTGCAAGTCAATTTGAATTGTCATTTACGTGCCTTTCCTCAATTATATGGACTATACAACTTTGGGAGATTGTTTTTCAATGTCTATTCTTTGAAATTAGCTAAAAAAAAATTTTTTTTAATCCATTGTTTTTTCACGTTATCTGCCCGTACCTCAATATAGAATGTTTAGACTTCCGACTCATTTCGCCAGAGCGGGTCACATATCTAAGCTTCTTCCTTTCATATGCTTCTCCCACTAATTCCTCCCGAGGAACAGTCAGCTCTATGAAATAGACTCTCATTCTACTCCTAGACCACAAGACTATATCAGGCCTTAGATTTGTAGAGGTTATCTCCTGGGGAACAACAAGCTTATTTCATAAATCTACTTGCATCTCCCAATCAAAAGCATCCTCCAAGCTGCCGTGCCTCCTTATCGTCTTATTGGTTTTCTGTGGTGATACAGGCAGTCGTATTTTTGGGCTGTCGTGTTCAGAGGACGCTACGACTTTGACCCCCATCCCAACAGCAATGAGTGGGAAACTCAGCCACCACGGTAGGCTAATCACGTAACGTTTACCGTCTGGTATAGCCTAATTAAGTGACATGGCTATTAAACGTCATAAAATGCACGTATTGGCCTATAAGCTAAGGCAGCATCTAGGTTGATATTGTAAACTATTTGCAGGATGTAGTTGGAAAATAGCTAAAGCTAGATAGGCTAAACGTTAAGCTTAGCATATCTAACGAAAATAGACCCCCTGAAGAAGTTGTATTAATGTTTTATTAATAAATAAATATATAATAATATATCATATATAAATATATATTATATATATTATTATATATTGTAATATATAAATATATAAATATATATAATAATATATAATAATATTGGGGGATAAATAAAGGATTTTTCTATTCTATTCTATTCTATTCTATTCTATTCTATAAGTAAATTTCCCTCCACTATTTAAGCCTGGGCTATTTAGTACCCCGTGAAGTCTACGCTACGCTATTGAGTGAATATCATCTTGTTAGTATGGCTAAGGACACATGCACAGTCAAATACATACGTGATTAGTTAAACATGAAAATAGCTTAGTGGGTAGGCCTGTGAGAGCCCAAAGACCTTACGGTGCAGGCCCGTAGGCAGGGGGTGTTCTACAAAGTCTAAAAAGATGCACTTGGAGGCATTACAAAAATGTATATATTGAATAAGTATTCTTCATCGAAAATGGATACATTCTTTGAATACAATACTGCCTGAAACAGTTATCTACAGTCTCCGTTTCATACTTTGAAATCCTCTCAAAAATGCAGGAAATTCCATTTCAGCGATTTGAATTTTCAAAATTCCCCAAGCAAAATCCTGGCTACGGGTGTGCCACTACATCGAGGTGTACTGTACCATGCTCTGGAAAACACCATTAGACGCTGGTAATGAAAAGATGATTTTCATGTTGAAGAATGTTGTCTAACCTTTTGAAAGCACTACATAAAAAAGGAATGCGAACTAATAGGGCAGCTTGTACAGTAATAATGAAAAGTGTCTTTATGTGGTTGTAGAGCAGTTTGAGTGTGAAAGACACTTGTCATTACATTGCCACAGAGCTACTTCCCATCAGCTGAGGATGTAAACACTGTCAAACCTGAGCTTGAGTGAAACTTTAGACAATGAGTTAGTTTGTTTGTGATGAGGATCCTCAAAGCTAACAGCATTTGGCCTTGACACTGGCTCACTCCAGAGTTGAAACAAGCATTTCTGTAATGTAAGGTATACAACCACCATGGGTGATAAGGTGGGAAAACAAAGGTCACCGTAATGGCACTTGGTGTATATAACTTTGGTTTCTATGATTTACAAAGTGCATTTGCAGCAGATGATGTAACTATGTTTAGTAAGCTTTCACGTGATGTCCCTCTTGACATCGAGTCACCTTCATAAAGAGTTCATGCACAACTTTTTCTCAGATGGCTGAAGAGAGCTCAGAGGAGACACTGATGGTGCAGCCATGCAGTGATGGTTTGGTAAACTGGGACTCTTTTTCTGTGCACTCTTTTTCTCTCTAATTCTATTGAATGTTTTGCTGCTTTGTTGCCACTATTTATCAGTATAGACACTGTTCAGTCAAGTTCTTTGAATTAAGATCTGTCTTTAAATGAAGCAGGGCAATTTTTTAACTTTCAAACGTTTGCTAAGAACAAACAAATAAATGGCATCCAATAACTCACTAAGCGGTGGTGGAATATTGGTTAGGAGGGTAAATTATAGGGTCATTTTAGTTCAGGTTTTGGTCTCAGCTTTTATTTGCATTAACCTTTTTTTGATTACAACTTTTGTAATGAAGGATTTCTTCTACACAACCATGCGCTACATCTTATTTGCTGTTACTCTGTTTTCTGACTGTCTGTTTTTGTTAATAACCAATGTGCTGCTCATTTTGAGCTATTTTGGATTCACCATCCAAACGTGGTTGTGTCTGATTATTTTTGTTGTTTCGTCTGTGTACACATTTGTCACACCAGTTACTCTCACTGCAATGACGCTGGAGCGCTTTGTGGCCATTTGCATTCCCCTGCGCCATGCAGAGCTGTGCTCCACACGCAGTGCCGTGTACCTCATCCTCCTCATTCATGGCCTCAGCTCTGTCCCCTGCATTGTATTACTCTCCATTTTCTTTGCATCAGCAACTTACAGCCTCTACAGCCAGGAAAGAGTATGTTCTGTGGAGAGGTTCATCTTGTACAGCTGGCAGGGTCATCTTAGATCTGCAATAAGTCAGTTTTACTTCTTGATAATGTGCATTATCATTGTTTTCTCCTATGCTGAAATAATGAAAGTGGCTAAAGCTGCATCAGGAGAGAGTAAAAAGTCAACATGGAAAGGACTCAGAACTGTGATTCTTCATGCTTTCCAGCTGCTGCTCTGTCTCATTCAGCTGTGGTGCCCCTTCATAGAAGACGCTGTGCTTCAGATTGATCTAATGTTATACATTGATGTCAGATATTTTAATTATATAACTTTCATTCTTGCTCCAAGATGTCTGAGTCCTCTCATCTATGGTCTCAGGGACAAAATGTTTTTTAATGCACTGAAGTACTATGCCCTCTGTGGCTTATACAAGAAGCAAGCGGCAGGTTAAAGAAAAAAATACTTTATCTATATTCAAATTCCAATGTCATTCAAGTTGTTCCTTTTCCGACAGCAAATGCTTAAATGTAATTCAAGATTCTGTAGATGCTGATATTTGCTGTTTGAGAGCATGTGTGAGACGAGCATGTGTGAGACGATCATGTAGTGATGCGTATACCACCTTTTTCCTTTTACATTTGATAACAATAAACATATGCAAAATGCCTGATATTATATTAAGTGTTACTAGGTGTTTTCAACTGTTTTGAAATTAAGAGGAATTAAGCTGCGTACATTACATCTATGTCTGTATTAATAACAGTGTAGCTTCTGAATCTGTTAATCTACAAGTTATTCTCTCAAACAATTTCTTCCCATCCTTTAAAGGTTCAAAGACAGTAAGTTAAAGACATGTCTCTGCCATGTGCACCGCCGGATATTTGGAAGCATTGTTTGTTAAACTCAGCATTCCTCACCCTGGCCTTTCTTTGGGATGACGATGGCCTGTTGCACTGAGACATCCTCTGATCCTATGTTATGGCTTCATATGCACAAATGTTTAGATTGTTGTTGCAGAGTTTAGTTTTCTAAAATGTAGCAATTCCATAGAATCACCCCTTTAATGAGGTGGAGGGGTTTGAGAACATTATGCTGTTGGGGGCGTTAGCCCATGGTAGGGTCTGCAAAGGCAAATTATTCTCAGGGGAGGAGTCAGACTAAGAGCATGTCAAAGATTTAGACGGAGCATCACCAGTTAATAATCAAAGTTACCTCACTCAAAAAAGCGAAACTGGGTCGGTCACCCCCCTGGAGCCATGTCTGTGTGGGTGTCACCTCGCTGTCAGGGAAAGAGCCTGAGCAGGCGTATGAGGTTGCAGTGATATTAACTAGAGATAGTTGCGCTTATCTCCAAACACAGTGGGTGGGTGTTTGGATATTCACAAGCCCCCAGCTGAGTGCTATGGTGTTAGAGTTCTTGACTATGGCTGAAAGTCGCAGGAAAGAAGGCTCAGACTATGGTTTGTGCATATGCACCAAACAGTGGCAGAGCCAGGGGACTTCAGCGCCTAAATGGGCAATGATGGAGTAACCTGGAGGCGTAAGATTGGATGGAAGGGCCACCCTGATCAGAACCCAAGCAATGTTTTGTTTTTGGGTTTCTGTGCTAGTTATGGTTTGTCACCATTTGTTTTAGACAATTGGGTGAAAAGAGGGAAGAGCTCAACATCTGATGGTAAGTTGGATTGGTCAGCAGAGAACACAGTCAACACTACCAGATAGACTTGGTAAGCCTAAATGAGTAGTGAGGATGAATTGGGAACATCTGGCGGAGGCCCCTGTTCATGAGATCTTGAGATTGGGGTCGTTATTTCCACTTTACGGTGGTATCTCCCAAGGGAGATAATTCAAGCCAATAAGAGTCCAATTCATTGATTCAAGGTAAACACAAGAAACTTGTGCTAAAGAAAAAAAATATAAAAAGGACCAGACTCAGTGAATAATTCCCTATCCTCCCTATGATATAGATCAGTGAGCGATGCTGACCAACATATCATTGGGGTCATCAGGTGGGGACCTACTTTCATCAGTGTTTTGTCTAGTTGGGCCCACGACACCTCCAGGAGGCTAGACAATGACCACTGGCCTCCCAGAGTCACCCCCCTAAAGCAAGCCAACACTGCTCCTCACACCACAACAACCATCTTTTACAGCCACAAGCTACCTCAGCCTCTCACCAACTGCACACCAGTCACAGCGGGTTGGGGATGCAAACAGTGGTTCGGGTAGGGGGAGAAATAAAAGAGGTTAAGATAAGTAGGGATGGGATTCAAACCCTGGTTTGGGTAGGGGGTAATGAAAATATAAAGGGTGCCAGAGGTGGAGCCAGGACAAGACACACTAGCAGATTCAGCAGACAAACTCACCTAAACAGTCCTATAATCACTAAAAATGCCAGCAAAAACAAAGCCATACAACTCACTCAAAGCCAACTCACCCAAAATGGCTTCCTGGTTTCAAAAGGATCACATTGGCCAAACCCTCCACTTAAATATCTTGAACTTCTTCTTTGCTTTTTCAAAAGTCTGTTTACCCTAAGTGCTGCCCCTGCTGGGCCCCCAGCTGCTATTGCTTCTTCTAATCCAAATCCACTGACTGGATTTTACTGCTTCATCTGACACTTCCTTCACTATTTTCCTCACACTGTCCACTTACACCCAGCTCCCTCAACAATGAGACAACAGACTTTGCAACAAATCCTCTACATCCTACTTCCACTGGACAGATTCAAACCTTCCATCCTCGCTGCTCTGCTTCTGCCCCCAACTCTACATATGTGACCTGATCCAGCAAAATGAGTCACAGTGACCCAAATGTCAAAATTGAGATTTTGGTATCAAAAGAAAGGAATGGAAATAAGCTTTAAAATGATACCATAGTCAAAGTCATACGTTGGATGGTTTTAAAAAATATGGCAATTTGATTTATGATCAAATGATTAGAAAATATTTATTTTTGTTCCCACACACACTGCTTCACAGCTCGACATAGCCCTCGTCACCTCATTAATATCAGTCACAGGTTGCTCAATGACTTCATCGTCATCTTCCACATGAGTGGTGAATTCTTGCTCCTTTTCCATATCCGAGTCTTTGACATCGCTGTCATTTTCTTCTTCAGAAGATATCACCTCAGCTCCAAAAAAATCAGTAACTAGCGCTAGCAAGTCTTGCTGTCCAGCAGCAGAGCTAAAATTGGACGCCACGAGAGTTTAAAGCTTTCGCGACTCTACTTTCTTTAGCGAATGACATTTTAAAACAAAAACACAGATCAACACACTACACTGTATTACACGATACTAATATTGTAATATAAGACGATGACTTTTTTGACAATGACGAATATTGAGAGACTTTCTACGATTTGTTTAGGCTACACCAACACAGATAGCTAGTTTGACAGGAGTGATGGCTGGACCAATCGCGTGCACCAGTCACTCGAAACGTGACTTCCCGCCTATTGTTGGCCTTTGTGTCACTGTTTTTGTACATTTTTAAGCATTTTGATTGGTTTTATGAAGGGAGCAGAGATAGAGGTAAAGGCAAATCCTCAGAGGTAATAGGAACGGTAGACGTTAACGGGAGAGGAGTCGATGAATTTCTTCAACCTGTTAAATTATAACGCATTTAATACAACTTGCAAGTCAATTTGAATTGTCATTTACGTGCCTTTCCTCAATTATATGGACTATACAACTTTGGGAGATTGTTTTTCAATGTCTATTCTTTGAAATTAGCTAAAAAATTTTTTTTTTAATCCATTATTTTTTCCACGTTATCTGCCCGTACCTCAAAATAGAATGTTGCGACTTCCGACTCATTTCGCCAGAGCGGGTCACATATCTAAGCTTTTTCCTTTCATATGCTTCTGCTACTAATTCCTCCCAAGGAACAGTCAGCTCTATGAAATAGACTCTCATTCTACTCCTAGACCACAAGACTATATCAGGCCTTAGATTTGTAGAGGCTATCTCCTGGGGAACAACAAGCTTATTTCCTAAATCTACTTGCATCTCCCAATCAAAAGCATCCTCCAAGCTGCCGTGCCTCCTTATCGTCTTATTAACTTTCTCCCCGTCTTGAACAAACTGAATTGCAACTCTCTTCACCTTAGACCCTCCTAAGTTTACCTGCCTTCGTTTATCTTCAATACCTGCAGCTAAGCTTCTTAATTCTTTGTCATTGTACTGTCCTCCTGATGGTGTGCATAACCAAAATTAGACAGCCAGCCAAACTCCCTGAATGATTGACGCGAGAGTCAGGATGTAGCGTCTCAAGCTCCAGGTTTTAATGACGACTCTTGTGTCAGACAAGGTGTAAAACTGAAATAATAACAGAAATATGCTCAAATAAATTTCTTATACAAATACTAAAGCATGAATATTAAACCAAAATTCCATTAATTATATTAGAAAATAAAGTACAGGTATCTTAAATATCCTGGTTGTATGAACAATGAGCATATCCAATGCTGAGCAATGTTACCAAACCAATATCTAGATAGTAATCTAGCAACATAAAAATTTCCATCAATATACTTCAAACTAAAAATATATCTGTGTAAATAATAAATTTTACTTACAGACAATGCTTTCTATGGCTCAAACCAAACAGATGGCGACAGATTAGAAAACAGCTCCATCATCTGCTGACCTCTCCATAGAGTGACAGGAACATGTGCTAATTTTTTACTTCCTGGTGCAATATCACATTTGACCACACTACCAAACAGGGGGGCGCCAAAACACACAAACTTCCAACTGCCTGGGAGGCAGAACACTCCCCGCCTGGCGTCTGTGATGCCACTTAATATTTAAACTATCTTCACATTAACTTGGTCCTCTTCGGGAAGAAGAAGAATGATGGCTGAGACAGGTCTCAGGAATGTCTTTGGCATACCTTGTGCTGCAGTTTTCACTTCGACTTTCCGCACCTTTCCATCCTGGCTTGGGTAGGTCGCTGTCACCAGTGCCAAGGGCCAGTCGTTTCTTGCAGCTTGGCTATCTTTTAACAGCACTACATCGCCTTGTTGCAGGTTGCGGTGTTTCCCAACCCACTTGCGACGGCTCTGTAGCGTAGGGAGGTACTCCCGTCTCCATCGGGTCCAGAACATGCTCGCGAGAGCTTGCACCTGTCTCCATTGGCTCTGGTGGAGGTCCTTATCTGAGAAGTCTCCAGGTGGAGGAAGCACAGCACCCTTTTGTGTGAGTAGCATCGCAGGAGTCAACAGGAAAGGAGAGTCTGGATCCGTGGACACTGGAGTAAGGGGTCTGGCATTAATGATCGCAGAAACTTCACACATGAAAGTGCATAGGACCTCATGGGAGAGATGGACGTGCTCCTGTAGCAATATGGAGCTGAAGATCCGTCGAGCTACTCCGATCATCCGCTCCCAAGAGCCTCCCATGTGCGACGAGTAGGGGGGATTGAACTCCCAAGAGCAACCTTGGTCACTCAGGTATCTCTGGATACTGGGCCCTTGTCGCTGTTTCGTCAGTCCAAGCTCCTTGCTAGCAGCAATGAAATTCGTCCCGCAATCGGACCTTAGTTGCCTTGCAGGTCCACGGATTGCAAAGAATCGCCTCAGGGCGTTGATGCAACTAGAGGTGTCCATGGACTCAACTACCTCGATATGCACTGCTCTAGTGCTCATGCAGGTAAACAATATCGCCCATCGTTTACTTTCAGCATGCCCCCCTCTAGTGCGCCTCGCAGTGACCTTCCACGGCCCAAAAACATCCAGCCCCACATAACTGAAGGGTGGAGATGTGGTGAGGCGTTCAGGTGGCAGATCCGCCATGGTTTGCTCTTCCATCTTGCCTCGTAGCTTGCGACAGGTGATACACCCATGTATGATGGAGCTGACGAGCCTTTTGCATCCGATGATCCACAGGCCTGAAGACCTTACGGCACCTTCAGTGAAGTGGCGCCCCTGATGTTTCACCTGCTTGTGGTGGTAGGACACTAACAGGGCAGAAACATGGTCACGTTTAGGTAGAACAAGGGGATTCTTCTCAGCGTGTTCCAATGGCGCATGTGAGAGCCTGCCTCCAATTCTCATGAGGCCTTCTTCCACCACTGGACTGAGCCTAAAGAGTGGGCTGTTGCTGGGTAGAGCCCCACCGTTGGTCAGAGCAGAAAACTCCACTGAGAAAGCTTCTCTCTGGACTGCATGTATGATGACATTCATGGCTTGTGAACGCTCGTCAGGTGTGCGAGGTTGTTTGCACCAATGCCAGCCTTTACATCCCTTAGAATAGTCCTTAGACTTGTGACACCGGACTATGTGGATGAGCAAGGCGACAGCTCTCACTAGTGAGTCCCAAGTAGAAAAGCGCTTGAATCGATCTGTTGTGAGGGATTGTACTTGGACCTGTGTATGGAAGCTTGACACCTCAGGTCGCACTTCGACATCAAGTTCAGAACTGATGAGTTCAAAGGACTCGGATTCCTCTTGCAGGTCATCATACGATCTTTGAAGGAAGGCTGGTCCGCTGAACCAGGTAGTTTTCCCAAGGTTTGATGCAGAGACAGCCCTGGATGCGTGATCAGCCGGATTGTGCTCTGTTGGTACATAGAGCCACTGCTCTGGCTTGGTCGACTGACGTATCCGCTGCACTCTGTTGTGTACATACACGTAGAAGCGCTTCACCTCATTATGTATGTACCCTAAGACCACTTTGCTGTCGCAGTAAAACTTGACTGCATCCATCTTGAGATCTATCTCATCAAGGATGAGCTCTGCCATTTCCACTGCTAGCACAGCGCCGCAAAGTTCGAGCCGAGGGATGGTAGGCTTACACTGAGGAGCTAACTTGGCTTTCCCTAGGACGAAGCCAACGTTGCTGTTCCCATCTTCATCAATGGCTCTAAGGTAAGCAACTGCACCAATAGCCTTGGTGGAGGCGTCAGAAAACACACAGAGTTCCAGTCGTCGTGCCTTAGTAAGGGAATCTGGTGTGTAGGTACGCGGAATGTGCAACTGCTTCAGCTCTAGGAGTGAGTCTCGCCAGGTTACCCATTCACTTCGCTTCTTCTGTGGGAGTGGAGCATCCCAATCAGAAGTGTCACAGGTAAGTTCCCGTAGTAGAGCTCTTCCTTGCACCGTGACAGGAGAGGCTAGACCGAGAGGATCGAAGACACTGTTGATAGTGGAGAGGACACCACGCCGGGTGAACGGCTTGTCACCCACGGACACTTGGAAGGTAAATGCATCGCTAGTTATCTCCCAGCACAACCCAAGACTGCGCTGTAAAACAGTGCTCTCCTCACTCAGGTCTAGATCCTGTATGCCTACAGCGTGATCCTCTGGTGGGAAAGCCTTCATCACAGCTGGGCTGTTAGAGACGATCTTGTGGAGTCGAAGGTTTGACTCGGCGAGAGATGCTTGCGTCCTCTTGAGAAGGCTGATAGCCTCAGTGTCGCTGGGCAAGGACATGAGCCCGTCGTCCACATAGAAGTGTCTCTCTATGAACCTTTGTGTGTCTGCGCCATGTTCACTTTCACCCTCTTTGGCGGCAAGCCTCAGCCCATAGATGGCGATGGAAGGCGAAGGGCTATTGCCAAAAACATGCACCTTCATCCGGTACTCAATGATGTCTTTTGTTGGGTCGTTATCCCTGAACCACAAGAACCTCAAGAAGTTCCGGTGGTCCTCTCTGACTAGGAAACAGTGGAACATTTTCTGGATGTCCGCCATGATTGCCACTTGCTCCTTTCGGAAACGGATTAGGACTCCCAGCAGGCTATTATTAAGGTCTGGACCTGTCAACAGCACATTATTGAGGGAGAGGCCACCTTCCTGTGCGCTGGAGTCAAAAACCACTCGAATTTGATCAGGCTTTCGAGGGTGATAAACCCCAAATGTCGGGAGGTACCAGCATTCCTCGTCTTGCATCAGGGGAGGCGCTAGTTCGGCATGATCATCCTCAAACACCTTTCCCATGAAGTCAAAGAACTGTTGTTTCATCACAGGTTTCTTGTTCAGGGTCCGACAAAGTGAGGAAAGGCGATGGAGTGCCTGCTTCCGATTATTTGGGAGTCGTCTTCGTGGGACCTTGAAAGGTAATGGGGAAACCCAGTTGTTCTTGTCGTCCCTGTACACCTCTGAGTCCATAATCTTTAGAAAGGCTACGTCTTCAATGGATTGAGCAACCTTATTGTCGTTTTCTGTGGTTTGGAACAGGTTCTGACCTAAGCGATGCTCTGTAACTCTTTCCGGACTGGACTTGCGGATGTTGGTGAGACCGCTTGGTTGCTCCCCGCCATGACACACTTTCTCTTTCAGGTCGATGAAGTTGTTGCAGGGTGACAAGAAGGAAGGGCGTCCCTTCTCCAAAACGTGGGTCTTGAAAGCGCTCACCCTAGGCTTGTGGGCGTGTCCAAGGCACACTTCCCCAACCACCGTCCAGCCCAAGTCCAATTTCTGAGCGAAGGGGGAATCATGTGGGCCGTTGACCTGCTGGCGCACCTTATGTGCTCTTATGATATCTCTCCCTAGCAAGAGAAGGATTTGCGCGTTCGGATCAAGCTCAGGGATGTGCTTTGCCACAGACCTCAGGTGCGGATGGAACAGAGCTACCTTTGGCGTCGGAATTTCTGACCTATTGGTGGGTACTTGGTCGCATTCTATCAGTGGTGGCAAAGCAAGGGTAACTCCTCCATTCACGGGCTCTATCTCGAAGCCTTCTGCCTTGCGGCCTGACATTTCCATTATGCCAGCGCATGTTTTTAATGAATAGCGAGAGGAGTTGCTCTTGACGTTGAATAGGTCAAAGAATTCAGGCCTTACCAATGAGCGGTTGCTCTGGTCATCATGTATCGCATACATATTGATTGCCTTGTCGCGCTGCCCCTCGGGAAATACACGTACCAAGCATATTTTTGAACAGGACATTGCTGGCTGCCCTTCGCCGCAAATCTCAGTGCAGCGTGACGTGACTGTAGGCACAGACGCAAGTTCTTCTCCTTCCTCCTTTTCCTCTGGCATAGAAGTAAGAGCTGGAACTTTGGGTGTCTGAGGTGCCGGACCAGGGTGCATGGCGGCGATATGGCGGTCGCTTTCGCACTCGCTGCATTTGAGGGTGACTTTACAGTCTTTGGCCAAATGGGAGATTGATGCACAACACCTATAGCATATCCCATTTTCGCGAAGGAACAACTTCCTTTCTTCGAGTGTCTTAGCTCTGAATCCACGGCATTTCTTCAATGGGTGTGGCTTATGATGGATTGGACAGTTCTTGCCAGGGTTCTCCGCCTGCTTTGAGAAGATGTTAGACTCAGTCTCTGCAGCAACCTCCGTTTTGTGGACTGTTACTGGTATTTTTCCGGTCCTATAGCCCGCCTTATCTTTCACAGGAGGATTGCTACTGTTGGGGATAGCAAAGCTTGGGTCGTTCCTGGTTTCTGCTTCATAGTATACGAATTCTGCGAAGAAGGAGAATGGGGGAAAGAACCCGTCGTGTTCGTCTTTGAACTTAGAGCCTCGCGTTATCCATTTCTCCTGTAAACCGTAGGGAAGTTTCTCTACTATAGGGCTGATCCCCCGAGAGGTATCCAGGAAGGCCAACCCAGGTAGGTATCCATCCTCTTTTGCGGATAGAAACTCCATAAGGAGGTCTCCGAGCTCCCTTAGTGTGACATGGTCCTTACTGGCGATCTTGGGGAATGTATCCAGTTTCTTGAAAAGAGCTTTTTCAAGTCCCTCAGGTGCTGCATATAACTTAATCAGCCTACTCCATGTGTTCCTCAGTGCTGCATCAGGATTGTTGACATGCACCTGACGAATTATACGGACATGGCAGGATGACTCTTTGCCCAGCCACTTAGTCAAGAGGTCCAATTCTTCGCTGGCTGAAAGGCCAAGACCTCTAATGGCGTTGTGAAAGGAAGACTGCCATGCCCTAAAACTCTCAGGGCGATCGTCGAACTGGATGAGACCGGTAGTCACTAGCTCACAACGTGCTAAGTACTTTACGAAGTCCGTCATCACCGGTGTCTTGAGTTGATGAGCAGGGTCAGTATGCTGATGAGGGATGTAGGATTGAGCCGAAGGGTTCATCTTGTGGTAAGTCTGATGATGAAAGGTGTACTGTTGTGCTGAAGGAGTTATATTGTGGCCAGTAAGGTGATGAGAGGGGTAGAGTTGAGCTGAAGGGGCTACATTGTGGTGCTGTGGTTTAGAGTGTGACTCATCTTCATTTCGATCGGTCCTTTTAGCAGGAAAAGGTGGCATAGAGTCAGGACGTTGGATGGGCACTTCGTGTGAGATGGCAGCCTTTTGGGGAGAGGGGCCAATTGCGGGAGAACCAGTTGGAGTTCCCCATGAGACTAAGGTTTCGTTAGCCCGACTGGGTGGAGATCCGAGGTCATCATGGAGTGAGGATACATGTATCTCATTCTGCTCTCTTACATATGCACTCGTGCGATCCTCGATCTCCGTCTTTAAAGACCTCACACTGCCGTGCGCGTTGTCTGGAGCTCTAACCCGTTCTTCAGCGGCCTCCAAGACATCTGCCTGCCTGCTGGCAGCTGCTGCTTCTCGCTGGCGTGCCAAAATCTGCAGTTCAGCATCAAGTTTTGCTTTCTCAAGGACCGCCCTTGCTTCTCTCTCGGCCTGCTCAACTTTTAATTTAGCTTCCTTCTCTGCGAATGATGCGCGTACGCGTTCTGCTTCTGCCTTTGCACGGGCCTTGGCTGCTGCACTAGCTGTAGAGGCGGATGTGTGCGTGCTGGCTCTGCTGCTGACATGAGAAATGTTGTCGTTCTCCTTACGTGTTGCCATGATGAGCTTTTTCTTCTGTTTTGATCTGTCACTGAAGTTGCTGTTGAACCAACTGTTCACTTGTCTTTTTACTGTACTGTCCTCCTGATGGTGTGCATAACCAAAATTAGACAGCCAGCCAAACTCCCTGAATGATTGACGCGAGAGTCAGGATGTAGCGTCTCAAGCTCCAGGTTTTAATGACGACTCTTGTGTCAGACAAGGTGTAAAACTGAAATAATAACAGAAATATGCTCAAATAAATTTCTTATACAAATACTAAAGCATGAATATTAAACCAAAATTCCATGAATTATATTAGAAAATAAAGTACAGGTATCTTAAATATCCTGGTTGTATGAACAATGAGCATATCCAATGCTGAGCAATGTTACCAAACCAATATCTAGATAGTAATCTAGCAACATAAAAATTTCCATCAATATACTTCAAACTAAAAATATATCTGTGTAAATAATAAATTTTACTTACAGACAATGCTTTCTATGGCTCAAACCAAACAGATGGCGACAGATTAGAAAACAGCTCCATCATCTGCTGACCTCTCCATAGAGTGACAGGAACATGTGCTAATTTTTTACTTCCTGGTGAAATATCACATTTGACCACACTACCAAACAGGGGGGCGCCAAAACACACAAACTTCCAACTGCCTGGGAGGCAGAACAGTCATGTTGCCATGTATATCGGCCTTGTGACAGACTAACCTTACAACCTGACAAAATATGCCTAGAGTTGCAGTACCTGAACATAACGAACATAACGGGTCTCTATTTACCCAGAGTTTTAGGTTCTGGGGAGTTGGCAATACATCATATGTTGCCCCTATCAAAAATCTAATACTCCTTTCCTCCATACTCCACAGTTCTTTCCAACTAAGCTTTTTCTTCTCTACACCTTCCCAATTCAACCACCATCCCTGCTTAGCCTGAGCCACTGCCTTTGCACCCTTTAACATTTCCTCCTGTCTACGAACCTGCTCAACAACTAGCTTTCTTTCCTCCTTTGGACCTGCTCTACTCCACACTGGTTTGCCTGGGCCAAGCCCCAAGTCTCCCTGGCCTATTTGCACATTACCCACAATCTCTGTATGTCTAAGAGTTGCTTCTGCCTCCTGAGCTGCCATTCTTGTTTTCCACTTCCTCCCCTTGGTTGGGTTTGGAACCACCTTACTAACTACCACATCTTTACTCCCAGCTAACAGGAGCTCTGACCTAACTTTAGTACATTTAAACTCCTCTACTAGACTAGATACTGGGAGCTGGAGTATGCCTTTGCCATACAGTGCCACAGTACTTAAGCATCTAGGAACACCTAGCCACTTCCTAATATAAAAACTAACTAATCTTTCCATTTTTTCTACAACAGATAATGGAATCTCATACACAGACAGTGGCCACCTAGGAAACAATCCAAACTGCAGACACCACAGCTTCAACTTTCCTGGAAGCTCTGATTTATCTATTCTATCCAGTCCCTCAGCAACATCTTTCCGAAACTGCACTGCCTGCTCTCCATCATTCATGTCTGCCTGGTACCACCTGCCTAAACTCTTTACTACCTTTTCCTTAATTATTGGAATGTTTTCTTCATCTATTACAAACTTTCTATCACTTAATTTCCCTCTTCTCATTGAGATACTTCTAGACTTAGTAGGTTTGATTTTCATACCAGCCCACTTTAGATTTTTATTAAGTCGCTCAAGTATTCTCTTCATACATGGCACTGTTGTAGTCACTAATGTCATATCATCCATGTATGCTCTAATTGGTGTAAGGCGCATGCCATCCTGACGTCTCTCTCCACCTACAACCCACTTGGAAGCTCTAATAATTATCTCCATCGCCATTGTAAATGCTAATGGAGAAATCGTACACCCTGCCATAATGCCTATTTCTAGCCTCTGCCAAGCTATTGTGAAACCTGCTGTACTTAAGCACAGTCTAATATCCTGAAAATATGCTCTTACTAAGTTAACAACTATTACAGGCAAAGGTGCTTTTATAAACCCGGTAGGGGACACCATTTGGCCCTGGGGCCGACGAAGCCTTTGCACGCCTGACTACCTCCTCAACCTCCTTCCACCTAGGTCGTCTAACATCCATCTTATGAGCTATCTCTCCTAATGGTGGCATTTCAGGTGGAAGGCCTACTACTCTACGCTGCTCAAGATCTGAATATGCATTTCTTAGATACTCTTCCACCTCTGACTTTGTTGCCTTAAGCTGCCCTCCCTTTTCCTGGTTAAACAATCCTTTAACAAACTTGAATGGGTCCCTGTAAAATGCCGTCCTTACATATTCTTTCTTCTTTCTCTTTTTCCTAGGATTTTCAGCCCTTCTGAGTATTGCTAGCCTGCCTCTCAATTCTTCCTGCAAAACATTAATTCCCTCTCTCTCTTCTTCTGTAGCTTTATCCACCTCTTAGTCATGTTCGTTCCAGTGTCAGTTGCCATGTAGTCTGCCTGTGAGTCATCTTCCGCCCCTGCTCTCGCTGACTCTAGGGGTATTCTCTTTAATCTCTCTGTAGCTTATGCTGGTTGTAACAAAGCTGCTAGGCCTTGCTACCGCGACCATGGATTGCTAGCCCATGGCAGCACCTTTAGGGCCTTTGCCTCCTGTCAGCTGTCTTTCCAATCTGTCACATGGTCTTTCCCTTGTTGTCAGCTGCCCTATTCACAACAGTTACTAGCTAGGCTAGATTTAGATTCAAGGTAAACACAAGAAACTTGTGCTAAAAAAAATATATATAAAAAGGACCAGACTCAGTGAATAATTCCCTATCCTCCCTATGATATAGTTCAGTGAGCAGTGCTGACCAACATGTCATTGGGGTCATCAGGTGGGATTGTAATACAATCATAATCCAAACAAATCAAATTCACTTAACTCCAAATTAGTCACCAAATTGTTCGACTTTGGTTTCCTGCCCCACACCACAGCTTTTGAGGGCTTTTGACGGCGTCTTTGTGGTCTCTTTAACATGACAACAAATTAATGTGTATGGCTTTACATTTCTCAGCTACAGTCATGTTGGATAGTAAAATTGAACTATTATTGATTTCCATCCATCCATCCATTATCTATACCGCTGAATCCGTCGATCGGGTCGCGGGTGGGCTGAAGCCTATCCCAGCAGTCAATGGGCGAGAGGCGGGGTACACCCTGGACAGGCCGCCAGTCCATCGCAGCTATTATTGATTTGACTTTTACAATTTTATTATATGCTTTTTTTTTTTTTGTTCAAGCTGTTTACGTTAATGAAAGATTTTTCGATTTCTATGGAAGCCCAGAGCGGACGTGGTACGTATAAACTTTTTTTTGATCGTTTTCTCGAGATAACAAGTTAATTTACAGATGTTTTTTTCACTTTTTCTCCCCAGTCCGCCCCTGTTTATATGTGTTTATATGTATTTCTGGCAAAGGTGTACCCATTTTTACCCCCCTTTCATTGAAAACTGAATAAAGTAGCCTATGAAGTAGATTGTTCTCTTTGCAGTGTGTTCCAGAGCAATTGTTCTTCTCTCTGGTGCTATACTGACATGAGGAGACCAGTTGCGGCTGCTGACTTTTAAAACAGGGGAAGCCCATATTACGCGTTCAGGGTTGTAGTGGCTCGTGCCATCCCAAAGCAGAAGACAACAAAGTTAAAAAGAATTAGTTATAACATAGCTGTGTCTAGTGTGACAAGTATGCCCAGCAAACACATAGAAAGAAGGTATAGACTTTGAAAATTCACACAGCAAGGCCAAAATCAAGTATGATCGAATCTAAGGCCTGTAAATGGCTGGATCTGTGGCTGGATCAGAATCTGTGGAGCATTTTTCCCTGTCATAATGAATACTTAGAGTTTGATGGTGGTGGTAAGTATTCTTAAAAAAAGGTAACATTTGTGAATGGGCAGCATGAATTCTGGAAAGAAACAACTAAAAGTATTACAGCACTTTCACAGACAACCAGTCTCTTTCGTATCCGCTTTGGGACTGAAGTTCCAGCGTGCTTCTCCCCGCTTAAAAATTCGGCTGCCACAACAGCTCTCATGATGGACAAACACTAACTCTAATCATCACGACACAGCCCCTCATATTGACACGCCCACGTCTAATCTACCCCCAGAGACGCCGAGCAGCCTCGGAAGTGATGAGTTTTTGTCGATTTAGCCAATGTTGACCTAGAATTGTAGAAAAAAACTTGACTCTCCCGCCCCCTCCTCAAAGCCGGGCAGCCCTCGACAAGCATGTTTATCAAAGTTTTGATCACAACTTCAGGGGAAAACAGCTAAAGCTTTTTCCACTTTCTCTCAACAGGGGATATGGTATTAATAATTAATGAACCAATCTGGCCCTTTAGTGAGTTTTACTGGAGGTCATTAGCCATAAGAGAATAACCCCCATGCAAATGCATGGCAAGGCACCTATTACTATTCCGTTGGCAAAAGTCTATGGGATTTAACATTGAAAACGTCTCTTCATTTATTTATTTATTTATATATATATTTATTCTTCCGTCCACATTAATCCGCACATCCCAACAATATATATATCAAAACGACCGGCTCGATGAGTTTTCGCGGGCTATTACTTTTATTGAAGATTGGAGTTACCATGGCGACGTAATAAGCAAAAAACAGCCCCCCAATGCCCCCCTAGGAATAAACAGGGGGATGACCTGGAAAAATCCTAAAAAACCCTAAATTTTGAGCAGTTACTGTGTTATCATGCATTAACCTAAAAACGCCATTCAAATGTCAGTTTGTAGATACGTCCGTGCTGTGTTCAGAAGTGAAGACGCCATGTCGATACCTGTTACGGATTTCCCACAGCATGCCTCCAAGCGACCCAAAAGTTTGGCCAAAATCTGAAAAATTTGAATTTTTAGAGCACAACTACCATTTCATTAGAGTGTAGGAAGAGCAAGAGTTCTGACCTAAGATTCATTTTCGAATCGCCCTCACGCCTACAAATATCGCTCCAATGCCATTATGTACTGTCATAATATAGGCACGCATGTTGGGATTAATAAAATGTTGTGATATTTCATCTAGGGCTGACTCAGAGCCCCTCAGAGCAAAGTGATGTCGGGGCTCAAAGACCTCAAATCCCCATTTTAATTCATCCAATTCTCAGAATCTCAGCCGCTCCTGCAGCCCTCCTTTCTCTCATCCGTGCTGTCACTGTGAATGTGTTACAGATCTGAAACGCAGGAATATTGAAGTCCAAAGGCGTCCCTCGCTCATTCTGCGAGAATATTTTCCGTACCTCTTACGGTTTCCGAATGGGAAGCATCTGTTCGTAGAGGTTTTCTTGGCTCTGAGAAGCCTGAGTCTCATAGAATTAGTGTAGCCGCAGCTGTGGCACCTTAGCTGTCAGTTAAATGTTACCATAGAAACAAGACTATTAGTGGCCCAGCCAGTCCTTTGAAGTTTCAACAGCACAATTAACCAATTTAAAGGGACAGTTCACCGCTTTAAAGGGCCAGTTTGCCTCTTTATAGGGACAGCTCGCCACTTTAAAGGGACAGTTCGCCTCTTTAAACGGACAGTTCGCCGCTTTAAAGGGACAGTTCGCCACTTTTCTAGAATGCGCTGCTGAGGTTGGCAGCACGTTGGAGTAGCTCTGTACCTCACATTGAGATTTATTCTTTTTTCTAAATTTCATTCCTGTTTTTTCTTGGAAGAAATTGCATTTTTTGGACAACTGTTCCTTCCTGCCTTGGATATTGTGCAGCTGGATTGATTTTTCACAATACTTTTGTATATTTTTCTCTTTTGTTATGATGCATAACCATAGCAACAAGGTGGTTTACAACAGGGAGCAGCTGATTAACAATGGAAAAGCAGAAATAATTCGACAACTGAAGCCAGAAATCCCACTGGAATTGAAAAGGAGGCGTCGTGGATGCAGAGCAGGAGCAAAGAGGAGAGAAAGAAAGAAGAAGTTCAAACCATCTCTGCCATCCGTCATCATGGGCAATGTAAGATCGTTAGCTAACAAGTTGGATGAACTTCTAGCCTTGACAAGGACTCAGGAAGAATATCAGGAATGTAGCATTATGTGTTTTACTGAGACATGGCTGCAGGATCATATCCCCGACTCCAGCGTCTCTCTGCCGGGCTTCCTGACTGTACGAGCAGATCGAGATTTAAAGAGTAGCAGGAAAAGGAAAGGGGGTGGATTGGCAGTGCTTGTCAACAACAGATGGTGTCACCCAGGACATGTTACTGTGAAGAGTCGTCTCTGCAGTCCTGACATTGAACTATTGGCAGTAAGTTTTCGTCCATATTATTTGCCAAGAGAGTTCACCAGTGTTGTTTTGGTGGCTGTTTACATTCCACCCTCCGCTGTTGCCGACACTGCATGTGATGTCATCAGTTCCGTTGTTGCTCAGATACAGACACAACACCCCAATTCTTTTGTGGCAATATCTGGTGATTTTAATCATGCCTCACTCTCTGCTACACTGCCAACTTTTCAACAGTTTGTCAGCTGCTCTACCAGAGAAAACAAGACATTGGATTTGTTTTACACAAATATCAAGGATTCATACATTTCCAAATCAAGACCTCCCCTGGGTAAATCAGATCACAACCTTGTTTTTCTCTGTTCAGCGTATAAACCCCTTGTCCAGAGACTACCTGTCACAAAAAGGACTGTTAGAAAGTGGTCACAAGAAGCTGAAGAAGCCTTACAGGGTTGTTTTGATGCAACCGATTGGATTTCTCTTTGTAAGCCACATGGAGAGAACATTAATGCCATGACTGAGTGTGTGACTGACTATATAAACTTCTGTGTGGACAACACCATCCCCACCAGAACAGTGAGATGCTTCCCTAATAACAAACCCTGGATCACCAGTGAGCTAAAGGAACTATTGAACAAGAAAAAAAGAGCCTTTAGGGAGCGAGACAGGGAGTTACTGAGGAGTATACAGAAGCAGCTCAAAGTCAAGATCAGAGAGAGCAAGGAGGTGTATAGAAAGAAGCTTGAGAGTAAACTGCAGAGGAACAATATCAGAGATGTGTGGTCAGGAATGAAGAAGATCACAGGCCTCAAACAGAGGGAGGATCGGATGGATGGAAGTCTGGACAGAGCAAATGAGCTGAACACATTCTTCAACAGGTTCAGTTCAGGATCAAGCTCACCATCCTCCCCTCCTGTTCCCAGCCAAAGAGACATCCCACCCTCCTCTGACCCACAGCTTTCCTGTAACATCTCCACCTCCACCTCAGTCATGGATTCTTCTGCTTCCACTAGTTTGTCTTCAACCCAATCAGGAGATGCTGCTGTCCCCTTTGCCTCCCCCTCCCACTTTTCTGTTTCTAGAAGTCAGGTGAAGAGGCAGTTGGAGAGACTGAACCGGAACAAGGCTGCAGGTCCAGATGGTGTCAGCCCCCGAGTCCTGAAGGCCTGTGCAGAGCAGCTCTGTGGGATTCTGCAACACCTTTTCAACCTTAGCTTGACCCAAGAGAAGGTACCACTGTTGTGGAAGACATCCTGTCTGGTTCCGGTACCAACGAAAACTCATCCTTCAGACATCAATGACTACAGACCTGTTGCCCTGACATCCCACATCATGAAGGTCCTGGAGAGACTCCTGTGGACCCACCTGTGTAAGCAAACCAGCACATATCAGGACCCCCTGCAGTTTGCTTATCGCCATGGAGTTGGAGTTGAAGACGCTATCATACACCTGCTTCAACAAACCCACTGTCATCTGGACAAAGCAGGCAGCACTGTGAGGATCATGTTCTTTGATTTCTCCAGTGCATTTAACACAATTCAGCCTGATCTGCTTCGTCTGAAACTCCAGAAGACTCAGGTGGAGGCCTCAACAATCACCTGGATTAATGACTACCTGACAAACAGCTTTGTGGCATGGTGTGGGAACAATCATCTCATCTTGAATGTTAACAAAACAAAGGAGATGATTGTAGATTTCAGGAGAAACAGGGTCAGATCGAACCCTGTTTCCATCATGGGAGAAGAAGTGGAGGTGGTTGAGGAATATAAATACCTTGGTGTTCATGTGGACAAATGACTGGACTGGAGACACAACAGTGAAGCCATCTACAAGAAAGGACAGCGCAGACTCTACTTCTTGAGGAAGCTAAGGTCCTTCAAGGTTTGCAACAAGATGTTGCAGATATTCTACATGTCTGTTGTTGAGAGCGTCATTTCCTCTTGCGTCATCTGTTGGGGCAGCAGCATAAAAACCAGGGACCTAAAAAGACTCAATAACCTGATAAGGAAGGCTGGTTCTGTTCTGGGGACGACTGTGGAAACTCTGGAGACAACAATGCAAAGAAGGATTTTGCATAAAATCAAGAGAATTATGGACAACCCTGAACATTCTCTCCATGAGACTGTTATCGGAAAACAGAGTCTCTTCAGTCAAAGGCTTCTTCAGTTTGGATGCAAAACGGACCGCTCCAGGAAATCATTCCTGCCCACAGCCATCAGCATCTATAATAACTCCTTGATTTAATTGAGCTACATCAACATTTAATTTCCCTCTGGGATAAATAAAGTATTTTTGAATTGAATTGAATTGAATTTAAAGGGACAGTTCACCGCTTTCAAGGGACAGTTCGCCGCTTTAAAGGGCCAGTTTGCCTCTTTATAGGGACAGCTCGCCGCTTTAAAGGGACAGTTCGCCTCTTTAAAGGGACAGTTTGCCGCTTTAAAGGTACATTTCGCCGCTTTAAAGGGACAGTTCGCTACTTTAAAGGGACAGTTCACCGCTTTAAAGGGACAGATCGCCGCTTTAAAGGTAGAGTTCGCCGCTTTAAAGGTAGAGTTCGACGCTTTAAAGGTACAGAACGCCTTTTTAAAGGGACAGTTCGCCTCTTTAAAGGGACAGTTCGCCGTTTTAAAGGGACAGTTCGCCGCTTTAAAGGTACAGAACGCCTCTTTAAAGGGACAGTTCGCAACTTTAAATTTAAACGGTTTTGATGCCGTTTAGGCTTGAATGCTTCTTCTTTAGGCCTTGCGAACCATTCCTGAGCAGCTGTGATTGGTTGAGCGATACGTACACTTTGGCAGGCCCCTTCTAAATTTCTTCAGAAATTTTCTAGTTAGCATCACTATTTTGTTTGTAGTCTAAACCCATGTGAACAAAACCAAATCACAGCCATGGATACAATAATCCCAAGACTGCATTCCCCGCTGGTGCTCTCTGAATGCACAGGCCACGGTGACAACAAAAACAACTTTGACTGCAAAACTAACATAAAGATACAGACTTTCAAACTTTATTTGATCTAAGGGAAGATATAATTTCTGAAAACAATATAAGTTAAAAAAAATCACAATCTGTGCACGCGGACCAATCCACAGCCTTCAGGCTATCAAGCAGAATAAGAAATACGATGGTCTCCCCAGCTGTCCCGATGGGGCATCCCTGGGCCACAACTGGGGCTGTACGGGACTTTTCAGACCTCGTATTATTTTCAAAATGTTTCTGATGTAAAAAAACTCCAACCTCGAAGATTTCATAGTGGTTTGAGCAAGCGTTACAGTTTTTATCTTTGCACCGAGTCACAAGCAGTTCTCTACTTTCTCAGTACATTTTGGCAACTGCTGCACCATGTGGCAACAAGGACCATGCAACACGGCTCGGATCCATGGGGAGGGGGGGTTAAGGCCTGTAAAGACGCGGATATACTTGCATTGAAACCGAGCTGAATCCCAGTTAAAGGAGTAGCCATGACGTGATCCGGGGATCTCTGACAAATGTAATACAAACTGTAGCAGTACTGTGGTGGGTCACCTAAGGTGTTTTTCCATTATATAGTATGGCATGGTTCAACTTGTCTTTCACCTTCCATAACTTTCCTCTAATGACAGTCAGACAGTATCTTGTCTATCTTGTTTTTAGGAAATCAAATAAAACAAACTGTACTCAGGCCCGTAGGTAGAGGAGGTTCCGGGGGTTCGGATGAACCCCCCCACAGTCCAGAGAAGTCCGGTTTTCACTTGCCGCACTTTCATTTTCTGCAGCACATCATCTTTCACTGCCATCAGCTTTAGCAATGATGAAAAGTTTCCAGGGTTGTCGGGAGAGTTTAAATCTTCCTTGTCGCCTCGTAGCGTAACCAGGCTCGGACTGGCAATCTGTGCGACCGGGCAAATGCCCGGTGGGCCGGTCCACATCTGGGCCGGTGGCCTCCGATTTTTTATTTTATTTTTTTTAAACGATTTTTAAATGTATTTATCTAGTCTACATTTGATAGCAGCCCGTTAATGGCCATGTGCACAGACCTTGCCTCTTCAGGACAAGTTCAGAAGCAGGTGCGTGTTACGATTGCGCCCACTGCCCCCATCCATCAAGTGGATTTGTCCATACCGCCATTACAGGATCTCCGCGGATCCTTAAAAAGTATTAAAAAGTTATAAAAAAAAAAAAATTTTTAAGGTCTTAAAATGTCTTAAATTTCGCCGATTTTTCGAAGAGTGGTATTAAATTTCATCTAGGCGAAATGAAAGAAAGATATGCCTGGAGAGAGCTTTTGTGTGTGCGCCAGTACTTCCGGTGATTTGACAGCTAGGGCGTCAGGTTAGGGCCAGTGGCCGTTACCAAAGGTTATAGCCGAGAAGAAAGATAATAATATAATGTAACTAAAAAGACTAGCTTTCTTCAGTAGCCTAATGCTTACCGATTTAGCATGCCTAGCAGCCTCGTTGCTAATGCTAGCCGCCGTAACGTTACCAACCATACCCGACGTCAAGGAGTTGGCTGAGCAGGGGCAAGATTATGGAGGGGCTGGCAGAGTTAACTTCATAATGGGTGAGTGCAGGTTTCAGTCACTTGTTTTCATTCTTTCACAGGATTGATTCACTTCATTGGTTTATCCGATTGCTGGCCGCCGAGCCATTATGTGTCTGGGTTTGTGTAGGTTACTGATCATGGTTGTTAGCAGTCGATAGTCAGGTTGTGTGATGTGTGTATATTTTTTCTATGGGTACATGCCATTGACTGAGCGGTCTGTGCTCGTTTTTTTATTTTTATTTAATTAGATTGGAGATACAAATTAATACTGAGGGGGGGGTTGGTCCCGGGGAAAATTGCCAGGGCCGATTTTTTCTCTCAGTCCGACCCTGAGCGCAACGCACTGCCTGCCACAGAACAGTACTGCTAGGGAAATTGATTTCAGGACCTCTCGGTTTTTTTGGATATTAGCTGCCTTTCTTGCATCAATTTGGGCGGTGATGCTGGTGTGTGGTCGCTCTACTGTTTCCTTTAGCAAGGCAGCCTTTTCCATTTCTTTGTCGTGGTACATACAGTGCTCGGGATGCTTTTTTTGTTCCAAATTCTGAACGGCGTGGTAACAAACTTTCCCCTTGATGGCTCGGCAGAGAAAATCGCACACGGCATACAAAACACCCCGTCCACTTTCTCGCTGTATACCATCCATTTGTGGTCTGAAAGCCATGAGTATCTGAAACAGCGATTATAGCCACCAAGATACTGAGTCTGAAAGGTTTTATCTTTGGGTGGTTTTCTGTGGTGGCACAGGCAGTCGTATTTTTGGGCTGTCGTGTTCAGATGATGCTACGACTCTGACCCCCATCCCAACAGCAATGAGTGGGAAACTCAGCCACCACTGTAGGCTAATCACGTAACGTTTACCGTCTGGTATAGCCTAATTAAGTGACATGGCTATTAAACTTCATAAAATGCACGTATGGGCCTATAAGCTAAGGCAGCATCTAGGTTGATATTGTAAACTATTTGCAGGATATAGTTGGAAAATAGCTAAAGCTAGATAGGCTAAACGTTAAGCTTAGCATATTTAACGAAAATAGACCCCCTGAAGAAGTTGTATTAATGTTTTATAAATAAATAAATATATAATATATAAATATATATAATATATATTATTGTATATTGTAATATATAAATATATAAATATATATAATAATATATAATAATATTGGGGGATAAATAAAGTATTTTTCTATTCTATTCTATTCTATTCTATTCTATTCTATTCTATAAGTAAATTTCCCTCCACTATTTAAGCCTGGGCTATTTAGTACCCCGTGAAGTCTACGCTACGTTATTGAGTGAATATCATCTTGTTAGTATGGCTAAGGACACATGCACAGTCAAATACATATGTGATGAGTTAAACATGAAAATAGCTTAGTGGGTAGGCCTGTGAGAGCCCAAAGACCTTACGGTGCAGGCCCGTAGGCAGGGGGTGTTCTACAAAGTCTAAAAAGATGCACGTGGAGGCATTACAAAAATGTATATATTGAAAAAGTATTCTTCATCGAAAATGTATACATTCTTTGAATACAATACTGCCTGAAACAGTTATCTACAGTCTCCGTTTCTTACTTTGAAATCCTCTCAAAAACGCAGGAAATTCCATTTCAGTGGTTTGAATTTTCAAAATTCCCCAAGCAAAATCCTGGCTACGGGCGTGGCACTACATCGAGGTGTACTGTACCATGCTCTGGAAAACACCATTAGACGCTGGTAATGAAAAGATGATTTTCATGTTGAAGAATGTTGTCTAACCTTTTGAAAGCACTACATAAAAAAGGAATGCGAACTAATAGGGCAGCTTGTACAGTAATAATGAAAAGTGTCTTTATGTGGTTGTAGAGCAGTTTGAGTGTGAAAGACACTTGTCATTACATTGCCACAGAGCTACTTCCCATCAGCTGAGGATGTAAACGCTGTCAAACCTGAGCTTGAGTGAAACTTTAGACAATGAGTTAGTTTGTTTGTGATGAGGATCCTCAAAGCTAACAGCATTTGGCCTTGACACTGGCTCACTCCAGAGTTGAAACAAGCGTTTCTGTAATGTAAGGTATACAACCACCATGGGTGATAAGGTGGGAAAACAAAGGTCACCGTAATGGCACTTGGTGTATATAACTTTGATTTCTATGATTTACAAAGTGCATTTGCAGCAGATGATGTAACTATGTTTAGTAAGCTTTCACGTGATGTCCCTCTTGACATCGAGTCACCTTCATAAAGAGTTCATACACAACTTATTCTCAGATGGCTGAAGAGAGCTCAGAGGAGACACTGACGGTGCAGCCATGCAGTGATGGTTTGGTAAACTGGGACTCTTTTTCTGTGCACTCTTTTTCTCTCTAATTCTATTGAATGTTTTGCTGCTTTGTTGCCACTATTTATCAGTATAGACACTGTTCAGTCAAGTTCTTTGAATTAAGATCTGTCTTTAAATGAAGCGGGGCAATTTTTAAACTTTCAAACGTTTGCTAAGAACAAACAAATAAATGGCATCCAATAACTCACTAAGCGGTGGTGGAATATCGGTGAGGAGGGTAAATTATAGGGTCATTTTAGTTCAGGTTTTGGTCTCAGTTTTTATTTGCATTAACCTTTTTATGATCACAACTTTTTTAATGAAGGATTTCTTCTACACAACCATGCGCTACATCTTATTTGCTGTTACTCTGTTCTCTGACTGTCTGTTTTTGTTAATAACCAATGTGCTGCTCATTTTGAGCTATTTTGGATTCACCATCCAAACGTGGTTGTGTCTGATTATTTATATCGTTTCGTATGTGTACACATTTGTCACACCAGTTACTCTCACTGCAATGACGCTGGAGCGCTTTGTGGCCATTTGCATTCCCCTGCGCCATGCAGAGCTGTGCTCCACACGCAGTGCTGTGTACCTCATCCTCCTCATTCATGGCCTCAGCTCTGTCCCCTGCATTGTATTACTCTCCATTTTCTTTGCATCAGCAACTTACAGCCTCTACAGCCAGGACGGAGTATGTTCTGCGGAGAGGTTCATCTTGTACAGCTGGCAGGGTCATCTTAGATCTGCAATAAGTCAGTTTTACTTCTTGATAATGTGCATTATCATTGTTTTCTCCTATGCTGAAATAATGAAAGTGGCTAAAGCTGCATCAGGAGAGAGTAAAAAGTCAACATGGAAAGGACTCAGAACTGTGATTCTTCATGCTTTCCAGCTGCTGCTCTGTCTCATTCAGCTGTGGTGCCCCTTCATAGAAGCCGCTGTGCTTCAGATTGATCTAATGTTATATATTGATGTCAGATATTTTAATTATATAACTTTCATTCTTGCTCCAAGATGTCTGAGTCCTCTCATCTATGGTCTCAGGGACAAAATGTTTTTTAATGCACTGAAGTACTATGCCCTCTGTGGCTTATACAAGAAGCAAGCGGCAGGTTAAAGAAAAAAATACTTTATCTATATTCAAATTCCAATGTCATTCAAGTTGTTCCTTTTCCGACAGCAAATGCTTAAATGTAATTCAAGATTCTGTAGATGCTGATATTTGCTGTTTGAGAGCATGTGTGTGACGATCATGTAGTGATGCGTATACCACCTTTTTCCTTTTACATTTGATAACAATAAACATATGCAAAATGCCTGATATTATATTAAGTGTTACTAGGTGTTTTCAACTGTTTTGAAATTAAGAGGAATTAAGCTGCGTACATTACATCTATGTCTGTATTAATAACAGTGTAGCTTCTGAATCTGTTAATCTACAAGTTATTCTCTCAAACAATTTCTTCCCATCCTTTAAAGGTTCAAAGACAGTAAGTTAAAAACATGTCTCTGCCATGTGCACCGCCGGATATTTGGAAGCATTGTTTGTTAAACTCAGCATTCCTCACCCTGGCCTTTGTTTGGGATGAGGATGTGCTGTTGCACTGAGACATCCTCTGATCCTATGTTATGGCTTCATATGCACAAATGTTTAGATTGTTGTTGCAGAGTTCAGTTTTCTAAAATGCAGCAATTCCATAGAATCACCCCTTTAATGAGGTGGAGGGGTTTGAGAACATTATGCTGTTGGGGGTGTTAGCCCATGGTAAGGTCTGCAAAGGCAAATTATTCTCAGGGGAGGAGTCAGACTAAGAGCATGTCAAAGATTTAGACGGAGCATCACCAGTTAATAATCAAAGTTACCTCACTCAAAAAAGCGAAACTGGGTCGGTCACCCCCCTGGAGCCATGTCTGTGTGGGTGTCACCTCGCTGTTAGGGAAAGAGCCTGAGCAGGTGTATGAGGTTGCAGTGATATTAACTAGAGATAGTTGGGCTTATCTCCAAACACAGCGGGTGGGTGTTTGGATATTCACAAGCCCCCAGCTGAGTGCTATGGTGTTAGAGTTCTTGACTATGGCTGAAAGTCGCAGGAAAGAAGGCTCAGACTATGGTTTGTGCATATGCACCAAACAGTGGCAGAGCCTGCCTGGTGTTGTTGGATTCCCTGGGTGGTGTTCTGGAGGGGGTGCCACCTGGGATTTTTTTTTTTCCAGGGGACTTCAGCGCCTAAGTGGGCAATGATGGAGTAAGCTGGAGGCGTAAGATTGGATGGAAGGGCCACCCTGATCAGAAGCCAAGCAATGTTTTGTTTTTGGGTTTCTGTGCTAGTTATGGTTTGTCACCGTTTGTTTTAGACAATTGGGTGAAAAGATCAATATCTGATGGTAAGTTGGATTGGTCAGCAGGGAACACAGCGAACACTACCAGATAGACTTGGTAAGCCTAAATGAGTAGTGAGGATTAACTGGGAACATCTGGCGGAGGCCCCTGTTAAGGAGATTTTGAGATTGGGGTCCGTTATTTCCACTTTTAATAAGGAGGACAGGCTTGTGTGTTTTGTAGAGTTGCCGAAGGCTTACGGCGGTGTCTCCCAAGGGATTCTGTGGATAGAATTGGAATTATGGGTTACCAAGGTTACTTTTGTGATCTATTTGGTCCTTTAATAACTAAAGCAAGAGCCGTGTTCACATTCTTGGCACAAAGTCAAGCTCGTATATGGTGCATGTTTGATTTCACTAACGATGCGCCTTGTTACAGATCCTGTTTGTTGTAGTCATAGACAGGATATAGAGGCATAGTTGGGAAGAGGAGGGTATCTGGGTTTGGAACCTCAGAGTTGTGTCCCTGCTTTTTGCAGATGATGTGGTTCTGTTGGCTTCTTCAGGCCATGACCTTCAGCATTCACTGGAGTGGTTTGCAGCAAAGTGTGAAGAAGCCGTAATAAAAGAAAGAAAAAGGTTTATTTTCTTAAGTCCCTTTTAATTCCTCCTGTCATCTTTCCTGAAAGCAACACTAGAGAATAGGGCTGGGCGGGTTAACTCGTTATTATCGCGTTAACTCGCTAATTATTTAACGCCGATAAATATTTTATTGCGCATTAACGCAGGTTTTATTATTCTTTTTATTATTGTAAAACTCTGTTGCTCACAGGATTTTATTTTGTAAAAGTCTGTTGCTGTCTGCTGCGGAACCGTAAAAGAAAGTATTTGGTGGATCCACCAAACATGGAGAAGGGTACAGAACTTTTACTCGGCCATTTTCATTTTAAAGTTCTTCCAGACGGCGGAGTCAACAGAACCCAAGTCATCTGTAAACACTGCCAAGTTGAATTTTCTTATCACCGTAGAAGTTCCAGTCTAAAATATCACTTAAAGGCAAAACACACAACTGATAGCAGCAAGTCATTCAAGGAAACAGACAGTGGAGCGAGGCTTCTACATAAAAACTACAGAAAGATGCTGATGTTAAAAGTGTGTTTGCACAACAAATGTCATGGCACTTTCATTCACATGGCAGCACATTTAAAATAAAACTAAATGCTAAAAGCTATACACTACTTTTGAATTCATTTTTGGATTTTGCGTACAAATGCGATTAATCGTGATTAATCAGGGAAATCATTTGATTAATTAGATTCAAATTTTTATTAATTTTTTTTTAATTTTTCGGTGCCCAGCCCAAGAGAAGTTTAAAGTGTGTGCTTCTGGCTTGTTTTGAAGTTCAATATCTTTTGTTATGCACATCCCTTGGCCTGGAACTGCACTGGAGTGGCCAGGGGACTGAGAAACCATATTTAATTCAATGTAATTCAGTTAAATTCAGTTTTTTTCATATTGGACCAAATCCCAACAAACGTCATCTCAACAGTTGAAAGATACAGTCCAATTCAAGTCAATAAGAGTCCAATTCATTGTAATACAATCATAATCCAAACAAATCAAATTCACTTTACTCCAAATTAGTCACCAAATTGTTCGACATGGGTTTCCTGCCCCACACCACAGCATTTTGCTTTGAGGGCTTTTGACGGCGTCTTTGTGGTCTTTTTAACATGACAACAAATTACTATGTATGGTTTTACATTTCTCAGCTACAGTCATGTTGGATAGTAAAACTGAACTATTATTGACTTGAATTTTATCTGCTCAGAGCTCAGCAGATCACGTTTGTCTTTGGAACAGCAAAGATTTTTAATATTACATCGTTGCTTACATTCTTTTTTTCATTTTTTGGAAGAAATATCAGTTTTGCTTTGGTGTGTTTAGATCAATTTATGCAGTCTTTGGGAGCTTTTGTTTGATTGATGGCAATTAACAGCTCTTTGGCTGGTGGCTTTTTGAGGAAAAGGATCAGCGATCAGGGAATTACTGCGCAGATTTTGGTGATTATTTTTCTTTGCATCAACATGTTGCTCATTGTAACCTTTTTCAAAAAGGAGTGTTTCCACACAAGTGCACGCTACATCTTTTTTGCTGTAATGTTGCTGTCAGACAGTTTCATGTTAATCGTTTCAGATTTTTTGCTCATCTTGAGCTATGTTCAATATACCATGCAAGTCTGGTTGTGTGCCATTATCTCTGTTGTTGTGCTTCTGTACTCTAAAGTCACACCAGTTACTCTGACAGCGATGACCCTGGAGCGTTATGTGGCCATCTGCATGCCCCTGCGGCATGTAGAGCTGTGCTCCACACGCAACACTATGCGCTGTATCCTCATCATTTACGGCGTCAGCTCCATTTACTGCATTGTGATTTTCTTCATGTTCTTTGCATCAGCCTCATACAGCTATTACAAACAAAAGAAACTATCTTCAGTGGAAATGTTCATTCTGCACTCATGGCAGGATCACGTAAGATCTGCTGTGAATCAAATTTACTCTTTGGTTATGTGCATCATCATCATTTTCTCTTATGATAAAATAATGAAGGCAGCTAAGGCTGCATCAGGAGAGAGTAAAAAGTCAACACAGAAAGGGCTCCAAACTGTGGTTCTTCATGCTTTCCAGCTGCTGCTCTGTCTCATCCGACTGTGGTGCCCCTTCATAGAAGCTGCTGTGCTACAGTTTGACGTCAGCTTATAAACAAATGTGAAATACTTTAATTACATAATGTTTAGTCTTGCTCCAAGATGTTTGAGTTCTCTCATTTATGGTCTCAGGGATGAGACTTTTTTTCTTGCAATGAAAAACTATGTCTGCTTTAGTTTGACTAAAAGAAACTATATCTGATAAGTGGCTTTTTCTATCGTGCAGCTACACACAATTAGTGCTGCATCCTTCTTTTTTCATCTGTACAAGGAGCTCCTTATGTTTAAACGCTTAACGTTTCTGGTCTTGGTTGTAGGTAGGCTTTAAACTGGGATTCATTGTGGTTTCTGTTTGGCAGTGGGTGTGCTGCCACATCTGCTTAACATGATTTGACAAAATGTCAATAAACAGTTTTACACAACCCTCTGGTTTGCACATCAGTCTAAAAAATGTTAGATACAGACGGTTGTCAATGCAAAGCGGATGAACTCCTTTGATGAGTGCACATTCTTTTATAACTTTATCAGCTATAACAATGGGGTTATATAAATGAATACAAATACAACAGCTTTTTGACATGACAAGTACATTTAACTTGCTTTGATCTATATTATACAATACTACAAATTCAGGTGGTCTTTTTAAAGTGGTCTATTAAATTTTATCCATTTAATCAAAAGTAAATTTGCCAATTTATGCAATTTTTTTAAAAAATAACTTAGGATGAGGTCACTTATTTGTCATCAAATACCAGTTTTTGTGTGTTTTCAACTCTTTGTGCAAATGGAACTCTGTAATTATTATGGGTCAAAATGGAGAGGAAGATTTCAACAAGGCCCACACAAGTCATCTCCTTCTGTCGTCATTTATTTTGATCAGAAAGCTAAAAGCAACATGGATGTGGCCAGCATTCTTTTTTTGTTTGTGTATCCATAATCATCTTTTCCGGGAAACCCAAAATGTTACAGCATTTTAGGATGACATGAAAAGGCAACTAATGTGGAACCAACTATAGCTTACATATTCAAACAAACACACATGGATGCATTTTACGTTTTTATTTCTTTTCCTGACATTCCTGACATTGTGTTTACAGTGAAAAACAACAATACACAAAATAGTTTTTATAAAAAATAGAATGTCTTAGGTACAGCAAAACGTCACCCGATCATCTTGTTGTCATACCGTTCAACAATTTGTTGGCATTCACAAATCAAATAAATAGTTTTAAATAGTGCTGCAACAGTAAGTAATTCCAAAGTGCTATTAGGTTGATTTCCCTTTCAGAATTAGATTTTCTCTCTGTTAATGGAATATGTACAGCTTATGTATATGTCACAGACTGAAAACAGAAGCCAAAGTGGGAAAAACAAACATTGTTCATAGGTCAAAGTTTTCATCTGAAAACAATTTCCCTTTGGCTCTCTTCCTCTGTTCATCTTAGTCCTCTCGTAGATAAGCCTCGTGCACCTCGTGTTCGTCATTGTCCTCTAGGAAAGCGGCGTATTCTGCCATCCTCTGGATCTCGTCCACTTTAGTCTCAGCCAACTTCTTGTCAGCCTCTTTGGATATTTTTCTCGCCTCCTCCACCTGGGACTGGGCCACCTGAATGTTTGCCCTGACTGAGATGGTTGCCTGCTGGGCTCCTGCAGACACAGAGATGCAAACACAAATTTTGTCAAATTTCTGACAAATCACTCAAGTAATTCCTCCAATGCTATAAATACACCAGATTTCAACACAATTTCAAGCCTGAGCACCTGAATATGACGGCATATTTTACCCACCTGCGCTGTTTGCTGCCTCAGCTGCCATTTTGCACAAGTTGATGGCATTGATCCAGGTAGATTCATAACGTTTGCATTCATCCAGTCTCTCAGCAGCCTGTCAGGACGCAGAGTTGAAACAAAATTAATTAACAAATGCATGTTTTTGATAAAAGATAATTCTATATAATTCTTTACAAGACTGATGCTAAGAGTATTTCTTGGGCTTGTTTTCAAACACACACCTCTGCACGCCATCCGCTGATCGCCTGCTGTAGCGTTTCCTCGTCTGTAGGGCTCAGTTTTCCAAGTGAGGCCAAATATTGTCGTTGGAAAGCAATGCGTGAATGCACAGCCTGTTGGCAAAGAGCAGGAGGACAAACAGTCAAGTCACTGAAAAGCAACAATCGGTCTCGATTAAACAGTTAGAGCAGATGAAGATTTTTACCATGACTTTAACCTCACAATTTGTTCATTTTGTAAATGTATAAATGATTTAAACTGCATTGTATCATTGAGCCTTCTCAAACTGGTGTTGAATGTAGTATTAGATTATTTGCAGTATATTACTATTATGCTATATAAATGGAAGAACCTAAGCTTTTATCTGCATCAGATTAAATGAAAACAAACCTTTGAGTAGTCCTTCAGGGCATCAGTGAGAGCCAAGGTGGCCTGAGAGAGGAAGGAACTGGAGCTATCTATCACCACTGAGGTGGCTCTCTTGATCAGCGAGTTATAAGAGAGGTCCTCCACTTGCTAAAAAACAGAGGGGAAAAAAATTTTCAACAACTTCCAATTTTCTCACAGTTGCAGGTGACTGGTCTGGGGCACTGTGTTTCATTATCATCTTAGGTCACTCACCAAAAGCCCGTGGCCAATACTTAAAGATGCCAAGCTCATGTGAGAAGGCTTTCTCAGATCTCCTGACTTCTGGACTCCAGGTCTCCTGCTCTCAGCAGTGCTGCAGAAAAAATTGGGACAATGTAAGCCGGGTTTTACACACACAAGGATCAAATCCATTGAATATATTCCAGGTTCAGATTGTCAATCTGACAAATTTTCAGGTGAATTAAATTTCAGTCGGCAGCGAGAATCCGGTTCGTGTTTTAACCAAGTACAGTACAAAACATCAATGCCTTTCATTCATAACTTACCCGAGGAAGCGGACGCAGACGGCCTCTTTCCTGCGCAGCACTGAAATGTCCATTTGACTTTGCACAAGCCCTCCAGCAGCACGCTTAGCACACACCGAACACTGACGAACAGCTTGCATTTTGCAGTTTAATGAGATCCGCTGCACTTACAGACTTTGCTCAAATCTATTGAATTTTTTTTCTAACTGCAGGTTTTCTTTTCTCTGAAATTTCAAAGTATCAGCCGTCCACTCGCTGTTTCCTTGTCTCTGTAGAATGAAAGAAGCAGTCTTGTTCTCAGCCAGAAAGCTTGGAGTCTGCTCAGTGAGTGACAACTGTTGCATCCTGTGGGTATTTGTAAGGCCCCGGCACCCGCTCATGACGTAAAAGACATTGATCTGTTGACACTGTCTGCGAATGTGCGTATTTGGCTTTATCTACACAGCTCCACTGATACGTGCAGGTTAGAGAACCTGATGTTGGTAGTTTGACCTGCACCTCCTCAAGCCTACCTCTCTTGATCTGCTCTTTGTGGGTCAAGACAAGGGGTCAGCTAGTTTGTTGAAGAAACGTAGAGCAAAAATAATCTTCAGGTGATATTATAGTGATGATATGTCATCAACTGTTTCAGGTACACTGCAGTTTATGACTGTATTCAATTTTAAACTTTTAAGCCTGAACAGAAGGCCCACTTCTTTATCTTTTCAATCTTTTATTATTAATACTGCTATGCCAGGACTGTGCTGCAGCTATCTTGCTTGTTTTGGAGCATTTGCATCTTCAAGCTAATCTGGTCTTGACTGATCAAGAATATTCTGCCACTGAAATCTAAACTGAGCTGAAGCCTGCTCACCTTACGATGGGAATTCGTTCAGCTGTTTGGAAAAGACGCAGGGAAAAAAAGGAAGAGAAAAAGTCATGTTCCTTGACCTCATCGTCAGTGCTTTAATATGGAATATGAAATACTAATAAATTCTCACAAATACACATTCACAGTTTCTAAATATAGTTTTATTTTTTATTTCTGATTTTACAAAGCTACCTGCTGACAATGATTTGGAAATTCCATAAAAAATCCATAACATTTTTTAAAAATCCATCAGAAAGTATAACAGAAAATGTATTGTGTAGCTGAAAAATAAATAGAAATATGAAGGGAAATGCATTTTAAGAAAAGTTAATGTATCTAGTTTCACATAATGTGATTAATATATTTATTTCACTTCCATCTTTCCATTTTATTTCTTAATTTCTTATGCTATTTCCCCACTATCTGTGCTCCTCCAGAGGAGAAAAGTTTGTTTTGGGCAGATTTTGGTTCAATCCCCCACAGCCCTGATAACTGACGCAGAACCTACGTAAAAAGGTGACGAAACCAAGCGAACTGTTCTCAACAGAGTCGACTTGTTTGACAAACAAATGAAAACTTCAGGTTGCTCAACTGAGTTTGGGAGCTTTTTGTTAATGATCAGCTTGAATGTGGAGAACTTGTCAGGACCTGCTTTTACACTGTGCTGGAGATAACAACAGCTCTGCGCACTCATTAAGCCAGCTGAGACATTTCCTTATGAATTGCTTCATCATTTTTCTACAACAATACCTTCGAGCTCTCCACTGTGATCACTGATCGCAGCACTGTTATGTAAGAGTGTGACACTGGAACACTGTCAGAAAAGATAATGCTGTACAAAAAATATGCCTGATGTTTTGTGTCCCGTTAATGTTTTTCAGGGTATAATTTTACTTTTTGCGTTGCCCTTAACAAACATGCAAGCAGGCATGCAAATACAGACCTGATTCTCCCGGTCGCACTATGCACAGATCTGAGCTTTTTTTAAAACTTGAACCACAGAATCAGGAACTAACATGATTACCTACATCTGTTTTATTGATTTAAAAAATGCCATTGACTTTAGTTTTGCACATTTTCTTTGTTCTCTTGTACATATTTTTTGTAGTTACAAGTAATAATTGTATCAAGGCTCAGTGGTTAGGGTGGGTCGTCCAATAACTGGAAGGTTGGTGGTTCGATTCCCACTCTCACCTCTCAAAATAAAGATCTGTGGAACTGACAGCTGGAGGGGTGTCAGTCCACCTCCTTGACATGGCCAAGGTCTCTGAGTGTGTGACCCTGTGCATGTGCATGTACATGTGTGTGTCAACAGGTGCCAACCTGGATGGGTTAAAAGCAGAGGACAAATTTCATGTGTATGCATGATGATAAATCTGATCTTAATCTTCAAATCAAATCTATTTATATAGCACATTTCACATAAAATAAAAGCATTGCAGTAGGGAGTGTAAGAAGCATTAAAAATACATAAAAGAATATAAAGAGAAATAAATAAAATAATTTAAATGAATTTAAAAACAAGCAACAGTATATCGTGCAGATTTCATGCATAGACACATGAGAAAATAAATGTTTTTAAGCTGGATTTGAAAATGTCTACATTTGGTGAAAGTTTAATCTCCACTGGCAGTTTGTTCCACTTGTTTGCAGCATAACAGCTAAATGCTGCTTCTCCATGTTTAGTCTGGACTCTGGACTGGACCAGCTGACCTGAGTCCTTGGATCTAAGAGCTCTGCTGGGTTTATATTCTCTGAACATATCACAGATGCATTTTGGGCCTAAACCGTTCTGGGATTTGTAAACCATCAGCAGGCTTTTAAAATCTATTCTGTGACTGACTGGAGGCCAGTGTAAAGATTTTAAAACTGGTGTGATGTGTTCAGATCTCTTAGTCCGGGTTAAAACTCCAGCAGCAGTGTTCTGGATGAGCTGCAGATGTTTAATGCTCTTTTTGGGAAGTCCAGTTAAAAGAGCGTTACAGTAATCGAGTCTACTGGAGATGAATGCATGGATGAGTTTCTCCTGGTCTTTTTGGGAGAGGAAACCTTTAATTCTGTTGATATTTCTGAGGTGTTAAAAAAGCTGCCTTGGTGACAGCTTTGATGTGGCTGCTGAAAGTCAGATCTGAGTCTATCAACACTCCGAGGTTACGAACTTGGTCAGTGATTGTAAGGTCCCGAGTCTCAAGATATTTACCAACGCTGACCCTCTTCTCTTTGCTACCAAACAGAATGATCTCAGTTTTGTCTTCATTTAGTTGTAGAAAATTCTCTCTCATCCAGGTGTTTACTTCCTCCAGACACTGACACAGTACCTCTGCTGGGCTGCAGTCGTCCGGTGACAGAGACACATAAAGTTGTGTATCGTCTGCATAACTGTGATAATTGATGTTAAAGTTCTGCAATTTCTGACCCAAAGGGTCAGAAAATAACAAAATAACTCCGGTCTTCTAAGTAGGACCTGAACCAGTTAAGGACCGCTCCAGAAAGTCCCACCCAGTTTTCCAGCCTGTGCAACAGGATTCTGTGATCTACAGTATCAAACGCAGCGCTGAGGTAATCTTAAATATACCAGTATTTTAATTTATAACAACAATCATCCAGTAAACAATAACATCCATAAATCATTCTGAAATGTTTAGTCATAATCCTGCAAAAGTTTTTCCCTCTATGATAATATATTTGTTTAACAAAACAGACGTCAAGTCCAACATGCTTTGACCCTGATGTGAGCAGTTGTTCTGTCATGTGCAGGACAGTAGCCCATGTTTTCTGCATGTTAGAACTTTACGTAAGCCTTTACCCTTTAGACAAACCATTGACTGACAGACTGACAGAGTTACCACAGGAAAACAAAGACATAGACAGCAACAGCAACCTCAATGATCTGGCAAAGGAACATAGGAAAACCAAAACACAAAAACCCATGAACCATGACAATTATACTGTAATTTTATAATAACCAGTCAGATGAAAGTTATTTTTAGCACTTTATCAGCACATAAAATGGTGTCAGTTCATATTATGTGCATGTGCATTTCAGCAGTTATTTTACTGGCTAAAATCATCAGTAAAGATACAAGATAGAATAAGCTTAATTATGGTAGAATAGAAATGCCCCTTTTTAAGAATAAAGGAGGAAATCTAATCAGTGACCCTGCAGGGATCATTGGAGACTTCATTAACATCAACTGTCTCTGTCAAATCTACCACACCAACTTCTACATTATATCTGAAAGTAAAGCTAAGATGGCTGACACTGCCACCTCGCAATACTCAGTGGTTTTCAGAGGTTCATTGAGGAGACACAGTTGGAACAAGTGACCCAGCTCTCTTGAAAGTGTCCACTCAGCAAAATCAGCATGCTGCCAACAATCAATAAGTCAGCTCCTGTTCCAGCTGGAAAAGGCTCAAGTGTTCAAAGGGTTGATTTGATTGTCCAGTGCTGAAGCCAATTCAAGAGCCCTAAAAGTTTAACCATTTCAGTGGGCTTCACTGATGATGATGGAGTAGTTTCCACCAAACCTCTTGGTATTTTCACTGATTTTGACGTGATACAGTTGATCATTTTACATGTATTTTTGTGATGAATTAGGCTGAATAACATAATAACAGATAATAACTCACCTCCCATGGTTTAGTTGTTGGAAGTAACTGTAAATTTACAAGGTAAATGCTGCCCGTGTCTGTGATTTGACCAGCATCCAAATACAGTCGTAAAGCGGTACCATCTGAGAGTAAGCGGCGTTCCAAAAATTACAATGTGTTTTGAACAACACAAGGCCTGAATACACCCAGCAATATCTACTTTATGATATAACATTGAGCTAAGTTTTGTTTCCTTGATGGACTCTGTAGTTGAATTAGGCCATATATGTGGTTAACCTATGACCTACTTCCATTTTGAGAAGAGTTTGGCACTTCATTGCAATAAAATGTTCTCACTGATTCAACAAATCCTTCAATCTAAATGACTTGTGTGGTTGTTTATCTTTACCCTGAAATATGAGACGTCACAATACGCCATTTTATTGGTAATCCACAGCAGATTTTGCAGGTCTCGTCGTCCCCCCTCCAGTGGTTATTAAGCCCCTAAAAGCTAATCTGTATTCACTGTGTTTAATTCACTGTATAGCAATCTGAGAGTATGCGAAATTGCCTCTGTCCACATCTCCACCCACAAGCAGCAGTGAGTGCATGCTTGCTTGGCCAGGGTGAACAGAAAGTAGCCCCCACAATCTCCTGGCTAACCTCTCCTCAAAGCTTATTAGCTTGTCATTTCATCCGTGCTTATAGCTCCACTTTGTGAGTAGGCAGGATTGCCTCCTTCAGTCTTTCATACAGAACATTCAGGCTGTCTGATCTCAACTTTCTGAGACTGCAGGTGGTGCTCTGCAGATTTAAAGCAGAAATAACCCTAAATAGCAGTGGTGGAGGAGGAATTTTAAGCATCCATGGGGTTGTTTTTGATGGACAGTTTCTGCCAAAGAAGCCACAGGCATTACTACGACTGAGATTGATGTTGTGTTGTTGGGCTTCAGCTCCGTTGTGTAATTTTTGATGGAGCTGCAGCTGAATAAGAAGAGTGTCAGTGACAATGGGCAAAATTGCATTAAAAAAAACACTCAGGTAAAGTAAAGGGGTGTCCATATGGTGCTTTGGTAAATGTGCTTACATCAAACCTTTTCTTGCCACACTGATATCAAGTCAACTCATATGGTCCCACCATTGTTGGCCTTTCATCATGAAATTCAGCTACATAGTTGTAAATGAATGGGTGAATGTGTGACAAACTTCATGGCTTTGAACAATTTGTGGTGCATTTAAACGGATTTTAATAGAGAAAAACAAAACAAAATTAGTTTAACCTCATTTTATTTTTTGCAAATGCTGAAGAAGCAATTAAGACTTTTTTTAAAACTTTTTCCATGAATCTCATCATTAAGCTCTTTGTAATTTGCTGCTGAAGACAAACATAATGCTTAATGACGATAGCAATTCGTCTCTGGGGGATTTACGTCTGAGTAAACATATACTGCATATGAATGTGGCCAAACACATCAGATAAGGGGAAGATTGTCCCTGAAAAGCTGCTTGCTTACGACATGATTCATGATGAGAAGAAGATAAGCCTGAGCTCCTCTAAAGTGAGTAAAGCATTGTGAATTTGGAAATGTGATTTCTGTTTGTTAAAAAAGAGATTAATCAATTAATTTATTCTGAAATCTCCATGCATTTAAAAACTGTAGATTGAACTTTTGTCTGAGATGTTAATTCTAAATCTAACTGTATCGTTACTTTTTGTAGGATTTTTCTTTCATTTCTTTCTGTAGAAATTTAGGGTGCGTTTTTCTTGAACAGGTGTGCTCCAGTTTACGGCGACAAAATGCAGAATCTGACTGAACTTCCTGTCAATGCAACTTCCCAGAAAAGCCTGTCTGTCATCGTCAAAGTGTTAGTGGTTATACCCTTCTTCTGCATCTTCCTTTGCTGCATTATTGTTATGCTGCACATCTTTGCCTCTCACAGACAGTTTTTAGACACTTCCCGCTACATCCTGTTTGCACACATGCTGATCAATGACACTCTGCAGATAATCTCCTCTGTGCTGCTTTTCCTCTTTGTCATGGGTCGGGTGAAATTTGCTATTGTGTACTGTCTCCCTCTGCTCTTCATATCCACTGCCACGTACCAGAACACGCTCTTAATCCTGGCCACAATGTCACTGGAGCGTTATGTTGCCATCATCTATCCTCTGCAGTGCCCGACCGCCTGGCGCTCAGACCGTATCTGGATAATTATTCTGTCTCTGTGGTCCATCAGCTTCATATTCCCTGTCCTTGAGTATTTCATCAAAGGACAAGATCCTGCTGTTGATGTCTTTTCAACTCCTGTGATTTGCAAAACTACCAGCATCAACTCATCCCCAATCCAGGGACTGTTTAGAGCTGCTGTGAATGCCATCTTCTTTGCAGTGGTGGTTGTTGTTATTCTCTTTACCTACATAAGAATCCTCCTGGAAACCAGGAAGCTGCGGCAGGACCGGGTGTCTGTGAGAAAGGCCATGAACACTGTGCTGCTGCATGGCTTTCAGCTGCTGCTGTGCATGCTGGCCTTCACTCACCCCATCACTGACATTATCATAAAGCTTTACGCAAACTCGCTGGCAGAAGACCTGGCCTTTTTTAATTACTTCTGTTTCATTCTAATCCCACGCTTTCTCAGCCCGCTCATCTACGGCTTCAGAGATCAGAGCCTCAGTGGCCACATAAGGAAAACGTTTCTCTGCTGCTCGAAAAAAATCAAATCCCACGCCTTAAGCTCATGAATTTTTCCTCAAAATAAACAGAAGATGTCAAAAGATGTTTTTTGTAATGTATGTGAAGGTCTCAAAAAAAAATTTTTCAAGACTATCTTGAAACAACAATCACAAATTCATATGAAGACTAATCGTGTTAATGTGCTGAAATTATGCTGTGTTTGATACCCAAAACAGCTGGAAAGCCTTTATATGAATGAAAAGAATGCTCATCAACAGACAGATGTGCTTGTTAACTGATGAAACTTAAAATGCACAAAATGCATTTCTCCATTTTTTCTTTGATTAAGAAAAACAGAAACCAGATTTTGCTGTGTAAGCTTTTCTGGGGTTTGGGCTTAAGCAAACTTTCTGGTTGCTTTTTCTTTTATTTGCTTTGTTCAGATTTCTGGTTTGTTAGATTCTAGTTGCCATCAAACTTTATATCTCCTGTTCATATTGGCCATTAATAAATCCCCTCCACATGTACTTGTAAAAATGTCATAATCCTCTGACCTTGATCTGTGCAAAACCTCATATGAGGCTAATTTAAATCTTCTTGAGCTGGGAATATATGTGAGTGTCTTCCAGAGTTTGTCGAATTTAAGTAAGAAAATGTCCTTTTTGTTGCAAGCTCTCTACTATATTTCAACATGAAAACACATACAAGGACTAACTTAACTAAAAAGGCAAACAGAAGGATGACGACAAGTAAAAACAGCTCCAGGATAAATATGAACATCTGGAAAAATGTATTCAAAATGTCTGTGATGGTGAAGTAGTTATTAAAGAGTGTAAGTATCTTCTCATTAATGTGACGATTTTCAGAAACCACGCTATTGATCCATTTTTCCTTTTACTGGATCCAGAATCACTTATGTTATCTTTGCTTTTTCTTTCCTGGAAAATTCTTATGAAAATGTCATAAAACAGGACGTAATTCTTTTTTATCATATTATCCCAACTGATTTGCTTTTTCACCTCTCAAAAAACTGGTATTAATTTGAATCTTTCTGTGGTCTTTTGAAGTGTCATCTGCTGAAGTGCTGTAAGAGTATCAACTCTCATCCCTCCCCTCTAAATGAACATTATGTCACATCACTCTCATCTGAGGACTCCTAAAACTAGAACTTTGCAATTCTCTAAATAAGAATTACGGTGAATTGCCGAAAGCCTTTTTTTCCTGCTGTGAAGGCAGTTGTGACCTATTTATTTTATGCACTGTTTGCAGGCAAAGTCAACATGTTACAGGTCTAAATCTGTTAAATATAAACCAGAGAGAGGCTGCAAATCAGTGCCACCAGCACTGCCAAAGATTTCTCAATTGTGTGACTGAATTCGAGGTAAATGCAGCTTGGTAGCAGCTCTGGTGCTCATCATCTTTTTCTGTGAGTAAACATGCGGGGCTCTCAGTGCGGGTTTAATGATTAACTGTGCGACAGCTTCTGGCTCTTGATCCACTTTTTTAAGAGTCTAAATTTTCTGTAAAGCCTTGCTTGCTGTATAAGCTGTATGTAAATGTCATTGGATATTTTTTCTGTAATAAAACAGGCTATAATGGATACTTGTACAGCAGCTTTAATATTTGTCAAACTCCAGATCTGATGGCTTACTTTATGGATAACAATTGTGCGATGGGAATATTTGTTTGTTATGGGAATGAAATGTCATTGTACTGTATCATACTGTTTCATACAGAAGTAAAATTAAAGCGGAAGAAACCAAATAAATTAAATACAGACGGGAGCTGCAACAAGTCTAAATTTGCATACATTTTCTCAAACTTGCCACTTTTTAAACAAATTACATGAAAAGGAATTCTTAGCACTGTACAAATACATTTTCATCTTAAAGGTGTATTTAGTGTATTTCATACATCCCCAACCCGTGCAGGCTTTTTACAGATAAATGTTGATCTCTTTATTTAAAAATGATGTCCCTTTTCTAAATCAAATTTGTTTATAAATGAGCAAATAACCATTTGAGCTGCTGTAACCATCATGCCTCTTAATATCCCCTGTGTATAATAGACATGTTTTACTCTACTAGGCTACTATAGTGTACATAAGGATATTCATTTTAACTATTTTTGTGAGGGGGAAACTATTCTAAAGGCAACATTTATTTAAGTTTAACTTTTTACATTTAATTTTTTTTTTATGTTTATAAAAGAACGATTATCTGTGCGATCACAGCACCGTTTTCTGGGTGTTTTTACAGTTTTTTCTGCACATCAAATAAAATCTCAGTAGCGCTTTAAACAGAGAGAAACAATAAACAACTTTTTACACTGCACTTTTACAGTCACTGCAGAATGTGTTGACTGCAGTTTCAGGGCTGCAGTTTGTTTGTTGTGTAAAATCTTCACCGGCAGATGTCGCTGTGACTCCAAACTTAACGAACAAGTGCGTCTTAATTTGTCTCTTTATCGGGACAAACTTTCCGCCTTCAGGTTAATTAGGAATACAAATAAAAAACAAATTCGTCGCGTAATGACACCATTGAAAGGCGCCATTTGTTTGTATGAACCTGAGCTAAAACTGAATGACCTGTTTTTAATCAGAACCAGCCTCCACACAACTCCACAAATGTCATGTCATTACAGAGTAAGATGATTGCAAAGTAATTGCACTGAATACATTTGGGCTGCAGGTCAGTCAGATAAACACAGGGCGAAAACTGATCTCAGATCTGGAGAGGCAGGGGCAAACCCTGCAGGGCTCGGAGCAGCTCAGAGAGACGGTCAAAAACCAGTGAAGCTGCAAAGGAAAAAGATGAAGAAACCTCCGCGTGTTTACTTTATCTGGGGTCTCGTGATTGTTGCTGTGATTCCCAAATCTGTAGGAGAAATGTACACTTCGCTGCTGAATATAAAGGAGGCGATCAGTGTTGAACGGAAACTGATCGATCACTTGCGGACTTATATTGACCACGAGTTGGAGAGACTGGAGGACGTCAAGCGGTGAGTGATGGAGACACGGAGATAGACGTGGCCCATTATTTATACAGATAGGCACTTTTTAGTTGCGTGCAGATGAATTAGTTGTTGTTTTTTCTGTCAGAAAAAGTAAAGGAAAACGCTGCTCGAAGATTGCTTTGTCTTAGTTTAGTTTATTCTAAGACTGTGGAGATGATTTCGTGGTAGGCTACAGGAGGTGCTGCAGTCACAGTGAATCATCATGGAAAAAGTGGAAATGATGAGGACAGCACATGTCTGGTTTTTGTGGGAATATCTAAATCTGTTGGTGTTTTTTAATTGACCCTGTAAATTCAGTTCAGTGACTTTCTTTACCAAAAATTGTGCAAAGAACACACAGAAAATAATGCATGCCTTTAGAGTTTCTGTGTGGAACACAGCTGATTTAATGGGGATGCTCTTTTGGTCTCTTTTGGTCCTCTCCTGAACAGTCCATCAAAGAACCTCACAATTTAATACTGTGAGGCCTATCATCTTTATCCTCTTTCATGTACTTTAATAAAGTACCAGTTTTATTACTCTGGTCCGATTAAGCCCATGTGTGAGCACCTCTTAATTTCCACAATCTCATCTTTCACGCAGCTTTTATTCCAAAGTGTCTGACCTGCACACAGAACTTTATAAAGGCCCGGCGCCTGCATTGGCGAACCCGCTGGTGGCCTTCACCCTCATCAAACGCCTGCACTCAGAGTGGCTGAACGTCGTCTACAGCAATGAAGCCATGGAGAACACACAAGGTTAGCCCTCCGCCCGCTTTCTTTACAGACACATCTGGTTGAGATATCTAAAGTCACTCCTCCTCTCAGCTGTCAATACCAAACCCCCCTTGTTCACCTTTTGACTCCTCACTGTCCAGCCTTCAGGTCTAGTTACGAGGAGGAAAAGGCTGATCTGCCCAAAGTGGAGGACCTCCAGGGGGCTGCGAATGGGCTGATGAGGCTCCAGGATGTGTATTCTCTCCAAGTTTCGAGCCTTGTGAGCGGTCGTTTCCAGAGAGTCACCGATGGCGAGGCGATGGATGTCTGCATGCCTGCAGTGTCCGTCTCGCTGACTGGTGATGACTGCTTTCTGGTTGGGAAGGTGAATCATGAATAGTTTCAAACTCAGCAGTCATTCCACAGCTTTACAATAGCCTTGTTTTTTTTGTTGCTGGGATGTTTTTATTCCCTACCAGGAAAGTTTGTCTGACATGAATATCATTTTTTTTTTTTTTTTTTTTTAGTTGCATATTTTGGTTAGCCTGAAGTTTTCCGTCCTCTAACGTATATATGGGGACCTTTGGGGGAACTCTGCAAAATATTCCCATTTGGTTGGATCAGCGTTAATTAAACTCTCTCAGAGTCAATTCAGCACTGGTGATTTTGCTGCATACCGCTGCATAACCTTGTGCAAACATTCTCTCAGCGTTTGTTTATGGTTCTTCTCAATCTAATGCCAGCACAACCACAGGCTAACATTTATTGAACTTTCAGTGCTTTCTGGGTTGAGCCTTAAGTAACTTGTTAAGTTTATTGATTGTTCGCAGTCACTTTTAGGAAAGGTCAGATTATACGAAGCTTTTTAAATCCTCAAACCTTATTCAGAAGTATTCAGAAGCCATGTGCTCCTTTAAACAACAACTATGCAAAAGTAAAATTGTTGATGCTCACAAAGCAGCAGACAGTTGTGAAAAGATAGCAAAGTGTTTTCAGGTTGTTGTTCCAGTACTTAGAAACAGGAAAGATGGAGGTCAACATGAGGTTTTGTAGGATTCCAAAAGAGACAAATGAAATCCCATGTTCAACTGCAAGAGACCTTCAGACTTATGTCCCTTTCACACTGCGACCCGCTATCTTAGCGTGTCCAAATTGCACCTTCGACCCGCGTCGAGCAATGTGAACGCTTGGCGTGTCAGGGTGACCCGTGTCGCCTGAAGCCGAGTTCAGGGGGAGTTGCCTAGTGGCAGAGCGTCACACGAAACACATAAAATGCTGGGCGTGTACAATGACGTAGGCACAAGCCATGCGCCGGAGGTAGGGGGAAATACACCTGTCTGCATCAAATTTTTTAAACAAACGATGGCGGGACACCTTGAGAACTCATTTTTGCAATGCAGTTCATGGAGATGTTACTTTACGGTGCGTCTTGCTGCGTGGGAAACCGCGCTCTCCCATCTTTCTCGCCAGCCCTTCCAGCAGAGGTCCATCTTTCACCGTCCCCGAAATGTGGCGGAAAATAACGTCCTCTGCTCGGGGGCTGAGGAGCTCGCGGACCTCCTTGTCTCCCCAGTTGGCCATATTAAAAAATGTCTCCAACTTGATGTAGGCTAAAACAGAGTAAAACTTGTCCTCACCTGTCGCTGTTGTTCTGAATCAGCTATCCATTCTGTCTTTTAAACTCCTCACGTCACGCCCACGTCCGACCCGCGTCGATTGTGTTCACATCAAACTCGGCTCGGCAAAAAGACTAGGGTCCGACGCGGGTCGAAAGGCGAGTCGAGTTGACGCGGCAGCCCGGGTCGGCAGTGTGAACACAACAGCGGACACGCTAAATTCGCGAATTAAACGCGGGTTATTCGGCAGTGTGAAAGGGGCTTTAGAGAATTGAGGACTTAGAGGATAACTGTTTCTGCTTCACAAACTTCTCCAGCTGTCAAGCTGGATCAGTGATGCTTTGGGCTTGCATGACAGGGTGCCCATAGCCCCTCAACCTAAAAATCATCATAAATCTGTGGATTCACCTCAAAAAAACATTGTATGCAAGACGGTAAGATAATCTCATAGACTTTAAGGCCTTTTGCAGGAAAAATTGATAAAAAATCCCTTAAAGGTGACCAGTTAAATATGTAGTTGCTACAAAAATGTCTTGTCAAGCTGTGGTAAATGCCAAAGGGTTTGTTAACTCAGTACTGATCAGGCAGGGAGCCCAGATTTTGTATGCTGCTGTAAATGTTGTGAAGTAAAACATAGTAAGGTATATATGTAACGTACCAAAAAGCAGAAGCAATAAGCCAAATACTACAAGAATACAGTACTTGAATAAATGTGCCAGTGATGGTTAATGGTCTCATATTTCCTAAATATATTAGAGAAAGATTATGATCAACACTCTCACCCTGATGGATCAGTTTTGATTAAAATAATATGCAGCAAAAGATCAATGGAGAGCATTTTGGAAGATGTTACTATGAAAGTTTTCCCTCTTTGATTCATTTTCCATTCCTAAGATCTGTATTGATTTTATTCGAGATCTGTCAGTCACTGTGTGGTGGGAGCTCAGCCAATCAGCCTGGAAAAAAGTTGTATTCTTCTTTTTGCGTGAATGATAATCCGCTTCATGTGAGGATAAATACTGTTCGACAAGTAGGGAAGAAAAAGAGATTTCTCCACAATGCATTCCACTGTTTTTTGTACAGTGGTGACGTGTAAGGGCAGGGCACGGTGTGGGATAGACATCCTCTGGTATGGAAAACACATTATCTCACACTGCAAAGAGCAGAGAGAGGCTTCATTTTCACAGAGGCTGAGATTATCTGAGACAGTCTGTGAACAGACATGCTTAGTTTTAAAGTGCTTGCTGTAAAGGAGCTTTTAGGTGGTTGTCAGAGTGCTGTTCAAAAGCGCCAAGGTTTGATGAGCTGAGTCTTCTTTGAGACTGCTTCCATCATGAGTGTGGCTTTTTTTTATTAAGTTCATTGAATTGTTTTCTTCTGCCCATCCCAGAAGATCTTAAGAGCTTTCCAGATAAATTCTGTAAAGTATAAAATGTGATTAAGTAGATAACTTGTGAGTTCCTGACAGAGTTTTGGTTCGTGGGGAGAATTTGTTGAACGTCTCCGGGAATCTCTGTCGACGGGAGCGACATTCCACCCTGTTTACATGTTGCTTCTGTCTGTTTACCTATTTCATCAAATCAAGTCAGCTCAAAAGCTGATTTATAACCAGTTAAAGTTGATTTCAGCCACTGCCTGTGATTTCCTAAATACTGCTTAGGCATGTATCCTCATCTACAGTGCAGATGACTGAGGAGTCACACAGGCATCACCTAAAAGAGATTGGTGTCCAGTCATATAACACAAATAGTCTAAATAAAAGCAGAAATGCATTCATGTCTAAAGCCTGGTTCACATGCAGCAACATGACCATCAACAGCTCAGTCACAGATCTGATCAGGCTATGTTAAAGAATCTGCTTATTTAGCCGAATGCTGCTAGCTTCAAACGCCTCCAAACAATTGGTAAACTCGCTACTTTCTAACTCCAGTCCCACAGTTCTTTTAAATCATTTTAGTGTTAATTCTTCTTCTTCTTACAGAATCAAAGTTTTACTGAAATGCAGAGTCTGACATCGATTTTCTGCTCAGGATTTTTAGAGCTGGTCTAAAATCAGAGCTCCATAACGGAGTAGAGTGGGTTTTTAAGGAGAGCGAAAGCCAAACCAACCTCTAACACTTTAATCGAGGATCATGGCCTACACTGGCTTCATTAGTTCAGAGTCTCTCAGAAGTTGAGTTTGGCAGAAGTTCAGCATTCTGCAAAAAACAGCATTTAAAAATTGTGCAGCAAATTCAGAATAATATTCCTGAATGTAAAATTTTGGAGACTTCCTACTTCCTGTGAATACCACCTACAGTGCATGATATCCTGAAAATAACTGGAAAAGGTAAGAGAGACTGGAAAATGGAAAAGTAAGGACTGAACTATCACAGTACTCTCAAAATGTTACATGAATGTAAAATAATGATGCTTTTTTAAGTTTTATTTAGTCATTTGATCTCATTACAGACCTGCGTACAGCAGAAAAAAATCTAAATACAACACACCCAGGTGCACAAGAACACACACATATTTAAAAGGATCAAAATTACAAACTGAAATTCGTCAGTAAATAGTCTGTGGTCTTAAAGTTTCATATCATCAGTGCAGGTCTCTATGTTCCTCTTCTCATTTCAGCATTCCTCTGACCTGCCATCTGTGCCAAACACTCTTTTCCATTTCATTTAGAAAAAAATAGTAGCCACACCACAGTGTAAATGATGCCAGCTGAAGGGCTTGATGGAAGAAACTGGTCGGTTTCTGGCTCAAAGCTGGCCTGACTGCTGTTAATGTGGTTTTTAACTAAAGTCATCCCCATGACTCAGTGCCTGATTTTAGCAACAGTCATTAAGCTTTACTTGAACTGACTGACCAGAGACTGTTTGAACTGCCACATAACAAGCTGAAGTAATTTTGGTGTAACTGTACACAGGTGGCCTATGAGCAGGAAGACTATTATCACTCTGTGCAGTGGTTGGAGGAGTCTGTGCGTCTCTTCAGAGGAGCAGGAGGACAGTGGAGCCCTGAGAATGAAGGGACTTTAGAAGATGCTCTGGATCACTTGGCCTTCTCCCACTTCAAAGTATAACAAATGTTTAGGAGATGCACGTTTGTAAAATCTTTGATCGATTGCACAGCCTTTGATTCCTCTCATTGTTTCAGACAGGAAATGTCTCCTACGCTTTGAGCCTGTCCCACGAGTTGCTGCATCACGGTAAATCTTTCACTCATTTTTCATTTGTCCCAACTGTGCTGTATTCGAAAACCTCCCTCTTCCCACTTGTTTTTACCTCACATCTGAGACTATTTACATGCATTTCTTCTCAGATCCGACAAACGGACGAGTTCTGCAGAATGTTAAGAAGTATGAGAATCTGCTGGTTGCTGCAGATCCACCCAGGGGTGATGGGCTGAGGAGACCCACTGCCACTTATCTAAGAACCAGGGATACTTATGAGAGACTGTGCCAGACCCAAGGCTCTCAGGTATTTATCTAAATGAGTGACTCTTCAACTGTTGTTCAAGTGCTGTTGGTCTTACATAGTCAGACATACATTAACTCCAGTGTTGGAGGATGATCTGGTTTCATCATCTTATAATTTTAGGAAAGGATGTTCCGTTGATCATTAAAATTTGTCCAACAATTAGCAAAAGTTTACCAAGTAGTTGACCAATATTTTTCATCCATCCATTTCATTGTCATTTACACAGCCATAAAATACTACACTTAGTGCAACATCATTCCTGCATTTAAGCTGATGTGATAACAATGTTGTGACTGATGAATAAGAAGAAATGGCCGTTGTGTGATGTTGGTAATGGACTTCGGGTTCCTGTTTCTCCTCACAGCCGATTCATTTTGAAAACCCCAGACTATTCTGTGACTTCTTCACCAACAACAATCCCACGCTGCTGCTGCGGCCTGTAAAACGGGAGGTGATGAGTCTGCGGCCGCGAGTGGTCCTTTACCACGACTTTATCACAGACAAAGAAGTTGAGGACGTCAAGAGACTCGCCCAGCCTGGAGTGAGTGCTCTTAACCTGCAGCTGAAACGGCCCATGTGTGTCCAATATGTCAACACTGAGATCCTCAAAGGTTTTTTTAAACCCGTGTTTACTGAGTTTTGTCAACACAGAGTGGAGTTTTTCCACATGGAACTCAGAAAACATGAATCTGAAAAATGTTGGTCTGGTAATAGCAGAGTTCACCAGAGTCGGCTTGAGTTTGCTCAGATCCGTTTGCTGACACTTTTGTTCTTCTATAGAGTATGTTAAGTCTGTGTGCCTCTCACATAGAAAACATGAAGTCATGTTTGTGATTATATTGTGTTATCATGGCTTCTCGTCAGGAAATTAGTGCATGATGGGAACTTGGAATTGGCTCTGCTAATTTTACAGATAGTTATCATTTCAGGATGTTTTCCTACTCTGTTAATTTCCTCCTGCCTCGTGGACATTTGACAGTTGCATTTACTGTGGCTTAAATTAAATTGTAAACAACTAGGCCAGCTCTCAGCAGGACTAGAAGTATTTTTTTTTTCATTATAAACACAGTACAGTATATGTAACATGAGCTTTGCATTGGCAGAGACTCCACAGCTGATTTCCACTGTCTAAGAACCAAAGCTTTTACATGAGTTGCTGATCACCCTCCATTGTTGTCTTTGTGTCATCCAAGTATCAACAAAGCTTCACGATAAACTGTCGTGCTCAACTTCATTGCAATTTAATTAAATTGTCATAACAGTTTTATTTGAAAAGCTTAAATGGGTCCACAGTGCATAATGGATGCTTGTGCTTTTAATACTTTATGTGCCTTTCTGGTGATAACGCTTTTTATCTTTGCAATCAGACGACTGAAAAGGGAAACTTGAAGTCAACGGTCAACAGTGTGTATTAAGATTGAAAGGATTACATCATATTAGAAGGAATGAAGGTGGTAAAATGCACAGTTGTTGGTTTCTTTGGCATTGGAAATGGCTAACATTTTCCTTCTAGAAAGACCCGTTTAATGAAGAGTCGGCCTATTTCCTGCTTTAAAGCATTACGTTACTATGAAAACTTGAAGAAACTACTCAAACTGCCCAAATAACTTGGCTGGTCTCTGCTGGTAAATCATGGCTCAGCCTCATCTAAAGATGTGACTCAACAGAAAATATGCAGTTTGTTGCCGTCAGAGCTCTCTGTCTGCTGACTCAGCCAATTGAGGGAATATTTGGAGGGCTGACTGAGTCGGTGCCTCCACAGTTTCTGTTAGGTTTTGACAGTTTTTTCCATCCCTTTCTCAGATGGAAACCCTTGTACTTATTCAGTCATTTTGGTGGTTTGTGCGGCTGATTGAAAACAGACCTGTGGTGCTGACTGCGATGGTTTACGCTTCACTTTGCTGGATCACAGAGATTTTGAATATAACTGAAAGATCCCGTCTGTTCTTAGTTAATACGTTGACTAAAATAGAGTAACTTACTAATTTTCCTTTTCTTAAGGTGCCCTATTTCTGATGTCATTAGGCAAAATGATCCACATATAATATTATATTTCCAGTTTTAGGCAAAAAAAAGAAACAGCTTATGTGCCTGTTGAATACTAGAGAACATTAAATCAGCAGGCAGCGTGGCTGCTCATAACTCAAAGAGGATTCAGGAAGGGCAGATTTCCAGACTCAGACTTTGTGATGCACATTGACAAGTTATGCAGTAAGACAGAATTGAATTAGAAACAGGTATCTGTTGGGAGTGATTGATATCTTCGTCATCATTCTTCCTGCTTTGCAGTTAATAGTAATATATTTTCACCAGTTGGCAGCTCTTCTAAAAACAAAATGTGGACTTTAATTCACGTCCCTCCTGAAGACAGTTTTGGATATTCTGCACTTCGTCTGGTCTGCTCTTTGTGTTTGTTTTGGTCATCTGTTTGCAGCTTTAACCGTCACACTGTTATGAAGCGGTTGTCTGTCTTTTCTAACAAGTTGAGGAGATCAGTGGTTGCAGCTGGAGAGAAACAAGCAACAGCAGACTATCGAATCAGCAAGAGGTAAAGATTATGTTCAAAACTTTTAGCATTAATAATACTTGTTCAATATCAATAAAACCATATGTAGCAGTAACTGTGCAGCTCCGTGTGGACTGTAGCAGGTGCTATTGATCAGTGTTTCTTATTTGTAGTGCATGGCTGAAGGGCTCAGCGCGTTGCATCGTTGGGAAGCTGGACCAGAGGATCTCGATGCTCACGGGGCTGAACGTGAAACCTCCATATTGCGAATACCTCCAAGTGGTGAATTATGGCATTGGTGGCCATTATGAACCTCATTTTGACCACGCTACTGTAAGTTGATAGTTTATTGGTTAGTTTTTTGTTCGCACTGGTTACATCTATTATTTAGAAGCTTTCTATGTCTGTTTCACTGACACAAAACCAGTCACCATCCAGTCCTGTGTTCAAGCTGAAAACTGGGAATCGTGTGGCAACCTTCATGATATACGTGAGTAAAATCTACTAACAGCTGCCAGAAGTTCTTGGCCAGATTCGTGTTGACTGTTCCAAAGTCTAAATTAAAAACAAATAGGTTCAGTTGTTGCCAGGAGTGCAGCAGGACTCTGACAGGACCAGACTGACAGACTTTGACTAGGTCTGATCTCATTGCCTACGTTAACATTTTGTAGATATTCTGTCGTGCATCCAACACAAAGTCTCTGATTTACAGTATCGTTTATTTCTTTATTCTTCATTTAGTCCTGTCTATTTAAACTTTTTTTTTCTAATGTTATAATAAATATGTAGATATTAAGAGTGAGAATAAAACTTATTGTGACCTCTAAACAGGGCAGCAGACAGAGTGGATTTTCATGACATGAGCACATAAACACAAGACCCGACTATGATGAAATGTTGTTTTCCACAGCTCAGCCCAGTCGAGGCAGGTGGATCCACAGCCTTCATCTATGCCAACTTCAGCGTTCCTGTCATGGAGGTAAACACTTGTCTCAAGGGAGCAACAAGCATCCTCTTTTGTCTTCATGTTTTTGATGTGAGATCATTTATTTTCACCACACTCATGTTCTCAGATCAGCTGTCAGAATACTGTCTTTTCATAGCAACAACACCAAGGTTTTTTTCTCCCCTTTTGATCTAATTTCTGTTTCTACCAATATATCTGAACTTCATTCAATTCTGAACTGACATATATATGAATAAAATCATATAAAGCCAATAACTCAGGGAGATGCACCATCTTCCATCACCGTTTGCAGTTTAAACTTCCCTCTAATGTATTTTGAATCATAAAACTAGGATCTTGCCTCCAGTCAGTTCTCAGGCCGACAAAAACATTAGACACTGTGCACATTTATGATATAACACTCGAAGAAACTGAATTATTATCTGCTTTTTTTTTGCATGTAAACATACAAACGTAATCATTCAAAATCGAAGCTCTGAAAACCAGCCCAACACACCCAATTAGTCCGGTCTGAGATCGAATCACTCCCACATGTATACGCTCAACTTGATTAAATAAAACAGTCAAATTTAAGTGCATATCACTACAGCCAAATTCTCAATGAAACTGCTCTCATTTACATACTCTTTTGTTTCTTTCGTCAGATGGCTAAACGTGACTTTTTAGGCAGTTCATTAGGAGTACAATGTCATTTAAAGCATGTCCAGATTATCGCTAAAATAAAATCCTAAACTGACAAAATAATGAGAAATGTGAAAAAATATATATTCCTACACTTATGTTTTAATATCCTTTAGTTGAATTTACTAGCAAAAGTTACAATTTGTGTTACTTTCTTATTTCATAGTAAGTTTCATAAATAATAATAGCAACCTTAAATCGGAAGAAACTGAGAAATCGATTTGTGTGGATTTTCTTGTCACAGAAAGCTGCTATCTTCTGGTGGAACCTCCACAGAAATGGTCAGGGAGATGTAGACACCCTGCATGCTGGCTGCCCGGTGCTTATCGGGGACAAATGGGGTAAGATTTGATGTGTTCGGTCATCATGCTGTTAACACGAGCCAAAAAGTAATCTTCTTCTTCTCATAACCCTTACCCAGTGTTCGGCGATTCTAATATACAGGAGCCCACATCTGTCCTGCATTATGCATTTAGAGATGTTGCAGTGCAGTGCAGACAGTGGAAGCTGAACATCTGCTGCCAGTTGGCTCAGACCACCAAATGTGTCTATGGAACAGTTAAACTATCAGAAGGATATTAATCATCCTAAAGCAGCTGCTGAAGCAATTGGTGGAGGTGCTGCTCATAGTTACAGTATATATCATATAATTTCTTATATTGTGTAATCAGATATTCATGAAAATAATTGTAAAGCAATTCTTCAAAGTTAGAAAATCAGCTTGGGCAAGAATAGTTTTACTCATACTGTTATTTCTAATACTTTTTTAAAATTGCTTTATGCATACTTTTGCTCTTCCTGTGTGCTCCAGTGGCAAACAAGTGGATCCACGAGTACGGCCAAGAGTTCCATCATCGCTGCAGCCTGAATCCTGAGGAGTGACGGAGAGGCGGGACCCAAGAGGAGCGAGCGTGCACTTTGGATAGGAGCCTGGGATCCCAGGGAGCCTGGAACGGATGGCAGACTCTGCTGCAGTGGACATGGTGGTAAAGGACGACTGCAGTCCAAATGCTGCAAGTGGGGAGTTCGAGCAGCTGGATAGAGGCCTCTTTGCACACTGGGCTGGCTGTAGTAAACTGTGTAAGACTGTTTACCTGTTGTTTTTTTTAAAAACTGACATCTGATCCAAGCCTTTTCTAGCACTGAATCCACTCTGCGTGGGTCACAAATCAACAGCTGATCCTCAAAATGTCAGAATGAATCACATGGTACCTCAAAACATTGATAAATAGGAATGTTATATTTATTTCTCTTTTTTTTTTTTGGAAGTGTGTGAATAGCTGTCTTTCTTAGAGTAATATTTCTGTAGGGAAATGCAGACACAAGCTGATACAGAACATGTGTTCTGCTGGGCAGAGGACGGGATCTTGTTTCAAGAGCTTAAAATCTGAGTCTCATGTTTCTCCGTGTGGTTAATTATCAACAGTGGGTGTGATGTTCTCAGACTGTGCCTGTTTATTACCAACTGACTGAACAATATTATCATCTTTTTCAGAGAGAGACTCTCTTTGTTTGATTTAACTCAGTATTCAATGCAACAAATGACCCAGTGAGTCACCCTCATACTAAGCTTCAGATGCTGGTACTCATTAATCTCCTGCTCGTCTGTGTACAGAGTGATTAGGAACCTGTTTGAACTCACACTACCAACTTTCTCTGCATACCTCTCAGATGACTCAAATATCATTGTTGAAGTTCATAATCCATCCTGAAACAGGGCGAGGTGGGTCATATGCAGTGTCATTATTCACTATATGAGCCAGAGACAACACCGCATCTCTGTAAAGCACTTTTTGGGGACGTCCTGCTGTTTGAATGACAGTCATGGATTAGTATTATAATCTTGGTCTCTCCAAGCACACACTGACAATATATGAGCAGAGCATGTTCTGGATCCCTTTTGCACATTCCTGTGCGCACACTTAACAGCAGGACTTTGCAATTTTCCCACACAGCTAATAAAAAGAAAGGCCATAGGGTTGTGAGGCCCTTTTTTTTTTATGGCAACTGTAAATAAGAGACATATCATGGGGCAAATATATATGATCTATTTTATTTAGTTTTGAAATAAGAACTTGATACTTCAGAGTAAAAAAATATGAAACTGGTCTGGATGTCTTTGACACTGATCTTTAATCACTACTTTATTTTGTGTCCTATGCAACTCATAGGTCATTTTTTTCCATTTGATTTAAAGCAGCAGAAGCTTTTAATACAGTCGAGTCTGTAAAGTAATAAACCATAAAGCCTAGGAAAGTGGTCTATCTTAAGAAATAAATCTCAGCCTTCCCCAGAATCCATGTAGGTTTAGTCTTCACACATCCTACAGACTCTCAGTTGCCCTTGCTGTTACCACAGCAAACATGGCAGCAGAGAGACTTGTTGCTATGCTCAAGTGTTATCCAAGCTACCTAAAACACACATGAGCAGATCACAGGTCTTCCTCAGTTCATTGTCAAACACATACAGTACTTCTGCACATTGAAATCCGGGCGTTTTCAACATGCTGTGCTTTTCCAAAGTTGCGAATACTTTTCAGATCTAACTGATTTCTTCTACTTCTGCTGTCAGTGAGTTGCTTTATGGTTTAAACACATTTTTGTACAATACTGACTGACGAGCTGGAAATAAATAAGAAAATAAATGAAGCAAAGATAGCAGCGTGCTTCTTTAAATCTCAGGATTTAGGAAAGCTTGAACTCCTCTTAGTTTGTGGCGTTGATGGGCAGAATAGTGCCTCCCTCTGCTGGTGATGTGAAAGACAGCTTTTTGTTTACTGTTAAAATGTGATTGCTACTTTATTGTAACAGACTCTTATTTCAAAATTTCTATTTTGTTTTTGTGATTTAGATTTAAGTCATATTCCTCTGCAATTATAAACAGGTTATAATTTAATTAGTGTAAATGATTGTGCTTTTGTGTTCAGTGTACTGAATGAAATTTCCAGGTATGGTTGTGCCAAACTGCCAGGAAGTTGTTTAAAAGGGAAATCCGTTGGCTGTGCATACAAGTAATCATATTATATAAGAGAAGAGGAAAACATTTGATGATAATTAATGTCAAGATGGGTTGTAAATTTACCCTTAAACTGAGATCACTGAGGAACATTTCTCAGAGAGGTTTACACGGAATATCATAGTTTTCTACAACAATATTTGGTTTTCCAAATGTATTGCAATTCTGAGTTTCCATATTCAAATTTCAAAGGTGAGCACAGACTAGCTATATATTCTAAAATTAAACTCACGGTGTTCATTATGGGATCTGGATTCAATCTACTCGCACTGGCAATCGATTGAATAAACACTTAAATGTATTTCTCCAGAATGACTTGATCATCAGGCCTGTCCACAGAGATGAGGAGAGAGTACTATGATATGTCTCATATTCATCACTGATAGAAGAAATCTTGGAACGTGTATTGTGCAATAATGATTTTACATGATAAAATTAGTGAATTACTTTGTTTTATTGATTATGTGTTACGTACATTTACATTAATTGATGTCCCCCCGTATAGTGTCATATTGTACCACCACCTGGCTAACTTTATCTGATCAATGTAATTACCACCTACTTCATATTGTTTGAATTTACATCGAAACGCTTACAATGAGCTCATAAAATGCAGTGTATTATAATGATTTGCCAGTAGCTCCAGTCCTCTCTGAGCTGGGATCTTAATATACAATAGCTGTCAGCTTGGAGCCCTTTCTCATATTTCACATGTGTGTTAGTTGTTTTTGGTTCAAACATACATCAAAACTATTTCTATGGTTGAATTGGAATACCTATTTAACCCCCAATAAGTTAAACTGTTCCAGTATTTCACAAAGTCCAATTAAAGAAAACCAATTCTGCAACAGAGATTTGTTTTTTTCTTCTCTCCTTTCTAATGAATCATCTCAGTGTCCCAAAACTATATATTGTGGGTATTTGGACATAAACCTGTGAGACTAAATGTAATCTTAAATGTTGTATGTTAAATAAATGTATTGTCACATATTGTATATTAAGTTTTAAAATCTGCTCCAGCTTCCTAATTTATATCAATTAACACCTAGCTTAAACTAATGCAGTCTAACAAACCTGTCCTGTGTTAAATACTTCTCTATGATGGTTTTTAATATTCACTTTAGGTTTTATTTTTGAGGCTGTAGTTTGTAGTAATGTTGAATAGCGTGACAAATCGATACGTTGCTATTTCGCCCACCTTATTTGAGTCAAGAAAGGAATGAATGAATGAATATTATGAATAAATAGTCACTTTAATGTGATGCAGGTCTATGTCATCCAGCTATATTAGGTACAGTAGAGTGTACCTTATATTTTGATACCTGGGTGTATGTAGGACAAATTAGTGCTTTACTTTTGGAAAGCACATGAACCTATTTGACTTTTTATGTTGTAAGTTATTCTGCTGATCTAATTTAGAGATGTTGAAACTGTTTTAAAGCAAGCACATTTCTTTTAATGTAGAAAAAAACTAATTGCGTGTAAACTTGACTCTTAACACTCTTAACTTGCCTCTATAACAAACTCCATTACCCAGAATGCCTAAGCACAACACAGCGGCAGCGGAAGCAGGACAGAAGTTCCCATCGTACCTTGTTGCTCGGAGACAGTTTTCCGCGCTGCCGCTTGTTTGTGTGTGTGGGCGTGTGTATGTGCTGTCCATTTAGCTCTATTAAACGGATTGTTAGATCGTAGGAGAGTGATGATAAACATGTCTGCTAACCGTCCAGACTGCGCTTTAGCCAGGCTGTCATTTACAGTCTGCATTGATTGAGCTGAGGGATGAAGAGCAGAAAACAGAGGTCTGTCAAAGCTGGAAGCAACAAAAAGAAAGGTAAGCTTAGCTTTGCTAGCTGCTAATGTTATGCTAATGGTGAGAAGCCGTTAATGCTAACTGTCAGTTTCACATTACTTTCTTCTAACGTTAGATTAGCTGCTCAGTATGCTCTTGCATATTGACTTAGACTACTGGTCATGTTGTTTTTTTGCTGCTAGAATTATCCCACGACTAGCATTTATTTATTTATTTTAACTTTTAATTCCACAATTCTACGCATATTGTAGTAGTTTGGTGTGTTACCGAAGGATGCTAAAGATACAAGTGCAGTAAAATATTGATGTTAATATTATTTGGGAAATGATAATCATACTTTTGTTTAATTCAGTTGTTTAGTAAACATGTAGTTTTCCTGTATTTATTATTTGGGGCAGTGTGGTGCATTAATGAACGTTGTGTACGTCTTTGGCTGTAAATAAAATTGCATGTAGACTTTGCTGATAATCTCTGGACAAGAGTATCAATGAGAATATTTTTCATTACCAACTCATCTCTGTATAAAGTGCCTGAAAAGGACACAGAATCATACTGTTTATTTTCAGATCAATGAATATTGTTTTATACATGTAAAAGAAGGAATTTAGTCGTCCTTTTTTTTTTTTTACTTTTTGAAATAATTATTCTGCATCAGGGTGATATAAGATCATTTCATAAAAGAGAGCAGAATATAGTTATTTACCAATCAATCAACCATCAGGATGCTAAAAAGCACACTTTTATGCTTTTGCAAATAAAGGAAGTATTTAATCCAGCATAACTCTTTCAGTTGCCAGTGATGTATCCCCCTCTACTAGCCTCCCTCCTCTGGTTGAGGGCCAGCTGAGATGCTTCCTGTGTGTGACGATAAGCCGGGTGTTATGGACAATTCCCAAGCCTCCGTCTCAAACATTCATCAGACTGCGCTGGTGGGGCGAGTCGTCCAACGGGACGCACTTCTTTCCAAGAGATGGATCAAAGATGTCACAGAAAACCATCAAGACCACTGCCCGCTTCCCCATCCGCTGCGGCCCAAAGCAGTTCACTTCTTATCTCACAGGTAACTAAGAACACCCTGATATGTCTGGGTTTGCTTTGCGGAAATATTTTAATCTCAAACTCGTTGTTGCTTAACAGATATGGGCTCTTTGGTGCTGGAAGTTCTGACAAAACCAGATCATTTACCAGTTGCTCGGGCTCAGGTTGCTGGCATCTCCCATCTGTCTCTGTCACAGCCAATCAGTGGCTTTTACACACTTGTGTCCCCGACATCTGAAAAGCTGGGAGAGGTGCAGGTGAGTGGAAATTTGCAATCAATTTTAACTTTTGTAATAATTTTTTTTAACAAAAAGGTTGCTTATTGATTAATTTTAGCGTTTTTGTGTGATGTACTTGTAGTTAGATCGTACCAATAATGCCCAGAGGATCAACAGCCAGCTACAGATCCACATCATATATTATCTGATACATCCCTTGGTATTAATTGAAATTGCAGTGCCATTGTAAAACAGACCATTCAAACTCAACCATTGTTCGGTTGCTCTCAATCAGATTGTTGTTGTCCCCCCTGAAACTTTTTGAGTTTATTTTAGAATTGTTTATCTGGAGTACCACATGACAATATAGTTTTAACTTTTACCTATTTTATGTAATTGTTCACTGAGAACTGTCCACATCCTAACTTTGTCTTTGAACCCTACAGGTTTCCCTTAGTTTGGAGCCTCTGACAGAAGCTTACGACAGCAGCAGCTCAGTTCCTGCTGCAGACATCAGCACTGATGGGCTGCAAGTCCCCACACTGACTGTGACCTCGCAGCACAGACCCCTCTCAGCTGGCAGTGGGAAAGAATCGGCAGGGAGCAGCGGTGGAAACACACCAAGGTTTGAGGAAGCTATTATCAGTTACTCATAGCATGTCCTCTGGTCTATAATGATCTAAAATTTTAACTTTCTGCTATCATTTCAGAGGGAAAGACCACTTGTATTTCCAAAATGCCCAGAAATACGAACAAGAGACACTGGAAAATCAGATCACAATGACAAACAAATCGCAAAACATTCAAACTGTTGCTAATCCTACTCAGGAGTCTTTCCATGGACAAATAACCAATGATGTCATCTCAGGTAGGCCACAGCATTACTGTACGACAAATATCCATATACACAAATATGCATTTTTTTTTTATAGTTTCTGATAATACATCCAACATTTTCCCTCATCTCAGTAATTCTAGAGCGTGGAAACAAGCTTAGGGATGCAATGGTGGTATCATCATTGAAAAGTGATATGAAGTCTGCTCCAGCTCTCAAAGATACTCCTCTGCCTCTCCCAAACAACAACATTGAACCACCTGCCAAGTGAGTGTTTCCTAGAAAAAAAAGTTATTTTCTTAATCAAACTATAATGTCAAAATCCACAGTCTAAATGTCCTCCCGGTGTCTGCAGGTTTCCTCCTGTCTCCGGTACATTTCTTCAAGATATCCTTTATGCTGATTCAGCTCTGCAGCACTCTGATGATTTTTCTTTAGTCTCGGACTGTGGATTTGACTGTGCTGGCGACATGGAGAAGAGAGCTGTGGATCTGCTTCTTGGCAGGTGCGTGTATGCATCCAAAGGTTTAAAGAATTCAAGTTTGTTTTTTTTTCTCAAGACTTTGTTTTCTTTTTCAGCTCAATCACATCTTCACTGCCTTTCTTGGATATACAAGGCCTCTCCCCTGAATCCCTCTCTGGCCACAGCAGTGTGTGCGGAGATAGCGAGCTCAATGATCCACTGTACGATCAGAGCTTACTGGAAAATTTGTTCTACAAAACTCCTGTAAGCTGCCAACTTTCTAATTAGATAAATGGAATTTTACTTTACTTTTCTAGCAGAGGATTCATAAAAAAAATGTTCCTTTTAGATCTCAGATACCCTACCAGATGAGGAGGAAAAGGAAGGTCCAAGAGCGATGTCGTCGAGTGAAAAACAGCTGGCACGGTCTGGACCTAAAATTAGTGAAGCGTAAGAGCCTCCACGTTACTTTCAAGCAACAGTAACATGTGCTCCTTTCTGAAGCTCAGGTTGGGGATGTGTGAAACTGCTCCAGTTGGTTCTGATATACAAAGAATGAACAAAGCATACAATGAAATACTGGATAACACGCAAGGTTCTGGGATAGAAAAGATACTGTGCAAAACTAGCTAAAATACAGCCATGTATTGCTGCTTATGCCGTTAAAAACATTTCTCAACCACATTTTCACTGTCTTCAGTCCAATTTCAGATCATCAGCAGTGTGAAGATGGTGGTGGTAGTATTTATCCTCCCCTCAGTGAGGAGCAGCTGGCTGTGCTGAGTTCGAGCCGGTTGGCCAGGGTGACCATCAGCTCCCTGACCGTACCAGCAGGCAGAGCAACGACCACACCGGGAAAGACCTCTAACACAGGGAAACCTCCTCGACCGTTAACCAGCAAGAAGTGGTGGGTAAAACATCTATAATGTTGTTAGTTCTATCTGAAAATAACATCATAATTATCATATGTAACTATTGCATGTAGTGACTTCTCTCTTTTGTTAGCACCTATTTTGTTGAGTACGTGTTTCCGTTGACGTCCGCTTCCAGTCAGCATGGTCGCAACAAGACTGGAGATGGAGAGGTGACCCGAGCTGTTTCCAGTAAAATCACAGGAGGAGGTAGCACCTGTTGGAATCTGTTTTTAAAAGTCAAACCCTGTTTAGACAGTGTTTGGTACAGATTTTGGAGAACCTGACACTCTTCTGTGTTTTTATGTTTTGTTTTTTTTTTTAGCTGTGAAGTTCCATCAGCTCTCTGTGTTTCCTGTCCAGTTCAGTAGAGCATCAGTTAAAAAGTGGTGGGAAACTGATCTGATATTCAAGATCTACTTACGAAAGAGTGACCAGAAGAAAGTAAGTATCTGGGTTAAATGTTCCTAATATGCAAATAAATATCCTGAACTTAGAAGTTGTAGAATAATTTGTAAACTAAAGAATAAAGAAACTGTATTAGTTTTGCACTCTGCAGATCAGAGGCATACTGCAGCTGTGACCTTCTACGGTACTTGTGTCATTCACATTTTGAGTCTATTTTTGACATTTGCATATTTAGCTGAACAAAAAAAGAAGGCTAGTTTTAGTCCAACTGTGAAATGAAGACTCATTGAATTAAAGAAAACGTTAATTCCTTTCCATTTAATCTTTCCAAGTTCAGGTTCAATAAAACGGAGGTGGTGTAATTGACATTGACCTGTCTACTTGCAGCCTGTCGCCATCGGAAAGGCAGTTCACCCACTGCGCTGTCTGCTTCAGAGCAACCAGCTGAGTCAGTCTGTTGTCTTGCCTGTGCAGAACTTGGAGGGGAACAGTGAAAAACAGGAGATTGGACCTCTCAAGGTAATTTACTGTTTGTTTTTAATCCGGGAGGGAATGATTACAAGTGACTCGGGTGAATGTCACTGAAGCAATGTTTCCATTTTTTTTGCAGGTGTCACTGGAACTTGAAACACACAGCAAGGGTTTGTTCTCTGAAAAACGTAAAAAGCTGGCTTGGGAAGATGCGCCGCCCTCAAAATTTCCACCCAGTCCAGAGAGAGAAACTATCTCCAGATCTCAACATGAGAACCCAGTCAGGGAAGAACCATCAGGGCACACTTTAGGGGGTTCCAGAATGCATGTTTGGACTCCTCAGAAACCCTCAAAAGAACCCTCTTCTCATCCGTGGACAAGAACATCTCCTCCTAAATCGTGGCAGCAGGTGGAGGAGGACCCCGAGGTACTGCTGCATGCCTTACTCATGGTGCCAGATGGGAAGAACTTCAGCTGTGGGCCCCTACAGGCTCCCAATGTGTACTTGAACTGCAAGCTGTTTTGGTGCGATGAGATGGCGCGATCTGTTGTCAGCTGGGGCCAGGCGAACCCAGCATTCAACTTTGTTCAGGTTAGTTCAGAGTTTTATATCCAAAGCTGGCCTGTCGTCTCACTCTTATTAAGTTTTTTTTTTTTTGTTTATTTCTTTTTCTGATTTCTTTTGAACTATTCTTCTTACCAAAGTCTTATGTTACAAGACTTGTGTGCTGTTTTATCCGGGGTTCAGAGATCTTGCTGCCATCGTGGCCAGAAATTCCTTAAAGAGGAGGCTACTAAGCTTACCTAAACATACCTCGTTTAATGAAGGCTGAAACAAACGTGGGATCGGACTTCAAATTAGATTTTTTTTTTTCTTCCCTTTTTTGTGTCCTAGGTGACACCTGTGGCCTTAACAACTAAACTTCTGGAGCGAATGAAGAATAATGTGATGGTGATTGAAGTGTGGCAGAAATTAGGAAGCTCTGGGCAGGATCGACTGCTTGGCCTTGTTAAATTACCTCTGCATCAGTTCTACATGTCGTATAGGTAAGTCATGGGAACAGCTATCTTTTTTATTTATTTAGCCTTGGGTAACTGAGGGGAAAGTAATTTGACAGACTGTGAAGAGTCTAATAATTCCAAGTCTTATTGTTGATCATGTGTTAGATAGTATACTACAGAATATATTTTTTTTGCTTCCCTTTTTATGAATCTATGTAAAATGACCTAGTAAAATTCTAATAAGATTAAAACAGATGAGACGCATGTCGGGTATCAATACTTTTTATATTGTATTGTCCTCTGGGAGGCGCTGTGGTTCATCTACTCAGAAACCTACATGGCTTTAACTACTTGAATCCCCCAAAACCCCCCCAACATACAGTATGTAAATGTGAACTGTTTATATTGATATTTGACTGTTCCCTCCAGGGATCCCAAGATCACCCAGCTCCTTCTCCAGGCGCAGTACCCTGTTTTAGGGGTGGACTGCTATATGCCCGTCATTGATGTGTTCTCAGGCAGCTGTAAAGGAAACCTCCGGGTTGTTTTGGCTATCGGCCGATCTGAACAAATAATGTCCCTCCAGCGAACGAGAGATGAAGAGTTCGACTCTTTGTCTCATCACGTGAGACCGGTTCATCTGCTTGACCATCTGCCACATTCTCATACAAAGGTCAGTGTTAAACGCTCGTGTCATTTTGTTTTTCTTCTTGTCACATTGATTGTTGGTTTACTGTGTGATGCAGAAGAAATTTACTAGAAAATGTTTGCTGTTGTAGAATTGAGGTAATAATGAGGACAGAATTAAATCTGAATAACTTAAATATACCACTAAAGAGTTAAAGAGCTAACTAGCAAGCTTTATTTAGATACTTGAGGAGGGTTTTAAACCTGGTTTTGAATGACTCATTATTGTGGATAATAAATATTACTGTAAGTGTTAACCAGCTAAACCAATAACTTAATATCATCTGAAAAGGCTCAGAGCCTCACTTTCCTTTTATGATGCTCGTATTGCAAAACACTACATATGTGAAAATACTGTATGCAAAGCAGAGAATGTCACACCTGGCGTGTGTTTGTTTTCCTCCTCAAGGACCGAGCATGAACAAGAGTACACGTTGTGCCTCCTCCCATCCTTTCACCTTTGTTTGCTTCTTTCCAGGTGAAAACAGCACAAGTGGAAATTATGAGAGAGCATGTGTTTGTGATGAGAGTGGAGAAGGTTAGTGGACTGACGCCTCTGCAGTCCACAGTGTGGGGTGAGGCTGACTGCTACGTTCAGTACACTTTCCCCTGTCAAGAGGGTGATGCCGGTGCAAAGGTGGAGCAAAGCCTCATAGAGAGCAGTAAGGCCATTAAAGCAAAGGAAATCTGCAATCCAGGAAGTTTGTGTTTCCCCTAAGCCACGTGGTAACTTGTATTTAATGTCTAACAGGCGTGGACCTGAAGCCGTTTCGCACCACCACCACCCTGTGTGTCCCTGATCCAGTGTTTGGTCACACTGAGACTCATGTTCTTCTGGCCCCTGAAGGAGTTCCTGTCCAGAGGCTGTTGCTCAGCTCTCTGTCGATTCAAGGTCTGAGCGGTGGAGGAGGAGTCCACTTCGAAGTGTGGTGCAGGTTTGTAGTTGATACTTTCAGGTCCATCTAATTAGAATTCAAACTTCACATGACGTGTTGTATTTCACAGTTAAAATGCAGATCATAAACTGAAAATACCACCTCAGATAGATTGCTCTGACCTGGGTGTCACGTTGAAGCTTCAGTTGTATTTTGAGCTTCATGAGGTACAAGGACACCATGAAAAGGTGCTTATTTTCCCGATGCACCTTAGTTATTTTGTTTCCTCAATAACTGAAACAACCTCAGTGACTGGATATTATTTTTGTTGATGTTTTTAATATGGTCTCCTGTTCAAAATTATTGTAAACATTATGACTTTAATCTGGAATGTATGGACGGATGTGCTTGATAGTACAAAATGCATCTATCGTGTTGCTGCTCGTGCAGCACTTCAGGACCAAAGTTAAGTGTCAGCATAGATAGATGGGTCAACTGAGTTACAGCTATGGTTACAGCTCCACTTTTCCATTTAATAGAACCACCGTCAATGTCTTAGTATTCATGCACGGAATGGGAATCGCTTTATTAACTGAAGTATGTCAGGATGCTGCAATGATATGAACTGTAAGAAAATCCATTTCAGGACGCTGTGGGACATCATCGTAGCTTTTAAGTTACTGGAATGGGGATTTTTGTTAGGTGACTCTGCGTTGTAAGATCTGGATTTCCAGCCACAATTTCTGTTGGGTTTAGATGTCTGGCAAAAGCATGAAAATATGTGAATGAAAGCAGATTTGTGAAAGATGCCAGAAAAAACTAAACTTAACTGCATGCAGCGTTATTCGATCTCCTACTTCATTATCTGGGTGTTTTAGTCTGGCTTCATATAAAACTGAGTTCCTTAAAATATGTAGCTTAGCACATGCTAGTTTCATTAAAAAATGGAAATATTGATATGATTTATCTCTGCAGATATTATTATCCAAATGTCAGAGATCAACTTGTGGCCAGAGGAACGCTTCCGCTGTCCAAACTCTGCGCCATGGTGACCATGCAGAAACAACATGTGAACGAGGCTCAAATATTCTCCCTACCCCTGATTCCCAGGACAGATGGTCCCACAGGATTTCAGGCGCAGCCTTCAGGTAAACACACACACAAAAACAATATAAAGGACACATTTTGAGAATCTGAGCGTTGTGTCTGATCTGTTTTGTTGCTCAGGACTGCTGCATGTGAGCATTAAATACAAGCACAGGCCCGTAAGACCTGAAGGACAGAGCGGGAGAGGAGCTGCTTCTCGGGTCGTGACGCTCGTGGTTCAAGTACACAGGGCGTCTGGTCTGAAGGCAGCAGCAAGGTATATAGTTATGCTGACCAGGTTTTTTTTCCTTTTTTTCATGTCAACAGAATTTATCAAGCCAGAGGATCAAAGTGGAGTCTGTGCATATAAACTGTTATTATCAACACCAATATTTGGTCCAATGTGAAGTGTCTAAAGAGTGGAAATATTTTCTCTTTTCTTCTTTATCGTGTGTGTATATTTGTGGATGGAACTCCAGCCTTTTTAGTTGCCCGTTGTGCTTCCTCATTTTCAGGGTAATATCAGAACAAGATGAGAAGTTCAGCTGCTTTGTCGGACTGGGGCTGAATCCTTTCGTCACGGTCCAGCTTTCCTTCTTGCCTGAGAGTGAGAGGAGGTGTACCCGCACTGCAGCCAGGACCTTCTGCCCAGAGTTTGACCACCACATGGAGGCGTCCTGTGACCTGCTGCTTCACATGAGCAGTGGAGAAACCTGCAGCCTGGCCGAGCAGCTGGAACAGGCGTCTGCTGTCTTTACTGTCTGGAACAGAGACAATCATAAAGGTCTGAGAGAGTCTCTTGTGCTTTACTAAACACTACAGTCACAGTTAATCTGCTTGATGAGTTCCTCTTTGATTGGAATACTAGTTTTTGTTTTTTCGAGCGTACACTGCTCCTTTTCCTGCATTTACAGAGTTTCTCACACAGCGTTATATTTGGGCTGGCTGTCCAGGTATTTTTGCATGCCCAAGATTGTTTTGACCAAATGTTGACCGGCACACAGTAAACTCTTTCAAAAATGGCGGTGTTGTTGTTGTGAGAGGAAGGAGCTAAACCAGAAAAGTGATTCCGGAAATGATGTTGTTAGCCGACCAATCACAACCCTTGTGGTCTCCGTGAGTCTCCGTGAGTCTCCGTCTGTCTCCGTCTCCTCGACGGATAGAGAGGAATTTTGGCCGACGCACGCAAGCAACAGAGAACGTCTCTGGGAGAGTTTCCGGCGCCGGAGAAGGCTCTCCGTGGCTTTTCCCGGACGGCTTTACACACACTGATTTATATGGAGCTGAGACCTTTTTTGTCAGTGCAAAAATGCCTTAAATCCAGTTGTTTCAGTTTATTCAATGAGAGAATTTTTTTTTTATTTTCTATCTGTCCTCTGTGATTATTTCTTTTCAATTGATAAATAACTATTTACATAAATCATTAGTGTACAGTATATGTAGAAACGGAAATGAACAGAAATCTGTCAAGTAGCTAAAGCACAGAGTTTTACATTTTTTAAGTTTATTGTGGCCGTACTATTTATTTTGCTCTGTTTGTTGTGACTGCAGATGTTTCCAGACCTAAAGAGGTGATGTTGGGCACAGTGAAAATACCTTTGGCTGATCTCATCCATAAAAGAACTGGTATGTTGTACTTTTACTGACTTTTAATCAGCCAAACTTGGGTCAAACTTTACTGAAGTCATTGTGTGTCTTTGTCTAAACATTTAGGCATTTCTGGCTGGTTTGGGTTGTTTTTAACTCGTGAAAGAGGTCCTTCTCTGTACCAGCACATCTTGGTCGGGGGCCTTGAGATTTCCGTCAGCTTTGCTCACCACTCGGACAGGGAAAGGGTCATTAAAGCTGCTCAGGGTTTAGGCTGGGCAATGACTCACAGTGACACCGCTCTGCAGGAAGAGGAAGAATCCTGTGAAGACAGCATGAGAAAACTTTCTGTCACTTTATCAATGCCAAAAGCGTGGATACCTGTCCACTGTTTGCTCCTTCCTGGTCTTACTGAGCTCCAGCGCTCCACCTACTGCTACTTCAGGTACAAGTTCTACGACCAGGATGCCTTCTGCTCTCGACTGAAGCACCCCAGTGTCATGGAGGGTGGTGAGGAAGGCCAGGCCACAGTGAGTTTTGAAGGAAGTAGAACTGTGGAGATGAGGAGCTCTCAGCCTTTAAGGTGGTATCTGCGAGAGGAGAAGCTGGAGGTGCAAGTGTGGGTCACTTTCATGAAAAACAAAACCACAAGGCCGAGTGACTCAGACCGACTGGTGGGCTCAGCGTTCGTCGACCTGTCGTCTCTTGTAAAAAAAACCAAGCAAAAGCTGAGTCTTAGTGGTATGTAATTATTGATAATGATGTGATCAATCAATCAATTACTGCTACACTAAAATCCTGTCCGCGCTGCAGTTTGTAATGAGCTTTGTGGTGTTACAGGAGTGTACCCGCTGTTCATGCGCTCAGCGACAGATCTACAAGGTGCAGCTCTCCGGGTGCACATCACTCTGACAGCAGGTTCTGTTCCCACGGGGGCGTCGGCCGCACCTCACACCCAGGTGGACTCCGACAGTCAGGATGAGGAGCTCTTCTTAGATGAGGTGGAAGCGGCAGATCGAGCTCCCTACCCCGGCACCCCCAGAAAATCAGACACACAAAGCAGACCCAAGAAAAAATCCTCCAGAGCTACTCCAGACATCACATGTGTGCAGCACGCAGAGACGAGCTCAGAAGACTCCTTCGCTGTGACGGTGGCAGTGGACCAGGCCATGCACCTGAATCTGAAAGGTTTGCACGTGACTTGAAACCTTTTTTTTTTTTTTCTTTGTTTGCTTTTTACATGCATCATATTGAAATGATATTTGTGTGTGTGTTTTTCCTGACAGGCTGTCCTCTAGCAGAGCGCAGTGAGGAGTCTCCGAGCTGCCATGTTTCATACGTCACTGCTGACTCTGCTGAACCTGTGTCCACAGCTGTTGTAGCCAACACCGACTGTCCACTGTGGGACCACCAGCACGAGTGCAGGTCCGCTTACATCACAGACCTCCACTCAAACCGCTGTAACTTTTCCAATATCAGGCTGATGTGTTTGTTTCACACTTCCAGGCTTTCTAAGGATCTTCTTGTTGATCCACAACAATCTCTTGTGTTCAAAGTGTGGCACAAAGGAGGTACGGGAAGTTTTTTCTTGGTTTTTTCTGCCTCAATATGTTTGATGCATGTATTCACTTCTGTGTTCTTTGCTTCCACAGAATTTGAGAGAGTGATTGGATTCGCCTCTGTAGACCTGTCCCCTTTACTCTGTGGCTTCCCGTCAGTGTGTGGTTGGTACAACATCACAGACTTCAGTGGTCAGTGTCACGGCCAGATTAAAGTGTCCGTCACTCCTCTGAGGGGAGTCCAAGATCTGCGCGGGCAGAGAAGAACTGCCACGGAAGAAGCTGCCAAAAACTCATCGGTGAGAGTGCGGCAGTTTTATCCTCCGCAGACTTGACGCTTGTTTAAAATCTGAAACAAACCAGAATGTGTTTGGTTACCAGGCTTTGTTCCAGACCATTCCTCTTGGCTACCAAACCACAGCCATGTACAGCAGCTTTCCCTCCCACATCAGCAGATACCCGGAGCAGAAGATCTCCTCACCCAACCACGCCGACAGGCTGTTCTCTGAAAGGTTGTTATTCTCACACTTTAACTCAGCCTCTCATGTTGAAATATTTTGTCTGCCTCTGTATTAATCTGTTATTGTAACAACTGGCGTAGGTCCACTGACAGTGATCGTCATTTTGAGCACATGGACAAAGTACGCCATTACCATCAGAGTCTGCAAGAACACACATCTCACTCTGTTTGTAACGGCTCATCTAATGACATCAACCCCTCCAGCTCCATCTTATTCTCATCACTCAGGTATCCAAATGGAATGTTTTGTTTTTGTAGAAACTGAAATCTGATGTCGGCTTTGAGTGTGACTCTTTGGTTTCACAGGAGAAAACTAAGCGAGCTCGATAACATTCAGAGATACTTCAGTAGGAAGCTCTCTACTCCTACTTTTCCATCTATGACCGAACGGGGATGTCACACCCAGCACGAGGAACACAAGAACTCAGAAACTGACTCAAGTCAGCTGCTTCTCAAGTCAAACCAGTTAGTTGGAGAAGTCAACAACATCATCAGTGGTGAGTTTCTTCCTCAGCCTTGAATTTATGGCCTTAGACATCACCATTTTCTGTTTTGGGAGACGCAATTTTTTGAGTTACCGCAAACATACAAACACTCTGCAAGCTGCTATTACTGAATTTAAAATTTGAAAGCCCATTTTCTACCAACAAACGAATATCTGAATAGTATAGGATTTGGGTCCAGCTGTAATATAGTTAGTTTTTTTGTCATGGTGTTTGGAGCAGGCAGCACGCCCCACCACTGTGTGGCTAAACAGATACTATGAAAACTGAAATGATTAACTTTTTTTATTTAGTTTTGGCTAAAAATATAACGTTAATTATGTTCCTCGCTGGGCAGAATGAGATGCACACTGTGCCTTGTAGATATTGTTATTATAGGCTGCTCTTTCTTCTTCTGTATACCTTCTTCTGCATTTTGGGATTCAAAGCCTGGGCTGGGAGCTATGGCGCTTGTGCAGAGCGCCTACACCAGTTAGTGTATAAATACTGGAGTAGTTAAAGTCCCAACTGCATTGTCTTGTTGTGTTTGTCCAACTTTCATAGATTCCATCTATTCTGATTTCAGTTGGAGTCACATGTGTATAAGGAGTCTGATTTTTAGTTTGCCGAACATAATAGTTTGACAGTTTTTCTTCTAACATCATGTAAGCTCACTTCCCAACCAATTTTACTGCTTTAGAAAAATCTCAAAATATTGCGAATTCATTTTCAAACATACTCTTAATAATTAATAACTTGTGTTATCGCTCAGGTCTACGAGAACACCACTTAGAAACGATTCCCTCCAACACACAGAGCAGCGCAACAACCTCGCCTGTAGAACACAACAGCCCTCTGATCGTCCCTGAGAGCGTCTCCAGCCCACACCGAGAGATCAATGATGCCCTGGACGTTGCTTCTCCTCTGCCATCACTGCCCACAGAAAGGTCTGACGAACACACAGACTCGGAGCCTGAGGAAGAAAAACACGGACAAAGCAGCAACCTCTCTGAGGAGGAGCGCGAGGAGGAGGTCGGTTTCAGGCAGGACGAGGAAGTGGATGATGATGATGATGGAGAGAAAGATGAGGATTACGAGGAGGTTGTGGTGACACCCAGGCCTCTAAATGAGGTGACCTCTTTAACCGACAAAACCAGTCCTTGGACCAGTGTCCTGTCAGAGCCGGATCTGGTTTCTCTGGAGAGCATGGAAGCTTTGCAGGAGTCGGATCTGAGTGAGGATGAGGAGAACAAAAGTCAGGTGCTTGACCTGGAAACCTGCGACTCAGACCGGAAACACCGGGGAAGTGATCAGTGCCGCGGCTGTGATGGATCAGCAGGAGACGCCTCAGACTCAGACTCAGACGATGAAAGGACGCTACTGGCTGTCGATGAAACCGAAACAAAGGACCAAAACAGCCCCAGCGAGAGGTCAGGTGACCCAGCACCACCAGCAACCACACAGCCTCCCATCAGTACCCACAATGCTTCAGGCCATCTGGATGATGAAGGTGCACAGCTCCAGCCGTATCCTTGATCTGTATTTGTTGATTCATTTCTGTTTGGCATTTGTTTTTGCTGTTTCTGGTGTCCAGATATGAGATGAATAAATAAATAAAACTAGTGCAGCCCCTTTAGCATAAAAACCGCTCCGCTCATCACTTTGTTGGGGTTTAGTTATCTCAACTTGTGAATCTATGACTACCTGGTTTGTTGGATGCCACTTTGCTGTCCATCTTTGTTGTTTTATTTGTTAACGATCTGTGTTAAGCTCCGCCCCTTTGGAGGTCCCTAATTTCTTCCTCCCCCCTCATCAACTAGAAGCTTCACTGAGAGCCATTCGTTTAGCTCCTTACTTCTCCCAGACATGCAGCGACCCGGTGAGTATTTGGCATCGGCTCTACTTCTCACGTTCGCACTGATTTCTAAAAGTCACACAATCACTTAAACGCCCTGAAGCAGTAATGCTTCAAGCTTTAACTGAAACTTCATGTTCAATATGCGTTCACAAAGCTCATTCTGCGTTTATGAGAATTTTATTCTTAAAATGTTCCTCTGAAGCTTTACTGTTCTGTTAGTGTTCTTATGAAAAGAAGACTGAAAATGAGCAGTTTTTTAATTGTGTGAGAATAAAGTTACTGAGTTAAGACGTAACTTTATTAACTCAATAACTTTATTCCTTTAATCCTGAAACAGTAGCTGATTATTAGATGTACCCAAAAGGCTGTGAGAAAGAATCACAGAAATAAATAATGTGTTGTCAGACCATCTGAAATAAAACTGTAGACTGTTATGATGTGACTGAAATGTATAGACACGTAATATATTATCACATGTGTTTTTTTTAAGATAATCATCTGTCTTAGTAGTAATAATGATGTTGTAGCTCCTTCAAAAACGTGCTTAATGTGTAGCAAACAACAGAGGTGTGAGAATAAATAACTAACTTAAACAACTGCTAGACGTTAGATGTTAAATACAAACACATGCAATAAAACTGCTAAAGGAAAGATGCCGGTCTCAGAACATTACAGAACACAACGTTACTTGTGGTGTTTGTACAGCAGCATGAAAACAGGAACAGCAATGGAAACACGGCAGACTGCCATGACATCAATCACTGCAAAATACAGATGAAATGTCAACAACAGCGATAAACCCTCTGCCTCAGAGTATGCTGGGAAACCATAAAACAAGCCTATTACATCAGGTGTGAAAGAACCAGTCGGAGCTTGTCCCCCGATGCTGATCTGAGGATTGTAGCTCCTTGGCAGCAGTCCACCTATTAACTCGAGCGATGCCCAAAGAAAGGCTTGTTGTGTCCGAGGGGCGACTCATCATATACCTTAAACACACAGCAACCGTGACTTAAGCAAACTTGTTCTCAGCCACGCTGAGTTACTTCTGTTAAATACTCTTTATGATTTTTGTGGATTCTGCAGGGCCAGCAGAGCTCTTCAGATAAACGCCGCGTTCCACCTCGCCGAGGCCCTCCACAGCACCCCAACATCTCGCCCTCCTCCATGAGGAAAGAGACGGAGAGGATAGCAAAGATATTTGCCGCCAAATTTGACGAGTCTCATTAGCACTGTCTGCTGATCACACTCAGGGGTTTCAACCACACGACAATCATGTAAATTAAATGTAATGTTTTGTATTTTTCTAAATAAATCCATTTTGATTGTTTTCGACACTTGAGTCTGTGAATCAGAATCTAAGCATGTTTTGAACAGAAAAATACTCCACGTGAAACGTTAAACTGAGTGATCTTCCTGGGTGAATGGGTGGGTCACTGAAATGCACCATAAAGGGAGAAGAAAACAGCTTAACAAATAAAGATTAAGAATATTAGGGAATATCTATGTCCTTGTTGTTATTCATATCAGGAATTGTTGAAGTGGCGGAATTAATCTCTGTTCCTATAACTTTCTGCATCATGGGGCTTAAACGGATGTTTCTCCTGTTAGACCAGTTAAACTCTGGTAAACAAGCCTCTAGTGAAACGTTGGCTATTAATTTATTCGCGTGCGGTAACCCGTCCGATGACAGTGAAGTTGACTCTTGTCCCTTTCAAATGGGTGAATCGTGAGTGTTTTTAAAAGAAAATCCCCGAAGACCATCAGACTTCTGGTATTTCGAGTAGGAACATGCAGTCCTGTAGGCTATGTGCTGTTTGATTTTCCGGCAGGGCGGTGCGCCGGTGGAGCTTTTAACCAGTCAGCTGGTCCACCTGCAGTCAGGTGTTTCTGTGATAACATAACATCCTTGTTCTCTTTTAAATGCTTTGAGCATCGGTGGCGTAGTAGTTGGTTATCATTTAACGCGTAATGGCACAACGGGAACACTTGGCTTTGAAAAAACAAAATTTATTACCAGAAAGTTGACGGCTGCTGCTGTCATTTGTTGTCGGTATGATGTTTATAAAGGACATCAGATTTGCTTGGTTTACAGTGTAGGATGACAGCGATTTTCTTGGTGAGGTTCTCTTGATCCTGGGAGGTTCCGACCATGGCTGGAGGAACAACCTCTGATCTGGCGCCAACAGTTGCTGCCCAGATCTTTTCAGCTGGAACAGCTGGCTGTGTGGCGGATCTGGGCACCTTCCCGTTGGACACCGCCAAAGTGCGACTGCAGGTGAGAAACGGTCTTCCGAAAAACTTGGGACACAATGTAAACTATCAATTCCGTCTTCCGGTAGGCCGTTTAATGGAAAACACTACATAGATAATAAACCGGCCCTATTGCCATTTTGAAAATGATGGAAGCAACATCTTTCAAAGGAGTTAGGACTGGTTTACTGCCGCATCTGCAGCACCGGAAACTCAAGAGACTACCTGCAGTTTTTAAAGTGAAATGTTCAACTTTTTCATGCTTAGGATTCAGCTGCTCATCAGTTCTGAGCCTTTTATGTGTGTAGCACCCAGACTGTTTTACTACAAAGTCATGCTGTTGGGATTTATGTAACATTTGGCTTTGGCATTGACTTGCTCAAATAAATAAGGCCTCCCCTGGAAATGCATTGTGTGGGTGGCAGCATGTGTTGTATTACATACACATATTGGTCAGTAATAATTCAGAACTCAGACCCTGGGAAGATGGCAGTCTTTCAAAAACCCTTCATTGGTTTTCTTCCAGTTGCTAATTAATCTAGTTTGTTAGGTTGTTTTTTCATGGAGGATTTAAATCATTTGCAAATCCTCGCATTCTGTTTTAAGCTACATTTTCCACTGTGTACCCATGCTTTTGAGAAATACAGTGATAGCTTGTGGTCTAAATACTGCTGAAGCATTTTACTCATTTGTCCAAAAAAAAAAAAAAAACACATTTTAGTTTATTATTGAGCCTGAAATGGCTCACTCTTTGCAAAAAGTAAACCTATGTACACGATATGTGTAATTACTGAATGTGAATTCTTAGTAGGCTGCTAGTGTGTGTTGCATTAAAATAACTGAAAACAAAGCCGGAGTGTCTATTTGCACCCCTAGTACAAATAGCCTTGGCCAATAGCATACACTTCTAATTGCACCAGGGTACAATCAGCATACAGTGCTAATTGTACCAGGGGTGCAAATAGCCTTACCCAAACAAAGCTGGTGCACTCTGTTGCTCTCCACAGACTTATACATTCAGTTTCAATGGAGGGTTCTCAGTTTGCACATTATTTTATTCTTTAGATCCAAGGTGAATCCAAGTCCTCAGCAGAGGGTCATACGACGAAATACAGAGGTGTGTTTGGCACCATCATCACCATCGTGAAGAGTGAGGGGCCGAGGGGCCTGTACAGTGGGCTGGTCGCAGGACTACAGAGACAGATATGCTTCGCCTCAGTCCGCATCGGCCTGTACGACACCATGAAGCAGCTCTACGCCCGTGGATCAGAGAGTATGCCTGCATACCAGACCCTTCTTCTTCCATCACACCTCATATTCCAGTTTACAGCAGATCATAGCCCATGTACTCATGGTATCTTATCAATATCCGACCATTACTAAATATAATCATTGCATAGTCTTTAAATGCTCATGGTTTTTTATGTTCTTGAAAATGGGAAAAATGTGTTTGTGAAAAAACAAACATTTGAGAATCGGGAACCATCCAAAATGGATGTGTCCATCAAAGCATTTCATCTCTGCGCCTCAGTTTATTACTTTCTTCAAACGAAAGCAAAAACTAGATTAAATGAAGGATGTTCGGGTTGTGTGGCTTAGATTAAAACAAATGTACCTTTGGTATGTTTAAAAGAAAAGAGACACGCTGCTCAGCTTTTTCTAACCACAAATAAAACTCATATTCTTGAGTTTGTTGGAGGGACATTCAAACACTGCCCCCGAGTGTCAGAAAGTGATACATCAGAAACGTAACCAACTGCAGTCTGAGGCTGAACGCTTCCTCCAGGTCTAAATAAATCCACATCTTTGTTTAATCCAGCGAACAAACAAACAAGGCTTTACCAAAGTAACAATCCTTATCCTGTAATTACCAGATGTCCTCAGTACCTGGAAATCCTGGCACTCGTTGAAAATGCAAAGAGCTGCAGGACTTGAACTTGTTTTGCAGAAAACTCCTCGACGATGTAGAGCGCAGGGCAGATTCCTCTTTCTGAGAAGCCAAAATATCTCTCTGTGTTTTGCTGTAGGCCTTTTTCAGTCCACCTCTGAAACTATGAAAACATTAACTAGACTTTCCTGTCCACAGATCAGGTTTCCATCTTGATCCAGTACACGTGAGATACCTATAGATAACAGGTTAAAGTGCACACTTTCTGTAAAACCTTCCCTCTTGTTTGGAATGATACTTTAGACCCAAGAGAAATACAGGGTGTAATATATTGCCACATTTTATTGTCAGCATATTTCAAGCCTAACACCATAATTATTACGGAAAATGGACTCCCACTTCTTAAATGGCATTTGGTAACTTGTGGCTGCTTGTTCGTCAGATCCTGGACTCGGGACCCGACTGCTGGCAGGCTGCACCACAGGGGCGATGGCGGTGGCCTTTGCTCAACCCACTGATGTGGTGAAAGTCCGGTTCCAGGCTCAGATCCGGCTGCGTGAGAGCAGCTCCGTCAAGAGATACAACAGCACGATCGATGCCTACAGGACCATCGCCAGAGACGAGGGCTTTAAAGGGCTCTGGAAAGGTATTTTAAAATAGAGACATGTCAAATTTCAGTGTTCAGAAGGTCTTGTTGCACAGCCGGTTTTATCTTAATACAGCAGCTGATCATGATTTCCTTGACCAAACTATATTGTGTTCTATTATATTATTGTTTAGATTTGAAGATGTAGATGCACTGTTATTAGACAAGTTTTTTTTTTTTTTTACAGAGAGCAGCACAAAAGTGAGTCAAGTAAAAACAGTTCTGTACTTTACTGTGTGTGTTGTCACTGAAGTTCGACAATGAAATAACACAAAGCCTCCGGCCTCATTTCCCACCTTAAGCAAAACACCTGAGCATCTGTTGCATTGTGGGTAATGTAGGCACCATGGAAAGAAGGATGAGAGGTCATTAGAACTTTTAAAAAAGATCTATGGAAATTTGGAATTAGTTGAAAAACAGAGTAAAATATTTTTTTAAATTGTTCAAAGACACCATCTTTTGCTTTTATAATAGTTAATAAAGAGTTCCCAAATACAGTCATGTGAAAAAGAAAGTGCACCCGCCTTCAGTTCTAACCTTAGCAGGTCTTAGATTTAACTAAATCCATCCTCAAATGAACCACCGATTAGATATTACACTGTGTCTTTATTTATTTAACAAAACCTAAGCCGAAATGCAGAAGCAGTTTGTGAAAAACTACACTCCATAATTCAATTGTAACCCCCACCAAACATTTAGAAGTAATAAATTGAAGTAATTGTTCTCCTATAATCTGTTGTTTTAACTCTGGGAGGCCTTAGTTTTCATGTGAATCTGTGTCATCACACAGTTTAAAAGGAAGACTGACCGACCACCATCACGTCTTAAAGTTGTGAAGATAATTTCATGTCTTCAGTACAGTTCCTCAGTGTACTGTGATTTTTTTTATTTTGACAACTCTTATTGTTCTTCATGTTGATGTGGATTGTATGAATGTAGACAATGCCGTCTTTACAGGCTGTCTGCCAAACATAACTCGTAATGCCATCGTAAACTGCTCCGAGCTGGTGACATATGATATCATCAAAGAGCTCATCCTGAAACACAACCTGATGACAGGTAGGTGCGCCTCCCCTGGCAATCCCTCTGAGGTCTGTATGGATTTTAAAAACTAAGTCCCACACCGTGTTCTCCACAGACAACATGCCATGTCACTTCACCGCAGCGTTCACCGCAGGCTTCTGCACAACGATTGTGGCGTCTCCGGTGGATGTGGTAAAAACGCGCTACATGAACTCAGGGCCCGGGCAGTACAGCGGTGCCATGAACTGCGCCTTAACCATGCTGGTTAAAGAGGGGCCCTCTGCTTTCTATAAGGGGTAAATAGTGTACTTAACAATCCCGATCGGGATAAAAAATCTTCATCTGATCACCTGATTCTTTTTTATAGCTTCGTGCCTTCATTTCTTCGTCTGGGCTCGTGGAACATTGTGATGTTTGTGAGCTACGAGCAGATTAAGAGAGCTGTGATGAGACTTCAGCAGTCCTGGGAGTCTCCTCTCAGGCCTGTCTGACAGCTGGAGCTGTGGTATCGATCAGCAGCACAGTAAGAACAACTGCTGTTGCTCTGGTTCTGTTAATCCTCAGAGGTACAACTGCACATGTATCTCACCAAAGAGTCCAAAGTCAAACTGTACTGATGATTTGTGTATTTCATTAAAATATCTGATTAGATATTTCCTTTTTCTACGGACACTTTCTGACACTCATTGTTTACTGACACTTAAACAGAACGGAGGTAATGGTGTTAGTTTCCTACAAAGACAAGTAAAAATGTCCGCTGTTTGTGGGAATTTAGAGCTTCCTGTCAGTCCTCTCAGCGTTTAATCCGAGGTGAATATTTGTTGGAAGGAATGTGACTCCAGATCGTGAAATGAAGAGCTGGACAGAAATACACATGAATATATAACACTGGATTTACAGTTTGGGTTAGAAATATTTCTACGCATCTTTTGTTACTTAAGCTGTCTACCAAATAATATTCACGTTACAATCATGTAAGGAACATGAGCTTAAAATGCAGACCCAGATTTTGTTTGAGGGTATTTATATCACAATTCTTAAACTTGTAGAACCCTCTTTTTCAGTGGCGCAGACATAACAAGAAAAATGAATGTACCAGTAACTAGAAATAAGATTTTGACTTATGTAACTTGTATATGTTGTTTTGCTAAATAGCTAAAAAATAAAGGAAACATTTTGGTTCGGTTATAAACAAGAGCACAGACAGATTATAAATGTTAGATAAATTAAACTTCTTGATGAGATGTTCTACTTTACGATGTTTACGGTCGACTCCTGAGTAAAAATGCTGTGTCGCGCTGTATGAATGAATGAATTGGTCAGTACGTTTGCATGCACAGGTAAGTCGAGCCACAGTTATCAGGCCATTTGATGAGACTGATCTTTTTGTCCGAGTATAAAAATTCAGGAGGAGAATGGATTTATGAATGGAAGTATACCTCTGTTAGAATATATGGTGGTATACCCCCTTTCAGCTTTTCAGTATTGGGCTTTATAACAATGTAGGTGGCAGCAAATCAGTGCCATGTTGAGCCAGACATCTTTACAGCTCATTTTATATATACATTACAATTGCATTTTTTTTCAAGTATAAAGTCTTCTTCTTCTTCTGTTATTTGTGGGTCAAAGCTCTGGACGGCAACTGTGGAGCACACACTAAATGCTGAGGTCAGTTCTAGTGTCGCTGAACATATACGCGCGGGATTAATTAAACTCTCAACTACATCCACAAATTCTTTGGTGATTGTTGTAGTATTTAGTATTTACAATTTCAGTCGGACTAGCATGTTTACATGTATTGTACAAATCCGGTTGTAGTTAAAACAAATTTATTAAAAAAAATTCTAAAATCATGAAAACATGATGAGTATTTGGTCTTCAAATATAAAGAAATCATAAGTAAACGCATGTTTCAGCTGTTTTGGGCACAAGATAAGGTTTTCCAGATTTGGTTGTAAATTCAAATTTTCATTGTCAAAACGCCTTGATGTTTGTAAAGCTCTGTCATCAGTGTAACATAATATGTACTCTATAGATAAACAGCAAACACGAGACTGTGGTGACTTGATGTGCATGTACAAGAGCAACGGCTGCCTCCTCTATCAGCACGGTTTAATGAAGCCTCTGTGGCTCCTTCTTAAAAGTTCTCAAATGAACACAGGCTGGTAAAGGAGACATTTAAATATTGTAAATCTAGTTGAAAATACATGACCAGATTTCAGACTTATAACTGAGTCGCCCCATGGCTACACATTTTCAGTCCACACCTGTTTTCTGTGTCTACTTTTGGTTTATAAGGTCGCTTTACGCTTGATTCCATTTTTGAATGTATCTCTTGTTGGCGACCTTTGTCCATGCAAATGAGAGTGAAGCTGCTCTCACTGCTCCAAAGTGTCTAAAGGTTTTTATTTGTGCTCTGTGAATTGTACCGTTAAACAAGACACTAAAACCACATCCATGAGAGATGCATTACAAATGAAATAACCTATAAATCTCATAAGCTGAAAAATATGCACTTTTGGTAAAAAGGATTTGAAAGGAGGAGATTAGTAGAACCCTGACCCACATTTATCCACAATGATCCTCACCGTGTGTCACTCCATACCTGCTCCACAACCGGATGCTGTTACAGATACTCTGCAGTATAATCCCCTTTACATGAGACCTTTCAGGATAACAATGTGAAGATAAGGCACCCCCTAACTGTGAGGTGTGAGCCACAAAGAGACTTTCCAAGCTAGATATGACCAAGCATGTCTTTTAAAGCGGGGTCCAATGTCAGCTTGTCCTTTTTTCAGAAGTTTCCACGCAACTCAGTGCCAAAATACTCTGACAATGCAGAGACCTGGATGAGACTGAGGTGAAAAGTACAAAACAGTCAACTGACAGACAAGAAAATTGCCCAATTCGAGTCTTGTGGGACAAAAGAGGCCGCTGACAAAGATGTAACTGAAGTATGTGCTGTAACAAAAGCCTGCGAACAAGCCCCACCTTGCTAATCATCTCCTGAAGCCCCCGTGAGGTTTCTTTATGGCTGAGTTGGTATGGCAAGCTGAACTGGGCCAGATGCCACCCTGGCTAGCCCCCGGGTGTGTTCGTTTGTGCCAAAACACAAGGACACTGAGCAAGCGTTGAATTTTGCAGGATTACTGCTGACCTTTTATCAAAAGGCTTGCGAGTAAATGTGAGGATACACTGGGGGGGGGTTTCAGACAAGAGGAGGGAGGGGGGGGGGGGGGGGGCTGTTTGTGCTCCTTCGCTGACCTTGGCTAGAGTCGGTGCAACTAAATGACCAGAGATATCAAGTGTCAGTGAGCAGTTCAAGTTCACAGCAGAGAAAACACTGATGAGTTCTGTTCAGACTTGGCAGCTTAAAGTTGGTCTTAAACCGTCAAACGATTATCAATGATCAGAAGGCACAATTTTTGATACATTGGTGGATCTATTGCACTGGTGGTTTAAAGTACCCATAGAATGCACGTTACAGCTCCATTGTTTCATTCTGTGTATATTAAGAGGTTTAGATGATCTGATTTTCCACAAAAACACATCATGTTCCCTTTGAAAGCACCTTCAGACCTTGTGTCTGAAAACATTTAGTATAGCTCTAGTAAGGCCATCCTCCAAAAAAGCCCAATTTTCTAAAAGGGATCAAGGACTTGTGGTCATCTTACCCTTAAACTGGGCCTTTTGGGGTTATGTAGATGGCTAGATTACCACTTTTCCTTGACCCCTTGAAGGAAAGGGGTGCTTTAACTTTCCTAAACAGAGGGCAGGAGTCGGACCTTGGGGAAGGAATTGGTATCATTGAGGTTTGTCAAACTAACCACGAGACATACATTATATCAAGGTGTCATTCAGAAAATCTCTCTTTAGTGTAAACTTTGGTCCTTGTAACTTTGCTTTAAACTACTAATAAATGATAATAACACAATATACAAGAAAAGAGTCAAACTTTACCAGATGAGTTTTTATTGGATCTCAGCATTATCATGTGAACAACACGCTCTTGATCCCCTCAGAACATGTTATGAATAGCAATTTTGAGTATGATATCTCTTTTTGTTTGATTACTTGGTTGAAATCAATAAAATTTCTCTCATCATTTGAAAATCCAGAATGAATGAAAATATAAATACTGTTCGTGTTAAAAGTTTGAACTGCTGGACAGAAGACATCTGGGTCCAGTTTGAACTCATTTGTGTAAATTACATAGATGTAGGAGAGATTAAGCTCAGATTTGACCATCTTCAGGCCAAAAAGCTAAAGCTGTTGCTGTTTACCAGAACAGAAAGAGATCTGCATTAACTGTGAGATATACTTATTTAAAAAGTAAATTAAGTGAACCATCATTCTGGACTAGACTTCATGCAGTTGACGCCTCCTCTGCTGCACCTCCAGCGGCTGAAGGCGAACGGGTCTCGCAGGCCATCTGAGGCCTCGTCTTGCGTTCAGGGACCCATGGTCCTCAAAACAGAACAGCGAGTGCTGGAAACACAGCGCAGCGTTTACGTGGGCACCAAGCGGCAGCAGGAACGAAGGGTGACAGCAGGCAGGTAACATGACAGCTGTGGTCAGACTGCAGACCGGACGGATCTGATCTGAAAAGCCCATCGAGAAACACTCAGGGAGAAGCTCGCTGAGTTCTGTTTTCTCTCGATGTCCAATTATCTCCTGCAGCTTCTTCCCCAGGGCCAACCTGATGTGGTGGCGCTTCAGAGAGTCCAGAGAGGAGTCCAAGAAATCTGCCACTGTTGTCTTTCCTTCTGAAAACCTCTGGAACAGCAGCTGTGAGAGAAAACGCTGAAGATGTTTAGCAGCACATCCGAGCTCCCCTGTTTTTCTATCACAGCCTGACATGTTGCTCCTTTAAGTGTGAAAAATTATCTTAACGTGTTCTATTGGACTCCAAGTCCCACAGCTGTGCCAGACTTTGTATATTTCCCTAAATGACCAACATTTATGTCATGTAACAAAACAAAGAGACATCTACAAATTGCCAGTCCCGCAGATGTCTTTTATAAGCTGCAGTAACATTTATTAGCAACAAGCTATTTGAATGATGTCTTGTTACATATTTTATTAAAGAAAACAGGCTAAAAAACTGCTTTCTTACCTCAAACTGCTCCTCTGCGTGACTGATCTTCTGCAGGAGGCACAGCTGAGCATGATGAAGGCTGTATTTTTCTGCTACAAAAGAATATAAAATGTTTCAGGACTTCTTCAGAAGTTTTGGCAGACATTGGACCAGAGTCTGGTTCAAAACTCACCAAGTTTTTCCTGTTTGGCCTGAGTGATGCTTCTAAGTTTTTCCAGCTCCTTGTACTTCATTGCAAGTAGCAGCTTTGTGTCTCTAAATTTTGGCTTCTGGGAGAGGCCGGCTTTTGCCAGCTTTTGATTCGACACCAGCATCTTCTCAGCAGCCCACTGCAGCCTCTGAAACTGGCAACGACCACAACAACGAAACCCAGTCAGAAATGATTTGGTTGGAAGAAAAATATATAATTTACGATTTAGTCTGCAGGACTGATGTGAAGATGTAGCTTTCATGAGTGTTTTCCCCTCTTGCCATTTTATACTTTTACTTCCACCACGATAAGAAATCAAGGTGCAGGAATGGTCCCAAAAGGGTATGCTTTGTTGCTCCGGCTGTACCTTAGTAGGATACACGCACTGTGCTTTTATGCCAAAATATATCATCAATGAATCTGTCAAGATCATCAGGTTTCATAAGTTAAAGATTTTTTAAAAAGCTCTGAATCAGCTTTTAAGAGCGTAGCCCCTCTATTCACCTGCACCTTAAAGTTATTAAAGGTGCAGTTATGTACCTTTAGCTGTCAGCTATCATTTTTTATCTTTAGAATGAAATAACTTCCATAGTAATTACCTTAAAGACCATGTCTTTACCTTAAAATCACTTGTTTAATAATAACGGCACAATAATTTGTCAACTGTGCAAATCTATTATTTTTTACCTTGAAAACTATGTAGTTCCTGAAATATGATACTTTAATGTGAATGAAACAACCCCATGGCATCCACAAAATAGAGCTGAAATCATTACTGGATTCATCTGCTTAATACTAGTTCACGTCACTTTTGCATGATTTGGAAATGAGATTTTGATACAGAGGAAGGAGTAGCTATAACTCTTACTTTAAATCTTTATGTTTTCTGAGGTGGCCCAGTGCAGAAGTCTTCTTCTTACAAAGTGTTTGTCACCGTGTTTTTGCATCGTGGTATTAGTAAAGTTACTTTTTTCCCGAGGTTTCTTCTTAAAAGCATTTTTGTCCCACCACTCACCTTGTCGCTGCACCTGACAATGTGGTTTATTTCTTCTTCGTTTTCTAGAAGCTCTCGCAGGTCTCTTGTCCTCCGAACGCCGAGCTGCAGCTGTGCCGGCAGAGACATGACGACCCCCGGCTCCGGATGCCCTCTCTGCCGCCTCACCCTGACACCTGCAGCTCCTGGAGCTCCTGGAGCTCCTGGAGCAGGTATTACTGCATTTATGGAGTGTGCGAAACCGCGCCATCACACGTTGCCAGAGCGCATAGCTGAGGATGACTTTAGGCATTTATGACAGTTTGACGTTCGTGGGAAGAGGATAGGTGCGCGAGCTTGTTTTGTATCGTTTATTAACTTTTTTTGTCGTCTGTTTCAACCAGCAGGCCACTGGTTAATACCGTCTTGAGTTTAGATATTTATCTTTAGAGCGCACCCTTCATCCAGTGTGCAAATTTTAAGAATTCCGAGGTAAAATTGTCAAACTAAAAAGTGTAAACATTTAAGGGTTTGAGTAAAGAATAAAATGATTGTACAAGCTATCAAATATTATGCTGCAGTTGTTATATTCACATTTATGCATTCTGCTTTAAATGTGATTGGAATGCTTTTCATAAACCGTTCCAATGAAAGATAACAAAAACAAAACAAAACTAAACGGCATCTTATAACAGTCATACACTGCGTGGTATGATGCTGCTTATTTCTCACGGTACTGACAGATGAAGAGTGTGGCTTTGCACACTGAACAGCGTGTTTTGACCACTGTGGTGTTGCTCTGACGTCCAACACTGACCTTTGTGTGTTTGCCTTGTGCTGTCCGTCCTGTCAACAGGGCCAGCCGGGCTGCCACCCTCAGAATAACTCTGCCTCATCTATATGTAGCCCGAGTTAATCCCTAAAACGCGTTCCGCTCGTGTCCCAGGCGCCTGTCAGGGAAAGCCCTGGAGACTGAGAGGAGCTTCGTCTGCAGACAACATGCACATTCACCACACCAGCCCTAAAAACGGGACGCCTCCACTCTGTGAGTACATCATTTCTCATATTTGACCTTTATATTATCATTATGGTATGTTGACACGGGCATTAGCTTTTTGCTGATTGCCAAAACCTCATGTTACTCTTTTATAATAAACACCTTTTACCAGTTTTACATGATCAGGATGCAACAGGATCCTTTTTTTGTTTTTAAATACAGTATTATGTAAGTGTATTTGGTGACATGCTCCGCGTAAATGTGAATTTACAAGCCTGTGATCGCTTTCCGCTAAGTTACATAAGAGGCTTTTCAGTCCTCTGTGCTGTATTTTAGGCAACAGTGTGTCTTGCTCATGGGAAGCTGAATGTTGTCTACTGCCAGACTGTATTCACCAGGCAAGTTTTCTTATTTTCTGTGTCTGTAATTGAATTTTGTTCACCTGGCTTCGCATTCTCAAGCCTTTTCTGGGGTCACGTCAATGTTAAATCCCTTATTTATCCTTAAATGCCTCATTTATTCAGAGAGCAAACAAAAACTTGCAGACCTTCTTTGGGAAGATATTTAACTTTCAGAAAACAAAGGTTCTGCTTCAGACGTTATTTACTGTTGTGGTCCCAGCAGTGGTTTCATGGTCTGTGTCGTTATTGATTAAACAGTTTTTTTGTTTTTTTTTCCTGTAATGGCAACACAAAATGTGCGATGGAAAAAAATCACTGACACCCAGGAAGGGGTGCTTGTAGTGTTGGGCGTGTTTCTGCTGCATGTTGTATTTTATCAAGTTATTAGCAAAGATATACAACAACTACAAACAAACAATGTATTTAATGCATTTATGCTACATGATGCAGTCATCTTTCTCAGATTGTTGCACATGAATGCAGGACTGTTTGAAGCATTATTGTTGCCTTTAGTTGAGTTTTACAGTAAAGTTCAAGTTTACTAAAGCTCCAGCTGGTTGCTTAAAGAAATGGTGCACATGTTTTGTGCACAGGGATTTGGGTAACTTTCTGTTTAACATCGATCTGAGTGGATGATGACGCCTGCCAGAGTCTTCTGGGAGGTGGAGAAAGGCACCTCCAGGCCACTTTACAATAACATCCAACACAGGTTGTTTATTCTCACAGGAGCATAGAGGTGATAATTCTACTTATTGTTTACTGGGTGGTGGTGATCTAGAATGGAATGTAACTAAAACTATTTGTCCAACTCATTAACACACAGGAGGGGGTGTTCCTTGAGATAAAGTGCCGGAAACGTGGTTTGACATCCGATCACATGTTTGGAAAGAATTAAGAAATAAACTTAATCTCCTTATTTATACAGTTTCCTTATTCTAAGACCATTCGACTGTTTCTATTATCAATCTTTAAATTAGTTTTCCTATGGATCAATTAATCTGTGTTTAACATTATGATTTAAAAAAACATCTTCAAATCTGTCTGATAAACAGTTAAAAAATAATTTTACTGAAGAAAAAAAGCATTGAATTATCTTAATTCACTGTGAAGAAAAAGCTAATATTTGAATTTTGCTCAGAAAAATCAGCAATATTGTTATTATTAGTGATCTATTTTATTGCATTCACAACATGAGCTGCTGTAATTTAATGTAATTCTGTCATTTAAGTGCTGTAATTATGAACCCTGATGCTCATAATTACATTTTTGTTTTGTTTTGCTTCTATTTCTGGAGCTCCAAAAGACTTGATACAACATTAATCATGAATGCAGTAGCACTAAAGACCTGCAAACAGATGTGAACAGACTGTATTATATTCTGCTATGTTGTCTTCACACAGTATTAGTCCAGGCAAAGTAACTAATTTTTGAACCAAAAATGGAACTAATTGTAAAAGATTTTTTTTCAGCATAAATCATTTCTATGGGGTGTCCAGAACAACATACTAAAAGTCCTAAGAAATCCCAGTTGAGGAAATATGTTAAAAAATTTTCATCAATCCGAGATGTGTGCCAGTAGGGCCAGGCAACAATACACCCCAATGGGGTTATTTTTTCCCCTTACTCCTATCAAAATGAAACTTTACACAATGAAAGTACCCATGAATAGTACATTTTTTGTATTACAAGTTTCTTTGAAAATAAATTGTAATATGCAAATGAGCTATACACTAATCCCTGGTGTAACTGTACACTTCTCTGGTGACATGATCATCCAATCCAAAAAGGACCAGTTCCTTAACAATAAGGAAAACAAACAACGGTTCTTGGTTTATCTCAGTGAAAAACTTGAGAGGGCTGGGTGTATCACAGACCATGCAAAGCATGACGCAGATGTGCTCATTGTTCAAACTGCCTCTGCCAGAACAAAAGACACAGTCTTAGTAGGTGATGACACAGACTTGTTAGTACTCTTGTTGCATCATGCTGATCTGAATGCACAGGAGCTGTTTCTGGCACCAGGACCAAAGAAAGCAACAAAAACAAGACGGATATGGTGCATAAAGCAAATGAAGGAGTTACTTGGTCCCAAGGTGTGTGACAATCTCCTCTTTATCCATGCCATTTTAGGCTGTGAGTCTACATCTCATCTTTTTGGCATAGGAAAGGGAATGGCACTGAAAAAAGTCAAGAATGACACTAGCTTTCTTGAACAAGCTAAGGTGTTCAGCCAGTCACAGGAACATGTGGGAAAAGGCATCATTATTGCAGCAGGTGAGAAAGTTCTGGTATCACTGTATGGGGGCGAAAAAGATGAATCACTGGATATGCTGAGATACAGGCGATTCTGTGAGAAAGCCACTCAGAACTCGTCTCCAGTGGAACCTCAAACTCTCCCTCCAACATCAACAGCTGCAAAGTTCCACAGTCTTCGGGTCTTTTACCAGATAATGGAGTGGAAAGGGGAAAGTGAACATATGGACCCAAAAGACTGGGGGTGGTATGTTTTGGATGGGAGATTTACGCCAATAATGACAGATCAGCCTACGGCACCACCAGAGATACTCGATGTAGTCCGCTGTAGTTGCAGGAAAGACTGCAGCACAAAGAAATGCACATGCAGAAGACATGGACTCCCTTGCACTGCCATTTGCGGAGAATGTCATGGTACTAGCTGCACAAACTCACAGTTGCCTGATTTATCAGGTGAATAAGAAAAAACTAATAAAAAATAAGTAAATAAAAAAATCTAGAAAAACCAAAAAAAAAAAAATTTAATTAAATTAAAAAACACAAAAAAAAAACCTCCCCTGTTGTTGCTACCTTGTTGTGGTGGGAAGGCTTGTGTGCCTCCGTGACACTGAAGACTATACCGGCGGGGGTTATACCCCTGGCAGGTACTACCAAGCCAGGCAGTTTTCAGGTTAGAGGCCAGTCTAAGAGCAGCATTGCCATCACCCATTGGCAGTAGGATGATTGGATGAAGATTGGGCCAATGTATTTGTCATACATGAATGGTGTTTCTGCCTGTGCAAATTAGTATAAGGGTGGAGCTCATTTGCATATTCAAATTCATTTTCAAAGAAACTTCTAATACAAAATGTTTTACTTTTCATGTACACTTTCATTGTGTGAACATTTATTGTGGTAGGAGTAAAAGAAAAAATTAGGCCTATTTGGATGTATTTTGGGCATATTCGATTAGTGTATAGCTCATTTCCATATTACAATTTATTTTCAAAGAAACTTGTAATACAAAAAAATGTACTATTCATGGGTACTTTCATTGTGTAAAGTTTCATTTTGATAGGAGTAAGGGGAAAAAATAGCCCCATTGAGGTGTATTGTTGCCTGGCCCTACTGGCACACATCTCAGATTCATGATAATATAACATATTTCCCCAACTAGGATTTCTTAGGACTTTTAGTATGTTGTTCTGGACACCTCATAGAAATGATATGAGCTGAAAAAACTTACAATTAGTCCGTCGTAAAATGCTACTTTGCCTGGACTATATGGCGTGAAGATTGACTTGTAGGTCAACCTCAGTGGTGTCAGATTATTAAAACCATAAAACAATGATTATACAATATTAGATGTTTGCATTTTGGTAGATCACTGTAAGATTAGAGGATCAGGATTTTATCTCTCAGTACTTCAACAAAACAAAACTCAGTCAGCTGGTTTTCACATCCCCGCCATCTCTTGTGTTCATTTCTGCCTCCTCACATCTCAGTGCAGTAATGCATCCTCTGGCCCTTCTACAAAGCCGCCTGTGGGACGTTCAGCTTTGAGGGAACCAGAATCAACCACCCACCATGAGCGTTGACACCGCTTGCAGGCCAGAGCCGGACTCTGACCTTAACGGAGAGCTGGCTGACATGGTGGCAGCCATGGACGTGGCTGCCAGCCGCATGTCCCCGCCTAACGGCTACAGGTCAGGGGCTCCAAGGAGCGCCATCGGCCAAAGAGCTCGACTCTCAGACAGGAAGATGTCCCTGCAGGAGAGGGGGAGCCGCATGGCCCGACAGCCGACAATCGAGACCAAACGGGTGTCCATCACAGACGCAGATGTAAGGAATGTTTCTGAGGAATGAGGAGTTTCTGACATAACTAAGCTCATCGTTTGAGATATTTTCTAATTCTCCCTTCAATTTCTGTAGGATTGTCTCCAGCTCAACCAGTATAAACTGAAGAAAGAGATTGGAAAGGTGATCAATCAGTACGATTGATAATGTAGTTATTTATGAGTGACGATTTATAAAGCTCTGCTTTCTGTGCACTGCAGGGTTCATACGGAGTGGTGAAATTAGCCTATAATGAAGATTCTGAACAGTACTATGTAAGCCGAAGCTTTTAAGCTACATTTGAACTGTTTATGTGAGTTTATCTTTATAAACATAAATTCATTTTATTTTGTTTATTTAGGCAATGAAAGTAGTTTCAAAGAAGAGGCTGATGAGGCAGTTTGGGTTTTTGCGTGAGTATGATGATGAGGATGATGATGATAGATTTTTATTTTTCGAACATCGAATCCCTTTTTAACTACTCCTCAGTTTGCAAACATCCTAACTACAATGCACCTATATAAATATATGCCATATATACACTTCCTAAATATCTAGATAAATATATAATCACAAAAATAAATATATACTACACACACATATCCCTGTAAACATAAATGTAAATATGAATATATATATATATATATATATATATAACTATCCCCATAAATAAATATATACCATATATACCATATACTAATCAAATTACAATATAACAAATAACCCTATTCTATTCATATATTTATCCCTCATTGTCCTCCGTTAATATACTTCCTCTTCCATGTACTTGTTTAAAAAATTTTTTTGTACCTTTTTCATCATTTAAATCAATTAAATGTCTAAAAAGGTTCCTCCTGTCTAAGTCTTGTGGTGTTGGATGACGTGTGTTTTTGTGTACTCCCAGGCCGCCTGCCTCCTCCAGGATCAAACACCCAGCAGGACCTGATTACTAAACCCATGTTGCCTCTGGAGAGAGCGTACAGGGAGATCGCCATCCTCAAGAAGCTGGACCATCATAATGTTGTGAGACTGGTGGAGGTCGGTGAGATGGCAACACGTTGAAATAAAAAAAAAAAAGAACTCAAGCAGAAAAACACAACCAAAGATCATCATCAGTTCAAGTTGACAGTGATGAGGCTCCAGTGTAATGTGTTGCCAGAATACATACTGTGATACAGGCTTAAACTTTATGAGAAATAAAAGAAACTAAAGTTGTCTGTGCTTGCAGAATACATGCAAAATAAGTGAAATCACACTTTAAAAATGCCAAACTAACAATAGTTCTGATGATTGTTTAGAAAAATAACTATAAAAACATGGGACGACTCGGTTAATTAATGTGTCCTGCAGGTGCTCGATGACCCCAATGAAGATGGACTTCACATGGGTAGGAAATCACTCATCAGTTTGAAGCAGCAATACTGTGTTAGTACAACTGTAATATGTCATTAAAATCTGATTACTTTTCATTAAGCATTCGAACTGATGACCAAAGGGTATGTGTGTACTGTTGCAACAGTTGGCTACACAAAGATTTGATAATGAGATATAGTAATGACACCATGTTTTGATTTGCTTCACACATGGTCAGAGCGGTGATGGAGGTACCCACAGATGAGCCCTTAACGGAAGAGCAGGCTCGCTTTTACTTCCGAGATGTTGTCCTGGGAATAGAGTACTGTAAGTTAAAAGACTCTTAGGACATTCACTTTAGCCATGAATCTCCATCAAAACTATCGCTACCTGCTGTTGTTTTGTAGACAACAAAAACATCCCATCTTTAATTGGTATAATAGATTAATTTACGTCAGAATTCAAACACCAAGTTTTTTTACACATCGGCCCAAAATTTGGTTCATATTGGTTCAAATTTGGTTGGACAGGAAGTGTGGGAACCATGAAACTGAGTATTTTTTTACTCATATCTAGTAGGGTCACTGTTAAATAAAAAGACGTCAGCAAAGAGTATTTTAATCCAAGAAAATCAAGCATTCGGTGTGTTACGTTTTCACTAAGATCCATAAATGAATTTGTTTGTAGTAACAGGATAAATGTAATACAAATGTCCTTCTCGGTTTAAGATCTTATCAACAATCCTGTGATGTTTGTAAGAGAACAAATTATGCATTGAAGAGAAATTTCCTTAATTGTAGATTACATTTACAACGACGCAGTCTGTTAATTATGTTTTACACTAAATATTCATCTTACATTATCTTTTAGTCTTAGTTTGTCTGTTTATGTCTATTTTAGTCTTTTTTTGTCTGTGACTGCACATTGAGCAAAGAGAAACGCAGTTTTCTTCTGCTGTATGTTCCTTTTTGTGTAGTCCGATTGATGTAGTCAAAGCTCACTTTGACTTTTTGACTTAATAAAAATTTTTAGACATCATAAAATGCCAAAATGCTAACGGAGATGGCGTTTCCAGTTGATCAACACCATCTCAACAACTTGTTTGTCTTTTCTGTGTGTGTGTGTGTGTGTGTGTGTGTGTGTGTGTGTGTGTGTGTTTGTGTAGTGCATTACCATAAAATCATCCACAGAGACATCAAACCCTCTAATCTGCTGCTGGGGGACGACGGTCACGTCAAGATCGCAGATTTTGGCGTGAGCAATGAGTTTGAGGGGACTGATGCTATGCTATCGAGCACGGTGGGGACGCCAGCCTTCATGGCTCCTGAGATGATGAGTGAAAACCAGCACAGCTTCAGTGGAAAGGTGATACTTCTTCTGTGAATTCCACCTGTTTCTGGGTGTGACGTGTTGTGAGGCCACCGACAGAGAGCCTATCAGAGATAACACACCTTGTTTGATTTCACAGGCAGTAGATGTGTGGGCGATCGGAGTCACACTGTACTGTTTTGTCTTTGGGAAGGTAAGCTCTCAGCAGGATGCATGAACAGTAAGAGGCCAGCCCAGCACTGAGTTGAAATATTTGAACTGTTTTATTTTGTTTTGTCCTGCTTCAGTGCCCTTTTTACGATGAGAACATCGTTTCTCTGCACAACAAGATCAAGAACAAAACAGTGGACTTTCCAGAGACGTAAGCAAACAGTTTCTAATGATCACAACCAACTGTGAGGTCTGTTATGTGTCAGATGCATGAAGATACAACAATGCCACTTGTATGGATTCAAACTATGGCTTGTTTATAGGCTTTAAGAGTCCATGTGAATTTGGGCATAGACAAACAACTGCAAACAGACTTTTAATCTGTCGAATATGAGCATAATCGTATCCTTTAGACGAATAAGTAGAGCAGATTTTCTTCATTAATGAGATCTAAGGCAAAAACATATAACTTTTGGTCACTTGCTATAAATGAGTGACATTAGGGCATTAAATATTTCAAGAGCAATTTTTTTTCAACGTGTCATCGCCCTGTTTTCTTTTTTCTTTTCTCTTAACAGGCCGTCAATAAGTAACGAGTTGAAAGATCTAATTGAAAGGATGCTGGATAAAAACCCCACAGAAAGAACCACAATTCCTGAAGTGAAGGTGAGAGTGAGAACCATAACATGGCATTTTCACAATGAACGTGTTTACACGTGAGTGTTACTTTGTCGCAGCTCCATCCGTGGGTGACCGAGAACGGCTCAAATCCTCTCCCTCTGGAGGAGGAGCACTGCACGGCGGTGGAGGTCACTGAGGAGGATGTGCAGAACAGCATCAAACTCATCCCTAGCCTGTCTGCTGTGGTGAGTCGCACACTGCCGCCACCCTCTGTGCTCTGACAATGTGAAGACCACAGCGCCCCAAGGCTGCCGTTTAGAGTGCTTCAGCTGAGATATTTCTGATGTAATATTTACTTTGACTTCTTTCAGCTGATTACTTCAAGGGTTCTCCACTTCAATGATCTGCTAGTGTAACTCATTTAGTCTCGGCTTTTATATCATCGGTTGGACTCAAATGTCAGCACCTTAAGTCTATTTTCTGTCTGGCACTTGAGTCTCAATGAAAAATTTACACAAAAAATTAATTAATCCGAAGATGCTTCATTTGAATTTATGATGATGTAATATTTGTGTGACAGTAGAGGAGGATGGGAAATTATTTAACAGTCAGAGAGTATACGATCATTAAAAAAATACTATCTCCAACTCATCAACCAGAGAGAAAAAGTAGGACTTTTAACGAAATATTGTGGTTAAAAAAATACAAATTAGACCTTCAAATTCTCTGTTACCTTTACTGGCCGCATGAAAATATTTTGTGTTTTTACTGAGACTCTCTGATGTCCACTGCAGATTCTTGTTAAGTCCATGCTAAGGAAGCGGTCTTTCAGTAATCCCTTTGAGTATCAAGGCAGACGTGCAGAGAGGTCCATGTCTGCCCCTGGAGGTCTTCTTACGTAAGTAGCCTACTCTGCCAATCCTGTCTGTTCCGCTCTGCCTGCTCTGCGATTAGGCCTCTAACAAAACAAAGCACCGAGCGGATGCTTAGATTACAATTAGATCACTTCCATACTTCACATGTAGAATGTCTTCACATGTTACACATCTAGATCCTTAATCTTTGAATACTGACGATCTCTTATGCTTTATTTGTTGTATTTCGGTCCTTAAATGAACAGCACACTCAGGCAGATAAAAGCATTGGTCCTGTCTTGATCAGCTAAATGGAAGCCTCTGCAGAGTCACTGAGGGCTGCACTCGTTTTGTTTTCCATTAACAAGCCGGTCCTGTCTGTGAGGGGCACAGCTAATTACACCTCTAGGTGAAGAGATACGGAGCTGCAGCTACATCCTCCTCCTCCACCACACTTACCCAGCCACCAGCTGTACTTATGCCCAGGGGATGCACTTTCCCACTCAGTAAAACAATCCTACTGGCACAGGTGATGTCATAGCAGTAAAGTCAAGGTTAGAAACAGCTGGTGGGAATTTGGAAACTTGGGCTGATAGTTGGGTTGTTGCAGTTAGGAAAGCTTTGAAAAATGTATTGAAATGTAAGTATTTCACAATCTGAATGGGCTCGATTGATGCTTCAGCTGGCTTACAGAAGATCAAGATGTCTTATTTTGATCTTCTGGGAGGGATGAGGTATTGTGGCATCGTGTTCCAATTTACATTTCATTGCCTTCTGTTTAAGAAATCAGACTTTACAATTCATTCTGATACAGATCCAAAGGGTTCAACATCTAATATATCATTTAAGTCATAATGATACGATGTTTTTTCATCCAGTTACATATATTTTTTACACAGTAAATGTTGTTTTTTAATCAAACGAGGCAATCATTTCGCATTATTTTCATGTCAAACGATGGATGAAAAACATTCAAATATTGAACAAAACACAACTTCACATAAATGTTCACTGTTTTTCCATACTGGAGCATCTTAACATAAATAAGATTAAAAAAAAAAACAAGACTTCCTGAAGTGTCAAAAAAACTGACAGGGGAACCTGAAGTTTCCCTCTTCCAGCCTGCATGCTAACCTCAGATAATCTCGCTGGTTGCTGGCTGTAATTCATATTTAGAAACATTAGTCAGTTTTCTCATGTAGCTCACAAGCAAAGAGGCATGTAACCTTACTTTCCTAAATGTCCATCAGTTGTGCTGATGGAAAAAAACGTGTTTATGACAAAGTGTGTTGCTGGCTAACAGAGTGTAAACCCAGGCTTCTTATATCACATCTTCTTGCAGTGGTGCTTTGGCCTTACTGGGGTCTTCGCCTCTGCTTCATCCTTCCTTGAGGTAAATTGTTAAAAATGCATTTAGGCTGAGCTCACGTGCTTTTTACTCAGCGCAGCTCATCAGTTGTTTGTTCAACCCTTAAGAGGATTTAGGATGGACAAAACAAAACAAAGCTCTCAGCTGTACCTAAAATAAAAGGCGGTTGATGAGTGCTTTGTGTAGGCTTTCCTGTCTCTTGTGTCCTCTTGAGGGTGATGTGGATAAAAGTGATGAGCTGTGCTGGGAAGGACACGCACTCTACGACATTTTTAGTTTAGTGTCAACCCTCCCCTCTCTTTTTCCTCCTCCTCGTCTTCATCTGCAATCTCACTTAGTACCTTCAACAGCATGAACAAGCATTTGTCGCCCACAGGAAGGTCAGCAGAGAGGGGAGCAGAGAAGGAGAGTTGGAGGACTTGTATGAAGATGAGGCATTTTCAGAGTGTGCAGATTAAAGTGACACACGTATGGCAGCAGAGTGTGTGTGTGCAGAAAAGTACATTTTTTATCTTTCATCGTGTCCTTTTCTCATTTTATTCATCTTTTGCACCATACTTGCTGTGCTTGTGTCTAGAAGAGCTTGCGATTCAATGATTAATATATCAGAGATTTATTGTGCTTTAGATCAACAAAATTTTAAACAGTAAGATTAGATGTCATTGTGTCCACTGTACTCGTTTGCCGTTCATTTTTCTGTTGCAGCTGGCATGATTGGTAAAATTACTGTCTGTGAATGTGCAGTTTATTTATGGACTCAAATTGTATATAAGCTCCATAAAGAAGATATTTTTACATTTTCCTACACCAGCTGAAAATAATAAAACTCATAATACCCAAACAGACTGTTGACTATATTTTTTATTTGATGCAGCACCACAGCAGTATGGTTTAATATGTCTTGTTGAAATACATTTACCTTCTTTGGTCTCATTATAGCCCATCTTCAATGAGTCTGTATGTTTTCTTGGAAGCATTTAACTAGCATTTAAATAGTATTTAAAATGCTGTTTTAATGAAAGCATTCATGCATACTTCTTCACCACATATTTTTAAGCCCGAGTCTGAATGTTTAATGCATCTAAGCATTCAGACCACAAGAGGGCAGCAGCACTGTGTTACAGGTGAAGAGCTCAACAGCAATCATCCACCGTGTTGCGGTGCCTTCAAGCAACAGCATTAAGCACCCCTCATTTGCAGGGGCATGGTTCTAATATCCAGGTGTAAATCTCATTTCACTTGAAAAAGCTGAATCATATAAAATTTGCTCTTTTTTGGATGTGATAAATGGATGTTATTTTTGGTATATTTTTAGATTTATTCCTAGAATGAGATGTCCCAGAATCTGCATACATTTTAAGTTAATTTGAAATAAAACAAGTCCAAAACAAGTGCAATGTTAAACTTAATACTTAATACTAATACTAGCAAGATACCTTACCCAGTGTGAACTCTGTTACAACCCTCATTTCTTTGTTCCTTTGATTGTGCTTCGGAAATCGATGTTTCAGTACTGAGGAAGGAGGTGGTATGATGCTGCAAAACATAAAAATGCCTGAGCAAAGAGCTACTGCCTGTAAAAAACGACAGCATTTACTGTCAACATATTGTCCTGAGATTTTTCTAGTAAGGCAAGAACTTTCTTAGGTTGAGTGGGTTGAGGTTTTCTCTAGCGGTATGTTTAGTAGGTGGAACAATACCTCTGATGGTGTGAGACAGAACAGTCTTCTACATATGGAAAAGATATGGAGACTGAATAAATGAAAATGAGCCTCTTGTCCTAGGACAGGTGGAATATGCGCCAGACTACCTTTTTAACTTTTACTGTGATGAACAATAAATTCGCAAAGATGACAACATTTAGGAAAGAAAAAGAATGAAATTCAAGATATGGGCCAGCTGGCTTAAATACAGAGTAGAAGACAGAATACAATAGCAATTGAATTTTTATGCCACATTTAAACTTAACAGTTCAATCTTAACATAATGGAGAATAAGGAGACCCATAAAGTAGTCCTGCTAAATACAAACTTGGAGTTGTAAGTGTTGTCTTTTTGTTCACTAAAAGTTTCAGCTGTCATTTTTACTAGCTACATTTTCTCTACATTTCATATCAGAGAAAAATGACCAAATAAAGTAGTGCTGCTAAATCTTAAGTAACTAGCAGAATTATCACTGCTAGCTATAAGTGTCATCTTATTACTAAAGATTATCTATGCAGTTTGAAATTATATTTTGATGGCCAACAGTTTTATCTGAGTTTTTAAAAAAAAAAAAAAAACAATAACGACATATATAGAAAAATAAAGATAAAATGAAAAAAGGAACATTAATTGATAGTTTTCAGACTTAATCCAGTCTCACACCAGAATAAATAATAGTTACACCGGTCCAGCTAGAGCTATAGGAACATAGTTCTAATCTATTTGTAGTGAATGGTCAAATCTATAAACTGATGTTAAGGTATTTTACAGTAGATTATATGCCAGATTAGTATAAAAGGAAAAAATGGATGGTTTAGATATACAGGTTGATAAAAGTCATTTGTCTTGAAATCTTAATATGTTTGCGTTGTAACTGTTCTCAGTACAGAAGATGTGAAATGATCCTGTATCCTGATGTGGCTCATGCAATGCAGGACAATCACAAAATAAAAAAGCTTTAGATTCTGGAATAACGTGAAAAATCCATTTTTATGTAAATCTGTTTAAAGGAAAATGTAACTCCATAGCTGTTGCAAGCTGAAATGGTTCATTTGTATTCCTGCAGTCCACCCATTTTTCTGCTCGCTGCAGTTATGTGACAACCAAAGAGGAGTGCTTCTGAGCAAAGATTTCTGTGGAAACAGTTGCCATGCAACAGCACAATACAGTGTTCATACAGAGTAGTAACTTCACTGTATGACTGCTCTTTTTCTTTAACTCCCACAGCCAAGCAACATCCTGCTCTATTCTACTGTATTCTAAATGCATAATGGGGTCTTTATTTTGGGACTGTAACTGTGGTGTCATTGTTTCATCATTGGTCAGGGGAAACTTTGCTTCAGAGTCTGCTCCCACACCCAGACTCCCTTCAGTTTCCACTTTCAAAGCCAGCTTGTTCAACCTCAGCACTCAGCTAAACGCTAACTGTTGGCTCTCCCAGATAACCCTAAATTGCTGTCACCACACTACATTTCACCTCCTCAGCCTTCGTCAGCTCCTTGTCACTGGCCCTTCTTTGCCTCTTACTCACCACATTTGAACCGACTGGCCTGTTGTCAATTGAACTTTACATCCCCTCCAGTCAGCATGAAGAAGTGAATGAAGGTTTTTCTTTTTTGTTATTTTCTTACTTTTCCATTGCGCTGTGGGGAATCCCCTGTGCCAACATACACAATGAGTCACTGGCTCAAATATCAGGTGGCAGGCCCACAAACAAGTGAAGGTATAATTTGTCAACCTGTTGGTACCTGGGGAGCTAACTGTAAACCAAAGCATGACAGGCAAGACATTGTTTGAGTAAAAGAACATACAGAGGATCATGAGCGGGAACACTTTTCAAAGGTTTTTCCAGTTGCTTAACTTCAAACCTGTGGTAAAACACATTTCTTTTACCATAAGTTAGCAAGCCACAAAAAAAGAGAGCAATTTGGACTCTTTATAAAGGCATAAAAATTTTTTTCAACAGCTGAACAAATTCTTGACATACAAAAACTTTTTTGACATCCTCCAGTCGGGGTCTCATCCACATCACAGCACTAAATTGCTCATGAAAAGGTAATATAAATCAACCAATCAAACGCTGGCAATGTTCATGTCTTGGATTTACTGGATCTCAGTGCTGCATTTGATACTGTTGACCACAACATATTGCTACAAAGACTGGAAGTGAGATTTCTAGTAAGACTAAACTGGTTGAAATCATACTTAAAAGACAGAGGCTACTTTGTGTCGATAGGTATGACACATCTGATCAGACAAAAATTGCATTTGGAGTTCCTCAGGGTTAATTTCTGGGACATCTTTTATTCAGCATTTACATCCCTTCATATTCAAAGCAGCAAATGATGATTCCACAGTTATACAAATCTACATGCCCAGAGATTATTATCCCTTACAAACACTAAGCTAAGCACTTCTCACTTTTTTTTTTTGCTTTTCCTCTTTTCTTATACTGTGAATTTATTTTTTTGTATAAAAAGCATTTTGAATCACATGATTGTTGAATTGTGCTAGATCAATAAATTTATCATGCCTCGCCTTACTCTCTCTAGAGTGAAATCAAAGGAAATAGAAAGAAACAGTCAAAACAACATAATAAGTACATGCTAAGGGCAACTTTTGCTGAGTCCAGCATTCGCTGGATTAATTCATATCATAAAATTACATTTTAATCGGAGGTAGTTAATCACAGGAAGACTCTCTGTGGTGGATGTAAAAAAGTTAATTAAAAAGAAAAAGGTTCAGTGAAGAAAAAAAATCCCTTCTCATATTTCAGCCAGAATTAGCATGAAGTGTAAACTGTTTCAGTATGCGTGGCTTCCTCGCTGCAGACTCCCTCATGACCAGCGCTCTGTCAGAGGAGATGACACAGAAAGTTCAGATAGGTCACCACCTCTGACCAGAGGATCATCTCTCTGTATCACTGTTCATGGCTCACACACCTGCTAAAGAGAGACGGGCACCAGAGGACGTTAGTTTAGGCCAGTTTATTCTTAGGAATTTAAAAGTTCCCAATGATAACATGTATAGTTTAAACAATGAAATCTCAGCACACTCGTTTTACTTCTGATGGCTGCAATTCTCCTGAAAAGCGAGGCGTTGAAAGAACGTTTGCAGTGATGTAACCCAGAAAAGGAGGGAGGGGGGCTTAATTTTAGACTCACCTTTACAAACTTCTGCTCATCACACAAGTCTCTGTAGTGATGAATAATTACATATTGTAAATGTAATTGTAATGGTAGCAAAGGAAAGCAAATTTTGAAAAGGCTGTGTTGTGTGCAGCAGCCAGATGAAGAGGTGCGACATATCCTGGAATGTTTTGGGACGAGAGCTCCCTAAAATAGCATTTCAAAGCCTTCAGCTGAACGTTGTGGCAGTTTTTGATAAATAATACAAAGACTAAATGTTATCCTGAATAATTAATTTTGAAGCGGTCATGCATAACAGCTGTCTTTGTGCCAGAAAAAGTCAGCAGCCCTCTGTCCTATCGGAGTCCTATCATAACACAAATGAATGAACTTTAAGAAAACAGCAGGTATCAGCCAATTGCTTGTATAATTTCATGTGTTTAATGGGCTGCAAGTAAAAGTGATGAATCAGGCTTTTTTAACTAGAGACATGAACTCTCCCTATCCACACTGAGGCATATAGTGTCTATAGTAGAGAGGCTGTCACATTGATGTCTCTGGTCTACTCACTGTCTACTCGCAGGCTGCAGGGAAGCCTATTTATAGATCTGTCTCTGTTCTCAGTCCCCTCTTTTTCTCCATCTCTTCTTTCTCCCTCCTTCTCTGCCTCTAATGGGTTGATATTTCTGGAGCTGTACAGCTATCATCTTTTTTGCATCTTTGAGGAGTAGATCACGTTGACATGGATGATAAAAGTTCTAAAACCCAATGTGTCTGCACTGGGGTCTCTTCAGAAATGTACAGCAGTGTGATGACGTACCAGTACCACAGAACAGTGAATCAATCCAGCCAAGGTTTTATTTCTAAAATCTGATCAGTCATAAGCTGCAACGTTTCACCTACACCCTCAGAAATTCACAGCACCATCAGTCTTTATCCATGTACTCTTTGAGCAAAGTGTTAATTACATGCGAGTCAGTCTCTAAACTATTTGCTTGCTGCTGCCAGTGCCCTAAGCTGCCACTTTTGCCCCAGCACTGTAAAACCATAAGGCTGTCATGGTTGATGATGAATGGGTCAACAGCTACTATGAGAAGCATGAGCCACAGGACTTTATGGGTGTTTTAATGAAGTCATTTGTGGACAGCAAGAAATGCTGCATTTTATGAGCGTTAACATAGTGTCACACCAGAAGAAGTAAAAGTTACACTGATCCAAAACACAAAACAGAGCAGTTCCACAGGAAATATTGCCAAATCACCACACTTTCTTGGCAACAAAATGCCTTTCAAATTGTATCATGCTTACATTTTGCTTTACTCGAATCTGCCTCTATTCACATAATGCACACCTACTAAATGTGCAAAAATAAACAAGGAAAACAGACGGAGAAAAATATTTTTCATCTCACAATTGATGAGCCTTATTGTGACACTGCTCTGTTTTGGAAAGGTGGGAAAAAATATCTATTACATGTTGTCTTGCAAGACTGGGTGTATTCACACAAGCAAAGCTAGTGTTTGGCTGCTTTAGCGTTGTTACTGCCTGCACAGTCTTTTTACACAGCCATGCCTTTGGTAATGGTCATACGCACAGAGAGATGCGTCATCTGCAATTGATTTTAATCAAAATGTGAAGAGGTAAAGGTTTTCCAGCTTTAACTTGTGACCAGTCATGTTCAATTATCATAACTGACAGAAAATCCCCACAAATAATAACATATTTTCAATGTTTCTAACACACCGAAACTGCGGTAAAAGGTGTTTTGTTGTTGACATGAGGTTATACACAAATGTTACAGCTTTGTATTTTGCTGAAATCCGCTTCTCTGACATGTAGCTTGAGTGGGAAAAATTAGAAACACGAGACGTATATAAATATCAAGCCTTCCACATACTTGTGTAAGAAAGAAGCTCCGACTCTTCTGTGAAGAGGAACTTGAAAGTGGCCATATTTGGACAAGAAATAAGCTGATTGTACTAAAATGTGTTTCTTCTCCTTCTCCATCTGTCATCAATAGAAAATAACTGATCGAATGACCATTACATACAAAGATGAGGAAATGAGATGTTATTGCCAATAAAATCAACAACATAAAGTGGGGAAATGTGATAATTAAGTTGCGGCCAAACGTTACATACACCTGAAAGAACATCTTGCTAAATGTAAGTATTATGCTTGCGTTCCAAACTGTGTGGCATCTATACTAATGCATAACCAAAACTTAATCATGTAATTGCCACACTTTACTAACTCACTGCCACATCTCAGTGACCAGTAGAAACAAATTAGAAACTTGTGGTCACCCAATAACATTTTTCTTTTCACCGCATGGGCTCTAGATTTATATGCATTAAACTATGGAAGCAAAACCAACATGATAATGTTGGAAAGGACAGGCAATTAATTAAGCTTATGACACCATAATGACTTTTGGAATAATTTTACTGACTTAGCATTTCATGAGAAAAGTTGATGGTTTTCGAATGTGAGACTTGTGGAGCCAAATATTTTTGAACCAACGCCTTGCAGCTGTTAGTGGTATCATATTTTAAATCACTTCCGCATCAACTTCACGTCTGCCAAGGGATGACTTTGTCCATCATCCCATACAGTCAATGGTTCTGGGAGCATGAAGTACTACAGGGAGGCACCTGGCCAGAGCACGGAGGATGCAGATTACAAAAAAAAACACACTGTGGAAACTGTGTTTTGTTTACATCATCAAAGATATTCATTTTTGTATATCCCCAGGAGCTTTGCAACAAAGATGCAGTGGCCATCCACTGATGCTAGCAAGGAACTGAACCCAGTGATTTAGAGTGCACTTGACTGCTGGTGACACGCCTCAAGGATAACTTGTGCTTTGTCATCCTAGACTCCCTTCATGTGATAAGAAACAGCAGTTACTGTGCAGATGGAAGTGAAACAGAGCTAAACAGTTTTCTGTTTCCTTTAGATGAAACCCTTTTAAAAATCATCTTCTCTTGTGATGTATGTAGATCACCTTGAAAAAACAAACATTTTAATTGTATAAAATGTATTCAGCGTGGATGTTTGATGTACAGGGAACATTGTAAACTATACTATTACATTACAAATGTCTATTTAGTTTTACTCTAATTTGAAACAATTTGCCTCTAAATTTGATTTGTAGCAGCTGGAGATTCAATTACACATCCATCAGTAGGCCCCTGAGTGTTTTGAGATGTATAATGTCGCCAGAATTTCCCAGTAACCATGATGCCAGTGTGCCTGAAAGTGTTGCAGTGCATTAAAACACCAACGTGAAGATAGGATGGAGCTGAATCCTGATATCTCCTGTGCGCTTTGAGCTTTCATTTTTTTCACAGGATGCAATAGGTGTCTGAGCAGTGCAGCAAGGAGCTGGGCTGATGATGGGATACTTATTATAGGCCTAGCAACAGGATAGGGATTGGTGGCTGTGGAAAGTGAGCCTGTCAGCGATTGGCTGGCGAGGAGAACCTTTCAAAGCACAGAATTTCATCTCATGAAAGGTTCAGTGCAGCAAGATGCAGCAAGAGGCTGCAGTCTGAGGGTGGGGGATCCAACAGCTTGCCACTTCAGCTCATCAATCAGTGCAGGGGTGCAACTCCCAGTTTGAAATACGATTTGAATATTAGTTCAGATAAGCTTGATCTTTGCATGTAAAATCACAATTGGCAGGTGGATTTAAAAGCTGAGGATATGCTGACTCTCCAGAGCTTATGACATGGTGGAAGTTGTTTAAGTGCTGTGATCATAAAATATATTATATTCTGTTAATATATTCTCAAATATTCTATTATCAACGCCCTATTTTAGATAATGATTATCAAGGTGGCCTTAGAAAGAGCCTTGTGTTAGATATCCTGTGATAGCTGTGTGAGCTGGCAGTGTCTCTGCACTGCAGCTCACACAGACACCATCTTACATGTTCACCCACAGACGCTCAACACATGCAGCAGTGCAGAGACATACGATACATACAGTACACACCTAGATATGGATGCAAACACTCACACCACACACGCACACAGTTTACGTGATCCATGAAGGGTTACATAAGGTCTTACTGACTTCCTATATTAGCTTGTCAGAAATATTTAAACTTGCAGAATGAAAAGAAATGAGTTGTGTTGATTCTAAAATGATACTGCATGGCAAGATAACAGACAAAAATGAAAATTTAGAAAAATACGATGAACAAATAACTTTAATGGGCAACAGATAGCAACCAAAAATTCCCCAGAGCATACAGTTCGCTTGCAAATTTCCATTAGGTCAAATCCTCTCTGATCAAATTCAAGATTCAGATCCTTTTTTTCCTTTTTTTTAACCTCAAAGCTTGTATTTGCATGTTGTTGTGTCACAGAAACAAGGCTCGACATCCACAACAATGAAAACTTAAAAGTAAAAAACACAAACCACAGAGAAAAATAATACAAATTAATCAGAAAGGAACACAGTGTGTGTATTCTTGGCAATGAGTGAAAGTCCCCTGGTGGGACTTCTCAAAAACATCCCAACAATAAGAAAACGATAAAACCTCAATTCATTCTTAACTCAAGACTTGAAAGTTAAAGTGAAATAATATCCATAAGCTGTGTGAGCATTAGTTTGTCCGGCGAGCCTTTGAGGCCATCAGCTCTTCACAATGTTAAAAATAAATCAAAAGCAGCTGTGACATTCTGTGAGCTCATGGAGGCTGACTCATGATGGTGACATAATTACTGACCTTAAGGCTTTTGGTTTCTCTCTTAAGCCATCACATCTGAAATCAAAAATGAAAGCTCCCAAACTGCTATTTATTAGTAAAAATAATATGAATATATCAATAATTTATAGAAGTAGCAGCATAACGACGATAAATCCACACAGCAGCTTTCTGTGCTCTAAAGCAGCTTCCTAGTGTTGAAGGTTTGTTACTCACCAGTCATAAACTTAATCTAACTACCTATGCTCCCCCTGTAACTGTGGTGGTGTGCATTGGTGTTGAATATTCATATCATTGTGCTGTACAGACAGCACACACGGAAAAGTGAGGAACCATTGAACGGAAATTATTACATCTTGCTCACATGCTTGCAGGAAACTAAAATACTGGCAGATCAATTTTTTTTTTTATCTGTTAAAGATTAACTCTCAAAAGAGGGATATAAAATAATACAGGCACAAAAAGAAAGCACGCATTGTACTCAAACAAAGCCTTAAAAACTATGAAGTGGTTTTCCTCAAAACCAAATATACTCATGGGTGACAGTACAACAATACACTAGACCACCATGGAAATGGTGCATGTATAATTTAGTCATATTCTTTTTTATTATCATAGCTATTATTTCGGTTCTTGTGCAACTGCTACATAATGACTCACATTCAAGATATTTTGTCACTCAGGAACAGCTAAAAGGTATAAAAACAAACAAAAAAAATGTATACTGTGAGAAATAAAATATGGTCCATGTTTGTGAATTCAAAACAGAAAACACTGACCCTGGAAACTTCACCATTATTAAAACTGGATAGCATGACAGAAAAAAGTACTTATATACTGTTCAAAGAACAAAATGTATCATAATCATACTTCAATGTGACAAACACCAGCTGGTAAGATTAAGTGAGCACTGGTGTTTTTTTTTTTTTTTTAAATCTTCCTTTTTTTTCTTTCATTAACAAATTAAAATACACATATTGCATGTTACTATAGCAACGCCCATTACAGGTCAATTTTTACGATCACCATTTTGGTATAGCAACTCAAAAACCATAACAAAATTAAATAAATTAGAAATTATAAATCAACATCAGACAAAGCCGGTTTTTCTCATTCATATGAATACTTAACACCCACAGTATAAGTTAATAAAGTCAAGCTACTGTATATAAATACATCACCAGCATGCACAATATTGAATAATCGATATTATTGTTGTCATCATCTTACACTGAAGAAACAGTATAGTAGGCAAGTGCATTTAATAAAACAAACACATAAGTAAACCACAAACTCTGAAGCTGCTTTTATTTCATTTCTTTTTTTTTTGTCATTTTTTACCTTTAGTATTCTTCACTTCCAAAAGATTCGATGGTTCCAATGACATGTGATCTGCGAGATGCCAAATACACATTAGACAGAGGGAGGGGAATTAAATTAGTCCATCCAGTCCTTGTTTTTTCACTCCTGTGTAATTTTACCTCTAAACTTGGGATAGATGGGGGGGGTTACTGGATTAAAACTTTCTCTTTTGCTAGTGTGAGTATAACAATAATGGCTTTCAGGGCCCTCTCTCATATATAGACTACTATTGGAACCAATGCAAACTAGTTTTGTGAGGCATTCCCATTCAAGCATTTTCTCTCTCAAGTTACTCAAATGCATCTCTATCACGCAAAAACCTAAGTAAGCAGCTTATCCTGACAGAACAAGATCAGTTCCTATGCCTGTGTGAGGCTGCCATTTCAATCCAACAACAACCACTCCAGGCTGATTGACTGACATATCAGTGGTTTTGGCAAATGTCAAAGAGAAAATCAAGAAGACGGAGGCCCCTTTCAACTGTATATATATTTCTATATATATTAAAACTAAGATTTAACCTCCACTCTCACCTCTCTTTTGATTCTTTTCTTTTAACACATGGAAAAATAAAGAACTGCTGCTGCGGTAGTATCATCGGCAAAAGCGGCTGCCAAAGTCCACCTGCCCTTCATAATTTTTTTTATATTTTCGAAGTGTGGCTTCTCTTTAATTGTTGCCCTCCCCTCCCTCGTCATCCTGCTGGTCACTTGTCCACAGTGTCAAGTTGTCTCGCAGCAGCTGCATGATGAGAGTGGAGTCTTTGTAGGAGTCCTCGTTGAGGGTGTCGAGCTCAGCGATGGCGTCATCGAAGGCGGTCTTGGCCAGATGACAGGCCTGCTCCGGGGCGTTCTGGATCTCGTAGTAAAACACAGAGTAGTTGAGAGCTAAGCCCAGGCGGATGGGGTGGGTGGGCTGCATGTGCTCTTTGCTGATCTCATGAGCCTCGTTGTAGGCCTTCTCCGACGACTCCACCACCGTGGCCCTCTTCTCCCCAGTGGCCACCTCGGCCAGGTACCGGTAGTAGTCGCCCTTCATCTTCAGGTAGAACACCTTGCTCTCATGCTGCGTTTCACTGCAGTTCTTGATCAGGAAGTTGTCCAGCAGGTTGAGCACGTCCTGGCACACGGCTTCCAGCTCCTTCTCAATCTTCTCCCGATAGGCCCTCACCATCTCAATCTTCTTCTCATTGCCGTCGGCAGAGGTCTTCTGCTCAATGCTGGAGATCACCCGCCAGGAGGAGCGGCGGGCGCCCACCACATTCTTGTAGGCAACAGACAAGAGGTTCCTCTCCTCATTGGACAGGGCCTCGTTTAACTCTGTTACCTGGAAGAAGGAGAGCACAGACTGTTAAATCCCACTGTTAAGTGGGACTGTTAAGCACCGCACTGCTTGGACGGATTATACAAATGAATACAATACACGATTGACAGAAAATCTGCAATAAAATCTGCTTACATCTCCTGACAATTTCCTTTTTTTTTTTTTATCTTTAGAAATCAGAAACCTTTAACTTTAGAACAATTCCTTCAGGGGGAAAAAGCAAACTGCAGATTTCCTAATTTCATCTAATGCTTTCTTTTTCCCCATCTTTTCTCTCCTCTGGATTTTAATAAAGGCATTTCATCCCATGAGAAAAGACTTAAGAGTAATTTCTCTAGAGCTTTACAAACTAAATGAGTCAAATAATCAAAGAGAATGAAGAGATCATTAGCTGATGAAAATAAACGTTAGCTGCAGTACTAATTTTTTGGCACTACACTATCCTTTTTCATTAAATAATCTCCTCAAACAGCGTCAACCATCGGAAAGAGGATGAGCAATATTTCACTTGTCATGTGCAATTCTCAGTTTCCATGGCAATCCATTCATTTATTGCACCAGTAGTTCCAGCTGCCACGTGTGCAACTAATGCTAGTTAGTGAGAAATGATATTCAAGATAGTTGGCAGCAGCGGGTGGGGTGGGAGGTTTGAGAAAGGAGGGATGGAGAGGGCTAAAATATTCCCACCAGCACTCAGGGAGCAGCTGCAATGTAAGTGAAAACCATCACTGCAGCGGCGGTTCACGTGTCCCAGTGACCTTCTCTCTAGCTCAATCTGACCTTTTTACCTGTTAAAAGGACCACACCGTGACATCACTCTGAGTTGGACTGTTAAATTTAGATGTGAACAGATCATGATGATAGCTATGTGGTCATTAAGGAGACTCTGTGTCTATAAAAAGACTATATTACTCAGGGTTAGTTGACTGGAAAAGCACCCTGTGTGGGAAAATGGTTTAGCTCAGATCAATACCCCAAAGAAAAGGTTCAGTAGAACCTTTCACCGAGGCTTTAAACAGATTTATTGAATGGTTAATTTCTGAAAAGCTCCTTCTGAAAGTGCCAACATTTCTCATCTCGTCCATCAGAGGAGCACAAAGATTGTGCAGATGACATCATGGGAGTGGATAGAGAGGGTCGCCCAATATATATAGTGGGCTTCGCAGTGCGAGCCCAAAAACTCCCACACCCAACGATCCTTAATTGAAAACAGGCATCAACTGCAAATTGCTCAATTGTTGGGATTCGCTGAAATTGCTCAAACCATTACATAAACTGCCAAGAGGAACAAGAGATCAGTCATTTTAATTATTATGTTTCATCAAATATTCACTGATGTCGGCCTCTCACACAATCTCTGGTGATAGTAAAGTAAAGTTTTTTTGGTTTTGAATAGTTGGTCAACTTGTTACCATGGTTTCTGGGAACTTGTGATGGCCGTTTCTTAAATTAATCATCATTAAGTCCAGCACTGGCATCTCCACATACATTTTTCATTCGGAACATGAAGGTGACGGCCTCTCCTTTGCCATTTCTGGCTGCAATCACAAGGGATTCCCTTAGATTATAGAGTGAGTGTACACACCCCTGCAAAAGGGCCCAGTTTGGACTGCACTGACACGGCAGATTTTTTAAAGGGAAAGGAATCCCTCCCAGCTGGCGCACCATCACACCTCCTGCAACCAGAAACCCTCGAAGACAAACGATCCACGGGAGCTCACTCCGTCTCCCCCGATGATCCTAAGACAAAATGTTCCTCCCGTAAAACCGTGATTTTCTATCTGGGCATGAGCTCACGCAGGCTGGGCAAAAGATTGCCAGGATGCTGATGGTTCCAGTATGAGCTGATGTGACACAGCAGTTTTTTTAACCCACTGGTATATCTAGTCCCACAATTTATTAAGGGGCCAGAGACAGAGGGGGAAAAAAGGAGGAAGGAAAAGCAAAGACTCTGTCCTCACCAGCGGTCAGTAAGAGCTGAGAAAGCTAATGTGAGGCAGGCCAGCAGTGTCATCGAATACTGCACCATTTAATCAGGGTCATTAACCCAAAATGACTTTAAATTGCTGCTGGATATCAGCCCTGACACACAAACAGCACATGCACACGTAGTGACAAAATGACACATGACGGATCAGGTGAAGAAGATGGCAGCAAAGAACCGCCTGGAATTAAATATCCTCAAATTGACTCACTGCAGTATGACAAAGAATATTCTAGAGATTCTACTGGCTCCTACTTGGTTTAAAGGAAAGGGCATTTCTTTATTGGAGCATTTTTCTGAGGCAGTCATGCTCAGATAATGCCTCTCAGCCTCGTTTACTAGTATTAAGATGAGCAGTTGTGGATTATTTATTGTCCTTGTAATTTATGTGGCAAAGAGAAGAAGAAGAGGAGGAGGAGGAGGTGGAGGCAGCAGCAGTTGGTGGGCTTTTTCCGAGCAGCCTCACATGGCTCCCAGCAGCAGAGGTTCTTATAAATTCAGCATAATGGTGGAAGGGGAGGTGGGGTGGTACAATGGGGAAAAGGCAGTTAATGCAACAGAGCAGGACCATTGTAAGATGCGATGCTCTTATTTGCTGAGAGATGAAGTTGGGCCTGCGTGCATTTCATTGTATCCTCTCACTGAACGGTACAGCCAAGAGAAAGGCACCGCCCAAAGAGCGGACGATTTGGACTCGGCTCTTAAAAAAAGGGTCTGTGAACTCTGTGTGTAATGAACTGTGGACAACACAATAAAGACATTAAAAATCATTTTACATTGGCGCCTGGTTGTAGTGCGGTTAATATCGAGCCAGTAGAGCGCAGATTTACAGCCAACACAGAGATTGCAGGACGAGCCTTTACGCAGTGAAGCAGCTCTACAACATTATTCACACACATCTATAAGTCATGATTATTACCTTCTTTGAGTGGACTTACCGATTTCATAGCAGCTGCCATATCATCATATCTCTCAGCCTGTTCAGCCAGCCTGGCTTTCTGCACCAGCTGCTCGCGATCAACCATTTTCTTATTGATATTTGGTTACTTGGTCGAGCTGCTCTACGTGGGTTTTGCGGATGAAATGACTGATATTTTAAATCGCAATGCAGTGCAATCCTGTGCGAACCTAGTGCTGCAGCTGTTCCCTGCTGTCTGTCTGAGCTCCGCGCAGACGGGACACCCTCTCCTCTCCTCCTCCTCCCCCCCCTCCCTGCCTCCCCCCCCCCCCCCCCCCCCTCCTCCTCCTCACTCCATGGGCTGCGTCATCACTCGAGAAGGTGGGTGTCTATGCCAATGATGTAACACTCCTGACATGGGAACCAGAGGGCCAGGCCTGTGGGGATTGACGGCGGCAGCAACTGGCTAAAGGCCTTTTGGGAAATCGAGTCCTTAGGGTCCCTGTATCTCAGCAACCATAGAACTTACTAACGTTAGGATGTGGCTCTGCCGAGATTTTATTGACAAGAACCATAAAATTACGTTCGGAGAGCATTTGCATTGAGTTATGCAATAGCAGAATGTTCCCTCAACATTTGGGAAACTAAAAGCTTTGATGAGACCTTTACACAAATTGGTTGCTCCCTAAAAAAAAAGATATACAGAGGAAGGTCAACCCCACATCAATGTGTGCGCAGGCAGGATTTACACGTACACATTTCATGTGCAAGCAGTCTCACTTTTCATTTACTTTCAATGGAGTCTTGCCAAATTAAATTTCGGGTCCATCGCTTCACTTTGCAACAGTGGGAAGTAAAGAAAAGTTGAAATAGCAAATCCTGCCTCGCAAACATCAAGCCCGGGTTGCAGAATTAGCAGAGTATGAACATGTTGTTAGTGGTGAGTTCTGCAATACCAGCCTATACACACTTAACCCAAAAAAGGCACATCGGTCCCGGTTTGAGAGTCATGTGTGCAAAGGCCTTTAGAGTGTACTCTGCAAACAATGGATGTCCCCTCGATGTCCACTTCTGTCTCCCACTTCAACATTCTTGGCAAACCATTAGCAGCACTTTACTGACGTCATTTGGTCTTGGTGAGGCACTCTGAATGAGACATAAATCGGACCTTCAGGGAATGCCTCCTTTAGGTTTCTCAGACACTAGTTTTTTCTTTCACCACTCGTGTAGGGAAAAGTTAAGACTTTTCTGAGTTTATTACACATGCATCTTGTGTGTGACTGTTCACATGTGCATACATAAAATCAGTAAAATAAGTAACTGTATTAATGTTTTTTTTAGTAGATCTGTTTCCAAATACAAACAGCAAAAAGATAAAAATGCACCTGTCAAGGTTCAGTCTAGGTCACAGTATAGCTCAGTGAGTTAGTGGACTGTATTGGAGAAGAAACAAATCCCTGTTGTGTAATAATCCTGAGAGGGTAGACTAGAGACTGTCCTTTACCGTTCCGATTTTGAATGTCCCACAAATAAGGTCCCCGTAACTAAAAGGAAACCCTATGCAGTGACGTTTGGCAGATGTCCCACAGATATTTTTTTGTTTGATGGATATTACATTCTTTACACAATTTTCGTAATTTGTTATATTTTGTCATTTCTGAATAAAATGATACGACAACATTCCTACAATGTTGACTGGCTAAATTGTTGGAGTTGCACAATTCTGTAAAAGGTTGCACAAAGGTTCTCATAATATAGATGTTCACACAATGTTGGAGGAATCAAAGTATGCAAATAAAAATCAATGTTATATTGACGTCATAACTTTCCTGGTGAACCAAAACAGGGACATTCCCGCAACGACAAGTAATATTCCTAAAACATTGTGTAAACTTCGGGTTTAGAACTGACGCATTCGTCACACTCTGGCCACCAACTTCCAGTTCTTGTGAGGTGAAGGCCCCAAGGGCTTGGCCAAAGCAGTGGCCTGGACCAACTGTACAATCTGAGTGGACCCAAACAAATATCCAAGATAAACTGACATTCACACGATTAAAGCTCAGGCTCAAGTGCCGCTGACTACAGCATTTAATGTACTCTGAGAGTCTAACATCCTTGTAAAATAAGCATGTTTGAACAGGCAGAAAGTACTGTTGCCAGGAGCATCAAACATGCTGGTGGACAGCAGCAAACGGCTTTGCAAAAAATACACGGGTAATTGAAATAAAGTTTGGTTTGTGCACACAATGTTTGATGCTGTGAAATATTACCAAACAATGAAAAACCTCTGCAACTCTAAAACATTACACAAGAAACAGTGCTATGGTAGCTAACATCAGGAGGACGCTTGAGGTGATCGTGAAGCAGATCAGCAAATTGAGAGGACATCTGCCATAAACAGCTGCACATTTGACTTCCAGGGATCACACCATGTAAGTGTTACCATGCCAGCACATTAATCTGGAAAGTTCTGTTATTTCTTCATGAATACTGCCATATTCTCTATCAAATTGCAGCAATTATACTGCTACGTGTTTCCTGTTGCTGACATGGGTATTATGTATCTGTCGGGATTGTTTACATTTTATGAAGTTATAAAAATCATAATACCATCATGTGTAATCACTGTGACAAGTTAATTGGCCCAAAATGCAGAAAAAATACTGATAAAGCTTGTGATTGGGCTCAAGACAAGTTTTTTTCTGTTATCAAATGAAGTACCTAAAGGTTTTGTACAATGGTAGTTAACAATCTCCCTCACTGGTCTTGATCTTGTCATCACAAATGAATCATCTCAATATGTCTAGTTAAATTCATTTTGAATGTCATCTTAAGATAATAATGATTGTTTTTTCATGATTATGGATACATTTATGCCGTTATCTCAAGATACCAGGGCTTGTTTTCTCCAGATAACGGGTTACTAGGTTGTGTTATAGATCCTTCCTAACTGTTATAACAGTGATGATCACTGGTGGAATTAGGTCTTAACAAAAGAAGCACTTGTTTTCAAGCTCACCAAAATCATCTTGTAATGTTATGAGACCAAAACTAGTTTTCTCATAATAACATTTTGTAAATACGAGAAAAATAAAAGGTAGATTTCTTATGAAAATGAGATGAATTAACTTGTTATCAGGTAAGTGAACTTTGTTATCTCAAGATAACAGAATAATGATCTCGATACAACAGCATTAAAATAATTAATAACAGGCAAGGCTGCTCTTGGCTTTCTTCGTCAGTTAATCTACCATCTGTTTCTACCTTCTGCAGATACTATTCTGTATTTTCAGGGGTTTTTTACCGTTTTTATTGGTTTCAGCTGATTCACGCCACAACCATCTATATATAACTTTTATACAACCCTAGTTTTTACTATCTATTCTATATATTATCATAATAGTGCTCCACGGGAGTGAGGTGGTTGGTACTGTCGCTTGACTCTGCGAGGGTTCCTGGGTCAAATCCTGGATGGGGCTTTTTTGTGTGGAACTTAAGACGGTCTTGCTTCTCATTCAATTTGAATGGAGTGACATCTTAGCTTTAAGTGGAAAGTTGAGAACAGTTCAACACCAACAAATCAAATCAGCTCACAATTCGTGGGTCTGAGCTCATGACTGATTCCAAGCGTCAGGATGCTCACCTTTCAGTGTTAAAACAAACGCGTCCATGAGAATCCTGCCTTATAGCGCCGTGCTGATGTCACAATTCTTACACATTCACTCTACTCTCGTAACATTTTGATCACAAGACTTTTACTCTATAAAGTATTCTTTCAGAAACTTGGCACTTGTATTTCTACTAAGACAGCAGCTTTTATTCTATCATATCATCTATAAATTCAGCACCACAAACCAACATCAAGCTAGTTGTCACACTGAATGTAAATTGCTTTTGTCTGGTGCATCTTCCACTGTAGATTGAAGTCTTGCAATATGAGCTGTTCACAGCTCCCTCTTCTGGCCAAAATTGAGACTCAGAGTGGAAAAAACTATTTGCCTTAGTACTTTGCAGGAATCCTAGGACATGAGTGTTAGAGTAAAACTGTAAGACACTGACCCAGAGCAAGCCCTCGAAGCACAAGGGGTGCAACATTAAATTTAACTTTATTTAATCCTGCAAAGACAGTTGTACAGAGCTTCTCACCGCATACATCAACAGGCTGAAAGACAGGATTTCAAAAAAGAAAAACTCTGAGTCAAAAGATACATACTGAAAAACAACCTGAGGAAGTGATACATCTATAGATAATTATGTGATATACAACAAATTTATATCAAAAAGACATGAACCATAATGACGCAATACAAAAGATATCAGTGAATTCAATCTAAACTGATATTTAGATTAGGGGACATAAAAATTCACTGAAACATCTTTAGCATAAAAGTTCTTTATCTAATTGAATCAATTAAATGAAAGTTAACCATTGTGTGATTTGTGTGTTTAGCGATGTGTGCTTTTGAATAAAACATCCAACCTTCATGTTAGAAAAAATTCTGATTTTCCTCAACAATGTCCTTACGAAAAATTTGTAGAGCAAAGTTAAAAAGAAATGGTAAAGGCACATGTCATCAACACCTGAAGCTGAACGTTAACCTCCTGAAATAAAAGCTTCATCAACAGGTGGTTTGAGGAGTAAACATGGCGACAGCCTACATTAGACTGACAATAGTTGATGTGTTCCCTCCACAGGTTGCCAACTTTTTCCTTTTTTTTCTCTGTGAGTCTCTCACAGGCAGATTATGACCTGGTGACCAGGCCAGAGGTCAACATGGGAAATGCTTATTTTCACTGACATGTAAACTAGGTCATGCCAAGTAAGGAGAAAGAGGAAGACGAGGAGGCTAAAATTAAGAAGACTGTGCCCTAATATGGCTTGTTTTACTGCCTGTATACTGTACAAAGCCAACATTTCTTGTATTGCAGAATCAAATTGATCTATGCTTTAATGAACTTTTTATTACATTGTGTGGTTGCATTATAATTTCTTTTTTATCTTGCACAGCAGATTGAAAAGTAGGCCCAGTTTGGATCAAATCAAAGGTAAAGAATTATTTAAATAAAATCGTAATGCTAATATTCTTAATGTACGCTCACACAGCAGACACCACAGGTCTGTTTGTGTTTCTCTTTCGAAATGAAATGATGAATTGATGCTGTGTTGTTAAAACGTCCCTCTCATTTCTTTGCATGTTGCAGTATTACAGTGCTCAGTCTTTGCTGAACTCATGAATATATCTACTTGCTACAAAGAGGATTACTGCTCCCTCTGCTTAGCTTAGTTACCTCAAATTAGGATGAAGGTAAGGAGAGGTCTGCTGCATACAGCAGCCATCTGTCTGCCAGGTGGACAGTCGAGCGCTCTTTCTGCTGTAAATGGAGACAGGGCTCGAGTTGGATGTTTTGATATTCCCAGATGAAGTGAGAATCGCTACTCCACAGGATCTCAGGGAATGGGATCTTGAGACTGCGAGCCAGGTGTCCATTCCCACCGTACGACTTTTTGTGGCACTTTACCCGTACAACCCTGCTGCCATGTCTCCCAACTATGAGACGGCTGCTGAGGAGCTGCCCTTTGTGCCTGGCCAGATTATCAAGGTAAATTCTCTTTTTTTTTATTTCAAGCACTATTGAAGGTTCACATTTAAGTGCTTCTCTGAGACACGAGGCATGTTTCCTCATTTCATCAGCTAAAAAACTTTTTTGAAAGAGCGCGGTGGTTGTTTCCTGTTTGTGCAGGGTTCAGGCCTGCTGAACATGTACAAAGACATGAGCTTGTCTCTTTATTTCCTGTTACCGTTTCCAGCTCATTGATGTGATTTGCCGCCTTTTTCACTGAATCCGTCTGCTGCTGCAGCAACATGCAAACACACACGCACATCTTTTTGTCCAAAAGCTCCAATAAAGTCTGTTCATTTGTTAGGTGTTTGGAGACAAAGACGATGATGGTTTCTATAACGGTGAGTCTGGCGGTCTCTCCGGGTATGTGCCAAGTAACATGGTGGCTGAAATTCCTGTGGACGACGAGTACCTGAAGCATCTACTCATGCAGCAGGGGTTTCTTCCTGTAGACCAGACAGGTATCAGTGCTCTGTTTCTACACAATACTTGTGGAACTATAAGGTTGGCATAAAACACAGAAGATAAACAATGAGAAACAAAACTGTCTACTTACAACAATTACGATGGCATAACTGTTTAATGAGGCTGAACTAATCAGTCTCCATTTGCTCAGAGATAATCTGCAAGGCTGTTTTTATTGAGCGGTGTGGGCAGGAGGTTTAAAAACGTTTACACAACAAATAGGAACAATGCAAGTAGAATTATTTAATGTATTGCTAAAAATATAGAGCCAATGACGAGGGCCTTTCTCTGTGCGGAAGGAGTTTGAGGATTGATGTTGTTACTGACCTTTAGTTACCTTTTTGTTGCTGACTCTCTATCTTAGAACAAAATTTTGTGTGATCTGTTTTGCCATACAGCTATATCTTTTACGCCCGATCTGAGCGAAGCGTCCAGCATGTTGGATGATGTGGTTGTTCGAAGAATGGTGGCCTTATTTGACTACGATCCATGGGAAAGTTCACCCAACATGGACAGTGAAGTAAGCACAAGAAACGGAGTTCAAATGAACCCCATATCTTTTTCTAAATTGAGACTAATCTACAGTTTTACAAGAAGAAGGTGACTTCTTTTGTCCTGCAGGTTGAACTCGGCTTTCGATCAGGAGACATAATCTATGTGTTGGGGGAAATGGATCAAGATGGATTTTACTATGTGAGCACCTCTGCAGTTACTACAAAATGACTGATTATTGACTGATATTTGCACGCGAGCTTAACTTTAATTTTATTCATAGGGAGATCTTCACGGTCGACGAGGTTTGGTTCCATCGAACTTCCTGCAGCCCTTACCCTGGAATTAGAAGAACCTGCCGCTCTATCACATTTGCTACAAATGCCAAGTCTCAGACAAAGCGAGAAATCAACAGTTTTTACTTTTAAATAGTTGACATGTGTCAAAAATATTATTTTTTAAAGTTTTATATGATAGTGAGATACAAAATTTGCTTTAGTTTGTAAATAACCAAGCGTTTGTCAGTAATGATGTTGCAAAGTGAAAAAAGCTCTCATCAAACAGTCCATTCATCAGATCAATACTTTTATTGAAAATATTCAGAGAAAATGACAAATGTTGTGGTGCATAAAAAATACAGAAAATTAAGAATTAACAATCTTTTTAAGAAAGGAAAAAACTTTGCTACAAATGATACATTCATTTTTGTGGCTAAATTTCTGCATTTAACGACGTTCACAGATTAAATCACTTGATAACAGATTATTTTAGCCTTAAGAATTACACTTTTAGTCTCGCAGACGAGAGCGTATAAATTCAGTTTGTACATTTTTGCCTTATACAATATTCATATATCAGGCTTATTTCCTATGCAGTGACGAGACATTTGAAAACACATTTTTTGGAGTTTTGCAGCAGTTTTCATTGTTAAAAAAAAAATGTAACTAAAACTTTGTATAAAAATGATTACTTAGTCCTAATTGTCATCAAAGCTTTAAAGCATAAACTGAAAATAAACTTTGGAACCTGCTCAGTTCTTACCTACTTTCTTTCACAGAACACACCACTTTTTCATGAAACTTGATTCTATCAACTTATGATAGATGTATAATTTATATAATGCAACATTAAATAACAAAAACAATATGGTGTTAAACTTTCACGCGGTCCAGTTGGTTTTTCCTTTTAGTTTCCTCTGCAGCCAACAGTATACTCATCCATAAAGTAGGAAACACTACACTATGTAATGAAGTTTAGTAGTGCTTTCTACTTTATGGGTGACAACACTGTACATCAGTAGCTTCTCGTTCCTCCCTTGAAAACACTGCAAAGTAACGGGTCAGTTTATGGCAGTTCATTTGATAGCTGAGAAATAAAAACAACCCAAAACAGATGACTATAATGTTAAATGATGCAGACATACAGTTGGAACCAGAGCATTTTGAGTGGAAACAGACGACAAATAAAAGCAGTGGTCATCAGATTGTCGTCAGGATCTTACCAGCCTTTGGACTCCAGAGAAGAGAGAAAACCCAGAAGTGAGCGTGATCTTTTTATTAACCCTGTCTGAGCCACGTGGTTAACACAGGAAAAGCTCATACAGTTGCACACACACAGAACAGATATGCAGACGAGTGTGTTCAGACGTGCACCCACATGCACGCACACACACACACACACACACCAGTGGGAAGAGTATTGAAGTGTGTGAACACGTCCTTTTATTCAAAAGAATCAACTAAAAAATGTTCTATTGATTTTGATATATTCTATGAATTATTGAATTGATGAATTGATTATTTATTGTACATATGGACCTGTTTCTGCTGCAGATCAACTGCTCCTTTCTACCTACATTATATTTCAGAGTACTGTATAAGTTTTATGTTTAATTTTTACTCTCTAAAGAGTCAGTTAACTGGTTCACGATATAGAAGCACATCTGAATTATCAAACTTAAATTTTAAGAAGTGATCTTAGTTAAATCTTCACTTGCACACACACACATGCAAATTCAAAGCCTAGACCCGTGAAGCTCTGACGCACTGCATCACGGCTGCTAAGTGTGATCTTATCCCTTTTAAGGACATACTGTTAGGAGGTGGCACCTGCTTTTTCAACGCTGGGCCCTGAAGCAGATTTCTGGTTTCAATAATAATTCTTGTGGATGCTCACAACTTACCTCAAATCTCTTCACTGATGCAGCACTGATGACTGCAAGTTAATGATGAAGCATCACTGAAATAATTTTTTATTGTATGAAAGAGCTCAAGAGTTAGATCTTTGAGCTCATACATATAGGCAAAGGGAGTGTGGTGCTCCTCAAGATCAAACAATCTATCTGTGCAGATCGAAAACTTTGTGTTTAGATAACAGGAAGAGCCTCATATATCAGTGATGTTTCTGAGAACTCGTTCGCGCTTGCATGTATGTGACAAGGTGTGGGTGGGGGATGGTGGTGCAAGGCTTCCCTATCCCAGCAGCCAATGTGCAATATGCTTGCAACAACAGAAACTTTGCAAACAGAGTACAGACGGCCTGTGTCCTCTGTTGTCACGACAACCCAAACCTCAGAGTCACACCAAGTGAAATAAGAGGAAGTGGGGGATGGGCGGCACGCTCAAACCGAGAAAAGAAGTGGACTGTAATGCTAAAGATTGTGAAAATGCAAGAACTGACGAAGAGTTTAATTTGACTGAAAGCCAAGAGCATGTGCACACACAAAACTGCATGTATTTTTGTGATGATGTGTCTGATTGTGTTTAAGAATTAGGAATGAACCTCTAGCCGGCAAGCATGACTGTGCATCCTGCAGATTATGTCAGCACTGTTGCACCAGGGGCCGTGCTTGCATCAGACGTCTATTCTTGAACAACATGGGATTATATCCGCAGTGATCCACTCTCTGACTTAGGGTGATATAGATAGTGTCCAGTTGCCAGAAACAATCACGACATCTAATTACATCCAAGGTATTATCCTTCCAGAGCATTGATTGAATTATATTTTACCTTTGATGATTGATCTCAGAATTATTCTTACAAAGTAGACAGTTTGAAAACATTTTTTTGATGTAAGTTGGTATGCAATGAACAAAGAGTGCTAAACTGATGCACAGGGGAGCAACAGGAAACTGAATCTATAAGTATAAGTGTACTTGCCCCACAAAAAGACATCATGCCTGCTTTTGCCCTCTAAACCTTCCAGCTTTTTCTTCACCTCATGGCTTTGTGTTTGTTATCAGGTCAGAAATTAGATATTAAACCTCAACAGGAATCCAAAATATGGAAATAAAGTTTCTGTAGACATTCAATTTAAAATACTGTATATACAGTTTGAAGCTTGAACAGACTTGTTTGGTGCTGCCATCTAGTGGATGCAAAAGAAGATACTGTCTTAAAATACAGTGAACAGATAAGAGGAATTTCTTCCTCAATTTAGCATGAAATAACACTGCTACTGTTCAGGAAAACTTTCAGAAGTCATTGTTGTGAACACAGTTCACCCTGACATCCACAAATACAGATTAAAGCTCTATCATGCAGAGAAGAATCCATATGCATGGAAGATCCAGAAATTTTGCTTTTTTCTCTGGAGACTAAAGCTAATTTAAGGCAAAGTTTTTCATAAAACAATGTCTTACTTTGTGATATATGTTCTTTAAGTTAAACACATTAAAGTCACCCAGGAAAATAATATCATGTAAACTTATTTTATAACATCTAGTTATATTATAAAAATGTCATAAATAGCATTCTTTCTTAAACAGCAGTCATACTAAAACTGTGTTCATTTACAAGCAGCTGAGATGGCACACAGTCAGATAATTTCTGACAAACGTCAACATGAAAATGTGGCTTTATTTAGAGGATTGAATGCCACAAACAAAGATAGTTTTGAGTTAAAATGCCTATGGGAAGTGAGGGGAACATAAATATATCAACAGAGCATCACAGTAGATGCCAATCCAGACATGTAGATCAATCAACATGGTAACTTGGCAAATATAAGTTTAAAAAGATGATTTATTAATAATCAGCAAACCTAATGTAGAAATGAGTAAAACTATTTCTGAGGTAACATGTTAAATGTGCAACATAAATACATATTTATACTAGAAAGCTGCAAGCAGCTGTGAGCGGGACCGAGGTGTGCGTACGTTGGGCATGCGCTGGACACCGTAGTCGCGCAGCTCTGCCCACACGCACGATACCCTCTGCGTACGTACAAGCACATAAAAACCCCAATGCGGAGGGGTTTTTGAAAATTTCTAGGGGGCGCCACTGAGCCATTTTGCTCCGCCCACACACGATACCCTTTACATACATACGAGGTCATCAGGGTGGACGTGTGTGCCAAGTTTCATTAAGTTGCGATGATGATAAGGCTTTCAAATCACAAACGCTATCACCAGATTTTCACCACCTGGCCACGCCCCCACCGTTAAGAGCTTGTAAAAGTTTCTCAAGAGTTTTCTTGCCCCCTAGCTTAAGAGTAACCTGGCCAAGTTTGAAGTGTGTAGCATTAAATCTGTAGGACGAGTTCGATCAAATGCAAGATGTGGAAAAAAAGAGATGTTTCCAACCCCCAGCAGGTGGCGCTATAGGTGGATGTCACTATGATAATATGTGCGCGTTCAGGCTGGGTCCAGCATTCACCGTGTGAAGTTTGGGACAGATTGGATAATGTATGTGGGAGTTATAAACGACTTAATTTTTTGAGGCGAGTGATGGCGAGTCATCAAACTTTGAAGCGTCGCCACGGCCACACCCTTTAAGTTTTGAAAAAGTTTCCCCATGAACTTTATCCCTCATGTCTTAAGAGTAACCTGGCCAAGTTTGAAGTCTGTAGCATTAAATCTTTAGGACGAGTTTGATCTTATGCAAGGCGTGGAATCGGTCAAAAATTGCACGAAAACGCACCTTCCATCCAAAATGGCCGTCTTCCTGTGGACGTGGCACATTGGCGGCCTGAGACTGTTTTGTGCGTCAGGGCATGATGAATGAGTGTACCGAATTTCGTTGTCCTACGCGAAACTAATCCTAATAAGGGGACCATTTTTAAGCATTGTAGGGGGCGCTACAGAGCCAATGAGCGACTCCCAAAAATATAAAGTTTAAGCCCCTTTCACACTGCGACCCGCTATCTTAGCGGGTCCAAATTGCACCTTCGACCCGCGTCGAGCAATGTTAACGCTTGGCGTGTCAGGGTGACCCGTGTCGCCTGAAGCCGAGTTCAGGGGGAGTTGCCTAGTGGCAGAGCGTCACACGAAACACATAAAGTGGTGGGCGTGTACAATGACGTAGGCACAAGCCATGCGTCGGAGGTAGGGTGAAATACACCTGTCTGCATCAAATTTTTCAAACAAACGATGGCGGGACACCTTGAGAACTCATTTTTGCAATGCAGTTCATGGAGATGTTACTTTACGGTGCGTCTTGCTGTGTGGGAAACCGCGCTCTCCCATCTTTCTCGCCAGCCCTTCCAGCAGAGGTCCATCTTTCACCGTCCCCGAAATGTGGCGGAAAAAAACGTCCTCTGTTCGGGTGCTGAGGAGCTCGCGGACCTCTTTGTCTCCCCAGTTGGCCATATTAAAAAATGTCTCCAACTTGATGTAGGCTAAAACAGAGTAAAACTTGTCCTCACCTGTCGCTGTTGTTCTGAATCAGCTGTCCATTCTGTCTTTTAAACTCCTCACGTCACGCCCACGTCCGACCCGCGTCGATTGTGTTCACATCAAACTCGGCTCGGCAAAAAGACTAGGGTCCGACGCGGGTCGAAAGGCGAGTCGAGTTGACGTGGCAGCCCGGGTCGGCAGTGTGAACACAACAGCGGACACGCTAAATTCGCGAAATAAACGCGGGTTATTCGGCAGTGTGAAAGGGGCTTTAGATTCTTTCATGTCGTCGACTGGCAGGTGGCGCTCAAAAAATTTCCTGAGTTTTCGCATACCTTTTGCAAAGAATAAGAAAGAATAACGGAGGAGAAAAATAATAATCCTTACAGATACAATAGGGTCCTTGCAGTTTCACTGCTCGGTCCCTAATAATAAACCTTACAGATACAATAGGGTCCTTGCAGCTTCACTGCTCGGTCCCTAATAATAAACCTTACAGATACAATAGGGTCCTTGCAGTTTCACTGCTCGGTCCCTAATAATAAACCTTACAGATACAATAGGGTCCTTGCAGTTTCACTGCTCGGTCCCTAATAATAAACCTTACAGATACAATAGGGTCCTTGCAGTTTCACTGCTCGGTCCCTAATTACAGTGCTTTCAAGTACAAGATTAGTTAGATCCACATGTACACGATTTACTTTTAGATACATTTTGCTGTATTTCTTGTATGAGTCGACAATATGTAAAGAGCTGTTTTTATTTATTTGAGTTAAGATGAGCGTATCAAACAAAGCTTTGTACACTGGAAAGCAGCACCGCCATAATGAGTAATACAGAGCTACCAAGAGCTCGGTGGCCTTCAGAGTAATACACTTGTCTTCCATTCAAGGGTTGTACTGGTCTGTAGGTGTTCACCATTTTTCTCCCATTAGAAAACAGAAGCTGGTAGAATGCAGTCAGCTGTAACAAAGGGAGAATCACAACAGGTAGGTAAAAATTAGCTGGGCATGGCAATAAAAATGGTAATTATGCAAATTGTGTACTGACAGCTTCCCCGGACAAAAGTTATATGTGAACAATCGATTGAATAAAGCCCTGTGATGGAGGGATGACTCAATGTCGTTAGGATAAGTTTCTCCTTGTGGTTGGACCCAAATGGAGAACTACTGGAGGAGCAGGTGAGACAGGCAGTGAAAGTCACAGTAGCTTTGAGAAAACAAAAGGCGCTGCAGAGGCAGGATCAACAAACTCCAAAGAACTGAAGGGAAACAATGGGTGGAGTGACTGACTGGGTTACTGTCAGGGTAAAAAAAAGAAAGTTATATAATAAATGATCTAGCAAAGGAACAAAGGAAAACCAGGAGAATATATTCTGAGTGAGTAATGAGTCACTCCAAACTGCTCGAGCTAACTCTCTCTCCTTTGTCTTGATTCTCCTGGACCTGTCTGCAGCATTTGACACAGTGAATCACCACATCCTTCTCTCTACCCTGGAGGGAATGGGTGTCTCTGGCTCTGCACTCTCCATGTTCTCATCCTACCTGACAGGTCGCACCTACCAGGTAACACTGAGAGGGTCTGTGTTGAAGCCACGTAGGCTCACCAGTGGGGTTCCGCAAGGTTCGGTCTTGGGTCCTCTCCTTTTCTCCCTCTATACATAATCTCTTGGTTCTGTCATCCACTCCGATAAATTTTCCTACCAGTGCTATGCAGATGACACCCAGCTGATTCTGTCTTTTCCCCCTTCTGACACCCAAGCTGAAGCACGCATTGCTGCATGCCTGGCAGACATCTCGGGGTGGATGCCGATACACCACCTTAAGCTCAACCTGGACAGGACTGAGCTGGTGTTTCTCCCGGGGAAGGGCTGCCCGTTCCAAGATCTGGCCATCACCATGGATGACTCCGTGGTGACGCCAACTCGGACAGCGAGGAATCTGGGTGTGACCCTGGACCACCAACTGTCATTCTCGGCAAACATCGCATCAGTAACCCGTTCCTGCCGATTCCTCCTCTACAACATACGGAGGATTCGCCCCTTCCTCACCGACAAGGCAGCACAGGTGCTCATCCAGGCTCTTGTCATCTCTCGCCTGGACTAGTGCAACTCCCTCCTTGCTGGCGCCCCGGCTTCTGCCATCAGACCTCTGGAGCTTGTTCAGAAAGCTGCTGCTCGTCTGGTGTTCAACCTCCCCAAGTTCTCCCACACCACTCCCCTTCTCCGTTCTCTACACTGGCTCCCTGTAGCTGCTCACATCCAGTTTAAGACTCTGGTGCTAGCCTACAGGGCAGTGGAAGGAACAGCTCCTTCATACCTCCAGGCTATGGTTGAGCCCTACACCCTCGCCCGACCACTTCGCTCTGCGGCCTCCAGGCGCCTGGCTGCCCCGTCACTCAGAGGTCCCTGCACACGATCGACACGGTCACGGCTTTTCTCTGTTCTGGCACCCCGATGGTGGAACGATCTCCCGACTGATATCAGGACAGCTGAGTCGCTGCCCATCTTTCGCCGCAGGCTGAAAACCCACCTCTTCAGGAAACACTACCCTGATCCACCCTCTTAGGACATCACCTGTTTCGTCCTAGCTCCTTACGCACTTATTTCTTTCCTAAATTGTCCTTGTTTTCTAAATTGTCTTCCCATTTGTCTAGGTACCTAACTTACTGCACTTACTCTAGCACTAGTTATGCTCTTAGCTGTTTGGTTTTGGAAGGAAATGCACTTATGATTTCTTGTGACTTGAAGTTCTTTTGCCTACCAATGTGGAACACACTTATTGTAAGTCGCTTTGGATAAAAGCGTCTGCAAAATGACTGTAATGTAATGAAATGTAAGGTAAAAGTACATCTCTGACATGTTAAAGCCATATGAACCAACTCGGGCTCTGAGAACCTCAGGGAGGGGTCTCCTGCTGGTGCCCAGAGTCAGGACTAAACAAGGTGAGGCTGCGTTTCAGTTTTATGCTTCTAACATCTGGAACAGTCTTCCAGAAGATGTGAGACAGGCCTCAACTCTTACAATGTTTAAATCCAGACCAAAAACAGTTCTATTTAGCTGCGCATATGACACCCGAAAGTATCTTATCTGCACTCTTCACTTTTAAATTAATTAATAAATGACAATTTTTTTTTTAATGTTTTATTGCCTTCTTGTGATTTTATGTAGCTGTAAAGCACTTTGAATTGCCTTGTGTAAAAATTGTGCTCTACAATTAAACTTGCCTTGCCTTGCCTCTCCTTGCCTCGCCTTGCCTTGTACCATTTATGAAGTTGTTCAAAACACCTCTGTGCTACACACCAGTCAATAAAACAAGATAGATGAATAATGTGAAAATCACCTGTTTCCTGCTCAGAGGAATAGTACTTTCAAACAGACTCCAAACAACAGCTTCAGCACAGTCCGGTGTAGTGAGGGAACCGTCATAGCGTAGGTACTTGGTCAAATCCTTCTGAGGAGGAATGAACATGTCCAGGGATACGTCTCGCAGAGTGGTGTTGCTTGCTGGTTTCATGAAATAATAACAAGACAGTAAAGCTGGCAACAGATCTATTTACTGGTTTGGTCTATTTATTGTTGAGATTTGAGCAGAGGCATTTTATGACATTGTGTTATCTTATGACAACTGCACTTTAGTCTGCACTCTGCACTTTAACAGCACTTTAAAACAAAGAGACTTGAAGTATCTGAGATACAATCATTTTCTTTTTCCATGACACCTGCTATGACTCACGGGACTGAGTGATGTCCTTCAGAGCATCAATTAAGGGAGCATATTTCTTATTCGTTGACTCAGACTCCTGAAATGAAAGAATAAAGTACGAATTAGCAAACCTCAATCATGTATTTATAAAAGCTGTGACGGCATAAAGCAGATGATTTGGTTCAGATGCAGAAGCTTAAATCTTAGACAGTCTTAATTTCAAAATCACCTCAAAGAAAAATCCAAGAACAGCCACACCTGTGCGGTCCTTCAGAGCCTGGGATACAGAGCCATGTTCTTCTTTGATGTGGACAATGTGCATCTATGGATGACCAAATTTTTCTGAGGTGCAGTTTTCATGTATTTGATAACCATTATCATGTAGTTATGTTCCCGTTATCACACACAGTACCTCCATGACAAAAGTCTCTCCATCAATCGTGTGCTCAGAACCTGGTCCTCCATCTTTGCCCCAGTGCAGGTGGAGTTCAATTGCCTTGTAATTTGCAACAAGATTTCCTCCACTTATCACCATGCCAGGAGGCAAATCCAGTTTAACTACAACACATGATTATTTGACAATTCAGGAAAAAATATATATATATTGAATGGTCCATGATTGACCACTGATGACTGTTATTAAGCTTCTTATTTGGTTGCAGGTACAGTGGCAAACAGAGAGGATTATCAGTGTGTTGGAGCTAGAACAGGCTCAAGTTTCTTTGGTTTGAAACACTTTTTACTTCAGGAGCCATTTTCCAATATACCAGAAGACTCAAAAGCTGTGAATATAATTAATTTCGCAACCTGTTTTACAGTATAAGCTGTATATCTAAGCGGTTTACTAGTAATCTCATATTTTACAGCCGCTTCACACAGAGACTCATTGACTCATTAACCAAATCCTCTTCATCAAACACAGACACAGTTATCATTGAGACGCACCCGTGTGGCCGTTATTTATGAGGCGACCATGAAACGTTTCCTGATAGCCAACTAATTGAAAGGGAGTGAGTCGTCCATCTGGTAACATTTTCCTTGTAATTATGTTAACTGGAGACTGAAATCTGCCGTCACAGTTTTCTGAGATCCCTCCCCATTCGACTGGACCTGTGAAGATATTATTGTGAGGATAAAATACATTTTTAAAAAAACAATCACACAGATTCTTCTTCATTCATTCAAACTGTTCATGTCAGAATGGCTGTCTTATAGTTTACCTACGCAGGTGTCATTGCAAGTAACTTGTGACTGGTAGCACCAATCTAGAACAACAATTGGGAAATAAAATATTTAATGGAAAATTTAAAAAAAACAGTAAGAAGTAAAGAACAGAGAACAGTGGGAAGAACAAAAGAAACTGTACAGTCATTTTGGCCTGATTTTGTCATAAAAAAGTCTAAGGATTTTTCTTTTACCATTTCCTCAATAACTTTTAATATTTTGCAACATTTTGATAAAGCCTGAAAAGTCATATTTTGTCTTATTTTACAGATTTGAAAGAGCTAATTTGAAGTTACTCTTCGAGAACATACCTGTAGCTAAGATGATCTTCATGAATGACGCAAACAAAAATAAAACAGGCACAAGCAACATTGTGAAGCTACTTTATGTCTGTGTGTCTTCCCGTACTGAATCGTTTTATAGGATGATTTAAGTTAAGGACAGGTAGGCCCACCTATCAACCCCTCCCCCACTGCCTGCCTTGGGATGTGACTCCTGATTTCTCATATGCAGCAAACACTCCCATCTCTGTAGTGATAACCATTAGATAATGATTGCATTGGACTTCGCTTGAGAACACATGACTAAACTGAAGCAGTTTGGACTTTCTTTTCACAAAATATGATCTGATTAGTTGACAACTTTTCTTGGTGTTGTTTAATTCGGGTAACTGACTTTTTCTTTTACAGCAACCAGTGCTTGTTACTTCGTAGCAATTTTCACTTAATCTACCTTTTACTTTACAGTGTTTGTACATTTTTCATATTATCAAAACTATTTTTCTTTCATACTGCTGCAGAAACACCATCTGTACTTTCCCTGTTGCATTGTTAATCACAGCTCAAAGTAACAGTTCATATTTCTCAGTGAAATCAGGTGTTTCTAAACACCTCACAACACAAATTTAACACAAACGATTAAATCTGTTCAGAAAAAACACATTGTCGCACTCAAAGTTAAATCTTATGTGGCTGATTTTACAGCAGTGCGATTACACACAACATCAAATCTGGTTAGTTTAAAACTCTAAAAGCAGAGGTACAGTTTGTTCAGAATTACAAGAATTTCACATTATCACACTTTGCTTATAAAGTATGCTTATCAAGTACAGCTGAGTGGAGAAAATAGATGATTGGTTAAGAGATTTGTTTAATGTTAAGAGATTTGTAAAGATATTACGACTGGATTATTGTAAGCCTTCTCCTCACTTTTTGCAACCAGCTTCAACAGGTCTGGATGTGTTTCATGAGCCAAACGAGCTTTGAGAGAGAAAAGGGAAAAAACAGATTCAACATTGCACTATGACAATAAGTTCCTATCAGGGTTAGGGTACCCTGACCCTGTAATGCTGTATGATAGAATAAGAAAGTATTTTTGCACTAAATATTCTTGGCATAAATGTCCTATATGTACTTTATCATTGTGAAAATGAAAACTGAAAATATTTGCAAACTGTATGGGAAGAGTGGGGTAAGATCAGCCAGAGGGTAAGTTGACCTATCCTCTGTATCTTGGCAACCATACACTTTGATTGTGGCACCCATCCTTTCTACCACTGTTAGAAGAAGAAGCGCATGGGAGAAGTAATGAGCAGCAATGAAAAATGGTAGTGGCTGGTCAAGGTAAAATTTGGACATTGGACAGATGTAATGGCTTCTACATCAATACCGTGGGCTATCTTTAATAAAAGAAACACAACGCTGGCATCATAATCTTTTTTCCCAAAGAAAATCATTAAGAAAAATGGTTTATGAAGTCAGTGTTAACTTTAAGCCGTGTCAGGCTTACATAACCATGAAATTCTGACTCAAGCTGCATCACATGACTATAAAGTTACTTCAAATATTTCATCAGTTCATTTTTGAATGTTAAATCTTTTGTAAATTTATCATAACTGTATCATTATATGCCTTTTCCTTTTGGGAATCAAATTCTGCCTAATTTCTTGCAACCAACTGGGACACTAGTTTCTTTCTTTATCTTTTTTTGCATGTGGACACAAAATGAACTGCATGGAAGAATATAGTCTCAGGGCATTTTGTTAAACTGCCATGAAAGGCTTCAATTGGCGAAAAAGTTCACATTTAGAGGATGGTGGTGGAGTTTCCCTCGTGATTTCCAAGAAAGATATTTAAATCTGTCTCGTTTCTGATCAACAACCGTCTCAACTTATTTAAAGGGATAGTTCGCCTATTTTCTTTCCCTTCATATCAATGCGGGCTGCCACCTGCCGATAGTCGCACCTGTTACGGTGTTTGCCGCTCGGAAGCAGGGGACTGCTCGGTCTGCACTTCGGTCTGCACTTCGGTCTGCACTTCGGTCTGCACTTCGGTCTGCACTTCGGTCTGCACTTCGGTCTGCACTTCGGTCTGCACTTCGGTCTGCACTTCGGTCTGCACTTCGGTCTGCACTTCGGTCTGCACGGTTTACACAGCACGCAGTGATACGAAGGGAGAGAGAAAATAGCGCCAAGCGATTGTGAGGTCTGACTTTTTCTGTTGAACGATTTTGTGATGCAGATGTATTACTCTTTTGAACGCATATTGTTTTGAGAAGCAAAACGCTTTATTTTTTTGGCCCCAGCCAACCCCAGACTACCTTCATCAACACCAAAACGAGGCCGGAACTCGGCTCACAGGACGCAGCGGGGGGTAAGTCAAATTTAATAAATGATGTTGCTAATATGGGATGTCATACAGCTTCATGTCAAAAGAGGCAAACTATCCCTTTAAGTTTGAAACTTCATTTTTGTTTTCAGTCTCTGTTTGTTTGACATTAAAAACTATAGGTTTTGGAAATCATCATGAGAGATGCATTAAAGCAAATACTTTTTAATGGCTTGAGTCTTGAGGCTTTTTATGAGTCACATCCCTCTGTGTCCTTGTGATTTTACCTTTCTGAGCAGGAGAATGTAGTCTATCTGGTAACCAATCAGTCGCATTTGTGTTGTTGCAGTTCAACAGGAACAGACGAGAACAGGATGAGAGGAAGAAGCTCTCAGCACCATCCCCTATTTTGACTACTTTTGTTAAATTTCCTAACTAATCTGCATCAAGTGTGCAAATGTTGGGAATTTGATGTGACACACTCAATACAGCATTGACCAGGACAGCTAAGTGGCCTCCTACGGTTTTCCAACAGCTACCGTAGCTACCAGCAACCACAGATGCTTTGAGCTGAAGGTCGCCATTTAACATAGATGCAGATAAAACTGTAACTATCCCACAATGATATAAAGACTGGTTCAAATGACAAGCCACTTCCTCCAAAATTTGGAACATCAAAAGGGTGAAGAAAAGTAATAATTTGGAAAAGTGGGAAAATAGATATGTGTAGATTAGGACAAGTGCAGAAAAGTGAAAATAAATTAATTAATACATGTCGAAATTGATAAAAAATGTGAAAATGAAAAATATAGAGTGTAAATTAAAGAAATAAACTTAAAATAAAATGTGGGAATGGAAATAAATGTGTTGAAAAAAGTTAAGTGAGTATAATATCCTGAATTATTAGACACGGTGATATAAAATGATAAATTCTCAATCCTTGAACTAACAAAGCAGCAATAAAGCCTTCCAGCGTAATCAAGTTTTGTTTGGATGTAGCTGGTGGTGCAAACTGCTGGTTTCCTAACAAGGGATTCTGACGGAGACCTACTTTTAAAAGCCTGAATTTGCAGAGCTGCAGCACAGATGATTGTAAAAAAAAAAAAAAAGATCCCTCTGAACAGCCTAATTTTTTAGAAACCTCCAAAACTCCTCTGTGATAAAATTATCTTTAAACTCTTCAGTAGTCTGAAAAGTGTCCAGCTCGATACCGTTTAAAATATCCAACTATTCCCACAGAGCTGTCCTTTGCTCTGTTATTTAATTTCAAATGAGCAAAAAAGTATACTTGTATTGAGTTACTAAATAACATATAAACATGTATTTCTAAAAGCAAACAACTATAGTAAACCATGATTTTTTTTTTTATTGAACTTGACTTCAGTCTAGAGGTTTAGTGAATCTTGACGGTGCACTGGACCTGAATCAAACAGCATTGCTGCCAATCTCATAAAAATTTAATGAAACAAAACATTAACCGTTCTAAGAAAAGAGGCAGTGACGCGGTTCCATCACAGGAGATAAAATGTATGTACCCTGAGAGACTCCACTTCTGTCAGAAGTTGGGCAATTTCCATAAATTCCAGTGAAAGCTTAAGTCAAGTTTCCCTGAAATCATAAATTTGACGTCTTAAAATAAAGTTAATCAATTTCTAGCAAGATAAAAGAAACCGTTATGAGCTGATCTCATAAATGAAGGAGCTCAGCGTGTTATGCATGTTTTTCCACAGAATCTACAGATTTTCAGTCATTTTTTTTTCAGATTGCCGGTTGCAAACGACGTCAAATTTATTTCATTCCGGAATAAAGTCAGCTTACATTTGTACGGAAGAGTATTAGGGCCAGGCATAAGAAAAAACACTTATATTGTGCCTGTCGAGATTAAAGTCGACATGTTGAGAATAAAGTCGACATGTCGAGAATAAAGTCGAAATGTCCAGAATAAAGTCGAAATGTCGAGATTAAAGTCGACATGTCCAGAATAAAGTCGACATGTCGAGAATAAAGTCGAAATGTCGAGATTAAAGTCGACATGTCCAGAATAAAGTCGACATGTCGAGAATAAAGTCGAAATGTCGAGATTAAAGTCGACATGTCCAGAATAAAGTCCACATGTCGAGAATAAAGTCGAAATGTCGAGAATAAAGTCCACATGTCGAGATTAAAGTCGAAATGTCGAGATTAAAGTCGACATGTCGAGAATAAAGTCGAAATGTCGAGAATAAAGTCGAAATGTCGAGAATAAAGTCCACATGTCCAGAATAAAGTCGAAATGTCCAGAATAAAGTCCACATGTCCAGAATAAAGTCGAAATGTCCAGAATAAAGTCCACATGTCGAGAATAAAGTCCACATGTCCAGAATAAAGTCCACATGTCCAGAATAAAGTCCACATGTCGAGAATAAAGTCGAAATGTCCAGAATAAAGTCGACATGTCCAGAATAAAGTCGAAATGTCCAGAATAAAGTCCACATGTCGAGATTAAAGTCGAAATGTCGAGATTAAAGTCGACATGTCCAGAATAAAGTCCATAAAGTCGACATGTCGAGAATAAAGTCGAAATGTCCAGAATAAAGTCGAAATGTCGAGAATAAAGTCCACATGTCGAGAATAAAGTCGACATGTCGAGAATAAAGTCGAAATGTCGAGAATAAAGTCCACATGTCCAGAATAAAGTCCACATGTCGAGAATAAAGTCCACATGTCGAGAATAAAGTCCACATGTCGAGAATAAAGTCCACATGTCCAGAATAAAGTCCACATGTCCAGAATAAAGTCGAAATGTCGAGAATAAAGTCCACATGTCGAGAATAAAGTTGAAATGTCGAGAATAAAGTCGACATGTCGAGAATAAAGTCGAAATGTCGAGAATAAAGTCGAAATGTCGAGATTAAAGTCGACATGTCGAGAATAAAGTCCACATGTCCAGAATAAAGTCCACATGTCGAGAATAAAGTCCACATGTCCAGAATAAAGTCGACATGTCCAGAATAAAGTCCACATGTCCAGAATAAAGTCCACATGTCCAGAATAAAGTCCACATGTCCAGAATAAAGTCCACATGTCCAGAATAAAGTCGAAATGTCCAGAATAAAGTCGAAATGTCGAGAATAAAGTCGAAATGTCCAGAATAAAGTCGAAATGTCCAGAATAAAGTCGAAATGTCGAGAATAAAGTCGAAATGTCGAGAATAAAGTCCACATGTCGAGAATAAAGTCGACATGTCCAGAATAAAGTCCACATGTCCAGAATAAAGTCCACATGTCCAGAATAAAGTCCACATGTCCAGAATAAAGTCCACATGTCCAGAATAAAGTCGAAATGTCGAGAATAAAGTCCACATGTCCAGAATAAAGTCCACATGTCCAGAATAAAGTCCACATGTCCAGAATAAAGTTGAAATGTCGAGAATAAAGTCGACATGTCGAGAATAAAGTCGAAATGTCGAGAATAAAGTCGAAATGTCGAGATTAAAGTCGACATGTCGAGAATAAAGTCCACATGTCCAGAATAAAGTCCACATGTCGAGAATAAAGTCCACATGTCCAGAATAAAGTCGACATGTCCAGAATAAAGTCCACATGTCCAGAATAAAGTCCACATGTCCAGAATAAAGTCCACATGTCCAGAATAAAGTCGAAATGTCCAGAATAAAGTCGAAATGTCGAGAATAAAGTCGAAATGTCCAGAATAAAGTCGAAATGTCCAGAATAAAGTCGAAATGTCGAGAATAAAGTCGAAATGTCGAGAATAAAGTCCACATGTCGAGAATAAAGTCGACATGTCCAGAATAAAGTCCACATGTCCAGAATAAAGTCCACATGTCCAGAATAAAGTCCACATGTCCAGAATAAAGTCGAAATGTCCAGAATAAAGTCCACATGTCCAGAATAAAGTCCACATGTCCAGAATAAAGTCCACATGTCCAGAATAAAGTCGAAATGTCCAGAATAAAGTCGACATGTCCAGAATAAAGTCCACATGTCCAGAATAAAGTCCACATGTCCAGAATAAAGTCGAAATGTCCAGAATAAAGTCCACATGTCCAGAATAAAGTCCATAAAGTCGACATGTCGAGAATAAAGTCGAAATGTCCAGAATAAAGTCGAAATGTCGAGAATAAAGTCCACATGTCGAGAATAAAGTCGACATGTCGAGAATAAAGTCGAAATGTCGAGAATAAAGTCCACATGTCGAGAATAAAGTCCACATGTCCAGAATAAAGTCGACATGTCGAGAATAAAGTCCACATGTCGAGAATAAAGTCCACATGTCCAGAATAAAGTCCACATGTCCAGAATAAAGTCGACATGTCGAGAATAAAGTCCACATGTCGAGAATAAAGTCCACATGTCCAGAATAAAGTCCACATGTCCAGAATAAAGTCGAAATGTCGAGAATAAAGTCCACATGTCGAGAATAAAGTTGAAATGTCGAGAATAAAGTCGACATGTCGAGAATAAAGTCGAAATGTCGAGAATAAAGTCGAAATGTCGAGATTAAAGTCGACATGTCGAGAATAAAGTCCACATGTCCAGAATAAAGTCCACATGTCGAGAATAAAGTCCACATGTCCAGAATAAAGTCGACATGTCCAGAATAAAGTCCACATGTCCAGAATAAAGTCCACATGTCCAGAATAAAGTCCACATGTCGAGAATAAAGTCCACATGTCCAGAATAAAGTCGACATGTCCAGAATAAAGTCCACATGTCCAGAATAAAGTCCACATGTCCAGAATAAAGTCCACATGTCCAGAATAAAGTCGACATGTCGAGAATAAAGTCGAAATGTCCAGAATAAAGTCGAAATGTCGAGAATAAAGTCGAAATGTCGAGAATAAAGTCCACATGTCGAGAATAAAGTCGACATGTCCAGAATAAAGTCGACATGTCCAGAATAAAGTCCACATGTCCAGAATAAAGTCCACATGTCCAGAATAAAGTCCACATGTCCAGAATAAAGTCCACATGTCCAGAATAAAGTCCACATGTCGAGAATAAAGTCGACATGTCCAGAATAAAGTCGACATGTCGAGAATAAAGTCGAAATGTCCAGAATAAAGTCGAAATGTCGAGAATAAAGTCGACATGTTGAGAATAAAGTTTGATGTTAAATTCTCAACATTTCGACTTTAATCTCGACATGTGGACTTTATTCTCGACATGTCGACTTTAATCTCGACAGGCAAAATATTATCATTTTTTCTTATGCCTGGCACTAATACTCTTCCGTACATTTGCTACTGGTTTGAATCTAAAAATCTGACCTAAAACAGCATTTCGTAGTTGAGTCAATTCGTTAATTAGTCAACAAGACTTTAAAAACGACAAAAAAATCATTGACTATCACGCCAACAGTTGCTTTTCCTCCCGTGTGCGCGCACTGTGACACATTAATATGCAACGTCACCTCCTGCGTGCTGCGTTCAGAGGGCTATATTACCTCGGTCATGTCTGTGACCTCGGTAGTCTCGCCGCTGCGCTGTCACAGTCTCTTCGCCACCTAGGCCGTAAGGTGAACCCCGTTTTCATTTAGGCTCGCTCCGTGCTCTCCGAACTACATGCCCGTTAGCTGATAAAAATGACCAAGTTATCTTGCACTTATAAAAAAAGTTACGCGTCACAGAATCCTGTACTTTTTTTAAACCGAGACGTTTTCTGAAGAAATATTTTCCTCGGCTGAATGACGATTTTGACGTCACAAGACACCACGTGACCGCGCTAGACCAATCACGTTGCCGATTTACGACAACAAACTGGAAAATGACAACCTGCCTGGTGCTGTCAAATCTAACCTACAGAAAGGAATCTCGCAAAATATAATTTTAAAGTGAACATAAAATAATAATTATCAACGATAATGCTCATTCGTGTATTTCTGAATTGAGCCAAATAAATTCTATATAGTTCTTTATTTATAGCACGAAGCACAATTATGCAAGTGACCATTTTATCTTGTCATTTTGATCAATTAATGGAATTTGAATAATTATTGATTACCATCCACGTGTTTGTAACGTGGGCTAAATTAATTCCAAACAGTGCTTTATTTATAGTACAAACAACTATTGTGCAAGTGGATGATAAGGTTACCTTTTCATGTTGTCATTTTTTATTAATGAATGGAAATAATTCTAATTATCAATGATAAGGACCATTCAAGTATTAATTTATTGATTTATTCACTAATAACTATGCAACACATAAAAAAGTCAAAACAAGTAGAGCATACACATCAACTGGCATTTAAATCAACCGGCATAAACTTATATACATATATACATAACCATAATAAAAGGAATGATACAAATGGAATAGAATAGAGGTACAAAAAAAGCACGCACACACACACACACTATTCCTCACTGTCAGTGCTGGATTTCTTGTCATCCATGTCACTTGAAGATTTCCATCTTCCAGATGCCAACCATGTCCAGTGGGAGATGGAGCGCCAATCTTTTGCTTTACACATGACTTCGTTATTTTAGCCTGATAATTTGCCCTTTTGCAGTGCTGGTGGAGGGCATCACTTGTTGGGAGGATAGATAATTCTGGCAAGGCTGATGATGCCATACAGAAAGCTTTGTACCTAGCCTCATTGATGTTTTCTGCGGTTGGCTGATCGTACAAATGGCACACATATTTGCAAAGTAATGCAAATGTAGAGTGGTCCAAGTTAAATTCAGTCCCCAGATTTCTGAAAGCCTTCAGGTAGACATCTTTCTCGCATGCCACGGCAAATGTCTTCTTTTTGCCTTGTGGTGTCACACCCAGTGAATGTATGGATCCCAATCAAGGCTGAACACACACTGGCTCCGAGAGCTGTTGACACCTTGGTAATGTCGATTATGTGTGTTCTGTTGCCCGTCACAGTGAAAAAGTACAAGCTGCATGGCAAATCTTTCTGCAGACTCACAGCAATGACTGCTACATCAGTGTCAGGGCTCTTAATAATGACAGTCTTATGTTCCTGTGCAGCATGTTGTGCAAGCAAAAACACCCTTGTGTCACATTCTTCGTGGTCACGCCGCAGGTCACACAGTGACATTGGTGTTGATGTGCTATGTACAAGCTGAGGTTTCTTCCCACTGCTGTAAGATCTGCATGTGGCCACGCATCGTATAAGAACTCAGCAAGTGCTTCTTTATTTGTTCCTTCTGATTCCTTCCATTCCACCTTGTGCAGGTGAAGTTCTGTGTTTCCTCATGCTTAACAGAAGATATGTGCATGTAACAAATCTTTCGGTCGAAATTTCATCTTCTTTGGTACTGCTGGATGATCGCGCTGCTACTGCCTTGCTGTTTGTTTACCAGCTCAGCTGACATACCAGCAATCTGATTTGTCCATTCTGATGACGTCTCAACCGTGGCACCTCTCGTGAGCCAAACTGTTATTACGCCTGCCGAATATGTACATACGCCTTGCCAGGCACTAGTTATTCCTTTAAACGTTGCGAACTAAAAAAGTACTGTGTTCTGAGCGGCGAAACTTTTTTTTAAACCTCAACATAACTCAAATCTTTTTATGAGCTTAAGCGTGTTTGGTACGGAGAGCGCGGAACAAGCCTGGTGTTCTGAAGGAGTTTTCGAGGTTCACCTTACGGCCTAACCGTGCGTGTGTCTTTTTTTACGTTTTTTCTTTTCCTTTGCAAGTTTCAGCACCGCAATGGACCGCTGGAGAGGCAGGGTGGCTCTAGTGACCGGAGCCTCGGCCGGGATCGGGGCGATCATAGCCAAAGAGCTGGTCCGGTTCGGTATGAAAGTGATCGGCTGCGCCAGGAACGTAGAAAAAATACAGGTTTGTTGTGAATTAATTGCAACAGTTTGCAGTTGGAAGGTGGGCTGTAGTCCACCTGAGGCAAGAGGTACAGACTCGTTATCAGAGCAGCTTGTTGTTGCTCCCTAAGTTAAATCAACAAACTGAGAGTTTGTAGGAGAAAGTCAGGCAAAGGCAAGGCAAAGTTTTTGTAAGTATTTGTTTATAAATGTAATTTGACATGTATATTAATGTGACTGACTATATTACTTAACGCTGGCTATTAAAATAAATAAAAGCATTGAGTAAAATGGGTGTCATACTGGTTTATAAAGTTAGGGTTAACTTTAAGTTGTGTCGGGCTTACATAACCAACAGACTGGGCGTGTAAAATAGATTTTCTTAAATAAATAGGATCCCACGACCAATCAACTCTTTTCTGTTCTCAGGAGAAGGTTCTGACACAAGCTGTATCAGATGACTGTAACGTGACTTCAAATATTTAATCAGTTAATCTGAACTCTGTGAACCTGTTTATATTGTATTTTTGTTGGAAGGGGAGTTCAAAGCAGGTTTCACTGGTTTTTACTAGAAAAATAAGAAGCTGCTCCAAAAGAAATAAACTTGTGTCAGCTTGATGTTAAGATACAAATATGTCAAAGTTCGATGTCAAAAAGATGAGCTGTGAGGATGAAGGTTAAAACAAACAATGGATGCAATAAATTGATGCAAGTGTCCGGGAGAAAAAGATCCATCCGTGTGTATAATATCCTGAATTATTAGACACGGTGATATAAAATGATAAATTCTCAATCCTTGAACTAACAAAGCAGCAATAAAGCCTTCCAGCGTAATCAAGTTTGTTTGGATGTAGCTGGTGGTGCAAACTGCTGGTTTCCTAACAAGGGATTCTGACTGAGACCTACTTTTAAAAGCCTGAATTTGCAGAGCTACACAGATGATTGTAAAAAAAAAAAAAAAAGATCCCTCTGAACAGCCTAATTTTTTAGAAACCTCCAAAACTCCTCTGTGATAAAATTATCTTTAAACTCTTCAGTAGTCTGAAAAGTGTCCAGCTCGATACCGTTTAAAATATCCAACTATTCCCACAGAGCTGTCCTTTGCTCTGTTATTTCATTTCAAATGAGCAAAAAAGTATACTTGTATTGAGTTACTAAATAACATATAAACATGTATTTCTAAGAGCAAACAACTATAGTAAACCATGATTTTTTTTTTAATTGAACTTGACTTCATTCTAGAGGTTTAGTGAATCTTGACGGTCCACTGGACCTGAATCAAACAGCATTGCTGCCAATGTCATAAAAATTTAATGAAACAAAACATTAACCGTTCAAAGAAAAGAGGCAGCGACGCGGTTCCATCACAGGAGATAAAATGTATGTACCCTGAGAGACTCCACTTCTGTCAGAAGTTGGGCAATCTCCATAAATCACAGTGAAAGCTTAAGTCAAGTTTCCCTGGAATCATAAATTTGACGTCTTAAAATAAAGTTAATCAATTTCTAGCAAGATAAAAGAAACCGTTATGAGCTGATCTCATAAATGAAGGAGCTCAGCGTGTTATGCATGTTTTTCCACAGAATCTACAGATTTTCAGTCATTTTTTTTCAGATTGCCGGTTGCACAACTGAAAACTAAAAACACAAACTTTGGTCTTACTTCAGAAACTGGCTGCAGAGTGTCAGAGTGAAGGCCACAGCGGTGTGTTGGTACCTTTCAAGTGTGACATGACCAACGAGGAAGACATTATGTCCATGTTCGCGGCCATCAAAGAGCAGCACAAAGGCGTGGACGTGTGCATCAACAACGCCGGCCTGGCTCACCCAGAGTCTCTGCTGAACGGCAAAACCAGCGGCTGGAAGAACATGCTGGATGTAAGAGCGTAGGGCTACTTTGGAAAACAAGTTATGGTCTTTTTTTAGGAAAATCCTTTACTTTTCCCATCAGATAGCAACTTCAAAGGCTGTCATTTTTTTCTATGTGTTGGCTTAGCTTTTACAAACATGCTGCCTTTTCATGTCTTTGTTGTGTATTCTCAATGGTTTACAGATTAAGTTAGTCCATAAATGATTTTCTAAAATAGTGACTTGAGTCAATACTGAGAGTGAAACAATATAAGTCAAGTCATGTATTTACTTAAGGTGTTGAGGGAAGCTGCAGCACTTTAGAAGACTTTGCATTTTTCTCACACGTTTATACATTTTTAATAGTTTTTCTTTTTTTTAAATTGATATATGGTTTAATTCAGTTTCAGGATCCTGAACCTGTGCTTGTTCTGTCATCGACACATTTATTGTCGCTAGTGTTTCAAAACGTTGGCCCTCAGAAAGACTCGATAAAGTAAAAAGTCATTTTCCCATTAATAAAGCTTCAGCTTATCTGATTCACTGACCTCACAGAAAGTCCACACAGGAAATCCAACAGTGAAATCTTAAATAAATAGAGAAATGTTTTCAATATCTTTTTGCTGACTCATTCATAGTTTTTAAAGTGGCTAAAAAGCAGCTTTGTTGTGCACGAGAAGCAACAATTGGGTGTGAAGTTTGGCTGCTGTTTTCAGCTGTAACACCTCCAGATATTCTCTTTACGTTTGTGCTTTTCCAGGTGAACGTTGTTGGATTGAGCATCTGCACGCGTGAAGCCTACCAGTCGATGAAAGAGAGAAACGTTGATGACGGACACATCATCAACATAAACAGGTGCGGTTTCGTTTACTGATGACAATCAGTGTGATTACTTTTATTTTAGTTTCTAAAAAGCTTGAATCTCAAGTTACAAGTGAGATTGATCAAAAAATGAAAAACTCAATTTGAACATATTCGGGGCAAACTTTTAACTATGACGTCACTTTCTATACAAACTTCACTCACAGAGTAGACCTGTAATTGTTCCCCTGAGGTCCTCTCGACTGATTAACATTTATGTCAAAATGCAGACTAAAAGTTATTTATTTTTTTCCATCAAATGCAAAAACTTTGATGCAGTTTTGATGCAGTTTCACAGACTAAAAAATGAGAGATGCTAAATAACTAATAATAATAATTGTTCATTTTACTCCAGCCCCATATCAGTGTTTTCTGGTAAAACAGTTTGCAGCTGTTGTCTTTTTGCCTTTCAGTGGCAAAAAATGTGGATAACCAGAGTATAGTCACATGTCTGACATCATATGCATTCCCTGTAGTAATCTTTGAGTTCCTATAATGCTCTAATCTAAACTAGTTACAAATGGTCTATCACAATATCCTAAAGCTTAATGTGACATCGAATTGCTTGTTTCAGCCAACCAGCTCTCCAGAATCTAATTGTATTCAGTTGACTATCAAATATAGAAGAAAAGTTGCCAATTTTTATAATGCAGATTGTGGAAGTTATTGACTTTTTCATTTGAAAAGCCCATTTTCACCATCAGTGATTTTCTTTGTGCTATGCGTTTTCTTCTGTTGTAGTGTTTGTGGACATCATGTATTTCCCACTACTGATATACATTTCTACACGGCCACCAAGTATGCTGTGACCGCCCTGACCGAGGCCCTGAGGCAGGAGCTGCTTGAGGCAAAAACTCACATCCGAGCCTCAGTAAGGCTTCTTCGCCTTTTAAAAATGTCTTTCTACTCATTAAGCCCACAATGTGCGTCATTAAATTCAAACGAGGCCGATCAAATTACCGCACCACATCACGAGCTCTGTGAACACCATCATTTATAAGTATATAATACACACTCTGTGCATCCTGATGTTTACTCACTGTCACTTTGCTGCAGTGCATTTCTCCTGGTTTGGTGGAGACTGAGTTTGCTTCACGGCTCTACAGCCAAAATGCTGAGAAAGCTGCTGGTGTATACGCTCAGTATAAGGTAAATTATTTTCACTACTTTCCTGTTGTACTGTTAGTGCAAGGATAAAGAACATATTAAAGCGCTTCTCCACTTTGGCAGTCTCTGAAAGCAGTGGACGTTGCTAATGCTGTTACATACGTCTTAAGTGCTCCTCCTCATGTGCAGGTACTTGATTTTCATGTATTTACGTGTTTTTTATTGTTTCATGTAACACATTTTTCAACATTTTTCCTGTTGAAATCTCAATAACATTCACAAACCTTTTTTCACAGATTGGAGACGTTCTGATTCAAGCTGTGGAGCAACCGTAGTAGCTCTTCAACCTGTGATGGCTGAATTGGTTTACTAACAATTCTTCATGTGATCATTTCACTACATTTATAAAAGTAACGATTGTAAACACTAACCTATAACATAAGATGTCTGAATAAAAGCATTGATTTAACGACGAAGTTTGGTGCACATCAGCTTCTTTATTAAAAGACGAAGAAATTACGTTTGTAGCCACAGATGACACAACTGAGCCTTGGAAACTTGACGTGCATAAAACCAGTTGAATACACGTCTAAGATTTACTGAATCTTAAGGAAAACATAATTGATACAAAAATTGATTATTATAAAAACAAAGTGTTGGAATAGACAGTGAAACAAGTAGTTACTGGAGGCAGATTTCTGTCAGCACATGGCCTAACATTCTCTTTTCTAACCTGCCATGTCACTTCAGTCAGTTGAACTGTAAAAACTTTAACGTAAGATTTCCACCGCCACTGGATGTCTTGTTTGATGAAATATATGCAAAGCACAAATTTCCCTCAAACATGCTGTGTTTAATGCCAGTGAGCAAACTGTAGGATATGTACACACTAAACAAAGACCGTAATTATGATTTCTGATGTGGACCAAAATTTATTATCAAAGGCACTTATCGTGCAGATTTTCACAGAGTAACCAGCATCACCACAGGTTTTGCCCACTAGAGGTCACAAGCAGATCATTACATGCCTCCAGGATATAACTCATGATGAATGCTCGTGTTTGTAGGAGGCACATACACGCAAAGAAATGTTTTTAGACAAAAAAACAACTGTTTCATAAAGAAGATTGATTTAATGCTTAGAAAAATGTGTGGTTGTTCCTATAAATGTTCTTGTAACATCTCTGTTTTTTGGTCATTTGATTTGTCTTTGAGGACATTGAACATCCCCCTGCAATCAGTTAGTGTTTGTGGTCAATTTACGTTTCTTAACGATCATTTTGTATCACTTTTTGGTCATTTAGCAACGTTTGGGATATTTTGTGAATCATTAGTTTGCGTTTCCTTGTATTCATTTTTAAATTAGAAATATTCAGTGATTTGACTGTGAGTCATTTTATACTTCACACAGAACTTGTCAGCTTTCTCTCAACCTGAATGTGCCAGAGGGCCCTTCTTTCTGGCTTGTTCTTGAATACCAAACTACACCACGTCTTCCTCTGGACATGGCAGAGACTTCCCTCACTGCTCTGACTCACATTGTGTATGGGTGTAAGCAGCTGCAGCCTGGCACAAGTGGAGATTTTTTTCAAATATTCATTGCGTATCACCTAAAGTTGCCAACAGTTGTGCAAGTATACAAACGTGGGATCAGCATGAATGGGTGTCATTACCATGATAAAGATGGTGGGTGGTGGTTGGCAGTCTCCGGCTAACCTTGGCTTTCCTCTAGGCTGGTGACTTTACTGGCAGCTATCAACAGGCAGTAACACAGATGGAGATTCAGGCAGGTGTTTCTTTCATCAGGATTTCCTGCATATTAGTCGAACAGACTGGTGGCTTTAGCTGGCAAGCATATTGACTCACCGTCATAGGTAATATGCCACATGTAAAATATTGATCTAATGCTGCAGAAAATTGCTTGTATATGTATATTGTATATAAATCAAGTATACCCATCACTCATTATAAGTTAAATCCATTTACTTCTTTCACATAAAATCCCCTCAACACACTGCTTCCATGTTAGCAGCTGTTTGTTAGATTGACCTGTAAAGCCACAAGAGCCATGCTGAAGGGGAATATGCTGTGCTGAGATGCTAAATGAACACATACAGTCCAATCCAATTTTATTTATAAAGCACTTTACAACAACATCAGTTGACCAAAGTGCTGTACAAAAAATAAAAAACAAAGATTTAAAAGAATAAAATACAAGAATAAAAGATGTAAAAAGACATCAGAACAATGCAAATGATCCCAGAGCTGCAGAGAGATAAACAAAGAGACATGAAATGGGCCAAAAGAAATGTTCTTGGACAGAGACAAGAAATAGATTCACAACGACATGCAAATTTACCTCAAAATGTTGCAGGACAATCACAAATTTAAACAAATGACGACCAAAAATACAAATAGATGTTAAATTGCTGAAAAGAGATATACAATTACTAAAGACACACAAAGATATGTTCACAGAGATGAAATGAAAAGTTAGTAATGAAAAGTTAGAGCTGGATGAAAGTTAGTAAAATTACGAGGTCAAAAAGGTTATTTTAGGAGTTGTATCGGCGGTGATCCCTAGCTCTCTACCAACCTGACTCGGAGATTTTCCATTATCTCCATTTGGTATGGCAACAGCAGTACAGTTCTCTGAAGGTGAACCTATGCAGTGCTATATTTACACTTGGCTCTTCACAAATGAATCCATAGTGTACAACATCAGTAAGTGCACATACAGTCCCCCAACATCCAACGTGGAACCTGATCAGTGACTTGGCCTTACAAACCATCCATTTATCTAGCAATCCCAGAGATCTCCCTTTCCCTTGCAATCTCTTCCCAGGGAGACCAAAGTTTTCCCAAGCCAGCTGAAAGACTAAATCTTTCCACTGAGTAGTTCTCACATGTTGATTTCTACATGCATTGATCATTAATCCTAATATAAATCTTGAGTTGGACAGACTGGCACACTTCATCTTAGTTTTTATTGCATAGAAATAAAACAATGAATAATATTTTCTGCAGGTATTTTGGCAGATAATCCTTTTCTAACATTTAAAAATAATAAAACTGATCTATATTCAACTGTTGTAAACATGCTATGAGCGAAACATGAACGTGAAATGTATTTTCAAAGGCCATAGACTAAAGCTGAAATGGAAAATTCCTGGCACATTCTCATCCCTTATTGTTCAATTATATTATCATCACACATCTGACTGTGTTAGCCATTCTGCCATTTCAGCTTATGATTGTGACCGTGGGCCAATAAGCTCCTTTAAATATCTGGGTCTCTTCCAAAAAAAACCTATTGATTTTTAAGAGATTGTAAGTGTTTGTAATATTTACAGATGAGATGACATGTTTTTTTAACATCTTTCCAAAACACTTCAAAGTGCCTGATGTGATTGGGGTATAAATTGAATGAATTGTGTGCCAAAACCTTGCATATAAAGTCGTCTTATGTAAGCATGTGAGAGTCAGCTGACCTGGAGGATTTCAGCCTCAGCATCAGCTATGGTCATAAAATGCAAGAGGTAAAAGTAATGAGCACCTAATCGGTGTGGAGAATGTGGCCCTGCCTGAAACCACTTGCTGGGGAGGCCAAAGTCTGCAGGCCCTGGAAACAAAAGCGCATAGTATGAACTCATTGTTTCCTTGTCCTGCTTTTTGAAGTGTGGAAAGGAAGGACCACAAAACGTTGAAATCAGGCTAAGCAGGTTAGTGTTAAGCCTCTGAGGTTTAGATTGCCAATTTCTTCCCTTCTGTTCCCAGCTTGGATAATGTGCACAGAAACATCAAACAGCTGCAAGTTAGCGAAAGAGACTGATTTTCAATGTGCCAGCAAACTAGCTAGATCAATTAAATCTCTTTCTCATTGACAATATCAGAAGCTTGTATCATTTCATCTATCTTTGAAGCTTAAAGGAGTCAAGTGGAATTTACACATTTACTCTTAAGCTGAGAATTAGATGAGAAGATTTTTACCACTCTGCATATGCTAAATATGATGCTACCACTAACAACCAGTTAGCCTAGCATACCTTCAAAAAAAAAAAATATCGCTTCATATTTAGCACACTTCATCCTGGAAGTATCTTTACAACTTTATGATTTTGAAATTTCTTGGCAACATTAGAAGATGTTGAAACAGGTATTTCAAAAATCTTTTTGAGATAACTTTGTTGCCCCTGAAGTACTGTCCTCTTTTAATGACATTTCTAATAGCCCCCTTTGTCTTTGCCTAAGAATCTGTAAGCTTTCAGCGTCTTTTGATGCAGTTAAAGCATCACTCATTGATTAATTCAAACCATATGAACACTAAAAATTAAGCACTGGTCAGTTTTATTTGTTTTTTATTTTGTTTGAAGAATCTGTCTAAATTACTTAAATCGTTTAGTTAATTTTCCCATTAGCTTCTGACAACTCTCTGAGAGAGAATATTTTGTTCCTTAATCTTCTCTTTTACTGTTTAACAAAACAAAGTAAGGTTTAATTTGCTTATTTTATCTCCGAACAAAAGCTGAAGCAATGACAAATACAGGATTAATCATTCAGAAATTTTATTACTGACATGCAGGCCAAATATTACAAAACATGATTCTCACATTATAATCAAATTTGATTTTTTTTAAATGGAATATCATGAAGCTTGTTCAGCTTATCACCGGGAGCTTGTCAGATAAGATCATACTTTTCTATGCTACTCCTGCTACACCTGCAACACATGGCTCATTGTTGCCTGTTAGACTGCACAGCTTTCCTTCTTTTCTTCCTGTTGAATTGTGCTTTTGCTTTCTCAATTGATAGCTGAAGTGGACTCATGACAGGTGCTGCTGAGATGGTCATCCAGGGCTTTTCAGACCTTAGCTCTTCTCTTGTGGCAATGCTGAGTAGTGAGGTTGCAAGTGTGACCGGTTCAGTTTGTTTAGGGATAGAAACTGTGTCAGATTTCTTTCTTGGTTTCCTCTGCTGTCTGGTTGGCAGCTGGTGGCGTTTTGTGCTGACAGAAGGGGTGGCTGTTGTAAAAACCCTCCATTCACTGTGAGTTACTGTTTCTTGCATTGCAGCAGCGCTTGCAAGGCTGCTCACTGCAACATGAGTGTCTGGAGTTGTAAGAACTGCGGGCACGTTTTCAGACCTGCTGTGAGAAAAAAGTGGGTTTTCACTTGAGGGAAGCGCAGCTGTTTTCCTCCGTCTGTTTCTAAGACGTCTCTCTTTTGACCTTTGCCTGTTCAAAACATTAATGGTAGAGCTGAGAGCTGTAACTTGAATGCTCTCTCTGTAAACATCTGGCCTGTGTGAAAACTGCGGCTCTGTGGTGGGAACTGACTGTATGGTGGGAGTGGTGTGAGGGATGACATTCAGGCTGTCCACAGAGGAATTCTGGTGGTCAGCAGGCACAATAGGAGCAGCAGAGCTGGCTTTCCTCCTTTTCTTCCTCCCCTCTCTGTCTCCTTTCTCCTTTGACCTGATCCTTTGGACTTTGGGGATTACAATGGGGGCACTGGTAGTGCTGACAAAGGGTTGCCATCCAGTGAAGCTTTGTTGCTCTGACTGTGGAGTTGTAGTAATGGCCATGATGACAGAAACTACCTTTGAGTTCTCTGTGTTCAACACGAGGTCTTCAGAAGAAGAAGAAATGATTTTCTTGCTCTTTTTTCTCCTCCCTTTTTTTTGTCCTCTGGTTTTTGCTTTGTGTGGATTTAGAGTTGCCTTGCTTGTGGAGAAAGAGATTTCTTCTTTCAGAGCGTCAGTGTCCGACTGTCCTGGCCTCTTTCGAATTGACAAAGGTGACGTTAAGGAAGCTATCTCCTTATCCATGGCTGGTTCATCTCTCATGACTTCATTGAAGGGTTCGTCTTTTGCTCTGAGCTCGTATTCGCTGTCATCAACTCTGTTTGTGTTTATACTTGGCTGCTGGTGACTGTATGACTCACTGATGAAATTATTCAAAGCCAAGACTTCTTCTGCTTTGCTGCCAGGTGGTGAAACTGCAGCTCCTTCCTCTACTTTCACGCCTGACTCTGCCTTCTGCTTTCTCTTCTTCCCCTTTCCTTTTCCTTTTTGCTTTTTGTTGGTTTTCTTCTTCTTACCTGTGTTCTTCTTCTTCTTCTTCTCTGAGCTTTCCGCCTCGTCTTTCTCGGAGTCGGCGGTGGAGCTTTGAGATGTGGAGACTGTAGCGAGCACCTTGATGAAGTCCTCTGCAGCCGTGACAACGTTTCTAAGTGACGGTTCTTCTGGGCCTGACATTGTGGACTGAGTTACACTCTCCGGTTTGTCTTCTTTATTGCTTTTCTTGGAATCTTTCGACTTGGGAGGAGCAATCGGCAGTTCATCAATGACGTCAATCCCTCCAAAGTCATATGGCACTGCCTCTCTTAGCACAGCGATGGGGAGCTTCTCATATCGTTTACACCTAGGCGAAAGCACAGAGAAGAGGTGGTGGATGTTAATTTCAGAAAGCAATACAGTGCAGTTTGTTGCAAATCAATCTGAAACTCCATGCTGATACTTACAGGCCATACCAGTGCCGCTCGGCACACTGCTCCTCATAGGCAAACTCAAAGCAGGGAACACCAATGACATTGAAAAACGCCTGACCAACAATTCTGGAGGATGTGTCATTGACATTCCTCAGACAGGCTTTCAACCTGCAGAGGGAACAAAGAAATCATTCAAGGTATACAGTTTGCTCTGAAAGAGAGGACTGACATTACAGGAGCAGGTGCATGATTTGAATGATAAACATGTGGACATGCATTTAAATGGTAACTATTTAACTATAGTTCCAGAGTGAATTAAATGCACTCTGTTTTTATCCGTCTGATCAAGCTTCATCAGCTTTTATTTGGTTCTGCAACATATTATTCAGCTGTTTCTCCTGACAATTTGACTTTATTTAGTCTCTGCAGACTCTTTAAATACACATCTTCTTAAAGTACTTGTAATAATAATGATTGTAAATGCAAAAATATATTTAAATTGGTTGTAAAACTTGCCACCTGGAATTTGTCACGATGACATGAATGCACTGAATTCTGTGAACTCAAGTGATTTGACAGGGAATAAAATAAAATTTGTAAAAATCTACGGACGGCTATTTATTGAACTTAATGTCTGTAAATTCAACATGTTTAAGTTCACAATGTCAGATATGTCAGTTCTCTTGATTTTTGTGCCAGTTCTTTAAAAGGTTGATGACCAGTGTTGCATCATTTTCATATAGGCTACATCTTAATGTTTACATATTGCTACAATTTCTATATGTGGACATTAACTTGATTTATTCTTACTCACACATTGTCACAGTCACAGTGACAGATTGAGTGCCACTTGAAATTGGTGTGTCCATAGTTTGAGGAGAAGGCGTGAATGACATGAGGGCAGTGGTCATGAATGCGGCAGCAGCTGTCAGTGTCTGCAAACTCTCCTGCGGATAGGGGGTCACTGTCAAAATGGCTTGGTAAACACTCTTAGGACAAAATATTTTATCAACATTTTTGTACAGATTTTAGCTTACCCAGCTGGTCATAGTTATCCGCCATGTTACCGGCTCCACACCAAAGGGTCCCAGGGTAAGTAAACCCTCTCTTGGATCTTTTCAGGACCTTGTCATCGCTCTCATCCCTCCTCTCTCTGCTGCTGCGCTCTGATCTCTCCTTAAACTCCCGGCACATCAGCTTGGCATCATCCATGCGCGCAAAACGCGTGTCCAGCTGCTGCCCGGCTCTCTGCTCCTTCAGCCCCAACCTGCACTCATGCATGAATGATCTCACCTCAATCTGATTCACTATGACGGAACAGTTGACGACCTTCCCGGCGGGACTGACCACGGTGCGCACTACCTCGGCTCCGTCTGACACCTGATAGAGGAAGTTATCTCCTATGATTGACATTTTTGCGCAAAAGGTGCCGTTGATCATGGAGAACATCATCTTGCTCTCCTTCTCTACGTCCAAAGCGCGGCTCAGGAAGTCGCCCTTGACGACGTTTCTGTCCAGATAAGACAGAAAGACAAAGAAGACCGACCACATGATGCGGCGAGTGGCCCTTTCAGCACCACGCGTAACGGAGACAGCTCCTCGGGGTTTTTCTGGCACTCCGGTGCAGCCCTCCCACTTTAAAGGCGACGTTGAAGTGGTGCGATCATTAATGCGATAAATGGTCATACTGGGAGGAGTCAGCACGATTAACCTCTTTGGCCTGGGCACCAAATCTCTTTGTATTACTCACAGCCAGCAGTTATAACCACCGGTTTATTCTCGCACTGCAGAGAAACATACAGAAGGAGAGCAGAGGGTTAATTTGTGGGTGTTCAGGAGTTGAACGTCCAGCTTCCACCGCAGAGAGACACATGACCGCGAGTTACCTCCCAACCCCCTCAGCTCACCCCCGAGAAAGTGGAGATTTACTTTGGGAACATGCATGGAGGAGGTTCTTGCCCATGTTTTCCATGGTAACAAGCATGGGGTGATTGTGCCAACACAGGACATTGGACATCTTTCAAACGCCTCAAAACAGGCCCTGAATCGGTGATGACCTAAATCCCAATGTAGAGACAGAACTCTTTCACTGAGGAATGTGAAGAGAGGGAATAGTCTCATACAAACTGCACCGAGTGACCGAAAGGCCTCAAAGTCAGAAAAGGTTCAGTGTTTTATGACCACTGCTTTTTGACACGAGGTAAATATAGGTCAATTTACAACATAATTTGTGTTTCAGGTTGATTTTATTAGATGTCCTTACATTTCAACCCTTTCTAGTTGCGTATTGAAATATTATCTGTTTGCAATAGATTTAACCATGTCTTATGAGATACATTGGCTCAAATATGTATTTATATATATATAAATGTATGTACGTATAGTATAATGATAATTATTTTCTTTGAATTTCTTGATGAACGTTAGGAAAGATGTCAAGGTTCAATTAAGTTAGGTGTGCTTGGTGAAAAAATGGATGATCTTAAATAGAATTTCTTAACTGTTGGTTCTGATATTCAAAAATATTTGTGGAAGACAAACTTTTTTTTAACTTAGTTATTAATATAGCAGCAGCTGCAGTTGTGCTTTTATAATCACTTCAGCCCTTACACATACGCCATTTTGTGGATCTGTCTTTATTATCTAAATAGAATGAATTGTTTTCATAACTTATTTCTAAAATCTCATTTACAAAATAATACACAATGAAGTCTGCTGCATCTTCGAGTGGGTGCTCTCTATCTTCGAAGGAAAAAAAACCCTATAGTCAGGTTACGTTTTGAATCAGCCCAGTTTTTTGTCACATGGCTGGTCTTATTCTAGAGGAGGAGATCCTGCCTACTCAAGGCACTGAAATCCGATTGCTGGAAGGCGGAGAGAAATGATGTAAAATCAGCAGAGGCAACATTCGACCACATCTTGAGGGAGGGGATTGAAAAAAAAGTTTTCCATGAATTAAAGTTGTTACTTCTGGAGGTATTTCTGACAAACAAGGCTGATAATCCTAAATTAAATAAAAACACCTCAAAGGTTTACTTGTGTATTTTAGATACATTCACAATGAACCAACATTAAAAACACAGCTTTAAACGTGGCTCCTTACACTTAGTGTTAAATACAACAGTTTTTTTTTTAATCTTATGGAAATACTGATCCCAATCTTTTTTAGCTTTTTCATGTGCTTCTACAGATTGATGTGACCCTTGGTGAAGCATTATTGCACTGTTTGGTGCTCGGTAGGAATCTCTTTGCAGCATTCACAGACATCAGCTGCAGAACACTGCCCCCTGGTCGAGCAGAGGGGTCAGTGTGAGCCTGAGGTGCTGCACAGTTAACAAATGAAGTGTCCTGCCGAGATAAAACTCAACTATTCTACACTATTTACAATATTTGAAAAAGAAAGTACGCCTATTGTAAGGCTTTATGTATCAGGATATTGTCAAAAATCATCTGCCTCCTACCAGGTCTTAGAATGAAGTAAATACAACCATCGACGGATAACAACAGTTATACAATATCATTATTCATATAACAAAACCTAAGATAAAATTCACAGGCAGTAAGTGGAAAAACTATACGTAAACTCTTATTGCCTCAATATAATTAAGAGGGTAAAGTAATGACAGTACAATTGGAAAAAGACTCAACAAGTATGGCTTATTTGGAAGGGTTGCAGGAGAAAGCCTCTTCTTAAAAAGGAAAAAGGAATCTGAACAAACCACAAGACTTCTGGAGAGATATCCTTTGGACATATGAGAACAAAGTGGGTGTGTTTGGCTATACAGCAGCATGTTTGGAGGAATCCAAACAGAGCACATCAGCACAAACACCTCATACCAACTGTCAAACATGGTGGTGGAGGGCCTGGGCACCTTGAAGTCATTTTCTCAATCATGAACTCCTCTCTGTGCCAAGGTATTCTAGAGTCAAATGTGAGGCCATCTGTCTGACAGCTAAAGCTGGGCTGAAACTGGATCATCAACAGGACAATGTTTCCAAACACAGCAGCACCTCTACAACAGAATGTCTGAAAAAGAGCTGTTTATTAACCACTGCTGCAAACGTCATAAAGAAAATGATTCCTTCAGGTTATTGCTGCCACCAGAAGCTGAGTCAGCATTATTTGTCAGACAGGTTAACATATTAAATTTGTTCATATCCGCGTTTCTTATCTTGTAAATCTTGGATTTGTGCTAAAGACAGTATTCACTGCATCATTTATGGTAAGGTGATTTGGTTTAAGGCCCACATGAAACCAGACTGTGGGAAAGTTGGAGCGCTGCGGGCAGACGTGTCAGAACAGTTTGAAATCTGTTTCATGACACTCAGATGAAATTTCAGATATTTCTTTGTTTAAAAACCTTTCCGGTTATGAGATGTGAAATATACTGTGAATACAGTGAGATCAAGGATTGAGTTTCTGCTGCAGTGAACGTGATCCCGACCTTGTTATTAGCAATAACAACTTACATGTGGGAAGGATTAACATTTTTATCTCTAGTTCCACTTCATTCAGTCCACTGACCACGGTGTTAGGTGTAGTAAAGAAACAACTCACACATTTTTTATGGATCTTCATGTCATCACCTAAGAAATGCAGACACGGTCTGCGGATTTTTGAGGGTAGCAGCAAAAGAACAGACAGTATAGTTCACAGGTCTGAAAAGCTTTGGTTTTCAGCAGAAGCAACAGATCCGTTTGTCCAAAACTAGGTTCAAAACCATGATGTCCATTAGTTTTTCTCATGAAAATTGTGACATCTACTCCTGTTCAAACAGAGTGACTCTCCCAGGGCCCTGCATATGCCCTGTGATTCATAAAGAGAACATGACAAAGAGTCCAGTGTTTAACAGCTCTGTAATGCATGCCGAAACATGTTTCCCAGCTCTTTATTCACCTAATGTGAAATGAGCTTTTGTGGAAACTCATCAAAGAGGCTTTCTGATTCTGATTGGTTGGTTTCAGCATTAAGGCTCGCTCTGATTAGAAATATAAATCTGGATTTTATTTATGAAATATTTGAATTAGGAAGGGGTCAAGTTTGATACAAAAGGGAGGAATAATGTGTGTTTAAAGGCTATTGAAGCTTGGAACACAGATGAACTCCAATGGGAGTTGTCTCAATTATGACATTTTAGCAGATGATCTACTGTCACAGAAATAATTTAAATGAGTAATGTTAGTGTCTCAGTTCATTTTATGCAGTTATTATAGTAGTGCATGCATTTCTGTTGCTCATATCCATGTCTGCTGCAGAACAGACTTCATTACATGTGTGTAAACAGTCAACTCTATAAAATAGTGGAAAACAATGAAAATATAATATTTTTCAGACAAAGTGGCACATTGAGAAGATTATCTCAAATAACTGCAATTATATTGTACAACTGACTGAGTATCATAACACATTTTCTCCCGATAAAAGAATCCTCAGTATGTTTTGTTTTTTAGCTGTTAAAGCAGGCCGAAGCCTCAACAGTGTTTAAAATCGCGATTTCAGTCACAAGCTTGAAGCAAAATTCCATATATGAGCTTCAGTTGGATCTAAAATCTGTCATGATTGCAAGAAATGTGCAAATAAAACAACAAAAGATGCAGTTGAACTGATTACAAATACCTTCACATTCTTCCAGTATTATGTCTATTTTTACACTTTATATTAGTGATGATGCATTGCGTTCAGTCAGTCTGGTCTTTGATGGGTTTTATTTTGACACAATGTTTGACAGTTACCTGATTAAAGACAGTCTCTTGAATACATTAAAGGAAATGGAAACATTTTAACACACATTTACAACAGGTGACGGTAATCCTAAATGCCGGGATTTAAGTGAAACACGAAAATGTTTATCTTTAATGGCCCCAAACTATTAAACACAAAACAAGAGGGTGTTGAATACAAATAATTCCTAATATTTTCTGAGACAAGGCAAATTTATTTAAACAGTACAATTCAACAATTCAAAGTATTCAACATAGAACATAAAAGCAGAAAAACAGAAAAAGGTCAAACAGAGACGGACCTGCTATTATTCAGTCCTTCAGGGAAATCAGTTAATTAAACACAGTGATGAAGAGGAAAGTTGCAAGGTTTGATTTAAAAGAAGCAAGTTTTGATGCAGAGAGTTGGTTTCACATATGAAATCCATAAAAACAGAGAGCAGCTCCTCCATGTTTATTCCAACTCTGGGGACACAGAGTAAACCTGCTACTGATGACCTGAGATGTCTGAAGATTCCTAATGTACCAGAAGATCTGAGGTGTACTTTGGCCCCAAACCAAAAGCTTTATGTACCAACAGCAGTATCTTAAAATCAACTCTTTGATGGAAAGAAAGACATCAGGATTCTAACGAGGACCTGAGCACTTGGACAAGGCTGAGACTGATCATATAAATGATTAGCTCATTTGATTGTCAAAAGTCTTCCCTAACTGTAGAGAGATTCTGTAACTGACTGCAGTGTCATGAACAGCACCCCCCCACCCACCATTCACCCTCCTGGAACCTGATCTGAACGACTCTCTCTCATTAAGAGTCCAGTTGGTTCTCCCCAGTTTGTCCCTCGAACTTCACAGACCAGTGCTGTACTTCAAATGGACGTGTTGACTGTTCCTGCAGACAGGCAGAAAGGATGGTACCTCTCTCTGATGGCCCCAAACACAAAAGGGCCAGCGTTCGCCTGGCTGGACCCGTCGAGACTCTACTGCAACCCCCAGGTATGAGGCCAACGCAGTGGATTCTTTGTCTTCAGCTGCACAATCGTGTGCACACTTTGCATGGTGTGTAGTTACCCTCTTTGCTCCTGATCCAGGCTCTGGCAGACTGCGTGAAAGATCTCCTCGGCCCATTCCATAGCGACACCATTGACCTGGTTGCTGGGATAGATGCAATGGGATTTATTCTTGGTGAGAAAACAAAGCAGTTTATCTTCTGAGGGGAAAAATACACAGTTCAAAGCGATCACACTGCAGACCAACCTCGTTTAAAGAGGTTGTTTCTGTGCTTGCACATCGGTTGAGAAACATGAACCCTCAGGCAAAGGTACTAAATTTAGAAACAGAGTTTACCCATCTAAGATCTGCCTCTCACACATGGCATGCCAAGCTCTTTCACAGGAAGATTGACCACATTTCTGTTCAGAGGCTATTTTTGATGTTTTTCAGGGGCGTCTGTTGCCACCACTCTTGGAAAAGGTTTTCTGGCTATTCGTAAAGCGGGCCATCTGTGTGTTGCAACCCAAAGCCAAAACTACACAGATTACACGGGCAGAGAAAAGACTATGGAAGTAAGGCTGGATGTGCTAAAACCAGGTTAATCTTCCATTTTTCCTTAAACTAAGTTGCATAAGTATTCCTTCAAAAGAAAAATGTTTGGATCAAGAGGATTAAGAGAGAAAAGATCACTCTTGTCTTCCACTGTTCTGTTGTGTTGTGAGGGCTGACAGCGGTATCAGTACAGTTAGATTGTTCTTTCTGTTTCGAAAAGCTACAAATAATTAGAATAATTTGATCACTTCCATGTAAAAATCAGTACACTAAAGCTCTGAACTGAGGCCCTTGAGAGGGCACTTAAGAGAAAATCTTCACTTTTTTTTTTTTTTTTCCCTTGTCCTGTCCAGCATTATGGCAGCAGAATTGTAATCTGAATACCGTTTATGCTAAACACATTTGCTATGCCAAGGGAAGCTTTATGAATGTAAAGCTCCCTTTGAAAATCTTCACTTTTTGTGAAGAAAATGAAAATCTTCGTCAAAATTTAAACAAAATGAAGACTGAACAAAAAAGATAGATTAAAGATAGAAAAGATCAACATTGCTTTTCGTTTTATCTGTTAAGTCAGTATAAACAAGTGAAAAATGTCTTACTTCTTAATCTTCCACATCCTAGATGATGTGTTTGTATCTCAGTAAAAAATAATCAGTAACTAAAAGCAGCGAATCCTCGCGTCTGGGAAGCTAAAACCACCAACTGATTGCTTCTGATCAACGTAATAAGCCCACAGGAGTTGAAGAACTTGCTTGCTTGTAATACAGCACCATCTGGTGTTATTCGAATGAATCAAAGTTGGATCTATTTGTTCACATTTATTTTTTAAATAAGTGTTCTTTTAATATGCACTTTATTTATTGTAGAAATTTTGGCATTAGAAATTAAAAAGGCTTTTTTTGTTTTACTGGCATTTTGAAAAACATATATCACAAATGGATTGACAAGAACATTTTCCTTTTTTTGGCCCTTGGTGGAAGAGAATCAGCTTAAGTGTTTACATAGTTTTGTAGTAAAGCAACTCCTAGTTGAACTCAAATTATATCATGAGTGTGTAAACTAAAAATTTGAACACTTTAAACATACATTCCAGCTCCTCGTTTCTTCAATTCTCATTGTTGGAGCTGAAGAGGGAAAAGTTGGCTCAACCTGTTGAGTCACAGTCTCCTCAGCTTTTGTTTATACAGTATTTACTTTTAATCAGAGGCATGTTGGCCATATAAGGAAATTTAAAATAGCTTATCCTCATTTGTTGTGTTCTCTCTTGCAAGAAATGGATGTACCTTGCCTTTTATTTCACAAAATAATGTCAACATTGACACAGACTGAGACATTAAAGCTGTTAACATAATTAGAGACCCTCCATACCTCAAAGATGACCTGTTTGCGCTTCTGCAGTCTGGGAAAACTACAGGTCTGTCCACATCCACACACTTGGGTCCACACATCTGGATTGCTTTCTTCTATGATGCCTAGTAGGATTACCCTGAACTACCACAGAAAATCTATGTTTTTCTCACTTTAATATGGCACCATTAATGTCAAACCTACAGTACATGTATACATACATACTTGTTTTTTAATTTCTAAAGCGTTCATAATTTAGTGCATACCCGTAATTGGTGCAGATTCTGTATGTATGTTTACCTGAATGAACATTTATGCTTGTGTCTTAAACCTCAGATCAGTTGGGATAGTAAGAAAAACTCAAACAAGCGGGGGAAAAAGACTATTACTTTTTAATTCAGCTGTAGACTGTATAAACCCAAGATGTTCCATGGGTTTCTCTTTTAATCCTCAACTTCATTTCCTTTTTAAAAATGTTTTCATTTCTAGCCGCATTTCAGACATTTGCTGTTGACGTGTGTGTTCTGCTGCAGGTTTGAGGGTCTTGTTAGTGGACCAGTGGATAGAGACTGGAGGCACAATGAAGGCTGCCATCCAGTTGGTGGAGAAGCTGGGAGCCACAGTTGTAGGTCAGTCATCAGGATGACATTTCAATGAAGTCCAGCACTTGAGTTTAGACATCTTGCCCTGTTTGCTGCAGGTGTAACGGCCGTCGCCATCGAAAACACTGAAGGAGGGAAGTGGATTAAGGAAAACTACAAGTCTTCTCACTGCATCCCCGAGGAGCTGCAGAGCCAAATCGATGGAAAGTATCTGGACTCCTTTAAAAGCTTTAGCAAGTAGACATGGTTCCTCAGGACTTCAATGAAGAAGAGCAGGCATTTTATAAAACTGAGATGGACACAAAATACTTGCATAGACTTGTATTTATTAATGAAATACAGTGTAGTGATTGCCTAGTTACATTTTAACTATTTTTAATAACTGAAAAAAATTGATATGATTAATTTTCTCTTTTGTAATTTTTTACTGACGTGTAAAATAAACAATGAGACACTTCAGTCACTCTAAATGGTAAATATTCACATACACTATGTCAATAAATTCAGTCATTGATTTTATTAAAAACAAAGAAAAAGTACCTGTAAAGAATCAGTAATACGAAAAGGGGTCTCAGTCTGTTGAAAGTGCGCCCACACAGGATCACATAATAAATCTGAAGGGCCGACTGATGACCATCAGCCAGGTAAAAATTTAAATCTTGTTTACTTTATCTCTTTAAGCCCCTCACAAATACAACTGGTAATGTTTGGAGAAATGCGGGTTAAAAGTACATACTGTGAACAAAACTTAATAGTACTGAACAGACTACAGCAACAAGACTAAAAATTTAATCCGAGCTCTCAGCAAAGCAAACATCTACAGTCGGTCTTTGGTTTCTTGGCAGTACCACAACAGTCATTTTTGTGTGCTATTTCTGTGTCAATCTGTAGCTCCCAGCATGTTGAATTGAGCAGCACCACAAGAATCCACACTTATCCCATGGAGGAAAGCTCCCAAAGCCAGGAAAAACTGACTTTAACCCATCAGGAAATGAAACGTCAGCGTCCCTCCCCCTCTTCCGACCACAGAAATCCTCCCAACTCAGCTGGACAGCAGCCATCTGCTGAGAAAAGCCTCACTCCGAGTCTGTGCGTCTGACTTAAAACCTCCTGCTTCCATCCTTTACTGACAGCAGTTGGGCTGCTTCTTCTTTGATGTAGTGTACACATTGTTTGAATTGCTGTTAATTCCTGAGAGGGACACAAAGCTTTCCGTTAAAATATGTGACATTTAATCATTGTCGTGTTTCGAGACCGCCGGGATACTCACTGACGATGTCTCCGATTTGCCTCGTTTCACTTTTCTCCAACTCAGCAAGGACGTTTGTCTCGAATGCCAGTGAGGCAACTCGAAAGAAGAACTCTTTCACGTTTTCCCCTGCAGGAGGAGTCAGATGCGTCAGCGACTGCATGAAAACTAGAGTGGTGGTAATTTTAAAATTTAAAATTGTGGTCCAAACCATTCAGAAAATTTAAATGTGTACAAATACTTATTGGTTCTATAAGCCATTGGACCGAAAATACGGGGGGGGGGGATAACCAAATGATTTTGCCTGTAGTGTCTTACCTTACAGAGCAAATTATTTTATTTCAAACACACCATAACAGAACTCATTCAACAAAAATTGGACAAATATCTACGAGTTCATTTATATGTGGGAAAAAAAGGGAAAAAGAAATTCAGTTCATATCTGTCTCTGAGAGCAAAACGATATATAAACCTGCTCAGTAACTGAGGTTGAACTTTCAAATCAGACCCTCCTTCTGTAAAAGGTGCTGTAAATTAATAAATGGCTTTCTCCATTATTGGAATATTTCACCATCATATACACTGCCTGGCATGGAAAAAATGAATAAATAAAAATGACCAACATTTGGATTTAACTAAGAAACTGATCGGGGTTGCTTCATTGGTTAGATCTGGGTTCAGAAACATTATGTGCACAAAAATGAGGTCGTCTGACTCCCTGAAGGTACTGAATGACCAGGTTTGTCAATCAATACATTTTTTTTTCTTTCCTGATGGCACGGGCACATTACAAGATGACAATGCCAGGATTAATTGGGCTCATATCGTGAAAGAGAGGTTCAGAAAGCAAGATATATATTTTTTTCCCCACATGGATTGGTCACCACAGAATCCAAAGCTTAACTCCAGTGAGAATCTTTGATCTGTGCTGGAGAAGACTTTACCCAGCGGTCCGACTCTCCCACCATCAGTACAAGACTTTCCGGAAGCATATCTAAACAATACCATGGCGAATGTGTGCCAAATGTGTTTTAGAGCCTTGAGAGTCCCCAAATTGTTGCCCTTTTTGGAGCCACAAATGACCGTATTTTTGGAAAATAAAGGTGATTAGACAAAAGTGAGGTTCTTCGAGGACTTGAATCTATTAAATACCAAGGTTCTCCAACTCACTGAAAAGAGGGAGTGAATCTGGCTGACAAGGCCATCATGGATTTCAAGAGTTATGGACTTAGTGTTTGGTGACAGAAGTTGATGCTTTTTGGATGCAGATGACTATGTTCGTACTTATATAAAGTCTATGGCTTTTTAGCTACAATTTTTGTCCTGCTGGTATGAAACTTTTCACAGCATTTGAAAATGCAGTCTTCTAAAAAGTCACCTGTCAGCGATGAAACAGCCCAATACTCCGCGTGGATCTCTTTTGCTAGTTTCAGGGCATCTTGTTCGATCCGAGAATACTGAGCAGGAGACTGTCACACAAAACAGAAACAGCAATCAAACACAACTCTTCATAATATATTTGAAACCCACAACTACAATCCATTATTGAGAGCTGATCTGTTATTCAATATGCTAGAACAATGAAGATGCTCACAAAGGTAAAAAAAAACAAACAAAAAAAAAAAAAAAAACACTCATCCTGGAGCCTAAAAACACTTATTAAAATCTGTAAATTGAGATAATGTGAGAAGTTGTTGTCAAATTAAGTATTCAAAGGAACCACAGTAAAGTGTATCAATGTAACTTTCTACCACTTTAAAGGATAAGACCGGTTTTTTGACATTGGGCCCTTGATTTCACATTATAACATGATGTTCTACTCACCCCTGCTTGTTGTTGAACATTTGGAGCTGTTCCGAAGATATTCGCGAGGCGTCTGGCGGCTCTCTTGAGATATTCGGCCATGAAACGGTTTCCTATGGGCAAGCTTATACAGGCACAAACTATGCTGTTTATAATTTATTAATTACTCTACATTAGCACTGATAACGTGGAGGTGCGTCGCTTACTTAAAAAAATCCGGGTTACTGTAATTTTGATTTTTTCGTCGTAAAGTGGGTGTTACTGACGTCCTCGTCGTGCTACTGCCACAGACAGCCCACAGACCTGCTGCCTATTTATTCATTCGGCTAAAATTCAAAATTAGTAACCCGGATTTTTTTAAGTAAGCGACGCACCTCCACGTTATCAGTGCTAGTGTACAGTAATTAATAAATTATAAACAGCATAGTTTGTGCCTGTATAAGCTTGCCCATAGGAAACTGTTTCATGGCCGAATATCTCAAGAGAGCAGCCAGACGCCTCGCGAATATCTTCGGAACAGCTCCAAATGTTCAACAACAAGCAGGGGTGAGTAGAACATCATGTTATAATGTGAAATCAAGGGCCCAATGTCAAAAAACCGGTCTGACTTAATAAAGCCCAGCTAATAGGTTTATTTAATCAGAGCTACAACAATTAGCCAATGAATAAATATGATTACTTAAATGTGAAATTGAGCAGCTTACGAGAACGAAAGTAACATATTGTTTCAAACTTCCGCGTGCGAGTGGTGCCTGAGCATTTGCAACTTTTCTCAGTTTTAGATCGTTGTTAACTCAATATCTTTAGGATCTTTTGAACTCCCGGTTGAAAAAAAAACATGACATTCAATGAGTAACATGCAGGGTGCTGGAAATCATTACAGACTTCACAAAATAGAAAAGCAGGATCGGTACAGCTTGAAACTGAGTAAATAAAGTCTTAGGAATGCTGCTGTGTTCGTCATTTCTGCCTCAATCACATTATGCTTTTGGGGTCTAGTGAAGGAAGAAAAACATTCCTGGGGTTTGACCCAGGACACAGACTCTTTGTGCTGCTGGCATCTATCCAAACAATTCACATCTGAGTCCAGGAAAAACAACATAAAATGTCTGAACCCATGTTCACTTCAAACAGTAGAGGACGTACACTCAGGTCTTTCTTTGTGCCAACAAGGAACAGCTGAACAGCGGTGGGGTCGTTCTCTTTCAAGGCATCCTCGAGCCACTGCCTGGAGACACCCAAACATGGCATTAAATCCACAAGGCAAGACAAATCAGTGTGAACAATATTTTTGTGCTCAATTTGCTTACCTTGAATGGCCCAAAGAGGCAATGTCATTTAAATCAAACACGATTATCACAACTGAGAAAAAGGAAAATATTGCTTTAGTATGATTGCAGCTGGACACTTCTGACGTTTTGTTCCCAATTAAACAATACTGAAAATGGAAGGACAAATGGAAACACATGACTTACCCTGAGCTCCTCTGTAGTATGTAGATGCAATGCATTTGAACCTCTCCTGGCCTGCAGTGTCCCAACTGCAACACAGAGAGATGCGGATGAGCGACGTCACATTAAACCGTTTAATTCATTTCTTTGAAAGAAAAAGAAAAAGTACAGATCAGACTTACAGCTGCAGGCTGAAAGGAACACCCAGCACCTCAAAGCGCTCCATCTCAAAGTCAACACCGATCGTTGCCTTGTAGTTCTTATCGAAGGCATCCTTGCAAAATCTAAAAAGACAAGGACCATAACTGGTTCACACTGATAACATCGCCAAGGAAGTGATAATGAAGGTGTGTGATGATTCAGATCAGAAGACATCTCTGATAGTGTGGTCTACATGATGAGATTAATTCGATTATAGCTATAGTTGGAGTATGCTCCTTATTTGAGCAAGGCCAATTATCCAAGTATATATAGCGGTGAGTAAATGGAAACATTGGAACAAAAATAACCCGGTACGATAGGTGGCGCTGTACCCATTTCAACTATTGCTAATAGAGCCACTTCTTCACCACCACCAACAACAACAAACTCAGGCATTCATTTCTTTGTGATGAGCATGGTTGTTGCACAAATGCGATGCACAACGGCGCATTCTCCATCGCGTTGTTTGTTTCTTTCTGACGGCGGCAACAACAACAGGAATATCGTCTCCTCTGACTTCCGGTTCACGACCCCGGGAAAAAATCTCGAGCATGCGCAGAACGCAAAGTCCAATTCTCCACGTGCTTCAGAGTCTACAAGCACGTTTAGTGTGACTTTCAACCGAGTTATCTCAGGGTCTTAATCTGACTGCAAGTAACCCGATCCGGTCCAATTTTTATTCAAACTAAGGTGTAAACATGAACTTAATAACTGTCTTATTGTAATTTAGCTATTAATCCGATTCTTTACAGTGCCATGTGACCCCACTGACTGTTTCAGATAATCAAGTCACTGGTCAGAGGGAATGAATCTAGCTAATGACACCATATAAATGGTGTTAACCTTGAGTTTCATAGGAGAAGTTGGTCATTTATTTATGGGAGTGTTGAAACCTGGGACATTTTGGAACTAGGTCCTAGTGGCCATCAATATTATTGCACTTGAACATGACCATTGACAGTCTTGGAAAGGTGAGGTCAGACAGCCTGTAAATGCCACGCACACCATTCAGCAGAACCACTGCCAACGAATCCTGATCACTTGCATAATGGGGCTTTACAGCAAATTTGAACGAGCTGTGAAGAACAGATGAAAGGAGTGGCTATCAAGCTCAGGAGAATGTAGTACAGGCCAGGTAGAGAACACAGTAGAAGCAAGGCCGAGCATGGAGCAGTAGCACTCTGAAAGCCATGCGAGCTCACCGGCATCTCGCTCCACCTGAGATTTTGCTCTGCTACCTCCAAGCTGCCCCAGCCTTCTCGGAGCTAGTAGCGATTTAGCTTCTTATCAGTTTGCAGAGCTCCACAGCCTCTTGGGACTTTAAAGGCACTTCAACATTGGCTTCTTCTGACAGCAAATAACTATAACCCTTTATACAATGGTTAAAAAAAATAACCTTTTTCTAACATTTACTTTTTAGTGCATTTGGAAAGTGTTTATCAACATTAAGTTCTGCAGAGTCAAATGGGTATTTCTCCACTTCAGCCCTGAAGTTAGCGAGTTTCAAAGCGCCAAAGACAGTAGGGTCCATACATACTCACTCTGACACAGGATGGGCCGTCTCTCCTTTTTCACTTGCACATTTTGTGTAAAGAGATCTCTTTGCTTCTGTTGTTCAAACTAACCAACATTTATGAGAGTCATGTAGTGAGAGTCTCCAAGCAACAAAACAATCACTTGACCTGGCTTTCACATAATAAATGAGTGAATGGGTTTACCTATTAATCAGGCAGGTTTTCCCCACAGCCAGATCACCCACCACGATAATCTTCGAGATTTTAAATCTGCTGGCAAGAATAAAATAAGTAAATAAATAAGAGTTGTTCAGTGCAGACTGCATAAATGTAGGTGTCAGTGCTCACCCCACGGTGCCGGTTCGCTGCTCCTGGCAAGCGGTCTTCACTTTATCGTGGAAATCATCCTTCGTGTCGAGAGCTGCCTCTTTCCTGAAGGACTAAAGAAAAGCAGCTTTGAGAGGCTGTTAACTGTTTAAGGACAACAACCAGCGGACAACACTGACTGGTTTTACCTGAGGGAGCTGAGCGATGATTCGGTCCCGACGAACCGGAGGAAGAACACTCATGCCTGAAACTCTGACAGACATGAGGCCTCAAGGGAGTGCTCACTGGACAGAGAGACAACTTATCAATCAACCAATCAATGATGATAATTCATAATCATTTTATCACAATTCTGGTTTCACAGTCCAGACATTAGGATATATATATTATATATATAACTAAAAGGCCATTAATTAAACTTAAATCTAATTTCAATAAGATCATACATGCTAGATTCACAGTTTAATCAACTAATCATCATTTCTTTGGAAAACTGAAAACTTTCCATCAGGATTTTCCAGGTGACATCGTCAAATGTTTTGTTTGGTAAAGAATCAAAAGCCTGAAAAGAGTTATGAAGCAGAAAAAAATCCTCAAATTTGTCAGTTAAGGTAAAAAGTGTTAAATAAGACATATATATATATATAATAATCTGAAGACGTCGGCTCTGGGAAACAAATCAACATTTTTCATTTCATTTCATAGAAAGATACATAACTGTGTACTTAAACCAGAATTGTCAGATGAATGAAATCATAAAAAATAAGTAATAAGTTAGAGCTCCACTGAATCTTCCAGACCTTTTTGACATTATAAAACAGCTCTTCGTTCATCTAGCGGTTCGCTCAGGAAGCTTTCATCCTATTTTACACCACAGCTTGACCTTGAGCTTCAAAACCATTTACTAATCAGGCTTAAAATGTTTAAACTAATGTCTTTAACTTTCCGTCTATTGGAGAGACCATTACAGCTTTAACTATACAGACCCTAACTGAAAAATGGCTATGTTGTTGTAAGAAACGTTTATTGTATGGTTGTGGGCCACATTATTTATTCAACTTTTAGGCTAATGGTAAAGAGCTGCTCAAATGTGGATACTAAGAAAGCCAAACATCCCCCAGTTTTGGTCCCAAACATTAAACATAAGCATTTCACCTTTTGTAGGTGACTCAAAACAACAGTTTCTTGACTGAGATTATTGATGTTGTCTTACTGCCAAAAATAATTTCCTAAGATACGTAAAAGTTTCATCATATTTGCATTATATCTGTTCACATAAGAGTAATGACAAAAACCCAGAACAAAACCTAAGAAAGACAGTCTTTGGCACGACGCTGAAGTTGGCATCCAATTCAGCATAAAGGGCCATTTCACTTCATTTTTTGCATTCTGATCGCCCAAAACAGGGTCCTGTATGGAAACTACATTACTTAGAAAGCTCAAATCTGAATGGAATTATTCTAAAGAGGCTGTTGATTCATTAAAACCTTGTTTGTGATTCGTGAAACCTTTTTCTGATTTGTGAAAATGCAGAACAGGGCCATTTTACTGCATTTTTGGAATTCTGATCACCCTGAACTGGGTCCTGTATGGAAACTACATTACTTAGACTGCTCAAATCTGGATAGAATTATTCTAAAGAGGGTACAGAGTCTTTAAAACACATTTTATTATTTGTGAAAACTTTATTTGGTCATTGAAAATTCAAAAAGTTCCTCTGAGCTTTCTTTCTTCTTTTCATTTGGATCTTGAAATCTTGATTAAGTAAATGTATTTCAACCTTACATTCACAAATTGTCTTGTCTGGTATAGGGTGAACTCTAACAGCAAAATGTTTAATATCCAATTCATCAGTGCACATAACACATAATGGCAAAATACTACGGGTTTGATAGACGATATAATTAGGAAGTTGTGGTACAGTATCTAAGATAGTGTTAATAAAGGGATGAAGGAGGTCCTGTCTGCACTCAGATGGGAGGTAAGATGACTATGATGGGAGCAGGAGAAGACAAGCAGGGTCTGAAATGATAGCACATGTTAGTGGAAAGATTAATGAGAAGACAGCAATAAATGTGTGATGCAGATTTCATCAAAGCATCCAATACAGAATAGGGCATATTAATGGTTGGACTATGGGATGTCTGATGCAGGCAACAATAAAGGCTGTGGAAGTGATTGAAGCGGTGGCAGAGGTGGACCACGGGCAGATGGAAAAAATGTGAGAGAATTCATTGTTTCTAGATAAAAGAACATGAGAATAAAGTCAACAAGTGAAGAAGACTCTTGTAGTTAGTGACGTAAAATGCATGAACTTTTTCTTTTTCCTATGTAGTGAAAGACGGGAGATCCTCATGGAAATTAAAATGAACATGGAGAGGCGAGGACTTCTGTGAATTTTGGGACAAAGAAAGGTTTCACAAATTCTAAAGTGTGTTTGATATCATTTATATCATGTGATCAATGATTAAACCCATATTTAATCATTTTTAATACAGGTTCTGGTTTTGGATGGTCCAAATGAAAAGAAGAAAGAAAGCTCAGAGGAACTTATGAATTTTCAATGACCAAATAAAGTTTTCATAAATAATAAAATGTGTTTTAAAGACTCTGTACCCTCTTTAGAATAATTCTATCCAGATTTGAGCAGTCCAAGTAATGTAGTTTCCATACAGGACCCAGTTCAGGGTGATCAGAATACCAAAAATGCAGTGAAATGGCCCTGTTCTGTGTTTTCACAAATCAGAAAAAGGTTACACAAATCCCAGACAAGGTTTTAATGAATCAACAGCCTCTTTAGAATAATTCCATCCAGATTTGAGCAGTCTATGTAATGTAGTTTCCATACAGGACCCTGTTTAGTGTGAGCAGAATAACAAAAATGCAGTAAAATGGCCCTGTTCTGCAATTTCACAAATCAGAAAAAGGTTTCACGAATCACAATCAAGGTTTTAATGAATCAACAGCCTCTTTAGAATAATTCCATCCAGATTTGAGCTTTCTAAGTAATGTAGTTTCCATACAGGACCCTTTTTTGGGCGATCAAAATACAAAAAATGAAGTGAAATGGCCCTTTATGCTGAATTGGATGCCAACTTCAGCGTCGTGTCTTCGGCACGTTTCTATACAAAAGGACATGAGATGAGGAAGCTCACGTTGTCCTCATTGTTCCACCTTTGTTCAGATTGTGTAAATATTTCATATCCCCAGGCCACCAGGGAATAGACAATAGCCTACCCTTGAAATGCAAATGAGTCAGTATCCTGGCACTAGTTTGGACTCACAGTGTGGGCTGCCCAGATATAGACGCAGCCAGTCAGAGACATCGTTTGTTATCCATTAAATTAAAGAGCCAGACGACTGTAATCAGTGCTGATCCACTTACTGTCCGATTTAATCCTATTGTTCATCAAAGCTCCCGCTCAAGAAGAAGTCTAATTTCCTTCATTTGTTTGGATTCCGTACACAACTGAAACCTGGCGACCGTAAACTAAATTTCACAGGGACTGCGGGGGAATTGTTAAGGCTACACAGCAAAGCGCGTTGAGCAAAGTAAACTTTTAAAAAGCGGCGTGTTCGAGCTGTAGAGATGTTACAGGATACCTCAGGGTGGTCCGCTCCACTTTTCTTCTCTCTTCTGCTCCAACTCTTCCTCTCAAAGACGCTTCTCACGGTGCACTAACACCGCTCAGAGCCATTTTAAATGGTCAAAGTGTGAACATTTGTGGAGCTGATGTCGATCCACGGAAGTTAAGGGAGCAACAGGCTGGAAGCGAGCAGCTGCTGACTCAGTTCCCTGGATTCAGTCTTTCCTCCCACATTTACTCTGCTCGGTCCCCTGCTGGTGGAAATGAAGAATGGTCGTATATCTATCTATCTATCTATCTAATACACAAGCATTATTTTCATTCTAGGAAAAAACAACAACTTGCAAACATAAATAAACAAAGAATCCTGGTTTTGTTTCATGTCTAAAGAGGTAGACTTCTTTGGATTTCCTGACTCTCCTGTATTAAATGGCATGTATATCATCTTCATATAGGCAACAGCCATGCTAAGTTTGATAAATAAAAGAAGGAAAATAACACCTGATATATTGTGGAACTGATATCATTAGCACTATATAAGTTTCTAATAAATCAGCTATATCAAATAGAGTTTCCCTTATTCAGTTTCAGCTGTTTCTACTGAATTTATTACAAAAATGCAGTTTTTACATGTTTAAAAGGTCATAGTGACAAAGCGATGTCACTGATGAACAGGGGTGAAAACTAGTTAATGTGGTACTCTAACTCGGTAGTTTGAAATGTAGGTACTTTTGCTAATTAATACCACACGTTTCAGCAGTAATACTGTGGCCACTTGAGTTTATAGGCCACAGGATTTAAGCTAAATTCAGACTTTTAGTTGAAAGCGACTGTGGCTGTAGCTGTAACTGACTGGTGTGACTGTTAAAACAAAGACAAACATACATCATGACCCCTGGGATTTTCAATACTTTTTATTTCATGGTATCAATGATCCAAAATATGGGACTCCTTAAAATCATCTTTAATACAGTACACATTTGACATTATTTTGGTCATGATCAAATGATTTCACTTGTCTCAAACATTTCTCGACTTAACGTCACCATTATGAGTATGTCTGCATTTATTCACACATTACTGTTGTCCTTTTTTTTCTCCCAAAGGCACGGTGGTAAAAGCACTAAAGCGCAGGTCAGATGCAGGTCTGCTCTGAACATGTCTGCTTTGACTTTGTTTGGCATTGGCTGAAATATAAAATGAAATGTACTTATCATTAGATTTTTGTCGTCATCAGCACTTATGACTTACAGAGTAATCAGGAAAAGTCCACCAATGGTCAACATCTATGTGTATTTGTTTTGAAATATATCAAAAAGAAATGCACACTTGAGGACATTATTTACAAAGTTCTATGCAACCATTATTTATAAGAGAAGGCACAGGAGACACATCTTAATCTTATCCAACACCTTTAAAAATGGATCCTCTTTGTGAACATATTATCATTTTGCAAACAAGAGACACAATGTTTAACTAACTAGTTGTGATTGTGCTGCTGCCTGCTCACTGTAAGGGCTTTCTCAGGGATCCCGGTGAGCAGCTTAGATGGCAGGTATCCATGGATATAGCCACAGCTCCACTAGTGTCAGATATCAGGTGATTTAGTAGAACTAAAAGAGGACAATAAGTTATCCTGCATTTCACTGAGTGAGCAGTTCAGCTGGACTTTGAGCACATTGTGTCAAATGTACCAGTTCTGTTACAGACCAGTCTCTTCAGTCATGAACAGAGACAAAGGCTTAATAGAGACACATACACATGTTAAAGTTCAAAGTCATACATTTCCAACTGGCAAGGAGAAAACATTAAACATGGAAAAACACACCGTGGTTTATATATATATATGTATATATGGCATACTGTGTAGCGAGGATGTCTGACAAAAAGTTATCAAGTTCGCAAAAATTCCCATTTCAAATTAAAGTATTGATGTATTTATCTCATATACTTTGATGGACAAGAGAATCAGTTTGACTTTACCATGAATTATCAGCATTTCTGCAGAGAGATTAAAAAAAGAAGAAGTTTGATCCCTGACAGCAAAGACTGTTGAACCCAAATGTGTCTGCTATCTGGAATACCCGTCTTGTTGTATCTGTACACTACATCCAGCATCCAGCTAACTGGGCAAGCCACTTCGGTAGCAAGACTCAAAACAATAGCAAACAACACTGTCAAATAGGTGAAATGTTTGATAACTTTTTATTTAAGGTAATTGCTGATGGCTGTCGCTGTATATTTACTGCAACTTTTAGATGTGGTACAAATTAAATGATTTTATTATGTGAATTTAGATAATTAACAAATATTAAAGAAAGCCTGATATTGTTGGAGAATTTTATGAAAATGTGGCCATCACTCTCATGTTTGGAAGCCAAATGTAATGTTCGCCTGTTCTGACTGTCTTAGCTTCGTTGGGACGAATATCATTAATGCAACAGCTAACCTTTGGGGAGAGTTATGTTCAAACATTATCACTATCCTCATGTCAGCACAGTAAGGACTGTGCCAGTTAACTGAGTGTAGTTCAACTGAAGAGAACACTCACCTGGCTCTATCCAGGGGCAAAGCAAGCAGAAATCATTAAGGGCTTGAATACTAACTAATTGAAAAGACAATATATTTACAGGAGTTTATTTTTTATTTTTTATAAATCGATCAAGAAGCTTACTGTTTCAAAGTGTTTCCAGGCTTTACACTAATCTAAGCTGGCTGTTACTGACTCTTGCTTCAAATTAGGTTTATAGACATGTGGAAGCTTCACAATACTGTAAATAAATGTATTTTCCAAAGAGTTCAACTATAATCATGAACTTTAAAGGTGGCATGTATAGCTCATTTCAACTTAAATATTACTTAATATCTTATTTTGGCAATCCCATAAAGAGTCACAGGTTATCAGACTTCAGTTGAGCCTCTGCTTGAAACACACAATTTTATCTCCTGTCACTTTAAAACCTGTGCTTTTGACTTACTGTGGTTAGTTTTCAACTAACTTCATTACTTTAAACTTTGGTTCTGCATAAATATCTCTGCCTGAAACATTAAATAATGATATGAACAATCAATTCCTCCTTAAGAATCAAAGCATTAGTTCGACATTTTAAGAGAATTTAATGAAAAAATGACTACATTATCAGTTTCAACTGTGGGCTGTGGCTTTAAGGCAGTTCATCAGCTGTCAATCTTATTATTTAACACTTAGCAAGAAACATGATAAGCACATTTCCCAAGATGTCTACAAACTCCAACTCTTTAAGGTTGTTGCAATTTAACTCAATATCAAATATGTTAAGTGAATAACATTGCCAAGGTTTTTGAAAATTTGTCCGCTTAACCTAGAATTTAGGCTTCATTCAAAGTAGTGTTGTTTTTCATTTTACCCAATAAAAAGTGACATCTCAGATTTTGCAACATTTGTAAAAAGCAGCACCAGAAAAGGCTGCACTTTGTTTCATTTAGAATTATTTGGAGTTGGTTCTTTGGCAGAGAGGTACAACAAGGGGATCTGTTGTCACTGGGATTGATGTCAGTTACGCTCTGAAAAAGACAAAATGTGTAAACTCCCACCTTGAATTAAAACATTGTACAGTCCCGCAAACCTTCCCCGGTCATTCACTGAGAAACCTCTTGGAGTTGTTGTTGTGGATCCCATTCTGTCCCACAGAGGCCTTCCTCCGCGGAAAGAAGTCAGCACGGAGCAAACGGTAAAAATATATAAGGATCATGATATTCATTGCTAGCATGGTGATGAGAAAGTATTCACCGTGGTCGAGCCAGGAGTAGTTGTCGACAATGTACCAGGTGAGGTAGAACTGGGTGCACAGACGAAACAGGATGTAAGTGAAGAGGTTGGCCAGCCTGTTGATGTAGTACATGGGGGAGGACTGAGCGCCCGCCAGCTTCAGCATCAGCCTCAGGTGCAGGGTGACGCTGTTGACCTCCACAAAGAGTGCGATCACTGCACCGGCTACATACAGCTCAGTGTAGAGGGCGTACAGGAAACACCAGATCACCTGAGGAGGAAACACATGCAGGGAGCTACTTGTACAAGGAATATTAAAGTGCATTAACAGGTTAACACTGCAAAATAACAGTAATTATTCAAGTTAAACCAAACTTAATTTCATCAGCTATGATCATTCTTGGCTCAGAGCCTACTGTATCCATTACTTTGCTCAGCTGAGGCTGTTCTGACGGCATCTATTTTCTTCTCTGGATTTGTTTGGTCAAAGAAACTTGATTAGAATTTGTTCTAAATTTTTTTCTTTTATTGAAAATAAATCACAGCAGGATGAAAGTTGGTCGATAATTCAACATCACCTCTGTTAAAATGATATTTTACAACCATGGTTCTCTAATAACACTTTACTTTCACTTTTCCTGTTTTTGGGGCACAAACGTACAAAGGTTAAAAACTGTACTAGTTAACTTGATCTGACTGGCTAAACCTCACATCACGACTATGTTATGTAGTCTAAACCAGAGATGCAGCCTTGTTTGTGTTAAATGGAAAATATGACCACAAACATGCTGTCTTACCAGCACATGATGGAGCAAGAATTCCCAAGATCCTCTTGCATGTCCTGTCAGGATAATATCACCTGCATCTTGCACAAAGTATCCTGAGAGGAATAAAACATGTAAGATACTGCCTTTACCAGTGTTACAAGCTCTGTTAGTTAAATCAGCTAATAAATATGTGAATACTCAGCTAATTAGTACTTGAACACTTTACTTCTTATTGTCAAGAGTGGTCTTAAGTAAATGCTGCTAAAATTCAGCTAGGCAATAAAAAGCTTGAAAAGATAATCTGAAGTATTTTAATTTGAGTATTTACAACTCGCTGTGATAATTAACAATTGATGGTGTTATTTGACATAATTGTGGTCATGGTCACATTATCATCATCTTCATTCTATCACCCATATGAAAACACCTGGGTGAAACTGAGAAAAGTGCTTTTCCACATTGTTTTTCACCATTTAATAGAGCCGCTGCTAATTGTTGGAGTCTCAGGCCTTTTTAATGACATCATGCCATTGCACACTCCTGTAGTGGGCATGTCATATCCGCAATCAGCTTTTTGTGTTGAGGAAGCCTAAAAGGCAATCAGATATATTTTTATTGCTGCTGTATCAAGTAACAATAAATGGCTTTTATTGGACTTTCCGTTTTCTAAAAATTTTAAATTTAATTACAGCACATGTACTTCAACAAAAGTGGAGGAGTTGAAAACATAAGGACTCATATACGACTCTGTTTAACAACCATTTGAGAGTTCTGACAATCTTTAGACATCCTGCTGTTTTCCACATGCAAATTGGGTTCATTTTTGTTAGACATCCTACCCTATATGTTAAGTTTACATGTGATATAAAATTTGATGCATAATCTAAGCAAAGTCCCGGCTTCATGCTTAAAATGTGTTGAAATGACACATCTATATGTGATATATGAAAGTCCCTGTTGTTAAGGCAATTTTTAAGAAATTAAAAGATTCAGGTGAGTATATTACAACTAATTTAAAATTGTGAGAAAAAAATGTAATGAGTTGTAAATATCTATGCCTGTAGAATAGACAGAACATTTATCGGACGAAAGCCAACAGATTTTAACCTGTTTTTAAGTTTTGTTATGTTGATGCAAAATTCTGAGTTATAACTACAGTCAGAGCAGAAAAGCAAAGACTACAAGCTTTTGAGTTTTTGTAAATTTGTTTCTAGATAAATTGATCCATGGAAAATGTTCTGACTAAAGTAACCTTTAAAGAAAACAGGTTGTCATTCCTTGGTTTTCCAAATTGCCCTTTTCTGTTTAGTATCATTAAAACCTGAATATCTTTCAGATCTAAAACAGACTATTGGAAATACTTTCCAGTATATTTTGACATCGTATGGGCTCATCAGAGAACAGAGAACAAATCCTAAGGAAATTACTTGATAATGATAATTGTTAGTTGCATTCCAAAACAGGAGACATCAGATTACTCATAGTTGACCCCTACTGCTCAAAATCATTCGCAGGTTTTTCAGCTTTTAGTTTAACCCAAAAGTCTGACTGAAATAGTTTTTTTGGTTTTAAGTCCAAATCATTAGACAAACCTGACAAATGTCTGTTTTCTAACATCAATAAATAGCTAATATGTTTTAATCCACCACATTAATGAATGTAGAAACTGCAAGAGAGATAAGAACAATCTAATTCTGAGCTTGTAATGAGAGCTTTGAATTCACATGTTTTTAAAGGGGTTTTTACTTTCCGTTGCTAATTTATTTATTTTTGAACCACAAAATTATTCAAAAATAAAAACAGTACAACTGCTTGCAACACTTAACTCAAATTTTAAATATATTTTACATCCCAGAGCAGGATGTCAGGGTCATGCAGAGACATGAGGACTCCATGTTGTTGAGCTAATCTGACAGCAGAGTGAAATGTTTCTTGTCATCAATTTTTTAAAGAAACAGAGTAAACAGTTCTCAGTGGTTATTAAACTATGTCGGCCTGATTCAGCTGGAGGTTTTCTACTGATTAAGAATAATTTTCTGCCTCTGTGTGACCGACACGTTGAGGTTAGTGAGACACACAACAGCTGCTTTGTTAAGATACATGACTTTCAGTTGTTAGGGCACATCTCCACAGATTTGTGTCTTCATGGTAACACAAAAAGCAAACCACAGACTACTGAGACCTCAGAGGATTGTTTTTGGTGACCATGGCAATTGAGAAGAGCTGCCTGTTTCACTGTTCTGAGAACCAGGTAAGCGGGAGGAGCTACTGTTTGCGCAACAGGTGATAAGTGGCACTTTTACACCTCCAGGATAATAGGGAAAGAGAAGGAGGTTCAATTCATCGCCTCATGCATTAGTTGTACAACAGTTAGGCCATTTATTCCCCGACAGAGGGGTCATTGGCAAACATTCACATATTCTGATCAATTAATTGACTAAAATATTTTCATTCTTAAAGGCAAAGCTTCTTCTAGTTTCTGCCTCTCATTTGTGAAGATTAGATTTGTCATATATACATACACATATAATATATATATATATATATATGTGTGTGTGTGTGTATATATTTTAGTTTATTTTGGGAAATTCTAGCAACTTATTTTCACTATTTTCTAGATAAAAAACTCAAGATTTTTCTAGAAAATAAAATGATAAACATTGAAATTATAATGCATATACGTACCTGTGGAGACGCAGACGAGCAGGTAGGACAGAGGGGTGTGATACGAGTGGATGTTGCTCAATGTCTCTGGCCATATCAGCACACTGGAGAGGGATACATGTTATGGATAGACGGCTCTGTATACGTCTCATTCAGACATACATGTGCTCACTCCTGGAGAAAAAATCCTGACTTAGCAGAGAGATTAATATCAGCTGGTATGGCTTTTTATCCCCCCCCCCACAGAAATCCCTGCCTTCAGCAGATGTTTAAATGTTTTTATTCTTTCATTTTATCATTGCATGCTCTTATTGTGAATGTGAAACATTGCCTATTTCACCTCCACAGAGCTCTGAATGACTGATAATTCATATTGCACACATTCATCGCAGCAGACACTATGTGAGGTTGCAAATAACTTAAAAAGTATGACCTTACTCCCACTTTCTAATGTTAAAGGATGAGTCATGAGCATAGTCCCACCCAAAAAACAGTTTCTCAAAGTGTTTCACAAGAAGACAGCAGGTTTTTCCGGTTCATATATCTGCAGATACCTAGACTTCTGACTGAGATTTAAAAAAAAGAAAAAGAAAAATAACTTTTCCTCTCAAACCTCTGAGTTTCTCGATTTAAATGCAACAGCACATACAGCAATAAGAGCTTTGTGTGGCTTTTACTGTACAGGGGCATTTCCCTCCCCACTTCAGAATGCCATTGTCTCCTCTGTCCTCCACCCAGTCTGAACATGCCCTTCTTCCCCTGGCTGCCACAGGCTGTCACTGCTCCACACACACTCCCACACATTGCACATCATGTGGCCTGTGAATAGACAATGCCGTCCCAGTGTGGATGGAGGGGCAGAGAGATGTTTACTCTGGGTGAGAACTTACCAGGCCAGGGCCCAGGCTCCAGTCAGCAGGGAGTGCACCATGGAGACGGAGAGATTCTTCCACTTCCAGTGGCGGAAGGCATCCTGTCTCACCACCTTAGGCACGGGCAGCCTCTGCAGGAGCCGGTGGGCCACCCTAAAAAGCAGAGAGCACACCAGGACCGACAGGCCTGGGTGACTCTTCAGCACAGGAAGCAAAGCCTTCATCCTCACCTCCCCGCCCTTGGTGTATCTGGGTGCTTGCTGTTATCCTAAAGAGCCCCCTCGCTTCGTCCGTTTCTCGTGACGGCTTTTTCTCGTCCCTGTCAATCTCTTCCTCGTACCCGGTGATGGACGAATATGCGCGGTATTAATGGGAGTGTTTTCCAGCGCAGGGGTCTGCAGGGAGAGGAGACGCGCGTTTAGCTGCAGAAGTTGATCCTCTACTTCTTTAGTTCTTCAAATCCCTGGGCTATTGATGCTGTCGCGTTTACAATTTCACGTTTTACGCGTTCCGAGTGTGAAGAGGAGGCCTAGAAGGGGATTCCCGTGGCGGCTCATTCCAGTGCAACGGTGTTTGTCTTCACGCAGCTTCTCGTAAAGTTGTGTGTCGCTGCTTTCAGCCCGCCCGCCTGCCTGTGCAGAAAGACTGGGGAGTGGTGGAGGGGGAGCGGAGGTGGGTGGTGCCACGGTTGCTCTCTGAAACCACAGAAACAAGGAGGGGCAGATGCTATGATCATGTTACACAAGGAACAAAATCCAAGAGCAGGACTGATGAAATGTGAGTTTGGGATAAGCTTGTCGAAAACAATTCAAGCATATGGCCGCGCAGGACCTTGTTTACACTATTGGTGTTACTTCCTGTGCGTATTTGACGCACTGTGCGTAACAGCAAATTATCTGCGTTTAATCTCCACATTACAACAATGAGATTTATGACTTTGAAATGCTATTACAATCTACACAGTGTAACTTGCAGTAAAGGGGTGATTAGGTAAAATTGTGATCATCTGCTCATCACAAATTAAATGGACGATCATTGGCATATAGTATAATATATCTAATATGATATAACTGACACCTATAAGAAACATTTACACCAACTTTAATTTGTAAAGTAAAGTAAAGTAATTTTTATTTATAGAGCACGTTTAAAACAGTTTCCACTGACCAAAGTGCTGTACATATGATATGGCTAAAAAAAATAGAAAAATAAAAGCAAATCAGAACAAGCAAAATATAAAAGCAAACACAAGGAGAGTAAGAAAGACAAATACAGAAATACAATTGACAAATAGACAGCACTAACAAATAAATAGCAACAGAACAGAAGACACTTGAATATAAAGCTAGGAAGCAGGGAAGGCCAGGGAGTATAGGTGGGTCTTGAGCCTTGATTTAAAGGTGGTCACAGAGGGAGACAGTCTAACATCTGGGGGAAGACAATTCCACAGACGTGGGGCTGCTACTGCAAAAGCTCTTTCGGCTTTTTGCTTGAGGCGGGTGCGGGCCACAGAGAGAAGACCCTTGTCGGCAGATCTAAGGGACCTGGATGCTGAGAGGGATGGAGGAGGTCTGAGATATATGAGGGAGTCAACCCATGCAGTGCCTTATATACAATCAGCAGGACTTTAAAGTGGATCCTAAAGCTAATGGGGAGCCAGTGTAAGGAGGCCAGTACAGGGGTGATGTGTTGATATTTTTTGGTGCCATTTAGCAGCCTTGCAGCTGCATTCTGTACCAATTGCAGACGAGAAAGTTGGGACTGGGGGAGACCAAGATAGAGGGAGTTGCAATAATCTAACCGGGATGTAACAAATGCATGAATTACTGTTTCTAAGTCCTTGGGAGACAGGGAGGGTTTGAGATGGGAAATAATTCTCAGCTGATGGAAGCTACTCTTGATAACAGAGCTAATCTGCCTTTTAAAACAGAGCTCTGAGTCAATGGTGACACCTAGATTTTTGGCATGTGGCTTGACAAAAGGGGAGAGGTGGGCTAATTGTCCTTCGATCAGGGGCCTAGCTTTAGGAGGGCCAAAAATGATGACCTCTGTCTTACCATCATTTAGCTGAAGGAAGTTACTACTCATCCAGCGCTTAATATCCTGGAGACAATCCAGAAGAGGCTGAATGGAGTTATCAGATTTTAGGGGCAGGTATAGCTGGGTGTCATCGGCATAAAAGTGAAAAGAGATGTCATAACGTCGGATGATGTCGCCAAGGGGGAGCATATATAAACAAAACAGCAAAGGGCCCAAAATGGAGCCTTGCGGGACCCCATAAGAAACAGGAGCTGAGGAGGAAGAGGAGCAACCAAGGGATACAGAGAAGGTTCTGTGTCTGAGGTAGGAGCTGAACCACAGTAATGCTGTCCCCTTCATGCCTACCCAGTCCTCAAGACGGGAAAGGAGGGTGTTGTGGTCCACAGTATCAAACGCTGCACTGAGGTCCAAAAGAACCAGGATCGCATTCTGACCTGAATCTAAAGTGAGAAGCAGATCATTGGTGACTTTTAGCAGAGCCGATTCAGTACTGTGGAGTGTTCTAAAACCTGACTGGAAGGGCTCAAGGATGTTATGCTCAGTCAGGAAGGGAAGCAACTGGGCCAGCACTACTTTCTCCAGTACCTTGGAAAGGAAAGGAAGTTTAGAGATGGGACGGTAATTATTTAAAGAATTTGCATCCAGGTTGGGCTTTTTAAGCAGGGGTTGGACCACTGCATGCTTAAAGCAGGCAGGGACAGCGCCAGATGTCAAACAGGAGTTGACAACTAACTGTATGGAAGGGCCCAGCACATCAAAAGCATCTTTAAAAATAGAAGAGGGGACAACATCACCAGGGGAAGATGTGGGTTTCATACAGAGGACTATGTCCTTGAGATCTGCCAGCGATACATCAGCAAAGTGACTAAAAGTAAATAAAGGGCCTGAAGACACCTTAACTGCTGGGGAAGGCAGAGGAGGGGGAGAGAACAGTGCTCTGATGTTTTCAATTTTATCAATGAAAAATGTCTTAAATTTCTCACAAGCATCAGCATTTGTGAAGGGAGCCGGTGAGAGTGGAGGGTTGGTGATTTGATTTATAGTGTGAAACAGGATTTTGGGTCGTTGAGGAATGAACAAAACGGCTGTAAACATTTTGTAAAGTAGATAGGGAGTCCCACGTGGTGTCCCACATTGATAGGTCCTCTTCTTATGTACTCTCTGAACTTGCCAGGCAAGTTTGCTTTATCCTTTACTGTACAATACCTGGTTGTTTGACTGTTCAGTTTCAGTTTTGGTACATTTGTCACGAAACGCTCAAGTTAAACCAGCTGGTGAAAGAACAAAAAAATCACTTCGTAAGTCACATTTGTATCACACATGTATTTGTATCACATGTATGACTTCATGTGCAGCTCAGCAACAAAGAGCACATTGAAAAGGTTGCAAGAGATTCAGCACCATGGAAACACCATCACACGTGCATTTCTCAGGCTAACTCAATACATTTCTGCTTTTTTGATTTGTTTTGTATTTTCATGCTTTATGTGTTTAAATAGGCTACTTATCCAATCGATCACCTGATTTTACATTCTTGACCAAGTCAAACTCATCTGGAGCTTTACAATACGTGTGGAAACAGCAGAAATCTGTGTGAATTAGAAGTGACAGCCATAGGAAGTGTTGTTTCTATAAATAAATAGCTGTGTTTGCAGCACTGAAATTGAAATCCTGTACTTTACACTGGAATGTCTGCCTTCCTCACTGTATCCGTAAACCCTCATCTGGCCTCCCAGCAGTCTCGAGAAGGAAAAGGAAGAACGCAACAAGCCGCTCACACAGACGCATCACAGCCAGTGACATACAGTTCTGTGCAAAAGGAAAACACAGTTCTAAACCTCTTTCAGTTCTGAGGTTTTATGTATCAGGGCATAAAAATCACCTGGTCGTTTGCAGGTTTTAAAATTAGGTAAAAACTACCTTATATGAACAACAACACATGACGTACGCATTGTCATTGATTATTTGATAGAAAATAAAAAAGAGCAAAACCAGTGTTTGAAAAACTAAGTACACCCCGTGATTATGTTGGTTGTAACAAAACTTGAAGTAATTGTTTGCTGTATGACGCTTTCATTCTCTCATATTATGCTGCAAGGAATCTTCTTTCCAACAAGCTTTTCTTTTTGCACAGCTCTCTTAAGGTTGCACCACAACATTTCAGTGTTTACACACCTGAATGCTCCAGACCAGCAAACTAGAGGTGCTCAAGTGTATTTGATAAGTAGCACCTGGCTGCTACTTATACTCTTAATTCCCATGGAGTCCGTGAGAATGGACTTAGTTTATCACACACTGCTTTTGCATCTTGGTTTAGTTTTTGTTAAATTAATTTAGATGCCGTGTTACACGCTATGTCTTCTTGTTAATTTTGGATTGTATATTTACCTTATTTTCTCAATTTTAAGACACGGTAAAGATCAGATGGTGAATTAAATAAAACTTGGGGAAAAAACTGAAAACACAACTATCTCTTATAAGATTATATGCTCAAATTAAAGCAAAGGAATGCATGATAGAAATAAACCAAAGTTAATCGAGCATGAGTTTGACCCCTATCTCAACATAATAATGAGACTGGGCATTATGAAACCTCACCAGCAGATGGCAGGTAAACCTCATAGTCTCACATACACACAAAAATCTGTTTTTTCTGCTGAAAACGTCAGTTTCTCACCAGAACACCAGGGGGCCCACTTTTCCACAAACCTCCTGGAGCACCCACCTTCTGGGGTAAGTGCTCAGTGAGACTAGAATATTCCTTGTCATTCAGGAGGCTTACTTTTTTAAGTTCTTTCCACTGACTTTAAGTAATGTGTTACATGGGGTCAATCAGATGTTATATATATATTTTTGCAGATGCATGGGAATTCAAGAAATATGTGACATGCAATTAATCCACTAATTACAGAGCACAGGCCTCTGTAACAAAACACCCAGCAGTCTGAAATGTAATTTAATGCCAAAGCTTCTGTGTCCTGGTTGCCTCACTTTGGTTATGTTGTTGTAGTCAGAGACACTGAAAGGCTTTTGCTTTCTTTCTCTTTTCTGATTCCTGAAACCTGTAATTCCTCACAGCTTCAGGTTACCAAAGAAACTCTGAGAGCAGATGCAAAAGATTTGATTCAGGAAAAGCTGCAGCTGCTGCAGAGAATTTGAGAATTTGCTTCACCATCATGTGATCTGTTTAAGATGGGAATATTTGTGTTCGAATCTTATTGATCTTGGAGAGGTCTTTCCCCTGTGGGCTTTTGAGACACCGTGACTATGGAGACACTGCTAATACAGAGAAAACCAAGATGTTAATGGATTTCTTGGGAATAGATCATAAATAGCCAAACAGAAATGTCCATCTCGATCTGGGGGAGTTACAGTTTCACTGTTGGTTCAGAGGTTGGTGCTGTTGTTTTAAGTAAAAGATTTACAATTATTTACAAAATTTAATTCATTGGCTGATGTCATTTGCTGGGTTTGTCTCCCAGTTTATCATGTTTTACTATTCAAGGTGTTTCAGTAAGCACATTAATCAACATACAGTTGTTCAACAGAATATATACAATAGATCCAAAAGTCTCCATTATAATCATCTTGTGAATGAATAATTCTAAGTATCTGAACATGCCTCCCGTTTACTTTGTAAGTTCCTGACCCGACTATGATTCAGAGAACTACTTCCTTTAATGTCAGACATGTTCCTCCTTTATTGCATTGTTATAAATGTTCAGTTAATGTCTGATTAATGTGGAGGAAAGGCTGATAGTCCTTGTTCTCTTTTGGCTTCTCTGTCAGTTATCTCCTTACATACACCCTTCTTTTATAGCCACGTCTTTAACTTGGATCCATCAGTAAAAAGGACTTTTATTCCCTCATCCACTAAAAGTCTGCTATATCTTGGCCCACACAAAGAGCTTGGCCGTGCTTCCCATCCTGAGAAGTAGAGTTGGAGAGTCTTGGGTTCCTTATTCAGCAATTTCTATATCTGTAATTTAAAAAAAAATATTTGTGTGAACAAGGATTTAATTGCTCTTATGCTGGGATTTGACGCTGATTAAGCTACCCTTTGCTCAGAATAGCAATTTGACTTTCAACACCTCACTTCTGTTTGACACCATGTCAGAGTGCTACTGATATAACCACTCTACTGTAAGCTTTCATAAAAGGTTTGAAATAACTGCGCATTGATTTATTTAAAGAGGGTTTGAAGAGTAAAATTAACCTGGTCTGTGCAAGTAATTTGCTGACTGACCTGGACCGAATCGCACATATCTGTCCTAAAATTTTCACTATTTTTGCATCTTTTAATGTTTGAGAATCTCCAGACTTTCTGATCATTAAAGGTTTGCATGAGAGTGTGACAGATTTCCAATCTGCTTGTATTAAATTCACATGCTTTAGTCTAGATCTGATGTAATCTACTGTATACAGTCACATTTAAATAAAGTAGACTACAAAGTCTAAAAGGTGCTCTTCAAAAAACATTCATATATGGAAACAATATATGTATATTCATACAATGTATGCAAACATTTTCTTAAAAAAAAGTAAAAGGTGAAAACATTTAATCATTTTATTTAACTTTAATACTTTCTTCACAATACTATATCAACCTTTGCTCATGTTATTATCTACATCTGTTCTTTTTTTTTCCTGTAAAAAGACATGATGCTACCTGTGGGAATGGCTATCCATGAAAGAAAAAGATGCCTCTTAGTCATAAATTACCTCCTTCACCAACAACTTCCTGTCATAAATCTTGAGAAATCTCCAGAGATTTAAAAGATCAAGCTCTACAGGCACAGGTTCATGCCTGGAAGTCAGCACCAGTTTCACTGTCCCACACAGTGAATTCCGGGTTGCTGACTGTCATAAAGATGGTGACAGATGGCCAAATATGTTACTAAGCTAGTCTGAGGAGCGCCGTATACAACTTAAGGCTCCTGCAGGTACTCTTTTGTTGAGATAATATATCCCTGAGAAAGAGCAAACTATTGTTTGTTCAATCACGGACTCTTCTGACCCCCCCACCATCTAGCTTAATTGTAGTGAAAGGCTCAATTACATGCAGATGATTGTTTGTGGTGATGTATCATTATTTCAGATTGATAATGATAGTGGAGGTATGTACTTCAGCACAACACAGAGCAGCCTTTGTCACAACACAAAGCATTTATTATTTCCATCATGGCTGAAGGGGAAATAGCACTCAGGCAGACCCTTCCTGCTTATCTCAGATGAGGGGAAGCTGCTTCATAATCACCAGGTGATCTCAAGTCCAAGCTCGAGACGCTGCACTAATCACATATGTCTCAATGGTTATCACCACCGCCTCTCTGTTTAATTCACTTTTCACATCAGTTCACATGTTTATTTACACAACTGCATGGCCAGAGATTTTTTTTTACAGGTCAGCACATGGAAAAGCACTGAATATGTACTAAAAACAAGACAATTATATGGTTCATAGCATACAATTTTTGCTCACTTTTCAGAAAAGAAGATTTTTAGGTTTCGATACAATTAACAAAACTAGGACAACCTTTAAACTAGACTCCTGAAATGGTGGGAATTATTCACATACTTAAATCAGTTTTTCCAGGTTGTGTTTGCTTTTTTTGGCAACACAATGTTCAAACTCTACTCAAAATCGGTAAAAGCGAGTGAAGAAAATACAATTCGTGGAAACAACTGAGGAAGTTTCTTTTTGCTGTAATAATTCAGTCCTTCTACAGTGGTTTAATTTGTCTGGCTTTTGAAAAAGTCTAGAAGCAGTGATTTGGGTTTTTGATTAACCAGGCGAAAATATGAGGATGCAGAATAACTGAGGAGCGTTATTAGTTTCAGACTACTTTAGACATAATTACCTATTGCATTTCTTTGAATTTGAGTAAAGTTATGAAGACACCATTAAACTTCAACCAGGATACTTTAATTATGAGCAAGAAGCTCATCTCGGTTGAGACAAGAACAGATACATCTTGTCCAAGGCATGAGGTATGTGTTTTTACCATTGCAACAGATGGATCTCATTTTTAGTCGTAGATGCTGTCTTTACTTGTCAAAACACACAGACAAATCAAGCAATTGATGAAGGCTTTGTTTTATTCCATTTGTGACTGAAAATATGTACTAAAATAGTGCCTCGCCTAACGAAACTAGTCCGAGCACTCTTTTCCGTATTTTCTCGGTATGTCCCTCGTTAGTTGCCGTAGCGCTGGCGATGGGTTGCCTGGAGACGACGGAAACGTTTGTGCGCAGTAGCGATGGAGAAGTATGAGAAAATCAAAGTTGTCGGGAGAGGAGCTTTCGGGTAAAATCTGGTTTTAAAAACACTTTGTTGTCGTTTTGTGTTACACACAGTTGTCTTTTTCGAAAATGCGGCGCTGTCGGAGTGTTTGTAATGAAGCCATAAAAACTCTTTTCACTACCCCAAAAAAAGTAACGGAATGTACGCTGGCTGAGGAAGAAACACCAACAGAGGCGACGGAGCATCGGACAAAGTTGATGAAAAAGTTATCTATAAAGAATACTTAGGCTTAGAGCTTCTATTTAATCTTGTTGTCAAATCCACATTGAGTTTTTAAAATGTAAACATGTGGCTTTTTTGGTTATCATTCTTTTAGAAAGCTCGTTTAGCCGCCACCTAATATAAACTTACATATAGCACTGTTATGATTAGGTAGAAGAAGACTTGATAACTTCACGGTTTCCCCCTAAAAGTGAAGCATTAGCGATACATGTGCTTAATCCTAAAAATGTATAGTATCAGCAAAAGTAATGTGAAAATATAGTAAAAAAAAAACATCCATCCCTATTATAACACGATGGGACAGTTTCATGTTTTCACATCATTGAATTAAAATGTTCTGCCTCTATCAGTGACAAACGTATACATATATAGACTGTTGACAAATGTTATATTAAGCATTCACGTCTCTTGTTTCAGTACTGATAATACACTTTAAAGAGCTTCTTAGTAAATGTGATGTACCTAAAAGTAGAATATACACAAACTGTTACTGAATTTCATACTATTACTACACTAGCCTATTATTTTTATGTAGGCATTAATGTTAAAGTAGGATTTAAAGTGGAATCAAAACTTGCCAGATAAGTTTATTCAAATAAAAAGGAAAATATTTTAAATATTTAAAGGGAACCTTGGATTCATACTTATGTACATTCCCTGGATAGATGCTTTTGAGTATTCTACAGCAACTCCTCTTTTTATGACACTTTCTTTTAAATGTAAAAATCTTAGAAAATGAAATATACATTACAGTGCTTGAGCAAATGTACGTTAGTTACAGTGGCATCAGAAAATATTCAGCCCCTTTTTATTCCTGCACATTTTAAGGTTTTGCAGGGTGAATTTGAAACTAGATAAAATTGCCAGAAAAATGCCTTTTTCCCACCAATCAACTCCTAATTAGCTACAATGACAACATGCTGCTATGTTCTGACTTTGTGTTATAACTTTCGCTCATTCACTGGGAATCGAGAAAAATACAGCCTTTTTTTTTTTTCCCACAGGAAACATCTTGACTTGTCATAGCAGGAAACTCACAGGTGTCTCTAAAAACATTCACAACGGCTGTGCTGAGCTTATATGAAGTACCAGGATCAGTGTTAAACAAAGACACCTATAGGTTTCTTGTTGTGACACGTAATTTACCTGAACTTACAGACTTGATACTCCACGTATTTTTCCAAATGCTGAGCAGTTGCATTGCGTCGTAATAGCACTCTCTGAGGCTGAACAGCTTTGGCTTTACTTTGTAATGACAGTTAGACAGCAGCCACACACTATTCAATGACCAATACACATTTACTTCTGTACAACTGCTCAGCTTCACAGTATCAACAGTATTAATTCTGCAGAATACGAGATGTTTACTTTGGAGTTTTCACTGTAAATCTTTGTCTCTTACCATTTGTGCTGCTTTCTGCTGATAGACATCAGTATATCCCCTTGTTAATCTGTTTTCTGTTTATATTTTGATCAATTTTAACTCAGTAATATATAGAGAAATGTTCCACGACTGTGTTTCTTTTCTTCCTCAGACTGTATGTAATGCAACTTTGTCAAAATCGGTCTCAGCGTTCCTTAACCTTAACAGCCACAGATTGCGCTTTTATTCTTTATCCAAGAAAATACGTGTGACATTTCTTCCATCTCTTGGCCTGTCAGGATTGTTCACCTGTGCCGCAGGCGCAGTGACGGGGCCCTTGTCATCCTGAAGGAGATCCCCGTGGAGCAGATGTCACGAGACGAACGCCTGGCAGCACAGAACGAGTGTCAGGTGCTCAAACTGCTCAACCATCCAAATATCATAGAGTACTACGAGAACTTCCTGGAAGACAAGGCCCTCATGATAGCGATGGAGTATGCACCTGGTAAGCTCACTGTTGTATCTCATTACACGACCCTCTTTTGTTCGTTGCGCAGCACTTAGTTTTTCCCATGCTTTAGTGCTGTAGGGCTCAATAACTTTCCTCATTCCCACGTAAGGCCCGGGAAGACCACTCGAGAACCTCTTAATATGTGTGTGTGGTGATGGTGTTGCGAGGGACTATGTAATCGGGTAAATGATATATGTTGTCATCACTGAATCCACAGTTTCTTCAACACGACCCACCTCCATCACCCTGGAATTATCAGATCACATGCGTCGGCTGTCCATATTTTCAATTTAAAGATCACCTTTGGGCTGTCATCATCAATACATTTTAACGCCTCGGGTCAATTGAGTGGCTTGATTTGCATGGGAAAAACAAATGTGTCTCATCATCAAAACTCATGTCTTTCTGTGCTTTATTACCATTTGAAGATTTCTTTCCTTCTCACCTTGTTTGGTTTGCCTATCATTGTTAGTTATGTTGTAATCTGTCTTTCCATTTTTGGAGTAGTTACTTTTGGTAAAATCAAGTGTTTTCTGCTGGCTGTGATTTTTTTTCTTCTCCATAGAGAAGAAAAGCTTAAGGAGGAAGGTTGAAACTTCCAAAAAGTATGAGATTATCTACTTCACTGCTGCTCATGAAGAGATAGAAAAATAACTTTACAAGGCTAGATGTTTATCTACTAAGTAACTGTTTCATTCTTATGGTTCCAGTGAGCATCCATATTGTTTATTACCTATTCTATGTTCTCTTTGTGCAGGTGGAACCCTGGCTGACTACATACAGAAGCGCTGTAATTCCCTCCTGGACGAGGACACCATCCTTCACTTCTTCGTGCAGATTTTGCTCGCTCTGTACCACGTGCACAACAAGCTGATCTTGCACCGTGACCTCAAGACCCAAAATATTCTTCTCGACAAGCACCAGATGATCGTCAAAATTGGGGACTTCGGCATATCCAAAATTCTTGTTAGCAAGAGCAAAGCTTACACGGTGAGCTGATTTTCTTTTGTTTCGAAGCTGTGGATAGAATAACCCCATAATACGTGGGAGCATGAATTATTAGCTGCTGCTTTGACTGTGCAGGTGGTTGGGACTCCTTGCTACATCTCCCCAGAGCTGTGTGAGGGAAAGCCGTACAACCAGAAGAGTGACATCTGGGCTTTGGGCTGTGTGCTGTATGAGCTAGCGAGCCTCAAGAGAGCCTTCGAAGCTGCAGTACTAAAAAATTATTTTCAACAATCCTTTGGTTTTTTTTGGATGTTTTGATAATGATGTATTTGCTGTAGCTTTTACAGTAGTATTAATCTCAGTAATATATAAACTCTGTGCAGAGGATATGAAACCATCCTAACGAACATAAACGCCACGCTAAATTCACTAAAGGATACTTCACCTTTCTCAGAATATTTCATGTGAAAACTGCAGGTTTTCTCATATTAAAGCATCATTAGGACTGGGGCTTTTTATTTTCACACAAACCAATAATTCAGTCAAATGTTTCTGCCTTTTGCTCAAATCTATCTGCACTACCAAGTCCACAGTGGATTACGGACGTGAGAACCTTTAGTCCACCTTTTGTGGAGTTTAAGGAGACGATTTTAGACATTATTTTTTCCAATCCTTGTGCAGTTTGTCCCACACGCTTTGGTTTTCCTTTCAGAATCTACCTGCCCTCGTTCTGAAAATCATGAGCGGTACCTTTGCTCCAATCTCAGACCGATACAGCCCAGAACTGAGACAGCTCATCCTCAACATGCTCAATCTGGATCCGTCCAAACGGCCTCAACTCAACGAAATCATGGCTCTGCCCATATGCATCAGGCCTCTGCTTAATCTCTACACAGACATAGGCAATGTGAAAATGCGAAGGTGGAGCTTCAGTGCACTCATATTGATAATTAGACCTTTTAAATGAGCAGTTTGTACTCATTTGTGATAAGATTTCACAATGCTTTGTCCCGTGAGATTATATTCCTAAATTTTCCCCTCCAGGATTGAGAAACCACTGTCTGCAGTGCAGCCTGGTCCTCGTGGACGACAAGGAGGGAGAGTTCCCACCAACAGGTCCAGAGGTGATGCACCTAATATTGTTTGACAACAGATCAGACTGCACTACACTGACCACAGCAGTAACTGGTTATTACTACTTGCTCCGAAACAGATGGGTCAGTCGGTTTAGGCTCTGGAAAGGTGCATTCCCTCCCGCTGTCCTCTGTGTATACGTGGGGCAGTGGCATCACGACGCCTCTCCGTCTGCCAATGCTCAACACTGAAGTGCTTCAGGTGTCTCTTGGCCGCACTCAGAAAATGGGAGTCACCAAGTCTGGTCGTCTAATTACATGGGAGGTCTGTCTGAAACCTGATGTTTTATATTTGTATAGTTTCCTAAAGTGAGAAATTATAATGGAAAAATCCTTCTTAAACAGCACTGTTGTCTCACAGCATAAAGGTTCCTGGTACAAACCTATAGAATATAGAAAAACACCCGGTCAAGATCACAGGCTGATGGTGTTTTAATGGTGTGGCAGCGGGTGGATTCTTTCATTTTCTATATTCAATATGATGCTTATTATGATTTATCATCACAGGCTCCATCAGTGGTGTCCGGAGAGGCCAGTCTTCCTGGCCTTGTGGAACAGATGCAGCCTCCTTTTATTTCTCGTTTCCTCGAGGGTCAGTCTGGTGTCACCATCAAGTCTGTGTCCTGTGGGGATCTCTTTACCACCTGCATGACAGGTTGGTGGGCTTTTCCTCTTTGGATAGATTAAAAAGATCACAGCCATGCCCTGTAACTCCAGCTTAGGGCTCTGCTTTAGGAAATCTATGATTATACCGCACTTTTGTCCTCACACTCTGATGCAGCATTTGAAACTGCACATATGAAACTGTGGATGCAGCAGGCTCTTTTTTCCTGAAAGTGTGAATCTGCTTGTGAATTAAACCTCTTCTTGCTTGTCTGGCAGTTTGGAAGAGCTGTTTTTCTGGAGCTCAAACTGTGGAGCTCTGTTAGCCAGTTTGCTGCAGGAGGGTGTTTTCAGCCTGTCCAGCACTGGGAAGCAGATAACACAGGATTAAAGACCTTTCCTCTTAGCTCAGTTGCCTCTCTTTCATCACTTTTCACTGTACACAGATTAACAATTCCTGGATCAGGATTAGAAGCATTTTGTTGGTGTACACTACAATACACCTACACTCATCAACTAATAGTCCTGTTAATCCCCTGTTTTTATTTTCCATTTGCAGACAGGGGCATTATCATGACATTTGGAAGTGGGAGCAACGGCTGTCTAGGACACGATAACTTCAATGACGTAACACAAGTGCGTGTTCATAAGACAAAATGTTCATCAATGTTCATTACAGATCTCTGCATCCGCATATTGGTACCAGCGACTTAAGCTAATGCAATCTAATACAGCCTTTCTGCAGTGGATTTCTTAGATTTTGTCCACACTATTAAATTTGAACACTGTGCTATGAAGATGCAACACTGATTCAGATTTGGATCAGAATTTGTAACTAAACAAGTCACATTTCTTTTCTTTTCTCTTTGTTTTGTTTTTTTTGCAGCCCAAGATCGTGGAGGCACTCCTCGGTTATGAGCTGGTTCAGGTGTCCTGTGGAGCGTCCCACGTTGTTGCTGTGACCAATGAAAGAGAAGTATTTGCCTGGGGAAGAGGAGACAATGGTATATCAAATGAGTCAGTTATAGTTTTAGCTATCCTGGTTGTTTTGTTTGTTTATCATACATCACTAATGTATGACAGCAGCTTCTAAACACACGTTCAAACACACATGGTCTATGTCTGAAAGGTCGCCTCGGGCTTGGCACCCAAGACACCCACAACTGCCCACAGCAGGTGTGTTTACCTGTGGAATTTGAGGCCCAGAAAGTGGTGTGTGGCATTGACTGCACTATGATTATCGGCACCCAGGGCAGCATTGTGGCATGTGGAAGCAACAGGTAATTATTCCGTTTCTCAGTCTAAAATAAGTCACAGAAGAAGCAAAGGGGAAACATGCCTAATTTTACACTTAATGAAAAGACATTACTGCTGTATGTTTTCTGTAAAGTATGATAGAACTGTACTGCCAATAGGCTTATGTTCAAAGTATGTGTGTGGGCTGATAGTAGATTAAAGGTTTAGAAGGATATTTTTGTGGCGCACAACCTGTGTGACAGCATTCTCCAGAAATGACACAGTGTTTGCTTTCATTGTAGTCAGAAAGCATATCTGTGCGTTAGAAAGAAGCCTGAACCTGAGCAGCTCTGTGCAGATCATGTCTGTGGGACACAGGTTGATCAGAGGCGTAGGACCAAAGATTAGGCCCGGTGAAGAAACTAAATTCACTGAATGTATGCTTAAAAGGAAATAGAGTATAAATGATTTGGTTGAGCTCTTGATTTTTGCTGCTTTGTTGTGATCAGATTCAATAAGCTTGGCCTGGATAAGATTACTGCAGAAGAGGAATCAAATCCTGTGAATCAAGTTGAAGAAGTTCATTCTTACACTCCGGTCCAGTCAGCCCCTCTCAACACTGAGAAGATTGTTTACATCGACATTGGAACATCCCATTCTGTTGCGGTTACAGGTTAAGAAATTCATATTATTTTATCAAAAGGCATAGTTGTTACAGATTTGTTTGGCTTTTAATGTCATTATTGTACAAAATAGTAGATGGTTCGCAGTAAAGCTTAAAGTTGTAAGCTAAGCAAAAAAAAAAGGCGTTCCCTGTTTTGTTTTCAATGCTCTTGGTATGGAGGTCAGGAGGTAAGGAGGCTGCTTAAACGTGGATGCATCAAACCTGATGACAAGAATATTAAAAATAAAATTCCGTGTTCCACCAGAAGTGTAAATCTAACATATTTTCTTGATTTTTGTCCATGTTTTCAATATTCAGAGGGTGGCCAGTGTTTTACTTTTGGCAGCAACCAGCACAGACAGATGGGCTGCAGTTCGCGGCGGAGCAGCCGCCTGCCTTACCATGTGCATGGCCTGCAGGGCATCACTATGGCTGCCTGTGGCGACGCCTTCACCTTGGCCATTGGATCTGGTGAGAAGAAACGTCTTCATCCTCATTCTCTGTGCCTGCACACCTGGACAGATGTGGTGGGGTTTACAAAAGTCTATCATATTTTCTGGAGCTAACATGAAGCTGAAAATTGTATGTACACACACGCACACACACACACACAAGCTAAACAGTCAGCTGATGAAAAACATTTCTCACATGAGCCTTGTTGTGTTTTAAATATATCTGGATCATTTTCTTTATGTTCCAAACAGGATCATTCAAATCGAATGCAGTGAATGCAGCAGGGTTCATCTGGGCTTTTGAGTCGAGAAAACATTTCTACATATCTGTGGTTAATCTGCTGGAAAAAGCAATAAGAACCTTCAGTACGGGCGGCATTTAAAGAAATAAATTTGGTGTTTTTCTCAACCTGGTTCCTATTTGTTTGGGTTTTTTAAGTAAAGTATTAGTAGAACACCATGATAGCCAAGAACTAAACAGCTGCAGTCTTATATAACAGTGCAAGTGTCTGTTGCATAGCTGAAGCTTGTATTTTTTAGATTTTTCAGATTGCTAATGTCTGACAGCATCACGGCGAGGGTGACTTTAGAGAAAGATTCTTTTGTTTGTGTCTCACTGCTTCGGGTTAAAGTTGTGTCTTCCCTTTCAGTGTTAGTTACTTTAAGGGTAAATGTTATGCGATGTTTACCAAAAGTCCGAATCACAGCTAAACAACTTTTATTTAAGCAGCTCTTTTCACTAAACAGGGGATATTTGACTCGTCTTATTTTATTGTGACTGTCATGACGTTCTCGCTCAGTACGGGTCCGATTGCAAAAACGTTTTTAAGCCTATCAATTTTTCAAGCAACTAACAGGGTAAACAGACCCACATCGAAAAATCCTTAGCTTATCCTTAAACAAGAACTGTCACAAAAATGATTGACTTTGATGAACTCTGAAACAACTTTCAGGTTCAAACGGATGACAACATGGACCATATGGTATGCTTTGACTTAAGCTAATAGGATAAACATACAAAAGCACTGCTATAAACATAGATAACAGATGTGCGTGTCTTTGTGCTGTCTCTCTGTAAGTCAAATGGCAAAATGTCTTATTGTGCCAGCGTTTGGTTCCCTGGGGAGAAGACAACAGTGCCTGTAGGTTTTCTTTGTATCCGGAAGGCTTTGTTCGGCTCAGACTTCCTACAGCTAGAGTCTTTATGCTGCCCCTGCAGGAGAGACCGAGCTGTCATTTAAAGGTTTGTGTGGATTAATGCGTCTCGCTCTGAATTTGGTGACCAGCTCCTTCTTCTCCTCTTTTCTGCAGAAGGGGAGGTGTACACATGGGGAAAAGGGGCCCGCGGCCGCCTTGGAAGAAAAGAGGAGGATTGTGGCATACCGAAGGCGGTGCAGCTCGACGAGAGTCACCCGTTTACGGTGACATCAGTGGCTTGTTGTCATGGAAACACTCTGCTGGCAGTGAAACGTAATATTTTGCTTATTACTCTCTGTTAACAAACGCTGTGAGATGTTGGGATGTGGTGAAATCTGACTAATCCCCAGATGAAAGACCGGCTGAACTTGAGACAAACATCTCCTGATAACGTCGGCAGAAATGCATGTTTGTCTGAGGGCTAATATGAAAGGACTCATTTGTGAGTTTGAGAGCTCAGCTGCGACCGAAGGCAGGTATTCAAACATTTCCACTAATTCGATCGGAACATTTCTACCCAAAAGCTTGAAGTGATTCAGTCCAATCACCGTGGCTATTGACTCTAAATGGATCTATCTCATATGACTATCGAACTTTTAATGAAAGGAGCAGGAAATCAGTGTCTGACAGTGTGAAATCCACAGAAAAGAAATTGTAAAATTGAAAATAACTCACGACTCGACTAGAATCTAGAAAAAAACATGAAACATCCAAATGAAACAGTCATATATATTTTACACTTGTCGTGATTACTTGTGCTTTAAATCCTAAATGTATTCTAAAATCATGAAGGACGGAGTCGATGCCACATAGCTGATTAAAAAGAATGTATCCGGTCTCTTTTTATCATTTCCATTTTGAGTCTCTTCATGAAGCCAAATACCAAACAAGCAAAATCATATTGTGTCGGGTGTATTTTAGAACCAGGCTACTGGTTCAGGTGCTCTGACTGCCTTCTTTATAGTCATGTATCTAGTATTTAAAGATGTTCTCTTCAGTGTTTGACTGTTGTTGTTGTTGACTTGTTTGCTTTGTGGAGACAATTGTGTGTTTTAATACCGACTGAGCCACAGTTTTGGTAATAACTCGGTGAAAATTTCAGCAAACACACAAATGAAAACTGCCAGCTAGAAAACACGCATGTCAAAGCTTGTGAATTATTTTATTTAGTTAGACCTGAAGGATGTGCACAGTGTGTGTCTGAGAGTAAAAGAGCCAAAGGGCAGCTTTGTGTTTTAAAATGGAAAATTCGTAATCCTCTCGACACCCATTTAGACACAGAAAGTGTATTGATAATTCACAAAACTCACAGGAGACTACATGGATTAAAAAGACAGATAAACAAATAATAATCCAAATATAATGCAGATGTAGCTGAAGGATCGGTGTGAAGAGTAAAGACTCATCTTTCATGCAACAGGAAGGTGTGACTATGCATCAAACTAACCAGGAACATCCTGGTTGATTTAGGTAGTTAAACATGACAGAGTTGTACTGATATCTGAGCGATCAACAAACTACAGCGTAAAGCTCAGCCCTCATCTCTGTGTATCACCTGATCTCGACACCAGCCCTGATCAGCTGATTGTCCAGCTGACTCACATTTTTTTGCATCCTATTGTCAAACCTCATACAGAGAGCTCTGTTTTAGTTGCATTAGTTCACATACCTTTAATGCCACCTCTGCAGGCCACTTCACAACCCACCTCCACCCCAGCTCCTCCTTTTCATACAGTGTCTAACTCCCTCAGTGTGGTCTGTTGTCAAAGATGCCCCATCTGTTTGGTTCTGTTCAGTAGGGAGGTCCCATAACAGAGCAATGTCGCCAAATATAAATACTGCAGATGGTCATAATGGCCTTTTGGACTTAAGTGCTGATGGCTATGGAGTTTCTACAAGCCATTTGCCTACTAATAGATAAGCTACGGTAGTTGTTTAATCTGCTGATTTCTTTGTTGGGGATATAGTGTCAGGATATAGTGAAGGTTTTGAGTCAAGGCGGCATCTTCAGATTGCTTCAGTTCAAAACAAAGAGAGGTCGAGTTATGAGGAAGAAAAAATCAGGAACGAGCCAAATGGCTGTAAAGTCATTTCTGCCAATCATCTTTTTGATTGATCAACATCTCTCAGCTGTACTAATATTCACTCTTTTTCTTCTGCGCCCTCTTTTCGCAGCTCTGTTCGAGGAGCCTGTGCCGAGATGATTTGGGGCTGAGAACTTACCCCCTGGGGGCCCAATGAGAAGAACATCTTCCTCAAAGAGACCCATCTGCACTACAGATGAATGATTTCCTTTCATTCCGCAGCTGCACCCTCACAGTTTCACTTCTTCTCATTCTCTGTCCGGTCCATCTATTCTTCTGTCACTGACGAATGTTTGTTTCAGTAAGTGGCCTAATAGCACAGAGAAGGTCCTGACCCGTCTGAGGTCGCAGGTGTGTCTGACAAGGCGCTTGTTAAAGGAATGTTGCAACACTGATACTGAATTTGGATTACAGGAGGTCATTAGGCAGCTCACCTGTGGGGAACTATTGTCTTCCTTCACTTGCAGTGTTTGCTCTGTAAACCATGAAAAAGCCAGTGAAAGTCAAACTGGTTTGAGCTTTCTTAAGACGCCGGTGAATGAGACGAAAAGAATGAAGCCACTTGAGCGCTCATCAGTCGAATGACACCAGCACATTTATCTCACTTGTACCGTGACTGGTCACTTTGTGCTTCATTGGATTAGTCCTGCAATACAGCAGCATTCAGACCAGATAACGAGGGTCTGTTTGGGATTAGGCTGAGCTGTGGCTGAAATCACTCTCTTGTTTCCTCATTCATGGCTAAAGTAAACAGGCTGTTCACTCTGTCGTGAGCAGTAAATGACATGCTATCAACAGCACTGTTTTCATTCCACTGTACAAATCTTTATACTTTTTGGACTCAGGAAATGGTGAACAACAGTAGATAGATAAGTGCACTACCCTTTAAACAGGGAGGGATTTCAGACACAACTTTGTGTTTCGTTAAGATTCTTGTTGTCGCTTGCTAATAAGTGTAATATATTGTAAATGAAATGGTAGTACAAGTTATGCAAACTGTGTTCATGAGATGACCCAAGGCTAAAACTGCCAAAGTGTTCAGAAAGTCCTGCAGGAAATTTGATAAATACGTGGATATTCAGATCTAAGCTGTGAGGCAAGAAGGAACAACACTGGGCTCTGTGGATCAGACACTTTTAACTACAATAAGTCTCTGTCCCCATTGCCAGGACAGAAAGAGCTTAAAAGTCTCCATCTCATAAAAACTGATTAGAGAAAAACGACATTCATAGAACAAGGCTGCCTCTTTCTTGACTGTGGCATGCTCAGATGAGTTAAGTTAACAGATCTGATCCTTTTGTTGAAGCAGCTGTGCAGCAGTGTAGAAAATCTGTAAAAACGGACGCTCTGAGAGTAAAAAACTTCATCCCAATAGATCGTATTCAACAGTACTTTAAAGATACAGCTGGTAACAGCGGAACTACTTTGAACTTCATATTCTTCGACTTTAATTTGTAGTAATGTACGCTGCCTGGCCATAACTATCATTATGTCTGATTAAGGTACACATTTACCATTGATTATGCAATGTCACAACAATCATTTCCTCCCAGAGCTGCTTTAAGTTCTTTTTAAGACCTTGTATTGATGATGGGAGAGATCGCTGTCTTCTCCAACACATCCCAAAGATTCTCAAGGTGGTTAAGATCTGGATTCTGTGGTGGAAATGCTCCCTGAACCACATTTATTTTACATTGAGCCGATGAATCTCGGCAGTCATTTTGGAATCTGCCCGTGCCATCAGGGAAGAGAAAATCTTTTGCTGAACATCGACCTGACTAACTAGCCCCCATAGGCTTGTACTGTAGGCACAAGGCATGATGGGTGCAGCCCTTTATCCTCCACTCGTCTCTCAGAAACAGGGTAAATCTGTACTTATCAGACCACATGACCTTTTTCCATCTCTCCAGAATCCAATTTTTATGATCCTTGACAAATTGAAAGTATATATATGTGTATTTTGTATTTTTTTTTTTTTTGAAGTGTTGTTTTAAGACTAGGCAGCTGTTTAACTCAAACACCTTGAATTCTCTTTGTGTGTCTGAAAATGCTCTTACATTCACTATTAAACACTATCATGACTTCTGCTGTTGATTTCATTGGATTTGATTTCACCAAACAGTGAAGTGTTGTCCGATCAGTCAGGATTTCCTTCCTTCTTTTTATTGGCTTGACACACAGAGAAATAATTTGACCCCTCTGAAACAGACTAACATCTTAGCCACAACCTCAGGATGTTTCTTCCAATATGAATGTTTAAGGAATAAGAAGCTCCTCTCTGGATCAGTTAGGATTAAATAACTTGTTGCCCGCTGAAATATATTAATCATTGATCTTCTTCATGACTGGAAACTAAAATGAAACAGGTTGTGCATCATCTTTAAAGAGATCCTTCTGAGCGACAGCCTCCTTTATCCTCACATCATGTTTTTTTTCCCTTTGTGACAGTTTGGGATTAATTAGCAGTCGCAGTGAGCTAATATTCTCCTCTGCAGACACCTTTTGTGAGGACATGGCCCTGCTGCCATTGTTGTCCTGTCTGATGATGTAATGGTGATGTAATCCGGTGGCAACACGGCAGGTGGAAAATGGTCCAGATGTGCTGATGCGCGCGCTCTGATGCCAGTCTCACAGATGATGTCCGCGTGCTTGTTTTTTTTTACGAGTGTCACGAGTGTGGAAATGTAAGCCCGGGCCAGATTTCACGGTGTTGATGTGCATATTTACAACAAAACCCCACAAAGATTAATGTTCCGTTTGTGTGCGACTTCACCAGCAGAGGGCGTCTCTCGCCCAATGCATGCCTCTCTGTGAGATGTTTTCATTTATCCGACTGAAATTTGAACAAAAAAACCCTCCGCACTGTTGACTTAACAGACAGCGAGTGCTTATTTGAAATACTTGTTTTTCTCAGCCACTCTATGTGTGCCCACAAATGACAGCAATCGGATAAATAACAGATTCATATCACATGTGAGCAGTCAGAACAATGAACAGCTCATTGAGGCCACTACAGCCGGACAAAGGCCCAATTAAAGATCCATATAGGGAGATCAGAGAGATGAAAATGGTGTGAAAGGAGCGTCTCAGCTCCTTGACTCCTCCTGCCTGGAGAAGGAGGAGGAGGAGGCGGGGCTCTGTGCACCTAAACAGACGGAGTGGTTTTACATTGTGCTCAGAGTGTCAGTCAGTTCAGTGCACAGCACAGCCAGAAAGCAGCTCTGCCGGTCAAAACAAACCTGCCTGTGGAGGGAGGATCGTTTCTGCAGCTGTCTTTGTTGGCATCAGTCTCCGGACTGCAGGAGGAAGAGCTGCGGAGGACTCGCCTCCTGTAAGCCCAATCAGTCGGTGGCGGAAGGGGACGTGATATGAGCCCCTCATCGGTTTAAACGGCAGCGCAGCCAAACAGCTCCGTGTGCAGGGGGGGAGGAGGACCGAGAGGACATTTGTACCTTTAACCTGCAGCCGAAGGCCCGAGGAAAGCGACAGAAGCAGCCATGCCCGGCTTCGATTACAAGTTTCTGGAGAAGCCGAAGAGACGGTTCCAGTGTCCGCTGTGCAGCAAGGCGATGCGGGAGCCGGTCCAAGTGTCCACCTGTGGACACCGGTTCTGTGACACCTGTCTACAAGAATTCCTGAGGTACGGTGTGTGCGTGTATGTATGTGTGTATGTATGTGCGTGCGCTTGTGTGTGCCCGCGCGCGAGAGACGGAGATCCACCTCTTTATGGAGATACCGGACGCTGCTGCTCTGCTTGGTCTAGTTTCGGTTGAGCCTGAGTAAATAAAGGATGTGTAGGTGTGTCCTGCTCACCTTTCCTCTGCAAGGATTCACGTTGATTTGAGTCTTTCGTGCCGCTGCTGCACAGAGCAGTAACACAACGTAAGGCCTGGTACACAGCGGTTGATTTCAGCTCCCCCTCTTACTCGTAGTGTTTTCCTCCACATGTGAAATAACAGGCAACAAAAAATGTCTTCTCTCTAAGAGAGTGATCAGTTAATGCATGCTCTTGCAGACTTTGCTCTCCTTTCTTCATACAGTCTGCAGGTTAAGGTGATTTAGAGTTCATATCTCCTGTTGTGGTGATTGTGTCCTGCAGAGGTCTCCCCATCCTGTCTGTGTTTCTGCCTGAGGGTGTCTGACTTAGTGTGTTAGGAGTCTGACCTGAGTCCAGGATTAGACAGTCCTTCACCGGTGTCAGTCGGGGGCCCCCCAGGGGACCACTGAGGGACCTTTCTGTCAGAGGTCAGCAGCATGAGAGACCTCCTAACCTCGTAATCTGCTCAACACTGAAGTCTGTGTTGAGCCTGGTACAAATGTGTCTTTGTTATGTTGCTTTTAAGACACTGTCACTAATCATTACCCAACGTTTTAAGAACACTTGTTAAACATCAGATCTGTAAACAACTTACCTGCATCAGGAAGATCTTGGGGCTCATAAACCACATCATCACCTTGTTTCGCTGCCTCTCCTCTGAGGATGGAGCCCCCGTGACTCCTGATTTATGTCTTAATGTGGAGGTTTTAGGGCAGTAAATCATACAGCTGTCGGCTCAATCTGAGAGGTGGATGTTCTTCTGTCAGCATGGATACTTTATGTAGTCCTTTAATCTCTGTTAAAAGCACAATTTTGCCTTTCTGTGATAAAAGATTTCTCACTTTGCCTTGTTTCACGCCGTTTGAAATCAAACAAGTCTTTGTTGACAAAACAAGACCTTTTAAAAACTCGTGGACATTTGAAAACTATGTCGCTAATTTTCTCCCAACATTGTGATCCGTCTTACAGCGACGTTACCCTAAGTTTAGTTTTTTTTCTTTTTTTCCTCAAAAGCTTATTTATTTGGTGTTTTAGATTTCTGTAAATATTCCCATCAGATCAGAAGACTTGGAAGCTTATGCTTGTTTTTTTGCTTTTTTACTTAGTGTTTTATAATCCATACAGAACTTTCTAGATTTGGCTCACAGAGAAACTGAAGCTCAAGTAATAACTGATTGTTTGATGGGTTGATTACCAAAAATCCAATCTTGTCAGTGATACCAAAGATGTCAGATCAAACATTTGAATCCTTCTTCCTCGCAGACAGGAAGATTTACTGCTTATCTGCATCTTTAATGACAGGGAATTGAGTATATTTTGGTTTTATGCTAAAAACTCAGAGCAAAAGAACAATACCTTAAGGTTAAAGAGATTCTCCATTAAGTTCTGACATGTTACAGGCCAGATCAATTGATTGAAAACTATCACGCAGGTAGAATAGAGTTTATATACATGTTTTAAATGAGTTGTGAATGTGAAAGTGAACCCTTTGTATTCTCAAACAGAGCAACCAGTCAGCTGTGTTTATGTTATGACGTGAATGTGACATCAGGGAAATATCAGATGCTGAGTTGTAGAGGCCACCTGTGATGACCCATATCTGAGCATCAGTGATTATATGAAAAGATTAATGTAGAAAACAGAAACTTGGTTTTGCTGTGTGTATAAAACAAACAACTGCCTGCATATTCTGATACCTAGCAGCTCATTTATGTACTTAAATGTCACATTTTAATGGTTATAATTTGGGTTTATGTGTCATAAAGATGCTGCAGTTCCTTGGTTTGTTGTTTTTCTGCAGTAAAGTCATATGAATCTTACAGATCTACGGTTTAATTTAGCCAATACAGGCATTTAACTTTACCAAGTGCTTAAAAAGATCTTACAATGTTTTCAGTTTTATGTGATGAAACATGAGGACACTCTGAAGGGTTTTCATTGAAAACTCCACTTGCTTTCAGGAAAGAGGAATATCTTATTTAGTGATAATCTTCTCTGCCATCCTGCGTCAGACAAAGTCTGCTGGTGGACGGCAGAGAGGTGGAGTGATGCTGTGAATACATTAGCCGGTCGTGAGTTCCTGGTTTGCAGTGTTTTGAGTCATCAGGAAGCCTCCTCTGGCTTGCTAAACAGCAGCAAATTGCATCTGGTTGAAAAGAAAAGACAGATGAACAAAGAGAGCGAGGGAGGACTGGCGTTCCCTGCTGATCAATGAGCGGCCCGACACTTTGTCTGCCTCATCCCGCCCGCCTCCGTGCTCCTCCTCCACGTTACCATCCTTTTTTCACTCCCACACACAGACCGAATTTACAGTTTCATAACTTAGCGAAGTTTTGAGTTGAGTAACTTTATGCTTGTCTGTGGCAGGGATGTCGTAGCAGAGGTGAGAATGATTCCTCCCCGTCTGATTAGACTTGACCGAAAGAAACCACAAATAAAAGCACAATCCTGCAGGATGTGTGTTACAACTTTCCGTTGTTGGAGCTAAGTTCTGTCCTGTGGCCTCATCAAAACCTAGTTATAGGTCACTTAAGGTCACTGACGAGAGGACAATTGTTACTTGTTACATCCCTTTACCAACACTTGAAAGTCCTCTTTAACGAATTACTAACATCTATAACTGCAAACAAGAGGGTTCAAATTCTTCATTAATATTTGGTTAACACCCATAAGGACAGACATAATGGTTAGAATTCTTTAGCTTCAGATTACTTCCATCTATAAGAAGGGACTAGACTGTTATTATTGGCTTACAAATGCCTATAAATGCTGACTAAAGTCTTTATTAATTCCTTAAAACTCTATCTGTTTACATGAGGAGTGAGTAATGATAGAGTTTAACATTTAAAACTGCACCCTTAAGCTAAGATTTCGACACACTGGAAATCACCAACACAGAATTAGTGCCAAGTCAATTTTATGAAACTTTCCAAATTAGACCAAGACTCAGATCTGAGACCGTTGACTTTAGGCGTAAAAACAAGCTGTTTCCAACAGTCGGATTTATTATAATGGTTGCTGTGAGATCTTAGACCAGGTCAGTCGTTGCTGTCCAAAATATTCCCCCTGCCTTGCTTCATGTGTGGTTTAAAGCATAAATGATGACATCAGTATCAGACTTCACTTCAGCAGCTCTTCCGCCCTCGTGGATGCTGACAGAAGCAGTCGGCCGGCTGCGTTCTCACCTCTTTAATTAACTAAGTGTGCCAGTTGAAGCCATCGAGCGTGATCATCTTTTGTGAGCAGAGTTCAACTTTATTGGGGCTGACAGACAGTAGTTGGCTAATGACTTGCCCATTGTGTAACGAGGTTGATCCTCTTTCCCAGAAATATTTGAGGGCTGTGTCACATCCAGTCCGGGCTTGCCAGCTAAGTCGGCCCACTTTCACATTGACAGCCCAGCACCCGTTTATCCAGAGCCTCGACTCTTCAACTTCATGCAGCAGCATTCTTGTACATGTAGTGTGAATCCCTCTTTCTGTAACTTCCACTTAATCATCTGACTGGTTTCACGGAAGCACCAGAAACTGACAGTGAAAACAAAACTGAGAGCAGATATAAACAATTATTACAGTGTCTCATAAGCTTTAGTAATTTTTAATATGTTGCTTTAAAATGCTAAATCAAGTGTTTTAAAGAGTTAATCATAAAGTTTTGCTTCAATTGTTCCTGGGATGCACTCAAGGAAACACATCAATTGTTCTTGCTATATCGTTTCCAAGTGCCTCCGTTAGCATGTGATGCTAATGTGTGTGTTTCCGCCTGGGGAGGAATGTGCAGCAGCAGCAGTCATGAAGGCTGCCCCCGCTCCGAGGGAGAGTCATGGGGTAAAAGCAGAACTGCCCTGCAGCTTTAACACTCTCTGCAATCAATTATGAGTCACATGCTTCAGCAGCTCAGTGCGTGCTGATCAGGGCAGGCCTTTGTTTTACCTACTCTGCCTCTCTAATAAAGGACAATCAATACTTAATAGCAGGGCTTAGCACTGTGCTGCACAATGCCAGGCTCGTCAGCTTGGCTCTCCTGAGCCACAATGTGACAGCGGTGCCTCTGTAGGGATGATGCAGTGCAGCTTCACGGACTTGACAGGGGTGTAATTGGTTTGTTCGGCTCAGGAGCTTCTTCCTACAGGCCTCCACGCAGTTGTACAGTGTTGCTGCTGACTTCCCCGGAGTCACGAGGAGCTCCGAAGTGGGCTAATGTGAGAATATTTCTCAGTTCGATTACTCACTGTCCGAAAGCCAGGAGGGAGGGTTTTTTTTTGGGGGGGGGGGGGGGGATTTGGTAATAAATGGACCCTTATTCATTTTAACTTTGACACATGCTCTGTGTGCAGTGCATCTTTTTCCCCCCTCACTAATGTAGGTGATTCTCACTTTCCTGGCTCTCCCACACTTTTACCATCTGATGTAGAAGTACTCCAGCCGAACGCCTCCTCTCTTCCTCTTCTTCCGCCAGCATCTGTCTGTGTGTTTCAGTTTGTGGGAGTTAAGAAAGAAATCTAATAAGCTACCTCCTATTAAGCATTTGCAGAGTTTATGGAGTTGTTAACGTGTTCGGCTTTTAGTTCGTAAAATGTCCAGCTTGATTTTCTTTGTCTTTCACTAAAAGCACAAGAAATTAGCTCTTTAAATGTTTAGTTTTGCCAAAATAAGAATGATGAGCAGGGAATACTTGATGTAGATCAGCTGAGTCTGAGTATTTCTACAAACTCCTCAATTAATCACTTAATTACTAAATTGTTGGATTTTTTTGTGTGATGATCGATTGTTTCCGTACAACCATTATAGGATTTTTTGCTGTTTTTAAATAAGCTGCCTCTTGGTTTCCAGTAGGTGTTAGTCATCCTTCTATTTGGTAATTTGCTGTGTGAGCGGCTCATTTGCTGTTTTTCTGCTGAATCAAAGGAATTGATCAATCTTTTGGAAAATATCTTCTTTTTTCTTCTTCTTTTCTTTCTACAGCTAGAAAAAGTCACTTAAGCCAAAATAGGGACTAAAAACAAGGGACAACAGTTGCCTTGCCTCTGCGGATCAGAGCGTTGTATAGAAAGGCTCTTTGGGGTGTTTCTTAAAGGGCTAAATGGAGCTGTGTTGCATTAGCGCTCAATGTTGTGTATAAGTCTGCCACTTGAGACAGCTGGGGCTTTGTGTCTCAGTGGGTATCTGTATCTAAATGGGAGCAAAGCCATGGATGGCCGATGAATTACTGAGCTATTGCCATTCCCATCCCTCTGTCCCATCACAGAGACATTCACAGACCCCGCAGGTGTCCAAAGGCTGCACAGGCATCCTGGGTCCAGATCCGGAGTGTTCGGGGGACACTTTAGGGCTCTGTGCTTCTCTGACACACAGAGAGACGTTGTGTTTGACTGAGTGAAAGCGCTCAGGCTCCATACTTTAAGATCTATAAAGAACATACTCGGGGTGAAAGAGCTGGAAACGACCCAGTAGATCTTAATACATCAAAGCAGAGGCAGAGCCGTCCACCCCAAGGATGAAGACACACGGGGAGATAAGAGAAACTGCAGAATAGAACCGCATTAGTCTGAGAAGAGGACAGCCATTGCTCTTTACGCAGTCTAGTACCTGTAGAGTCGAGAAACAAACACCATCCACCGTGATGCTGAGCCGCCCACACTTTTCACTTATTCTGGCAGGGAAGTCACGAAGTTACCAAAGGTTCTTGAACTTTGCACATAATCACGCTGCTGGACTTTGAAATAACGACTGAATGAAAAGTCACTGATCTTTAAAGTTTAACAGTGGTCATGTTTACTTCCTGAATTGAGGAAATAGAGTTCAGCTGCAGCCAAACATCTCCTATCCTAGTTTGGGATAAAGAAGACTGACAGAGTGCAGCAGAGTGAAGATAGATTTATTTCTTTTTTTATTGTTTTATTTTTATGATAATATTCTTGCCCGATAGATCTTGACAGATAGATGTTAGCCAGCCTGTTTCGGGATAAGACGGTCGTCTCCTGAGAGGAAGCAGAGAGGCTTTACTGATGCAGCTGTGATGACGACATCTGCCTGACCGTTTCGCACAGCTGTGGCTTCTCTCCGACACAAAATAATGTCATTACCGGCTTGTTTCGTGACAGCTGTTTGAATGTAAAGAAACGGGAGCGGGCGCTTGTGTCAGGAGGAAACTCGGAGGATGGAGGTCCACTTCACACTCAGATGTGCATGTTCTTCTGTTTAGCCTCTCGTTGCGCTCTCAACACTTCACTTTAAGGAGGCATCATCTGCCGATGCGAGGCAGTTTACTGCCAGCTCAGGCTTCACTCCTCACCTCTGAAAGGCTCCTGAAGCTGATTTTAGTGGAGTAGCTGTGAGAGTTCACACAGGAACGCATCCTGAACGACGTCCTCTAAGGACACCAAACACGATTCTCTGCCTGCAGTGTCACTGCTGTTTGTGGTCATCTGTGGTTTGTAGGTGACTCAACTTCACACTTGAATGGCTTCAATCTATCGCAGCTCTAGCTTGACTCCATTTTACATACAGTGTAATGTGTGTTTGCGGATAAAGACAAATTGGGTAATTTTTTGCGTATTTTTGGTTTGTAGTTTTGTTTTCATTAACTCATCATTGAGTGTATCTCTCAGTTCTCTGGATGCATTCACTTCCTTCGTTTAAGGATTTAAGGTCAAGACTTAATTCTTTCATGCGACTTTTTATTTATTTTATTTATTCATTTCTATTTTTTATTTTTTTTTACGAAGGACACCTTCTCGGAGGGAAGTCTTCCAACCGGCCCCAGGTCGTCAGCTCATCATTTTAAGCTTGATTGTAAAAGTTAACCCATCCCAGACTTGAAGGAAAAGCTTATCACAACTTCTCTTTGATTTTTGTCGCTTTTTCTTTTTAACATTTGTTTGCATGTTTGATCGGGCAAAAAAAATAAAAAAAAAACAACCACTTGTTAGTAAAATCTTGACCTCAAAAGATGATTCCTATGGAAAGTTATTATGATATTGTTGCCACTGAGGCTACACCTACCTGTTATGTGGCGATACTAACTTTAACGTAACAAGCTGCTCATTAATTTGTAATATTTATGTAAGGCTTATCCTAAATTAGCCGTCACTGGTCATTATCATATTACTCCATGCAGGCATGGTGGTATCAGCACTGCAGCTAAGTGAATTATTACAAATAAATTCAACATTTTTATTACTGCTTCTTTAATTGATCCTTCTGTAAAAAAAAGTGAAGAACCTCTGGAATAACATAGCTATGTCATTGAATAAAGTATTGTTTGGATTAAGCGAACTGTTTCTGAAGTCGATTACTGCTGTAATAACACAGAGACGGAAAAGTTTTACACCAGAACTCTGCCGACAACAGGATGGATTTTATCATTTATCATTTCCCCCTGAGATGGGAGAAGCATGAAAAAGTCGAGGTGGGAAACAATCTGCCCAGAGATTTGTCAAAAGCTTGTGGATTCTTGTGACTGCTCATGTTTTCAGGTCACACTGATGACTTTAAAGTAACAAGTTCATGGTTTTTGTGTGTCGCCAGCTTTATCATCCATCTGTGCATGCCTGCATCACGTTTCCAGCCAAACGCAGTAAACAAAGCAGATTTTCTTGCTGTCAGAACACGGGAACTTCTCATTGCAAAGCAGCTGGATTCTCACAGTTTCACAGCCTCTGGGGAGAAAGATTATGGCCAGTTTTAAATGTGAAGATGAGCAACAGTGGCAGGACCTAAGATGGTTAACGCAGATCAACTTCGGGTTCATTGGAACTGAAGCCTCCTATTGTCCTATTTGATTTTGTGTAACAAATATCTCGTCCTTTTGGATTTCAGAAACATGAATTAACCTCTATCATAACCCACAGAAAATTTAGGGCAGAGCTGTGAAAATCTCCTAAAAGGCGTTTGGTTGGTCCTGCTGCTGGTGATAGATCTATGTCTGAACAAAACAGCAGCTCTCGCAGAGTGGAAGAGTCAGTTCTGGACATGCTTCGACTTGCCCTCCTCTATAAGAGCTCCTTTAAAATGAATCCTGCCGCCTTTTGGGCTAAACAAAGGCGTAAAAACATTCCAGCTATGCAGCAAAGCACCTTACCCTTTGCTCGGTGCGCATGCTGGGGCCGAGCTGCTCAGCCCAGCCCTGCTGGGAACACAGCCAATTGGCCCAAATCTGGAAAGCATGGCTAGTGCTTACATGTGCTCGGGTATGCATGCGATGTGAAGCAGCTCAGATAAAGTTGTGTTTATCACAGCACATGCATGCACTCTTCCTGTTCCCGCCGCTGCAGCGAACAACGTGCAACAGAGGCTTTTAATAAGAGCTGATTCTCAGGGTTCAGCAGTAGGTATTTTACAGTATGAGTTTTCAGCACTCAGCCTGCTGACATCTGCTCCCTGTTGTGCTAATTGACTCCTCCCTTTAGAGTGTGTTTGCATTGTGCACAGGTCACTGAACAGAGCCAGTGTGCATGCAGCAACGCATATGTTTAAACTCCCACAAGAATCATTCCAGCTTTCCAATTCAAGCTTCAAAACTGGAGCTCACACGTGGACAGAACAGTCAAATGCCATCGAGTTCACACTTGGTGCTGATTAGCTGGTTAACGAATCATTTCTAAGAAACTGCACACAACCGTTTCAGCTTTTCTTGCTTGAAGATATCTTATGTGACAGTCAGTTTTGGATGGTTTGTTATCATTTTTTTTTCCTAACCAAACTGTTGAGAGGTGCACTGATCAGTTGATAAGTTAACTTTCCACATTTCTCTATCGTTTGTGATACTTAGCGTCAGCTCAGGCTTAAGGAAGTTGTAGTTGAGCTGTAGTTGTTTGATGTAGAAAATAATAATAAGATTAATCAAATGAAAACAATGGAATATCTACTTGTTACAGTCAAACAACCACATTTCTAATACCAACTTGCAGTTTTCAGTCAGGAGCTGAATGTCTAAGACTTACTTTGACGATAAAACTTCTTAGATTCTTATTTTTGCTTATATCTGAATCCAACTCGTACTTTTAGCAAACTTATCTGCCTTTTTACCACAGAGTGACAAAAATGCTCCAATGGAGTCTCTTTCTGAAGCATATTCTTTTACTGCCGACACACTTGAGCAATAGTTTAAACTTAAATGCCCCCTATTGTATCAGGAAGTTGTCTTGGCTCTGCAGTGGTTCCTGAGGTGACAGTCAGGCATGTGAGGAATCTGTGTCCGAGGTCTGACAGCAGGGCAGCTGGAGCGGAGAGCGTGGGGAACCGGGCGAGTCGCTGCAGAGGCACCTGTCCCCAGTGAAAGGCTCCTCTGTAGAGCCAAACAGGTGTCGGCAGAGCAGTTAAGCCCTTCACTTGAAGCGCACACATACTGAATTATAGTCCTTTATCCAAAGAGGCCTCCGTCAATGTTAGGGTCATTGCCCAGTTGCCTTTCCGCCGTCCTCTTTTTTTTCAGCGATGAAGGCTTCCTTCCTGCCAAAGTTCTTCCATCCTCTTCTCATGAGCTGGTGTGTTAACTGTGGTGGTCCTTTAACCAAACAGCTCAATGACTCCCTTGTTGTGCCTCAGGATCTCGCTCGTAGCTCCTTTTCTGATATGTCAACACAGACTTAATTCTCCGAGCTGCCTTCTTCCTGCCTCTGAGCTGCAGATCCCATGAAAGGGAAGCACAGGAAGTCTCCCTGTCAGGTGCACCTCCGGATGGATCGGTCCCCTCGTTCTGAATGAACTAACACTAGTTTTCAAGAATTTCTCAGCTGGCCAGCCAAGAGAATAAAACACAATCAGCTGAATGAGGAAGAAGATTAACAAGAGATGATCTCACGTCGTAACAAGCATTGTTGCACAACACCTGGCAAATCACAGCAGCCCTTGAGGAATACCTCGACTTATTCAGCTAACTTGCTGCATGAAGATTTACCTTGTTGTGGGATAGCAGTCAAAGCAGTGCAGCTTTTACATTCTCTGGCAGAAAGTAAGAGCGCTCTTCAAACAGAAAAGGATTCATCATCACTGGGTGTTGGGTGACAGATGGGTCTCTATTTGTTCTAAATTTTCCCATTGCTCTTTTATTCAACAATAGAAAAAATCATGTCATTTATCTCATTGTTGCTCCTAGCAACATGGGCAGGTTGAAGAATTCAGGCCGGGCGAACAATGCAGCTGAGGCGTGTTGAAACAAAGGAGGTGATTTGACGTCGGCACGTCGCCTTGCTGAACAAAGACACGGCATCCGCGGAGCAGAGAAGTGGACGACTGCGAGAGGCAGTCAGTCACAGGAGGGCATGAGCATCCGGGGGGGCGTCTCTCTGTGTTGTTTTGGATTTCATCAGATGTAGTTTTCAGATTCAGACTGATAAGGAAAGTCTGGAACCGCAGTACATCTAAGGTGCTACTATTACACCATCTGCTAAAACAAGCACTGAGCGGGGTTTATTTAGGGTTTTTTTTCTGAATCAGACCAGACATTTGTGTGTGCTCACTGTCAGCCACACACTCCTAAAAAGCCCTCACCATCCCTGCCAGTTACCATGACGAAGCACAGATCCTGAAATTGTCGTTGATGCTGACAAGTCAGGAAAAGGAGCTTTTCCGCTTCCGCGAAGGGAATCCAAGTAAGCCGGATGTTCACGTCATGCCACGCTGTTCTCTTCACAGAGAAAGAGTGATGGAGGTGTGCAGCATCGATAGGGAAGCGTTGAGACGAGGCTGAGACAGAAAAGTTGTCAGTTTCTCTTAGTGAGAGGAACTGGAGTTACTCACGCCTAGACCTACGGGTGAGCCCCCCGCATCCGGCTGCTGTGAAAACACTGAATCACAGAGTGGCAGTTCACACTTTGACTGGGGAAAATCCGAATCATTAACACACCTACTGTATAGTCTACACCTTCATCGGTTTGTCATGACCTCAGAGACTTTCTGGAAAAGTTTGTGTGATCCATCAACAAATGTGCTTATCAGTTTGCCAGCATTTAGTCTGTGAGATTGAGTCATTGTGTTGAAACATTAAACTACTTTATGTCTCAGTGACCCTTCTCTGGCTAAATAATGGATGCGTCACACAGGGAATTTCTCATTTTTTTCTATAATGTTTATAGAGCATTGGACCACAATAACTCCCATAGACAGAGAAGCTGATAACGATTTCCCCACACCTGCTATTTCACACACATGGCAGGTCAGCTCGAAAGGTGTGCGTGTGCTCATTTGTGTGAGTTTGCGTGGAGGGGACTACTTATCTATGAAGGACGGGAAACAAAGACAGCTGGTTACTGATGGCAGAACAGAAAGGGCTGTTGACCTGCTGAGAAAAAACAAAGGTGGACGATCTTTTTCTTCATACACAAATGCAAATATTTGAGGTTAACAGCCAGTGGTGTTGATGCACCAATCAGTGCCATTACAGTTGTTTGCTTTATGCGGGGGTAATTTTCAGTATGGAAGTCAATGGAAAGAATCTTCAAATGCTTTTGGTACATACAATGATCTAAACGTCAACAACCTCCACGTAGTTTCAGCCACGGATATAGTTTGAACTTTGTGTCACAAGACTTTCAAACTTACTTTCTGTTTTTTGTTTTTTTTTATATCCTTTACAGTTTTTGAAATATCTCTGTTTGAGTTTTATACTTTCTTTAGCCCACTTCTGAGTTTATGATGCTTTATCAGGAGCTTTTCAGATCGATTGTGATTGGCTTTTCAAACTATCTGACTGCCAATGCACAGTGATAAACAGAATTGGAACAATGAACCTCAGAGTGCCCTGAACCATCTCATTGTCTTGAGCAAAAGAACAATTGTGGGTACTTTTTAAACTGCGAAACTTCCCACAGTATTTGGTTGGTGGTATCTTGTTCGAGCCGTCGTTTTGCCGGCTTATTTCATTGAAACTCCTAATCATGTTCCACAGATTTTCCTTTATGATGATTAATGATTACTTTTTCTCAGTTTGGCAGCTTTATAGGACACATTTCTATACAGCTTGGTTGCCAATTGATTTACTTTTACATTCAAAAATTCAGTTAATGCCTTTACAGAGATGGATTTCAGTACCATCAAGTTTTATTTCAAGATGTTTTGGCCTGCAGAGGCCTTTATCAGTGGACAGATGAGGCAACAGTTCTAACCACCAAATCTCTGTGCAGCCCATTTTATTTCAAACATATTGTAAATCGAAATAAGACGAGAATCTTTACATGATCAAACACGTACGTTTGTAATTGCTCACAAAAGACGCCCTTGAAACGGCATAAATAAATCACATTTTGTAGCATCCAGTGTGCAACCTTTTCGAACATTTTTTAAAACGGCAACAATTTAGGTCTGATTGCCGATTGTTGTTTCATCTACTTTCCCATTGTAGGTGGTGAACAGGTGTGAGACCTGTAAGAAGAATTATCTGTTGTGCCCACATGCTGCAGTTGCTCCCTGGAGACGGTGTGATGTAGAAATGAAGAAACATAGTGATTGTGGGTCATTTGCTTCTACTTCATAACACAATAAGTGCTCTGTATTTCAGTCTGGCTGCAGACACTGGTTTGTTTCCCCCTATCACCTTGTTTTGCTCTTACTCTGCTCTGCATATATTTTTATGGAGTGTCAGTCTGCAATAAAAGAATAGTTCTAATTGAAGGGTGATGAGAGGAGGCTCTGCCCCCTCGGTGCACAGCAGATCTGCACGCATTAAAAACAACAGTCCTCTTTGTCCAGCGTTGGCTCTGAAATTGAGAGCCAACTCCATAAACGAGTGAACCAAAGACCTCTCCAACGTATTGCTATAAAAATTTGATTTATGATGAGAGCAGCATCCCATCCTCCCTTCCTCTGCTGCCATGAGCTCATGTGTCTATAGGTGCTAAATAGTAAAACTTTAGTGCTCAAAGTGGTCTTTGATTAATGTTGCGCCTCTGGTGGCCAAGCCTGAAATAAATTCTCTTTAAATTCAAACTGTTCATCTTGGCTTCTTCTATGGTTGAAAATGAAATTGGAGGTTTTCAAAGTCATAAAATGTAACCCAAATAGAGCAAAAGGAAGTCGTTACGCAGGAATAATGCGCTGTCAGTACCAGCTCACAGTATATTCTTCTTCTTGTCTTTCTTAGGTCTTAACTCACCCTGAAATCTCAAATTAAAGTGATTATTTAAGGCAAAAGCTTAAATTATTTGACATCATTGATGACCTTTGTATGTAAAACCTTTTTTTTCTTACTTAATGGTTATTAAACAGGATTTATCACAGTAATCACAGAGATTCTTCATTAAACTCACCCCAGTCATGGTTTACAGAAGTTTATCTCTGTTGCAAGTTCTACTTTGTTGCTTCAACAGTAATCTTGTATTTAAATCTCAAGTTGGGCCATTGTTAATGTGACAGACTGATTTCACATCTCATATTCAAACTAAACAGAGAAAGTGTTCTCAAAGTGAATGGTTTTCTAATAGAAAATATGCTTATGTCTGGATTTATTGGGCATTAACCTCCTAACCTCCCTGTGAACCATATTTCAGATGTTCTGACCATCACAACGTGAGGTGATTATAAGCTATGAGGTGGGTTAGAGTTACACCAGAGGATTGATACCACATTGGCTAAATATGAATCTAACCCCAGCTTGCAGGTTTGTTTACTAGAACAGCTAGCTTGGCTTTGTGCAAAAGGCTTTTGTACGGATTAAACAAACAACATATTAAGTAGTTAGTTTGTGAGCTTTGGAGGTGTTAGTAAGCAGATTGTATACTAAGCCAAACTAGCAGTTTCCCTGTTTGCATTCTTCTACTCTCTGGTAGCTTTATTTAACAAACAGATATAAGCATGTGCTGATTAGTTTAGTTTGAACTGTAAGAAAGAAAGAAAGCGTTAGCTTAACTCAGCACGTCAACATCGCTAATTGAGAGGTCACATCCTTTATATCTGATTTATACTTCATGAAGCAGTCACGATAATGACACGGTCAGAATATTACTAATTGATTAATGAAAAAACATTCCATTATCAGATGAATTCGTGTTTGTTTCTTGAGTTTCCTTTTTTGACAATTACACTCAAAATGGGAAGTAAGGAAATTTTAAAATATACAAACACCAATCTGCATTCAATAATGTTTAGATAGTTGTCAGTCAGATCCTATTGTCATATTTTATCAACGCCGTATCGATAATTCATTCTTCCGATTAGTAAGAGTTGGTAACATGCACTTATCGCACTGATTCAAAGTGCATCCCATCTCTCTTCTTTACAGTTTGTACAATAGCCGGAAGCATGCTGCTGCTTCCTCACTTAATCTGTGTTAATGCTGTGATTTCATGCTGCACTTCTCTATGATTGTGACTCCAGTCACTGATTCATTAATGCTGCTCTAAGGAACAATGTTGGCATTACAGTTGGCATACCTCCTCTCCTTTTTGCATTGTTTTGGCATCTCAGGTCCCCTCATCTCATCACAAGCGTTCCTGAGCTTAGTGTTGCAGCACCACTGCATCTTTAAGCCAGCCGCCATCGCTGCAGATAGTTCTTTTCATTAGAAATCTGCCTCCTGACATGTAGCTATAATTAGACCAGCCATCTGTGATTAAAACAGCCAGAATTTACATGTGCGTGGAAAAAAACTTTTATAGCTTCTAAGTGGTTCCATTTGTTGCTAAATAACTGCACTCTCTTGCTGTTTCAAAGCATTAAATCCTCACATTTGTGTGAAAGTGAGGAGTAGAATGGATAGTGGGGTGTTTCACACCTACTGAAACCATGACAGCGGCTTTTAGCACTTCTTCACTGACCAGTGGGTCCTTGTCACATGTGTGACATGTTAAAGCTCAGGACTTTCATTGATCTCCAGATGCAGGCCTCCACCCACCCGGCCCTGCACAAACCGCCCTTCAACCAGATCAGACGTAAAGCCTCTCCTTTCAAGCCCTCCTTTCCTTTCATGTACGTAGTGCAGGCCCTCGTCTGTGTGGATACGCCTCCGTTATGGTGGTCTATCCTTTTTTCGCTGTGTACTGCGTGGGTGAGGGTGACCACACTCATGCATGCATGAGCTTAGCTCCCAGTAAAACTGATGAGAGTTCTCTTTTTCACCCCCACCCTGCACCCAGATTAGCAGCAGTTAATGAAAGTACATTGATTTTCCTATATTTTGTGCACACAGCATATAATCAAGGGGATAAAATTTATCAGGAAAACAGAAGCATTCTACTATATTTGCTGTTGTATTTATTTGTACACACACCTGACAGCTGTTTTTTTTTTTTCAATATTTTTGGCAACATTTTGCACTTTTTATTATTTTATGTCACACTGTATACACTATGTGCAACGCTACGATGTCAGATATTCATATTAAATATGGCTAAAGTTTCTATTAATGTGGTAAAAGCGTACTAAATGCACATGTGTCGGACTGTTTTAAACACCTGTTCTTCATCATTCTTTCCTATTCTTAGTTTCAGTTTATCACAACTTTTTCAATCTGCTACAGGTAAAGGTTGTATAACTTACAATCTTTGGGTTCTTTTAGGCTTCCAGAAGTTGGATAATCAGAAGACAGTAGGTTTATCGGGAGGGGGGAGGCATAAAGAGAGAAGAGCTAACATTTCATGTTTCAGACAGAGCAGAGCATGAACAAATGGGAGGCATAAATGGCTTGTATAAGATAAATAAGGATCAGTGTCAGTCATGCAGAGCTACTCTAGTGAAGTCCTCGAGTAAAAATGTAGCTCTAGAAATTAGTGCCATAAGGCCCCCTTAAAGGATAGTTTGGAGTTTTCTTTAAGTGGGGTTGAGTGAGGTACTTATGAGTAGTTAGTGCTTTACCTGTAGTAGGCAGTGGTCAGAGCACCATCTGTTTGTATAAGCAGGAAGGAATGCTAATGGGGGGCGGAGCTAACAGCTCCCTAGAGCAGTCGCCATCTAAAACAACTCAAACCTCAAAAATGTGATGGCAGTTCAGCAAACCCTACTTTGCAGATTATTTTTTACAATGCGCCAATATTGCATCAGACTGTTGTTTACTTTGTTTCAATTTTCTAAACTGAGTAACATCCATGTCGCTCTGCATCACCTATTGTATTCTGCTGCTAATCAGCTGAGTCTGCCAGAGGATGTTATCATGCTTGTTGGAAATCTTCCTCCTGGGCATTACTTCTGCAAAGATTTACAAATTTCAATTTTTACCGTCTCGTAGTTCTTTTTTTGGGAACTGTGCGTCCCAGCTAAAATTATTATGCTATGAAAGACTGAGTCCTGTGACCGCAGCCCACTGCAGGTAAGGTACTAACTACTCATAAGTACGTCACACAGCCCCACTACAGAAATATCAAACTGTCTCTTTAAAACCAGTTCAAGCTAACAAGTTTGTTTATCTATATTTAATTATATATCCCCCCCCCCTCGCTTACTCATACTCCCATGTTTCCCAGAATCTTTAACGACTAATGATTTCATAATGTTCCAGGTGTGAGTTGGGAGAAAGTCTTGAGTTTATGATACTTAGAAATTCATAAATTCAGCTGAGCCAAACTGAGGAGCTGGATTAGCACCTTCTGTTATAACCAAGCCCTCACTTAAAAAGACTCAATGTCACAGCCCAATCATGCTGATGGAGGGAGACAGTACAAGGGGATTATAACTAGTTATAAGTGCTGTCTCCAGTTCTCTCACACTTAAGGACAGATTATTGCATCTTGTAGCTTTCAGCCTACAGATGGCTTTTCCTCCTCCCTCTGAATTCACCCATTCTTCCTTCCTCTCCTCTTTTTTTTAAGTGGCTTTTTTTTATATCTACTGTTTGCCATCATGACTGTGTGGCTAAGCTGTACCTCTGGCAATATTATTAGTCATCGTCGTCTAATTGTGCACAAACCGCAAACTGACTGATTTGTGGATATTTCTGTCCAGGAAATTTAGGTCTGCTTTGAAGAAAAGACATTAAACAATAATGTGAAAATATAGAAACATGGTTGTATTAATCTAAGTCTGTGTATATGCTTACTGTCTATGTAAATGCATGATATTACAATCAAAACAATTTAATATTCATAAAGAGAGAATGTCACTGATTATATCTTACAGGTCCATCACTGTGTGAACTTTTTTCTAGTAATATTTGCTCAGGTATGAAGCAATAAATGAGCAGTCTCTTGCCACAAAAAAGAAATTTAAGGGGCCACCCAAGAAAATGTAATGTTATTGTTGAGTCAGACTGTGTGTAGCACAGAGTATACACTGATTTTCGTCTTTATCTACTGCTGCACACTACTGCAAAGCTGACATTTAAGGAAAACAAACTGAGACTTTGCTAACGCTGTGTGAACTCGCTCACAGATGGCTTGTGTTCACAAATGTCAACACGGTGAGGTGAACTGCACAGAGAAATGAATATCATTACATAAGCGATGACGCCATTAGCAGGGATGGCTCTAGGTGTCCTGATCTACAGTGTTTTGTGTGGTCCGAATATTGCCTCTGTGCAAAATCCAGTCTTTTCTTCAGTTTTTGTAGGCGGTGTCAGTGTTGGTCGTAGTAAAACCATCCTTTAATGGTTTTTCTATCTTGGTCCACATTTGGTCTCATTGAGAGTGTTACATGGGGTGCAGGAGACGAAGCCAGGGAAGGATGCCAGACATCCACCCACACACACACACACACACACACACACACATATACACACTGTCTCTACTAGTAGTGCCTTTCCTCCACTTGCATCATCTTTTCCTGCTTTGGCAAAGCAACACAACAAGTGGAAGCATAAAATGGGGAGTTTTAACGACTAGAATCATTTAATTGGATGAATGTATGCAATGAAGGATTTAATTTTCCACCTGTCTTTATTGGGTTGTCTGACACTGAGTCAGAAGTGATTTATTTCTGTCTTGCTGATGAGCGTGACCTGCACACTGTCAGCCATTGTTACTTCATATGAAACGGCTGCCAGAGGCTGTTAGTGACCAGCAGAGGAAGTCGGAAAGGATTTTACAGGTGTCATATTCCTAACAATTGTACCCTTCAGGCTCCTAAGACCCTCAACATATAGGCTTCTGCCATGTGTCTGTATGCTAAAAACACCTACGTCAGCATTTACTGCCCCTTTGCACCAAGTTGGAATCATTCCATTCCTTTTAAGCATTAATACAGAAAGAAACTCTTTATTTAACAATTTACTGACTTTTGCTTAAATGAAACCGTGAAATATTAAATCTCGTTTGACTAAAATTCATCACGCCATCTCTGTTTTTGGTGAAATTTGCTCAGTAACAACAGTAGAATTTGTGCCATGCAAAGCAAAAACAAAGCAGGCTAGATAATTAAGTACATTCTGTACAATCTCTATCAACTGTTTAAAACTGCTTAAGGCATACGGTAATGTCAGTCTCCATAATAGAGAAGAAGATTCCAATTAAACTGTGCACTGATCAGTGGGAAGAAAGGGTTTGCTCAGTGAAGTGATACAGAATGGTAAAGTTGCTAAAGTAAGGCAGATGGGGAACAGTCAATACTTTGCCAGATGTACAACTAACAGTTATGTTCATGTCCTCTCTGCCTTTTATGTAAAATGTTAAAAAAAAATTTCAACTTGAACTCAAATAGCTGCATTGCAAGTTTGTAGGTTTCCGAGAGCTAATTCACAGCATGCTGCAGAACTGTTGAGCCACCCCTCATTTATTTAAATGATGCCAGGAATACAGGATTATTTATTTATTTCCAAATTTGTTATGAGCACCTTTATTCTTCAGCACAGCCTGAACCCTCTTAGACAAGCTTTCTGTCCTTTCTTTAAGGAGTCTTCAGAAATAGTTCTCCAGGCTTCTTGAAGGACATCCCAAAGCTCTTCTTTGGATGTTTTCTGCCTTTTGTTCCGTTCTCTGTAAAGATGATCCCACACCGCTTCAGTAATGTTGTGTCCTGGGATCATTTGCTCTTTAGCGATCACTTTGTCAATGCACAAATCTTAATTTCATAGATTCAACTAAAGAAGTGGGAACAAACTGTGTCTTTGTGACAGTCTGCTGGTGCCTGAAGAAACTTTTTAAAATTGGTTTACTGCTAAGTTGTCATGTATAGAAACAATACAGGTTCATCACTTGAGTGAACAGTGGCTTAACAAACATGAAAAAAAAATAAAAGATCAGGTATAAGGACTGGACTGAAAAAAAGATTAAGGAAGTCTGGCTGATTGGAAGCAAAATAAAAAGAAATGAGGATTAGTTAAGTGTTTCTGCACAGTACTGTAGCTGTTCTCCTCACAGTTTGGATAACAACATTGGTTTGTAGTAACCTAATATATCCTATGATATTATGCTGTACAGCATTTGCATGTTTTAGTTACAAACATTTACATTTTGTTAGGTTTGTTCATTATTTGAGAGGAACACATTGATTTACTTGGGTCTTCCTAACAGCTATTAGCTTTGCGTTCCTGTCAACGTCGCAGAATTTGTAAAGAACATAATCTCTGACAAACCGTGGGTGTGGACAGCTTATCGTGTAGGCATTAAATCCCAGACAATGAGCTGTCATGGTGTCAATCTGTGTTCATGTCCCACGCAGAAAGCCAATATAGAGGCCATACTTCCACCTGTGGGCAGGAGTGTCATCACACCCTGTGAAAGTAGATCCTCCCTCTGACAAACGAGGCGGCTGCAGAAAGCTCGGCTTAAAGCCAAATGTACTCCAGGCGAAGCCTATCAGGTTCCACAGGTGGAAACAACACCCAGCCTCATGCCTGCTTCTTAAGGGGACACTTCAGTCACAGTTAGTCATGAGGATGAGGGGTAGAGGGACTGCAGGGCGAATATCTGCTGTCACTGACAGGGAGCTGTTCAGTCAGGGTGGTTTCATTTAGTGGGTGAATAAAGTAGGTCAGTCTATAGGGGCTATTAGGAAAGGCTTTAAGCTCCTCAATTAATAGTTGTAAATCCCAACTTTTGACTTTTTTGTGTACAGAGAGATGTTAATATAAGCTGTAAACTAGGTTCATCTTGTTTTATCCTTTTGTCCTTAATTGCTGAAAACAGCAGAGATGCCCGTAAGCTCCTCCCTTCTCATTTGCAAGAAATTAAAACAAAGTGTGGTTTGTGGTCAGACGGCTTCAAAGACAGCTGGAAAAACACAAGAATTAACTGTTAAATCTGTGGAAAAACATTTAGTTTTCTCTTTGTTGGGTTCTGTAATTAAAGTGCCAGTAGCTTTTTGAAGTCGCACGAACAAAATGACCCCAACGTCTTCAATGCTTAAAGCCAATGGAACATACTGTGCATACTTTTACACATAGTATGCTATAGTGTTTGAACAGAGTTTAAACAGCACTTTGTAAAGTCTGGGTCTCATATTTCAACTTTATTGAACCAACCAAGACACTGAATCATGTCCTAAATTGTCACAGTGACAAAACATTTTAGCATCTATGTAATGCAGTAGATTTGCTTTAAAATAAATATATTCTAGTAAATTACTTACTCTCTAGTAAATGCAGTGGTTTACAATCATTGGTTTAACATATAATGCTTTTATACTGTCTAACTGAAAGTCAGATGCAAATACTGAAACCAGGTTTATGCCTGTGCACCACACAGGCAGTTAGCTTAGCTTAACTTAGCTTAAAGACTTGAACCAGGTTTATTATATATTTAAAATATATAGTATATCTAAAGATTATTATTTATTATTATATCTTACACTGGTGCAGACTGCTTAATTAAGTAGATAGTGTGCATTTTTTTTCCTGCAAACTAAAAATGGTTGTATGCACAGACTATTGATTCAATTTTCTTGGAAACACACTCCAGTCTCTCTATGAAATCTGCACTCATTGTTCAAAATTGGAGGCTCAGACAAAGGAAATCCTGGCTTCTTACACACTTACACGCTCAAAACCAGATGCATTCGGGGGATTACAGTAACTATATCTGAGATAAAACAGAGGGCCTGTTTTCTCAAGCTTCCTGAGAGGAGCCAAAGCTTGCAGGCAGGGCGCTGCTGGAATTTAAGGTTTTGTTTGTGTATATTAAAGTTAATCTGGGTTGTAACTTGAAAAGACAAAAACGGTTTAGCACAGGGGTGAACATGAAAGCTGGAAGGGAGTTCCTGAGGGAGATAAGTTAGCAGTTCAGTCGAGGCTCCCGACGCTATCTGAGTCAATGACAGAAGTCTGTTTAAGGTGTTAATGTGCTACAGACGTGCACTCTCCAAAGCTCTGGTGCTTTCGATTCAGTTTGTTTAGTGCATCTCACAGGCCGTTCCCGCCACAGTGGCAAACACAAGGAGATTTGTTTAGGTGTCTTTCTGTTAGTCAGTAGAGCAGGGCTCAAGGTCACTCCGCGCTTTTGGTTTGCGAGACATGCTGTCACCAACCTGTCCTCTACGTGTGGCCTGCAGGCTGGTCACTGTCACTCGAAAAGCAGCGCTCCGCTTTGCACCGGTGAGATTAAACCTGAGGGATTTGTACTTCTCACCGTCTGCCTGTCAGGACGTGTGCACAGAGTGACGAGGCATGTTGTGATGGCTGTCCTCGTGGTATCAGCTGGACGAATGGATGGTGGGTTAATCCGAACCTCAAAGGAAGATTTGTGGATGAGGGGGGGAGAGAGGGCAAATGGAGGAGAGAAGGATTTAGGGTCCAAGGTAGAGGGTCTGACTTCTGGGAACGTTTCTCCTGCAGAGGTGGATGTTCTGGTTTTTGTTTATTCTTCTATGCTTACAGAATGTGATAATGTGATCTGGCAGAGACAGACATGCTCATCTCTGAAGCAGAGCAGCTGAACGGACAGAGGGAGGTGATAAAACTTTAATGAGGTGATAGTATTATATTGTATGTAGTAAAATCTTAAGTTATTCCCATGTGATGTCCCATCACAACTCTGAAACATTGTTTATGAGTTTCTCCCTGGATGCTCATTGACAAGAATGTGAACTGCGGTCTGGGAGCCGATACTCATAAACATTTGAGAGATATTCGTTTTAAAGGAGGTTTCTGAGATACATGTTCTTACTTGCAGCGGTGTACACAAAGGGGTTGTCTCTTTGTGAAATGCTTTCCATGTAATAACTTCATTAGAACCATAACTAACAGTCAATGCAACAGATTAAGTCTTAAATTATAGAAGGATTAATCTCTTAGTGTATAAACTGGGTCAGAATGTCAGAGGTCAGTTAGCTCACAATTTCCCACACTCCAAAGTTAAACATCAGAGTTTTGTCTCGTTTCAGAGCCCCTCTTTTCAATCATATGAGGGAGCAAATGCACACATGTGACCAGCAAATATTCAATGTAAACCTATTAATGAACTACCAGTAAGTAGCAGTAAGAGTCTTATCAAACAACTCGGACCACTGAAAACCAAAACTGTTTTGTATTGTTGTTTCTCAAACAACAAACCAAATTGCAATAAGTCTTCAATGGTACAAATGGCTCCGTGACAGGACAAACAAAATTCTATTTAGCCAGCAGATTCCTTTTTCTCCATCCTGATGTAGCATGTTAGCATATTACATGAGCTTACTGAGAGCAATGTGATTATTATTTTTGGTCTGGGTCATAGCTTAGTGGATTCCAGACTGTCTTTCGGACAAATAATTGTTTTGTATATTTTGAACACTGAGGCATTCAACAATCCCAAACTCTTTAAATTTCTAACAAAAAAGTTGTGCTCATCAAAGACCAGTACTTTACCACCATTACCGTATATACCACCATGTTTCGGCCCCATTTAGAAACGTATGTTGCCTCCTATTGTTAGCCCTATGCAGAGCACACGTGTGATGAAAGTAGACATTTATTTTAACCAGAAAGTAACACTCCGACAAAACAATTGCATGACTGTTGACTCTGCTTATAGTTTCCTGTTGAGTGGCTAAATGCATTCTTACTGCATTCTTTCCCATCTAATCATCCACATTCCTTTTGTTTTGGGTTAGACCAGAACATCGTTTTTTTTATCTAAGTGTTTAAGATAATTGTTATTTGAATTATTTGTGGAAACGCAATGTTTTTTAGTTTGGTAATGGGACATGTAATGGCATTTTTGCTCCTTTGTGATATTTCTTTCATGACATTTCATGACTGAAAAACTTTCCAAAAGATTACTCATTTAAGCACTTACAGCCCCAGTTATATTTAGTCCCCCCCGGATAGACCTCACTGTGCAGAAGAAATAAGCTGCACTGATCCATAGCTGTGTGACACATCAACCCCATCTTCCAATGTTTTGTCACAGAGACACAGAAATTTGACTCAGGAGACTCATGTGGCGTTACGATGAGTGGGGTTGGACACATGAATGCGTGGCTGTGGGAACTTCTCTGCGACCAGGGAAGGAATTATCCTGACACTCTGTGACTAGGCTCTTTTCGCCTGTCTGCCTCCCTGTGCGTCAAATGCGGGGCGCGAGCTGTACGGGGCCTCAGGCTGAGCCCTGCCTGCACCTACATCACCCCTGTCCAGAGTGGAGAGCCTGTCGCTTCCCATCTCCTCTTGCTTTAAGGTTGCGGGACAGGCAGCGCTCTCCATAGTGATTCCTTGGTGATGGCGATGAGTACTGTAAATTATTTCACACACGAGATGCTGACTAAGCTCTTCCAGCCTCTAATCGATTGACCCTCTTTTGCAGCCCGCTGTGGTTTGTTAATTGGTCTCCAGTTCCCTGCTGACACAGTAACCCTAATGGAAGAAAATTACTGCTGTCTCGTCATGCATTAACCTCCCCCCTCCGCCCTCTTTTCATCAACCCTCCTTTACTCTCGGGCTCGACCCCTGTACACAACCCCCCCATCAGTTCGCTCTTTTCACAGCTGGGTGGATGGGGTGAAGTGCACATGCACTCCCGTCCTGTCACATGGCCCTGTGCCTCTGGGAGCTGCGGTCAGGTGACATTGCCAACCAAATTAAGCACCGAAAGGCAAACAGTTAGTGTTTGCACAGTGTTGTTCCTTAATTAGTTTAAACTAATTTAGGCACAATCTGGGTCAGAAGAGGCCTCTTTGCATAGGAGGTCAGATTGAGCTTCAGGCCCTCTGACTTTTGTACAGAACACGTTCATGTTTTTTATACATCTCTTTTGCCGGCAGTTTCATGTAAAATGTTAATGAATTAGCGCTGCTATTGAAGATTGTTTTTATCATTTATATGTATCGATTAAAAATGATAATGCCTCTCAGGGATGTGTTTGCTGTCAGCTGTGAGCCTCGCTGGTGTGTTGCAGCTCACCGCTTGTGGGTCTGAATATTTCATGATGACATCATAGTTGGGATTAAGGGAAGGGGCTGCCCTAATGAGCCGTGACACTTAACTCATTTGACCCCAAACAAGCTGCTGAAATCTCCTCCGTTTTGCCACAGAAACTGCACTGGGGGCTCGTGGTGAAAGAGAGGTTAAATCCTTTTTAGGGAGTTGTTAAAGTACAAAAACTAGTCTTACTGTTGCACCACCAGATCAGCAAATTGTTTTTCCTGAAGAAGGGCCTCCAGCATAAAGGCAATGTTCGCTGTGCATTTTTTAAGAGAAAAATGGAAACCTGTTCAAATGAGATCTTTTGTCATCTGGACCAATTGCAAAAATATCACAAAGAAATAGCAAAGAAAGCTAAAGTCCTCAATTATCTCTTTATGTATTAAAGATGAACAGACCAGGCTTTAAGTTGTAGTTTCATTCTGCTGCAGTAACATAAATCTGTGCAGACATATCCTCTAAGGGGGAGAGGATAAAAGAGCCAATGTCATTAAAGTCAGTGGCTCACAGATCTGGCTTCATTGTGCACGCGAGTGTGTGTTTGTACGTCATACAGTATGATGAGTCAGAGAACTTCTCAGATTAAAAGTGAGTTTGAACAAAGTAAAACTAAAGGCAGAGCTGCACTGCTCTTACAGACTGTCAAACAGCCTTTTATCTCTGAGCGTCAGAGTTTGTAATCGAACTGAGTGTGATAATGCTTCCTTTTTTTCTTTTTTTTTTTTTTTAGTAATGCATTGTCATCGTCTTCCATTCTAGTTGATTACAATAATAACAAGCTTTTTTTTCTGTTTTGTTGCAGTGAGGGGGTCTTCAAGTGTCCAGAGGATCAGCTTCCATTAGACTATGCCAAGGTATGGTTCACACTCACACAACACATTAACTCCACTTTTTATCCCAAACTAACAGGAAAACAGTCAACAAAAACAACATAAGTCTATAGCCATTCCAGCATCTCTTTGAAGCTCTTGTTTGAGTGCTTACATCCTAACATTTTAACATGCTCAGAATGTTAGTGCTAACAAGCAGCTACCTTGTTTACCAGTTGTGGGGTGAGTTGCACCATAGGAATCAAGCTCTAACCCTTTGTGACTCATGGGGCAGCGACTCACATCAGGTTGTTACACAAAGTGTCCGATCTTAATTCTCAGCCCTCAGAGTCACATCCACAACATGCCAAACAAAGAATGTGGTTTAAAGGTTTTAGTAGCCCTGGGTAAAAATAAAAAGAAAGCCAGTGCAGAACTGTCTTTAACTGCATTCTATCTTTGCCCAGTAGGGTACAATTCATGCAAAAAGAATACTGTTTTTATAGAAATCTGTAGAGAAAATTAACCTACTTAATCACTTAATGTGTAACATTAATAAACATTTTGTTATTGATATCATGGTCTCAGCTGCTATTGCCATATATTTCATACAGCATAATACAGTTCATTTTGTAAAATTGTACTAAAACAGATAATAAAATGAGGTACACATTAGCTCAGGGCTACGTTGTGTACTCAGTGGGCTTTGTAAGTTTCTGCGGTTCTCAGTCAGATCCACTGCTCACTTGCAAATTAAAGCAATACTATGAAACATTTCTAACTTAAAATAACAGCTGGAAAAAATTGTGCGGCTAGAATGAGTTTTAATATTACGATTGGCCTGTCTCCTATGCCCTTCGGGGGTCTGAGTTGGAAAAACTGCGCTATTTAACTTTGCTGGACCGGCCCGGGAGCTGAGCGGAAGTACTTCGACTTGCTTTCTGGCACACCTACCGCAAAAAAACAAATAGACCCCTCTCACGCTCCCAGGTACATTTGATTACTCTTACCTTCTCGGTCGACATAGCTTGCACCTTCTGACTCCTCGCCGGTTCGTCAACAAACGTGAAACGTGAAAGCGAAAGGGTGTTGTATTTACGACAGTGTAACCGTACATTACCTCCAAGCCTGTAGGGGGAGCTCCATAATGGGCTTTTTGAGAAGTTACATTGTATTGCTTTAAGGTTTTAAAGAAAGCCGAATGATGTCGGCCAAAATGCTAAACTCAAGGCTGCAAAACATCACCGAAGCTGCATCCATCCATGTACACACTATATGATACTAACCTGCTAATCCCAACATGCTGATGTTTAGCAAGACTAATGTGGACCATATTCTCTTAATTTTAGTGTGTTAGGGTTAGGTAACCCTTCAACATTTTGGGTTGTTAACGCTCTACTCTAGATCAGTGTAACTACAGGCCACTAGCTGTGCGTGTCAATGAGGAGCATTAAAAACAAAATGGTTTTAAATTAAAGGAGAAGTTTTTTTTTTTTTTAAACCTGTACCTTGTTTCTGGCATAAAATACGTTCATCTACTACTATTGCACTGTTAGCTCATAGCTGACATGTTGTTGTTGTTATCCGGGGCTTCGGGGGCTTATAGGAAGCTTTCTACACACGCGTCTAGTGGGATGACTTCAACGATGTGCATCACTGCAGCACAGCTTATTTATCCTGTGCTCTGTGACAGTCGGCCAACTTCTCACGGAGTTTGCTACTGCTCGTTTTGTGCAACATGGCAGGATATTTATCAGATTTTTACGACGACTTTGAGTACGATGGAAATCCTTACCAGAGTGAATGAGCTGTGCTGCAGTTGCGCGCGTAGATGAAGTCATTCCACTAGATGTGTGTGTAGAAAGCTTCCTATAAGCCCCCCGATAGCCCCGGATAACAACAACATGTCAGTTATGAGCTCACAGTGCAGTAGTAGGCGTTCATTCATTCATTCGTCTTAAAGTATTGGTGAAATAAAGACAGATAATGCCTTATTTAGAGGCTACATTGTTTAACTGTTACTGTTAACTGCTACATTGCCCTGTTCTCTCCCGTTACACGCGGATCTCGAGTGATCTAAATATCTTCCGAAAACAAACTTCCCCTTTTAAGATGCACAAAAAGACACTTACATTGTTCCTAAAACAAAAGAAGAATCTGTTAGATACATGCTCTGCAAAATGTAAATAAAACTGGGTGAACAGGATCAGCCAGGAAAAAATGCAAATCAGAGAGGAGACGGGCACATACAGTAGATCTAGCTGTAGTTTGAAGGTTAGATGCATATGGACAGACTTAACCCATTAAAATCTAAATGACCCTTTTAACATGGAAACTGGTCTTCTTACATATTTAATCTGACCTTAAAGAGCATCAGTTTAAGTTGGTAACTTTGACTTTGTAATGTTACAGGGTTTTTATCAGTGAATGAATATATAACATAAAGGCTGTAAATACCTGTCTTAACTCAAAGTTAGAGGTTGCATTTAATTTTGTTATGCGTTTGTTTAAACCACTGCACTAAATCTGTCCCCATCCAGAGGAAGAAATAAATTTCAGCTGCACTCTAAATGCAGCTAATCAGATAGTACTAGAGGGGGGGGAGATAAGGACCAGCTGTATTCAGAGTTAGAACTCTCTCACGTGTGATATCCGCATTTCAAAGTGAGAGATGGGAACATAAGGATAAGGGACAGGAAAGGATCATCTCTTTTTCTGTGCAGCTTTTGGCATCAACTGATATTTCTCCCATGCACTCTGTTGGCTTTCGTCTGATTTAGCCTTTAAGACTCAAACGCTGCTGGCTCGGTTATTATGCAGTGCACACAAACCTTGTTCAAACCCACAGAAGAAATTAAAAAGCGAAGATTTAAATTCATAGAGAAAACGACTGCACCCCTTGACAGCTCGTGTTTGAGTATGTCTCTCAGTGTGTTAGTCATATATTTAATGAAATGCTGGAACAAGCGGATGCTGTCAGACAGTGAGCAATAAGACGATTTTAACAAAGCTACTTAAAAGGAAATGAAAGAAGAAATGTTTGTATTCCGAGGTTAACCAGAGCTGCTGCAGGATCACCGTGGCAGCGGTGCAGGTCTACATGCTGTGCTGGGAGCGATGAAGGCGCCTGTAATAGCAGGGACTCCCCATAGGAAGGATGTACTCAGGGCACACCTGTCTGACATTGTTATTTACCTAGGCCCACACAAGCTCCCAGTCGCCTGCAAATTACCCCATCCTGGTGGTCTCCTGTCAGGGTTATTGTAATACATGCTGCCCTTCAAAAATGTGCACAAACACAACCTTTCTACTGCAACAGCGTTGCAGTCATTAAAGGATTGTACTGCTGCTGCTGCTGCAGGAGTGAGGGGCAGCAATTGCTGCAGCAGACAGAATAAACCCCCAACCCAGTGCTCCAAAGGGCTTAACCCCCTCCCTCTCTGTCGATCAGCCAGAGACTAAGTTATTAAAAGGTCATTGTTGTTGCCCTCCAGCAGATTCCAAGACTGGAACAATGGTTTTGAGGTTTTTTTTTCCTCTTTGTCCCTCTTCAGAGAATGTGATCATGGCAAGAAAATGTTGCCTGCTTCTTTAGTGCAAATGTAGTGCATCGTTTGTATATCTGAGCTTCGCTTCACAGCATTTGAGCAAATTTAACAGGAACACTTGAAGACACTTGTTGAGTCTGGTAGGGGCTTCTCTTTCCTGACAAAGTAGGATAAAGGTGATTTTTCCTGTTGAATTTTTAACTCGATGGATATTGCTCCCATATTTCGGTGCAGATGCACGTGACCCCAGTCCAGCTGTAACTTAGCTTTGATTTGTTTTGTTTGTTGTAACATTTTTGAGGAGCTTGCTTTTCTTGTTTGACCAGTGTTCGGCTTGTGTGACAGCATGGGGGATGGAGGCTCAGCACATATCTGTAAATCCTCAGGACAGTGACCTGACGGGGAGGATTTGGGGTGTTTGGGCAGAAAACTGACTCATCCGCATCGCTCAGTGACCGAGGATAAATAAATCTTTTCCTCTGCTCCACATCTCTGTCTGGATGTCTCTCAAAGGTCCCATAAACCCATAAACGTACTCATTATCACTGCAGTAGCTGGCTCCACTCAGTGCGCTGCAGTTTGGTGTGGGTTTCTTCCTGGAAAATATGCTAGTTTCCCTTTCTTTAACATATCGGTCTCAACTCTGTGTGACTGAAAGCAGCTGAACAACAGTTTGGAAAAAGGAACTGAATTATTTACATTATGGCCCTTTTACCTTTTGCCTGTTGAACCGACAAATTTGTGGTTTTGCAGGGACTTAGAGGTGTTGTTCCCAGCTAATCAGATAAAGCTGTACTGGGTAGATTTCTGAGTCATTAACTGCCACATTCCGGCTGACACAGTGATGCTGGTTGAACAAGATGTTATGGATGGCAAAAATCTAAAAAAAGCCTCTTTTAGTGATTGAAAATGAGATTTTTAGACTTTGACATTCCATTAACCTTCAAAAGAAAGATGAAAAGGATAGACGTCATGAAACACTTTTCTTTTTCTCCATTACGATAAGTGAGGGAAACACTTCTGAAAAATATGAAGGACAGAGAAAGAGCAGAAAAAACCCAGAATATTAGCTAATACACAGAAAACCTGCGGACCTGTGGTCCTTTAAAATCACTTTGTTCTTATAAGAGATGCACCAACTGTGAAATTCTGAAAGAAAAAAAACTGAATTAAAGATAGTGATTTGCTGGTCGGCCAACAGCTGATCCAGATTGTTTTTATTTATTTATTTATTCTTCCTTCAGTGCCAGAGAAACAATAAAATGGGCTTTATAAAAAATAGCAGCTTTCAAGTATTTCCATCCTCCATCACACTGTCTTGGAATGGGAACAAATTGTTTCATTCAAATGTCTCCTTTTACAAGCTATATGTAACCTTCCACATTGAAAGAACATTTGTGAGAAAACGTAATTGTTTGTCTCTTTTCAGCCTGTTAAACAATTCGCCCAATTCAGTGACTTCACTGCTCACATGACCTGGTAAAATTTCTTGCGTCCAATAAATTTGAATGTGAATAAAACCTCATGAATCGTCATTGTCAGGCCAAAGTCATCGCAACAAAACCGGGAAACACCAGATAAATATTGACCACTGCCATAGGACGTCGTGTTAGCAGGTCAATTGCAGTTAACAAACTGAATATCATCCAATATAGCTGTCCACCCATACTAGTTATATTTAAAAAAACATCTCACATTGATGTATACTTTTATAGTTTTTATTTGTTAACCAGCTGTACACTGTTGCTTTTATGAAACTGCTATAAACAATGAACTTGAGAAGGATCGTCTTAAACTGTGGATGAATACACATTTTATACTGTAGAGGGTATTTACACCAACAGGACAGCATATGTGGGTCTGACTCAAAATGTGAAATGTGTCTTTACCCTCAGGAATAACTTTGCAGGTTTTGGTTGGAGTCTGGTTGTTGGATATGGTGTTAATAAAAATGAGAAATATCAGTTATCTAATGCTTTAAGCATTTTTGCTAGATGTTATCATATATTAGAAGCTTCAGGTGTTACTGGATCTGCCACACTGATCCCGTCTTACTTTCTTCCTCAGATTTACCCGGACCCAGAGCTGGAGCAGCTGATCCTGGCGCTGCCCATCCGCTGCATCCACAGCGAGGAGGGGTGCCGCTGGACCGGGCAGATGAAGCAGCTGCAGGTAGGAAGCTCTCATCTCCTCTCATACCTGCTGCCTCCTCTCCTGGCTCAGCACCCGACATTTGGGCAAGTCTGTTTACATGTCACGGTGTCTCCCTCAGGGCCACTTCTCCACCTGCGCCTTTAACGTGATACCATGCCCGAATCGCTGCTCTGTCAAGCTGACACGTCGCGACTTGCCCGACCACCTGCAGCACGACTGCCCCAAGCGCAAGGTCAAGTGCGAGTTTTGTGGCAGCGAGTTCACCGGCGAAGCCTACGAGGTAAACACTCCAAACCTGTTTCTTTTATTTTCCTGTTATAACACAGCACGTGTTTGACACAAACAACCCGGTGTGACAACTCAATGGTTTCCATGCTTACGTGAAAGGTGTATTTGTGAAAAGCAGCAGGCGGAACTAATGCCTGCGTGTCAGCACCGTAAAAGAGTGTTTTGAAATAACATGTTTTAGGAGAAGGAAAGAACCTTTGACTGTGTCTTTCATACTGAAAGAGTTTTCCTCAGCGTGCGAGCTGAGGTGCCTCATTGCTCCTCACCAGCAGCTCAGTCATTCCCGCCCCTCCTCTGTTTACTCTGGACTCCCCTCCGCAAATAGTTCCAGAGCCATTAAATCCACCTTTCCACTCTCACATTGAAAGGATTCTGTCTTCTGGACCTGGCTTTAAACTGGTTTAATTTAGTAGCACTCAGACGAAGGCTAAATTTACACCTTTGAATGTGTCACAGTGTTGGAATATCAGTCAACAAAGAAATGTGAACTACAGCATCTTTTTATCATTATAAATCAGGCTTTATTGATCAATAAACAAAGTTGTTAATGTTAATTTCCTTTATGTTATTGCCAATTTGGAGACAGCTAAGTTGTTGCTGAAAAGGTCGACATCCTGTGCTGGACACTTTTAGATATAATCAGTTTTGTTATGGGAATATGGGCCACATGTTATAAAGTCATTTCACTGTAAAGCTTTCATAAGATCAAAATCACCAGAGTAAATTAGCCTTGAAGTGAGATGCAGCTTTGTTCTTTCCCACCAAACTATGTTACAATTATATTCCGAAATGCCCTGCTGTAGGAAAACGGTCATTATTTGGTTCATTTGAATGCAGCTGTGATCGAGGAAACCTACAGTTTAAAGTGTGGACTGACTCTATAACCACGTGTTTTCATCTCTATCCCAGAACCACCAGGGTGTGTGCCCTCAGGAGAGTGTTTACTGTGAGAACAAGTGTGGGGCGAGGATGATGCGTCGTCTGCTGTCCCAACACAGCATGGCTGAGTGTCCGAAACGCACGCAGCCCTGCAAGTACTGCGGCAAAGAGTTCGTCTTCGACACAATCCAGGTCGGTTTCCATGAAGTCAACGACCAGAAACTCTAATTTCCCCCCAAATGAATGCTTGAATTCCTTCTGAACAGTGAAACTTCAACATTATATCTGGCATGACGAAGTGCAGAGACACATTTATTCTCATTCAAGATCATTTTCATGTGGCTCGTAGACAGTTTACAGCCTCAGCAAAGCAGGAAACACAAAGAAAACCTACTGCAGCTGCAAGATGAGTCTATCCATGGTGTACCTGTTCTGTATCAGCTAGATGTTCCTGTGAGGTGCTCTTTAGCCATTTGGGCTTTAATGTGCAGGCACCTGCTGTTTCACACATCTGGCCAGAGACTGAGCAGTCTTGTTGCTCTCCCCTCCCCCACATACAAGGCCAAGATATGCCATAATGACACCATCTTGGCTACTGCACACATCTGAAGGGCAGATTTGTTTTTTAGTGGCTCCTCGTGTGATTTTCAGGGTCTCCCTCTGGCAAATGCACACCTGATTTCTTCTGTTTACTTCAGTTAATTTAAGCAGGTGATAGTCCTATTGTTGCCATCTCATCCATTGTAGGGCAACAATTTTAGTAATTTTTTAAGCAAAAGTGAGAGAAAGAATTGTTTCATCATACTTCACTATGAAGATATTTTGCTTGTTCTGTTTGATATTGCTGTAAATTTTATATTCTTTTTTTGGTTTTGGTCTTTTAGTTGGACAAAATGCGGCATTTGAAGATATTTTTTAAAATTTTTGAATACAAAAAAGATAAACTGAATTAACAAAAACTATTGATCGACAGTAGTTTTGTCAAGAAGACATCAGAAAAGGAGGAAAATGCACCTCAACAGTTCTGTTTGTTCAGCCAACCCAAGATTTTAAGCTGATGGTAAAATAAGAAAAAAAATGGTGGCTTTAATTTGTTGGGTAAGAATCATAAAAACGACTTGAGGTTTCAGGATTATTTATCCTCTGCTTCTCTGGCCTTTCTCTGCAGACTCATTTTTAAACCCACGAGTATTCTTTGAACTTTCAAGGACAGTTTTCTGTGTGTGACCATTATTTTGCAACCCCACTGTGCCCTCTGAGTTCTCATCACTCTCGGTTTCTTCCACAGAACCACCAGTATCACTGCCCTCGCTTCCCTGTCCAGTGCCCAAACCAGTGCGGCACACCCAACATCGCTCGTGAGGACCTGGCTAATCATGTAAAGGACAACTGCGGCAGTGCGCTCATCCTCTGTCCCTTCAAAGATGCCGGCTGCAAACACAGAGTAAGACTGACCTGCATCATTTCACTTCCACTGCCTCTGTCACCACCATTAACACCACCATTGTTAGGTGTTAATGATCTGCCAAGTTTTAATCGCATTCTCTTTATGTCGTTGGTCACCATGTCAAAAGTGATGATTTCCCCCCCCCCCCCCCCTTGTTTCCAAACATCCTGTGCTGTGCCCGTAGGGTATATTGTAATGAGAGCAGCACTTCTTCATTCTGACAGCACATTTTTATCTATTTTTGAGACTCACATCAATTTGTTGAAATGTGGACAGGTTCAAGAACGAGCAACAAATGAGCGTCAATGAGCGCTGTTGGCTCGGCGCTCTGTTTAGACTCGGAGCATCTGGAAAGCTTGATGGAAATGAAAACAACAGCTGACTGATGATTCATTTTGACAGTCCAAGTGTTCACTTATTCATCATATTCAGTGTTTATTATTTATTTAGGAGCACATATGATTTGAACACACTGATTCTTCATTCTTGCAAATGTCGTGAAAAATTCTGCTACTTTGCAAGGTAAAAACACTTTTAAAAAAAAATAATTTTTCCCTCTCCATAGTGCCCCAAATTAGCTCTTGGACGTCACCTGGAAGACACCACCAAGTCCCACCTGACCATGATGTGTAACCTGGTGGGCCGCCAGCGGCAGGAGATCCTGGAGCTGCGGAGGGAGATGGAGGAGCTGTCTGTCAGCCACGACGGCGTTCTCATCTGGAAACTCAACGACTACTCCCGCAAACTCCAGGAGGCCAAACTGCGGAGCAACCATGAGTTCTTCAGTCCGCCCTTCTACACTCACCGCTACGGCTACAAACTGCAGGTGTCAGCCTTCCTGAATGGCAACGGCAGCGGCGAAGGCTCCCACCTCTCCGTTTACATCCGCGTGCTGCCTGGAGAGTACGACAACCTGCTGGAGTGGCCCTTCTCCTACAAGGTGACGTTCTCCATCCTGGATCAGAGCGACCCGTCGCTTTCCAAACCCCAGCACATCACAGAGACCTTCAACCCTGACCCCAACTGGAAGAACTTCCAGAAACCCTGCAGCAGCCGCAACTCGCTGGACGAGAGCACCCTAGGCTTTGGCTACCCCAAGTTCATCTCGCACGAAGAGATCAAGAAGAGGAACTACGTCCGAGACAACTGCATCTTCATCAAAGCGTCTATAGAGATTCCCCAGAAGATAATGGCTTAAGATCCCCCGTTTGCTCTCTCTTCATGAAGGAGAATGAGGGTTAAAGACTGGAACTATACTTAATCTTGGAAATTCTACACATTTACCCTTTAGATATTTTCTGCCCTTACAGCCTCTCCACCACAGAGCTTGAAGTGAGTCTGTTTGGCTGAGTTAGCTGACTTGGAGGACCTTGATGTATCAAAGAGAAGAAAGTGTTTGGTCCACTGAACCATCACTCTCTTGTGTTTTTTTTTATTATTCTTTTCTATAAGTTTGCTGACATTTTATCACAGTCTACAACAAAAAGCCTTGGAAATCAAATAGTGCCTAGAGAGTTTATCTTAAGTTATACTTTTTTTTATTTTTAATATTATCTCCACAGTAAAGACGTTGAAGATTATGGAGAAAATATGAAAGTTAGGGTGAGGGGCTGCGCTGCACTTAGAGTAGAAAGAGGAAAAGTTGTTTAGAGATGCCCCGTCTATCATGGGTAATCGAAAGTGGAGGGAGCTCAGCAGACTCAAGCTCAAACCCAACTGCCTTTTGTTTACACGCTCATACGGTATATTGATCCCTTGACAAACACACAGTCCCTGGTAAGAACTTCTCATGAGATTTAACTAAACACAAACAAATAAAATCAATGTTTTCAGGTGAAAATCGCAGCTCAAATCATGTTTTAATAGTCTAATTTTGACAGTTCTAACTGTACTGAATATTAAACTAGGGGCAGTTTCTGGTTGGCTAAACATAGCTCAGTGACTGGAAATTAGCAGAAACAGCCTGGCTTTGTTCATGAACAAAATCTACCTACCAGCAGCTGTATAGCTCACTTATTAATCAATACACAAACCTTTAGACAGAGCCAACGTGCTATTTGCCCTGGTTTTTGTTCCCTATGCTAAGCTAAGCTTAACAGCTATTGAATATCCTACTTTCCGTTTACAGAAAAAAAAAAAGTACTTCTTGACTTTTAAATTAAAAAACCAGACATAAAAAATAAATCTTGGCTGCTATTAGAAAAATGTATTACCTGCCAACATTGAAGTTACAAATCTGTTGCTCCTTTCCATTGCTGGAACTGTCTGTGACTTGTGTTTGTAATTAGTTTGACCTGGTCATAGATGGCTTCAGGAGCACTTCGATGTACCAAACACACACTTCATACTGACCCTGAGAGGCTTCATATTCATTGTGGAGTCCAACAATGAGAAAAGATAAAGCACCTTTTGTCTGTCTCCAAATGAGCAGAGCAGACAAAGAGGCTAGTTGTTGGAGTAGACTTGCATTTAATAGTGAAGGAAAAGCCATGTGGCCTTTTTATACAGTACGTCTTCTCATGAGGGTTTTCGGAGTGAGCAGGGCAACAAACACATGCATGCTTCATGTGCTAACACCTGGATCACACGTTTATACTGTAACCTGTATTCTTGAATCCTCTTCTGTTCATGACTATTTTGTCTCTTTTGTTTTTTTTTCTTTGGACCATTTGAAAGTTGACAAACTGTAAAAAGAAAAAAGAATAGTTTTTAAGTTTTTGTTTTTATATACATAAAAATGTGAACGCTCCTGGTATAATAACCTATTAGGACAATGAACACCTGGATCGAGTGTATTGTTTTGGATGTTGTTCGGAGGCTGACATGATCTCTGCACATATGTGGGTGTCTCGAGACAGACTGCACCTTTGTTGTTACCATGGTCACCGGTGACTATCTTCAGATCGACACACAATGCAACGATGATGAGCAGCCCTGTGCTCTACGCCCATCATCATGATAGCACCACCAGGGGTGTGGAGGACATTGACGATATAGTTCACTCATGATGTATGTGAATACTAATGTAAAAATGCAGAAGCACATTCTGTCTTTTTATTACCACATGAGAAAATTCATGATTTCTTGTCATAATACCAGCTGATATTTTACAGTGATTTAAAGAAGCAAGAAAATCAAAGTTTTTGTAAGATTCTGTATTTTTAAAAATACTTAGCTGTTTTATACAAACTCCTTTGGTTGGAGAGTCGGGGTTAACTTTGGGAATTTTCAGACCCTTTCGTCTCTTGGACATTTGGATAATTTGTTTGTCTGTGTGGTTTGAGCCTCACGTATTCTGTCTGTATTATTTCCTCTTAAAAGTATTTATTTTAAGGAGCCGTCATATGTGAGTTTGCTCTGATGGCACAAACGTTTTAATATGTTGATTGATGAGTGCTTGTCAATTTCTTATCTGAAATAAAATACCATATATTATACTTGTTTTACATGTTGCATTTCATGCTTTACAGGCTCAGAAAGGAAAATATGCACTTACTTTGCAAACTTTGTGTCATTATAACATCAGAACTTCAGCAAAAATAAACAGGACTTTATAGTTGGAAAAGATTTATATGGCTAGCAAAACATGGTATATTTGTAAAGGTGATCAGGAAACATCCATGGAAAACCATCCTATGATATCCATGCAACCTAAAGCTAGACACGTCTTCTGTATGTTTACATGATGTGAACAGATTAGAAAGCACATAGATGAATCCCATTAAATTAGAAATGTTCAGTTTCTAAAGTTTGCCACCTCCAGTGTATTTTGTGTTATAATCTCACATAGTGTGGTACATATCCTGGTACATGATAGATATATACAGTATACTTCCACCTTGTGTAAAAAAAGAAAAAGTGTGTTTGAATTATTGTGATTACTGAACATCTTAAATCCATTATCTGTTTTGGTGCCATACCTAAAAATAAAGGGAGATTCATAAAAACTGGAGATAAAGGGAATAAATAACATGACCTCCAATCCTTGTGAAGTACATAGTAATTACAGATATATACAACAGATTATAGTTGAATAAGAATGGTCTAATTATCCCGAGCCAAGCAGTGAAAATCACAGTCAAAATTCTGACTCTAAGTTCCTTATATACTAATATATATATTCCTAACATATACAAGTCCCACACTTAATGCTCCCACACTTTCTATTACGCAACTCATAAGCTCTTAATGTTTTTCATGGGCAGTGGTGCAGTAATGCACTCCTGCTTAATGTATAAAACCTGTGACCCATACTGGACTAATATATATTTATATATATATATATATATATATATATATATATAGAGAGAGAGAGAGAGTTATCCTGAACTATGGCAACTTAATTAAATACTTTTTCCCATGGATCCAATTAGATGATTGAGAGAAGAAAATTTACAAAAAATAATAGATTGATAACCATATTATTTAATTTAAGCTGGTTAATATGTGGTTACTCTGCAAAGCAACTGGATTCTCTTGAAATTCACAAGATCACAAGAGAATCCATTAATTCACTAAAAAAGGGATCTAGAGGCACTTTAAAGATACGATTCAATTCAATCAAACTGTATTTGAATCCAGTTCATGATATACCAACAATGGAGATAGTCCAAGGTCACCTGAATGAAAGCTTTATAAAAAAGAAAGGTTTAAAATATTGGCAGCTGGTTCCACCAGAGAGGGGCCTGATAAGTGACTTTCCACAGTTTGTATTGCTCAGAAAAAAATGCACTTAATTTTTTCAGTGATTGTATTTCGGTAAAATGTTTTTGTTTGCCAAAGTCTGGCCAACTCTGTGAATGAGGGCAGAGTTTAGTTTTGCATTTTAGACTAAAAAGTATTTTTCACACACTCTGTCTTTGGAAAGAAAGCAGCTACAAACATGACAAAAGTTGACTTTCATGACTTTATTTTCATGATTTGAAACATTTGGTCCAAGCTGTCCAAGAACTGAGGAAGCATGTGGAACATTAGGATGGGTCATGCAGGAAACAACAAACAACTTTTATTCAATTTATCAACGCAGCATGTTGTAATCTTGCAGTTCCTTCTTGAAACATTCATGATTACATGAAGTGATGCGGTTACATGGTTAAAAGTTTACAGATGCTAATCCCTGCACACTCTTTTCCACTGATCTTCTGTTTGTTTGTTCACTGGTTTAACAGGAGTTTGATACAGAATTCATATAGTTTCTTTCAATATGAAATCAGACTGAAAAAAACATCTATTTCTTTCCTGAATTATATTAGCTACTGGCAACCATTGCATTGCAAGCTCCTGTTAAAATGTTCAAATACAATCAAATAATGAAAACATGCATGTACTTAAAACACCACTGAATTATTGAGGAATTATCAATATTAATGCATAAAGGCTATAAAGCTCATCTTGCCTTCTGTCATGGTTTCTCTGCTGGATAATATTCACAATTACCTACAATAAAATGATTTTGTTTCTTTCTGTATTTAACTAAATACTTCAATAATCTGCTCAACTTTCTTGCCAAATATTTGATGTGTCTGTTGTTTTTGTTCTGTAGGAGAGCACACATGGCTCAATTCGGAAAATAATTCTCATCTCATCACCCCGTCAGAGATCTAGGTCGGAGGTCAGCGGATTTTCACTCCTTCCTCCCCTCCACTGAAACTCTACTGGAACTGGAGGGAAGTGAAACAGCAGAGGAAATAAGTGAGGAAGAGAGCCAGACACCAGCACCTTTAAAGCCATGCCAGGAGTTTACATTAGCTTTCAGCCTGGATGTTGTTCAGGATTTAGGAAAGACGAAAATGAGCTTTTAATATCAAAGTCTCTGAGAGGTCCTTGAGGAGGACAGTCCTACTTTCCAGCTACTGCGTAATAGCTGGCTAAAGTCTGAGAAAAACCTATAGTCTTTAATCTCTCAGAGCATATTTTTATGTCTTAAAGATTAAAACATATATTTTAGAAACAAAGCAAGACTCTCTGAGTCCATTTAGTGTACCTGTAGAGGATATTGCCCCTAAAAAGAGAAAACACAAACTTCTTGAGTGGGCTTATTTTTCATTGAGAAGGGTCATTCATTTTTGGGACCAAAAGTTAATAGGTAGACGCTTAAAAGTTTAAATAAGAGAGCCTAAGAGTTTCCTGGCATGGAATGCACAACCAACATCCCTGTGCTGCTTCAGGGCGATGCAGAATCAAAATAGTAACAGTTAATTACACGTTAGAAGGTTCTCTTTTTCCCATGCAAAGCAAAGTCACATGCAGCTTGGTGTACACAACTGCCCTTTGGCTTTGCTCTGTTAAATGAGCCTCTGCTCACAAGGTAAATGATTTGCAGGTAGTCACGTTCCCATACACAATGAGCGCACCTCATTGTGGCACTGCTGCTTGGTGGGCTCACCTAACCCTTGGTCAACATATGCTGAAAGACAGATGGAAGTGAGGTTAAAGGAGGAGGCGGTGACGACGGAGAGGAGCCCAACCCATGAGGCTTTCCTCACTTGTAAAAAATAACACATCAAAGAGAAGCTGTGGTTTATGAAGCGGTGCCATGCTGTCGTGCCTCATACTGGAGTTAAACAATTGTGCGTCTCAGAGCTGAACTTAACCAGGGTGGAATGAAATGGTCTCCTATCAGCTAAAAAACTCCCAGGATGGATCACCACCTGAGCCACACAATAAGAGACACATCATCTGGCAAGAAGCTCTATGTATGAGGGTTCATCTCAGACCCGAAAAAGCAGTTTGTTTAAAAAAAAAAAAAAAGAGATAAGTCTTAAGCCACACATCCACTGAAGAAACCAGTGACGTGATTCAAACTACAAAAGAAGAAACCACATTTCCCTCTGCATCAACATTTTTGTCAAGATCGTTTGTGGTTAAATTTGTACATTTTTTAAACAATCTGGATGAAAATATGTACTTTTTTCATTACATCTTAAACATTATATCTCATAGCTCTGACTTTTTGGCAATTTTGAGAAGAGAGCTACAAAAAAAAGAAGCTATTAGAGTGTCTGGAAAATGTTCATTTTAAAGCTAAAACACTAAGAAAATATCTGCATGGTATAGACCAACAGTCTGAGGTTGGCTTCATATCAGTCATGGACAATGAAACATCAGCTTCACTCGGGTAAATCAGGTCTCTTGGTTTATATATGTCTCTAAGCTATCATCTTCTCTGTCCACTACCAGTGGACTTTTGAATGAGAGGAAGTGGTTTCCATGACAAGGAAAATTCTGTTTTCTCCATGATAAAGCCACAATTTGCCCTCCCATAAGCACTGTTTCTATCAGGATGTATTTTCCATACATTTTATGACATCCCCAGACAAATATTTGTGTAAGAGGTTGTGGTTATTTAATGTCATTCTCTGTGTGAGTTGCTTGGAATGGGAGTCTTGAATGTGTGTTCGCTACATTCTGCTCTCATACAAAAACACTTAGACTTGGAACAGGGTCTGACATAATTAGCTCTTTCTACTTTCTGTGACAGAATTATTTTTCGACCACGTGCGTGTTTAATAAAAAACAACGCTTATAAACCCTCTCTTGAGCATCTATCATGAATACTGTTTAACTAATTAAGTTACTAAGGACCAAACTTTTTTTCACACCAAAAACCATCCATGAAATGTACAACTTGTATTTTCAATCCTTGTGTTAACTTAAAGGTACTGTTAGTAAGAAAAAAGGTTTAAAACATCAAAAATTCAAATTCAAAATTGGAAAAAAGGCATGCACGTGACGTTATATCACAGCCGGAAAAGGGTGGAATGCCCTCTCCGGGTCGGGAATGAGATCCTTCCCCAAGTGGAGGAGTTCAAGTATCTCGGGGTCTTGTTCACGAGTGAGGGACGAATGGAACAGGAGATTGACAGACGGATCGGTGCGGCGTCTGCAGTGATGCGGGCTCTGCACCGGCCCGTTGTGGTGAAGAAGTAGCTGAGCCAGAAGGCGAAGCTCTCGATTTACCGGTCAATCTATGTTCCTACCCTCATCTATGGTCACGAGCTGTGGGTAGTGACCGAAAGAACGAGATCGCGAATACAAGCGGCCGAAATGAGTTTCCTCCGCAGGGTGTCTGGGCTCTCCCTTAGAGATAGGGTGAGAAGCTCGGTCATCCGGGAGGGGCTCGGAGTAGAACCGCTGCTCCTCCGCATCGAGAGGAGTCAGATGAGGTGGCTCGGGCATCTAGTGAGAATGCCTCCTGGACGCCTCCCCAGTGAGGTGTTCCGGGCCCGTCCCACTGGGAGGAGGCCCCGGGGAAGACCCAGGACACGTTGGAGAGACTATGTCTCTCGGCTGGCCTGGGAACGCCTCGGGGTCCCCCCAGAAGAGCTGGAGGAAGTGGCCGGGGACAGGGACGTCTGGGTCTCTCTGCTCAAGCTGCTGCCCCCGCGACCCGATCCCCGGACCAGCGGAAGATGATGGATGGATGGATGGATGGATGGGTGACGTTATATGAAAACTGCCAACGTGCTGTGCAGCTGAGGTATACAACTGGGAACTTTTAGGGGGAGACCGGATTTCCCTGTAATACCAATTTGTGCCACTCGATAAGATTTTAGGGTGCTTCGACACCAGAGCTGTTTGGTCCATTTTAAACACACCAGAGTTCGTTTTCTCTGATCGTTTGGGCAGGTGCAAAAGCTCATCTGAAGTCTTGTGCGGTAAAAACAGAAACCTCAAGACTGCATGAATTTGCTGCTTGAGCTGAAGGGGATGGATTTTCTGTTTTTGTTCCTAGTCAGTTGATAAGCCAGGTTTTCTTCTTCCTCATTCTTTTTTCCTTCTTGGTCAGAGCTCATTTCGGGCAATACGGCCCTAAAGGAGCAGCTGTTGTAACTGCGTGACATCCAGGCGGTTTGGTCCGCTTTACAAAAGTGCAGTGTGAAAGTGAACCAAACCAAATAAAGGCGGGCATCCCCCGCCCAACCAAACCAAATCCCCCAGACTATCCTGGTGTGAAAGCACCCTAAATCACCATAGTGTGTTGTCTATCCTGAAACCAAAAGAAGTGGAAGAAGTAGCCGGTGATGGCAGTAGAAAACCAACAAACTGCTGTCTGACAGAGGACAGAGAGGAGTAATAGTGAAAAGCACAGTAATTACAACAACAGCAGTCAGCAGAAGAGACCTTCGCTACCAGTCCCTCCTGCAAAGAAACCACATTCAATGGCAAAAATACGAAATGGAAAAAAAAAAAAAGAGCCAAAACAAGTAAATATTGGTGTTACTTTTCTTTAATGGAGACAGCTTTTGGGCGGTGAAGTACTGAAATCTGAGGCAAAACTTGTAAATTTTTCTCTGGACTGGTCAATAAAATGCTCGAATAAACATTGTGGCTGCAATTTACATTCTATCCATAACTTTTCTCAGCTGATTCCACAATGCCAGTTAGCTGTATGTATTAATACGGTTTGCTAATGTGTGAGTAACAAAAGAGGAATAGTGGCAGGTTAACATGGACTAATCTTTAAATCGCAGATAAAGCAGAACCCATCAGTAAATCAGCTACATTGTTAATATGTGTGCCACCATGTTTGTGAAAAAAAATGAGCTAATTGTACAACGTGAACTCTACACACGTGAAGGTAACTGTGTTATTGTGGCCAGCCCACAAGATCAACATTTGTGTATTCTTGTCTTATTAGTAGTCGGCAATTTTTTCCTTGATAATTTTTCAATTGAAATGAAAGGAGTAGGTATTAACTGCCAATAAAGAAGACTTTTTTTTCTTATCACCTTTACTGTCACCTGTAAAAAAAAATGTATATGTAGCTTGCCGCTATTTTCTCTCCCTTCGTATCATTGCGCGCTGCCGCCTGCCTGTTTCACGGTGTTTACTGCTCGGAGGCATGGTGTGATGGTGTGGTGTGCCTAGCCCGCAGCAGCGCGCAGTGATACGAAGGGAGAGAAAATAGCGTCAAGCGATTGTGAGGTCTGTGTCAGGTATGGGTGAGGAGGGAGGACACGGATGCGGACTTCAAAAGCAAAACTTAGTTTAATTCACAAGATTCAAGGGGTCAAAAAATAAAGTACAAACGAAAAGCGCGGCTGAGCCGGATATAAAAAACTTAACTGTGGAAAGACAAACAAAAAGACTTGGCATGGAATAAATAAATACTTAGCTTGGTCAGGATAAGTCGTGGCATGGCATGAAGGGGGAGAAACAAACAAAGCACCCAAAAACTGAGAGGGGAGGCAGGAAACTAAATAGGGACAGTGATTAGTGACAAGGTGCAGCTGGTGGGGAATAACACAGGTGAAGTGAGTGAACTAATTAACAGAGTGCAGGGAAACTAAAACATGACTAAAAACTAAACATGGACTGAAACACAAAAACATAACCTAAAACATGAAACTAAAAACGTAAGTCCATGGGCGTGACAGTCTGACTTTATCCTGAAGAACGATTTTGTGATGCAAATGTATTACTCTTTTGAACACATATTGTTTTGAGTAGCAAAACGCTTTATTTTTGTGACCCCAGCCAACTAGCCGGACTACCTTCATCAACACCTAAACGAGGCCGGAACTCGGCTCACAGGACGCAGTAGGGGGTAAGTCAATGTTGATACACAATATTGCTAGTATGGGATGTCATACAGCTTCATGTCAAAAGAGGCGAACTATCCCTTTAATTTGAATTAGTAATGTGTGTGACTAATCGTTTTGTCAGAACGGCGTACATCAGTGATACTCACTATTTTTTTCACAAGAGCCACATTGGCAGATCAAAATCAAGGGAAGAGCCACTTTCACGACAACATACTAAAGTCCCCTTTTGCAAATATGCATTTTTACATATAAAACATCCCACAAAAAAAGAAACAACACAGCCAATACATTTTCAATTCAGACCACATTTACCTTAATACTGGGATGAGCGGAAGCTGGCATGCATGTCCTTGACTTTCTTCATATTGTATTTGTAGTTTGTTGTTGTAATCATAGTGAGACATTCAGGATGAGCATGGTTTTTGTGCTGGTTTTTGCCCTTTTTTAATTAAAAAACGATCCATTGTGCCTGCATCTCGCGCTGGCTGAAGGAGCTAGCGTGCTCTGCGGTCAAGTGTTACGGTGGTTTAAGCGGGCTGCATTGCCAGGTTTAACAGTGCCCCCCTTAGGAAACACCATTAATCCTTAATTAATACTTAATAAAAATACTTAATACAACAAAAATTCAAACTTAATAAAAATACATATTACTGTGCAGTATTCGCTGTATGTTATTTGAAAAGATTTATTGTTATTGTTACCATATTGTTATAAGCTACTATGCGAGTGCGAGCCGCCAATTAAAGTCACAAAATCTGATGGCCTGAGGTAGCCAGTGTGGTAGCTATGTGTGTTTTTAGTAAGTATATATAGTTAGTTCGTAAGAAAGTATGTTAACTGATCCAAGTTTAGTAGTTTTGATTTTAGTTTTTGGAATCTTTTGAAAAAAAACGTATATACCAAAATATATACCACACACACACACACTGTGTTCCTTATTAGGACTTCCATTCAATGTGTACAGCCTAAATCTTAGCTCTCATTGCTGTGGAAATAATGTTCTGGGACCAGTCTTTGGTCTTCATAAGGACTGCTGGTGTCAACATGTTCAGTAATTTAGTTTAAAAAACAAACACACACGCACACATATCCAATTATACTTTTCCTGCAACTATTCTATATTTTTCCTGTGTTGTAATGTTAGTTTCAATATATCAAGAAAGCTTGTCAACTCTTTTGACCTCCACGCATGTTCTGTGTTTGATTATCCACAGTATAATCCTCTGTTGCTTAGAGGCAGCTCCACCCCACCCATCCCTCACTGACTCATATATATAATCCCACTTATCTTTGACGCACTTCAACAGATGCAAAGGTCCAAAACTGTGATATGAGCTGAGTACATAACCAACAACACATCTCATATGTTAACCATTAAAAATTTATCTGAAACACTCAGCATTCCCTGACCACTTATGAGTCATATAATTTAACGAGGTTCATTCCTTCTCTGAGCAGATTCCATTGATTCCATTTTTATTTGTGGCTTCATGTGCAAATTAGGGTAACAAGTTGTAAAAGTTTAGATACATCAAGACCTGTAATTCTTGAGATACAGGTCTGGATTACGCATACTTATAGACTTCAAATGTTATGATAAGCTTGTCTGACCTCAGTGATTATGACCTGATGGATCATTTATTATGTGGAAAGAGAAAGAAAAACACTCTCAGCTCTTTATTGATTTATGCACTTTATCCGAAGCATATCCATGCAGCAAATGACTGATAGATATCATCCCTTTTTAAAGCCGGCAGGGTAAGCCCAGAAGCTGTGGCCTGGGGCCAAAGGTTAGTCAGACCCACCGTGGCAACCTGCCAGCAGTACCGCTGCCAGGCGAGAATCAATTACTTGCCTGGATTACTGGAAAAGCACACTAGCCTTGAGTGGAGGAACCTGGAGGAGTTCATAGGCTGTATGCTCACCCACATTTCATTGACGTCTCTGATTGATGATAATAAATGTGCTACAGATACAGTACACAGCTGTGTTCAGTACAGTGTTAGGGGAATAGTATATTTTACCGGTTGTGTTGGTGGTTTCAATCCAAATGGGGGGAATCATGCCATTTTTTTTATGTAACAGCAATGTGAAACACTTCTGTAAACCCTTGCTTTTAATTAACATTTTTTGGTTTTACATTTTGTTTCCAGTATTTCAACATGTTGCAGTCACACCTTTAGACTCCACTTTGCTTATTATTCATATTAAAGGCATTTTTGAAAGACCCCATAAACGCAGGCAGTATTTGACACATCTGTGAGGATTCTCCATGAGCTCTGATGTAAATGTTGAGCATCTGTCAGCTTCTGTGTGCAAACTGTGAGATAGAAAAGTTTTTTTTTTCTGTAATTCACAATCAGATTTTTTTATCTACAAATTACAGAGAAAAGAAGAAAAAAAGCATTGAAATTTAAAATATGAGGAGAAACCCCAACAGATCCATGAATCCCTGTTATCCATCACCGTACATTGATTGTTGACGTGCCAATATGTTCCAAGTAATAAAGTGGACATGACATACTGAGAACAGTCATAATATTAACAGATTCAAAGCAAAAGTGGTGAACATATGCAAACATGACTTTCTCAGTCCTTTATTATTCAAAAAGTTTTAAGTGCAGTTTGACTTCACCAATTTAGTCTATTCTGTCTGGGTCAAGCACATAAAATCTAAAAAGACCTCCATTTAATTTGAGGTTGTAGTGCAACAAAATCACAGGGTGTGAATATAAGACACTGTACTCACACTCTTATATCTTGAATTAAGAACTCTCCTTTATATTTTTTGGTACATTTATATTTAAAGAATCCTGCTTCTTTCTCAACCACTGATAAGCAGAGTGAGAAACACTCCTTTTCAAAAGTTGCACTTAGTTTTGAGATCATTTCAAACTGCAGTCAGAAACAACTGAAACACAAAAATCTAAATGTGTTTTCAGACATATATCACATCACCTGCCTTACCTATAATACATTTTTGGGACTGTAGCCAAATAATACTGGGCCACATAATTCTAAAATAGGTCTTTAGCTTCATGCTAAACACTTTGGTCTGTTATCTTCTCAAAGAAACATTCAGTGTTTATACAATTCATTCTTTCCCATGCCAAATGAGGTCAGCCTCACTGTGAAAAGGACAAAACAACTAAAAGAGTTGTGAACGTGGGAGTTTCCTGTTCACGCTGGATGCACTTTGAGCTCAAGATCAGCTGGGAATTGTGAATATAGTAAAGCCTTTCACTCGATGACCAGGATGCCTCCAGAGGTTCACACCCTGCTGGGATGGTTCGCCATCTCAACTGTCTACTCATGTAAGCAACACTGGCTGGTGAACCCTTTCAGGTTCACCCCATCAGACCACAACCCCACTGCATACACACTTATCGCCTCACCATGAGAATGGAAGGTGCTTATTAAAATGTCATGGAGGGAGTTTTGTTCTCAGAAATATAGACATTAAAAACAAAAAAAAAAAACTTGAAAGAATTTCAAGCTCACCCACTGGTGACTCTGGATTTTTGGCATCGTGAAATGTTTTACATCTGTCTTGCATGATTGTGCCATACTTGCAAACATCTTTAGAGTTTTTGCTGTTTCCTTTGTGGATTCATTTTATTCTGCATCACACTTTGAAGGAACAACAGCTGAAAATCAGGGATAAGTGTATAACGTATATAAATCTTAATCTTACAAGCATAACAGAGCTTTCCCCTTTTTCCAAATTTAAGACTGTCAGTAGGAATCATCAGTATTCAGAACCTCATAACACTTTAATGTTCTGTAGTTTTCATTTTGACGTAGTGATAGTGATCAGCAGCAAACGAATGACTTATTTCCATTAAGTAGGTTGGAATGAATAAACTTGACATGGTGCAATAAACTACATTTATCATGGCTTTGAACAAACTTTTGTCACTGCTAACTGGAAACAAAACTTTAAGCAAGAAGATACAGACAATTTGCAATCTTAACTGTATGTGAGAGAAAAATTCCTACCGATGTGGAACACACTTATTGTAAGTCGCTTTGGATATAAGCGTTTGCAAAATGACCGTAATGTAATGTAATGTAATGTAATGTAAAAATGGAGAGGGCTTTAGAAATCTAATTCTAATGGCCAAATTGTGAGTGTTACTTGTTCATTCTAGTAAGTATTGGTCATGTTTGTTTCATTGTTTATGTCATCAGTCATAAGTATAACGTGTTTGCTACATTGAAACTGATCAGTAAGTAGTCTTTTTACCTCAAATCTTTTTAGAAACTCATTTCAGAGGGTGGTTTGAGGCGAAATAAGAGAAAGTTTAGTCCATCTGTGTAACAGAAGTCATCTGTTTTTATAGAAGAAGTCTTATATGCTTAAATCTGAATGGCTCAGGACGCAGGGACCGAGCTAAGAGGTCACATGATGGGCCTGACAAGTGACATTTCTGTGTAGTGTGTAAGGAAGCCATATAAGCATGTTTTGGGTTCAAATACTGAAGGTTTTACAAATATCTACAAGGAAAATTTTAATTATTCCATTTTTAGCTGGAACAATATTTTTATCTAAAAAGTGTGTGTCTGTTTTTCGGTGAAGCTGCTCATATGTGTTGTGTTTGTGACTTTCTTGGTTTCTTGGCCACATTCTGTGTCTTCGGTTTCTTGTAAGATGAAGTGATTGAGCTCTTTCTGCTCAAACACATTTCTTTGACAGAAATTCAACCAAAATGCTCGTCAAACACAATTAGCTTAATCTGAGGCCTGCCCCACAATCCTCTCACTACGAAAACACACTGCTGTGTTGGTATGCCTGTAGAAGCAAATCTCTTTGGTTTGAAGTCCCACAGATAATCTTAACTCCGGCCTTTAGCTCATAAGTAATGGCTTTCTGTGGCAGCAGCCATGCAACCCGTAATCTGGCCTTATGGTGAATGGCCACACGGCAGATATATGAGCAGCAAGACTTTAAGATCCCTGACACCAGACTAAACGAGGAAATTTCATGATCTTTGGCCTGTTTTAATCCTCACTTTCAGCTGCACATGTTTTATATGCCATGTAAAGTATGAACATGATGAGGCTGTTCTCTCACATTCATCAAAACCCTCTTACTGCACAGATGAGGTGTTAGCCCAAGACACCTAAACGAGTGTATAGCAAGGCCACTAAAGGACCTGTCACTTTAGATGTGTGCATGCGGGTGATGTTACATGCATATTTAAACTGTAAGTAAAGGTTCAGTATGAAAGTGATGTTTTCTGGGAGAGTAAGACATGCAATATCTGTGCTTGGCTTTTTCATGAAAAAGTGTGGATTATACAACCAATACAAAAGCCAAGAAGAAAAAGCCAAACATCTTGAATACTCACAGTTTTTATTTCACAGTCATCATCATTTCTTAAAATTACACATTTATTAAATATGACACATTTTAAAGGCACTTTGAGGCACTTTTCCTGAGAAAACCTTTGCAAAATGTTCCAAGCTTCTTAGAAAAGGTGACATACTTTGTTTTCAGTTGAAAGTATGTAAGTGATTTCCAAATGGTGCAAAAATCTTTTAGCAGGCTCTTGATACTTGTTCATTTTGTGTAATCCGCTTAATTTTATTTTTACATCATCTCAGACGATATACTGTAAATTGTTTTGATCCCACATAAGCATTCGACTATTATAGGTAAATAGATAAAGAGAGCAAAATACAGCTTTAAAATAAAAAAAAACAGGGAAACATTTGATGCAAACATATATAGTAGCTTGAGTCAGACTCCACTCGACATGCTGTCCAATCACCTGTTCCCACTCAATAGGAGTATATATACTTCTGGGTCGCACTCACCTATACTCGTCTTTGTGTGTTTTTCAGATTTTTGCAGCTTAAGAGTCAAACCTAATACGAATATACAGGTACTTGTTTGATCATGGCTGCTATATATTACAGTGCTGGGCGATAATCAGATACAGAGCTGGATTTCAGCGCACAAGCAGTCATATAAAGCACTGCTCTGTAGTAGCAATGTCACACTACTACCAAGCCCTGTATAATCCTATTACAACCACTTTCATAATCACTAAGATATCTAGATTAAATTTCCTGTGTCAACAGCGATTAAACTGAGAGTGCAATGGGATTGTTGAAGCATCCAGATCGTCAAATACAACTGGAAGTGATCAGTAATAGTATAAGTATAGATTACATGGTTTGGGATTTTTAACAAGCTGTTGCTTCTTCATGAAATGCTGCTAAACTATCTCATGGAGGATGTAAATCAAATCCATGAGACTTCATACAAGTTGACTACATTTTGTCCTGATCATGGGAAAAAAAAAAGGGGAACGGCAGAGAAAATCTTGACCAGATGGTCCTGCCAAGATTATCCTCTAAACATGGCTTCCCAGCCACTCTGAGCTCCTCGTGGCACCACAATCATTTCAAAGCCGCAGAGGGGTAAACACTCCACTCTGTCCAGCAGGTTTCTCCAATGGGGGTCTGCATGTTTAGTATGTTTATTCCCGTGTACGTGTGTGTGGTCAGGGAAGGGTTACTCAAACAAGTGCGGTTTGTATTTTGACCCTGCTGCTTTGAAACACACAGCACCACCCACACTTGTCTTGAGCTGGATTCCCACATCTGTGCTGTGGCTCAAATATCACCGCTTCTTCCACAAGCATCTGCTGCAGGCAGAGGACTCAGTCCTGCTCAAGCCCTCAGATTGTCTCATGTCTTAATCATTTGGAGCGCCACCCTCAATCTCAGAGATAACCTCATCTCTTCATGTGATATCTTGACGCCTAAAGAAAAAAAAAATGCAAGATTGACTCTGTAAAACACACACAAATCCTCCTCCTCTGCTACATTAAGATTTACCTCGTCCTGAGCTGCAGGAAAGGCCCGTTTCAGTGCACCAGTGGGTGTTATTCTGAGACTGAGTCTGACAGTGAGCAGAGGTAGAGCGGTGCGGTTGCCACGGCGAACATGCTCTGTTCCCCCAAGCCAGCCTCTGATAGGCTGAGACCACCACTGAGGGAAGGAGATTCTGCCAATTGGAAACAAATGATGTTTTGTTGCCGGGGCAAGCTCTCCTGACATGGAGCTGATGTTTATGGGCAACAAGATCACCCATTAGGTCTATAAAGGTTGCACTTTTTAAAGATGATGGTCCTTTTTATTGCAGTTTGAACAGATGGAAATAAAGTGACATGCTATCTGATATCAGTGATAGAATAAGGACTCTGATATGTCACTGTACAGCTGTTCAAAAAAAAAAGATAAGCGGTGGGATTATACGCTACACAGTATGAGTCAAATTCAGTCCCTTCAGCAAAATATTTGGTTTGTGAGGCTAACTAAACTGTTTACATTTAATGTTTAACATTTTAAACTTAAACTGCGGTGACTTTCTGTATTTTTGGAACGGCCAACAAAGTCCCTGAAAATGATTAAACAGATTTGGCACAGATCTGTTTAAGTGATTTAGTTTCACTGTTGTCCAGGAACTGTTAAAAACACGTCACTGGAACGCAAGTTTAGAGAGCATTATATTCTCCCTCAGTCTTAAAATATATAGGCTCTCTAATTTGTTTAGAAACCAAATATACAGATTAATACACAGTGATCACATCTTTGGAAAGGACCTCTTAAGGATGAGCTCATTTCTGATTTTTTCTCATTCTTTGGACTTCTTGATTTTTAAAATATAGGCAAGTACCAACACCTAAACTCTGTTTTTCTTTCATTCATCTAAACAGATAGACAGACCAAACACATTACCTCTTCTTAAACCAACAACAACTAAACTTTAATTTGTTTATGACTGAATTATTTGTCATCTTCACAAACGCCTCCAGTCTTATGAATTTGAAGTGAAATACTTTTTCTTATTAAAAATTATCTGTTAGTTCAAACATGTCAGTTCATACTGTAAATGTTCTGGTTCTGAAATTGTCAAATGTAGTTCAGCTTTATCTGTTACTTACATGGTAATGCATTAGTTATAACTATCCACCATTTGGAGGAGCCGTCATGTTGCACGCTGAGAATGCCACATAGATTTTGCCAATGATTCAATCATTTATTCCATTCAAAATAACTGAATCCAGTTTTTTCATTTGTTTATTGTTATTAGATAACTTGTGACACTTAAGATATCCTTTCAAGCTTGAAACCCTCAAACATAGCAGCGTGTGCTTTGTGTTTTTTGGTAATACGGAGCTGGTCACTGTTGAGTCACGATGATCATTGGTCTTCAGTTTCTTTGTTCCACATGGCCAACTGTTGCTCGTTTTGGAGAACTGAAGACAACTGATGAGTCGAGATTGTTTGTAAAGATATATTTTAGTTCTCAGTCGTCATTGTCACCTCCCTTCTCGTATACTCCTTTGCTGCACAGAACAGCCAATCAAAGTGATGTCGATTCTACCAAAAATAATCAAGAAACACATATTCATCAATTCTCTAGATTCATTTAGCAAACGCTATATTTATTTTGAAAGTCTGATTAAAAAGGTTTACATATTTCAACATATATGTATATATATATAGTATATATTTAAAAAAAAACTTCATGCTGAACATTTCTTCAGCATCCTGCTGCTTCCATACGTCTAAAGCACCTAAAATTTGCTACTGTCTCTTTAAGACTGCCCTCCCAAAAGCTCCATCTCCTCCATTGGTCAGCTGATTGTTCAGAAATGGCTTTTTTGAAAAACTGCTCCTGATTCTTTGTTTGAGGTGAGCCAAACTAGCCACCAGGCAGACGTTAACCAAATGTGTTGGTGTTTTATTTAAATAAAGGAAGAATAAATTTGGCAGTGCAGGAACAGTGTATATTTGTGGGAAGGAACAAGTCCTATTTGTGCGGCCTTAAGTCTGTATGCCTTTGAAGAACTGTGACATAAATAAAGAAGCATGACTGAAACATACTAAAATTAGATGAAAAGCTTTTTGAATACTGTCTATCATATAGTACAGTTAGAGATTTTTATTGTTTTCTAAAAAATGTCAGATTTAGTTTTTTAAATTTTCATTTGACACACCTAAAATATTTTATGTCTCATGGTGACAAAACTCTCTCCATCCTAAGGTATCACCTGCTGTGTCTCTGTGAAGGCATGAAGTTAAATCAATGGGTATTCAAATTATGTAAATGTTCACAGTGGTTTTTCCAGTTCAACCAACGATCTGTCTGTCTAGTAGCACAATAAAACCTTTCTATGGGCATCTGTTTTCAAGAAACCACCAACTGAACTGCTCACATTTATTGAAATAAACTTCATGATATAAACTTCTTATATACTTCAGTGTGGAGCTCGTGTTGGGAACCAAGTCTGCTCATTATGAAACACATGAATTAAGCAACTAGTACTTAAAAATAGTATAAATGTTACCCTTTCTTCATGAATATGACATCTCATTATTACTGCAAATTCCACTGACTATGTCTGTGCATTTCAATTTAATATATACAATACTACAGGACTTTTTTTGGAAGATCCTTTATTAAATCTGAGCAGTTGACACAAACAGATCCTGCCTGTTTTTAATAAAATCCTGTTTTTCTGCGATTCAAGGCTGTTTGAAGCTGTGGGACATCAACTTTGTGAAAAAAAGAAAAAAACAATGAGCTCAGTGTTCTCTGTGGAGCTTTCTCTTCCTTCGAAGTGTTCATACATTTTATTGTGTCCCTTGTAACTTGGGCGTGGACAGAAGAACCCATTCAGCTAAGATTCTTATTTCTTTACATGTAAAACCACAACGTTTAGAAATGTAGCCCTCTGAATGTAAAGGCTTTGTTGCTTCTCATTTACTGGATCATGTTGCGCTCTCAAAAGGATAAATTACAAACTTCTTTTAGCTCATCATTAATCACTAAATATCTTTTGCTGGCATGAACACGATTCCCCCATTTCTTGGTTAAAAGGAATCTGTCATTTTGACGGCTGTGTGTGTGGAAAGTCAGGCATGCAGTAATGCAAGGTGGCGGCTTGTCCTGATGTCATTCATTAGTCTTGCATCTCAAACAGCCAGACAGTAAGTGTCAGCTGCACATGAGTAATTAATTGGGGTGGTTGTGCTTTATACAATTGGCTCTAATTGCATTACTCCTTTGGACCATGACTACAATTGTTAGACTGAGATTTGCCTCTTCAGCGCTGCTAATTACATATGTAAATTAGCAATATTTGGCCCCTAACAAGAGGGGTGAATTTATGTGATTAAAAAAAAAATGTACCCACTGTGGCTGATTTACAGCAGGGATGGCTTGTGTCCACTGAAGGAAACATCAGGGATCTGCTCCAGTTTGCTTCATAACAACACGTATCTCTACATAAATCAAATAAGACAATTTCACTGACTGTTGTCGGAGTTCATCGTAGAACTGAAGCCCTCTACATGCAGCATCCTCAGTAGAAAGCAATGTCTGATTTTGGACTTTCAGTTGAGATTTCTAACAGCACCAAACAATGGCTGACTCACTAAAAAGTAGAGCATGAGAGGACATAGAGTAACCTTAAGTCTTCTAGCCAAACCTTCTCTGACTTTATATTTCTCAGTTTTAATCACACAGAGCAAAGCAAATTTGAGCACATGTCATTGTTGAGCAATGAATTACCACAAAAGTGAAAAACTACAGTTTTCAAGTTTTACAGCGGTGTAAGATCAGAATAGTCACCCTCCTAAAGGGAGTAGTCAGCCAAAAGTGTCCTTATCCACAGATATAATTACTCAGCTGTATTTGGAAACCCTTATTTTCATTCAGCTGGGCAAATCAGCAGTAATCACCACTTTAAGCATTACAGACATTATAGATGACCAATCAAGACAATAGTTTTGAATCACACAAACCCAGTTAAATGTGCTTCGGATCCCTCTCTCAGCATCCGACGTCACATGAGTGTTAATCAGAAACAGTCCGACTGGATGAGGTCCCACATGTGCAAGGCTGGATTAGAAAAGCTGTGAACAATTAACGTGCATGAGGGTCTCCCTTACCTCAATGAGAAGGGAACGGTATCTGCTTATGTTAATTTCTCAGGATTAATTTAAGAAGCTTTTCAGGTCGCTACTTCAGAAGAGGGATTTTTTGGAGTGGACTGACTGCCTGCGTTGTTGAACCTGTTCCCAAGATTAGGAGAATACATCAAATGCCTCATATCTCCTAAATGATGAGTGGGAAACAAACTCACCACACAGGGGTATTGTGAGGCATTCAGGGACAATTGAGTTTGTGTGTGTGTGTGTTTGTGGTGTTGGCTTAGAGCTGGTCTGGCGCCGTGTTTGGTCCCACGGCTGTGGCTCCAGATGTGCACTGTCTCTCTTTGTGAAAGACTGCTCAACACACTCCAAGGAGGAGGCAATCTCCACAGAAGCACTGACGGGGAAGAGCGACTGCTGCAGGGAACTGAAACGTGACCTCCTCTTCATCCAGCCCATCATCCACAACAATTAACTTGTCTATCAATTTAAAATCTGTTGGTATTTCAGTGTATGTTTTTACTTTTAACTACTGTTAAACAATCATGGTTTAAACTTGTATTGATCTGATTCACTGCTTTTATGTCAAGATTGGTTCTATCTCCCCTTATTCGTAGTTGAGCCCCTTCCACAGCCTCAGCTCGGGATGCTGGATGCGTCTCCCCAGCTGACTGAGACTGAATGGGTTTCTTAGTTTTAATGTTGTGTTTTTCAAACAGTAACAACTATTCATGCAGTATGACTTAAAGTTAACTGATGTTACAAGCTCTGTTGGATGTTAAACATGAGATTACTGAGACAGAAAGATGAACGCTATAGATACTTGACCAGTTCGGAAGAGTTTAGCACTGAAAGTCCCACCCAAAGGTTCCAGTTAATCTCAAATTAACCACCTACTGGGGCCTTTCTTGGGGGTGAAGTATCTCCCCTGGAACTCTGTTTAGACCCTGCTTGCTGCAGTGAAAATGGAGGGGGCCGGGAAAAGGATTCCCCAAAAGACCATTTAGATCCTGAAAAAGGTTTCTGCAGTCAAAATGCAGCTAATGACTGTTTACCTCTTTCCCTGAACATAATGACTGGGAAATCAGACTGCTCTGGCAAGCCTGAGAAAAACTACACAACAGTTGGTGCATTACTGTTGGGTAATGCACCAACTTATTATCAATTTTTTTTTTTTTTTAACTTAAATCAACAAAAATATTTTTGGTAATTGAGTTTGTCTCTGAAATTTTGAGCATTTTGTTTGAACTCCACAACGATAGTCCAGATATTTTTAAAAATGTTGCTAAATCTGATTGGTAGAAATATGTCACATCATCATTTTCCTGATGGAAATACACCCATTTAAAAACACACAAAAAGAGACAAAAACTGAAATCTACTGGGTGAAATCAACAAAACAGTTTTTGATTCATGGCTATTAAAAAGCAGAAAATGGTGTCTTTATGAGCCAGTTTCTGGAGGATAGACAGAGAAAACATGTTATTGAGCCTTTAAACTTGTAATCTCCCGATACCTTAAATATGGCACCGATTATCTCAAGGTCTACGCACCCTGGGTGTAGTCTGTGTGCCAGCAAAAGATCAGCCTGCAGGCTTGAGGAGGGGGATGGTGAATATGGTTATTAAGCACTACTGTGTCATATTGATTGGTCACTGAGGAGTCCTCCATCACCTGAGGCTCCATCTTTCCTGTTGTGCCTTCTCTCTCTGTCAATGTGTCAGGTTTCGAGCACATGGAGTGGATTAACTGGCCAGTATGTGGCACCTAACCAAAGTGACGTCCACCACATCCTGACAAGGTCTCTTAGGAAGTCCTACTTTGTTTTCTCTGTAAACACTAAGTACATTTATGACTTGTTGTTGCAGGATGGTGTCGTTTACTGAGGCAGTTTCTGCTGTTGTAAAGCAGTCTAAAGGAATGTTGCTGAAATTTGGCACCCACTGTAAAGAGTGCAGGTTTTACACATGCTGTGAAGTTTGCTTCTCAAGTTAATGTTCCATACTTTTCTTATTTAAAAAGCCAATCAATAAGTGTTTGGACAATACACCAAAGCAGATCGTTTTAAATGATATTACCTTCTAAATATAACATGTTAGCAAAGCTCTGCTTGTGTACATATCCAGCTGGCACAGAGAAACGTTAACATTCATGTAAAGTTGTGTATCCGGCCAAAGTTCAATATTTACTCCCGTATTTACTCTAAACCCGGTGTCATCGTGGTTGTTGTAATGTTTGGTGTTGACAAGTTGGCATCTGGAAAACAACGAAGGCTCATTCATGGTTTCTCAGTGTATGCGGACAGCTGCAGACTCAAACAAAAAACAGCAGACTTTTACACACATTTCCCACGTGCACACAGGTAAACATGATGGTATCCTCGTGACAGCAAAGGTTTTTGTTTATTTTCTTTCGCAAGACAACAGGCAAACAGTATGCAACCATGTCCTGTACCTTATCTCATCACCACATATTTTCAGTTCATCTCTACCTGAAGAAAAAAGTGGAAGAAAGAGTAAAAACCCAGATTATCAGTCTGCAAGTCGTTTATAAGAAATCCAAGATTTTAAAAAGAAAATATATCGGTGTTTTAAGAAAACCCTCAGAGTGTGGTATATGTGCTGATATGTAAGCTAACTGCAGAAACATCTGTGTAATCCTTTATTCCATCCATTCATTTTCTATACCCTCTTAGTACATTTCAGGGTCGAGAGGGTGCTGGAGCCTATCCCAGCTGCCTATGGGTGAGAGGCAGGATACACATCTGGACAGCTCACCAGTCCATCACAGGGCCAACACAGAGATGAACAACCATGCACACTCTCTCCTAAAGTCAGTTCAGAATCACAAATTAAACTAGCATGCACGTTTTTGGATGGTGGGAGGAAATCTGAGTAGCCAGAAAGAGCCCAGGCATGCATGGGCTAAACCTGCAAAAGGTCCCAGCCAAGGAACCTTCTTGCTGTGAAGTGACAATACGCCACCATGCTGCCCAAACTGGATTATCTATGAATCAGTTTCTCCACTGAAGGAATAGCTAATAATTTCAGATATGCTCATGTTGTTTTTACTTTTTGGAAGGAGGCTCATTTTTATCTTGCTTTCAATATGTTTATATATATATATATTAAGTAAATGATTGATATTACAGAGAAAAGCAAATACCATAAATCCGATTATTCTGTTAGAAAAAACTCTAAAGCCACTGTGTTGAAGTTGAAAAGGTTTGATCAAATGTGATTTTTATTCTGACGGTAAACGGGAACAATGAAGAATGTCACAAAAATCACTTGGAGAGATGGGAGAGGTTCACTGCAGCTGAAGGGCGGGAAGAAATTTGTAAGCTGATCTCATAAAAATAAGTGAAATGAGAGCAACTTCTTTAACAATATTATGTGGTGATGGTATGTAAAAAGATGACGTCATGTCCATGTACCACAGCCACAGTGCCGATAGAAGGACAATAAGCAGATTTTCTCATCGAGGACACACTAATTATTTTAAGTTGTGATAAACAGACACTTTTTTTCGTGCTGGAAACAGACTCATTCTGCACAGCTGTGGAGGCAAAGAGAGAATGTATATGATGTCATCTGAGATGTCACACTGCTCAGGTTATGAGCATGAGTTGCAAAAAATAAACCTGATTCAAATGGGGAAGAGCTGTTGTAGAGCTGACTGTACCAATAAATTCAATAAGAACTAGGAGTTCTCTTAATACAAACTTTCAAAAAGTAGAGAGCTAAAAGGTCTGCTGCGATACATAGAGACAAACTTTCTGTCCTGCAGGGTGGATTTTTGGGTGAAAATCATTTTTGTAACAAACCTAAAACTAGATAGACTTCGTAGCATCTCCAACTTATATTTTGTTACACTGGTCCGTTTTTGCTAGCACAGTCTACTGGGCAATGTTTGACCTGCGCAACGCAGAAAACAGTTTTGAATCTAAAAGTTTGAATGAAATAAAAACTTCTAGTGTGATCCTGCCCTTAATCAGCCCAAAAAATAAATCCTCAAGGGTCACCTTCAACTTAATTTTGCTGACAAATCCCACTTTGAACTATGGCCTAATATAACTATTTTCTTACGCCTTCAGACTTCGTCTTGTAAATGTTCCTGAAGTAGAAATGAGGCGCATATAGAAGTCAACATACTCATTTAACGTATTTCCTATAGCAAATAAAATATATTGATACAATTGATTTACATCCATTGATATTATCATATTTTACATTAAAGGGATATTTGTTTTTATTCATTTTTTTTAAATTTTATACTGTTTTATTAATTTCTTTTGTGTCTTAAACACTTAATGAGGTAAGTGTGTACCAAAGAAAAATCCAGCTTACTTTTAATGGAACCCCTGGAGTTGTTTGTCGCTATGATGCACATTATTACACATATTAATTTCAACCATTGATAATGCAAAATGAATACTGCTTTTAATTCATATTGTCTGATTGTTTTACACAAAACTCTGTGAATATCAGCAACATCCCTGCTCCTTTTAAAATCTCACAGTTCATCTTTAAGTTTTGTCCACATTCCTGTATTTTTTTATGTGCTGCTGTGACTCCAGCGTCCTTTGTCCCAGTGCCATGAGTCATGCATTCCATGTATATAGACGTAAACTCTCACATTAAATATTAAACCATGCCCAACACTTTTACATCAATGAAAAACCAACCGAGCCATTTGTTAGCACAAGATCAGTGAACTTTTCCCTGTTTATAGACGGCTTGGCAGTGATCCCAGAGCCTTCACACAATGGAGCTGAAACTGCAAGGTTCTCTCCAACTTTTTATCACCAAGTTTTAAAGTCAAATTAGACAAACAAAAAAGGGGGGTCTGGTGAAACTCCCATGAGAGAGGTGGAGGTGATAAAGCTGTGTGTGTCAGGAGACAAGAGTGTAACGCTGGGTGTCCGATTTCAAGCAACACTCAAACTGCCTTTTAACACACTTAAGATTTTGCCAGCATGGCTTGAGGTCAGTCAACTGTTGAAGAGCTGTTTTCCAAGGGTCAGTTTCACCAAATTACTTATAAAACATTAAAAAAAAAAAGACAATTTTCTAAGTTGCATCTGGTGATACTTCAACAAATTTCTGGAACAGACTTTTTCTGGAAAGAAAACCTATTAGCTGATATTTTGAGATGTGGTAGCACCAGAAATGAGGTTATTCCCTCCCACTGTACTGAGGTGAGGTAGTAGCAGCAATGCCAGATATCTTACAGAAATAATTCTCCATTTGGGTGATATGCTTATTTGATTTCTTGACAAGAACCGAATAGAGAGATAAGTAAAAACCTAAGCGTAAAGATGAGTATTTAGCTTCATTAGCTTTGTAAAGAAAAATGTGGAATGGGAAAATGGGAAAATCCATTTTCTGCTCATTTAAAATCCATCCATCCATTTTCTATACCTGCTTTATCCAACTCAGCAGTCATTGGGCGAGATGCAGGGTACAGCAGGTCGCCAGTCTTCTTTTTTAAATCTCAATTAATTAATATATATTCATTTTAATATATCCCCACAAAGGCCGTGGATTGTCTTCAGTTTTGTTTTTACAGGTGTCGCAGCTGGTTGTCTGATTTTTCATTGTTTTCTATGTTTGTCTCTTCACATTTCTGTTCCTTTTTTTCCCTTCTTCGCTCTCCCTCTCTCTCTGTCCCCCGGTCCGGTTCGGCACTATCACATGTTAAGTATTGTAACAAAAATAGATAAATAAATAAGGAGTTGATGGGCATCAAGGGGAGCTTTACATTCATAAAGCTTCGCCTGGCATAGCAAATGTGTTTGGCATAAACAGTATTCAGATTACAATTCTGCTGCCATAATGCTGGACAGGACAAGGGGTAAAAAAAATATATATATATATTAGTTTTGGATAGAAAAATCAGACTAGAAAAAGAAAAATATTTAAGAGATGTTTGTTAGCCACACGTTCAACATTCAGTCATTTGTGACAACAATTAAGGAAAAGCACAAAAGCTCCATAATACAAAATGGCACAATGATAATTTCTTTTTATTTAAATTCTGCAGCACCTAAACTGCAAACTGTGTCTGTAACTGTTGTCCTCCACATCTCCATGCTGCTCACAGAATGACAGATTGGCTCAGTGAAGTCAGCTGAAAATAGATAATGATGTGTTATCTCAGTCACCGAGGCCGCACTGTATGTAAGGGTGCCAGTCCTCAGGATAATACATCAGCAAGGATGTCTCACGTTTCCAGTGTTCCCCTAGATACACCCAGGCTCTGCTGAGTTATGCGAGGGCTGTCGTATCAAGTCATAAACGTCTGTAACAGTCACACTGACAGGATGTACACGTGGAGGAGGCCACAGCTCTGGCTGACGTGGGATCGTACTGAGGGATGTGAATCTTTAGTCTGGAAAGTATTCACGAAGATGAGATCATCTCAGACTTATTCTTCTGCAACAGCGCATCTTGTGCAGGATAACACTTAAAGGTGTGATTAATTGAAATGACAAAAAATAGAGAAAAATGAAATCACCTGGCATCTTCTGTATGCAGATAGTCAGGTATTCACTGTAAAGGGGCTTCTCAGAGACACTGCAATAATCAGACAAATATCACAGAACTGTGTGGAGGCAGAAATCTGAGAGGCTGTTTCTTCTGCATTTTGTTTATATATTTATATTTAAGATTGTTTTCAGATTTTAGTTTTGTAATTATTGGAAAATTCTGGCTAACTTCAGCCGTTTTTTGTTTCACACTCATGTTTATGCTGTGGTTCTCTGGGTGATCCAAACATTTCACTCTTCAGCTAAAAATTCCAATTCATACAAACCACACATACATGGGAAAAAAGCACAAGTTCCCTGTAACGCTACAAAAAACAGTTCTTATGTGCTCTTTAAACATAATTCCTTCACACGCTGAGGATGCTTTGTTGCTGTCAAGCTTGGAGGACGAACTCCATAAATGTGTTCATCACGTAAATCTAAACTCATCTAAACTTCAAACTAGACATGCGTATATATTGTTCCTACATAGCTGTTAAACAGAAATAGATATGATCATTGAGTTTAATCTGAGTTTCAGTATCTCTTGACAACCACAGACTGAAACTGTCTGTAGTAGTGTGTACCGTTCTCTTAGATAAACTGAGATAGCTAATCCAAACAGATACTGTACGTTACTTGTTTAAGGGAAAACATCTTGTCCAATTCTTACAGGGAATCTGCAACAGATATAGCCGCCCGCACATGCAGATCATACAGAGTAATACGTCAAAAAGTGTTGAGAAATGAGTGTGATTACGTCAAAATGGCCTTGAGTGGGCATAAAACTCTTGGCTGAGCCTTTCAAGACAGTTGAGGAGGAAGGAACTGAGGTTGGAGGACCGTGAGCTGTCTTTAAGAGCTCTGTGGTGACAGATGAAATAAAGACAGATGACAGGTGGAGGAAGGTGGCTCACTCCTCTGCTCGTGATTTAATCCGTCTCCTGTCACAGTGGGCCAAACACACTGAGCCTCATTTTCAAGCCACCAACTTATCATCAACACCAAACTTCTCTGCAGCTTTTCGCTGAAGAAAAATATGAATTTAACACCAGACTCTTTCAGCCCCTCTCAGTGTAAACAGGCGGCCACGTTTGAACAATAAAGAGCAGGAAGGGTGAGTGAAGATTTGTTACATGAGCTGTTGGTTTGATTTCAGTCTACAGATGGACAGAGTCCTCTGACACTCCTATGCTCTTACTGGCAGGGAGGCCTGTGACCTTTAACCCCAGCTGGATGCCTATTCTTGTAGGGGTGATCCTCCCTGCTGCTGCTGTGCTGTGTCTTGACAACATAAGGGAAAAGGTTTTTGTCAGGGGAAACAGCCATATGTCTAACATCGCTCCCCACCCAAAACGGGGGAAATTCCTCACATGTTCATCTGCTTTACCCGCAACAGAATTGATTCTCCCTTTGGAAATTTACATCATGTGTCAGATGTGAATTAGATTTCTGTAATGGAGGTCCAGTGGCCACTGACCTCTGCTGCTGAATGCATTTTACTGCAGGACTCACACAGGCCTCATGTTCCGATAATCTGCAGGAGTGTTACTGAGCCAAAGGACTGGGACTGAGGAGATATTATTTTGACCTCATAATCTCCACATGCTATTTTGAAATGTGCTCATTTCCAGGTATTCCTAAAGTAAAGATGCCGGTTCATAAGCTAAAACACATCTGTCTGCTGTACGTACACCCGGTAAAGTCGTAACAGTCTTATTTTGAGCTACCAATTTTTTCAGACTGGTCAATTTTGTGATCTTATCTTTTTCATCTGCATAAAGGTCTTTCAATGACCTGTCAAAGATGGCAACATTAAAACCATTTAATAATATGAGGACATAAACAGGCCAAGGCAGCTTTTTAATACTACAGAAGAGTAGATATGATGTCTTAACATTGTTACATGTTACAAATATACATTTTCTTCTTATTTATTTCATATTTTTCTCTTCAATCTTCTCCACGATGTCAAACATGCCTTTTTAGCTTTTTTATTAACTTATGTAAAAGACTGAATTGTTCCGTACAGTGCTGTTCTTTATATTTTACTTCCAAGAAGCCAGACATTGTTGTAATCTTTCAATTTTCTTGAGCAACAGTTCGCCAGGCTTTCTGAAGTCTTACTTGTAACATAAGCTGCTTTTCTACTAATTTAAAGTCCAGCATTTGTATCTGATATCTTTGTTTCTGAAGACACTCATTCGAGCTGAAAAAAGGCACTAAACTCATGGGATGAACCAGTGTAGTGTAATTTTTTCAAATAAATTGCGTCACCTATTTCCTGCTTTTCAGGTAATATATAAATTCGTGGCTCAAGACTTTTGCACAGTGCTGTAAGTTTTGAGTGGTTTGTAGCGGAAAGCAGGTACTGAGCATCACCTTATTAACACCATCACTGTAGCCCAGCCCGGCAACATACTGAGCATATGTTTTGTTGTTGTTGTTTTGGTTTTTAGTGACCAGGTCAGAAAAATATAAAGCAATTTGGAGTTAAAACCTCCAGAGTGATCAGGATCTCAGGCAGAATTTTTGCATTTCAACACAGAAGAACATGAAACATACTGATGAGAATACACAGGAATGGCTAAATGGACCTGTGCTATGAAGCAGAACTAGTGGCTCAATGAAGTAACTGCAGTTTCAATTTTGTCGGTTCTCTCGGTTTTCAGTGTCACAAAGCAGGTTTACTTCTTTTTTTTTTAAACCCCTTGTCCTTTCCAGCATTATGGCAGCAGAATTGTAATCTGAATACCGTTTATGCCAAACACATTTACTATGCCAAGGGAAGCTTTATGAATAACGTGCCAAGTTTAACCGTACTGTTCCGTCAAATGGAAAAATGCCATATACGAAGGATTTGAACACTGTATAAATGGCGTATTTCATATTTATTTTCAGTTAATTAACAAAAAAATACAATAACTTATTTTGATTGCCAGCTAGTGTTTGTCGACTGATGACGATAAAAACAAAACCAAACAAAGATGGATGTTGTCAAGCTTGAGTCAGTAAATGCCGTCACTATCTGCAACTCAGAGAAGCTTTTTGCATCAATAACACTCTAACTTTTCGACCCCATTCGTTGTTTTTTTGTTTGTTTTTCAATTCTTAAAATTATTGGTTAACTTGTGTCTAATCCAGTGATGTTCAGGCCCCTTCCTTGATGTACATTTTGATAATCTCTCTGAGATTTATGCAGAATGAAAGCTGCCAAACCTCTTTTTGTAAAGAACCATTTCACATGCACTTAGGCCTAACTCTCTCTGAATCACCACCACAGTCAATCAACCCCATTCCTTCATGCAGCTGTTAGCTTGTTTTGTACCCAGCATACTTTTTTTTTTGCTCTGCACTCTTGTCACCAGCGACCGGTGTTAAATAATTGAGGTGGATACATTTTGGCACATATTAAGGGAGTAGCTTATTCTCCAGTTAGAGTGTTAAAGCATCGGCGGGAGTCGTGGCCTCTTAATGAATAAAACATCACTCCATCAAGGCCCAGAGGGAGTGTTACCTTACTATCTGCAGCAGTCAAGAACCAGCTGGGTCTTTCTGTACTAAAGTCTCAAAAAGTCAGTTGCATCATCCCACCAGCTCTAGGATTTCCAACTTACAACAGTGAATCCTCAGGCTAATTTGAAACATTAGACTTTATGAGCAACCTCAGCACTACTTCTCCCTGAGTAACACACAAGATCAGCACTTTTACAACACACTAACTATTGGCTCATTTTCTTTCTCTCTTTGTTCTCGTAGAGACGTTGCAAGACAAACTTTGTTTGTGGTGGAGGTGCCGTTGAAGGCCCTGCCAGGCCTGCAGCCTTTCCCGATGGCCCAAAACTGCAGGGTCGCACTGACAACATGTGATAGGCAAGAGAACTAAACGGGAGCTCAAACCAGGAGAGCTCTGTCAGCAGAGTGGTAATATGTCAGTGTCAACAGATGCAGGAGCTGGCAGTGAGATGGTGGGGGAAAAGGAGAAGAAAACAAGCCCTCATAAAAAAAAGCATGTAAAAGAGAAGGTCATAATTGAGCAAAATAACACTAAACAGTCTCATTGCTTGTTGTAGAAAGAACAAGAAACTGATTCTGCCAGGTACGGTACCCATTTATCTATTTTTTACTAATGATTAACTTTGGGTTTTCTTTGCATGTGGTTGTACATGTGCATCAGGGAATCTCAAGTCCATATTTGTGTCACAGTGTGCTAAGAAGATAAGAAGAATGTTGAAAGATTCAGTGCACCCAGAGGGCCGCGAGGGAAGTCTTTGGCCTATACAGGAAATGTGTAAAGTGAGCCGCTGCACAAACAGGAAGTGAGTGATGGATGGCAGGCTTTGTTGCTGAGGAAAACGAAAAAGCTGCAGAGTTCCTCAATCACTCCTGCAAATGTCCAGGTTGTTAGAAAGCACTCAAGTTGTTTCAGTGCAGGAAGAGAAATATCTGTGGTTATTTCAGACTTCACAGGGTCATATCATACCTTTTGTTTTGTTTTTTTAATTGATTTAATGACTTTACTGCTGGTTTGTCTTTAAAGATTTATAGTTCTCTTGATCTATTTTTGCTGTATTTTGCATCAATAGGCACGCTCACTATCGTCTTTGAGTTTGTTTCAGAAAAGTACCATTTTAAAACATTTATCAAAGTAAGTTCTACTTTATTTATAGGTGAGGGTCATAAAGTGCTTCACAAGAACAAACAGAAACTCGAAAGTAAACTGATCACAGAATAAATGTGAAAAAATAATAAATGATAAACAAATGCTGTTGAGATGAGTCTTAAAGGAATATTCTTGCATTTGTGAAACCAGGCCATCTTTTAAAGTCTAACTGATTATTTTTTTTATATCATTTTCTGATCTATCATTTTGTTTCTCTCATCTGAAACACTGAAAACGTCAAGAATATTATTGACAACATCAATCTCATTCAGTCACTTATTCAATGATATTAGCAAGTTAAAATTACCATGAATTTATTTTTATGTCATTGATGGGATTTTTTGCACTAAACAGCTTCCTTTACATCTCAATAAGTTGATTCATTGTATTTAATCCAATATGTGATTGAATTTGGTTTAGAAAAGCCTTTTGTCTCCTTAAAAGAGAGCAGGATATTAAATACAGGGCTGATACCATCTTCTTTCTGTCAGGGTATACAAAAAAAGACTGTTTCATGGGCTCTGTTTCAAAGGATCAACAAATGAGCCAAACCTGCTTGTAAGATGAGAAGCAAACCTGCAGGTGGCTGGAGGCTCTTGGTAATAGCTCTAATTCTCTTTAATGTCAAATGCATGCATTGTATTTGTACACTTTTTTTTATCGCTTGACATTTTTTTATGTTCATGTTCTAACGGTTTGTGATAATATGTGTAAGCAAAATGTCTTTCTCAGCCTGCAGGCAGGCACCTGTGTGCCAGCATTTTGTCAGCTTAGGTGACGTCTTCTCTAACCTCTGTCACAGAGTTCATAGGTCAGATTCTTTTTCCTCTTTTCATCTCAGGTGTCACATTCCTCTGAAATAAATATAGTTGGTACAAAAGTATAGCTTCTTGCTGCTAATGTACAGCTGCAGTAGTTCAGAAATAGCACGACTGTCCTCAGATGACATGGTGAAAATCACTGGCTCTCTGGACCATAGCAGACTTCTCCAGTAACATTTTCATTCCTTAAAAGTAAAATATAAATTTAAATGAGAGCACATGGGGATATGTAAGACTCACAGAAAAGTTGGAGCTGTTTTTTTTTTCATCCTTTCAGTCCTATTTTCATTTGTATTCTTGTTTCTATCACAGCTTCAGTGGGGGCTGCACGGTGGTGTGGTGGTTAGCACCGTCACCTCACAGCAAGCAGGCTTCAGGTTCAACTCCCAGCTGGGACCTTTCTGTGTGGAGTTTGCATGTTCTCCCCGTGTGCATGGGTTCTCTCCGAGTACTCCAGCTTCCTCCCACTGTCCAAAAAATACCAGGCATGTTTGGTCAATTGGTGTCTCTAAAATTGTCCTTAGGAGTGAGTGTGTGTGGTTGTTTGTCTCATTCATCTCTGTGTGGTCCTGTGATGGACTGGCAGTGTACCCCAATGACCACTGGGATAGGTTCCAGCCCCCCAGAGGACAGGCAGATTAAGCTGGTATAGAAAAAGGATGGATGGAAAGTTTCAGTGTTTTGGTTCTCTAAATGAGTACATTCATTAAAATTAATTATGTGTGCAAAGTGGGCAATAAAAGTAAATGTAATGCACACATTTTGCATTTGCTGAAATGTTCACAGTAGTGGCATTTTGAGCCAAATACAGAATCTGAAAGTCCAGATTTAAAGAAACGCAGGTCTGAATCCAGGCAAAAGAAGGAGCCAGCATCAACTAACATAATTTTGTTCACATAACCTGTTGCCATCAGAGTCCAAGGAAGCAGTTTACATCAAGCAATGCAATAGTGAATATCTGGCCACTATCCTATTACAGTGAGCAGCATAATAATGACTGTGAGCATATCAGCAGTGCTGCGGAGGCTGATACACAGCCGTGCTGTCTCTGACACAGAGCAGGATGTATGTGCATGCCTCTACAGTCTCCCTCTAATCAGCATCCTGGCTGCTGGAGATAAGACACAATGTTTTAGGCCGGCTGCTGCTGGATTTGCGCCAGGAGACTTCAGGACCCCAGTTTTACCTCTTGACCAACACATTATACCACCTTTACACCTTATAGCCTACCAATGTTGTCATGACTGAAAAAAGCACAATTTCCTCCAGTCTCACTCTGTCAGTGATCACCATTCTGGGGTAGCCTACTACAAGATACCTCAAAGACAGATTGTAAAGATCACCTGATGTTCAATAATGGATCTTATAATGTGGAACGGTATATATCGATATAGTGAATCAGCTGCAATGGCTTAACATCTTTTTTTGTGATTGAAAGAGTAAGAAATGTTTCAGTTAACAGTTCTCTAAATGGTAAATGGATGGACTGCATTTATATAACCCTTTTCTCGTCTTTTTGAGCAAAATGCTTTTACAAAATAAGCCACATTCAGAGCACTTCTTAGTCTGTATATTCATTAGCCTATGCAGTGCTTTTTCTCTAAAATCCACACACTCACAAAGAGATGAGCACATCTCAGGAAATTTTGGGGTCTGTTCTTGCCTAAACACACTTTAACGTGTGAACTGGGGAAGCCACATCTATCAATCCTTGGATTGGCACTCCATCTAAAAGTCAGCAAAATATAGTTTTTGATGAAAAAATGGTTGACACAGATAATGTTAAACAAGATTAGAGTAAGAACAAGGAAATTAAAAGCTAAATGCAAACACCTGAAACAGCGAAAGGTAGAAACAGTTAATGTAAAATGTCAGGTGTTAGCTAACTAAAAGCTAAACTGACAGTTTGAAACAGTAATTGAAAAAAGGATACAAATGACTAAAAGACAAGTCTCAGTTGACATAAAGCTAAAAGGAACTTAATTAAAAGTAAATACAGTTTAAGTAGTTGTAAGTATTTAAACAGTTGGCTAAAATTCAGCAACATAACGAAAGGGTCAAATAAAACATGTAAATACATAAAAGTATGAATAAATGGCTAAATTAGCCTATCAGAGCAAGTAAGCTCTTTGCTAAGAAAGGCTACAAATCGTTAGCTTTCTATTTCAGCGAGACACATTCTGCATGTATCAGAACAACAAGACTCAGTAGTAAAAGAGTCTGGGCGCTAAACTGACCTGCCCGTGTCAGTTAATGAAACAAAAAATACAGCTCCAGAAATGAATGTATACATTTATGTCACTGCAGACAGCACAAACCCAAAATGTTTCATGTTTTGTCTCATTTACTCAAATTTCACATGTTGTTGATATACATCCTTAAACTCAGTGGTGTACCAATTAGCCCAACTTTAATGAAAACAGGGCTGTAAGTTCGATGAATGGGAACATTTCATAAATCTTTTAATTAAAGGAAAAGTGTGTTTTTATATATAACATAATAATAATTTATTACACACTATCATTTTCAATTTCTGCTGATGTGCGACAGCTTGCATTTCTAAAAGCAGCAAAGTGTGTATGCTAAAAACAACAGGAAATGTGGAAATGTAAACCAGATGTAGACCTGTAACAGTTGTCCCTTAAACAGAAACTATGTAGGGTAAAACAAAGCTACATTTAGATCATTCTGAAGAAGGAGTTTATACGTCTTGTTAACCCTTTTTAAGCTGATAGTGGCTCTGAAAGTAATCTTTAGGACTTCTAAAGAGTCATCTTTCTGAATGGCTTTGACTCTAATTCACTTTTAATAACTTCCATTCTTCTTCTTTTATTTCTGTTGGAAAATAAAGTCAAAAAGTACTCTTAGGAAAACAAAGCCTCGCTCCTCTAGAGTCATTTCACTAACAGTGCTGCATAATAAATCAGATCCCAAACCCCTTAGTCAGGGAAAATACTCTCCATGTGGAAGTTGTACTACGTTGCATCAGCCAAGAGGGTGGAAACAAAATGTTTTTAACATGCAAAGAGGACTCTGTGTGGCTGTGTGAGCCAGGAGCAGCTCTTCAGCCAGAGCTTCTTCTTTACGAGCCCACAGACACAATTGTACTGGAAACATGTGGTTTTGATGGCTCACGTGCAAGACTGAGGCCAGATAAGGCACCAGTACACAACCATTTCTCACTAAACTCCAGCAATGAGAACCACATGTCAGTTTAAACCCAAATGCTCTGATCCCTGTCCCTGTTTTAGACATGTCCTCTCCTGTGGGAGCCTCTTTTGTGCAAACAATGTATTCATTCAACTTTTTCAAGGTTTTGGCAAATAATGGAAGTCCTCTCAGACAACTCTGACACAGGATTAAAATTGGTAATGCCTCAAACAGTTGGGATGTTGAGGAACTCCTGAATTAGTTTGTCATTACAAAAGTTTGGCACATGACATGGAGCAGTCTCAGCCAAACCTTTTAACTCAAGAGGTGGAAGAAAACAGTTTTTCACTGTTTGCTCTTTGATCATTTATTTTACACTTGCAGTACAAGTTCAGACATGCTGAATCCGAATCAGGCAGGCTCTGCAATCCTCTGTTGCTCATGGGGGAAAAAAACATGATTAAATCACTGCACTCCTGTTAATAATAAATATGCCTCTCTGTGCTGCATAACTGTAACTCACAAAAGAAAATTAAATGCTAATCTGTCTTTATCAAATGCTGATCTGAATGAATCAAAAATCATTTTGATGATCAGTTCATTTTCTTATACATTAGGGCTACATTGTGATGAACAACTGCGGCCAAGAGGCTTCGCAATTTTTGTTGAAATTCTGGCCATTAAGTTATGTAAAACACAAATACTGTCTTTCAATCTTTTTGTCTTTAGCTGAATGTTACTGTAATGTTTTAAAAGACAATGGGAGCTGCAGATTTGTATTCTGCATAGTGTCATCATGTCAGTAGCCTATTCCTTTCAACCAGGTTGTCCTGGCTGAACGTACTAAATACTGAACTTCACCATCCAAAATCCAAAGATCAAAAATCCTTTTTGATCAAACAGAACAAGGTTTTCATTTTTATGCTGTTTAACATCTATATCCCCAGACAAAAGCAGCAAGGAACACCCAGACAGTCGGGAACTGAAGGGTATTTCCAAACTTAACAAATAGATTTAAGTGGAAAGTTGGTGTTTACAGGGTTGAGAGGAATTGATTGCAACCCTTTGAAAGCTCCCACTAAAGCTATAACAAACTGTGTAGCACAGTGTTGTATATTTTTCCAACACTCCATAATTCACATTCATATTTATTGTTAAATTTATTTCCCAAATCCTCCTACTACTTTCAGTCACTGGCGTTGCCTGACTCAGCACACCTTCCCACTTGACCGTCCCACTTGGATGTACTTGCAAATTCACTCCTTTTGCCCCCAGCTGGGCCTGTGATATCTTCAAGTTGGCAGCTATGTGTAATCTCTGTCACTCTACTGTTTGGTGTCATCAAGCTGCATCAACTGTGCACAGGCAGGCTGTTAATAGCACACTTTGTGCTCTCTTGGACTGTCAACTGGTGGAAAAAGCCTTAAAAATCCCCCCACCTAACACCTGGTTCTAGCGCTGTGGTCCCGTTCAGACTGAGACAAGTGATATTCTGCTGTGTAATAGAAAGTGGCAAAGCGGACAGGTCGTGACCCAGAACTGGTGGCGTCTAAGTAAGAGGCATGTGTCTTTATCTCCCTGTCTCGTGCTGTTGCCATTGCATTCCTGTTCTGACCCTGACATCCATTCGCTGCTCTCACTGCACTTTCACTCCTAAAGAGCAGGTGACAACCAAGAATACTTTCCCTCTGTTGACAGGCGGCATACCGCTGTGAGAGGAGACGATAGTGACGACATAACACATTTTTAGCCACCAAGTAGAAAGAGGACATTATAGATTATCGCCAGGCTCTCTATCCAATGAGGTCACCAGTCACATTCGGAGGTTATTATCCTTCTCAGAGCAGCCGGAGCTGTAGCTTCAGGGCTCAAGGCCATTTATGCTGCAGCTACAACAGACCAGCCTTTTATAAAAAAAAATGTCTACATTGTCCAGCATGACCCTCCGCTGTTATTTCTGTTCATTTTCTCAATCGCCAGCATAGATAATGCATAATGCAAGTCATCATTCTTCCTCCAGATTAAACTGGGGGGGCTATTGTGTTGGGAAGCCCTCTCCAGTGAGCCGAGACCGAGGCAGGCTGGGAGCAGGACTAAAGCAACAGGCCTGTGGTGTCTCCCCCGGGCTGTGCTGAGAGAGCCGAGTGTGGAAGCCATCAAGGCTTGAGCAGCTGATGTGTTCTGACAGTGTTATGGTAGATTCGCTCTGCCGTAAGAGGTACATAGGAAACACGGTGGTTCACACGGGGAGATCTTAGTAACATCCCCAGCTTGGCCTCAGCGGGAAATATTATCTATATGTGTGCGTGTGTAGTCACACATTTCAGACACACAAATTTCTTTCCTCAGCTTGCCCGTTCTCCCACTCCCAGTCTTTCCTTGTTGTAATTTCCCCTGCACTGGTGAGCTACCAGCAACTCAGACATATGTCTTGAGTGTTTTGTATGACTTCATATTTCTTTATATATCAAAATGCTGCCCAGTCTCACCAGAAAACGTGCAATAAGTCTGTTTGTCCCCTTGAACAAAATAAATCAGTGTTGTTGGAAATTCTGAGATGGTAACATATCCCCAGGCCTTGGTTTTCTCTCAGGCAGCGTTCATGTGACATGACTTGTAAAATGTTTAAGGTTTAAGCATGTAGAGTTTGTTACTGTCTAACCATGTATTTTCTAACATTCAGACCTAATCATGTAAATTCATTCTTACCCTGAGCTAAACTTTGAACCCCTAACCCTAACCATTTATTGATGGGAGCAGTGGAAAAATAAGGAATCGCATATCCCGTAAGTGTTTGTGGCTAAATCAGTAGTGGTGAGACAAGGAAATTGGACGTCAACACACAAGACCATGACAATCCAACGTTTCGTACCATAGAACAATGTAACTATTTTGTGTTCTGTTATAAGATCGGCTCCAAAAACTCAGCTTCAGTTTATAAAATGCGGCAGTTCAGCGGGGAACACTGGTTGGTGCTTGGTGCTAAATGCTAACGTCACAATGCTAACATGCTAATATTTTATATATCTTATAAGAGTATGTCAACGTTTACTAATTTCACAAACATCACAATGTGGTGGCCATGAGTGAAAAACCATACGTTTCATATGTTTACATATCTCTGTAGCCCCTTTCACACTAGACCAAAAAAAACATCTGTCACATCTGGTTTCAGTGCAAAAGAGTACAATCAACATTCAGACTGCAGTAGTTGCATCTGTTCATCATCTTTAGTTTTAATTAGCGATATTGTAAACATATTGTGTAATAATCTTGGGGAGTAGTAAGCACAGCGCACTTTTTATTTTCTTAGAAAACATTTACCAACTACATCGTCTCACACAGAAGCTTCAAAACTAACAGAATATAACTAGTTTCACTGACTCTATAGTCCTGTTCACACATACCTTTTAATCTGGGACAGATGCACCTTTGCTGCACATTGGTATCATGTGTGAAAGTACAGAAGCAGCATTGGAGGTGAAGTGGATCTACCACTGATGCCCTCCTTAGAATGCCTGGATTAAAAGAAAATGCACAACTAAAAGATAATGTATGCAGCTGAACTTGTTTTGTTTTTCTTCTTTTTATCACATTCATGTCATAATCCCTCAGATTTCTATTGAATTAATCAATCAAATAACTGAACTGTATGTGTAGTATTTAAAGATGAAATGCGGAAAGATGTACTTCCAGTGAGTGAGTTTGACAAGAAAAACACCCCAGCAGCGGAGTTCTCTGCAGCAGCTCCTCATCTGTGCTTGAAACTACATCAGCCATAAATAGTCGAGCCTTTGACCAAACTGTCAAGGGTTGGGTTGCATTGTGGGTAATGTAGGCAGATGGTGTACACAGAAACATTTGTGTTGAAAAAGACAGTCATTGGCGCAGTTTCTGATGCAGGGACTTGATGCTCTTTAATCATCTGTTATGAGTCTGAGAATGTCGTAAATTATGGGAGTACTTAATGAAATACATGCTACTGAAACACTGATGCACCAGAATGAAAACTGCAATGATAGTATATCTTTCAGACAGACAGTCTTTCTTCATAATGAGCACTTTAAGTATGGAAGAGTCAAGACTTCTGTACTTCAGCTTCACATGAATTTTTGAGTTCTGTTCCATGAAACTGAATGTTTTTACATTGTAGTATCTGTTTCTCCAGAAAGGGAGTACTTCCTCCGCCATGGATCCAATTACATTAACCTCCACGACGTCTCAGAAACTGTGGCCCTTTTTCTGAATTACAATCTGCTGTGCTGAAGCCCAACACGTGTTTTCTCAGAGCTTGTGTGTCGAGGAGCTCCGCGTGGGAAACACTTGCATTCCACACCCACTTGTTGACCTTCATGAACTCTCAGTGAGCTGATTCCTCGGTGATACCTTGGCCGTTGGGAGTGGATGTCAACCACGCTCACAGGGAGGTGGAACATATGTAGGGAGGATCTCTCCCTCAGTGATGACTTATGACACATTTGTGGGAGTGTCATCTGTAATTATTAATTCCTTTAACTCTATAGGAGTACTTTGGAAGGAAGTCAGATCCGTCTGGATCATGCAATATTTTTATGACAGACTTAATTTCTTTATCATTTTATGGCTTTAGGTTGCACATAAATCTGAATTGTCAAGTGGTGTGTGTCAAAAGTTGTTTGAATTCTACTCAAAACCCTTCACAGAGGGTTTAACAGCAGTTTAACAGCTGCTCCACCAAAGAGAAAATGTGACTCTTATCTGCAGTTTCATCTGCCCTGAAGCCCTCTGTTTAAAGACACGTTGGATAATTTCTCAGGCTCCATGTGTTAAGATTAGGGTCACTCGTATCTTAGGTGCTGTTTACACATACCTGGGTATTTTGATAAACGAAGACCTTTCCCTTCGTTTGCGCCTTTCGTTTATACACAAACGGAGTTTTTTCCTCCGAAAACGAAGCTAAAAAAAAACTCCGGCAAAAGTGGAGATTTTTTAAAAACTCTGTTTAGTGTTTGTGTGTAAACTGGTTTAAAGAGACAAAACGGAGTTTTGGGAATGGAATGAGGAGTTGTCGTCATAGTACAGAGCCCCGCCCCTATCCGCCATGTTGGCAGGATGCTAGCGTGAAAACGCCATTCTCTCCGTACATTGTTTATCTGGCAAGCATGGAGGTACTAGCAGCATTTCTGTTGTTGAGAGCTATACTCGCTTGTGTGATTTTGAAAATTACAGTCATACAATGTATTGAACAACAAAGACATTTTTCACGGCTTTAGCAGTTTTATAGTCCAGCGCAACGTGTAAAAGTAGCTCAGTCTCGCTATCAGTCCACACACATGAGCCTGGCGCAATATTTTCTTCTTGAAAAGGATCCGGAAGTTCTTCCTGTCAGCGGTTCTCTATTAGGCTTCTGATTGGCTTGTGTGGAATTCTCATTGTTCTAACACTGCCACCGTCAGGCTTGGCGTAATTTAACAGCTCTTGATAGCGTATTTATGCGGATCAATGTAGACGTGTTTTTTTTTTTAAACGGGGCTGTGTGCACCTAGTTTTTTTTGCAAACGAAGGTTAGAAAATATGCGTTTATCAAAATACCCGGGTATGTGTAAACAGCACCTTAGCTTTTTATATGTGAACATATGTGGGAAAAAAACCCAAAAAACAGCAAATATTAGTTTATGAATAACAGTTGAAAATCCAGTGAAAGTATCAATAGGTATTAGAAACTCAAGTCACGTGTACAGACATATTTGTCAGGATGCAGCATTCTCAATGTGTTTTGATCTTTAGTTCAGACAAATGCAGGTTTTGGCTTGTGACAACAGAGTTAAGCAAGATCCATTTTTCTTATGTGAGGCAGTATTACAAAGAAGTCATGAATCAAAGAGAAAAAAGAAGACCAATGTGACCAGAGCATTACACGATTGCTGACATGTCTTGAATTTCAAACTACTGCAGTAATAAAAGCAAAGCTACACGGACTACAGCTTTCACACTGACTTCATGCAGGTATCTCCTTGTGTTGTATTTTGTCCAGACTTTTTTCAAGGACCATTTCACCTCCTTGCATTCTGAAGAGGATTTAATCTTGTTTCAGGACATATCCATGACAGGAGCAGATTACCATTTTTTTGTCTTACCCTTTAAGGCGTGTGCCAGATGCCTCCTTTTCTTTGGGGAGGCCCTCATATTCAAATCACAGCAGCTGGGAAGTGCTTTGGTAAGAGGAAAAAGGAGTGGGCAGGGACAGAGGGAGTTTTTAAAGATGTAATGGGGTGGGGGTGTGTTTGGTTGGCCGCTGTATAATCTGGCACACGTCTGTAACAGAGAAAGCCCAAGGCTCTCAGTCTTTGATCCATTTGAGCAGTGTGAGGCCCTGAGGCTGGGGGTTTCCTGGTCTTTTTGGTCTCTTACTGTGGGCGTAAAGGCACAGGCAGGGAGAGAAGAAGTAGATGGAGGTGGCATGTGGCTGGAGAGACAGCAGGTCGTCTGCCCACAGGCGGTGAGGCTGCAGCAGGGGCCATCGTTGGGGAACACACATGTCAGTCTGTGTCAGGCTGACACTTTTTTCTTTGTTAGTGTCCATGTGGATAATGAATTCTGCCTGCATTCACTGCCAAGATGTGATTTTATACAGTATGCTCCCACATATGCTGACCCAGGCATTTAAAATGGGCTTGCATTGAGAATTATGCTTGATTAAATTCATTTGGAGGCTGCAGCACCATCCACATACAAACAGCGTGCATGTAACACGTTTCCCAACATCACTTTTCAGATTATTTTATGATTTTTCTTTCTTTTCTTGTCAGATATCCGGTCTTAACAGCATGTTTTTGTAGCACCATAAATACAATTTTAAAGAAGTTTTTGTGATTTAGCTCAGACTTCTTAATGTCACTGAATGCAGTAATATTTCAAACCTTATTGCACTATTTCCCCCAGAGTCCCGATACAAACAACTTGTTACTCACAGTCAGGATCCCCTTTCAGTTTTTAGTCTGTATGCGAATTAAAAAAACAAACAAGAAAAACACCCAATCTTAGCTCCATCCTTTATGCTACCATCTATTTGATGCAGTCTAAATCACTGCACTTATCCTGTCTTTCAAGTTTCAAGATTATTTTTTTAAGTTCTGGTTTTGGTCCACAAAAGAAAGACACCTGAAAACATCCTGATGGTTTTTTTACTTCTTTCTTAATTACTGTTTTGTTAAACAGCTGTTCTGAAAGAGTCTTTCAGAAAGACTGAAAATTTTTTGAAAATCCAAACCGTACATAAAAAGAGGCAAACAGGCATTAAAACTGTGATTCTGTGATGGAAGTAACTACATGGTTCCAGGAAGTGGAGCACTCTCCTGTGGTCTGATTAACCAATATATGAAATTTTCTTTTAAAAAACTAAACAAAACAAATAAATAACTGTGTTTGCTGGCATCACTTGGCTGAAGAAGAGAGGATTCACCTGGCTTATTGTCAGCACATAGCCCAAGTCAGTATCCATTGTAATATGGGGTTATAATAATGGTGAAGGTACCATTAATGGTAAATAATACATACAGGCTTAAGAGCTGCCTATGCTGCGAGGACAGAGTCTGTCTTAGGAAATGCCTTGCTTATTTCAGCATGACAGTGCCAACAACATCAGCATAGCTCTAAAGTATGAGTGCTACACTGGCCCGCTTGTAAACTAGATCTAACACCCACCGAAAACATCTGACATGTTATAAAATGAAAAATATGACAACTGTTAACAAGCTAAATCCTGTACCAGGCACAAAGATAAAAACATTTTTTAAACGTGTAAATTTTTTAAAAACACTCCAAACAAGGCTTTTATGTGTTGTTACTATTGAAAAAAATGGAAATAATCACACTGATTACTTTGTGTTTTATAACCATTTACACAGCACAAAACATGTTTTGATAAACAGAATAAAGTATTTATGGCGCACCTTTTTAGAGAGACATCCCGGAGGAGTGGAGACAGTTATAGCAACATATTTTTACTTTTTGGAACAAGATGCTCCGATGTCAAACGTTTATGTGTGCATATAGTTTTGATCATAAAATGTGCATCCTGCAGGAACAAAAGAAGCAGCTGATGTTAGGGTACAGGGTGAAACTTGGCTTTATCTACAAACCACTTAAAGTGCAAACTGTCACACGGAAATGAGAAGTTCCTCTTCAAAGATAAATAAATTATAACGCTCTCACAGGATTGTTAAACAAACTGTTCTAGCAGTGAGCTGGAAATTCCACAGAGAGGGGAAGTGCCACTGTTCCTACTTTGTGCACAGTCTGTCGGGCGGCCACTTTATTACTCATGGATCTGCGATGCTCTGGGCTCTCGTGCTGACTGAGTCTCTCGCTCGAGGTCTAATGCAGCCCCAGAGGGTCAGGAGACGGGACGGAGGCTACGCTGCTACTGAACACACTTGTCACTGTGGATCGTCCTCACAGAGAAAGCTCAGGGTAGCAAGAGAAAAGGGAGAACATTCAGATTTAATCCAGCACTAAAGCCAACACTAGAGTATTTGCTCTGAATTCTTTAGTTTTAGCATCTTAGAGTTAAAAAATTTATAATTTTTTGGTGTCAAAAAGGGTGAAGTCCAAATGTGAGAGGGATTACATTCCTACACAAATGCTGCAAGTGGTAACTGCAGAAAGGTGATAGGCATAGATTAACATCAGAGAGAATCAGCACTGTTTCTACTGCCACATCTGCACTGAATCAGAGGGTCATTTCACTCAGATCTGAAAAACATTTTTTTTTTTTTCGCTCTAACATTTAGTGGGTTTGACGCACACAGAGCTGCAGCTTTATGTATCTGGGTTGATAGATATTTGTTTGCCAGGTCCCCTAATGTGCAGCCACTGGGGCGTCCTTGAGTTGCTGGAGTAGTTATTATATTCAGGGGCCAAAGCTGGACATGGGGGCTGGAAAATATCAGGTCTTGTGGATATTTATTGCATATTATATTAAAGTGAGATGTTTTTAGGCCATTTTTAGGGTAAGCAGCACTCCTGGAGGAACTTTGTGGAGGACAAAAAACAGCATGCGGTGTTATGTTGTTAAGTGCAGTTTTTTATCATCTGTGTCTTTCCTCTGCTCAGCCGCACATGGTGCACATACAAAGCTCAGGTGTTGGCCTGTGCTGAGAGGAAGACAAAGACTTCCAAGATGCACATTGTTTTTTATTTAGGAAATGGTGCAAGATCAACACCGTGTGGTAAGATGTAGAATGACCGCAGTCACATTTTTCCTGAAGCCTCGTGGAAACGTTTAAATTCAGAAGAATAAAAAGAAAAAAAACATGCTTTGCTTAAGGTGTTTCTGCCCTCTGTTTCTTAAAATTATAAAGATAAGTATTTAGGAAAATAAACCGCATTTCTTTTGATTATATAAAGCCAAGTCGTTATTTCCTTTTATTTCCTTATTAAGTTAAATCAATTTTCAATCAATAAACCTAATATCAAGACTTGTCAATAAATCTACTTTTAGCCAGTGAGAAAAAAAACTGCATACAAAATAGCTGCAAGATGCAATGATAACATGGCTACAAAGAATACAGGCATTTGAACTGTTACCTTTAGTTTACCACCACAAGCACATACAAACATACCTCATGCATACATTGCTACACTTAGTGCAAGACATTTTTAATCTCAACAGTCTTATTCCCTCATTACACTTGGCCCCTGGAGGACCGAAACCCTGCACCACAAGGAAGACATTTCTTCAATCTGACAAATAATTCTGGCTAGAGATTGCACGTATAGTACACGGATGCTTAAATAAAGAATAACGTGTGTTTATATGCCTCAAACTATTTCATGAGAATGTAGCTTTGTTTTGTTGTTGCTTTTTTGTTTGATTTTGTGCATGTGTAAAGTAGTCCTTCCTACCAATCTGCAAGAAATTTAACACAAGAAGAAGAGAGTCTAAGGTAGAAAACTTTGTTGCAGTGGTCTGTGGCAGGTGTAATGAATTACTCGTGGACATTCAGGAGACATTCCTTGTTTGCTGGAAAAGTCACAGAAATTTCGACAATTTTTTAAGTAGAGGACCAGTGGTGCAAAGATGCAGATGAATTCAGAGATTAAACTGATAAAAATTATATTTACATTTGCCCAAAGTGAGCGCGTCCTAGGACAGTGAAAAACGACCCTTGACTATTGCAGCACCATCCATGGGTGCAGCACCTCAAGCTAGGTATGAAGTATTATCAGATCATGAAATGATGTCCCCTTGTCTTGTGTTTTCTTTTTTTTGATCTTTTATTTGCCGACTTTTCACCTTTTCTATATTTACTCCAAATACATATATCTACTGGCAGGCTTGGCAGCAAACCACCAAAGCTTTAAATACTTTTTAACAACTGGACAATTGGAAATCCTGGAGACCTCGAGAAATATCCATCGATGAATATGAGCTCGACTAGCTTTGACTTAATCAGGGTTACTTGCGGGCTTTGAAAAATAGATCGATGCCAAACATAGAACCTCATTTTAATTTTCCGAAAACTTCACAGAATGGACCGTCTAGCTTCTTTTGCAAGTAAGTATTATTATTATCGTACACACCTACATTTAGTAACTGCGGCATGATCGTGAATATCTCAATCTTTTCATATTCCTCATTTTCGCTAGGCTTTAGCTCGCTTGGCTAATATTAGCGTTAGCATACAGCGACACAAACGCTGTAGCTTTCAAAATAAACTTTTTAGAAACATTTCGTGATGTTAACACTCAAATCTCAGTTAATGTGACATAGACTGCACAGCTAAAGCTACATTAGTTTGCAGTGGGCATTAGCCTAGCTGTTGTTTTCCAGCTACTTTACCACGACTTTAAATCTTGTCCATTTCAGATGATCCATTTGATAAGCCACCATGCAGAGGTTGTTCATCATATCTAACGGAGCCATACATCAAGTGTGCAGAATGTGGACCATCACCTTTTCTACTGTGCCTTCAGGTTAGTAAGTGACAAAACACAATACTGTTAGAGCTTTGATTTATTTTCAGACTAACAAATCTGGCAAAAATGGAGTAGAGACACTAAAACAACACAAATATAAAGTAGAAGACTAATAGAAAGCCCCATGGATTGCTATTTTATTCAATTTTATGTGGTAAAACATATTAGGAGAATATCTGATAAATTATTAGTTTATCCCGGACAATCTCCTTGTTCCATTGTGTTGAAATGTTGGACTCAAAGCTCAGTATAGAGATGTATATAGAAATATTCTCTGAATTTATAAATATATCATATAAAATACGGTTAACAGCCAGAAAACAGCTGCTTATGCTACTTTTTTTTAAATGAAATTGTAGAAAAAAAACAAGCAATGACTTAATTTAGTGTAGAAGCTCTTCTAAAACTATTTATTTAGTAAAACAAAAAGTTGCCACCAAAGTGGAGGTTTTATAAGAATTTACAGGGAAAAACAAAGAAACATTTACAGTCCGTTACTTGCACAATTAAGTGGTTTTATTTTAATTTATGTGATATTACTTGTTTCAATACGCACATTAGCAAGCATCTTATTAATCATCCATCAGTTGCAATGCTGGTAAATAAAGACCTTACTCAGGCTGCCAGGCCAAATCTGATTTTGGCAGATCCAAATCGAATTAAGATGGCCTGAACAACAAAAAAACGAAATACAAATTGCAACAAAACTGCATTTGCAATCTGATAAATTGGATTTCAATGGTTGCCTGGATTCTCCAGATGCTCGTTTTTAAGTTGCTTTTGTGTCACAACGGGACGCATAACATTAAATCCTAGTGAGAGAAATCAATGCTGCTATTAGCAGGGGGCTATTCAGAACAGCTGGGAGAGCAGTAGTCCCTGGGCAGAAGATGAAATGTACCTATCTGCAGCCACTCTGGGAGGCCACTTCTGTGCAGGCAACAGTGGAAAGAACCTGCTCTTTATGAGCTGCATCACCAGCATAGTTGTTCTGCCACTGAAGTTGTTTCCTCAGCAACCTGTGTATTTAGCTGATGATGTGTTTGCACACAAATCCGACATGATTGCTTGCAAAAAGAGTGTGTGCTCTGTCCTAAAGGTCAGATTTGAAAAGGAAATCTGATTTTCATTCAGTCTAAGTAACGAAAAACTGTAGTAAACGCATGTAGTCCTATGTGAATTATTATTTTTTTTTTTGGACGTTCTGTTTCTACTGAAATAAAACGGACCAAAATCCTAAAACTGACCATTACATGAACAAATAATGTTTCTGCCGGTTTTGTCTCATCTCAAACATATGGTTTTATTTCAGTGTTTCACCAGGGGATTTGAGTACAAGAAGCATCAGAGTGACCACAAATATGAAATCATGGTGAGTAAAAATTTGTGCTGTTCTCTAGTGTTGCATGAAACACTCTTTCAGAACACATCCTCATGTGTCACCTCCTCACAGACGTCAGACTTCCCGGTGCTGGAGCCTGGATGGACGGCGCAGGAGGAGATGGCGCTGCTGGAGGCGGTTATGGACTGCGGGTTCGGGAACTGGTGAGTGGTTTGTCACTTTGTTTTTTGTGAACAGAGGTCTGTCTGATTGCTCCTTTATTTCTTACACTCCCTGCTGTCATTATGTCAGGTTTCAGGGGGTTTCTGACACAATCTCAGTTTCGTTGCCTGGGGTTGAACCTCTGCATCACAGTGCTCACAAACAGCTGCTGTTTGTTCTAAGGTTAAATATTAATTGTTGGTCTCATGGGCCTGAATGTAACTTGGCACATTAAGTTGATATACTGATGCAGGGCTCAACCGTGACGGCCGCCCGCTTGCCCGGGGCAACAAAACTCTGTGGAGAGTCTCCTTCAAACGTCCGACCAATAAAGTGAAACAACTATGATGAATATTCATTTTTGTTTTTTCAGAATGAAAACTATATTATTGTTAGATGTCCACTTGGTCTTTATGGCTGCTAACCAATCACAGACTGGGATCACGACTGGCAGACCAATAAGAGTCTATAGTTCCCAGGCTAGGGAATTTATGATGTCAAACGAAGCAAACGGCTGAATTTGGGTTAGAAATTTTGTAAGTTTGAACAAGTTTGTGTGGAAAAATAGATGATAAAACGAGATAGAAATGATGAAGTAACACAACGTGACGACAAATTGAAACAACGAAGGACATTTCTCCACAGATGGAGAACACAACGTTGTCCGTTACTCACCAGGAGTTCCTGAAGAAAGCAGACGTGGAAGTTTGAATAACTTATTTTGAGGCTTACCAGTTGAATGGTGGCTAATAAAGTTTACTCTGAAGGTTTGGTAGAGTATTGATGGGGCGGGGGGTGTCCTGTAAACTTTAATGGCCCCAGATTGAAACTGTCAGCACTCACATAAAAGTCTTTAAAAGTTTAATATTTCACAGCAACAAGAAAAAACGTTGTTATTAAGCATCGGCTGCCAACAGTATCCGTGTGGTAGGATCAGCATAAGGTCACTACATGTGTTTGTGATTGTTCAACTTAACCTTCACAGTGCAGTCTTTAAACTGTAAGTTCTTACCAACCTGTCTTCTGAGGAGCAGAGCAGCTGTTCGCTTGTTGTTTCAGTTTTTGGTTCATTGTATTATTTGTCTTTGGAGTAAACGCTTGTTCTTTAACTCGCTTTAGTTGGCTAAATTTAATTTTGCCGTCTCAGTCATTTTTCTCATGAAAGATGTACAACAAGTGAAACAACAGTGTTTGATGGGTTGACTATATTTACAACCTGAAAGATTCATTCATAAATACCTCTCCACACTAACGTATTCTGTCCATTTGTTTACTTTTTGTCTTCCTCAGGCAGGACGTGGCGTACCAGATGCGCACTAAAACAAAGGAGGAATGCGAGAGCCACTATATGAAGAATTTCATCAATAACCCTCTCTTCTCCTCCACGCTGCTCAGCCTGCGGAAAGCAAAAGACTCTCGCTTTGCAGAGGGAGCTATTCCTTTTAAACGTAAGTACCCCCCACATGCTTTATCTCCTCCTACTGGTCTGCCAGTATTACTTTGCCATTTCTGATTGGATGCAACAGATGTGTGCGAATTGCATCAAACCAGCTGTAAAAGCAAAGGTAATGATTTTTGATTTAAAGCCAAATGTTTAAACTCTCAAATGGATTTTATAAGCGATGACATGTTTTGGTTGTTATTTTCAAACAGTGCTTTGTTTGAACATGGTTTTATAGAGGCTCTCAAATAATAATGATTGCAGTGTTGATTATAAGCCTCCAGAGCAGCCAAAAGAGAGATTGGTATTCAGGGAAAAAACAAAAAACTGAAGTGAAATCCGACTTGCAGCCTGACAGTTGGACCGAAGCAGCTGGTTTGTCAGAAAGTTGCCGCGGCTCCTGGCAGGCTTTAGAACTCCATCTGCCGCAGTGTTTGAGAGCTTGGCAAAGGTTTTGCTGTCACAAGACAGAACCACCACACCTCTGACTGTTAACCTTTTACACTTAGAGAATAAGTAGTTTTACATTTTCACCGTGTCATGTTTTGTTTTTGCATGTATTCTTCGGATGCCACAGCCTCTGATGATCCCCCTCGGCCCACGTTTGACTCTGTGCTGTCTCGGGACATGGCGGGATACATGCCGGCCAGAGCAGACTTCATGGAGGTGAGGGGGCACATTAGTGCGTCTGCTACCATGGCCTGTCAGCATGAATTAATCAACAGAACGGCCACGAGAGGGGTCATTATTAGTTTAAAAATCTGACTCATGCCTTTGTTGCTGCCCCGCAGTTGGACTCATCCTCTCTTTTGCTTTTCTCATGAATTGCTTATCATTGATCGGCTTCATGTGAACTTGGATCGAACTGGCAGATTCTGAAAATGATTTTTCATTCTCTTTTAGGAGTTTGACAACTACGCAGAATGGGATTTGAAAGACATTGATTTTGTGGATGATGACTCAGACATCCTAAGGGGTAAGTCGAGTCTTTAATAGATTCTTCTTTTCTTGTGTTTTATCGACAACCAGATGACAACACTGATCTATAATGCCGACTAACTGTGTGGCGTTTGCTTCTTTCACAGCACTCAAACTGGCTGTTGTTGATATATATCATTCAAGATTAAAGGAGAGACAAAGAAGAAAGAAGTAGGTGCTTTTTTTTATTTTTTGTTATTCATCAAATGATGAAAAATATATTTAACATCCTGCAATAACCCCAGACTGTCAGCAGGTGGCATCATAAGCTTCTGCATCGGCCTTCTGGGGCCTTAATTCCCAAAGATACTTTTAAAGCTTTCAGGTTGAATAAAATGTATTTCCTGCTTGATTAAAATTTCTAAGGCAGAAAATAAATCCATTTCTGTCCCCTTCTGATATTAAGTAATTCACTGTGCTGATGTATTTGTGCCTTCAGTGTTATTTTGCCTAAAGCACTTTCAAAGCACGGCCGAGTCCTGACAGGCTTGGACTGTCACAGAGTCAGCCGCAGACCATGATTTGCACATTTAAGGGTTTTACTCGAGCTCTCATTACAAGCTGCGCATAGTCATTCAGGTTGAACTTAAAAGCTCTGAAAACCTAAATGTGTCTTTCTCCCAGTGAGCAGTGCACAAGCCAAAATGTTTGACACTTTGCCCAGTTTTAGGCTGGCAAACAGAACATCCTCCCTGTGGTTGCAAAGTGTAATATAATATAATTCATTGTTTTGCATATCGCACGCAGCATTGTCCTCACTTTTCCCTCAACTCAAGCCTCATTAAAGCTCACTCTTGACAAGATTAAGAACTGTAAAATTGTCATCACAATATCTAGTGCTTGTGGCACCGGTTGTGCCGCATTTGACAAATTAGAACAGCGGCGTGATGCGTGCAAGCAGGTCTTTTATTATCGACGAAACATAGAGGCACAGTTATCGTAGGTGTTTCTAAAACATTGAATACTGCTTAAAAGTAAAGCAGATGAGTTGGAACTGTGTAGTTACATTAATGCATGAACAAAGTACCATCTGTGCCTTCTTCTGGTGTCCTTCCTGCTTTGAAGCGATGTCATTTTCTCAGAAGTAATGCTTACTGTTTTAGGATATAGACTAAAGCAAGTCCAACATGCCTCCGGCGCTGTTATAAATGCAATGACCAATGCCTCGAGCATAATGCTGTCTTTAGAGAGGCTTCACAGAGCTCATCTAACAGTCTGGCTGTTTAAGTGTTGCAGCGTTCAGGTTTGTTTCAGCTTCTCTGTCTCTGTTGTTCTGCCTGCACTCATTGAGTTAAATGGGCTGGTCGAAAGAACTCAAGTGTTGCAAGCATCATCTAAAATGATTATGCACTTATCAAGCAGAAACTTACTGCAGTACTGCTACAGAATTATTAAGTTCTTTAAAAGTAGGCAGTTCGAAGATTTTACTGTGTGCGTCAAGCTGTCATTATTTTGTTATTTCTCTGTATCCTGGTGTTGTGATTAATAGAAGATTTAAGAAATTAATAGATAACGAAATTGGGAATTTCTCCCACCATCTGCCTGCTTGTTGTCACTCTTGGCAGTTCAAAGACGGCCCTAGCTTCAGTGCATCCTTCACTAAATCAACTTTAAAGAGTTTGTGCCTCCAGAGCATGGTGGAATGGCATGTCTGGCTGGGAAGGCATGTTCCAGCTCCAACCTCCAGCCGTGCTCATGTTTTATGGTTGCTAACTCGTCAGAGACGCTTCCAGGATCAGACCTTGAGCTTTGCCACTGATCCTCAGAGCTCACATTTAAGGGCATGTCAAGTTTTTAGGAGCCCTGCATTCACTTATCTCAAAGTGATACTAAAGTGATACTAAAAAGTCCTGAACTTCTTTTATGGAGGTTTTCCAAACACCGACTGCGATGTTTCCATGCCACCCCTTCTCCACTGATACAGTTTCACTACTATCTCAAAGCCAGTTCTCAATCTTGAATATATTTGTTTCCGTTTCTGGGACACAGAAACTGGTTACGGCGCACCACCAGCTCGTTACTGGTCAAGATCTTACAAATGCTGATGTCAGACTGTGGGTGTTGTTTAATGTGTTCATTTTTTTTTTTTTTTAGTTGGCGTTTGTGAATAGTGACCTCTGTCCTGTTTTGAGTTGCGGTCAAGATTGCGGTTGGCAACTGTGCTTCTAAATGCTGGCTGATGTTTTAATATCACCAGCTGCTGTGTATAAAACCAGTTTGTACCACATACGGTGGTGAATGATAACTAATTGTTGGGCTTACCGTACCTGGCTGTTTTATGGAGAGACGATCCAGAAATACTAATTCCACGCACTTTGACAGAAATTCTTGGCAGATACTGAGCAGTTTTCCATTGTATTTAAGACATGCTTTGACCTTCTTAGAAATTGTGAAATCGTTTCTGTGACGTTTTGTTCAGCTGTTTAAAATAGTCGGAGGATGTGCAGTAGTTTAGGGTGCAGCTGAACTGCCTTGCATTGCTTTGCTTAGGGAAGTGTTACTTTTATTTTTTACCGACCCTCATAGAAACATGGAGGTGAAACGTGTGGACCCCTATGTCCATATAACACAGTTAAGCTGAATAACACCATAGTGATAGAATTATCACACAGTATTCAGTTGATTTTTAGCTAATCTCAACAGCCTCAACAATCCGATTATAAATAAAATATTTACATTTTTTTTTTCTCTTTCAGGATCATCCGAGACCATGGATTGATCAACCTGCGGAAATTCCAGAGTGAGTTCCCCCCCACACACTAAAAACGCTCACGGGCTCGGCTGTGACAGTATTCATAGCAGCTTGGGGAGACATCTCATATCTAGCTGCCAAATCGCTGCAGAGCGTTTCTATGGATGCACACAAACAACCTCGCTGTAATAACCACGGTTAACCTCTGTGGCCTGTGGGGTTGCTCGAGTGTGGCAACTGTCGCGGCTTGCATTTACGATCGGTGCTACGAATAGTCTGTTACACACTCACCTCCACAGTGTAACCGCGGTCCTCATTTGATGAGCTTTGCTGCCGTAATGACTGAAATGTGGCTCGGTTTATCGATCCACCTGTTACAGGTTGGATTTCAGAGAGGTCAGTAATATAATTCTTTGCATCTTGTGGGTTTTTCATTAGATGGCGAGGGCTGCCAGAGATTTGTCCAATTATAGTATTTCGTAACTACGTGCGACCACCCGGCCCACTTTGACACCTCCACGTGACGCCGTCTGTGGTTTGGGAGTTGAAGAGTTCTCTTCTCATGTTTTATTTATGTTTCCCCTCAGCCTCCAGTTAGCCCTCCTCCCTTTTCCCCTCCTCTCCCTTATCGCTCCAGTCTTTCAAGACAAAAGAGAACTCGGAGTGGCTGTGGAGCTGCAGACTGGTTGTCATGGAGACTGACAAAGGGTGGGTGTGTGTGTGTGTTCTTGTGCGTGTCACATGCAATGATGGAAGCTGTATCTGAACCCAGGAGGCTCACAGTGTCATGTCTCAGTGCTGCTGGAGGCAGAATGACCAGCTGATCAGTTGTTTGTATGCAGGTATGAAATCACACAGAGGTGGAGCACTCGGTCTCCTTGGAGATATGAACGGCACAACTGTGTGTCCGCTCTTTTGTGTGTTCAGCCTGAGATGGAAGCTGCTAATTGGCGCTCACATGCTGTAGTGTGATGATGGAACTTGACCAGCACACATGCGGCAGCTCCGCTCTCTGGCTTCGACACTTGTGTGTTACTCAGCAACACGTCCGATGCTTTCAGACCAACACAACAAGCCTCAGAGTGTGCATGCTTGTTGAGCGAGTTAGGTGTGGCGAGCTCCACCGTGACATTCTCAGGCACAGAGATGTGTTTTGATGCCCCAAAGTTGCTGGGTCTTTTATTGAGTTCAACATTTTTATTTCTTGTTGTACTCTTCGAGCTCTTACTAATTGCATTTATACGTCATAAATCAGTGTTTCCCGCAGTGCATTATAGTCAAGGCGGTCGCCTAAGCACACTCGCACTGCCGCCTTGCCAACGTTCCCAAAAAAAAGCTGTGATTGACAGGTAGGATTCCTCCACCCTAACTTGATTGGTTAAAAACAGCCGGGAGCGCTCGGTTTTTGCAAGCATGATTACAGGCTTCAGAGGGAGCTACAGATTTCGTTATTTTTCCTAAACAGCCTATTTAATATTCTACTTCCAGAATCCCATGACAGTTCAAGCTAATATGACTAAAAAAAAGTTGCCGACCGCAGCTTTAAAAGATAGCATTGATAACATTGAATTGCGACACCTACTGGTTGTTAATGTAAATAGTTAATAACGTAAATAAAAAAGTGTTACAGCTCTTAAACAGCTTTGTTATTGCTCTAACAGCCCCCGTCCTATTCCAAGTACCGGCCGACGACTCACCACCTTGACTAAGCAATTTCCTGTGGGAAACACTGTAAATCATGAGCTCCATGAAGTTGGCTCTGGTTTCTTTTTTTCCCTGTTTTTATCCTCCGCTTGTGTTCGATAATTGTTTTAGAAAAAAATAAAACTAATCACCAAATAGTACAAGGAACAGTTTTCACCACAGAGTTATTAATGTTTAACAGTGCAGTTTTATATATATATATATATATATATATATATTAGTGGTGGGCATAGATTAATTTTTTTAATCTAGATTAATCTCACTGAAATCTAGAAATTAATCTAGATTAAAATGGCTCATTCAGGGGTCCGGCAATCCGCGGGGTTCACGGAAACAGACGTGTAAACTTTGGTTCCTATCCAAACAATAGTCATTTAATCCTCAGACTGTTGCAATTGCCGTGTCGAGTGCTTCAATACAATAGTGTAGTAACCCCACGCATACCTTTCTCACTGCAATTAAGTTTTATTTCTGATTTATTTCGGATTTTATTTCGAATTTAGTTTCTTTTTCACAGCTGCCTCTGCTATTCCTGCTCTTCTCAGGTGTACCTAATGTAGTTTTACATCATTTGTAACGTGATGTATATCTTGTATAACAAATTGTAAATAACAAAACGTTTATTCGTGTCCCTGCCCTCTCTTTCCTCATGTTTTTTTGTCGCGGGGGTGCTGCACAGCCGGGGGGCCTTTAAGAATTTAACATTCTAAATGTGACGTCACGAGCTACCAAAGCTACCAAAGCAAATTCTCAAGCGAAGCTTCTCCAGCGAGGTCGCTCTTGGTGTACACGCAGCAGGCAGACCAGCTTATTCACATGCATGGCTCCAGCAGTTTCTCTAGCTTCGCCAACTTCTCATATTCAGCACTTGTTGGGAGCGCCAGGTGGTGCTGCTGTTGAGATAGCGTTGTGTGCAGTGCGTCTCTGTTGCGCCACACGCGCTTGATCATCTCGAGGGTGGAATTCCACCGTGTTGGAACATCTTGCACGAGCGGCTTCTGAACTTTCCCAAGGGAGGTTTGCTGGACTTTCAGCTCGTCTGCGTTGGCCGGACTGTGTTTGAAATGTCCCACCATTTGTCGACACTTGGCAAGTAGCATCAAAAACCCCTTCTCGCAGTGACATTACAATCGCTCTCTGTACAACATGTGCAACACACGGCAGATGCTCGAAGGGCAGTATCCTCCCTGCGGCCACCATATTAGGAGCGCTGTCTGTTCCAACAGAGCAGATTTTGTCAACTATCCCCCACAGATTAGCGACCTCCATAAACTGCCTAGCACAGGCTTCTGCAAAGTGGCGTTCTTCTGTTTTCATCACACCTAACAGCAGACAAAGTACATCGGCCAACACCCAAGCAAAAATATTAAGGTAAAAGTCATCACAGTTTGCTTACCTATTTTGACCCAGTTCCCAACCCAACTTTGAGAATAGATTAACGGCGATATTTTTTACATCGCCCGATAAGACTCTCAAATTATCGCAGCACGTTAACGCCGATAACGGCCCACCACTAATATATATATATATATATATATATATATATTTCTCTTCCTAGTCCTGACCTCAGGACCAGGGAGGGTTTTAGGTGTCAGGTTGTCATCTGTCTTAGTGCAGTGGGTAACTTCAGACAACCTGAAGCTGTTCCTAATAACTTAACATGAGAGAAAAAAAAGTTATTTCCCAACACGTATATCAGTAACTATTGCAAAAAAATTACATGCTCTGACAATGAATAAATACAGTTACATTACACATTCCCCCATCCTATGGGCCATAACCATACCGTTGCCATAACCATACCGTTGCCATAACTATTTGGTTGCTACAGGAAAAATGTTTCCATGCAGCAGCCTCAAAAGATCCTATCAGCAGCACATCCACAGAGCGGCTGTGATGTTAGTGTAGCAGCACGCAGGAAAGGTTTCATTCCGATGACTCTTTGATGGAGGTGCAAATGTTGCTGTGCAGTCGTAACTATTCACAAAACCCTCCAGAGTCCGCTAAATCTCCCCGGAGTCCTTTTCCAGGGCTTTGATCTTCAACAACCGTTTTTATGTTTTTGTTCTTCCAGATTTCAGATCCACTGTTCCTGTTGACTGTCACCTTTGAGTGTTATCGTGATGCAGTATTTATAAAGTTAATGAAATACAACCCTTGCCAAGAATTTCTGTAACTTAACTCGCAACCATCCCAAAATGATGGAGGTTAATGGTAATTGTGTTTTTTTTCTCAGTAACAAAAGCCTTGACCAGGGAGGCTCAGACTTGAAATGTTTTCATCATGTTACTGGTTTATATGAACATAAACCCTGTGTTGATTCAGTGTTTATTTTGTTGGAGACCTACACTACACACTACTACACAGACTGAACTATCCATGAGGTGGATTTTTCTTTCATGTTTCTGAGTTCTAATATCTGCTACCCACTCACTCCTCTCCCGTCTCTCTCTGTTAGTGCTGGAGCGATGCTACCCAAAGGAAGTGCAGGAGCTGTATGACGTCATGAGGAGATTTGCCAGAGTGGTTGGACCCACTGAACACGACAAATTCATCGAAAGTCACGCACGTTAGTATTTGGCTGAGTACACATGGCAGGTTTACATGCAGTGTGTGCAACATTTACAAACACACATAGAATTAATTTGACAAGATCTTGCCAGACTGCCTGGACTTGGGTAGCATGTTGTAGCCTGAAAGGATATGATATGTTTTTCTAAGAGAATTTCTGTGTTTGAATGCATGAATGATTAAAACTGACATGAAATGGCTTTGAAAACTAGTTCTGCTTCTTTTCATAGGTGTTAAAAAGCCCCTTTCCCGCAGATGTTGCGTTATAATATTGCCCATCAGAGCCCATCGCCGCACCTCTGACATAATAGCATAACGCTTCCCTACTGTGTACAATTCAGGAATCTTAGGAACATCACAAACATTTCACAAAATTAGTGGATGTTGGTCATCACAATCTGCCGTTGTTTTTATGGCTCTCATAAGACCGTCTGAGTGCCTCTGAATATGCATTCGTTGTGCTGGATGAAGTGTTGAGCTGCAGCTGTGAGAGCGCTTGGGACTGTTGAGGAAGCTACGTGAGCAGGTTTGCATTTAACTGCCTTCATCTCTTTGTCTTTGCAGTGGAGTTTGAGCTGAGGAGAGAGATCCGCAGGCTGCAGGAGTACAGGAAAGCGGGGATCAAGTCTTTCTGCAGTGAGTCGAGTTTGACCTTTTTTCTCCTTGTTTCAGTAAAACTTCAATTCATAGTCGCATGAATAAGCAGGAGGACGTGTTTATATTCACACTTTTAAATGTTTTTTAAGTGCTGCTGCAGCAGAGCAGAGATGATTAGATGCTTCCTTTTTTGGACTGTTGGTCTAACAAATCAAAGCTGTGCGACATGTAAAAAATGCATTTTTGATTGTTTTCTGGTATTCCAATGAAAAATGAAGTTTCTGGTCACAGCTCTAATTCAGATCCTTTTTTCTTACGCATGTGTCTACCTGTCTGCGTCGTGGCATCAGGTGCCAAGGTGTATGAGCGGGTGAAGCGAATGCGTGAGGACGAGCGCAGGAAGAGGACCATGCTGTTCGACGTGCTGCAGTACATCCAGGATGGCAGAGCCTGTCAGCAGTGGCTCAGCAAGCAGGCTGCAATGTGAGGCTCCAAACTTCCTGCGTGTTGCTCAGCACGTAATAAACAGAGATGATGACCTCTGTTATGCCAAGCAGTCATTTGTATTACCATGCATCCCATTTCCACCTCAGCCTCCACTGTGTTTTTAGCCTTTTTAATGTGCTGCTGCTCTGGTTTTGTTTTTATCAAGGGCATTTTCTTTGGGTGTTATCCAAGTTCCACCTTAGGAAAAAAGCATTTCAAACAAGATGATTCATCTTTTTTGGATGACTTTCTGGAGAGAAAATAGTCAACAAAGCTCGTCTGTGTCTGTATAAACAAGGCAGCAAAGATAATAACGCTTTTCTCTCCGATTACAGAGACGCTGGCGTCACTCCAGCTGTCACAACTATCACAGTGTCAGGTACAATTTTTTTCTCTCTGTCTGCCTTTCTGTGTTCCATCTTCTGTTGTCTTGGCATGGCCCCAGGCGCTGCCACATAAGCGCAGACACTTCCATAAATACTCAGAAAATAGGTTCATGAATACACATTTATTTTGCTGCTTCTCACTGTTGTTGAATTTCTGCTGCACAGCGACTGGTAGACGAAGCGCTCCTCCTCTCAACCTGACCGGACTTCCGGGAACAGAGAAGCTCAACGAGCGGGAGAAAGAGGTACAGCCACCACTTTGTATGCTTCACGTGATGTTTTTGATGACTTCACAAAGGTTCAAACTCTACCTGACAAATGCACCAGCCTGGAACTATTTCACTTGCCACTTAAGACAAAAGTTTCAAGGTGAATTTGTCTTTTAAAGTTGGAGCCTCTGACTCGGGGTTAGCTTAAAAATTAAATAAGCTTAAACATAAATACATTTTTATTTCGCTCTCCATATATTTACGGTTCTTTCACATTGTCTTTCTCTAATGACATCTAAAAGTTGTTTCAGAAGGAAAATTAGCTTTGCTAATTCTCCCTCCGACCTCGCATTGCTTCTGATGTGAAAGACAAAAGAATTGACCAGAGTTGCAGATACCCATGTCTCCATGGCAACAATAAAAATATCGGGGAGTAAATGCTATAACATCTAGGATGGTGTTTTTCAAGTTTTCTATTGATGGTGCGATAAAATCGTTATCATGAATTATTTTTTATATGATTATCGTCTCTTGAAAAATAGATATCGTTGAATTTATTTAATCTTGGAGGCGGGTAGCCATGTTTTTGATTCATGCACGCAAGCAAGTCTCATGAGATGGAGCACTCGCCAGTCTTCCCAGCTGCTCTGTGTATGCCTGCTTTTCCTTGAAAGGGAAATGAATACTAGCAGGTGTCGCCTCCATGTGAAAAGTGTAATGCTGCCAGTACAGCTCAAGTAAGTGGCCTTATTTGCTGCGTGCACTCTGTCCTTGTGCTCAAGGTCAGTCTCTGCAACATCTGTTACGGAAGAGATTTACTAACGTAAGACCAAGAAAAGTGTTGTATTTCCACAAAACTCTGAAATGAGATTTTAAATGAAGTCATGAGGATGCATTCTCAGTCGTATACATCATCCAAATCCTGTCTTTATGTTTGTAATTCCTGCATGGTGTAGCCTAAAGCAATACTCCCCAAATATTATGATATTGCTACAGTATAGATTACTGTTATAGATGGACAATGAAAAAAAGATATCAGTTGACAAACTTTTAGAAAGTGTAGGATTGAGAGACACGTTTCCCTTCCTTTCTGTAGACATCATGGTCGCTCACAGCCAGTAGTTCAGCTTCTCAGTTGCAGAGACCATTTCTCTCCGTGTCATGTCATGTCCAGGAGCACAACATCTGGCGCCAGCAAGCATCGCAGCACCCCCTCTTCCACTGTTACCTCTCTGTCCCCGTTCCTCTGTGTAGTCTGGAACCCGGGCAGAGAGATGTTGGAGTCGTTCCTTTTGCCACGTTTAGGTGAAACAAACAACACTGCATCCCGACATTCCCGATGCTACCTTGTCAGGGCCTCAAGTCGATCTGTCCTATCTGCCAGTGATCCCTCCCATCCTGTGACGATTGAGGGAAGAAAGGGTTCAAACCTCCTCCTCCTTCCTCCGCCCCGCTGCTACTCAGCATCCTGGATATCTCCCCAACTCATCTTGACCAGGGGTCCCACTCTGGTGGTCCCAGGCATCACCTGGTTCCTAAGATGCACAGTCAGCTGCTCCCACATGCAAATAACTTCCCCGTTTCCACGGTTACACATCATAACAGATGTTAAAAAGCACCAGCAGCACAGCATCCAAACCAGTGTAGAAAAATGCTTCAAAAGTCAGTGTGGATGTCTTCAACCGGGAATACATCATTCAATTATTTCATGTGGTCGGAGGTGTGTTTTAAGGGTCTTACGGGTCGGTGTTAGAATTGATATATTCCACTGGTTTGCTCAGAATTTACCGCAGTCAGTTTTGTGTGGAAAGCTGCCACTTCTGAGCAGCCAGAATAAAATGTGTTTACACAAATGTGCAGGCAGAGTTGGTGCACCACAAACAATCACAGAGCAGTGCTGCTGCAGCTTTTTCCTCAGAACTGTGGCCCACTGTGTCTGTAGCCTGTCTTTGTAGTGTTTCTTTGTACAAACAGCACAAATAAACACAGTCTGTCATTGAAGGCTTTTGGGATGATTCACACTGTTGTACTCGTAAAGATAAACCGAAGCAGCTTCTCACAGACTGAATCGGGAGTAGCCGATTATCCGACGAGCACTCGAGCTTCCATTGCATACCGAGGCCTTAATTAAGACACCGTGCATGTTTTAAATGCCACTATCTGTTCCTAATCATTATGTGTGTGTGTTGTGTAGCTATGTCAGGTGGTGCGGCTGGTGCCCGGGGCTTACCTGGAGTACAAGCAGGCCTTACTCAACGAGTGCAGGCGGCAGGGTGGGCTGCGGCTGGCGCAGGCCCGAGCGCTGATCAAGATCGACGTCAACAAGACACGAAAAATCTATGATTTCCTCATCAAGGAGGGCTACATTACAAAGGCGTAGGAGCCTCCACAGGGAGGGCTGCATTGTGGTCAGTCGTACATTTTAATGTAACCTTGTAATATTTTCAGTGTTTTGTAAGAAGTTCAGATTGTTGCTGCTCTTTTGAAGTACTCTAAATTGTTTTGTCTTGTGTCTTTTAATTTAAAGTGTATTAAAATGACATCTTTGTATAACTTTCAGACAAACAGGAGCTCATATTAAAATGAGGATATATTTGGTTTCTCCTGACATAAATGTGAATAAAAAAACAATTTGGTGTACAATACTGATTTGAAGTTGTTTGGATTGACATTTTCACCAGCTCTGCATTCTATGGGTCCGTAGTTATCGACATAATTCAAATTGCAGTGAATTCATCGCATGGCTCTAGACACCAACTGTATTGCATCTCTCCTGACGGCTTCGGTAAATATTCGTGGCGATTTGAACCGAAAGTTTAAAATTCGAATGATTCGCTCTGTAAGACCTGTTGCCATAGCCTAGAAATCTAGACGCCCCTAGCGGCCGCAAATGGAATTTGCTCCGGGGCTAGTCTAGTCACTTGTAGTCGTTTTGTAAGGTTCCAAATCAAAACTTAATCGAGCCAATCAAATCGTGAGGAGCGGGGTCGGAGGCAGGGCTACCTAGTGACGACAGAGGTGCGACGTTTCAGTGTGTAGTTCCAGAGAGAGGTAAAAAAAAAAACTCTCTTTAGATTTATAGGGAAACGAAGTAAACTTACATCTGAGAGCAATCCCCAGTCAATTGCGAGCATGATGTACCAAAGACAGCGGGCCGATCTTCGTCTCAGAGCTGACAAAACTCTCCGGTAAGGCATTTGAACGGTCAAATTCCGTTAACGGGACGAGAGTAGTCAAAACGGCAAACCGGAAGTGCGTTGCTCACTGCGGCTATTTTTAGCAGCGCCGAATTCGTGGGAACAAAATTGTAAATAGCCGGTATTTTGTCAGATTTTCAACACCTTGGGGATCTAAACGACTACTTTCTCGCCTGAAAATGTTTCAAATGTTGCTAAAGTTTACAGAGTTTAGAGCTTAAGAGAAATCAGCTTTTCAGGCCGTAGACTACTGACCACAATGTACATTCCGTAGCGTTGACTACGTAAAACTTCTTCATCGCTCTGATTGGTTGTTGCGCCATCCTATTGCGTGGCGTTGAACTTGACAGACAGCCGTTTATCCCGCCCACACTGCTATCCAGCGTCACTAGACCCTTGTACAGCTTTTTGCTGTACGGGTCTGGCTTGCTAGGCTACTGTAGCCGCTGATTTTCGGCCAAGTTCTAGTGTCATTTGGCACAACTCAGACTTTTCTCCTCGTTTCCCTTCCTGAAGAATAGTTCTTGACGGCCACAGTTTCATAGAGACCATTTCTGATGAGGCTTCAGCCAACAGTAGAAGGAGAGGTCTGACACTCTCAGGTGTCAGACCTGTGTCCAGGGCCGGGGTGGGCCATTTTCTCAGTCCGGGAATTTAATTCAAATTCAGGCCACTCTGATATGGAGGAGGAATTTGAGTCCATGAAAAAAGATAAAACAAACAAAAAACAATTCTTAAAATATATTTAATAGTGAGTTGATAACCACAGTGTGCGCGCCTCTGTGGAAATGCACGATATGACGGCGAGACGAAATAGGTTACAGTTGCAGAGGAGATAAGCGTGAAAGCACATTTGAAACTGTTTGTCAAAAAAGGGAAAACTGGAATGTAAAGCAAGTGTTCGGTTCGTTTACACACAGCAAGCACGGGACGTGAACGTGTCTGCATCTGCATTCGTGTTCAGTCCGAAATGGATAGAAATCAACAAGAAAACAGATTCTTCCTTTCACATCAAAGCGTCGTGCCCGCGCGGTGTCCGGATAAGTGCTCATTGCAACTTGAAAATAGAACAGTCTATTCCCTGCACGGGCGTGAGCGGGCTCAGCTCACATTATAATAAATGGGAGGGGAAGGCTTGAACATGAAACATGATGCTGATTCCCGCGGATAGAACGCGCGTGCAGACTCTCCAGTAATTAAAAAAGGCAACTAAACACCCCAACGTGCTCGCGCTGCCCCTGCCCTGCACACGCAAACCATGTACAATATTTGCATACAGCCCTTCTAAATAATTATATTTATTTTAATTACATGTTTGAGGTGCATTTAATAACAAATATCAAACAACAAATGTGATCGCCCCTATTTAATATTGCGTTAGTAACCACATGCGCGCCTGTGGGAATGCAGGCTACAGTTGATGAGGAGATAAAGCGTGATAAAGCGTTACGCAATTGTTCATCAGAACTGGAATGTAAAGAAAGTGTTCGGTTATTCTTTGAATATAGGAATACTCTTATAAATCATATAAATTGTGAGATTTTACATATTTAACAACAAAAGCTGTCAGATGACAGTTGAGTTGACATTGCAAACGTTCGCCACGTTATAGCCTATTTGATCAAATTCACAACCAGGCCTATTATCCATATATCTCAGTAACCTACCAGCTTGTCTTGAGAAGATATCTGTCAATTTGGCTGCAACCTCCTGTCTTTTTTTGAGCTTAGCCCTCTCTGTTCCACCTGGCCTCTTTCTACCCTCCATCACTGACGCGCTCTGTTTCGCGCCATTGTTGTTTAAAAGACGAGCCATGGGCCAAACCATCTGAAACATTTGGGAGGAGAGAATTCCCTTACATGGTAGATTAGAACCTATTTAATCTGCTGTGATGCAGCAGGCGGCTGCGCTGCAATGGTGAATTTATGCAGACTACAGTTGAATTGATATTAATGCAAGAATAAGATAAGTGACAAAAATTAGTTACAACTATTTTCCCCATGGGCCAAGCAGCCCAGGTCGATGGTTTGGGCCGGGATAGGTCCCGGATAATACCATTGCCAAACCGGCATTGCCTGTGTCAGGTCTTCACTGGATTTTTCCACATACAGTTAATCTGCTATCAACTTTTTTTTTTTTTTTAGGCCCGCTGCAGCTTCTTTTATCCTCCGCTTGTCCAGTTTCCTAAATTTTTTTTAACGAGACGCTGCACACCATGCTGAGATATGCCAAGTGTTTGGCCAATAGCTCTTTGGGAATCAAAAACACTATTTTTATGCCTGTCAAATTGCGTTATATTTGGGCTTTTTCATAGATGCAACTAAAAATGTGCTTCTGTTTCCTGAATCTCAACGATAATGGTGGAAAGGGTGAAGTTACTGTGACTGAAAAAGCCACATAAATGGGAAATAAGGCAGGCTGAAACGGATCAAAATTAATTGCTCATTTTAGAAAACTTCTGAGACATTTAGCAAAATTACAGATCTGTAAAATAAAGATTTACCAGATGTTTAAAGTCCCATGGAATAAATATTTGGATGTTTTAGGATTGTCGGATACATCTAAGAAGTTTTACCATCACTACACAACAAGAAAGCTTGGATTTTTGAATTTTATCATAGCAATCCTTTAGATTTAAATCCCATAGTTTCCTTGTATGAACTCAGCCACAACCACTTCTATCGAATGACTAAATGATTCCAATTGATGGCTGTTGCATCCATGTTTAGGCTTGAAATCCATCCTGATTACTGCTGAGTTAATCCGAATGTTGCTTGTCGGTGACACAGACAGTTTTTGGTATCTCGATTACCTCCGCCTCCGTTTGTGATGTGACATGGAAAAACTATGACGAATGAAGGTGGAGGCAGGCAGGAGTCCGCCGGCCTCAGACGAGCTTATCGGAGCAGAGAGCATCAACCTCCACTAACAGCCTGATTAGAGCGGCAGATTCAACTTTTGATGATAACAGCGAGACGACAAAGGAGGCGTCTGAGCTGCATTTGAGAAGACGTGAAAGAAGTCTTTTGACGCCTGCGTGTGTCTTATAAAATCAGCTCTCCAGAATAAACGAGACGCAGCTTCTTCCTTCTGATTTCTTTTTAAAGCCTCAGCTGTCACAGCCGCTAATGTGGAAAATGATGTTCACTTGGTTTGCAGTTGAAGCTCATAAGCCAATCTGAGATTTCGTGGACTCAAAACAGAAACAAAGTCACGAGAGCGTCCACACTGGGACAGTGAAGCCTACACAGATTTTCACAGCTTTAAAAGTAAATGACTGCTGCATCTTTGTGATGAAATATTGCGGCACATTTACATGTAGATCAGGAAGGAGTTTCTGCCATCAAATTGCCCTGAAATGAAAAATGATTCTCACAGGATCTACACTCAAGACACAGCGACAGATGAATCAGGTTATAGTTTTTCTCATGCACTTGGAAAAAATATATATTTTACATTTGAAGACCATAAAATACACAAAAAACCACCAGCTCAGATGTCAGATTGAGTTGACAATGATAGGAAATGAGGTGAGGTGCGTTTTATGATCAGGTGGTATTTTATTAATAATGTTCCTGAAAAGAAAGTGGATTGTAGAAGTGCACCTTGACAACTTTGACCCAGCCACGTTCTGACAGATTGGGGTCAACAATCTAGTACAATAGTAGTCCACAGAGAGCCTCACACACGCCCTCTGACAACAACATTAAACTCACGACCACACAAGAGTCTTTCACTCACAGATGCTCACTGTGTCATCGCACTACAGCGTGTGTCAAACTCACTTATGATTATCACGGTTGTGCCCATTGACAGCTTCCATCTCCCCCAACAGAAATGTAGATCTTTCTGTTAGAGTTTCCTCCTAAAAGACCTGATTTCAGCTGATCGACACAGAAAGAGGTTTTCCATACACGACGAATTAGGCCTGCTGGCAAACAAATTTTCAGGGACACAGTTGACTCTGATGACATTTATGCCCAGCTGGAGCCTCGCACCCTCACAGAGACACCGTTTTTACCAAGATAATGAATAAGTGGTCGTAGTGCTATTTCCATCAAAGGATTCTGCATGCTGTAATTTGCAATCTGGGTTTTGTATGTCGAAATTTGTATTACTGTGAACATATCTGTGAATGAAAGATTACCTGATTACCTGAAGCATGAAGTTAAAAATCTAAATTTTTTTTTATATATATTTGATTGATCTTTTTAAATGATTCTTTCCTTCATTTATCCTTTATGGTTTTGAAATAAAACAACCGGCTCACGTTCAAAGCAAACATTTCAGTTTGATCAGTAGCACTTTCACACGTTCTGAAGCAGCTAATACTCAGTTTGGGATTTTCTTCCATTATTCCTGCAAAATTCTTATAGTTCTGAGATTTTCTTGTATTCACTGTTACTCCGAGGTCCATGCACAGATGTTCTGCGATATTTTGGTAGGGTAACGACCATCGTGAGAACATCCATTGTGAATATTGAGGTGTGTTTGGGAGCGTTGTCGTCTCGTAGAAGACATTTTTACAGATGCTGTCATGTTTGCCACCAGAATTTGCTGGTATTTAACCAGCTCTTCCCTCTATAAGTAAACTGTGCTTGTGGCTGAAACGCAAGCTCATAGCATGATCAACCTACCTCTGTGCAGTGTTTTTCTGAGATTCTTTACCTTTCTTGGTTATTTGCATAGCCTATTATGCTTTCAGAGCCTCGACCATTCTTCTTCAGCAATTCTTCACTGCATGTTAAACTGAGGCCTTCTCCTTCTACGTGGACATCAGTTCCTTTAATTCAGAGTTCTGCTGCTTAGATGAGTCTGATCACTTAGAGCTTTAAAATGCATATTACCCGATCTTTTCCAATGACAACTATCAACAAGCTACAGTCCTAAATAGATAGTCAACCCCATGGTTTCCTCTTTTATACTTTAGAATCATAGAAAACGAAAAAAATGCATTTTGAAGATCAGTTTGTCTTTTACTCAACAGGGACAGAAAATTTGACGAGGGCTGCCCAAACTTTTGTACCACTGTTTACTTTGCTTAGTTTCTTCCTTCCCAGACACAAAACAGCGTTTTCAGATGCAGAGGCCACTTCTGGGTCAGGTTGAGCCGGCTCCATTAGTCCGGACAGCTCTACTTCTTTCTCCAAAGGATGTGTGTCTCAGACTCACACAGGGAAGTGAGTAAAGACCGATTTGCCGCATGACAGGAGATATTTTTCAAGAAAATGTGGCAACAAGTCCGCGATTCATCAAGTGTACTGAAATAAGAGATGAGCTGGTCAAGAGTTAATCAGCCTTTTTTTGCGCTGCGTTAACCAGATTTTCACTCTCTGTGCAGAATCTGTTAAAAACTGAAAGTGAAGCCGGGCAGATTTCTCACCTGCTTCTCCAGGACGTGCTGCAGCTCAGCCTCCTCTTCATCACTGTAGAGTCTGTGCTGAAGTGGCAGGGGGGCAGCAGATGGAGCAGATGTCACTGTCAACGCCCTGCATGTGTGCAGAGACGCAGCATTTCTCAAGCCACCCACACAATCTCCTCTTTGACTGCCTCCTGCTCTTCTCAGACTCCTCTCAAAGGTAATATGATGAAGGTTTTCTTCAGGAGGAAACCGTGTTGATCTATCAAACATCACATGCTGCGATGGAGACAGAGCAAGTCCTTTTGGTTAACACTTTTAGCTTAAAAAACAACATGTCACAATGGGTTGGAATATGCAGATATTTTACTGAGATAGAGGCATACTTACATACTTTAGAACTAGCATAAGAAGTATACTTGGGAGCAATCCTAACCATATGCAGAATAATACATCTATTTAATTGAATTCTAAAAGCTGATACAGTGGCAGATCAGGAATTTTTGTAAGGCAGGGGCCATGTAGTGGCCACATTTAAAAAAAAAAAGAGTGGTGACAAGTACATATCCAATTCTCATGCACACTGTGACACTTGAGTAGACTGAAATGGTGAGCATGCTCGCTGGATTCCACTGACCACACAAGTCAGTACTCAGAACTGAGAATGGTGTTACAACCAAACTAAGTGGCTGCGTTCCATCTGCAAACACAGTCAGGAAAACCAGAGGGATTTGCCCACTGTTGTGTTCACTGACAGAACCTGACACAACGCCTCACACCTTTGCAACGTGTTCACTGATGGACAGGAGAGGTCGGACAGGACTACGATTGTGACTGATTCAGTGAGACAAAAACTGATAATAAACGGTTTCTTATTTCCACTAATAGCACTTTTTAGTCGCTCAGAAATCCGACTTTGGCGTTCTCAGAGTCGATGCTTCCTACTGGGATATCAGAAATTCCATCTTCCGAGTTCAAAAGGAATCCACGACCATTTGGAAATGCTGCATTTATGTTACATGAAGTAATTTTGTTCACATTTTTTTGTATAATTGATCCACTTTGCACCTTTTAGTTGTTTAATTTAGCTCCTTTTAGATATTTTGTTCACACCTTGGTGATGACTTGTTTTAACAAATTTTTACTTTGTTTGCATGTTTTAATCAATTTGTACTAGTGAGATTAGAGTCTGTACATTGAGTCAGCACAGCCGACTCTGTCAGCCTCGGAATAATTTCTCTCCCCGCGGTCCTTACTGAACTTAGTACTGATGCATTTATATCTCCACTTCCTAATGTGCCTGTAAAGATTTTGCCTGCCATTATCACCATACATATAAAGCTGGGTAGCTGTGTAAGTCAGACAATAGAATTACTATATTGATTAGATTAAACTAAAGCAGGAAAAAGAAAAAAATCCAACATCACAACACTACCTAAATTCAGTTGTACATTTACCCTGCAGGTAATCATTGTCACATGAAGTAATGATAATCTGCACCAAGATGAGCAGATTTTTATGGAGTGTTTTATGTTTTTCTGGCTACAGCGCTGAGACAAACCGTCTTTCATAATCCTGAAGCTTTGTGCTTTTAATAGAGCATTGAAAGTAGGCTACTGTGTTTTTGGAAATGGAAAAAAAAAAGAAACCGCAAACTGTGCAGAGAGATCGATCCATTGGTTTTAGAGCTTCTCTTCTGCTGGTGTCTCATTGATTTTTAACTTTGCTGCTATTCAGGCAAAGGGGAAAAAGATGTCTCCCACATCTTTGCTCTGTGTTGTTGTAAGGCTTTTTAAAGGGCACACACGCGCACACACAGAGCTTGTGTCTCTATCTTTGAGAGGACCAAAGCTCCTTACCTCAACCATCAGAGCTAAATGCATTTGCTCTCACCATGACTCTAACCTGAATTGGTTCCTCACAAAGACACACACACACACAGACACACACCCCCCTCCCTGGCCATAATAGCTGGCTACTGATTAACACAGAGGTGAACCTATCAACATAATAGGTTACCTTGGCAACCAGGTCTGTGGCACACTGGAGTTTGAAAGGAGGAGAGGAGGGGCAGCTCGGTGGAGGCACACACACACACACACGCACACACATTCGCCCTGTTCCTCAGGCTCATCTGTTGGGCAGAGGAGTCGTGACTAACCAGAGCGGCAAAGTCTGCTTCACCCCCCCAACCCCCCACCCCCCACCCCCAACCCATCTGTGCGAGCGCGCGTCTCCTCACTGATTCAAGCAGAAGCGTGCCATCCAGCGCTCAATAACATTATATTATTGAAATAAGATGAGATACGTCCACCGCACAGGTGGAAACGCGGTGTGCACGGCACTGCAGAGGCATTCAGGTCCTGTTCCATCTGCACAGCAGCAAATGTGTGCGTTTGATGTCAGAGCAGTTCTGATCAGAGTGACAGGGCGGCAGCATGCTGAGCTCAGCCAGCTCGCTGCTCTCACATGTTGCCACAGCAAACACTTAGATCATCCCATGTCTATTTACCACCGCCACAGCTGGAGCAATGGGGGGCGCCTGTGGGATCAGCAGCAACTTTATTTAGACCTCTATCCCTCACTTTCCACCCAAACACTCCTGCATCTCCACCTCTGCTGACCACAGAGAGCACTTTCCATTCTCCTCATCTTACCACCCTCAGCCCACTGCTCACGCACATCAGCGAAGACAGAAATAAACAGCTCTAGTGTTACAAGCCATTCGGGATCATCTAATTACTTTGGTTTGCTTTATCGGGGATAATCATTCTTATTAGCAGACGACACAGATACTCTGATAATCTGCTGAAGCTCTAATCGCACACAAGAGGTAAAGATGTTGGCTGAGAGAGACAGAGTGCAGTGTTTTTCTGCCTCAGCTCACACACCCTGAAGACGTCCCCCTGAGGGACTTTTAGCAGCCATGCTCATACTTTAGCTTTAGGATTTCCAGAGAGTGGAAATAAGTAACTATAACTGATCAGCGCAGGTCACTTGGTGTCCACACGTTTGAGGGATGTGCGCAGGAAATGTCACGGTGAAATCGCTGTGGCACCCTCGGCACTGTGGAGCCTATCAGTTATCTGGTGTTACAGGCGGTCAGGGTTAATCAATGTCACTTGGTCCTCATTCAGAGCAGACAGCTTCTTTGTAACGGGGCTGCAGGTGCTTGTTATTACGGCGATGGTGTCATTGCAAATTTTCAGGCTCTCTGACGGACTGTGGAGACATATTGCAGAATGCTTCTGACTCATCTGACATTTCAGCGTGGGCCTGGTTCCTGTCTCTGCCACGCCATCCATCTCTTCTTATAATTATGATACAGTCTTGTTCAGACGTTTCTTACCAGGTGAAGCTCCTTTCTCTTCTGTGATAGCTGGTAGCATTCAAATGCAGGGTCACACGTCTACGCCATAATGCTGGAAAAGTAACCCTCAAACCTTTTTTTCTTCCTTTTTTTGATTGTTGCTGCTGCTGTTTCTTTCCACTAGATTGAATTGGGAATGTGATTAGGAGTGACTGAGGCAGGGGCCATAGGTTTACGGGTATCGTATTATCTCCCCCAGGAACCCTTTGAAATAGGATTGACTTTGGAAGGCATGTCTAATTATGGATCTGCACTCGGAAATATTCATAAAGGGCTGCATAGAGGGCCCTGCAGATGCAGCTGCGATCGTGAAGGTCTCCGAGTTGTGTTGGTTTTTTCCAGGCCGGGAATAATGAGATTTGAAATAACAGACCTAAAGAACTGTCAGTGTATTTGTTTTCTCTGAACGCCTGTAGCCCACCAATCCAAGGCAACATTTGAATTGGTAATCGTGTTGCCCGAGCTGCTGTGAAGTATGGTCCTAAATTTTTCATTGAATCAGAGTTTGCTCTGCGGGTTTTTATGAGTTCAAGACCTGTAACATGATCACACGGATCTCTGTAAGTATTCAAGTAAGCGAGTGCATGTGAAGCTATCAGGTGTCGTTTCTGTATGGTGCAGCTGTCTGTGCACTACAAGGTGCAAAGTGAAAGGAAAAACTCTTAAGACTCCATTAGCAGATATGTGCTGATGGTCCTGATGATGTTTGTGTCCAATATACTGTAGGTCTGCAGTGCAAAGTGGAATTTAGGAAAATGGCATCTTTTAAACCTGGTGATCATCCATCTGTAATTCCAGATTAAAGACAGACTTTGAGAGTTCACAGAAGCTGAATCACTGCATTTCAAGTAAATTCCATTAAAGTGTAGTGGAAGGAACAGCCAAGGGGAAAAGTTATCATTTTACTATTCAAACAAACATGTATCACTTCAAAGTTTCAGGATGGGAGATATACACATGGGGTCGGCTGAATAAACACTCCACATGCATATATATAAAGAAAAAACAAGCAGTGGGATGTAGCAGCATGTGTGCACACGTTTTAAGAACAATGTTACGTGAGATGCAAATGGAAACATGGAAGAGACAACAGGATTTAACTTTCACAGATTTGAAACAATAAGGTAGTGATTTTTTTCTGACTTTGTTTCTTATTATTTTTTTTATAATATACCCTTATTAAATTTGGAAGGGGGGGGGGGGGGGGGGTAACTGTAAAACCAAGGTCGTGATGGCTGTGGAAGACTGTGCTTCAAAGAGAAAAAGAATTTTCAGGCACGATATTGTCTCATAACTTCTTATAGGCTTCCTAAAGCTGTTTAATAAAACAGCCAAAATACCACCATCCATCTGTACCTCCCCCCTGATAATCTCTGTGTTCATTCATTGCACATATGTCCGGGTTTGCAGGTCCTCCGCCTGTAGCCCTGATATATTGTCCTCTCATGAACTAATACACATGTTTGCCTTTTGTTTGTAATCCGGTCGTTTCTCTCAATCTTTCTTTATTCGTTCCCTTTTTCCCTTTGTTCTGAAATTAGAGTTGATTGCTTGAGTTGCTCTTACGATTTCCTTTCTTAATTCAGCGTTTTTTGTTTCAAGAACTGAGAATAAAACTGATTTCATTCTCTCTCTCTTTTTGATAAGTGTCTCAGTTTCATTTTTTATTAAATTTGGGCCTCTTCTCTACAGAAGCTTTCCCTCTTATATCCATTTAGTTGTGGAAAGGGTTGCTTGAGCTACACATGACTCATTGAGGGACTGCCAGCATCCATTTGTTTTTAAAAATCAATCAAAGTGTAAATCAAGTTTATATACTTTCACAATGATTGAGATTTATAAAAGAGAACCATACATGAGTGTTGCTTTATAAATGTGAGAAAAAGAATGTGTGTGCACATTTCTGCCTTTCTGCATGGCCTCAGTTTTCCACATTAATCTTCACAGTTTGATACTTCTGGCCCACGGTGCCCTTTGGCATCCACATCTCGACAACAAACCCTCCAAAAAATTTGGCACATCCATCTACAGAAAAGTCCACATTAGAAAGTTTGAGGTTAGGGGAATTTAATCCTGGACACTTGTGTTAAAGCATTATTTTATCTCTGTTTTCACTCACTGTGTGGTGAAGTTTAGGAGAATATATTGCTTAGATTTAGCCAACAAATTGTTCATCTAACACTGAGTTACGGTCATGAAAGTTGACTTTTGCTGTAAGTTGAAAATGATGCATTAGCTTTCTAATGACTTTTCTTTTCGTTTGTCATTGAATCAACATTGTTTCATGGGTTTAATATGTCAACCCATATGGCAGCATTGCCTTAAAATCATCTCAGTGAGTTACCAACTTCTGTCTTCACACTTGACAGGTTAACTTTGATTAAAACTGACTCTGGTGCCACTAATCTTTAATAATGGATCATTTAAAGAAGTGTTATTGCTGTTTTGAACATTTTGGACCATTTTTAAACATCTCCATTTAGGGATGGGCTCTTCCTCCTCCTACCACCTCTTTATGAGGAGTGATTGATGCCAGGTGGAGAAAAGACACACCTGTAAACACCGAAGCTGACTCTTGCCTCAAAATACAAGAAAAAAAAAAAACAATACATAACACTGCTGCTGCCTTTTTTTTTTGTTGCTATTCCTAGTCATTTCTAGTATGACATAATTTCCTATTGTGATGGTAGTAGAGTCTCACAGGATTCTTGAAAAATAAAGTTTTATCTTGCTTTACGACAGGGATCTCAAACTCCGGTCCAAGTTTTACAACGTTTTTACCATCTACTTTCCTACTGGCCTTGTAGTGTCACTGCAAGATAGTTGGGTGTTGCTTTGGCTCACTTTTTAATGCCTCCACCAGTGAAGGAATGGATATAAGACAAGGCAAATGTATCCATATAGCAGTGTAAATGTGAGTCAGAGTACTGTACAGAAACGTAAACTGGATTAAAAGGGAAGGTATGATAAAATAAAGAGTAAAAGTTATCATTCAAAAGAAACATGAAACAAAAAAGGAAAAACACGAGCAAAAAAAAGAAAACTGTGGCTTTATTGTTGTTTAATTGCTTCATGAGAGACTTGCAGGTCAAATCTTTTGCACTGAACATCCATTTGTCATTTGAAGACCTTTATCTTTAGGCTCACTGTTTATATCTAATTTGCTGTTTTTAGATAGACAAAGCTCATTACTGAGCTGTGCCTTTCTTTATTATTCATCAGTTGTCTGTCTGGTGCTCATGGTCAGTTCTTTCCAAGTTACTATAGCGACTTGCTGCTCACACAGCACGAAAGCCTTTAAAAATATCTTGAGAAATGTTATGACATTTCTGTAAAACTCCTGTCCCTTTCAGTATTGTGTCTGTGAAACTAACTGAAACGCATCCTCCAATAGAAAAGTCTGGAATCATCTCAGTAAGCCACCCTCCTCCTTCTCCTCCTCTGGGTGGCACTGATCACCCCTCATACAGGAGGCAGCGCTGTCCTCTGCACGCGCCCTGCCAGCCAGCGTAAGACCAGGCGAATGTGCCGATGGCTCGTATTGCTGTTGACTTTCCCGTGATGTTGGTGTGTGTTGCCGGTTGTTTGCCACCGCCCGGCCTGTCGCCATCCTCCCGGCCATCTGCACGATCGGACTGACGGTAGATGTGTGACAGCGCAGACGGACCCGTGCGCGCCGGTTTTGTGCCGGTTGTGAAGGTGCTTTGAAAACCTCCATCTCTGCCCAGGTCAGAGACGATTGGTAAGTTGAGTTTCGCGTCTCACGGAGGCAGTTTATCAGCATCACATTGACCTCACTTATATGTTTTTTTAACACAAAGACGCAGACATCTAAGGTGCATTTAAAATAAATTTAACAGGCGTTTTACTGCAGGTTTTAGTTTTTTAGTTTTTTTTTTTATAATGTAAGCTGAGTTAAACTTAAGAAACGAGCAAGCATGCAGCTAAATATTCAGTTTGGCTGTTTTTTAACATATTTTACTCACATATGATCTATTCCCAACACCTTAACTTAGAAACGCACGCGCAGCTCGTGTCAAGTGTACGTGAACGAGCAGCGCGTGCGCAGAGGAGCGGTTCTCATTCACGGCAGAAGCGTAAATTATTAAACTTTTGGAGTCATTCACTCAATGCTGCACGTTTTCACTCTCGGTGGCACAGAACGACACAGGGGGAAGAGGCAGAAATATTTCAAGTTTCTAAATCCAAATGAACTAAATTGGGTTAGTAATTTTAGCCTCGACATGTTTATATTCCTTGTTTATTAATCTGCAAGTCATGTCCTTGATTATAATTTTGCGTACTGAATGTTAAAACATGGTATAGGAAATCTTTGCCTTGCTTATATTTTGTGGAACCTTGAGCATGTTTGGTGTTTTCTTTGAAAATGATATAAGCATCACAATTCCACATTTAAGAAGCTATTAGTATTGATATATTACACACACAAAAAAAGTGAATATTCTGGTAATGGACACATGCGCTTGTTTCAGCCTCTTCTGATCTAACTTGTGGCATCAATTAGTGATAACTATGAATTTAAAAGTAGATGTCTTGTGTGTCTGCTGTGATAATGAGCGTAATGGCACTCTGCTAACTTTACTTTTAAAGTCTCTTTATGTTAAATGTCTGACAGTGAGGATAATCATCTGCACCATCATGCATTCACCACCTGTCACCACATGACATGTGGCTTTCAGGACCTTGTGTTTTGTCTGTTTGCGAGATATGTTCAGATGTCGGGTTGTTGCTGCAGCAGGAGGGTGCTGAAGCCGAACCCTGTCCTCCCTCTGTTCATCAAGTTTTCTGAATCCTTTGCAGCTGTGGCTGAAGAGTTATTTTCTCCTCTACAGCAGCAGCAGCATTTTTGGTTGTTTCGAGATGTCTGAGAGGCTCGTTGTTGCTCATTCTGGCCTGATTATTACTGAGATGGTGCAGCCACTTTCAGACATCACTCAGCCTGAATAAATAGAGTGTTGGAGAGATGGTGCTGAGAGCAGCAGCCTCTGTGTATGCGGTTGTCTCATTGTGTGGTGTGAGGGAGTGTCATTCAGGAAGTTGGGCTCAGATTCAGTGTTGTTGTGAGCTTTCCGTCAGTACTGTAGCTTTAGTTTTCCAGCAGGTGGGTCACATTTCCACTTTGTGTTAGCGGAGGGGAAACCGGAGCTCCGAGGAATCTTAACCAGCGTGGGAGTAGCGTCAGGAGATTTGTGATCTTGGAGCACCTGTTGACAGATCCATTCAGGTGAAATTTTAAATTTAAATCGGGATGCAACCATGTGCTCCTGTTGCCATCCTGTGAATGCTGCTGACCTCTTTGGAGAATGAGTCCTCGGTGTTAATTTGATTGGCAGTGAGCTGCAGTGTCTACAGGAGATTTTTCTGTGGCGACAGCTTGTGAATAATTCTCCCTCCTCCGCTCCATGCAGCCTCACTTCTGCCCAGCCTGGGGTATAAATAACCATGTGGATGAAGCAAATCTCAGCAAAGCCCAGCACTGTGGTACATCAGCACTTCGGAGAGGGCCTGTCGGAGATTATTTGGTTCTCTTATCTACTTCATCTCACTGCTGATGCGACTGCCTTGTGCTGTTGGTCAGCGTGTTGCCCCTGCAGCACAGTTTGTATCTTTCTCTGTGAATTAATCCCTCAGCTGTTCAGTTTAGAAACTCATTTTAGCGGGATTTTTCTGTGTGCATTGATGGTCAGTGGAAACTTAGTTATAGAACCAACAAAGCTAATCAGAGGATTGTGGGAGGGGTTAAGAGTGAGCACAATAATCAACTTAAATAATGATCATAAATAATTCTGGGTTTTAGTGTTAGTAGACCTAACAGGGTGCATTGCTATGGCAACTATAGTTGTGCACCTAATCTGCTCTGGGGCCGATTTTGTTTGAGATTAAAGAAGAACATGTATTAAGGCACCACCTACTGACAAATGAATTAACGCTGGCAAAATGCAAATGAAAAAAGTCTAACTCTCGCTGTGTGGACAGCGGACAAAGGATACCCTTTGACCTTTCCTGATGAGCATCCATGGAGGAATACATCAGATCTGCTTCTACCTTAATGGCAGCACAGTTTTATATAATATATAATGAGCTTAACCAAACAAAGTATTGTGAAGTCAAATATGCATTACCCCTTCCTGTCTTTGCTGCAGCAGCTGTGTTGGTGTGTGAGTGTAGATTATATTTTAAGTCCTCATATTTGTCTGAGGTTCGTTTTGAGAGAAATGCATCCATCCATAAATGGGATTGGTCAACTGGTGTCTGCAGTGCTACTTTAACATGAATGTGCTCATAACTTCAGTTGATAATCACCTTGATGCTGCTTAGCATGACCTCAATTGTTAGGCTTAGATAACAAAAGATAGCAAAAGGATATCCTTCATTTGTTGAACTTGGCTTGTATTGTAGCACAGGCCCTCATTACTGCCAAGTTCCCACATTATCAACAACCACAATATTGCTGCTGGATGCCACAAGGACATAACGTGTTCTACGAAGGCTTAAAACAACGAGCAATTCAAAAAATGTCTGTTAACCATCCGTGAGTCACTCAGAAAGAACAGTGAATGCAGGTTGTCAGTTTGTAGTGATGTGTAGAAGAGCGCTCTGTGCTCCTGTTGGTTAGTTGTCTGTAGCTGTGTTTCCATTCAGCTGTAAAATATTTCTGCAGAGCAAATGCACCTCATTTGCGTTACTGGTTTGAAGTGAATAAATTTAACAAATGGCCGTTTTGGCTACATAACGAAGGTCTGCAACAAACTTTGCAGAAAAAGACACAAACCAGTTGACCTGATATCTGTTTTCATGAATTACTTTCAGTTGGGTGAGCTGTGGTTATCGTCACATGTGCAAGCGTTTGTTATGTGAAGGCAGAAACAGCTGAGCATTCATGTGACCAGTCATGTGAGTAACATATTAGCTTTTTTCACAATTGATTTGCTTTGATTGTTTCCATATCCTCTAATATCCCACCACTTAGTAGCTTTTTTGTGAAATCGAGCATGTTTTTTTTGTTTTGTTTTTTTAACTCTGAGAAACAGTGTGTGTAAGATAGCAATTAGAGATAGCATCCGTCTCATAGCTGTCTACTCACTATTTAGAAACAAATTGCATCTAGATTGTTTGGCTAAGTTACCAAACAACTTTGGTGTCTCTCTGAAGATCTTTGTCGCCACACCAGTGTTTATTCTGGTTTCCTGCCATTGCCTGTCCTGAAATGGGTTTTTCTTCTTCATGTGACGACAACAAACTTTGGCGGCAAACAATGATTTTTTTTATTGCTCAAGCAATTATTTTCTGCTTAGTTGATCAAAGTGTTGCTTAATTAACTAATGAATAATAACCATAATCATGACGCTTTGAGTCAATATTACACCTGTGATTATTTAACAAAAGGACTCAGTGACTTTCAGAAGAGCACTAATTTATTGGTCTTTTTTAAATTCAATTAGTTCTTTCAGTATCATATTTTCTTAACTTTAGGATAGAATACAACTGTAAGGCACAGGCATGAATAAATGTTAAAAACCATCCACACCACTGGGCTGAGTCAGTTTAGGCTTTAATGACTTAAGTGCGCCACAATGAAAGTGGTGCACTGCAATTATCACAGAAGACAAAAAGGGAGCATCGTTCTGAGGTGAAAAGCAGCACAATAATCATTTTATGCAAATGATCTTGTTTTAATTACTGTCGAAGGGCACAATTGAAAACAAGATTAAATCAATCACCATGCCCTATTTATTTACAACCTGCCCATAACTTCCAAACATGATGGAAAGTTTTAGCTTCACCATTCCAGCCATTTGAATCTGCTTCCAATCACATGACTTTTTGGGGATTGGTGTAAACAGTGCGATGCATCGATGTATACAAATCAATGACGTTGACGCATGGTTGCAGCCTTTAGGTACAATTTTACTGCATTGGTCACGGTGCGAGCCACTTGTGATGTCAACACATTGCCATAACTGTTTATACCTGTGTTCACTGCACAAATAACTGCTCCAACAGGAAGTATAACATATATACACAAATGTAGATACACAGTTTCAACTTCTGTTTCACTTTTCAGCTGTCTTTTTTTGAATTTTTAAAAATGTATATTTTTAATAGTTGTGCCTCCTTGGATTTAGTTGGATTTTAGACACAGACCGTCTCACACTGTTCCTTGCGGCTCTTCCTGTTTTTTGGTGTTTTTTTTGTAAATGCGGCTGGCTGACACAACAACAAAGCGTCAGGCACACCAGCTATTGGGACGTCAGTTTTGACCCATGCTGCCATTCGCAAAGAGAGGAATGTTGAGCATAAACCAAACATTAGTTGTGACCCATCTCGAATGTGGTGCCCAAAGCTACATTTTTTTTGTTCGGGTTACCATTGAGTTGTCTGAACCAGGACTAAGCTGACCAATGACTCAACCCTTCAATCTGCATTTTATCTTTTATTTTATCTATTTATTACCTAAGTACCACTCAGTTATTTTATTTATTTTTTTTAGTATTTTTGCTGAAATCGGTTCGAATGGAAGTCTTCAGTTAAGCAAAACAGGCTCAAAATGCTCAATGATCTGTAATGTTTAGAGATGGTAAACCTTTTCCGTCACACAGAGATATTCATTATTATTTTATTTATTTAAAAAAATTCTGTTTGATTTTTATAACACAGAAATGTTGATTAGTTTCTCTTTAAAATCAAGGTTCATTCTCTCCTGACAGAGCAAAATAACCTCGGTAACAAACTGCATAATAAGATGACAAAGAAATATAAAATAGTTTTATATTCAGTATGGTTTTAAAAATCAGTTTGTTTTATTTGTTTCTGAAGCAAAATAAAAATATGAAGAAAAAACTGTCAGTTTTCAGATATAATGCAACAACTCAAATAAATTTTTCTTAAAGTTATCAAAAATAAGGGAAAAAAAACATCTACTTAAGTATTTGTACATATTGTGTTTGAGTGCTGCTTTGTGACCTCCTCCTGATGTTGTCTGTCTGGGAGTTTTCTGACTGCTCCAAAGTGAGAAACGCTGTTTTTGTTGTCTCATCACTGGTGGCAACGGTAGGGAGGAGGGTGCAATTAGCTGCGAAGACAGCATCGTAATGGCAACCGTTTGCTCGGAGACTGCCAACCCTGAGGAAACTCTGCCTGAGCGGGGGGGGGGGCGTTCTTTTTCCTCTGGAAAGAGAAGCGGCCGCGCTGAGATGGCAAAGCTGTGATCGATAAGAGGAGAGGCTTTTTTTTTACTTTTTTTCCTTTACAGTTGGCAGGTGACGAGGAAGTGAAGCAGCTCAAATCCTCAGGGAGATTATGGCAACTCAAAACTGACTCTGCTATTTTTGTGTAAGCTTCAAGCAATAAAGCCATTAAAAAAGCAGGTTGACAACCTTGCAATAGTTAACTTTTCGAAGTCAGAATGAAATATAAGGATTATGAAGACACAAAGGGTTGAACTCATATGATTTAGCTTTTAAAGTTTTTTTTAGAAGACTGGTCATATTTACCTTTGATATGATCTGCAAAGCTGACATCCCAGTATAATCAATTTGTCTACAATTATTGATAAATAAGATTTCCAGACAGCAGGTTTTGTTTCTACAGGTTGAATTTTAGCTCAGAACAGGTGTGACCTGTGTGTCTTGTTAACCAGACTGAAGCTAAAAATGAAAGCAAAAGACCTGGCGGCCCAGACTGGCGCACAAGGTGTGGATGACGCTCGACAAGTGCAACAGTGTGTGAAGCAGAGCCTGGAGCTCTGGGATCTGTGTTGATAAGCAGGAGCACAGAATATTCCCATCATCGGTGTATATATATATATATATATATATATATATATATATATATATATATATATATATATATGTCACATCAGAAGGCTTTACATTTATGTACCAGCTTGTTAAAGCAAATAATGAAGGTGTTTTGTTTTTTTTTTTAATTTAAAAGCATTTGAAATAACAACAATAAACCTTGTTGAAATTTGTGCTTAAATAAAGTATGTTCCAGTATATATTATTAGTTTTCACCCTCCTGTTTGGTGCGGACCCAAAAATGACAATCGCAGTAGCCAGAGAGACCAGATGTAATCTGTATGTGGGAGATGTGGATGGATGAAAATGAGATAAGGTGAGCGTTTGCCTGCAGGGCGTCTGCTCTCACATGGCAGAGGAGGCGCAACTCTGTGTGCAGCTCGAGGCTGTCCGACCTGGATGTTAAGACATGCAGAGAGAAACTGGTCCCTGTGGCCGAGACATAAAAGCTGGGGATTCATGAAAACACTTTGATATAATTGTAAAGTGATGTGTGTGAAGCGTTTGGTCGCATCCTCTCATCAGCATCTTTTTAGATAGATCTGAAGTGACACTAACAGTTTTGGCTGTCTGGGTTTTTTAAGTTTGAAACTGCACTGAGGACATTTCCTGGGAACAGCTGTCGCAGCACAGTGCCCTCTAAACTAGATTTTTATTTGCTGTTGTGTTGGCAAATTGCTGTCATGTTCCTCATCCTTGAAGTGTTTGAATGTTTGACACAAAAAAGTGAAGTCTGTATTTGTCTTTCAGGAGCTGTCTGGCTGGTCTCGCTGCACTTCTGTGATTCTGAGCTCCTGAATATTTTTCCCGATTTGACGTTACCATTTGATTCCATGATGGGTTCCCGCAGCCAAGGCTTCTTTCACAACCATCACCACCACCATCGCAGCTCCATGGTGCCCGCTACGGTGCCGAGGCTGCTGCCTGAAAATGGGAGCCTGCTGGGAGGCATCGCTCAAATCACCCCCAACCTCTTTCTCAGCAGAGGGAACGTGGCATCCAACCGCAGCCTGCTGCTCTCTAAGGGCATCACCTGTGTGGTCAACGCCACCATTGAGCTGCCCAACTTCAACTGGCCTCACATGGAGTATGTAAAGGTCCCGCTGGCCGATATGCCACACTCCCCCCTCTCGTTGTACTTCGACAGCGTGGCTGATAAGATCCATAGTGTTGGGCGCAAACGAGGAGCGGTGCTGGTGCACTGTGCCGCGGGGGTGAGCCGCTCAGCTTCGCTCTGTCTTGCGTACCTCATGAAGTATCACCGTGTGTCTCTGGCTGAGGCCCATGCCTGGATCAAAGCCCGCCGTCCCGTCATCCGGCCCAACGGTGGCTTCTGGCGCCAGCTTATCGAGTACGAGAGGAAGCTGTTTGGCAGAAACTCTGTTAAGATGGTGCAGACGCCCTACGGGGTCATACCTGATGTTTACGAGAGGGACCGCCGGAGCCTTGCTCCGTACTGGGGTCTGTGAGAGCCTGTGCCAACCGTCCGTCTACAGTGAGGGGTCGAGGAGGACAGGGAAGCTTTTTTGCCTTTCCAGACTGCAAGTGCGGGTCTGTTCTGGACTGGTGAAGTGCTGCGTGGGAGTGTACATGTGTATGAAGCTTGTTTACTGAACACTGGTGTGTTTGGACAGAGGGAGTTTTACTGAGCACTGGCCGTCGATGGTCCTGCTTGTGGCCCGCCCACTTCCCTCTGATTAGTCTTTGAGTGGGAGCAAAGGTGGTGTCAAGTCCAGAATCTTCTGGACCAGAGGATCAAATGGGACCATAGTGATGCCAGACATAAAACTCTGAGTATCAAAGTCGGTGTCGTCTTTCCACTGGTCTTTCTTTCCATATCCAGTGGAGGCGAGCACCCCATGAAGGTGTTCGTTTCACTTGAGACTCTGCAGCACTGACAGTAATGTCGTTTTCCTGACGTGGTGTCATGTGGTGGTATTGTGTCAGTTTTGCAGTAATGTTTGGTGTGAAGGGCAGCGACATGCTCTTAATTTATGGTAGCATTAAAGATAAGTATACAGAAAAACAATATATAGGCAAATTATTTTATTGAAGTGTGTGTTAGTGAGGGGGAAAAGGTTACGGAGCACTTTAACTGAACATTTGCAGATGTTGTATCTAACTTTTTTTAGGTGAAAATTGAAAACATGTAAGCTAGAAGTCGAGGTTTAGCGAGAGCTCCTGTGTACCACAGGGTCGACTGTTCTGTCCTGTGACCACACTATGTTATTGTAGTGCTATTTGATGCTGTATTAAAAATGTATACGCTGCTTCAAAGAAGTGGTAGCTCTGTGAAGAATATTTTCTTTTCTACACTTGCTGCCTTCTGGCTGCATTCAGTTAAGGTTGCAAAAAGATCAGCATAGCACAAAAGATACATTTTATTTCTGTCTGTAAACTGGTTCACTTTGGTGATTTAGTGTTCACCTGAAGAGTAATGTCACACAGCCTAAAAATTCCCCTTCGGTGGGTTTATGGGTGAAAGTACACGCTTCTTAAGTCCTAATCGTGGGAGTTAGCCAAACTACAGTAAATTATAACCCACATCGTCATCAAGACTTAAAGATGATCACATAACAGAAAACCTAATTCAGTTAACAACATTTGGATTCTTAATTGTTGTTCTTAATGTTTTTCTCTTGCTTTTTCTTCCTCATTACTTTAAAACCTGCATTATTCACATTCACATTTACCAGCTATCCAGACAGCTTTCTTTTTACAGATTAAGTTGGTGCCGCTGTTTGCATCTCTTGCACCTGTAGATCACAGCACTGTGGCAGGAGTGTGTGCTGGAGGCAAACTAGAGGAGAATCACCACATAAAAATCTGTTTGAATCCACTGAAAACTCCACAGGCTAACTTTAAAGGTGACATATTATGAAAAAAAAGAGAGAAAAACAGTGTATGCTTCAGAGCTTATATTTAGGTGTCTGAAAGCACTGCTAACTCAAAACCAATCACAACTCTAGCATAATGGAGCCCCGCAGGTCTGAAAATATCTTGTTGAGCGGTTCAGATTTGCACTGGATTTCATCATCACACTCACTCCCAGCTCAAAGTAGAAATATTCAGCACCCTGGATTTTATCTCCATCCAACTACAAGTTTAAATACTACATTCACTCGAAAGTGGGAGTCAAAGTACTTTGTCAGTGCTTTGTCATTCATGGGAAATTCTCATCAGCACTTATATAGCTCACTTAAGAGATTCTTATTCACCATTTGTCACTGAATTTCATTGAATGCACCAACTTCGGCTCTACCCATACTAAACAGTCTAAACATTATCCTCTAAAAACCTAAACAAAAACACAGAGTAATGTACTCGCAGTGAAGCCCAGGTTTATGGAGCCAATATGAAGGAGGATTTGACTGAAAAATAAATCTGCCGGTGTTACGCTTACCTGCGTTCTCAAATGTGATCGTGTATTTCTTGAATGTGACAGTTCACTCTAACAATGCTTCATATAACAATTAGGTGTGGTGGTTTGCACCATTGCCTCACAGCAAAAGGGCTCCTGGTTCAAATCCTGGTTGTGGGCCCTCCTGTGTGGAGTTTGCATGTTCTCCCCTGGTACTCCAGCTTCATCACCCTGCCCAAAAATATGCACGTTAGGTTAATTGGTGATTCTACATTGTCCCTTGGAGTGAGTGTGGATGGGTTTTTGTCTTATTTGTCTCTATGTGGCCCAGCCCCCCTGCAGCTGGTATAGAAAATGCGTGGATGATATACTGACAGTTAAATAAAATACACACATCACAGCATTGACCAGGACAGTTAAATGGCTTATTTTCGTTTTCCAACAGCTGCCATAGCTACCAGCAACAATCTCCGCTTTTAGCTAAAGGTCGCCAGTTAATGTGGACACTGGCTGGCGCGTTCTGTGGTGTGGTATTTTAACAACCTGGACCGGTTCAGTGCAAGACTCAGGAAGAGATTGAGTTTAAATGAAAGATCAGTACCAACTATCTGTGGATGAACTGGAAATGTAGGCATTTGAGAATAAAATTGCACAGCGTGTGGTCTGAGTTTGGTTTCCTACTGTGAGCTACTGTTAGCTCTCAAGCTACTTGCTGTATCCTCTGTCATATGGAAATAATGGGCTTCGAGGGTCATTGAGTCCCGTGATTCTCAAAATAGGCAGACGCTGAAGAGGATGGAGTGGAGTTGGCGGGTCACTCCACGCATTAAAACAGGTCAGTGTGAACAGAGGTGGAGATTCATGGTAGAAAATGAAGCTGCAGGAGTATCTGCTATTTTGATCCACAGAGTCACAGACATTTCAATAAGATGTCAGGAAATTAATTAACAGTAACAGATGTTTGCAATGAACTCTTATTTAATCATCTGCTAATTAGTTTAGATTTATTTAAATTTTTTTAACTGCTAAACCATATAATTGTTTTGGTCGTTTAAAAGAATATGACACAGCATTTTATGCCAAAGGTTCTAAATCTGAAACACACAGTTTGCATTAAAATAAATCACATTAAAGTCTGTAAGCCTGATGCAAGAAGCCATTTCATTACATTAGCTCCACCAACGCTTCAGTTGCAACTTTCATTGACAACTGCTTCTGTCTGTGAGCGGTACAGGAGCACAGATGGCATGTAATGATGTTTCACACTTCCGCCTCCTTCACAAAAGTGAGGCCAGAAAAAGCCAGACATGTGCCAATCTTCACAACCAGTGTGTGCAGCAGCGACAGCTGGGGAGGAGACAAAGGTTTTTACCTCTGGTACAAAAGTGAGCATACAGTCTTTGAACGACTTGTTGCCCAAATGCCACAATGTTGTCTGTGCAGCATTGCTGTGGATGCTCGCTGTGCATTTATTAGTAACAGCCAGCAGTCATGCTTGACGACAACTGTTCTTTTCTCATTTTTTAGTGATTGCTTTTTTTAAATGACTTAGCATTTAAACCAAACCGATTACAAAACTGCAGTTTTTGTAGATCCATCAAAGTAAAAGGATTTACTGTCATAGTTTACAGCAGTGCTTTGGCATGATCGGTACTTTTTTCTTTTCAGAGCTGCTGTGCGGTACTGTGCAAAATCCATGAGCCACCACTCAATTCTTTTTATATTTTACAAGGAAATCGTGGTAATCTGCAAAGTTGTCTGTTATTTTAGGACAAAAATAAATAAATGAAAAAATAATCCTATGAGTTTGGTGCCTTTTTTATGCTTGGCAGATTATAGTGGCTTAACAAATCAATTAAAAAAAAACATTCTTCTGAATATGGTCGGGTACAAGGACTGGACTGGAAACAAGTGAAAGAAAAACTGAAAGACCTTCAGAAAGAGAACTATTGCTCAAAATCACAGGATTACAAGAAAGTCTGGTTGCTTGGAATGAAAATCTTAAGAAATGATAAGTGGCTCAACACTTTAGCACAATATTGTTGCATGTAAATGGTGTGACATTATCTTTTAGATCACAAAATACAGCTCATGGCTAAAGTTACTTTTTCCATTCTCTGGTCCTCTTGGCACTGTCACATCAAACAAAGGGTCTGCTGAGATAACTTGACTCAGTTTTCATCTTTGATTGAATCTCAAACTTTTTCTTTAGCACAATTTCATGCCCCAGTCTTGTTGGTTAATTTGCAAATGTTAGATGTGATAGCAACAGTCACACTGTGAGATAGTCATCCTGTATCCTTGACTTTGCTGGTATTGTATTAAAAAAGCTAATGGCCATTCATGAACAGTGCAACTTGGGATCATAATTTTTTAAAACTTCATCCAACGATATCACCATCTTCTTTTCATGTAGGTTATCTTTCTCCATAAAGCCACACATTTTATTCCCAGCTTAACATATTCCTCTTTCCTATTTCAATAAATGTCACAAAACACAACTTTTTCTTGAATAGTTTTCCATAACCTCTTGGTTGAAAAGGAAATAATGTTGATATTTCACAAGTTAAGTCACATTGAATTTGTAGGTGAAATGTGGTCTACGTTTTATCGCTTCAAAGCATTTGTTTTCAAAAAGTCAAATAATGGAAACATGTTGGCTGCGAGCAGCCAAGAAGAATAATGTGAATTTTTATTCATCAATTACATTTTTTTAAGCTTACTGCTCGTTGATGGTTACACTTATTCTACCATGAAGGATACAAGCCTGTGGTGCAGATTAGCAGTAACAGGGCTGCAGGTATGTTCTATGCACATTAATCTAGAAACTCGATGCTACCAGAAGCAGCCAGTGTGTTGCACAGGACTCTATGAGCAAATACTTGCAGGTTTTTCCAGATTAATTAATCAAAGGCAATTTGCTCATTTAATTTACTTTTACCACTTTTACCTGAAATAAAGTATTGTTTTTAGGAAAATTGTCCTTTCTCTTACAGATGAATGTGTTATTAGTGTAAATATTAAAGATTTAAAGGAGGAATAAAAACTAGTGGCAAGTGATAGTGATATTAATATAAAATAAGAACTAATATCACTTTAGAAAAGCAATTTTTGCCAGGTTAATACTGGATCCGGAATGTGCATTTATTCAAAAGCAGACGAACGATTTGCAGACTTCTTTTTTTAACGATGGCTGGAGGCGTTTCTGAGACGTTTCCACATGAACAGACTGCGATATATCATACTCCAAAGGCCTCTTGATGTTCATTCTGCACAGCCCCCCCCCAGAGATGTCTTCAGATGTCAAAGAAGTGTTCTGTCATTCATTTTCATTTGCTGTGGTTACAGAGCAGCAGGCAGAAATTGATGAGCACTATTCGTCTTGTACCCACACTTCTGAGGGACCTCTGGAGTGGTCTCCACAATGAATTCCATTACCCACAGAGACGAGGCCCGTCTGATGACAGTCCCACCGCCACAGAGATGTTCAAGTGATGGGTCCAAATTACACGCTGCAGACAGTATTTCTCCCAGAGCAAAATATGAATCTTTTTCTTTGTCCCTCCATCCCACCGCCTCCTGGCTGTGTTAATGTGAGTACATGCAGGAGCACTAAAGTAAACACATCCCTCAGCAGCAGCAGGATATTATCATCCATCGTTAAAGCAGCAAGTAGAGTCATTTGCATCATCCTGAGCATCAGAGCAGGCCAGAATCCAGCGGTGCAGGCCATGCAGAACGAAGGGGGCTGATGAAGTTTCCGAAGATGACATTCAGACGACAGGATGCATCAGATGCTGGTGAGCTGCTGTGTAACTGCTGCGGGTTCATTTGCTTCGCTTTTTATATTTTCTTTTGTTTTTCGTTTACTTTTGGCGACTGTTTTTTCAGCTAGAGCTGGTCTACCTGACTTCTCAGCTAACGTTCTTCGTTCAGTGGACTCAAAAGATGTAGAAACTTATTAGTTTAAAGTGGGAATTTTAAACAGAACAGTACAATGTTGCAGAGCCTGAAACATGGGCAATTACGTCACAGCAAACAGTTTGATAATTGAATTAAGTATTTTCTCTCGATTTCTTAATCATTTAGGGTCCAAGCTGCCAAACTGGACATCATGTTTTTTCGTATGTTTTGTCATCAGGGTCCAAAGGTAAACAGGTCTTGTGTCTTTGTTTCTGTGTGCAGTGGCAGAAAATGTTTGTAGGGATGGTGATGTGGAGACAATTATTCTTATTAAGGTGGGACAGAAACTGATGTCTTATAGTTGTTTTCCTGTAGCTGGAGGGTGTATAGTTTAAGATTTGGTTGCTCTCAATTTACTCGTGTATTTTAGTTTGTTTTTGGTTGCTGCGTGTATTTTCATTGTACTTTTTGTTTGGACTCGAACTGAATTCTATTTACTCTATTAACCTCATTTTCATTTAATTGTTTTACTCTCTGGTTTATCTCTTTATTTCATCTCTAATGTTGCCAGTAAATATGATGTGTTTTGAATTCTATCTTTATATTTATGTTTGTGGTTAGAAAGGACCTTTTCATGAGTTCAGAATTTAGCTACTTGCAGTTTTCTTATCTGCCTCTAGTGTTTTATTGTTGCTATTCTGCAAGATTTCTGAGATTTAATATGATCTAACAATTTATCAATGTTATATATGATGATCTCATTATTTGCAACCTTAGCCATATTTTGCATATATGTAACAAAGAATGGGAGGGGTAGGGGTTATTAGCACTGTCGCCTCACAGTAAAAGGAATCCTGGTTCAAATCCCAAAAAAACTGCACGTTTCCCATCCTGTTATTGTTATGCGATTATTAAGGGTTGATTCACAGATTTAATTTTCAAGCTGATCTGTAGTATATAGCAGATTAAGAAGATGATGCAGTTAAAATACCTGTAATGGGAGGGGCCAGGAGGAGGAGTTGTCCTGCTGGGTCTGGGTGGCGGGGGTTTGGTGGGGCTGGTGGGCTGTCACCTCTGGTCACCGGGGGGCCTCTGCCCTATGCTTGTGGGGGCTCTGTCCGGAGTTTTCCTCTGCTGTCTTCTGGGTGGATGCGTGGTTGTCCCTGCGGTGGGCTTCCCGGGTTCTGTGCTCCTTGGGGGCTGTTGGTGGCCTGGGTCTGGGGGCCCTCTCTGCCTGATTGCTGGGGGGGGGGGTTGTGGCCCTACACACTTATAATTAAGCATGGTTATTATGTGGGACCTATGTGGGACCTTCTATGTGTATTGCATGTTCAAGCACACACACACTCACACACATTCATTAGCCCAGTAGCATGCTCGCTATGCAGTTGCTGTGTTGTCCTGTGGTTTAAGGTCACCTGTATCCACAGTTGTGTTGTATGTGATTGCTGCTACTTGTGCTTTTTTTTGTTTGGTTTTTTGTATGTTTGTTCTCTGCTTGTCTGCCTACAGGTGCTCCTGGTGCTTCTAAGGCTGGATTCCCCACAGAGGCTGTGAATTGTCTTCAGTTTTGTTTCTACAGGTGTAGCAGCTGGTTGTCTGATTTTTCATTGTTTTCAATGATTGTTTTTTCCTATTTCTGTTCTTTTTTTTTCTTTGCTCTCCCTCTTTCTCTGTTCGGCACTATCACATGTTAAGTATTGTAACAAAAATAAATAAATAACTAGAATCAAACAGGCCTATGCACAAAGTATCCTATTTTCTAAATTTTTTTTTTACAACACCGGTAAAGTCTAAGTGTATTTTAATAGAGCTGCTCTTATTAAATTATTTTTCTGTTTCAGCTGAACTTGCCTGAAGTTACTGGCTATAAATTCCAAATGAGCAGAAAAAAGTTGACTTCTCACATATTGTCTTTGACATTAAAGGTAAAAATGATTTGTATCAATTGCATTCTGAGTTTATTGACACTGTACACTAACCCCCCCCCCCCCCCACACACACACACACACACACACACACACACACACTGTTTCTACCTTTGTCTTCATGAGAGAGTCTTCCTCTGCACACATCGTACACATGGAAGGCTGACTGATCTCCTCTTCCTGAAGAATAAAACGCAAACATTTGATGGATATTTCCGTGTAATAAAAACTATCACCACCAAAGTGTTAGTAACCTTTTAGCACAGCAAATGAGGTGAGAGCTTCGCCTGCTCATCCATGATGTGACAGGGACCTTAACAGAAGCGAGCTGGAGCTCAGGCTGGTTTTGTCCTCCTGTCCACTCTGTGACTGCTCATTCTCTCTTTTGACTGACGGGGGCTCTGGGAGATGCTGTTGGAAAAAAAAAATTAAAAAAATGTCCATAGATGAAGCTGAGGGCCCCGCCTTGACCTGCGCTTTACTTTGGTAAACGTGAGCAGAGACTGACCTTGGGCGCGCTCTCTGGGAGTCTCCTGTCCCTGCGAGCGGTGCTGGATTGTGTGGGTGTGGTGCCGAGATGCTGCTCACTCTTTCGCTCGCGCTCTTCTCTCAACTCCTGCTCCAGATTAGATCTGAAACAGAGAACATGATGAAGTAAAGACACAGGAGAGGACACAGATTAAACCGTTCTAAAAATATTCCAACTGCCTTAAAGGCTGAGGTTCAGGGGTAATTGTTGAAAATGTTTGCACTGCCTCTGCCTGGTCCAACTTCCTGCTGTCCAAGGCAGCTGCTGTAGCCACCGTTTGTTTGGACTGGTGGGTTACTTTCACTTCCCTTTCACATAATAAATCACAGTTTTTTGCTGTCTTTGGAACCAGAAATGTTGGATCCTCCTTTCAGTACCCTGTTTCTCTTGTGTTTCATTTAAAAAAGGCGGAACAATATCACAGTTGGCGTGTATTCCTCACAGCAGGCCGCTGTATGAGGGACTGCATCATTATACACTACGATGGAAGTTTATGGCAATGACCCAATGCGTGTGAACAACAAAGCCCCTCTTTGACACAGATAAATAAATTCATCAGATTTCGTTACCATAACAAAAGTACAGAATAAAGAACCCCACGCCCAGATCACCATTTTCCTCAGACTTTACCTGTGTTTCCTCAGCTGCTCAACCTCTCGATTTTGTCTCCAAACTCCTGTTTGACGAGCCGGTTGGCCTCTAAAGCCAGGTCCCGCTCCCTCTCGGACCGTTTGCATCTGGTTTGGGGTGAGCGGGTTACAACAAACTTATGGCAAAAGGAAAACTCGATGAAGACAAACATGATTAGGAGGAGATGCTAACGAAAAACTCAAATTAAAAAAAACAGAAGGATGAGGGGGAAAAAAAAAAACCAAAAAGAGTACAGAGGCTAAACTTTAAAGAAGATGAAGCAGGCTGAGTTTTGTTTATTGTTTTATTAGCCTAATGATAACTACAGTTTACACCAATGTTATGTTCACAGACAATTCAAAATGAATAAATTAATTTTGCCCTTCTCACTTAATCTTCCTCCTGTGTTGGCTTTCGACATTTGCATGCGGATCATCCAATGACAACAAACCCCTCGTATAATCGTCCCTAAACATCCACTCGGACTTTTTTAATTATTAGTCTCTGTTGGCTGAAAATATAAAAGAAGAGTCTGTGGAAGGAGCCGAATTCTTTGGAACAACATTACACCCCCCCCCCCAAAAAAAAACGTGAAGGTTTGTTGGAACGTCAAATCTGTCAGACCTTCAGACACCAAGCCATCTACTCTCCTCGTGTAGCAGGATAGTTTGATAATTAAATCAAAGTATGAACCTGACGAACACATCTGGCTGATAACGTTAGGATTAAGGGCCGCTAAGAGGATCAATCGGGTCCACACTAAAAGCTGAAGCTGGAGAGCCACTGCAAGAGGCTGTGGGAAGAAGTTTATTTTTCATCATCAACAACAAAGGGGCGTTGTACAGAAAAGATAACATCCTATCCTGGTTATGTCTATATTAGGCAGGGTTGTATGTGTAGCAACTGCGGCTGGTGATTAACCAAGCCTAGCTAAACCCCCTGGCAAGGCCCACAACCATGAAGACGACAGTTTAGAGAGTAAAATATATTTGTTTATTTACAACAGCGTTAAAATCCTGTAGGTGGTTGGCAGAACCTAAATCAGACAGTTTGGCAGTAGGACAATAAAAACACCAGATGACACACATGCAATTAAAACACTTTCAGTAAAACCATGCAAATAAAAGTCCACCTGCCCAGCCTGTCTCCCGATACCACCACCACGGCTACGAGGTGCTTTGGCTCAGTTGCTTAATAAAAATCAATAAAACCAAAAGAAAATAATACTAAAACAACGGCTGACAACGGCACCATGCACCCGTCTCCAAAATGTTTGGTGGCCAACTCCTGCTGTCACCTCTGACGGTACACTACGCCACCGTCACCTGTGTGAGCATTTATAAAATCATGTTTAAAACTCTGGGCACACATTTTAAAACAATTTAAGATTCCTGCTGTACATACCCTGGCTTTTCTGCTCCCCAGCAAATACAGGACAACCACACACCTTGCTGTCTGCAGGGCACCAACACACCTTGCAGTCTGTGCAGCACAGCTCCTACTGGCTTTTGTCTTGGGAATTGGCCACACCTGGCCTTAATTACCCACTACCCCTAGCCGCTTTCGGACTGTAGGAACCTTTGGCAGTTCTAATAACCTTTTAATCCGCGGGGCCGTTTTCTCCCGTGTTCGGACATACAGGAACTCGGGGCTAACTCCCTCAGTTCCTATAACTATTTAGCTCCTTCTCCGAGGTCGGGTCTTTTCATAGTTCTATAGAACGAATCTAACGGAGGTGTGTGGTGGTCGGTAGCTACGCCCCATGTCATGCTATCACGGCTGAAATGTTTACTCATACACGGACACAACCGGCGGGTGTTTAATAAGTTAAACTTACACTGGTCTCATTTGTCTCCAGCGCTCTGCTCTCCTTCCTTACTTCATGAAATGAAAAACTCTCTGTGAGCTTTTCCAGCCTCGATATTAGACGCCTGATGTGATTGTCCATGATTAATATCACCATCATGCAGACCATAAACACAGTGGCCTCCCCACTCTCCATATTAGCTTCTTGGTGGTGTTTTTTCTACTCTCCTTACTTTTACCGTTTTGCTTTGTGTTTGAATGTAGCGCTAAACGGCTAACGGCTAACGGCTAACACGTCACTGAAGCAGACGGCTGCGCGCGACGCATCAGTCCCTATCAGGTCCCGACTCATGTGCGAATGCAGACTGAAACAGTTCCGCTGGGGAAGGATAGTTATCAGAACGAAATTCGAGGAGGGTAGTTCTGATAACTACTTTCTTAGATCGGTCTGTCCGAAAGCGGCTCCTGTCACATCTCTTCCCCCCCAATTGCATCGGCGACCCGACGATGGCAAAGTTCACTCATCCCCTCGAATAGTGACTATTGACTGGGGTAATCTATGGGGATTGGGATGATGACCGGCCTTTGTCCTTCCTGTACGCCTGAGTACAGGTGGTGATACAGGATTTGGTGTTTTGGGATGGGGACTAGCAGGTCTACTGACATCAGGTTCTCCTCTTTCCGATGCTATCCGAGGCAACATGATCCACTCTCCTTCACCCGAGTCATCCTCCACATCTGGCAGTGCATCTGAGACTGTGAGAGTGACAACATTTTGATCTGGAACATCAGACACTAATGCTTTTCTCATTTGTGAGCGGTGGATTTGCCGGACTGGGCCATCTTGATATGTAGGAATGACAGAATACACCACTCCTTTCTCCTCCGGACGTCTGACCACCCTGTAGATACGGGGATCCCAGTGGTCCTGAATTTTATTTCGTCCACGCACCTGATGGTTTCTGAGGTATACCAGTGTACCTACATCAAAGCCAGCATCTCTGACTTGGTCATTGTTGGCCTGGTTCCTCTGCTCTGCTTTCCTGGCAATTTGTTGTCTGACATACTCCTGTGTTGTGTTCAGCTGGTCTTGATGTTGTTGGACCCAGTCCTCGGTGACAACCACTTCAGCATCTGTGCCAAGCAAAAAGTCGACTGGCAGCTTAGGTTCACAGCCAAACATGAGATAATATGGTGTCAGGCCTGTGGTTTGATGAGCAGTGGTGTTGTATGCATATGTTACCTGTGGCAGGTGCTGGGGCCAGCGTCTCTTTTTCTCTGGGGGCAGTGTTCTGAGTAAGTCGTGTAAAGTACGATTAAAACGTTCGCATTGACCGTTACCTTGCGGATGGTATGGTGTTGTGCGGCTCTTCTGAACCCCATACACTTTGCAGAGCTCTTGAAGGAGTTTACTCTCAAAGTTTTTTCCCTGGTCAGAGTGGATCCGGGCGGGCACTCCAAAGAGGTAAAACCAGTGTCGCACCAAGTTTTCAGCTACTGTGCTGGCCCGCTGGTCTTTGGTCGGGATGGCCTGGGTATACTTGGAGAAAATATCAGTAACTATTAACACATTTTCCCTTCCGTCATTTGCCGGTTCCATGAGAGTAAAGTCAATGGCCAATATTTCATGGGGCCGGGAGGCCTGGATACTGCCTGAGTAGGAGCGCAATTTAGGCTGTACAGCTTTAGCAAGAATACATCTCTCACAATTACGACACCATGCTTCAATGTCTTTTGCCATACCTGGCCAGTAGCAGCGGCTGCGTGTGAGTTGCAATGTCCTGTCAACGCCCTGGTGGCCATGGGCATCGTGCACACTTGAAAGAACTTCCCTCTGGAGAGTCTGGGGCAGCAATAGCTGGAATATTTCCCGGTTAGTTCCAGGGTGACGACTGGATCGATAGAGGGCCCCGTTTCGCTCTACTAGGCTCTCCCACTGACTGAGCACCTTTTTGCACGGGGCAGACAGCTTGGCTCTCTCTTCAGGATTTGGTGCGTGGCCGAGGCTCCATGCCTCCCAGACAGGGCCAAGGACGGAGTCCTTCTTTTGCAGCAGTCCCAGGTCAGCCTGTGTGCGTCCAGACAATGCTGCAATTTCATTGTGTAGCACTGTTATGGTGGGCTGTGGTGTGGCACCACTGCTCCTCGTGTCCTGTGGTACCTCTGTTCCTGCTGCTACTCTTTCCAGGTACTGTCTGGAGAGAGCATCAGCATTGCCATTGCTTCGTCCTGGACGGCTCCTCCAGCTGAGAGGCCCAAAGTTGTTCTACTGCCCCAAGCTTAGCCGTCTGGAGGTGACTTAAAGGGTTGTTATCAGTGTACACCACAAAAGAATGTCCCAAGAGATATTCTCTAAACTTCTCCGCCACTGCCCATTTAAGGGCCAAAAACTCTAGCTTAAAGGAACTGTAGTTGTCCATATTTCTTTCTGTAGGCCTCAAACTCCGGCTAGCAAAGGCTATGGGGCGAAGCTTACCATTCATCTCCTGTGATAACACTGCTCCCAAGCCTGCGTGGCTGGCGTCCACCTCCAGGACAAACGGTTTCTGAAAATCCGCATATGCTAAAACAGGTGAGTTGATCAATGCTATTTTCAGAGATTGAAAAGCTGATTCGCACTCTTCCGTCCACAAAAGATGTAGTGGTGTTTTGGGGGTCTTACCCTTTCTTTTTGAGCCGCTCACTTGCGTTGCCAGACGGTTCAGTGGGGCTGCCACCTTTACGAATCCCTCGACGAATCTCCTAACTAGCGAATCCTAGGAAGGATTTCAGCTCTGCTGGATGTTTGGGACGCTGCCACTTCTGCACGGCTGCCACTTTGTCAGGATCTGTGGACACTCCTTCCTCGCTGACCACATGGCCCAGGTATTTAACTCTTTTCTGAAAAAAATGACATTTTGAGAGTTTGACTTTTAATCCCTGTCCCTGAAGCCGGGAAAACACCTCCTCCAGTCTCTGAAGATGCTGCTGCACTGTGGGGGCGCCACTGAGCCATTTTGCTCCACCCACACACGATACCCTTTACATACGTACGAGGTCGACAGGGCGGACGTGTGTGCCAAGTTTCATGACTTTGCGATGATGATAAGGCCATCACACGATTTTCACCGCCTGGCCACGCCCACACCGTTCAGAGTTTGAAAAAGTTTCTCCATTTTTTTCCCCCCCATGTCTTAAGAGTAACCTGGCCAAGTTTGAAGTCTGTAGCATTAAATCTGTTGGAGGAGTTCGATCATATGCAAGGCATGGAATCGGGCATGATGAATGAGAGTACCAAATTTTGTCGTCCCACGCGAAACTAAGCCCAATGCGGGAACCATTTTTAAGCATCGTAGGGGGCGCTACAGAGTCAATGAGCGACTCCCAAAAATATAAAGTTTAGATTCTTTCATGTCGTCGACTGGCAGGTGGCGCTCGCAAAATTTCATGAGTTTTCGAGCACCTTTTGCAAAGAATCGGAAGAATAGTCCTTACAGATACAATAGGGTCCTTGCAGTTTCACTGCTCGGTCCCTAAATAAGCAATTGATGGGCATCAATTCACATTCATAAAGCTTCCCTTGGCAAAGCAAATGTGTTTGGCATAAACGGTATTCAGATTACAATTCTGCTGCCATAATGCTGGACAGGACAAGAGGTTAAAAAAATAAAAATACCTGTAATGAAAGAAAACAAACCATGATCACATTACCAAACCCTAAACTTTGGCTGAGCCACTTTCATTGCACTTTGTCAGATTAATGTGAATTAATGTCATTATTTTTAGGATGTATCAACTTCGCCACTCCTCTCAAGTGTAAAAACATTTTTTTTTTTTACAAAATTTTTGCAAAATGTTTTTTTTTTTTTTTTTGGAATTGGTGAATTTCCACAGAGATCTTTTGGATTTCCATATAGAACCCATCCCTTTGTTCTAAAGAAAAAAAGGGAATAGGATTATTAGATCTCTACTGAAATATTTACCATGTACGTAGTTGAAGTTATGTACTGAACAGATGGAAATGCATTTGTTCAGAAAACACAACACAGGTTGTTATTGCTTGGGAGGAATCTGCATAAAATCCTGGCTGCAGTATTTCTTTACCAGGCAAGTTTTTATTTCCACCACGCAGAGCAAATAAGAACATATGCTATAGCTGGAGTGAATTATTGAATCATTGCTTTGCTGGCCTTCAAATTATGCAGACTTTAATGATTCACTATAATCTGTATGAGCTGCAGCAGTACTCCTGAAGCAGTCTGTTGTAAATCCTGCTGTTCCATTTTAACAAAACCATACGCAAAAGACCATTATTAACACAAATGTGCTGCATTAATCTCAGCCCCGCCATCCTTGTTATAGTTATAATTTGACAACCTGATTTAGTCACACAGCAACATAGGCTTTAAATGTTGGATGTAATTCATAGTGAGCATTCTTTAGTCTCAGAACAGCTGCAAACATTAAGGGAATGGCTGCTTATCCAGCTACCAGCAGCACTTGGAAACCTTAATATTAGTCCCACAGGGCAGATTTAGATGCTGTTAGTGCTTCACGTTATGGTAATGAAAATGCAGAGTAGAAGCGGTTATATAAAGAATCCATAACTGAGCGCATTAGAGGTAATAAGAGAGGAACGCAGTCTCACAGTCAGCTGAGACTCATCTTGACTGCAGGTGAAGAATTTGGTTTGTCATGAAACAAGTCATTCTTCATCAGTGGGCAGCTGAATGAATGTGTTGTCTCTGTGGTGTAACAGTGACTCATCTGTCTGTCGTCTTCAGAGCCTCGGTTGTCTAAGCTGATGGATAGAAAGGACACTGAGGCACAGCACTGTGAGCCGTGAACTCTATTCAATTTGCACTGAAACATCTCAACAGAGAAAATGAGTAATATTTCTGTACAGACTGCTGTAAAACATTAGAGATGGGATGGAAAGGTGAATCAATATGCTGCTGAAAATGACTGTATCCAAACTACTCTCTAACCATATCTATGTTGTACTCTTTTTTTCTTTTTTAACAACCATTTCTATTATTCATAACTTATAGAAGGTGGTATATGTCAAATATTTGCTTTGGTCTTCTCGTGAGATTTGTTGACAAAAATATTCTGTGTGTAACACTTCCTGGCATATGGTGGTCAAGTTGGAGATAGGAACCATTTTAAATGCTGTTCGCTTACCATCTAAAAACCAACTGCATCTATATCCTAAGATGAAATGACCTGTTAAGACACAAGCAACTCTGGTATCTCTCCAAATATCTTTGTTCTTTATCAGGGATTTTCAGCCACACTAGTAAGTAGTCTCATTTTATGCCTTCGACCATCCGGAAATCACTTAGCCTGCTTATGTAATTGTAACTTTGATGGGGCCATTTAAAGTGCCATTACCTGTTCTTGCATTACCTAATAAGCAAAGTGCTACTTTTGCCATATTTACCATCAGACTTTAAAATGTTTTAATTAATTACTTCTCTTCTTTGTCTTCCTCTGAGCAGTATTTTTCCATGTGCCTTTGATGCAGTAATAAGACCACAGCACTGAGATACATTTCATTCTAATGTAATAAAAGCGGAACTAATTTAGCAGGCATACTAATTGAAACAGTTTTGATGTGTGCATCAATCATATTTTCTTTGCTTACTTAGAAGTAAGTAAGCAAATTTTTAAGGTTTTTACAGGATTAAAAGTAATGTGGTTTTTTTTTCACACCTTTTTTTTACGATGTTTATGATGTACAAAAAACTTTGTAATGACCAACAGATGCTCAAAAGAGGGTTTATCAATGTTAGGTTTACAGTAAGTGAAATACACACATGGGTAAAAAAAATATTTGGTTGTCATTGGCATTCATGCTACATCAAATGTGCTGTTTTTCTATTTATCTAACACTGTGAAAAAAATTCGTACTTCTTTTTCAGCATTATTTCAACTTTTTTGTGTACAAGGTCAGTAGACGCAACTCATTACTGTGAGATGGTTGAATAAAAGGAACCGTGCTCCCTGAAGTACAACTATCATTAATAAGGTCAATCCAATAGATTTGGCAAATATAATCAAATAATAAAACAATAGCAGTCTGCTGTGCTCTCTAAACTCCACCCTCCTGAGTTAATAAAGCAATGTAACAGAGTCCTACTAAAAGCTAACCTGCCTTGTTTAATGGTCTTATAAAAGGTCCAATCTAAGAGGACGGTGTCGGATTTTTAGCAAACAATTACTATATTTTATATTTCTCAAAGGCTTACTTTCTGATTATGTTATATTTTGACCATTTCACCCAAAACCAGCTCCACCCCATTCAGATTCATTAAAGAAAGCTTGTAGTGACGTCAAAATATACTGCACAAAACTTTATGCATTTCTGACAGTAAGAAGGTGGAGACCAACATGGCCACACACTTACAATCTTCACACCTAAAAGTTAATTCACGGAAACATGAAGAAAGCAGGGTTGCAGGTCACAGATGCATACCAGGGTATCAAACACACTCATGAATACATCCAACGCAAACAAAGACAACTCAGAAGAAAGCCCGTTGTCTGGTTGTTCATACTGACTCCACCTGAACGAGCACTTAATCTGGTTCTCATCAACATTTTCTCGTTTTAAGAATCACTTCTGACAGTAATTCAACTCTATTTTTACGTTTAGCTAAGCAGTCCTCCAACAATTAATATTTTTAGGCTTCGTCAATACAGCAGCAAACAACTCTGAAGATACAGCACTGTGAAGATCCCATCACCGGATGTGTTGTAATCCGAGTTGTGAGGATTTATTAAAAAATGATGTGGGAATATGGATAAAGTTTTGGTTGGGGCTGCAAACAAAAAAAAAATATTTTCATTATCACAAAGTAGACAGATTTTTTTTTCCGATGTGAAATGTAGGAAAAATTGTCAAAAAAACCTGACAAACATCAATATAATCACTGTATTTTTAAAGCCAACTGGCTTTAAGTGTTCCAATAAGAAAAATCTTTGGAAATCTGTGCATGTTTCACATATATGTAAATGTGAAGCTGTTTCACCCCGAAATGCTTATCGAAGCATATCAAAGTGTCGACTCTAAAACATCATCATCTGCCTAAAAACAAAAAGAATCAGCGTTGTTACAAATCAAAGACAGAAGTATCAAACGGTTTAGGCTTTAGCCTTTTAAAAATAAGGGAAAAGGTTCAAACGTTAACCAACTCAAACAAACTGCCTTTAGCCTTGTGATTAAACTAACAGAGGCAGCTGATTTCAATCAGAAATGTGAGGGCCCAAATGCAATATCAAAGAGGCTTTTCTTTGTCAGCACAGTACAATATCAACTCCATCACATCTCTCCCAAAGCAGGACGGCGTTGCAGAGAATAGGCGTGAAGACGACAGGCGCAGAAAGGAGCGATACATTTTGCATTTTGAATTGCTCAGCCTTGTTCAGTAATTGATTTCAGCGTTTGTAATTTTCTGTAATCCTGGCGTTCGCTGTGATAGGAGAGGAATTCATTTTCTGCTGGAAATAGATTAGAGAACGGGGAGAGATGAAAATTAATATTTGAGAACACCTGAAGAGTGCGAGAGGTATAATGAGACAGGTTTCAGGGAGCTCCGAGACATCTCATCTGATTGGCTGAACTATACCGCCAGCGAGGCTGGCAGACTTGTTGGAGGAGAATTTATTCCACTTTGTGACAAAGTGATGGAAATGATGGGGCCTCTCTGGCCACAGAGAAAGTACACTATTGGAAAGAAAAATGTGCTGCAGTGTTACTGCATTTGACGGCGGAAGTGTCAGAAGAGAAGCAGGCAAAAAAACATCAGAAAGCCTCATGAATTGAATTCAGGATGTCCATCCTTCAACAGATTCTGGATTAATATATCCAGAATATATATATATATATGTATATAAAAGTTTTGTTCCATCAACACTATTTTTACTGTGAGGTTCTGTGGATTATTACTGTTTAAGTAAATTCATCTCACAATGTAGCTTTGAGGCAGGATGCATTAGGATGGAGTGAGAGATGGACAGATGTCTTGTCCTTGAGATCCCTCAGGAGGAGCTGGAGGTCATTGGGGAGAGGGATGTCTGGGTTTCCCTCCTGGGTCTGTTGCCTCTGTGACCCGACCCTTGGATAAGTGGAAGTAAATGAATAGATGGATGGAGGGTGCAGTGCTACCGTTTGAATCATGTTCTAGCGCTTACAATTTTTTTGTACCACTGAACTGCATTCAAGGCTAAAGGCTTTCCAACTATTAAATCATTAATTGCATACGGGCTTTGACACAGAACTTTTGATGGATTTTCCATCCATCCATTTTCTAAACATGATTAATCCAATTCAGGGTCGCGGGAGCCTATCCCAGCTGCCATTGGGCGAGAGGCGGGGCACGTTGAGGACAGGTCGCCAGTTCATCAGAGGGCCACACAAAGACAAACGAGACAAACAACCATGCAAGCTCTCACTCACTCCTACGGTTTGTAGAATCACACGCTTGTTTTTGGGCGGTGGGAGGAAGCCGGAGTACCCGAGGAGAACCCAAACATACACGGGGAGAACATGCAAACTCCACACAGAAAGGCCCCAACCGGGATTCAAACCAGGAACCTTCTCTCTTTTTGATGAAAAAAATTGGAAACAGACCTATGAATGTGGTTGCCCTGGCCCTCCAAAATGAGCAAAACTAGGCACGGATGGTGTGGAGAGGAAATCCACTTGGAAATGTATTTTTAATTCAAAGCTTGGAGTGACTGCCTTTTGCATTCATTTATTGAAAAATAATTTTTTAAATAGTGAGAAATTAACCGTTGCAGCTTCAAAGAGCGAAGTTATAAATACAGTTTAGGTTCCTTTGATCCCACGTCTCTCTGTCATTTTCGGTTCGGCAGATTTAGGAAGTCAGTTACAGAGATCCGTAAAACCTTCAATGTGTTTGGGTCTCATTCCAAATCTTGAAAAACGTTCATCTAAACTTCAAGTCCGACCAATGTAATAATCTGTGAATCCAGCCTGTAGGCACACTTATTTATTTGTTTCACATTCACATTACAGTTGGTGATAATTACATTGCTACAGCATAACACTGTAATATACAGAAAAATCAGCTGTAATTTTACTTCACACACAAACTTCTTCCAGACTTTTAAATCTGCACACATCAATACAGAAAAACCGTCAACATTATTCTGTCCAAGTCCCATCTGTTCACTCCCCTACCCCCCCAATATCTATAAAAACCAAATTAAATACCTCAAAAGATGTTGCATTTCTTTCCCAACAGTGCAAAAAGACATTCAGAGCAGTTAATTTAACACAATGCATAAAATGAGACAACTGTCTTGTAGCACAGCAGTGAGTCTGAATGTTTTTCAAAAAGATATTAAAATCATAACAGCCTCAGAGTTTCATCAAACAGACCTGCCGTGTCAAAGTAATTCAAGTACAATATTTGACTTATGATTCAACATGTCTGCTTCACAGGAAGCGAAGGGAGTCATGAATACAAACAGATGCAAAGAAACAAGAGACATTAAAAACTCAAGATGCTCACAGACATCCTGTGCCAGTGTTTTTAATGATATTGCACACCTAATAGTTTAAATATGACTAATTATTAGTGATTTTGTAACATTAACCAACTCTTAAGTGATAATTAGAAGAAAATAAAGCAGCGTCAGTAATAGATTTAAATATGACCTCAAAAGCTGACCTCAGTGAACGCAGCTGTAAAGAGAGACCGAGTTCACCTAAATGGGAATTAAAACAAGAAGAAGCGGGATCCAGTGACTTTAAATGTCCTTCTCTCGACCTCGGTGTGAGGCCGCTCCGGCTATTTGATGTTAATTAGTCCCAGCAGCGTTACCATGGCAGCTCAGAGCAGGTCAGGCAGGATGAGGCCTGGGGGTTTGGGCTCCACACAGTTGATCCAGAAATTGGCACAGCTGGCGTGGTACTGGTGGCCCCCGTACATCAGCTTGAAGTTGTCTGTCTCAGAGTTGAAAGCCTGTCCGAGTGAAAGGGTGAAATATTAAAGATGAGCTCCGCAGAGGAGGCACACACTGGAGGAGTCACGTATGCAGGTTTGTCTTATACGTGCGCCCTCTGCAGTGATGGTGGTCAATACATTTCATTCTAAAGTTCCTAAAAGGAGGCAGAAACATGTTTTGAGTGCAGTTTGTCTGTGAGCAGGATCAAGGGACAGCTGCAAGAATAAATTTCACAAAACCTTGATTGCTTTTTGATGCCAGCTCAAACTGGCCTCATCTTAAAACTGGTAGAAAGGGAATGAGCCTTGATGGAACGTAGCTCCCTTCTTAATCCCGTTCATTTCACCCTGCCTCACGACCTATTAATGTGGCTACTGAGGCTCTGACGGCAATTCTATCTTTGCAACTCTAGAATAATATGTTCACAAAACAGTAAATCTAAGTAACAGCCAATGTCAGTGGAAGATAAAGATGGTGATAAGATCAGATGGAGAGTGTCCCTACATCTACAGGCAGCTTATGTCTGTCTCAAGACTTCAGACTCAAAAAGAAAAAAATGTAAAGATCCGTGAGTTTTGAGAGCTGCAGAAGCTACGTAGTTTTCTGCCGAATGCATTAGGTTGAAATAAACCAGAATCATGCTTCAACATTAAGAATAAGTCGTAACACATGCTGTGATTTATCAGCCTCTAAAATCATAATAAGTTTGGACACACAAGTTCATTTAGATTATAATTCATGTTGTTTTTAGTTTCACTGTAGTGACAGCAGTCATGTTGGTGACCCTGCGGTAAAAGTAACGTTTTCCGTACGCATGGGGTACCATCTGGGAAAACCTAAAGTCTTCTAAAATAGCAGAATCACATTCAAGTACAAGAAAAGAACCATGAAAACTACACTGAATGTAAATAATACTTAACATCTAATAGGTGTGTGTTTCTATTGACTAAAGTGTGTGCGAGCCGCACAGCCTCCTACTGTGAACAGCTCACTGATTGCCTCCAAACCGGTCTGATTCTTTACAAAGACTCTAACAATCTAACAATCATTCTGAGGGATGCAAAGTGAAAGTGCCCACATGCTGAGAAACACTTAAATGGTTATTTATACAAACCTGTGGAGGTACAACAGTCTGCAACTGCGGTGGATTAAATAAATGTACACAACATGACATCTAAAAAGGCTTTTGGGTTCTTGGGTCTGTGCAGGCAAATATGGATCACTTTATTCATTCTAAAAATGCCCACAGCCAAACCTTTTGCTTAATAATTTGATTTGACTCGGTGCCCAGCAAGCTTTCTCTGTACTGTAGCTGTTCGGGTGAGACGGGGCGATCTGACCTCCCACACGACGGCTGTGGGCAAGTCTGGATTTTCACTGGGTCAGCTGTGTGTGCAATCAGGAGATGCTAACGCGTGCGGTGTGCAGCTGAGGAGTTTGCATCTCTGGTGAAATGATGGAGCTAAAGCCAGAGAGAGGAATGAGTCATGTGCAGTGAATCATAACCTCCCACACAGAAGCAGAGTGAAACGCATGCAGAGTGCAATGACTGCGTATAAGGAGAAAAAAAACAAAAAAAAAACAGCCACCATTAAGTCAAATACATATCCACCTGCATGAATGCAGTCGGCAGCTTAGGCACTCTGCTGGATGAGGGGTTTCTAATGCAAGCTGAATGACACATTTTCCACTCTTCACTTTTTCTCACATGCTCACATTTCACAAGCCGAGCGATTTCCTTTCAGAGCTCTTTGTGCCCTGGCCTACTTGTTCCCACAAACCTTCACTCAGGACTGCCAAAGCTGGAAATGTTGGAGGGCGAGGATGTGAAATGAAAAGGTGGTCACACAAAGACGTGCTGTAAAACCTCCACCTCTCACCTCTCACCACAGAGCCCCTCCTGCTCAACTGCCCCTGCTCCTCTGAAGACTTCAGCTGCACAGAGGAGCCTCATTACACCTAGATGCTTTTAGATGGGCAGCCTCCGGTAACTACACTGACAAAATAACATTCAAGCTTTCAAGCTTGAGTTGTCAGATGAAATAGGGACTAATAATTCAAATGACCTTTGTAACTGTGGGAAAGGTTAGGGATTCAGGCTGGGCCGCTATCTGCTCAGTAAATATGAAAATCTACCGAAGCCCTGAGCTCGAAGCAAGCTTCTCTATGCTGCCTCATGTTTTCAGAAATGTAAAAATAGATGAAGCATGATTACCCTTAACCTCCTGTCACTGTCTTCAGTCAAAGGCTGAAAGCAAAACAGCAGCCAGAAAGGTGAGGCGACTGTTTTCATGCAATGCAGAGAGCAAAGACGAGTATGTACAGAGTGAGCAGCGAGCAAACACTCAGAGCTGCTGTTCCGCCACTTTTCACAGTAAATTTGCAAGTGAAAACATGAAAGACTTGAAGTGATTATCCTCGGGGCTCCCACACATTTTCTCTCAGAGTACAAGATATTTGGCCCGCAGTGATCTAAAAGATTGATTAAAGATTTCAGCCACCGCTCAGTATGCTCACAGAAAGTGAGTGCAGAGAGTCCACTGTGTAGTTTACACACAAATATGAGCCGAATGGGGAAATTAGAGGAGCTTGCGCTTCTATTGAAGAAATCTGACCAGTAGATTCTGTAGAATTACGTACTGAACATTTAGCTCATCAAATGACAATAAACTAAATTATAATCTATAATCAAAATCGAACTGAGCTTGATCCTTTTTGAAGGATATGGACTGGGATATATTTTTTTGTAAATAGATGTCTATAGAGGACTACAGTGTGAGTTTTTCTTAGAAAACTTAGACCACAACCCGATGCCTGACAAAGTTCATGTCCAAATTGTTAACACGGCACAAGAAAGAATGTTTTCCAGCGTTGGTCTTCACATGTCGCTCTCTTTGTTGGATAATTCCTCCAACACAGTCACAGCGAGTGCATGTCTCTACTCTGTCTTGATATTGGTATCTGTTGTGCCACATTTTAACCTTGTAAACTCGATAAAAAACACATTTTATACCTGAACACGGAGGAATTAATGCTGTTATTTTGTTACCTGCAGGACTTGTTGTCAGAAATGTATTAATAGCTTTTTGATGTTTGCCATTTGATGCACCAGTGTCTACATGGGAGAGTAGGGCCTTAGATCTTGTACTCCAAGTCTCAACAACAACTACATTTAAATTTACGAGAGAGAATATGGGAAAGGTCAGGCACAGCTAAAGGTCATTTGAAATGATGCAACGCCACCATTCTGTGAGCACATTTTAGAGGGGCTAAATGTTTTACTGAAGTGATATGCTGGGATTTTCAATGAAAAGAGCCTGTTTTTGACAGAAAAATACTCATCAGTAGATACTGAGGAGGCATTAAACTTTGTTTTCAAACAATATGTTGCATGTTTTCTCACTGATACACTTAAACAGTTAAACAGCAAGAAAATATAAAACATATTTATGCTCCATGTTCTAAAAATTTTTCAACCCGCCAAATTTTAGGCCCTGGATTTATAAGGAATCTCGATATCCGTGTAGGAACTCTGCTACTCTTTAACAATAATAAACCATGGAGTGACCCGACACAGATTTATAATGCTTAATGTTCAGGAGATGGAAGATTCTCATAAACTTCTCTTAGCTTCTGTAAGTCTGCTACACGGACACTGCTGGATAATCATCCAAATCTTTGAGGCACCTCAGAACCCTGCATTTAAATGAATTTCTCAATTCCTGCACGTCCCTAGCCTGGGAATTCCCATGCTGCTTTGCGCTCGATTTCATTCTCACTGCAAAGTCAGCCTGGAAACCACCGCCCTTATTTTTGCCAGAGTTTGGGAACCAATCACAGAACGGGGGGGGGGGGGGGGGGGGGGGGGGCAGCAAGACGATGACGACGTCTATGCGCTACACCGAAGCTTGTAGAGTGTTAATCCAACATGACAGCGGACACAACGTTACCGTTCGATGCAGCCTTAGAAAGTGTTTCGGAGTAGATTCACCCTAGGGTCATTTGAACCGTGACATCCAGCCAAGTAGCCCACCCGAAGTTTTTCCGATATTGGCTGAACATCAGCTGAGTTACTGAGTTATCCCGAATAGCTTCGTACAAGCGCTAACGGACCCTGGCAGTATCTCCAAAATTACCACACTAGAATCACATGTCATGACACCAAACTTCTACAGTAGCAAAAATATGGTCTGTACTCACAAAACGATGCATTTGGAAGTTTGTACATAGTCCAGGAGTTTATTATTATCATCAACACAAGCCTGATAGCTTCTCTGCTGCTAAAGCTTCGTTGACGTCACTTCTGGGAGCTGGGAGCTTCAAAGTAAGATGAGGGTTGATCTACTACTGTAGACAACAAAGCAAGGCTGCTCAATTTCTCCATTATTAAAATAAATTCACAACTCTACAACATAAAAATTCATGTAGAATATAGCATTTAGGCCTACTTTGTTGTCAATTTAAGTAGCTTAGAGCGCAAGTTTACTTTTATTTTCCATTTTTTTCTTCTTCCTCGTCGAATTTCTGTCGTCATCTGGTATAAGTGATACAATTGGCTATGAATCGCGCGCAAAGCAGCATGGGAAATACCTGACGTCATTTGATAGACATTCGTAGCGTCCAATAAACGGCTCTAGGCATTCGTAAACCACGCCTCAAATACGAGAAAATGCACACCTAGTTCCCAGACCACCATCTCATCGAGATGTGGACGCGTCAGCCAGGCTAGCACGTCCCCCTATCAAAGCCAAAATGAGCAAAAATGCTAAAATGGCCACTGCTCATCTCTGTCTCTCCTTAAGAGGAAACAAAGATGAAAAAAAGCTGCTTCCAACCAATATCAGTCTGACAGGAACAAAGCGAGATGGACTGACTGAGTGCGTTTATTTCTTTGCTCTTTATGAATCAACAAACAATACAGACATCATGACAAGATGCCCATGAACTCTATCTGCTGATGCCACGTGAACATGCCCTCCCCTCTTTGCCCTTGGTTGAACAAACAAATCAGCACCTCTTCACTAAAGGACAATGAAACAATCAGTGCCGTCAGCTGCAGCCAAAGCTGTTCTTTCACTTCATTATACTCAGAGGGGATTCTAGCCTCCACTTGGCTTTTATGCATTCTTACCAGTGTGGCTCTGCCAAAAATGTAATTAAAAGATGGGCTATTAATCTCATGCTTGTGGCACGCAGACAAAACAAAAATGCATTAATTTCAGCCTGCCTCTGTGCACGCAAGTGTGAGATGTGCGAGAAAGTGTTCTTTTATGTGTGCAGGTCTATTATCCGGCATACTCTCTGACTAATGTTCAAGCTACATCTGCTCACAGCCAAGATGCCTCTCAGTCAGCCATATCTAGCCTGGACCATCCATCTGGCTCTGGCCAAGCAGCAGAGGGATCCCGAGAAACAATCAGCACCACCATTCTGCCCTCCAAACCACAGGGTCCGAGAACACCATTAATGGCCCACATCAGCGAAAATCACAGCCACCGTAGGCAAAGAGGTAGACACACAGCCATTCTGCACACGGCCCCAGTCAGAGAACAGTTATTACAAACACTGATGGTTGTTAGCTGAAAGTGTGGAGGTGAGCAGTTACCTCGAAATGGAGGTGACAGGAGAAAAAGACATGAAACGACCCCAATACCTTGAAGAACCAATCCCAGAGTGCAAAAACCCACCCTGCGGTGCCAAAGTGACAACTCTGCACTATCTCTTATTGCATGGTGTTATCTTTGGATACTTTCTAGTCATGCCCGAGTATAAAAGCTGGGTGACAACAGTCTCACTCCTCTGAAAAATGACTGTCCAATCAGAGCTTCAGAACAGCTTTTAAGCAGGTCTGAACTGTCAAGCTTTGACCTTTTTTTTTTTCACATTTTCGCGCACAAAAACGAGAGACGTGGAGGGTTTGTAGACTAACAAAGTGCCTCAAGACGGGCTGTCTGCTTCACAGGAAGATAAAACTATAAACTATTCATATACTAGTTTATATCTAACTGCACTGATAGTGGAGTAACAGCTCTGCCAAAAACAGTGCAGCCTTCAGGCTATCAGGCGTTAGCAGCCCTGTTCTGCTCTTCATTTGATTTAAGACTCCAGCTAGTGTTGGACGGATGATATAGCCAAAAAAAAAGATAGGATTATTATATATTTGATAATAGTACTACATAATACCAAGTAGTTGCATTCTGCCTACTGTCAGCCCTTAATATCGAGTTTCTCTCCTACTCTGTGCGCACAAACTGTATTCTTTCTTTTGTCTCTTTCATCAGACAATGAGTCTAAGATAGAAGACCAGCAGTCACTGACTACCTGTAAACAGCTGCAACAGCTGCTCTATATCTTCTTCTATACTAACTTAACTGTCTTTCAGCACAGTGAAAAAAACATATGTACAGTGCTGTGTGTAAGTATGGCAGATAAACCTCATGGGACTGTTAACACACTTATGATGAGCACTGTATGCAGTAAAGTGACAGAGCTAACAGTAGCTCAACAAAAGGTGACATAATCTGTTCATCAAACTGGGTTATTTCAGTTGGAAAGTTTGATGTAATTCTGCCACCTGTGACAGACGTCTATGACAGCCTGTCATCACTTGCATCATGTGCCCTGTGAGAAGGAAAAGCTTGACAGCAGTAATGAAGGAGGAGTGACTGTGGCTGATGTCTGCAAAACGAGCGAATACTTTTCCAAAAGCGGCAAAATTTCAGTCTCAACTTTTGAGATATCGTTTTTTTTTTTTGTTTACATTTCACACGATGAACCTGCTTTTTCAGAAACAGGTTTGTCACGATTCGCCTGTAACAGAGCAGCTATGGAGAGGTGAATCCTGTCACTTTGGCCCCCTGCAGGGCCCGTCTGTAAAAGGAGAAAAGACCCCCGAGGCCCCAAGTGCAAAAGAGTGGAATGAGATTTGGATGACAGTTGACTGTCGCCTACTCGTTTAAACAGACGTCCAATAGCGCTTCCTTCTTTGCTCTGCAAAATGTTTCAAAGTCAAAGAAATGTCAGTTGTTATCCGCTGATGATGAGCACTAATTCCGTGTAAAAATGGATCCACCACAGTTATTCTGGGTGTATGCACGTGTGAGTGTGTGCACAAACCTTGCTGCGGGCATCAACGTTGAGCAGACAAACTCCACAAGCCAGCTCCTTGGCATTCTTGATGCCGTGCCTCAGAATACAGGAGGAGAAATCTAGGGAGCTTTCATCAGGCTACACACACACACACACACACACACGCACACACACACACACACACCATTTACTTCCTGCTGCAAGGCAAAATGTAGTCATTTCTATTTCATATAATAACAGCACTGAGAGCAAGGTCTGCTGACATTAAAACATTCTGCTTCAACAACTTTTTACAGACTGAATTACTTTGACTATGTGGAATAAAAAAAAAAAAAGTTTTTGCTTCTCCTTTTCAAAACAAACTTGTTTGCAATTTCTCTCTGCCACCTAATTTAAGATGCTGTCTCAGTTTAACCTTTAACGGTCTGAAAACTCCTCTGCTGGCATTGTGGATGAGCACACTCTGCCTCCTCTCTGCTTCTGTTTTACAGACACTGCCAGACAGCTGGGTAAATAAATAACTCTACACTGTCCTCGCTGTCTCTGCTGATGCAACACCAGACAACCTAAATACTTCAGCTGCATCGCATCCAAATCGATGAATCATTGATTATTCACTAATGGAGCAACAATGCTGATTCACTAACATGTCATGCTGCTACTGGCAGGTGTTGTGAGTTCACTTCTAATATAACATTATCATGTATACTTAAACATGTCTCGGTCATAACAGGGAGCAGTAAAAGCTGTTTTGTGCATAAATCTGTTTTTTTTTTTTTACTTTTTAAAACAGATGTTTGTGAGCATCTTACTGTGAGCTTGGCCAGCGACATGAAGCCTATGAGGTTGTTCCACACGCGGCTGATGTCTTTCAGCAGCTGCTGCAGCTTCTCCGAGCAAACCGCTGTCGCCTTGATGCCCAGCTCCACTCGCCTGGTCACACGATACACTTCCACCACACCTGACAATCAAAATACAAAAACAAACACACATGAAGACATAAACACACAATTCGTAGCTCTTTGTCTGTAGATGCACATGGTGCCCTGACCCTTCAGTTGACGTTTTAAATGGTCATGAAATTAGAGAAAAACGAACCTTGTCAGGCAGAGCAGAAACGAGTTCATCTTAATTTTGTCATTTGTGTCCTGAAAGTCTTTCAGAGGCTGTGAGACCACGCACAGTGTTGCTGAACAGTCTCTTGCTCCCACTTTACATCTCATCCTGGGACCTCATTGATTAACTTTATACACAGACTCTGAGCATACACTGCGTGTCAGTTAGAAGTCCCTGTAACCGACTCCCCTCTAGCTAATTACTGTTGGCGTTTCATGTGGAAAGCAACAGGCTCTGTTATACGGCATGAAAGAAAAGTCTTTTTTAAAGCATATATGTCTGATTTGGGTTGTGTGCTTATGTAGATGAGTCAGTTCGGATCAGAATGTTGGAAATGCTGGTGTGTCTTGGTCTGTGTGTGTGTTTGTGTGTGCAGTTCCTCACCCAGCAGGTACTCCATGCCCTGAGCGGACTGGATGACCTCGGTGCAGACAGAGGAGCTGCTGATGCTGTTCAGGGTGTTGTTGGCTTTGGTGATGACCTTAACGTGGAAAGACAAAAGCCACCGTTTCGTCACACACACTATTTATGTCACACATTTGATTTTTTTCTCATCGTTAAAATAAAATACATGTTAAGCATTTTGATGCTACGCTAACTTATGCTGATGAGTAAATTATCTTTATCTTTCGATATTTGTACGTTTTTGACTGAAACATTTTTAGTGCCATGGGAAAACTATTTTTCTGCTAATAGTTTAAGTAGTTTAATGTGTTTATTCTTACAGTTTAAACTCCTGCACACTGCCTCACTCCTGCTGGAGTGTGTTTATGACATTTTGGGCTCTGAATAGGTGGAACACGATTAAATAAAAACTTATCAAATACCTTAGAAACAGAAAAACAGAATGATAAATGAAGATAAATTCTATAATCATATTTGCAGGTATGAAGAAAATTTGTCTCAAGATATACATGATAAACAAAAGTCTCAGTGGAAAAACATTTCAGTTCATGTAATTATCCCAATTATTCTACTACACCAGTATTGTTGCTCTCACAAATAGAGGCACAATAGAACATGATTATATTCAAACAAACCTCCAGAGCACTTTCCAGACATCTCTGCCATTCATACGCATAGCGTTCGCTCTCCTGCAACAACATAAACATAAAGACAAGACAGAAGAAGCATTGTTGTTTCAGCAGCCTTTAACAGTACTGAGTATCAACAGTGCTGAGATCTGTTGGTTGTTAAAAACAACAACCCGCCTCACCTCCACCTCCCCAGTTAAGTCTTTGTACTTGTCCCTGATGACCGGCAGGGCGGGCTTCTCGCTCAGGGTGTTGGATCGGTCTCTGAAAGGCTGCTCTGGAGCTGGAGACGGCGGCGACCGCCCGATCTCCTTCTCACCCAAACTGTGACTGCGTTTGTGGGAGCCTGAGGCGAAGACAGGACACAAGAAGGCGATGACTAATTTTAGACATAACCACAAACACAATGCTGTAAGAGACAACCACAAACGTGCATAAACAGCAACTCATGGTGATGACTCTTTCTGAGCTATGCACCTGTTTGCTTGCAATCAGACTTTCATTCTGTTGTGGCCAATTCCTCCTGGAGAAGTGCGGCATGAGTAAATGCTTCATTTGTAGCCAACAATAATTAGGTACAAAACAGAGCCACAAATACGCAGGGATGAATAATTCATAGGGATTCACAGACAGACAAATCCTGGCAAACTATGACAACAAACACATGCTAAGTCTACACTACCCAGTGGGGCTTGGAGTTAGAGCGTGTGTGTGTGTATGTGTATATATATATATATATATATATATATATATATATATATATATACAGGTGAACTAGGATCATCCAGGCATAGGTAATCCACCCCCAAGTTCTCCACCACCCAAAGAGATATGTGTCATCTTCCCCTCATCCACTCAGACAAGCACAAAGCCCCACCACAGATCAGATTACTGCTCCGCAGGGCGAAGAGGAGTTAGTGAACCCCTCTTCTTCACACAAATTAAATCCAGCACAGGGACATTAATCTGTGGGGCTTTTATAACGGTGCAGGAAACCGTAATTAATTATTTGTGGAACATAAAACCAGCAAACAGCAGTTAGAAGAAGAATGAGAAGCCTTAAAGTGGATACGGTTAATTTCTGCTCATGGATTTGTTGGCCTCTGCTCATCCATCTCAGCAGTCACAGCCATGAAAGCAGGGCTGTCATCTCAACACTACCATCTAATGTCTGACAGCTTTATTACAGATAAGGGCCAGAGTGTAGAGGTGGGGGTGGCAAAGGAGCCATTTCAGAGCCAAACAGGTGGCCAAGAGAGTCTATGTTTTCCAAAGTCTGGTCTAAATACAGATGTCAACATCTCATTTTAGTGCTGAAACTGCAAATGAAATGATAATCAATAGAATTTATAGAGATTGGCTCTATTAGCTAACATTTTGTCACACAAAGTAGCACATGATCAATTATTCCAGCTCCCCGCATGGAGATTTTCATCTTTTTCTGTTCACCAAACACTGGAAATTAAATCAATTTGGTTGTTAGTATGTCAGACAAGTATATATTTTTGACAGCTTTAGGGCTGCAATTAGTGATAACTGTTATAATTATCTATTATTAAACACTCCCTGAATCCAATGTGATCTCTTAAATTATCCAATCATCGAGCTGTTCTGTTAACATAGAAAGAAAAGCAACAAATTTAAGACATTGGAAACATAACTGTGTTTCATGTTTGCGTTGAATAAAAAGTTTTCCTTCTAGACTGATGGTTCTAGAGAAAGTAATTCCTGAGAAAAGTCTTAACATGTGCTCAAATGTAGGAGGATCTTCGTGATGACTCACCTTGAACGGACAAGTCAAAGGTTGCCAGCTCGTTCTTGATCATCTCCTCACTGGACTTGACTTTGGCCTGAGTGCTGGCTTTGAGGAAGTCTGACTTGCCGAACTTGGGCTTGTCCCCTTGGAAGGCACCAAACTCATCTGAGGCTTCACTTTGGTTTCCCTCTGAGGACGCCTCGGCCGTGGCAGCTGGCGAGTCGGACTTTTCAGAAACAGTACTGGCAAAGTCTCCAAAATCATCCTCGTCATTGAAACCGGCTTGGTCACCGGAGCCAAAGTCAGCGAAGGTCTCAAACTTGTCGTCTGCAGATTCCTCTGTGGTGAAGGAGGTGCTGATCTTTGCGACGGAGATGCTTGTGATGTTTTCACTGCTTCCAAAGCTCAGCTCCTTCCTCTGTGACGGGACTAAAGATGGAAGGGAAGCTCCTTCCGAACCCTGCTGCCTTCTGACCTCACCGGGCAGGCTTTCCTCCCGGTCTGACCAGTCATAGCTGGCCAGGGTGCTGAGGGCCGATGTCCCAAAGGGGTCAAATTTCATGTCGTCTCCTTCTGTAATGACAACACAGACATACGAGTGGTTCCTACGAATAGCACAGATGCTGTCATGATAGAAGGAAGACAAATGAGCCTGGACGGAGGACCAAGAATTCTGTCACATAATAACTATGTCACATTTATTATCTACAGTCCAAGAGGGGTTTTGATATTCTTAAAGGTTGATTTCACCAACATTTCAAAATGTATTCTCTCATCCAGCTGACAGGCTACTGTGTTAAATCTACCAGTTTTGAGTATCGGTTTTGATGATGCTTATAAACAAGGAAACCTATATATAGGAATATTTCTTTGAGAAAAACAATGGATAGTTGATCTAAGTGATCTAACTGTAGGGTCATTTCTTTAGAAATAAACAGCCCTTTACGGAGCACTCTTTTGTTTAAATCTATTGTTTCAGAGAGAAGATATTTGCCATGTTTAAATCTCTTTAGGCTCGCTGGTATTGCATTCAGATGGAAGCCCCCAAATACCACAAATGTCTCAGAAGCTGCTCAAGTAAAAGCTAAACCATCTCTGTGACTACAAAAAATACAAGAGAGGAGCAAGAAAACATGTAGGTTTGTTCTTTAGTGATCTGGTTAAACCAGTCATTTCACTTCATGAGATGATATATATTGTAAAAGGACGACCCCTCTTCCATGTTTTGCACTTCAGAGAACACATTTGCATGAATTAGACGTCGGCATGTTTCTAAATCTGACAGTAATACCTACCCACTATGTTGAAGGAAGACATCCTCCAACTCACACTGTAGAGAATTCTGTTTAATAAATGATCTCTTTTTGTTTTCACGCCCGAGATGAATCATATTCATCATTCTGCAACACTAACACATCTTATCCCTCTTCTGTGGATATACGACGCTGGCTGTTTTCAACAGTGACAAACCGTTGGCTGACGATAATTGGAGCTGATCTCTTCGTACTGAACGCAACCTGAAGGATTTTGTCTCAATGCTGGCTTTTTTACCAACCTCAATGAAACATCTTCTCTGTCTCTACATGTGCTGGTTCACACCGTGTGTTTTGATCATTTTCATTGTGACTATTATTGACTGACAGCTTGCACATATTTGTCAACAGTTCAGCATTCAAATCTCCCCCCAAACAAATCCACCTTGTTGAACCCTTCCTATTTTAGCAAAGCAATTTGTGAAATTGACAAGGATCTACTTGTGTAAGCATCGTGTCATCAGACCACATCAGACCCTCTCAAGAAAGGAAAGGAAAAAAATAAGACGGTACGCATTTCAGCAATACCAACAGTAATATTTATTACGACAATATGAGTAGAGAGAAAGAGAGAAAGGTCACAAAGTACTGTGAAAGAGGTCTATCATTACAAGAGGTTTGTCAAACTAACACTTGTAAAATTAGATTTCAGTCATTTGAATACAAGGGCATGCAGAGTCAGAAGAAAAGGAAGAAAACAAACAGCGAGAAGCTGAAAACAAAAATAATCCAAGGATAAAGAAGCAGAAACCAGAGAGAGAAGGCACATTCACAGACTAGAATCAGTAGTTCTGGGGAGATGACAAAACTTTGACTATTAGGATGTTAAGCAACAGGTGTTTTTGGAAGAGATTTAAATACAGAACACTTGAAAATCCTGGTTGAAAAGAACAAGGCAGGAAGCATTAACCCTTTGAGGACCTGAGGGGAAACAGGCAGAGCACTGAAGAAATCACTGCTCATTTAAAAATGGGAAGCAAAAAGCTTTCAGAGAAGTGGGGAGGCTGCCATATTTTATATTTAGTCAATTGTAAAATGGGATAATAAATAAATAAGTAGTTAAATTAGGGGCAAATACGATTATATTTGCCTATATCTGCTTGTAAACGTAAAGTTTGTCTTGTTCAAGCACTCAAAGGGTTACAGAAAACAATGAGGGCCATGTTACACCTGACATCCCAGAGAGGGCCTTAATTACATCCAATCACAGATGTGGGGACAGATTTAAAGAGACAGTATCCCTTTTCTCTTGCTCCAGTGATTGTTTGTCAAAGCAGGGAAATGAACACAAACTCTCAATGATCCCTTAAAGAACAACAAGATATCAATGTTTAGATTCATTAATCTAAAATACATTACTAATATCTTACTAAATACTGTAGGCTACATTTAATTTAGATGATTGGTAAATCACAACTAGACGAAGGAATCTTTCTAGCCTCAAAATAAGATTCATATTCCTGTAATAAAAATACACTATCAAATCTGTATGTATACATTATTTCTTCAATAAAAACAACTTGCAATACTTTTATGCATAAAATGCTTATTTTTTTTATCATGTTCTTGTCAATTTCACAAATTGAAAAAGCAGGCACACTGCAGCAAAAAGCAAGGCAGGAAGGGCAATACTAACTCCGTTATGTTCTCAGAAAGCCGGACTGTAGAGCCACACGTGATCAATTCATGACGCAATATAACAGATAACCATGAAACAAAACGAAGAAAGGAAAAAAGACAGAAAGAGAGAAAAAATATCCGATTCCTTTTTTTTTTTTTCCAAAAGGAATCGTGCAAAAGAAATACTGTCTCTTTAAGATTACAAACATTTCCAGAAACACAGTGCAAAGCATGGTGAGGCGCTGGAGCTGCTCGGCCTGCTACACTTTCACAGGTTAGTCCCAAAGCTCTCAAAGAACAAGAACAGCAGATAAATAGGAATGAAATGGAAACCGCCGTTCTAGTAGCATACAGTTTCTTAGGAATGTATCGATGTTAAAGCTGGGCATCGTCTTTGCCCAACCAGCAATCGTTTCGCTGCAGCTCCATGAACCATTTGTTTGCTCTCAGTACAGAGGGGGCTTGTTTGGATGAAACCAAAATCTGACCACTGCACAGAAACTGAAATAAGGCAATGAGGATGCTTACATTTGTGTTTTCAACAAGCCAAGGAAATAAACGTGAATCCCTCGGGTGAAATGATTTGGTGGGCATATTAACACTTAACGGATATGTGGTAATACTGATAGATGATTGCATGAATATTGTCAGATCAAGACTTTGCTTGTTGAATGTGCTCAATGTGAAGAAAATTGTCAAAGCTTAAAAGCCAAAAAACAAATAAATGTTTGACTCGCAAAGTCTTCACCTGACAACTAATACTTGCGGTCTCCTGTTGCACCACAAATCGGTGAGGAATGTCATGAAACATGAGCCATGATGTGGAAGTGATATGCCAAATGAATAAATGATGAGCTGTGCTGTGGAGGGTAGAGGAGAGGAAGTGCTGACATGGAGACTATCTGTTTATGAAGGAAACTGGGTTGGTTTCCTTTAAATAAATCACGTAACAACAAGAATTAGGTAAATGTAACTCCACTTTCATTAACATGAGGTAGTGAGGAAAAAGCAGACGAGCAATGAAGCATCTCATTAGCAGAAGGACATTCTATTCAAATAATACTGCATGACTGGAGAGAAAATACTACAGGGTAATACAATAACTGACAGACATAAAGAGAGAAACGCATGCACTCTTATTCAAGCACTCAGGTCTGAAGTTTGCACTGCTTCCAGAAAGAATGTTTCTCTATCAAATAGCTTTTTTCCAGGTTTTGCATGCATAATGTCTTGATATATGGGTGACATTTCCTTTCTAGCTAATCAAAATGATCATTTTTGGTATGCTGTCAGCACACGACAGCTAAAAAGTATTCTTTCAGGTAACGCTTTGGGAAAATTGCGGTCGGCTGTGCGAAAACTGTGATTTGACTAAATAAGAGGATCATGACAGCAAACGCCCTCCTGTACTCATCTGTATTCAACTGAATCTTCTGTTAGCGCTGCTCAACACTTCAACCACACACTCACACATACACACCAATGGTACACTGAAGTGCAACGTCTGTCACTGCAGCGTGGACACAACAAACAGGAGGCTTATCGGAGTCAGACAGACAGCAGCCGGGGACCTCGAATATGGACTACAACTGCCAACATGTCAAAACCAGGCACTAGTCATTTGTAAATAAATAAGAGATACGGCCCAGGAGCTTTATGTCACTATAGTAACAACAAATACAGGGTGGGGTGGGGGGGTGGACATAACGATGAAGTGAGGAAGACACTGAGGATTTAAATAAATAAATAAATAAATAAATATAGAATCTGAGATGAATGATGAAATTTGGAATGAAAATGATGCAAAAATCTGATATGTCATTTGTGTATTCTCTTCAGTATTTGAGTATATTCAATTGGCCTCCGAAATAACACCAGGTGTGACTTTACAGAGCCTCACCAGAGCAAACGCACTAGTTCCTCACCTGTAGCGGGGGGCTGGTGGGCCGAGAGACCTGGCAAATCCAGAGAGCTGTCTGACATCACGTGCTTCAGGTCTCCACCCATGTCTGACAGCTTCATGTCCAGTTGCACTGAGAGTGCGTCCTCCGAGTCATCCTTCCCCACGCTGCTCCCGCCAATGGACGGGAGGTCGAGAGACTTGACGGAGGCGGAGTCGTCCTTGGCATGTTTGAAAGCAGACACCTTGTCCACCAGAGTCTTTTCTGAAGCTCCGAGTGCCGTGCAGAACTTAGATGACTGAAAGTCTGCAAAGTCGTCCGTGTCGCTCTTGAGAGAAGAGAAGGAGCCGCCGCCACTCCCTTTGGTGTCGTCGTAAGCGAGGCCTCCTTCCAGAGACAGCTGTTTGAATACATCGTACTTGTCTGAGCTCTGCAGGGGCTGCTGCTGTGAGGAGGTCTCACCTTGGACCCCTGTGCTGCTCCCGCCTTTCGGCTCTCCACCAGAACTGCCAAACGCCATGAAGTCTGCAAAGTCATCCTGAGGTGCTGCTGCAGCTCCTCCTGTTACTGAAGCTTGAGTGGTGTCAGAGGAGGCACCAAATAGAGCAAAATCACCAAAATCATCTGCTCCTCCCCCTGAAGGTTTGACTCCACCAGGAAGGAGCACTAGAGAGGGGGGTGCAGACATAGAGGGGAGTGTGCTGGGTTTTGTCTCATTGGGGGCAGGAACAGAGGGAGCCATAGAAGAGAAAAGGTCTAGGTCGGCCATATTTAGAGGATTTCTGGGCTGTGAAAGAGACACTGCTGGCTGCTGCTGCTGCTGCTGCTGTGGAAGTTGTTGTAAAGACTGAGAGTTTGGGAAAGCAGGGGGGAAAGCAGGTTGAAAAATCTTGGCCTGATCTGGGGGGTCTAATGGAGAGACGCTGTCGGCGGTTTTAAAGTCTGTGAAGCCATCATCAGCGCTGACAGACTTGAAATCTGCAAATCCTTCCCCTGTAAACCAAAGGATTTAAGATTAGTAAACAAAAAACATACCAGAGACAAAAACATCTCAACAGTCACAAATCAATTTTAAATGCTATAAGAGAAGAAGCTGCTGGATTAGTTACAGTATGCCTCCGCTCCTCTGAGAACAGTAAACTTCCAGGCTCGTTATCAACTGTGTGCTGCAGAGTTTCTAAAGAACAGCACACATCACTGCATGAAAAGCTCTTCCACACAAAAACACACCATATCACTAACATGCACTGAACTGTAGAGAGAGTAGAGCTGCAAAAACTGCCATCTTAACAAGTAATGTTGTCTCTTTGTGTCTGACAAGTTGGAATCACGAGTTAAGATGGTCATTTACGACAGTGAGAAAACCCACTGTCTATTGGAAGAACTTTAGTGTCTTTTTCAGTTGTTAATCCACTGTGGTGTAATGTATGCACGGACTGAAACAGAGAATCTGTTCACATTGCTGGTGTACGGTGGCAGAGAGATAACTAATGGGCTCATTAGGGAAGATGGAGCCTGACAATGCCAAAGAAAGGTCACTGCAAAGCATGACTTACTGGAGTTGTAAGAGCTGCCCCCATCAGAAACTGTTCTAATGAAACAGGGATGGGAAACACACTTGAATCAACACCGCAGCCGCGCTAAACAAGGTACAGTGTAAATATGGAACAATGGCGTTACGGTGACCTGACAGCTTTATCCAAGTTCAAACAAAATGCCTAATTAGAGGGAATACAACCCCAAGCCCAACACTGTTCACTGTGTTAAAGATGCGTTTAAAGGGTGTGACACTGACGGGGGCCATCTCTGAGCTCAACATGTGAAGCTGAAGGCAAAAAAGCTGACAACACGGAGAGATTTGAATGTGCAAGAAAGAGCACGGAAGTTTCTTACCGACTGGTTTCTTGTCAGCAGGTTGCTCCAGCTGTCTGAACACACTGTATTTGTCTCCAATATCTGAACAAGAAGAAATTAAAAAAAAAAAGAATGCGATTATGAACAGAAAATACACCACATTTAAAAAGGTAGGCAGGTGCTGCCTTAATGCAGTCTGCCATAAGAAACAGAACTATTCATGAACCAAGGGACGAAACATTAAGACATTAAAGCATTTCCATTAAACTGACAGTACTCTCATAGAAGCTGCTTTGGAAATTTAATTTACTTCATCAGCTGCAACTTTCAGATATCAATTTATATATTTTAGATGAAATAAAGGGCATGTATTATAAAATTACTTTTTCAGTTTGTGAAATCACTTGTGGTGCTCTAAACATCTGAAGGCAATATTTTCTATCTGAAACTGTCTTTACGTTTCCATCCCTTTACCTGCCAGGAGGTTTTTTTTCATGAAGGGCAAACAATGATGTAAACACTACGCCCTACAGAAGGTGGAGAGGATACCTGAGGCAGGGGGCGTAGGCTCTGCAGGCTGATCCACAGACAGCTGCTTGAACGCAGCGTACTTATCGGAGGTCGTGACGGAGGAGGAGGAGGAACCCGACACTGGAGTCAGCATGGCAGGCGTGCTACAAAGACACAAAAGCTACGGTCAGACATCATAAAGAGTGAAGTTCAAGGTAGAATTTAATCCGCATAAGCTGCCTGAGCTGATGGAACATTTGGAGGGTAACAACACTAAAAAGATTAAACTGCAGAACAACAAGTATGATCCAGAGGCCACCACAGGTGATGCAGACATTTAACAATACTCGGCTGATAGAGTGACTACATTTATCCTGACTCACATTTAGAAATTTGGACAATTTTTGACATCAGACAACAAAAAATTACTGTAGCTCCTTTCTAGATTGATTTGAATTCCATTTGTGGACAAAATGAGGAAAAAACATGTTGTTACAAGCAGACCATTTTGTTACATAAATATTACTGAACAGAGATTAGTCTTTAGGAGTTATATAAATCCTGTCAGAAAAACCTTTAACATTTTGTGATGTATTCACTTTAATGCATCATATGAGATCAATACCACTTTCAAAGCTGTTTGCTATGAATAATGGTATGGTAGCTGCTTTAATTTAGCTCAGCACAAAAGGACATAATCTCTCAAATACAAATACTCCTTTACACATTGTAATAGCACAGGGTTTGTGTTACCAGGCACCCACTGAAGACTGAGAGGGAAAGTATTGTGTCAAAATTAAAAAAATAAATGAATAAAACAACTATGAAATCATACTTCTTACAGCCTTTTATCCGCAGGACATCCAACACTAAGTCGTGGCTGCCGGTTCTGCCCGGCAACCCAACTCGACCTTTTCAGATGCTCATTTAATAAGACAACAATCTCAGACTGTGGTCAATTCTTGTTACATTGTTGAGACAGTCAGCCATGTGTGTTCCAGAGGGAAAATACAAGAGAATTATAAAACGCCTGCGCCACTTAGATGTGAGATGCTTTTATTCTGTGTTCTCTTTGTCTCTCTGTGGATAATTGCCTTTCAGCTCTGCCTCACTGAAAGAACAGTCTCTTGGAAAGTCATATGAAGAAATGAGCTTATCTGCTGTCCACCGAAATGAATTCATTAAGAGATGACCCAAACTCATTGCTATTCTGAGGAGGTTATTACAAGATATTAAGACAGTGTCTTCGACTGTTAGACCGACAATGACAAGACACAATTATTATGCGGAACAATTTGGTTATAAATAACCATCCAGGGATGTGTATTAGACACTCATTTATGTAAATATTCACATCTATTCTCAAGAAAAGCAAATGGATGGAGTGTAACAGGAGAGAGAAAATGATGAGCACTGAGCAGAAAGTATATCGTCAACTCTAGTTTGGTAAACTCGGCATTAAAGATGGGGTAGGGGATCTTTTTCTGGAGCATTTTTTTACACATTGCTTGAAATACTCTTCACACCCCCATTGCAACCAATTAATTAAAAGTTTTGACACAAATATGAAAAGTTTTAGTGGCCTCTAGAACGTACAATCTAGGAAAAACACTATCCAATCATACTGAACGGACCGTTAACAATGATTGGATTCTGATGCCGTCTATCAAACTGCAATCTGCTCCTCCCTCCCCCTCCTTCCCCCTGTGCGCGTACCCTGCTCCGTGAACGAATTACGCGTCCAGAAGCTTGGCAGGAAGCCAAACTAGAGCCAGCTTGGCTAGCACCTAGCATTATTAAACATATAGTTAGCATATACTAAATACTAAATACGGCAACGATCGATGCTTGCTGTCAGAACAGCGCTCGTGCACCTTCGTGCTCGTGCGCGTTCATGTACTCTAGAGGCGTGGCTTCGGTAGGAAAGTGAAGAAAAGGGTTGGGACTTTTTACCGGTGTATTTTCAAAATGCAGCTTCGCTGGACTCAAAATCCAGGATCTCCTACCCTACCTTTAAGGTCACATCATAAATAAAACTGCATGTTACAATATTAAAAAAAGAAAAAGAAACATTTAGACTGACACAGTGTCCTCACAGTTTTGACAGCCGGTACCTGTTCTGGTGCTGATGTGCAGTGTTGCTGGGGAAATTTCCTCCCGACTCTCCCTGAAAGTCAGTGAAGGTCTGGTCCACTGTTCCTGCCCTCGGAGCCTCCTGGAAGTCCTGGAAGTCATCGTCATCGGCTTTGGTTGCCTAAGTGAACGCTTTGTTAGTGAGTAAAATGTATGACACGATCAACTACAGCAACGCAAACAACAAAAAGCATGGAGGTGATACCTGTGCAGGAGGAAAACTGGCAATGAAATTTGTGTTTGTAGATGGTTGAGCCGGAGCTGCGGCTGCCATGGCCATGACTGGTGGCGCTGGTGTGGGTATGGGCATGGAGACCGGGGGCTGAGTCATCGGGGGCTGAGTCATCAGGGGCTGCTGGTGCTGGGGCATGACGGGGACGGGGGCCATGGCCATGGTCAGGGCCGGTAGGTTGGGCACGGGTGGAGAGGGAAACTGCCCAAGGATTTCCACATTCATTGCTGGGAGGCCACTCTGAAAAACGGCAGATATTAGCATTCTCTGTGTATCTGAAACAAAACTAAAGTTTTCCTTTGAGCTCAGTTGTTGTCCAAAGATATAAAAACACACTAGGGAGCCATATCAAATGTCCAGGTTTTTTAAAACCTTAAGTTATAATTATGATGGTTTTCAAGATTGAGCTGCGAGCCACAGGGAAGATGAAGACGTGAAAAAGCACTCAAAAAATAGTATAAATCTTTAACAAGTACTCCTAATGTTTCAGAATTGTATTCTGTAACAATGTTGTAAATAATGAAGCTTCTTTATTTTCTTTGGATTGAAAAATGAAAAAAAAAAATGCTATAAATATGAAAAAATAATTGAATTGAAAAAAAAATGGAAAAAAAATTTAATTGTAAAATCAGTAGAAGGCATTTGTGCACAGTGGCAATTATTTAATTTGGTGCCATGATTGTAAAGACGGACTGATGTTCCTATTAATTACGCAGCAGAGTCGAGCGCCTTTTCAACAGAAGTCTCTGGCAGGCTCAAGAGAATGCACCATGTTTGGCTCGTGGTTTAATGCTCGTGTTTAATGATTTACATCACCAAAGGTGTCTTATTATTCCATGCATGGAAGCAGTGGCATTTCGTGAGCTGCCTGCAGATTTGCATCCTCCTGGGGGCGCTGATGACAGGCCCAGGCCGAGGATGATAAGAAGCTTCCTGCCAAACTCAGCTGATGGGGACTCAGGCATATATATGGAGCTTACAACGCTTCACAAGCTGCTGGCTGATTCAAAACAAAGCCAAGCCCATCTTGTTTCAGTATGGAATTCATGGCGTGACAGTGTAAGCTAGGGGGAAGGATTAGTGAAGTCCTTCTAAGTGGATCATTTGTTTTGATGCCAGTGTTTACCTGTGCCACACCAATTAGTGCCAGTACAGTGTACAGCTCCTCTTTGGTCAGCATGCCAGGTGTTGTGCGGTTGGCTGATGCCCAGATTTGCCCCAGCGCTTCTCTGGGAAGACCTGATGACATTAATATTGGGTAGAGCTTGGCTGTGTCTATCCCTGCAGGAGTCATTGTGAACTTAAGAACCTTCTTGAACATTTCTGAGGAAAGAAAAGCAGATTTTGTATCCTGTTAAGTGACAGTTCATGCTGTTTACAGTTTAGGGCCATTCTTTGCACAAAATATTGTCTAAAACATTACACTGGACGCATTCATGAATCAGTGTTTACCCGGGATGAGGCTGTCATTGTAAAGCCAGGCTGGCGGCATGGACTGGATGTGCTCTTGTTGTGGGTAAACACCAACACCTGCTGTCACAGGCAGAAACACACACACACACACAGTTAGTTAGTTAGTTAGCTTGTATGGCAAAACTCTTGACCAAGCCTCTTGGCAGCTGAGCCCCGCTTATACTGAACACAACAAAATCATACACCTGATGTCTGGAGAGCTTGCACTGAATCACAAACATCCTGCCACATCAGACAATAATAAATCAGTCTGAGTCATTTCCAGCTTCAAGGAGAGAGGAGAGGGGACTGCCTTATAAGAAAAAAAACAAAAACAAAACAGAAACTCTAATCTAACAGCTGACAGTGATCTGAATTTTTTCTTCTCTGAAAAAAAGCCTAAAAAAAGATTTCAGTAAAACAGTGGGACTTGTTTTGAGTCCCTTACTTTACTCAGGCAACCACTATCCACATTATTCTCCCATCAGTCTTGGGCAGTTCAATGAATCTTAACAAATCTCCCTGGTCTGCATGATGAGCTGCTATATTTCCCTCGATAAACACGGAGGACACGGGCACAGACAAACAAATAACAGCGGAGAGGAGTAGCAGAGTAGCATGCACAATTAGCCTTGGATTATCTTGGGCCCCAGTGGCATCTGCCAGTCCATGCGCATCCCTGTTAAACCAAAACAGTCAGCATGCGCCAGAGGTCGTTCTCTGAGAGGGTGTTATACAGTGAGGGAACAGACGGCAGCTTATGTAGTCAGCAGGTATCACCAGCAGACCTTGACAGATGCGGTCCGTTCCGCGATGCAAGAAGAGAGCACCAACATGACTGACAGAGGTATAAAGTAGGCAGAAAAAGATCAGAGATGTTCAGGCACCAGGAGAATACCTCAAAGGCACTGCCACTTCAGAATAATCTGATAGATGAGGAAAGTGTCACTTTGATTTCAATTAACAGCGCACAAGCTACAACAGTATGATGCCATCTGGGACAGAATCATGTTGTTAGATTAGAAAGAATGAAAATATTTCTTAGGAGAGGAAGAAAACTACTGCCTTATTTTTGTGTTAATGCTGCAGTAAAGTGCAGGAGAGAAGCAACAGCTTTGAAGTCTAATAAACAGGCACTTCTCTCACCACTGTCGCCACTGGCTTGAGGGGACAGGCCAGCAGCTGATGGGGGCTGGTTGGGTGAAGACGCCTGGGCTTCTGGTGGATTTTCTGTGACGAAGACAGAACTCAAGTCCTCAGGGGCTGCACCCCAGTTCCTCGCTTTTGAGCTGGCTTGAAACTGGGATGACACTTTAGTTCTCGGAGCCATCTGAGTCAAACTTTGCTTGGATTTAAAGCTAACATGGGCTGTTTTATCAGCAGTAAGATCGTATGAGGAGAACAGCTTCTCTTCCAGTGACGGGCCTAGAAGGGTGAATGAGGAACAAGCTTCTTTATCACAGTCCAGACTCCGTGAATTTGGACAGGTTATACATCTCTGAAACCTGATTGTGTTGAAGTGCAGAGTCTAAATAGCAGAGCAAAGGATAACACATTGAACTAAATTTATTTATGCAGTAGAAGTAACTACTGAGGCTTCGCAGAGAAGTTTAAGACCACTAGCAGCAAATATAAATCTCTAAGGGTTCCTGTTTACTTTGTCAAGGATGTGGATGCAGATGCATTTTTTAAGCAATCAACCCATAAAATGCAGGAAAGGAGAAGACTACAAGGTACAAACTGCTGGATTTGGAGTCTAGAAAGGTCTTTTCAAATGTTTTAGGGAAATTACTCGACAAATAAATTCTATAGAAAGTAAAGAGAAGTAGCTTTCAAGAGATTAACCAAAACTCTCCCACACACAAACCAACTCAGTTACAAATCTTTCTGATGAGCTAAAGACAAGATTATTTCCTCAGGAAAAAAAATCTTTAGATTTAGATTTCATCTTTAGATTGCTTTGTAGGTATTGCTGCCTTGCTTCCACTCAAATGTTTCCACTACCAAATTTCTTATGCTTCCTTTATAAGAATAGCCTTGAAAATAGATATTTACAAGAATCTCTTTTCTAATATACAAGAAGAAAACCATTCTATGACCAGCTACTTTGCCTATTCTGATAGCCGAATAACTGCAGTAGGTCAGAAACATCTTGAGGATCTGGGAAGACGATAAACGGATGGCTGACTTGTATTTCTCTGCACAGGAGTTGATCTTTCTGTCCTGTCGTCCACAGTATCAAAACTGAGAGTACCACTAAAACCTAAAGCACCAGCAAAAAAGCAGCACTATGTGGACTGTGTGGAAACAGTTGAATGTAAATTAAAGAGGTGGAAGGAGAGGTGTCAACAAAGACAAAGAAGAGTTACCTTGAAATGTAGATTGGGAGCTGGTGTTGACAGCAGAGTGTTGGGTGGCAGTGGGAATGGACACAGAGGCAGGGAGGGATTGTGGGGAAGGGAAAGATGGACGGACTTGAGCTTGAGAAGAGAGGTGGAAGTCGGAGGAAGGGAAAGTGTTTAGAGGTCCCTGAACAAAATCACTAAACTCGTCGTCATCCTCAGCCAAACTTCTAGGGGCAGAGGATGAAGGTTGGACTTGGGCCTGAGAGGGGAGGCCGAAGGTGGAGGAAGAGGAGGAGGGGGCATCTAGAGGCCCCTGAAAGTCACTAAAATCATCATTTTCCTCAGACAAAGCTGGGGGGAGGGAGTGAGTGGTGACAGACAGGTCTGATGGCGATGAGTCTGCAAAAATGAAGAAATAATGATGATCCACAACACATGACACACTATGATGGTGAATGAATTAAGGGTTGGACACTTCAAAAGTGAGTTTAAGATTATTTTGTGCAAAACCAGACATTGTAGAACTGCAAACTCGTTTTAACTGTAAAACTGTAGCGCTGAATAAAACATCATTTTCACTATAATAACTCTAAAACCGAAGATACCTGATTAGAATTATAAGTCTAAAGCCTGATTTATTGTCAGTGACGCAAGACGCAACGCAAGACGCAACGTAAGCCCTTGCACGGTTGCAAGCCCCCCCTTGCGTCCTTGCGTCCTTGCGTCCTTGCGTGCTTGCGTGTGTCACCTCAATTTTCTAAACTTCATGCAAGACGCAACACGCGAGCGCAAGCCACTATCTACATCACATCCGGTGGCGTGTTCATCTTCCGGTTTCATCCCCTAATAAAAGACCGCTGTTTTCAAACGCCATGGTAGAAAGCGAAGAAGAAGAAGAAGAAGAAGAAGAAGCATGAATCCAATCGAAGAGAGACTTGCCAAAGAGGTCCTGGCGGTGAATTTCCTTTCATCGTAGTAGGCTTGTCATTGAAAAAACCCGCTGCTCCACCTACTGTCCTGGCGGTGAATCGCCACGCAGCACACGCAACCACCGACAAAGCAAAATGAAGTATAAACGTCTCGAGCCATTAACGCAAGCGCAAGGGCAGTTAAAAGAGGTATAAATCAGCCTTAAGGAGTCTTGAGATGATTGATGGGTCACAATAGGTGCACACAGGCCACTGGTTACAAATGATCCAAACAATTTAAAAGTCAAATTAGTTTTTGCCTGAATGACCTGTAACGTGTAGCTGCAGGTTTATATTGCGCCTAAATAAGGTTTCAAAGACTAAAAGGGTTGGGAGCCATGGCTATAAAACATTATCTCAGGGTACATTTCATAAATGCATGCCTACAATGTTTGGAATTGCACAGGGATAAAAAATGTGCGTGAAGGAATTCTACAACTGTAAGACACGATCAAGTTAGGAAAGTGTACACTGGGGTTCATATACAGATGTATTGAACACAATGAAATAAGACATTACTAAAAAATGAATAACAACTGACAGGATTACAGATGAAGAGGGTGGCTGAAAAAAACCATGTGATGAGAGAAATCTGTGTTGTGGATCATATTCCCCCAAAAAAATCCACATTTATGGGTTATCAGGCTGCCAGCTGGGCATTCATGATGACCTGCCTCTAAATCAGGTCATTATTGTCAGACTGAGGCATTTCAGAAGAACAACAAGAAAAATGACAGGAAGAGGATGAAAGTACCTGGTTTCTTAGTCTGTGATGATGGAGTGGGATGCATTTTTGCGTCTCGGCTGAAGCCATCCAAGTTGCCTTTGATTGCTTCCAAAGCGTCGTCTCGACTCTTCTCTCCTGTCTGAGGACAGCCCAATAGAGTAATGAGATCAAGAGGGCTGCAAAGACGAGAAGTGCCAGAAAAACAACAAGGTAAACGGGATGTGAAGAGAAACTCACCTTGGGTTTGACACTGCTGAGCAGCCTCAGTTTCTGTTTCTGCTCCTCAAATTGTCTTCTTTTCCTGTCTTCCTCCATCATCTTCTGCTGCTGCTCCAGACGTTTTCTAAAGGGCAAGAACAGCACAGATGTTACAGTAAGAACCAGAATCATATAAAACATTGTTGGTGGTGCTGGGAGTAAGGCAAAATGTATGAATTACTAGTTAAAATAACAATAAAGTACAGTAAGCGTTAGATAAGCATAGATTCATTTGACAAAATCAACATTTCTGTTTTATCAGTGTTTACATATGGTGCTCTACCAGTTAGTAGTTCATTAATGTCAATATTTTCACATTTAATCTCTAAAATGATTCTATCTTCTACATATATAACCGTGACAATACAATATTACAATTATACACAAAGGAGCTAACAGGATGCTCCTGAGTAACAGGACACCCACAACTTTAAAACCACTGACAGGCGAAAGGAGCAACAGTCAACATCACAATGCAATTTCCTGCTGGGAAACTTTGAGTCCTGGCATGATGATGCAATGACGTTACATTTACACATACACTAAACATTGTTGCACGCCTAGCACACCCCTCGCTGCAATGCCGCACCTAGGCACCAGCAACCTCGGCCAGCACAAAAATGTGTTTCACCGCAACATAAAAACGGTTCAGGCCTAGCTTGACGAACATGGAAAAGCCATCAACCCAAACTCCCCTGATCCCAATCCAATCAAGCGATTGTGAGTCGTAGAAGAACAACCCCAATCCACAGAGGTCCCATGCCCCGTCCAACAGGAGCCAAAGGATACACTGCCAATGTCCCTATGCCAGACCCTAAAAACACCCCTAAAAGGTCCATGCTCTGACAGTTCAAAGGCTGTTTTGGTAGAGCAAGGGGAGCTACAGTACGCAACATTAAGTAGGGGAGGGGGTTTATTTTGTGGCACTTGTGCATGCATAGAAAAGACGTAGATAAATGGATAGCAAATCTATAAGAAAAAAAGAGAAGGAAACAAAAGAAAAAAGAAGTGGAAGGAAGTATAAACTCTAGACAGGGGAAAGATCCATAAAGTTATCACAGCAGTAGTAACCTGAGTGATTCGGTGCATTGACAAAGTTTACATCAGCAGGTCTACGAAGCTGTATTAAAGGAATACTATGTAACATTTCTACCTTAAAATAACAGTTTGAAAAAAATTGTGCGGCAAGAATGAGTTTTAATATTACGATTGGCCTGTCTCCTATGCCCTTCGGGGGTCTGAGTTGGAAAAACTGCGCTATGTAACTTTGCTGGACCGGCCCGGGAGCTGAGCGGAAGTACTTCGACTTGCTTTCTGGCACACCTACCGCAAAAACAAATAGACCCCTCTCACGCTCCCAGGTATAAGGCTAAGCTAGCGCAACATTGTCAGTACGATCATCATGGCAGAGGCACCCAAGAAACAGAAGAAGACGTTGACTGATGAAGCAAGGAAGAGAAAGAGAGAGGCCGACAAAGCAAGAGACCGGACTAGAGTTGCTCTCGGAACAGCCTGTAGGGTGAGCTCCATAACGGGCTTTTTGAGAAGTTACATTGTATTACTTTAAAGTAGAGAGTCGTTAATTCAGCAGGTGTTTAGTCATGACATAGAGGACAAAATAACCTTATGGCACTTTATAAATTAAAAGTTAAGGCATCAAACTGACTACAACTCATCCTGAGGGGTAAATGACTCTGTAACAAACATCAAAGCAATCCACTCTTGGTTTCGGGGCATTTTACTCAAAACCACTGATGACAAACTCATGATGATGTTAAAGTAGCTGTGGGCAATTAGAGGATTAGCAAATCCTCTGCAGACCACTAATGTCTGTACAAAACACTGCTGTGCAAAAGATTTACTCACTAGACTGCACTTTTTGAATTATCCCATCACTAGTTTTGTTGAAAATTTTACGTCATACATTTATCGCAAAAATAAATAAATAAATAAATAAATAAATAATCCAGTTTTTTTTCCTTCTCTTAAAAACAGCCCCAATACTCTTAGGGGCACTTGCACACATTTCAAGCATGGTGATGTCATGAGGGCATTCGGTCTTCAATTTAATCCTTACTTTCAGTGAGCATTTATGTACATCCAAGTTCATCCAATGGCTGTTGAGACATTTTCATTTGGATTTAAGTGGCGGCACAACACACCACAACTCTGGTGTGGCTGAAAACATCTCTTTTCCTCTAAAACAGCACTTTTTTTTTTAATCTTCAGGTTAACTGTCTCGCAAATAGGGCTGAACGATTTTAAGAAAAAATTGAAATTGCGATTTTTCTGGCAGAGATTGCGATTTCGATTTCAACCACGATTTATTTTCTTTAAATCAAGTTTCAGTGTAAATTAATTAAATGCGGCTGGCCCCGGTTCGACTCCCGCACCGGGCGGCCCTGTGCTGCGTGTCTTTCCCCTCTCTCTGCCCCCTGCTTCGTGTCTCTCTCAAACTGTCCTAACATTAAAGGCATAAAAAGCACCAAAAAATAGCTGCGGTCGGCAACTTTTTTTTAGTCATATTAGCTTGAACTGTCATGGGATTCTGGAAGTAGAATATTAAATAGGCTGTTTAGGAAAAATAAAGAAATCTGTAGCTCCCTCTGAAGCCTGTAATCATGCTTGCAAAAATCGAGCGCTCCCGGCTGTTTTTAACCAATCAAGTTAGGGTGGAGGAATCCTACCTGTCAATCACAGCTTGTGCACACGCTGCTGAGCGTGAAGGCGGTAGCATGGTTGCCGCGTCTGTCACGGCGGTGTCGCACCATGACGTCAAAATGACGTTTCAGGCATGGCGCTTCCCTTGAAAAGACGGCGCAGCGCGTTGTCGTGCACCAGTCGATTTTTGTAACTTGGCGGCGCCGAGCACAACGAACCGGATGGACCGATGTGAGACCAGGCTCAGTCAGGAGGTGCGTTTGTACAGGCAGCTGTACGAAACTGCAGTGAAACAGCACAGGGAGCACGTAAACTCCCAAAACTGGTGCACAGAGATGGGCAGAACTTTGGGGAAAGAGGGAGAGTTCTGTAAGAATGTGTGGAAGAAGCTACGGGACAGATACGTGAAGGCAAAGAAGAGGGCAGAGACTCTGTTGATGCCGGGGGCTTCAGACCTTCACCTCTATTAACTGAATTAAAAAATTAAAATGATCTGAAAACTGCAGCAGTATCATTAATTACAGTATTCTTGCTCTTGACAGCGGCATTGTTTTCTTCTCCACTTTCGTGGTTGTAGAGTAGAGGTAACCTTCACGTAGCAGCGCCACCTCTGTGACGGAGAAAATTGCAACTACTGGCGCGCAACGACTTGCGCCACTATACATGGTGGGCACGAAATCGTGACGTCATCAACACCGCTCGCGCGAGCAGATGCGGCAACCATGCTAGAGCCTTGAGTCTGCCCCAGCTTGTGTGCGCTCACACTGGTGTGAACTCACGTGCACAACCTTGTCCACAGAGGGGGAGGGGTTTGGGGGGCGATTCGGAGCTTGTTAGAGGTTGGGGGAGAAATAAAATTTAAAAAAAATTATGCACCAAAAAAAACCGCAGCTTTGACGATCCCAAAATCGTGTTGTCAGAGATCGCGATTTTCGGTCGAAAACGATAGATCGTTCAGCCCTACTCGCAAACATGCATATATAAAACAAATGCAGGTATGACAAAGCAGAAATATGATATCAGTATATAAAATGTCTTACTGGTGCTCCTCGGCCATTTGTTTCTGCATGTCAACAGTGTACTGAGGTCCAGCGGGTCTCATGCCCATAAACTGCGGTTGACCCAAGAACGGCATCCCAGGGTTTTGCATCCCGATCGCCATCCCGCCCTGTTTAAGTCCCCCCAAAAAACATCCAAAAACAGCAGCTTAGAAATCTCATTAGCATTTCTACTGTCACACTCCTTTGGCTTGATATTAAACGCACTCAGAGAGAAAGCAGAATGACAGAAATGGATTAGAGCCTTGTAATAAATTCTTGCTAAGACATTAATGTGGAAGAAAATGGGGATACAAGGAGCTCTAAATCAACTTAAATTCAATCACTACAGCAGTGTGTCAGCATTACTGCATGAATTCGAGATACAGTAGCGTGTTGGTTAAAATACCACAGATGCAGGGAGCTATCAATTTCACCTCAAAGATTGAAAGCAAATAGAAAAGCGGGTTCAAGGCCAGTACTGAATCTGAGGCTCACCTGCATAGGAATGGCGCCTGGGGGCATCTGTCCACCAAAGTTCATTCCCATCATGCCCTGCATGTTGGGCTGCATGACTGGAACCATAGGAAAGCCCTGCTGCTGCTGCTGCTGCTGCTGCTGCTGCTGTTGCTGCATGGGTACCATGCCTGCAGAGACACACACACAGTCAGCATGGTGACAGGCACAGCTGCATGACCTGGCCATTTAGTTAGACACTTGCCTTTGGACCAGTATACATTACATGCCGGGGAGCAAAATTGAGTTATTGACTGAAATATGTCCGACGTCGCAATGTTGTGGAATTCGTGAGGAAACGTTGTCTGAGAAATCATTTTGTATGCTAGTATAGCTGAATTCACTGTGCAGATGTTGTCTTTAGGTCACTTAAATGGTGCTTTTGTCAGATGAGGCAGTGGTTATAAAATCAGGACTTCATTAGAGTAGAGCAGCAGTCTGGACACATTTAGGATATTAAGGAATTACTGGTAATTTGTTTATATTAATATACACTTTACTTTTTGTGTCTAGTTGTGTTCATTGTTATTATATCCTGTGGACCTGGTGAAGAAAAGTTTCTACATATTACTTATGGAAGCATGACAGAAAAGTCCAATTCAAAGTACAAAGTGAAAGTTAACACAAGTCTGGAGTTTGAAAACAAAATTGAAAACAAATCGATAATGCAAACACATTTTCTGGACTGCTGGAAAAAGACACGTGCACAAAAACAACCAGTTCGGTTTTTCTGGCGACTATTGTGGCAGCTTGGAGCAAAACAAGAGGAGCGAGGGGAAAAATTGGAAAAGTGTGTGTTTATTTTCACACATGCTGTGTAAGCTGACAACCAGAGCTGAGCAGCCAGCTCCTGCTGGAGCCTCCAGATGATTCACCGTGTTAGGGCCCTACTGGGCTGAATAAATGGCTTGTTTAGGAGGCTGCACACATACTAATTTGTCTGACTGAAATGACATTGCTAACGGGGGCATGTAATAACCCCTAAGAGACGCTTGTCCCAGTGGTGCGTGAATGGCTTATCGGGAGTGTTGCTGCAAAGCCGAAGGCTTAAATAAGACAAGCCAGCATGGCTAAATGATGGTACATCAGAGGCCTGCAGTGAATGGTGCCTGGCACAGGTAACAAAGGTGTGAACACCACTGTGCTGATTCCTCACTGCTACCTCACAAAGGTAGTGGCTTGTGGTGATGAAACTCTGAAAGTGCCAGCTATTAAAAATCTTTAATGTTAAACTTTAATGACAACGTCTATCCTGTTGTACGTGTTCTGAATTGGAGTATGTTCACTCTTATAAACCCTGATTGTTAAATTTACTGCTAAGGAAACCTGTCTTTTTCAATATCTGGTTGCATTTCATTTCAAAAGAATTGTAGAAACTCTCACATCGTCTCTTTCACATTAACATTCAGAAAAAAATCCCAAGTATTTTTCATTCTGAAAAGGAACCCAGTTCAACATATTCAAAACTGGCAGGAGTAACGTAGCACTGACTGCAGAATGACTCACCTTGTGGTGGTCCCAAGCCCCCTCCGACAGGATACATAAAGCTGAAGAAATAAAGAAGAAAAACAAAGATTATGAGATTCAAAGCGGACTGCGGAAAAGATGGTATGAATACACAAGCAGCACTGACTGTTGCGGCACAGCCCAATGATTTCCTTATACGTGATGTGCTGTCAATTTTGGCAATGATTGTTGTTTTCTAGCTGTAATCACTGTTAAAAACAAGGCCTCTAACATTCAGAAGCATTAAAAAAATATGCTGAAGGAGTTAAGTGAAAATACATGTGAAGTTTAGCTTGTCTGATGCTTTCTGAAGGTTCCTTATGCACATATTCAGACCAACTTTTGGAACTGGGAATAGTTCTTCAGTTGGGTTTCAATTAGGTGGAGCCTAACCCAACACAGTGTTGTGTTAATGTTGTACTTTCTTTGCTTTTACCAATAAAAGCTGAGTAACAAAAGAAAGGTAATAAACTAAATGGATCCAACCCCAGTTTGTCTTCGGTGAGAACAGCGCTCCCTGATCAGTTCAGTTTTGCCCTGCAACCTTGCAGCAGTTGAAACTTATTCACAAACTCTACGCCGGACAAACAAGAGTGTGAGGAAACATCGCAGACGAGCATGCTATGGTTAAGTTTCCACAGGCGACTTGGACTCCGTCTCTAGCTCTGGGCAGAGAAACAAGCTTTTAACAAATAATCGGAGAAAATCTCTACCATTCCGCCAAGTCTACCCCTCGCCAGAGCCAACCCACACAGGCCTTCAGCTATTTGTCGAACGAGTTATTACAACTCAGTTCTTCAAGCTGGAAGCGACGATGCAGAGAGATACTGAAGACAAAGCCGGGAGGGTCCATGCTCTAACTAACTAAAGAAAACTGTGTCAGCGCGGTGTCAGACAGTTCAAGCTTTACTAATATAATGATGAAGTCCCTGTGGCAAATACAAAGACAGCCTCACTTTACGTTGACTGCACAGTAACTGCAAGCAAAGATATTCATTACATACAGATCCAGATGATTTTTTTAAAAATAAAATCATTCATCGTTTAGTGAATAAATGTCAAAGTAATGAGAAAATCCTCAAAACTTACCAAAAAAACAAAGCCTACATAAAGCAAGAGCTCTTATTTCATTATATTTTACTCACACATTGGGATCAGCTAATGAGCCCAGTGGAGAAATTATCTGGTCAAAATTTCAGTATTTCCCTTTAAGGCTGGTGAGGAGAGTAAATGTACCGCTGCATGTCTGCCAGAAGAAACTATTTGCTTCATTAGGTAGTATTATTGCAAAGTGTTGTTTAAAGCTCGTCTCCAATGTCCTTAAAATGCCCAAAAGAATTGTTAATTCTGAGCTACGTTCAGTAAGAAATTAAGCAAACTTTTGAAAAGGATTAGTAATGCTATTAAAGAAAGATCTGGCACAATAAGATACTGACATGAATTTGTGTGCACTGTTGGTGCTGAAAAAATTAATTTCAGATGCAAGATGGCAGGGAAGAAAGAAATGGAACACAACAACAATAAGTCATAATCTAAAAGCAGGTAACCTACAAGCAGGAGGCCAAGGTTTTCCCTCACAGAGTAATGATGTAATATCAATGGTGTTGACCTCAGTGATGATGCTCGACTTGTAGGGTCTCAGAATCTCGCATCTGTTCCCTGTAAGATCTGCAGCTTAAAGAGCTTTTATAGAAGGCGCACCGCGACAGTGCTGCCCGCCATTCTGCAGCAAATAACAGGTCGTAGCACAACAGATTAACATGGGAGGAGATAAGCAGCTACAGCAGCTGTGGACACCGGGAAGCTCAGTGCTTCGTGAAAAGGCTTTTAATCACCCAACAGCTATGGTCACACAGTTTTGAGGGCTTGGGGAAAGAAGACAGGCTTACAGTCAAAGCCATAATGGGTGACACTAAAATGAATTCTGGTTTGTTGTGAATCTGCTTTTGTGGTGAAAAATACAACAGGCCTTTATTATCTTTATTAGTTAACAGCTGAACATAGAGGAGGAACAATTAATGTCTGAAACGTGCAATCACAAGACAGGGAATCTGGACAAAGCCATCATCACATGATAAGATTCTCTGCCATGTTTCTTTGGGGAAACACAGCCGCTAAAGAAAAGCTGCTGTGACTGTAAAGGCGGCTTTGCTTATTGCCACACAGTAGGTGGGCTGTAACGTGATGTTGGCTGATGACGAATTGTCATCCAAATAACTGCAATTCATTGAGAATTGTCTATTGCAGTATAAGCCAGCTAAAAATGTTGAAAGAATCGTATTTTATTTTAAAAAAATGACAGCCTTTTATAATGAAAAGTATTTTGTTTTTCTTTTGTAGGTGCCAAATGTTTTCAGTAAAAAAAACAATGGCTTCAGGTGACATGAACTCGAGCAGTGGCTCTAAGAAACAGCAGAAAGCAGCGTGTGAACACGACATCTCTGTTTGGTTCTTCCAGCTGTTTCATGCTGTTGAATGTGTTGCATTACGGAGAGTGATCACAGCTGCTTCACCTCTCGTCTTTGCACTTTGGTAAACTGGCACATCTTACTTTATTACTTGTGTATTCTCATGTCTGACAGACAGACACCCACTCTAGATCTGAAGCTTCATCAAATATGTATGAGATTATTCTGTAATACAAAATAAGATGCAGATAATTAAACAAATATATTCCTAAATTCAAGAGCATATATCAAAAACTATATTTCAGCAAAACCTACAAGGTTCTTCAAAGTTTTACTACTGCCCACATCTACAAGGACCTAAATGTGTACTGGTGGGGCTTTTTCCCCTACTACTCATGCTCTTTTCCAGTCTTGAGGGTTTGGTTTCACCTTTCGGATCAGTATCACCTGGCCAGTCGAGATACTTGTAGCCAGAGCATATCTATTATTCAAGCTGCTCCAGCTCTTCTTATGAAACAATCATGAGGCTGGCCTTTCCATCTTATATCCAGATCCATCATCACACTGCTTTGATAAAATACCTGGACATTCCAGAAACATTTACTTGTATTTAGGGGTACAAATGTGTGAGAGGGTGATTCAGTAAATGGGTATGAAGTAAATGTAAGGCAGAGCAAACTCCTGACGTGTCCATGTCTCTACAGCTGTAGGTAAACAAAAAGAGTCCCATCTGCTTTGTCATAGTTATATATCAAATATATATCAAAATGGCAGTGCTTATATCCATGGCACATAATAGTGTCAAATCAGTCGCCAGTCACCCACAGACCGGCCTGCTTATCTGTAGAAGCTAGCTTTGTTTCTAACAATGCTTCAAGAGATTAATCTGCATTTCTTTTGTAAATATCGCGTCATGACGCCGGATCTCGTAAACACTAGATACAACAATCAAAACAGAACACATGAAAACGTGTAAAAAAAAAAAGTGCCATTGTTGTGTTATTTTGGTCATTTTGTCATTTTGGCCAGGCAGAGGTAAAAGCAACCAGCTAACGTTAGCTGTAACACCTGACAACCAGCCATATCATCTTCATGTCTCGACAACAAAACCAGCCTCTACGACCAGTTTGAGGCGCCTCTAGGCACCTAATGCGAGGCTGCACAGCAGCCAGTGGTGAATACTTCTTATAGAGAATGTTTTTTGCCAAGAGAGTCTATTTTAAAAGGCCAAAATACCTGCCGCCTCCCCCTGATCCTGGCCGCAGCGCCATCTTGATAACAGAAGTCACTAGTAGGAAGATGATGTCAGCAGTGACGAAAGCGGTAAAAGAGAAGAGTGTGCCCTCAGTACAGCCTGACAGGCACATCTGGCAATGCCTGATGGGCTTTGAACGGCTGTAAATACGTTTTAATAATCTAATAATATCATGTGTAATGATAGTACTTCAACGAGTTTGGACAGGATTTGAATACCTCTTTGACATCACATCACACATGTCCATTTCAGAACAGTATATTTTCACAGTGGTGTCTTTGTATAGTGCTTTTGTGCATTCTTTGTTCCTTTTGAGTTTATTTTTAATGTAAATCCTTTTTTGGGTTGGCATTGATTGATACATCGCCAACCCTTGCTCTCTTCATGCTTCCTTTTATTTGTTCCCAGCACTAAATATTGGACCATTGGAGGTTTGTTGAAAGGTCTGACTTTTATAACAGAGGGGGATGATTTTAGCAAATATCTGCCCCATTTTTCCACCTCTTCATTTGAATCATTCTGTCTCTTAGTAGTTTTCATCACGTCAATTAGGAGTAGAAAAGTGTTATTGGTGAGAAAAGACATAGGAGGACAGATGCCAACTGAATACACTTTGGAGTCACTGGCTTTGAGTGTGTCAGGGGGGAAAAGACACAGTCAGATATGTCCAGTAGGCCATCATATTTTCTACTACATCCTCTTGCTTTCTGCAGTAGATGTTTAGACCAGCAGATGTCAGTGTTTAGCTTTATTGCAGCTTCACCAATGCGAGAACCAAAACACTGTGTGGTCATGAGCAAAGAACTGTTTGCAGTAAATACGCTAACAGTACATGGAGAAAATTAAAATTCAGTCGTGAATGTTCGTAAACCATAAAAACTCTCCAAAAACAAACCGTTAAAGTAAAGATACAGCAGACTGTATATATGTCTGTATTTTGGAAGTTGTTTCTAATCTGCGATTAGATTTAAATCATTTGAAAGAGTTTTCACTGTACTCGTCAGTTATGAAAGCATCATCTAGGATTTAGATCTTCAATTCAGTCAATATACCTTACCATTTCGGGGGGGATTTTGCAGCAGGAACACAGACAGTCAGTCTGTTTCATTATACGGTAATAACACTGAGGTGCCTGCCTTCAACTTATTTTATTGACAGTTGTAATGTAAAGTTTGAGCTCTGAGGACTCTGTTGAGCTGTAAGACCCAGATTCTGTTGCACAAAGTTAACCCGGCAACCTCAGTCTGCCAAAACTGCGTTTGTAACCTTAAAGGAATCTTCGAAGGAGATTGTGTGACTCCAGTATGACACTATATGCCAATATTAAGATGCATTTCGCTTTTATTTTCCTGTGATTTACTTTGATATATTGAATGTCTTTATTCCATAGCACATACCTCTACATTTAGGCATGCCATTGATATGTTATCAAGTTTGTTTCAATGAATTCAATCTCTTGGCAGTGGATTCCTATCTTTTAAAAACATTTGTATATTTTGTATACTTTAGAACTGAAAATGTGTGCTGCCCCTTTCCCTTTTTCTTATTCATATGTATCCTCTTTGCTTTTAAAAATGTGTTGTTACACAACAATCTCTGATTTGCACCACTTTGGTTGTCTGTCATTGTCTTAGTGGGTGATGTTGTGAAAGATTTACAGCTTAATGAGACTACATTAAGGCAGCGGATGACAAATCCTGCTGTGATCCATCACCTGGTCTGCCATCCGCCTTTCCTTTACTTCATCAGCAATGATTCAGGGTCCATATGCATGACAGAGGGATAAATGCAGCCATTTAAGCTTCACAGTGACAAACAACTGGGAGAAATCTGTGTAACAAACAGATGAAGATTTCAGTTTTAACTGATTTAACGCAGGTTATTAGTGGGAGCGATATTTTCTATCATCATCTTGCAGTAAAAAAGTCTCACAGAGAAGAGATGTAATTTCTACTGAGAACAACATGAGATCACGTTCTCTGTATTTCTTGTCCAAACGTGTATAATTTATAATCCCAGGAGATTTCGAAAGGGTAGTCTTACATAGAAAATATTTATTCTTATCAGATTCCAGTAAATTTATGGAATCTTTAACGTGTTCAACATCTGTTTAACTATCTGTCACATTGTGTAAAAATGTTTATGTTTATATGTGCAAAAATTGAACATAAAAAGTTGAATAAATATGCACAAGAAATCCTTATTGATTCCAAACTCTTCCAGAACACCTTTCAGAGGTTTTGGGTTTAACTTGAACAGTATTTGTCTCTGATTAGATTTCAACAAGAAGCTTCTTTTCGGAGAACACACTGTATCTTGCAACTGTTTGTGGTCTATTATCACTTTATACTAAGAAAGAAAACTACGACTAGATCAACTAAATTTGATCTGCAGCTGGTTTAGAATTCATAATAACTTAAAGATAATATCACATATCTTATATGTGTCTCATGATCTCTTTATATAGTCCATACAGGTGTGTGCTGCAGCTTGATACTGAGTTTTATAAAATCTTTTATTGTTGTGTTTATGTGAGGTCATTAGAATTAGTTTCAGTACAAACACATCCCATGCAAGTGTTTCCCTTCTCTAAGTCATTGATTTGGAAAACTGAGAACTCTCCTCTGGCTAATTTTGTCGACACACATGCGAACACACATAAAAAAACATGTACAGCTCTTAGGGGAGGACTTGCCTCAAGTAGATGCCCATTTAGCAAAATTAGCATAAAACAAAGGGTGTACTGAGCATGCCTCTTTACATCTGAGTAAGGTAAATATCTGTAAAATCAAAACATTCAAATGAAGATTTGTGTTTAAGTGGCTCATAACAACTGTTTGGATCATTTTCTGCTGCCCTTGTTGCTTCTGCTGAGACAAATTAAAGAGACAATAGGCCCTTGTCAGTCTCTCATCTCCTCCTTCTCTCTGAGGCCCAGAGCGGGGCCTACCTCCCTGCTTTGTGTGCAGGGTTTAGCTGGAGGCCGGTTGAGTAAGTCAGTCAGTCGGTCAGCCCCCTCGACGGTTAGTCTGGACTGGTTGTTGGTAGCCCCCCCAGAGAGAAGGTCCAGCGAGAAAGGTGAACATTAACTTGGGTCTTTTTCTGGGCATCTCATTATTCTTCATAAATCATTAACCTGTCCAGCAGCAGGCCAGTGACAGCATCAGCATGACAACATCAATCTGTCAGAATCCCTCTGAACCAGGAACTCTAACAGTTTTTCCGCCTCAGATGCAAATAGAGTCCGTTTGTGGGACTCAGGCGAGAACAGTCTCACACATTTGTCCCAAAACACAAACATGTGCCCTCCTCTCACGTTTAGTTTAACCTCTCTTTATCCTGTATGATTTCTCTTATATGGAACTTATCTATTTGCTATGTGTGTGTGTGTGTGTGTGTGTGTGTGTGTGTGTGTGTGTGTGTGTGTGTGTGTGTGTGTGTGTGTTAAATTGAGGTCCTGAGGTCCTGCAGGAGGTTTGCAACAGTGTCAGACAAAAATGAGAATATATTACGTTATTATCACTGTCAGGATTTCCACATCTCCTGGCAGATTCACATTATTGATTTATTTATTGAATCAAAACCCTTCATTTTACTTCGACTAAATTCTTTTCAGCTGATTAAATCTTCTTAATTCTGTATTTTCCAGTGATTGAGTGTTAAATGACACTTCAATACATTTAATGGTATACCTGAATGCAATTCTAAAATACTTGAGAGCTGCACTTGTAACAGAGAGTTACTGTTACATTTATTTTTGACAGCTTTTACTGTTGTAAAAATACAGAATTAAGTGTTGTTAATCAATTTTCATAACTGTATATTTTGAAAGAAGTACTTCTGCAAAGTGAATATTTTTACATTTGATACTTGAAATTTAAAGACAAAGATTTTTAGCTGCTTTTTGTTTTTGGCTTTTGAAGAAGGCAGGTGATCAAAAAATGACATCTTGGTTTGATTTATTTGTTCCTATTTTTTTTTTTTTTCATTAAAGCTTCATGTTTCTTATTATTAAAGCCTTTATTGTCCTTATCACTGAGGGGAAAAAAAGCTTTTATCAATTTTCTACCAAATATTAGAGCAGGACATTAATGGTTAATGATTATCATACACAAACTAAAACAAAAACACAATACTACTAAACCCTCGAATCAACTATTAATCTATGCATAAATATTTGCAGCTTTCTTCTTGTATTTATTCAATTTCCATGTGTTTACAACAGTTTCTTTAATGTGGATGTTCAAGCTTTTTTAAAGTTTAAGTGTCCGTCGCTTTGCTAAATGTATGATAAAACAGAATGATCGAATGATCAAATTGGCAAAGTTGCTCACTTAACTCTTTTTGCGACTCTGCGGGCCCAGTATGCATTGTGGAGACTGCATGGTTTTCTGATGCATGATGGATAACCTCATTGTAAAACAATAACTGAGTGGATGTTATTGAAAGTAATGGAAGCTGATCAATAAGATGAGTTAGATCAAAAGTTCCCTAGCTGTCACTGTAGGTGGTACTAGTGTGGATGTACGGTGAAGGGCACTGATTGTTACCGACTGATCTCCATGACTGTGCAGGAGCACAACAGAGGCCTCATTGATGAGGGCTTTTGATGGAAGACTCCTGTCAGAGTAGCTCCATACATGTGTATGTATTTCTCCATAGAGAGGTTGGTGTAAACTCTTGTCGCAGTGACCAATTAGACCTGGCAAAGAGTGGCCTCCCGACCCCTGACCCCTGCAGGGTAGTCTTATCCATGAACCCTTTGGGGCTCAGCTGGAGTTGATGTAGCGTCCTTTCTTCCGGCGCTGCTAAACACACGGCCACATTCACCCTGCAGCTTCCACTTTCTGTCTCTTTGTCCGGCTCCTCTGTTCCCTGTGTGTCAGCTCGCTTCTCGTGTTGACCTCTTGAGTCCCGGCCGCATGTAATCAGCTGGTCAACTTCCATCTCGAATGGTTCGATGCTCTAAAAGAGCATTTTCTGCTCTATCTTTCGTGTTCAGTCTCACCTTCTTCTTCTATTATAATCACCTTTAAATAACATTGAGCTGCTATTATCATACTTTTTGTCTTTTTTGACTGTGCATCCAAGATGATCTACCAAGATCGATATATCTGATTCCTCCTTTTGTTGGAAGATGTAACGCTATTTCTGCTGGGCATGGTAACTTATTACTTATGTATTTGAGCCGTGTTTTAGATGTAAGTTATGAAAAACACATGTGACAAATAAAACTTCCAAAGTTTCCGTACATCAAAAAGCATTGGAGACACTTCTAAGAAAGAAAAAAGTCATTTAAAGCAACACAAGAGAAGTTTATGAAGTACAGTAGCTTTTGTTATGCACATTCCTGGGCCTGAAAGTTCCTCAGAGCACATCTGGGAGCACAGCTTTGGTTTACAGTTTACATTACACTGTAGATTTCTGTGAGCTTTTGATGCCGTCTTTGTTTATGTGTTTGTCATATGGCTGTACATGTGCACATCTCACACTGAAATTAAGACTGAGATGACAGTGGTGTTACATCCCACAACCATAGGGAGAGCCAAACCTGCCCACATGCAGAAGCAGCAGGTATTCTAATGAGCAGCTCACACACAACATCTTCCCAGAAGAAAAACTTTTTTTTTTGGGTTGTGGGAATGTTCCCATGAAAGTTTTGGTGTTGGTTGCCATATAGTTCACTGGGAAACTTAACCTAATCAGCTTTAGGTGCATGTTTTTGTTCCTCTGAACTTCCCCAAATATGTCCTATCTGTTCTCAACCTTTGCAGAATGTTCCAAATTGGTTGTATAGACATTCCCTTAACCTTTACATTGCATCCAAGCTTTGGAAAACCTTATGACAATGTTAAACAAAATTATGTCATCATTCTAGCGCAAAATATGTTAAAATTTAAAGTAACCAAGGCTAAATTTCTTGGTGCTTAAAACGTCGCAGGGAAACCTCTGATATCAGATTTTATGGAAGTTTGGAAAATATTTCCTACCCTTGTTACTTAAACTTAAATGGCTTTATTTAAAAAACTTCAGTCACGAGTTTTGAAACTGATTAGAATATATTTGTGATGGTCTAATATTTAAACTTGTTAACCTTGGAACATTCTAGCAACCTTCTTTTTTGATGTATTTAGAAATACCAAACATACAACAGAAATATTGTGTAAATAGAGGAATGTGACTCTAAGAAAATGTTGTTTTTTGTAGTTCCCCAAACATTTCGGGAACGTTCGGCTCCAGCATAATCGTGTACACACGTTCTCTAGACGTTAGTTTATGGTTCTTGTCTATCTCACCACAGGAGAACCACAGATTAAAGTTTTCTCTCGTGTAAAAGTATATCCACAAAGTTAACATCATAGTTGGTGAAAGCCAGCCGAAGGAGCACGTTAGAAAAAAATGTTGTGGTAAATAAAACTTAATTTCGTGAAACATTTCAACTTGTTATTTAGTGTGCAACTGTTGTCTAACATCTCTATTGACCTTGATTATCCTCCAGGAAGTACTTCCTTTAATAGCTGAAGTACCATAAACTAATTAGCAAAAGTTCAAGTGACAGGTAGATCAGTAATTATCTTTCATTTCTGAGTTGAGGTAAGAATGTGAAACACAGTGCAGTCATGAATGGGAAATTTTACCCATCAGAGCGTGACTTCTTCAAGAAATACAGTGCACAAATGAAGAATTCTGCTGAGTATTGATAGTTTATCAAACCTGACTCAGAAGAACTTTAAGAGATGCACTGTAAAACTGTCTGTGATAAATCCATAAATATAGCTGCCATTACTTTTACCGTCACCTCCAGTGCAAGTACAGTATCACTGCCACTAATACTGTTAATACTTCTGGATGACTTTCAGGAGTTTCATTTTTCAAGGTTCAAGGCTGAGACAATGATAATAAATACTGTGACCTAAAATTTGATACAGATATGATACAAACCAGCTCAGAACTTTAGGAGTGATTTATCAAACTGGAAACATGATTGTTTTTTTTCACCAGAAATAAAATCAAATATCTACATGTAAATCTAATGTAGAGATTAAATCTAATATATAATCAATGTGTCATGTCAAATGTTTTTAGGGAAACACCTAAACCTTCATAACCCATCGCTCAGTGGTGACGATGTCAAAAATGCTGAAATAAATGGTTAATTGTCTTTAATAGAAAATGACAATACTTACAATTAACTGCAGCTAGAAAAAATCCTCAGCACAGTTATGACAATCATTTAAAAGCTTTAGAAGGAATTCAGTTTGTGTTCAGACCTTAATGCTGAATTACATGTGATGTTTAGACACAATAGTGTTATATGTCAAACTCTAACAGATGCAAATAAGCTTCCAGTACTTCAGTTTCCTTTGGAATAAAAGACCAAAAGGGACACGGTCAGATCTTTAGAGGCGTCCTGGGTCCTGGAATCAAAGCCCTCATTGAAAAGCAAATGGAGCAACATCAGTGGATTACAAGGCTTTCCTCTGCGGGGCTCCATGGTGGAGGCTGCAGGTCAACAGAGGTGGTCATATAAATCACAACCCTGGAAGGTTTTTAAGTTTTAAAGTGTCTCACAGGACTTTTCTCCACAGAAAACATATGTTTATTTGAAATTTATGTTTTAACTTTTTGCATTAAAGTGCAAAAAACGTTTCCTCTGTAAAGAGGAAATTATAAGTCACATGCAGTTATCGTACTTATGACTTTTGTATCAGTTTCAGCTCTATTGTTTTATATAGTTTTTCAGTGTTTGTTTTTTATTATCATAATTATTACTTTTGGTTTCATGATTCTAGATTTCTGTACTTCCTTCTATGCCTGCACTCTATCGCTACACTGTCACCTCTGTCACATCTGACAGAGTCTGACTTGTGGTTTCCTTCTATCTAGCTTATTGTTAGCTTTGATATTGGCTGTAATGTTATATGTTTTTTCAATTGTAAGTCGCCTTGGATAAAAGCATCTGTTAAATGCATAAACATAAACATAGATTTGCAGAACCAGACACATTTTGCATTGAGCTGCTGAAGAATAACACCTATGCTTGTGGAGAAAAAATACTGAGGTACAAGGAGAGTGAATATTAGTTACACTGACGTGGGAAATTCCAAACTTCAAATGAATATTAATGTTGCCTGGAAGGAGTTTTGACACCAGTGAAACAAAGTACAACAAACAGAATGCTGTATAAGGCGCAGTGCCCTGAGTGAAATGTTTACATCTATTTGTAGCACAAGCAGCACCGGTTCAGTGTGTTCCATGAAAACTTTGTGAAGTGTGTTTTGTTGCTACAATTCAGATATATGCGACCACCATAAACCACTATTTATCTGCCATGTCAAGAAGCTGTGGATGTTCTTTTCTGATGTCTGTCTCTGTGTGTTTACGTGTTTGTTGGCAAAACTTTACAAAGACCAGACCACCAAACCATAAAACATGTCAGAGAGTCGGGTCGTGGGCAAAGGAAGAGCCCTTATAATTTTGGTGCTCATTAGGATCCCTTTTGTTATATTTGTGAAATGCAGCTTTGGCCTTGGCAGACAATTTGCTCTCTGAGCATTCTGTTTACGTCGGCTTTCTGCATTCAAACAAGATTTACATTGTGGACAATTTTATCTGTGCTTTCTTTGCTGCTGTTTCTTGGTTTGTTTGTGAGCTTCAGACAATGGCACCTGGAAACACTGGATGTTGGAGGAGTTGGTGTGTACGGTGGAGGCTTTGATTGTCAGAGCTATTAAAAAAAAAGCAAGAATACTAGTTATATTGTTAGCATCGTGAGCAAGCCAGATATGATTACAGCCTGTGACACATAACATTTTTATTTCTTACGCAAGTCAGAATTCTGCATAAACACAACATGCCAAAAAGGCCAATTACAGTTGTTGCCTGTATTACTGTGATTGTGCACAAAACTCCAGCGTACCAATGTGGAAAAGGAATCTGTCTAAAGTCTGTTCCTTTATCTCAAAAAGATCTAATATGTGCTTTGAGTTTGTTTCTGTTGCCCCCAAGTGGTGAAAAAGACAATTAATGCTGGTTAAACTGACTGTCTCAAAATTACGGGGAAAAAATAATAGAAGTAATACTGATAATATCAGTTTTATCGATTAAGAGACCTAAACCAGTGTTCAGTTAGACTTACTAGTTTAACTGTATTTACACAAGTATATAGTAGTATGCAGAAGTCTTGAGCCAATCCTCATTTTTTTATTTATTACTAGGAAAAAAAATTATTAGGTGCACTGATTTATTGAAAAATTTGCAAACATAAATGGAAATATGGGCAATATAAGGAAAATAAAAGTTTGTACAATTCTAACAAGCTTGAAAGTCAATATTTGGTCTGAGCACCTTTATTCTCCAACACAGCCTGAACCCTCTTCGAAAAGCTTTCTTGTAATTTCTTTAAGTAGTCTTCAGGAATAGTTCTCCAGGCATCTTAAAGGACATCCCAAAGCTCTTCTTTGGATCTTGGCTGCCTTTTGTTCCATTCTCTGTTAAAATTATCCCACACTGCTTCAGTAATGTTGAGGTCCGGGCTCTGAGGAGGATTCATCCCTCCATAAGACCTGTTGTTACTGATTTACAGTTTGATTCTTGTGTCATTTGGCGTACCTCAGCCTTTTCTCCCTGTTACCCTTGCCTAAGAATGGCTTCTCGACAGCCACCCTTCCATGGAGCCCATTCCTGATGAGGCTTGGGCCATCAGTAGATAGATCAACTGAAGATCCAGATGCATCTCTCAGGACCTGTATCAGGTATTTGCTGGAAGGACATCAATTTCGGATACTGTTCACGTGCTCAAGATAATTTTTACTTATTTTTTCCTCAATTTGTCCAGTTCTTTAAGGAAACACTGCACAACATGCTAAGATATACATTTTTAGCAGATATCTCTTTGGCAATCACCTTATTGGTGCAAAAATCCTGTTCAGTGTATGTCAAATGTGTTATCTTTCACAATTTTTTTTTGCAGACATAACTAAAGAATGGAAACAAGCTATATATTTTCATTCAGCTGCTGCTAGGTGCCAAAAGATCCATTTTAAAGTTGGTTATTTTCTAAGTTGTCTGTTTTGTGTAGATACAATACTGCTTCATCCCTCAAGTTAGGTTTATTCTTATGCTTAAGCATTGAGTGGCTTAACAAGCAACAATAAAAAAGAAACAAAAATATTTTCCCTAAAAATGGTCCAAATGGTACAAATACTCGACTGAAAACGAGTGAGAAATAAGCCAATATCCAAGAAGCTCTCAAAGATTACAAGAAAGTTTGGGTGCTTAGCAGCTAATTATAAAGAAATGAAATGTGGCTTAAGAAATTTACACAGTACTTTATACTGTAATGACTGAAAATTTGTTATATATCTCAACCTTAAGCTGAAAATACCAATGAAATATGTTTCAGCTCATTAAAAACACTCTATACCATATAGTATAGAGTGTTTTTTAACGGTGCATTCAGTGTTAGTACCTGATAAAGGCTGACATGAATTGAGCTATCAACATGTCAGGGTCAATGAACTTGCTGCTTGAAATGAAATGTGCACTTTAGATCTATACACTTCAAAGCGGCTGTTTTCTTATCGCACAGCAACATCGTAACATATCTGTCGAGGTTATAAACAGACACACTGAACTACCCTTTTCTTTCTGCTGCTGAGAAGACATATTTTCCACAAGTTTAAAGTCTTGTGAAACTACATTTCAGCCGGACTTATTGTGCTTTAGACTCCACTCAGTATATTTCTACTGCATTTACTTTGTCATATTGCATGTTAAAAGTGAAGTCATATGTGACAAAAAAATCTAAATGGACCATCAGGCATTTGCATAAGAATAACCACAAGCATGTATTCATTTTGAAAAAAAACAACATTTTACTTGAAATACCAATATTTTCTCAGAAAGTATAAATAATGATTTATGATTGATTTAAATTTTATACAAAAATATTACATTAGGAGGAGAAAAAATCAAGTCCTATCACACAGGTATGAGCGCCCTCTGATCAGATGGCAGCAGATATGCCTATAAAAGTCACAAACCAAGCATGTAATAATAACAACGTAATGACCTAATATTGAACAGGAGACTGGATCTGCACGCTTATGAACAAAATTGCTTTCAGGGAGTTATATCAAAATGGAAACTAAACATTGATGCTAAATTTGAAGCTGGAGTATGCAGCTAATCTCAAAGTTGGGATGTGATATCCCAGCTGAAGTCAAATTTCTGAACACACCTTAATACTGTCAGCGTGGGCGTCTGTGCCCACAGCAGCCTCTTTGGATTCCTGTACAATTAGAGCTGGTGCTGTCACAACATTGTCCTCTTTCATGTTTGTTTGGTTTCTGAATGTTTGTCAAAGTTTTCATTCTACCCAGGGGGGATCCTGCGCCTTGATTTATGATGAGGAGTTATTGAAAATATTTGTCCTATTTCACACTGTGGCAGGAAGCGGGAGAGATAAAGGGAGGGTGAGTCCCATTCCTGAAATTCACCTGAACCTGTATGCAAACAGTCAGAGGTTTCCATGGAGGGGAAGGGCCACACTGAATGCATGTGAGTCAGCCTCACTCGAACAAAGGTGAAAACCAGATTTCTAGATATAGAGGACAGCTTACGACCTACATTTATCCCTCCTACTTCTTGACATATTGGTCACACGTACATCCATCTGCTTTTGTGTTACTTTACAGGCAGCTGCAGATTCATTTCCAGCCTCAAGTTTGTGGAGTTTTGTGCAGAATCCAGTTATACAAAGCATCACTTACACCTATAGTCGCATTGCATAGTCCTTTCAAGATTGTCAAAGTCTTTTCAATCACAGTATACACATTGAACAACATGAAACAACAACATTTGCACTGATGCAAGTACAGTAAACTGAGTGCGAAAAGAATAACATGGAAGACTCCTTTAAAGCCCAGTGAGGAATGAATGCACAAGATCAAAACAGGTTATTGTGATTGTCACACAGGCCGCTCACAAGCGAGACGACACACTTTCAGCCCTGGCGTCCCGCAGCCTCCACAGAGGTCGATCACTGTCTCTGTTTGCCTCACCGTGTCTTCATATTTCCACCTTAAATCACAGTTAAAGTCATCGCAGAGCCTTCATTCAGGTCCACAAAGTTCATTTTGGTGCTTTTGTTCCTTTGTCATGTGACAACAGACGATAACTTTAAGAGGGGGGCATGAAAAACTGAACACTGTTTTCAAAGATTGCGTTAAAAATCAAACATCCTTGTTGATCATTTTTGTGCCACAGAACTGAATCCACTCCTTTTCCTCATCTGTCCCCATTTCTCATTTCCACCGCCTTGCCCACCGTCGTCACTCCTCTGTGTTTGTTGACTGACTCGTCATCCAGCACGCTGTTGCGAGCTATTAAGAGTTGTCATGGTTACCGAGGTGAGAGGGTGGAAAAATGTGCTCTCGTCGCCGGGCAGCAAGGAAGTCAGGTGGAAGCTCTCACCAGGCTTGAAGAGGACACTGAAAAAGAAAAGGAGAAGGATGTCAAACAAAGTAAACCTGTGTTACATAAAACAATAAACACAATCTATCCAGTTTCACAGATATATGTATATTATATATGCTGCATATAGTGTAAAGCCCCCAGAGTACCAATACAACAGCTCAACAATGTATTCTATTTCTTAATTGAATTAATTTTGAGTCTTTGTTGGCTGAAAGTCGATATGTCTACGTTATGTTTATTACTGACGCCATATTGACTAGTGTTGGGCTGCATTACACTGAAAAATGTTTCTCATATGTTTTTTAACAGCATCTAAAACTGACACGTTATACTAGTTTATTTCTCTCAACTACAGATACAGTGGCTTGCTGCCTCTCAGTTGTATGAAACATTCAAGTTTAAGAAATTTGAGGCATTAAATAATGATCAGGTAAAGTGACTTGATCAATTATGACTTTGAAATGTTGTTATCCTAAACCTGCAGAAGCAATTCTTTCCGCAAGATGGCAGTGGAAACAAGTTATTTGAGGTTGGAGGGGCGGTGGAGGAATGAAAGATAAAAACTTCACAAAGAAGATTAATCATCCGAACAGAAAGCAAATAACAACTGTAGAGGACGTTCACAAGAAAATGGAGTGAGCTCTTCTTAAGGAGTTACTTTAATTCCTGTCAATATCTCATTTCTGGGAAGATGGCAGTAAGTAATGAGTTTATTGTTTACCGGCTCAAACTGGAAACAGTTGGTGAGTCACTTCATTTTAATCTCTGCCGAATCAAGCGTGCATTACCCTTTCATATTCACATCTAAATGTGAATCAAAACCGGCAATGGAAACCCAGCTTGCGAGAGCTGTGAAAGTAAACGAGGCAGCTGAATATAGCAATTTCACAAATGAAATATCAATTATAGTCACTTAAAGTGCATTTTCTTGCTCAAACTTCTATTCTTAAACAAAAACGTGAATGCGGGATTTCTGCTTGCATTGCTTCTTTTACTCTAAATAGTCCTTGCACCCCTCCACCTTCATGTGCCACACCTGGCCAAATACATTCCCCATCCCTCTCCTTCTGAGTCTGAAAAGCTCAGTTTCCACTCTCCTCTTTTAAACTGTTTGTGGAATTTATTTTTCACTTGATGTGGGGGGGCAGCTGACCCTGAAATGACCCTGCGGCCAGCAAACAGTCTAACCTGATAAAGCTGACCTGCAGCCAAGACCTGAGTCATTAGACAGCAGGCTCTGAGCAAAGGTGAGTGTTAAACAGACTCAGGTATAATGGAGGGTTCTTGGTAAACAGCAAGTGTTATAAAGCCTAAACACGCCGGTCGTGTCACGAGTAGAAGGCTGCCCCATTCAAAAAACGTCCTGATAAGAAAATACCTGGCTTTTGAGCTAATTGCTCTCTAAATAAAAGAGATTGTGCAATGCTATACAATAATGTTGTGACGGGCTATAACCAGTGGTGGGGAGTGTCTAAAAATAATCTCAAGTACTGCACTTAAATGCTGTTTTAACAGCAGTTAGTTTTAAGAATGAGACTTTACCAAAATATAGGACATGTTAAGAACGTAATTTGTGTTAGAGTTGCAACTGTTTTTTTCTCTTTTTTAATCATCTTTAATCAGTTATTTCTGATGATAAGATCCACAAAATTGTATATTTCAAGTTAAAATCTAACATTTTGAGGTCTTGAACAAGAAAAAGTCCTATAATTTCATATAAAAAGAAAATGAGTCAGCATAATTATAATAAAAAAAATATCATAGTTTGCTGACCTGTGATGTATCGTCAGGGATAAATCAGTGGTTTACAACTGTTTTGGGTTATGTCCCATCCCCACATATAAATAAGTCTGTCGTTGTTTTTCAGAGTTTCACAAGTAGAGCTTCTCACAGACAAAGATGATAAGTGTGATTTATCAAAACATGAAAATCAACATCTCTAAAAAAAACAATTTAATATTCAGAAAAGTGAATTTAGGCAATTAGATGAACTAACAATTAAAAGAAAGTCAGATCAAGTTAGTAAGGAACATAGATAAGATTTCTTATTTTCAAGGTTTTACTTGTACTTTACTTTCTCTTGTGAATATGTTTTTGGTCCCTTTACTGAGTGATAACACTACCAGGTGCTGCTTTTATCAGTTTTCAATACTAAATGAGCTTTTGTGTATTTCTGCCACATCCTTTCTAATAAAGAGGATGCACACTGCTCTCTGTTGCCATCCCATCAGCCCATCAGTGAGCCAGAAGCTCATGGTACGAGCACGCTGCCTCAGCGTGGGAAATTGAGCGTGTGAAAGCACCATGGACAACATTTCAGGCTAGAGCGATCACGGAGAGGAGGGAGAAGTAGGAAAGAGGAAGAGGTGTAATTACTAAAAGAAAAAAAAACCTCCACCCCCTACCCGACTCATCTCATCTGCAGCCTCACTGTAGCATGGAGGAAAGTAGCAGCACATGAGGGTTGAGAACTTTGATTAAGAGGTCTCATTTCCTGATCGCAAAGGTGACTCCCACCAGGGAGATGAAAGTAAGGAAGTGAAAAGAGGGAGCATTTATCAAAGGGCGTTTGGGCTGAGGGAACATGTGATTAATTAGACAGCTGTTTGAGAGGAAATACGAATTGTGAGGAGTGTCTTATCCATACATCCATCTCATCTATTGTCTCGTAGTGTTTGAACATCGGCAGCAGCCCCAAACAAGAAGTGAAAGCTTCAGCGTGCACATCTACGACTGACTCTAATGATCAGGTTCGTGTGCGATTTCACTCATGAAGCTGCGTGACTGAACTAATAAAATTGTATTTACCCAGGAGAGACCCCCAAGTTGCACCATCTTGTTTACAGGAGCGTCCTAATATGACAGGAATCAAACAAGTCAGCACACAATCATTACACACACACACACACTTCTCCCTGTGATGATCTAGTTTCTGCTGCTGAGGATTGCTTTCATTCTTCCATTATGGAGTATTTGAAATTTATGTATATCTGCAGGAAAAGAGCGGACTACGTATGGAAGCAAATTGTAAAAACAACTACTCAGCAGCAGTATGACAGCAGAAACTGCAGTAACATCACAAATTTAACGCTGATTCTCATGCAAATACCCCAAAATAAATGATTACTCAGGCTAAAATTTACAACAGCGGGCAGAAAGAGATCAGGAAGTGAGCCTAGCTGAGGTTTGTGAGATGATATGAAATTGTTGGGGAAGACTCACCGTCTTGCTTGAGGACATGGAGCTGAGGGTGCTGATGCTGTTGGCGTCTGTGACCACCATGGCCGAAGGGAAGCGTGATGGGTGGGAGTATTGTGGGGGCTCTTGCTTGTGGGAATACACTGGAAAAGAATATGAAGCATTATTATATAAAAACAACTGAAGTTGTTTAATAGAGGTGATTGATCAAGTGCAGATTTCACTTTCTGTTTTCACTGGCAGAGGATTATTTGAAAACAGGCACCTATTATTGAATTCTGGAAGAGGAAATCAGACCCATGAGGTAATAACAGTGTAAATCTTTATCATCAGTGCTTACATTGACAGTAAAAGTTTACCCTTGGCCTGAAGTTGACAGGTTAGGGTTCTGCAAAGAATTCCCAAAAGAATAAAACACGGTTTCTTCTTCTAAAACAAACAAACAACATTCTCTTTTGCTAAATTAATTTTTATGCAACACAAGACAACATTTACTTTTCTGGCCTGCAGGATTTTTTAGAAACGAAACAAACCAAAAGGGGAAAAATTATTTTTTGAAGCTGATGTTTTAAAAAACACATTAAAAGTGTGACGCGAGTACACATATAGGCAGTGTTTTGTTTTAAAAATGTCTAATTATCTTTATTTCTAACTACAATTTGGAATATCCAACAAGGTGTTTACAGACTGTTCTCCTACTGCTCATCACTGCCACATCTATTCCTGGTTGATTAAGGCAACCCCGCTGAATGGTACAGTCAAAAATGGCCAAGTCTATGGCATGTTGTGCATGCCAAACTAGCTACCAGGACAGCATCATGCAAATGTGTTTCATTGTGATGTCTTTCTGTAAAGAAAACAAAGCCTGGACTACAAACAAGCTGTTTCAGGCAGTTCAGGATAAGTTTGAAAATTTTGAAAACATTTTAACTGCACAGTAAGCTACGATGCTCTTAAATAAAGAGTAGAGTTGAGTTACTGACTGTGTGAGTGTGTGACTGTCGCCATGAATGGCTGCTGGCTCATGTGGCTGGGAGACTGCTGCATCAGGCTCTGCTGGTGGGGACTGTGGAGTTGCTGGGAAAACTGCACAGGCTGCAGCGCTGCAAGACTGCCCGCCACACTGTTGATCACCGGCACGGTCTGAGACTGCGATGTGTTTAAACCTGGCGAGACATCATTAGATCAAGTCAGTTTCTTTTTGGTATAAAAGGTGGGAGGGTTTTTTTTATGTAAAAAAATACCTCTGATCAACTTTATCGTATTATGATGACACAAGCACAACTAGAATTTGATGCATGATTTGGGTTAAAAGGAGCATCCACCAAAGGTATATTCCTTTTAAGCAATGATGTTTGTGCCAAACCTTTGTCAGTTAAAAAAAAAGATCAAAATGTAAAATTGCAAGAAACAAAAATAAAGAAAAAATTCAACACCTACAGAGGTAGATATTGGTAAAGATTCAGAGAGTGTGAAGAAATCCTGTAAATCGCATGAAGGCCATGGCTGGAGACCACTGTTGGATGCACATGACCTTTGAGCTCTCAGGCGCCACCGCTTAAGAAACACGCATGACAACAGGATCAATATAACCACATGGGCTCAGGAGTGCCTTGGAAAGCCATTTTCACTCTAAGGAATCTAAGTAGACATATGTTCTGTAGTCAGATGAGTCCACATTTCAGCTACTTTTGGGAAAAACTGACATCTGGTTCTACATACCAAATATGACAACAACTATCCAGGCTGTTATCAGAAAAAAGTGCAATAAACAGCATCTGTCATGGTATTGGGGTAGATCGGTACACATGATATTAATGACTTCTAACATATGTGTGAATGCACCATTGATGCAGACTCATGTTGAATTTTGGAGTGATGTATAATGCCATCAAGGCAACATTATTTTCCTGGGATGTCTGTGGTTATTGCAGCAGGACAATGCCAGATCTCATTCTGCACAACTTTCAACATCATGACTTCATAGAAACAGAGTGTGTGCTTGACTGGCCTGCCTGCAGTTCATATCTGTCGCCTAGTTAAAAAGTATGAAGCATCACGTAGAACAGAGTCAGACGACAACAACCACAGACTGCAGAGTAGCTGAAATCTTATATTCAGTAAGAATGGACACAGATCCTTCAGAGAAACTGCAACATTTAGTATCCTCAGTTCCCATATGGTAACACAATGGTAAACATGCCTCTATCCCAACTTTTATTTTGTAAATGTATCGCTGGCATCACACAGGGGGATAATGTATCGCAATGTCTATTTGCCATGACTCAGAGGAGCACTGGTTATTAAATGACTGAGTGAGTTAAGTGTGTTAATACTAAAACTGATAGTTTTAAGAGGCTTTTAGTATCAATGCATGCAGAGCCACAGTAGCAATGTCCACAGCAAAGAAGGGCCTATAAAAGCCTATTGACTCTGCATTTCAGTTCAGATGAAAAATGAAAAGAACAAATTAATTGCGCTAAAACTAATATGACAACATTTGGACTTGGACAAAAGATTGTTGAGAAAATACAAGTAGGTTTGTAATGTAAAGAATTTGAAGACTGTGTATGACGTTTAAATGCATTGGAATAATAATTCATTTTAGTTACATGAAGAAGAATCCTGAGCAATACGTTGTTTTCTTGAAAAAAAAAAGTAGACAATTTGATTTGCCATTACCTGTAAGATTGGAGCAGTTTTATCTCAATATATTGAAATATTCAAACCACATGGTGTATGGAGAACCATTAAGTATTGCTATAAGGAGAATGATTTGTTATTGAGCAGAAGCTTTGAATAGTAAGGAAGATCAGCTGTGAGATGTGTGACTGTTTAATAGAACTTGGATTATAGCATGAACTATATGTGTGAAGTCAGACTTAGATTAAAGTAGATTTTCTTACATCTGGTTTGAACAGAATTGTTATGTTACTACCTGGCTTAAAAGGACCGTTGAACAGAAGCTTAAAGACCAATTTATACATGGGTGGAGAACTACCTAAAGTGTTGTCATGTTGCGTTTAAATATAAGTTTAAAATCAGGGGTAAAGAGAAGTAACTTAATCTGTAACTTCAGATTAACTGCAGAATCCCAAAGATAACTGGAGGATAAAGAAGACAAGACTGGACAGATTTAGCAAACTATGGGATAATAACTGTATTAGGGATGAATATAATGCGTGATTTCAATGTGCAAATGTTGAGATAATACAAAACAGAACAAAATATAGAAGGGAAGTTTATTCTTCTTCTGTTTAAACTTGTGCTGTCTGCCTTCATTGTACAACTGTGTTGTTTGCACTTCGTACCATTTTATTAGGTCAAGAGAAAAATAAAATAAAATGATGCTTCCAAATATGGTGGAAATCTAAGATTGGTTGCATTGTAGAAGATGTCAAATAAATAGAAGTTTTTGCTCATATTAAGGGATTATGCACTTACTCTGTGCTATGGCCATGACTCCAGACAGAGGCATGATGAGGTTCTGAGTCTGCTGGTGGCTGTGATGGGAACTGTGGATGTTTGTCAACGTGCTGACCGGAGGAAGTCCTCCCCCTGAACCTGAAATCTGTGGAGAGATGAGGGAAATGAAATTAAAGTGCTGTTTTATTGCTGTATTATTTGTTTATAGGTGGGTGTAACACTCAAAGTTATGAGAGCTTGACTATCTGCTGTGTAAATTCATGTTCAAAGTGAATCAGATGCAGATGTGGTCGGCTGCTAAACAAACAACACACACAAACGTTGACTTAGATCAGATCCTTTAGTACAGAACTACTCTTGTGTAACCCCCACTTATACACAAGCAAATACTGATAAGGAAAAAAAAATATCACAGAGAAGGCCCCTGCGTGAGTTTTTCTTGCACACGCACAGGTGTGAGTTTATAGAAACTTTTTAATTGGCATCCATGCATTTACAGTAATGTCAGTCTGGATCCTCCCCTCGATGGGGCTGTCTCTATTTAAACGCTGTCCGCTGAATGACCAGACTCATATCTGCACACAGAAAACTGACAACTCAGACCTGCTGCACTATGGTCATTTCCCATGAAGTTGCTCCAAAAGGTGGAAGTGACCTGACAGGGACATTACACCACAGTTTGAACACCATTGAACACTTTTTTTTTATTTTTTATTCTAAACATAACAAACAGCCCAGATGGATAGATATTGTACTGCATGGCAGTTTGAAGGATGTTGTGTTTGGACAGTAGATTACACACCCTATATCAAAAGTATTCTTGCATCACAATTCAGATGATGTTTCCATGTATACTGTAGGGTTCTTGGCCACTGATCAAATATTGGACTAGAGGGGAGAAGTTTCTTAAGATGGAGAAAAAGCATCAGGCAGAATCAAATGTAGGCGGGACTTCTCCGGCAGAATAAGTGCTACTCCACCTTCGGCTCCTCTTTGAGAGGTATTTAATCAATAAGAACAGAATGTTTCTTTGTCAGGCTTATTGGCTGAGCTATGAACATGCCTGGTGCACTCTGCCTGCTAGTACAGCAGTGGCCTCTACCTCCCAAACAAAGCAGCACAATGTGCTAATTGTTGGCTCTTGCCAGTGGGTCCATGGGAGAGGAGGTTCAGGAACCTGTTTTGTACGTTTATGCTAAACGCAGGCCTTCTCTTATCTAATCTGAGGCCACAAAGACCCAGGTGTGTTCACTCACCATCTTGGCATCAGGTGACAGCAAACTGTGGCTGTGGTCCAGTCCTCCTGGAGACACCTGCTGGAGAACCGATTGGCTGGTCGCCATGGCATTGCTGTGGTGACTGATGGCGCTGGAGGAGGAGACCTCACCGGGGCCTTGGCTGTAACGCACTGAGAGAGAACCAGACAGAGACAGCGGGTTAGTCTCATGGCTCACGGCCCCGCAGCTGTCACAGGTATGTAGGGCAGAGAGACAGCAGAGCAGGCAGCGCCACTGTGACCCCAACCAACCAGACTCACCTGCTCTTTGACTCAGACGGGGAAGGACAGAGCAAACAAACACACTGACCCGTGCACTACTGCTATCTGCGTAGCTCAGCCAAGGCCATTCACTGTGTACACGCACTCACAACAGCTAAACTCCCATCAGACTCTCTGATCAGCACACAAACGCTGCTGACGATGTGCCTTATTACGTCAGTGCGAAGGTTCACCAGCGGTGGAGGAAGTACTCAGATTCAATTCAAAGTACTTAGCTCCATGTAAAAGCCAGGCTGAAGTGAAAGTATGAGCCTCAAAAGTAAGAGTAATCATGGACGGTCATGGAAGAATTTTGGGATGATTAGAGGAAGATGGAGAGGAAAAAAGTTCTGTGGGATACATTTCTTCTAATTTCTGTGACTATCCTCGAATTTTTGCTGCTCAAAGTTTATGTCAGGATAAATGCATGGGGATTTTAATCATATTTTCACAAACGTAGCACCATCACTTAATCCCACGTCTAGACTACTTGTAGTCTCTCACCGAAGGTCCAAAGGAATGCTCCCCCTCCCCACACCCAACAATCAAATGCCTGTTTGCTGATGTAGGCCCCCTCTGATAGCAACAAAGTAAACATTACACAATTACAAGCGATGTCAAACACATTCTTATCCTGTGGGCTCAGCCACACATGGGCACAGCAAGCATCCCTCCCTCAGTGACAGTCATGAGACAGACTCTGTTTGCACTAAGATCTCCCATCTTCCCCGAGCCCTCCGTCCCTGACCCGGGAGTGACAGCCTGAGCGCCCAGCCGAAGTTGGTCTGACATGACAGGAGGTATTGATATACAGCCGTTTTGAGATAAAAACAGGGTGAGGCACTGACACAAAAGGTGAGCAATGAGGAGGGCATTGATTTCTTAACGCATGGTGCTGGACGCTGGAACAGGATGTGCACATCTACATGTTTAGTTTGCTTCAAACACACAGGCATCACTGTGGAAATGGTTAATTGGATTCTGTTCAAAAGCTAACCTCGAAAAACTGACAAATGTATTTGTTTTTTACAGATTAAACAATCAGAGGTCCTCTGTGGCTGATTTTTTTCTCCCCGTTTTATTTCCTTATGTCATAAGTTGACTGTCTTTAGGCTCTTGCATTTAAAAGACAAACATAGGACCAGTATCAAACTTTTCATTTAACTATCAGCAAGAAAGCAAACATATTTCAAGCAAGCATGTTTCCGATAGCATTTCTTTGAATACAGATACTGCAAAACCACAGTGCCATATATCACCCTCTAAGTACCTGTCCTCCATTTTGTACAGCCAGCAGACTTCATATTGTCTCCTGCAACATACTATCAACCCCACAACAGCCCGCCGTGCCTTGTAAACACTACCACAGAACAATAAAGCACTCCATTGGACTCATGACCCCCATTGCTACACAATAGAGAAGGACTCATAAAAAGCCAGTTATCTCAGAGCTTGGCGACCTCTCTAAGTGTCGGAGGGAGAAAAGGATGCCATTCAGGCTAGTTTTGTTTCTTTGGCTTTGGCAGGAATTCTAGCTGCAGTGACCCTCAGAGTGTGTCAGGAGGGCTTCCACCATCCAAAGTCAGGAAACAACTGTTTTTTTAATCATGCTCATGCTCTTGAATGTTTGTGATTTTGCCTTGAAGATGATGTAAAAACCCAAATTTAGCTTCAGGTGCAACAGAACACTCAAGAAAAAAAACTGTGGCTTGCTCTCTGAGAGCAGGGGGAGGGCGAGAACCTCAGAAGGGGAGTGGCAGCAAGGATCTTCAGCAGGTTTAAAAGGCTCGAGCTCCCTGTGTGACCCATGTAATATCAAAGCCTGCCTCCCCAACCCCAGGCAGTGCCCATTGTAGAGCCGCTGCATATGACAGACCTCCTGGGTCTCTGCAGGACGTATCCAGTCGCCTCTTTGTGACTCTTTGGGAGACAGAGCTGAAGAAAGTGCAGAGCTCGGCCATCTTTTCTGCACGAGTATCCGTTTCAAGCTTGCCTGAGGTGACAAAAAACACAACAGCCCACTGATAATCCCCCCACTTACTATTCTATCTAATCTGGAACTTCTGAGTCTGCTGGTTTGGTAACGTGCAGAACGACGCAGTTTGGCTTACACAGCATAGATCTGGCTTGAACGTAATTTTAGCTGCTAAACTATACTTACAATACTTCATTATAACCACAAATCCTTCATTCAGACTCCCACCTCTCTAAAAATTAATAAAAGGTATTGAAAAATGCACTTAAAATATGAGAAGTGAAAAGCCTATCAAAACAAGAAAAATTAAGCACACTTAAAATGTGAAAAAAAAGCACCAGCTTAAGAGTAAAACTATAAGTAAATAATATAACCAGGAAAGCAAATAAATATTTTAAAAAAATTATTTCGCTTTTATGGGGTAAGATGGCAATGTATCTTTTTTCCAACCTTATCTCAGGACGTAACCTGAAACAGCTACACTGGTGCAAAGCACAAAAAGTTGCTGTTTTACAATAAAGGCTAAAAATAGTACTATTACTACATTTTCTTTACTCTATTTGCTTGCTAAGTTTCAGCATCTCCATAGGAGCTCCTATGCGATCACATCCACTTTCCATGTGTTGCTAGGGATTAGTTGGCCGCAAACACTTAAAAGGAGGGAGGTGCTAATCCACAGACCTTTGTGACAATGTGACCACCTCTGTCCAAAGTATTGCTCGTTCAAGACTCGTCTACAAAATGTTTTCAACAGTCCAGTCCATTTCTGCATCTGGTCTCACTTGAGATTCTTTATTTTTCCACGCTTTGCTCACCCATGTTTTGGATAAGGTTAGAATTATTCTACAAGGTCAGGTCTACACAATTCTCATCATGTGACATGTTTTCACAGCGCAAAGTTTAGCAGCTTCACAATAAAGGCACTAAATTTTAACAATATTTCTGCACTTTTTCGGCTATAAAATCCTTACATTCCAGTGTCTGCTTTTCAAATTCATAACATGACTGTTTTTTGCATGAAGGTGAACTGTCACGCATGCTCAAAAATGATAAAATTACAAACATGCCTTTATTTTCCTTTGAATTTTGTAACTTGCTTTCCTTTTGTGTCACACAAAACTGTCACACATGCACAACTCCTACATGTTCAAAAAGGATATCGGAGGTTGCGGATGTTGGTGTTACACCTTAGACTGTCATCAGACCCAACATTGTGCAACAATTTTTCTCTTTTCTACGTTGCTGCCAGTCACGGTTGGTTAGGATTAGGCCAATAGATATAACGTTAGTTTTACATATTGATAGAGATATGGTTAGGGATAAAAAAAATAAAAAGGACATGAAAAAAATCTGCCCATCTCAGTTTTTTGTAATACTTGTGTTTTGGACATGAAGAAAAATCTACCTATTACAAGTCTTCTTGTGAAACTGGTGCTGAGTTTTCAAACAAATTCACGAATGTGACTAAGTTGTTAGTGCAAACTGCTGCTTCAAGAAAATATCACTCAAACTCTTCCTCTGCGAAGCCCCTGCACCATGTCCAGCTGCATTTAGGACCACCTGTACGACAACTAAAATGGACGTAGCAGTTCTTGTCCTTAATTCTTGTTGCATCAAACTAGCAAGTAATAGAATATTTTCAATAACATCTGTATCGTGGACTAATTGTTATAAGGGAAGGGAAAGTGAGAAGTCTCTCTCTGGCCTGGTCACAAGAATATGGAGACTCGCTATATCTCAAAATCCACCCATCTGTCTTTTATCCCAGGAGCCCAGGGTTTAGTTTGGCCTTACAGTTGGAAGCAGTTATTCAAAAAGCATATACACCATGTAAATACAATGGATAAAATGGATTCAGCAGATATTATTTGCAGATTAACACAAGATAAATACTGCACAGGAGAACACAGCTGCAAGCTAATCTGCCCACAAGATCAGTCTAATTTGCTAAAGTAAAAAAATCCACCACCAAAAGCGCACGTCACACTGTTTGACTGTCTATCCAGTTGTGACCAACTGATCAACGGAGCAAAACAGAATCAATAAAAACTCCCCAAGCAAGAGGAGTTTGTTTGAAATGACCCAGCAGTGACCTCTTACGTATGACTGAGGGTGAGGCGGCAGTTTAAAAGAGTAGGGGGTGGGGGGGCAGTTACTGGTTTTCTCTAAAGGCGAAGAAGGGGTGATCAGTCCTGTCTGGCCAGAAAAGAGCCAATACCCCAGTGGACAGCTCCTGCTGCTCCAAGTCTGCGCCCAGCCTCTACAGCTATACTGACGCCCATAAAGGTGAGGAGGAGGGGGTCTTTAAAATCGGTCCTCCTTCAGGCCCAGCAGAGATAAATGAACCTAGGTTACAGTCACTGCAGTCTTCTAATACACCGCAGACAATGAGAGCTCCTGCTGAGGCAGAGTATAGAGAGTAGAAGTCAGAGGAGCCCCTTATCAAAGGCCTGGGAGATGTAGTAGCAAAGGATTTTAATTGTCCATTAAGCATGCATAATACAAGCCGTGCCCTAGCAACGCAATGAGACACCCTGCTGGGATATTATTGTCAGGTCAGGGCTGACACTGAAAAACAGCTGATGCTGTCGGCAGGATGCCAGCAGGACACCTTGTAAGCAGCCAGCTGAGATTTTTTTGAGGGATCTTTCCACCAACCCTTCCCTTCTGCTGCTACAGCCTCACTGCTGACCCCACTATAGCTATGCAACCGCAGGTCAATGCCTGGTCAGGTGTTCTGAGTAGCAACAACAAGAAGAAAAAATTGAAGCAAACAGACAATCCACAAGTGGGACCAGTTTATCCGAAGGTAAAAGAGCAAGCCAATGCAAACAGTCAGCTTTCCCTTCAAAGGTGGCCCCGTGTTCGAACACGAGAGGACAACAATGGGCCTTGAGCGAGTCTCAAATCACAGTTTTATGGAAGGTGAGTGATGGCACAGGGATAAAGCTCTGCAAGGCCAGCTTTGTTTTTATGTTGTATGCACCAGTTAGACACAGTCAATACTAATTACTCTGAATGCAAACATTGGGTCAGGGTGAGATGGTCAGAGCCATAACGAACAGCCTCTCCCTGTTCAGGTGCCTCTCATTAGTGACCTGTATGGGAGGAGGAAATGTGGAAATGACGGCGTTATGTGGAGGTGATCTGGATGTGTTCGTCCCCCCTCCCTGACCCTGGTCTGACCCTGGCCTGTCACAGGACTGCTGCCCTTTGTGTCATGCCTCTCCATGCTGACTTTGGAGTGGAGATTGCAGGTACAATGTGGATTGTTCTCAGTGTGTTTTCAAAGATCAGAATAACAATGGCATTTGCTCAGCTCACTCACTCACGCTCATTGATCACTTGTGCTCTCTTTCTCTGCCTCTCTGATCACATCAACTCTGCCTCTACCTTCTCGGACACACCAGTTTCACACCGAAAGAAAACCGAAACCAAAATTCAGGTGTAAACGTGAACGAATGCAAGCAGATATTTTATGCAACACTGGAAGCATGGAAGCAAAAAAGTGTTTTCTCCTCAGAGCAACACCACCTGGCATCTTACTGGGAGGTGAAGCGCTGGTCTGGGGATGATGTGGCGAGCTGTGTGACAGCAGTGGGTTGATGACGTGTGGTGGGGCAGTGATGGCGTCCATGGCCAACTTCTGCCTGAAGGCTTCCTCTTTACGCCGGTTGGCGAACCAGTTATAAACTCGCACTTCAGTGACCAGATTAGAGCCGAGGCCCTGAGCTTTGGAGGGGGAGACTCCTCTCTGAAGACACTCGGCTCTGTGGGAAACATAAAAAATGTGAAGGTTAACAATGTTTGGGTGACAGTTTTGTCGCAGGGCACCAGAGGGTGTTGTGTTCGCCTACCTGTTGCACTCCTCCACCAGCGCCTCCCTCTCCTCCTTGCTGGGGTTCTTCTGCCGCTCATAGGCCTGGTAGAGGATTTGCTGCGACGCGGGCCCCCATTTGAAACGGTTGCGTCTCATTTTCTTACAGGAGGGTTCGCTGCCGACCTCGTCACTAGGCTGACTCATGCCGTGACCAGACGGGTTGAACTCTGGGAAAAAAAATGCTGGATCCTGATTGCCTTTGTCAGACATACTGCTACCTGAACCATGTGCTGCCTGGTTGAACTCTGAAAAACAAGAGGAGAGTTTCTCTTTTGTATTGTGACCGAAGCTTTCACTGCTCACCAGGAGGATCTAGCACAAGCCTATTACTGTTCTGCATGTGTATGTCCTCCACCTTGATGAGGAATCTTGATAGGTTTGAAACCCAAATAAAAGTGGCGTGCTGCTGCCAGCTACAAGCTACAGGCCGAGGCCGAGCTGTGAGAAACTCAAATATTAACTTACGTCGGAGAATTTCCCGCTGTTTCCTGACATACCAGGTGTAGAGGGCCGCTCGCTTCTGTGTTTTCATGGGCGTGCCTTTGTTGAGGTGCTGGGAGAGGTGAGACTGGTTCAGCCCCGTGATGTCCACGACCTCCCGTTGGGGGATGTTGTGCTGCTGCATGTAACCTTTGATCATGCGAGCTGCTCGCCATGGGTCCTCTCTGGGTTCATGTAAAACGCAGGAGCAGAAAACACGGCTCATTTCAACACTGAACTAGATGCGGCTTTCAAAAGGAAGTAGAACGGAAAATACCAGAATTACTCCGATTTTATAACGGTAATAAAGTCTTTTGGGTGATGTCTGGCCATAAAATCAATGCAGATACATGATGAAGTACTCTATGTATAAGAGAGAGAAATGATACTAAAACTTGACTCTCAATAGAAAAATTGTAAGCCACAGCTTAGTTTCTTCCTGCTTGCATTCTTTGTTTTTAAGGCCTCAAGTTTAAAGGCTTTGCGACGATAGTAAGTCCCCCCACAGACAACCCATTTATCTCTGCAGCCAATCCAACAGGCTGTAAATATTTTCAAAGGTTAGTTCAAGTGGATTCAGGGAGGTTGAGAAACTTGGATTTATTATTTGCCCAAATAAACTACCGATTTCAATCTGAAAAAGAGGCTGATTAGGTTTGTGTAAATTTAAATGCAAGCGAAACATTTGATCTAAATCTATAGTTTTAAACAGACTGAATAAAAACTCGATTGGAAAATATCAGATGATTTAAAAAAACGTCTGGCACATTTTCCAACATGTGAAATTCTAAAACAGTCTCAGATCTTAAAAAGGTAGCCTCCATCTTTCTTAAAGAAAACTCGGATTTTCCCAGGATGATATAAAATTATTATTTAAGATCAGACGTGCTGTAAAATTATAGTGTTTAATCGTAAATAACGAGGGAGGAAATTCGAAAAAAAATATATATATCCATATATTCCAGACAGTTCAAATACAAACAAAAATACTTCATAGGCCTGAATAATTTAGCATTAGATACGCACATGTTCTTTACCTGCAGATCGAGCCCGTAGATTTATTTTTTGCCGCAGTACAAAATATAGTGAGAAATACTGGGAAGTAAGATGCCACCTTACCCTGAGATCACAGATTAGCAGCCCCAGACACACGGACATCGGTAATTATAGCAAATCTACACACGTCTGTTTGTTTTGGTGAATGTGGAGGCCTACATCTAAAGTGTGCGGGTTAAGTGGGAGATGTTAGTTTATAACTTTTGACAATGAATAACCAGATCTCCATTCACTCTAATCACACGCCACTGTGTATCTTTCAGTTGATGATTTATAGAATAAAATTAATAATAACTTAACTACACGTGGGTTAGTTTTGATATTCCTCCGGTCCTGTAAGCAGACAAATGAGCCTTAAATATTGTAGTTTAAGCGCTGAGTGGGGATGATTAGAAATAAATTGGTTTGTGATGAAATTACTTTACCGAAAAAGGCAAATATATATATAATACATTTAATAATAATAATATCTATAATAATGAGGATGATAATAAGAATGATAATGTATTATCATTATTAAATAACAATACGGATAAGAAGTTACTTCCTTCTCATGTGGCCTGCGTGCCGGCTTTTATCGCTCAGAGGAGGAGTTAATAATAAATAGATGTAAGTTCAGCTGATATTTTCCAAAGGTAAAGAAAAATTAATCCATGTGGATAATTAGTAACCAGAATGTTAAAACCAAAGCGTGGCGCGTTATTTTAAAACTGTAAACAAACACAGAGGAGTGTTTTAGCTACACACGGACCTTTCTTTTCCCTTCCTTTTAGATTGAACTGTTCATTTGTTGAGTTTTCAAAGAACACGACTTTTAGAACATTTTTAAAGCTTGCGGATAATCTAATATCAGCCTTACGTGAGCGTTGGTTTTCACTCTTTCATCTAACCTCCGTAGCGCCGCGGTCTAACTGGGTTATAATAATTAAAATAATTTAAAAAAAAACTTTTTTAAGGTAGGGAAACTCACGCCAGCATGCGCTCCACCTCCGCCCTCTGCTCAGCCGCCTCCTCCGTGTTGAGCGACTGGAGCTCCTTCAGTATAGGCGGGGTGTCGTAGTCGTCCCCGTCCTCGGAGCCCTCGTCCCCGGACAGCTTGCCCTTGCTGTGGCCGTTGGTGAGGGTGTGGAAAACGGGCTTAGAGTCCGCGTCCCCTCCGTTCATCTTGCCGCTCTGGGGGGGAGCGGGCGACATGGGCAGGTTCTCCAGTTTTACTCCAAAGCTCGGCTGGCTGGGGTCCATGTCGTCCAGGGCCTGGATCAGAACATCTTTAGTAACCCCAGAGTCCAGCAGGGCGCTGAGGAGCTCCTGCTGCAGGGATGTCAGCTTCGATACCATTTTAGAGAACATTAAAAACTCAACATAGGCCTGTGGTGCGCCGGGAGGGGAAAGGGAGGATGGAGGGGAATGATAGAAGCGTAAAAATAAAGTTCCTGCCTTCCTCTCAGGTCCAGGGCTGTGAGGAGTTTTCGGCCGCTGACACCTGCTCTGAGAAGCTGCTTCACTTCCCTGTTGAAGGGGAGGATGGAGCTACTTTGCCATGATGCTTTCTGAGAGCAGGGGGATATAAAACATGGTAATGAGTGGGCCGGCTGATGGGAACCTTATGTAAATCCGCAGAATAAGGGCCGCTCTGAGCAGAGGTAGACGTGTTTACACTGCTGCACTGCTGCTTTTATTGGCTCCTCTTATCAGCAAAACTTTCATGGACTTCGGACCCTGTTGTATATGCCATAAAGTCTTTTAAGAAAGGCGAGCTGCACACATTCACTCCATGGTTTTATCCCATATAAGCACCGACACGAGGCCAGTACTGGGGCCAGAAAGGAAAAGTCTGGGAGAAGCTTTATCTCCATATTTATTCGTGTCCTTTTAAAGGCGTTAAGTAGGATAGCCTAGTTGTTGATGGTATTAACCTAATTAGTTTTGGGTAGGCTAAATATTTCCCCACTGTTTAGAAGTGAAATGTGCTTATGCGTTTTTAAACTTTCTTTCAGATGGAAAACATCTAAATAGGTCCCACTTTTAGAACTACAATAAATTATTCATGTTTAATTGAACCTTGTCGGTTAAACCCATTCATCATTATTGATGAATGGGTTTAACCTTTAAAATGTGGTACAAAAATGCCTCAAAAACAGCCTCGCTTCTCTTTTTTGCGCTCATCATCTGGAAATATGAAAAACTAAAAAATAGCCACCGTTTATGCCTCGGTTTTATAAATAAACCGTCCATTCAAAAGTCGCGTGTGAATTAGCCTACATGTTGCCTGTTGACACTGTCCTCGATATTTTTGCGCTATTTTGCCCATCTTACGCATGTGTTGACCTACTGCACATGGTCAACACCCAGCCTTCAGTTTATAGTGTAAGATTATCATTTAACACTGGAAAAAAATATATATTTTTAAAAAACGACCCACAAAAATTTGCAGAAATTTCAATTCAATTCAATTAATTTTTATTTATATAGCGCCAAATACAACAAATGTCATCTCAAGGCACTTAGATAATATTAAATTAAATTACACGCAGAATGTGCTCCAAATAGATGCGGATATGTCTCAGCCAGGAGCAAACAAACCCGTGATCATCAATGACAAAAATAGAGTGGGGCTAATACAGGATGAAAGTCTAATGAACGTTTTGCTTTTGTGTCCTAATATTCTGTAAGTATTTTTATTTTTTTATTAAATAAAATTAGAATTATCTTACGAATTACGCCTGCAGAAGACGCCCCCTGCGACGTTGAAGGGCATCCGGTGTAATTAGAAAACTCAAGCAACCTTGTGGTTTTATAGAAATGTGTCATTACTGGAACCGAAAAGGGCAAAAAATTACAGCTTGTAGCTTGTGAGGTGTGTTTTGTTCTTGACCTCCATTCCGAGACATGCCTGACATATGGAATTAAACTTTGTTTGCTTCACAAATATGTCTTATCTGCTTTAACTAGAGGAAAAAATCAGATTCCCGTGAAAATGCATGGACACAGCAGTGTTGTTTCCGGTCAAGTAGCGGACAACAAGAAGTTTAAACTTTTTTTTTTGTCATTTTGTCAAATTTGTACTGTGCGAGGAAAAATAACCACATTCTTATTTGGACACACGCAGTGCAGTGAGTTAACAGACTCAGGGAGGACAACATGGCAGCAACTAATGAATATTTCCATCATCCGATAGCTTCATTATTAATCATTAAATCATTTACGCCAGAGATCAGTGATAATACTGTAAAATGTACAAGTTCTCAGAGCCCAAAATGTAACGTTCAAAATTAGGAGATATTAGCAGATGAATGCAGGTGAGACTCGGTTTAGAGAAGCTGGAAGCAGTGACGTTTCTCAAAACGTTGGATAATTGTTGTTGGATAATCTTAAAATGTATTAATCCTTCAGTTAGGAGGTGTAGGCAGGACTTACATGTTTGGGCGTTTTTTTAATATCTCAGTTTTGATTCATATGGAAGTGTTTTTTTTTTATTATTAGTTTTCTCCTCATAGGTATGCCAGTCTAAGGTTTGTGTTTGTTGATATTTGTGGATCTGATGCAAGTTTGTGTAAATTGAATTTTATGTTCATCGTGTTAAATGTTGTGTATTGTATGTATTGTGTGTCAATTGTATTTGTTTTACAGCAGATACACATCTGTGAGTTCAGTTTTAGGGACAAAAAAGTCATTGAAATGAATGAGAAAATGCAGCTTCTCACTTTGACCTCTTCTGAGAAGAAGACAGACACGCTCAAACCCTCACAGCATCTTCCACATGCAATCAAAGCAGCTTGTGCGACAAACACTAAAAGTAAACACAGATGCCTCCGACCTGCTCTGTGAATATGATGGTTTACAACAAGATACTGGGACAATTATTGGTCAGACATGATCTTTTAGTGTAGTATCAATGTGGTTGATCATTAGTATTATGCTTGATTGTCCTGAACGTATTAGCCATTATGAAGCAGAAAGACTTTCTCATGTGTTTAGCTGTGCAGAAAACCAGCGTGATGATCCTAAAATATAACTGAATATAGCAGCTAGAAGTGCAGGAAGAGTTCAATCAGGTCATAAAGAATTCACTGCTGAGAGCAACAGACACGGTTAAGGCCTCTGTAGGAATTTTAATTGCTTTATTACGGTGATGTTTTATTAATGGAACTTTTTGTTCTGGTGAGACCTCATAGATGTTTCTCTTACCTTCTGCTGATGTGTCATTACTCAGATTCCACCGCTCGCTTATCTTTGGCTACTATTGCCGTATGATGTTTCCCTGAGATGCACACCTCAGCTGCCCTTCGCTCTGCTGTGTAAAGGGCCAGCCGCTGCGTTATGAGCGTGAAGTTAATAACCCGGTGGAAACAGATCAATTATAGGCTGTCTTCACCTCTGTCATCTCCAGTGACAAGTGAAAGAAAATGATTGATCTTGTGAATAATGGAATAAATGGGCTCTTTGTTGTCACTTTGACACTTTTTAATGCTGCAGTTGGAAATGTTGGGTTCTATCTAAAACGGATACCTGATACCAAATGTTACCTGTTTGTCTAAATGCAATAGAGAAGCTGCACTAAGTGCCAGAGAACTGTACGAAACGCACGCTCTTGCGTACATTTCTCTGGCTCTTTTGCATGTCTTCATTTCCAATCTGTCAACCATTAACAACAAATAATAACAAGCAGCAAAAACAGTTTATCCAGTACACAGATCATCACACCTGTTGCGAAAGCAGCCTGCGCACTGGAGTGTGGCGAGGAACACGAACTGCCCATCATGGTTACACACAGGTTGAGCAACAAGGCACCATCCTGGACCCACCTGTTTCCTGTAACTACACCTGTTCCAAGCCGTGTGCCCGAAAAGCGGCTTGATCTAGATTTTTATAGAGTAAACAAAGATCTTTTAAAGACGACATATTTGATAGGAACCCATAAAGCGAAGGCTTAGTCCGATAGAAACAGTGATGGTTTTGTTATCTTCATATGCAAAATTTTGGAAGTAGAAAAAAAAAAGAAACACAGAATGACACCATCATTATCAAAAAGAGCCAAAAACTTAAATAAAGATTTTAAATTGTGCTTTTGGGATGTTTCTCAAGTCTTCCGCACCTTGAAGAGTTCACAACACAGAATAGTTGGGAGGGTTTTCTTCATGTCCCATGATAATCATCACAAGTTTGCCTACTTGTCAAGGGACACTATTTAAATTTCTTAATCACTTTAAGAAACCACCAACCCTACTGAACTGTGTGAAAGCTTCACCTCATATTCTAACTCTTGTATTTTCAGCTTTGAGGTTTGTCACACCTTCCTCGGACCCTGCTATCCTCTCTGACTGACCCTTAGAATAATGAGGATACCAAGTTTGGATAATCCTTGTTGAAAATGCCCCCTCTAATGCAAATCTTTGAAGCCAGGTGTCCAGTTTAGCGTGACAGATACCTTTTTAGGGGGCATCAGTTGAAGTTAGGGGGTGGACCAGAGGAGATTTCAAACTGGTGCAAAGATAATACAGTCTGAGCATTTTTCATAAAAAAACTGACATTTGCTTTGTTTGCCTTTTGTGGATCTATCTGTGCATTAAAATATATGTTATGGGGAAACTGCAACTCCGAAAAGCGAAATGCTCATTAGTGTGTGAAATGAATCAAATATATCCTCAGTAAAGGATCACACTTCTAACTTCTAACTTATAGTTTTAATTGGTGACTATACTTTGAATTAACTGTGAAATTCACACTCTAGCCGGTGTTGACCCGTACTCCGAGTCAAGTCGAGGTTTTTTGGGACTTGCAGTGAGTACTTGTGTTGGCTCTAGGTGTGCTTGGCTGCCCCTGGTGTCTTCACTGACCTCTCAGGACCTCTCGCTCTTCGGCCCACAGCCTGGTCGGGGCACAGACCGGAACATTTTGGAAAGTGGCTTAAATAAAAAGGGCAAGGGCTACACGGTGTGTGCGTGAGCTTCAGGAAACCAGCAGCTGTGTACCGTTCCACAGACTGATCTGGACCTTACCCCCAACCCTCCTCTCTTCAGATGACTGCCCTTTGTCTGATTATCCAACTCAAGTGAAAAAATTTGTTCTAATTTTCCGTCCAGTTTTAAAGAAAAAGAACAGTTTGGGGAAATGAGATTTTCACTCTTAAGATTTATATCAAAAGATTGATAACATGCTCATATTTGTCTGAAAGCCTAGCCTGGCAGAAGCATCACAAAGTCACAATTGAGCCCCACACAAGTTATAATGCACTTATCATCACATTAAACTCCACAAGAAACACAGAGTTTTGATATATCACATTTAAACAAACCATGAATGCTTTCAGAACATGTGTTTCTGTCCTGAAAGCTGACAAGATGCTGTGCAGTCTGTGGGGAAATGTATGTATTCATAGCACTCTTTTTAAACAAGAGACTTTTAATCTTTGCCTGAATGTAAGGTCTGTAAAGTCAAAATGCTCAAGTCCAAATTAAGTCTTGAGTTATAAATGTTTAAGTCAAAGTGGAGTTGTAAGACTTTTTTGATCCTGTCAAGTCAGCGGCTTGGGTTCACGTCTGGCTCGAGCCCAAGTCATGCAAATTTTTGTCAATACCTCAGTTGCTTGGTAAGAATTATGAAAAGAGGGGATAAAAAAGCTGCTCTGTTTTGCCTTCATCCAACAAATCAGAAGAAGAACCCTGGAATAACACCGCACCTCAAACTCAGACACTAACGCACAAACATTGAGACAGGTGAAGAATAAAAGAAAAGATACAGGGTTCTGGATTTATGTTTGCTAAATTTGCACAAAAAGAAAAGAGAGAAAACTAGTCGTCACCATAAGACTTAAGTCACCCCATTCTGCCAAAAAAATGTTTGACTTATGAACCCCGGAGTTTGTGTGCTGATTTGTGAATTTTAGGAAAGGCAAACACTACACGGATTAACACCGGTACCGAGATCAGCCTGTCAGCTCTCTGGTCGGTGATTTCCTGAACTCCATCTGACTAGAAAGTATAAAAGTGACTTTAAAGTAAAACAAACTTTTTTGGGGGGGGGGTAAAAGGTAACATGTTGTGGCTAAAACTGTTGTCTTAGTATAGTATAAGTATTTATTCAAATATGTGTACTTTACTTATTTTCATCCTTCGTAACTCCACACTATTTTTTTGAGAGCATTAGTTACTTTTGTAGATGAAGATTTTACACAATGAATCATACAATTTAACAAAATAATCCATTATGAGTACCTCAGTGGGGAAATTTGCATTACTGCAGCAGCACAGAGAACAAAAATGCAAAAAAAAATCCATAAAAGATAAAAAATAAACACTCAACAATAAGATGCCAAAAAAGTATATAAAAAATACCAAAATAGGAAATAAGTATAAAAAAATACAACATAAATGTAAAAAATAGTACATTGTAACTACGATTTGTTTATATTCGTCCATAAATAAGGTTATATTAAAGTAAGAGTGTACAAATAAGAGAAAGAAACAGAAGAAATGTACAGCGAGTGGGAAGAGCTGCAGAAAAAAGGCAAGTTGCACCATAAAACTATTACATTGCGCAGTCAATAACTCAACATTGATATGAAAGACGTTGCACAGCTGGGCGTGCAGTAAAGCAGCATAATGCACCAATCTTTTAAAACACAACACATTTTCACCAAGTAAATCTGTACTTCCTAACATTTCGGGCTTCAAATGGTTTACAAAAAGCAACATTATCAGAGATTACACAGTCCATATGTCTGCGACTGGGTAACTGTTCCATAAAAAAATGTGAGTTTTTTCCCCTCTCAGTGCTCAAATTGATGATTCACTGTCTCATCAAAATGTAGATATCAGAGAAGTTAGACTTTAAAATCCAAACTTTGTTTTTTCTTCATCACTTTTCCACTAATCATCTCAAAACTCCTCTTGTGTCCCTTGTTGTAAAACTGTGCATGAAGCAGCTCAGACCATCTCAAAGAACACCAGAGTGTCAGCACAACATGGAAACTCAAAGTAGAGCACCCTGTTTGAAAAGAATTAAAAGATCATTCTGTTTCTAAGAACACTAAATCTCATTAATCATGCAAATCCTCGGGCTGCTTTCTGTTAATTGCAACATCTCGTCATGTTCCGCCCAATCAGTTATCAGTAATAAATCTATCAGTGGTCAGACTTCCCACAGTGCTCTGATTGCATCACAGTTTCTCTTTTAACAGATGAAACTAAAGCTTTGATCTCTATCACGGCAATAAGATATCATCACCGTAAATCACTGGAAGATGGTCAAAACGTAGCAAACACACACACACACACACACACACACACACACACACACACAGAGAGAGAATGACAGTGAGAGAAGGGTTTATTCTGCAGTTGATACAAGCAAAGATAAGGAAGACGAAAGTGATGAAGATGCTTGCATCCATCCACTCCTCCCAGTTCATAAACTTGACCTGCGAATGATCCTGGTCTGGCAGAACCGGGGAGGCCTGCGGCTGCAAGTCTGTGGCGGTGTGTCACAGCGACAGTGTTGGCTCTGTCAACACGCAGTGGAGCAGGGTGTGTATTTATGTGTGTTTCTGCCTCAGACTTGAAAGTCTCAGGCCTGTGTTTGCTCTCGAGGCCTGCACAAGGCGTGTGTAGTCAGGGATTGAGCTTTTCCTCCTCTATTCTTTTGTTAAACCGCATCAGATCAGTGCAGCTTTGAGGTTTAGCTGTTAAGTTACGGCACGCAAACTTGTCTCTGTCTTAGTTTTGTTTGGTTACGTCTTAACATCTCGCGTGCAGTATTTTATATATTTTTTTACATGCACTGAAAAAGCAGCTCATAAGAAACAGCAAACAGGCAGAAGAAATTTCAGGTAGTCCATCCTGTGATTTTTTTAGTTTTATTGTAGCTACAAACATGATTCTGTTTGTCAGGGCAGTGTGACCTTTGCATCATGTATGCACCCTCTCCCCAACAGTTAATAAACCGGTACTCTCGCTCTTTGACTGGGACTGACAGAAGCTGCCAAGCTACAGCTGATGCATCCTGTCTTCTTTTTATGTTAATTGTATGTTAAATATATTCTCAATTCTCAATGGGGTTTCTAGCCTGTGACCTTGTAGAGCCAATTATCTGAAGCAACAGGAAAGAGATATTTGATAGGAGGGTCATCAATCCTCTGCACCTCATATCTATCTGCAGCCTCTGAGGCCCCTCAAGGTCTAAAATCACCAAACATCAAGCATCAAGTTTTGACGTCCAAACCATAATCTCTCAGTCAGGCATTCAATAAAAAAAACATTTGTGCTCAGTCAACAGAAACTTATTGTCAGACCCATGAAACTATAAACCTATAAACTATAGACACGGGACAAAATCTGGTTGTATTCGCTTAATGACTTCCTGGCTTCAGCAAAGCAGAGTGAAGCTTCATAACAAGTCCCCCAAATAAAAAGAGAAAATAAAACTCTTCGTCCATTCTGCTTAGAAAAAAATGAAAAAATGTGCCTATGAAAATGATGAGTTGAAAAATAAGTCAGTTTCAGAAGAAGCAATGCGAGGGGGACATATTATGCTAAAGTCCAACTCGATATTTTAATTCTAGGACGTCATCAGGGTAGCTCTGCGTGATTCATACCTTTATGATGGAAGTGGGTGAGATATATTAGGCGGCAAGAGAACATTCTGATTTCTTGAAAGCAGAAAAATTGGATAGCATAAGGCTTTGAATAATTTTGTCAGAGGCCATATTGTGCTGGATCATGGCGTCTCCAAAACTGCTGCTCTGATGGGATGTTACTGACCAAAAGGGGTCCAAGGACAGAAAACAGGTGAACCAGTGATGGGGTCATGGACTGCCAAGGCCCATTGATGTACATGGGGAAAAAGGCTGGCCCATGTTGTGGACTATCAGTGTCGGCACGTCAGGGATGGTTTAGCTGTTGGTCATAATGTTGAGTGTTGTATGCTGGCCGTTTATGTAGCCCCTCTCTAAATTCTGGGCGTGACTGTATCTGACAACCTGTCCTGGGGGATCAACATCACCTCTGCCGTGAGTAAAGCACAACAACGCCTCTTTTACCTCAGGAAACTGAAGTGGGCAAAACTCCCTCAAGGACTAATGGTTAACTTCTACCACTGCGCCGTTGAGAGTGTGCTCACCTACGGGCTACTGGTGTGGTTCTCCAGCTGCACCAGAGCAGACAAGGAGGCACTCCACAGAGTGGTCAAGGCTGCGGGGAGGATCATTGGGAAGAGCCTCCCAACAATCTCTGCAGTCTTCACCTCCCGCTGCCTACGCCGGGTGAACAACATCTTAGTGGACCAGTTCCACCCAGCATCTTTTCCAGCGACTGCCCTCTGGCAGAAGATTCCGGTCCATCCGCTCCAGGACCAGCAGACTGACCAACAGTCTGTATCCACAGGCTGTCAGACTGCTGAACAAACAACCTGCCCCCCCCCCCCCACCCCCCTGCATTGCTGCATTGTACACCACTTACCATCTACCGCAGACAGCAGCCCCCTGCCCCGCCCCACTTCCAACCCCCCTCGGTAACATATCTCCACCATAATCATATCCATCATTAATAATAATTGTGAACCGGACTGCATTGTTGCACTGTACACTACCATCTATTACAGACAACAAGCCCCCCCCAACGACAAACCTCATATTCAACTGCACTAGCACTATTGCACTTTGGGTAATGTTATTTAATGTGATTTATATTATTTGTTATTACTTCTTTTCATATTGGGTGGGGTATTTATTTATACTTGAATGCCAGTGGTGATGTTGATGCTACAAACAAATTTCGTTGTAAACTCTGTTTTAACAATGACAATAAATAAAAAATAATATATCTATCTATATCTATCTATCTTCTCTCCCTGAAACAAGCTGTTTTAGTTCCTGTCTTTTCCCCTTAAAGCCAATTTTCTTCTGATTGGCCAAAATCTGGAAGCCTGCAGAGAGGCTGCATTCAGTGCTCCCGAGCTATACAGATGCAGATGTGGAATGTCTACAGAAGGAGACTACATAAACAAATTTGAGAGGATCTGACATCAGTACACTGAAACAAAAACAAAAACAAAAAAAAACAAAAACTGGGAAGCCTCTTTTTCAGATTAAGTACTGCTCACAGGAATAAATAAGGAAAAACATAAGGGCTATTTGCCATAGTGTTTACAAAAAGAACAATCACAGCCTGAGAATTACCACTGAGGTTGAGTAAAGAACCCTGAAAAGGGTAAAAAAAAATAGCAAATCACTTTTAAGTTGGGCCATTCCCAACTACACAACATCCTCTGCAAACTTAAGTAATGTTACTTGACCCATTTAGACCTAAGGCTTTGTTTAAAACAGTCTTCTAAAACCTGAGAGTTTTAGAAGACTGTTTTGAAACGTTTTCGTTTCAAAACAGTCTCTCAGCAAATAAAATAAAAGATTAAATTGAACTTAAAAAACTATTTTGATGTTAAACCTTCAGCTGTTATTGTAACTGACTGAACGCACCCTCATGTTTATCAATTTCTCTTTTAATTGCTATTTTATCCGTCTTGAAAATGTCCCTCCAGGCTTTTAAGGTAAAATGACTCAAATGTTGCTCCAGCTCATAATGAGCTAAAGATTGTTGTCATGACAGAAAACCCCCATTTTGAAAATTAACTCTCAATTAGACACAGCAAACTGATAGAAACTCATCGTTTAAGTCTGATGTTTCATTGACCTCTCAGCGCAACCAGATCTCTTCATCCATATGAACACTTTAGCCGGGAGAAAAGTCATGTATGACGTTTTTTTCCTCATGAGAGAAAAAAGGAAGCAGAATTTGACATTTAAAGAGTTACTCACTTTACAGATGTCTTGTTTCTTCTTTGTTGCCATGGCAACTAATTCAGAGTATCCCTGAACATTTTAACTGACAGTGTTATGCTAAGTTCCTCACTTGAAGCCCAAAACTCATAGACATATGTAACCACCACTATATTGTTCTGTAAATTACCATTCATGCTTATGTTCACATCAAAAAGCAGTTGAAAGGATGCTTACTGAAAGGTCTGCAGATGTGGTTGTAGTCGCTTTGAATGTTCCTGTTTTTTATTTTATTTCCAACAAAATCATATGAAAGTTTCATAATTAACACTTGTGTGTTTGACTTTTTTTTTATTTTGACAAGCTGAAATGACAGCTAAATCAGCATTAATAAACTTTCTTTTAATTTCTTACTGTATTATAGAAGTGAAATTGTGCAAATAGAATGTATAGATACACATTTTTTGAAGGATAAATATTTATAAACCCCGCGGGAATATAACTCAACACTCAGGATATCACTAAAAGATTAAAAGAACAAAAATATCACATCATATTGTCAGTACACTTGTGTTTTTATGGCTATATTTTTACTTTTTCTGACGATGATGTGCACTTCTAAGTGTGTGTGTGTGTATAAGCTGACGCTTCCCTCCTCACAGCTGCTGCTTCTCCCCTCTTGACTGGTGGTCAATATTGACTCAGGAATCGACGCAACAGCCACTTTGTGAAGTATACAGAGGGGCAGACCTGCTATCTCTATGGCATCGGGTAAAAACACAACAAGTGTGGTCATCAGATGCCCAAAAGACAACCAGCACAGTTTTAAAAAACGATAAAACTGCTCACATACGCCAGCATTTAAAAAAATATTACGATGCTCCTGAAGTGTGAAATATTTTTCCAATATTAACAGTTTAATGGACAGTCATATATTTAAATGTTCAAGTGTAACTCTTTAAACATCCCACCATATTTTATAAGCTATGATAGTGAGGGCCAATGCATGCAGAGAGGTTGACATCAATCAAAAAGATCGACTCTGAAATGAACCAAAACCCAGAATTAGCTGTCACATGACTAACATCACCGATGAATAACTGCCACCATAAATGTTGAGCAGAGCTGCCAAAGATTCTCATCTCATCTCAGATGGACTTAACAAACAGAAAGTTTATGTCATACATCAGATACTTTCAGCATCCCGCAGTCCTTCCCAAAGGCCCGACTGTACTCAAATATGTGCGAAAGGTATACAGACGTTCCCTCCACCTGTACAGAAAAACGGTATTTATGCCAAAGTTATATATTAGTGACTGTTAGACTGCTTAACTCTGGGCAGATTTGCATGAATCCAACATCAGCTCATGTGCTGTTCCATACCAGTGGTTCATTTTGCATAGTTCTGTGCTGAAAGCATAAAGACATAGGACCTCTTTTGTCTCTAAATGCTGGCTGCAGGATGAGAACCTCTTGTTGAACTCACTGCTGTCACCTAGTGAATGATGGTGCAAACAGCTACAGCTGTATAAAACAGGTGAGACTGCAGAACTTGTTTCTATCTTACGCTCATGCACACACCTGAAAGCTTTTCATAATGTTTTGAGTCTTTTTCAGTCGTGTCATTTAAAAAAAGATTAGCTTAAACTAACGTGTCATTCATATTTGAGGGTTTTATTGCACTTGTCTCACAGTGTGTGTCCACAGCAGATGATAAAGTAAACACATATATCCAGGCACAGTATCACCCCTGACCTTATTTTGATCAGACGAACCATGCCAGCTCCGTGAAAGGTGTGTCATGGTGCAATAAATCATCTGAGAAAAGAACAAGAGTGAATAAGATCCAAGCCGTTTGCTGCTGTACTCAGTCAGCGGGAAGTCAAACACACACCTACAAGGAAGAGTTTGTGACGAACAATGGCGCGATAAGACGTCTCTTTATTCAACAGTGCATTTGAAAACGAGACTGGAATGCTGTTATCAGATATTTGCTCTGTTCTCGTTAAAATCCACATGGTGGGAACTCTTTACAGGGAAAGTCTTTGCGATTTGGAGTCATTTATAAAACAAACTAAAACTTTTTTTAGTTAACATCTGGACTGATCAGAGAATACAGCAAACATATTCAGAATAACCTGACTCTGTTTTCACACCACATTATATTTAGCTGAGAGAATCAGCAAAACTGCTCCGGTGTGGCTTTCAGACAGCATCTCATTTATGTATGTACCAAGAGCCGTAAACGCAAGATCAATCATTTCAATGATTTACAGGCATGTGTACACTTTCACACTGTGGTATTGATTTCTAACAGTTGTCTGCTGTGTTTGTGTCTAAATACAGCAACATGATTTTTACATCTGCTCTGTAAAATGTCAAGCCACGTAAAATCTCTTATAAGTCTGTGTCATTTGTCATATTATTGGGGCTCATGGCAGTTGTATACTTAAGAAACATAAGGACAAGTCCACTTAATTTGGATTGTAATAGGATGGAGTGTAACTGTATTTAGTTGGACTTGTATTGAGTTGGTTTACTGTCTGTTTAAAGTACTCTGAGATAGCTTTTGTTGTGAATTAGTGCCATTGTTGAAACTGAATTAAACTGAACTTTGTGGTGAAAAAAAAGGATATCAGACACATGGGCTAAAGAGTGGAAAGAACATAGAGTTTGCCCATTTAAGCAGCAAAAATCCAACTCAAACTGAGTTGGAGCTTACTTTTCACCAATTTACTGCTAAATGCAGCAACTGTGACAGATAAGAGTGGATCTGTTGATTCAAAAGTATGTTGATACTCAATAAAGTTTGAGAACCCCAGAAAACAGGTAACACACCCCAATTCAACAGCACCATAAACTTTACAATCCAAAATGACCATAAAGTTTACACTTTACGTAAATCTGGACGTTGTAAAGAATAGTGGACGAGACGCTGAGATGTTTTGCAAGCAACTCAGTGGACCACGGTTGCCATGGCAACATCAGCTGATCAAGTTAAAAGCACAACTGGGACTGCAAATTGCAAACCTGCTAGTGGTGAAGTGATTCAGTGAAGGTGTATCAAGTCATCGAGCCTGGTGACGATACATGAAACTGCTGCCGAGACCTCACCTCCTGTTCTCCAGGGATCTTTTTTTCAATCAGATGTGACGGATACCCAGTTTCAAAAATAAAAAATCTAGTAAAATAATGTAGTAAAGTAAAAAGGACAAATGAGTTTTTAAACACTCAAGTGCACTCAACTGCAAAATAATTATCATTTCTATTTTCAGTGTTATCCAACAAGCTGTTGAAATAATTGTTACCAATTTTGCCTCCCAGACTTCCCACCTGTGTTGGTAGCTGTCGTCACACTAAGGGGGACACACAGGAGCAAAAATGCACCCAGGACTCCGTATCAGGCTGCATGAGATTGTGAGCGCCATACATGCTTGCCTGCCTGCTGTCTTTTTTTTCTTTCCTCGTCTGCACATTCAGAGATTCAAAAGTAATTACCTGCTCGGCTTCCTCTGCAATTAAACGGCAGGTTCACAGCACCCTGATTAATGCAGAGGCATGCACACCGGCCATTAGCAGCCATGAGAGGTGGAATGTTCTGACTCAAACTCTGCAGAACAAACATACGGCTGTTAAAACGTGGGCAGCGCCGAATTACTCAACATCAGCACAAAAGTTAAAAAATAATATATATATGCAATCTCAAAAACGCATACGGTCATGGTTGTTCACGCATTTCCACTGTATGAAGTCCAATTTCATCTGACCATTTCTTATCGTTCTGAAATCCTCCACATGCTGCCTGAGGTGAAGTTAAGGGAAGGTGTGATCATCTTGATTCTCAATAAAATGTTGCCAGTGGCAGCAAATATTTTCTGGCTTAGTGCTGTACAAGATTTGACAAGTTCTTCAGGTACTCAGACGCTTCATATGAGAATCCATTTGACCTCATTTTAGACTTTCCTCCATTACATTTAAGTGATTAAATTCTTTTCAATGGACTTTTTCAATGGGAATGTTGTAGAATAAAGTAGCTTGCCTCACTGAAATGCTGAATATTTATAATTAAGTCATAAAAGTTTACCACCCTCCAAATTCCACTTTTTCTTTTTTACTGGATATATGTAGGTACAACCCTAATTTAAAGAGAGAAAAAAAAAATACACTGTGTAAAATTTAAATAGAAATAGAATATATTAACAAATTTCACAAGCTAATATTTTATTCACAATACAACATAGAAAACATATACAATGTTAAAAGGGAGACATTTCTAAGTCGACATTTTACTCTTAAACAATATTATATAGCACATCTTTTATTTGATGTACCTCGGAGAAGTTTGGACAGTGCCATGTTTACCACTGTGTATCTTCGTACAACAACAATCTGTGAAAAGGTGAAAATTGGGGAAATCAGTTGCTGGACCTTTGGGAGAGGAATGTTGTGCCATCTTTGTCTGAAACAGGACTCTAGCTGCTCAACAGTCCGGGGTTTTCCTTGTTGTATTCTCATTTCATGATCCTCCAAATGGTTCCAGTTGGACTGGACTGCAGTCAGGTCAGTTCAGCACCCTGACTCTTCTACTGTGAAGCCATGCTGTTGTAATAGATGCAGTATGTGGTTTAGCATCATTTTTGCTGAAATATGCAAGGCCTTCCCTGAAAAAGACATCATCTGGATGGGAGCATATGTTGCTCTAAAACCTTTATATACCTTTTAGCATTGATTGAGCCTTTCCAGATGTGCAGGTTTCCAATTCCATAGGCACTAATTCCCCCCATACCATCAGAGATGTAGGCACTTGAGGGCTGATAACAAGACAGGTGGGCCCTCTCCTCTTTAATTTGGAGGATGTGGTGTCCATGATTTCAAAAAAGTATTTTAAATTTGATTTGTCTGACCACAGAACAGCTTTCCACTTTGCTTTAGTCCATTTTAAATGAGAGGAGGGCAGTGTTTCTGGATCGTGTTCACATAGGGCTTCTTCTCTGCATGACAGAGCTTTAACCTGCATTTGTGGATGGCTCGGTCATCTGTGTTCACAGACAATGATTTCTGAAAGTGTTCCTGATCTCATGTAGGGATTTCCTTGACAGATTCATGCCTGTTTTTAATGCAGTGCTGCCTGAGGGTTGAAGATCCCATACTGCTTTTCAGCCTTGTCCCTTGCACACGAGATTTCTCCCTTTCCCTGAATTTTTTTTCGGGAAATTCTGTAATGTTCAAAATTAAACAAACTATTTGCCTCAAGGAATATTATTCTAAAATTGCTCCACATTTTGTAGATGCACTTGTAGATATGAATGCGCAAACTCAAATCCCTGTGAGCTAAATGTGGGAGTTAACAAAACTGTCTTAAATGTATTTCCACTGATTTATGATCAATTTCAAACATTCACAAGTTAAATCTCCTTTTTCTTCAACTGTCGAACATGCACACATTTTTATTTTGGCTATGAACACAGCACTGACAAAAAATAAGTGTGAGAGTAGCAACAATGACCTTTAGTGTCAAGATAATTTTTTCAGCAATTTATTTGCCTTGTCTGTCAAATGCGGTAGCGGGTTATCTGTACAAGTCTATAAGCTCTTTTTATTTCTTTTTTGTTAACTGTTAATGTATAACTGAGTGTAAGAGGAATCAGCATATTTCCTTTTACCTCATACATGGATCGATGTTGGTGTGGCTTTGCTTTGAGGGAGCTAAATGGGATCATTGTCAGGTGAGTAACACATCTCATGCAGACTGGAAAGGAGAAAAAAACTACTGATGCAGTCATATATGCAGTATTTTTTATTTCTACATTAAACTAAGAGGAATTATAACTACAGCTGTTTCAGAACAGCTGAAAATTATGAAACACCTGTCATCCCCCTCAGCTTCATCTGTGGTCACAGCTGTCACATTTTAATGATAAGCTCCACTGTTTCAGTAAGCGAATAACCATGTTTTTACTCTAAACATAAACTTTATAAACTTTGACAAGAAAGGCCTCTCAGGAGCTCCTCCGAATCCACTTTGCTTATTTAAGTCACCTTTTAAACAATTAGGATTCTGGCTGCATGCCACATAATGTGGGACTCAAGTTATCTATTATATCATGAGTAACGAGAAAAGCTTCACACTCTGTCAACCATGTCTTGTCTTGTCACTCTGTGATTGCTTAAAGTACCTACAGTCACCTTCTTTGTAAATATACAGGATATGACTCAGTTCTGGTGGAGTTTCCATCCTGAAAAGCCACTATACAGCCGGCTAATTTCGGCACAAAAGATACAAAATGTATCTTTAAAGTTGATCAAATCCATAAACAGATGAGAATGAAAAAAATTTCAAACACATATTGTACATGAAAAAAAAGGGCATCTTTCACTTGAGTTCACATCCTCAGAACTTGTGAAGTGTTTTGTGTCATCCTCATCATTCAGACGTTTTAACTGTAATCATAAACAAGGGGAGTGGACATTTCGAGCTTCTGACCTTGTAAACTGAAGTCTGGAATATAGTGAGTTTATGACACCTACAGTCTCTCTGATTTGGTGAAAAGAACAGATGTGTCAACTGACTACTGGTTACATGAATGTATGTGCAGCACCACCAGCAGTTGCCCCCTATCAACAGTCATTTGATTTGCTACGGTCATATGAGCAACACTTATAACTACAAGGTTAGCAACCTAGCATAACCTTGTAATTTGCTCTGATTCTGTCAATGTCAGTGCTGTACATGCCAACAATGAAATGCTTCTAATGCTGCTGGGATGCAGGTATATTGTTCAGGTATATGCTGAAGTGAAGGTTTCTCAAGTATTAACTTAGAAAACAATGTATCAATTCAAGACTTAAGTATTTTTCTATATTTTAGAAAAAATAAGATAAATATCATGTATGTAATCTTGGTCTTTTGGGTATCCCATCAACTCATCCTCAGGTTAAAACAATATAGCTCTGCCTTCTGATTGGCCATCATCAGGGAGCCTTCATCATCGGGGCAGCATTCAGTGTTGGGAGCTGCACTGCCTGTTCCTTATGTACAGTGCTTGGTGCAGACACTTCAATAAAATCAGTATTCAGTGCTGAAGATGGCTTTTCGGATTGTTTTATATGTGTTTACATAATTACTTGAAACTTTGGCCACATTTGATTGCTGTAACTTTACATACTGTGTAAGATTATTCAGAATAAACAGGAGAAAAAGTCATTTGAGAAATACATATATCTATTAGGGTTCATCCTAACTGTAATACATTCAACAAAGATAAATCCCTCAGTTCTAAAACCGAAAGCCTTTCAATTGTTCCCAATAATGAATGAGAAAAACTGTAAAACACAAGGTCTGATTAATATTTTTGATCTTGAGCAAAAGGAATTTTTGAATAGTTTGACTGTACAGAAGCACTATGAACCTCTGGTATACTTTATATAAACACATTCATTCATTTAACATTATTATATATTGTTTTTGAGAATATCTGTTAAAAACTTTCAGTTTCAACATAAACTGGCACTTTTCATGCTGGAACTTGCAGTGATTCATTTATTTGTGGTATATCAAATGCATTGTTGTTGTTTTGACTCTTAATTATACTCAAGGGCTGAGAAAGACCCAGGATAAATGCTTTGAATGCAACTCACTTTTAAAATGTATAAGACAATAAACTAACCTTGTGTTCAGAGTCCAGGAAGATTACATTGACAGTGAAGTAAAGTGAAGAACAGTGCCAACAAAGCTGAACTTAAAAAGCCGTCTTCAAAATCTGGCCCCACCCACCATCGCACCAGAAGTGGACTCTGTCCCTCTGTCTCCACGCTCCTCTGCTCATCCCTAAAATTAATTCATCTGCACATCTCTGTTCCAAGAACACCACATTAACCCCGACCACAGGAGGCATCCTGACGGAAAAAAATGTCCCTCTCTGGCATCGCAGTGAAACATCAGTTTGACCTTTCCACCTCAGACTCTCTCCCTGCTTTTTTTCCCACCCTCATTTTAATGTTCTCAATGCTTTACTCTGTCTTCATCAAGGCCGCAACACAAACCGTCTGCTCGCTCTGTTCTTTTAACTTAACTCAAACAAAAATTTCAAACTCAAAAATAAGTTGTTGCCTTTAATCAGTATCTGATTTGATCTTTTTGCTCTTAGAATGATAGTTGTTGCTATGCACTTGTGACAGAGACACATTTCAAAGGGTCACGCCACACTGGCTGCGTTCTGGAGGACAGAGAAACTGTAATTGGGGGCCATTAGCTGTTGCCCAAGACCAGTCAAGCAGGGTTAGTTTGTAGATTGAGACATGGTGACTGCACAGTCCCACCACCTGGATCAGTGTCCCCTACCTGTGTGACTTCCTCACACCCCTGACCTCCATGACCTCCATCACCAACCCCCTGCATGAAATCCTGAAATCCTCAGTCGGACCCCCCACCACCATCACAAATGCCCACCCACCAATGTTCATGCGCAGACAAACACACACACATACCACCACTGCCACCACAAGCACATGCAGCCTTGTGCCCTTTGGTTTTTGCATTGTCTTCAAACAGACCTTGAGTCAGAGCCAACAAGAATCAACAGCCATCACATAAAAAGTCACTTTTATAGCAGCTTTAAAATTTTGTCAGGGCAATCCAAACCCCATCACTTATTCTGATGACCCGCACCATCTTGTAGGGAGTCTCGTTAACTATATGTACCTCTGATTACACCTGTATAGCAACTGTGGATGGAAAACAATTCTTTTGGAGGCAACCTGATAACAAGTCTGACTATGATTAAAGAATATTGTTTATGACAATTATGACACTTCTCTGATAAAGGTAAGTAAAACTTAGACAAGCTAAACTAAAAAGCTTAGTGACACTAAAGTGAGAACAAACGAAAAGCTAAATTATGCTAAGCCTACAGAAAAGAAGCTAACATAAAATAGATAGAGATTAAAGAATAAAAAGCTGAGCTAATATACGTGCAACACCCCACTCTTTAACCTACACATGTTTAACTGTGGCCCCCTGCAGCCACTCAGTCAAACAGTGGAGTTGCAGTTTCACAGTAACTCTCATAAAGAGTTGCTCTGCTTTATGGCCCCCTTGCCCAACATCACATGCCTTCAGTGCTAGGATATGATCTGAGATAAGGCAAGAAAGTACTGAAACAAGGCGCTCGCTTCCTTCTTTACGCTACCTGTTTCGGTAAAAGACTGGTATGGGAACAGGTTGAAAAGTCTTCAAATTACTGTGAGGAAGACAAATAAATTACTCTGAATCGAGAAGTCGACCACAAGTTTGTGTCATTCTTTCCTCAGAGGATCCAAGTTTTATATATCGTGTGCCATGATAAGCCAATCACCTTATCCTTGACAGCAGCGCAAAGCGAGGGCAGTAAAGGAGTCGAATACGAAGAGATGACCCATAAAGGATTTGACTAAGATAAGATGGTTTGTGGGAGGACTGGTGACTTAGGTGAGTAGAAGCCCTTTTTCTTTTTTTTTTTTTTTTGCTAAGGATTTTGACGCAAATTGCTGCAAAACAAAGGCATTTCTGGTCAAACTTTTTAATGTAGGTCACAGTCATTAGCTTGGCTTTAAACTAGAGTAAACTTCTGTTTACATGTTTCCAGTAGTCTCCTTGCAGACAAGGTTATAAAAAAGTAGCGGCCCATGAAAGGCAAGCATTTCAACCTTTAACCTGCTTCTTTCTTAGTCATGCAGGATGTTTGCCAAGATATGAAAATCGAGTGCTGTCTATCTGTTTGGATAAAGTTGTTGTTTGTATGTTGCTTTTTGTTTTAAAGCATTCAAACTTATTCCTCCCCAATGCCCATGACTGTCTTGAATCACTTAATGCCTAAATTGTTCTGCCTTCAGTCACATGAAAATTCTTGGTCGCAGAGGTCCTCCATTCTAATCTTTGGAATGGCTCTGTTAATGAGCCTAATGGCATAAGAGCGATACCACACCTGAGTGAAACCATGCAGGGGGGGTGACTGCTTCAGCAACTTCTTGCAATGCAATGCAGACTTTCATGGCTGCTGTCCATTTGGAGGAAACCATTAGAACAAACTGCTCTCAGGTGCAGCAAAGCAGACCGGGCATGATCATTTATGAACCAGATCACCTTTGGATGCCCTATGCAAGGACAAAGCATAGATTGTGTGAAACCCTCACACCCTTCAATCAAGGAGTTGTACTCAAGTTGAGAAGTCATGGAAAGTAGCATTTAATAAATCTTCTGTTTAATCTTGGGAAAGTCCCTTTTTCTCGGCAACACTTCCTGCTACCTGTTAAAAATAACCTGTTGATGTGAATCATTTTTCCGATACAATAGCCTATTTTTTCGTGTGGTGCAGTTCTGGTAATGCAGATGTTATGTGTGTGGTAACATTCATACGAAAATATGAGCTGCACAGCCTTTTGATACATTTGATTGTCTGCTCATACCTCAATGTGGGAGGATGGATGTAAACATTTTCTGAGCTTTACATTACAGTACTGCAGCCACTTTAAGTCTCCCTGTAATTTCATATTCCTATAATCAACTCATGAAATAGATATTTATTTCAGCAACAGAGTTACAGTGTGAGTTGGTATGTTTCAGACAAAAAGCATGATTAAGTTTTGAAAATTAGTTCATATTATTCCACTGTGCATGCATCTGCTCCAAAAAATGTGATTATCATGTTTATTCTATACCTATGGTTCAGTGGACTTCTGCTTATACTTCCATTCGGAATGCTTTGAAAAGCAAATAGAAATCTTTACTGCAGGATTAATACCAACACTGGTTCAATTATTCCCACAAAACTTGAAAAAGGCCAAAAAGTAATGAAAAGATCACTCACACAGAGAAAGGTCTTCCTCTTGTGGTCAAAACATGTAACAGCAGAACACAAATCTATCTATCTATCTATCTATCTATCTATCTATCTATCTATCTATCTATCTATCTATCTATCTATCTATCTGTCTATCTATCTATCTATCTATCTATCTATCTATCTATCTATCTATCTATCTATAATTTGGGATTTAAATATTCAGACACTATATGTCACTACAGCTCAATATAAGACCACGTCATTGTAGAAAAGTCAACAGTTATGTAACACTGTTTAACAGTTATAATGCAGTGATGCATTGAGAATATTAAAAAAATCCCATGTAATATGCAGGTTTTTCACATCTTTAGTGGCTTTATTGTTGTTGGGGATTGTTTAGGTGTCATGAATGATATAAATACAATAATTGATTTTTTTTTCCAGGTTCTAAATCAGTTTCTGTCCATAAGAAGTGACATCTAAATCTAATTATCTAAATATATGATAATCCAAAATTATATGAACATGGCACATAGACCAAAGTGTTTGCAGCTCAGTGAATGTAGTGTCACATTTACATATGTAATATCTATATGTATATCTATATACATATAGATATACATACACTTTGGGAAGTCTGGATTTTGTGCACACTGGTTCACTATCATCTCCCAATGGGGCACCTAAAACGACTTGGGCATCATTAATTCCACAAGGAGGTTTACACTGATATGGCATAATAAAAATCCTTGGAAATCATCGTTGGATAGTATGTAAAGGGCAGACAATGTATTCATGTCTTTGTGGTCTGTATTTTAATAGATCTGTTACGTCTTTGGGGTAAAAAATACAATTAGACAAAAGAATTCTGATGCCCTTTTCAACCAATTACCAGTTACAAGTGTAGAGGGTCACATTTCCATTTTCGAGGAGTTTCACACAGTGATGCAGTTACAGTTCATTTTCACGGACAATAACACCCCACACTTCAACCTACACACATGTAATTGTGGCTCATGTATTCACTTGCTGCAATCAACACATGAATATGCCACATTTTTCTCATTTTCTCAACATCCCTGATGTTTGAGTCATTTGCTTCCTTGTTATGCCAATGTTAAGTCCGCCCACTGGTCATCTCGCTGTCTGTGAGGCATCTGCAGAGCACGAACATCCACCGCATCAATGAGAGCTATGCACCGAGCAAAAGTAGAGGGTATTTTAAACTTGTGCCAAAAGAACATTTGGTTGTTTTCGAGAAAACCTGAATCGTACAACTCAGGTTTTCTCAATTGTTTTCCAGATCAAACTGGATCAACATGATCTTTTCAAGCCCATTCAAAGATCTAGATGTGAATGCTTAATGTCAGTGTGGGATTTAGCTGGATTTGCATCCGCTTAAACACAATAAGAAACATAGTTACAAAACAATATTATTTCCACAGAAGAGAGATCTACAGTGTGACTGATCCGTCTGTTGGTTGTGTGAGTTTTCAGGTCACAGTTTATATAATAAACCATGCATTAATGCTGAAACCCTTCACAGTATTTCATGCAGCTGAATCTTTCATATTCAAACAGCAGGGGTTAGTTTCATTGTACACTCAATTATCTGTGCAGTCTGTATGTGAATGTGCTCTGACCATAAATTACAGCTCTGTGTGGGAAGATGGTTGAAGGCAGCCAGAGGCACTGAAAGAGAATGCAAACAGGTATGTGGGGGGAGGAGGTGGTGATGAGAAAAACAAGAGAGTGAAAGAGCAGTGAAGGTTTGGTGAAAAGCAGACGAGCCTCTGATGCACAGAATGGGAGACCACCATGCCACAGCTTACTTTTAACGCTTTTTATTTCTGTGAGACAGATTCCTCACTCTCTAAACAGAGCTGCAGTTCAAGGTTTTGAGCCTCAAAAGTAAGCGAAAACAGTGTCAAAGAAACAAAACCTTCCAGTTAACCCCAAAGGGGATCTCATTTCATCCACTTTGACCACAGTCTGTCTCTAGAAATCATTCATTAGTCACTTGTTCGTTAATTCGCCTGCTTGCTCAGCTCCTTGAGCTCTAGTTTCTAAAGATTTCTTCTTCAGGACATCTCACAGCTCCGGCACAAACCCAACACATTAGACAAGTGGTCCTCTGCTCAGGCTGTTTTTATCAATGAGAAGACAAGGGCCCAAAGCATGAAGAAAATATCTCTGCTGTTGGTCATCTTGTAGTTTGTATGGCAATCGCCATTCTGCAGGGCAACACAAGTCCTACCATTTCTCTATTACATCACAGTGTAATGCATACCATTTTACCAGCCCTGATACTGACACATAATCTGCTGACTGCTGAAGGGGTTAGTTTCTTTGTCTGACCTCTGATCCTGTTTGACTGCAGACATGAATCACGTGTATGTTTTCATACCGACCAAACTGCACCACTACAGACTCCCCAGCAAGCTTAACTGCAAACAACTGATTTTGCATAAAAACACCAGCAGAAATGTGTGCTCTCTTCCATTTTGCTGTTTTTAAAGGGGAGTCTCTAAAGGGTAAAAAAAATCCCCAGAACATTTCAAATTAGAGCCCTTTTAACAGATGGCAAAATATTATACATTCAGTCATTTATCATTTTATAGAATATTATCCAATATGTGTGTTGGAATCTTACATATTTGATTTTTTACTTACAATTACAGGGATGAATCTGACATGATCTGAAAGCAGATGCAGTGCATCACACGAGTGATGAGCAGCCAAATGTCTGGATGTTTGAGCCATGTGGGTCAACAGCAAAGTGCCTGACGTCAGTTACATGGTTTGTGCTCTTCCTGAATATCGGACACACTTGTTGTTATTGACCGTTTCTCATTTATTCACAGTGAATACGCAATAATCAGACATGTTATTGGGCCAACAGCTATTACATACATGCATACTGAAGCTGTCACAGTATCCTCCTCTCTGTCACTCATCTTGCTCAGTCATCTCAGATTCCTATCATCCCATTCTATTGCCTGTAGTGTTTTCGTAGAATTGCCATGTTTGCTTTATTTTTCTCCTCTTGCAGATCTGTGACATAATACAACTGTGTTGCTAGCAGAAAAACAGCACACCCTACAGTAGTTATATTTTAGACTGTTTGTCTCAGTCTGTCCTGCAGCCCGACTGATCTTCTTCCAAAAAAAAGGAAATGTTCTTTGTAAATTTGAGGAAGCACATGGGAAATGTCTGAATGTGGATCTATATCACATAGTGTGGCTATGGTAGGGAAATGTATGAGACTTGAATTACGATGCACTTAAAATGCATGCGGCATTTTACCATCTATCATTAGGTAGGCCATTTCCCCCTCCATTGTAGCTTATTGCATTAGTAAATCTGAACTTTTAAAAAATAGTCACAATTTACCAAGAGTTGATTCAAGTGATTTTTCCCCCCCTTTCCCAAAGTTGTGTTGTCCAATGACTAAACCAAATTTTAATATCATAGAATTTATTAAAATAAAATTTGCAAATGACCACAGGAGAGCAGCTAACAGCTCCAATTCATAAAAAGTCCAATCTACAAAATAATATTACCACTGTTTGATAGAGAAGCAACATTGAAAGGTCATTTTGCTGCTACTAGCTTATGGTGGCTAAGGTTAGCTAATGTTGGCAAACTTCTGAAATGATAGATTTATGTAAAACTATTATCATTCTAACATGCAAATAGTAATAAAATAAAGAAGAGAGGAAATATCACAAACAAACATGACGATAAAATGTATTTGTGGCAAATATGAAGCTGGTGCCATCAGCTAATTAGCTAGAAATGGGGGACGGGTACACAACATGTCTGTACTAAACTAATTGTTACACAATTCATATTTCATTGACAGACATGACAGTGAGATCAACATATAACTTTTCTACAAATCTAATGTTTTCTGAAACTATCCCACTTTCATTAGGAAGCTACAGCTAGTTAGCTTAACTTAGCAAGAATGCAAATTTGGGGGAAAAAACTTAATTGCTAATTTGTTCTTGTACAGATTTTACACATGCATACTGAAACGTAGTTGTAATAATGTTTTCTTCCAACTCTTGGTAGGAGGGAAAAGATGTTGAAATGTGAGAGAATAATTTCACAAAAGTATTGCAAATTTAATCCGTCCTTTAACTTGAGCACACAGCAGGGCAATGACAAATTACAAGGCCACAGTGTAACAAGTCTACAATTATATATATTTTTTTATTTTATCGAGTTTATACGGTTTTGGTTCTGTAGCAACCTACTGGATAATCCTAATGAAGTGCAATTGTACTCAAGCCAGTTACAGTTGAGAGCAATGACAGGCACACGTTTTGTGCAAATTTAACAGCATTAGAACGGCTCCTACACATACACAGCAAAAATACATGCCAGAGGAAAACAATGCTAAATTAGTTCACATTGACAATAGTAAGGAAGGCATCCCTCAAAATAAATAGCAATCCAATCCAACACCCATAGCTGACATATGGGAGACAACAACTCAGCAAACATTCAGCTTTTATGCACGGCAAGAAATGTTTGGTGTTATCCAACTGCAAGGTCTAACCCCCCCCCCCAAAAAAAAACATTTAATCAGAAACCAAACACTGTGCATCGACCTTTTAGATTAATCATATCAACATTACAAAATGCCTAAAACCTAAAATCTGTGATGGACAAGCGATAAAAACTGCCAGCTATTTTTTATTTTTTTTAACAGAAGTTTAAGCTCCAGATGCATCTTTCCTGCATGCCTGGCAGTACACTGACATCACAAAACTGAAGATTAGGGTGCTGCGACTTTAATGCATCACAAGCCAAATGAGACAACACAACCATCTGAAACACAGGGGCGATGGTTGCCCTGGCAGAGTGGACAGCAAATGTTTAAAACACCTTCCTAACGCAGTTTTATATCAATTACTGGGACAAGACATCTGAAAGTTAAAAATGTTAATTATTTGCCTCCAGTACAAGATTTCCGTTTTGTCGTACAGCAGTTAAATGATGTTGTCCTTGTTGTCCTCCAAACATGCAGTATCACAGGATCATAACTAAAAGCTAGGTAAGTTGGTCCTTCTGGTAACCAGTCTGTAGTGGTATAACATGGACATTACAAGATAAAGTCAGTGTATTAATCGCTCCATCCTCCCTCACAGTGAAATTTACGAGCCGACAAACTAAACACCCCATGAAATGTCTGCACTGACTTGTGCTGGTTTTAAAGTGTCAAGTGTGTCGGATGTTGTGACATCTTTTCTAAATGTGGCTGCTAAAGTTTCATCCCCTGCTGAGGATTGGTTTTAAATCCAACAAAAAGAAAAATATTAAGGTTTTGTATCATCCGTTTCCAGAAAACAAATCCTTCGGTTAACAAATGGGTTAAGAAAGTGAAAATAAACTTTTTTGCCTCATTAATCAGCTTCTTTTCATGGGCATGTGTTAAATCTTAAAGATGAATCATTGAACTGGTGCACGCAAGTGTGATTTTACTTTCTGAAACAACATTGTCTCGTAACAGAATCTGGCAATGCCACTTGTGAAGGAAAGCAGATGCTCCACTACATTCTACAGCTTTCCTTTATTGTACAATCAAGAGCCACATTGAACTCTTTCACAACCTAGAATTTAACAGCATCAACAAAAACTACCTCAGTTGCATTCAAATGGCAACTATCAAAAAGTAAACTTACTGTAATATACATATTAAATAGTGTATAGTCCATGCAATTGCGCACGGCGGATTTTGCATCTTTATGGTATGTCGTTATTAATGTATGGGAGACATCAGCCACCAGTGCATTTCCGATTTAGGTTCAGGGAGAAAAACTCCTCGATACCCTTCAGAAACTTCTCAGCCAGACTTGAAGAGCAAGATAGCCACTTGGCCCAAGTAGAAGTAAATAAAATGCTTTGTCTCGTGGGTGACGTAGCTGCCGAAGTTCCTCCCAACAATGCAGTGCCAGGTTGGATTGTACTTCTTGTCGAATTCCTGAAAAGAGGCGAAAGGAAGAGATCAATCAACGCCAGTGGATGAAAACTACACATCCGGCTTCACACCTCCAGGTGTGACCATTCAGGACACTGGAGCAAACTAACTTTCTAACAAATGCTTCTTCTTTTCATCAGGGATTAATCCATCAATCCGATCCATCTTTGCAGGGACACAGGGAACTCCATGAGTTCAAACCAAGAACTTTTGCAATGGGAGACGACAGATCCAACCACGTCATCACTACTACAAATTAATATGAATCTTTATTAGTCAATTATCTAACATCATGGCCTATTAAAATGGGGAAACAGTTGTAAACCCAAGGATATGTCATAAAAGTCTAAAATAGTGATAAATCCTATAGTTGTGGTTTTAAAAGAACACTCGATTGATCTGCTATTATTAATTTATGAACGGGTTGTTTACAAATTTAGCAACCTCTGAACAGTTGTTAGATTCTTAATTTCAATGAATCTGCCTGTTTTTCACTTTTTAAACGGCTGTTGACCGAATCTACTTCAAAAATAGTTTTTTTTTTCGTTTGATTTTGTTTAAATCGCTGTAGACCAGAAGAAGTGAAGTGCTGAAATCATCTGGCAGAGTGTTTGTCTCACTTCTGGAGTTTTTCTCCTGGTCGGTGACACCTTCTCTCCAGCATCCGCAGCAGGGATTTCGACTGCTTGCGGGCTGAGCCGACGCAGGCGGTTATTGTGAGGTCACAGATGAGGTCACTATTCATATGTTACTCTGGGCTCTCATGCTTCATAATATCCAATCATGTCACTCAGGCAAATGCTACTGATAGTGTGACATCTCCTGTGTTGATGCTGCCGTGGCAGTGAGAGCTGCATAGTTCAATTATTATAAATAAATAAGTTAGTGACACAATAAGAAAAGGATTGACCAGCATATTTTGCTGGCTTTGTATGTGTAGCTGCTAAGCAAAGAAATATCAGTTTTGTTTTGGCATGTCAATCTGTTTAAACGCCCTGTACCTCTTCAGAAATGTTCCATGACCCCTTCCACCTTACATATGCGCTGTGCTATGTCATTAACTGCTTATTCTTCCTCAGTCTCTCGTCTGTAAAGAACCCAAAAGAACATCGTCCTTTACAGAAGGCTTCAAACAAATGAAGTTCGACTGAATTAGACGCTTATGTCTGGATATCAGTTTAGTTGAAGATAAAAAAAGCCCAAATTGTTACGGTGTCTTGACTTATTAGTACACAGGGTGCCTTGGGCAGATGTTTTGCCATGAGGAATGAAACAGTTGTGACAAGAGGCTTCATGACAGGAGCCTCATATTTGCAGATGATGTGCCACCACAGAGCTCTGCTTGGATCCATGTCAGTCTCACCTTCTTTATGTAGGCAGCAATGTCCTTCTCTATGTTGTACTTCTCCATGGCCTGTGTGGCACAGTCCACGGCGTCCTGCTGCATGTCCTCGGACATGTCGGCGTTCTTGATCACCGCTTTCCTGTCAGTCATGGTTGAGGATGTTTGCTGTGGGGGAAAGAGGCACGTTCACTCGGACGCAGCGCACAGAAAATGACACTGCACGTGGTGGCGGTGATGCGAATGGTTAGGCCAGCCCGGATCTTCGCAATCCCTCAAATCCCTCACGCAGAAAACTAAACCATTTGGCAGTGTTATCTGACGTTTGATCCGGTCCAAATTCAGAACTTGTGCTGCTGGGTTTTTTTTATTATTTATTTTTTTTTTACAGCCCATCTTCTCGACAAATCCGCGACTTGAGAACTGCGTAGATCAGCTGCGAAACTTGATACAGGTGGAGTTGGATTACTTAGCAAAATCACTTTCGGATACGAGCATCTTCATTAGAGCAGCGACATTATTCCGAATGAATCAAACGATAGGCTAATGCAACGCAATCCCAGTGCAAGCCAATGTAACCTATACCTCCAAGCAGTGAAAACGCATAAAGACAAACAGGAAATAAAAAACAAAAATCATCACAGAAGCTCGATTCTGAAGATTTAAAAAAAAGAAAGAGAAAAGGAACAAGTCAAGCTTTTATAATAAATTTAAAAAAAAATTAAAAAGCCACTCACCTTTCCTTACGCCACCTGAAATCACTTCCTTTCAGGAATATGTATTTACCCAACCAGCGAGAAGGTTTAGATGATGCTGCGGCTAATTGCTTTTTAAAGATTTACACAATAAGCATGAAGGTAGGCTGTCTCTCCGCCGGGCTCCAGCAGCTCTCCGCCCCTCTGCTGCGTGCTGCATCCTCCCATTGGCTGGACCGCAGCCTCCCGTGAGTTGCAAGCGTTTTTCTCCAGCTCCTGTCTGCCGGCATCTTATTTCATCCCACAATGCATCATTCACGGCACACACCACCGACTGTGGGCCAAGAGGAAACGACACCTTGGCCACAGGTATCAGTTGGCAGCGCGATAAAGACTTTCTAACAGCGGCTTGGACGCTGAACACATGCGTTAGTGACGCGCCGGTGCTTCAGCTTTTACTAATGAGCGGAGGAAATGCTCATCAAGCAGTGTTACCGGCTGCCTGTCACATCCATTCATATGTGGCTTTGCATCACAAATAAAAACAAAACTAAAGTGTCCTCGTTTGAAAAGTGTTTTTATTGAAAATGCTAAGAGAAAAAAGAAAGATTAAGCAAAATAAAAACATACAAACTACACCCACTTTAACCCCCCCCCTCCCCCCCTCCCTCCCAACCTCCCCGTTTATTTCAATTCCCTCATACCAGGCATCTACGACTCCATCCTTTGATCCAACTTCCTGGTCCTCTGTTTCGTTTTCTTGTACAATAAAGCCATTATCACTGAAAAATTTTAAAAAGGATCAGGCAGGGGGCCTAAAACGGAAAAAGCAAAACAAAAAAAAAAAAGTTGCTCTGGGGACTCCCATTAATTAGTTCTGATTTCAACTCATTTGAATCCTCGAAAACGACTCCCGTTCCGAGCATCCATCCTTGCCTATCCCTTCCCTAATCGATCCACTCATCCAGCTCCAAGGATTGGGATCCACTGAGCCACTCCTCCAATCAAAACCTTGAAATACCAGGAAGAAAATCAGAGGCAGACTGTTAGAATAAAATGTCAAAATTTTTGGGCCTAATTTTTTTTCTCTTTTTTTTTTCCATTTTGAGCACTCATGTCAGATCAAGAAAGGAAAAAAAAAAATAAAATAAAAAAAAGCCACTGAGCACAAAAACTATCGCTGCCTGGAGGTTAAACATTTTATCCACTGAGGACATTTAAAAGTGGGACGCTTCTGTAACAAAGTGAATCTGACTTTTCTTTTTTACATTTGACAGCAAAGGTGTTACACTTACATCACAACACTTGATTTAGGACTGCTTATTCTGTCACAGGCCAAAAGTAGCATGTTAAAGACTGTATATATAACAAAGTACAGCACATATGGCTTTGTTAAATGACATGCATGACATGGCAACCTATCAAACAAGTTCAATTTATGGAATATGAAGCATACCATTGCCTCGACCTGATTGCTCCTAGATGTCCTATCCTGACCATACAAATGAAATGTGCTCCACAATGGTTTTATTCCAAATCACTTTAATCCTTCTCCTCAGATGTCTAAAGGAAGACACAAGGGTAAAATACAGTTAAGCATCGGGCTCCCGTCAAAACGGCCCACCCATCATATCCAAAGAGAACCTACTAAAAATAAAAACTCCAAAACAAAATCTTCAACTTTCAATACTTGCAAAAACATTGAGTGTAGCTCATTACAGCTCAACATTTTTGAAGTTCAACACCGCACAATTTGTAATGGTGCAAAAACTGAGATGACAGAAAAAGAAGGGGGGGGGGGGAGAGAAGGAGAAAACAAAAGGATAAAGCAGCTGGAGAGGTCGAGACGGGATGGGAGGGCACATCTACATACCAAGATCATCCACAAGGACATCGGGACAAGAAATGCAAAAAATTAAAAATCAATAGCTGACATCTGGGGAAACTTAGAGGTAAAAACAGGAGGGAATACATCAAAAGGGCAAAACATTGATGGTAGTAAAGTTTAGGAACGGGAGCGAGAGCGAGAGCGGCTGTGACGAGGCGAGTAGCGGGGCGATCCTCTGCCACGACCACGGGAATTGCTGCGACTGCGGCTGGCGCTGCGACTGCGGCTTCTGCTCCGGCTGCCTCGGCTGCGGGAGCGTGATCTTCCGTAACTTGGGCTGCGGGGACCGTCTAATTTCACACGAATGTAAGCAGTCTCTCCCTGGCGGACACAAGAAAACTTGACATTGAAAAGACAACATTCCTGCCTCTAGTGGAGTTATAGATGGACATATTTGGCTGGGGTGTCGTGCAAAACACGCAACACTTGCGTACGTACTCACCTCAGCACAGCACAGAAACATTATCCATGACACTAAATCAAATCAGCACACATACCTCATGCGAACGGAATTTGGTGTTATCCAGCTTTCGAACGGCATAGGTCATGTCTTCTTTGCGCACAAACTCTACAACTCCGGTTCCATCTCTGTAAACGTCGGCGTAGCACACGTCGCCAGCCTCGCGCATGTGGTCCTTCAGGTCCTGCCAGCTGCCGCTCTGAGGGAGACCTGGACGACGGACAGAGGGTGCGTTAGCCGACACATACCGAACATCCCAGAGAGACTGACGAGATCACAGATAAATCATAGTACTACAGAGCACCACGACAGATTTGATGATGCGGTAAGTTATTGCCATGTGGTTCACGCTGGGGATATAGACCCCCTTTCAGGAGGCAGAGATGACCAAGGAAAAAACAGAGTGAAACTATATGAAATATGCATGATTTAAGTGGGAAGCATTAACCTCTTTCACTAAAGTACAACATAGATCTTTACTTGTTAGCTGCTTTGTCTATCGTGAAGTAAAAAAGGCATCCTTATAGCTTCAGGAGGGACAAAGAGCATAAAAATATTTTTTATATATATATATATATATATATATATATATATATATATATATACACACACACACACACACACAGTAGGGGTGGGCGAAAAAAAAAAAAAAAAAAAATCGATTCATGTACATATAGGGGTGCGCGATCTGACGATATAAAATCGTGACTGGAGAGGAAGAGATGAGAATCGCAGGCGATCTACCAAATTAGAGAAACCGTATAGATCGCCTTTGCCAATCAGCGCAATGATTTTTTTTTTTTTTTTTAATGCTGGTTCCCGCCGATGCGGCAGACGTAGGGCGTCCTTAACCTAACCGACCAATCATAGCGAACTGTGCGTCGTGACACTTTCTTACACGCCTCCATGTTGTGTTTGTAAAAACTTAGAAAACGCATGGACAGCCATGGCTGAAAGCCAAGCCGACGAGCTGGTGAAGAAGAGGAAATCCACCTCTGTAATTTGGAATTGGTTCGGGTTTTCTTCTACCCTAACCCACTGCTGCTGGTGCACATCAGGAATGGGAACAGCAGCAGTGGCACCATCCACAGCACATCCATAGCGGCGCACGGGAGAAACTCACGGCCAGCAGCAGCACTCTCGGGTCGGATGAGGAAACCGCTAGCTCGTAAGCTAACTACGGTGCAAGAGAAAAGGGATGCACCGCGACCGTGACAAACATTACACAGTTGAAAAGAATTCCTTTAGGGCGCTCTGGTGATGGCAGTGCGTGACTGTGGCTGCAGTAAATGAACATGCAGCGTTGCTCATCTGTTGCTAAATGGCATCATGAGGCGGAGTCAAGTCGTCATCAGTGGTTCGTTTTTCTATTTCCGGTTGCTTCACTCTCACTGTGTCAGATGTCATTAATTAGATCATTATTTTTCATCTTGAATTGGGTTACAGTTTAATTACAATGTGTTGATTGCCAAATTCTTTCTTTTACTCCTTAGCTCTTCTGTTGTTCAGCATGTCGACTTAACTCTACTGTAATTGGTCTTTTTTTTTTCGGATGGAAGATCGTGATAAAAAAAAAAAATCGAAATCGTGATTTTATGCAAAGAAATCGTGACAACATTTTTTCCATATCGCCCACCCCTATGTACATATCGCGATTTTTTTTATGGGATGATTTTAAGAATCGATTTTTCTCCCCGAATCGATTATATCACGTCATATCCGTGTCCAGAAAAAGTTCATCAATTCATTACATTAAGTTGTGTTAAAACTAGCCCACATTTGTGCTGTGTAGACATTTCAATTAATTTTGTAAACTGTAAACTTTAAAAAAATGCCTTTCATGTTAAGTACCTCTTTTTGTCTCAGTTGAAATAAATGTCAGCTGCTGGACTGACTGACACAGACTGATGTGCGTTGTTTATGGGAACGACATTCATTCTAGAAGCGTATGATTCAACTTGTTTGTTTTTTTTAAGGAGGAAGAAAATTGCAATTACTGATTATATCGAATCACAATACTTGTAGAATCGCAATAATCAAGAATCTAGATAAAAATCGAATCGGCACCTTATAATCGTGATACAATCTAATCGTGACCAAAGCATATCGTCCCACCCCTAATACACAGTATATATACACATTTAAATAATTTACCCCCTTCTGTCTTGTAAGGCTGTGACATACACGAGTAATCTGTGTTTTTGAATCATTTTCAAAGTGGAAGGAAACCCTGAATCACACATTATTAACCTCTACGAAGGAATTTTGGATAGGTTAGATTAGTCAAACCTGAGATCATCACTGCAGGCAGGAACTATTCTTACGTTTATACAGATTAACCATATTTGACCAAACTTTAAACTGAATATGCTATGACCCGATGAGGTGCAAGTTTCTTACACCTGGGGTAACACTTCAACACCGCCTGTGTTGTGCAAGCAAGAACAGTCATGCATGAAGCTGCCACACATTAACTTTTACCATCCAAGAGGCAAATAAATGACAGACTCCTTTGCTCCTTACCTGACACAACGACCCTGTACTCGGAGCGCCTGGACGGTGGCCCGTATCTGCCTCTCGGTGCTCCACCGATCCCTCCAAAACCACCTCCCCTCGAGCCTCTGCCGCTTCGAGGGAACTCCACACGCAGTCTGTAGCCGTCGTAGTCGTACCCGTCACGTCCATAGACCGCATCATCGGCGTCCCTGTTTCAAAGGAGAATGCACATAAATGATGGGCACACGTGCGGAGAGCCACGGGCGGGCAGCCATGTCACTGGTCCTTAACCCCTGCTAATCCGCCTTGCAGCCGTGCAAACCACATTAATATGCCCAACCGCTTACGGACAAACATACCGTTGCGGGGAGACGCGACTGGTGAAGGAATACACACTCCAGCACAGTGGCGCGAAAGCATCCCTCCAACCAAGCTAAAGGGTAGAGGCGCCGCAAACACTGTGTGTGTAATAATGTGGCAAGGTTTGGATAACACTGCAACATGAGATCCCAACCTAACCATTAAACAAGCACACAAATGTACTGAGAAAGGAGCATAAAACGTTCAAATAAACAGTGGGAACCCAGCGAGGACACCCCACGTTTCGCTACGAGAACAATGTAAGTCCAGGTATTAGTCTGAGCCTCAAGCAACGCGTTAGCAACACAATGGGGCAGGCTGCGGCCTAGCGTGCAACGGCTACCCACTTACCTCGGGTCTTCGAATTCGATAAAGGCGAAAGGCGGCCCCCCTCTTCGGTTCTTCAGGTCGATATCTCGAATTGTCCCGTACTTGTAGAACACGTCCTCCACATCTTTCGTGCGAATATCTGGGGGGAGATTTCCAACATAAATTCGGCAGTCGTTGTTTCCCGCGGGGCCTCGTACTACACCCGACATGGCTGCTAACGTGCACAGCTAACGGTCTCTCCTTTGCAGAATTCCAGAGTAGATGCGGCGCCCGAAGACGAGGTTTGAACCCGAGCGACTTCAGATCGTCGATCGTAAAAGATGAAACGATCAACAAAGCGAGGTTTCAAAAACAATGTGCAGGATATTAACTGGGTAAACGGAACTTGAGACGTGACCCTATCAACTCCTGATTTCCTCAGGGTACACGCTTCTTCACTATGGCTCTCATGAATACCCAAAACACTGCAGCCGAACTTGCCACATCCGCCTTAGAAAATAGTCCGTTCACACGAGCAGGTGTCCAACAACCATCAGTCACTTCCCACTATTGTTATGTAATGACTAACTAAACTGTCAACACGAAGAGTTTCACAATTTTAAACCTGTAATCAATGTCTGTTATATCAGTCCCTCTAATGCTGGTAATGATATTGTTATGTCATGAATTTCATGGTTAACAGGCTATGTATTCAGATTTTAGGCATAAAGATATTTATTTCTTACAACCAAAAATGGAAAATGTTCAAAATGAAAAATAAAGCATGCAAAACTGCACAGATGTGACACAAAATGTTCTCCCATATACAAAGAGCGGTCAAGAGATGCACAATAATTTAATTATTACATGCAAATAACCAAGAAACATTGCACAATCACCAAAAAGGAACAAAATGCAAAGGCAAAGAGATGTAATGTGATGCAAAATGTGTGTAAGACACACAGTTGGAGACAAAAAAAATAAGCATAAAACATACATTGGTGGTTCATGAATGTTTTCTTCTTTTTTAAGTCTGAGTGTTTTGGTCTTCAGTTGTGTTAAATTAATAAACTTGATAAAAGTATAATTTTTTTGCTGCTGTATTTTCTCCAGTAAAACTATTTCAAAGCATCAGTAACTAATTACTTATTATTATTATTTAAACAACATACAAAAAACAAAGTGTATTATTCAGAAAAGAGTAGTTATTTTTCTGGTGATTCTACTTCTTTTGTATTTGTGAATTATTTGCTCTGCTTCTGCTACTTTTTGTAACAAAAGGTCGTTTTTCTGTAGTGCCGAGAAGGAAAAAACCTTCTTGATGGAAATATAAGGAAACAAACATAAAAATTTGGCGCTTTTAGGGGATGTTTAGTTCATGTTTGAGGTTGAATACTGCTTAAATATAACTAAACATTGTTTAAATTGAGATTAAAAATGAGTTGACAATTAGCTAAATTGGAAAAATAATCTGGCTAAACTTTTCCAGAGCATCACCGTCATTTTATTGAGCCATTTTATTGGAATAGTTTGATTCCTCCTGATTTACAAGCATCTACACTACATCCTTACCATCTCTTATTGTTCCAAATGAGAAATGTAAGCAATTGAGTTTTTGATCACGTAATGAAAACTGTCAAAGCAGAGGCTTCAGCTGCGATGCTCTTTGGACTGAATGTGATAGCAAATTGAAAAATGCAACAGCTTTCCTGATCTTGTAAGAGGCGCACAGAGGCGCGTGGATAGCAACTGATCAGCAAACCGTACCGCAGGCCAGGAAGTATAGATATACTGGAAGAGAAGTTAAGGAGTGTAATATGATAAAACATTGTGTTTTAATGGGGTCATTTCGCATGTTGGAGGATGTATGGTCACTAGTGTTTTTCTGCTTTTATTGGGAAGATGATTGGAAAAAGTCAAATAAGTCATACATAGTGACGGGTGATGATGAACATAAGCCTCGACTTGAATTTTTCATTTTTTTTGCATAAAATGTTTTGAACCAGTAGCATGTGCATGGAAATTGTGACATCCCATAAATAAACCAGACTTTGTCAGATCACAGTTTTATTTGTTATCTATGTTCTATAAGACAATTTTCTAGAGGACACTACTGAGGATAACATCACGTGTTGTATTTATCATCGAGCTGACGCTAATTTATGTCTATGGACTGCAGAGGCAAATCAGCATAAAGCTAACTGTGCAATATTTCTATTTGTGCATGTTTTTTGCTCGGTAAGTGCTAAACTATGCACTCACTCACACACACAGAAGCTTTGTACAACTGGAGTATATTTTCATGTAATAGGTGCTGTGGAACAGTATCACTTACATTAGATATTCTGAGGTTTTCACTATGTAATTAATGGTGTTTTGACATAAACTAATGTCAATGCTCTGCAACCAAAATTCAATGTAATTGCAGCACAAGGCAGGTCAATACTGTGATGTTGTGAAGCTTTAGCTATGGCATTGTAACAAGAACATACTGCACACCCATAACACAAGTAAAGCAAACATTTCTCTTTCAGTTAATGCATTAGAAATAGCCAAGGCCTTATTGTGATTGTCCTCATTCATCAAAACGTGTTGTTTTCATTCAACACCATCATGTGTGTTGATATTCTGATGTAACCTAAGCATCTAAAGTACAATTCATCTGTGATATATCTTGATATGGAACGGATGGACACAATGCCAGTTGAGATGTGACTTCTTGTAGTCTTCAGTATGCATGGCAGGAACCGTAGACGCGCTGGCCTGTCTCGCCATAGTTATCACCACCGGTGTATTTTCCCCGGCATGCCAAACTGTTCACCTATTGGCAGAGCAGATTAAGCGGATGGCAAATCAAACAAATAGCAGTTAGAGTTTGTTTTATGTGCAGTGAATCAGGGTTGAAGTACCTCTGCTCTCTTGATGAACTGCTCTGTGGCAGCTTTTTCATTCTCTTTGTGTCCTCTCCAGGCTCTGAGAGCCGATGCCTGCAGGGCTCGGCCGAAGGAGAAGGACAGGATCCAGGGTTTAGCCAGAGGGCAGTTGTTGATGGCATTTAGGTTGATGGAGGCCTCCTCTTCGCTCTGACCCCCTGAGAGGAACGCGACTCCTGTGGGGGAACAGAGAATTCATCCAACTCTGTCTCTGTGAAATCATCCAGAAGCAGCAGGGGTTTGACTCACCTGTGACGGCTGGGGGAACTGTGCGGCGTAGGGCAGTGACGGTTGCCATGGCAACCTCCTCTGGGCTGTACTTGGTGGGGCAGCTGTGTCCAGGGGTGACCATGTTGGGTTTGAGGAGGGTGCCTTCCAGGTACACATGGTGGTCTGACATGGCCTTGTACACTGCAGCCAGGACCTGTAACACGGACAGTTTTAACAGAGAAGTCAGCTTGCAGAAAAAATCTTTCTCTGACTCTCTTCTTGCTCTTTTATGTCACATATCTGTGCACATGCAGTCAGCAAGACGAGAGAAGCCCACCTTCTCAGTGATGTACTGGCAGCGTCTCAGGTCATGATCACCGTCAGGCAAGATCTCCGGCTCTATGATGGGCACAATGCCATTCTGGCCGACAAAAGAACGATTGTCAATCCCTGCAGAAATTAAATCTCAAAGATCTAGAGACAAGCTTTTACACTACAGGGCCCTGACCTGCTGGCAGATACTTGAATAGCGTGCAAGAACGTTTGCATTTTCTGTGATGGCCAGTTTAGATGGATTGGTGTCACTGACTTTGAACACACAGCGCCACTTTGCAAAGACAGCCCCATCTTTTTTATACTGTGAACAGCGCTCCGATAACCCATCCAGACCTGTGGAGAGACATTCAAAGATGTGCTGTGATGGGGAACTCTACAGGTGAAATGACTAAAATCTAAATAAGTTTGTCAGACCTTGTGTGGTGGTTTCTCCACATGTTCCTGCCAGGGGGACAACACCTTTGTCAACCTGATTGACAATAAGCAGCAAGAAATGTAATCCCTTCAGAATTCTTTGTCTTTTATGTATATAGAAATATGTATATATATATAAGAAAAAATGTAACCTATTATCATAAAAGTTGGTACAACACAGCATAGCATGTTCAGTACTGAAGCTGACAGACCTTGATGCCAACCAGGGTGCCTCGATCCCTGATCAACTTAACAAAGAGTACGCCGCTGTCAGAGTGCTGGTACAGCGTCTCATGGAAGAAGATGACCCCTCCGATGCAGCTGTTGATGCGCTCATCTGCACTAAAGAGGATCTGGCGATACTGCCTGCGGTTCTCCTCCGTGTTCTCCACTCCGACCTGGGCCAGTCGCTTAGCCATGCTGCCTGCGGGTTGTAGATTGTAAATTGTGTATATGGGTCTGCACTTGGTGGTTATCATCAGTAAACACTTTTTTATTGCACGTGCAAAAGATTCTTTGAAGAAAAGGAAAGCAGCAGTGCTACGGACCCACAGACTCATCTGCAGCCAGGATGCCCTTCCCTGGAGAAACTATGCGTAGAGCGGTCTCATGGAGCTCCCTCTTCTGAGCCTCGGAGAGTGTTGGCATCTGGTGCGTCATTCTGTGACTGACTGTCCGAACAGCCTTTGGTGAGAGATGAAAACTTATGATTAGTCCCTTTGTTGAAGCTAGAAAAGGGCAACTGTGATGAAATTAGTTAAGACTCAAAACATCTGTAGTTATATCTCTATTTAACGCATTTCTCTTTGTCTTTCATAAAGAGAGTAGAGACTGAGGTTGTGAGGAACAGACCGGTCTTTAATGACAGTTCCTCAGCTCGGTCATAATGAAGCTGCTGAAGTTTCAGCTCGTAAATGATTCTTGATGTTACACTGTTCTAACTTTTATTTTCATCAAATATTAATCTAACTTTATTCTTTATTGTTTTTTTTTTTAAATCTTTGTTTTTAAGCCTGCAGATGCAAAACCTTTGTGTCTTACTAACAGTCAACTATTACAGTTTTAACTTTCATCCCTTTTTATTCTCTATTCCAGCTGGTGTAATAATAAGTTTGTTGTAAAGGAGTTTAGTTTTGATAATTGCTTTATGTTACTACGATCATTAAAGATACAGGACTCAAAAACACGTCACTTTGTGCATCTATTAGTATGTGCAAACCTTTAAATGTTAAATGCACCAATATTTGATGATCAAAAGAAAACATTTATTCCTTCTGCTCTCTTTGCAGTTCTGGAAATGGGATTCATATTTTCCTAAATAAATTCACCTGGCAGTTGCACACAAGAACCAGGACAATGCTGATGAAATTTTCCACGTTAAAAAAAAAAAAAAATTGGAATATAAAATCTTGAAAATTAAATCAACTATGAAATTTCTTTTAAATGTTTGCAGTTACACTCAGTAAAGAAAGAGAAATCATTGAAAGAAGTAAAGCTTCTTACCTAGAAGTGAAATCCAAAGTGTCTCCTCCCCAGATGAACGGTGATGGAGGCTTTCTGACAGCTCTAGTTTGTATCCAGCTCAAGTGTGTCACACCTCATACGCCAACACCCCTGGGCGGGGCTTTGTACGCCCATATTTGCCCCATATAAGTTAGAAAATCTTGATGAGTCATTGTTCTATTTGAATATCCTGATCTTTTTTGGTGCAGCTCCTTCTTTTTCACATTTCTTAAGTCACTTTGAAACTCAATCTAGTGCTTAGAAATATGCTGAGTTGAAAATAATTCTACTTCAGCTCATGCGTTCAAGTTCCTCCAACCATAGCTGCTTAAGTATTTTGGATCCCACTTTGTGTTCACGCTACACGAGAAATAATAAATATTTCATTGGAAATGTGTCCCTATAGCAAGCTAATTGAAGCATTTAACCATTCCCCGAAGGCGTTCTATTTTTATTTTAATTAGTAAAAATGTGCCCAAAGGAAGGTTCCGACTCTCCTGATAATTTGGTCTTCACGCACTCAAATTCACAGGAGGCTTTCAGTCTCAGAGCAATTCATACTCTCACTGGCTTTTAGCTTGTGAGCTTTAAACTGTAAAGAATGTGATGCAACCTTTCCGAAATAGAAACAATTTCCAGGTTCAAGTCGGTGTAAATGAACACAAATTGGACAGAAAGGAGGTCAAATATATCATCTCCGTTTTAAAGTGGTGTTTTTTTTTGTTTTGTGCCGTTTTGTTGCACGTGTGTGTGGCTAAATATAACGTTTAGGGAGACAGAAACTTTATAGTTACACATGACATTTGCTTTAAAACACAAAAACAGAGAAATCAAATGATGCTTTTCTTTGAGATGTACAGGACCAGCTCTAAGCTTTTGAACATGGTTGTGATAAGCTCAACTGTGTTGCTCTGCACAGCTTCAGGATAAGCTGTTTTAGCTGTTATGGTGCTTTTATAAGTTACATAAGGTTACAATTTGGTGGCCCTGAGTGGGACGACTCCCTGGAATTTCAGGGGACTCCGTTCTTCTCTATTGTGTGTCAGTGTGCCTCTGAAATGGGTCACTGGACTGCCTGCCACTACACATCCACAACACAGACATGGTGGACCTGTCTAAGACAAGGGCCTGAGAGGGAATTCAATGTCAGGAGGCAGCGCAGGGAGGAGCTGGTGCTCTCCCATTCAGCAGATACAGTTTTAAATAGATATACGACTTCAAGAAGTACAGCAATTATACGCGGCTGCCTCCGCTGGGACCCTTGACTTTTTCTTTGTTCCCTAATTAAACACATTTAATGATGATACTTTATCTGGTCCTCAATTTTCTAACCTATTATGGTTGTCCTCAATGGGTTTGTGAGGGATCCTGTAAATAGGTCAACCGGAGGATGAAAGTTGGCCACAATGAATCCAGGTGCAGCATTCATACACTTATTACAGCTTATTAAAGATTAACAAATGTGGCTCTTCAATGAATGCAATGGATAAAGAATTGTTATTCTTAATTATTATTCCATACAATTTTATTAAATATCAGCAGGACATTTTTAGAACATGTTCAGTACAACAGAACTTACTGACTCAGGTTATATAATATATATAGTCTTTGTAATATAGCCCAAACCTTCTCTAAAATTACAAAAAAAAAGAAGAATCTAATTTAGGTTACATCCACTGTATTTGCCTTAGCCTTTTCTAATATGGTCTAAATTTAGAATAGGGTTAAATATGTTCTTATCAGGTTTAAATCCAGTCTAACCTGCGATACATCCAGCCTGAAATGGTTTGAATAGGTTTGATTTAGTACCATCAAAATCAAACGGGGTATAAAACCGGTCTACTGATCTAATACTATCAGTCAAGAAAAATGAAAGCATCTTTAGTTTTTCCACAAAATAACACCAACACTTAAACATTTGGTTTAGTTATTTAACATCCACAGTTAACAATTTCCTGTGATTTGTTCTGATGTCTTTTTCTTACACAAATGCTGCTTTGTCAATGTGTCCAATAAAAGAGTTGAACAGCATTTAAGCTCCTGTCATCTCTGAGTAAAAAAGAAATCCTCTTTCAAAGTCACTTAGATTTTTGTCTTCTTGCCATCTTAACATCAAACTACAATCAGCTGGGTCTTATTATTATTTTCATGGTGTGATTGGAGTGCACCTGTACATGGAAGCACCTGCCGTCCTTGTGTTTGTCATTTCATCTAATCATATTTCTAATCAATCTGTAATTTGTGGTATGAAAAAAGGAACAAAAAAAATTGAATCATAGTCCAACTAGCTTCATATGTTGTTTTGCAGCTTTATAGTGCATTTCATGATATTTCTTAGCTTTTTCTTAAATACATCCTGCTGTGCCAAAGGCAGCTGCTTTGGAAGTTGTCACTGTAGTCTTTCAGCTAAATTTCACTCGTGCATGAAGATATCTCATCTGGTTATGTGGAGAATTTCTTCATACTTATCTTTTTGTAACAGAGGGTCACCTATGATTTAAAGCTTCTGAAGTTTATGAATTCTCTTTGAGTTGCTCACCACTCATTTCTTTGTATTTTCCTGTCAAGGATCCAGAATTTCTTGTAATATTCCAAACTGGTCTTGAGTAATAGTTCTCGAGGCTATCTGAGGGGCTTCCAAAGCTTTTCTTTGGACATTGGTTGCATTTTCACTCATTTTTAGTCCAGTCTACTTTTAGTTTTTGTTCTTATTCCAGACTATTTTCAGAGTAATATGCAATTTCTTTGTTTGTTTTTCAAGCAGCTTAGCACTGACCTATGAATCATTCAACATAGTTTTGCCAGTTTTGAGTCTGCACAAAACAGACAACTAAGTATCAGTTTTAAATTGTATCTTTTGTCACTTTGTAACTAACCCTAACCCTAACAGACATAAAATAGTATCTTTGCACTTACAAGGTGATTATCAAAGAGCCATGGGCTTAATTTTGAGGATACTGGACAAGTGATGGATAGAAGTGTCAGGCATAAAACAAACTATCCACAGCAGATGAACAGTATCTGAAAGTGATAACTGTCCTCAAGAAATAAGAAAAAAACTCCAGCAAAGACCTGACACAGGACCTCAGTTGACCCATCTCACTGAAGCCTCATCAGACATGGTCTCCATGGAAGGGCTGACCTCAACATTATTGAAGCAGTGTGGGATCATCTTTACAGAGAACAGAACAAAAGGGCAGCCGACATCCAAAGAAGAACTTCAAGAAGCCTGGAGAACTATTCCTGAAGACTACTTAAAGAAATGACAGAAAGCTTGTCTGAGAGGGTTCAGGCTGTGTTGAAGAATAAAGGTGCTCATATCAAATATTGACCTTCAAGCTTGTTAGAATTGCGGAAACTCTGCATTGTATCTCTACCAAGAACGAATATCCCCCTGCAGACACATAATATGAACGAGTTGTGTTTGTGAAGACACTTTCTGTTGTAAGTTAGATGGGACAGCAAAGGTTTATTTTCATCATTCAGAATAAAACTCTTCTTAAAGTGAATGACTCTATCATGAACCAAGCTATTGTTAGTGAGAAAACAAGAATCAAATACACAATCCATACAAATACATGCAAGAGTAAGGCTTCTAAACCCTGGAGTTATAACAGCAAGGCATGACAAAATGTAACATTTTATTACTCGGATAATTTAATAGAATTACAATACAGTTATTAAATCGCAAATAATGAAATGGAACAATTTTTTTTTTTTTAAAGTTAAAGGCCTCCCACAACATTGAAGTATTTTACACTGCAATAAACTCTGAATAAATGTATAGAGAGGGAACAGGCAACTTTTCAACCCCACCAAATCCAAAAGATAGAACATATATGTAGACAAAGTTTCATCATCAGCAATGTGTCTTTATTTAGGCTCAGGAACAATCCAGTCTCATGTATTACAGGCCTGCTCTGCAGATGAGCTCACACCCACGTTTGCCAAAGAAGACAGTCCAGCGGGAGCCGAGGGGGAGTTGAGGATTTGATCACAGTCAAACTTATCAATCTGGTCCAGTGAGGTTCCTCTCATTGATTTAGCTGTCCAGTCAGGATGGGCTCTGAGCTTTAGGATGAAGTCAACCGGGGTTTTCTGAAGGATGTAAGAGTCGAACGAAGTACCACGGAAGAAGGCCTGCCTCTTGAAACACTCCAGATTACGAAGGCGGTTCACCGGGTTCTTGCATAAAAGCTGAACCGGTGAAGAAGGAAACTGATGAGTGTGCCAATATTTTAGGTTCAATATGTATGAAAATCAAGTTTACTGACCTCAGTCAGAAGTAAGGTCAGAGCAGAGCTGAAGGTCTTTGGTAGAACATAAGGAAAATCTCTGACCTTCCTCCACATACTGGTGTGGTCTGGCTCTGCAGCTACTGGAAACTACAAAAGAGAAACAACTGCATGCAAATAATAAAAAAAAATAATATTCAGTGTTTCAACATGTAAAGATCCAAGTCACATTACCTCTCCTGCCACCAGTGAGAACAACATAATGCCCAGAGACCACCAGTCTGCCGCATGGTTGTACGGACGCCCACTCAGGACCTCAGGAGCTGTTCCAGCAAAACAGGAAAAAAAAAAATCAAGATAATTCATTTTCAATCGGAAAATTAAAGGGGAGGATGAAAAAAGGCAGCAAGGAAGAAAAAAAAAACACACAGGAGAGAAAAAATAAAAGTACATCCCAAATACAGCATTTTCTTAAATGGGTCAACTGAATCCTCAGGGAGGAAGACGCAGGTGTGGTTCTAATGAGGAAGGCAGGGTTGTAATCCAATCACAAGAAAAAAAGGAATAAATAACCAATCCACAGGACACAGTCAGCTCAACCTGCCACTTCAAGTGAAAGTATTCTCTTGAGAAATATGGAGATCTCACCCATGTATTGAATCGTCCCACATATCGTAAACGCTCGTCCTCCTCGGATCAGACAGCGTGACAGCCCAAAATCAGACAAGCGGAGGTGACCTGAATCCAGACAAAACACACACTGAAACTGATTCCCTTCCACACACAGCAGCACGTTTCATGTGTTCTGTGTATCACTTGTAGCTGACATGCTATTTAGAAGTTCACAATATGTCTTAACTTTGCGGCCAGACATTGCTCCTGAGCGATGATGTCAGATGTGTAATTTTGTGTCACTTTGCTGCCAATGTGGCATTTGGTCTACGGTGACCTGTTTGACTTGTGTTCACCATCTCTGTGTATGGATGACCCAACTAATTATTTCATGTAATCTAATCGAACCCAATGTTAACACACATGGACATTTGTCTAAACTTTTATCAACTGAAAGCTTTAAAAACAGACGTGAATTACCTTGATCACTTAAGAGAATGTTCTCCATCTGAAAAATCAGACAAATCATTGAGTTTATGAGTCAAAAATATAGATATAAGAAAATTGAACATCTTTAGATTGAGCATACCTTTATATCTCTATGGATGATTCCCAAGTCATGAAGGAATCCTACAAAGACAAACAAAAGAGAGATAGCAGGGAATATGAAACTTACAAATCTCTACTAAGAAACTGTAAACCTCGACCATAATTTCTGCCTCAACACAAGTTTAAAACTAAAAGTCAGTATGATGAACTTTGTTTAAAAACACACCCAGAGCACTGCCTAGCTCTGCAGCAAAAAGCCGAACCTCACCCTCCCCGAACTGGCCCTTCAGCAACCAGTAAGTGTACAAGTCTCCAGATCTGCAGTAGTCGCACACTGCAGGGGACGAGACACGGAAAGTTCTTAGGCTGCTGACAAAAGCAGACGAGTTAATGCAGGTCAGCACGGTCTCAAATAAAAGATTAGACTAAAAACACAAAAAAAACACACCTGTACTTCTGTCTTGTTACTCTCCTGCTAGCTGAGTAACAATAAATACCAGTTTGTAATGTAAATCTCAATGATTGTTCCTGAAACTGGAGAGTCAGGCAGCAGCTGCAGTCACACAGAGCTTTACCCCGCACTCTCATTAGAGGGCAGTAAACCTCCTCCAAATCTGGTGCTGAGAGGTGTTTCTCGTGTTATTTCAGGAACAAAGAGGGGAAACTCTACTTCTCGGGAACACAAAAAGGATAGCAGAGGACAGGAGGGTCGAACTGAGCCATTGTTCATGTTTTGTTAACTCACTAATGAAGAGGTGGCGCTGCGTCTGCCAGCAGTCCTGCAGATTGTGGATAAATGGGTGTTTGAGCTGCCGCTGAAAGGCAACAGTCGACACACACAGGTTGACAGTGAATATAACAGCAAGAGATGGGCACTGAGCTTGAGTTGATTCATTTAAGGACAGGGACTGTTGTCACAAACAGACACATGCACTCAAGCTACAAGAGACAGTAGACTTTCTCTGCTCTACAATAACTGAAGTCACTGAGAGTATGTAACCTACGAAGCGTTATCACTTTAAAGAAATGGTTAATAACAGCAACACTGCTCAGGCAGACATGGAGTTACTATATTTCCTTACTTAATATTTTTCAACTTACTCTTGTTTCTTATCTTTATCATCTTCTAAATGTCATTGGACTCTGACATCTCTTAGAACCGCATGGAACAAAGGACCCAGCAGTGGAGGTGAGTTTATGGACACAAATTGTGAACCCTGTGTCTCATTTTCACAGATAGAAGGAATTACTGTTGGATTGGTGAAATAAAGCGGAGCTCGAATCGCCCTCTGACAATTAGTTCTCACTAAACAGTTTTTTTTTTCTTCAGGGATCGTCAGAATTTTCTTCAAAGAGCTTTAGATTTTATTCTCACAGGCCACAAATCGTTTTATGTCCTCCCTAAAGATGACTAAAGAGGATTTTTCAAATGAAGATCCCCCAAATTATAAGATGGAGTTTAAGAATTTTTAAACTCTGTAACAGACAACAGAAAATAGAAGCAATTCAATCAGGAGGGGAGAAAATATCTCAGCAGCTGTGTCATGCCTGGCATCTCAACAGCAGTCCCAAAACTGCTTTATTTGACCATTAGGGGTCTGAAAAACATGACCCGATCACTGCCACAAGCTTCTGTGTGATTGATGGAATTTGCAGCATGGAATATACAACATTTCGGTATCTAATTCTAAATATTTCCATCTAATTATCCGCTCATGGGTTTTCACATGAAGTGTTGCAAAATGAAATAGCAAGCACAGCCACATTATAATGTGTTATATCAATGTGCCATGCTAAACAGGGTGTTTAAAGGGGGTAGAATCTGAATAGTTTCACCTCTTTCTGACACTCAGAATATTCTACCTGAATGATGACTTCCTCTTTTGACTGCTCCAGCACTCCCTGCTTCAAAATCTCTGACTTTGGTAGAACCTATGCATCAATACACGCGTGTTATTTAATTGAAATCACTGGAAGCCCCATAGCTGTGACCCGTACAGTTGAACTTACCTTAACAGCATAAGTCTTCTCTTTAGAAATGTCCTTTATCTTCAGGATGGGTCCAAACGAGCCTTTGGCGATGCAACCCAGGATCTGCGAGCACAGAAACACATTTACCTCTTCGTGTTGAGTGCGGCATCATCCTAAATACTTTGATTAAAAACCAGAGTACCTGGTAACGCTCATGTGTGGGAAATGTACGGTGCGGGAACTCTGGCAGAAAGACAGAGATAAGAGCCGGAGGGGTCCCCTCTGCTCCCGGCGTCTCACCACCTTCCTCTGAAGGGAGCAGGAGACTGGAGAGGGGCAGCTGGACGTCCACTCCCACAGACCGAGAAAATATTGCTGAGTGTCCGAGTCTATGAGCGATGGAGATCCCAACATGTGAGAGAAATCCATGACTGAGTGGACGCTGAGCGGCTTGCCCTTCTCTCTAAAAGGTCAACAAAAGTAAAGACTTTTACTTACAACACCTTACATCTGTGGCACTGCTTTACCCTCATGTAACATTGTTTATTTGAGTGGTTCCTGTTGAAAATGATATTTAAAATCACAATATCTAAAAGTGTTAAATTTGTAGGTCGCTTTAGATACAAGCGTCTGCTAAATGCATACACATAAACATAAACATAAATAGGTGTAGTACACTAAAATGCACTATTTACCTCAGTATATTCCACACCTGCCTCTACTATCCTTTCATGGCAGCAGGACCGTGCAAATCTGAACATGTGACTGAAACCATGAACTCTTTAATTTAGGATTAAGAAGAAGAATTGATAAATAAGAAGTTAAACACAGAAAGGCACCAAAAGCTCATTAGTAACCGCTGCACAGATTCATGCAGAACAGGTCATAATGAATGAATGATTTCACTAATAGTAGATTTGGGAAGCTTCATGTTTTTGCTTTTGAGTCATTTTGGAAAAAAAATATATTCATGAACTTATTTCTGTGCCCTAAAATCTTGACAGTCTTCGATGACTTGCAGGTTTTTGTGAAATGATTTTAGTTGCAGCTGTATTCATAAATGAATGTGTTTGTGTTTCAATGACACAAATGTTTGTGCATAAACTAACATTTGAAAAGTCTACAAGAAACGTGCATACACTTGTAGAAAGAATACATTCTTAAACACATTTTCCTTAGTTGATGGTGAATTGATCGGATACAGAATCAAACTTCTGCTGAGCTTCTTGCTGCAGGTCCGGAGGAAGGTCGGCGTCCACTTATCTAATCAATAGCTCCATTTCTGACCGTTTCCAACACAGCGATAAGACGCTGAGCAAAGAAAGAAAGACGAGCAGGAGCTGAGACAGTTTACTACACTTAGACAATGGACGGAAAAATCTTTCGACATTACGAATTCTTGAATGAAACGCTACGGCGACAGCTGCGTTTGACATTTAAAGCCTCTAAACGTGCAAACAACTCCAACACGCGACTCACTGATTCAGCCACCTTGATGCTTTTACTGATTTCGCCGCCCATCGCATCCTCAGGAACTTAAGACCCTTTCAGCAACACATCCAGCGCTTCTTCTGGCTTCCTCCTCCGTCTCTGAGGCGCAGGAGCGCCTCGGTCTCAGCATCCACGTGTTTAAAGTGCTGCTGCGCGTCCGGTGGTGAAAAGCGCTCCCAGCCGGTTTGCGGGGAGAAGTCCGGAGCTCGATTCCGCTCCAGTTAAAGCTGTCAGATCGAAGATCAATCATCCCTCTGTTCAGCAACAAACGCGGAGCCATAGACACACAGAGAGGCGTTAACACTTTTATTGACGGAAAAACAAAAAGCCACAGAGCGGATAGAAGTGGAGGCAGCTGCTGAAATGTGACCGTTTAATTGAAACGTTAAGTGGGCGAAATGTGAGAAGCTGTTACACAAGTGAGCCAACTGAAAAGGACCGTGTGGTTACAAAAATATCAAAAAGACTTCGCATAAAAAGTGCTTTAGTGTTAAAATTACAAAAAACACACATTAGCTGCAACATTTCTTTTGCCACGATACCACCAAGTGTCACATCTTACAACACTTGCTGCTTTTCTTAATCAATTGCACTGAGGTGAGGTACAGTAAAGCAGCACACTGAGGGATGCAGCAAATCTAAAATCTGTTGCAGGAGAAGGCCGTCCTGTCAGAGCGACAGTCATGCAGCCAAGATCAACTTCCTGAAATGATAAAACATATCCTGATATATTCATCTGTAGCATTTAATCATCTAATTCTTACAGCCGTCTGCGGTAAAGGTGCTTCCAGTTTATTCTACGAGACTTGTGATATTCCGCGGGTTCCCGAGCCAGCAGGAAGAACTGTTCTCGTTCGTGCATCAGCAGAAGCGGAGGAAGGTTGAGCAGTGAAGTGCTAGCTACACACTGGAAATCTTCCTCGCTACATTCACTGCAACCACAGTGGTAATTATTTCCCGAGTTGCAGAGTTCATGAAATGCTAAGTGTTGTTTTAATGGCACACAAAATAAACTAAATGACATATTTGGTCATAATGGCGCCCTGCTGATCCTGGAGTCGTTTGGAGACTTTGCAGGGAGTCCAATCAGAGACACAGCAGGAGTAACGGTTTAAAATTAACTTCAGCAGGCTCATTTGATACAGTAAGGTATTCCCGAAACTACACGAAACGCTTCCCTCTTTTTCTATTGCGACTCAAAAAGCTGGAGTGATGTTTTGAGCCCTAACACACAGCTGCCGCTGAGGCTCATCCAGTTGAGTTGTGGCTCTTCGTTTCACTTGCGTCGACTGAAGATGCTCTTCTTGCCGGAGCTCTTGTCTGCGGTGCTGAGGCCGATGAGGAGTCGTGCCTTTTCATCTTCCTCCTGCTGCTGCAGGCTGTTGTCCGACTTCCCTTCAGACACTTTCCCCCGCACGTCTGAGCCCGAAGCCGGCTTCAGACGCAGCTTCTCCTTTATCATCTGAGCCACAGGAAGCAAAGAGGACCAGTTTAGATAGAAGAAATATTATGATGTCGGAGCAAAGGTGTCCATTTTCTCCTCCATTAAAACCCCTGAGAGCGCACAGTCGGCATCTAAGTATAAGATTAATGTCCAGAAAACAAAAAAAACACATTTGCCTTCAAATAGGAAAATAGCTTTTTACAAAGTTTAAAAACTTGAAAAATTTGTGTACCTGAGCGACGAGTGCTTTGCGGCTGTCCCTTTTCACAGCCATGGCAAAGTCGAGCCACGTCCACGTATTGTTATGGTACTCCAAACAAGGCAGGACCAGGTTCAGGTCTTTCCAGTCCACACTGCTCTTTTCTCCCTAAGGAGACATTTCAAAGTAAACCTTTAAAAATAAAAATAAAAAGGTACTTGGGAACAGAGAGAAGTTGCAGAATAAGTTATTCAGCAACCTTTTTCACGCATTTACTCATCTAGAAGTTAAAGAGCAAAATACACATTGATTTGGCCGTGTCCTAACAGAAGGAAGTCAAATGTTTTCTCTTTAAACTGTTTCAGGCTCCACCAACTCCGGGCTCTTCAGCAGCTAAATGACAGTACTTCTGACTGTGAGCAGTTTGATGATGAGGATATATTTAAGTTTGCTTTTTGTAAACAAAAGCTATTGAAATGCAGCTACATGAAGCAGAAGATTTGTAAACACAAAAGTCTGCTTAATTAAAAACAATTAGAAACTGAGCTTCATCGTGGATTAGAAATTGAGGCAGAACTGGAAGAACATGAGCTCGGTATACCTTGCTTTCCTGCTGTTTAATGTTTTAATACAGTTGCATTTGTGAAGGCTGTCCCATACGCTGGACAGAGCAGTGTTCACAGCTGCCGTTTACAACTCAATTTATAAACCTCATTTTGCAGAGGATGTTGACAGGTGCTGTCGGCGGTTCTGTTTACTAAGATAACATAACAACATACTACGCATAACAACAATATATGTTCTTGTTAATAATAACACTACTCATATATGTATGTAGGACTGGTGACCTGACCAGGGCGGACCCCGCCTCCTGCCTACTGACAGTTGGGGTAGGCTCCCCTCTCTGTTCATTCATTTTAAGTTAAATTCTCTTTTACTTAGGACATCTATGTGAGGGTTTTCACCTTATGAATTGCAGATATATACAGATCTAATTGCAGAATATAGTGTCCAGTGCTTGTATGTTGCATACTGAAAGAAACTATTTGAACAGCGACTGGCAGGGTTGAGTAACAGCGGTCATGTGCGGGAGCCCACCTTGTAGCTGACACATAAAGGCACTTGGGGAATCTTGATGTAGATGAAGGAGTTATTCATAGCAGCTCGCTCCTTCATCTTATCGATGTCATCAACGGGATGCTGAGGGAGGAAATTACACAACACTCATTACTCTGTCTTACAGTGAGTTCCTGAATATCTGGGCTGACACAAAAGGCCTCCCCACCTCTGGAGGTTTCCTGAATGACCTCCTGACCCCGGCACTGCGGTTCAGTCCTTGGGTGACACTTTTACTGGGGCCCATAGCACCCATGGTGTCTTCTGACAACGGCCGGGGCTTCACAGGGATACCTGTGACAGAGACCAGACTGGCATCAGCGCTCTGGCCCCTGAGTGACTCCGCAGACTACACCCTATACTCCCACTGAGTCTCCCACACACACACATTTCTCAAGGTCACATCTAAGAGGGATGATGTGACACACGTGCAATTCAATTCCACGCGTTTGTCAGAGAAAATGGAAACTATTGATTGTTTTTTGCTATAAAATGCAGAATGGTGGTCACACAGAAAGTGCTACTCATCTAACCGCATTCATTTTACAAAAACATACCAGTAGTAACCAATCTAAACTTGTCCTCCTCATCAGCGACCTCCTCTTCTTCGACATTTCTTCCTGGGAAGAAAAATCCCATCATGCGTTTGAAGAACTGGTACATGAGCTGGATGGTGAGAGGCACCACGTTCACCTGATGATGGAAACGGTTATTATTAAAAAAAAAAGTATCCAACAAAACTTTATACGCAGGTTTCAAGGTGGCTGCATGCAATATAGTTCACCTCAAAGTGTTCCTTCACAGAGATCCCTCCCACAGGGGGGCGCACTTTGCTGAAGATACGCAGAGCAAACTGGCGTCCTGACTGGCAGTTACTCTGAGGACGAAGCACAACCTAGAAAAGAAGAGAGGTTTACTGTTACCGAAAATAAAGCTCCCGTAATACTTGGTTGGAAAATGAACACAGCACATGTCACTGATGATATGAGCACAGCAGGGATAACACCTTCAGGTTAAATGAACTTGAAACACTCGCCAGCCATACATGCATGTCTGCATCCTTGAGTTTGCATGCAACACAGAATATGAAAGAGCCATTGTATGACCCCATCTGGACAAACAAGATGGAGTCAACACAGACATCACAGTGTTGTAACTGTCCCAGCAGTGTACATACCCTCAAACGCTGCACGGAGGAAACCAAGCATAAATAAGTTAACACAGGTTGACAACTTTCCTGAGCATTGATCTCTAAAATGTGTTTGGGAAGAATTTCATTGTCTAGAGATGCAGTGTTAAAATTCTCATTGGGTTTAAGCGGAAAACATTATGTAAATATCAAACTTGGCATGCCATAAAGGGCGAGAAACCCAAAACTAAGAAAGTTTATCATTTAAACTGAATTGGTCAAATCAGGCCAGTTTATTTACCTTGTAAGCTGCATTTGGCAGCAGGTTGTTCATTGTGAACCACCCAAGCTCCAAAAGATGTTCTGCTGTGTCGTCAGACTTGTTCAGCTGGAGGAAAAAGTGGTCAACATTTACCATACAGGAGTGAGAGATCTTGTACTCTCAAAAGGAGAGCATTATATACAATCTGTCTGAAGATTTTGAAGCTACAGGGAGAGGTAGAAAGGATTGTTTTCGAAGTCTGGGTGCATTACTAGTCAAAGCTCACCTTACTGTACATGAATCTCTGCAGCTCTAGCTCAGCGATACCAAGCTGTCCGTCCTCTTCGGTCAAACACCAGCGGGCCTGCGCAAAGTAGATCTCTGTCCTCCTCACCACGCTCACATCCTCTGGAGGCTTACGCAGCTCCAGCTTGTTTGCCCGCTGCAGCTGGAAATCTTTAAAGCACCTGGACCAGAGAAGACATTCATTTTTAATTGGGTGCCTCGTCTTTTCATTACTGGATGTGCATCACAGCTCAGGTGAGACCTGATGAGGATGTTGAGCTCTTCACTCTTCATCTGCATGTCGTTCTTCTCCTGGTTCAGCTGGTTCTGCAATCTAAAGTTAATCTCCATCATCTCGTCTCCGATTAGCTCCTCCATTTGAGCCTGTAACACATAATTTGTCCAAATTTATTTAGCTGCATCTATGAAACAGTATATCTACAACAAAAAGGTGGTTGCTAAAGAGCTAGGTGTGCAGTGCATCCTTAGAAAAGTTTGAGGAAACTGGACATATGGAGGACAAAAGAAGAAGTGTCGGGCCTAAAAGCTGTTCTTAAGGAAGGGGAATTGGATAAAAAAGCTCAAGTAGGCCAAATGATACAAGAACTGGACTGAAAATCATTGGCAACAGGATAATTGTCTTACTTGAAAAAAGTACAGAAAATTAGAGTTAATCACAGTCCGTTAAAACATTGTGTGGCTCACCCTAATGTTGGAGTAAATCTGTTTCTCGAGACGTCTAATCTGAGCGAGGTGTTGCCTGACCGCCTCCTGCAGATGCAAGATGCTGCTGCGCTGCTCCTCGGGGTTGCTGGAAATTTCCAACTGGAAGCGCACACGCTGCTTTTTCTCACTGTGCTCCTGAACACACCACACAGAAGGTGAAAACACGGGGGAGGGGCAAAGATGAAACATTTAGATGTACAAGGCAATCTTTTGTAATCGGTGATCCTTCGTTAGCCGATGCCGACTACCTTTCGTCTGGGCTCCACGTGTAATAACAGGTTGTTGACAATGTCCAGGATCATGGCGTATTGAACAGGGTTAGTTGATATCTCGAGGTCATGGTGGATGAGAGTGAAAGTGTCCACAGCCCCTTAAGAAAGAAAAACAAAAGCACAGTAGCACTCTTAAAAGTTTTGTGAAAATCTCAGGTCCATGTAAGACCTGGAGTAAGATTTCCTTTCACCACACTTGACGTGGGTCATCAGGCGATCAGACATACCAGCCTGTTTTTTCAGCAGGTCCTCTTTCTCGTGGTTGTCCCTCAGCTCTGGAGGTTTGATCTGTGTGGCCAGCTCTGGGTTGATATCATGACTGTAACTGATGTAGTGCATCCGGCAGCTGCAGCGTGAGATGATACGCTGAACCTGCTGAGACTCATTCACCTGGGCAGGCTGGTTCCAATCTACGGTCATCGGACAGAAAGTGCAACTGTAAATCAGAATCACTTAATGTGTACACAAGATAAACTGAAAAAGAGAAAACATTTGATGCAACAGCTTTTCTCTATACAGTGCACAGTACAGTACAGTACAGCATTCGTTTCTGCTTGAAGGCAGGTGTTTTTACAGCAATGTGGTCAGTGTCGTCATGTACATTTTTGTTTTAAACACATTGTAGGAAGAAGAATTTTAGTACTTCCACACCTGTTGTAGTGCTAACCATTCCTCCTACCGCCTGGCCACTCTCCATCAGCTCCAGCACTGAGTCCAGGTTACGCTGCCTGTGCTCCTCTATGTTTTTTACCTGAACACAACAAAAAGAAAAGGAAAAATATCGATCAAAGCTTGTGTGTAGTGGCTAACTAGTTGAAAAATCTACACAAACATGTTTTCAGCTTGCAGGCATGTCATTGGCTGTTAATCTGCTAATTGCTTTCCTTAAACCTTTAAACATATTGAGAATGGCTATCACAACCTCTTAAAATCAAATATCTCTGTGCATGTTGCCAAAAGTTGTTAAGAACCATCAATGTTCTCTAAATTGTCTTTTCTTTCCCATTTGTCTAGGTACCTAACTTATTGCACTTACTCTAGCGCTAGTTATGCTTTTAGCTGTTTGGTTTTGGAAGGAAATGCACTTATGATTTCTTGTGACCTGAAGTTCTTTTGTCTACCGATGTTGAACACACTTATTGTAAGTCGCTTTGGATAAAAGCGTCTGCAAAATTACCTTAATGTAATGTAATGTAATGTAATACCCAGTACCTACAGGTGAGAACTAAACCTACCTCCAGCCACAGCTGCCTGTCCTCCTGCTCGGAAGGGTTGAGCTCCATGGTGGCAAAGTACTGCATGCCATCCAGCAGACACGTCCACGTGGTCTTCTGCTTCAGCGTGTCGTTGTACCAGGCAGGGTGGTGCTCACACTGCAGCAGCTGAGCTTTAGCTGCGGACACCAGCACGCAGCCCGCTGTCTCTGTGCCACGCAGCATCATCTGGGTAAAGCGAAACAGATTTAAACACCAAAATAACTCAGATCATCTGCTTTCATTGTATATTTATTGAGTCCATCTGCAGAGCTGGACTTCATCAGCACTTACTGCATGATTTTACAGCCCACCTTCTTAAAACATGAGATCCTTTCATTATGGATTTTATTTCCATAAAACAGAAATTTAGATTACCGGAAATTTAATGTTCGGCTAAAATGGCTATTATCGATTAAGTTACCTGACAGTTGACCAATTCAATAAACCAGTTGCGGTTATACACATCATCGGTCTGGCAGGCTGCGATGCCGCACAGCTGGTCGCTCACGCCGGAGTCCTCCTCAGAAAACACCACAAACTTGTCTGTTTCCTCAATCAGCTTCTGCAGCATCGATGTCCCTAAAAAAGTAAGATGAAAAATAACAATTTAGTGGATCTTAAAACTAGGTTTTTGTTTTTTTTTTGTTCCTTGCTAGGAATCCTCACCTTCATGGTGACTTTTTTCGGCTCGATTGACAATGGGCACGACTCGTGTGGCAGGAGTGGTAGTAGGGGAGTAGTTGGAAGGAGAGCGTTTGAGCTTCTTGGTCTGCAGCTGTGTGTCGATCCTCAGACCCTTCAATGCTTCGGTGGAGAGATTCCTCTTCAGTACAGATGCTTTTTTATAACCGTCATACAGCCCGAAGGCTATGTTTCTGTTCGTGGTTGTCCAGGAAGCACGAAGGTCCACCAGGCGCAGTTTGTGAGTGTAAGAGGCATTAGTTTCATCCTTAGAGTTCACTTCCTATAAGCAAACATTGAAAAATATCTTATTTATTGATTCTGGTACAGTTAAAATAGATCTGCAACTTTACAACTCCAACTTTAGGCCTCTGGCCTTTACCTCCTCCATGCGGATGCTCTGTCTCTGGTAGCTAAGGGATGACAGGCTGAGCAGATGAGTCTTCTTCACCTGAGCATTCATCTGGTGGTCAGCTGTCTCATCCCAGGTGGAGGCCATCAGGTGAACTGTCACCTGAGAGAGTTCACTCACCATCTGAGTCACATTCCATTCAGAAATCAGCCTCCTCATCACAGTACCAGCTGAAAAAGACAAATCCGGATTAACATTAAAAAAAAAAAAAAAAAAAAGAAAAGCTCACTGCTTCATATGATTTGGGGAATCTAAGCCATGAGCAAATAGGAATAAGATGCTTTAATAAATCATGCTTTCTACCCTGTGGAATAAGTCTCTGCGCCCCACGAGTAAAGACGTGACCTTTGTTGCACTCCACTTGGATTCCTCTCTGCTGGGCGAAGGAGGCCCAGTAATGCACCTTTGGAGATACGTGGAATAATGGACACAAAATGCAGATGAAGAAATCAAGAGGACAAAAATCAAGCACATGCAGCACTGTTTTGCCAAATCTAAATTAAATGGTAAAACCATCAAGCAGGCTTTTAAAAGGCTGTTAATGGAGTGGAGCTTAAAGAAAAACAAAAAAACGTTTACTTGTAGTTGAGGGAAAGCGGCTGTGTAAGACATCTGTTTGTAGTGCTGACCAAGCTTCTTGCGGACCGGCCTGAGGCTGTGGAAGAGCGTGCCTCTGCAGATTGGTCGAGATACACTCGTCCAGGTGGCCCAGAAGTTCTGCATCCAGCGCAGAGTACTGCTGTACAGCAGGATTCTGGGCTGGGAAGGTTCTGCAAGGAAAAACAGAAATGTGTCTAAAGAAAAACAGGTACCCATGTATATTAATTAGCTTTCAGCTGGATTGGTTTAGCTGAGTTAGATCTAAAATAGTTGCACAAACCAGTGCCACAAAGCTGGTTAAGATCCATGGTGATGGAGAGGTTGAGATTCTCAGAGCGAAAGGCTCTGTAAGAGTCGTGAGGCTGTCCTGAAGTCACATCTCCAATGTTCTCTGCACAGCAGAGCATCACAGCATGGTGGTCATGGGGGTTGCCATGGCAGAGCCATTGGAGGTCAAGGGTCATACACAGGTTGGGAAGGTGTAGAAAACAGATATCGTCATACCTAATATGGAAAACAGGGACTTTTATTATTAAACTGTTGTCTACAAATACCATTACCTTTTTAAGTCTAAGTATCAGAGCTTACTTTGATGCTGTCCTGACATTTACATCCAAATTCCCTTTAAAAACAAACTGCCCAGGGTTCCAGTCAAAGTTCAGCTTGTTCCATTCCCAGTGCAAGTTTTCTGTAGTGTTGTAGGGGTCCTACAACAATGCAGACTCAAGTTAATGAATGATAGAGATTAAGATTATTTAGAAATAGATGAAAATTGTTTTGATACACTTTTCGTTTTGACTGATGTTCTAAAAAGATAAACTGCCACAACTATAAACTTGCTAAAAGTTTCTCTGTACAGATCTAGCACATGAGGCGTTTACAGGAGCAAAGTTTGATTTACCTCTGTAGCCAGCTGATGCAGATTTGCATGATCGATGTTCATGACCCAGCGTCCGTGTAGAAGGAGACGGCTTTTGTCCCACCAGGCCAGAGGAGGTGAAGGATCAACTGTGGGTTTGGTCAACAGGTCGACCGACTGCCCAATCAGAGTCCAGGCAGGGTCCCAACAAGGCCCCCACACAATGGTGTACAGAGAGATGTTGGCTGAAAAAGAGTAGCTTCATTGTTAAATGTAAACATTAAAAGAACATTTAAGCAACATAAGCTGTCATAAAACTACTCGTCATAAAATGCTGATTAAAAATACATTTTCTTATTAAGAAACTATGTTATTGTTTTGACTTTGTGTTTCAGAGCACAAATTATACTACAAAAGTGCAACAAAATAATATCTTCTTATATTAAATAACAGCATTGATGATGCAAGGGAAGCTAAAACAAAGGCCATAGCTTACATTTAACGTCATAGTAGAACTTGAGTGGTGGCATATTTCTGTGGACTGTTACATCTCCCCAAGGGGAACCAAGTGGGATGGTCATTTTGCGATGAGCTCTTGCCTGTCCGTCCTGCTCCGTCCCAATCAGACGCCCCGACAATTCCCATTCTCGGATCTCAAAGAGGTAACGAGGGTAATCACGAATCCTCACTGGCACAAAGCAAAGGTGGTAAAAAATAAAAATAAATTAATTACTGTGCATTTGTTCTGTTAAGTTAAATTATACAGCCGTTCTAATTTTTTTTCTTCCCAGTTGAGTCTTGGCTTACCCAGAAATGCAGACAGTTTGAACTGGAAAGCGCGACACCACTGGACTACCAGAGGGAGTCCATCTCTGGGGAAAGGACTGACCCGGTCAATGTCTCTCAGCTGCTCTCTGACTCTCTCTGGCCCATGAAGACATTGATCAGCCAGAACCACAAGCTCCAAGTCTGACACAGTCCAGGTCAGCAGAGACTTCCTCATGGGAGTGTTTGCATAGAGGCGCCGTGAGCGCTGGATGTAGATCTCAATGTGCTTTTTCTCCAGTGAACTGTAAAGCTCTTCTATCTTTCTGGCAGGCAGAAGTTCTCCATGCTGCTTTCGCAGATCTGCCACCTTCTTATCCAGAAGCTGCAGGCGCTTCGCGCTTTCTTTGCTTTCATCTTTCATCAGCTCATAGTTGTCTCGCAGCTTGATTTCAAACATGTCATCCAAGAAGACAAATGAGAATTGGCTGATTTTGAAAACAAAGTCAGGAGGCAGACTTTGGGCTGCAGATGGCTTGCTGGGAGAATGGAGAGTTTTCAACCACTTCTGCACGCTAATGGCCATGTCAAAAGTGTTCGAGAAATTGTATTGGTAGGGGAACTCGACTGCCACAGACGGGCAAGTGAAGACCCAGACAAGGTTGTGAGGAGTGGTGAGGAAGGGGAATGAGTCTCTTTGCAGGTGCATCTCAGTCAGCTCAGAATTCATCTCAACATCTAATCCGTTAAATGAGACAATGTTGTTGCCGTCAAAGTTGAAGACAAGCAAAGGGGAGTGTATGTGCATGGAATCAGTGTGCTTTGCGACTGTGAGGGAGTCGGTGTGCAGCAAAATGTAGTTTTGCTCACTGACGTGGGCTGTTAAACGAGTAGAGCCCATTTCAACTCGGATAGACAGGCCTCTGCTCTGACCGGACACAGCTTCACTGTCCAATGATGTGACGGGCTTGTCCTTTACCGTCTCTCCACAAAGCATACACCAACAAGCCTCAGCTTCAGTCACGTGCTGATATAAGATCATGTGGTCTGATGGCGTCCACTCGACAGTAAACTGCTCTTCACACTCAACCTGTTAAATGAAACAGATACAGCTAAAATATCACAATTACACAGCATTTTTCTGTGTTCAGAAAAAAATAAAGATATGATTACCTGTAAGGTGTGGGTGGTGATATGGTACCAGATGGTTATTGTGGTGAGCTGGAGGACAGGGTTGGGGGTTTGGGAGGCAGGGCAACATGTTTCCATGTTCTCTGTGACAGTCGTAAGAGCACACAAGCTCAACCCCTGTAAAGACACTCTGGAGCTCTCAGCAGAGCTCAGGACTCTGACAGTGTCCATCCTCAAAGCCACAGCTCCTAAAGAGAACACATGAAAAATGAAAGACAATGGATGAAGATGATGCTAGACTGTCACAGTGGAGAATCTTTCGTATTATGTTCTTTGGGCCTACAAAGTAATATAGACACAAATGTGTGATAAATGTATTTATCATTCGTTCTATCAAAGCAGCTGCTAATTACTCCCTCAAGGGATAGATCCATCAATAGGTTAAAAAAAAAAAATGCCCCTGCATTCTCCTCAAGCCAAAGTGCACATCTTCAAATTCCTCAATTTGTTTGACAAACTGTCCAAAACATGAAGTGATTGAGTGTCAACTAAGAACAAATTTTCACTGTTCAAATGCTGACACTACATTCTGTTTGGCATATTTGTTCAAAGAAGACTCGAGTAGTTATCAGTGTTTGCTAATAAATCTTCTGGTCACTGTAATCAACCCTGCAAATGTAGTCAGCTCTGCAGAAATAACATTTGTATCGGAAGTTTTCAAGAAAGCCTACCAAAGAAATTAAAGTGCATTTCAGTCAAATGATTATGTGCTGCACTATACCAATACGTCATAAACAACATTTTCACTGCCAAACATCCAACCTGCCACGTTAGAGAGTGTGAAGACATTCACATCCTCCAGACAGCAGTCCATCTTAAAGAGCAGGTGCAGCTGTGAGGAGGAGATCGGCTGGACAGTTTTGTCACTGGAGGGAGACGCTGCTGCTCCATCTGACAGCTGTGGCTCCGTGTCACGAGTAACATTCATGAGGGACAGCAGGCGGGACAGACACAGAGCGCAGGTCTCTGAAAGCTCCACTTGAAGGCCCTTCAGATTGGACTCCATGCTCAGACTTGGAGACTGGCTGCTTGACTCCTCATGGGGTCGGTTGAAACTCCCCTGGAGGAAGAGGTGATTAAGAATACATGACAAAAAAGTACGACTAACGAGCTCACAAAGCAGAGACATTTCTCTCATTTGAAGTTGCAAGTTCTCAATAGTAATGATGTAATCTGTAGTTGGAAAAGCTGGCATTTGTAAAGGCATGCTGCGTGGAATAATATCAGTAAACGAGAGGATGTCTACACACCATCTCCTCAAATCCTACAACCTAAAAATGTCCTGAACACACCAATATAAAAAGAAACAATCTGATTACAATCATGGTTATGGGTGTTTCTCCAAAGAAACAGACCATCACACACTTCTACTAGGTCTTCAGAAACAACTGGATGGGATCACTTTATGATAAGCCCACAAGCAAAGCAGGTTGTTATTAGGAAGTAACTGTGTGTGAAAAACAATCTCAAGCATCACTGCATGTACAATAAAACATATTTTATTTGTGGTCCTACCTGAAGACTGAGGGAGTCTAGAATTAGTGCTTCACCCCACACATGTTTACCAGGAGGGTGGGGTGCCTGTTGGATATGAGACCCCTGTCCAACTCTCCACCAGAAGTTGTCCAGGGACAATGAAGCCCGTTGGTGCAGATTCTGGGTATCTGAACTCTCTCTTTCAACTTTAAGGTCGAGTAAATGCTGCAGTTCTACAGACACAAAGAGGATGCATTCACATTACAATGCTACTCTGAGGTAAAAGGTTTAAAATTGTTCCGGTAGAGTGACTTAAATCAGTCTGAATAAGATTAAACTGTGGTGAAAGCAGGCTAAGTTCATGTGAAACATTTAAAAAGGTACCCTGAAGAAAGACTTTATCTAAAACTATGATTCACACAATGAAAATGTATCTTAATGAGAAGCACAGGATGTAACGTAAGAACATTGAGTACTACTGCTTAACACAGTGATAGAATCTTATAGCCGCAGTATTTTCATTAGGAAACATACAAACAAAAGTATATGACGTTCACCAGCCTTGTTGTGTGCATGTAAAGGTGCAGCACTTACCTGCACTAGCAGAAATGAAGCCAAGAGCAAAAGGTGTGGTGTCTCCTAGCTGAACAGACACATTGACGTTGGACACAGAGGATGTGATCATCACTGGAGCATCCAGGTGAGGGAGGCGCCTGAGGAAAAGGAGGGCGGGCAAATAATCTAATGGACTACACAACAAAATAAGGTAATGGAAAAAAAAAACATAAATACAGTGAATGATGGACAAACATGGATAAGGAAGAGAGGGTAGGACAAGGTATTAGGACATTATTTTCACCGCAGTGGAAGATGAAGACAAGGCTGAAGACATTATTTGAATTGTACACCAAGAAGAAGAAGACCAGAGAGGAGGAAAGCTGAGAGTGGAGTAAAGTCTGTTGTGTCTGTGCAAGAGGTGACTTTCAATGCTAACGGGGGAGCTCCACCTTCTGGTATCAGCTGTGGTGACTTTAACTCAGGATAGTTTCACTCTGGTTAGTGCAAAGACTCATGGGAACTTTGTTTGATTCCAGTTCAAATTGTTTATGAACAGTGTTAAATTCAACAACGAACAATTACAACTGTGAGATTTGTACAGTTTCAGTCACTGTCTAATAGCCAGGGTGTATGTATGAGAGTATGAGAAGGTAATTAGAATATATTAAGGGTATAAGTGGTATTAGTCAAGGTTCCCTTAAAGTAAAGTGGTGACCTCTCAGAGGGAAATCTTCTAATTAATCCTGTAAACATTTAAAGAAGTTCTTATAAAACATGTGCTTACCAACACTGCAAACAAAAGCTACGGTGTTCTGTTTTTGCAACTTGCCTTTTCCTGTGTGTTTCCTTCCTGTGGACTAGCTGTTCCCATGGAAACAGATTTAACCAATGGGAGAACTCCTGGTGACGGTAGTGGATGATGCAAGTGTTGACAACGAATGATCCTGAGATGTCAATTGATGTAACCTATATGTACAAAGACGTCAGAGACACAGACAAAACAATTAAGACTTAAGCCAGGTTCATCTTCTTTAAGGACTTTAAGCCCGATTTTCATGTTGCAGCTAAATTCTGGAGGTTGCACGCAAACAGCCGAGATCAAGGCAAACTGTTCCCGCTATATGGGCAAGCAGATATTGTGGAAGAGCTGGCATGAGAAGAGTTATAAGTGAGGAGAAACTGCCAATGAGAGAGCAAGAGAAAGGGTGAGGGTACACGAGAGGGGAGACAAACATACAACGAGCATGAAAAAGCGCAAGAAGATGACTGAACAAAATTTTGCTGAAGTTTGTCAAGAACACCTTGTGTTGATGAACTTTGACCAGACTATAAACCATCTCCCTCACCTGCAGAACTGTCTTGAGAGTGTTCAGACAAAGGATTCTCTGCCTGCTCTGAGAAAGAAGAAGTCCATCTGCAAATCGAAAAAAATAAAAATAAAAACAGAATGAAAGAGAACATTTCATTCACAGCTTTTTACCGCCAACTCTGCACTAAATCCGGTGGCCGGCTGTAAAACTAACCCTCAAGAAGGAGCTCCAGGCTGCTCTGAGGGAAGCTCAGCTCAGGAGTGAAGCTTTTCAGAGGAAGCTGCTCACTGTCATGTCCATAGCAGATCTTTAAAGACTTCAGAGTCCAGTTCAGGTGTCTGTACAGATAGTTATCAACTCAACTCCATTTATACAGCACTTTACCAACACAAGCAACCCTTTGTGTCTTTTACAAAATAAGAATTTAAATAAAACAAGAACGCAACATAAAAGATGAAAGAAGAAATACTAAAATGTGAATATAAAGATTAACAGATTAAAATAATTATAAAACAATTTGCAAACAGCAGAAACACCTTGGCTGCTATCAGCAGAATCTAAAAGAAACAAAAGGGTTCAAAATGAAACCAAATTCAAGGCAATGGTTCCTTAGAGTATATAACCACCCGAGTGCAAAGTGTTGACTCACCGGTTCTGGCTGTGCATGGACAGGGTTACATTTGTATTATCAAATTCCACATTGACTTTGTGTGGAATCAGCTGATGAAACCGTTCAACGGCCTCAGTCTGGAGGAATTCAGCGTTTTCACCCTCTGAAAAGAAAACAGCAGCGGTTTCAAATTCATGTTTCAAATTTTTTCTTAAAAATCAGGTAAATATGTGCAAAACCAGATACATATGTCAAAAAAAAAAAAAAAAAAAAAAAGGGGCGGGGGCACACTTCTTACCTAATGTCAATTCAAATCATTTTCAACATTTAAAATTTTTTTTTTTTAATTTTTTGGTGATAATTACATAACATGTACTTGAATTTGACTGGGGAGATCAAAGCAGCAGAGCCCTGTGATGTGATCTTACCCACATTTTCTAGCTGTTTAACAGAGCAGCTAAAAATAACACAGATGATGGAGAGCATTCAGTCGTTTCAGAATAAACTAAATAAGCTGATGGAAAACTACTATTAGTGCAACTAGAAATGATGGCAGTCAAGTCTGGCATTCTTAATTCATTTACCACCTTAGCGTTGTTGAAACTAACTCACTTACTTGGCCTGGATTATTGCACCATCTATATCAAATCATGGTAAACTGACCGTCATGTTTGCCTTTTTATAGAGTTTTTGAGCGTGTGGTGACACAAAAACAGCCTTTGCAAATAAATTCTGACAAATCAAAATCCAGCTTACATGACTGAAAAGACAATGGAATTAATTTTTTTTGCAAATCAGGTTATGGAAACGTGCCTCATATGCACTTTCTTTTTTTAAGCAATATTTAAAATGTTTGCTTAGAATATCCAACTATATCAACACTGAACACAGAGGCATAAAATAGAGAAAGAAGACAGCACCATTTGGATTCCAGGTTACAACAGGAGGCAGAGGAAAATAAACAGATTTTTCATCAGTTCTCGGGATTAAAACCCAAGACTGACATGTTTTCACAAGCGTATCTTATTATTTTGATTCTCGGTTTTTTTGTTTTTTTTTGTTTAAGAGTTTAAACCCTGCTCACCAGATACATCACGATCTTGCTTCTTGTGGGAGACGGGGGACAGCAGGAGTTGGCTGAGGAACAGCCCCTCGTGCAGCTCTGCTATAACCGTCCTCACGCTCAGGGACAAACGACCTGGCTTCATCTCTGGTAGACTCACATCCCCAGACAGCAGCAGGCTCAGGGCCAATTCTGCCAAACATATGTCCTAAAACAAAGAGCACGTCAGTCACACACATCTATTTTCGAGTTTACATTTCAGTCACCGTATATCAACTCACCAACTGGCTGCTTTTGAGCACTTTACTGGTTAGCTGCCCAACGGAGAAGTTCCACGCCAATCTGCCAAAAAATATGCAGCAAACATGTTGAACATTTCTCTAATGTTTCATGTACTTTGCTGTTGGAACGAAACAACAAACAGAAAACGACTTACCTTTTACTCTGGTGGTCAAGTAACAAGGTGATACCTGCGATGGTCATGTGCCACAGCGATTCTGACAGCGCCAGGTTTAACACCATCACATTGATTGAGCTGACATGGAATGACAGCAGCTGTAAGCAAAAGGCAGAAAGTGAGATGCTACCAACAAATCAATACAGACAGTAGCGTTGACCTCGTGTGACCCTTCATACTTGTGACAGAAAGTGGAGCGTTGTGGGGCTGACTGAAGGCTTCCTTGACTTCTTTCCATGGCTCTTCTTTATCAGCGGTCCCAGAGGGGCTTGCAAGTCAAACCTAATTCGAGTGTCACCAACGCACAATGCCAGATATCTCCTGAAAAACAAACGTGGCCAAGAGTCCAGTATCTTTTTTTTATATTCTTATTGTAATGTTCTTAGCATCTGTTAATTACTTGCTGAAAAGCTGCCCTGACTAAATCTGACAACTCACGGTAAATCTTGATTTAGGAGTTTACTTGAAATCCATATTCTGTCAATTTCCTGTTGGAAGAAAAGTTAAAGTTATGGCAAGGTATAACAAAACGATATATGGAAACGCGCAACTTAAAATAAGGTGTGGCCATTACTGAAACAGACATGTACTTGCGGGACATGGGAGCGTCCAAATTGCATGAGCTCATGGGATAAATGTCATGTAAACAGAGGTTGTCTTACCAGAGTATGTTGGGGGTGAAACTGGATACTAACTCCTTGGACAGAAAACAGCCCGACTGATTTGATCTTGAGATCAGCATTCAGTGCAGACTGGAAAAGTCGCACGGCCAGGGTGCAGATGAGCCATCTGGAAGCAAAAGACAAGAGCAGAATAATTGGACACAGTCCTTGGAAATTCCTGAAGTGAGGACTTTAAGTCATTTTCACTTCAATGGTGACATCTTCTTAACTGTGTTAGAAATCATATATGTGTAAACCACACATATCTTACCTGAAAATGACACAAAACAACACAATCCCCAGCAGAAAAATGAGAAGGAAGGATGTCAATACGAGAGACATTGTGTCCCAAGTTGTTCACACCCAAATCTTGGACATGGGTCTGGCTTCTCCTTATCTGCTATCAGATGCTGTCAAAGAGGAAGAGATTCAATACACCACAATAATTTGCTTCTGGAAAGGCTTCATTCACCGAGTGGCTGTGTCCAGTAATATCGAAACTGTCTATCATCGTGAAAAAGTGAATAAACATTTGCTATGCAAAAAATAAAGCCTAGTTGTGTGCTAATGTTCACAGATAGCCTCACAGTGCTAACGCTGCTAAGTAACAGCAAAGTAGTTACAGAGTCAATTAGCACGTAGCTGAACTTTATCAGCTAGCCAACAGTGTGTAAAAGCTTAACCCGAGTACATTCTTTGGACACTTGTCACCAGACAGAAAACAGTCACTATTAAGGGGTAGCACCCTTAGCCTAAAGTAGCCATGCGCGAAATAGTTAAATTACCGCCGCGTCACCCAAAAAAAAATCTGTGGCGAATCTGTGCTAGCAACCTAGCATGCTAATGCTAACCTAGCACAGCTGCAAGACTGATCTACAAATCATCTTTTAGTAGCCACTGTACGTGTATGTGGTCTGCGCCGGCTCCCTTCAACGAGAAAACAAACTTACATTGGTATTCAAAGCACCGGGTTGTTGCTACACTCCATAATGCTGCAGAGAGCTGCCTGTTTCACCTGACAGTAACTATCTGCTCAGTAAACACTGAGATCAGGTCCGCCCCGTTTAACTCGGCAGATCATTTGACATACAGTGGAAGCTGACCTGGCTCAGCCATGAACACCGTAAGGCCAAATATGCATTTTTAACCAGATGTTCATACATTAAGGGTTGTTCGGCTGTACACTTCGCGCTCAGTCACACCCGGCAAACAAATAAGACAATACACAAGATGTTTGGATGGAGGGGAAAAATTTACTTCACCAGATATTTGACACGAGTTTCACAAAAAGCACTTTCTTTGCCACTCAGCCACATGAGGAAACAAGTGCCACGTCATGACAGTGATCATTATTTGTGCCAACACCGCCTCCTCTCACACACAATGATGCTCATTTTCACTCAAAATGGACAGAATACATTTCTAAAGGTGGAAATCCACAGCTGGTCTCAGGTGCCTTAAAACTGCAGGGAACCAGATTTTGGTCATTTGCTAAATTGTAGAAACTGCACCACTAAAGTACACACTGTAAGAAAGATTTTGCATGATCATTTCCTATTGTGGTCCTGTGTTGAAATGTTCATCCATTACTTTTTTTCTATTAAGCTTTTATTAACCTAGAGTGGCACCTTTTTCCAAAATAAAGTAGCACACTAAAGATTAGTCAATAGAGACGTTGCAGCCAGGTAGTGTTACACACTGAGTATTAGTAGTACTAACTTATCCAGAAGCAATTGGTAGAGTTGAAATAGGTTTTCTGCAAACCAGTCTGCCTTTTTGTTGGCAATATAATTTATTGTGAAAACATCCATCAAATTGAGGAAATGGTCCACTACAGCACTTCACGGAGTGCTTTTCCATTTAAGTTCGAGCCGTCCTGTTCAGCATCTCAACATCATGTGAAGTGGTGAGACATGTACGGTGGACCGTTTTCCAGGCAAGCCTCTTCCTCTCAGGCAGCAGCCTTCTGCTTCTTGTGCTTTGCAAACCACTCGTCACTTTTATCTTCAGCCATAGCCTGAAAACAAGTTAAGAGCATAAAGCGCACAGGTACAGTGAATAACCAGCACATGTTGCATATTTAGCATAGAGTAGGGGGAGAGATGCCAACCTTATCAAGCAATTCACTTCCTTTGGGGTCCACAGTGGATAGCTGCCTGAATGCCTCATCACCCACAAAACAAATCTCATGGCCATCCTGAAACAAACATTTTACATTTGACACTTTCAGCTGGGTTTATTTCACATGATTACCGCATTATTTCACTGACACACTTACCGGGTCAGCGAGAATAACCACCTCTACTGTGGCTTTTCCAGGAGTGTCCAGGCTGACTAATGGAGTAAGAATTTTCTGGTTTTCCTTTTTCATCAAGGCCTCGAGGTTCGGCAGCTAAGAAATGTAAATTATATCAACATTACATTTATGCTGCTTCTTCAAAATAAACAATTCACAGAGACTCATCCAGGCAATGTGGTTTTACTTGCTCTCGTGGACATGAAAATGCAATTCTCCCAAACGCCGTGCCATGGTCAACTGTCCCGCCGATATCCTGAAGCTCTACTTTACACTAAACAGAGAGAAAAAAAATGATACATCTTGTACACATGCACATTAAAGTGCATTATTTACTCATCAGCAGGAAACAGGACGCGCAAATAAAATCAAACCTTAACAAAGCAAGCACTTTAAGTTGGTCTTGATCTGCTTTTAGCATTTTCCAAGAAGCGGATATAGTTTTAGTTTCTTTGACTCACTTGAGAGTCGGCGAATCCTAAAAGCACCGTCTTCTTTTCCTCATTTTTGTCCATCACTGTCATTCCCAAGAGTGTAGCCCAATAGTGAGTTGATTTTTGGAGGTCCGACACTCCGAGGCAAACCTTCTGGACGGGGTCTGTGGAGAAATTATCAAAGCTTAAAGGTAGGCCCATAAAGCTGAAATCGGAGCTGAATACTTCTGCTCAGTGCTAACAACTTAATCTACCTGAATTTCTATGTGTCAGCTACTCAGTATAAAATGTTGTATGCATAAAGCCAGAGGTCATGGCACAGCTTTTCTGGAGGCTTGCTTGGTGTAACCAGTGGTGTTCCCCAGGGGACGATCCTGGGACCTCGCCTAGTCATTCTATATATAAATAATCTTGATCAAAAGGTTTCTAGGTTTCTGCAAATTTTCTCTTCTATAATACCAGATAATACCATAATATACTACTGTGCACTTCTACTTGAACAGGTTGTCAGTCAGCTACAGCTTGTGTTTAATACAATTCAGCACTATTTGTGCAACTTAAGACTTTGTTCTGAATGCCAACAAAACTAAATAATTGTGTGCCCCCATTGAAAATGTTTGAATATTCTATCTATCACCATTTCTTTGAGACCTCTTATAAAGATGCTGTATCTCCTTAAGACAACCTTGAAATTGTACAATTGTAATAAATGATTCTATTCTTACTACCACAAATGCTTAAGCTTGAACTAGGCTTTATTCAAAAATCAAGTAGTGTCTTTCAGTCAAGGCCAAAAAGAGGCTTATAACAGCTTCCTTAAAGTCTGTGCTGGATCACGGTGACACTGTTTACACGTCTGCTTAGTTACAGCGTTTACATGCACAAGATACAGTCCATTATAGATCTTTCAGGTTTATAACAGATTCTAAATCTCAAAGTCACCATTGCTTGTCGTATGCTTGCGTTGGTTGGGCTACGTTGTCTACAAATAAACTCAATCTTTGGTCTGTTCTCATAAACAAGACTATTCTTGGTCTGCTTCCTCATTTTTTACAGACCTACATCTTTCAAATAAGCTTGGTAAGTTACTGTCTTCAAACTCAGGATTTTTCCCTGCCGTCTCCTCCCCGAGCCTGTACTGGACTGGGAAACAGGGAATTAAAATAGGCTGCTCCTGTTGCATTGGAATCAACTTTAAAATCATTTGAAATTAGAGAAAGGAATCTCACTCTAAATTAATTCAATAGAACCTGACATGACTTGGAAGCAGAAACTTTAAAATGATCATTTATACCATGGCATTTTTTTGTCTCGTGATGTTTATATTCCCTAACTCTTTTTTATGTAAACATGGTATGATTATTGTGCTTTTATCAAATGTCTCGATGAGAAATGTGTGTTGTGCTGCTGCTGCTGTCTTGGTCAGGACACTCTTTGGCCTCAATTAGACCCTTCCTGGTTAAAATAAAGGTTATAACAACAAGTGAGTGCTAGACAAACTCATTCTCATGCAGTAAAGGGGAGATTTTGAGGCCTGTAACATTTACCACAAGGAGGCTGCTCTTTGTCCACAAGGTAGAAAGGATATCCTCCTGGAGCCTGGGCCAGATATAGAGCCTCCCCTACCTCAGTTAGAGGCCATCCAAGTCGTTTTGCATTGCTTACAGCTTGGCTTGACTGCAGGGTGAGACCCTAACCAGAGAACCACAGATACAATTACCCCATTTACTGCTACTTTACACCCACATAAGGGCCTGTGTATATCAAACTTTCACTCACCAAGATGTCATTGCCAAGTTGATACTCCCCCACCCCATAATTATATGTCAGTTCAGCAACAAAATGATCATCCTCTGGACCATAGCCAACCATTGTCTTGCTCCATTTCCCATCATAGGGGCTGAAGTGTTACAACACAAAAAGCAGGGTTAGTATTAGTATGCCGGCAGCTCTGTGTTATATACTGTACAAAGTTCAGATATAGTGTGACTCTTATCATCATCTACCCATTGCAAGTAGCTTTGCAGCCTTCCTCAAACTCTTCGTGTCGTAAAACCTGAAATTAACATTAAGAGAATGATGGCAGAGTATTTGTGAGCGCATGCTAATATCAAATATGTAACAACTGAAGAAATTGAGGAAACCGCTGAGGTTGTGCAACAATGAAACTGTCATAATCATCAAAAGTCAGGCTAATAACCCATTGATCAGTCACAATCTCCTTGCCACCCAAATGCAGCTCGAATTACCTTCATGCCCAGAACATCTCGGTAAAAAGTTGCTGTCTTGGCTCGGTCACCAACTTTAAAAACAAAATGCAAAGCTCGTCTTAAAGCCATGTTTGTTGTCAGATTTGAAGAGCTCCGTGCAGAGAGCGATTAAGCGTCCTCGATCGATTGTTCTTGCATCTTCTTCTTCTGCGTTTTATAACAATTAGCATCCTCTGATTTGCATTACCGCCATCTTCTGGCCTTTCATGTCCACTACAACTAGAAGTCCTTATCATGCCCCAGTTTGCTGTCTTTAACGTAAACATCCGTTTGGTTCTTTCCGTTGTGTTTCCATCATAAGAGACCGTTAACTCTAACTTTTACTTACCCTGCCCTTTGTAGACCCCCAATAATACCTGTCGCTCCTCCTCATATTGCTTGAATGTTCCACTGTCTCTTTTTCTTGACCCTGGTTACAACGGTCAAATGGATGCTTGACTAAATTAAACATTTGCTTTTCAAGACATTGTTTGCCTTCAAACGATGCTTTTTCCCTCTGTTTTTGGAAATTGCATTCCAGCATCCACATTTCATAAGCTGAATGGACTTTTAAGTGTTTAAGCGTGCTGAAAGCCACAGAGGCCGGTTAGAAAAATACACAAAACTATCCCAAAGACACAGAAAACAACAGATGTGCAAAATTAGTCTTTTGTTTGTTTGTTTTGTCTATTGAACTTAGCAACTTCCTCCCCCCCAAAAAAATCTTATGCTACTGTCTATGGCAGGAAAGGAGAAATATTAAGGACCTTTGCAAATGAAGAGTGACTTTTAATGACAGATGTCCTGGAGTTCATAGAAAGATCCTTTCTAACAGGCAAATAAACGCGAGGAATATGCAGCACTCTCTGTAGACATCAAAAGTAGAGCAAAAAGTTTCTTGTGCAATAACCGTGCGCAGATCTTTTTAGGTCATTTATTTATTGTGAACTCTTGCGGAAGATGTGAGAACAAACCCAGTGAAACGGAAGCAACCACTAGACTAACAGCCAACTCTAATGGCTCATTCCGATCATGTATGGGCTTCCAGGTGCACATAACCAACAGGTTTTTACTCGGTGTGCAAAAATGACAAAAAGCAACAGGTGAAATTATGGAGGGATGCAATGGGCAGATGGAGAGGAAAGGAAACGGGAAAGTTTCACAGGACTCTGATCGGTTTACAGTCCAACACTTTGTGTTACTTACATTTCACACAACATCCCGACTTTTTTGGTAATTTGGTTTGTACTTCATTTAGTGTTCCTTGTACAGCACTTTGAACAGACTTGTTGATGCTACATGAATACATTTGACTTGCTTTGCCTTGTAAAACGTTGACTATGACATGTAATCAATAATAAGCAACACCTTTTGTTAAAAAACTCATTACAAGGAAGTCGATCAAAAAAAACCTTACTGAATAAAACATTGATTGTCTGGCCCACTGTTGGTGGCGGTAGCGAGGTTAGCTTGTGTTAAAACGACATTCTAACTCACCAGAGAAGAAGAAACGGGGCAAAATGGCTGCGCTCATGAGAGGCATGATATGTCTTGTTTCCATAGAGCGGAATACGTTTTTATCGAAGAGGACGGGCTTTGCTGTGGAGGCCAAACGGTATGTCCGCGGACTGAGACGGAAACCCGTTCAAGTGTTGTTTCCCGAAAACGAGACGGGTAAAGTCGCGAAGCCGCCTCCGGAGTCGTACCAACCAGCAGCAAAACAAAAGGTAAAGAAGCAGAGGGAGACGGGAGTCACCTCTGCTTTACATCATGCTGAGCAAAGTGCCTCAGTTATAACAAGGAGGGACGTGCAATCAAGTGTGAAGCATTCCCAGGTTTCTGTTACAAAGGATCAAGTTGACGGACTGCGCTTCGAGAAGGCTGCTCCTGGAGATAAGAGATTGGCGTGAGTCAAAATCATGCAATTACCGTCAATTTAGAGACATTTTGTTCAGTTGACAGGTTTAGAAGCTCCTTTTTGCTCGTGTAGGGATATGACATTTTTGTTTAGTATAACTATTGTAATAAAGACTGCCTTTTTCTCTATCCACACCGTTGTGCTGCAGGAGGTTGGCGAGTATTGCTCGATCCAGGACGTTTAGGGAGCACCAGGGGAAGATTCTCCTGGAGGGCAGGCGTTTGATCTGTGATGCTCTGGATGCTGGTGCTAACCCACAGATGGTGTTCTTCAGCACAATGGATCGGCTCCGAGAGCTTCCCTTAGACAAACTGAGAAGGGCCACGCTTGTCAAAGTCAAGTTTGAGGACATCAAGCTCTGGTCTGACCTCGTGGCTCCGCAAGGCGTGATCGGTAAGGGTTATACCCTTTGGTATGAAGTACAGCAATTCTGAGTGGTTTCTGATTCAAACTCTTCTTCTGCAGCCATCTTTTCTCGCCCAGACCCATCACGCCTGAACTTTTCAAACGGAGGCCAGTCGGTGCCGTTGTCCCTGATATGCGACAACATCCGAGACCCAGGAAATCTTGGAACTATGCTGCGATGTGCTGCTGCTGCAGGCTGCCGTGATGTTGTCCTCAGCAAAGGTAAGCTTGTGCCAACAAATAAGGGCCTGAACATGTGGGCTCCACTCATGATAACGCAGTGTCTCTGCTTGTAAACAGGTTGTGTTGATGTTTGGGAGCCTAAAGTCCTGCGTGCAGCAATGGGCGCACATTTTCGACTTCCCATCTATCCCAGTCTGGAGTGGGATGATATTGAAAATCATCTTCCTAAGGCAGTGACTGTCCATGTGGCTGACAGCAGCTGTGGCCCTGACAGAAGGAGACAACCTGAGGACAAGCCCTCCAAAGCAGGAGATTACGGCTGGGTCAGCTCAAGGCCGAATCGCAGAAACATGCGTTATGAGGAATACGACTCCGACTCCGACTCTGAAGATGAGGGAGTTTCACTCCCAAGAGTGGACGCCAAGTTGTACCATGAGAATTGGGCTGAGAGTCCCACTGCTCTGGTGATAGGTGGTGAGACACATGGTCTGAGCCTAGAAGCGGTCCAGTTAGCGGAGAAAACTGATGGCCACAGGCTCTTCATTCCTGTTGTTCCTGATGTGGACAGTCTGAATTCCGCCATGGCAACCAGTATCCTTTTGTTTGAGGGCAGGAAGCAGCTGTTAAAACTACTGCAGACTTCTGGGAAGAAGAGGAAGTCTGAAGCTGAAAGGCAGCTTTTATGATGCTTCCTGTAAATATCAGATTGAATGGCATAAGTTTAACATATACATCCTGTTCTGCAGTAAAATCCTCACTTTGAACTTGGATTTGAAAGGTGTATGTATTATTTCATCTCTTACATTTCTCGGACCGATCAGACTGCTGGTTTCATTGAATTATCATTCTTTATGAAATGGAAAGCCACAGCAGATCAAATAAACGACAATTTCGCAGAATCTGCGACAAAGACCAGCAGCAAAGTAATGAAGGATGAAACTGGGGAGAACTTTTTTGCTTAAAGCTGAAACCATTCAACAAAAAGTTGGAGACTGACTTCTGTGTTTTTCTGCCTCTAAGTTAGAAAAACACACTTGAACCTATGAGAAACGGTTACTTTAGGCAGTTATTTGGATGAGACTGGAGCCTTTTTAAGAAATTTTCTACACAAGTCATTTAATAAGCATCTTTTCTGGTGAAAGGCTGCTAAATAACTATTCTTTTACATACATTATGATTACCCACTAAAATTGAACATGACAGATTTATTACCTGCTCTCTTGTAGCGTGCTCTCAGGAAAGACAGAGCACAGAGATGTTTACATAAAGATCCAACCTTTCTTGACATCAAGAAACGTACCCTCTTTACGACCCTCTCAACGGATCAGCTCAAAGGAGATAACGGAGCCAGATGTGAGACCAACTAAATGGGGTTCTTTGTTTCCGAGTCTTCTCTCCCCCAGACCAGCTACGAATAATAAATTATGTAGGACACCTCCTGATAAGGGAGCAGATGTAGCCTCAAATGTCCTGCTGGTCCAACCTGAAGGAATGCCACACTTCCCTATTTTCAGAGAGTGAAAATTCCACTATAAACCTCGCTTTCCGTAGACTGAAAGTGTGAAAATCATTACTGGACAAACCTACAGATCATTTTGAAACATTCGCCATTCTTGTACCTTCTTCAATTAGCAAATTATGAAAATTGGATTTAAAAGGGATCCCTCTCGTGGAGCCACAGTGCCCCCCAAAGGACATGGATAACGGACACTTTTCAATATATCAGCCTAAACAACCATGGACAATTTCAACTACGGATGTTAATGTTCTCATTATGTGCAATGCAAAACCTAATAGGGTTTAATTCCACAGGTATTACTCGAACAGCTGCAGATCATTCTAAATTAACAGCAAGCAAAGTTGTCATTACCATTTTTGTCATGATAATATGAAGTATTGTATGCTAATAAGTGTTTCATGCTCATATTTGTGTTTATGCCTGCTTTTATGTGACATTATTGTCTGTTAAGAACATTATATTGTCTAAAATCACTGTCATATGGGTTAAATACGGTATAAGAAAGGAGCAGAATCCCCCCTTTTTGTCTCATGAATTCAGCATGGTCAACCCCCCTTTTTTCCCTTTGGTCAAAAGCCAGCTGAACTCTGATTGGACGAAAGCTGACATGTGACCTCGAGTTTAAAACCCGAGCGCACCAGAGATTCTCGCTCTCATATCTACCATCTTCCCCCTCTTAGCTCGCTCTTACTGCTTACTCTCAAAATCCGCAACTCTGGGACCTCCCTGTGGTCCTCCAAGCCTTGACCACTCCCTTTGTCCCCTAAGCTTATGCTTACAATTTTTGACCTCTTGTAGTCTTATCGCTTGCTCTTAGCTCAACTCTTCTGTCCTCTCTCTATTTTACTCCGTAACTATTAATTCCCATTTTTTTAGACTTCCTTTTTTTTATAAAGTCTGGTCCGATACACGCGAGTGTTTGCTAAATCACACCGCCCGGCCCAAGAAGAACAGCCGACTAAACGTCACCCAGCCGGTCACCAAGGAAACGTGGTCTCCAACAACGACGCCCAGCCGCTGGTAACCAAGGAAACGTGGTCTCCAACAACGACGCCCAGCCGCTGGTAACCAAGGAAACGTGGTCTCCAAGGACTGACGCTCACCTTGTAAATAACCACGATACTCTACGACAAAGTAAGGTGCTGGTTTGAGATCTTTTGAAACCGTGGATAAAGTGAAAACTTTCTCTGGAAGCGACGAATGAACAGACCTACGCGGGCAGAAGACTGTTGGCACAATATCCGTGTTATGAACCAGATTTAGTCACATTTTTGATAGGTAACTCTGTTAATGGCCTGCTCCTTTCTTCCCTATTACCCTTTTTTTTGGTTTCCCCAATAATTCTAATTTCTGTCTCTTTATCAATTGTTTATACCCCTATATACCTGTGCAATGTTGAATAAATGTTTATTTTAAGCCACTTAAGAGTGTCACAGACAGTTACTAAAGCCGGTTACCAATCCAAATAGGACGCACGACTCAGAATGAGACTGATTCTTAAAATAACATACTAGGATTGCAAGATTTTAAACAGTCTTCCTCTTTGGACTGTAACGTAACAAATTAAAATAAAAGAGGTGGTGTCCCAGCTATTTTCGAGGTAAATATTAATTAATAACGTGTCAACGCTACATATATTTTGGTGCCGTCCGTCCGAGGCTATTTGTGAAGTAGCCGCGCTTAGCAAAGCTGTCTGTGTGTGAGCATTTTTACAAACTGTTGTTTCCTGCATCAGGTTGAGAGTTAACGAGAGTAAAGAAGAGCCAAATAACGAACTTTATGGACGCATAAACTTGTTGTTTGAATTGTTTTTGTAGTAAGAAAGTATTACAAAAACACAGAAACGGAACACGTCAGCGCTGCCTGAGTGTGCTTCCTCCTGAAGTAATTTTGCATGCAAGAGCGTGTTAAAAAAAACGCTCAATAATATCTGGCCAAGTGGGGATTAATGGTTGCGAGTATCCAACATTGATATAACCACTCTGAGAAACAGAGATAATTATCCGCGAAATTCCGGTGTTGTCTGCTGAACTCAGGACTCCGTGCAAAAACTAGAAGTAGCTACCTAAGTTTTTGCGGCTGGTTTGTTTACAAACAGTCAGGAGATTTGACAGGCCTACGGCGAAACCTCCCGTGGCCGGTGAAAGTAACGTCTATACGGCGTGTGTATTATCACTTCCCGAAGAGAGGGTAGTTATAGTCAATTTTGAAGAGTTGAAGTGCCTAAAGGCAAGTCTGTTTTAACTCGGTGTTCGTAGAAGCACGAGCCCAATTGAGTCAGCACGTCGGCAGGAGCGCTGACGTGTTGGAAGCCCTTAAAAGCTTAAGGTGGAAAGTTGGAGACTGCCACGTCTCGCAAATGCTGCCTCTTCTGCAAAGCTGTTGATAAAAGCTGTGTTAGAAACCGCCGTGTTTCTCTTTGCTTGTGACATGAATGTTGTTTAAAAGCTTGGCGTGAGTCTGCTAAGCTAAAAATTTGCTGTGGGCTGAGAGCCACACAGCACGGACACTTCCTGAGTGGGAGGTGCCAAAGTCGTCAACATCTGACGTCAGCACTTTCTCACTCTTCCCCTGGAAGCCCGCTGCACATAACACAAGAACGAGCCTTAGCGTCATCTGCTGGTAACTTGGTTAATTACAACAAAGTGAAGGAATTCTGGGAAATGGTGTTTGACTAACAAATCTGACCAGCGCCATTGTAACTTGTGGTGAAGTGATTGAATTGAAAAGCAATCACGTGGTTCACAACTAATTCCTGTACTAACAATGACTGTTTGCATAACTTGTTTAAGGGTTTAAGAGAAAAACGATTCTTAAATAAATAGGAAATTTAAAATCAGAAAACTCAACAGTAACTGATTTTTAAGGTTAAAAGAGAGTCAACCTAAAACGGTGGATTATATCCACCACTCCTAAATTGCGACACCCCAATCAGCAACCCCAAAATTAACATCATTAGAAAAGGAACGACACTTGGAAGAAGGAAAGAACTTATCAATAATTTGGCTTAATCAAGTAAGATAAATTTTATTAAGGAATACTTCTTTCTGAATTTTCTTTTGTTTGATTATTTCCATCTTGTTGTTAGTTAATTTTGTTTTAAGTTTAATTTCAAAAGCAATTTGGAATTAAATAATTTTAAGCGATAAACTTTTAAAACATTTTTTTTTTTTGATCATTAATTTTAATTTTAATTTTTAATTATTTTATTTTTTTTTTTTTTATTATTAATTTTAAATTGAAAGAATTTTTTTTTTTTTAATTTTTTTTCCTTTTCTTTTTCTTACTTTCCTTCCCTTCTTCCAGACACGCTAAACTTAGTCTATAACTTGCCTAACTGCTTACCACGGTTACGCCTAAACAAATAGATTAACAAAACTTTTCTCGACAAATCAACATGACTTCTGACACGTCCAGTCAGGACGATCCATTCGAAGCAATGGAAAACACCCTGATGGATTTGACTGAAGAGCTAATTCCAGGTTATGTCAACAAAATAACAGGCACTGACCCCAACGAGCTCGGGGCAATAGTGTCAGAACTTATTGCAGGAGTGGAAGCGAAGACGCCCAAAGACAAAACTTTAACAAAGTTATTGGGGAGCTTAGCTGTCGTCTTCTCCGCGCGATTCAAACATGCCCATAAGGTGGTGGAGCAAGCCGCTGAAAAACTCAAAACTCGGTCGCAAGCGATAACGCAATTACAGGAGGAAAAGAAATTCCTCCAACATAAATTAGAAGTCTCTGAAAGGACAGCAAGCCAGGCTGCTGACCAAATAGAGAAATTAACAACCCAGGTTGAACAATCAGACAGAGATATGAATCAACTAAAAGGGATAAACGGGGAGCTTGGGGAATCGCTCCAGCAGTGCCAACAAGAGTTGCTGGCTAACCAAGCTAAACTGGAAGAGGTTGATAAAGCCCATAAGGACTCGCAACAACCTCTCCACGATGCCCTGCAGACAGTGCAGGATTTGAACACTGAAGTCGCATCCTATGAGACGCATCTCAGTGCTAAACAAAAACAGATACAGCTTTTGCAGGAACACCTCGGCGAAGCTAAAGACAAAATCAATGAAGCGTATCAGCAAAACGAACGCCTAACAGGAGAGTTGATAAATGCAAAAAGAGATTTACGTCAGTCCTTGGAGGCTGAACGCAAACTGAAAATGCATGATACCTCTCAACCAGAAAAGGAAGGCCGTTTTAGCTATAAGGGAGCCCAGGGGGAGTCGTTCTTTCCCCCAACAGGGCCAGCTACCCCAAATCCTTTCAGAGCCCACGGTGAGTCCCCAGAACCAACCAGACTGGATCAGTCGGTCCTTGCTCCGGGAAACCACACACCGTTGGGACCTTCTGACCGAGAATTAGACAAAATCGCTCGCAACGTGCCAAGGTTCGAACCCACTCCTGGGGGGCCGCACGACACCCGAGCTTACTTAAATGATATTGACTTCTATTTGCGTCGATTTCCAAACGCATCCATTACGGACAAAATCTACTTGATTAAAATCACGTCCAGCCGTGAAGTAAGTAGATTCATCGAACGTCAGCTTGATTACATCCAAAATGATTATGCACTTCTCTGTCAAACGATGGAGAGGGAATTTTCAGATGAGCTGTCTCAGTCCGGTCTAAGTACCGCCATGATGGTTAAACAGGGACGTAGTGAGCTGCCTCAGCAGTACTATTACCGTCTCCTCAAGGCTTATTTTGGCTCACGCAACGACAAGGGAATGGAGGAAGATATAAATTTCAAAACGCTCTTCATCCAAAATCTCCATCCCGTTACTAGTCACCACTTGGGGGTCATGGCTAATCCGCGAACAGCCACAATTGTGCAGCTCCGTGAGTGGGCCACTTTAGGTTTCCAGAAACACAGACAAGCTAAACAGCCAGAGCATAACACTGTTCTGACGCTGAACGCCGAACACCCACCTATGGAGCTCGAAGGAGCCCAAAGGGGTGAGGCACCTGGTCACGACACCCGACCACAACGGTCTAGTGAGAGTCACAAGACATCACAGACTCAACCGTCTCATCCGAGAGACGGCTACTCGAAACCTCACTGGCCCAGAAAAGAGCGATCTTACTCACGTGCAGAACACAACGAACCTCCTTTTAACCCTCACAGAGGAAAGTTCTTCCCAAACCGGTTTCCCAAATACCCAGCTCGGGAGAACCAGGGTGACTATAAAAATAGGCCTCGGGACACACATCCACGCACGGAATGGTCCAAATTATCCCAACAGGAATCGAATGATTCACACAAAAGGAGCAACAAAGACTCTCCAGGCATGAGATCTGAAAAGGAAAAAGAAGCCTTTGGTCTCAGCCAGGATGAGATAGACAATATTAAACGTTTGTTGCAAGAAATGAAAGAAAAGAAAGTTAACAAAAAGTCTGACCTTCTGTCTATAACCACTGTGACACAGAACCTGGCCCTGCCAGCTGATTCCCTTTCACAGCCAGAACGAGTAGCCGAGCCAACTCCAGAATCTGAGCTGGACCCACAACAGGCTCAAACAGAGTCACAAACTCCTGTGAACAGCACAGAAGAAGAGGCAAAAGATCCTCTCCCACCTAGCGCAGTCTTGGTTGTACAGCTGGATCAAAAAGAGATCTCCTCTGACCAGGATGCCTCTCTGATACAAGTTGAACCACCTGTACACCAATTTCTGTGCAACCTCTCTGAAAAGGGAGTCGCACGCAAGTTTTACATCTCACTAACCTTGGAAAATGTGCTGAGACATGAAGCTCTCCTCGACACCGCCGCGGATATAACTTTAATGTCTCTATCTCTTTTTAACAGACTTCGTAAGGCAGCAAACCACGGCAATAAAGAGTTAAAACTCCAACCTTGCTCTCTGGAGGTGCGCCCGTACGCCTCTAATAACACTACGCTGTCAGCAGTATCTCTGATACAACTGTCAATCGGACCAATGACTCTGATTCATCCCGTGTATGTGTCATCGCTTGAGTCCATTCCTTTGCTTGTCGGAAAAGATCTTCTGAACCGTTTCGAGCCTTTACTCGATTTCAAACGATTGAAAGTGTGGGCACAAGTGCGAGAACCTCTGACGATTACTTTTCCGTACAATGAAGATTTTAGCTGCTATGTCCTTGAAAGTGAAAAGCATAACTCTGTCCAACAGATAACTTTACTCGAGCCGTCCGAAACCGTAACACACGATGAGGTTGTCCACAGCAGTCCAGCCGCTCAGGCCGACCCTGACAACCTGGTGACGCAGCTCGCGACACAGCGAGACACTTTCCTGTGTGCATTACAACCGTCAGCCACGCAAGACGAGTACTGTCCACAGGTGCTCGGAGGTCTTGAACTGCAAAAGTCGCAGATAGATGATGTGATTATAGCTTTATGGGCTGATAAATCCGCAATCAGTAAAGATCTATATGAGTCACTGGCACGAGAAAACGCCAATCTCCGGATGGTGAAGAAGACCTTCCGTTTCCCATTAGATCCTACACCAACCACAACACTCACTGCCATGGGTGTTTGTGCTCTCACATTAAAGTGGAATAACAGAATGTTGATTCACACTTTTCTGGTTATTCCCGACCTTCCACACTCAGTGTACGTAGGAGGCGATATACTGGTGAGACTAGGAGTCCAAATTGACACAGTAAATAACATTCTGTGGTCACTAACAACCGTGCGTGATTCTTCTTATCTGCCTGACGCAGACAACCTGAAGTCAGGACAGACAATTCCAGAGGTATGCCAAGTAGCTAACTTCCAACATGCCACAATACCAGCACGCACGGCGAATGTCCCTCTCCGGATATGCATGCAACCAGGCCAGAGTCTTAACCACTCACAAGCTCTGTTTCAACCTTCGCCACTGTTCTTCGAACTTGGACTGTCCCTGGAAGCAACTCCTCTTTTGGGCCTAAATTCTAGGACCACATTCTTGCTGATCAACAACATCGGCGAGGAAGCCATACTGATCCCAAAAGGCACGCCACTGGGCTGGCTTATCAGTACCGACTTCCATGACTTTGAGCTGGGCATCCCAATACTGGGACAAATCCCAACTCCACTCTTCCCAAAACATCAGACAACCCACGTTGTCTACACAAAGCCTTCAAGGGCGATCGCACTCTTTTCGGTCGTGACTCTCGACCAGAACTCAGTCAGTCGCATTGATCTTAGTCATGATGAACAAATGACACTTCACACGGTTGACGTCTTGGCGGTTACATCAACCCCAGATTCTCCCGACGCACAGGAAAAAGTAACAACAGGGCCATCCCCTAATGTTGCTGATCGAATCGAAGAAGTGGTAACGCAAGCTAACGCTCTCGTTAATGACGAGGAACGCGACAAGCTACGCCAAACCCTTCTCAAATATCAGGATTTTTTCTCACTTGATTCTTCGGATTGTGGATTAACCACAATCCACTCAATGCGCATTCCTACTCCACCAGACGCACCGCCAACTTTTGTGCGTCAGTATAAGATTCCTCTAGCATCACAGGAGCCTATACAAGAAATAATAGACGACCTGTTGAAAAACGGGATCATTCGGCCTTGTAACAGCACTTACTCGGCACCGCTCTGGCCGGTCGTGAAACCCAATGGAAAATGGAGACTCACGATCGACTATCGAAAACTCAACCAACAGGTCCCTCTCTCGAGATGGCCAATGACTCAGCTTGAACAAGAACTTCCTCGCGTTAAAAATGCCAAATACTTCTCCACTCTAGACGTGGCGTCAGGTTTCTGGACCATTCCAGTACACGCTGAGGACCAACACAAGTTGGCATTCACGTTCGCTAACCGTCAATATACATTCACCAGGTGTCCTTTTGGCTACGCCAACTCACCTGCTGAATTCAACATATTTCTGAACAAAGCATGTCCTGATGCCGGCGAACGAGGTAACCTCATCTACGTCGATGACATCCTCCTCCGTAGCCCCAACCTGGATGCACACATTCAGGAAATCGACCATGTCCTGGGTCAACTCACCACTGCGGGTGCAAAAATATCACTCTCAAAATGTCAGTGGTGCAAAACCAAAGTAGACTACGTCGGTCTCCTAGTAGGACCAAGTGGTGTCGAGCCACAAGTTAACCGCATCCAGGGCATCAGTAACATCAAAGTTCCCTCAAACGTCTCTGAGCTCCGCAGCTTCTTAGGAGTCTGCAACTACTCTCGACAGTTCATTGAGAGCTATGCCGACATAGCAAAACCTCTAACTGAACTACTTAAAAAGGACACACCTTTTATCTGGGCTGGGCCACAACAAAAGGCCATGTCCACCTTAAAAGAAAAACTGTGCACAGCACCATGTTTAAACTACCCTAACTGCGACAAACCATTCCACCTCGAAGTGGGCTTCTCAACTCACTGTTTAAGCGCTGGTCTGTATCAGAAATACGACCAGGATAAGAGAGTAGTGGCGTACGCCAGTAAAACGCTAGCTATACCCGAGCTGAAATATTCTGACTGTGAAAAAGCTCTGCTTGCCACAGTTTGGGCAGTTAAACATTTCTCCAACTACCTTGGAGGCCAAAAGGTCATTGTAGAAACACAACACCAACCTACCACGTTCCTTAACAGCCAACGTATAAGGGATGGAGTTGTAACAAATGCCCGTGTGGCCTCATGGCTAATGGCTCTGCAAAGTTTCGACTTAGAAGTCCGCTACGCGCAGAACAAAAAGAGCCCTCTCGGCACCGATCTTGCTGCATGTCAGAACTGCACTGCAGATACACCCCCACTCTGTGCAATTACAGACAAACCCTCACCTGTAACCAACCTCCACCACCACTACTACGATGAAAACGTGTGTAAAAACATGACTACTGCGTATGTAGATGGGTGCTCTTTCCATCACGACACGGTTACACGAGCAGGTGCAGGCGTCGTTTGGCTCCAAAACAAACCCTATGAACCTCAAAGCTTCCAGCTTGGTTCACAGTCGTCCCAATACGCAGAAGTGGCAGGTGTCCTGATCACGGTACAACTCGCTGCAGAAAAAGGTGTGAAAAACTTATTGATTTGTACTGATTCTAACTACGCTCGTCTCAGTTTCTCTTGCCACCTTGCCACGTGGAAACGCAATGGTTTCCTGACTTCCAGCAGAAAACCTGTGAAAAATAAAGAATTGTTCCTGGCATGTAACCATGCCATTGAGTCCAACGACATGCAGATCTACTGGAAAAAGGTCAGAGGCCACTCACGTGTACCAGGGCAAGACAAAGAACTGAACGATCTAACTGATTCCTTGGCAAAACAGGGAGCGATGCATGGCATCCCCTGGTCACTGGATCCCTCGTGGCTAACCGCAGCCACCGCGGACTCCTCCGAACCACAGATCTGTGTGGTGACGCGTTCCAAAACAAACCCTCCCGCCCAGACATCTAACGATGGATCAGTGTCAGTGGAACCAGCGTTCACCGACACTGACCTGGTCACCCTTCAATCGCTCGACCCTGCCATCAATAAAATGGTGTTGTTCGTGTCTGACGGCTCAAACACACCCTCTGAGTCTGACCTCAATAACATTCCTGATTTAAGGAAACTCTTTGCCACTCGATCAGCCCTGCGGTTGGTCAAAGGTGTCTTAGTTCATGTTTCCGACGCACTCTCTTCACCTGCGTTCGTGGTCCCTCGAAACCAAAGGGGGGTGATGCTTGTGCACGCACACGACCTTCCCGCGGCTGGACACAAAGGTGTCAAAGCAACATACAGCGCGTTAAAACAAGTGGCATACTGGCCAAAAATGAGAAAAGATGTAGCCGACTACATCAAAGGATGCCTTGTGTGTTGCCAGTTTCAGCCGACAAACCCGATACACCGGGCTCCGTTGCAGAGGAGAGGCATCTCATTCCCATGGTCAGACCTCCAAATTGACTGGGTGGGACCTCTCACCAAATCAACCAGAGGCAACAAATACTTCCTCACGGTTACATGTGCATTCACCAAATGGGTAGAATGCCTACCAGCTGCAAACGATACAGCTGAAACTACCGCCTACCTGCTCATGAACCATGTGTTCTCAAGATTCGGCCTTCCGAGTCGTGTCAACTCAGACAGAGGAACACACTTCACGGCAGAAGTCATGCAACAGTTGTGGCAAGCTCTGGGTGTGAAAGCAAACTTTCACATCAGTTATCACCCGCAAGCCTCAGGTCAAGTAGAGCGAGCCAACCGAACTGTGGTGAACATACTCAAGAAGTACGTTGCATCCAACCAACGAGATTGGGATGTGAAATTACCGTTGGTCTTAATGGCCATCAGAGCAACACCACACGAAGCAACGGGAATCTCCCCGTTTGAAATGATGACAGGCAGACAGATGACAATGCCACTGCATCTGCTCTACCAACCAGGTGAAGCCAGTGTAGCAACAGCGTACACCACTCACCAGTACATGAAGGACCTCAGCAGACACCTACAGGTAACCTTTGCATTCGCTCAGAAACACCTGGAAAAATCGGTCGAGGGAAGAAAGAGCTATTATGACCAAAAAGCCTCACAGGAGGAACTCCAAGTGGGGGACAAGGTCTGGTACTACAACTTCACCAAAACCGGTGAACAGACGAGTCACAAGGTTGGAAAGCTGGCCAAAAAGTTCCTTCCTCGATGGACAGGACCCCACCTGATCACCGAAAAACTGTCACCAGTGGTGTATCAGATAAAAATCAGCCAAGGACAGAAAGAAGCCAAGTCCAAATGGGTCCACAGAAACCAAATTAGACCACATAAAAGCTTTAGGGGACCCGCTGAGGACAATAAGGTCCCAGCAGACCCATAAAACCGAGATCCACAAGGGGGGGAGCAAAAGCCTTAACAAAAACGATAAAAGAAAAGAACACAGAGCTCCCTCCTAAACAATATTATTAGCAAGGAACTAAAATCAAAATAGGCAAAACCAGAATAGTTCAAACTAAAATCCGTCTTCCCGATCCGACTGCCTGTCTAATAAAAGCTACTAACACACTAACTGCAAGTGGGGGTGAACTAGCCAACTCTAACCTCCGTCCAACCAAAAGTGTATCAATTTGAAATAAGCCCTAATATCCATCACTGTTTTTCACCAGGATGATGACACTCTGGCTCATACTTGCGACGATGGGACTGGCAACTATTCCCACTTGGACTGAGATCGTTGAACCCGGACCAGACTCCGGAATTGTTCTAATGGAACAACCCGGACTCCTGATCACCAACTGCCGGCTACACACCCAGAAGGTGTATGTCCGGTTCAGTCCTAGTGTGCTGTGCACGAGGAACGTGCCTAGCTCCGCCAAACTGACTTCGTGGGCCGGCGCTCGGTGGAAGAGAGAAGTCATCACTCATGCGGAGGTAGACATCACCCATATGTTGCAACAACTCCAGAAGTTCACCATCACTCAATCAGAACTGAGTGGGGCGAACAGAAGGGAGAAACGCTTCATTGGGGGACTACTGGCAGCCGCATCCGCCGTCGGCTCCCTATTCAGTTTGGGGGCGTCAGCCGTGAATGCCGTAAACATTGCCGCGATAAAGCGTCATATGGGTGAGTTGCAGGGTGAAATCCCGGGCATCCAACAGCAACTAGACTTGCAGAGAGGACAGCTCAGCACGGTGACCAAAACTGTGGAAGGCACGGTCTTGGTTTTGAACTCCCATAGTGAAACCCTGATGAAGACAGTCGCAGCAGAAGACACACTGCTGGGAGTTTTAAAGGTTGATTATGCTCACACACAGCTGGTAACTATGCTCATGTCTGATCTGATAAGAGATGTTAGCTCCTCCGTTGATACTCTAGCTATGGGAAAAATCCCTCCGTACCTAGTGTCGCTAGCCGTAGTACAGGACATTCTGTCCACGGCCACTAGAGAAATTGTTAACCCCTTGCAAGCACATCTAGCTTATACACTAGGCAGCGCAGTCCCCATTCACGTAAATCCCGAAGGCCGCGAAATAGCCTTCCTCATTAATCTTCCCATAGTTACCCTCGACAACATCTACCGACTAAAAGACGTCATCAACGTAGGAATCTGGAAAGGTGAAACCCACGTTAAAGTGCACACACCAACAGTGGTAGCGTACCACGATAGTTCTCCAGATCTCTACCTCGCGCCCAATTTAAAAATGTGCACCCTTACCAGAGACATTCATTATCTCTGCCCCAGCAAACCATTCGTTAGAGACGACACTGGGGGCCTCTGTGGACTTAAACTTCTCACCGAAGACTCCCAGTGCCAAACAACTCTCACACCAAAATACCAAGTAACTAACACCCAAGCAGAAACTGTGGGAAGTCGCTGGTTGGTTAACACTCCAGCGAAGACCGCCACTATTAGTTACGATCAACACGACACGTCTACCAAAATGGAACTACCAAACCGCACATTGTGGGTCACAGTTCCTGAAGGCGCAATCCTTCACATAGGAGACCTGGCCCTTTACCACCTTAATCCTGACCAATACGACGGGGAAATAGAAATCTCCGATTTCTACTCAAAGCAATCCCTGGAGCTTGAGGCAGACACGGTCACTCAACTCCAATTTGAAGGTTTTAAAACCATTGACGTCAGTCCCATAGAGAACGTGCTGAAAGAAATAACCTCCAGCAACAAACCTCCCCGACCAACTATATCCTACTCATGGTCAGGCCCCGACACAGTAACCGCGACTATGGTTGCCCTAGGCTACCTCCTCACCTTCGGAATCGCGTACCTATATTCTCGACGCGCTAACGCCCTCCAGGGCCAAATTAACCTACTCAAATGGACCATGAGACGTAACAAACGTAAGAAGCCAGATCAGGACAAAAACACCACCGATCTAGTGACTTTTGATGAGGAGACAGAATCGGAAGAACCCCGAGTCATATATTCCCCTGCAGTCCACGAACTAGCGAATGAAGTATAACTCTAAGCCAACTTTTCTGTCACCTCTGCCCCTTTTTGATTTTTCTTTGTTACTTAGTCCATTTACCCTTTTATAAAGAATTAGCTAGAAGATAGGTTAGACATTAGTTTCAGGCTACGACTATAGTCCCTTAAGAAACCGTAGTTAAATTCGTTATATCTTTTTATATGTTTTTCTAATTCCATAAGTCTTACAGTAAAATAGTACTACAAGATAGGAAAAGCCAACACAACCACCTCAGAGAACACCTCAGCCTCTTGGACCTGAGACCACTGGGATTACTCCTCCGTGATTCCGAGATCTCCCCAGGACACCTCCAAATCAAGTGGGGGATATGTAGCGTGCTCTCAGGAAAGACAGAGCACAGAGATGTTTACATAAAGATCCAACCTTTCTTGACATCAAGAAACGTACCCTCTTTACGACCCTCTCAACGGATCAGCTCAAAGGAGATAACGGAGCCAGATGTGAGACCAACTAAATGGGGTTCTTTGTTTCCGAGTCTTCTCTCCCCCAGACCAGCTACGAATAATAAATTATGTAGGACACCTCCTGATAAGGGAGCAGATGTAGCCTCAAATGTCCTGCTGGTCCAACCTGAAGGAATGCCACACTTCCCTATTTTCAGAGAGTGAAAATTCCACTATAAACCTCGCTTTCCGTAGACTGAAAGTGTGAAAATCATTACTGGACAAACCTACAGATCATTTTGAAACATTCGCCATTCTTGTACCTTCTTCAATTAGCAAATTATGAAAATTGGATTTAAAAGGGATCCCTCTCGTGGAGCCACAGTGCCCCCCAAAGGACATGGATAACGGACACTTTTCAATATATCAGCCTAAACAACCATGGACAATTTCAACTACGGATGTTAATGTTCTCATTATGTGCAATGCAAAACCTAATAGGGTTTAATTCCACAGGTATTACTCGAACAGCTGCAGATCATTCTAAATTAACAGCAAGCAAAGTTGTCATTACCATTTTTGTCATGATAATATGAAGTATTGTATGCTAATAAGTGTTTCATGCTCATATTTGTGTTTATGCCTGCTTTTATGTGACATTATTGTCTGTTAAGAACATTATATTGTCTAAAATCACTGTCATATGGGTTAAATACGGTATAAGAAAGGAGCAGAATCCCCCCTTTTTGTCTCATGAATTCAGCATGGTCAACCCCCCTTTTTTCCCTTTGGTCAAAAGCCAGCTGAACTCTGATTGGACGAAAGCTGACATGTGACCTCGAGTTTAAAACCCGAGCGCACCAGAGATTCTCGCTCTCATATCTACCATCTTCCCCCTCTTAGCTCGCTCTTACTGCTTACTCTCAAAATCCGCAACTCTGGGACCTCCCTGTGGTCCTCCAAGCCTTGACCACTCCCTTTGTCCCCTAAGCTTATGCTTACAATTTTTGACCTCTTGTAGTCTTATCGCTTGCTCTTAGCTCAACTCTTCTGTCCTCTCTCTATTTTACTCCGTAACTATTAATTCCCATTTTTTTAGACTTCCTTTTTTTTATAAAGTCTGGTCCGATACACGCGAGTGTTTGCTAAATCACACCGCCCGGCCCAAGAAGAACAGCCGACTAAACGTCACCCAGCCGGTCACCAAGGAAACGTGGTCTCCAACAACGACGCCCAGCCGCTGGTAACCAAGGAAACGTGGTCTCCAACAACGACGCCCAGCCGCTGGTAACCAAGGAAACGTGGTCTCCAAGGACTGACGCTCACCTTGTAAATAACCACGATACTCTACGACAAAGTAAGGTGCTGGTTTGAGATCTTTTGAAACCGTGGATAAAGTGAAAACTTTCTCTGGAAGCGACGAATGAACAGACCTACGCGGGCAGAAGACTGTTGGCACAATATCCGTGTTATGAACCAGATTTAGTCACATTTTTGATAGGTAACTCTGTTAATGGCCTGCTCCTTTCTTCCCTATTACCCTTTTTTTTGGTTTCCCCAATAATTCTAATTTCTGTCTCTTTATCAATTGTTTATACCCCTATATACCTGTGCAATGTTGAATAAATGTTTATTTTAAGCCACTTAAGAGTGTCACAGACAGTTACTAAAGCCGGTTACCAATCCAAATAGGACGCACGACTCAGAATGAGACTGATTCTTAAAATAACATACTAGGATTGCAAGATTTTAAACAGTCTTCCTCTTTGGACTGTAACGTAACAAATTAAAATAAAAGAGGTGGTGTCCCAGCTATTTTCGAGGTAAATATTAATTAATAACGTGTCAACGCTACACTCTGTAAAGCCTCTTTTCCCCCCTTCCATAGTGGCATTTCACCTTTTTCCGACTCTTTCCGGACCTTTAAATAGATGCAGTATGGCTTGGGGCATGTCTATTCATTAAAGGGACATGCTTTGTCTTCATCATTTACATCTGCAATCGGACTGTCTATGAAAGTCTGTCAAATCAACATTTAATAATATAAAGAGTGAGATTACAAGTCTTCATCCAAGCTGGAGTGTGCACATATACAGACTTGGTCAATTTAAATGCAGTCTCCTTTAACAAATTGTAGTTCTACTGTAGCTGCTGAGCCCTCAAGTCTCTAAATGCATCTGACAGAGGATGTGGTGAGTGTCTCGTTAACATGAGCTAACTTTATAGATGAAACTTAACAAATCTTCGTGCTTGCCAGTGAATTTTTAATTGTTGTGAGAAGCCATGACTGAAGTAACAGACTATATGGATTTATACATTCAACACTTCTTAAAATACGATTTTTGTGCCTCTAAAATAATAACCTGGCCTCTTGTCATAAGAGGACCTTCACAGAAAATCCTCATAATGACTCTGAGATGAGAACCACCATTAATAACTGGCTAGAGATGATCCGAACACACACAACAAGACACAGGGGCTTTAAAACATCAATGATTGGTCTGTTACAAGCAAGCAGCGTGCTCCTTATTGCGTGTGCACCAGTCATACTGTTTCTTTTATTTAAATAGGATTACAGCTACATCTACTAAGATTTAGACCATCTGCACTTCATTTGAATTACAATTGTAAAAATGCATTTTATTTTTAACATCATTCAGCAAACAAAAGTAACACGGATCTTGCAGACAAAACAGAAAGCAAAGAATCAGCTTAATAAGTAGGTCCACTGGGTAATTCTCTGGTTTTGTCTAGACTTCAGAAATGCTATTGTGTAAAAACTTGTGAGGCCAAAAAACAGACAAAAAAGAAAAACAATCTCCATATATATTACTGTATGGACTATAATCAATGCAAGGCACCACAGGAGAAAGAGAGGACTCCATGGAAAGAGAAAGATGTCTAAAAAAAAAATGTTAAAATGTCAGTAAAAATGAGACATTTCTCTAACAGTCAGCGGGGGAGCTGGGTCAGAACACGGGAAGCTGGGAAGGGTGAGAGGTGTCGCAACGGGTCGGGTTCAGATGACAGAGCGAGTTCCATATAGCATGTCCGATTTCTACTGACTCCCTCTTTAAATGGGCTCTGGTTTGAGCTTTTCAGCCAGGAAATCGTTGACAAACTGCTCCACTACGATTGGCGTGATCTCCTCTACGTCCAGAACGTACTTGGCACGGGCCGACATGTCCAGGATAGTCAGCAGAGGTGCCGCCTCTGGCAGGTTAGTGTAGTCTCGCAGGGAGTCACTTATGTCGTCCTGTGGTGAAAGAGAGAGAAAAAATTCAAAGTGGGATATTGCAGTAATGGCCTTTTCATGAAGTAAAACATTAAGCAGAGACTTTCCCATCTTATTGTGTTCAGCAGCCCATCACTTCTCAATTATTTAGGTTATGACAGCTCTAAGTACTTAAAGGTACAAGGTTTTGGATGTTTTGACTTCCAGCAGTATAAAATTGCAGATTGCAACCAAATGAAATGCTGCTTTTGATGAACCTCAGAGGTTTCATGTCAGAACTAATCTGAAAGGGCTCCTTTTTGGTATCCCTGCTCGATTTCACCTCATCTAAAAAGGGAAGGATTTTGGATCATGGGTGGTTGCCATGGACCCCCACTGAACTATGATTGACCCCTGAAGTACCTCTGTCTGGTTACTGGGGCCTTGAGCCTTTACAGATGAGTAAAAGTTACTAACTGTGGCACTTTAAACACTGCTGCAACAATCTTGTATTTACATCTCGTGGGACATCGCTAATCCAATCTAAATTGTAGCCAACAGTAAACAATGGATGTTTGGTGAAATGTATAGCCTATATCCCTCATTTCTTGGAAAAAAAATCCTTGGTTTGCCCCTGTTTTGGTTATTTAATCAATGCAGGCAGACTAGGCTGCAATCATCCTTAAACCCAAGATCGTGTAACCCTCGGAAATTATGCCACGAGTACGTTTAATGGCAGTTGCTTGAAAATCAGCTCAAGTTAGGAGGGGCCAGCAACATTCGATTAAATTGTAGAGAGGACGAAAGAGCAAAACAAGAGTGAAAGACAGACAAACGACTACAATGGACTCCCCCACAAAGCCAATTTTTGTCCAACATGATTTCTGTCTTTTCCGCAGCAGTGCAAAGGTAAAGGACCAACAAGAACATCAACAACCAAAAGTAATCCAAAGATCAGACTGTTCCACTTCTATCTGAGATTGCCCCCGAAGTGGCAGCAAAATGCTCACTCATTTAGAAGTGAGTTTTTTGGAGCACCAACATGTAGGCGTCACAGAACCATGTTTAACCCCTGAGGCTCAACTGGCCATGACCTGCTGATATGTAATCTGTCAAAAAGGCATGAAAGTATAGATACTTTTTTTTTTTTCTTTTAAAGAATTTCAACTAATTAAGTTGGAATATGAGCACGATCTTCAGGTATAAAAACATCTCCAGGAAATCCCTGTAAACATCAAAAAACAAATGTTTACAGGGCTGCAAGTGATGCAGCTCTGTATGTGTACTGGGGGTGAGCGGCTGCAAAGTGAGGGGAATTTTTTTTTTTTTTACATTGGATCTCATTATCCATGCTGATGTAGCATTTTAATTACTTGGACAAAAATGAAAGTCAATTATGTTTCTCTGAAGACGCTCACTCCAGCTCATCAGCTCAGATTTCAGAAAATGAGGACAGCGCCCTGTACTTGAACTACACGATGCGGTTACCTCATAACATCCCGAACTGCCTGACACCATCTTCACTAATACACACTCCCTAAGACAGTTAAGGTTGAAACTCATCTGTTCTGATGTCATCCTGCAGGCAGCCTGCCCAGAGAAACCAGAGAGTTTCTGCTTAGTCACACATCCTGCTGTGTGGAGAGACGGGAAGGAACCAGGTGGGGGTCCAACAAGATCCCCCGCTTTCTCAGAGCTTTCCCAATCGCATAGCCTTTGAATAGCATATGCAGGAAACCGTTAGATGATACACAGACTCGTGAAGGAGGGTGTTAAAAATAGATTACTGCTGGGCTTAGCTGGAGTCCAGTTTTATTTCTCTGCAGTTATTTTCAAAGACCCTCACCCATGTTCAGCCTGAGGCTTGATGTCACCTTCACCCTTCAACAACTCAAGACTCACAGCTGTAGCCAAAGGTAACAAGAATGAATCACAAACAGGCGGACAGGCACGTAGCAGCTTTCAAACAAGCGCGAGAATGCCATTAATTATTGAGACTGAATAAGAAATTCAGTTTCAGTTCCAGCTGGGAGAACTTCTGCAGCTGGCATTCCTGCCCTCACAGAGATCCATTCTTCTTGTTACAGCTCCAAGTTAAATGGATTTCATGTGCTAAGGTCGAACAGTTCACTGGAGTGCAAACACCTAAAAGTAATAGAATTTTGAACATTCTATGTTAAAAGTACACGTTTCCAAGCATAAATGTTCTGGTACACAAGCCTGTGAATTGTCTGAGGAAGATCCTGTGAATCAAAGTGCTGCCTACTTATAAAGAGAGTTAAATTATTTTGGGGATCTAACAGTGCCGACTTCTTCTCATTCTCATGACCCGATCTCCCCTTGGCTTTGTGTGCTCGGTGGGAGACTCTCAAAGATTAAAGATCAGCTTCATATGGAAAAGATTAAGCTGCGAATGCAGACGTTACGAGAAAAGGCCAGAGGGTGGCACTGCAACAAAGAGCGAGACTTTTGATGGGAGCAGTGCCTCTGATGTCAATACTTTTAGTTAGTGATTTATGCACCTCTTTGTGTTTAGTGCAAACAAAGTCAATGACGAGTGGCTTTGGATGAATTTCCTGCTACATTAAAAACTCAACCACCCCGTCCTCTCAGCTCTTTGTGGTTCTGCTAAATAAAAATCCTCAACTATTCGTGCTAAATAGATCAAACCACACAATCAGCTCTCATGCTTGTCATTGAAAAGCTTGGCAGTGTCCCTACCTAAAAAGGATAAATATGCCAGGAGGATGAAGTCTGTGACCTCTACTTCGCAATACTGCAAAGAGATGGAACAGATGAGCTGCAGTGTGGTATTTTCTCAAAGGCAGCTAACTCCCTCTGAAGTAAGCCCGTTCTATTACGCTGCAAATCACCAAGCACTGAACAGTTAATACTCACAGATGTAAGCCATCAAAGAGGACAGCGTTGTTACCAGTGAAATACTGCTTTTTTTCCCCTCTTACTACAAATAAAAGTCTTCCCTTTCAGGCTCTCTTGCAGCCACATGAAGCGTAGATTATAGATCTTTTGGGCATGCGGTGTGAAGAAGCCACAAAGAGAGAAATTCCACAGTCTCTCACTGTGGCCTTTCCCGCCTCACTGATATGAGAAGATGTAATCTCTGCATCAGTATTTACCTCCATAGGAAGTCATGCATCTTCTTTTGTGTGGCTTTCCTGCTTGTGTAAACTGCTTTTCTTGAGTTGCCGCCATTCCAGAGGCCCCCCGCCCTCTGCAGCTCAGCCCAGAACAAAAAAGACAAAAGGCCTCGCTGCTGCCGCCCACACTCAGTGCGGTGATAAGGCTCAGCATGTGTTCACCGTGTGGAACCTGCTGGGCAATGTCAGGATTATTCTGATTATTGATGCACTGTGGCATTTCACGACGATGACCACCTGATAAAGCCTCAGCTAAGAGCAATAACAAACCTTCCGGTTGGTCTCTAAGCTAGGGCTGCGTTCATCTCTTGGACAAGCCTTGAGGAACGATCATCACGGGCAAATACTGGACGTCAGCACTAACTGCTCAGCTACTAATATCCTACAACATTTACAAGCTACATGAGATCCCTTTCATAATCAAACCTAGCGCTCACAATCACAATGCTGATATTTTGATTTTAAGCAGTTGAATATTTTTTTCCTATTCAGCTAGTTAGTATTAGCATGCTAACAACTACAAACTATGCAGCCCTGAACTCATTAGTTTTGCAAATATTTTTTTATTTTAAGTACTTAAACCTGATAACGGTGCTGGTTAAAAACATTTTAATCCTAAAAGGCAACATTCATCTCTGTAACAAAGTTAGTTATTCAATTCACCCCCTAACAGCAAATATTAAAAAAGGCAGAAAATACCATATTTTGAATATTAAATACAGTCATGTTAAGAGGAAAGTACATTCTCCTTCAGTTCCAAAGGAGTGTACATAGCAGGATATAATAAAAATAAATAAATCATCAGATCCTTACTAGGTCTTAAAATTAAGTAAATACAACCTCAAATGAACAACACATGACATAATACACAGTGTCATTATTTACTTAACAGAAGCAATATTTGAAAAACTAAGTACATCCCATGATCCACCTTTAGCAGCAATAATGAAGTAATTGTTTTCTGTATGATATCAGTCCACGCTGTTCAGTTCATTGAAGTTTGCAGCCATTAAGTCCTACCATAGAATTTCAGTTAAGCTGAGGTCTGGACCTTTATTGACTCTTTGCAACACTGATTCTTTACATTTTCAGCCATTGTGTTTTCGATTTGCTTAGGTGCTTGGGATCACTTTTCTGCCTCATATGTGACTCTACAATACTTTGGTATACAGAGGAGTTCAGGGTCCACTCAATGACTGCAAGGTGCCCAGGTCACATATGGGTGGTCTTACTTTTTCCACACGCCTTTTTTTAGTGCACCCTGAACTGGAACTGGAGATGAACATGCTGACTTTTTCACATGTCTGTAATCTGGTGTTTATTTCTTTTATCACGGTTTGTTCTCTGAAACATCAAAAAGAATGAAAAATACAATTCGGTGAATGCTGATGCCCAAACTAATGCCATCAGCCGTCTTCTCCATCGATTCCAAAAGACTAAATGTGGCACAAATGTGAGATCGAGTTAGAGCTTGGAACTTTTAGGGATGTAGAATTTTTGTGAGAAGAAAAGACAAGTGATTGTTGCTGACACCAAATCATTTCAGCTCCAACAGTAAACCTGACTGTGTTGCTGGAGGAAGGCGGTGCCCCAAATCACGACAATCTATCAAACTGTTGCTGAAACCTTTGATTTATTAGCACTCATGTGAACCTCATGGTGGCACTAGAGGTAAGGTAAGTACATCACAAATACCAGAGGCCGTCAAAAATGCACATCACTTATCCAATAATTGTGTAATTTCTTGTGTACACACAGTAAAAATAAAGAAAATATCTTATATTTTGAATTTATAAAGCAGTACACCACTCTGTGGCGAATGTTTATTTTTTTTTTTACAGTAGGGTAAGAAGATCTGGTGTCATTCGTCTCAGCCCAGCCTCTCCCTAAGAAACTGCCAGCATACTGCCGTCTCATGGACACAGAAAACCCAGCTGCTGACTTGGCAGTGAAGTGTGCGAGTACCAGGGCAAACCCAGGCCAAGGTGAAGGAGTCCGGGCCCAGAGCCTGGAAGCTCCACTGAATCCCTAAAATGGGAAGTGATATCCAACTGTGAACCCAATCTGGAAATGAAACCTGGTGATTTCGTCGAAAGCTAAGCTACAGCCAGGAAATTCTACCTGCACTACATGGATATAAAAATATATGGCTCTGCATGTGTGCCACAAGGGAAACAAAGCAAACACAGACTACCGCTAACACGAGAAGCTCCTGAATTACTACAAGCTTCAGCGCAACAATGTTTCTTTGTGTTTGGTCAAATAAAAATTGGCACAAAGACAATGAAGCCCTAATGTTGTCGTGACGGCCTTCATCTTTCTGAAAATCTGAGCATTTTCTCGCTCCGTGTTCGTGTGTCACTGACATTTCAAGGCTGATATTGGAGCGGAGCAGTCAGGGTGGTGCTGACAGCACATGTGCGAGCCCCGCGGCCGAAACCTGAGCCTGCTTTTTTAGTACGTGACACAAGAAACCTGCGCTGTTCTCCCAGATGGCTGGGCAGAGGGAGATCTGGGAGGAAGGCATGCTGGAGGGCAGAGAACAGGGGGACTGAGGAGAGAGGTAGCTAAGCTGGTAATTATGTGTGCTGTTGCTGCTAACACCACCAGCTCTGGAAAGGTCGCCACAGAGCAACACGAGATAAGATAAGTTCTGAAAACTCAATGGTTCATCCCACGAAGGGAAAATGTAAGAGATACAGCAGGAGATGGGAGGGTGATTTGAAGGAGAGAGCTGGCTGTAAAGCTCCGGGTCTACACAGGAGAACAGAGACAAGCGGCTGAATTGTGGATCATGGATAGGACTGAGTGTCTATGCTGAAGGTTCAAACAGAGCGTCGAATAATGCCATTTCAACAGGATCTTTACCATAAGATTGTTGTTTCCGCTGTTCGGTGTCTGCTCGACCACATGTGTAATTTGAAGTGTGATTGGAAGCCGTTTACGAATTTAAAAAAAAGTTTTAAAAACTGACGACCCGCTCAGCAACACTCAGCAGACACAGTACTTACGTGCTTAACTAACAAACGGAACATTTAACAACAAATGATCCAGATATTGACCCACATCTGCTGTTCTGGCTAATTTAGCAGCAATCTCACCAGTACATACTTTGCCTGCAAATTTTAAACAAGGAGGAACTATAAGAGACTTTGTAACTCAAGTACTGAATCCTTTTTTCCTTCACCAAAGACCGGGAGCTGATAGATAAAAGTCTGGAGCAAAGATGAGTGGGTTGAATTGAAGTAAAACTGTGAAGGACACAATGGTCATGAAATGATGCACAAGGGGAAAAGCATAAAGCCCCAGAGCAGGTGGATCTAATTTATTGAGTGTCTTTGCTCATTACAAGAGAAAATGACCATTCTTTAAAATCACATCGGAAATCTTTATTTATGTTTCATGTTTAGAGCAGCCTATCTCACCTCTCCAGCCACAAAGAACAGCAGCGGCGTCTCCTCCTCCTTGGCTTTATACTTGGCCATGAGCTTCTCCGCTATTGGCTGAATCAACTCCTTGGCTGGCTCCAGCTCACCTTCCTCCTCTGCATCTGAATAAAAGAAGGAGGGAACAAAAAATAATGTAAAAAAAAAAAAACAACAACTGGTGCACAGGTGGGTAAAAAGAGATGAGAACACTACACAGATGGTCTCCATCTTGTTTTGCACTTTGATTTGACCTCAAGATTTCTGGGGCCTCTCACATTTTGAGGGTCATCGCTGTGAATCCTCCTAATCTTTTCTCAGTTCTATAATGTCATCAAATCTGCTTTGCATTCTTGTCAAAGAATGGCTTCGATCTACTGGAAAACATATGTTCACACTTTCCACATTAACACACAGATTTGTAAATGCTACAAACATCTCTGGAACTCCTAGACACAATTTTTTTTCCACACAGTCTGACATTCAGTATCCGCTCACAGTAAATGCCATTTCATTATGTCAGAGCCCCATGTGGAGCCAAACTGCATCATAAATCCCCATCTACTGACCCACAAACAGGACGAGGCAGGGCCCCTCGTGGAGCTGCACAGCGTTGGACTCGCTCAGCTCAAGCACAGGCCGGGGGTGCCAGGGGAAGAGCCGGCACTCTGGGTCGTTCAGCACCTCCACCCGGCCCTGCCGTGTGATCACGTGACCCTCTGTGTCCAACAGAATCAGCGTGGGAATACCTGGAGAGAGAAAGATGAAGAGAGTGGGATGTGAGAGGAAGACAAACAGAGGAGGGGAGGAAATGGGCAAGACTGTGAAAGTTAGTTTGGGTCATTTCCACCAATTATTGCTTCGTGATGCAGATGTTTCCCTCTCCCACTGAGATTTTATTTGCTTTGTGGAATCTCTTTACCTTTTAGATGACTTTCCCCACTCTAGAGGTGAAAAAGTCAGAGCTAATGTTTTTTTTTTTTTTTTTTTTTTTTTTTTTTAAATCAGAACGTTTTGGCCCCCACCATCCTTCTGATTACATTCTCCTCACCTTATTAGCAGCCTTATCAGAAACAGACACCATCAGCCAGCTAGCTGTGCATGAGTCAGTGTGTTCCTGTCTGCGCATGTGGACTGAGGTCTGCAGAGGTGGAGGCGTTCATGGACTGCAGGGGTTTGAGTGCAGGAGGGGCGCAGTGTTGACTCGTCCTCTGTGCATTCCTCGCATTCTTTGCAGGACAGACCGAGAGCCAGCCCCAGCTAACTTCATTCACAGTCCTCTGCACAGGCACGGTGGAGGGAATTGGGAGAAAAGAGCAAGGCACTGAGGCGCTGCACTTCAGCAGCCAGTGAGACAGTAAACTTGATAACCAGCCCACATTCCTCAGGCTGCAGGGCAATCTGAGATGCTATTTGCCTGCCTGATGCAGAGAGCTGTCAGCCATTGTGCCAGTGTTTCAGTTTGTGACATAACTTAGTTAGGCAGGGATAGAAAAAAAAAACAAATCTACTCTTCGCTTGAAGCTCTGAGGCATTATGAGGAGGATGCGGCTGTGAAATACCTTGTATTCCATAGAGTCTGTTGAGCCGTGATCTCCGAGCCTCATCTGAATATGGCACCGCCAACCATGGCATCTCGCTGAAGTACTGCTTAAAGGACTCCTCCGACCTAGAAAGGCAGAAAAGCACCAAAAAGCAAGACAACAGATGAAAGAAAATGAGTATTTACTTTCTTGACAGCCCGAGACAAAAACTGTACATCACAGCCAATCTCACCTGTCAGCGCTGACAAACACAATCTCAAACTTTTGCCCCGACTCTTTGATGGTACGATAGGATTCTACCAAAACCCGGGTCAAGCTGCGGCATGGTGGACACTATAAGAGACAAACGGAGGAGAAATGACTAAATGTGATATGTTGCTGCAGCAGCTTTCCTTGCTGGGGTATTTCCCTACGCTTTCCCTCTGTTTGTCACCAAACACCTTTCCACAAACTGCCAATTCTCCCTTGTTTTGTATCCAACTGCTTTAAAACCCAAAGTATTGCAGCACTAATCCTGCTGCCATACTCTAGATTAGGAAAATATTTGCTCTGCTGTGTGTGCTTGGGGAGGCCACATTCTATCCAGGCCGAGGGAGGGGAGGCGGGCCTGGCATGAGGGTGACATCAGAGTGATGCCAGCAGGAAGAAAAACAGACCAACCTTATCTCCAAACCTCTTTCCCATGCTCCGTGTGTTGCCCAATGATATTTATTCTCTTCTGAACAGATGGTAAAATAGAACAAAAATGGTTATAATTTGCACGAGACAATTTGGAGAAGATATGCAGTTCAGTCTGCTTTAATAACTTTTGTAAGAGAGGTACAATTGAGTACTTATTCTCTCAGTTTGCTCATTTTCTCATTTCCTGGTAATCTTGGATTTGTTGGCCACTAGAAACTGTAATCACAACACTGATGTTTTCACTTTAATAAGTAGATATGGCAGGTTAGTTACTTGTTAAGCTTGAGCATCTTTTTCATACGTTTTAGTATATTAAGATATTTTTGTTTGTTATAATAATGCATCATATTCTGTAAAGCCTAATTAGGTGCAGGCAATCCAAGCTTCTACTCGATACAGCGTGTTACGCTCTGTGATTTATCCACAGCAACACAAAGGGACAGTGCTATGACAGTGTGAAGCACAAAGCCTTGATTACCACTTGGTGATTGGTGATTATCAACAGACTCATTCACACTTTATATTGTGTTCTTTTTGTCCACAACAGAGTAGTGTCAGTGCAATTATTTTATTATGCCGTCTATTTTGGGCTTTTGTTTCTTGTGGCTAAAGTTACAAAAGCTAAAAAAAAAAATAGAATATAGAAAAATTCAGGTCACATGTCTGTCTGGCAAGGGCCATTTCAGGTCCCCGTGAACACTGAGGGGAAAAGAAATATATAAACAGAGGTGCTGGTGTTTCAGGTCTGTAAAATGACTTTTATAGCAGATAGATTTACAGAAGTAACCAGAAGTAACCAAGAGTAACGTGGTGTAAAAACACAAATGACACAAATAAACTCCTGGAATGGCCTTTGTGACTTGTCGTTTTCAGTGTTTAATGAGTTTGGGGTGCGAGCCAGCACATTATGGCGTCAGCATGCTGAGTCGGCGGTATCTGAGGCTGCACCTCTGGCAGCTGTTGGGCTGACTGGCCTTTGACGCATGTGCTGCATCTCATCAGTTACAGTTAGCTGACAATTTAGCTGATCATCGGTGAGTCATGATCCAGATGTGGTGGCAAAAAGATTGATGGAGACAGTTAACCACTGTCAAACACAATTGCCTCCACTTTCCTGCTGATATCTCTTATCATGCTCTGCCCCTTCCTGCTCTGCTCTGCCCCTTCCTCTCTTCAGCGTCTCAGTGTATTCACATAGTTAACAGGCCTGGAAAGTAAAAACCGGAGTCCTCTTTGTTCCCTTTTTCCCTCTCTTTACACTCACCCAGTGTGCGGAGAAATACACTCCCACGTAGTGTCCCTCCAGAGAGCTGCCGTCTGTTGTCTGCCTGTTGTTCCTGAGCAGAGGCCCTGCCACCACCTCCGCAAATGGCTTCGGCCCCCAGGGAAACTCCAGGCCTGAGAGAGGGAAGGGAAGTGGAGGTGCGCAATGAAAGGGGGAACATGGGCAGAAAAACAAGAGATCATAGCCACAGCTCTGCTTTGACTTAAATGCTAATGTTAAAAAAAAAAAATTCAACAATTAACAGGTGCAACTGACACTGGATCACGACAATCCGTCTAATAATTGTGCAGATATTTAGCTCAAAGCGTTAAGCTCATAGTTTAACTTGCAGAGCGAGATATTGGGAATTTCCTGGGAGTTTCAGCCATTACCAAATTGTCTTTATTCTTAAAGCTACTTAGATATTTAAATCTAGACGAAAGAGTTGAGCCACTTGCATGGCTCAAAATCATTCTTCAGTAGGTGAAAGCCCCATTGACACTTATTGTCTGCACATATCAGACTTTTTTTCCCCTAATATCTGCTTTTAAGAAGGGACACCTTGAACACACACGCACACGCACAAAAATGGTTTTAATGAATACTAAAAGCTAAGAGTCTCACACAAACGAAGGGTGCCAGAAATGCTTCCCTCCTGCTCTCTTTCACACTTTCTATTTCGTTTTCTTTGTTCTGGTCCTGGTCTGGAGATGCATTTGGTACAGCCGAATTTAAGAGGAGGTAATTATGAATAAAACCTTGTATGGTAGCTTCATGGTGGCCTCTTTATGTGAGCGTGGTTGTCAAGGGCTTCATTAGGCAGGGATGATGTGTCTGCACCGTGTAGGCATGGCCTTTCATTGTTGTCTTGATTATAAAAGTGTACTCCATCTTTACGCTTCAGGCTAGTCTGCCGCCACTCAAGTCAGGCCTTTCATTGAGAGTGAAAGGAAGAGGGTCCTGAATTGCTCACCCACCCCTTTCAGTCTCAGTGTATGACAAACCTTCCACTGCCCGTTTCCTCTCTGAACTGCGGCGGCTGGAAATGAACTAACTTGTATTGGTCAAATACAGAAAAACAGGAAAAGAATCCCGATGTGATAACATTATAAAACTGTTCAAAAAAAAATCTAAGCCTTATTTTTATTTCTTTGTCTTCGTTAGGAAAGTACAATCACACATTTCTTATCTCCCCACATCCACTTTGGAAGGGTGTATAATAGGTGGTGGAAATATTCCGAGTAGCTTGCATTGCTTTAATAAGACTGACAGAAAAATCTGTCCAAATTCTCATACAAAACTCATCCCGCATCACTGTTTTCCCAGCCAAAGTGCTGCTCTTCTCCCTTTTCACTACTGACCGACTGCACACACTGTTTTTTTTTTTTAATTTCAAGCTGACCAAACAGGGAACGAAGAGGAGGCGTTTTAAAACATTTAGATTTTCTCAGCCTCCGAGGACGCCCGCAGTACAGGAGAGGAAAGCGAGCCCACTCTTGTTAATTCTGCATCTCCACTTCAAAGTGCAGAAATGATAGGTTTTGCTTATGAGGGACTGAAACATGGACACACTATAATATCCATGGAGACCGTAATTATAGCTGTATCAACTCAAACAAGGGGAAAAAGTTAAAAGGAAAGGCTTCAGCCAAATGCTGACTGATATGAGAGTAATATCTCCACAGTGGATATCCTCAGTTACAGCACCCTTTATTTTACTTATTTATATATACCCAAGCTGTGTGATACAGTGTGGCAGGTTAGATACTGCGCTTTTAGTTGCATTAGTTGCGCTATTTAGAGTGCTGCAAAAGTTATCATTCCTTGCGATTCTGTGGCTCATAGTCCCGTCCCTGAGTATGAACAGTTGCTGCGTAGCTAATAATGTATATTTAGCCTGCAACTAAAACCTCAGTCAAACTTCCACCGAAAAGACAACAGGAGGCAAATGAAAATGTCAGATCTGTGAGGATGATGGGCAGAGTGATGCTATTCAGCCTTGCTGCCCGTTTGTCCCATTAGTGGTTTGTGGTTCTCCATTGAAACAATCAGCAGTACCCCGAAAAACACATGAAACCGCCCGGAAAAGGAATTTTTAAAGTGTGTTACATCATCTCTGTGTTATGTCTGAATGCATGTGCAGAGCCAGCAAGGCAAACACTAATGCCCATATGGAGTTGGCAACGTGGAAAAAAGCGGAGCCCTCAGGGGATTTGAGCCATTGTTGAACTATGAGTAAAATGGCCAAAAAAAAAAAAAAAATTTAAAAAAAAAAAGATGAAAACCTTTTTCAGGCTGTCATAATACCCTCCAAAAGACCTTATGAAACATTATCAATTTTGGCTAATAACGTTTGTAATGTCTGGAGGGATTATTGAATTTTATCTCTTTGGCATTTAGGAAACCAACAAAAACCTGGAGTATACAACATCTGCACTATTTACACAGGACTGAATGACTCACTGTCTTTTTGCACGAGGCTGAAATTACAACACATTCATGGTGTGAATAGAATAAAAACATAACCGTTACATATTTACTCATGCTGTAAACATATATTCTATATTTACAGTACATTTTCCGCAAGATTTTCCATGGCTTGAGATTTTAATTACACACCGTTTTACACCAAACTGGAGAATCTGCAACAGCCGTTGTGCTTAGCACTAATAATGCACATTAACACACCCTTTCTTTTAATAAGCTTCCAGGCATTTAGATGGCACTTTGAATCCGTCTCACATCCAAGTTGTTGATTCTTGTATTGTACATTGTTTAATGGGAGACCATAACAGTAGACAGTCTCATGTGAAGCCACAGTGGGTGATTTGGAGTGTTACCCACAGCCTTGAGCGACTGAAGAGTGCTATTCACCAAGAATGAAGGATTATACAGATATGACAGACAAGAAGTGTGGGAAAAGCATAAACAGTGTTCTGTCCTCATGACCTTTAAATGTTCCCCTGTTAGCACAATAAAAAGTGTTGTTTTTTTAAGGGTTGAATAATTGGTGGTTAGGGTTACGGTTAACCATTCAGTAAAGAGGATTAAGGTCTCAGCTTGAGGTTAGCAAGAAGGCTTCCCAAATATTATGTTGAGTGCATCTGTGGCTGTAGAAATTTGATCTCACCTTTTGGGTCATCTCTGACCACCAGAAGACCATTTCTACACACAACCTTCCCCGTGGCTGAATCCACAAACACCAGAGATGGGATGCTGGTCACCTTGTACTTGTTCCACAGCTTCATCTGTAGAGGGAAAAGCATGGGAGAGGTTGGATAATGTGGTTGGTAAAGACCACAGGAAACAGCAGGTTGCGTTCATTTCAATTTCAACACTGGAGAAACAGCTTTAGCTCTGCTGCGTGTTCACAAGAAACGTTACAGTAGGAACAAAAGTCACCCAAGTACTACATGCATTTTATTGGACAAAGAGTGACTCTGCTGGTTAAAGGAGAAGCATGGGACTAAGAACAAAACCAGCCCTGAGTAGAATTAACAGAGGGCGGGAAGCACACTGCTGGATTTAACAGAGAGCTGCATTAATAAATAGTAAAGTAAAAGTATGTGGTTTATAGGATTCATTCTTTGATGGGCATGTATGAACACTAATTGGCCTTAAATCTAACCATAATACTTTCTAAATGACAAGATTATATTAAAACAGCCTAATAAAGCCAGAGAAGACACTTTATAGAGAAAAAAAAAGCTATTCATGAACTATTCATAGAGTTCAGCTATCAGCACACTTCTTAACATCAAAGAGCAGATAAATCATTTCTGAGACTCACTCTCCACATCAGAGGCAGATTCTTAGCCCAAGAACTGAATACAACCATATAAAGAGCAGCAACTGGCATCATGTAGTGAAAATGGTACTTTACACAAAAACCAGAGACAAACTTTGCAAATTTTGAAGAAGAAAAACAAAGATACACTGCGTTTTATTCTCTTTTTATTGAACAGACTCCTCGTACAATTACTGGATCAAAATGTCTAAAATGATGCTTTGTACACCTGCTGTCTAAAGGCAAACGCTCCTGTTCGTGTAATATCATTATTCCCAGTGTCTCAGTTACTCTACATGGCTTTCAGTTAAACTAAGTGAGCACTGCTTTCCATGGGGCTCAGCAAAGTAAACATCTGTGGCTACTGTTGAGCTCCAGGTGGATGGAAACCTTTTTGTTGCTTGTTTGTACAATGACTTCACTGCACAAAGACATGTAGATTTAATAAGAGCAGAACACTTGCACACAGCCTGTTTTACTCATATTGTGAGCTTTCCCTTTTGCGAGTGTGTGTGACAGCTACAGAGGTCAACCACAGATCCTCTCTGACAACAGAGCGCAGACGGCCTGTCCCATGGACAAGACGATCCGGAACCTCCTGACTACATTGGTCTGGAGAATTCTCAAAAGCAAACTTCAGCGTCTGCCTCAGTCAACAGTTTTACCACATGCTTCATGCTTCTCTGGAAACCCAATCTGTGCTCATAAATTGATGGGGTTAGGGGCATCGACTGTGACTGTCTCTGAAAGCCAACAGTCCAACACTGCATCTGTGCAACTAAATGGCCTGCTGGATTTAACCGAAGGCGTTTGTGAGCAACAATAGAAATAAGCCGAGTGATACGTGGCTAGTTCTGCAATAACACTATCATGACAGGAAATATACCCCGTTACCGGCCACGCTGAAGGCATACTGTCAAGCGAATGAATGACAACTTCGAGAGAGAAAGAGTCAGTGTCACATCTCATATTTGTAGTAAGGCAAACCTACACTCACTGCAGATCTGACTTTTTAGATACAAATATTAATAATGATAAGCCGTTAAAACAACCAAAAATAGAAATAACCAAACCTATAACCCCATGACGGGCCTTTTCATTCTCTCAGACTATGTTAAAATAACTGAAGTTCTGTGACACTTACTGGAAAAAACAGTAAAGCTAAAAGAAAATGACATGGAAACAGTGACTTGTGTAACTGAAGTGTTGTTACCACCATGCTGAGAAGCCCGAGATGTAAAATCTTTTCAGGGTTTAGATATGCCCTGCTGAATTCAGACTAGAAAAATTGCTTTCTTAATACAAAACGTGCAAGACCTAGAGTAAAACAAACAAATGTCAACTGCTTTTCAGCACCTTCACAGGAAAGCATTTGGGGTTGATAGTTAGGGTAGTACAGGGGGAATTCTCCCATGTGTGGTAGCTACTTATTTTACTTGCAACTTCAAAAACTGCCTCCAGAAGAGCACTTAAGCCCTACTTATTGCTATTTTTCGTCCTTGTGAAAACATGAAGATCATAAGCCACATGTCCCCAAACACCTTTTCTTATTGCATCACAGCCTGTATATTATATATATATATAGTATATGTTCAGACAATGACAACAAAGCGTCACATGACATGTTGCTAAAAAATAATTAAATAAATTCACATATCTTAGCATATAGCATATAATCATGCTGTCAATTCTGCTCCGAGTCCTTTCTTAATAAACAGCTTCAGCAGTAATGAAGGGGTGTTAAAGACATTTCTGTCATTTGATGAATGCGTTTCTGATGTATGTGGTGCAGAAAAAAAAAATGGAGGAACAATTTGACAAATTGGGACCTATTGCTTTCTTGCCAAGACTTACATGAAATGGACTAATATCACTCTCATATCTGCAAAAGAACTATCAAGCAAAGGTGACCTGCCAGTTAGCTTAGCTCTGTTAAAAGACAGCAAAAACCCCTTACTTGAAATATTTTGGTAAATTACACAAATAAACCCACAACTGCAGAGCTTTAGATGTGTTTTAGATCTTGAATTTAAACAATGTCCCGTTTCCTGACTTTATGCTGATCTCAAATGCTACCTAGCTTTATGTTCACTCTACAGAAGCAAACAAAAGCAAACAATGACTTAGTATTTTCATTGATGAATGGGAAACCAGCACTTCCTTGGTTGAGAAAACATTAAGCTAAATAACCAACAATGCAAACAATAGTGTGTTACCAGTCTTTATGTATGCTTTAGGCTACTGATGTGTGAAATTGTACATTTATTTAGGAGCAGAGGCCAATTATCATGTAAACTGACGGAATATTCAGTGCATCAAAACTGCATGCCAGTGAATGGATTCCTCTAAAATAGGCTATTCATTATCAATATCTACAGAGTATGTAGCAACAGAGCCAAGCGGGAGGTTTGGCTGTATCATTACATACCAGTTAAACTATGCCAATAACCCTTGTATGGAGGTCACAAACTGTTCAGACTCTAGGGGGTTGGAAATCTGTAGGCCTACTAAGAATCCATTTACTCTCCTAGACATGCAAACATTGGCCCCACACTACGTGCACTGCTCATCATACTAATTGGATCACGCATGGCTGCGGATCCATATCCAGAAGCAAGCAAATCAGCCCACTGTGGGACCTGTGCGTGTGGAGATACCAGGGTTGAAAATCCTTCACTGATCAAAGGAAATGCTGATTCTTTTTAGAGGCTGCTTGGTGGGATCATTGACTGCATTCATTTACTACCCAGAGCCTGTTAGAGGGGGAATGAGGAAGAGAAGAAAAAAAAAAAGAAAAAAAAAAGCCGGGGAACAACCCCAATTCCTGTACACTGTATCCTTTCCATGTTAGATGTCAGGCGTGGCGATTGCTTTCATGCTTCTTTGCATCGCTACACTTTATGGCTACATTTTGAACTTTAAAAGAAGGTTAGCTTAGGTGGAGAACCCCAACAGTCTGTGCAATGAAACTGAAAGCCACACACATCTGCTTCAGCTTTGGCTCAGTCCCTTTTGAAATGCCTATCGCTTGTCCTGCAATAAAATTCTGCCTCTGTCAGTCACCAGGGGCTCCCCACAGTGGCTGTAGAGTGGTGAGTGTCTCTCAGTTGAGAGATAGAGAGACAGAGAAAGAATGTGTGTGGAAGAAGTTTCCTCACTCAACATTCCCAATTCATAAATGATTGTCTGAGCCTTATCTCCTCACAGATCAGCTTTTACTGGACCGGTGTGGCCTGAGGCGTCAGCCAGACGCTCCCATTGCTGCTTCACTACAACAGTGCCGCTACAAAGGAAAGTGAGCCCTTTACAACTAATGAGATGAGAGGTATCCTGCTGTGGTGCTGATAACAGCTCACTCCTTTATCTTTGCATATTATATGGAGGGACAAATGCTGATAATCCAATTGATGCCTTAAAGAGAGAGAGAATAAAAAAAAAAAAAAGAACTCTAGCAAAGAAGATTTGTGGAATTTAATTTAACCTAGTTATGAATTCTCTGTGGCATTTATAACCGGCAGAAAAATGCCAAATATTAGCTCTTCAATCATTTCAAGGAGTATTTATTGAAACAGTTTACCACACTAACTTTGATTCAAGTCTTTAGAGGAGAGTTTTGCTGCACAATCAAGTGATCAATACATTTCCACTGATATTGTATGAAGGCATTTGCTGGGAGATTGTCTGATGGACTAACCAACCCCCTCAAGACATGTTCAACACACACATTTGTCTTTTATTAGGGCTTTTTGAAAACATTTTTTATTGAAAGTGCCTGCAGGTGGTGTGATCTCTGACTGTAGAGTTTTGCCGTAGTGCAGGAGAGGAGAGCAGAGACCGTGCCTCTCGGCTCACAAGCTTTTATAACCATGAAGCCATGACATGTGCAGCATGGGCAACTTCAACTGCAAATGGATTTAAAAACTAACATGTTAGTGCACAGAAGCATCAACACTTCATTCATCATGTGCAGGCAGGCAGCTTTCAAGGTAGAATCTGAAACATACTGCGTTTTCTTCTCAGTCCTCAGGTTGCAGACAGATGAGAAACAACCTTCTTCTGACTGCACTGCTGTAACTCCCTTTTGGCTGGGCCCCTGCAGCCAGATTTTACTTACATTCCTCCAGGCTGAACCCCGCCTCTGCTCAATCTGCTCCCGAGGCTCTCAGTAACTGCCTGTATCCACTTCAAAATGCTGTTGCTGCTCTTCATGGCTACAAAGAAAGCCCTTCCCTCCCACCTCTCAGCCATACTTCAGCTCACACTACACCGGCTAGTGTGTGTTACTTAGAGCCTCCATCTGTGCGGCTCTGACTTGACTATCGCTTTACACCGTCAGGAGTCCACACTGCTGTGGCTCCCCTGGTGGTGAAATGTACATCTTAAACCCTGTGGCAGCTGTACAGTTGCCGCCCTTTCTCTGCAGTGTCTTTTTAAACATGAGCACAATTGTTATTCTTTCATCTAAACAACCAGCATTAATTTCTGCATCACGGTTGTCACATGATCTTAAAAAAAAAAAATAAATAAATCGTTAGACGATTTCCATTTTCTGATCACGTTCCTAAAATGAAAAAGGAATAGGCCACCCACTCTACCCAGCTCCATTGTGCTGATTCCAGAGCTCATCTTGCACCAAGCAGCCACTGTGATGATAAAATGTGCTTCCTACGAAAGATTGCAGAGCTGGAAGCACAATGCTGGCTTCAAACCAACCCCTTTCAATTCAATTGCTACCCTAGTATTTTTAATATTCCAATAAAATTTTGTGGGTGAACCATTTTGCTTGCAAATTCTGAAGAACGCAGATGGGAGACAGGGGCTAAATTGCTTTTTTTTTTTCTTTCTTTTTTTTTTCCAATAAAAGGCCCCCTTGTTGCCAAGGCAACTAACACCCACCCATACCCCTCCATGAAGTCAGGACATGTCACCAAGTGGCAGACACTTTGTGGGCTCTTAGTTAATAATTCAGAGATAAATAAATGTTTTTGTGAGGAAAACAGGTGCCAGAATGTCAGAGGGCTTTGGGGAAATAGCCCAGCAGGAGAAAAAGGAAAAAAAAAAAAAAAAAGAGGGTGAATGAGGAAGTGAGAAAGGGTGTGTGTGGAAGGGGGAGGTTTCTTGTAAGGAGGGACAAAAGCAACCCCCTGAATACAGGCTCTAAATCCAAATTCGGATCCTGCATGGTGAGTTTTTATGTCGTGAAGAAGGCAACGTAAAAAAGCAGGGGGGATTGTAAAGGAGTAAAAAGCCAGGGCTCAATAGGTATCTGCAGCATTGTCTCTCTGCAGGAGTGGGCTGAGGCCCTGAGGCCGACATTCAGCGAGGTCAAGGGTCACGATGGCAGGGGGTGCATTCTTCTCTCCCAGTTGTGTTTAGACCAGTCTGCCTGCCTGACTCCCCGCCCCCCTGTTACTCTTACTGTTCTTTATTTCTCTGTAAGTCTTTCTTTTGGAATAACAGCAACACGTAAACCCATTACGCACACAGGCCATGTCCACCCTAATGTGGAAAATGTAAAATTACACCCTCTTCTCTTCGTGTCAGTGCTCAATCCACGCTAAACTGACATTTTTAGCCACAAGAATGCATCTTTTTGAAAGCGCTTAATCCAACACCAGTCTTGTTTGCATCGGTGTGTGATTATCATGTGACTCGAGGCATCTGTTTCTCATGTGATTCATTTTTGAGCATCCTGATAATGTTCTCACTCATTCCTCTTGTTTTATTGATGTAAATGACACTTCATGCTTTTGCTAAAAGTGCAAAGCAGGAGTGCAGCTGCCTTCTTGCTCCAGCTGATCACCAGAAAACACTTCAGTAACTAATATTCCTGTAATTTTCAGTGATTGCTTCCCAACCAATGGATGCACAGCTCAGAACACAATTGTCAATACTCTGGTGGCAGATTCACAACTAAAAAATTATTTTTAAGGTGTGAAAAACCTCCTTTTTGTTAAACATTTTTTTCAGATTTACCTGCACAGACCACAATTTGCATTTATATACATGTGTTTATTTGAATTCAACGCTGCATTGTTAATCAGTTCAATCTTTGCATGTAAATAATTAAACTCCTCTGAAAGAGCTACTCGTGTGCACAGCAATGATTTACTTCTACACAATGTTAGAGGCCTGTTGTAAGAACACCGTGTTATGAATCTTGAGGTAGTTTTACCTCTGTTAACTCTGTCAGTGGCCTGCATTTCATCAAGTCGAGGCCTGCAGGCTCTGACAGACACAGATAAAGATTATACAAAACTGGTCTGGCCCTGGACCAGGTCTGTTAGTTATCTTAGTGTGATCTTCTGAGATGGGCAATGCAGACTCGCACTGAGCTGCAAACTCATGACTTGGAAAGCCTGCTGCATTTTTCAGTATTTCTTATGCACACCATGAGCCAAAAGGTAATACAACTCATACAAGCTCAGTTTCCTGTAATTCAAAACATCATGCAATAATTCTGCAGTCAAATGAAATACTTTTATTCGTAATGGCTGCTGCACGGACTTAATGAGGCTCTGCAATCATTAGACAAAACGCACATTAAAATGAGCCTATAGCTGAATGTTGCTCTCTGCTCGATTAGCGACACTAAGCTAGCAGACCCACAGCAGCCGCGTATTAATTCCACCCATTACCGTTTCTCTGGAACCCTGATTTCCAGAGAGTGGAGGGGGGGGGGGGGGCTTAGTCAGCTTCCCTGTTGTGACCTCTGTTTGCCCCCGCATTTAACTCCCAACAGCACTCCTGTTTCTCGTCACACTGGAGCCCTGGAAAGTCTGCCGGAGCTGGAGCTCAATCCCTGATCCCATCACAACAACACATTAATATTTATGAACATTTCAAACACATTATCAGTGCTTTGTGTATAAATTGGGACAGCTCTGGATGCTATAGGCTCCAATCCGTCCAATGCATCTCGAGGTGGCCGTTTAGATTCTATTGTGTTTTTTCCCTGTGCCCACATATGTATTTTATATTGAAAAAAACAAAACAAAAAAAAAAAAAAACTGCACGCATCTAATTCAAATATTGAACTGATTTATAATTCCATCTAAACGCTAACCATTACACAGTAGGTGAAGAAAACCAGTAAAAATAAAGACCCTTTTAGATTCCTTTGACGTGTTACTTGAAATTTAAATGTGATGCTTCTTCATACTACTTTTCAGAGGGAAAGATCGGAAACATTTGTTTATGAGGAAGTAGTCTTGAGCAACATTTTTCCAGGCTTTCTCCAAGCTGCTTTTCCCACTCATTTTCAGTTCAGTTTTTGTACCAGACCTTTTTTGGACAAATGTATCATTTTGTTTGTAGAGTCACTAAACAATGAATCATTCAAGTCTATATAAAAAAAACAAAGACACCAAACCAAGGTATGAACCAGTGTTGTGTCTACACAAACAACTATTCCTGAAGACTACTAAAAGAAATCACCAGAGAGTTCATCTGGTTCAGGCTGTGTTAAAGAATAAAGGCGGTCATAACAAATATTACCCTTCAAGCTCATTAGAATTGTAAAAAGCCTTGTAAACTGCATTTCCAATCCTTTTTCCACATTTTTCAATAAACCACTGCATATTTGCATTGCATGCCAAAAACCGATGTTGAAGATGTCTGATTATCAATTTTCTTCCTCTTTCCTTCAGCATTTCACATCTGTAAAACATAAAAACCCAAAATCCACATCAGATAGAGGTTATTCTAAGAGAAGACACTGTTCACAAAGTGCCTGAAAAGCATTCATTTTCTTCCTTTACTTAATGATAACACAATGAAACACATTTGCCAAATCCTTGCCTTGTGGATAGTTTGGAATGCCTCATACAAAGAAATTAGAAGTTAAATCGCACCCTGCCTTTTTTTTGGCATTTTGGCTGACCAATCGGAGCAGAGGTGCTATAGTAATCTACAGTAGAAGATACACTTTTTTTTCCCCCCCTAACATGCATGTAAACCTCTTCTAGTTGACTGAAAAACTATATCATAATCATGTAAATTAGAATATCATGAGCTCTTTAGTACTACTCAGGGATCTTACAATCACCTTCCAGTCTGCTCGTTCTGAACACGTCCAGTAAAGTGGAATGCACACATTAAGCACTACGCTGTAAATACACTGGAAGGCTATTTTCGCTCCAATTGTCCCATCACAACAGGCAAGGAGCCTGATAAATCATAATGACACACAATGGTTGCTCTGCTTTATAAAACACAGACTTCTGACAGGCTGCACAAAAATACCCGTGGACATAGATAAATACGTACACATACAAACACCCATGTATCCTATCTCAGCCTGACAACCACCTTTCCAGAGACGCCTCACAAATACATCAACTACTGCTGATGGGCAATGACGACGTGCTACAACAACAACAATGGTCCCAGTTTCCTGAGGGAAAGGATGTTCTTGCTTTCTGCACTTTACCTGAGCTACATTCAGCTCTGCAGTCTCTAGTGCAGTGACACTTTATATCCACTCATTAACCCATTTCCTCTTCTACTCATACACTCACTAAAAGTCACATCTGTTTGGCTGCAGCTGCATACCAGCCCCATGCATTTTATAGCCCAGCTGTACATCTGGACCCCTGTTGTATCTTTCACAGCTGCCCCTCCCATTGCCCGCCTTCCCTATTCCATGTACGCTTTCTTTCCGGCTTATTCCACCCCCAACAACACTTTCTACAGCAGCGGCGACAGATTCAGGAAGCCATAAGGTCTCTCTTCACCAGTATGAGCCCATATTGGCCAGGAAGGGTCTCATGGGTAAATAATTAATGTTATCCAAGTTGTGTGTTTCCCATAAATGGCGCAAGAATCAAATATCCACCAAGACAGAAACACTTCAATGGGAAACAAAGTACATCTACACATTTTCAATAAGCAAAACATCGTATATATATCGTTAGAAATTAATTACCACTTAAACGTGTGTTACAATTAAAGTGGGTGAATAACAAAAAAAAAAAAAAAAATTCATTTGAGAGGAGTCAGGCAGGCTTAGAACAGCTATAAAAAAAAAAAGGTACATAAAAGCACATTGTAAAAATGCTTCCTGGTAAAACTCTGCTTTGAGAAGTGGTTTGAAAAAATGCTACTCATCTGGCTAGTTTCAGCTCTGGCAGGCTGCTGCAGACCTCAGGAGCTCTGACAGCAATAACCAGGTCACCCTTTTGTTGCAGGTCGTTAGGACCAGCAGTAGTGCTCTGCCAGAGTCTTTACCTCCCTTCAGAAGTAGTTTTAAAATGGTCCGATGTGCAGCTCGGAGCCCAACTCCTGCTGAGCCTCAAAATAAACAGCCATCAATCTTCTAGATATTTAAGGTCAAAACCGCAATGGCAAAACAGCAAGCAAAGTGTCTTTTTCTCTTACAACTTCCTCCAGCGTCTCTTGGGAGATCTACCAGTTAAGGGGATGGGATGATTTCTATCAGGGGTTCGCACCTAAAACACCTCAGTTCAGAGCAAAATGTCCCAGTGACTGAGGTCACTGAAGTCGCTATTCAGTAGCCCCAACTTGGTTTCAAAAAGTGTTACTTTCCAAAGTGAATGCAAATAGAACCTGAGCTGAAATCAGCTTTTTCCCTCTCCAATATGAAGTTCCAAATAAAAAGTTCCAAAAGCCAAAATGTAGCAAGTTTACAGCGACAGAGAAATTGCAAATGTTTGATTGCTCCATTTTTATCAAAGTGTATAAAGGAGTTTCTCATCATATCAAGCACCATTTTGTCAAGATTTGGATAAAAGTTTCCTTCTTGATGTTGGCTGCCAATCATCCATCTCCTGAGAATTTGGGACGTGATCAAACAGACAAATTTTAAGCATTTCTTGCATACCGTTGAGGCTTTCACAACAGTGATAAAAATCTCCAGGAAAATATCCGCACACACTTTTCCCAGTTTTTCAGTTAAATTACCCAACACAATAAACGGAATGTGAGAATATAAACTTGATGAAATGTTGTGTGGTAATGAATTACACGTAGTAGACATGTTCATGTCTCCGCAAGCGTCTGTTGAGCGAATGCTTCACTTCTGGATAAAAAGTGTATATGTCTGCATTAGCATTGTAAAGCTATTTACTGTTGCATGCTACGAAAGCGCAGAGAAGCACAGAAGATAACTCGAGGCTTTTTAAACAAACGTGTGACGTCGAGAGTCAGCAAACAGGTGAGCGGATCAAAGAGGGGTAAAACAGACATGCAGACAGGCAAGGCAGAGAGACATCAGTGTCAATTTTCAGGGTCATGTCACCCTGGTGGAGGGCTGACTGACACGGCACAGCACCAGTTCAAAGTTCAAGCCTTTAATAGCTCAGTTGGAAAAGCATGACCTCCAAGTCAGCCGTTCACAGTCCCTGATCCACCCTGACACCACTGTCTAAGCTTCAGATTCAACTCCTACGAGGTAAAAAAAACCCAAAAACTTTCAAATATAAATATTATGTAATCTCCCCACTTATCACAGTCACATCTGAGGACCTCTTTTAGTGGGATTTGTACACGGCTGCTACGACTCTAAGAGGGAAACACATGCCAGAATAAAGAAAAGTATCCTTTTTAGAGGATTTCTATTCACAAGAGTAAAAATAAGACACCCATCATCTGCAGTTAAATGTTTTCACTGCATCAAAACAGAACAAACAGACAAAACAAGCAAGTAGAATCACAGGAAAGCGCCTACTCAGTAGTGTATGTGTAATTCAGCTCTGATCTCAGACCTCCACGCAGGCAGGGGTCATCCACCCTCGCTAAGCCCTGGCTTCCAGCAGACTCTTCTGATATCTCATTTCAGAAATTCTAGCACATTATAGTCAAGATGACGAGGATGTAATCCTGAGGCACAAATCATCCACTCATTCGAACACATCTCCATTATTCATTTACATTGTTGTCGCTGCTAAAGCCTGGGAAGATTTAAGCCTCTGGGTAATTATACACCATGTCATCGTACTATGCTTGAAAGGAGCATCCTTGCAGAAAAGACCAGAATAAAAGAAGATGTGGAGGCACTGACAAGCCCGACTGTGATTTATGAGGAAAAACCGCAGGTGTTTCTCTGCATCTCACCCTGTACATTGCTGCAGCATGTTGCATCAGCTTTGTGTCAAGTCAAACAAAGCTCAGCTTGAGCATGATGTGGAAATCACAATACGACTCAAATGTGCACCTTTTGAGTAGGTTGAAGGGGTATTTTCGTCAAAGTAGTCCTTTCTGACAAGGCTTTTGACACAAACATGCTCACTTGGCATTGTGCTGTCAAGTTACAGTTCTATGGATCTGAAAAAATGCACAACATGGTTCAACGTGTTCCTACTTCTATTAAAAAAAAAAAAAAAAAACGCATACAGATGCTTGGTCAGGAGCCATTGGAGTATTGGGAAATTTTATTGCAACAATTTTTTTCATGTGAACATGTGGCCAGCATCTTAATTGGCTGCACCTGTCAGGGTGTGCTTAAAAGGAAGGGTTTTACGCAATATCGTCAATGTGCATATTGATATCACGATGACAGTAAAATTTCAACTTATTGGAAAGCCAATATAGATGGCATGGCACACCTTCCCCATCTGCAACAAGTCTCCCCTTCTTCCCCTGGGTCAGACATCACAGTGATGTCATGAACAGATATTTGGCTACAGCCTCATGCTGTCCATTTCAGACAAAGAGAGACCACCGGACTACCCTGTGCAATGAAATATTCTGCTGAAAATGATTCTGAAATCTTTCTTTTAAAAGAGAAAGTCTGTAGCAGAAACCAGAAAATTTCAAATGAATATTAAATCTTCTTATTACCTTTGTGGGGAAGGGTTGATTCCCTAGTGTGCAATGCAATTCATCTCCAGTTTTAAACATGTCAGATTGTGCCGCAGAGGAAAGCAGACCAGACCTCCGAGTGCCTTACAATGATTTGTAATCAAACTGAACATTTACAGAAGCAAAAACCTATTAAAAGCCTGCCAAAAATCAGAACGTCAGAGGATAAGAAACAGCGAAGCTTTGTGTATGAAAGATCTGTTTGATTGTAGTCGGCATCAACATCAGCCTCCTTTGGCATGCACAGAGCAAATCATAAAAACAACAAACCCCACCCCCTTAAAAATAAAAAACAAAGATGAATGACAGGAATTCTTGTCTGCATACTGTACCAATCAATTTATGTAATCTTTGCAGTCTGGTTGGAAACTGAGTCAAGTACAATGGAACACTGCATAACCAGTGTATCCACCAACACAAACTCTAACATAAAGGAAACCTGCACACAACTGCAGCCAAAACAAAACAGAAAAAAAAATAATAAAAAAAAATATATATATATATATATATATTTATATACACACACACACACACACACACACACACACATATACATAAAAACATACCACTGTCCTAAACGCAAATAAAATGTGATACCTGACGACAGAGAAAACCCAGAAAGCAAAAGCATCACTGTCCTGTGCAGGCTTTGAAAAGCTGTCATGGGGAATGTGATCAATGTTTTCCATAAACGCAGAGGAGCATGTCCCCAGACATTTGGACTGAAAGAAGAAGAGTTGCACTTTTCAAAGCAAAGTTCAGTCATAGGCTACAATTAAACGGAGCACTGCCCTGCCAAAGAAAGACTCCTTCCCATTAATATGAGTCATGGAAGACCACAAACAGTGGTCATAAAAACAGCCAAGAGCAAATAAAATGCCAAAACAGCATGGAAAGGTTTTCCATGCACCTCCAGAATAGAGAGAAAAAAAGAAAATCACCAGGATTTTTTTCTTTTCTTGTTACAGTAACCTTCATTAGAGTGGCACTGAGCCTTCACCTCTAATCCCAACAGTCAGAATGAGGCTTAATGCTGAGACAAAGAGGACACACAGGGGTGAGGTGAGGCTCTCCTCGAGTCTGTGGCAGTCTGGAATGCAACGTGGCTTTTCTGGGTTTATAAATAACATCAGAAACAGGCAGACACAAAAGGTGCTGCTGTTCTAAGCCGGACCACTCTTTCAGAACACCCTCTCCACTGTCCTTGTTACTACAAGCGTCTCACCGGAGCAGTTAGCAGCAGTTCCTGACCCGCCCAGTCTGTCTGCTGCAGGGTATTCCTGCAGCTCCAAGCATCACTAGTTAGGCCTGAAAACAGGCGAGAACAGTCAAAGCAACCTGTGACGCCATACAAGGTGGTTGTGTGTATATAAGGGGGTGCTGGTTAAGAGGGAGGAAAGAGACCAATTAGGGCTGAAACGGTGATTATTTTCATTATTTCGATTTTTTAACCAATAAATAAACTAAATAAATGATCTCCGGTGACTGCACTCAAATTTCCGGATCAGAAATCTTAACCTTGGAAGGCTGGCTCGCTATTCTTTTCTAATTTGGTGAACATTTAATTCTTATGTATATACACACACACACACATACACATGAACTGTTACATAAAAATGACTATCAAATTATATAAAAAGCCTCTGAGTAAAAACCCCCAAGAGCACAAAGAGGAACAAAAGTGGAAAGATTGCTATATGTATGACTTCCAGCTCAGATTAAGAGGGAAAAAAAATCATCTGTCATGTTTTTTTTTTGATCAGAAATATAACTAAATATATCTCCCAATGAAATAAATAACCTAAGATATGTGCTCATTTGCATAAATATCCAATAAACAAAGTAAAACAAACCACTTTAATCGGTTTTTGGCCTTTTTTTTTTTTTCTTTAAAAGAGAAAGAAAACAAAAGTTTCGCCTGATGTGTCTAAAGCATACCAAAAGCCAACTTGTTATCACATGATAGCTGATGATTTTGTGGTTCTCAACAAGAACCTTTTATCCGTATGCAACCAAAGCCTGCTCAGCCACGACTGGTCAGGGCAAATCGGACTGCAGACAGATAGTTTCTAGTACAAAATAGTCTTCCTTGCCCACAGCTTCTGTTTATAGATAGTTGATTCATTACTTTCGGTTACTTATTCAAACCAATTCAACTTCTAGTTATCCATTTCAGTCATTTGCTTGCAGTGAAGTTGAGTTTTTGTTCTTGCATTTTTCCCCTCCATTTGCATTTCATACAAAAAAAATGGTGTGCCAACAAAAAGATTGGGTAACTAAAAGTAGCCGCGAGCTACTGCAGCCTCTGATGAAAGTGGCTGCTCTCAGTTCCAGCATGTGTTGTTCAAAGACGATTTCTTATATAGCCATATTCTAATCTACTCTGTTCGATCCATCTTTATGCTCAGTGGTGACTCCAAACAGAGATGCAACCCATCTGATTGGGACCCAATTTCAAGACCGCATATAAGCTCAAACAGGATTAAGGCAGTTAAGAAAATAATGAGACAATGTGGCTGCAGGGATGTGGGAGTGTGGCTTGATGGTATGAAAAGTGGCAGGTAGTCCATCTAAAAAATGTTTTTTGTGCAAAGCTTGCTGATAGAACAGGATTATGAGGAGATTCAGTCTGTGCTGCCACTTCACAGCCTTCATCTTTTTCCTCCTGGTTGCCGGGGAGCAGGAGCCTGCTGCTGCTGCCACCGCCTGCACCCGGAGCACCACCAAGATAAAAACCAGCCTGATTTCTATGTCTCAGTCCTCTCCTCACCGTTCCATCACTCCCTTTTCTCCCCTCCCTTCAAAATGAGGGACTGTAATGCCATGCATTAAGTACACTGGGGAGGCAGGGAATGAGTGAATGGAGGGTGAAAAGGTGACAGGCAGCACAAAAGCCAGTCACACCACATTTAAATGCTTTTCTCCAATAAACAGTCGAAATGGAAAGTGAGCAGGGCTGGACGATATGCTCCCGAGTATGTACGGTTCTTCATGCGGTGGAAAATTGGATTGTGATGGCGATTCAGTGGGATTCGTCAGCTACAAAGATTTCTCTCAAAAACAACACAAAGAAAAAACACCATGTGAAACAGACAGATTTCTTTTTGCCGGTAGGATATCCAGGTTCCTCTCTTTTTAGAGCACCAACACAGAGGCGTGGAGAGAAAACGGCCTGAAAATGGTGTCTGTGTGAAATTGATAAAGTCTGGTTAATACCCTCAACACAATGGCTCCCTCCTTACATTAGTCACTATAGTCACTATTTTCCACAAGCTTTCACATCTTAGTAAACATCGTTCCTGGATGTTCAGTGAAAACTGGACTTTCTAACTGTCCATGTCTACACGAACAGAGAATATCAATAAATTAAACAACCGTTTTCTATTCAGCTGGCAAGTTTGTTATGCCATGCATTGTTTCTTCCAGCAGGTGTCATGTGATCCGAGCAAAGTGAACTTATGTTACACGCACTGATGTAAAAATTGACAATTTCAGCAACCTTGAATACCTAAGGTGATGAATCATCTACCTCTGTATCTACTCCTCGTCTACCCTTTTTCTTTTTTTATCTAAAAAAAAAAAAAAAAAAAAAAAAAAAAGTGAAAAAACAAAATTTTCCACTTGACCAGACTTTTAACATGGAAACCATCTCATGTTCGAATCAACTGACCACTTAGCAAGAAAACATACCTGTAATTAATAATTGATCCTTAAGGCTTTTCAAATGAAAGGATTTGTTTTTTTTTGTTAAAGGCCCACATGAAAATCAAAATAGACATTTAAGTGTTTTTGTAAGATCAGCCATGCATAAAGCAACATTAAACATCACCATCTGGCCCAGCAAAGTACCAAAAAAGAAGGAAAAAAAAAAGAGGTTATTTTGGAGTTGTTCTCGATAGCATTTCAGAATTTGTCCTTTTCAGGAAAATATATAAAAACGTGTATGACTCATCATGCGCCTGGAGTCTGAAGTAATTTAATATAACACGGAGCTGACATGAAACCGTGGGCCGAGCCTGATCAGGTCATTGTAACTGACCGAACACAGCAAAACTGGGCTTTTTACTGGGTATGGGGCTGTGGACTCTCAGGCATATGTTTTTAAAGATAATATGCAGAGGCAGATGGCACTGAGCTAGCAGTTTCGTGGAAATTTTAAATGTAATAAAATCAAATATTTTGGTATTGAAACATATTCACCAAAAATCATGAAGGACATGCCTACTTTTGACATTTTATACACCAAACATTTTACCAACAGATCAAAATCTGCACATCACCGGATCATTTTGACAATTGCCACTTGTCATCCATTTTGACCTTTTGTTGGTCAAAAAAGTTTTAAGAAAACATCTGGAAACTTGAAATGGGAGTTTTTAAACAGTTCAGTGACAAAAGTATTGATACAATACCCCAAAGATAATCCACAGAGGAAAAGAAAATACAGCGATGGCACAGTACCAGAGTTTGACTTTTGATAAATGCAAATTTGTTGCGATCTTGCTGTGACGCTGTGCGCCTTTTTTCTACCTCAAGGCTGTATGTTTCGGGCCCAAGCCTGTGAGCATTTGCTCGGGGCAAACAGAACACTAATCTACAGACAGATGAGCGTACATACTGTTTTATGCAGATGTCATGCACAGCATGAGCAAACAACAACAAAGAAACAAAACAAAAAAACAACAAAAAAAAAAAACCAAGAAACAACTCAGGGGCATACTTAAGGTGGGCGGGAAAAACGTGGGTTTTTCAGCCTTTCGGGCAAAAATTGAGTTGTGAGTTTCACACACAATTAAATGAGTGTATGAAGTACTTTCAGTTTTTGCACATTCCTCTACAGTACATGTCAGTCTCCACGCAGGCTTTTGCATTCACAAATCTGATATAAATACAATAACACAACTCTTGACAAACAAAAACACCCCCATACTCACACAGCAAACAAAGCTGTCCTCCTTTGCACTCGATCATTGTGTGTCTGCGGTAGCCCACTTTTTATACACAAGTCCTTTAAAAGCAATCTGTGCATTAACCTCAGTGTTTAGTGTCATGCACAGTGTTGTTACATTACAGACACAAATGCAGCTGCCCAATGTGGAGCGGATCTAATTAAATGCTGTTCCACATTAACAGGATTGAGAGAAACCTACAGATTTCCATCTGCTCCCTCCGGCCCGTGAGTGGCATTTGTTGTAATGCATACAAGCAGGAACCGGATGAAGACCTTCCTAGAACACACACACATCCTGCCAGACAAAAGCGAAACCGACATCCATACACTCAGATGACCTGTACGCTTTGTCACTCAGTGTCGCCGAACATGGCGGCAATGTTACAGTCGCACAATGAGCAAGGGGAGACATTGCCACAGTGAAGCTGCTATTCGGGACTTGGAGTCTTTATGTAGCTGTGAGCAGTATCTGGAGGTGTTGCCTCCGCTGTCAATCCCAATGTCAAATTATAGGTCTGGCTCTTCCTCAGTTGTCTGCATTAAACTTAATATATTCAATCTATGCCTGCAGCCTTTAGGGCTTTGGATTAAAACCAAAGTAGCTCAGGTTTTGCTCCACATGCTGCTAAATTCCAACCAGGAAACTGTGGTCTGTCAAACACACACTTTATGCAGTGGCCTGCAGAGCAAGTGGCTGGTTTGCCTCAACATACAACTACCAACTAAAGCTAAAGCACTGATTGAAGGTTTGCTTGTTGTGAATTTGGCACATCTAAACGAGTTACAAACTAATTATGAGGCAACATATGTCATATGAATGGGACATCACTGCTGTTGTACTTAGAATAAACTATATATCATTATGACCACAACTTCATGACTTCTGCAGAACTAAATGGACAAGATGTAAAGTATGACAATATCTGGGCTTTGAGATGTAAACAGCAGGGCAGTGTTCTCACAAATGTCCGGGACTCTGCTACTCAACAGGCCCTCTTTCCTCTCTGTTTATGTGTTCACTCACATCTGTTGAGACAACGGAACAACTGGTCAAGATCTCGGCAGTCGCCACTTTACAAGACAGACTGCAACAGCCACGAAAAAAAAAAAAAGTTAAGTCAAACAATATTTAGACTTTCTGACAGATAACCTACCACAAGCAGACCACACAGCCTGCTCTTTGCTCTTCACTCCTGCTCACCCAAAGCTTTATGGAGTTGAAACATTTCCTACAATTTTACTCACTCCCACACTGCAACATCCCACTTTAAAACAGCAGGAAGTCAATATACTTCTATTTGGGTTGGGACAAGGTATACAGAGGAAACATATGCAGGGTCCCGACACGATAAATCTTTCCATCATTACTGGATTAACTGTGACAACGTGTGTGTCTCTCATGGCTGAGAAAAGTTTTTGTTAGTCACAATGATTTTATGTTGTCTACAGTGTCTTTCCCCTGTAGCGTGCCTCAGGGGTCTATTCTTTGACCCCTCCTTTTTCCACTGTAATTGGGTACCATTCTGAAGAAATATGGAATCTCATTCCACTGTAACTTTCTGAGCTTTAATGACAATAAAACCGAGGTCACACTGTTCTGTACAAGTGGCTCCCCCCTGTTAAACTTGGCTCTTTGACACCATAAGTGAAATCCACTGTGATAATTGACTGCGATCTCAAATTTGACAAACAGATCAGCTCTGTGTTAAAATACAGCTTCTTTCAATTGAGAAAAATAGCCAAATTAAAGTCCATTTTGCCAAGGCAGGGCTTGGAAAAAGTGATCCAACTCGTCTAAACTACTGTAACACTCTGTATGTCAGCGAGGCTTCCCTCTACCGCCTCCAGATCATCCAAAACGCTGCTGACACAAACACATAAGCGAGAGCACATCACTCCCATTCTGGCCTCCCTCCATTGCCTCCCAGTGCATTACAAAATTGATTTTAAAGTATTTGCATATAAAGGTCTTCATGGCCTCGCTCCATCCTACCTCTCTGACTGACTTCAGCCATACTTTCTGTCGTGCTCCCTGAGATCAGCTGACCAGCTGCTCTTGGTCATTCTGGGGATGAGGCTGAAGCTCAGGGGAAAAATAAATAAATAAATAAAAATCATGCTTTCTCGGTTGGGGCCACAAAATTGTGGAATGGTTTACCAGTTCATATCAGACAGGCCTTTTTCCTACCCGTTTTTAAATCCCTCTTAAAGACACATCTGTTTTCCCTGACATTCAACACAGCATGAGTTATGCTTGTATTTTCCCACGTGTGAGGTTGTGTTTGCTCCATGTGTTTTAGGTCTTCTGTGTCATTAAAAAAATGATCTTTAGTGTACAGCACTTTGGTCAACCATTGTTGTTTTAAATATGCTTTATAAATAAATTGGATTGGACATGTACGGTACTGTGCAATAGTCTTGCGCCACCCCTTCTTTCTTTATCATTTTCCAAGAAAAATGAAAACACGCTTATAGTATTACATAAGGTACAGATGAGTTTCTACAATTTTAACGAGCTTCAAAGTCAGTATTTAGTATGAGAACCATTATTCTTCCTTATGAACCCTCTTGGAGAAGATTTCTTGTAATGTCTTTAAGTAGTCTTCAGGAATAGTTCTCCAGGCTTCTTAAAGGACGTGTCAAAGCTCCTCTTTGGATGTTGGCTGCCTTTTTTTATGTTCTCTGTCAAGATGATTTCACACTTCAAAATAAAAAGACAATTTGGTTGGTTTCATTATGCCGTTTTATACTAGAGGACAGACACTATTCCCAAAACATGCATCATGACTGTGACAGGCTTCAACTTCCATTTCTGGGTCTTCTTTTAGTTTGTTAGCTAAAGTTGTCACTGTGGGATCAACAGTCCTCTGTCTGAGGGTGCTTCAAGACAAAAGCTTTGAAAACAAATACAGATTCACTGATTAGATTGATTAGAAGTCCATGAACGAGCTCAACATGGAATACTGTCTTCACATAGTTTAGTTCAGACGATGATTTCACAGTGGTGCCACATAAAAGACAAATAACATTTTTACAAAGAGATGTTCCTGTATACATTTGGACCTCTATTACCAAAGTTCAGAATTATTAGCTATGTTCTTGTCAAGCGAGGCAGTTAGGTATGCCAACATTGCATTCAGCTCTCATGTTGATTAGTCCTGGTGTCTCTTGCCAAAAATTAATCTGGAGATCAGCTTTGCTGAATGATCCATTTCCCAGAGGAGCACAATGTTCACTTGTGTAGCCCACAGGATCTGCGTGGGTGGTCCAGCAAAGGGAGTAGCAAATGGACCAGCCTGGACCGATTCAGCCAATAGTGGACTTTTGTATGGGACACTTAATTTTCCCCTCCAACTCATTTCTCTCGAGTGAAAAGACAGACCTGACAATGCCATCCCTTTTTCATTTTTAATGAGCTGCCTTTCCGTTTCAACAAACAAATTCAGTCAGCGATTTTCATACATCGTACAACAAAACAAACAAACAAACAGAAAAATGCTTAAGCCCGCATGCAACGGCTATGGAATACAAAGACAAAAGGGTCCAAAAGCTTCCAGAGTCCATTTCATAATGGCCCTGAGAAATCCAATAACCACTAATTGCTCCTCTAAACATGTGCACTTGGCTCTTAATGACTCCATGTCTTCACACTCTGTCAATCTTTTAATATGTCTCTGTAACTACTGCTTCAACCCTGTAATGAGTTCACAGCACAGCACCCCTCCCTCTTTTAGATCTTGATGATAAATTAGGTAATTGCCAAAGATTTCTCTAGGTCCACGTGGTCAGTACAAGCCCACCAGTCTGCTCCCTTAGCAACAGACCTGCAGCCTCACGATGGCTGCAGTCGCATAGATTTCTCTGCTATTGGAGCACCTGTCTCTAAAGCTTTAGAAATGGGGAGAAGTAGAATATATCATTCAGCGATCAACTGCTTTGGACACAATGTTCGATAAGACACACATCTTTAACTTGCAATGACTTCTTTGTTTTATGGAGCATTTTCGTTTCTAAGTCCAGCGTCAAGCTCTTAACACAGCTGCTGGACAGTGAAAAAAAAAAAAAAAAAAAAAAAAAAAAAAAAAAAAAGATGTAGGTGTTGGAGCTGAAGATTAGATAAAGGGCACAACCTCTTTTCCCCTAATTGGAGAACCTAAAGGAATTCTGTGCAGCAAAAATGTCTGTGCCTTCTTTCTCTGGGAATAGCTCACATAAAGGAAAAAGGCACTGGGAGGTTTATTTGATTAAATCCAAACAGCTGCTTAATTGCTGCAGTGTTGTTTTCCATTAGGTCATGATGAGCAGCACAGAGCTGGGCTTTAAAAAGAGTGAAATAAAGCAGATATCCTTGTCAAAGACCTCTTTTTCTGTACCAACTATATGTCGCTCTAAAGGAATCTGCATGGTGGAAAACAAATGATTATCTGAAGAGTAGCAGAGGACAAATACACAACATCTCGATAGGCAGATATCAAAACTTTAGTGATTTCATGTGGTTCTCTGCAACACTTTAATGGATGAATGTAGATGTAATTTACCTAAAAGTTTAAATTATATGAAGCTAAATGGATTTTATTTCTCATTTTCAGCTGATTTTAAAGAAACCTATACACTACAAACTCCGAAGCCAATATTCGTACAGTTGCTCAGTTCAACATTTTGTAAAAGGGTGTAACTTTGCAGATCAGATTTCACACAACAGACATCCATTAAAGTACCCATGAAATCAAATTTGATGTCTAAATGTTTTTTTTATTACACGTCTCAAACCATTGAGGTAATGCATGTGACATCAGAGATGTCACAGTACTTGGGTTCTGCTCACCGAATGACAAAAAGACACGACTCGATGGCTTTGGACTTCGTTACTAGTCGGAAAACATAGAAAATGCATTTATAATGGCAAATACCTGTTCAGCAACAGACTGTACCAACAGATTTAGCAGGTTATCTTATGACAAACTTAAAAGTAGTAAAGGGACAAGAGCCAAATAGATGGCGGACAACTGGAGCCCAGTCCGCAGAATGTGGATTTGCAGTGAACACTTTACACACTAGATAATTCTGCATCTCCTGTTTAGGATCTGCAAATGTCATTGTTTTGCAAGCCTTTGATGGAAAAGATCATTTCTAACAATGCCCCTTTTGGTCTGAATTGTGGATGAGCAATCAACAATCAACTGCCGGGCACATCTGTGAGCGTCTGTCTTGTATTTTTGGTGTGCAATGCACCATCAGTATTATTAAGACTTCACCTCTTAAAAAGCGCAATAAAGAGGCAAAAGGTGGGCCACAAAACATTTTAAATGTCTCATGGCTTTGCTCACATTGTATAACATGAGCTATGAAGCCATATAAACATTACTAATCATCTCTACTATGCTGCAGCACCTGATTGTTATTGTTTTTTAGTTAGAAAAGGAGAATAGAGAAAGTTATTCACCTTTGCACCGAGATTAAATGACTCCTTTAAGGATACTAAAGTCACAAAGGGAATAAGCAGTCGGCTGAAAAGGAACTTTATTGATGGCAATGACCCGTAGTGGAAATAAATCTCCAGAGCAGCTGTGTAGTATTTATGCCTAACAAGCCCCATCAAGAGATGGCTTTGCATAAATTGAGCAGCACTGTGGGAGCTGATGATGCACCACTTCAGCCCTCAGGTTTGTATTCTTCTATATCCAACCACACAGAATCTCTCTTATGCATTACCTAAAATAAAATTAAAAAAAGATTACCAGTTAAAGAGGCCACCTTTTGCTTGTTTTGGCTTCTTTGCACTGGCTCTTGTTCAATTTAGAAGCGATTTAAAAATCTTACTGTGTTTTTAAAACTCATTAAATAGGTGAGCGCCTTCTCTCCTTCACTTTACACTCTCCCAGCAGATTACTGAGGTCATCTGACCAGATGCTCGTAGCCAGACCAAGAAGCAGAGAGGGAGGAGATTGTGCTTTCACTGTGGCTGAACCCAAGCTTTGGAACAACCTCCGCCTTCATATCAGGGCCTCACCAAAATCCAACACTTTCAAAGGTTCTATATTTGCTTTTATTGTGTCCGTCTCTGTAGCTTTAACCATTTTACTTTCTGTGCTTCTTACCGCTTTTCCCAATTTGATTTTGGTTGTATACCTCTTTACTCATGCCTTGTTACAAAATGAATGTGCTTGTAAATACTTTGACTTGACTTGAACAGTTTTGTCTTGCAGCAGCCTAAACCCATCTAATGATGATGATCTCATAGGCAAGGCTGTCTCTTAGTGCACTCGTACAAGCCCATTACCTCCATGTGGCAGCATGCTCTAATTGTTTATTTCAAGTGGATTTCTGAGCGTCATTACCTCTCCTGCCCTCCAGATCCTCCAGATCCTCCAGCGCTCATAGAGCTTGAGTGACAGACGCTTGTTGTGGCCCGGGGCAGAGGGCAGGAATCACTCAGCAGTGCTGAAATGAAAAGACCAGCCGTTGCTTGGCTGGCACAGGGCATGACGCCACAGCTGCTGCCAGCAGAGCTTGACTTTCTAAGCAGCATCGTTTTAAGCTCTCGCCACTAGCAGCACATCAGCGGCCCGGGGACGGCTGGCCACCAAAGCAGAGAACACAGCTCCAGCCCACTTGTCGGCTGGCTCCCCAGTGCCCTGCCTTGATCTACAATTACCACCCGTCACTTGCCATTCCATTGAAGAAATAAAGGCTGTTTAATGCTTGAAGGGGTAAATGGGTGAATAATTAAATTTTTAATCAAGCTGAAAGAATCTCTTCAACAATAAAACAGCAGAGAGTTACAACTGGAGGAGGGATCATCTTCTTTGAAAGGAAGCGATCCGCAGACCCCCCTGTGTGATAAGAAGCCTCAACTGCAGAGAGATGTTTAACCGCAAGTGCTTCAGAACTGCCAATAAATGTCCACTTGAAAGCATCTCTGCCGAGTGTAATAAAAGAAGAAATAACCTGAAACTGACAGATTTTTAAAGCAACACTAGATTCCACAAAATGATAAGAAACAAAAGGAGGAAACAAAATACTCATTGAAGAGTCAAACAAAGAACCTGAACTCTTTGTTTTCCTCTTTTTCTTCCCTTCTGCATCCTGGCAGTTTCTGTGGCCTTCATACTGAGATCCCACTTTAAACACAAACTGATATCAAAGCAGATCATAAAGCAAGACAAACAGGCTGCCTCCTGGCCCGACTGCTGACATGAGACACCACACAAAAACAAATACAACAGCAAACAAAGACTAGTCCAAAAAATTACCTACATTATTGGCATGAAGCTGCAAGATAAATCTTTAAAGTATAACTCTGCATCATCTGGTGTTTGCATACAAGTGTCTGTTAAATACTAAAGATCTCACAACCAAACTTCCACCGAAGCAGCTTTGTAATAGTTCCAGAAACTCAAATCTGAGGCAGCTCTCAAACTGATTGGCTGATGTTGAGAACACAGCTGGGGGCCTGGCCTACGTAGGGGGGCTTGTTGTAGAGAAGTTGGGGGTGGGGTTCTGGGGATTAAGAGAGGCCGGCAATGAGGGAGCCATTGTTGGTCCCTGAGAAAGTGTGCAGGAAAATTGAAAGTGATACACACTTGTGGAAATAAAGTCACACCGCTCTGATAAATAACAAGAAGCTGTGACACACACACACACACACACACACACACACACATCTGCACAGTAATGCACACTGCTCGCACATACATACATACAGTATCATGGAAGCTATGCAGTACAGTCTTAACCATCCAACATCATTCTGACTCAAGCGACCGGTTGTTGGAGTGCTTCCATTTTTTTCTTTTTTCAGCAGCTGAATTTGGCAGCCTGAGATGACAGAGTGCTTCTCATCAGGGAAATAACCGGGCAGGAGGATGTTGCTGAGAGGCTAAACCCACCATGTCTCTAAATGCAATTATCAAAAAGACCTTGAGCTGGAGGCATGAAGTATAAGCATGTCCTGCTCCTGAAGAACTAGTAATCTGTGACAACCCACTTCTGTTGTTACTGGGCAGTGAAAACACACATGCCCTCCCACATATCTCACAGCCTCAGACTGTGAGATACCAGATCCCGCTTGAACTCGTTGCCTTTCACAAACTACCGCTCGTTTGTCCACAGAGATTTCTGCCTTTGCTGATTGGTTCCGGATGACCACAGCTGGAAAAAGGTGAAATCACCTTCTACAATAATCAGGATTTAGCAACATATGAATGAATGAAAAAAAAAGGGTGTGGGATTGTTTGCCCGTGTTGCCAGGCAACTGTCAAATCAGCCCAAACCACAGCTGCACAGTTGTGATGGAAGTAATTTATATCTGAATGCATCTCACTCTTAGCAAATATTCATTAGGGAGGATTAACAACAAATTGTCATGTGGATCTGATGCAAGCTGTGAAATGATGCTAAATAGAATGTGCAATGAGCACATTTCTATGACCTGATGAGGAGGGAATAAACGAAGGCTGTTGTCAGAACGTGGCGGCTTACAGGTAGGATACGTTACACATGGCTGTCATAAACAGAGGAGTTATTGCTCATGGGAAACGAAACCAAAGCTTATCGCCTTGGCTGAGGAATCTTCAGGATTTGTTCCAGATACGATGCGATTATTCTTTCAAGCTTGTTTAGGCCATGTTCATTCTCTAGAAACAGAAATGGCTGATCTGGGATCTGAACATGGGTGACATGTTTGCTACTTCAGAGCATAAAGTAAAAATGCATTTTAATCTTCCCTTTTGCATAATGACTTTTTTTAAAAATCCACAAAAACAATTCCTACGAGCATCAAAGTAATTTAGAATTCTGCAGCATTCATCAAATGCAGTGTATGATCCCAACTTCGTGTCATCTGAGATAAGTTTTAAAACACAAACATGTCTACATTACAATAGAGGTGGCTTTAGTATCTCAGAAATATTCAGAAACAGCAACCTCTTCTGCTATACCATTTTCTATAAACTGCACTTTAAGCATTTAAAAGCCGTTTGGAGACCTGTGTACAACTTTGTACAATAAAAGAGTGAAAAGAAGATCATTAAGATGTTGAAAAAAGAGAAGGGGGACGCATTAAGGGCAAAAATGGAAGGAAACCTGACCCACTATTCTTATCCTGTTCTCTGTAGTTTTAGTGAACATAACACTGCTGCAGGGGTGGAGTTTATAGGAAAAAAAAAAAAGAGCACAAAACATGGCACACTGGTGTGAGAACACAAGTGTCTGTCCAAGGGTTTGTAATAAAACTCTAGAGTCATCGTGTCCTCACTAAAGTATCTTTTCCCAGTCCGTGTCAGTCTCGGACCTTCAAACTTACTGCATGTACTTTTCAAAATGACACAATGGTCCAGCAAATCCCTGCTTGGTATAAAGGAAAAAACTAATCTGGGTGCTACATTATATCCTTTGAGATCCTTTCAACATCACAGGAAACAGCTGCAGCTGTACAGTGTTGACGACGCTAGCATGCTGCAGTAATTATTTCAGTCCTAATGCTGGCATCCTGCTACAGCTGCTCACACTTCACCACGGGAAAACACAAAAGCAGGCCCGGGATGGTGGCTGAAGCTTTGTTTCTTATCTCTCAATCTGTCAACTTAGTGCCAAGTACACAAACTGCACTAACCATCGCCTGCATTGGTAAAACCCAAAACCAAACATATTTCATGCTGGCTTCTTTATTAACAGATTGTGACTGGAACAGATTTCCATCTCGAGATATTATAATATCGAGGTATTATTAGTGTGTTTGCATAGCGAGTCGTGCTTTGTATGGCATAAAGCCACTCTAAATTTGATATTAAAGCTAAGCCTGTATGAACGTCAAAAGAATGGTAATCAGAGGTATTTTATATAGAAAATCATGGCACATAATGACTGCAATTTGAGGATCAAAGATGGTGCGGATCATTGAAAAAGCAGCAGTTCCTTCCTTCTCTTAATCGCTGGATTTCAGCTAAGGAAAAAACGCTGCACGGTTCTGCCCGACTTTATCCTTCTGATGTCTAAGGGTCATGCAGAGAAACACAAAGGCAGTCTGACTAAAATGTGATTCTAGGGCTGCAGGTTTGGCTATCAAGGGCAAAGTAACTCAAGGGTTTCACCATAAAAAGGGAAATTTATGTTACAACAAAGCTTAAAGATCTCGAGTTTCCCTCAAATTTTCTTTCCTTTTTAAAAACAGGACAGTTAAAATATTCTCCCTCAGGAGCACAGCTCTCACCTCATTCATCAAGTCCTCACAAAAACACACAACCTCAGACCCACAACGTAACTATGATTCCAGAAGACGCAGTTCAAACGGGTCGTATTGGAGAAACCCCAGTGTATTATAACCTAATATTCCAGAGCAATGTGTGGTGCACCCATTCCTCCACACAGGCAGCTCACTGGCCACAAAAGGCATGCAGTCTGTTATCTCTATTCATGAACTCACATAAACTGCTCTGCTTTCTGCAGAAATATTCAGAGCTTTAAGGCAATGCCAGATATTTACTTTGGCTCCGCTTTCAGTCTCTGAGAATGGACAAAGGAAGAACACATAAAAGGAGAGACAAAAAAAGCAAGAAAATGTACACCTTTCTCCCCAAAGCATGATTCATTTTCTGCTGTGCAAACTGTCTGATCCCACAGTTCCGATTTGTGGGAGGAAAAAAAAAAAAAAAAAAAGACCAATAACAGCCTGTTAGCGAGTGATGCCAGTTAACTGCTTTGATATGTTGGGATCATGCTCTGATGCCAGTAATTACTGAGTGTAATTACAGAATACATTATGAATATATCCCCACCCCACTGGCAGGTCCCTGCCCAGATTCTTTCTCTCACCACAACGAAGTTAAGAGAATTCCTTAAGCTTAAATCAGCCTCTCGAGCTTGAGTAAGTCCAGCAGAGGTAGAGCAGAGTTTCATTAAGTACCTTTGAGAATTTTACAAGCCTCACAGAACATTCCGGCTGATATTCTTCATGGGGACTTTTTCCTTTTTTTATAAAAATCAATCAGACAGCGGAGACCTGGAGCCAGAAAATGTTCAGAGGGAGCAACGAAGTGAGGATGATGCATTTGTTTCTCAAGGGGGTTCCAGCCACATAGCAAAAATGGACAGGGGCGATATGACTCCACATACAGGGTTTCAGCTATAATGAGCCACTCTTTGCACTCTGTCTGCTTGGGTCTCGCCTTTCTTTCCGAGCCTGGCTGCATTCATATTCTTATTTGCAACAATTATTTAGTTTTATTCACCCTCCTTTGGTCCATTAAAAACATAGTACATAGCGGCTCTTGCTGCGCACCATAATTATGATAAATCTTGACAGGTCTTGACAGAAACGCATTCCTGAAATGAAACCGGCATTCGGTTTCTTTCTGCTCAAGTTCATCAGCTTTGAACATTTCTGTGTGGGACTGTACTCACAAACAGAGCACTATTGATGGGACTATACAAAGATATATAATGAACCTAGTATACTAAGCCCCACCTTAGAAAAAAAAAAAAAGGGGGGGGGCTTACTGACCACAACATAGACCGGGGTTGTCGGGGTGGAACCTGCTACCTTTAGAGCACACCTGCTGCTTCTAAAAGCAGCCGTACTGTCAAATGAGCAGGTGGTGAGTGACAGTGGTGAGCTAAAGAGCAGAGGCAGGGTTTCACTATTTTGTCGGTTTTTAATCCACTCTCTGCACTCACCTGGTCTCCAGACTCAGTTTCACACCTCACGGCCTGATGTGGCCTGACAATAAGTTTGCACGCTCTCTACGATGTAATCGCCTTCAGACAAAAGCTCAAAAATAGACACAAGCCTCAAATCCTGTTCATCTCTAAGCTTCCTAGAACCACATACTCCTTTCTTATGAGCACTGAAAAAAAATAAAAGCGTCTATAAAGGCTAGAAACAAGATTTTAAAGCTGATCAAGTGTATACTCCGTATGATATTGCAGTCGTCTACAAGAAAATAGCTCCCAAGCTTTGACCTTCAAACAACAGAGCAGGTCATGTGTGCTAATGTAATTTCTCCTCATTCTTAAGCCATTATAAATAGTACCCATAGGAGTGGAAGTAATTCAAAGAAAAGGCAAAGTCACTCCTTACTGAAGTAAGTGTCCTGGCATTCAGTGTGGTCATAAAAAAATAACTTATGTGGGTGTAAACTGAAACTTAGCAAGTCTAAAAGAGAGGGATATATTTTATCTACCATCAGTGACATTTCTGGATAAAATACAGACACTGAATGCAGAGCTAGAGCCAATTCAAACACTGCGAGAGGATTAATGCATGTGAAGAATTATGGTCCTTCGTAAGACTTGCAAAATTTTTACGATGACTTTTGTTTAACTCGGATGCAGAATTGCGAGAAGCGCACAACCATTACGGTCTTACCTCGAGAATTATTTTCAGGCCTGGACGAGTGCGCCAAAAAAAAAAAAAAAAAACTTAATTAAAAAAATATTTTGCTTTGATCAAGCAAAATAAATAACAGTTTTGTTCATTTGGCGCAATAAAGACTTAAGACATGTTGACCAAAACACTGGCACAAACCCATAAAGTGGTATGACCACAAGCTATATTTGGGGCTCTTTAACAACTCTGGGCTCCAGACAGATTTGGGATGTTTCATTTATGATTTGAATGGTTTCGTTCGACTGGACCAGTATCAAATATTCTTATTTCTTCCTCATCTGTGCTTCTGATTAGCTCTGGAGCTGTGGAGACAAATCTTATTTGTACTTGTTTGTCCATTGCATGGATTAAAAACAGCAGCGTTAAGTCGGCATCAGGCGTCCATGCAAGATTGTCAAAGTGGGCTCTGTTCGACACGATGCACGGCAACATTAAGCTCACAATTCAGTCTAGGGTTTGCCTTACTCTCGTCCTACAAACTGCCACTCAACATTTCACTCACCGGTTAAAGCATATTAGGCAGCAGTGACCCATTGACAAATGGCTTAATATCGCAGTGGATCTCAGGATAACATCATGGAACAAAAAATATCCAAAACAGACAACAAACTTTTAGGCAGTGCATGATACAGATGTGAACAGAGCTGGAGAAGGTAAAGCTGGAATAATATGCCTGTATGCAAAAGTGTTACAGTACTATAAACTCTGTCAAATCTTCTGTCAAACCCCTTCCGCAGTTTGAGCTCTTTTTTTATGACTTGTTAAAGACAGAAAGTGCAAGAATCTCTCAGACTCATTTTATGGAACAGCGCTGCACAGATGCTCAGACACTCATCTAGACTTTGAAATGAATGGATGTTAATGGTGTTATTTCTCACAGGCTCTTGTTAGCTCGGTGGCCTGCAAAGCTTGCACTCCTGTCAGGGAAACAGTGCACATTACCATTATGACTAATGTGACACTGTGCTACAAACACAAAATACACAGATCATCAACCCTGAGGTGGACACGTACTTCCCAAAAAGCTCACAAATTCTTATCATTGGGGCAGGATAATACTCACTTCCAACGCAGTCTGTCCAGTTCAACATCTGCACTTGGACATCGGAAAGTTTGTTTGAGGAAGAATTTAAATCGTATGGATTGTTGACACTAATAAAAAGCTTAAAATGCACGGAAATAAAAAAGCCCATTATTGTCAAGTTTAAAGCAAAGAAGTTCTATTTCCCGTTACCACAAATTCTATCACTGCTTTGCCTAATAAAGGAAGTTTCAGAGAGAGAAAGTGATGAGGGACTGTCCTTTTTCTGGAGCATGCACCTCACAGTCCTCCTCAGAGGAATGTCGAGGGAAACCGCTCAGTCTGGCTTCTCCAACAGACAGCTGCTGTTGGAGCTGCTGCTTCATATGTAAACTGCTTTACATAGCCGATGTTATGCACAATGGATGTTTGAATATGTTCCCCTTAACAGGTCAAATACACTTTATATTTTATGCTCACAGTCGAGAAAAAGCGAAGGTGCCACACCATCCCGGGAAATGCAACTTTCACTGCTGCCTTAGAACGTCATACCACCTCTCGCCTTTACAATTCAGCTGGTAAGATGTTGGTTTGATGTTGCATTGAGTCTTCCTCAGATAACAGCCCTGCGACTGCGCTTAGTCATTTCCTCCTCCAGTACCTTTGAGAGAACAGCACCAATCATTATGTGTCACGGCACAAACTGGACGATGTGCAGGACAAAAAAAAAGAAGCCGGCCCCGACTCATTGCGCCCGTAATGTCTCCCTTTGAGGCCCCCGCGTCTCTAATTGCCTGGACACTCGTGTCCGATGACTGCTCTCGTTCCTCAGTGAAAAGATGAGACCTCTTACACTCCTTACAACAGGCTTAAGCTGATAAAGCCTTACAATGTGGCCATGGGATTGGCGGTTCATACAAACAAATTGGTCAAAAAAAAAAAAAAAAAAAAAAAAAAGGAATCAAAACAGCGATTAGTCCCCAACGTGGAAGCAGAGTTAAGCCACAGCTCAGTCACAGCAGGGGGTCCACTCTCCAAACCACTAAAAGCGTCGGATGATTTGTGAGAGACCTTTCTGACAAACGCATGCCGGAGTGCAACATCAGTTGGAATGTGTGTGGAATGCATGCGGTGGAGTTTTTACTGAACAAAGACATAGCATGGAGGATTTTGAAACACGATGTGACGACTGCACAACTGAATGGACACGCAGGCCACTCTCAGACTCTCCAGTCTCACTGCTATCAGGAATCCAAGGTGGTTCAATAAGAATTCCTTCCATTTAGATAATAAACGCGTCGCATGACACATTTGATCCATGTCACAGTTAAATTCCTCCAAGTCTTCCTTCTCATTTTTTGCCCCGTTACACCCAGCAGCACTGCCAGAGTCTCCATCTCAGCAGCCATCAGAGCACCATCAGGCCAGCTGCTGTTGTATATTACACAAAGTCCATGGATGGATTTTCTAATCACCAAGGTCAAGTTCTGTGTTTTATTTGCAGCTGGAGTGAATAAACAAGGCGGAACAAAATTCTAAATCCATCTCCAGGGCTACCATAAAAACGCAGCTTTTCCACAACACACTCTGCAGAGTAACCCGGCCTCAAAGATTTAAATGAAGGAACGTGCAAATTTGTTACTCAACAGTTGGCGTTTGCACATCCAGCAGAAACAATTCTTCTGAAATTCGTATTCTTCTCTCCAAACTCCACTGTGTTCACCAGTTAGCCACTAATTATCTAACTAAAGGTCACATGCAGTTGAGTATTTTAACAGCGGTTGCATCTCTGCTATGAATTCAATTTTTTTTTTTAAAGTTAAGAGAATGTTATAGGTCTAATTCTGAGACACTCAGATAAATGAGCTGAAGGCAACAGAAATACTATTTTTGGTGACAAATCTTCCTGTCAGCAAAACTTGGCTAAATAATTTCTCATATGCTCCGATTTCATTAAACATGTGGCACATACAGGCTTTTAAATCATCCGTCGAAAAAGATAAGCTGTAATTGGCATACACAGGTAAGATGATGTGCACCTTAGCGTTGCCCTAGCGCCGGGTTTTAAGAAGTAGGAAATGTGGAATCAGCAAGTTTAGACATGTCCATCTTTACTATAATGAAACCGATAATGAAGCAGCATGAATCAATTTTTGGGTACGACTGCAGCAGCATTATTTGCTTTCCACATTTGCTTGCCCACCAGAGACCCTGAGTAATAGCTTACAAATATATTCCAAAGAATCATGTGGCTTTATGGGCACACACACACACACTAAGACAGTCACCAAGTGGGAATCAACATATCCATTTGTCCGAGTAGATGTAATCGCAATTATGTAGGAGCGTGCTGTTGCAGTGGTGTCAAATAACACCAGCAGTGTAAACTCACTGACCCTGGCTGCAGATAATTCTGCATAGTCAAAATAATAATTGAACCAGAAACAAATTAAATGATGAAAATTCAAGCACGCTTGTTTGTGTGCAGACTCCTGGAGGAGCAGGAGCTGCTCGTGCCTGCAATAATTCCGAGCGACTTTTTGATTATTAAAAAAAAATAATGAGCCAACTGCAGGCAATGAGATCTGCTTCAGCGGGACTCCCGTCAATTTGTCTCCACTTTCTCTTCATACAACATGCCAACTTAGCCGTACAATCCTCGAGTAGCACTGAGTAGCAACAAAGAGTGCATTCGAAGATGCTTACTTATAATTCTTTGCTCTTTCTACGGCTGTTAAAACTCTAAACTTGCTACTAAGCTACATCCCGAAACCCAACTGAAAAAGCTGATTCAATATTATGGAAAAGATTCCTCTGAGTGCAGCGGCATCTGACCTGATGAGATATATGATACATCATCTGCTTCATTATCCTGCAGGAGCTGTGAATGTGGCATCTGTCTAACACCAAAACAAACAAACAAAAAAAACATAGCCGCCCATCAATTAGAGAGGGCTAAATCCCAATTTTTGGACATCGACAGGGTCAAAACACGACATGAACATAAGCTCCTCGAAAAACACAATGAAAAAAAAAGTCATATGTGAAGCAGCCACTAGGAATTAAAAGGAGGGCTGGTTACTGGGTCTGATCTCCCAGTGGAGACAGAGTAAGCTTCTTTAAAGTGTCAAAAAAAGACTGTGACCAAACTATTTCTGGACTCTAATACTGTTCAGTTTCCTGAGTGATGGGGTCTGACAGATGCCTGAGTGCAGGCACATGCTGACAAGCTGTCATACGATGTCACTGTGGAGATGTGGCATAATGACACTGCCGTCCATTTACGCTGTCAGTCAGTACAGTTCCACGGACAGCTGAGTCGAGCAACAGTTACAGCTCGACTTGGCCATTTAATTGAACCAATGTCCTCGTTCAAGTGTACATCCACAGGGGAGCAGGAGATATTGACCCAAGTACGTCCAACGCCGCAACACTGGACTGCAAATTCAGCTGAATTGATATACATGTAAACTTGTTTTTTTTATTAAATCAAAAATAGATTTTAATTCAAATCTAATTTATTCTGAACCTATAAAAGGGACCACATCTTTTATTTCATTTTTCACTACATTCATCATTACCACATGGCGTTTCTAAACCCTGCAGCAAACAGCAGTCAGTGTTTGTGAATTATGTTCTATGAAGCGTTTCCAACTGCCTTTATAAAAAGGCATTTATAAATGTGAGCAGAGACATTAAAACAACAAATATGGAGAAAATACAATTATGACCCGACACTGCTATTTTGACCCCCTACTAGATTGTCATCCTTTTATCATTAGTTTATTTTTTTTCTTTAAAGATGGTCTCAAAAGTTTTAGTTGGTCTTGTTGGGCCAATAATGATGTAAATCTATCACATATCCATGATATAAGTGGTTCCTAGAGAGACCAGTAGAAAATTAGTGCCCCTCTGAAAAGCCATCAAACTGCCCCGGTTGAAAAAAAAAAAAAAAAAGCTATATTACCACAGCCAGCTCCATCATGTCTGCACTTTTACTTGTTTTGATAAGGGAAAAAAAATAATAATAAAAATGCGCAATGGTGAATGTCCACAGGTAATCAAAAGTGTATATCCACAGCAGCCAGACTGAAAAGCAGATGTGGTTGCCCTAATTCTTTGTTCACCAGCTTGAAATAACCGCCTAATATCAGTTATCCTTAAAGTGGCATTTATTTGACCCAAATAGTCGCTGGACCGGTCTGCTGTTCTGTGATGAGCCCATCTGTGCCATTTAAAAACTTCCTTTTCCAATCTCAAGCTTAAAAAAAAAAAAAAAAAAAAATTATAGGAAAGAGTATCATTACTGATTTTTATCTGAGGAAAATTACACGCACCCAGCTGGCACACAAATCAGGCCGTGTTATTAAAACCGCACACTATAATGAGAATGACAGGCAACAAAATAAGATCTACTGCTACTTTTTTTTTTTTTTTTTTAAATCTAAATTCTTACAAGATCTGGGCTGGATGCTCCTCCGTTTTGGAAAAATGAAAAACCAAACTGCAAAGGTGGTCTGTAAGTATTTGGGCATTTCCATGAACACAGTTCATGTCCATCAGTAAAAGTGGAACATGTTAAGACACAAAATGATTATTTCAACAGTCTTTAACTCAGAGGGATGAAGCTATCTTTTTCCTTGTAAGCCTAGATGCTTTCCAGCAGCTTGATAAAAAAACGCCCTCTGCCACATGCAACAGCTAAACTAGTCAAGACAGCAGGGCTGGTGCCAGTGTGCCATGCGGCCTGCTGAGACACTGGGTCTCTTTGTAAGGAAGGACTCTTTTCAGAGGGAGCAGGAGCTGCAGGAGCACTTACACTCGGGTGAATACACCACACAGAGAGGCGGGTTTACAGCTCGCCTCCAACCACTGGGCAGGGCGGTGGTCACATGGAGGGGAGAGGGTTGTCGTCAGAGGGGAAACTTGTCACGGCAGAAAATTTCAAACTATGAATAAATTTACATCAAATCAATAGTGTCACTCCCTGATGGAGCAGACATCCCACAATAGATGGATTTCATTGTGTGTTGGTGACAAAGATGAAAATTTGCAGTAAGTGCCGACAGTGAACAACTCCCATCCATCACGGTGTCGTTTTGCATTTAGCTTAAGAAACACGATCAGTGGTGATGATGAGGGGGAAACTGAGAAATCACAAAGAGCCAACATTCAATCTAGGGTAGATAACAAAAGGCGAAGGAGAGACAGCTCTGGATGGCAGGATGCCCCTGGGGCGGCAATGCTGTTATTATGTTGGAAGGGGCTGCTGAGCTGCGGTGTGGGGCAATTATGGACCAAAAGATGGACTGGGGGAGGGTCCGGGCACAAAAGCCCATCCATGAAGGCTTCTCAGCTCAGAGAAAAAGGAAGAAGAAATACAGCAGCATTAAGAGAAAAAAAAAAAAAAAAAAAAAAAAAAAAAAACATACAGCCACATCAGCTGAAGCAACAACCATGTGCTTATACTAATGGAAAGAAGCTTGACCCAAGCTACTTTCCTGTCATCACCAGAATCCGAAATGAATGTCAAATGATTTCATGCTGAACTTTATGGGGCACTGGTTTGAATGATTTCACTGGTAAGTATGTAACAATTGGGCTGGTTTGGCATAATGTGCGCAAGCAAATGAACCATCTGTTGTTCTCATTGAGACCTACTGCAGACACCGTGGTTAAAACACATTCGCCACATCTATTATCTTTAACGTCTCTCCGCTTTGGAAAGTCCTGTCTTAAAGAAAAAAAAAAAAAAAAAAAAAAAAAAAAAAAAAAAAAAAAAAAAAACACACAGCGTCCAGCAGGAGAACAAACGACAGAGTGGAAAAGTCAGTCTCAGGGTATCGTTTCATTGGTCCACAGACCACAGACAGAGGTCGCAGCCTTACAGCTTTTGTGTGCTGTCGTTTGACGGGTAGACAACGGAAGTGAAAACAGATTGAGTTGCAAGAGGGAAAGGGTTTTACAAGACACGCATTACGACTGTTCCCTAAACTCTCACTTGGGTAACTTAGCTTGTAACTTGGTAACTTGAGCTTCACCTCCAATGAAATCCCTCTTGTCGCCTCTCATAATATTACAGATCTCGCTGTAAAGTGACCACAGTAGGTTGTGAAAGGAGACAGTAACACAAGCTTGGTGGTGTGAGATGTAACAGTTGGCAGTGCCAAGTATCCCGAGTCTTCACAAACACACACACACACACAGTTTCCATGCCCTCTGGCCTTGAGCGGCTTCAGTGCAGCAGGTGTCTGCGCACATTCTTTACATAAGCTCTTGTCAAACATGGCGCTCAGCAACAAGGCCTCACAGCTGCACAACAATGGTGTCAAACTTCAGCTCTGCAGACAGACGTGCACACTTACTGCCGGAGTCAAGGTAACAATTTCTGCAAGGTCAGTTTACAGTGAGAGGCAGAGCTGCTGCAACACAAAACCAGATGGTGTGGCCTGGAATGTCTAAATATTAGTGATCACAAGAGCTACGGTGCATTTACATTGTCATTTGAATATTATTATGTTCAGTCTTTATGAGTTCACCAGCTGCAAAGAAATTTTATACAGAAACCGCCGAAGTGATCTACATTAACAACCAGTTTAAGGTAGAAAAACTTTAAATCAGTTACGGAAGCAGATGGGTTTAACCGCGGCTGAAAATAAAAAACACATGTCTGATCAGTATTTGAGGCCGAGGTGCCACAGTGTATTGGTTAAAGAATTAAATATCATTAACATGTAACCATTAACATAAAGATAATGATTTTGTCTCAGCACAAACTGTATTGATGCAGATGTAAAGCCTTGTTCATCAGCTCATGCGACTTTCTTTCTACATTCATGAAGTGTACTTTAGAACAGTGATGGCAACAGCCAACCGCCTTTCACACGACATTAGCATATGTAAGACCGGACTGACTTATGGCATCATTATTTTTTTCCAATTATCTGAATTATAACTAATTAATTGAATAATGGCGATATCAGAAACAATATCATTCCTGAGTCAAAACCTTGGGTAACTTAATTATCTATATGTTTAGCAGTGTGAAACTTGAAAAGAGAGAAGAATCCATAATCTGTGTTTAGATGTAAAATAATCTCTAAAATACAGGGTAGATGACAAGTTTCTGCCGGTTTAATACCCCAACATGACTTTGTTATCCTTAAATTCCCACCACTTTAAAAGTATTTCAGCCAAAAAAAGAATAGGCCTATACATCTCTCCATCTATATATAGAAGGAGAGATGTATATTTAGATGTCATTTTAGGGTTTCACTGGACATTAAATCTGCTGGGGTCAAATGCCTTGAAGTAAGTATCAGCCTATTTTCTGTTCAGTCCCCTCAGCCTGCTTCATATTAGGCTACATTCTAAACCCTGTAACAAAGGAATCCAAGCAGTAAGGATTAGAAAGCTAGAAAAGAGGTTCACAGCTTTAGCTTGTACCATGAGTATGATGGCCACTCTTATCATTAAGCTTCTTGTATTTCTTCCATCGGTGTTGGAAATCCTTTTCTACTTTTAGTTTTCTTCCGAGTCAGTCTTCGGGTGTCACGCACCCTGCACAGTTTTATCTTTATCCATCCATTTCATATTCAGCAAAACTGCTTTTGAATTCTAATGATTTAGGAGCAGCTTTATCTTTTCAAGCAACTGATCGTGAACCAAGTTGGATGCTAAACAAAGCGGAGAACACACTGGCTGAGCACAAATTAATTATAATTAGGTTTAAAGCTTTTAGTGGGACACTTTCTACATCAGAGAAGTTTAAAAAAAAATGTCACGTCCCGTTGACTTTATTAGTGCAGTTGAGTGAACACAACAAAAGGAGAAAGCGTCTGACAATAAAGGCTCACAAAACCAAATGCAACACGGATAGATCAAGGGCAGAGGATTACCACCTGCAGATAAAACAGGCCGGGCTCTTTTCAAGCCACTTCTGCAGTCAAAGGGCAAGAAGGGCTGCGACACATGATGGGCAGAGTGTAATGCAGTTTTCAGCAGATCAGTGACACACTGATGAAAAGCGTCCTTAGCCCCACTCTGAAGCCCCCTCTGCACCCTCAGTCCCTGGCAAGGAGCCAACTGAGCAGGCGTCCTGCCTCTGGGGGCTTATTGCTGAGCAGAAGCGTCCATCAGGAGGACTCAAACCAGAGGCCTTACTCTGCCTCCCTGTCCTCATTCCTGCTGGAACAAATCAGAGTTTTCTCCCCTTTCAGTCCAGTTTGGTTTCCACGTCACCTGATCCGAGTTTTGCAATCCATCTACACGTGAAACTTTTTCTCCTGTTGCACAAGTCCACATAAGGCAGTGCCAGCACGTCACAGCAGCCAGATAGCCGGCCATCTCTGAACAGCACAGAGACATCCACTCACTCAGAACATGCTGCTCAAGGCACAAGAGGAGCGCTGGTCGTGTGCTGTTCAGAAACAATGTCGGCCTGCCTGTCTTTAAAACTAACAACATCTTAAAAACTGATAACATTTTCCACTCATCAAACAAGGCAGAAAACATTAGTGTTTCTAAAATCAGACGTGCACATGAGCAAAGACCTAAATGAAAACTGGCACCACGGAAGGAAAGCCAATTAAGCCTTCTCAGTATATTGTTGTTGGTTAAAGACCAAAGAGTTTCACCTATTTTTCCAGCTACAGATTAAATAAAGGTTGGCTTCAACTTTAAGTTAACAACATCAGACTTTCTTTACTATCTGTATTTAATCGAGAACAGTATGCTTTCTTGATTTAATAACAAACATTTCCTGCAACGGGAAGGCCTGGATAACCCATGAGGGGAAAAAAAGAAAAGAAAAAAAAAAAAAGAAAGGAGGACAGCCTGCAGTAGGAGACAGTCGGTGCAGACTATAGGAGAGGCAACAGGGGGAGGAGGAGGAAGAAAAGGGAGGAGGTACAGTCAGAAAAATCTGATGTGGGAGGTGAAGCTCTGAAAGATACGACTAAAGAAAAATTGGCCCCCCTCACTGGGAGATGAGCTCAGCTTGCATTGCAAGAAAAGAAAAAAAGAGAAGAAGAACCTGAGAGGAGGGTTGAAGGGGCTGCCTAGTCCACAGACACGCAACGTCAATAGAGTCCTTCACCGGGTCAACACCTCTCCCTCATCAGGTCTGTCTGTGCTTCTCTACTGCAAATGGATTTTCACTTCAAGTGTTGAAATGTTCACTTTCAGATCATCAAGAGCAGCCTCTGCTGCTCAGAGCCAAATCAAAGCCTTTACACTCTCCACTTTTACTGCCTGCTAATTCCAAAATGTCTATCCAGCAATTGTGAGGACTGCACATGAACTGGACATCCCCAATTATAATTAAAATTAGAAACTTGGTGTGATTTTGCCCGAAGTTGTTATGGCTGCAACTAACAATTATGTTCATTATCATTGAGTCTGCTAATTATTTGCGGCTTATTTTTCAATTCATCCATTTGCCGTTTTGTCAAAAAAAAAAAAAAAGTGTGGAAAATTATTATTAAAATCTATTAGAAATTCTTAGAGCCTGAGATGATGTTCTCTGACGATTCATTATACCCAACCAGTAGTCCAAAACCAAAACATGCAGAGTGCATGATCATATATGGCGAGGAGAACTATCAAATCTTAATGTGTGCGAAGCTGGATCAAGCAAATATCTGGCGCTCTTGATTGAAAAATGCTAATCTGCAACAATGTTCAGTAGAGAAGGGAATCAACTATCTAAATTGTGAGTCAAACTTCATGTCAGCATCTCTAAAGATAAACATAAACTGACTGGAGAGGAGGACAACTGAAGTGCAAGTAAATGCACAGATACCAGCATGCATAAACTAACATGTGGATTACAAGAATTACCCAGCTCCACGGGCGACTAAAGATGTCACATCCGTGACGACACTGTTACCGCAGTGAAACAGGAATTTTCTCTGCTGTGTTATAATAAGAAAACAGTCAAATACCAAACTGAACCAAAGCTGCAGGCCTCTGCAAAACAGAGATAGACAGCTGCACCACGATATTCTCAAAAGGCCCAGACAGCAAGCAGACCACCAGCAAGAGCATGAACAATGCTCGTGTTGATGCCACAGATATTTTCCACATGGAGTTAAAGCACAATAACACTACGCTACAACAAGACGACCCCCACCTCCCCAGCGTCACCGCCGAGCCTCATTCATGCCTGGACCTCATTATGAAGTGTAACAGCAATCATCATTGGCCATCAGAAAGAATTTACAAGACAATGTTTCAGTCCAAGTCCTGCCTCACCGACACAAAGAACAGTTAAGGTTGCAGCGGCTACATGAGGCCAAGCAGAAAAAGATGCATCCTTTTCCTGAGTAAATACAGCGTTAAAGCTAAGAGGCAGGCTTTTAACCGATCTAATCCAAAATAATTTCCTGTACATCTGGTGCAATATCAACAAGAAGTAGATTTCTATGAGCTGCACAGTGCTCTTTTAAAAAAAAAAAAAAAAAAAAAAAAAAAAAAAAAGATATATAGGTGGGCCTCATCTTAGAAAGCAAGGGGTCACAATGCTCTGTGTTTGCACAGCTCCAAATCTACGGAAGCAATTTACTTGGCGAGAATGCCATCAGAATTCACTGACATGCCTGACTGATGCCACGCAAATGCAGCTAGACATCATACAGCTCTTTGTTTATGTCTCACCTAGCTACCGAGGGAATGGATGAGACCTGCGGTGTAAGCTGGACATTGACGTGGACCTAAGTCAGCCCGCAACACACACACACACACACACACACACACACACACAATGAATGCAACACTTTCAACCGAAAAGACTCCAGTAGGTTTTTGCAGCAGCAAACATGCTAAATGTTTGAAGACATTTTTGTGTTATTGTGGTGGTTAAAGCTGAAACAAAAAGAAACGCCCAATTTTTATCCATCTGATTCCAGTGAGTTTTATCCAAAGACAAGTCCTGACAAATGATGCAATTTGGTTCTTAAATAACAGCATCACTTTAATAAAACTGTCCGTTTTACACTGATGGTTTCTCACAAAAGAATAAATCCAAGTGAACTAACAATTTGCAAAAATATAAAACTACTTAATATGACAAGTAGTTTACTATAAATTATCAAAGCACTACTTTGTTGACACCTTTAAGAAAATAAAAAAATAAAAATAAAAAAAAATAGGCAGCAGATGAGATGATGGCAAAGCAGAAGGCCTTCCCTGGGCAGGATACACATGCAGGAACCCAGCTAATCGGACAGATGCAACATAATGACACTGGTCGGTCATTCAGCTGAAATATGGTGCGTCTACAAATCACTCCCCAGATAAAATCTTGAGCTAAAAAAAAAACAAGAGAAAATGAAATACCCTCGCCCTTCTACTTGTAACTCAGGAATGCCCTGACACATTTATGATGTCCTGATGAAATTAAGGCCAAGAATAAATGGCCACTCCACTGACTGCAAATGCTATTATCAAACTATCAAAAGATGACTTTATCAAGTCAAATTTACAGAAAATTCCTGACATATTTCTCTAATGCAAGCACTGATGTATCAAACATTTCATTCTGATTTTGTTGGTGATATTCTAGAACAAATCAATTGATTGTTTCCCAGCTAGACTTGATTAAGAACACACCTCTTAATGTTAGATGTGTTGCTCATCAGTAAATAATGACAGTTACTTCATTTCTACAGACGAACATTTTGAAGTGATAGAAGCTCGATTGAATTTTTTCAGATTTCATTGATTTTAACAGGACAAAAGTAAATTAATCAATTTTATGACCCAAACTAAAATAACTTTGCACTAAAAGTCAGTAGAATGATGATGATGATTTGTCTCCTGATCCCATGGAGGACAGAGGATCTTTAAATGACTATTTTGCTGTGCTGCTCTTCATCAATGCCCATCTTACCTTTTTGTGTCTGTCTTTGAAAGGTAACGCAGGCCATGGCATCTCCTGCAAAAAGTCTTGCCAGTGTTTTTGGTCCTGATCTGACGAGATGAAGACGATTTCCAATTTATCCTTATGCTCAGAGGTCTTTTTGAACCTGCTGTAAAACTCGCAGAGGCTGCCGTTGAACTGCTTGCACGGGCTGTTCAGGCTGCATCCGAAGAAGAGCCCGACCAGGGAGAGCTTGGCGCCCAGAGACTGAACGTCCACCTCGGCTTTCTCGCTGTTCACGAGCCGCTCCCCGAACAGACTCACCATAAACTCCGACATTGCAGCGCGCACAATCCTCGATCACAAACCGTAAACCCTCAGCCGAGGCTGCTGTACATGTAACCGCTATGTTCGGGCGACACCCAGCACTTCCTCCACCTCCAATGTGAGGTTTTAGGTGAGCTCCAAGCCCCGGCGAGGCGTTGCAGTCTGTGTGTCACCGCTGCTCGTCCTCCGGTGTGAGCGCTGTGCAGGAATGCGCTCCGCTTAAATCGCCCTGACTGCAACAGCGGTTGTGCTCGTTTTCAAGAAAGCACTCACTCTTATCGGGACATCTGGTCATTTTATTAGTAAAAATGACATTTAATCGCCCTACTTCGCTAATTTTGGAAGTGTTAAGAGCCTTAAACGAGGCTAGCTTGCTTGAGTTGATGTGTTTTGTAGCTTCAAACACGCACTTATTTCATATTTAAAAACAGCCGTATTCAATGTTTGACCGCAAAAACCACAAGATTTGTTACACAATGCGAGTTTGATGGCCTAATAAGTTTCGCCAAACATTTATAAATTAAATTCAGCAAAATCCCATAAAGCCTGGAGTCAAACAACTTACCCATAAGGAAGTGCTGCCATCTAGTGGTCATGCAAGGAAGACAAATGTTAAACTACTACAGAAACATTTATAGCTCGAGAGTACATCACCTTCAAAGATACAGTCCAGAAGACAATCTTAAACTCTAAAATCAGAAAATAAGGTCCAACTTATGTCCACAACATGAATAATAACTATCCTATTAAATTATATATACATAATATTTTTGTACTTGTGATTTTTGTACCCATTTTATTTTGTATCTTATATGCTTTTTTCTAATTGAAGGATTTTATTTCTGTATTTGGCTATCCCAGTGCTTCTATAGCAAGAAAAATTTCCCATTTAAGGGACAAATAAAGTTTTATTCTATTCTATCCTGAAAACATTGTCCCATTTGATACCACCTCACTTGCAGCCCTTGTTGGGTTCATCGTTCAAGACGCTACAAAGGACAGACACGCGCACACACACACACATTCAGCTACAAGTTTAATTTCATTCAAAGCCTACTTCAAAGCAACGAAAATCCCTTGTAAAAAATGGCAACAGCATAAAAACCTCAAGAGTTTCTTTTAAATCAACAATTATTGTGTTAGATATTGACCTCAAAGTTACAGTTCAGCATTAACTGATTGCTCAGAGATAACAGAAAGTGAAACAAGATTTCACGACATGACTGAACGGATAGCCGTGTATTACAAAAACTGCACAGTGTTTTGTTTGTTAACTTGGACAGATGACAATTAACGATGGAGTCAAACGGGGGTACATTTGGAGTTACTGTTAATCATTAAAGAAAAGCTGCATTCTCAAGAGTCCTGTGAGCAGTAGAGGACCCCTCAGTCCTCAGTGAACAGCATCTTCACCAGCTCTGCTTTGAAGCACTCTTCCTCCACCAGTTTCTGAGGCTGAAACAAAAAGATTACAGATGGTTTTTAAACACTACTCTGGCTACAGCAGTACTAGGTAATCAAATGTAAAGCCTTTGAGAATTAATTTAATCAGAAATTTGGTTTCCTCAACTAAATAAAATAATAATTTGTTCATGCAAAAGATTCAGAACTCATCTGTATTTTGCCTTATCTATGAGGTAATGTGCTCTTACTGTGCCATATCGCAGCAGAGTGGGAACTCCGGTCAACTTCAGTGTCTTCTTGAAGTCATTATTTGGATTCTTCCAGCTGAAACATGAGAACGGCATGACAAGGAAGTTGCTAGTTTAACATCTTGAAAAGAAAAATCAACAAAGATCACAGGTTTTGTATTTAAAGATGAAATAGTTACATTAAATGGTAGAGAAAAATAACTCTAATATACCTGACCTGGAATCACTTCGGATAAGAGCATCTGCTAAATGACTAGTTGTATGTAAACGTATAAATAATCGTGGACATATTCTGTAATGCATTCTTACACAATATATATAATCTAATCTTAAAGAAGTTTTCAGGCACAGTTCAAAAAGCACTCGTCTGTCTATTCTGGTAATTATTATTTCATAAATGCATTGAACTGCTGAACAACAGGTACTTGCTATGAGTTACTGAATTTAAAGGTACTAAGTAAAGAAAGACTTGATATTTGGTTTAAAAATCAAGCACAAAAACAAAGGTCTGTGGAGCAAAACTGTTGGTTGCAGTGCTGATGGGATATCCCATCTGTTGGAGTGAAGATATTAATAATAAATGTATGGATCACTTTGCTACAAAATGCATGAATAACGAAGAGTTAAAAAAAGAGAGAAAAAAAACTAACTAAGCTCTTTCTCCAACTTGACAATAAATGAAGGCGGCGCCCTCAGGAAGGTGACCCATCTCTCCTCTTACAATTGGTTCAGCTGAAAACCAAGAGAGAATACAAAAGAATGAATAAAAATTTTAACTGACAGCAAAATAACACACTCTTTTCAAGAACAGTCAAATAAATGCTTTAAAAGGACTATGTGTTCAGATGACTCTATGCAAAAGCAGGGCAAGAATATTGCCTTCTAAATGACAAATCCTGGTAGAAAAAATGCGAAGTCACCTTTCACACAATCTGGACACCAACTCTTTCCCTCAGCGTCTTTATCACCTGAAAAGTAAGCAAATATATCCTTTCCCTTCCTTTCGGAAACAGCCTGACAGAACTCATCATAACCGCGTACTTTAACTTCTTCGTAGCGGGCCATCGTTGTGACTGGGATAAATTGAAAAACCGCAAAATTCAGCTACTGATCTGAGATTCTACAATACGTGTGATATGAAGTGTTGCGTTACTGCACCCTGTGTCTGATTGATATACTAAAAAGTTAACGGGATCACTTCCGGGCTGTGCAAAGGTTCTTAAAGTGACCGCGTACCTGAATTAGATAATCATAGTATTTTATTCTCATCTTCGTCGACTATTTTTCACATTGTTGATCGTATTTACATCAATTTTAGATTTCAACAGTCATAAACTTAAATGTTTTTTATTTAAGTTAATGATTTGTTATAATAGTTACGTTTTGTTTTTGTTTTTTTAAAGGAAAAAGCTTTTATTTCTTTTTACCAAAAGAAAAAAACTACTTCCGTCTGTTGTCGTCATGGCGCCGTTTCAAACTGATGTCACTCTGTTATTAAAATGTAAAACGTTAAACATCTTCTGTATTTTAGTTAGCTTCTAGTTAGCCGCTTTTTACGCCAAGTGAGTTAAAAACTCGTTTTACAAACTAGAAAAAGATGTAATTGGCGAGGGCAAAATGGTTGATTGGACGATTTTGGGATTAACTTGATGTTGGCGAAATTACGTTAGGTGAAGTTAGCCTGTTAATGCTAACGCTCATTAGCATTTTGATCACAACAATTGTTTACTGCCCTTGACATAGCTCGGTGGATGCTTTCAGCGCAATGACCGCACAGTTCTTGCAGAGTGGTCCCATTTTTTCCCTGGGACAGCAAAGCTGTGACAGAGACTGGGTTGATGTTGGCGAAATCCGAAACGCGAACAATCGCAGTACTTTAAGGACCAGAACGTCCCAAACCAAGGTAAACAACAGTGGAGGGAGTATTTCAAGCCTGCTCATTTGAGCCTGTTTGTCTGCTCATTTTCCTCAACTGTCCAGTTAAGTCGCTTCTTTGTTTAAATATTTTATAGACCCGTGTAATTTGTTAATATTTGCTAACCTATACCTCTTAATTTTGGGCATTGCAGGTTAACAGAGTCATGATTGTAGACCCCAAAGTCTTAGCAAAAAACATACTTAATTTAGGATTTGCTGTTACGTATCATTACATATAGCTTGCAGACATCTATAAAGTAACTAGAATGGGAGTGTACAAACTTCTAATTGCACAGAGGCTGTCAAAATTAGATTTGTAAATGATCAAAATTATAACATGTATACTGGTTTATCAAAAGTTTGTGCAAGGATGAAGTGCATTAAATACTTCTTTTACACATAGAGGTGTGGTGTGTGGACAAATGCTTGCACGTTATAAAAAAAATGCAAGAAATATAACATAGACAAGTCCAGTTGTCAAGAAGTTGGTAGATGTCATCAAATCATAAACGTCAGACAAATGTGAGTAGCAATTAGTGTGTTACTGTAGGAAATTAAGTCTTGCTTACTGACCTCTACGGTTCCAACAAGGAGGATGTTATTTGTCGGGAATTATATGTTACAGCTATTGTTCAATGAGGACATCCCTCCAAGGGTCATCAACCGTGCCACCCATGTAGGCCCCCCAGCCCCCATTGTGATAGAAAGACTGCTTCCACGGTCTGAAGTGCATGAGAGCGTGGACAGCATCAGAAGCTCGTTGAACTTCACTACACTCTCCGAGGAGAGGCTTCAGGCTGCCGTTAAACTGGCTAAGAGAGATCTAAGACGAAGGCACCTTGAGTCACAGAAAAAAATCCCAGCTAAACCTTCACAAGAGGCCTCCGTCTTTGAAACAAGTGATGTGGAGCTGCTTCAGGTACTCCTGTTGTTGATACATGGTTAAGAATAAATGTAAACTGTAAATAAAGAGTCTGTATGAAAGTTTACTGGTTTTAAATGGTTAGCGCAAACACCAAAAATAATCTTTACTCTTCTTCGTAGGAATTAGCAACCACTCAGAGTAAAACGAAGGTGAAAGCCTCAAGTCCAAAAGAAAAGGTGGCTCGGTCTGGTATCAAGCAGCTCGCCTCCAAGAAAAATCCAGCTTCTTCTTTGCCTCGTGTTGGCCAGTCCCCTCCAACCAGAGACCCTGGCCCAAGACAGGTGGAAAGAGGAAAACCGGCACCTCTAAGCCATGAGATCCGTAAACTGCAAAATGAGCTGGAAGTGTATATTCAGAAGGTGGAGGAGCTAGCTAAGAGAGGTAAACCATGACAACGACATGTTGCTTTTGATTTACATGTACAGCTTATGTTGAGCAAACACAAAGTCTCTGATTTTATTGTTAATTTGAGCTGATGGTGGATAATACACTGTATTTTGAACAATAGGGGAGAAAATGGAGGAACCATTGGAACCTGAGGAGCAAAGCAAGTTGGAAATACGCAGACAGAAGCAGGCGGCCCGCTCAGCACGAGTCATTTATGTTCTACAACAACAGGCATTTAAATTTCTACCACCACATGCTAGTGATAAATAAACTGTCTCTTCCTTTTTTGCACTGCATCTATGAACACAGTTTTTATTATTTTACAGGTGAAAGAGATTCAAGAAGATATAGAAAAACTACGAAGAGAAAAAATGTGGGACACCAAAAAGGTTTGTCTTCAGCCGTCTAAAAGCTTACTGGTAAATAGAGCCATTAATGATAATTATGATGCTTTAAATGCTCAAAAAATGATTCATCTGTTATCTGTTAATGCATCTAAACTTATGAACAACTCAAACTACATTTCTTTTAGTTACATTTGTTAAATGTATTTTTCTAAAAAGGGGTTTTTGCTCATTTTTTGCCTTCTGTCCTGCCGAGTACCCAATGAATGATCTGTTTTCCACAACTTTAAACAGATTAAAAGTTTCCTCTTCTTTCAGTCTGTTGCAATTAACAGACTTGCAGCTGCCCACCGTGGAGCACTCAGGGCCTTACAGGTTATCATCCACCAGCTTTCAGATCTGTCTCAGAGCAGGGTGCCCCCCTATTACAAAGAACTGGGACAGCTGATTCGTCAGCTCTCTTTGTGCTCAGCTAAGGTTGAAGCGGACCGGAGTTCAGCTGTGCCTGAGACGGCCCTTGACATCTTGCAGAAACTAGAGGTAAGAAGTATAAACTACAGCAACTACACTATGGTGTTGTTTTGTTGTTTCAAAGCATTTAATTTGCATGAATGATGGCTTCATGTAAAACTTTTACTATGCAGTCCATTAACTATGGGATCATATAGCAGGAATATAATCCCAAAGAGAGACAACGTTAACAGTTTTTGTGTTTATGAAGTGGATTAAGCTTCACAATGGGAGATTTGAAGTATCTGCTGCAGTTTTTTTGCCACTTGGGCTTATTTTAAGCCCAAGTAAACTTTTCGCAGCTGCTCTCTGCCCCCCTAAAGTCTGAGATTATGTTAAGAAAGGTTGACAGTTTCTGAAGGTTTTGTCTAATATTTAAGAAAGCACTGACAAACTGAACTGAGTCTTCAGTGCAGTTACTCTATGAGAGCTTCAAGGTGTACATGTTTTATTAGATTTTTTTGGTTAGAGATTTGAATGTCCATCTATATTTTTTAGGAGGACTGGTTTAGGGATAGTTGTTATAATGATTGCTGTTATTGTTCATAATCCAGGATTTAAGTAAACATCCCTTTGTTCCTCTCAGACTTTGGATTCAGCTCTCAGGAAACAAGAGATGCTTGAAAAGATTCAGGCCCAAGCATGTCCTCCACGCAGGAAGTCTCCTCATCGCAGCGTGTCCCCTGCTCCTGCGCCCAAGGGTCCCAGCGTGTTAACTGCTGCAGGTCCTCGCAAACGCACAAAGCCCAAGAGAGCTGTCCACGGTGAGAACTGATTTTTCTTTTTCTTTTTTAAAAAAATCTTTTTTGCAAGGAGTAAAAACTTAATATAACAACATGAATTTTATATAATAGTATTTTCCTTGGAAAATGGCTGAGTTGCTCCCAGAGGCTTGGAAATAATTGCACAGATATTAAGTGTGCGTAGTCTCCTGTGTATTGGGTAGTCAGCTTAGCCAGCTTAGGGCTTTTTGGTGGTTGTGTTTGAGCCTCCTACTGTGCTTAAATGGCTGTAGCCAGGTTGAAAATTGATAAGGAGCCATGAATAAGTGATAGAAAAACAGGAACTGATGTGTAGAACCCAGGCCTTCGGTCCCCTGCTGCTTAGTTTTATAAGCAGTTAAGACCTGCTAGTTCTTATTGAGCTGAGAGGCATCCTTTGCAAGACATAAACACCTACAATGAGCTTTATCTGCAATCTAGATCTTCCTGGAAACAGAATTTGCCGCATTGCTTAATTCCCTGTACCATAAACCGAACAGGTTGTCCAGAGTGTGCACTTACTGACAAATCGATGGTGTGTGTTCCCACCTGGTTTCCACCTTATTTACTCCTATTTTTTTTTATTTATTTATTTTTTTTTTTTTAAGGGATGGAAAAAAAAACCTTGTTGTCAATCATAGCTATTCCTAAATTTCTATTTAAGAAAGATTCAGAGGCTAAATTTGGATCAGAACAAATCAGTGGTTTCATTTTTTATTTTGCAGCAGGAAGAAAAATGACCTCACAAAAGCCCAAAGCTACTTCTCACCATCCCATGAGCAGGAGAGAGGTGCCGAGGACTGGTGTGCAGAGCCTCGCCCAGCAGAGGGAGCTGATAGAGCTGCAGGAACAGTCTCAGACAAACAGTACCAGCAAAAGAGGACGGCAAGCTGAGAGAAGAAAGGCTGACGTAATGAAGGTGCTAGACTCATGTGTAGCTGAGAAAAAGGAATTAAAGAAAACACCCACTGAGCGCTAAAAGAATGATTTTGATTCTGTTACCACACAGTGGAAAGGTGTGTTAGCGGTCAGATTGAAACCGTGTGAGGTTATATAAACAAAGTAAATGTATATTTTGTCATCTTTGTTAGCGTAATCAGAAGCAAGATGTGGGCTTCCAGCAGCCCACAGTTTCCTCGCGGCTCCGAGTTACCCAGCTTCCTCAAAAAGAGCACTCTGTGCCCTGGATACCAACGTCCCCTCACTCTCCTCCTCCACAGTGGTGAGCATGTTATCTCTTTGTATGACGGTTGATTTTATAATCCTAACTCTCTTAGATGATTTATATCATTAGATAGCCAGAGTTATGTGCAGTTTTCGTAAGTACGTGGATGCTCTTTTGGCTGAGCTGAACAGCACTGCCCATAATCTACAGATGTTGCAGCGTGCCTGATGAAGTTAGCCAAGTGTTGGAAGTATGCTACTGATGATCACTCAACATATTTTGGCCTAACCTCTCTCTCAGACCTTGCAGACGAAGCACAGTGCCTGTACAGTACTGTGTGAAAGTCTTGAGCCGCCCTTTATTTGTATTTTGAGCTTGTACGTTTGAGCTTGAAAGTCAGTATTTTCTTTGAGCACATTTTTTTTTCTTCAACACAGCCTGAACCCTGTTAGATAAGCTTTCTTATAATATCTTTAAGTAGTTTTCAGGAACAGGAGCCTATCGCAGCTGCCATCAGACAAGATTCATTCATCTTCTCGGAAATCCAGCACCATTTGTAAATCATGGGACAGCTTTATTACTTGACAAACGTGCTTTGGCTTGTGGATTTCCAAAAGGTCATCCTAAAACATTCAACACACAGCATTTGCATAAACCAAGCTTGATGTATCCACATAGATGCAGCATATTAACCAATGTGCACTTAAAGGAGTGGGTTGAGTACATGTTTAGATTGCTTTAAACTAGTCATTCTCCCGGTTTTGGATGAAGAATAGTTTATAACGAGAGTCACATCTCAGTTATTTACAACTCCACAAAAATTCTTCTCTCTAAACTTGTAAATGGTGTGTTCAAAGTGATCCAATGTCACACCCAAAACTGAACAGATTTATCCATCAGGAATGTTTTTCCTCTTTTGGCCCTCATTAATCATCCGCCAACCCTTCAATTTATCTGGTGGCTGTGTGTATAAAAACTTTATACAAAGTAGGTCAGACTATCTCTGTTTTCAAAAGCTGCTCAGCACATAGATAAGACAGACATTAGATTGTCATTTATTCACTCGATGCAGAGAAAAACAACAGAGATGCAAAAACACTTAGCATCTTTTTCTTCCATTTCAACTGTCGTTTGAAATTTTTTTAAATTAAATCTATGTGAAGGAGACGTAAGTGTAAAACACATTAGAGTTGCAGATTCAGTGTGTAAAAATCACCCTTTCGGGGTTCTCTGTCTCATTCTCTTCTGTGTGTTCGTTTGTTTCTGACTTTCACAGCAGGTCTCCTCAGAGGGCGAGACAGGAGCCTCGTTGTCTCTTCTCTCCGGTGAAGCCCTCGTCGAGCCCTCCAAAGCAGCAGGTGGGAGGTGGATTAGAAGCGGAGCTGAATTTGAGCCCAGCAAAGAGGAAAGAAGCTCAGAATGAAGCATTAAGGTTAGCCCTACCTCCCACAATTGTCTCTAATTTGACTTTATTATCTTCTCATTTATCTCAAAATGAAATGTTCTAGTTTGTCAGATTAGCTGTTTCGTGTTTTCTCTTTTTTTTCTCTTCCACTCATTAGATTTTCTGTCCTGGCAAAAGAGAAAAAGGCCATGTGGATGAAATCTTGGGAAAATAAATTTGAATGAGTCTCTGTTTCCGCTGATCATTTCTAACCTGTATGTCAGGCCCCACTTGCTGAGAGCCACAGGCAATACTCGGATTGTAATTCAGGGATAATTCCTTACAATAAATGAATCTAGATTTTTTTAGATTGAAGCCATTTCTCTTTTTAAGTAAACGACAGTTGGCCTGTTTTCAGTGCTTATTAAATACCTCATTGATTGAGTGTTGCACACATGCCTCTGTTTAATCTAATATTAATTACTAGATTTGCGCTTTCCTATTAATCAGTGGCTCGAAGCCGGATTTTAGAGATGAGGATTATAAGTTATTCATGTGAAAAGCTTCATCAAGCTTGTGTTTTGCATCCTGTAATGGTTTCTGGTTTGGAACAGGAAAGCTTGGCTGGATAAGGTGACTGTGCAGGGACTGAAAAAGCTCAACCATCTCAGTAAAGAAGAGGCTGCACACCTTCAGAGATTAAGGTATGGTGCTAATAAAATTACACTTTAAGCACATTTGTAAGATCCATGGGGACTGAAGTTGAAGGTCATTTTGTGGAATCCATCATTGGTTATTAATTTCATAAGTAAAAAATGTGTTGGAATCAATTTTTGATCTCACTGGAACTTCAATAGACTCATTGACAATGAATACTAAACTGGAGTTGACTGAAATGAACTCATGCACAAAATGTTTGGCTAATGATGCAGTTTAAACAAACTTAAACAACACACAGAGGTTTAGAATTCTTCAGTTCCCTGTTAAACACAAAGTAAGACATTCATCTTTATAATACACGAGTCACTTAAGAAAAAAAATAAAGCTTTTATGCTTTACCTAATCAGTCACTGGAAAAGCTGAAATGTAAAAGATTCAGTGAATATATGAGGTCATGCTTTTCTTTTCTGCCTCGCAAAGACTCAATACCTGTTTTTTGTATTGATCTGAGGTTTTTAATATCTGGGAGTTTGGATTTCCATAAAAGAACAGCAGACGTCCCTGGTTGTGCTCATATTTGGCTATCAGGACACTTTAATTTAGATAGACCTCTATTACTGGGCTGTTGTGCCTGTTGTAGCCTTTCCTGCTTCATCTGGTGCAATCACATTCCAAAACGCATGAAATGAATATTGTCTACAAAAAAAAGTCAATAACAGTGACATCATCCATATTGAAATGAAGTAGAATGTAGAGCACTTAATCAGTGTGGAACCTTGGAATTTTTTTATCAAGGATTTTCTTGTAAAAGAAAAATAAATTGTAACTTTATGGGACCCTCTAAAAATACAATCTCTTCTGCAAATATTTTCTAATAAAAATTTTTGAGGTTTGGTCTTGAAATTCTTTTTCTTTTAAACCTCACCAGTTGCTACGCCTTCGTTATTTCTTGGATTGAGTTTAAATTTGTACTGAACGTCAGTAGAAACCTGGATAAGCCCTCTACAATTTAAGCAAATTGTGTATCAGGGCAGAGTGGTGGCAGTTTTGGGGGATTTGATGTTGGTTAATTGCTGTGAAGATGAATATTTTGGAAACTACTGCCTTGTAAATATATTCTATTATGTACACTTACATTGTGCTTTCCTACAACTCGGTGCCCCTTTACACTACAATCCATCTTTACCCACTAACAAAAACGTGGAATGCACTGTTTTGTTTTATACATAGAACATGTTTCTTATGTATTTATTCATCAATGACACATCAGGGACAATCATGAGTTGCAGTACCTTATCCAAGGATACGTGGACATATGGAGTGTGGGAGTTGGGATTTGAGACAGACCTTCAGATTAGTTCACAGCCTGCTTTACTGTCAGTTAAGAGTTACAGCCGCCCCATAACAACACTGCTGCTTTGTGTGAATCCCATTGGCCTTGAAAACCAGAGTGTTTTAATAATGAACACTTGTGAAATGAGCGATTACAGACTTTTTCATCAGGTGAGTGACTTCTGACCATTTTTTTTTTAATAATGTTATCTGGAGAAAAATGTTTCAGCTCATCCCTTAAAGCAGTTCAGCATCACAACGACCTCTGTGACATCTGGCAATGTTTTGTTTGACAGATCTGAGGTGTCGCCAACTCAGTGGACGGAAGGAGCTGAGCAGAAGGCCAGAGAGAGAATTCAGCCACTTCTGGACGAAGTCCAGGTGGGGAGACTTATCTGCAGCCTGGCTGCTGCCACTTTAGTCTCATTTCTGAAAAATCCATTTACTCCCCTTGATTTATTTTGATTGATTATAGAGTACTTTTTGGGACTGTGTTTGTTTTGACTGTGTGCTTCAGCTGATTGGTGAGCCCAGGAGCAGGACCAGCACCTCGTGGAAGAATCCGCTTTCTGAGCAGGCTGCAGAGAGGGTGAGCTACCATGCTTGAGACTTGACTTTTCTTTTGTACAAAGTTTCAATTTGGTACCAAGCCGATGATTACACAGTGAAGCACAATAGTAAACCTTGGTAGTCACTGCATTTAAAAAAAAAAAAAGATATGAAATGTTCTGCACAGGCAGCAGAGAGTGCTGAACAGCTGAGTGAAGCGCTGCTGGAAGAGCTGCTGGAGGACACCGCTCGGGTTGCGTGGGCGGCTGAAACAGACAGACAGGTGGAGGGCATGGCCAAGTGCGGGCTCCAAGCCCCCACCCTCGAGAGCATGCTGCTTCGTATGGAGGAGATACAGGTAAGAGCTGGCCCACCAGAAAAAGGTCAATGTAGAGCTTGAAAGGTCACCTGCGATCAGCTTGTTATTTATAGTGAGCTGTTATGGCAGCTCTGGTCTGCTGCTTACTGATCAGGTTTGTCACGTTATCAGATTTTCAATACACGGCAATCTTTTGGCGCTTTTCCACTAGCACGGCTCGGTTTGGTTGTGTTTCCATTACAACAGAGTATACTTCGTGCCTCCTCGACGTGGGCGGGGTCGTCGTAACACGGCTGCGCGACCAGAACAACAACAACAACAACATACGAGGAGGATAGCATGGAGGACATGGAGGCGCTTGTGTTGCTGCTCACCCTGTGGCTTTTTGTCGCACAGAAGGCAAGAGAAGACTCCTGGCCGCCAGACAAAACAGTATTGAAAAGTGACGTCACTCATCGGCCAATCAGTGGAAGGCAGTCGGCTGACGTCACGTTTTAGTAACGCTTCTGCCCGCTTGGCACCAGGGCTCAGGTGATACGGAAAATCTACCCGGTTGCAGGTACTGCGTGCTAGTGGAAACACGCAATAACGCGCCGAGCCGAAGCGAGCTAGTGGAAAAGCGCCATTTGCAAAGTTAATTTTTAATGTGATATTATTGGGTTATCTTTAAAAAAAAGAACGTTATCAGATGGACACTGCGCCAGTAGAATGTGTTTTTCTGTGTCTTTAAACAGAGGTATGAAGAGGAAGTTAGAAGGAGGTTTGCCTGTATCACCTATTCAGATCCTCTTTACTGGGATCGCCCCGGGGCAACAGGTAAAAAGACTTCCAACTGCATCGCTCCTGTCTTATCTGTAAATGCATAGCTGAGGAAATGATGTGTAGGTGGAGACGGTGGTACAACAGTGAAGAGAAGCTGAATATTTGTCATTCAGTATGCTTGTCTCCTCTCTCCATCTGTCTGCCTCTCTGTCCCTTGCTCCGCTCCTTCCCTCTCAACACACTCTGCCATTTCCCCCTCCTCCTCTTTTTCTCTGCTCTCTCTTAGGATCCCAGTGCCATGCTCCAGTCTCCAGGCCAGCCTCTCCCCAACCAATTAGGCTCACAAAGCCAGTGCTGAAACAGACATCTGCAGCTGATATTGTCCTAGAAAAACCTATAGAGACTGGGTGGGTTGTCCTTTCCGTCCTCTTCAGTCACATTATTTCTATTTCTAATCTTTTTCATATGGTTTTTGAAGAACGTTATCTTTTCTAACTCAAGTTATAGGTCTAAACTTCTATTATCAGTCATCGTAGCTCCAGCACAACACTGCTGATTGCATAAGGTTATTTCCTAAATTGCAAATATGGATTTTGATGACTTGGAAAGTCTTCAGTCACTTTTAATATACTTTTTTTTGTAGTAATTCCATTTTCTACAGCATTCTCTATTACACAGCTAGTGCAATTGGACTTTTAGTCTTGATGCAAAGGAAGAGGTTTGTGTTTTTCCAGATGATGTATCAATGCCCCATAATCACTGTTTCATTCGGAGGCCTTACTCATCCCACAATACTCACTTAGTGAGTACCGTGCAGGGCAGAGTCTATTCCTGACTCTGGTAGCAGGCTCCAGAGAGAGACCCTCCGCTGCCCTGGGCTTCAGCTGCAGCTACTCTGCTGCTTAAATTAATGAAGAACTTTGAGGGAGGAGAAAATATAATGGAAGGACTAGAAGTAGTTGACACAGACAGACCAGCAGGATACTTCAGATAAATTTGAGTCATAAGGATTAGCAAGTTAAAGCCAGTCCCTTTTGAAGCGCCTTAATATCAGTTCCCTGAATGGAAACTTTTCCCGGAGGTCTACAGTGACGATGACTCATCTTTGACTCTTTAACAGCTTTTTTTTTTTTTTTTTTTTTTTTTTTTTTGGCAGACATAATGCAGATGCTCGGAAGTCCAGCATTTGATGTATGTAATATGTTTTCAGAGGAATGTGGCCGTCCAGCCACTTAACAAGGACAAAATCAATTGAGAACTGCCAGCTCATTTGGTCTGAAACTCCCTGGAGGGATTCTTTGTTGCATTGTGCAGACCTCCCTGCATCCTCAGCATCCCCACACAAATTACATTCAAGACATATATGAAAAATAGATTAAATTATATTTAGCAGCACATGCCTATTTGCTATGATACAGTGGTGCAATGATGTTGTTATTAGAGAGTAGAGCCCTGCACTCCCGCGGGAGTCGGGACCCAACGCAAAGCACTGCGGCGCGGGACACATTTTGAAAGCTCATTGCGGGCGCGGGCGGGAGGGGGAGTGCCTAGTGCGGGAGCGGTGATAAGCTGCAGTCCCGCTGACTAAAAACGTGAGGCACAACGACGAGGGACAGGGCATGGTTAACCTACCGGTACTTAAATAATAATTGGATTACATGTTACATTTTCAACATTCTGGGTTTAGAAAAGGTAGGGTAATTAATAACACATATTGTTTTCATTCCATTTATTTGCATTTAAATCAATGTAACGTGAGCTGTAGGCTTAGATATGTATGCTCAAATCCACTCAAAGTAGGGGGCGGGGCTCCATCACGCTGTGTTTAAAATCATATTAACTAAAAATATATAGGCTACTTTTACTTCCAAGAATGGAAATGTGACGAGTGGCATTAAACATATGTGCAATGTATTATTCTTAATATTCACGGTAGATTTTGGTAGGTATGTTGGGTAGGCTTATTGCTGTAAAGCCTCAGCTGCTTGTGCCATCTGATGCACTCCTGCACTATGTGCCCCACATGAAGGATCGGACAGTGGTGTGCGCAGCTAAGATCATGTTTCTTTCCTCAAGCCAATGACAAGAACTTCCGTGAGAAGTAACGCGAACGTCTGAATCATGCGGGAATTGCGGGCGGGAGCGGGACTAAATATGACAGGTGCGGGCGGGAGCGGGACTAAAAATCCTATCTTTTTGCGGGAGCGGGCGGGAGCGGGCGAGAGCGGGCGGGAGCGGGACTGTAAATTCTGTCCCGCGCAGGCCTCTATTAGAGAGCTCTGTGTGCCTTATAATCCAAGTTCATGTGTTCTCTAACATGGCAACGAGGCTGGCTACGTGTTCATCTTAGTGCGAGTGCGTGCTTCCACTGAATAAACTACATTTTCCAACTATTAAATCACCCTGATAGAGAGATTTAAGATGGGAGTCAACATCACTCAGACACGGAGATCTATGGGCTGCTTGAAAATCTCCAAGATGAGTTTCATGTTTGGTTTTGGCCCCTTTTGATTTGGACTGAGATTATGCTTCGCAAATGTGACAGCCAGTAGTTTTCTACGGTTATACGCTGGACCTTTGTAATGATTCCAGGATGTGTTACTGTGTTTTTTAGCCAGGAGTGTCTGAAACGTCTTGGACATACAAGAAAGAATTTTGAGTTGTATTGGTATGTCGCTGAAGTCCCTCACTTATCGTCGAAGGATTGCTGCGCTGTCTATTGACTCACACATCCCATAACAGAACGTGCGTCACTGCAAACAATGTCGCTGAATATGAAACTTGCCCACATTGTGTGTCAGAGCTCCAATGCTTATTTGCTGTGCAGTGATTGTTCACATTTGGAAAAGAAAAGCAATTCCCATTGATTCTAATGTGTTGTCCACATCAGTCACCTCTGCCCCTCTGTGAATGATGATCCAGCCCATTTTACTGTTAATTACCTACTGCTTTACAAGCATAGTGACTCCTAACAGATTGCGTTTGTGATGCCTCTGTGACAGCGACAGATGTTGCCGGAGGTATTATTCTCTAAGCTGGTCCATCCATATGTATATACCTGCATCTGTCCCACTCTTGAGTATGCACTATGTCTTGAAGGCCTTGAGGGAATTTCCACAAATCGGGCACAAATTTTGACTTGAGAACAAACTGATTAGAATTGATGGTTAAAGGTCACAATCACTTTCACCTCATCAAACACGTTTTTGGCCATAAATGAATAATCTGAATGCTAAAATAGTTGTCTTAAAGCTATGGTAGGTAATCCTAGAGAGCTAGCAAGAGAGCTAGCAAGATTCGAAAGTGTCCCCTCCTCTAAGCTCCACCCCCCCCTCCCCATTCCGTCAGTGCTTCATCCAAAGCCGGTAGAACCGCATGCGCACACGGAGCAGGGAGCCGACAGAGGGGGGCGTAGGCAGAAAGCAGAGGCATCTGATTGGTTTTTGTAGGCGCTCCAATCCGAGATCAGCGTCCCGCTGATCTCGGATTGGTCAGCTTTTTCTCAGTCCTGCAGCTGCCACAGAGGTCTGATTATTTTCGTCCCTTTTTCTAAATACATCTTGTATAGATTTCTCTCAGGACAGACGGACCATTTCACCCAGTATTACAAAATGTGTTTCTGAACAGGATTACCAACCATGCCTTTAACTTGATGTGACAAAGCAGTGTTCTCCAAAAACCAATTTTCTGGCCATTATGCAAAGCTGTGACTTATGAACAGAGGGAGAGTTTGTGACCACATTTCATTTCCTAGGTGAGATACTGAATTGTGGACAATTACCATGGGTACAAACCTTTTGAAATTTTTCTGATAGAGTTCACATACTGCATGAATCTGGATAGACAGGTATGTAAGCAGTGGGTTGATTGGCTGCCAGTAGGTTTGCTTTTTTTGTTTGATATACAGGGATTTTTTTCATCTTATGCCCTGCAACTAATTGAAAGCAGAAACCGCTTCTTTTTCTGCACTGCTTAATTCTCTGAGAGGTAATGAAGTGGGGTATTGCGTCATTCGGTGCAAGACAGACAGAGTAATTGTGTTTATTAGACACATTGTTTTATAGAGCTGTCTTTTGGGGCCAAGGACTCGTTTCATGAACTGGACTGAAGCTTTAACGGAGATGAGTTGGCTACCTGAGGTGCAGGCTTAAAAATGACCCTGGTGCCGCATTGGGCAACACATAGCAGCAGAGAGAACGCGAAGAAGGGTTTTGAATACAGATTCCTAAACAGCATTAGCAGTTATTACCAACCTAAGTTGTAGCAGTCTGCATATTCAATTAAGGTCTTTGCCTTTGATGATGTCGACATGTGTCCTTCATCTCAGTCTTTTTCAGGTTGTGTTGGGAGAAAAAGGATCTGTTTCTTTGCAGTTTTTCATATGAATTTAAAGAGGTGTAATTTAACTCAACAGCCTAATATTACTGTTGTCAGAAATTGCTCTTCATCTGAAAAGCAAAATTTGAAAAAAATGTATGTCAGTTTTAATGATAATATTTCACTTTGATGGCAACCCGTCAGTCTACTGACCCCACTGCGGTGTACATTTACACAGTAAAAATGATATTCTGTTTGCTGAAAACTATACTTGTTATAAATAGTTACATCTCAGCCGGTAGTCACAGCTGTGGATAGTCCAGATATCTGCCAAAGGCTCAGATAATTGATACTTGTGTGACTCAGAACACTTTTGGGGAGTAGAAAATCTTCGATCTGAAAAATTCTCCTTTCCAGTTGCTTATACAGCAACTGATTAGAAGAGGTCTTGCACCATTCCCTATGTGAAAGAGTGTTATCTGTTTTTGTATTGATGTGCTAACGTGTTAATCCTCGATCAGTGTTCAGTGTTCCAGTGTTCAGTTCAGCAGAGTGGCAAAGTTTAATTTTGGGATTTGGAGACAGCACAATGTGTGAAAATCTCTTCATGTGAGGTTTCTCAGCTCTGGTTTGTTCATATGAACCATATCTTCGGCTTGGACAGACATATCAGTTTGTCTCAAGATGACATAATCGGCACTTGTCTTCCTTGTCTTTTAATGGAAACGTGTACATATATTTTTTTGTATAGAAATGCAGAATGAAATGATGACAAAGTAAGCTTATATTTAAAAAAGAGCCGTGTCCATATTCCTGCTTGCCACACACACATTTGAAAACTCCTCAGGAAACCTCACGTCACTGTGACGAAGCTACAGTCTGTCTGCCTGTGTCTTTGTCATCAGACAGCACAATCACAGTCTGCAATTGTTTATAGCTGCTCTTGTAGAGGCACAGAAAAGAGGAAGGTGAAAAGTGATGGAGGAACACAATTGTAGAAAGAAATAACTTGATTTGAAAAAATAAGTGACTATATGTCTGTGTGTGTAGATGTAGGGAGGGATATATGGTTCATAGGTTACTATTTTAGTCTTTGCAGAGGACAGGTATTGTTACTTTTGAGTCGACGTACAACAGTAAGGCCGACTGCAACAAAGAGCCACCTGTTGTTTACATGAAGCCACTGTTTTCACTTCCATTGACTGTCATCAGCACAAACACTGTCTTTGTCCACCTGACTACAATTTCTAAAATAGCATCTATTATTTTCATCTTGGCTGTCTTTGTTATTGTACCTGTGTTAGTGCTTTCAAGCGACCGAGACAATGGACTGTGAGATTTCATCTTTTAACTCATCAGCAGAGCGGACGATAAGATTGACTATGTTTCCATGGTGAGGAGCCCAGATTCAGACCTTGATACTTTTGACTTACCCAGGTACAAATCAATGAAGAAGATGAAAGCCCCACTCAGCAATATAGTAAACCTTTCATCCGTATTTCTTCTCATGCCAAGTATTTCATTACTTAGTAAATGCCAGATTTGCGGTTGTGATAGCGTCGACCCTCTTTATCCTGCTTCACATGGACACCGCTGCAACATGAGAGAACATTTCCTGTCACGCTGTAGAACCTGTTTCTTACCACATTTATCTTTCCTGTTGTCACTGGGGTTTCTAATCGTCTCACTCGAATCACCCCCCTCAATCTTTAAGCCGAATTTGATTCTTCCAACTCAGCAAGCGTCCCTTTTGATAAATCACATATGGCGGCCTGCTTTGCCAGACGCTGCATGGCTGTAGCATTCACAGAGAAAGGAGAGCACACACTTGAGGTGATCTTGCCGATTACTAACATTATTTGTCTGGTTTTTTTGTGCACACACGTCCTTTGCACGTCAAGTGGTAGTTTGACAATAAATTGAAGCCGTTATTTTAAAAAAAAGTGGTTTAACCATGTAATTTTGGCTTTTTTCTTAATTACTGGCTACACAGAAAGGCTCACATCCTCATTAGTATACCCTCGACTGGCTTTGTTAGTTCATTTTATGCGGCTAAAGAAGGGAACAATATTGGCTCTTGAATTCGCACCAGAAGCAATTATGCGATCTAGTGATCTTCATGATGACATTATCTGAAGCTAAATGTTCATCCGCACCTGGTAAAGATGAGGGCCTCCCTCTAGGGTTCTGTCAGGGCTCAGTAAGCTGCCTGGAGCTTTAGGACCTGTTGGACATTTTCCCAAAAGTCAGGCTTTGCTAATCTCAAGAAAAGTTGTAACACTGGCGAGCTTTATGTTATTGAGCCCTTCAGTCCTATGCCAGCTCCCAAAGTTGGCACTCGTACTTGAAGACGTTAAGAGTCCCTGAAGTGGTTTGGAGGGTTACTGAGTGATGCAGAAGAATAGCGATAAGATACCACTGTGACTTTGTCATAACTTTCTGTTACCATTCCTTACCACACTTTCACCTTCAGTATTCAAGTTTTATCTTGACTGTCTTTTGAGCTAGAATGTTTGAAAGGTCCCTATTCATTTTCAACTGTGGCACAAAAAGCCCAAGACTTGAGTCTGCAGGTTGTTATATTGTTGCTTTTGTCACATTGGTCCTCTGATACCTGTCTGACTGTAAATCGACCCATTTCACACAGGAAGCAGAGTTTACAGTGTTTGTACTTGGATATTTATGGCTGCACCATGGTTTGTAGCCCCTGTGGTCAAAACTGAATAAAGTTCAGCGGAGGCCCAGGGAGCTCAATAGAGAGAAGCACTTTGCTTGGGAGCTGCAACATCACTAAATATAGCACAGCGAGCACCAATGCAAGAGCCTGGCTGATTTGTCCGAGTAGAGAGGATTATAAAGCAAGACCATGGCGATGCCCAGCTGAGCCCGTACTCGTTCAAAACAAGTGGCAGGCGAGACACATTTCCTAAAGTCATCCTCCTCAACCACAAATTGCACGGCAATAATTTTTAGTGCTGCTATCTAATGTCAATAAATGAGTTTGCAGATTCGCTGCAGATTCAGGCAGTTTGCCCTGTACACACACTCTGAGAGGAAAAGATAATGATAAAGTGTATCTCCTGGCCTCATTCTGTGGCCATGCCCTTGTGTTTCCACCTTCACAGTTACCTGATTGAGAACAGCCCAACACAGGAGGCATCCCAGGAAGAGCAGCCACCCACAAGCATCTCTGTGTTCGGTGGCTCAGCACAGAAGAGCAGTGGAACCGCGATCTCAGTGCCAGCCGGCATGCTGAGAAACATCCGCCGCTACCACGACAACTACGACGCCTACCTGCGTTCTGTGGCTCACGAGGCCATCGGCAGCTTTAACCCATGGGGCTTGGCAGACAGGTAAAACATTTTTAAAAAGATAAATAAATCAGTCGAAGCATTTATTTAGGCAGAAAGTTAACATAATGGCTGATGGGTCCAGAAGTTCTACTTTACATTCATGTCAAAGCTGGTTGCTGCAGCAGCAGCTCCCTCCATCACTCCCTCCAACCTCCTCCTTTTGTAGTGTTTCTTTAACCTGAGCGTGCCTAAATGCTCATGCATGTAATTTTAGGGAAGTCGGAGCTCCTTTACAACTAAGATTCGTGGAGAAACCCCTCAAGCAGCAAATAATTTTCCAACAAATCAAACCAATTATCCATTACCTACGTATAGTCTCGTTCCTTTTTCCTTTAGTAGGAGTCTCTGACTGAAATAACTTCTTTGGTATTTTTAAGGATTAGAAAACAAAAGAAGATTTCTACAGTGTTTAAAACTGAACCAGAGCCATACTGAAACAGATTTGTTCCTCTGGCTCCTTGTTTGATCCCTCGACATAATGCACCACAGGAAGTCCTCACTCTGAAGGGTCGTCCAGAGTTTATGGTGTGTCGTTTTGGGGGTCACCGTTCTTCCTCTCTCACTCTCACAAATTTGCACTCTCACCAGAATGCCTAATGCATTGGTGCGGTGCAGTCTCTCAGTATTAGTGAAAACAGTAAATCTATGAGTTTGGTATTGTAGTTTTACATTTCTAACAGATTTGTTCCCTCCTCTGTGTCACATATTTACATAGAATTGTTCAAAGCAGAGCTGGAAACTATTGTCCAATCCCACATGATTACATGCTCATTATTATTCCCACAACAGAGAATCAAACTTTTCATTGATCTGTCCTTATTCAAAAGGAAAAAGAATATTGCGTGAGGAGAAGCATCCAATTATTTCAGACTTTGTGGAGCACACGCATGTTGGCTTGTACACCCCCTGCTGAACTGTGACACCGTGCAGAAACCTTTCTAAGTGATGAGATGGTAATGAGCAGCCCAGAGCTGCCGTGGAGCACACACCACCTGCAGGATCTCATTCAATCTGTCTGCTAACAGATTGATGGCAACAGAGTCTTGAGCGTTACCAAAACATAGAAAACTTACATCTACAAAGCTATTTTAAGATCTGGTTATAACATGTGGCAACACTGAGTCAGATAATAATTCCGTGTTTGGATGAACTTCCTTCTCATGAGACTTGAGACATTGACCTGATGCTGCACAATTAGTTGTTTGGTAAACATGCAGAAAACGGAGAGCTAGAGGACCAAGAATGGATTTGTGAATATTAGCGGTAATATAGGACATATTAAAGGCTGTTCCGATCCGCCCCGTATGACACATTCTTTTGCAGACTGATTGGTTGTCCAAGGAAAACATGCACATCAAACCGCTGTTGAATATATTATTAGCCTTTACTTTTAGATAGCAGGCCTATTTTTGCCTGTTTTCTCCTAATGATACACACAAATATCCACACGTACACATATTTCCTGCTATATTTTATTTACATTTGATTTAACATCATGTTGATTTTTGTAGTCAATGTATTCAATGTAATCATGAGCGCTGGTGGTCTGAAAGGGTTGTAATTGTTTGAGTGATCACTTTGTTCATCGAAGGTTGTGACGGACCCAAATCATCATGTAGTTGCATTTTCAGTTGTCAATATCTTCACTTACTCGTTACTTTAATTTCTTGCATTATAGTATCTTTGTGCTGTGTTGGAGATGTAAGTGCTTCTTTAATAAGATCAGCCAGAAACATGATCCCTGCAGAGTCTAATCTTTTTGCCGTTTAAGGACTCACTGCCACCCGTTGTCTGAGATGCATCTCTTCTCCTTCATCTTTCGACCTTTTTCTTCTCTACCAAAGAAACTCCTTTGTCTCTCTTTAAATCTCCTCCATTTCTAATTGTTTACAAGTTGTTTTTTTATTATTAATGGTTAAGACGCTTTATGAATAACTTTTATCTTCTCTTGGATCCATTCTTTAGTTTTCAGGGGGACACCCACAACTCGAAGAATTGTCTTAGGATTTCATCAGTGGGAGAAACTCTGCTCAAGGACTTTTTTTTTTTTTTTAATGTTTTGGGTGCTTCCTGAGAGGGTTCTTTTACATCCTACCCTCGGTGTGTGTGTGTGTGTGTCTTGACCCAGATAACGTTCACTTAGATTTAGTATGTCGCTGCACTCAGCTTACCAGCCTTTGAAGGCTTTTTTGTTTGTTTTTTGCATTTCAGGGCAATACAGAGTGTCTAATTCTGTCAGCATAATCCTATAGAAAAATCTGCGCTGATTGCACAATCTGTAATTTTATGTATGGCTGGATAGTATAGTGGTGAGATTGCCTTTCATGTGGGTGACATGGGGTTCAAATTCCACCATGAAAAGGTACTACCTTCAGTAGGGGTACTTTTGCAAGACCCGCTTACACTACCTGCCAACCTGGGATATGAGTCTAAGTCGCTTTGGATAAAGTGTCCGCCAAAATCATAAATAAAGCTGCTGTTTGCATTTTCTCTAATATTTTTGGAAATTAGCTTAGGTAATGTTTCATGTGATTTACATTGTGTCGACTTTATCTACTTTGTTGTAACTTGTTGTCTCACAGCCTTGCAGAGGAGTTGCTGTCAGAGGCACTGGCTGATGTGTCAGCGGAGTTTCAGGAGGTGGTGGAGGAGTATGCCGAGGCCGTTTTCACCTCAGAGTTCCTGCAGCCGATCCAGTCGCCTCCTGCTTCAGCTGCGGCTTTGGTCAGCCAGTAGGATGCCCCAGCACTATTTGTGCAGTGGTTTCTTGAAAGATGCATTATTTTGTGTGTTTGTCATGGTGTAAAATCTGCAGGTTACATTTTTTTAACCCAGGATATGATTATTTATTATTATTATATAGCTTTTTATGATTAATTTTTGGATATTTGACTTTTGAATGAACTTCTTAAGTGTTTATGTTCATTTGATCTGAAAAAGTATTTTTATTTAACTTCTTTGAGAAGATGGCATCTGACTTTATTTCACTGTGATTTCATGTTTAATAAAGACGTTGCAGCCGATGAGATTGTTGCAATTGCACAGGAAGGGTTGGTCTCATCACTCTTTATGGTCCATTTGTATCTGTGATTGATTTCCTATGGGAAAGTTAGTTTAGGGTAGATAAGCTTGGAGGAACCATTACGACATTACGGAGGATTATAAGATTACTGCCCTCCCCTTGCTCTTGGTTTAAATCTCCCTGAGGATTATTCACACTTTCTATTTTCACGTGGGAACATAGACATAAATTAATTGCATATGGCCTCAATCTGAAAGTGTGGAAAGCCAAGGACATCATATGTTTAATCTGCTGGAACATTAGTTCCTTCTTTTGCTTTGAAATTTGAAAAAAAGGATCTCAGTGCTGCATCATGGATTTGTGGGAGTTTCTGACATTTGTGGTCATAAAGATTTTGCTTTTTGAAGCTGTAAAGTGGTTGAGTATCAGTTTGTAATGATCTTCTCAGTGCTTTTCTTAATTTGTTTGGTTTCCCCACAATATCAAACAAAATATGTCCTCTAGTTTATATACTGCATAATCCTGCATAATCATGGTGAAAAGCACCAACACGAGGAGAATGATTATACAAGACATGCTTGGCACACTTAGAAAATGTCTGAACCCCTTGAGAGCAACATGAAAGCAGCGCGAACAGAACAGAGGGGACACGTGCAGATGTTGCGCCGGCCTGTGGGGATCAGCCTCCGACAGCGTTCAAACAGTGACTGAATGAATTAGCTCACACGGAATCAGTCGCCGCTGCTCTCTCAGGCTGGATCCTGCGTGGGCGTCACAATATGCACGGGCTCCAGAACAGGGCAAATTTCTTCTTTTCGACCGCCAACAAATGGAGTGCTGCCAGTTTTACAGTTACATAAAGGAACTGAGGTTGAACTGACATTCGTACAGGAAACATTTAAAGGCAGTAAATGATTTCCAGTTAATTTTTGATTGTTTTTCACTTTTGGGTCAGAGAGTCGGAGGACAAAGTTGAACAAATTTTTATGGCCACCACAAACTGTGTTGTCAGTAAACCACTGAATAGTCAAATCAAATCCCTTCTGTAATTACTGTATTTCTCTGAACAGTGAACATTAGTAAAGCCAAAATTTATTTGTGGCTCAGCTGAACTATGGTGAACCTTTAGCTCTCGATGATGCTTAACAGTGCTGTGCACAGGCAGATGTTACTGTGAAAAAAAACTAAATTAGCACTAGTTTGCAAATGATTGTAATTTCTAATGATCCAAGACCTTCATCCCAGCCAACGCTGACTCATAATCAGAGCTAATTTCACAACTGGTCAGGTTGCAGCTGACTCCAGCACATTCATGATGCATCGAGGGGGTACATTTCCATGCAGCTACATTATGGCTCTTTGACATTTGGGTTGTGGTCTTTTTTTTTTCCAGCTCATGCTCAGTATTTATACCAGATGGATGTAGACTCTAGGCTTATTAGTCATGCTTGCTGTTCTCTAAGGACTTTCTGTTGGAGCTGAAGGGATGATTTCTGCTGAAATGCTGGCCATTATTTAGGATTCTGTCTCTCAAGTACTACTGTAGTTTACAACCTAATAATGACTATTGCAAGGACATTTTGTTCAATTGCTTTGAGGCTTCATTTGCTGTCTGAGACGTGTTATTGTTCCTGATGTAAGGGCAGCTTTTAATTATTTTCAACATGATGTTTCAAACATGATGTTTGAATTAATGATAAAAGTCATGACTACTGAAGATAATATACCAGTTAAACTAGCATTGATGCGCTGTGAGACTCAAACTCAAAACCATTGTTCATCTGCTGCAGAGAAGATGCAGGCGATTAAAGAATGAAAATCTGCCTTTTTTAATTACTGTAGAAGAGACAAGATCACACAAAAAGACTCGCTTCTATGGGAGCAGCAGTATTACTTTTTCCTCCCCCAAACATCACTCGCCCTATCACTCAACTCCTTCAATATAGGGAACAGTTTGCCTAAAAATAACAGCCACATACATACCAACGCAAACCTCAGTTCTTTATCAATTTGTCAAGAATCATGGCATTATTATCTGCAATGGGATGTTTAATGATCATATCTAATAAACACAATATCAAAGGAGATTTTTGTAAACAAGTCATCTCATCTTTGGTCAAAAGACAGAAAATATAACACCATAGTGAATAAAATACTCCATCAATGATTAAAAGTCCAAATAGATATGAAAATATGTTGGTTAAACAAAAGTTGTGAGCAAAGTATAGAATACTTGCAAAAGCATTAAAAAGAAAGTAGACCTAGCCTCTGTGGCCAAGGAGGAAGAGGGAGTCATTCACTAATTGGATAATCAACGGTGTTTGGGTAAAAGATACTGAACCTACAACAACTCTAAATAAATATAGTGCATTCACTCATGAAACTTGATATGTTTTTTCCAACAACTGATCCTTTTAGTGTTACATTAATGATACTGGAAATTGATAGTGATAATCGTTCAAATCAACATTACCATGTGTTTCATTCACTATTGATTCTATCTGTGTAATAAGAGTGAAAAGTACACTGATTGCAAGTTATAAAATGTGTTTTGATACCAAGAAATTTGCTTTTTTTACCTTCTTCAGCTTTTTTACCCTTTTTTTTTTTAGCTTTTTCAGCTTTTTTCAGCTTTTTTTTTAGCTGCTGCCATTTAAATATGTTTCACTCCACTTATATAAAAACTACATTGCCTCGTTCCTCTAAGCCTTCTGCTTCTGACGGTGTTCAAATTATTTTCCTCGCTCTTATACTTTTCTCAAACAAAGTCATAGTATAAAGTATTGTGCTTCAGCTTTTTGCTGCAGTTCGCAGCTGCAGTTTGCTGTTTGTGTGTGTCAGCTCGTTAACACAGCTGTGTACACTCAGGACATATCTTTATATACATAGTATTCACTTGTGCTTTCACAAGACTGAATAGTCAAGTGGTAACACGACCGCCTTTCATGCTGGTGACCCAGGTTCTAATCCCCTGCAGAGCATTTCACTACAGAGATGAACAGTTGTCATTAAAAAGATCAAAGTTTAAATGGATGACCACGGAACTGATTTAAAATGGGAAACAGAGAAGAAAGAAAGAAATTGAAAGCAGTTTGAGTATGACAGTTGAAAAAATATGAACATTTTGCTCCTTCTGGGACTTTTATGAATGAGACATTCAGCAGTGCGTGCTGATAAGTTTCAACTTCATTATATAAAATCTATATTGCCGCGTTCCTCTAAGCCTTCTGCTTCTGACGGTGTTCAAATTATTTTCCTCGCTCTTATACTTTTCTCAAACAAAGTCATAGTATAGAGTATTGCGCTTCAGCCTTTTGCTGCAGTTCGCTGTTTGTGTGTGTCAGCTTGTTAACGCAGCTGTATACACTCAGGACATATCTTTATATACATAGTATTCACTTGTGCTTTCACAAGACTGAGTAGTCTAGTGGTAACACTGCTGCCTTTCATGCGGGTGACCTTGGTTCGTATACCCTGCATGACTGATGCATAAACTTGTTTTTTAACTACTTCAGCAGACTTTTAGCCATTTCAACAATTTTGGTATAAAAAATTGGGTACATTTGAGCTTTTAGCATGGTTCATCAAATAGCTTAAAATCATTCGACTCTTTTCGACTTTACGACTCTTTACGAATTTTAAATGTCATTTCAACTTCAAGCTCCTTCAACCAAGCCTTCAGCAACTGTTTGTTCTCGGCTTTTTTTTTAAAGCTTTTTTTTTACCTTCTTCAGCTTTTTTACCCTTTTTTTTAGATTTTTCAGTTTTTTTCAGCTTTTTTTTAGCTGCTGCCATTTAAATATGTTTCACCCCACTTATATAAAAAACTACATTGCCTCGTTCTTCTAAGCCTTCTGCTTCTGACGGTGTTCAAATTATTTTCCTCGCTCTTATACTTTTCTCAAACAAAGTCATAGTATAGAGTATTGCGCTTCAGCCTTTTGCTGCAGTTCGCTGTTTGTGTGTGTCAGCTTGTTAACGCAGCTGTGTACACTCAGGACATATCTTTATATACATAGTATTCACTTGCGCTTTCACAAGACTGAATAGTCAAGTGGTAACACGGCCGCCTTTCATGCTGGTGACCCAGGTTCTAATCCCCTGCAGAGCATTTCACTACAGAGATAAACAGTTGTCATTAAAAAGATCAAAGGTTAAATGGATGACCACGGAACTGATTTAAAATGGGAAACAGAGAAGAACGAAAGAAATTGAAAGCAGTTTGAGTATGACAGTTTAAAAAATATGAACATTTTGCTCCTTCTGGGACTTTTATGAATGAGACATTCAGCAGTGCGTGCTGATAAGTTTCAACTTCATTATATAAAATCTATATTGCCGCGTTCCTCTAAGCCTTCTGCTTCTGACGGTGTTCAAATTATTTTCCTCGCTCTTATACTTTTCTCAAACAAAGTCATAGTATAGAGTATTGCGCTTCAGCCTTTTGCTGCAGTTCGCTGTTTGTGTGTGTCAGCTTGTTAACGCAGCTGTATACACTCAGGACATATCTTTATATACATAGTATTCACTTGTGCTTTCACAAGACTGAGTAGTCTAGTGGTAACACTGCTGCCTTTCATGCGGGTGACCTTGGTTCGTATACCCTGCATGACTGATGCATAAACTTGTTTTTTAACTACTTCAGCAGACTTTTAGCCATTTCAACAATTTTGGTATAAAAAATTGGGTACATTTGAGCTTTTAGCATGGTTCATCAAATAGCTTAAAATCATTCGACTCTTTTCGACTTTACGACTCTTTACGAATTTTAAATGTCATTTCAACTTCAAGCTCCTTCAACCAAGCCTTCAGCAACTGTTTGTTCTCGGCTTTTTTTTTAAAGCTTTTTTTTTACCTTCTTCAGCTTTTTTACCCTTTTTTTTAGATTTTTCAGTTTTTTTCAGCTTTTTTTTAGCTGCTGCCATTTAAATATGTTTCACCCCACTTATATAAAAAACTACATTGCCTCGTTCTTCTAAGCCTTCTGCTTCTGACGGTGTTCAAATTATTTTCCTCGCTCTTATACTTTTCTCAAACAAAGTCATAGTATAGAGTATTGCGCTTCAGCCTTTTGCTGCAGTTCGCTGTTTGTGTGTGTCAGCTTGTTAACGCAGCTGTGTACACTCAGGACATATCTTTATATACATAGTATTCACTTGCGCTTTCACAAGACTGAATAGTCAAGTGGTAACACGGCCGCCTTTCATGCTGGTGACCCAGGTTCTAATCCCCTGCAGAGCATTTCACTACAGAGATAAACAGTTGTCATTAAAAAGATCAAAGGTTAAATGGATGACCACGGAACTGATTTAAAATGGGAAACAGAGAAGAACGAAAGAAATTGAAAGCAGTTTGAGTATGACAGTTTAAAAAATATGAACATTTTGCTCCTTCTGGGACTTTTATGAATGAGACATTCAGCAGTGCGTGCTGATAAGTTTCAACTTCATTATATAAAATCTATATTGCCGCGTTCCTCTAAGCCTTCTGTTTCTGACGGTGTTCAAATTATTTTCCTCGCTCTTATACTTTTCTCAAACAAAGTCATAGTATAGAGTATTGCGCTTCAGCCTTTTGCTGCAGTTCGCTGTTTGTGTGTGTCAGCTCGTTAACGCAGCTGTGTACACTCAGGACATATCTTTATATACATAGTATTCACTTGTGCTTTCACAAGACTGAGTAGACTAGTGGTAACACTGCTGCCTTTCATGCGGGTGACCGGGTTTTTATACCCTGCATGACTGATGCATAAACTTGTTTTTTAACTACTTCAGCAGACTTTTAGCCATTTCAACAATTTTGGTATAAAAAATTGGGCACATTTGAGCTTTTAGCATGGTTCATCAAATAGCTTAAAATCATTCGACTCTTTACGACTTTACGACTCTTTACGACTTTAAATGTCATTTCAACTTCAAGCTCCTTCAACCAAGCCTTCAGCAACTATTTGTTCTCGGCTTTTTTTAAAGCTTTTTTTTTTACCTTCTTCAGCTTTTTTACCCTTTTTTTTTTAGCTTTTTCAGCTTTTTTCAGCTTTTTTTAGCTGCTGCCATTTAAATATGTTTCACTCCACTTATATAAAAAACTACATTGCCTCGTTCCTCTAAGCCTTCTGCTTCTGACGGTGTTCAAATTATTTTCCTCGCTCTTATACTTTTCTCAAACAAAGTCATAGTATAGAGTATTGCGCTTCAGCTTTTTGCTGCAGTTCGCAGCTGCAATTTGCTGTTTGTGTGTGTCAGCTCGTTAACACAGCTGTGTACACTCAGGACATATCTTTATATACATAGTATTCACTTGTGCTTTCACAAGACTGAATAGTCAAGTGGTAACACGGCTGCCTTTCATGCTGGTGACCCAGGTTCTAATCCCCTGCAGAGCATTTCACTACAGAGATGAACAGTTGTCATTAAAAAGATCAAAGTTTAAATGTATGACCACGGAACTGATTTAAAATGGGAAACAGAGAAGAAAGAAAGAAATTGAAAGCAGTTTGAGTATGACAGTTGAAAAAATATGAACATTTTGCTCCTTCTGGGACTTTTATGAATGAGACATTCAGCAGTGCGTGCTGATAAGTTTCAACTTCATTATATAAAATCTATATTGCCGCGTTCCTCTAAGCCTTCTGCTTCTGACGGTGTTCAAATTATTTTCCTCGCTCTTATACTTTTCTCAAACAAAGTCATAGTATAGAGTATTGCGCTTCAGCCTTTTGCTGCAGTTCGCTGTTTGTGTGTGTCAGCTTGTTAACGCAGCTGTGTACACTCAGGACATATCTTTATATACATAGTATTCACTTGTGCTTTCACAAGACTGAGTAGTCTAGTGGTAACACTGCTGCCTTTCATGCGGGTGACCTGGGTTCGTATACCCTGCATGACTGATGCATAAACTTGTTTTTTAACTACTTCAGCAGACTTTTAGCCATTTCAACAATTTTGGTATAAAAAATTGGGTACATTTGAGCTTTTAGCATGGTTCATCAAATAGCTTAAAATCATTCGACTCTTTTCGACTTTACGACTCTTTACGAATTTTAAATGTCATTTCAACTTCAAGCTCCTTCAACCAAGCCTTCAGCAACTGTTTGTTCTCGGCTTTTTTTTTAAAGCTTTTTTTTTACCTTCTTCAGCTTTTTTACCCTTTTTTTTTAGCTTTTTCAGTTTTTTTCAGCTTTTTTTTAGCTGCTGCCATTTAAATATGTTTCACCCCACTTATATAAAAAACTACATTGCCTCGTTCTTCTAAGCCTTCTGCTTCTGTCGGTGTTCAAATTATTTTCCTCGCTCTTATACTTTTCTCAAACAAAGTCATAGTATAGAGTATTGCGCTTCAGCCTTTTGCTGCAGTTCGCTGTTTGTGTGTGTCAGCTTGTTAACGCAGCTGTGTACACTCAGGACATATCTTTATATACATAGTATTCACTTGTGCTTTCACAAGACTGAGTAGTCTAGTGGTAACACGGCTGCCTTTCATGCGGGTGACCAGGGATCGTATACCCTGCATGACTGATGCATAAACTTGTTTTTACAACTACTTCAGCAGACTTTCAGCCATTTCAACAATTTTGGTATAAAAATTGGGTACATTTGAGCTTTTAGCATGGTTCATCAAATAGCTTAAAATCATTCGACTCTTTTCGACTTTACGACTCTTTACGACTTTAAATGTCATTTCAACTTCAAGCTCCTTCAACCAAGCCTTCAGCAACTATTTGTTCTCGGCTTTTCTTTGAAGCTTTTTTTTTTACCTTCTTCAGCTTTTTTACCCTTTGTTTTAGCTTTTTCAGTTTTTTTCAGCTTTTTTTTAGCTGCTGCCATTTAAATATGTTTCACTCCACTTATATAAAAAACTACATTGCCTCGTTCTTCTAAGCCTTCTGCTTCTGACGGTGTTCAAATTATTTTCCTCGCTCTTATACTTTTCTCAAACAAAGTCATAGTATAGAGTATTGCGCTTCAGCTTTTTGCTGCAGTTTGCAGCTGCAGTTCGCTGTTTGTGTGTGTCAGCTCGTTAACACAGCTGTGTACACTCAGGACATATCTTTATATACATAGTATTCACTTGTGCTTTCACAAGACTGAATAGTCAAGTGGTAACAGGGCCGCCTTTCATGCTGGTGACCCAGGTTCTAATCCCCTGCAGAGCATTTCACTACAGAGATGAACAGTTGTCATTAAAAAGATGAAAGGTTAAATGGATGACCACAGAACTGATTTAAAATGGGAAACAGAGAAGAAAGAAAGAAATTGAAAGCAGTTTGAGTATGACAGTTTAAAAAATATGAACATTTTGCTCCTTCTGGGACTTTTATGAATGAGACATTCAGCAGTGCGTGCTGATAAGTTTCAACTTCATTATATAAAATCTCTATTGCCGCGTTCCTCTAAGTATTCTGCTTCTGACGGTGTTCAAATTATTTTCCTCGCTCTTATACTTTTCTCAAACAAAGTCATAGTATAGAGTATTGCGCTTCAGCCTTTTGCTGCAGTTCGCTGTTTGTGTGTGTCAGCTTGTTAACGCAGCTGTGTACACTCAGGACATATCTTTATATACATAGTATTCACTTTGTGCTTTCACAAGACTGAGTAGTCTAGTGGTAACACTGCTACCTTTCATGCGGGTGACCTGGGTTCGTATACCCTGCATGACTGATGCATAAACTTGTTTTTTCAACTACTTCAGCAGACTTTCAGCCTATTCAACAATTTTGGTATAAAAAATTGGGTACATTTGAGCTTTTAGCATGGTTCATCAAATAGCTTAAAATCATTCGACTCTTTACGACTTCATGACTCTTTACAACTTTAAATGTCATTTCAACTTCAAACTCCTTCAACCAAGCCTTCAGCAACTGTTTGTTCTCGGCTTTTTTTTAAAGCTTTTTTTTTACCTTCTTCAGCTTTTTTACCCTTTTTTTTTTAGCTTTTTCAGCTTTTTTTTAGCTGCTGCCATTTAAATATGTTTCACTCCACTTATGTAAAAACTACATTGCCTCGTTCCTCTAAGCCTTCTGCTTCTGATGGTGTTCAAATTATTTTCCTCGCTCTTATACTTTTCTCAAACAAAGTCATAGTATAGAGTATTGCGCTTCAGCTTTTTGCTGCAGTTCGCAGCTGCAATTTGCTGTTTGTGTGTGTCAGCTCGTTAACACAGCTGTGTACACTCAGGACATATCTTTATATACATAGTATTCACTTGTGCTTTCACAAGACTGAATAGTCAAGTGGTAACAGGGCAGCCTTTCATGCTGGTGACCCAGGTTCTAATCCCCTGCAGAGCATTTCACTACAGAGATGAACAGTTGTCATTAAAAAGATCAAAGGTTAAATGGATGACCACAGAACTGATTTAAAATGGGAAACAGAGAAGAAAGAAAGAAATTGAGAGCAGTTTAAGTATGAGAGTTTAAAAAATATGAGCATTTTGCTCCTTCTGGGACTTTTATGAATGAGACATTCAGCAGTGCCTGCTGATAAGTTTCAACTTCATTATATAAAATCTATATTGTCGCGTTCCTCTAAGCCTTCTGCTTCTGACGGTGTTCAAATTATTTTCCTCGCTCTTATACTTTTCTCAAACAAAGTCATAGTATAGAGTATTGCGCTTCAGCCTTTTGCTGCAGTTCGCTGTTTGTGTGTGTCAGCTTGTTAACGCAGCTGTGTACACTCAGGACATATCTTTATATATATAGTATTCACTTTGTGCTTTCACAAGACTGAGTAGTCTAGTGGTAACACTGCTGCCTTTCATGCGGGTGACCTGGGTTCGTATACCCTGCATGACTGATGCATAAATGTCTTTTTTCAACTACTTCAGCAGACTTTCAGCCATTTCAACAATTTTGGTATAAAAATTGGGTACATTTGAGCTTTTAGCATGGTTCATCAAATAGCTTAAAATCACGACTCTTTTCGACTTTACGACTCTTTACGACTTTAAATGTCATTTCAACTTCAAACTCCTTCAACCAAGCCTTCAGCAACTATTTGTTCTCGGCTTTTTTTTAAAGCTTTTTTTTACCTTCTTCAGCTTTTTTACCCTTTTTTTTTAGCTTTTTTCAGTTTTTTTCAGCTTTTTTTTAGCTGCTGCCATTTAAATATGTTTCACTCCACTTATATAAAAAACTACATTGCCTCGTTCTTCTAAGCCTTCTGCTTCTGACGGTGTTCAAATTATTTTCCTCGCTCTTATACTTTTCTCAAACAAAGTCATAGTATAGAGTATTGCGCTTCAGCTTTTTGCTGCAGTTTGCAGCTGCAGTTCGCTGTTTGTGTGTGTCAGCTCGTTAACACAGCTGTGTACACTCAGGACATATCTTTATATACATAGTATTCACTTGTGCTTTCACAAGACTGAATAGTCAAGTGGTAACAGGGCCGCCTTTCATGCTGGTGACCCAGGTTCTAATCCCCTGCAGAGCATTTCGCTACAGAGATGAACAGTTGTCATTAAAAAGATGAAAGGTTAATTGGATGACCACAGAACTGATTTAAAATGGGAAACAGAGAAGAAATTGAAAGCAGTTTGAGTATGACAGTTGAAAAAATATGAACATTTTGCTCCTTCTGGGACTTTTATGAATGAGACATTCAGCAGTGCGTGCTGATAAGTTTCAACTTCATTATATAAAATCTATATTGCCGTGTTCCTCTAAGCCTTCTGCTTCTGACGGTGTTCAAATTATTTTCCTCGCTCTTATACTTTTCTCAAACAAAGTCATAGTATAGAGTATTGCGCTTCAGCCTTTTGCTGCAGTTCGCTGTTTGTGTGTGTCAGCTCGTTAACGCAGCTGTGTACACTCAGGACATATCTTTATATACATAGTATTCACTTGTGCTTTCACAAGACTGAGTAGACTAGTGGAAACACTTCTTCCTTTCATGCGGGTGACCCGGGTTCGTATACCCTGTATGACTGATGCATAAACTTGTTTTTCAACTACTTCAGCAGACTTTCAGCCATTTCAACAATTTTGGTATAAAAAATTGGGTACATTTGAGCTTTTAGCATGGTTCATCAAATAGCTTAAAATCATTCGACTCTTTACGACTTTACGACTCTTTACGACTTTAAATGTCATTTCAACTTCAAACTCCTTCAACCAAGCCTTCAGCAACTGTTTGTTCTCGGCTTTTTTTTAAAGCTTTTTTTTTACCTTCTTCAGCTTTTTTACCCTTTTTTTTTTAGCTTTTTCAGCTTTTTTTTAGCTGCTGCCATTTAAATATGTTTCACTCCACTTATGTAAAAACTACATTGCCGCGTTCCTCTAAGCCTTCTGCTTCTGACGGTGTTCAAATTATTTTCCTCGCTCTTATACTTTTCTCAAACAAAGTCATAGTATAGAGTATTGCGCTTCAGCCTTTTGCTGCAGTTCGCTGTTTGTGTGTGTCAGCTCGTTAACGCAGCTGTGTACACTCAGGACATATCTTTATATACATAGTATTCACTTGCGCTTTCACAAGACTGAGTAGACTAGTGGAAACACTGCTTCCTTTCATGCGGGTGACCCGGGTTCGTATACCCTGTATGACTGATGCATAAACTTGTTTTTCAACTACTTCAGCAGACTTTCAGCCATTTCAACAATTTTGGTATAAAAAATTGGGTACATTTGAGCTTTTAGCATGGTTCATCAAATAGCTTAAAATCATTCGACTCTTTACGACTTTACGACTCTTTACGACTTTAAATGTCATTTCAACTTCAAACTCCTTCAACCAAGCCTTCAGCAACTGTTTGTTCTCGGCTTTTTTTTAAAGCTTTTTTTTTACCTTCTTCAGCTTTTTTACCCTTTTTTTTTAGCTTTTTCAGCTTTTTTTTAGCTGCTGCCATTTAAATATGTTTCACTCCACTTATGTAAAACACTACATTGCCTCGTTCCTCTAAGCCTTCTGCTTCTGACGGTGTTCAAATTATTTTCCTCGCTCTTATACTTTTCTCTAACAAAGTCATAGTATAGAGTATTGCGCTTCAGCCTTTTGCTGCAGTTCGCTGTTTGTGTGTGTCAGCTTGTTAACGCAGCTGTGTACACTCAGGACATATCTTTATATACATAGTATTCACTTGTGCTTTCACAAGACTGAGTAGTCTAGTGGTAACACTGCTGCCTTTCATGCGGGTGACCTGGGTTCGTATACCCTGCATGACTGATGCATAAACTTGTTTTTTAACTACTTCAGCAGACTTTTAGCCATTTCAACAATTTTGGTATAAAAAATTGGGTACATTTGAGCTTTTAGCATGGTTCATCAAATACCTTAAAATCATTCGACTCTTTACGACTTTACGACTCTTTACGAATTTGAAATGTCATTTCAACTTCAAGCTCCTTCAACCAAGCCTTCAGCAACTGTTTGTTCTCGGCTTTTTTTTTAAAGCTTTTTTTTTACCTTCTTCAGGTTTTTTACCCTTTTTTTTTTAGCTTTTTCAGTTTTTTTCAGCTTTTTTTTAGCTGCTGCCATTTAAATATGTTTCACTCCACTTATATAAAAAACTACATTAGCTCGTTCCTCTAAGCCTTCTGCTTCTGACGGTGTTCAAATTATTTTCCTCGCTCTTATACTTTTCTCAAACAAAGTCATAGTATAGAGTATTGCGCTTCAGCTTTTTGCTGCAGTTCGCAGCTGCAGTTCGCTGTTTGTGTGTGTCAGCTCGTTAACACAGCTGTGTACACTCAGGACATATCTTTATATACATAGTATTCACTTGTGCTTTCACAAGACTGAATAGTCAAGTGGTAACAGGGCCGCCTTTCATGCTGGTGACCCAGGTTCTAATCCCCTGCAGAGCATTTCACTACAGAGATGAACAGTTGTCATTAAAAAGATCAAAGGTTAAATGGATGACCACAGAACTGATTTAAAATGGGAAACAGAGAAGAAAGAAAGAAATTGAAAGCAGTTTGAGTATGACAGTTTAAAAAATATGAACATTTTGCTCCTTCTGGGACTTTTATGAATGAGACATTCAGCAGTGCGTGCTGATAAGTTTCAACTTCATTATATAAAATCTATATTGCCGCGTTCCTCTAAGCCTTCTGCTTCTGAGGTGTTCAAATTATTTTCCTCGCTCTTATACTTTTCTCAAACAAAGTCATAGTATAGAGTATTGCGCTTCAGCTTTTTGCTGCAGTTCGCAGCTGCAGTTCGCTGTTTGTGTGTGTCAGCTCGTTAACACAGCTGTGTACACTCAGGACATATCTTTATATACATAGTATTCACTTGTGCTTTCACAAGACTGAATAGTCAAGTGGTAACAGGGCCGCCTTTCATGCTGGTGACCCAGGTTCTAATCCCCTGCAGAGCATTTCGCTACAGAGATGAACAGTTGTCATTAAAAAGATGAAAGGTTAATTGGATGACCACAGAACTGATTTAAAATGGGAAACAGAGAAGAAATTGAAAGCAGTTTGAGTATGACAGTTGAAAAAATATGAACATTTTGCTCCTTCTGGGACTTTTATGAATGAGACATTCAGCAGTGCGTGCTGATAAGTTTCAACTTCATTATATAAAATCTATATTGCCGTGTTCCTCTAAGCCTTCTGCTTCTGACGGTGTTCAAATTATTTTCCTCGCTCTTATACTTTTCTCAAACAAAGTCATAGTATAGAGTATTGCGCTTCAGCCTTTTGCTGCAGTTCGCTGTTTGTGTGTGTCAGCTCGTTAACGCAGCTCTGTACACTCAGGACATATCTTTATATACATAGTATTCACTTGTGCTTTCACAAGACTGAGTAGACTAGTGGAAACACTGCTTCCTTTCATGCGGGATACCCGGGTTCGTATACCCTGTATGACTGATGCATAAACTTGTTTTTCAACTACTTCAGCAGACTTTTAGCCATTTCAACAATTTTGGTATAAAAAATTGGGTACATTTGAGCTTTTAGCATGGTTCATCAAATAGCTTAAAATCATTCGACTCTTTACGACTTTACGACTCTTTACGACTTTAAATGTCATTTCAACTTCAAACTCCTTCAACCAAGCCTTCAGCAACTGTTTGTTCTCGGCTTTTTTTTTAAAGCTTTTTTTTTACCTTCTTCAGGTTTTTTACCCTTTTTTTTTAGCTTTTTCAGTTTTTTTCAGCTTTTTTTTAGCTGCTGCCATTTAAATATGTTTCACTCCACTTATATAAAAAACTACATTAGCTCGTTCCTCTAAGCCTTCTGCTTCTGACGGTGTTCAAATTATTTTCCTCGCTCTTATACTTTTCTCAAACAAAGTCATAGTATAGAGTATTGCGCTTCAGCTTTTTGCTGCAGTTCGCAGCTGCAGTTCGCTGTTTGTGTGTGTCAGCTCGTTAACACAGCTGTGTACACTCAGGACATATCTTTATATACATAGTATTCACTTGTGCTTTCACAAGACTGAATAGGCAAGTGGTAACAGGGCCGCCTTTCATGCTGGTGACCCAGGTTCTAATCCCCTGCAGAGCATTTCACTACAGAGATGAACAGTTGTCATTAAAAAGATCAAAGGTTAAATGGATGACCACAGAACTGATTTAAAATGGGAAACAGAGAAGAAAGAAAGAAATTGAAAGCAGTTTGAGTATGACAGTTTAAAAAATATGAACATTTTGCTCCTTCTGGGACTTTTATGAATGAGACATTCAGCAGTGCGTGCTGATAAGTTTCAACTTCATTATATAAAATCTATATTGCCGCGTTCCTCTAAGCCTTCTGCTTCTGAGGTGTTCAAATTATTTTCCTCGCTCTTATACTTTTCTCAAACAAAGTCATAGTATAGAGTATTGCGCTTCAGCTTTTTGCTGCAGTTCGCAGCTGCAGTTCGCTGTTTGTGTGTGTCAGCTCGTTAACACAGCTGTGTACACTCAGGACATATCTTTATATACATAGTATTCACTTGTGCTTTCACAAGACTGAATAGTCAAGTGGTAACAGGGCCGCCTTTCATGCTGGTGACCCAGGTTCTAATCCCCTGCAGAGCATTTTGCTACAGAGATGAACAGTTGTCATTAAAAAGATGAAAGGTTAATTGGATGACCACAGAACTGATTTAAAATGGGAAACAGAGAAGAAATTGAAAGCAGTTTGAGTATGACAGTTGAAAAAATATGAACATTTTGCTCCTTCTGGGACTTTTATGAATGAGACATTCAGCAGTGCGTGCTGATAAGTTTCAACTTCATTATATAAAATCTATATTGCCGTGTTCCTCTAAGCCTTCTGCTTCTGACGGTGTTCAAATTATTTTCCTCGCTCTTATACTTTTCTCAAACAAAGTCATAGTATAGAGTATTGCGCTTCAGCCTTTTGCTGCAGTTCGCTGTTTGTGTGTGTCAGCTCGTTAACGCAGCTCTGTACACTCAGGACATATCTTCATATACATAGTATTCACTTGTGCTTTCACAAGACTGAGTAGACTAGTGGAAACACTGCTTCCTTTCATGCGGGAGACCCGGGTTCGTATACCCTGTATGACTGATGCATAAACTTGTTTTTCAACTACTTCAGCAGACTTTCAGCCATTTCAACAATTTTGGTATAAAAAATTGGGTACATTTGAGCTTTTAGCATGGTTCATCAAATAGCTTAAAATCATTCGACTCTTTACGACTTTACGACTCTTTACGACTTTAAATGTCATTTCAACTTCAAACTCCTTCAACCAAGCCTTCAGCAACTGTTTGTTCTCGGCTTTTTTTTAAAGCTTTTTTTTTACCTTCTTCAGGTTTTTTACCCTTTTTTTTTAGCTTTTTCAGCTTTTTTTTAGCTGCTGCCATTTAAATATGTTTCACTCCACTTATGTAAAAACTACATTGCCGCGTTCCTCTAAGCCTTCTGCTTCTGAAGGTGTTCAAATTATTTTCCTCGCTCTTATACTTTTCTCAAACAAAGTCATAGTATAGAGTATTGCGCTTCAGCCTTTTGCTGCAGTTCGCTGTTTGTGTGTGTCAGCTTGTTAACGCAGCTGTGTACACTCAGGACATATCTTTATATACATAGTATTCACTTGTGCTTTCACAAGACTGAGTAGTCTAGTGGTAACACTGCTGCCTTTCATGCGGGTGACCTGGGTTCGTATACCCTGCATGACTGATGCATAAATGTCTTTTTTCAACTACTTCAGCAGACTTTCAGCCATTTCAACAATTTTGGTATAAAAATTGGGTACATTTGAGCTTTTAGCATGGTTCATCAAATAGCTTAAAATCATTCGACTCTTTACGACTTTACGACTCTTTACGACTTTAAATGTCATTTCAACTTCAAACTCCTTCAACCAAGCCTTCAGCAACTATTTGTTCTCGGCTTTTTTTTAAAGCTTTTTTTTACCTTCTTCAGCTTTTTTACCCTTTTTTTTAGCTTTTTCAGTTTTTTTCAGCTTTTCTTTAGCTGCTGCCATTTAAATATGTTTCACTCCACTTATATAAAAAACTACATTGCCTCGTTCTTCTAAGCCTTCTGCTTCTGACGGTGTTCAAATTATTTTCCTCGCTCTTATACTTTTCTCAAACAAAGTCATAGTATAGAGTATTGCGCTTCAGCTTTTTGCTGCAGTTTGCAGCTGCAGTTCGCTGTTTGTGTGTGTCAGCTCGTTAACACAGCTGTGTACACTCAGGACATATCTTTATATACATAGTATTCACTTGTGCTTTCACAAGACTGAATAGTCAAGTGGTAACAGGGCCGCCTTTCATGCTGGTGACCCAGGTTCTAATCCCCTGCAGAGCATTTCGCTACAGAGATGAACAGTTGTCATTAATAAGATGAAAGGTTAATTGGATGACCACAGAACTGATTTAAAATGGGAAACAGAGAAGAAATTGAAAGCAGTTTGAGTATGACAGTTGAAAAAATATGAACATTTTGCTCCTTCTGGGACTTTTATGAATGAGACATTCAGCAGTGCGTGCTGATAAGTTTCAACTTCATTATATAAAATCTATATTGCCGTGTTCCTCTAAGCCTTCTGCTTCTGACGGTGTTCAAATTATTTTCCTCGCTCTTATACTTTTCTCAAACAAAGTCATAGTATAGAGTATTGCGCTTCAGCCTTTTGCTGCAGTTCGCTGTTTGTGTGTGTCAGCTCGTTAACGCAGCTGTGTACACTCAGGACATATCTTTATATACATAGTATTCACTTGTGCTTTCACAAGACTGAGTAGACTAGTGGAAACACTGCTTCCTTTCATGCGGGTGACCCGGGTTCGTATACCCTGTATGACTGATGCATAAACTTGTTTTTCAACTACTTCAGCAGACTTTCAGCCATTTCAACAATTTTGGTATAAAAAATTGGGTACATTTGAGCTTTTAGCATGGTTCATCAAATAGCTTAAAATCATTCGACTCTTTACGACTTTACGACTCTTTACGACTTTAAATGTCATTTCAACTTCAAACTCCTTCAACCAAGCCTTCAGCAACTGTTTGTTCTCGGCTTTTTTTTAAAGCTTTTTTTTTACCTTCTTCAGCTTTTTTACCCTTTTTTTTTTAGCTTTTTCAGCTTTTTTTTAGCTGCTGCCATTTAAATATGTTTCACTCCACTTATGTAAAAACTACATTGCCGCGTTCCTCTAAGCCTTCTGCTTCTGACGGTGTTCAAATTATTTTCCTCGCTCTTATACTTTTCTCAAACAAAGTCATAGTATAGAGTATTGCGCTTCAGCTTTTTGCTGCAGTTCGCAGCTGCAGTTCGCTGTTTGTGTGTGTCAGCTCGTTAACACAGCTGTGTACACTCAGGACATATCTTTATATACATAGTATTCACTTGTGCTTTCACAAGACTGAATAGGCAAGTGGTAACAGGGCCGCCTTTCATGCTGGTGACCCAGGTTCTAATCCCCTGCAGAGCATTTCACTACAGAGATGAACAGTTGTCATTAAAAAGATCAAAGGTTAAATGGATGACCACAGAACTGATTTAAAATGGGAAACAGAGAAGAAAGAAAGAAATTGAAAGCAGTTTGAGTATGACAGTTTAAAAAATATGAACATTTTGCTCCTTCTGGGACTTTTATGAATGAGACATTCAGCAGTGCGTGCTGATAAGTTTCAACTTCATTATATAAAATCTATATTGCCGCGTTCCTCTAAGCCTTCTGCTTCTGAGGTGTTCAAATTATTTTCCTCGCTCTTATACTTTTCTCAAACAAAGTCATAGTATAGAGTATTGCGCTTCAGCTTTTTGCTGCAGTTCGCAGCTGCAGTTCGCTGTTTGTGTGTGTCAGCTCGTTAACACAGCTGTGTACACTCAGGACATATCTTTATATACATAGTATTCACTTGTGCTTTCACAAGACTGAATAGTCAAGTGGTAACAGGGCCGCCTTTCATGCTGGTGACCCAGGTTCTAATCCCCTGCAGAGCATTTTGCTACAGAGATGAACAGTTGTCATTAAAAAGATGAAAGGTTAATTGGATGACCACAGAACTGATTTAAAATGGGAAACAGAGAAGAAATTGAAAGCAGTTTGAGTATGACAGTTGAAAAAATATGAACATTTTGCTCCTTCTGGGACTTTTATGAATGAGACATTCAGCAGTGCGTGCTGATAAGTTTCAACTTCATTATATAAAATCTATATTGCCGTGTTCCTCTAAGCCTTCTGCTTCTGACGGTGTTCAAATTATTTTCCTCGCTCTTATACTTTTCTCAAACAAAGTCATAGTATAGAGTATTGCGCTTCAGCCTTTTGCTGCAGTTCGCTGTTTGTGTGTGTCAGCTCGTTAACGCAGTTCTGTACACTCAGGACATATCTTCATATACATAGTATTCACTTGTGCTTTCACAAGACTGAGTAGACTAGTGGAAACACTGCTTCCTTTCATGCGGGAGACCCGGGTTCGTATACCCTGTATGACTGATGCATAAACTTGTTTTTCAACTACTTCAGCAGACTTTCAGCCATTTCAACAATTTTGGTATAAAAAATTGGGTACATTTGAGCTTTTAGCATGGTTCATCAAATAGCTTAAAATCATTCGACTCTTTACGACTTTACGACTCTTTACGACTTTAAATGTCATTTCAACTTCAAACTCCTTCAACCAAGCCTTCAGCAACTGTTTGTTCTCGGCTTTTTTTTAAAGCTTTTTTTTTACCTTCTTCAGGTTTTTTACCCTTTTTTTTTAGCTTTTTCAGCTTTTTTTTAGCTGCTGCCATTTAAATATGTTTCACTCCACTTATGTAAAAACTACATTGCCGCGTTCCTCTAAGCCTTCTGCTTCTGAAGGTGTTCAAATTATTTTCCTCGCTCTTATACTTTTCTCAAACAAAGTCATAGTATAGAGTATTGCGCTTCAGCCTTTTGCTGCAGTTCGCTGTTTGTGTGTGTCAGCTTGTTAACGCAGCTGTGTACACTCAGGACATATCTTTATATACATAGTATTCACTTGTGCTTTCACAAGACTGAGTAGTCTAGTGGTAACACTGCTGCCTTTCATGCGGGTGACCTGGGTTCGTATACCCTGCATGACTGATGCATAAATGTCTTTTTTCAACTACTTCAGCAGACTTTCAGCCATTTCAACAATTTTGGTATAAAAATTGGGTACATTTGAGCTTTTAGCATGGTTCATCAAATAGCTTAAAATCACGACTCTTTTCGACTTTACGACTCTTTACGACTTTAAATGTCATTTCAACTTCAAACTCCTTCAACCAAGCCTTCAGCAACTATTTGTTCTCGGCTTTTTTTTGAAGCTTTTTTTTTACCTTCTTCAGCTTTTTTACCCTTTTTTTTAGCTTTTTCAGTTTTTTTCAGCTTTTTTTTAGCTGCTGCCATTTAAATATGTTTCACTCCACTTATATAAAAAACTACATTGCCTCGTTCTTCTAAGCCTTCTGCTTCTGACGGTGTTCAAATTATTTTCCTCGCTCTTATACTTTTCTCAAACAAAGTCATAGTATAGAGTATTGCGCTTCAGCTTTTTGCTGCAGTTTGCAGCTGCAGTTCGCTGTTTGTGTGTGTCAGCTCGTTAACACAGCTGTGTACACTCAGGACATATCTTTATATACATAGTATTCACTTGTGCTTTCACAAGACTGAATAGTCAAGTGGTAACAGGGCCGCCTTTCATGCTGGTGACCCAGGTTCTAATCCCCTGCAGAGCATTTCGCTACAGAGATGAACAGTTGTCATTAATAAGATGAAAGGTTTATTGGATGACCACAGAACTGATTTAAAATGGGAAACAGAGAAGAAATTGAAAGCAGTTTGAGTATGACAGTTGAAAAAATATGAACATTTTGCTCCTTCTGGGACTTTTATGAATGAGACATTCAGCAGTGCGTGCTGATAAGTTTCAACTTCATTATATAAAATCTATATTGCCGTGTTCCTCTAAGCCTTCTGCTTCTGACGGTGTTCAAATTATTTTCCTCGCTCTTATACTTTTCTCAAACAAAGTCATAGTATAGAGTATTGCGCTTCAGCCTTTTGCTGCAGTTCGCTGTTTGTGTGTGTCAGCTCGTTAACGCAGCTGTGTACACTCAGGACATATCTTTATATACATAGTATTCACTTGTGCTTTCACAAGACTGAGTAGACTAGTGGAAACACTGCTTCCTTTCATGCGGGTGACCCGGGTTCGTATACCCTGTATGACTGATGCATAAACTTGTTTTTCAACTACTTCAGCAGACTTTCAGCCATTTCAACAATTTTGGTATAAAAAATTGGGTACATTTGAGCTTTTAGCATGGTTCATCAAATAGCTTAAAATCATTCGACTCTTTACGACTTTACGACTCTTTACGATTTTAAATGTCATTTCAACTTCAAACTCCTTCAACCAAGCCTTCAGCAACTGTTTGTTCTCGGCTTTTTTTTAAAGCTTTTTTTTTACCTTCTTCAGCTTTTTTACCCTTTTTTTTTTAGCTTTTTCAGCTTTTTTTTAGCTGCTGCCATTTAAATATGTTTCACTCCACTTATGTAAAAACTACATTGCCGCGTTCCTCTAAGCCTTCTGCTTCTGACGGTGTTCAAATTATTTTCCTCGCTCTTATACTTTTCTCAAACAAAGTCATAGTATAGAGTATTGCGCTTCAGCTTTTTGCTGCAGTTCGCAGCTGCAGTTCGCTGTTTGTGTGTGTCAGCTCGTTAACACAGCTGTGTACACTCAGGACATATCTTTATATACATAGTATTCACTTGTGCTTTCACAAGACTGAATAGGCAAGTGGTAACAGGGCCGCCTTTCATGCTGGTGACCCAGGTTCTAATCCCCTGCAGAGCATTTCACTACAGAGATGAACAGTTGTCATTAAAAAGATCAAAGGTTAAATGGATGACCACAGAACTGATTTAAAATGGGAAACAGAGAAGAAAGAAAGAAATTGAAAGCAGTTTGAGTATGACAGTTTAAAAAATATGAACATTTTGCTCCTTCTGGGACTTTTATGAATGAGACATTCAGCAGTGCGTGCTGATAAGTTTCAACTTCATTATATAAAATCTATATTGCCGCGTTCCTCTAAGCCTTCTGCTTCTGAGGTGTTCAAATTATTTTCCTCGCTCTTATACTTTTCTCAAACAAAGTCATAGTATAGAGTATTGCGCTTCAGCTTTTTGCTGCAGTTCGCAGCTGCAGTTCGCTGTTTGTGTGTGTCAGCTCGTTAACACAGCTGTGTACACTCAGGACATATCTTTATATACATAGTATTCACTTGTGCTTTCACAAGACTGAATAGTCAAGTGGTAACAGGGCCGCCTTTCATGCTGGTGACCCAGGTTCTAATCCCCTGCAGAGCATTTTGCTACAGAGATGAACAGTTGTCATTAAAAAGATGAAAGGTTAATTGGATGACCACAGAACTGATTTAAAATGGGAAACAGAGAAGAAATTGAAAGCAGTTTGAGTATGACAGTTGAAAAAATATGAACATTTTGCTCCTTCTGGGACTTTTATGAATGAGACATTCAGCAGTGCGTGCTGATAAGTTTCAACTTCATTATATAAAATCTATATTGCCGTGTTCCTCTAAGCCTTCTGCTTCTGACGGTGTTCAAATTATTTTCCTCGCTCTTATACTTTTCTCAAACAAAGTCATAGTATAGAGTATTGCGCTTCAGCCTTTTGCTGCAGTTCGCTGTTTGTGTGTGTCAGCTCGTTAACGCAGCTCTGTACACTCAGGACATATCTTCATATACATAGTATTCACTTGTGCTTTCACAAGACTGAGTAGACTAGTGGAAACACTGCTTCCTTTCATGCGGGAGACCCGGGTTCGTATACCCTGTATGACTGATGCATAAACTTGTTTTTCAACTACTTCAGCAGACTTTCAGCCATTTCAACAATTTTGGTATAAAAAATTGGGTACATTTGAGCTTTTAGCATGGTTCATCAAATAGCTTAAAATCATTCGACTCTTTACGACTTTACGACTCTTTACGACTTTAAATGTCATTTCAACTTCAAACTCCTTCAACCAAGCCTTCAGCAACTGTTTGTTCTCGGCTTTTTTTTAAAGCTTTTTTTTTACCTTCTTCAGGTTTTTTACCCTTTTTTTTTTAGCTTTTTCAGCTTTTTTTTAGCTGCTGCCATTTAAATATGTATCACTCCACTTATGTAAAAACTACATTGCCGCGTTCCTCTAAGCCTTCTGCTTCTGAAGGTGTTCAAATTATTTTCCTCGCTCTTATACTTTTCTCAAACAAAGTCATAGTATAGAGTATTGCGCTTCAGCCTTTTGCTGCAGTTCGCTGTTTGTGTGTGTCAGCTTGTTAACGCAGCTGTGTACACTCAGGACATATCTTTATATACATAGTATTCACTTGTGCTTTCACAAGACTGAGTAGTCTAGTGGTAACACTGCTGCCTTTCATGCGGGTGACCTGGGTTCGTATACCCTGCATGACTGATGCATAAATGTCTTTTTTCAACTACTTCAGCAGACTTTCAGCCATTTCAACAATTTTGGTATAAAAATTGGGTACATTTGAGCTTTTAGCATGGTTCATCAAATAGCTTAAAATCACGACTCTTTTCGACTTTACGACTCTTTACGACTTTAAATGTCATTTCAACTTCAAACTCCTTCAACCAAGCCTTCAGCAACTATTTGTTCTCGGCTTTTTTTTAAAGCTTTTTTTTACCTTCTTCAGCTTTTTTACCCTTTTTTTTAGCTTTTTCAGTTTTTTTCAGCTTTTTTTTAGCTGCTGCCATTTAAATATGTTTCACTCCACTTATATAAAAAACTACATTGCCTCGTTCTTCTAAGCCTTCTGCTTCTGACGGTGTTCAAATTATTTTCCTCGCTCTTATACTTTTCTCAAACAAAGTCATAGTATAGAGTATTGCGCTTCAGCTTTTTGCTGCAGTTTGCAGCTGCAGTTCGCTGTTTGTGTGTGTCAGCTCGTTAACACAGCTGTGTACACTCAGGACATATCTTTATATACATAGTATTCACTTGTGCTTTCACAAGACTGAATAGTCAAGTGGTAACAGGGCCGCCTTTCATGCTGGTGACCCAGGTTCTAATCCCCTGCAGAGCATTTCGCTACAGAGATGAACAGTTGTCATTAAAAAGATGAAAGGTTAATTGGATGACCACAGAACTGATTTAAAATGGGAAACAGAGAAGAAATTGAAAGCAGTTTGAGTATGACAGTTGAAAAAATATGAACATTTTGCTCCTTCTGGGACTTTTATGAATGAGACATTCAGCAGTGCGTGCTGATAAGTTTCAACTTCATTATATAAAATCTATATTGCCGTGTTCCTCTAAGCCTTCTGCTTCTGACGGTGTTCAAATTATTTTCCTCGCTCTTATACTTTTCTCAAACAAAGTCATAGTATAGAGTATTGCGCTTCAGCCTTTTGCTGCAGTTCGCTGTTTGTGTGTGTCAGCTCGTTAACGCAGCTGTGTACACTCAGGACATATCTTTATATACATAGTATTCACTTGTGCTTTCACAAGACTGAGTAGACTAGTGGAAACACTGCTTCCTTTCATGCGGGTGACCCGGGTTCGTATACCCTGTATGACTGATGCATAAACTTGTTTTTCAACTACTTCAGCAGACTTTCAGCCATTTCAACAATTTTGGTATAAAAAATTGGGTACATTTGAGCTTTTAGCATGGTTCATCAAATAGCTTAAAATCATTCGACTCTTTACGACTTTACGACTCTTTACGATTTTAAATGTCATTTCAACTTCAAACTCCTTCAACCAAGCCTTCAGCAACTGTTTGTTCTCGGCTTTTTTTTAAAGCTTTTTTTTTACCTTCTTCAGCTTTTTTACCCTTTTTTTTTTAGCTTTTTCAGCTTTTTTTTAGCTGCTGCCATTTAAATATGTTTCACTCCACTTATGTAAAAACTACATTGCCGCGTTCCTCTAAGCCTTCTGCTTCTGACGGTGTTCAAATTATTTTCCTCGCTCTTATACTTTTCTCAAACAAAGTCATAGTATAGAGTATTGCGCTTCAGCTTTTTGCTGCAGTTCGCAGCTGCAGTTCGCTGTTTGTGTGTGTCAGCTCGTTAACACAGCTGTGTACACTCAGGACATATCTTTATATACATAGTATTCACTTGTGCTTTCACAAGACTGAATAGGCAAGTGGTAACAGGGCCGCCTTTCATGCTGGTGACCCAGGTTCTAATCCCCTGCAGAGCATTTCACTACAGAGATGAACAGTTGTCATTAAAAAGATCAAAGGTTAAATGGATGACCACAGAACTGATTTAAAATGGGAAACAGAGAAGAAAGAAAGAAATTGAAAGCAGTTTGAGTATGACAGTTTAAAAAATATGAACATTTTGCTCCTTCTGGGACTTTTATGAATGAGACATTCAGCAGTGCGTGCTGATAAGTTTCAACTTCATTATATAAAATCTATATTGCCGCGTTCCTCTAAGCCTTCTGCTTCTGAGGTGTTCAAATTATTTTCCTCGCTCTTATACTTTTCTCAAACAAAGTCATAGTATAGAGTATTGCGCTTCAGCTTTTTGCTGCAGTTCGCAGCTGCAGTTCGCTGTTTGTGTGTGTCAGCTCGTTAACACAGCTGTGTACACTCAGGACATATCTTTATATACATAGTATTCACTTGTGCTTTCACAAGACTGAATAGTCAAGTGGTAACAGGGCCGCCTTTCATGCTGGTGACCCAGGTTCTAATCCCCTGCAGAGCATTTTGCTACAGAGATGAACAGTTGTCATTAAAAAGATGAAAGGTTAATTGGATGACCACAGAACTGATTTAAAATGGGAAACAGAGAAGAAATTGAAAGCAGTTTGAGTATGACAGTTGAAAAAATATGAACATTTTGCTCCTTCTGGGACTTTTATGAATGAGACATTCAGCAGTGCGTGCTGATAAGTTTCAACTTCATTATATAAAATCTATATTGCCGTGTTCCTCTAAGCCTTCTGCTTCTGACGGTGTTCAAATTATTTTCCTCGCTCTTATACTTTTCTCAAACAAAGTCATAGTATAGAGTATTGCGCTTCAGCCTTTTGCTGCAGTTCGCTGTTTGTGTGTGTCAGCTCGTTAACGCAGTTCTGTACACTCAGGACATATCTTCATATACATAGTATTCACTTGTGCTTTCACAAGACTGAGTAGACTAGTGGAAACACTGCTTCCTTTCATGCGGGAGACCCGGGTTCGTATACCCTGTATGACTGATGCATAAACTTGTTTTTCAACTACTTCAGCAGACTTTCAGCCATTTCAACAATTTTGGTATAAAAAATTGGGTACATTTGAGCTTTTAGCATGGTTCATCAAATAGCTTAAAATCATTCGACTCTTTACGACTTTACGACTCTTTACGACTTTAAATGTCATTTCAACTTCAAACTCCTTCAACCAAGCCTTCAGCAACTGTTTGTTCTCGGCTTTTTTTTAAAGCTTTTTTTTTACCTTCTTCAGGTTTTTTACCCTTTTTTTTTAGCTTTTTCAGCTTTTTTTTAGCTGCTGCCATTTAAATATGTTTCACTCCACTTATGTAAAAACTACATTGCCGCGTTCCTCTAAGCCTTCTGCTTCTGAAGGTGTTCAAATTATTTTCCTCGCTCTTATACTTTTCTCAAACAAAGTCATAGTATAGAGTATTGCGCTTCAGCCTTTTGCTGCAGTTCGCTGTTTGTGTGTGTCAGCTTGTTAACGCAGCTGTGTACACTCAGGACATATCTTTATATACATAGTATTCACTTGTGCTTTCACAAGACTGAGTAGTCTAGTGGTAACACTGCTGCCTTTCATGCGGGTGACCTGGGTTCGTATACCCTGCATGACTGATGCATAAATGTCTTTTTTCAACTACTTCAGCAGACTTTCAGCCATTTCAACAATTTTGGTATAAAAATTGGGTACATTTGAGCTTTTAGCATGGTTCATCAAATAGCTTAAAATCACGACTCTTTTCGACTTTACGACTCTTTACGACTTTAAATGTCATTTCAACTTCAAACTCCTTCAACCAAGCCTTCAGCAACTATTTGTTCTCGGCTTTTTTTTGAAGCTTTTTTTTTACCTTCTTCAGCTTTTTTACCCTTTTTTTTAGCTTTTTCAGTTTTTTTCAGCTTTTTTTTAGCTGCTGCCATTTAAATATGTTTCACTCCACTTATATAAAAAACTACATTGCCTCGTTCTTCTAAGCCTTCTGCTTCTGACGGTGTTCAAATTATTTTCCTCGCTCTTATACTTTTCTCAAACAAAGTCATAGTATAGAGTATTGCGCTTCAGCTTTTTGCTGCAGTTTGCAGCTGCAGTTCGCTGTTTGTGTGTGTCAGCTCGTTAACACAGCTGTGTACACTCAGGACATATCTTTATATACATAGTATTCACTTGTGCTTTCACAAGACTGAATAGTCAAGTGGTAACAGGGCCGCCTTTCATGCTGGTGACCCAGGTTCTAATCCCCTGCAGAGCATTTCGCTACAGAGATGAACAGTTGTCATTAATAAGATGAAAGGTTTATTGGATGACCACAGAACTGATTTAAAATGGGAAACAGAGAAGAAATTGAAAGCAGTTTGAGTATGACAGTTGAAAAAATATGAACATTTTGCTCCTTCTGGGACTTTTATGAATGAGACATTCAGCAGTGCGTGCTGATAAGTTTCAACTTCATTATATAAAATCTATATTGCCGTGTTCCTCTAAGCCTTCTGCTTCTGACGGTGTTCAAATTATTTTCCTCGCTCTTATACTTTTCTCAAACAAAGTCATAGTATAGAGTATTGCGCTTCAGCCTTTTGCTGCAGTTCGCTGTTTGTGTGTGTCAGCTCGTTAACGCAGCTGTGTACACTCAGGACATATCTTTATATACATAGTATTCACTTGTGCTTTCACAAGACTGAGTAGACTAGTGGAAACACTGCTTCCTTTCATGCGGGTGACCCGGGTTCGTATACCCTGTATGACTGATGCATAAACTTGTTTTTCAACTACTTCAGCAGACTTTCAGCCATTTCAACAATTTTGGTATAAAAAATTGGGTACATTTGAGCTTTTAGCATGGTTCATCAAATAGCTTAAAATCATTCGACTCTTTACGACTTTACGACTCTTTACGATTTTAAATGTCATTTCAACTTCAAACTCCTTCAACCAAGCCTTCAGCAACTGTTTGTTCTCGGCTTTTTTTTAAAGCTTTTTTTTTACCTTCTTCAGCTTTTTTACCCTTTTTTTTTTAGCTTTTTCAGCTTTTTTTTAGCTGCTGCCATTTAAATATGTTTCACTCCACTTATGTAAAAACTACATTGCCGCGTTCCTCTAAGCCTTCTGCTTCTGACGGTGTTCAAATTATTTTCCTCGCTCTTATACTTTTCTCAAACAAAGTCATAGTATAGAGTATTGCGCTTCAGCTTTTTGCTGCAGTTCGCAGCTGCAGTTCGCTGTTTGTGTGTGTCAGCTCGTTAACACAGCTGTGTACACTCAGGACATATCTTTATATACATAGTATTCACTTGTGCTTTCACAAGACTGAATAGGCAAGTGGTAACAGGGCCGCCTTTCATGCTGGTGACCCAGGTTCTAATCCCCTGCAGAGCATTTCACTACAGAGATGAACAGTTGTCATTAAAAAGATCAAAGGTTAAATGGATGACCACAGAACTGATTTAAAATGGGAAACAGAGAAGAAAGAAAGAAATTGAAAGCAGTTTGAGTATGACAGTTTAAAAAATATGAACATTTTGCTCCTTCTGGGACTTTTATGAATGAGACATTCAGCAGTGCGTGCTGATAAGTTTCAACTTCATTATATAAAATCTATATTGCCGCGTTCCTCTAAGCCTTCTGCTTCTGAGGTGTTCAAATTATTTTCCTCGCTCTTATACTTTTCTCAAACAAAGTCATAGTATAGAGTATTGCGCTTCAGCTTTTTGCTGCAGTTCGCAGCTGCAGTTCGCTGTTTGTGTGTGTCAGCTCGTTAACACAGCTGTGTACACTCAGGACATATCTTTATATACATAGTATTCACTTGTGCTTTCACAAGACTGAATAGTCAAGTGGTAACAGGGCCGCCTTTCATGCTGGTGACCCAGGTTCTAATCCCCTGCAGAGCATTTTGCTACAGAGATGAACAGTTGTCATTAAAAAGATGAAAGGTTAATTGGATGACCACAGAACTGATTTAAAATGGGAAACAGAGAAGAAATTGAAAGCAGTTTGAGTATGACAGTTGAAAAAATATGAACATTTTGCTCCTTCTGGGACTTTTATGAATGAGACATTCAGCAGTGCGTGCTGATAAGTTTCAACTTCATTATATAAAATCTATATTGCCGTGTTCCTCTAAGCCTTCTGCTTCTGACGGTGTTCAAATTATTTTCCTCGCTCTTATACTTTTCTCAAACAAAGTCATAGTATAGAGTATTGCGCTTCAGCCTTTTGCTGCAGTTCGCTGTTTGTGTGTGTCAGCTCGTTAACGCAGCTCTGTACACTCAGGACATATCTTCATATACATAGTATTCACTTGTGCTTTCACAAGACTGAGTAGACTAGTGGAAACACTGCTTCCTTTCATGCGGGAGACCCGGGTTCGTATACCCTGTATGACTGATGCATAAACTTGTTTTTCAACTACTTCAGCAGACTTTCAGCCATTTCAACAATTTTGGTATAAAAAATTGGGTACATTTGAGCTTTTAGCATGGTTCATCAAATAGCTTAAAATCATTCGACTCTTTACGACTTTACGACTCTTTACGACTTTAAATGTCATTTCAACTTCAAACTCCTTCAACCAAGCCTTCAGCAACTGTTTGTTCTCGGCTTTTTTTTAAAGCTTTTTTTTTACCTTCTTCAGGTTTTTTACCCTTTTTTTTTTAGCTTTTTCAGCTTTTTTTTAGCTGCTGCCATTTAAATATGTATCACTCCACTTATGTAAAAACTACATTGCCGCGTTCCTCTAAGCCTTCTGCTTCTGAAGGTGTTCAAATTATTTTCCTCGCTCTTATACTTTTCTCAAACAAAGTCATAGTATAGAGTATTGCGCTTCAGCCTTTTGCTGCAGTTCGCTGTTTGTGTGTGTCAGCTTGTTAACGCAGCTGTGTACACTCAGGACATATCTTTATATACATAGTATTCACTTGTGCTTTCACAAGACTGAGTAGTCTAGTGGTAACACTGCTGCCTTTCATGCGGGTGACCTGGGTTCGTATACCCTGCATGACTGATGCATAAATGTCTTTTTTCAACTACTTCAGCAGACTTTCAGCCATTTCAACAATTTTGGTATAAAAATTGGGTACATTTGAGCTTTTAGCATGGTTCATCAAATAGCTTAAAATCACGACTCTTTTCGACTTTACGACTCTTTACGACTTTAAATGTCATTTCAACTTCAAACTCCTTCAACCAAGCCTTCAGCAACTATTTGTTCTCGGCTTTTTTTTAAAGCTTTTTTTTACCTTCTTCAGCTTTTTTACCCTTTTTTTTAGCTTTTTCAGTTTTTTTCAGCTTTTTTTTAGCTGCTGCCATTTAAATATGTTTCACTCCACTTATATAAAAAACTACATTGCCTCGTTCTTCTAAGCCTTCTGCTTCTGACGGTGTTCAAATTATTTTCCTCGCTCTTATACTTTTCTCAAACAAAGTCATAGTATAGAGTATTGCGCTTCAGCTTTTTGCTGCAGTTTGCAGCTGCAGTTCGCTGTTTGTGTGTGTCAGCTCGTTAACACAGCTGTGTACACTCAGGACATATCTTTATATACATAGTATTCACTTGTGCTTTCACAAGACTGAATAGTCAAGTGGTAACAGGGCCGCCTTTCATGCTGGTGACCCAGGTTCTAATCCCCTGCAGAGCATTTCGCTACAGAGATGAACAGTTGTCATTAAAAAGATGAAAGGTTAATTGGATGACCACAGAACTGATTTAAAATGGGAAACAGAGAAGAAATTGAAAGCAGTTTGAGTATGACAGTTGAAAAAATATGAACATTTTGCTCCTTCTGGGACTTTTATGAATGAGACATTCAGCAGTGCGTGCTGATAAGTTTCAACTTCATTATATAAAATCTATATTGCCGTGTTCCTCTAAGCCTTCTGCTTCTGACGGTGTTCAAATTATTTTCCTCGCTCTTATACTTTTCTCAAACAAAGTCATAGTATAGAGTATTGCGCTTCAGCCTTTTGCTGCAGTTCGCTGTTTGTGTGTGTCAGCTCGTTAACGCAGCTGTGTACACTCAGGACATATCTTTATATACATAGTATTCACTTGTGCTTTCACAAGACTGAGTAGACTAGTGGAAACACTGCTTCCTTTCATGCGGGTGACCCGGGTTCGTATACCCTGTATGACTGATGCATAAACTTGTTTTTCAACTACTTCAGCAGACTTTCAGCCATTTCAACAATTTTGGTATAAAAAATTGGGTACATTTGAGCTTTTAGCATGGTTCATCAAATAGCTTAAAATCATTCGACTCTTTACGACTTTACGACTCTTTACGATTTTAAATGTCATTTCAACTTCAAACTCCTTCAACCAAGCCTTCAGCAACTGTTTGTTCTCGGCTTTTTTTTAAAGCTTTTTTTTTACCTTCTTCAGCTTTTTTACCCTTTTTTTTTTAGCTTTTTCAGCTTTTTTTTAGCTGCTGCCATTTAAATATGTTTCACTCCACTTATGTAAAAACTACATTGCCGCGTTCCTCTAAGCCTTCTGCTTCTGACGGTGTTCAAATTATTTTCCTCGCTCTTATACTTTTCTCAAACAAAGTCATAGTATAGAGTATTGCGCTTCAGCTTTTTGCTGCAGTTCGCAGCTGCAGTTCGCTGTTTGTGTGTGTCAGCTCGTTAACACAGCTGTGTACACTCAGGACATATCTTTATATACATAGTATTCACTTGTGCTTTCACAAGACTGAATAGGCAAGTGGTAACAGGGCCGCCTTTCATGCTGGTGACCCAGGTTCTAATCCCCTGCAGAGCATTTCACTACAGAGATGAACAGTTGTCATTAAAAAGATCAAAGGTTAAATGGATGACCACAGAACTGATTTAAAATGGGAAACAGAGAAGAAAGAAAGAAATTGAAAGCAGTTTGAGTATGACAGTTTAAAAAATATGAACATTTTGCTCCTTCTGGGACTTTTATGAATGAGACATTCAGCAGTGCGTGCTGATAAGTTTCAACTTCATTATATAAAATCTATATTGCCGCGTTCCTCTAAGCCTTCTGCTTCTGAGGTGTTCAAATTATTTTCCTCGCTCTTATACTTTTCTCAAACAAAGTCATAGTATAGAGTATTGCGCTTCAGCTTTTTGCTGCAGTTCGCAGCTGCAGTTCGCTGTTTGTGTGTGTCAGCTCGTTAACACAGCTGTGTACACTCAGGACATATCTTTATATACATAGTATTCACTTGTGCTTTCACAAGACTGAATAGTCAAGTGGTAACAGGGCCGCCTTTCATGCTGGTGACCCAGGTTCTAATCCCCTGCAGAGCATTTTGCTACAGAGATGAACAGTTGTCATTAAAAAGATGAAAGGTTAATTGGATGACCACAGAACTGATTTAAAATGGGAAACAGAGAAGAAATTGAAAGCAGTTTGAGTATGACAGTTGAAAAAATATGAACATTTTGCTCCTTCTGGGACTTTTATGAATGAGACATTCAGCAGTGCGTGCTGATAAGTTTCAACTTCATTATATAAAATCTATATTGCCGTGTTCCTCTAAGCCTTCTGCTTCTGACGGTGTTCAAATTATTTTCCTCGCTCTTATACTTTTCTCAAACAAAGTCATAGTATAGAGTATTGCGCTTCAGCCTTTTGCTGCAGTTCGCTGTTTGTGTGTGTCAGCTCGTTAACGCAGCTCTGTACACTCAGGACATATCTTCATATACATAGTATTCACTTGTGCTTTCACAAGACTGAGTAGACTAGTGGAAACACTGCTTCCTTTCATGCGGGAGACCCGGGTTCGTATACCCTGTATGACTGATGCATAAACTTGTTTTTCAACTACTTCAGCAGACTTTCAGCCATTTCAACAATTTTGGTATAAAAAATTGGGTACATTTGAGCTTTTAGCATGGTTCATCAAATAGCTTAAAATCATTCGACTCTTTACGACTTTACGACTCTTTACGACTTTAAATGTCATTTCAACTTCAAACTCCTTCAACCAAGCCTTCAGCAACTGTTTGTTCTCGGCTTTTTTTTAAAGCTTTTTTTTTACCTTCTTCAGGTTTTTTACCCTTTTTTTTTTAGCTTTTTCAGCTTTTTTTTAGCTGCTGCCATTTAAATATGTATCACTCCACTTATGTAAAAACTACATTGCCGCGTTCCTCTAAGCCTTCTGCTTCTGAAGGTGTTCAAATTATTTTCCTCGCTCTTATACTTTTCTCAAACAAAGTCATAGTATAGAGTATTGCGCTTCAGCCTTTTGCTGCAGTTCGCTGTTTGTGTGTGTCAGCTTGTTAACGCAGCTGTGTACACTCAGGACATATCTTTATATACATAGTATTCACTTGTGCTTTCACAAGACTGAGTAGTCTAGTGGTAACACTGCTGCCTTTCATGCGGGTGACCTGGGTTCGTATACCCTGCATGACTGATGCATAAATGTCTTTTTTCAACTACTTCAGCAGACTTTCAGCCATTTCAACAATTTTGGTATAAAAATTGGGTACATTTGAGCTTTTAGCATGGTTCATCAAATAGCTTAAAATCACGACTCTTTTCGACTTTACGACTCTTTACGACTTTAAATGTCATTTCAACTTCAAACTCCTTCAACCAAGCCTTCAGCAACTATTTGTTCTCGGCTTTTTTTTAAAGCTTTTTTTTACCTTCTTCAGCTTTTTTACCCTTTTTTTTAGCTTTTTCAGTTTTTTTCAGCTTTTTTTTAGCTGCTGCCATTTAAATATGTTTCACTCCACTTATATAAAAAACTACATTGCCTCGTTCTTCTAAGCCTTCTGCTTCTGACGGTGTTCAAATTATTTTCCTCGCTCTTATACTTTTCTCAAACAAAGTCATAGTATAGAGTATTGCGCTTCAGCTTTTTGCTGCAGTTTGCAGCTGCAGTTCGCTGTTTGTGTGTGTCAGCTCGTTAACACAGCTGTGTACACTCAGGACATATCTTTATATACATAGTATTCACTTGTGCTTTCACAAGACTGAATAGTCAAGTGGTAACAGGGCCGCCTTTCATGCTGGTGACCCAGGTTCTAATCCCCTGCAGAGCATTTCGCTACAGAGATGAACAGTTGTCATTAAAAAGATGAAAGGTTAATTGGATGACCACAGAACTGATTTAAAATGGGAAACAGAGAAGAAATTGAAAGCAGTTTGAGTATGACAGTTGAAAAAATATGAACATTTTGCTCCTTCTGGGACTTTTATGAATGAGACATTCAGCAGTGCGTGCTGATAAGTTTCAACTTCATTATATAAAATCTATATTGCCGTGTTCCTCTAAGCCTTCTGCTTCTGACGGTGTTCAAATTATTTTCCTCGCTCTTATACTTTTCTCAAACAAAGTCATAGTATAGAGTATTGCGCTTCAGCCTTTTGCTGCAGTTCGCTGTTTGTGTGTGTCAGCTCGTTAACGCAGCTGTGTACACTCAGGACATATCTTTATATACATAGTATTCACTTGTGCTTTCACAAGACTGAGTAGACTAGTGGAAACACTGCTTCCTTTCATGCGGGTGACCCGGGTTCGTATACCCTGTATGACTGATGCATAAACTTGTTTTTCAACTACTTCAGCAGACTTTCAGCCATTTCAACAATTTTGGTATAAAAAATTGGGTACATTTGAGCTTTTAGCATGGTTCATCAAATAGCTTAAAATCATTCGACTCTTTACGACTTTACGACTCTTTACGATTTTAAATGTCATTTCAACTTCAAACTCCTTCAACCAAGCCTTCAGCAACTGTTTGTTCTCGGCTTTTTTTTAAAGCTTTTTTTTTACCTTCTTCAGCTTTTTTACCCTTTTTTTTTTAGCTTTTTCAGCTTTTTTTTAGCTGCTGCCATTTAAATATGTTTCACTCCACTTATGTAAAAACTACATTGCCGCGTTCCTCTAAGCCTTCTGCTTCTGACGGTGTTCAAATTATTTTCCTCGCTCTTATACTTTTCTCAAACAAAGTCATAGTATAGAGTATTGCGCTTCAGCTTTTTGCTGCAGTTCGCAGCTGCAGTTCGCTGTTTGTGTGTGTCAGCTCGTTAACACAGCTGTGTACACTCAGGACATATCTTTATATACATAGTATTCACTTGTGCTTTCACAAGACTGAATAGGCAAGTGGTAACAGGGCCGCCTTTCATGCTGGTGACCCAGGTTCTAATCCCCTGCAGAGCATTTCACTACAGAGATGAACAGTTGTCATTAAAAAGATCAAAGGTTAAATGGATGACCACAGAACTGATTTAAAATGGGAAACAGAGAAGAAAGAAAGAAATTGAAAGCAGTTTGAGTATGACAGTTTAAAAAATATGAACATTTTGCTCCTTCTGGGACTTTTATGAATGAGACATTCAGCAGTGCGTGCTGATAAGTTTCAACTTCATTATATAAAATCTATATTGCCGCGTTCCTCTAAGCCTTCTGCTTCTGAGGTGTTCAAATTATTTTCCTCGCTCTTATACTTTTCTCAAACAAAGTCATAGTATAGAGTATTGCGCTTCAGCTTTTTGCTGCAGTTCGCAGCTGCAGTTCGCTGTTTGTGTGTGTCAGCTCGTTAACACAGCTGTGTACACTCAGGACATATCTTTATATACATAGTATTCACTTGTGCTTTCACAAGACTGAATAGTCAAGTGGTAACAGGGCCGCCTTTCATGCTGGTGACCCAGGTTCTAATCCCCTGCAGAGCATTTCGCTACAGAGATGAACAGTTGTCATTAAAAAGATGAAAGGTTAATTGGATGACCACAGAACTGATTTAAAATGGGAAACAGAGAAGAAATTGAAAGCAGTTTGAGTATGACAGTTGAAAAAATATGAACATTTTGCTCCTTCTGGGACTTTTATGAATGAGACATTCAGCAGTGCGTGCTGATAAGTTTCAACTTCATTATATAAAATCTATATTGCCGTGTTCCTCTAAGCCTTCTGCTTCTGACGGTGTTCAAATTATTTTCCTCGCTCTTATACTTTTCTCAAACAAAGTCATAGTATAGAGTATTGCGCTTCAGCCTTTTGCTGCAGTTCGCTGTTTGTGTGTGTCAGCTCGTTAACGCAGCTGTGTACACTCAGGACATATCTTTATATACATAGTATTCACTTGTGCTTTCACAAGACTGAGTAGACTAGTGGAAACACTGCTTCCTTTCATGCGGGTGACCCGGGTTCGTATACCCTGCATGACTGATGCATAAACTTGTTTTTCAACTACTTCAGCAGACTTTCAGCCATTTCAACAATTTTGGTATAAAAAATTGGGTACATTTGAGCTTTTAGCATGGTTCATCAAATAGCTTAAAATCATTCGACTCTTTACGACTTTACGACTCTTTACGACTTTAAATGTCATTTCAACTTCAAACTCCTTCAACCAAGCCTTCAGCAACTGTTTGTTCTCGGCTTTTTTTTAAAGCTTTTTTTTTACCTTCTTCAGCTTTTTTACCCTTTTTTTTTAGCTTTTTCAGCTTTTTTTTAGCTGCTGCCATTTAAATATGTTTCACTCCACTTATGTAAAACACTACATTGCCTCGTTCCTCTAAGCCTTCTGCTTCTGACGGTGTTCAAATTATTTTCCTCGCTCTTATACTTTTCTCAAACAAAGTCATAGTATAGAGTATTGCGCTTCAGCCTTTTGCTGCAGTTCGCTGTTTGTGTGTGTCAGCTTGTTAACGCAGCTGTGTACACTCAGGACATATCTTTATATACATAGTATTCACTTGTGCTTTCACAAGACCGAGTAGTCTAGTGGTAACACTGCTGCCTTTCATGCGGGTGACCTGGGTTCGTATACCCTGCATGACTGATGCATAAACTTGTTTTTTAACTACTTCAGCAGACTTTTAGCCATTTCAACAATTTTGGTATAAAAAATTGGGTACATTTGAGCTTTTAGCATGGTTCATCAAATAGCTTAAAATCATTCGACTCTTTACGACTTTACGACTCTTTACGAATTTGAAATGTCATTTCAACTTCAAGCTCCTTCAACCAAGCCTTCAGCAACTGTTTGTTCTCGGCTTTTTTTTTAAAGCTTTTTTTTTACCTTCTTCAGGTTTTTTACCCTTTTTTTTTAGCTTTTTCAGTTTTTTTCAGCTTTTTTTTAGCTGCTGCCATTTAAATATGTTTCACTCCACTTATATAAAAAACTACATTAGCTCGTTACTCTAAGCCTTCTGCTTCTGACGGTGTTCAAATTATTTTCCTCGCTCTTATACTTTTCTCAAACAAAGTCATAGTATAGAGTATTGCGCTTCAGCTTTTTGCTGCAGTTCGCAGCTGCAGTTCGCTGTTTGTGTGTGTCAGCTCGTTAACACAGCTGTGTACACTCAGGACATATCTTTATATACATAGTATTCACTTGTGCTTTCACAAGACTGAATAGGCAAGTGGTAACAGGGCCGCCTTTCATGCTGGTGACCCAGGTTCTAATCCCCTGCAGAGCATTTCACTACAGAGATGAACAGTTGTCATTAAAAAGATCAAAGGTTAAATGGATGACCACAGAACTGATTTAAAATGGGAAACAGAGAAGAAAGAAAGAAATTGAAAGCAGTTTGAGTATGACAGTTTAAAAAATATGAACATTTTGCTCCTTCTGGGACTTTTATGAATGAGACATTCAGCAGTGCGTGCTGATAAGTTTCAACTTCATTATATAAAATCTATATTGCCGCGTTCCTCTAAGCCTTCTGCTTCTGAGGTGTTCAAATTATTTTCCTCGCTCTTATACTTTTCTCAAACAAAGTCATAGTATAGAGTATTGCGCTTCAGCTTTTTGCTGCAGTTCGCAGCTGCAGTTCGCTGTTTGTGTGTGTCAGCTCGTTAACACAGCTGTGTACACTCAGGACATATCTTTATATACATAGTATTCACTTGTGCTTTCACAAGACTGAATAGTCAAGTGGTAACAGGGCCGCCTTTCATGCTGGTGACCCAGGTTCTAATCCCCTGCAGAGCATTTCGCTACAGAGATGAACAGTTGTCATTAAAAAGATGAAAGGTTAATTGGATGACCACAGAACTGATTTAAAATGGGAAACAGAGAAGAAATTGAAAGCAGTTTGAGTATGACAGTTGAAAAAATATGAACATTTTGCTCCTTCTGGAACTTTTATGAATGAGACATTCAGCAGTGCGTGCTGATAAGTTTCAACTTCATTATATAAAATCTATATTGCCGTGTTCCTCTAAGCCTTCTGCTTCTGACGGTGTTCAAATTATTTTCCTCGCTCTTATACTTTTCTCAAACAAAGTCATAGTATAGAGTATTGCGCTTCAGCCTTTTGCTGCAGTTCGCTGTTTGTGTGTGTCAGCTCGTTAACGCAGCTCTGTACACTCAGGACATATCTTTATATACATAGTATTCACTTGTGCTTTCACAAGACTGAGTAGACTAGTGGAAACACTGCTTCCTTTCATGCGGGAGACCCGGGTTCGTATACCCTGTATGACTGATGCATAAACTTGTTTTTCAACTACTTCAGCAGACTTTTAGCCATTTCAACAATTTTGGTATAAAAAATTGGGTACATTTGAGCTTTTAGCATGGTTCATCAAATAGCTTAAAATCATTCGACTCTTTACGACTTTACGACTCTTTACGACTTTAAATGTCATTTCAACTTCAAACTCCTTCAACCAAGCCTTCAGCAACTGTTTGTTCTCGGCTTTTTTTTTAAAGCTTTTTTTTTACCTTCTTCAGCTTTTTTACCCTTTTTTTTTAGCTTTTTCAGCTTTTTTTTAGCTGCTGCCATTTAAATATGTTTCACTCCACTTATGTAAAACACTACATTGCCTCGTTCCTCTAAGCCTTCTGCTTCTGACGGTGTTCAAATTATTTTCCTCGCTCTTATACTTTTCTCAAACAAAGTCATAGTATAGAGTATTGCGCTTCAGCCTTTTGCTGCAGTTCGCTGTTTGTGTGTGTCAGCTTGTTAACGCAGCTGTGTACACTCAGGACATATCTTTATATACATAGTATTCACTTGTGCTTTCACAAGACCGAGTAGTCTAGTGGTAACACTGCTGCCTTTCATGCGGGTGACCTGGGTTCGTATACCCTGCATGACTGATGCATAAACTTGTTTTTTAACTACTTCAGCAGACTTTTAGCCATTTCAACAATTTTGGTATAAAAAATTGGGTACATTTGAGCTTTTAGCATGGTTCATCAAATAGCTTAAAATCATTCGACTCTTTACGACTTTACGACTCTTTACGAATTTGAAATGTCATTTCAACTTCAAGCTCCTTCAACCAAGCCTTCAGCAACTGTTTGTTCTCGGCTTTTTTTTTAAAGCTTTTTTTTTACCTTCTTCAGGTTTTTTACCCTTTTTTTTTAGCTTTTTCAGTTTTTTTCAGCTTTTTTTTAGCTGCTGCCATTTAAATATGTTTCACTCCACTTATATAAAAAACTACATTAGCTCGTTACTCTAAGCCTTCTGCTTCTGACGGTGTTCAAATTATTTTCCTCGCTCTTATACTTTTCTCAAACAAAGTCATAGTATAGAGTATTGCGCTTCAGCTTTTTGCTGCAGTTCGCAGCTGCAGTTCGCTGTTTGTGTGTGTCAGCTCGTTAACACAGCTGTGTACACTCAGGACATATCTTTATATACATAGTATTCACTTGTGCTTTCACAAGACTGAATAGGCAAGTGGTAACAGGGCCGCCTTTCATGCTGGTGACCCAGGTTCTAATCCCCTGCAGAGCATTTCACTACAGAGATGAACAGTTGTCATTAAAAAGATCAAAGGTTAAATGGATGACCACAGAACTGATTTAAAATGGGAAACAGAGAAGAAAGAAAGAAATTGAAAGCAGTTTGAGTATGACAGTTTAAAAAATATGAACATTTTGCTCCTTCTGGGACTTTTATGAATGAGACATTCAGCAGTGCGTGCTGATAAGTTTCAACTTCATTATATAAAATCTATATTGCCGCGTTCCTCTAAGCCTTCTGCTTCTGAGGTGTTCAAATTATTTTCCTCGCTCTTATACTTTTCTCAAACAAAGTCATAGTATAGAGTATTGCGCTTCAGCTTTTTGCTGCAGTTCGCAGCTGCAGTTCGCTGTTTGTGTGTGTCAGCTCGTTAACACAGCTGTGTACACTCAGGACATATCTTTATATACATAGTATTCACTTGTGCTTTCACAAGACTGAATAGTCAAGTGGTAACAGGGCCGCCTTTCATGCTGGTGACCCAGGTTCTAATCCCCTGCAGAGCATTTCGCTACAGAGATGAACAGTTGTCATTAAAAAGATGAAAGGTTAATTGGATGACCACAGAACTGATTTAAAACGGGAAACAGAGAAGAAATTGAAAGCAGTTTGAGTATGACAGTTGAAAAAATATGAACATTTTGCTCCTTCTGGAACTTTTATGAATGAGACATTCAGCAGTGCGTGCTGATAAGTTTCAACTTCATTATATAAAATCTATATTGCCGTGTTCCTCTAAGCCTTCTGCTTCTGACGGTGTTCAAATTATTTTCCTCGCTCTTATACTTTTCTCAAACAAAGTCATAGTATAGAGTATTGCGCTTCAGCCTTTTGCTGCAGTTCGCTGTTTGTGTGTGTCAGCTCGTTAACGCAGCTCTGTACACTCAGGACATATCTTTATATACATAGTATTCACTTGTGCTTTCACAAGACTGAGTAGACTAGTGGAAACACTGCTTCCTTTCATGCGGGAGACCCGGGTTCGTATACCCTGTATGACTGATGCATAAACTTGTTTTTCAACTACTTCAGCAGACTTTTAGCCATTTCAACAATTTTGGTATAAAAAATTGGGTACATTTGAGCTTTTAGCATGGTTCATCAAATAGCTTAAAATCATTCGACTCTTTACGACTTTACGACTCTTTACGACTTTAAATGTCATTTCAACTTCAAACTCCTTCAACCAAGCCTTCAGCAACTGTTTGTTCTCGGCTTTTTTTTTAAAGCTTTTTTTTTACCTTCTTCAGGTTTTTTACCCTTTTTTTTTAGCTTTTTCAGTTTTTTTCAGCTTTTTTTTAGCTGCTGCCATTTAAATATGTTTCACTCCACTTATATAAAAAACTACATTAGCTCGTTCCTCTAAGCCTTCTGCTTCTGACGGTGTTCAAATTATTTTCCTCGCTCTTATACTTTTCTCAAACAAAGTCATAGTATAGAGTATTGCGCTTCAGCTTTTTGCTGCAGTTCGCAGCTGCAGTTCGCTGTTTGTGTGTGTCAGCTCGTTAACACAGCTGTGTACACTCAGGACATATCTTTATATACATAGTATTCACTTGTGCTTTCACAAGACTGAATAGGCAAGTGGTAACAGGGCCGCCTTTCATGCTGGTGACCCAGGTTCTAATCCCCTGCAGAGCATTTCACTACAGAGATGAACAGTTGTCATTAAAAAGATCAAAGGTTAAATGGATGACCACAGAACTGATTTAAAATGGGAAACAGAGAAGAAAGAAAGAAATTGAAAGCAGTTTGAGTATGACAGTTTAAAAAATATGAACATTTTGCTCCTTCTGGGACTTTTATGAATGAGACATTCAGCAGTGCGTGCTGATAAGTTTCAACTTCATTATATAAAATCTATATTGCCGCGTTCCTCTAAGCCTTCTGCTTCTGAGGTGTTCAAATTATTTTCCTCGCTCTTATACTTTTCTCAAACAAAGTCATAGTATAGAGTATTGCGCTTCAGCTTTTTGCTGCAGTTCGCAGCTGCAGTTCGCTGTTTGTGTGTGTCAGCTCGTTAACACAGCTGTGTACACTCAGGACATATCTTTATATACATAGTATTCACTTGTGCTTTCACAAGACTGAATAGTCAAGTGGTAACAGGGCCGCCTTTCATGCTGGTGACCCAGGTTCTAATCCCCTGCAGAGCATTTCGCTACAGAGATGAACAGTTGTCATTAAAAAGATGAAAGGTTAATTGGATGACCACAGAACTGATTTAAAACGGGAAACAGAGAAGAAATTGAAAGCAGTTTGAGTATGACAGTTGAAAAAATATGAACATTTTGCTCCTTCTGGAACTTTTATGAATGAGACATTCAGCAGTGCGTGCTGATAAGTTTCAACTTCATTATATAAAATCTATATTGCCGTGTTCCTCTAAGCCTTCTGCTTCTGACGGTGTTCAAATTATTTTCCTCGCTCTTATACTTTTCTCAAACAAAGTCATAGTATAGAGTATTGCGCTTCAGCCTTTTGCTGCAGTTCGCTGTTTGTGTGTGTCAGCTCGTTAACGCAGCTCTGTACACTCAGGACATATCTTTATATACATAGTATTCACTTGTGCTTTCACAAGACTGAGTAGACTAGTGGAAACACTGCTTCCTTTCATGCGGGAGACCCGGGTTCGTATACCCTGTATGACTGATGCATAAACTTGTTTTTCAACTACTTCAGCAGACTTTTAGCCATTTCAACAATTTTGGTATAAAAAATTGGGTACATTTGAGCTTTTAGCATGGTTCATCAAATAGCTTAAAATCATTCGACTCTTTACGACTTTACGACTCTTTACGACTTTAAATGTCATTTCAACTTCAAACTCCTTCAACCAAGCCTTCAGCAACTGTTTGTTCTCGGCTTTTTTTTTAAAGCTTTTTTTTTACCTTCTTCAGGTTTTTTACCCTTTTTTTTTAGCTTTTTCAGTTTTTTTCAGCTTTTTTTTAGCTGCTGCCATTTAAATATGTTTCACTCCACTTATATAAAAAACTACATTAGCTCGTTCCTCTAAGCCTTCTGCTTCTGACGGTGTTCAAATTATTTTCCTCGCTCTTATACTTTTCTCAAACAAAGTCATAGTATAGAGTATTGCGCTTCAGCTTTTTGCTGCAGTTTGCAGCTGCAGTTCGCTGTTTGTGTGTGTCAGCTCGTTAACACAGCTGTGTACACTCAGGACATATCTTTATATACATAGTATTCACTTGTGCTTTCACAAGACTGAATAGGCAAGTGGTAACAGGGCCGCCTTTCATGCTGGTGACCCAGGTTCTAATCCCCTGCAGAGCATTTCACTACAGAGATGAACAGTTGTCATTAAAAAGATCAAAGGTTAAATGGATGACCACAGAACTGATTTAAAATGGGAAACAGAGAAGAAAAAAAGAAATTGAAAGCAGTTTGAGTATGACAGTTTAAAAAATATGAACATTTTGCTCCTTCTGGGACTTTTATGAATGAGACATTCAGCAGTGCGTGCTGATAAGTTTCAACTTCATTATATAAAATCTATATTGCCGCGTTCCTCTAAGCCTTCTGCTTCTGAGGTGTTCAAATTATTTTCCTCGCTCTTATACTTTTCTCAAACAAAGTCATAGTATAGAGTATTGCGCTTCAGCCTTTTGCTGCAGTTCGCAGCTGCAGTTCGCTGTTTGTGTGTGTCAGCTCGTTAACACAGCTGTGTACACTCAGGACATATCTTTATATACATAGTATTCACTTGTGCTTTCACAAGACTGAATAGTCAAGTGGTAACAGGGCCGCCTTTCATGCTGGTGACCCAGGTTCTAATCCCCTGCAGAGCATTTCGCTACAGAGATGAACAGTTGTCATTAAAAAGATGAAAGGTTAATTGGATGACCACAGAACTGATTTAAAATGGGAAACAGAGAAGAAATTGAAAGCAGTTTGAGTATGACAGTTGAAAAAATATGAACATTTTGCTCCTTCTGGGACTTTTATGAATGAGACATTCAGCAGTGCGTGCTGATAAGTTTCAACTTCATTATATAAAATCTATAGTGCCGTGTTCCTCTAAGCCTTCTGCTTCTGACGGTGTTCAAATTATTTTCCTCGCTCTTATACTTTTCTCAAACAAAGTCATAGTATAGAGTATTGCGCTTCAGCCTTTTGCTGCAGTTCGCTGTTTGTGTGTGTCAGCTCGTTAACGCAGCTCTGTACACTCAGGACATATCTTTATATACATAGTATTCACTTGTGCTTTCACAAGACTGAGTAGACTAGTGGAAACACTGCTTCCTTTCATGCGGGAGACCCGGGTTCGTATACCCTGTATGACTGATGCATAAACTTGTTTTTCAACTACTTCAGCAGACTTTCAGCCATTTCAACAATTTTGGTATAAAAAATTGGGTACATTTGAGCTTTTAGCATGGTTCATCAAATAGCTTAAAATCATTCAACTCTTTACGACTTTACGACTCTTTACGACTTTAAATGTCATTTCAACTTCAAACTCCTTCAACCAAGCCTTCAGCAACTGTTTGTTCTCGGCTTTTTTTTAAAGCTTTTTTTTTACCTTCTTCAGGTTTTTTACCCTTTTTTTTTAGCTTTTTCAGCTTTTTTTTTAGCTGCTGCCATTTAAATATGTTTCACTCCACTTATGTAAAAACTACATTGCCGCGTTCCTCTAAGCCTTCTGCTTCTGAAGGTGTTCAAATTATTTTCCTCGCTCTTATACTTTTCTCAAACAAAGTCATAGTATAGAGTATTGCGCTTCAGCCTTTTGCTGCAGTTCGCTGTTTGTGTGTGTCAGCTCGTTAACGCAGCTGTGTACACTCAGGACATATCTTTATATACATAGTATTCACTTGCGCTTTCACAAGACTGAGTAGACTAGTGGAAACACTGCTTCCTTTCATGCGGGTGACCCGGGTTCGTATACCCTGTATGACTGATGGATAAACTTGTTTTTCAACTACTTCAGCAGACTTTCAGCCATTTCAACAATTTTGGTATAAAAAATTGGGTACATTTGAGCTTTTAGCATGGTTCATCAAATAGCTTAAAATCATTCGACTCTTTACGACTTTACGACTCTTTACGACTTTAAATGTCATTTCAACTTCAAACTCCTTCAACCAAGCCTTCAGCAACTGTTTGTTCTCGGCTTTTTTTTAAAGCTTTTTTTTTACCTTCTTCAGCTTTTTTACCCTTTTTTTTTAGCTTTTTCAGCTTTTTTTTAGCTGCTGCCATTTAAATATGTTTCACTCCACTTATATAAAAAACTACATTAGCTCGTTCCTCTAAGCCTTCTGCTTCTGAGGTGTTCAAATTATTTTCCTCGCTCTTATACTTTTCTCAAACAAAGTCATAGTATAGAGTATTGCGCTTCAGCTTTTTGCTGCAGTTCGCAGCTGCAGTTCGCTGTTTGTGTGTGTCAGCTCGTTAACACAGCTGTGTACACTCAGGACATATCTTTATATACATAGTATTCACTTGTGCTTTCACAAGACTGAATAGTCAAGTGGTAACAGGGCCGCCTTTCATGCTGGTGACCCAGGTTCTAATCCCCTGCAGAGCATTTCGCTACAGAGATGAACAGTTGTCATTAAAAAGATGAAAGGTTAATTGGATGACCACAGAACTGATTTAAAATGGGAAACAGAGAAGAAATTGAAAGCAGTTTGAGTATGACAGTTGAAAAAATATGAACATTTTGCTCCTTCTGGGACTTTTATGAATGAGACATTCAGCAGTGCGTGCTGATAAGTTTCAACTTCATTATATAAAATCTATATTGCCGTGTTCCTCTAAGCCTTCTGCTTCTGACGGTGTTCAAATTATTTTCCTCGCTCTTATACTTTTCTCAAACAAAGTCATAGTATAGAGTATTGCGCTTCAGCCTTTTGCTGCAGTTCGCTGTTTGTGTGTGTCAGCTCGTTAACGCAGCTGTGTACACTCAGGACATATCTTTATATACATAGTATTCACTTGTGCTTTCACAAGACTGAGTAGACTAGTGGAAACACTGCTTCCTTTCATGCGGGATACCCGGGTTCGTATACCCTGTATGACTGATGCATAAACTTGTTTTTCAACTACTTCAGCAGACTTTCAGCCATTTCAACAATTTTGGTATAAAAAATTGGGTACATTTGAGCTTTTAGCATGGTTCATCAAATAGCTTAAAATCATTCGACTCTTTACGACTTTACGACTCTTTACGACTTTAAATGTCATTTCAACTTCAAACTCCTTCAACCAAGCCTTCAGCAACTGTTTGTTCTCGGCTTTTTTTTAAAGCTTTTTTTTTACCTTCTTCAGCTTTTTTACCCTTTTTTTTTTAGCTTTTTCAGCTTTTTTTTAGCTGCTGCCATTTAAATATGTTTCACTCCACTTATGTAAAACACTACATTGCCTCGTTCCTCTAAGCCTTCTGCTTCTGACGGTGTTCAAATTATTTTCCTCGCTCTTATACTTTTCTCAAACAAAGTCATAGTATAGAGTATTGCGCTTCAGCCTTTTGCTGCAGTTCGCTGTTTGTGTGTGTCAGCTTGTTAACGCAGCTGTGTACACTCAGGACATATCTTTATATACATAGTATTCACTTGTGCTTTCACAAGACCGAGTAGTCTAGTGGTAACACTGCTGCCTTGCATGCGGGTGACCTGGGTTCGTATACCCTGCATGACTGATGCATAAACTTGTTTTTTAACTACTTCAGCAGACTTTTAGCCATTTCAACAATTTTGGTATAAAAAATTGGGTACATTTGAGCTTTTAGCATGGTTCATCAAATAGCTTAAAATCATTCGACTCTTTACGACTTTACGACTCTTTACGAATTTGAAATGTCATTTCAACTTCAAGCTCCTTCAACCAAGCCTTCAGCAACTGTTTGTTCTCGGCTTTTTTTTTAAAGCTTTTTTTTTACCTTCTTCAGGTTTTTTACCCTTTTTTTTTAGCTTTTTCAGTTTTTTTCAGCTTTTTTTTAGCTGCTGCCATTTAAATATGTTTCACTCCACTTATATAAAAAACTACATTAGCTCGTTACTCTAAGCCTTCTGCTTCTGACGGTGTTCAAATTATTTTCCTCGCTCTTATACTTTTCTCAAACAAAGTCATAGTATAGAGTATTGCGCTTCAGCTTTTTGCTGCAGTTCGCAGCTGCAGTTCGCTGTTTGTGTGTGTCAGCTCGTTAACACAGCTGTGTACACTCAGGACATATCTTTATATACATAGTATTCACTTGTGCTTTCACAAGACTGAATAGGCAAGTGGTAACAGGGCCGCCTTTCATGCTGGTGACCCAGGTTCTAATCCCCTGCAGAGCATTTCACTACAGAGATGAACAGTTGTCATTAAAAAGATCAAAGGTTAAATGGATGACCACAGAACTGATTTAAAATGGGAAACAGAGAAGAAAGAAAGAAATTGAAAGCAGTTTGAGTATGACAGTTTAAAAAATATGAACATTTTGCTCCTTCTGGGACTTTTATGAATGAGACATTCAGCAGTGCGTGCTGATAAGTTTCAACTTCATTATATAAAATCTATATTGCCGCGTTCCTCTAAGCCTTCTGCTTCTGAGGTGTTCAAATTATTTTCCTCGCTCTTATACTTTTCTCAAACAAAGTCATAGTATAGAGTATTGCGCTTCAGCTTTTTGCTGCAGTTCGCAGCTGCAGTTCGCTGTTTGTGTGTGTCAGCTCGTTAACACAGCTGTGTACACTCAGGACATATCTTTATATACATAGTATTCACTTGTGCTTTCACAAGACTGAATAGTCAAGTGGTAACAGGGCCGCCTTTCATGCTGGTGACCCAGGTTCTAATCCCCTGCAGAGCATTTCGCTACAGAGATGAACAGTTGTCATTAAAAAGATGAAAGGTTAATTGGATGACCACAGAACTGATTTAAAATGGGAAACAGAGAAGAAATTGAAAGCAGTTTGAGTATGACAGTTGAAAAAATATGAACATTTTGCTCCTTCTGGAACTTTTATGAATGAGACATTCAGCAGTGCGTGCTGATAAGTTTCAACTTCATTATATAAAATCTATATTGCCGTGTTCCTCTAAGCCTTCTGCTTCTGACGGTGTTCAAATTATTTTCCTCGCTCTTATACTTTTCTCAAACAAAGTCATAGTATAGAGTATTGCGCTTCAGCCTTTTGCTGCAGTTCGCTGTTTGTGTGTGTCAGCTCGTTAACGCAGCTCTGTACACTCAGGACATATCTTTATATACATAGTATTCACTTGTGCTTTCACAAGACTGAGTAGACTAGTGGAAACACTGCTTCCTTTCATGCGGGAGACCAGGGTTCGTATACCCTGTATGACTGATGCATAAACTTGTTTTTCAACTACTTCAGCAGACTTTTAGCCATTTCAACAATTTTGGTATAAAAAATTGGGTACATTTGAGCTTTTAGCATGGTTCATCAAATAGCTTAAAATCATTCGACTCTTTACGACTTTACGACTCTTTACGACTTTAAATGTCATTTCAACTTCAAACTCCTTCAACCAAGCCTTCAGCAACTGTTTGTTCTCGGCTTTTTTTTTAAAGCTTTTTTTTTACCTTCTTCAGCTTTTTTACCCTTTTTTTTTAGCTTTTTCAGCTTTTTTTTAGCTGCTGCCATTTAAATATGTTTCACTCCACTTATGTAAAACACTACATTGCCTCGTTCCTCTAAGCCTTCTGCTTCTGACGGTGTTCAAATTATTTTCCTCGCTCTTATACTTTTCTCAAACAAAGTCATAGTATAGAGTATTGCGCTTCAGCCTTTTGCTGCAGTTCGCTGTTTGTGTGTGTCAGCTTGTTAACGCAGCTGTGTACACTCAGGACATATCTTTATATACATAGTATTCACTTGTGCTTTCACAAGACCGAGTAGTCTAGTGGTAACACTGCTGCCTTTCATGCGGGTGACCTGGGTTCGTATACCCTGCATGACTGATGCATAAACTTGTTTTTTAACTACTTCAGCAGACTTTTAGCCATTTCAACAATTTTGGTATAAAAAATTGGGTACATTTGAGCTTTTAGCATGGTTCATCAAATAGCTTAAAATCATTCGACTCTTTACGACTTTACGACTCTTTACGAATTTGAAATGTCATTTCAACTTCAAGCTCCTTCAACCAAGCCTTCAGCAACTGTTTGTTCTCGGCTTTTTTTTTAAAGCTTTTTTTTTACCTTCTTCAGGTTTTTTACCCTTTTTTTTTAGCTTTTTCAGTTTTTTTCAGCTTTTTTTTAGCTGCTGCCATTTAAATATGTTTCACTCCACTTATATAAAAAACTACATTAGCTCGTTACTCTAAGCCTTCTGCTTCTGACGGTGTTCAAATTATTTTCCTCGCTCTTATACTTTTCTCAAACAAAGTCATAGTATAGAGTATTGCGCTTCAGCTTTTTGCTGCAGTTCGCAGCTGCAGTTCGCTGTTTGTGTGTGTCAGCTCGTTAACACAGCTGTGTACACTCAGGACATATCTTTATATACATAGTATTCACTTGTGCTTTCACAAGACTGAATAGGCAAGTGGTAACAGGGCCGCCTTTCATGCTGGTGACCCAGGTTCTAATCCCCTGCAGAGCATTTCACTACAGAGATGAACAGTTGTCATTAAAAAGATCAAAGGTTAAATGGATGACCACAGAACTGATTTAAAATGGGAAACAGAGAAGAAAGAAAGAAATTGAAAGCAGTTTGAGTATGACAGTTTAAAAAATATGAACATTTTGCTCCTTCTGGGACTTTTATGAATGAGACATTCAGCAGTGCGTGCTGATAAGTTTCAACTTCATTATATAAAATCTATATTGCCGCGTTCCTCTAAGCCTTCTGCTTCTGAGGTGTTCAAATTATTTTCCTCGCTCTTATACTTTTCTCAAACAAAGTCATAGTATAGAGTATTGCGCTTCAGCTTTTTGCTGCAGTTCGCAGCTGCAGTTCGCTGTTTGTGTGTGTCAGCTCGTTAACACAGCTGTGTACACTCAGGACATATCTTTATATACATAGTATTCACTTGTGCTTTCACAAGACTGAATAGTCAAGTGGTAACAGGGCCGCCTTTCATGCTGGTGACCCAGGTTCTAATCCCCTGCAGAGCATTTCGCTACAGAGATGAACAGTTGTCATTAAAAAGATGAAAGGTTAATTGGATGACCACAGAACTGATTTAAAACGGGAAACAGAGAAGAAATTGAAAGCAGTTTGAGTATGACAGTTGAAAAAATATGAACATTTTGCTCCTTCTGGAACTTTTATGAATGAGACATTCAGCAGTGCGTGCTGATAAGTTTCAACTTCATTATATAAAATCTATATTGCCGTGTTCCTCTAAGCCTTCTGCTTCTGACGGTGTTCAAATTATTTTCCTCGCTCTTATACTTTTCTCAAACAAAGTCATAGTATAGAGTATTGCGCTTCAGCCTTTTGCTGCAGTTCGCTGTTTGTGTGTGTCAGCTCGTTAACGCAGCTCTGTACACTCAGGACATATCTTTATATACATAGTATTCACTTGTGCTTTCACAAGACTGAGTAGACTAGTGGAAACACTGCTTCCTTTCATGCGGGAGACCAGGGTTCGTATACCCTGTATGACTGATGCATAAACTTGTTTTTCAACTACTTCAGCAGACTTTTAGCCATTTCAACAATTTTGGTATAAAAAATTGGGTACATTTGAGCTTTTAGCATGGTTCATCAAATAGCTTAAAATCATTCGACTCTTTACGACTTTACGACTCTTTACGACTTTAAATGTCATTTCAACTTCAAACTCCTTCAACCAAGCCTTCAGCAACTGTTTGTTCTCGGCTTTTTTTTTAAAGCTTTTTTTTTACCTTCTTCAGCTTTTTTACCCTTTTTTTTTAGCTTTTTCAGTTTTTTTCAGCTTTTTTTTAGCTGCTGCCATTTAAATATGTTTCACTCCACTTATATAAAAAACTACATTAGCTCGTTCCTCTAAGCCTTCTGCTTCTGACGGTGTTCAAATTATTTTCCTCGCTCTTATACTTTTCTCAAACAAAGTCATAGTATAGAGTATTGCGCTTCAGCTTTTTGCTGCAGTTCGCAGCTGCAGTTCGCTGTTTGTGTGTGTCAGCTCGTTAACACAGCTGTGTACACTCAGGACATATCTTTATATACATAGTATTCACTTGTGCTTTCACAAGACTGAATAGGCAAGTGGTAACAGGGCCGCCTTTCATGCTGGTGACCCAGGTTCTAATCCCCTGCAGAGCATTTCACTACAGAGATGAACAGTTGTCATTAAAAAGATCAAAGGTTAAATGGATGACCACAGAACTGATTTAAAATGGGAAACAGAGAAGAAAGAAAGAAATTGAAAGCAGTTTGAGTATGACAGTTTAAAAAATATGAACATTTTGCTCCTTCTGGGACTTTTATGAATGAGACATTCAGCAGTGCGTGCTGATAAGTTTCAACTTCATTATATAAAATCTATATTGCCGCGTTCCTCTAAGCCTTCTGCTTCTGAGGTGTTCAAATTATTTTCCTCGCTCTTATACTTTTCTCAAACAAAGTCATAGTATAGAGTATTGCGCTTCAGCCTTTTGCTGCAGTTCGCAGCTGCAGTTCGCTGTTTGTGTGTGTCAGCTCGTTAACACAGCTGTGTACACTCAGGACATATCTTTATATACATAGTATTCACTTGTGCTTTCACAAGACTGAATAGTCAAGTGGTAACAGGGCCGCCTTTCATGCTGGTGACCCAGGTTCTAATCCCCTGCAGAGCATTTCGCTACAGAGATGAACAGTTGTCATTAAAAAGATGAAAGGTTAATTGGATGACCACAGAACTGATTTAAAATGGGAAACAGAGAAGAAATTGAAAGCAGTTTGAGTATGACAGTTGAAAAAATATGAACATTTTGCTCCTTCTGGGACTTTTATGAATGAGACATTCAGCAGTGCGTGCTGATAAGTTTCAACTTCATTATATAAAATCTATATTGCCGTGTTCCTCTAAGCCTTCTGCTTCTGACGGTGTTCAAATTATTTTCCTCGCTCTTATACTTTTCTCAAACAAAGTCATAGTATAGAGTATTGCGCTTCAGCCTTTTGCTGCAGTTCGCTGTTTGTGTGTGTCAGCTCGTTAACGCAGCTCTGTACACTCAGGACATATCTTTATATACATAGTATTCACTTGTGCTTTCACAAGACTGAGTAGACTAGTGGAAACACTGCTTCCTTTCATGCGGGAGACCCGGGTTCGTATACCCTGTATGACTGATGCATAAACTTGTTTTTCAACTACTTCAGCAGACTTTCAGCCATTTCAACAATTTTGGTATAAAAAATTGGGTACATTTGAGCTTTTAGCATGGTTCATCAAATAGCTTAAAATCATTCAACTCTTTACGACTTTACGACTCTTTACGACTTTAAATGTCATTTCAACTTCAAACTCCTTCAACCAAGCCTTCAGCAACTGTTTGTTCTCGGCTTTTTTTTAAAGCTTTTTTTTTACCTTCTTCAGGTTTTTTACCCTTTTTTTTTAGCTTTTTCAGCTTTTTTTTTAGCTGCTGCCATTTAAATATGTTTCACTCCACTTATGTAAAAACTACATTGCCGCGTTCCTCTAAGCCTTCTGCTTCTGAAGGTGTTCAAATTATTTTCCTCGCTCTTATACTTTTCTCAAACAAAGTCATAGTATAGAGTATTGCGCTTCAGCCTTTTGCTGCAGTTCGCTGTTTGTGTGTGTCAGCTCGTTAACGCAGCTGTGTACACTCAGGACATATCTTTATATACATAGTATTCACTTGCGCTTTCACAAGACTGAGTAGACTAGTGGAAACACTGCTTCCTTTCATGCGGGTGACCCGGGTTCGTATACCCTGTATGACTGATGGATAAACTTGTTTTTCAACTACTTCAGCAGACTTTCAGCCATTTCAACAATTTTGGTATAAAAAATTGGGTACATTTGAGCTTTTAGCATGGTTCATCAAATAGCTTAAAATCATTCGACTCTTTACGACTTTACGACTCTTTACGACTTTAAATGTCATTTCAACTTCAAACTCCTTCAACCAAGCCTTCAGCAACTGTTTGTTCTCGGCTTTTTTTTAAAGCTTTTTTTTTACCTTCTTCAGCTTTTTTACCCTTTTTTTTTAGCTTTTTCAGCTTTTTTTTAGCTGCTGCCATTTAAATATGTTTCACTCCACTTATATAAAAAACTACATTAGCTCGTTCCTCTAAGCCTTCTGCTTCTGAGGTGTTCAAATTATTTTCCTCGCTCTTATACTTTTCTCAAACAAAGTCATAGTATAGAGTATTGCGCTTCAGCTTTTTGCTGCAGTTCGCAGCTGCAGTTCGCTGTTTGTGTGTGTCAGCTCGTTAACACAGCTGTGTACACTCAGGACATATCTTTATATACATAGTATTCACTTGTGCTTTCACAAGACTGAATAGTCAAGTGGTAACAGGGCCGCCTTTCATGCTGGTGACCCAGGTTCTAATCCCCTGCAGAGCATTTTGCTACAGAGATGAACAGTTGTCATTAAAAAGATGAAAGGTTAATTGGATGACCACAGAACTGATTTAAAATGGGAAACAGAGAAGAAATTGAAAGCAGTTTGAGTATGACAGTTGAAAAAATATGAACATTTTGCTCCTTCTGGGACTTTTATGAATGAGACATTCAGCAGTGCGTGCTGATAAGTTTCAACTTCATTATATAAAATCTATATTGCCGTGTTCCTCTAAGCCTTCTGCTTCTGACGGTGTTCAAATTATTTTCCTCGCTCTTATACTTTTCTCAAACAAAGTCATAGTATAGAGTATTGCGCTTCAGCCTTTTGCTGCAGTTCGCTGTTTGTGTGTGTCAGCTCGTTAACGCAGCTGTGTACACTCAGGACATATCTTTATATACATAGTATTCACTTGTGCTTTCACAAGACTGAGTAGACTAGTGGAAACACTGCTTCCTTTCATGCGGGATACCTGGGTTCGTATACCCTGTATGACTGATGCATAAACTTGTTTTTCAACTACTTCAGCAGACTTTCAGCCATTTCAACAATTTTGGTATAAAAAATTGGGTACATTTGAGCTTTTAGCATGGTTCATCAAATAGCTTAAAATCATTCGACTCTTTACGACTTTACGACTCTTTACGACTTTAAATGTCATTTCAACTTCAAACTCCTTCAACCAAGCCTTCAGCAACTGTTTGTTCTCGGCTTTTTTTTAAAGCTTTTTTTTTACCTTCTTCAGCTTTTTTACCCTTTTTTTTTTAGCTTTTTCAGCTTTTTTTTAGCTGCTGCCATTTAAATATGTTTCACTCCACTTATGTAAAAACTACATTGCCTCGTTCCTCTAAGCCTTCTGCTTCTGACGGTGTTCAAATTATTTTCCTCGCTCTTATACTTTTCTCAAACAAAGTCATAGTATAGAGTATTGCGCTTCAGCCATTTGCTGCAGTTCGCTGTTTGTGTGTGTCAGCTTGTTAACGCAGCTGTGTACACTCAGGACATATCTTTATATACATAGTATTCACTTGTGCTTTCACAAGACTGAGTAGTCTAGTGGTAACACTGCTGCCTTTCATGCGGGTGACCTGGGTTCGTATACCCTGCATGACTGATGCATAAACTTGTTTTTTAACTACTTCAGCAGACTTTTAGCCATTTCAACAATTTTGGTATAAAAAATTGGGTACATTTGAGCTTTTAGCATGGTTCATCAAATAGCTTAAAATCATTCGACTCTTTACGACTTTACGACTCTTTACGAATTTTAAATGTCATTTCAACTTCAAGCTCCTTCAACCAAGCCTTCAGCAACTGTTTGTTCTCGGCTTTTTTTTAAAGCTTTTTTTTTACCTTCTTCAGGTTTTTTACCCTTTTTCTTTTAGCTTTTTCAGTTTTTTTCAGCTTTTTTTTAGCTGCTGCCATTTAAATATGTTTCACTCCACTTATATAAAAAACTACATTAGCTCGTTCCTCTAAGCCTTCTGCTTCTGACGGTGTTCAAATTATTTTCCTCGCTCTTATACTTTTCTCAAACAAAGTCATAGTATAGAGTATTGCGCTTCAGCTTTTTGCTGCAGTTCGCAGCTGCAGTTCGCTGTTTGTGTGTGTCAGCTCGTTAACACAGCTGTGTACACTCAGGACATATCTTTATATACATAGTATTCACTTGTGCTTTCACAAGACTGAATAGGCAAGTGGTAACAGGGCCGCCTTTCATGCTGGTGACCCAGGTTCTAATCCCCTGCAGAGCATTTCACTACAGAGATGAACAGTTGTCATTAAAAAGATCAAAGGTTAAATGGATGACCACAGAACTGATTTAAAATGGGAAACAGAGAAGAAAGAAAGAAATTGAAAGCAGTTTGAGTATGACAGTTTAAAAAATATGAACATTTTCCTCCTTCTGGGACTTTTATGAATGAGACATTCAGCAGTGCGTGCTGATAAGTTTCAACTTCATTATATAAAATCTATATTGCCGCGTTCCTCTAAGCCTTCTGCTTCTGAGGTGTTCAAATTATTTTCCTCGCTCTTATACTTTTCTCAAACAAAGTCATAGTATAGAGTATTGCGCTTCAGCTTTTTGCTGCAGTTCGCAGCTGCAGTTCGCTGTTTGTGTGTGTCAGCTCGTTAACACAGCTGTGTACACTCAGGACATATCTTTATATACATAGTATTCACTTGTGCTTTCACAAGACTGAATAGTCAAGTGGTAACAGGGCCGCCTTTCATGCTGGTGACCCAGGTTCTAATCCCCTGCAGAGCATTTCGCTACAGAGATGAACAGTTGTCATTAAAAAGATGAAAGGTTAATTGGATGACCACAGAACTGATTAAAATGGGAAACAGAGAAGAAATTGAAAGCAGTTTGAGTATGACAGTTGAAAAAATATGAACATTTTGCTCCTTCTGGGACTTTTATGAATGAGACATTCAGCAGTGCGTGCTGATAAGTTTCAACTTCATTATATAAAATCTATATTGCCGTGTTCCTCTAAGCCTTCTGCTTCTGACGGTGTTCAAATTATTTTCCTCGCTCTTATACTTTTCTCAAACAAAGTCATAGTATAGAGTATTGCGCTTCAGCCTTTTGCTGCAGTTCGCTGTTTGTGTGTGTCAGCTCGTTAACGCAGCTCTGTACACTCAGGACATATCTTTATATACATAGTATTCACTTGTGCTTTCACAAGACTGAGTAGACTAGTGGAAACACTGCTTCCTTTCATGCGGGAGACCCGGGTTCGTATACCCTGTATGACTGATGCATAAACTTGTTTTTCAACTACTTCAGCAGACTTTCAGCCATTTCAACAATTTTGGTATAAAAAATTGGGTACATTTGAGCTTTTAGCATGGTTCATCAAATAGCTTAAAATCATTCAACTCTTTACGACTTTACGACTCTTTACGACTTTAAATGTCATTTCAACTTCAAACTCCTTCAACCAAGCCTTCAGCAACTGTTTGTTCTCGGCTTTTTTTTAAAGCTTTTTTTTTACCTTCTTCAGGTTTTTTACCCTTTTTTTTTAGCTTTTTCAGCTTTTTTTTTAGCTGCTGCCATTTAAATATGTTTCACTCCACTTATGTAAAAACTACATTGCCGCGTTCCTCTAAGCCTTCTGCTTCTGAAGGTGTTCAAATTATTTTCCTCGCTCTTATACTTTTCTCAAACAAAGTCATAGTATAGAGTATTGCGCTTCAGCCTTTTGCTGCAGTTCGCTGTTTGTGTGTGTCAGCTCGTTAACGCAGCTGTGTACACTCAGGACATATCTTTATATACATAGTATTCACTTGCGCTTTCACAAGACTGAGTAGACTAGTGGAAACACTGCTTCCTTTCATGCGGGTGACCCGGGTTCGTATACCCTGTATGACTGATGGATAAACTTGTTTTTCAACTACTTCAGCAGACTTTCAGCCATTTCAACAATTTTGGTATAAAAAATTGGGTACATTTGAGCTTTTAGCATGGTTCATCAAATAGCTTAAAATCATTCGACTCTTTACGACTTTACGACTCTTTACGACTTTAAATGTCATTTCAACTTCAAACTCCTTCAACCAAGCCTTCAGCAACTGTTTGTTCTCGGCTTTTTTTTAAAGCTTTTTTTTTACCTTCTTCAGCTTTTTTACCCTTTTTTTTTAGCTTTTTCAGCTTTTTTTTAGCTGCTGCCATTTAAATATGTTTCACTCCACTTATATAAAAAACTACATTAGCTCGTTCCTCTAAGCCTTCTGCTTCTGAGGTGTTCAAATTATTTTCCTCGCTCTTATACTTTTCTCAAACAAAGTCATAGTATAGAGTATTGCGCTTCAGCTTTTTGCTGCAGTTCGCAGCTGCAGTTCGCTGTTTGTGTGTGTCAGCTCGTTAACACAGCTGTGTACACTCAGGACATATCTTTATATACATAGTATTCACTTGTGCTTTCACAAGACTGAATAGTCAAGTGGTAACAGGGCCGCCTTTCATGCTGGTGACCCAGGTTCTAATCCCCTGCAGAGCATTTCGCTACAGAGATGAACAGTTGTCATTAAAAAGATGAAAGGTTAATTGGATGACCACAGAACTGATTTAAAATGGGAAACAGAGAAGAAATTGAAAGCAGTTTGAGTATGACAGTTGAAAAAATATGAACATTTTGCTCCTTCTGGGACTTTTATGAATGAGACATTCAGCAGTGCGTGCTGATAAGTTTCAACTTCATTATATAAAATCTATATTGCCGTGTTCCTCTAAGCCTTCTGCTTCTGACGGTGTTCAAATTATTTTCCTCGCTCTTATACTTTTCTCAAACAAAGTCATAGTATAGAGTATTGCGCTTCAGCCTTTTGCTGCAGTTCGCTGTTTGTGTGTGTCAGCTCGTTAACGCAGCTGTGTACACTCAGGACATATCTTTATATACATAGTATTCACTTGTGCTTTCACAAGACTGAGTAGACTAGTGGAAACACTGCTTCCTTTCATGCGGGATACCCGGGTTCGTATACCCTGTATGACTGATGCATAAACTTGTTTTTCAACTACTTCAGCAGACTTTCAGCCATTTCAACAATTTTGGTATAAAAAATTGGGTACATTTGAGCTTTTAGCATGGTTCATCAAATAGCTTAAAATCATTCGACTCTTTACGACTTTACGACTCTTTACGACTTTAAATGTCATTTCAACTTCAAACTCCTTCAACCAAGCCTTCAGCAACTGTTTGTTCTCGGCTTTTTTTTAAAGCTTTTTTTTTACCTTCTTCAGCTTTTTTACCCTTTTTTTTTTTAGCTTTTTCAGCTTTTTTTTAGCTGCTGCCATTTAAATATGTTTCACTCCACTTATGTAAAAACTACATTGCCTCGTTCCTCTAAGCCTTCTGCTTCTGACGGTGTTCAAATTATTTTCCTCGCTCTTATACTTTTCTCAAACAAAGTCATAGTATAGAGTATTGCGCTTCAGCCTTTTGCTGCAGTTCGCTGTTTGTGTGTGTCAGCTTGTTAACGCAGCTGTGTACACTCAGGACATATCTTTATATACATAGTATTCACTTGTGCTTTCACAAGACTGAGTAGTCTAGTGGTAACACTGCTGCCTTTCATGCGGGTGACCTGGGTTCGTATACCCTTTATGACTGATGCATAAACTTGTTTTTTAACTACTTCAGCAGACTTTTAGCCATTTCAACAATTTTGGTATAAAAAATTGGGTACATTTGAGCTTTTAGCATGGTTCATCAAATAGCTTAAAATCATTCGACTCTTTACGACTTTACGACTCTTTACGAATTTTAAATGTCATTTCAACTTCAAGCTCCTTCAACCAAGCCTTCAGCAACTATTTGTTCTCGGCTTTTTTTTTAAAGCTTTTTTGTTACCTTCTTCAGGTTTTTTACCCTTTTTTTTTTAGCTTTTTCAGTTTTTTTCAGCTTTTTTTTAGCTGCTGCCATTTAAATATGTTTCACTCCACTTATATAAAAAACTACATTAGCTCGTTCCTCTAAGCCTTCTGCTTCTGACGGTGTTCAAATTATTTTCCTCGCTCTTATACTTTTCTCAAACAAAGTCATAGTATAGAGTATTGCGCTTCAGCTTTTTGCTGCAGTTCGCAGCTGCAGTTCGCTGTTTGTGTGTGTCAGCTCGTTAACACAGCTGTGTACACTCAGGACATATCTTTATATACATAGTATTCACTTGTGCTTTCATAAGACTGAATAGGCAAGTGGTAACAGGGCCGCCTTTCATGCTGGTGACCCAGGTTCTAATCCCCTGCAGAGCATTTCACTACAGAGATGAACAGTTGTCATTAAAAAGATCAACGGTTAAATGGATGACCACAGAACTGATTTAAAATGGGAAACAGAGAAGAAAGAAAGAAATTGAAAGCAGTTTGAGTATGACAGTTTAAAAAATATGAACATTTTGCTCCTTCTGGGACTTTTATGAATGAGACATTCAGTAGTGCGTGCTGATAAGTTTCAAATTCATTATATAAAATCTATATTGCCGCGTTCCTCTAAGCCTTCTGCTTCTGAGGTGTTCAAATTATTTTCCTCGCTCTTATACTTTTCTCAAACAAAGTCATAGTATAGAGTATTGCGCTTCAGCTTTTTGCTGCAGTTCGCAGCTGCAGTTCGCTGTTTGTGTGTGTCAGCTCGTTAACACAGCTGTGTACACTCAGGACATATCTTTATATACATAGTATTCACTTGTGCTTTCACAAGACTGAATAGTCAAGTGGTAACAGGGCCGCCTTTCATGCTGGTGACCCAGGTTCTAATCCCCTGCAGAGCATTTTGCTACAGAGATGAACAGTTGTCATTAAAAAGATGAAAGGTTAATTGGATGACCACAGAACTGATTTAAAATGGGAAACAGAGAAGAAATTGAAAGCAGTTTGAGTATGACAGTTGAAAAAATATGAACATTTTGCTCCTTCTGGGACTTTTATGAATGAGACATTCAGCAGTGCGTGCTGATAAGTTTCAACTTCATTATATAAAATCTATATTGCCGTGTTCCTCTAAGCCTTCTGCTTCTGACGGTGTTCAAATTATTTTCCTCGCTCTTATACTTTTCTCAAACAAAGTCATAGTATAGAGTATTGCGCTTCAGCCTTTTGCTGCAGTTCGCTGTTTGTGTGTGTCAGCTCGTTAACGCAGCTGTGTACACTCAGGACATATCTTTATATACATAGTATTCACTTGTGCTTTCACAAGACTGAGTAGACTAGTGGAAACACTGCTTCCTTTCATGCGGGATACCTGGGTTCGTATACCCTGTATGACTGATGCATAAACTTGTTTTTCAACTACTTCAGCAGACTTTCAGCCATTTCAACAATTTTGGTATAAAAAATTGGGTACATTTGAGCTTTTAGCATGGTTCATCAAATAGCTTAAAATCATTCGACTCTTTACGACTTTACGACTCTTTACGACTTTAAATGTCATTTCAACTTCAAACTCCTTCAACCAAGCCTTCAGCAACTGTTTGTTCTCGGCTTTTTTTTAAAGCTTTTTTTTTACCTTCTTCAGCTTTTTTACCCTTTTTTTTTTAGCTTTTTCAGCTTTTTTTTAGCTGCTGCCATTTAAATATGTTTCACTCCACTTATGTAAAAACTACATTGCCTCGTTCCTCTAAGCCTTCTGCTTCTGACGGTGTTCAAATTATTTTCCTCGCTCTTATACTTTTCTCAAACAAAGTCATAGTATAGAGTATTGCGCTTCAGCCATTTGCTGCAGTTCGCTGTTTGTGTGTGTCAGCTTGTTAACGCAGCTGTGTACACTCAGGACATATCTTTATATACATAGTATTCACTTGTGCTTTCACAAGACTGAGTAGTCTAGTGGTAACACTGCTGCCTTTCATGCGGGTGACCTGGGTTCGTATACCCTGCATGACTGATGCATAAACTTGTTTTTTAACTACTTCAGCAGACTTTTAGCCATTTCAACAATTTTGGTATAAAAAATTGGGTACATTTGAGCTTTTAGCATGGTTCATCAAATAGCTTAAAATCATTCGACTCTTTACGACTTTACGACTCTTTACGAATTTTAAATGTCATTTCAACTTCAAGCTCCTTCAACCAAGCCTTCAGCAACTGTTTGTTCTCGGCTTTTTTTTAAAGCTTTTTTTTTACCTTCTTCAGGTTTTTTACCCTTTTTCTTTTAGCTTTTTCAGTTTTTTTCAGCTTTTTTTTAGCTGCTGCCATTTAAATATGTTTCACTCCACTTATATAAAAAACTACATTAGCTCGTTCCTCTAAGCCTTCTGCTTCTGACGGTGTTCAAATTATTTTCCTCGCTCTTATACTTTTCTCAAACAAAGTCATAGTATAGAGTATTGCGCTTCAGCTTTTTGCTGCAGTTCGCAGCTGCAGTTCGCTGTTTGTGTGTGTCAGCTCGTTAACACAGCTGTGTACACTCAGGACATATCTTTATATACATAGTATTCACTTGTGCTTTCACAAGACTGAATAGGCAAGTGGTAACAGGGCCGCCTTTCATGCTGGTGACCCAGGTTCTAATCCCCTGCAGAGCATTTCACTACAGAGATGAACAGTTGTCATTAAAAAGATCAAAGGTTAAATGGATGACCACAGAACTGATTTAAAATGGGAAACAGAGAAGAAAGAAAGAAATTGAAAGCAGTTTGAGTATGACAGTTTAAAAAATATGAACATTTTCCTCCTTCTGGGACTTTTATGAATGAGACATTCAGCAGTGCGTGCTGATAAGTTTCAACTTCATTATATAAAATCTATATTGCCGCGTTCCTCTAAGCCTTCTGCTTCTGAGGTGTTCAAATTATTTTCCTCGCTCTTATACTTTTCTCAAACAAAGTCATAGTATAGAGTATTGCGCTTCAGCTTTTTGCTGCAGTTCGCAGCTGCAGTTCGCTGTTTGTGTGTGTCAGCTCGTTAACACAGCTGTGTACACTCAGGACATATCTTTATATACATAGTATTCACTTGTGCTTTCACAAGACTGAATAGTCAAGTGGTAACAGGGCCGCCTTTCATGCTGGTGACCCAGGTTCTAATCCCCTGCAGAGCATTTCGCTACAGAGATGAACAGTTGTCATTAAAAAGATGAAAGGTTAATTGGATGACCACAGAACTGATTAAAATGGGAAACAGAGAAGAAATTGAAAGCAGTTTGAGTATGACAGTTGAAAAAATATGAACATTTTGCTCCTTCTGGGACTTTTATGAATGAGACATTCAGCAGTGCGTGCTGATAAGTTTCAACTTCATTATATAAAATCTATATTGCCGTGTTCCTCTAAGCCTTCTGCTTCTGACGGTGTTCAAATTATTTTCCTCGCTCTTATACTTTTCTCAAACAAAGTCATAGTATAGAGTATTGCGCTTCAGCCTTTTGCTGCAGTTCGCTGTTTGTGTGTGTCAGCTCGTTAACGCAGCTCTGTACACTCAGGACATATCTTTATATACATAGTATTCACTTGTGCTTTCACAAGACTGAGTAGACTAGTGGAAACACTGCTTCCTTTCATGCGGGAGACCCGGGTTCGTATACCCTGTATGACTGATGCATAAACTTGTTTTTCAACTACTTCAGCAGACTTTCAGCCATTTCAACAATTTTGGTATAAAAAATTGGGTACATTTGAGCTTTTAGCATGGTTCATCAAATAGCTTAAAATCATTCAACTCTTTACGACTTTACGACTCTTTACGACTTTAAATGTCATTTCAACTTCAAACTCCTTCAACCAAGCCTTCAGCAACTGTTTGTTCTCGGCTTTTTTTTAAAGCTTTTTTTTTACCTTCTTCAGGTTTTTTACCCTTTTTTTTTAGCTTTTTCAGCTTTTTTTTTAGCTGCTGCCATTTAAATATGTTTCACTCCACTTATGTAAAAACTACATTGCCGCGTTCCTCTAAGCCTTCTGCTTCTGAAGGTGTTCAAATTATTTTCCTCGCTCTTATACTTTTCTCAAACAAAGTCATAGTATAGAGTATTGCGCTTCAGCCTTTTGCTGCAGTTCGCTGTTTGTGTGTGTCAGCTCGTTAACGCAGCTGTGTACACTCAGGACATATCTTTATATACATAGTATTCACTTGCGCTTTCACAAGACTGAGTAGACTAGTGGAAACACTGCTTCCTTTCATGCGGGTGACCCGGGTTCGTATACCCTGTATGACTGATGGATAAACTTGTTTTTCAACTACTTCAGCAGACTTTCAGCCATTTCAACAATTTTGGTATAAAAAATTGGGTACATTTGAGCTTTTAGCATGGTTCATCAAATAGCTTAAAATCATTCGACTCTTTACGACTTTACGACTCTTTACGACTTTAAATGTCATTTCAACTTCAAACTCCTTCAACCAAGCCTTCAGCAACTGTTTGTTCTCGGCTTTTTTTTAAAGCTTTTTTTTTACCTTCTTCAGCTTTTTTACCCTTTTTTTTTAGCTTTTTCAGCTTTTTTTTAGCTGCTGCCATTTAAATATGTTTCACTCCACTTATATAAAAAACTACATTAGCTCGTTCCTCTAAGCCTTCTGCTTCTGAGGTGTTCAAATTATTTTCCTCGCTCTTATACTTTTCTCAAACAAAGTCATAGTATAGAGTATTGCGCTTCAGCTTTTTGCTGCAGTTCGCAGCTGCAGTTCGCTGTTTGTGTGTGTCAGCTCGTTAACACAGCTGTGTACACTCAGGACATATCTTTATATACATAGTATTCACTTGTGCTTTCACAAGACTGAATAGTCAAGTGGTAACAGGGCCGCCTTTCATGCTGGTGACCCAGGTTCTAATCCCCTGCAGAGCATTTTGCTACAGAGATGAACAGTTGTCATTAAAAAGATGAAAGGTTAATTGGATGACCACAGAACTGATTTAAAATGGGAAACAGAGAAGAAATTGAAAGCAGTTTGAGTATGACAGTTGAAAAAATATGAACATTTTGCTCCTTCTGGGACTTTTATGAATGAGACATTCAGCAGTGCGTGCTGATAAGTTTCAACTTCATTATATAAAATCTATATTGCCGCGTTCCTCTAAGCCTTCTGCTTCTGAGGTGTTCAAATTATTTTCCTCGCTCTTATACTTTTCTCAAACAAAGTCATAGTATAGAGTATTGCGCTTCAGCTTTTTGCTGCAGTTCGCAGCTGCAGTTCGCTGTTTGTGTGTGTCAGCTCGTTAACACAGCTGTGTACACTCAGGACATATCTTTATATACATAGTATTCACTTGTGCTTTCACAAGACTGAATAGTCAAGTGGTAACAGGGCCGCCTTTCATGCTGGTGACCCAGGTTCTAATCCCCTGCAGAGCATTTCGCTACAGAGATGAACAGTTGTCATTAAAAAGATGAAAGGTTAATTGGATGACCACAGAACTGATTAAAATGGGAAACAGAGAAGAAATTGAAAGCAGTTTGAGTATGACAGTTGAAAAAATATGAACATTTTGCTCCTTCTGGGACTTTTATGAATGAGACATTCAGCAGTGCGTGCTGATAAGTTTCAACTTCATTATATAAAATCTATATTGCCGTGTTCCTCTAAGCCTTCTGCTTCTGACGGTGTTCAAATTATTTTCCTCGCTCTTATACTTTTCTCAAACAAAGTCATAGTATAGAGTATTGCGCTTCAGCCTTTTGCTGCAGTTCGCTGTTTGTGTGTGTCAGCTCGTTAACGCAGCTCTGTACACTCAGGACATATCTTTATATACATAGTATTCACTTGTGCTTTCACAAGACTGAGTAGACTAGTGGAAACACTGCTTCCTTTCATGCGGGAGACCCGGGTTCGTATACCCTGTATGACTGATGCATAAACTTGTTTTTCAACTACTTCAGCAGACTTTCAGCCATTTCAACAATTTTGGTATAAAAAATTGGGTACATTTGAGCTTTTAGCATGGTTCATCAAATAGCTTAAAATCATTCAACTCTTTACGACTTTACGACTCTTTACGACTTTAAATGTCATTTCAACTTCAAACTCCTTCAACCAAGCCTTCAGCAACTGTTTGTTCTCGGCTTTTTTTTAAAGCTTTTTTTTTACCTTCTTCAGGTTTTTTACCCTTTTTTTTTAGCTTTTTCAGCTTTTTTTTTAGCTGCTGCCATTTAAATATGTTTCACTCCACTTATGTAAAAACTACATTGCCGCGTTCCTCTAAGCCTTCTGCTTCTGAAGGTGTTCAAATTATTTTCCTCGCTCTTATACTTTTCTCAAACAAAGTCATAGTATAGAGTATTGCGCTTCAGCCTTTTGCTGCAGTTCGCTGTTTGTGTGTGTCAGCTCGTTAACGCAGCTGTGTACACTCAGGACATATCTTTATATACATAGTATTCACTTGCGCTTTCACAAGACTGAGTAGACTAGTGGAAACACTGCTTCCTTTCATGCGGGTGACCCGGGTTCGTATACCCTGTATGACTGATGGATAAACTTGTTTTTCAACTACTTCAGCAGACTTTCAGCCATTTCAACAATTTTGGTATAAAAAATTGGGTACATTTGAGCTTTTAGCATGGTTCATCAAATAGCTTAAAATCATTCGACTCTTTACGACTTTACGACTCTTTACGACTTTAAATGTCATTTCAACTTCAAACTCCTTCAACCAAGCCTTCAGCAACTGTTTGTTCTCGGCTTTTTTTTAAAGCTTTTTTTTACCTTCTTCAGCTTTTTTACCCTTTTTTTTTAGCTTTTTCAGCTTTTTTTTAGCTGCTGCCATTTAAATATGTTTCACTCCACTTATATAAAAAACTACATTAGCTCGTTCCTCTAAGCCTTCTGCTTCTGAGGTGTTCAAATTATTTTCCTCGCTCTTATACTTTTCTCAAACAAAGTCATAGTATAGAGTATTGCGCTTCAGCTTTTTGCTGCAGTTCGCAGCTGCAGTTCGCTGTTTGTGTGTGTCAGCTCGTTAACACAGCTGTGTACACTCAGGACATATCTTTATATACATAGTATTCACTTGTGCTTTCACAAGACTGAATAGTCAAGTGGTAACAGGGCCGCCTTTCATGCTGGTGACCCAGGTTCTAATCCCCTGCAGAGCATTTTGCTACAGAGATGAACAGTTGTCATTAAAAAGATGAAAGGTTAATTGGATGACCACAGAACTGATTTAAAATGGGAAACAGAGAAGAAATTGAAAGCAGTTTGAGTATGACAGTTGAAAAAATATGAACATTTTGCTCCTTCTGGGACTTTTATGAATGAGACATTCAGCAGTGCGTGCTGATAAGTTTCAACTTCATTATATAAAATCTATATTGCCGTGTTCCTCTAAGCCTTCTGCTTCTGACGGTGTTCAAATTATTTTCCTCGCTCTTATACTTTTCTCAAACAAAGTCATAGTATAGAGTATTGCGCTTCAGCCTTTTGCTGCAGTTCGCTGTTTGTGTGTGTCAGCTCGTTAACGCAGCTGTGTACACTCAGGACATATCTTTATATACATAGTATTCACTTGTGCTTTCACAAGACTGAGTAGACTAGTGGAAACACTGCTTCCTTTCATGCGGGATACCCGGGTTCGTATACCCTGTATGACTGATGCATAAACTTGTTTTTCAACTACTTCAGCAGACTTTCAGCCATTTCAACAATTTTGGTATAAAAAATTGGGTACATTTGAGCTTTTAGCATGGTTCATCAAATAGCTTAAAATCATTCGACTCTTTACGACTTTACGACTCTTTACGACTTTAAATGTCATTTCAACTTCAAACTCCTTCAACCAAGCCTTCAGCAACTGTTTGTTCTCGGCTTTTTTTTAAAGCTTTTTTTTTACCTTCTTCAGCTTTTTTACCCTTTTTTTTTTAGCTTTTTCAGCTTTTTTTTAGCTGCTGCCATTTAAATATGTTTCACTCTACTTATGTAAAAACTACATTGCCTCGTTCCTCTAAGCCTTCTGCTTCTGACGGTGTTCAAATTATTTTCCTCGCTCTTATACTTTTCTCAAACAAAGTCATAGTATAGAGTATTGCGCTTCAGCCTTTTGCTGCAGTTCGCTGTTTGTGTGTGTCAGCTTGTTAACGCAGCTGTGTACACTCAGGACATATCTTTATATACATAGTATTCACTTGTGCTTTCACAAGACTGAGTAGTCTAGTGGTAACACTGCTGCCTTTCATGCGGGTGACCTGGGTTCGTATACCCTTTATGACTGATGCATAAACTTGTTTTTTAACTACTTCAGCAGACTTTTAGCCATTTCAACAATTTTGGTATAAAAAATTGGGTACATTTGAGCTTTTAGCATGGTTCATCAAATAGCTTAAAATCATTCGACTCTTTACGACTTTACGACTCTTTACGAATTTTAAATGTCATTTCAACTTCAAGCTCCTTCAACCAAGCCTTCAGCAACTATTTGTTCTCGGCTTTTTTTTTTAAAGCTTTTTTTTTACCTTCTTCAGGTTATTTACCCTTTTTTTTTTAGCTTTTTCAGTTTTTTTCAGCTTTTTTTTAGCTGCTGCCATTTAAATATGTTTCACTCCACTTATATAAAAAACTACATTAGCTCGTTCCTCTAAGCCTTCTGCTTCTGACGGTGTTCAAATTATTTTCCTCGCTCTTATACTTTTCTCAAACAAAGTCATAGTATAGAGTATTGCGCTTCAGCTTTTTGCTGCAGTTCGCAGCTGCAGTTCGCTGTTTGTGTGTGTCAGCTCGTTAACACAGCTGTGTACACTCAGGACATATCTTTATATACATAGTATTCACTTGTGCTTTCATAAGACTGAATAGGCAAGTGGTAACAGGGCCGCCTTTCATGCTGGTGACCCAGGTTCTAATCCCCTGCAGAGCATTTCACTACAGAGATGAACAGTTGTCATTAAAAAGATCAACGGTTAAATGGATGACCACAGAACTGATTTAAAATGGGAAACAGAGAAGAAAGAAAGAAATTGAAAGCAGTTTGAGTATGACAGTTGAAAAAATATGAACATTTTGCTCCTTCTGGGACTTTTATGAATGAGACATTCAGCAGTGCGTGCTGATAAGTTTCAACTTCATTATATAAAATCTATATTGCCGTGTTCCTCTAAGCCTTCTGCTTCTGACGGTGTTCAAATTATTTTCCTCGCTCTTATACTTTTCTCAAACAAAGTCATAGTATAGAGTATTGCGCTTCAGCCTTTTGCTGCAGTTCGCTGTTTGTGTGTGTCAGCTCGTTAACGCAGCTGTGTACACTCAGGACATATCTTTATATACATAGTATTCACTTGTGCTTTCACAAGACTGAGTAGACTAGTGGAAACACTGCTTCCTTTCATGCGGGATACCCGGGTTCGTATACCCTGTATGACTGATGCATAAACTTGTTTTTCAACTACTTCAGCAGACTTTCAGCCATTTCAACAATTTTGGTATAAAAAATTGGGTACATTTGAGCTTTTAGCATGGTTCATCAAATAGCTTAAAATCATTCGACTCTTTACGACTTTACGACTCTTTACGACTTTAAATGTCATTTCAACTTCAAACTCCTTCAACCAAGCCTTCAGCAACTGTTTGTTCTCGGCTTTTTTTTAAAGCTTTTTTTTTACCTTCTTCAGCTTTTTTACCCTTTTTTTTTTAGCTTTTTCAGCTTTTTTTTAGCTGCTGCCATTTAAATATGTTTCACTCCACTTATGTAAAAACTACATTGCCTCGTTCCTCTAAGCCTTCTGCTTCTGACGGTGTTCAAATTATTTTCCTCGCTCTTATACTTTTCTCAAACAAAGTCATAGTATAGAGTATTGCGCTTCAGCCTTTTGCTGCAGTTCGCTGTTTGTGTGTGTCAGCTTGTTAACGCAGCTGTGTACACTCAGGACATATCTTTATATACATAGTATTCACTTGTGCTTTCACAAGACTGAGTAGTCTAGTGGTAACACTGCTGCCTTTCATGCGGGTGACCAGGGTTCGTATACCCTGCATGACTGATGCATAAACTTGTTTTTTAACTACTTCAGCAGACTTTTAGCCATTTCAACAATTTTGGTATAAAAAATTGGGTACATTTGAGCTTTTAGCATGGTTCATCAAATAGCTTAAAATCATTCGACTCTTTACGACTTTACGACTCTTTACGAATTTTAAATGTCATTTCAACTTCAAGCTCCTTCAACCAAGCCTTCAGCAACTGTTTGTTCTCGGCTTTTTTTTAAAGCTTTTTTTTTACCTTCTTCAGGTTTTTTACCCTTTTTCTTTTAGCTTTTTCAGTTTTTTTCAGCTTTTTTTTAGCTGCTGCCATTTAAATATGTTTCACTCCACTTATATAAAAAACTACATTAGCTCGTTCCTCTAAGCCTTCTGCTTCTGACGGTGTTCAAATTATTTTCCTCGCTCTTATACTTTTCTCAAACAAAGTCATAGTATAGAGTATTGCGCTTCAGCTTTTTGCTGCAGTTCGCAGCTGCAGTTCGCTGTTTGTGTGTGTCAGCTCGTTAACACAGCTGTGTACACTCAGGACATATCTTTATATACATAGTATTCACTTGTGCTTTCACAAGACTGAATAGTCAAGTGGTAACAGGGCCGCCTTTCATGCTGGTGACCCAGGTTCTAATCCCCTGCAGAGCATTTCGCTACAGAGATGAACAGTTGTCATTAAAAAGATGAAAGGTTAATTGGATGACCACAGAACTGATTTAAAATGGGAAACAGAGAAGAAATTGAAAGCAGTTTGAGTATGACAGTTGAAAAAATATGAACATTTTGCTCCTTCTGGGACTTTTATGAATGAGACATTCAGCAGTGCGTGCTGATAAGTTTCAACTTCATTATATAAAATCTATATTGCCGCGTTCCTCTAAGCCTTCTGCTTCTGACGGTGTTCAAATTATTTTCCTCGCTCTTATACTTTTCTCAAACAAAGTCATAGTATAGAGTATTGCGCTTCAGCCTTTTGCTGCAGTTCGCTGTTTGTGTGTGTCAGCTCGTTAACGCAGCTGTGTACACTCAGGACATATCTTTATATACATAGTATTCACTTGTGCTTTCACAAGACTGAGTAGACTAGTGGAAACACTGCTTCCTTTCATGCGGGTGACCTGGGTTCGTATACCCTGCATGACTGATGCATAAACTTGTTTTTCAACTACTTCAGCAGACTTTCACCCATTTCAACAATTTTGGTATAAAAATTGGGTACATTTGAGCTTTTAGCATGGTTCATCAAATAGCTTAAAATCATTCGACTCTTTACGACTTTACGACTCTTTACGACTTTAAATGTCATTTCAACTTCAAACTCCTTCAACCAAGCCTTCAGCAACTGTTTGTTCTCGGCTTTTTTTCAAAGCTTTTTTTTTACCTTCTTCAGCTTTTTTACCCTTTTTTTTTAGCTTTTTCAGCTTTTTTTTAGCTGCTGCCATTTAAATATGTTTCACTCCACTTATGTAAAAACTACAATGCCTCGTTCCTCTAAGCCTTCTGCTTCTGACGGTGTTCAAATTATTTTCCTCGCTCTTATACTTTTCTCAAACAAAGTCATAGTATAGAGTATTGCGCTTCAGCCTTTTGCTGCAGTTCGCTGTTTGTGTGTGTCAGCTTGTTAACGCAGCTGTGTACACTCAGGACATATCTTTATATACATAGTATTCACTTGTGCTTTCACAAGACTGAGTAGTCTAGTGGTAACACTGCTGCCTTTCATGCGGGTGACCTGGGTTCGTATACCCTGCATGACTGATGCATAAACTTGTTTTTTAACTACTTCAGCAGACTTTTAGCCATTTCAACAATTTTGGTATAAAAAATTGGGCACATTTGAGCTTTTAGCATGGTTCATCAAATAGCTTAAAATCATTCGACTCTTTACGACTTTACGACTCTTTACGAATTTTAAATGTCATTTCAACTTCAAGCTCCTTCAACCAAGCCTTCAGCAACTGTTTGTTCTCGGCTTTTTTTTTTAAAGCTTTTTTTTTACCTTCTTCAGGTTTTTTACCCTTTTTTCTTTAGCTTTTTCAGCTTTTTTCAGCTTTTTTTTAGCTGCTGCCATTTAAATATGTTTCACTCCACTTATATAAAAAACTACATTAGCTCGTTCCTCTAAGCCTTCTGCTTCTGACGGTGTTCAAATTATTTTCCTCGCTCTTATACTTTTCTCAAACAAAGTCATAGTATAGAGTATTGCGCTTCAGCTTTTTGCTGCAGTTCGCAGCTGCAGTTCGCTGTTTGTGTGTGTCAGCTCGTTAACACAGCTGTGTACACTCAGGACATATCTTTATATACATAGTATTCACTTGTGCTTTCACAAGACTGAATAGGCAAGTGGTAACAGGGCCGCCTTTCATGCTGGTGACCCAGGTTCTAATCCCCTGCAGAGCATTTCACTACAGAGATGAACAGTTGTCATTAAAAAAATCAAAGGTTAAATGGATGACCACAGAACTGATTTAAAATGGGAAACAGAGAAGAAAGAAAGAAATTGAAAGCAGTTTGAGTATGACAGTTTAAAAAATATGAACATTTTGCTCCTTCTGGGACTTTTATGAATGAGACATTCAGCAGTGCCTGCTGATAAGTTTCAACTTCATTATATAAAATCTATATTGCCGCGTTCCTCTAAGCCTTCTGCTTCTGAGGTGTTCAAATTATTTTCCTCGCTCTTATACTTTTCTCAAACAAAGTCATAGTATAGAGTATTGCGCTTCAGCTTTTTGCTGCAGTTCGCAGCTGCAGTTCGCTGTTTGTGTGTGTCAGCTCGTTAACACAGCTGTGTACACTCAGGACATATCTTTATATACATAGTATTCACTTGTGCTTTCACAAGACTGAATAGGCAAGTGGTAACAGGGCAGCCTTTCATGCTGGTGACCCAGGTTCTAATCCCCTGCAGAGCATTTCACTACAGAGATGAACACTTGTCATTAAAAAGATCAAAGGTTAAATGGATGACCACGGAACTGATTTAAAATGGGAAACAGAGAAGAAAGAAAGAAATTGAAAGCAGTTTGAGTATGACAGTTGAAAAAATATGAACATTTTGCTCCTTCTGGGACTTTTATGAATGAGACATTCAGCAGTGCGTGCTGATAAGTTTCAACTTCATTATATAAAATCTATATTGCCGCGTTCCTCTAAGCCTTCTGCTTCTGACGGTGTTCAAATTATTTTCCTCGCTCTTATACTTTTCTCAAACAAAGTCATAGTATAGAGTATTGCGCTTCAGCCTTTTGCTGCAGTTCGCTGTTTGTGTGTGTCAGCTTGTTAACGCAGCTGTGTACACTCAGGACATATCTTTATATATATAGTATTCACTTTGTGCTTTCACAAGACTGAGTAGACTAGTGGAAACACTGCTTCCTTTCATGCGGGTGACCAGGGTTCGTATACCCTGCATGACTGATGCATAAACTTGTTTTTTCAACTACTTCAGCAGACTTTCAGCTATTTCAACAATTTTGGTATAAAAAATTGGGTACATTTGAGCTTTTAGCATGGTTCATCAAATAGCTTAAAATCATTCGACTCTTTACGACTTTACGACTCTTTACGACTTTAAATGTCATTTCAACTTCAAACTCCTTCAACCAAGCCTTCAGCAACTCTTTGTTCTCGGCTTTTTTTTAAAGCTTTTTTTTTACCTTCTTCAGCTTTTTTACCCTTTTTTCTTTAGCTTTTTCAGCTTTTTTTTAGCTGCTGCCATTTAAATATGTTTCACTCCACTTATATAAAAACTACATTGCCTCGTTCCTCTAAGCCTTCTGCTTCTGACGGTGTTCAAATTATTTTCCTCGCTCCTATACTTTTCTCAAACAAAGTCATAGTATAGAGTATTGCGCTTCAGCTTTTTGCTGCAGTTTGCAGCTGCAGTTCGCTGTTTGTGTGTGTCAGCTCGTTAACACAGCTGTGTACACTCAGGACATATCTTTATATACATAGTATTCACTTGTGCTTTCACAAGACTGAATAGTCAAGTGATAACACGGCCGCCTTTCATGCTGGTGACCCGGCTTCTAATCCCCTGCAGAGCATTTCACTCCAGAGATGAACAGTTGTCGTTAAAAAGATAAAGGTTAAATGGATGACCACGGAACTGATTTAAAATGGGAAACCGAGAAGAAAGAAAGAAATTGAGAGCAGTTTGAGTATGACAGTTGAAAAAATATGAACATTTTGCTCCTTCTGGGACTTTTATGAATGAGACATTCAGCAGTGCGTGCTGATAAGTTTCAACTTCATTATATAAAATCTATATTGTCGCGTTCCTCTAAGCCTTCTGCTTCTGACGGTGTTCAAATTATTTTCCTCGCTCTTATACTTTTCTCAAACAAAGTCATAGTATAGAGTATTGCGCTTCAGCCTTTTGCTGCAGTTCGCTGTTTGTGTGTGTCAGCTTGTTAACGCAGCTGTGCACACTCAGGACATATCTTTATATATATAGTATTCACTTTGTGCTTTCACAAGACTGAGTAGTCTAGTGGTAACACTGCTGCCTTTCATGCGGGTGACCTGGGTTAGTATACCCTGCATGACTGATGCATAAATGTCTTTTTTCAACTACTTCAGCAGACTTTCAGCCATTTCAACAATTTTGGTATAAAAATTGGGTACATTTGAGCTTTTAGCATGGTTCATCAAATAGCTTAAAATCATTCGACTCTTTTCGACTTTACGACTCTTTACGACTTTAAATGTCATTTCAACTTCAAACTCCTTCAACCAAGCCTTCAGCAACTATTTGTTCTCGGCTTTTTTTTTAAGCTTTTTTTTACCTTCTTCAGCTTTTTTACCCTTTTTTTTTTAGCTTTTTCAGTTTTTTTCAGCTTTTTTTTAGCTGCTGCCATTTAAATATGTTTCACTCCACTTATATAAAAAACTACATTGCCTCGTTCCTCTAAGCCTTCTGCTTCTGACGGTGTTCAAATTATTTTCCTCGCTCCTATACTTTTCTCAAACAAAGTCAAAGTATAGAGTATTGCGCTTCAGCTTTTTGCTGCAGTTTGCAGCTGCAGTTCGCTGTTTGTGTGTGTCAGCTCGTTAACACAGCTGTGTACACTCAGGACATATCTTTATATACATAGTATTCACTTGTGCTTTCACAAGACTGAATAGTCAAGTGGTAACACGGCCGCCTTTCATGCTGGTGACCCAGGTTCTAATCCCCTGCAGAGCATTTCACTACAGAGATGAACAGTTGTCATTAAAAAGATCAAAGGTTAAATGGATGACCACAAACTGATTTAAAATGGGAAACAGCAAAGAAAGAAAGAAATTGAAATTAGTTTGAGTATGACAGTTGAAAAAATATGAACATTTTGCTCCTTCTGGGACTTTTATGAATGAGACATTCAGCAGTGCGTGCTGATAAGTTTCAACTTAATTATATAAAATCTATATTGCCGCATTCCTCCAAGCCTTTTGCTTCTGACGGTGTTCAAATCATTTTCCTCGCTCTTATCCTTTTCTCAAACAAAGTGAAAGTATAGAGTATTGCGCTTCAGCCTTTTGCTGCAGTTCGCTGTTTGTGTGTGTCAGCTCAATAACGCAGCTGTGTACACTCAGGACATATCTTTATATACGTAGTATTCACTGAATGGTCTAGTGGTAACACTGGCACCTTTCATGCGGGTGACTGGGTGTCAAATCCCCTGCATGACAGATGCATAACTTTTTTTTCAACTACTTCAGCAGACTTTCAGCCATTTCAACAATGTTGGTATCAAAAATTTGGTATATTTGAGCTTTTGTTTAGCTTCTTCAGCTTTTTTTTTTAGCTTCTTCAGCATTTTTAGCATGGTTCTTCAAATAGCTTGAAATCATTCCACTCTTGTCTTTTAACATTCAAATTCCTTCAACCCTTCATACATATATATTTATATAACATATACAAATATACATCTTATTTTTAACTCTTCAGCTTCTTCAACTAAGACTTCTGCAGTTTTATCCAGAACTGCAGTAGATGGAGCAGGAGCAGCTACAGTTCGCTGTGTGTGTCAGCTCGTTAACCGTAGCTGTGTACTAACTGCTCTCACTCAGGACATCTCTTTTATATATGTATTATTTACTTGAACTTTCACATGACTGGACAGTCTAGTGGTAAGGTTGTCACCTTTCATGTAGGTGACCTATATGTAGGTCTTCATGTAGCTGCTGAGCATTTCACCACAGAGTTGAACAGTTGTCATGAAAAAGATCAAAGGTTAAATGGATGACCACAACACTGATCTAAAATGGGAAACAGAGAAACACAGAGAAGAAACAAAGTAAGGTTTAATTGTAAGCAGCTAATGTGAGACTGTATGCCCCAGTGTTTGATAGCTTAAGTGGTAGGAAAAAGTTTAAAGCAGTGTCCATCAGTGTGAAAAGGTAAAATCAAATTTATGTACGTTAAGTAAAATGGAGATGTGACATAAAAATGCAGAATATTGTGTTACATCTCCATTTTACTTGTACATAAATGTGATTCTACCTTTTCATACCGATGGACACTGCTTTAAACTGTTTCCGTCCACTTGAGCTATCAAACACTGAGGGATACAGTGTCACATTCATGACAACTGTTCATCTGTGGTGAAATGCTCTTCAGCTGTCACTTCTGCACTTTTAAAATTCAATTTAAGCTTCCAATTAAGCTGCTATATCCATTCCATTTCACCCTTTTAGAATGATTTAGAAAAATATCAAGACTTTTCACTTAATTTCCATCTCCTTCTGTAGTTTTTAAGCCTTCACCTTCACCTGCTGAGACTTCTGCATTTCTTTTAACTTTTATTCAATTCCTAAGCTCTTCAAATAGCTTGAAATCATTCCACTCTTTCCTTTTAAATGTCATTTCAACTTCAAACTCCTTCAACCAAGACTTCAGCAAATCTTTGTTTAGCTAAATTTTCACTATTTTCAGCTTTTTGAGCATGGTGAGTTATCCCCATTCAGCTCTTTTTAATCAATTCCCAAGTTCTTCGAATAGCTTGAAATCACTCCACTCTTGTCTTTTAACATTCAAATTCCTTCAACCCTTCATAGATATAATAACATACAAATATTAATCTTATTTTGAACTCTTCAGCTTCTTCAACTAAGACTTCTGCAGTTTTTTTTCCAGTAGGTTCAAATCATTCCACGATTGTCATCTCAATTTCTAAACTCCTTCAACCAAGACTTCAGCAACTGTTTGTTCTGCTAAATATTCACTATTTTCAGCTTTTTTAGCATGGTCAGCTATCCCCATTCAGCTCATATGCATTCTCACAGCTGTTTAGCAGGAACAGCAAATTTCTAGTTCCATCAGCTTTTTCTCCTCGTTTTTTTTTTTTCATTTGAATCCTGTCAGTACAGCCATTTGCTGTAATCAGTCCTATCAGTCTTTCTGACTTCCTGGCCATAAGGCCATTTTCAATTAGTTTTCCTCAGTGGGATCTCTCTCACTGTTCTGCACAAGTGTGTTATTACTGGCTTCCATGACAAAAACAAACTGGCTGTGTGTATTCCTATTGGAGTTTGGTAATGTAGTGTGCCTCGGATTCCAGGGCGATGGCTTGGCCTGAGGCGTTTTCCTCAATCAATTTTCAATTGTGTGGTCATGCGTCCTCATGGGGCCGTGTGAGCACATGTGAGGAAGTGAGGTATTAAAACAGCAGGTGTTACCATGACCACTTCACACGTTCTGGTGTCCTGCGTGAAAAAGCCAGTTTTACAGCAATTCATGTCAAGTTTTGCAATGATGCAGGCCCAGATATGCCTGAGAACGAAATGGAGGGCGTCATTAGTTAAAACATCTGCCGGATAAAACCCACATGTCAGAAGTGGTTTTAAAGGTTTTAAGTTGAGGGAACATGATTCATACGCTTAATCTCATCACTGGAAACCAAAGGCTTCATTCTGATGGGGTTTGGTTGTATTTTTGAGGCACTTGTTTTTTAAAGATTCAAAGAAATCTCTTTTCTGTCTGGGTGACTGCCCCTGCATGAACGAGACGGCACCTGCTGCTTCGGTGATGGATAGTTGACAGGGGTGACGGCTCCCACACCTCCATTCTGATTTAGATTACCTTTGCTCTTCCTCTTCATACCTGACATTCTCAATATCCATCATTTCAAAGAAGACATATTACTACACCTTATGTAGCCAACAATATAGAATAGAGGATGTTGTGTGACACATGAGAAGTATTTTTACTTTATATTGATATCTTTCATAATTCCTTAAATATTCAATACATGCAGTTCTGTAAAACTCCCCTCATTTCTTCATATATTTCCAGGAAAACAGGGAATATGTGCAGCAATGTATTAAAACCTGTGCAAACATAAATGGTAATATAGTATTTAAGTCAAAAACAGAGTCAATTGTGCAATTCTAATGAGCTTGAAAGTCAATATTTGGTATGACCACCTTTATTCTTCAACACTGTCTGAGCCCTCATAGACAAGGTTTCTTGTTATTTCTTTAAGTAGTCTTCAGAAATAGTTCTCCAGGCTTCTTGAAGGACATCCAAAAGCTCTTATTTGGGTAGTGGCTGCCTTTTGTTACGATATCTGTCAAGATGATCCCACATTGCTTCAATAATGTTGAAGTTCAGGCCCTGGCGAGGATTCATCACCCCATTACCTGTTGCTACTGATTTTGAGTGCAGTCGTGTAATTTGGCATACTTCAGCCTTTTCTGTACTCCTTCCTTAAGAATGGCTTCTTGACAGCCACCTTTCCATGGCACACTATTTCTGAGGAGGCCTGAGTGAAAGGTAGATGGATCAACTGAAGGTCCAGATCCATCTCTCAGGTCCTGTGTCAGATTTTTGGTGGATTATTTTCCTATTTCTTAAGTACATCACTTTTAGAAACTGATCATCTTATCTAGGTAGTATTTCTTCAGGTCTGCTACTTCTTCTTTGCTCCTCCACTTGTCCAGTCCTCTGAAAGCCTGTTATAAGAAATGGGAACACAATGTGTTTTTTTGACAGGCTGCTAGTAAAAAAAAAAGTGCATAAAGATACAATTTACACACAACAGCAACAAAAATACAATCATCTTTAAACAGCCAGTTACAATGAATGGGTTGAAAATTTGTGAAACAGCAGCCATTGTCTAAAGAAAAACTTTGAAAGTCATTTAGAGAGCTATTACTGGAAGATTGCAAAAAAGGTCTGGCTGCTTCGAAGGAAAATAGCTTATAAATAAAGCATTTTGCACTGGACTGTATATGATTCTCCTCTTCATTCTTGTAGGCTACTGGATTATCTTCTTATAGTGGATATGGGTTAACCTCACCCACACAACTATCTTTTCATTTAAATTATCACGTAAAAACTTCAAATTGTGCTTCACAGTTACGATTCAGTGCGTCAAAGGCAATAGTTGACTTTATGATGGCCTTTTCTTCTATTTTTAGTTTATGACCAAGAAAATGGAGCATGTCCTTCCTTTCTCTTAATTTAAGATACTTCATGGGTGTTTCGTAAAGTAAGAAAACGTTAGCAGGATAAGCACGGACGCCCTTTGGCAGCTGCAGCCGTGTGCGCACCGCTGGAGGCAGTCGAGCTGCAGACCGGAGCTGGTTTCGAAGCAACTCTGGCTCATGTGAGCGGCGGAGAGGGGAGAAGCACTGGGGAGCTGGGCGGGCATGACATGTGAGCAAAGTCTGCACAGATACAACACATACTCAAAGTATGTCTGCGGCACGGGCGGCTCGAAGCTCCGCTCGACTTTGCACAGATGAGTAAGAGCCTAGCTGCTGATTCAATTGCTTTTGTTTTAACGCTCCGTGCTGAGAGAAGAGCCACACGGCAGCAGCGGTCCCCCCGTGCCCGCTTCACCCTGATTCAGTCTGGCAGGTGCGGCAGTCAGGAGAGGGGCGGAAGAAGAGCCGCTGTTTAATTAACTATCCGACGAAACGTTGCCGCGCAGAACACCGTGAGAGACAAAAACGCACGGGAGAGGACACTATGTCAAAGGAGACAAGAGGAAGAGGTAAGCAACACTGTATGGTCTCGTGCTAACAGGTAGACTCGTGTGTAATGCTGGATGCTGGCGCGCACAGCTGCTGCATGGATGGATGCGGTCCGTATAGGAATGCGCATCAGTCTAAACGGACCTCTGCAGGTCACACAGTCCGGTCCGGTGGACTGTCCTTCATCTGTCAGAGAGCCTATCTGTCCTGGTTGTATCTGTGCGTCCGTGCAGGTGGAACAAGTCTGTCAGATGTGAGAAAAGACAGAAAAACCAAAGAGAGGTAGTGAAGTGTTAGTGACCTCCAGACAGACTCAAAGGCTCGTGGTCAGCTGGCTTTATTGTCACAGCTACTGCTTCTCGACTGTATGTGAGATCCTGTCTGAAAACGAGCCTAAATGGGGAGGAGGGGGCACCCTTTTTAGACATTCACTGTGTGACCATATACTTTCTAAAAAAAATTAAACGTTAACCAATCTGTACTTTCCAAACCTAGATCCAGATCAGAAATCAGAATATGAACTACCAGGACATAGTAAGACCAGGAGATATGGGAAGGAACAACACAGAGGGGTTCAGTGGATGTGTGCTATTTATAGCCAGCAGTTTCTCATGCAGCCAATTTGATTGTTGAATTGGATATGCGGAAATGAGACTTGACAGGACACATCAGCAGAGGCCTTTGGAGTCATGACATTTCTGTAGCATAAAAGGTCTTTTGTTGTCAATTGAAAAGATTATTTTTGCTACTTAGATGGGCCACCTGTTTGCATTGTGGTCTTAGTCCGAGTTTCAATAAATCAGTAATGCACTGTACATTAAAAAGGATTCTTTGGTACGTCTTTGCATCAGTAGCATTTCATTTGCATTCTTTTGTGTTTTCTTCATGATTGTGCCTCAAACTTGAATGTTTTTCCTGTTTAACTAACACGAAAAGTTCTTGTGTCTCAGAATATCACTCGGTGTACAGCTTGGATTCTTGCTAGCAACTGCAGAGTTTGGGTGTTGTGAGCACTGATACTTTTTTTTTTATCTTTCATGCATCTCCACTATGGAAGATCCCTTGAGCAAATCGCTGAATCTCCTACAGTTCCAAGCTTAGTTTTCTGCCTGTGCCCTCTGTGCTCTGACCTTTTCCTCAGGCCAGGGGTGGATGGAAAATTTTCCTGCAGGGTTTTAATGACATATTAGATTATTGTTTCATAAAGTGGTGACAAAAAATGTCACAATAGAGAGGGGATCTCCTTCAGTGTGGTTTGGGCTTAGAATATTGCTGCTTTTGATTTAAGGTAATATCCTATATATACTTATGAGAGTGCAGAGACATACATAGGTGATCATATTTAAAATAACACGAATAAAGAACTTACAAATGCTGAACAAGGAAATAAGCTTTTTTTATTTCCACATAATTTCATACATATTTCCAAAGTCCTACAAGCAGTATATCTTTGGATAGGTTTAGGGGAAGATAAACTTTAAGATTCAAAGGGAAAACTTTAGATTCTTGAAATCTATTTATCAATTTTAACTTGGAAAAAAGAATCGCTACCAACCAATGGTAAACATTGAAAATGTTACTAGAATTTGAAATAAGAATCTAAAGGGTTTGAACAAAGACTGACAGCACAGCAGATTCATTATCAAGAGCACAAGTATAAGAAGGAACTAATGAAAGGATCAGTTTTATTATGAGGGAATGATATTTAGGTCACAGTTTATATAGTTTATTTTAGCATCTAATAACTGTACCAGTTTGCTTAAATCAAAATGATGAAATGGTAAAGTGCAGCATTTATGGTTACAAAGCCCTATTCCGGTGCAGGGTGCCGCTGTTTAAGTGGTCTCACATATTTCTACTGAGGATAAGACAACCTCTTAAAAGCTGGCACTTGGACAGCTTCTGAAAACTGAAAAAGTCCAAAAGTTGGAATCACTGATTTCAGTGGCCACCCATCACAAATGCTGAGACAGTGACATTGTACTCCTGTTAAAAATGGAACCTGTAACTTGGTTAAAGCGGATGGTAATGTGATTTACTTGTCCAGTTGTGGTCCAGTCAAAACCTATTACAATCCAGAGATATAGTACTGTGCAAAAGTCTTGAGCCACCCTATATTTCTTCATATAATGAGAGGAAAACATGGTTCTATGCTAAGTTGCCTATTATTTTTATAATCAAAACTGGTTTATCCCTTGAGTTTGGGGCCTTTTTATGCTTGAATGAATAAAAAAAAAATGGTCAGGTACAAAGACTGGACAGAAAATTAGTTAAAAAAAACCCCAGCTAACGTCCAGAATGAAATTTTCAAAGATTTTCAGAAAGCCTGGATAATATCCCTCAAGACCACATTAGAAAATTACAAGAAGGACTTTTTATGTTTTTATTTTACTCTGTGTTACGTGGGGATGTCTTTTGATTGCATAAGGCTTTGGTGGGTGGGCAGTTAGTTAGTTATAAAGCAGGGTTGGCAATGTAGAATATCCAAGTTCAAAATCGGCTTGGTTGGCATATCTGAAGATACGATATCCTCTCATCGCTTTGCTCCCTCCCTATTTGTAAAAACTGAGTATAAGTAGCCATAGAGAGGCCTCACAGTGAAAACCCAACTGTAAAACCCAAAATGCCTCATTCACAAACTTGTAGAAATGCAGACTTGTTCTGAAAACACAGAGCACTGGCTCTGGCACCTGTATTGCCCTGGTTGCCTGAATGGAAAACATGGAATTGAGGAGTTTGTGTAGACCACAAATCAAGCATGTTGTCCTATTTTTAGTAGACAATCTCAGGAGACAAATTAACTTCTCCGGATCCATGGAAAACTATTTTTTTTTTTATCTGAGCAGCTGCAGCTGGATGCTTTCTCCAGTTAATCTTAATTGCATTTCTTTGAGTCTCACCGTAAAATTCACTTGCTAATGGAAACTTAACTGCAAGGACGTGAATTATTTCAGCCAAGCTTTTTAAAATCAATTGAACCCTGCATTTCCTCAGCAGGCTGCTGGCAGGTTGATGGAAATGTTCTGTGTCTATGAGGTTATTTTTTGTGTAGTTATATATCAAGTGCCCTATCTGTTTTTATTAAATTCTTCACTCTGCCTCTGTTCACACTCTAGAAGTAGGGCAGCTCTTCCAGCCACATTACTCCTCACTTTCCCACCAACTTTGCCAGTACAAACTTTTTTAATTTCACAAGTTTCACTTGCGTACACAGATCTTATCTTTGTCATTTTCAATCATAACAGTGCCGCAGGCAATCCTACACATCATAATAGTGATTTAAAATTCCTATCTTGACTCACTTGACTGCAAAATATGCATAATTATCTGAGACAATTTCTGAAATGCATGCTATGCATGAGTATGCTCCATATTTCATCATTTAAGGATACAAGCCAGCTTTTATAATCTTAAGCTTTTCAGGTTGCATGCTTTTTCACCTTCTGAGGCCCATTGCTCAGACTCCTGCTCAGCCTACCTATCAAAGCAAAAGAAAGTCCCAGTTTTATTCATCCAAATCCTGAACATTGTTTTGAGTCTAGGATTACTTTGAGCACAACATTCAGAGAAGTCTTAAAAAATAAAGCAGGTGTTTCTTAGAATTTAAAGTATATTAATGGATTTCTTAAAACCATTTCAAAGTATTTTATTTTGCTCTGCCTATTCATATTCAGACATATTTACATGTTCAGACCAGCAAACATCAGTCACTTCACCATCTACTGAGGGGCTTCATAACTGCTGAAGGTTTATTATCTTTTAATGAGTCTCATTCATTTAATTTGCTGGTCTCAAGGTCACTTCCAGTCCACTTTTTTGAGCTTCAGATTAGGTAGAGGGACACTGTGGTGCCAAATGTCACTTAAGACATTTTGCTTTTCAAATCACTGCCCGTCATTTTTGTCACCCCTCCCAGAGTCTAAATCATTCCCCACTGTTCGTCCTGTCCTAGGCTCAGTGTTTGTCCTACTCCAAGGCTCAGTGTGAGGTACAATGCCACTAAACACTTTGTATTCCTCATAGCTGATGAAATGGAATCTGTTTCAAGGGCTTTTTTCAATTGCTGTCCAAATCGAATAAATGGGTAGCCTACCTGCTATTTTGCTGAGATTCTCATGCTAAAAATAGATCAGCGGGTTGCTGATGAGCAGTCTCTCCCCTTTTTATCCGCCTCTTTTTCTTTTCTTGTAGAAATGAATACCAATAAATTTACTGTTGACGGCACATAGGCAAATTTGCAAATAGAATTTAGTTTGATGATGTGATTTCTCAAAGCAGATTTATTGTAGACATGCTAGATAGATAGATACATGATAGCTTAATGCAACAGATTTCTGTGTGTTTTGTGTTTATACTCTCTCCAGACAGCCTGTTTAGCAAACAGCACCACGGTGTTCTCTGAACTCTACAGAGGCGTGTGCTAATACATGCATCAAGTGACCTCTGATATTTTAGTTGATCGTACAAAACAGTGTTAATTTCAATTTAATAGCTATTTGTCATGGGAAAGCACAGTGGCCTTGTGTCAGGGAGCAGCTTTTCACAAAGCACACAGCAGCTGGGCCTCGGCTGTTTGAGGTTAGAGACCGGAAGGTGGCAGGGGACCGGCTCCCCTGGAACCAGACTATACTTGTGTTCTTCTAGTCTGTCAGCCAAAAGCCTTGATGTCACACCGATGTGAAAGGCAGGCAGCATTTTCTTTTTTTGGCTTCTGTGAAGCACTACAGATTTCTTAAGCTTCTCTCCTCTTAAACTGACTTTCTAAAGGCACAACTGTTAAGCTTTCTAATCAACAAGCAAATGCATTATGCTTTCAATCTGCAGTTTGCCCTGACAGTAAGTTGTGCTGCTTTTACAGCTAAAGCTAATATTAAATGGTCTGCACTTTAGATTCTGCAAAGTGCTTTTCATTATGTTTTCAATTCACATGTTCACATACTAGTGGCGACAGAGGTCCCAAGGAGGATGCCCACTGGCCCTCAGCTCAGGCACCATTGTTCAGGGACACTTGAAGGAGCTGGGGATCAAACTGTACAACTTCTATTAAGTGGAGGACACACTCTTCCACCTGAGCCCCGAGTGAATGTCACAGCCATTAAATTGTTAGAACAACCCATAGTTGTGATGAAAAAGCTTTGCTAATTAATCAATACATTGAGGAACAGATAATTATTCATCAGCAATCTTAACAGTCAGTGGATTGTGTAAATCCATTCAAAGCCTCAAAGCCACAAAGCCAAGAGATTTCAAACGGTTCAAACTTTTCAAAACTGAAAATGAAATTATAAAATTACAGACATTTATGTCTGGCTTTACACTAAATATTTTGGGGATTTTCATAGCTTGTCCTATAAAACAAGTTTAGGAGACTTTTTATATTTTATAGACTTAAAATTTTAGATGCTAATTGATAGGAAAGTTGTCAAATTAGTCAATAATGAAAACTAGCATCCTTTGACCTTTAAAGAGGGTGATCTGGATACATGACAAAATAGAATGAGGTCTTCCTGTGCCCATTCCCCACCTCCCCACCAAATTTCATTACAATCAATCATTTTTTACAGAATCTTGTTGAAAGACAAACAAATACATTGACTAACCCATTTCACAGGCATTCATTGGTGTTACACCTGCAATTCACCAGCTGCAGCAATATTTGGTACCAGGAACAAAATCTTACCTTGCAAGTCAGCTTGATCCCTGTGAGAACACAGCCACAAGAGGATCCATTGAGCCAGGCCTCCATTAGCCCAGGTGTGATGAATGTAAATCATTAAGGTTCCTTCTCTCTGAACTGGCCCCGCTTGGGGCTTTTTGTTGATCTGATTGATTGAAATTCACTTGTGATGATGACATGTGGATGCCTGCCCTTTTTCAAATGATTTTTATGCAGGACTAAGATGGCCCTTTGTGATAAATCATCTTGCATATCAGGAGCAAACACTGCCTGATGAAAAGATGACAAGATCCAAATTCTGTCTTCCACGTGAGATGGTTATTTTTCATTTAGGTTTCTCAGCTCTGCTCTCTCTCACTGTTTGATCAGATTCAAACAACAAAAGTACTTGGGTATGGATAGTAAAAATCAAGCTTGGTTTAAAATGCACACTTCTACCACTTTAACCCTGTACGTTGAAAAAGAGTGCTATAAGGTACAGAGTAAGTTACAGGAGATGCCCAGAGGTCCTGACACATCAAGGGTGTTTGATGCACTGAGAATGACAATGGCTTCATAAGACAGACAAACATAGTAAACACACACCTCCACCTAAATACTACTGATACTTACTCCACACAGCAGTGCAGGACAAAAGATTAATCATAGAAAGTAGTCGAGGATCTTCAACAGGCAAGCGGATTTCTAAAGCCATTTTTGATTTAGAAGGCTTGAAAAAGAAATGGTGAATGTAAATGTGTCACATTTACATTTAATTTTTTGTGGCTTTTCAAAAGAATTGAAATTTAGCAAATGAGCAGCTTTGGCTATCAGAAGACTGTATAGACCAAAGACATGTAAAATTTGTAAATATTAGTGGAATAATAGGTTTATCTTTCTCCGTACTGTATATGTCACCAAGCAGGTCTTCGCTCGCCAGCTGTATCAACTTTGAAATAGATAATGTGTTTGTATCGGTGTCAGTGTGGTATCTTCAGCTTGTTTACAGGCCATTTTAGGTTTATTTAAATCCAGTCCAGTTCACTTTTAAGGCTTTCCTTCTTGTAAACTGTATGTTATTAGCTGGGTTTTCATTGTTGATTTTGGTTTGTCATTAAAATGATGGGATTCACCAGCTGTTTCCGTTCTGAGCAGGCAAACAGTAAACCTATGTGACCAACCAGCATCTTCCCAGACATAATATCCCACATATAGCTGGGGATTAAAGTCATTTCTAAAGAAGAGCTCTTTTCATTTTCTTTCTAGTGGATTACCACAGCAGTATTTGTTGTATTTTCGTCCAGGAGATTTTTTTTTCTTCCAGTTAGAGCAACTTCTTCTTTTACTGTGGTGGTGGCTCATAGCCTATACTTCTACCACCTGGTGACTTTAGTATGATTATTATTAGTAGTGGTAGTAGTGCATGCTTCAAACTAGTCATAAAAACATGTCTGATTTACTTGTCTTTTCTCCAGCTTTTTAAAAGATTGCTTCAGAATGGCTTAGATTGCTATTGGAAACCTGGCTATAGTTGTGCATGGAGAGAACAGTCAGTTAACTAAAAAATGACTGATTAGCACACACAACATTTACAACATTTGGTCATTGAAGCACTGACAAACAAGGACACAAACCTCACTTCACAATGATGATTATCACCTAGTTGTAGCCATTAACAGGCAGTGTCAGACTTGACCTGCTTCGCTGAAGTGTTTATAAACTGCATTGGGAAAGGTGACCGATTAAAATTTTTTTTTTAGGAGAGATCCATCTCTTATGTGTTATTCACTGTAGGGATGGATTTAAACTGTGCTGATACGAAGTTCAGATATGAATATATGAAGAACAGGCTATTTATAGCTATTTCCAGATAATAGAGGACCAGGCAGACTATATTTTATTTGTTGTGGGACGTCTAAACAGACTCAAGAGACACAGAATCCTCAGTTCTGTTCTTTTCTATTTCGGGGCAGATTTCTGCACGGTATCAGATTTTGTCAGCTCTATGTGATTTCCATTTTCACTCGAGCATGTTGCACGTTGAAATGAGTGGCAGTGGCACGATTCATTTCCTCTCCTTTCTCCATGCACAGAAGAAAAACGTTATTGGATTTCCTCTTGACACTGTAGGTAGGGATCACACTGCGATGCTTTGGCTTGTCCAACATTCACTCAGCTGTATCAGGGAGCTCTACCGCCCTTCCTCTCTGCATTGCCATTTCACCCAGTTGCTCTTTTGGGTGCTGTTAGTTGCTTAGACTTGCTTAGATTATTTTGATTATAAGATGTAGACACTGGTAGCACTGCGGCTTACAGACCATTTGGATTCGAGAGGAGGGCAAGCGATGAGAGATAAAGTGAAAAGAAATTCCTTTCGGATGTTAGCATCTGCTCATAAGTAGATTATGTTACTGATGGGGAATATTTTTTGTATAGGACCATCTTTAACGCTGAGCTGGTGATCATGGGCCTCATGTTGCAGCAGTCAAATTTTTATAATTTAATTTCACAGATATAATATTTGTCCAGTGTATTAATTTCATGGCAGGAGACTTAGTTGGAAAACAGAAGTCTGTTTTGCTTACAGATTTTACATGTTCATTTATGAATCCATTGGTGTGTAATTAGGCAGCTTATACGTTGGTTTTAAACCAAAACAGCTGTGCTTAACTTGTGTGTTTGTAGTGTTTTTTGTCTGTAGAGTAGTAAGAAAATGCTTTAGCTTACTGTTTTAATGTGGTGAAAAAGGAATATATATAGAAAATGTATTCCATGACAGAGTAGCATCTGTTTTTTTGTGATTTATTTGTGACATCTGATTTCAAATAGAATTTTGGCTTTCAGCAACGATGACGGCATATATGAGATAAACACTTTGTGCGGCATTTCATTTCGCGATGAATCGCTTATTTTGTTTTGTGTTATAATTGAAGCACACTTTCCTTTACAGCTGTGTGCCTTCGCCCATCTCTTAAAGTCCAGACTCACTCCATGTCAGGCTGTGGGGTGTTTCGTTCCGCTCAAACCAAGAAGACTGACAGAGAGCCTTTCGGACAGCAACAAATCAGATTAAACTGATTCAGGATAAGAACAACAAATACAAATATATTTTTTTATAGTTAATTACACGCTAGATGCTGAATATTAATCCTAAAGCAGACCTGAACATGACATTACATAATGAAAAAGTCTTACAAATGACATAAATTACACCTTGTGAATGTGTCCTCCAGTGGACCTCCTATTACAAAGGTTTATACTCTTGGTTATTTTATAGATTATACATGTGTAGTCTCTTCTCCCATAATCCCCCTAAAGGTCTTGTTTGGGTTAATGTATACAACAACAAGGTCCTTTTGGCATGTAATGAAGCAACAAATGGTGTCTTTTTCTCTTTCTATCTGATGAGGACTGTCTCCTCTAATGGGTTTTCACCAAATGATAAAATTGTCGAGACCTGCACAGGATAGCAAGCTAATGCACATTGGGCTATTTTTGTCAAAAATTTGGCAAATTTTCGTCCAAGCATGGCAATCATTCATTCCGGCATTTAGCTCCACATGAGGCTGTCTGTTGCTATTAATCAAGAAGAGGTCAAGGTGGAGTTTCGACTAATACACATACTGTATCTAATGTCTTCTATGTGAGAAGTGTAAGCTCTTTATTACCACCATACAGACCACCATACTGTAGATGATGGATAATGCTCTCAGCGCAGTTAAGTGCCCGCTCAGTCACTAGAATGAGAACTTTGTTTTGATTTTAGCATGTGGGTCAGGGCAGGATACAAGATGAAGAGTACTTGCTACTCCAAGCAACATCTTTGTTTTAAGAAACCTGAACTATTACTCAATAGCTGAAGGGCAGCTTTTAGGTGTGAGAATAGCCCATTTAAAATCAGAAAAAATAAGGTGACAATGTCTGAAGAAGAGATTGGGATTTTAAAAAGGTCTTTCGAGGTGTTTAACGATATAGTAAAGATTTATTTATTTATTTATTTGTCGCACCGCTGTTCATTAGAAGAAATTTTAGTTTTTTTTTAGTTTTATGTTCCCACTCCAGGGGACTTAAAATCCACTGTATTTCAGGAAATGTTGCACTTCTTTTCTCCTTTTATGCTAGGTTGAAATACAGGTTGGGTTTTTAGGAAAAATTGTGTGCCTACATCCTGTGAGATTAATGAAAATGAGGCTTCTCTGCCAAAGCCACCTGTTCAGCAATTAAACTGCAATTAAAGCCTGGTGCACGTGGAACCCCCAGATGATATTATTGAACCAGTATTCTCTTAAGAGACTTTAGGAGTTAATGAGGCACAGATTAAATACATTGCATCTTAACTTTAGATCTATACTGTAAGTTTGCAAAAATAAATGTCTTGACAATGTTACTAAATATCAGAAATAATTCAGAAACTCATTCAGAAATAAATAGTTTTGTATTTGTGTACAGGGACCTTGCCCTTCACTTAGATATTCCTAGTTTCTTTTGGTCTTTTATGCAATTCTATAAAGTGCAACTTCAGGTTAGTAACTTTCTAGCCTGCAAAACAAAATACATTGAGGTAGGAAAGGCCCTTTTGGCTCAGAAAACTGTGAGCAGCCTGCACTCACACAATAGCCTCTTTCACACATGGGTTGGGCCTTATTGGCACAAAAAAGATGTGTCTGTTAACTCACCGCTGTTGCTCCTCGTAATTCACACATGGAAAACAGAGGCATATCAGTTCTGTATCGCTGTTTCCTTAGACACATCAAGCCGGCGTAGCAGAATCAGTTGAGTGACGACAGCTCTGTTGATTTGAGTAGTGTGCTTCATGAGGCTAGCTTGATGTATATGCACACCTGAGGTGGGCTGATTTTGCTTCCGTTACCACCTCTCTTGGCAGGTGTATCGTCTTCCTTCCTGTTCCACCTCTGTACATTCACACGTGAAGCGATGCTGAACAAAGGCACATTAGTCCCGGCTTGAAAAGGCACATTTGAGAGCGGTCTATAACCTATGATGATGGAAATCTCACAAAAAAAAAAAAGACTCAGAATGTCTACTTCTTCTGCTGGATTTGTACAGTTATGTCCCATGTAATACATAAAATGCACAAATTAATTTACAACTTTCACACACACATTTACAAAAGAAAAATGTTATGCGTATATTTTGTGTATAAGAAGTTGCACCATAATGACTTCTCGGGGCTGGTTCCAAAATCAAGTCAGTCCTCACATAAATCTAAGTTAAAAAAAACCCAACTTAATGGAAGAAACAAACATGACTGGTAAAAAATCTCTCTTTTGCAGGTCCCCTTATGTTTCCAAAATTGCCAAGATGGATACAGCCAATCAATAAGGCTTTAGACTTCAAAACAATAATCCACAAATCATTGGATGACCTCATCATGGGTGCATTAGCCTTTCATGTAAGTCTTTGAGGTCAGCTGGAGTAGTTGGACACTTGCGTTACATATCTCACTCATCCAGTATGCAGCTGTGCAGTCGGAGGTGACATGTCATCCTTCCAGAAGGATTTCTGACACAGTTGTTAATGCATATGTGATAGGAAGAGAGAGAGAAAGATGAATGAATTCAATTATGCATTTTTCAGGAGCTGCACCTGAACCATTTTTGACTTCTCTACTAGAGTTACTAATCTATAATTTCACAACGTCTCCAACAGCTGCTCTCCAACAGAAAAAGATAAGCTCTGTACAGCAGTCCTTCAAGGTAGTGTGTCTCTTCTGAATTTAGCTTAATGCACCCTATGTGAATAGAAAAATACCCTGTTGATGGATAAATTATAGGCTTTGTTTAAGGTGAATAGTCTGAGTCTGCGATTTTCTGTAATTATTGCATAACATATGAGTCATGCTGAGTCATGTTTTTTTTTTATTTCTCTTATAGCGCCACAGTAGTACTTTGAACAGTATTTAGGTTTCTTAACAAAATACAGACTGGACACATTACTTATACAGAAGCAGAGCTGAATATGGATTAGATTTGATCTGTTTTTGTTTGTTTCAGCCTTGCTTAACTTCTTAGTCATTCTTGGCATAGTTTTCCTAAATACTCGTAGTCTGAGTTTATGATATATTATTTAGAATTTTTTTCCAGCAGTTTACTGGTTAATTTACCAAGTCAATAACTTCTGCTTCTCTCTTACACAACTAACCTAAAGTAGCTGAACATCATTTGCAGTGCCAGATAAAACCGCTTAAAGCAAAGCAGATAGCCTCTGTTGGCAGAGAGTCAACGGGAACATGAAAGATGCTGCTCAGTAGGTTTAATTTTGCAACAGGCTTAGGTGAACTTCTTTATTGAGCTGCTTAGAGCGTAAACACTAGGCCGAGAAGCTACTTAAATTTCTGCCAAGCACACTCATGTTGCCGGGGGACGAGGGAGTTTGCTTTTCTTCAACTAGTTTCATATTTAGTCTAATATTTAAGGCTTATGATTTTTTTTTTATCTTTTGCTAAAAGGGAACTACAAAACAAACAATAATCAGAACAACGTGTTGTTAGCTTGCAGTATATTAGATTACACAAATCACTCACTCACTGGATAAGTCCTCACACAATAACACAAATAACAGCAAAAGTCATTAGCTATATTAATAATCAGAATCAGAATCGTTTTTTATTGCCAGGTATGTGGACACACACGAGGAATTTGACTCCGGTTACACCTCGCTCTCTTTAGTGCAACAAGTACAAAAGTACAAGTACTTTTATGATCTAACTTGTTGCTTTTAAGCAACTGAAACCTCCACACCGCCATATCTCATTTTAGGTGTTTACAACATACAAAAACAGGAGCACCACACTGCAGTATTTGGAGGTATTTGCTTGTGAAGTATTCAACTTTCAAAGTCAAAGCAAGGTTACCCTAGTTATTTTTCTCATAACCTGATGAATGGAAACGTGGAATTAATTCATCTTTCAGCCCTATAACGGCCCTGTGGCTCATTAGTTGCTAAATGCTGCTCAGCTAATCGCTAAATGTGTCTGTCTGCTGTTTCGTACTTACTAAATTACATACCGTAGGGTTTATTAGGGTTTCATGACATTAGGTATCTCATGCAGCCGAAAAATATTGATTAGAGCAGCCTTAAAGGTCTTTGAAGTGGATTGCAAAAAACACCCAAAAATATCTTGATATAAGCTGTTCGACTAAGCCTGTGATTCTCCTGTTTACATGTTCAGCCAGTTGCCATGCATTTAACAAAGCTAGAGTCATACCTGTGTGTATGGAACATATGTAGGCTTGTGTGACTGCAATGGAGCTATCTCAGAAATAAATGCTGAGCGCCTCGTTTCAACTGGGCCTCTATGTAAACGCTGCTGCTTGTGGATAATGGAAAGAAAGAGATGAAAGAGGGATGAGATGAATCACAAGCAGCCTTGTGCTGCTGTGTTCCTGCTCTGAAGTAAAGCTTTTTAGATACTTGGACACAGGTTTCCTTTCAGCACAGTTCACAGAAGAGCCGGGCTTCTCCCCCTCTCATGTTAGTTACCATAAGTTCCTCACTCAGTTTCAAAAGACAAGCTGTTTTGGTTTTGCATCCTTTGATTTTGGTGACAAAAGCAATTCTTATCCGAGAAATAGACGAACTGCGGTTTTTGGTCTGCGATTTTGTTTGAACACAGAAACAGAATTGTAGATGTCTAATTAAGGCCTGGACGACCGTGATATGTAGTTTGTGAGCAGAAGATCGGTGTCCCACCTCATTATATTTTGTTAATCCTCTGTTAACATTTCCATGACACCTTTTTGTACCTAAGCATTGAACATTGTTTTAAAGCAATACATTCATTAGCAGTGGAGTTGGCAGGTAGTGATTGAGGCAGATGAACAAAGTCCTACTCTATTCTTACATCAATAATCCAGGTTTGCAGCCAGAATTACATTTGTTGTTTTAAGTTTTAGGAAACAAAAGTCTTTTTCATTACAGGGAAGGATAGATGATTGTTTCAATAAGATGAATCAATAAGATGAATCAATATGATGCGTTTCCCGATACAACCAAGTGCGGTCAATACAGAAAAAAGGGATCTCGTCCCACATGTTTGGGAATTTTGGTTGGAAAAAAATTTTTATGTTACACAAATGTTACATAAAGTAAAAGGACAACTTAGTCACTTTGATGTTACTTAATTATTTGTTTCAAGCTTGAAGTTTTGCATTTTGCTGTCACCATCTCAGGTTTTTTGGACCAAGAAGTGCCCATATTTGGGCAAGAGGGAGGAGAGGGAAGTTATCAGCTAACAATATTGTTACCTTGCAAGATGCCTTCGTAATTTACTGGGATATTGATAGGGATAAATTATTGTCTCCCTTTCTCATCAAAACACTTGGGGTGCATTATGTATGTTCTACACAAAAATAAAATAAAGCCCATGAAACTTGAAAACAATTGATACGCTTACTTATCAATTATCAGAATCTTTTGAGGGTGCTGTAATGAACTAATTAACAAGCTACAAATGAAACTACAAATCAAATCAAAAATGGATTAATCTAACACTGCATGCCTAACACTGTGTGAAACTGTGCTACCTGCTGCATCAACAAATAACAATAGAAAAACAGGCTTTTAAGAAATGATGAATCCAGCTAATGACACCATAATTACTTGTGGGGAAATTTGTTGACCCACTATCTGATGTGAGAGGCTTATACTGATGTTTTGGAGGCTCTCCCTGATGGCTGTCATTGCCCTCTCAGACTATTTAGTGTATGCTTTAAAAACAGCTGAAAGTCCTACAACTGTAACAGTCATATAGGTTTTTTTGTTCATACTCCTCAATACAACTCATAACAGCATCCTGTGTATCAACCCCTACAAGCAGCACACGGGGAAATACAACTCACATGAGCGTTTCCACATAAGAGCAGAAGTTATTCTTAAGTCTTTTGTTCAAGAAGCCTCAAAGTCCTCATAAGGAGGAACGAGGTGGGTGGATGGAGGAGCAGTTAAGGGCTGTGCTTTCATCGATGGCCCTTTCGTGTTGTGAGACCAACATACGTGCTGTCAACAACATTTTACTAATTCACTTTTGTTATGTGCTGATTGGATTAAGGCAAAAATAATTACTTAGAAAATGATCATGGTCTGGGCTAAAATACATACTTTTTAACAACACTTCATGGATGCCATTTTGCTGGTTGTATATGGTTAAATGTAAATGCAACAAGTTGGAATGAAATGTTTTCACTTTCTGGTTGGCTTTAGAAATGAAAATCACTTGGATAGCATCAGAAACACAATGCACCCATACTGTCAGGGATGGCATTTTCATCCTTTTTAGGCTGTTGTTGTCACGATCACTAGAGGTTGCATTATTCTTTGAATGTTATTCAAGTGAACAAGGCCCACAGAGGCACAATTTAGGGAGGAGATTTGTGGTATTTTGACCAAAAAATGTCATAAACATTTCTTTTAGACCTCAGAAAAGTGTGCCAACTTGTGGAAAAAAGGGAAATATATGTGTATGTATACTGTATATATATATGATATGTATTTAAAATACATTTGCTGTTGCAATATAGATGTGTTGGAATATAATATTTAGATGACATTGTTAGTCTTGACATATAATTATGTATAATTACATGTAAGTTAAAACAAATATGTACTGGTATGCCTCAAGTCTGCAAGTCTAAATAGATTAGATTTAGATTTTTAAACACTGTGGGTAAAATACAGATTTCCAGTCATCTACTTATTCTCATAAATAGTTAATTGCTGCTTATACTTAAAAGATAACTCTCTTTCATGCTGTTCTCAGCAACATGAATCAAAATGCAAACATCCGGTTACAGGCTAGTGTTGTGAAGATGGGGGATATCTTGTCATAAAGATAACTGACCACTACCTGACAATCTTCTTGGCTCCCAGGCACTAGCATGACGGTCAGATTTTTACTGCTGCGCTTTGCATCATAATCTGTAGATCTTTCAAACACTCAACTCAGTATCTGTTGGGACACAGTGTGCAGTAAATGCCCTGCAGGGAGCTACAGAAATAATGTCCATAACCCAGTGGGGAACACATCACTTGGTGATAGGCACACCAGCGTGAAGATTTACCCACCCAAACAATTGGTTAGATTAGCTAAACCTTACAAGGCCTTCAGAGTGCACGCAAAGCTACTGAGTGCAGTAACACCTCATGCACAGACAATGCATTGGATCGGTATCTGTGCCAGCAGTAAGAACAGTACTTTAAGAACTCTTGGGGGTGACTGACAATGTATCAACTGCATTCAACAAATCAAATCCCACAAATGGAGCACCGCGTTAGTTCTGGCAGGCCACGTAGTCAACGCGCCCTTTGTCTATTGGCGGACGCCGACCCAACCCTTATGGCTGTCCACGAACCAACTGCGCTTATGGGTAATCAGCTGCTGCTCGCAATTGGATGCTGGCATTTGGGGCGCTTCATTTAAACTTGGTTGCTGTCACTGCTCTTTTTGCTTTCTGCTTGCAAGACGTAGCTCCGATCAGCATACGCGCCGATGCTAGTATTATTATTGCTGCTGCTGCTTACCCTGTCGTCCGGCATGGATCCCCGCTGCCGGCGGAGTCGGAGAGTCTGCCGGAGGACTCGGAAGATTCGGCTGAGATGGACGCCGTGGAGGACACCGAACCTTCCCAAGTCCAGCGAGCCAAGACGCGACACCGGGCGGGCTGTCCACAGCGCGCCGCGGGCAGAGTCGAGGTAGGCCGCAGCGGGCTCCTGTATGTGGCAGGGCTGCCGCGGTTAGACACACGGCTATTTTACACCGATTTTACATGATTTTGCGTGACCGTAGCTGTGTGGCGCGGGTCTTATGCCGGCGCATTTGGATTACAAGCCATCCTCCTAATTGGTCTGTTTGGGTCCTCGCGGTGATGCTTCTAAGGTGGAGCGCGCGCCTCACCTCCCCAACAGTTGCAACACGCTGCTGATTGGTATGTCTGCATTACAGCCTGATGGGTGCGGCGCCACCTGTCGTGCCGGGGTGTGGAGTGCTTGTGCCCGTGGTTCGGTTCATTCGCCGCCGTGTGTCCGGGGAAGGTTATTGCCCTTGCTCAAATAGGGAGCATAACCCAACTATAGCTATAATCGAATTAATCTCATCATGTAGATCCACTGCGATTATTATTGCTCAGGTATGTTCTGCTTGTATTAATTCGGCTCATCGTTTTGATAGGCCCTGAATGAAGAGCTGATCTGCGTAGATAAACACTGCTGCTTTGCTTGGATCTCGTTCTGCTGTTCTAGGGTCTGTTCTGTTGGATCCTGCTCTGCTTAGATCTTGTGCTGCTTTACTTGGATCCTGTTCCGCTTTGCTTGGATCTTGCTCTGCTTTGCTTGGATCCTGTTCTGCTTTGCTTGGATGTTGCTCTGCTTTGCTTGGATGTTGCTCTGCTTTGCTTGGAAGTTGCTCTGCTTTGCTTGGATGTTGCTCTGCTTTGCTTGGATGTTGCTCTGCTTGAATGTTTCTCTGCTCTGCTTGGATGTTGCTCGGCTTGGATGTTGCTTTGCTTGGATGTTTGCTCTGCTTCGCTTGGATGTTGCTCTGCTTTGCTTGGATCTTGCTCTGCTTGCTTGGATCCTGTTCTGCTTTGCTTGGATCTTGCTCTGCTTTGCTTGGATCGTTTTGCTGTTCTTGGATTGGATCTTGCTCTGCTTTGCTTGAATCTTGCTCTGCTTTGCTCGGATCTTGCTCTGCTTTGCCCTGCCGCAAAGAGCTGTGGAGAACGACTATATATTTTATGGTGTACCTAAGTGGTTGAGTCAATGCTTGCCCCAATTAAATACTCGCATCACATTTCAGTCTGTGGTAATGTAGGCCTACGGCAGTTCCACCTTTTAACGTCAAGCTTAGTCGCGGTTTAATAATTATTTTTGTAATACTACTACTACTAATCATTATGGTGACACACGTTTGGTAGCTAATATTTCGTGGGGGGGTAGGACACCCTGGTTCCAACTAATCCAATTGGCTGGTCTGCGTTCCGGTATGGTCTGTTTGGGGGGTTGTTGCCTTTACAACAAATGGAAGGCACTCCACCTGAGGATGCTGCTGTTCCCTGTCTTGGCTTCCATGGAGCTCATGGAAAAGTCGGGAACTTCCTCCGAACAGAGCCATACCGCCAAACACAATTGTATGCATTCAGAATAAGCTTCTGAAATTTATCTCTGTTTCTCGTCTCGTTTTGACGAGAGTGGTTCTGACAGAACTGATATAGCCGCTTGGCTGTTTTTTAGGGCAGCAGCTGTGTTTTTTCTTGTCATAGTTCCTTTCTGTTTGTTGGTTGTAGGACACCCCGTCAGCCCCTATTCTCTGCAGCATGTGCTGTTTGTGCCCATGGGAGCTCTTAACATTGCCATGCACATGGATGTCTGTCTCCATTCATATATCTCCTCAGGATGGAACTCTCAAATGCTCAAATGGTCAAGGAGAAAAAACAGTGTTGGTGTATCAGATGTGCTCGGCCCGCCAGGTGTGCCCAGGGCCCTGTGTCTACAAATGACGCACTTTAGATCATAACCAGCAGCAAAGCCTGCCGAAATAGGCAAGCACTTGTGTTGCACAACCTGAGTTATATCCATCCTGCCATAAATCAATCAGCTATACTGGCTTTAACCTACAGATTTATCTCTGAGGGCTGAAGGGAAACCCAGCTGACAAGAGTCAGAGGCAGAGTACATGTTGCATAGTTTGCCAGTCCATCTCAGGGCTAACACAGAGAGACAGGCAACTGTGCACACTGCAAATAATTTAGAGTCTAATTTTATTCTCATATGCATGTCTTTGCATGTCAATATCTCAGCTCAGAGTAAATCATATTTTATTGACATATGCCTTTAATTGAGGAGAAAGATTCTCAGTAATATATATATAAGAAATCATACCTGCTTGGACTTTCTTGTTTAAGGCAATATACGTAAAATGTTTTTACTTAGACATCACCCTTTTTGTGCGTATTACTAAAATAAAATAGCTCTTATTTTCCATGACTAATCTACAAGTGCAAATTATCTCTATAGCATGATTCGTCCAGATTTGGTGACCTGTCTTTAACACACAAATAGCGTTTCATCATATTAACTAAACAGTTGTTGTTAGGGAAGGAAATGCAGGCTCTGAGTGCACGCAGCAAAAAGCATGTACAATGGGGGAAAAAAAGAGAAAGAATTGGTCTGACTTAGACACAGTGTTAGTTGTATGTAGATATTTCAGCAAAATAAAATGTGATGCTAACCAAACACAAGGTAAGTTAACTGCAGATCATCTATTTTGATCATTTCAATCCGTCCCATTTAGTCCTGTATAATGAATGAAGCAAATAGCATATAGCAAAGAAATCTAACATTACATGACAGATAATGGGCTTTTGTGGGGATTTAACATTTTTTTTTATACATTCATTGTACCAAAGTACCTAATTTCCTTCTTGAAAAATCACTTTAGAAGAGTAGCCACAGCACTTACCTGCTTTATTATTGAGTGTGTTTTTAAAAGATTAATTACTTCTTTTTTAATTTAATTTCCTACGCATTTTTCTGAAATTTCATGTTACAGTACATATTACAATGAAATCAATTACATTTCCAATGACAATATTTTCCAATGTGTAGCACTACCTGTGAGCAGGAAAATAATTTATGTTTTTTTTTTACAATACAAAGCGATTAACCAAATATTCCAACCATGAAATTCTCATTCTTTTTACATGTGACAAGGTTCCCCTGTCTCATATAGTCTTGCTTGTTATGTTGGAGAGGATGTAATAGACATGTGCGTGATGGGAAAATGAAGACTGACGATTTGACTTTGGGTCACAAGGGAAACGTGATTGTTTTCAGCTTTGCTGGGATGAAGAGGAAGACAAAATATAGAATCTTTGCACTGTTTTGCTGTTACCTAAAACAAGAGCCTGCAAGTTGTGATTCATTTTTTGTGACTACAATATAATCACCTTGTTGTGTTATTTATATCAACTGGATTACAACTATTTCTGTGTTTAAACCAACTGTGTTTCAGCCAATTATTGAGAAATTCTTTGAAGTTTTGGGGTATTTGCAGTCATTTTCAAACTGGGTGCTTGACAGTGAATATTGTCAACAATGAAAAGCACTCAGAATCCTTTTTGATTCCTGCTCTTTTATCAGAAGATCATAAAAACCCCTTGTTTAGATACTAGAGTGTTATGACACGACTCAAAGGAAAGTCCATTTGGATCTTTTCACCTGCTGTGACACTTGAAAAACCATCCATCTCCACCTGGGGCTCTCACACTTACTTCTTACTCTGAACCTTTTGAGCTGTCAACAGCCGCCAAAGATAAAAAGAAAGGAAAAAAAAATCTATTTATATAAAAATGCACGATCTGTCTATCCTGTACGATTAACGGCATGACTTTACTTGTCATTCTTAGTCTTAAAGCAGATTTTTTTGTCTTTTTTCTCTCAATCCACAGGTTCAGGACGAAAACCCAGCGCCTCACATTGGTGTCTGCAGAATATCGCACAAGAATCCGTTGACAGCTCTGATGAGGAGTTCTTTGATGCCAGAGGTCAGACTCTGATTTTGTTTCTCCATCTTAATTTGCCTTGTTTTACTGTACTTTAGAGATGTACAATTATTCTAATTGTACAACTTATGTACAATTATTTTGAACATTTTCATTTCCATTGACTCTACAAATGGAGCTGACCATACTGTAAGAGCCATACCAAATGTGTACCATCATTATCATAAGCTGATTGTTTATTAGGTGAGTAAAAATGATCCTGGCACCTTCAAGAAAAAAGCAAACTACAACAAAAACAGCAGCTAAAAATTATTGTAACAATGCATCTGTATTCTGTACGACAACCAGTAATATATTCTTACTGGACAAATGAACAATTCCAGCTTATTTGTATTTGGGTAAGAGAGGCCAGAATGAGCTGGAATTGGCAGCTATTTTTCTGCATCTGATAGACTTTTGGATGCCTCACACAGCTTTCTAGTAAACTGTAAAACTTAAAGTGATTAGTTAACACTACTTTATTGAATGTTCAACATTTTTTCCCTTCAAGATGTGACTCTGTGCCTCATTCAAAATCTGTCTCTCTATAAATATTGAAATAAGAAGGAGCTTTTTTCTTCACCGCTCCCTGGGTGCAGCAGATGATCCTCTGCGCTGCTCTAACATTCTGGACACTTCAGTTTGACAATGTTATCCCTTGTGTCGGGAAGGTCACTTTTGAATAAGAGCTTAAAGATTGTGAAACTGAGACAGAAACTCTGACACAAAAAGAAGCAGCAGCTTAAGGTGCATATGTGACTATATATTAGTCAAACAATGTACTCAGTGTAGCTTATGCTAATTAGCCATTTGATAATTGAAAAAGGACAGTCTAGTGAATGCTGTATGTTTAAAGATCCCTCACGTGTAGAGGGAAGTGGAAATCAAAATAAGGGTTTTCATTTTTTATTCAAGGTCAAAAATCAAAGCCTGAAAAGAGCTGTGGCTTTAGAAAATTGTCACGCTCCTACATTTGAAATGTTATAGGTTACAGATGACTATTTACTAATTGTAACTCAAGCAATCTCTTCAAATTTTTCAAAATAAAGTAACTAATTTGTTCTTATTACTTTTTCAAGCAAATGAAACTGGTTAAAGGGATAGTTTGCCTCTTTTAACATGAAGCTGTATGACATCCCATATTAGCAATATCATTTATGAACATTGACTTACCCCCTGCTGCGTCCTGTGAGCCGAGTTCCAGCCTCGTTTTGGCGTTGACGAAGGTAGTCCGGCTAGTTGGCTGGGGTCACAAAAATAAAGCGTCTTGCTTCTCAAAACAATATTCGTTCAAAAGAGTAATACATTTGCATCACAAAATCGTTCTCCAGAAAAAGTCAGACCTCACAATCGCTTGGCGCTATTTTTGCCTCCCTTCATATCAATGCGTTAAGCCACCTGCCAATAGCTGCACCTGTTACGGTGTTTACTGCTCGGAAGCAGGGGACTGCTCGGTCTGCACTTCGGTCTGCATAGTTTACAAAGCCCGTAGTGATACAACAAAATAAATCTGGAAATGTTTCCTCATGTTAAACATTTTGAGGCTAACAACATTTCCATCACTGGAACACAATTTTTACGATGTACAGTAATATTAGTGCCATTTTCTGATTTTGGTTGGAAGATATTTTTTGAAGATGCTCTCGTCTGACAATACAGCCACCATCCTCTACAAGGCCAGCTTATACAGGCATGTCAAACCAGGGTCGCTTAAAGCAGTGAACAGAGAAAGCAGTGAATTTGATTGTACATTGGGAAACAAGTGAGCCAATCAAAAAACAAAGCTCAAAATTATAGCACATACAATTTCACAATCCTGTCAAAATGTAGAGGCAGTTATATCTAAATGATCCCATCCCTGTTGTCTGGAAATATTCCAAATAAAGCTACTTCTGCAGGCCTTGCAGCCTTTATAGAATATTATCAAAAAGGTCAACACTTTGATTAGTGACTCTAATTAGGTAAAAAAAAATTCACATTAAGCATAATTGATTAGAATTACATTTATTCTCTAATTTGAATATGTAACTCCAATATGTATAACTAGTCATTCAATGACTACATGACTACAATGATAATGTCAGATACAGTTTTCTCAAATGAAGGTTTAAATGAATGTTTAAACTTTTTTCAAACTTTTTTGGGATTTTGGAAGGAGAATGCACTGTTTGTCAAGCGGCTGGATATATAAAGTAGGGAACAGGCGAAAAAAACACTTGAGAGAAACTGATCATCACATTTTGGAACACATTCATTGTTGTATTAATCCAAAACGTATACTAAAATATGCGGCTGCACTGCGGTGTGGTGGTTAGTAGCCAAGAGCGGTCCTGGTTCGAATCCCTGCTGGACCATCCAAAACAATGCATCTTAGGTAATTGTCTGAATTAAGAGTGCATGGTTGTTTGTCTCTGTGTGTCCCTCTGATGGACTGGCAACCTGTCAAGGGTGTACATTGTCTCTTGCCCAATGGCTCCAGCGACCTTGAATTGTATTAGTTGGGTATAGAAAATAGTACAGAAATATTGGAAAGCTGTGTAATGCACAAAACTGTGTAAGTCAGACCAACCTGCTTGCCTCTCCTGCTGTATCATTTGTCTTGTTTAATTGTCATAATTATATATGCATATTCCAGGAAAGTTGAATTGATTAGTCTTTTTTGATTGATACAGTAAAGATTTCATCCATCAGAAAAGATGACCAAACCCACACATATGAAAATTAGGTGTTGTTACTACAAGTTACTACAATAAGCTGCTACTATACACTTAACATTTCCTGTATAATATTAAAATTCCTTCTAAATGTAATTGGACAGAAGCCCCTTCTCTTTTTAGCAAGGCATTCATTGTGGAAGATGTGCATGCATGTAATATCTATCAGCAGATTTGACTTACCCGAAGTGGTTGAGAATGATTAAATCAAACATCCCCATTAAAGGTCTAATCCAGTAGAATGAAATGTTAAAAAACAGCATGGCCATTTCTACGTATAAACTGACTTGATAAAGTGGTGGAAATGTTGTAAATGTTGTATAATGCACGTAGCATTATAAGAGTTTGGGTGCTTATTTTTATACAATATTTGAGGAATTGTAGTTAAGCTTGTTTCTGATCATTATCTCTGACAAGTCTGGACCTACAAGTTGGCAGTGCTGGTTCCTTATGTTTGTGTGAAACTCTTGCTGTCTGAATCCTTGTTTATGACACCCTTGTTGGTGCAGATCCAAGTTGGAAAACTTGGCCATGGCATTGATTTCTTGTTTCATTCATGTCTCCCAGCATATAGAAACACCACATGGGCATGTTAACAAGGAGAGGATCTTAAAGTGTTCTCTTATGGAGAGCCCAATATATTGGGTTGTTAAGTTTCTGTGCTGAAAGGGATTGTAAGTCTCTTTCATTGAAAAGCTAGAGGGAAACATAATCCAACAAATCAGAAAATAACGTTTTTTTTTTATATCTTTCCAGTGTGTTCGATGGTTGGTTTTAGTATTTAATGTGCAATGATGATGAGTGATTGTTGACATGATTAAACTGAGTGAATTATCTCTCTAAAAGAGTCCAAGGCTCACATCTGAACATCTCATTCTTGTTTGCTGTACATTTTCCCACTGAAGATGTTAATAAATGTATTCAGATGTCTGTCTGACCAGAAATAGACACACTTGAGAATATGTGTGATTTCCTTTTTATGGTTGCAGAATAAGAAATTATTATTAAAGAATAAGGAGAATACTTACCCAACCAATTATCCACTCTAAGTGCTTATCCCCAAGAGTCTAATAACAGGATTCTTATCATTTCGGTTTTGGCATTACAGCACGTTATTTTACATTAAGCCAGTCAATATCTAGTGGTGTGTTTAGTGTCTGGTGTTCAGCTGTCTCCCATATAATATAAAAACACAATGACGCTGTGACTTAGTGTATAACAAACTCTGGGTAATATAAAATGTGCTCTGCTATATTTCTTTTTTCACTAGCAGGTCCTATAAAGTCACATGTGTCACATACAGCAATCTGATTCATGTGTTTTTCATTCAGCTTTGTCATTCACTTTTACCTCTGTTTATAGAATAAATTTTCCCTTCACTCTTCCTGCCTCAATCTGTCATTCACTTATTTCCCTGAACTTTGATTTCCCCGCTCTGTCTGACTTTTTTCTTTTGGCAAAAAGAAAAAAAAATGGCACATTCACAGCACACAGTCCTAGAAAATATGAAATATTTATCCTTATCGCTGCTATCTGAAAGCTGAGCCGGCCGGGCATCGCTCCAAATGCATTTAGTCAGACTGGTGTCAAGGCACCTATCAGCAGCAAGGAATCACTGGGGGATGAGATAACATGTACAAGTGCTGTATGTGAACTGATGTACCCCATCACCTTCACCTTCTCTGCAGAATGAGATTCCACAGCTAGCCGTGAAATATATTTACTGGGTGTGAAGGTAAGGAGAAACAGAGATGTTTTTGTGTACTTTGATTAAATAGCATGGGTCAATAAGTAGAGAATCTACAATTATCCCCATGCTTGTTATTTATGTTTCTCACATTAATTTGCTCAAGAGATTAGTCTGACATAGTGGGAAATATGCTTATTTGTTTTGCTGTAACTTGACACATATGGTATGGACTATAGACTGTAAAAAAAAAAGATGGATGGCATATGAATCCAACGTGTGAAAATGCTTTTGAATGCAAAACCACTGACAACTCTAAAAATAGAGTCTCATTCAAAAGTGACAAATTCTCCAATGAAAAGCAAAGCAGGTACATTTGTTTCTCCAGCAATTATGATGTCACAAGTTCAATTTGCTCCTTCTTGTTAGTATGCTTTTGGTCCTTCTGAAAAGAATTTCACAATTAAGTAGAAATTAAGTCTCAAAAGATAAGATTTATGTCCAATAAACAAAATAAAGTGTTATTCTCTTTGTGCCCCCCCCCCCCCCCCCCCCCCACCACCACCACCACCACCACCAGCACCACAACCACCAAAATATGATCACTTGTCTTTTACCAAACTTGAATCTTTAAAAAGGCATTTCTCAAACCATGGAATTTAAAATTTATTTTAAGGGCATCCTTAAAAAAAGCATCATTTTTTTAGTACTGTTTTGTGTTTTTTGGTTTGTGCTTTTTATTTAAATGTTGTATGCAGTGTATTGATGAATATGTTTGTTTGGAACCAATTTGTTAAACTGTATGTTTGAAAAAGGTCACCGTTGAGAACGAGTAGTCGTGTTTCAATGAGATTACCTGTATAGGTAAAGGTTAAAGGATTTTTTTTTTTTAAATGGTAATGTCACAATGACTGTGTGCATTCATACAGTTTAAGGTACGGACACAAGAAACATCAAACTATGAGTTGCAATGAGAATAACTGTCTCTCTCAAAATGCCAAACTATTCCTTTAAGGTCCCTATGAATTCAAATTTGATGTTTAAATGTTTTTAAATGGTAGATCTTGGGCTATTTGTAATCAGTTAACCAATGTTTATTACTTATTCCGAACATGGTATACTACTTTTAGGTCCAATCAAATGCTGTTAGAATTATAAATTGAGCTGATGGAGAATGTTGAAAGGGGCCTGGTCAGACCACTGGAAGTGACCACCCAGAGCAGACTGTGAGAGGGTGCCAGTTTCCTGGCTTTGGTTCTTACTGACTATTTACAGCAGAAATATATAAATATAACTTTTTTACATTATATAAATGTAAAGTCTATGCAAAAGGGATTCTATATTTTTTCTGCCTAAAAATATATTAAATGACATCTGACAAATGCTGAACTCAAAGCGTCAATCTCAAGAGTGATGTCACAGCAGCTCTTCCATAATTTCTTACAGTCTATGTTTTTTAACATGTAAATAACTGTATGATATTTGAATGAGAAACATTTAATTTAAGGATAGAACAAATAAAATTAGATCCTTTAAGCTGCTAATTAAGTCGTTTTTATGCAAAGCTAACTAGCTATTTTTTGTGGTTCCAAATCCAACAGATTTATCATGGAAAGATCATTGCTTTTGAACCCCAAATAAAACACTGTACGTCACACGGGATGGTCTGCTGCAGCCACTGTCAGTGTGATATTATTGTGTTTCTGTCATGAATCATACAGTGTTGAGTAGAGTCCATAATTTGAAATTTTCCACATCCATCTGCCTTTAGGTGCAATCGTTGAGGAGACCAGTGATATCACATCACATTTTGCCATCTCTTAGTGATGGACAACAATGGAAAGACCTTTTGGCATGCCAAGATTTTTGAGATATTATGTTATGAAAACCCCAGATTATTCTTTCAAGTCGCATTAAAGCTTATCCATTTTATTCTACAGAGAAGCGTCTTGAAAAGGAGCAGCAGTGACAGAAGAAATGCAACAAAGCAAGTTTAACATTGAAAGGAAGAAAAAAGATAAAACCAGAACGTAGTGGAGGAGATACTTAAAAACTGTTTTTTTCAAGTGGAGAATGGAGCTATGTCCTGTTACAAAGGCAGCACAGGAAGCTTTTCCAAATATAAACATAAACTAAGCATGAAGGATACATCCCTTAAAAGGGAAACCAGAATGGGGTCAGAAAAAGTTGTTGAAATTTTGGCTGACTGCAGACGTCTGATAACCACAACACTGTGGCTCTCAGTGCTGCATATAAATGATATTGTGTTGTTTTTATTTCTACAGTAAAGTTGTGTATATTTTTTAATTTTTCTAAATATGATTCAAAGCTTATGCAGAAAAGCTCAGAGGGAAACAGAACAAACTGAAATGAGGAGTGAAAGCATGATTGAGCAGTGGGTTTGTCATAGGCTCCCTGCTCAAACCATCACAATAAGCCTGGGGGAAGTTTTATTTATGCAGCAATGATGAATGCCTCCAACCACACTGTGTAACCGGAATGGACCAGGAAAAGCATGAAAATATATTAAGACTGTCAGGGTTTTGCTCTCTTCCATTTTAAAAAGCTCAGGCCAGACTGTTAGTGTTATAACTTTGTAGTTTTAAACAGTTTTGAAAACTGTCTCTTAGATAATTAAAAAAAACAACAACAGCATGTTGTCACAAAGATTAAACGCATAGATTGTACAATACTTTGATAAGGGCATGTAAATGTGATCCTACCAGCTTAGAGAATCAGGATTAAGACTGTTGTCTTAGACTGTTGCTTTACCATACATATGTTTGTAAGATCATCCATTCCAGTCCCCGAGTTTAAGCAGTTCAGCTCACATGCATGGGGTGCTGCCATTTGGCAGGCTATCAGAAGCTGACCATACAGAGGAGCACAGGCTTTTACAAAGGGAAGCTAGGCTTTAAAGAGATGGGAGCTAATACAGGCCTACATAAGATGAATAAGTTAGTTTTCTTTAAAAAAAAAGTTTGTCTAGCTGAGAAGGAGAATAAAAATATTGAGCAAGAAACTACATGATAGATCCTCTTTAATCCCAATCACATTGTTCCTTTGACTAGTCCGAGTGTCTTTATTACCCTCTGTATTGTCTCTCAGTTTTTGTGAAAAGCAGCAGAATAAGAATATTGCATCGTAAACCAAAGCAACTACAAAGTCTGTTTGTTGCTACGGTTCCCTCTGCTGAGGGGTTTTAAACCTTGTTAACATTAAATGTATTTTATGTTACAAGACATATGAGCAAAATCAGCTATCGATGCTATGGCTGCTGGATGTTAGGAACTAATCAAATTAGAAGCTAGTGAAAGTTAGAGAAGAGGTTTTCTCAAACCAGGTGGAGAAGGCAGTAAAAGTATGGCGACGTGAGGAGCTACAGGTCGCTCTGCTGCAGCTGGGAGAGCTGGGCTGGGTAGAAACTCGCTTTCTGGTACCTTTCCAATATTGAAGAAAGCCAAAGGAGGTAAATATATTACCACTCTGACACTCCCTGCTGCATACGACCTTGTATAATTTTGCTCCCTCATCTTGAGAATCGATGTCTGGTTCAAACATTTACGGCTGAATTACCCCAGTGTTAGAGGTGCTAACCACAGCAGACTATGTCATCTATTGACAGGAGCAGATACAGATACTTTACTTATTCAAAGATCTGCATTTAGGTATAGTCATACTTCAAGCCATTATATATATGAAATACATTAAGAATCCTGTGTGTTGTTTCTCATGAGAACTAACATGGAGTTTCAGTTTCAGTCAGCTGTTTGTCTACCAGTTTTTGTGTGGAGACAGCTCAGCTGCTCCTGGCAAAACTCTACACAGCTCAAGCTATAGCATACAAACACGTTTGTTTTTATTTTCCTGTGGGGATTCCTAACTGACACAATGCATTCCCTAGCCCTTCACCCTTACCCTAACCATCACAGTTGAATGCTTAACCTTAACCATAAATCTAACCACAACCTAATTCTAACCCTAAAACGAAGTCTTAACCTTCAAAAAAATCACTTTTTAACCCTGGGGAACCTCACTTTGGTCCCCATGCTAACAGGAAATCCACATAAGTTGGTGTGCTGTCAGATTTTGTGTCCCCACCATGATAAATAAACACACACACACACAGTTTGTCATCACAGGCTTTCAAAGCTAGCCTGCAGTGATGACAGAAGAGTACTGCCAGGGAGTCTCAAGCTGACATGCAGACTACAAAAAGATCTAAGTAAAGATACCGAGTGGTTCCATGACCCGTACACCTCATGAGTCACCTCTACTGTCATACATAAAACGTTCATTTTCCATCACTGGCAGGTAAATCTCCAGTTTATCTACTTTTCTGACCAAGAAGCTCTCGAATGAAAGCGAGAAGATAAGCGATTCAAACCTCACACTAATAGAAGAAAAGCACAAACGAAAGCACTCCTCTTTGGAGTGGTTAAAAGTTCTTGGTACATCATGGTAAATGGAGCATCAGACGTTTTACACCAAACAAGCCAACAGTGTGAAGGCTTCTGTACTTTTCACATTTTCTGATTATCATCAACATCCCACAGAAAATGTTTTGTGGGGCTCAAAATTTGAATCTGGTACACTTGTTGAGATGATGGGCTTAGGGGAGAGAGGGTCAGTTTTGTAGGCAATATTGATATTGATGTTCTTCCTTCTCTATAAAACTGTAATAGAGAATCTGAATGATGTGGCATTTTCTGATCATCAGTCACTTGTTAATTGATAGTTAGGTGATACATTTTTTTCTTTGTCATCTCACGCAAACATCAGAGCAACTGTAATTGATTTTTCATTGAAGATTTTTTTCATGGCTGTTCCTGCGACTGGTATGGAGCACTTGCAGAGACTAATAACAGGATTACTTTCAATCAGATTCATTCCAGTGTGTTTCCAAAAGCCTCCCCTTCTTCCTCTCAACATGTTTTTCTTTTTACTTTTAAAGCCAAACATCAATCATAAGACACACACACACAAAGAAACAAACCTAAAATAATCACTCCATTGATAAAATATTAAGTTACAATAAGCCATTATGGCTTGTTTAATGGATATCAAGTAAAAAATGCTCCTGTTTATGGTGATTGTATTCACTTTACTTTGAGACATTCCAGACCAATTAGGTGTTGCATCTCCTTTGATGGCACCCTGTTGCCTGTGCATACAAGATTGTGCACACAATCTTTGTTAACCTCTTGTGCTTTTTAGCCACTTGAGTTTATGCCCAGAGGAGAAAAGTCCAATATTTCATCAGGTCTGAATGTGCCCTCCAGCAGCTAAGTGAATGTCAACTCAACTGCCACATTATTAATGTGAGCTGTTGACAAATTTGCTGGGTGTTAATTCACATTTGTTCATTGATGACATGAATTTAAATAATGAGGGAAACTGACATATTAATCTTTAAAAGGATATTTATGATGATGGCTGCTCGCACACTTTAATGCCACAATAAATTGTCGCCGGAGATAAAATATGCTTGTAAGCAAGTAGGATGTCTGTTTATTATACGGCTGCTATCTTATGATGTAGCACTTGAATCACTTTGCACTATTTTGGATTAAATCCAATGGGAGTGTGTGATAAATTATTCAAAATCATGTAGCTTTTGCCTATTTTCATATATCTGTTCATGAAAGGTTTTGAATAATTACACAACAAGTTCTCTTTTACCTCACTTTTACATTTGGTGGAACACTGCTCAAATGTGTATTCACTGAAAATTGAGCTACAGCCACTGGATGGCTCAACTTAGCATATGGAGTAGAAAGGGGGAGACGGTCACTCTGTTTGCTTGCAAAGAGTACACAAATTTAAGAATGACAGTTGCAGTTTTATTGTTGTATATAGGAATCTTTGTGTTTCAATTGCACAGTGAATACAGACTTACACAAATGTGATACGGAGTGCTTATTGGTGACTGTTGCATTTGGTGCTATGTCACCTTGACAAAACAAGGCAAGGCTTTTCTTGTGTTTAAAAGTATGGGAAGATCACTTTTTGTGCTTGAGAGTATATATTTGGGTGTCTGTAGTCACTACCAACTGATAAATAAGAAATAAATAGATAAATAACTTCATTCATTGATCCATTTATGTTAACCATTTAGGGTAATCCCGTCCATTTTCTAGTTAACTCCGTCCAACTTCAACTTCAGAGGATGCTGCATTTACTGGAAAAGGGAAGTTTAAACTATTTTGCTCTTTCTTTTTGCTTTGCTATTAACATCAAATCTCCTCATTTGTAATATGGTTCACTGTACTGAAGAAATAAATAAACTGCAGATGAGGGACATGTATGAAATGCAAGTATTTTAGAACAAAACTGCCAGTCAGTTGTGTTTCTTTCAGTTTGGTGTTTAGTCTGACTCGAAAACTGGACTTTTACTCAAAAACTGGGGTTCAAGTCTTGTATCGAACCAAAAGCTATGTTTTAGTTTAACACTGGAAAAAGAAAGGTATTCATTTGATTTAGGTGATTTTCTTTGAAGTCTCATCTTGCATTTTTTGCTTGGTTTGTTTGGCTAGTCTACTTGTTCAGTTATATTCCAACATATTCCATGGGCATTTCTTTTTTGTAGTTTTGTCATTTTTTTGTTCCTTTTGAGGGGCAGTAACCATGAACTCTTTTGGAATCAGTTTTAGGCTTCATATTCGTACATATTTATCAGCTACCACTGATCTGGTGTCAGACAGAGAAGAGGGTAATTCATAGACTATCAAAAAATTGCCGATGGGCTGCTGAAATTGCAACAAGCAGTAAAATCACTTTGCTGACTGTGAAATATAATTCTTTGAAATACACAATATAATAATGCCTCTATGGACGCAGCTACAAATCAACAAAGATGTTGATGTCAGCTCTGAGGTTCTTTTCTTTGGTCGGGCCTCATTTTTGTAGTGGAATCTGTCAAAAATATGTCAAAGAATGGGTGTTTAAATGCATGTCAGCTGATCACACAGTCCACCAGAGCTCACATTACATATCAATTTTCCAAAGTGACTTATTCCCCCAACCCCACTGCACTGCTGCACTTTATTTAAGGATTTCTCCCACCTGCCAAATCCCACTTTGACCTCTGACTGACAAAAAAACAGCCACAGAATATATTTAGCTTGATTCTGGGAATGTAATTGATGAGCAGGGGGTGTACCTGGGAATTTAGGATAAAAACGAACATTTTTCAGCAAAGGAAAGTAAAAACAATCCCACATAATGATAGATAGATTATGCATATGAAAGGTGGACCATATTATAAGAATACTCTTGTATTTAAATAGCTCAGTTGTAGCAAGATAAATGTATTCATATAAATCTATAGGATAAAGTAAGACATACAGAAAGACAGTCAGATTAAAGACATGTGCATGCACCAAGTCATGAGAACTAGTCTTTTAGAAAAAAATATTATTTGTGGGAGTCTATTGTCATGTTAGTGTTTTTTTTTAGTTTTATACAACATGGGTATCTTAGCTTTAAGCTTAATGCAGAAGCTAAGTGTAGAATAGCAACACAATAGCCATGAAAGGTATTTGTTTTGGTTTATTGACACAAAAAAAACTTCCCCATTAACTGCCTGCTGTTCTTCTTTGATAATTCAGACTTACCAAATGAAGTATGGTATGTCGTTTTGGATAAAAGCGTCTGATAAATGCATAAACATAAACATAAGTAGGAGCAGCTTAGAGGAATATTAGTGGAGCAACAAAGGCACATCAGTTTTGTTGTGTGAAAAAGGGATATCGATAATGGTCAATGTCAGCGTCCTTCTATGTAATGATATTTAGCAGGCATACTACATCGTCTTGTGTGTTAGTTTGCAAACACTTGCTAATCAGAACCAAACCTCAAGTAAAACTTGATATATGAGATATGAGATATTCTTTACTGTTGCAGGTTGGTATTAGGACATACATCGATCAGCCATAATATTAAAACGACTTACAGGTAAAGTGACCGACACTTCTCATCTTGATCCAATGGAATGTTCTGCTGGGAAAACCTGCATGTAAAAGCACATTTAGACTGTACAATATTTAGTATGAATGTTACTATGAACACTGCTTATAAAATGAATCATGAGTGTCTGTATAAGTTTATTTTTCTCTACAATTATATTTTTTCTGCTTGAGAGCTACAGAGTGACTCATCCAGTTAATGTCATTTTACAACATAATCCCCAAAACAATCTCATATTAGTAGAGCGTCATCAGAACTTGACTTAGCTTAGAATAAAGCCATAAGTAATTTTGTGGAAATTCCAGTGCTGCAACAAATGCATGATATGATGAGATAAGGAAACTTAATATTGCTAGTATATTGGAGGGGTCAGTGGAGACTGTTTCCTCATTGTTTAGCAATTACAGCATCATCTTGCTTCCACACAGACACTAACTGACAGGTTGAGGGATGTGTCTAAATCTTTTTCCCCTCTTGGGGCTGTCAGCTGCAGGAAGGTCTCACACATCTGTTTTCGCTCTGTTGCTAAGATTCGATTTTATTGTTTTCCCATGAATTCCTCAAGCAAGAGATATGCGGGACTGAGTTGGTTTTGGTTTTGCTCTCTTGCCAATTTGCACATTTCATGAAACACCTCCTGTCCAATGTTAGTATAGTTTTTTGGAGTTTCTACTTCTCAGAGGAGCTTTTGTCTTTTGCTGCGAGCAATACCCAGCTCCTCCTTCAGTAGTTGATTCAGTAACCCGTATTTTTTATTCAATGTTGAGGCCTTTGTATTCTCCTCATGTCCAAACACGATCTCTGATATATCCTGCAGTGCTCTGTTTGGATCAAATATATGCCTCTGTCTCACTCCTTGTTGTGCTTGTCTGCGTTTGTTTGAATCTGTACTATGAGCATGTACTATGTCCCTCCATCATTGTATTCAGCTCAGTACTGTGATGATCGGAGGGACATGTGGAGGCACCAGAGGGGGAGTGTGTCAGAGCAGATAGCGAGAGACAAACTGTGACCAATGAGGCGGCCGCAGTGTGATCCATATGGACATGGTGTGCAGACCCTTGACAGAGTCTCTCAGAGAAGCCAGGCAGGAATGTGTGAAAGAGGAGAGAAGTCTGGCAGGTAGAGGGGTGTCCTCCTGCATGACTCATTCAATCTTAAACTGTCCTTGATTTCATGCTGTGAGAAGTAGACAACTGTTTTGGATATGAACCACAACACCACACCTTGCTTGTGTTTTTGACTGACTCAGATATTCTGCAATACAGAGCTTATGATTTGCTATGGCAGTGAGGTGGCAACAATCCTAAAATGATTGGCAAGTGATATGCAAAAGTTTGGGCACCACTATTCTGATTTGTTCAGCAAACAACCTGATTTTCAGCATCCTAAGGCTAAAGATCACACATCAAGTTTACTCATCTAACACTGAAGATGACCTGCAAGAAGCTACCAGTTCTGTGAGACTCTTTGGCCATCTCGCATGCACTGCTTTGTAGAGATATTCACAGATTTTCAGTTATGTGCAGGTTGGAAAACAGTAAATGCTATTTGTAATCCTTCAGCTTTTGACTTCTGAGTCCATTGTGTCTGCCCTGTTGCAGAAAACATCTGAAGCTTTTTGCAGAGGGATCACCATTTTTCCAGACCCTCTTTCCTCTGTCAGTAAAATGTTGTCTCAAACACAAGCCCAAAGCTTGATTGATTCATCCCAATCCCAATTCTGATGTTGATGTACAATACAGAGGTGTCATTTTTTTCTTTTGACTCTTCCATGAAGGTCATATTTATGCAGGTATCACAGCACAGTAGAACTGTGCTTGACCACGCCATTCTGCTTCTGGGTCTTTGACAATAAAAAAAAGGGGATTTGATATCCTTAGTAATCCCACAAGCAGTTTTCTCAAAGCTTTCTTGATCTTCAAGACATCGATTTCAACCATTGCTGTAAAATGCAAATTTGAACTGAGAAAACAAATATCTGAAAGAACTTATTTGCAGGGTGCTAGACAGCTGTTTAGAAGAACCCATGGCTGCTGATTATCGACACAAGGTGGTAGGGGTCAGGCTATGTCTAAAGATTTGAAATTGGGATCATGTGATGTTTTCTAATGATGATTGTGGATAAGCCTTGGATCTTGGTAAAAGTTATTTGAGAGTTCAAAGCTTTTATGGTGCCAAAATTATTGTATGTCACTATATGTCTCAAAAATAACTTCAGCAGGGCAGGAGACAGATAATTATATGGGTTTGAACAAACGTTTTTTGCCACATTTTCTATCCCATTATTTTAAGGTAAAAGTGAAAGGTGGTGCACTCAAAAAGTCAGTAATGGTCCATCATTACAGAGAAGCATGATAGGTCAGAAAGGAAGCATGGCGGTAATCAGTGTCGGATCTGGTAGAATTCAGCTTATAACCTAGCCTGGCTGACGCGTCCACAATCTCGATGAGATGGTGGTCTGGGAACTAGGTGTGCATTTTCTCGTATTTGAGGCGTGGTTTACGAATGCCTAGAGCCGTTTATTGGGCGCTACGAATGTCTATCAAATGACGTCAGGTTCTTCCCATGCTGCTTTGCGCGCGATTCATAGCCAATTGTATCACTTATACCAGATGACGACAGAAATTCGACGAGGAAGAAGAAAAAAAAGTAAAATAAAAGTAAACTTGCGCTCTAAGCTACTTAAATTGACAACAAAGTAGGCCTATATGCTATATTCTACATGAATTTTTATGTTGTAGAGTTGTGAATTTATTTTAATGATGGAGAAATTGAGCAGCCTTGCTTTGTTGTCTACAGTAGTAGATCAACCCTCATCTTACTTTGAAGCTCCCAGCTCCCAGAAGTGACGTCAACGAAGCTTTAGCAGCAGAAAAGCTATCAGGCTTGTGTTGATAATAATAAACTCCTGGACTATGTACAAACTTCCAAATGCATCGTTTTGTGAGTACAGACCATATTTGTGCTACTGTAGAAGTTTGGTGTCATGGCATGTGATTTTAGTGTGGTAATTTTGGAGATACTGCCAGGGTCCGTCAGCGCTTGTACTAAGCTATTCGGGATAACTCAGTAACTCCGCTGATGTTCAGCCAATATCGGAAAAACTTCGGGTGGGCTACTTGGCTGGATGTCACGGTTCAAATGACCCTAGGGTGAATCTACTCCGAAACACTTTCTAAGGCTGCATCGAACGGTAACGTTGTGCCCGCTGTCATGTTGGATTAACACTCTACAAGCTTCGGTGTAGCGCATAGACGTCGTCATCGTCTTGCTGCTGCTGCCCCCCCCCCCCCCCCCCGTTCTGTGATTGGTTCCCAAACTCTGGCAAAAATAAGGGCGGTGGTTTCCAGGCTGACTTTGCAGTGAGAATGAAATCGAGCGCATAGCAGCATGGGAATTCCCAGGCTACTTATAACCGTCACTTTCTCCTCCAAATAAAAGTTTGACTAGCCTGGGGTTTCTGTTAATGTAATGGTTCAGGTTTTTTTTTTTTTATGATTGGAATGATCTGTTTTCCATAACTTTAGTTAGCTTAATGTTTACGCCCTCCTTCATCAATAAGTTTTGTAACTAATTATTTCTGTTATTTTCACTTCCTCTGTTTGCTTCACAGCTGTTTTGGGTTTAATTGTTGACGCCGCTGAAAAAATGTAGACCCAAATAACAGGACACAGCTAGTTAAAATCCAAAAAACGATTAGGTTGATAAAACAGAGCAGAGATAACACACGTGTGACATGAATCAAAATACAACTTCTAAAAAGAAAGCAAAAAAAATCCAAGAGCTAACTGGACAGGCAAGGGTTAGGAGAAGGGCACCAAGCTGAGGTCTTATGCTTACTATAAAAGCACAAGGTTAAACAGCTGAAAAGATGGCCATGAAGGAACTAAGAGACTAAAGGAAATCAGACACTGGCTATGTCCTGTTTTTGGTCACGCATGGCATACAGCCATCACAGCTGACATCAGTTTGAATGCTGATGTTTGCTTCCCCAAAGAACCTATTTTTCAGTAATGTCACCATGCTCACAAGTATCAGCAAACCAAGAGACTTATCTAGCTGCTCTTTGGTTTATACCCAATATTATATTGTATGCATTATTACAGTGTTTGTAAAAACTGAAGTGATTGGCACACATTGCACGAGCTTAAATTGGTGTTTTATACCACTGCTGCTTCTGGCATTGTTAAAAATGCCATTAATGGTGCAAAATGACAAGAACAAATGTTATCATATTAGAGATAAAAAGCTTTCTTCATTCAAACATGCACATCTGGCTCCTCTACTATCTGACTTCCTTTTTTCTTCCCACACATTTGAATGAATGAAATCTTTGACAGAATGGTAGTATACTAGATGGCACTAGATAGCTCTCACAATTAGATATTTCACACTCAAGCTTGTATGGCAGTAGAAAAGAACTGGAGCCTATCACCCCTATGCTTTCTGTTAATCTGATACATCATGACTATGAATTTAATAAAACTGTAAGTAGGGCCCTGTCTGTGATTAACAGCCACCTGATTTAGATCTAATCAAGAATAATAGTGCAGTCATGTAAAAAAAAAAAAAAAGCACATAAATCATAAAACCTCCCCACAGATACATACACATCTTTTAAACCCAATAAAGATTAGAAAAAGAAGACAACTAGTATGAAAAGCTATTACTAAAAGCCAATGATTATTGTATATGTCGTTCTACCCAGTATACTGGCAGGAAAGCTTAAGACTTTTAAGACCACATTTATGACGGGGAAACAATACATTTCTACCATGAAATAATACCACAACAAAAACCCAAGATTTCAGGAAAAAGTTCAGAAAAAACTGATGATAGAACATGTCACTGCCAAGAATTCTCTATTTTAGCTTCATCATCATGAAGTGACATACTCACAGTTTATGCCATTTGTTTATTTCCATGCTTGATAAAACTATAGTTTATGTTCTGTTAAGTTCTTTGATAGCAAACTAATAATATATTTGCAGCCGAATCCAGCATTCCTTATTAAACAGTGTTTGATAATACTCAATATACTTCTGTGACAGAGGTGAACTCACTTTCTCTTTACAAAACTAAAGAAATATACATGCTATGATCCCCATTAACAGTAACTGTTATGTAAAAACTGATAAAAACCGTTGTTTATCTGCATACGTGGGATCTAATTTGTCTTTGTGGACAGGGTTTAGTGGAATTATGTTATCATATTTACAAATCTGTTGCTCTTTTAATTCTTTGAACAGGTTCAGCTCATCTGCCATTGAGATGCTCTGCCAAGTTGGTTTGGTTTGCACTCTTTTTCTGTGTAATTTGGAAACATTTCTTCCAGATTTGTTTCATGGTGTTTTGCAGGCTTTCCATAATACACAAGATGATGAAATGATTCCATGTTTCACTATCTGCCACATCCACAGACTGTAGACTGTTGTTAACAGCACTTTCAGCCTTGTGCTGTCAAAGTGAAAGCAGGATAGCTTCAGGGATCAGAAGTTAGACGGCACACCCACTGCTGGGAGAGGAAGACTCAGGCATACACTGCCTCACTGGTTCTTAAGAAAACACTGACAGTAGATTGCATCATTTTCTAATGGAAAGATATTGCAAAATCTCTCTAGAATCCGTACGCTGTGCAGCACTAGCTGTTATGCAACTGCCTCACCACGTGTTTTACAATGAATTCATTTTCATGTCAGCACAGTATAAAAGTTTGTTTGATGAAATACAAGAAACCGACAAATATCTTAACGTTTAACAGTTTATTGGTCTGTGTAAACATCACTGAAGACTATTTGTAATTTTTCAAAGGCAGCACAATATACTGTGTGTATCCTGCCATCACAAGCCATATGAAACATACGGTGTTCTACTGTGTATCACACCTTGTTGTTTGCCCTGTTGTTGCCTGCCAATTTGTGGTTTTGATTACTTGCTGCATGTTGAGCTGTGTATGCACTTGGCATAAACAGGATGTACTGTTTGGAAGGCCAAATTTTAAAACGAAAACACACCTAACTGGTTGAAATCATAACTGCGGTGATTGGATTTTAGGTGCTTGAGTCACACCTGAGAAGAAACCTAATGAATCATTTAGCTTTTATTAGCTTGAGCTTGGGCTGCACGGTGGTGTGGTGGCTAGCACCGTTGCCTCACAGCAAGAAGGTTCCAGGTTCAACTCCCAGCTGGGGCCTTTCTGTGTGGAGTTTGCATGTTCTCCCCATGTATGTGTGGGTTCTCTCTGGGTACTCTAGCTTCCTCCCACTGTCCAAAAATATGCATGTTAAGTTAATTGGTGTCTCTAAAATTGTCCTTTGGAGTGAGTTTGCATGTGTATGGTTGTTTGTCTCATTTGTCTCTGTGTGGCCCTGTGATGGACTGGTCCAGGGTGTACCCTGCTCTTGCTCATTGACTGCTGGGATAGGCTCCACCTCCCCCGCGACCCGACCGACGGATTCAGCGGGTATAGAAAATGAATGGATGGATGGATAGTTTGAGCTTCAAAACAAGACGTTGTGCATGTAACAAATATTATCGACATGCAGAGAGAGGAATGAGATTTTTTTTCTTTGCTGTGCTGTCTAACTCATCTCTGTTTATGTGTGTGTGTTTGTCCCAGCAGATGTTATGGAGGGAAAAAGTGCCATTCTGCTCGGCATGAGTCAGTGGAACTCAAATGACCTGGTGGAGCAGATCGAAACTCTGGGACAGATGGAGCACCAGTCGCACGGTACACTCAGCACACATAACCCTGCAGTCATAATCGGATTCATACGGACACATACACTCAATAAAGTTAGCATTTTTCTTGCTCACACATCCATAGTTAAGTTCCAATTACCTGGAATGATAGTACATACTGTCCACTAAACGATAGTGACAGTGGCCTCTTTTTTAAGCACCATTAAGTCATTTTTGACTATAAGAGGCCAGAGAGAGTAAAAGATGCAATGATTTCATCCTGCAAAACCACAATAAATGCAAGGAAATATTTTCTAAATTTAAGCTGCCTTCAGACCCATAATAGCCTTTGAAAAAACACTATAAAAGGCTAAGTGTGAGTGAGCTATGAAAAACTGTTTTTCACAATTTATCAATAATTCAAGGTTATAAAATAAGATGTATTTGTTAGTTTCTTGCTAAATAAGCAGAGATGAGTGTGTTGTGAAAACCTTGAGCAAGGAAACCTTTTTTTTTTAGAGATAACTATTTTTTTTACTTTTTTTCTGTAGCATTCAACAGCAGGAGAGATTTCAGCAGTCACTTCTTAACTTTGTGTTTCAGCCCTTTAGCATCAGGCACCCGGTGTCATGATCTCGTTCACAGAAAACAGCTTATAGTGTCGTATGGGGGATGAGAACTGTGGGAGGTAGAAATCACCCTGCTTAGTTTAGTTCATAAATCAATTCACTGTGCAGGTCCTTCACCTTTTCCCTTAAGCTAAGGATCATGATTAAATGTTCACAGTGGGTCATGATTTCAGTGTGTTAAGCTTTTTCTCCTTTAGGCTTTCGTGATCAGCCAAGTCGAAAACTAACCTCTTTGTGTACTCTAAATTAAATTGAAGCTTATATTGTTCTTTTTTGTCAAGTCACTAGATCAAAATAGTTTGCTAGACTTTTACTTTTAAATATTATTATTGTTTAAGAAGGAAGTATTGCACTGTAACACATGATAAATAACACTTTGGAAAGGGTACTGGCAGTAAACAGTAAGTTCCTCTGCTAAAAGCCACTGATTTGGCCAATGAAAATGGTAATGCTGCATAGTCACATCACTTTGAGAATTTGTTAACAGATATTTGTTTGTATATGCACTGTGTGCAGTGAGTGCGTGGGCTAAAAAACTAAAACGATGTGGTAAAGAGGCTAAAAGCTGCACCAGCCTGCAGAGGTGGGTGTTTTTTCTCTGGCATTTCTGTGCTATTAGGGAACCTTTCACATTACACTGAGATCTTTGGGACCATGTGAATATCAGACTCAGGCTTCCACATGAAAACAGCTGCCCACATAGTCCTGAGCACGCATTAAAGTGAAAAAGACCAGATTATCCCTCCTTGTATGTGGTAATCACTTTATTATTGATCCCTACAGTAGATGAGCATGAATGAATAAAACATATTATAAGCTGAGAGATAAACATGATATTCACATCACTGAGATATTATCATACAGATATGCAGTGTGTTTAAAGCTTTGAGCTCCTTCTTGCTCGATGATGCCTGAGGATATACACGGAGCTTGAGACATTCTTCTTAGTTTATTTATGCACATCCAAAGCACCAGTTAAAACATAATTCTCGCTTTGGAAGCAAAGTGGTTCTAATCTTTTCTTCCTCCTCTCGTCAAATCTTTAAAAAATCTGGGATTGTATTCTCTGATGACTTTGCTTCTGAGAGGAACCGCCAAGGCTTCTGGTGAGGCCAACAGATATCTGGATGACAGATATGTGGGCCTACTTCCTTATCTGTGTGTTGGTATTTTTTTCCAATGTAGATGACTCTACAAAAGCTAAATTATTAAACAGCTAACTCACTGTCAGATGATGAGTGATTGTGTGGGAATTGTATTATGGCAAATGTGTTCTGCATCATTTGTTGTTTACCTAAATGTAGGGCAAGGCGAGTTTATTTGTAGAGCACAATTCGTACACAAGGCAATTCAAAGTGCTTTACACTGAAACAAATAACTCATAAGATTTACTTAAAAAACCCTTTGTAAGTATTTGCACTCAAATGATTTAAGTAAGATTTAATGCTGCAATATCAAGTAACACTCACTTTCCAGTATCAAGTAAATTTTACTTACCACAAAACACAACAGTTGTGAAGATATTAAGTAACATTTACATAATTACATCTAAGTTTTAAGTCATATTTATTTAAACAAATTAAGTTAAGTCTACTTGTTTTTCATAGGCAGAAACATCATTTTACTCAAAATTTTAAGTAAATTTTATATATCTGTAGTATTTAGTAATTTAGTAGGTTTGAATTATTTTCTTGTTTATTTATTAAATTGAGGAATAAAACATACATGATAGATAAATTAATGCAACATTATTAAATCAGTTAATTCAATTTCACATTAAAGTTTATCTTTCTCACAAAATAAGGTTGATCAATCAATTAGTAAGTACAAGAAAAGAGATGCAAAGGGATTTTGTGCCTGCACAGAGCAGTATGTGAAACGAATAGGACTGTCTGATGGAAGAATATCATATTTCAGCAGGTTTTCATATTGGACTTCAACACAGATGTTAAATCAAGTGATTCTCCTAACAAATTGCCCCTGTGAGAAAGTTATCTCATTACATTGATTTATCAAACTCTCATGTGTTTATCTAACCACTGTAATTGAGTTCCATGTTGCCAAGAGATTTAGGACCACTGTATTTTTCATATACCAGGAAAAGTTCACTTTGTTCACAAATTAATGCTAAAGTTTATGCAGGTCAGTGTTTTGTTTTTATTTAAATATTTTTTCTCTTTAATAGAAACATGCAGGGTATTTTATATTAGATAAATTTGTATGGGGAATTGTACAGAGTGAATAGCTTTTCTTTATTTCTGTTTTAACGTTTGTTTTATTTCATTTTCGGTTTCTCTGTATGAGCTTATCCTTGTCAGTCAAGCATTCATAAAAACCTGTATCATGATCAGGCAAAAATAATAAGAGGCAAATAAAAAAAAAAAAGCTTAAAATTGTATGAAATTTTATTCTCCTCATTGTCTGGACAAAACCCACTGGTGCTTACACCTTTTATTTGCAGCTCCTCAGTCAGTCTTGAGTTGATAGCCTGTCACTTGTTTTGGGTTTTGTTTACTATTAAATTGATGCCTCTTCTTGTAAAGGTCAGCTCTGATATTTGACGAGTTGCTTTTAATCAGTGGTTCAGCAGGAGTACAGTCCAGTCCTGCAGAGATTAAAGAAGCTGCTTCTCCAGTCATGTGACAACATGACAAATACTTTCCACCCCCCAAGCACCCCATCAACAGACCACTCATGAAGCCAAAAGTGACTTGTGAAGTGCTCAGCTGCAGTGGCACTTATTTATCATTACATTACTCCAGGAAAAGGTGAGCAGTATTGGTGGATGGCATAAAAGTTTCAAGTTCTCTTTCATTTATCTGTTTTTTAAACAAAACATATAGATTTATTTTTATATTGAGCAAAGTCAACAATGAAGTGATCTTACTGAATAAATAGCCGAACCCTACTTTATTCCTCTGAGCCAACGCAGCATTCTTCCAGCCGGCATATTTCTTTATGTACTATTTACATTTGAATTGTAGCTTATTTTGCCTTAGTTCCACTAAAGTTGTTGCAAAAAAACCAAAAAAAAAACAAGAATGTTTCTGTCCTCAGGGGAAGTTAATGGTTTTGGTATTTGTGTTGGAGTCTGATGGTACTCATGAGATATGGTCCATGTTTATCCAAGCAAGCACAAACTGACTCAGAACTATGTACAATATAGACTTACTAAGTATGCGTCCTGACACACAGGTGCAGGTGATCAATCTCAGTCCCCAAGTAGGCAATATTGGCTCGGTACCATAAACCACAGAATGTAAATGGATCTTGCTGTGCTCAAAACATCTGTTTTTGTGTAATTGCTGGGTTTGTTTGGAACTCAAAGACACAATTGATTTTGGTCTCTCATATCAGAGATATTCAATATTGCCAGCCTTGCTTTCCACTATAATAGTTGCATGTCATTTTTAAGTTGAAAAAAATGTGATTCACTGCAATAATCTTTCCTCCGAAGTGGTGCTATGTGGTGATATCCTCATCAGTAACTGATTTTTATGGCCACATGGCAGCTGCAGAAACCAGCTCTGAACAGCTTTACACTGACTGACATACGGTCATGTTTTAGGCTGTTTGTGTTTGTGGCTGTTTAATAGTGAATTGTCTACTTTTACATCCCACAGGGACATATTTGGCCCTTTTGCTGCTCTCTAGAAGGTGACTAGAGAGGGTTGTAGATTGGATCGGACAGGAGGATTATGTAGTTGACGGCTTTCAGCCGCCACTCCGTCAGTTATAGTTGATCTGTGAGCTCTCAGCTCATGTATTTGACGTGTTGTCACCAAACAAATCCTTCTTTTCTTACCATCTTGAGAGAATTTGTGGTGCTGGAGCTGAATCGCACATCTGTGGTGCATGAGGTATTAAGTATACTTAGTGTTTACTGTGGGGAAAAAAATGCAATACCACACATATGTTGCCTTTTATTTTGATCTGTTGTGAGTGTACAGAGTCTGTAGTGCACTTAAGCTTGCATCAGTGCACTATGTGAGATGTTGAATGTAGACATCATTACCTTATCATAAACTAAATGCCTGCTGACATCCACGGAGAGCCCTATGTGAAAACATCATGTCCAACCATTTTTATAAAACAAAGAGCTGCATAGACTATGTGTTTCTGGCATCGCTTTGGATCTTGAGGATGAAGTGATTATAGGATGGTTTGATAGTGTTTTTTCTGGAAATAAAACATTTATGCAATATTATTGATATCACTCAGAGACTTTGAATTTTCAATTGTGTGGTATGATTGAAATGAAAGGAACCAACAGCATGAGACACAGCTTTATACTGATTTTATTACACAAAGAGAACGCAGGACTGCTGGTTCAGAGCACTGTGAAGCTCAGAGACTGCTGCTGAGAATTTTACCCGGAATGTGTTAGTATTTGTAATTACAATGCCGCACTCTTCCTCTCTTTTCTGCTACAGACTCAAACTTGCTGAAAATAGAAACGCCGCCCAGCATGGTGCTGCATACAAATGTGCATACAGTATGCCTGCTGAGGATCCTCATTGTTTGTTTTCATCTTGCACTCATAGGAAAATTAAAGACGTGAATTTAGCTCTGCAAAGCTGGCCGTAGCAACAGAAAACGTCTAAAAGCAACAGGGTTACATATTTGAGGAAGTAATAATGATGATACTAATAATACATTTTATTCATAATGCACTCTTCATTGGGGATCTCAGAGTGCTACAAGATAAAAGCAACAAGTTAAAAGCATAAAAGCATAATAAAGAAAAATACACAGATCATAGTCATGTCAGTAAACAATATATCAGCAATATCAGTAAGTTGAATTTTTATTGTGCATTTTCTGCCTTAATGAGATAGTCTTAGGGTTAGATGACAGGAAATGAGGAAGTGAGAGATACCGCAAAGGGTCCATGCAGTTTTGAATCAGATATCGGGGTTCATGGTGAGCATTTTAATGTTTAACATTCTCCCTGAGTCTAACTTGCTACTGGGGAGTACTCCAAAGATCTGCATTTCTTCGGGAGCTTGTCTGTATGCATTTATGTTGCTCATAAGAACGTTAAAGTGATGTGCATTTTGTCCTTTTCTTTGTGACAAACTCTTAAGAACCATCGCTGAACAATATCTATGCAGCTTTCCTGAAATGCCGGTTGCCTGTGCTGCATTTCTGCTTTTCATCTGAAACGCCATCTGGTCCAATCACAGCACCTCTATGTCAGTGATGGTTCCTCTTGTGCTGGAAGAGAAAAAGGAAACAGATTTCTAAAATCTACAGTCATCCTCAGTTCCTGCATTTCAGACATACACACAATAGAAGGGTTATTCAACTTCAAAATGTCTAACCCAATACATACTGTGCTACATGGCTACTTGTCTGAAGATATTTTTGGTCAAGTAATGAAATTCTTTGTCAACATTTGGCATCATCAAAGCTGTATACATGCGATTGATATTTTATCACCTGATGAGGTTGTTATGATAACTACAGACACACCGAGCCAGAGCAATATTAGCATTCGGAACTGTTTCTGTAGATAGCAGGTCTGTTTCCTCTGTTTCTAGCTGTGTTGTTGGTTTCCACCCATTCCTAAGGAAAATGTCTGACTCTGTCCTTGTGTTGTTTGGTGTAAAACAGGTGGTGATCAGCAGGTTCTTAACTGTGGCTGTAAACAATGCTAAGGTGACAGAGCTGAGTTGTGAATCACTGTTACATAAGACAAAGTAGATACTGAAACAACACTAAACACGTATGAGTTGCTGGCTTGCTAAACAGTTTGTTATGTAATCCAAGGTGACAGAAAAACATCTTTAAAATACTTGTTTCTAGCTACTTAAAATGTGTCCAAATCATCTGCAGATTCTTTTTAGAAGATTTATTTAAATTTGATTATGAACTATAGCATCTGATGAGTCAGAAATTACAGCAACTGCAGCTTCTAATTTATTGTGAGCATGGGCTAAACCAGCTGGTGCTCTCTAAATTCAGCCCTTATGCTTTATCTTGATGGGAAACTGCATAACTTCAGTGTTATATGCTGGTTAGGGTTTTTTCTAACTTAAATGAATAGAAAGCCTCAATTTTCCGTATCATCTTGCAAGCAGGTGACTCAAATTTGACTGCTCCATGTTTACATGACACTAAAAAAACAAAAAGCAACCAAACAATCAAAAAAACAACAACCATGCAATTAAAATGCATGTAAGTACGTTAGTCCGACCAAATTATACACAATCAAGCTTCTCAAAACCAGACTAACACACCCAGTTAATGCAGCTGGGGTTTGAATCACTCCTGCATTTGTACATTCAACTAGTCATATGGGCTTTGGTGCTCTGCACATGCTCAAAAGTTCTATCTTTTTTAACTTTATTACAGCTGAATTCCCCCAAAAGTAACTGTCATTGACCTATTTGTCCATTTCTTTTTTTAAGCAACGCAATGCGTAAAAAATTGATTGAAATTCAGACCATTAAGACGACGTGTCTACTCAAGGTCACATAAAGTCTTATGTCTCACCTAAAGACAACATTTGTGCTGTGAATGCAGCTATACTTACATGAACGATGATCTCCCACAGAGAATGTTAAATGCAGCAGAATGTCTTGAACATATTTCATACAAGTCATGGCATTGCATCCATGGACATCCATGTCAAGGTGAGGTATACTTGTCTGACCAATTTCTAGGTCTAACATGAACTAATGACAGTCCCTTGCCTCTTCTACGAAGAACACTTTATCTAATATTATGAAAAAATATGACACTTAATTAAGGTTTTCATATGCTCATTTTCACATAGATAATTTATCAGAAAATTTTCTTTAAATTTTTTAAGGTAGATTTTTAAGCAAAGAGAAGAAACTAACAGACCTTAAACAACTCTTTGATTAGTCAAAGAAGGCTGGGTTCTTTGTGATATAAGCATCAAATAATCATACATCAGTTTAATTTCTATGTAACTATTAAAAACTGTTTTTTAAAAAATCTCTTTACATTGCCCCCCTTTTGTGTCAACAGCACCGTTGTTATAGTTGACACTGAAACAAAGATTTTATTGTCAGGTTTACACATTGCCAGATTTACCTAGAATGATAAATTATTGTGCAGGAGGTGTTACGTTGTTGTATTAGTTTGTCAAACAATGTCAGTCAGATTTTGTAGTCTAAGCACACACACACACACACACACACACACACACACACACACACCCCTGAAACAGCAGAGCCCCACTAATATATAACAAATTCCAATTTAACCTATGATTGTAAGTGGTTTATAATGACAGTTGAAAAGAAAATTGAAGCAGACTGTAATTCTGAAGTTCTCTCAGAAGCTATTTGTAATAAAAATATTTCCACATTTGAACACCTTAAAGAAGCGGCTGGGCTGCCAGTCAGAGCCTGGCTAACAGTTGAGCTGTAACAAGGACAATCCTTTGATCTCTATCTAGCTCTAGCTCCTCTAAAGCATATCAGGGTTTATGACCTCACTCCCTCTGCTCTCATTTAAACCCTCATTCCCTCGTATGCTTCTCCTCAGCTCCCCTGACCATTCATTCCCCATCCTCATCATCGTCTTAAATGCAGCTTCCTCTATTTTCCTACATTCATTACTCCACAAACCATCATTATTCTCTAAACCCTTTCCCTCCCAACAGAGGTGACTTTCAGTGATGAAAACCTCAGCAACACAGAGGCATGTCAATAACATGCTTACCCCTTATTTTCCTCTGCTATTTTCTTCTTCATCTCTGCATAATAACATTCTGTAATGGGGCATCAGCCACTGCTCCAGTGTCTTTTAAGCTTCCCATCTGTTCACTATAAGATTGCTGTTAAATAATCTGCATTATTTATTTAGCTTTGTTATGTTCACCGACACTGTTTTTAACTTCAGTCAGTCAGTCACTTTTGATGAATTACATAATACAACCTAAAATAGACAAATTACATAAGTAATCGTTTTGGAAAATGACAGAGTCTTTGATAAACAAACTCAATTAACTCCAACTTGGCCGAATCTTCAGTATGAGCAGCCAAGCTGGCATAGCATTAGCTGGAATGATTACGTCAGAGAGAGCAGACAGTTTGGTAGAGATGACTAAGTAATAAACCCGCCAAACAACCCAACACAGCCACTTTTTTGCAGAGAAGATGATACATGATGAGAATGAATAACACAGTAAGTGACCCAGAGAGAAATATATTGAATGGGTGAATGATTTTTCATTTTCTGAGTATCACCACAGCTCTCTTTTCTACATGCACCCTGTAGTTTTTTCAGATACGCACGCACACACACACACACACACACACACACACACACACACACACACACACACACACACACACACACAGATGGAAAGCAAATTTTGATGTGATACTCATTTGTATTCTGCCCATGCATCCCCAAAGTCCATGTAGTTTTTAATACACATTGCGTACATTGGGAGTCTTTCGCTTATTTCAGTTTCAGCTGATTTATTGTTTATGTTTTTCTCTTGAGAAATAAAGCTACTAGAGAGGCTTAAAAGCTGCAAGGACAAAAGATATTTCTCTTCAAAATTATAATGAAACATAAACACAGCTTTAATGCCTCATCTTTAATTTCGGTATCCTTTAAGCCTTGATTGTACTTTTGACAGAGGCTCCTTTATATCTGTATTTGTTTTGTTCCACGTTTGTTCTGCCTGTGTTCATGTGCATGAGTACCTTTATTGTGTGCATACATGCACGCTTGTCTGGCAAGATACGAAGCAAGAACTGCAGTGTGATCGCACCCTGAAGACAGATAGTCACACCCATACAGCACTGTTGCTGCCTGGAGATCAATGGGGGTGGGGGGAGGGGTATGTGTGAAAGAACAGGAAGGAATAAACTCTTGCAGAGTGTCATATTCTAGGTTTCATATAGATATCCTCTGCTGATGGTTGATTGTCTCCTTAATTCTCTCCAACAACTCGAGGGTCAGGGGTTCTGATTCCTGGGGCCTGTGCTACGAAGCAGGATTAGTGGGTGATTGTGGTAACTTCACGTTTAGCTCTGGATTTTCAGTATAACAAAGCTGGTTCACTTTTTTACCAGGTTGTATCCCCATGATTACTTACTCTGGAAAATGAACGGCACGGGCTGCACTGATCATAGATTGTGATAGGTCAGCTGATGCACACGCCACCCTTTTAACATGAACATGTGCTACTGAGTTGATAACAATAACAATTAGCCAGATCTCTAATTGTTCAGGTTAGTTATGCCAGATTGCCCAAAGATTCTCTAGATAGTTAGAATCTACAAGCCCCTGGTTACCACAGTGACAGCTTGCTTGGGCAAGATACAGCCCCCAATATTTCCCCTGAATTATTCATGCGTATGTGAGTGTGTGGTGTATGATAAGAAAAAGTGCTGCATGAATATGCCTAGACTAAGAACTGCTGTAGGAACTTGTGTTAATGGTTGCTACCTCTATTGTACAAGTACTGTGCACAGTGGTGTTTGAGTATTTGATCCAGCGCTTTAGGTCAAGCAGAAGTTATTGAAATATCAGATCAGCTTGGAGTTTAGACTGAGTTCGCTGTACAACTCAATACATAATTTGTGTGTGTTTGATGTTTATTGAAGTATACAGGCACATATAGATGGGGAGCAGCAGGGATTGTTCAGGACAGACTGTACGTGCATTTGAATGTGCTCGGAGTCACTTTATATACTGCATAGTGCATAGTCATATTTTGAGTGCGTCTGCATGCAACTGTGTGTGTGGTCAACAGGTTTGTCATGCAGTGGAGCTGGTGGCGACTCCTAGGGTTTTCTCACCGTAGGGCAACGTGACAGACCCTGATGCCAGCAGCAGTGAACAGATGGCTGAATGTGTTAGCATGCCTACACTGTGCCAGGGGTCAGAGAAGGCTGTTAATTCAGTCAGAAGACAGTACTCATCCAAATGGGCACCCTAACCTGCTGTTTCTTAACAATACACACTGTGGAGTTACAATAAAATAAACACATCACCTCTTACCTATTGCATAATTTCCAAGCCAGCATCCCAGTAAAACATAAAACTTTATTTCCTCTTCATTAGAGGAGTCCAGCTTGCCCGGGATTGTAACATATAAATCAATCGTATGTACACCCATACAGTATATTAATGTAGATACTATTATATATTTTGACTGAAACAGTTAACTACAAATAATATGAAGCCATGAACTAATTTTGACATTTTTTAATATCGTGCCCAGATAAAATGCTTTTTTAAAAGAAATCACTGTTAGACTCTGCCTTAACCTTTGTGTTAAGGAGAGGTTTTCAATCTGGAAAGTGAAGAAATATATTATTTCTTGAATAACTTATTAAAAGTAGATGACATAGAATTGCAGAAATATGTCAGATTTAGTTAAAGACACAGTTCATAGGTACATTCATTTCAGAGGAATTTTACTATTTTTCTCAAATTGGCTTTGGCTTAGTGGCTGAGTTTTTATGATGTCAAATTAGATAGTCACATACATCCAATGAGCATTTAGGGATGGAGCTAAATTAAAGGGGGCACCTTATTCTTGGCTTTGTCTTAGGAGAGCCCTTAACTTTGAACACCCCTGGTGTTCAAAGGCACGTGCTCACACATTGACAACACTCTCACAAATAAACAAAAGTAACTCTGATGACTAATAATGAGTGGATCCAAGTTTATTACTACAGCTGGGACTCTTGTTTTTCTTTGGACTTCGGTGTGATTGGATATACTGTATTAAGGTGTTCAGATACTGTTCATCAGTTCAAGAGGTGTCCATTAACCCACTTTGCAGCGGAGTGAAGGTCCGCTGACATGTTTTGCTGCCATTCATGACGAACAGGTGGGGAAAAAAAGAAGATTAGCTCAAACCAACATTTTACAAATGCTGACAAACTTCCCCCACAAGCATTTCCTATCTATAAGTCAGATGCAGTTGTTTCAGCCACAAAAAAATGCACCAGATCTGTGAATGTTCTTTATTTTCCAGAAGGGAGGGTTTTTTTTTCTCTCACCAAAATTAATTTGTGTCAAGACAGCTTTTCCTGCAAAAAAGAAAAAAAAAACTTTGCAAGTGTAAAAATGTTCACTGGTCATATAATAAAGAAATCAGTTCAGCATTCAACAAGACAACTATAGCTTGTCCTTCTGAATGAAAGATTTGGAGAAAAATCTTTTTCCAGAAGAAGACAATGCGGCCGTTTTCTGTGCAAATCCTCCAAGCAGCACAGATGATTCCCCATGATTCTGTAGCTCTCTAATGAGTCTATTCACACTGAAGCAGCCAGGAAACTTGGAGGGCATTTTGCCATTTTGTCGTCCCCAGGAATATATAAATCCAAAGCCTAGAAGCCTAGAAGCCAGTCTTCTTTTTGACAAATGCAGTCTTTTGCCTGTTGCTCTCATCTTGCTGCTCTTGTCTTTCTCTCCATCTGCTCAGTTGAAGGTGATAGATGTGTTAGTGTGGTGGAAGTGGTTGAGACTTCAGAAAAAGAAGATTCACTGTGAGATAAACAGAAAAACAAAACTGCATATGTGAGAGAAAAATAAGTAACCTTTTTATGACACAGGAACATTTTAAATCATGGTTACTCTGACAGAATGATACACAAGGCGATCGATATTTTATCCTTTCACTTTCAGCTCTAGGAGACTTCTCTGGAGAGCCTTTTCATCTTCACAACCCTCTTTCTGGGGTCAATTTTCTCTTCCTCATTCTCATAGAGGAGTCATGGAATATCTAAGACTCCTGTGTGACAACAACAATAGCACCAACATGCTTGCCTGACTGGGCTTTAAGCCACTGGAAATGGCCATAGTGTTTGCTGAACTATGGCAATGCCAGCTTTCCATAGGATGCTTTCTTTATGAGGTTATTGTCCTGGGACAGAATGATTGCAGTGAGAGATCTGTTATATACCACTGAGCTTGAAACACATATTGACCAGCAAGACTTAGACCTAAGAGGAAAGTATCACAAGAAATGAAAACAGAAACACAGACGGATTGCTCGAATCTCCCTACAGCAACAGATTGTGCTGTAGAAGAAAAAACTGTCTTGGCTCTCACCACAGGAAAGCAGTTTATACCACTGAGCTCTTACAATAGAAATAGGATTTTGTCGGTTTGCTTCAATATCAGACAAATGTCTCACTTGACGTTGAATTCAGGAGCAGCCCAGCATGTGTGCTGCTTTCACAAACAAGCGGGTGACTGAAGCTCTGCTATTTCCTCGGACTGTCTTTCCCACAATCTGCTGAAAGCAGCTGCTTACTTCAGATTGGCAGCCACTGTATTTTCTAGTACAGTGCTGCATATTACATGCAAAGCTTTTTGTCTCTGCTTCTCTATTAGACTGCATTTTTTAAGGTAATTTCTTTAGAAATTACCAATTTATGATACGCAGGCATAAAAAAATCTTTTCTATTGTAGGGCTGACAGGATAACTATGCTAACAATTTATCACACAGAATTCCACTGTTAATATTTTGAATAAATATACCTCAATATGCCCCGTTCAGTTTCGATGTGTTTTTGTTAACAGTTAAATGCCACCATCAGTGACATTCAGTAAGCTCTTACATACACTCACAGAGGGACAACAGCGAACCAGCTGATGTGAAGATTACATGTTATTTGGTGTCAATGGGTGTTTTTGCTGCAACCACAGCAAAATTAGAGAGGAGAGCCCTATAACACATTGCACAATGCACACAAATGTCATTAAGCCTTCTGATTTAGTTGTGGTTTTGTTTTGTTTCATATATTGACTTTTTTACAATTTATTTTCCATTTAAGTTTTAAACTCTGAATCCTCCAACGTTTTAAAAGTTTTATATTTGAAAACGTTTACTTCTTAGATCTTCATATTATCATAATATAAATGACATAAAATGTTTTTTTAAATCTCTAAAATACAATAATATTTATTATATTTCAGGGATCAGTATAGTAGACTAAAACTGTACAAAAATGTCATGACAGGCCTAGACTACACATCTACAGTGTTTCCTCTCAGTTAAATAAATGATTTCAGTCAATCAGTCACAGGAATTACAGTCTGCAAGCTTTTAATGAAACCTCTGTCAGTTCTCTGCTTTAAGGCACGGCTCCGTAACTATTCTATTTCCTTGGTGTTCAGTGAAGAGTGGCATTTCTCTCACACTGTTTCAGGGGCTTTTGTTCGTGTGACTATGGTCGGATTGAAATTTCTTGAATGGTCTCAGTATATGATATCTCTTGATTGTATTGGTACAATTCCAACACAGACCTTTGAGTATTATGATATTATTACAAATCAGTTGTTCTCAAACAGTTCCCATTTAAACCTCCTGTTAGATCTGAAAAAAGACTAATGCCGCCTTAATTTATTCTTTCTCAAGAGTTAATTGTATTATTGCATGCAACCTTGAAACACCTTTGAATCTCCCATACTTAATTCTGACATACTTACCTTAAAACTTTAATTGTAGTGATCACCTTCTCCTAAAAGATTAACAAAATTGTGTAAGAGAATTTCTGCAGCAATATTCACAACAACTGGTCCAGGATTGGAGAAGATATAACTTTAAATAAAAAAACATGTCAAATTTTATGTGCAGCTAGCCGGAAAGTTGGTGAATCACCACAGCAGTTAATCCTTGAGTGTCAGCTCAGATCATTGTTCATGCAATGATTTTAGGAACAATCAATGTAGGACTTGAATTATATGATATTTTTAGCCCAAACTGACAACGATTACAACACTGCCATCCCTTGAATGCCTGTCAATTAGTCAACAAATGAGCAACCTGATCACATGTAATTATTAAGTACTACCACCTTGTTAGTAATAACCTATTGAGATTTTCCACATGCTGCCAGATTGTTGTAAAACTTTTTCTGCCTTACCTCCCTACAGTATTTCAGAAAAAAAGAGAACTACCCTGCATTGATTTCCTGTTACTTTGTGACCAAAAATAGTGCAGTGTGCCGATTCCCTTGTGTGAGCTGTTCTGTTCGAGACAAGCAGGCAGTCGGGGGCAAGCTGTGGGCTGGGAAAGGAGTGGAAGGGAGCCGACAGTGAATGAGTCTGTGAGAGCCTCCCATGACAGTCGGTCCCAGACGAGGAGGCCAAATAAACAACGAGCCAGCGAGCAAAGCACAGAGGCATGTCTTAAGCCTGTAGAGAGAAATAGAAAGAGAGACAGGAGAGAGCTCAGGAATAAGATGACACAGCATGCAGGGGCTTCCTGAGAGGCTAATGAGTTTGGCTAGGTTCCCATGAAATGCCGCACCACACAGAGAGGGAGAGACTTCTAAAAAATTCTTTTGTCTATATGAGATATGCCATTTTTTCTGCATCAGAGAAGCCAGAATCTAATCACATGTAAGGCTATAGATGCTGCAGCAGAGAAACAATCATGCTCCTGCTGTTTACTGCCTGCAATGACTGAATCTCGTGGTTATTCCATTTGAGCCAGAGGGTACATAAAGTCACCACACAGTTTGGAGCTGGGAATGAAGAGAGATGAAGAGCCATTAGTAATATTGACTATATTCACTGATCGATATCCATTTATGCTTCTGTTGTTGGAGTGCCTGGTTGAAGTAACTCCTGCAGTGACCCTGTCTTTCCACCTTTCTCTCCCTTTATGTTTTTCTTTTCCCCCTGCCACCTCCTGTGTCTATCCTTTACTCATCTAATACAGAGGGTCTGTACCAGCTGAGAGGTTCACACTGTGCCCCTCAGAGCAGCATTGAAGGGCTGGAGGATGCAGAGGTAGGAGCCTGGTTATTCGTCTTCCTATGCAGCCCCACTGCTGTCACAAAATGCTGCTTCTATTCTTTCCTTCAATTTGAGTCTCTGCTTTAAAGTGTCTATTTTTTAACCCTGCTCCTTTTGTAGCGGAAATGTAAGACCCATGTGCTGCTGCTCGTGGTGCACGGAGGGAACATCTTGGACACAGCAGGCGGAGACCCCAGCACAAAGGCCGGTGATGCGGCCACGTTGGCCTCAGTGCTAGAGAAGGTGACACGGGTACATTTTCAGGCAGCGGCTGAGCATGTGATGATCAAGCTGGTGCCATGTCCGGCCGTGTGTGCTGAAGCCTTCTCCCTGGTGTCTAAGTAAGTGTCATTACCAAAACATACAATTTTACTGACCTTGACATTTCGGGTGTTATATATCAGGCTAAAATCCAGAGGTGGTATATTAAATTATTTTTTATACTCAGGAATACTGGTGAAGGATGAATGAAAAAATATACCTGGACTCGAGCACAAGGCCTCACTGAATTGGTTGATGTTTATCAAAATAAGGTCAATCATGCTGTGTCTTCACCAGAACTCCAAATTAAATGCTCGAGTTAGTCCATTTTGTTTCGGAGTTATTGGTGTGTTACTGGAGTTTCTGGCAGGGAAATATGACATGGGAACACAAGCTCGAACACATTCAATGGGTCAATGTAATCTCTCTTCTGCATTTTGCAGCTTGAATGAGAGACCAAGCATAACACGTGTTCTTAGCCAACTGCGATTAACAAATTCACCCTGGTTATAGCGCTCCAGAGCTATAAATGAAGGGAAAACAATGTGAGGAGGTAGAGCCACCTCACAAGCTTTCAGCGCGGCTGTAGCTCAGGAGGAAGAGCAGTTGGCAGAAGGTCGGTGGATCGACTCCAGCTCCCCCGGGCTACATGTCGAAGCGTCCAAGACACTGAACCCCACGTTGCATCCATCGGTGTATGAATGTGTGTATGAATGGTTAGAGAGCACGTAGTTATGTACAGACTTAGATGTGCTGTATGAGTGTGTGTGAATGGGTGAATGTGGCATGTAGTGTCTGGAGCGCTTTGAGTGGTCAGGTAGACTAGAAAAGCGCTATACAAGTACAGTCCATTTAACATTCAGCCTGGCTTGTGCAAAAATAAGCTCGAAGGCAAGTCAGACAGGAAGTCCTTCCCATTCACCTGTCAGCAGTTAAATGCATCAGCATTGTATTTGAATGAGCTCTATGCTTTTACATGTTCAGGCCTACTTAAGTTTCCTCATCCATTAGCCCATTTCAAATGTGATCTGCATGCAACCATATTATTAGAAATGAAGGTTAGAGTTGGGTCTTAATTTGACCTCTATTACATAAAACCGATTGTGTTATTGAGATTTATACAAACATGAGTTTTCATGCGGAAAGAAAAGTCTGAACATCAGGCCTCAAAGCAAAAAAGCAAATCATAGACTTGATGGAAAACACGTATTATGCTGAAATTGGGACACATACAGAAAGACCTGTTGGTGAAAAATGTGTCATTGCAGCGCTGTATTAAAGAAACTGTCACGTTGGTTGTGGTGTGGCATGGTGAAGGAGGACCCGGATGCAGATATTTCAAAAATGAAAACTTGATTTATTTCAAACAATCCAAACAAAAGCGCGGCTGAGCCGGAACACACACACACCAAAAAAAAAACTAACTATGACTGTGAAAAAACATGAAGAAACCTGACTTGAACAAGGATTGCTGTGACAAAGCATCAGTGATGGTGAGGATCTGGCAATGTGCATGAGAAAACCTGGAAACTAAATACTGAGGAGGGGGATTGGTGATGGAGTGCAGCTGAGGGGAGAAACAAAGGTGACGTGAGTGAAGCTGATGGCAGGGCAAGAGAATATGGAAATATTCCAAAATATGGAAAAAACTAAAGACTAACCAGGAACTTAAAACCTAACAAAACTAGCAGACATGACAGAAACAACCTTGCACATGAAGGCAAACTGGACTTGTCTGACTAAACTGTAATTATTATAACAGGTATGACTATGCTTCATTTTAAGTTTAACACTATAATATTTGAGACACCAATCTCTAGCAAGGGGTGATAGAACTCTGTAAGAATTAAATGCTAAGCTAACTTACTTTATCCCTGCTATTCTGGAAAACCAGTTCAAGTGACCTGTCTGAATAGGAGGAGGAATCGTTGTATAATCGTATTAAGGCTCTCTCATCATTTACAATCCCAACTCCAAAATGTTATGGGACTGTAAAATGTTTAAAAAAAAAGGAGAATTCAATTATACACAAATAACATAAACCATTATTTGATTCATAATATAATTTAAAAACATCAAAATGTTGAAAGCAAGACAGCTTACCATTTCATTAAAAACTATTAGCTCACCGTGAATTTAATTGTAGCAGCATGTCAAAAAGGAATTTTGACACGCCACCATGTTTGCTACTGCGTGGCATCCCCCTTCTTCTTTTAACAACAGTCTGTAGCCATCTGGAAACTGAGAAGACCTGTTGCTGGACCTTTGGCAGTGGAATTTTGTCTCATTTGTGCCTGATATAGGATTCTGGCTGGTGAACAGTTCTGGATCTTCTTTGTCATGTTTTGCATTTCATGATTTGTCAAATATTTTCAATTATAGAAAGTTCTGGACTGCAGGCAAGTCAGTCCAACACCTTGTTGACTACAATGTCATGTTGTTGTAATAGATGCTGGATAAGGTTAAGGATTGTCTTCCTGAACATGCAAGGCCATCCTACGGACTGCAGCATATGTTGCTCTTAAACCATAAAACTTTCATCATTGATAGAAACTTTGCAGATGTGCAAGTTGCCAGTTCCAAAGGCACTAATGTGCCTCCAAACCATCAGAGATGCAGGCTTTTGAACTGAGCGATGATAACATTTTCAAAAAGAATTTCAAATTTTGACTCATCTGACCACAGAGCAATTTCCCCCTTTGCCTCAGTCCATACTGAATGAGCTTGGACCCAGAGAAGACGGCAACATTTGGATCAAGTTCACATGTTACTTCTTCATAGCATGATAGAGCTTTAATCTGCATTTGTGGATGGAAAAGTGAAGTGTTCACAGACGGTAATTTCTGGAAGTGTTTCTGAGCCTATGCAGTGATTTCCATGACAGAATAATGTCTGTTTTTAATGCAGTGCTGACTGAGGGCCCAAAAGTCACAGATATGACTTTTGGCCATGTCACTGTCACACAGATACTCCAAATTCTCTGAATGTTTTGATGATAGTATTTGCTGTAAATGTTAGATTGTACAAAATCGTTGAAATTTTTACTGGTAAACAATATTCAGAAATTCCTCCACAATTTAAAGATGCAAATTTTTGCTGAACCTCTGCCTGTCTTTATTTTTTTTAAAGGATCTGCCTCTCTAAGGTGCTCTTTTAATACGCAATCAGGTTACTGAACTCTTGGCTCCAACCTTATTGGTTGCAACGTGTTCCTCCAGATTTTCTAGACTTCTGTTGTCCCCGTCCCAGCTTTTTGGAAGAACCGTTACTGCCATCAAATTCAAGATGAGCTAATATATTTCATGAAAAAGGAAAATGTCTCATTTTTTTTGATAATTGATATGCCCTCGATATTCTATTGTGAATGAGATTTCCAATTTGTTGCATTTTGTTTTTCCTTAAAAATTTACTTTTTTATTTATTAACTTTTTTGATAGTTTTTTATGTGTTTGATTTATCTGATACCATGTGTCATGCTGTCTCCAAACTATGGAATTATTTTGGTGGTTCTATTTCTGCATGTGAAGACATACTCATGCAAGATTTAAGAGACATTATGACACACTTAGATACTAAGAATGAAAGAAGGATAATCTCATTGTCACTTAAGATGTCGATGGATAAGGGAGTTAAGACTCTAGAAAGGGGTTGAGAGCTTGTGAGATAGATTTTCTTATATTTCAACGTTTGCCTTCTCAGCCAGCTAGATGATCATTCAAAACAAATGGTCATTCAGGCACAAAGATTTGATGGGGAGGCTCTGTTCTTTGAAGGAGTTCTTAAAGATTCACTGCATCAATTAGCACGGTGCAATGGACCAAATCCCTTTTGGCAGACATGCCAATATGAGCTGAAGCCACAGTAACAAAAGATTAACACCAAAGGAGGTGGTTTTAGTGAAGGGAGTTAGGTTATGTTGACCTTGTATGAATATGATTGAGTCAGTCAGCTGAGTCAGAGCTTGTATTGCAGGAGAGTGAGCTGTTTTTTGTCATCAGGTTGTAATCTGTCAACCATACTTGTTGGTTGCATTTCCATTTTGACTCATTTGAGTTGGTCCACTTTAAGATGAATAAAGCAGCTGGGGGAAGATGAAGTGATTTTAATGCACTTTTTAACTACAAAGATTCTTTATGAAAGTCATCCTCGGTTTATATAAAGAACTGGCAACACAGAGTTTACTGTTGAAGGAGGAACTTGAAGATTCAGTCCAATAGAAGCAAATGCCTGCAAGCATGAGAAGGGAGATGCAAAAATGGCACGAGGGTGGCGAACATGATCAAGGTTAATTGAAAAAATGTATCGACCAAAGGGCCCTAAACAACATAAATGTTAATGAATCTGCGGAAGAGATTTCACAGCCCTGGAACTCCTAACCTCTCTAATTGCTGTTGTTTTTAATTGTCAAAATGCTGCTCCTTCGGGGACAAAACGAATAGCTAAATTGTATTATACAGTGTCAACTGATCCTAAGGCCTCTGTAATGTGTGCTGTGATCACTTTAGCAAATTAATTTTGCCATTTCAACTCACAGGTAGCATTCCTTCTAATTATCTCTGTACAGTCATTCTGTCTGTGGCTGGAGGACATTTTTGAGATCCAGGAGATAGAAATATGTCTGCGCTCATCAGTTTTCTTTCTTTTGTTTTTTTACTCATGACTGCCATTGCTGCCTCTGTTGATTATGTGTAGCTAATGATAACATTTCATAATCAATGTCGCATGAGCCAGTGGTCACTGGTTTTGTCTCTTACAGTGTCAATTGGTTTTCACCGCTCTCCGATTATATGCTATGGATGTTTTTGTCTGAAATGTCACTAATCACCTTGGCTAGAAGAGTGTGTTTGGAAGTCAAGTCGAGGCTTCTTCGTGGCGTGCGATTGATGATAGCAGGAGGGAGGTTGTGATTTGAAGCAGGACATGTGTGAACAGGTTTGAGTGGTGTGGCCACTCAGCAGCATGCTATGTGCTTGGTTTCTAGCACATCCAGAGAGGAAATATTCAAAACCGCAAGCTCCAGTTGGACTTCAGCAGGACAGAGTTGCTTGATTTTCTCTTCATTAATGCATGCAGCTGTAAATTTGCTTTTGAGATTTTTTTACATGAAGACACTAAGAACAAGCTGTCTCGTTAGGAAAATATAGAGAAATGCATTACTGCATTAGTTTGTGAGTTTAAATAAACAGTTTAAAATACAGTCACAGGTTTTTGTACGACACACAGCATAGATTACTGGCACTTCATTTTTTTTCGTCTGGCACTACAGTCACTTTCAGGACTAATTTCTGTTTATTTTACACTGCAGTAACTTTATGACTCATTATTCATCATATTTCACCATGTTCTTGCAGTATTGTTCCAACACATTTTTAGTAGGTTTTTAATAGGTTTTATATGATTTATTTATTTTAATTCCATTCACTTTTAGTTTCATTCCACATTATATATCTATATTTTTTATTCTGTCTATATCAAGGATGACAGAAATGCAATTTCAGTCCTCTCTATGTCTGGTACATAGCTGAACTGACAATAAAGTTAACTTTGACATGACTTCCATTGAATCCATACATTTTTGCATTCTTTATTCTTAAGTAGAAGTTTTACATGGCCCAAGTCGTTATATCAGCATTTTCCTTTAGATATCAAATTAAGGGTTGGCTTCATTAAAACTTTCCGGATAAACACTTCTGCAGAATTAAAGCACCAGCTGGAGATTTCAATCTTTTCCATATTCTCAGAGATTTAGTCAATTCTTCTTTTCAGTACGTTTCTATGGACATTGAGTCAAGCTATGATTAGAGTTCAACCTGGACATTTAATTGAACCACTGTCAATTAAAGGTATTTCCGAAGCCGCAATGTGTGAGTGAAATTCATTTTGTTGCTTTAAATTCTGTTTTGTAACTCAAATGTTGATTTTGTCAGAAGACGCTGTGTTATAAAGAGCAATAGTTTGGAAATGCATAAATGACCTCAAGTGGAAACTCAGTCTTAATGAGCTGATTTTCAGTCTCCATCACTTCTGAAATAGATACAGGTTTATGAGCAACATATACATCCGCCATCAGGATAGTCTTTTTCAGGGAAGACCTTGCTTATTTCAGTAAGACAATGCTAAACAACATACTGCATCTATTACAGCATGACTTTGAAATAGAAGAGTCCAGGTGTCTGATTTCCAGAACTTTCACCAACAGAAAACATTTTATGCATCATGAAACACAAAAGAAGAAGACCTATGTCCTTTTAGCAGCTACAACAGACAAGAGTGGGAAAACACTACTTTCCCAAAGGTCCAGCAACTGGTCTCCTCAGTTCCCAGATGTTTACAGACTGTTTTGAAAAGAAGAGGGAGTGTCACACAATGGTAAGCATCAAGTTCGAGTTGGGCTTTTTTTTTTTTTTTTAGATGATGTACATTTAATTTTATTGATTCTTACTTTTGTCATTTTTTGTTTTGAGACTTGCCCAACATGATCTTACATTTACCAAACATGAACAACAATCCAAATACAGATAGTAAATCTTTTTTCGGTAATCTCTGCATGACAAATTGTATCATGATGACGTCGTAAACCTGCAGTTTAATCTGTATATCTGAAAGATCAACCCCCAACTTCCACAAGATGTGCTCTCTTATGTTGTGTTAAAGGGGATAGAGAATCAAAATCGTCTTTTTCACGTTTTTGGTGTTAGTTCTGAGTCTCCCCGCTGTGGGGAGTACACACGAAGTGCCAGCAAGTGTCAGAACCTCTGTTTCAAGTACTCCCCTTTTTTGAATATCCCCCAGAAAAAGTGCCAATCCGTTTTTTTGTGAAAAAGTGATGTTACTTTTTCAGCAATCGCCCCCCCCACACCCAAATCCACAGCCACCCCGTTTCAGACACGCCCCTTCGGCGAGAAACAGGAACAGGCGTGCCTTCCAAGGCTGTGAAAGCGGACTACGATCGTTACATATTCTTCCCCCGGAAAGCAATGTTCGCGATCAATGGCTTTTATTTATTTTTAACAGCATCCCCAGTACATACAACCGCCGACTTTTCCTTTGCGCTGCGCATTTCACGGAGTACAGTTTCACAAACCTTGCACGATTCCGAAGAAGGCTTCAGTCGGAATTTTGCTCAGTAGATGGTCAGTTCCGACAGGGACAGACAGACTGCAGCGAGGTGTGCGCTCCGCTGAGAAGGTGATCGGCTGCACGTTTCCAGGACTATGGGGCGAGCAGGATGGATCACAGCTGACCCTTCTCTATTTGCACCACTCCTCTCGGGCAGGAGGCTTCGGTCCATTCGGACCAGAACCTCCCGTCACAAAAACAGTTTTTTCCCCCTTGCAGTTGGACTTATGAACACTTCAAAATCACCTCATAACCTGCCCCAGTCACTTTACCATCATTAAAATTGCACTAATGAAGCTGCACTGTTGTTGCTCTGTACATTAGATGCTGTGTATTGTTGTTCACACCTTGTACATTTTATATTCATATATTTTTATTCTTTATTACCTCCGCCAAGGAGGTTATGTGATCGCCCGAGTTTGTCTGTTGGTTTGTCTGGATGTTCGTCTGTTTGTGCTGCAATCTTGCGACCTGCCAAAAGGTGGCGCGACCTCCACAAGGTGGCGCGACCTCAAGGTGCCAAAGCCAAACAAAGCCAAAGCCAGACAGAATGCATAGTGCGCGGATTGAATGCATATTGCGCGGATTTGCTGTAATTAGCACAACAAAAGATTGCAACGGCAAGCCAGTGTGCATAACTGCATATAGCGTAATAATAACGGCGAACACTGCTTCCCGACAAAACATTATAATAATAATAATATTAATTAATAATAATTAATAATAACGGCGAACACTGCTGTTCAATAATGAATAGGGAGAAGGGAATGCCTCTTCTGCTGACAGCGCCAAAGAACAAGTAGCCCACATCAGGAACGTATGTCCATACATGGCTCGCTATCCACAGGTACGCCACACCTTCGCAGCCATCTGTGATTGTTTCAGACCATTCACTACAAAATATGGGTGGATAAAAAAAATGCGCTTATAAAACAAAGCTTCCTTGGCGGAGGTCTGCACTCTCTGAGTGCCTTTCTAGTTTTTTATTATTATATCCTATGTTACATGTTTGCACCTTACGCCGCAGCAAATTCCTAGTTAATGAACACTGTTCACTAAATATGGCAATAAAACGAATTCTGATTCTGATGAGCTTTCTTTTCAGTCAGTGTATTACTCTATAGCTCTGTTTTCAGTGAGAGCAAGGGCAGCCAATCAAGCAACGGCAACCGAATAGCGCCAACACCTACCTGCATTTCATAATGAGGTTGCCAGATAAGCTCTGAAACAACGCCAATAAGGGCAAACGACGCATTCTAAACCCAGCATAGTAACATAGCTGTTTCAGAGAGCCTTTTAGGGAGGTTCTGAGCCAGCTAAATAAAGTCACTTAACCATATTACATATTACATCACAGAACAAGGATTAATGCCCCATTCAACCATTCTCTATCACCTTTAAAGGCTACAAAGCTTATTAAAAACCTCCTGACAGCAATGCGAGGTAGATGTGTTTTGACCCCCCAGGTGAAATTAAGCAAAGTTTGTCCCCAGATGGCTCCTGATCCTGAAGATACTCACACAATATGTGCAGTCAGTAGGCATTAATACACACACTCATTCTAGTACTCTTTTGTCAGTAATCAGTGTGCACTCTAATGACAATGTTGGACTTGTGGGTGTGCGGAGACTCATTTATTTCAAAGTCAACATAAACATCTGAGGAATAGGCAGCCAAGAGAGGGATTGTGGCTGTGTGGATAATTTGCTCTCAGTCTGGGTAACAGCTTAGCTAAAATCACACCTTGGATTGGAGGTGGCAAAACCTCTTAGCGCCTCAAAGACAAACTTCCACATAAACAAACCGTCTTGGACTCACTGCTTGATCATTTATTATGTACTGTAGGAGGTCCCAGTAGAGAATGAACATGTTTTTCTCCTTGTGTTGTGTGAAAGACCTACTGTGGCCCAAGGGGCTCTGAGGGCTCATTAGTGCGGTAGTTTTTGTCTGCTAATGATCGTACCTTACAGTGCTGCCTATGAGCTGTGAGTCAGAAAACACGTGTAATCTATGAACACACTTGCATTCTACACAGAAACAGTTTGAGAAGAGCACTGACTGTGTATTATTACACCACAGCAAGGCCAATTAACAGAAACCCAGAAAAGGCCTTAATTGATTTATTCTGCAGCCAAAACACCAGCACTATCACAAGTAAACATTTCATCTATCAAGAGTGTCATCTGCGCAGCAGGAAAGAAAGTAAAAAAAATTCCTGTTTCAGCAGAGTTATTGTCATTTTACAGTTTTCTATCCAGAATGTCCACTTGTCCGTCTCCATGGCGACTGACATCAGCTCAGTGTGGCGGGCCTCATTATTTTGGACAGTAGTTGCTGAGGACATGCCACTACTTTTTCCCAGCCCTCTTTTAAATTAAAGAGACTCTGCAGAGTACCATTACTGTTCACGTTAATTGTGCTGAAGTTGTGCAATGCTAAGCCAGCCATTATGAAACACGGGGTGCAATTAAGCAGGAATCTGACAGGCTTCAGACTTTTTCAGTTTGCCCATATAAAGCTAAGAGGCAGGGGGGTGTCAGGGCAGCATAATAGATTAAATCTCAAGGTTATGCTGCGTGAGATGAGGCTGATTCAAGGTTTATTCGGCTCACTCAGCTTTATCTACTCCTTGCTGTTGTTAATGGATGTCTTCATCATTGAATAACCATAACACTTTGAGGAAGACTTCAGTGCATCTCTCAGTATAGAAACATGTAATAATTAGTCTGCCTTTTGGTGTCAATGAGTGGGTTAATTTACAGCTGATCTTAGATTGACTGATGTTGCTGGCCTTGAGGCTTTTTCTTTGTGTCTTCAAGGACATACACTGTAGTTAAACCTCTCTATACCGTCTGTTTATTCCTAGTTAATGTATAAAAATGTACCCTTGACAACAAATTTGTTATTTCTTGAAGTAATGACGACTCACCATGGTGATGTTATTCACAATTTGCTATAATAGGATTTGTTGATGTGGTTTTAGGAGCAGAACTCTGCACTTCCTGCACTCTCTGTACTACTTGATTTATGTCAGATTTATTTAGTGTTAGATCACGTTTTAGAGAAACATGTTCTCCTGATTATAGAAATATAAATTACAGACAGACTGCACCATCAAATCCAGATCATAAAGCACCATCTGTGCCAGTCCTGCTTTTTCAAAATTGTTTGCCCAGTGTCACATCCACCACTTCATTGATCATAGGCAATGGAGGGAATTCTACTTAAGAGTTGAAATATTAGTCAAAGCAATTAAATACAGATTGGATGTGAATGGTTTGATGGAGCAGGGGTTCCAAAGAACATGTTTGTAAAATGGTAATGATCGGATCAAATTAGTTTTGTTCCAACCTGCTGCCCAATGGACGTTTTGCCTCCTTATTGCCAGAGCAGATATAATCATACAAAAGTCTGGATCATGCGTACATATTTTTATGGACTCTTTTGAATACAAAACAGTTGCTGCTCCGTGATAATGATGAGCAAGTGTTTGCATAATGAAGTAATTGAATAATGCAAATAATGAGTGTCTCACCTGACATTTGTTTAGCATTGCAGCAGGTGTTAAACTTCCGATCCTGTCCGGTGGCCTCTGAGTCTCTTTCAGAGATACAATTGTGTTTGGAATAATGAGTTACTTTTTTCTTTCTTCCCCTTTTGGAGGTCTTGTGAAGCAAGGGTGTGTTCTGGGGGAGCTGTTGACAAGACTAAGAGGATCAAGTCCCAACAGCCACACAGCTTGGATAGGCAAAGGCACTGTGGCACATGGCTGGAACATTGGAATTTGTCAATTCTCAGCTTCAAAATTCAATAAACAAGTGGCAAACAAATTACGAGATGACCTGATGGCTCCTTTAGTAATACACTGACATCCTGAATATTGGACATCATGTATTTTGTGGAAGGAGTAATACTGTTCTTATGCAAATCATTGCGTGATGTGTGGCTCTAGAATATACTGAAAAAGATTTCCTATCTTCTTTCAATAGTAGTGGAAGTAGCTTAAAAAAAACATTAGAGTGTGTTTTCAAAAAAGCTCCCCTTGAAAGCAGAGTTCATACACTACAGAGTGAGGACTTTACAGATACAAACAACCTCTCAAGAGGTGTTCTGTTTTCCTCCTGACAGCAACACATCAGAGAATCCTAAGCAGGGACTCTTGCTCATTAAGGGCAGTTGAAGAAAATCAGGAGTGAAGCTACCCAGTGAACATGATCTCCAGAGATTACAGAGCAGGTGAAATACGCTCGCATCAAAGAAGCTTTAACGCATAAGATACGTTCTCCTCTCCTTCAAGCACTATGATATCTTAACTGAGTTAGAAGTTAGAGCAGAGTACTTTAACTTTATGGTAAAGTGGCAGTTTTTCTTCTTTTTATCCTCACATCTGAAAAGACTTTCCACATTGTTATTTTTGAGTACTCAGATGGGACTTGTGTCTCCAGACGTCACCAGTACATCCGCATGGGTTGCTGCGGTAACAACGTTGGCGTCAATAACTGTGCAGCTACACTGGTTACATCACTTTGATTGGCCATTTTGTTCCCACACAACAGACATCTCTCTAGGTTTTCAACAACATTCAAACGAATTCAAATGAATGTTTTCAGTCAGTGTATTTACCTTCTAAGAGGAATTTGGGCTGCAACAATCTTCAAATTGTGCTATAAGAATTCTCGCTTTGTCCAGCCAGAAACCCAAGGAATCAGGTTCTCACATTCATAAAATCAGAACCTAGATTTATTTCTTTAAGTGTTTCAGCTTTACTCTCAACATGAGATCTTGCAGAGTGGAAATGGCAGGACTGAGCTCTTGATCATGGTACTGGTTGCAGCTGGTGGGACTCTGCTTCGCCTTATCACACCTGTCTCCACTCCTGCAATTAAACTCACACACAGACATATGAGGACGGAGAGGGAAATTGCCACCAAGCTGGTGGGAGCAGCTTAAGGCTGCAATTAATATAGAGGGGTATCAGGAGAAAATGCTGAGTAGTATTATTTATAAAAGTACTTTTTGTACTCACATCAGGTCATTTGAGCCTTTTTCAGATAATAGTTGACTAAAAATGCAGAGGATGCATTTTTGTTTCTCACCTACATCAAGTTCTAACTAGGAAATTGAATGAAAAATACTTTGTTTATCCCAAAGGACATTATAATGTCACAGTAACTTTTGAAATGAATTAATACATTTATTTATTTATCAAGCTGTCATTGCATATGGCTATTGCTGCTGGCAAGAATTTAATTCAATTTAATTCAGTTTTATTTATATAACAGCAACTCACAACAAATGTCATCTCATGGCACTTCAAAAATACAGTCCAATTCAAGCCAATTAGAGTCCAATTTTTTTTTGACCAATTACCTCCTGTACTATTCTGTGTGTCAGTGGAGCTGAAGAAACCTCTGACTGATCACACTAATGTTTCAACACTAGATTATTCAACTTATGCAGCATTCTACTTTGCACAATCAGGTCCAGGGGAGCAATCCCCAGCACAGAACCAGCCTTCTTTATCAGTTTGTCCAGTTTCTTTGAGTCACTGGCTCTGATGATGCTACTGCCCCATCAGATGGCTATAAAGCAGATTGCACTCTCCACCTCAAACTCGTGGAAGGTATGTAAGATCTTGGTAAAGACATTAAAACACTGCTCAGACAGGAAGTCTTTGCCATGTCACAGTAAAAGCTACTACATGTAATTTGGAGGTGGTGGTGGTGGAAGGTTTATTAAAAAAACAGACCTCTAAATGAAAGAAGCACTTAATGTATTGCGAGTGTACTCACTGTAGTACTCGTACCTTTGTCAAATAATCACATTATAATGACTATCTAAACTGCTACTGTAACAAGTCAATGTAAGGGTTGAGTGATCAATAGTCTATCTTATATTATTTGATGTTTTATAGGCATGCAGGAGTTGAGCTAAGTTAGGTTCACGATTTGCTCTCCTTTTTCACTAACATGAACAGGGAGGAGATTTTCTGACTTTCTTTAAATCTGCTCTCTTTGCTACTTGCAATTCTCCACCATTCGTATCAGAGGGGACTCTGTAGACTTTGTTTTTGTGACTCTTTGATGCATTTACTCTGCTCTCACCTCACTCATGCTCTTTGCATTTTTATGTTGCTCTTATAAGCAAAAAAAAATACATTTTACTTGTAAAAGATAGATTGTAAGCTTGGCTTTTCATATTTTTCTCAAACAGAATAGGATGACTAAAACATGCTTGCTCCATCTACACAAGCGTCTGATGGAAACAACTGCCCTCCAACACAGATCTGTCACCATGATGTGGCAGTGGGGATTGTGGAGGTGGTTCTGTCTTCTTTAGATGTCAGATACTGACTGCTGAACGCTGTGATGCTGGAAGCACAACAATCACACAGACCTTTTCTCTTCCTAACAGATTTTTAAGAACTCTGATCATGTTATTTTGTTATTGGTGCAAACATTGGTCATGGCAACTCAGAATTCAGTTTTTTTTTAATCTGTTTATTGAGGAATGTGAATTTTTTGCTTTATTTAGATGAAAAGTACTGATATTCTGTAGATGTGAATAAGTTTACACAGTCATGTTGTCAGTTTATGTTTTTAAGTTAATGGCTCACAGATACTTTCTTATTGGGTTGGGTCCATTGGCAAAGGTTACAGCGATGATCCACCATCAATTACACCATACACACACAATAGCTGAATACCTGACATGGTCGCTGAACAGTTGTAACATGTAACCATGGTAATACAATAGAAGTCTTGTGTGTCTCTCAGTTGACTATATCAAGAGAGAGAGATTGCTCCAAAAAGTACTTAGATATTGTTCAGCAAAATGAAAATAAATAGAGTGCAACCAGCGTAAAAGAATGCAATAATTTCTGTAGAATGTAGTTTTATGCTAAATCAATTAAAGGCAGTGTGCCTCAAGAGATGGCAGCTGTGTACACCAAGCATAAATGGACAGTGCAGGTGGACAGTGCTAATGGTGCTTGAGCTTTGGTAAAAATCATTTATCAGAAAATTAAATTAAACACAATCAGATTATTTATGCACACTCCATGTTTTGTTAGCACCCATTAGTCTCGTAAGAGGAAAGTGTTCAGGGCCATTTATTTCATGAAGCAACAGAAGATGCTGCTGGAAGTCACTGGGCCCAGGTGTCAGTCATTAGCCAATGCCTTGTTTCTGGACTGGTGATATTCTGTAAAAGCTTCCATGAAAACGACACGCAACAACAAAAACTTTACCAGTTTTGCTAAATTTGCTGGTATATTCACAGTTTGGTTAATTTTACATGTGCAATAAGAAGCTTGTCTCTAAAATCTGTTAACAAAAACAGCTACACTGGTTATTTTTATATGCAGAGTATCATAAAATGGGAAAATAACCCCATTTTTCACTTGATTTGTTATCTCAACACCCATTGGTTTCAATTCATCATAAAAAAGGATTGCTGATCTTTTGGTTCTTTGACTGCTAAAATCTCCAGACCTCGGCCTGTTTGTCTCCATCTGTGTTGCCTGTGTCATATATTGTTGTTTCTTCCCGATATCAGAGCATCTGATGGATGGTGGCTGCTCAAGGAGACAGTGCAGGACATTGCCATCTTTTAATGTTCCTCACTCTGTCACTTGAACTGTATGTGCACTCTGACACACACAAGCACAAGCAGCACACTCATCCATTAATGTCTAAACAACAGCAGAAACATTGACTGTTGTTGCTGAATTTGTTCTCGTGTGTTTTATTCCTTGAGATAACCTTGTTTTTCCCTGCACTTTGTGTGTATATGCAAACACTCTCTCATATGCACACAGACACACACACACTGAGGCATTGTGGGAAAGCCTGGCATCAAATTAGATTAAGTGCTTTGTGAACCCTACATTTATAGATGCAGCTTAGTCAAGATCGTAACCAAAGGGGAAAACATCTCATTATGTTTTTGAGGCTGATATGATACATTGCTAATTGTATCTAACCTTAAGTTGTTTTGACTTTATTAGAAACTAATAACTCACACTCTACAAAGCTGGAAGGAGACAAGCAAAAGTTCATTGAATGCATGATGAAATCAGGAGTGTTTCTTCCAGCATCAGTCCATCCTCTCATCTGTGGCTGCATCCTTCTGACTCGCTTCCCTCTTTTCCTTTCCAGTCTGAACCCATACAGCTATGATGAGAGCTGTGTGTCCAGCAGCGTGGACCACCTGCCTTTGGCTGCTCTCCCTCTTCTTGCCATCGTGTCTCCACGCTATCAGGATGCTGTGGCAACTGTCATCGAACGGGCCAACCAGGTTTATCGCAGCTTCCTGCAGTCGAAAGATGGCCAGGGATTCACTGGGCAGGTCTGCAGTGCCTTCTTTTCTTTAGAAAGGAAATGGGGCAAAAAGAGAATTCCTTCATGTTCGTCTCACATAATGAAACAATGTGCTGTGGTCAGTGCTTATAATGAGTGAGCTATGTAATCTATGAAAACTGTGGGAGAATACCTCATCAGAAACCTTCAAGTCTTAAGTGCATCATTTCCCTCCCTTGTACTATGTGATTATAGGCTCTTGGTAATGAGCTGCACAGAAGACCGTTCATACTGGTGGTGAATTTAGACATTAGGCCTCTGCACTCTGCTTATTACAAAATATGTAAACAATTGTAAGTGGAATCACAAAGACAGCGCTGTTGAACACTTATATCTGTACTCTTAGCTGCTGCAGTTCAGTGACTGTAGTGCTTGTTTAAAAATGTGCATTTTGTCAGGTTACGATGGTGATTAAGAGCTGCTGGCCAACACCATCTTGATTAGCCAGTCAATCAACTAGTCACTAAAAAGCCACAGCAGCCCCCTTACAATGATTGCAATTACATCACTTTATCTATTGTTTATTGGCTCTCACTCATGTGTATAGATAGCGCTTGTGTTCTCTGGTAGTTATTACTTTCATGATTATGCCTCCTTCTGCTGTCTATAACTCAACTCAACTGAAAATGATCTACTTTCATCCCTGCCCATCCCTCTCTCGCTGAGGAGTTTTTTTCTACATATTTATTAACTAGTTATTAGCTTTATTTAAGAACTCTGGAGATAAATATTTCAGCACTCTCATATTTTAACAACAAACAAGCTGGTTATAATGACAACTTAAGCAGAAAACTTCAACACCATAGACCAATTCTAATTAGGTTATGTGGATGTACACACAGTATAGCCATGCTGCAAAAATAACTGAATTTAGGGCTATTAAAAAAAAGCACAGTATTAATGATGTGTTTATACTGTGTCAGCAGAATGAAGAGAAGAGCAACACTTGGACCCAAGCATTAGTCAAACATTCTCATATGGATTTAATTTATTATAAATGTACCTGTTAGCAATTTTGACTTAGCAGCTATTTCATCGTTCATGTGCTGAAACCCACTGTGGCACATTTTGTAATTATTTGATATTCCGAATATCCCTCAATCAGAATTATAACTTGGTAGCTGATGTGAGGTTGTTTCCTTCCCAAAGGACTGCTTGTAATTAGTTTAAACAATATGTTAACACTTCATTAAGATGTTTGTTGTTTTCTTCTTGAACAAATTTGTCCAACAATGCAATGCACAAAGGAAATGGAGGAGCTGCTCGCTGCTCTAAAACAAATCGGGTGGATAATGACAGGAACAAACACAAAGACGTCTGTTTCATTTCTCAAATTTAATCAGCAGTCGTAAGATCTGAATACATCAACTTACAAAACACATGGTATTACAGTTAGTTTTAGGTATACTACTACAATAGGTGTTTGTACAGAATTGTGTAGTGAGCTTCATGCTCTCCTGTCCCATTAAAATATGTTCACACGAGGCTTAAACTGCTGAGGTTGTCACTGTCTGAAGTCACCACATGAAGAGGATGTATAAATTGTATGTTTTCGGAGCAGGTTTGCCTGATGGGGGACTGTGTGGGTGGAGTGCTGTGCTTTGACGCTTTGTGCTTCAGCAACCATCCGAGGCCCAGCAGCCCCAACAACAGCAGCAGGAACAACAGCACTGAGAGCCTGAAGGTAGAGCTTGATGTTTTACAGATAACAAAATGATGGCACACAGGGTTGTTTGGGGGTTTAGCAAAGCTGGTGAGTGAAAATTTTACCGATGCTGTATGATTAAGAGATCACTGCAAATGAGCAAGATTGCATGCCTCTGCTATACGTTGTATTCATCAGTGGACTTAACTGCTGCAGGAAAGAACACGCACACAAGTAGCAATGTCCTTAGCACAACTTTATTGTCCCTGGCGACTCTCATGCATAAAATTTGCTTCTGCTGTGTATATTTTTCGGTCCAGTTTTTCAGCACATTAACTCCTTTTAACTTCAATGGCAGTGTCCTTGATATTGCATTTCTATGAAGTCTCATTCACAAATTTGTGGTCATGGTAGAGGTTAATCTTGAATGTGGGCCTCACAGTTTTTTTCCAGGGTTAATTTGCATGCATCGTTGTGAGCACCATTTAAAGTAGCTCCTGTGATTGAAACACATTCATCATGTCGTGTATGCTAAACTGACATCCTAAACCAGCTTGTTTTCTTTCTTCTTTTCTTGTCCTTTCCTCCCTGTTAAGTGTTGCATTATCCCTAGTTTCTCTTTCATCTCTTTGCTATTCAGATCCACTCACAACTAATAGATTCACTCTTGCACTGACAGATTTTCTCACTCCCACACTGAACAGTTCACCTGGGAAAACACGTCATAAATCGCCATCATATTATATGATTTCCTGAAGCAGTCACAGTCGTGACTGGAGGTTTGAAAGCAATTTCAACATTCTCCTTCTTTGTTTCAGGATAACTCTGGTCTCCTGAGGGAATCCAGTCCTGGTTTGAGTTCTAGCAAGAGGCTGAGTAAGAGCAACATTGATATTTCTGCTCCCAATGAAGGGCAGGGCGGGCCGCCGCTCAGCCGCAAGCAGAGTGACTCGTATGATGGAGATACCTCATCTTCTGGCCAGCACAACTTTTTTTCCAGGTGGAGCCTAACACACAAGCCACATTTAAACATTTTAGATCCTTCTTTATCTATATGTCTGGTGTGCTAGGATTAGATTGGGTCAGAGATATAAGTAAACAGGACAGATTTGGGCATTGGTGTTTTTGCATACAGAAGTTTTTCAAAAGCAACTAAATCCAAATCTGTAACTTGTTTAAACCAAAGAGTGAGAGAACCAAAGTAATGCCTTTCAGTGTCCTCATTGAACAACTCTATTGTAATTTGAAAATCTAAACAAATCTATAATTAGATGGCAGCAACACACTCTAAAAGTTGGGAAAGAGGCATGTTTACCACTGTGTTACATCACATAATTACATTTTTTTTTTAAATGTAATTAATTGTAACCAAATTTCTACCATTTATTTCTGTGATTACCATGTCATGGGTTCATGCATTGACCCAGATGTTGTGTGCTGGCCTATCATCCAGGTTCTTCTGTTAAGTGTCACCCTGTCCTGCCCCTGCTTTTATCAATATTTGCAGCTTGACTGCATTGTCTGCCTACCTGTGACAGATGGACTATAAATAGCCCATTGTGCCTGTTCCAGACAGTCTGAGCACAGACTGTGGGTGAATTTAGCTGGGCAGGGATGGGCTGAAAGGGGTACGACTGTCGTGTTTACTCTATCTAAGGAACTTATGCTGCGATTCCAGGTCAGATACTTCGCTAGGCATACACTACTATAGCCACTAAAGATACTATAGGATCCCATCAATCCTCAGTGATGCCACACAGTTCATGGCAGTGCACCTCTTACCTTTCACTCCCTGGTATACTCCTTATTAAGCCAGAGGAATGGCAAGTAGAGAGAAACCTCTGCTCTTGGTTGTGCTCTTTGCTCTTACACATCCCAGTGGATATTCCCAATCATCTGAAGGGCTTATTAAATCTCCTATTGCAGGACATCAAATCTCTCTTGGTTGGCTGTCTACCTTTAGTTTGGGATGTATCCTTGTGCATCTTGCTCTGCTTTGCTCTGATTGGAAAGTGCCCTTGAGCTCATGTTCTCATGATCATAACACTGCTTTTATTAAGGCTCCTGAGGGTGTGCTCCAGAAAATCAAGAGCGATTTAATTTTTAATTTTTCCCATGCTTTCCATCTGTCCTGGCTAGAGATGGTCACTTTCATGAATTTTAGTGATCTTTATACAGACAGTGAGTAAAATCACAGATAACTGCAAGTTGTGAAAAAACATTAAAAAACCCAAATGGACATAATTGTCAACATTAAGAAATTGATTTAGTCTAAATTGAAGAAAAAAATGATCATGTGCAATTAGAAATTCTTTAAAATTCCCATAATGGGCATGTTTGTCTTGTTTGTTGAATATATTTGTCATGATTTGTAGTTTATTTCTCTGGAAAAACAGAAAAAAAGGCCACCCAGCTGGCAAAGACAGCCCTTAAATTTCTGTACTAACTGGAACAGTCTCTGAGGCCCAATAGAGAGCAATCTTGTATGAGTTGGAGTATGAAAAGTACACTTACCCAGAGCATGGATTTTTGTTGAAAAATAATTTAACATGTCAAAATTGGACGAGAGTATTTACAGAGGGAGAGAAGATTAGCTTATCCAGCCTGCTAATCATGCTCATCCCCGTGGTCCTTGTAGTTTTTAAGCAATAATTAATATTCAATGAATCACACACCAACACTAGAAGTACTGTCCTTGAGATGTTTTGCTGCAGTAATACATTTTTGGTTGCAAATAGGTGGACAAGTGGACATGAGAGAGAAGACAAAAACCAAAATAGCAGCAGAAAGCAATCAAAGCACTACTGATTTGACTTTTACAGACGCCTGGAGATCCTCGGCTAATCCTTCCTCCACATGTAGGACTTAATTGGGAAATGTTGGTTCGCTGTTAAGGAGAGGGATCGAGTCAGTCAGCAGCGGAGGATGTGTCAGTGACCGCTCGGCTGTTCAAACAGCTGTCAGTGTGATGCAGCCTGTAAAGGCTGAGTGAAGAGCTGCTCAGTCTGAGTCATAAAGGCTCAATGCCGACAGTGACTTTAAAACAAACCAGCCAACATCTGAATCAGAGCAAAGCAAAATGATCTCTGACTCATCCGTGTCAATACAGCCGCTTTAGTTCCCGGTTTCAATATTAACAATACTAACATCTAATCTTTCAGATAAGCCCTAATACACTTTTAAAAAATGTTTAGCTGAACACAAATACATTAGCCTTTGACCAGTCAGCCTTTGTCATGCTTAGCTTAAACACTTTTATGAACACACACACACCAGCGAACTCTTTACAACATTTAAATTACTAGAAACCTTGTCCACTCTACATCACATGAATTTCAAATGTTCATGTCTCTCCTCCAGACTGTTTAGTCCTGTTTCACATCAACCATCACATCTTGCTAAAGAAAATCTATGTTTTGTTGTTTTGCTAAAGTAGCCCCCAGCAGTGACAGTGAAAAAGGAAAAGGCACAAAGTTTTGATCGTATTTATAAAAACATTATGTTTTTTATGTCTAATCTCCAGTATGATGCAGGAAGGTATGGAGGTGCGTGGCGGCAGTAGCACCAGTCTGGTGTTGAACCCTGGACGTTTTGACTTTGAGGTGTCAGACTGCTTTCTGCTGGGCTGCCCCCTGGGCCTTGTACTGGCCATGAGACGCACTGTGCTACCAGCTGTTCAGGGTAAGAACTCAGACACATGCATAACATACAACAGTCATTTTATTTATGTAGCTATTTTCATTAAACATAAACTTTAGCATAATCTTATCTCAGTTCAGCTCTAAAAAGGTTAGGGCAATAAAGAACTGCATTTATACGTACTTATCCTTGCACACCCACAGATCTATCATTCATTTTTGATATTTTGTCGATTTGTGGATGCTATGATCAGTGGCAGGATCAGTGGAAGGATACGTTGGTTTTTCAGTTGATAGAACTGCAACAAAGTACACTAATGTTTCACAAAGGTAACATTTCAGTTGTTTTAGATGTTGAAAATAAGCCTAATACTGAGGCCTGTGGCTTTATACTGAGAAGTCCTTCGCTTTGTTCCCAATTTGAATTCCTCCAATCTGCAAGCGCTCTAACCACTTTTTTGTGCAAGACAGTGAATACTCATAAACACTTAACACAACCTCATCTCAAAAACAACAAACTATCTCCTAAAATTTTGAGTTTGAAATTTGATTGCATTTGGGACATTTTTTCCCCATTATTCATTTTTTTTCTCATTTTAAAGGAATTAGTTTGTTTAAATAGTTTCCCTCTGATTTTTATTTATTGTGTTTGTTGTTCAAAGAAGAAAAAAAGCAGTACTTATTTGTAGTTTACTTCCGACAAGTTCCTCTACTCTGATAGAAAAGTTGTTTTCAAGTGAATTTTCACTTGGATGAACCCTCTGAACCACATTAAATGCAGTTTTACATCAGACACAGCAACACCTCTGACTAAAGGTCATTAAATGTCCTCCTAATTGTTTGGGTTTTTTTTTCTTGTGTTTTGTGTCCGTCAGTGAGCCAGCTTCATCCAGCCTGTTCTCAGATCTTCAACCTCTTTTACCCATCGGATCCATCTGCCTCCAGACTTGAGCCACTGCTGCAGCCCCTCTTCCATAAGTTGCCACCATTTGCTGTGCCGCGCTACCAGCGCTATCCTCTTGGAGATGGACGCTCACATCTCATAGGTATGGTGGGGATTTGAACCTGAAAATCAATTTTCTAGTGAGGCAGATCTGGTTCACTTGAATATTTCATTGCCTAATCTATTGTCTGGTGTCATTGTATTGACATATTAATAAGCTTTTGGATTTAGCATTTTCAAGGCTGATGCAAAAGCTTTAAAGAGAGCTGCTATTGGGAGTGAAGTGACACTAATCCAAGATCCTATGTCTTCCTAATGTGAACTTTCACAAGCACACATGTTCACAGATATGGATGAAGGACACATGGATCTCTGATCCCATCTGTATGAGTTTATCCTGTCGAGGCAGAGTTAAATCCTTCCCTAAAGCCTGTGGTCTGAAGTAATTAAACTTCATCTTCTGGGCTTGTACTACCTCCAGTGTGACACTGCTCAGTTAGGACCAGGTACAGTAAGTGAGATAAATGTCTACTAGATAAATAGCACATTATTACTATAATCTCCCTGGAAGGCTTAGTTGTAGAGGCAGCATTTTTAATGAGCTGCTGATTTATTTGAAGCATATTTAGCCCACTTTTGGGACATAGAGACTCACTCTAAACAGCAGTTATGACGCATCGCCTGGTTCCCTCATCTCTTTATCCACCTACAGAGAGAGAAAGTAGGACAAGGACCAATCGCTGGTGCCAACAGCCTATGAGCATGAATCTAGATATGATAGAGTTTTTGATCTTGAAATTATTATTTCACCCTAAATGTGCCCATTAGAAATACAGCAAGTTTAACTAAGAGGATCAATCAACAAGAATTAATTTCCTTTTTATTTTAGTTTTTCATCTTGTATTCATGATCAATCTTTAGTAAAGTAAGAAAGAATAGAGAGGATTTTTTTCTATTCATATTTTAACTTTTTCACTTGAGGCTGTTATGAGGATTTTAATGGTTATGCCTCTTACTTTCTGGCAGAGAAATTGCAGTTGATGATAGCTTGTACATCCTCTAAAATAACCTTAGACGTTCCTGAAGGATCTATTTAGGTTCACAAAGAATGAACAGCTCCTTTGCACTCTGCTGTTTCTGATCTATGAGAGCAGACTGGGTTTTTTGGGAATGGGAGTCTTTACTGAGCGGGAGCTAAAACAGTACATTTGAGATAAAAGGTGCATCCAAAACCACTTTTTTTAAAATTGATACTTACTTTTAATGTTTTAATATTGCCAATAACATTTTGAACCTGTATATTTGCATAATATGGGCTTCAACCAAGATTAATCTGAAATGTTAGCCCTAGGTTGTTGAGCTCAGAGTGAGATGGACACAAAATTCAATTCTCTTGGACTTTCCCCAATCCATCGATCAAAAAAACCTTGGTCTGGTCTCTGACCCAGCTCTATGCTTGAAGGCTCATGTGAAGTTTGACTCCAAATCTCCTTTATATTACCTCAAAGTGTAACCATTACTATCTTTGAGTGACACAGAAAAACCGACACATGTTTTTATAATGAGCAGGCACGACCACTGTAATGACCTGATCCTGATGTCCAGATGCTTTTAGTCCGCTTAGGAGTGTTTAGAAAAACCTCAAGGACAGAGTCAAATTCACCTGTTTCAGTTTTAAATTGGTTAGTTGTCAGTTTCTGTATTGGTTTTAAAGAATTTTAGGTTTTGCACCAAAATATATATTCACATAAAGAAAGTTCACCTTGTTTTAATTCAAATTTACTTATCAGGACATAATGGAAATCATCTTTTCATTACCGGGTCCTAAAATGATATAAAAACAACCTCAAATGTGTCTGTACAATTATTTAGGCAAGCACTTTGAATTACCTTGTGTACGAATTGTGCTCTAGAAATAAACTTGCCTTGCCTATTTATTCAACAAACATTAAGCCAAAATGCAGAAGCAGTGTGTTTACTTCTATGGGAATTAAGATGTTAAGTATCAGCCAGGTGCTGCTCATCAAATCCACTTGAGTAACTGATCATCATCAAGTGTGTTAGCAATCATCTATATAAACAGAGGCTTTGGCTGTTTGCTGATCTGGGGCATTCAGATGTGTGTTCACATAATGCCAAGGAGGAAAGACATCAGCAATGATCCTAGAGAAGCAACTGTTGCTGCCCATTAATCTTGGAAGAGTTGTAAGGCTGTTTCCAAACAATTTAGGGTCCATCATTCTCCAGTGAGAAAGACTACACATGTGGAAAACATTCATGACAGTTGACAATCTTCCCAGGAGTGGACGTTCACCACAAGGTTAGACTTGCAAAAAATAAAACCCAGAAGCTACATCTGAGACTCAACAGGCTTCAGGTAGCATGTTAAAGTTCCTGTCAGTGCAGAGAGAGAAAAAGGCCGATGACTCGTTTGAAAGTGTCGCAGGAGAAATCCTCTCCTCTCTAAATAAAGACAAAAAAATCTACAACAAAATGGCTAATAAAAAACAAAAAAGAAAGAGAAGAATCGAGTTTTTGGAATGACCAAGTTCCCACCCATGTTGCAATACAGCGTCCCCTTGGGTCCTCTTGCTGGTGTCTGTGACTTGTTCCAATGTGCACTAAAACCTTTGGCGAGGCAGTTTTAGCTAGTGGTCACTAATTAAGTTTTAATAAAGCACGTCAAAATAATCACATAATGGAAATGATTGTTTGAATGCCTAAAAGTCTTTACTTTTAGATGACGCCTGCATTGTTTGGTAATCAACTTCTAATGAAGGTTTTCTCACTAACCTAATAGCACTGATTGTCAGTCTTTTGATGTCTTAGACATAATCCTCAATCAGCTTCTTTGTTGATTAAACATGGAGCCTGAGACTAATCCTTGCTTCTTGCTCCTGTGGGACCTGTGAGCAAAAAATATGACACATGTCTGTTTTGCCTGCATAATTTGGATGCCAAAGATGTGTTATTTTCAAATATTAATTGAATCCTGTTCACCAGTTAGAAGGCAGAATGTCCTGAGCCAGTGGTGCTTATAAAGGTGATGGAGTGTAAAGGCAGATGCACAGCACAAGCTTGCAGCTACACACGCAGGTTTTAATTATGGGTTTGCAGCACGGTTTCATTGATCAGGCTTGGATGCTGTTAGATTATGTGTTGAATTAAAACCAGTCAGGTGCAGGCTCACAGAAGAAAAACTGGCACTCGTCACCCATTTCCTGCCCTGTAATATAGCAATTACTGGTTATGAAGGCATGGACAGCCAATCAAATCCGGCTCCTATGAGAATGACTTTGACATTAACACCCGTCAACAGTGGAGCTTTTAATATGATGAATGCTGCTAATACGGAGTGAATGAGCCCTCCTCCTATTGATTTCTAGCTATGGTCTAATGGGAAATAAGATCACCCAAGACACGTAATGCACATGGAATTATAGTAATATCCGTCAGATTTGAATGCATTCTTAATGGTTTTTTAATCTAAAGATGGTGAAGTATCTTTAATTACCATGACATCATTGTGGAATGAATACGGAGGCTGAGAGGATGCTGAGTTAAGTCTCTTTCGTTCTCATTTTGGCTGAAATATGTTTCAAGGCCACAGAGCAATCATCTTCCAAGTATGAATTTTCTACTCATTCTTGTTCTGCTTTCATCAGCTGCTTCCCTATCGCCTGCCTTAAGCTTGAATGGCAATCTGTCAGCGTTCATACGAGCCATTCAATGTCCTTGTTTCCTGATTTCCTGATGCCTCATCTTTTCAAAATGCTCAGATTTAGGTGCTCCTCTTCCTCCAGAGCGGAAATATTTTAAATTTTTCAAGTGTATTTCATAAAAATATATCAGCGGCCTCCTCTCTATCGCTGTCTTTGTCTGTCAGATCTTTCTTTCTGCTTCTCTCTGTTCTTTGAACTGTGAAAGAAAGACAAAGATGTGCAAAAGAAAATAAGGCTCCTCAGAGGTTTTGTGCAGGGTTCATTAATGATGACAGATTGCTGAGGGTGTAGCTGTGTGGGACCATCCACATGTGTGAACATGCATTCTATTAGCAGATATAATTGCTTTAATTAGCACAAACAACATGCAATATATACACTTGCTTTGATAGTTGATAGAATAAAACTTAGGATTTCCTTCTGTCATCCTGTTGTTGTCGTAGTAGCTTGAATAGAATATTTCAGTGTGACATTTTTAATCAAATCAGAGGGCCTTTACAGCATCAACATTCAATCTGATTATTTAAAAAAAGGTCTGGCACATCTCATAAAAATGACCTAAACCAGATTAAAAATAAAAGGACCAAGCCACCTAAACAAGTCATTGCACGTCATTACCAGTAGTAAAAATAGCAGTGATAACTAAAAGAGCCCCACCTGTATTCTGGCAGCCACCTTAAGGAATCAAATTCTGCTTTTTTTTTTTTTTTCCATTTTAAGGATTCCTAGGTTTACTTGGAGCACTGGACCATTTTTGTGTCTCAGAAAATAGTAAAACTACAGTGAAATCAAGCATGAAATTCCTGCAGATGCTTTGATATTCTATATCTTGTGTAATTAAGTGACAGCAAAGGGTTTCTTTGCTCCAAAAATATGCAATAAAAGTCATAATTTTGAGCCATAATCACTTTACCTTTGTTCTAACCTCAAACCTCACCATTGTCTCAGAAACTGTTATCAGAAAGGATTTTCCATTTTACCTGCTAAAAGAAAATCTATTGTATCATGTCTTCTCCCTGAGTAATACCACACTTAAATTTCCTTCATAATTAACACCTGATTTTTTGCATCAAATGTATTCTCTGCCCCACTTATTCCCAATTAGACTCAAAAGATTGAAAATCTAACATCTAATCTGAAAGTACCTATATGTACACAGTAAATGTAAGATCCAAATGAACATTGGTCTTTGCGACGACTGAGGGGATTTATTACTCACACCCAAGTCTGTGAGAGCAAGGGTTTATCTGCATTCTGCTGCCGCTGCTCATCTTTCACAAACCAAACGTGCACATGTGACTGCTGGAGACTTATTTATAACCAATTCCAGTTGTCATCGGGTTAACCCCCAGAGTACCTGGCTGATTCATTAATCAAACGTATTCTTCTATGTGATAAATCTGACTTGTGTATACAAACGGATTGCCAGTTGCAGGAACTGGTGGCAAGCAGGCACACACACTTTCTACGTGTAGATAATGTATGGAATACTAATTTTGGTGTTTGAAGAGAGTCGATGTGATGTAATCACAGAAAACTCTGTCAGGGGAAACTGCAGGGAATCTGTTCTCTCCAGAGATGCAGGAGAATCGTCTCCAATAAAAAGGCCAATCCAGACATGACGTACTCTGATTTACATTTGCAGGGAAGCGGGCACACTTGTTCTCATTAAATCGAAGCTCTGCTCAACAATACTGCTCCCTGTTCCACCTCCACATTTGCACCTTAAATCTAGTCCACTACATCCCACATAAATTGACATTAATTACAGCAAAATGGTAGCAGCTAGGCGATATACAGAACTAGGGTCATCTGTCCTTTGAGTCTCCACTTGTTTGTGGCAAAAATTTGATGCATATAGACTATATCCCATTCACTTTTTTTTTAGCTGAAAGTTATAGGAAGTCAATGAGGAAGACATTTTAGCTCCAGGACACTCTGGAGGGCAATGATAAAAAGGTTCAGTCACACATGAATAAAACCATTTCCAGTGTCATAATAAATCCTCTTCAAAATTGTGTTCCATTTTCAGCATTACATAGTAGAACAATAAAGACCTCTCAAAGCTGTGTTGTTCACTCACAGAGCTGTATTTATTCATAGGAAGAAGTGGTATTTTAAAAAGTATGAGATTCCTTTGTTCTAAGGATGAAGATGCTATGAACTCAAGTATACAATCAGTTATTATGAACTTTTGCTATAAAACACATAATTACTTTGAGGTTGCATTAGGTTCAATTCTGGGTCCATTTCCTCCTTGAGAGTCGATCAAATTTTCAAATGGCAGAGGAGGTGTCAAACAAATCACCTGAATGACTGTCAGGTGTATAATATCAAACATTAGGCCCACCCACTGTCGAGTTTTAAAGCATCGCATCCATGTGAATCTTGTCTAATAGAAATTAATAGGAGCAGCTGTTATGACATGCGTCATGGATTCTGGCTTTTGAAACTAATTATCGAGAACATTGACAATTTTCACAGTTTATGAATAAGCAAAAAATTAAATCGGTCACGTGGATGGCAGAATAATGAACCATCGGCAACACCCTAAATAGAAGAAATATAGACAAATGAATAAAACAACCTCTGAAAATCAGAACAGGAATGTGAAACAGGGCTTTCAAATCTCAACTCTATGTTAAGAACTGTTTAAAGCACTCGCTGAGTAAGGGTGCCTCATAATGACACTAAAGAAAAGAAAACAAAAAGCATGATAGGACCTCTTTAAAGTTACACAGTCCGTGCATAGCTGTAAAGCATTGTAGTTGGTCCTGTATGCCCAGTTAACAGTTTATAAAATGGAAATGCATATTTTGGTGTGAAGTATTCTGATGATGCAGATCGGAGGAACTTGTCTCGTACTTTGTTTCTTTTGAAAAATTCCTACTAAAGGATAACGTGTTATCGTTGTTCAACATGTCAGGAAGTTTTTGATGCCCTCACCAAATAGGTATTTGCCATCTCTGAGTATAGCAAGTGCTTGAAAAGATCTCTGATATATTTAGAGGAAATAAATTCAGAGCAAAAAAAAAATCATCTACAAGTGGTGAGGATCTCAAATGTCAGTTTGAGGCAATCCTTCTAAATCTCACGACAGAATTTGCAGGTTATTCTTGAAGCCGTTGGTGTCTAAATGCTGCAATTGGAAAGCGACTGCACAAATTCAACTTTGTGCAGAGAAAATACATTCACCGTCCTTGTTATGCTCTCACTGTTGCTCACCTTTTTCTATCTTACTAACTAAATAGAGGTGTTGTAGAGCCGTGAGTGCATCTTTCAAACAGCATGCAGGAGTTACAGAATCTGAGGTGTGACAGCAGTGTCTGAAAGAGCATTTTCCACGGTGTCAGCTCTCTCGCACACACACACAAGTAGAAGAATATGTCTCCGTGACCAACTCTGCTGTCAACTCTGAGACTCATCAACTTTGAACCCCCGTTGTGCCTCTGTACCTCTCAAGCAGATTGGTAAGCTTCAAAGAAAGCATAGCAGTCCTGCATTGAATGGGCTCGAAATCTTACCCTCTGAGATTCAGCAGCAAATTCTGTATCATTACAAAGATCATCTGAGAACATTGGATCTTGGTGGATCTTTTAAAAAGGTTAATATCCTCCACAGTAGCAAGTCTGTGATGGAGGGTTATAGAATTACTACATCTGAACTCAAATTTGAATCCCATGAAACAGTTGTTGGGGTACTGAAAACAGACAAAGCTTATATGTAAGAAATAAGAAAAAGAAACACTAAATAGCTGAAATGTGAAAGTTTTTTTCAGCAATCTGATGTCAGACTGTTTGGTATTATTTTAGCTTCTGAGGCAAAATTAGTTCTTAATTTTTCTACTGTAGAACAATCACATTTATCGTTTTTTTTTGTACAAGAATTGAAAATAATCATTTTGCTCATTGTGTTGCTGAGATGTTACTCGTACCTATTTTTTCACGCCTGTACTGTAGAATGTAAGATGAACGTGCTATTTAGCTGACCTTTGTTTTACCCAAAAAACAGCTTATTGATGAAATATGTCTCCACTTGTGGAATAACTATTATGTCGAAGATCTTTGTACAGAACATATATCAGACTGAGAAAAATAGTGAGAAGATCTTTTGGTCTTCCAAAGCCAATAAATGAACAGGGTACCATGTTGATTAGAATAATTGTGGGCTGTGATTGTATTTCTACTTAGTGCTTGTCTTTGGTTTTCCAAACACAGAGCAACTCAATACACAGAACTTATTAGGCAAATAACAGCATTGATTTAAAGATTCAGGCAGTCAGTTGTTGTGGGATCAAAGCATTTCTTTTTTTCTTTTGTCCTTGTCTCTTCCCTTACCTTCAATAGCAGATAGTATCCAAGGCCATCCAAGCGTATTTTTGGAAGGTGAGCAATCTGATGGAGGCAAAGCTTCACAGGAGTCCTCTGAGACAAAGACTGAAGGAAGAGGAGGAGATGGGGGAGGCCGTAGAACAAGTGTGACCAGTGTGGAAAGTGAAATGTCGATTTGCTCCTTGAGCCAACTGGGAAACACCATCACCAACAGTGAGTGGGAGGGAAATAAGACAGAGAAAGGCCACACTGTCCTCTTTCATTTATCTCTCAGAGACAATTTCAAGTTGATTAGGTTTCAGAGATTCTAAACTGACTTTGGATTCGGTCCTGTTTCTGACAGAAACTGTGTTTATGTTTCAGTTTCCAGTAGATGGTGGGGCTCCAAGAGGCTGGACTATGCTCTGTACTGCCCTGATGTGCTGACCGCATTCCCAACGGTGGCTCTGCCTCACCTTTTTCACGCCTCCTACTGGGAGTCCACTGACGTAGCTGCTTTTGTTCTCCGGCAGGTAAGAGAGGCTTGCTGATAGAGTTATTATTTTCTCCTCAGAAAGCTTCACAGACCTGGAGAAGCATCTTCTATAATTAGAACACCAACACAAAACACTGATTAAATTAGCATGCCATGAATTAATCTCTGTGCCTACACTACAGAATAACAAGGTTTTCAGGGAGAACTATGAGTCAAGTTGCTGTGGCTCAGTAAACATATTACTCCATGAAACAAACTTTTTCATTACATATTCGAAAAGCAAATTTAGAAATGTGCAATGGCGAAATACTGGAAATACTTTCACTCCAACAGTGCCATTTACATGAGTACTTTACTTGAGTATTCCCAGCTCTTGATAGTTAGTATTTCTACACCACTTTATATTAAACAAAATGTTATGGTTAGTTACTTTAACGTAAAGGTATAGGACAACATCTGACACTCTACACAATACTGTGTAACACTTTGTTGGAGATAGATTGTACGGAGGAGTTGAAATTTTTAGTTGATAGATGGAAAATTAGTATATATATATATATATATATATATATATATATATATTTATATATATATATATATATATATATATATATATATATATATATATATATATATATATATATTTATATATATATATATATATATATATATATATATATATATATATATATAAATATATATATATATATATATATATATATATATATATTTATATATATATATATATATATATATATTTATATATATATATATATATATTTATATATATATATATATATAGATATATTTGATAATCATATACAGTATGCTATTTTACTAAGATAAAAACAGAGTTAATACCAAACAAAGTCCATTTAACAACATTTAACAGCTTCAACTTTTTCTAATAATAATGTTGATGATTTACGGGTTTGAGCAGTTGGTCAACACAGTCATGGTAATAGGGACCCTTAGATCACAAACCAGTAATCAATTGACTGATTAAAGGTAATTACAAGCAGATTATTTCAGCCTTTTGTGTAACAGTAGAGCTCTACCTCCCTAGTAACTCACTGTTTTTTAAATCATTGCATTCCTCTCATAGGTAAGAGTTACGAGGGCTTTTTTCTGCAGTGACTATACTTAGTACTTAAAGATAAAGCTACAGTTTCTTGTTTTTACATACATACTAATCTTTTTTTTTTTACCTAACACTTTCATAGCACCTCTTTTAGTTTCGAGTAACTGTCTTTTGCAGTCTCATGTTTTCCTAAGCCTCTAAATCCACCACAACAAATGAGACTTAAAATTACAAGACTACAGTTATCTTACTCAGTGAAGGGAAAAGGAAGTGAAAGGAATATCAATTTCTGCAGACAGACTCCACACATAGTAAACTCCACATATTTAGTTACATATCAGGGCACAAAGAGTCCTTAATGGATGCAGTTTTAATGTCCACTGAAACCAAGTGCATTGTTTTAATCTGAAGTTTGTGCTTTCCATCTCCCTTGTTTGAAAAACATAGCATAACTGTATCACCGAGGCACCCACAGAAAGTTATGATGGTGATCGAATATTGTAATTTGTCAGGCCAACAATCTGTCATCTTCACGTGAGCACACATAGTTGCATACAATTGATTCAAAATGGTGAAGCAGTGCTTTAGTAGCTGAGACAAAAGGTCAGCTGATCAGTCACAAAAAACAGATGACGCTAGTTGAAATTGATCAAACCCCAAAGCATGTAAATAAAAAAAAAAGTTCATTCTCTGTAAAACATTGTGACCTGAAAAAATATACCAACAAGAACGTGGGGTAGAAAGTGGGAACAATGACCGGAATTGTTGAGTCTCCAGACATATCTTTCTTTCATTCCGCCCAGATGAAATTTAATGCCGCATGAAATATATTGGCTACACAACGAGCCCCTCGTCAGCCCTCATCATCAGTAAATTTCTGAATGGGTGCGATCAGTCTTGCTTGACTTGCGTCCATCCGTCTGTATTTAAAAAAAAAAAAAAAAAAAAAAAAGATAGTGTGCGATTAAAATGCGTTATTTTTTTAACGCGCTAATATGTGTGTAGTTAATTAATCGAAATTAACGTGCTAAAGTCCCAGCCCTATTTATTTTGTTTTGCCAGTTTGTTGAACGAAATTACTTTGCTTGTGGAACAGATGTTCCTATTTAATGATGTCTTCTTGTCTCTCAAACAACACAACACTGAAATAGGAGACTGCTTATTTGTTCAAGTGTTCCTCTCGCACGTGTGACACCTGAAACATGTTATGAGCAGCAGGTCTGGCAACAAACAAGAAGTGACACAAAAACTGCTAATTAAGTTAGTGTAAGTGTAAAATCTTTGCAAGGCAGCATCGAGTATGTCTTCCCCAAATCTAGTTCAGAGTCGTGTGATGAAGAACACGGTACATCATATAAAAGACAATTGATTTAGCCGTGATGAGTGATTGTCAAAAGCATCCAGAGTGTGCAGTGGTCTGTAAAACAGGGTGCAGTCACCATAAATGACACACAGTAATCTCATGTGCGACTGTTTAGGATTCATGCCACGCATCACAGCTGAGCGCCAGACAAAGGGAAGCCAATTTATCAGGCTTGGAACAGATTTCTATGACTTAAATATGAAAAAATTATTTGCTGATTATGCAGTTTTGGTTGGTTTATGAATAAATGCAAAAGGTCATGACTTCAACATTCAAAAGTCAGATTTGAATATGCAATGCCAACTCTTTTTAAAGGGGATTAGGGTTTTAAAATGGTCTGCAGCATGTTTTAGGTTTGGGTTGGATCTCTAGTCATATGAATATAACCCTTGATCAGTGGAGTTTTATGGTACTGCCACTCCCTACAGTATATATCTCGCGTTAAAGATGGTGTAAAACCAAAAGCTTTAAACATCTACCGACTGAGCCACTTTCTCACATCCAAAGTCATGGGGAAGATGAGGAGGAGGATGTTCACTAAATCCTCAAACACCATCACATTCATAATAAATGCCTCTGAAAACACACACTCTTTGATCATTAAAACCTCCAAAGGAGTAAAATAAAGAACTATGTTTTCAGCTTGTCACAGTCTACTAAGCCTTTCTTAGAAAACATGAGGGCAATGATAGAGGCAAACCAGTCGTAACAGTTGCTTGGTGTCGTGTCATGTTAAAGGTTTGTCAGTGAATGTTAGAACAGATTTCTCAGAATCAAGCTGATTCATGTACTTAGTTCAGCCTAAGTTTGATGTGTCTAAGAAAATTTGCTGGAACTGCGAGCGTATTAAGTTCCAATTGAGTCAGAAATTATATGCAGAGCCCCATTCAAGTAGAGACCAGTAATTTTACAGAAGTACTGCAAATCACCTCTTAGCCAGTGTCTCTTACTCTTACTCTCTTTATGATCTTTAAACATTACTGCAAATTTAGTTTCATGGCCTCAGATGGTAAACCTTCCATGTATCATTGTCTCCTGTACTTTTCAGTGCATCAGCTGAGATTATATTGATTACTTGTTGACAAACCTGTGCTTTCTGCTTAACTGAAGGATGCGCTTTTAAAGGTTTGTGTGTAGAAATGCCGTGTGTCTTTATCAACAGCTCATGCGATGTGACTGTGTGAAGACCCAGGAATCCGACAACTTGGACTCCGCTCCGTTCTCTCCCTCCAGCCCACGTGAAAAGTGGCTCAGAAGAAGGACACACGTCAAACTGCGGGTACTTTTATTTTACTACAAATGCAGTATTATGCCAGTTTGCTCAAATGACAACAGAGTTACGAATTTGTGGTTGCCAGTAATTGGACTAACTCATGAATGTTTTACCACAGGACTTCACACAAGCTGGGATATTTATGATAAAGTTGCTAATAAATAAATAGATTGCTAATAGATAAAGTTCTAATTCTCAGAGATATTCCCACTCAGGGATGATGGAGTGAAAAGAAGAGGGTTCTTCTCTAGACTGAGAGAAAATTTGCAGTCATTTGAAAAAGAAAGTACACCCTCCTTCAGTTCCAAGCGTTTTCATATGAAAGCATTACAGAAATCATCTGGTCTTAAAATGCGTTAAATTTTTTTAAAAGGAAGAAGTGAAAATGTTCTCCTCTGTCCAAAGGACGTTGTTAAAAATGTCTTGTGGTTTGTTCAGAAGCTACTTCAACCCGAGCTGTGCTGCCATGTTCTTTTACACATAAAATGTCATATCTCAGGCTGTCACAATGCTGTCCATTCATTCAAGCCAGAAATGTAGTTATCAGAAATAATGACATTGATTTTGGCTTTACACTGTGGCCTGAAATTCTTATAATACTCCCACACTTTTACCTTGTAGCTCTGAAGCAGGCAGACACACACAATTACCTTTCTAAGTCAAATCAAGGTCATGTTTTTTTTTTTTTTCTAAAGACCCAAAGTTAGTAACTGCTTTCTTTTCATGAGGCTATAAATAGAACTGTATACCCAGAACACCATGGAAACATGGTTATATTCGAGTTTTTCAATGTCAACTTGATCATGCCTCACCTTGGCTGAGAAAAGTTTTTCTGACGTCGGTGTTTGAAGCTGTTGCTCCTGAACACAGTCGGATTTAAAGCAGTGCTAAGCTGATTCAGTCGGTGCACATCCAGCACGTTTGCTGCGGTTTGACTGTTAAGAGGCACTTGGGGTCTATGATATTTCTTACTTGGATAAGAGGTTGTTGTCACAGCTGGAGAGAAGAAACTGGAGGGGCTGTTGTTACTTTTGGTGCCTGCTGCACTTTCACAGATGGCTCTTGGTAACTGATGTCCTTCACACTTTTTTCCTGTGAGTGGATGGTGACATTTTGCTGCTTTCACATATGACCACACAGAGCACTGAGCTGTGTCACGTAAATCTAACCTGATATTGATCACTAGACGGCCTCCTCTATGGAGGACTAATACTGCCTAAATCATAAACAGTTAGAAAAGTATGTAAATACTTCTCTGTATTCAATTTGATATTTAATTTATATTATTTTTTCATACAGTTTTTTTACACTTCTTTTTCAATTTTTATTTATTTCTGTGTTGTATTCCCCTTACATTTTGTCTGTCCTTTCATGCGCACCAAATGATTTATTTCGTATTTTATTTAAATTTTACACAAATTTGTATTTTTATTATTGTCTTTTGTAATTGCTTATTGTTGTTATAAATAGAAAGGAGTACAAACTTAAATGAAGTTGAAATTTTACATGTTATGTGACATTTTATACATAGATTAATGCATGACGTTATTTTTTATTTTTTATTATTCACATTTGTTGGCATATTGATTAATTCATTGAGTCATTTATATACTTTTGCATTTGTTTCTGATTCTGGTCATTTTAGTCATCCATTCTCCTCATAGCATGAAGCTGCAGGCAGATGTTTTTTGTACTTGTTTATGCGCACACACACGTGTATATGTGTGCTCATTCTGAGGGCTTGCTGTCAGTGTCTCAGTGAGACCTCGTGCTGGCAAACAATTAACTGTTGACAAAGCTAATGCAGGAGAGCAGCTGGAAATGTTTAATTTCATTGTTAAGTTTCACATCCTTTAGATCAATTATCATTAGCATGTGTTGTGAAACAGTGAAATACAACAACACGGTTGATCGCAGAAGCAAGCTTTTTGCTCATTATTTTATTTAAAAGTATAGACGATGAACAGCAGAGCTTTTTTCTAGTAGCAAATTGTCATCCTGGTTGTTAATTTTGATCAAACTGCATTACTTCTGATCTTTTTGTTGTATTTATTGTAAAAAAAAAAACATGACCTTGATTTGACTTGTATGTCCCAGAAAAATGTATAAAATCAGACTACTGCGAGACTGGTGGAGGCCACAGTATGTCTTCAGCCATGTCAGCTGATATGGCCAACGAAAAGATTGTGCTGGTATCCGATGGGGCCAACATGGGAGGCACCTGAGGTTAGGAAGTAGATACAACTGCAAATAGAAGCCAATTAGAAAATACCTTGTACCAGTTATCCATAGAAAAAATAAGCGTGTGGACACTTCTTTTCATTTCCTGACCGCACTCATAAACAGGTCCTGGAAGATTGCTTTGTAGGTTCGATGATCCTCTGCTCGTTAGACAGTCATTTAGCAAATAAAGGGTACTTTCTCAGGGCCTGTGTAAGTTGAACCAGCCCTTTGTGATTATATTGTGCTTTAATATAAGAAGTTACAAATATATTGCCTGAGTTATGTGAGGATGCTTCCTATTAATACAAAATCTAACATTTTTGATTTGAGGGGTAAAATTGAAACTAGGAGTTGATTAGTAGATCATAATAGTTGATTTCTGAATTGATGATATTCAAACTATTCCCAACCCTAGTGGCACCTCATGTAAATAACCCAGAAATCATCTGGCTCAGTTACAGCTTTGCTTTAGCTCAGTGAGGCTGCTAAATAGCTTATGAAGGTAAATAACTGACAGGATGGGACTGAAAAGTCAATATTTGCTAGCTCAATTAAACTATCCATCCATCCATCCATCATCTTCCGCTGGTCCGGGGATCGGGTCGCGGGGGCACCAGCTTGAGCAAAGAGACCCAGACGTCCCTGTCCCCGGCCACTTCCTCCAGCTCTTCTGGGGGGACCCCGAGGCGTTCCCAGGCCAGCCGAGAAACATAGTCTCTCCAACGTGTCCAAATTCTGTCCATAAAAATTATGAACAGAATCGGAAAAGGGCAGCCCTGACGGAGTCCAACCCTCACAGGAAACATGTCCGACTTACTGCCGGCAATGCGGACCAAACTCTGACACCGGTCATACAGAGACCGAACAGCCCATATCAAGGAGTCCGGCACTCCATACTCCCGGAGCACCCCCCACAAGAATCCCCGAGGGACACGGTCGAACGCCTTCTCCAAGTCCACAAAACACATGTAGACCGGTTTGGCGAACTCCCATGCTCCCTCCAGGATCCTGCGGAGGGTATAGAGCTGGTCCACTGTTCCACGGCCAGGACGAAAACCACACTGCACCTCCTGAATCCGAGATTCGACTATCCATCGGATCCTCCTCTCCAGTACCCCCGAATAGACCTTACCAGGGAGGCTGAGGAGTGTGATCCCCCTATAGTTGGAACACACCCTCCGGTCCCCCTTTTTAAAGAGGGGGACCACCACCCCGATCTGCAAGTCCAGAGGCACTGCCCCCGATGTCCACGCGATGCTGCAGAGGCGTGTCAACCAAGACAGCCCCACAACATCCAGAGCCTTGAGGAACTCAGGACGGACCTCATCCACCCCCGGGGCCTTGCCACCGAGGAGTTTTTTGACCACCTCGGCGACCTCAGCCCCAGAGATGGGAGGTCCCACGTCCGAGCTCCCCAACTCTGCTTCCTCATCGGAAGGCGTGTCAGTAGGATCAATGTCCCCCACCTCCCCCGAGACATGGTTGAAGATCTGCCGGAGGTGGGAGTTGAAACTCCTCCTTACAGGGGATTCCGCCAGCCGTTCCCAACAGACCCTCACAATACGTTTGGGCCTGCCAGGTCTGACCGGCTTCCTCCCCCACCAGCGGAGCCAACTCACCACCAGGTGGTGATCAGTTGACAGCTCCGCCCCTCTCTTCACCCGAGTGTCCAGGACATACGGCCGCAAGTCCGACGATACAACCACAAAGTCGATCATCGAGCTGCGGCCTAGGGTGTCCACTCTCCAGTGCCTCCTCCAGGGACTCCAAAAAGGGTGGGTACTCTGAACTGCCGTTTGGTGCATAGGCACAAACAACAGTCAGGACCCGTCCCCCCACCCTAAGGTGGGGGAGGCTACCCTCTCATCTACCGGGGTGAACCCCAATGTACAGGTGCACAGCCGGGGGCCAATAAGTATGCACACACCTGCTCTACGCCTCTCACCGCGGGCAACTCCAGAGTGGAAGAGAGTCCAACCCCTCTCGAGGAGGCTGGTTCCGGAGCCCAAGCCATGCGTCGAGGTGAGTCCGACTATATCTAGCCGGAACCGCTCAGCCTCGCGCACCAGCTCAGGCTCCTTCCCCAGCAGAGAGGTGACGTTCCACGTCCCAAGAGCCAGCTTCAGTAGCCGAGGATCAGACCGCCAAGGTCCCCGCCTTCGGCTGCAGCCCAGCTCACACTGCACCTGACCCCTATGGCCCCTCCCACGGGTGGTGAGCCTGTCGGAAGGGGGATCCGTGTCATTTCTTCGGGCTGTGCCCGACCGAGCCCCACGGGCACAGACCCGGCCACCAGGCGCTCGCCGGCGGGCCCCACCCCTGGGCCTGGCTCCAGGGGGAGGCCCCGGTGACCCGCGTCCGGGCAAGGGAACACGGTGTCCAAACATAGTGTTCATCATAGGGGTTTTGTGTTTCAGTTAAACTAGCCACTCACAAATTTAGACTGTATACATGTATTGCCATTCCTGCTAATTTGGTAATGGAAAAAAAAGAAGCTTTTTTTAGGGTGAGCAACTTTATTTGTCATTTCCCTTACCAGCGTGTTTACCATGAAGGTTGTGATATGAGCAATCTCCATATTAAGGGGTGCCTGGTTTGTCTGTAGAGATGTGAACATTGGCTGGATTTTCATTCATATCCAGTGTGTCGTTCATAGTGTTAGTGACCAGCTGGTCCAGTGGGTTGCTAGAATTGGTCCAAATTACCACCTACAATACACCTACAATTGGAATGAATAGTTTCCTTCTCATTTCCCACAGCTGTCAGTCAAGCTCGTTGTTCAGATCAGTAGCTGACTTTGGCAAGAATAAAGCCTCTGCTGGCATACTACTTTTTTTCTTTTAGCATGGCCTTATAATCATAAATTCAAATCTATAGAATGACAACTGAAAATTCAGTAAGTCTTAAAGCTGCGTGCTTAAAAAAAAGCATGTGTGTTGAGTAAAATAGTTCATGTTAAAGTGAAGGCTCATATTATGCTATTTTGAAATATTGCTGAATGCAGCCATTTTAAAGGAGATTTTAGGATTAGGGTTTTTGGCTGGTGGCTCATTTTCAGACATAAACCGGACAAGGAAGCTTCAAATGGGGTTAACATGCTTTTCTGTAATGTTCCTCAGTGCACACTTTTGAGGTACATGGTTGTTCTTTAAATTCTGAGAAATAAAAGATGGGAAAACTTTAGATGATTACCCTCTCACTGACTGTTTGTCACAGGCTTGTAATGACAAGTCATTCAAGGACAAGTGCTTTTAATGGAGTCTTGTGAGAGCTCAAGCAGACACAAGGGTGTCACTTCAGGTACCCTGAAAAACTGTGTACAAGTGCACTGGAGATAACTGGTTCTGTGTTGAAGGTTTGCTCTGACTACTCCAGTTTGTGTACATTTAATTGATTTGCAAAAACTATCATCATTCTGTGTTTTGTGCAACTCAGTTGTAATGATTCTCTATTTACTCATGATGATAAAAATATTCTAGCATATCTGACAGATTTCTTTTGTACATTTTAGGATGTGAGGAATATATAAGGGCTTGCCAATGTTAAATTGCAGTAATTTAAATAAGTATAGACTAAACACACTGTAACGAGGCAAGACAGATTTGTTTAATGTGAAATTCTTCCATTTTAATGAGGTGAATGTGATGTGTGTTCACCAATTATAACCTATAAGAATAAGCACAATTTTCCCTCTATTAGTTGCCTGCTAATTGCAAATGGGAAAACTCAGTTCAACAACCTTTGTCTGACAGAAAGTTCAGGTTCTTTGATATCAAAAGGAAGTTTGTAAAAAGCCAGTTGTCCAAAAAAACCTTTCAGGTGCCCTGCATGGTATTGTAGCTGTCCAATTAATTGTCATTGTAAGTGATCCTGTAAATATTTCAGCATGCTGTCCTAAACTGTGCTATATTGTGGTCATTCACTGATTGTTAGCTTTGAAATATTGATCATATCTTCTCTTTATCATCTTTAATTACATGGCATGTGGAAAATTTCAGTCTACGGTTTGAGTACAAGAGAGGGAATTTAATTCTTGATGTTAAAATAACGTGTAAAAAAACAATCTAAACTATTGATCTCTATCTGTGATAGCTAAGATTTACTTCAGAGCATCGCAAATCACCACTCTTGGTTTGGGAACCGTGGCCCAGCTGGTAGAGTGGTTGTGTTCCAATGTAAATGTTGGCAATTTGATCCCCATTGCATCCACCTGTCAAAGTGTTCTTGGGCATGACACTGAACCCCACTTTGCTCCACATACAATCAGAGAATGATTGTAGAAAAACAGTGCTGCATACTGTATATAGACTGCTTATATATGGTATGAAGCGCTGTATGAGTGAATGATAAGCACATGTAAAGTATTTAAAAGGTGCTATATACTGTAAGTGTGGACCATTTACAACAAAACACAGAAAAAGAACGTTTGATAGCCGAGCAACATTTATCAAGACAAGTGATAAGTGATCATAAGTGCTGGTGGGTTTTGCATCTCAGGGCTTCTGGACCATGATAGTGTCCTGAATAACCATTGCTGTGCTCCTTCTTGTCATGAATGTAGAATGTCACGGCCAACCACCGAGTGAATGATGTCATTGCCACTGAGGATGGACCCCAGACTCTGGTCGGTCGCTTCATGTATGGCCCCTTGGACATGGTCACGTTAACTGGAGAAAAGGTGAAAAGCAGCAACATTATTCCATCACCACTACAGACTAAAGCTTATGTTAATCTCTACTTGTTACCCACCCTTCTCTCAGGTCGACATCCTGCTGATGACACAGCCTCAGTCCGGTCGCTGGGTGCACTTTGACACAGAGGTGACCAACAGCAGTGGTAGAGTCACGTACACCGTACCCAAGAGCAAGAAGCTTGGCCTGGGAGTCTATCCAATTAAGATGATGGTCAAGTAAGCCACTATTTAGCAGACTGTTGCATTCACAAATGAGATGTAGCAATGCAGAGAAAAAGAGTGGCAAAATGTTCTGTAAGAATGTGTGAGCTTCTAGCTAAAGAGTACAGAGTAACAACCATGTGCAGTTGGTACATTTTCTTGTTGTCACATAATTTCTCTCCTTTTAACGCAAGGGGGGATCAATCCAGTGCGGAGGCCTACTTGACTGTGTTGCCACGGGGCATGGAGTGTGTGGTCTTCAGTATCGATGGATCTTTTGCTGCTAGCGTTTCCATCATGGGCAGTGACCCCAAGGTCCGCCCTGGAGCTGTTGATGTTGTCAGGTAACTGTTTGCAGGCTCTGAATGTGCTTGTGTGTGGCAATGAGATTAATAAAATGTGCAAATGTTTTTAGACTAGTGTGATCAGCACAACTAAGAAGATCATATTCCATTCAGAAATGGTCATTAAATGTACTAAAAGTATGTATCAAAGATTTTTAGAACAACTATTGTTTTTAGTAAAATACAATGTTTTTTTCTCATTCACAGTCAAAAAGGGAGTACAGTTTTAGCAAATTATTTAATTCTCATTTTCTACTTCAGAGCTGACTAGTTTTTTTGTATTCAGTCATTGGGGTTACATGGCACTGAAAGGATCGGATTATTGGCTAAATTACAATAAGACTGAGCTGCTCCTTATTTGAGCAAGGCTAATTATCCTTGGATATATGGCGGTGAATGAATCGAATCATAGGCACAAAGCATGTCATACTCCGATACGATAGGTGGCGCTGTACCCATTTCAACTATTGCTAATAGAGCTACTTCCGGTTGACCACTTCACCACCACCAACAGCAACAACAAACTCAGGTTTTCGAGAAAATGGCGAACGAAGAGCAAGAAGAAGCTACGTGATGCACAACGACACATTCTCCATCGCGTTGTTTGTTTCTTTCCGACGGCGGCGACAACAACAGTAATATCGTCTCTTCCGACTTTCGGTTCATGATCCTGGGAAAAAATCTCAAGCATGCGCAGAACGCTAAGTCTAATTCACCACGTGCTTCACCGTCTACAAGCACGTTTAATTTGACTTTCAACCAAGTTATCTCGGGGTCTTAATCCAATCGCGAGTAATCCGATCCAATCCAATTTATTGTCCCATTAAGGTTTATACATGAACTTAATAACTCAGTTTTATTGTAATCTAGCCAATATTCTGATCCTTTCAGTGCCATGTAACCCCACTGAGTGACAAAGAGTGGCAGAACATTTTTAAATAGTATGGTGTTATAAATGGACATAGTTCAAACCTCTAAAAGGCCACAGCAAGATAACTTTTTTCCTTCTTTTGTTACCATTCAGAACTTTCACATTTCCTCTGACCCATGAATGAGGAATGAGCATTGTTCCGAGTACATTAGCATGCGCAGTGGTGACAGTAATCAGTGTTGGTGCACCCTCAACTGTGTCTATCAGGCACAAAGCTGTGCAAATGCATTTTGAAAGAAAGCTACAGGAGTGAGTTCAGCAGTTCTCTCACTGAATGCTGCTGAGAAGTAGTGTATCTGATCTTGGGTTGACTCAGCTGCCACAGTGGGACTTTGGCTGCGTTGTTAAGATTGTGGCTCTGAAACATTGCCTTTTAATGGTTGTAACACTGTCTGCATATAGTAGATGTAAATGTGAACTCCTGTGGGGTGTTTTTCACATATCTGAACAGAAATACGGCAGGTTCAAATACAGCTGGACTTATCTATAGAAGCATTGATTAAACCACCGACGTTGTCAGAGCCATGTAGAGCAGCAGCACCAGCAGCTTGGTTGTGTTGTAAGTCTGCCTTTTAAAATAAGGGATGTATCAAATTAATCTCTTCTTTCCGAACAGCGACTTTTTTTCACTGACACTTAATTATGACTGGACTGGATTAACACACCATGGTCATTTGTGAGGAAGCGTGATTGTATTTGCAGGTTATACAAAAGCTGCCCTCCAAAAAATCTTCACCATAACCTTTGGAGGGCTACTTATTTTTGTGAGTTATCCTCTTGATTTATGTTTTGACTGAGAAATTGTAATTTGTGCATTATAATTCAAATATCCACTTATTTTTTGTGCTCATTGCCTCATTGATGACAGGAAAATTGAGTGAACAGAAGACACACAAACTATGAAAAGTGGATTTTTAAACCTTTACCAAGGCCCCCTCCATAAAAATTGCCGAAACTGGTCAAAGTGAATCACTTTGTGTGTGTTTGATGTTATGTATTCACCTGCAGGCATTGGCAGGATCTTGGGTATCTTATCATCTACATCACAGGCCGCCCTGATATGCAGAAGCAGCGTGTGGTATCATGGCTCTCGCAGCACAATTTCCCCCACGGAATGATCTTCTTTTCTGAAGGCCTGGTTCATGATCCCCTGCGACAGAAGACCATCTTCCTCCGACACCTCATTCAGGAGGTACACCTCTGAGATAAACTATCGCTCTGACATTCCCTGGGCACTTAATCTTTCCTCTGCAGCACGTGATACATTTTGTTCCGTGCCCTAAAGTGAGCCCTGTGTATCTCTCATTAGTCTTGCGTGGAGCGTTGCAGCCTTGGGTTATGTTGCATTGAAATGCTGAATATAATATCTCTGACTGATTATTTTTTTCTCTCAACAGTGCCATATTAAAATCAACTCTGCTTATGGCTCCATGAAGGACATATCTGTTTACAACATGCTAGGCCTCAGCTCTTCACAGATTTATATTGTTGGCAGACCTTCAAAGAAGTACCAAAATCAGTGCCAGGTAATTCAGCTTTCATTTGTTTCTTTAAGTGTTTCCTCAGTAGCATTTCTTGTTTTTATCACCCAATTTAACTTCAAGGTTTGAGGTTTTCCTCATTGACTTTCATCGTCTTACGTCTCTCTGTCTGACTTGCCTACCCTTTCTCTTTGCTGTTTGTATAGTTTCTGAGCGAAGGTTACGCAGCACACCTATCCACACTTCAGTTTGGGCACAGAGCCAGACCTAAGAAATCCTCTTCGGTTCGTATGGTCTTAAGAAAAGGTTCATTTGGTCTCTCAGCAAAGCCTGACTTCCTGTGCAAACGCACCCACCTGCGTAGGACCATGTCGGTCCAACAGCCCGACCCACCGTGCACGCCGAACCCCAAGCCTGAGCGAGCCCAGAGTCAGCCAGAGTCTGATAAGGACCATGGTGGAGGAGGAGGTGGACAAGGGGCTTGGGGGCGGGCCTCCATGCATCGTGGAGACACAACTCCCTGACATCAAGAAAAAGATAGACAAGTTGCAGGAGGACAGAGGAGTTGGAGAATAAGTGGGTTTGGGTCTAAGGTAATGTGTTATTCTTTGATTGTGGGACATTTCACAAATGGTTTCAGATTATAACAATTTCTGACTTACTCCTACTCTAGGCCAATGTTCGTATTACTAAAAACCACATATTACCAATCTTTTCAACTTATGCACAAAGTTCTTCACCAACTTAGTTAAAGATTCCTCTAAATACATACAGCTTTAAATAACAGGACATGCACTATTTCAAATTCCAAAAATGGAGTAGTAAATAAGGCACAATATTTAGTCTTAACTACTGTTTGGTTTTGTAAACTTGGGGAAATCATATAAAGTTATGAATTTCAATTTTAATGATTGCAAGATAGGTTGCTCTGACTTCTAATTCCAGTTTTTGTGGGCTCCCACAGTACACAACAAATAGAGCTATTGTACCACAACCCCTGAATTTTTTGAATATGTAACAATGAACCAGAAGTTATATATAGAATTTACAGACCAAGCTATTACACTGTATAAAGCTAACATCTTTATCCTGTTGTTTTAAGTGTGTACTTCTTCAACCAGCTTATGACCAGACATCAGTTTAAAAACATGTTTGTTGTTTCACTTTGAAATTTCACTTTGAAAATTCACAGACACTAATCAGCCACAACATTAAAACCACACACAGTAAAAGGAATGTAGACAGTAAAAACTGCTCATCTTGTTACAATGCAGTGCTCTGCTTGGAAAACCTGCATTCTGGCATTCACACAGATGTTGCTTTGACACTTGCCACCTACCTAAACATTCTTGCAGACCAGTCACATCATCCACATGGCAACAGCACTCCTCTATAGTTACAGCCCCAATGCACAGGACAGCAGTGGGCCCCCACTAAAACTGCTTCAAAGGACATGACAAAGAGTCTTACTTGTATATCCTGCATTCATCTGCAGGAAGTAAGCCGCATCAGAGAGACCCCACAACCCACAGGGGCCAAAGGATCAGACACTTCAAGATACCTTCACATGTTCTTTGTCCACACTGGTCAGAGCACAAGGAGGACCTACTTAGTATTATTAGGCAGGTGGTTTTGACATTATGGCTGATAGATGTACTGTTAGAATAACAACATTAAACATGTATGTAAAATTAATACATCATGAGTGGATAATGAGTCTTTTCACCCATTACTTCACAGCATTATCTGCTTAGCCTTTGAGAACTGGAAGCTTTAAAAAGCTCTGATGTAAACACAGATTGATTTGGCTCACTACAGCTGAGTTCCAGCAAAGTCTGATATCTGATACATTGCAGTGACAGAGGCATTATTATTTTTATAGACAGATAACTAAGAGCACATAAGAAAAAAAAAGGCTGAAAGAACAGACATGGATAATTACTGAAGCAAAGATGAAAAGTAGCAAATAAGATTATTTTTTTCTCAATATTTAATATTCCTGTGGCAAGAAAAACTGATGCTATTATTAGCACATGTTCCCTAGCAGAACTGAATGCAAATTTGCCTATCATAATAAATATGCAACTGCAATGTTCTCCAGTGCCTAAAACCCACTCTTTTACAGATCTGGAAATATTTTCTGGACAAATATGAATTATGAAAATTGGAGCCGTGGCATCTTGAGATTTTGCTGAAACAAATACACAAATATGGACTTTGAAACACTATCATTGTGTTAACTTTTCCTTAAATCTGAGACTTAACTGTTTTTTTTCTCTCGTTTCACAGAGGCATGTTTACCGTAGATTGTGCATTGGACTCAGCTTTACCTTCTGCTTGGCCCTCCACACTTTGTGGACCTTTTCCCGATCTGCTCTGTGGAGGAAATTTGAAACAGCTGTAAAGGATAGCAGCATTTGTTTGCAAATGCCTGTGTCAAGCTCAAAATTATTCTAAATGTAAAACCAGAAGAATGTACTTAGGATCACAAACTTGTACACATGCTGTATTTATGTGCACTCACGTGCTCCAGAGTTTGGAGAACAAGCTGATGGCGCTGACTTTGAAGCTTTGGACACTTTGCTTCAGCCTAGGCAGCAGATTACCAGATGCTGCACAACACTTTGGTCCCCTTCACACTGCTGTGCTGACAGGCGGTCAACTCTCTACTGATGTAAATACTCAGCGCACACCACACCTCCGTGGGCCTCTGGACACAGAAGCACTGTGACATTTTGGTTCAGTCTCCCCATGAACCCTGCAGCCCGGAACCCTGAAGCATCCAACCTCTGCGTTAATTTCACTCCCACTGTTTGATGTTTCCCCTGAGCTCTGGTTGGCTTACTATTCTCCCTCCGACCCCCACTTCCCTCCTCTCAAGAAGTCAGGCAGAACATGACTTTTGACAGCCCACCTCAGTGCTGGTCTGCAGTTGTTGAAGGGCTGTGGCATGCACAGCTCAGCTTCCTGCGGTCATATTTGCACTACACAGCTGCAGCTCCGAAAACAGACTTGCATTTATTGCATTTGTAATTTTAGTTTTTCTGGCCAGTTGTGCATAGCAGGGGCGATTTTAGGATCTGGTCTTTAGGGGTGCCCAGCCCCCAGTGCTCACAGAGGCGCATTATTTCTCACTAATTGAGGCGAACTAGTACATTTATACATTTTGGAGCCGTATTAGTTTTGCTTTGAGTAGTGTTTTCCCCTACAACATTCAATTTTGACCTCTTCATTTCAAAAGACTGTGGCTTGACAGGGATAACAGAGAGCCTGAGACAAATATTGAAGATAACTCAACATTTATTTTGGGAGTAAAGAGTTAAAACAAAAATAAATGCTAGAAAATAAATAAAATGGTCACTAAAATAATGCATCCTTGAGCAAAAAAAATGTGTTTTTGCATAATATAATATTTTAAAAATGTGCTGAGCCAGGGGGTGCCGAGCTATCTCACGGTGGTGACTTGGCACCACTAAAAATACCCTAGCCTCGCCCCTGGTGCATAGCCACTGCTTGTTGGTCACTGCAACGTCTGAATAAAACACAATTCTTGGGAAGGAAAAAAACAAAATGTTGACAGATTGATAATCATATGAAAACCAACCATTGTTTTCCCACATGATTACGACAGTGTTACTAGCCTCACTGGCAGCATTAGTTTAGTGGCTTAGTAGTTAAGTAGCTTTGTACAATAGACTCTGTGCCAGTTGCACTGAAACTAATAGATTTGTGCTGAAATCTGAAACTGTCGTGCACTTGAAGTTGAATCAAGTCTTACATAGTCATGTTTGAAAATTTGTGCAAGTCGGGCATATTTTTCTATCAAGAAATACTGTAAATAGAAATATTTTCAATGTATGTTTTTGGACCTTTTGTTTATTTTGTTCAGGAATTGATTTTTGCCTTAAATTGTATTTGATGTTGTGCAGAGAATCAAAATGATTTGTTTGACCAAAGCATTGAGTGTTACCATCAGTTATGACAAAGTGCATTCCATGTTGTTGATATTTGACCTGTTCTAGACTCTCCTTAAGTGCGTGCTAGTGTGTGTGTGTGTACAGTTGTTTTTACAGAGAACATGGGGATAGCTATGATGAGTAAATGCATCTGCAGAGGAATTAAAGGACACTAGGAGGCCAGTGTTGACATATCAGCATGTTCTCACTGCAGCTCACTACTGCCGGTTTTTCAGAACAGAGCATGTATTTTTATAGCGCTGGATTGAAGCAGTTTGTCAGAGGATTACTCGCTCAAGGTTTTTATACCTGCCATGAAAGAAAAGGGGTTTATGAGTTCTTAGGATGTCTTGCTTTAAGTGAAAAGCTGCATAGAGAGTGGAACGTGCAATCCAGGAGGGAGCTATATTTAACAAATTTCTTTTACCTCCTGAACCCTCTATGTGGTCCAGTAACTAGCTATTTAATTACTCATAAGTACGTATGATTCCCTGATGTGCCACCCCTGTAATTTCAGTGCAGCAGTTAGCTTTCCTTGATATAGTATAACATTGTAAAACAATACTTAACTCAATTTTGTTTTGCGTTTAGACAGTTAAAACTGAAACATTGTTATCAAAGCAACCAAATGATCATTCAGTGTCCCCACATTAATTAAAGAGACCATACTAGTCTGTACAATACATGCTACATAATTTTATGCCAATATGACACACTGAAGGAGTTTAATATTTATTATTGGGAGTATTTTCTTATAAAAAAGTTAGTAAATGGCAAATAACATCTAATGGTTAATTGTCGTGTGCATGCTAATTAGTTGATATTGTTCTGTATTGGCTATCAATTGTCATGTGTGTGATACTCTTAACAAGTATTTATGTATACATAATAATTCACGGAGATACTGTCAGCTGTTGGAGTATGTGGAGATTTTTTTTTTTTTTTTTTTAGTTTTTAAAAGTTTAAATATTCCCTAAATTAACATGAGACAGGACATATTTGTGATGTAACCATGCCTTAACCTCAAATGTTCACTTATGTAGTGGAGAAGTTACAAATGGTTTAAATTATTTTATTTTACTATTACAGATAAAAAATATAAATAATATCGTCTGACTAGATGGGAAAAAATACAAAAAACATCCATATACATCATATAATGTTGTACTGGTGTTAATCTTTCTAATCTCTTATCAAGTACCAACTGATATAGTCAAATTAGTTGTATTCAAACATCATGAATTAACTATTGGGAAACTGAGCTAATTTGCCATTTATTAACAACATATGAGTTGAGGTCTTACTTTGGTCTAAAGTTCGACTATGGCCTCTTGACTAATATGAAAAGTAGTGGGCTAAAAAGCAGCTGCATTATTGTTTTGTACAGATCTGTGAAAATGAACATGGCGTTGTGTTTATTGGACTCAGTCCACATTTCATTTAGCATAAATAAAAATATTTCACAGTTGAAGGACAGTTTTATTTATTAATTCTATCTGCTCCTTATTTCTGAAGACGGAAACTGAATCAGCTTTTTTTTTGTTTAAAGTAAAACTTATAGGCCTCACTTTAACCTTCTCTTGTCTCCATTCGCTTGTTAAACTACATTCTCTGATCATCAGCCAGTTTGTGTCAGCGCTGACAAATTACTGACATTAGGGAGACGGCCAGTTGTGTTAGCAGCCACAGTTGTGGTCCTCACTCTGTCTCACACAGTAATCACAGTAATACTTCCATTAATCAGAGAATTGCCACAAGCTGGCTGTGATTGCTGGATATCAAAGCAGTCATCCATTCACCACAGTGCGACACCCCATACTGCACAAATCTAGACCACATTGACTTTGATTGCCTGTTGAAATCTTTTTCTTTTTTTAATCTTTAGTTTTGTATGGTCGCAGATTATGTTGACTGCTTCCGAGGTCAAGAATAATCTTTCAATTCAACATTTCTGTAAGAGCTCAGAAACAAGAACCCTGTTGAAAGCTCCTTGAGGCTGCATGCCACACTTTATTTCTTTACTTTCTTTTAAAATCCAATCAATATTTGTTTAGAATTTGCAGTGAATCAGGTGGTGGTGGAAAACTGACTGGGACTAGCTTGGCAAAAAACATAGGTAACATTTCTACATGTCTGAACTGACTTAACTCGTCACATACTGTATAGTGTTAGAGGCATTTTCATTCTTCACCCAATTGAGGTTGTAGCTGTTCAAGCGATGCAGCATGTGATCAATTAAACAGCTCAGTGAATAGATTCTGAAAACATGGTTCATTTTATCAAAATTATGCACCACCTTGGTTATAGTACTGGAGACGAGGACAGCGGCCTGCCCCAGACATTTGGCATCTATAATGACTCGGAGCTGGGATTCACCAAGACATATTTAACAGCATTAGAAACAAATGTATCGCTAAAACAGGCCAGTAATTCCTCGCTTGTGGTTTCTTATACAGAGGGCCATGGTTCAACTAAAATAAACCACAATGGAAGTCCGCTACAGTGAAAGCCATGGCTTATGTCCCTTCAGAGAAACAATATCTTGAATCAAAGTAATATTTCTTTGAGGCACTCACTGCACAACAATCAAACAAGTGCTCAAGTAACAAGAAAACACAAAATCACTGCTTACATGTCTAACAACTCAGTTTGTGGACTACAGAATAAAGGTAGAACTGACAGGGTTTTTGAAGAATGGGATTATGCTTGAATAGAAATTAAAGTTAAAATTGGGGAGGACCAGTTGGAAGAGAGTAAAAACTCCTTGGAAGTACCACAAGACCTTTCATCCTTACCTTCACAGGAGCAGGCAGATCATGAGGACCAAGATTCTTGCAAATGTTTGTTCAAAACAAATTGAGAAACAGAAAAGAACATTTCAACACAGTCTTATAGATTAGATTAAGGGTTTTAAATATGCTTGAGTTTGAGTTTCTCTCTCTCCTTCTATGTTTTGTAGCTTGTCTCGTGCATGTAAAAGGCACGCAAAGGTTCAAACAGCGCTTGCCTGTGAGACTAACAGAATCCACACTCTCACACATCGAGCAATTTTCTTGCACAATACAAACAAATTCCAGGTTGTGCAGATGCTCGGTGTACAGAGGCTAAAGCGCCTCAACCCAACTGGCCCAAGTTCATGGGTGGACTTGTTTTTTTTGTTGCATGTCATTCCTCTCTCTTCCTGCTCCCACTTCATGTCAAGCATTTTTCCAAAAAAGGGCCACTAGTACCAAAGAGTCCGTAGAAAAAAAAAATCAACTTATGAAGTAGTGGTGTAAACAGCATACACAGACAGAACAGAGCAGCACTGTTTAGTAACAGCGAGGTTTTCAGACCATTCAGAAGGGAAATGAGAAATATCCACCATAAATATTTGTACATCTACTCTCTGGCAGCAGAGTTATCAGAACCTGAGGGGAAATGTGACCAATTCTTGTAGTAAGATATTGCTTGGGATATGTATCTTTTTATTACTACAGTATAGAATATTTGAATCATTTTCAGGTCACATTTTCTGAATCTTATTGAACTAATGAACCAGGGTAGAATGGGATTTTTGCTATGAACAAACATGAGGCTTTCTCAGTGTGTAGCAGGCACTGGGTGCAATCATATTTAATGTAATAATGATGCATAATCCACCCCTCCTTTCATTGAGTGTATCTTAAATAAAATGCATCAACACATTCAAAACAATGTTCAAACATTACAACTTTCTGATTCTGATAGAAATATTTATATATACACCTGAGTCAATGCAGTTTATCAACCTTATTGTAGTTAAAAAGCAACAGAACTGGATTTAATTTCACCAGTGATCTGGCAGAAGATTCAGGATGCCAGAACAGCAACAAAGAAGGCATTAAAATCAGAACATGGCGACCTCTGAACAATCTGCTGTAGCTGTTTGGAGAGTATGAAATGAGGACACACATGCATAATCCAGTTACATCAACCAGCAAACCAGACTCTGAATTCAGTTTTGGTTGACAAGAAATTCTAAAGATTTTGGAAGCCTGCTGCAGAAAAAAAACTTCTTGTCAGGGAAAAACTTCTGCTTGTAAATTAAATTTCAGAAAGCAATTATCTAAAATGCCCCCAGGAAGAGAAGGTTGGGCAAAAGAGCCACATATCACAGCTCAAAGTGGCATCAGATGTGACAGGCCGTGTCCCCTCATAGCAGAGCTCACATCTTTCACTGCTATCATTAACCAAAGTCATCAATATTTAACTGAACTTAATGGTCTGCTGGAGCTGCACAAAGACAGTAGCGGGTTAATCCTTTTTATGTTTTGAAACATTCAGTCATTTCTAGTGGGAAACCAGCTTAACAGACAGCATCCACTGCCTTTACCGAAGCAAGATGTAATTTTAAAACAGATGGTTCTAGAAAATGTAGTTAATTTAAAATCAAGATGGTGAACGTGGGCATGTTTTATTCAAGATATGTATAGTGCTGTCAGCCCAGTAGTTCATGAACACCGCATGTTTTAATTTGAGCATTGTGGAACACATGAAAGTGAATATTTAACTGAGAACCAAATGCATAAGCAGGGTTTCCTCAGGGGTATTACTTATTCAATTTCAACCAACAACCACAACAGCTCAAAGTAATTTTTAGCACATTCTTCCTTATACAACAGTATAAATTCTGGGATGCTGGAGGGCTTTCGCAAATGTACAAAGGGTACACATCCTTCCACATCTCCTTTGGATTTCGGTCAGAACATTGACTTGGCCTCTCCAAACTTTAACTTTAACCAATCTTTTTTAATGATTTAACAAGTTGTGCGCAAAGGTCTGCTGTCTTGCTGCATGAACCAGTTTCTCTTAAGCTTCAGTTGACAAACAGATGAATTGACATCTTTCGTTAGAATTCAGTGTTATAATTCAGATTTCATCCTTCTATTAATGGTGGCATACCATCCTGGTCTGCTAAATCGTGACGTTTTCACCACCATATTTCACATGGCAAGAAATTTCTTATGCTGGAAAACAATGTTTCTTTTTCTATAAAGGCGATATTTTTCATTTAAAGTTAGACTTTCACCTTTTTTTTCCAACAGCTTTTGAACTTTTTCACATGATCTTCAGCAGACTGCTGGAGCTTTTTTGGAGAGCTGTTGCCTTTGTCTGGCATTTCTGCCATGCAAATATTTGGTGATCAGTATTCTCATCATGTTAGACTCATGAAAATAAACTAAAGCTAATCTGAAATAGGTCTTAGCTGTTTAAAAGTTACGATGGTTTCCTCTGTTACATCCCAGATTATAAGTATCAATGGTTTTAAAAGACCAACAATTCTACACTGTCTGGCTCTGGAGTAGTGGAGCTGAAACTCTAAAGCGATCAAGTTCTCCCACATGCCGATAACCAAAAACTCTTGGTCAGTTTTCAGCAGCAGTTTTCTTCCAGTCGGATGATCAGTGGTTTGATCCCCAGTCCCTCTACCTGTCAAGATGTCCTTTTGGGAAGACACTGAAGCCCCACGTTGCCTCAGAAATGCTGTGTGTGAATGCTGAGAAAAAGTGCTTCACATGTATACTGGAAATAAATAAAAGGAAGCTCTCCATTGTAAATGGGTGAATGAAAAATAATATGAGCTGGGGCTTCCCATCTGCATCTGAAACAGAGGGGAAAAAAATATCATTGTGTTGTGCAAATCTAACTTTTAACATATTGAACAACTGTCTGCTTTACAGAGTCAGTTAAATCGATAGCTTTTTTTAAATTGGCAAATGCAAATATGTGATGTACCTGTAAATATTTCCATATACTGTCTGCAAAGGGACCTCAACAAAACCTTGATAAATCAAACAGATGTTTTGATGAAATCACATTTTGTCATTTATTGTTTTAGTAATCAACAGCTGTGATGACATTGTTAGAATCTTATTTTAGTTAACTTTGTTACTATGAACTGCTCTTAAAAAAGTCAGATGTAGTATGGGTGCAAGCCCCCAGGCAAATTCCCACTTTGTAGAGCAACAATCTAGTTCACCAAATTCACTTTAATAAAGAGAGATCAAATGAAAGACTGACACAAATTTATTGTGTCAATGGAGACGGTGGAGTCGCACAGTGGAAATGAGATTTAAAAAGACAGTAAAAGAGACTGATTGTCTGAGTGGAAAAGGAAGCAGGAAGACCACTGGACCAAAGCAATGATGTCGTAATTAAAGTAGAGGGTTTGATAGCGAGGGAAAGAAAGGAGTGACAGGGACCGAGTGAAAAAAAAGACCAAGTGACAAGAGTGAGGGAATTAAATGGATCAGATCTCTCTTATTGAACTTTTGCCAAAACTTCATAACATTAGGCAGAAAAAACAGCTGGGATGCACTTTTTTGAAAGCTGTCTCGACATTTTGTGTTATTTTACACGTTGTGAGCATTCTTGTGTTAAATGTGCTTCGTTCTTTATAAAGCTTTTGCAGATTGTAAAATCCGACTTAAAATAGAAACTGATTAAACACAAAATACTAACAAGTTCTACGTTTTTTCACTATTGTTGGTATGGATAATAACCATACACTCACCCTCCTTGGTGCATCATCAGATATGAGAGCCAGCAGTAGTCGATGATCTCAGCTGTCATGTTTTAAATATCGTCGCCAACAATAAGGAATGCTCAGGTCTCTTGAGAAAACGAAATGTTTGTCAGACATTTAATTAAATGAAAGCATGTACAATCAATAAGATGGAAATCATGAAAATGTAAAAGTGTACAAAGTATAAAGTCCTCTGTGCTTCCAAAAACAAAAGCAACAAGATGAACTCTGAGGTTGTGCTTCATTGTAAAATTGTCTTTAGTGTCGAAAACTGCTGTGAAAACTGTCCAGCAGCGGACTGGGCTCAGTACCAATCACACATCATCAATCTGTATGCGTCTTTTCACTGTATTCGTCCCATTAACCAGAAAAACACTAGCCTCTTCTTACTTTTGTATCAACAAACGTTTAGCTCACATTCACAGTACTTTCATTTCATTGTTTTAATGACTCGCGTTGCACAGTCAAATACTAACACATGTCCTAAAAACTCTTCATCATCCTGCATATTTGCAAATGTGGTCTTGCTCATTTTTCACTTATAGGTTTACGCGTTGTCTCATGAATACCAGACAGCATTGGTAAACAATTTGTTGTGTCGGGATAAAATTGTCTCGTGGAGACAACCGAGAGAGCAGAGAGGACAAGACTGTAGAGGAGATGAAAAAGGCAACTCCATGTGCCATAGTGCCAACTTCCTCCCTATGGCAAGTGAGCCCCTACAGGGCAACTCTACCACATTTATGCGGTGAGGTGATGAGAAACATTGTAAAGAGCTTTGAGTGCTACCAAGGTGTTATTTAATGTAAGTGCAGACCATTTTACTTTATTAAGTTGATGGCTCTATGCCTCATGGTGGTTTTCAAGGAGAGAACCAATCAGCACTATCAACTTGAGCCTTTAAAAACAATGTTTGCATTTGTCTATACATCTCCTGCTCCCTCTTATGAAATCATTCCACGTCCTTCAAAACCATAAATCTTCTGAAAGCTGACAAAAAAACAAAGTAACTTATGTACTTTCTGAGGTACTACTCTCCTTCATTCACAGGAAACCTTTTGATGAATTCTAATGTGAGAGTGCTCACAGATTTTTCTTCGTCTTTCAAGGTGGTACAGCTCTTATGTGAAAATATGTCTTATATCCATGTTACAGGAGGCATATGTGCATTGATATATGCTATCATTCACTCACAGATGGCTGGTTGAATGTTTTTCTGCCTGATAGCAGCAGAGGGGCTGCATCTCATTCTGGATGTTGCCAAAGCACAGACTGTTTAACCTTACTTCTCAGTAGTGGGACTCTAAAGCATATGACATGTTAATGTTTTATATTATTTAATGCTTTAATGAACATATGTGCCTGAAGTGCTGGATACTTATTAGACGGATCCACCTTCTTCAGAGGAAACTGGTGTAGTCATTTAAATGCAGAAGATTTTCATGAATAGTTATGACTTCACATCTTCTGCCTGTTCACATATTACATGTTACAACACAGACATAGAAAGAGGGCAGGTTGTGGTTATTTAGTATGCTTTCCACAGTGGCAGCTTTGTTTGCCATGTAACAACTCTCATGGTGACTACAATGAAATGCAAAATTAAGTCAACGGTCTATATGAGTTCAAATTAAACTGTGTTCACCAAAAATATCTAGCATTAAACTGTACTCTGTACCGTGTTATAACTACATAATAAGTTGCTTTACATAACAAGATTTTTGTTTGTGTGCTTTTGCACACAGTGTCAAAATTGAAATGCAAGGTGTGAAACTAACCCTGTGTTAATTAATAAGTAACTTTTCAAGATGTTGAAATACTTCAAACAACAAAGGTGACAACTGTCCCTGGAGAGCATCAAGCATACGTACATGGCAGAGAGGACAGTTGCTCACAAGAAAAATCTTCATTAAGATCTGGTGTTGCAGACATGGAGCAATCCAGTGACAAGCTTTTCTGCTGCAAATGGGTGCGAAACAAGGTTCCCATGGCCCACAGAGAAGAGCTGTACCACATCCTGCGGATGACAGGACCTCTGGTAAGAACTGGTGCTGTTTACACATAATTCTCTGTCTGTAAAGGGTTCTCTGGGACAAAGTTTCCGTTTGTAATAAGTTACAGGAGTAGAAGGATGTGTTTTGGATAGGTTCTGTCAACATAAGGCCATCTTTGGCAGATTTCAAACAATGGCATTGCTGAAGCTCATGTGCAAGGACACTCCAGCTTTATTGACTCTAATGCATGACTGTACTATATTACATGTAACTTGGTATCAGCTGCACCACTGTGTGTTTGTCTGTCTAGCTGCTCTCCCGTATCCTCCATTACTTGCTTCCATTCGTGGTGACAATGTTCTGCGGGCGCCTGGGAAATGAGGTGATGGCTGGCTATGGATTAGCCTCTGCAGTAAGTGCTCGTTGTCGGCATGCTTCAGACTTGTGGAGGCTCAAGTGAGAAAACGACAAGTGAAGACATAATTTTAGAACAGCTGGAAGAAGGATATTGAATATTACAACCATAAACTTACCAATACAGCCTTTTAATTTCAGAAACCTGATGAATTAATCAATATATACTCTCATGAGTCATATAGATACTAGTTACATCAGAGTTATCAAGTGTACAGCACATTCATTCAATGATGTTTTGAATTCATTTCAGACCATTAATATTACCACAGCAGCGACAGGAACTGGTCTTGGACTGGCATGTGATACTTTGGTGTCTCAGGTTTGGAAGGATCTTTATCCCATTGTTAATATTTCCTGACCCTGTGTTAAACTCACTCCACATCCCAACTATTCATTACTTTCTGTCACAAAATGATTAACACTATCCGTGTGGAGCTGTACAGACATTTGGTGGCAAGAACCTGCGGCGGGTGGGAGTGATCCTTCAGCGGAGCATCATCATCCTGCTGTTGTTCTGTCTGCCCTGCTGGGGGCTCCTCATTAATGCTCAGGCTATCCTGTTGTGTCTGGGCCAGGACCCTGAGGTGGCCAGGTAACTAAGAGTAGTTTCACTTATGCGGTGTCTCCATAATGAGTTCAGCAGCAGCAAACACCGTCCCTGCATTAAAATTAGTTCTGTCCCCTGTAGAGCTTAACATGATAAGTTAACGTTTTGTGTCACTGGTGAATTTATGAGTGCCAGTAGATATAAATTGTGACAGGTGTTATTGAACAGTATGCATTACCTTAAACAGTCATTTCCTTCTTTATTTGGATCTAAATACAGCTTCTTGCTTTCAGAATAGCCCAGCTGTATATTATAGCCTTCCTCCCTGCAGTGCCCGTAAGTTATAATCTTTATTTCCTCTTTACATGAAGTAAATAGGTTTTGAAGTCTGAAGACTACTTGCCTGCAAGGTTTCGTGTTAACAGTTTCTATGAATATCTTTCTTTTAGGCAATGTTTCTACATAGTCTTCAGGTGTCTTATCTGCAGAACCAGGTGCACTAATATCTTGTAAAAATATTCTTTTCTCATTACATTTGTTTCCTCGATTGATTTTATTAAAGTTCATAAGAGTCTACAGAACTCCTCATGTCAGGGGGGGTTTGTGTTCTCAGGGAATAATACTGCCACAAATGTACGTTGCTGCTTTGGCAAACATAGCAAACGTGGTGACGAACTACATCTTTCTTTACTGGCTGGATCTAGGTGTTGCGTAGGTGTACTCAATCATATCTCTACAACATTTTAATTCGGAATAAAATGATTACATGACCTGATGCCATGATGCGTGTGTCTTGCAGTGGATCTGCAGCAGCCAACACTCTGTCTCAGATTTACATCTGTGGTTTTCTGTTTGCTTACATTTGGTGGAAGAAGCTCCACATTAAAACATGGGGAGGTGAGGAATTGAATGTTAATTTGTCTCGCTGTATTCACATACTGTACAGAATTCTCTTAGTTCTCCGTATTATTCTTCCTGCATAAATGAGTGTCTCCCTCCCCCTGCAGGCTGGTCCGTTGAATCACTGCAGGAGTGGGGCTCTTACATGAAGCTGGCTGTCCCCAGCACATTAATGACTTGTTTTGAGTGGTGGGTTTATGAGTTTGGGGGATTCTTTGCAGGTAATTTGTAATCATGTTTTCCCCATTGACATAAAACATGTAATACAAAGTGCCACTGCTATCAAAACAGCCTTTCACGAAAGCAGCCATGCCTCTGATTTCTTCTTTTGTCTGTAATAATCAGGAATGCTGAGTGAAGATGAGCTGGCAGCCCAACATGCTGTGATAATGGTGGCTTTCATAGCCTACATGGTACTGTGTATTGACTGCTTTGCATTTTCACAACTTTCAACAAGAATCTCATAAAAAATAACTTGTAAAATGTAAATTGTAGCTATTTTTCAACTTCGACACTCTAAGCTATTTCACATCTTCCCACTTCATGTGTTTGTTTTATTTTCTTCATAACTATGAACCCTTAGTTCCCGCTTGGTATTCAAGCTGCAGCATGTGCGCGGGTTGGCAATGCTCTCGGTGCAGGAGACACTGCCAGGGCTATTCTCACCAGCAAAATTTCTCTAACTCTGGCAGGTCAGTGATGAACATGTGTTATTGTATGATCATTTAAAGTGATTTTTGTTGTTTTTTCTTTTTTTAAAGGTTGTGTGTGAAGCACTTATAAGTAGTTAATGTCTAACCTGCAGTAGACAGCTGTCAGAGCACTCTCATTTGGAGAATCAGGTAGGATTCCTATTGGGTGAGCCATGCTAATGCTGCTTGAAGTCCAATTTCTTCCACATATATATGTTCAATTGGACTAAAGCTAGCCCTGGCGCTCTGTGCATACCCCACGGTTCCTGTCGTGGTCTTTGACCCAGAGAAGAAGAAGGATTCAGTGCACGGAATTATACGAAGAAGTCGGTAACAATAGGGAACAGATGTGCAAGGGATAGGGTGCACTTCATTTGTAAAAACATAAAACATAAAGCCCAAAATACTCACAAAATGTAAAGGGGTGTAGACCTGTCTAATTTTCAATCTCCTGCTAGACATGATCGATCAGCTGGAAAATGACTGACACTAACAAGCTGAAGGGGGCATATCATGGTCTGACATGCTTCGATCAATATTTCGATCCCCCTCCTGTGGTTGTTTACTGAGAGTGGTCTAATTAAATAGCCCAGCTGAGCTGTAACTCAACATAACTGTAATATACATTTGGTAAGATAATCATTCACTTCCTCTATATTTTCTACTGTTTGACGGATATCCCAGCTCCTTTTTTTCAGGTAGCTTTGCAGTTGTTGAAGGTCTTGTACTTGGCTCGACTAAAACAGTGATTGGCTTCATCTTCACCTCTGATGAGTGAGTCTACAAATGTGCTCACATGTCTATGATGGTAATACTGTTGCCACCTACCATGATTCGTCATTATAAAACCTCATTTTCAGGAAGATCATAGGTCTGATCTCACACTTGATGAACGCTTACTGTTTCCTTCAGTTCTTTGATGGCCTTGTGGTGAGTTTTACAGTTTCTATATTCAATTTGCTATGAAATATATTTAAGAATCAGTCAAATATTTAAATGATAAAATTTCACATATTCAGAAATCACAAAAGGCCTGCCAGTGCATGGAAGTGCATACTAATAAGAGATCTGTCACTTTAAATCACAGTGTGTGTGCACCGGCATCTTTTTGGGCACAGGCAAACAGAAGATTCCAGCTGTGGCTAATTTCATTGGATACTACTGCATAGGGCTTTCACTGAGTGTGACTTTAATGTTTGTTGCAAAACTACGAGTTTTAGGTAATTATATGAAGTGTATATATTTTTTATATCCATACGCCCTTGAGAAAAATAAGCTTTGGCATAGAAATAGCAGGTTATTACAAATGAAGCGTGCTGTGCTCTTAACTGATTCATTTGTCTTTTTCTTTTGCAGGTTTTTGGCTGGGACTGCTGATTTGTGTTGTCCTGCAATCCACCTTCTACATCATTGTAATCTTCAGGCTGAACTGGGAGAGAATGACCGAGGAGGTATTCTACTGGCCAGTCTAACAGTCAGGGTCATGCAGGGCCATGCTTATTCATGTAACTTACGCATCTCATACTTCTTGCTTTCAGGCTGTAAAACGGGTTAGGAAAAAGACTCAAATGACACTATTAGGAACAGAAATCCTGTTTGACAGTGTTTGTAGCAACACTACTGGCCAGGCATCAAGCAATGGGAACGTAAGTAGCCTGTTCTTCACAATTGTTCTTTTGTTTTGTTTTTTAAATGTTATCTTACTTACGCCATCTTTAATTACTTTAAGTTGCTCTCCATATATTTTAATTTTATTCCCTCAAGTCTGCAGATGGCTACATGTCTGTTTGCGCCGAGCTTCCTGATGGAAACACAGAGACGCAGGGTGGACTTGGGGTCCAGCAGCTGAAGGTTAGACATCTCTCCACAACCCAGCTGATCCTCAGGCGAGGCGTCACTATGTTCACAGCGGTTGCTCTTCTGGCTGTGGGAACAACCGTGCACTTCCTTGTCCCATTACCTCAGACCCAGTCTGTAAACAGCAATTTTACCATGGACTGGATCAATACAACATATGCTCCTGATCAATTTTTTCCCACTGTGCAATAGTAGAGACGACATAACCATGGCAGGGTTAAATCCTTATTAGCAGTCAAGCTTGTAAAATTATATAATTTCCATATGTAATTACTTATTACCATATGTATGACTCATTGACTGCTGCAAATTTGCTGTAAAATTAGACCAATTAATTATGTAACATTAATACATCATTAATTTTTTTAATTACCACAAAACATAGCAGATGAGCTATTTGATTGAAGACTATTTCTCTGTCAGTTTTTTTCTTTTCTTCTGCATTAGTATCTTATCAACCTGTAATAAAACTTTGTTCGGACCTGTTGAAAGCTCATCTAGTCGTGTGGCAAAAAAAAAGAAAGAAAAGTTTTCTGTAGGTCTTCTGTTTTAATCAATAAATCTATGTTGTTTTGTAGTTTGAACTTCTGGATTTTTTGTACTCATCACATGTTTACCTTGTCATAAACAGAGACTTGAGGAATAATTCCCTCCATGTAATACGTTTCCTGTACAACGATTATTTAGTCTTATGTTAGAGGTGATTCAAATTTCTTTTTTACTCAATTTAACTGTCATGAGTACTGTTTTGGCAATGGCATCGGGCATATTGGCCAATTATGTTGAATTACAGTGTTAACCTCTGTTACTACAGCCAACATGTTGGATTGTTGAGTAACTGTATAAGTATATGAGAGGTTTCAAAGGGTTAAATTCTCATTGTCTCCAACAGTGTCTGTAGTTTGGTTAGCCGTTCTGTAAATGCTTTATCTTTCAAATGATAGAAATCTTGTTATTCTCTTGGACAAGTCTCTCCCCCAGCGAAAACCAGAGGTGGTTCATTGTCTTTTACATGTTTCATCCCTCAGATCTAAACATTCTCCCTTTCAAGTCCTCCTTCTTAGTCTTGGTTGTGATAGCAGTGTGTTTTCTTGTCTTTGTTTTACAATCTCTGTTGTTTCAGCTGGTTCTGGCTTGTTTCCAGGGCAGCTCGAACCACAGCAAGTTTTCCATCCCTTGCAACATCCCGAGATCAACAAAGAATGTATGTGAGCGCAAAGAAAGACAGTTTGGTGAAGGACTTACATTAGTATCTTGTGCTGTAGACATGGAGGGGTCCGGTGACAAGCTTTTTTGCTGCAGGTGGGCTCGCCATAGGATTCCCGAAGCACACAGAGAGGAACTGTACCACATCCTGAGGATGACAGGGCCTCTGGTAAGCACTGGCACTGGTCACGCATCCTGTTCTCTCAGTAAGAACAGTAAGAAACTGTGATGATTGTGGTGCACAAGCTGATGACTACAAGAGAAGATTGATGACAGTTTGTGATTGCCAGAAAAAAATTTAAAGAGGTCTGGGACTTAAAAGCTAAAATCAATATAACAGACTTTGGCAGGTTTTAGTTGTTAAGCAATGTCTACAACCTTCAAAAGTAATGGCAGTGTCATAAATCACTTTGTCCAGACAGAATCTGATGACAAACACTACTGATTGCTAGCTGAAATATCACCTGTCAGCTGGTAGATGTTTCACCTGCACCGTTCATGTTTGTCTTTCTAGCTGCTCTCCCGAATCCTCAATTACCTGCTTCCGTTTGTGGTGACAATGTTTTGTGGGCGTCTGGGAAATGAAGTGATGGCTGGCTATGGATTAGCCTCTGCAGTAAGTGGCCAGCTGCACGCTCTGCAGAATCATGGAGGTTAATTTGACAAAATAAGATATAAAAATGGCATTTCCAGGCAGCTGGTGAAGGGAATTTTTTTTATTATTTTGCAACTCAACAAGATAATTCACTGAAAATCCCTTGAGAATTACTCAATAAGATTGTATCAATGTACTGTGTGCTCTTGAGTAAAGATATATATTGCTTACCACTGTATATTTATTTCAGACCATAAATGTTACCACTGCCGCAACAGGATATGGTCTGGGACTAGCATGTGATACTTTGGTGTCTCAGGTATGCAACACCCATTTCACACAATAATTTCATCCACCTGACATTTACATTAGCCTGTCATGTTTACTCCTGTTCTGCTTTCTGAAATGATTATGTTGCCAGACGTTTGGTGGTAAGAACCTGCTGCGGGTGGGAGTGATCCTTCAGCGGAGCATCATCATCCTGCTGTTGTTCTGTCTGCCCTGCTGGGGGCTCCTCATCAATGCCCAGGCAATCCTATTATGTCTGGGGCAGAACCCTGAAGTGGCCAGGTACCTTATAGTAATAAATATGCTGTAATACTATTTCTACCATTTCTTTTAATGTGTATTAGTTGGGATGGTGATCAATTAGAACATAATAATAAATCTACTTAATGGCAACCAAGGTGTCTACAATGACATCACTTCAAGCCTCTACAGATTCTCAGAATAGATTAATAAATAAATTGATACTCTAAGTGTAGATCCTGTGTTCAAAGGAGTGACAAACAGCCATTACCACTTGTGGAAATTTAATGTGAAAGCTTAATTTCAGTAATTCTGCTCATGTATTATTTGATGTAGCTTCATTAGGAGTGCTTCAGCATGTATTCTCTGCATTTTAAGATACACCAAATATGTCTTTTAAGAAGCATGACTGTAAACACAAGAATGCAACAAACTTCCAGAAAAGTTAACAGATACTCAGATCTTTGGGCCATACAGAATTGGTTAGTCTTGGATTCCAGGATTCAAGTGTAGTAGACACAGAGTAACACTGGTATGACTTGGTTGCATGTTAATGATCACAGTATAGCTGTTATTATTGTATGATTAACTCCATAAGTCATTAGTTTGCTGGATTTCTTTACTTTAGTGGCTACCACTTATGTAGAGCCTTATCAGAGGACATGAGAAGTCAGTTTCCACTGATGATACTGCGGCGGATTACCAGAACCACGCAACTATCACTGTGACTAATTCACATTATTTACAGTCACTTAGTTTCAGGAAAGATGGCACAAGTAAAACCTGATTCGGGGCACTTTTAATCTCACAACATGTTTTTATTTTTTTTATTTAAGTCAGTCAAATATATTTCTGTTTATTTTATTCCAATATGCTAATAAAATACAACAAGAATTGTGAAACTTGCTTTCTCCAAAATGATTACATATTGGCATATTCTTAGCTGTAAAGTGATCATATGCACTGAACCCTAAAAATCTTCTAAAACATAATTAAAAAAGTAAAAGATTGATTGATTTTAATATAAAACATTTGCATGCACTTATAATGAGTCTATAGAGTATTTATTCCTACTATTTTAACTGAACTTTTTTTTCAGTCAATAACATTCACTATACTCCAACAATCTAATTTGCTGTTGGGATCAATAAAGTTTAATTCAATTAAATTCAGTTCATTGTCTTTGATTTTAGAGTTTGATAGTGCTTAGTTCCTAAAATTGACCACTGCTAGATGTAAATGCAGTCTGTTGTTCGCAGAATAGCCCAGGTGTACATCACAGCCTTCCTTCCTGCGGTGCCTGTGAGTCATTTTCTCTTATTGAATTAAACACAATGTAAATGGATGTTTATTTGTTTTGTGTGATAAATTGTCAAAGAAATTATGAAAATGACAAAGTTCTTTTTGTAGGCAATGTTTCTACATCATCTTCAGGTGTCTTACCTGCAGAATCAGGTATATCCACATCCAATTCTCGATGTTAATTGTTTGACTTCTAATCTTAGTGTAGACAAATAATGTAAATCTTCCTAAATCTACCTTTTTTAAACCATAAAAAAATTAGGATCGGTGATGGTAATCACATGTTTTCTTATGGTTGTGTTCTCAGGGAATAATATTGCCACAGGTGTACACTGCTGCTTTGGCAAACATTGCAAACGTGGTGACAAACTACATCTTCCTTTATTGGCTTGATTTGGGTGTTCGGTAGGCATGCTCATATATCTCAGTACAATATTTCAAATCTGAATTAATCTGTTCACACATTGATATAAACTAAAATGTGTGTGCCTTGCAGTGGATCTGCAGCAGCCAACAGTCTGTCTCAGATTTACATCTGCTCTTTTCTGTTTGCCTACGTTTGGTGGAAGAAGCTCCACGTTACAACATGGGGAGGTGATGGAGAGTTGTTAAGAGTGGTGACGTAATGATCTTAAAAAGCCAGTTGTTGTCATTCCATGTTTTTCTCTGTCCATAAATTAGTTTCTTCCTCCCCCTGCAGGCTGGTCTGTGGAATCACTGCAGGAATGGGGCTCTTACATGAAACTTGCCATCCCCAGCACTTTAATGAAGTGCTTTGAGTGGTGGGTTTACGAGTTTGGGGGATTCTTTGCAGGTAATCCTATAGATATTATAGAGTTTTCTTTCCCTAAAACATAAAATAATTTTGAGTCATGACTCTTCATTCTTCTTTATCTGAAATGATCAGGAATGCTGAGTGAAGAAGAGCTGGCAGCCCAACATGCTGTGATTATGGTGGCTTTTATCACCTACATGGTACTGTGTATTGGCTACATGTCAGAGCCCAGCTGTCTCACGTTTAAACTTTTCAAATAAAATCCCTTTCAGAACTTCTTTTGCCACATTTTTTTCCACACAATCCTTAATCCATAGTTCCCACTTGGTATTCAAGCTGCCGCATGTGTCCGAGTGGGGAATGCGCTCGGTGCAGGAGACAGAGCCAGGGCAGTCCTAACCAGCAAGGTGTCCCTAACTCTTGCAGGTCAGTTAGATTTCGATCATAGCCTATATCATCCGAGGCTTCACCACTATTTGATCGACATCCCAGCTCCTTTTTTTCAGGTAGCTTTGCGGTTGTTGAAGGTCTTGTACTTGGCTCGACTAAAACAGTGATTGGCTTCATCTTCACCTCTGATGAGTGAGTCTACACATGTGCTCACATGTCTATGATGGTAATACTGTTGCCACCTACCATGATTCGTCATTATAAAACCTCATTTTCAGGAAGATCATAGGTCTGATCTCACACTTGATGAACGCTTACTGTTTCCTTCAGTTCTTTGATGGTCTTGTGGTGAGTTTTAAAATTTCTGTATTCAATTTGCTACTAAATGTATTCAAATGTAATCAAATATATAAATTATAAAATGTTTCAGAAATTTCAAAAGGGCTGCCAGTACATGGAAGCGCAAACTAATAAGAGATCTGTCACTTTAAATCACAGTGTGTGTGCACCGGCATCTTCTTGGGCACAGGCAAACAGAAGATTCCAGCTGTGGCTAATTTCATTGGATACTACTGCATAGGGCTTTCACTGAGTGTGACTTTAATGTTTGTTGCAAAACTACGAGTTTTAGGTAATTAAAAGGGACTCTTTTTGTTTAACTTCTTGAAGCTTCTTTGTTCAACTGAAACGGGTTTCACACTTAACTGACTTCTCCTTTTCTTAACAGGTTTTTGGCTGGGACTGCTAGTTTGCGTCATTTTACAATCTATCTTCTACATCATTGTCATATTCAGACTGAACTGGGAAAAAATTACACAGGAGGTATTTTACTAGCTGATTTAGCATTAAAGGGATAGTTCGCCTCTTTTGACATGAATTTGACCCCCCCCCACTGCGTCCTGTGAGCCGAGTTCCAGCCTCGTTTTGGCGTTGACGAAGGTAGTCCGGGTAGTTGGCTGGGGCTTTAAAAATAAAGCGTCTTGCTTCTCAAAACAATATGCATTCAAAAGGGTAATACATTTGCATCACAAAATCATCCATACAGAAAAAATCAGACCTCACAATCGCTTGGGGCTATTTCTCTCTACCTTTGTATCACTGCGGGCTGTGTAAACTGTGCAGACCGAGCAGTCCCCTGCTTCCGAGCAGTAAACACTATAACAGGTGCGGCTGTCGCTAGGTGGCTGAACACATTGCTATCAAGGGAGGCAAAAATAGCGCCAAGCGATGTGAAGTCTGACTTTTTCTGTATGGACGATTTTGTGATGCAAATGTATTACTCTTTTGAACGCATATTGTTTTGAGAAGCAAGACGCTTTATATTTTAAGCCCCAGCCAACTAGCCGGACTACTTACGTCAACGCCAAAACTCCGCTGGAACTCGGCTCACAGGACGCAGCGGGGGGTAAGTCAATGTTCATAAATGATATTGCTAATATGGGATGTCATACAGCTTCATGTCAAAAGAGGCGAACTATCCCTTTAAGGTTCATGCCGTGGCCTGTTTGACTTAGCCATTCGTTTTACATATGAGTACAAAACTAATTGAGTTTTCTATCTGCTTGGTTGCAGGCTGTGAAACTGGCCCAGAAAACAACTCACATGACATTATTGATCACAGCTGGCCTATCAGAAGCTGAGGGCACTGTTGACCACACAGCATGTGAAAGGAAAGTAAGTACTCTACAATGCTTAATTTCCTTTCATGGCTTCATCTTTTTTATACAAGTTTATGGTCTATAATCTAACAAAATGAACTGATGGTAAAATGTGTTGCTTTGACCCAGTCAGTAGATGACTACATATCTTTGAGCACTGAGTGCAATGATGGAAAAACCGAGGCGCAGGGTGGGCATTTGGTCCAGCAGCTGAAGGGAAACCGTCTCTCCACCACTCAGCTGATCTTCAGGCGAGGCCTCACAATATTTGCAGCAGCTGCTCTTCTGGCTGTGGGAGCAATTGCGCACTTCCTCGTGCCCCTGCCAGAGACACGCTCTCCAGCCAACAACCATACAGTGGACTGGATCAATGCAACATACACTCCTGATCAAATTTTCTCCTCAGTGCTGGTCCCAAATGAAGAGCCAGAGTAGGTCAAAGATAAGCACAATCATTTTTCTTTATTGTTTAAATCCCATGACTGATAAATCCCTTTCAGTTTGACTCAGCCCTCTTTGCAGAAAAAATCTTGCTGTATCAGAGAAATATCTAGCTTTCTGAGATTAATTCATTAATCAACTCACTCTGCATTCTCTATCCCCCTGTATTCTCTCTGCTTCCTGCTCATCTGCTCTTGTGACTCTTCGCTGTCCTTTGTCCTGCGGTGCAAACACCTACATAATGTTGAGTTCTGGTTGCTAAAAGAGTTACTCCACCGAGTACAACAGATTTCGCTTAGTCATGTAACCAAATTAGAGATCAGCAGGTTTATAATGATTCCAGCACCCAAGATAAATAGCATGACAGCCAGAGCCAGGCCTCTACGCAGAACCAGAGTCCTGTAGGAGAGCTCGTCTTCCACTGTTTTTATTGCAGGTACCTCCTCAATGTCACCCAGGTCAACGGTGTCTGTTTGGCCTTGTGAGTTCCCTGCATCCTCTTGTTGGGGACCTGGATATAAAAATGAGACATGTTTGGACCCTTTGATGAATGGCTGCTGCTGATGATTGTTCCGATTTTTTTTTATTACTATTATTATTAGATATTTTGTTGTATTCTGTGTAGATGTTTATGAACTTACTGTATAATTGATCGTGTAATTATGAAAAGAATAAAGGGGTCAATATAAAAAGTCTGACTAGATCTCAAATTGGTGAGCCATTCAGTGTTCAGAGGGACCCATCGGGTGCCTTTCTTTTCAGTTGTGACAGTTTTGTAATTAAACTGTTAAGTCTTTTAAAAAATGTGACAACAGCGTGCTTAATCTAACACCTAAGTTGTTAATGTTTGTTAGCTAGAATAATAATTGTTAGTAACTCAAGGGTACTTCTTAGAGAAGACACTCTGAGGGGACCTTGGTGTCCGATTAAGCAAGCTGTTGTCAGTTCAACTTCAATGTACCAAGGTCTTGATGAAATCCTTTTTTTCACACAATACTTTACAAACAGAAACTATTTAGAATACTACGTTCAGAAAAAAATACAATGAAACAGCCTAATAATTACATATCTGTCAGTTTAGTTTGTAACTTTTTTGTTTGTGAAGTTTAGTGAATATTCAATGAAATTCATGAAATTAAGATAAAAGAAAATATGGGAGAAGCAGAAACACTGAAAAGAGGAACAGAAAATAGGATACTAAATCAAAGTCTGAAGCAGTGGACTGAAATGCTGAAATTAAACATCAAAGTATAGTGAATATCATAACAGCAGGTTAAGGAAACTGTTCCCCACTTTATCAATGTTTAGGTTCTATAAAGAGCTCTACAATCTGTTTTCCATTTACCCATCCATGAACTGTTTATACAGTCCTTCCTATTTAAAATGATACAGTCCAATCACACACACACACATTCACACACCGATGAGCACACGCTGCTGTTAAATATCGAAAAAGTCACTGAGAACATAGCTGCACAGTTAATACTAGGTCAATCACAGCAGACAAGTCTGTAAAATCACAAATATTTGATGTGAATTTCAACAACTTCAGTTTAACACAATATTTTCTGGCTTTTTCCACTGTTTTTTAAAGTTTCTAGTAACTATTGATTCCCTTGCACTTGTTTTTCTTTTGCACAGTTGCAGTTATTGAGCGAAAATTAATAATTTTTCATTTTAGAAAATAAAAAAATCATTGTTGAAGAGTCTTTCTTACTTGTGTCAGTGGGGATCTCTTGTACCCCCGCTCTGACCTGAGCCTGGAAGAGAAACAATGTGAATATGTACATTTCCAATCATAGAGAGCCAGCCTTGGCCATTTAGAATGGGAACGTTTACCTTTGAATACTCACCTCGATTGTAACTGTCTTCCAGTTCATTCTGACCAGATAGGAAATCAGGAATGTGCATTGTAGTGATACACAGGTAACCAAGCCTATCCAAAGACCTGGGGAGTAAAAACAGTTACACATTTTGATCACAATGGTTGTAGTCTGAGTTAAAAAGAACTGTAAAATCAAAATGTTATGCCTCAGTTAGGCAACAATGTGGTACTAATAATTGAATGTTAATAACAGCTGTAAATCTTACCCGTGATTCCTAATTTGGCTGCAAACATCAGTGGCACTCCAAGAGGGAAGCCTATGCCATAATATCCCAAAATGCTGCAAATAGCCCCAACTCTCTGTTTACCTGTACCTCTTATAATGCCTCCAGAGGCGGCCTAGTGGTGCACGGAGAATAAAGATGATAAGAAAGTTCTTGTTTTATATAATCATCTTATATATGGATATGTTTATGGACATTAGATGTTGTTTGGACATGATGGCAAAGATACTCACAGATATCCCATCTAGAAGAACGAATGGAGCGTAAAAAGATATGACATCAGAAACTCTTTCTCTAATTTGTCTGAAAGAAGAAAGACACAGAATGTCGCAATATATTACATGTGGGGAAACTACTAAATCATTATGCATTTTTGTTCATTACATTTAAGCTTTCTACATGCTTTGACAAAGGGGACATATATTGCTATTGTGTGCATTAACCAAGTGGAACAGAAACAACATATAGATTATAGTTTACACTTTACATAGGGTTAATATGTAAAGATTATTGTAACAAGGTGGTGAGGAGATAAGGAGCCAAATGCAGACTAGGCTCTGTGGGCATGCAGAAAAAGTCTTTAATCAAATTGATAAAAACAAATAGAAGGCCCTGTACTAGCAGGTAGTCCAAAAACAGGAGCACCAAACAGAGGGAAGCAGCAACTAAATGAACTGGGCACAGAGGCTGAGACACACAATGACAAGCAAAGACAAGGGTCTGGCAAAGCACAAAGGAACTGGAGCAGCACATCAACAGAGGAAGAAGATAATGAGTGACACAGAACAGTTCGGGGATAATCAACAAAAGGTCTGAAATGCGACAAAGGACAGAGTACAACTACATAGTGAACAGAGCAACAGGCTCTATAAAATGGAACACAAACTGAAGTTAACTGGACTACAAAACAGGCCAAAAACTAACTGAGCACAGCAGAAATAAATCAACAACCGAGAGCAATACATATAATAAAACCCACTTAATCTAACGGAGTGATATACACAGAACATGGAATGAATCCAAGAAACCAAAGGACAAAATGCAAACCAAATATACATCCAAAGTTCAGATTTCTATGTAGGCAATGACTTATGTGAAGATGAAAGGTCTAATATCCACTTTTTTTACACAGTAACTAGAGTTGGGTTAATAGCAAACATGTACTTACTCATCATATGTAAAGATATAAGAGACATGATCCTTCAAGCTCCCAATGACAACTGCCAAGCAGACAGACACTGATGCTGTGGTAAAGAGCAACACATTTAAATATCCACTTTTTTAACCAACAGCACAGCTGATAATATTACACACAGAGCAACCACTGTCTCCTATAAACTCCACTATAAAGGGCACCGCATAAGTAATCATAAGGCCTTGAAAATGGCAACTGAAAATGTTAGGATTACCATGACCTCGATGACTGAGAATTTACACCAACATATCATCTCGTAAGTAAATAACAAGTGGAAAAGAGAGGATTCATTTTCTGTTGTGTTGCTCTGAAACTCTTCAACTGTGTTACTATTATTTTGCTTTGAATTAAGTAACTTGTAAAAATGTCACATATTTATAAGATATTTGCATTTACAATGCAGTGTGCAAGTCTTGAGCCACTCTTCTTTCTTTATATTTTTCCATCCAAGGAGCCAGACTTTCCGGTAATGTTATTTTTTCTTAAAACATCTCAGCTTGTTTTGCAATGTGTCCTAAAAAAATGAGGAAACTGGAGGACCAAAGAAGGGACAGGCCTAAATGCCTTTATACAGCAGATAAAGAGTATCTGGAAAGTATCTGTTTTCCTGGCAATATAAAAAAGAAATGAAGAATGGCTCAAGACTTTTACAGTCCTGTGGCTAACGTGTAACAATTAAGTACCGTTCATACTGACCTGCACAGAACATTGTGAGTTTGGCAGACACCTTGGCTTGCTCGGTTTCTCCGGCTCCCAAAGCATTTCCAACTCTCACAGTGCCTGCCACGCTGAAACCCATGGGGAACTAGTAAAAGAAAGAAAAAAACACTATGTGATTCATCTGACATTATGAGAATGTCTTATATCTTCAGTATTTGTTGAAGGAGGTGTTTTTTTACACAAAAAAAGTGCTCACCATGTAGGCAACATTTGCCAGTTCATACACAACTGATTGAGTTCCAAGTTCCACCTCACTTATTAGACCTTTCAAAGATAGACAGCTGTTACAGTTAGTAAACACAGATGCTTCACAACTAATAACGTGGTCTGTGGTACTACCTGCCAGAAAACCTCCAATCTCATATGTCCACCACTCGACACACAACATGACCATGCCAGGGATAGCCAAACGGATGTATGAGCCCCAGTCCTGGAGGCATTCTTTAGACCAGCCTGTGGATGGGACAGAAGGCAAAAATAATAAAAACGTTGTGCTTTTTACATTTAAGTTCACACATGGGATAGAAAACAAATAAAATCTCCAAATAATGCGTAGTCACTTCATGAATGTTCTGAATTGTTCCCAACAGTCCACCAAATCTTAGATTCTAAAGAGTACAGAGAGCTTTGTTTTACTGCTTCTTTCAGGCCATGCCACCTGGGTCTGATGTAATCTGCTGCCTTTGTTCTGCCCTGGCCACAAGATTTGCTCTTTGGACTGTTGCTTGATTGTACATAGGCCTTTTCATAAGTCATTAAAACCCATTTCACTCATTCATTTCAGTCATTTAAAATGTGTAATAATTCCCTTTATTAATTCATTAGTAGTTTATTTGTTGATCATCTGTAAACCAATGACATGCCACTAGGGCTATAAAATACATTCATCATTTGTAACTATAAATGTAATACTATAAGAGATTTCAGGGATTTCTTCTCGAGATATGGGTCTGAATTCACTTCCAACTAAAAAAAACTAAGAAAATACACAACACTGGTAGTTTTGTCTGTGGTTTCCTGGGTCTGAAAATATCTCCTTCAGTTAGCGGTGCAGATTTGCATATTTCTGTCACACTCAGCTCAGAGAGGAAACATTCAGCCCAATCATCTTTATGTGCATCTAAATTGAACTAATTCATGCTGCATTTTCTGCACCTCATGACTGGGAAGTTGAAATTCAATTTATTCAATTTCACATCAGTTAATTAAAGTTTGGCAATATAAGCAACTGTTCTTAGCATTAGCCTCTAAAATTTAAACAGAACACAGAGCATTTGACCGATTTGGGCCAGTTCAATGCATGACTCGTGATGAGATTGTGTTTGAAAGAGTGATCAGTGCCAACTGTCTTTGGCAGAACTGTGGATTAGGGGAATGTAAATATTTGACAATGAAATTGCCAGTCAGTAATTAGTTTGGTGTTTGCTGGTGCGAGCTGTCGGGCTGTTTACTGTATGCTTTCTCATAATAAACTGATTCAAGGGATATTCAGCATAGCTAATCTAAAAAGAGCCAGAGATAAAGAGAGGTGTGTTGAGGGGTTTGAGTGGGTCACTCCACAATATAAAACAGGCCACGCTATAGGGAGGCATACATTTATGGATAAAAAGGGTGAAGTGGTGGAGTCTCTCTATGCGACTTTGATCAAAATACGTCAAAGAAATTTCATAAGGAATTGTGTCAACTTGTGACAAAAAGGAGATAATGTGTCTCCTTTGAGGATCGCTACCATCTAATATAAATGACTCACCTCCCCAGGTGGCCTTGTGAAGACCTTTCCACATGATATAAGCATAGAGAATACCAGCCATGGAGAACTGGGAGATTGTATTGGCAACAGCAGAACCTCTGTAAGGAGCATTCAATTAATATTTGTTATATGATACAAGCGTTACATACAATACTGACCAGGTCATGTGCAATACACTAAAACATACTCACGCCACTCCCATTTTTAATGCAAAGAGAAAAATGTAGTTGATGAGAGCGTTAAGAAGATTGACCACAAAGCCAGTGATTACCTGTGGCCAAATGATTCCCTAAAAGAAAAGTGCCACAACTGCTCTTATTAACTATAAATGAAGGGAGAACCCTGGAAATATGACATTTTTGTGGTTTCACATCAACAGAGAAAAGATATATTATTGACCAGAATGTAAGAAAACAGCAATCTGTGGTGCTATGAGTTATTGGGAGGCAGGCATAACTAATCAGTCTTTGGGCTCAGTATATTTGGGCAAAATGTATGTTTCTGGTTTCTAATTTATCCTGTCCATGATATGGAATATTCCAGGGACCTTTGACATCCTCATCACTTCAAATCAGTTAGTATGAATCTGACACTGATAAAGCTGAAGTGAAATAAATGTATTACATATTTCTGCTCTGTCATTTTGTGTATAAAAGGGAGGACATAACCGGCCATTTTTCATCTAATTTCTATTATCAAACTGTACTGTTTCAGCTCATCAGGGGAAAAAAGTCATGAACCTACCTGGTTTTGCAGATATCTTGATTCTAATGAATACATGAACGCAGCCTGTAACACAATAACAAATTAAATGCGTTCATTTTTTAAGTTGTAAGTCAAGCTGTATATTTTTGGACACGCTTTCAATGTTTACTCAGCATCAAGAACAGAGGCTGACATCACTTCTTGCCCACATGTGTCTGCCTGGAGCATTTATTGAGATTATATTTAGATTATTCAGATACATCAGATTGAACTCTGATTCTCTCTAAACTTTCTGGTTTTATTTTTATCAATATACTCGTTTTTTTTAACAAGTGGGTTTAGTTCACACATTATGAATGGCCTGGTTTGTATAATGTTTTATTTCTCAAGACATGATAAAAATGGATCTTTTGTATTAGAAAATACTGACTCGTGGAGAAATAAAAATGCATCTCCAAAATCCCCTAAATAAAACACACTAATATGTTGGCAAAATTAAAAAATATTTTTTTAATCAGACTATAATAATCAGACTTTATCTAATGTTGAAATCATAGTGAAATGTATATAAAATACATAAAACTATGAATGATAAAAGCTATTTTTCAAACTGAAAGGTACATTTTAGAAAACATTTACTACAAAAAGTAACTGTATTGACTAGGGAAGTTTCTTGCTGATAAGTAAACCACTTAGTTGTAGTTCCAACTAGGGATGTCCGAGTCATTTGGTTTTGAGTATCTGCCGATACCGAGTCCCGATCCGATACTTCTACAGTACATTAAAAAAATGAAGAACGGCGAAGAAACAGATACAGGATGTCCCTGATTTGTTAGTCCGTGTAGATACATTCTACACGGGCCTGTAGATACATTGTGTCGCTGCATCGAACAGATCAGTGTGTGGATGCAAAACAATTTCCTCCAGCTAAACTCAGACAAAACTGAAATCATTGTCTGTGGCCCACAGAAACAAAGAGAAAGTGTTATCAGTCACCTTGAGACTCTCTCTCTAAAACCTAACTATCAAGTTAGAAATCTCGAGGTAATATTGGACTCAGACCTGAACTTTAACAGCCACATTAAATCTGTAACATCAGCAGCTTTCTACCATCTAAAAACATTGCCAGAATCAAAGGAATAGTGTCTAAACCAGACTTAGAAAGACTGATCCATGCGTTTGTCTCCAGCAGGTTAGACTACTGTAACGGCCTGCTCACTGGGCTCTCTAAACGAGCTGTAAGACAGCTGCAGTACATCCAGAACGCTGCTGCTCGAGTCCTGACTAGAACCAGGAAATACGACCATATTAGTCCAGTGCTCAGGTCTCTGCACTGGCTTCCTGTCGCTCAGAGAATAGACTTTAAAACAGCTCTGCTTGTGTACAAGTCTCTTCACGGTCAAGCGCCAAAGTACATCTCTGACATGTTAGAGCCATATGAACCAACTCGGGCTCTGAGAACCTCAGGGAAGGGTCTCCTGCTGGTGCCCAGAGTCAGGACTAAACAAGGTGAGGCTGCGTTTCAGTTTTATGCTCCTAAAATCTGGAACAGTCTTCCAGAAGAAGTGAGACAGACCTCAACTCTGAAAATGTTTAAATCCAGGCTGAAAACAGTTCTATTTAGCTGTGCATATGACACCTGAAAGTATTTTATCTGCGCTCTTCACTTTTTAATTAATTAATGATTGTTTTAATTTTTTTAATTTAATTTTTTTATTTCTTTTTAATGATTTTATTGCCTTCTTGTGATTTTATGTAGCTGTGAAGCACTTTGAATTGCCCTGTGTATGAATTGTGCTCTATAAATAAAATTGCCTTGCCTTATTTTATTCACCTTATTTTATCATTTAACACTTATAAACAGAGCACTTCTGTGAGGTAGCTTGAACAAAAAAAGTAATCAAGTAATAAACAAATTGGAGTTTAGTGCAACAATGTCTAATAAAAAAACGAGCAGCAGCTCAACTTGAAATACCTGGCAGGCATGTAAAGAAATAAGCAAATAAAAGTGCCACAGTGTTATAAAGTAAAGCCAGTAATGTGCTTTAACTGCACTCCTAATTCTTACTCTCCTCCTGTGGCAGCTCCAATAGGCAGCGTGAGTCTATGAGGCGTCTACGTATATTATGTCTGGTTTAGACGGTCTGACTCTGTACCACCACATAACAGTAAATACTAAGCTGTTATTTTTTCCCATTTGTTTTGAAATATTATAGTTCTGATAAAAAAAACCAATGAGAATAAATATACATATATAGATAGGCTACATATCCGATCCCTGATCGGGATGTAACGTCCGATTTCGATCAAGTCTGAAACCATGTGATCGGCCCCGATTTCCGATCACGTGATCGGATCGGGACATCCCTAGTTCCAACTCATGTTGTGTCTCTTCTTCTGTGTCCAGCATTGATGAAGGTTGTGATGATGATGTCAACCACAGAAAAGCAGCTACAGAGTTACAGTTAAAGGCAGACATACTCACAGGAAGTGCTGGCATGAGGATCTTCACATACATCTGAGACAACCTAGAGACAGATTTTCCATCGGAATGAACAAGATTTATATTCTGAAATATTCAAAAGCAAAAGATGATGGTGGATTACAAGACAGCTGACCTGGCTACTTCTGGATCTTGTCTGACAGCCAACAGAATGGGCTCTGTGTTGATGAGTATCGCCCAGCAGGGGAAACATGCCAGTAACAAAATGAGGATCGCCCGCTGCATAATGACTCCAACTTTCAGAAGGTTACGGCTCCCATAGGTCTATGAATATATAGAATTACATTCCCTTGTACTGAAGTCTTAGAGTCCTGATAATGTTTTACCAAAATACCTACCTGATGGGTTAATACTCATACCTGAGACACAAGAGTATCACATGCTGAGGCCAATCCACAGCCAATAGATATGCCTGTGACATTGATGACCTGAGGATTTGACAGAAAACACTGGTGGGTTAAATTGTTCAATTGTTTGAACTGGACAACGTTACTGTAAGAGCATCACTGTGCTTACTGCTATAGCCAAAGATACTCCTGCCAGCTCTGTCCGCCCCAAATGACCACAGAAAACAGTAGCCTACTGACAAAACTCACAGCAAAACTCATGAGCTGGGCAATAATCTGAAAAGGAAAATCAGTTTCAATTAAAAAAAAGTAGCTGAGAAAACAAAAAACAGATTTTTGGATTATAAGTAACTGGTAACAAATTGCGCTTTCAGTCAATTTACTCCCGCTCTATTCAGTCCTGTACAGCCTTAGCTGTAATCCATATTCATTATAATATCAGGGAAAGTTATCTTAGTTTGATCATTTAATAAGTAGGAGCAACACTCATCGAGATGGGACACAGTCCTAGAGAGCGCATTTAAATAAGGACACTTACCACTGGTCCAGACAGTTTTAACAACTCTATTATTTCGCCCTTGAAACCAACAGGAACCAACATGCGGATCCGCCTTGCCACGAAACATGCACTCCATGAAGAAGGAGATGAGCCCTGTGCGCCGTTATCCATGTGTCCGTCCACAGCTGGTCCCAGAGTGCGTCTCAGTGGTGAAAAATTGTGTGAGCCGGTCACACTTTCCCTCTCTATGTGTGGACACAAGGAGCCGACGCACTTCCGCGTGGGCAGAGGTCGTCGAGTGTGTGGTCTCTCCATGAGGTCCAATAGCGAGAATGTGATACCAGGACACACATGACTTAACTCTGATATGATGATAGACTCCCGAGACTCGTTACCAGTTTTAAAACTTTGATCCACATCGTTATGATACAAAAGCCCTTTAGGACAGATAAAGATTTGATTGACAGGGGATAATAAAAAATGTTGTACAACCACTGTCCTGTGAATCAGGTGACGTCAGTGTCTGTCAGATAATAAATTGTTTTACGACCATCTGAAGTGTGATACCATTCAAAGGTAAAATGAAATAAAGAAAATGTTCGCAGCCTAATTTGAATAGATGATCATTTAAATCTTTACAGAATAAAACTTTAATGAAACAGCAGCCGAAACATTAAGCTGTTTTTCTAAAGAAAAAAAAAAGCAAAGCTAATGTGGTTTTTATTAAGCTATTCGTGTTAAATCAAAAGTTTTCTTTCTTTTTTTTCTTTCTTTATGAATGCCTGATTTCTGTATTTTTACTTTAAATTTCCTTCTTTCTGAAATAATTTCTTTCTGAATTCCTTAATTAGTGTATTCCTGACTTCAAGTCCAATTCACTTCCATTCAGCCTATTTCTATGGAGCCAGTTCACAATTTAACACAAGTCTTCTCAGGAAACTATACATGGAAATAGATTTTACAGTAACACTTAAACTGAAAATGTGCCTTTACAAATCTGTGATAGGCTGATGTGACATCTGTAATAAATGTTCCTGGACCTGCAGTGTTGCCCGTTGACCAGCAGAGGTAACCATTTCCCTGTCAACTGACCTCATTCCACCATGACGCGCTTGTGTTGCAGTATCACGGCTTTCAAACATTGCATTGAAAAATATCTAGATATAATTTACAATTTTATGATAAAATTATCAGATTAAATCTATTTAATGTTCTAAATTTTGCCATGAGAAAAAGGACAAAATTATTAAGCAGCATGATCAAACATTTTGGTTAACTTCTTTACAATTGTTAACAGATAGACTCTGGACCATACACACTGCATTTCAATTTGTCAAGCACATTTCTTTTTTTTTTTCAGTTAGGCATAATCAGTACTTTTACTCAGTATAAACACCCTTTATCTGAGAAATTAGAAACATCACCATTATGGATCCTTAAAAGAAAGTTAGTGCTATTTTTGTGGTAATTGTAATAGTTGTTCCAATGTGGAAAATCTCCTCCACGTGTAATATTATTCAAGCAAGATAATAATAAAAGTTGATGTTGTCCATATTTTGCAATTATCACTGGCTTGCATAAAGTGGATACACTTGTGGACACACAGTGGATACACTTGTTCCCAATATCAGGTCAAGTCCTACTCTGTAAAGAATTTCCCTGTAAAATAACAGTAAAATATTGGCAGCAGGGACGCCAGTATTTTACTGTTATTTTACAGTGCAACTACTGTTATTTATTGTAACACTATATTACCGTTTTTTTGGATTACAGTATAGGACCGTAGAATAATGGTAGGTGTTGTAGTTATTTTATAGTGCAATACTGTTATTTATCAAACAGTATAATACTGTTTTTTGGATTACAGTACACGACAGTAGGATAACTGTGTTTTAGTAATTTTACTATGCATCTACCATAATTTATTACTTTAAAATAACGTATTTTGGATTTAGACATCAATTCATTACAAATACTGTTTTATGCTGTTAATTTACAGTTATCTACTGGTATTTTTAAATGACTGATATAACTGTTAATTTACATGTGAGGGATAAATATTCAACCGTATTTTACAATTATTGTAAAATACAGTCGGATACTGTTGTAAATCCACCCTAAATATACAGAAATTGGTTACAGTGTACATAGATTCACTTTCACTTTGATCAACCAGTCATGCAAAAAAATGACAAAGGCCTCTTTTGCTTTGGCCTCAAAGAGAAAAACAGCTCAACATATCTATGATTTTAGCACCACATGCCATTTGTAGATCTGAGGGAGAGGCATCATCAGTTTGAAGGCCTTGGGGAAGGAGTTGAATTCTCAATGTCTGCAATTTGTTTTGACATGCAAGAGGAAAGGGGGCAAGCAACATTGAATCAGTGAAGTGTAAATGTAAATCGGAGGCTTGCTTGACCTTGAAGTTTCAATAAAACAGTCCACAGAGAGCTTCAGAGAGAGGGACACAATAGCAGGGTTGCAGTGCCTCAACCTCTTATTACACCTAAAAATGCCCTTTTTTCGAGTGAAGCCACACAAAGAACACAAACTGCGGTCATAAACTTAAATGAGTTACCATTCTCTCTGTTTTTGAAACTCGTGAGGTACACGCAGCGCAGATGTCTAAAAGGGGAATGTTTCCTAAAGTGTCTGAGTGCATTTTCCTCCAGGAGGTAAATCCACTCCATCCCTCAGTGGGTACAGTGCTTAACAGTAAATATGAAATAAATAAAAAGGGCACTCTGAAAATATATTTTATATATATAATATATATATATATTATATATATATATTTGATAGGAGATCAGTCTTTGTAGGTGACAGTGCTCCCACATGACATCCCACTACTGGGAGAGCCATTTAAATAGAATTTGATTTTCATGCCCATAATCACCTGCCATAAAGTCTGGGCTACAGTAAACGTCAAGGTTTGTGTTAGACCAACAAATCCCTGTATTTGAGCACTTTTTGCAGCATTTTTTTAACACACAAACATTTCTGTGTGGTAGTTTGATTTAACACTTATTAATCCAGGGTTATCAACAAAATTGAAATAATGAAGACCTAAGAAAGAGGCGATGAAACAATACCTACTTGAATTATGTGTTCATATTCCCAAATATTCTTGAAAGGTATTACACTTGGAAGCCTGGATTATTTGCCACAAGTGAACACTTCACCCATTTGCAAATACTGCATTGCTGATGCAACACAACTAAATTGTTCACTCAATTCTTGACAGATCTCTTCAGCAGTCATTTTGTGGAGGAACTGCATTTTTCTCTGCCATTATACGATCCGCTGAAGTGGAAACATTATTGTAACAATGGCAAACTGGAACTTCAGTGGGCGTGAAATTTGTTTTTATAACTGATAATGTTGTTTAGTAAAAACTATTAAAAAACAAAACTGTATACCCTGTGGTATAATGGCTTATGTCAAGAGTGTGACTTAGAATGTTTTAGTTTTTTGTGTTTTCTGAGGGTGGCGTAATATCAAACCGTAAAGAACAAAACACAGACAAAAAATTTTTTTTTCAAGTTTATAAAAAATGAAAGTACTCAGCACAGAAATAGGCCTTCTCTGACTGTATTATCACTGATTACTGTTGCAGATGCATTAAAGTAAAAGCAGGATTTTCTTAGTTATTAGCAAATGGAGCTAATTTTGAACAACTGTGTGTAACTAATGACAAATTTGATATTTGTTTGTCATTCTAAATCCTCATTAATCTTAAGCGTGATTGATTGACTTGTGAGAAAATGGTAATAAATGCTGTTTAGAGTGCCATTAAGATGTGGAGGAGTACCATAAATCAAACACTCTTAGTAACTCTCAGATTTATACTTAGATACGCTACATGCATAGATGGTTACATTCCACCACTGTTAACGCATTTCAATAGTACTAAGCGCAGCTGGGGTCATTGAGAACTTCATTAGTTGACCTGATGGGTTTTACTGAAAGGTTAAAGGATCATTAAAACTGTTCCAATTTACTTAATTCGACTCCAAAAAGATTTAGGTGAAAAAAGAAATGGCATGCTTATGGTGCGTTATATAGTATTTTGTCTTTTGGATATATATAGACCCCCCCGGACCTCCAATTTGTGTAATTGTTCAATGTTTTGTATTTGTTTTGTTTTGCTTTTTTTTAAATTTATCTTTCATTTCTGTGCTAGAATATTAAAATGATCTATAAATAAAGAGCTAAAAACAAATGTCACAATTAATCTGGAAAGAGAGTAAATGTTTGGACCATTTGGGATTCGACACATTTCAATGTTGCTAAAAAGTTATATAAAAGTAGAGCTATTCCTGCCATGTTACTGATCTCTGTGATACTAAGTCAACAAAAACAACTCTCTTCTATTATTTGAACATATAGTTATTCTTATAACATATTATTCAAGAGGTACAACTGCAAAAAGTTTGATGCACATGGTACATTTTATGTTTTTGTTTCTAGAAAAAAGATATCTTTAGCTGTCTGTGTAGTTTTGTCTATAATTCTGTATTAAATGTGATTCCCAGAGGGTCAAAGAGTGCAAAGAAAGGCCCTCTGTCCTCTTTTGGATATTTTAGTTTCATATCCACAGCTTAATTGGATAACCCAATTGCTACCTGGAACCATGTATCCACACAGGTCTTTTTTCGCCACTAAAGGTTGATCAGACAACCAGTATATTGTGCTCATGTGTAACCGATACAGAAGAGGTTGAAGGCCAATGTGGGTTTGAAAAAGCCTTTCCATTTGCAAAATGCTTTCAAATACAACAGGTGGATGAAACAAGAAAAGGTGCTTTTTGACCTATTGGACATCCAGAAGATATTCTTGGCTCCCCAATCCATTTTACATAAGCGTGGAAGTCATTTATTAATCTTGCAACTTGCTTACTCTGCAGCCAGAGGACCTTGTTTATAATGAGTTAACAGATATGTGTTTTTGGGTTCACCAGAGGCCACGTGCATGAAGTCCGTTGCATGAAAATCCCAGCAATGTGAACAGCCAGAAAGTCTCATGTCTGAAGACTTACATGTATATATAGCCAGTAATGTAGGCTATGATACATAAGGACGTGTTTCAATTGGATAATGAGTGGGTGGCACAAAGGCAGCAAAGGGAGAGAAAGGCACTGTAATTACACAAGTGTTCTTCCCCACTGGGATCCAAGATCATAGTCATCTGAAACGCTCTCTGCACCCAACTGCTAGTTAACCAACAACCATCTTCCGTTTTAATTGTCTTACAGAAATGTGGTGAGAACTTTGATGTGATCCTTTCATTTCTTTCTTTTACGCTACCTTTGCTTGCACGTCCATCACAGTCACACAATACCACCTACATGGTTTGGTGTCGGTCACTGCCATATACATGAAGTCTTGCTGTTGATGATCTGTCTTCAAAACATATGACCAATCATGGTGTTAGATAATGATTTGGATACCGGTAGGCTGTAATGAAAGTATCTGGGGTCTTTAAATGCAGACGTGCATAGTGTCATCTTTGAGCTCATAATGTTTATGATGCAAGACAATGTTCGACTGTATCACTGCCTTGACCTTTGGCTCATACAGCGTCTCGTAAGAGGACAATGACACAGAACTCCTGCATCAGGCGTGTCCTTCGGCCCAGGATTGCGGTTGCATTCCACACTGCATTTACAGGATTATATCAGATTTGTGCACAAGACAAGTGGTCAGTTAGCAATGGTAATGTCACAAAAACACTTTTAAAGCACATCCACGAGTCATTTGAAGATGAGAAAGAGCAGATAAAATGTGATGAAAGTGAGATAATTCTGTGTTTGATGACTACGAAGGATGAAGGACAACACTATATTCACAGACAAAGCTGAGTTTTCATTACAACGGCTTTTTTCAAGACTCCTCATTGTTTAAACCCTGTCCACAGTTACTGTTGGAAACTGTCAACATCTGATTGTAAAGTCAGAGGTTATATATTTGAATAGAGTTTAAGAGCACTGAGTACATAGAGCAACTGACCCTATTGTGTCTCGATCATGCAGAATCTACAAATTCAGTACCTGTTTTTTGCTTCACTGTTTTTAAACTACTGTAAGTGGATGGGTTCAACAAGACACAAAATACAGAAACTGATTGTATTAAAACTCGTTTTTATTTTTTTCATTTCATATGTACATCACTTACACAATGATTATTAAATACATCTTAAGTGCAGTTAATACAGAATTCATTGTTCTAACCGGTCACTATATGAGAATAGTCTATAAACAGATCAGTTTGAGAATGTATTTATATATACAATAAGGCACTATGACTGGACCATACATATGCTTTCTTTTGTTGAAATGGTAGTTGTAGGCTTGTAATCAGATCTTATATACATACACAGCAGGCTTTCATTTCTAAATACAAAAATGTCAAACTTTGTAACCTTAACCCTATGTAAACATAAGTGCTTGTAACATTCAGCTGTGGAAAAGGTATTCAAATTTTGTTTGTATGTTGTGATGCTTGTACAGAATTTGGGAGCAAATTACATCAGTAGTGATCAAAAGTGATCATTAGGCAGCTGCCATTGTCACAGTGCTATTGTATTATTATCACTAATGTATTTACACATTAGTGGAATTTTAATGTTGTATCTGTTTACATTGGATCAAATTTGTACTACTATATATGCAGTATGATGTACTTTCAGTGTAAAATCTTAAAAAGTAATACAGCGCCAAGACAAATGTAGCAAATGAATAAAAGTCCCTAAGTACAAGTACCCCAATATTTCAGTTCCAAGAAGGCTTATTGCTCTTAATATATGCTACATGTATGCTAAATTAAACTAAACAAAACTTAAACCATATCAACACCAGTCCCTCTGAATTATTTTGATAAAAGAGATGCTTGAGTGATGTCACTAGAATAAACTGCCAAGGACTCTGAAAGATTCTCTGTATTTATGTATATAAACACAGACAGTCTTTGGCTTCTGTCATATCTTTTTGGGCATTAGGAATTTTCTTCAGATTAACTTCAATATGCGTAGGAAATAAATGTCATCTCCACCCATCTTCAAATTTATCTACACTTTCTCTCACTAGCAAAACTCGAGATGGTAATTAGACACATGAAGTTCGCTGTTTGGTCCAGTGCTGTCAATCTGACCATAGGTTTTGATCTTGCACTTGTGGTTGGTGAAGGCCAGGTGTGTACAAGTGTTCTCATATACTGTGGAAACAGACTCACACCCCTGTGACGTTGGCCCATGAAGGGAAGGTGTCCAGGTGAAATATGGCCCTGCCCCAGCTGTTAATGGACAGTGTAACACACAGGATGCCGATGATGTTCATGACTATTCCTGTCTTAGCCTGGTGAGGGAGAAGACAATTCAGTGATTTTAAGGCAGCAATTCACATCATTTAAGTCATTAACAAAGATTTCCGTACATCAAAGCCTTGCTCTGTTGAATTTACTGAGAGCTATCAGTGTAGTCAAAGTCAAAGTCAAATTTATTTGTATAGCACATTTCATGTACAAAACAATTCAAAGTGCTTATTCAGTGCAATACAAATTCAGTGTAGTGATTAGATATTTGCCAGAATTGTCCACTGTTTGCTTTTTGATTCTGTGGTCTTGAGATACCACTGTCATATATGTAGAACTGCAGATACAAGGCCACAGCCACAAATGAGTTATCATAAGCTTATCATAAGCGTTCTAAACAGAGAGACAACAGGCCTGGCTATATTCAGAGGTAGCAAAATCTGCCTCTCAGACACTCATATAATCAGTCATAAAAGGCAGTTTTTGTTTTCTTTTGGTTTTCACAGCTCTGGTCTGCTTTTTATAGGTAGGCCTACTGGTCAGAAGTGTTTGTTAAATAGTATTTAAATTTCATATTTACTGCAACAACATACTGTTAATGTGTGTTTAGATGGAAAGCTAAATTAAATTTGGATCTCAGTAAAGGAAATAGCAAACATTTTTAAAGGGGGCCCCAGTTCTCTGCCTTCCTGAGAAGGTCTTTATCTGAGAAGAGAGTCTTCCCATAACGTGAACCTCAGATTCAAGAGGAACAATGCAGTTTTTGTCCTGGTTGTGAAACACTAAACCAGCTTTTTAGTTTCTCTGGGATTTTGGGGTATGTGTGTCAGTTTGTTATTATTTTACTTCTTTACTTCTTTAGAGTTTTGTCTTGTTCTGTAAAGCACTTGTGTTGCACTTGCTACGAAAATAAAAAATAGTATAGTTGAGTTGTTCAGGTACGTTACATGTGCTTTGTTAATTTAGCTGATTAGTGCCAGATCAACATTCTCAAAAGAGGCTGTTGATTTCTGAGTAGATCAATATTGTTCCCTTGTTTAAAATCTGAGCTGTAGACTGCAATTGGTTATGTTGGTGCTGTTGTTGGTGCTTAAGCTTAGCTCTGCTTTAGAAATGACAGAAGTTCTAGTAGACAAATATTGGTTTTGATGCAGAATTTCATCAACAGGTAACATCATCTCATACGTCAATGTGCTGTTAGCTTTTTGGATGATAGCATGTTTGTCCGTCTGCATTCAACAATTACCCATCTGCAGTGGCTGACAGCAACACAGACGGATACCTCCATCCTAGTATAAATGGGCCCTTACTGCCACATATACTGACATGCCAGATGTTTTGTCACAGGGAACCATTTGCGTCCTTCTTATAAACTGTTTGAAGAAGTGCAATAATTCACCATCAGAAAAGAAAAAATTCAACCAAGTAACTGCCTTTGCTGACTGTTGTCAAACCTTAATCCTGACTTTAGCTTCCAGTATAGGGAACTGATTGGTCTAAAATTTTTTCTTGTGGACATTACATAGCTTGTAGTATGGTAAGATGGATTCTCTCATGAATGTAACCTCTGTAATCTTGTGACAATCCAGCTGCATTGCAAGCTAAAAGCCGCAAGTTGTGAGCAGTGGCTAAAAGAATAAGAGGTGGATTACTTCCTACAGACAGGAACAGACTCATAGTGGGTGCACCTGTTTTAAAAAGTTTGTTGCTAAAGTTTTTGAGAGTCACGAGGCTGCTTGGACTGATTTAATAAGGGTCGATGGTAAATGGTCAACCGTCAATGGTTTTGCAAAGTGGAACCATTCATTTGGAGGGTTTGGAGATTGAACTGTTACTGCCTGAACCACAACTAACCCTTCAGTCCAAGTGCAACAGTGAAGTGGTCAAATTTAGAATTGCAAAGCAAAGGTCTGCTTCATTTTTCTAAAAAATTCCAGCTTCACAGAAATGTTGACAGAAACTAAATACGTTATTAAAAACTATGTTTACAATTTAGAAAGAGTATTTACGTTGTTAAACAGCAGATGATGTTTCTACAGTAATCCAGAACAGACAAACCAAACACTGGCTCAGGTTTTCTGTGTTTTTTACAATTCAATTCAATTCAATTCATTTTTATTTTTATAGCGCCAAATACAACAAATGTCATCTCAAGGCACTTAGATAGTAAGTCCAATTCAAGCCAATTGGAATTCAATTAATTAATAATAATCATAATTCATAAAATAATCAAAATAAACAGTCACTGCAATTTCTTTTTTTATGCTAGGGAAGGGAATAGCGAGGAAGGGGGCATACAACTTGTTCCGTAAAGTATTTTGACCACTAGCTACCATTAAATCCTACCCAGTGGACCTTTAAGAATGCAATTTATCTTCTCATCTAATTAGCAGCACCGTATCCATGCACTGTATTTTGCATTTTCCAAAATGTTGAATAATTGCACAGCCGGGATAGGCTTCGGCCCCCTGGGTTACACAGCTCAATATTGACATATAATTTTGACAAAAAGAAAAGAAAAAAGAAAAGAATCACTCAGGTATAGGAAATGGATGGACAACCCTAAATGTATAACAGTGCCAGATGAAGTTATGTAGGATTTGCTCTCAATTTGGCCCAGGATTTGACATGAATGACAGTGCAATGAAAAGTAATACTATGATTGTGAGGAGTAAGGAGAGTCATAAACTATCATTTCCTGACTTATCTTGATCTGATATTGTTGTTAGAGTGAGTGTGTGATGAGGTTTAATACCTTGGGCATTATATAACTAATGACCTGACTGGTGATAGGGACATTTACAGACAATGTTGTATAAAGTATGCACAAGCTAATATGCTGATATATAAGGTTAGTATGTGCTCTGTCCAAGTAAAGTTTGCACTTTTAAAAGCATATTGTATCCCCCATGTATACTGCTCATTTGTGTGCTACAGAAAGAGTAGAATGCAGAAACTCAATGCTGAATGATAATCAAATGAGGCTGCTGCCTCAGGTGCTACAATTGAACAGCACAAGCAAAATATGTGTTAGTGTTGGCATACCTACTTGTTATGCTTTATTGCACAATCTCATGTGCTGATATGTGTAGGTTATTGGACTCTGCAAGCAGCATAATTTCAACATTGACGAAGCCTGCGTTAAGCTCAGTCAGGTTCTATTCAGGTATGTGGAACCACTGGCATCTCAACCTTTATGTGCATTTGTGACATTGTGGATTTTCTTTTCTTTGTTCCTCTTCTGTTATTATTGTTTGCTATGCACCTGTGTGTGTGTCTTTATTAAAGTGATAATGTAAGAATAAAAAAGTAACGCAATAAACAACAAACCACTGCCATACTTACCATGTCCGCAACCTTGAGGTATCCATAGGAGAAGACTATGGCATTTGGCGGGGTGGCAACAGGCAGCATGAAGGCAAAAGAGGCACTCAGAGTACAAGGCACCATGACGTACAGCGGATTCATTCCAATGGATTGAGACTGCAATAATCACACATTAGGTTTCAACAGTCTAAACCAGAGATGAACACAGTCCTGATCACAAAATCCTCAACTCCTCCATCTGGTTACTTTTCTGCAACTGTAATCACTGACTCATAACTCAGAGTGAAATGTGTGCAAGTCTGCCAGAGTGAAAACTCTCATTAGGTAGGTGTAATTAAGATGTAATTTCTGCTGGTCCAGTGCTGAGTCATGCTATCCAAAAAGGAAAAGCACACACATGTAGCGATAATAGCAGACTACTACGTTTCAGAGAACATTATAGTGTGGAATTTGCTTCTGAATTACATATCCTGCGGCAGAGTAGCTTAAACAAGTGCAGAGTAATTTATGGTTCTCAAAATAAACAGTGAAAAAATAAAACTAAACTTTATAGTAAGGCTACTTTAAACTGTAGGTAGTAGGCTATATCATGTCACCATGATGCTAGTGTTTTGGGTTTTTGTTTAAATCAAAGATTCAGTTGACAAGATGACACACAAAGCCACATGCCACAAGCTAATATTGCTCCAAAATGTAATCTCCACACTTCTGATATCTGATCAAATATTTACTTGTTCCTCTCTTAACTTTCTGACTTTATTTGCAAATGCTCTTGTGGACTTCCATTGCCTTCCCTATAGAAAATATCAGACTGGAGGTTCCTACTTGCCACTGTCTTTTGTAACCCATCTTTGGCATTCTGTCTAGTGCTCAGCTTGTGGGCACAGTAATGCCATTCTTCAGCAGCAGCAGGGCAGGCAGTGGCACAGGGCAGTGAGCTGAATTGGTGTGTTTGGCAGGTTATTAATGGGAGGAGGGGCCCATAGTAGGGGACCGAACATATTCAGTCTGAATGAACAACTAAATGGGCAGCCAAGCATGGGAAAATCGGTCAGCTCTCACTGAGAGTAGTATCAGTGCTTCCCCCAATTGGGGAAATCAGTTGACATTACTCCAGGGAGCACTTCACCTGAGTGAACCACTGCTGCCATGCAAGATTGTCTGTCTCCCACAGTCTAAGATCCTGTTTCTGCCCTCCCCCCCTCCTAAAACAAGTGAGAGTTCTTACCATTGAAGCTAAGACAGGTAGGAAGAGAGTCGCAGTGGCCACATTACTTGTGCACTCTGTGAAGGTAGCAATGAGTAGACATAAGATGATAGCAATTGCCCAGGGAGGGATAGTTTGCAGGGGAGTCATCTGATCTCCCATCCATTTTGAAAGTCCTGATTCCTGAAGATAACAGAACAGAACAGAAATTAACATAACAGAACAGAACAGAACATAACATAACATAACATAACATAACATAACATAACATAACATAACATAACATAACATAAGATAACATAACATAACATAACATAACATAACATAACATAACATAACATAACAGAACAGAACAGAACAGAACAGAACAGAACAGAACAAAACAGAACTGTTTTTATCACTTACTTCACTTCCTTTTGCCAGAGCAAAACCTCCTCCGAGAAGTAGCACAATGCCCCATGGTAACTTCTTTTGGGCAACTTTCCAGGTGAGGAGAGATGTCGTTGGTCCAGAAGACTGATGAGGGGCTTCAGATCCAATAAATAAAATACATGAAGATTTAAATCGCAACACTGTACAAAGACATATGACCTATAATCTTCCAGAATGATGACTCACCTGTGTCAAAACTACGATTCATCCGTGAACAAAAACGTGGAGGTTCAGAGGGCAGAACGAAGAGAAGGACAGCCACAAAAATCGCCACTGTGGCATCTGTCACATACCTAAGAGGTGGGAGGATGAAAGAAACCCTGTAAAAAACTGATTTATATATAAGTTAAAATTTGTTCAGAATTAGAAAAGTTTGAGTACGAACTCTGCTTTGGAGTTGAAGATATTTGTTGCCCAGCCGTCGACAAAACCTGGATCCCTTGTGAACCACATGAGCACCAACAAAGTAAAGAGACTCAGGACACTTATTTCTCCAAAAGACATGGACCCCAAGCCACGATGCTCCTCAACAATCACATTATAGGCCGCAATCTCCTTCTCTGTCTTCACAGCCCCGCAGCCCCAGGTCTTCTTAAAGCTGGAGAGGGATCACACGGCAATCAAAATCTTTGTGTCACCTCTACATTCAATCGCACTGTTGATGCGGCAAAGAAGTTTTTTGATGCTGATTCAAGTCTCTGCCAGAAGAATTAGGCTTTAGCCATCATCAGACTCACTTGAATCCAATGAAGACAAACTGCAGCCAAAGCCAGGCCAATATGAGCATGATGATCATGTTTGGGAAGGCGAAGCCAAACCAGGAAGCAAAATTAATCACGTCCCCATTATCAGGAAACAGTCTAATAAAAATGACAATAGAGTAAAATGTATTAAAAACAAGATTGTAAATAAAGACATGCAACTTGTAATTGATAAGGAGACACTCACTGGTTCATCTGGCCATTTAGGACCAGATTGGGGCCAGTTCCTGTCAGTGTGGCTGTGCCACCAATGCTGGCAGCATAACAAACACACAGGGTCATCCCTTTACACATTCTCTGTCTTTCTGCTGCCTCCTTGTGCTTGGCAACCTCTGTTGAGGCATCTAAGAAAGTCACCACCACTGGGCCTTTAAACAAAGAGGGAGGAATGAAGAATGAAAGAGTTACTTGCACCACAGTTCTCCAAATAGAAAAAGTCACGATCTTGCACATTTTCCTTTTTTCTTTCTTTGCATACAACATTTTACTGAATGTTGACAAGGGCTCACCCTGTCCCTCATTCTGTTTCTCTGTCTGTGTCGGACATTTGCTGTCAGTGTCTGATGTCTGGACCTGCTCGTCTGAGCTGAGGATTTGAGGTACTTCTGTCTCACTGGTGTTGAGCTGCTGTAGCACTGCTTGGACAATAGGCACCATCATGGCGGTTGTAGCCGTGTTACTGATCCACATGGATAAGAACGCAGTAACACCCATGAAACCCAGCATCAGACTGTCAGGGATATTTAAAAAAATAAAAACATGTTATGTGTGTTTATAACCAACAGTGACAAAGACAGTAAAATATGCTTTTATGATGCAATGAAAACCTTGAACATAGCGCCTTTATCTGTAGTACATTGATGTTTTTAACTTCATAGCTGATTAGATATGCAGAGCAAATAGATGATAACAGGTATGTAACCGAGCCACTCACAGTGCTGGACGCACACCGACCAAAAGTAGCACTCTCAAAGCAATGCGCTTGTGCAGATTCCAGTGCTCCACGGCCACAGCGACCATCAGCCCTCCCACAAACAACAAGTTTGTGTCCTTCAGGTACTGCATACACACCTGGAAAAGCAGGGTCACACAGAGTAAGAGGCATGGCAGTAGACTTTTTCACAAAGATCATAAACTGTGGTGATTATCACTTACATCTTTGGACTGCATTATGCCAAACAAAGGGAAAAGGAGAGCTGGGAGAAGTGCTGTCACAGCCAGAGGAAGTACTTCTGTGCACCAGTACACTGCCATCAGGATGATCACATAGGCACATTCTGCCTCCTGTTAAAAAATAAATAAAATAATACAGATCCACTCTACTTACTTTATCTCAAAATCCCTGCTATAAGGGTTCATACAGTAAAATCCACAAATACTTGAAATCAAAAAGTGTAATATATATTTTTTAATTGATGTTTAGTTGGTTCAAAGGGTGATGGCAGGTTAGGTCCATTGTTTCTTGCACTTTTGTTTACAGAACAGTTCTGAGCTCACCTTCATTTATAATATTGTACTGACGTTTTCAGTACAATTATTATCATTAATATTATCATCTTTCTCTTTCTCTTAAAAGAGACGTGCTCTTTCGCTTTGTTGACAAGTACTTCAGTTCATGTTAGGCCGACCTGTAATCTGGGATCATGTCTAAGGCTTTTTTGCATGGCAGCCAATGCCTATCATAACATGCTTACAGCCTGTATGTCTCTGTGCCACATGTCGAAGGTAACAATGTGGACAGAGCCCTTTGACTATGTGTTCCCACGCTGGTCATGACAATTCATGTTAACAGCAAAGAGTTAAAATAACAGGACTTAAGAGTGCACCGGCCCCCGGCAACACTGGACATCTCACGAGCCGGTGGGAACAGGTGCAACAAAGGAACAAGTGCAAAGAAAAAATGTCTATGACCAGTTAAAAGTGTGCTAAATTTAGTTAATGCATGCGTCAAATCTCCATGTAGGCTACAAGAAAGTAATTAAGTAATATGCCAAATAGTAGCCTTAAAGACTGCCGATCTAACGAGCTAGACATTTTATTCTATAAATTTTTGGCAAAGTTTTATCCGGTAATTTCACTCAGATTCTGTTGCAACATACCGATGTCCCGATCACTAGAGGCAGTGGAAGAAGAATACATGGGGCCGTGAAGAGGATGAGCCCATTTTTAACAGAGGAAATATATCTGAAGAATCCCATCCTGGAGGAAAACGGAGTAAAGAAGCATGAACACCATGCATCGCGATTTTGAGGCTCAGGGGAGATGAGGAGGAGGCGGGAGGAGGAGGAGGGAAGTCCTGCAGCGAATAAGGACGATTCACAAAAAGGAGTGAGAGTGGGAGTATGAGATGTGTGCACAGAACAGAAGAACCCATAAAGGTGGGGTTAAAGTTAGCGCACTTAGTCAGAACACTATTGATTCTTACGGAAGAGTATTAGGGTCAGGCATAAGAAAAAATATTTATATTTTGCCTGTCGAGATTAATGTCAACATGTCGAGAATAAAGTCGACAATTTCGACATTAATCTCGACAGGCAAAATATAAATATTTTTTCTTATGCCTGGCCCTAATACTCTTCCGTAGATTCTTCATAGGCTATCAACATTTTCCTGTCCTTGAATCAGTGTATTTTATGTTCTCATCATGAAAACTGGTTACTGATGCAGAAGTGCTGCAAACTCAATAAAGAATTTTGGAATAAATTTGGAAGGATAAGATGGACAGGTATACTATTTACATGAGGATTCCATCAGTTTATTCAGTATACTATAACATACCAGTACCAGTTTTGAGGTGACTGTCGTCTGTTTCTCTTTCCGTTAAATTCTACTTAACCACTGTCCAGAACATTTTTCCCCTTAAACTTTAGTCACCATACTTTAACGATTAGAAAACGTATCTGTAACCTCTAAATGATTGTCACGTGATGTGGTCGCACAGAGTGAGAGGTGTGGCAGTAGACTGTTATTTTACAAAGATCATAAACTGTGATTATCACTTACATCTTTGGACTTCATTATGCAAAACAAAGAGAAAGGTGAGCTGGGAGAAGCGCTTTCAAGTAATAGGAAATCATTACTTAAGTGTAGCAGTTTATACAGATACAGCTTATAGGATATTGTCAATGAACAGAACTTTGACAGCTATTTTGATGGTCATTTAGTGTGACAGCATTTTCAAATTAGGATTTTTTTTACAAACCAAACAATCAACAGAGAAAATAATCTACAGATAGATATATATTGAAAATAATCAACCAGAATTGTATATATATAGTTATAATATTATGTTCCTCCATGACAAACTACAACAGCAAAATTGCTTTTACAAAAATGCATGAGTAACAATAATCTAATTATATATAACTTAAAGCATAACATGAAGTGAGTACTTCTGAAGGAACCTTCTAAATGCAAGGCTTGTTGTTTGTAACAGATAACCAATGTGGTATCACTTAGCTTTTCTAAATTATGGGAAAACTTCCACCTTGTACAGGTGTGTTAACAGAGAGAGTATTTTCTCTACATTAAGAAATAAAGATCACTGTCAGGAACCTTTTACTATCTGTTTTGTAGCCCTGTACATTCAGTGCACAGTCAAAGAAAACATTTCCCTCCAACAGGGTTTTCTACTGTCATTAATGTTATATTCCAATAAAGATTATTGTATTTCACAGGTGGGGCGATTTGAATAATAGCTACACAGCCTCATATTGGTCAGTCACTCAGAGAATTTTTTTCTTTGTCTTTTTTTAAAAAACAGAATGATTTATAAAGGGAGGAGTCATAGTCATAGTCATTTTGATCAATTAATCATATGTGTTTTTAAAACTATTTTTTAAATGTTGTATTAGTTATATTAAATTTTTTTGCTGATGAAATCAATATTGTCAAAACAATAAATCCCTTTGAATTTGAATGATGAGGAGCTGAGCTGTCAACTGATCACCACCTGGTGGTGAGTTGGATCACGTGGCGGGGGAGGAAGCTGGACCCTGGCACCATATGAGGTTTTGTTGGAAACCTTTGAAGAAGCCCCAGTTTAGCTCCCATCTCTGGCTGAGCTTCTCCGACATTCAGAGGGAGGGTGTGTGTTTCGGGACTTCATTGCTAATACTGCTCCAAACTGCTGTAAGGTGGTTGGTCTTTATTGAGGACGCTTGGTGGTGTACGGAGCTTGAGGTGAGGGGAGCCGCCAGGTTGAAATATGAGTCCTACAGAGTTATGTTAGCTTATGGGATCCCAGAGGCACCTGAAAGGCATCAACGGGCCAAGCAGAACATGACTGGACAGTTTCAGAAGCAAAAGCTTAGCTGTGGAAGGAGTTTGGCTATGGCACATCGCTAACAGTAAGGCTTGAAGAGATTCTGGAAAACTGTCAGATGCATCAAGGGGGGAAAGTGGTGCATTGCCAACAATATTTACAGTAGGGCTGGAGTGCTGTCCAGTCAACCGGGGTTTTAATTCAAGGAATACCCATGAAGATCCTCTCAGCTTGACCAAAATACCTTGTGACATTTGGAATAATGGAAATCATAGGCCTGTGAGTTTGGGGTGATAGTCGCTGCAGTTAAAAACAAATTTGTGATGGAGGGGCCCCAAGATAATAGCCTGGGTGCCAGCCGAACTTAGCCCCGCCCATAAAAGTTTTGGTCGGGAAGTTCGGTCTGGCTCTGCTCAGTTGGGAAATCTCTATGCTCGACATCAAAACAGTCGACCCCAATCAGATTGTCAGGGCAGGCTTTATACGATGATGGACAAATGATCAACAGGGACATTATCGACTACGTCACTAAAGAGCGCTTGGTTTGACTTCGTTTGGAACAAACATGGCTGCCGCTGGAGAGCTAGGGTGTGTAGATTCTGCCATCGAGTCTGTTCTACAGGATCTCCACATTGCATTCATTTTGAAAGACGAACAGAGGAACGCGATAAAGGCTTTTATCGATAGAAAAGATGTTTTTGCCGTCCTTCCTACAACAAGTGTGTGTCGCTTAATCTACGTCACATGCTACGTTGCTCTGATTGGTTATAGGTCTATCCAATTGAGCGAAGAGGCATTTTTTCTCCTGGTTTGGTTGAAACACACCCCATACTCAAAACACTATCGAGCGGTATCAGACTCACATTCTGACTAGAATCGTGAGTATGACGTAGTCAGGCTGCCAAGATAAGCCCTAAACGTCATGAATGTTGTTGGGCTGTCTTGGTTGACATGCGTGTGTGACATTATGAAGAAGTTGGAAATAGTGCATCTGGACTGGTACTGTGTAGACTGTTCTTCTTTTTAAAAGGGGGACCAGAGGATGGGTTCCAGCTACAGGGGGATCACACTTCTTGTTACATGGTATTTTTTTCGGTGTCTCTGTGTTTCACGAAGTTTGTGAGCCAAGACAATTCAGTTAATAGAGGTGAAGGTCTGAAGCCCCCGGCATCACCACTTTGAGTCTCTGCCCTCTTCTTTGCCTTCACGTATCTGTCCCGTAGCTTCTTCCACACACTCTTACAGAACTCTCCCTCTTTCCCCAAACTTCTGCCAATCTCTGTCCACGAGTTTTGGGAGTTTACATGCTCCCTGTGCTCTTTCACAGCAGTGTCGTATAGGTGCTTGTAAAAAACGCACCTCCTCACTGAGCCTGGTCTCAAATTGCTCCATCCGGTTTGTCGTTCTTGGCGCAGCCAAGTTACAAAATTCGACTGGTGCATGACAACGTGCTGCGCCGCCTTTTCATGGCGCCCGCCAGTCCTGAAACGTCATTTTGACGTCACGGGCCGGCTACGCCATGAGCGACGCATCAACTATAAATCCAGCTTTATTCTCCCTGGTTAAGTCTAGGGTGCAAGAAGAGTCTGGCAGATAGTCAAACTTCAGATTCTGGAGGAGTAATGATGTCTTCGTCCAAGTTGTGGGACAGCTCTTTACCTTCGCAAGAATACTGGAGGGTGTGGGAGAGTTTGCCCAACCAGTCCTCTTGTGTTCTGTGAGGTGCTCCAGGAGTATGGGGCATCAAGCCCTTTGTTATGTGTCATTTGGTCCCTGTAAAACTAGAGTCACATTGTTGTCTGTAAATTGGACTCCTTAAAGGTGGATGTTGAACTCCAACATGGCTGTTCTTCATAACTGGTTCAGTCAAAACCTTTATGGACAGAATTTTTTGGCGCAGTTAAGGGTTAGAGGGTTTCAAGTTTGGTCTGCTTATAAATGCATCCGTGTTTTTCTAAAACAATGTGGTCCTATTGGCATTATCAACCAGAGAAGTCCAGCATGCACTAGTGCAATTTGTAACCGAATCTGAAGCAGCCAGAATGAGGATTAGCATGCCAAAGTTAGAGGTCATGACCTTTAGTTGGAATGGGTGGATTTGGAAGGAGCTGTTGCCTCAAGGGGAGAAGTTTCTGTATCTCGGGATCTTATTCACAAGTGAGGGTAGAGTGGGGCGGAAAATTGAAAGAGGGATTGGGGCAACAACAAGTGATACGAATGCTTTACTAGCCTCTTGTGGTGAAGAGAGAGCTGAGTCCTAAAGGCAAAGCTATCAATTTTCCCGTCAGTCTATGTTCCATCTCTTAAGAATGGTCACAAGTTTGGAGAGTGACCGAAAATATGTGATTCTGAATGTCAGCACTAAAAATGAACTTTCTCTGAAGGGTGACTGGCCTGACCCTTAGTGATAGGGCGAGGTGGTCTGGCAGCTAGAATGAGTTAAGAAAGAGTTGCTGCTTCTCTGAATCGAAAGGATCCAGTTGAGGTGATTTGGGTATTGGGTCAGGATGCCTTCAGTTGTCTCACAGGGGAGATATTTAAGGATCCCTCAAGGAGAGGTGACCTTGGGGCAGCTCCAGGATTCAGAGGATGAGTTTAATCTCTCAACTAGCTTAGGAAGGGTTAGGCAGGAAGTGGCTGGAGAGAGGTAGCTGTTTAGACTGTTACACCTGTGATCTGGATAAGTATCAGAAGATGGATGGATGGCAAGATGAAAATGTGTCAACATGGTGCAATGGTACCAACTCTCCATCAAAGAAGAGTCCACAATGTGGTGTGGGGGGGGACATACCCATCACATTCAAGGTGTATTCTGTTGTTTCTGCCACAAAGGATGGCAGCAGATAGGCAACGCTGTTGCCCGAGCAACAGTGCCAACCTAAAAAAGTTGTTGCAACCATGTTGTCGTTATAAAGTCTGGCTTACTCAAACGTATTCCAGTAAATTTTTTATCAAGTATGTTTCGTTACCACCAATTCTACCAGGACAGTTATGTGGATTTCCCTTCACCTTATATTATGTTATATGACTTATTATATCACTTGCAGCTTTGTTGTGTCTTTTTCATCTGACTTTTTGGAATCTATAAGATATATTATTCTAACCACTTACTTAGATGAAAGTTATACATGTTGCCCTTTGATCTAGATCAAAGTACTGCATTCATCAGTCAGAGAATGATATAAAAAAACGTGTGAGGAAAATCAATACAATAGAGAGCTGTGTGAGTGTGTGTTCACGTGAAATTAATTCATTTTTAAAGAATTCCATGGGTCATATCAGGCAGAGAACCACAAAGTGCACAAGTACAGAGCAAAAATTGGAGAACTAATCAAATTAAATAATTTCATATTTATCGTCAAGCTTCCTATGCATTACTTAGTGTCCAGGTTGCATGAAATAACTCATTTTAATCTCAATACAAATTTTAACTGTAACTCCAATTCAAGATTATTCATGAACTGCTAGTAGCGGTTTTTGGTTTGGCTGGTATCGAGGAACTACATGCTTATACTCAGTAAATGTGGTCTTAAACTTGACAAGACATTTTTGCAACGCACTAACAGCAAAATAAAAAGAGGAACATGATATGCTGAGCCAAGGAATGTCATGTTCCTTGGCTGTATCTTTTCTGTAAGTTTGCTGACAGTAATTATGCTGCACTTGTGGTGTGCTTGGATGAGGAAAGCTTTTAATTTGTGTCCCTGTAATTATAAGATTCCAAACCAATGTGGTTATATACGAGTTTCAAGAATTTCAAAGACAAAGAAGCAGCATTTGTCATCATTTGGACTGTCAATTGTCTGAAATTTGAGAATACTCGCCTTTATTCTGTCATTTGCTGTGTCAGGTTTGTTTTAGTTTTTAATTTATTCATTTATTTTTATGCCTGTCGGTATGCCTCAGTCACATGCAGCCTATATAAGTAAAGATATATGTGCATCCGAATGCAGCTTAAAATGTATTTTGTGCACAGGATTCACAAGAATGACAACACAGCAACAAAGACAGAGTTCACTCAACTCAAGAAGCACTTATCATAATTCTACTTAATTATTCTTAATTGTTTATCAAATCACACCGATATGTCGTAAAGTATGCAACTCATCTTGAAAGCAGGCTCTATCTAAATATACCGAGGTAGATCTTTTACACATACATACATACATACATACATACATATATTGACATAATATAAAAATAGATACACCATTGTTGCATCTTCCATCTATATAAACTATAATATAAGATAAGATAATAAATATTAATACATAATATATAGTTGTCACTCCATGTTTATCTTCATATCACTGCAAAAAGCCAGATTTGGGGTGTAAAAAAGATAAATTAGTGAAAGATTCAAATTAGAGGGCAGTCAGTGTGATTCTTTAATATTCATAACTCAGTCTTTCACATTCAAGTAATTCAAATAATTACCATATGAGAAAACCATAATGAGTCAAATTCAAATGGTGGGAGGTAAAGGTTTTGATACAATCATATCTTTTGGGTCCGTGTAATGCTTTGCAGTGCTTTGATCCATTTTTAGAATTCACATGAAAAAGATGAAAATTGGGTTCAATCATCTGCGTCTTTGTAGGCAATCATCTTCGTGCAGTGAATGTACTAAAACAAAACTTAGGATATTGTCCTAGGCCAGTGTGTTTATGCAGAGGGCGGGGTTTACACACTTAGTATTAATCTAATTAAATAGGCCACTGACCGTTTAACAAAATGTAGGCTATTCGTGCCCAAATATAGCCTAAGTGGCATAGGCAACACTCAGCATCACCGTTTCTTTACTGATAGTGCAGTATTGATAGTGCGAAGGGCGTAAAACATATGACAATATTAAATCATGCCACAACTTAATAGGGTACTGTAGTCTATTGGAAAGTTTGCAGGTTGGCCTACAGCTGAGCCAGTCGTTCTGTCAGATCTGTACGTCTCAAGCTGACTTGCCATCCATTTCATTTGTAGGCCTATCTCTAGAAAACACATCTGGCGCTACTCGAGCCAAGACATCCCCCCGGCCCCCGCGTGCATGGTTCAGTCCAACCACGACGCAGAAATTGAAAATTGGAATATTAACTAATTTTACTTTCCACCGACAAATTACAATGAAATGAACAAACAACATCAATTATCTGTTTTCGGAGTTGTCTGGAAAATTGAAAATTGAAGTTTTGAACCCAATTTTCATCTTCATGTGAATTCTAAAAATGGATCAAAGCACTGCAAAGCGTTACACGGACCCTTTTGGGATGCGATAACAGACTTTATCAGAATTGGAGACAATTAGTCAAAGTGGAAAAAAGATAGTTACTGCAAATAATGCTCCAAGGCTGCACAAGGCTGCCCAGGGTTTGCCTGTGAATTTTACAATTATAGTGCCACCTTGTGGATATAGCTCATACTACAGCCCCAGTATGATAAACCCAGAATTTCTGTGCAAAACATATAAGTTTGTGAGAACCTGAAAAACGTTTAAATCGTAAATTATCTTTTGTTGGCATCTCCAAAAACACAGTATTTCCTTGGACTTGAAAGTCCAGAACACCTGGAGTTGTGGCTGGATTTCATTCATGATATAGAGAAATTTTGCAACATTGTTTCCGACAAGTTGGGAAAATGTTTCCATAAAATGTTAGTAAAAAAACAGAGTGGAATCATTTGCAAATCACAGAAACCCTTAACAAAAGGAAAATGCCAAGAAAAATAAAAGACAACAAATTTTTACTGTTGGAATAGATGTTGAAGGTGATTAGTTTGTTTTCTTTTTGATGTTACCAACACGCTTTTACATGATTGTAAAAGCGGTTATGGATTTCACCGTGTGGCGTCTTCTTTAAACAACACTTTCTAAGAGTGGAACTGATAAGACAAATCGCCGTACTTTTGAAAAAAAAAAAAGTTTGCCCATTGTTAGTCGATATAATTTCATCTCCCCAAAAAAATCTTCAAATAATCTAAATGTGTTGTGTAACTAAAGAAAACGTCATGCCTTTTTTTTCCATTTGCCGTCACTAGATGTCCTGTAAATGCTTCTCTACAAACAGCACAGACTCTCTTGGATTACTTTGGAGGTCGCTTGTTGGATACTATAAGCATTTCACTGAGGAAGTGGTGGATACGGCTGAAGCTGCAGGGCGGCAGCAGTAATCACATGAGATGCGGCTGGTGCTGTCACGTGAGGCATAGCTTCTAACATGGCTCCAGCCAGCTCAGAACAAAACACAATCGGCTGACTGACTGCCGCCTGTCTGCTGACACGCATCTGTAAACAACCGAAAATGGAGCAAATACATTTCACTCCGCAGTACATCTCACTTTCATGATGCGATACAAGCTCATGAAGCGTGAAACGGGTATGCACCGTTAGCTTGACGCGACCTAGCTATCGACTGCTACAAGTGTTGAGAGGTGAGTTATACATCCAGGATCACTCTAAGTTGGGGGTGGTTGTTGTTCTGTTATAACAGCGGAGTTACATTTAGGAAGGTGGGTCTCTAATGTGAGTACCTAACTTAATATTGGTTTTCAGTTTGCTAAAGTTTTGTATTTTAACATTAGCCTCTGCGTTAAGCTAACTGTTAGCTAGCTTCACTTCCTTCAAGGTCTTCTTGAAGCTTACTTTTGTCGTTTCGTCATTTATTTTGTTAAAGACGTATTTGTATTTGACGTATCTTTTTGAAGTTTGTCATACTTATAGATATGATTCAAAGTTAAAATTTTTGTTCAGTGTGGAACAACTAAATTCATAAAAAATGTGAAGGACTTCTGAGGTATAGCCTACACATTGGTTCAGAAAAAGTGAATGTTTGTTTCATCAATTTAAATTGCAGTTTCAGTCACTGAAGTCAAACTTGAAGTCTGGTCAGTCAGGGTTCTACCAGGTTAAAGTAGATATGTCAACTGGTCAGAGACTTCTAAAAAAATTCAAGGCAAGCTCAAAGTTTTGAGTCTTGGTGTTGTAGCCATGCCTTTTCACTAGCATCACATCACTCCCTCAGTTGCACATTACACATTTGCACTGTAATATTAAAGTTTGGAAATATTAATAGTTGCTTATCTGATGAACTTTTTATCTTTTTTCAATTATTTCCTCAGTCTGATTGGCTCTGCCTTTGGATGACTCTAATATCTTTCTCCATGGATGTCTGACCATTGTTCCCTGTGAGGTGAAAGTAGCTGAGAAGTGTGCAAGTCTGAACAAGCATTTGGAGACTCACAATGGATTGGCTGATGCACGCAGTTGAGAGAGACTTGGGCGTTGACAGAAGGCAGCAAGGCCCAGGAACCCGTCCTCGGGAGCTTGTAGCTCTCGTTCCTGTGCGCTGGGTGATGGGCCTTAGAGAGAGGAGGGTGATGCGCTGTACCCGCTTTGAAAGCATCAGCACAGCAGAAATTTGCACATACCTTCAGTCTTCCCAGGCAAAGTTGCCACCTGGCTGGACGCGAGTCTGCATTCAGGGTCTGAGAAAAAGCAAGCTGAGCTACAGACTGGCCAGAGATCCGTGCCATCAGCAAATGGAACTACTGACACAGGATTCATATGTCAAAACCATGCAGTGTGTGTCGCAGCATAATGTCAGGTACTGTGCAAGCTTAAAACATGACACTGGTTGTCACCTTTTCTCAATATTAGAGCTCAGCCAAAGTAAATCTCTTCTTTAAAGATGATCTCGCATTCCCAAGACAATAAACTCATCAAACGTCCTGACTCTCAAGAATTTGTTTAGCATTTAGTTATGAGAAAAGTCCTACATCAGCTTTCTTGAATTCTACAGGTAGCTGTTGAGTAAATGTTTTTTTTAATGAGTCAGTTTTTAGTATACATATGTATGTGTGTATATATATATATATATATATATATATATATATGTATGTGTATGTATATATTAATATATACATACATATATGTATATATTTATATATGCATACATATATATGCAAGTCTTAAGTGAATTGAGAAAATCAATGCATTAACAAAGTAAAATATGTCAAATAGTATTTTATTGACTATCTTATCTTTTTTTTTTCTCTCCTCTCAGGAACCTTTGGCGGGAAGCTCATCACAGACTTGTGCAGACATATACAGGAGCAAGTGAGCAGATGCACATTGCAGCTATAGATGCTGTGCGTCATGCGCTAGAGAAGCTCTTCAATTCTACATTTATGTCACCTGACAGAGTTTCACCATCTCTCTCTCCGGCCCGAGAGAAAGAGAAAGAAAATTACTTGCCTTCTGGCTCATCTTTCTTTTCCAAGTCCCACTCAGACAATCTGTGTCCAAATGTTCTGCCTGCAGAATGTCTACTGGAGACAGTAGAAATGTTGTACGTGATTCTACCTTACACTCAGTATTCACTTCACGATATTGTATCCTTTAGCCCAGCCAAGCTTGCCAACAGCCATGCTAAAGTGTTGTTCATCATCTACCAGGTACTATTAGCTCTGCAGGCATGTCATGCTGCAGGTTTGTCTTGTGGAGAGCTGTCTCTCCAGGACATAGCAGTAGATGAGCAACTCTGCAGCCGTATCAAACTCAACCTTGCTCATTATGAAGACCTGGGCTCAAAAGGGGAGACAGAAAGTGATGTTAGTGTCAAACAAGAGCCAAAATGTGTTCTGCCAAGAGAAATTGTGTGTGTGAGCCAAGAGAACAAGAGACTTTGCAAGGACTGCTTTGATGAGCTGAATACACTGGTTCTGGACTGGGTCCATGGACGAGTGAGCAACTTCCATTACCTGATGGAGTTGAACAGGTTAGCAGGCCGACGAGAAGGAGACCCTAATTATCACCCAGTCCTGCCCTGGGTTGTGGATTTCACTGTGCCATTTGGAAAATTCCGGGACCTCAAGAGGTCAAAGTTCAGGCTAAATAAGGGGGACAAACAGCTTGACTTTACATATGAGATGACCAAAGAGGCTTTGGTAGCAGCACTGGGTAATGGGATGAGTATGGGTGGTGTAGGTGGAGACTTTAGTGGCTCTGGAGGTGCTGGACAGTCTGAACACCTTCATTTTCCTCATCACATATCTGATGTGCTGTCAGACATCACTTACTATGTGTACAAAGCCCGGCAGACTCCCAAGTCAGTGCTGTGCAGTCATGTTAGATCACAGTGGGAGCCCAATGAATACCCTGCCAGTATGGAGCGCATGCAGAGCTGGACGCCTGATGAGTGCATTCCAGAGTTCTACACAGACCCTTCCATTTTCCGCTCAATCCACGCAGACATGCCAGACCTGGATGTGCCTTCGTGGTGCAAGTCCTGTGAAGAGTTTATTGAGATCCATCGGCGCCTTCTGGAGAGTAGAGAAGTGTCCCAGCATTTGCATCACTGGATAGACCTCACATTTGGCTACAAGCTGTTGGGTAAAGAAGCTGTTAAGGCCAAGAATGTGTGCCTGCACTTAGTGGACAACCACACAAATCTGACTACCTATGGTGTAGTTCAGCTGTTTGACCAACCCCATCCACCGCGCTTATCTCCTTCCCAGTACGCCCCAGCAGAACCTCCTTTTCTTGGCCTTGCTGCTCTTAATGTGCCTTCTCTACACATCCCTCCAATGGACACAGTTGCTGATACTGTAGACGGTATGGTGCCGGAGTCCACAGGCTGCGAGTCCAGTGGCTGGACCATGGTAGATAGGGATGAAGACCTTGAACAAGGTACAGAGGCACTAGACTCATTAGCATCCACTGGCTCATCCAGTTCTGTATCTTGCTCTATCCCACTGCCAGCCATCAGTGCAGGTGGAGGAAAGATAGGTGGAGAGCACACAGCACTTGCGGTATCTCAGTCTCCTAGTTCATTCCCTGGTGATTTCACAAGTGGCATAGGTCCTGGTTTGCGAAGTGCAGTGTTACAAAGAGGTGGGCCAACAAACAAAAAACATGGAGAAATGTTGACTGGCGCCAGTGCTGATGAAATTAAGATCACTCTACCTGAAGGCTTCAACCCATTGCAACCTTTAGAAGAACTGGAGAAGTTGAATAACTTCTTGGCAAAAAGTCTTCATGCTGAGGTATGGCACCCTGCAGCATTCAGTGGCTTAGTGAGTGAGGGCCTGATAACTGAACCTCGAACCTCTCTTACACAACTTTACCAAAGAGACATGCAAGCACTTGGTGTGGTCATCGCTGAGATATTCTACTCTGCTAAACTGAGAGGACTGAAACCAGAAACGCCCCTCAGGCAGCGCTTCCAAGCTGTCTTGAAGCTATGCTCTGCCAACCTCCGTGATGTGCCACTGTCTTTGCACCACGCCCTTGAGACATTGTTGCTACTAGAGAAGCACTCTGGAGTCGCACGCAGGGAAATACCCGATTGCCCTTATCCTCTCCTTTTCAAATATGACCCTATTTGCCATGGTCTCCCACCTCCAAGTCCTCACCAGCTATTGAACTCCATTATCACTCCCTTTCCTTTCCCTTCCTATTTTGCTGCACTTCATCATTTTATCTTTTCATACCAAGCTAAGATGGGTACCGTGTGTAGCCTTCAAGGAAGAGACGTTGTCTTTCACCTGTGGCAGCAGCTTGGAGCACTGGTGCGGAATAACATCACTGCAGAGGGTCTTGAGATTCTCCTGCCCTTCATTCTCGCCCTCATGCTTGAGGAGTCCACTGCTGTGTATGCAGCTTGGTACCTTTTTGAGCCTATCTCCAGCGTCCTTGGTCCCAGAAATGCAAACAAGTACTTACTAAAGCCACTGATCAGTATTTATGAAAACCCTCACTGCCTCAGAGGACGTTTCTATCTCTACACTGACTGTTTCATTCTGCAGCTGATTGTAAGGCTTGGCCTGCAGGCCTTTCTTTGCAGCCTACTCCCTCATGTGCTGCAGGTCATTACTGGCTTTGAAAGCTGTATGTCCGGCACTGGTGGGGAAGCTTGTAAAGGGTTGAGGTCTGGCATGTGTAATCTAGAAGAGGAAGAAGACTTTCAGTGTGGTGAGGTGAGGCCATCTTCTGGGTCTGTTGGTGGCAATATGGGGGGTAGTGGTGGGACCAGTGGAGGAGTTGGGGTGGTGGGAGACACCGGGCGGGTTGACTACTCCTCTGGCATTAGTTTCAGTGACCAAGTGTTTCTCTCAGAGGCAGAGGACTTTCAGAATGGATTTTATGTCAACAGTGGAGCAGGGCTGGCTGCTGGGAGGCAGCAGAGCCAGAACTGTGCGGCCAAGGATCAAGACCAGGAGTCTTTAAGTGTGGGGAAATTAAGTGACAAAAGCAGTACAAGTGAACTCTCTCTGGGTGATGACTCAATGCGGGATCGAGCCAGTCTGAAATCAGGTGACAGCAGCCAGGACCTGAAACATGCCAGTGAGGGAGAAGAAGGAGGAGAGTTGGAAGAAGAAGAGGCGACTAATGAGGATAAAGAAGAGACAGATTACCCAGCTGTCCTAAACCTTGAGCTCACTGTTTCAGGACATACAGAATCATCAGGAGCCACAGTTGGAACTCTCGAGGGTGAGTTTGTGAATGGAATGGCACTGGAAGAGACTGAGAAAGGAATTGTGGGAGGACAGGAGGAGGAGGAGGAGGATGACCGGGATCCTTCAGAGGAGAAAGAGCAAAAGATTCTTTTAGGTGAGTTAATGATGGAGGCTTATGTAAGACCTATGTATTTAAATGACTGTTTCTAATATTTTAAACATGTTTTTATACACAGATACGGTCTGCAAAACAGTTCGCTGGCTTTCAGCAAAACTTGGACCCACTGTGACGTCTCGATACGTTGCCAGAAATTTGCTGCGATTGCTTACAAACTGTTACATTGGTGTGTAAATTCATAAAATGAAAACCTCAATTTTCTCATTTTATTATTGACACAAGTAAGTATTACTGTAAGTATTACTGTTTTCTCCACACTTTTTGTTATGATGTTTCCCTGTAGGACTTGAAAACCACCAGTTTGTGGCCCCTCCATCTGAGGAGAGCCGCCTTGAGAGTGTGGGCATGGGCAGTGTCTATGAGAAGAAACCTGTGGTTGGTGATCACACAGCAGGACCTGTTTTAGACTGTCTCATCTACATTGCTCAACTTTATGGAGAACCTGTGCTCACCTATCAGTACCTGCCTTATATAGGATATCTGGTAAGATGGGGAACACGCACATAAATCTTCCTCTTTTTTTGTATTATGGAGCTATTTTATTTATTAGGTAAATAGTTTGGCTAAAATAATTTTCTACGGTTATTGTTTGTTCAGAAATATTACCAATGTAGGCTTGTAATTTAACATATGTACATGTTTTCTAGGTGTCTCCACCGTCTTCACAGCGTCTGAACACGCGTAAGGAAGCGAGTCTACTTGGAGCTGTTGCACTTACACAGAAGATCATTGTCTTTCTGTCAGATACCACTCTAATGGACATGCTTATGAAGATCAATCAGGATGTGCTTCTGCCACTTTTAGATCTCCTTACTACTCCCCGAATGGGGTAAGTAACATAAACCTACAAACATGTAGACACCACACATGCCAACCCTTAAGGATTCCATAAAGAAATTACGGCTTATTAAACAGCAAAATCTTTGCAAATGATGGTGATAGTTTTGCAGTTTATCTGTTTGACTGTAAAATTTTGAACTATTATAGCTCAGTGTTCAGTTTTTCTTTTTATATGCGTGTTAAAATGGAGTGTGATTATAAAAAAAAAAAATGCCACACTAGATCTGTCAGTCACCATCTGTTTGGTTTTATCCGGTCTGTTCTTTGTAGATTCCCCAGCGGGGTGCAAACCCGCACTGCTGTTTGTCTCAAGACACTCAGCCTAATGGCTCTCATCTGCCTGCGCATCGGGAGGGAGATGGTGCAGCAGCACATGGCTGACACTCTGTGTCGGTTCTTTGCTGTTTTCTCTCTGCTGCATTCTTTGCAACCCCAGGTATGCACGCATACAGACGCATTCATAATTACATGCAATTTTTACTTTAGCGTCATAGAATATTAACCTTCAGACAGTTGTTTGAAGGCCTCAGTATAAGCCAAAGAATTATTTGCCTCCCAAGGTAGAAGATCTATCTATCTATATATATATATATATATATATATATATATATATATATATATATATATATATATATATAAAAACGCATGTACAAAGCATGTACAAATGGATGTACAAATAGTACTTAGGCTGCCAATTGTTACCACAAATTTTCGTTTCAAAGTTTAGCCATGGAGTTGCACCTATTATTGAAACTGAAATCAGCGAATTAAGCTGAAAACACAAATATTTTTGTCGTTCTTCTACTGTAGCTGGATCATGCCCCTCGCAGAGTTGTTGGAGAAGTAACAGTGGTGGATGTTTGTACACCTGAAGGGTCGAATGTAACATATGAGTTTGGGGTATTGGAGGAGTTGCAGACTGTATTTAATGCTGAGATGGCCCATGCCTCCTACATCCCTTTCTACTGCCTCATAGGTAAGAAATGCATCATTATTTGTCAATCAAAATACTTTCTCCAGTTGAAAGCAATAGGAAGTATGCTCTTTGCTAAAATTAGATGGATATTGCTCTCCACTAGTGTAAATCAGTGTTTTATTGTGATGTTCACAGGTGACGCAGCAATTCGGAAAGTGGTTCCCAATCACGAACTGGTCTGGCAATTAGCCCAGTCCTACCATCAGAGAGTGAGCCGGGGGAGTACAGAGGCGGACCTCTCGTCAACATCCAGGTTGGAGCCCCCTCCATCCTCTGTTTTTGGCAGAAATGTGGTTTGTAGCCCATTTCCTGCTCCCACAAGTAGCTCCACCCCACACGGAGACTCCCTCCCTGAGTCAGGCACATTTGGAAGCCACCTGGTTGGAAACCGTATTCAAGTTTCCCGCGATACTGACTATGGTGGCAGCGCTAACCATGGCTTAGCCGGCTCCTGGGGACACTCCAGCCACGCCACTCCCATCATCACTGCTGCCTCCACCTTCACCACTCCATCCACAGGTGCAACTTCTTTCTCCTGGGTGACAGGCCCCTCCCCAGAGGACAGTGCCCTAAAGCAAGAACTCCCTCGTAGTAGCCGCTCTTTACAGGGCAACTGGCTGGCCTACTGGCAGTATGAGATCGGTCTTAACCAACAAGACTCACATTTCCACTTTCACCAGATCAGACTGCAGAGTTTCCTGGGTCATTCAGGCACCACAAAGTGTCTGGCACCACTGGTAGGGGAGGATTACTTTCTCTCTGGCAGTAAAGACAAGACTGTGAAGCTTTGGCCCCTGTATAACCATGGCGATGGGACACGGGAGGTGGAGCCCAGGCTGACGTATAGTGAACATCGAAAGTCAGTCTTCTATGTCGGACAACTTGAGACTTCACATGAAGTAGTCAGCTGTGATGGTACAGTGCACCTGTGGGACCAGTATACAGGTGCGGCAGATCAAGGACAATACATTCTGCTCACGATTTGAACTGTGCATCAGGAGCTTTCAGTTTTTGCTCGCGTACTTTGGCATGTAATTACATTTTATCTTTTGTCTTTAGGCAAGCATATCCGCTTGTATGAAGCCGTGGATGGAAAGAATCCCATTACAGCCGTCACCACCATGCCTGCTCCACACTGCAGTGTTGTGTTTGGCAGTGCAGATTCTGTTCTCCGCTTCATTGATCCTCGCAAACCTGGATTGCAGGTAGCAATTTCACTTTGCAAGCTCATTCACTTGAGACCTAAGCCATTTACCACCCACTGCTATTAATCATTACTGTCTTCAGAAGGGTAGCACTTTTTACACTTCTCCAAGACTGAATTATTACAAACTTGAAAGTGACAAATCCTCCCCTGTGTCCCCAGCATGAATTTCGTCTGGCATACAACAATGTGAGCACTGGGCTCATCCGCTACCTGGCAGTGAGCCCCTCAGGACGCACAGTAGCTGCAGGTTTCTCATCTGGATTCATTGTTCTGCTAGACGCACGGACAGGACTTATACTGAAGGGCTGGCCAGCTCATGAAGGAGATATCCTCCAAATGAAGGTAGAGAGTGTGTGTGTGGCTTTCTTTAAATCTATACAGCTAAAAAGTACTGCCTTCAGGAAACACAGTCTGTCACTCATCAGTGGAGTTCGATGAGCACAACATACAGTCTATTGGATAAAAGTAACACATTAGAGTACTTGGATGGCTTTCTTTGAGGTAACTAGTAACGTTGAGCATTAGTTTGGCAATTAAAGTAATCTTTTGCTAATTGCTTTCTCAATAAAGCAAACCATTACTGTTGACATTTTGTACGTATCATCTGTGTGTGGCTTATCAGGGGAAAAAATGTCCTCTTTAACCCGCTGGTGTTTCCTCTTTGGTATACAACTTGGGAAGCTTTACGCACTTGATTTTATCCATATTTGTAAATGCAAGCATCACACACACATATGATGCAGTTGTTTACAGTATTATATATATATATATATATATATATATGCATGCTATGAAAGATTATAATTTTCTTTCATATTTTTTAATCCTATATTGAAATTGTGGACAGCAGAGAAAAGCTAAGAAAAGGGAACAGAGAAGCAGATCGCTGCTATCATATGGACTGTCGTGTCCTAACAGTTCACACTTCATCTAGAAAATGGATGCATTGTATGGTGGACGAGTACAGTTTTTTCGGGCGTACATGTGGCATGATTTCCATACCACACACCTATTAGGTTGCTCCACTTACATTCCTGTTTAAAATAGTTTCTGTAATTTGAGATCTTTACAGCCCATTCTGAGTTGATTTATTGAAAACATAGATAAATGATTTCAGGGTAAAAGTAAATCTATGTGATTCTTTTGTAAATAAAATCAGAATTATGAGTAAAATAAGTATTTTGCAAAAAATGTTTGACAGCCAATACTTGTGTTTTTGAGTATCTCTAAATGGACCAAAGAGAGTTTAGAAACGGTCTTTTCTCTCTGCAGCATTATAACAACATGATAATGTAAGAGTTTTACATTTGACATTGAAGAGTCTGTGGATCAGTAGCAAAAGAAAAAAAACACAAGACACTTGGGTTGGATGAAATATTGAAAACACAGCTAGGTGAATATGTAATTGGCTTTTAGAAAAGGTAAATCTGTGCTTTTCTGATAGTTAGAAGGATGCTTTTTGGATTTAGAAAACTGTACCTACATGTACAAACCTGAGCCCTTGTTACCAAATAGTTTAGTTCAAGTGTATTTCACAACACAGGGGTGACGTGTAGGACTCGTTACCTGTCAGGTTGTTTACAAAGGCGTGGGCTGGGGCACACACAGCAGCTTCTGTGTGTCATATATTGGCAGGTCCAATTAATGTTGTGATCATAAATGTGAAAAATGTGTTTATCAAATGCAGGGAGTTTTCTATTATCAAAGAAAGGGTTACGGCTGCTTATTGTGCATTCATCCTGTAATTAAGTGTGTATCCACTTTGTTAATATATTAGTACCATGTGTATAAGGACTTTGGCTGTTGTGACACAATTGCTGTCCCAGAAAAGCAAAATAGATGTAAGAACATGGAACTGTATTCCTTGGGTTTCTCACAAACCTTAGCCAGAAGGTGTGACTGTCCTTTTTACGTGTCATGTGATAAATATGTGAGAAGATAATCAAGCAGGTGGCTTTTATTTTGATCATTCCCACTGTGATGGTGCAGGATGGTGAAAGTTGTACCCAGCAAATCTGCTGTCAACAGAGCACAAACTTTATTTAACCCCAAATTAGGTCAAGGATTGTATCTCTAGTTTTAAAGGCACGAGTTCAGGCAAATATGGACACAGGTTACTCATTAGAAAGACCACTTCGATTCTCACAGGCTCCCTGCTTTCGCTCAGATGTTATTTTTAACGAGTAATTAAAAATCACAAAATGATTAAAGATTACTGGAATGTAGCTGTGGGCTGGTTCTTCTATCTGACTTTGAGTTTTGTCTTTCTGTTTGAATGTAGAGATAGAGCATTGAACCTTTTTGTTTTATTTACTAATAACTTCAAATGTCTTGTATTTTGTCACTCACTCATTTTTTTTTTTATCTTGAGAGCTGCATTCAGCTGAAATGACACAGTCGCTGACTTTACTTTTTACTGTATTTTTCAGGCTGCTGAAGGAAACTTGGTGATCAGCTCCTCCACTGACTACACACTGACTGTGTGGAAAGATCTTGAACACAAGCCTCTTCGCCAGTACAAGTCACAATCTGATCATATCCACGCTTTTGACCTTTATGGTTCGCAGATTGTAACCGGAACAGTGGCCAACAAGATCGGGGTGTACTCCATGGCTGATATCTCCCTGAGCCCTGTTAGCAGCACAAAGCTGAGCTCGGAGAACTTCCGCGGCACTCTGACCAGCCTTGCTGTCCTTCCCACTAAGAGGCTTCTGCTGCTGGGCTCTGAAAATGGCGCCATTAGGTTATTAGCTTAAATCAATAGGTCCCAGCTATAAGATACACTTAACCCTCTTTCCTCTGACCTTCATCGCGTCCTATCCTCGGAGCTCTCTCTGTCCCTTCTGTACTCGTGATCAAATGTAGTGGTAGGACAGATTGTCATTTAATTCAAATTGTTTTTTGAATGAGGCAGCACACGTTGAGGCATTGTATAATTTATCATGTACGCTGAAAATAAATTCCTATGCCTATAGATGTATAGTATATAATAGGAAATTCTCGACTTGACTAGGTCCTTTTTTTTGTCTTCACCCAGTCAATTATTCTGTTCAAAAGAATAAATTGGAAGATATGCTCAGGAAGGTCTTATGTAGTGTTTACACTTTTCCAAATAGATGCATAACAAAACCAAAAATACATTGACCTCACCTTCATTTCACTTAATGAGAGCACGCAAATCCAAATGCACTAATTAAACTATGCAGTATTTGTAGATCAAATCCTTTTTGTTGTTGTTACTCCATGTTTCCCGAGAGTTGTTTCCCAGTAGTTTATGTATACATCATGAAAAATAAATGGACACTCGCTGCCGTGGAAACGGTGTCAGTGTGCCTACTTGTGGAGGAGACGCTTCATCCCAAACAAAAGCTCATTACAAATGCACAGCCTTTAATCTACTGCACAAAGATGGTCTGAATTGTAACATTTAGATTCTGACTCAGATTTTAAATTTTGAATGTTTTTATTCCACTTATAGATAACTTGAAGCTATTTTGTAAATCATACATTGTTCCTTTAACCCTGTAGTAACATTATACTGGATGCTGCTTTTGCTGGGCATGCCAGGTAATAAACTCACCACTTTCTCATTTCTATCTCCAAAAGCTGACGTAGAAACGGTCAACGCCAAGATAAACAACTTTTGTATTTTAACTCTTTTGTGTAATTGCGTAACAAATATGCTGAGAAAATGTCTACGACGGATAGAAATCGATCAATATTTGGTTTAACTTTTTTTTTTGTGTAATGTCAATGAATAAGTATAATGAATATTAAACTCCAGTTTTCACGGCGCCGTAGCATCAAACTTCTCAAAGCTCTGCTTTTTGTACGACTTCAGAGCTGTCATGTTGTGAAACACAATTTGCCTACTTTTCTAATTATTTGCCTAAAGTTCAAAATGCTCTGATAAAGTGTGCTACAGTTGATCAAGTTTTGTGCTGTTCGTTAACCTGAAGTGGAAACTCAGGCAGAAGTCATTGGAAACATTAACTTATTAACTTGTTTAATAAAAATTGCTTTCATGTTTATTGTGTGTTCCGGTTGTTTTATGTGATTCACCTGGATTCATCATGACTCCTATCCTTGCTTTCCGATCTAGGCTGAATCACTTGGGCTCAGATTGGACAAAGTCCCTTTTATGTTTGCAGATGGCAGTCAGGTGGTGTGCAGGAAACAAGTTTTGCGTAGTGGTGAAGTATGAATCAACTAAATTATAGTCTTTATGATTCTGATCACAAACTTAACTTGTGAGTTATTTTATTTTATGTTTTTGGAGAGAATAGTCAGATATTGCAGCTTCTTTTGTTAAGCTGATATGTCAAACAGGTTTTCTGTGGGCGTATGCTGACCTCTGACATGAAATATCATGGTCTGAGGTCAGCAAGTTGTATTTGTTTACCCACACACAGTTGGATTAACCACATTTTTGCAATTAAGTTGTCATGTTTCCTGACACAGATTGAGTTTTGTCATCTTACCAGCCCACTAACATGCAAAATAGCTGCACGTGTCAAGCTCCAACATTTTACCCTGGAAGAGTCTCACTAACTACATTTACAAACAAATAGTGGCTTAAACGAGGCACCAATCAATGTAAGTTGATATTTAACTGTTTGCTGAGCAATTGCCAATCTCTTACTCTCGGGAATTCAGCCATTCACAGTGGAGTAGTTTCTCCTTTTTTGGACAAGCAACTAAGTTTTTTGTAATTCAAATATAAGGTAAGGTCAAATATATTTCAGGTAATTCATTGGAATCCTATTAGTGTTTGAATAGTTTTAAGAATGAAAAGAATATGCTAAATGTTGCTAAGTTGTTCATTGATTTTTCATGTTTGTGTAAGGTCTGCTAAAGAGGCAATAGTGCCGCAACAGTTAAAGTGAGAGAGTACTTTTTAAAAACACATTTGGACATGTTGATTTGAATAGAAAATGTCCATAAACAACATAATATGCTGTGATTCTGATTTTTGGTGGAATGGCTTGTGTAAGAGCTGTATTACCTTTTATGTGACTCACGTTTTAGGCACATTTCTATGGGATCTGGGTTCTTTTAAAAGAGAGTGTGGTTTAGTAAAGACAGTGTTCGAGACCTGCGAACAAAACAGCAAAACATATATATACGAAGGTGAGGATCTTTTCTGTTTCTTTAGTTAAATATTTTACTTTGTGTAACCACTTGCCAGAGAAGTGAACATGTGAACTTTTAAGGATATTGATTTATGACGCAATGTTCTACAATACTCTAATCAAGAAAGTTCTGTTCCAAAGTGATCAGAATACAAAATTTACCATTCTATATTTTCTATCTTACAGTTACAGTATAAGGACATGGATTTCTGCCTGACACTCCTGTTGATCTGTCTCTGCAGCCAAGGAGCTATTGTAAGCATCCAAATGATCTATGAATAACTTTCAGTTATGCAGGACAGCTATCATCAGTTAATTGAACAATACTTTTATAGTCCACTATTCTCTCCTGTCTTGTGCTTCACAGTATGCCGATGAGGCAGAAGATCAATCAGTCCCTCTGGTGCCTCTGATGCCCAGTCATCCCAGAGAAGTAAGAGGCTAAACAGAAGAATTTAATTGGCCTCTTGTCTTCTGCTCACAAATATTTTCTTCTCTTCTTGCTCATAGAATGATACAGCAGAACCGTTAACTCCCACAGAAGCAAGCAACCAACCAACAGCCCCTGCTGGGAGCTCATCAGATGAAGAAGATATAGGTGGTTGTCAGTCTATCAGTCGAAGCCCAGAGTCCCTACAGGCCATCACTGCTGCCATTCAGAAACTGGGTGTGCAGCTGCTGCAAAACCTGGAGACAACGCCAGAGCAACCAAATCTTATCATATCTCCTTTAAGCATTTCCCTGGCCCTCTCCCAGCTGGCTTTAGGTATGCATGCCCATTGAAGCTTTAGCTTTACAGAATGTTTTTGATAGCATTCATGAAATGACTTAAATTGATTGATTTAGTCAGTTATATAGCCCTACTACTATGTAATTGTCTACAGACTGCCACTGCTCTCATCCAATCATTGCCTCTTGCTTTCTTTGCTTTTCAGGTGCAGAAAATGAGACAGAGGATCTGCTGATGCACCATCTCCATGAAAACACTGTCCCCTGCTACCACCAGTCTCTGCGTAATATCTTAGTGCAGCTTAAAAACAACGGCCTGCAAATTGCCACACGCATCTTCCTGCGCCAAGGTTCCTTCCCAGAAAATATTGTTGTCTAAATTTACGTGCAGTGCTGAACCCAAAGGCGCTGAACAGATGGTGTGTTTATGTGTTCTAGGGTTCGAGGCAAAGCAAGAGTTTCTCAGTGAATCTCAGTGGTTGTATGACTCAGAACCTGCAATCTTGGAAAGTCTCCAGCAGATAAATGACTGGGTAGAGAACGCAACGCAAGGAAAGATGACAGACTTCCTGTCTGCTTTACCTCCCAATCTGCTGCTCATGCTCATTAATGCTGTCCATTTTAAAGGTGACTGAAAAATGAATCATTATATTCATAGGAATCTCTTTAGGAATATATGAATATACTGTCCAACATATTTTAGCTTTAAAGGTGCAGAGATTATAACATTTTCTATTTTTGTGAGCTGCTGCTGGCTTGAATTATGCTGCTGACAAAAATTGAGACTTTTTGTTTTTTCACTTGTCCCACAGGAGAATGGAAAGCTCGATTTGACCCACGCTTTACCTCCAGAGGTGTGTTCTACCTTGATGACATGCACATGGTGGATGTCGAAGTGATGGAAGATGCCAAACATCCCCTTAGTTTATTAATTGACAATGAAATGGAGGCTCAGGTAAAGTACAATTGGACTACTTGTTGTCAATTCAAAATGTTTTCTATTTCCACTCCTAAAAATGTTTTATTTTGCTTGTTTTTTATTATCCTATCAATTGAAACGATTGTTTTTTACATTTTGAGTTGAAACTATTTAAGTTATAGTTGAGCTTGGAGCATAATTACCATGATTTTTCTTGCATTCAATTGATATTTTAGTCCTTTCTTACGTGCAGATTTTAAAAATATTTAGAATGTGTTTTATTTCCCTTTGGGTGCCTGAATGACAAAAATCTCTCAAACTACCAGAAGCTTGTAGATGCAGTAGTAGAAGTTATATGTAGGTGTAAATATCTATCCTTTAAAAAAAAAAAAAAAAAAAAAGATGAATTCAGAACAGCCTTTTTGAACTCTGAGCCTTTTGAACTGAACATTTGTTCCGTTAAATTTGTTTGGATGTTGTAAATCTAGCCCACCACTCAACTGGATACAGCTTGACAAATAATTGGGCTCTCATATAATTACTATTTCCAAACTATGAAGATTTGCCAGGTATTGGTTAAGACTGGAAACAAACAGCTCAACATTTAGAAGGAAACTTCTCTGAAATAGCAAAACTTTTATTTTAGCAAAATATATTTTTCCCTGTTCAGGTAGCAAGATTTCCATTCATGAAGATGATGAGTTTGTTGGTAGTCATGCCCCTGTCTGGCCAAGTGAATGTGTCTTCACTTTCTGCAAAGCTGAATATCTCTGAATTGTGTGAACGTCTGCCTAAAGAGAGGGCCGTTCAAGTTAAAGTTCCCAAATTCAAACTGGAGTATTCTCAAGAGTTACAGGACGTTCTTACCAAACTGGGTAAGACCCCATTTATTTCTATGATCTTTGCTATTTCTTTCTATTACAGTCAAATTCATATGCCTTGGTCAAAATTTAAACATATTACAGGTCAAATCCTTACATCCCGCAGACTGATTCTCTCGTCTCTGCTTTGGGTTAGGTCTTGGAGAGATGTTCTTGAATCCCAACTTGGCTGGGATTGCAGAGGGCCCCTTGCAGGTGTCCAGTGTGATGCACAAGTCCAGTATGGAGATACATGAGGAGGGTGCAGAGGCTGCTGCAGCCACCACTGTGGTCATCTCAAGAGCATCTAATCCTATTTTCCATTTAAGTCAGCCCTTTTTCTTTGTACTCATGGATGATATAACTCAAGTACCGATCTTCATGGGTGTCATCAACAACCCCAATCCTGGAGCCCCTATCCTGCAGAGAGGAGAATTTGGAAGCAAAGATAAAGTGGGATTCCCAATTGACAAGAATTACATGGGCTCATTTGGACGTCCTCCTAAGTAAGGACAAAAACCTGTACAGCTCTTCCAGGAAAATGCAGACTACTACATTTACAATTGTACAGACTAAGTATTACTTAGCAGGATTAAAATGTCAGTGAAAACAGTAACTTCATCTGTTTTTTTTTTTTTTCATAAAAAGTAACCAAGTGACAAGTCCCATATCCCCCTAAAAAACATGAACATTCCATTGAAAACGTTTTGCACCATTAGATGACACGTGGCGGTCAAGAAAGTAGTAGTAAAAATGCTAAAAGATGTTGATGCTTACATTTATAATACATGCATTTTCCAAAGTGATGATATGTAAAGCCAGAATGAATCTTTTGCAATGTCCAAGTATAACTGCACAAGCGTGGCTGTTCTCAAATGTTATAATGTGTTATCTAATCCAGGCAAATAAATATAATTCACCCCACTGATTTTATTGTTATGAGTTTTACTGAGGTTGTGGTTGCATAGATGCGTTCAAGTAGGACAAAGGGTTGGCAATTCAACAATCTTAAATATGCCCTCATGTAGAGGGGGAAACCCTGGGGATATGAAAAGGATGAGATTTCTGCTTTCAGGAATGGTTTGCTCATGGCACTTCACCGACCAGAGAGAACGATTGGTACATGGTAAGAATGTCTACTGTCAGCTTGGACAACCGTTTCATCCCTTCTGCACATATACCTAATTGTAATATGGTAACGTGATAGGTCTTGTGTTTCTGTCCCCTTTCTACTTTTGCTGAACACACTTACTTTCAAGGTGATCAAGTCTGACTGTTAAACATGACTTACCAGATATAAGCTGTGTGTTGACTAATCATGAAAGAACGGAGGAGCCCATATTTTTCAGGTTTGAAAAATAAAATCAAAGATTATCTGAAGTTTCCATTTCTTACAATATTTTTCAATTTTTTTTATAAATATTCATTCAGAGTAACACACAGTGGCAGTCGTCTCAATGCTACTCACAAACAGTTGAAAAAGAAAGAAAGAGGGAAATAACTGCTCAAGAGGAGTTTTTTTTTTTTTATAATTTAACTACTCAAATTTGAATTCCTGCATTTCCCACATCAGATTGAATCTTAAACATACTTTATGATTTTCCTTATTCTTTAAAAAAGTGCTCCTTCCAACTAATCTTAGATCCAAGGACTCAGGCCAGCTGGTCCAGTCCAGAGTGATATAGTCCGTTCATCTCCTGTATTACTTTTTACAGTATCTAAGAGCTGATGTTCACTTGGTTTTGGATAATACAAATAAAATAAAGCACAGCACAGAGACTTTCTGCCTTTGTTTGATAGTTTGAAGGATCTTAAGGATGCTTAATGCAGAAAAGTTTATGTGGACATTCTGGATTTTTAAAAGTAATAAAAAAAATCTAATGGATCTCAGGTGTATTCCCAATGCCAATCTCCATCAATCCAAAATCTTTGCACTGGCTTCCAGTCAGTCACAGAATAGATTTTAAAAGTCTGCTGATGGTTTACAAATCCCAGAACGGTTTAGGCCCAAAATACATCTGTGATATGTTCAGAGAATATAAACCCAGCAGAGCTCTTAGATTCAAGGACTCAGGCCAGCTGGTCCAGTCCAGAGTCCAGACTAAACATGGAGAAGCAGCATTTAGCTGTTATGCTGCAAACAAGTGGAACAAACTGCCAGTGGAGATTAAACTTTCACCAAATGTAGACATTTTTAAATCCAGGTTAAAGACATTTATTTTCTCATGTGTCTATGCATGAAATCTGCATGATATCTTTGAACTTATCTAGACTGTTGCTTGTTTTTAAATTCATTTAAATGATTTTATTTGTTTCTCTTTATATTCTTTTATGTTTTTTAATGCTTCTTCCACTCCCTGCTGCAATGCTTTTATTTTATGTAAAGCACTTTGAATTGTTTGTACATGAAATGTGCTATACAAATAAATTTGATTTGATTTGATTTGATAAATCACGTAACACTTGGTCAAATTAATGTCATGAACCTGTTGCCCTCAAATTAGAATTCTGTCATTCTTTCGGAAGTAGTAACATTAAAAATAAAATTAAAAAATAGAGTTAGCTAATGTTTCGTTCACGTCTCAAGTCTCAAGGCATAAATATCGTGTAGTCCATTTTCCCCCAGTTTTAAGTGACTTTGAACGCATCGTGGATGCGCTTGACGTCACTTGTGATTTGGCGCTTAGAAACAAGCGACTGATCTCCGGTCAGTTTCATTGTGCGCACGACGTTGGTGCCATACGGTGCCACAGATTGTAAACTGACGTCAGATCTGTGAACGGAAACGGAAATTCGCAGCACATTCAACACTTGGCGCGAGCGTTGTTACAACCTTTGGCGCCACACAACTCACACTGTCTTCGGTAGTCGTATGTGCTTGTTTGTCTTGCAGATATTTCAGCAAATTGTGATTTTTGTAGCTTAACTGCTTTTTCGGAGCCATGACGAAACTCTCAGAGGGCGCGATAGAGGTAAGGTTTATTTTTGTACCAAAAACTACGAAGCTGAAACGTGATTTTTTAAACTAAAACATGCTGACATTTGATATTACTGTGGGCATTACCCGTCTTTTATTTTAGCCGGGCCAGCCAGCAAGAAGACATTTGTTCTAGTGTTTTTATTTTTTCATCCACAAACACCCAAAACACAACCGTTAGTCAACCCTAGCTTAACGCAATTTTAGCCATTTTTAAGATTTCTGTTGCTGACAATATCATTGTCCAGGATCGATGTTGGTGTCTACACAGACTACATAGGAGCAAGTTAGCTTTGGGAAAATCGTTTCCATTTTAAAAATAAATGTGTGAACTATTTCTTCCTTAAATTAACTCAAATGTTTGTATTTACAGGCACTTGCAAATGGCACCGGTGTCAACGACGCAGCGCTTCAGTTAGTGGTGAGTAACGTTGACAGAAAAGTGATACACCTTTCTTTGTTTAACTTAACTAAATTTTTACTCTCTAATGTGTAAAAGTCCCCTAAACGGCATTTTACTAAACATGTTAAGTCATTACTGGTAGAAAAACATTTAGTTTTATAGCTAATAGTTTGTTCAGTTCAGCTTAAATGTAGATATAGTAAATAACCTCAAAAGCTCACTAATTAATGACTTGGGTCAAGCCACTGACTTTGGGAAATGTCTGGATTTAACTGATGCTTTCACAGGATGCAGTTGTACAAACAATAAGACCTCTTCATTTCTGAATATATTGAACACTGTCAATTGTACGTCACATTATAGAACATTCGCAAGATTGATGGAGGAAATGGGCCATCTCGGTTTCGGGTGATGATGAGTGATGGACGGCACACTTTGTCCTGTAAGTTTTTCTCCTTTCTCCTTGTGTTTTACATATTTACCATGAGTGTGCTGCTAAAATGTTCAATGTACATGTTCATTAATAAACCTGATATTTTAACATGGTTTCCTATACAAAGGTCTTGCATAAATGTTGTGCAAGAGTGTGTGTGTGTATATATTTTTAATTTATTAAACAATATTGACTCGATTGCCAAAACGTCAGGTGGACGGCAGTATGACGGAGATGAAGTGAAGTGGGTTGTCCACTTATCAGACTATTTCCTCTGATTTCATCAGTGTGAATGGGTTAATATGGCTCATCATGTAAAGAACACTAAGGAGTCAAAGACTAAAATCATTAAACATAGTGTTTATTTACTTTTTTTGTAAAGATCAATGTGATCGACATTTAAACTGAATGATAAATGTGAGGAAATTGCAGGTTTTTATTGTCTTTAGTGTTTTTATTTGTCATTTAATCTTGGATAGGTTAAGGGTTTAAAACAGTATATTTTAAGGGAAACCATCGCCTGACAGAACCTTCTCTCCCCTTATCTGAATTTGAATTATTTCCAGTCTCATTTATAAGGAGCCATTTCACAACAGTCACCTCGAGATACTTTAGAGATACAGTTCAATGATCCAACTTATCAAAAAGCTGGACTGCAGAAAATTTTTTTTTTTTCTCCATAAGAACGTGTTGTACAAAAGGTCAATTGGATGTATGTCTGTAATTAGCCAACAGTCCTGTATCAAGAGTAGATTTTCTTAAAGCAAAAGTTTGATTACAGCAACGTTAAAAGCTTATTTTACATAGCTTGTCGACAAAGATAAAATGCTGATATCCAATATGGAATTGTTAATTGGGAAAAGCCCTTTGAAGAGTCTGGCTGGGATAGGGTCTAAAATACAAGTTATTAGATAAGTTGAGGCTATGGATGTCAGCTCGGAGAGCTTGGCGGCTCAAAAGGAGTCTAAACATTAATGAGGTTCTATTGATGCTTTTAAAGCTGCTGTTCTTGATGATATATCAGCAACAGTAGTGGCAAGGATCTAATGAAATTATTTAACTGTTTCTAGACTAATTAGAATGATTTTCTTTCCAGCCTTCTTGAAGGCAGCTTTGAATCAAACCAAGAAACCTGCCTCTTATGACTGATTTCTTTCTTTGTCAGAGGGGTAACATTGCTCAGTGGTTGTGCATATTGAAGCTGTATCAACAGGATCATCAGCCTGTGTAGGAGTAAAGTTTAGGTATGTGCCTTCTGTTGTATTAGAATACGGTACCGAAGAAAACGATCAAGAAATTGATTCTTTAAATAGTTTTTTCTTTTAACTTTAAATTTAGCCACCAATCCTCCTCATTGGCCTGTGGTCCTGTTGCAGCAAGTTGTCTGTTGGACAAGATAAATCAGTATGCTGATCATTAATCAAGTCACTGACTGGCAGAAACTTGGAAAAGAGAGACCTAATATTCAGCAAACTGTTTTTTGTTTTTATTCTTGATTTCTCACATTTTTCTGTGCACATTTGCAGCGTTCATGCTCTCTACCCAGCTGAACTGCATGGCTGAAGAAAACAAACTGGTCCCAAACTGCGTCTGCATTCTCAAGAGGCATGTGACCAATATACTGAAGGATGGGAGGTATGGAGTGTTTCAGACATTTCTTTACTTTGAAGACCTTTTTTGGAGATGCATGTTTACATATTTGGAGCCATCTTTGGAAAGCTACATGTGAATGAACACAAAAGTTATTGGGCTGTGTTCCGTTTCATTGCAGGCGAGTGGTAATCATTTTGGAAATTGATGTCATCAAACCTGCTGAAGAAGTTGCTGGTAGAATAGGAGACCCTACACCTTATACTGAGGGTAAGATTTCAAAAGGCTCATCATTGATAGTTCAGCAGTTGTCGAAATTAAATGTAGTCGCACACTATGAGTCACAACGGGCTAATATGAAGTGCTCCTCGCAGGGCAGAGCAAAGGCCCACAGCCAGCTCCGGTCCCTGAAAACAGACCTCCTCTGCAGCAACAAAATAAAAATGAAGGTAAGTGTAAGCTTTGTTCCCATATTGTGAGAAATAATTCTATGTAGTTGATAAATGACCTCCAGATGGCAGCATTTTTCTGTTGCTGGTCGTAATTTAGGTGACCCACAGCTTCACAGGACACAAATAATTTTGATTGCCCCCTTTAAAGAAATAGGAATTTAAAAAAGGAATACATTTTTAGCTTCCTCAAGCCTTTGTCAAGAGTTTTTGTTTGTTTTGACTCTTGAAATTCTCCCAAACCAGAAATTTGGGCAGTATTCGGTGCTTGGTGTCATGAACAGCTATGCACCAGGTTTGCTGCAGAGCCTTCTCTGCCTATGTAAGACACCTGTTTGTCAGGAGAGTGTGGTGTAGCTCATTGAATAAATCGTTTCATTTTTTAAACTGTCAGGTATTCATGTCAGAGATGAGTGGAGGATCACAGTGTTGCAGATAACTTGCACCGGGAAAGATTTGCAATCCAGCTGTCAGAGAGGTTTTGCTGTCTGCTTGTGTGTGTCATAGCAGGTATTCATCCCCCTAATCTGCAACGTGGGAATTGAGGTTATGGCAACCATCCTCCTCATCATAACAGTCATTGTTCATTTCTCTGTGTGTGCCGCTTGATCTGGGGGCTTAATTACCAGAAGTGCAGTGGTTGGCAAAGTGGCAAGACTTAAGTGGACACTTTGAACTCTAATCCTCCGCGTGAGATGCACACAAATCAAATGTGCAGTCCTTGTTCAAACGGAAAATTTCAAAGTCAGGCAGCGCCACTCTCTAGGGGAAGAGCAGCTCCAGTTTGTTATAGAATTTCACACTCTGCCCTCATTCTGTGAGACGTGAATCATTTTTCTCACCAAAATGCTGGATCACACATCTCCAGTGCGTTTGACTGACAACAGTTTTGTCTCCTGTTCAAGTTTCTCCAGTCTCTCAAGTCAGCAGTGGTACATTTACTCAGTTGATAGTTGTTTTTTTAAAAAAAAAAATTTTTTTGAAGAAACTTCTGTTGCGAAGTGAGATAATTACTGTGATCAAGCAGTTGCAATCCAAAGAAATTGGATTTTGGTAATTTGCTTCTGATGAATAATATATGTGCCTCTCTTATGACTTTTCTCCATCATTGCTCTTGGATCATTTATTTTTTCGTTTCGTTCCTCTAACAGGGAACAGAGGTTTCAACAAAGACTTTGGGAGGAAGGCACCATCTGCTACGCCCATTACTCCAGGGGGCACCTCCAAAGTTGTGCCCATTGCCAGCCTCAACCCCTACCAATCCAAGTGAGTGCATTTCTCGAGCACTGGGAAATGTCAAGAGTCTCTTATTATCAATAGATTACTGTGCACAAAAAAGTGAAAATAAATGGATTACCACAAGTATAAGATGTAGTCTTGAAACAAAAAGGATTTCTATAAATTACATAAGCAAGTACTTCAAGTTTCAGTTATATTATATTTAATATAATAATACTTTTTCCAACCCCAAGAGTGTAGTATTAGTAAGGCTCTGCTGGTAAATGACTGCAGTTGAAGTAGAATTGACATTTGTTTCCAACAATGATGAGACTTTATATCATCTTGCAGATTTTAACAGCAGAGGACTTTCTATTTAAATAAATTGTGAAATTCACCCTGGGGATGAATAAATTATCAATCCATCTATCCATCCATCTAATCTAAAAGTAAATTGCCAAAAACACAGGTGTTACTGATAACATCACTAATGATGACATATGCCTGTGCAGGGTTAATGTTTTTAGCTAAACCTGTGCTTTTCAATCCTAATTGTTTATCAAAATGTTTCTTATGCAAAGGCCTTATACAGAAGAATCAAGTAAACAATGCAGGTTTAGGTTTGTCTCTAAACATTCTGAATGACCACCAGGGGGCAGACTATTAAAGGCACGAGTTAGTTAATGAATGGCTTATTAACATGCATTTATGGACTTGGCGTTCTTCTATAAACATCGAGCACTGACCTGTCACCATCCAACAGGTGGACGATCCGTGCCCGTATAACCAACAAGAGTGGCATTCGCACTTGGAGCAACAGTCGGGGGGATGGCAAACTCTTCTCAATGGAGATTATAGATGAGAGTGTAAGTGCAGTCCAACTATTTATCTATTCTTTTTTGTTTTGTTTTCACAAATCAAACCCAAACATCTCTTGTATTTGAAATCTTGTATTTTCTCTGGCCAGCCTTTTAGTAGTAACCTAATTTTGCTTTTAATTATAGGGAGAGATCCGAGTGACTGGTTTCAACCAAGAGGTAGACAAGTTCTACACTCTGATTGAGGCTGGCAAGGTGAGATTTTTCTCCAGATACTAATTCAGTTTGTTCTAATTACCTGCCAAAACTGTGTTTCAACGTGTTGTTTAAGACCGATTTGGCGGCACACTCTTCCATCAACAGCTGCCAGTACTTTGTGAGTTAAAACCACAGAGACTTTAAATGAGTCATCTGGCTGCAACATACCCGTACAATAAGCAGCTTATGATCATCTGCCAACCTTTGTTGATTTATTTATTGTCTGAAGTCCTATATAGTTTGCACTATTCAGTCATGTAAAATGCCCCGTGGATCTCTGATTAACCTGTGCTTCATCCATCTGTTTGAGCCAGGTCTACTACATCTCTAGGGGCTCTCTGAAGATCGCCAACAAGCAGTACACCTCAGTAAAGAATGATTATGAGATGACACTCAATGGAGAGTCCAGCATCATCCCCTGTGAGGACAGCTGCGATGTTCCTGTGGTGCAGTGCGATTTTGTCTCTATCGGCGATTTGGAGAACAGAGAGAAAGATGCCATTATTGGTAAGGAACTGATCTGCTCCAGGCATTTCTGAACCTTCATCAGAAGTTTCTTGTGTACTGGTGTTTTACCATTGCTTGGCACAGTTTTACTTGACACTGCTGAGGCTGCGGTGATACAGAGACCGGACACACAATTTCCCCTTTTGTGTGTGTGGAGTGGTTTTTGCTGCGAATGAGTTTACAGCAGGCTCTCAGAGCAGAAGGGATCTTTAGGGAGTAATCGTAACACCTGTGAGATCCAGCGTTGTCGGTTGGAGAATTAAGAAAAGCAAATTCTAAATCCATACTTCATAATTCTTCCACATAGTATACATTCCTTGAGCACAGCTTTTGTAATTCATGAACTGGTAGTTGTGTGTGTGGATCATGCTGCCGTCATGCTCACACATGCGGCATCTCACTCAGCAAGCAGGGGTCTGTGCTGTTGCAAAACACAGGCCAGTGTATTGATGACTTATTTGCCCTTCATAATGTTCTGTGCTCCAAAGCACAGGAATCCTTTCATTCTGTCTTCCATAATTCCTAATGTGGAAGTGCACGTGGTATTTGTTTGATGCTGTGAAGCCCAAACATGGTTTAATTACCTTACACACTGTGTTGCAAAAAGCACAAACCACCTAACCAATGCTCAGCTCAGCTTCCCAAGTATCAAATACTAAGCTATTAAAAACTATGTGCATGGTTTGTTGCAAAGGCTTGAGTTGGATATGCTGGGAGGTTGAGATAATTGCAGTGCACAAGCAGAGAGAAAAGTTGTATTATTATACTAATGACTGTAATGGCCTGCATTGCAGATAGACTTTACACCCTATGGCAGAGCTAATGAGAAAACAAGAATCTGCTGTCACTTGTTAAATTAGATGATAGTAAGGTGTGATCTTGTAATTCTTTAAATGAAGACAGCTGCTGTTTGAGTAATTCCTCTCCTGTTTACCAGTCAACATAATTTCTTTCTTTGTTTAATGTTAAATGCAATCAAGTCTCCATTGAGTGGGGATTGACCTGAAAAAATTAGGGATTTGATGATGCTGCTCTTGCACATCTTGTGTTTGCATTAGCCAACATGAGCAGTCTGAGACTGCATATGCTGCACAAAGTCCATTTACAGCTTCCAATCCCTAAGGGTTTAAGAGCCTGGTACACTAGCCAGTAACCGAGAATCACGTGTTTTCAAAAAGGATAAAACTGTGTTTGTGAATGTGTGCAATTGAAATTAAAAGCATAAATTTGATCATTTATTTTTTTCTGGGAGAGCTTTACATGATGAGGAAACCAAACAATTATTTTTCTTTTTTAAAAACAGGATATGACACCATCCAGATACCTGCAGCAAGTCTGTAAATGGAGGATCAGTGTGGTTCTGGACAGGTTAATAAATCCGGTGTCGACTGCTGTGCGTAACAAGGATTTGTTTATCATTACAGATGTTATTGGAGTGTGCAAGACTGTAGACGAAGTGACCCGCTTCACTACCAAGGCCAACCGTGAAGTAACTAAGAGAACGCTAAATCTGATGGACATGTCTGGGAAGCTGGTGACTGTCACGCTGTGGGGAGAGGAAGTGAGTAAAGACTGAAGTGTCTAATGGAGCAGCGGGATTGTGTCTGGAGCTTTTTATGGATATTTAGTTAATACCGTGAAGCTTAAACTCACTAGACTTGCCCTTTTATTTGATTTATTATCTTTTACCTGGGTCATTTCCATTTAACGACTGATGCCAGATTAAGGGTAGAGCACACATTCAAGGTGAGCACTATGATGTGAGTTTGCTTTGATACAGTAGAGTGCAGCAAATGATGCATTTAGTCTTCCTATCTTCAGTTTTCTTGTGAGAATTATATCAGCCGGATTAAAAAGGTTGTTGTCGTCTGCATTTGGTTGTCACACTTCAACAACTGGAGAGCTAAATGCAAAGTGCGCAATATCCTGTCACTATGTGATGAAGTAACTGAAATCCCTCAGTAGATTTCATTATTTTTTTTTATTTTATTACTTCTGGCTCTGGGGGACTGTGATGGGTTCACCATCATTTTCCTTCCTTCTAAAAGGAGCGCCGTGTTCCCTTTTTGTTGGTTTGACAGTACCCCATTTCCAATGGGACTTGATAAAATATCACAAGATGTATAGTTTCTGAAGAACAATGGCAATACCAAATGGCAAAGTGTTGAGATATCGTCCCTTATGTATGAAGGCTTCACACTTCACCCTCCCTTCTCCATCCTAGTTTCTTCTCACCTGCTTATGAAAGTAAAAAGTATCAAAAGTTTCTTAGATTACTTTTTGGAGAAAAAAATAACCATCTTCTTTTTGTTTTTTTCCCCTCCATAGATAAATGGCAAATGTGATCAAGTGCTTTGCTGTAGATGGTTGATCTTAATCTGCGAAAGAAGAGATGAAATAAACAAGTGTAGTTTTAATGCCATTTTTGTTTCTTTGTGTTTTTGCAGGCAGAAAAGTTTGATGGCTCTGGACAGCCCATTGTAGCCATTAAGGGTGCAAAGCTCTCCGACTTTGGAGGCCGGTCGCTTTCTGCGTCCTTCGGCAGCACCCTGATGATCAACCCGGATATCCCCGAGGCATATAAGCTCCGAGGGTGGTAAGTGAGCATTGACAATACAGTCTGGAAAATTGCTCATATATTGTAGCCTTCTTGTACAAAGTGCTTAATATAGTGGTGTTTAACATGGCATAAAAGAGGCTTTTCTTATTTTCTAATTTTATTTTATTTTTTCACCCACTTGAGTTTAGCTTATTCTATGCAGGTAGTGCTGTTGAAATCGTGAGAGCTCATAGGGTTTGTACGGCAGGCTTCCACTGCCTAAATTGGGAGTGCATGCTCTGATTCTCATGATGAAGATTAGCCTTCCCCATTAGCTACAATGTAGGGGGTGCTTTAGAGAAGCCTTACATATAAATGGAAATCATATTTAATCTGTGGAAATGCGTGTTTTTTTTACTCCTAATCGTCTTTCCAACTGAAATTAAATCCAGAGTCATTCCAGTGTGATTATGTTGATTGTAGCATTTCTTTTCCCCCAGTGTGGGTCGTGCTGTTTTGTCTTCACTTGAACACATAGGATTATGTAGAAACTGGCGAAGATGCAAGAGTCTTGAAAAAGAGACTAGTTGTTCGTGTACATGCATTATTTATGCATTTCAGGCTAGTTGCATGAAGAGTAATACAGCCAAAGAGTTATGGGATGATTCCTTAAGGTTTTTCTTTTGTATGTTCTTGCTGTGTAAGAATGAAGCTCTTATGTTCTTTTTGGCCTCATGTGTTGGTTGCTCCTCGATAGATAATAGTGATCGATAAATAGATAGATGAAGTGCTCCTCTCATGGGTCGGGTGAGGGGGCTGTCACTTAACCTTATTACAGCACTGCGACACATGGTCCATCGGCCCTCTTTATAGATTTACCTCCAGCAAGCTGTGTCCGACCACTCCCCTCTGACATGAAGGCAAATGTCTCTTTGTGAGAAGGCATCCTATTCATTCTTTCTTTTTTCCTTCTTATCAATTCTTTTTAATTCTCTTAGAGATAGGAAAATGCTAAATTAAGACCCAGAGTCTCATGCTTTCATCTACCTGCACACCATTAAGTCCCTGTTGCACAGACTTTATTCACTCATTGTGTTCTCTGTGGTTAATGACAGACAGTTGTTTTCTACTTGGAGTCACTTCTCACTTGGACAGCCAGAGATAATGAACCTTAAATCTTTATGTTGGTTTACTCCACTGCAGAAGAGGGGTTGTGCCATGTGGGTCCTCTATGGGCAGTGGGTTCCTGCCGGGTTGCAGGCATCCACTAATGAACAGTTTAAAAGCCATAGATCGGAGGCTAGACCTGACTCATTACTCTCAATTCAAGTCGGTCTGTGTGCGAGTCGAGGCCAAAACAAGATGTAGCGTGTCTGAGGGCTGTAGCACAGTGGTGGACAGGATAGAGAATGCCCTTTTTTGTTGTCTGTGTGTGTGTGTGTGTGTGTGTGTGTGTATATGTATGTGTGTATATATATACACACACACACATGTGTATATAATATGAATATTAGATAGAAAAGTTGGATAGAAAAGGAACCCAACTGCACAGCCGTGGCTGCTGAAACATCACTGCTTTACTCCTGCAGAGGCCTTTTAATTTGATTGTGTTTTGGTGCAGACCTTTGGGACTCCCTGAAATGAATAGTCTATCCTTGGTGGGCTGTCGTCTCACACTAGAGCTAAGTATTTGTGGTGCTGCTCAGCTCTTGCGAGCATGCTCCTATGAAAAGCTGAGTAGTAGCCTTTTAATGCCTCAGCAATTAATCTTGCAGGAAAGAAAATCTAATATCTAATAAGTCTCTAATATTCTTTAATAACAATGTAGTGCTGTGTATAAATAATCTTGGCCTTTGGTTCATTTGGGGTACACAAATGTATGTCTTTCACATCTTTCTGAGATGAATTTCACAAAAGCTGTTAACTGCATGAAGTCTATGGGTTAATCGAACTGCAGATGCAGTTGTCCATTAGGTGGCAACAGCACATTTGTGGATGGTTGTGCTGCCTTTTTCCATACTGTCAGACAGGACAATCCCTTCTTTTTAGTCTTTGTCAGGTTTGTTCTCAATCCTTGATGCTGTCCAGACACTCAATATTATCTTATTCAGTCACAAGTACCAGCTGACATTTTCTCTTGCTTTTTATGACTCGAGGGATTCCACTTCAGACACAGCACATAGTTAGGGCAGTAATTATGTCAGTCCAAAAGCAAACAAACCTATTACATGACTGTTTTACCCAAATATTACACAGTGGCGTATTGATTTCAACAAAGGAGCAAAGAGAATAATTACCAGCTAAATTACGGAGTTATTAGGTGACTTTCATCAGTAAAAGTCCCACTGAATGATTTGAAACGCTATTTGACTACGGTGAAGAATTCTTCCATTGATGAGTACTCAAAGGAAGCTTTCCGTCACCGCTATCAAAGTATATCTTTAGCTGTGACTGAGAGAAAAGCTTTAATTTAATCGGTATTCTGCTGAATCCAGCTCACTTAATTGACAAAACATTAAACCTCTTAGTTTTTTTTAATTTGTACTTTTTGATACAAGATACTTTCACTGCTATTTACTATTATTTAAGTTAATGTGTGGATCTGATTTCTGTGTGTGACGGTAAACCACATATTTGTGCTTTAGTCTCTTGGTTGGAGAAAAATAATAATTTTGAATGCTGTAGGTTCTGTTCTGGACAATTTGTAAAGGACATTTCGCTATTTTCAGATGATTTTGTGTCCAGTCATTAACTGATTAAATCATTCGCAAATTGATGATAAAAATTATAGTAAGCCGATTAATTTAATGGGACTTTCAAAGCCAGTGCCAGTAAAATGGCTCTTACCCATTGGGTCATAATCATCGGACCTCCAGAGGTGTCCCGTGGTGTCTGGCATTGGGACGTTGGCAGTCGAGCCTGTGGATGCTGTAGATTGTGGTGTGGAGCCTTCATTGGTTGGGCAAATCCTGCAGATATGCAGTCTGATTGGGACCTGGGGCATTCGAAGGCCACTTCATCACATTTGGGTTCCTTGAGCAGTTTCTGAGTAGTTTTTTGTGAAGCAGGACACACTCCCCCCCACCCCCCCCCCCCCACCCTTGTCGCAGTTAGTTTGAAAAATTCAGTTGCTGTTTCATTCAGTATGACTGTGGGGAATTATCAGACAGAAATGCATAAACGGGAAAGAAAAAGCGTTACTAATTCTCTCACAGCAGTTGCGTTTCTAAAGCATAAACATTTGTAAACCTCTGGATTTTCTGTGAATGTCCACTCTTTGATTTTGTGTGTTTTACCTCATCCTGGTTTTATTACTGACCTTGTATGGAACAGTTGCACTTATGAGGACCGAAGCTGGGTCCCAATGAGGCAGAATGTCATTTTGGTGGTCCGGATTAGGGTTCAAGGTGTAATTTAATGTTCTGGTTAGGCATAATTTGGTGGTGACTGGATTCAGATGCACGTGCTTCAGGCGTCAACATTCTCGCTTTTCATTCACAAGTGGAGTGACGTCTCACATTGCTGGGTAGAATTCTGGGTCACCTGCTTCGCTTTGCCAGCATAGCTTGCAGTGGAGAATCAGTAATATGATTTGGGCCATAATCAAGTAGTCTTTGACCTGCTGCTAAAATCTAGGTGCATGACACCTCTCTAAGAGCTGTTTTGGTTACAGGAGAGGGACCTACACATTGATATGTTGTGGTTGCCCTTTTTTGTCTTTTTGAATTATCATTATTGCAAATTGCAGCAAGTCTTGCTTCTGACATCACGTCATTCACTACAGATGAAGCGGCTAACAACATGTCACGCACAACATGGACTAATCGTGTTTGTGGTGTGTTTGTCACTCTCAGCTCAGGCATTCGAGTTGTAGCCTGGAGCTGAGAACACTGCTTACTGAGAGTTTTCCCTTCATCCCTTCATGCCTCATCCTCAGAAATGTCTTCTCTCTTGTACTGTCCTTGCTCAGTGACACACTGACATTTGACATGCCTGTGTCATACACATGCAGACCTCCAATCTTCAGGTAGTATTTCTCACTAACACCACTCCACTCTAAGCTGGAATCTGTCCTCTTTCAGTTGACTCTTGCACATTTTCTACCAAAAAATGAACGCTAACTCCTCTCTTCTCCGCTTTCACAATTTTTCATCTAATTTCCATCTTGCTTGCCCTTGAGTGTCTGTATGTTTCCATATTCAGTCTCGTTGAGCATTTTAGATGCTTTTTGGATATGTCGTATTGCATGTGAATAGCAGCCATGTACGTAACACCTTAAATAATTATACATTTTGGATCACCGATCATCATATATTTTTCTGTCTTCTGAGATGTTAAATCATGGTAGAAAAAGGCATCCACGTTATGAAATACCTTTGTACCCAGGTGCAATTAGAGCATATGGATGCAGGTATACTGGTGAGGAAATTGGTGCCACTGAAAAGAATTGCTCACATTTGTCAGCAGAAGTGGGAAATCAGCAAGCCTTTGTGTTGCTCAGGCCACAGTCTGAATTGTTAATGTGGGGATATTTTCAATTAGTCATGCCTCCAAGCAAGGCATGCTGTTCCCATATTTACAATGCGACCTCCCCATTGTGTGGCACTCTGCCTTGTGGCAGATTAGTAAGCCCTGATTTATTTATTTTTCCTCAACATTTACATTAAACCTGCACCCATTTTTCTCTCCTGCCTTGGTTTTCCTCTTCTTCACTTTGTCTTTCCCAAGTTACTGAGAACATTGGTCGAAAATGGGTTTTTGATATCACTGCAACAGCCCCGGCCAGCTCATCTGTCCTTCTGCTGTTGATACATTTCACAAGACTCTTGGGCTTCAATTCTCTCAGATGAGCTATCTCTGAAAAACAAACATATTTTCTGCTGGGGACAAGACGTTTTTTTTTTTTTTTAATTTATTTTTCTCCCTCCTAAGTGGACAGTGTGTGGTTTGATAAAAGCCATTATGTACAATAGACTTTTGTGCCGAATGCATTTGTTCTGGTTGTTGAAACGGAGCATGCTCCAGTCGCTAAGTTAGTCTATTGTGTGAAGTGGAGATATTGGATAATCTTGATGAAAGTCAGATCAGTGTTTTCATTGGTGTATCATCGTGAAAACGAATGTTGACTTTTTATGGCTTTAACAAGGTTCAGTTGTGAGCAATTCTCAGTTTACGTCATTACTACCTCTCGTCAGGGCATTTTTCCATAACTGTATGTGGCAAAAATGCATGTATCTATGCTCTCTATAGCTCCAGAAGAACATAAAAAAAATCTTAAAATACACATCAAGCAATGCCATTTGGGGAGATTTCTTTATGGACTGAAAACTGTTGAGTATATTGTCAATATTTAATCAAATGTTTCACAAATGCATTGGCAAATGGCTGTGGTTTGCCTTTTACATTAAGAAGCTGAAGGGGTAGGTCGATGGATTAGTCATGTTACACTTGAGCTATTTAGATAATGAAATGACGGTCTGTCATTTCAAGTCCTTTCCAAAGACAAAAGGCGAAAAAAAGTTCCCTACTCCTAAAATACGAGGATTTTTTTTTATTGTTCTGGTCCTTTACGGCATTATACCCAATGCTTTGGCTTAGTTGGGCAAATTTAAGCAATATGATGCTCATTTCTAAGTTACTGAACATTTATGTGCTAAATAAATGAACGAAAAGAACAACCAACGTTTTTGTAACTGGTCAAATTGGCAGTCTCTGATATTGACTTTATTTTATGCAGGTATGACCAAGAAGGCCACGCTATGGATGGACAGTCCCTGTCGGAGATGAAAGGTGGCAGTGGGGGAGGAAACACCAACTGGAAGACTCTGTCTGACGTTAAAACCGAGCATCTGGGACACGGAGACAAGGTACACACATGCACAGCTTTGTCTTGACACACTCAAACACTACCAATATGGTAACCCCACATATATTGTTATTCAAGAATGATATTGAAGATATTCAAGGACATGTTTAAAGACCGCTGCTGAATCCCAAATAACAAATATGAAAGGGCTCACAGCCGAGCGGTTTTTATTTATTTATTTATTTTAATCCAAACCACACACTGCAGGTCAGTGTAGTATTCTACTCTCTAGTTTTGTCACCAGCTCTGCTATGAAAAGGTTATTTTTTTTTACCTTACTTTCAGTATGATTAATCTTTATAATCAATAAATCATAAAATAACTGCACCATTAGTTGTGTGTGTGTGCGCTTAAAATGTGCACCCACCAACATTCTTTTATCTCCCACAGCTCATTAATCCCTCTGCATTGTGGGTGTCCCCACAGAGTCCAGGTATATGTTCTTGGTGAAAGTCACATTTATCTCTGGTATTGATTATGAAGATTGCCTGGGCTCTATTCTTTGCTCCCTATAATGAAATGATGGCCCTCTGATAAGTAAAGTAATATGTTTTCTTTAATTCCCTCCTTTTTTCATTTATGCTGTTAAAGGAAATGGTGCTCACAGAAGTGTAAAAATTATCTGGAGCAGATGATGTGACCTGTGCAGAGATCTTAACTTGTGTAATTTAACATAATTTAACACCCACTGCACATTAGGAATCATCACAGTATAAAGACATTCCATCAAGACATGGACAGTTAATGATGCAAGCAATTATGATGGGGCACAAGAACACTTTTGCACTTGCTGTAAAAGACCAGTTAAAGCCAGTGAAGGTGGGAATCTTGAAAATACTTCAAAGTCTCCTATTTCTAGTAAAAGGAAAAGGCTGGAACGAGAGTACCTCGATTAAACTATTGGAAGAATTCTCTTTAAACTTTAGTTAAGTTGTGAATGTGTTTGTTGAACGAGTATTTTGACGTTGGTGTTGTATCATATGGCCCGAGATCCTTTTCTTCTTTTCTTTTTTGTTTCAGTGCACTTAAAGTCACCCTCTGATTAAAAAAGAAATGGCTGATAGGTCCATACATGCGATCAGCCATAACATTATGACACCTACCTGATGTAGAGCGTGCTCTCCTCATCCTGCCAAAAGAGCTCTGACCAGTTTAGGCGTCGTCAAAGAACATCTGGAGGTGTCCTGCAGTGTCTTGTACCATGACCTCAGCAAAAGATCCTTTGGCCCCTGTCAGTTGTGGGGAGGATCTTTGTGTATTGGGCTTGCTTCCCATGGATGCTATCAGATTGATAACTGGATTATTTAGAGGTCAGGGGAACACCTTGTGCTTTTTTAGCCCCCCCTAAGCTGTTCTTTCAAAGCTCAGTGCTGTCCCTCTTTGGAAAGCTGCTCTTTAGGGGAGTAGTGTTGCTATACTGTGTAACTGCGGGGTGTCAAAGGGAAATCCATGTGGGTCCCACTAAAAAGGCATTGACTAGCTTGGGGATGTGGGTGGGTTGTGTTATTATTATTTTGTATCTTCATTCACTGGATGAAGAAAAGGTTTAGAGTCATACTGGAGCCATTTGAATCTACAAGAGCTTTTTCTTTGGCAAAACCTTTTGAAATTTGAAATTTTGAGGAGCGCGCCAGTTTTTAGGGGATTAATAACTTGTGTGACTTTAAGCTGTTATGTTGTTTGGAGGCCTGCATCACTGCTTAAGTAGTTTGTAAATCACACTTTTACAAATCCTGAAATTCTTAGTTTTATCCATGTGATTTGAAGGCACTTGCTCCTCCTCAGCATGGGATGGGACTAGGCTGGATACTGACACGGGAGCTTAGATGAAGCTGTCTTCAAACTTTCCAAACACAGGGGCATGGGGTCAGGCTTCAAAAGAACCCACCAACCAAAGTTTGTTGCAATTAATTGTTTGTGTCATAAAGACTTTGTCACAACTTCAAGTCTCCACATTGCTCCTCTGCCCTTTCTGACAATATGTGGTCACCTTCCTCTTGTTGGCTTGACACTGCTTTTGTAAGAGCCTTTGACAGAGACAAGAAACAAGCCCTCTTCTCCTCCTCCCATTGGTCAATTACACTCTAATTAGAGGCATTTACTTGATTAGACCTCATGAAAAGACTGGAGGTTGACATCTGGATTGTTTTTTTTCGTAAATCAAAATGATCATTAAGTAGTTTAGCCAGCAGGTGTGTTGAAGAAGGATTGTTGCTTATTCTTTTGCCGTCATTTACCACTTGAGAGCTTTTTATTCATCCAAAAATTACACTGAGTTGTCCTATTTGGACAAATCGAATACATGTCATGTATCAGTGCCGCGGTCGGCACCGGGACTGGATAGTGTAGTGATAAGATTGCCACCTTTCGTGTAGGTGACCTGGGTTCAAATTATATTTTAAACAGAGTTACACCTCCACAAACATTCAAAAGAATGTATTTCTCGAATACAACATTAACCCAAAACATATCCACACGTTGTGTGCGTTCTCATCAGTAATAGTCAACAGTAGTTCACAGCAGGTCTAAACATTCACACGTGACGTGCTCTCAAATAAATCAATAACAAAGTAATACTAAAAGCACACTTTGTTTTTAAAAAAAAAAACACAGCAAAAACACAACACAGACATTGTGTGCCCAATGAGATGAACATAGTGAAATATAACACTCATGCGTGTACTCATGCAGTCTCACAGAGCCATAACGTATCCACATTACGCATGATCAACAAAGCTATTTAACCATCTGAACACAGCTATTGGTCTTAGCAGCAGAGTAAAGGACACAACGATATTGCTGCTTACTTGTGTGCACTGCGCAGCTCTCAATTTAAAGGGCAAGACGGCGTGGCTTGGCCTTGAACGCATTTATTATTTCATCAGAAATAACGCTACGCCAGGTTGCCAGGTGCAGGTGTCGCAATGCATCGTCTGACGGCAATTTTTTGGGTGTGCCAGCTGCCTCTTTGGGTGTGCCAGCTCACCCGTGGCTACGACATTGATTCTGAAATCTACATCACTTTCTACATCAAAACTTGCTACATTTCATGGTGCTTTCATCTCGACCTTGTAAACTTAAAAAGCTGTTCACAAATAGCCACAAAGGGTAAAATGTAATTCATTACAGTTTTTTTTTATTTTTTTATTTTTTTTTTTTTATTTACACCTGAAATTACAATATTGGTACTACAGACAGTGATGGACACCCCCCTCCCCTAACATATGTCTTGAGTGTAAATAGTTTTCATGTCAAATTGATTCTGCATTAGTCACAGGTTTTTATTGGCTTGCTATGACACTGATGTGAATGGACACTAATGTACACACACTGATTTTCATCAAGGGCGCTGAGTCGGGGCTGTATGAGTGTGTACAACTTACTTACTGGCCAGAACATCTGGCTTTGACCACATGTTGTGTACGAGAAGAGACCAGATTGATTTTTAGTCTCTGCAAGACTGCTGGCAGCTCAGTCCTGCTGTGTGGAGCTGATGTCTATAGCTCTGTCAAAAATAATAAACTACCTCAATTACATTGCTTGTTTCTTAAAATGATTATTCTGAAAGAAGCAATTAACACTTCAAACACCTTTTTTACCCAAAAATGAACTGAGGGGAATCTTTTCTAACTGAGATTGCACTCAAGGTGTCAACGGAAACGTGGATGTCCTGCACGCCAATCCTTTACAAGCTTGCGTCTGTAAAACGAGACATTGTTTTCCGTGACATTGCTGTGGCTGTCTGTTTGACATCTTTCCAAACTGTGCTTCAGTTTGGGCGTGAAGAGTGTGTTTCCACTGCATACTGCTTGATGCAGGACCCTGTATCAGCTTGTTGGTGTTATTGCAGAGGGTAAATGTTTCTGCAAGGTATGCTTTTTCAAAATGCATCAGTCAGCTGTTCACATGTCTGTGAATTGAGGCATTTCAAGAGTGTTCTTGCTTCGACATTTTCATAAAATGCACAAGCACTTGTCCATGCAACAACGAGGCTTCTGTGTGTAACGGCAGTGTTTGATTGATTTTGGTGTAAAAACATCATTGGTCTTTGTGTCTCTAAAATAGATTAATTCTACTAGTTTCTGTAATGCATCCTGGTGGCTGCTAACATACATCAGGCTTTTAAAGTTTGCTTCACCTTCACACGCTTGCATTTATCTCTGTTAATTCCTTTAGGTAGTTTAATCTGTGTGTCTGCTGTTTGAATGTTTCTTCCTGATTATGCTCAAATGCTGCGAGATTCTCCTGAAATGTTATCTTTAATGTAAATTTTAAGCAGACAACCAAAGGTCTTAAGAGCAGGAAGACTGCATCTGATAAAAATAAAAAAATTTTTGACACTGACCTTTTCTTATATGGATTTTGGGCTACTTCTCCTTTTTTAGGCAGACTACTACACCTGCATAGCTACCATAGTATATCTGCGCAAGGAGAATTGCCTTTATCAAGCGTGCCCAAGCCAGGACTGCAACAAAAAAGTGGTTGACCAGCAGAATGGCATGTACCGCTGTGAGAAGTGTGATAAAGAGTTCCCCAACTTCAAGTACCGCCTCATCCTCTCAGTAAGTGACTCAGCACTGGTCTAAAGCCTCTACCTTTATTTATTTATTTTTTCTTTCTGAATGTGCACTTATATTCACATTACACACCAGCATCTATGCCAATGCACACATTTTAAATGCCTGTTTTTGTGCTTCCACCTGAGTTGATTTATCTCCTCAGGCATCACTTTTTGTTGGGTTAAGTCTTGCAGCTCTCCATACATTACCATCATTTCAAAGAAAGCGCAAGGATGGACAAAAATCCAAACCATTTTTCTTCAGCTTGTATGCGACCATTTTTATTTATTTATATATATTTTTTAATGACAAAAGACGTAGTCAGCAACTGAGCCACAGGAACAAAATAAGCAGCCTTTGTTTTTTGTTTTTTACCGCTCACCAGGTGACATGTGTAGCATAATCTGTGAGTTTGCTTCTAATCTGTGTATGTTTACATGTGATGTGTGCAGCGACGGCGTGTTTTGCCAGGCTCACCGGCAGGATATAAACGGACCACTAACTGTTATAATATATAATATTAAATGATTAGTGCTTTGTTAAAGCTGTATCATACAGTTTATTCATCAACACTTCACAACTCTTTGGCTTGCTATTTACTTTTCCCCTTACCCCCTGTGTTTATCAGGCCAACATTGCAGATTACGGGGACAACCAGTGGGTAACTTGCTTCCAGGAGAGTGCAGAGGCCATCCTGGGCCAGAATGCAGCTTACCTGGGGCAGCTCAAGGACTCGGTGAGACTCTCCTTCAAGAATATAGTAGTTGTCTCAGGAAGAGTGACCAAGGCAGGAGCTAAACCTCCAGCTATGTTGTTGCCAAATATGCACACACATGTACTCGAATAAACAAATGCAAATGAATTAGAAGAATTGTTTTTACTATCCAGTGGCCAGACATGTTATTTTGCACGAGTGTAGAAGAACAAGTTTGATTTATTTATTTATTTATTTTTTATTTTTTTTATTTTTTTTTAATTTTTAAAAAAATAAAAAATGTTATTCTTACATTTGAATTCAGAATGAATCTGCCTTCGATGAAATCTTCCAACAAGCGAACTTCAACACGTTTGTCTTCCGCAGCAGAGTGAAGCTGGAAACGTACAACGTAAGTAAAATAGTCGGGGATTAGCCTGATGAAATGCAAATATACATACGTTTGTCACTGCCTGATGCTCATCTGATGGATCATAGTAATATCATTTAAAAAATAATAAAAATCGGGCTGCTTCAAATCCCTTGAACATCTTTTTTTTCTGTAAGGAAAAAAATATATACATGTTCCATCTGTGTTTCCCCCCTTTGACAATTTTCCCATTCATTAGGAAAACGACCAGTCTTTAATTTCCTCGTCAGATCCACTTCTCACAAAGCTCTGCTCATTTTTTCAGTTGCTTTGTGAGTGATGTGTACGCAGCTTAGCTTCGGTCACTTTTTCCTGTAGGCCTCACAGATAGAGGTTTGTTTTGAGGGAAGCACATAAAAGAATTGATTGGGCTGGGACTTTGAGCAGGAAGTCTGGAGCCAAGCCAAAGGCAGCATCCGCCTCCAACACACAGAAGAGGCCACTGTGTCTATCACAGTCAGCTCGGCATCCTAACTGCCAATGGCACTGCTACAAGCATGTTCTGGCCTCTGTCCCCACTCCCCATATTCCTTCTACAGAGACACCTGCAGCCCCTCTTTCAGCTTTTTTTTTTTCCTTTCAACTCTACAGGCCAGCTTTTGTGCAATACACTCACATGTTGCCATGTGTACAGTGTTAGAAAGACTTGATGTGGGTCAAAGAAAGTCCTGAACAGTTGAGGACCAGCATCCATCGTCTATCACATCGCCACTTAAATTATGACGTGTCCCTTCTGATGAGCTTTATCAGAACGTGTACTCATCTTTTTGATAGAATGATGTTCATGAAGTGAGGAGTACGATTGTACACTCAGGCCATGTGCTCATTTGAGAAGGTTGAGTTTGTTAAATTGAGCTGATTTCTGTATCAAAAACACAATGTAGATGGAAAAGTTATTAAACTTTTAATCATATTATCTCCCCAGTTCTGCAGTTCCAGTCTTAAACACAGATTTTTGGATATGATTTTAAAGCCAACCGTTACATGGCTCACATAATATTTTTGTGTTTGATACTTCCTGCTTGATGTGACCATCGTGAATCATGAGTTTGTTTTTTTTTTTAAATCTGCAGTTTAATCCGTGAGGGTGAAAGTATTAAGTAGTGAAGTGGGCCCGATACCTGTTGTTCTTAGCACTGATGCCTTTCTTACCAAGTGCTCAGCTTATGCATATCTATTTAAAGTTGTTGATGATTAGATATGGATAGATATTATTTTTTTACCAATATTTGGTTTGATTTAGAATGGCTGCCAATATCTCCATCTATTGGATATAAAGGCCTGTACAACACTGGTCCAAAGGTTGAGTGGATGTGTTTTTAGTTGAGCGCTGTGCACCTCTTTATTTTCCAGTTTGAATCAGTTTAGTATCCATAAACTCAGAAGTGTATATATGTTCCATTTGAATATCATCATATCTGATGGATTTCACTCTTTCAGTGATGAAATATGACTGAACACTTGTCTCTGTGGTGGTTGGTCGTGCTTGGATTATATCTCCAAGTTGCATTTTTTTTGTGCCAGTCCAAAGGAAGATGGGTTGCGTCACACCCACTTCAGCAGCAGAGAGTTAATGGAGATAAATTGAGTGTAACCTGTTTAAATGCAGGCTTGAATGGGCCTGAGAGAAATGACCTCCCTGTGTCTAGACAGCTGTGGAGGTGGCGCTAGCTTTTAGAGGCTAAATGGCAACACTGTTCAGATACTTGAATTGTCTCATATGGGAGAATGAAAGATTGATAACAAACTGCATATGAATATTTCATAATACTCAGTAATAAAAAGCTCAAGCATTTTATTTCTTTGGTTTGTATATTGTAGAATACAGTTTCAGCATTGGGGTAATATCACAACCTCACTGGCTCTTTATTGACTCGTGCGTTCACCTTATCCATTCACACCAGTATTGAACAGGGGGAAGTGTGTCTTGTCCGGTGACTCTTGAATGTGGAAGTGAATAAAGGTAAACGGATGATACAAAAATGATTTTTTTTTATTTTTTTCTCTTGCAGGATGAATCCAGGATTAAGGCCACAGTGATGGAAGTGAAGCCTGTCGACCATAAAGACTACAGCAAGAGGCTGATCATGAACATAAGGAAACTGGCTGTCCAGTAAGAACTTGTAAGGGTTGTGCTTCTGTTAGTCATCTTTATTTCTTGTGCAGCCAACAAAAAGATCTAAATGTATTAGTTTTTTCCTATGAAGCATGTGTTCTTTAGTTCCTTATTTCACTTTGGCTGATTGAGTGCTGAAATGACTGCTTTCTTTATGAAATAATGTCTGATGGGCTGATAGTTGAGTTTTCTTTATTGAACGCAAAACCGTGTTCCTCTTTTCTTTTTGTTACTTGAGAAAGCAGAGTAGAGAGTGGGGTCAGTAAGCCATAATAGAAATCCTCACCGTGTGTCTTAAGTCGGCCAGTATTTTGTGCATATGCTCTGGTCTTGTGGGGGAGGTGGCTGCCTTTTAAGCAGAAGACCAGCATAGTTGCGAGCACTCTTCACCCTCTAACGCACTCTAAAAATGTCTGTGCTGGACCTGCACGTCCCTGATAAGAACGTTTACTCTCCCACTCTTTATTTTTTTTTTTTTTTGGCTTCATCTCTCACATACTTGCAAATTTACGCACATGCACAGTGCAAACCAAATGGGAAATGCGTTGTATTATATATAAGTAGACTAAGTGTCTTTGCCTTTCCTCTTTTGTGAATCTTGTAGTCTTTTCTTTTGTGTGTGATGATCCACTGTAAAAATAAAAACGTTTGTTATCAAGCTATTGTCTGTTTTATGATGAATACTTTGCACGTTTTCAAAACTGCATTTATATGAATGATTTCTTAGTTTATGTGCAAACTTCCCAATATCTTAGACTGCTTATAAAAGCAAACATCTGCTTGTGTTAGGAGGTGCAAAATGCCCGGAACATTTATTCAAGGGCAGGCGAAAAATGCCCTCCATCTCCTCAGGGTTAGCTAGATGTGCAACAGATTCCCTGCCAAGTTGACTTTCGTGTTGTATTAAAGCAGAACATCAGTGAGGCAGCACCTTCCCATTTTTCTTCTGATAACATCTTGTTTCTGCTGAGCGCTGCATCTGTTGCCTGCAGTGTGCTTAGATAGATTAGACCTGTCCTGAAATGCTAAGTTTTACTTTTGCCAGCCACACTTGGCGATATCGTTTTGAGTTTACCTGCACCATCGCTGTCCTACATCTCTGTGGACTGTTTATCTTCTTTTAAGCAATGTCTCTATACATATTGTGAAGCAAAAGTCGGATGGTTTCAAAGCTAGCCAGTAATGTTTCAGTTCAGTCTTGCTTCAGACTTCTAGTCATTTAGCAGTAGAGGAGGCCTGATGGGACATGGTGGCTCTTTTAGCCAGCTGAACTGAGATGTCTTCTTCAGTGATGCGTGAACCACAGATAGGATAAAAGGTTTGTACTTGTGCAAGGGTCACTTTAACAGGTTCTCCTGAGAAACGGGTCCAGTTATGTATATTCATATATATTTTTTTTTCTGTCAGATTTCTTTATGAATCACAGAAACAATTGTTCAAGCAACAACTAATGTCTAGTGGCTTGACAATTACCAGATCTGTTCCTAATTTTCCATTAATCTAATTACACGGTTCTGCTAAAATGTTCATTGTAACGTGTTTAAAATGGATTTTGTGCTTGTTATCTTGAGACTGGCTGACTGGTCTGAATTAATTTGTTCCTCAAGAGTCTGGAAAATCATGACCACTGAAATTGTGAAACAACATGGTCGAAAAAAAACAAAACAAAAGGGATTATAATTGAGGTGGAGCTCTGCTGGGGCCATGAGTTGGCTCGCATCCCATCTCAGTGCACAGCATGTTTGACACGTAGCTGTTTGGGCCACACATTCCTTTATGGTCACACATTACCCAACGCATATCTCATGTTTTAAAATACTATTTTAAACCTGATCAAGAAAATGTGACACAATAGGGTGTTTTTACTGCTCATCAAAAAATGACTTGCTCTCCCTACTGATCAGAAATTGAAGCACAATTTCCAAATCCTCTCATAGTTGTTTCTTGAACTATTTATATTAATGGAGAGGCGCGTGACCTTGAAGTGGAAGATGCTATGGATTTATCTTGTGCAAATTGTAACAGTACTCTGCAAACTACAAAGCTGTGCTGTACTTTTAATTTCTCTTTTTTTTTTAATTGAATATTGAATAAAAAAATATTGTGTAGAAGCTTTTTCAGAGCTGAGGATGTGTTGAAAAATGGGCCCCTCCCACTAAAGCTCAGGGGCATCTTGTGTTGATGGATTTTCAAAACTTTTAATCAACTAAAAAGTTCTTTGCACAGGAGAGGAAAATCCAGTCGACATGGTCATGTGGTCCGACTGCCTGATATACCTGAAACCTGATTGGATTGTAGCACCACTGTTGTTTTTTACAACAGGAGGCTAATCCTACCAACAAGATTTTCTGTGCTGTTCCCCTGTGTTGGACCTTAAGAATGTTCTGTTATTAGAATAATTTTACTGAAATGATGCACACTTCTACACTTATACACTGGTATATAAGGTACCATAAAGCAGGAGAATATCTTAACACCACTACTTTTGCTAAGCCAGAGCACTCAAAAGACTTGCATAGCAGGCGGCACTGTGAATCTGTGTAGAGAGCGTGCTCGTTCCCCCTTAATTATGCCTGTCACTGCATGTGAACTGCACATTGATTCCTGCATTGGTATGCTCATTTGTTTTAGATGACATGTTTATTGGTTTGACATTTTCTCTCTCAGCACAGGGAAATATAAGTTTGCATGTCTGTCATAAAGAAGGACATACATTTATTTCTGCCAATAAGATGGAGCGCCTAAGGCAAGTTGTATTTCTCTGCAGAAGAGTTGATCTTCACCGTCTTTTTGAGATCAGATGCCGCGTGGTGAAACGTTATGCTTTACATAATGACACTGTTTTCTATTTCAAATGTTTAAAATTAAACTTCCTTTCTGTTGGAGACAGAAACTGAAACCGTGAATGAATCTCAGCTGATAGAAATTCAAGGCCTTAAAACCCAGTGCGTTGAACATTAACACATGGTGTGTGCAACACTTTTTAACTGTTAGGACATGGTGGTTTTTGAGGAAAGCTCTGCCAGCTGTTTCCAGTGTTTTCTACGCAAGTGTGCGTGTATAGAAGCACTTATTTAACAGCATTAGGGGATTATGTTACTGAGACAGAAATGCCAACAAAACAGTAAATTTCATGCTGCGCAGGGGTGTGAGTCTGGTATTGCCGCTGCCTTACAGTCTAACAAGTCCAGGAAAAATGGTCACCAGTCTAGCTTGAATTATTTTGATACTGGTACTATATTTACAGCCTGCAGGATCCTCTTTAAGGAGCATATCCGCAAATCATTAAGAACTGTTCGTGTCAGTGACAGGAAGCAGTGCCTTATCTTTGGCTTGTCTGCTGCCTCTTAAGTTTTATTGCCAGAGCTTCTTGTTTGGACCTGAGGCTGTGCTGAGTGTAGAGACGCCGTGGCCCTGACACCAAGGTGACGAATAGGCAGGGGGAGCACCCCAGAGGTACTGCTGAAATGAATGGAAAGAAGCTGTGTATGTTTTCTCATGGGTTTTGTTCCCTTTCTTGTTCCCTCACTCTGGCAAAGGTTATTTGCTTCTGTGCATGCAAGACTCGATCCTCCTCCTTATGGCCCTACCTTTGGGTTGAAAGTTCTCTTGAGTAGGAGTCCCTCAGAATGGAACTATAAGGCAGACTACCACAACTTTTGGAGAGCCATTTGGAAGATTACAGGACCACAAGCCCTTTATCAAAAAGAAAGGAATCTGGACACTTACATGGCAGAGTGCAAAACAAAGTGCCATGTGGTAGGAAGGGGAGCATTTGGTCTTTATATGTGTATTCAAACATACTGCAAAATCTAGTCCAGGGACCTGTTTACCAAACAGTGGTCAGCATTTTTGTTTTTTTAATTCTATCCTTATAACTGTTGACAGAGAGAATGAGTGTTGTCTTCATTTGGGGTGTGGGGAATTGCACTTGACAATCAAAATGTGGCAGGTGAAAGGCTGATTGTTACAATAACTATTGCAATTAAAATTTTAATCTATTTTTGCTTGTGAGAAGAAATGTTGATTGAATTTGTGGCTCCTAAATATTTCGGTCTTCCATCCTGTCTCCACTTTAATAGCTTTTGCGTATGAATAAAGTTTTCTTTGTTCTCTCAAGCATTAGATCATTAGGCCATGTAGTGAGTTATTTTGTAGTGTTATTTTCTCAGTAACTACTGTTGCCAGAAAAGTTTCACTGAATTGCATATGGGCTCCTCGTCATCTCTCTAATTTTAGTCTTTAAAGTCCAATACTAAGAAATTCTGTTGGCAAACAGTAGATGAACAAGCGAATGAGAAAGAGAAGAATCTGGATGGAAGAAAAAAAGCTGTCAGTGCTTGTGACTGACTTTCTTGGCTATGGTTGAAAAATCAGCTACAGAGGCAGTTTTTGTGGAGTTTAATGATTAGAGTACATCTTAATGTACATGGACAACAATAAGATGTTACTGTTTGATGTCTTTTTTTGTTGCTTATTTTCCATGTGTCAAGTCATGTTTCTTTTTCTTTTTTAAGGAAAAAAAATCACCAAGAGGGTGCTCTTAATGGTTGGGGCAGAATATTTTTCCCATACTCATTACATTGAAAGAGGAAAAAAAAAATATATAAAAGGGAAAACATCAAAGGTTTAGCGCGTCACTGAAATTACTATTCCAGCATGGCTTTTCAGTATCAAAATAACTTTGAAGTTTCATGTTGCTCTTTTGTAAACCTCACAAAGGAACTGACACCTCCCTCTTTAGGATCTGCATATCCTCATTTGGTATGTACAGGTGTGGGTGACCTTGTCTCGCTGCTCTTTAATTGGATGACCCGTTGCTTTGAATGAAGGCTGCTCATCAGTGAAAACCAGGGAGTGGCATAATATCTGAGTTCATAGAAGTGTTAAGATAGTGAATTATTAGAGAGTTCAAAGAGAGAAGCTAAATAAATGCCATAACCATGTGTGTGTGTTTTTTCTTTTCTCTGGAGACACAGCGTCTCCCTTAATAAAGTCAGAACATCATGAAGTGTAATTTGTAGGTAAGGCAGCACTGTATACAGTCCGGTACAGATTCTTGTGTATCATCACTATCTACCACTATCTACTCCCTCTATGTCCACTTGTACACCACTTTTCTGCCCCCTCCAGCCTCAACACAGTCATTTTTAATTGTCCCTGTGGGATAGGCTTTTTGGTTATGTATCTGGGCCCCTATCATGCTGCTTCTGTGCTTCTCTTTCCTTTTTCTATTTTTGCCCTCTCTCCTCTTCACTTTTTCATGTGTGGGACTTTATGCTTTAATTGTTAAGAAACGCTGGTGGAGCTCCCAAAGGCTCGAGTGTGTGACCTCTGCTGCGTCTGTTTGCGTAAGTTTGCATGTGCCTCATGGGCATCGCGGCTGCAGAAAGTTTCTACATTAGCTCAGACAAGCTCACTCCCCTCTTCTCTGCATCTTTATTCATCTCTTTACACCCATCTGTCTCTATATTTATAGAATTCCTCAGTGTGGAGATGCTCTTTTCGCATTTCCCTTTTTTCCTTTTACATTGTTATTCTGTGATTCTTCAAAACGTCTACTCTGTGAGTGCTGCAGATTAGTGCCTCATGTGCAGTGGGAGTACAAGTGGAGCCTATCCATTCAAACTTGTTTCTTTGAATTTATGCCAAAGTCTATTTTGGAAAAAAACAAAAAAACAAGCCGGAAAAAAAAAAAAAAGCTTAGCAAGACACAGAGGGTGGGCTGAGCTGAGCCCTTGAGGGGAGGCCATAGCTGCAGGTGTTGCTACAATACAGCAGGTCTCTGTAGTCCGGCCCTCTAGATGCGATTGTGACAGAGTAATTTGTTTCTTGTATCTGCACAACACTCCATTTCCACAAGTTCCCTTCTTCAAGTTACCTCTTGTCCACTAAAGTGAAAAGCAATTGGCTTCTTTACTTATATGACAGGAGAGCTCTCTCTTATTTCTGGAATAAGTTGAAAAAACCAAAAGGCAGAGAGAGAGTGACTGTGCTGTCTCTGGTGCTGACAGAGTGCTGCACAGGCAGCTTTACATGCTTCCTGCCGGAGATTATATTATGACATCTTTTTTACAGATCCCTTGAACATGAGGCCGAAGCTGGTGAGGCAGTTCAGTCAGTCATGTGAATGCAATGAGAAAGTGAAAAAAAAACAAAGCTGCTGAGGAAAGAAGGCTGCTGTTGAATTTTGAAATCGACGTCCATGTCTCCTTTGTTCAAATGTGTTCTGTTTTTCATCAATATCTCATTTAAGGCATCTCCACAGAGATGTTCTGAGTTTATTTTTGAGAGGATATATGTGTTTGCATCACTGAAATGAAACTCCACACACCACATACTGGAAATTGTAGCAATTACATCCCTCCTTTGAGACACTTGGAAAGCAGAGTGGTGGAAAATCTATTTACGCTCACTATCAGTCAAACATCCACGCTGAAGGACACGATAAAAGAACACTGCAGTGTCACATACTGTGCACTCACCCCTTTGGTCAGATGCGTGCTGTGTCAGATTCAGAGAGCAGGGCAGTCTTCAAAAACACATCAAGGGGAGCTGGAAGTGAGGAAGCCGGCACCAGTGACTCTTGGCAGTGTCTTTTCCTGGTGTGTGACTTTTAAAACAGATTTATTCTTCCTCCAACCAACTCTCACGTCATCATCTTGGACAAACTGAAGATACTGTGCTACAGATACACTGTACAGCTGTCAAGGTGTTTTAGCTTTGCCAACTCCATGGCTTTAACTTACCTGATAACCCAGAGCCACCATTTCACGTCATTATGTACGGGCCATTGTGCCTCATGTTTAGATAATAACATCAACACACTGAAAATATAACGGAGAGGCCAAGGGATGCTTTATGATGATCATTGATGAGGGAAAATTAGGGTAATGCAGCATTACTCTGAGGAGCTATAATTAAACAAGAGCGTCATCTGCCAAATGTGTGTTCTCCTAGAGGCTGCAGGCGATGCATGCATGTCTGTAGTCGAGGAGATAACGCTGCTGTGTTTCGGGAATGTCACCTCAGGCCACCAGTAGCCTCAACAAACGCCCACTGTTTTTTGCCTAACTGAAGTCCCAGTTTTGCCATGCAGTGACCTGTGTGTTTCCTAAGCAGCGTTTGAAGTTTTTGTATTGAGGTATAGCCACTGGGGAGAATTTAATGGTCTGAGTATTTTGGGTAGTGTTTGGGCTGCTTATCCCATCAGCAGCTACACCACTGAACCAAGCAGGAAGCGTAATGAGAGCAGATAAGTAAAGGGAAAATTTCACATTTGAACCTGCGGACACGTCTGCTGGTGGCTTTGCAGCAGAGAGCAAGGTGGTGGGACTGTGTGATACCAGGCCTTACATGCAGGCATCAAAGCCAGGAGGAGAGTTGTGCTGGTCAACATCTAAATCCCCTCTGTCATGCCTGTCAGCTCTGGAATATACAACAACCCCTTAAGACTGGGGTTTATGCTGCATTTAAAGACAGAGGACCTGTGAAGGTCCCATGCCATGTTGTATACCCTGAGTTGTCCTGATAAAAGTAGAAAAAAGGAAAAAGAAAAAGAAGCCCAGGATCTGGTGTCCCCGGCAGCAGTACTTCTATCACTGGGAAATCTGAAGGATATCTTTCTATTATGAACACAACAGTGTTGTACAAACATTAAAGCCATGGAGAAAGATGGCACACAAGGACACTGAAGAGAGAAAAATTTGCAAATCACTGCATGTAATGTAATTCAGATGCCAAACTTGAAAGAAGCGACCGCTGTTGCCATAAGTAGCGATTATACACAATTAAAATGATGCTCCAGGAGATTTTTTTCCTCACTAAGTACTTTCTTCTTTTCTATAAGTGAGAAAATCCTTGTTTTCTAACACACAAAAAAAAAGAAAAGAAATCTTCCAGAGTAATTCGGGTTATGTTACGCCACCAGTTGTTGTATCCTAACTTTGTGTCTGACAAGTCATATTTTGTACCCTGGCATGGTCGAGGCCTCTAAATATTAATTACATAGGCCTTAGAATCAGTTGCCAGGGAAAATAAGCCAGCCAAATATGGAAATCAGAGCAGTGGGGAATAATTAAAAAAAATAATACATTTTTGGTTATTAGATTTGAGAATGTGCCATGAATGTTTAATGTATAAAAGTTCGACTCTGACCTCAAGAGTAAGTGATGATTATTTTCTCTTTTTTCTACAGTATAACGTGTATATTCTGCTTGTTAGTATTTTATATGGTAGAATTTTAGATCTTATTGAAATTTTGTTGTTATGTAAACAAACATCTACCTTTTAAATCCAAGAATCAGCTATTTTCTTATCCCTTTTCTTTCTTTTTAAACAGATAATCCAACCACGCAGAATTTTCTATGTGAATTTTACTCTTTCAGTAACATTTACACACTTTACAACTCTAATTTTGTGTCTTTGTCCATGACTTTGTTGCCAATATCAGACAGAATTGTCAACCCACCTCTGAGGGATCACGGCCTTGAGCCAGCAAATTTCAACAGCTAGATAAACACCAAGTTAAAGCAAAGGTGGCAAGTGAAAATAAATTCGAACACAAAACAGCAATATCAACCCTGTAACAGCAGTAGAGAGCAAAGCTGTTCGAGAATTTGCTGCACAATATTTTCTAAGGTTATCTTGTAGAGTTTGCTATTGCTATAATTGTGTGCCATGAGCTACATATTGGCTAGAGTATTGAACAGAGTGACAGAGGTTTATTTGGAATAGAGGAATGTCCATTTTTTCTTAAAAATACTAACTTCAAGGTTAATTTTAAGATACAGCAAACAGTTTATCGATTATATTGATTGTGAGTCTCGACTTTACTGAATCGTGTTTTTAGATTGAAATATTTCTTAATGAAACAGTTCGTGGTAAGGTTTTGAGACGACCCAAACAGTATTTTTGGCAGACACACTGCTCCTGAGTTTGGATGTCATTATTAGTTTTATGAGCACCATCTTATGACCTGGGAGATGTAAAGAATGCGGTCTCTATGGCTGGACACCTCAACATAGTAATTAAGAAATATTTTGTCTGTGGTTTTGGTATGATTTAATGAACTGGACCTTGATATAATATCAGAATACACAGTTGAATACAGAATAATCTCAAAATTGTCTTTCAATGTTTATTTCCCTTTTTTTTAATGCAAGTGAAAAATAATAATACCACACTCATGCATGTAACATGTAACACTTTTTTATTTGATAAGGCCCTTGATCACATGTAGACAGTTATCTTTTGAGACTGAGCTTTTTTTTTTGCATTTTAAACCACATATTAACACAGGTTTGGTTTATACAATCGTAATTCCATCCTTGGTGTGAATGAATGGTCATGTGAAAATCTTTGAAATAGTGCTGATATGCTTGTCTGATTTATTCCTAAAAACAATGTTCTGAAGGAAAAATATCAAGATATTACCACTTTCAAAGCTTGAGAGTGCAGTCGAAATAATTGGAAACAGATTAGGCAGCATTGGCAACATTACAGTACATGTCACACCGATGTCTAAAAGTCCTAAAGAATCCCTTTCAGGACACCTACTACTTGCAATATAAATACTCAGAATCAGATATAGCAAACACGTTGCTGCATCTTTCAGCGGTAAGGAGCTATCACAGAACTGAGTAGCCTTCCTATGGCTGTTTTCGCTTTTTTCAGGCTAAATGGGAGCCCACACATGCCACTGAAATTGGCTTTACAAATATTGACATGCCTGTCAGGCTGTCTAATCCATGAAGATGGCTTTTCTGAGCCTTCAGGGACAACCCTTTTTCTCATATTGACATAGCAGGTTCTTCAAGAAAAATAAAGCTAGAGAGAACTGGAGTTAGCATTTGATAGCATCGTGTTCCTGATTTTAATTACCAATGATCCAGCCATGCTGAAGCTTTGCGATAAACAAGTCTGATGTTATATTATTTCATAGGATAACTGCAGACTAAGTCATTTTACTTCCATGTAATGTTTCTATAGCTTTCCATTTTAACACATAAAATTAACACTTGCATTAAATGGCTACTGTACACTGTAGACTTTAACAGACGTTTAGACGTTTAACAAAAGCTGTTATGCTTAGTAATGAAGAATTGCCTCTGTCTTTGCTGTTACCGCAAAACTGACAGACACCGTACATACTGTATTGCACATAAGAAATGTTTGATTAAATCTTCTTATTCCAGATGCTATCGGCATTTGCAGTACAAATAAATCAACCGCCGCTTTTCTTCCACATCACATCAGCCAAAACCAAAAGTATATGTTACAGAAACACGGCTGAGGTAAAAACAATACAATTCCTGCAAATATTAGAATAGCTCAGAATGATTTAAGCAATCTTCAGCTGTTTTACTGCCCGCCACTTTGATTGTCAGTAATAATTGAAGATGGTTAATGTGACAAAAAAACAAACATATTTTGCATTTGCCAGGATTATGGGTTCTTGGAGAAAAATATCTACATGTTTGGATAAGATTAAATAAGTTAAAATAACATCTTTATACCTTCTCAATCTTTGTTTTAAAAAAGAGAATGTTATACCTATGGAGCTGAGAGGTGAGAGTTATTGAAAAGCAACCACCATTCAATGTGGAATGTAATTAACCTCAACATGTTTTTACTTAGAAAGACCAATATGACAGAGTGCTCTGCTAACATAATTGTACATGTTGTGCTTGTGCGGTGTGCACTTATTGACTAGATATCATTAAACAGCAGACAATGGAGACAGAGCAAACTGTCTGAATGACAATTCGGCAAGATATAATCCCCATTCTACCCTTTACAAGATATCGATTGGCAAGAATTGATTATGACTTGAAATGGCTTTTCAGTAGACTGTCAGATGAGTAGAAATGGAGTGATATGCATATACGACTAGTCATCAGGTTTTAACTGAGAGATGTCGCTGCCAAGAGCAGAGGCCTGTCCTATAAGCAAAGTCTGAGTGATGAAGACAAGATGAATCCAAACAGTGGTCACTACGTACAAAAACAGTGCATTGCAGATGGGTGAAGAGTGTTTTTTTTTAAACAAAGCAGAAGCCACCTCACACATGCATTATTGTTGATGTCCTCACATGATCAGAACTGCTCATTTAACTCGACACTCCCTTGATGCTTTGTAATCATTCTGCTCTGGCAAGGCGGCTACTGTAACACTCCCACGCTCTGCTCTATCTTTGATTTCAAAAAGTCGATAAAAAAAGTTGCCTCTAGTTATGGGCTGCCTTCACACACAACAGCACTGACCAGTACTGGTGTGAAAACAAGTGCCAGGCAGTGTTTACTGGCTGCCACTGGGCACATTTGTTGGGTTGACTGAGTCTTTATTGTTACTGTTAATGTTCCCCTATTAACAAAAGCTGTTCAATCGCTGAGGACGGAAAATGCTGCCAAAACTAACACTTAATTATTGCAACCGTTCATGACTTTGTGCCATTCTTCAGTGGCCTTGGGACTTGTGTGCAATTGTGTGCCCATTTTTCAAAGATGGGTCCACATTATCCGTGTAATTTAGATATTTTGCAGCCAAACCAACATAAGAGGCCAATTAACTAAGTCTAATCGTACTTTAAATAGGTTTGGATAAAAAATAGAAAGAATTGTGTTAAGAATAGACACTTGGTAAGAAAATGTTCTTGGGATGTTTTAGATCATGTGAGTGTTGTCAGGTAAAATGACATGCTGCTTGTTAATGCGGATCTCTGTATCAGAGAGATAACGGATTTGCTAGTTTCAACAGTTACATATGTCCAGAAAAGCCTGCAAAACTAGAAAGCTGGTGGATAGAGGAGAACAGGTAATGTGCATGAACTGGAAATGATTTGCAATGTATAAAAAAATGCCATATGACTGTTCAGCAAGTCAAGCAGGCTTTATAGGATAGAGGCATTTACCAAAAGAGCAACCCACCAGTAAAGCTAAAAAAGGTAGAGTTGTGGCTCACAAACTCATCCAAAAATAATCAGCTGACGAAAATCCACCAATAACAGAAAAAAAAAGAATAAAAAAACAAACATACACAAACCTCATGCAGAAAAGATCAACCTCTATCAAAATGATGCAAGGAAGAAACTGTAGAAATAAAAAAGGAACAGCCCAAAGCATAAAACCCATTCTGGCAACACTGTAGTGCTTCTGTTATGGCTTGAGGATATATGGCTGCCAATGGAGCTGGCACAATGGCATTTATTGATGATTTTACTTTAAAGCATAAAAGCATGACTGCAGAGATATACTGGGGTACATTTGATCATTCAACTGAATGATTGAACAGAATGATTCAACATGGCATCACAAATCAGCGCAGAGGGAGGCCTTTACTGTCAGTTTGCAATGCAGTAGGTAAATGGAGTGAAACAGCATAGGTCAATGTCTGTGTGTTTATTCAGTGCTCCATTTTAGCACTGTAAACCGGTGTACTTTGAATGAACTAACAATCTTTAAATTGGCTTTGATTCCTCAACCCTAACCAGGAAACAGTGAAACTAAACATAGATGCATTGATGTTTAAAACTAACCTTAAAGCGTACGTTACTGAGATAAATGTATTATTTCAAATTAGTTTAGTCCAACCATTTTATAACAATAACTTTCTTGTGTTTTTTGTTTTTTTGATGCTCACCTCAGCTTTCATTCTGGGGTAAACTGTGTTGAATAGACATTATGGATTAGAATAAATTCTATAATTTTCTGTCTCTATCGTTCTTACTGAGCCCAGGAAGGGCCATTGTTTGCATAAGATAAACAAGATAAAATATGTATGTCAGTGTATTGTCAGCGATACACTGACGTTTAAGATGCTGATGACTTTGTTGGCATTATTTTTTTTTATCTTTTTCACACAGACATATATTTTTCTTGTTGACATAGACATAAATATTTTTTTATATCAATGTATTTTTCTTGTGCGCACAAGAAAATTAAGTAATGTAAACGAGATAAAATATCACCAAAGGCACCTAAGAGGGTCCATACTGTATGTATGTAACATGTACATAATCGTATTTTCAACAGAATGTGCTAAAGCAAAGAACTTAATAAAAAATTAATATGTAAAATATGTCATTTGTTGCCGTATCTTTCAGAGCATTTTAGACCAGCTTTGTTCCCAACCTAATATTTCAACTTTATTTGTCGACAAACTAAAGTAATGGCATTTAGATTTAAATTCTGAGTTTACCACCAACTGAATTACCTAAAAAAAATGAAGACTTTTACCAGTGAGCTTATAGTTGCGTTGCTTTCATATTCAAAACACACAAACATGGACTAAGCCTTGCTGAGTCTTAAAACATGGACAAATAAATCAGCTGAACTGGTGAGGCTTACAAAGAAGGTCCCATAGAAAATACGAGACACTTTGTTTCTTGTCACAGAAAACTGAGCAGAGAATATCTTTTTGTTTATTTTTAATTTCAGTTCCCCACTGCTGAGGGAGACTAAGTTAATCCCCGTCTTTCTGGTGTCAAGGGTCCATAAAATAGGTAGAGGAGGGGTAGCTGCTCTGAGGTCGGTGAAAAGAGTCATCACATGAAAAGAACTGAAGACTCTCCCTTTAGTTGTGGAAATAAAGAGAGCCCTTCACTCACTGCAAACATGTTGTTGCTCCTTCTGAGACAGGAATAATTGCTAAAATGCTGCAGTTACAGAAGTTACAGCCAACATTTGTACTTTGGACTGAACTTTATCGTCTGTTTTTGTGCGTACTTCTGTCCCGTTACTTCAAGGGGTGAATATCTCATTTTAATGAGCATTGTGGTTAGCGCATATCTTGCCCTAGTGATCCCGCCCATCATAAAGAGCGAACATTTGGAATATTGAGTGGCAGAGAGAAAACCTCTCACCTCTGGGTTAGACGCCTCTGTCATGTTCAACGTATGTATTTGTGACACATGCTGACAAAATACTTAGTGCTCTGTGAGGAGGCAAAAAGACATTTGACCTGGTCTCTGTCAGTTGAACTGTTAGCTGTTGGGATTCTGCAGGTATGGGGGAGATGCTTGATTGTGGTATTTTACGGAGAACATTGTTTCATTTTATCCAAATGAAGAAGTGACCATTATTGTAAAAACAAGTTGTGGTAAGAAACTTATTCCTTCAGTTAACCTTGATAAACAAGACACATTCTGCTTCTTCAGCGTACGGTCCTGGTTTGATTTTGACTTGGCCCAAAAATCTGAAATATTTGTGCAACAGTTTGAAGCACAGATGTTTTTAGAATATATAAATAATTTAATAATTCTTAATATCCTTTGAAAACCCAGGATGTGTTTTGAAGGTTTTATATCACTCCTTTATGAAAAAAATATGTACTGTAACACAAAATCCTGACCTATTTAATTCAACCCATGAAAACACTAACAGTCGAGAATATGTGTGAATACTTATTCAAATTATATACGTTTTTGGACATAAATGGAAGGGACACTTTGTAACTATGGACTTTATCAAGCAACTATTTAGAACCATTAAACAATAAACAATTGAATAAGTGCTTGTCAAAATGCCTCACAACTGCCATCTAAATTTAATGAGTTATTCAACATGAACTAACTTTTAACTACAGACAAAGCTAGAATAACTACTAGATTGGTTTCCATAAAAAACAGAAAAAAAAGTTATTATATAGTTATTAAAGTCTTTTATAGATAACAAAGTAGACAATTCAGATTTACACTTTTTACAAATATGTTCTCTTTAAAGCGTTCTGGTAACGACCCTGAGTGCATCTGTAGGTCAAGGGACTTCTTTGTTGCTATCTGTTGTTGGCTGAACCTGATTTCATTCCACTTAGCTGTATTTACTTTTTAATGATAAACAAAGCTGTCGAACTCCTCTGCGCAGACATCCCCCTCCAAAATTTTTAATTTTTTCACCTATTTATTACAGCAAATTGAAAATGCGTATAAAAATATCTAAAGAAATTAGCCTTTTGTTTTCTTGAGATGAGATAATGAACCTGTTATTGAGTGAAAACAAATTAATATGGAGAAAACTATGAGTTTATTTTAATCCTCCCTGATTTTAGCTGTCACAGTCACTGTCATGGCTTTTCCAAACGATGTATAATTGAAGACATATTTAAGGAAGAAATGTGCAGTTTTGCTTGCTGCAGTGACGTAATAACAACGCATTGTCTTATAGAAAGTAAAGATGAAAGGTGAACCATTTCCCACTTCTCTCCTTTGGTAAGCAGCTGTTCAAATAAATCCCAATGACAGGTCCTAAGTGCTTGAACAGAAGATTATTGGACTTCTTTTCTTCGCGCCTGAAAATGCTTCACTTCTTAAAGAAGTCCAGCATGTAGGATTACCAATGAACCAGATAAGTGACAATCCACACTGACTTACGGTCTTCACTGTTTCCAGTCTGACATTTTCATCTTAAATCAGCCATCATGTGATCTACCCACGATGACGATTCTGATGTTTGCGAGAGGAAACCTTTTTCCTTTTCTCGTGCTTACTACATAGAAAACTCATTATCATGACAAAAGAAGGTTTATTAGGCCGAGATGACAGGAATTGATCTGTGATAATGAAAAAGTTTCATGTCAAAATCATGAGAAAGTTAATGATTGATATTGAGATAATGTCTTGAATAGATCAGTTCTGTTTTTGGCTTCCATGCTATAATCAGCCCGCAGCAGCGTAAATGTGTAAAAATTGCACTTCTCAAAAGTACAAGATTTTAGCATATTTCTGTCTTTGCACATTTTTGATCTAGAAATCGTCATTGAACTGCATGGTAAAGAATGAAATTTAGGATGTTTTTACCTCTTACCTCCTTTGATGTTTTATTTGCTAATCTCCAATAGCTCCAAATCCAGGGCAAGAAACACAAAGAACAGCTCCATTTCTTTGATTATAAATCAAAGAATGGGATCTAACAAAACCACAGTAGATTTCATGAGGGCAGAGAACGAGTTCTGTTGCTTTTATTAAACCAATGATGTGTCCAATGATGTGATGTTTCAGACTTGAAACATCAGATAACTAGACTTGTCGATGACAAATGAATCGACACGAATGAAAATAAAAAATCTAAAAGATTTTTTATTTCATCACTGTTTTCATCTACATTTATCTGAGATAGAGGAATTCCTCTCAGTCGATTGCACTCGACTGTTTCCTGTCCAACACTGACATTTCCTAAATGCACAAAGCTCAGCAGAGTGGGCTGATCTGCACTCAGGTTAAATCATGTTTCACACACACACAATAGTACTAACAGAGAATACAAAATAGCCTCTGTTGAACTGGGGGAAGCAGAACAAGTGTAAGTCGCTCTTGCATGGCTGATGTTAGCAATTTTGGTTTCAGCATTTTGCTTTTGGATTGATTCACATGTTGACAGGAGAGGCTGCGGATCAAACCACCAACTCAAGGAAAAACTATGATTCGTGGTGACAGAAAAACTTTGAGATGTTATGGATACCTTGAAAAGAAAAAAGATTACACAAACACAGTGGTAGGTCAGCAGTGAAGAACTCTCACAGGAAAATTGTTGTTGAAAGCTTCACGATGTTGTTTGTTGTACAGATATGTGCATGACAAAAATTTTGCATGGGTTCCACAACAAATGCTGAGTCATGTCCATGACGTATTGAAGTAGATCAAAGACTCACCTGGAGCTCTTTGCTCGTGTCTGTGTACGTCACTGCATGTTTGTGGTGAATAGATACCCGTCTCTAGATGTAAGTTTCCTTCTCACAAGGAATTAAAGACCTGTCCTTTTGATGCTCCTGTGGGGTGCACATATTTGTGTATGATGGAGAGATTGAAAGATGAAGTAATCCGTTTGATGTGAGAAGTTTGAATTTAGCTGACTGTGATGGGGCTACAAAGGACACATAAGAAGAAGGTCAGACAAAAAGCACATGTGGTTTTAATTTTTTCTGAGGTCTCTCCGGGTATTGACAGATTGCAACATCTGGGATGGATGGAAACTTTTTGAATAACATTTAACTTCAACCACAGAGTCCCCAGTGTGGACCTGAACATAATCTGTTACACTGGAAAAAAAATCCAAGTTTTACCAAGTACATTTGTCTCATTTCTTGTCAAAATATCTCATTACACTTAATATAAGACACAACTGCCTAACAAGTACTATTTCAGCCAGATATGGGGACTTGTTTGAAGACAAAACATCTGGAATATCTTGTAAAATGAAAAAGTCTTGAAAACAAATTGTTTTGAGTCAGATTTCATATGAAACAAGCTTTTTTTTTTAACATTTGAAGAGGTTTTTAAGCTAATTTCAAGATCACTTTTATCTCAAAAGTCCCAAATATCGAATCTTATTTCAAGAAATCTTGACAAGCCGATTTTCACTAGTTCCATTGGCAGATTCTTTTGCTTATTTTAAGCAAAAACGTCTTGTATTTGTTGTTTTTCTTACTATTTTTGGAGGGGCATCTTTTCCAGTGTAACCACCAAATGAGGGCAGAAACTTGTACAAACTACCACCTGTCCAAAGAAGGAATCCTTGCATTCATTTTGGTTTGGATCAACAAATTCATGGTATCTCAGCAATCCTAAAATATTTTGAGTTCTTTGATCATAAACTTGAAAGTAGGCTTCTGCTGCACACTTTGCTGACTAATGTGAAGTGCTTGAAAAATAATGATTTGTCTGTGGAAAAGGTTTTTTTATATTCTGAAACTTGGCTCCCCGGTGTTTGTGGAATGGAGAAGAGTTGAGCAAAGCTGATGATGAGAGATGAAATTTCTTACAGTCTTTTTCGTTGGAACAACTTTAAATACCAAGCGAGATGGGAGGCAGTTTTTTTTCTGAAGGGTTTAACATCTTATTTTTAGCTATGAGGAGAGAGCGGCATGCTGACATGAGCAGCGCACAGGTCCCATGTGACGAAGTGGCACTCACTGAGCCGCCTCGTCTTTGCTGTCAGCGCTGTAGAGCTGTGACGTGGGAGCTTGATTTTCCAGCTCCCACCCCCAGGGAAAAGGCAAAGGACTCCACTGGGTGCATTTTTTAGAGTTTTACAAGCACATCCCACTGATATTACAAAACGTAGCAGACATCTACTTGCTGCCTTTACAGTAAAATGAAAAATTAAATCTTCACTGTTTTTCATTTTATTTGTGACTTTTTTATTTTTCTATCTGTGTTTCCATTCACTACAGTGCCAGTTCCATCGTGGTTTCTTCTTTACATTTTTGCCTACGCCACCCATACGCTTTTCTTTCCCACAGCTTTTTTTTTTGTCAGAAACCCTTAATTCATCACATTATGAGAAAATAATGGGACAATAGGGCTGTAAAGGAAGGAATAAGAAAAAGCTTTTGTTCAAGATTAAAAGCATGTCAGATAAATTTACAGCAGTGGAAAAACAATGGATGACATAGGATACAGAGTAAAGACAAAATGTGTCTTTAAAAACAATAACAATGTCAATGTGTTATCTGATGCAAGTAACATGGTGTAAAAATTCCCACTGTAGCATTTACGCCAAGTGCTTGAAAGGTTGTCAGAAAGTGAAAATGTGCTTTTCTTGTGGCCCCAGTTTTGAGTATTTGTTAGTTTAGCTTCCAAAAGAATTCCTTTGTGCTTCTCCAAATGTTTTGACTGCTGACTCTTTTATTACTTCTCACAACCCCACTTACAAAAAAAAAAGAAAAAAAAAAAGAAAAAATCTGCCTCGCGGGAAAAAGGCAGAATGTGGCAACAAAAGAAAGAAAAGAGAGAAAATAAATTTTACACTCCCTGACAAGTCAAAAATTGTAAAGACCTGTAGAACCTTTTTACGAGTTCAAAGAACTCATCAGTAACATCCATCTTTTGGATTCAGTAGAGAAGTGTTTGTTATGCATTCAGTCCTGCATCAAATAACTCTGCAGTGGTTGGAACACAACACCTGGGAGCATAAATGTGTCATAGTTCTGGACTCAGGGCTGCAAGAGTGGGCTGTGCTCAATTTTTCCTTTATAAAAGCCTACTGTTTAACGGGTGTTACGTTTTACATGGAAGCTCTGAAACTGACGGCAACATCACACAGACAAAAAGAGACAAAATTGATTGATTTCACCTGTCTGCAAGACAGCTGGCAACTCGCTCCGAGTCCTCTGTGTGGGCTGACTTCCACAGTCCACTCAAAAATGCTAAACTACCTTAGTCATCTCACAAAGTCGTGCGTATCAAAAACTGTGCTCCAACATAACCGGCAGGATACAGTGTAATGCTATTCCCTCTTGTTTTTGTAGCTTACAGGCTTGTCCCATCTTATGGTAGTTACTGGATATAACTCCAAATGTGCTCTCAGTGCACTGAAGGTAAACACTCTATCTCTGGCTATGGGAAAATGATTTAAACAGGTTGTTTTAAACACACACATTTGGTGTAATTACACTATCAGCTAGAAGTGGCACACTGGCTAAAGTTTTGGAGATGTGACTATATGAAACACATTCTTTTAAAAACGTCCAACACTGTTGTAAAAAAAATGTGTATATCAACTGCAAAACACTTTGCAGTGTAGGTTAAGAGCGTTAACCTACCAGGAATCCATCAGCTTTTATCAACTCTACGTTTAGGAACTGTAATCCACCTGGAGTATCCAAAGGTACAAGGTTTCAAATACTCAATGGAGAAAGGTAAAGAATGCTGAAACACAACCACTACTTAGAATGATTTACAAGTTGAAGCATCAAGATCGTTCCAAGAAGTAAGCTGACACATACTTTAAAAGGTTTTATGAAAAGAGGAAAAAAGAGTGGAGCAGAAAGAACTGTAGGTGGTTGGATCACCAACTGACACAGTGCATCATTTAAAGTCAGGCCCTTAGTTAGGTGGAGGATACGTACTGCATTAAAGTGCTTGTTGGATTATCTCCTAACCAGGTTTTTAGCAGATTCTAACCATAATCAACATTAAAAACGTGAACACAGATGCATGGAAAACATGTTGCCATTTTATGTTTCTGGGAACCACTGGTGCATGAAACGTCTGCATTTCATATGCAGCTATTTTGCTTTTCTTTTCTTTTTAAACACGTGCAGAACGTCTACCTTCCTTATGTGAATATTTTTCTTTGTTTTTTTTTGGACACATTCATGACCAATGTTTTACTCACACGTGACCCTCAACTTTATCATCCAACAAACGAGCATTTAAAGCGGAAGGTTGGGTAGCAGATGGCCCCGTATCAGCTGTCACCTGGAAGAACCAAGTACACAGGAAAACATTCTTCTCCTCTTGTTTAACCTTAAATATCACCATATCATCCAGTGGGAAGTCCTGTCACTGTATTTTTTACCCTCTTTTTCAACTTATCTTTTGTGTCATATACTCACCAAAGCCACTTGCTTTATTTTAGAACATCGAAAACATTATTAGCATGAGGGAAAACAACATGGCTTTATGTTAATTTAAATGTTTACCTAAAAAGGGCCAGCAGTGTTTGGACAATGTCACAAATCTTTTGCTCGTTAACATCAGGGAGAAAACATCAATACTAAATTAGTGCCCCAAATCTCAAGTGTAAACTTAACCCACTTATTGATTTAAGACAGCTAGTCGTAACAAGTGAAATGCAGAGACAGTCTTTGCCTTTGTAGCTAAACAAAGATTCACTTTTAACACAATACCAAAGTGATGTACATGATAAGAAGTGGTGATACTTTATCATGAGTGACAAAATAAGCAGGTACATTCGGTGTAATCTGCACTGCATTGCTAAAAATAGACATTGTATTTTACTGTGGTATCCAGAAACATAAAGTGGCAACAATATTTATTGGCAACTGGACAAAAACATTCTGTGTTAAAGATGATTAAAAGCTTCCAAAAACCTGCAGCCAGTTTCTGGAGGATACTTTCTTTAAGAGCAGGTCTGCATGCGGAACATGAAAAAGTCTGTAGCAAGGTCATGATCTTTATGCAGGACAATGCTCTATCCTATTTATGACGAATGTGTGGTCAACAGTGTTCCTGATAAGGTTAATAACCACTAACATAGATGTCTTACTGTTAGTCTACTAACACTTACAAGGACATTTTTGTGATTTCATCTACTCACCAAAACATGCCTCACAGGATGATATCATTGATACGGTATTGTCCTGCCAGAGACAAAACTGTGATAAATCCTTCTCTTCCGTTTATTTTTGGCATCAAGTCATTATACAGTACAGAGGTACAAGCTCTGGGAGCTGTAAAACTCAGCAGAAATTAACACGCTTTTCCAATCCCAGCAGCTCACCTTGAGCTGCCATGGCCTCGTGCAATTAGCTTCAATGACTACAAACACACATACCCAATTAAAGCACAGCCTGATGCTCTTGCCACAAAATCAATTCAGATCTGTCCTTTAATGCAGGAGCCAGCAGTGCCTAAAACAGTGCAAGCAAAGTGACGTCTTTCTTGCGTTTCTTACCATCATTTTCTTTCCCTTGCAGCAAGTAGTGTAGTGAAGTAGTGTCAGGGAGATGCTGATTAATTGTTGTCGCAATTCGGAGCATCACAAGCCGATATTTTGCTTTCTTCATTTTTCTTTGTTTTTCTTGGAATGAACATTTTTAGTTGAAAAAAATATGTACATGATTAGTTTTGTCTTCTCTTTTTTCATAGGAAAATTCACAATTTTGTCTAATTTCTTAATTGCATACTTAATTTTATCTGCCCTCTAAGCTTATTCGTTTCTGTCTATTTTCTTTCTTTTCCTTAAACATAATGACGCTCTTTATTAAAACATTGCAGAAAGTAACAATGAGTCACATTTTTTATGATACAGTATATTGGGCACACATTTGAGGTCCTTGTGCTTAATTTGAATATATATATCATTTTTGTGTTAGTGTAGACTTTTACTCCACTGCATATCAGATGCAAGTCTTGCGCAATTTATTACCACTACATTTATCTGACAGCTTTAGTTACAAGTTACTTTCAGATTACAGTTACTCATGACCTTCCTATTCAACTAAAAGGGAACTACAAATAAATAAGGATCTAATAGAATTTGAAATACTTCTGAGGCTTAAATTCTCTGATTTCTATGTACGGTAACAGTTCAAAGCTTGGACCTATTCATTTTAAATAGACAGGTGTGTCCAAACCTTTCAATGATACTGTATGAAAACCACTTAACTTTGCAAGGATACATGTTACAGCTCCGGCATGGTACTACACCTAGCTTTGCAAATGCACAGCTTCCTGTAGCTATTTATTAGCTATAGCTTGTTATTCTCAGCCATATGGGGACAGTGTCTCACGACTTGAAATGTAGGTTGATCTTGTTTGCAGTTTAGCTGCTGTTGTTTCTTGAAAGATCGCCTGGTGATCTGGTGTAACTACCAACATCTGTCCCTGGATGTGAAAGTTATCACTCCCAGCGGTCAAACAATGCAGATTATGACAGAAATTAATACAATATAGACTTTTTCTCAATAGATATTAATTTAAAATTGTCATGTTACAAAAAAATCCAAACTTACTTACTTACAGTACCTTAATTCTTGCATAACAACACCTGCATGCTCTAAATGGATACATATTGTGCACAAATAGCACACAGATGACTGACATTTGGCCATCAGCAGGTTTTTTTTTTCTTTCTGTAAACATAGCTGGAGTTTGTCTCTTGTGTGGGAGGCAAAATCCACTTGGAAGCCATGTGGGCGCACTGATATCCCCATGTACACTGGTGTTTGTGTGAATGTGTCTCATGCAGAAAAAGACTGATCTGTCACATGTAAAAAAAAAAGTGTTCTTTTGAGTGCGTGTTTATGTTATGGTGATGTGCTGCTGTGGATGTGCGTCTATTCATGTGATGGCAGTGCTGGCGGGTAGGAGCACGGAGTGAGGGAGCGAGACGAGCTTGAACTCAACCACTGTTGCTCCCCACAGCCTACCACTGAGGGAGAGTGTTTGAATGTGATGGCACACACATGCAGAGTCTTCTTTTGTTTGAGTGGCAACACATGGTGACATGTGATCTAGAAACAGCTACAGAGAAACCTCAGAGGAAGAAGTGCATTTTTCTTGAATGTCCTCTACAGTAATATTTTGAAAATGATGCTTAGTTGATACCAGGGGGTTGTTTGATGTTTTCCTTGAATCAATGTGGATTGCCCTGCTATTTAGACAAAAACTTTCTTTGATTTTTATTGTTATGAATAACCAGAACACAACTTCAAAGTATTGAATTTGGGAGTATTGCCAGAATTTGTGAAAAATATGATAATTAGACACAACAGCTGGTTCATCATCTGCACCTTGAAGCACAGGGGAGCCTCCTTACTGCTCTGGTGACTTCCATCTATTTCTCTGTACTAAGAGAGACACAGAGCTTTAAGTGGGATCTGCCATTGGTTTGCCTCAAGGTGAGTGACAAAATCTCTACAACATCAGCATATTTCATTCTCTTTGTACCCAGCGGTAAGAGAGCCAGTAAGCCACTTTGTAAGAAGATCAGAACAGAGTTTAATTCAAATTAGAAAGTTGGAGATAGCTGGGCACTGACTCATAGAATATACGGAGGGAAAAATGTATAATTTTTCTTCCTTTGCTCCTTTGTTCAAGGAGAGCAGCTGTAACTTATAGCCCGCATAAAACCAGAGGTTTGCAAGATGGATTTATATAATGACGTCCACAAAATGATAACTCTCAAGATCTGTGGTGTCACCAAAATGAAAGCCAGCAGAATGAATTATTAGTCATTGCTTTTTTTTTCATGTTCACTTCAATACAATTACAACAAAGCCATTGATTTACGTAAATTAAATACTAGTCAAATAAATGAAAGCTATCATCATTATCAATATTGAGCGTCCATTGACTATTGTCAGTTCTGACACTTAGGTTCTCTGAGTAGGTGTGTGTTCCCTGAACATCTACAGAGTTTTGCTGGCGTGTTGTCAGATCTGCAGTTGTGTTGCATTTCAGCTTAACTGTTCATAAATTGAATTCACTTTTTCTTTTTATCACTATTCCTCTGCAATTTAAGTACACAGCCCAAGTTCTGCAAATTGTGGAATCCAGAGAAGATGCATTTCTGTGATAAAGTAAGAACATTTTGCTTCCTAAATCTTAGGTTAATGTATCATGGTAGGAATATTTATAACATTCCAGTGTTGGGTTAGAGTTGATTTTATACTTAATCTCATTACAAGATGGAATTGTGATTTTGGACCTGCTGCTGCTGCTGCAAAAAAACCTGAGAAGAGAACTGATGAAAAACCGTCTAACACTCCAACTAACAGTTCGGTTAAACACAGTTTTCAGCCTCTTAAGTGTTTTAAGCATCTGTTGTCTAACACTTATAACATACTTTCATCCTAACCTCAGACTGCTTTACTTAGACTTTAGAATACAAAATGTTGCCATTTATCTGCCATCTACACCACATTTGTATATGAAAACTTTAACTCTTTTACTAAGAGTTCCTGTTTCTGACCTCTGAATTTTAATGAACAGATCTTTGTAGGTTCTTGGCCTGCATAAACGTTACACAAAGCTGTTTTTAATATTACTTCTTCATCTTATCAAGATACAGGCTGAAGATGTTGTGTCAGTTTGTTGAATTAGTTATGCCACAATCACAATAGTTGAATATAGGCATACACAGAGTGCAGAAAACACAAAAGCAGGGGGGTTTAATAACCTTTTGACAGGAGAGAAGGGAGGCCCCTCCAGGAGTGACAAGCTTCATGGCTGCTTCAATGATGTCTTTATTCTCAGGCCTCCTCAACTGATTGTGTTAATTGTAAATGCAGTTTCACCACTGAAAGCGGAATCACTACATTAAACAGCAGAAAGACTTAACAGTTTCACACTAAAGGCTCAAAACTATTCAAAAAATGACTTCCAGGCTTCAGTGTCGCTATACCTTCCCCTGTTTGCCTTTCAAATAGTTTAATTTGCATGAGAGGAAACTGTCAAAATTCATGTTTGCTGCTTTTGACATCCACAAAACCAGGTAAACAAGTTAGAGAGGATGGCATTATTTTCACTACAATAATAAAAAATAAAAAAAGTAATTTTACTGAGATCTGGGATCTTAAAATAAGACAAACTTATATATTTTTAGGTTAGTAAGCTGACACACAGAACACTGGCAAGTAATTGTTTTAAAGAGAGGCTGATCCTCTCCTGTGCTGATGCAACGGAGGCTAGGTGCGTCCACACTTACCTCTGTAGGAGCTTCCAATGTTGACTGTAAACAACTAAAATCCTTCAGCAGGTAACACACTAGGATATAAACATAAGTCTGGAATCTTTTAAGATGGATTGTTCTCACGATCAATGAAACCTCACAAGTATCCAGCTGCCTTGCCAGGTACCTTGCAGCTGCCTCGCAAGACTTTCATCTGATAGTTTGGCCTTAGCTGTGCTCATCCACGACTCTTTTACTTATCTTCACAAACTGCATCATTTTGTGCCAGACAAGCCCGCATCACTGCTATCTTTAAGAACCTGAAACTGTGCTTTCATACTGCCTTTTGTATTTTGTCACATCTGGAGTATGTGAAGCAGAAAAATGAATGCAAAAATATTATGCTCAATCTGTAAAAGAAAGTAATTTTGCAAAATCAAATCTGAATCACGTGGGTATTGTGGCTGTTGAAGAGGGCTCCACATATGAAAGTGGACACTCTAACTATGATGGAGATGTGGTGGGGATGGTGCAGCTGGAAGGCAACGGCAGGTCAGTTCAGCTTTACAATCAGTCCACAATTGGCCCTGGCTTGGATGTTTTTTCTTTTTTTCAGATTTTATCATTTGACCATTTGATTTCATGAGAGCAAGCCTTGATGCCATAAAGCAGCCATGAGTGGAGACCCGCAGGGTGCAAGCTGTCTTTGTTTTTTTCTGTCACTGTTTGATTTCATGCCTTGTTGGTCTTTTGTTCTATATTAGTTTGTTTCCACATTTCTTTGATCAGCATGGAGTTAACATGAATAACAGAAATGATGACAACAAAGTTTGATGTACCCTAAGCCATAAACTTTTTTTTACAACAGCCAAATCAGCAACAGGGAAATATTATTCATGAAAAGTTATTCTAACTTCTCCAACGATCAACAAAAAAAAGCCATTTAACCTAAATGTATCATTACATGGAAACATGCCACACTAACTTTTGGTAATTTCTCTGCATATTCCATATGACTTGAGGTCAAGCAAGAGAGGATTAGCAAGCCTTTAATCCATGCAGGTGGTGGTGTGGCCTTGAGCTGTTCAGGTCCTCACACTTTAGTATGCAGGCCGGCTCCTTTGGTGAATTAGAGCACACAACTGCTCTAGGGGGATTTTAAGCCAAATAAATAGACAAAATAAAAGAGCTGCAATAAGAAAGGCTTTTATAGAGAAAGAAGTGATATTAGCTTTGTGATTGAGCGGGGAGAGTGGGATTCATGGAAGGAGAGGGAAGGGAAAGCCATCCTGGGTGCAAGTGTTGTGGCATTTTGTGTGTGCTTCGGCTTTTAATTATCATATCCCCCAGTGTGCTCTCTCTTTCCAGCTCACCCACTTTTTTCATCTCTTTTTCAGTTTTCTAATTGCATGGTTTTAATTAAAGCCACATAGCACTGACAGCGAGTCAATTAAAAAGCCAAGAAATCGGCACAGATAGTCAAAGGCTGTGATTTTTGGGGAGGGGAGCTTGGTGGTACTTCCAATTCATTTCTGTCAGAATTTGGTATTCACAATAATATCAAACCTTCAGATGAATCAGAAAGCTGCGTCTCGTCTGCATAATTAAGTGATGTTTTGTCTCTTATACTGATGCTACACTGGGGCTGATATTGTGTTGTGGTGATGTGTTTTGAGGGATTTATGTTCGTTGTATGATACCTATATAGGAAGAACACTCCTGTGAAATTACTCAGATGTGTTGTATCCACTTTTACTTTGTTAGTGCCTGATTATCAATTTGTTTCTTTTCTGTTTTATAACTGTGATTTCACATCTGGCTGTGTTTCATTGCTGTTTCATTTCCTCCCTCATGAATTCCAATTCCCTCTCCCTCTAACTGCTCAATTACAGATTTACTGTGGCCTCACAGTCTCCGTCCCTCCGCTTCCCTCATTTTCTTAATGAAAGCACATTCTCCTCATCCCATCTCTTAATTAAGCATCAGCATTTCTGTTCCGGCTGTGTCCTACCTGTTTTTATAAAGAGGACTTTCCAAGCGAATTTGGCTGGACTGTTTGTAGATTAGTCTTAGATTTCTTTTAAAATGAGAAAATTACAATTAAGCCTCCACCTTTGAAGTGCTTTCCAGATAAATGGGTCAACTTAGATGAGGGTAGAATATCTGAGAGAAACACACATTTATCACACAATTTTGTACATCACTCTTCCTTGACAAAAAGTGCTTCATATAAAACAAGTTTTTTCTGTTATTGCTTTAAGAATTAGGTTATACTGTAAACCAATATATCAGTGAAATTTCTGTTCTGCTTCTCATAAATCTACAGGATTAGACAATTTAGGTGTTGACTCTTTACAATGAATGAATTACTGATTTGAATTAAATTACATCCTATAAATTATAATTGTTGAAACACCAGGTGGATTCTCTTGCTCTTGTGTTTTTTTTTCTTGCTTGGAGTCTCTTGTATTTAGAATCAAGTAATGGTATACTCTAAAGGCTAGATTTCTGTAGATTTTAAATACCAGAAATGTATGACAAGGTAACATTATGTCATGCTAGTTTCTCAGACCTGTTGATATGTTAGCTGACTTTAATCAAGTTAGGATTGGCTCCACACCACAACCAGCAAGACAACTTTCTGGATAAAAACTTGTTGTTTGATGTAGGTGGTGAGATAACAGCTAATTTATCAACACTGATAGTGAAAGCTAATGCTTCATCACTCAGTATTAAAAGTTGATTGTGGTTCAATGAGATGGCTGACCCTGGTACTTTAAGCTCTCGCCTCCTTGTGTAACCTGCTCTCTATCCTTCTACTTCTAACTCTTTCAGATTCATCCAATCACTGAATGCATTCAGCTCTTTCTCTACATTTAATGTTGCTTTCATTTACTGCCACCCCAACTTCACCCATCAGCAGAGGACTCCACACCAGGTCAGGAGTGAGGGAAATAAACTGTTCCATCATGGCTAATAGGAAATTCATGCTTTCTGTGTCCATGTGCGCAAATCTATTGGGACTTTGCAGAACACATGGTTCTGTATATAAAACCTTTTAGTGCAGCTGTGCCGACACTTCCCATGCATGGGCATGTAATCTGTGTGGATCTAGTGTGGCCAATAATGTTGTGTCAGTGTTGGAGAATCGTTTGACTGACGCTGCTTTTACGAAATATAACAGATCTTGTATTATTCATTGGAACCAGTCACATAATATTCTTGAAAGGTGCGAAAGCCCAGATGCTGCAGTGATTTTTAAAAAAACTGGCAGGCAGTCTTCTTTTTTGGCGCTGGTGGGCAATCATGCAAAACATCCCTATTAGTTTGCAAATGTTTTCAACATATTCTTTGTTGATCTTTACAACCATTTATTGAAATAACCTGCATGATATCAGAACTTCAGATCCCAGACCTGCTAAGCAATTTGAATGTAATTACTCAGCACTTACATCCATGCACATGACCTCTCCTTCTTTGCCCATTTATCATTAAAATGAACTTTAAAAAAAGTTAAATTGAACACTCACTAGTGGATCAATTTCAATCACAGCGAGAAAAATTTAGAGGGGAAATAGAATTCCTGTTCTAAAGACCCATTAATAATAACGATAATAGCCTGGAATATCTACAGCGTCCATGTGACACTTTCATTAATATCCTTTCTGCTTTTAAAAGATTTATTGAACTTCGGTACACCGATCAGCCTTAACATTATGACCACCCATCTCACATTCAGTAGGTTCTCTGCACAGGGACAAAAAAGCTCTGGACAAAAAATATCTGAGGGTTTCCTGGAGTGTCTGGTAATGGGATATTGGCAACAGATCCTTTGGGTCCTGTGGGCTATGGAGTGGGATCTTTGTGGATTGGGCTTGATGTGAGATGCCATCAGATCCCATCTGATTGGTATCTTGGGAGTTGCCTGGTGAACACCTCAGATTATTTCTAGTGTTTGTTTAACCATAAGAAGCAGTTTTAGTGGGGCCCACTGCTGTCCTGCTGGGGACAGTTAACTCATCATGTGTTAAAGTAATATCCATATACATGCCAGGATGCAGGATTTTACAGCAGAACACTGCATTTTAACAAGATAGGCAGTATTACACAGTTCACCTGTCAATGGTTTTAACGTTGTGGCTGATCCTTATACATCAAACCATAGTTTGTATGTCATCTTTGATTTTCTTTGTTAGGTCAGTCAGGCTTTTATTCTAAGTTTAACTTCACTGTGCAGCCGATAAAAGTAACCACAAACCAAATTTCAAGAAACCTTAAGAAAGTAACCCCTCCAAAAAACAAACAAAACTGTAATTTACAGATTTCATCAACCAATATTTCATTCATAATACAGCATAGAAAACATATTTTTGTATTTCATAAAAAAAAATGTAATTTGATGGCAGCAACAAATCTCAAAAAAGTTTAAACAGGGTGGGATGCAGTCTCATTCTTCGGATTTTAGCTGCAGTAACACACAGTGTTACTACAGTGTTCTTTGTCATCTTCAACCTTTCATGGTGTCCCAAATGTTTTCATTTGGTGAAAGATCCGTTCTGCAGGTAGGCCAGTTCAACACTCAAACTCTTCTACTATGAAGACATGCTGTTTTAATTGGGCCTGGGCAGGTATGAGATTCTGATGGTATGATATTTTTACTTTTTAATAAGCAAAAATATGGTTTCACTGTATGTATTGCAGGGAAAGTAATTTTGATGTCTGGTCAAAAACTTAACCAGTTAACCAAATAATAATATAAAGAACTGAATTATTCTTAATACATTTAAAATGAATGCAGTCTCTTAAGAGATCTTAAACATTAGACTGTCATAAGTTAAGATAAAAAAGAATTCTCAATAATTAAAGACAAAGGAATCCTTCCACTTTAGTGAGCCTAAACCTGCAACTCATCAAGGTTTTAGGAGACATGCTCCCTTTCTACACATTTCTCTTTCATCCAAGAAATTAATTGATTTTGACTCTGTTATTTCAATGCTTAATGGTGGATGAGGCACCCATGGATTCCAAAAAGAATTTCGAATTTTGATTAGTCAGAATGGCTTTCCACTTTGCCTCATTCCATTTCAAATGAGCCTTGGCCCAGAGAAGACAACACCTTTTCTGGGTCATGTTCACACGGGGCTTCTTTTTTGCATGATGGAGGTTTAAGCTGCATTTGTGGATGGCACAGTGATCTGTGTTAACAGACAATGATTTCTGGAAGTGTTCCTAAGCCCATACAGTGATTTCCATGACAGAATTGTATCCGTTTTTAATGGAATGCTGCCTGGGGGCCCGAAGATCACGCACATCCAGTACTTATTTCAGCCATATCATATGTTTACTTTATTTCTGAGAGACTCTGCCTCTTTAAGATACTCTTTTTATATCCAATCATGTTACTGACCTGTTGCCATTTAACCTAATTAGCTGCATGTTCGTCCAGCTGTTTCTTTTTAGTTCCACTTCTGGTCCAGCCTTTGTTGACCCTGTCCCAACCTTTTCTATGTTCTGTTGTGAATAAATGTTGGTTTATCAAATTTGCAAATTATTACATCATTTTTTTCTAACATTTTAACAAAACATTCCAACCTTTTTATAATTGGAGCTGTAATATTTACCCATTACATTGCATATACATTTTTTATGTGCACAGGAAAAGGGGGCTCATTTGTTGGAAGCAGTTAAAGTTTAGCCAGCAGCATCTAATCAGGGGAGACACATTGCAAAGTGCAGCAAAGATAAAGGGGAAGCAGGGTGGGGAAAAGCTAAATTTGCTGACAAATTTGATTTCTGGTTTAAATGAATTAACAGAAATGTTTCTGCACATGAGCCCCGTCGTAAATGCAGCAATAAACAGATGCAGATTACAAAGGTAGACATAAGAAGATATAGATTTTAATGTCTTTATAAACATCTTTGTACTGTTGTTCTTTGATGATAACTTACTGAACAATCTAACTATGGCAAAGAAAAAAAAAGATGAATCGGCAAACAGTAGAACAAGAAAGAGGGGAGTGAGAAACTGTGCATTAACAAACAGAGGGTTCTAAAAATATCAAATGGAAAATGAACAAATCACCAGAAAATCAAAAACTGAAACACTCCTAACAGGAGGAGAAGAAAACCCTGTTATCATCATTGATGTAATTGATATTGTTTTTTCATTGTAATACAGTAAATGATTAATACCAGAACTGCAAAATGTCCTATCGTCTCCATTGGTACCGGAACAGTTCACATTATTGATACAAACACCACCATATCAGTACATTTGAAGGAGGCACAAAAGCACCAGAAATACAGCAAGATGTCCCGTTATAGTCTGCAAGTGCATTTTACTGCATCCCCCTCATTACGTCAGAAGCGATTGTCTTGGTCTTAGATCCACACATCCATGGACAATCACATCAGTTAATGTAGAGACATAATTGTACATGATCCCAGTTTTGCCATGCTCCATTGTTCTTTTAATCATTTATTGATCGTAGGAGTAATTTAAGGTACACACACTTTTTTTTCTGCAGTCTTGTTCTTGTATCCCTTTGAAGTTAAGTGATTAAGAAAAAAATGTGTTCCTCACATTCTCAGTGAAGATGAGGGAGGGATGTCCTCACTGAGGAAGGAGCAGTTCAATACAACCTCACCCGAACACTGAGAAACCCCAGTTTGACCCTTGATCCCTAAGGCTCCTGGCAGCCCTGAAGCAGGGATGCTCCTCTAGGTCCATTTTGTGTCTTAGAAAAATTAAATGAACAACAAGATATAGACAGACTCTTCATTATTCACAGCTTGATCTCCCAGAGACGCACATCAGTTTCCAAGCGAATGAAAATAGCAAATGGCCTTGTCATCTTGGAACAATTAGCAGCTTAATCTTCAGTTGCACAGGAGAAAAGGGTATAATTAACACGTCAAAGAGAGTTAGGTGTAAAAATACTGTCTCGGCAGATGTAGTAATATGCAGGGATTGGGTTTTTATGATTTGTTATGACTTGTTGTAGTGTACAAGTTTTAATGGTTGTTCTTTTTATGGCTGTAAAAATCTGTGGCATTAGATTTTTATTCTGTAGTGTGATGGCATATCCCTTTGTTTAATGATAACTGATGATCTGCTGGCATGTCCGCACTTTACCTCTCTGTTAATGAGAAACACACCCAGTTGTTCTGAATAAAAGTTGCAACAGAAAAACCCATTTGGCAGAAAGTATGAGAGCAAGATAAGACTCACACTGGATGCTTTACAGATTAATTGACTTTCCATTTATACCCTCTAGCATACCCTCGAGCATACAAAGGTTGAGCTACGAATTAAAGCTCGAAGGAAAACTTCAAGACTCTCAGAGTCATCTGGCTAATAAGTTTGACCTCACTAGCTCCATCATCTCTTACTTTTGACCAAACTTTGGTCATCTAAGCTCCAGCTGAGTGATAAACAAAAGTTAACTAAACATACAGCACACCAAGATGTATGGCAATGAAATAATACTGACATTGGCAGTGCAAGCTTAGTTTGAACTCACCTTTTATCATTCTTAGTCCTTCTATTTTTTGTGCTCTGAATCTTTCTCTTGTAGATATCTAATGCTTTGATATTCATTTCTGTTTGAAGAGTGAAGTTCCCTACAATAACATTTACACATATAATCACACCCATACACGCGCACACACATAAGACACAGGCCTTGCAGTGTAGGAGCAAGAGAAGGTCTGAGGGCTATGCTATTTTTTGTGATTAGCATTTGTTAAACCCTCTGAAGGTCAACGGAGAATGTAGTCAGTATGTGTTGCTATCAAGGCCACAAAAAGGGCTTGGGCGTGTAGTAAGGACTTGAATAAGGGGGCATTATTGTTGGCTTGCTGAACCCCACTAGGGGGGCGAACAGTGGTCCGGGGAATGCACTTGTGCTTCCTCCTTGTGACCGTGCCATCTGGGGACGTATGGTCATGTTTCCCCCCCTCTGTGAAATCTGGGGCGGAATCCTCTTTGTCTACCATGACCTCTTTTGAGTTGTGAACCTCATTGTCTCCCTTCTCCTTGCCCACCCTGTTACGAGGCTTTGTGCAGTTCCGAGGACGCCCAGGCCTCGAGGGATGCACTATGTGGGTCTGCACCCCAGAGCCCACTGCGACTCCACGATTCATAGATGGATTCACTGTGCCTGATAAATTGTTAGTCTGAGCTCTGGACTCAGAGTTAGAAACAGTCAGTGAACAGTTGGGGAAGTCCTCCTTGCGCAACTCTTTGAGGTCTTTCCCAACTATATAAACTGGCGCCTGGCAACCAACTGAGGATGTCGAGCCTCGAAAACGTTTTAGCCATTCCCATAGAGACAGGGCCTTACAGTCACATGACCAGGGGTTGTCATTGAGGCGTAGATATTCCAGGGCGGGCAGCATGTCCAGACACTGCCCAGACAACTCTATCAGGGAGTTGTTGAACAAGTAAAGGGTGGTGAGACGTTTCAGGTCATGAAAGGCTAAACGGTCAACCCATTCAATCTGGTTTTGGTGCAGAAGCAAACGGTCCAAAGCTCGAAGACCTCTGAAGGTGTTCTGATTAAGACTCCACAGACGGTTTCCATGCAGGAACAGGTGGCTAAGGTTGTGGAGATCAATAAATGTGTCATCCTGCAGGTACTTCAGATGATTATCCTGAGGAGACACAGAGCATTTTGCAGTGTTATGCATTGATTTTTACTCCAAAAATGCTTGTTTTTTATTAGTGTAATCTGCAATACATCTACAAACAGCAAATCAGCACCATGCACACAGTGTGTTGCACATGATAATAACCTACAAACTAAACTCAAACAAAACAAAGGAAGAATGAACTCACTGACTTATAGACCAAAAGGAAAGCCACGAGAAGGATGAATACAACAGCAACATTAATCATCTTGCAACTAACTGAGGTGACTAGAGAGCTATAAGTTCTGGGTAGGTTGATGAGTGAGGTGTGAATGAGATAAGGGGACAAAACCAAGACAACTGAGAACATCTGGGGGTATGCTAGGAATAAAGCTCAAACTAAACACCAGACAAGAACATAGAAAACAGACAAAGACTAAACCAAGGCTCTGAGAAATAATTAAACCAGCGCAAAGACTGGGAAACCAAAGGAAAACCAATACACAAAAACCATGAACCATGACAGGGTCTTAAACATCTTAGCTCTGTGTCTCACTAACACATCCCCTCCCTTCCAGCTTTTTTTACGAGGAACTTATCTTTTGTTTATAAGTAATAACTACAGGATGACAACCACACACTTGGCATCTAATATTGCAGTAGTCAGTGTGTCACCGCACCAATGCCTAACAGCAAATTGTTGCATAGTTTTTAACAAAACAGCAGCTTGACACAATGGGAAAATGGATGAGTGTTATGGTCAAGTTCTCCCTCTCCGTCATGTCTGTGAGTTTTGGTCATGTATTTAGTTCCTGGTTAGTTTTTAGTTTTGCCATGCTTTAGGCTTCTCTCATGTCTTATGTTAGTTTTCAAGTTCCTGTTTAGTATTTAGTTTGTGCCAATATTTTCATTAGTTTCTCTTGCACTGCCATCACCTTCACTCACGTCACCTGTGTTTTTCCCCTCAGCTGCACTCACTCACCAATCACTCCCTCAGTATTTAGTTTCCAGGTTTCCCATGTATCAGTGCCAGATCCTCACTGTCACCCATGCTCCTTTGCCACAGTTATTTGTACCAAGCCAAGTTTGTCCTTTTATTTAATCATAGTCATGTTTTTGTTTTTGCCAAGTTGTTTCACAGTTTAGTTTTTGTAAACTGGCTCAGCTGCGCTTTTTGTTGCTCTTAAAAACCAATGTTCTTGTTTTGGAATATCTGCATCCGTGTCCTACCTTCTCCACGCCACGACACGCACCAAATGTGTCACTCTTGTCACTGATGTTGTACCATCCTCGCAAGAAATTTACTTTTACAAAAACAAAGACTCATATATATCAATGGAACATCTCTCTTATTTAACTTTAAACAGGCAGCGGTCTACTCTCAACAATATTTTCTGTCTTCACAACAGCGTGACCACACAGTCAGTGACTGATCGCTTGTAAAATATTTATCTTGAACATTGTGTGTGACTGTGGCCTACCACACACTTTGAGTACAACTACTGGATTTACTGATATCACATGTGTGGCAGAATTAAAACGAAGCTACAATGTCAGATACTCTCAAAATAAAAATGGCAAACTTTTGCTGTGCATCACCTCAGATTTGGTGTGACCAACTTGCTGGTGTTTGTTTACACAACACATAAGAAGCATGATGCAATTAAGTTTGTGTATTAAATGTATTAGAAGCTGACCCCCCCCCCCCTCTCCCTTACTAGCCTTTCCACCATTTTTTCTGCTAAAGGGGGACTAATGACAAATTAAAAAGTATAAAATGTTAATGCTTAACAGGGGACCAGACGACCCTTTTAAAGTTCTAAACATTTTAAAATTGGAGCACCAGCACAAAATATTTGCTCTGTTTGCATCAACTTTAATGTAGCACTTTAATTTTCCCCCACAACTTGACTGTATGACTGATAAATAAATTATTTAATCATAAACCAACAATTTACAAAATGTTTTTGTTTTACTTTAGATGGAGAATGTCAGAGTAATGCATTATTTTACAAGAGAAAAAAACCTCATTCTCTAATGTTCAAATTTCCTAAAATCAGTCCCTTCGTCTAAAATAAAACAGCTGTTTGGAATTTTTGTTAATCACCAAAAAAGGCCTTTATCAGTCATAATGATATGATGAAATAAATATCAGTGTATTGAGCTGCATGTAAAGTTCAGAGATTGCAGCTCATCCGGAGTAAACAAATGTGACTCTGTGGGTGGGCCTGGACCTAATTGCTTTTGAATTAAACATTCTCAGTGAATATGCTGTTTTCATGTATTGTTCTCAAGTGGAGCATAATTAGAAATTAACTATTATAATAGCTCATTATTGTCTTTTCTACAACAGGCCATAGGTTTAAGCTATCTGGATTGTGTTTTGTGTTCATGTAAATTAGATCTTTTCCAGATGTGACAACCTGGAGTCCTACGCATGAGATAATCACAGTATTTACGAACTGTGTGCAAAAGGTACCTGCAAGTAGAGATACTGTAGATTTCTCAGGCCTTGGAAAATGTTATTTGGAAGTGAACTGAGACCACAGCGGTACAAGTGAAGCGCATTGAGTCGACTCAGCCCGTGAAAGGTGTCTTCAGCCAAGGAGCGCAGGTGCCGGTTGTCTCCCAGGTCCAGTTCCTCAAGCAATGTGAAGCCATGGAAAGTGGAGGGCTCAATGTATGAGATGTTGTTGGAGTAGATCCAGAGAGTGACAGTGTTGGAGCTGAAGTGACCCCGTAGTAATCGATGGATCTTATTGTTCTGTAAGAAGATGCGTTCACTGTCAGGGGGAATACCGTCAGGGACTGACAGGAAGTTGTGGGCTTGGCAGGAGACGGTGCTGGGTGCAGTGTAGCAGATACAGTGACGGGGGCAGGACCAGGACAACTCCAGCCCACAGAGAACCAGCAGGAACTCCAGCCCACAGCCTGCAGAGAACACACACAAACACACATCCTCAGGTTAAAACAGAAGACAAAATGAGAGCAAATTTTTGATTTGAGGTTTAAAAACTTCAGCAATTAAATACATGTTCAGCACTGTGCAAACATCTTAAGCCATCCCGATTTCTGTTTTATTATTACTAGGAAAACTGGAAAATGCACAGTAATAAAACACTCAAATGAAAATACAGTATATGAGATAAAAGACAGAATTTGAACAATTCTAATGAGCTTGAAAGTCATTATTTGGTATATTTGTTGTTTGGTACAGTTGGTAATATTTGTTATGGCTATATATTTGGTATTACCAAATATGATATGACTGTTTGAGCCCTGTTAGACAAGCTTTCTAGTCATTTCTGAAGTAGTCTTCAGGAATAGTTCTCCAGTCTTTTTGAAGGACATTAAAAGCTCTTCTTTGGATGTTGGCTGCTTATTGTTTTATTCTCTGTCAAGATGATCCCACACTGCTTTAATAATGTTGAAGTCCAGGCTCTGAGGAGGATCCATGCTTTACTGTATACATGAATGATTGACAGGTTTGTATTAAGTGGCTTTAATGAACAACAACAAATAAAACGGAAAAATATCTGAAAATGGTCAGGTGCAAGGAAACTGGACTGAAATTCAGTCAAAAAGCTGAAAGTTGAAAGATGAAAGTTCCATCCATCCATTTTCTATACCCGCTTAATCTAACTGTAGGGTCGCGGGGGGGCTGGAGCCTATCCCAGCGGTCATTGGGCGAGAGGTGCACCCTGGACAGGCTGCCGGTCCATCACAGGGCCACACAGAGACAAACGAGACAAACAACCACACACACGCTCACACTCACCCCTAGGGACAATTTAGAGACACCAATTAACTTAACATGCATGTTTTTGGACAGTGGGAGGAAGCCGGAGTGCAGCCAAAGTTGTCATAACAAAATCTGTCTAGGACAGACAGTTTAAAATTTTTAGGGAGAGGAAGAAAGTCTGGCTTCTTTATAGCAAAAATGTAAAGATTTAAAGGAAGGACTTCTGCACAGAACTGTAAATGATTCTCAGCTATCACAATGACTCTATGAGGCTGTAGTTGTCCTTACAGTTGATGTGAGCATTCTTACACTTTTTGGCTGTGTGAAATTACTACAATGCTAACATTAGAATGCTAAAGTTTAATATTTAACATCATTACTAGCGAGGATGATAATAATATTTAGATTTTTCAAGATGGAAGAGGAATGGAGTCAAGGGTATTACAAATGCCATTAGAATTTATCCTCAAGAGACTTTAAATATTAACCACTTTAAAGGAATTTAGTCCTTTAATGGACAAGATATATCACTCTGAACCAAAAATGTCAACCTTATGACCGTGAAATGCTTGTAAAGAAAATTGATAGCAATCAATCAAACATTCTGTCCGTGAAATGTTGGTCAGAGATTGACATCACTATGTCTTTACCCTCAAGTACTGTGGCTAAGATTAATACCATAGTGTGAACTGAAATCACACAAAATTGGTCTGGAACAATTAACAACATAAAAAGCACCATAATTCATCATCTGATTCCATCTCAGTAAGGAATATACCGTGCCCATGCTTTTGAGTTCTGTTTTCAAAACATCTCCAGCTCTTGGCAAAGAGTGCACTACATATATGAAGCCCATTGCTAAAATTTTACAGCCTGAATCCACTGAATGTGTTTAAGCCCAAAATAAGAAATGTACCGAAGAGAACAAACAATAACACCTGCCCAACTGAGTCACACAATGTCTCAGTGATTCTGATTGGATCCTCGCTACAGCAGTCGTGCCTGATTTGATAGATATGCAGCTATTTCACAAATGATCCTTTCCAGTATTCTGTCACCTTCGGGAGTTGTCCAATTCCTTCCCCTGAGTCTGCTGGGACTGCTTTCTGATGAGTAGAGGTTGTGATCAGTCAGTTTACGTTGCTAAATGGTGTGTGGAATGCATATTCAAATGTGTAGCTCTAAGGCACTTTCTGATCAGCAACACAATTCCCCAAATTCTTGAGATAGGAGAGGGGAATTATCCAAAAGCCTTTTCCAAGCTGAGGACTACCCATAATGAAAAGTTGCTTCTGACAAACCCCCGACTGTCTTTTACTTAATTTATTAATCACAGCATAGTGGAGGCCGGATTCACTGTCTCCAATCGATATGCCTCTGTTGCCTTTTAACCCACCCCTGTAATCCTGGATCTTTTATACAGAAAATTCAGCAGCAGAATTACTCTACCCCCAGAGAAAAGCCTATTCATCTGAATGTATTTTCTTTCCAAACTGTGGCTAAGCTGTGACATTCAGCAGTTGACTCTACTGACCTTTAACAGTAATTCTCTGTGTCTAGTTGGAGCATGGAGCTGTGTCACCTGAACAGGAGTGTGCTCTCTCGGGCACGGATCTAATCCTATTTGTTAAGCCCTGCCACTGGGCAACAATGGAAATGCATGCATCCTCCTAAACTAGAAATGTGCTCACTAAATGAGGTGATTCTTCACAGTTGAACACTGTCAAAAGGTTGAATGTTACTGTGTGCCCATGTGTGTCGGTACTCTGTGTAGGTGAAAATGTTGTTTTGCGACCACGGGATGCTGGAGAGAATCACAAACTGCGGTATCTTTATTTATACATCAGATTTTACTGTCATATCCTGCATCAAGACATGAATGCTTTTTTTGTTACTGACTGTATCCACAGCTGTCACACAATCAAGACCCAACAAGGAAGCTTTTTAAGTATTTTATCACTCTGTGGTTGTTTTTCATCTCAACATTTCCATTTACTTGCCTTTTTCATAAAGGTGTATCAAGCATGGCACCCACTGACTGAGTAAATTGGTGAAAATATTTTGTATTACGCTTGAGAAATATGGTTTATTTATCAGACCAAAAGGATGAGACAGAAAATGCGAAAATTTTGCATTAAACAGCCTTTACCAATTACTTGCACTGCAGCGTCCTAATCATTAAATTTGGTACTAGTTCACATTCTATTGGGCTACTGACCTTTGTGGAGGCACACACATGTCAGCTTGTCTTTTATATTTGTTCTCAGACTAGATGATCTCTATCACCTATCTTGACAGTAATTTATCCAACGAAAAAAATCATATTCTCATTGAAGTAATTATTTTCAGGTCTTTAACTACTTCCATTAACACTTTACTTTGTGCATGTCGTCAATTGAATTAGGTATCGGATTTCAAAGTTATCTGAGCAGGTGAGAGACAGACAGCGATAAGCGTGGTACACAGAGAATGTGAGGGAATGAGAATGTAGATGCTACCCAGATAGTGAGACAATCAGAAACAGTGATCCGGTAATCATTTTGGACACATAAGGATGCGCCTCCTCTCCTCACCCGCCTCAGCTTGTCAGGACAGAGTAATTGATTCTTTACCCTGCTAAATTTCTTCCTCTAAAATGGCTGTTTCTATATAATCATGGTAAGTGTATTATTATCTTCTCTTCATTACAATGAACAAAAAATTTTACCTTCCTCCCAGACGTGGTTTTAGAGGACATGAATATATGATGTGGAAGCTCTTTCTACATGCAGATTAAGAGCCAGGGGAGCACCAAACATCCCTCTCCTTGTTTACAGCCACACTTTAAGCATGTGTACACTCTTTGGCAGCTGGCATCACATTCCCTTCCACAGGAGACTCAAATACCTGGCAGCTCACTGATTTAACATCCTGTGTACTTGCACTACTGAACAGATGAAAACGTAAATGCTCACGGAATGAAAAAAATTCTCACACACACATTCAAAAAAATAAATAAATAGATCAAGTAAAGGCTATGTGGTTTCTGTGGTGATTATGTATATCAGAATGTACGAGTTCTCTGGATGCACTATGGATGAATGACGGCACATATCCTGAAGTCTTAAGACTTTGGGATTTGAAGTGAATGAGGCAGCTTGTGACTGTGTGACAACATAAAAAGCTGAATGATGCTTGTTTATAGAGCTTTGAATAGTGACTCATTATTTAGCACAGAGGAAAAAATAAGTATGATGTGGGAAGGCTGTCCTTAAATGAAATGTAAAAAATTAATGTCTGCCATGACAGCATTGTAAGCTCTCACAATAAGCTATTCAACACAGATTGTATTATATAAATAGCTTTGGATGCAATAAAGCATGCATATGCCAATAGTGCCTTTTGGAATTTGGCAGAATACAGTAAAGACTCTGAGAGAGAGATAATGTGTTTTTGGATAGGCAACGTGCAGCTATTTGTGGTAGGAGTCTGGCTTGTGTATTAACACTCTTGTCACGAGTCTTACACCTCTAAGTCTCTCCCCATGAATTTTTGCATCTACCTTCCTGTCCCTCCCCACTGACTGTTAATGACAGAAGGTATTGATGACTTTTCACAGGGACAAACATGTTTGACCCTGTGACCCCATCATCACCAACTTCCCAATTTTCTTTAGGGTGGGGGTAAAGGAAGTAGATACATAAATGAATAAAAAAGAGTGGTGAAGGTCTCCTGGCAGACAATGAGAAGTGACTGAGTAGAATATCAATGAAACACAGTTCACACTAGATTTGCCCTCATGAATCTGCTAATAGGGGAGAAATAGTACGTCTGTAAAGCTGTGTGACTCTGCCCATCATTAGACTGGACAAACTCAATTTCCTGTGTCTCTCCAAAGACCCTGATAAGCACTCTGTGGCTCTGGCGTCTGTCACTGGTTGGCTCTAAATAATATTACTACCTCTCATGCACATACTGGTTGATAATGGTTAAGCAAAAAAAAAAAAAGAAGTCAGACCCGACTGACTAAATGTGTGTTGTGTTTCTATTTCTCTGTGGAGGTGTGGTTAAATACAATATATATATGTAATACTACTAATATACTTGAATATAATAGATATTTTATATGATATGATATATGTCTATATCTGCATCTTCATGAAACAAAAACAGCTGTTTCGGGATTCAAACTGCAATCATCATGACACACCATGATAACATCATGACTATCGTCATCATGCAAGCCCTCAGCAGAATAAATTAGTTTGGACGGTTAGGAACGACCCACAAACCTTTAAGGAACTGATCTGCCATGAAGTGGAGGCTGCTGAAACACCAATATCACTATCTAAAATTAAGTGAATTTTAGATCATGCACTGGGAGGCTGCTGTCCAAAAGATATGCCTTCTGAAGGAAAGTTGTGTAGTCAGCCTAAATCAGTTGGAGATGTAAAGGTAAGACATTCAACTGCACAAGTACTGTATCAGCAGTTCATGATGGTGGTGGTGGCATCATCTTCTTCAAGTGTAACTGTTACATAGCAGAAAGTGGATGTATTATAAAATGCGATGTTTATGAAATTTTCAGCATAACATCAAACCATAGCAAGACAGTAGAAATGTGAACACAGTTGGGTATTAACACAGGAAAATCACCTTGAACATACATCGGAACTGCCTGTTTAATGGATGAGCTTACATTGGTTTGGCCCTTTCCAAATTAGGAACTCTACTGATTTGAAAATATGTGGACTGTGATAACTCAGTGCCTTGTCATGAAAGCTAGAAATATGACTCATGCCTACCAATTTTTCCTAAAATGATGGTCAAATAGAAACCAGGATTCTCCCAGAAGCCTAGCTTCAAAGAGAATCCAGTCAAGGTGCAACTTGCTTAGGAACATTCAACCCAAACATTGGTTTGCTATATATATATATATATATATATTTAGCTGTATTTGTTATTTTCTCAGTGTAGAAGCACTACAGTAAATTCTAAAATGTTTACCAGACTTAAATGTTTATAACAATAGAAAGACGACTCTTATGGCGATAACAATAATAGCTAATATATAATGAGATTTTTTTGTAATTTTCTATTTCTATGGTTTTTTTTATATATATATTTTTAATATCTGACTTGATCGACCACAATGCTGTGAAGTGAACACTGGCTTCTGAAATTTCAAGCACAGGTCATTGATTGCACCTCAAGCACCAGTGCAAACATTCAATCTTAAAGAAACTACAATTATGGCACAACATTAATATTCAGCAAGCTATATCTTTATATAATTTTTAAATAATTGATCTGTTTTCCTATTAAAAGTACCGTTTTCTGCCATTATCTCCTGACTGAGTAGAAAACTCACACATGATCAACCCTACCAACAGATGTGACCAGCAAAACTTGGCTGAAAATCTTTTTTTATTTTTCTGTCTTTTTACTGTTGCCTGTAGAATGTTATATTGTTTCATTTGCCATTTCTCAGTCCCACTGCAGGCAATATTTCCTACTAAGGATGCCTGAGAAGTCTTCGCGCAAATGAAAGGAAAATGGGCAAATACAATGGCAATGATGAGATGTTTTAGAAATGCAGCAGAATGGAAATGTTTCAGAGATGAATACATACGTAGCATCACTGTGATATATTTCTGTTTGTGATATACTTCTGGTGGAAAGTCATCAAGCAAACTGAGTGAATGCTTCGTGTTTTACTTGGTAATGGATATTATTTTAACTGGTCACACTTTTTACATCATGTGAGTATGTTACAAATAAATGATAGTGGTTTAAAGAGAGCTGATGGTGTAATTAGTATACAAAATTAATTTACAAAACATCAAGGGATTCTTCCTGATGATGGTTTTTTGTCTTTTTCCTTTTTTATTTGAGTTGTCAAATTAATTTTTTCCCTCCTGTGGTTGATATGTGTTTTGTAAGAGTGATCAGTCAGCTTTTGTTGTAATTTGCCTCATTACGCAACCTCATAAAAAGACTTTTTGATACATGGAACAGTCTGCAAATTGTAAAATGTTTCAAATCATAAAACACAGACTGCCTCTCGGATGAGCATGGCATTTGCTATTGATTTACATTTCCTTGTTCTATTTCATGCTTCATTTCTGTGATTTGTTCAGTGTCTATCAGCACTGTGTGTTCTGTGAAAGTGTAAGCTGTCAACACTGATGGTGTCACCGCTTCCAGTACATTAATTAAAATATGATCACTCTTCTGTCTATCTGTCTTATTTTCAAAGAAGTGGAGATTTGTGCTAAAGCAAAGGAACAGTAAATGTGAAACGAGCAGATGAGAACTGAAGTGCAGGTACATAGCTGGTTGGCACAGATAATACTAAATTACATGAAATAGAGAACATTTGGTGCTTTCCACGTGGCAAAGAGTTAAATTGGCAACATAAAACCATTAGATACCACTGCTTACGGTTATTCATTCTTAGGAGGGGCAGATTAATGCAAATATAACTCTACAAAAATACCATGACTCCTACCTTGTCAAAAAGTATTCAGAAGCTCTAAACAGGGAGCCTGTCTAAACCTTTGCAAAGAACTTCCTTTTATTTCACTTTTTTGCTACCTTTTTATTCTATTTGAAAATAGAGCCATCTTTTACTTGATTCACTCGTCCCAACATCTGTAACTTTGACCAAGCGTTCCAAAATCTTTGCATGCCACTTTGTGTTTGGATTTTAAAGACCATATGTTTTTCTCCACATTATTAATATCTATAACCTGCAATTTAGATTTAAAATGGGTGAAATGAAAGAATAAGATTGAGGGAATAATCAATTTGCATAGAAAACAATGAGAGAAGTGGGGATGTCATGTCGAGCTACACCATACACAAGCACATAAAATGAAGCAAGCAAGCAAACCAGAAGGAAGTTAAACACAAGATAGGCAGAGATGATGTGTGTGACAGCAGGTCGACAATTCATGCAGCCTAAAAAAAACTCTTCCAAACAACACACCATATGGTGCATGCACAGAATAAAGGGGAAGAATTGTGGTGTGTTCAAGTGAATAAAGCTCATCCTGTCTATAAATGGTATTTGAGGATGCCAAGAAGCCAAGTGGTGAAGTGGATGGCTTACAGCTGTATTATCCACATATGCTTGATACCAAGATTTTAATTAACAGACTTTAGTGCTAATTCCACTTGCATTCAGAGGCATGTCTCCAACTGCAGCTCTTTTATGCCTTCACACCATTCCTTTGAATGCTGATAGATCCCATATAACGTTAAAGCACACCTGCACATACGTAAGGCATGTGCACACTATCAATCCACTTACACAGGTACATTGGCCAAATCACCAGTGATGGGAGCAACACTATCAGCCACCAACTACATTCATTTATCATGGTAGCACAAGGCCAAATTATTGAAAGAATATTGCCCTCCCGTTGGCGGTATTCCACTGCAGTGGCCAGTCTAAGTAATGGATCTGCCAAAACTATATAAATCATCCAAAGTGTATCCATATGTAGTTTTATACTGCAAATCTATTAAAGTGAAAACATTTATAATGCAGTTCCCGTTGGTGGGGAGGCTAATAATTATCTTTCATATTGATGGTCTGAGGCTCTCAGAGGTGGTTAGGAGCTTCAACTCTTTAAATGGGGAGAAGTCTTTACCATTAGTTTGGGAGTATAGATGGATATTTGATGTAAGTATTATTTCAAAGGTCAGAGACAGTAAAATACATCTGTCTCATAAACATATAATTAACATTTAGCCGTTTAACTAAATTTGCTCCCAGTCCGAGGCCTTGTTCATGCAAACTTTTTACAAAGCCATTTATTTATTTAATTTTTTTCCCCAAAAAAATTTGGCCTAATATGCATAGCGGCTGCAGTTTTTTTGTAAATGAAAATCTTTTAGAAAACTGTTGTCACATGGACAAAGTTTTTCACTTGCCACATTAGACTGTGCACCTACATATTCTAATGTTTGTTTTGACTAACCAAAGAAGAAAATACCAGTGCTAACCTTGTTAACAGGACCTTTCGCATGTTTGCACATAAATGCATTGTTACTTGACAACTAAACTGAGAAATGGAGATGTCAGAATGCTCTACAGAGGTCACAGCTACATCATTTTGAAAATCTTTTATCTGCTTTTATTGTTTTCTAATACACAGCTATGAAATGTATGAGATCAAAATATGATTTGATGGGATATTGTTTTTTTTTTTTGTTTTCAACATTCATCTTTATTTTTTATTACATTTTTTTCTGTTTGTAAACTGGAAGGAACGATGTGATAAATGAATTTGGTATGAAAAGTACAATACAAATAAAGTTTGATGAATAGAAAATCCATTGGAATCACTTCCAACCGCCACCATAGACATTCTTTTGAGAAGATTTTGGACTTTCAGAAGTGATTTTTCCTGAAGAATGCCTGGAGGATTTTTGTAGTTGTCTTTGAGTAAGCTTTGCCCACACAATGTGGGAAAGACAGCTATAATGAGATCACTTGTAAGTGCATGCTGTACTATGCTGAAACTATTTAGTGTCCTCCCTTTTAGATGAGGGGATGAAACACATGGCAACAAATACCTTTGGTTTGTGAAAGGGTTTTAACAATATATTATCTATACTGGGACCTCTGCACATACAGAAACCTCTCACTGTGGGACTTCCATATGGACAGATTTTCTTTTTTTTTAATGCACTGCTGTGTGGTTAGGATTAATACATTTTTTTTCTTAAAGATGGAGGAGAAAAATTAATCACGTCTCTTTATCCCTATAAGCTTTTTTCTTTTAGATAAAGAGCATATGACACACATGCACAAAACCTTTAAGAAGAATGCTTTTTTATTTCCAGTATTTGACTAAAATAATGCTAGTATTTTGAGCAGCGAGACCGTGCGTTAAGGAGGCTTTTTGGAGAGACACTTATCCAGTGAGATCTAATAATGAATGTTTGCTGCATGATAACCAAGCAGCAATTATTTCTGAAATGATTCACGATTAAAATCTGACTCATGTGCGACAGTACTTATGTATTTGAATGTCACTGATTTTGTGCATTTAGTGGGCAAAAACCATTAACAGAAAAAGTTCTATTAGAAACATAAAGACATTGTCTTTCATTGAATAAATCACATACTTCATTTTGGGGGTTATTCTCTATCTTGCAGAGTTTTTAAGTTGCTGACTGGACAGCTGTCAGTCTACCTAGCCGGTCCAGCTGCTGCTTCTTGTTCAATTTTGTGTGTATATGTCAGTGACAGAGTGCAGCTCAGCCAATCATTGTCTTTCTCAGCTGAGCAGTTGTGACTCTATGTGACAGAATAGGGGAAAAGCATCAAATGACAAAGAAATGTCTTGGACAATAAGTAGAGTAAGAGTGCTGAAAAGAGGTGGAAGAAGCAGGCTCATAGTGAGAGACAGTTTTGGAGAGTAACTATTAAGAAATATGTCAACAGGTCTGGTACTGGAGTTACTCTATGAACCAGAGGACCTGGTTACAAGCCTTGTGTCAGCCAACATCTGCCCAGTGAAGAATCTGAGCAAGACATTGAATCATTACCAGCTCCAGGGCTGCTGCTCTTTAACTGACCCTGCACTTTGATGTTTCTGTAGAAGAGGCCAAGCAAAATATTATAATTTCCCCATGGAGTTAATAAATTAAGTGTTAGAAAAACACAGCAGAATGACCAGTTCAGGGCTGCAGTCTAAAGTGATATTGATTTAGTTCTCCTTTTGTGATTCATGCAACAACACGCACACACACACACACACACACACACACACACACACACACACACACACACACACACACACACACACACACACACACACACACACACAAACCAAATAAGCTATTATTGGTCACATTCCAATCAGTCTAATAACATGCTGTTGTGCTCTATAATTTGTCTCCATCTCTGCATTTTTATCTCAGTGCCCTTTATTCAACATACCTGCCAGCTCAAACACTACAATCAGTCGAATGGCTCGAGAGCACTTTACAGCATGAATTAACAATGCTCATATGCTAACATGAATAAATTCATGTTATTCATCAGATGTGTAATATTTCTGTTTTTGCCCCCGAATTGTCATTGCTCTACTTTTTAAAACATTTTTTTTATCAACATAGATAGTAAACATATGGAATGAATGGTGTATATTTTGTGCACAATCTAATCCTCAAATTTCACATCAGATTGTTTTGAATCCAGCATTGTTGTGATTCAAAGTCTAAATCCTGTCCTGGTTTAGCAACTTTAGGTTGATTACGCTTATATGATGTGTAGATATGGCAGTCGCTAACTTTTTGCACATACATGCAACACATTCTGCCTACAGTACATGTCACTAAAAACTTTTTCCCAGGTTGCAGTACCAGGTCGACCCATACTTGCACAAAGAGTTGGCATTTTCCATTTCGCTGATTTCCACCTTCTGGTTCCCCTACATATTTCTTTTAAAACAAACTGTGAGGTGTATACCTGCATAGCAGCTACCTTATTGCAGACAAACCTCATGTGCCCTAGATTCAACAGATCAATTATTTATAGCAGGTGAGAGTTTGGGGCTCTGTGTATATAAAGACACACACACACACACGTACACACATGGTCTCGGCTAATGGTTTAGATGAGACAAGGTACAATGTGAAATCAAGCAGAAAAGCGTCTGAAGGTACAGCACTACATTGTGCTTCATTAGTTCAAGAGACAGTAGGATGACCGAGGGATTGAGATGACCTATTGGATGAAGGTCACAACACACAACACATGAGTGGGTAAAGGGGTTTATACATTACAAAGAGTGTTCTATATTCACAATGCGAATGAATGTAACTGTGCAAGTTTACAACATTAAAGGTGAACGGCAGGTACTGCTGAATTGTTTCAAAACTAAACAAAAAAATGCATATTTTGAGCATTTGATTATCCCTGCTTGTAGTTTTAGGAGAGTTTACACTCTTTACACAAGATAGCAGTTTCCCTGGACTGTGAGTATTTGTGACAGATCCAGCCATGTCATCCATATTAAAATGTACCAACACGCAAACAAAATATTTTCAAACACTATTCAATTTCACATTTTTTGTGAAAGTGGTTGTGAACACCAGAATCAAAAATGAAGGGCCATCTTGCATGCACTGCTTGTTTGAGGTCAATTCACAGATGTTTAAATCAAGTTAAGAATGAACTTCTGTGAGGGGTATGTTGAAACCTTCAGCTTGTACAGTAACTCTTGAGATTATATTGTGACTTTTGAGGTGTGTTTAGGAATATTTTCTTGTTCTGGAGGCTAACCTCTTTTCATCTTCATCTTTTTTAAAGGCACGTTTCTATCAGTGCCGTGACTGCAAGACAAGCTCAAGCATAACTGACCCAATATAATTTCCCTTTGGGATAAATGAATTATATTTTTTAATTTCATTTCATACTTAACAGATGTTTTCTTCAGGATATTCCCACACTTTTTTCTTACAGAAAAGCATTTAATCAGATGACTCATCCAACAAGTTGATATTTGAGTGAGTACGGCTGAACAGTGGAATGGTGCACCACCACTCTAAACTCAAGTTTCATTAAGGTTTTGTGCCTTAAAATGAGAGACTTGACTTGACTTTTCTAGCAGTGCTTTGAGCAGTTCTCTCAGAAAGTTCTGTTGGTCTTTTAGATCTCAACTTAACCTCAACCAGTCCTGATAGCTATCATGCCTTTATTTAATCATGAAAACGATTTTCTGCTCAATCAACTATTCACAGTAACTGAAATGCTTATCTGAAACATTTGCAAGGTGGGATGTTTCTGTAAAAATTAAATGTGACCATTTACAAGGGGTTTACTTGACACAAAAATGACAGTACTGATGCATTTGTTGGCAGCATGTAAACCAGCTGACTGAAACACCTAGTCACACCTTGTGTGTTTGTGTGTTTTCTTCAGAGAGGTTTGGGGAATGAGGAACAAAGACACACCAGAATACAAAAGAGCAAAAAGAAAGGAGCGCGAGGGAAGGGAGGAATTGGAAGACCTTGATCTTCAGAGTGTAATCCCTTCTCATTAAGTGTAGTTTTTCCGACGCTGAGAGCTTCACCACTGATCTTTCTGTAATGTCAATTCATTATTGTGTTGAAGCTTATCACCTCAAAGGCCTTCAACACTAAAACCCAGTAAACACGCTCAGCATTTAATGTAACTTTTCTCACAATGACAGGGGAAAAGAGCCACTATGAATTCAGTGCTCATCAAATCAAACTTAGGTATATTTTGCTTTTGATTGGATTCTGCCTTAGTCCTTCCACTTTTCATCCACACTGTTCTGTCTTCGTTTAATCTGTTTTTGGTTCCATCCAGTCTTATTCCAACTGGGAACGATAACTTATCATCATGTAATTCACTCAATTATCTTCATTCGTTCATTATTCTGTAAATCCACACCTTTAAAGTCAACACCTACATCTTGTAAAGTCCTTCAGGTTTAAGTCTAAATGATCATAGTTCAAGAATGTTCCCTCTTACATGTCTATAAATGGATATGGTTAATTATTGTCTCCCTTTACACCTGCCTCTGCAGCTATTTAATCCCTTCCTCACTTAAGCCATGTCCCTTTTTCCTGTTTAAGTGATTCTGTTGTTCTTTCCTAAAATTACAAAACAGGGTCCTTTGATAAAACAAAGTCAGTGTCTAGCTGTGATAAAAGACAACCTGGTTTGGCTGTTGAAGATACTATGGCAGCTTTTGGGATTTACCAAGTCCCCAAAAAAGCACAACATCAAACCAAAGATTTACTTCAAAGTGTCCTATCACTAAAACCTTAGAAAAAACTCTTACATCTATACCCAGATGCCTAAGAAGTGAAATGTGAGGAGCATAAAAAAAAATCTCTTAGCCTTTTTAACAAGACATTCTGATGTTCCATCTTCTTGCGAGAGCTGCTCTCCTTGCCACAACTTGGTAATTTGAAGTTTCTATTTTGCTTTCCTCCTCTCCATTGCAAACCTGAACCTCTCTGGAGTCAAACCACACAGCTTTGTGACTGCCTTTCCCTCCCTCTCAGCTGCTTGTTTGCATGCAACTACAGCTCACAAGTGAGTGCTCCCAATCCACTCTCCTCATAAAGCTAAGTGCCTTGCTGCAGACGTTTCACAGATAAGTGGTTTATTTTTTTCCCTTCCACTGTGATGGCCTGAGACTAATTTGTGTTGCATGTAATGACTTGGTCCCTTGAACTCTTCCGATATATGACCAAAAAAGGGGGCCTTCCACTGAATATTGCAGCTAGTCATAAACAACAATGATATTCAGATGAGTAGCAGCAAAAGAAGATATCAGCCTCTATCTCATCGGATGATGAAACATGATTCCCTCCAGCCACTTTCCCCCAATCTCTCCTTGAAGATAGATAAAGAAAAGTAAAGTCAAGGACAGAGAGAGAGCACCAGTGAGGGTTTTGTTTACACAAGAAACAGGGAGTGTGGTATTTCAAAGAGTTAGAGAATGGAGGGGAAACAGAGCATACAGTAAAAAAAAAAAATGTAGGAAAATATAGAGAGTAAAACAACAGATACTGGTCTGAAAAAGAAAAAAAATTCACCTTTAAGTAGATTATACACCTCCTTAATGCACACACGTTTTGAATCCATCAGTCGTAGTGGCTCTTACAAGAGTGTAAAAGTGAAAGAAAAGGTCCTATGCACATTGTTGGACTGCAGGAGGAAGTCAGAGTCCCCAGAGAAAACATACAGGCATGGGGAGAACATGCAAACAAGACACAGAAAGCCTGAAACCTAGATTTGAACCCAGAACTTTCCTGCTGTAAGGAGATAGTGGAGATAGCCAACCACAACACCACCATGTTGCCCCCAAGACAACTAAGTGAATTTTCATTTCACTTGATGTCTATAAACCTCTTTGGAGTCTAAAGTTCAGTTTCACTTGTTTGCAACATCACACATTGTAATTTCCAAAGGGGGGGAAAAAAAGCCAATAACATGGAGTATAAAGATTAGGAGCCTATTTCTAGTTTAATATTGTATTATCAAAACTCCTTGATGTCAAGAAACAAAATGTACCATCAAGCAGCTGGGCATGAATCTCAGCTCCTCGCACAGCAGCACACGCACCTCTCAGTCAAACTGAGCCAAACAAGCTGTAGCTAAGGTCAAATAAACTATTTTACATTTACAAGTACTCTAGGTTGTTCAGCGTCAGACACATTCTAGAGGCAGATTATCTCTAAACCAATATAACAGAAACAGTGACAAACTTTGAGTTTGTGATCAGACCCAATAAGAAAAAAAAACAGTACATTTTATCTCAGTCTCCAAAAATAAGAAACAACAAATGATCAGCTCATGCTCATTTTCAGCCTGTTTGAAAACATCAACAACAAATTTCTTCACAGAAGCAAAATAAAAATCTGCCAACATACTCTGGTCCACTACATGAGCAGCCAGCATTCATTGGTCAAGTCCCCCTCATCTTTGGACTTCATTTCATGACTACATTTTTCTGTCATACTGACAAACTGTCCACAGACCGATGGAAACACCCACCAAAGTACTCTCAACCACCTTTGCGTTAGTTCCTGCTATTATAGCTGTCTAATGGTTCACATTTACACTCTTATACTCATGCACACAGAAACACAAAATTAAAATAATACCAGCCACCCCATTATGCTTAGTAATGAAGAGTTCTCACAATCAACTTTACATCCAGTTGTAGTCAATGATTTCATTCACGTAGATAGAATAGATATTTCATAGATATTTATAAATATGTTTTGATTTCTTATGTCAAATAATGGGTAAAAATAGTTATAACAGATTTCAGAGTTGCTTCAAATAAGCACAGCCTTAACAAACCTAAGAAAAGAATAAAGCATATTGAAGGACGTAGGAACAATGTGAAGGTATAGTGTTTTATGGTAATAAAGTTTTACAATAGAAAAACAAATTCAGAATATGAAACGGGTACAATGGGACTCAATGAGAAAAGGGATGAAATAAATGTAATAGAGAGATGCAAAGCCTCCAAAAGTAAAAATGGAATAAGTAGAGGATCGCTTTTAGTTTCTGTGTGCAATGCAGGACTCCTTCACAGCAGACCGACCAAGCACCATAAAGCACCCCTGCCTTGCATATCTCCCCTCTGGGGTTATTATCTTCACACCTCTCTGCCTACACCACCTCAGATGTTACCTCCTCATCACATCACCCTCTCCCACCCACCTATTGTGGCTGTTGGGGCTGTTTCAGAGGTTAAACTGGGCCCCAGTCAACCGTAGGAAGCTCTAATGGCAAAAGCCCAAACTCAAATACTCCAAGTTTGCCAAAGTGATTGTTTTCCACTAAGCTAACGCTGTCGACAAATTAACAAAGCTGATGTGCGCAAAGCAGTTTTAAACAGGTTAAAATGTGCTGAGCAAAAAGCAAACAACAGACTAAATTATAATATCCGAGAAAATTGTCTTTACACTGATCAAATTAAGCCTAAACAAGTTGAACACAATCACTGTATTCTGATTAAACCAAGACCCAATAAGCAATTAGTGTCCTTCAAAATTACTTTCTATGTTCATGCATTTAGCAGACTTTTATCCAAAGCGACTTTCTCATCTTCAACCTCAAGTTTAGGCATTTGAGGGTGAACTTGAATTATGAATAACCATATGAATGGTTATTATTTGTTTAGCTTTCTCTTTTGTGAAAATATCCCCTCTGTCATCAAAAACTATAAAAATCTTCTAATTTATCTTGCATTGTGTTCCTGCAAATATTAGCAGTGCAGTTTCTTTTGAGTCAATCTAACATGCTGTCATGCTAAACTAGATACAATCTTTATTTGCCACACACAGGATTAGAACTCTGCAGAAAACCTATCTTAGTTGTGACCACCTTATGAACATCAAGCACACATTCTAAAAAGTGAACATACACCCACTGCGGTGTGCAGTTATAGTTTCAGTGCCCGCGGAACAATTGGGGGTGGTTCAGTATCTTGCTCATGGGCATCTCAGCTGCAAGTGAGTTTTGAGCGGACAGCACTGATCATTCACCAGCACACATTCTCCTGGCGGTAAGGGAACCAAACCGTTCGGGGTCCCAAATAGCTTCTTAAGCCTCTAAGCCACGGCTGCCGCCACAGCCAGTGTGTGATAGTTATGTTGGGTCACAGAACAAAACGTAGCAGCTTCGCAATGAAGTCTCAGAAAATCTAAAATGACTACAATCTTAAGACTCCAAAATTACCAAGCTGTGTATGTTCACCTTTAAAAGTCATGATATACCAACTGTTTGCATTAAAATAATTTTTTTCACTTTCCATCCTTGCTGTTATTTGTGATTGCATTGGCTTGAAATAGAAATCAAAATGCATGGTTCAAGCTTGTATATTAAAAACTACAGGATTAGGTTTAGAAATGACATAGTTTGGGTTCCCCATCATGTCACCTATATCCTGCACTATACAAAACAATATCAAATGTAAGAGATTGCTGTCTCATAATGGTTGTTAGCCTTTATTGTGATATATATGTATATATATTTACTTTTCTGTTGTGGATAATCACAGTTATTTTGTGTTCTGGACTAGTGAGACTGGGCTGCTTAATAAGCTAATTTAAATAGTCCCCATGATATCCTGTTTTTAATTCACTTTACGTAATGTGTGATAAAGCTGCAGTATCCAGCTTTTTTAGTAAATGATCATATATATTTAAAACTTAATCATAAAATATTTGTAACCTTTTTTGAAGGTCTTTAGTAAAGTATGAGTTATCAGCAAACCAGCCAATACTTAAAGCTCTTAAGTCAGAATTTGGATTTTCTTCCACCTACTTCCCTTGAGGAAATGCCCACAATTCTTCATAAAGAATTTTCCTTGAAAATGGGATGAGTGGGTGAGTGAGTAGGTGGGTTGGAGTTAGAGATGAGTGGATCTGTTCAGTGTTGCCCACAGTGATAGCGGGCTGAATGATAAACACATGTAGATGCAGGAACTTGTCTAGAGAAAAAAGCATTATGACGGCATGGTATTTAAAGAACACATTTAGATTTTAGGTAATACTTTCAAACACAGTGCTGCTCTAAATATGTTCTACATTTAATGAGCTCCATTTACTTTCTACTGAAACTGGAATATAAGGGGAGTCAGGCCTCATAAATTATCACAGAAGTCCAAGAATATTATGAGGCAGAGCAAATTGCAAAAGCAATGCAGGTTAGCCTGACTGATGATGTGACACAATATAAATCATCCTGATGACTGAAATCTCACATTTACTGCAGCTATGGTGCCTAGATGAGACTCACTTTAAGGCTAAAATCAGGGAGCAAAGGTCTCAGTGTACAATAGACACCACAACTTCTATGAAAAACTGCAACATGTCAGCTATGTTTGTGCAAGTATTTGCTTCATCATACTGCCTAGAATTGGTTGTACCCCGTTTAATAGAGTACATGCAACACTACACCCCAGCTTCTGGACAGTTTTGCTTGGTCTGCACATCTCATGGAAGAGAAAGCATATTACATTGTGTGTAGGGTTCTTTTTCTATGAGACCTTTCTAATATCTTTCTTTTGATCTTGTTCAAGCAAACAAAAAATGAAACAAAATGTAATGCCTGATTAAGGCTTAGCGATGTGGACCAAATGTTAAGGCTCAGTGGCGATATTTTGGTCTGTATAATTGTAAACAAAAGCCCCACGTCCTGTGTCACAAGCAGTTTTCATTCAATTCATTCAAGCAAACGGTGCTGCAGTGGATGTATTTTATATCAACATTATATCAACATTCTGTGCCACTTAGAGTGTAACCTTTATAAGTAGTAAATGCAAAAAAATCTGAAATTCTGAAAAATTTGGCTACAAGATTTAGATTTACTCTGAAAATCTTTTATATTTTATTAACTACTTAAAGACCACAATGAAAAAATAGGCCTCAAGGCTGGTTTAGGCACAGTTACATGTAGAGTCAATCTATGACTATGACCTGTAAATCTCATTATAATTTTGTTTTATTTAATCTTTCTTTTGCCCGTAAAATATGACTCTTTACATATAAATCTGTCCTTCCTCTCACACAATGCATGCACATGACTTACTCATAAAAAATATTTTATATATTACATATATTTAGATGCTTTTATCAAAAGTGACTTAAAACTAGGGACACATTGGACGACGTTGGGTTAGGTATCTTTTCCAAAGATACTTGGACATGTAAACTAGGGAAGTTGTGGACTAAACTAGCACTCTTTGAGCTGACATATGAACATAAGAACAATCCTGGTTTTGCAACTAATGCCAACTAGAGTGAGCATCATATTGAAACTCCCTTTATCCCCACATCAGTACAGGCTTTACAGATTGTCAAAAGGATTTGAGAGAAATGGCAATAATTTAATGTAAAAGCAGCAGAATGTCTTGAATGTTGCAGTTTTGACATACTTTGGTCAACAACTTGATTTCATTAGAACATTAGACTATCTCTGTGTAGTGTAGTCTGACAAATAAATAAACAAAAATGTCAGCAACTTGGCAACTTGTACAATCAGCTTCATAGCTCAGTCTGATTCAAATAATTTAATCAGATGCTGTGAATGTATTTGTGACATAATCTCCTTAGTGGAGGTAACAAGCTCAGCGTTTCCCACATATAGATTATCCTGAGTGGACAAGTACATTAGTTAACCATTCACAGTTTATATAAAGTATATATAAATACAAATATTGGACATCATATTAGTAATAATAATATCAGTAATAATTTCCTGTCACATTTGTCTCACCTTTCAAAAGAGAAAGGGAAATTTAAAGAGAACACTGATCCCAAATGTAGCTTCTATGTTAGCATGAGTGTCTTGCCAGTAAGAGAGCATCCTTGAACATTCCCAGAATACATGGTAATGGTTCGCCTCATTTGCCCCACACCTAGTTGTTACCCACCTATGTTACCCAACATCTAGAGGCGGTCCCTTGATGTTGCTTTTGGGATGGGGTTAGCCAAATTCTCGCCATATGGTTGAATATGTTGAATCCCATCGTGACTTACATAGTAGTCCCCATTGTTCCCTTGAAAGAGTAAAATCACCTTCCTACTCCCACTTCTCTTTAATATACAAAGTATTGTCTAATTTGGCCTGGAGGAATCTCTGTGCATTCTGAAATGCAGACATCTCAAACATTCTAAGATTTTTTTACTCTCCTCAGGGTTGCGATGACGAACCGAAGCTGTATGTATCCGTAGGTCCACATAAAGATGTTGCTTTCCCAATATATTAGTAATCACATTCTTTCGCAAAACTCAATCAAAGGATTATTTATTATTTAACACAATTAAAAGCGGTTCATGGGCCGTGCCATGTTTTTTCACAGACAATAATGTTTTATTTTTCCTTAGATTGTACACCTTTCAGCAACCTGATGTGCTGAACTGGGGATTTTTTTTTTTTGGAGTTTGTTGATTGTCACGTTTTCATGTAGTTGTGAGTATGAAATGGTTTGAAAACTCAACTTTGTTGTGTGAAATTTTCGAGCAGCAGACACATTTCCCCATTCTTAGTTCCTGGTTTCTCAAAAGCATGACATGTGAATGCTTTGTTTTTTAGCATACCAGTCTCAAATATTAGATGACGCAGGTTCCTCGAGCACACATACAAGCAGTGTCTATTTAAAATCGCAGCGCAATGAAATGGTAATGTTTGACGGAAAAAAAAGCATTTGCTGTAGATAGTGGTGAGAAGTGTGCATGAAGCATGGTTAATGGGCTAAATCATGGAAAATCAATGATGTAAAGCAATAAAAGGCATCATGAGCTTGTACAACAAGCAGTTTCTAAGACAATCTTTGTGATGAAATAGAATAAAATTACTCTTTTTTTTGTTCTTGCGAAACTATATGCCATTGTGTCATCACCACAAAATAATGTGAAACCTGAAATGTGAAACTGGACATGAGTTTGCTTTTTGCATTGCATGAGGCTAGAAAGCTAATTTTGTCATGGCAGCTGCCACTCGCATTTAGTGAATAAGTAAGTGAGCAGCAAATGGCATTACTTTCATTGCCGTTCCTCCCCCAGCATTATTATCCCCAGACTGCTACTCAACCAAGGCCAGCCAACGCGTTTGAAAGTGTATATCTGCAGAGAGATAATGCACTGTGTCCTGTACACAAAGGAAAGAGAAAATAAACCTTTTTTCCTCACCCCGAGACTAATGACACCAGTGGAGTTTGAGAAATACTGCTTTTCAGTTAAGGTGAATTATTTCTTGTTAAATGAATAAAAAGGTTTTTATATAATTTTTTTTGTTTCTTTCTCTACCTTCTCTCTGCTTCTCCCTTTCTGACAGGTACCTCGGGTACTCTGGGAATTCCTTCATCGGATTGCTCCAGTTAGAAATGACAAAACAGAAATTGGAAGAGTGTTTCTCTTGCAGAAATAACGGAGCTGGGACTGTGAAGTGAGGAAAAAAAACCCACTCATGTGTTGAGCGATGGACAGTGCAGCCCTGTGTGGATAGATGGATGGATGTACAGACCCTGGCAATGATATGCGTGAGACTGATGAGCATTCAGATTCATATTGGACGTAGTGGGACTTCTTTTCACTTCTCCTCAAATAGAATATTTTATGGAACATTACACAGACCTAGAATCACAAACTTGACATGGCTTGCTGTTTTGTGTGCTTGTGTAAAATACTGTTTGCTCCAAAATACAGAAATAAGTGTCTCTTTGTAACAGCTATAATACCTGTGTGGTACTAGCTCTTGATGTCATGACAGCAGGTTGCTATAACTTTTCATATGTTTATGTTTATTATAATTTTTTTCTTTATAGCTTACCCCTGTCCTTTCACAAGCAAGCCGTAACACATGATGACATTCTTTCACATTATCTTCTACCACTATCCTAAATTGATATCCTCAATATACCATCTTCGGAGCATATCAAAAGTTATTCTGGATTGGCAGTCAGGGAGAGTAAGCACAGGAGGTGCGTGGATCTCATCTCCTTTAGACAGAGCTTAAGAAGATCCTCACCACATTGTCTCATTTTTGTAATAAGTTAAGCAAAGGCCTTTGACTGTCGCTTCATATCAATTATAAAGACATTAAACTCATATCAGCCTACTTATCAAACTGAATATCATATTTCTCAAAATGCCAAAACTATTCCTTCACCCATCCATCTATCCATTCATTCTCCCCTGCTTAATACAAAACAGGGTCGTGGGACTATTCCTTCATGCGGGTCCTAAATCCTTACCTGCCATTACTTGCCATATTGCAGCAGCCCCATGTCAAACTTGACTTGATGTGACTTTACAATCAAATTATAACAAGCAGGTGCTCAATAACAGCCCTCTACCCTAAAAATCAATCTTCCATCCACATAATTTGCACATAATTTCCACATATTTCCACTGTATTTCAGGAAAAATAGATTTTGATGTGGATACATTTTCCAAATCTTAACCGTTTACTTTTCCAGGCATAAAAACTTCAATACAGTTCCTGAAAGAGCTAGGACACAGCAAATGAAAACAAAACTGTGTGAAAGGGATATCAGAGTTAAACTATTTAGCCACGTGCGCAGCTCCACCACCAAACGCATCTGAATTCCAAATGTGGTCTATTTTTTATTTCAAACTATGATTTTGCGTCCATTTCCTTAAGTGCCTCAAAATGCATAAGAAAAAGAGAGAAATTCATGTCTCACACGCGGGAGAATGTCAGGAAAATATGCAGAAAATGATCTCCGGACTTCTCTGGAGTTGTTGTTCATGACTGCACTTCAGACTGTACCCACAATACTGACTAACAAGTAATAATAATTTTGCAGGTGATCAGAAAAGAGAAGAAAGCAGCAATTTCTTAGCAGCACACTTATTTGCGATACATGCTACAGGGAATTGATTTTATACAAACACAGTTTGGGACATTTCTGTATTCCATACAAGATAACTGTCTAAGGAATCTCTACAATAGGTCTAGAGTGAAAATTGGAAGCATTTGTGTTTTCACATGCAGCCCCTCGGGAACTTGCTGAAATGAATGTGTGAAAACAGCTGCCCGCGTGGCGGCTCTAAGCTTTGTGAGACACAAAGTTCCACCCAAACTACCTCCTTGAGTCCTGATACAGATCACAAATGTAGCACTTCAATCATTAAGGAACAAAGTACATTTTGTTTACCTTCTGAGGAATGCACAGATAAAATGTGGTTAACAACAGATTTTCTTTTCGAGGCTAAACTGAATTAAAATTACTATAATCCACTAGGTATGTAAATACAGTTTATGTACAGAACAATGTCGTTTATATTTTGTGGCCGACTTTTTTAAGGGAGATATATAGTGTGTCTCTCCTGCTTTAACAGCAGATAAATGAGCTCTCTTTCCTTACAGTTTTAATCCTGTGAGCTACTGTGCGTTAAAAAGCTAAAGCCCCAGAAGTGGCTACACCTGAAGGAAATTTACTACATGCTTAATCACATAAATCATTATTGAAACTTCACAAATGGTTGTCAGGAGGGTCAAGAAGAAACTACCCTTTTCCCAAATAATGCCCCACTGAGTTAAACACTAAAACTGTAAATGCCAAACAGGATAAATAGTCTAAACTGCTTTCTTCCAGCAGCCTACTGCTGTTTTGTATGGGCATGACATGCCAGCATGTGTGCTTTCCTGCCGATGACTATGCTGCCATCTGTCGCTTCTCTATAAATTCGGTGTGTCCTACATCATTCTTGTCTTATGTGGATTGTCTCACAGTCATGTGTCACAGTTTATGTTAATTTATTCTTTTTAAATATCACACTGACATCTGATCCACTGCGTTTTTCAATTAACAAGTCATCCAGAATGTGTTTTATAAACTTACATTGACATTTGCTTTTTGACATTCTTAATTAGTCTGCTATACACATTAATAAAAAGACTGATTCATGCAGGACTTAAAATCCTGAAAGGAGGGGATTTTGTTTCCTTTAATAATTGCGTTTTTTCCCTTTGTTATATTAGTTATATCTCACATTAACTCACATTTGTCTCCGCTCATTTAATTTCTCATTGTGAAGTTTCTTTTGCTTTCTACTGTATGGAGAAGTGGTCCTAAGTGCAATATTAAAACAACATTTTTAAATTCTTATTGTATGTTCCCCTTTCCCCTTTCCCATTGACGTATTACGGTATTCATCATGAACCTATAGCATACTTTGTGGCTACAACATAGTTAACTGTCTGTTTACCTTCTCATTGCTTAAATTTTTTTCACATGGACTGTGACCCCGTGCAGTACAAATGGAGGAAATGTGACAGCACAGCCAGTGTTGAGAGCATTGCTTCATATTTGGACTCAAAATCTGTGTTCTTTGTGAACCTTTCTGCAGAAATAGTTTAGAGGACAGCTCCATATGGTATGCTGGGAGAAAACTGCGACTCTGGGGAGTGACTTCCCCCAAAGCTGCTTGATTATATTTTGACTAATCTGCCCGTGAACCCTCTAGCTCCTAACATACTGTATGTCATACTTTTAATCTTAGCATTTCTAAGCCACCACATGAAAAACCTCTTGTTTTTGGTCATATCTTATTGACTTATTGCCTGTTTCTTCGTCTTTTGTCAGTGGTACTTTCATATAACTAGATAGGCCTCCTTGACTCATTTCTAGCAATTTACCACTCACCACAGAAGCTAAATATCAATGTAGATGATACCAAATCAACAATTACATTTGCCTCAGCAATGCTTTCAGATGATGCTTTCCTGATTGGTCAAACTGTTTACTTCAGCACAAGCTACAGTACATCCCCTAGGGTCTGTTCGACAAAACAGCTTCAACATACCCATTTTATTTTTCTTATCTGGCTATACAAACTTTTCCAACTGAGATCACACCAAGTGGTATAACAATGCTGATTATACACTTGCTGCAATAAACTAAGGTTTTCTGACTCTAGATATATTTGAGTTTGTGTAAAGGAGATGGTGCTGGCCCCAGATGATCAATCAATACATATTTCTAACAAGAACAACAAACAACTACCATCACTGATCTCGGCCTTTTTAAATCGAAGCTTAAGACCCACCTTTTTAGACTGCCGTTCGAACTCTGATTAGGGCCACTATGCATTCATTCTATCCGCTCTTTTTTAATTATCTTAATTTTATACAAATTTTATTCAATTCATTTTATTGCACTTGTGGAAGGTTTTTAATGCCCTGCAGCACTTTTAGCATTTTTACCATTTCTGAATCGTGTTTTATGTTTTGTTTTATGTATTGTTGTTTTTATCCTGTTGTAAAGCACTTTGAGTACCAGTTGGCTATTGTAAAGGGCTATATAAATAAAGTTTGATTGATTGATTGATTGAACTAAAGAACTATGAAACATTTAAATGTGTATAGACTGATTCAAGGCTGTTGACGCAGCCAAAGTCAGGAAGTAAACTAGGTAATAAAACTGGATTTGTACATTATTAAACTTATTAATATACTCCCCCATAATAAAAGCATGATCATATTACTACATGTTTCCATATTCTATTATTCTATTAATGGTTTGCAGGTGCATCTTGAGGCCTGTTAGACAGTTTTAACCTTATTTAGTCAGACATCCCCCAACAACTCATCTGTTTCCTGAAAATTTTATGATTTTAAGTACTATTGCTTGAGGCATGATACTCCCATAGAGCTCCGCCCATATATCCACCTCTCAGCACTTGCCTAAAGTCTCCCTTGAAACTCTGCTACCCATGTATTGTGATGCTGAAAAAGAACAAATAGGAATACAATAATGATCAGGGCTGCTAACTCTAATTCACTGAGTGCCAGAATTATGGGCATTTCCCAAAAGATGCGGCAACAGCTTGCACTCAGAGACGGTCTGTCTGGGACTCATCACTCGAGAGATGTCTGTGTAACTGCACAGTTTTCAGCTGCTTCTTTGGGAAAAGCCTGCTTCCTCCAACCTGTGTGCCACTGACAGTGTGTTTTCCTGACGAAACAACGAAGGCAACATGGAGTTACAGCCCGTTTGTGATTGGGCTGCTGACGTCGTTGATGGTGGCTTTGCACCTGGCAACATGGATTGCAAATGAGAGTGGGACAGAAAGAAAACATATTAGAAAGACAAACTCCCCAACATGCCTTCACATACACATGCTGTCTCCTGGATAAATAGCTGGGTCAGTATTCATAATGAATTTAGTGAAGTGTTTTTTTTTAACAAATTTGAGAATATGGGAAAAGAGTCACTGCCCGCAACAGATCTCTGTTTTTCAGGGGAAGACACCGTTATGCCAGGCTTTGCACTGGTCAGTCAGAACTGGCGAGCACAGCAGGTAACCTGAGGCCTATCTGCCCCAGCAGCTCATGCGAGAACACATAAAAAAAAAAAAATCAATAAATATTTATCGTACATGCTTGCTCATGCTTGCAGCGTTTCTTACATGAATGGTCGCAACACTGTCACAATTTATTATTAGTTTAGCTGAAACTAAGCTGTTTATGGATCAAAGTTGAGAATCGACTTCCTGAAGAAGAAAAAAAGTAGACTTCTGATCAGTGTCCTCTTTATTATTTTTGATGGAACACTCTAGGAATGTCTACGAATAAACTGAACCCACTTCTGCTAATTTAACTTAACATCATTTGAGAGAAGACATAGAGACTTTATGAATCTGACTTCACATTCTCACAGTCGTAAACATGTTATCTTTAAATCTATACCACAGGAAACACACAAACTTGCTTCTCCACATCCCTTGTGCTAGCTAGGAGAAACACAGATAAAATTTGCAAAGTGTCTATGCGTAGGCTGCTGCCAGTAAATTCCAGCTGTTAGTTATTATTATACTTGTTGGGACACTTTTGAGATTGAAACAAATTGTTCTTTCTTTGTTCTCTCTGCATCTACAAGTCATTCACTCTGTCTTCTACAGTATAAAGACTAGAGTGATAAATTAGTTCAACTCTCTGTCAGGAAGTGATACAGATAATGTTGATGCAAATGCATCGGACCAGTAATATGTAAGGAAGCCCTGATTGTGAAATTTTGAGCCGATGTTAAAGATAATTATTTGGCTAACATACAATAAATAAATCTATTAGAGTGTTACCTTCTCTACCATTAATTTCACTCATTTTTGCAGTTATTTATTTTGTTGCTGAATATTGGATCACAGTACATGGCGGTATAGGTAACAGTGATAGAAATGTACACACACAAAATGCTAACAGTATACAGTATACACTTAATAAAATTAAGCCAGTGGAGCAGAGGTATGTCCCCGTGAATCAAGTTTTAACAGCAAGTTTCTACTTCCACACAGATTTTTAAAGAGCACAAAACAATATTTTACATTTACCCACCATCTGTGTTGACAAGGGCATCAACATCAATCCTGCAACCTGCTAGGATATAAAGCTTTGATAGTCTAACATGAGGATAAATAAAACATGAACCGAGCAAGTGAAAAGTAAACAACATGGAAAATACACAGAACAACTCAATGTATCAAATCTTGTAAAATATTTAAGCTGACATCTAGACGCTTTGTTGCTACAATGAATTTCCAGACACAAGCACAACTACAGTGGAAAAGAGACGTTGGTTGGTCACCTTCCTGTTTCCTGTTATATATATATAAATATATATATAACAGGAAACATATGTATATATATATATATATATATATATAGACATTATTCCATATTTGTGCTCAAGACAGAATGTTCATGTTCTGGTTGTTTGAACCAAGAAGCACTCCTTTCTACGATGTCCTACACCCTTGCTGTGTTAGGAATTTGTTTCCAAACTCACTCACTATATAATGTCCACTATGTTGAGTACTCAATAGTGGGTAGGCTAACAGCTGGTGATGCATTTTGGACACTTGAATGCAGATACTTCCAGATGAGGACTGCGGCTTGTTAATCTTAACGCTTCATGATGATATGCTCCATTCGCTGCTTTCATCGTTATACAAAAGAAAATGGTATTATGTTGTTGAAGCAGAGATACCATTTTCTTGAGAGCAATACCTTGCATATAACTTGCATTAACGCATTTCCTCAATTGAAAACAAATCTGGTTTTATCTTGTGTGTGAGTAGTGTGAGCTAACAGGGCAGGTTAGGACAGAGTTAATTTATAAAGAATGTCACTGTATTATTTATTTTCACTTCCAAAAACCCTAGGCCTGCCAGAGTGAAAGCCAAATAGGCTTAATGAGGTATGCCATCTACACTTGATAAAGCAGTAAAACTTGGCTGCAAATAGAAAAAAAAAGAAGAAATACAGCCAGAGGAGAATTTCCTCACTCAGAGGAGAGACCATCCTGCATGACATTGAGGTGATGAACTCATAACATGTGTATAAATATACCATCTGTTGGAATAATATGCATGAGTTAGTAGGTACAGGTATTCATGATGATATTTGAACTGTTTTTTCTCAGTCAGGTACTGGTCCATTTTCTGGTCCACTTTTATGAAGTCACATTGTGATGCTGTGCCATTTAGCCTGCTAAGCACCAACCAGAAAGGGCCCCAACTGAAATGGTCATTCATGTAATTTGTTCATGCTCCTCATTACGACTGATAATGGGGACCTGTAAAGTACTGCCCATTTGAGTGGCAGACGCTAAATACACTTTCAACCATGGACCTGTGTGTGCTGCGAGATAAAGACCAACATATGTTCTGTGACTAATACAACAACATTTTTCCTAAAACACTTTTGTCACAGAGGGAGGGAACGTCGAGCTATGCTTGAGTGAAAGCCTGTTTTATAGTTACTTTCTGATCTGGAAGCCATTTCACGGAAAATCTGCATAATTGCTGCTCTAAAATGGGATTCGTAATCATTATCTCTGGACAGCAGCTCTCACTGAGCTGGGTTCATTTTTTGGAATATGTCAAAATTAAGTGGACAAAAAGCCTATGTTCTTTTTCAAATAGAACACAGCAATCCATTAATTACACTCATATAACTCTAATTATTTACCAAAGGCTGGACCTTTAATCTTATCAGTATCAATCAATGTTCAGAAGACCATCCGTACCTCTGATCAAAGTCTCTAAGCACTAATGTTTTGATCAATCTTGTGTCATAGATCATTATATTTGAATTTTCTTTTCTAAATTGGGTTTGATAAAATACCTGTGGCCTTGCTATGCCTTATTACACCAAAGCATCCCAGTTAATGCCATATCCAGCTCATCTTTAAATGTTGTGATCATACAAACAAGCACATGTAAAATCATTTATATTTGCAACACAACAAAAATACCACATATATGTATGTTAAATATCTGTTGATACAAAAGGTTCAGAGTAAGAGTTTCACATTAGGACAGTAAGTACTGTAGACAACAAAGTATATGCTATATTCTACATAATTTTTTATGAATTTTTATGTTGTAGAGTTGTGGATTTATTTTATCAATGGAGAAATTGAGCAGCCTTGTTTTGTTGTCTACGGTAGTAGATTAACCCTCATCTTACTTTGAAGCTCCCAGATCAAGGAAGTGACGTTGACGCAGCTTTAGCAGCAGAGAAGCTATCAGGCTTGTGTTGATAATAATAAACTCCTGGACTATGTACAAACTTCCAAATGCATCGTTTTGTGAGCACAGACCATATTTATAGAAGTTTGGTGTCATGGCATGTGATTTTAGTGTGGTAATTTTGGAGATACTGCCAGGTTCCATTAGCGCTTGTACTAAGCTGTCCGGGATAACTCAGTAACTCGGCTGATGTTCAGCCAATATCAGAAAAACTTCGGATGGGCTACTTGGCTGGATGTCACGGTTCAAATGACCCCAGGGTGAATCTACTCCGAACCATCACTTTAAGATAGGCATCGGCATCAGAGTCAGTGACTCAAAGAAATGGAAAAAACTGATAAATAAGTCAGTTTTTGGTGCTGTGGATGACTCTGAAACCCATCAAACTGATTACGATTATTAAGAAAAAATACTGCAGTAGTCGCTTAAAGGTAGGGTAGGAGATCCTGGATTTTGAGTCCAGCGAAGCTGCATTTTGAAAATACACAGGTAAAAAGTCCCAACCCTTTTCTTCACTTTCCCCCCAAAGGCACGCCTCTAGAGTACATGAACGCGCACGAGCACGAAGGTGCACGAAGGTGCACGAGCGCTGTTCTGACAGCAAGCATCGATCGTTGCGCACAGGGGAAAGGAGGGGGAGGGAGGAGCAGATTGCAGTTTGATAGACGGCAACAGTGTCCAATCATTGTGAACGGTCCGTTCACAATGATTGGATACTGTTTTTCCTAGATTGTACGTTCTAGAGGCCACTAAAACTTTTCATATTAATGTCAACACTTTTAATTAATTGGTTGCAATGGGGGTGTGAAGAGAATTTCAAGCAATATGTAAAAAAATGTTCCAGAAAAAGATCCCCTACCCAACCTTTAACATGACGGGCTACATTTATAAATGACCCGCCTAGGTGTGAATGAGCCTAGGTGGACCATTTACCTGAGGACAGCAGGGAAATACAAACTGGTATTAATGTTCATTCATGTTATGACATAATATCTTATTCTATGTGTTGATATGATGAACACTTTATGACAGGAACTCAAGGTAAGTTCTATCCAGCTAAACCTGGAATGCTGATTCATATACATCATTGGTTCCCTGTTAGTTAATTTACCTGTCAAATTGTGAATTGTGTCAAGTTTAAGTAATGTGTGCTTAATCCTATTCTGGTGAGTCAAGGTAAAAGTTTGAGCTTGCTTCTCGCAGTTGAGACTAAGCCCCTCCTGCTCAGGGAAGAACACATAAAACACGGAAGCAGGCAGTATAATCACCTTACGACATGCCACCTCCCATCCCAGACATTAAGGAGGATAAGGGTTCTTCATGCCATTTCAGTTTAATAGCATCTTCATTCAACTTAAATCCAGTGACAATTTATCAAATCAAAAAAGTGCTACTTTCGTGTTCTTCCTGACAGATTTGCCATCGTGTAGGAATATTTAATTATGGCCCAGAGAATTTTAAATAAAAAACTCTGATACATACTGGCATTGCTATAGTGAGGAAATCTTTTTTGATCTACCCTTTTGCAGTATGCAGTTTTGCACATCAGCGCTGGAGGTTGACTGATGTTGTCATGCTAGAATCCTGCACAATAATTACAGATAATTGCATGTTTCTCTTTCGGTGACAGTGTTTACACGTGTTGTATTTAATTTTAGACTGTACCATTAAATTAATCCAAACTCTTATTTGAGAGAAAAGTCATAATTAGGGTGATTGTCAATGTTGGGTAAAAGCTGAGAATCAGAAGAAGCTTTCATTGTGTGAATGAGAGGCAGTATTTCCTGTTTTATTGTTGCTGCTGATAAGAGATGAGGGATTGGAAGCTGAAAGGCAGATGAATGACAGTTTAATCTGAGAACACATCTATCTATCTATCTATCTATCTATCTATCTATCTATCTATCTATCTATCTGATAGGGGCCTATGTACTGAACACACCTGTCTCCAAGTCTGAAGGCTGTTGTTTTTAACAAACTCCAATTATTTTCCCTTAATGAGCTCCCGTAGTGGTAGATGTGCTCCCCTGGCATCATTACTGCAGGGACAGCAGTTGTAGTGCTGGGACTGACTGGCAGCTTACACAGACCCGTTCTCCTTTACTGACTGCAGGCTGCACTTCCTGACAGCTGGGAGCCGGCCTCCTGGAGCACGACATACACTCACATGCACGGAGAAATACACAAGCATGCAGATGCATGAACGTCTGTGGCCCAACAGAGCTGAATCCCAGGATTTTGCATCAATATCAGAATTATCTGTAATATCCACAACATCATCACTGTTACTGACAAATAAGAGACATTGGGCCTCATGCAAGAACATTTTCGTATTTTTATTCTAAATTTATCTTACTTTTTTCATCTCGTACAAACACGCCACGTCAGATTCAACAAACGCTCCTAACTTTGGGAAAAGTGTGTAAAGGACCTGCCTAAATGATGAATGCCACCCGTGCGTATTTAAGTGCACGTGCACGAGGATAGTACATTTGTATACTCCATGCCCAAAATTATATCATATTAGACTGTGCTTTCCTTCTCTCCTGTGCCAGAATAATAAAATTGAGTGTTGACTCATGAGAATGGCATCAAGGCGCAAAAAGAACAACTTCACGGGCTCTGAGATTGAAGTTCTGCTTTCAGATATTCAAAAAGGAAAATCTGTCATTTTTAGCAGTGTCAGCAGTGGAATTATGGGAAGAAATGGGAAGTTATAACGAGTGCTGTTAATTCCGTGTCACCTGTAGTTTCCAATGTCACTGAAATAAAGAAGAAATGGTTTGAAATGAATATTGCTTAAAAAAGCTTGATGACTCCAACTAAAGCTGATGCGTAATGTGTGCATTTTATTGCTGGGTGGAATTGGGTTTGATTGGCGTGTTTCTCTTTGGAGTTGTAGCTCTAGCAAGCTGCATATTTGCAGCATCACAGTCCTTGGCATTCTAAATCGCGATGTCAGCCATTCGTCTGTCCCCACAAGGATATCTACACGGTCTCTTCCAAGAGTCTGATGCGCTAAGGCATCCAAAAGTAGGAAGTCAGCCTCTGGTTACACTTCCCATTGACCTTGTTATATACAGGGTCAAATTAACCTTCAATTAGTGCATAATTTAAGTCAAACAGAATAATGTCAGCATCATTATGGGGTATAATGTATGTATTTATTTATGTTTGCTTCAAAGTAATAAGTATACAATCCATTAATCAAGCAAACTTGATTCAAATAACAGCAGACTATTTTACAAAACTCCTACGACAGGTCTGGATCACTCGTAAATTCTGTTCGTACCTGAAAGAAAACGTAAAATATGACAAAATTGGTGAATGCGCAAATTCTCTTAAAGGCGGGGCAGGGGTTCTTTTTCTGGAACATTTTTTTACATATTGCTTGAAATACTCTTCACACCTCCATTGCAACCAATTAATTAAAAGTTTTGACACAAATATGAAAAGTTTTAGTGGCCTCTAGAACGTACAATCCAGGAAAAACAGTGAACGGTCCGTTCACAATGATTGGATACTGATGCCGTCTATCAAACTGCAATCTGCTCCTCCCTCCCCCTCCCTCCACCTGTGCGCGTACCCTGCTCCGTGAACGAATTACACGTTCAGAAGCTTGGCAGGAAGCTAGAGCCAGCTAGGCTAGCACCTAGCATTATTAAACGTATAGTTATCATATACTAAATACTAAATACGGCAACGATCGATGCTTTGTGTCAGAACAGCGCTCGTGCACCTTCGTGCTCGTGCGCGTTCATGTACTCTAGAGGCGTGCCTTCGGGGGGAAAGTGAAGAAAAGGGTTGGGACTTTTTACCTGTGTATTTTCAAAATGCAGCTTCGCTGGACTCAAAATCCAGGATCTCCTACCCAACCTTTAAATCACTCATACGCACGACTTAAAGGGATAGTTCGCCTCTTTTGACATGAAGTTGTATGACATCCCATATTAGCTATATCATTTATGAACATTAACTTACTCCCCGCTGCGTCCTGTGAGTTCCAGGCGAGTTTTGGCGCTGACGAAGGTAGTCCGGCTAGTTGGCTGGGGCTAAACAAATAAAGTGTCTTGCTTCTCAAAACAATATGCGTTCAAAAGAGTAATACATTTGCATCACAAAATCGTTGTGCATGAAAAAGTCAGACCTCACATCGCTTGGCGCTATTTTTGCCCTTGATATCAATGCGTCCAGCCACCTAGCAATAGCCGCACCTGTTACGGTGTTTACTGCTCGGAAGCAGGGGACTGCTCGGTCTGCACTTCGGTCTGCACAGTTTACATTGGACGCATCTATGAACCGATAACCATGAAGACCGCGATCAGAGGGTGTCCAAGTCCTGGTGTGCAATATTCAACTACACAAAAATATATATATTTTCTATTTACTATATCAGTACTTTGTATGTACTCGTTTCATAATACAGAGGAAAACTCTATTCCTAAAAAGAATTAAAAAAAAAAAAATCCTCAGAGAACCCATATTGCACTGTTAACGCAGTTGCGCAGGTGGGAATTATGAGACCGTGACACATCAAAGGCTGAAGGACAACATGAAAACAGAGAAAGAGGGAAAATGGAGCGCTTTTTGGTGCGAAGCAAACCATCAGTGCAGAGACAGCTGACAACCCACCACCGATAGAAAAGAGGAAAAAAAACTGTCAACATTATCATGAAAGTTACCCGTCTTATGGCTTCAGTTGGACCGGGGTGTCAGCAATCCTCAGTCCGAGTGCTTCCTGTCGGGAGAAGTTAGCTAATGCTAACTGAACTGCTAGTTGGCTAATTATTCTGCATCGGACTACCTAAGCATCTCCCACCACGCGATTGAGCAACGTCTTGCTTTCCCCACTACCTGCCTGTGTGAGTTGGCGTTCTCTACTCTGGTTCACACGAAGAACAACAGGAGGTCACGGCTCTCTGTTGAACAGAACTTGCGAGTGGCCCTCTGCTCAGTGTCACCAATGATTAAAGAAAACTGCACGCCCCGACAGGCACATGTATCTCACTAATTTGTAAGTAGGCAAAATATTTACAATAGCACATGTTTCACTGATTGCTGAAATGTTGCAATGATAAATTGTAGTTTAGGACAATGCTTCCTAGCATTGACAGTTCTCTGTGCTAAATTTCTGCTGAGTTTCCTTTGCCTCATTTTTAATTTTGGGACCCGTCTGGTTTAAATGACTGTTGCTGCTTTCATGAAGCCTAGTTTGATAAAGTTTCAAATTAATTTTTGAAATATTTCGTTAATAAATATTTCATGAGTAATAGTTGTCTTGTCACATTGTATTTGGCATTAGTAAATAGTTATGCACATTTACAGATATTTTACATGATATGAACGATAACACGTGTTATAAGGACTATTATGTGCACAATAGGTGTACCTTGAGATTTTTACTTGTCCTTTGGTGTGCCTTGGGCACAAAATGTTTGGGAACCACTGGGCTAGTGAGACCGCAACCTGTCTTCCAATTCATTAAATGTTTTTGTGGTAGAAGTATCGGCATCGGTACTCGGTATCGGCAAGTACTCAGATCCAAGTATCGGTATCGTATCGGTTTGAAAAAAAGTGGTATCGGTGCATCCCTAGTTTGTAAGGTCGTGACTTGTGTTACTTCTAAACTAAACAAAGTTGATGCTAATCGACCGGTTTGTTGTCCTTTTTCTCCAAATGAGAATCGATAAGGAAACCAATAAAGAACCGAATCGTTAAGCAGAATCGAAAATGGAATTGGAATCGTTAAAAATCTTATCAATTCCCATCCCTACTCGGAGTTGATGCTGCGTGTTGATCTAACGCTGATTGGCTGAAAGTTTGAGCTGCTAGGGGCCGAAAACAACTAATTTCATGACAAAGAGAAAAAAAGCACCAAAAACAATAAATAGCAAAGATGCATAGCTGAAACACTCAGTTTCCCTCCATCAAACAAATATTTTTCCACTATGACTTTTCTATTTTCCATAGCAGAGCAATGCTAAATGACCAACAACAGTAACAACACAACCAAGAGCAGCCCACAGCCTACACTGGCTCATTTATAAGTGGCAGAAAAATGCTATAGCAAGACAATGTGTTTGTGAGGCACCAACCAGAGGGCCTGCAGAAGCACAGAATATTCAGACCCTATGTCTGTAGGGGGTAATCAAAAGCAGCCTCACAAAAACTTTCACTTGATTTTATCTATTTTTTTTTCAGTATGTCAATGCCCAAATAATGCATCAAGACTTGCACATCTCGACTCAGGCTTAAGGTGGTTAAATAAGAGACTAAATGCTGGAATAAATTATTTGTAACTCAAGTCTCCTCCAGCTCTTTATCATTTTCTCATTTTAGCTGTTTTGATCTGTGTGCAAGCCATAGACATAAGCCTCTGCCCTTGGATTTTTTTCTTCCCAAAGCTTTAGCTTGCATATATGATGAAAGTTTTGTACTCTTTATCATAAAAAATCTTATTTATTCAAATCAAATTGTCTCCATTTCAGTCTCAAAAGACAGAGGAAAGAAGACTCTCATTTGTCATTGCATTGCAACACAAAGGACCACTGAGGTCAGCAGTGATATAAAAAACAATAGCAGGGGCAGACACACTTAAGACATTATTTTTTCAAACATTCTTTGATCAAAGCGGCAACAATAATATGATGCTTAAATGTCCTCTTTCTCATGTACTCTGACTCAACAGCGTCTCCCCATGATGTGTCAGTCTGATTATTTATATAACCTGCAAGGCTTACCAATAGCTTTCACATCACATTTCATAGTAAAGGCTCTGCCTGTCAGTGTAGTGAGCAGAGAAGGCATAAAAGGGGCTGAAAGAGTGGCTGAGGTACAGAGCATTTGCACTGCAGAAAACTGTTTTGTCTTCATTGGGCACCGTAGTCCCTGTGCGCTGAGGTCACAGAGTTTTGTGAGCGGAAACTGGTGAAAGATAATTGTTCTGCCACAAAGTGTTTATTGGCAGAGAAGAGCTGTTAGACAAACATAAATGAAAGTAAACTAATTTCAGCAGTTTGCAAACACTGAATAATTTTGCAGCAAATAAGTGTGGACTCTTAGGTCTGATTTACATTGCTGAACAATGGCGTTGTGGCTGCGTTCGTGCATTCCCCCTGTTGTAGCACTGCTGCAGTGCAGCTACTGCCTGCACAATCTTTTGCCCTTGGTGATACCCATAAATACACACAGTTTTTGTGCCATCCATGGTTGTTATGAGTCTAAAAGTGAACACCAGAGAACAGTTGCAGTCTGATAGCAGTCGTGAGATTTTTTTTAACCCTCGTTCAAAGACGGAGAGAGATGCTGAAAAACTAACATTTATATATTCTACTTTGGTTTTCTGTTATAACTGTGGTAGTCCTACTCATGTAATCACAAATCTGACCTTTAATAACAAGCAAGTTGCCAAAAAACATTTTTAATAGCTATGATTCACTGTGCGACACACTGAAACTACGATGAGAGGTGAATGAGGTCAAGATGATGACCAATGAATAATACCATGATGAAACAGTTGATGGCATGTTGCCATAACACAGCTTAAAGGTAGGGTAGGAGATCCTGGATTTTGAGTCCAGCGAAGCTGCATTTTGAAAATACACAGGTAAAAAGTCCCAACCCTTTTCTTCACTTTCCCCCCGAAGGCACGCCTCTAGAGTACATGAACGCGCACGAGCACGAAGGTGCACGAGCGCTGTTCTGACAGCAAGCATTGATCGTTGCCGTATTTAGTATTTAGTATTTAGTTTATGCTAACTATACGTTTAATAATGCTAGGTGCTAGCCAAGCTGGCTCTAGTTTAGCTTCCTGCCAAGCTTCTGGACGCGTAATTCGTTCACGGAGCAGGGTACGCGCACGGGGGTGGGGGGGTGGGGGGTGGGGGGTAGAGAGCAGATTGCAGTTTGATAGACGGCATCAGAATCAGTATCCAATCATTGTGAACGGACCGTTCACAATGATTGGATACTGTTTTTCCTAGATTGTATGTTCTCGAGGCCACTAAATTCATTAAATTTACTGGGCCACTAGATTTCTCTTTGTAAGCCACATGGAAAGGACATTAATGCCATGACTGAGTGTGTGACTGACTATATAAACTTCTGTGTGGACAACACCATCCCCACCAGAACAGTGAGATGCTTCCCTAATAACAAACCCTGGATCACCAGTGAGCTAAAGGAACTATTGAACAAGAAAAAAAGAGCCTTTAGGAAGTGAGACAGGGAGTTACTGAGGAGTATACAGAAGCAGCTCAAAGTCAAGATCAGAGAGAGCAAGGAGGTGTATAGAAAGAAGCTTGAGAGTAAACTGCAGAGGAACAATATCAGAGATGTGTGGTCAGGAATGAAGAAGATCACAGGCCTCAAGCAGAGGGAGGATCGGATGGATGGAAGTCTGGACAGAGCAAATGAGCTGAACACATTCTTCAACAGGTTCAGTTCAGGAACAAGCTCACCATCCTCCCCTCCTGTTCCCAGCCAAAGAGACATCCCACCCTCCTCTGACCCACAGCTTTCCTGTAACATCTCCACCTCAGTCATGGATTCTTCTGCTTCCACTAGTTTGTCTTCAACCCAATCAGGAGATGCTGCTGTCCCCTTTGCCTCCCCCTCCCACTTTTCTGTTTCTAGAAGTCAGGTGAAGAGGCAGTTGGAGAGACTGAACCGGAACAAGGCTGCAGGTCCAGATGGTGTCAGCCCCCGAGTCCTGAAGGCCTGTGCAGAGCAGCTCTGTGGGATTCTGCAACACCTTTTCAACCTTAGCTTGACCCAAGAGAAGGTACCACTTTTGTGGAAGACATCCTGTCTGGTTCCGGTACCAAAGAAAACTCACCCTTCAGACATCAATGACTACAGACCTGTTGCCCTGACATCCCACATCATGAAGGTCCTGGAGAGACTCCTGTTTACCCACCTGTGTAAGCAAACCAGCACATATCAGGACCCCCTGCAGTTTGCTTATCGCCATGGAGTTGGAGTTGAAGACGCTATCATACACCTGCTTCAACAAACCCACTGTCATCTGGACAAAGCAGGCAGCACTGTGAGGATCATGTTCTTTGATTTCTCCAGTGCATTTAACACAATTCAGCCTGATCTGCTTCGTCTGAAACTCCAGAAGACTCAGATGGAGGCCTCAACAATCACCTGGATTAATGACTACCTGACAAATAGACCACAGTTTGTCAGACTGAAGAATTGTGTGTCTAACCAGGTGATCAGCAGCACAGGAGCACCACAGGGGACTGTACTCTCACCATTCCTTTTCACTCTGTACACTTCAGACTTCCAGTACAAGTCAGACTCCTGTCATCTACAGAAATATTCAGATGACTCTGCAGTTGTCGGGTGTATCAGAGATGGACAAGAAGCTGAGTACAGAGAGCTGGTGGACCGCTTTGTGGCATGGTGTGGGAACAATCATCTCATCTTGAATGTTAACAAAACAAAGGAGATGATTGTAGATTTCAGGAGAAACAGGGTCAGATCAAACCCTGTTGCCATCATGGGAGAAGAAGTGGAGGTGGTTGAGGAATATAAATACCTTGGTGTTCATCTGGACAACAGACTGGACTGGAGACACAACAGTGAAGTCATCTACAAGAAAGGACAGAGCAGACTGTACTTCTTGAGGAAGCTAAGGTCCTTCAAGGTTTGCAACAAGATGTTGCAGATATTCTACAAGTCTGTTGTTGAGAGCGTCATTTCCTCTTGCGTCATCTGTTGGGGCAGCAGCATCAGAACCAGGGACCTAAAAAGACTCAACAACCTGATAAGGAAGGCTGGTTCTGTTCTGGGGATGACTGTGGAACCTCTGGAGACAATAATGCAAAGAAGGATTTTGCATGAAATCAAGAGAATTATGGAAAACCCTGAACATCCTCTCCATGAGACTGTTATCGGAAAACAGAGTCTCTTCAGTCAAAGGCTTCTTCAGTTTGGATGCAAAACGGACCGCTACAGGAAATCATTCCTGCCCACAGCCATCAGCATCTATAATAACTCCTTGATTTAATTGAGCTACATCAACATTTAATTTCCCTCTGGGATAAATAAAGTATTTTTGAATTGAATTGAATTGAAAACTTTTCATATTTGTGTCAAAACTTTTAATTAATTGGTTGCAATGGGGGTGTGAAGAGTATTTCAAGCAATATGTAAAAAAATGTTCCAGAAAAAGATCCCCTACCCTGCCTTTAAGCTGTAGGAAACATTGTACATTTATAAAAAAGTTGGGATATCATGTAAAATTACAAAAAAATTAGATTTTGATTCATATTGTCAAATGTTGACTCTGCACTTAAAATTTGAATAAATGGTTTGGATTATTGGAAGGCTAGTATGAGCACATAAAATGATATAATGCAAAGTGCTGTTTGTATCCTCATTTTTCAATAAGCATGGCTTTCCCTTAAAGCTAGGGTAGGTAATCCTAGAGAGCTAGCAAGAGAGCTAGCAAGATTCGAAAGTGGCCCCTCCTCTAAGCTCCACCCCCCCCTCCCCATTCCGTCAGTGCTTCATCCAAAGCCGGTAGAACCGCGTGCGCACACGGAGCAGGGAGCCGACAGAGGGGGGCGTAGGCAGAAAGCAGAGGCATCTGATTGGTTTTTTGTAGGCGCTCCAATCTCGGATTGGTCAGCTTTTTCTTAGTCCTGCAGCTGCCACAGAGGTCTGATTATTTTCGTCCCTTTTTCTAAATACATCTTGTATAGATTTCTCTCAGGATAGACGGACCATTTCACCCAGTATTACAAAATGTGTTTCTGAACAGGATTACCAACCATGTCTTTAATAGGTATCAGATGTAAACATGTTGCTTCGAGATCAGCTTGAAATGTTCAGCATTTAATTAGTTTTGTGTTTACATTTTACACAAGGTCTCCTTTTTTTAAATAGGGATGTATGTTGGAAGTAAGAATATTTACATCAAGGGATTTCAACAGTGCTAACTTTGTTACTGTGACTAATGAATGGGTCAGGTGTGTTCAGTAGACTTGTGTATTGCTAGCAACATCACATAGCTGAATGAGCTGAATTCAGTGACCTTGATACCGAGGCGCAGAGTGGGTAAAGAATGAAGATTGGCAGAAATGTAATGAAGGGTTTTCAGAATATCAAATGTCAGTCTCACTGACACTGGATTTCAGTTCAGTAGGTATTTTATTACAAAATTGCCCATTGCAACTGTAGAATTTCTATCCAGGGCTCAAAGTCATCTTATAAATTATTTAAAGTGAGGAAAACAAATGGTGTGAGGCATTATTGCAGCATGTGATTAAAAACGGCCAATTCCCTGTTTTGCTTTAATCTAATGTAGTACTTAATGAAAACGGTCATCAACGAAACTTTGTCTTTATCACTGGCAGAGGTTGAGTGTTTTCTGTAACCATTTCATTGGCGAAGCGGTAAAACCCACTCCATCCCATGCAAAATGTACAGGCACACCATCTAATGCTTGTCTGCTTTTTTAGACAAGTGTTTACCACTCATCCATTTTCAGTGACCTGCATCCCCACTTTATAGTACCAAGATTGCTTCTTTATAGCACTGTATAGCATCCAATCCTCAATTCCCACTATTCCGCCTCTGCAAACCCTTTGATGTGACTCCAAATGGAATAAAACAAAAAAGGAAAAAAATAAGACAGTTGTGACAATGTCTCAATGCATGTTGCACACCTGAGGAAAAAAGTAGAACTGTTTTACTCCAAGTCTTCCACATTTCAGTTCTTATTGTAATACCAAATATCATTGAGTTCAGGATTTTCTGCTGTCCTCCACATGATTGAATATTAAATACACACTGTGCTAAATAGATGGAATCTTGAAGAATTGCTAAAAAAATTGGCAATTGTTTTGCTCTTTGGCTGCCCCTTCTGTCATGTGATGTAATACAACTGTCATAAACCAGACCTTAGTCTGAACTCTACATGTACAGTTACACATCTGAATTTATTGTCAAGCTTTAGAAGCTGACAAGAAACACCTCCAGAAGCAACCTAAAATGTCAAGAGACAAGGTCAGGTAATGTTACAGGATCTAACAAGAAAAAGGCTGCAATTTTAGCGAATCTTCAGAAAAAAACACCTTTTAAATGTGTTGTAATCTCTTGGAAACTGTATACTTCTTGCATGGTAAGTTCTGTTCTTCTTTCTTTACCTAAATGCATTGTTGTGTGACAATCTAAGGCTGCAGCTACACGAAAACGTTTTTCACTGTAAACGATACTTTTTCTTATCGTTTCGCTGTCGCGGCCACACGGAGCCGGCGTTCCCACTACCCCAAAACGATAGTTTTTGAGAACGGGTTCCAGAGTGGGAAAGTTTGAAAACGAGGTCGTTTCGTTTCCATTATTACAGCGAAAACGTTTTTGCGTCAGTCAAACGTTGACGCTGTGAGACTTCTCTATTGTCTCACAGCGTGGCGTGACACAGTGGCGTGTGTACTGCATCGTTTCATCGTTTTCATCCGTTTTCGTCCGGACCTGAGTCTTTACAGCAGCGTTGCCGTGTGGTTGCAAGAATTTTCATACCCGTTTTAAAAAAAAACTTGTTTCGTTTCCGTGTAGCCGTAGCCTAAAACAACACCAATGTCCTCCTGTGACCACTCACCACTGTATATTAGGTTAAGACTTGTCTTGTTAAAAGGAGGTTTTCAAAAATAAAAACTAAGGCTTGGAGAAACTTTTTACATGAATAAACAGTAATAGTTTGACAATAATCAAATGTTATATTACAGTGTCTAGGGAGTATGTAAATCCTTGGAGTAGGAACTAATGGTCTATGCTTGAAGACTACTTAAAGGTACCATTTGTGTTATATTATGAAACCTTATCTTCTAAGTTTTTTATGGTTTTGAAGAGAAGCAGCTCCTCAGATGGTTGCTGTCACTATGTTTTACTGTGGGTATGATGTTCTTTTGATGATGCACTCTGTTGTTTTTGCATACATTTTGCGGTTATCACTAAATATCTAAAATAAAAGACATTATTACATTTTCCACATGGGGTTGAGACGGATACATGCATCTTTTTGCTAAATGTGGACATGCATGGATGATTTTCTTCATTAAAATAGGTTTGATCTTGCATCTTCATAGCCATAGGCAGAAATCCCTATACCACTACACAATTCTGAAAGATATAATATGAATTGGAAGTCTTTTTTCTGATATAACGTATAATAATGGAGTGTCAGCAGTATCAGCCACTTTGCAAAAGTTCATGTCAAAGAAAGGATGTATGAGACATGTATTTACATCTGCTCAGCAGAATAAGACACATACAGTCCAGACTGCATTTTGCTTGCTTCATTACCTTACAGTTGATATGGAAACAAGAGTATAGGTGAATGTTGTCACATGTGGTGATGAAACAGAACATCCGTCTGTTAAATTGAAGATCAGGGGACTTTCTTTGGCCAGATTACAGGGACACACTCCAAGTAAACTGTTGTTGAGGGTTATACAGAACAGGGTTTTAGGCCTATTCTAGTTGTTTCTCGTGTTTTTCTATCATTGATTTATTCAGTAGCTGGGTGCACTTCTCCTAAGTGATTTGTCAGGATTTAATTCTGAGTTATAATCAAGCCTACAGTAAGACACAGGCTTCAAGGGAAATTGGTTGCAAGAAAGCCAGGCATCCTTGTCCCATAATGAGATTGTGACTGATATAAGTAGGAGATAATTCTAGATTAAATATGTAATCCTCATGCTGCAAAGACAAAGACAGATATTTTAACTGATTAGTTTCTCAGTAGAATAAGGTTTTAGGGCCTTGTGGGTCCTCGTGGACCTGCTGATATTCCTTTAGACACATATGTCAGAAGTCAGAGGTTTTCTAATATGGGTTATCAAATTGTAAGTTGTCATCTCTTCATTCATGCCTTACACAACTTCATTGCAATAACTTTCTTTTATTTGGTCCGCACTTATAGAAGCACACCACACACTCATGGAGCTAAGATATTATTCAGTGTGCATCTAGGGACAGTCCATACGTTCTCGTAATTACTCCACCCCATAGAAATTCTGACTGCTCGTCCTTTTCCTTCAACCTGACACATTGTAGAGATAGTTTAACTGCCAGGAGTTCAGGAAATGAAAGTAACACACCCACTGGTATCCCCATTTATCTATTCCTATTACATTTTGCATTAATGCTAATATTTGTAAATGGTATGCTGAAATGCAGCTCAGTGCTGTTTGCTGAAAATGCACTCTGCTTGAGAATACTTGGAGCATAATACAAGGTTGAGATAACTTCAGGATATAATAGGAAGGAACGTGCATGAGGTGAGTAAAAGGGATAAAACTGAAGCTGGAAGCCATCAATGTAGGCTGAATCGACAGGTCTGGCCAGTCCAATTATACTTGAGCTGAGGTTAGGAAGAGTGTGAGGTAGTAATGCAGGCATTCATGTCACCTTGAAAAACTAGAATGGCATACTGGCAGCATCTATAACAGTTTCAGTGCTCATACTGTGTAGTGCCAGCAACAACCAATAAAACTCTGATGGAAAACCAGATAGTACTTTGCTCTGTATTGCTGACACCAAAACTCAGGTCAAATCTTAAAACTTTTTTGTGCAAGACTGAATTCCCTGATTGAAAAAATGCAATTGGAGCAAATCCAATAAAAAAAAAGCAGGTCATTAATCTGCTAAGCCTTTACACTTTTAACAAGCCCATAATAAATTTTTTGGGGCTCGATAAAAAAGGTGTACATGTTTCAGTGCTCAAAAAACACATTATTATTCTCAGACTGAACATTGTTGCCTTCCTCTCTCTGAAATGCTTCATTTTAACTTCTGTTTCTTTAAGGCCTCCGTCCAAAAAAGCCAAGCGTGCTTTCATTGGTCAGGCGATTGATTGCAACTGGTCGAATGCAAAACAGCTGCTTATTCTTTCACTGCGGCATATCAAGCCAGCCACTAGGCAGGCCTTATGCATAAATCGCTTTATGGTGATGGTGTTAAACAAAGGATGGACTTGCAAAATCCTGGATGTTTTAGAGTTGAACCTTAGTAGAAAAAATAACTCTCCCTTGGATGTGGACACATTCAAGCTGCCTAAAGATTAAATCTTGCCTTGACTGCCAAAATGTGACCTTTGTGAAAACAAAATATCTAATCTTATCCAAAGGATATGGCATAAAATACCAAGATAAGTTGTTGTATGTTGGTGCTGACAGGACAGGGTGGCTCAGAAGGTAGGTTTGAGTAGTCAAATAGAACGTTTGTGGTTCATTCCTGGCTTACTCGAACCTCATGTTGAAGTGTTGGACACTTGGACACTGAACCCAACAATTCCTCTGATGCGTGCTGTATGAGTGTGTGACTGTGTGTGTGTGTGTGTGTAAAAGCACTTTGAGCGGCCAACTAGACTAGACAAGTGCTATGTAAGTACAGTCCATTTAAACCAAAAGCAGGATCTATCTTTAAACCATTTTCCCCCCTCAGAGCTGTATCCAACATAAATAAAAACTGATCCCGACCTTTTTATTTTCTAGAGAAGCATATAACATTGTTATTACGTGGGAAAGGGTTCGATATCTTTAGTTTATGGTTTGCCACTTTTTTAAAATAGCTTTTGTATTTTTCAAAGTCACTGGACTGTTTACTGACTGCCCTGGTATCACTTTATTCAGTTAGTGGTAATTACCTTCAGACTCCACGATGGCAAGCTATTGTCTAGTGAATTTAAACCCTATAAGAACAGCTGATACTGCTGAGAAAAAACATCTTCTATATTGTATTGTTTTTTCATGTAAGCAAATAAAAGTGTTTGTGTGTGTTGTAATTATACTCTTTTTCCTCTTTTTATCCATATTTGGTCCAATTGTGCATTTTTGACTATTTTTTCGAATTTCAAACACACTTCATATACAATGCAATTTTTCATTGTGTAGAAAAAAAACTCCTTAATTTCTGAAAAGGGACATTTTTGTCCCCTTTTAAAACGACCTAAAAACATAATATATTAATATTTTTTTCCATAAATCTTTTATTCCACTTCAGTTCTGATTAAAACAACCAAGTTTTCAATTATTTTCAAAAAATGAACTTTTTAGATGCCAATTTTAACTTTTTTAGTCCAAATTTTAAGCCTTTAGTTGCCAGTATTTTCAAAATATGGAATTATTGAGTAGGGATAATTATGGTCTGGGATATGTCAATGATTAGCAACAACATTGATTTTTAGGGATTTTTAATTTTTTTGTTATGCCTGATTTAAAAAAAAAAAAAAAACTCCTTAATTTCTGAAAAGGGCCATTTTTGTCCCTGTCTAAAATGATCCCCATAATACCATAAGTTAATATTTTTTTCCACTTTTTTTTTTAGAAATCTTTTCTTCCACTTCAGTTCTGATCATAACCACCAAGTTTTCAATTATTTTCAAAAAATTAACCCTTTAAATACTAGTGTATATGAGGTAAACACCAATTTCTGTTATTGCTGTATTATTGCTGTGTTATTGCTGTATTTTTAATGTATGCAGTGCAAAGTGAAATATTCTATGGGGGATTGAACTGAAGTGGAATAAAAGATCTACGGAAAAAAAAAGCGGAAACAATATTAACATATGATGTTTTTAGGTCGTTTTAAAAGGGGACAAAAATGTCCCTTTTCAGAAATTAAGTTGTGTTTTAAATCAGGTATGAGGGTTAAATACAAAGGGGCAGGTAGATTGTTGTTGTGGCTGATCAGTAGTTGATCTTTTTGATTGTTGCAGGATGGTACAATAAAGGGAAAATAACATGGTGCTTATTTGGGGCAGCAGATAGCCCTAATGGCAGAGAGAAAAGCTCTTTAAACAGCTTTTCATCTGGCAAAATAACCATGCAATTGCTGGGAGATGAAGGGTTGCAGAACAGATAAGGACGAGAATCAAAAGTAGTTTGCCAAGTCAAGTTTGCTGGACGTGACACCAACATGTATTGTTTTGCTGCTTTGGTCAGAAATTGCAATTACTGCTACTTGGTTGAGTTACCTTGTGAAAGCCTAGCTCTTCCTGACAAATGAAAATGTCTTTCAGATGGCCTCTCGTCTGTCTGATTCATTTTTTGCTTTTTGGTGAATCCCTAAAGGATAAAGCCCTTCAACAAAGTATATACATCTACAATTGAAATACACACTAACATAACTTTATGCAAACGTTGCAAATTGCTTATTTTTTCATAAACACCATAATCAATTTGACTGCACAGTTTGCAATCTCTGGCAGAAGATGAATCACAACACATTAATCACATCAACCAAAAAGATGACAATAGCCAGTGTATACATAACAGTTTTGCTGTCTGCAGGAACTGAAAGATAATTTAGGGATAAATAAGGCCTGCGTTCTCCTTCTGGAGCTTTAAGTGTTGGTTACGCGGGTAGACTGTTGCGCAGCGTAAATATTTATTTGTAGTCATGCTTCTCTTGATTGATTTTTTGGCACCTCCTTTCTCTGATAAAACAGTAGAAGGCTTGTGCAGCATTGTTAAACACAATCTGCCTGAATAGCGTCTAACTACAGTCATAATCTCATACAAATCCATAATGACGCAGGAGTGTATCTATTAATGTTTTACATGCTGTCTCCATTGTGCTGAAAATATAGCATAGCCAGCATGAAATTACAGATGCATTACTCTGGCTAAATTACACTACATGGGTCCAAATGGGGCCTCCAAAAATAGATAAGAGACAAAGGGTTAGGCACACTTTTGTCTGACCGAGCTACTTATGTCACCAGAGACAATTCGCACATGTGTGATTGCTACAAGAACTGTCACTTTGATTAATGTGGCAATACAATTTACAGCCACCTTCCAGTTTATTATCTGCCAAATTTGTCCCTCTGAAGTCCTCCCAGAGATACTTTTGCTTTTTGTCATTGTTGGTGCTGAAAGAGGTTGGTATGAGGAAAACTGGACAGGAAACCTTCTCCCCAGCCTCTCTTAAACTTCTGGCATGCCCTGCAAACAGAGTTGATGATTTGAAAGATGATTTGGAAGAATGTGCTCTGCTTTTTTACTCTGTAGCAAATGATATGGATATGATCTAAGGTACATTTCACAAATACATCAGCAGGCAAAGGTTTAGTAATGCCAACATTATTTTGGGTTGTGAATAGCTACACATGAAATGCTAATAAAGACACATTTCTTTAATATTTAAAACAGAATTTTTTTTTTCATTTTCACTTTTTATATTTTTCAAACAACAAAGGTAAGAAAAAAAGGATTGGACACCCTGTATGGTATTTACTTAGTAACTTCTGCAAGTTTTGAAAGCTTGTAAATTCCTCCTGTAGTTGCTAAGACTTTTGGTTCTTACTTGGGGATGATGTTAACTCATTCTGTCGTCAAAGGGATTATATTTATTTGGAATTCTTGGGACATTTGCCACAAGTGCACATCTCAGGACTATCCACAAATGTTTGATGAACTATAAGCTTGCAGTAGTCCACATTTTGAGGTGGGTGTAGTATAAATTTACTCTTGTTGAAGCTATCCTCATCCTTTAGCTACTGCCTGTTATGGCTGACAGGGTAATAATTCACCACAGATTTATATATTTATTCTAAATGAATATATTCCCTCCACTAATATCCACCCATGCATTTGACAGTTACAGAGATGTTCTTTCTTCCTCCCAAACATAAATTTGCTCATCGTGGCTTAAAAGTTAAAAGTTAACTTCATCAGTTCACATACCCTCTTTCAAAATGCACAACAAGGTTTTGATTAAACTTTGTGACGGTTCCCTTCTGCAATTTTCTTGACTTCAACCTGACCTCTATCATCTTTGCTATTTGTCCTTTTTGTAATTACCTCATAAACTGAAGGAAAAACTTCTTGAATACTCTTCTTGTAGCCTTTTCCGGCTTTGCAGTTATCAGTTGTCTGTGTTTCTAAAGGATTGTGCTGCTGCTTAAAGGAACTCACGGCTGCTTAAGACTGAAACAAGGTTATATATATTCATAAGCCTTTCAAACATTCTAGCCAAATGTTTTCTAACAGTGACCGTGAATGAGCCATCTCCCAAACCAATTGGTAAAAACTTAAATCTCAGGGGGTGTCCAAACTTCTGTGTGACGCTCCTTTAATCTTTTTCTCCATGATAACGCAAAGCAACAACACACAAATTCCCTGGCTGTTGTCTGTAGGTGTATCAAATTGGTTGTAAATTCTCATAAACTCAGTTAGAATCTTTTATGAAAGTAGATAACTTCTCAAAAAGTTCTCAAAATGTCAAATTCTTTCTTTACATTGCTAATAACAGTCCATTTAAACAAAAAATTAGTATCTGCTGTATTATCTATCCCATACACTTACAGTTACTTCTGTCGACCAACATTTTAAAAAGTTTTGATTAGAAAAACTTCTAAAATGAAGGAAGATGATATTACAAGTTAGGATAATTAAGGTGTAATTAAAATAAATAACGACAATGGTTTATTCTAATTTCAGTTTCAGTTTAGTGAACATTCCTTCTCCAAAAAAAATATCTTTGTTGCTTTCCTATCTTCTTTCTCTCATGATAAAATCCACATAAGGAACGAAAAAGGAAATTATGTCATAATAAGCCACGCCTTCAACACTTGGTGCCACTCCTCCTGACATCTCAGATCCCAGTTCATCTGTCAGTTAATTCACTGAATTTCATCTACTCTCTCATCAACTCGCATTCATCCCTCACATCACATCTGGTGATAAAATAACATGTCTACTTACATATTATGATTTTGAAGAAATGTGAAAAGTTTTATTATGTTGATGTTTAGATTTAAATGAGAAAAAGAGTAACTTGTGACCCTAGATCTACCGTGTGTGTGTGTGTGAGAGAGATTGTGTGTGTGACTCGTGTTTGATGTGTGTTATGTGCATACATGCAGTGAGCTGTCAGGCTGAAAGCAGGGAAGTGACGGGTTCTGACTGTGAGATTGACAGACTTTCTGCAACTGGAAAAGAGATGGATATAGCCTCACTCATTTAACTATAGGAATGCTGAAGAGACAGACTGAGCGTTAGTTTCACTTAGGAAATATCGCCTCAGTCTGTATGGATGTATGTGTGTATGAGTTTGTTCCCCACTTGTATGTTTTCACATGCTAATTTTCATTAAAGGCTCTGCTGTCTGTCAAGGCTGATGACAAAGCATGAATTTGTTTGTTTGCCTTAAAGAGAGACTGCCTTGATTGAGATTTCCCTTTCTTTCTGTGAATTGTTTTTGACAGGCTGTGCAGCAGCCCCATACCTCACCGTTGACAGCTGTAACTTTAGTCAATGCTATTTTACATTTGCTATTTATCAGTGCCCTCAAAGCTGATTTTATTTTGCTCATATGCCAATCTGAGAGTTTTTTTTTTTTTTTTTTTTTTATAGGCCTAACAGTGAGATATCCACATTGTATTCTCTAAAATATTTAAGACCACAGGACACACACAACAGGTCACTATGTCACTCATGCAAACACACACACTGTCGCCTTCTTCAATGATTAATCTTTAATGTGTTTATCCATTTCAAATCCATGGCTGGTATATCATTAAAGTGCTGGCAGGCAGCTTATATTAACCCCCTCAGACAGTTCGGGACAGGGCAGCCACTCTGTCTTGTATCTTGCTGTCCATCCCTTGTCATCAAATGTTTATCTGTCTCCATGTGTTTACTAGCGTTGTCTCCATTCCTCGCCATCCTGTTTCTCATCCTCTATCACAGTTGTCCTCTTGCTCCTTGCTGCACCTCTCACTGCCTTTTACTCTGTCACCTCTACCTTCAATCTTCAGTGTGTGGAGACATCTACTCTGTCAGAGAGTCCCTATGCTTTTTCTGTGACTCAGGAGCTATCTATCAAGATGAACTGTCTGTTTGTGTTTTTGTTTTTGTGAGTCTGAGGGGAGAGACACAGTCCTCTTCACTGATGGCTTTTTAAGTCTGGCTGTGCTTTAACCACGAAGCGCTGACAAAAACTTCAGAGGGCCACTCTGAAGCAAGACAGTGAGGGGAAATTGAGAGTGCATTGAAGGGGTTATGAATCCCTGTACCAAGTCCCCTGCTGACAGACATCTTATCCCTCCTGGCTTGTAGTCAGAGGCTGAGATGGATGGGAGGGATAGTTAGGATGGATGGGTCCCCGCCACATTGATAACTATGAATAGGGACATCGGGGCAGCAAAGGGATAAATGCAGTGTTGAAATAGTTAGAAGGGTAGTATCAGTATACACTGTAAACCCGGAATTTGTTTTCAATTAAACGTTTTAGTGTTCATTACTTATTCTATTATGTTTTGTAAAAATCTATGTAATTACTAAATCAAATTAGTTCTTTGGATTAGAAATGTGAAAATATACACTGCAATGATCATGTTAAGCAGAGATTACATATAAAGTTACGTTCTGTGAGGGAGGGGCGGAGCCTATTTGAAGTTCAACTGAGAGTCAAGACCCGTCCTGTGTGAGAGCGTGACTAGCTCGATTTTTGGAGAAAACTGAATTGTGTATTTAAAAATAAACTGTGGATGTTTTAAAGTAGTTTTAACGACACTAAGTAGACGGAAGAGTGTGTAAAGCAATTATTAAGATCGGTCTGGTTGCTAAACGTTTGCTAAAGGTTAGCTTAGGACTGCACCAGTCTTAATTCATTATTGCTGCAGTGAATTATTTGTGTTAATTGTTATTTGTTAATTTCAATGTTTTCTGAAATAAAATAACTTGAACAATTTAAAAGTATTTTTTAATTTCTTCCTTCCCATACAAATTTCTTTTTAAACAATATATTGTGGCGTGCTTTGGGTGTGTTGCCGTATTGCATTATGGGTGCTCTCTGTTCCCCGTTTATGTGCTGTATTTAGTGCTGTGGTAGAGTTTGTATGTTTTTTATGTTTATGTTCTGTACGCAGTGACGGTGTAGTACAAGGTTTTTGTTCGTGTTGCATTTTAACTAAATCTGCACCATAACTGAAAGTGGTGAGATAGAAAGTTACCACCACTTGTTCGAATACATGTGGGTTGGTTGAAATTCACTATTGTTCCTGTGAATTGTCTGTCAAGATAAAAGTGCTTACTGCAGGAGGAAGTCTGGACTAAGCCTTTTCTTGCCTCCACCTCTACCATTACTACAATGGTATATACAAACTCTAAATCAAAACAGTATAAGTCATTAATTAAAATTTGAAGACAATACATTACTTATATCAACAAATGATGATAAGAAATGCTTTTATATATATTTATGTGCATTTGACCTAAAATGGTTGGCTAGACCTCAGAAAAGAGATAAGTTATGTGAACTAATGGTTTTGAGTAAAGGTTACTAATGTAAACTTGAATATGTCTAAGTTATCTATGCCAATGCAACTTAAAAGGTTTAGTTTCATGTTTTGTAAAAACTTAAACGGGATAAGGCAACGGGTTTCCACGCGATTTTCTAGTAAACTCAACTAGTTCGGGTTAAGAGTGTAACAGTGTATGCGTTTGTGTTTTATTTGTTTCTGGATTAGAGGTTGTAGAATAGATAGTGCTGAAGCACTGCAGGTAACACAGGAAACAATGCTTTGAAGTCGCTGTGTACACGTGTCAGCATTTAGGGTTGTGTCATGCATGCAAGGGAGATTGGATGCTAGGCAGGCCGTATCGGGCCATACTGTTTCAGTAAGCTGTGACTCACTGTTAGGCTTTCTTTCCAACCTGACTCTTGTAATCAACCCTATCTGGAACTGGCCTCTGTTTTCAGCTGTGCCTGTCCCACCCAGACCCTGAGAGGAAGACAGTATTCCCTCCACAGACAAAGCCTATTGATTGCAGAGTCATATTATACCATCCTTTTATTGGACTGGCAAAAGTTTTATTCAGTCTTTCCTGTCAGTCTGTCATGACATTTAAATTGTGGTTGGTGCACATCCACTGATCTGGAGCTGACTGTCTTACTAATGGCTACTTTACAGATGGCATTTTACTATTGGCTTATTAACACTATTAAACAAGAAAGTCCAGCAAGGTAAAGGCCAGGTAGATTGTTTGGTCCAGATTATGTCTAAGGGAAAAGAGTGAAGATAGATGCTTGTTAAAAACCTAGCAAAAATAACAGAAATGCTTTTCTTTATATTTCTTGTCTCTTTTTATGACCTGCAGGTGATACTTTAGCAACACAGAAAAGTCATTTTGGGATGTATAGACCAGAGTGCAATTTATTCTATTCACAGTACTGGTTAGTTCCCTTTTTCAGTGAACAAAAAGGTCACACTCACAAGCAGTAATTCATGCAGTACCCCAGAGGACCACTCTATACCAAAAGTTTCACAGCCAGTCCCCTGATCCCAAGAGCTGCCATAGCTGTTAACCACAAACCAGCATTTTCTTTCTTCTCATCTGAAGAGACAAGCTCACCAGCTCATTTAGTTCCCATTTTGAGAGGAATCAGTCATTATTGTCATTATTGTCACCACCTTGATGCACAGCATGGCTCAAAGACATGTCAGACCTGGTTTAACATACACTTGGATCCTTAGAAAAAGAAGAAGGATTCCAATTGAAACCTGATTATTAAAAATAAATGGGCAAGAAATGAGTGTGAAAAATGCACACGGTCACAAGAAACACCCGAGTAAATTGACTTTATGCTAAATCAATTCAATATGTTTTTTGGACACACTGGCTTGGCAGATGCCAGTGTCTTGTTTGTAACTGATCTTCATGAAGAGTATGTACTATAAGAATAAATGTGATGGTAACAGAATCTTCAAATTTACTACACAGTTGAACAGGCTACAAATAAAAAAAAGAAATCAAAGTGAGATTTAAGTAATCCCAACATCACTAATTTTACAAAAAATGTGGGATTAATTAGTGTATAACTGTATAAATTCATATTGAGTAATTTGCACATATTGAGTAAAATGCACACAGCTTTTTAAAAAATGGCATTTTACTGGTTTTGATTATTTGCTTTTCCTTGAAGAAGTCTATAACATGAATTGATAATGAAATAACTTTTTAATTACACTGAATATTCACTTACTCTGGGTCTTCACTCAACTCTTCAACTTGGTCTTTCTCTTTCCTGCTTTTCATTTAAAGCAGTTATCTCTTACTGTTTTCATAATTTCTTTGTCTCAGTCTATAGGAAATAAGAAGAATTTTGAAAATGGACTGGTACTTGTAGCTCATAGACAAAGTTGCTGTCATAAGGGATCTTTGTCACTTTCAAGCTATAAACATAGCCCCTTTTGAGTGTGTCACAGAGCATCAGTTTTTTTTTTTTTGCTTGGGGTAAAACCCATAAAAAAAGCATTTATCATCATTCACCCTTCAGTGGTAATGCTAAGCCTTCCAGTAATTCACAAAACATACTCTGTTGCAAAAACAGCTTTTTGATTAGACAAGATTGCTAATTTTTCCAGAGAGTGGTAGATGGGACGAAGAAAAATATAAACTATTTTATGGATTTTTTATTATTTACAGTTGACAACTCTGTTTCTATGCAATGTTAATTTTTCTGTAAAATTAATCTTTTGATTCTTCAGAAAAGCTGCTAGTCTGATCAGCCTTGGGAAACTATGAAGACTCTGAGCTCATTTCACACCTTTTATTTGTGCCAACACCTCTTTTAAGGTTTGGTATTTTCAACAGCAACACCTGTGTATGAAATAAACAAAACTGATGTGTGGCCTTTCGTCTCACAAAATGAAGGTGGTATACATAGAGAAACTGAGGTAGTTCAATACAGGGTTGCTGAACAGATATTATTGTTCTGTTACCAGGAAAAGATAACCATCCGTGGGGATATTGGGACTATGGTGTGAGCTTAAAAAAAAAAAAAAAAAAAAAAAAAATGAAATGCTCACCTGCAGTGCTGAAGGAGAGACACATGGAGGGTGACAGAGGACAGTGGTGTCGTATAGCAGAAGTAGACATTAAATGGTGGTAGAGTAAAGCGGGCCACTGTCTTTACCCCTGAGACGACAGGTGTGGGCCACGATTAAGACTGAGTTCCACTGGCAACCATCTGGAAACAGCACTCACGTCACTCGCATGGGACAGGACATTTGCAAGCATCCACAGCTGTGTGCAGACGTGAGGCCACACACTCAGACGCCCGCTTTCACTCACACATATGCACACACACTGCAGCATCTTTATGAGAATGCTGCTGGGGTAAAACAAGCAAACTTTGAAGTGATGCTGCAGTTGAATGTGAGGCCAGAGGAACATATGAAATGAATTATAAATACAGTAATATTTCTCTCCATTTTAGTGGCAACTCTGCCTCAAACCCGGACACAACCCTTGCTATAAGTCTCAGTCTGTCCTCACGACAGTGCTGGTTCGACCCAAATTATTTCCCCTCCTTTCTGAACTGCAGGGTAATAAGGGAACAGGAAAAGGGAGGGAGTGAAAGAGGTAAAGTCTAAATGAAAAACCAGCCTCAGTTTAACATCTCTTTCTGGGGCACGGCTAAGCTTTATTGGATTTTTTTTCTTCTACTTTCATCAAATCAGAGCGAATTTTCTCATTACCTTTGGCACATGTGCAATGTCAAATTTAATCACTTTTCTTGTCGAAATGCTATACATGAAATTAAAATGGGAAGACAGGTACAAATAATAATTAAGTGCTTGACAAGTAATGCATATTATCCGATCCCTTCATCCTCTCTTCATGTTTGACAAAGTGATGCTGAAGTCACTGCTTGCACTGCTTTTTAACATCACATTAATCAGAAGATGTAGGCAATGTATGAATCTCATGAAACCACTTAAGTCCCGGTATAATGGCTGAAATAAAAAAAAAATGTTAGCCCCTTTTTTCATTGGAGGCAGTAACAATCAATTTCAGACTACATGGTGGAGGTAAAAAATCTGAAAGATTTCATTGCATTGAACTCCCACAAACAAGCATGGTTGTAACATGAGGAAAAAATATGTAAAAAGGAATCTTAAAGTTTAGATTTTCTTCTATAATTACGCAGGTCCCTTTGAAATAAAATCTCGCAGACAAGCAGCTACTCTATTCGCACACACACCCATTTGTCAAACCATTACGCAATAATATGATTTCCTAATAAAGATTTATAATACATGTTAAAGGGTGACTATAACTGACTCTAATGGCCTGCAGATTATCACATAATTTAAACCAAATCGTTGGTCTCCTTATGTTTCATTGCAGTATTTGTTTTATTATTTCCAGATCACTTCAATAGGCTGTGCATGTAAATGAAAGTGATAAATCTGAGTCAAACTGGACACAGCGTATTTCATGTAAGGCATTAATAATTTTGCCATCAAAATATTTATTTTTCTGTCTTATCTATAAATTCTTAATGTCACATTAAGCTTATATTCTAACTGTACATTTTGTGTTTCGTTCACATTTCAGTGTTTTGACATTAATATTTAGTATATAACCCTTGTCAGTAATTAAATAATTGATGATTATGATGATGTGAATGAAATACAATATACAGCACGGCCAGTCCATTAAGTACAATGCTGCATTTGAATCAGGTTATTATTATTACCTCATTTCCTGCTCACTGACCCTTAATGGGTTGTTCATCATCATAAGCTCACAATCCATTCTGCCCAGAAAGGTGTGCGAGTCACTGGGTCAGAAAAACAATTCATTAAAAGGTAATATGGTGCATATGAGTCTGTTTTGTATGGGGTAAACAGAAACCTGGGTGTGGTGGTAAAGTGACAATGAACCAGCCATAGAATAGGCTTCATGCAGGAAAAAAGATATAAAATCTATATATTAAAAGCAATTCAAAGAATGTAGAAATACACTCCTTAGTTGATGGCTACAAACCTATATGTGAAAAAAAGTAATCTTAAGTCAATATATCTGTCACCATATTGTTAAAATTGGCTTTGTTCTTAGACATTATGAATGAAATAGTCTCTGTACTTTTCCACGATGACCTAAAGTGATCCAGGAATGGGAAGAAAAAACAGGGAAAGCCTGGGAAAGCAGGTGCAGAGGCACACACACATTATTTGGCTTATTCAGAGAATATGACGAAGCATGTTGAACCTACTCATATTCAATCATATTTGGTCAATAAGGGGTCCAACCTATGTGAAACAATGAGGCATATAAATACAAAATGTTACCGGAAATCGAGGCTCTGTCTGACGGATTTCCTGCGAGAGTTCTGTTATACTGAGTCCAGCGCTGATATACTCCATTTGTTGCCAGAAATAAAGACTTCATTTAACTTGAGATTACTCCGGCTTGTTCTTGAGCTTCCAATGAAAGAATCGATCTAACAATATGTTAAACAATATATATATATATATGTATATATACATTTACACAAATATATATATATATATGTTTATATACATTTACACAAATATATATATATGTATGTATATATACATTTACACAAATATATATATATATTTATTTTGTTTCTCAGAAGATTCTCAGAAGAATATCTCTTCTGAAAAGACAAAAACTCAGAACAGAAACCACAGTTTCAAGAAGTAAAATACTTTCAATTACGCCGGAGCACTGCATTGCAGGAGAGATAGAGCTCTAAAAACCCCACACTCAAAAGTTGCTCCCATGGAGAGAGCTTATTTGGATGCTGTTGATAGAGAGTGTCTGTGTGGAGTCTGAAAAGTAGGCTTTGCCCATCTCTTGATAAACATCGTTCTTGGTATGTTTACTTGCACGTACAGCCCAGTTCACTGGTGTTAAGACAAGCAAAGTTTGCCGTATGTTTTACTCTAATTTGTTGTCTCAGGATTTTCCGAGACGGCGCCCTAGTGGACTTGAAATATTCCGGCGAGGGCTGATCCTCCTGCAACTGCACACCGACAACAAACAATACCTTTGTGCTCTGAGCAATTCCACACTTTTTTCACCAGTTTATACACACAGGAATGTCAAACATGAGGGAGAATTCTGTTTCACGCTTATCAGATTTTCTGCTATGTTTCATAGGGAGGATGTTTGAGATAATCACACTAAGTATGCCCTGATGTGTGTGCTTCCTCTGCAGATGAGCCAATGGCAGCTGGGACCACTGCAGAGAAAAGTCACATGTCACGGGACTCATTGTTTACTCTCTTAATCTAGCCAAACTACGAAAAATCTAAATATTCACAATTTCTTACTGCATAAGCAAATAAAACACAAAGATAGTTTAGGAAACCATCTATTTAATTTTTTGTTTTTCATTTCTTGAAAGACAATAAATCAATAAAGAAATATTGTCTATAAAGCCACTAATATTTACCAGCATGCAAAGTAAAGTTTAATAAAGGCTTGATAAATGCTTTATAATACTACATATAATCCATTCCACATAGACAATACTGTTCTGGGGTTGTCAAGTTTACTGTCTTTGAAGGCTATTATGATTTTGTTCTTTTGATACTGTTCATGCACATCTTCACAGGTGCAGCTTATTAAGACAATTAAGCTCATTCACCACCCACTGAGTCTCGCAGTGCCACTGCAAAGCCTTTGGGGATGCAGAGGGAAGTAACACAGACAGGGACGCCAGCAATCACAACTCTAAATACCACAGCATCTGCAGACATGACCCCACAAGATGATTTTGCTTACATATCCACATTAGTTTCTCTAAGGTAAGCCTACGTAAATGTCAAAATTTAATTAATATATTAAAATATTTTTTACCACCCTTACAGGCTCTTAACAGGTATTTTTCACTAATTTAATTTCCATTGCAAATATTTTACTAACTTTCCCCACAGTAAAGGGCCAAACAATGAAAAGGGGATATACTGAATTTAGTCTACTTACGAATAATCCTTATCTACTGTACTGTTTTGTATTGTGTTTCTACAAATTTAGTTCATAGATGGGCCAGAAATTTCTCCACTGCAGTTTAGCCTTGCCCAACCTGGTGCCTGAAACCATTACTGGTGTGTTGATGAAGATTCTTAGAGACAATCATAAGAGCTTAAATAAGGGCAACTGGACTTCTTCTTGGATCTTCACAGGTAAAAATGACTCTATCGATATGCACATTGGTCAGGGGGCTCAGTGGCACATGTGACTGTAACCACCCTCTCTGCTTATAAGCTGCTATTCCCCACCATCTAGTTTAGAACTGAAGAAGCCTTTTGGATGAGAGGTGAATCCAAGAAGGAGTCCAGTTGCCCCTTCTCAAGTTCTTATCATTGCTGGTGTTGCGCGCAGTAGGAGCAAGCGTTCTTAATGACCCGAAACTCAGCAGAACTGGGCTGCACAAAAAGAGCACTCACAAGCCTCATGAAGTCGAACCCTGCTCTTATATTTTAACGGCATGCACTTCTTCTCTATCATGGCATCACTGGTGGGAGTTAATAATAAAGAAGAAGCAGCTTCTCTTAGCCTTTGACCACCTAATAAATTCTGCTTGATATTAAGGTTTCCATTATTGCCCACGTTTAATCAAGTCTCTTTCTTCTGCCATGACTTCACTAAAGTCAAACCTAATACATGCAGATAGGGTGAGCTGGTCTGTTGTTGAGTAAGAAAGCAAGAAACATTGTGCTGATACGTAACAGTCTCTAATCCTGTTGGAGGGTGGTCTTACTGTTAGTGTCCCTGTGTTGGCACTATCAGTCACACTCAGCTTAAGTGTAAAAAGAAGTAAGTTGGATAGATTGAGTCTGAGTAGCACTGGGAAGTTTCCCAAAGAGTTAAGGGATTGCAAAGTAATACTATGTGAGGTGCCACAGCCTGGGATTCAGCTCACTGTGGATGGATGTGTAATGGTAATAAAGAAAGACGAGATGAATCTGATACTCAATGGAGAGAAATATCACATACACTTAATACTCTCAAGAATGGCCGTATGGATTATGTTCTGAAATGCTCGCTAGCGATAAACATCATTCAGTACGCTGTTATTTCTGCAGCGTCTTCTATTTTAAATGTTTCATGTGAGATAGAATGAAACATAGGACTAAAATTCACAGATGTACATTATGAAGGGAATTTGCTGACATAATACATCATCAGTGTCTTCTGTGATAGGCTACACATCCACATGATACCCACACTGTATGAGAGGAAAATAGACATTCACCTGTACGAAATGAAAAAGGACTCTGGAAGATGGAAGCACCGATAGGCTGGCATTTTAAAATGTCCCAGCTCTGTCTGGTGAGTTGGGATAACAGTGTCAATGGGATGATTCAGTGTGCCTATTTTTAAGCACTTATACTAGAAACTTTTAATGCACGGCTAACAATTTTTTTTTAAAATATGCTGCGACTATTGAAATATGCAGTGATGGATGTCACATCCAATTAGAGCACGCATACTTTTTCTTGCTGCAAATAAATAAAATATAGAGCTGACCTATTTTAACAGCATTTCATCCTGAGTGCTTCAATAAGCTGTGCTAAAATCAATAAGTGAACCTCTGACAAAGCTGGTTAACATATTACAAATTAAACAAATACATCCAGTACTTTCCCAAAACAGCTCTTCCAAAGCTCAGTTTACTATATAATGAGAATTCAGAGAAAATTTATTTGGAGTCTGTTTGCCTAGCGTATCCTGGTAGCTAATGAGCTCTGAGTGTCTTAACTATGTCTCAAAGAGAAATGAATGAGGGTTGGAATTGCACTTTTTTTCAAATTAGGCTAAAAACCATCAATAATGCTCTTTAGCTGGTTGCCAGGTGCAGATAAGTATTGCACCATGACTTCAGACTTATCCTTCTACATAACAACACAGCTCTAAAAAAAATGAGAAAATAGCTCCTTTCTCCTATTCTTCTCACTAATGAAGATGTATTGCTGGCAGTGTCAAATCACAGATGATTTACATAACATGATGGGTGTCTTACCACCAGTGAAGCGAGAGCAAGAGAGAGAATGAGGGAAGGCTATCAAAGTCTTTCATGTCCTTCAACAGGAATGACACGAAATTAATATGCTCACGTTTCTCCCTGTGTGAAATAAGATATTAAGTGATCACAACTGTCAGATGCACAAAACACAACGAGCATGCACCACACAAGATATAATGGTGATTAATGGATTCACAAGAAGCGCCTAAATAAGTCAGAAGCAGCCACAGTTTTGAGATACAGCTGCAAGAAGCAGTGATGGGGGTCCAGGCAGACAGATAGCATTTGAAGTGTTCGTATTTCAATCAACACTTGTAAAAAAAAAAAAAAAATCAGATGCATAACTTGCGACACATTTGACATGGAGGATTAGGCCACCTGATGATCGAAACCCTACACCTATGTATACCCAGAGAAGGTGACTAATTCTAAAGACTGACTGAAACCTGAACAGCACAAAAAATACACGTCACGTTGCATCATAAGCTTAAAACTTGATTAATTCTGTCAGATTAGATCAAAAAATTAATTGTAAACATGATTATGAACTGATGACAGATAATGATATCTAATATCTGTAACTGCTGCCAATAATTTCTTATGCTGCATTACTCCTAACAGAGATTAATCTTTATAAAGACTTCTATTTCCATAATGTCATAGTTGTTTGCCTGTAACAGGTCTAACGAGGAATTATATATACTTTTTTGGATCTAATATTGAAATAAAAATGTACATCACATAATGTGCTTATGTCGGTCAGCAAGTAACATACACACATGGTCCCTAAAATGTCTTTCATACTGGTCAAAACACAAGTGAGTCAAAATCGTTTTGTTTCCCATTAAAATACCCAAAAAGAGGGTTGACATTCCCAAGCCTGAAGCCTGAAAAATCAACCAGAAATGTAAGTTTGACTGCCACAGCGTTCTCTTGTATGGCCTCCTTGCTATGCTCAGGTTAGCTTTAATCATCGTTGATCCTTTGCTCCTATTGAAGAGCACACAGCCTTTTCTCCAGTCCTTAAAACCTTTGGTATTGACAGATGTGAACCCGTCTCTTTTTGCAAAACCCAGTTGTAGCGTTTGCAGTCCCTAGTTTGTGAATTGATTACTGTACTTTGCCTCTTTAATTTCATGACCTTTCAGGAAAATTCATTATTAAATTGAATGGAAATCTAAAGAGAAAGGTAATGGGAATGGATAGTAGATGACTTGACACTTCAGAATGATGTGTGCAGATGATGATTTGATGTCTACAGAGATGAGTTTATTGCTGGGTAAAGCCCACTCGTCCTTACATGAGTATCTCTCAGGGCTAACTAGCCCTTGAAAAGTCAGTGTGGCTGGAGTAAGAGCAGGAGTGCTGTGATACAGGTCTAAGGTCAAACTTTCTTCTCATGTTTCAGACAGGTTTGTGTTAAGTAGATGATTACAATAGATGATTTGGACTCCTCTCCTTTTCTTTCCCATCACATAATGATCAGACGACTTCAATCAAGATCTAGCAGTTTTCCGGTCGTTTTCACACATCAACCCCCGAAGACTCTTGAAAATGCATTGATGACATGGCCCTGACTCTCTCTGCAGTTGCTGTACACACATGCACTTCACAGTGGAAGATTCTGTGCTGGAGATGTGAAGAAGGGATGCCTTGATCTGGGTAGAGAATGCAGAACACAATGCAAAACAAACCTTGCTCACTCCCAACTCGTTGCACCAACACTTTTTGAGGTGGTAACACTTTTTGATCTGCTTGGTTTATCAAACTGTAACATTCCCTGCAGTTCCCAGTCGCGGGACGTGTTGCCATGACAACATGGAAAGCAAAATTTGTTTTATTGGTTTTTTTTTGTTACCATTAATCAAAAGACTTTAATGCCTTAGCTGGAAAATATTAAGAAATTGTGTGACAGCCGTCTGTGCATATGTGTAAATGGCTTATTTGAGGCCCCACAGCTTTAACCTGATGTTCAAACCTAACCAAGATGGTTTTAAACACAAATGTTTTTGTGAAATCAGGAATTAAAAACAGAAATACGGAGCAGGCGATTAAAAGAAGCATCGATCATCATAAACCACAAGTGAACTTCAACTTGTCAGCTCAACAAAACGCCTCCTGCAGAGCCAGACAGAAAAAAAATGGTTGTCGTTGGCCTTTGTTTTACCTCAGACCGGATAGCTGCTACTAGGAAGCTTGTTTGTCCAATCTTTTATGTTTGGGCCACAAAAAAATGAAAATAAAAAATTGGAGCCTGCTAAGATGGAGTCTCTGTATTCCAAGAATACACATTCATCACCTTTAAGACTTTAAGTGCATTTCCAGGACAGCAGGATGTTGTGTAAAAGAAAGGGTGTGGAGTTGAGAGGAATGTGAGTAAATATGTAGTAATTTTGTCAGTGTGTCAGTCTTGCAATACATTTGAGTTTACACTACATTTTGAGTGTCTGGACCTGCCTCCCTCCCATCAGTATCACCCTTTTGTTGTGTTGCCCTGTTGCAGACTCATTAAACTTGTTAAACTTGATAGTTTTTTTGACAACTCTCTTAACTGTCTATCTTTGTGTTCCTTAGCCCTCTGGTATGTCTAGACAGTTACTGTTGAGGTAGACTTTGCCATATCACTGATCGACGAATCACTCAGGGTAACATATGCAGCACAGCTAGGCTGTATCATTTTCCTTGAATACCCATTTACACAAACAAAGATTCAACATTACACAGCCCCAGACTGAGTCTACATGCACTGTAATAGGCAAACATTATCCCTTCAGGCACCCCTATTGGCCTAATCAATCCACCACATGCAAAAGTTCCTGCTGCGATGTCACTATTGTATGTGAAGAACACCAGTGGGATACAATTTCAAGGCACAGGACATATGAAAGGTAGCTGAATCCCTATTGGTTAGAACACAACCTATGAATTACTTATGGTGTTGCTGGAACTTACATCTAAACGCTCAGTATTCTCATGCTTAACCCTTCCTCTCTGCTGTCTGCTGGGTATTGTAAAACATCACTGACCATACATAGACTGCAGCAGTCCATCCTAACCCCACAGGCCAGTTCGAATCTGAGCAGAGAGCAAGCTGACATGCAATTAAATAAAAACAGAGATGTTATATTAAATTAATCATCACCAGAGTAAAGAACAGTAGGGCTAGAGGGCAGTGTCAGATTTTGTGCATGGGAATGAATTACTTTTTCAAGAACTAAGACTTGCTTTCTTTGCGTGATGAAAAAAGTAAATCAAGAATAAGAGGAGAGGCGAGAGACAGGTAGAGCAAAATGTGATAAAGACAGCTGAAGATGAGAAAAATAAAAGGGATGAAAGAGAGTGGAAATAAAAGGAACAAGTCAATATGTTTTTGCTTCTGGCTCCAAACACAAGCCATGTAAAAGGACGCCTTAGCTTAGCCACACCTTGTGAAAATATGTAAAGAGGCCATGGATATACTGTACAGTATATGCACTCAATGGACATGTTTCTACCATAATCTTGGAGTTTATGAATGTTTTATTCAGCAAAGATATGCAGTGGGGCAAATTCACCAGGGGAGAAAAAAACACATCCAAAACTCCAAGACTTGCTCAAGGTCATTCCATTTTTTTCTTCTTTGATGACTGTTTTGTCAGAGCAAAAATCACTCCATCATTTAGCCATGAATCACAGTTCTATGCCTCACAAATTCACATAGGTCACAGACGAAAAAAAAACAATGATTAGTACTAAATGAGACATCAATTTATCAGATTACCATCACCGTCAAACAAAAGCATCATTTGCTTTATTTGTGCAAACATGCCATGTTTATTTTAGTGTTATGTGAATTGTAAAATGGCTTAACTATATAGTGTGAAGAAAACAATTACTTAAAAAATCTCTTGATGAGCAGTAGCAATGAAAGAGGAAATGAGTCAGACTTTATTCAAATAGCAGAATATATTTTACCTTCCAGCTGTTCTGTAAATTACATTTCAATATTCTGAGAATTTTACAGCACCAAGTATTGCATAAACAGATTGTGCCTTGAGAACAACAGCAAAACTGCCTAATTTAGAAAAAGTTACCTCTGGTGCTCTCCATGATTACATTTTAGATGAAGACATTTTTTCTTATTTCCCTTTTCCAAAAAAGAAAAATTTAATTAATCACTGCATGGACTCTCAGCTTACAGAAACCACTTGAGATGGGCCAGGCAAGCAACAAAATGTTGTGCAAGCAGAGTCTTGCATCTTTCGTTATTTGTATAGCCTAGATTTCCTTCTCCTGAGATTGGTGTTCCCTAGTGACTGTCTGGTCCAATTCAAACCAGTGCTGATCGCCTGTAAAATTCCAGTTCCTGGAGCACTGAGTTCTAAGACATTCATCATTCCCTTCTTCTCAGCTCGGAACAAGCTGAGCCAATATCTAAGGATTTGACAGGGGCTATTTCCTCAGCTCCTCTGGAAGTTTTCACTGAGTCCCCTTCACCACCCCAATTGCTCAAAGAGCCGGGTCAGGTAATGGAGGGCTTTCTAATCCTGGCTCTGTTCTTCTCACTGGTCAATGAGCTGACACCCATTTAATGCAAACCTACCTGGCAGCCTGTCTTGTCTCAGCAAAGAAATGTTTAGCTTTTTTTTTTTTGCAGTTCACATCAACTTCACCCAAACTTCGCTAACTGCAAGGACAGGAGCCAGTATTTTGCTCATGGTACTATATAAAACCATACATGTCTTTCAGTGTTACATGTCTGATTATGGAAAGTCATCTTCAACATTGTAAAAGCATGAGGTCATGCAGTTATTTGTCACCATTCAGCACTGAGTTAATCTGCTCTGCTATGTACACAAATACTAGTCACAGTGACATATGGGCAGTTTTCTATAGTCCTTTCTCTACTCTTTCACAGGCACCAGGATATTTGTTGCTAAACTAAGATCAATACAGAACAAGAGAGCTAAGCAGATACTTGTATTCAGCGACATTTACTCTTTGTTTACACACACTTCACTGTGAAACAGATGTGGCCTTTGTGCACAAGAAACATTTATCCTGCTATAGTTCAAAAAGCGAAAAAGGAGGACAGGAAGAGCAAAGAGGGAAATTAAATTACATTAATGCTACAAATAAACAAGGAACGAATGAAAAATAAAGTTAAAGCAATTGCATTTATTCCTGGAAAGAAATGCTGACTTTTTTTCTAAATTTTTCAAGCTCTGGTAGCCTTAAAAAATGCTTTTCTGGACACAGAACAGGAAACTTGATATAGTTACCACTCTTTGTGCTGTGGTTGTCACTTTGAGCAGACAGAACAGATCATGTCTTAGAGAGCTATTTCTCTCCACTTGGGCCATAGTGTATTCTCACAAAGCTTACTGTTTTTTTTTTTCTTTTAAATTTTTTGGAGTAATGGTAAAACAGATAGATGTAGTTCAAAAGTACGTGTAAAGTGTCTGGTATTAAAACAGACCTGGGTCCTAAACAGATGTATCTCTTCCCTCTTTGTGCTGACTGGATCTGTTCACATCAATAAGTGGTATTAACACTTCTGCTCCGAGAGGGTTGATCTAAAAGAACTACTTGCATTCAATGTTTGTTTGAATTCTCAACTGTTCCATTTTTCATCAAGGTAATTTCTAAATTTGAAGGCCTTTTTGACAGTTTGACAAACAACAGATGAAACTCCCCACTTTGCCATTTGCTCTTTTTCTTCTGTGAGATTTTGAACTCTGCCACTATGATCCATGACACAAACATCCAACTAATAAAGGACATCCAACACCAAAGGTGTTGCATCAAAAATGGCTTTACTCAGCCCAGTTTGCCAGCACAAGTTGGCAGATTTGCTCTTTGGGTGGAAAGACAGACTGTAATACCTTCTGGTTCAGCATTGATAATGCTCAACATCACTGCAGCAAGGACACCTCAAAACCATGTACAGTGTGAGAGCTGTTGTCCTCCAAGGTCTTGCAGTGGATCTTGTCAAAGGTATAATAGATTACATAAACACACTGTCTTGTGCAGTATCACCACTATTTCCTCTGAATATAAAACAATTTACAATCTTGTCCTTGGTGAAAATTCAGGGGAGTATCTCATATCTGTAGTCTTGTGTTTTGTTTTCTTTTTATTAAAACTTGCCAGTGTGTCATGGAGCTAAAAGCTAAACTAAAAACCTTCTGTTTATACAGTGGCTGTGTGAGGGTGAGCATTACTCATGCTGTGGAGGCCTAAATCTGATCACACAGTCACATCAAAGGGGATTTGTATTTCTGATGGGGACATGAAGTTAATTCCCCATAACAGATAACACATGTTTTGGGTTGAGGGAATGTTGTAAGGTTTTGCTATGTTAAGGTTAAAGGCCTACAGAAAGGTGATTTTTTTTGCACAAAACTGAAATAGCAGATCGATTCCTTATATACCATGGAATTTTTTTATGATTTTAAAATAATTTTAGGCCCCTGGATAGTCCTGATTAGGCCCAATAAACTATCACCACATTTGACTCGAATTTTGGCAAACCGACGACAGGTGCGTGACGTCACACGTGCCAACTGCTGGAACAATCACCATGTCTGATACTAGTAGTTCTAGTAGCGAAGCCAGCAGTTTGCCAGACCTGGACAGCTTCTTCACGGCAAATTTCGAGCCTAATATTGTTGATGACAATGAAGAAGACAATGAAGAGCCTGAGGAAGAAACCGAGGAGGGATTGGGGCTAGAACCATACAGGTTCGAGCCAGCCATTGCCAGTGAAAGTGGGTTGGAGTCCGAGTCCGCAACACCTTCGGCTCTGCTACACTTACTCAGGCAAACTGCTCATTCAAAAAATGGGAACTCCACCCACTTTGTCGGGAAGCAATCAACTTTGAGCAGCGGCAACGGCCCATGGTAGAGGCGTGTTCAAGGTAGTGACGTGGTTGAACTGCCACTCAACCCATGGATTGTACACGGAAGCGCTTCATTCAATATCAACATGGAGCAGCGTCAAGCTTTTGACACTGCTGTAGATGCTGTAATGAAAGTGTTCGACGGGAGATTCTCGTTAAAAATCGAGCAAAGAACAGCCCTTGAATCATTTCTTGACAGGAAAGACGTTTTCGCCTTGCTCCCTACTGGCTTTGGTAAGAGTTTAATCTACCAGTTAGCCCCGCTGGTAGCTAAATCATACGTCAGAGGAAAGAGTGGTGTGATTGGCTTAAGCTTAGGCACAGCCTTTTCTGGCCACAACCAGTAGCAACCCGAGGGAGGCGGGTTGACCAGGCCATTTCGAATCGTATTCGTTATGGTCTTGGTCAGACCAGAATCTCGAAGAGATTTGAAAGTCTATGTTAATCAGGCTAGAGTCCGAGAGCAGTGGGGACGATGATGGTGATCATGGTGATTTTTTATTGCGAGTAGATGTACGAAGTGCTGTGGGTGCGTGTGTTGCCCTCAGCAGCTCACACCACCGGGGACAGAGGAAGCAGAGAGACCTGCGGTCTTGTGTCTGTGTCTCCATGTCCGCCTGCCTCCTCTCTGGTGAAATCAGCCGGAGCGCATCCCGCCGTGTTCAGCTCCCTGCGGTGCGGACACTCACGGGGAATCCACCTGGCGGAGAGCGGACACACTCTCCGCCCCGACGTGTGTCCACGTCGGGGCTCTTGATGATCGCTCAGCCAGCTGATTTCAGGGCAACCATCCCGCGGTGTGTCCGCTCTCCGCCAGGGAGACACAGACACAAGTTCCGACCGCAGGTCTCTCTGCTTCCTCTGTCCCCGGTGGTGTGAGCTGCTGGTGCTGAGGGCAACACACGCACCCACAGCACTTCATACATCTACTCGCAATAAAAACTGCACTGAACTCAACGTTTTATTGCCTTCACCACTCAACAAGCATACTACAATAGCGGCAGTCTGGAAAAACCATGGCACATGACGTCGCACGGAAGCCCCGCCCCCAGTCTGGAATTCCAGGAAGGATTTCCAAGCGGCAAATTCAAAATCGCAAATTTCATGCGTTTATGAAATGTTTTGGTGTAGAGTCCAATGATCATTATTGTTCCTCTGTGTATGTATTATCATTATGTATTGGGTGTAGTGTCAGCTTTCTGTAGGCCTTTAAGGTGTGGTAGTGGTGAGGTTCAAGTACGTCTTAAAAAACTTAATTTATGTCAGTGTTTCAGTCCTTTAATGTCAGGGAAACAAAACTGTGAATGTGTGTGTGTGTTTGGATGCATCCTTGAGATTTAAGTCTTAAAGACTCTCTTGGTTAATCATCCTTCATTGACAGTTCCCATAGGATCCTGTGCAGTCCTTTTTTTGCTGATGACGCTGACACAGCGATTAGGAAGCACTAATAAAAATGCTCTTCCAAACAGAAATACGACTGAAAGCTATGTGCTATTGGAACAATCGCTAAGGAGCCCAAGCTAAAAAGGCTGGAGCTAGACATTGTAAAAGGACAGTCAAAACTGATTAGATACACTCCTGTGGAGCACAGTCCAAAGAGATGCACATAGGAGTTATCCAAACATGTGCAAAACTCAATAGTGCTGGAAAATGAAACCAAATATGTCATAAGCAGTCTGGTCATCTTTACTTCATTGTAGTTTGAACAAAATGTCTGATCGATTGAGCTATTGTGTAAGTTAAAGCCTATTTGAAAGGCATAAAGGGCTTTCTTATGAAGTTCACCAGGGAGTCAAGTTCATTAGTGGCTTTGATGGAGTGGGAGGTGTGAAGCAAACCTGAATTACAAAGAGACAGATGATAAGAACCACAGAGACTTTCACTCAGAGCTGAGCAGACCACAAACAGGCTCCAAAGGGGAAACTCTTTGGCCTTTCAGTCAATATCAGGTCACACAAGCACATGTGGCACACAGAATAAATGCCGGATTGATTATCGATTTCCCATGATTTCTATTAGCCATTTTGTCCTCACATAGCCAACTTGTTTCTGTCCTTGCCCCTAATTATTCTGTGTGTCAAGTAGGTTGGTTATTGAAGTGATAAAATTGTGAAATAATGGATATTAAAAATTGGCCACTGCAATAACAGTGGTGCTGTAAGTGGGAGCTGAAAGAGTTGGGTTGGGTTGGGTCAGTACAAGAGAATACAACTAGTTGTCACTGTGATCTCAACTAGATTGCTCTGATAAGCTAAAATTCAGGAAGGGAAAAACTCTTTCTGGACTCCCAAAGAGCTTGTTGACTCGGAGTGTGCACAGTCAGTGACCACAGCTGGAAAATGTTGCTAGAATTTGGAAGTAATTTCCCTTTTCACCTGCAAAGTTTCATCATAGGGAGGACAAAAGGTATTTAACTGTTACTGAAATCTGCCAGGTATCATAAGTGCATAAATTACTACAGAAATGAGAAAAAAATGGTTGAAGCTGCAAATCCACATGAATTTGAATAACGAACCTTAAACGGAAGGGAAATTATCTTCTGAATGATTCACAAATAATTTGTTTCACAGTTAAATAATGCTGACATTGATTAGTTAGGATAAGCACCTAGCCAAGTTGAACAGCAAATAGGATATTTGCTGTTCAACTTGATAATTTTTTAAAAAAAGATCCCAAATACTTCCAGCATACGCTGCCCTGGTTAGTCAAGTAGAACCGCAGTGCTGCCGACCTTAATGCTGACATTCAATCAACACTGACGGGGGATTTGGGTGAGAATAAGCCTCCTGACCGACGGTGCTAAAAGGGGTCAGGAAGTCCAGGGCTATTGATCAATAAATGTGAGCAAGTATACACAGGATACATGCCAGACATGCACATACACACTGTTTCTCCAAAGGATAATAGAATTAGGAAGCACTAAATTCTCTGTCCTCTGCATCCCTTTAAACATTCAGCACACAAAAGTGCAATAGACAACCCCTGATAAAAATGATGGATTCATCACACTCGGAAGATGCTAATTCACCTTTTTTTTCTTAAAAAATAGAGTAGAAAGTGTTAAAATTGTTTCCCTGTTTTTCAGATGAAGTAATGGGGAAAAACAGATTATTCAATTGTGAGGGAAAAGGAGCCCTCTTATGGAAATGTTTTTTAAATTTCATCATCAATCTTAAGTCAGATTGAGTTCTAAACTGTTTGCTGGCTATGTCATTCCGTTTAAATGCCGTTGCTTAAGAAAAGTTTAACAATCTTTGATGGGAAAATTACCTCAGCATTACCAAATGTCCTTTTAATTGATGGAATGTGAAAAGTGTCCAAAATTTCAGTGTGCACCTGTACATATATTGTTGAGGTAATGACAGCCATCTCCCTGGTCCTTTACCTGATATCAACTCCATCAAATCAATGACTGTGGAAATGTGCTTATTTTCTTCAGGATATCATCTTTATATGTTCCATTGGTCCGGCACCAGGCTAAAGTTCCAGCATAATCAACTTGTTCACAACAGATAGCTGATTTACTACTAAATATCACTTTCATTCAGGCATTCACAGTCTATGACTGCATCTCTGTAGCCTACTGGAACCTTGTTTTCTTCTGTGTAGGTGTCAGTGATGATTTATGTTTGGCTTTTTCTGGATGTAAATCCCATTTCCTTCAGCTGTTTTTTCTATAGTTCAGTCAAAATCATTGACTTGTGTTTCTGCACATTTGTTTGTCATTTTTTTGTTGTTGTGCATTATCTATTTCCAAGGCATATTGCTTTGAGTTTTCTGTCCTGATGCTTAGATGTCTTCAATGGCATGCAGGCCTGTATGTTTCCTTTTCCCTTCTCATTTTGTTTGTACCTGCTCCAAATTTTAGACACAGCTGACTAACAACAACCAACATCATTGCCACACTGAGTTTAATTACTTTCTTCAAGGAGCTTATAATCCTTTTCATTGTTTCCATTGACTGCTCTTTTGTTGGGGTAATGTTTCCTGCCAATCAGCCTGGTGCAACAGCTGGTTAAGCTCAAGAGGCACCAGCTTTTACATGCAGGCTAATTTGCATATTTAGACCTGTGCAGATATTTGTTTAAAAAAACAAAAAACGGGGAAGATTCCATAACCATTCCCTCTACCTTATCTGAAAATAAAAGCAAAAAAATGTCAACAATTTTGTTAAAATGTTTAGAGGTATGTTTTATAAAGCCAAATTTAACTTAAAATTGTTTAGAGACACGTCTGTGTTTTTCATGTTTTTTTTTATATATATATTGATTTATTTATTCATGTTTTACAAATAAAAAAAAAACTGAACTATTTGTACAACAAGATTACAATGAAATGGATTTTATTTGGCTTGAATTGGACTGTATCTTTGAAGTGCCCTGAGATGGCATTTCTTGTGATTTGATGCTATATAAATAAAACTGAACTGAATTGAATTGCGTCAGAAAATTACTCAGCCCTTTCAACACCATCCCATCTCCTTATTGTATATGCACAGCAGCAGGCTATGACTGGGTTATGTATCCCTGTGGCCACTTAAGCCATCCTCCTCTCTATGCTATTAAATGTTTATGTCATTATTTCTGATGAATCCTCTCAGGCGTTACTCTGAAAATAGAACCCACTTGCTCAGCAGGTTGACTGGCAAGAAAAGACTGGTGATAGAAATTCTGGGATAGAAATGAGTGAGAACATGTGTAGTGAAAAGAGAGGAAAATCTGATTAAATGAGTAAACCCCTATGTTTGGAAATAATGATGAGCCTGGGGAAAGGCCCCGATCCGTTCACCAGATGCGTATAAGATTGCAGCTACGGTGATAAGGAGATGAAGAGAGTATGGCCCATAAAAAGAAACTGCTTCGACTAAGACTTTTTAAAAGGTTTTACTTTACTGTGAAAAAATTCCACAGAATACTATTTTGGACCTTTTAGGCACCAATTCATTCTATTTTTACATGCTGTTAAATTCAGCTTACTCACACAGACTTTATTTCTGAGATTCATCAAATCTTCAGCTATCCATGACAGAGCAAATGAACATCTTGATACATTTTAGTGAAAAAAATACAGTTGTGCGATTGGATCATCTCTGTAAATTGTATTAGGTTGTAACTCTGAAAACATTTTCCGAATGTTTCAGCAAGGGCCTTAAAACAAAGCTGACCTTTTACATTTCAATGACAAATCATTTTAATTGAAGAAGAATGATGACTTTATTCCGTCAGGAGTGCAACAGGATTCCATTACAAGACAAAAAAGACAACAGCAAAGGAGTTGGGAGAGATCTTGTAGGAGGTAGAAGAGAAGATTGTGGTCTAAAGTCAAAGACAGGACTTTTATACAGGACTTGGTTAGGTTTAAAGATGCACAGCCATAAAAAAAAAAAAAAAAAAAAAAAAACTGCACTAAAGGAGCAGAATATCAGACAAAAAGCTGGAGCCCCTCAGACAGCTGGTTTATCTGTCTCCATTGATAAAACCAGAGCAATGTTGACTTTGATCTTATCCAATTCCATTATTTTCACGTGATGAAGGAAAATCAAAAACTGCACGACATGGACTCACATGCACTAACGTGAATGAACAGCTGGACCTGCAGCCACAAAAAAGAGGGAAAGTGACTGGTTTCTTTGGGAAGAACATCACTAATTTATATATTTACTCATTGCAAACAGTTGTTTGCTGTTGTATTAAGGTTGAAAACATTTTATATTTAAGCTTCAAGCTATAGAACTACTTGGTTGGGTTTATGCACCACAACATAGGCACAACTAAAGTTTGAAAATCTTTTTTTTTTTTTATTCGAATGAACTCTTTCACAGCATTCACAACAAGTTTGAAGGTTGCCAGAAAAACAGAATTTTGTGTGAATAAGATCAGCTTGATTTGCTTTTACAAAAACATGAAAAAGTGCAGTAAGTGCAGTAAGTGGAGTATGCGCAGAACATAGGACTGGGGCATAGTGTTATTTTCAGGATATTCACTCTGTACAAATATTTCTGAAATAAAGTGTATTCAGGATAAAAACATGCACTCATTTTTCCACATAGAAAGTTTGTGCTGACATTCAGCTCAGGGAGGAGCTTGGATCGATTTGCACTGGTCTACCAAATAGTTTGCATATTCCTACCTCAAAGCCCATTTGTACCTCTTAGGTTTGTCCTAGCCCCCTCTTATGCTCCAGCGTGTATAAGGTATGCACCTATGCCACTGTTTTGTGCCTATGTAGTATCTTAGCTGATCCTAGAACAACACTCTTCTCGACAGAGATCTCAGATGTTTTTCCTGAGATCTGGGATCTAGGCTATATACCTAAAATAAAATGAAACTACCTACAGTAGAGGGCAACAACAGGTGCCCTATAAATGTATATAAGTGTATATTTGTAAAATAAGAACTGCAGTAAATATGTATATATACAAAAACCTATTGAGGGCAATGTTGACTTGCCCAAGGACACCAGTCACTTATCCCATCATATCATGTTGTATTGTGTACTGTGTTACACTAGAAAACACCAGAAAAGTCTATTTTTCATCTGACTGGTAGTTTTTAATTCGAGCTTTTTTTGCTTTGGAAGCCTGATGCAGTATATTTAGTGGCTTGACTTGATGGCAGGCAATTGGCATAAAATATAGGCTTCTCAAAATGTTTGTTTTAAATAGGCCAAAATCAGTTGTTCTTTTCTAAATTTAATAGGATGTGCATGCAAAAAAACTTTCTTTGGGCCCAATTACTTTTCTATTTATTGAACAAGCCATTGCTGATTGATATGTTCACAGCAGGCGATCTATGATTCACAGCTATTCTTTCTTTGAATATCATCAAACATACTCCACATGTATGTTTATGAGTCACAGCTGTAATTAGCTCAATGAATAATTCATTTGGTTAGTTTTCAAAAAAGCATTATGCGCATGCATGAATAAAAAATATCAAGCACACATCATCCTTATGTACTGTACAATGAATAAATGATATAAAGACTGATGATTGTCAGGGCTTTAACTGATCTCCTTTTATATGGGGCTGGACAAAGCTGGACAGCAGTTTATGTGAGAAACTATAGAAATAACCTTTCTGTGAAATTTTCTAGATTATCAGCAGTTAATTTTATCAACAGTTTCATGTAGTTGTAATGCAATTAAACAGTTTTCAGCCTAACATGGATAGAAATAACAATGTAAGTCTTCAGTAGTGTATTTATTAACTGTTGCAAATTGATTTGTTGATCTCCGTCATGCTTTTTGTAGTATAATTATGACATTCACTGCAACAAGGATGAGCTCCCTTTAACAGACCATTGTGGTAGTCAGAGTACCGAATATCTCCTCCTCCTCGTATTACCTTTAGCTGTTTACACAGCTGATGGATATCAATCAAAATTTCATTCATTTGACTTCTTTTCTCTTTTCCAGAACATAATTTTATGAGTGAAAATTCCTAAAGGGTATGTGTGATCTGATGCCGTACATCCTCTCTAGCAATAATCTTCAACATTGTCTTCTGCTCAAAGACATGAATGGACACTAGCGCTGGTCTGCAAGCACACAACCACACATGCACAAACACTGTGCCTCTGCCTTGTTATAGTGCAGGGACAGGCACCATTTCTACCTCATATCTCCCCACTCTGCCCTTTGCTCCTTTCATTTTCCACCTGCCTCTGATCCTCTGCCTCTTTTACATTTCAATCCACAGCCTGTTCCTCCTCGTCCTGACAGGGGATTGAGCGGAGAGAGAGCAGGAAAGAGGGAGTTGTCCCCTTTGGGTAGCTAAGCGATTACCGTTTGAAAGATCCAATCCCTTGCATCATTCCTCTCACAACCTCCTCGGCTCTCATATTACTCTGTGGGAACTCGTTTCTGCCTCCTCGGCACGTCTGGCGCCTCTGCTCTTCTTTTGTTCATCTCTCCTTATCCATTTATCCTTACTTCATTTATGACTCTCCTTGTATTCTTTAATCCCACCCACCAGTAAACCAGTTCACACTTTAGAGGTTCTCTGTTTGCACACAGGATACATTAATATATTTGCAGAAAACAAACAAAACTTTTCTTTATGAGAAACAATCATTTTGCTAGTATTTAAAAAACAAAAAGGCGCAATGCTATGCGCATATTCACACATGTGCATGTAAGAGTGTATCATTGTGTTTTTGCATAAAGTGCAAGCTTCTTCTGGAGCCATTTCCACTTGCCTTATCTGGCTGAATGGAGTGCTGGATACTTCAGCAAAAGAGTCAGGACCCACTGCCCATTGCATAAGTGCCAGAGTACTAATCCCTCTCCTCTAAACCCACTCTGGTAAACACCACCTCTGCAAAGCCACCCATGCAGACCCAGCCTGTCCAGCTATGGTACCCACAACTGTACTCCTTGGGGGTGCCTGATCTCAAATAAAAAAATTACCATTATACATTTCATTAAGAGTTGGGGGAAAATAGCTTTTTGTATAAGCCGGATCTCAACAATTATATATCAATTGGATTCTTCAGTTCAAGCAGATCATAGCTGTGTCAATTTTGTTAGATCAATAAACCAATATGCCACATTCATTAACATTAATATCCATAATAAAGGATAAGATATCACTATGTAAAGGATAGCAACTGCAGTTAAAAGCTCATAAATCGGAATCCAGCAAAATTTAAAAAAAAGGAACAAATCCTCAAATGAAATGCATTCATACGCTTTCATTTAAACCTTTATAGGTCAGATTCCTAGATTCAATTTGAGGAAAATGATCCCCCTCCAGCTGGATGTGTCCTGGGTATAATTTACAATGAAGAGTGAAAATTACATCTTGAATGAAGAGGTGCTAAAAGCTGACCAACTCATAAGACTGGGATCAGCTCTTAGACATTTAAAAGATTCACATTTTACCTGCAGAAGCTTTTGATAATTTATTTTTCAACTAAATAAGTTTGATTATGTTTCTTATTTCAATGCACATATCACTGTAATTGTCTTTACAGTTCCAGCTTAATAGTTAACACCATGCGACATAAACAGGGTAGTGCAGAAGACCAATTGGGGATGAGAGAGCGTAAGCAATCATTCTTCTTTCATTAAGAGGCTAGAGATCTACAGCGGAAAAGGTGACAGCCACTGCCATAAAGTGAGTGGTAAGGAGGGAAATCCAGCTGATTGCAATCTGTCACTTAATCCTACACATCGGTCCATTTTATTTAGCTTTTCTTCTTTGCTTTGTTGTTGAGTTTCAGAGCTTTCTTGCTCCTGTGGGGCTATCAACGCCATCATCTGCTTAGTTTGCTGCTATGAAAAAAGGTATTTAACAGGAGAAGGTCAGATGCAAAATTGAGATCTGCCATATGGCGTGACGTGCCTTTGATGAGGAAATTCATCAAAATCAGTGCCGTATCTGGCAGCCCTGTGATTTTTCACTGTAACAGTTCCCTTATCCATTGTGGGTGTATTGTAAAGGTGGGTCGAAGAACAAGGTTGCAAATTGAAATTCACTGAAGTGGCTTTGCATGCACATTGCCCTCTGCTCTGCATGGATGCTTGGCTTTCTCAAGTCTGGTAAAATTTACTTACATCAACCATTCTCTGTAGGTTAGAAGCATTGTGTCATGTGTCCCATTTTTTTTAATGGCCTTCTTTTTGTTTCTTTTCTGTTAATGTTGTAGAGCAATTCTATTGTTGTCAGACACCACAAAAATGACATTGAGTATCTGTTATTGGATAGCATACTGCACTATGCATGCAATATATCTAACAACTGTTACAGAGTGGGGAAAAGGATTAAACCATTTCTTGTTGTTTCTGGTTATTGGCAGAATCTTCTGCATTGGGACTCTATTATTGAAAGGACAAAGATCTTTCAACCGTACCTATTTCTTGTAATCTTGTTGAAAGTGAAAAAGAAATTATGTGGGGGTAACACATAACCCATTCAACCTCGTATTTTTTTCCAGTGTCAGCAATTATATTGAAAACTCACTAACAGATTTGATTAAATGGGTTTATTCAAGCTGACTGACATCTTAAAAAGCATCTGCAATGACCCTCTGTGGTTAATCAAAGTTCAGGTTTGTTCAAATCCTTAAAAAAGATGGTGGGGAATCTGTGGCTCAAAGTTAGAATAATAATTACAAAGCAGATTTAATAGTAGTGTAGGATGAAAAATGGGATAACTGAAAATATCAGATCTGGATCTGTTAAGACTGAATGAGACAGGTCCATATAGTGTTTGTTGAGAAGTTCCATTAGCTGTTCTCTACATCTGAAAGACTGCTGCATACTCAGGTTTCTCATCAATATTTCAGGACATTTGCTTGTGAATGTAAGGTGGCTTTGGAGCTGGGTAAGTGCCAGATGTAGCATTGCCAGAGCTTGAGCTGATCTAAACAAGTACAGACAAGCTTCAGCAGCTGGCTGAGCTTAGTTGGTCTGCTCTAGTCTGGTGGATGACCACCAGAGGAGTTGAGCCTGTTTGTCTTTCTGCACAGCAACAAAACAGACCGGCACTGCACAGCCAGTGCCAATTTTTTGACCACAGTCAGTGCATGCGTGTGTGTCAGACGCTTCAGTAACAACAGGGAATGTGGAGATTGGAGAAGCATGCTGGTGAAGTGTGTTTCTCTCTGGCACTAAAAGCACAAAGTATTCTGATTCTCCCAGTGAATACACAATGAATGAGTGCTGTCTCTTCCTTCTTCACCTATGGAAACAGAAATGTTATTTTCTGTTAGAAATATGTTACAGGTTTAACCCAGTGATACTGTCAGACAATAACGAATGAGCTTCAATTCTCTCTCTCACACACAGAAGCTACAATACCCAATCTTCAGCTCTACCAGCCAAGGACATACTCTACTACGCAGCAGGAACATGCACTTTGTTGATTCTGTATGTTTCCCCTGTTTGATGGAGATGAGTGTCCCTGGAGTGCTGTCAGAATACTGTGAGCAGCCACAGAAATAAACAGTCTGAGATTTGCTTTGTCTGCTGTGTTCATCATTAGAAGGATGCTTCGTCCAGCCTATGCAAAGTAAAGTGCTTTTTGAATGCTTGAAAGTTTTAGCATTATTATGGCAAGTCTAAATTGTAAATGCTTTGTTCTGGAAACCATCATACTGGATTATGCAGATTAATAATAATGTTTTCTGCATTAATCTGTTGATTTTTTTTTAGGTTAAATGGGAATAGAATCCTAGAGTGCAATTAAGCCTTAGCATTTCAAAGTGGCTTTAATTAACCTTTTTAATGATTGCACTGGAAGACATCCTGGAATCTATATTGTTAATCCAGTAATTATTGTCTGGAAGATGTACTTGACTTTGTCCCGCCAGCCAGCTCATTCTCTTTATGCCTTTGTTTGTTGAAGTCAATAATTCCTCTGATTAAAATTGAATATGCTGTTGAAAGAAGACACACACTTCAGTTAAAATGTGACGGAGGTCCATGCCGGTAACTGTGGATAAAAAATGTTTGATATCTCAAAATAAATACATATTTAAATATGGGAGCCATAGCCAACTGGAGTGATTTTCAGTGTTAAAAGTACCATAAATCTATAAATGAAATTATTTCAAGTGTCATCAATCAAAATACTGTATTAAAATACTGATATCATAAACCCTTTTTGCATGAAACAGGAAATATTGTGCAAAAGTGTTCAGGCAATTCTTTATATTTTGTGTCCAAGGTGCAAGAATTATTTGCAATCTTTCGAAGACATTTTGTGCAATAAATACCCCAGGAAAGACTTTTTTCTGTTTTTCCTATGGTCATTGGCTGAGTTTTTAAAATATTTTTTTTATGTTGGTTGGTTGAGCCACTTAAAACTGACCCATGAATCATAAAGAATCCACTAACTTCCTAACTCAAAGGATGAACCAGGGTTGTGTAAATGCACAGCATACAATTTTGAAGGGAACCAATTTCAGATGTTATCTTTTAGCTTTGCTACAAGCAGTCACACACATAATTTGTTCCATTAGGCACAATGCACCTGGCCCCTTTATTTGGTCCATCTACTAAAAAAGTTTAACACTTCTTAAATTCACTGTTTAAAACCAACATATTAAGTAAATTTGGTGAGGAAGTGGACAAGTAAGAAAGCTTAGTTATTCGTCTCATCCCGGTTATCTACATATTGTCATTATTGTTATTACTACTATTATCTTAACTACGGTACTGCAAATGAGTGTGTTTACTTTGTTCATATATATATGGATACAAAAACGTATGCATTGCATGTATGAAGATTTCTTTTTCTTTTTGGGGGCAGCTCTTGATAAGTGTAAACTTCTATCTCCTCCCTTATGGACAAAAAAAACAAACAGTTTAGTATTTTATTTTATTTTATTTGTTTAAATAATTAAAAAATACTTTTGGAATGTTCTTCAAAATGCCTGGAGAACTAATCCTGAAGAAATATTAAAAGAAAGCTTGCAGGGTTCAAGGTGTGTTGAAGAATGGCAAGAACATTAAAAGAAGGTGGAGGACCGAAATGTAGGACTCATAGGCAGGATGCAAGTAGGTGTACAATAAACTTTGATCAAGTTACTGATAATGGAACCCAAAGCACTGCAAGCAGGATATCCTCAACATGTTAATGACCAAAATGAAACCCAAAACCAATGCTGAGATATGGGAACCATAAGAAATGACTGAGACAAATGTGATGACAATGATCTGGCAACAAAACCGGGCAGATAAAGAATGAGGGACTGATGACGAATGAACAACAGGTGAGATGTAATCGGAAACAAAAATCAGGTGTGACAAGGCCAAGACTCCAACTAACTGTCAAAGAAATGTCTCTTTGCTTTGTCACAGACTGACTTTCACATTTAAAGAAGGAAAATAGAAATGCCTTAATGAATAGTAGAGGGACACAAAGGAATGCTTTATGTACTGAAGAGGTCCTCCTTGAAAAAAATACAAGTTAAATGCCTTCTATATCAATTTTAGTCAAAAGAGCACTGAACTGATAGTTTTGGCTTTGTGTTAGACCTCTTTAAGATCACGCAAAGCTATTAGTCCTGGAGCTGTGGTAGCAACTACTCCACGGTTCTTGAATCAAATCAAATTTTTCTTTTACTAGATTGATCTCACATAGAAGTGATGATCTTCAAACTACTATATGTCCATAATGTTCCATAACATCATAAGAACACTTATCGTGATAAGAGCACTCTTTCCTGTCAACTGCGATTTACTCAGTGAGGCCACAACTTCATCATGTTAGCCATCTCAGGGATTTTTAGTGACTGGACGACAGAAAGTCCTGTAGGTGATGGAACACTGCTCCTTTGCTTCCTGCATCTTTTTTGAAAATTGAATTGTGGAAAGAAAATCATTCAGTTCTGTAGAGGAGGACGGTGACAGCAGGCAGCAACTCAAACCAATTTCCCACTCACTATACCAGATCTCTAGTCAAAGAAACACATAATTTGTCAGAAGTCTGCTTATTGCTAATGATTTGCTTACACTGATCAAATGTTTGGCCCTAATGTAACCTCTAAAACATTGAAGCATTCAAGTAAATCAGGCACTACAATGTGTTTGGTAACCACAGTGTGAAGGGGAGTGTTCTTAAAGTGGTTAATTTATCCTGAGTGAGGAGTACTTGTTCACAGCCCGACACAGAGAAACGAGTTACATGAAAAGCCAAAGGAAGCAAGAGAAAAACATTTAATGGCTTCTGTTTGGTCATTTGCTAAAAAGACATTTGTCTTCTGCTAACTTTTATCTGAACCAACAAAAAGAAGATATCTCACAAAGTGGTGGTTTTTACAATAACAGAATGTGTCTTAACTACAAAAACTGCAATGTCTGTCCAATGTTGCCAACAGTTTATGAGCCCACATTCAGCTAAAGCAATTTCAGTTCTCAGTTGAGCTTGAAGCCACAGAGTTTACAGTCATAATCTGGATGCAAATAAGATGATAGCATACATATTTTGACATAGAACTGACGTGAGTTTTTAGTGTGTCATAAAGTATAAATGCCAATATAAAATGTCAATAATAAAGTGAGACAATATCAATAAATATGAGTGGAAGGAGGGGTGGATAAAGCAGGGGGCAGAGCACGTGAATAACAATCATGGTAGTGAAGGATAAAGGGTTCAATCAAGAATTTCATATAAAAAAGTGACTATTTGAAAACATTGTTTACATTTATTTGCATGGCTAATAAGGTCCATTGGAGGACGGCAACATGATGTGTTATTAATGATTTATCCTTCTAATCTGATGCAGACCATTAGGTAGATGACCTAAACAAGGCAAGCATAAAAAAAATCACTAAAAACAATAACACTCTTTCATCTTTGAGATAGAATCAGCCCAGCTGAGACACAGACTAAACATTGGGAAGTCACCAATGTGGCAGACACACATATGGAGTAATGCATGCTCTCCTGCAGAGTAGAATTCCTGCGTCTGTTTATGGAGTCTGTCACACAGGCTCGATTATAAATGAACATGGCTCACAGGGGCAGCTGGACTAAGCATGGGGCAGCTGGTAATTTGGAGGGGTTGTGGGGAGCAGTTTGTTGGCCCAGCTGTGTTAGCTCAAGTGGTAAAACTGGTCTGGTTGCATGACAGAGAGAGTTTCAAACATATGTCCACATCTGTGCATGTATGCACATGTATGCAAGGATGGAAGCACCAGGGAAAGCTCATCACAAAATCCTTGAAGTGGACAGGGTAAATAAAGCCTGAGGCTGAAATGAAATATAGAGCATTCCCCACAGCTGAAAAAGGATGTACAGGTAGACACAAAGATAGACAGATGATTCAGAGCAATGCAGATATTGTTTATTGTTTATTTCAACATAATATTCTGGCATCTAACAGTACGACACAAACTTGTTTTCCTCCCAATACTTTGAACCCTATGGTGATAATATGCTTAAATATTAATGGGTTGTGCATATTTTGGTGCATTCATAGTTGAAATATGCCTTGATATGATGTGTTATTTTAGGTAATAAGATCATGTCAACATACCAAAGTGCTGCAAAAGCAATTGTAAGAGCTATTCTGGCTACTCCAAAAAAGATGAATTATTTTGCTTATTTCTAAATCTCTGCAACCAAATGTGTACAAACACACGCGACCACACCACACAAACAAATGCACACACAGACATAGGCTGTGTGTGCAGGTATAGGTTGGAACAAAGATGCAGTATTACAATAAGTCTTGAACAAAACAAAACTTTGTTTCGGTTCCGCTTACTAAAGACAGGTCCTTAAAATACCATGAGAAATCAAGTGGCTTTTAACAAATCAATTAGGACTATCTCTCTGTGACCAAGATGACTGCAGAGAGAGAGGGAGGGGAGAGAAATCTATAGGCACAGTAGTAAGAGGGAGAGGACACATAGAGGGAAGCAAAAATGAGAGGGCTTTGCTTTTCTTTTTCTCTCTGCCTCACTCTAATTGGACTGACCAATGTGAGCAGAATCCCAATGGTAGGATGTGCAGAGTACCAAATGTAGAGGGAAGAATATACCTCAATACCAACCTGTGCCTATAGAGAACTACAAAGTAAATATTGTTTTAGGCTGCAAGATGGAAGACAAACACCAATAACACTACTCTGCATGTCCAAATGCAGGCAAAATGTAAGTTAGGAGGGATGCCGTAGACTGCAGCAAGCAGTGGCTTCCCACTCTGTTGAACTATTGACAGGGTGAGGACCTTGATATGTCTCACTGATGCTTCTTTCTTGAGTGACAGGTTGCCTTACAGCATAAGAATTCCTGCTTCCTGATGATAGCCTTCACTGCCAAGCTCTTTTAAAGACATAGTGACTCGTGAAACCTGCCAGGTTGGTTCATGGGTAGGGTTATTGAAACATTTTTTATGGCAACTCTAGTATGTTTACAACAAACACATAGAGGGGCATGTAGTACTATAAAACACTTAGTGGTACTGATAGTCTCAAAAGTCTAAGACTGTCACCCAATGTTCCTCTGTTTTGCATTTCTTTCTAATTTAAAGCAATACTATGTAACATTTCTACCTTAAAATAACAGCTTGAAAAACATTGTGCGGCCAGAATGAGTTTTAATATTACGATTGGCCTGTCTCCTATGCCCTTCGGGGGTCTGAGTTGGAAAAACTGCGCTATGTAACTTTGCTGGACCGGCCCGGGAGCTGAGCGGAAGTACTTTGACTTGCTTTCTGGCACACGTACTGTAAAAACAAATAGACCCCTCTCACGCTCCCAGGTATAAGGCTAAGCTAGCGCAACATTGTCAGTACGATCATCATGTAAGAGGCACCGAAGAAACAGAAGAAGACGTTGACTTACGAAGCAAGGAAGAGAAAGAGAAAGGCCCGACAAAGCAAGAGACCGGACTAGAGTTGCTCTCGGAACAGCTTTTACTCGTTGGCGAGAGCTGAAAGAAACATTTGGATACAAGTTCGATTCAGAGCTAGCCACGTTTCTGCTGGATTAGTAAGTAGCTTATTTGCTGCCATGCTTTGTGTTGTGTTGTACTTGCTTGATGTTTCACTGTGTTCGGAAAGTGACTCGCTAGTTTGTTATAACTGAGGAAAACTATTTTCCCGTTGTATTCCTGTTGTAAGGGTGTTGTATTTACGACAGTGTCGTAACTGTACATTGCCTCCAAGCCTGTAGGGGGAGCTCCATAATGGGCTTTTTGAGAAGTTACATTGTATTGCTTCAATGGACATACTACACAGCATCTTAATCATTTTAGCAAAAAAAAAACGAAATCTCTGAAAAATATGCATTTCTAAAATATTTCAGAATAAATTTGTATGTCCCCCTTTTTCTATAACGAAAGCAACGCATGACAGCAAGTTTGTGCCAAACCCACTAACCCGTATTATCCCAGCAAGATCAGTCAATGATCCAGAAAGCTGCTTGTAATGTCAGTAATGCTTTGTGTTCAGATGACAGTGAAATAAAGTCTGTGATAGTCAGTTTATAATGCCGCCCCCCCCCCCCCCCCCCGCCAATATTGGAGACAGGTGCTTTTGTCCCACCTAAAAATTGTACAACGCAGGAGAAAAATATATTATATGTGTCCCGATGTAATACTCATTCCTACACCCTTGGTGTTATGAATAGTATAAATCTTCCCAACAGGATGAAAACAGGTGAATGGAATGAACTTTAGTTAAAAGCTATTGTCATGGAAAATACTACACAGTAGCTTCACATGAGAAATGATCTCATCTGGAATTAAGTTAAAGTCAGTTCAAGTTTGTAGGATTATGAGCCCAACAACTGAAAACTGCACAATCCTGAGTATGACATCTTATCTCTATGTAACTTAATTCTTACATAAGACACTTTTTTTCAGGTTTACATGAAGCATCTCCACTAGTCCTGTGTTTTAGACTTAGAGTTGATAACACTGAACATGACATAAAGCAATCAAATAAAGCTAATACAATGAACATAGATGGGATATAGATAATATCAAAACTGAAAAATCTCATGTTCTGGAAGGCATGTTCACTTCCCAGCAATTGTGCTCTCAATTTTAAAATAGGGCTGCGAAAGAGGTTGTAAAAACTGCTGAATTCAAGTTAATGTGACTTAACACACAAATTTTCAACTGAATGATTTTAATACATGAAATACATAAAAAAAGTGAATTACTGTATGGCAAAAGTTGCAAGGTATGAAAATAAAGCAGTTTAATCCTTGTGTTTTCAATGACAGAGAAGAATAACAAACTGATTGTTCAGCTTCATACAATGAGTGCACGCTGAGATCTAAGGTGGCTTCATCAAATATTGAGCAGCATTTCAGATGGAATTGTCAAACTGTGAATGAGAATAGCACACTTGGAAGTGGGATAATCCATCAACACGTTTGAACTTGCAAACACTGATTTTTTTTTTCTTGACACCTGTTTCAAAACTTCAGCTAAGACATACAATATTAATAAATTTTTTCATCACTTCCTAAGCTTGTGGATGCATGTATTTTCACCTATGTTTGTAGAATTTATATAACAAAGAGAAAAGCTCATGTAAATATGGAAACTGAACCCTATGATCAGTTACAAAGAGACATAAACAATTTTGTTTTCTCTCATTTGTATCTAACACAAAACAAAGTGCAGGTCTAGTCTATTTCCTAGACTGATTACATTTACTTCAGATGTCCATTATTCACATATGAACTGTGAAACATGATTTACAGGCCATTCTAAATGAAACACAATGATTTTTTTTTTTCAGATAAACGATTCCTTTTAGTTGGTTTCCATGCTTACATGTGGTGGTGTAATGCAGTACAACAGTAAAATATCTGTGAAGGCCATATTCCAGCACCAAATTAAACTGACTTGTTTAATGGTCCGTTTTTGCCTAAATCTTCTTAAAATAGTACATCAAGCCTTAACAGTGTTCTGAAAATTCCCTGGAAACCCCATTACTTAAAAAAAAAAAAAAAAGCTTCATTGTCACTGTGGGCAATCCATCTGATTTGATTTTTTTAGGGGCTGTAATTAAATTTTCTCATGATCTCAGGAGATTGGACACTGAGTGAAATAGGGGTTCAGAGCAGTGAGACCTTTATAATGAGGCGTATTCATTTAAAGCATGCAGCATGACACAAAACAGTGCTAACTCACTTTTGCCATATAGTTGCAAAATGACCTGACAAAGAAAAAGAATGATTGACTGTACTGTATGTGGCAGCAGCAATAATCCAGTTTAATATGAAACCTGGTGCAGATTGCAAAGACGCGACACATGTTTTTTAATGAGATAGGCAATTAGGCTGGGATTCTGAGGGTCCATGTGTATGAGATTGTTAATTTCAATTACAGGATACATCAGTATCCACCTCAGCTCTCCTCCTTCTTTGGGGAAATCTTAGAACGTCCATGATATTCAGGAGCATAACTATATTTAGAACAAGTACGTAGGTGAGCCTGCAATCATGATCAGCTCAAATTGAGAAAATATCACGATTTGAGTATGGGAAGAAAGAGCCTGTAAATTACATTTGATCTTACCGAGCTTTGCCCTTGGCACTCAAAGAGAGATGATGGTCTGCATTTACGTATACAGAGGATGAAGGTGTCTTGTTCTTGAGTAGAGATAAAGGTGGTTGGTCTAGTAACGCAGCTGTGGTTAAACAGATATTGTACTGGTTGAAAATTAGAGTATTGTTGACTTACATTCAGACACTTATGTATGTGGAACCAGTGCATTACGCTATAGTAAATGAAACACTCAGTTTGTGGTGTCTGACTCTGAGACATTGGCAGCATAACCTTTGGATTATCTGGGTTGTATGGTCTCCATAGATCAGCACATCCCACAGAAGCATGATTTGATTGGAATATCGGGATGTGTCAACACCGTGGACTTTATGTTGTGTTCCTCGGACCATCCCTGAGCATTTTTGTGGTATAGTGGGCCATCTCGTCCTGGTGGCAGAAGCCACTGCCACCACAGAATATTGTTGCCATGGTGTGCAAAGTGTGTGCTGAACTTGAAACAAAGGTGGTACTCATCAGATTTGTATCAGCAAAGTTTTCACTAAGTTTTATACTGTGATGAGTAATAATGAGTACCTGTACCTAAAAAAAATCCATGATCCATGTGGTAAGGAACACTCTTCAAAATCCTACATAAGTGTGGCATTAAGAAGGATTGTGGGATTAATGGTGGTTGTCAGGTGCACCAACTGCCGGTGTTAGTTGGAATATAGAAATGAAAGATAGTGTAGGCCACAGGCTCCTGGTTGGCATTGATCAGCTATGGTCAAGCGATTTGTGCAGAACCACAGGAAGGAAGTGCTGAGGTTTCCCTGCATATTAGCAACAAGAGCAATATACTAAGCAGTATAAATTGTGGGAGAAAACAGTTTTTCAATTGCTTATCGTGACTGCTTTGCACTGGCAACAAACGGCTCAACTAGCTAATCCTTAATGTAATGCCATTGTTATTGGTGACATATTGTCACTTCAAAAGCCATGATATGGTACATCACTATCATTTAATTTCTTGTCTCAGACTGAATGACAATGAAGGGGCATCTGCTTACCATAATTCACATTCCATTGTGAATAAATAAATATGTGAGCACACAGCAAAAAAAAAAAAAAGGCAAATGGGGGAATTAATTATATAAAATGAAAAGCTTGCATTGCCATATAAGCTATACAGCTTCACGGCTGAGGTATGAAATATGACAGTGTTTGTTGAGACGGATAGATTTGTTGTCCAGTGTGTTGCGCTTGTAGGCAGAGCCAAAGTGCCTTGCATCATTAATTCACCATCTCCCTGGCACAGTGTCTTGGCTGCTTTTTCCACATATGGACATCTAAAATGCCAGGAGAAGCAGAGGTCAGGGAGCAAAACATTATATTTTCTCACATTCATAATCTGCCTTGAAGGGAAAAAAATAATGATATTGCCAGAGATATATTAAAGTTAACATTTTTGTATGTGATTATTACGATTGCTTTTGGCTGAGGAAAAAAGCATGTCCTTATTTGTGTTTACTCACAACTATAGTGAGTAAGATCACAGAGGAACTCTGTGATCAAGAACCCGATTCAGCCAGACCCACAGCAGTGGATCTCAGCCATTGGCATCCCAGGGGGTGGTAAGGTGAACGTCCAGCTCTAGCAAGGCCACACAGCTATCAGGATAACCAAAACAGGTACAGTGCCAGGCACAAAGAAACAATAAGCATGGGCCTGCAGGGGATCCTGCTTGATGGGGAGGTGATAAAGATGGATGGTCACCATGCCAACTTCCTCTGAGTCAAAGAAAGGATGAGCCACAAAAAAAATGAAAGGCAGAAAAAAGCTGGATGGTTACAGCATAGGTTGTACTGGGCAGCACTGAATGCTGGGTAATTAGAATGGAGAAGCCCTTGATGAGAGAAAAGAAGATTCTGCTTACAGCTATATGAAACATTTTCCTCTGCGATATAGCTTTTGCTTTACTAAGCAATGAGACTCCCAAGATTAGAGGGTAGCAGCAGGTGGTGATGGCTCTAAATCTTCCCGCTTTCATTTGAGAAACCAGAGTTTGAGTCCTCTTCTTTGACCTTGGATGTCTCTGCTTCACTGCAGTAAGTCTTGTCACTGATGATTTTTTTCTCCCTCATTTAATTATTTTCTGATTATATACACCAGTCACATACACACACCAATAGTCTTATTTTGAAAAATGAAATTCTGCTTAGAAGCAGAAGCTCATATCCTGCATGTTTCTCATAAACTGTCACAAGTCCATGGGCTGCCCTGGCTGATGAATGTACATAGGCTATGTAAGTGTGGTTTCTAGAAAATTAACACATCTGCAATATTTTATAGAGACTGTGTCAGAGCTGAACTGCATACAAAAGGAGAAGGTGGACAGATCTGATTTATCAGGTTTTCTTTTACATGATATGTACAAGGTATGTGTGTGTTATTAATCAGGGAAAGAAATGGCAGCTCGATGCACTAAAGGAGAAAAGCAGGCAGTGGTAGACCATGTAATGCTCTCTCAAAGGTCTGCTGTGAAATGTGAGTTCTGGCATTCAATGAATGTCACCATGACACCTACCACCTCCTTAAACATTGTTAGAGCCCGCTTAGTCCCCCTTCATGACAATGGCATTCCCTGATCAGGTTGACTTTACCAGCAGGACAATATGGCCAGCCAGAGCTGAGGCACTGAGCCGTCTAAGGAACAGGTCAAAGGAATGAGGGTGATGACTGGGCCCTTGAGATGTTCTAGAAAAAGAAACTTAATCCAGGGAGACCACACCTCGCAATTTATATGACCTGAAAGATCTACTGCTAAAGTCTTGATACCACAGGAAACCTTCAGAGGCCTTGTGGAGGTCATGCCTCACCAGATCAGTGCTGATTAGGCAGCACAAGGGAGTCCAATAAAAAAAAAAAAATTAGTAGGTAGTTCTAATGTTGTAGGTCGTTAGCGCACGAGTCACATCTAAAGTTGACAAACTCCCAGCCTGGAAATTAAAATACACAGTAAAATACACTGTATGAGAACTTAAGATATTCTTTTTTTACTACAACAATGACTCAATAACAGATTATTGTTCAAAGAGATCAAAAGAAATGTAAAAGCTAAAATGGAGGCGAAGAGTCCACATTAAAATGCAGCTCAGCAAATACTCATTATTTTTACACTTGTACAGTCAAAGACGAAGAAAAAGTCTGCATTACACGAGGGTAACACATCACATTATTGGACTGAATAGAAAAAAAAGAGTGATTTTGAATGTATTCCGTCTTAGGCTCTCTGTTTTTCTCTCTGAAGTGTTTCCAGAATCATGGGAAGGTACAAGAAAAAGGTATTTAAGCATGACAGTGGCAGTGGAATTAGTTAAGGCTACACAAAACTGCTGGGAGAATCCTTTCTGCCAAGTCACACAGCTTTAGCCAGGCTTGCAACTGACCTTGAATATATTCATAAATGTATGAACACATAGGGATGATATAGAATATTTACATTTCGACACACACTTGGTCTTATTCTCATGTCTCTCAAGTTCACCCATCTTTAACATCTTATTTCTTAAGTGTCAGCTGTACACAGGGAAGTAAGATTAACTGTCCCCTCATGTGTGATGAGATGCTTAAGAAAATATATTAGGATCACAAGACTGATAACAAGGCCCTGTGTGTCAATTTCTCAAATTATACTTTTTAAAGCTTCCATATATAGATCGAATGTCATATTCTTTTTTTTTTTAACATTTTAAGCAAGATGTCATACTTCCATGAGTAGTGACAAAATATTTTTACTGCTCTTTTTATACCGTCTTCTTAGCATGCATCACAAAACCACATCTCATTCTGTTAGTTAACATGGCAACCCTACAACTCCAAAAAAAGTTGGGATAATTGTGTAATGTGTAAATGAATTTTTTAATGATTTGCTAGTCTCCATCCATCCATCCATTGTCTATACCCGCTGAATCCGTCGGTCGGGTCGCGGGAGAGCTGGATCCTATCCCAGCGGTCATCGGGCGAGAGGCGGGGTACACCCTGGACAGGTTGCCAGTCCATCGCAGGGCCACACAGAGACAAACGAGACAAACAACCACACCCACCAACTCATAAGGACAATTTTAGAGACACCAATTAACCTAACATGCATGTTTTTGGACAGTGGGAGGAAGCCGGAGTACCCGCAGAGAACCCACGCATACACAGGGAGAACATGCAAATTCCACAAAGAAAGGCCCAAGCCGGGAGTTTTTGCTAGTCTCATAAACCAATAATCTATTCACATTGGAACATAGAAAACATATCAAATGCTGAAAGTAAGACCGTTATTTCAATAAGAATATTTGCTTATTTTGGAATCTGGTTACAGCACCATGTCACATAAAAGTTGCTAACATCAATGCTGAAAGGTATATAAAGGTGTTAGAGCAACATATGTTTCAGATCACAGAGTTGTGTCTAGTTATCTGATGGCACAAGGTCCAATACTTGCTCTTTTAAAGTCTTGCTTTGGTCTCAACTGCAGGAATATGAAGATACAAATATGTGCAAATGAAAGGATCATTTCTAAACCTTACCTCCTTACAAGGTCATTTTGATTATTTTTTTCAAGCTGCAGCCATAGATTCGCTCCATTTCTTTAAAGTTCTGTCTGTTCTTCTTTACATTTATAAACATATATTTGCCCAGGGAGAGCTGACTGAGCATGCTTACCCCTCGGTATGCTTCCTTGCCAAGCACTTTTTAAGCTAGACATATTTACACCCGGGACCTGCAGGGTGTGACAACAGACCACTACTAGTTATCACAGTGCCACTCTGAGGTAATTGCTGGTTCAGTGCTTTCCTCAATAGATCATTTACAGCGATTGCTATGACAGAGAGCAATATATTTTACATTTTCTCCCCTCTAGTCTTTTATTAGTTTGTTCGGGAATATTAATAGGAAAATTTTGTTAGTCCAGTTCTTGAGTGGCTTGGCCACCTCATGAATCAATTAAATGACTGACAGCAGATGAACTGATACTATGTAATTTACCAACAAACCCCCCCATTATTATTTTTCTATTCATATAACTGATCGATGAATATTAGGCCTCCCCGGGTCACATACGACATGGATAAATGTTTGTTACCTATTTCTTCTGAAGACTGCTCATCACCTTTATCATACAACCAAAACAATGAAAATGTAAATGAATATAGCTACAGCCAGCCATTTGATTCTTTACTGACTGCTAGCTATACTTCCAATTTTCTGGTCTATTACAAAAGGGGAAGGCCTTGTACATACCAAAGGCTTTCATTCTAGCTCCAGTATGACAGAGTTAACTTTCAAGATCTTTACAAACTACTGACCATAGAGTCAGAGTCAGAACCAGTGCTTGTGTAAAGTCGCAAAAAGACAGATCACCCCTAGACTTTATCTTGTATGACTATTGAGTAGACTTACTTTGAGAGTATAAATGTCAACTATATATAAATTGTTGGCAAATTTAAAGAGAAAATGTGTCGACAAAGAAGACAAAAGAAACCAACAACTTTCTTTTTATTTCTTTTCAGCCCTGTGTTTATTGCTGCTAATGAAAAACTGAAGTTATGGTATGTCCCATTGTCAGAAGGTGGTACTTTGTCCTAGCCTGCCAGTCATAAGCCTCTGTTGTCAATACATAAAAGTAAGCTCACAGACAGCACATCATAGAATGAATCTTATATTGTGTTGAAAAGTATTTCTTAGAACCAGTTTTAATGGAACTGCAGATAGAGACATGCAAAGAAAAATATACCTTGCATGTGTTTTAATTATTATAGATTGCATTGGTTCAGGCTTCAGTGTGACACCTATATTAACGGATACTTGACAACTACAGAAGTCTGTGATGTTGTTAGGTACAAGGAAAATATAGAAGTGAGCTGACAGCAACTTCTGACAGTACAAAATACATAGCGCTATTCATGTTTGTGTCATGCCACAGGACTTATGTTTTAAGTTTTATGTTTTAGGTTATGTTTTGGTTCTTAGATCATGTCTTAGTTTTACAGTTCATGTTTAGTTTTTAGTTTTGCCATGTTTTAGTTTCCCCTCACTTACCAGTTCATTAGTTTAGCTCAATTCACCTGTGTTTTTCCCCTCAGCTGCACTCACTCTCCAGTAACTCTCAGTCCCTAATTAGGCTATGTACACACGTAGCCGGGTATTTTTTAAAACCGAATATTTCCCCCCCTTCGTTTATAAAATAATTTGTATCCACATTACCTCGTTTTTCGAAAAAAAAAAACCTTCCACACATAACCGAACATCTGTGTTTTCACTCACATTCATAAGCATCCAAACCTGTAGATGGCATCTTAGATCTGTAGATGGCATCTGCCCTCGTCAGCTAAATAAGTGTGCACGCAACTTTTTTGAGCACACTGACAGGTGATCGCATGACAGTGGACTGCCCCTCGATATGAGGACGTAATAATTCCGACAGCGACAGGAGTGAGGACCGGGACATGCGGAAATTGTCACGCCATTCCTCTGGGAGTACGACTTGCAGTGCTGGCAGTGCGTCCCGGTCTGATCCAAAACCGGCGTTGACGATTTCGGCGAAGAACATGCCTACGTGGAGTTGTTATCAGGGGGTAAATCACCGACCGCAATGTTGCCCGTCGCCTGTGCTCTTTGGAGCATTAGTTGGGCGTGTAAAATCAAGGCAGTAAACAGCGCCTGCACAATAATAACCACCACAGTTCTCAAGGCATCCATGCTTCTTCAGTAAACAAAGGTAGCACGTTTGACGTCAGAGCAGATTTGTTGTTGTTTTGGCGCATATTGTGATGTTCGAAAACGCAAAACTCCGGTTATCTCTGTCTACACGCAAATGCATAAACGGAGTTTTCAAAAATCTTCACTTTGCCCGGAGTTTTTAAAAATATTCGTTTATGATGCGTTTTCATGCGTTTTCACGTGGATGACAGGTCCAAACGTAGAAAAATATATTCGTTTTAGCAGATACCCGGCTACGTGTGGAAGGGGCTTTAGTTTCCAGTCTCCCCTCTCAGGCCACGTTTACACATAGCCGGGTATTTAGAGAAACGAATATTTCCCCCCCTCCGTTTTCAATAATAACATCGTGCACACAACATCGTTTTCAAAAAACTTGTCATTTACATCAACCTGCATAAATACGCCGTCAAGCGCCATAATAACTATGCAGGCGCAGTAACTCCGAAAGCGACAGTAGGGATGACCGTGACATTCGAAAGTTCTCGTGCCACTCCTCCGGGAGGACGACTTCTTTCTCGAAGTTTTCCCACCAGACCGCGGTTCGCCCAGGTCGGATCCAAAACCGGCGGCGGCGACGTTGGTAGGCAATGCACCTACGTCTTGGAAGGGAAAGATGCAGTAAAAATGCTGACCTCCGTGCAATCCTTCGCCTCTGCTCCTCCATGTAGAGCAGTTGTTGCAAATGCAATAAGACCAGAATCGTTTGCACAAACGTAAAAATTAATAGAACTTTAACATCATCCATGATAATCCTGATCAGTAGCCAAACAAACTGTAAACATAAGGCGCTCGCATGACGTTAAGCATTTTCTGGCGCATAATGTGACGTTTAAGAACCTAAAACGCCGTTTCTCCCAGTTTACACGGCAACACATAACCGGCGTTATCAGAAATCTCCACTTTGGCCGGAGGTTTTAGAAAAAATCATTTGTAACAAATGTTGTATTTTTCTTTTTTTGACATTGTTTCAGCTTGTCTCACAAACTTCATCATGTGTCAGAGACTTCTCATAGTGATTCAAACCACCTTCTTTTGCAAAGCTTATCAAAACAGTAAAGAGATGAAATGATTCCTTTCTCTCCGAGAGGGGTGAGCCTTGTTAATAAAAAAAAGTGTATTAACATAATCAGCATTATCATAATCAGCAACGCAATCTTCAGATCATTGTGTTCATGACTAATCTGAAGATGTGTTGCAGCTGTTAAATTATTGTATTTGTTTCAGTATCCCTGTACAGAGCTGAAATAGAAAAAAAAAAAAACACCAGTCATGTAACACTGAATATTGAAAGAAAGAGAGAGAGAAAGAAAGACATCACATTAATCTGTAAAACTACTCTCAAAAGTATGAAAATCTTTCAATTTGTGCAAAAACTCAAGCATAAAATATTCACAATCTGCTCACTGTTGATAAAAGGTGGCAGTGTGATTTTATGTTTTGACATTTCAGGAAAAGAAACACTGATTGGCCCGATGGGTACGATAAAAGGTCAACTTTTCACATTTCACAAATCACAGGATGAGGCTTCGTCTCTCTGATTGCTCCTGCTGTTTGGAGTAAACAATAAATGTGTCCAAGTCACCTCTCTTTCTCTGGTTATTCTCCCCCACTGCTGCCCTTTCCACCACCCAGAGGACCACCTTATGGACTGTCAGGAGTTGCTGTATGCATATGGTCCTCATTCAGCGCCTTCATGATCGTGAAACAAAATGTCATTTTCAGGCAACATACCGACATAAATCAAAAAAGAGCTCCTAGCAAAATGATGTGTTACACTGATAACATGATGTCATTAATTACTCTGTGGATCCATTGTCTTCCAATGCCTTTAAGCTGCCTGACAAAACTCTCTGTCAGAGTTTTACCCACAGCACAGTCATCACTCAATTTCCACCACAGAGCCAGTCCATCTGAATGTCACAATGCATACGCAGTCAACGAAAGACCTGTATTTGTCTTTAAATAATAAGAGTGGATGGAAACTATAAAATAATCTTGTCTATATAAAGCCTTTAAGATTTAGTGTGACATCACAGATCAAAAGTGATTTAGACTGACTTGTGTTTATCTTGCCATCTATCAATGAGATGTAGACACTGGATGACTTTTGTTGTCCCCACTCATATTGCTGTGAGCAAAATAACAAGGTTGTAATCTTTTTTTTTAACCACTTCTTCCATTAAACTAAATGCTGCACTACACCAAATGTGAACTTGAAGGACTTATTTAAATTTACAGTCGGAGGGAGATATATTAGATACTTTCACAGCTGTTTGGGTAAAATTATTTCATTGTGTTGTTGCTGCTGCCAACTGGAAACTGCACAACTGAGAGCACTTTAAAGCAGCCAATACTCTCTCTCACACACATGAACACAAAAGAAGTTCAAATATATAAAAGACATTATCACAGCAGAAGTGACGGGTGATAAAAAAAAAAATCAGGTTTAAGCAGTTAGGACTTTACCCAGTTAAGGTTTTTATTTGAGTTCTCAAAAAAAGTTTTTGGCAATTTAACACACAGAATTTGCTTAACACTGCATTTATTTAACTTAATCAATTAAGTGAAGTGGATTTGCGTTTGAAGATTCATCTATCTGTGGGTGAGTGACCACAGTTCTACTTATGAAGTCAGTTAATTAAAAGCTCCCACCCACCTGGCTTTTTCATGCTTGACATTTCACAGAGACATGCCCTCAGTTTTCCTCTCTTCTCTCCCAAGAACCTCAGCTACAACATCACTTTTTCTTTAACTGATCCATCAATACACTCTCTACTAATACAGTCACTGTATTCATCAGCTATTTTTTTCAGTATTGCAACGTCTCAAATTGCCTACTATATGTCCATGCCTTGTGTTATTGTATCACAAAGGGTGGTAATTAACTTAGAGAATGAACAAACGGCAGTGTCTCCGGTCAGGAACTCCTCTCAGTCATTGAGATTACGCAGTGTTTCAACTGTCCTCTAAATGGTTTATTTGGCTCATCCATAAAAGGCTCATGACACATTAATGACCAGACAATCAACATTTACACCAATTCTTTGATGTGATATGCATGTAGTGTGAAATAAAAAGTACTTCAACATAAAAGGCTTCTAAAAAAAGATGTATTTAATGAGCCTGTATCTGTCTTGTTTTTTCAAACTGTAGTTAGTTTTTGTTTTATTGAAATGTTTATGATATATTCAAATGGCAATAACTCTTTACTTCAGGTAAATGAAACTCTTCCAACACATCCACTCAATTCAACCTCATATACCTCAGTTTTATAGGACCCTTATTTTGGCACGTGCACGTGAAATCATGTTGCAAAGAATAATGAATTTTGTTTTGACAGTGTGGACGTTTGTGGTTTTTATGCTATGAAATACTCATCCAAGAGAAGAATTTAATATTCTCATGAGTACATAATCACCTCTGTGTGCTTAAGAAAAAAGCCTGCCTCCCTATGGGAATGGAGAGAGAAAGAGCCATGTCACCATGACCCCTTCACACAACATTATTTATTGATTGATTGCCAGTACCCAGGCTAAACCTCCTTTCAAGGACAAGTGGCTTCACTTGCTAACCTAGTTCTCAAACACTCAACAAACAGAAGTCCCTCCAGCTTTTACTTTGAACAAGTCTCTAAAGTACATCATGCTTGCCTTTGTGTTTGATGACAAATTCAGTGCAGGGGCAGCAGCTGCAAACATGAGTCTCCCTCTGCACTGACAGATGGTTTGACAGAAAAGTCTGCTTTTGTGTTTAAAATGAACTTTCAATCAGCCAGTTCAGTAAATGCACAACTGAACAGGACATCATACTTTTGATGGGGCTGGTATTTATAGTCAGGACTTATGTCCAGTGAAATTAAATCTGAAGTGGGGTGGCAAAGATGTTTTTAATAGCAGACCACTGCATCCCTATTTCAATCATCCCGCTGTACATTGGCAGGTTATGTAAAATAAAACAGACTGACATAAAACTGGAATACCATTATAAGTCTTTATGAGTTTTAGATTTTGCATCATTAGTCAAAAGCTTTGTTTCTGTCTGACATTTTTATATCCTTGCAAGCCACCTTTAAAGGTAATTCACATCTAAGTTAATTTGAATCTTTCCATTGCACGCCATCTTGTTTCTGTTGAGATCATTTCAGTAAAAGGGTTTTACTCATATAATGAGGTGCTCATCCCCCAGTTGTAAGACCGGTGACTCAATTCATAGTCCGAGCCTCTCGACTTTGGTATATTTCATGTGAAGATTCACATGTGTAATTTCTGACCTCTGAACACTTCTGAAATCCCACCAGTGCCTTTGATGTCTTCACTTTTTTTCCTTTTTTTAAAAACGTATTTAATATTTTCAAGGATGTACAGTATATACATATACCAAGTAAATAGCCTGCCTCAGCCAATGAATGTTGTTCTGCCATATACGTTGATTGATGCGCCTTTTGTCTAGGGGAAATGATTCAGGTACAAAAGAACTTTTCAAATCAATTGTTCCCCAAAGCAACAATGTTGAGACTATAGTAGAATTTACTTAGCTAACAGACTTTCACCTTACAAAAAATGCTGAGCTACAGCTAATAGCTATCAATTTTTCTGACAAGTAAATGAGCACAGCTTTTCCTGAGCACAGTGATTTTATATTAATTTTTCTACCCTTAAGCTAAAAAATGTTTTCTGCGTAGGAAAATTGGGAGCATAAACATATTGGGACACCCGTGTGTGCATGTGAATACCTGTTTTTCTGTTTCAGCTCCACTTCATCTCTAACCCCTCTCTTTTTTCTTTTCTTTTTTCCTTTCCACCCTTCTTTAAGGGTTTTTGCTTCACTCCAACAGGTCTTGCATGTTAACGTAACACCTTTATCTCAATAACCAAAAAACAAAAAGAAAAAACAATTTATTTATCCCAAAGGAAGATAATACTACAGATTATATTATATTCAGACCAATCCTAGATACACTATTACCTGCTTAATGCACATCCGCTCAGGTGATTGGATCATACATGATCAAAAATAAGCAAAACCACCCAGTGCTTGGATGCACAAATAGATAAATGGTGAACGTGATGGGTAGGCTTATCATGTGATGGGTGGACACTGCAGGGCAAGCAGTGGCAGGGGATGAGGGGGCACAGACTGCCACCAAGCAGCCGTGAAGCTCTGCTGGCCTGCCGAGTGTTATTTATTGCAGCACTGGTTAGGATCTCAGCATGGTGTCTGCAAAGTGGGTCAGCATATTATCCACCTCCCTCCTTTGATTCTTCCCTCAGTCCCTATCTCACATCCTCATCATGCAGCCCTTTCACTAACATTGACATGAGTTTCACTATATCTCATATCTTCTTTGTTTTCCCCTTTTGCCTCTCATAATGCAGCACTTCTATTTTCACAAACCTAGCTTTTTGTCTTTTTCACTCCAACCTTATTCCTGTATTAATCACTCAAGTCCCTCCTTTCCTGACTCTCCCCTGACGACTCTTTCTTAAACGGTGGACCACTGTAGTTTTTCCCATATATCCGTGCTTAGAAAGCAAGGGCAGGGGGATGTAAAATGGGTGGAGAGAGTCAGGCATAAGTGACATCGGAGATACCTAATGATCTTCGTCAGCAGCTCTCCACTGGGATCCCTGAATCACGTTAAAAATAATCAATGCACAGTGTATGAAGAGTACACATGTGCGCGCATACACACAAAGTGAAATGCAAAGTCTCATGCTCAAAGGCTTTTTGGAAAGCAAGTTCATGGACTTCCTACAATTAAACCACCCTCCTGTACAAATATATGCTTGAATATGTACTGAATTCTTCAAACTGAGTTTGTGAAACATCCTCAGAGAGCATGATCATCAGGCTACTGGGCAATAAAGATGTTGCCTGCTGAATCATCAAGGTTTTTCTTGAATTGTCGCTGGAGTTGCTTTTGTACTTTAAAGGCTTGAGGGCTGCCAAGTTCCCACAACTCTTAAGAGGTGCAGTGATGATCTGCAGCTGGCCTCAAACCCTTAATCAGAATCTCAATCTCAGCAGCCCCCGGGGCATGGGCGTGGCACTTGCCTATTCCCACAGCCAAGTTGCTAGGATACAGCACTGAGATCTAATAAAACTGAGCACCTGTGCCTGAACTGCACCTGCTACTCTTAGGGGGGGCTTATTAAAATCTGAGCCAGCACCCCATCTCTTATCTTTCTGTCCAGTTCATCCTTATTTCTTGAGAATAGGTTCATTCTTTGGAGTAATTTAAACAGTTTGAAGTTAACCAGTTTTGGTAAACAACATGCACACACATGTCCTTCAATGAGAATATGGTAAAGGACAGTCAAGCAATTCTTGCAACTGCTGTCTCTTGTCCCTCTCCCTTTCTTTATTTTTCTCCTTTTTCTCCAGGACATGCAGCACGTGCAAAGAGAATTGCTTTGGAGAAATTGCAGCCAATTAAACTGAGAAGGGCTACTCTTTGAAGAACTGCTGTACACATGACATGTCAAAGTGGTGTGCTTGTAATCTCGCCCAGTGTCTCTTCACCACCTAATGCTCATCAATCTTCACTACAGCGGGTGGCAAAGGGGCAAGAAGTAGAAGAAGCAGGGTTTTGCACCAGGGTCACTTCATCATCACCCTGCACCAACCTACCACTACAACTTTTGCCCTTATTGCTTCATCCGGGGCGCTGTAAATGTCAGCTATGCTCACCTCACACTGTGGACCATTGTGGACCATACCCATCTACAGAGAATTAAACCCCTGGGACTTGATACATGTGTCTGTCCTTCTCTGTCCACTCATCTGTTACTCCAAAGGGTGAAAACCTGCGCTCTGCTTCATGAGAGGCATCAGTCATGAATCCGTCGCTGACTCTAATGTGATTTTGGGATAGTGTTTGTGGTGACAGGGATTATAGTTCCTGGCCACAGACACTCTGTATAATTCTCTGTACAACGGCAATCAATCAATTTTTGATTTGCCGTTGTGATTTGCACTTTTGGGCCACCGTAGTTTCAGCCTCAAATAAACTGAAGCTGCTGTCTATGCAAAAACACGGAGGGGTAACCTTGACACTGGCAAGTCCTTCTTGCCTCTGCTGTGGACAGCTATTGAAACTCTAGGCCTGCAGGCCTGTGAAACAGCAAATCAAGCACAATGCAAACGTTACTGTGATTTTATCAAGTAAAGGCCTACAAAACAAGTGCTACATGTCCCTTTGCACCACTGCTCATCTCCTCCTTAACTCCTCTCATCTCTGACATTTACTTACTACATGCCCATCTCTGTTCCAAATATCTTTAAAAAAGCATAAATAGAGACAGATGATTTGTCCAATCAACTTCCCTTTACCAAAAGGTTACTACAGAACACTTTAAAGATGGTTATGTGAAACAAACCATCTGATGTGTGAAAACATTAATAAAAAACTGTATCTCGTATTTCAGTATAATCTTTTGTTGAGTCAATTCTTCTTATCCGATACACCAGCTGAATAAGTATCTTTGACTTTTTCTTAAGTCATTCACTTGGATGCCTGCCTGTGTTACGTTGGCTTGTGTGATAAGATTTTCCTTCCTTGTCCTGTCTACGAACCACTGTATAATGTTTACTTGCTATTCTTGCAGTATAGTACTTACTTGCAAAGTAATCTTGTAGGCCAATTGACTTACTGTCAGAATGTAAAGTGCTGCAGAGTGTTGTGCAAACTCTGTTGTCAATTGTTGACAGTCTTTGCTAACAGTGACCGATACTGGAGGAGACAGATAGAAGAACATTAGAGATCAGGGCCCTGCCATCCCTCTTTTTACCGCTCCAACTGATTGCATAAATAGCCTTCTTGAACCACACATGGCATATGGACACATGGCATACTGATGCCTGTAATGGGGGGAAAAAAATATTTTGAGTCATGCAAGAGCTACATTTTCTACATATTCTTCATTTATCATTGACAGCTTGAGGGAGGATTTGAAGTCATGTCCCTTCATAATGCTGAACAACAGCTGCAGTGCTTGAGTCTTTATTTCTGTGAGTCAGTGTTGAAAGAAATATGCACACAACACAAATAAGTGTATAGAAGCCTAAACCAGCTGTGGCCTGAATGTGTCAAGTTCAAACTTCACTTTGTGTATTGAACAAAGAAAAGAACATCAGCAGGAAAAGCATAGAGAAGTTTTATGAGGGCCCCATCAGCTTTAATGGAGTCTAGGCAGTTATGTACACTACGTCGTCTCAAATTGTTCTAGCAATTTTCTATCTATTCCTTGTTTTTTGCTAAATCCCTCTGTTGCCTTGGCATACATTTAAAGCTTTTAGAAAAAATGTCATCTGGACCAAATTGACATAATAATGCTGTGGCATAGAAATATTGACTTGACGGCCTTGCAGCATGCTTTACAAAAAATATTGTGACTGTCACGTTTAATTGGTCCTCATTCTGATATTGCAACCTGTAAAAGGAAAACAAAAGGGGAAAAAAACAACAACAACTAAACAGATCAAATATAGTAACTTGCAGATCCTATAACCCCATAAAAAAATCAGAAATAGTACAAAGACATCATATCAGAGCCATTAAAGATGTGCAAGTAATCCACTCCATTTACACTTAGCATCATACATGCTGGGAAATGCTGCAGTGATGACAAGTCGAGTAGTCCCTCTCTTCTTTTTCCTGGTCCATGATTTTAGATTTTGCTTCATCAGTCTCTTTGTTTTAGTCCATCCTTAATGATCTTAGTCCCAGATGGCAAAGTTTCTGAATATTGTTTACATTTGTTTCTTTAAATGAGTTTTCTTTAAAGCAATGCAGCCTGGGGCCCTGAATAATCACAGCCATACAGAATTGATGCTGAGCAGCTTTTCCTTTCATAAAGAGATTTCTTCATATTTTCTGAACCTTTTGGTATCATGAACTCTTGATGATAAAGTCTCCAAATTTCTTCCTGATTTAATGTTATTTATCTGTTTTCACATTATTTGTAAAGTGTAGAACTACTTGTCCACACAGTTTATTCACATTTTATACAAAATCTCAGCTTTTTGAAAATAAGGTTTTAACAGTAGAATCATTTTTCTTCCTTGGAGCAGATAAAGTCCCATTTTCTTTATTATCATGTCACCTTAAATATAAAACAATGATGCCGTTTCCCAGCTCTGTGCAGCATTTTTTATTTTTTTAAATATCATATATATCAATATCATATATATCTTATATATTCTGTATGTCCTGAGTGTCTCCCTCATTACTCTTATGTAACTGTTCCATTAACTTTGTATCTAATTACAACTTTATATAACTTTATCTGTCAAACACACATGAACATGCACATAAATACCCTTAGAAATGTCACCTCCATGACTACCATAACCAATATACACAGATATAAAATTATTCTTAAAATGATGATGTAGAAAGAGGCCAAGTTAGTGACATCATATTTGTGTAGCATTTCCCTCAGTTAAGCGGTATCTCTCGTTCTTTGTTTCTTTGCACATGCAAGAGAAAGAAGAATGCAGACACATTGTTTAATGCCCTTGATGATGGTTATTGGTGTAAATTAAAAATAAACGCGTCCGACTGACTTTCTTCATGTCGTTTTAAACTACAAAACTCCATACAGTGAGATAGGAAGCATGATCTCCTCTTAACATTACTGTGGTGAGTGTACCAGTGTGGAAAAACTTTTCTTTTTCAGTTTTCATTTCTTTGTGTACACAGTGATGCCAGTATTGCTTGATGCAATAAACACAGTTTTTCATTGCCTCTGACAACACCTATATCAATGGTTTACAAAAAAAATTTTTTCTTTTAAGTCAGGTAACCTTAACAGCTGCCAAGAAGGGGTCCTTTCCATCCCCAAAATGCTGACAAACTTTTAAGAATGAGAACATATTGTCTTCTAGCAATTTCTCACATTTCTCTAAACACAAGAGTAAATAAGTCATTGTATTATAAAGCTTCTAAAAACACAATTTTCACTGTAAATTGCTGTTCGCTGGCAGTTGCCTACATTTCATGAATGTTTCTACAAAGCTCTGTCCTGTGCACTCAAACACTGAGGGATGTATGCGAAATGCCACTGAGTTCAGCACTGACACCAATGAACGACAGGCTCTGTCTGTAAGTCTGGTAAAAACATGTAAACAGTTGGAATCATATCGCTACTGGCTTGGAGAACATTTATGCAAATTGTAGAACCGACAGCGGAGAAGAGAAGGAAGGATTTTGTGTACATTTCTGCACACTGCCAGTAAAACTGTACTACACGGGTCAGATGAACATGGTTCTAATGGATTTCAGCTAATCTGCTTTCTGTGAGAAAGATGGCCTCGGTGAGATGACCATTATATATAAGCAAAATATCTCATCACTCTTCATGCCAAATATGAATAAAATCAATTTATAGTTCGGAGGCACAAAACAATTAATCACAATATGCTCCAAACAACTAGCTGCAATAGGTCAACAAGTTTTTATCCTTCCATTCAGTGCACCTGATCAGATACTTCAAACATAGATACACATTGTCACAGCTGCTCAGTAAAAATTGCCAAAACTGCAGCATAGAAAAACAGGATCATTAATATGTAAGCATTAATGGTGAATCTGAGCAAATGTCCCATCTTTTAGCAATACTTGCAGCTTTGCTGGGGAAATTGTGCTCTATGGCTTTATAATTTTTAATGTGGATAGTGGCACAATATGCAGAGGTGACTACCATAGAAACAGGGAATGTTAGAGATAAGAAACATTTTGTCTGTCTAACCTTCAGCATCAGTCTGCACAATACCGTAGACTTTATAAGCCACTTTTCCATTATATAGAGCTCAAATCGACTCAGCACGACTTTGAGAGTTTGAGACTTTGTGGGTTTTTTATTGTCGACAGTACCTTGCAATTGCACTTTTAATTCTTTAGTTTGTCCTACCCTAGCAATGGTTCCTTTTGAGCTAAGTCAATGCCAAAAGATGAAAGAACTTTTACATATTATTGATTGGAGAGAATGTCACCTGTAAGCACATGTCTCTGTAGCAGAGCTGAAGCCCTGCACAAGTCAGCACTGTTTCTTATTCTCACACAAAAAAAATAATTTGTTTTAAATATAGATTACACAAGGTTCCTTTTGCCTCTGTTGACCCAAGTAAAGCTCTGTAGCACACAGTTGTCAAGCTTAAAAACATTTCTTAAATTCAAACAAATTGCCACTATAATTATCTGCTGATCCCACCTACAATAAGGGGCCTACGTTGAGTGAAAAACAGTGAAGTGAAGAAAGAACACTTGGTACAAAAACTATCAAAAGACTCTCCAGCAGAGATGAACGATACCACAACACATCTTGTAGAGAGGAATTAAAGTAAGATGTGCTGAAAGTGTGGCAATATCAGTGAATGGAATGCATCATCCCATGAGAAGACTGCAAACAGGAGCTGGGGCATGGCTGGCAGATGTGCTGTGCAGCAGGAACACAGGTGCAGGCCTGTTTAATGAGCAAAGGGAGGCCATGTGGACTAAACTCCCTCATCTGTTGCTATCACACCTATGATGAGTCCATTTTGGGGTCAGTTCCGCTCTGTTTATTCTCCTCCCGGACAAACTAGACTTCAAACGCAGCCATATGGAGCCTAACTCTAACCTGTTGGACCACTGCCGTTTCTAGGCTGTACTTATAGTTGGTGCTAAAGCAGAGATACTCTTGGAAGAGCTTTAGAGACCTATAGCATTCTAAGAAGCTTAATGCTGTATCTGCCTTCTGAAAGTAAACATGGTTTAACACATGGATTTGGATGTAGCATCATGGACAATTGTGGGCGCTTATCACATAGAAGCATAGACAGGACTCTGTTTTTTGAAGTTCTCATCTACAGAAATTCAAGAGAAAGTCAGTTGAAACAGTGGAGACAATGTTTGCATTATAACCAATGGAGTAAACTGTCAGCATGCACCAAATCCCTGGTGCTTTTTCTGAGGCAAACATTTCAAACTCACAGCCAGTTGAATAGCTGTCTAAGGATTACCTAAGATCTCCTTATCACATTTTGTAATGAGATTTTCTCCAGACCACTGTGAGAATTACAAGACTGGGTTCTGGCTACCTGAGATTAACAATCATATTGTGCTTACTGTGCTTCTCCATGAAATATGAACAATGATGCACACCACGGAGGGGAGACAAGAATGAATGTGCAGATGAGTGGAGCTGCTGAGGCTGACTGGTGTGTGCACACAGTTCTGTGCCAGCTCCTTCGAGAGTCCTGAAAGTAATTACAGGATTCAACGTTGTAATAGGAAATATACTCAGTGTCACACTCTCAGCCACCCAGACTAAGGATTGAAATTTGCAATCAACCTGAATATTCCATTAGATTGTGACAAGGCCCTGGTTGTGCCAGTATGTGATGCAAAACTATCATTACATCAATTCTTGTGTAGAATTATTTCCTATTTGGTCTGACTTACTGAACATGCATGTCTGCTGTGTGACACTGATATTATCTCACTGTTACATGTTTGGCCACTGTGCAAATTGCCTGATTTTTGAGGGCTTTAAAAGACCGATAGAAGTAGGTTTGCATTTCTACATTTTCAAATCCTTCTCGTCTGACATGGTTTGTACGGATGGGTTGCGCAGCAAATAGACTTAGCCAGGGCAGAGTATATGTAGGAGATCATGCATGGGCATAGACAGATGAAAGGTTCTGCTACCCTGGCTTGTGACAACACTAGTAACACATCTCTGCTTTGATGGTGGCACCCTATCTTCAGCATCCGCCCCATGCTGCTAACCTCCTGGCATTCCTATAGAGGAGATAATCACCATTTCTATTTGTCCCTTCAACATAACCAGTGGCTCTGTCCCTTACCACTGCTTCTGCGATGAATATGTCCTGTAACCCTTCTGATCTCAAGCATCGCTGCTCATTAGCATCAGCTGTAAGATCAGATTTCTAAAATGATCACACTCACACACACGTGGAGAGAACATTCTCAGCATTGACTGCAATAACAGGTAACTTGGAGAATCACTGGCTTCTTTACCAACATCAAATAGAACGTTATTAATCCCGAGGGAAATTCAAATCATCATTAAGATTACCTGTATAACAACTCCATGGACCATGGACAAAAAATTGTTGGAGTTTATACACTCTCTGAGTGCATTTTGCACGGCTGAATTTAGCTGATCCAGAGATGTCGATTAGAATGAAGATCACATGGCCAAATGGTTCCGTGCTCAATGGCAAATGGGAACTTGTATGAGAGGATATGCAGCAGGTCACTTAGGCCAAAGGAATAAAAGCAGCTATGTGGTTTGCATCCCTTTTTGCTTCTGACCTCTGAGCAGAAAAACGGTATTCACTACAGATGGCCTGCATGCGCCTCACTGCTCATTGCTCATCCAGGTACCATTGCTGTCACCTTGTTACCTCCAGCTTACACACACCAGTCCCATAGCCAGCTGACAAGGCAAAGAGCTGGCATGTACCCAAAATCCCTGGACACATCTCAGTGCATCTGGGGAGAGTCTTACACAAAGGGTCAATACACTCTTGACTGGCTAAGATACAAATGCAGACTTTAACTGTATGCACCAAAATATGCGCTCCTCGTTAGCATAATTAATAATTCAAATGAAGACCCATAGGAAACACATTACTTGCTAATAATAGGTGAAAAAATTAAGACATTAAAACATGAATAAACATAAATCCTGTCTTAGTTTCCCATACCAACCTTTGGGTCTAACCTTGACAATGGAGTTTTTCTCTTTCTTCTTTTTTGTCTATGTTTTGACTTCCTTTGCTATACTAGAATTTCATTATGCAATAAAAGCATGTGGTTAACATTAGATAAACATAATGGTTGGAAATCAAAATACACAACTCCACCATTTTCCTCATTCCCTTTGTCACTACGAAAATAAAGAAAAACACGATGTTACTTCACCAGTCTTCGTGTCCAAAAGTAAATCTTTGGGGATACCCTCTGCGTTCAAAACAGCACCGCGGGTTCCCGTCAGTATGTGACGAGTTGGATGGAATTAAAGAGACCATATTATGCGTATTTATCAGGTCATTTTTAAAGGTTCCCCTTTAAGTTCACATACTTTAATGTTCATAAAACACATTTTCTTGTACAGCGTGTTTGTGCAGACTCTCTCGTGACCTTTCAGCTGAAACCCGTTTAAGCTTGTGTCTCATTAAAGCCACCTTCCCAAAAGACCCAGTCTGCTGAAATTGATCAGGTAATTGGTCAAAACTCAAAGTGCTTCATGGTCCTGTTGATTAATCAGAGAGGAAGCCTCATTTAGGCAGACCAGAAGCAGTGTCTTCGTTGAGAGGAAAAACTTCCACCAGTGTGTGCAGCGGGCTTTGTAAGTTTGCTGACTTTTTACATGCACAAATAAACTACCGTGAATAACCACAAAAGGGTTTGATTAGGATTCAATGATACATGTTACTGCGATACTGCTTATTGTCATGTATCAGTATTCTGGTCAATTCTACTCTCCAAAGACTCCCAAGGTATTAGAGTAGCTCCAAATTCAAAATTTGGCTAACATCTTAATAGGTAGAAAACTATCAGCAATTACTGACGTTGGCTACAGAACGCACCCTAACCAGCTCTTAAAATGGGTAAAAGGCTTCAAATTCAGAGCAATCTTGGCTGCAACTCTGTGACGTTCCTCAATTTTTCTCGTTTACATTCTTCATGTTAATTTTCACCAGTCTGGTTAAGATTACACAACATTGCATGGAGTTATTCCACATTTCAGAAGGTTCAGCCATGACTGAAAGCATAAAATGTGAATATATTTGTCAAATTTGTTTGACAACAGCAAGTTTATCATTACTCTATGGTTAGAACTCATTTACTTTTCATAAATAGCAATAACAATATTGTTTGTATTGTAGTTTTTTGATACTTCAGTACTAACCAATCTGCCAGATAACCAATTTAGTACAGTACTACTCAAGTTTGAATACACCTACTGATCCAAAAAGTGTGGTCGTCACTGATGCGATAAAAAAAAAAAATTATATTTAGAGAGCCAAAGTTTTGTGTGGCACATTATCTGAAAGGATAATGATTTGAAAGTTGGAAGCATATAAGCATGAAAGTAACAACACTTCACTCTTTATTTGATACATTTACTTATGTTGTGATCAAAATACAAAAGAAAAAAAAAATCTTTTCCCAGTCAGTTATCAACCTGCAGAGGAATTATTCTTTATTTGAAAAAAGAAAACTTGCAAGCAAATTTTGGTTTTATCGACATGTTATCTTTGCTCTTTTTAACATCTAAACAAAGCTCAATCTCTCCTCCATTCCTATCACAAAATCTCACCCTCTCTAATGCATTGTTAAACATAAGAGCGCAATGCGAATATATACAAACCAACCCAGTACCCTGCAGCACCTTTATCAGCAGATTCAAAGTGGTGTAAACTGAGACAGAAAGTGGGAGAGATACATAGCTAGAAGACAATTTGCTCACAATAACAAGCATAGACCGCTGCTAACTGCACACAACCTTGAGAATAGATAAACATAAAATAAAATTTCCAATACACACATGCAGCCACAGGGAAGGAAAAAGGTCTGGGAACAATTCTTCTTAAATGTGTACAGAGATATGTGCATTATTAACTGCTGATGTACTGTAGTGTAGCAACTGACCATGATATACATGACATACATTCATGTGATCCTATCCGATGCTAGACAAACATCATCCTAAATGTTGTATGGCAGGGTTGAAAGTTGATCGCATGGTTTTCATATATGGTTAAGGTTTATTCCTGTCTTGTCTTCTAGCTGACTTCCTTACTGAATAATACTGACCACACTTCTAAATTAGTTATATTCCCCAGCGCTGGCTTTCTGCTCAAAATAAGATGTTCTAGCAACCATATATTGGCCTAGTACCTGTCATATGAGCACACAATGACACGGAATCTCTGCACCTGTTAAATAAAAAAAATCAAACATACTAAATTATATGATGGATTTATTTTCCTCTTTAATTCCTTGGACTCTGATTGATCTGTTTGCAGCAAGATTGTCTCATAGATCTTAATGTGATTCTATCATTTCCTGTTGAAAATACACAAAGAACTGTAACTGTGGTTTTGGATTGCAAGGTAATCTGAAACTGAAAAAAGTCATACTTACAAGCTCAAATTCAGATTTAAATCGGCAGCTTAACAGCCAGCTCAGCAGGTCAAGCAAACTTTGAAGTGTTTTATTTTCCTTCAGGTCACTATATAATCTTTTTGATGCCACCTGTTTATGAATCACAGTTACTCAGTAGATAAATCACTTAAACAACTCAACAACAAATCAACCACTCACATAAACCTTTAAAACGTAATGTTAATGAATATACACTAGGTCATGAAGCTCTTTGGGGAAAGTGTTTCCAACTTTTGTTCTTCAGGTGACTTCAAGATGCAATGTTGTGTTATTTTAATGGTGCACGACTGCATCATTTTTGTATAACCGTATTTGCAAGTAATGTGAGACATCTAACATTGAGATGTAAATCAAATTGATTAAAACAGGAATATAAACATAAGTAGTCTTTTTTTTTTTTTTTTTTTTACGATTTTTACTTTAAAACATTTTCTATTTTGATATACTTCCATCAGTGAAAACGGCACTGGAGTGACAGAGACAGAGAGACAGTCCCTGAAATGTGCGTTGACAATCTGCGGCTTGTTACTACACTCAGCTGCTCGAGTGTATGGCCATACGCTTGATGGATGAAGCGATGGTGTGAATACTGTTTCTGTTATTAATGGTGTCTTCACTGACTTTCATGCAGGTTGAGGACTTGTTGCAGCAAAGTTTGTTTATGAGGAGAGACGCATGTGTGGCTACAGTGTGCGTGTGTCTTAGATGCTTGGCTTAGTGCGTGCTTTTGAGTACAATTGTTAATGTCAACACAGAGAACGTGGCTGAGGTTCATTGTCTTTGAAGACGTCAGGGAGAGATGAAAGGGCTCTCTCTCACGGCTGCTCCCGCTTCTTGTTATCCCGCGCTACCTTTCTGTCCCTCTATAATCCAATGACGTGCTAGCTCTCCCCTTTGCCTTCTGTATCCACACACATTGTCATATTGGCATTCAGTCCACAACATTATTTTCTTTGAACAAAAATGCATTTTGTGTAAGGGAGTCCTGTAGTACTTTTGCCATGTTGAATGTTCAACAGGGTTTGCAACTGGATAGTCATTTCCTATGAGCTGGAAAATAGAAAGGGAACTCACACACATGCACATTGATACACAAAAAGAGATAATTTTTGGCTCCTCATCCACCTCCCTAAAACCCCCATTCACCCCAGTCACTACAGATCACTGCTTTTCAATCAAAGAACAATACAAAAAGCTATACTGACTTTGGTGCTGTCACTGGTATCATGTGTCCTTTAATCTCCTTGATCTTGCAAATCTTTTTTTGCAAAACATGATATCATACAGGGTTGAATGAGCTCAGAATGGGGAAATAGGATTAGCAACATATAGACACTCTTTTCAATGGGGAAACATTCAGAATTTTGCACCATTTTGGTCTTTTATTTGGCTTGTTCAGTAATTTACACAAGTAACAAAATGAATGATAAAGTTGAATAAATGTGTGGATTTAATTCAGCAGATAAAACTAATGACAGATTTGAAAAAAAAAAGTTAGATGTAGAAATATCAAACAGCAACATGTTCAGGAGGAGAAGGAGGTCAAAAGTCCTGTATGACTAAAGGCCTCTTTAAAATGACAGTTAAGTTATTCAATGGCGTTTTCCTTTGGCTGGTTGTCTTCCCAATTCCAAAATGGTAATGACTTTATACGACAACTAGTCACAAAGCAGTGGGTGATATCACAGTGCCTATGCTCTTATACAATAAGATTGTGACGTAAGCCTTTAGTTGCACAGGGTGTGACGACTACATTGCAAACCGATTACTATCTGCTCTGTTACAATACTTCCCGACACAAGCCGAGTTACATAAGTATAAGCAATTTTCCTATATGCATTGCATTCCTGAAATGTTCTAGAGATGTACTGAAGGGGCGGCATGGGCGAATGCAAATGTCAGCAGCATTTACTCCAAACTTTTTGTGGCCATTTTCCACCCACCCAAAAAGTCTGAAAGGTCAACTGGTGACACGTGTAGGGAAGTAGTAGCTAAAGTTCTGGAGAAGTAGCAGATCGGTATGGTGCTTTCCACTCGTCTTACAAATGTGAGCGATACCATATTATACACACAAGAGGTATATACATATATATATATATATATATATATATATATATATATATATATATATATATAAAGAGAGAGAGAGATAGTACTTGTGAGTTCTATAACGTTTTTTTTTTTTACCAAATTGTCTATAATCATCTGAACATCTTAAAACTATGATACAGAAAGAAGAAATTAAAAAATAAAATCGAAGTTCTTGTCTTGTTTCCGTTGGCCACCTGTCACTCAACAACAAGCAGAGGAGTGTATGATGCCAACGAGAGACATCTGTACATTACATTGGCCATCTGATGCGAAAAAAACAGAAAGTGCAAACTTTAAATATATGTAAATAACCTGAAAGAACCTTTAGACAAGCTCGGCTTACAGTTACTGGTGTGCTTAATTTGCTGCTACCTAGCATTTAGGTCATTGCACTGGGGTCTACAAACAACTCCCCTCTGGCTGCTCTCACCCAGTACAAATGAGACAGTATCAGATGTTCAATCACTCTGTTAATAAAGAGGAAATAGCATATAGGCTTGATGAAGTAATGGGTTGAGGATAAGTCCTCCTCGTCAATCTTTGCCCAAGCTTAGTGTCCTGTGTTTATCAGATACACGGTGAATGTCAGAGAGCAGAGGAGATTAACACAGTCTCAACCTTGAAGTTGATGCAGGAACAGGCCAACCATTTGCAACCCAAAAAGAGATTAATTACTATCTTAATTACTATGCAGGCATTTGTTTAAGTAGTCATGATTTCACTTGCTTTGTTGGCTTTTCTTATGTCACATTACTTGTTTCGTGGATTGAAATTTGGCTTCAGTGGGGCTAATCTCATACACGCTCCATCTTCCTTTCCCTTCCTTCTTGAATCAGCATCTACTGCATAACAGGCATTTTTATTTTACCATTTCTATTGTTTTTCAGATGCACAGAAAAAAACAGATTGAAAGCTCAGTCCAAAACACTCAAAAGCAAACCAATTTAGTGTTGTCTGCCTTAATGGGGGACATTTCCTGTCACAATCTGTTGTGCTTTTTCTTTTTCTTTTTGCTATATTGGCCCAGAAGTACAAAATACCACATATAACATTAGGCTCTTCGTTACTTTTACTAACACAAACATTAATTTCCCAATTTACAGTAAAGCAGTAAACATTCTGCTTTACTGGCTTTACTGGCACAAATTGTTATTTTTGGAAGTTCAAGGATTTCTGTCTCCTCTGACTAACTCTGCATATTTAGCTGGTGAAAGGCAGTGCTAAAACTGCACAACCGACAACACAAAACATTTTACTATGCAAGGCTAAAAGTATCCAAGTATCAATTTGCATATTAATATCCTGCATCTCTTCCACTCTCTATAATTTCTCACGCAAGCTCCTCCATCTCTCATAAGCTTTTTACCAATTTAGCTAATAAGTGTTGCACACTAACACGGGGCACTCAAGATTTTTAAAGCTGCTTGAAATGTCAAGGGTTTGGGATCATGCTGAAAGTGCTTTTTTAGTTGGATGAAATTTATAATACAGAATTTGATGCATAATTTAGGGTTTTAAATGTGTGAGAGGTTGTTAATATTCACATGACAAAAACTGATGATAGGTGATCTTGGAATTTACGAATTCAATACTAATCAGAGTGCATAATTCCAGATGAGTAGAATTTCATGTTTTAAGGTGCATATCAAAGGCTCTCACATACATCCAAGAGTCCTAAGCCCTTTAAGGTCATTTAAAAGACAAAGTGCTATATAATGACAAAAGAGGAAAGTAACACTTCATGAAGCAGGACTTTATCATCCCCTTCGCTGTTGCTATTTAAGACACAATAATAAATCCCAACCACATAACAGTAACTGCAGCTATTATCAAGGGAAATTGAGTGCAGGGGTGGTTTGCTGCTCACAATAACCTCAAGGTGCAACACATGTTTGCCACATGGCACCTGTAGCAGAGTAAATACCATGGCAGAAAAGTAATTTGTACTCTGTCACACGCTGACATTCTCTGTCTTGTTTTATTCAGTACAGGATCTCTTCAACTGATCCTACTGCGACACATCTGAGTCACGTCTCACTGCTGCGGAATAAAAGGCTGGAGATGGAGGAACCCATCCATCGAATGATTTGCATGGGGACAACATGGGAAAAAAGGCTCAGCATGATAGAACAGGCTGAGATGAGTGCTTTAACTTTGGTGATGTCCTGCTGTCCCAGTGGTGGCCCAGTCTGATGAGAACAACATTGCTGTTAACTGGCCACAGATATGTCCACACAGAGCCAGTGTGTTCTCACAGAGAAAATGGGAAAATAACCTCCCTTCCCTTTGTTTATAACTACAACCTCTATCTTTACTCTCCAGGTTATCCGTCTGTGATCTATCCTGTCTTTAGCAAGTAATTGGTTAAGTAAGCATCCTATAAGATCTGTTAACATCACTTGGGTGCATGTACTGTATCTGTTGTGACTTTCTAGCGTTACCATTTCCTTGGACGCAGGCTAAGGCAGGCTCATGTTCAAAGGAAATTCTTATTTCAATTAAGCGTGTCAAAGTGGTTTAATCTGGGATCAGATATGACTGTATTTAAGGGCTGTGTGTGGCTGTAATTATGTCTCAATAGGAGCTGTGGCCCGGAAGGAAAGCAAGGTCTCCAAGGTCAGAGTAGAAAAACTGCCTTCACGTGTGGCCTCCCTGCCGTCCTCTGTGCCAGAGAAATTTCAGCTTCCACCCAGGCTATTTAATCATCAGCAGCCTAATTGGGAGAGCATACATTTCATTGGCTGGGTAATGACTGAATGGTTTTATAGGTTGTCAAATTACAGTTTCCGTTACCTAAAAATGTACTTGAAATTCAATGAAACCATTAAATCCGTCAACTCCAAGATTATAAAACAGTCGTCCAACGTGTTTCTCTCACGACCCTGAATTGGATTAGGGAGGTAAGGAAAACGGATAGATGTATTTCAATCACATTTTTAACACCTGCAAAGTCTCACTTTGAGAAAAATGTATTAGTTTCTTTTGAAATTGAAAAAGAGGACATATTACAAAACAATGTTTTTTTTTCAGAAGCCAGGAAAAGACAGAGGACAAACCACAACAAAAGATGCAGGAAAGGCTGATAACAGTGCTTTCTTAATTAAATACAGCTAGATGTTTCTGATTGATCAATCGTAGGCAAAGTATTTTTGTCATGTTGCCCCTTTTGTAAAATACTTCCACCTCCACAGAGATAATATACATAATCATGGGAATAAAAATACAGGGGTACTCTCAAGTAATTGTGTAATCTTGCCACATCCCTTTTGTTTGATTTCCATCACAACAGATGACATAAATACACATGTTGTTTAACGCCATTTTCAGAAATTATAATGAATTAAAAAAACATGTTAATAGTTTTGAAGCATTATAATTAAGGTGGATGAAGTAACAGGATGACACTGGAGAGTCCTGTCCCACTTTAATTCAGTGTTTTGCTTCCTTGCTGCTAGGACACACCTAAAATGGATTGAGCTTACGTCTCAAGCGTTGCTTCTCTGCTTCACTCTTTTGCGCTCATTATTGTTTTTCCATATGATACTGTTTAACTTCACTTCATATCTTTATTTCCTGTATGAATAATGTATTTTTTCAGCTCAGCTCAGCGGTTCCTCTGCATTACTGATCACTGCCCTTTGTCTCTGTCCTTCTCTCATTTCTCACTTTGCTCTACACTCTCCATCCACTTCAGTCTTCCACCCTCAGACACTGTCGTTCTTTCTGGCTCCCCTACTCCCCAGTTTACATTCTCCAGGGGCTGGATTTGCTATTAATAGCATAGTAACGTAAGGAGAGAAAAAGAGGCAGAGAGGGAGAAAGACAAAGGAAAAAGCACAGAGGGAGATGGGGATGAAAAGAAGTGCTTGCACCACATGAACCCATTTCTGAGGCACAGACATAGATGCCTGTTGCAGAACAGGCAGCCATCAACAGTCTTCATGCCCCAGATCCTACTATTACAAAGAGCTAAGCTTCATCCCACGCCCTCCATCCCAAAAGCAGTCTGTACCATGGCCCTCCTATTTTAATGAACTTGTGTGGGTTTAACAATGTGCACAATGGGGTTTAAAATCCAGCCATTCCCTCTGGACATTGTGATTCACTAACAGCAACAGCTTGCATTGCTCGTGCTTAGTATTCAAGCTACAAGCTTAGATTTGTCTGTTTTACAGTTATATAATGTTCATGAAGAGCATATGAGATATTTCAACATCATCAGCCTTTAAGAAGAAAACAGGCTTAAAATCCTCTAAACTAAGCGCTAATTGACATCAGAACATATATTCTTCTCATTTCTCATTTGTGCCCTGCATTTATCTCACAAGATGCCATATTCTTGTTCCACGATTCTGTAGTGTTTGCTTGAATAAACATTGAATAAACCAATTGGGGAGTAAAGAGCAGTGTGTAGTTGTTAAAAGTATATTTATGAAGGAGCTGACAGGAGAGATTGCATCTCGAGGTCACCTCAGCTAGGGAACAGGCTCATTCAGTCGCTTGGACACAGATCAAGAATGTGAGAGCCTGTATTACTTTCCTTGAAATTAATTGGTTTCCTTTTCCATTTCTCTTAGAAGGAAAAAAAAAACGCAAATACGTTGTGGCTGAGGAGTCTGATTCTGAGGGCTAGGAGGCAGCCAAGAGGTTCATTATTCTTGCACTTAGTGTCATGAGGGACACATGGCTGGAAGAGAACAATGACATATCAGTAGAAAAAAGGTTGCAACACTGAAAAAATACGAACAACTGGGTAATAAATGTCCCTTTATCTTAGATTGCAATCATAGACTTGTAGAGCTGCAGGCGCAACTGAATGGCATATCCATCATGATAAGATAGGGAGAAAATGATCTTGTAACTGAGTCAAAGGCTTTGATTGCAAGACAAGGCAAGCTTGTTTAGGTGCATGCACGTATACTGTATGTGAATGACGTGCATCAGATGTATGAAGCTGGCAGCTTGTATGTCCCTCGCCAAAACACTGGCTACAAGACTTAATTAAACTCTAAGACTCTGCCATCAATCAGGTTGCAATGAGGGTAATATTTGGTAAGATGTTGAATGTCTGTCATCATATCTCCAGCACTTCCCTCCATCTGTTGATCTGTTTACTGGGTTGTTGTAAATGGTTATTGTTTTTCAATTATTGTTTTAATCTTGATCTCCAGGGCTTTGACTAGATCACCAAATCTGATTCCTTACATAGAAGTCTTTATTTTCTTCAATAGGACATCACACACTGCCTTTTTGTCAGGACCCCCTGACATAACACATCAGCACAGAGGGAAGCTTTTATTGTTTACAGCAGATGAATGTTGTCAAGCGCTGTCTAAAACTCATTTCAAACTCTGGTTTTATGATTCTAAGTAATCTGACTCTCTACAACACCTCCTCCTACCTTCTTTTCATTCATTCATTCCTTAATTTTCCATACCCACTTTTTCCTTTTCAGGCGTTCACAAATAAACACTCCAGAAAGATGCAGGACTTCTTCTGCTGTTGTCAAATGCTGCATTCAATTTACCTAAGAAATAGGGAATTGGGAGTTCATTCATAATTTTTTAGATCTGTGCTTTGATGCATAAAATGGAAACAAAATAACACAACTGTGCTTTTTTGTTAAGACAATGCAACAATACTTGCTTGTTAAAAGTAGTTAACTGAAGAAAAAAACCCTAAAAGTACTTTGTCCAATGATTTATTAGATCGAGAACAAGAAAAAAAAAAGATCAGCATTTACTGTGCAAACTGTCTTTTTGGGGAATCATGAAAATTGCAAAAGTCAAGGTTGAAGAGCCTTGAGTTAGCCTACACAAGACATAAAGCTGCTTTATTATTCCCCATTTCATCTATTAAGTGCGAGTGCAAGTTTGCTTTGGTAGTATCTAAAGCCTGCTTTAATCTACATACATCAGTCATCCTCTAAAGGCATTCGAGTTCTGTGTTCAGTCCCAGGCAGAGGACAAAATGTAAGCAACAATTTAAACAATTTTTAAAAGGTTAACATGATTGAAGAAAGTAAAAGAAAGAAAAAAAAACACATATCTGGATATCTGGACGAGAGGAAACTAAAGTGCAAAGAAGATAGCAACAATTTGAGGTAAGAACTGAAATGACAAACATTTCTTGAATGAGGCTTCAGAATTGAAGTATTATTTTTGAGAGCATGCTGTTGAGAGCCTGTGTCCAGAGGAGCAGATTGGTCAATACAGAACACCTTTTCACCCTTTTTCACAGGATGGGTGGAAAAGGGAGAATATTAAAATATATAATATTGGACAGTTTTTTGGGGGCAGAGGTGAAGTACAGCAATGACGGTGAGGTTTTGTTCATGTACTCCACCTTGCCTTTCCCGTGATAGCAGGAAAATTACTGTGGAGAGCCCATGGCATCCCAAAACCCGTCAGAGCCTGTGTGTCATATTGTCTGATTCTGAAATGGGTTGTACATTTTTATGTTGGCATATGCGACATGTGGATGATGACAAACTGGGAGCAGAGCATGTGAAGAGGTCAGAAAAGAGATTAGATAAAAGCAGTATAGCAAAAAAGACCCTTGTATGTGGAGAACTCAGTAACAGATGCAAATTACAGCCTACGGTTCTCATGAAAAAAAGAAATGAAAAGACATTTACAAACAGCGTCAGCTTGTTTAAAGCATAGGAAGGTAACTGCTGGTATTTCCATGTTTTTGCTTCAAATCCAACATTTGCTTCAGGATTCAATGAAAAACATTTTCCCACCTACTTCTGCTTATATCACACACATGGGCTACCATGTTGCTGCAGTTCAAGGTTTATTTTATTGTTCTTGCACTGCTGCTATTTCTTATTAATGTCAGTCATGATTGCTTTTCTCTCCTCAACAATCTTTGCCCTCACATCCCACCACTCATAACTGCAACAGTCTTACCCTGTTTATACTTGAAAACCTGTTAGTCAGCCAATAGTCACAAGGGGCTATACCATTCCCACACTGGACTGGGTTTCTGTGTCCAGTGTCTCATCTCTTCAATGCACACAGGCATACTACATAGATAACATAATCACAGACGACACACGCGCAACTGAACTCCAGGAGGGGAAAGGATATGAAGCTGTAATGTATCCCCCTCATTGTCGTGGCCTTTTCTCACAAGCTGTTGTGGGTCTCTTTTTGCCAACACATCTTTTATGAGTAGTGGCAATGTTTCTATATTTAATGGCTAGGATTCAACAACACAGTCTTTGTAGGAGTGCCCTAAGGGACAGAAAGGTAAACAGGCTCAGGGCCTGTTGACTTGTTTCACTCATTTTCATACTGTTAGGTTGCAAGGGAGAAGAATGAGTCAGGCTGGGATGAGAGGATGCAGGGAATAAACGGAAAGAGAGGCAGTGTTTGATGCGTGTTCGCACACAAGCATGTCTGATTAGACAAGACAACAGCACAATTTGGGTTCATATTTCACCTCCACATCAAATCAGTGCTAATAACACATTGTACAACTGTCACAAAGTCTGCAGTGCAGGGATAGAAAGTAACTAATCATGGATATTTATTGACTCCTAAAATAAAACAGCTTTTAGGGAGGACAGCATTGCAGGATGGCTACAGGTATCATATTGCAGCATAATTCAGGTAGGGTCAGACTTGAATTTGCTCCCTATTAATTCAAATAAGGATTTAAGTGGGTCAGATATTTATGGGTTTTTAACTTTGTTCTTGCATATACTGTTAGTATACTGACCCTCTTTGTACATTTTGTACATTATCACAGATAAATGATCTACCTATAGTTGCCAGTGAATAACGAACATTTATATTTTTGCAAACATTGGATTCCTATCTGAACATCTGAGATTCACACGAGGTCTCATTAATAGTCAGTGGCATCCTGCATCTGCTGCTTCTGCTTGGTCAATATGTAAAGAGGTTTGGGGTCATAAACCAGCAATAAAGTCTAAACTGTTGGTTAAGAAGGATGTCAGGGAGTTAAAGGAACTTTATCTCGGAGACCTGGCTATTCTCATGTGAGGCCACTGTCTTTTCAATTTGTGTGTCCGAGTGACATTAGGCTCATCTGATTCAGAAACACAGAGATTATACGTGCTCAAAGTTTGCAGAAACATGAAATACTGTCATTATATTACTGTGACTTAAAGTTCTGATGCTGGTCTATAAAGCTCTGAATGGTCTAGGACCAAATTACATCAGTGACCTCCTGACCCAGTATGAACCTTCCAGACCCCTCAGGTCATCTGGATCCGGTCTTTTATCAGTTCCCAGAGTCAGAACCAGACATGGAGAAGCTGCATTCACCTTCTATGCTCCACATGTCTGGAACAAACTCCCAGAAAGCCTCAGATCAGCTGAAACACTCAGTGTATTTAAGTCCAGATTGAAGACACACCTATTTTCAGCTGCATTTGAATAAAGCTCCAAATCTGAAGCTTGAGTTTCAAAACTTAATCACTATTTAACTACTGATTTTATCTGATTATATCTTTTTGTTTAAAATTTAAATTGTGCTTTTTATTTTAATGTATCTGTAAAGCACTTTGAATCGCCTTGTAGTTGAATTGTGCTATACAAATAAACTTGCCCTGCCTTGCCTTGCCTTGCCTAAACAATATAAATAGCAGAGAGGGAGGGATTCATCTTGGCTAAAGGGATGACCAAAACAGAATATAAAAACAGTAAAATGTATTATAAGAAACTAAAAATGTACAATTTGAGGAAAGATGTTGCTGCCCTGCAACCCATGTTATATTTTCAACTGTGGGTCATCTTATAAGATATTTTCAGCAACAGTCAGCATGGTAATAATGATACAGTAAGTTGTATTTGTACATTCAAGCACTCTTACTACCTCTGTATTTTGGTGCAGTCTCTATACAGTATATCTACCTCTTAGCAGCAGCAGCCTGAACTTCTGCACAACAAAATCTATAACCACATCCCCAGAGAATATTCGAGCAGTACTAAACATAGCCATAGCCTGTCTGTGTCACCTTATGACTATCTTTGTCCTTTTGAAATGACCCTAAGGTTGTAGTTAAAGTATAAAGAAAAAAAGGATCATATCCTGTTGGCCTCAGCTGTCCTTCACTCTTTCTTTCATTAAATCCCTCTCTGTTTATTAAGGCAGCTATTATGTTTCGTATCCACTTCATGCCACTTCTCTCCTTGAGAATGTCTGAACATGCCTGCATCTGGACATTTCCCTTTTGTCCTTCCTAGTATCCTCAACATACTGCCTGTGGTGTTACAGTCAGACAGAGAGCTGCCGACAGCATATGCCATCTGGTCCCATCATCCTGCAGAGTGAGTACCTCGTCTAGGTCATTCAGGTTGTCAAGTGGAGCCAAGCAATTTAATCTGGCAATAAAGAATTTGTATTTTTTTGCCTTTTTCATATTTTAAATATAGGCACTGTAGGATGTTAGTACCAGGAGTATCTAAAAAAAAAAAAGCATTTTGATGAACTATCAGTTCATGAAATGCCCACATCTAAAAACTACTTCCTAATGATTTGTTGATTGTCTTTTATTTATGACACATAACAGTCAGACCATTAGAATAATATGAATGAAGAATATTTGACACCTGAATATATGTATGTCTATCTCAGCTACCCCTCTCGATGACCAGAAAGTCAGGAGTTAACAGCGACAGTATTAATCATTTATTTATTAACTTTATACTGAGTTAACATCTTTACAACTAAAGCATGTGGAGGATAGGTTAGTGAAAAATACATTGTCATAACTTGCACATTTCCATAAAATGGAAATTTGGGGATGTTGTACTTGTAGCCAGAAGGATCTGGCCTTTTACAAAAATGTCTTAAAATTTTGGCATTCATAAACTGCCCAAATTGTGGACACCAAAGGCCTAATAAAACCCCTGATGATTTTGATAATTAATATTAAAATTAATGTAAAAATATTCAGAAAAGGTGCTGATGGATAATAACTCAGTGAAATGAGGCAAACATCACGAATACTATAGTGGAATGAATAAGTTTGAGCACCCCTGAATTCTAAAATCTTACTTTGAATCAAATACGCACATAAAGGATTAACTTATTTCCAAAAGGCACAACATTTTGCATCTTATAATAGTTTTAGAGCAAAATTTCTTGTCTATTTGAAATATTCCACTATTTCAAAATAACAAAAATAGTCTAAAGCAAGAGTTTGGGCACACTCAGTCAGGATTTTAATCCAATCTTCCAGCAAAAGTCATCTAGGTGAAATTCTTGGACCATCTGGCATGCGTGCTCGTTTGAGGTCCAGATTCTGCGAAGGCCACGGTACAATATTTACCTTTTTCCTCTTGAGTATTATCATTGTATATTTTGAATCATGTTTGAGATCATTATCCATTTGCAGAAGCAATAAACTTTTCACTCCCTGAATTTAAACAGTGAAATGTTCCTGATTTTGTGCAATACAAGCAGAAAGCCTTACAAATCCACCCTAATGCCAAAAAATCTGAGGTGTTCCCTTCAGTAAATACTGAACGGTCATTTTCATCTTTTGCACAATGCAACAAGAACTTTCCATTACAGCTTTTTTTTTTTTGTTCACAAATTGCATCAGTCTTTTTTAGACTTTGACTTGCAAACTGTTGATTCTGCAGTGAAAGAGGGTCGTGCTGGTGGCTGGTGTGGCTGCACAGAAGAGCAGCGCACCATCCCTCCAGAGAGGTGAATCTTCTGGAATGTTTTTTGCAGTCAAACTGGGGTTTTAAAAGATTTTTCTATCCATTGCAGAACCACATCTGTTGGGAAATTTGCTTCGTTTTCTGGACATTAACTTCAACTTCACCTTTCTTGTTAGTATCCACTTCTTCATTGCATCACACAATGGGCTACATGGAAATGCGTTGTTAGCATCTAGTAAGTGTGTCCTGTTTTGTGAGGATGTCATTTTAGTTTTCAGAGCAACTTAAATCTGTTCTTTTTACAATCTTTTAACATGTAGATTTCTAAGCAGTTAGGTCGCTGCTTAGAAGAGCTTATGGCTGCTGAGTGCCAAGAAAATGTTTGACTTTTAATAAAGAATTCTCAGATCTATCATTGACTATGATGCAGTCATATTCCTAACGTGTTAATCATCTGATACCTTGGCAAAAGTTATTTGGGAGCTCAAATCTTCGTCAAAACTCCATTTTTCATTCTGTAATTGTACAAGAGGGGAAAAAAACACACTTAAGTGGTTTCAGATGTTTAAAAGTGTGCTTCATCTTCAACTCGATGCCTTTTAGGAATCAATTATATCTCTGAATTTTAGATGATAAGTTTCAGAAACAGGAATTTTGACCAACGTTTTACTGTCTGCCACATATTCTTTGTTCTGTTAAATACAGTGTACATTGTATATATTATACGATAATAATAAAAAAAACATACAATATCCTTCATATACCCCAAGTAAACCTGAACCATAATGTAAATCAATGTCAGATAATACCATGGAAATTTAATAGAACATTTCTAATGGAAGCAAAGGGTCAGCCCCGCAGCTTTGTTGCTGTGGCAACTACATGATCCAAAAATTCAGATATTCTGTCAATTATACATGTCAAAGACACAAAACTTTAAAGTCACAGAATTTCACCTCACAGAAGTAAAACTGACAATTTATTTGATTATAGTCATCATGGTTACAGGCCAGTATCAGACCTTATTCATTCATCAGAAAGCCTCCTTTTTGCTCTTGTATAGTCCTCTAATGTGTGATCTTCTACTTTGAGAGAGTACTTGATCTCACATATACAACAACTGACATGACTGAGCAGACCATTTGGTGAAGCAGCAACATGACGCCACTTTATACTAGCTTTTCTAATAAGCCATCCGCAGCCTTTGATTGCAGATCCTTGCTGCCATCTCTACTTTGAGGCTATAGGCAATCTGACACAGAGATAATGGCAGGGTAATTCTGTCATAAAGTTCTCAAGTGTGGCATCTTAAATTACTGTCCAGGTAAAAAAAACAAGAGCTTTAATCTCAGTGAGCACAAGACTGGCTGTCAATGTTGAATTCTAGTTGAACACTGGGTGAAATGCAGTCTGAATGTCAAACAGTTAATTGCATTTACATCACTGTATTTTAGGATACTGTATTTAAACAGTTTAGCTTACAAGAATAGTCCCAGAAACTCTTGATTTGGTTCCTGCTTCTTTAAATTTCTTTACAAGCAATTTCTGTTTAAATGTGGGCCAAATGTAAACTTCACCATCTTCAAATAGTAGGTGAAAAAGCTTTCACTTTTAACAGTGATTCTTCATCAGTGATGAAAGCCATTTTTAACTATCTTTTCAAATTGAAAATTCTTGGTGGGAACAACCATTTTTGTCAGAGTATGACACAAAAAAGCTGCTTCAGCCTTGACCCCCAGTGAGTTATGAAATGAGCATAAAGTTTTATTCCTGCAGCATCAAGCTGCACAGTCCAGTTAAGAGACCCGACTCATCTGAAAGTGCAGAATATTTTTAATATCCCTACCTACTGCTGCGCGGAAAACAATGGTTATGCTTGGTTTCTCTCTCCCCATCAACTGCTTTTGCAATGCCTCTCTCTCTATCTCTTTTATGAAGAGATACATCTTAAAAATAGAAGGTGTTGCCAAATTCAGAAATAGAAACGATTCTGCTCACTGATAATTTGATGTCACCTTGCTGGAGTCTTCCTAATACACCTAAGATTGTGTATGTAAGCCCGTGGAAAGGTTGCTCACAGAGATTTCTACAGGGATCACACAAGGTAAAGTTGTCAAATGAAACAGATGGGGTGTGAGTACTTTTTCTTGAGGTGACTCACCTCCACTGGTTGTGCTCAAATTTCTATGAATAAAATGTAATTCCTACAAAATGGTATTTATCTAATTTAGATGATAAAAACATAATGTTAAACATTCATTTAAGACTTGGTCATTGTTGAAAGTATAATAAGAATAATGGTGTGAGTAAGTCTTCACATGTAGAAAAGTAAAGATGCATGAGGGTGGTGGGTTGTCTCTTAAAGGAATACGTGTTTTTTATATCCAAAAACATCCCTAGATGCAAGATCATTATTTGGTTCTTAGATTAATAGCCATTAAATGGTAACAACACATTGTTAGTAGATCAAAACAGAACATGAAGCTGAAATTAGTGCCACACTGAATTAATTTTTTTCTGCATCTCTGACCACGAGAAAGCTACTAAGTAAAACTTAGGAGAGTCTTTCAAATATCAATTGATAGTACAGCTCTTCTTTACCCTTATATGTCCTCTAACCTTGAAAATCTGATTTTAAAACACTTGAAGGGAAATCAGATACACTTAGTAATTCAAAAATACCTTCTACCACCCTATATGTAGATATGCAGTAAATAGTGGAATGCATTCGTTCAATATACTAACATAAAGCGTAATGTATCTCCTCTACATATTGTCAGCAGAGATGTTTCATCTTCATGTTTTATGATGACAAATTGCATAAATGATTTGGAATATATTATTATATGCAACAATTCTACATTCATGAAATAATGTACTCTACATTTGGCCTTTCCTATTAGACCTTATATTAGGAATAATTTATGACACTTGCATGGCGTTGTTTTTACTGCACTGTATTGTTGAGAAGCCTAAATGTGTATCTAGGGACACATGGCAGCAGTAACACAGCATACAGACCAATTCATCATCCTCAATGAGATGCCATTATGGCTGGGCTCCATGTGCCCATGCAACAGCAAACTTAACCGTATACATTATTGTTCATATGTCTGCTCTGTGTAAGAATCAGATACGGGAGAGCAAAAATACACACAAATCTAGCAAGTACAACATATCATGCCTGCCCCTTGTTGTCCCACTCACAGACAGAGACACATAGCAGAGGATGGAGAGTGAGAGGAATTGAGTGAAATGAATTCCAATACCACACAGATCCCTTTCTTCTAGACATATGACATTTAGTCAGTCATCATAGCTGTCAAAACAAGTGTTTTCTCCACTCTGCAAAGCACAGTGGGTGATAGTGTTGGAAAGAAACAAGAGCAATGGAGGGGAGGGTGGGTAGGTGGAGAAGAGGGAGATAACATGGGCCCAGTGTGGGGGGATCTGTGGAGGCAAGCTTGAATTCTAACCAAACAAAAGAGAAAACAGATCAAAACCATGCAACAGTGTAGCACAATACAGACCCCAAAGTACTGACAGCTGAGGGACAATTTCTGTATTTCTGATAATAACTTTCTTGTATCCTGTATCACTCTCATATCACATCCATCCAAAGAAGACCCCCCACTCACATGATAGACTGTGTATAATAGTCTGCTCTAAAAAAACAACGTTTATCACAGGCTTTGTCACTGTGGACACAATGAGCCCTGGAGGTACACTCATGGGACATGATTCCACTGAATTTCATTGTAGAGCTTTGATGACTTAATTCAGTAGTCTCCTTTTCTTTTCTAGGTGTGACTAGGTGAACACAGCCAGAATGTGGATACGCATCAACATGTCATTGGCAGTTAGCATGGATAGATGCTATCCAGTAATGCTTGGAAAAAATATGCAATAAATAGATCTCAGAGTGTGAGAAACATTTTGATTATCATTCAGAGCAGTAAAGCCAAAGACAACTTCCAAAGCAAAAATAAAGTGTTTAATTACGAAAAAGCCATTCCCTTAAAAAGCATTATGAGCAATAGTACAAGTGGATCCAATTGATACTACGAGCCCTAAGTCTTTCACAGCCATTATTAGGTTGCCAACTCCTTACTGTAGCTGTTTTAAGAGCCTGTAACCCCATATTCAGTTTCCAATCCCTCTCTTAGACAATCTATTTCTGCCTCATTACCATACATTGATCGGAATAAAGTACTCGGCTTTGACACGGTCTGGGTTGCAGAGTCCCATGACATCCACCTACAGCCTCATTAAACTACTATTCATAATCTCTGTGGCCTTTAGCGTTGAATTTATCCATTATGTGTTCTTTTGTAAAATACTCCCATTACTGAGCACTTGAACAAGTTTATATTTTAATCTAAATGTGATTTATATCATGCCAACAATGGATATAGTGGTATTACACATTTGAACATAAGTTAACTGTTGCACATGCTGCACTGAAATGACAATGTAACTTTCTGAAACTGGGAAAAAGGCTCATTGCTGCTAAAATGCCATCACCTGAACAGGCTCTCAACGTCCATTTGTCTTATATGCTCCCCTGGTTTCCTCTTACTATCCAAAAGCATTCATGTTAGATTAATTGGTGTTTCTAAATGTACCTTAAGAGTGAGTATGGCTACCTGTCTCATTTGCCTCTGTGTGGCCCTGTGATGCATGTGTGCAGAAATTGTCATATGTGTTTATACTTTTGAGCTTATTTTCTTTAGGAATACAGTTACCATCCTGCTTGAAAGTTTGGTATTTTCAGTAAAATGCAATATTTCCAAGGACTTAGGCATGATTTTCACAAAAAAGCACTGTAAGATTAAAGTTCAAGCATCTGCCTGAAGAGCATCATGAGTGCAGTATAATCATTTTGGCGCTTCACAGAACATTCCAATCTAGTATTCACTGACTTGCTGAGTGTTTTCATAAAGCAATTCATTTGCTTCTGATGTTGTATCATAAGTGTTACAAAGCTATTTGGGCTACATTTCCACTTAAAGTTCCACCTAGTAACAAGTGATTGAGCTCATTAAAAGGTGAGCACACTGGGAATTTCTGCACCTAAAACACTGACATTTTTTCAGAGATATGCGTCTAATGGAAGTAACTCCACACATGAGGAAATACATCCGTAAACACAGAAACTCAGTTAAAGCTCGGAGTGCTCTCAGCAATAGAAAAAGGTTATTTAGCCATCCATATCTTTCTCTCTTTGCTCCCAAACTCAATAACTTTCTTCATTGTGCTCTCTCAGGATCACTCCCATGTTTTGAGTACTGGCCTATTAGAGTGTACATTCAGCCAAGGCCACATTAAAATCCCTACAACCCAGTGCTTGCGGATTCGGATAAAGATTCCTCTTTTTCCTGAATAGTTTGAGCCATCTCAGACAGTGCACACTACATTAATATTCTCCCACAGATAAGAGACAAAAAAGCTGCAGACCCATGTGCTGTACTGACTGGTGTGTCATCTGCACATCATCCAGTCAGAAAGACAAAGATGGAAATAGAGACAGAGAAAGAGGATGATGCGAGGATACTCACATTTATGGAAACATTGCATGAATTTTTCATCCAGCAGCTGTTTTCATTACCTTTTCTTAGGGCAGCTATTTTGGTTTATGCAGTGATAAAGAGTCATTGGCACTTCGAGTTGGGCAACCAGAGGAAAGTGAAGGGAGCAGTACCAAAGAGATGGGAATATTGGTCATGATAGCAGGTCAACTGAGGGAGGAGGAACATGCTTGTCTCTTAAGTCTTTGGTTTTGTTTGTTGTGCATGTGTGTGTGGTAGGGAACGTCCCTAGCAGCTCTCCCTCAGAGGGTGTCAACAAGGAGAAAGGATGCTTATCCCAGGAGAAATTGTCTAGCCCTCTGAGCCAATTTGGATCCTGCTGCTGTTGCATGATGGGAAAAATATCCCTCCCTCTTTTTCCCCTCCCTTGTGAACAGGATCCTGACCTGAATACAGATTCAGATGAATAACATTTGCCCTGTAGATGAGGGCAGACACCACTTTTTGATTATCATTATTATTATCATTAGAAATCCCCCTTCTTGCTCCTTCAATGTGAGGTTTGGGACATAAGGACTGCAGCATCATGCTCTCGCTTGTGAACCAAGCAAGAAAGACAAGGAAAACACTGTAAGGAGAGAGAAAAACAAGCAAATGTGACTGCGCAGTTGAGGGCTGCAGCCCTAGATTCACAATCATACTGGGAATCACAACACTTCTTAATAATTCAGGATGAATAGAGGAGAAAAAAATTCTGCAGCAAGCAAGGAGGCCAAGGAATTGACAGGGTGGAGAAGAATCCACCAAAAACACTCTAGAAAATCTCTCAGTCTGAACATAAAAGTATGTCTGCAAGACTACTACAGATTTACAGCATAGAGCTGTTTTATCAACATTTATAACTCTGGCTTACTTACATATCCCTTAGTAATGGTCTACTTATCCATTTTGTTTTGTTTTTTGTTATTTTTTGTTGTTATTGCTCTACAACTACATTCAAGAATAAGATAATTATTCTAATAAATACCAAATGAAGAAACTAACCATCAATTTCACATTGAGAGCATGTAATAAGATTCTCTTTTCGGATTGGAGACTCTATACCTCAGGATGCATTTCAAGTACTAAACTAATTGAGAGTTTGTACAATTATCGTGGTTTGATTTCTCAATTTGTCGTCGCACCTGTACAGTTTATTAGACAATGCTTTTCTTTTGGCGGACAGTTAAATTCTAATTGAATTTTGTCTCAAATGAATCAGCCCATTTGGTTGTTATACTTCACCTGACCTTTTCCCAAACCACATCTCATTATGTTCCCACTATTCTTAATTTCTTACCAGTGGCAAGAAGATAAGAGAGTGAAAAAAAACATTTGCCAATTAGTTAGAGCCCCTGTGATTTTGCCACTCTTGCTAACAATTCCAATTTTCATTAATTATTCATTTTGAGGCCATGCACACAGTCCTCGCCAGGAGGAGAGGAAGTGTGCTGCGGTGAGATCTAATCGTTTGTGATGACGCTGTCCCATTTCAAGTGTCTCCACTTAGCATGTCTATTGTTTTGTCTTTGTTATGTCTACGTGGATAATGTTGCAGTGGAAGCTTGTTGAAACATTTGATTCGTTGTGCCATAACAAATGGAAACAAAATATATATATTTAAAAAAAACATCCTAAATAAAATACCCTAATTCTTGAAACTGTGCATGCCAACTGATGCTTGTTATGTGTTTTTTGTCTGCTCATTTACATCGACGTTGAAATAAGTGTGCCAGGCATCTTGCAATCAGAAAAACTCAGTGAATCAGACAAAAAACACCTTGTCTCATTGTCTGTACTTTTATAGTTTTTTTTTCTTTTTGTTTTAGCTTTTTTCGCAGTGGCTATTCATTGTTGTGAATATAGATAAGCTGGGACTTTTTATGGTTACAATACATCAGGGGTTGAGTATGCTCAGTATGCTGAGGGTTACAGCACTGGTGCTGAAAGGTCACGGCCTTTGTGTTCAGACACAGTTCTTCAGGGAACACCGCTCTCTTTGACCAGCACAAATCTATACAGAAATGCTAACAAACAAACAAAATTCTCAGACGTGTCCTATTAATCATAAGCCAAGGAAGACGGTGAGAATGTAGGATGGAGATGACTGCAGGTTGAGGGAGCAGACCTGTGAATCATATCCAACCTAAACAGATGTTGTGTACTTGCTGCTTGTCATACAGGAGACTAATTTACATAAACAGGAATGGAGCAAGACCATAACTCACTTCTACTAACAGTGGCAAACCATCTTAAAATCCATCATCGCGTTTTTTAGTTTGGCCCTGATGTATTTGTTAAAACAGAGGTACCAGATTCCACCACACCTTCCTGGCCAGATTCTATCAACAACAAAAGCCTCTCTGAACATATGAATTATCTGATGAGACACAAACGACACTGGCATAGCAGAATGCTTTAGGGGAACTCTTCCTTAGACTAGACATTTTCCAACATGATTTGTGTTGTGCTGTCAATATGCGCAAAAAACATTTCAGATAAAACTGATATATAAATATGTTAAATTACAGCTGTTGGGTCTTCAGCAAATTGACTTAACTTGTTAACTTTGGTTTGGGAGCAGGGCCATCCCTACATCCCTCCCCATCTTCTGACAAGCCTTCTTATACCTGGTTCACCCATTCAGCACTTTATTGCTGTCTCATTCTGCTGATCCCAGCCTGCGTTTACTTCATGCATCTACCGTCTTGCTCATCCATCCATCAACCTATCCATCCATCTATCCATCCATCCACCTATCCATCCGCATTGCTGTCAACTCAGGTCAACATCCACCTGAGAAAGGACTTCCCACTCTGAGTCTCCTTCTCCCAAGCCACCGATCATATTAATTCCCAGAGGACCTTCACATTCATTCAAGCCAATTCTCCTTTGAACCCTCATTAAGCCAAAAATCTTACTGTCATGGTGTGGTGGTTGTTTGTGAATTGGCATTTGGCAACCTATCATTAATCTATACCCACTATGACATTGGATGAAAGGCAGTGTACACCCTGGACAGGTCGCCAGTCCAAAACAGAAAATATAGTAAAAAAATGAGCAAAAACAGTGTTTCACTGAAAAATTTGCTTTTCCAGTTGGAACCAAATATTTAACACAACAGTTGCGAGTGGAAACAAAGCAGAGCTTTGTAGTGCAAACTATTTTGTTTCCCACATACGTGATAATATCACATTCATCAGGAGGACTATGTGGGCCATGGTGAGTAGATGAGTAGTGTATTGGGAGTGAGAGCTGGAGCCTTTTAATTCTATAGAAGTACTTGCACCTGCTGGTGGGAGGCTGAAGAGGCCCCATGCATACAAGGATGGAACAACAACAGTGTGAGTCTCCAATAGAGAGAGAGAGACAGAGTGTGTGTGTCAGTGTACATACACCTGCAGCCAGATCACCCCAGCTGCTCCCACACAGTGCCAGAAGCCATTCTGATCAGCAGGATAATAGTGCCATCAGTGCATGGTTTCGTAAGCTGAGGAACTCCTTGAAGAGCTAAGAAGCTGGCAAAATGCATGCATTCTAAAAGAAAGCTGCAAACATATACAGTGTTTGTTGAGGGGCCCTGACAGATTGGGATGTAAGGGCTCCTTCTTCTCACTGCCAAATCATAAAGCTTGTATTGCATGGAGACTTTGGGACAAGGATGATGTTTACATCATTAACAAGGTTAGAAATTTGACAATGAGCCAAATCAAACAGGATGTAGGGCAATGAAAAATGTCATAAACCTGCCTTTTTTCTTATGGCCGTCAGGAGCAACTGATGTGATTCCAAAACTGAGCCCATTTGTGTAAAAGTCAAAGGGAAAATTACCCTACTTCTCACTTCATTTGTGACTTCAGTGAACATTTTCTCAACAGGTGTTTAAATGGCTAGTTTCACATCTTATTTAAAACAGCATGATGTCTATTCAGTTCATTATTGTCCTTTTTAGAGTAAAATAGATTGTAAAGCATAGCATATGTTAGTATGGGATTACATTAAACTTGTTGAGCTGGAATCCAAAGGAAGTGAATGGTTTGCTCAGTTTCAAGTCAAATCAATCACTTACTTGAAACTTCCAGTTTCAAAGTGTTTAACTTGAGCCTTCAAAACAATGACTCCACACAGAACACTGTGACATAAGGTTAGCCATGCAGATTTTTTTCTAATAAAGTCTATGATATTAACTGATCATTTCTTTCATTTAATTTGGTTTTCTTTTCATCAATCTCACAACAGCAAAAGTGCATGAAAACTGACTTTCAACCTTCCTAATGTAATTATGCTTTCAGCCACAATATATAATAAAATGAACTGGTTTGTTTGCATTGTTTTCACAAGTTTCTATACATATGATATATCTTTTTTTTCTTCCCTCTTGTGCAGCTCCTAATGAGACCAATACAATAGTATTTCTCTCTCAACCAGTTATTTCTAATGTCATGAAAAGAGGACAACAAAGTATTAACACAGAGTAACAACAACTGTGCCCAATCATGCTCGTACCTGGTCAGTTTACAATCCCCACTTGACCTAATTTGCATCCTTGGACTGTGGGAGGAGAAACATGTCAAAATACATACTACACACAGAAAGACTCTAGCTAAGATTCCTTGCCCTGACGTGACAGTGCAAACCATTACACCACCATGCCACCCATTTTTTTATTTGATTATTTCCAACCATACATCCATTATCTTCCGCTTATCCGAGGTCCAATTGCAGAGGCAACAGGTCTAGGGGGGAAACCTAGACCTCTCTCTCCCCAGCGACACTCTCCAGCTCCTCCTGGAGGGGATTCCAATGCATTCTGGGTTTGCGTTCTGGGTTTTCCTCAGCGTCTCCTCCCAATAGGATGTGCCTCCACAGGGAGACAACCAGGAGGCATTCTAATCAGATGCCTAAACCACCTCAGCTTGCCTCCAAGCTGCTGGACTTTGCACCAAGAATACAAATACAAATCTCGCTTAGGTTATACAGAGGCTAAATATCCCACCAAAGCAAGTCTGGTGACCTGTACTGCCGCAGTACCCACCACAGAATTCCTCGAGGAACACGTTAAAAGCCTTCTTCAGGTCCACAAAACAATGCTAGATGGTAAAACTCTCATGTCCCCCCCAATAAGTGTGCGAAGATGAATATCTTGACCACTGTTCCACAACCTGGGCAAAAACCACACTGCTCCTCCTAAATCCCAGGTTTAACATTTGTTTGGAGCCTCCTTTCCAACACCCTCAGGTAAACTTTCCCAGAAACGCTGAGTGTCGTAATCCCCCTTTTGTTGGATCATAAGCCGCTTTCGGACAGAGCCGTTCTAAGAACGCAGTTATCAGAACAGTCCTACTCGAATTTCGTTCTGATAACTTTCCTTCTGTTTCAGTCTGCATTCGCACATGAGTCGGGACCTGATAGGGACTGATGTGGCGCGTGCAGCCATCTGCGTCAGTGACGTGTTACGTTAGCCGTTTAGCGCCACATTCAACAACAAAATAGAACCCAGTAAAAGTAATTAGAGAAGAAAAAACACCACCAAGAAGCTAATATGGAGAGCGGGGAGGCCACCGTGTTCATGGTCTGCATGATGGTGATATTAATCATGGACGATCATATCAGGCGTCTAACATGGAGGCTGGAAGAGCTCACAGAGAGTCAGGAGATACTTTTTCATTTCATGAAGGAAGAAAGGAGAGCAGAGCGCCGCAGACAAAGGAGACAAAGTGTAAGTTTAACTTATTAAACACCCGCCGGTTGTGTCTGTGTCGTATGAGGAAACATTTCAGCCGTGATAGCATGACATGGGGCGTAGCTACCGACCACCACACACCTCCGTTAGATTCGTTCTATAGAACCATGAAAAGACCCGACCTCGGAGAAGGAGCTAACTAGTTATAGGAACTGAGGGAGATAGCCCCGAGTTCCTGTATGTCCGAACACGGGAGAAAACGGCCCCACGGATTAAAAGGTTATTAGAACTGCCAAAGGTTCCTACAGTCCGAAAGCGGCTATAGTCTCTGGTCCTCCCTCTTAAAAATGAGAACCAGCATCCTGGTCTGCCACTTCACAGGCGTTGTCCCAAACCTACATGCAATCTTGAAGAGATGTGTCAGCGAAGACAACCTCACAATGTCCAGAGCTTTCAGCAACTCAGGATAAATATTGTTACCCCTCGACACCCTACTACTGGAAGCTTTTTAACTACTACCTCAACAACCTCTGTAAAGGTGATAGGAAAGTTCTCCCAAGCCCTTATAATCTGCCTCCTCAGTGGAGGACATGCTGGTCAGATATAGGTCATCCAAAAAGTGCTTCTTCCACTTCTCGGTGATATCCTCAGTACAGGTCAGCAGTTTCCTACCCAGGCCAAGCTAAACCTGAGATGGGCCCTCCTTTCTCTTTTTGAGCTGGCTAATGGTTTGCCAGAACATCCTTGAGGCCAACCGAAAATTCTTCTCCATGGCCTCACTGAGTTTTAGCTTCCACAACCACCAAAATTGCAGTCCTTTTGGCTGCTGTGTACCAGCCAACTGCTTCAGGTGACCCACAGGACAAACAGGCCTGAAAGGCCTCCTCCTTCTGCTTGATTACTTCATTATTATTATAGACAAAAGAAAAAAAAACTTTGTTTGGGTAGTTTATCCTCAAAACTTATTCTTCCCAATAACATCACGCAGGCCACAAAAGACAGCAGGAGAGTAGAACAATTACCTAATATGATACAGTGACCAAATAACATAAAGTCTCAGTGCAACCTGAGACTGAGACCTGTGCAAAGTGGAAAAATACATGCTGTAATACAGAATATAACTACAAAAAGGTCCGTCAAAAGAATATGGCAGCCTGAAAAGAGATGACCTTATCTGTCTTTTCAATATCAATGATCATCCATCTTCCCCACTATGTTGCCTTGTGTGATATACTTTCACATCTTTATCCCAAGGCCACTGATATTGAACAGGTTGCATGTTTTAGTATGTGCGAGGGTGAATGTGTGCTTATGTCCTTATGTACAGAGCCTGTACATGCTTAGGTAGGTATGTGCCAGTAACAACTCAGCAGTGCAGCCTCATCTATTCTGCTCAGTGGAAAAGGATATCTCTGATAGGGGTAAATGAGCTTTTCATGTTAATGACACCATATATTGGCACAAATCAAGTTCATTAATAGAGTACATCTCCTCTTCTCTCCTTCCCTCCCTCTTCTTACATTCTTTTCAGTCATTACCCACCATTTTCACAAGTATTTATATTTGTTTGTTTCATTTCATTGACAATGTAATTTCATCCATCTTCCCTACAAAATATATGAATGCGTTTGATAAGAGATTAAATCTAATACAACTGACTCGATTGCTAATATCTACCTTGTATTTCTTATAACAAATATAACAACTCACTAAAATGTGACCCCAACTAAACTGGGCTCTCTGTAAGATGTTAGACGTCAAAAAGTTTGGAAACCATTGGTTGACAATAACAATGTATTGTATTTTAAAGACTAAACATACTATTCATGGTTTAAAATCGTCAACTTCAAAGGAGCAAACAATTAAGTCATGTACAAATAACCCAAAATTCTACATATATCTACTTTTTTCATTTTCACTGCTGCACAAAGACAATGTCCTACTTTGATACAAAATTGATGTCAACATAAAACATGTCCAAATATACTACTGGAAAAAAATACCTTGGTTATAATTTGTTATCAAGTTTTAGATTGGGTGGCCTTAAAGGGGCTTGTCTTAAAGTGGCTCCAGAGGATAGTGTGTGCTGAACTACCAAACTCATAGCAACTGTTAACCTCCCAATCCATCACTGGAGAGAAAAGCCCTGACACAGAAAACCAGTTTCTTCCATTAAAGCCCTGACAGAGCCTAATTCCCATCCTCGTGCTTGCCCTGACGCTCTGTGGCCATGTATCTCACAGTTACAATAATGAAGTCTTCTGTCTCCCTCTGCTTCTGTGAAGTGGGCAACTAAACAAGTCCATAATAATACTTTTCTTTTTGGTTACCTTCTCCTCAGTGCCTCTTTGTTTTCCCTTGATGCCCTCGTCTTTGAACAATGAGGGACTCATGTTGGTGATGGTGTGTATTAGCAGGCAAACAGATAGGGATGAAAGACCAGTACTTATTATGGCCTAAACACATTAAAACACTTCTGGGAATAAATGTGAAAATGAGCTCCATACACCCAGTGCTGTGTTTTCTTGGCTGTTGTTTTGCTCTTTTAAATAATTGACAAGGCCGTACTTGTAAAGTCAGGGACAAATCTGCCAAGTTAATGTCCCAGCCAGAGGAATTTTAGTACCAAACTCTATCAATCCCCTCTTACGTAGAATTGTTACCATAATAGCAGTTCATAAATCTTATGTAACCCCAGGTCAGTGATAAAACAAGCCAGTATTCCTCCAGCTCGCTCTGTTTATTGTTTCACTGGAGAGCTGGCTGCAGATGACATCTGCTATGTTTACCCTCTAGATTACGTTCCATTTCTAAAATACACTTTCACGTCAAGCAGGTCTCTGCATTGGGACTGGATACATATTAGCACAATTGCTGAGGGCAAACTGTAGGCTGTTCCTGGGCATTAGGGAATAAAGATATTTGTAGTTTAAGTAAGAGTTGGAGCTGTCAGAGGTGCACACTTGGCTTAGACAGTGATCTTATACTAAGGTGCTGGGGCAGAGCCATGACAATGTTCTCTGTCAGAATGTGGCATCTCTGCATTGCCAGGCCTCTCATGGGAACTGAGCTGTGTGTGATTGAGGCTTTGACTAGGAGCAGCATCTATAAGACACAGCAAACATAGTAGTGACTATCTATTAGCCTTACAATTTTTTTCATGCTCTTTTTCTCTTTTTTTGACTGCAGGCAAAGCAGGATGCAGCTTTCTCTTCCAAGGTCCCATGCCAACCACAGCAGATGGATGGAAACCTCATAAAAGCAGCTCTAAGCTTTCCCTTTTTTGCTTACTATCAAAATAACAAAAAATAAAAAAGAGGAAGATAACAGGAGAAAGCATCTATATCTGATGGAGTCACACACACAATGCCTTCTCAAAGCATTAATGAAAATTATTGTCAAATCTTTCCTATTGTTTTTACAGAAGGATTGTAAGGAACAAGATGATCTGTGGGCAATTTAAGTCCTAAAAGAAAAGCAGCTAGATTCTTACCTGAGCAACCTGCAAATTAAAGTACTTCATTAGAATGCATAACAGAAATCCTGGAGATTCAGGGTGAAATTTAAACAACCTGCTCCTGTTTTCTGCTGTTCTCACTTTTCTGTTCCTCTATTTTCTCACTATTGATATTCATCCATCCCAAAGCAAGTCTTCCCAGTTACACGTCTTGCCAAAATAAAAAAAGCCCAGCACCATCAGTTAAGGAGGCTAAGGATGCAATGCAGCACAATACTAAATAAAATATTCTAAAAATGGATCACGTGTCACAATCCTCCTCATTTGAAAGCAGACAGGGCTCTTTACTCTGTACTAGAATATTAGAATAATTAAAAGCTTATCTCTGCCAGACAAAACAGCACCTTGTACCTCTATTGTGAGTTTGATGCCTAGTTATTTTATGATGCAAGGTCTTAATGCCTAATGGTTTTCATGACTGAGGGTCAGGCTGAAGAGCATGTGTTTGCGAAAAAAGAAAAACAGAGAAATGTCAAGGACTCCAGTCTCATCCCCAAGCCCTGAAATACACAGGGAGAGAAGGTTAGAGAGGTCCTCTCTGCTCCTCAAATAGATTTCAATTTGGTGAAGGTTGCTACAAACACAGTAATGACAATTTTGACTCAAATTAAGAAAGAAATAAAAAAAAAAAAACAAAAAAAAAACACAGGCTAAATTGAAATTAGTAATCCCAATAATTCCATTCCATTTGTATCCCCATCGTACAAGGCATAATAAGGTCAACACATGGTAGTGCTGATGTAAATGACTGAAATTAACACAATTCCAAGACCATTGTTATGGATTTGCACATAAAAGGATGTGAGTAGAAGGATCATGGAAGACCTTGGCCTATATTCAGTAATTACAACAACTCAATCCTCCTAGACCTGCCTCTCCCCTGTCATCCTTCTTTCGTCCATCTTTTGGATTTCTTGGCAAATCCTCTTGTCCTCCTCCAACTACCATGTGGTATTGGTGTACATCTTCAATTCACTCTCGAAATAAAGAATACAAGGACATTTTGGGGTTTTTAAGGAATAGTTCAATACAAAGCTATTCTAGATGTAGGAAAGTGTACTGTAAGTTTGAAGCAGAAAAAAAACAAAATTAGCTCACTTCTTACTTTGGGGTGGTTGAGTGGTTAAAGTTATTTCAACATCACAGACTATAATGTGTTTTCAGATTGCAGGGGAGAATTAATTAGAACAGGTTGCAGCAATTACTAGCAGTCTGGCTGTTTCTAAAAGTCAACCTGAGCCATGGCAGACATCTGAGCATAGATAACATTAGCCAGAACACAGACACGGTGGATATGACAAGAACCGAGCTCAGATGTGACTGTGACAGTAGCCTGTCTCATTAACACTGGGGATGACAAGGCCAAATCCGAGTTGTGGAGCAAGAGATGTGTGGAGCCACAGAGCCAAAGAGAGGAGCCTTTGAAAATGGTGAGATGATTATAGTTTCTTCCCCTCATCTCATTACCCACTGAGTGTTTCAAATTTGCCTCCCAGTCCAAGCAGAAACTTCTATTTGGAGCCATCTTTACCCCCTGCAAATTCTGGAAACTGAATTAGACGTTGTTTTCAAGTCAAGCATCTTGAAAAAAATTAGTTCTGGCTGTGATGTGGATGGAGTGCGTGAATAATCTAAGGCTTCACAAATTAGATAAATCAATGCAAGGAATCAAGAGACTACGCATGCTACTCAGAACCTTTCAGGTGCTTCAATGCCAGTGCTGGTCAGGTCACTTACAATCCAAACAACATATAGCTTCCTTTATTGTAACATGATATGACCAACTTACATGTGTTATGGACATCGCCATCTCTCTTTTCTTCGCCTCTTCTCAATTTGGATGATACAAAGTTTCATATTCTCAATGCCAAAAGGGCAGATGCCCAGGTGCTGGTGCAATTGAATTGCTGTCCTAAGCACACAAAGGCAATGTCGCCTGGAGAGGATAGCTCAAGAAACGGGGAGAGCTGTCACAGTAGCAGCAGAGCCCATGGGATTACTGTCAACTGTCTCCTGGACTGTCTCCCCAAGCCTCTCCTCATCCTCCCTCCTGTCTCTTCTGATTCACGACATTCTAGTTGACATTGACCTTTAAACTCCAATTAGCCACTTAATCACAAATTAATTATTAATATCAGAAAAACTAACAGGGCTTAGGTTGTTTGTCTCCCTCACCTCATTATCCACTAATGACCATCCTTGCATCTCATTTCCACAACAAAGTCAAAGAAAATGGTGTTTGCACAAGAATCAGGTTATTTTTTTTAAATAATGCAGCGATGTACAGATTTTTCAGTGTAGGTTCTGTAATTTTCGCCTCTGACTCCTTCATAAAGTCAAAATGTTGTGTGGATTTAATTGCACAGATGCCTCTTTAGACATTAATGACAGTGCTGCGCTGCATAAGAGCGCCACATCCACTTTTGAACTCAGAGCCCTCATGACCTAATTCATCATGAAATGGTTGACAGAGAAGTGTGAAATGGCTCCCAGGGTGAAAAAAAATCAACAGTTAAAGATGGGATATGTACACCAGTTGATGCTTTCTTCTCCACACATGCACGCCCACACACACTTACACACATGCATGCACGTACTTGTTATAGATTTGTCTTTTTCTGTTAGGTGTCATGTCATCAAACATTGCCAGAGTCCTCTACGGAAACTCTCCTGAGTATTGAGCACTAAATGAATGGCTTTTGGGTTTCAAGAATGTCCTTTGACTAAATCAGACATTTGGAATGCACTGACAGAGCCTGAGGTGCACTGCCTGCGAGTCTAATAAATGTGACTCAGCTATCCAATAGCGGGTAATGTTTTTCTGTCAATTATCTCAGACTGTGTTTTCAAGGCAAGATCTACAGAATACCAATTGGTCAGTTTGATCATTTTTAAAAAACATTTTTATTTGCCTTATCCTTGTACATCATAGCCTTAGCAGAAATAAACAAACTGAATTTTTTGCTGGTATATTTAATCTCAAAAGTCTACTTGTTTTGATTGCTCTACAATCTTAAAGGGGTAGAGGGTTTTAAAATTTGCACTTCTAAACAAATGTCAGACTGGGGTAGAAATGACATCCTGCGCTCAGATTTACCTCCTATTTTTCAGGCAGCTTAGAAAGATTTAGCGGATCAGTTTGAGGTTTATATTTTTGCTCCTCTCTACATTATCCTCTTCACTTCTCTTCAAACCTCCTCTCCTCCTAACTCTCAGTCATCGGCCCGCACAGCCTCTCCCCCACGCAGAAACAACAAGCCACGCAGGAAAGTACAACAATGCCGCGCTGACAAGGAGTGATCACACAAGTCCAACACTCTGAGAGGATTACGATGGCGATATGATGAGCGAGGAATTTATTCCCTTTAAATAGAAGTCTCTTAGGGCCTTGAAGATGGCTGAAAGTGACAGATGGGCCAGTATTACTCTTGTGCAAATTTGTGTCAACATTTCAAATCATTTGGTTTGCTTTGGGAACAGTCTGTGGCTCTTACATAGGACACAGCGTTGCCAGTTTGTTTACCATTTGTTTTGATGACTTCAATATTTAGCTTTGCAATCTTCCCATTGCACTTGATGGTTATGAGTCATACCATTCTTTGTTTTAAAAGGAAATAGCCACGCTGACAGAGAAAGGGTGCCCCTTATCATCAGTGGTTATTTGACATTGTGGAGAGCAGAGGTGGAGCTGGTGGCTGAAGAGCTGCTTTGATGCCAATAACACATGACCACGAGATACAAGCCTGTATAAGAGAGGAGAGCTGGAGAGTAGAGACCACAGGTGTTTCCGTTGTGCTGAAATCATTCAAATCCGCTAGCCTTGTCTGTGTGTACTGAAAACAACATGAGCTATGTGTTACTTTATTGTTAATGTGTGTGTTTACAGCTGCTTTTCAAAATATGTCGTAATCGCTACAAGTCATTATTGCAGCATTGTTTTCAATCAGTGTAGCTGGAGAGTTAAGGAACAGACTGTGTTTTTTATTGTTTCATTTTAGATAAATATATGAATGTTCAAAATTTCAACTAATTGGTTTTCATACATTTGCTGATGTGTTAGCATGTGTGTACAAACACAAGGCTTGCATAATCTGTTGTGTTGATACACTTCTCTTTGAGCTAATTTCTATTAAAAATGCTCATCAGATTAAATGAATTCAGTGCAAATGCATGTCCTAATTAATCTTATCTCTTAAGCTTGACACTTAAAAAATGCAAACCCTATGTTTGTGTTTGCGTGTGTGTGTGTGTGCGTGCACCATCAGCATATATTACATTAAGCACTTGGATATATTGTTCCTGATGGATTAGCTTGAAGTTCAGGCATAAGGTCTGAGGTAACACATAAAGTACTGAAGCTTAAAAGTGCTTATCTGTGGTTTTGCCTGTTTTAACCTGTTAATTACTTAATGTATGCTGTGTATGTTACATTACGGCCGGACTGCAGCTGTTTTCAGAACATGACATTGGATCTTTCTAGGTTCCAAGCAGCCATTCTTTACATATAATGACAGTAATGTACAGATAGAGCTAAAAGGAATATAAACTTAACTGAGTCACTGTGCAGTTAATTGTTTACATTCTTGTTACACTTTCACTTATGTGTCAGTTTTCTTTTGCATTCAGTTGGTCAGAATTTTCTGAAATATCAAATGTCATTTATAATATATTTAACACATCAAAAGCCCAATTTGTGTTGATTGTCTCCAAACTATCTACCTGCAAACTTTACAGAATCCAGACTCCACTTCATACTGTGGATCATAGGCTGTTTTTTTTTCTTCTTTTTTTATGCCCACTCCCACAGAGGTCAGGGCCAAGCCTATCTAATAGCAGCAACTTGTGGACCAGCCTTAGAACAAACACAATAGAAAACATTACAGCTGTTGTAGAATTTTGTTGTTCCAAAATGGTAGAACGAGCCACCAAATGGCATCAGAGCGAGGGCGTCCCGCTGAATGGCTTTAAGACTAATCTCCCTTTAGCGTAGACCTCCAAACCCTAACATGCCTGACCTGCACTTCCTTTGCACTTCTATAATATCTGTTCTACTCGTACTGTGCTCTCAAAGAACAAACACAATAGAAAACATTATAGCTGTTTTATTTTTATCTTTTACGCCATAGAGAGGGTTGGGCGGTTTTTCTTTGAGTTTCTTGTGAAATTCCTCTTTAAGTACCATCAACAGTGGTTTATTCAGAAGTTGTTATGCCAAAAAAGAGCATCACAATACAGTAAGGATGTAACAGATTACAAAATATAAGAAATTTCCTTCTGAATGAAATATAAGGAGGATATTCTAATGTATATTTGAAGTCTTTGCAAAATTATTTTTAAGTTTTTCTGAAATGAACTTTTACCTGTTCATAACGAATAAGGAGATCTACGACATCAAAGTCAACAATGCATAATTAATGGATCAAAACAAGCAAAACTGAGAATATCATTTGCAGCTAATGCAAGATGGGAAGATATATACATAAAAATACATATATGTGTTATATACATACATATATATATGATACAAATATTAAATGTGATTTCTATCCTGCCAATGCTAGTCTGCCTGGGTTATTTCGTCATGTGCCAAAGCAAAAAAAAAGCCTCAGCTGAGCCCCACTCAATAATCTTGAATAACATGTAGCAGCAATTACCACATGCCACAGCATGGTAAATTCAGTGGACATCTTGTCTTTTCCGTCTCAGAGCTGCTCTGACAGATCATCCCTTGTGCCTTCTCTGTGGTTGACATGTCTTAAGAAAAAGGGAGATTGTGAAAGAAAGAGACCAACATCGAAGTGAAGACAGAGAAGAAGTGACGTATGAACGCTGCATGCTTGCATGGCTACATAAATGCACACATGTAACCAAATGCAGACTCACTCACTCATGTAATCTGTAAGCCAATGAAAAGATGGCAATCTGTCAGTTCAAACAAAGATATAAGGACTGTGTTGCATCACCTGTAGCTGAATGCACACAAAATCAAACGCTGAACACGTTCAGACACGTTTGCAGATTGTAAGACCTGACCATTCTTTGTCACAGCAATAATAAACCTGAACCAAAATCAAGGCTCAAAGTGTGAGCCATTCAATCATCATACAGTCTTGCGCACTTCGTAAAAAGAATTTTTAGGTACAGCTACCAACAATGTTAAGTCAGAGGTGCTGCAAGATGAACCTTCCCTATGTGTTTGTGAATGGTGTATCTGTCACAGTGAATGTGGTGGCTGATGCATCAGCCAGGCTCCCGAGAATGTGTTATTTTAGGTGCAAAAAAAATTCAAATTCACCAGATAACTTCGACACTGTTTCTGCCAAAGCTGGTGCATCTCTTCTTCACTGTTGTAGACTCAGACATGTTGGCATGCTGAGCACTTTTGGCAGACTGGTGACTGGTGAATTCTGTACTCTGAAGTCATTCCTCTTGAATTCAATTATTTTCTGTCCAGTACTGTGCAGTATGCTCATTCACGTCCAAAAATCTTGGCCAGACCAGGGATAGAGCATGCTTGGAGTGCAAAATCATTGGATGCAAATCACCTCTGAACCTGTCAGTTCTCTATTTAACCCACAACAGAAATACTGTAGAAAAAAATGGGAAGGAATCATCTCATGGGGGATCCATTGATGAAAACTACTTTAATTTCAGCATTTAATTGCGTTAGATTGGGACAACAATTGCCCCCCCAAAAAAAATCCAGAAGTGTAACACATCTCATAAAAGACTAGAATGAGCAAGTCTTTTCTTGTATGAGAAGCTGGGTTTAGACGTTAAACCTTCCCTGAAAGCTGTTATTGCTTTAAGCAGTTGTCACTATGGTGGGTTTTATCTCAACTGTTAGAACAGCAATAATCGATCTGATGGCAGAAAGAAAAACATGTTTTTCTCTGCCCCCGAGGCACATAGCAGAAACAAACACACTCTCGACAGATGGTTTTTCGGAAGACAGACTAAATAAATACAATGCCGGCACAAGTTGTGGGTGTTTTGTGGTGACCTCCAACAAGGATGTATGTTTGTGATTGTGTGTGTGTGAGCGTGTGTGTGTGTGTGTGTGGCTTTTTGAAGGTGTTACTAAAGACCAGATCAGTTTTCTGTCGTGACCAAGTGATCAGCACATAAAGCCAAATGCTGTGGTGGCTGAAGTGGAGTCTGGGGATCTCCAGGTCCCTGGGGGTCTAAAGGAACCACAGCAAAATGAGAAACAGCTTAATTTAATTTAATTGTTTCTTTCCCTCAGTAATAGCACATCCGGACCATATAGCCTGCTGTAATTCATTCTAATTAAAGATTTTACTCGCCCTACTGTGCAGACAGTTATGTACCTCTATGGCAAATTAAAGCCAAGTATGAAAGAAACAGTCCTCAGGACAAAAAACCATCAAGCAAACCTGGTCTCATGTGAACATTATTGTGGGATATTGATATTAAAAGTTTGAGGGGCTTTGCTTTTTGTTGCTAAAGATCTTAAGTGGTAATACAATGTGTGGCCTGCAGAGCAAAATCTTGCAAACTGCAATTTGCTTCATCACATTTAAATATAAACTACTCACAGACAGCAAACAATCATCTTCAAATTCAGTGCAATGTTTGTACAGGTAGCCTTGTGACCCGGGCACAACTCATAAACTGCAGTGCGGCATCAGCTGTATTAATATCACACAGTCGTCCCGATGTATCCTTACACAAATAAATATTTAATTCCCAGAGACCTTCGGTGCGTGTTGTGCAAATTAAAGATGCGCCTCAAATGGCGCATCGTCTGCTACCACACATCTGCAGGGCAGCATGGTGTATTATGAATGTGTTACATTTACGCTAAACATCTGCTTGTGAGAGGCTCAAGCAGTGGACACATTACAACAAGGCAAAATCCGTTTATTGCCACATAATCCTGCAGGGAAAAGAGTTAATCTCGGGCAAAACTTGACTTACTCACCCCTTTTGAACATTTTGTAGGTCTAAGTGTATTTCGTCTTGTGTCCTGCTCGAATCATCTATTCTTATATTCCAGGATTGAAACTTGTGCGCTTCCCTTTTGAAGTTGATCCGGATCTTTCTTGTCTCGTCGTGCGAATGGCAGCTGTCACTCCTCTGGATTTCCGCGCGCACCACTAAATTGAGTTGTTCTGCCGACTGTGTTTCAAGAAAAACAGTCTCCTTGTTCATAAAAGTCTGGCAGATCTCCGTCAAACCTTGCAGATGAAGCGACAATAACAGTAAAACAGACGCACTAAAACGATCTTTCCAGTCCGATAAATAACTCCTGTGTGTGCTGGGCACGAACGCACAGCAGCACTCCGAAACAACCCCTTGGCAGCCAACTCCTTTCAGCCCTAAATGACCATACAGGCTTCAGATCAGTTCTGGCGGCAGGTTGACGGTGGAAAAAGACAGACTCCAACAATCACAAATCTTTAAATTCAAGTGGCCACTCTCAAATTCTTCTCTCGGTGCATCGAAGCTGTCCAAACATATTTGATCAAATCTCTAATCAACACAAGTTATTTGGATTCACATCCCGCCTCTGATGTCGGATTATAAACGCAGGCTCCTCAAATCCTCCTTATTAATGTAGTCTTTGATGCCGTCGGCTTCCTTAGAATCCCGCTTTTCAGCTCTCCTCTCCACTTGTGAATCACACATTTCTGTGATCTTGTCTATGAAGATCTCCCCCTGCTCCCAAACCTTTGGATCAGATCGCTCGTGCGCTCAGGGAGGAAGAAAGTGCGATGCCGCCTCAGCCTCTCCACCGGGCAGCAACCTGCTCCATCCCTCTCAGTGCCTCCGTCCCTGTCTGCGCCACCCTGAGACACGCTGCTCCCTGACACCACAGGTCTCCATAATACATATGACATGGCACAAATAGGGGAAAAACTTCTATTCATCATAAATATTTGAAAATAGCTGACGTTGGCTTTGCACATATGTTCGTAAGGCACGATGAAAGGCCACACTAAATGATCTTGGTTTTTTTTCAATGGCGTTTTACACTCATTTTGTTCTATTTCATTTCATTTACTTTACTTTTACATCATTTCAGTTGTTAGCTATCCGAGTTATATTCTAAAGTCGATATGCGTGCCCACATAGCCTATTTGTTTGGGGATATTTCTTTTCTTTTATCAATTCAATGTTTTTATTCATTTTTGGTTTACTTCTTTTGTGCTGTTATATTTATTCATTTACTTATCATTCTTACTTTCCATTTAACTTGTATTTGAAACGGCATTTTTGCAAATACTTTAATTTAATCTAATTTAATTCAGTATTCTTTAGTAGGCCTATATTTCTCTACTTTATTGTTTACCTGTATGCTCCCTCTGTCCCGTCCAGGGACATCGGTGACCTCGGTGCTCGGCTTATCTTCACTGCCCTCCTCGGTTGATTGGTTTCGTCTTTCCGCGTCTCACGTGTTTCATGTTTGGGAGAAAAAAAACATGGCTGCGCCCACGAGTGAGGTGCAGATAGTTCCTGTCAAAAAGCCCACAGGTAAATCATGTTATCATTCATGTTATCGTAAGTGATTTATTCAGACAAGTATGTGACGTATACAAATCTATGAACTCCTTCTACTCCGCTTCCGCGTCAGTGCGATAAATTTACACCGAGTTGTTTTTCCAGCAGCCGGAGAGTGATGCAAGCAATTAGGAAGGGAGACATCACTAACTCTGTCTTGTGTTTACAAGATATTCTGCTGTGTTCACTCTAATATACCGACGTGACAGCGTATTTTCTTTCTGACTAATTGTTACCATCCATTCGGCATTCATCCTCGTCCAAAATGGCTCTGCCGTGCGCAGGCTGGGAAACGTCAGTCAGCTGTTGAAGTGTTCTTTTGATGAAGACACAGTTTTCAACTTATACAAAAAAAACGCCACCTAAACAAAGATTTTTATTCGTGCCTTCTCTGGACAAATGAAACGCATTTTCCGTGAACCTATTAGAAGGAATGGGTGAGGGGTGGGTTAGGTCAGCATCTTTAAAACTCTGTGCAGTTATCACCGCGGAAACCTGACACTACTCTGTCTTTATTAGATACCTGCTGTCACCACTTGAGTTTTTATTTCAGTTGGTCTAATTAAATGCAGTGAAGATAATGTAACGGATGTTTTTGCAAGCAGACTGAGCAGTTTAACAGAAGGACGATGTCAAACGTGTGTATTTACTGAAAAACATGGCTTTGCCTCTAATTATTGTGAAATATACACATGTGAATGTAAAAACCATATTCATGGAAAACATGAGTATGTCATAATATTCAGAATTGCAGAGTTTTATCTATTAGATTAACTGAATTTCTTCAAACGTTTTAGAATAACGTGTAATTTGCCAGTGAGGTAAGAGGCAGCTGCATTCATGGTACAATGGTATTCACTTTACATCCCAGTGTATAAAAGTGTATATACTAGCTTTATTTATGAAATCTATTATGGGTCTACACATAGAAAAAGACCTTAAATGAGATAGGCTATATTATAACTGTTTTTTCACAGGACTTTTACTTGCATTGCTTGAGGGATACTCATCCCTCTTTTAGGCAAAATCTCATTGTGAGTCATGTGTTGAAGAGGCTCAAGAGCAGCTTTTTTGGGAATCCGGCTGTATTAATGTACACTTACACTTTGCTATTTTTGTTCAAACCTGTATAAAGGTGTAACTTTACAGCATGTGCAGAGCTCTTGGGCTCGATTGAGTCTGATCTGGCGTATACATGCGGAAGTGATTCAGTCCCTAATTGTGTTATCTGGGCATGATTGTCTGGTATTGAGAGGCTCAATTCCGAGCAATTTCCGTCTCACAAAACTGTCTACATCAGTTTTTAAAGTCCAGCTTTATTCAGACAAGCACAGTGGTTACCTCTTTTTTTATTGTGTCAAGTAAAAATGCTCTCTGAACAAAACTGAGTCAGTGCATCAGTGAAACTCTGACATTGGCTTGAATTTCAGACTTCTCAGTGTTTTGTTGGAATCCGGCTTGAGAAGATGATACGAAGACAGATTTTCTTTCTGTTTTCTGTGTGCTCTCCAGTTCCCCACCCGGAAGCCTCTGTATTTGTGGAGTTTGGATTTGGGAAACAAATATTTGAGTCACGCTTTTGCTTCAACATGTGTTTGCTACATTGCTGACAGCTCAATAATCTAATTATCTGTTCAGTCCGAGGCCCACGGCGGGTAGCCAATCAAATTCCAGATGAAATCCTCCAAGACCCTGAGCTGCAGGAGGCAATCAAAGCCCTGCCTGCAAATTACAACTTTGAGATCCACAAGACAGTTTGGCGAGTGAGACAAGCAAAAGCTAAGAGAGGTGAGTTGTATTTCTTCATGATACACTTTGTTCATTTTGTGTTCTTTATTTTCTTGTTTAACAGACAGTCATAGTTTCTATTGAGATGTAGCGGTTTGTCAGATTTCAAATGATACAAACGCAGTTCTAGAATACATTTTATAGCCAAGAAGAAACATCTTTTTGGGAGTCCTCCCTCATAAGAGGTTTAAGGGCATATGTCCACGCAGTGCTTTGCTCTGGCAGAAAAGTGCTGGCATAATACTGGGAAGGATTTAAGTCCAGCTAAAAGAGCCCTCTCACGCATGTTAATGTTGACTACAGCTATCTTCACATTTGCAACTCAAGCAGTGAAAAAAACACAAGACTCACAAGCTTCTTTCTCATCTGTTTTTTTTTGTTTTAATAATAATTCCTTCTGTTCATTTGTATACAATATCAACAGTGGAAGCACAATATGAACTCAAAACCCCTTCCACCCTGTCGAACCCTTATTCCCCATATAATGAAATCACATATACATAGTCACATTCATACATTCGTGTACACTTAAATACACAAGGGTAGGGAATTTATATATATATATATATATATATATATATATACACACATATACACATTTAATTAAATCAGGACACTAGCACACTGGAGCTGATTAACACATCTTAGCTGGAAGTAGTGGGGTGAGCAGGGAGAAATTGAGAATAAAGAATTTATCTGTAATCAGTTGTCGAGGTGAATAAGATTTACATGGCATGTGAGAGCAGATAGGATTGTGAAAATGAGACCTTATTGTGAAGAAAGACCCCGAAAGTGTTCGAGGAAAGGTCCCCACACATTCCAAAACTTGTTGTATGAATTATGGATTGAGTAGCGGATCTTCTCCAGGCTCAGACAGGACATAATGTCCCCCAGCCATTGAGCATGGGTGGGCGGGGCAGAGACTCACAAGCTTCAAACAGAGTTTTTACTGTTTTGGTTGGGCTCTTTTCTCTGATGTCATATGAATACAGCAAACCGTTCTCATGACAGAGTGGGAAATGGCTCGATTGGCCCACTTGATTTATTAGCGCATCGTCTCCATACGTTTCCTCTGCTAGATGAGATCCACTTTCCACGTCTTGCCACTATTTAATTGACCACATGCACTTTGAAGGAAGAAGGAAAAGAGCAGACGGGGATAATCCACTTACCTTTTCAACCATTTTCAATAGTTATTGGATTTTTTTACTCCCTCCCACTGGCAGTAAGGAGTTAAAAATACATGGATAAGGTCAGAATTAATGTACATTAATGTACATGTACATGGTTGGTATATATGTTACTAAATACATGGCTAGACAGTGAAAAAATCAACATGGTTATGGCTTACACATATTATAATTCACGTCATGATTCCTTTCATGTCATGTGAATTCTGCCAACAGAAAACAGCCTAGGGATATGTCTCATTCTCGCAATACAAAGCCATGGGTCATATGCTACTTCATAATGGACGAGAGGATATTACACATTATCTGGTGTGGCTGGGCTGCTACAGACTGCTTCTCTTTCATTTTTGGGGGGTTATTGGGGGTACCAAACAATCAGTTGCCTGGAAAGTACACGAGTGACTGCACCAGTGCCTGTCTAAAAAGTTTAGACATTTTTAACTTGAGGTTCTCTGAGTGTCTGCACAAAAAGGCAGAGTGCTCTGTCAGAAGAAATTGCATGCAGCACACTATCTCTGGGTGGCCATGAATACTGTCTGCTCATTGGGAGCAATTAAAAAATTATGCTCAGGGAGAAATGCGCTGCAAACACTTGGTCAAACAGATCAAGTGCAAAAGAGTGAGCCAGTCACAATTCCACAATACTAACAATCAGTTTAAGCCTTTCACATTGCACAACAGGCCGCTGAATTAACTTACACACTAAGCTGAATTGGATCAGAGGCTGGATGAAGATACATGGAAGTAAAGGATCTGCATATGTCTTGTACAGCTGTATTTGCATAAGAGGATTGGTTCTAATTACAGTCACATTAACCAGAAGGGATGGAGCAAAAATGGCATTTTTGTTCATCTGTGTTTTACAATCTCACGCTGACAACCCTCTTGATTTGACAACATTTCTTTTATCCTCATTTTCAGTGGCAGCACAAGATACAACAAAAATGAGCCCATCCATTTAGTGTGTCACTCCATTAAAACTGCTCTGAAAGTTTACAGTTTGCAGGGAATGTGTGAATGCATGCGATGGAGAGCTTTAAGCATTGCACACACAAAGACAGTTTGTGCTAGACTTCATTCAAAACGCTACCCATGAATGCATCTGCGCTTTGACCTACTTTGAGGACTTTATTGTACAATTGCTTACCTGGAAGGTTCACACGAGTTTATCCAGTGCAGGGCCAAATAGTAAAGCAAACCTAGTTTTCAAAAGGCCGTCTAGGCCATCCAACAGTGACCGTGCCAACAAAATGTAACTTCACGGAGGTTTTTTTACCAAAAATACATCAACAACATCAGCTGTATTGACTGCTTACTTGTAGACTAAACATGCTCCTTGGTAATGTTATTCACAAAAAGCCTTTTTCGTTGTGCAGTGATCACTCCTCTTGCTCAGCACGGACAGCAAAGTGAAGCAAGATGCTTTTCACAAGCACTTCATGTCCAGTGTGTTTTGGCACCAGTTAACACTGAATTTGTGAATGGGATGTGTTTGCCTTTTTGATCTTTTGGGGGGGGGGGATTGCACTTGTGTTTTTGACAGCTTTGGAGGGCTGCACTCACACTGAAGCTGCTAGTGCCCCAACTGAGATTTCTTCTTTCCATCCATGCAGACGGATCTGTTAGCCATGTATCTAAAAGATGAATGCAGTTTTCTTTTGCAGTTCCTTTTGTTCTATGTTGAAAGCAGAACTTACCTGATGAAAAAGTAATATTATCTACCAGAAGGAGAGAAATGTGCTACTTTTCAACATGCAAGCTGTCTGTACTTGTTAATCTGTCTGTTCGGATGTCATGTCTTTTTACCATTTTTCATCAGTTTATTTCATCATGCAGGTCTTTTAACCATAAAAAAAGAAAGTCTGCAGTCTTAGTAGGCAGTTTTGTCTGTTCGTACAGAGTCACCACCACAACCGCGTCCTGTCAAGGTCATGTTGCATCAAATCTAAATCCAGCATGAGGCTGTCAGACAGATATTTTAGAGAATCTTCACTAAATAGTGTGCCTTTTCAGTTTCTGCCCCAGCACATTGCTACGTGTATGTGTGGCTTGTCAGGTCTTTGTGTATTGTTTCAAAGGCATCCCCGAGCAAAAAAGAAAAAAAAAATCTTCCCTTTCTAGTGTAAATTACAAAGCATGTGGTCACTGTCTACCTCAGGTGGAAATATGCAGATGCGATGCCAAGAGGATTGCATCAAATCTTTTTGTCCCTGTCTGGAGCATGTGGCTTACTGCATCCTGCTGGCTTTGCTTTTTTTATGTTGTTGTGTGATGTTTTTTTTAATTTTATATCTGAGCTCATCCTCTCTCTCTGAACTCAAAGAGCATAGCTCACCTCATCACCCCTGTCCCCCCGTGTTCCTCTTTATGCCCATCTGTTTCTTTGTCATCCTCTGAACCCCCCCTTGAGTCTCACACAGTTCTTTTGAAATTGAGCACTGGAGAACAGCCCACAATAGAATTTCATATTGGCTTCCCAGATATGTTTGTTGTTTGTTTAGAAAGAGTGAAAACTTGTGAGGTTTTATGCCTGCGTCGTTTTGAATTTTAGTTTCTTTGGAAACTTCCTCTTCTGCTCTTGGCTGTCAGCTTCCTTTCCATTCCACACTGAGTGACACGTTGTGTCTATAGAGAAACATGATTTGCATTAAGCTTGTAAAGAATTCAGATCAATGGAGATGGCATTCCCAGATTTTGATATAATCTGAAAACCCAATACGTTTTTTCATGTTCAGTTTAAAGTAATATGGCCATACAGTTAATCATTTCAGTGTGATCTTGCTGATTCTAGTTTCGATTATGTAGTTATTATCTGACACTTCAGCCAGATTTATATGTATATGTATATACATATATATATATATATATATATATATATATTGTTTATTGATCATTTTTAGAATAATTTCTTAAAGGAGTTTGGAAGACTCTAAGACATGTTCTTAGCTCCCTGATACATTTTTCAGATCTGTGTTTATTTAGTTATGTGTGAGCTGATGTACAGTTTGAGAGTGTTTTGAACTCCAGCTTGTGTTACTTCTCTCATACAGAAGTTGTTCAGCCTTGAGTGTGTCTTCTTCACGCTCAGACAAGACCGAGATAAAGCCAAAAATAAAGCAGTGGAGATTTAAGTGTTTTGAGGGACCTTGAATCTGTGACTACATTTCCCTGGGGTGATTGTGAAATTCCTTGGGAATAGTTCTGTTTTCAAGATGTAATTACAAGATGTAATCAAAACATGAAATTTTCTCTTAGATGTTTCCTTTAGCTTAAAGACAACAGGCACCATGTTGGAGGATTTATCTCCTCCTTTCAGTATCCGCACGTTTCTTTCTAAAATAAAATTATTTTTATGAAAGCTACAACAACTCAGTACTGTTGCAATCATTCAATTATAAAAATGTTAAGGTTTCTAACGGAGGGTTGCTTAAAGGAAGGTCAAAAACTCAATTTTTTTTTTTTTTTTATTATGATTCTGGAGACATTGGTGAATTTCTGCTGTTGCAGGACACACTGTCCTTCAGTGGCGAGGCCACTGCTGTTGCCATGGGGGTGTCACTGTGTCTTCAGCAGTGTTTACACTGTTGATGTGTGTCAAAGTAGCATTAGCACGAATGCCAGAATCCAAGGTTTCTAAGTATGGCTTTGCATTGTTATTATGGGAGCAGTGCTATTCATAAGCCATCAGCGTTTTTAATTTTTCCAACATATTTGAACAAGCAACAGGGAAACACTGTTGCAGTGAGAAAGTGTAACACCACTCCAGTCAGAAAGAGATCTCATACATTTACCTGCCTGAACGGATGTATGTAAGACAGCAGAAGATATGTGTGGTGTAGACCAAAGATAATAACTGAATGTCAGGCGATTAATTCCAATGGAAATATTCTGTTTTACTGTTACTTTACTGCCCCGAGGATTGGACAGCTGTCGGTCACTAATTCAGCTGTGAAGTCTGCATCATATCAGAGAGTGGTTGCATACACTGTGAAATCATCTGTCCAAAGGTGAAAGTTGAACTTGAAATGAACATTTCAACAAGATTGCCTGCACACTAGCAATTACCGTAACCGTTGACTATAAGTCAAAGCCCAATGAAATGCTGTGGGGATATTTGAATTTCAGTCATCAAAAACCAGCAGAAGGAAGTTTTATGGTCAAGATTTTTAGTGTGCTGATTTTATAGACTTCCACAAAATGAACACACTGTTTTTTCCTCTAAATGGGGGAATGAATGGCTAATAGTATACTTTTGGCTTATATGTACGATTAATTATTGAAAAAAGCTAATTTTCCTGTAATGCTGTTGAAGTGTACCTTCTTTGTCTGGAGGCTCTTTTTCAAAGTAGTGTAAATGTTTTTACTATAATTGTAGATTAGTTACTGTTTTATAATGGAATTTGTCTTTATTTGTGTTTCCTCCTCGTTTATTGCAGGGTTGGAATATTGGATCGCATTATTTTTACTGATGTTCCCATTTTCTAGTATCGGCTTTATTTTGGCACTTAGTGATGCACAGTATGTGAAGGCCGGACATTTATGACCGTCGGCAAAATGTTTCTGTTTTAGTTGTTTGCATTGCAGTTGTTTGACATTCATCACAAAATTCATCACATTAAGATGTTATGCACTCACTCTCCCAAAATTTTATTCACTATCTGTCTTATTCTCCTTTCTCCGGCCATAACCTCCCCTTTGAAATCTCCTGAGTAAACCCATGGCTTTGTCTGTTCGGTCTACCGTTTACTGATAAATTGGTCTTTCCAGCACTTCCTTAGGTTACATTTTAATTTAGCATGTTAACATAATCTCACGTGTAGCTCTCTAATTTGCTCTGCAACTATTAATTCTACAACAATACATTCATCAACAAAGTTAAATGGTCGGTGATTGACACTTTATGAACCAAAACTATTTTTTACTGAATATTTCAAACGTTTTCCAACAGTGGTGCATGTTATGTGTCACATTGATGGGAGGAGGAGAGTTTTCTCTCCTGTTTCTTTGGGTTTTTAGAATAAACACATCCATTGAATTGTCTTTTTAATGTTTGTGAGACTATGGTGCTCACAAGAGCGAGACTTTATCTTTTAAGTCAAAAGCAGCGATCATGCTTACATTTACAGTGCAAACACAGTGCCAGGCCTACCCCTAGCATCTGACTCACCTTTTACTGGTGGAGCAGATGGAGAAAGCTCTTTGCTTCTGTCAACTCTGGCAAAGGTGTGTTCTGAAACCTTTCTCTGTTAATAAACTTGCCCTTTTCCAGCTAATGACCTGTGTCTCTATCTCCTTGAGCGCTGGATGTTCTCTTAACCTTTCATCAGTAAGAAGTCCTCTCGCTCCTCCTTCCAGCATCTCTCCCTCAATCACTCCATCTCATGGCTGCCCTCCCTCAACCTCTTTGGCCTTTTGTATGTCCCAGCTTTGATTGTTTAATGTTGTCTGGCACTGAAGTCTTGAAATTGTTTCTGGCCTAGTCATGTGAAAATGTTTTTGTGCTGAAGTCAGTGGTTTCAAGCTGTAAGTGTCCACTGAGACCATGATGGATTTATGGAAGAAAGGCGTGACAGAGTTTTACTGGAAGAAAATGTCATGCTTGATTGAAACCAAGCCTTTATTGCCAGGTACACACTCCATGTGTCAAACTGGTTGGAGGATATCTCACACTGAACTGTTGAAAACTTGTGCACAGAACACGTGTTTGAGAGATTAAAGTCCTCGAAATGACAATAGATCAAAAATAGATCTACTGATATGTATTGGTGGTACCCGGGCAGTGTAGTATAATCTAATCCAATTGAGCATTAAACTACTAAACAATTATCCCTGTATTTCACACTTTCACCAGCAAGAAAGCCAGTCGATTAAAAATCTGCTAAAGTGCTTCTGCTTTGTTGAAAAAACTGTAAGTGCGGTTGACAGCCTAATACGATGATCACAAAATATATTTAAAGCTCCCAAAATCTAATCGGTGTTCATATTTTAGTCCTCAGCACTAAACATAAACACAAAGGACATGTCTTTGTTTAAAGCAGGGCATCAATTTGACACATCATCATGATGATGTGTCAAATTGATGCCCTGCTTTAAAATTGATGCAAGAGTTCCTTGTCAACATTTCCTCAGATTTTTTTAACTGATTACCTCACTGTAAATTAAAGACCTCATGACACGTGGAAAATACTGTAATATACATAAACACATTGAAAGTACACATACAAAATAGTCACTTGAAGTTGGTTTTAATCATTATGATAGAGAAATTGAGTTTGTACGGCCTTTTAAAAGTGCAATTTTTGCGATCTGCTGGCGAGCTTCCTATTAGTCCGTCACGTGACCTATGACGTGCACTCCGGAACATCTCCTTTGTCACTCACGACTATCCTGACACCTGTCATAGCTACAACATGGATTCTGACAACTCCTCCGATTCATCCTCGGATCCTGACACATTTTTTCGAAGTGGCAGAGTCCGACCCAATGCTGGAGGACAATGTGAGGGGCGTTATGCCCTATAGATACGAGCCATACCTAGATGAGTTGGAGCCACACGGCTCCATGGAAAGTTCGGATGGCGAGGCGGAAGGCGCTGTTGCTCATATGCTATAGCCTAGCTCCTGACCAGTGGCCATCCTTCCACGATTAGGCTAGTTCTACTTCGGCTTTTCATGCGAATCAACCCACGACATTGCCACTTTGTAAAGTTCTGTGACAATTGTAAGATTATTTCAAGCCCCTTGCCTTTATCTGTTATATTTTAGGTCAGGGGTGGCCAACCCGCGGCTCCTCAGCCGCATGCGGCTCTTTGTCTGGTTTCATGCGGCTCTTATGTTCATATCAAAATTTGTGTTTGTGGTTTTTTTTTTTTTTTAATGTGCGTGTTCGCTTCGTTTGAGTTCAATACGGCAGCGGTCTCCAACCTTTTTTGCTCCATGGATCGGTTTAAAGTCAGACAATATTTTCACGGACCGGCCTTTCAGGTGTGGCGGATAAATACTACAAAATAAAACAATACAACCAACACAGACTCTGTGGTATTTAGTAAATATATTAATAAACTTGAATCCACTGTGTACTTGTATGTAACTTTATTAGCAGCGTCCTCCTGACATAACATCCTCTCTGCCTCCTAAAGGCGCTAGCATGGTTGCCGCGTCTGTCACGGCGGTGTCGCACCGTGACGTCAAAATGACGTTTCAGGCATGGCGCTTCCCTTGAAAAGACGGCGCAGCGCGTTGTCATGCACCAGTCAATTTTTGTAACTTGGCGGCGCCGAGAACAACGAACCGGATGGACCGATGTGAGACCAGGCTCAGTGAGGAGGTGCGTTTGTACAGACAGCTGTACGAAACTGCAGTGAAACAGCACAGGGAGCACGTAAACTCCCCAAACTGGTGCACAGAGATTGGCAGAACTTTGGGGAAAGAGAACTTTGGGGAAAGAGGGAGAGTTCTGTAAGAGAGTGTGGAAGAAGCTACGGGACAGATACGTGAAGGCAAAGAAGAGGGCAGAGACTCTGTTGATGCCGGGGGCTTCAGACCTTCACCTCTATTAACTAAATTAAAATGATCCGAAAACTGCAGCAGTATCATTAATTACAGTATTCTTGCTCTTGACAGCGGCATTGTTTTCTTCTCCACTTTCGTGGTTGTAGAGTAGAGGTAACCTTAACGTAGCAGCGCCACCTCTGTGACGGAGAAAATTGCAACTACTGGCGCAACAACTTGCGCCACTATACATGGCGGACACGAAATCGTGACGTCATCAACACCGCTCGCGCTAGCAGACGCGGCAACCATGCTAGAGCCTTAACGCTCTCTGGTCGCTATGGTAACGCTTAAACATGTCTTCAAAATGCAGCTTTCTTTTTCTTAGTGGTCACAGCCTCTTCTTCTGTCTCCTCACTGGAAAGAAGCTTTCCAAACACGTTTGTTTTTGACTCATTTTGCTCGGTTCATGGGTTTAATATCAGCGTTGATGCGTCACGTGACCGAGATGAGAGCGAGTCAAGAACAGACGGATGGAACGGAGAGAATTCGGTCATTTTTCAAAATAATATGGCTCTTTGTGGTAACACAGTAAAAAATGCGTCTCTTAGTCTCTGACCGGTTGGCCACCCCTGGTTTAGGTGTTCTTGTGGGAGGTGTGAGCCAGTGCCAGTGGTAGATGAGTCGGTGTGCTGCCGCGAACAGTCTAAAGTGTGCGAGAGGAGAGAGGAGGAGGGAGCAGACGTTCCGGAGCATACGTCATTTTTATGTTGGAACGTTGGCGGGACACTGGCCTGTGGATTTCAGTGGCGTGCGTTCAAATTTCGAAAATAACAGAGAACCGGGCATATTTATCACAATAATGTATTTCAACTCGAAAATAATAGTTATTTCAAACTAAACAAAAAAAGGTTGTCTCCAGGTGTCATGAGGTCTTTAAATGATGGTCATGTTTGAGCCCATCTTTTGCTCAAGCCACTTCTACGGAATACTGAAACAGCTGTTTTTTTCATGGCTTTTGAACCTTTATGTGTCAGGATCCGTGTTTTTGGTTACCTTTTTCTCTCCTGTGTTTTTGGTTTCGCCCTTGTTAATTTGCCCCAGATGTTTCGAGTTCCCCTGATTGCCCTCATGTGTATTTAAGTTCAGTTCTGTCCCTTGTTCTCCGTCGGATTCTTGTATGTCTCCCAGTGCTTTAGTTCTGTGTATGTTTGCTCCCTTTCTTTGGATTATTGAGAATAAACACATTCCTTATCTACAACGAGGAGCTCCTGTTTGCATTTGGATCCTACTCACCCACAGTTCCATGACATTATGAAGAAGTTGGTGAATTGGATCCTTTTCTCCACTGTCAATTAAATGCATGGTCATTTAACAAGGCAAGCATATTGGTAATTGATTAAAAGTTTACATTATTTGTGTGGAAATGGATCATGATCAGGTTCTGAAATATCTCATACTTTATTAACTTTATTAACTGTTTTATAAAACTGACTGACCATTTAGTCTTTTTGAGTTTGGCACTGCGGGTAATCAAAATGCAGTTTGTCTCCATAACTCGGTTTAATGACATAACATATAATTCATATATTGGTCCACCACACAAAGCGTGCAGTATCATTAAAAAAAAGGCCCCTAAATTGTACCATGACTACATTTTCCACACTAATTTCCCTTTGTCTCTTTGAAGACGCAGCTTGCATGCTGTATGCATTCTGCCTCTACCCACATTCTCACTGTATGATGTTCAGTTGCTCGTAATGCTGCTGCTCTTCTCCTGAGATGTCATGCTACATGTTAATGTACACGTGCTACATTCCGTAGATTTTTGTCGCTTAGAGACTTGAGGATTGAGAAATGGCCTTCTTCCTCTCATGATTCCTTCGTTTTTTTTACTTTGCTCTGACCCATGAATGGTTGGGGTTAGGAGTTAGAATAGCATGGGTAAGGTTTTAAATGAACGTAAATGGTTATTTTTCATGATAAAAATATACGTCCAATGTTAGAAGAGTTCAAATTATTATATGTTACACATTTTAATACTCGCATGTTGCCATCATGTGACGTTGTTGCTGCCTTTTATGAAACAACAAGTATTTGACTGTCTGAAAAATGTTACCGCTGGATTGTGACTACTTATTGTGACTACTTACCCTACACGTAGACAAATGTTTGTATTTCAGATTTTCTGGGGAGATTGGACTGAACTTTTTCACTATTTTTGACATTGTAACTCATGAAATTATCATTAGTTGGATCCTGAATTGGAAACAGTTTTTAGACCAAAATGAAGAAAATTATTCATAAGAAAGAAATCCAACTCATTGAAGGGATTTGACATTCTATAGCACCATTTTTGTTCTTCCTTTTCATCTCTAACAAGTTTGACATTTCATTCTGATCCCGATCATCCTCTGCTTCTTTTCTTTTATTCCTTTGGGTTTTAGACTGGACTTGATAAATTTTTTTAACAGTCTCTTAAAACAAGATGAAATCATGTTTCTTTTATGATGATGCTTCAAGATTGATACATACTAAAAACATTCTTGAATTTATTATAGAAGTTGTATAACATATTGAATGTAAAAGATGTATTTCACGAATTTCTAATTTCACATGTGCCTGCTCTGAATTAAAAAAAAAAAGAAAACTGATGATATTGCCTCCTTATCTAAACCTCTCATCCAAATCCCCCTCCTGACACACTGCGCTCTAATAATCTGGTGGAAACTGAACACGTCGATGTCATGTCAAAATGAGCCCCTGTGTGCTTTTTATGCAACAAAATTCTGACAAGTAGGGTCAAAGATTCTTTCATCACACCATCTGTTCAGTAATCCTAAACTTAAAGAAAAGAGAAAAAAACAACTATCCACTGATTAGGGCTGCACGGAAATAGGAAAAGATGTAATATACCATCGTTGTTGAATACTGCAGGGAGCAAATGGCTCGCGATACATGAACACATACCTCAGTATATGATGTTAAAGTTTACCAGGGAGGCCTTCTACATCTGCACCAGTTCATACCAGTTAGCTGTAGAACGTGCACAGAAGCTGGACTTGGCCCAAGTGAAATTTAAATGCTTGTCCTACTAATTCAAGACAAACTGCCTCTCTACAATAGGTTCTCTAGCCTACCATATGAGATCTGTTCTACTCAATTTACCTTGTTGTGGTATGAGGGAGCATTCAGTAAGCAGTCTGAGAGCTAAGCTAACAGGCTGAAATTACTGAAGAATGCTACAGTTCGACCATAGACAGCTGGTAGACCACTGATCCCTCTTTTAGGCACAGTCTTGTTGCTGAGTAGTGTGTTGAATTGGTTCATGTTGTTAAAACACACTCCACCGAACTTAACGGCTGTTGGCGAGTTAATAACACCATTGAGAACTTGCGTTATAATTCCTCAGTCACATATTGGCCCCATATACTGTGGACTTCCTCTGCCTTTTAAGTTATTAGCCGCTAACAGTAAGAACTGTTGCTTATATGGGCAATATTTCACCAAGTTCACCAGTTACCAGTGTGTGCAATTAGTGACAAATGGGAAGTCTGTATTTTCAACATCTGAGTGGGAAAAAGAAATGAAAGAACACAGAGTAGAAGTCGGATATCCCTGTCAGGATATAAAATATAAAACGGAGTACTGGCAGAGCATTATTAGCTCATTTAATTCTCTTAAGTAAACTATATAACTAATGATCAGATTTGATGTTAACACCATAGAAAAATGCAAGAGCAAAAGCATTTCAACTTCCCACTTCCGAGGTACAGGGAATGTAGTCTCATCTGAAGTTGAAGTTAGGTGGAGACGCAAAGGGAGGAGGCTGGGTATCTTTTTAGAGAGACGTTCGTTTCCCCTGTAAATCTAAACAGCTCACAGAGTGTCATATTTCAGATGTGGGGGGCCCAACACAAATCACCAGCATTGTGTTTTTCTGAGTTGTTGAGTTGGTAGACTTCAGACACCCAAAATATATGCTCTCAAGCACAGAAACAAGTCATTTCTCCATAATTTGTCCTCCTTACATAACAACAACACACTCGCGAGGCTTTTTATACTCAGGGCAGCATGACATGTTGTTTAAAGAAAACTCTGTGGTTCTTGGCATGATACCTCACTTGAGACAATGTTCAATCTAGCACAAGTGTTCAATTTTGAGCGGTTGCTTTTTAGCATGGGATATTTGTTCAAGCGAAAATGACAACCTAGCAGTCATAATGTTTCAAAAATATGCAACCTGCAGCAGTCGTGTTTTCCTGTAATGTAATGTTGGCATCTTGTATTTTTGGACAGACCATGAGCTTTTCCTTATCCAACTATTTTATTCCTCACTCTTACCTGGTAGTTGAGATGTTGAGAAATAAGAAAGTGAAGCAATTGCAGTGATTTTGTGGCTTCATAACAATATTTGATAATTATTAGTGTTTCATATTACAGGGTACAAGCAACCCTGGTTGGTTCGATTGAAGTACTCCTTGACATATTGAGGAATGTTAGTCTGAAAGGTTAGACACTAATCAAGTTTTTTTTGTTATTATTTTTATAATTGCTGGCAGGTGGCTGCATTGTGTTCTCGTCAAATTTTATTGGTACTACAGTCAAACAAATGTGTTGTGAAAAATAAAAATAAACGGATCGCATAAAGATATACTGAAACTGTTGCTGTCAAGAACATTAACCACGGTTAATAATATAAACTGAGAAAATGCTGATGATTAAATCCAAATTAATTTCACTTTGTAATCAGTTCAATTCGTCTCAAATAGAAAAAAAATAAGTGGAACAAGGTCACGTTAAGAGGAGTGGACCCAACACATTTTGCACATTAAAAGGCCATATTAAACGCCACTTTTGTGGAGGGCGTTCATGTTTTTAGCAGAATGGTGCTGCAGCTATGATGCATGAGGTTACTTATAATAAGCCATCATTTGTTTAGATAGGTTCAAGTTCCAGGATAACAGTACGCTGAACGTTGTGTGCAGATTTCAGTACTTGATAACCAGTTGGTGTAAAGTTACAACACTGTGTTTGTGCCCCTTCTCATCATTGAAAAGCTGATCTGAACAAAAAAGGAAGTCAACAATTATGAGCCGGGTTTTAGACACTCAGCCTAAAACCTGCAGAGGTTAAAATACTTAACAAGTTTTGACGTCTTTTAATTTTTTGGTCGGTTTATTTTTGTTCAGCAAAGTCTAATGCCAACACTTGGTGTTAGTTGTGTGTTTGGCTTCCACAGATAGGTTATCATAGGCGGGATATTTATTTTAGGTTATGAATTTTTCATATAGTGTTGGTCCATGTGTTTGCATTAGCAGCAGGCATTTTTTTTCAATGAACGTGCATGAAGGAAAGAGTCCTTGATTACAATTTTGGGTGCGGTTGACACTAGAGGAAAGCTGTGCTTCAAAGCCTTTCTCTCTTTTCTATTAGGAAAAAAAACAAAACAGAAAAACTGCCTTTTTTCTTGATGCAGAGTTAGTCCAAAAAGCAGCACAAACCACTTTGTAAACTGCCCAAAACGAGGTTTTTCTTCAGTCATACTTCAGTAGGTCGGTTGGTCTCCTGTCACCAACATTAACAGCACCAGCAGGCGCTGTGAATGTTAATTGGTTGCTTGACTTTAGGGCAGAATGAGTGTAAGTGTTATGTATGATGCTTGTGGCAAGCTGTGAGCTTCTGAGATGGAGTGGGGTAATTGTTTTGGACTTTGGAACAGCCCATCACCTGCTAAAATAAACCAACAGCGCTAGCATGACCAAATGAATATTGCCCTGGAGTGTCACTGTTTGCTGTTAGCATTTGAACTCGCAATGGCTATATATAGCTTTGCTGTCCAAAATGTATTTAACGTCTCTATTTGCCGTTTCATCTCTTTACAGTCGCTCTGCAGCTTCCAGAAGGCCTGCAGATGTTTGCCTGTACCATCGCTGACATAATTGAGAGGTAAGGTGGAAAAAGAAAGAGGCTTCGTACTTCCATCACTAATGTTATTTGAGAGTCTGTGAGTGAGCTGCAGGTGCGGAAGTCAAGCCAGCAGCATATGAACTTTAACTGGCGTGGCCACTTGATACTCATTAGGAGAGCGGGGGCTTTATCATAGTTGCCCGCCTTTGACTCAATCAGGGATTCAGCAGAAAATGAGACACGATTGGGCTGTGTTTGGTTAGAGCAGATATCACAGCTCCCTTCGCTCACAGTTGGAGGAGGGAAGAGATATCATTCTTGTTAATTACATTCCGTTTCAGTCTGCATATGCCCTAATGCGCACCACAACACTCCATCACACTGACACCACTTTCTTTTTTTTTTCATCCTGCAGCAAGATGTCTTTCAGTCTCTCTTAAGGTCTGCTAAACGTAGTTTGCCTTTTGGGCTTCTCTGAGCTAAATTAGATTTTTTTCTTTTGTGCTTAGTAAATAAAGAGACTCATTCCACAATACACTTGTGCAAAGGTTACTATGAGGTACAGTAAAAAAAATCTTATCTTTTTCTTTTTTTCCCTTGTTGTATCTAGTTTTATTTCACCTTCAGTTGGCGTCAGTTTGCCAGGAGAACTGCCTGTGATGTGTTTTCTCAAAGAAAATGGCTGCTATCATTAAACTCCCAGAGAGGATTCGTTTCTGTGTTTCGTCAATAGAAACTTGATTATGAGATGGACAAGATGAAGAATAGAGTGCTGGGAGCTGCCATAAACTTTTCAGGCTGAGTGGATATTGGATTTCAGGCAGGAAGCTTAGATCGCATCAGTTTGAATGTATTTATTTTTTTCTTGATTACATGCACTTTATATTACTATTTGTAGACGGTTATTAAGCATATCAATAGAAAAGCTTTAGTGTTGCTATGTATTGGCTGTCGTCTTTCTACTTTTACTTCCTTATCTTCTCTTCTACGCCATCATTCTTTCCATCTTCACTACTACACTATGACATTGCTTCCATCGCTTTATCTCTCTCTAAGTCTCCTAAGAGTCTCTTTTACTTTTTTTATCACAAAAAAGTGGGAGTGAAATTTTCATGATAGGTTCTGGTTTTATCAGTGCCACTGCTATCAGACCAAAAACTGCCACTGTGTGCAGCACAGCTTTCCAACCACACAACCGTGCAGTTCACATACACTGTATATCTTTGAACTGTCCATCATGGAGCCTACTAAATCAGCCACATCTCCTCTAATGAGAGCAATTAGCGGACACTAATTGCTTTCCTGACTGTCTGCATGCCTCGTCTTCTATCGCTCTTCTCACTGTATTTTTCACACTCTCTTCATAATCCACATGATTTCTCTCCCAAACTGCAATAGAGAAGATGTTTTCACAGTTTCCCCTCATTAGGCCCTGCTGTGTACTTCCTCAACTCTGTAAAACTTCTTCTACCTGTGCTGTCTTTCCACAATTCCAGTTCCACACCTTCCAGATTGAATGATAGATTCTTTGTTTTCTTGATGAACATCAGAGACTGTGCAAAGTTCTGTGTAGAGATTGACAGGTTAACTTTATAATTCAGATAACACCAGCTGACTTAGAGTGACAGCTGCAAAGCTCTCAAGTCCACAGTTATGTCCTTGTTGGATATTTTCAGTTAATACAACTTGGTTTAAAGGGATAGTTCGCCTCTTTTGACATGAAGCTGTATGACATCCCATATTAACAATATAATTTATGAACATTGACTTACCCCCCCCGCTGCTTCCTGTGAGCTGAGTTCCAGCCTCGTTTTTGCGTTGACGAAGGTAGTCCGGCTAGTTGGCTGGGGCTTAAAAAATAAAGCTTCATGCTTCTCAAAACAATATGCGTTCAAAAGGGTAATACATTTGCATCACAAAATCGTCCATACAGAAAAAGTCAGACCTCACATCGCTTGGCGCTATTTCTCTCTACCTTTGTATCACTGCGGGCTGTGTAAACTGTGCAGACCGAGCAGTCCGCTGCTTCCAAGCAGCAAACACCGTAACAGGTGCGACTATCACTAGGTGGCTGAACGCATTGATATAAAGGGAGGCAAAAATGGCGCCAAGCGATTTGAGGTCTGACTTTTTCTGTATGGACGATTTTGTGATGCAAATGTATTACTCTTTTGAACGCATATTGTTTTGAGAAGCAAGACGCTTTATATTTTAAGCCCCAGCCAACTAGCCGGACTACTTACGTCAACGCCAAAACGAGGCTGGAACTCGGCTCACAGGACGCAGTGGGGGGTAAGTCAATGTTCATAAATGATATTGCTAATATGGGATGTCATACAGCTTCATGTCAAAAGAGGCGAACTATCCTTTTAACTAGAATTAGCCACAATGAATTCCTGAATGCGAAGGGAAATAAATCTCACATCTCAGGTGTTGTCTGTCGAAGTTGTTGTTGTGACCCACTGTGTGACCTTGGATTATAGATTTTATATGTTGGCGTATGTTATTCTTTCAGACAGAGTGAGTTTGATTAAATCCTGCATTATTTTCACATCACATGCTCGTTTTGCAAGGCCTTATGAAAGCACGTGCTCACGATCTTGTGGCTCTGTACTGCATGATTTTTTTTATCCCAATGCAGGGATTTATTTGCAACACTATAAAGAAACACAAGATCTTTTATATCTACTCTCACTTCAAACTGTAATCTCACAGGTAGTGCCCTTGGAAGTCAGAATGGTCTCGATAACAATCTCAGCATTACACACAAAATTTGGCTGATACTTTCCGAGGATTAACCCACAGGTGAAAGCTTTCTGCTTCTTGTTGTTAAATTCGATCCCTCACCCACATCTTGGATAAGTTCTCTTATTGTTCTGCTGCGAAGCCTGGGATCACTTCAAGCCTGCCTGCATGACAAATAACTTAAAGGTGGGGTAGGGGATCTTTTTCTGGAACATTTTTTACATATTGCTTGAAATACTCTTCACACCCCCATTGCAACCAATTAATTAAAATATAAATATGAAAAGTTTTAGTGGCCTCTAGAACGTACAATCTAGGAAAAACAGTATCCAATCATTGTGAACGGTCCGTTCACAATGATTGGATACTGATGCCGTCTATCAAACTGCAATCTGCTCTACCTTTAAGCAATAAAAAAACAACTCATGTGTGTCGAGTAAACCTTAACAAAGGTCCCAACTTAGAGAATTAGAAATATTTTAACCAGACTTAAAAGTAGTATCCATGTAGAGCAATATTGTGAAGATTCAGGCAAATGTTGCATTGATAAAAATCCACTCCACCCCATATACTAATCCTATTGACATCAGGAATATGATTGGATAGTGGTGGTTGGAGGAAAAAATGAAAGGATTTTGGCACATGCTGCAAGTAACCTTGTGTCACCCACTATGAATTTAGGGTTACTAGAGGTCCCTGGACTTGGACAGCTCTGTCATCAACATCACTGCCACCTTTCTACATCGTAAACAGGGCTGAGGTCCATATTAAAATGGGGATGAAAGAGCTAAGCTGCCCTCAGAGTAAGGCGCTTCAGTAGGATGGACTGCTAAGTCTTAATGAGGACAAGCTGCTCTGAATTAGTGCCATGCTGCAGTTAATGCAGTTTGCTCAAAATGCTGCTTATTGTAAGGTACCGTGAGTTCATATTCATCTGTTTATTTTCCTCTCTTTCTTGGCCTTACAATTTTTCTATCAATTTTCATAAATATTCATACTGATAATGAGGGGAAAATACATGATTTTTCACTCATATTTATGCACTGACAGTGACGCAGCACTGTGAATCAAGAGTCTAAAGTGGCTTTGGAGTAAAAACGCCACATTTCTGACTTCAAAGTGCAGAAAAAATCCAGGAATAACAGTCAGCATTAAATACAAGAAATTAAAAAAGCAATATAATCCTCATTTACAGGTTCCTAATTTTATTTTGGAGCTCTGTTATAATGGGCTTACATGGTTTTATATTAAAAAAATGTTATCAAGCTGTATGTTGCCACAGCACCACTTTTCACCCTCTATCTGGAATGGTTCATTTTAGCTCCTCTCTCTTTAACCTTTTCTCTCTGCTCACCCCCATTCAGAAAGCATTCCTCCTTAAAACTAACGGAATACTATAAAAGGTTTGGATTTTACTGATAAAGAATAGTGATAAAAAAGATTTTAAACCATATGATTCCTCATTTCAACGGGCCTTCGCTTTATCATGCTACAGCCTGAAGCATAGTCAAATTCCATCCCCTCCTATTGTAGTCTTTATTGTTGTCTCTGGGAGCCGTAAATATAATACAAGGTAAGGGGAAAGATGGGAAAGAAGTTGTACAGTTTTACCAATTTTGTTGTAAAAAGAATTTAACTCTACAACTTTATGTACTAGATAAAAAGGAAACTGGGATGATTATGAAAGCAGTCATCATATAGTAAGCTGCAGTATACAACCTAATGTGTTGCAACTTGTTAGTCCAAACAAAAAAAGAGAGACTAAATTTAAACCTAGCTTGGACTCGCAGTGTGGACTCTGGTCTTATCCATCTTTTAGGACTTTTTAGCTGCACAACATGGTTCATCTAAGGGAGAAAAATGTTGACGTTTGCACGCTCTGTACTGCACAACAGGGACTGACACGCATTAATCTGCACTTGCAGCCAGATGGATTGCCACAGCACAGAATATATGAGCTTGGATTGAGACACAAACAGGAAGAAAGACCATGGTGTCTCGTAAGATCATAACTACACCCCTATGTCTTCATAGACAGGATTGTATGGTTGTCTTGTGTCGCTTCAAATTATAAATATGTATTGCCCTTTCATTGCATTTATACTTTCATTATATTAGAAAGAAGGATAACCGGTTTCATTGTGATTTATTATTTGAAAGTTGTTAAATAACATTCATACGATTTCGTACAAAGACTTTGCACCAACTCTCTACAGTTAATAATAATTTAATTGCTAATAACACCAATTACTAATTAATATATCCATCCATTTTCTATACCGGCTTAATCCGTCGGTCGGGTTGCAGGGGGGCCGGGGCCTATCCCAGCGGTCATCAGGCGAGAGGCGGGCTACACCCTGGACAGGTCTAATTAATATGTATTTTTGGAAATTATAGTCCAGATCATATAGATTATTTCAGTTCATGCACTGTAGAGTGCATTGCGTTCAGATAGAAGCCCGGTTGTCAACTTAAAAAATACTGTTTTTCTCTCATGTTTGTAGTCCCCTTACCACTCTCTAAATTGATCTATTATTGTGCCAGTCCTCCTTTATCTAATTTTCTTTTCTGCCAATTTATGGCATTCAGTTGTCTGCCAGTATCTAAACAAAGCAAAGAACTTTGTGCAGACAGTCGGTGATGTATGTGCTGTCACTACACCATATGTTTTATTGCCTTTGATGGTTTGCCTGCTGCCTCGTCCAAGGTTTAGAAGATACTTTTATGAACGTGCTGCAGTATTTATTGCTGCTTCTTTTCTGACAGAAGAGGAATATAAATGATCCAGCAAATAGCACCATGTGCATCTCCAAGACTGTTCCATATCCAAATACGTCCCCAAGGGGTGTTTTTTTATGCAGGCTGAATTGGACTATAATTACATTAGTAGAATATGTAAACTAGTGGTTGTAAAGGGTACATAAATGGTAAAGATTTTTCTAACCCTAACCAACAAATGATATTGCCAAAACCCAACCAAGAAGTGACTAAAGTCCTTCGGTAGTTTTATTAACTGAGCAGAACTCATGTCATGAACCTTAGATGACTGAAAGCGCTACCGTAATATCCCAAAGTGTTTAATTTAGAGATTAATTTATCATAAAACATGTATTTGTTTTAATTGTGCTCTAGATTGTTTTTTTTTTCTTTTTCAAATCTATCCATTTAGATTTAAATATACAACATAAAAATAAAGAAATGGATTTATATGGTATCCCTTGTTCATTATATTCATACTTCTGTTTGAATTTTGAACTTCTATAGGTTCATAAAAGATATTACAAGCAATTCACAGTGAAGCAGCTTCCATCAAGGGAAAAGTCTAACGTGATCAAGTCAGATTTTGTGGAGTTACCTGCCAGATTTTTTTTTATTTATATTTTGTGCTAAGAATCTTGTCAAGAAATCTACAGTATAAAATATTAATTATATCTTGATGAAAGCTCTGACGGTCACCAAAAAAATGATATCCTCTTAATCTGTCAGCAACAAAATATCCCAGGTCTTCAGATTATCCAAGAGATAAGGCCCACATTTCTGATTAATATAAGATCAAGAGTAGGAAGCTGTCCCAAAAATAGCTTTAAAAATGAAGATAAACCGGTGTCTGAGCCTACGCGTTGACAGAGAACCAACCAGCTGCGGCATTTAGTGTGCAGGGATGAGTCAGGGATTTGCAATTTGTGGCAACCACAAAGCAACTTAATAGATGGTGTCCAAACAAGTCTTTTTATCCCTTGTTCTGTCCTGCCTGTCCATGCTCAAAAGCCTGACACTCAGTGCCTTTAATGTTATTATGATCCCCAGAGGATCCCTGAATTTACTTCTAGTGCCATCAGTCTGTTGACAGTTTTGGATTTCGGACAAAGTGACAGCAGTTTTTTTGCAGTTACAGTCAACAGTTGTATAACAATTTCTTATCTTCTCCTCACTGTTAAGTCTTCATTCTGTGTCTTGTTTCATTTATTTAATTTTTTAAACAATGACATTAAAAACTGTTTATGTGTCAAATGTTTTACTAATGTTACAAGATTTTTTTGTAATAGAAAGTTTCAATGCTGCACATATAGATTCAACCTATCACCATAGACTCAGGTCTTCTGGACCAATCCCTGTAGTCATATCATAAATGGTTTCCTTCATCCCTAGAGTGTATCTATTCTGAAGTAAATGCTACGAAGACCTTACAGATGGAGCTCAATGCAGACACATAAAGCAGGCCTGACTACAAAGGTGTTATAAATGATTGCTCCTTTATTCTGAAAAGATCTATATTATGGTCACTGTGACATACAAATGTCACATGCAAAGAATTACTGGTCAAATCTTTAAAAAGTTTGGCAACCATGAAATAAGGTTTAAAAACACTGTTCCCTTTAGAATGTCTCTCATATATGATTTATTTAGTACAACAAAAACTAAACTGTGTTGGTGGAATGTGGAATGGTTTGGCACAGCCAGGTGGGTGAAGTAGATAAATTCAGATTTCTTTGGGCACACTAGAGCAAAATTTAACACCAAACTTGGTTCAGAAAGTAACTTCCCCAGACATTGTATCTAATGGTCTATGACTTTTGGTGCACAGTGACATTAATTTTTAGGGTGAATTGGTATGATTTTAGTGATCCTTTAACTTTTCATTCAGTCATATCAACAGATACTTCTGAGACTTTGTTAAGCTCAAAAATGGTTAAAAACAAAATGGAGACCTTTACTTACAAGACTGTGGGATCACAAGACTGGAATTCAGTCAGGTCTGAGGAGTGTACAGAGCTGGTGTGGAGAAACCTAGTTCTGAAGTGCTCATTTTGAACTCTCTGGAGGTGTTGTGCTTGTGTGAGTAATTCAATTAAAAAAAAAATCTAATGGAAGACACTCACTCGGGGATCTCACTGACATATCTTTCTTCTCTCCGTCTCTATCCATCATTTACTGCTTTATATAACTGCCAACATAGGTCCAAATGGCTCAAATAACTGTTGTAAATACTATGTTGGTAAACCCAGGTTCGGTATGCACACACTTCCCTCAGATATCTCAAGGTTCTAGCTGTCTACATCTATCAGAATAGATTCCATTTTGCATGGCAGGTTGAATCATTTCTTCGGGACCAGCACCCACAACCCACAGCCTCCCAGGGTAAATGTCAAATCAAGCATTAGTAAGGAGCCTTGTAGGAGCCTTCATTGCCTTCTTTTCCTCACATCGTCACAGTCTTCACAGCGCCCACAGCACAGCTGAGCAGCAGCAACAGATCTGGCATACGTGTGTGAACGAATGTGTACGCATGCATGCCAATATGTCTGAATGTGCATAGGGCGGCGTTTTTACAAAGATGTACTTTATTACTGTGTATCTACCCCAACACTCCCTTATGCTTGTCTGGTATTTCGGATTCTCATTTGTGAGACGGTTTATATATATATATATATTAGCTCCAAGCTCACTCATAGAGCCCTATGCTGTCTAATTAGCACTCCTGCCTGTCATTTTTTGCCCACTTGAAACTTTGCTGGAGCAAAATCTCAGTGACCGTCAGCAAGCCCCTTTGTGACAACCACTGATATAAAAGACACAGAGGCTTATTCTGAGGGCAGAATGAGACACAAAGAAAAGGTTAAGCCATTTGCCCAGTGCCCCTTGCCTAATTTGTATTTTAAAGTGAGCATGTTTTTTCAAATATATTCTGTTATAGAGCAGAAATCAAGGATGTAGATATTAATTTTTCTGCCATGTCATTCTATTTTTAAATGCAATAGAGTTAGCAATCGCAATAGCAAGAAAAAAGATGACTAACTCATTGCGTCTTACCAAAGCTTTTTTTATTGTCACCTATCAATGACGTACATCGCATACAAAGACTTGGAAGACCACTAAAATACCCACCTGTTTCACCTCTGCGGAGCGTAATCACATCATGCCCCGGCAGACTGGAAATCCTGATAGGTGCTGACACCGTGTAATATGATATCTTGGAAGATAACACCTTTGAAATTGCTCTAGCTGTCACGAACAGTACAATTGATTTCCACTAGATGTACAGAAAGAAAAAGAATAGTCTCTTTGGCTGTAACTTGGACAAGAGTGGAAAAGCCACAATGATGTTTGGCTTTTGATTTCCATATAAAATTTGAATATAGTAGTAACTGCTTTTTTGAATCCAAAAGTGGAGACATCACCAGTGTTATCTTATACTAAACACTTCTTATTACTATGTTATAGAGACATTTCCTTCTTCTTAGCATTTTGTAGAAAAGATGAGGAATTCTTATTGCAGGTTACAGTCCCTATTTTTCCCTTGAGTTCTCCCTCCATCATAACAACTGTGAACCACCATTAGCCACTTTTTGACCAAAAGCAACTGAAACTTAAACTTAAACAACCCGAGGCTTTTTTTTTACTATCTAAAGGATTATTTCCACCCCGGGTCTCCTGCATTTCCACAGAGGTCAAAGGTGGAGGATATATTAGGCATATTAATTCAATTGAAGTTTTAAATGTCTCTCTTTGCTGGAGTGTTAGGAATTCAGCACTGGTCATGGCAACCTACACGCCAACAGTTAACTTGTTAACTTTAAACTGCAAATTTTGCACATTTTTATGGAGTTGTGGGTGTTTGTATTTTGCCTTAGAATCTCACTGCTATCAAACAAAAAGATTTCGGGTTTATTGCTCTGATTCACTGTTTTTTTTTTTTGTTTGTTTTTTGTTTTTTTTGTCACAATTGGCACCCGCTCTCCTTATTCATTCTTAAGTGACCATATTTTCACATTTTTTTTCCATAACTTGCAACTAACATTAGACCCAAATGAAAAAGCCTGAAATACATTTTAAGAGGTAATGGAAAAACTAAGTAACTTGAACGGAGTGATCATCAAGAATTAGCTGTGCTTAACTGCTACTGTTAAGAGGTTGAGGACAGGTGGAAACTAATACGAACATAAATCAGGAACAATTCAGACAGCCAGACCACGGTGACGGATACCCAAACAATTTTTTGGATATTGTCATGATCGACAGCAGCTCAAAAAAGTTCTGACAACGAGCATAATAAAAGAGGAAAAGGAGTCAAAAACTTGTAAAAATGAAGAGAGGAAAGAGACTGTGAAATGACTTGAGAGAGCCGAGCAACAGATGATGGAGGGAAGTCTTAAGGGTGAATGAAAGGGGTTTAGATGGATGTGACCTCATAATATGCTACAAGGAAAGGTTCCTACAATGCTTATTTTTTAGAGTTGACTTTTATGTCAAGAGAATTGTTCGTAGAAAAAAAAAGTTTGCTACGTTTGATCGATTTCTTTTTTTGTGTGTGTGTTTGTTTTCCTGTCCAAATGGGAATGTGTGAATGCAGCATTTAAGTTCAGCCCAGTGGGATTGAGCGTGGCAGGAAATTGTTTAAAATATATACTTGGCTCGTGTGTTTTTTTCTGCATGAGAAGTTAGCTATTATTGATGGCCAATCACACAATACCAGTCAAAAGTTCTGAAAGGGTATTTTTAAACTTTTGACAGATTCTGCAGGGTTTTTTTTGGTGGGCTTACATATACTGCATCTTTAAGTCTAAAGAAAAATAAATTCACAGAATAATTGTGACATATTTTCTTAAGTGTTGAGATTAAATTATCAACTGGATTTATAACAGCGTTTTGTCCGTTTGGCAAAATTGACCTCCCGCTTGCCTCTTTCAACTTCCATACTACATTACATATTGAAGTTTTTTAGCCAGTCGTATACTAGTCAATAACTTCTTTAGTTCTTTTTTACAGCTGGTAGATAAATTGATACGGGGCAGTAAGAAATTCAGTGGGAAATAGTTGTGCCTTTTATTCTACAGTACATGTTATGGGGATGTTCTAGGGAAAAATGAGGAGACCCTGACTAATGTAAAACCAAGATTTGCTTATTGAAACTCAAGTCATTTGGGAACACAACCGATTTCCACATTATTCATAATCACCATCTGGTGAAAGAAGTTAAAACTCTACTTGCTAGACAAACACACACTCCACCATTTTACAAAACTCTCACAGAACATTACGTGTATCTTAAAAGGCCTATGCCCATACAGCAGAGTTTAAAACGAGGGCTTTAAATTTATTCTGCACACAGCTGAGTGTATGTGGTCCTGTATGCTACGGATAGTGGACCTCGTGTGCCATACATTGTTTACCCACAAGCATGTGCATCCTCACTTATCCTGTATGCCTTGCTGTTTGCATTTAGAGGACAATAAAAAAGATGCAATGATGGAAGAGCCAAAACTGTGAAATTAATATTCTCTGTTTCTTTTGTGTCAGGATTAAGCAACTCCTAAACATGCGCTACTTCATCATCGTGCATCTTTAGTTTACAAGATAGTTGTAATAGTAAGAAATAATGAGACATGTTTTACATGTCAGTTGAAGTAGTTTGCCCTCTAAAGCTTTATACTTTGTCATAATCTGTGAATGGGTCATCCCAGAGGGATTTTGCATTGTAATGTGAGTTCCAGTACAGGAGAAACTTGGTTGGAAAAAAAAAATTCCCAATTGTCATCATCAATTGTTTGGCTAAATTGATTTGAAAAATCAGCAAATCAGATTACAGTTTTGTACCGTCTAACCTTATATTGAACATCTCTAATTCTTGCATGCTTTTGAGAAACAGTTCCTTTTACGGCCAAAAGATGGTAACAAAGTTTTAAAACTCCTTAAGATTGTGTCCTTAAGTCATTGTGTGTGGGCTTTCCATGGTTGGGTTTGTTATGATTAATTACATAAGCCCAAACAGGAGATGAATTATTAATTTCACACATTAACTGCTGTTACTTTTAAGAAAGCTTTGCTATTCTGTTCCTGTGGCAGCACGGCAGCACTTAAAACCCCTGTTATCTGTTCTCTTTCATACTTATCCTGATCCCTGTCTTTATATGCTGACAAATCTGATAACCACTGTGTAAAACTCATTTCAGTTCTCTGTATTATTTTTTTCTGTACATTACATCTCTTCCTGGGTGTAAGCCTTTAGCTTTCAGTTGTCACCTTCAACATATGAGCAGAACAGCCATCTCTTGTGATAACTGTTGTCGCATCACTACATTGCTTTGTTTACTAAATGGGATTTCAGCTCTTTTGAACGTGTTGCTATGCTGTATCGTTCAGAGCTCTATCTTTCTAAAGCTGCAGGTTTTTTTTTTTTTTTTTATAACAACCCATCGCTCAGGCGTTTGAATTAATGCCATGACAAATAACTGAGATACACTCACAGAAATGGCAGTAATGATCTTGTTTTTCAGGGAGTTAAAGGATTATCTAAAGGCATTACTGAAAACATCTGTGTAAGCATCATCCTGTGCTCACTGCCTCTCTGTTATCTCTGTTTTCCCGTTCTTGGCAGATGTTCAATGACTGCAGGTTGACTGCCACATTTTGCTGCTTTTTTTCTCCATTTTTTTTCTCCATGGAACAGGTAGCCCAGGATTTCTGTGTAGAAATGACAATGAGAAGAAAAGAAGAGGAGAATAAGAGGAGATAGACATTGAATAAAATGTATAGAAAGTAAAAGGAAGAACAGAGACCGTGTAATCTTCGTGCACAGTGCCCCTTGCCAGATTTATTTTTTAGGGGAGTAGTTAGGATATTGTGCATGTGCATGTGCAGAAAGCAGATTATGGATATCAGATTTGGTGATATTACAAACCAGATTTTCACATTTGTCTTAGTTTTTCCTCTTTTTCATCATCAAAGTGTTCTCCTTAACTTTTTATGTTGCCCCATTTCTTCAGTGTTGTGTAGAGCCCACTCCTTAATTCTCCCATTCTAATTTCCAACTTGTATGTTTTCTTGTGTTCTCACCTTATACAATACGATTTATTTATCTGGATTTAATCTTTTTATTTTTCCTCCCCACGTACTTAAACTGAAATCATTTGAGGAAATAATGACTTTTCATCCGTGCACAGCTACTCTACCTTTGGGAGAGGCCTCTTTTACTGGTCCAATCTGTTCTTCCCCTGCCAAAGCCCACTCACAGACACACAGTAAGCTGATGGGGAACTGATATCTGAAATGTAATGGAATAAAAGATGAGCTTTTGCCAGATGTAGGAAATATTTCACACATGTTTTGTGCACATGGAAATACATTTTGTGTCCTCATGCACATTTGAGTGTGTACGTGGGTGTTAGTGCACGGGTGGCTTGATTTAGGATGCAAACACATTGAATATGCTCATTTGAGCTGTCTGCCCACTGTGGCTACTGAACAAGAGCTGTGCTGCAGCACCTGTACCCACCTCAGTGACCTGCTTGTCACTTTTCCTGTGAGGCTGGTCTACCACTTCTTCTATTATTAGATTTGAGATGTAAAGGCCTTGATGGCAAGTCATATGAACACTCAACTTATAGTTGAATGTACTGCAGCCTTTCTCTGACTGCTACAGGAGAGACAGACTTCTCTTTCAGGAATAAAAGCAGTTCCCCTTCCTTCATCTATGTATTTAGCAAGCTACCATCCAACCCTTATTACCTATAGTTGTTTATTTTATTTTACTTAACTTATTCTTATAGCTATGTTTGGGTGTCTTGAGTATGACACTAATGGGTTAGAACTTCAGGAAGAAGTCTGATCTAGATTAAAGGATCAAACTCACCTTTCACAGAAACAAAAAAAGGAAAAATATCTCTTAAGTCTTCCTAAGCGCCTTTTCTTAACCTGAATAGAAGACATGAAAAGGTCAAGGAAAAATGATAGTGGTGATTCATAAGGATTTAGGAAAAGGCGGCTGCAGTGCAACAATAATCCGATCACACATACTCAGCTGTGAAGTGGGTTTGTGGTGGTGAAACAACAGCTATCCAAAAATATTCTACTAAATGCTCATTAAAAGCCCCTATTGCAGTCTTATCACATTGTGTCATGGAGGTTGTAGCATTATATATATCATGTTAATTATGATGCACGATGTAAAATATTACATCATTATCAAGGATGGTAATTTAAGAAAGGAAACACAAAGCCACAAGGAAAATTATATGTATTAATATAATGTCACTGGGTGCTCACACTCAATTTACTTTACTTTACTTTCATAACGGATGTTCCAGTGTTTCCTGTGCTTATGGATGTAATAAAGCATTGAAGGTCCTTTCCTTATCATTTAGAGAATTTAACTGGTCATTATCATAGGTACGACTTCGATAATTGCAAGTCATTTTTGTCAATTAGAAACCTTCCTAAGCAAACCAGCACTGTTTGACTGCACCCTTAAACTGCAGTTTTGACTTTCTACATTTATGAAAACAGGATAATTATGATTGAAGCTTATATTGTTTTGCTTACCTTTAGTTCTATGTCACACATGCAGTCATTTCCTTCTATCCTTAATAACAATGTGCCTTCAAGCCTCCCAAAAGGGCCAAATTCACTCCCTTACGTGCTGTGACATGTTTAGTTTAGTATGAACTAAGATGGATAGAGAACCTATGCCGAACCCGTATCGAGGAGTTTGACAAAAAACAATTGTCACAAAGACATTTTTGTGTGATGTTCAAAGTCAGTTAGTAATCACGTTAAATGCAGTGTATTATTTTTGCCATAATGGACCCAGGACTACCTCGAACCATTAAGAGTTGTTTATTTAAAACCATCATATTTTGTGAAATTCTCTAAAAAGTTTCTTTATAGACTTTGTGTACTTTCTTAACTGTTTACCAAGAACACAGTTAAAGGAAACTTCCTTGAGACGTCTGTTTAGTTTTGAGCTTATAACAATGGCAAAGAAGGTCAAATCTCTTTGAAGTGGAGCTGAATCTGAATAGCTTTGTAGATTTGATAGAAACTCGTAACACAACCTATTATATCCTTAATAAATGCAGGAACAGCGCCAAAAATAATGTGAGTGACATCAGACATACTTGGCACATCAGATTTCTTCATTCAGGGAGACTATGTCTCCATACTGTCCTGTTGAAATGAGGAAAAGCTAAAGTGAGCTGTGAATGCTTCCTAACACAACAGGTGAATGTGCCAAAAAGCCTGTCATGTATGAACAGACAAAAATTAGAGTGGACGGTAAAATAAGTTATCACCACATCTTCATAGATGGACAGATGTATAAATAGATTGACAGATGGGCAGACTTCAAAAGAAAGAATAGAATTAAGTTGTTGTTCAAAAGTTGTATTAATATAGACTGGAAGCTTGTGAAGCACTGTCACATATCTGTCCCAATGCTTTATATTCAGTTTAGTTTATAGCAGTGTGTTTTTGTCCATCTGTATAAGGAAACACTTATTTTCACGGACAATGATATGAATGATGTCTGCACATCAAAGTAAATACAGTTGCCTGTTAACAGCTGTTGATAAAGCTGTAAATCTTTGTTTGGCTGGTGATGCAATCTGATTCACCTGGTAATAACTCGATGCACCTCGGTTTCCTTTTCTGAGGACTGTGCCAAGAAATGGACTCTTTTAGATAAAATACACAATTTATCTGCATTTTTTTTTTGTTGCCGCTATTTTAATGCATATATATTTGTTACTTTTCTTTATTGTAACTCCCTTTGGGAGTAATGAACTTTTCAAGCCAATCTCTATAACATGCATCTTTGATTTGCTATGTGACTGCACATAACTTAATATTTATCAATACATTTAAGCAGAGGCATTGATTATTTAGCTCTTTTCAAAAATCCCTGCTTGTTCTCACTGTGACTCCAAGAACTACAACAGCTGTCGAAACCCAGGCTTCTCTACAACCGTATAGCCTTATTTGCTGCCAAAGATTTGGTGATTCTCTTCCCTCCCTTGGAGTTGGAGCACAGATTTGACAGCATCTTGTTAATTATTGTCTGATTAGTTGGTTTGGCTGTCTTCCTTGAGGTTGTAGATGTTTTGTCGGGGTGAAAACGGCTAAAATGTTGTTTTTTTTATGTGTATTACCACAGTTGTATTATCACAGTAATAACCTTTTACGTGGCAGATTTTTTTTAAACTCTGTGAGTTCATGCTTTCTGGTATTTTTGATAAACTCTATCTTACACTTATTCCAGAAAATAACCAATTATTGATCTGATTTTGTGCAGGCTTCAAATTCTTAATTATGTTCTTTCAAAGGGTTGATGCAGAATCACTCACATCTGCGTCAAGATGCATCTTTCCTCACCTCCAGCTGCTGATGGGCTGTAATGACAAATATCTTCATTAATCCAGTTATATTCTCCAACAATTTCTCAAATTGTTCTTTACTGAATTGAATTCAGTGCCACGTTGAATTTGATGTATTTTAGTATACATTGCAGTCGATACCACCAAACCTATGTGACATATCACATTTCCTTTAATGTAGAACACATTTCTGTCCACATATCCATCCCTTCATGCACTGATTGGAAGGCGGCGATAAGTGGACATATACAGTCCTGTTTGGTAACTCAGAGTTGAAAATCCATTTGTTTGTGTTTAGACTGTGAGAAATATGAGAATAAACTCATGATAAAAAGCTGTGTCTAGTTTAAAAATAAAACATCCTTTTGTGAGAGGACAGACAACCTGCACTGAGACCAAAGGGATTTGTTGTTGGTTTTCACTATTATAAGATGACATCATGTAAATCACCTGATAGGATGAAAATTCCCTTTAAATGCATTGGAAATAAAATACTAGATAGCAAATAGAAATATATCAGTGGGTATGTAAAGAGGATTACAAGTCTATAAATTGGATAACCAAGTTTATGAAAATAAAGTATTGTGTTTTTGAAGACTTACATCTGATGCCAGTCAGTCAAAATCTTTCTTTAAAAAGTAAATAGATAAACCTCTTAACTACTATCTCTATGACTTCCCATTCAACATCTGGTGCAAGGAAGCCTGCTCCACCTGATTGACTAATCAATACCACAAAAGTATTTACATTCTCTCTTAATTAATTTATTTTTTTTATCTTTTACATAGGACAGGGAAATTTAATTTTTAATTGAGAGGTGAGGGTTCAAATTTGTTTCATTAACACTTGTTGGGATGCTTTCATTGCAACAGCAGCATGACAGCTTTTCATCCTCTCAGGTGGAAAATCCAAGCTACCTTTGTGTCCTCCCTTTTTGTGTTGTTTCTGCTCTACTCAACTTCATGGCTTCATTCCATTCTTCATTCTGGGCTGTGACCTGTTGGGTGGTGTAGAGATGCAGCGTTAAGTGAAACCACACAGCCGGCAGAGAGAGAAACATACACTTGTATAACAGAGCAGAAAGAGAGCAACAGAACTGCAGAGAATTTCACTCAAAGCAGAAATGATTTAGAATTTCCAGATACGAGTCTTCTATCACTCGGGACAATCACGGCCCACGTAAGCAATGCCCGAGAGAAACATTTTACAACATTTACAACCATGGATTTAGACACGGTTTCATAATGGATAAGTGAAAAATATACCAATTTCATTGCTTGTTTTCTGGTGAGACTTGCCTGTATGCTAAGAGAGTTTAGGATGTCTCTAAGAGGTGGTAGAATTTATGTGAAAAGTCCTGTGGAGCTTTTTATTTTTTCATGGAAAACACTTTGTTATCTCAAAAGCTCATGAGTGCTAATTGTGTCCAAAGTAGTCGGCAAAAAAAATAAGATTAAAAAAAAAAACATGACAAAAACAATAAGCTAGGGCTTTTGACATTGTATCTGAATATTTAACAGTTAAAAAGGTATTAGTTTGGCCATTAGTGATGCTTAGCAATCATGTAAATCAGTTATGTCAGCATGCATTCTGTGGTAATTCGACATGTATTTCACTTTTTGGTAATGCAACTGTAAACATCAAATAAGTGAATTTGATTCATGTAACACTTCCAACTATGTTGGAACCCTGACTCGGGGAATGTCTGAGCCACAAAAGTGTGAAGTTTAGGGCTGTAATCATGAGCATCACGAGTGACTAAAATTTAGAATGCATCTATCGTCCACACATGGAAATTTGCATATACCGCCAGAAATAACTTTAATACATTAAAATGCATAATACGTTTTTGTTGTTTAGCCATTATTGTAATCCTTTTCAAAATGTATGCTTCTCGAGAAAATGCACTCAAGATTAAAAATGTATCGAATAAATATACTAACAACCTCTCGTATCCAAAAATAACCTCTTCAGACGGATGGTGAAAGACTGTTGGTTTAATTCAGTCTAGTTATTTTCATCAAAACACAAGGGTTTCCTTTGACTGAGTGGTTTGTGTGTGCTAATGTAATGATTCATACATTAGGAGATTTATGTTATTTTTTGTATTTATTCTCTTTGTCTGCTGCAGCATCTCTGAGCTTTATGGCATTGTTCCCAAACAAGTTGCTCCTTTATGGTGACATTTAAAGAGGTTTCTGTCAAAGTCAGAAAAATGATGTTATCTCCAGAGGACAGAGCAGAAAGCTTGTTTTGCTTTAATGTTTGCCCTGACACACTGTGACAATAATGTAGCTAAGTGAGATACTGTTTATGTAAAATATAGCTCCTTAACTTGTTGACATGATCAGATGGAAATAAATCCACAGCCTGCGTGTGCATACGTACTCTAACTCTGGTGTGTGTGTGTGTGTGTGTGTGTGTGTGTGTGTGTGTGTGTGTGTGTGTGTGTGTGTGTGTTTCTGCTGAACATATTTTCATGCCTGGTTGCAGATATGGAGTTACGTTTGGAGCACACAGCAGCTCAGTAGTTTTTATGGGAAAGATTTAAATCAGTTGACAATTTCTCACACACATTGAACTAGATGCTAAAGAGCTAATTAAGGAGGGCTGTTTTGGAGTTCACATGCTCCTCTGACATCTTAATTAGATCTTAATGACATTTCAGTTGGAATGGCTGAACGGAGTACACTGAGATGGGGCAAAACCAGAGCTGATATGCAGGGAGAAACTGGAGAGGGACTGACACAAGAGACAAGTGCAAGCAGGAAGGGAGAGGAGGACTGTTATGGAGATAGAAAGTGAAAAATATGTAAATGAGGATGGATGGAGGACAGTCACGTACTGTGTCCTATGTTGAAATAGTATAGGTTTTGATTAACATTGATAAAGCTTTTTCTCTGTCATCTTCTCCCTGACTTTCCTTCACCCTGCCAGTGTTCCTCCCTCTTTTCTACTCTCCCATTGAGTTGTTGGACTATACATTGCCCAGCAATTACTTTGCCCATGTCCCAGTAGAGTCACACCTCTTATATCAGCCTCATAATCGGATTCTTAGCATTTATTACCATAAAATTTCAGCCTGGAAATAACTAGATCTGCCTTGCACTGCCAGAGGAGGAAGTGTGATGATGATGTTTCTGGCAGATAGATGGCTGATTAGATACAATAATCTTCTGTAGTGCTGTCTTTTGCATTGTGGATGGTTTTGTGTGATCTACGGTGAATTGCAGGGGATAGTCTTTCTTTTTGTGCTGTTGGGCAGGGTGTGTATTTTTAGCTGAAAGGTTGGTGCACGTTTATGCAACTCCAAAGAGAGTCAGCAGACTGCAATGAAAGAACAATGTGCTGCAGTGAATAGGAGACTTGTGCAGGAATCTGCAGACCTCAACCCTATGATTATGTTATTTTTAAAAACCCATCTACAGTACCTGGTGTTGGCTCCTGGTACAGTCAGGCTTACGCGGACAAAATCAAAACCTTGACATAACTATCAAAGGCAAATATTTATGTTCCAGAGAAGTAGCTCTGTTTGTCTTCCTGGGCTCAGCTGGCCCTTCACTTTAAAGCAGGCATTAGAGTAGATGGGATAGGGGAATGGGAGGAGGGAGGAGGGAGAAAGAAACAACACAGCAAACAAGGGGACAATGACAAGAAGACCAGAGAAAGCCTAACCTAGAGATTACATAAAAGAAAACAAGTGAGGAAAGGCTAAATAGAAACCGAGTCCCCTTACGGAGGGCAGAACAGGGAACAAACAGAGAGTGGATGTAGGTCGGAAGACTGGGCAGCAGGAGACACATTGCTAAGAGTATGTTGATTCTGTGTGCAGCATTGTTTTTTTTATCACCTCCCTCTTCTCTTCCCAAGCCCTCTGTCTCATCTGTCTACCCTAAATCTGTCAGAAAACAGCCACCTTTTACAACTATCCCCACGTCTACTCATTTTTCCTCTCCTACAATGCCCCGAGCTCCTGCTTAACTATGTTTTCTGTGTTCCCACAGCTTTTATTAATTTCACTTAGCCTTAATGGGTTTACTGAGCGTTTATTTGTCCATAAAGGGTAAAAAAAAAAGATAGTTTTTTAGTAGTGCATACTACAGTTCCTCCTTACAGATCTGAGTACACAGATGCCTGTGTAATTTGTTAGTTTTCCTCTCAAGAAGGCATGATTTTGTCCTCTATTACAGCAAAGTGGAACACTGGGTTCAAATAGTCTGTGATACACTTTCACAACCTACTTTGGCTGTAAAGCAACTACTCTGAATGGTTTATTTTCATGATGCAAACACTTAACTGTTGCTGAGGCTGTTTCTTGCTGTTCCCAGGCAGATATGCAGTAAATGCAGGACACAGATAGGCTAGCAGAGGCCCCCACAAACTGTAATCACCCTCTTTGTATCTGCCGTTTCTTTCTTTTTCCACATTGTAAAGGCTCTGTCTATTGACCAGGCTAACTGTCGACCTATTAAAGTATCACTAGAGAATGGGGCATTGTTTTGTTCTTTGGGTCTCCCTACAGTTGTGGGATATAACACAACTGTCATAAAGCAAATCTTTCTGATCCCTGCACATGCACAGCCATGCATGTGATTTTCTTGCCATGCTGGAGAAGCTGGCAAAGATACCAAAGTCTTTTGAAAGGTTGCAAACTTCCAAGACTTTGGTCCAAAATTTGATAAAGCTGACCTAATGTTTTTACATGACATGACGTTTTTTGAATAATTATTTTTAAGTTTAAAGTATGTTTTACCTAGTTGGTATAGGTATACTTAAAAAAAAAAAGTCAGAAGCACATAGTTTTAAGGTTCACACACTTCTTTACGGTTGCTTTAACCCTCATCTGGCCAAGCTTTGACAATCAGACTTCTTGTTCTTTACTCTGGCCATTGGTTGGTTGTCATAAAGGGCAGAGGGAGAGCAATGACTCACCCTGATATTCTGTGAGTCAGTCATTGACTAGCAACGCTGTCAGATACTATATACTGTACTGTCTGCTACAAGTGTATAGGGATCGATCCTCCTCAGCTTTCTCATTATCACATCATGCCTTGTGTACTACATGTATTGATCACTATCAATACTATCACTGACTCACTCTGTATATATACATCCCAGGTTCACGGAGGCAGACACCATTGTGATGGGGGACGTGACATACGGGGCCTGCTGCGTGGACGACTTCACTGCCCGTGCCCTGGGAGCTGATTTCATGGTGCACTATGGCCACAGTTGTCTCAGTGAGTTTATCTATTTCACCATCGCTATGAATGCAGATTGCACCTGAAAGACCAACATTAGGAAAACAAGCATCAAGGACTCACGCCCACTGAGAGTGGGCTGCATGAAAAAGGAACATCAACAAAGACAGAGACTGAAATATGGAGCTATCGATGAACGGAAAATCTGACTAGTTAGTGCAATCTGCCCTAGCTCTTATATGGAACAAATATCAGACCCTTGGAGAAAACGCATCACATTTACCCAGAAGATCGATAGTCAACATGCATTAGAGCTGTCCTTTGAAAACCTCAAGCCGTTTTTGAGGACATTCACCCTCACCCCCATTGTCTGTCTCTTGCAGAACATAGGAGAAAATGTTAAATCAATAGTTTTGATATATTTCTGTCAGAACAACCTCACCTCTTCAAAATACCAGAAACGATCAGCAGAATGTTAAACCAACTGAAAAGCTGTCTGTTTGTTTTGTGTATGTAGGCTCATTCACCATTTGTTCATCATGGGAGACGTGTGTGCATGCGGGCATGTATGTTTACAGAAGAGTTAAAAGGGGAACATATTCCCATTTATGCTCAAAAGCACCCATTAAATGCAAAGAATGCGCTGAAGTCTTTATGGGTTTTGAAGTTAGATCAAACATTACGTGATGGAAGATATTTTCAAAGAAATCAAACTACACACAGATTCCGAGAAAACCCCAGTATATATATGGAGCTGTATGTGATCCTTCCCTTGATCACTCAGTCACGAGGACATCAACTGCACTGTTCCCCAAGATGTCAGCCACCTGAAGAAGATGAAAGACTAATGTTTTGACTGACTCACATTCAGAGTCTCCCCTGTGTTTCTTTATTTCCCTTTTATTTACTCTGCAAAATTTGTGTTGGAGTCTCAGCATACTCTCATAATTTACCACCATGAAATGTGTCCATGTTGTCCAGCATTACACGGGATTATCATGTAGCCATGGTTTAATGATATGATCTTGTTTGCTGGTATAAATTATGATAATCCTCACTTAATATTGTTAACTTTTAAAGCTTCTCTTTTGGCTAAAACCTTAACTCCAAAAAAATGTATCTCTGTACAAAACTGCACATTCAAACACTTTTGTTTTCCTCACTGAAAATTATGCATTTATATTTTAAAATGGCATGGATGTAACTCTACACCTTTACATCATTTAGTATGCGCTGAACGTTGAATATGCAAATTAGTTCCCACCCCCAGCTCCATCGCCTGCAGCTAAAGCATACCTGCTCACTTTCTCCAGTACTGTAAAACTAAAACTACAATACTATAGTAACGACACTCAATAGCGAGTTGCAATATTGGATAAGTTCAGCCGCTCGTGTTTGTCATTGAAAATTATTAAAAAGAAACAGAAAAGGAAATATATCACTATTTTATTGTTTTTTTATGTATTTCTTTCAACAGTGTGTTGAATGTAAACTGAAGAGCTAATAGCGTATTCAATAGTGGGTGAAGCTATCATCAACGCAGAGAAAGCTGCTATTTTCAATTTCTGACTTTGCTTTTCTTCCACTGCACAACAATCCAGAGTCAAGAGTGAGCAACTGTGTTCAAGAGGCAGTCTGAGACCAGTCCCATTAAAGGCTGTAAATCGGATAAATAAAGCCTTGTTTTACCTGTTGATAGCCCAAATAAATAGATCTACACCTGCACTGTACTCTGTGGGAAGATGCCACATCAGTGGGTTTTCTGTAAATGTCCCCGTTTCTACACAAATCCACATCTTATACACGCACGCACACACACACACACAAAAAAGATTCTTCTATGTATCTGTGGCAGAGATGTGTAAACAGAGTGTGAAGAGGAGGGTGGAGACAGTGATGTGGATGATCACTCATGTTTGGACATTATTTCCTTTACATACCTGTTCCAGAGGCCACAGTGGGTCACTGGTTTGGTCCCCGGTATCCCTGGTATCCCCAGACATGTTGAAGTGTCCCTGGGCAAGACAACGAATCCCATTGAGTTTCTTATGTCTTCATCTGTGTGTGTGTGTGTGTGTGTGTGTGTGTGTGTGTGTGTGTGTGTGTGTGTGTGCATGATGGAGAAAAAGCAGTGCTTAGCCTGTCAAACTGTACAGACTAAGGCTGCAGTTGCTGTTTTACGTCCCCGTTCTCAGCACTAACTGCTCACATACTTGCCTGTGTAGTACACTTGTTACCGGAGGATTCCACAACGGGGCACACCTGATCACTCCTACTGGAAGCTGATTTACAGGATGTAAATAAATGTGTAGTCTGATTAACGGTAAATACGGGGTGAATACAAAGGTTTGGGATTTTGTTGATCTTCAAATCACAACAGAAAAAGTGACAGCAGCGTATTGTTGATAGTATGTGAGGTCCCTAAACCAAGCGTGGCGCTAAAAATCGACAATACAAAACATGCAAAGCATCAATACAACGCACCCCTAACGGTCACCTTGTGTAAGACCTCAACCTCAACGCACATTTTTAGTGGGTCAAAAGTCATGCTTGAAAGTCATTACTTCTAAATTAATTTTCAGGTTTTTCTGCCTTCACAGACATCACAGGCAGATATCAATATCTTTAGAATAATTTAAATATCTTTAGAATAATTTGAATAAGAACAAACTGTTTTTCAGAAATTATTTCAAATACTAAGAATAGATTAGTTCATTACGACAAATTTAGTATTTGTAACTGGACCTTTACATTCAACTTTTTCTTTGATGAATAGATGAGAGTTTTTGTTTACATGGACATTAAAAAGCAGGTGCTCTAATTGACCTTAATGCCAAAACACGTTGTAATAAAAACCAGTGATGGTGCAACTGAGTCTTGTCTGTCTCTTTGACTGTCTCTTGCTGCAGCACCTAAGTGCACTCAGGCTACCATGCTAATGTGAACACAGATCGATGTCACTTTGCTCAGCCCTTAACGTCTTGGGAGTGCCTATAAACAAGCAATGGACTGCTGTTATTCTCAATAGAGTTTAACTTATCTACCCCGATCTTTTTAACGTCACGTTTAGCTTCTTGGTTCTCCTCTCAACATGTGCCCAACTTTATAAATGCTTGCCCGATTTTTACTTTTCCAATTAATTGATAACTTAAATTCACATACTTGTTGTCCTGTTACGTTTTCCACTCCTGTCTTCCATGCCGAATCATTTAGACTTTATATAGTTGACTATGAAATCACCTACCCCACCTCCTATATCGAATTAGTTTTTTCCAGCCTACTTCTATGGGGATCTCTCATAGCTTACTTCTGTTCTCATCCCTTGTGCCTTCAGTCCTCTGTTGAGACAGTAGCATCTCTATCTGCATTCACTATCCATTTTCGGCACCTCGCTCCAATGTGTCTTTGTTGTTGTTTCTAGGTCATCAAGTGAGCTGCACAGGCCCATAATTTTTGCTGCATCTTAAGGGGTCATTTATTTAATCATAACAAAGAGCCCTCATCTTCTAATGTGCAAATTATATGTAACACAAGGGGAGGAATATAATCATGATGATAAAGACAGCAACAATTCTTCCGTCTTCCTCGTTTTCGTGGACCATTGCCTACTATGCTCAGCATCACCTCCAGCTGCACCTCCCAGGCATGGTAACCAGGCACTAATAGCAATCACATGTATCTCTCTCCTTCCCTAAATAAGTTACGTCTTTGCATCAATTTCTGCATGAGCTAAAGAATTGATCTGAATGAGTTTCAATTATATCACACAGGTGCCAACCATGAGTTATATATGTGCATGCACTGGTACCCATATAGATGCACACCGATCAGCCATAACTATGTGACCACCTGCCAAAGGAGCTCTGACCAGTCCAGGCGTGGTCAAAGAACATCTGATGGTGTCCTGGAGTGTCTTTTACCAGGACCTTAGCAAAAGATCCTTTGGATCAAGATGAGAATTGTTGCTCACCCTATCTGTCAGTGGTTTTAATGTTATGGCTGATTGGTGTATGTCTGAATGTGCAGCATTTTATTGTTTGAGGCCCCATCAATATTGCATATAATGCAGGCTTACCTGAAATAATAGAGTGAATAATTCATCTGTCTTCCCTTTGTCTTTGCCTTCTTACAGTCCCCATAGATTCCACAGCGGGTATTAAGATGCTGTATGTGTTTGTGGATATCCAGATGGACAATGCACACTTTCTGGACACAGTCAAGTTTAACTTCCCTCCTGGACAAACTTTGGCACTCGTCAGCACTATTCAGTTTGTGGCAGCGCTGCAGGTGATAAAGTACTTCTTCTGTCTGATTCTGTATGCATGTGAATGAGTTCATTTTCATGTTAGAGGCAGACGGATATTTTTTTTTTATCTTTACTCGAGTTCGAGTTGTCAATTGTGGGTATTTTCTGTACGATATGATGTTATTTGCATACACAGAATAGGAATATACACACACCTATTCATCTCAACACTTGCACAGTTTATTTTTATGATTCCTGGCTTTTATGAACACTCTTAAGTTCAATTCAAGTGTGGGTTTGTGAAATCTGGGAGCAGTTATTTTTGATTTGAAAGGTGCAACGACCTCAAGGGGCCTCTCAGTTCAGCATCGTGCTCAGGACTGCTCTTTATGTAAGCAGTGGCAACAGCTATAGTATTAAGCTTTAACATCCCTCTCTCAGGCTTGCTGCCTTGCCATTCTGTAATGTACTCTGCTGCTTTCATTTGCCAAGTTGAACCAACACGACTTTGAGCTTTCACTAATCTAACCACTGCTATTTTTAAATCACGCCCCACCCTCTTGGGTAATATTACATTGTATGTTTGGGTCTTTCAGAATATCAATTGGTATATATGTGCATCTATGTTTCTGTGCATTGATTTAATGGTGTATGAATGGCTGCCTGCATCTCAACTCGTCTTATGGTCTTACTTACGATTGAAGCTCAGAATACACCCAGATTCCCCATGCACTGCCTTACATTAGCCTTAGATTGTTCAATGTGTCATTTTACCTCAGGGCACACTAACTATTTTTCTGTTCGCTGTAATGTTTTCTCTTTTTTCTTTGGTTTCCGAGCTTTGCTTATTTGGTTGTAGGGTTTTGGAAGAGTTGACTCTTCTGAATCACTACAAAGTCAATTTTTCAGCAGGCAATTATTCCCCATTTAATGCTTTCAAATATTTCAATATGTATTTTTACTGTAATGGCCAGACACTGGTCAGTGTTCATGAGGATTTAAACAGAAGTGCCAGCTTTTAGAGTTAATCTCTGAGAGAAAGACTGTCATGCATAACTCTTACATGATCACTTTAGGGCCATTATTTCAGTAAAGTCGTTTTTTGGCTTTTCTCATTCTATGCCCCATTGCCCTCCATCACTTTCCCATCTTTTGCAGTTCTATTTACTTTTCGTCCTACATCAAGTGCAAACAGTCCACACCGTTAGACTTACTGTTGAGATTTTTTTTTTTTCTCCAGACTTGTTCTCATTGTTTTCAAATGAAATAATACACGCTAAATTAAAGTCTAAGTCTAATTTTTAATATGAGCATGCAAAATTAGAAAGATTGCAAATGTAATTGGAAATTTGTCACTTGGAGCGTGCAACCGCTGCTGGCCACACTAACAGAAAGAAATGAACAACAGCCCAAAGAGAACAACAAAACACCTTAAAATATGTTTAGAACTTCCAAAATAGTTAATTGATTTCACTCCAAAAAGAAAGAGAAAAAAAACATTACTCTGTATCTTAAATTTTCCAAAGACCACCTTGTTCACCTACTTAATATTTTGTGGACAGAGATAAAAGTTTAATAATTTGGCAAAAATGCCCAGGGCACATTAGAAAAACAAAAAAATGCCCTCTGCACTCTCATCTAAACCTCACACCATCTTTAAGTTATAGTAGAGGTAGCATCATGGTAATTGGATAAAAAGACAAAAAATCTAAATTGTATCAACAATCAAGGCCAGGTGATTCAAGAAGACAATGAACCAAACCATACAAGTAGATCAATAACAGAAGGGTTAGAACAAAAAAAACATCTTTGGTCATTTTCGTGAGATTGTGTTTGGTTGTAAGTGTTGCAAGTTGAAGGTCATGCCACATTTGATCAATTCAGAAATCCTGTCTTCACACACAGTTTAATAGGGGCATGTTTGATATTGTCCCATTTACTGAATATTTGCACACAGAGTAGCATTCAGATTTTTTGACACACCCTACCACCTATTTGAGACTTATTAGTTTTATTCTTTCTCCCTTCCTACATGTTGCAGGCCGTAAGTGCAGCTCTGAAAGCAGAGTACGATGTGATTGTCCCACAGTGTCGCCCTCTCTCACCTGGAGAAATTTTGGGCTGTACCTCCCCTCGCTTGGATCGCCATGTTGATGCCGTAATGTAAGAAATGTCATTCCTGTTATCTTCCACCACACAGCCGTTTTTTCTTCTTCCTTTTTTTTTAAGTTGGCAGAGCTTATGTAGCATTGACTCATCCAATCATTGTTACCTCCCCATTCACCTCTTCATAGTTACTCCTGCCAATACCATGCCTACCCATGTGATATAAGTAAAAATCAGTGTGACAATACTCAAGTCACGCAAGACTTAACTGGTAGGAATAATTAGCTATGTCTTAGTTCCATATGCAGCGAGAATTAGCCAGATGATGATCCAGAAAAAGGCTGAAAATACATTCTCACCATGAAAATCATTGAATTGGATATAATCCGACACTTTTGGCTGTTTCAAACTGCCGCGTTTCCATATCCTCGCCAAATTTCCCAAGTTTTAAAGTAATGCTTTGACAACATTTAACACTTACTGTGTCATGTGCATGGTTAGAATTAAGAAACTGTGCACCACAGTTTGTTTGTAAATTTGATACAGCTTGTGTAATTACCTTCCCCTTTTTCTGGGGAAAATCATGATGAATGCAGCCAGAAGCTCATCTCTGTTGTCACATAAACACTGTGCACGTAAGAAATTTCGGTTCGTCTTGTTCTGCACTGAAGAGAGTGATCTGGCAAAGCATCAGGTCCGAGAAGCAAACAACATCCTCACAGCTGCTTTGTGTCGATACATCTCGTGCTGCTCCACAGTCTAGAAATCCTACGCTTTGTTGTGCACAGTGAGATAATGTAATTCTGCTGATTTAATTATGCATAGGTGCAACTCTTCCTGTGTCTGATCTGCGCACGTTTAGTGCCAGCCCATGCGATTAAAACCTCCCAGTGCATGAAATTAAAGCAACAACATGTGGGCAAGCTTTGCTATAAGCCTGAGTGGAAACTTATAAAATATATGTTGTCCTTGGTATGTCAGTGGTGATGTGCAGAAGTGTTGAGAACGAGAGTGTATTCTCTACATCTCACTTACTTACATGCACAGTGGATACATTAGATTATATTACACACAGGAGTAACGTAAAAACATGTTGAGGACTTCAGACCTCCTAACATGGGCCATATCTCCTCTTCTCGTATAGCACCAGACAGCCAGAGTCTTTTGTTTTGTCTTGACAGCAACACTGAAAGCTTCATTACAGAGTAAAGAGTTTCCAACTTTAATTAAGTTTCCTTTTACTTTTACGAATTACTGTTTGGTTAATGACGAAACTGATCATTCATTATCAGTAAGAAAAGCTGCGCAGATCAAGCGTATTTGCACCGATACCTCTTCTGAACAACGCATGCTTTTTTTATCATCTTGGATAAAAACAATATTTAACATTGGGCTGTCTTACATTAATTAGAAATGAGTCAGTGCTTCAGAAATGGTATATGCACAAGTTGTAATTGCATTTTTTTTAAATATTTTTTTGGGGCATTATAGAGAATGAAAAGCGTTTTACTATTCTTTGGGGCCAATCTAGGAGCATTGAAAGGGCCAAGTCTGAAGAGACAAAAGGAAAAGAAGATCCATTGAAAAGAATTTAAAGACATGGTCAGTGGACCGTTTCTATCGGCTGCCTGTGCTGTAGCTGTTTCTCATAATAGAACAATATGAGGATGTGAATGAGATGACAATGCAAAGGCACGTAGCATTTCTCATTATACTGAGAGCAGTTTTTGCAAAGAGCAATAGCATAATGATGCAATGTCTGTGGTGATAGAGAGATGTAGAAATGAAGCACATCGGCTTCTTACAGCTACAGAGTGCTCAGGACAACAGTGGCTGAAGCACAGCCGGCTCATTGTTGGGGATATAATTATATGAGGACCAGGGATGTTTCCAAACAAAAAGAAACAGTGCAGCAGGAGCTGTGCTTGGAATCATTTTGTGCTGCTGTTCACTGTTATTGCACAAGACACAAACAGAGGCACAGTTGTGTGTTTTCACATAAACACACTCGACAAATAAAGTCAGGGCTAGTCATTTCTCTAGGTATAGTCCGTATAGCAGACCACCCACTGCCTGTTTTAAGTTGCTCCAAACAGAAACCAATTACTGAGTTTATTTGCATCTCCCAACTCGGAGCGGGTGCCGACCTGAGCCCCCTCACACTAACGGCAGGATTCTTCTCAGCCTCACCCCGAAGGAGAGGTTTATGTAAGAAACCCCTCTCTTTTTTCCTTTTTTTTTTTTTTTGGCACAAACATGCTGCTGTGCATTTATGGTTTCTGAAGTCTGCCTCTGCTTGAGCCTTTGTGAATCCCCAACATCAGACCCTGGGTTAATTGGTAGAGTTTGTAATCTCGGTAAACGGCATGCTCCAATCGCTGGGGTCATGTTTCCTGGACAGCAGAGGTGGGTAGCCCTCAACCTAAGCCTCAGCCCACCTGCCTTTAAACACTGATCTTCTGTTAAAAGGCTGCAGAGATTCATAGGTTTTAAAGGATTTGGAATGAGAATAGATGAAAAGGATGGGATGTCATTATTCATTATCTTTTTTTTATTTTTTATTGAATTTTGAATGTCCAGAGGGGATATTCTTTCTTTTATATCCTTCTCATTTTATTGACCTCAGGACATAAATTGATCTTTGTTTTCTCTATAGTTATCTTGGAGATGGAAGATTTCACTTGGAGTCAGTCATGATTGCAAACCCAGATATCCCTGCATTCAGGTATTGTGAAACAAAATGGTGTAAGATATACATCATAACATCTCTGCTCTTTGTATGCTTGCATCACCGACAAGTGTCACACTTTTTTATCGCAACTTGTAAAATTGACAATTGAATAAATATTCTTACTGCATGATTTAGAAAGAAAAGAAGAAAAGTAAGCATTTTTGGAGAGAAAATCATATAATGTAATATACAGAATGAAATGAATCACATCATGTTTTAAGCACGTAAAGGATGTTTTGTTATGTTATTCGGAGCGTTTCAAGTTTTAAAATCACTTGCACTCATCATCATTATTTCAGTACCATGACAACATGTTCTGAGCATGAAATTCTCTTTTGATGAGGCTGTGCTTGCATGCAAAGTAAAATTGTGTTGTTATACACATACGCACTGCAGCACAGATCACAGGTCTCTCTTATAAGCACGATTCTAATCTCAAGTGTACCCCTTGTACCAGAGAAAAGGAGATTAGAAGCTCAGAAATGCCTCAGTTTTCCCTAAGATGCACTGGCTCTAGTCATACTTGATGGTTTTTCATGATTAGATTTCTCAACTTTCCTTTCTGTTCTCAAGAAAGTTACCTTAACAAAACCTGGCAATTTGCATGGAATGTTTTGTCCATTTATTCTTGTGCTCACATCCAATTAAAATCAGTTTGTCTTGGCATTTTTCTGTCTGTGCTTGTTTGCAGATATGACCCCTACAATAAAGTGTTCTCTAGGGAGTACTATGACCACGAGGCCATGCGTGCTTTAAGGCTGGAGGCTATTGACAAGGCTAAACTGGCCCATAGATGGGGCCTTATCCTGGGAACGCTAGGCCGACAGGGCAGTCCCAAAGTCCTGGAGGTGAGTTTGCATCCTCATTTCAACAGTCTGCTTGTCCTCAGGACACTTGTGCAATGGCTTATAAAACTTCTCATTGTGAGTTTCTTTATGAACTGATTTGGTGACATGTACTACTCACTGGACCAGAATCTTCACTGTGGCAGCTTGTTATTTCTCATTAAGGATGATGCAGCCAAACATCCCTAGAAAGCTTTTTCCTTGATCTTGTGTTTGAGTGTTGCAAGGAATTTTGAGCAATTTCTGCTGTCACTTTGGGAACACAAGTCAAACCAGCCATACATAGATATTCCAGAGTATAAAAATATAGTGGTAAATTCCTGCTGTTCAAAATCTTGTCCAAAGCTTGAATGTGAAAGATTTATAACCACATTACCTACGTATCATCGGACAAAACATATTCTCAGGCTCATAATGGAGCCTTTTCTTGTTTGTCAAAATCCAGACTTGAGAGATTAAGTTAGCGTTGATGTTAAAATGGCAACCAGAGATCAGAGAAAAAAAAAGTTTTATTTTTAGGGTTACAGGAGAGGACGAATTTAAAAGGGGGTTTTGAATAAAAACTCTCCATCTCTCCCATAGCGATCTGTTGAGATTAAGAAGTGTTTGTGTCAGATAACCCTACAAGTGAGAGGACATAATTCTATGTGACAAAAGCCTGGTCATGGAAATGTCTTCCATGACATCTTCCCAAGGACAGTGGACATCAGCAGTGCTCTTACCTTTATCTTACAAAAGAACTTTACTGGGATTTTTTTTCGCTCACTTCGGACGCTGTCAGCGTTCATATCACCTCAGTCCACTGCCGACAACTTCAAAGGCAGAATCACCAAGGGAGCAGAGTTCCCTAAACTTGCTAAACAGATTCATATAATGTATATGTGTGTGTGTGTGTGTGTGTGTGTGTGTGTGTGTGTGTGTGTGTGTGTGTGTGTATATATATATATATATATATATATATATATTGTTTGGGCCTTTACTCAAGGGGCCTCATTCAACTCACCTTGAGGATGAAAAGTTTGTCCCAGCATCATCTGTGCCTATTACTCTTCATGGTTGTGCATTGATCTGGTGCGTTGCAAATGGAAGGCAACACTGAGGGCCTTGGTGTCCCAAACGCTTGCTTGTTGTATGGGAAGTTGTATGTTGTAAGCTTCCCTGTTTTGAAATTATACTTGAAAAGTTACCAAGCAAAGATAGTTGGCCTCAACTCCACACTGTGGTATCAATTTGCTGAATTTCTGTCTTGACTCTCCTTTTTCAGAATTGCTTGAATGGATCATCATCATATGGGTGTGGGAACCTTTGTTAATTCAGTTAGTTAGCTTCTATGTCTCTATTTTTTTCTTACCAAAAGATGTTCACCTCTATATTAGTGCAACAGAAAGTAAAAGGCATCCTCAGTGGAAGATGGGCTGAGCTTTGCTTTATTACCGGTTCTTTCACCTTTATGTATAGAATCTCTTGGTGCATACCTTATGAGACAGCTGAATTCTTAAGGGACGCCTTGACATCTGCAGGCAGGGAGAAGGGAAAACGATAACAGCTTCTATTTACTAAATGACTTCACAGGTGTTGCTTTGTTACTCTCATTGCTTTAAGTTAACGCAGGATAGAAGGTGACAGATTTTTCATCCAATGACCCTGTTTAAATGAGAACTTCCCGCATTAGAAGTGGGGAAAACACCAGTTTGATGATAAGACAGAAATCCAGCTGAGAAAGTGGCTGTTTGGAGCTGAATATGAAGTGATCGTGAGAGTCAAGACTTGAATGCTTCACTGCGGCAGCAATATGACCTCTGGTCATGAAGTTAAAGTTAAGATACAGTTACAGCATAAACTTGGGAGAATCACTTATCTCACCTGTCTTACAATGCATGGAGTAGCTGGAGGACATAAAGGGAAGGAAGGTTCTCTTTACTCCCTTGCTCATCATGCAGTTACCATTGTGTAGTCTTGGCTCTGCAGCAAATGAATAGACGCATATGTTAAGCTTCAGATTGATATTTGGATAACTGTGAAGCAAAGCTTCGAGACAACCTTTCACTGGAGGGTTTAAAAGACTGTCAGTAAAGGTAAAAGTGATGATCTATGCGACTTTTTGCTTCAACTGTCTTTTTATATAGTGCAGTTTGAACCCTGGAGAGAATTGCATTTTGTGTGTTGATTGCAGCCTTTTACACTGATTATTTTGTTTTTCCTCTTCATAGCACCTGGAGTCGAGGCTTCAGTCTCTGGGCAAGTCCTTCACTCGAGTGCTACTCTCGGAAATTTTCCCCAGCAAACTGGATCTGATGCCTGATGTGGATGCGTTAGTATTAAGATTTACTCATATAAACACTAATGTATGTCTTAATTAGGCTTTTAAATGTTTACTCCTTACCATTGGTCCGATGGGCGCCAATCTTGTCAGTTACACCCAAGTCACTTTACCTCAAAAGTAACAACAGTAATATCATAAGGTAGGTTATTGTCATTGAGTGAATAAAACTCAGTCCTCAGTGATGATACTGTGAAACAGTGAAACAAAAAGGAGAAAAAGGGACAACTTTCTCTTGCCATCTTGAAGCACATTTTACAGGTTTTTTTTCTACAGAACGTAAATTTTAAAAGCAAATTTAGCTCATGATCTAGGTTGTGGCAGTACCTGGTTTTAGGCTGATGCTGTGGCGTGAGAAGTGATTTTGATCAGTTTTCTCCAACAACCTTTTTTGGAGCAAAACTCAGATTCTCTCTTATGCAGTATAAAGGTTGCAATTTCATTTGAATCCCTGAAAAGGCTCGAGGAGATTCTTTTGGTCTTATCTGCTCATGTTTGCATGCTCTCACATGTCATAGTTTTCCTCAATATCAAAATCAATATTTCATTTTTTCTCACATTCTCTTTTAAAAAGGCACTATTATGCATTTTGGGTTTTGCTGTTACATTCTGGTTGTTTCATAGCTTTTTGTGGACGTTAAAGGTCTGCAAAGTAAGCCCTGAGTGCATACTCTATGACATAAGATGCTGCTCTGACACACATGCAACACCTTGTTTGTAGTACAGGTTTTATCCCTTCACAATGAAACAGTTTCATTATGTGTAATGCCTTAATGTTGGTTAGTTCAGTACACCTTGAAAAACAAATGTGCAGGTGCCTTGCTGACAGCTATTTTTGGTCTATCACAGTACACTGGGTCTGTCTGGAGGCACGCCTTTTGGAAGAAACGGAAACTAAAGTGTTTCGTTCACTATCTAAAAGCATTTCGGACAGGGGTTGAAAACAGGCACTGCAAAAATTAAAAAGTACGTCATAAGTAGTTTTGTCAAAATGTTGTATTGACATTAGAGATGATAAACATCATCCAGTAAATCCCGAAGGTAAAATAATGATCCTATTAATTTGCATAATGCTTACTTTTAAAGCTCAATGTTTTCAAATTTGTAATAGCTTCGGTCTCTTTTACATCATTTGCATTCAACATCACGGACCCTTGCAGAACAGTTATGATGCACAGCAAGTCGTCAAGCAGCGACTTTTGAAATGTATTCTGTAAGCATCATTGCACACATAATTTGGGTGTCAGCATGATTTGGCAGTGCTTGCTATAACAAAGCTGACAAACAATGTTTTCAAGCTTATAGCTTCATAAACAAAATTGGCATTCACATCATTACAAGTTCGCCTGTACTGACACAGAGTGAGAAAATTTTGTACATGATAATCCACTAAAATTCTTACTTGATCTACTTTTGCAGTGAGATCAAAGTATATAAGTAATAGAAAGTAGTGAAATACGTAACCTTGCCCTCGGCTATGATGTTTTTTGTTTTGCTTTGTAATCCTTTCTTCATTTTTTGTCATAACAAAAGCAAACAGGCAGTATTGTCACTGTTCAATAGAGTGCTGAAAGTTTCAAATTAAGTTACATATGTCAAACAAAAATGACAATGAAATTCAATTCAGTAACCTGAGCGCTACACCTACAGAGTGTCATAAAAGTATTCATCTTCTTCACTGAGTCTAACTAACATGTGTTGGCTTTACAGTATTTCTAACTTTATTTCTGGTGACGTAGTTTTCCATAATCTGCGGATAACGTTTGGAGCAGTGACCGCCCCTACATTTATCACAATGAAGTCTTGCTTTAATACACTTGGCGTGTCTGTTTGGCTGCCCAATATGCACTGCGTTGGACTTTTATATCCCTCTGTACTTCCTTACAAGTTCTACAACAAATGTTTTTACAAATTACATTCCCAAGGTCCATGCAAATACATTCTTGCCTCTTTCTGACTTTTCCAACATGCTCATTCTCTAGAGAATATGTAATAAATATGGAGAGTAATTCCCCTGCCTCCTTTATATATTTTGTGTGCATTTGACAGTATTTTTAGCCACTCGTCATCATTTAAGTGGCATCCTACGTTGCTCAACCATTCAGTGATTTATTTTTAGGCTTCTTACAAAACAAGTAAGCTGTAAAATCATCTGACTTAATACCAATAGATTTCCTCCCAAACTAAAACAGCGGTGAACAGAACATGTCTTTCCATGTATGCATGTTTCTGAAATCACATTAGCAGATTGAATTTCTCCCCCACTTCCCACTGTTATCCAGTCTAACATTCATTGCTGTCTTTAGAAAGAGACTCTTCAAGTTTCTTCAATGAAATATCAGAAACTCCACCTATCAATTTGTCTGGCTTATCTGACTTCCAGCCACAAGAGCAGAGTTTTAAGATGGACAAGAGGTTAGTAAGACAGTGATATGCAACAGCTCCCATCACACTCACAGACACAGGCGCTCTTCCCTCCCTTGGACTGGCCTCTCACTGTGGAGTAATGAGAGGTGTGATGTGTGAGGGAGGAGTGGGTGAGATGGGACAGAAGGTCTGAGAGAAATGGAGAGAGAAAGAGATGGAGCGATGCAGAGCTAGTTGAGGGGGCTGTGTTTGGAATGAAAGCGATCATGGTAAAAGTAATTCTTTTCTTTGTTTTTTGGCTCTCCTCTTCAGACTGACGTATGAGTGCAACTCTAGGATTATGTAATTCAGGCACGATTCACCCAACCAAAGCAAATCTTTATTAAGGACAAAAAGCTTTTCAGCAAGATCTGTTTCACCAGCAAGTATAGTCTTTATCCAAAGATAACAGATGTGTTTGAATACAAATCAAGATTTCTAATACTGAAAAAGTTTAGATGTTGTGCAATATGAGAAAAATAATAATATGCTATGTTTGAAATTCATCTAAACCTTTTATTTAGAAATGCTGAACAACAACAAATCAAATCATGTATCTGAAATATTATTTAATTAATTAATTGATTTGCATCAATACTGATGATATTTACAGGTTTCACAGCAACATGTGCTGCCTGCAATGCAGACAACCTTCTTTCCAAGGAAAGCTTTGCTTATTTCATCAAGACAACGTCAAAGCACAGTTTGAACCACTTGCAGCAGGATGGTTCAGTTGTAAACGTGAAAACGTGATGAAACAAGAAATATAACAATGGAGGGACCAGTGTTGACCAGTATAATATCCTTCGTCAAATAAGAATGCTAAGTTATTCATTTTTCCACCCTTACAGCGTCATTAGAAGAAGAGGTCAGAACCTTAAATTGTATCTGTTGAAGTTGGTGAGCACATAAAAACTATGAGATCTCTTAGTCTCAACATTTGACATAACACTTTTTCTTTCATTTTCAGTTTTGAATGCACGCATAGTACACTGATAGGCCATGACATTAAGACCACTTACCTAATATTGAGTAGGTGTACTGCTGTTCTGCTTGTAGAGGCAGCTACTGTAGGTGAGTGCTTTTGCTATGTGCGAGGGTATGTATACAGTCTGCAAAAATGTTTAGGTGCTAGCAAGTGTCAGAGTAACATTCATGAAAATGTCAGGATGCAGGTTTCTCTAGTAGAGCATTGTATTGTAACAAGATGTGTAGCACTATTCATTTGATCTATCAGTGGTTATAATGTTATAGCTTATCCATGTATTTTTTTGTTCTCATTTCCTAGACCTTTTCTTTATATTTTATCCTTGTAAATGTATACAAATGGTCTGGGGTCTCATAAACAAAAATGGAATCCACCTCTCTGCCACAGACTTGGATGCTAAAACTCACCATTATTAATTTTCCTAATCATAATTTGTTGCATTTCATTGCACTTTGTTCTTCTCTTATAATTTAATTTTTTCATCCCAACTGCTTAGAATATTTTAAGAACGCAGGCATCCTACACGAGCCACAATAGACAACACAATCCATCAGGTGTTTGAGGCTGTGTTAAATCTAGCTATGTCTAAGGATGAATAGAAGGACAGAGAAAGAGGAGACTGAGAGATAGACAAAGGAATGGAAAACTGAAGCTTCTCAGCACTAGCAGACACAGCACACAGTGCAAAGCCCACCCCCAGGCTTCCTCTGTCATTAAACACTCACATATTCACCTGTGGGAAGACAGAGCCACCATTAGCATATGCTCTTAAGTGTGTAATTAGGCTGTCCCCAAGCAGATTTTAAACTATTGCACAGATGTCTGCACACCACATACGCACTCAGCTAGAGAGCAAATGCTATCCACTGCATTTCCACCTCCTGGCTTTCTGTTTGAAATTAAATTTTTGGCCACATTTAAATTAAATCTTTTGTTTGGATTCAGTTAAGCTTACTGTTAAAGGTGAGCTTTTTTTTTTCACAGCAGTACTGAAAGGTTAGTTGCTCTTGCTTTTGATAGGTCAAGACTGTGAGTCTAATTGAAGCATAGCCATGCAGGTGGTGATCCTACTCACAGTGTCGGGGTGTAATGGTCCACAGCAGGTAATGCAGTGAGGCCTGGCTGGAGCTCACATTGCATAGCAGCTGTAAATGTCATGCAGTTTTACTTTTATATAACATAGCATGGACCCCACCAGTATTGAATCGGGCTCCTCTAATCCGCGTAAGTGTTGAAAGATTTGATTTTACACTGAAGTAAACACATCTGTAGGAGACATGTGTCCATCAACGTTATATATTCAATGGTTTTTTGTAGCTTCAAAATTAACTGTAAAATAATTGTACTGCTTGAGACTAAAGCCTACATCTTCCTGTCTCTAAACCTCCCTCCTCTTTCTATCCTTCAGCCTTGTCTGTGCTTCAGTGCTCTCCGTGACATTCTCTGCCATAATGACTTGATTGAAGGCTAGATAAGGACTGAAGAAACATTTTGGGGCAACGCTTTGTTTGTAACTATGCGTTTTACTGAACTGCATCATTCAGCTTTCTACTCCTTAAAAGCAATCCTTTTTTTGCTTTTCCTTTCACGCTTTTTGTCTTACTTTCCACTCAGACTGAACTCTCAGAGCTAATTGGATTTAGTCAGAAGAGTCTTTCTGCATCAATCACAACCCCCTACCAAACCCCCAAGCGCATTCCAGTGTCCAGTGTTCTGTACCTATGTGCACTTTATTACAATACATACAAAGATATGTTGTATATATGATTGGTCTATGAGACTTGCAAATCACTGCAGTACTTTTTGAGTGACAGGCTCTTACCTATTTGCTTTGTTAAATCCAGCTGAGTTTTCAGTTTGTTTTCTCTTTGTTTTTTCAGGCAAGGTAGTTTATAACTGTTTCTATTTTTGGTTTGGTTCTTAGTTTTTCCCAAAAATGTAACGTGAAAATAGATATATTCATGCTCTTACTGGAAAATCAGTGGCACAGGTTTTATTTGCCATCACAGCAGTTAAACAATTAATTGAGTTGCTAACTAGATTTCTACATGTCTCCGCTGTGATTTCAGACCATTCCTCTATCAGGCTTTCTTTCTGGTCTTTTAGTTCTCTCAAGGTTCTGAATGGAATTCTGGTTTGTAGCTGGGTCACTCCAAAACGTTTGAATTGTTCTCTATAAATTTTTAAATGACCTCTCTCTCGCCAAGTTTTTGTGCACACAACCTGATGTTTTCTTCTTTTTTTGTCAATTCAAAGCCATACAAACTATTTAATTTTCCTCATCAAACCAAAGAAATTTTTTCCATCTTTATTCATCTGATCTATTGCATTTGTCAAGTGTGCTTTCACGCGGCTGTCTTGATGAGGTGGAGTCCTCCTTGATCAAAATCTATAATGACCAACCTTGTAGTTTTTCGCTGGAAGGTCTGCCATGAGATCTCGGTGCCGTGCTGAGACCAAATTCATCAGGATGGCCTTGGCGGTGATCCTTGGATCTTAGACAAACCTTCTTAAAGAAGATTATATAAAAATTTTGGAGGAAATCATTTATCAATATGCTGAAACCTTGGCCATAACCTTGAGCTTCCAAAAAGACATTGATCCAAAGTGGTCTACAAAAAGCAGCAAAAATTTTTGGCCAAAAGTATTAATACTCTGAGCCTTGCCATACACACAGCAGAGGTGGTAATGAACATCTGCGCACATACATGTGCACATTTTCTTCCCGTGTCTTTGGGGTGCGGTGGTTTTGTTGCATCTGCCGTGTTTAAAGGTCTCTGATTATGCAATAGAAGCTGATGGACTTAAAGGTCACATCTCATATTCCACCCTTTGTCTAAACTCAGCAAACTTAGGTCTTAGGAGATTGGTGCTCGGTGCTAATGTCTCTGAATCTGCTGAGTCACAAATTAGAGGGATGAATAAGAATTGGCTCTCCGGGGGGAGATTTTATTTATTTTTCTTTTTTTAACTGCATTATTTGAAAATGAGAAAATGCCAAGCTTCTGCCCAGAGGGGTTGGAATATTTCTGTGACAGAAAGCAGACTGAAGTGAGACTCAGTGGTGCAATCAGTTCTGCAGCTGAGAAACTGTCCGAAATGAAGAACAGACAGGAGGGGCATTTGACTCAGTATTGTTAACTTGAAAGTATTCAAGCAAAACAAAAGCTAAATGTTTTTCCCCGTTTCGTGTGTTTACCATCCAGCCTTCGGTTCTGTGCTTGAATCTTATTCTCACAACTCAAGTGGGTATGTTGTTATTGACATTTCCTTTCATTTAGCATTTGTCTTTTTAGGCACTGCAGCTCAATCCATATTTGTCAATATTTCTGACAGAGCTTTATCATAAGGATTAGGGACACGGCATGGTACACTGCCTCTATAGAGATGGAGCTCGAGATAACATTGATCTGTGAAAGCTAACCCTTGTAGCCCCAGTGGTTTTCCATCTTCATTTTCCCATTGTTCATTCTTCCCTGTGGCTGTCCACACTCTCCTCATCCCTCTCTCATGCATTTTCCAGAGTAAACACTTTTCTGCCTGCCAGTCTTCTCTGTCTCTTTTGCCTCTGTTCTGCCCTCTCTTCTTGCTTGTGTTGCTTCAACCTCTCCTTCTGTTTTCCTCCTAGTTGCTCTTTCTCCCTATCACTGCATATCTCTGTCCTTCTCCCTCTTTTTTTCCCAACGCCTCCCCATCTCTCTAATACACAACACCCCACCCCACCCCACCACCCTGTCTGCGAGCTATGTAGGCTACCTCCATGGAGACCAGCTGGTGCTGTTTTTTATTCACACTCACCTAACCTCTCCCATTTCTCTTTCACAGCATTTCTTCTCTTTCAACCTCTGTTCTCCTCTTTCCTGTTTTTCTGTTGATGCCTTCTGCAGCAGGTCCACCCAACTGGACCACTACACGCCTCCCCCCCTCACTTTGTAGCCCTCCACCTTACACTGGCTTGCTATGCATTCAGAATGTGTAGTGTTGCTGTCTTTAGAACTGTTGCAAATCAGGACAGATCACAGATGCTTGTGCTCAGGTGGAGGGAGGCTCCCCGCACAACCCACTGCATCATGTATCCACATGCAGCGTGCAATCGCAGATGTGTCCTGCCTGTCTAATAGGATATTGGTGTCTTACTTTCTCTCACTTCTCCAGGTTTACACACACAGTTACACTCATAAATGTATGTTTGAGCACAAATTGGTGCCTTGTCTTCCTTGCAGGTGGGTCCAGATCGCTTGCCCACGCCTTTCCATCGATTGGGGCACAGCCTTTACCAAACCTCTGCTGTCTCCATACGAGGTAAACACGCACCTTGCACTCAACGAGCTGCCACTCACTTCTCGGACATACACAGACTTTCCAAACAGTAAAGGGAGCCCTTGACAGATGTCACCGGTGAAGCATTTACCAAAGTCCAAGAGACAAATGACTATGTTAAGTATATCTGAAAGAGCAGTGAATTTACGTCGCACTCATCAAGGCCTGCTTGTGCTGAAGATGGAATATCTCGCTTACTCCTTCCTCCCTCTTCTGCTCCATGCCATTTAGCACAGCAGTGCTCTCATATGCAAAGCCCCAAGAGCGGCAGACTAGCGCCCTCTGCTGGTATCAGGACCACACGTCCCCATCCTTCCTGCAGCTGTCTTGTTTTTGTAAAGAGATCGAGATAGATCGGACATCCGTCGATAAAGATCAATTTCAAAGCGAGTGTTTGAGTGTGTGCTGCTGCAACCTGTTGGCAGGTTTGCTTTGTGATGGGCGTGGCAACTATTTGCTGCACGTGACTTGACTGGTTAGCATTCGACTATCACTTCATTCAAGTGATAATTTCCTCAACAACAAGCCACTTATTTAAATCCTTGTGAAAATGGCTGCAAGGGGTATAGCTGTCATGAATATTGGATTGTGATTTGAAACGATTACCGTGTTATTCCAACTAAATATCTTTGTGCACTGTTTGTTAAAGCACTTACACTTCAAAAGGAGAAAAATGATAGCATTCACAACCAAACATAAAGCAATGTTTATTTTGTATTTTCACTGAGGCCTAAAATTGTTAAATGTGCCCCTACAGTACTGAGAAATGCAGCAATGTGTTTTCTTATGTTACTGCAGGATTTGCTCTTCCCACCAGTTATTTGGGAAGTGCATTTAAATCATTTTCAGATGCACTTGTATCTACGTGTTTGTGATAAAACTTAATTCCTCCTCATCTCATACCTATGAGAGCCATACATCAGTGTGCTGTGCTTTTCACAGTGGCATTTAGGATGGAGATGAAGAAGAACAAGATGGGAGGGTAGAGTGAGCATGGAGAAGGGATGGGGAGGGGGGGCAGCAGCAGCATTTATTTTCAGTGCGTCTCATGTTATATTTATAGTCAATAAGACACACTTGGCTCTCCTGTCAGAGCAGGGATTAGCAAAGGAAGCTTCCACAGAGAGATGGGAGAGGAGGACACCAGTGGTTAATAGCGAGAGAAATAAGAGACAGCTGGAATGAGGGCAGAGGAGAGAAGTTAGAGGATGTTTTGGAAAAGGCAAAAAAATGACCATGTTTTCCTCTATTGCAGTGTTTCTTCTATAGAAGAGTAATCTGATGTAATTTGATAGATGTTTTAAAAGGTTGATATTAAAGAAAAATAATTTGCTATGATTTTGTTGTAAAAAATTATTAACTGCTTTTTACAATCTACTTGCATCAATTTTATTTATACATTTTATTTGTAATACTTGTTTTATTCCTTGCAGCTGCTTTTACTTGCCTATTTTCTATCCACAGATGGATTTTTTTTTTCTATTAGCTCTGCACTGATGGTTAAGAAACACCAGCTTGTCACAAGCTGAGGAATAATTATATATTATGTCCTACCAGAAAAAAAAGAAAGATTGCATCACTTTGAGCCTGAATTTTTCATGTTTCCTTTCAACTAAATTCTCTAATAATGTGTAAGTGTTTTTGGAGCTTTGTAATAATTCTATGGCTTGTTTCCCCTCATATTTCCATATATTATCTCATTTATCCTGAAGCCTTGGCATCTAAATAGTTTGAAAATTTAATAAGGAATTGGACGGATGAATAAATGAATAGCGAAAGCATTTATTTGTTCATTTCTAATGCTTGTTTATTCATCTGCTAAGTCATTCCACCGTTCTATCTATCATTGAGAATCATTATTCACAGGCACTTCTCTTCCATATGGAGCAGTCTGCACTTATGTCACAGCACTGTCTTGCCTTTGCTGTTGTTCTCTTCTAACAGCTGTTGTGTCACGCAGTGCAGTTGCATAGGGATAACATGACAACTCTGCATGCTATCCAAGCTTAATATTTTGACACCTGCCTTGTCTGTGTACTCAGTCTGTGTCTTCTCATCACTCTGGTTTTTCTGCAAATCGTTTGAGCAAAACTGCAAATATAGTATTAGGTACAAAGGAGATACAGAAGAAACATGCACTTCAGAGAGCGCTTTTAACAACTTTATCTCGTCTACTTTTTTCTCTTTTTTTTCTTATGACACTCCTTCCATTCATGTTTCTAACTTGTTATCTTCCAGGCAGCTGTTGCTCTACAGGAGGTAGGCTGGAAGGAAGTGTACCCCATGGACTTCTATGCTAATCAGAGCTTGGGGCCGTGGGCGCCCAACCACCCTGACAACCAACCTGTGCGGCCCACTCGTAGACAGACCCAGGTAAACAGGGCTTGGACATAAAAGACAGAGAGGAGCGGGTTGGGCAAAGGATGGTAAAGAGGGTATTCAGGCTAAGTTTGATAGTCTGTATCAGTATGTCACCACACTGACACCCAGTGGCCCAGTGACAGCAGGACATGTATGTGGGGCATTTCTCCTAAAGGTGTGGCTGTAACCTTCACCTTCGTGTGCTTTCTAAATGTTCTTATTTATTTAAGAACAAAAAAGACGATTCAATAACAATCTAAATGCACCTCTATGAATATACTCAACAGTGGCCATAATGCCTAATATTACAACTAATCTGTCCGAGGTAGGTACTGTCACTGTTCCAAGTTTTAATGCTGTCCCACTGCCTTCCAGCAGAAACGAGGCACAGAGCCAGCCCTTCCTACCAAACAGTGTGAGCAGAGTCAGTGCGCCCCCTGTGGCTGCCAAGGGGAATGACTTTTCACATCATGACCCGAGCTATCTTTGGCTCGTCTCCTGGCCGCCTGACAGAAGGAGGGAGGTCAAACCACAGGAGGAGAGTGGGTATTTGTCCAGGCTGTCTATAAGCGAGTGGGGCTACTGCCAGAGGAGTTTTCAACCTCATCAAAAGGATTACCAGCCATATCTAATCCCTAATCTTACAACACAGCAGATCAAACCAGACTCACTGCTCCTTTTCACATGTATTCTTAGCTGAAAATACACGCCACTGAAAGAATGGCTCATGTGTTCAAGCTCATGCATATCCATGTAAGTCTAATTCAAACGATGGAGCTTTCTGCTGTGTAAATACAGTCAGTACTCCCTCATTGGGGTGATGTGTGGGCCTTTTTGTAATGCAGACACTGCTTTTATGATAGAGAAAGAAAGTTAGATGACCTTGAGCATGTTGTATGGAATTAAGTGTCTCTTAACGTGGGTGTCTTTAGTCAAATGCAAAACACTTGTACTTTGATAAGGCACTATTCAATGTTCAATATTTGAAATAAGCTTCCCTTCATGAAATGCTTTCAAGTCTGTCAGACATATTGTGTTAGGCACCTCTTTGGATGTACAGAGTGAATACCATATACATTGTTTTGCTTTCCTGCATTTCTTGTACAATTTTAAAAACAGTAAATGAGAAAAGGAACCTTGTGTCTTGAGTAAGTGTTATTTTTTTCTAAAATGTAGAGCCTCGCTGGAGCAATGAGCATGTTTCTAAAAGCTGAGAGCTGTGAGTTCCTAGATGTTTGCAGAGCTAGTCACGACTGCTGTCCAAGCTCATTATTAATTTATGGCGGAGTCTGTCCATAAATAAATAAATAAACAAATAAACACTCCATTGCCGTTTTTTTTTGCCACAGCAATAACTGATTGACAGCAGCTCACTGTGACCTCAGGAAGAAACTAAGGAGCTTGTCAACATTCCCAGACGACCAAACACTGTCTCATGTGCTTATGGTCTTTGGTGATTTTGTTATTTGCCTACAACTACCAGGCTTCTCTTGTCAGATCAACCATTGTGTCTCCTAGGCAACAGAGGCCAGTGTGATGCAGCCATCCAGCTAGATATCAATATTGCTCATGACGTGTCCTCGTAGAAGCAGTTGTTTTAAAGACCTCAGTACTTGCCACCATACACTGTGTGATCCACAGGGTCAAGAATAAATTATTGACCTGCAGAGTGCTCAGTCGGTCACTCACCTGATGTTTTATTCATTTATTGGCATATTCTGTCAGGAATAAAAAGGCCAGAGGTTTAGAAAATCTTCCTTTTCATCTAAAGTGGGCAGCTTCTGATCTTAGTCATAAAGAATTTGAGTAAAACCAATTTCATTTCTAAAATGAACAGCAGTCAATTGGAAGCAGCTGGCATTACTATCTGCAAGATTTAAGATTCTTTTATTTGATGTTCTGATGTGCTTGGCATTTTTATGGCTACCAACTGCTCAAAGACAAAAAACAAAGACAACGTGGTTGGGATTTTACGCTTGAATTTTAAAATGTATGTATTTAAATATAATAGTTCAGGTTATCAAGAGCCCTTTGTTTATATATTCACAAAGTAACAGGTTTTTGACACATTTTAGAAATGTGGTAGAAGTGTGGCTTTTATTTAGCATTTATGGCTTCTTTTTTTTAATGGTAAGGATCAAGTTTAATGTATTCAGTTTTAGCTTGTAAATATTAACATCAGTCAAACATTCTTTAGATGTTTATTGCTTCTTAATCATAGCCCTAACAATTACTTCTCTGTTTACACGTGTTGAAATGACAATATAATTGGAAATAATTCTTAACCAAAAAATAGAGTACACTAGAGTACATTTGTCAGTAAGTTCTACTAATATCTTCTTTATGATTAACACAATACACTCACAAGAGTGTACTGTGTTAATGAATGTATACTGAACTCAGCAGGCTTGTTTGCATAAATAACCTGTTTAGTCTCTTTTGAAACATGTCCACTGATTACATGATAAAGTATAATTTAATATTCAATTGAAACGGCCTTATATATTGCATCTTCAATTCATATTTTATAAATAAATAGAAATAATACAAAGAAGGTGAATTTACAAGTATATATACATACATTTAGCTTAATAGCATATTTTGGTGTCTGAGTAAGCTCACAGAAGCAAACTAGCAGCTGTGTGAGACCTGAACATTAATGTGTGATGCCAGTCAATGAGTCACTGTAAACCTGAAATTCATTTCATATCATGCCACCAGCTGAGTGACCACTAAGTGGCACTATTTTCATAACTTATTTGCAGTCCACAGGCATTCAAGCTGCATACTGCTCACTGTAGAGAGGCTGTGCATGGGTGAGTGCGTACAGTGTGCTTGGCAGAGTACAAGCAGCCATTGTGCTTTTAGGGTGAATTCATCTCTGCTTTCCCTCATCCTGCTTGACGTACCATCTCTTCTGTTCTCATCCTCCTGACCTAAATGTGTGTGCAATGAGCACCCAGTTTATGGATTTATCATCATTTTATCATGTTTTACTCAAACTGTCGTCATGAGCTTAACGCAACAGGTGCACAGGTCATGTAACACTCACAGGTTTACCCCCACTCTATGGTTTGCTGGTGCCCTGGACTTCTTTGTGTTGCCTACAGCCGTCAACGATTATGACTCAAAAGTCACATTTCAATGCATTCTCAACAACCACTCGTCATCCATAAAGCAGAAGAGATGATTAAATGACACATTCTCAGTAACCGTATATGAACTGTCTGGTTTGCTTTTCTCTGGTTTGCTTGTCTGGTACCTGCGAGTGGGAAAAACATGTCAGCACTCATGATGTATTTAGTTGTTTTTCTCTCTGACCAGGGAAAGGATGAGTCACAGCAGTCTCTAACTGTCCCATCCTCCCTCTCATTTTCACTGACCCCATGTGTTCGGCCCCCTGCATGTCAGGCAAGTTTACCCTCTCACAAATGCAATTTCCCACTCTTTTATCATATTATATACCATGTTTGCATTATGTTTGTTGTTATATCTGTATTTTTTGCTCAATGAAATCAGGCATGAGTAGAGAAAAAAGAAGTTTTAAAATATCTTACATGACGCAATGCACTACAGCAGAAATAAGAAGAAGAGGGGGAGATTTGTTTTTCAAGTTTGCTTTTCCGCAGGGGAAGGTGTGGTATTTCTGGGCCTGTATATAAGATCCAAAATGAGTCAGTAAAAATGTTGAGTGTTTCACTGTCTTCCTCTATGTGTATCTTTCCTCCTTTTGTTCTTTCTGCCAATTATTGGATTACATTAGAACTGAGCAGAAGACGACTGACTTTAAACTTACCTAAATTTACACATGCCAAAAATGGCTTATTTTTTTGTATTTTTTTCCCCACGATATTATACTACAGCTTCTGTAAATCCAAATGTGTTTTGATCATAAGTAAACTGGGCTTTGGCAGGGGGCATTCACATCTTATATTGTGTCCAGTCTCTATATAATTTACAAAGACGTCATTTTAGGCGTCATTGGAAATCTAAATAATTTTGACAAAATCAAAAGAAAGGCAACAGGTTCATTAAGAGTAGAATGAAAAGGAGGAACAGTTGGCTTTATCAAAAGAGTATTTGTGTCTAAACTGGTCTAATTACAAAGTTCTGTTATCCTCTGTGCATTTGATAGGCTCTTGATCAGCATCCCTGTGGAAATTGGAACAATAAATAATTATATAGAGGCTGCAGACTGTGTGTTTGTGTGGGAGAAAAGAAGCCTGGGCGGCCAAACAGCAGTGTGGCGGAAGGTTGCTAGAAGGTTGAATAAGAGTCTTAAATGGAAAGAAAAGTGGTGTAAAGAGATGACTAATTCTGCGTAGGAGGTCAGTCTGTCCCAGATTATCCGGCCAAGAGCCACCCCAGCACAGGGCTGTCGCAAAACTCACCTCCTTCCTGAACATCCTGCCATCAATCGTCAGTGTTTGCCACTCATCCTTTCATCTGTCTTTTCTTGATAACTCATTTATCTTCGTATTTCCTGCCCTACTTTGATGGGGCTAAACGGAAAACCCTACAAAACCTAATGGTTATTATTTATATTTGTTTCTTTTGTTTTAAGGTTTTTATATCTTTAATAGTCCCTGTGATTGACTGGTGACCTGTCCAGGTTTTACTCCACCTCTCGCCCGATGGCATCTGGAATAGGCCCCAGCCCCCCACAAATCTAAATTGGATTAGGCGGGTATAGAAAATAGATAGATTGATGGAGATTGGCATTGGGAATACACCCGAGATCCATTAGAATATTTTTATGACTTAAAAATACAGAATGTCCACATAAACCTTTCTGCATTAAGCATTCTTAAGACCCTTCAAACTATCAAACTTTTCCACCAATCAAAGGCAGAAAGACTCTACTTGAACTCCTCAGGTACTGCAGTCTGAATAAATGCGGAAATCTCGCTGTGCTTTATTTTATTTGTATTATCCAAAACCAAGTGAACATCAGCTCTTAGATACTGTAAAAAGTAATGCAGGAGATGAATGGACTATATCACGCTAATGAACTAAAATCGAAGGATTTAATGATTAGTCCAGATGTCTGCAAATCAGGATACGTACCCTTTCTGAATGACTAGATTCATGTTGCAGTTTAATTTTAGACCGGAGGCAGGGGTTAAAAAGATGATTTAGTTGTAAACATATTAATATATAAAACTGAGAGCAGAGTGGAAATGAATCATTTTGGTGTGATGGGCTCATAGTAAAGCTGCTCATAAAATAAACTTGTTTTTTTTTTCAGCATTGAGCTTTGGCATGGTAACTGATGTTAAAATATATTAATGTGAATATTATTGAAAATCAACCCTGAGTAAGAGTAACTTAAAGCTTTTTATCTGATGTTTATTTTTTTACCATCGATACTTTGGTACAAAAATAAGTACTTCTGCTGTTTTTCATATGTCCTATAATATCTATATGTCAGAGGCTGTTTATTAGATATATTGTTATACAGTATGTATTATGTAAGGTTAACATCCTGATATTTTTCTTACCTTCTGTAGTTTAATATGAAATTTTACCAACATGTTTTTTGATGAACACCTAACATCTAGATATAAAACATGCATTTATTCTTTATCCTGCAAAATAGATGTAAATCATCATGATGATCAAAGATAATGGAATATATTAACTAATGCATACTCACTTTTATAAACCGTTGCTCTAAATTATTGAGACACTGCACTGAACTTTCCCACTGACCCAAAAGGATTTCAGTGTCTCAGGAAGAGGAGACAAAACAAAGAACCCCCCCCCCCTCTCTTTTCCAAAATGTGCAATCATATATGCAATTTTTGGTTTGGGGTAAATCTTTTTTCTTTTTCTCAATTTGAAAATAGGTTTACCAGCTGAACTGTGTTTTAATCCTAAAAGGCACCTCTCAGCTATTAACTAACATTTCTTTCCTGACAAAAAATGCCTCATGTTTCTTGAAAAGTTCTTGCATGTATGCTTTATCTTCAGACAGTGGAAAACTTTTGAACGTTTTTACCAATAAGTAATCCACTTACTTCATTTTGAACTTTTCAGGTATGTTAAATCTTGTCTCTGAACCTCTGTAACACTAGCTTAGCTGTGCATGTAAAAGTGGATGTGGAAGTGTGCTTTATTGTGTTTTAACAAAGCCTCTGAAAGAGAAGAAAGAAAGTTTAAAACCTTTTATTTCCAAGTCAATCACAGATGTTAATTTTAGACTGATATAATCAGCAGCTTTGTTACTATCAAGACCTGAGACTCAATTACTGAACATCACGAATTGGAGCATGCTGAGTCTTACAGTCCAGAAAGAAAGACCCTCACCCCGTTTGCCTCAAGAATTCTTAAACCATTAGGTTCATATTGGATTACAAAGTACAAAAAGAAGTACAGATCATCATTACTGGAAAAAACACAAAAACTGTGCTGATTTTTAATTGGTTTAATTATAAGGTATAGTTACATATAACATGTGTATGATTCAAACACAGTAAAATGTTCAAATAACTTAAGGAATTCTTAAAAGCAGAGATGTGTCAGATTATGAAACTGAACAGCTCAATAATCTATAACTGTTTAAGGGAGTAAACATCAAGATTCACAGAAATTTCAAGATGTCACTCACTGACTCACATTACGTAAATGATCAACTCAACATGGCAACTTTTGTAAGTGCATTGTTTAAATCTACTAATTCTGCACATTTTTTTCTTCTACTTTCTTAATTGGTGTAAGAGTTCCTTTCAATGACATTCTCATTTGCACCTTTCAGGTTCAGACGTGTGTTTTGTCCCCTAGCGACCATGGCTGTAGACTGTTACCAGTGGTGCTGTTGCTACAGTAACAATCTAATGCCACGGTTACCATGGAGACAGTAGAGGAAACGCGATTGGCTGTGGTAACCGACGACGTCAACTGTGGTTTTGTGATGTTGGTGATGCAGCCTTCAGTGATGCTGGTCTCTAGAAGGAAACTTCATACAGTACAGCAGCATTTTAACTCTTTAAGTGTGAATTTGATCAGACTGTGCAGAGGTTTGCCAGGCATCAGTAGCCATGACTGTAGACTGTTACTGTACTTTGGGGGAGTTTTAGCAGTAAGCAGTCTAGAGCCAAGGTATTGATGCACTGACCGAGAGCAGCAGCATGGGATACAATCAGGCTGGAGTAAGTGCAAATACAGGCTGGTAACATGCAGAGGGAAATGGGTGCACAGTGAGAAAGACAATACGGTGCTGTACTTTGCTCTGAAATTGAATTCTATAACTTCCCTACATAAACAAATCAAGGAAAAAGTGTAAAGAATTCTGTAGTGCCAAGTCAGATGACACAGTGCTCACAGTACTGCACAACATGGCCTTTCCTGGCAAAGGCCTTCGGCTATGTATGGCCAGACAGGCTGTTACATAGCCTTCTTGTTGTGTTTGTCGTATTGATTTCCATGCCGATTATGTATGACTCAGCCACAAGATAGGGATAGACAGAAGCACAGGGTGAACTGGTGGCTTATGCAAGCTCAACTGAGTAGCTGTAGGACTGACGTAAGCGGCCAGGAAATTCTGTGTTCACTTCAGCAATCATCTAATGTATGCAAACAGGCTGTTTGACACTGTGTAAAGTTGTTATGGAGGTAATTTGTATACAGTCTTGTGGTTTATTTAGTTTGCCGAAAAATGCAGAAATATGAAGAAACACAGGAAGCTGTGGGTGAAAGTTGCCAATTAAGGGTCATCAGAGGTTCTCTCTAACTACGAATATGTCTGCATCCTACTTTTGTCTCACAAGTGGTGTCACGATCAGTCACTTACAGTTGCATATTAGTAGTGGTAATGAATTAAAAATCTAAAGTTACTCTGAAAACACCTATAAACACAAATAATTTCATGAAGACGGATATCCCTGTCTGAGCTGAACTCTGTCGCTGTCCCTGGTCCTGAAGATTGTCCGCTGAAAGAAACACTGCTGGCCGACTTTTCTGCAGCTACGTGAGCCGTAAGGATCGTAAAAAATGCGCCTCCCTATTTTCAAGAGATGTACACATGTTCGCCAGGGGTCAGGGTGTTTACAGTAGCCTGCCATTTCCATTAGTGCTACAGCTATCTGTCGAATTGAACGGCAACTTACATGGACAGCAAAATCTATCTCAAATGTAAGATTCTGAGAAAAAAATCTGACGTTTTGAAACACCCAAGAAATGTTTCTGTAAGAGTTTGCTGAAGGTTCACCGACATCATGCACACAAATAATCTAACAGCTGTTGGTAGATGTTTATAACAATGTTTCTTTTTATGGCTCAGCCCTCAGACCACAATCAGCACCATGGATAGCGACTGATGACTCATTTGTATGCATCACACAGTCTACTCTGCACTGCCTGAAGCCAACCTGGATGCCCTGCGCAGGTGGACATTAAAAACTATGGGAGAGGTTGTTGAATAGCGCTCATTAGAATTCTGGACCTAGCCCCTTCCAGGAGTTACCTTGGGGAGTTTTCATCAGCCCCTAGGCCTTCCCACCCCCTCATCTCCCCTGCCCGTGTAGAAATCACATCGCAATGCAGGTTAGAAGTACATAGGAGACTCGAGCTGTGTCTTTAAAGCATTCTGTTGGGTGATTGGAAGTCAGCATGTGCGCAAGAATGACGCAAAATTGACTTCATCTCAAGAGCGCGTCACGATGTAATTTCAACATGAAAGACGAGAGAAAAAATGGCGAACTATGACGATCTCTGCCTGAATAATAGGTCGATTCATTCAATTAAGTCTGTCCATCGTCGAGCTGATGTTCGTTATAATTTGGGTCATCTTGAAAGTAACAATGATTCGTACGTGGTTGTCCAAGACCACCATGACTTAACACACTGGTCCCGGCTGTGTTGGAAGCTGATAAGTTCGAGAAGCAGGCGACTAGGACGTCCCGCATAGACTGACATCTCTCAAAAAAGAGATCCACCTCATGTCGTGATCCGCTCTCTGTCTGCGGATACGCAGCCTGGTTAACATGCAATCAGCGTAGCCTACACCCCACAAGTCATTCCCCTCTTTTTTTTTTTTTTTTTCCACAGTTGTCACTGCCCATGTGCGCCAAAGTGACTCACACTGCAGTAACTTCAACCCTCTGTAATCTGCCGTAAATTCATGAAATGACACGCAAAGAAAAATCAAGTGACAGAAGAAGTGTGATTACAGGAATTTTAAAAAAGCTCATCACTGGTCGACATTTCTCGCTACACGTGGATGAAAACGGCTATTGTTTTCAATAATGATATGAAAACAATGGAAAAATATAAGCTTACCTCTTGGTCCTCGCTGGTCCAGCTGAGATTGAATTAGTTTACGACTTGATCAAACTGCAAATAAAGCACAGTTTTGCCAGTTCCACGTCCTAAAACCATAACTTGATGGTGGCAAATGTGCTCATATACAATTATCATATTCTGTCCTGTTCGTCAGAACTGCACTGTAATTTTCGGCAAATAGCTCGAATCGTATTTCTTTTCAGTCTCCGTCTCTCCCTGCACCTCGGTATCTCATGAAATTCGGCGGGTTGTCCCGATCATCTGCTCTTATAGACATCCCGTAGTACTAGTAATGGAGATGGGAGGGGACACTCATTCATTCAGAAGCATCACCTACATTGATGATGTACGTGGACTCTTACGTCATCGAGGAAATTTAGTAAACCGGAGGACGCAAAGGGTTCCGCGAGGGGATGAAGGAGGAGAGAAAAGGAGGAAAGGGAAGCATGACAACGGGTTGAGGGTGGGGGGGCAGTCTTTTTAGCTTTTCATTGGGTACACTAATGCTACCCACTAGTGCTGCTTGTGTTTGTCAAGCATGTTTCACACCAGTGGATTAATTGTCCCCCAGGAAATTGCCTTGGAGGTGTGCCAAAGCAAGGCGCGAGCATGAAGTCTCACTGGAGGAAGAAGAAAAAGTTGACTAAAAATGAGTCATCTGGTTTATTAAACTATTTGTCTTCTGGACTTGGATTTAACTGCTTGTGTGTTACAAGGGGATGGTCAGTAACCTGTTTCCGTCCTACTTTGTTACTGGTAGATGTTACTTTTATTTTTTTTAAGGATAATTGTAAGAGTCAAACTGATCTTTGCAACTCAATGATCACCTGTAAGAGCCATCAGTTAGATTTGGGACCCCAGAACAAAGAAACTAAGACTTTTCTAAACAGCCTGATCTGGATTTTATTTTTAGTCAAATAGTTTCAATAATATCAATAATGATGACTCTCAGCTGGGTAGCAGTCCACATAACCTAAAGCATGAGACACAATTAGACTAAAAAGCAGCAGAGGTGGCAAGTTTAGTAGTTTATCAATTAATGTAAAAATATGACTTGCCTACACTATACTCTATACATGTATTTTTTTCTGCTTTCAACTTAATTTTTTTAAAGAATCAAATTGATGCCCCCTCTGTACTGTATTAAACAATTTCAGTATTTCTCTTTGCCCCATTTACCCTTTGCCTTTCACTTAGTCACAGTCAGCACCTCAAACGAAATACATCTCCCACTTTTAACACTTTTCCCCTGATTCCAATTGATACATGGTTATGACAGAATTTTTTGTTCTGCTTCAGTATCTCAAACAGCTCACCCAGCCAGCATGTCCATGTGGAGCCATAAGGTTTAAATTTGGGCTGCAGATAAGGGTCCCAACTGGGTTTGTCCGCAGTTTCCACGGTGGCCTCACCTGTGTTTGTCCAAATGGGTTTCAAAGTGCAACTTGAAGGGTTAGGGGTTAGGGTTACCCTAAGCCTTAAATTATTCCAAAGGCAATACAGATAAACACACCACACAAAGTAAAAGAATGTTCTCATTCAAATTGGCTAAATGCAAAGTCCAACTTAAGCCACACATCAACTTGAAACCCATATGGACAAACACAGGTGGGGCCACCGTGGAAACTGCGGACAAACCCAGTTGGGACCCTTATCTGCAGCCCAAATTTAAACCTTATGGGCCCCACATGGACATGCTGGCTGGGCAGTTACTCAAATCTATTCAGATTATAATTTCATCATTAGAAAATGGTCTTAAATTGGTTCACAATGTCGCCCCACAGTAGGAGGGTTTCTGGTTCAAATCCAGACTGAAGCCTTTCTGCGTGAAGTTTGCATGTTCTCCTCGTGCGTGCATGGATTTTCTGCGGGTACTGTGGCCTCCTCCCACCATCCAAAAACATGCATGTTAGGTTAACTAGTGATTCTAAATTAACAGTAGGTGTAAATGTGAGCTTCATGGTTATTTGTCTTTCTTGTCTCTGAGTGGCCTGTGATGGACTGGTGACCATCCAGGGTGTACTCTGCCTCTTGCCCAAGGACACCTGGGATAGGCTCTACCCCCTCAGTGACCCTGAACTGGATTCAGTAGGTATAGAAAATGGGTTAATGGAGGCTCTTGAATTTTCATTACAGTTCTTTGCTGTATCTTAGCTGTTCCAAGAACTACGGTCTTCTGGACAGAGATCCCTGATGTTGTGTCTGTGATCTGTTGGAGCCACTCTTTTAGTTTGGGGCTTTTGGCTCTGAATACCTTCAATTCCAGCATCTTTTAAACTTCTTCTTTCTACCTTTGGTAAATTTTTAGCTTCTTGTATTCATTCTGTTTTATGTAGCAGTGTTTGGTCAGTGAGATGCATTTATATATTCCCCCATATATATATATATGTATATGTATTTATTCATACATATATGGGCTATATATAAGGGATCTTTAAAAGCATATTAGCTCTTACCTCGTATTTTCTTCGTTCCTTCGTCCTTTTCACTCACTTACGTCTCGCCTACTCATAGGTGGTATTCCTTCACTGGCTGCTGATGGCTGATTTTCCATGTGTGAGTGTACAGGCGAGAAAACTGCAGTTAACAGAGGAGGGAGGGAGCGACAGTGATGATTCACTAGCTCAGGGTAAGCAGGAAAGTGACAAGGGGGAGGTAAACATCTACAGACTGAAGAAGAAGAGTTACAAGGGATAAACTGATGAACTAACTGAATATAGAGTTTGTTAATCAGCATGGGCTGCCGATATTCAGGGGGCTACTTGTCCACCCTGGAGGTGATGAAAACAGCTGATAACGTCACAAGGCAACGATTACTATTTTTATAGAATACCATTAATTAATGAATGTCACTTGGCAAATGAATGAGGAATGTAAATATTTCTTAAATTTATATTTTTTAGAGTTGAATTTCATGAATATTCACACTAATACATGTTATCATTACTTATTTACAATCCAACTGGGTGTTGACAAACTGACCATTTATTTATTTGACTAGTTACAGTATCACTCTGAAATGATGAAGTTCCTCTCTGCTTTCATCATTTTAATATCTTAACACATGTACAATTACTCCATATTTTCAACAATGGCCACGGCCTCTTGTTTGAAATAAGACTATGATTCCAATCAAATGATACAGAAAAGGGTTGGTCTGTAGATTTGCTGATATCCAGTAATTAATCATTTGAATTTGGTTTATTTGCATGATATAGTATGTTTCTTGTTTTATTCTTTGCTGCGTTGAAGGGCAGACATTTTCTTGGTTTTGAATCTACCAAATGGAATAGAGCATGGTTGTGAATTAAGAACATATTTAGACTAAACTACCTGAGAAGTTCAAAAGACCAAACTGAGTATTTGGGTTTTTGGTTGGTGGAAACATACAAACTTTTGAAGGATTTCAAGAACGCTTAACTGAGAAGTGTATGTAGACATTGAGGATCTTTTAAATTCTTACAAATTTCTAATGGATCTGTAGGGTCCTCCCAGCGCAAATCTATGTACTATAAAAAGATAAACAATTTGAAAAAACCCTGAGCAAAGCAACTAAGGAAAAGAACGAACCATTAAGTTTTGAAAGGTTTCCATTTGGCCCCATCATACAAGGATAGATATGGCGTTTAGAAAAGGTCAGAACATACTTAAGATTCATTCCACTCCAGACACACTTTCATTGAACTGTTGTACTCTTGCAGAGGTTTCAGGACAATTAAAAATCTTTGGCAAACAGATTGAGATAAACTAATTTCATCCAAATGCTATAACTGCACTGAACACTGCTGGTGTTTTAAAGGGAGCAATTGTGTACCTGCAAAGGGTGAAAATAACTTCATTTATTTGGTATGATGTGTGTATATCATGAGAAAAGCACAGTTTAACAACACAGCAAATGTCAATGAGTTACAGCAATGTTTTACTGACGCAGTTTCAAAATGATGAGTTCCATGCTGGAAAAACGGAACAGGATTTGTATACTGACTTTATTTTCTTTTTAATTTAGTACATCTCACTGATAAATCAAGAAATGTCTCTTTTCTTTGCACATCTCAACCACCACGTATCCAGTATGCTTCAAACTTGCCGTGTGTATTGCTGGTGACCAGGGTGGCCGCAGAGCTGAGTTTGAAGATGTTCTGTTTAGTGGTGCAATCATTTTAGCAGTTTTCTCCTGTCCTGAAACTCAGGGTTGGATTTAAGGATAAGCTTACCCTTCATCACTTTTGCCTCAAAGATTATGTAACCAGTACATAAAACATATTTATGACAGCTGGCATATCCACTAGTGATATCAAATTTGTAGACTTTGTAGAGCTTCCTCTCTATTTGAGCTCTGACTCTCTCAGTTCTGCTTACACTGATGCACTGCTGTTTTATAAACCAAAGCCAAAATCAACATATGGTATAGCTTCAAACTGACAAGCAAAAATATAGAATTTAAAAATGACACTGACAAAGAAATTGTATTTAATTGTATCATGTCATCCCCAAAACCCCATTAATCCTTAGGTCAATATACTGGCACTGCTACTGATTCAGTTGCCTACAAAGTAATCTATTTGCAGTCAGTTTGTCTTTCCTTTGACGGTTTTTGAAGACCTATATTAAAGCTTCATCAAAACACAACCCCCGAAACATACGTTCTCGCAAGGTGAATTTTATTCAAGATCTCACTGATTATTCACTTGTATTAGAAACTTAATTGCAAGTCTTTGTAAGCAATCCCTTCACCTACACACTTCCCTCTACATGTTCATCAGATAACAAGGCCCAGCCCTCTCCAAAGTCGTGTCTGAATGAGAAAGATAAAGATGTGATGACTTGTATAAATTAATGAGCCAAATATTAATAAGTCATAGAGAATCAAAGATAACTTTGGTCAGTGTTCTTACTCACAAAAATGCTAGAACCAGGCATCAATGTTTCACACCAGGGTATCATGAATTAAGTATGAAACAGTAATACGTCACTGGGAGTGAAAATCTCAGTGCACCTCATGTTCTTACGCTTCCTTACCCCCTCTTCCCCACCCCTCTGTTTTCACCCAGAAGCTATATCTCACAACTCTTTGCTTTTGATTCCCTCTTTTATCGTGATGTACAGTAGTATCATCTCCATCTGCCATTGCTCAACTAAAATTCTACCCTGAAAAAAAAAAAAAAAAATTCACTCTCCAATGCAGCAGCTGCATATGTCAGAGTGTAAAACATAAGAAGGCAGATAGATGGAGGAAAAGAGAAAAGGTGGGGCTGTGAAGAAGTACATTCATGTGCAGGGAATGGCTCTGTTCCCGCTGTGTTATTCCTTGTGTCATATTTATTCTGCAAGTGCAAATAAATGATCCTTCCCACAACTAATTCTCTTGCTGTCCTTCACACTCCTCCTCTATCTGTTTTGTCATGTCTTCCCATCTGGTCGGTGTCTTTTCATTTCTCAGTGTGAAGGTTATACAAGCTAATAGAAAGAGATGGAGAAAGACCCCCACAGAGCTCAGTATTCACCTGCGGAGCACCACTCTTCCCCCCCATGACTCCACTCCTCCCTCTCGCACATCACTCATCAGTATTCTGCTTGACCACTTTTTCTCTTTCTACTCTTTTTCTTCATCTTTCCTTCCCATCTCGTCGCTATCTCTCCCCATGCCTTCTCTAGTCTGCAACAACTGCATAGTTTTGCATGCACTGAGATGCAACACAGACGATTGTTCAACTACATTTCCAGAGTGCAGCTTGTTAAAAGTGAGGGCCTGGTGTCATGTCAACAGTGGTACTATTCTTAAAAATGGGAATTCCCCTTTGCTCGCAGGAACAATGCGAGAAATCAATGGGGGTACAATTCCTGCTATGAATGCCATATCACACACTCACTTCTGAGAGTTATGGTAAATATATTGTGATGTGTTTATATTTGGCTCTCATGCATATCCATTGGTTACAGCATCTATTTCACTTAGACTGACATAAAACCCCTATCTCCACATCACCACTGCTCATGAATCTTTCATCACATCCCCCTCTTCTTCAACAGTTCTCCCTCACCCCGTCCTCGTTGCAAAACCAGTGTTAGTGGGAGAGAATTAATGAAACAGAATCACCCAAACCTAGTCTGATTCCAACCGACGTGAGTCTTCATATAGCGATACAGGTGTGGACTCTGTAAGAATAGAGAGAAATTGTTTCTGTATCTCCTCTGAAAGAGGTGTTCCTCTAGTTATGCTATAAAATATGTTCAGCCCGATGTTCATTTATGTCAGATGAATGCATAAACTTGATGCTGTCCTGCTGCCTTGTTCACATGGACACAGTGCGTTCGTCACTGATCATTTTAAAACAGGGCTGTTTTATAGAGGTATGTACCTGAAGTTAAACTGACTTACTCAGGATAAACCAGATAAATTTTGACAAAGTCTGCAGTCTGACTCAGCTGAGCACAATTCTTCAAACTAAACAGATCTAAGCACAGCAGCACACTTTTAGCATGTAACGTTTTCTTGTCTTTATCATCGCAATATCCATCCATCCATTTTCTATACCGCTGAATCCGTCGGTCGGGTCGCGGGGGGGCTGGAACCTATCCCAGCGGTCAATGGGTGAGAGGCAGGGTACACCCTGGACAGGCCGCCAGTGTCATCGCAATATGTGTCACATAAATTTCCTTTGTCTTGTACCTTGTGTAAAATACTGTCTGAAATGATGGTGGGCTGCCATGCTATACTGTGGGTTATGAGTATAAGATGGAGTGACTGCAGGGAAATACAGCAGTCTTTAATGTGAACCTATTCCCCACGGGGAAGAAAATGAGTGAAGATAGAGCAAAAGAGAAAATACGAGTGTGAGGATGAGCTCCGAAAAAAAATTTAAAACCCTGGATGATTCTCATTAAAATGCAGCCATGAAAACTTCCTAAAACCTGAATTCCAAATATGTAATCGTGTTTCCTTTAATGGCATTTTTTTTTTCTTGGTGAAACTTTCTCGCAGTCTCCTAACTTTTACTGGTCATCCACAGTATTCCTTCTTTCGGCCTTGAATCTGCATATTTAGAGGCCCCCTGGTGGTTGTGAACAAATATCACAAGTCTGAGCCCATTTGAGAGATATTAAACTGTATTCGTCACTCTGTCTCTCAGGAATACATAAAAACTGTTTCTGGCAGAGCGTACAGTAGGCTCAGGTTTCACAAATAAAGTATGCGCATGTTTCCTGATAGAATAATGTCAGACAGTAAAACATCTGTTCCTTTGCTGTAGTTCAAATGGAGCTCTGTGACACCTCGGAGTCCACACCAGAGCCGCCTTCTCCCAACCCATCCTTCGCGTCCACACACACTGCACATGACTCATCCAGATGACTCACCCCACCACCCCTCCCCCACATGCACATGCTCACACATCTTTGTATTATCTCCCCTGACTAACCTTGACTAAAGAACATAGAAAGATGCCTGGTATTGTAAGACGTAGCTAGAGATCTGCTGCTTTACGCAACCTCCTTGTTTTATATAAGTGCCCCATGGACCAGGCTCAAAAAATATTATTTTTGTAAATGTATCCGCGCAAATTGCCCTTTTAAAAATACCCTTTGCTGTCAAATATATTTGTTGACGAAAGACACAGTGTGAATCATCTTGTTAAAGCAAGATGTTTACATGAAAAAGTGGTTGTTTTCCTCGGATATATATATATATATATATATATATATATATATATATATATATATATATATATATATTTATCATATTCATACCTTTGATAGTTTTCCAAATGAATAACAACCTAAAACCATAATGGGTATGTTTTATTGCTACTAAAGTAAGTATTAAAAACTATTACCTCAGCTATCAGAAGTACTTACTGGTTACTGTTTGGCCATCTGTGTTCAATATTTCTTTTTTGCCACAAGCAAAGTATGGGTACTTTTTAACTACAATAGATGTTAAAGAAATCACTGAAAACACAACCATCTAACTTTTTCCTGTTCAAGCTTTTCTTTTAGATTAATTGATGTGTTTTTTATCCTGTCATTCTCCATTCAAGTGAAAACCTGTTTTTGAGAATTAAATTCGTTAGAACTCAAACATTTAATCCTGTCATTCCCACAGTATCTGGCCCAATGCTGCAGTATTTCAGACTGTGGTCCCAAAGGTTCTGTTTGCTTTCTTAATCTTCTAGATGTGTCTTTAATTTAAGTTCACCCGGGGCAAAGTGAAGGGATTGGACATTGTTTAAAAAAAGCACGCACCTAATTTATCCTGAATATCAATACAAAAACCAAGCCAAAAAGTCAGAGGATATCTCAGATGACCACCATCATATGACTGTGGTTAGGAATTTTCAGATTTCTAGAGCTTCTAGAATTCTCAGGGTTTAGAGGGGTCAGGAACTCAAAAATTGTGGTGTGGAAGAAATTGTAAACCACAAGGACTCCAAAGAACTGACCAATCTGACCGATTTGAGTAACCAAGTGAATAAGTCCTTGGTAATAGAGCTTTGGAAGTTCTCAACAGAGATGGAAGAACCTCCGAAAGGACAGCTGTCTCAGCATCAGTTGAGCCGACAGAAGCCACCTGAAGGAGTACAAAGCCAGAGTGCAGCATGCATGGAAATTGCCAAACTATATTAGACAGACCATGGGAGCACAAGGGAAACAGTTTCCTATTTGGGCAGAATTCCAAGAACTGTGTTTGACATGCACCAGAAAATGTTCATCATCTAACCAATAACACCCCTACACTGAAGTACGACGATGGTAGCATTGTATTATGGCTCAGCAGCAGGACTATAAAATTTGTCTGAGTTGAAAGTATTAATGCAGCAAAATAAAGAAAGGGCCTTGAAGAAAACCTACTCAAGCATGCATTTCATCTGAGAATGGTTGTTGGTTCAACTATCAGAAAAACTGAATTAAAATCATACAATCACATCAGTACTGCAGGGACAAGTCTGGCTTTTCCTGAACGGTCCAGATTGAATCTTCAAATAACATCTGAAAACACCTCAAAATGCTTCCAGTGTAATAAGACAAAGCTCAACAGGAACAATTTGTGTGTAATAACTTACAAAAAAGTTCTCAAACCTTTAATGACCTAAAAGTGTGTTTCTACAGACACATTGGAATTCAGAGATTTAGATTTTTGAAATCTGTAGAAACATAATCCTATATTTTTCATTATGGGGCTTTGAGTATATTTTGGGAAATTCTTTTTTTTAATGCTAAAACATGTACTTAAAGTAAAAACGTCTGAATACATGATGAAAAGTAATATAATTTAACTTTTTGGTTCAGGTTCAGGAATTATTCGGCTTGTTAACCAATAAACTTACTTCTTACTTCTTATTTCTTCATTGCTGTAGCATGTTTTGAATTCTGTAAACTATGTCAAAGGCTCTGCCAAACCTTTTATATATTTAATGGCGTAAGCTTTTGTGTAAGAGCAAAAGCGATCAAATGCGATGTAAGAGATCAGACCACCAACAGATGTCAGTGTTGACCAGACTAAATTTACTGGCAGCTGCTGTATGTTGTGCACTGTTTAATACATCTCTGTCAAAGAAAAAAAAAAAAAAATAGAACCTACAAAACAGAAAGGCATTTTAAAAAGTGTTCATCTCCTAAATGAATGCATCATGATTCATAAACAGAAGGTCATGAATTCCTATTTTTTTTTTTGTACTGAACAACTTCACCCAAGCTGACCTACATTTTTAGTGTGGTTCTAAGATACACTATGAACAACTGCAGTTTGGTATATGGGTGCATCATGCAATGCCTCTATATGCTCAGGACATACAGTGGAAACATGCTTCTTACATGTTAAGTATTATTTGATATTACACACATTGCAGTTGCATAGTGTTCTATTCTGCCATTTTTTCCCTTGTTTTTTGTTTCTAAGGTACCATACACTAATTCTATGTATGTGTGTGAAATATTTGAATTTGCTAAATTGTGACAGATGAATTTGTCTCGTTGGACATTCCTTTAGTGACTGTGTGGGTTAAGATTGCAGCTCATAACTGCCATGGGAAGAGCAGATATGGCCATGATATGAAATGATTTAGTGGTGCAATCTAAACCACTGCTGGTTGGCTTTAGCACAGGTCACCACACACTCTGGGTGTGTAATCTATCTCTGGTCAACCTCACACAGGATATGCCAACACACACTTGAAACCCGCTGAATGCCTTCTTTTTCAAAATCTCCTTTACACTTTGCAAGCAGAGTCACATAAGAGGGTTGTGGTGATTTGTGTTTGTGATTTTCACAGAACTGCAAAGTATTTATCATTTTGTTTCAGTGATGCAGCAGAACATGGAAACCTCCTTTTATTACAATATATGGCGCTTGATATGTGACAGCTTGGAAAGGCCATTGGAATTCTCCATGTCCACTCGTCATAAATTTTTAGAGCAGGTTTTGCGAGTTGGAAACACGATTTAGTAGGAGTCAGAGTACAGAGAATTCTCAAAAAGATACAGAGGTGAACATTTTTCTTAATACCGAACAGAAAGCAAAATTCTGGAGCTTAAACATCACACTGAAATTACTTTAAAGACCGAAGAGAAGGACAGAGTGAACATGTACCATGCTTTTGTCGAGATATTTACTTAACTGCGTGTTCACCATAATGCACTGTGTGAATCATTTAGGGCGTAAAAACTATTTAAAGTGCATTTACCAATTCAAATTTTTTTATTATTATTCTTGATATTTTGTAATGTAGTTTCTTTAGTTCATTAAGTTTCCCTGCATTTTTCACTAATTGTGCTCGAGCACATCTACATTTGTTGGCATATTTCTGCCACTAACTGTCGATCAACACTGGCAGGAAAATGATCTGTGATGTACCAAACATTTATATGCACATACTTGTGATTAAAATGGAGAACTTTACTGTTTGTTTCATGGAGCTAGCATTGCACAGGGCACATCAATCCATCCATCCATTCACCAGTGCACAGGGTATCTTCAAAGCTAAAACTGATGACGTTTTTGTGTAGTTTCAACAAGAAAAGTCTGTTTCCTCTTGTCTGTCTTCATCACTATGTATCAGCTATTACAACGGCACTAATTTCCCCAACTATTAAACTCAAATTCTCAGTTTTTATCACCACAGCCCTTGTCTATTGATTCTCAAGCTTACATTCTGAAAGCCCATCCAATATATGCACAGAAACAGGTTATGTGTGTAAGATGATAGTTATTCAAAACATGTTAAAAGGCAAAGAACTGAATTGCACAGTTGGACGGTAAAACCTATCACTGCCAACATCCACCTCATTTTTCATGTGGTACTTTTAAAAACTTTTATCCGTGATAGCTGGTATTAAGAGATAAACCAATAAACTGTTGCAGCTGCCAAACTCCTCGGCTGACGTGCTCTTGCAGCACTGATGTATGATGGCTGAATCCTCAACAGCTAGAACATAGCGGCCATCAGCATTGTTTGTAACTTGAAGGTGAATATTTTGTTTCTTCAGTAGGCATTCTGGATCTAAGCAGTATTTTATAAACCTGGTCCTTATGTCTGGCGTAAAATATGTTCATCTACTCTCGATAACAGTTTGGTGAAAGCTATTATCTGTCTTTATTTCACCAATACTTTAAGACGAATGAATGAATGAACGTGTACTATTGCACTGCCTTATTTAGAGGCCGTATTTTCTATGCCCTGTTAACTCCCATTAAATGGATATATGCGGATCTCGAGTAATCTAAATATCTTCCGAAGGACGCTGACTTTCATCAAACTGTTATCGGTGTGTAGATGAACGTATTTTATGCCAGAAATAAGGTCCAGGTTTAAAAAAACGAACTTCCCCTTTAAGGCCTAATCCCTTGTTCTAATTACTTGATGACTGTTGTAATCATTCATGTTTGGCTGAGTGTTGTGACACACAACATATATTTAATTTGACTTTACTCAGACTTTGAAATCATTGCTGTTTCTGTCAGTCTGCCTTTCAAACATCTTTTGTACAGTCCTCCTCCTCATCTCCACCTCAATTTCCGGAGCATCTCATCCTCACTCAGCAATCTCAAATCCCCACCACCAGCATCTCAACTCCTGGGATCCTGTTCTATCCTTAAACATCATTCAAGATACCACACAGCTATGATGCTTGATCAGAGTCCACTTAATTAATTTCTTTTAATGTACATTAATAAATGTCAATCTTTAAATTCAAGTAATTTCTCCCTCTTGATATACACTTTGCAAAAAAGATGTACTTTATCTAAAGGGGTTTACTGTTGTGTGGCTACTTCAAATCTGAAAGAGTGCTATTTTTCATTCTCAACCTAACTGACTATGTTCTATGGTAAATGGACATCAGAGCAGTTGCTTTTCATGTCTATGTGTTCATGCTGGACTATGCAAGGGGACAGAAGTTATTTATCCACAAACATGCATGAAATCTACTGGGTGAGCTATGATCGCTGCTTGCTCTTCAGTGCTGCATGATACCTTAGGGCAGCACCTTAGGGCAGCACCAAAAATCGCTTGGCGCTATTTTTGCCTCCCTTGATATCAATGCGTCCAATGTAAACTGTGCAGACCGAAGAGCAGACCGAGCACTCCCCTGCTTCCGAGCAGTAAACAATGTAACAGGAGCGGCTATCGCTAGGTGGCTGGACGCATTGATATCAAGGGAGGCAAAAATAGCGCCAAGCGATGCGAGGTCTGACTTTTTCATGCACAACGATTTTGTGATGCAAATGTATTACTCTTTTGAACATATATTGTTTTGAGAAGCAAGACGCTTTATTTGTGTAGCCCCAGCCAACTAGCCGGACTACCTTCGTTAGCACCAAAACTCGCCTGGAACTCAGCTCACAGGACGTAGCGGGGGGTAAGTCAATGTTCATAAACGATATTGCTAATATGGGATGTCATACAGCTTCATGTCAAAAGAGGCAAACTGTCCCTTTAAGCTTTTCTCATTGGTTAAAAAAAAACAAAAAAACAGTATTTGCTTGTGTTTCTAATGATCTTATTGTTTTTTATTGGTCAGTCTGGTGGGTTTGAACAGTGCACGTATATGGAAGTATAAAGTATACAGTATGTGTGCATGTGTATGTGTTCGGATGCGCCGTGCGCGCTGCTTGAGGTCTGGCAGCAGCATCTGCGTGGCCAGAGTCACGTCCTCCAGTGCAATGCTTGTGGGAATGTGGTGAGTTTGGTTGTGACCAGCTCATAAAACATTGCACCCTGGCACTGTCCTGCTTCCCCTGCAGACAGGGAAGCAGCAACCGATGGGGAAGCCACACACGCGGACAGTGTTGAGATGCTTCTCTCCACTGCTGCTTTTTTCAGTCCAACACATGCTGCAGCTCTGCTGACCCAGAGGTCAGGACCTTCAACTGTTGGCTGCTGTGGTATTCTGTCTGTGACCAGTTTCACTTCAACTGAGCAGAGAACAATGTACTTATTATGAAATCCGATTTTGCTCCTCTCACCTGATCTTGTGACTGTAAAAGAACTTTTGTTTTCTTTTTTTTTTTTAATCCTCACTGATCATTAGAATAAAGTGGTGGGATATTGTGTTTATTTTAACAAATTACTTAGGTATTGAAATGGTAAGAAACTATTATCAAAACCTGTAAAAAGCAGAAATATCGAAGTTATCGAATTCTGAGCTGTGAAATCTATAACTTCTGCAAAAGCACAAGTTGCAGCTTTGTTGCCTTTTCTAAATGCCAGTACAATGCTTTATAAAGCATTGTAAAGAATGGTTTGAAAAAACGTACCAATTTTTTTTTAAAAAACACCACTGTTAGACAAGATCACAGTTTAAGGGAACTGGACCTGACTGAAAGTAGGTTCAAAATCCATATTTGACCTTTTGTTCCAGTAGAGGTAGCAGAAGTGACTCTGTGGTTTGCTGATGGGTTGCTCTGCAAGAGAGGGTGGAAGTGCCTCTGCCCTGTCAGTGCACTCTGTGGGTCCTGCTCCCACACTTTCACAATCTCTTGCACACATACATGCACTGTACACACAAACACGGTGCACGAGCCAAGCAATAATTAAAAGCAAAAGTAAATCAGTGGTTGTTGGATGTTTTATACATCATTACAGTCCGTGGAATACTGCACCACAAGTGTAGATCATCCCTGACAGGTCTCATTTTCTATGAAGTGAAGAAGCTAAATCTAGGTCTCTTTGTACCCATCCATATATTCACAATTACACACACTGAAACAAACTTAAGTGTCTATTTCTGTACATGTGCCTATATGAAATGAATAAAGTCGTATCTTTGTTTGAGACGTTTGTTCGTCAGAACATCAGTGACCCCACGTGCTAAGATTTGTTTGCACGCCTGCATGTGAATGGTTATGCAGCGTTTGTAAATGTGTCAGGGCAAAAACCTTAGCCACCGCTGGCTCCACAGGGCTTCACCAATTCCCAGAGGTCTCAAACCCACTCAGCTCCAGCATTATCCTGGCCTCAGTAACAGTCTCCATCTCTGTGCTTCTGCCATGCCCTCAAACCTTTGGAAGGCCTTCTTCCTGCAATAAATGTCACAATATTCACTCACAAGATATACGAACCTGTCGCCATGAGCCAAATAAGATAATCTAAAATCGGCAGCAGCATCCTCTTGTACCTTCTGTCTCACTGTGATACTTTTTTTTTCCACAGGATGTAGACATGAGTTTTGAATCTGTTCAGACATGTCGAGAATGTGTCTTTCTTTGTGTCTGCATGTGCATTTTGTAAATGAGCATGGGATAGTTTTTCTGATTAAGCATGTTTTCAGTGTTTAGAAAATGCATTCAGAAAGGAAATATCTCAGTCAATGTTTAAACAAGACAATTTTGATATTGTTTGACTCAAGAAAGCATCATGTGCTTTTTCTTAGTTCCTTATATCTAAGGGAAAGGTATAAATTGCGTAATTTAGCAAAAACAAACTGTGATCTCAGCACTTGAAGAGTTTGATGAGATTTATAGATAGATTAATAGATATCATGTAGCTGTTAAACATTTGATCCATGAAGAAAATATATCTGTTGCCTTTTTTCTACTTTAAGTCCATGAAACTTAGGAATAGTACACATGGTTTGTGAACAGTACAGTTTTTGTTAAACTAGCCATGTCTCAAAAGAAAATGTGCGATAAATACATTCGTTGATAGGTCTAGAATAAATGTTAGATACACAATAAAGACCAGTTCTCTCTGGATAATCTGGGTTACTCTCACAGTCCAAAAACATGCATGTTAGGTTAACTGGTGATTCTAAATTGATAATGAGTGTAGGCATGCATGGTTGTTTGTCTTGCTCGTCTTTGTGTCAGACCTGTGATGGACTGGCGAGCTGTCCAAGGTGTACCTTGGGTATAGAAAAAAATGGATGTGGATATTAAAGGCCCAAAAATTGTTAAATGATAACATTTTTCATTAAATACAGTTTTGTATGAGAAAGCATTTAAGCTAAGATATATGAACCTGTAATCACATATTTCCTCATATTTAAGCCCATCTACGAGTTACTTTTATTCCTAAATCTAGCCATATCTTTACTAATATCCAAAGGTAACCATGTGTTTTGAATGCCTAATATTAACTATGACTGACAGCTAAGTAGAAAAGGGAACAGTTGCTGAATAATATTGGGACTCAGTATTGTCAGACTTGGTTCTCATGCATGACAGTCAGTTTTGTAACACAAGCTTCCACTTTTCCACCAGCTCATAAGTAGTTTTAAATATAAATGTTGTGCAACATTTGTTGAAGATCTATGTGATAAAAACCATGGGCATTTTACAATTTGCAAAGTAAAACATAAAAATACAACATTTTTGGAGCTTGAAAATGTAGTGATTTTACAATTTTTCAGCATGCACGATATTTTCACATGATGCAAAATGTACAGTAAGTAAGTTACAATTCTGAATGTTACAATTTTTGAGTCCTTATTGTGAAACTTCTGCATTTAGTATATTTAGTTTTGTCTTTTTATTGTCAAGAAAAATAATCTGAGAATGATAGAATAATGGTGGAAGAGTACTAAGATCCCTTACTGTTTTTTTCTCACCACAGAGAAAATTGTTAATAATCAGCCAATCATTGGGTGCTCTGTTTTAATAGAAGCCCAGGACGAATCACACGCTATATCACTAAAGTCTAGACACTGGACCTTTAATGTAACATAAAGAAAGTCTTAATGTTGATAACACCTTATAGTCCATGAAATAAATGCATTTGTCACTTGAATTCTTAATCCTTGAAAAAGATCAGAAAGACTTCAAAGGGTTATTTTAGGGTATTTTTCATTCATGTACATAAAATTCCCTTCATAAAGAAAGTTACAGTACTATACTATCTCTGTGTGTTTCTGAGTAAAGGGAAGCTGTGCATCTTTTTGGCATCCCTGATCCCTGATGGTGACCTGTTTTTGCCTCAGTGTGGTTTTCTTTGAACTGTACTCGCACTTTGTGGAAGTAAGCCACACACATGTGCACATATGCACAAAGCTAATACTCACAATCTAGACTTCCACTGACTTTGAATCCCTGTACCCCTCCAATAAAAACATACTTTTCTCTAAGAAGTCATTCAACATCAATGAAACACATGTGCTTCGGCCAAAATGCATACTTCTCATTCACTCTTCTCACAGTTCCAGAAACTGCGATTGAATCTTGAATGGATGTGATTATGATCTGCTGTCAGACTCTGGGGCCAGATCAGACAGATGAAGGCGTGCATATGCCAAGCCAGCTGTTGTTGGCCATGGATGGGCCTTGGCTAAGTGGCTGGCCTTTCAAACAGACCTTATCTTTTCTGCATATCGGATGCTGGAAACCCCTGGATCACAGTGTTGGCTCATAACAATGTAACAATCTTCCACCTGTATGCATGTATCGCTGAGACACAAGGACAGCTGGACTAGAGAGGAAAAAAACTTGGAAACGTAAGTAAAGAAATGATTAAAATGAGAAAAGTAGTCCTAAGATTACAAGAATATGCAATGAAATGTTTTATATGCTTGTTATAAGTGTGAAGGATCACATTAATGTATGTAAAAGTTTTATTTGGGCAGTTTAAAGTCAGAATTTTTTTCCATCAGTATCGTCTTCTGTTGTAAAAATCAAGTCTTGAGATGATCTATGAGCAGTGATGACCATAAGTTTGCCTGCGTGGGAGCGGAGCGCAGAATGTGAAAACCATATTAAAGAAGTGATGCTGTAAAAAACTTCTGAGGGTGACTTCTTTAAATCATGATTGAAACAAAACATTTCCAAGTAAAGAGCTTCATGTTGCAGTTTAGTTTTTTGAGAAATTGTAAAGAATATGTAAATAAAGGGAAAAAAAACTATGCCATATTTTACGTCCTAATTATTTCCTGGTAACAGGAAACGTAAATTGATATAAACAAAACACATAAAGTAACACAAGTAAAACTCTTAAAGCATCACTGCAGCATGGGCATAAGTGCACAACGCAGAGTATTACTTTGGTGCATTTTGGTGCACTGTGTGAGTTGTTGCACAGGAAGCTGATGATCACGTCATGAGTCACCACGGCAGCAAGAGTGAGGCAGAGCAAGCGATGGGTATCGGTGGGCAGGGAGATGAGATAGCAGCACCTTAGCAGCTGTTGCCAGGGTGACCGCCTTTCGTCAGCAAGCACACGACTGTTGCTCTTACAAAGGCAAGGCCAGCATACTCCTTTAAATGAGTGGGATGGACATGGAAAACCCTTCAAACATTTTTTTTCCCACTATATCGAAATAAATTGATGTGTTTACATGTTGTCTGCTATTAAAGTCTTCTGAAATTGTTTTAAGTTCCCACCTTTGTAAAGAGGATGCTACTGCACAATAAGGTTTATGATTACATTAAAAAAAGCTATAGGTAAAAGGTGATATAGTGAGTAAGGTCCGTGTTATTCAATTCAATTCAATTCAATTCAAAAATACTTTATTTATCCCAGAGGGAAATTAAATGTTGATGTAGCTCAATTAAATCAAGGAGTTATTATAGATGCTGATGGCTGTGGGCAGGAATGATTTCCTGTAGCGGTCCGTTTTGCATCCAAACTGAAGAAGCCTTTGACTGAAGAGACTCTGTTTTCCGATAACAGTCTCATGGAGAGGATGTTCATGGTTGTCCATAATTCTCTTGATTTTATGCAAAATCTTTCTTTGCATTATTGTCTCCATAGGTTCCACATATAGGCAATAAGGAAATGAAAATTATCTGTGAAATATTCTGGCATAGGTCCAAGACTGTCTGTGTGAAATGCTTCTAAGGATAACACTGAAAGGATTTATAAATAATGTATACTGTTAAAGTGTAGTGAGAATCGGGCTATTAGCAGGACTGGGCTCACGTGATGGTAATAGCCTTGGAAAACAGAGAAAGTACTGAGTTATGGAGTAACAATTGATAGTTTTGAGGTTTTTAAGGATTTTATTGACACTGGCCATATACTTTAACCCAGTTAAAGTAATTGATTCATTTAATTAGAATGGCCTCCGGAAAGAAAAATGCTCTCACTCACTTACCGTATTTAGAATACCTGGCCTAAAAACCGTTTTATTCAAAAAGGCCTTTGACTGCTGACATGACCATGATCTGTGTATTTTATTATTTTTTCTTTATTATGCTTTTAACTTGTTGCTTTTACCTTGTAGCACTCTGAGATCACTGATGAAGAGTGCATTATAAATCAAATCTATTATTATTATTATTATTATTATTATTATTATTATTATTATTATTATTATCATCATTATTATTGTTCTTCTTATTATTATTATTATTATAATACATTGTATAATGTGTGTGCCCAAATACAACATGTGTAAATCTCATACTTCTAAGGGCAGCACTTAACCTAACAGAGGGATTACCAGCTGTCTTTGTGATAAACACCTCACTGCTCGTACTAACAGTGAAGTGCCAGACCTGCTTGAGGGTGAGTGTATACACACACACAAGTGAATGTGTATAATCTATAGAAACACTCTTATGTTGTGTTGATACTGAAAATGATTTATGAGCGGCTCAACAGAGGCTACTGTATAAACTATTGTTTTAATCCTTCCTGCTGTGGGTCAGTGCCTTGTTAATGTCTGTCTATATGACTCTGCATATTAAAGAGAGCCATTAGCTTTTGACTAATGGCCGGTTCTCTGTGCCCAAGGCTACCTTTAAACAGGCTGCTGTCTTCTGATGTGGCTTGGGTCCTGCTGTGTCAGACACATTAAGGTGCAGAATTACCACTGTGTGCTGCTCTGCTTGTTGTTCACATTTTCCAGTTAATAGAAGGGTCATTTTGCTGTGGAGGTTTCCACATGTCTGTCAATTTCCACTGACAGACATTTTTATTCGCTCACCTACAGGGTAACCTTGTGCTGCTACACAATGACAAGAATATTCCAACTGTGTTTTCTGTGAAAACCAGGAGAAAGTGTACATACTGTAGCCTGCAAACGTTTTACCATTTTGAAACAAAAAAAGGCACTCAAAGCTAAAGCTGCGATTCTTGAGATATCCTGCCTGGACTACTTCTTTTAGGTATATCCACACACATTTGACAATATTTAGAGTAGGGGATTACAAGGGCATCACAAAAGGTTTAATAAAGTTTTTTTCCTTCTGTGTGGGTATAATTTATCTTACATAACAGAGTGTTAGTGAGCTACTTAGAGTCCATCAGAGCTTACTGGATGGGACATACTTTGAGGAGTAACAGCATAAAGGTTTGAGATTTGCATCATATCATCTTTCCATCAATGAAGTCTGAGACCTTAAAAAAAAAGTTGTCTGGGAGCTCAAATCACTTGCCTGAAGCAAAACATCCGGTACCACTAAAATTGTACAAAACAAAAATAATATGTTCCAGATAAAATTGCGAGTATCTATCATCTATAACTTTATACGTTGTGTAGATTAGTTAATTTTTTACTAAAGTATTACCAATGAAAAATATATGTATCATGGGAGCTCAAATTTTTACTTTTGCTGAATATTTTTCAGCCAAATATTTCAATGTTTAATGATTTGTAGCATCACAAGTTTAAATTTGCCATGATCACAGCTTCACTTGAACTTAAGATAAGAGTGTGTCAGCTGTCACATTGTGAGATTTTGATATCTGAAATGGAATATCCTTATTTTCTTTACTTCAGGGGTGCAAACAGCCCATCTTGTCTCACGGTCAACTTGTGGCTTTAACAAAAGTTTAATTTTGATACCTGTTTGTGTAGTTCAAAATCTTATCAGCAGAGGGCAGACTCTTCCTTTAACTGGGGATTATAGTGTCTGTTGGTGTTCGCCATACTGGCAGCTTTGTCACATACCGTGGGACTGATTGACACATGAACATTGACATTGAGCTCATTTTAGTGCCACTTTTTTTTCAACTCTTCTCTCTGTCTGTCTTCTTGCTTTTGTGTCCGTCTGCCTGGCTGCTGCTCTCCTTTTTCTGTCTTTCCTCCTCTATTTCTTTCTTTCTGACATGTGTGTGTGTGTTGTCTGGGCTCAGTGACTGTGTCTTGGAGTTAACCAATCACAAGATGATACTTGGGTCCAGTGAGCTCAGAGGCCATGAGAAAGACTTGTCCGCCGCCCCGACATCCACAGCCTCTTCCCCCAACCAGCGCTGCTCCAACCCCTGCTGACTGTCTAACATACACTTTGTCTGTCACATGTGTTGAACACAAACAGGAACTTACAAATGCCTACGTACATTAGACTAGAGTTAAAGTGACTAACTTGAGACAAAAGCAACTTTTTTGCACTTATTTGAGTGAATTTATTTCCACAGCCAGAGGTCATAAAGTTACAGATAAGCACTAAGGGTTGATTAGGAAATAGTCTGATAGTGTGACTGATTAAGAAACAGTCTGATACTGTGACCATGCAAATGAGACTCAGCATAGCCCCGGCTTATTTCCCAGGGTCAAGTTCCCCATCTCAGTATAGCTGCGTATCGTCACCACAAACACATTTTCTCATATGCTTATTTCCACCTGTAGCAATATGGGCAAGTCTTAGAACCCTTACCAGTTTTGCTTCCCAAACTTTGATTCTGACAGATTTGTTCTATCGTGTGGTATAATGAGCACATGCTGGCACTATAAAACATGCCTCTGTTGGTCTACATGCGTGTGTATTTGGTGTGTGTGAGTGGCAGTTACTTTTCACTGTGTGAGCTTTCTGACTCTTGTGGTGCCTTGCAGTCTTTCACCCCTCTTACATTGACAGATATTTAGTTAGAGTGCTTCGCAGACAGTTTAGATTCACATATCTTATAAGTGAAACATTGTGTCTGTGCCCAGTTCTTCACATTTGTTGTCAGCTATGTTATTTTAACGCTTTTGCATCACCCCTAACTATAATTGCAGTACATGGCGCATAGACCTCAATAAGTTTTTCTTCTCTACAAACACCAACTCTGTGGTGTTTGTGTGTGTGCCCTGACCTGTAAATGAACCTTAACCTTGGTGCACTGGTGTTCAAGAGTGCTGCCACACAAGGCAGAAGTGAAACTTGTGGGTGTGTGGCTTTGTGTCAACCTGCTGTGAGTGTATTTCCAAACATGTGCCTATACGTGTGTCTTTTCATACCCAAATCTGTACAGACAGCATTCTGCTGCAACTCTGACGCCTGCCTCCGTTTTTGTTCTCCAATTCTCTCTCATTTTCTATCTTTGTGGCGGGCATGCTGTCTTCATTGTGGTCACCCATATGTGCACTTTTGCTATCATGCTGGGGCTAAAAGTCATAAGCACACACTTTCGTATACACACAGTGGCAGGTCATCACGTAGTCAATCTGATTTGAGCACGTATTGTTCTTTTGCCCCTTTCTAGTAGCAGCTACTTCTGTATGGGAAGGCACGTGTCTAAATTTGCATACTCTCAGATATATTTACCGTCAAAGTTTATGAAACTAGGTTCACTTTTATGCCTTACATGCAGCATGATCTGTCTTTTACGTCCGCAAAAAGATAACAGTTGTCTCTGTGGTTTGCAGGGAGAAACATGTCCACGTCCATGTCATGACCTCTATCAGTGTGAGAGCAAAGACAGCGTAAGAGACTTGAAGAATCTTGATTGCAACTGTGTGTTACAGGTTTTTCCACACGTCATGTATTGCAGAAGATAATATATTCTCATTACGAAACTGTAAGACCCACAATACAGTTTAACAGTTGTTAGAAAACCTTCAAACTAATGGTTGTTACCAGAGTAACGACCAGAGACATGCAACTTCTTTTTTGTTTTGATCATTGCCTAATTGCCTTGCTTAAGTGTCAACCTGAGGTCAGTTGATATGATTATACATACACATTCGGTGGATCAAGCGGTGCAGAGATATTTATTCCAAGAATAAATTCACCTTGCTAATTTATAAAAGATCGCGTGACAATGATTTAAAAAAATCCCAGTTGTAGAACAGCTTTGCTGGTTGAATTTTGTTTTGCACAGATGAAAAGTTATTGTATTCAATAATAAGCGTTGGCTGATTATGATAAAGATCTGTAACTCCCAGTACTATTATGAGTGAATGAATGGAACTTTAAGCCTCAAGATACAAAAGAGAAAGAGAAACAAAAACGTTACACCTACTTAAATTCAAACCTGTGTAGTCCTGAATGTGAAAACGGTCACAAGATACTTTTTGGAGTAATTGCTATTTTCAAAGAGACTCAAGGGCAATGCATTTTACAACAAATCAATTTTTCTGATAATAGTCTTAAAATTAAAATAGTTTCAAACTTTAAATAAATCAACAGTACAATCCAAAGCCACATCATCTTCTTCTGTGGAAGTATTGTAGAAATAATTGCCCAACAAGTCATTTTTGCTCAAGAAGTAAAGACATCAAAATTTGACAGAAAGACAAATACTCAGGGCTAGAAGTGCATGGCCAGCCTTTTACTTCTCAGTAAAGCACAGCTGAGAGTGATTCAGCCACTGATGGAGTTTCCAGTGAAGGCCCTCTCAGTTTTCTGCTGTCCTGCCAAGAACCACCAACTTCTCTGTCTTTCCTGGCTTTAGTCCTTACCCAGGGGCAACCAGTGGTACACCCAGGGGGAGGCAAGGGGGTCAGAGGGATCAACAGGAAATAGTGTGTGGGTGGCAGTGCCAAGGGATGTTGGAGAGAAGGGAGAGGAAGAACAGGAAGGTGGGAGAAAACTCTGGAGGCTTGCAGAGAGGAAGGATTTATCAGCAAACCGAGTGTAACTTTGTGTTAATCAGGCAATGGTTGGGGGGGGGGGGGGGGGGGGCAAGAGGGCAAATTAATAAGGGAAGAGAGAAGGCAAGCATGAGTGGAGGGAGTTCTAGTGGACTGTGAGGAGAGAGTGATAGAGCAGGGAGGCCCGACAGATGCCGTGGTCCACAGCACAGGAAGTCGTTTATATGGGGAAGTGCTTGTTGCCAGCTCCTACTGTCCACTACAGAGCAAAGTCAGAGCTCACTCAAGTTTAAATGAAGCTGTGACCTGTCAGTGCCAATTCAATACGTCGGACCAGTAGATCACACCAAAGTATTAAAAATATATGACAGTGCCTAGTTCACACTGAGGTGATGCATAAATTGTCTATTGTTAACTAGTGTATCATGTGCAGGCTGGTGCTTCTTTAAATTTAGATAGCTATTTCTATATTCACTGCATTACGGTTGAGGTAATAGCCCGTTCAGAACTCGATTCAATACCCATATCAATACACAGATGATGAGCAGGATGTGTTTTTCAACTTAGCTTAAGCGAACAGTCTCTTCAGCATTAACCATATTGTTACTTATTGATAACCATACATAATGACTTGCACGTGTCTCTCATAAGATGAGTATGGATATGCCAAAACATGTAGTCCAATATTTTACATATATCTATTTGCTATTTGGTGATGTTGTGTCTGGAGAAATGATCATACCCAATTACAATGACAAATATCAAGACATAAGACAACGTTTGAAACATGTATCCTCATGAAAGATAATTCCAATTACTGTTGCATGGGCTGCACGGTCGTCTCACAGCAAATGGGTTCCTGATTCAAATCCCGGGTGGGGCCTTCCCCGTGTATGTAGGTTCTCTCTGGGTATTTTGGCTTCCTCCCAGCATCCACAAAAACATGCATGTTAGATTAATTGGTGTCTCTAAATTGACCCTAGGTGTGAGCCTGCATCGTTGTTTGTCTCCGTCTGGCTTTGTGGCGACCTGTTCAAGGTGTGCTCTTGCCCAATGGCTGCTGGGATAGTCTCCAGCCCCCGCAACCCTGAATTGGATTAAGCGGGTATGGAAAATGGATGAACAACTGTTGCAGGACTGGGATGACCTGAGCCAGACTCAAAACTTAAATTAATTGGACTGCTGATGTAAACGTGAATATTAGACAAACTCCATACCTGCACAGACAGCTTAGAGAGCTGTTCTTGCTGTTAGTGGTGCAGCATCAAGTCTTTTTAGCTTAATGTAAAAGCCATATGAGTGTGACAAAAAGAACCATCAGCTCACAGGCAGTCAGTTATTGAGATCATGTGTATTTATGTGTAACAGCATGATGAAAATGAATGGGGATGAGCAGGGATCACACTTTGGCAAGGAAATGTTGTCCTATGCCAGAGAGGTCTGCTCATCTCATTGCCCACTCGCCCACATAGACATGCATGCAATATACACTAACCCCCTCTCTTAAGCCCATTTCCTTTGCACAGGGCATGGGAACTCCCCTGATCTCTCTCCTCCCACTCCCCTTTCTTTCTCCACATCATCCCTGTCCTCTTGCTCACCCTTTCTCCTCTTGTCCTCTCCCTTCCCTCTTCTTCACGTCTCTCCATAACATCCTCACCTTGTCCTGCCCTCACTTTGTCACTCTCTCTGGTACCCCTTCTATCCTTCATGGTCCTCCTTTTGGACTCTTTTCTCCGAGTGTCTTCTCCTTGCTCTTTTTATTTCCTGCCTCCATCTGTGCCCAATTTATCTCAAGCACTGCCTGTGTTTTTTCCAGATAATTTGTTTTTGATTCCCCAGAATTAGAAAAGCATTGTGTGCTCTCTCTCACTGACACAAGCACACACACAAATGCATGTGTACACATGCGCTAGCACACACGTACACACACATTTTTATTGTATTATTCTATAAAAGTTCCTATAAATCACTGGTTATTAATCGGCCCCAGACGGCCGTCCCCCTTTTGCTCCCCCACTCCCTCTCCGCACAAACACAGACCAGATGCATAGGAAATGGGATGGCAAAAAGGGCACCCAAGAGACAGGCTGCACTTTTTTTCTTCTTTTTCCCCACTCACTCCCCCTCCTTTGTTTCTCCCCCTTTCCTTGATTTCTTAGAACGGTCATTTATGTTGCAATGCCCAGACCCCAGACTCGCAGAGGAAATAAAGTTTAAATTAAAGTTTAGAAGAAATAAATCAAATAATAAATACAACAGTAATCCATGGCCAAACAGCCCGGTGTGTGGGATAGAGGTTAAACATCCATCCTCTGTAGTTAAAAGCAAATGGATTCTATTCCAGCTGGTTGAATTACACACAGTTCATCTCAAAGACGTTCATGTGTGCGACCACACATTCATCTAGCCTCAGAGTATTTAATACAGCTTTTGTAAGTTCCCCCACCTCTTTAGAGTATACGCCACTTCCTGAATTTGATTTCTATAGTGCACCTGCGTTGATATGAAAGTCGGTTTCTTAACTGGCTGAGACATCTGTGTGCCCCCAAACTGACTTATCAGTGAAACAGTGACGACTAGACATGCGGTTTCCTGCCTATCAGCTCAGAAACTTTGATATTAACAGCTTTCCTTCATTATAAAATGGAGCTCATGCAGTCACACACCTTGCTTTTTAAAACAAAGCAAAGAGGGCAAGTAACCACCAGAGAGAGGGATAGAGTCCAAGTGAATTAGAGACTGAGGAAAATAGACAGGGAGGAAGTGGATGTAATGTAAGTGAGAGGACATATCTGTCCCACCCTGTCCTGCAGTGCCTGGGAGCCTGGATATTCTAGGGAGGCTGAAGTGAACTGTTCACAGAGAGCAGGCAGAAAATGTGAGAAATGTGCGCGTTGGCTGCAGGGATGAGGGGGAGAACACTGGTTTTTCAGGCACGCAGGGACAGCCTGCAGAGTTCTGCCAAGAGAAACATGGTGCTGTGTTCCTTGCAAGAGCTATGGGGGTGAGAAAGGAGGAAAGGGGTAGAAAAAGAGGGGAAAGTAGGTGTTTGTGTGTGTGTGTCGAGGTGGTGGGTGAAGGAGAAGATCAGGGGTTCCCTGGATAATTGAAAAAAGATGTATAAGATATTGCAAGGTATGACATGACTTGGTGTAATGATCATGAAAGAAAATCTTTGTTGTAAAACTAGCTACATTCGGCTTTAAACATAAAATATGCTCTTGATAGCTTCACGGTACATTATGGATGATGGCCATACATTACATTGGGTTATAGATGTGTAAGTTCATTCTAAGTTTTTGCTAAAGATAACATTTTAAGATGTCCACTGAGCTTCATGAAATTGTCAAATGTGTAATGTTTCGTCTGAGATATGGTGATAAGGGCGCAGCCAAGGCGCAGGCCCAGACCCAGGCCCAGACCCAGATGTCCACTTTCAGCTGTCCCGACTGACCACCGCCGCGCCTGCCAACACTCAGCTGAATATCCCCACATCGCTGCAAATATGTAAATATGTTGACTTGGAAGGATGTCTTCTTCTCTTCCGACCTTGTAGCACTTTTGGAGAGAAGCAAGACAGCGGAGAGGAGAGAAAACAGCTCCAGCATTCCATATAAGGGCCTGCTTTGGGCTCAAACACCAGCTTCTCATCACTTTCTACTCCACTGGGCCATTACACCACTAGGGGAACACATACAGGATCCCTAACCTTCAACACTCAAGATACACACTCACGCATATACACACTATGTGGTGAGATGTGGAGTTGTGGGTGTAAGATTTAAATGGACACCTTGGGTCGTGTACACTCTGTTCCACGCTCCAGTGAAGTGATGCTTTCGCTGCAGGCAAAGTTCATTCTGCTATGGTGATTATAAACACATTCAAACAAGACGTGGAAATGGAAAGTAACTGAGAATATTTACCCAGCCACTGTTTCAAAGTACATTTTTGAGCAATTTGCAGTCAGCTTGGATATTAACCAGAGTTTTACTCTGCTACAATTCTACTTTGTTAGCTGGAGCAGGTAAATTTTTATCAAAGTACAAATGCATTAAGCTGGTGAATTACCACTGAATTAGCGATAAAGTATACAAATCATATACATTAGTGAGATTTTATTTCAGTTTTAAATGGGGGTATTATTTTGTGAACTGCCTTTCAGTCACCTAGAATGATGTAATTTAGTCGCTTCACTTGACAGTAAATCCCTAATCAAATCATTGATATTACATTTACAAATTTGATATTCTAGGACTTGAGTTGAACAAATAAGCCATTTTTATTCCACATATCCATATCCTAGAAGAGTAATGTTGAGAAGAATTCAAGTTTAAACTACATTTCTGAAGGTGCTGTACTTTTCTTAAGTTTATACAAAACACACGGCAAACTAAATAAAATGACAAAAATTAGTTCTAAAGTAAAAAATTCAACAAGAAATGAAGCTTCTCGGTTTGACTTTAACAGATTCTGCAACAACGATTAAGTCACTAAACAATAAAATATTGACACGTTGTTAATACATTAAAATTCAAACAGTCTAAAAACAGTTTAAAATGTTCCAATGTTCCATAAATTCTTATGGAATATTTTTACTTGAAAATTATTTCTAGTTACAAAATTTCTGACTTTGGTGCCCCCATGTGGTTGTGTCAGAAGAGACTGAGACGAAGACTGACACACCCCCTCAGAAGACGTTGACTCGAAGACACTAATATTCACACTCATAGATACTACCGTATAATGCAACATTGGCTAATTTTCCCAAAATAATACTGCACTTCATCAGAATGAATCAACTAATTCAAACTGCTGTTTTTAAGAATATCCTCCCAATAGTGTGCTTTAACTTCTAATGGAGCTTTCCATTCAGTCTAAATATTCACTGAGCATGCCCCCACACTTTAACCAACGTGCCCTATGACAGACATATGTCAGACCAGTCATTACCTCAGTTTCCCATGCTAAGCAGTGTAGTAAGCTCGTTGCTCATCTCTGTAGTAGCAGCACCCCGCCTACAAACCTCCTCGTCCCCACTGAACTCTGAGTGCCCTTTCAGCCCTGGATGATTAAAAAGGGGGAAGAAAAGACAGAGAAAGACAGAAACCTCACTCATTCTCATTTTCCAGAACTCTACCTCTTTACTTGGTATGTGTGGTTGGTTGACTGTGTGTGAGGTGCGTGTATGCATGTGTGTTTGTGTGTGGGTATATTCATCCAGGCCTTACTGGCTTGTGGGTATCGGCTTGTGGTTTGGGTCTTGGTGAAGAGCAAGGGTGAGGGTGGCGGAACACCATGGCTGCCACACTGCCACAGACATACTGGCACCACCGGGCCAGTACAAGTGCCTCTTTCCAAAATATGGAACCACCACTGTGTGTATATGTGTGTGTGTGTGTGTGTGTGTGTGTGTGTGTGAGGGTGGGAATTTGAGTGTGTAACCATAGAGAGATTTACTGATTGCTTGTATGGCATTAAGTATAATCAGTCTTAAACTGATGAGTTTTCTAACAGATATAATTACTGTACATATGCATTGCAGGACTGTGGAGTAACCCAGACTTGTGCAGTAATTAAGATTAGGCCTCTGTCTTGAACGCAGCATTTTTCTTGTTTTGGGTTTTGCACTTATAAAAACTGTTAGTTTCATTCAGAGTTACAAATACAGGCGTGTATTGCTATGTAGGAGAATTAAATTGATGTGCATTGAATCCACATTTTAAAGATAAACAAGAGTAGTTGAAGTGGTTAATCAGAAAGAAGGGTAAGTTTCAAGACATTGCCCTGAAGCCATCTTATTTTACAGATGGTAGCACTCTTGGCAGGCCAGTCCTTCTGCCAATCCTTTTAATTTTTTCTTATTTTCTCCATCATTCTGAATGTGTGTGTGTGTGAATGTCTGCACTCTCCATCCCTCCCTGGGGCTGGCAGCAATGTCTGGGCACTCATTTCACTGCTGGCCCTGAACCCAGCAGGATGTGGAGATCAGTACTCAGTTGTGTGTGTGTGTGTGTGTGTGTGTGTGTGTGTGTGTGTGTGTGTGTGTGTGTGTGTGTGTGTGTGTGTGTGTGTGTGTGTGCATAAGCGCGAGCATGTGCTTCTGTTTTTTTTTTTCCTCCTTTTTCTGATTTTGTGTCTTGGCTGACTTTTTTACCTCTCGAAGAATTTGGAAAGGCTCTGAGATTTTTTCTCCTGCATGACTTTCAGCAGTGCTCCCTCTCTCTCTCTCTTACTCCCTGTTCTTCTACTGCTCTCTCACTCCCTCTCACCCCTTGTCTGCTGTGGCTCTGCACTAATAGATTTCATATGTTGCTGCAGTTGACATCAGTCTTAAACTATTTTACATGTGATCTGCGATATTTCCTCAGGAAATCAGTCAGATATTTATTAAAGGCTAATAAAAATAAACCTCCCTTGTTGTCATTTTACCTTTCTATCGCTTGTTCATTCTTTATTCCTCTCTTTCTCTTTCTTGCTCCTGTATTGTCTCGAGTAGAGTGTTGTCCTGCTCTCAGAAGCTGGCCTGATTCTATTATTATTGCTCATGGTTTTTAAATAGTTTTTTCTTTTCTTTTTTTCAGGAGACAATTTCCTTCCATTCATAAGTACTGCTGTGGGTCAGACAGCAAATAGGTTGGGTCTGTGTGGGCTGCTGGGGGTCTTCCCCTTCCTCTGTCCCCTTGTCCCATTGACTTTTCATACAGATTTTTCTTGTAATCTATCCCTCACATCCAGTTCTTCTGGTTTCATTTCCCATCAAGGATCTTCGTGTTTGAAAAAAGCCTATCTGTCACTCTTTCTGAAAGTATCTCACATAATCTGCGTCAGCAGGTTCCAGCTCATCACCGAAGCTTTAAAATGTTTATGCAAACCTAAAACTTCTACATCATTTCATGCCTGCTTTCAGCCTGTAATATTTGGTATCCTTGGAAACTCTTGGATCTCCATCTGTTTGGCTACACAGTATGAGTTTGTAATGGCTGACCCACTGGCTTGTCATTGGGGTTACAAGGAGATGCAAAAATGTCTGCATCTATTGCCAAGAATCTACTTAGAATGAGTAAAAGATGCCAACATACATGAAGTTGAATATTTAACACTTAAACTTTCAAAAGAGAAAAAATTAACTGAGCATCCTGCATTTGAAGTGCTTAATAACAAACACTTCTGCAAATTGTTAACACATTTTCTACCAAGCTAGGCCCATTCTTCTTGCAAAAGCTTCTGGCCGTGTACAATTCCACGATTTGAAATATGTTTAGGTCAGACAACTGTGAGGACTACATCAAACTTTCTTTGTTGGAGAAGCCATTCTTCACATGATAACTACATTAAAGCTATTATACTCTGCACACGGACCATTGCATGAGCGGGTTGAGATGTCAACACAGCGGCAAACTGTTTGGTAGTTGGAGTGCGCATGTCTCCCTGCTAAACAGTAGGTGTCCCTACTGAAAAAACTGCAGCAATACTAGCTAAACTCATGTACAAAGTAAACTGTACATATACAAATGCAAAAATCAGGTGGATCAACTGGCCAAGAAATAAAACCAATGAGCCCATAACGCCAAGTATTGTGATATAAATTCTGCCTTGTGCTGCTGTTCACCAGATTGAGAACAACAAGTATAAAACTTTGCACACTTGTAGTCTGCTCTGTCAGTAACCTCACTGATATATTTACAGTGCAGTCTGATGTGCTGAACACCTATTATTGTCTGTTTTAACTTTATTCGTCGAGATGTTCCCAAAAATATGTCAGGTTTGTTTCGGCACTCCTTCTTAATTTTGATGTGAGAATATAAAAAGGTTTTCTTCGAATAACTCTTCTACAAAGGTCACATTTGTGCAGGAGTCATTGCAAAGTAGTACAGTGCTCCCTGTAAGGTTTTTTTATTTACTTTTCTGGCAATCATACTAGTTCCTTGGTAGACTCTAACTTGGTCCCTATCTTCTTTGATAACTGTCATTTCTAATTGAGGTCTGAGAATTTACCTGAGAGTTAATGTCTCTGTGGTGCCTAAACGTTTGCATGGTGTTCTTTTTCTTTCTCACTATTTTCACTTGGTGCAAAAGAATCATCCTAAACACCAACCCTACACCATTTTTGCTTGAAAAATGTTTAAAAAAAAAAGAAGATGAAACTTGAGGATATGTCACATTCAACTGTTCATATAACAGAAATTTTGAGGAGGGTGGCTCAAACTTTGCTTCCATATGTTCCTCCACATCAGTCTGCTCATTCACATGTGCACAAAGGACTGGTGGAGTCGAACTACATCTTCTCTCACTCGTTTCTCCTCCTCTTCCCCCACCCTCCAATCTGTCCCATACATTACCTTACAGCACCAGGGCTAAACAGTCCTGCGTGCCTGGAGCTGTCTCTGCATGCACCAGGAGCAACACACTACCTTATAAAGACAGGTATTCACACTTAGCATAAAACACCACTGCACAGTGTAAAAGTTGACAGACACAGCTGAAGTGATACAGTAAAAGTCACGGATTTGAACAGACGCCATGCCGTGAATATGTGGATTCTCTGGTCAAGTCACAGCTATGGCTAATGTAACCAGCACCGCTTCTCAGTTCATGCTCATCTCTGCAGCTGCAGATTAGGTGCTGATGTGATGATGAGTCTGCTGTGACGGCACACCCACAGATAAAAACTTACTTTGCTCATACTTTACATTTAGCCTCCTTCACTTCTTCATTCAAGCAAACAAATGTTGTGTTTGAAGTTGTATATTTTTTCAAAGATTCCACGTGTGAAGATTTGAAATGAAGAGATAACCAAGGTTTGGTGATAAGTAAGACACTTTCACTGTATAATTAGTGCTTTGAGAATAGAGTTGAAAGTCTGTATGTAATATATCAGTGTTGCAGTTTGTTTTCTCTTTCTGTCATTGCCCGGAACGGCAGTGATGGAAAACAAACACATCAGCACTTGGCATTCTGAACCCTTAAATTGCCCTCCCTTCATCCCTCCCTCTTTTCTTTTTCTCTTTTATCCTTCTCCCAACAGTACACTCATTTGGCTCTGTCTGAGGTCCCCTGGCTATAGTACCCATAACTCACCCTTAGACACCAACACCCACACCATGCTCTCACTAACCTTTATAGAGCAGCCAAGACACAGCCAGGGAAAAGGAGAGACAGGGCAAATACTTTCTCTGCGTCTTTCTTTGGGCCTCAGGCTGGAAAACAAGACCAGAAAGATGGATATAAGGAACGGGGACCCTGTCCACCCTGGTCACTGAAGATGGAAACCAAAGAAGGCCTTGTAGATTTTTTGAGTCATAAAAGGGTAAAGAGCAATGTCATGGAAGTGAGGGTTGAGGTCACAAGATGGTTGGATAGAGGGAGAGAAAGAGGGAGAGACGAAGCAGATTAAGAGAGATAGCAATGGCAGAGGGTGCCTGTCTGTCTCCGCAATCATCTATGTGTCTGATGATTTATGTGTTTGTTTGTGTCTTCGTCCTCAACTCTGTCACTTCCGTAATGCATTCCATATTTTTTGCCGTCACTAGCAATTCAAAGCTTTTCTTTCTCATCTCTCCATTGCCTTGTCAATACACACAGCCTACTGTAAGTCCTAATTCTTTTGACTTCTATAGAGGCAACATTTTGTTTAAACACACAGTAATTACACAAGTATGTGATGCTTTAACTACATGCTCAGTCGCACTGAGATCTTTTGGTTTGAGGTTATGGCTGCGGTTGAGGTTGTTGCTGGAACCTGGAATGGATATATGGCTTTGTGTTTGGTCACACTCAGGTATATCTTGCACTGCACAATTATGTGGTTTTATTTGTTTTGGTGTAAACAACAGCCGGTACAGGAGTGGATGCTGGTAGTCAGCTGTGAAAAATAAAAACAAAACAAAACCAAAGACAATAAAAATTAACACAAAATATGATTCATTTCAAACTAGTTTGCACTCAACAAAAGGATGGGATATCAATAAAGTAAGCAACAGGAGCAGCAATCCATTTGCCAAATCAAACTGTCATTGTGTGTTTCTAGAAACCACATATATGTGTAATCTCAATGGTTCTCAGGTTGACATTTTGCGTTCTTGTAAATGCAAATGTTCTGGAGACATGCACAAGTATGTTTCCAGTGTCTTGTGAATCCTCTGAAATTTAGTTTGATTATTAGTTAGTTTGTTTGTTTTCTAATTTTGTTCTTACCAATTGTCTGATGAGGTTTAGTTCACAAAGTTACTCTCTTGAGCTTGGGCACCAAATCTTCACGGTTAAGCATTAGAAAAGATCATATATTGTTCTTTGGATTATTACTCCCTGTACTTTAGAGCCATTCAGATTATCCATGGTTTTAAGAAATATGTCTTTTATATTATTACCTTGTTTTATGTTTTTTTTTTATTTTGTGTGTCATATGCCAATATTGTTTAAATTAACCTGAAGGCTCTGTAGTTTGCTGAAAAATGTAACCATGAAAAAGTGCCACATAAGGGAGGAAAAAAAGATCACTGTAGTCAAGACTATTACTGCATGTCCATTATTAAGGATAGGAGAACATGTTCTGCCTATATGTTTCCTAATCAGCAAGCTTGCTGACATGTTTGCACTGGTACACCCACTGCAACACATCTAAGGTAGAACTGATACATTTTGCATGTTAGCTTGAGGGTTTTAATATACAAAAAGTCCAAAGGCAGAATTTGTTGGGATCCACTGAAGCCTAAAGGCCTCTAAACTGGTTAATCTGGCCACTGCTCTGCATGAAAAACAAAAATTTCAAACTTTGAAATGTGAATTATCAGCAAATTGTGTTTATGATTTCAGCAAACATTGTGGCTTCAGAAGAAAAAAGAAAAAAGAAGTAGAAAAGTGACTAAGTGCACTAGTGTATGAATATTTTGAAGTTATCTCCCAAGACTCCCAAGAGTTACCAGTAATCACTCTACAGCAGGGAGGCTGACTGTGGTTGGAAGCCACTTACTGTAGGTTCCACCTAGACTGACTGATCGGTGTATATGGGCATGGTTTTTATCAAAATTACAGAATGCTGCAATAGAAAGGGAGTGTTTCGAGAATGGGTATGCTTGTATTGTTGTAAATGAGTGTGACTGAGAGGTTAGATACCATATGGCAATGAAGTCATCTGGCCTGGCCGTTCTGTGGAAACCACACCCAGGCCTCAGAGAGAGACGCTGAGACTAAAGCAAAAACCATTTTTAATCGATTATGATAATCACAATTTAAATCAAGTCCCCATCGCTCTTTTTTTCCTCCTTGTTGTACTCCTCTTGCTCCACTCCCGCTCCTCTCCCACTCTCATTTATTCTACCCCACCCCAGGGCATTCTGCTTTCTTGGCAGAACACCGGGGCGAGCCACCTGCAACCCCCCCACCCCCAACCCCCTCCAGCTTAAATCACACATATTAACACACATGAATGTGCAGCACACAAGACAAAACTCAAGCCAACATGCATTGTGTGCATGTTCTCAGTGCACTGTTTCCTCTGGAGAGCCTCATAACTCTACTCCAACATGTGAATTTGTACACGTGTATATTTTCTATCAGTACATCAGAGCCAGGCTACATGCTTTTTTTTTTGGCTTTTAAATAACTCTCTCCATTGAGGCAGATAACCTGTCTGACATGCATTCAGATGTATGGAGAAAAGCGCTGCAGCTATCTCTGGCTATGACATGAGAAACACATCTGAATTTGCCTCTCAGCACATCAGAGCATTAACCTGCGAGACAAAACGGGATTTTCCATCATAAATTACCCTTTTTCCCATCCTTAGTTCTATTTTTTCTTCTTATCCCTCCCAGCTATTTACCATTTACTGTTTTAATCTATTACGCTCCTTTTCATGTTCACTGTCAGCTTATTTTGCTTCTCACCTTTTGTAGACACTGTTGGAAGTGTGGACATTTAAACAAGGCCCGAAACTGTCCTGCAATGTCAGTTTTACCATTTACAGCCCATAGGAAAAATATCTAAAATATCAGTGCAGAAGGTGTCTGAAGCAGCAGGTCAAAGATGTAAGGAGTTTGCTGATTATTTAAATCCCAAAATCAAATCCATTTTTTACATTATAAGCATCATGAGGTATTACACAGATTGAAGACAACTGTGGAGTTGTGATAAGTACCACAAACTACTGTCCCTGTGATGACTGTGCCAAATCCCATATGGCTCAAGTTAGGCAAAAATTAATATTACACTTTCCGTGGCTTGACATGTTTAAATTCCATACTGTCATCTGTTGCAGGACCTGTATCTTTGCCCTATGTAACAGAGGGGCTGTGCTGACAGGAATGACTGAAACAGCCTCGTAAATGGGTCACCTTGATTTGCCACGGGTCGTGAAAGTGAATTGACTTAGTTCAGTGAAAAGCAAGGCTCAGTGTCAGAGCTCAGCAGGCTTTCTCCAGGCGGCCAGCTTCATGTAGCGTGCATAGCACAGTGTCGCAGGGCGCAGGGCTGACATGCTTGTGTTTGACTGATTATAAACCTGCAGTCACTGGGTAGTCTCACTGTTCTCTTTACTGCTCAGGACAGAAACATGCGCTGGTTGATGGGCTTGTTCTATGGAGTTATAGCTCATCCTGGCTGACTGCCCAGTCCGAATGGGCGCCCAAGTTAGAGAACCCGTTTACAAAAGACAGAGGTGCACCTTTATTGTGTTTACTCTTGGTTCATCTGAAGCATGCGTCCTTGCACTCAGAGTTATGACAAAGAGCTCATCAAGTGAACAGTTTATAGCTCGTCCTCGTTGGGTGTTTTGCAGTCAGAGCAGGTGGTACTCCGTTGTGTAAATTAGGGCAAGTGTAAAATTGACCAACTATTTCTTCCATACTTACAGTGTTTGAAAGGCTGATTATACTGAGGCACACATACATTTACAGCCTGTAGGCATTTGCTGATTAACAGCCATACCCATGGAAGCATAATGTAACCAAGTTATTACAAAAGCAATAAAAAAGCTAATATAACAAATAGCTTGAGCTTGGACTAGTAACTACATGCTGGTAGTTTGGGATTGGATCAAAACCAGTGTAGAATAATAAAAAAAAAAAAAAAAAAAAATCAATGTTTTCATTAAAAAAAACTCATTTAAAAATGTAAAGAAAATACAAAGAAAGGTCCACGACTACTGCAACAGGCTGTGACTAGTGCGAGGCAATCAAGAACTTTTTAGTAGGGGTTAAGACACATCGTGAGTGTATATCAGTTTTGGAGCCATCTGTCACAATCTGTGTATTTTGTGTTTTTTTCTGTCTGGTCTCAGTTTTGCCATTTCCTCCCCTTTTTCCTCAATTCCCTCCTGCCAGTCATCAGCTCCACTCCCTTCACCTGTGTTCAGTTATCCTCAGCTGCACCTACTCACTAATCACTCTCTTTTATTTCTCCTACTGACTCTTGCTCAGTGTCCGCATCTGGGTCCTCCTTCCTCGCCCCCCTCCCAAATGTGACACCATCTATTTAGTAGTTAAGTTTCTGTTTTGTAAATCAGACCTGGATGGTGCAAAGGCACTGCCGGACTGCATTTGCCATCCTAAAACTGACCTTAATGTTCAGATGTCGGGTCTACTCTTGTTTCAGGTCCCTGAGCTGAAGCTTTGCCAGGATAAAAGATAATCCAGTTACTGAAGTTATTAAGAAAATAAGAACAATATTTTGTTTTTACAGGCTGTTCTGCCATAAGGTCTTTATGGCTCAAAAACTCTCAGTAAATACTTGAGACTTATTTTGCAGAAAAACTACTCCAAGCAGCAACTTTATTTTGTTAAAACTACACCTGAAAATTTAATTTCAAGGTACTCCTGCCCCTTTCTCACAGTTTAAAAACGTACATGGTAGGTTAATTGGTAAATTGGTTCTAATTGGTTCTAAATCGACGGTAGAAAGAAGTCTGAATGCAGGGTTGAATGTCTCATTTGTCACTGTGTTGGCGTTGTGATGAACTGACAAGAAAATGAGCTTGTTCCTATGAGAAGCAAGGCGAAGAAAAAAGCAAAACTACAGGCTAATTAATTTTCATAATATGCTTGGAAATTAGTCAATTGCCAAAGTGTTATTAGTTCTGATATTTTGCTCAAACCACCAATGTCCTAAAAAATGCTGTGAGAATTAAGCTTTTATAAAGTCTATATATTCAAGTTGAATTCCTGCTATTTGCAGTCTGTTATACCATCTTATTCCCCCCCACTCCCCTTCCATCCACCTGTCACTCAGACTGAATGAAATGACTGAAGTCACTGATATTCTTGGTGAAGCCAACAATAGAGGAAAAAACGAGTGGTGTGGATGTGTTCTTTTGTGCTCAAGAATCCAACTGTGGCTGCTGTTGCTCAGGTTTAGTCCCAGAGTTCCTCAGTGCACACATGTTATAGTGTCCTCGTGCAAGATACCAAAACCCTCTATCAAAACCAGTTCACCCAATATCAGAACCCCATCGCTGCAGTTAAAGTACCAATTTCTACCAAATAAGCCATGTCTCATTTCCAAGGGGATGAAGAGTAGAGCCGCCTGATATTCTAATGAAGACTCTCCATAGGCAAGGTCTGTTCTAAATGTGGCAGAGTGCAAATTACTCTGTGATGACCATAAAGCCCATCTTTAAGTTCATGGGTATCAATTAGTATGTTCCTACTGCAAATATTAGTATCTAAAAGTTTAATTCAATCTAAAGGCTTTGGTGTCAAATCTGAAAGATTTTTAAAAGTAGTTGAATTTTTTCCATTACAATACCCCAAGGTGCCCACTTGAAATAACTAGTGTTGTCCAAGCAACAATGTGGCGAAAAAGGAAAAAAAAAATCAGTACAATATAAATGTAAAAAAATCTCATTGTTGAGAAGTTGCGACATTTAAACATTTTGAATCTTTTTTTTCATATGTTTTTGATAGATTTTTATCATTACAGTTTAAACATTATATCTGCATTTTTGCACTTGTAAAGGGAAACTTTTGCAGAAAAGATGTACTTGTGCCATGACTTCCCGGTACTGTTGTCAGGTCACGTCAATATTCATATTTCTAGGTACGCATAGAAAAATCACTGAAAAAAAACCGCAGCAGGAAACGCTACATACTACAACATATACATTTCTATACATCTTCCTTTCTGAACCACGTAGTCAAAGAACTGTTTGATCTCTGCATGCCTGCAGTCTCTCCCTGTAGTTCTGAGTACATTCAATATGGGCAGAGAGCAGAGATTCTAAGGGAGGAGCAGGTTTCATCAATTTGTGCTCCTTAACAATGCATCCCACAGAACACAAGTGTGTGTAATGAAATGGCTCCAGCTCCCATCAGCACAGAGGACGGTCAGAGAACATGACAGTATCACTGTGACTCCATGGTTAGGACTGAAGCATCTACAAAGCTCATTCGGACTAGGCCATGTTTGAACACCAGCCTAAGAACTTCATTCAGACAAGTCTGGAGAGATTTCCGGATTTGAATTTTGGATCTGAAATATTGTCCGTACAAGGGCTGCTTTTTTAATGTCTTATAGTCAGTGAGTATAATGAGGATGGATCTGTTATCATAAGAGAAGTTTTAGAAGCTGAGTGCTCGCTCTGTAAAGTGGAGCAGTTGCAACCACAGAAAAACCACATGAGACTATGAGGCAGTGACGCAAGACGCTCGCCGAAGCAAAGCCTGGGAAACTGTGTCACTGAAAGTGCAGCAGTTCATCTTACATCCTCTTTAAGTCTCTTTGTGCGTTGTAATGAAGTATTTGGAAATTTCTGTGTATTAATCTTCACAAGTTATTGGCTTTTTGCAAAGAGAGTGATCTCTGCGTTTGAACGGGTTGTGTCGATTAACTGACTTTTAGCTCATTGTACATTAACTGGTATATTCAAATTACTTAACCAAAAATGTAACCATTTTTTAGTGCTACAACGTTTAAAAAGGCCTGTTTTAAAATCGGCCTGTAACTTGGTCATGGAATATGTTATTCTGGACTTTTTGTTGAAACCAGGAGAATTACTCAGCTGTAACTCCTTACATAAAAAAGATGTCTTACATCTTACATGAAGAGAAAAACTGATCAAGCTGTAAATGATTATTTGGCTCATTCACTGTCCCCACAACTGTATAGGCTTCGTATTCTTTCCTGACTGAGTTAAACAAGAGGAATAAACTGGTGTGAAAACTCTAAGGAAGACACTGTAACAGTTCACAGAGCAGAACTATGTCGTGTTTTTCTTGGAAGACTGAAATCGCTGTGAGTCAACATTGATACTGGCAGAATTGGGAAATACCATTATTGCTTTTGCCAAATGCCTGCCAGAAACAGACGACAAGTTTTAGGTGTTTTCACAGTTGAGTGGGCACACTTCTTCAATTCAACTTCTGTATACTGTGACCTTCCGTATCATAGTTCTTTTTTAGAAACAATCTTGGACATTGAGGTGCAAAGAGGAGTACTGTATCATGTTCTTCATTTTTACATGTCTACTGTAGGTGGTGTCAAATCACTGGTTGGTTAAAAAATTGTAATGATCCCAAATACAACACGACTGTGGAGTTTGATAGGTAGATTTAATGTAATGCAAACCAATACATCACTATTAGCTTCCTTAACAAGTAGATGCATTAGGCAATGATACCTTGACAAGTTGTAAAAGGGCTTGACATGAATGGTTCCCTGCATGTCCAGGTTAACAACACTGTTAGTGAGTGAGTAGATAGCCTCATAGTTGGGTAATTTGAAAAGAAAAAGCTTTAATTCACTTTGCCATATTGAAAACCTGTCTGCTTCTGTTAGCCGTTAACCAACCATCCATGATGCTTAGAGCTAAGTCTTCCAATCACAGGCTGTGTTCAGGTTGTGTGGGCTAATTAGTCTCTTTGTTCTCATGCTTTAAAAACAAAAGAAGAAGATGCACAACAAAGTGCAAATGACATGAAATTCTTGCAGGGATGGTCAGAAAAGTTTCCCCGGGTCATTCAGGACAATCAGGAGGACAACAAATGGCATCTATTACTTATTGAGAGTTCCAGAAGAAAGTAGACGTTTAAGTTTGAATAAGATTTAGTTACCGCTTATTTCAAGTGTTATCAGTAAAATGTTGATTAAGTTTGCATTGTGATAGTGTGGTAGAAATGAAAAAAAGGTGTCCTTGTCTCAAAAATTTCTATACACTAGAACAGGTGTTTTCCCAAGACTCCAACATCATATCTGAATCTGTCAGTTCTTGGCCTACAATTAGCAATTCAGTTGTGTAATCCCAATTATTTCAGATAATCGTCATGATTATCTTCATTCTCCCGAATGAAAACAGCTGGGTAAAAGTGACAAAATTGGTCTTATTTTCACATTGTTTTTCAAAATTGAATAGATGCCCTTTTAATGGTGTCAGCTTGTTATATATATGTCTCTGCTTAGCTGTGGGTATGTCATGTTTTTCATGTAGAATTTTTGTTTAAAAACCCTGAAGGACAAACAGACACGGCTGAATTTTTTTTTTTTTTCCGAGAAATGATCAGTAGTATTCTTAATAGGTGTTAGGTGATGAAATGAAGGCTTATGGTGTAACGGTATCATTAAAATGCAAACAGATAATTAAATCGTTCAACTTACCTAGCATACAGCAGTCTTTAAACTGTTAGTTGTTTCCCAACCTGCTTTCTAACTGTCTTTCCACCTAAGTTTTAATCAAGTAAAAAAAACTACATTTTCATTGTGTAGCTGACATCTAAAACAATGCTGATGCTGAACCAAAGAACCAAAATACAGCCTTTTTCTTCTTGTCGTACAGAATAAATGAAAGTAGAAAATCTTGAAATGTTTAAAAATTTGTCAAAGATACTTTCATATTGACATTTTTGACAAACGTGGCAGATTTAGTTAGTCACCCTTTACAGCAACTGTTTTAGTTGATATTTGTCATTACACTTTGATCCTAAAGTGAAAAGGAGAAAGAAAGCTCCTCATCTTACACAGAACTGTTATTCTTAGTGTTGTGTCATTTTTGAATAATACAAATTTTATGAACTTCCAAATATTCATCTTAATGATCTTAAATACAGCACATTGTACTTGTAAATGATCACAGCCATTGTACATTTTGTACATAAACTGACATATAAGAAAATGGAAAAATCGTGTCGTTTTTCATTGCTTCATTTTCCACTTTGGGTTAGAAAGTTTGATTATTGCTGCAGAATGGTGTGGTGGTTAGCACCAGAGTGTTTCTGGTTACAATCTCGGCTGGGGCCTTTCTGTGGGGACTTCCTCTCACTGTTAAAAAACAGTGTTAACACCTAACACTTGGTTGAGTTTAGGCAATAACATTACTCAGAGAATAAAATTGGTTAAGGTTAGAAAATGATAATGGTTTAAAACGATTATGATTCTTTTTACAACTGAAGCATTACCTTCATGAACGTCTTTACAGAACATTTTTTACAGATCACACGCAGTCACAGGACCACTGGAAGTAATATATTCTTCCAACCGACATGCAGGTCTTTTTGGCTTGTATGACCAAAAGCTTGTATTTGGGAGACTGACAGTCTCAATTGTCGTCTTTACTTTTTAGTTATGTCCAATTTTCACATTGAAATCATCTCAATTGAGTTTGTTGTAAAGCGCTCCAAAGCAATCATTGAGCTGCCCATGAATTGCTTTTTGAAATGATCTGGCACTAAATTTAAAATAAAACTGAACTGATAATAAAAAACCCACAGTTATTTACAGTGTGTACATCTGGGCTTTTGTGTGATTATGAAAGAGTGCAGAACAAATCATTAAAAAAGCTTTTTAAAATGATATGAAACCTGTAAAAAGAAAACACTCAACGTGTATGTGAGGTTTTGTGTGAGTGTGTGTGGTATGTAAATCAGTGTGTGAGGGCATGGGTGTGTATTTGCTTGTGAGAGGCCCAGCGAGTGGGAGAGTCAGGCTCTGCTGGGACTCACAGCTGTTTCATGGTGCTGTTCCAGGAAGAACTGCTGGACTTGTTAGTGTTTACTGGCAGCCTTTTTGTGTGTCCGTATGTGTATCTTTGCATCAGTGTGCTAGCCTGGGTGTTGGTCCACTCTAGTGTGGCCACTTATGCTCACTTTCTCAGCTGCCCTCACACTCCTCTGTTCTTCCTCTGAATCTCGCCACAGCTTTATAAAGTGGCTCTGAGCCATGTCGCTGAGCCAACAACTCCAACAGAGTGATGCCTCTACTCTACAGCAGATGGTGACATGTCAGTTTCAGAAGTCACACTCTCCCACAGAAATATTTCTCAACTACAGACGCAGAAAATTAAGTATCATATATCTATAGCAGGTAAATTTGCAATGAAACCAAAATGAATGAGATAGACGTACAGCTGCACAAAGGACTGTTACCGAAACTCTTCCAAGACCACATAATTGTTATATTAGTGGTTGAAAAGTAATTGCTCCTATGTTACCTGGCTTTTCATCAAGTTAATCCATTCATGATTTATTTTTCCTCGCTTGATGTTTGACTGGCTTGCTTTTAATTGTGTCTTCTTGTTCCTCTTTTGCTCCAGTTCGTGAATCAGCCTTTAATAATCATGCAACAGATTTTCTAAAAATGTGTGTTTATTCAAACTTAAAATAGATTTGGATGGAAACGCAGCTTGTGTTGCATTTTACATGTCTCAGGTTAAGAATACATTTGCTTTGAAAAGTGCGTTCTTGTGTTAATGATGGCTACTTCACATATCCAGCATTTGTTTGGAGTGCCAGGTGTGCACGTCATCAGCAGTTAGCACTACATGCATACAAGACGCAAAATGGAAATGACTGTAACAGGCAGTGTACAGGGAAAATGTGACTGGATATCCAATGTCCTTTATTTATATGCCTTCAATACTGTCTGCAATTCTGAGACTGTTGCGATTGTTGCCAGGATCTTAACATCAACCAAATACTAGTTTCCTTTATTACATCCATTTTTACTGTTTACATCCTGAAAAATGGGAAGTTCTGTATGGTCTGACTTAGCTTGTGTACCCCAGAGGGGAAGCTTCTGGTAACACGTGTTGTACACAGGTAAGTTTGATAACAATTACACGAGTGGAGCAAGTAGCCCATGACACTGTGAGGTTAAAAAGTAAGTGTATTCTCAAACATGGGCACAAAGTGTATATAACAACAACATAACAGTGTTATTTCCTCAAAGGGCAAGAGTCTGAATGTGTGGCTTGTAGGGATTGTGGCTACATAAGTCCAGTGTTTAGTATTTACCCAAGAAGTCAGGTTCAAGTCCAGTGTGAAATAACTGCCTCTGGACGTCTGAGTCCTATGTTGGAGCTATGTTTTTGGATAATTATTATTGTTATTATTATTATTATTATTATTTCAATTTTACATTAGCTTTTTCCTTTCTTTTTTGTTTCTGTTTTGTTATGTTAAAGCAACTACAATAGATAACTTTTAGTTTCTGGTTTAGTTTTTAGTTTCAAGCGGACCAGTGAGTCTATTCCTCCCTTTGGAATTATAAAGGAATTATATGCTGTTGTGTTTGTTTCTTTCTCTTTAATTATTTTAATATTTGTTTGTATTGGCTGTGTTATTTCATGTAACTATATCAATATTTTGTTTTGAAACTTTTTTTAAATGGCTTGACTTACCCTGGATTTCTGCTGTTTTGTGGCAGTTCCACAGACCATGAAGAACTTTTTATCCAATTAAACTAGTCATCCATACAAATGCGAGTTTCTGTTATTACTTTGCACTGTATGTGTGCCTGGTAACATACTTTAGGTGTAAATTTGAAAACTCTTACTTTAAACATGTTCTTTTTCCAAGCCTAATTCTACCTACAGTATTTCACGATGACAGAGACAGAGTAAATATTCCACTGAAGATATGTCTACAGGAGAAGGGCTGTATATCTGTCATGTCACCATAAGTCCCCTTAGTTACTCCTCAGCCCCTCATGGGTCTTGTCACACTTTGAAAGGCCAGAAGAACAGACTAAACATGGTGAGACTGGCCTTTCTCCTAACTAAGCTCCAAGGTGTCTGGGCCAGGTGCAGATGAAATCTTTTGAAGGGTGTAATCTATGAATGTGTCTCTGCCTGCTCCCCAGGTGATAAGGAGGGCAACGTGATACCTTACAGGATATGATGTCAGTTGGAAGTTGGTGTGTTCAGTCTGACAGAGGGGTTTACCGCGGTGTTGGTTCTCATGGAATGCTCAATGTTTCTCTTCACTTACTGTCCATATTTCCATTAGGTTTCATGTTCAAAAGAATTTCCCCAGAAAACCCTCTGTGTAATGCAAAAACCACAAAAGTTGCACGTGTGTGTGCTTGTCTGTTTGAAAAGGTAAGTGGTCTGGTAAATGTGTGGGTGTTGGATTTCTGTGCTTTGGAGGGCCAAATCTCCACTTCTGGATTGAAAAATTATTTTTTTGTCCATCTTGTTTCAGGTCAGAGCTTTTGGCTGGACCAAGCAGGAGATACTAGGATAATAATTCATCGAAATGCTTTGAAGAGCGTGAAAGGTAAATCTTATTATGATTACATAGTTACAGTTCTAAACATTAACCATTTATAGACCTGTCTCTTGGTTCTAGCTACACTGATACTGTGTTTTCAACTGAAGAGCAACATGCAAAATGACATACTTGAAGGTGGCGTTGTAATGATGAGTCATGAATGCAGAAGTTATTGAAGATGCTGTATGTAATGCGTCATCAAACCCACCTCTCTCCCTCCTTTTTCAGATTTTGTGGCTTGTTAAACAAAAACTTGAGGAGGCCTTTCATTTCAACACTCAACATATGAATCATATTTCCTTCCCTCTGTTTGTAATATCAGTACTTTACGGAATACCGTTATGGGCGGAATTTAGTGGTATGAACGGACGACCTATGTGATCAGTTTGATCGAAGGACTTGGATTACTATGAATGGACTGTCTAAGTCCACTTATTTCAATTTATCTCACAGAATTTGTGTTGTAATAATTTTTAAATATTTAAACATTTTTATTATTCAAATATAATGAATATAAACTACTTTACTCTGCTTTCAAAATTACTTTTGCTTTCCCTTGTATTTGCAGTGTACAGTGTAAAAGTCACTGAAATTAATACACTTTTATATTGTACGGAGATCACTTACACTTAATACATTTTGAATCAAATCATCTTAAAGCATGACCTAGAGAATCAGAATTGAATCCAATCATATTGTACTTAAAAAATCCCCACTTCATGTCATACAAATACTTATACACTACTCACGAAAAGTTAGGGATAATGGGCTTTAGGGTGAAATTTCAGGATGAACCTAAAATGCATTATAGCCTTCACAGGTGAACCTTCTGTAACTTTTGATCAACAGTACCTCGCCATTGTGTCATCAGCAGGTTGCAACAGAGACAGAGACTGGAAGAGTCATAAAAAGGCATCGAAGTGGACGTCCTTTGGCCTCATCCCACACTGATGACCGCTTCATTGTGAGCAGTGCCCCGCGGAACCGGATGATGAATGCCACTCAACTGCAGGCACATTTAAGGGAGGTGAGAGGCACCCAAGTGTCGTGTCAGACCATTCGAAACCGTTTACATCAGCGTGGTCTGCGTGCTAGATGACCTGCAAGGGTCATTGTGCTCCTGTATGAACAACACAGGCCTAATTTCATCTTCATGGACAACAATGCTCCAGCTCATCAAGGTCACATCATTGGGGAACGGCTGCTGGAGACCTCAAATGAAGTGGCCTGCACTTTCTCCAGACCTGAATCTCATAGAAAAACCTATGGGATCGGCTGAGTCGCGGTGTAGAGGCTCGTAACTCTTTACCCCAGAACCTCAATGACCTGAGGACCCCCTTCAAGAAGAGTGGGAAGCCATGCCTCAGCAGACAAAAAGTCGACTCGTGAACAGCATGAGACGTCGTTGTCAAGCTGTAGTTGATGCTCAACTTCACATGACAAGTTATTGAGACATTTTTTGTTCTGGTTTACCCACCACTGTTGTTGCCTTTTGTTTCAATAAATTTTGTTTGAGATGAGGAAATCACCAGTGCATACTTCTACTTAAATGCCCTATAATATCACTGTAGCGTGAACTTTTTACATTTTCCATAAATTTCATCCGAAAGCCAATATCTCTAACTTTTTCTGAGTAGTATATATATATATATATATATATACATTTAACTATCTTTTATAGTTGGAGGGGAAAAAAATCAAATTAGGAAACAGATGACCTCACAAAATAGAATGTGATTTTTTTTGTTGCTTTAGTATATACATAGATATATATATATACACACACATATATATTTGGGCTGTCAAAATTAATTCTTAAAGAGTTACTGAAAACGAGTTACCATTATATTTTTTACACAAGATTAACATAGGAAGGTTCTGTGAATATAACTAGGGATGTACCGATACTGGTATCGGGTATCGGGCCGATACTGTTCTAACATACTCCTACTCGTACTCGTTAAAGTTAACCGATACCATGAAGACCGCGATCAGAGGGTGTCCAAGTCCTGGTGTGCAATATACAACTACACAACAATATCTTTTATCGTATTTACTATATTAGTACTTTGTATGTACTCATTTCATAATACAGAGGAAAACTCTATTCCCTAAAAAATTATTTAAAAAAAAAAATCCTCAGAGAATCCATATTTCGCTGTTAACGCAGTTGCGCAGGTCGGAATTATGAGACTGTGACACATCAAAGGCTGAAGGACAACATGAGTCTCATGGCTTCAGTTGGACCGGGGGTGTCAGCAATCCTCAGCCCGAGTGCTTCCTATCGGGAGAACTTAACTGCTAGTTAGCTAATGGTAACTTAACTGCTAGTTAGCTAATTCTTCTGCATCGGACTACCTAAGCATCTCCCACCACGCGATTGAGCACCTTCTTCTTTTCCCCACTACCTGCCTGTGTGAGTTGGCGTTCTCTGGTTCACACGAAGAACAACAGGAGGTCACGGCTCTCTGTTGAACAGGACTTGCGAGTGGCCCTCTGCTCAGTACCACCGAGGATTAAAGAAACCTGCGCGCCCCGACTCACTAATTTGTAAGTAGGCAAAATATTTACAATAGCACATGTTTCACTGATTGCTGAAATGTTGCAATGATAAACTGTAGTTTAGGACCATGGACAATGCAGCTTCCTTGCATTGACAGTTGTCTGTGCTGAATTTCTGCTGAGTTTCCTTTGCCTCACTTTTAAATTTGTGACCCGTCTGGTTTAAATGACTGTTGCTGCTTTGATGAAGCCTAATTTGATAAAGTTTCAAATTAATTTTTTAAATATTTCGTTAATAAATATTTCATGAGTAATAGTTGTCTTGTCACATTGTATTTGGCATTAGTAAATAATAATGCACATTTACAGATATTTTACATGATATAAGTGATAACACGTGTTATAAGGGCTATTTTGCACAATAGGTGTGCCTTGAGATTTTTACTTGTCCTTTGGTGTGCCTTGGGCACAAAAAGTTTGGGAACCACTGGGCTAGTGAGACCAAAACCTGTCTTCCAATTCATTACATTTTTTTGTGGTAGAAGTATCGGCAAGTACTCAGATCCAAGTATCGGTATCGTATCGGTTTGAAAAAAATTGGTATCTGTGCATCCCTAAATATAACCCTACGTCCGTAGTGCGGCGGGAAATCAAGAAGGAATGTTGACTGATCTTGTGGAAGGCAAGCTAGAATGGATAAACAAAAAAAGTCTTTTGAACGGCAAGTTATCACCAGAGTTTGTGAGTCTTGGATATCTCTTGCTAGCAAAACACACAGAGTTCCCCACTCCCTCTCACAAAAGGCAGACCATGCAGAGTAGTTTGTAACTGAGACACCTAGACATCTCTACCTACAGCAAGGTTAGACACATGTGTAAGATTCTTTTCTGTGAGAATGTTACACATTTGAAAGAATGCTACATTCAGGTCAGTATGCCCTTCTGTTGTGGCCTTGAGTTTGCCATTGTAAGCTTTCAGCATGTTTTTTTGACAATGCAGAAGAATTTTCTGGGCAGTACTTGTCAGGACAATTTATTTTAGATTATTGCAAGAATTAATAATATTCATTTGCATATAGCAAACATTTGTGTATGCCTTTGTTAATTAGAGTTTATGTTGATAACGGATTATTTTACAATCAATCCTAAATTAAGTATGGACAATCATGCAATGAATCGCAATTAAATGTTTCAATCAATTGAAATACACACATTTACACATATGTATACATACATACAGTGGTTATGTTTCCACCAACGTACAAAATAAATATTTTTTCAATTACAGAGTCCTTCAACTTTACCAGATAATATTTTAATTTTGAACTTCTGTGTTTCTTGCGAGACTCTCTCAGAAAGCAGGTGTTGATCCTGGATTTCTCTTGTTCACATGTCAAAGTATCCTTTAGCAAGACAGTTGAAAGCGTCTGACAGATGAATAAATGTAAATAATACAGACGTATGAATGTGTGCATCCTGAAGAATGTGTATTTGCTCTTCTATTCAAGTATGAGTTTATCTCTGTGTGTGTGTATATAATTGTAGTATGAGGTAGAGATTCCATTGAGATAAGAGCAACCAAAATGGCCTCAAGAGTCCCGTGTGGACCTCAGTGAGGGAAGCAAGAGGAAATGGGTCCAGAGGCCAGATTCAGCTGTGTATATATTCTGCGGGAATTTGAAAGTGGCCATGTACCCATCCTCCCTTGCCTCCCACCACCCAGCCCCCTATTCCCTCCCTCCCTCCCTCCTTCGCTTTGCTGGCCAGCACCACTCCATGCGTCTCAGGGCAGATTTCTCCCACAGTTGGGAGTGCTGGGCTGTGTGGCGGCCTGTTTATACTGGAGCGTGGACTTCCTAGTGGCAGCCTGCACCTATCTAAACATCCCCCCGGCCGCTGCTCTGTGTTCCCGGCCTTGCACAGCCTCTGCCCCTCTTCCTCCTCCTCCTCCATCACCCGTCTCATCCCCACTTGGCTCACTTGGCTCTCTCTCACACCCTCTTTCTGCTTTATCACTCCATCACCATCGACTTCTTTCATTATTTCTATTTGCCGACTTTCTTTTCTTTCTTTTTTCTTCCTCTCATTTGATCTCTCATTTTTTGCACACTGTCTTCTTACTTCAACCAGGGTCCAGTTTTCTTCTCATGCTCATAATACCGTTTCAATCTTTTCTTATCTTTCAGTTTCTCTTGCACTTTTACTTTTACATTTGTCGCAATGCATAAGAGGTAAAAAAAAAATGCAGGGTACACTGGATAAAGAAAGAGTTGATACAGCTTGAACTTCTTCTGGTGTGTTTTTATTTTGTAGTTTGAATTATTACTACCACGTGTTGTGATTTGCAGTCTCATCATCATCATCATCATCATGATATAGAGACACATTTAATATGTTAATTAACCAAAGAACTTTACTGTAATCCCGTTCAATTAATTTGAAGTCAGTTTTACTTTTAAAGACAAATCACAACATAAGTTGTCTCAGGGCACTGAGTAAGGTCAAGACCTTGCTATTGTAAAGCGAAATCAACAAGTCTATTTGAGCAAACATTTAACTCAAATAGAATAAGGAGGAAGAACTCCCTTATAACAGGAAGAAACCTCTGGCAGAACCAGAGTGGCCATCTGCCTCCACCGGTTGGGGTGAAGGGTGAGGATGCATCCTCTGCTTGAATTATCCTGGAAATGTGTTTAGAACTGGATTGGAATCCAACTGAGGCAATGTGAGCGGTAATAGTTTAAGGTACACTCTTCTGTATGAATACACAGGTCCCAAAGTTAACATGTGTGAGGCCAATTGACAAGCAATTAATCCAAAATAATTCTCTGTAGACCCCTTGTGTAATGAAATTCTGACAAAACAAAGACAAGAGCATAAAAGCTGGACCTCAATTATTCTGAAATGAAAGTTTGGAACCATCAGCATTCATCAAGCCAGCAGGTACTTGTTTAAATAGATGATCCAGAGTCCAGAGGTCACCGTAACAAGGCTTGGGACATTACTACATACCTGACATTTATGACATAAGTGTTGGGAATATCTTGCTCAATGCTTAAGCATGGTGGTGGAGGCATTAAGATTCTTCTAGGATGCATGAACAGGGTTCATGTAGTCAAACAGAGAGAACTCCTAGAAAACAATGCAGAGTGAGTGTAGGCAAGTTGATTCTGGTGCATTCAACCACCTTTGCTAGAACATGATAAAAGCTGCTAAAGCTCATCTCACACTCTCCTGTCAATGCTGTTAATGACTATTATAATACAGGAAAGTTAACAAAATTGGACAGACAAAAATAATCTGCTTCTGAAATATTCCTGCTGGGATGAGAATTTGTGCAGGATGAATCAAAACGTCATCACAGACACATCATCATAGACCTGTGCTTGGTGGAATTCAAAGCTTAGTCCCCAGTCGAATAAAAGCCTAAATGTCCCTGCTGAAGCCCAGACTTCACATCTGTGGAAAGATTTCTAGTTGTAATTTCTAGCTACACTGATACTACACTGAAACTTAAGAGCGACATGCAAAATGACATACTTGAAGTTAACGGTGGCATTGTAATGGTTGTCATCTGTGGCGCATGAATATCCATATGATTTTCCATGACAGTGCATCCAAGTTTGACAGAACACAAAATGTCATACAATCTCATACGTATTGATAAACTGTTCACATTCATGCTATGAAGCCATATATCTGCACAGGTGTTTCTTGCGTCATTTGTATTTTTACCCACTAATTATGCCAGTTGTTTACAACAGTATCACTTACTGTTTCACACACCCACGCAGAGACATACACACATGTAAGACATATAGCACACCTCCCTTTGTTTGTTTATTTGTATTATTATCAGCTCTTGTCCAAAAGAGCAGCAGCAGGATATCTGGTGTAACACAATAGCAGGGTCTGTTCCCCGGAGAGCTCTCTGCTTTGCACTGTAAGGCCACTGGAACATCCATATAGGATACTCGCTTTTGTCCAGGGAACAGTACATTCTCTGCAACATTTGCTTAAGACAAGCTGAGAAAGCTACATCTTGGGTTGTAAATGTCTTCAGGCAACTGGTTTCTTTCTCATCGTCTCCACCTTTTACACTGGCAGGTCCTTATCCAAGTCACGGTCTGCTGAAGAGTGAGCTCTCTCAAGAGATCCCCTCAGCTTGTTTCGTTTGTTTGGTTGATGTTCGTGGTGGTGACTGAAAGATTAGTTCTGGTGTAGTCCTAGATGAAGTATGTTGGACGAGCAATGACTGTGAAGTCTCCAAGGAAATGCATGAAGGTTCACGCTCACTCCGGGTGAGGAATTTGTGAGTGTGTGTGTGTGCGTGTGTGTGTGTGTAAAGTGTGGGTACAGTTGGGAGTGTGAAGTATGGAGGTCCGACGAGAGGAGAGCCAGAGAAAGCTCAGTGAAAGCATGCCCTTGCTGACAGATGAATTGCCCTAATTAGAAATCCATAACATCCTGCCACATGGCCGCCTTATCCCCAGCACACTTCCTGCTCTGGGCCAGGCTGACGACAGCCAGCAGTGCTCTTTCCGTGACTCCAAGTGAGGGAACCAATCCATGAACCACTGTAGATGTCTCTTCCAGCACAAGTCTTATCTGTCAGTCCCCCTTTTTCTTGGACAATAAGTGAGCATATGTCAGTGTGTTTGTGTGTTGCATGCAGTTGTGGGTATCATCCTGGCCCTTTGTGTCTGGGGTTTTGCTCAGTTGACTGGTTCTGTCTCAATCACTTCCTCTGTTTTTACCACCCTTAGCCACACTGCCTTTCTATCTGTCTGCCTCCTCCACAATACCCAGCCTCCTGTCCTCCTCCTCCTCCTTCCAGGTGTCTGCATGGGGGATATTAGTTGAGGGAGTCCAGAAACAAGCACAGGGAAGGCATATGATAACAGAGGCTGCAGGCTTTTCTGGTCTATAAGGAAGGTTCTTGTTCTGGCAGGAGCACTGGTGCCAGCTCATTGGATACACAACAGGAGGCAATCTACTGTGCACATTAAGCAAGACATAACTAAGATCCATGACCCATCGTAAACATTATGCAAAGCTTAATAGCTCTTTGAGATGTTCTGCATTATCTCCGGGCCATTATAACATGAATGGCTCAGACTAAATTTAATGGGCCTGTAACGACTCTCAGATGATGACAGGTTTCAAGGCAAGTGTTTCCCATAAGGTGATGTTAATAAGCAAGATTTCACAGGTAAGTGTTGGTGCAAATAAAATAACAGTTAAAGGTGTATTTATGGGGTGTGTAGCAGCTGCAATCTGCCAAACCAGCTCCATTGCACACTGGGGGGAAATTTACACGTGTCTGTAACACATTCAGAGGCATACAACAACATCACACTTCAAGTGCTGTGATACAGAACTCAGGTGCAGCTCTTCAGTCGCCATTCACTCTGGTTGCTTTGATAGGTAGTATTTTCCTGTTACTATTGTTGGCAAAAAAAAAACAATACTTGTTTAATCTTTCATATGCAAGTATATTTTGAAAATTTGAGTAGGTCCTTGTTGTGCCACCAAAGGAGCTCTGACCAGTCTATGTAGACAAAGAACATCTGAAGGTGTCCTGGAGTGTCTGGTGCTGGGAAGTTGGTAATAGATTTTTTTGGGTCTGTGAGTTGTGGGGTGGGATCTTTGTGGATTGGATTTGCTTCCCCACAAAGGACATCAGATTGTTATCTGGGGAGTTTGGGGGTCTCCTGATACCCTCATAATCTTTGTGATATTCTTTGAACTCTCACTGAAACAGTTTTTTGAGGCCCACTACTGACTTGCTGGGGGGAACGCTGCTACTGTAAACGCCAAGATGCAGGTTTTACCAGCAGAACATTACCTGTAAGAGATTTTAATGTTACGGATGAGCAGTATGCATATGTGTGTGGTTGCAATCTGGCTGAGTTGAATGCTGCATTGTTACTAAAACACTGATGTTTCAACTTAAACATTCATAAAAATGCAGCTAAATACACTTCACAAATTAGTCACAGTCATTCAGTGATGTTTGGAGCTCTTTGTTCAGCTGGCACTGTTTTACTTTGTTTTCAGGCTCATCAAACAGTTCAGTAACCTTTGTGTCCTGTGGATATAGCTGTCATCTTAGAGGATAAAGACAAACTTTCCAAAGGATGGAAGTAATCACAGGGAATGGTATTGTATTTGTTGGCATTTATCGTGCCCTCTGAGGGAAAGATTAGACCAAAACCAGAGCAGGAAAATTCACCCCACATGCTCTCAGAAAACCTTCTAATCCTTCTTTTTAAGCTGGCAACTCTGATATTGGAAGGTATAGCAGGCATATAATGGGTTCATTGAAGAGTCATAATACTAAACACCTTCGCTAATTATCTTTTAATGCATGACATTAAATGTTTGTGGTGACTGACTTACGAACAAACCCACACCCTGATACAGCAGTAAACATGCACATTCCCTTAGATGTTTCGGCTCTGTGGTCATACAGTCTTGCGGTGTACAATTTGCTGTGGTTGAGGCAGACTGGACCACTACTATTGTTTTTTATCCCTTTTGCCTTTTCATTGACCCCACTTACACACTGACAAACACACGCAGATGTAAACACACACGTGGTGTGTGCGCTCACACACACATCAGCAGACATGTACTTCTGGCTTCATGTTTAAAGTGTGCGGTTTTTTCTTGTGTGTGAGTCTGTCAAGAAAACTAAGAGGAGGGGGAAAACAGGCAGCAGAGGAGGGAGCGGAGAAGTGGGACAAGAGCGAGTCAGAGAAAGAAGGAGAGAGTTGAGCCACAGAACAACGCTGCTGCGAGCAGCTGTGGCACTCCCAGATTTCCCCCTGATTGCTTTCAGCTGGTACTTGAACCCTGGGCCTTTTGGGTTTTGGAGGCCAGCCCAGACCCCACAATCCCCCCAGCGCCCCATCCAGCTGCCTGACCCCTCCCTGACCCCGCGCCGAGGATAGGAAAATACGAGCCATGCCAAGCCAGAGAGACTCTTTTATTTTGCCTGCTGGCATGCTGCCGGTGACCAGGGCTTACATAATGGGAAACATAGCAGGACCCAGGAGAAACAGCCCCTACCCCCCTTTTTTCTTTTTCCTTATTAATCGATCCTCCTCTTTCTCCCTGATCTCCTTTCTCCTCTTCTCCATGTCTTTTCCCACTCTGCTCCCCTCTCACCCCCATTTGCTCCATCCTTTTCCTTCCCCAGTGCACTCTGCCTCCCCTCCTGTTTGTGATATATCTTTTTGGGCCCACTCGCCTGGGCACATTTATTACAGACAGCCTCGACACAATCCTGAAGTCGAGCCACCAGCAACACAACGGCACTGCGCACACTCACTGACACAGTGAAACGCACACACGTGTGGGCGTGTGTTTGCATACTGAAGCATTTACAGCTTGTGTTGTTCTTCCTTATGTAGAGAACTTTAATAGAGGAGGGTACATGTTGTAATAAAAGCTTACCTCTTCAACATAGAGACACATCATTGCACACAATTGTAATCTTGTGTTTTCAACTTTTCTTTTGTGTCATTTAGGTTATTTGATGCTTTCAGGTGGATTACACACAAAAGAGAAGCCCTACCTTTTTTTTTTTATATAACAGTGGATATCAAATCCAGCGATTCATGGTTGAACACCAACTTTACATTTTTAATAAACCTAAATCTTGAGTTTTATTTTATGACGCTCCCTTCAAAGATTTATATGGAAAAACAAAACATCACCTCTAAAAACGAGCACTTGATGCATCACTATACCATTTTACTGTTTTGGCTTTTATTTCTGTCTGAACTAAATATGGAAAATAGGGGCAGCTCGTCAAACCTCTGTACTGCCAAATAACCTTTTTGCTGATATTGGCCTCTCAATTGATAAAATCCACCGGGAACCAATTTGGAAGTGATCATAAACCAATTAGTTGTATGGTGTTTTTGTAGGATGACATCACCTGACCACAGTGCTCCAGTCTAGTGAGGTCTAGACCGGCTTACCACAGCTGAAGCACACACCAGGTAGTCTGTGTCTGCTTTCTAAAAAGCCCCACACAAGAGGATAGAGAATATCAGTTCAATTTTAGCTTTCATCACGCTTGATTGAGAACCAATATAGCCCAAGTGGTAGAAACTATGCAATGGCAAATAGGAAGGCAATGACCACTTTTACTTCAGATTCATTTCAACATGAGGAAAGTTATTTCATACAGCATAAGTTAGAGCTGTCTAAATTAATATGTTAAAAACACAACTTCACTTTACTGTCAATTCACGAAAGAAAACTCAGCATTATTGGCAGTGATTGTATAATTAGGTTCACAATCTCCATGTTCCGCATGCAACACAGATCCCACTGAGTGAGCCTCAGTGTGAAAAATTAACCACAACTCGCCGGCACCATGGAACTGTTTGTCAGCACCAGCAGATCAGGAGAGGAAATTGCTCTTTACTCTTGGAATTAGTGAGTTTAGTTATCACTGGAGTATATTTAGCTAACAACATCACATGCTTGCCAAGAACAAAACTGGATGACATGCAACACACACAACATTCATTTAATTTCTTTTTTCTTTTTTGGAAGGTTTTTATTTGTTTGTTTTGCTCTAATTAGTCTATGATGAGCCTCATATCCTCCCTGCCATACTTTTAATGGCAGGGCTACCCATTTTGTCAAAAGAGTGTTGATTTTTTGTTATCTCAAACTTAATTCTTTTAGCCTCATGGCTAAAGTCACCGAAGACGACAGCAAGTGTCAGATCATTTAGAAAGTGAAACATAAAAGGAGTAATTCTACCGTTCTCTATTATCTTCACCCTCAAGTTCCTAACCTCAATTACTTGGATCTGATCTGCCAACATATCAAACTTCATCTAAATATTCCTGGTTGGAAAGACAAAGTTTATCACCCAGACCGAAGAATCTACTGGGTCAGCTGTACACACCAACTTTTTGTCAACAGAGCCTGACCACCAACCTGCTCCTGTGATTGACAGGACTGACTGACGGACAGACCCTGAGTTGTAGGGCATGGTTCTCTCTTGAACATTGGAAGGTGATGGTGACGGGCCCAGGAATAGGACAACTATGTTGGTCAGTCATAAAGCAGGAATAGGAAGGATGGTGGCAAGGCTGCAAAGCAGCCAAACCTTGATGTTTGTAGGGATCAGTCAGCAGGGTTCCATGCACAGCTGAGTCGACCTACAGTAAAAGCTAGACTGGGCCATTTAATTGCACCATCGTCCTTGTAACAGTTTACATGCACAGGGGGGATGGAGTTCTGCTGCTTCTGACTTTCTCTGTGGAAGATCATCGTACATGTAAGTGTGATGCTGCAATTATAAAAGCAGGATTTTACTAGTTAAGATTGACAGTCTGAAAATACCTAAAGCAATCGCAAGTTGACATGTAGTCTTAACGGACTGATTTGTAATCACAGTTACTGACATGTTTAATTGTCTGACAAAAAAAAATTTGCAAATGAGAGCAGTTTTATTGAGAGTGTGGCTGTATCAATATACATTTGGAGTACTTGTGAAGTGCTTTGTTTTCATTACTCGAGAATGAGCTATTCATATCTCCAGATATTACAAGTATGCTCAGAATTTGCCATGTTGTACTGCTAAGTTTCTACAGTAGACCAGACAAATTCACTGTGAACTCAGCTGACTTGTTATATGCACAAAGAGGACAAGTCAATTATTTTCATGAACCTGTACTAAGCTCTGATTTCTCAGCTGTTCTCCAAGTAGCTAAATAACCCGTTATCAGACACAAAACCAGAACTACTGGAATCGCTGAATAATTGTGCAATTGTGTCTCCAATAAAAGCAGGAAGAGACTAAAGTGATCAACAGTTTAACCAGTTAATCATTATTATTTCATGTTTTCACAAATGATACTCAGATACTATATACCCTTATTTCAGATTTAGTTTTTTTGCTTTTTTAAAGACAAAGGCCGGTGTCTTTATAACTCTTTATTTTAGAAAGATGTATAAGTTCATACGTCTCATTCTACAGGCCCTAACTTATGTAGCTTATGTTGTATTGATAATGTGGACAGGATGAGTCGCAGGAAGGAACATAATCATATAAATTATGATTAAAACACCAAAATGTAATAAAGCATAATTATCCTTAAAGATGAGGTCGGGTAGTCGTTAATCTTCAGCAAATGTGGGATCACACCTACCAACAACCTCCTCATACATCATACTCTAATTCTTTCTATTGCTCCTTTTTTCTTTTACCTCCTCATCACCCGCATCACTATATCATCTCCCTCTCGCTTTTTTTCTCTCTTTGTGTGTTTCAGTTCTTACAACAAATCCTCATTCCTGGGATGGTCTCAATGGAGCAGAATAAGATTAAGTCATGGACGGGTGTTGAGGGAAAACGCTGACCTCTTCTCCTCCCTTTTCTTCCATCTTTCATTTTTCAGTCTCTCTTTCTTGGCTCTTTTCGTCCCTCAGTGCTCCTTTATTCTCCCTCTCCCATGTATACCCTGTCTTCCAGATTGTAATAATAGAAATAATGATAATAATGGTGATGGGCCTGGTGACGGTGATGTAAAGAAACATAATATTAGAATAACAAACACACTCTCTAACCATTGGCCATCATTTGACCTCTGTGGATGTGAGTGTGTACCTACGTGTGCGCACAATCTCTCTGGAGCTTCTGAAAGTGTAAGAGTCAGACGTGTGTGTGTGAGTATGAGAGTAAGATAGAGAGTTGAAGGGAAAGAAGAGATAGAGAAAGACAGTGAGAGGGAGAGTTTGCTGGCATGCTGTATATACGGTCACTTCCTCTCCAGTTTAAACAGAGCAGGCTGTGCTGGCAACCTCCGCTCCCCAGTCCAAATGGTTTGCATCATGTTTAAACCCCCCTGCCACTACCCCTCCCTTTTTCCTCCTCTCTTTTTCTCTCTCTTCCTTTCTCTATAAATCATCAAAATCTCAAAGTTTATGTGTTTGAAAAAAAAATACCCTCTGCCTCATCCCCTGTGGAAGGGCATAAGAAAAAAGCTATAAAACAGTTCTATGATCTCTTTCCACCTCAAACACCCTCTCCTTTTCTTATCTCCCTCCATCTTTCAGCGCTCAACCAACCTTTTGTCACCCTGTGTCCTGTTCAAAGGTCCCTCATATCTGGCTGGGTAGACTTCTCTCCCCAAGAACTGACATGGTTCCAATAAAACACCACATAAGGCCTCAGGAGATAGATTAATGAATTTCTCCAGTATACCCCCACCCCCTGTTTGTGAATCATGTAAATCCCATGTGGTAACTCACTGAACGCCTGGGTGGAACCCAAATGGACCAGTTTTAAGCTGATAAGAATTCACATGCAATGTGCAATCACAGGCTGGAGAGCAACATCACTTTAGAAAATGACAGAAAGTAAAACAAAAACATTTAAGGATGCCTCACTAGCTTTAAAGTGTCCATATTCATTTTTCCCTGGCAAATAATCACTTCCTACAACTTATTTGCTGGGGGCATGTGCTGGATGAGTGATTTATTTAATCTTTTATGTAGAAAAAAGGTATCATACCTCAGAAAGTCACACAGCGTTCTCTATGGTATTGGTTTCTTTCTAAATTTGCAGATAAATCAGTTTCCAGAAGCACAGACCGGCACATTGAACTCTATTGCACATCAGTGTTAGAGGAGATGCATACCTACAGCTTAACATTGTGTTGCTGAATCAGTTAATAGAGTATCAATAACTTAAATTAAATGTAAATGGTTACATAACCTTAACTGAATTTCTGAAAAACAGAAAAAGACATTATAGAAAGACATTACTTTGTAAGATAGTTGGCTTTCACCAGCTAAAGTGGGACTTGCAGAAACACATACATATGTCATATACAGCTCTCATCCCATAAAGAGTGAGATTGTCATTAATTAGCCAAAGCAAAGATAATTTTTTGGCGGTGGAGGTAAGTATATAATATGTATGTTGATTGGTTCAACTGGAAGGGGAAAGGCCTCAATTCAAGTCACCGTAACAAGGAAGAACAACGAAAATAGAACAAAGAATAAAGATATACAGACATACAGATGAAAAAGGTCAAACGATAGCTGCAATATCCCATTTCGAAGAGCAGTTTGTTTGGTTTCACAAAGCCTTCTTTCTTCACAATGACCTCTTTCCCAGGGCCAGAAGCAACAATGGCCAAGACATGATGAAGATCAGCCTACATTTCAGGTTGTTCCACATATTTTTGAAGTGCACCCATGAGGCAGAAGAAAGCTACAACAGAAAGACAAACAACTGCAAAGCTGTGCTTGTTAGCAACAAAATGCAAAGCAACAAACATGCAGGAAACAAAATCAATGCAATTGTTTAGTCTTCTGGCTCGCTAACTTTTCATGACTTGGAACATAACATGCTATTTTAGAAAATGAAAGGAACAGAAAAAATGAGGTAGAAGAGTTGTGTGAATGCTAAACAGAAAGCTTAAAGTTGTATTCATCACAGTCATAGGGTATAGTTTGCTAAAAACTGAGCTCTGTTTCATTTGTCCAGTAGAAGTTACAGAGATAAATTTTAGGGAAAAAAGACCCTGTCCTCAGTTTGCCTTAATCCCCAACACACGCACACACAGCCACACTTCCAAGTTCTATCAGTGTGTGTATTGTGAGGTTGTATGTTGTATTTACTAAGGCTTGTAATGATGGATCGATCTTTTAGATGGGGTTGAGAACTTTACAAAACAGATTACCACTGCTTAGTCAGCACTTTCATTGGCAAAGGGGCAGAAAGCATTATATGATAACAGGACATTCTCATCTGTACTTATGCTGCTTCTCATGCACTTTGTTCGAAAATACAGTTGTTGCTATGTTTTTGCAGGTTCCCTTTTGTGGCCTTTACTATTTCTACACTCCTCAAACTTGTTGGGTAATGAAAAAAGATGAAGCTGTTTTTTCAATATCTTTAACAGCACAAATAAAATGAAAACCTTTGGGTAATTTCACCATATTTAACTGAATATAAGGTGGAAGACAGAAGATTACTGAGCAAGAAAAATAGTTTATTGAAGTTTTGAAATTATTTCCCTAAGTCAGTCCTCCTGCTCCCCGTCTTACAAGTTTGCTCCACTGATGACTTGTGGTTGACACAGGGCCGGTTTTTGCCATGGGCAATGAGGGCGATCGCCCAGGGCACAATTTATGTGAGGGCGCCCTCAAAAAAAACAAAAAAAGGAAAGGATCGCCATTTTCTAGATTACCGCTCATTTCCATGTCAAGTTAGTGGAGTTGTCACGTCAACTTGCTGCTGAGAGTCATACAGGTTGTGTGTGTCAGAAGAGGCAAGGGGGAGGGTGGGCGGGGGATAGGCATAAATCTAGCCAGGTCCGTCTCTGGGTTGACCGTAGCTTCATTAAATGAATCCTGCCTCTTGCATGTTACCTGTCCGTGTTCTGCATCTGGGTCCTCAATCCTGTCACCTGTGAATGTCCTGGATGGCCTACTGGTTGAGATACCACACTTCATAACTTCATGGTTTCGCATTACGATACCACATCACACTTCATAAACCAATGAGATAAAAACACACTTTCTAAAAAAGAGAAAGAAAAAGGGCCACTACTAATAAAGATGGAGGAGAAGAAGCACTCTTGTCATTACAAATAAGCGTTGAAAAAAACTCCTTGGCATGTGGAGCAAATCCAGGACGACGGTATGAAGTGAAGTGAGGAAGAAAAGATAAAGTGTACGAGGAAGACATGGGTTAAGAATAAATATTACTGCTAGACTAAACTCAGAGAAACAATCGAATGACAGGCGGATGTAGAGTTAGTGTCAGTTAGCCTCTCTTGTTTTGTCATGTTTGGTTGACTCGATCGGATAAGTTGCCGATGTGCATGTTTAATTCATCAGTTTAAACAATCACGATAATTTCTTCCTGTGGTTGATTAAACTAAAACTTATGAAACATATTTATATCGTCCAGACATTTATTTTAGTGTTGTGTATTATGACTGAAGGAAGGAAATGCACAACATTTTACCAGGAGTGTGTTGATTTGTGTTGTTTCATCTATCAGAAATCGCATGGCTATCGCATGGCACTGTAGTATACTCAATGCCCATAATGTTGCACATGTATTTATTTCACACATACACCACATTCAAATCCCTCAACATTTGTTGCATTATATACCCCACTCTGTTGCTTTTTAACATCTTTAAACATTAATTGACATTTTCTTTTCACAAACTGCAGTGTTTGTTAAGCAGTAACTGCATAACATAACTGTTATACTGCTGCAAAATATCAAACATTGTCTATGTTGACAAAAGAGGGAAAGCAAAAGCAGCATAGCACAAAGATGAGTCTGAAACATACATAACTGATCCTGCCTGGCAGAAAAGAGTGGTGAGCAAAATTTATTTGCTTGAGTCACATTCCTATTGTCATATTTTACATTGTTACACTGAAACAACATGTATTAGGGTATCTGACTGCACGATGAATACATGTGTTCCACATCAAAATTGAACAGGTTCTATAAACAGTAGCTGGTTATATTAAAACACCCAACACCATTCATAAGCAAAGCTGCAAACAATTTTTATGGATTCACTTGAAAACTACAATTGTGAATGCCCATTATTTGACTCTACAACAGGTTTTAACAAATTCGGTTTGGTAGTTTTTGTGTAATTTTGTTAAAAGACAAACAAATAAAAAAGGAAAGAAAAGAAAAAACAAAGAAAATTGAAAATGTTCACCTAAATCCATCTTGACTCTTGTCTTGTTGGAGGTACAAAACTGTCTGCTCAGCATTAAGGTGCTTTTTAAGTATATATCAAAAGTACTTGAAAGAAATTAGAAATCAAACTGTCAAATCTGTCATTTTTGGAAAAATTATTGTGGTGTAGACTGAGGTGACTAAGGTTAATGATCATCATTTTAGTATCATGTCTTATGGTAAATTGAGTCAGTTGATAAAGTTTGCTGGTAGACAGACAGACAGACAGACAGATAGACAGAATGCTTACCGTGCCAATGCTCACACGATGATCTGCCATTTTGAATGCATGCACAGTCAGAAATAGAAATAAGATAAAAATGTTAAATAAAAAGCCAGTGTAACCGCAACTTAGGAAGCCATTACTTAGGACTGAACATTTGTGGTTTCATGTGCCAAAAGGATCAAATGTTCCTCAGTTAAATAAGTCAGATTTCACTCATCTATTCTTGGTGCTTTGAGAAAGCTGAAGTCTACTTTAGCTTTCTTTCATTCCTTGTGTCTTTTTGATTAAATCATTTAGATCTGATTGATTATTATTATTATTTTTTGTATTTGGCTTTGTGAGCACTAACCCCAGTCATACCTTTACACATTTGTGCTCTTGAGTTGGCACAAGCTTAGTCATTAAGCTTGGCTGTCCCTGCACAGACTCTGTGCTGCCTTTAGTCATAAAGGCAATCTCTCCAAAAGCCTGAGGAGACTCTGTAAATCAGCCAAGATATTTGGAACATTGTTCCAGCCTGCTGGCTGGCACACAGACACACATAAATGCACCGATACACATTCACTTGGAAAGACATATTCACAGAGTTGAAGCACATCAACACAGAGAGCGTTGTCTACATGGGTGGGCACTCATTACTGTCAGCTGCAGTAGTGAAGCTGATAAAACAGGCCCTCAGTGCTACAGATGAAGGGAATAAGAGGCAATGTGGGGACAACCATCATTACACTAATAGACACATACTCACACATATGCCTTTGGCTCTCTGCTCTGTCTAAGCAGATCATATTTCAAAACCTCACCTTTAGATAAGAATGTTTACCAAAGGCTTTAAGTGATTCTACCGAGACCAGGTTTACCATTAAACCTCACTGTAACACTTTTTCTTCAGCCTCACACAACTCTTTGAAGCAATACAGCTGGCATCCATCCACAAGAAAGAAAGAGGAAAAAAAATAAAAGAAATAATCTGTTCATTTGGATTTGACTCACACTAATAAATTAGTAGGGGATTTACCATTGTAAACTATGGTGGTGGCAAACAGAAGATGAACCAGCTCTCATTTCCATTTCAAACAAGCCACATTGGCCTGCAGATGCATCTCCATTGACTGAGCATGTTCCACACGCAAGAGACTGGACCTGGATCAAAACAAGTTTTTGGAAAAACTTACAAGACAGAGATTCTTTTGCTCTCGTGGCTCAAGGCCAAAGTAACCGCAGACCAAAGGTTGGGACCAGGTGTGAAAAGGAAAAGAATGGTGGTGCGTGTGAGTATGCACAACTGCAACAACAAAAATGAACATACTGAAGACAATCCTAATTAAAATGTAAAAGTCAGTGAGTGACAGCAATGTATCAATAAAACAATCCTCCATATAAATGTATAAAACATTTAGGCACATGAGCATTTGGAACCAGGGAATCCATCTATTCATTCGCTACCACCCTTTTATCCTATTAAGGGACACGTGGTCTCAGGCCTATCCAAGTTCATCACAGGACTAAGACAGAGAGACAGACAGCCATGTGCACTCTTATTCATACCTACGATCCATTGGGAGGAAATCCCAGTTACATTTGTACCCCTATGGAAGAAGTTCTCAAGGAGCTGTAATTTCAAAACTCAATCTCCCATTTGTTTGTGAATTCTTCCCAAATTCCTACTGCAGCTGGAGTGTTTTGGTAAACAGCAAAATAAAAAATTTTTTGGTGAACTCGCTGGGGCAGCCTGATATCTTTAGCTGGATGGCTTTTATGCACACATGCAAACTTATGGAATCCAACAGCATTTAAAAAAAACAACAACTGTGACCTAAATACAAAAGCATTCTGAGTAAATGTTCTTTAAAAAGCACACAGACAATGTTAAAACAAACGCACACCTCTGTATTTTTGCAGCAGAGTCATAACATCCACTGTGCATAAGTCAGTGCTTTGAAAATTTCTTGCGGTGAAACTGTGGTAAAAGCCTTCCTAAGGCAATTATACCCTTGCTGCAATCGAGTCAATTGACAGTGCCCTAATTAGCTAAATTAAATAGGAATTTGTGCTCACTTCGCTCATGACTTCTAACTGATAATTAAAGACGATGTGTCCAGAAACCACATGCATGAGCTTTCTGCATGGTTAACTAAAAATAATAGGAGCATGTGCCATTATTTTACAGTGTGAGATTCCAGCTGTTTTCATGCACTTAAAGTAGTGACCGGGTTAAAGGGTTAGTGTTTGTGTTTTGTGTGTAAACATATACACATACACTACTTCTCATCTGAGGATTTTCTCCGTGTGACTCAAACCAATAGGCATCAACAGCATCAGTGTTTTTGTCCTAAGTTAGACACTCTGTCAGACTTAACAAGCTCTCGGTTTGCACCAAGTGCCCCCCTCTCCCTCCCAATACCCCCCTACCCCAACATGCCGAGGTAATAGAAAGCATCTGACCTCACAGAACTGCAGGTTACAGCACTGTGCTCTGTTTAATGACCCCTTGTTTTTACAGCAAGCTGAGTGCCTGGGTGTTACATGTGGCCTAAATTGAACAGGTCTGTACACACACATACACAGTCAGATGAAAGGAATCTCACGTTAAACAGCAAACGTTATCATCTTTGAAGAATCTCAAATGTGACCTGAGCAGTTATTTTGATACGATGCACCAGGCACAGTTGTTGGCACTTTTATGTGCAATATCCTGTAATATCCTGTAATGTGGTCAATTGCCAGGCTTGTGATGAAGATACTGTATATTCATCAGATGCAAGTTTCTTTGTATGACTGTGTGTGGTTATCTTTTAATCATTTATTTTTGTTGTTGCAAGCTGCATCTGCCACTTCAGAGGAAGTGTTATCAGTTCTTCACATTTTTATCTTTCATATTCCAGTAGGTGGATATTGATGCTTGTAGCTTTTTCTAAAATTAATATTTTTGCACTGTTTAATTAGTCAAACTCAGCATTATTGTCAATTTGTTTATCTATCTTTCACCAGAATCTGCGAATGAAAATGAAAAAAGGACCCCAAAGGTGGCACTACAGAAGAGCATCATCAACTTAAGCTCCCTCTTCTCGGAAACTTGAATTCTGTGGTTGTTGAGAGATTTGACTATAAACCTAAGTAGAGAAGTGATGACAGACATGCCACTCCTATAACTATGCTTTTAGCATGACTAATAAAAAATGGGCAAGTTTGCGTCCTGTTGGACTGATGTTGGGTCACAGACATACTACTTCATCCATCATCTGGCTTCTCTGCAACTACAGGTGCTTCACATTATAGCTCGTAAAACTCAGCAAGGGGAAAAATTACTGCCACGATTTGTTGGCCAGAGGTGGTGGAGGGGGGGGCAGGAGTGGTGCTGTGTATGGATACAGTATTGACATACGTGACTGTGTTGTGTCTGCTGAACACTTCAGCATTCCACTCCTGTGCCAGGAAGGACCATATTGTTTTTGAATTGAACTCAAGTGTCATTTTCTGAGGAATGATTTAGTGATTTATGTGCTTGTGTGTGTGTGTGTCCCACGCCAGCTGGCACGCTCTTTGGCTGATGGTGTGAATGCCATACGTATAAGGGAGGAAGGCTGCAGGGTCACAGGGCCATGAGGTCGCTGGGAGTGCACTGTAGGGAGAGGAAACAGCCCTAATCTCAGAAAGGCTGGCAGCTTCCTGCTCAGAGTGGAGGGTACACAGAGGACACTGTCTTAGCTCTGAATACCCAGCAAGTGAGTTGACAATGTAATTCAATCAGGGTTAGTCCACTAACTCATGCCCTCTAATAATAGTAAAAGAGAGGACTGAGTTTTAAGTGTATGTGTCTCCTCAACCTAATTTTACATCCAGACAGGGCTCTTTCCAGGGACACTCTGACACACATCTATTTCATAGTTCATAACAAATATCTCTGGGTTTTTTTCAGATTTTATTCTTTAACCAGCAGTCGCAAGTAAGATGCTCAATGACTGATATTGTGCCCACTGAATACACATGCCCCAGTGCACAATGTTTCCTACAAAGCAGATTTTCAAAAGACAAGTGACTGAAGATATATCACCAGATGTGTTCATATGCTGCCGCAGTAACACACTGGCTTATTATTAATGAGAAGCTCTGTGAGCAAATAACAGTGCTTTGTAATCCACAGACACAGATGCTATGTTCACTGCTGCTAGCTTTATTAATGCAGACATAAAGCAGGAGAAGCTTGTTGCGCATCCTCTGTTTTCGGAGTTTAACCCAGAAAGCTGATGGGGGTGTAGTCAGCTTTCTCTCACTCAGGGTGGCATTTTTGGACAGGGGCTTTTTCTCTCCTATCAAAACAGCTGTGTGATGACCAATTTTATTTTAAATAACCTATGATAACTGTTGCTTACTGTTGTCTTTCGGTGAGAGGACACACTATTAAAGATAACGGTAAGCTACTCCTACGTGTGGCTTTGAAAAACTGATAAAGAGGAATAGAAAGGGAAGAAAAAAAAAGGAAATTCAAATTTAGCTTCTCAACGTTCAAATCACACTGAATCCAGAATAAATTCTAATGCAGAGTTTCTAGGTGAAATATCCTAAACAGATTTTTTTACTTAATTGTACTCAAAATATGGTCAAGCAGTAAGGAGTTGGGCATCCATGATACTACAAATAATTACGCACTTTGAATTTATGTATTAATGATTTTGGAGGTAGGGTCAATGTCCTGTCTTTTCATGGTGCGCTGATTGTAGGTTGATCTAAGTTGACAAAATCACAGTTATATTTATTATAGTTAACTTACTGACAAACTGCTCCACAATTACTTTGAGAGTTTTTTGTTGATTTTGCAATAATATCATTGTGGTAAATGTTTTTTGCTTAATGAAAAGAATGAGGAGGGATGGAACTATATTAAGAACAACATTCACATAATTTGAGACCAATTTGTGTGTGTCCATTTAGTGTGTTTGAAGACATGCAGGATGTGAACCATAGTTCAAAGCTAAGGGGTCATGGTTGGGTTGGATGGCTGGAGGTTAGGGTGAGAGGTGAAGTCCATGGAGATAGCTCCATGGCCTGTATTAAGATGTGGGGAGAGACTTTATAGTTTTAAGCGGATGATTTAACAACTCGTGTGAAGGGAGCCAAAAGAATCCAAACCGGACCAAGAGATGGCCAGACTGTTGCAGTCAAAGTAGAGCCAGTCACACAGTAGTAGCTTTTTATATTGTTCAGGTCAGAGTGTAGTTTTAAATCATGGTCTGGCTATGTCTTTGGTTATCCTGAATACAAATACCAGTATAATCTATAACTGGTCGTTGTACAATGAATGGGGTATTTGGGAGAATTTAGGGAGGTTAAAGCTTCACAAGACAGGATGGGCTGCAGCACTTTGGATAAGCCCCAAAGTGTCAAAGAGTGAAAGCGACCCACTGAGCAGTTTTTGGACAATGAGGCAAAATCCCACATTGTTTAGTGAGGGTTTTTATACATACAATAATGCAGCTGGGGGAGATCAGATAGATGTTAAAATATCAATATATGGACAGTAAATATTGTTGCTCTTAACTTGTGTCTTCATGTAATTGCATTGCCTACCTTAACCCACTCAGACCTGATTCAACATATGCATGTTTCTCCATTTTAGACCTGGAGCAAGTTTGTGTGCTTTCACCTGTTGAGCTCTATGCTACAGGAGGATTGCATCACCATGTTCAAGACACGCAAAAAATATTTATATATTGAATGTTTTTCATTTTAAGGAATCTTTACAAGTGTGTAAAATCTGGGGTGGTCGGTGGCATAGTGGGTTGTGCAGACGACCCATGTACAGAGGCTACAGTCCTCACTGTAGCTGAACAATGTTCGATTCCCGCATCAGACAGCCTTTTGCTGCATGTCATCCCCCCTCTCTCTGCTTCCTGTCTCTTTTCAACTATCCTGTTCATTAAAAGCATTAAAATAAAGCCCCAAAAAATAATAATAATAAAAAAAAAAAGGTTTACAAGTGTGTAAAATCTGTGTCAAAAAATATAATATAGTACTTTGGCAATATAAATTATATGAACAACCAGGTTAGCTGTTTTCAGTCTGACTCAATGTCTGAAACCTCAAATAAATGGCCGGCCGAACTAATCAGCCAAAGCAAACATGTCACTGTCAACTTTAACTTATCACTCTGAGAGAAGGCAGAGAATGACCATGTCTGTTCCACCTTTCATAGCTAAAGATCTATGGACTTATTCAGCTGTAGAGAGTCCCAGGTTTCTCCAGCTTTTGAAGCCCATGGAGTAGCATGATAAGGCTCCCACTACAAACTTCCCTTCATGGAAACAGCATCTGTTCTCTAACTAAATCCCAGGTAAAGGACTCAGTGTCAGGGCTGGCACCTGAACTCAGGCCCGGGTTTAGGTAACCAGCATTAGTGGGCCAGATTACAATGTTTGTTCATCCCTTTTCACAGAATGACAAAAAAGGTCATACCCAAACCATTTTTATGCCAAGAGAGGTTGTTTTTCTTGTTTTTTTTTCTGAAAAAATAGTACAATTCTTTGTGGATTTCTCACCATTGGTTCAGGACTCTGAAATCAATGACTCTTCATTGTGGTTGACTTTCTGCCTGACTAACAGAGCCGCTAACACGTTTACTGCTTTGTAATGCAATGGGCACATGCTACCTTTTAAGCCTAGTTCAAACTTTTTAAGCCTGATCATCATATTGCAGACCAATGTTGGAATTCAGACAAATGACCCAGACCTAAAGCAAGCCAGCTGTAATATACACAGTCATCAATCACTGTGTGAACGCGACAAAATTGTAATTTGAGAGGCTCACAAAGATTCATTAAAGTACAGTCAATTAGAACGGAGGAGACAGGGTCACAGGTAATAACCAGGCAAAAGCCAGAAAAGAAAAATAACAAACAATAATTGGTAAAGTGTTGTCAAGAACATGGCACTTGGATGTGTGCAGTGAGAAATACAATGACAGAGAGAGAAGCCATGGAAAGCCAATTCTCTTCAACAACCAGGTGAGCAGAACTGTTGAAATTCACAGAAGCCACTAGAATCATTGTGTAATGCATGACTTGTCTGCATGACCACAGTAGTGCTTGATGAAGATCAGTCAGATGAGTTAAAGATTAAGTTTAGCAGAAAATTTTGTTATTCAGCCATTCAGGAGAGGGGTTATTGCAATGCTGAGTTCTACCCACTTTACCTTACTTTTGCAAGATGGACCTAGTGTCACGACCATGGGGTTTTTCGCCATGTTTTTAGTTCTTAGTTTTGTGTTATATCATGTTTTAGTTTATCTCATACCTTGGTGTTTAGTCCTTAGTTTTACCATGTTTTAGTTTAGTCATGTCTTAGTTTTCAAGTTCATGTTTAGTTCTTAGTCTTGCCATGTTTTAGTTTTCTCCCGTGCCTTAGTTTCTTAGTTCAGTCCAGTATTTTGTTTTGCCATGTTTTCCCCATAGTTTCACATCACCTGTAGTTTTCCCATCAGCTGCACTCACTCACCTATCACCCAGTCAGTATTTAGTTTTCAGGTTTACCCATGCACTTTGTGAGATCCTTTTACCCTTCACACCACGCCAAGTCCTGCCAAGTTAAGTCTTTTGCCTTTTTGTTTCACAGTCATGGTCATGTTTTTGTTTTTTTTCCCCCAGTCTAGTTTTTGTCACCCGGCTCAGCCGCGCTTTGTGTTAACGTTGTTGTTTCATGGAATAATAAATCAGTTTGCTTTTTGAAAGTCCACATTCGTGTCCTTCCGCGCCTCGCACCCCACCATTCTGACACCTAGCAACGATTAAGTCAACTACTGGTTTGTTAACTGCCAGAGTTTCTAAGCCTCAAGTTCAGCATTTGGCCGTCACTATCTTGGGTTTGCCAGAAGTGATGTGCAACGGATCCAAACCAGATCCTGAGAATTCAGTGTATATCCATTGGGAAATTCACTTAAAGCTTACTTCCCCATTCTGATGTTTTTAATTCTTAATGTAGTTCAAATGGGCTACTTAAAAAGAATATTACCCCCTTTACAGTTGTCATGAAAGGATAAATAAGGTGTAGGAGACCACAAAGATTTTTTTAATTCTATTCTAAGATAGTGATTTACTTAGTTATGGAGCCAACTTCAAGTAACCATTTAAGGGACTGCAGTTTTCTTTCTTTGAGGTTGCTTTTCATACTATAGTTGTATTACAATATTTATGCATAAAAGTCCACCTCTACACTCTTGTACTCGTGTTTTACTTTATCAACAGTAATGTTCAGTAATGTTAATAATAATGTATTCTGCCAGGAATCAAAGATGCATAAAGTTACCCCTATTGCTAAATTTAGAAATTGTTGCTGCCTTGATAGAAACTGAAACTTTCTGGGGGTTGACAAATCTCCTCATCTCATGATTTACTGTGTCACCTCATATCACACAGCACGCTGATCATGAAGACTCTTTGGAATGTTTGGTATCAGTAAAGTCTTTCAGGGCGGAAGCATCACAGTTGTTGATCATCTATATCACTGTCATGCCCCTATCATGTCATGTGATGAGCAATATCTTAACTGACTAACCATAAGAACTGTTTATCAGATCATTACCATCAACCTTACGACAATGATTTTTCTGTCATCAATAGAATACAGTTGACATTTTTCTGCTGTTAAACTGGATTTTTCTTTTTTGATTTGCTATTAATTCACCTAGAAAGTGTTTTATCAAAGATGCTTGTTTTACATAGGGGCTACTAAAAAAGTGTCTGCATTTCCTCTAAAATGTGCACTAAAACAGATCCAAACACTGGGGTGAACCGGCTGTCATATTTTGTAGAAATCTGCTTTTCAGCGCTATTCTCAACCAGTACATGGTAGAGAAGTCCTAATGCCTAATAACACATCCTTACTTGTCTTTTTATTGGCCTGTACAGCTGGTTTTGAGCTTTAGTGGTATAATGTGCAGTTCATGTTCTCTGCAGCTGATTACTGGGCCTACATAAAAGCATGTTGAACGAGGAAATGGGTACCAAATTACCATTATGCGATCTGGGTGGATTACCGTAACACTCATTTTATATAAAACAGAACTAATCTAACTTTAGAGCCTCACAGTCTTTAATGGTGTTCACCGCTGTGTCTGACTACATCAAATGCTCTGCGGTGATAGAATGGCTCAGCCCCAAGCACAGAAAAAGAACAAACTCCAGCTTTAAAAAGCCCAGAAACAAACAACAGAGGGAAAAAATTAATCCTCTTTACAAATGAGTAACAAGTTTCACAGACTGGTGGGAGTGCGAGTTCTGTCACTTACTGTGCAGAGCAACAGTTTGCATCATGTAATTACAGTATTACCACAAAATGAGAATCACTAATCTTTGCACTAATCGGAGAGCGCTACTTGGCTCTGTGTAGTGCCTCTATAGATGCAAGAGGTCCCACTGGGAAAGGTGGGAAATAGAGACGTGCAGGTGCGCCATTAAAACAGAAGAAAAAAAATCCTGTTTACCCCAGCACACATACTGTGCGACAGAGCGGTTCCCTGCCCATGATGTCCTTCATTTCCTCTTGGCCTGGACTCTTAGACAGTAGTGACATACCCCGGGTGCAAACAGGATTAATCCTCAATGTTTTTGTTGATCATCTGTCTTTCTTGAACACCACTTGCAGGCCAAAGATTTAATCTAACCAACCAAATATCTCAGCATCTACTGCACTGGAACATAACAAGATAAAAAGAAATATGTGAGACAATTTTCATTTTGTATTTTAATCTATACAAGTACTTAAGTTGTGTTTATAGTGGAGGAAGAGGCTGAACCCTGTAAACATATCTGCTAAACATCAGCATGCCTACGCAGCCTTGATTGATGGATTGATTTCCATATAGGCCAGCATAGGCAAAAAGATTACTTTACAGTCACTGCTTTACAAACTTCTAAACTAAATTGTAGACTGGGTATGCAAATGCCTGCACTTTTTTGATCCCTATCTAATGCAACTATCCCAGCTCTTCACTCTCTGCACCCCCGACCAAAGGCAGAGGAGGCATTTGTCGGGCAAAAGCAGGGTTGAAGTGCTTCCTGGAGGGCCAGTAGACACAAGGAACCACTGCTGGCCCTCGGCCTTCAGGGGTGGAAAGTATGTGTCGTAGACTATGCTCCCACCTCCCACCTCCCAGCCTGGGAACGGAAGCTGGGAGCCGCCAGGGAAAACAAGCAGACAATCAGGTAGGGCCTGAGCCGGGAGAGAGAAACAGAGGATAGGATGGGAGGCGGAGCCGCTCGATGCATCAGGTCGTGAAAGACTCAAGTGAAGCTCTAGGAAAAGCATACAGATGTAATGGGGTTTGGGATGGAGGTTTTGTTTATTTGTTTGTGTGAGCATTTCCTCATCCATCAAAGAAATTAAAAGGATGTATGTGTTTGCAGAAAGCCCAGCGCACTGATCGTGTGTGCGTTTGCATGTCACACACACACATGTGCATCAGTGAAACATAATCCGATATTAAAGTTCAGAGAGTGTTTGTACAGCGTGTGTGGGTTGGTGCAGCTCGTGATCAAGTCGAGTAGAGTGTGTGCGCATCTTTGTGCACATTTGTGTGTTGTGTGTTTGGTTAAGGACAGTGGCCAGCAGGGGACAGGGTGGGTTCAGGGCAGGGAAGAGGAAGATTATGGTGTTCAGTTTCTACAGGGGGGGTCCTGTCAGCTTGCACGTAACACAGTGTGTGTGCATGTGTGGGTGGGGGTCATGCACTATCTCTCTCTGTCTCTCACACACGGACACGCAAAGTCATGCTTCCATCATTTCAGAGGACATCTATTTCCTGGAGACTTACTCTAACCATAACCACTACTTCTCTGCTCCAAACCTCAAACTTAAACCTTCAGAAATCCCCCTAAAAATTCATGATTTACATTATGGGGACTTGCTTTTTGTCCCCAAATGGAAGGTGGGTCCCCACAGTGACTATGTAAATAGATTTATGTCCCCATAATATCAATAAAAAAAAAACACCCATGCATTCAACAAGTGAATGAAACAGAGCTTTGCAGTGTTTCACTGTAAATGAGCTTGGATATGAATGAGGGAACTTTCCCTCTAACAGTATTTTTCAATAGCTGTCGGAGTGAATGAAAGGCAGGAAAGGACTAGACTGAAACATTTATATTGGCTGGTTTCTGAACATATTAAAGATATGACTATAAAAGTCCCCATTAATCATTTACAGCTCATCTAAAACAAAATTAAATAAATAAATCAAGTATATTCAGCAAGGTATTTGTCCGCCCTGCAATTACTTTTGGTTTAACATTACATGAGAAACTTTTGAATAGGCACCTTCCATAACCATAACCTCGTCTCACTTTGGTTTCAAGTCAATCTTATGCACATTAAAAATTTAATTACTTTTACATTTATCCTTTTCTAGACATTTTTATCCAGAGTGACTTACTGGGCAAGAATTCATTGAAGCTTCAGTAGAGTAGGAAATTCTTGTGTACAAGTACACCAGAAGTGTAAAATCAATGCAAGAGGTACAAATTCAACCTTGGTATAGTAATCATACATGACTGACATACATTATTAATGAATAAGTTCAGTTTTTCCTTTAAATCAATTGGTCATTATGCAAATCAGAATTTTATTTAATTTGTTCAAGATTTCTAAATATTTTAATATCAACCTGCAGTAAACTTGATCTTGAATGTTGTCACTATGAGTTTTGAGACTGTCCTTGTCCAATATGTAAGCCCATGGTTCTTTTATTCGTGCAGACAACATAAATCCATCCATTTTCTATACCAGGGTGCACCATGGCAGAGTCCATTGCAGGGCCACACAGAGACAAACGAGACAACCACGCATGCTCACACTCACTCCTGCGGGCAATTTAGAATCACTAATTAACCTAACATGCATGTATTTGGATGGTGGGAGAAATGCAGGCAACAACGACTATAAAAATGTTTAAAGAATATGTGGTTGTAAGAGGAACTACATGTGAAGTGTTAAAATGGCATCCGTTACAGAGATTGTGGCATGCAAAGATTGGACTTTATTCATGCTTTTTATTAAACTAACCGAGTAGTTTTGATGTCTAACCATAATCAAGTGATGTTATTGCTTGAACCCAAGCAGGAGGGGACAAAACAGTTTTAGTAAAGTTGTTGTTTTATTAACTCAATTTACCCATTATAGCAGTCACATCCTATGGGTGAAAGCATCTAATGATTGAAAGTGCTGTGCAGAATCATGCCATCCACCCCCTCTCTTTCCTCCTCATAAGGACATTTTAGCTTATGAAATTATAACAGAAAATACTTGAGAATGACATTAGCGCCCATGTTGAAATGCTTCTATGAGTCACTATGTTTCTCCTGGTATTTTAGTGGACTCCTCCATAGTTTCTATTAGCAAACTACCCAGCTGGTTATTTTGATGGAAGGATTTGATTGGTAATTTTGGTGGCCCTGAAATGCAAATTAAAATAAAATTGCACAAAACACAGCAACAAAACAAATCAAAGTATGTGTATTTTGAACATTTTCATGTTTTGTGAAATGTTGTGGTTTTTAATTTGTCATGTTTTGTGTCATTTAGTGGTTTTGTCTTTAATTTATAAGTATATCTATATAATAATGGGATCAATGTTACACCTTTAGACGTCATGGATGCCAAAACGTTTATCTCTAAGGATACACTGGTGTACTAAAATCACAACACCTCTGACACCCTCTATATTTTCATTATCCCCTACCCGAACCAGGGTTTGAATCCCATTCCTACTTATCTTAACCGCTTTTATTTCTCCCCCTACCCAAACCAGGGTTTGCATCCCCACCCCGCTGTGACTGGTGTGCAGTTGGTGAAAGGCTGAGGTAGCTTGTGGCTTTAAAAGATGGTTGTGGTGTGAGGAGCAGTGATGGCTGGCATTAGGGGGGTGACTCTGGGACGCCAGTGGTCATTGTCTAGCCTCCTGGAGGTGTTGTGGGCTCAACTAGACGAAACACTGATAAAAGGAGGTCCCCACCTGATGACCCCAATGATATGTTGGTCAGCACTGCTCACTGGTCTATATAGGGAGTACAGGGAATTACTCACTGAGTCTGGTCCATTTATTTTTTTTCTTTAGCACAAGTTTCTTGTGTTTACCTTGAATCTATCTGGTTGCGGTCATCGCCTCCATCAAGTCTTCTCTCTCCTTGCTCCTTTGGATCCATTGAGACATTGGTCATTGCATTTTGCTGGGATAGATTTCTAGGTCACAAGCCGGATAACTGAGGACAGAGGACACTATCAGGTATAAATGACCCTTTTGTGTTTTAAAATGTTGTGCATTTGATTTTATGGTAGTGTTTTCTGAAGTGTTGTGATTTTTTTATTTATTTATTGTGGTTTTTGAAAAAATGCATTGTTGTGTTTTGTAAAGTATTGTGTTTTTATTTAGTTGTATTTTCTGAAATGTTGTTTTTTGACATTATATTTTGTCCTCAGTTTCCCTAAAATCTTGTTTTTTTGAGAAGTTATGTGTGCAATGTTTTCTTAAATGCTGTTTTCTACTTTCTTCTGTTTTTGAATTTCTTGTGGTGTTTTCAATAATGTTTTTGTCTGATTTCATGCTTACAAGGATAATTGAAAATTTTACAAGGGGCATTGCAGACCATTTTGTTTTAGGGTGTAAAACATGTGGATGTCTATAGGTCAAACACTCAACCAGAGGAAACAGCAGTGTGAACTGCTCACCGTCCCCCTTCAGTAATCAGTTTAAGGAACCTGTCAGCTCCCATAACTCTCTACTCTCAGCGCACACATTGGACAGAAAACACAAAATGAAAATGACACATAGTATCTGTTTCAGTTGTTAATAAACACGAAAAATGTATTAGTTACTGATGTCCCTCTCTCTATCAGGAATTTACTGGCATTTCTTTACTTTGAGGTGGACCAAAGAAGTTGAACATATTTGAAAGTATTTTATGGTCACTTTTGACCATAAATCTGTCATTTACTTCCTCTATGCTGTTTTAGAGGTGCTGTTTTAAGATACTATTGATTACTGTCCAGAATACAACTGTAACCTCAATTAATTTATTGTAAAAAAAGCTTGTACATCAGTGGTTTATGAGTCAAAAGTATTCATAAATGCTGAAAAGCAAACACAGATTAACTTTCCCACCTTGGTTCACTTGTTCTGCACCTGTTTTGTGAACAGGCAAAATCAAATTGTGACTGGTTTAGATCATTTGTGCACTTTGAGGCACAGAGTTTTCAGAACACAAGTTGCTGGATCCGGTGTATATCTTAGATTCGTGTTACAGTGTTTTCTAGCTGCTCTCCACAAGATTGAGTTACTTCCTTTTCTGCTTTCATATAAACTAAGTGGAAAAAGTCAATTACATAAGACAATAAACCAATTATACTGTTATACTGGTTTTGTTACTGAGTTTGTCTGCATTTTATTTGCTTTCTGTGACCATATTTAGTTTTCTATTTACTCTGTAGAGTTGCACATGAAAGTTTTTTCTGTTTTTTTGCACATGCAAAATACTGCCTGTGTGGACTGTCTGTATGATTGCATTTCTGTGTCTGGTACGTGCTTTATTGACTGTCCCGACTCTCAGTGGGACGGCAGTGACTGAAGCCGTGTTGAGAGAGAGGAGAAGGGGGACAGACAGAGGGGATAGGGGGGTTTGGACGTGACATCCCCAGCTGGCTTGTGACATCACTCCAGCGAAGCCAGGAAATTGGGGAATTGGGAGGGTAGGGTACAGAGGGTGACATCAGGGCTCTGTCTGGGTCTCTTAGTCTTCCAGCTGGGTAAACTACACCAAGAAAGACCTCCACCCGCTCATCCGCCTTTGTCCTCCGGCCCCTTTCTTCGATCCCCTCTTGTCTGTGATTACAATTATTGTTACGGACACCACTTACCCTCTCTGAGTCACTGGCTTATAATGCCATGTGTTTCCTCATGCTGTCTCTCCATCCTTATCTCACCCGTTCTTTTAAGTGTGTCTGTATTTTTGTTTGCATGAATGTCTAATGATTGAAAGTGCTGTGCAGAATCATGCCATCCACCCCCTCTCTTTCCTCCTCATAAGGACATTTTAGCTTATGAAATTATAACAGAAAATACTTGAGAATGACATTAGCGCCCATGTTGAAATGCTTCTATGAGTCACTATGTTTCTCCTGGTATTTTAGTGGACTCCTCCATAGTTTCTATTAGCAAACTACCCAGCTGGTTATTTTGATGGAAGGATTTGATTGGTAATTTTGGTGGCCCTGAAATGCAAATTAAAATAAAATTGCACAAAACACAGCAACAAAACAAATCAAAGTATGTGTATTTTGAACATTTTCATGTTTTGTGAAATGTTGTGGTTTTTAATTTGTCATGTTTTGTGTCATTTAGTGGTTTTGTCTTTAATTTATAAGTATATCTATATAATAATGGGATCAATGTTACACCTTTAGACGTCATGGATGCCAAAACGTTTATCTCTAAGGATACACTGGTGTACTAAAATCACAACACCTCTGACACCCTCTATATTTTCATTATCCCCTACCCGAACCAGGGTTTGAATCCCATTCCTACTTATCTTAACCGCTTTTATTTCTCCCCCTACCCAAACCAGGGTTTGCATCCCCACCCCGCTGTGACTGGTGTGCAGTTGGTGAAAGGCTGAGGTAGCTTGTGGCTTTAAAAGATGGTTGTGGTGTGAGGAGCAGTGATGGCTGGCATTAGGGGGGTGACTCTGGGACGCCAGTGGTCATTGTCTAGCCTCCTGGAGGTGTTGTGGGCTCAACTAGACGAAACACTGATAAAAGGAGGTCCCCACCTGATGACCCCAATGATATGTTGGTCAGCACTGCTCACTGGTCTATATAGGGAGTACAGGGAATTACTCACTGAGTCTGGTCCATTTATTTTTTTTCTTTAGCACAAGTTTCTTGTGTTTACCTTGAATCTATCTGGTTGCGGTCATCGCCTCCATCAAGTCTTCTCTCTCCTTGCTCCTTTGGATCCATTGAGACATTGGTCATTGCATTTTGCTGGGATAGATTTCTAGGTCACAAGCCGGATAACTGAGGACAGAGGACACTATCAGGTATAAATGACCCTTTTGTGTTTTAAAATGTTGTGCATTTGATTTTATGGTAGTGTTTTCTGAAGTGTTGTGATTTTTTTATTTATTTATTGTGGTTTTTGAAAAAATGCATTGTTGTGTTTTGTAAAGTATTGTGTTTTTATTTAGTTGTATTTTCTGAAATGTTGTTTTTTGACATTATATTTTGTCCTCAGTTTCCCTAAAATCTTGTTTTTTTGAGAAGTTATGTGTGCAATGTTTTCTTAAATGCTGTTTTCTACTTTCTTCTGTTTTTGAATTTCTTGTGGTGTTTTCAATAATGTTTTTGTCTGATTTCATGCTTACAAGGATAATTGAAAATTTTACAAGGGGCATTGCAGACCATTTTGTTTTAGGGTGTAAAACATGTGGATGTCTATAGGTCAAACACTCAACCAGAGGAAACAGCAGTGTGAACTGCTCACCGTCCCCCTTCAGTAATCAGTTTAAGGAACCTGTCAGCTCCCATAACTCTCTACTCTCAGCGCACACATTGGACAGAAAACACAAAATGAAAATGACACATAGTATCTGTTTCAGTTGTTAATAAACACGAAAAATGTATTAGTTACTGATGTCCCTCTCTCTATCAGGAATTTACTGGCATTTCTTTACTTTGAGGTGGACCAAAGAAGTTGAACATATTTGAAAGTATTTTATGGTCACTTTTGACCATAAATCTGTCATTTACTTCCTCTATGCTGTTTTAGAGGTGCTGTTTTAAGATACTATTGATTACTGTCCAGAATACAACTGTAACCTCAATTAATTTATTGTAAAAAAAGCTTGTACATCAGTGGTTTATGAGTCAAAAGTATTCATAAATGCTGAAAAGCAAACACAGATTAACTTTCCCACCTTGGTTCACTTGTTCTGCACCTGTTTTGTGAACAGGCAAAATCAAATTGTGACTGGTTTAGATCATTTGTGCACTTTGAGGCACAGAGTTTTCAGAACACAAGTTGCTGGATCCGGTGTATATCTTAGATTCGTGTTACAGTGTTTTCTAGCTGCTCTCCACAAGATTGAGTTACTTCCTTTTCTGCTTTCATATAAACTAAGTGGAAAAAGTCAATTACATAAGACAATAAACCAATTATACTGTTATACTGGTTTTGTTACTGAGTTTGTCTGCATTTTATTTGCTTTCTGTGACCATATTTAGTTTTCTATTTACTCTGTAGAGTTGCACATGAAAGTTTTTTCTGTTTTTTTGCACATGCAAAATACTGCCTGTGTGGACTGTCTGTATGATTGCATTTCTGTGTCTGGTACGTGCTTTATTGACTGTCCCGACTCTCAGTGGGACGGCAGTGACTGAAGCCGTGTTGAGAGAGAGGAGAAGGGGGACAGACAGAGGGGATAGGGGGGTTTGGACGTGACATCCCCAGCTGGCTTGTGACATCACTCCAGCGAAGCCAGGAAATTGGGGAATTGGGAGGGTAGGGTACAGAGGGTGACATCAGGGCTCTGTCTGGGTCTCTTAGTCTTCCAGCTGGGTAAACTACACCAAGAAAGACCTCCACCCGCTCATCCGCCTTTGTCCTCCGGCCCCTTTCTTCGATCCCCTCTTGTCTGTGATTACAATTATTGTTACGGACACCACTTACCCTCTCTGAGTCACTGGCTTATAATGCCATGTGTTTCCTCATGCTGTCTCTCCATCCTTATCTCACCCGTTCTTTTAAGTGTGTCTGTATTTTTGTTTGCATGAATGTCTGCTCCTCATCCGCTCACTCTGACCTTGTATTTCCATTGAATGTGATCAAAAAGCAGTGACCCCCCACTGACATGTAAAAAATAAACAAGCAAGAGGAGTTTGCCCTTTTTTGCGCTTAAAGCAAGTTATTGGCATGTAGAAGCATTGATTATTGTCAGAAATTATGAACTCAATAATATGGTTGATAATTATTGTGTAGACAGTTTTGTCTAACAATCTTACAACACTGAGAAGGCATATCAAAGTACTATAGTAGATTTTGAAAAGCACAACAAAATGCTTTGGGTGTTAAAACAAATTTTATGTGATGATTTTGGAGCAGTCTAAGCTGAGATGCCCAGACCTCCCTCACTCAAGCTTTGAGCAGCACAGAGAGAACTACATGTGGATGCAGAGGCTTTCCTAAGCCAGCTAAAAGACTAATACTCTCCATCTTTCCAATCTCTTCTGGCATGTTCTCCTTGGTAAAACACCTGGAAGATATCTGGGAAGTATCCTTTACAGATTTTTTGAGCCAATTCAGTTGGCTCCTTTCAATTCAGAAGAGCAACAGCCCTCCTGAGCCCCCTCTGAATGACTGAGCTCTTCGCCATATCACGAAGGGTGAGTCCAGACACCCTTTGATGGATGCTCATTTACCCCACAAACATCTGCAGTCTAATTCTGTTAAATCCACAGCTTGTGACTTTTGGTGCACTGCACCAATCCACCAGTCTGTGTCTTGCCCCACTCTTCCCTAACTTGTGAACAATACATTGTGATACTTTGACTCATTCATGTGAGGCAACAATTCATCCTTTAGCCTGGAGCAGCAATCCACCATTTTCCAGCCAAGATCTATGGCCTTAAACTTAGAGGTGCTAATTCTCTTTCCAGGTGCTTCATACGTATATGCAAATAGTCTGAGTGTGATCTGGAAGTCAACGTTCAATGAAGTCAACAGGGTCACATCATCTGCAAAAAAGTTGCAATCCTGAGACCCAAAACTGAGAACATCTCTGTCTCTTGACAACACATAGAAATTCTGTCCATGAGTTATGAATAGAATCTCTGGCAAAGGGCAATGGGAATGGATCTCAGTCTTGTACAGAGACTGAATGGACCAGAGCAGAGGCACAGTACCCCATACTCTTGTAGTACCCCCTAAGGATACGCCTCAGGATGCGGTCACATGCCTTCGACTCCCCAAAGCACTTAAAGACTCGTTCTAAAAACTCCCACGCACCTTCCTGTATCATTGACAGGGTAACAAGCTTGTCAAGTATTTCATAACTAGGATGAAAACCACATTGTTCTTTTTGAATCTTAGATTCAACAGAGGGACTGTCTCCCCTCTCTCATGTCCTGGGTTACACCTGCTGAGAGGTGTGATCCCCATAAAGTTTAGATTCATCCTTCAGTCCTCCTTCTTCAAAAGGGACACCATCATTACTGTTTTCCAAGAAAAAATCATGATGCATAGCATTGAACAAAACTAACCAAAATAAAGCATGTTAGCTAAGGGTGACTGAACTTAATACTGAAAAAACAACTGTTGTGCCCCAGTGGGTCAGCACTGGGCTTATAGATATGTTCTTGGACCATTTTTTTCATATGGTGTGTGTCCTCACCGATAAAATTGGTTCACACCTCTTTTCACCATTTCCATTTGACTTCAATCTCAGCTGGGTCTCCTATTTAATTTTTTAACATTGCAATATTCTTAAGTATACGGGTTGATCTCATTTCATTCAAGAGAACATACAAACGCAAAGGCATCATGGTGTTTTGTAAGTCCATTTCTATGACTAAGAGCGAGAGAGAACAGGCTGCCAGTCACACTGAGTGGTTGGCTGTTGGTTTGCACATCTCCGCTTTGAATGTGAAACACATGTTAATGTGTGGGTGGGAGTCAAGAGAATAGAGGAGAGGGTATCCATGTCTCAATATGAAAACGCCCTGTCTGTCCATCTGCAGGAACATTTAATAAGACTTGCACACCAGCAGACCTTTTTTCCATCCACTTTTTTTCTCTCTTCATCTACCCAGCCTCATGCTCTCGTTATCTTTGATCTCTGACTTCAAATTCTTTTCTATGCAAATTAAGTGAGCTGGAAAGTAAAAAAAAAAAAGTTTATGTGATAATGTGAATGTTTGCACCTGTATGCTGTCTCACTTTTCATCGTGCATTCTATATTCATTTAGGTGTGAAAATGTTTGTGCTGAGAACTCTATCTTTCATATGGTTTAAGATTTCTGTGTACTGTGTATTTTTAACCATATGGGTTTGCTTCAGAGAATATAGAGTGTGGCTGAATGGTCCAAGGTGGGTTAAGCCCCCCCCCCCCCCCCCCCCCCCAGTGCTCTGGTGTGTCTCAGGGCTCTGCAGTGGGTTTATGATGTCTGGCAGGGAATGTAGAGAGTGCAGATGGCAAGAGCGGGAGAGAAAAGGAGGAGGAAGAGAGGGAGAGGTGTGTGGTTGCATTAATATGGTCTGCAGTTCTCGTTAGTGCTAATCAGGGGCTTCCTGTACAGAGAGAAGCCTGAGTTCACCTTACCCAGTACTGTAACACCACACATTTATATACAAAGAGACACATGCATGTAAAGTCTCAGAAAATGTGATATACACCTGTAGGGTGTTCGTATGCTCACTCACACACCTGCATTATTGCCTTCAATCCCTATTTCCCCCTCCCATCTCTCACTTCTTACTTACTTATGTTGAATATTTGGTCCATCTGTGTCTCAGTGTTTCTGGCCCCTTACTTTGACCATCTATCCCTCTCTGTTTGTTTGGCTCCCTATGATCTGTAGCTGGCCATAAAATGAGTTGGAAAGAACTGCAAGCGACTGAAAGTGGAGCTTTTTCCACTCAAGGGGTGACTTACCATATGCTGGAGTCACGTGAGACCACGGCGAAGAGTTCATTCTCCCTCAGAAAGGCCCTCGTCCTAACATGAACTCTGAAGGGTCATGAACTTCACTTGGAGTGCAGAGGAACTGGCACTCAGGGTGGAGATCGACAAAGAGGCTAGTTGGCAAAAAGGTAGCTGAAATGACATCCTGGAATGTGGAACACAATGACGCACTAGTTAGCGGTAAATCAGTTGCTGACATTGGCATATTGCAGAAAAAAAGCATCGCAGTCTGACAGGAATCAAGTCAACGCCATGTGCACGAAGTGTGTAATGCCATCTGTGACCGTTTAGCAGCTCGGAGCTTGTGTGGCCATGATGGCATGTGGAATCTTTGGGCAATATGTTGACCACAGAAACAATAGAAACAAGATTCCACAATGAAAATGTCATAAGTACCCCTGCTCCTTTTCCTCTCCCTCCCATCCCTTCCTCTTCTTTCTCTTGACTTTAAAAGAGCCCCAGGGTAAGATAAATTAATGTATTTAAGATGTGGAAATCAGATATCGAAATCTTTGCCCTCACCATCCTCCCCCTTCTTCCCCTGCTTCACTCTAAACCCTGAGCCTCCCTCACCCGTTTTCCCTGCACTGCTGTTCTCTTTAATAGAGTTTAATAGTGCACAGGGAGACAGTGTGATAGATAGACTGAGAGAAACTGAAGAGATTTGGTTCAGTCTGTTTCTTTCACAGTGCACATTTTGTGTCAAATCTTTTTTTTTTCTTTTACTGTGCCCTGGGCTTTGCAATTGATAGCCTCCTCAAAACCACCACCCCTTCTCCTCGTTCTCCCCCTCCTCCTCCTCCTCTTCCCTCTACACCTTCCCACCCCACTGAACCCTGGCCAGCCACAGCTGCCTGACCAGATGTGTAAGAGAAAGAAAGGGAGCAGGGGGAGAGATGGAGGACAGGGAGAGGCCACCTCCTGCGGGGAATGAGGATTTAAACAGAGAATGGAGAAGGAGGGGATGGAGAAAAGGAAGGAGAGGACATATACACAAAAGATGCAACAACATAGCTGGGAATATAATGCGAGAAAACTAGCATAAATCGTCCCTCTTTAGTCAGTACATGGCCATGTCATTAGAGACCACCTACACAGACCACACTAGGTCCCTGTGTGGTCAGTCATCAAATACAGGCAAATTCATTATTTCTGCAGCTTCACACCTCTTTTCACAGCTTTAATCATTACTGAAAACCTGAATAGATATTAAGCATTTCTCTTTTCACAGCTTTAATTGAAACTTAAGATCGAAAAAAGAAAAGAAAAATCAAAAGTGACCAGAACAGGACAATGTGTAGCTCCAAGAGAGGGTCAGAGGAGTCCTTATGTATCCAGGTTTCTTCATGGGTAGAGCTGATTTATGAAGCAGCTCAGCACTCTAAGCCTGGAGTCCACGCTCACACAGTACTCCTGGGGGCTGTCTGATTAGAGATGGGGGAGAAAAACCATGCACTCACACACCCCGCCATTTGGTTCTCATTACACACATATACATGCACACCCAGGACACACTCGCAACCTCATGCACATAAGCACATAAGCACATATACAAAGATGCAGATGCAGACTTGTGCAATCTCCTGAAGTGCCATTTCCAATTTACCTGTGTATTGTGAAATTAGGCATTGGCAGTTGTAGCACTGGATAAATGGGGCAACAATAAAATATAGAAGTGAAAGACAAAAAGAAAAACAGCACACTCCTCCCTATACTTGCAATGCAAATTTGACCATATTCCTAAAATTAAACCACAAGCAGTATGCAGTGCTAATTACATGGCCCTATGTTTCTAATACACTTACAATAATCATACTACTAAAAAAATTCTTCTTTTTCTTGACTACACAACTCTGTCCAGTAAAAACCATGTGAGACTTTTAGGCCAATTTGGCAAGATCCATCAAGCTGATGGTGCCCACTCAAAACCCAATTTTGTGCCTCTTCCAAATAATAAAAAAAGACAAAGTAGTTCAGGATGGTACCCCATGCTGTTTAACACAAGTGTTAATATAAGAGGACTGTAAACACTTGGCTGTAATCACAGACCGCAGCATGTGGTCGGTTTGACTGCAACAAGATGAGGAGATGCATGTGTTAGAGGTAGAAATCAGAGAGCCTGGAGGGCGCAAGGCTAATTTCCAAAACCGAAAGTTGATTTAACAGCTGACCAATGTATGACAACCCGGGCAGGGTGAGTGGGACCTACTGTGGTCTCAGTAGTGTTCAGGGTCATGGACCATTTGCAGCATGTCATTAAAGCCTTGTTAAAAATGTGCTCCCCAAGCACCCAAACCTTTATGCATTCTCCTTGCAGTAATTTCTGAGTCAGGCCGTTACATCTCACTCTCCAAGCTGGCTCCTCTTTGCTATCTTCTCAAACAGTCCCCATTCAACTTTCTCTGTGCTTGCTTAGACCCCAACACCTTACAGAGTGACATCATTGCCCAGCGATGGACGGAAACACGTTATACACGTAGCCAGCTGTGCCTCTCACCAGGTCAGGGACATGACACTGGAGATGTGATAGGTAAACCAGATGCATGCGCTGCAAACACACCCATGCATACCAGACACACTATACGCACTTACTAAAAATATAATCGATCATTCCTACTGAACTTAGAGGAAGAAGAGGAGCAACATAATTATTCTTTAAAAAGAATGATCAAATAAAAGAAAATGAAATGAAATGAAAGAATAAAACAAAAAGAATACAGCAGCCTTGCACCAGAGGTTGGGTGTGAATTTAAAGTCCCACTCCTGCACCGAGTAATCCTCTAAAAACGTATCTGTGTATGCATTATTCAGGATGTGACTGTACCTCCCTATTTCACAGAATTGGGATCTATGAATATGCTAATGTGGTCCTGCTCACATATCCACCCATAGCAGGCTTCCCTGTCTCTTATAAGCAAAGACAATTTTTTATACTGAAGTAATTCAAACATACATTTACATATCCAGTGTGTTGAACATATTTTCAATAAAAAGCTCACTTGAAAAAAAAAGAAAAATAAAAGATTTTTACCATTTGGATAAATCTTTTAACCTGAAAGCAAGTCTTAAGAAAGCCCCGGGAGTGCTGAGCTAACCAGGGGCTAGGAAAGTGAAGTTTCATCTGAGAACAAGTCAGCCTCAGCTTGCTCGCTCCAGAAGCCACTTGCTCCAGAAGTGCTGTGCTGAAAGGGAGCTAGCAGAGTGAAGTCTCGGCTGGGGCAAGCAAGCTTCTGGTTGGCTCTCAGATGGTGACAGCTTCTTGCTTTGCTTTGCCTCTCTTGTGAGCAAAGACTTTGGTTAACACAGTTCCATACCCTATCGACCTACCAGGCATTTCCTTGTTAATCAATTAGTTAATAGTAATATTAGTTAATAGTTAACTGCCATAGTTAACGCTTGCTATGGCTCCTTCTTAAGCCTTACTTTTTCTTTGCTCTCCATCTAGCCTGTAATAACTTTTCCTCAGCTTACTAGCTTCTCAGAGTCAGGCGGTGTTGGTTTCTCTAAATAGCCTGTGTCAAACCTACAGTCCTCGTCTTGTATGTTGCTGTATGTCACCTCGTGATATGTTCAGTGGTACTTTAATTCAATTTCAATTCAGTTCATTTATATAGTGCCAAATCACAACAAATGTCATCTCAAGGCACTTCAAGCCAAACTTGACTACTGTGCAGTTTCAAAGCAGAAATCCTCAGCCAAAGCACTAATGGCTGATTTTACTCATGATATGTCTTGTAACACATATAAACATCTTATGGACTTATGGAGATTTTATCATGGAGACACTTTAATTTTCTTTTTGCGATAAAGCAGGTGTTTGGCATATAAGCATAAATATGATGTGTTTTAATTCATCTTTGTTGCATCTTTTATGTTTTTTTATTGTGCATTATATGTTAATGTGCATTTGTGTACCGCTCCAAATTATTTATTCCCTTGCTTATTTCACTGTAACAGCAATAACAACACTTCCAACAGTGTCTGCCACTTCTATATCTGGGCACACCTGTTCAAGAGGCGGCTGTCCACTTAGTCCTGGGAGGTCCCCAGTGATCATGCTGAAGTGTGAAAAGAACAATGCAGTGAACAAAACTGGATGAGGAGATTCTACAGGGGACGTAGTGGAGACAGATCACACACCCCCATCCAGGGGGATGTCCCTGTCTGACAGGAAGTGTAGGTCAGCACTGGACGTGTGTGTTTGTGTGGCCAGGTCCACACAAGCAGGTCAAGGCTGTACAGCCAGCCAGGAAATGACCCAAAGCATGCACATGAAGATTTAACCCTTATATGTACCGCACTCTCTTCTCCTTGTAATGAGCATTTAAATTTGTGTCAATAAAACAATCTAAAGTAATGATTGTTTTTCTTAACGTTGAAGCAAGTGACGTGCGACTTTATCTAGGGGAAAGTTTTTCAAATCAGTGACGACAGTCAGGCTGCATAATGATGCAATTCTTGGAAAAGGATGAAGCAATAAACTGTATACGTGAGTATCCAAATACACGTAAGAATATTTGAAATACTTCGGCGGAGGTGCTCTAAATTTAGACTCCCCTTGACTTTCCCTCTCCCCTCCCAAAACTTCTGCCCTCGAGTTTGAAACAATGGACCCCCCCCGGCCCCCCCCCTGCTCCCATGTCCCTCCCCCATCCTCCCTGCACACACACTCCCTGTGCCATTATTGGATATGCCGCCTCTCCTCATTTAGGTGTGTGTGTATGTGTGTGTGTGTGTTCAGCTTAGAGTCCATCTGGCCTCTGGAGTCCCATAAGGAAAAGCAGAATGTTTAGCGTCGCCTGCACTCACTTTGCACTGTAGTTTCCGTGGCGATAGAGACACTGTGCCTCTGTGGACAGGAAGTTACTCATAAGGGCAAAGGAATTCTCAGACAGTGGGCTACTACTGAAGAAATATGCCATTAGAAGTGTGCGTAAGAACTTTTGGACAGGATTTCTCTGCCTGTCAGCAGACACGTTTACATCAATCCTGTCCAACTCTGACTGACCCATTAACTCATCAGGTTATGTAAGCAGTACACTGCATATCCAGTGCACCTCAGCTTTGTGTGCCGATCTATGTGTGTTCATCCTGCTGCTGATCTGTCAGGGACTGGTGTCTACAGTAGCACACAAACAGGAGTTGATTCTGTGATCTAAAGTTCATCCTGTTTTGGTGTGTGACTGCAACCTTGGAATTCATTTTCCTGGTAAAAACACATACGTTTATCATAACTGTTTAGGAGGAAACCTTTGTGACAGCTCATTAGTTCATCCTTTCTTTTTTCTTTTCCTTTTGTCTTCTCTGTCCGCTCAGCTGAGATTGCGGAGCATGTAGTTTTTCTCTTTGTTGCATCTGGGGAAAAAAAAGTTCACCATTTTGAGAAATAAGTTTGTTTGCAATCTTATGATTGATGATGAGAGTGTTGAAACCACTTACTATCTCTGTCATAATTATACAGAAAACAGTCAGCCAACTTAGCCAAGGCTGGTTCAGTAATTAACACATTATACTCTTCCAGCAGTCAGACATTACCTCTGCCCTGAAGATGGTCATTGAGGGCTGGACTCTATCCCCGATGACATTTGTAGATAGGCAAGTTAAACCTTGGGCAAGCTGTCAGTATAACACAGGGCCAATATCGAATCATCAATTATCTGTAACCGGACTGTGGGAGGAAGCTGACGCTCTGGGAAAAAAGCAAGCCCCAGAAAGAATGGCCAAGAACCTTCTCTCTTGGAATTGACGTTGCTATCCATTTCACCACAGCAGAAAACCCTACACCTACAGTACAATATTTCCCATTTGTTCTTTCAAGTACAAATACAACTGTGTAAAACTTTACAGCTTTTCTTAGCAGAACTACCTCTCATAATAATAACCAATAGTTCCCTATTCTCAACTGATTGACTGAAAAATTGCTCTTAGCCAGAAAATATGTCAACACAACCCCAAAGGATGACATATCAGTCCTTTGGTGTTGTAAATTAAGCCTTACGGGTTTTGGTAAGCAGACTATGCTATCTATATTGTTGAACTGTTTTGGACAAGTCGTTTCAAGGGACAGAGTCTGGGCTACAGCCCAGCACAATAAGCACATGCCAGGATTGTTTCAGTTGTCTAGTTTTATCATGTGAGGGATAACTGAACATTGCTAGAGTACTATCTTTGCACTGTTTCCCTGCTTTACCGGCTAGCGAGTGCAAGGAAACCTTAACCTCAAGGTTGTTGTAATATTTGTATCACATTAACAGCTTAAATGTGACCAGAAAAAAAAGTTTTTAGTCACATAAGGGGATCAACTAAGGGCGTATTCACACCTACCTCGTTTGGTCCGGACCAAACGTCCAAACGGACCAGATTTTCGTTGGTTCGGACCTTTTGGGATGGTCTGAATACAAACCACCGAACTCTGGTCCGGACCAAACAAGCGGACCGAGACCGAGCTGAAAGGACCCTGGTGCGGATCTTTTGGAGGTGTGAAAGCAGACCGGACCTAATCCCAGACTTTTTGCTTTTTTGTACCTCGGGAGCAGCCGTCGTTTGTCTGCTGCTAGGTAACAGAACAGAGCATCGTTCTTCTAATTACTAGACCGGCTGTGGTAAAACTAACGAAAGACCGAATCAGCTTCTCCTCTGTAGCCGCCTTGCCCTTTGTCGTCGTTGTTGATAAATTACTTGTACAGCAGCATAGTAATTACACAGTTGTGAAAATAGCAAAACGTTGAAAAAACATATAGTTTTGATTATATTAAAAGCAATAACGGCACGGAAAGCGTCCATGAATACATTCACTTTTGAACTTAGCACTTTGTGTTGCGCGTGTCGATTCTGACCAATAGCCGAACGACTTCAGGGCGCGTGGCTTTGTTGACATATTTTGGTCCGTTTACTGAAATGTACAGTCTGAAAGCAAACCGCACCAAAATGAAAAAAAAAGGTTCGGACCAAAGCAAGTGAACTATCAGACTTTCCTGGTGTGAATACGCCCTAAGAAGCTTAAATTCATAACGTTGTCCACCCATTGGGCGGCCGTGGCTCAGTGGTTAGAGTCGGTCATCCAATAACCGGAAGGTTGGCAGTTCAAGTCCCACTCTCGCCACTCAAAAAAGATTGGTGGAACTGATAGCTGGAGGAGTGTCAGGGGTGCCACCTCCTTGTCACAGCTGAGGTGCCCTTGAGCAAGGCACTGTGCTCCCCGGGTGCTTCATGGCTGCCCACTGCTCCAGGTTGGCATCTGTCTCTGAATGTGTGACCATGTGCATGTGTGTGTCAGCAGGTGCCAAACTGGATGGGTTAAAGGACAAGACTGTTTTTTTGACATTGGGCCCTTGATTTCACATTATAACATGATGTTCTACTCACCCCTGCTTGTTGTTGGTAATTTGGAGCTGTTCCGAAGATATTCGAGAAGCGTCTGGCTGCTCTCTTGAGATATTCGGCCATGAAACGGTTTCCTATGGGCAACGTTATACAGGCACAAACTATGCTGTTTATAATTTATTAATTACTGTACACTAGCACTGATAACGTGGAGGTGCGTTGCTTACTTAAAAAAATCCGGGTTACTGTAATTTTGATTTTTTGTCGTAAAGTGGGTGTTACTGACGTCATCGTCGTGCTACTGCCACAGACAGCCCACAGACCTGCTGCCTATTTATTCAATCGGCTAAAAATCAAAATTACAGTAACCCGGATTTTTTTAAGTAAGCGACGCACCTCCACGTCATCAGTGCTAGTGTACAGTAATTAATAAATTATAAACAGCATAGTTTGTGCCTGTATAACGTTGCCCATAGGAAACCGTTTCATGGCCGAATATCTCAAGAGAGCAGCCAGACGCCTCTTGAATATCTTCGGAACAGCTCCAAATTACCAACAACAAGCAGGGGTGAGTAGAACATCATGTTATAATGTGAAATCAAGGGCCCAATGTAAAAAAAACGGTCTTGTCCTTTAAAAGCAGAGGACAAATCTACCTTTGGGTATAAATAAAGTCACCTTACCTTACCTTTACCTTACCATTGTCTCCCTCCATAATAGTCTACCACTCTGGCAAATGTGATTCTCAGATTTCCGTTTATCTCCTGCAGTCCAGCTCTTCTGAGCAAGGATTATCTGCAGAACATAACACTGGTATTCTTCAATAAAAGTGGTTGGCTTTGAAACCTTTTTTTTCTGAACTGGATCTTAATCATGAAGGATGGATCTGAGTGAGTATTTGTGGAAACTATGCTGTATGGTAGCAACTTGTCAGCCACACGCTACAGTAATTCTGCCATGTATCATATTCTGTTTCAATGTGTATATTGATTTAAATGGAAGAATAATTCACAAAAAGATCATCATGCTGTATCAAAGATTTGCAACAAGTGATCGAAACCATGAACATAATAATAATATGTTTACTGAGATACTGAAAGAACAACTTTCGGCAATCAGAAGAGTTGCCCTCTGCTGACCATCAGAAAGGATCATCCTGACTTTGTGTGATGTCTGGGAATGCCGACTGGTGATTTAAAGCCAATGGTTGGGCTACACCCACTTTAAATGAAGAACTGTTACTGGTGTGTCACAGAACCCTTACAGGTGGTCAAAAAGGCCTTTTCTGAGGAAGGTTCTAACTTGATTTAAACAGCTTGTAAATGTCTAAGTGCCAATAATCAAAACAACTGGTTCAATTCTCTTTCTCCTTAAAAGAAAACTAATGCTTTGAAAAAGTAGGTTGATTGGATGAATCTTCAGTCTATCAAAGTCATGATCAAATTTCTACCAATCAGATGAAATAAACATGGCATCAATCAGTAAATCCCAGTGCCTGTGTTGATTGTAGCTGCACCTAAACGTCATCAATGTAGCTACCAGTAAAGCACATTGATTCGTCCATATTTTTGTGACTACAAACAAGAACCTGACAGTATGGATTCTCCTATGACTGTTGTGAATCTCACAAGAATTCAGCTGCTTTGCAAGGTAAACACACACAGGACCATCATTTCAAAAAATGAAAAGAGATAATCTCTTCCCATTATTCCTTGTGGATTATTCAAGCTAACACACCAAGAGGGAAATCCATCTTTTTTCATCAGATTGGCTATCCTAAGTTCCAAGCATCTATGATCTGTAGCAATAAGTAGCCTACTGTCAGGGCTATTTGATTCTCTTTTGTTAGATTGTGTCCTTGACTGTAGCTTTTTTTTTTCAAGATAATGGAAAGGTGCTTGGGAAGAGAATTTGGATGTTAATTTTGGCAAATCACAAACTGATGTGCTGTTTATAGTTATTTTTCATTTCTAACTATCTATGTTTTTTTTAAATATATTTCACAGCATGCAATGAAAAACAAAAAGTTGAAAACTAAAAACACAGCCAAAATATTTGCTAAACAGTTTAACCTAATTGCTTGGTAAAATATTAAATTGTCAGTACACCAGCTGCACCTGTTTGCAGTTCAAAACCTGTTGAATATTATGAGAGTAGTTGCACAATGTTAATGCACAAAGGCATTCACAGACACTGGTTGGTGTCTGTGAATGTGTCTGTGACAACTCATATTCAGTTCCAGCTGTTTGCCTCTTATTTCAGTGTATGCTTTGCTCAAATATGCAGCAGTCAGCTTCAGCTTAACATTTGTTAGAAACATGACAAAGTATTATCAATCTCAACTACATTTCTCAAAAACTATGATTTGAATGACATTCTCTTTTATAAACAGTCTGACAGAATAACATAGTATTCTATCTTGGCTTGTTCTGACTGTGTGCAGTTTAAACCATCTGATCAAATATAGTATTTTAGTGTATTTAGTATATTTGTTTACATATATTCATTCAATATTCTGGGGAATCTGACATCTGTGGAAACTTTGAGAACTGCAAATAAAGCTCGGAATGTTTTGCACAGTATGACTGACTGTCCCCATTGCTTGAGTTGATTTTAAGAAAGATGCCCTCTACTTTAACCATTACTTTAACCAACTACTTGAATCACTTTCCTCAGCTTGTATCTCCAAGTTGTGTCACTCTTTTTCCATGTCCTGCACTCACTGTACAAATGTGTGGAAGTGTGTATGCGTCCATCTCTCCATGGCAGCATTCCAGTAAAACCGAGCCAGTGAGGGGTCTCTGTCTCACATCCCTCTTCAATCAAACACAAACACACACGTCCGGCCAGCCTGGCCCACGCTATCTTTCCCTGCCTCCCAGTGCCAGATGCACACACCCTGTGCTCTCCCTCTTTTGCTCTCTCCTCCTCCTTTTCCAGCATTCCTCCCCTGCCTCCTCCTCTCCTCCAGTTCAGCACCCCTGTGCATCACATTGTCTCCCGGCTCTTCATCTTTCCCCACTTCCTGTGTCTTGCTCCTTGTGCCCCTTACACCCCCTCCTTCTTCCTACCCCGCTTCTCTGGGCTCCTCTCTCTCTTCGCGACGTGACTTTTAGCACAGACAGTGGGGCCGCTGCCAGTAAACTGGGGCAGAACTGGCTGAAGATGTCCGCTCTATTGGTGTGGTGTCTATGTACAAATCGGACTGTGACATGCTGTACTCATGCAGACACCTCGACTCAGACAGACATGAGCCTCACAACAGATTTTCTTTTTGCCATCCATACCACTTCCATTTCAAATAAGTGTGATAGATCATCACTGGAGGAAATATGCTTTAGTTCTTCTTATCGAGACTTAAGACCATACGTACATTAAGTACAAGATGTAGGGCTGTTAGTTTAAGAATAGTCAAAGAAGATGCATCATTAACCAGAGATAATGTTTTATTTTACAAGGTGTATGATTCCAACCTCTTGCCGTTCATGTGGGGAAACAGCCAAACTATGAACAAAATAACTATAATAATGACTGAACGTACTGAGAAATGACTTTTGTGGGTCTGTTGTTTTTAGCCAAACATTTCTTCTCCATTTCTGCTCTTCGTTTCTTCACTAGACACTGGCAGGTGAAGCCAAAAAGCTATTGTTTGCCATTGCTCTGGGAGGGATTATAAGGTGATTTACAAACAATCTGGAGTCCATCATTTTACAGTAAGAAAGATTATTTATGAGAGGAAAACATTGTTGTCTGTCTTCCCTGGAGTGGACATCCAAACAAGTTCACTACAAGGTCAGACCTTTCAATGTTCAGAGAAACAGAAAATCACCCAAGCGCTTCATTTTAGACTCGACAGGGCTCAGGTAACATGTTAAATGTTAAAGTTCATGACGGAATAGTTATAAAGAAAGAAAGAAAACTAGAAAACAAACAAATATGACTTGTTTGGAGGGGAAGTCCTCATCTCTCCTAAACACCATTAGACTTCTGGAGCAAAGTCTTTCTGACAGATAAGACTAAAGCTGAGATGTCTTATCTTAATGCACATTACCACATTTGATGAAAACCAAACGGAACATATTAGCATGGACACCTAATACCAACTGTCAAGCACGGTGGTGGGGGGGTGATTATTTGGGCTTGTTTTGCAGCCACAGGTCGAGTCGAACACGAACTCCTCTGTATACCAAAGTATTCCAAAGCCATCTATCCAACAGCTAAACTTTGGCTTAAATAAGGTTCAAGTAACAGGACAATTATAAGCACAGCAGTAAATCTACAACAGAAAGGCTAAAAAGAATCAAGGTGTTGCAATGGTCCAGTCAACTCAGACCTCAACCTCATTGAAATGATGTGGAGAGACCTTAAAAGAGCTGTGCATAAGATTATGCCCATAAACTTCAATGAACTGAAGTGAGATTGTTAAAAAGAGTGGGTCAGGGTTCCTCCACAACGATGTGAGAGACTGATGCCATACAGAATTTTGCAGTTCTACAGTACAAGCTATTGAATTATGGTGTGTACATTTCCCCACTGCTTCAGTGTTTGGGCTTAGTTTATTCTAAATGAATATGACATGAATATCAAATGTTGTTGTTCATTTGAGTTTGTTTTATGTCATTTTAAAATAAGAACCAGTTGATATTTTTTTTATGTCCTGACACCTAAAACCTTAGAATTGAAAGATAGTACAATTAGTTTTTCAGATAATAGTAACTCTGGGAATTTCAAAGTCATCTTCACTTTGTATTGGGAATTTTGTATTCAGTTTTTCTGTTTAAGAATATGATAATTTATTGTAAATTGTGCAACCAAGCCTCTTTGGATAATTGTTTTTTCAAGTTCCAACAGAATCGATCTCATTTCAGTTTTACTTACTGACCAAATGTTTTCCTCTTACCATACTGCTATCAGTATTCATAACAGATAGGGATATTGTGCTCATGACTCAGCTGAGGAAAACTTCTTCTTTTAAGTGATCGTGGGAATGAAAGAAGAGTCCAATTTGCTTGAAGAGTGAAAAAGAGAGAAAAAGGAGGGGGAGACAAGCTGCAGCTGGTACAGGAAGCAAGGATGATGCCAAAGGAGGGCAAGAGAGCAATCCAGAGACGAGTCTCACAGGAGACCTCTCAGTTCACACACATACAGTACGTGGCATAGTGAAGTCTGGTTATCCAGACATGTTTTTGTGTGTGTGTGTGTGAGTGTGTGTGTGTGCAAGTGTTATCTGGAGGTTGAGGATGGAGAGACAAGACGTCGAGCCATCCCTCCCTCTGTGTTTACACTCAGTCTAAACAGCAGACCAGCCACTGAGGCTAATGGGGTTCTAATCTACAGCTGGATGACATACACATGTCATATTTTTAGTTTCTTAAACAGGCAAGAAACCTCTCCATGCCACATGTGCTTTTACAACATACTCTCATACACTTACATACTTTATGTAATGACCTTGGAGTGCGTGGAAGTTACACTATTTACATTACATTCATTTGGCAGATGCTTTTTTTTCTCCCACATAGAAACCTATTTTGGGTTCAGTGTCTTCCTCAAGGATAATACCAACTTGTGGACAGAACAATCTATTGAAACACAGACTAAAAAAATCTGCGATACCACCTGAACTACCTCCAACCATATTTCCTTTCTGTGAATTGTTTCTTAGTTCTAAAAACAGCTGGTGGATTCAATGTTCACACATAAATGGGTAGATACACGCAGGCAGATACTAAAAAAGAGACAGAGACACCCTGGCTTTCTTCTCACCTTTAGAGTCCTTACATCTACACTCATTTACTTTACACAAAACACACACAAAGTGAAAGCAATGAAGCTCTCAGTAATTTATTACTCTGTCAAACTGAACAGAATACTAATGGAGTGCTTTTAAGTGTGTAACTCTATGCTGAGTGGGTAATGGACACCCTGCTCTTAACAGGTCAGTGACTTTCTCTGGTCTGCAACAAAAGGTAATACACAGACTCATACATGCATGCATATTCTGGCCCAAGCTCAGTGTTAGCTTGAGAGCGCGTCACCAAACATGGTAGCGTCATTGTATTTGCAACAGATCCGGCAGCCTCACTTTCACACTTTGTCTCATACACAGACCACACCTCACTGCCAACACTTTCACATGAAGTCTCTTGTTGAAAAAAAGGTCACAGCTTGCATAGCCCCAACACACAAAGCCTGTATGTGTATCACTCTTAGTAGATCACCTTTTGAAGTGCAGTTGCTTTCGTGCCAGAAAATTACTTTGTTCAACTTTTTCCCCTCAAGGCCAGCACTATAAAGTCTCTCTCTACTGTTACACCAAATACTGAAGATAAAGATCACGTTATTACCTTTAATGTTTGTGCTAGTGGTATCTATCGGTGTGTTTCTGTGTATGCGTGCAGCCATGCTGGCCGTCACCCCCTCTCCCCCAAGGCCATGCAGCTTTGTCCAGGCTTGTCTGCCCGCTGCAGTACTCTGTGCTAGATGTGCAAAATTTGCAATGTAAAGTTCCTGTTTAGTTTTGTGCATGTGCTTGTCTGTGGCTTCCAGCATCCGTGAATGACTAATACATGAGTCTATTATACAGGTTTAATTAATCACAAAGTGGGATGGTGTACAACACCAAGTTTCAGGAAAGTTGAGGTCATCGTTTGGGGTCAGTTAATCGGCCCAGAGACACAAATCGCTGCACTTTTAATGGTTCTTCAATCTTTTATTCGCATGTTTTTTTTTTATCATGTGTTCTATTTTGTTTTCTTTTGTTTTTTGACACAATAGCAACAGCAGCAGAAAGTAATACATCATACAAAGTGAGAGAAAACAGGATGGGTGGGTATGTCGGGGCAGGTGCCCACATGTTAGTCAATCTGCAGGCAGGAAATTGCAATGGCATAGTCACAGAAACACACGCATTGCCCACAATATACACACAAGTTGTCACCCATGGGCCCCCACAGCACTCTAAAGCAATACTTCCTTCTTGTATTTCTTTTGACCCTGCACTGCATCTCACACTTCGTCTTATCTTTTTGATAATGTCATAGTACCCAGTACCATCCTACTTCTTCTATTCCACGAACACAGTCACAGTTTTTAAGCTTTGCAGTGGACTTCACTTTAAACAAGCTGTTTATTGTCAAATTAGATATATTACACACCAATAACATACTTAAACATTCTTTTCAAATTTGATTACCAGTTAAGGTGGGCCGACACTCTTTAGTTAAAGGATTTATCTTATTACGTGTACCTGAGATTTTACAACTTTTAAGATTCAGATTAAGATCAGATTTATTGTCATGCACATATATATACATACATGAAATTTGTCCTCCGCTTTTAACCCATCCGGTGTTACATTACTGCTGACTTTTAAAACAGGGGAAGCCCATATTACGCGTTCAGGGTTGTAGTGGCTCGTGCCATCCCAAGGCAGAAGATAGCAAAGTTAAAAAGAATTAATTATAACATAGCTGTGTCTAGTATGACAAGTATGCCCAGCAAATACACACAAAGAAGGTAGACTTTGAAAATTCACACAGCAAGGCCAAAATCAAGTATGATCGAATCTAAGGCCTGTAAATGGCTGGATCTGTGGCTGGATCAGAATCTGTGGAGCATTTTTCCCTGTCATAATGAATACATAGAGTTTGATGGAGCATAGCCGCCATTGTGACAAAACTACTAGCTAACACGACAAACAAATGCACAACAGGAATATGATTGACAAAACTTCTAAACAACAAGGATGTGTTTCTTATTTACAGTGTAATATTTACAAAAGTGTATGTGTGTGAGCATGGAAATGGAAACGATGGGAAACAGGGCTCTCAAGTCTCACGCAATGAGCGTGAGACACACGCATTTCAACAAGTTCACACGCTCACACGCCACACATGCCATTTCTCACGCTGAGAAATGATCAACTTCGTCGCACAGAAATTCTAATGGCCTATACTATAAACGAGTCAATGGCAGGTTACTGTGCGCTCGTACAGCTCAGAACTATAGCTCTGGTACAGCTGTCGTGATTTAGCAACCCATCGGCAAATCACAAAATAGAATTTCTCAGCCAATCAGAAAACAGAATTTCTTGTTGCCGGGTGTGAAATAGCTTTCAGCTGCAAGCACGCGTCCCATGAATGCACAGCGGACATAGCCTATTAGGGCCATTTCAGACCAGGGCGGCAAAGCGTGGCGGAACGGAAGCGATTTTCACCGGCGGAGGTGAAAATACATGGAAACAGATCTGTCCTTGCACACCGACGCGGCGGTAGTCGGGCGGTAGCGGCGCGGAGACGCCTCCGTCCCGCGCTGCTTTTGGAAAATAGAACTCGAGCGGAATTTGGACGGCGGCGGCCGGCGGTGTCCCGTTGAAATGAATGGGGAATGCAGACAGGGCTGGAGCAGAACCACCGCGGCCGCGGACTGTCCGGTGTGAAAAGCCAAGTTGAACACACCGCCTGATAACCGGCGTAAGACTGCCGTCGTTTCGCTGCCGCCACGCCACGCTCTGGTCTGAAATCGGCCTTATGCTCTGAATGCGTGCAGAAGTTGTAGACGAGCTGGAGGTGGAAGAGAACCGTCAGGATCATCAGCAGGTCATATCTTCATTTATTTGAATCTTTTATTGTGAGAATGCATTAAGCATTCTCACTATTAAGTTCCTGTTTCTCTTTATTATTATTATTCCATATTATTCCGCCGTTTTTCGGCATTCAACTACTTCAGCATACTTTGAGCTATTTCAACAAATTTGGTATCAAAATGTTCAGCTCATTCAGCTCTTGATGGGAATGTATTTTTGGTGTTTGTAACTTTTCAACTTTTTAAGATATTAAGCTTTTTGTTCAACTTTTTTCCCATTGAAACTAATGTTAAATTTTCAAATCTCTTCAAATCCTTTCAAATCCTTTCAAATCTTTCAAATCTTAACTAGTTCAGCATACTTTCAGCTAGAGACACCATTCAAATTTTAAAATGTTCATAAGACATTCAGCTATTACCAATTGTTTCATCTTTTAAAAATATTCAGCCAATTTTGAAATATGACAGTTTCAAAAATATGAAAATTAAGTTCTCTAAATCCTTATCTTCAAATGCTTTCAAATCCTTCAAAATCTTCAAATCTATTCAAATCGTAACTGCTTCAGCATACTTTAACCTAGAGACACCATTCAAATTTTAAAATGTTCATAAGACATTCAGCTGTTACCAATTGTTTCATCTTTTAAAAATATTCAGCCAATTTTGAAATATGACAGTTTAAAAAATAGGAAAATGAAGCTCCTTCTTGGATTTTAGAGTGAGACATTCAGCTGTGCTGATAAGTTTCAACTTTTCAAACAAATTACTATAACTTTCATACAGTTTAACTGAGAGAAACAAATTATACCTTAAAATGTAGGAAAACTTGTCCTCTTTCAGCCAATGTAACTCTTAAAGAGCTCACACGGACAGATTTTGAACTATGAGCCTTTAAGCTTGAAGAACTTGTCAAATTTTGAGGAAATCTGCCATTTTTGAATCAGCTTCAAGTGATTCAAACTGCTTGGATTTAAATATAGTTGACTCCACAGATGTAAAACTACTTTGCTAAGTTCCTCTAAGCCTTCTGCTTCTAATGGTGTTAAAATTATTTTTCTAGCTGCTCAACTTTTCTCACAAGATGTATTTGAAGTCAGTGTTCGGTGTCATTTCTCTCCCGCGATCGGCGGGCGGCCGTCTCATCTCTCCATATATGTTGTGTGTGTTCAACCTGTTTCGATTTAAATATAGTTGACTCCACAGATGTAAAACTACTTTGCTAAGTTCCTCTAAGCCTTCTGCTTCTAACGGTGTTAAAATTATCTTTCTAGCTATTCAACTTTTCTCACAAAACGTGTTTGAAGACAGTCAGATTTGCCCGCGGCTGCAGCAGCTAGCTCTGTGTCTGTCTGTGTAGTCTTTAACTAGGTCAAATGCACTTCCGGTTTGACACAATGAAATGGCTTAATGGTAACACTACCAGCCTTTCGTGCAGGTGGCCCGGGTTCAATCCCCAGGATGTCAGCTCAAAATTAAAAAAAAAAGTTTTTTTGTAACTATTTAAGCATACTTTCAGCCATTTCAACTCTTTCTAGCTCGAAATCATTACACTTTCATCTTTTAAATGTCATTTCAACTTCAAACTCCTGTTTCTTCTCAGCTTTTTTTAGCTTCCATAGCTCTTTCAGCTTTTAGCTTCTTTTAGCTTCTTTAGCTGTTTTAGCCTTTTTTAGCTTCTTTAGCTAACTTCTAACTCTAACTCTTTTGCTCCTTCAGCTGCTTGCTTCTTCAGCTCCTTTAGCTTTAGCTTCTTCAGCTGTTTTAGCTTTAGCTCCTTCAGCTGTTAGCTTCTTCAGCTGTTTTAGCTTTAGCTCCTTCAGCTGTTAGCTTCTTCAGCTGTTTTAGCTTATTTTAGCTTCTTCAGCTTTTAGCTTCTTTTAGCTTCTTTAGCTCCTTTAGCTCTTAGCTTCTTCAGCTCCTTCAGCTTTAGCTTCTTCAGCTCCTTTAGCTTTAGCTTCTTCAGCTTTAGCTTCTTCAGCTACTTCAGCTTTAGCTTCTTCAGCTGTTTTAGCTTTTTTTTAGCTTCTTAAGATATTTTAGCATGGTAATTCAGCTCATGCATTCTCACAGCTGTTTCGCAGGAACAGCTCTTTCTAGTTAGTTACTATAGTTTTCCTACTCCTTGTAAAAGACCAATACCTACCGATTAAAGTGTTCGTTGGAGTAGTAGGCCTAAATATTCAGCACACACCCTTCATGAGCAACTTAATGAAAAATGAAAAATATGTAGGAGTGTAATTAGGCTTCCGTGGTTAATTTTTTTCAAAGGTGACTGGTATGAGCAGATTCCCAATAAGGCTATCTACAATTGCCAAACTGGTATTAGTTCTGCCACACTGAAATGCTGATGCAGAGAGGGTTTTTTCCATGGTGGGGCTCAATAAAACCAAGACCAGGAACACGTTGGCTCTGAATGGAACTCTGTCATCCATCATGACTGAAAATGGCTGACATTGGGCCACAGTGCTTTAAATGGGAGCCCCCAATATCAGTCATCAAGCATCAAAATCTGCCACAAACACTTACAACAACACTCATAAACAAACACACACAGAGAGGGACTGCTCAAGGGGCCCATTTGGGGTTATGTTTGTTTTTCTTAATTTAATTTGTCTGTTTTTTTGTTTGTTAAGACTTTGCATACCTAAAACAATTTATTTTAAAATATAGCAGAATTTAGTGTAAAAGTGAAGATTTGTGATTTTGGTATAAATAAAACAATTTCTTTGTTCTTTAAGTAGCTAGTTTATGGCGATGGGATACTGCAAGGGACCCCCCCCCCCAAAAAAAAACCCGAAAGAAACCCCCCCACGCACATGGCATCTCACTCCAAGCAAACTTGAAAACTTGAGAGCCCTGATGGGAAATGAGTGAAACTCCGACAGCACTTTCACAGACAACCAGTCTCTTTCGTAACTGAAGTTCCAGCGTGCTTCTCCCCGCTTAAAAATTCGGCTGCCACAAGATCTCTCATGATGAACAAACACTAACTCCAATCATCACGACACAGCCCCTCATATTGACATATTTTTTGTCGATTTAGCCAATGATGACCTAGAATTGTAGAAAAAAACTTGACTCTCCCGCCCCCTCCTGAAGCCGGGCAGCCCTCGGCTCGGAAGCCTGGCTGTTAGTGGCGGCTTCATAACATGATTTCCTCAGTGAACGGCGGCGATTTCAGAACAAATCACTTCATTAAGCTACAGGACAACATGTTGTAGTCATGAAAGTAAATGCAGTATTGGGCATATCTTGTGTTTTGTGAATAACTGTTTCATCGTCAATTTAACATTGAAGATGTAGCAATTTCGCCAGAGAATGGGAGAGGCTGTCCGGCTTCCCGTGTTGTCTCTGAATAGCCGCGGCTGCATTACTGTTACTTGTACATTACTGTTACACATTATAAGGCATGCTATAATTAGAACATCATGTCACCTCAGTGTGACTAAGTAAGTTATGAACAGTGGCCACTGTCCATGTGACTGTCAGGGAAAAGATGATAAAACAATGAATTTCCCTACATTTCCCAAGATTATTTTGAGTCAGAGCATCATTGTAACAGTAACACTTGACCTGGCTGAACCCATTGTCATTTGTTATACTGGGGAAAAAGAAACGCTGACTTTCTTTAAACCAATCACCATCGTGGGTCAGTGCCCCAGGAAATTGTGTCTGGAGGGGACCTTGTTTTGGCCGAACCAGTTGGCAAACATAATAAGGCGGCTTTGTTAAACAAAAAACATCCTCTGTAGCTTCTTATAACCTTTTACAAAAAGAAGCAAGAAGACTCAAAACTCAAAACTGTAATTTTCAACATTTAGGTTGCTGCTTTGAGGCCTTTGTTTCCCTCAGTGATTGCGATTTTGAAAACCATAACGCTCAGATAGCAGAAGAGATAGACCCATCTAAATGGACAGCTAATTTGCCGGTGCACCAACACCAACAAAATCAGAGGCAGGTAGTGATTGACCGGTCAGCTACCCGAGGCAATTAACAGGTAAAGGCTTTCAGGATGTGCTGCACTCATCAGGGATCGGGTGCAGAGCAGGAGAGAAGGGTGTACACATGTAAGTAGCAATAGGTTTTTGAGCTGCAGACTTAAATGTAGGATGTATCTGTCGCACTTTCAGAGGAAAGCCCTGGCATTACTTTTACTAAGCAGGAGGCAAGCAGAGGCTAAGTGCTGTGTGGGTTCATAATCACCTCAGTACAAAACAGGAGTTAAGAGAGTTTTAGCTATTTTAGGAGATCAGGAGCTGCAAATCTACAATGACCACTTCCAGGTCTACTTCACACTTTGCAGCGCCGATCTGTTTTCATGTCACACGACTCATGGACGTGAGCAGGGCGCAGCGCCCATCGTATCCTATATTAAAGCAGCTTGAGAGCCAAACAAATTACCTAAAAAACAAAGAAACAAGAAAGCCAAGGACCCGACCTATCACTGCCTCGTCTCACAAGATGACGTTTGAGAGGCGCACTTGTCCACACGTTCAAAACATAGTGATGCCACAATAAAGGCGCAAAAGTTGAGAGATTGTGACGTTTGTGAGCTGGTGAGATGTTTAGCAGGGTCATCTCAAAGAAAGGTTCCCGGTTAAAATCTCTACTCCAGCTTTCTTGAATCTTGAATGTTAGGCTGATTGGTGATTCTAAACTGGCAATGATTGCGAGCGTGCATAGGTGTTTGTCTTTGTAGGTATCTGTGATTAACTGGTCCAACCTGTAGCCCAGAAAAAAGTAGCAACTTTACCATTTTTTAGACTTTATTGTGGAACTGCTGTATTTTCCGCTGTAAAGCAGTCATTCTACACCTCATTCTGTCGTGAGCCTTTATAATCAGACTCGACAGTATACGGATGCAGACGATGAAATAAAATGTTTGCAAGGGGCGTGACGTGCCAGTGCTGTATCTGTAGTGCCTTTCTGCAGAAAACAGGAGGCAGAAAATGTGATTGTTGCTTTTCAGATTCAGAGTTTTTCATTGAGGGTGTGAACGTTTGCAAAAATTTTTAGTTTTTGTTACACTGTTATGTGAAGCGGAACTGACGCTTTGAAGCAGATTGTTATCTTACCTGAAGCAGTCAATAGCACGTGGCAATTTCATTTTCATCATTCAGTAAGACTTTTCTGTACTAGTTGTAAACTAGTTTATTAAAAAATGTAAACTAGGGATCTGTCCTTTCACTTCTGACTAAAAATATACGAAATAAGAGCTGTTTGTCAGCTGACAATTGAACCCCCTCACTCAGAAACCTTTTTCTGCAATCATCTCACTGGGGGTACTTGAATGACTGTATTTCAGCATGAAGGCTCACTCCTGGCCTTGGAAGTGGGCGTTTAACAAAAGACCTTAGGTCACGTTTAGATTTTTTTAAAGCATAAAAAATGATTTTTTTTTTTAAGCAACGTGCTCCAACATGCACTTAAACCCTAACTCTCTATAATCGTTTAAGTTGTATGTACTTTAAACAAAATAATTTTCACAAAATCCAAGCAGTTTTTATGTCTGCTTGTCTCCTTACAATCCCACGTCTACCACAGCAGGTGAACTAGGTTGGGTATCAGGGCAAAGTAATAACTCTGATACATTACTCAACTTTATGCATTCTTGGCCATACAGCTCAGCTGCATTATATCTCCGTGTTTTTCAGCTTGTCAAAAGCAGAACCAGCCATAACACCAGAGTATCACCAGGGAGTAGGGTTGGGAAACAAATTCACAGAAAGGAGGAGAGGAAGAGAGTACCATATGTGAGTGAGAAACATGTTCTCATACAGGCTGTTTTTCTTTTGTTTCAGCTGCACAGCCCCACCTTAAATGAGGACAGGGAGCAGGGGAGCGCACTGGACAGAGAAGGAGAGGGGAGAGGTAGATGGGAATTCATTGAAGAATTGGGCATAATGTGCTCTGGGCAGTCCCTGACCCAGCTGTTTTCCATTCAGTGGGAGTGAAAGGCAATGAAATGTAGCAGGGGTGGGTTACACAGACAAAAAGAGAAGTGGAGAAGAGGAGGTTGGGGAGTGTGACAGTAAAACATGGTGTGAGACACTTCATGTAAAGGTCATGATGATGGACATTTACTTGGACTGCTCTGTCTGTCTGCCTCCTTTTTGTTTATCTCAATATTTTCCACTTGGTGTTTTTTCAGAGTTGCACCCATCACTCTGAAGATCTCTTTCTTTGTAGTGTGTATCATTTAGTGTGAATCTATTGGCAGAGTTGTATTTTAATGTCGGTAGCTAAATGTTTGTTAGTGTATACTCACGTGAAAATAAAAATCGCTGGAACTAGTCATTTAGATCTTCAAATGTTGCTGGTCCACAGAGTTTACCATGCTGCAATGTTGTTTCTACAGAAAGGTCAAATCAAATGATGGGTCTAGAGTGACTTTGGCATTTTTTTGGTTTCTCTTACCAACTTGGAAGGGAAAGTCGATTTAAGCGTCATTCAGCTCTGTCTGCAATTCTGCCACTAGATGTCCCTTTACTCAGTAATCTTTAATAACAGATATCTGCACATGAATTTGCCGAATGTGTATGCAAGAAGCAATAATTGGGGTGACATGTGGAAACGTTCTGGTTTGCCTTTAATCCGTAATAGTTGTATCGACAAATCGTGTTTGAGCAGGCCTTGGTTGCACGCACATAAAGAGTTATGTGGGAAGCAAAAGATGCGGAACACATTTGTCAAAATAAGAGTCTTAAAACCAGTAGCTATCATCTGACAAAAATTTTATTAGATTTTTTAAATTATTTTGCATACAAACAGTAATTGCCACAAGGAACAGGAAGTCTAGGCTCAGATAGTCATTATCTTTTCTCCAGATATCAGCTGGATGCACTGGAAGCATCAAAATATTGGTCACTGAAGCATTAGGCTATAGTTGATCAGTTCCCGGATTCAGAATTCCTTTTGTTTGATAAAAGTATGTGATTAATTGTTTTAGATAAGATATACAATGAAAGTTTTTCATTTTTTTTTTCATAAGCACATATTTTTGTAGCTTCATGGTCCCTGATGATTAAAATCAACAACTTTAAGCACAAACCCGAGGATCTGTAATGACTATTGTGATCATTTGTGGGCTTTTGAAAGCATTCAGCAGAAATCTATTGACAAAAATCTGTTTTCTTTTTGGATCTTTTGTTTCTTTCTTTCATTTTACGAATCCACATTCTACAGTAACTGTAGTAGTATGGTAAAAGGTACTTACTTTTATAAAACACATAATGGAAGCCTTTAGAAATTCATGTTTGGCTGCAGACTATTTACATCTATAATACTAATTTAGAAAGCATTTAAGATATGTCTCTGCAGCTGTCAGGGATGAGCGCCCATGTGACTTGCTTCACTTTTTTAAATCCAGTTATCTTATGTAATCAATGAAAAATATTTTTGATGGTTGTATCTGTTTAAAAAGAGATAACTGTGTCTTAATGCTGGCTCAGATAACATAAACTAAGCACTGAAATAAAAGATAAAAAATTCAAATATCGGTGAAGCAGGAAATTCAGACGCTTCATCCTATCTCATCTCAATTCTTTGATCTTTCCTGGAAAAAGCCCAACCACAATAGAATACAAAAAGACCAAACATTCAAAAGTCGGATTTTGTTACCTGTTTTTGAAATGTCAAGAGCAGCTTTGTGATACAAAAGTGATCATGACATGACACTGAAAACTGCATCAGAAGGCTCAGGAAACATTCAGCCCCGTGGAAATCCACTGCCAAAATAGTCACAAATCAAGATTTTGCCGGGATTGCTCTGTAAAAGGTGTATGCTTGCTCACTGTCTCGCACATGCAGAGACATATGGACAATTTTCTTTATCTGCCACAAGCAGCGTCGCTGCAGTATGTCTGTGTGTTCACAGTCCCTCAGAGTTTAAATGACTCTGCAGTTGACACCTTTGCCCTTCTCATGTCTCATCTACTCTCCATTTGAGGCACCAGGTTACACAAACATCCACTTGAAACCTACTGATTATGCACCTCATCATTCATGTTTTACTCAATTATTACTGCTCGGGGTGAAAAGGGTCTGTAGCCTCTCTCAAAACACATTGCTCCCAGTGAGGAAAAACATCCTGAACCATTCCATCATGAAACAAACACTGACAACTGACAATTTCTCACTTTTTCAGTCAGTCGTACCTGTGAACATTTTGATCTGACTTGAATGTTTTGTGAGTGTCAACCTGTGTAAGCATGTGTAGAACATATAATTTCATCACAGAAGTCCATATGGGGGCTGGAGGGGTGACTAAGACCTGGCAACCAACCTGTGTCACCCACTGTGGGAAACCAGACACTTCAGACCTTTGCCATTTAATATGTGATTCCTCAGAGTGGCAGAGAGGCAGGGGCGCACAGTGCAGGTAGGCCTTTTGCCAGAAGTAACAATGTTATTCAGTTCCAAGGGTTTACATACAGGACATTAAAAAAATAAAATCTAAAAAAATGATTCGGGATCATTATCCTGTTGCCTGACCCAGTGTCAGCCAAGCTTCAGCTGTCAGACAGATGGCCTCACATTTGACTTCAGAATATACAATATACAGACCAGTTCAAGATGTGCTAGGTTCTCTGGCTTTTAAAAAAGCCCAAATCATCAGTCTTCCCCCACTGTGCTTGACAGTTGGTATGAGTTGTCTCCACCTGCTAGCAGCTAACACTATCCTTCCCTGTCTTACCTGAGCAATGATCAATTCTAATATTGGTCTATAATGTTTTCTCAATGTATGTTCCATACAGTTCAACATAAAAGAAGAAAAGAAAAGATAAATCTAGAACCACAGAAGGAGTCTCAAAAAAAAAGATTTAAGAATAATAGAAAAATGTAGGCGTGCTGGGCTTGTCAGGAGCTAGCAGAGCGCAGTCCCAGCTCATAGAATGCTGCAGCTTCTTATTTGGCTTTGCTTCTGCTGAGTGCCGAGAGTTTGCTCTGCTTGCTCCCAGGTTAGAGAGTGGATTCTACAATTAGCTCCCATTCGACAGGGAGCAAGCTTGTTGCTGCCTCCCACTGCTCACAATGTCCTGTGGCTCAGCCTTGCTTCTGCTACGTTCTCTACCCGTCCTGTACCAACTTCTCCACAGCTTGCTAGCTTGTCATTCAAACTTGTTCTTCCAGTCCAAGCAAATTAGCTGTACAGCCCATCTTGTAAGCACTAAAGAGTGGTTGGTGTTGGTTCTTCCAAACAGGATTAGTAACCTGTCCATGGTGAACCCCGCATCTCGCCTGATGGCAGTTGGGGTAGGCTCCAGCCCCCACAACACTGAATTGCTTTAAGGCCTTAACATTTAATATGCGAATAACACCAAGATGCTCTTGGGTTTTTTGCAGTTTCTCTGAGCATTGCAGGTCTGAATGATGGACTCCAGATTGTTTGGAAACATCCTTATACCCTTTCCCAGATTAATGGGCAAGATCGTTTGCTTCTCAATGTTGATGTCTCTCCTCTTTGGCAATGTGATCACAATGAATGCTTGAATGCTCCAGACCAGCAAACTGCCAAAACTACTGCTTTTATAGAGGTGCTCACACTTGCTGGTGATGAATTCATCAAGTGCATTTAATTAGCAGCACATGGCTGCTACTTACCCCCTTAATTCCTGTGGAAGCAGTTAGACTGTATTTAGTTTTACCTACACTACTTTTGCATTTTGGCTTTGTTTTCGTTGACAGAATAATGACACATGATGATGTTGTTTTTAATCTGAGCTTGTTATTCCCTGAGTTTACAACTTGATAAGGACCTGATGATTTTTCATCATGAACTGAAAGACGCTGTACTTTGTTTTTCACATGAATAAACTTGTTTGGTGAGTACTATAGTTCCTTTCTTTGGCATGTAATCATCCAGATGAAAGATAAAATAGTAGTTGTAATTATATAATTGTAAAATGTAGGCTCAGAGTATAAACAGCTGTGCAGTGGGGTTTTTTTGGGCTTTGATAAGCTTTTGAAATACATTAATCTGTTATTCAAACTGGACCTCCTGGATTTTTTTCATGCAATAGAACCTGGAACAACATACTGTTCTGAATGCAGCGCTGCTGTCTGACGGAGCACCCACTTGACCTCATAAAAAGCTGATTTAGATAAACTGAATAAACTGTTGATGTGTTTGAAATCAGTCTGATCATCTGAATACTTGTGCATTCATGTGTATGAGTGTCGCCATGTTAACATTTCTAAGTGATTAATTCAGTGAGTATGATGAGAAACATCCTTATCATCCTGTGTTGTAAAATGCTGGCATTTAGAAGCGGAGAGAGAAAAATGTTCCTGCGCTCCAGGTTTAGGAAGCAGAATTAAGCAAGACGTGTGATGGATCAGTGTCATACTGTTCCTTTTGCTTTCACCTACTGGTGAAACAGCATAGAGCGGACGATGTGTGTCATTACACCTGGTGAATGGGTTCTCTTGGGAAGCACCTCCAGTTCATGAATGTTGATGATTTACAACACCTGAGAGAAGAAATGCTAATTTGTTTAACGTCAAGATGTGATTTGTGGAAAGTTGCTTGATTCATATCAAACATCTGGAAGGCACTATGATTTCTTATGTGCTGGTGATAATAAGGTGGTTTTCACGCAGTGGAAAAGGACCCATGTGTGTGTGTGTATGCGTCTGCCTGGCTAGTTTTGCTCCTGCTGACAGAGTAATGGATCTGTTCATTGTTGCATGTGGACTGTGTGTGATGTATGAGATTCATTTGAAATTCTCTGTCCTAAATGAGGCACTCACATGTCTCCATATGGAAGATTATAAACTTGGAGGCCAGTGGATTGTAGGAAAATGAACTTAAGTTACTCATTCTTGTGGTTATAATCGCTATCAAATGGTATTTCATTGTGGTTTATTTGTCCCACATTTTTATTTTAATGAAAGCCCATTTCATGCACAATAAATATACCAAAGGCACAAGTGGTTGCATTGGTCTACTACTTACACAGATTTTTAAATCATTGTAAATCAAGGCTGATTAAGTCCAAGAAAATGTCATTTTAGTTCATCTAAAATCATTATTTCTGCAACTGTGCTTTATTATTTTTTACAAAACACTCTCAATGAATAAAATAATTTGACACCTTTACACATGAATCTATTATGCAATTTGTTTTATTGCCAAGTTGATTTTGGGTATAGTAGCAAACAAAGAAAACCACAACATTTTTCACATTGGCTTTTAAGAAAAATAAAAGCCTTATCAACAAGATTTTATCAATACACCATCATTAAATGAATTTATTATAATAAACTGAAATTTACAAAAAAAAAAACTATAAAACATTTTGACATGCAATAAATACATTCATTTCACTAAAGCAAAGGAAGATCAATATTGACACTGAAATGCAAAAAGAAATTGAAAAATAAAATACTGTTTGGTTTAAAGTATTGTTTTTAATAGTCTTTATGGTATATACTGTTGTAAGACCACAAAAGAGAAAACACTTGAATCAACTGATGTTTCATAAATGTCGTCTTAATGCCGGCGGCTGAAATAAAATCCTGTCTATGATCCTGAAAAATCCCATTTCTGTTGTAAATTTGTGATGCACGTATTGTTTTTTTGTTTGTTTGTTTGTTTTTCATTTACCTGCAGCTACAACATTCTGTGTGGAAGTTTTTGTTATTGTCGAACTTTCTTGTCCCTGAAACCACAGTCGTCTACAAGCACCTCGAAAGTGATCTTCATCAGATTGTAATCTACCATAACAACACAGAAACCTTTTTCCAAAACCATAGTATATGTTTTGTGTGTATGTGTATGTAAGGACCCTGAGGCTCTGTAAAATTTTGGCACAGGTTGCAGTGTTTGTCGAGTGGAAGCCGTCAGTGGAATCGCCTTTTCTTTAAAAATGGCTTTTTCTACAAGAAGCGACACTCCAAACGGAGCAGGGCAACCTAATTAAATCTGACCTAATCTGGACCAGCAGTCTGCCATACAGCTGTGTGTGCCTGTGTGTGTGTGTGTGTTCGAACTCCTCCAAATTCCTGCTTGTTTTCCCTTTGCTCTTTGTTTGTCTTTGTATGTAAACCTCTAGAGCTGAAGTTGTACACTGTAAATTAAAAGATTCAAGCCAATGTCCACTCGGTCTGTTTTATAAGTGCTCAAGGTAGAGACAGAAACAGAGATCCAAACTAAACAGTTGCATGCCACAAAAAAAGCTGAAACCCCATCACTATTCAACTACAAAGAGCCTACTGTGGGCTGTGGGCTGATTAGATAATTGTGAAAGCGCATGTCATCTTAGAGGCCACGGTGATACAAACAATCGTTTTGAAAAATCTGACAATTGCTTGCAGCAACCAACAATGAGAAGGCAAAAAGTATTTCTTCACTAGATTTACCCATAGAGGGAATTTAAACAGTAAACTCACAAGACAGGCGTGGAAAAAAAGATGTGAACAGACACACAACGCAGCCAGTTTTCCTTTGTTATTTACAGACGGTTATGACTATCGAGCACAAGCTATTTTTCTCTCTGTTTCTGGTTCTTTTCCTCTCAACCCTTTCTCCTTTACTTGTTCTCTCCATCTCAGCGCATGACTTGGCTGGTGCAGCTGAGGCCCAACTCAATTGTGCAATTTCATACATGTTTACTTTACTGGCATCTTTCTGAGCATATTTTCCCCTGAACATTTCCTCTCACATTATTCTGCATTTCCTCTACAACAATATGCTGTCTTTAATCTCCCCTTTGTAAGCCGTTCCTTGGCCTAAAGATCAAAATACAACAATGATGCAAGATTTTTTTTTTTCTTGTTTCTTTTTCTTTTTTTCAAATCTGGCCCATCATCTACTGTTTTTTAAAACATGCCACAAAGTTCAGTTTAGAAATTGATCGAAGAAAAAAAAAAGTAGCTCTTAACATAAACATTTAGACAACTGTCTTCTTCAGCCTGAAAAACAGCTGGAAGTAAGTGGATCATGGGGAAGGAGGGAGGCAGCGGGTGCTGGTGGGTCAGCGGTTTGTGTTAAGTGTAAGAAAAGAGAAGACACGGAGAGAAGTGAGGAGGGAGGCTGTTCTTTGAGGGTAAAAGGGCGACATGGCCGAGCTCTGCATCGGAGAGAGGAAGAGGAGGCTAAGGAAGCAAAGTGGGAGAGGGGAGGCAGTTGTGGGACTTTTGGGGGATTATAAGAGCAATAAAAGAAGGAAAAAAAAAGAAAAAAATCGCAATACAATGATTTTTCCAGAAAAGTGCAGTTCAGAGAACTAAATCTAAAGCAGCTGCTTGTAATAAAGACTCTTGAAAGTGTTAAATGTCTCCCTTGTACTTCACGTTGCTGAACGGTGAGACAGGCATGACATGTAGACGGACAGGTGCATAAAGTGAACACTTCGGATAATCTTACATACAAGTACAATCATACAAATTATTGCAGTATAATTTACTAAAGAAGGCACATTTATATTGGTCGAGTCAGTTTTTGTTTAAAAATCCAAAGAAGACTTGATTATTGATATGATTTGTCTGTTTTTTACATTTAAACACGAGTTCTATCAAAAATAAATATTTACACTGGGCAATAGTGACTTTTTTGCTCTGTGTTCTTGTGATTAGTCACAAAGATAATGAGTTTCATAACAAGGCAGAGTTGGTCAGAGGCTTAGCTCAACATTGTAACTTGTTAAAGCCACAAAAATAGTGGTTTAGTTTTGCCTTGAGCGAGTGTGATGTCTGCTAAGTGCTTCAGTATTTCTGGCACAAGTTGTAAAATACAATTAAAGTCAAACAGTGGTATGATCGCAGGACTACTCAGCCAGTCAAAGTCCCATCGGTGACCTTTCCCCGCTGCTGCCGGTTGAAAGCTTAAAGGGATGCTTTGAATTCTTTAACATTAAACCTAAACCCTTTTTTTGGTCTACACAGTGCCGCTGGAGCTCATTCAGACCTGTTTTACTTTTGTACTGTTCATGTTATAAAATTTACAGACCTGACGTGCTTTCCACAACAACATTAGAGAGGAACAAAGGGGTTTTAAAAAAAGAATGAAACAAATAAAGATGAACCCACATCTCATCGTTTATGCTCTTGCAATCATTTATGCCAGCCATTAATTTTTATGATACTATTTGTTGTGACTAGTCTTTTTTAATGGCCTTATCACATTACTTTCAAAACATCTCATCTAAACCACTCTGGTGGCACTGAGAGGGTTTTCTGGGTTGGTTCATCATGTAAATAACATTAACAAAGGCTTATGGTGTGAAACCCCAAAGGGCTACATCAGTAAATTGAAACGAGAGTCCTCTAATTTTACTGAGTGAAACAACAACAGAGCAAAGAAATACTGGTTTTTTTTGGGGTTTTTTTTTAAGATGTACATGATATTTTCTATATTAATAGAATGGGGGGGTCAAATCGCATCAAAATATTTGAAAGGCTCCCCATTCAACCTTGAAAGCTCACAGTGTCATATCAGCATGACACTGAGCAGAGGTTTATTCTCAAAGAGCAATAAGGGGAAGGAAAAGAGAAGATACAGTCTACTTGTTTTTTTTTAATAGTGAGTTTCAGAAGTATGAACAAGCTTTCATACTGAGACAATGGCTCGCGTCCACCCTGCTGGGCTCTCCCTGCTCCTCTCCCTCCCCAATCTCCGTCTCTCTATCTGCCTCTGAGCAGAAACACACGGTACATCCTGCTCAGCACAACACACCAGCCAAAAGTTCACTTCCTGCTCCTCAGCTCTTCTCCTTCACACCAAACCTATTCCCAGGACATGCATTAACAGCCCCTCATAGACTCAAATAGCATGGTGACAAACAAACAGACAAGCAAATGCTTCCCCTCTCTATAGATACCAAACCCTTCCCCGTACTGATGTACATATTAATGCAATTAAGCTCATTTCAAATGTTGCACATCCTACAGAAATGTTAAAGCACTATCTTACGTTTCCCTCTTGCACAGATTTGATGTGACATAGGAAACATTTTGTGTTATTTTACTGGTGCTGGCAAGGAATGGGCAGGTCCAATGAACTTGGATTTGAACTTGCATGTGAACATGAATGGGAGAGAAATTCCCACATCTCTGCCTGTTCCTACAATTTTATCACACAAGCACTTGTTTATGGACCAAGTTCATACCACCAGTGTTTCATTTAAGCTTTTTTTTTTTTTAAACCCTTTTTTTTGTCACAGAGCTAAACAACAGAGTCCCCAAACTTGGAGCACCAACCAAAGCAAGCCGTCTTCCTGTGAGCTTGTGTGCTTGAACGACGTCCGTCTGGCTCATGTCAAGAGATCACTAACTTCTGGAGAAAAGAGGCCAAACAATAGGCTTGCTTTTTAAGCTACTGCTTGCCTGCTTAAGGAAGTGCTGATGATGCATCATGTCCTATGTGCATGGACGTATTTCAAAACACAACACTTGTTTTTCTGGTTATTACTGTATGTGTGTCTGAAACCAAAGACCATTGCCATTTTACTTACTAAATTCTGGTTCAAAAGTTACGAAGTTACCACCAAAATGACTTAGCCTTATGTTAAAATGATGGAAGTGGTCAGACTGACATAAGCCTCTCTGAGGACACAATAAAAATGTATACCACTTAATTCAAATAAAAATGTTAATATCACATATTTTCTGTCCACCATAAAACTGTAAAAAGTAATGTTTAAACAGAGGAAAAAAACACAGGTTTAACACGGGGCAACTGCCCCATTAACAAGAGATTAAAAAGAAAAAAAAGTGTGTATGTGAGTGTGTGCGTGTCTGTGTGTTGATATATTTGAGCTAAGGTTTACAAAAGCTTAGCTTCCCCATGCTGGGTTCAGTCCTGAGGTAAGCACCAGTTTCACGTGCGCTGCTTTCAGTTCAGATTTAAAGAAACAAAGAAAAGAAAGTGACAAGAAACAACATGTTTGATATGATCATATGCTACAAAAAGAAAGCCCTTAAAGTCAGGCACATTGTTTGTTTGTTGTTTGTTTTTAAGCCTTTCAGATTCACTACGTCTATCACAGTGTATTTATGGCTTTTGTCTTCACATTCACCCTCTGAGGTTGGCATTGGCACTATAGTGGTCAAAGTTTTCTAATCTAAATATAGGACTAGTAAATATGGAAAAGGGGAAAAAAAAAAGAAAAAAAAAAAAAAAGGAAAGGCCAACACGTTCTTTGGAATAAAGATTTACAGACAAAAAAATGTGCCTTCAACCTTTAAGTGCTCTTTTGTTTTCTAATTGGAGGAACTGCAGGTCAGTCAGCCCCGAAAATGATAATTTCTCTGTTTCCGCATTTGATACCAGCAAGGAATGGGGGTGGGGGGCGAGGCCAGTACACATTTGCTTGGCTTGGAAATAATGTTTATAAGAGGATCAGAGGAGTGGGATGGCAGGCATGAAATGGGACATCATGCCGGCGAGCAGTGCGAATTGTCCAGGAGAAAGTGAGATTTCACAGGGATTACCGAAGCACAGCAGCTGGGGAGTGCTGTTCACCCGCCGGCTTCTGGGGAAGGCCCACAAACTTCTACTTCTGTTCATATCACTGACAGATTAGCAGTGTGGAGTGTGTGGAGCGAACATCCTGCAAGTCTGTGCAGTGCTTCAAAGGCAAAGGGCTGAATACAGCACTCACTTTGGCCTACCAACAGTAGCTGGGCTCACAAACAACAGACCAGAAAAGAGGAAGGTCAAATGAGAAGTTGGACTGTGGAGTGTCCAACAGGGCCTCTAACCACTGCCACTCCACAATTAATCATTGCACTGCTATTAATGGAGTTTACAGTAAATGACAGACTTCTGTGTCATTAGCTCCCTCTCCGCCTTTCTGTTCAGCGGTGTCCATAACTGTAAATATAACAAAATGTCAGAAAACAGTCACGCTTCATCTGAACCATGAGTCGGAGCTGCACTCATCATGAACAGGGATTAGTGTGTCATGAGTTGGGTATGTGCAATCGTGTCCCACTTATGAGATCACAGGGCTGTGTTCGCTGCATCTCAATAACAAATGAAAGCTGAGAGATGTTTGTCACACTCCGAAGGAAGTTTCAGCTCAAGAATGGTTGCAAGCTGAGCGTAAAGCTGCTTAAGCTACCATTACTGTCACACAGTATGAGCCTTTATCCGCACACATAAGTGGGGAAGTGGGGCACTATAAAAAAATGTGGGCAAAATAAAGCACAAGACACTAAATACTGGGACAATTGCTGCTATCATTCAGTCATTTCACATGATGGGGAAAAAGCCAGAGAGCAACATACATAAACTGTCCAGTACCCCAAAAATATAAAATTCAAATGAAATTATGGATAAAAAAGAAAACAGAAAATATATACTCCCATTACTTTAAAGTCCAGGTGAGTTGGCTTATTCATATGCTGAAAGTTCTGCTCAGGTCTGGACAACCTCAAATATTGTCCTTATGTTCTTTTTTTTCCTTTTTTTTTGTTGCTTTTTTTGTACAAAGATGAATAGTACACAGGTTTAGGGACAGATTGCAAAATGTTCTTGCAATGTGTTTTCTTTGGATTTCGTCATAATACAAAAATAAATAAAACAATTTCATTTTGGTTTTCAAATTGTCTTTTTGGCTCAATGACTGGAATTAAAATAATTGTTTTTTTTCCATACACTGTACATAAATACTGTAGGTCTTTAAATCAGTGTCTCTTGGTCACGTAAAAGCACAAAGCTCCTTTACAAAGGAGGACTTAAAGATACATTAGATGCATGAAAGGCACTTAAAGTCATACATTTTGGTGTGCATTAGCAGACCAGTTCCACTTGGCCTCGGTCTGAGGTGCAGAGGAGATACTGGGTTGAGGTGAATGGCTTTAGAATACTGCAAATTGTGTGTGCACACAGACCTATTGATGATTGCCATTTATACATGTCATATGTCTTAGCTGGGTGAGTAGCGGTCAATAGTGCGAGCTTCAGAGAGAGGCTGTGGAGGAGGGTGCAGTGGTTGGCCTAGGACATCCATCTTGTCATGGGTGAGGCCAAGGTGCTCCGAGGCCAGTTTTGAAAGTGGGTAGAGGCTCTCCATGACTTTGGCATCAGCCACTAGTTGCTGCTGCGCTTGGATGAGAAGCTCATTGGCCTTCTCCTGCTTCAACCCCAGGTGCTCCGCTGCATATTTACTCAGGGGATAGATCCCCTCTGCAAAGTCCAGCTTGAGTTTCCCATCTGTGATCAGGCCCCCGGCGGTCCCTCCGCCGCTGTGCATCTTCATGTGACTGATGAGGTTGCGCTGCTGGGCAAACTTTCCCCCACACACCTGACATTCGTAGGGCTTTTCTCCAGAGTGAATGCGCATGTGCTCAGTGAGGCGGTACTGGCGTGTGAAGCGCATGCCACAGGAGTCGCAAGCAAAAGGTTTAAGGCCCAGGTGGCTCCGCATGTGGCGCGTCATGGTACCACGCTGTGTGAACTTCTTGCCACAAATGCTGCAGGGGTAAGGCCGCGTCAGCCAGTGGGTCTTCTCATGCTGGCGCAGAGTGGCTGGATCTTTGTAGGACTTATCACAGCTGGAACAGCGGTATGGACGAATCATCTCCCCAATGGCTCCTGAACTCAGTCCATGGTTGGACTTCGTCTCCAGGTGGGATAGACTGTTAAGACTGTTGCTACTGTTGAGGCTCCCATAACCATTTGTGTTACTGCTCATGTTTTTGGTGCTGCTGTTATTGCTGTTTCCCATCTCTCCACCAGAATTGCTGTATAGCTCTTCTTCTGTGTGTGTCTCCACATGCGCATTGAGCTGCTCTGAGCTTGGGAAGCCTTTGTCACAGGGAATGCAGACATACAGATTGTCCCCGAAACTCTCCGGCTCATACGGCATGTGGAACCTCCCCATCGCTCCAGTGGGGGACGGACGGCCCTCACTACTGCCTGTTTCCTCTGTGCCTGAGCCGCTCTTGTCATCTGCTCCTTCACTCTCCTCCCCCGGCTTGTGATGGTTATGATGCTGATCTCCATTTTCACCTCCTTCCTCTTCATCCTCATCCTCATCTTCATCTTCAGCTGTAAATGACATTGGCTCATGTTTCACCCAGCGGTAGATGTTGCCCATTTCTCTGCCTGCCTCTACACCTTCTGTGGGGGTATCAGGGCTGGGGGTGCATGGGAAGCGGTCTGTTGCCTGGGAACCTGACCGATGCAGGTGAGGGAGGTGGGGGCCTAAAGGCTGGTTAAGATGGGGGAAAGATGAAGGAGAGAGGGAGCCTGCCTGGTCTGTAGACTCCATTTTTTCAGATGGAAAGGCTCTTCCATTTGCACCCTGCATGGGACTGGCACGTCCGCTCAGTGTCCCATCTCGCTCCTCATCATTGTGACTGTTTACCAGATGGGTTTGAGAGGATGTGAGCTGAGAATGGGAGCCTGGGCTTTTCTTAGAAAGATCAAGGCCAAAGCTGGGGGAGCAGTTTCTCTCAGGGTGGCCTGAGCGCCCCAGCTGGGCTGGAAGAGCGGCTTGCAGGGCTGGGAACACCTGAGAGCTCTGGTTGGATGTGGGCGCATACAGCTCCCCAGTATGAATGGTTAGTCGGTGGGGAACAAGCTCATCTAGTGATGGTGCCCTCGGTGCATTCAGAATTCCTCCTGGAGGACAGGGCTGAATTACAGGAGTAGAAACCCTATACCTGCCACCAGTCCCTAAACCCATGCTGCTGGGACCCATCTTTGAGTAGGGTAAAAATGCAGGACCTGGACGAGGAGGGTACTTTCCATTTCTTCTCAGCTTCTTTTTGCACAAAGCCACTAAATCAAGTAGCTGAAGGTAGCTGGCTGCTGCCAATACAGCCCCTAAATTGGGTTCAGTGGGAGAGGTGGGGTCTCCCTCACTAAGGCGCCCTGTGTAGATATAGTCCAGAATGACCCTGAACACCCCTGGACTCACCATCTCGTGGTCGAGGTTGATGAGATTGTCATGGACCACCAAAGACTTCAAGTAGAGACTGCTGGCAGCCAGAATGTTCTTGTGAGCTCTGAAGAGGGCGTTCTGCACCACAATGATAACATCACACAGGAAGCCCTTGGTGCGCTGGCTGTTGAGCTGTAGGAGGAGATCCCTAGCATGACTTGGAACTTCCATGGCATCCAGCATTGTCTTCAGTCCGCCACCTGCAACAACAGATATCTGTAAAACGTCATGCAGCAGTCAGCATTTTAAGTGAAAATGAATCTATAAGTATTACAATTTTCACATGAAAATATATATCATTTTAAAGGACATTACCATTGGTTGTTGGAGTACTAAAAAAAAAATTATGATTTAGCATATGGAAACGGATTTTGAAAACATCAGAACATTCGAATGCCGATAAAATCATAGATTTAATGTCAGATTTTGTTTTCTTGTTTTCTACTGATTTTTTTAAATAAATTATTTAAATACTTAAAATCATAACAAATGTTTTAAATAATAGACTCCAGATGAAGGAACACAAGTAGTGCAGAGCTAACATGTGGGAAGGGCACAAGAAGGCTAGTCAGTAACTGAACTTTTGCTAAAGGTGAGTGGCTGCGATGGTTTTCTCATTATCAGAAATTCAAGTCTTTGCATTCGGTTCCTCTGCAGTTAGCAAAAAAGAGAGAAAGAGCTCAAGTTATAGGACCACAGCTATATATTTTCTAATTGCTGGCATCCTGCTAAAGTATTCCAGAAGTGCAGTGAGGAGCTTTAAACAAAGTGAGGGATGAATGTTCCACAAGTGTGATGAACCGCAGGTATAAACCTGTGGAGGAAAGACACATCCAAAAAAAGATAGGGCCTCAGCTCAGCTTTCTGTTAAGTCATATAAGGAACACTGAGCGCGTAAGATGTAAATCAGCATTTGATGGTCCAATACTTAACACTGAGATAGGCTCCAGGGAACAAATGTGAGCGCACACGCAGGAATACACACTCAAATATCAACACTAATTGTTCCATCGAGCCTAAAATAAACTACATCAGCTACACGCATGGAACCAATGCATTGTTCAAGCAGTGGCAACTGAGGATAGTTTACTTATAAGATTAAACGCCTCAAACTGTCCCCGAGGGCTTCGTCTCACTGATGGGAAACAAGCAACTAAATAAATATCAGGTCATCTGTCTGATCAGTCTTCCTGACACCAGCTCATACAACTTCTTGTTTATTTCAAAGTATGCGCTCAGTTGAAGAATACGGAAGTATGCATTTTAAAAAAAAAATCCTGATGTGTGAACTGTTAAGAAGCTCAGAAGAGTTGTTCACAAAATCGCTTTCCTTCTCTTGCAGTTCTCCACAACGGAAACTGCTTTCTTCAATTACAATTACAGCTATTTCTGTAAATGCATGTACAGCATTAGGCTTAGAAATAAAATTTCATCACTGATGGAAAACGGAAAGTCACAGTGAAGTCCAGTTATGACGAAAAACTGTGTGTTAGTCATCCATACGTAAGAAAAACACATCTTTAAAATACAAAAAAAAATTTTAAAAGAAGTTTTATTTTATTTTTATGGTAAATTAGAAAAAAAAATGTGCTCTGCATGACTTATTATATTTAGAAATAAAGTTAGAAGGAGGTATAGCAAGTTTAGGTGAGTTCACAGTCACATCATGTCCCTAGTTGTCACCCACATCTCTTTCTACTTCTGTTTTATTTTTCTATCTGTCTTGGATTACTCAGCGGTGATATTTTACTATTAATTACAACGTCTGTCACATTGTGCATGTTAAGAAGTTTGTGTGATAAAACTTTCCACACTTGCAGCACTTCTGTCTCCACTGCGCTCATGCTTGCTGTCACACTGCATGCACAGATACAATCAGTGTACATTCTCGCCTGCATGTTCTCGCCATACAGTTCTATTACATCACAAAGCCAAGAAGAAATGTAACCCTTAAATCCTGATTTATATCTGTGAACCTGAAAATAATCCACAGAGCATCCCGTACATCTGAAATGTAATGCTTACAACAAATTATCTCCGGTAATGTGTTGTGGTAATGACAGTCATGGTGACTGTGGGTTTCCAATCATTGACAGCAAGGAGTACTGCTCTTTAGCTTTTAGAGTCATTTGCATCTTATTTTTTTTTTTAAATATCTCAACTCACTACTTAATATAACCTACTGACAAAAAATTCAACAGCACAGTAAAATGTCTTCTGTGAATCTCTTGATCTGCAGCTCACTGCATCCTGTGAGGAAGCCATCTATGATTGCAATGATATTTTGTCACAGAGCACATCTCAGAGCAGACCTGCGGGCAAATGTTGTAATCCAAAGCCTGCTCTATGGCTTGTTTCGTTGTTTTGTAATGTTACATGTAAATCAAATCATTTTTCAAGCTTGCACACACGGTGTAGTCGCTCGAGAGAAGCTTACTCGACTCCCTCTGGGATGTATGGCTGTTTTCATCTGACAGCCTTCTTTTTAATGACCCGTCAACACTCTGACGATGGCGATGTAGTTTACGGTGATGGTACTCAGTTATTTGGATTAGATTAATATTCATCGTCTCTTAGTTTTGTCTGTTTTGTCATTTTGTGGTTTGGGGTGAAGCAAAAGACTAAATTTCCTACCTCTACATTCAGCCTCAGTCACATAAACACTCCAGACATCTGCTAAAGACGTTGTGTTGACATTTGATTTTCTCGCATTTGATTTTGCTCCCCATACTCATCCAGCCTTGTTTATTTTAGAACCCTTTCGACCATGTTTTAAATCTATAAGGCACTGGTGCAGCACACAACCAGACTAAATCTGCATGTACTATATTAGTTTATAATAGTGCAAAGTTTTACTTCTTATGCGGAAGAACTGCACTGACTGAGTTACAGCATGAAGTTATTTTCTTTTTTTTTAGTCAGATCAGCAAACAACAAGCACAGTCAGTTTCCTGTTTGCTGCACTCGCACATTTAAAAACCATCACATACTTATGAAATCCTGATACATGTCTAAAAGTAACATCTTGATTTCCATGGAAACCAAGTTGAGACATTTTATCTTAAGTGAAAAGCCACATTGCTGTTAGGTCATAAACATATATTTCAGGTAGTTGCGGGGTAGGATTCTTAACTTTGGATAACAATAATTTGACATTGTGCTAATCTTTTCACTTTTAATAATCTAATTCCTGCTCAAAGGCATTGGCAAACGACACACGTTTGTGAACAAATTAAATCCACAGCTTTAACTGCAATAAACTGCGTTTGAATGCGCTCAAGTATATTACAGGGTCACATCTGAAGGGCTTCAAAAGTTACTGTCTAATATCTGCGCTACGGGCTGCGTTTCTCAAGCAAACAGAACTGCTGATTTGGAGTGTCGCCGGGAGGACCCGTCCTCTAATCGGTTTTACTCTGCGCTTCACTTATTGTGCAGTACACCGAATCACGAGTGAGTCCACCTCTCTGAAGTGCTGCGTCTCCATCCTCTACGTACACTTTACTGTCCGATAAAAGAAAAACGCCTCAATTCGCCTCCAGAAACGGGGCCGTTTTCAGCTCACGACACTGAGGTGCAGCGGACAGATGTTGCTCACCAGCTCTTTTCCGTGTCAGACCTGTCACCAGCATAGAGACGCTCCTCTAAAAGCTATTTAAAATATCGGCTTGTACAAACGTCACCAGAAATACATACACTAGAAGTCCCACGTGTCTTTCTTGGCGTTAATTTGGAAAAGACATTATCACTCACTGGGATTGGCCAATTTTACTGACATGATCTTAACAATTTGGCTGTAGTCTTGTGAATTAATTCATCAAGAAACAACGAGCTGAAGCTTAAAGGGGGGGTTCAGTTCTGACTTAAGGACGAGATGTCAAAAAAGCAGAGCCTTGTCTCGACTTCCAAACACTTTAAATGATTTTGTCCGGGTTTGAAAGCATTTAAACTCGGAAATTAATCGGCCTGATTCCGAAGAAAATCCCCAATTAAATATTTATTCTCCACACTAAATCAAATGCCCCAGATGATTGAATGAATGAATAAATAAAAGAAACACACTACATGATTTAGACGACTCAAATTAAATGCGAATTTAAGAATGAGCCCTCTCGTCCACCTCAAAATTACACTAGAACAAAAACTAGGTCAAAGGATGTCAAATTTAGTTCTACTTTATAGTAAATACATTTTCAAAAATTCAATTTCAGTGAGCATACACGCTCTGCAGCTGTATGGATAAAAAATCTAAATGTCCATCTTTCTTTCAACTGTTCTTGTCTTGGCGTCTCGGCTCTTACCTGCATGCCCGATGTCTTCTGCCATCCGATCTAAGTCTCCCTTAATGATCATCTCAGCAGTCTCTGGGAGTCATATCTTACGTTTCAGCGCTCAACTGCCAGCCTCCAAAAAACCATGCCAGTTTTCCGAGCGCGTCTGCCAGCTCTTTTTTTATGATTATTAATTGATATGAATTTCTTCTCGCTCCTTGGGTCCGTCCTCCCACCCACTTTCCTCCCTCTGTCTCTCTAACTGCCCCTCCTCTCCCCTCTTTCTCATCCCCTCCAAAAAAAAGAGAGAGAGAAAAGAAAAGAAAAAAATACGTGCTTAGACCAGCATCATTTTCCTCCTTTTTTTTTTCTTCTCAGGTCTTCCTTTGCTATTTTTGAGTCTGAGCAATAACGCGCACCGAGATGATAATGGAGCCTCTATGTGTCTAAGTGATTTAGCGCCCCGTGTGATGTCAGTCTATAATAGAACTAAAAGGTAAAATCGAGGGCAGGAACTTCAAGTGACCCCGACGTGAACTTCTCAACACATCTTCTTAAAGAGACAGGCAGCAGCTGCCTATATACGTGAATGTTGCACTTTCAGATCAGGTAGCCCAGAAACACCGTGGAGAATTTATGAAATGACTTGCATCGATTGTCAGCAAAAGGCTTCATGTCAAAGCCCTTCCAAGGAATTAGATCCCCCCGTTGAAACAGCTCCAGGTTTGATTACATTTTGTCCATTAACTGACCGTTACATCAAATTGAATCAATTTTGTTTTTCATCTCCGAGAGAGAGATTTATCATCATTTAATAATATTCTAATAAAGCATCTTAAACGGATGAAATGACTGAAACGAAAGTTTGTTTCCCCTCCTCTTCAGACTTCCCCATATGAAGGTTTGCCCTGGGAAAGCTTTAAATAAATATTCAGCAAGGAGTGGAACTAAAAGGAGGCCTGATGAAGCGCTTTCAGATGCTTTAAAAAAGTTCAAACGCCTGCTGTGCTGTAAAACTCGTCGGTCATCACCTGGACTGGAGACCGACAACTGGCTTGAAGAGGACACACGGCCTTCTCTGGCTGCATTAACCTGAAGTAGCTGTCATAATATTCTTATGATCTGGAAAGAGTACGCAGCTGGTTCCATAGTTCAGAGCTCGTTGTGGACATGATCAGTTACCCTAATCAGTTTTATCAATACCTTTTATCAATTAGGACTTTAGGCTTAAAACTGGGTTGTGCTGAAATGCTCTTTTACAAGCCTCCTAATGCCTTGGGTGATTTGTATGATATAAAGACTAATAGAGAGACTGTAAATAAAAACAAAAGTATGAGTCAAAGTCAGATCATATCATACAGTCTTTGTCAGTTCGGACTACATCCATCGACTCAAAACGAAAAGACTTGAGGAGCAGTTGAGTAAACTCATCACTGCAGTCCATTGCAAAGCTCTCATTCTGACACAATGTGCGATTACAGGTCTGACTGGATGCCATCCCTGTCCCTCTGCCGTATCCCCGTCTTACCTCGGACTCATGTCTGGTGCTCTGGCCGCGCGTCCCCACTCCTTTTCGGCATTCCCTCCTCGAGATCTCCGCCGTTGCCTCCGAATCCAGCTCTCTCTCAAGACCTCTCTTCCGCGTAATTTTGCGGTCCTCCCTCTCGCGGCCTCCCCTCTTTCAGCCTCTTCCACGCTCAGAATTTCTCACGTGTTAACAAGACTATCTGACACTTCAGGCTGTGTTGGGGTCCGATCGGACCAAACACGCCGCTGGCTGAGACTCTGCGCGCACAGCGACACCCAATGGCAGCGAGTCCCACAGGCCTTGTCAAAAGGAGGACGTGCCGTGCAACGATATGAAAGCAAATTAAAAGACGTAGGAGAGCCACGGCTTGTGTTACTGAGTCATATATAAAAAAATAAAAAAAACACAAAAACCTATCAGTAACGTGATGTCAGATTATCCAGGAAAACAGTTTTAAACTTTGTCAAAATGACCAAAATACTGTGAATTTAAAAGTTAGTCAAATTAGTCAAAGTGCAACAAAGTTCAGTGATCAAAAGAAAATGTGCTATGAAAGTGGAAGTAAACACATCCCAGGGAGAGTACACAAAAGTCCCCTTCAAGTCACAAAATGAATTTTAAAAAAAAAAGTCTGCAACTTCTAACTCATACAGTAGCCATATCTGTTATTTGAATTGATCTTTAATGTTGTAATTGATTGAGTTGGATAACATTTTTGCAGAGCTGTTATGTCTTTTCTTTCTAAACAACTGACACGAAAACTAATGCTGTCAAATAAATGTGGTAGACTGGAAAACATAAGATCTCCCTCAAACGTATGTGAGTAAATGCCTATAAATCAATGGCCCTCCATGTTATCATTAACAAAAGATGTCCTTTGCCATAATATAGAGCTTTTATCTTTGTTATCCATCACTTTGGTTATGTGCTTCATATTGTTGAAGTCATTCATGAAATATATACAGAAAAATGTGTCTTGCTGGTAATCGGCTTCAGTGCCTCGAAAAAAGCACATTTTCTCTCTGTCTGTACACTGTAGTTAACACGAGTCATTAGCTCTCTATAAACATTAAGTCTAACTCATATTTAATCTGCTACATTTGGATGGATTGTGTTAGTGAGGCCTCACACTCAAGTCTTTCCACAGCAATCCAGAGGTGTTTGAAAGACTGCAGATTGAAATTGATGGAACTAATTATTTGACCATCACTGTGTTGCGCAGACAGCCGATGGGATCCACAGAAACACTCGCCACTCTCAGGTCTATTTGTGTTTGTTTTGATCACAACAGCAGCTGACAATCTCATAAAGCATGCAGAGTCTCTTCCTCTTTAAATTATGCGAGTTCAAGGTGCTGGTGTTTCATTGAAATGATGCGATCCACCCCAAGAGTCTGGTGAAGTCGAGGAAGGTATTGTCTCTCACTTCCATGTTCCCTTGATGAACTGATGATAACCTCGCAGACAGAGGTAGGCAGAGTTGTGTAGGAGAATAGATATCTTCTATCAAGGATGTGAGCCTTTCAATTCATGGTCCAAAAATAGTTTTCACCAGCGGAAACACATAATGATGTATTATACTGCTTGTCAGGTTTTTTTTTACATAGGTGACTTTCTTTTTCTTGTAATTTAGACATATATAACATGGTGTAACTGTGGCTGCCAGTGTTTATTAACCCCCTCAGTTCCACTGTTTTGTGTTATTCTTTTAACTCTATGTATCTAAAATACTTCAATTACACTCAATAATTGCATTCAAATCTAAGGATTATGCCTGTGTAGACATCAGACCTAAAAACATTGTTTTATTGGAATCTTTTTAGGACAACAATCAATCTAATGTGAGTGAAATCTGTGTTTTGTTGTGACGAGCTGTAAACATACTCTTGAACTAGTCTTATACAGGATTACTGTGAAGAATATAGATCTTCCAAGACAATAATCATACTATGAACATTTCACACCAGTGAAATCACAAGTCTACATAGTACAGATTTAAAGCCTTCAATTTGAAGAGAAAAAAAAAGAGAGAATATTATCACATGTGCTGCTTGGAGCACCATAACAGCACATACAGACAATACTCATATTTTTTATTCCTATTTGACAGACCCAGTGATAAGATTTCTGATCGCCAGCCACAGGCAGGGACAAACATGATTAAAGGCAAATAAAATGTTTTTGATATGATTAACAGTGCATGCACCCTGTCTCTTGGATAATTGAATAGTCGCCCACAGACTCATAAAGTCTCTATTTCAATTGCAGCTGGAGGGCTGCGTTTCATGTCATACTCCCCTTTCCCACTCCATGTTCCCTGTCTATTTCCTCATTGCTGACAGTCCAATAAAGACAAAAATGCCCCCGAAATAATTTTTTTTTTTTCTGTAAAGTTTAATACTATAGACGTATTACCTCATTTGTGTTGTTTTGCATGTCTCTGGGTAAAGCCATTGTCTTCCCAGACATGCTTTATCTCACTAATCAATCAGACTCCCGAGGCCTGCGCTGGACATTAAATTTCAGCTTGTGAAAACACAATTTAACGTAGCAAAATCTGGCACACAGCAAACCTGCGCTGAACTTTTGATGAACCATAAAAAAAATAAAGCCTCCAAATTACCGATTGTAAGCATTGATTCAATTAAAACAGCAAGATCTGAATCCCAAACATGGCCTGGGGAGCCCATTGTACCGCCTGTGCAAGCCTACTTATTCAAAGACCGCTGCTCAGGCAGGAACCAGAGCTGGAGATAAGGCAGGCTGAGCAGCTAAATCCCTTAACAGTGTGCTGTCACCATCTAAATCGCACACCTCTCTCCAAGTGTGAGGATTGCAGGTTTTGCATGTGGCATATCTTGCAGAATCTCGACCAAAAATGGAAACACAATGGATGGGTGAGAACTCTGAATAAGGCCAACATTTTTCAGACAACTGTGATCAGACATGTTACAGGGCCACCATTACTCTAAGGCCCAAACCACCTCGTTTCAATTCTTTTTTTTTAGTGACGAACACTGCAGTCACCTAATTATTGTCCCATGTCTGCCTACTTGCAGAGAGACAGAGTAGTGCTGGACAATAGACAGGACAGTCTAAAAGCAGTTTTATCACCTGCAGACAGACGTGCCACATCTCTCAACCTTTCACACCAGGCCTTTAGCTCTCCCTTCTTTCTTCCATTCTCATCAATCATCCCTCTTTACTTTCTTTCTTTCCAGAGGACAAGGCCACACATATCTCCAGATGATTACTGTGACCGCCCCACCATACCAGACGCACACCCCTCCAGCTTCAGATTCCCTTCACCACCAAAAATTGAACGGTAGGCTCAACATTTACACACAGACCTCTCTTAATTCATTGTAATGACCAGCTTTGCGACAGCTTTAGTGCATAGGCGTGAAAGGCATGTCATTTGAATGAGCTGAGCTGTTGTGTGCGTTTGGTCGCTATTCTAGTTTGCCCATCTGGCGGTGATGGACAATTATCATGCCATGATTAGTGCCAGATCAAAAATACTTGAATTTATTATATACAAAAGGAAACGTGGATAAATGTAAAATAGCTTCTGGTTTGTGGTCATTCATGCCATGTATTCCTCTTTCCATCATTAGAGTTAGAGTTAATGTTGTCATACAAGCAGTCATTGAAATTTACATAATAAATATGAATTACACTCAAATATGAAACATAAGAAAAAGACAGACATTTGTCACAATGGGGAAATATGCCTATGTACTTTCTTGCCAATATTAAGACAAAAGGATCAATAATGTCTTTGATCATGGTACACAAGACGCAACAGCCAGTATAGCAATGCAAACCTGCATATACGAAGGGGGAATGATACCTGAAAACATTTGGGGAGCTGTGTGTTGAAGCTGTGCTCTTTGTTTGTTCTGATTACACTCACAATCGTGCCACATTTGAGACTCAAGTGAATTATATATTTTTAATAACAAGGGTAGGAAGAATGATCCTTTTGGCTACAGCACATGTAAACAATGTGATGCAAACCCGTATGCATGTATTTAACCCTACATGTTTTCCATTTTTAACCTTAACTATATTTCCAATCATATCTAGACCTACAATTGTATTTTTTTTGTGTCTAACCATAGCAAAATAGAAAAGTGAAAAAAGTTGTTGGACAATACTGAGACTCAAACTTGGTTCTCTTCCTCTACAGGTTAAAGTGTTACACCACAATCCTCCTCCTCTGTTGGCTTTCTAAGCATCTTTGAACTTGTAATAGTTGTATCACATTGTTGTGAATTCACATCATAATATTACATTTAGAAAAATATGACATGTAATGTTGCCTTTCTGTGTGGAGTTTGCATGTTCTCCCCGTGTATGCGTGGGTTCTCTCCGGGTACTCTGGCTTCCTCCCACTGTCCAAAAACATGCATGTTAGGTTAATTGGTGTCTCTAAAATTGTCCTTAGGAGTGAGTGTGAGCGTGTGTGTGTGGTTGTTTGTCTCATTTGTCTCTGTGTTACCCTGTGATAGACTGGCGGCCTGTCCAGGGTTTACCCCGCCTCTCGCCCGATGACCGCTCTGATAGGCTCCAGCCCCCCTGCGACCCGACCGACGGATTCAGTGGGTATAGAAAATGGATGGATAGATGGATGGATGGCATGTAATGTTTTTGGAGCTTTGACAATGTCGTCATTTTACAATTTTTAAGCATGTATGACAGTTCAACATGATGCGAAATGTAGGCATATTATGATTTTAAAACACAGACATATTGATTTGAAGTGTTGCAATATTCCAATATTGATGATAATCATGATAATTAAACAATTAAATATTGATAATATGCAGACGATAGTATACTGATTTTGTTCCATGTAATATCATGAAAAGAATTTTAGAATTATTGAAAGTCAGATATTGCGATAGTTCTAGTAGGCATATTATCATTTTGTACCCCAGACAGAGTAGTGATTTCACAATCCGAGAGTCTTCATTGTGAAACTTGTACATTTTGCACCAACATAGATTTCAAACATTCTGGTGTGAGACCGCATTGGCTGTTTTTAAAGCCAAAGCAGCCTTTAAACAACAACAGGCCAACTTTTTTGCCTATAACACAACACTGATGTTGATTTGCTTTCTTTTAAATCTTCAAGAATGTGAACTCAGTTCACTCTCTTTTTTTAGCTGTGATTACACTTCAACCCTCTCCTTGCGGACCTGTCTGGCTGTTTAGTAGATACAGGTGGGTGACAAATTAAAGGGAAAACCGAAGCATAATCAGGCAGTTCTGTGGTATGGGGGGCATTTTGCTGACATTGTTTAAGTCCACTTGTCCTTAAAGAGGAAAGATTCACCGCAATTGATAACAAAGTTGTTCTGAATGATCCCTTGTATCCTATGATGATAGTTTTCCAAATGCCAATCCTCCATCCTTAGAGCACAAGGGACCACTGAATGTTTTGATTAGTATGATATGATTCATATGCTATGTCCTCCCCACCCAACGAACCACTCACCCCAGCATCATCAAAATGCCAAAAGAGGGAATATTTTTTTGAAGGAATGATGTTTCATTCTTGTATTTGGAGGTCAGTGAGCACTGAAGCTCTTCTGGTGGCACGTTTTGGCCTGAAACCTTACTAAAAAACATGATGCTGTTTTCTTTTCACGTGTTTTTAGTTTTTTAGCTGTTAGTTCTGTTCTGTCTACAAAATAGCTGACAGTTTTACAGATTCACAGTCATTTTACTGGGCTCTTTTGTTTGAAGCACTCGTCTACATTATGTGAGAATTAAACAGATGAATGGAGTGGTACTGAAACTACATCAATGTAACAACCTGAAAGATGCTAAACTATTGCATAAAGTTAAACCATTACACAAACAGGTAGTTATGTTAGCCAGGGTTTTAAACTATTGATTATAGCCACATAAGACAATGACTGATACTTTGATACATGTAAAAGTATTAAATGAGAGTATTTTTTTTTATATTGAAACAGAGGAAGTCAAGCAACCTTGCTTGCCAGGTGTGTGTATCTCATCATCACATATGTGTGTTGGCCAATCTAATAGGCGTCTGTGCAACACATGGTTGTCCGATGCATGGTCTCTGCTCCCTCCTCATTAGCCTCACACAATGCAACCATTCCCGTCTCCTCACCTCCTACTCTACCCCTCTTTTCCCTCGTACCTTCCACTTAGATTGCACACAAGGGGAAGAGCGAGCCTTTTGTTTTTTGTGTCTAACCTGCGCCCGTTCCAGCCCTCCTCCTTTTCTCTCCTTCTCCTCTCCACTGACTAAATCACTTTTCCGGCTTAATGCTGCTGAAAACCATATGGTGTGTGACATCATCAGGGCAGGAAGCAGGGAGAAGGGAATGATAGAGCAGCAGAGAGATTGGCTTGCCAGGTCTCTGTGAAGTGATGTCAGCAGAAAAGCACTCTGGGAGGCCCATTGGGGGGTGGAAGCAGAGCAGGTTGGACTTTTTTTTAATATATATTTATTCAAATCCAACCTGGATAATCAGAGGAGGGAAAGAGAGACAGCTACACCTTGATGGGAATCTTGATGTAATTTGTTAACATGTCAGGTCATGGACTGTTGGCCTCTCCTCCTGCTACACATTTTTTTTTGTGCAGGCGCAGGTGCACTTTCAGTGCTTTTGTCCAAAAGTCTCAAGAGAATCTTAATCCAAGGGATTTCAGATAATTATAAGCACAGTTTAGGTCATATTAAGATGTCTTGGTCTCATCTTGAGATGCTAAAAACTTCTGCAGATCATCTTCCTCCTTGTTGCTGGAAGCTCCAATCTGCTCACCAGGCTTTAAGTTTCTCCCTCCCACCCCTTTTTGTTCTCTGGGTGAACTCACAGGCTTTGTTGTGAGATCCTGGTCTCCATACCATCATCACCGAAACATCCAGCTCTCTATCAGCACACACACAGATACACATAAACACTCAGTTAGCGACTCACATAGTCAGCATCTCTCGCTTTCACACACAAACGCACATGTACTGAAATACCCTTTTCCATCTGATTAATGGCAGAAGTGGGGAGTGTGGCAGGCAAGGAGGAAGGAGGAGAGGAGAAGAGGAGAGGAGAGGAGAAGAGGATAGGAGAGGAGAGGAGGGGTTGATGCAGCTGTGGTTTTGGAGTCGGTCTCTGAACCCCCTTGCTGCCCCCTCTCCATCTCCTCTCTGGCTCCTCCAGGGACGTAGGCCTTGGCCAGGCCCCAGAAACCAGGGAGTCAGGACCAGGCTAAGAGGGAGAAAAGGGGGAACAACAGTGAGAAGGAAAGATATTACAAAAGAAAGAGAAAAACAGAGCTGGCCTAATATGCAATTATTGTAGGGCAGAACCTGTATAAACAGTAGACCATAAGAGATGTTTTTCAGAGGTTTTTAAAATGGCTCAAAGTATATTTCTAACAACATTTGAGTCCGGTCGTGTTTCTTTTTGAGTATTTGATGATATTTTGCCATTTATTTGTTTTGTTACATCAAAATCAGCACTCCATTTTCTCATAAATTAAGTGAAAGCCATAATTTACTTCTCTGAACTCTTGTTTGCCGTCAATCAGTCAGGGTGTTAAATATTCAGAAAGAAAAACAGATTTTTGACAAACCCATCTTTTTGTTTTTCATCAGACAATCCAGGCTGCACTTCCAAAACATATTTTTTATTGTCTGTTGATAGATTTGTATTAATAATCAGATTTGAAAATGCTTTTTGTTCAGAGTGCCACATACTTTTGTTGTTTGATGTTAGACAGCCTCTTAGCGTTTATTCAGCATTACTTCATCCTGCTTCTCTTCTCTGTAGTCAGCAGAGTGCTGGAGACTTACAGTTTGACTTACAGTTTTTGCCAATGTGTAGTTGATTGCACAATATTTTAGCAGTATTTTTCCCCCCTTTGAACTCCAATAGCATCTGGTTACTCCTGCATTCCCCTAGGATTAGAATACTGTAAAATGTTCAGAATGATAGTTTTTGGCTCAAAATATACAGTTTATTATCTATAGATGTGGGCAAGTGTTGTGGATACGGATGGGAGACAAATCAATGTAAAAAAAACAAAAAAAAAAACAACGTACGATGTTAGGCCACGATTTGCCAGAAGACCAGTTTCTGTGAGCTTTATGGAACTGATTTTACAAATCTCTGGAGCCCTGCCAGTCGGATAAAACACCATTCTTCCAAAGATATTCCTTTATTTGATGCTTTGACGATAAAAGTGAATAGTGCCATCAGTCTAAAATCTCTCAAAGGTGTTCAGATGGGTTGAGATCAGGTGACTGACTATTAAACAAGGCTGTTAAATCTGACTAATCCAATAACTCAGTGACTCCTCCTGCTCTGTGGCTGTGGGCTTGTCATCCTGGAGGAGACAGAAAATTTGTGATTGTAGGATGAGGATGGTCATCGAAAACAACTTTGCATTTATTTGCAGTGACCTTTCCCTCTGAAGGGACACATGGATATAAACAAAGCCAGTGGGCATTAAAAGGTTCAAGTTTTTCATTTAATTTGCCTTCTAAATGTACAGATGAAAATAAGTGTTCAAGCCAAGGATTACAAAGATTGTGTGAGCAAAACTCTTTCAACCTCCTACTACTACTTGCAAATTGCTGCAGTATTTGAAATGAATCCCCAGAAAAATATAAATATATGGAACATGGAAAATAAAGTGTTTCTAATGTGTGATTTTAATGTGTGACCAGCTTCAGTAACATTATTTACCATCCATCGAGGACATAAAGGCATGCACATAAAGAAATGGCATGCACATGGATAAACACTTTGTCTACATTCTTGGCTGGCTTGTTTTCGTTTTAGTAACCTTGTCAAAAGCACTTGTAATAAATTTTGCATTAATGAGCAAATGAGTGGAAACTTTTCAGAGACCATCTTCTTCACCAGAGAAGATGGTGTGATTTGTCATGGTTGAGGTAGGCATCTGCAGAGAGCTCATCCTTTTAATTTGAGATAAGCTTATCAGCGTCACGCTAAGTATTATGCATTAACCTATGGCTTTCCTGGCAGCCGGACTAAATATACAGGAAGTTTGGGTCCTGCTTGTGCGTGATTAAACCCAAAGTATAATCTGCTCGAACCTACTGCCCTTCAGTCCCGGGTTAGTGTGTATTTCAGGCTTAGCCCTTGTCTCCTCTCCCCCACTACTCACTATTTTATGGGCTGTGTGCTGCGGTGCAGTGACCTTCCTCTCACCCCGGTGCCACCCAGCCGGTGCAGGATTCAGGCGCATACGGCCCCTGCCAAAACCCCAATGCGCCACATCTGCAATCCATAAACGCCAGCCATTCTCACTCTCCTACTCCCTCACCCACACTGCCTCAGACTCTCACACTCCTCTATTTCACTCTCTCCATCTCTCCTTCTCACCCACCAGTATTTTTATTTTAATGTTCTAATTCTATGCATCCCCCTTTTTGCATTCCTTTGACTGCTTCCTGCCTCTACTTCTGCTGAACATCAGCTTGCTCTTCCCTTATCTCTCCCTCCCTCCCTGCCCCTTTTCTCTCCTTCCGTTTCTTTATCCACATCCAACGGAAAAAATCTCTCACCCATTATATCTTCAGGGAGAGCCAACTGAGTGTGGTGGCAGTGAACTGGGAACCACAACACATTCCTCATCCAAACAGCACTAAGTCACCAGCATTCACATTCTCTGTGTGCAAAACACACTCTTCATTTATGGGCTGGAATCAGTCTTACCACGTTGCTGTTGGTCCCCAAGCAGCTAAATGTTTATCTGTTTCAAATTGATAGTGTCAGGAAAAAACATGCAGAGTACGCATCCAAATTCAGTTCCTTTTTTGTATGTGTTATTGTAAGAGCGTTCTCCATCATTTGGGCACCGAAAGCTCCCTCCCTTCACCGTGTACTAGCGGCCAGCAATGCACACCCCTCCACTCAGTCTTAACAAGATGTGTTCAGCACATCAAAGTTACTGTACCTTTGCTATAATACGTTTTAGACAAATAGAAGGGTACAAAAATAAATTGAGTGTTACCACAAAACTATCCAGAACAGCCAGATTGCCCCCCATGGGCAATAGAGACATTCATCCTTCTCAATTCTATTATCTTTTTTCATCCACATTTTCCACTGTAATCAAATAAAAAAATAAGCACAGAATGAACTTTAGATCCCCTCCTTTTTCTTGGATCATGTTCTTCTCCTCTACATCCCAAAGTCTTCACCTTCTGGTTTCCCAGACATATTGGCATGCCTCTGTGGTGCAGTCCCAACTCAGTCCAGTGATGAATCATGTTGCTGCAGGCATGCAAGGGCTCAGTTTTTATGATAAATATTGCAAGTCATAAATCTCTGTTTTTCTAAGCAATAAAGTATGGGGCAAAAAAGGACGCAAAACTGTGGAGCATTTCAGCTTGTGGTTCAAAACAACAGAGAGGTCATGATCTGAGTGTGTGTCGACTGGATTTGGGAGGGAGGTTATAGGTCAGACCAAGACCACCATGGAGAAAGAAAGACCTGTGCGTTTACAGGACTGCTGATATGAGGCAAAGCATTATCAATTCTTATATTTTTAGATCTTCATATGATGTTTGGCACCCCACTTGTTTGGGAAATGTGGTGTATAGAAACTGTTGCTTGGAAAATAATCATATTAACAGTTTTATTTGCCCAATTGCCTGCACAGTGATGTAATATTGGCACTGCCATGTATTTTGAAAGAACTTAAACAGATTATCGTTCCATTTTGTGCTGTTGTCGTTTCCTACATTGAACTAGTTCCGAGGCTGCTGATTTATTACTTCATGATAGCCTCTTTTTCGCTAAAGTCCACTGAGGTATGTTTGCGATAAAAGATAAATAAATACTGACAGCTGCTATTTATCCCAATCTGAAAAATAATTCATTGAGAAACTACAGGCAAGGTTTTTGCTTTAAGTACAACTTGGGAGTTCTTCTTCCATGATTACAGTTCCTCAAATATCACATCATCTATATAATTATTTTGTCCCGTTCTTACATTTTAATGTGGCTGCAGGCATTTAGCCACACGTGCATGACTTCAAAGGACTGCCAGTGTAATAAGCACGTTACATGACTGAATTTTCAAAGTTTTACAAGTTGTTGTGGTAACAGTCCGAGGATTTGTTTAATCATTTAAGTGCTAAACACACCGCTATTTGTTCAGTGGTATCAATAGTCCATGTTTTTTTTTTACCCTTTTCAATGAGGAAGTATTGTTAATACTTATTGGTGACTGCCATCTAGTGGTGAAAACAAAGTCGGCAACAACTTAAACTCCAAAGCAAAACAGGATGTGGAACAGGAAATAAGCAGGAGATTATTTGCATCAAAATTGTTTTATTAAATACAAATTACACTTTCTTTTTTTTTTTAAAAGTGTCATGAAAACATTTTGATGTTAACGCATAACTTGTTTCTCTTGCATTGTTACGTCCCCCCGAACTATTCCATGTCAATGTCATCCATGTTCACAGTGACCTCTTTCTTGAACCAAGGTAACGGTAAAGGCACGTATGGGTCATATGTCCAGCGAGGATACACCCTCTTGTACAAATTCATCATGACTGTGTCTTGAGAGGGCAGCTGATTATCAAAAACACACTTCATGTGACCATGTGTTCCTGAAAATTTGAAAGAAGGCAGTGAGAACTCACAGCAGTAAAGAGACATGCCTCAAGAAGGCTGCAGACAGCAAGTTTGTAACTTTTCTCACCTAAAGCCTCCTTGATGTGGCCTCTCCGACCCCACTTTGTCCGCAGCTCCACTGGTTTGAACCACATGATGTCATCTGTTTCAGAAAGAAACAAAAAAAGCATTAAAGATGTCACACATTATAGTGGTAAAGAAAGAAAGTATGAGGACATTCTCTCACCTCTATTAAAGAACATGTAACGAACAACTGCAGAGCGCCTGTTAATTTTGAATGGGTGTCCGCTCAGTACTATCCTCTTCAGCACAACACGCTGAGGGTCACAACTGAGCAGATTGCCTGTGGCCACAAGGTCCTGGATGCCTACAAAGACATAATTAGACAAGCTTGAATGTTCGTGCTAAACTTGCTTAAGAGGATAATTAAATTAAATAAAACCTGACAACAGGACAGACGGTCAAAATCTAATTAAAGGAATAAATAAACAGAACTTGTCGTCTCACCGTCATTCCTTTGCTTGAATAGCAGGACTCCTGCAGGGGGGAAGGTGATTGGAGCATATACTGACACCACAGTGGGGGCATCTTGCTGGAGGAAGCGCTCCATCTTATGCTTGTCAGCTAGAGAATGACAGAGATCAATGCTCAATAATGCCTTTTCTATTGTATGAACAGAGGATACTTGTTTTTACTGGAAGATTTTCTTTCAATTGAAGTAACTCAGAATGTGGCTGAATAAAAACTGACTTTACATCAAGACTCATGCCATAAACCAAAAAATAAAACAGAATTTGAATATAAAAGCACCAATACTGAATGCAAAAGCTTTGTTTCAGTGCTTTTATCACATCATTTCCATTTAAAGCTTTCAATGCAACAAGCTTCGGGACAGCAGGGTAATTCATAGCTCTCAAGTCTTGTGCTGCATTTATTAGGGTGAGTTTAAAAAGTACAGTTTGATTTAGATGAAATCACAGTTGAAATTGGGTGTGCTTAGATGTGAATGTGCTTGATTAACAGATGTTCTACCGGCTGTGTGCTGAGAGAATGTGGGGCAGGCCCTGAATCTTCGGAATCCACAGTGGAACACGAGCTCCTCTTTAGATTTGATTGGCTCCGTGTTGCTGGGGTGTCTCCGCACCAAGACATGCATCACTGACATCTGATCACAAATGAAAAATAATGAGCCCGGAGACAGTCGCAATGACAATGCCATGCAGTCTGTGTTACTGTGCTCCAAATGGAGGCTTCTGGATGGCAATACCTTCTGCTCGTGAGGCAAGAGAGACACCAACACCAGAGGTTTGCCAGACTGGACGCTCTCCATCACAGACAAAGGCACATCATTAATGTGCAGCGTGACATACCAGCCATCCTGAAACAGCAGTGTCAGAGAAACCACAACTCAAATATCTTAACAAGTGTGCACCAACAGATAATGATAGTTACTGTTCTTTTACCATGGCTCCTTCCTCTTCTGCTGCAGCCTCTGCAAGGATGCGGTGCCGAGTGCGTTCAAAGCTCTGGAACTGGAAGATGCGCGAATAGTCGAGAGGCAAGTTCTCCATGGGGTCCCAGGGTGAGGAGCGGAAACTTTTAAGGCCCCTGTAGCGTTGAAACCTGAAAGTAAAGAACAGCAACATATTATCCATTATTAACACAGCTGTTAAACTTATCAAATTATTTGTATTTAGAAATAATATTTTATGTTATCCTATCTGAAAACTAATTTTCCTCCGACAAAACGAACCACTGACCTGACTCTGGCAGGAGTTTCAAGGGGTGTGTCCACCTCATCGGGAAAAACCTCATGGGATCGTGCCTCCCGGTAGCGTTTAAGGCCTTCTTCTTCTGCTGCTTCATCCATGTGTTCATCATACCGCTGATCTGCACCGCCTCTCTCTGTGGAGCACACTTCTTCTTCTTCCTCCTCCTCTTCATCCACATCTGAAGCACAGCATGATCCAGGCTCCTGTTCAGGAAGGATATGGTACACATCTGATTTAAGAAGGAATACAAGTGGCTATCTGACAGTAGACATACATTCCAAGAGGACTGTACTATTTTAGACAAAAAAAAAAATTTTTATGGTCACAAAAAAAAGAAATTTTATTTAAAAAAAAAAAAAAAAGTAAAATTAAAAAGTAAAAAAGCATCCAGGCAAATGGGTGCAACAATCTATTGAAATTCGACAAACAAACAAAAAGAGATAAAATTAAAAAAAGCAGAAATAGAGTTTGTACAATTCTAAAAAGCTTTAAAGTTAAGATTTCTGAATCCTCTGAGAAAACTTTCTGTTGCTTCTTTAAGTAGTCTTCAGGAATAGTTCTCCAGGCTTCTTGAAGGAATTTCCGAAGCTCTTGTTTGGATGTTGGCTGCCTTTTGTTCCCTTCTCTGTGAAGATGATCCCACACTGCTTCAATAACGTTGAGGTCCAGGCTCTGGGGAGGATTCATCCATCCATAAGACCTGTTGCCACTGATTTCTAGTCCAGTTCTTGTGTTATTTGGCATACCTCAGCCTTTTCTCCGCGTTTCCCTTCTTCAAGAATGGCTCTTGCCAACCACCGTTCCATGGGGACCATTTCTGACGAGGCTTCAATACACAGTGCATTGATCTGAACGCCCAGATGGATTTCTCAGGTACTGTGTCCGGGCTTTGATGCATTCTTTCCTATTTTTAAGGACATCTTTTGAATACATCTTTGGATTATTTTGTCCTCCACTAGTTCTATTTTCCCCCCTTTTTTTTTTGCATGGACACAATGCTGACATATGCCAAGTTTTCAGCTAATAGCTCTTTGGGAATCACCTTGATGGTGCAAAAATTCCATTTCATGTCTGTCATGGTTTTATCTTTGGCCTTTTTTTGTAAAAACAACTAAAGAAAAACAAACGACATGTCTGTGCGACAGGTAGCTCGTAAAAAAGTGGCTAAAGATACGATTTGAAATTGGCCATCAAATTGTCAGTTATGTATACAAAAACAATGCTTCATACCTTGAGTTAGGCTTCTTTTTATGCTTGAGCAATAGTTATAAGTCAGTTGTTAAGTGGCTTAACAAAAGCACATTCCTCAGTAAATGGTCAGGTACAGAGACTGGACTGATAATCATAAGAAAAAAAAAAAAAAAAAAAACAGCCAGCGTCCAAAGAAAACATTGAAAGACCTTCAGAAAGCCGAGAGAACTATTGCTCAAAACCTCTTAAAAGATTATGAGAAAGTCTGGTTCCATAAAAGCAAAATGTAAAGAAATTAAGGCTGGCTCAACACTCTTTCAAGGAGCTGTAAATCCCATGTATCAGTTTGGTTAATTATTTCATTATCACGATGGGAATAAAACTTAAGTTTCGGATATCATTTAGTTCGCCGTAATTGCATGCAGCCTCATAGACAGTAAACTGTTTAATTCGTCTCAGTGTACAAGCTTTCAGTCCATAATCTTCTGCAAATCAGGTATGAGTCTCCTCTTACTTCACTTTATAAAACTGTTGCTGCACTCCACAACTGTGGACAGTGAATAGGTACTGCATCTGTATTTGTAAAATGTGAGAAGGAGCTTAGAGAATTGATTGTATAAATATACATGTAGTACTTTGGAAATTATGCAGGATACGGACAAAATAGGACATCCTTGTTCATCCCAACATATAGAAATTCAGCTTCCACTTTCAGTACATTTGTACAAGGAAACGAGTCATCAAAGAAAGCCTGCTTCCGAGCAGTCACCCTACTGACAGATTACAGAAGAAGCCAGACACATGAGCGGAAAGCACTCAGCATGGGGTTGATTCACAACCTCTCTGACATCCTCACCACAACAATAATAATAATAATCATTATCATTTGAAGTACCCCTTCACCTATTGTTACCCTCTACGAAATACGTTTTCCAGTGTGCTAACTTCGACATCAATGGCATGCTAATAACAATTAGAGATCGTAATGAATCCGTTGCATAAGGAGAGTTTCCCCAACTTCTTTTCAAGCAGAGCTGGAAATAAATAAATGGTCGACCCCTCCCTTCGTCCAGACGGGAAGTTCTGTTCACAAGGCAGGAAGACAAGAGGCTTCTCTCGGGACTCCTGCTCCAAACACTATTGTTGCGGTGTGGTAAGCAGCCTGGCACTGCAGGCCAGAGACAGACACTGAGAAAACAAACAGTGCCTCTCAGCAGCGAGGTGCACTGACTGAGGGTCACGTATGCACCACTCCAGCCCCGGCAGCGCAGATGCTCCATGGATTACTGCCCTCATCGTGTCTCTATAGGATTAGACTGTCAAACATCAGCTTCACTGTTGCTATAACAACAAGGTGAAGCTGGACAAACTTAACCTGGGAGGTCCATTAAAGCTGGCCTTGCAGTAAGTTAAAGAAAATTTCTTTGACAACAAAAAGGTTGTGATTTTAATATCATAAGAACCAAAATCACTGTTTACATTTTTTCTTTTAACAATAATCAGTTTGAAAATGATCATTTGTGAAAACTTTAAACTAATTTAAACCTTTACATAATATTTTAGTGTCACAAGCCATAGATGTGTACCTGAGAGTTATTCTCGTGTTCGTCTCGCTCCATAGCGTCATCCATCATGTCGTCGTCATCACTGCTTTCTTCATCCAAGTCACCATTCTCCTCCTCATCTTCATCAACAATCCACGTGGCCTGGTACGCCGACGTTCCCTTGGGGACCTTCATCACACGTTTGTTCTTCCTGGCCTCTAAACAGAGAAACATGAAAGGCACATTTACAGGCTTGCGTTTATTTTTGGAACGTTAAATCACGTGACACCAGCTCTCTCAGATATGTGGAGACTCAATGCTAGGCAGGGCTTCATTTAGCTGAGGAAGGTCAGAAGAAGTCTTCTTTATTTATCCATCAAGTCGATTTAGATTAGAAGAAGTCATATCAAGGCATCACAGCATGTATGGGCCCTTGGGGGCCTGCTAAGGAGACATGTCAATTGATAAAATGTTTAATCTCATCAAATTAGCTGTCACTCCTCTAACACAAGCGTGGCCTAATTTATGTTCCCCGTGTCTTTATTTTACCCACCACTGCGTCATCTTAAGGCTGAGTTATACTTCTTTTAACTGCCCTTGCGTCTTGCGCTTGTGTTAATGGCTCGAGACGTTTATACTTCATTTTGCTTTATCGGCGGTTGCGTGTGCTGCGTGGCGATTCACCGCCAGGACAGTAGGTGGAGTAGCGGGTTTTTTCAATGACAAGCCTACTACGATGAAAGGAAATTCACCGCCATGAGCTCTTTGGCAAGTCTCTCTTCCATAGATTCATGCTTCTTCTTCTTCTTGTAAATAGCCGGTATTTTGTCAGATTTTCAACACCTTGGGGGTCTAAACGACTACTTTCTCGTCTGAAAATGTTTCAAATGTTGCTAAAGTTATATATTTACAGAGTTTAGCCTATAGCTTAAGGGAAATCAGCTTTTCAGGCCGGCTGATTTCGGCTCGGGCAGGAGTGAAGTGCACTGTGTGTAAACGCTCTGCATGCTGTCTGATCGATCAAGTAGTAGGCGGTTTCGACCACAGCCAGTGGCTTGCGCTTGCGTCTTGCGTGAAGTTTAGAAAATTGAGGTGACACACGCAAGCACGCAAGGGGGGGCTTGCAACCGCGCAAGGGCTTGCGTTGCGGCTTGCGTCTTGCGTTACCGACAATAAACCAGGCTTTACAGTTGCAGTCTGCTCATCTCCCACCTCGGGGCTCACATCTAATGCATATCAATACAGTTGAATTCCAGATAGTGAAAAAAATCTGAAATTATGACTTCAAAAACAATCCCTAAGACATGTTAACCTGCAGTCCCCGTTAAGGGATAAAATCTAAAATTTTACAACCACAGCATCATCATCCCACAAAAATCACCATCCAACTCATTTAAAAACAGCAGCTGAACAATTTCAGCTTTAATGAGATGTTTGTTGGTCACACAGAGAGAGAAAGTGTCCCAACATACCACAAAGACTGGCGTGAGAAATGGACATGTGGCATGAAACTGTGTGAAGACCGTTAGAGCCCTGCAATATTCCAATATATGTAGATTCTGTTTCTGCACCTTCAGCTTCCAGCAGTTCTGATTCTGTCGGCCACGTCTGCTCTCCATCCATGGGGTCCACTTCGGCTTCTGCCTGCAGACTCTCCCTGCAGGAGGGGTCTGCTTTCATGAGCACCCGCACTGGAGCCTCATTTTCATGGCCTGCCTATGGGGCACAAAGATTACTCGTTGAAAGGAGAAACTATTACACTAGCTGCATAAAACACATCTAAAACTAAAAGTGTAAAACTTTTTTATACCGCAGTAAATATTCAAACTGATGGATTACCTGGCTAAAACTGGTTTAAGAAACCTTTTTATACCAAATTTGAATAAATGTTAGTGTTAACATAAGTGTTATCACCAATGAACTGCCCACATGTGTTATCTCTGCTAATGTTTTTTAACTATTCAATGTGACACTTAAAGCTCCCCCTTCGTGGTGCAGTAGGTTGTAATGAATTCAATCATCATTTCAGCCCCTTCAGCACACCAATTAGATGATTCCTGCCTTTGAAATGCAGAAATGCTGAAACTAATTAACTTAGTTAATGCTTCATGCTGCTGTTGACCTTGACCAGTGTTTTAAGTTTTGGAATGAGTCAGTAAACTAGTTTTTCACCAAGTAAAACAGGTGAACCTGGTAATAAAATGTAACCACACTGCCTCCAAGTCTGACTAAATGGTCACAATTTGTGGTTGTAGTCGAGAGCCTTTAATAAGCAGGATTTCCCAGTCCAAAGAACACCCACCTGCATCTCAACATCTCCTTTGCCAGCCTTTGTGGGTCTCATTGCTAGGTTGAGGGGAAGAGGGTCTGATGGAGCATCAATCTGACTAAGCTGAAAGTCTCCATGTCCACTGATGTGCACCAGTCTGTCAACCCGCAGAGGATGGCCACGGACGTACCCAGAAACACAAAGGGTGCCCATGCCGGTAGGCCCATTGCCTGTCCCCTCAGCGAGGCTGTTGGGTGTAAAAGTCACATGCTGTGCTAAAAGGTGGGAACGTCTGGAACGGAAACCCAGTTTCCTCCTTCTCTGAGAGCCCAAGTGTCTGAGAAGAAGGGTGGCATCTTGGTCAGAGTCCAAAGAGAAAAGACGGGCATCGGGGAAACGGACCTCCATGATTTTTGACAAAGTTCTTCTGGATTCAACCCTCTTCTTCACAGGAATGTCAGACACACCCTGACACACCAGCGCTACAAGGGAGGAATTTGGGAGGTGAAGACTTGGAAAATGTACATCAGTGAACAAAAATCTGTGTCAGTGGAGGAGTCTGAAAGAATTGTGTTCACGGAAATACTCACCATAGCTGGGGAGACCCTGGGCAAAGAGGCAGGAGAGACAATGGTCTCCGTAGCTGTCCCAAGCTTCAGTGGAGTCCAGCACAAACACGAGGCTGTCTGCAATCTTTGCAACATCCAGCAGGGAGTGCATGTCAGCTGTCCAAAAGAAACAATTATGAAAGCTTCAGAATGGGTAGAGTGCATCATAATGAATCAGAACACCAGCAGAACAGAAAACCAAGTTTGTATACAGCGCAGCGTGTAAATCATATCAAATTACAATATATGTGGAGATTTCACAAGAAAATGTTAACACAAACATTATTAACAAATCCAATGTTATTCTATCCAGTGAAAATAGTGAGACAGACACTGAAGATTTAATTCATATTAGTGCACAGCACAATTAATGCCAGGTTTACCATTTCATTTCTTTGACCCCCCCATTTTAACATTAGTTCCACATCCCTCAAAAACTTACCTGTGCTCTGGGTGAGAAAGATGAACCTTTGTTTAAAACGAGGCAGAATCAGCCCAAAACTGTCACTGACACCTGTGATGCACTGCTCCTGTTGTACAACCCCTCCAGCACCCTCTCCACGTAGCAGTTTGGTAATGGCACCGGCATCAACTCCAGCATGTAAGGACACAACAGCAACCAAATGAGGAGGGCCATCCCTGCTGCCGAGACGCCGCTTTTCTGTCAGGACCTACAACAGCGAGACACATGAACATTCTGCAACATCAATCAAGAAATTTAAGGGTTACTTTTGCTCACACGAGTTAGAAAATTACCATGTCTTTCTTATTTCTGCGTAGCTGGTTAGCTTTGTGCCTTCTGTCCATCTTCTTTATCTCCTTCCTCTGTTTTTTGGTAAGAGCGGTCACCGACACTCTACCTGTTAAGAGAGTTCAACACCAAGGGGTAATAATGTAGAGATCCCCACGGGAAGGGGTAAATATCTACAGCATTGTTTATATTATATATATTTTCTATTAAGAGGTACACTTTGGAAAGCTGATTTGAGCATTTCATTGAACAAATGTACAAGTGTTTGCATTTGCAGAAAAATTCAAATAGAGTCGTGCTGCTTAGAAATTAACTTCCATTTCAAATATATTGTTACCATCCCATTTTTACTCAGCATCATGTACCACTATGCTGCAGCGTGTTAAAGTATGCAAACAAAAACAAACTCTGCGTTTGAGCCGTGTTGGACTACAATACATCACTGTGGTTAAATGTACGATGCAAGTCTAAACTGGCAATATTTGTGTCCAGCCTGCAAAAAATAAAATGGCAGTTATGATCAATAGCTATAAACTGAGCGGAATTCAAGATCACTGGCTTCCAGTCAGTCACAGAATAGATTTTAAAAGCCTGCTGATGGTTTACAAATCCCAGGATGGTTTAGGCCCAAAATACATCTGTGATATGTTCAGAGAATATAAACCCAGCAGAGCTCTTAGATCCAAGGACTCAGGTCAGCTGGTCCAGTCCAGAGTCCAGACTAAACATGGAGAAGCAGCATTTAGCTGTTATGCTGCAAACAAGTGGAACAAACTGCCAGTGGAGATTTAACTTTCACCAAATGGAGACATTTTTAAATCCAGGTTAAAAACATTTCTTTTCTCATGTGTCTATGCATGAAATCTGCACGGTATCTTTTAACTTATCTTGACTGTTGCTTGTTTTTAAATTCATTTAAATGATTTTATTTGTTTCTCTTTATATTCTTTTATGTATTTTGAATGCTTCTTCCACTCTCTGCTGCAACGCTTTTATTTTATCTAAAGCACTTTGAATTGTTTGTACATGAAATGTGCTATACAAATAAATTTGATTTGATTTGATCAATGCAAAAGAATTCGAGGTCATGTCTTGTTATGTTGTCACTATAACGGATTTTATTACAGCTTCTCCGTTGTCTTTGAGGCATTTCAATAAATGCAGAGTATCAAGTATAAACAACTCCATACCAAATTACATAAAATGTTTTTCTTTAAATAAACAAGTAACAAACACTGTTATGAGGGACTTTTATGTAACGATGTCATACTTACACAAGTTCATATATCACTGTAAACTAACTATGAACACTTGGATATAATTTGTCCTTAATACAGATGTTTCTGTACATCTTTAGTGGAATCTCGGTTATAATGTTGGGGGAAGTTAATTTCTTTTAAACCTTGACCTTATTTCTGGCACAAAATAAGTTCATCTACTCACCGATAACAATTTGGTGAAAGTTGGCTATTTAGATCACTTGAAATCCATGTATATCCATATAATGGGAGTGAACAGGGCATTGACAATACTGCCTCTAAATAAGGCATTATCCGTCTTTATTTCACCAATACTTTAAGAAGATTGAATAAATGAACACGTACTATTGCACTGTTAGTTCACAGCTGCCGTGTTGTTGTTAGTGGGGGCTTTCAACACAAGTCTTGTGGGATGACGTCATCGACGCACGCCGCTGCAGCACAGTTCGTTCACTCCATCTACTCAAAGTCATCTTCCCCGTCGTCAAAATCTGATAAATATTCTACCATGCTGCACAAAACTAGCAGTAACAAAATCCGTGTGAAGATAGCCGACGTCACAGAGAATGGAGTAAATAAGGGCCCTATAAGCCCGATAGCCCCCAATAACAACGACAACTTCCCCTTTAAAAAGATTTGGTAGATTTGTCACCTTTACTGGTGTTTTTTTGTCATCAGGAACACTCTTATTAAGCTGACCATGCTTTGATATTCAGGTTGTACCTCAACTGTCAAAAACGTTGCTTTAATGCATGGTCAAACAGCTGAACAAGCCACAATAATACGGTCGTGAGAAATGGCAATGATGCCATTTTAAATGCATGTTTTCCCAAAAATGTGTTTATGGGATTGAAAAGATATGAGATGTCCAATTGAAAATATATACATATCACTAAAACTTGTCATTTTCTAACAATGATCTTGCTCACTAACCGTAGCTGGTAAAGTTTTAAATGGCTGTAGATCAAGTGGAGAACGTTGCCGAATCAGAACGCCACGCGAGATTCAACACGTGATGACAATTTTTTTTGTAAAAAAAATATTGTACATAGAGAAAAAAACTTTTTTTGTTTTTGTTTTTTCTAAAGACTTGATAGCGAGTAACATAATTTCCACCTCTTTTAAAGCCTCCACGAGCGCATACACGTGTGTTCCCAGAGGGAACAGCCACAAGCTACACAACGATGAGCGAAACTTCATAACTGAACGCAACTTACCTTTGTTTTCTCTTTCAAGTTCACCTTTTGTCCGATGTTTACCATGTTTGTGTCCTTTATTTTTTTGTTTGTATGAGCCGGATCTATGGCCCTGTTGTTTTTCCACATTCGCAGCCATTTTCACCATGTGCAAATGTCAGCTAATCCATTTCCGCAATGTCGATGATGTCATGAAAGAGGCGTGTCTTTTGGTTCTACCGGAAGCTTTTGTCCCTTCCCAATAAGAGCCTAGTTTCTGAGCGTAAAATGCTCTAACGCTATAGATACAAGACAGTTCAAGTTTGGCCCAAGTAAAATGAGGCTGTAACTTATTTTATGTATGAGGTACGATGCATTACATGAGTTGCAAAGCATATGAGGGGTCCACACTTTAGAAGGGTACACCGACAGCAAAGATTCCATTTATAAAAGATTAAAAAAAACGATAACAATAATTTGAAATGTTTTTCCTCTCAATAGTCTTTCATACTAAATGGGGATAAACATGACCACTAATTATATTGTGTTTGATGTGTCCGCTTCTTTTGATTTTTGCCACCATGTCCTTGCAAGAATGATCACTTTTGATCACAGAATGATTTAATCTTCTTCATCACCAAAAAAAGAATATCTGATGATGCTTTATTTAGTCAGGCTATCCACTTCTGGAGTTCCCCAGGAGATGAATACACCTCTTTAAACAAGATACTCTGTTTCACCTGGAGGGAGTAAGAGGGAAATGGGGAGTAAAAATGTTGTCCAGAAGGAAATAAGAACGAAAATTAAAATGTTTCTCATCTTGAAAAAAAAAAAAGACAAAGTCTTTCTGTGTAGCAGTGTATTTTATTTTAACCTCAAGAAATTACAACAATAACAGCAACAGCAATAATAATAACGATAACAATATCCATAATAAGGATAATAATAGTAAGAATGATGATAAAAACTTTATTGTCAGTATTGTTGTCTGAACTGTTTTGCTAATTCCATCATGATGATCACTTTTTAATCATTTTCTGTCGCTTGCTGTTAGCACCTGTGGGTAGCTCATGTGATCAAGTCAACAAATTCATTCATTGCCTCCTACACTTTAGATAAAATAGAGGTCCAATATTTTGATAGGTTTGGCATACTGTGTGGTAAGCTTCTGTTATTACATTTTATGATGCTTAAGGTAGGAGTTAATAGGCAGGAGAAGTGATTGGTGTATGACTGCATATAACTATATATATATATAAAAATTGACCAATATATTGATCCATTTTTGCAGGTTAGAAAGTTAAATGCTTGTTATCTATTTATTTTTTTATTTTTAAGACAGTTTAGCCCCTGGACTTTTACTGCAATATTTTCGCACCTGTAGTAGCTGCAGAATGCAATTAGACATTGTCTTGAAAAAAGGAAGACCTTCCCTGAACAAGGCATTGCCTGGATGAGCCCATGTGTGCACAAATACTCCTTCATACCAGAGGTTAGCTGTTGAACTTTGCACTGATAACAAGCCGGATGGTGTCTTTCCTCTTGAACACAGTGGACGCTGTGTCTACGAATTCCAAAACGAAGTTCAAAGTTTGTTTCCTTACCCCAGTGCACAGTTTCCCACCTCACCTCAGACCATTTAAAATTTGTTATGATCAAGAGGAAGTAGTAATGTCTCTATATTTAGCTTGTAATTTTTTTTTTTCTGTACATGATAGATTTTTCATTTGCATTTGTGAATTCGGTGATGAACTGTGGTGTTCAGAAGTGCTATTGAGCTAAAAAGGAAATTACAGAAACATTTCCGTGAATTTCTTCTTTTGTGCCAGAAGATCACGTATAGAAATATGTCTTGATTTTATGAGTCTTTTTACTGTACAATGCACTATAGACGATAAAATCCCTAAATCTACCCAGACACTTTTTCACCAGATGGTGAAACGCTCCAAATCTTTCCTTCACAGGGATCCAACCCTGTGAAACGCTCTTTTTTTTTGTATCTAATTATGACACTGACCTCGTGCAGTTAACCTGATGCTGTCAGATGTTCCACCTGGTGTTTAGTATCATTTTCATTTAATTTTTCAACATCGTTGAATAGTTATATACATAGTTATATTTTTATTTTCTTTTTTTCTTTATATCCCTTATATTTTACACAGTGTGGAAGTCAAATGTACTTCCCCTGTTAACAAGTTTGGAGAAAAGACACTGTACTTTCTTCACTTTTACTCATTTGCTGAAATGCTGGATGTCATAGTATCGGGATTTTGTTCCTTATATCCTTACGTGTTTACAAGTGAGCAAAGATAGCCAAACATTGCTGTTTTGATGTATTCAGACTACAATAAATATATCGAAGGCTTTATACTAAGGGGTTTATTTGCTTTTTTATTGATCAAAATAGGTTTGGCCCTAAAGCAGAAGCCACGTGGATTTTGTCATTTTACACACCAAGCCACCAAATACAGAAGGCTTTAGGCACTGCCTAAAAAAACAAATGTCTTATTTTATGATGGTCTATCTTGATGAAAAACCAGCTTTCATGCTGGAGAAACTGCCGAGAATTGGAAAATATTTCAGTGTTTCTTTTCCAGAATTCGCTTTCTGTTTATTTGTCATGGTTTCGTTGTTAGAGAAGCCTGCAGTGTTGCAGGTTTGAAACTTTGGGGAAAATACAGTTCAAGACCTCAAAATCCTCTCTTTGACCTCTCAACAACAAGCCTGCTGAGGATCCCACAGGCAAAACCATAAGGGCAAAACACACAACACTTTGTTTCAGTGGCGCTCAGAAGACAGACTACTGGACTACTTGCATTTTCACTGGTAAATACTACGGCTGTAGACTCTTGCAAATACACAGGCATTTCTCATTATGTTAGTAAGTACATGATGACGGCAAATTGCACTTGTAGATTGTTTTTGTCCCATCTGAATATCTTCTATGATGCTTATTTACGGCTTCTGTATATGCATTGTTTTCAAATGTTTCTTTAAACACAAAAGCTTAAAACTGAAGTCTAAAACTCCAGAAAACAACAAAAATTTAATTTGCATCAGACAGATTCATTATTACCTCAGACATAGTTCTATCAAAATGACTAAAAGCCAATGAATTTATTTATTTAATGCCCTCATGGGCCTATCTCAATGTCATTCTGACCATCTTTGTAACACTTTATATTCCCACATATTTCAGTGGTAAATAAGAACTGCATAACACATAAAAATGATCAAATAACAACAATAATATCAATAATGGTTTAAAGGAATCTTATTGGCAGATAAACATACAATCCATCATCCATACCTGTCCTCTTCAAAAGAGATTTCTCTCTGTTTGGGGCCATCAGTAAACCCCAATATAACGATAAGTTCAACATATTTGAAATAAGGAAACGAAAACTTGAGCAAAAGAAACTGTTCCGCACAGCTGGTGATGTGTATACCAGCATGTTTTTGTAATGCTCAGTTGATGTGATGAGTTCCAAGTGCTTTTTATGTTTTTATGCTACATATAAATTTCTCCTCTCAGCCCAAGAAGTCTGTCAGTAGTCACTTTATTTCTATCTTATGTTTGATGTGTAACAACACACTCAAGGACTGTCATGGTATCTGATTTTCACTGAAAAATTCTCGTTGCCAAAAGCATTTGCGAATACAATACCCTCTAGACTTAAATAGAAATCTATCTGTTCATATGTTGCCAACAGACAAATCCTGCTGTTGTGGTTATTTAATTACACTTAAAACAAGTTCAGCACAATATAAAACAACTTTTTTTTAAAAACGTACAACAAAAACATTAGAGTTGTGCAAATCATCGTTTGATCCCTTTCTATTTGAATTGAAAACCAAAGAACAATATTTTCTGTTAATTTAAGGATACTTAAATTACAGATACATTTGCCTTTTGATAAAAAAAAACAGCGCCAACAAAATCACACGTCAATTAAATACCTGGGGATAAGCTGCAATGTTTAATTGATATTGAAGTAATCCAAAAAGTATCAAAAAGTGTTCAGGTTAAATATTCGTTTTTCTCACCAATGTGTCAGGCCTACATGTTCACAAAAAGATATTTAAACCCCATTTCAATCTCGCGCAACCCTGAACACACAGTAGGGGAGAAGCGGGATGCATCACCGATGAGCCTGTAACTTTTGTTACAGTTAGTTATTTAATAGGTTGGATATTGCAGGTCCCGTGTTTTTATAATATGCTTCCACGTCTCCGCCTCTGGATGTTCTTGGGTCAGACAGAGTTTATTGCAACAGGCAGGGCGGAACTGCTGTTTGCAGCATGTCGAAGGAAGACAGGCGCTCAGGCGGAGTTAGTTACACACATATAACTTAATAAATCAGATCCCACTGAGCTACTTTAAATACCCAGTGGGTCTAACGACATCGCGGATACTAAGGCTGCTTGTTTATGGGTGTTTTGGAGGTGTTTGGACTTCCCTCACGGTTTTCCCGACGTATTTTCGCGAAGGGAGGCGGCGGTGGAGCGCTCGGCAGCCATCTTTGGACCTGCCTGGGAGTGGGATCTAAGTACTGTGGCATCCCAGTTACTTCAAGGGTGGGGATTTGAACCTTTAATAATTCACTTATGTATTTAGTATAATCGACTGACAGCTTATAGAGCCACAAGGATTTGACACGAGAAGTTGTCGAGCTTGGCATGAAACGGAAGGAATACTTTATAGTCCCAAAGTGTTTTGAATTGTACGACATTCTCCACATCGCTGAAAGCTGGCCTGTCAGAAGAGGGTGAGTTTCAGCTAACTGGCTAAGCTAACTTAGCAAACATCACACAGGTTACGTTACGAATATAACACCTCTGTCAGCATGTCTATCAAGTGACATCGAACTGTTGTTGGATTTCAGTTTACACGAGTAGTCCCGAAGCTGTTCCTCTTATAAACACGACACGGATTTACGCTGGATTGTTTCATCATGTGAAACGCAACTTGGCTAACGTGAAGTTTGGTGTGTCGCTAACATCACAGTCAACGTTGGCTTGCTGGGATCTCCTTAAACGAATGACTTCTTTGCGCACATATGAGCCTCGGGTTGAGACTTCATGTTTTAGACTCTGTTAAGTTTAACTTTCTCGGGTGACACGTGAAACACGTGTTGATAAGTCACGACTTAAAGCCCATGTCCCCCCCCTGCACACTCTCTTCTTCAGCTTATGTTTTAGCCTCAGTGATGAGACTTAGCACAGGTAACTTGGGCTGGAACGACGCAGGTGAGACTGGGCTGCTGGTTCACCCCAGAAGGGTAGATTTTTGGGCTTCCTGAGAGGTAAACCTTGAACATATACAGTTTATTTTTTTAAATTTTTTTTTTAGACAAATAACAGTGCCGTGTTTTGAAGCGTCCACTCATCCCCATAGACAAATTCAGACCCAGCTGCCATCAAACTGAGTTAGAGTAGCAGTATTATGTATTTATCGGTCTGTGGTTGGAGTACTTAAATTGCAATTGACCATATCAGTTGAAATCTAGTTCCAATGATTTCATAAAAGCTATGGTAGCTTAAAGATAAGGAATCTGTTTGGTATTAAAGATTTAAAGGGAAGCACTAAAGCTGGGAGGTGTTTGATTTTAGTTTACAAAATTCAATACAAATAAAATGACCACTTGATAACTAGGATTACTTTTGTGTGCTTTTCAACCTCATCTGTAGCAAGTTGGGTGTTGCCCTATTTAAACTTCGCTCTAAATTCAAATAACCAGCAGTTTTGCTTGTAATGTCTTCCCTTTGAAGTTTTTACGTTTCCGTGCATTTCAGTGCATCCTTGCTCTCGCTGTTATGTGAAGGAAGTAAGATAATCACTGGTCAAAATGCTCACCAGGGCCCATCCCTACCTCCCTTTAGCTGTGCAAACAGGAAATGCTGAGAAATGCAGCACAGTGAGGGCATACATTGGGAATTCCAGCCCTCCAGCTTTGTTGTCCTGTCCTGCTGCATTCTTGTGCATGCGTATGTGCTAGTTGAAGCACTTGGGTGTTTTTATGAAGGTATCAGTTGTCATCGCTCACTGTTCTCCTCATGTGTCCATGGTTGAGAATGCTATCATGAAATATGACAACAAAGCTCATTGAGTGGCAACAATGTTGCGAAGAACAATGGCAATAAAGAGGCACAGTCTCACATGGTAATGAGGCTTTATTTCAGGGCTGTGGCTGCATCTGTGTAGAATAGTGGGTTGTTCAGTGTTGTTGTGAGACAAAAGATGTCTGGTTGAGCTGGGGGCTGTTTCTCCCAGGCTGGGAAAGAAGTCTTGTGACTCTAGCGTCAGCTCTGCATCTGTTTGCAACTGATCATCTGAGCCACATGGACTCAGTAAATTTTCCTCAGTGATCTTTTACAGTCTACATTGTTCAGGCTGCAATTACAATTAAGAATGGAAAGTTTAGGTTTGATGGTGAAGTTGCATGTTTCTGCTATGTTCTTTCTCTTCGTAATCTCAAAATGCGAATTCGCACTTTGATTTGAATAAGAAGAGAAAAAGAAAAGAAAGAGAGAAATAACACATTTACCATCATATCACCTGAGGTTATGCTGTTTACTTTTGTGGATAAGTTAATATACAGATCATACTGTGGATATCACTCCTATGTTTACTGTGTATTTCCAGTTTGTCTAGTTCTTTTGGAACGTAAATTCTAGAAAAGTATGGTGCCTTTTCATTTTTTACATGGGAAGCAACACAAACAAATGATCTATTGACATTGTGATGGAAAGTTGTTGCTCTGGTAAATAAACTTAGAGCCAGTGTCATGGTTGGAAACCACTCTTGATAGTTGGAGACAGGTTTTGAGATATCTATGAACCCTTCCAATCGTCATCATCATTATCATCATCAGTCTTTTGTGCCTCATTCAGGCACAAAGGTCCATAAAACAAAATAAGAACAGCAATAGGAAGACTACATGTACAGGATTTGGTTATGAGACTGTGTTCACTAAGAACTCACAGGTTTAAGAAGTAGTATTTTGTCTGGAAGGCTTTGTGTCGAGTCAGGCATCATTCACACAATGAAGCATCTTGGTGTTACCATGGTAATCTTGCTGAAACCCGTGAACTAAGGAAACTGTGAGTCACACTTGTATCTTTTGCACATCTGCCTTTCTACATACCAGCCACTGAAGGTGTGAAGAGCGGCGGTCAGAACATAGCCCACTGGCCTCATTAATGTAGTTGCTGTTGCTATGGAAACAGGAGACTTACTTCATGCTGCCAAACAATTTCTGACTGGCTGTCGTCTTGTTTTGCACCTGACGTTACGGTTCAGCTAATGTTTTGCATAGCCTTCTCTCACTCTGCTGGACACTGCTGCTCACACATGAACACCAGTCGCACTCACCCACTGATGAAATGTTTTTAGTATTCTTGCGTATTATTAACAGTGATGGAGACAGAGTGGGCATCTTAACACCAAACTCTGAAAGTACAAGAGTTTAGCCCTCTGTTGGAGTTTTTTGGGTGTCACTGCTGTCCATTCAGCTTTAAAAAGAGAGAGAAAACCCTAAATCTATATGGGGGATGAATGGATATCAGAGGTTTTCTGATTTCACTTAGCTCACTCTTGTTTGTCTTCTATTTTCAGCTCTGGACACATATGAAACCACTGTCCTGCAGATGAGCCAACAGAGGGGGCTTTCACGTCGCTGTCGCAGACCCAGATAGTTCCTGGCGACAGCGGCATTGCCCCCAACTCCCCATTATGCCCAACAGCAGTCGGGCGGGGAGCCTGAAGGACCCCGAAATTGCTGAACTCTTCTTCAAGGAGGATCCCGAGAAGCTCTTCTCAGATCTGCGTGAAATTGGACATGGCAGCTTTGGTGCTGTTTATTTTGTGAGTATTCCACTAGAAAAGCTAATGAATACTTCAAGCCGTGAAACCTGCTCTGACCTCTGAGCGGTCTCCTCAGAAGCTGCAGCATCCTCCTTCACTTCAGTGGCAACACCATGTTGGCACATAGGGACACCTACTGGGCCTTGAAATGACTGACACATTAAATAGAAAATAAAGTCAGATTAAGCCAGTTTAAAAGTTTTACTTGTTTATCAGTTTTCAAAAACAAGGCTAAACGACTAAAAGAAAGCCCAAACAATATATTAAGACAAATGTTATATCATAAACTGCTAACTAAAAGTCTCTTATCGGTGTGTTTTAATCTGCCAGGTTCTTTAAGAAATTTCCTGAAGAGTGTAGTCTTGTAACCTTCAGGACCATTTGGATGGTGCTGATAAATCCTTTTTTTTCCAAAGAGGACATTGTGTGAAACACAGGGGTATTGGTCCTTTTAAACTTTGCGGAATATTCCACGAATATCAGCCGGTTCTATAAATGGTTGATCAAACAAGCTTAATAATTCTAAAACAATAATTGCACTTCCCATTGTGTCTTAATATCCTCGATAATGGTTAGACTTTCAACGCAGTGCTTTTATTCGATTTAATCGATATAAGGGGTTATAATGCATCGATGATATACCAAAGCAGTGTGGAGCACTGCTTCCAGTCAGTTAGTTTGACAGAGAATTGTTCTCCGTATCGTTGTCATGCAGTGCCATATTGGCTCTGCAGCCACAATGAATCAGCATAGTCAGAGTCCCGTAATACAGTCTGTTTCAGGATGATGCTTTGGGGCATTAACTTTTGCTGTTTGTCTGTTAATGCAGACAGTGAGAATAAATCCGTCTTTACAAGCAAATGTAACAACAACAAAAAAGCTTTATCATGGCTGCTTCAAAACCTGAAAATAAACAAAAAGACAACTTCTAATGTAGTCCATTCAGCCTAAGTCAGCAAACTAAATGATTGTTAAAATTACACAATGAAGATACCAGTCATTAATTTGTAGTATCTTTATCTTTCAGGCACAGGATGTGCGGACAAATGATGTGGTGGCCATCAAGAAGATGTCTTATAGTGGGAAGCAGTCCACTGAGGTCTGTTAGCATTTACTAACCTGAGTGTCATTAACAAAGTCAATTTTTGTCATTTTTCTTTCAAGTTTTTCCCCTCAATCTACTTACACCTTCACAGTGGCAGTTAATTTCATTGAAGATGAGTCTTCTTTAACTCATTTACACTTAGTATTTGATCAAAAATAATTTGTGATATTGGGATGATTCTGTTAGCCTGGCACACCTTTCCACTGGAATATTCTCCCATTCTTTTTTTTTGATCTTGACGTGTGCTTTGTGTCCATTTCAAAGACCTTAAGATCACAGCCTGAGATCTCAAGCTCTTTGAAAAAGGTTTTCACTCAAGTTAGCTCTGCATTCGTCTGCATCCATCTTTCACTGCATCCATTTTTCACTGTATGCCGATGATGTTGATGAGGTGGTGCTCTTTTTCTGGTTCCCTTCATACACACACCATTTGTAATTGTGGCTTAATGGCTTCAGTCTTTGTTTCATCTAATCAGGACACATAAAGGTAGGGTAGGAGATCCTGGATTTTGAGTCCAGCGAAGCTGCATTTTGAAAATACACAGGTCCAAAGTCCCAACCCCTTTATTCAGACTTCCCCCCGAAGCCACGCCTCTAGAGTACATGAACGCGCAATGCTTGTTCACGAGCACGAAGGTGCACGAGCGCTGTTCTGACAGCAAGCATCGATTGGTTTGGCTAACTTTTGCTAACTTTTTCTCATGGCGGATTCACAGGTAAGAAAATACCTTTCAACATCATAATGAACCGTTTAATAATGCTAGGTGCTAGCCAAGCTGGCTCTAGTTTAGCTTCCTGCCAAGCTTCTGGACACGCGTAATTCGTTCACGAAGAAGGGTACGCGCACAGGGGGAAGGAGGGGGAGGGAGGAGCAGATTGCAGTTTGATAGACGCATCAGAATCCAATCATCGTTAAAGGTCCGTTCACAATGATTGGATACTGTTTTTCCTGGATTGTTCGTTCTAGAGGCCACTAAAACTTTTCATTTTTGTGTCAAAACTTTTAATTAATTGGTTGCAATGGGGATGTGAAGAGTATTTCAAGCAATGTGTAAAAAAATGCTCCAGAAAAAGAACCCCTACCCCACCTTTAAGGAATTATTCAGGTGCCTTTTGGTAAACCCCCACTGGACTGTCATGCTTTTAAGGAATAACCTTTGTTTGGCTTCTTTACCATAAAGGCTTGATTTGTGGAGTTGCGTTAATTCTTCTTCCATCTTGAGATAGGAGCTCATTTATGGTGATCATTAGGTTTTGATTACTTATCTTACCAAGGCTCCTTATCTCTGATTACTAAAGTGGGCATGGAGGGCAGATCTAGACAGGTTGTTGGCGGTTCCCAGCTTCTTTAATTTTAGAGTGATTGAAGCTGCTGTGATTCTGGGTACTTTGAAGGCTACAGACATTTTCAGGTGTCCTCACTTAGATCTTAGATCTCGGTTAACAAAGTCATGTTTTTGGGGTCTGTGGACCGGCCTCTCTACCTCACGGCACGGTTTTCAGTGCGAGATATAACATTCATTGTAAGATCTTGTGTAGACTGGCATTTTTGGAATTGAATTATGACCAGAAATGAATTCAGTCGGGTAGATGCAAGCTGATACCGGTCCATTTTTAGGCCTGCATTGCCTAAACCGCTGACAGAAGCAAAACACTAAAAAGCTGCATGTGCTTTGTCATTTTAAAGAAAAAAAAATCATCTGAATGTATTTTAGATTGAAATAAGACACAGCAATTTGTTTTTTTTCCAGAAATGGCAAGACATAATCAAGGAAGTGAAATTTCTGCAGAGAATAAAACACCCAAACAGCATCGAATACAAAGGATGTTACCTGCGAGAGCACACTGCTTGGGTAAATATTTCACTTTAAAGAATGAAACAACAAAAATGTTGTGTGCGTTTTTCTGAGAATAAGGCACAAAAGCAAATTCACACAACAAACTGTGTTCCATTGCAGCTGGTGATGGAGTATTGTCTGGGCTCGGCCTCAGATTTGTTAGAAGGTCAGTCAACAACCTTTGAAACTCAAAATCACCGCCCGATGCTGTGTGACTGAAAGTTAGCCTTCCGTCTTATGTTGGTCTTTGTCACCTTTTGTCCTGCTTTACATCACTGATGATACTTTCCCTCCAGTTCACAAGAAACCTCTGCAGGAAGTTGAAATAGCTGCAATTACCCATGGCGCTCTTCAGGGTTTGGCTTACCTTCACTCCCACAACCTGATTCACCGGTGAGTGTTGCAAGTGTGGAGGAGCATACCGAAGTATTATGCCCTCAGACATTCTGCATTTTTATGTAGGACTTTAATCATTTTCTTCTTTATGTTGAACAGAGACATAAAGGCAGGAAATATCTTACTGACGGAGCCAGGTCAGGTAAAACTCGCAGACTTTGGCTCTGCCTCTATTGCCTGTCCTGCCAACTCCTTTGTTGGGACCCCATATTGGTATGTGAGACCTTAATAGTAGAGTCACTCTTAGAACACTTTTCCAGAATTTTCATGAAGTTATTGTTGACATACTTGTTTTCTGCTGCATATGTTTGCTTTTTCAGGATGGCCCCAGAAGTCATTTTAGCTATGGATGAGGGTCAGTACGAGGGAAAGGTGGACATTTGGTCTTTGGGAATAACCTGCATTGAATTGGGTAAGTCACTTTTACCTGTGGCTTTATTCAAATCCAACATTAGGATCTTGTTTGTTGTTGCACTGTTTGCACTGTTTTTCTTATTTTTAAATGTTTTTAGAAGGTGCTCGTGGCCAGTATAATTTTTCCTCACTTTGTCATTGCATAGTTAAACATTTCAGGAGTTTTATTTCCTTCTTGCCATCGTGTCTCTCCTTATTGTAATCTGTTTCTTGGTTTATAGCTGAGAGGAAGCCTCCACTGTTCAACATGAATGCAATGAGTGCCTTATACCATATAGCACAGAATGAGAGCCCCACACTGCAGTCTAGTGAATGGTGAGTTAAGAAGAGAGCAAATTGTATGAAGCTGAAGAGCTCGGTGTCGTGTATGACCGCATTCTAAACCGTATCTTCATTTCATCACTCAACTGCAGGACGGATTATTTCCGAAACTTTGTAGATTCTTGCCTTCAGAAAATTCCCCAGGATAGGCCAAACTCTGAGGAGCTCTTAAAGGTAGGAATCAAAAATGGGAGGGACTCCTTTTTTGGTCAGTGCTGAAAAGCGACATAACACTTTGCCACTTTAACAAGAGCGTTTTCTGTGTCTTTCCTCCAGCATGCATTTGTGCAGCGTGAACGACCAGAATCCGTTCTAATGGATCTGATCAATCGGACTAAAGATGCAGTGCGGGAGCTAGACAATCTGCAGTATCGTAAAATGAAGAAGATCTTGTTTCAGGAGGCCCACAATGGCCCCTCAACTGAGGTGCAGGATGAAGAGGAGGTTTGTCATGCGACTGTTTCAGCTGCCGGATTGTGCATGTTTGACTTTAAAGTATTCGGTCGTTGTTTGCTATTGTGACTTCCTGTTGTGTGTTATTTGTAGGAGCCAGAGCACAATGTGGGTAGGACCGGCACGGTGAACAGTGTGGGGAGCAACCAATCCATCCCCAGTATGTCGATCAGTGCCAGTTCTCAGAGCAGCTCCGTCAATAGTCTAACAGATGCAGGCGACGACAAGAGCGAGGGGGACATGGATGGAGACCACACGGTGATGTCCAACAGCTCCGTCATACATCTCAGACCTGTAAGTGGTTCATGTGTTGTAGTGTGCTGTGGAGCCTTGTTTTATGATATACTTTTAACTATTCATGGTAGAGCGAAGTTCTGTTAGTTTATACTATGACTGTCTCTATGAGTCGCAGCAGGAGATATTATTTGTGTCATTTCTGACTGCACTGCAGTGCAGTATCTTATTTTGTTTTGAATGCGTTTCTTTTTGATACCCTTTAGGAGCAAGAGAGATGTAATGAAGCAACAGAGCCTCACAACCGGCCAACAGAGCCACAGTCCCTTCCTGCAAACGCTCCAAGGCCAAGAAGAAACCGCGAACACTTTGCCACTATACGCACAGCTTCAGTGGTAACAACACTGTTATTTTATTTGTAAAAAGACATTTTGAAACATTTATGGCCATTGCTAGATGTTACGTGTAACATTGCCATCGTAACCTTTTATACACTACAAGTTATCTCATAAGCGTAATTAAATCTTTGTCGTCCGTTTTCTAGCTCACTCGCCAGATTAAGGAGCATGAGCAGGATTCTGAGTTACGAGAGCAGATATTGGGCTACAAGCGCATGAGGCGGCAGCATCAGAAGCAGTTGGCAGCTCTGGAGAACAAGCTGAAGGCCGAAATGGATGAGCACAGGCTCCGTCTGGACAAGGAGCTGGAGAACCAGAGGAATAGCTTTGCCCAGGAGATGGAGAAGCTGGTCAAGAAACACCAGGCGTCCATGGAGAAAGATGTATGCTCGCATCATATTCATGTGTTCACTTCAGGCTGTGTTTCTACTGCAGGAACTTCCCCTTAGATTAGAAAAATCTCTCTGATCTTGTGGCGCTCTTTTTCCACAAAAGGTGCCTTTGTGTTTCATTTCCAGCAGTTGCCACCTCAGTCAAAATTTGCTCTGGTAAACATTTGACTGCAGGTTGCAGCGTAGACACAAATGTTAACATCTGTTTAAAAAAGCACCACTGGCAATAATGTCTGAATGTCCTAGTTGCTTCAAGGAGTCACACGATGTGTCTCAACGTTTATTTGCTGTAGCTTAGAACAGTATAAACAAGACAAAGCTGCATTTTGTATTGCGACCTTGTAATATCCCTTCCCAGAGCAGCTTGCGGCCTCTGCTCTAACTTGCATGTAGACTGATTTCAGCTCTTTTCCAACAGTGAGACTACAGTAGAGATCCTTTCATGATGATGTCACACATTTCAGATGACAGTCTGACCCTGTCAGTTGCAAACACATGTTTTTTTTTTACTTTGCAGATGATTCCTCCTTTAGATCACACATTGCTGGTCATTGCATTTTTGCTCAACATGGATCTGTTTACAAAAATGTGAGCGCTCGATATTTTACGCCCCAAATGAAGAGAAAACCGAGCCTTGTTGAAACATGCCCGAGCGACAATCTGCTTTGCGACAGCGTACCTATTTTCTATCACTGACTCAGTGATACCATCTGCAAATCATTAAATCGCTATCAACAGACACCGTTTTAATCTCCTCGGAGCATACTCTTGTTGCTGTGTCCCTTGTCCATCGCATTGTATAGAGTGATTTTTGTTTTTCTAGTCTTCTTCAATATAGCACCCTGCTGGAGTGGAGTAAGCACTATTTTGTATAGTCGCATGCAGACAAGCTGTGTGAAAACACTGATTGTCTTTTCATACGTCAAAAGGCTGATGTACCTTATCTTTGTGGGTCTTAAGACTTGTGCTGAACACTGACAGCCCACTGTATGAAGAAACCTCTTTGTTCTCTCTCCCTGGGACTAAAAGTTCTGGATACTTGTGGTGGAAATGCAGCCAAGGTCCCACTACATCGGCTGTTTTTTTTATATGTGTTTGTTTAGTTTTTTTGCATTACTCAGGGTGATAATGATGTGCCTTTGTTCATCAGGCAAAAACCTTTAGCAACGATGAGAAGAAGTTCCAGCAGCATATCCAGAGTCAGCAGAAGAAAGAGCTTAACAGCTTTCTAGAATCCCAGAAACGGGAATACAAACGCCGCAAGGAGCAACTGAAAGAGGTGGGAAGATTCATCGAATTCCTGTTCACTAAGTGTGTCTTTCAGCTACTTGAAGTTGGCAAGTAACCTTTTATATGCCTTCTTCCACTCAGGAGCTGAATGAAAACCAGTCAACACCCAAGAAAGAGAAGCAGGAGTGGTTGTCCAAGCAGAAGGAAAACTTCCAACACTTCCAAGCGGAGGAGGAGGCCAACTTACAGCGTAGACAAAGGCAGTACCTGGATCTAGAGTGCCGCAGGTTCAAAAGAAGGATCTTGATTGCTCGCCACAACATTGAACGGGACCTAGTCAGAGAGGTCAGTTCTGTTAAGCTTCAGGGTTAGAAATTTGTCTCTTGAGTTGGCGTTGGTGAGGGACTTCTTTCTTGTTAATCTCTTCTTGTACGTGACCTCAGGAGTTAAACAAACGTCAAACCCAGAAGGACTTGGAACATGCCATGCTTCTCCGTCACCATGAGTCCATGCAAGAGCTGGAGTTCCGTCAGCTTAACACTATCCAAAAGACGAGGACTGAGCTGATCCGCCTGCAGCACCAGACGGAGCTCACCAATCAGCAGGAGTACAACAAGAGGAGGGAGAGGGAACTGAGACGCAAGCATGTCATGGAGGTTCGCCAGCAACCCAAGAGCCTCAAGGTGAGTCGATTATTTCTGAGCATTTATGAACAGTTGAGTCAGTAAGCCCATTTCTTTCAGGAAAGAGTTTCTGCTTAAGATTTTTTTGGTATATGTTAATTTCACTGATTTTCAGTGGGATATACTCTTAATCTTGTATTGGTGGAGACTGGCTAGAAACACACAGTTTCCTTAATGCAAAATACGTGATTTTCTCGTTCTACTGGGTAATTAATAAGCCCATAAAATGGAAGTGTATAAGCCTGATTGAATGATTAAGTCGTACATGCATTATAGATTAAATCACTTTTCTTTTCCACGTAGTCCAAAGAGCTACAGATCAAGAAGCAGTTCCAGGACACATGTAAGATCCAGACCAGGCAGTATAAAGCACTAAGGAACCATCTGCTGGAGACCACACCAAAGTCGGAGCACAAAGCTGTCCTTAAGCGGCTGAAGCAGGAGCAGCATCGCAAACTTGCCATTTTGGCAGAGCAATATGACCAATCCATCAATGAAATGCTTTCCACTCAGGCGGTGAGTACAGTAATGCCAGGAGTGTAACAATAGCCGCTTTCGGACAGACCGTTCTAAGAAAGTAATTATCAGAACTACCCTCCTCGAATTTCGTTCTGATAACTATCCTTCCCCAGCGGAACTGTTTCAGTCTGCATTCGCACATGAGTCGGGACCTGATAGGGACTGATGCGCCGCGCGCAGCCGTCTGCTTCAGTGACGTGTTAGCCGTTAGCCGTTTAGCGCTACATTCAAACACAAAACAAAACGGTAAAAGTAAGGAGAGTAGAAAAAACACCACCAAGAAGCTAATATGGAGAGCGGGGAGGCCACCGTGTTTATGGTCTGCATGATGGTGATATTAATCATGGACGATCACATCAGGTGTCTAATATCGAGGCTGGAAGAGCTCACAGAGAGAGTCAGGAGATACTTTTTCATTTCATGAAGGAAGAAAGGAGAGCAGAGCGCTGCAGACAAAGGAGACCAGTGTAAGTTTAACTTATTAAACACCCGCCGGTTCTGTCTGTGTCTTATGAGGAAACATTTCAGCCGTGATAGCATGACATGGGGCGTAGCTACCAACCACCACACACCTCCGTTAGATTCGTTCTATAAGAACTATGAAAAGACCCGACCTCGGAGAAGGAGCTAAATAGTTATAGGAACTGAGGGAGATAGCCCCGAGTTCCTGTATGTCCGAACACGGGAGAAAACGGCCCCGCGGATTAAAAGGTTATTAGAACTGCCAAAGGTTCCTACAGTCCGAAAGCGGCTAATAAAACTTATGCCACTCCCATTAGTGTTACTCCCATTGTTACATTTTGGCACCTCTAGCATATGTTGTTGTGCATTTTGGATTTTTAGTCCAGTTTGTCTCCTTGTCTTTAGCTACGCCTGGACGAGACTCAGGAGTCTCAGTACCAAGCCTTACGAATACAGCTACAGCAGGAGCTGGAGCTTCTCAATGCCTACCAGAGCAAAATCAAGATGCAGACGGATGCCCAGCATGACCGCGAGAAGAAGGAGCTGGAGCAAAGGGTGTCACTGCGACGGGCCCTGCTGGAGCAAAAGGTTCTCTTCTTTACTTTCTTCTCATGTGGAGTTTGCATGTTGGGAATCTGAAAATGCTGTTAACGTATTGCGGGGGAAAAAAGTTCTTTCTGTTCCTAAATCCTTTACGTACCTTTTTATCGTGGTTGCCCAGAGCATCTACTGAATTTACAGCATGTGCTCATAAACGGTAAATGAACGTTGCTTTTTCTTTGTCTCATCAACCTCCCCTTCTCTTTCCCTTCCAGATTGAGGAGGAGATGCAGTCCTTGGATAATGAACGTCACGAACGAACCCGGAGCTTGCTTGAGCGCCAAGCCCGAGAAGTTGAGGCTTTTGACTCGGAGAGTATGCGCCTGGGTTTCAGCAACATGGTGCTATCAAACATCTCCCCAGAAGGTCTGAGCAATAGCTTTCCTGGGGCTTCAGGGGGTTGGGGTCACCATCAACAGCTACACCAATCTGGTAGCTCCCAAGGGCCACACTGGGGGGGCAGCCGCAGTTCGAGTGCAAGGTCAAGTCACCACTATCACTCCAGTCCAGGAGGGGCACCTATGCATCAAGAGTGGGGGCAGGGCATGCAAGGAAGAGGAGGTTCATCACCGTGGGGCCACCAATCACCTGCATCTCTGGTTTCTCGCAGCAGTGGAGGTATACAGAACAGCCCCCAAGCAATGGGGAGGACACCCTCAGGAGGGCGCGGTGAGCAGGGTATGAGCAGGAGTACTAGTGTCACCTCTCAGATATCCAACGGGTCACACCTGTCCTACACATAGACTCCTGGTGAGCCCTGGAGTCAGTTTGAGCAGAAATGTAGAATCCAACAAATACAGCAGGGCACAGCGTTGTCTCTGTGACACTACTCCACTATTTCTCCCATGTACAGACGTGGATGTGTGATGAAATAAATATTGCTCAGGTCAAAAGGGCTGAAAAGAGGCACAGCCCGTCCTCACGGCAGTTTATCGGCACACACACAGTTCTTTAACTTTATGTCACATAAGCAATTTGAGTGTCGACGTGTTAATCCCATTTGCTTTTATTTCCAGTTCTCTCCTACGGAGGATTTTTTTTTTTTTTTTTTTGACAATATACATTTGTGCTATTCACAGCCATTGCTCTCATTTTGCACATAAAACACTGTTAAAAAGCCTTTGACACGTGTTAACTATGTCCTTAAAAGTGTATCAAACAATCACATTCGACGGATTTTGGTGTAGGACCCTCTTTCTTTACCCCTTCATTCATGATCAAAAATACACTTGCCAGTTCTGTGACGACAGTAATAAAAGCAAAACCACAGCAGATCTAACAAAGGATGGTTTGCCGTTGTCCTACTAGCCTGCTGTAATGGTCATTGTGATCAATTTGATTTGGCCTTTTCATTCAGCAATCTTTTTGTAGCTTGATTTCCTGATTACTAACCAAAATGAGACCTAACAAAAGCTGAACCAAACAAACCCATCCTAACCGTTTCAGGCATATGCTACGACTAATACCGTGCCTTTTAAGCTTTGATAAGTTCAATCACTTTCAGATGTTTATATCTAAATATTGTGATCCATTTTCCTATCAGTGAGCGTTTTAATTCAGGCTGCGTTAACACAGAATTTTTACATTCTCCGAATATGCAGTGAAGTTGATTTACGTCTTAGAAATGTTGATAAATAAAGAGGTTACTTGTGGATATCAGTAACTGCATTTTCATTTCTGTAGGTGGTACTCTAGGAGTAAACTTTGAAACCTCAGCAGAGAAAGTCACTGTTCACATTCACAGGAGGAACTGTTTAAAAGAAAGAAAAAAAAAAAGGACACTTATTGGCCTTCAGAAACAATCAAAGTGCTCATGTCTTTGTTTTTATTAGTGCCTTTTATTACTGCTGCCTTTTTCAAAGCACTTTATACAGCTTAATGTGTATAAAATTAGTATTTTACTTCTTTTTGCAAAGCTCCTGGCGGATGAATGTTTCATTGGTACGCGTGTAGAAAAGTCAAACTGACCTGCGAACTTTAGGAGCGTTCTCCCAAGTACAGAAGAGGCCGAGTGTAACGTGACAAACAAAATGTGATAGAAAAGCATTTACCCCAGTTTTACAGCTTTTACTATGTTTTGAGACTGTAGCTGTTTTTGGTTATTGCCTTTGACTGTGTGTGTGTGTGTGTATGTATGTATGTGTGTGTGTGTGTGGGTGTGTATGTTTTTGCTTAACTTTGATTGAATAGAGTTTGGTAAACATGCTACGGTGTTTTTAAGATATGTTTTAGCAACAATATCCAGAAAACGAACTGAACAAAGTTTACTGAGGAGAGTCTTTTATGTGCAAGCAGGTAGCTGAAGGTAATTGGCATGACCATGACAGCAGGCTTGGCACTACTGAACTAAATCACTCAAGAAAAAAGTTGGGGCCCTAATAGATGACACTAAAAATCTAAAAGGTGCTGAAATAAAACTGTTACGCATGAGTCTCACTGAGTAAATGCACGCTCTGACAGCCAAATGCAATCTATCGGTGGCTAAAGCACTTAGGTCTTTTTTTTTTTTTTTTTTTTTTACATCTCTAACAGTTTCTCTGAGCAACATGTTTGAGCTTCCTCCCGTCTTTACAGTTTGTTGTTGATGAAACGTCGCCGGACAAGTATACGCTCCTTTATCAGAGTTTCCATTTCCAGACAGCAAATATAAAACTGTTAAAAAGGCTTTTAAGGATAATTCTCTAGAAATGACGAAGGTGCATTCTCCCCCTTGATCTCAAAGCTGGAACTAAATGTTTGTATTTGTGTGTTGTGTTGAAGCACAAATTTTGGAAGCTAAATTCAGTTTTTCAGATAATAATTTCCAAACGTGTGTCACGAGCGAAACTTTTTGTTCCCAAAGCGGTGTTGAGTTGTGTGGATGCAGCTCATGTGTACACAGACCCGGTGGCCCGTCTCTGTATACGCTGTCGTCTCCTTCAGATGCCACTCGTGTAGTTGACCGGCTGTTTCCGATCATGGCTGGTGCTTGGAGTTTGAAACCTCCCGCTGAGCACCTTTTTAGCACGTATCCTTATTCCAGTCTGATTCAGAGCAACCTCTTCAGATGGTATTTACCGTTGAGGACACAGAAAATGCTGGCATCTGTTTCCTCCTTTGTTGCATTTGAACTTACTGTACAACAGATCCCATCACATGTGCATCACATCCACTTTTATTTGGTCCCTAAACTCTTTTTTTTTTTTTTTTTTTTTTTATGCCAACTAAGCTCCAGCTACTGTAACAAAGCAGTTTATATTTAATTATTTTCTGATTTATTCATGTTTGATACAGAAATGAGAATGTACTTAACATTACTGGATTGTTACAATAAGTCAAAAGCCAAGTGTTTGAATGTTAGGCCAAACAAACCTCACATACATGCCAACTTTTAAGTTTGTGTTGACAGTTTGGTTCACTTTTATGTCACAACTGTGCGTGAATGAATCTGGATATCATTGTCAGTCATAAGACCTTGCCACCAGTCTGTATTTTAGTTTATTTTTTCATTGTTTCACTTTAACTTCAGTGTCAGATATTATCCTACTGACTGAAAGCGCGAATTAGGATCGGCAACTGAAAATATTGTTTCTATGGTCGAACACTGTGCCATACCCGAGTTGCCAGGCCCAGACGCCACTGCATTGCGTTTCATCTCCCAGGTTTCACCTGTTGTTGGGCTAATGACGAGAAATGGATGAAACATAACAACAAAAGTTGGTTCTGGTGTAGGGCCCAAAGTGAAAAGGCTTGGAAAAGAAAAAAAAAAAGATGAAGGGGTTAAAGATAAATGATGAAAAGATTGCATTTTTTTTTTTTTTTTTTTTTTTTGAAGATGTCAGTATTCTTCGGCACATTACCACTACAACTCATAACCTGTATTGAAATGTATAGACGGTGGAGCTTGTTGTTGAATGTCAGAGAGATTATGAAGAAAACTACAAAATGGTAAAGTTCTAAAAGTGGGTTTGAATTGTTTGAAAAAGAGATGAAACAATAAAAACAGGATCAAATTTACTATATTGTTTGTATTGTATTTACCATTGTGTTGGCGGAGGGATATTGAACAGAAATCAGCTGTAATAAAGTAATTTTAGTAAAACTTGTTGTTTTAACTGTATTTATTATTTTTTTTAGGCCCTCGAGGATCTGCATTCAATAATTCACATGTGCCTTCAATATGGAAAACAACATGGCTGCCTTTAAGCTTGCTAATGACTATTTCTCATAAGCGGTTCTGTGTTTCACTAAAGTAGTTAGAACGTTAGAATTTTTTTTTTTTTTTAAAGTAGCCAAACAGATTTATGAAGTTTACCTGATTTTCTGCGCTTTTCTGAAAGTATTTAAATGCAGAAGTTGGGGTTATCAAATCTGCTTTGCGCTACTTGCACACACTCAAATCCTCACCTTGACTTCTTCCCTTGCCTCTTAGGCCAGGAATAGACTGGCTTTATAAACGCCCCTTCACCAAAGAACCTCGTGCTGTCGTGAACGTAATTGTTGTTACTGGAAGATTCCACTAGAAGAGTCGGGCGTAAAATCAGCCATCCGCACCATCCCCACTCAGTTTCTCCCAACATCTTTCTCCATTCACGGTAGTTTCCAAAATGGTTCTGATCACTCCCAGCTATTTTTAGAAGTATATTTGTCACCTTGCAGTGGCAAAGGCGCATTGTACGGATAGGGACCGTGATCCTTTCTACATGCTTATATTAAAAACCTCCCACCCTTTTTTACTGCTGCTGACCCTATGACCTAGCCTGGGCGAAAGCCGACTGTTGACTCTGTCAAACAGTCTGGGAAAACCCAAGAGGAATCCGTTTCCATGGAGGGCGGGACCTTACCCAGCAACTTAAATTCATTGGAGTAACGGAGTTCCCTTAACCAATCATAATGTTTAGAAATGACGTTGGTTATGCGCCGAGGTTCATGCTTACTCTCGCGAGGCTCTAGCTCGCGAATCACGCTTCCCACATCCGCTTTCATTATACCGGTACCATTTGATAAATCAAACTTTTCCCAAAGCCAGTTGGAAGGAGAGCTACGACATCCTTGCCACTAACAAAATTGACGAGGCATTCCTCTTGCTCTCGTTTTAATTGTGTAATGATCTCCAGAGTTGAGACAACTTCATGGATAGCTTCTAGCGTTCTTCCGTCGCCATGTTTATTTCCGCTGCGGTTGAACTACAATTATATGGACTACAATGGACTCCGCGCGTGAGTTCTGCGTCACCACTCGCAACTGTTTGCTGATTGGCAAAACACTGAGCGAACCGAGGTAGGGGGATTTGGCCAGACTATGTGCGGAGCCAAAATCCTTGGGCGGAAGTACGTAGGATGGCGTCGCCAGGCTACCTATGACCCTATATATGGTCAAATTAGCTAGTGATATATGTATAATGCACCCTGTTTGGTTCTGTCTTTTGCATGTTTTCAATACATAAAGAGAATAAAATATATGTTCAAATTTGGCCCTACACTGCCCTGTTGGGCCAAATTGCAGCTTGCGAAAGTATTGCATACATTTCTGAGGATTTGCACAAACAAATGCAGGATACGAGAGGCAGCCATAAAAAACACGTAGGTTTAATTAACAGTAAGTATATTTCTGGCCTCGGTCCCTCCCACCTGAGTTGCAAGCAGAGGAGCCCAGGTACCAAGCATTCAACCAAATGAGACCTAATTTTAAATGGATGAAAATGAAATATGACCTTTGATTTGATTAATTTTACATTTTAATATGTCGGCAACCCATTTCATTGTACTTGCTACAATGGCAATAAAGAATATTCTGACTGACTATGTTGCACTCCGGTCAGACTTCATGGATCCTGCAAAAACTTCCATGAAATTGCTTCAGCAAGCCTCCATCTCTTCTCTTGGTGTATTTTTTTTAAATCTTTTTTTTTTTGGCACTAGTGGCCTTTATTGGAAAGTTGCTTGATGGGAAATGGGACAGAGAACAAGAGGGAGAGATGATGATGATGATAGATTTTTATTTTTTCGAACATGTAGAAAAAAGAAAATGTATGTAAGTATTTGTACATACAAAAGAAAGAAAAAAGAGAAATTAAAAAATAAAAAATTCAATTACATAAAGTGCTCATACAAAACAAAATACCACACATTGTTCGAAAAAAAGGAATGGGAAGAAGTACAATACTTTTTTTAGTTTCCCATCCCTTTTTAACTACTCTTCAGTTTACAAATATCCTAACTACAATACACCTATATAAATATATGCCATATATACACTTCCTAAATATCTAGATAAATATATAATCACAAAATAAATATATACTACACACATATCCTTGTAAATATAAATGTAAATATGAACCATAAATAAATAAATATATACCATATACAGTACTAATTAAATTACAATATAACAATTAACCCTATTCTATTCATATATTTATCCCTCATCATCCTCCGTTAATATACTTCCTCTTCCATGTACGTATTTTGTTGTACCTTTTTTTAAACAGAATTATATTTGCATTTTGTTTTATTTCTGTCTCCAGACTATTCTACAAAGTCACTCCGCAGCTCGATACGCACATGCGAGGGGAAGGACCTGCAGCAAAGGGCACTGAGCCGGGGACTCGAGCCGGGACGGCTGATCTTAAGCCTCTATATGGGATGCCTGCTCATTTTAGGAATATTCTAGCAGACAAGCTTGGAAATATTATGATCACAGAAAGAGAGGAGAGGAGGAGGCATAAATTAGACAAGTAAGACGGACCTTGGGAAATCTGACTTTCTTGTGGCATGTCCTTTGATTTCTTTTTACCCAGTTGGCAGTCACAAACTCAGAGTTCCTGGTTTATATGGAATGCAGCGTTGCCTGCACAGACATTTCCCCTAACGACACCTCCGAGGGTCCGAGGACCAGCGCTTCGGAATCATCCACCGACAGAACCGACTCCATAAGCGGAAGTGACCGCAACGTGAGATGTGACGAGCATTGTAAACAGTTGAGAACGAGCTAGCCCGTGAAAGTTATGACGTCTCAAGAGTGTTTCACTTGAGTGAGTATATAGACTTAAAATACAAAGTCAGACTATTTATCCACGTTGTCGTGCTCGCCTTGATGACAAGAGGTACATATTGTGTGCGACGAGTCTAACGTTAACGAAAAGAAATGTGTTGCAGTTTGTCATCTTTTAACAGACCTGACATGTTCAAATAGAAATTCCTTGGAGTGGTTATCCATTAACTGAGCTTAAGTGTGAGGATTGATTCATTCTTGTAGCTACACAATACAGAAACTTTATGTAATTTAGTTATTTTGGTTGCACCGCCTCTTCCAGCAAGACTTAGGTGCCAAGCTAGCTAGCTAACCCCAACCCATCTCCTGCAATCTGGGTGCTGAACAAACTGCTGTAACGATACCCACATTTTTACATTATTTGGTTCTTCTGGCTTGCCAGCGTTACAATGCCAAACTCTAATGGCACGTATTAAATGTTACATAATTTTGTTCGTGTAGCAATCTTTTATAACTCACTGTAGCGTTATTAACTTGTCATATTATATGAAAAAGAAAAGCTCGGTGCAATAAGATTATGTAAGAGAATACAATAAGATGGATTCTCTTTGATATTAAAGTGATCAACAAAAGTGATTTATGTGCTTTACAGTAAAATCAGTCTTTATATTTTGGTGGTCTTGAACAATAGTTCTCCGGGCCTCTCTGAAGGTCTTTAAATGTTTTTTTTTCTTTTCACATTTGCTACTTTTTGCTACCTGATCATTTTAGGATGATTTTTTTTTTTCCCTATGCCACTTAAGATTGAACCATGAATCACTGCAGCACAAAAAGTCACCCAACTCACAGGACGAACCAGCTTCGAGGAGCAAGGAAATCATTTTAAACTGTATCTTTTCACACTTTGTTTTTAGCAATCTGTTGGAAAGACACATTATTTGTTCCCATTTCTTTAGTTGTAGCCATTTACAATGTGAAAGATATCACAGTTATCGTATTATTTTTGCACCAATAAATTGCCAGAGAAAACTTGGCACATCGTGGGATGGTGTGCAGTGTTTCCTTAAACGAAGCTGAGATAAGATGAGACGTTCTTTGTCGTCCTCTTTCATTTCCATCTTTCTTACTTGTTTCTCTTTTAGTTTGCACTTGAGTGAACATTCAAGGAAGTTGCACAGATGTCTTCAGGTGGTATCTTATTGATGTATATTCACCACCAGGTGTCACTTGTTTCTCACAGAGCTCCATGATGTTGTGTGAAATCTTTCTGTCATCGCTTTGGTTCCTGTTCGTTATCTTCTGGGTGGAGACGATAAGTGTGTGGCTGTTTTTGTCCATGTTTTACCAGGACCGGGCATTTTACCACTGGGGAGATGGGTAAGAGTTGGTGTTTCTTTGTGAAACTCAAAGTTAAAATGCCACCACTTATTTGAGAAGGCAAAAAAAAACATAGACTGAGACTATTCAATCTTTTATTTGATGTTTTAGGGTGTTTGCAGATGATCCTGGCCAGGTGATATACATGCTGAGCAGGTACGTACTCATAAATAGGAGTTTCTAAGAGTTTGTTTTTAAAAACTTGTGTACTTGTATCCAAGCTCTGAATTCTTGTATCGTTTCTCAGAGTGGACAGCCCTGCGGAGACAGAGATCCAGACCTGAGGTGGAAATGAATCGAGGCGTTCACCGGGACCGCTCCCAATGCGGGGGTTGTTGCAGTCATCTGACTGGGGAATGGACGATGAAAGGCATCCCCTGTTTTTCTTTAGCACTGCCTCTCACCGTGATGTGCAGGGCCCACCTTTAATGATAGCAAGAGAAGAGGTGCAGCGTGCAGCTTAGGTGAAGGCGTATAAAAGATGTACATGATTTGCGCAAAGCTTCACCGCTGTTTGTTGTTAAGAAATTTTTATTTTTTGTGGGGGGGGGGGGGGGGGGTCGAATGTAAAATAAATTTTGGCTCACAAAGAGCTCACAGTGCGTTCTATGTTTCATTTCTTTACATCACTCTAAGCTCAGTTTTACGCTTGCGCTGAGATAGGGTCTTTGCCTGTTCTATGCAACTACAGGTGTCGCTATCCACAGCATTATTTGTGTTTCAGATATCAGATTGCAATCAAAACAGTTACCAGAGTGTCACCTGACTGTTGTTGACAGTTACCAGTTGTTTGGTTTATTTTTGATGCTACGACTTGTACCAGTAAACTATTTTTCGAATATTGGATGTGATGGAGCAGTGTGCCGAATTAAAGAATAGAGTGACTTATATTTTTATCACTTAGCTCTCTCGTTAATACCACAAATATTATGAAAACATTATTTGAGCTTGAGGATTCATTAATGAACTGGGAAATATTTCCAGTTCTGTTCATTTACTGGCAATTTTGTAGAGATTTCCACCCAATGTTGCGAGGTTTCGTTTCATCTGGATTTTGCTCTTGTCGTGTATTTCCATTCTCATTAAATACTTTTCATACTCACATCATATGTTTGCAACAGGCATATATCCATCTGCTGATGAAAAAAAAATCAGACTTTGTTTTAATTTAAAAGAAAAAAAGAAAAAAAATCATATATAGATTGTTTGTGCATTTATAAAATGCACGTCAGACTGAAAAGGGAAAGTATATCTTTATATCACACTACGTTTGAAGCCTCTGAGATATTTTGACTTTTTGTTTGTTTGTTTTATCCGTTTATTTTATTATGGTTATTGTTTTTTTTGTTTGTTTGTCTCCTTTTGACTGTTTTGTAACAAAATCAATGTCTGTGTTGTTTCTATAAACAAAATAAACGGAAGTATGTGGAGTTTTTGCTGGTTGTTGTTATTACACTGAACTTACACTCCCTCGTACAGCAGGGGGCGCACCTTAAAGCAAGTCTCCTTAGGAGTGATGTTTCGATTCACCGCCGTCTTCGATATCGAGAAGGCATACGACATGTTATGGAAGGAAGGATTAATGATGCAATTAAGCAGGCTGGGAGTGGGGGGGGGCGCATGTACAACTGGATACTTAGCTTCCTATTTGGGCGTACAATACAGGTGAGAGTAGGAGCAGACCTATCATCAGTTGCAAAGGTGGAAAATGGAACTCCACAAGGCAGCGCCATTAGCCCGGTATTGTTCAACATCATGATAAATGACATTTTTAAAAATGTAAGCCCAGATATAGTTTCACTGTATGCAGATGATGGAGCACTTTGGAGAAGGGGGAGGAATGTTAACCTGGTATTCAACAAGATCCAACAGGCCATTATGGAGGTGGAAAAATGGGCAGGAAACTGGGGATTTAAGTTTTCCATATCAAAGACCCGCTGTGAATTTTTTACTAACAAAAAGGTGGATACCAACGTGAAGCTGTATTTGTACGGCGAGCCACTGGAAAGGGTGGAGGTAGTGAGATACTTGGGATTATGGTTTGATAAGAAACTGACATGGAGAATCCATATTCAGAAAACTGAAACAAAATGTAAAAAAGTAATAAACGTGATCAGATGCTTAAGTGGACTTGACTGGGGGGCCGACAGAACCTCCCTAATGACTATGTATTATGCGCTGGTAAGGTCAGCAATTGATTATGGTTGCATGGTGTATGGATCAGCCTCAGACACACAGCTGAAGATTTTAGACAGAGTTCAATCCCAGGCACTAAGACTGTGTAGTGGAGCACTAAGGACATCCCCAGTCGTCAGCCTACAGGTGGAACTGGGGGAAATGCCACTGGCATTAAGAAGAAAGAAACTGGCCCTGGCTTACTGGGTAAACCTAGGAGGCCATGGGAGGGAACACATTGCACAGGGAGTCCTGGAGCAATGCTTGGAATACGTAGCAAAGCGGGGCTGGGGTTTTGGCTGGAGCATAGGGTCCTGGGTACAGGAAGCAGGGCTTCAGAGCATAACAATTGCTCCAACGGTGCCTTTATCTCCAGTCCCGCCTTGGGTTTTTCCACAACCGACAGTCGATATGGCAATACTGCAATATATACATGAGGAGACAGAGACAGAAAAAGAAACTCTGGCAGGATATGTCAACAACTACATTAGAGACACACACCACCCATGCACTGAAATTTATACAGACGGCTCTAAGGATCCAGTGACTGGGCGAGCAGGGGCCTCCATGGTGGTCAGGAGAGTAGGGGTCAGCCAGATGTGGAGACTGACAGATGATCTGTCAGTGTATGCTACCGAAATGACCGCAATAGTTAAGGCATTAGAGTAGGTGGAGGAGGCACGGCCAAGAAAGGTGGTGATATGATCAGACTCTGCTGCAGTTATAAAGAGCATACAGTCATCAAGGTCGTGTAGGATGGACTTATTGATTGAAGTGTATGGGTTTATATCGCTTGGAAAGGTCTGCAATCACAGTGAGTTTCATATGGATCCCAGCACATGTTGGAGTGTGGGGAAATGAACGTGCCGACAACCTTGCAAAAAAAGCCTTAGAGAGGCCAGAACCTGACGTAGCAGTTCATTTAGGCCGGGGAGAAGCGAAAGTACTCATTCAAAGGGCAGTAGTGAAGCAGTGGCAGATGGTGTGGGACAGGGAGAGAAAGGGAAGACACATGTACAACATTCAAAAGGAGGTGGGGAAGGTAGCCAAGGTGGGTGGCAGTAGGAGAGATGAGGTTGTCATCGCCAGAATGAGGATAGGCAACACATTATTGAACAGCACTCAGTGTAGGTTTGGAAGAGTGGCATCAGGGCAGTGTGTGGGATGTAGGTTGGAGGAGGAGACAGTCCAACACGTATTGTTTGAGTGTCCTGTGTATGAAGAAGAAAGGAAACAGTGGAAGGACGAGCTGCTTGGGGACGGTGGAGCTGGCTTTGATCAGGCCACAGTGCTGGGAAGGGACGTCAATATAAGGGCAATTTTGAGGTACCTAACAACCACAGGGCTATATGCCCGCATCTAAGCAGTAGCAGAATCTTCCAGGAACCGGTAGGTGGCGGTATGCGCAAGCACAGCGTAACCCGCCAACAACTCAAAGCAGAAGAAGAAGAAGATTCACCGCCGGGTCTTCATCCCGTCTTACTGAGAGGGAATAAAAAAAAAAAATGAGTAGTCCATAGTTTTTCTCGTTGTTAGTTTAAGTGATGTGTATTTTGTAAAGCCGAGGGCCGCGGTCGTCATCAGGCGGATTTGTGTGGGTTTTCTGTGTAAACAAACCGCTTTGCTTTCAGTTGTGAGCGGTTTCTCGTAAACATGGCTCCAACGATTCAGACACAAGCTCAACGGGAGGACGGCCACAGGTAAACTCAAACCTGCCTTTACAGGAAATTTAACCTAAATAAGTTGCATGCACTGGGTAATTTGTGTAAATTATTGGGGATGAAAGACGTTTAAAGACCTTTAAAGACCTATTTGGTTTTCTGTTGTGCTTATCAACGCTAGCCGATAATTAGCCTCCTTTAGCATTCTAGCTAAAAGAAACAAGCTTAACGGTCAATTAACGTATGTTTGCTAATGGGAGAAAACCTTTTCTATTACATTTTGAACGATTTCTACAAATATTTGGTCTTTCAGTTTCTATTACGCAAAGTATACGGGACGTTGCACGTCATGTCAAAGGGGTTCCCATCTAAAATGTTTAATATTTATGTTTTTTTTTCTGTTTAAAGGGGAAAATGTAAATATTAGCACTGTTATGTGTTGGGTACCTGGCAAATCATCACATAATTGATAAGATAATATCTTATTTTCATATTTACTTCTTCAGTCATTTATTCTTCAGAATGCATTTTCTTTTATTTTACAACACTTTTGATAACTCATGTCAATATGTTGAACCTGTAACAAACTAGCGAAGTTTAACTGAAATATTTATCTTTAATACGTTTTACCCAAATATCCTTGATCTACATGAAATACATTTCTCTATAAATGTATTTCTGCTATTTCAAAGATGAGTAGTTGGTTATACTTTCAGATACAAATCTTCACGTACTTTTGATACACCAAACTTTTGGATTACAATCCTAGTCATAGTATTATAAGGGTTCTATAAAGAGGTTTGTCTATATGTCATTCATTTCCTAGTTGATATAACATTGATTATATGTCATTAAGTGGAAAGAAGAATTTTGATCCCGGCTTCATCTAATGTCAAGATTTTTTTCAAGAAATCTACAAAGATCCGTCCTTAAATCAGAAAATGTATGATACATAAAATAGTTATTAAGTAATTAGGTGGGAAAGTCACGTAGTTACTTTTGTGGTTTAGGATTTTACCTTATTGTTGCTTATTATTGATATATGTGATTTACTGATTTATATCAGTTTTGTGCCTAAAATGAGTAGCTGAGTCACTTTTCACATTAAAATCACCACTCTTAGATTTACCCGAGTTAAGTGGTGATATGGGGGAATGTTTATCACATTGAAACTGCACCATTTTTGCTTGTTGTTATTTTTTTGGGAGGTTTTTTCCGAAAACGGCCGAAAGGCAAATTAGGATGCTAATTGGCTTTTTGGATGAGTAAATCGTTCTGTTAAAACTACAACAGAAATCTGGCAGAAAACCAGAATATCGTCACAAGTTTTATATTGTTTTCTTCCCGCTTGCTTCTTTTCCATTGTAAACTTGGTATGCATAAAGTCACTCATCTCATTATAAACACCACCATAAAGAGCCTCCTGCTCCTCCAGTGTTTCCATGTGACTCATTGCTTATTTTACTTTGCTGTCTGAGTGTCTGTTCTGAAGGTTTTGTCTGATGTTGTCATTTTCTTGTTTGTTTGGTTATTATTGTGGGGGAAGAAAATCCTAGAGTCATACCTCAGTTAGTAAATGGGCTAAACTGTGCAGGGTGCAGTGCTTAAAATTGACTATTTTCAGTCTTGTTCTTTTCAGTAGTCCCTAACAATGAAGTAATAACCTTTTAAAGCTACAAGTATTCCATTGTGTACCTGAACAAAACATTGTATTTATTTGTAATGTGTGTGTCCCATTAGTGGCAGTATCTCGCTGCTAATATGGTTTAGTGTTGGATATGCTTTTAAACCTAATGTGGAGCATTTCGAGACTAGATTAGACAGTAAATGGAGCCTGTTTGCAAAAAAGGAAATTAATGAAGTGTTGATCTCCATTGCCCTGCACAATGAAGGAAATTGATTTAGCCATCAAATGGTGTGATAAAATGTCCATGCTTTCTTACCTGCTAAGTATAGAATCAGAAGGTTAAAAGCTTTTCTATGAAACATTCATGCCACCCTTCAATGAGAAATAGCTACACATTTTTAACAAATATCTGTTTTCTATTCCAGTAGGCCGTCCTCTCACAGAACCGTACCAGAGAGGTGAGTAGGTTTGCCATCATTAATTTAACGTGTGCCTTTGGGATGCAAAAATTGCCTCTAGTCTCAACTGAATGAATTTTTTTTCCCTCCCATTGCAGGTCAGGAATTGTCTGTCGAGTGAAGTATTGCAACAGCTTGCCTGACATCCCCTTTGATCCTAAATTCATCACATATCCATTTGATCAGCACAGGTAATTATATTCACTCTGTTGTTTCTCCGTTGAAAAGAATTCAACAGTGCTATTATTAATCCCAAAGGGAATTTAAATGTGCTGAAGATTGCACCATTTTTTTAATCAGGACAGTAGAGGGCGTACAGTGTTGTCAATCACGTGGAACAGCTTGTGCAGTCAGTTGGCTCCAGAGAAGTCCTAAGCACAGAGCCAATCCTCTTTATGAGTTTCTTTGTCACTGGCTCTGATAACTACAAAATAACGGTCCCTTTTATTTATTTATTTTTTTTTACCAAAGACTTTTATATGATATGTATTATCTTACTGTAAATATTGAAGATTTAGAGTCTGCTCTGTCCCTTCTCGGGACTCAGAGTTGCATTAACAGTTCATCCTGTTGTCCAGGTAAACTCCCAGGTATCTGTTTTCTTCTACCGCATCTTCTCCCTTGATAGGAAAGGAGTTTGGCTTCAAATCGTTCACAAAACGGTCTCTTACAGGAAAGGATGCACAAAAGAAAAAAAAGAAAAAATGCAATAGAATATAAGTAATAACAAAATTCAAGTGGTGCTACAGATACAAGCTGCTACAAGTTTGAAGCATTTTAGAGCTGACAATTGCCTCGAACTACATACGGACAAATAACATTTGTCATTGTGTGGTGGCAGGTTTGTACAATATAAAGCCACTTCTCTGGAGAAGCAGCACAAACATGAGCTCCTGACTGAACCAGACCTTGGTGTAACCATTGATCTCATCAACCCAGACACTTACCGCATAGACTCCAACAGTAAGTCTCCAGTTGTGAGCTCATGCCACATCCTATCTGTGAAACTTTGATATCACAATAATGAAATTTGATAAATAAAATGTTTTTTGTCTACTGAGACAATATTTTATGAAATGTACTTTCAGTAATGTTGGACCCTGCCGATGAAAAACTGTTGGAAGAGGACATTCAGGCTCCATCCAGTTCAAAGAGGTAAAGCGTCTAAATAGATGGCTTTTGACACTTGTGTAATATAAACCAAAAAATATGTATGTTTTCCTCGTTATTAGATCACAACAGCATGCCAAAGTGGTGCCATGGATGAGAAAAACAGAATACATCTCCACAGAGTTTAACAGATACGGTGTCTCTAATGAGAAAGTGGAAGTCAAGTAAGTTTGATAAATGGACTCACCTTGACATTTTGTAATGGCATATATGTATATATTTGTGTGTCAGTCTTTATCTGAGCCAGAGATGTTTTGTGTTTAGGATTGGAGTGTCTGTTAAACAGCAGTTCACAGAAGAAGAGATCTACAAGGATAGAGACAGCCAGATTTCAGCTATTGAGAAGACGTTTGAGGATGCACAGAAATCGGTGAGTGGGCATATTGTTAGGCTCCCTGGATCCACGTCATTTAGATTGGAGTATATGTCACGCTACTCCGTCAAATGGAAACTGTCATTGTCAGCATGCTTTGTAAACGCAACATGGTTGTTGTTCATCATTCACAGATCGCACAACACTACAGTAAACCAAGAGTCACTCCTGTGGAGGTACTGCCTGTGTTCCCTGACTTTAAGGTAAGCCAACTGTTTTCTTTTTGTGTTTACGGTCTGTTTATGTCATTTCACATGGTGTGTCATAACCGCCACACGAATGAAAGAATAACATCTTCATATTAAAGTACAGAAATGTACATGCTGTTACTGACCAATTTGGTTCATGATGTTTTATAATTAATTAGTTTTTTTTCTGTTTCCTCAGATGTGGATCAACCCATGTGCTCAGGTCATCTTTGACTCAGATCCTGCACCCAAAGACCAATCAGCACCAGCAGGAGTGGAAATGATGTCTCAGGCCATGATCAGGTATCTACAAAAAAATACCTTCTACAGATGATGTCTTCCAACAGTAAAGAGCGTTTTTCATAAACATTGATTTGTTGTCTGTTGAATAATAAAGAGGAATGATGGACGAGGAAGGAAACCAGTTTGTGGCCTACTTCCTGCCCAATGAGGAAACTCTTCGCAAGCGCAAACGGGATTGTGACGAGGGCATTGATTACATGGCAGAGGATGTGTAAGTGACATTATCACATCAAGAAAAATATGAATTTAAAGTTTTGTCAAATTTATCTGAATAAATGTCACTATAGTCTGTAGTGTATAGGAACTCATGCATGTTATTTTCTGTGTTTTAGGTACGACTACAAGATCGCAAGAGAATACAACTGGAATGTTAAGAACAAAGCCAGCAAGGGCTACGAGGAGAACTACTTCTTTATCTTCAGAGATGGAGATGGTGTTTACTACAATGAGCTGGAGACAAGGTAGGAAGGTGTCAGAGAAATAATCTGTTGTGCATCTTGATATAGAAAGAGAAGATACCCCTTTGTTCAGAGAGAAAAAAGAAAAAAAAATTACAGTTGTTTTGGGTTGGGTTTTAGAATTGTCTCAACAACTTTCTCTCTGGCCTGTAGGGTGCGCTTGAGCAAGAGAAGAGCCAAGGCTGGAGCGCAGTCCACTACAAACGCTGTGCTTGTGTGTAAGCACAGAGATATGAATGAGAAGGAGCTGGAAGCCCAGGTGAGTGGAGTGCTCTTTTATTTTTTTTTTATCTTGTTTCTTTTTATTTTATTTTATTTTTTTGTTTGTTGCTTTAGTTTAGTTTTCAGTGACTCGGAGCACAAATGAATGAATATAAACTCAAGTTTCTGGAGAGCTTTTAGTTGTTTGTGAAAGTATTGCTTTGAGTTTTGATTACAGAAGGATGATGATTTCTTTTGGAACTAAATGTACTAAAAATAGTGTCCATGCAGTTTTTTTTTTTTTTTTTTACACTTTTGTTATGTGGATTACATACAATCGCCACAAATTCAGCTGCTGAGCGAACGGGTGCAAAAACTGTAAAAATCCCGGCATGGATGTAAGATGGCAAAAAAATGGCATTTGTTCAGTGTTAGATGCATGAATGAATGTATTTTAGAATCTATACATATTTAAGGCTGCATTGCAGCATGACTGAACAAAAAAATGTAACTGACTAGACGTGTGTTGCATAGTAATATTTGTAAGCTTGGATTTTTCTCATTCCTCTGTAGTTATGTATGGCTCACTTCTGTTTCCCTTCATTGTGATTATCAGGAGGCACGTAAAGCTCAGTTGGAGAACCATGAGCCAGAAGATGAGGAGGAAGACATGGACAAAGACATGCAGGATTCTGGTTAGTTGTCTTTACCGTAACAGTTTTGGACATTTTGTGTTGTTGAATTGAATTAAATGAAGTCTATGTAATGCTTGAATTGTTTTTCCTCCAGGTGATGACAAGGAGAAGGGCAGCGGCAGTGAGGCAGAGAACTCTGGTAGTGAATCTGAGAGGGAAGGTGAAGACCACGAACAAAGTGGAGAAGATGAAGAAGAGGAAGAGGACAGAGCTAAAAGGCAGAGGAAGGCCAGCGCCAGCGGTAGTGAGAGTGGCGAGGAGAGGACCAGAGAAATGCGAGATGAGGAAGAGATCTTTGGCAGTGATGATGACAGCGACGACAACGAGCCAAAGAATTCAGCCAGGAGCAGCGGGGAGGAAGGCAGTGATAGTGAGGATGAAGGGCAGAACAGACGGGCCAGTAGAAGTCGCAGTGCTTCTCCAGCGCACAGCGATCGCAGCAGTGATCATTCAGAGACGCATGCTCAAAGTGGAAGTGGAAGTGAGAGAGGCTCGGACTCCAGTGAGGCCAGTGACAGTGAATAAGGCCGGCTGTCTGCACAGTGACAACCACCTGTCTTACATGTGTGTTGAGCTCCAAATGTGGCCCTCATACTCTGTCATTCAGCCAAATAATATAGTCCAGGGCTGTAGCTTCTTGATGATTGCAAATGTTTGTGCAAAATGCTCCTTGCTTTCGGACAAGAGACATCACTTTTCAATCTAGTTTTTTTTTTTTTTGTAGATTTAAATCACGCACCAATAGGTGTTTGTACACCATTCCTCTGTGTTTTCTGTCAGTACAGGATCAAAAATATCTTTTCTCTTTGCTTTTGACATACTGTTGTTACACAGCCTTTGAAGCTGATAATAAATTACATTTGGTCAAACATGTTTTTTTGTTCTTCCTAATTCATAGATTTACATTAAGGAAACTTTAAATAATACCATTAAATGTAACACTTTAGGATATGATTAACAATTCTTAAAATTTCAGATCAGATTTATATATTTCTTTTAATCTCAGTTCAGACTTTTTTTTTTTTTTTAAAGGCTCTGCTCACCTCTAAAATGACTTAAATGAAGAACAACAGCTTAGAGTTCATGATTTAATAACCCAAATGGAAATTAAATGGATTGTCCTGTTTCTCAAAGACAGGCTGCTTGTATTAAATATTCAGCGAAAGAACGCCAGCTGGTTCTTCAGCCATTCTTCTGTCAGGTCATCAGCGTTTCTTGTTTCAAAGACCTACAAGCATAAGCAGATAATGTCACAATTTGAAATTTGCTCAACAGAACAACAAAAATTTGAATATATTTTATTTATTTTATATAAAAAGACAACCTCCATATATCCAAAATTTTGAATTTGGAGACCTTCAATTAGCATTTTTTAGGTTTTGAATTAGACATGCTTCTGAATAAAAGTACATAAATGTTTCAACCTAATCTATTTTTTCAATTACATTATTCAAAGTCACTCTTCAGTAGTTATCTGAATGAGATAAAGAACTGATCATGATGTCATATTTACCTTTGTGAGCTCTGCAGCTTGGACGAGTTGATTCTTGCTGCCTGCGTACATCATCTGCTGCTCTGGCTTACACCCTGTCCACAAAAAAGATGTACATATTTTTTGATGATATCTGATCAATCATGCCCACCTCAAGAAATCTAATAAATGCAACCTTCATCACAACAATATGTAAGTAAATTGATCTTTGATCACGAGACATTAATTGGCCTTGAAGTTTTCTCAAGAATAAGTAAAGAAGCGGAGAACATATACTGCTCACAGTTACTGGCAAACTTTTAACTAGCTGAAAGTTGTTTTTATAACTTGAATTTACCAATAAATCATAATTAAACTGGACAAATTATTTCCTCTATTGTCTCTGCTAAAGTACAAAAGTGCTTTTTGAGAGCAGAAACAAAGGTAGCAGGCCAGTTGATATCGGCAAGAAATTATTTTAGCAAGATTTGTTACACATTTCAACTCAGCTTATAACGGAGCCCTGGGCTTTTCAAGCAGAACAACTACCTGAAGAACACACCCATCAACAACAAAAATAGCTGTTTCAAACTGGAAAGTGATGAATTGTGACCAAAATTTGAAGGAAACTACAAATGTACAAGGACTCCAGCAAACTTTAAAAAACTTCAACACATATCAATGAAAGAGAGGCAACCACTACCAGCAGAAACTTCAAAATGGCGGAAAGGAGCATTTAAAGCCGTTCTTGTTGCCAAAGCCTCTGCAAGAGAACCAGAACTTTTATCCTTGGTGCATCTTGCATTTGCATGTTTTATATCACTTCATTAAATCCTTCTTGATGTTATTCAATAACCATACATTGCATTACAATGTTGTTTATTAATGACATTCCTATCAAATTTGTACTTTCCATTCAGGAGTGAAAGAAATGTCTGAACATAACTGTGTTCTGCTATTCAGAACAAAAAAAAAAAAGAAGGAGAAAGTTTAACTTTAGGTGGCTGTAACTCCTTACCCATTGGACTGGAGAATATGAAACAGAGGGGGTAAGACACCCTTCCATCAGCATGGACATATTTGTAGCTGTAGACGATGAATGTACACTGTTGTCAAGGAGGTTTAACTGTTTGTCTGAGATTTAAAACAAATGTTTTGATAAATATAGTGTAGTCTTACATTCAGAATTTTACTACTCAGTTGGTATGTTTGTGCAGCGATTAGCACTATCACCTAACAGCAAAATGGTTCTGGGTTTTAACCTCGACTGGAGCCTTTCTGTGTGGAAACGGCATATTGTCACTGTGCCTGCTTAGATTATCTCTCAGTGTTCTGGTTTACTTCCACTGTCATTCTTAGCTGTTCCCAAACTGACCATACAGTAGGTGAAAGAGTGAATGTCCGTCTGTCTGTGTATATTCTCCATGATGGACTTGTGACCCTGTCTTTTGCCCAATGTCAGCTGACTGACAAAAGACTCGAGCCCCCAGTACCATTTGTGAAACAGCTGTAGCTAATGGATGGATGGATGTTGTCATTCATTAGACATTCAATAAGGATATCTGGGTTGGCGCTCTGGAAGCTCATTTCTCAGATCATCCAATGAGATGTCCTGAAAGACAATGTTGAGAGTAAGTCACTTTCAAAGCAGCATGAGCCCCCATCCACCTCCCAAACGTGCACACACTTGCCTCATATTCCTCTTCGAGGATAACAAGTTGTTTCGCCATGTCTATCTTCACTTAAAAAGAGCAAATATTATTTAAGCTCTTGGCTCTGTTTTATATTCATTTATGCCATAAAATCCGTTTTGGATTTGAATTGTAAAGGACGATATGCAAGTAACCGCAACATTCGGTATCAGTATGTGATACTTACTTAGTATGGCAGCATTGTTGGTCTCTTTTCGAAATCTGAACTTTCTCAGTTTTTCTTTCAGACTTTCATCCACTTCACACACAACCAGAGAGCTTGACTGCAAATATATGCCAAAAAGATATCAAATATTATACAAAATTTGTCACAAAATGTGTGCGCTTCTGTTTGAATAGAAATGAATTAGTCAACAGACCAGAGATAAAAAATAAAGTAAAGAGTTAAGTGACATTTCTCTTCAATCTACTCGGAGGTGCGGAGATCTTTCCACGTTGCATCGATGCATTAAACTTTCATAGAACAATTCTGACATATTGAGGGCAGGAAATGTTTTGCTGCAATATGCAAGAATGTAGTTTCCTGTTTGAAAAAGCAAGAGGGGGATGGTCGACTTGCGTCTCAATAGTTAAGTAAAATATTTATAAATATTCATACAAATACACGACAGTTCATAAAATACAGTAAATCTCAAGTGAAAAGCTGAATCTTTCAATCCATTACATCAGCTTTGCTTACCATTCTCAAAGACTCCTTTTCTGCCTTTGTGTCTTCAGAGTGACACCGCCTTGCAGAGACAGACAGATGAACAGCTACTTTCACACTGTCAAGAGATCCTCCTTTCAGTGGCAAGGGGAGGGCAGACAACCTGCAAGAGCAAGTGAGAGGGCTGTTTCCTCTTTTCAGCAAGCTGAAAGCAAGCTCAGCTGTATTTCATATTAAACAGTCAGGCAGAATATTAATGTACATTGACTGCATTAGGAAGAAAAGCACATAACAAAGTGAGACATTTTTATGTATGATATGTTTTCTGCTGCTATCACGGTGTTGGTTGTAGCTGCTTTCACTTCCATTTCACGGATGTGTAAACTTCAAGCATTAGAAAATGTATTCAGATCCCTTAAAACAACAGTACCACAAAAGAATCATTCTTTAAATTAATAGCCTACACCTAACAATCAAAAGCAATTACATAAATAAATAAAGATAAGAACGGTGTGGCAAAGTATGAAGAAAAAACAGTCCTAGTACATTGTAAATCAGATTCTAATCAGCTTATTTCAATTGTTTATACCGAGAAAGCGTTGATCATGTGACGCCTCTCATTTTTTGACAACTTCACTACATGCTTCAAAGTGGACATATCTGCTTTTAAGTCACATCCACATATTACACAACTGTCAAGCTCAGAAAACTCTGCACCATTTCTTGTCTGAATTAATGTACAGCATTAGTGATAACCTGCTTCACGACCTGGGAATATTCTCAAATTTGAAGTGCAAACTATTGTTGTCTCCAATTTCAAAGATATTTCGGGGTCTGCAGCTCTCTTGACTCATGTTGCACATTTGGCCAGTAGTAACAGCACAACAGCAGGTGTTTTACACAAGTATCTATAAAATGAAATATCATTAAAAATATGTGCATTTAAGGTAATTTGACTTACATAAACAGTCACTGATGGTCATATTTTTATATACATACATGTAATCATGTATTTCTAAGAAAAATAAGCTGAGTAATAATAATAATAATAAACTTTATTTCACAGACTCAAGGTCCAGATAAGAATATGCAGTACATTAAAAAGACATTAAAAGACATACAACCCATAAAAAATATTTGATATTAATGCCCTCTCGCTGTTTCCTCTATGCCAGTTGGTACCACTTTGAACGTGTAATTATGACCAGTGGAGGCAATTTCTTATGTGTGGAACTGTGGGCGGAACAAAACAATACGTACGTCAAGACGTATGACGATGTGCCCACGTCTTACGTCAAGTCAAAATCGAAGTGGATTTCTCTAGGCGTACACTCCTTATTTTCTGTATTCCAAACAATTTTGTACATACGTTCTTTAACATGGTATGTTTAAAGCAACAGAGGCATACCGCTGTAAAGAAATATCCTTAAGGAATACTGCGAATGGGATGAAAATCTATGATTTTTTCAGTTAAACTATCGTAACTGCATCTGTTAGCAAAACTTGCTAGCGAAGAATCTAGCGCTACCTCCTTGCTATCTCCACTCTACCGTCGAGCTAGCTATGCATTAGCAATTTAGCCTAGCTCGCTAACCAGCGACAACTGACAAAGGTAAACAACTAACCTTACGAGTCCATATTAAGTATAGTGCCATACATGTATGTTTAACATGTTATCAGCCCGAAACCTGTTAACGACCGGAAATGCGTTTTAAATGTCACGTTTGCACCACAAAGACTGGAGCAACGGGGGAAAGGTGTAGCAATAGCGTCAACGAAAAACAATACAAATCCTGAGCCCCTCATCTCAGGCTAGGCCGACCAAGCTAACCCCAGCTAACTGCTATCTAACGCTTAACTGCCGGGTATAAAGCTCGCCTATTTCAGTTTGATAAACCCCACAGTGTTAGTTAATCCCGACAACAGCCTTTTGATCAAATATTTTATAACAATAAAACATCCAGTTTTGTTTATTTTAATCAACATTACCGCTTGTAACGGTAAATGAGCTACCGCTTGCCGTGTTGGGAGTTAGCAGTTTTGACATGTAACTAAAGCTATCGTTACCCTTGCTGATTTGTGATTATACAGCATGTCTATGCTTATTTTCCTCAGTTGAGGTAAAACTGCATTTTAGTTACATGTTAGAAACACAGGACATCCTTGTTCTTTTGATTGCAGCATAATGCTGCGTTAGGTGTTGGGCTCTCCTGTCAGCGTTATTCACTTGAATTTCGACTTTGGCACACCTTCTGTGAATGTGTGCGCCATTGTCATCATGACATGACACAAGCAGCTTGGTCAACATTCAGTTAACCTGTAATCACATATATTTCTATTATTGCTATCCTTTGTGTATTGAAATAAGCTGTTGGTCCGTATTAGTTGTTTGAGCTGTTATCACTTAGTGATATTTTTTTACAAGTCTACCATTGTCCTTTCACTTTGTATCATCATCGCTCCTTTGTTTTTAACTTATGGGCCAAAATCTCTCCCAGCATTAAACAACTTAGAGCAGAAGAAAAATACCCTGTACGTCTGGAAAAGATGGATAAACTAAATTTGTCAAAATATAAACACATGTTTTGTGTCATGATGAATGCAGTATAACCTGAACAGCTAAACACATTTGGAATGGATGTACACTGAATAAGTATCGGCTTTGACTTAAAAACTGAGGCAGATATTTATAGAATTGTCATCTAAGAATTTCTCTTTGTTTGTTTGTTGATTTAATAGGGCACAGATGATGTGATCTGAACATGCCAGAGTAAAAAGCACTTTTCTTGTTTGTGTCATTACCTACTACAGTTGACACACACTTTAAGCCTCAAGACATCATCCCTAAAATCCACACGTCATTGCTGTCTGCAGTTCCTCCAGCACCTGAACCATGTGAGGGCCCCTCGGTCCAGTCTGAGGGGATCCCAGGACTGTTGAAACAATAACCCCGCTGTGCGGGGCTGGACTCGTTCTGTCTCTGTCAGAGAAAACAGCCTAACCAGTAGCCCCCTCCGCATCCACACATTCTTGTTCTCCTGACCAAGGAGACGCGCCATGATGTTCCGAGACCAGGTAGGTATCCTCACAGATTGGTTCAAAGGCTGGAATGAGTGTGAACAGACGGTGGCACTCTTGTCACTCCTGAAGAGAGTGTCCCGCACTCAGGCTCGCTTCCTACACATCTGCCTTGAACACTGGCTGGCAGATTGCACGGAGATCCACATTCTTGAAGCAGAGGCCAACAATGCAGGTAGCTATGAGTGAAGTTTCATTATTTTTTAATGATTATTTAAGATGATAAAAATAATCATTGTTCTCTGATATTAAAGAACACTATTGAATTAGTAACATAAGATGAATGTCTAATAAAAAACGTGTGTACTCTCTCATCAGCAATTGTCAGCCAGTGGCATCAGGAGCCAAAAGAGAAAGTGGTTTCCTTGCTGTTGTCCCATTTGCCGCTGCTGCAGCCACGTAATAGCGAGGCCAAATGTGAGTACATGAAGCTGCTACAGAAGGTGTTGAGTCACACTATTGAGAGTAGCCTCTTTGTGGAAGAAAGCAGACAGCTGCTCTCCTACGCTCTCATCCACCCTGCCACCACACTGGATGACCGAACATCGCTGGCCATGTGGCTAAACCACCTGGAGGAGCACCTTTCAGGTGGCTACGCACCTCGGGCACCATCCAGCCCCTACCATCCACGCCAGGGCTCAGATGAATGGCCAAATTCTGCTGAGGCTCTGGACCCTGGCAGTGCGTGGCACGACAAGTCCTCTTCATCCAACACATCGCCAGCTGGCCAAAATGGACATATGACTTTCCAAGGCGGGATGTCCTCACCTATTAACAGCAATAATACAGGTAATGTTTATCTCCTACTTTTTAATTGAAAACACATGGAGAGGAAATTATTCAGTTGTCACATAATGGGGTGTGTTCATTGTGGATATATCTATATTCTGCATTTAATTGTAATGCATTGTATTGCATTTACATGCATTTCTTGTTATGTTGTTGTTCCCTTTCCAGGTCTGGTTGGGCAGATGCAGCCTAGCCCTCTGAAGAAGTCCATGTCCATTATTCCTCCCGGCCCCCAGGCTTGTGGCTCTGAGTGGTTAAGCCAAGATGACACAGGAGGAAGACAGAACTTCATCCCAACAGACCATGCACCCCTTTCACCCCAGAGCAGTGTAGCTTCTTCAGGCAGTGAGCAAACAGAAGATCAGGGCTCCACTCGCAACACCTTCCAGGAGGATGGCAGTGGCATGAAAGGTCAGACTTCATTACTTGCCTTGAGGCAAAGGCTCTCCCAGCTCTGTGTAAAAGTTGTGCACACCCAACACCTGTGGTAATATAAGCCACGGTACAGACGTCCTTTTCTTTAAAAATTTTTGTTCAAACTTTCTTTTTCCATTTTGTTCTAGATGTTCCTGCATGGCTGAAGAGTCTCCGCCTTCATAAATATGCATCACTATTCTCGCAGATGACCTATGAAGAAATGATGATTCTCACAGAGCAGCATCTAGAGTCTCAGGTGTTTAAGCCTCTTAGTTACCTTCACTTGTCCCATCCTTTCATTCATCTACAGGCTTTTTCATTCTTTTAGTCAAACTTGATGATACATCAGCTCTCAATGAGGCATGAAATTAAACAATGCACCCTACAGTTATATTGTGCTAGTCACACATAATACAAATGGTGTGTTTCTTTTTGACTCTGCCCCTTGGCTTTAATGAAACAGATGGTGATTAGGTTTGTTATTTATTAACTCTGTAAACTGCCTAGTGTCCCCAAAAGAGATGACTTCCTATATCATCATGTTAATTCCTATCTCTCCCTTTTAGAACGTCACTAAAGGAGCGCGGCATAAGATTGCCTTGAGTATCCAGAAGCTGCGAGAGAGGCAGAGCGTACTCAAGTCTTTGGAAAAGGTAATTAGAGCGATCATCTTATTATGATGAAAAGAGGCAACACTATTTTTCTGATGACTTTTTCGCTGGTTTTGATGAGAGAAAAAAACAAAAACACATTTGTGTATTCTGGGTTACGATCATGTGAAACTTGATTTAGCGCCATTGGGAAATTCCCATTCTGCTGGTTGGCATAGAAACAGACATAGAGCGGGGCCGGTAGGGTTTTAGTCTTCATCTTAAACGTTACTTTGGATCAAATGTTTGCTTTACTAAGTCTTGCGTACAGGTTTGCAGCTAGGAAAGCGTTTGCTCTACTTGCATTCCCCTCCTTCCACTCAAAAGTGTAATTTTTCAGAATAACTTACACAGCATATAAAACTGACATTGTCCACTCTTGTCAGGATATTTTGGAAGGGGGAAACCTGCGCAATGCCCTCCAGGAGCTTCAGCAGATTATCATCACACCAATTAAGGCCTACAGTCCTCTCAGTGCAGCCCAGCCTGCCTCAGACAACACCACTTGCCCGTCAGATGTCACAAAAACGGGAGCAGAAAAAGAGCCGGGATCAGAAAGCTTCCAGTCCCACAACCCAACCCCCTGCGATGGAGACTCGTCAGTCACACCCATCTCAGACGGTGACATTCCTGGACAGTTCACTCGTGTAATGGGTAAAGGTAAGAAAATCATGTTATATTTGTTGTTTTTGTTGTTGTTTTTTTTTCTCCCTAGATTGAGATTCATTGAATGCAGATTGCATACTAAATTGATGGTTGTGTAATCTGTTTTCATAACTCAGACATAACCTAAAGGGACTGTCATCAGAACAACAAAATGCTGTAATGAAAGCTGTCAGCATTTTATGTCTATGTTTGTTTTGAAAGTAAAACACAGGTCGAACAAAGTATTGATCATCATATATGTATCAAGTGGACATGGATATATAAACCCTTGCTTTTCTGTTTCAGTGTGCACCCAGCTGCTGGTGTCGAGGCCAGATGAGGAAAATATCAGCTGTTACCTTCAACTTATTGAGAAGTGTCTGACACATGAGGTAAAAAGCTTTTTTTATTTTTTCCTTTTGGAGCCAAAAAAACACGCCTCACACTATTTTGTTGGACCACGTTTAACTTTGATTTCTGCAAGCATTCTCCTTGGCATCTTTTGATGATAGGAGAGTTGGACCACTGCTTAAAGTCAGCATATCCCAGAGATTCTCGCTTGGCTTAAGGTCTGGACTCTGTGTTGGCCATTCAATGGGTGGAAATATATGTTTCATGCTCCTTTCAAGCTGATAATTTTGGCCATGGACATCTTTGAGTATGCCTGTGTTATCAGAGAGGAGAGAATAATCTATTGTTGGAAAATCCTGGTCAGTCAATATAATTTGGTTGTCAGGTTGACCTAGATTCACCGAAAGCAACCCCAGATCATTTTCTTATTTAAATCCAGACCCTTTTGCCTTTTTGTTTTGGCCATGCTGTATATTGTGCCTAGTTGGGATTAACCTGGTTCAAGGTTGTAAATGAAGTCCGTCAGTCTTAATGTTACATCAGTGGTTCCAAACCATTTTAAAAATCGATTCAAGTCCCCCTACTTCTATCTGTGGAAAAAAATCAAAGCTTGTCTGCTATTAATTCTAATTGGAAATTAGCCTTATGGCTACAATCTTGTATATTTTGCATTTTGTTTTAAATGCTAGTAATATATGCTGTCCCTTTGTTAAATAAATAAACTTGAAACTTGATCCCTTTTTTCCCCCCTGCAGTTCCATAAATTGCACATGTGCTTGTCTGTGTGACACCCAACACATTGTTGTGGGCTATCAAAGTGATCTTTAATGCCTCCTTAAAGTTGGCATAGGAACCACTCTCCCACATGATACTTACATTTTGAATAACTGTATGCTTTTCTTCCTTAAAATGAAGAGTTAAAGTTCCCCATTTCTTGTTAAAAATCACAACTCTAGAATAATCTATGAAAGCTTTGTCTATTTTCTGATGCCTTTTTTCTCCCTTATTCTGTTTGTCAGGCTTTCACTGAAACTCACAAGAAAAGGCTGGTCTCCTGGAAGCAGCAGGTCTTCAAGCTGCTGCGCCTGTTCCCTCGGAAAGCTATGCTGGACATACCTGCGTACCGACAGAAAGGGTGAGACTCCTGGCTCTCTCTTAACTTTGATCTCCCTTTAAAGCAGCAAAGATGTCACATTGGCTTATTGTAACACTCTTCCTGCACTCGTCTCTACCTTCTGGTACTTTGATTCTCCTTCTTTTATCTCTTTCACTCTCTCTTCCTCATTAAAATCATTACTATGCTTTCTTGTGGAATAGCTCCAGCAGTTGACGGATCCTTTTTTTTTTTTTTTTGTTCTTTTGATTTCTAATTTGTGTTTAATTTTTTTTATTGTTTTGCTATTCCAGCTGGAACTATGGGTCAAACTCCCTCCCCACAGCAGGCTCTGTGAGTGGAGGTGTTGCGCGGCGAGGCCAAAGGCAGTTCCAAATGGCCCCTCGTGGACTCCCAGCTGGGCGCATGTGTCTCCCTGGAGGGATGGGGGGAGCATCTCCACGCCACACACTCACTAATCCTGCACTTGCAGGCCAGGGTAGACAAGTCAGTATTGCTGCCAGCGGGTAGATGTTTAAGCACCTCATGATGACATGTATAGTTAGGTTAACACACACTAATCATGTGCGCTGTATTTAAAGGGCAAATAATAAATTGTTTTTAGATTATTTTCACTTTGGTGATGACTTCACAAGTTGAAGTAATTATTATTATTATTCAGTCTGTGGTTGCGGTTTAGAACAAAATGCATGTTTCCAGGCCACATAAATGATAGGACTAGTGTATATTGCTCAGACTTTTCTTGGTTTTCTCCTCAAGTTGTTAAGAAATTGTGAATTTTCTTTCTATAGAACCTGTGGTTTGCCAACCCTGGGGGCAGTAACAGCATGCCAAGTCAGAGTCGCAGTTCAGTGCAGCGGACGCACTCGCTCCCAGTCCACACATCCCCACAGACTATGCTCATGTTCCAGCAGCAAGGTATCGTACAAGGTCAAGCATATTTTTCATTGACATAGATTGATGCACTCACCCACAGGCTATCGATGTCCTTGTTGACATGTAAATATATCATATTTTCTACCAACATTTAATTACAGATGTCTTTCCCTGTTCACATATAACCACTTTTAGTGTTGCCTCCACATTGCTCATTCAGAACCTTCATTTTAATTCGAGTACTGCAAGTTAAACAACTTTTGTTAAAGAAAAAAAAAAAGAATTCCTTGCCACTCTGTCAGAGGTCTTAATAAAGAGCTGCTCTTGCTCATAGCCATGGAGAAGATAACACTGCATGCTGCAACAGTCTTTCTTCTCGCACAATACACATAACATTTTAGTTTTTTTTTTTAAGTTACCTATGCAACTGTGTTGTCTTCCATCGTGTTTTAACAGAGTCAGCATGGATCTGTTGCTTCGTTCTTAGAAAATGCTTATTTAAACCACAGCCATTTTCCATTTATATTTTATGGTCGGAGACATTCCTTCACCTGAGGGCACAACTGCAATGTCTCTTTGCATTGTACTGACAGTGTCATCCCATCTGTGTGCACAGATTTCACACCATTTGTATGACTTATGAAAAGACCAGATGTTCCTCTGGCATAGCAAATGTTTAAAAAGTCGAGTCATAAATATTTTCTTCTTACGTGAACGCTTTAATTCATTGGACCCCTACCTAGATCCCGTTAAGGACCCTAAAGGTACAATGTACAAAGTCCTTTCTTAAACTGGTATTATACGTCACGTCTGCATCCACATGGGACAGATTAAAGTAACTAACTGTGCAAGCTACTTGTAACCATATCTGGATTTTGCATTATGTTGTTGCTTTTTCTCTTGGTTGATCCTGATTTGCAGAATAATTCACTTGATCAAAGCATGCTTTGGACAGATAAGTTAATTTCCTACACACAATCCAAGTAATGCATACTTCTCTCCTAACATAGGAAATTCTTTTGAAAGTAAACTGGCACATTTATATTCTTTGGACATATGAATTTGTAGAAAGTCTTGTGTTTTTCTTTGTTTTAGTTCGGTGAGAGAAAACAAACAAAAGGAAACATTATGGTAGTTTAATTCCTAATGTTCCTGATGACTGAGACTGTTTTTATGTTCCTAAGAATGCCAAGTTCCAGGTGCTGATCTGGAGATCAACCCAACGCTGGAGTCACTGTGCCTCAGTATGACGGAGCATGCCTTAGGGGGTGAGTGTCCTCACAGCTCAATACTAAACAGGAAACTGGTTGGCAACCCCGTTGCAGCTACACAATTAGGCAGCACCGCCTGATGATGTTGTATATGTGCTCAATGAGAGGGTGGATGTACATCACCCAGTTTCCCCTGTGCAAACAAGGAGGACAGCTTTTGTGATTTCTATTCGGTGAGCTCTGTTTAATAAAGCTCAACCGATAACTGGGTTTTTGGGGCCATTACTAATTTTCAAGCCAATATTAAGATGTGATATGAGATTCTCAACATACAAAAAAAGCTGTTTTTGCAGCCCTGAAAGTTTGTTGAACTTTTCCAGAGGAGCTGCATGTGAGAAAGTTGCCATCATTCTCAAAGACTTTGCCATTCACAATTCACATTTATGTCTTTGTAGAACATGTGCTTATTTATTTTATTATTATTTTTTTACTTGGATGGTCTTTACCCATCAATTTTGCAACTATATATAAGCATAGAATAGAGATCAACACAGTTGAGTGGGGACCATAACTGATGTGCTCTTAAAACACTTAACGCAATTAACTTCCCAGAAATGTGTTTCTCAAAAAATGTAACAAGTTGACATCAGGACAATGTTTTTACTCTGCAGCGTTGTCTGCTTAGCTGTGGATCTGTGTTGATCGAATGTGCTTCTGAAAGTGCTGAGACCAAAATAGTTCGAGCCATTTTTATGATACAGATCATCTGGTGATGAGTAAGCTACAATAAGTATCTTATTCTACATTCGTTTGGTTTTTTTAAGGTTGGAAAACCTATATGCACAGACGGATGTGTCGAATAAAACAATATCTAACCACAATATGGCAGATATTGCCTGTTTAATTTACACAACGTCATTCCACAAGTTTAAAGCTAAATAGTTCTGTAATATTGTATTGTGTATTAAGTTTTTTTTAGTGTCTTTTTGCATAACTTTTGGGAGATGGGTGAAATTTGGTGTATTAAAACAGTTTTTTCTCCTTTCCCAGAGACATGGAAGGTAAGGTCATTAATGTGTTTGTACTATCTTAAACCAAATGCAACATAGTTCCAACTACTTTTGCAAACTTTAAAGATGTCTTTGGTCTGTTGCTCCAATGAAATGGTATTATTCTCACCCTAATATTTAAGGATGCAAACCCACTCAAGTTAAAGAAGACTAAACGTTTAAGTGTTTAACTATTTCTTTTCATAAATGAATGAGGAGGACAACTATTTGAGGAACAAATAAAAGAAGAAGGGGAAAAAAAACACAACTTGTAATATTTTCACATCGCCTGGAACGATCCATTACTTCTCTATGAACGGCTCCAGTTACCCTTACGTATGTTCGGTGGCTGGAATACCTTGAAAGTACATGAAAGCCATTCAGCAAAATGTATTAAGTTAATGGACAAATAAAATAAAATGTTATGTTTTCACAACTCCAAAAAAGTTATCTTGTAACATTGAAACACGTGTCAGCACATTTTCTGATTGTGTCTTCTCTTCTTCTTAGATGGAACAGACCGGACATCGACAATATGAAAAGAAGAGAGGAAAAATAAACTTCGGTTGAGGCCTGTTCAGTTCAGCACAAAGATATATGTATGCTTCAAACACCCAGGCAAAGCAGTCACTACAATATGACAAAAAAACTGTGTATATGTTCTCTAATATTTTTGTACTTTATTATATACAACTAAGTTTATTAAAATGGAATACAGAAGAATATTATATTGTAGAACAGAAACAAAGGTTAACTGTATCCTTCGCCGTGTCACCTGCAGGACTGTGGCATGATGTGCAGAGGCTCAGTTTACCATGATGAGAGATAAACAGTGGGTTGGTGCTGTCTTTAAAGGGTTCTGCCCCGAATTGCTCTTCTTTTCCTGCTGCCTTGGAACAAGGCTTTCTATCTACAACACACTGATGGCCACAGCCCCCCCCCCCCTCGCATCATTTGTAGATTTAGAAAATGTGCAGCCAGAAATAAGGCACTTTTATTGAATTAACGTTGATATTGGGCACTAAACTTATTGGCCTCATGGTACATACTAAAGTTCCACTTTGTAGACGGGTGTTGACTTCTCTGGCCACACTAATCCTATAAGCAGTGCTCATCAGGGCTTGTGTTGGTTAAAACTTGGATTACTTTTCATGGTTCTTTTTGCCCTCTTTTTCTCGAATACGTCTCGAGTCAGAAAAGGGAGGGCCAAAAGAATTGAGGAGAAGTTTGTAATTCAGCTCGAGGCACACCTCTTTTTTTTTTTTTTTTTTTTTTCTTGGTTGGTTTCCCTGAACATGTAGTCAAAGTGGAAGTCACTGTCCTCTAAACTTCTACAAAGCCAAAGAGAAGGTTTGTGTGATTGTTAATTTGAGATGGATATTTGTTGTGAAATGCAGCAGAATGGTATACTTTTTTTTTTTTTTAAAAAGAACAGCGGTTTGAAGAATTAATGCCAGCTGCAATTTGTCTCTTTTATTTTTTATGCCCTACTATATAAATGATGATGAATCTCATTTTGTGCCGGGGAATCCCCAGAGGGGGGTGAGTAAGGGCTGGTGAGGTTTGCACTGCGTGAGCGCTGATTTGATATTGAATTGATAAAAGCAAAGAAGCCGAAGTGTTTTCAATTTACAATCTAATGCTGGGTGAGAGAAAGCTAAATGAAACCCACCTCAGCCCTCGGGCTGCCTTTTGATTGGCTTTGCAAAAGGAAACCTGATCTTGTAATGAATGCTCAGAGCGCAGAATCTCACCCTCGCAGTGCCCTCTTCCTAAAATGGCCAATGTGATGATTTGATGAATCATACTTTTCAAGGTGCTTGACGATGTCCATTTTTTTCTGTTTGTGTCTCGGTGTGTTTCAGTCTCGGAGCCCCTAACATTATCATGTGGTATCAGTGTTGAATCGAAAAATTGTCTTATTCAGCCTCTGTCTTTGAATGTGGCAGAGTCGGAGGTGCATGTATGTGTAATATGGTCTTAACTTTGGATCACTTTTGGTTGCTTCAAAAGGCAGGGAAAACCATTCACATATTATTTCAGCAGAGCCATAGGAGGTCTGTCTAGTAAAGATGGTTATTTACAGATATCTTTTCCAATTGTATTTTTTACTCTCCCTTGGTATTGATAACTTATGCTTATTTTCTATAATCGCATGTTTTGCCACACTAATACAGCACTGTTGTAGATAGAGGACATGATGGTTGATGGTGCCCGGCGTCACCACCAGCTAGAGAGCAGAAATCTTGCAACTAATGTTGTATGTTTATATCGCCTAAATGTCACTGTTTACATCTCTCTGGGATAATGCTCAATTCATTTTATGTGTTGTCATGAGTAATCCATTGTCTCACTATGTAACACATTAAAGAACTGAAGCCTTCTCACACACGAGGTGGCTGGGTAGAGCCCGAAAACAAGAGTCCTCTACCCCCCTAATCTGTGGACTCCATATGAGTCTCAGTAGATTTTTTCAAGTTGTACCTGTATGAGGCATGTAACACCTGCTTTTTGGTCATGCGGTGATGAGAACAAACAGCTTCTCTGGCCTTGTGATTAAACAGTTAGCTGTCATGTCCTGATGAACTGTTCATGTGGTGCCTGAAATGCTCAGCTCCAGTATCCTCAATATGTTTATTTTAGAAGTGGTTGTATTCTAGTCATTGATTTCTTCAGAGCAGGCTCTTGGATAGATCTGACTTAGTAAAAGCATCACACTCATGTCCACAAAGGACTACAGTGAGTTAACAATGCTGGCTTTAAGACTCGCTGTCTTATTTTTAACAATTCACTATACTGTGTATCAACTGTGTTGTTACAAATGGCTCAGATTATCCTTTTCATTGTCTCTGTTGCTTTGGACAGCCTACCTATTATTTCAGATAAACACAGAGGTACATTATAGATTTCTGCAAGGGGGTTCATAATAATGATGCAGCAGGGGATGACGATGCTTATCTGAGCCACAAATTATGTGATAATGAGTAAACGGAACACTAATAACAGGCCAAGGAATATGTTTACTCCATGTTTACATTCCAGTGATGCGTGAAATGAGTTGGGAAATGCACTTCATAAGTTCAGCCTGGTGTATTTTAACATACCAGTCATCCAGTAGGAGGTACACAGCCTGTGTCATATGGAGACATCTACCAAGTGGCCGTGTTAATGTCCCTGCCAGGCTTGTAATTGTTGAATGAATGCAGCCAGCTGTAGGTTACACTGCACATGTTTGTCTTGTACAATTTATATTTAATTCTAATAACGTCCCCAAACATTTTCTAATATTTTGTGAACCTTTTGCATCACATGCTTACACTCTTTTTTACTGTCACTCATATGTGTGAATGGTCTGAAGTGCAACATCCATCGGATCATTGACAGTCCAAATAAAGAGGTTCAGTTCTTTTGCAACTTCATTTGTGGTCTGTGCTTGCGTCTATTTAATTTGTTGCACGAGACACGTCGTTTACTTAAAAAAAAAAAAAAAAAAAAAAAAAAAACTCGGGTTTTTATTGCTCGCTTTTATCACATTTCTAAACAATCCATTTTGTCTTTACTTCCGGGTCAAACAATTTTTTTTTTTCTTTCTGTGGTTCGTCAAGCTAATGCTAGGTAGCCGCCTTGCTGTTAACGTCATTAGTTTATCAAAGGAGGAACACAAGCTTTTTCGGTGGGAAACTTCTCTGCAACTGCTTAAGGTATGTTCTCAATTCTTGTTATGGCAGTAAAATATATATTTACGAGTTTATACACACAGTCGAGCCTTTCCTCTAAGAGTAGAGACTATCCAAGTTAACAGTGAGCTAGCTGCTTTGCTAACTTAGCCTGTTTCCGACAGTAAACAGTTGCATGCTAAGTTGGTAGCTTGGTAGCACATCTTAAAATGATCGTTTATGTGCTACTGCAAAGTGACAGTTGAGTCAACAGTTGCCGTGAATAATTTTAGATCCTTTAACCATTTAACACCAGTCGATACTAGTTTTTGTTTCTTAGGAAAAGTTCATACATTTCTAGTTTTATCAGTCCACAATCTCTCGATAGCAGCCAATTGATGTGATTTGAGAAGACTGAACTTAATCTTGAATTTTGAACGCTAAATAAAGGGAACCCGAGCTTTTGTTTGCCTCAGTTGTATTTTATTAAAATAAAAGTAACACACTAGTAAACTTTAGGTACTGTTATGTGGTAGGTTTGATAAGTCTGTCATAGTTTCAACCTAAAATATAGTATTTAAAAAAAAAAAGACAAAAAACGTTTGAAGTATTTGCTGATGTTTTAAAGAAAGTATATAGAAGGAAACTTGTCAACTTGGATAGAAATCCCAATTTCCCCAAAGGATAGACCAGATTACTTTAAAATGTAATAAGTGACAGCATACAAATTGCACCCTATACCAATTTTTTTTTATATAAATATCCATTTTTCGTATGTCCAATGCAGATTTAATACGTTTTGTAGTCATTTCCATTTAGTCAAATCACATTACCCTTACAATACCAGACCTAAGCTAACTTACAGGTATGCTGTGTTTATCATGCAGCATGTGGGGCACTTTTTTGTTTCTGCTTTTTAAAATGAAACCCAAGAGGAGCACCTAATATTAATCTTAATTTCCCTGTAAATCATCATCATCTTAAAAGTCACATTGAAAGCCTAAAACAAATATTAGTTAAGCTACCTTTCAACTAAACTGGCAACCTGAAAATCTGATTAAGAAAGCGTCAAGCATTCTTGATTGATACTTCATTATTTCTTAAAAGAAAGCCTTCACAATGTTATAAAAACCTAATTATCGTTATTTATTCAGATTATGTAATCTTGATCACATGTAAATGGTTGCTACCCAATTATGTTACTGTCAATCACTGTTACATGGTAGAATATGTCATTTCATGAGTGTTAATAATAAACCACAGACACAGGTCTGTTAAAAGCAAAGATGAAACAACATGCAAACCTGTAACAGCTGTTCTTCGTCTTAAAAGTCAACAGAATTAGTTTTCTTGCACAAATTGGCACCATAAATGTAGTTGTAGTTTATGTTGGACTTTTTAAAGAAAAAACTTTCTGATCTGATAATCATACATCAGCACATTACCCAGTTATGAAAATGTCAGTTGCAACTCAAAAGTAAACTCATCTAAAACAACTCTATAGCCTTCATTAAGTCACAGTTGTGAGCTGGGCTGTTTCAGTTGCATCAGTTTTAAATGAGTGTATGCAATAAACTTCCAGGTATGCATCACCAAAAGTTTGAAAGCATCTCTTCTAGAGTTATTTCAGAAAGTTAAATCTGAATTTTAAGCAGCGCTTTCTTTTTATTTTGCAGGCTATTTAATGTCTCACTACCACTGTGCTTGGACTATGATCAAGACATTTCAAACAAGAAATATGGATGGAAAATTTGCTCAAAGATAACTGCAGTTACAAGTCTTCCCTTGGCTACTTCCTGGAGTGGAACAGCCACATAATGTCATTACCAAAGGAGTCAGGAAACAGAGGGAAGGAACGAGAGAGGGGAGCCCGTCCAAAGGTGAGACAAAGCCGGTCAGAGGAGAGACGAGATGCAGTTGGTAGTCGGAAAGGTGGAAAGGGGAAGAAAAAAAACCTTTCTTCCCATGAAAAAGCAGCTGAGCGGCCTGTGAGTGATGGGTTTGAGTACAGCGAACTATTGAGTGAACTGGACGCTGGGAACCAAAGTTCCTCCTCTCCTCAGAGGGACAGTTGGAAATGGCAGGGCTTGGACGCAGCAACATCATTACTTGGGCAAGAAGAGTTTACAGCCAGGCCAGGTTCAGTTGGCTCTGCTACAGAGTTACCGGCTCTCAGTGAAGCAGATGGCAGAGGATCCAGCAGCAGTCGTACTCTCAGGCAAAAAATCCAAGATGCTATGGGGCAGTGTTTTCCAATAAAGACGCACAGTGCAGCAGCACCGGCACAGGCCTTTTCATCGTCAGCTCCCTGCACCTCCTCCAGGCGGAAGATCCATCTGAGTGAGCTGATGTTGGATGACTGTCCTTTCCCTGTAGGATCAGAGTTGGCTCAGAAATGGTATCTTATTAAGCAACACACAGCCCCCATCACCCAGCCGCCCCTGCTAGATTCTCCGGTAGTGTGCAGTGCTCCAACTTCGACCATGGCCGCTGTGGTGGAGGATGTGGACGACAGGTTACGAGAGCGCAGGCGCATCAGCATCGAACAAGGCGTTGAACCACCGCCCAATGCAGAGATCCATACGTTTGAGGTGACGGCCCAAATTAACCCTCTCTACAAGCATGGCCCTAAGCTGGCTCATGGTATGAATGAATTAACTGGGACTGAGAGAGCCTCTGCTCATCAGCAACAGCAGCTTCTTCTCCAAAGACAGGAGCAACACCAACTCCTGCTTCAGAGCTGTTTGGACACGCTTGATGAGGTTGTGGCCTCAGCCTCGGCCTCCGTCCACAGCTCCGACACGGCCTCTGAACCTTTGGTTGACCCAGAGGTAACGGCGACCGATCTGACTTCTGGAGCCATACTTCCTCCCACTGAGCATAAGAAAATTCCCGATGGCTACCGTATTCACACTCAGATTGATTATATTCACTGTTTAGTTCCAGACCTGCTGCGGATCACCAACCTGCCGTGTTACTGGGGAGTCATGGACCGCTACGAGGCAGAAACGCTGCTGGAGGGAAAGCCCGAGGGCACTTTCCTCCTACGCGACTCTGCCCAGGAAGAGTACCTCTTCTCTGTTAGCTTCCGACGCTACGGCCGCTCGCTACATGCTCGCATTGAACAGTGGAACCACAATTTTAGCTTTGATGTTCACGACCCCAGTGTCTTCCACGCTCCCACAGTCACAGGATTGTTAGAACACTACAAGGATCCAAACTCCTGCATGTTCTTCGAGCCCCTGCTGTCAAACCCCATCCACCGCACACAGCCTTTTAGCTTGCAGCGCATCTGCAGGGCAGTCATAAGCAGCTGTAACACCTATGACGGCATAAACATGCTTCCCATTCCAAATTCTTTGAAAAAACACTTGAAAGAATATCACTATAAACAGAGAGTACGTGTGCGGCGGATGGATACGTGGTGGGAATGAGGAACAGTAGGAACAAAAAGACTAAAAGACGTAACCAAATGCATTTTTTAAGTCTCCCCTAAATGGACTGAATAGTGAGTTGTGTTCTTTACTCTATAAGGCTGTATCAAACTACACTACACTGTACTTATTTATTTTAATCCTGCTGTATGTCTTAACATTTGTACTAAACCACACTGATGAGACTAAATGTAATCTCACTGATTATTGCACACTCAGAGTTCCTTATGCTCAAATTAAACAAACTGTTTTAAGATCTGTGGTGTTCAGCGGGCTACATCTCATTTGTGTTTTCAAGTCTGACTCAATCAGCCTAATTATACGATGATAGGGGGTATGATTATCATGGAGTTGTTCATCAATCACACACTGAGAAGGTGAAACGCGTACTATACTGACGAGGTTTCCTTCTTGTCACTGAGGTGTTGCGTTGTAGCATATTGTCAGTATTATTCATTGTATGCTACACTCGCTCAGGGCTAATCAGAAGGTTTGAGACTTGGGCCCAAATGTTGCTCTGTCTTATTAAAAATAGGAAGGCGTGTGGTGTTCTGGAGGCACCGTTGTATCCTCACATTAATATTTAGGGCTGTGCATCAGTTGAAAGGAAAACTGAAAATCAAAGAGCTATTGAACTTCCAGAAGTGCTTGTTTTACTGTCTTCCCTCACCTTGCTGCAGTGATATTTAGTTTTACGTTATGTCACTGTGAGTGTGGTTAATGGTGCAACAAAGCACACTTTTGGACACATTCAATCACAACTAGGGCTGAGACTGGATAAGGGCAGACGTGAAACACACTTGGAAAAACATCAACCTAATCGTGCAATAAAACAGTGCTCGTCAGTCTGGTGATAAGGTGTTTTTTACATTTTTTTTTTTTATAGCGCTTTGTTCCACAAATAATTACAAATGGCTCTGCTTTCCACTGATGTCAGGTAACCATCTGTGGGTTCTCGTATGAGGTTAAATTGTATGCAGCCTGAGCCAGCTGTCTTCATTAATTTTGAAGAAGAAGATCAAATGTAACCTCTATGAACTTGTCACCAGTGATGCAGCTGTATTATCAGAATGCAAAGTAACGGTCGAGCTGTCCAGCTCCATTAGTCCAGAGGTTTGGTCGGGCTTTTGTTTTTTCTGGTTTTGTATTTAATTATGTTGTGAAGCCCCAGGTCCTTACAGAACAAAATGATCTTGCTGTACTTCCTGCTGCTCGGAAGAGGTGGTCGGTCTCCACATTAATCTTCCTTTCTACTTTAATGACAAAATTACCATAATGAAGTGGTTCAGGTGAATCTTTTGAATGAAAGGAGAAATGAGATGAGAGTGAACGTATTTTCAGCTATTTCTGGGGATTGACACATAAGTTGTCATGGAGACAAAAATCTTCAAGCTTTGAAAAGCTTTGAAAAGCTTCAGTCCTGATATCAAAAAGATAAAGCCGCAGAGGAGAGGCAAAGCTGAAGACACGGCGAGTAGAAGTTTAGGCTGTGGTGTCGTGTTTGGGATGGGTTATGTTATTCCCAGGAAAATTAAAAAACAATCACTTAGAAATGCACAAATAGCCGTTAAACCGAACGATTGATAAGATAAAATCAGGAAGATCCATTTTGAGTTATAGAAACAATTCAATTGACCATTTTCCAAAATGATTCTACCTCAACGTTGTTAAAAAGGTTTGTATTTTTAGGGGTCTGAGTGAATTGACGCATTGTACTATCAATCTGAATATGTGACAAAAATGGCTACCACACAAGTGAAGGATTTCACGCTATGTGGACGCTCATTTACCTTATTGTGTAGTATTTGAATGATTTGTTTTAAAGTTTGATAACTCGACGTCGGCGTTTTGCTGTTGATGGGAACACAATGGCTAATTGTCGTCTGCTCTAAGGCATGATCAAAAAAAGAACAACAATCCCCAGTTAATGGGAGAGCATGGAGAATGGGTCCTCACTCATCCTCTGAAACACTGTGATGCTGTTCTCTCCTTCAGATGGCCGATTTGATATGCAGGATGTAAATAATCCGTGACAAGCGCTCATCCAATAAAGAGGCAGCTATAATTTGAATAGGCGATTCCAAGGCGCTATTAAAGTCTGCTTTCAAAATGCAAAGTCAGTACCCTTGGCCTTTGTATTCTTAATTAAGTCACAATAAAAGCTGAACTATAAAATCAGATTTACAGTGATGGATGACACTTGACCTGTCATGCATATACAAGTGTGGAATACACTATGAACCCCTTACACAAGCAATTTCAGTCCCCTCACAGCTCAAGGCTTATACATTGTATTTTCAATGGCAACGCATGGCTCTGCAACCTCGTATTACTGGCAGAAATCCTTGTTTGGACCGCATTTTGTAACTTATTCTGTGGATTTCTGTCTCTTCCGTGATCTGTATCAGTAGATGCATGTGAAGCTTGTAAGAGAGAGTGCGTTACTTGGTATTTATTACTGTGTTGTTGTTGTTTTTTTAACTGGTAAAGCTAGTGTGAGCTTGAGACTCTTTAAACAGCAAATTAGCCAAAAATATAATGAGTAATGTTATCTCACAGCTTGCCTGTGAGCACCCCCCCCCCAAACATTCACCATGCACTATGTGCCCATTAATGCCAAACAATTGTTTAACATTTAGATTAGGAGAGCGATAAAATTATCCAAAGTGTGTGTTAAACATTTGCGTGCCGCTAAACTACATAATTTGAAATTGAATTTTTTGAGACATTATTATTATATACTTGTAAACTCAAGTGTAACCAGTTCAATTTGCAATTAGAGAGGTTTAGAAAATAACTTTCTATTTTAGCACATACAGATTACATTTTCATTTAATATGGGACTTCTGCAATTGTAAAATGATTTATTTCATCTGCACAGCAGGGGGCTCTAAAGAGCTTCAGTGTGTCATGAGGGGCTGCTCTCGGGCTTGTGCATTCTGTGTGTGGGGGGCATTGAGATGGTGGGGTTGAGTTTGGTTTGCTGCAGCTGGCAGCACCAGGCCGGTTATCATGCAGGTATTACAGACCCTGGGGGGAAAAAAGAGGACTTTTCCTTTCCTGGATCAAGTGGCCCAGAGGAACAGGATGCTCAGGCGAAGCAGAAGGCTGATTGGCTACACATACTTAGTGTGATTGTGCCTGTTTGGACCTATTTTTCCCTTCCTTTTATCGAGGGAGGAGATTTTCCTCTGAGTTTAATCTCTACTGTTGAGAATCACAGGGGTGGAGAATAAGCTTAGGATGATCATAACACCTGGGGACAATTACTTTTCCAAATACTGTATTCTGCCAGTCATAGTCTGACAACTGCCTCAAAACGGCTCGACACTGCACAGATGGGTTTTATTTGAGACGGAAAACATCCACAAGCGCTCAGCCTTTTTTTAGTAGGTCTGTGCTTTTGGGGCTGTAAGTAGACCCATATAGATTGTGAAGTGCCATGAGATGCAGTGTGTATCTGGGCCATTAATTCTGTGGAGGGTGTATCAAACCGATTTTAAATTCATTCAAGATGCATACAGCCAGTCATGTTTCTCCTTATCCATCCAGACAGAAGGAAAACATTTCTGTGAAAGAGGACACACAGCAGTTAGCAATACAGTTAGAGATTCCTTTTCAAAAGAAGTGCCTCTTTTTTTTTTTTTTTTTTTTAAAAACCAAGGGGCCTAAGAGTCATATCAGTTCTTGAAAGTCTCACAATTCCTGCCCAGGAGGTACGCAGTCACACAGCGACATAGTACAGACTGAAGTTTGTGTCCCTGGGAGCAAGCCTTTGACAGTACAATATTTCCTTTCACACCTTTTAAATCCACACTCCTGTTTCTTTGAGGCATGAAGGAACTCATGCGAGGACTCTGCAACATCGTTCTTCTAATTTGGATCTGTTAGTGCTCAATCTCCCGCTGACTCTATTTTCACTCTCCTCTACATTGCCAGCTTGTTGGAGTAAAACAGGAGGGCATGCTACAATTCAGCCGCCTGATGCAACACAATCAATGATACTGAGATGCAAATGCAACGCAACAGCCCACACTGTATGTTTAACCTATGAAATCTGAAACCAACCTGGAAATAACCCAGGGAGACAAACTAAATGTTTTGATTGTTCGTGAACGTTTGCAAGCCAACAAAGGATGTAGTTGACTAAAAATTGAAGTTTTAATGTGTAGCAGAATGTCTTTATACAAGCGCACTGCAGCGACGGAGACGGAAAGCACAGATACAGTTAGGGATGGGCATGGGTTTGTTCTGAGAATTGTTGATTATAAAAGGCTTCACAGTCACTGCAAAAAGGGCCCATACATCATTGATGAAAGGTAGAGAAAATTTTGTCTTCATGAATGATATATTACCTTGCATAACACCTGCTCTGCGGCTAATTAGGTTGTTGCACAACCGCTGCAGTGACCAGGAATGTGAGCCCTCATCAGGTAGAGCCATTCCTCGGAATAGGCAACTATCACACTAAGTAACATTTTCAGGTGCTCTTTTTCTATCCTTTAAATATGTCACCATGAAGAGGATAAAAGAAACAAACAGAAAAACTGGTTGGTGGCGGCAAGACACCTGAATTATCTGGATTAGACGTAAGTCACACAATTTAAGAGCTTTATATGCTATTAACGTCAGTTGTCTTGCAAATGAATACATTTATTAATTTATTACACCCATGCTTTTTTTAAAAATGGACAAAGAACAACAGACATGTTTTTGTTTTTTTTAACAAGTACAGCATATCATTATTTTGTTAATTTTCCTGTTCAAATTGCATTCAAGCAGCCAAATGTATATAGAGGATTTACAAGCGCTGATTATATTGACTCTCGCTATTTTTAAGACTGAGAGTAATCTCCTCTAACTGAAACCACAACAAGTGAATTGGTTTGGTTTGTATGCAGCATGAATTCTTTGAATTTGAAGCACACACAGATAGCAAGAACATGTTTCCATCATGGGAGGCTTACTCATCCGTAGCGACTACCTGTACCAATTCAGCTGTAGCATGGACTGCGTTAATAACACTGTCAAAAATGCAGAAGATAAGTCAAGTCAAGTTTATTTGCAACGCACATTTCTGTACAAAACAATTCAAAGTGATTCACATAAAATAAAAGCATTACAGTGGGGAGTGGAAGAAGCATTAAAATACATAAAAGAACATAAAGATAAACAAATAAAATAATTAAAATGATTAAAAACAAGCAACAGTTTAGATAAGTTCAAAGATATCGTGCAGATTTCATAGACACATGAGAAAAGAAGTGTTTTTAACCTGGATTTAAAAATGTCTACATTTGATGAAAGTTTAATCTCCACTGGCAGTTTGTTCCACTTGCTTGCAGCATAACAGCTAAATGCTGCTTCTCCATGTTTAGTCTGGACTCTGGACTGGACCAGCTGACCTGAGTCCTTGGATCTAAGAGCTCTGCTGGCTTTATATTCTCTGAACATATCACAGATGTATTTTGGGCCTAAACCGTTCTGGGAAGAAGAAATAAGGATTTATTGTGCCTGGACAACTTGACAAGTTTAAAGTTGGCGGTTGTAATCTTACAGCCCTCGAAAGTCTCATGACAACTCGTGTTAATGATTATATTTGAAGCACCATGTATTTTCTCATAGCCGAAAATTTATAAGCCAAGCTTTGAAACAAAGAAAGCACAAATTATTTGGTCTGTTTCACAGTGGGGCACACGCTGTCTTGGCAAAAAATGATTTATAACTTTACTTAAAAACAAGTAAACATTATTTTACATGACCAATTTAAACAAATGAAAATATCAAATAGAATTAAGTCACTTAATTAACTTGTAAATTACCCTGAAAATAAGAAAGAAACATGTTTACCTGTTAGCAACAAGACAGTTTAACCAAGCTACGTCAAAGCTACGACCTGCTTGTGTGCAGCATCATCTGTTGCCTGAGTTAAAATAACCAATCATAGGAAAGTAGAACCTGCCTCCACCTAATTTAATTTTGCACCAAGCTTAATGTTCGGGATAACTTTAACTATTAAATTCCACTAATTACAAATAATTCGTCCTGGTGGGCTATTTAACTCGACAGGGGACTCAGGGGAGAGTTTTGAATTGTAGCTAGCCAATTATCTTTGTGAAAAACGGATGCTTAGCTTTGTCCCAGAAATGTCAAATGCAGGAAACTGTGGGGCGAGAAACAATGCCCTCTGAAATATCCAGATTTTTTGGTTTTACAGGGATCTAAAAAGGGACAAATTTAAAAGGCAGGTTTTTGACATTCTACAGTTAATGTCCCATTGCTGCGAACTTTGAAGGCAGAAAGCTGCAAAGCAGCTGTGACAGAGGAGGAAATAGATTTTCTCCTGCAAATTTGTAAGATGTAATGGACTCAAGTGTCAGATACACCTCAGACTTTTAGAGATATGAATAATGGAGACAAGGAAGCCTCTCAAAAAGAAACAATCAGCACAAACAGATGCCACAATGCTGCAGAGCTCATAATGGACCATTTCAATAATGATGGAAGATGTGCTACACGATGAGATGAACAGAGGCCCACTCAGGTGATCTCCAGCCTCTTTGTCAAAAAGTCCCAGGAGAAAATAAGTCATTCTTTTGAAATTAAATGATGTATTGTTGCTCTTGGCAGCATAGGTTTGGCTTTGTTGATCAGCATTCTATTTTTTGCTTTTCACTGTTGAAGGTCAGTCACATTTTGGCTTTGCTTTTGGCCCATTTTGGTTTTTCTTATTATTGTTTGGGATCAGTCTTTGTTCATAAAAGATCTGCCCCATAGGCTCCTTGTGCTGAGCATGCTACTTTAATTTAGACCATTTGTGTAATTATCTTTTGCTTACCAGACTGCCAAAATGTGTAAAATGATCATCTTCAAAGCTACACTGCTATTCAAGTATGCTCAAAGGTGCTTTCTACATAATGTTATTTTTTTTTTACAAGTGATTTTAAAATTACTACACTTTTGTTAACGCAGGTGTTGTGGCATGACTATTTCAGATAAGGTAGTGATTTTAAATTAAACCCGTATTAACTGTCTGTCCGCTTCTTCAGTTTCTTTGGATGCTTTAGGCCAAGTTATTTCTTCAGAAATAGGTGTCATTCTTGTCAAAATGAGTGACACATATTTGGTTGTGAGCTTGACCAGCTGGAGGGGAGCAGGCAGCAGCATTTTGGCACATTTGAGCTTTATTGTATTCTAATAGCTGACTTACTTTGTCAAGTAGTTTTTTTTTATTTCGGTGAGTGATGTTTTTCTCAATCAGACGTCACTCATGGTTTGGATTTTTTTTTCTTGAAACCATTTTTCATTAAATATATCTATCAGGCTTCTTTTACTAAACTTGGGGGGAAAAAAAGTCCTGTTTCTTGAATACATTTGAGACAAATAAACTAATTCAGCTATTTTCACTCACTATGTCTAAAATCATTAAGCATGTTTAACTTACACTAATAAAACAAATGACTGTGTTAGTCCAACGGTTTTCTGTAACAATTACTGATCCATTTAGCCTCCTGACGAAACCAGAATTTTTTTTTGAATATTAGCAGCTTTATTGGGAATTTGGCTCTATTGATATTATACTGTTATTAACGGGGGAAAAAAAAAAGTAGGTAAAGAGATGGAAATTTGAAGGATTTTGAGGCGCCTTGGCCTATGTGAGTCTAGTTAAGCAAATACATGCAGAATTGATTCAAATCCCAACTGCATCATGTGGGTGTCTTAGTCCAGGTTTGAGAAGCTCCAATTTGGTCAATTTTGATTGGAGTAACAGACATTTTAAAAGTCTGGTTTTAGTTGGACAAACACATTAATTTTTTAATTTTTTTAAATTCATGTAAACAGGCTTAATGTGTCAAATTACAGTTGCTCAAAGCCTTTACATTGTTGCAGCGTTGTCTCACAAAATCACCATTAAAGTAACTTAAAGACGACGTCCAGTTTTAAATCTATAGTGGACTTTCTACAAGAGGCATTTTTGACAGCTCGCAGTGTGAAAAGTACAGGCAAAAAAAGTAGTGGGTGAGCTCACTTTCGCTGCTTTAGTTTTTTTGGTACTGTGTGAGCTGTCACACCATCTCGGCTTACTTTACTTTATTTTAGAGGATATGAAAGAGTCTCAAATCCCATAAAAATATGTTCTCTAAACACTATTATTATGAAAATCTCATGCCTGTCAGTATTTTGTGTTTTTTACCCATTGTATTCTATAATGTATTGCTTTTATTGTAATGTTGCACTGCTTCAACTGTTTTTTGGGGAACGTTCAGGTAAGAATATGTTTTGTTATATGACAATAAACTGTTGAGTCCTTCCTTGAGTAACATGTTTGCAATATTTTGCATGTGTATCGCCTCAGTTTTTCCAGTAAAACTATTGCTTGTCAGTCCTTTTTTAAATAATCAGTTGAAAACACACCTGGAGTCAGGTATGGACTTTTCTGAGTGTGTCACTAAATGGCTTTTTTTCATTGATAGTAACCACAGCACAGGTGTTTTCAATAACCCTGGCTGATTAGCTCGGCAGTCAGGTGGAAGACGGTGAGAGCTGTGTCGGAAACTGACATTAGAGTAATTTTTTCCTGAACTGGTGAAACTAATTCATCAGGGGGATGAGGGAGGTGTCAATCAAGCGCAAACTGTCAACACCTGAGTAGTTCTGGGAGAAAGAATGATCATCCAACAAGAACACACCTGTGGGGGCTGTGGCTTTAAAAGCATGAGAAGATGAGGAATGTGCCAAGGTAATGATTTTTATCTTTGATATTCGTGTGAGTTGTTAAAATGTTAGAATTAATTTTAGAAAGATAAAATGCATTCAACAAAAAATACACATAAACTTTACTTTGTGCTGACGCTGTTTGCTAACTTTTAGCTAAAGTCATTTTAAACCGACAGAAAAGCTGAGGTTCGTGTTTGATGCGTCTTGACAGGCTGACCAACATTGCCTGAGCACGTGACTTAGTAACAAAGTGAAAAAAGCTCTGAATGAACATATGTGTATGCTTGCCTTGTCAGACAGTTGTTCTTTTGGTGACTTCTCTAAACTTTGCTCCTATCGCTTCCTAAGCATCTGCCTTCTGATATATGTGCCTCTGAATAATAATAGGTACATCACACCGCTTGAGGTACTACTGCCAAGATTGCATTTTACCTACTCCTTCCTTTTCTCACCAGACAAATAAGATATCATCAGTTCAGTTCTCAATTCTATATATTAAAAAAAAAGACAATCCTGTACCACCATCTCATAAGTTGAGTGCATTTCATCCTTGTGGTGGGTGGGAAAGTCCTTGATCCGTGAATGCAGACAAGTCTCACAGGATTGCGCTGGCCCATCCAGCAAAAGGTGCACACTAACTTCCCACTGTACCTGAATACACCACTAGTGGGTACCACTGTGAAAATCAATAAGGATATGGCATTAATTATTTCAAATTATACTACTTTATGTTTGTAACACCAAAATGCAGCACATAATTATGATATAGACTGAGTTGAATAAACTGATATTATCACATATGATATTGTGAATCCTCCAGTCCAAGGTTTTTCTTCACCTTTGGTCTATATTAGGTCAGTAATCAGATGCTGCTTGATGAGCTTGATGATGCTGTTTTAATTATACGCTTTGGGTTTCTGGAAGATCCATTTCAGTTGCCTTGCCTATATACAAGTGGAACTTTGCTGTTTTTGAATAACTTTAAAGACTGTGCCTCTCAGCTTCGTCTGTCAATCTAAATGTTATACACGAAGGTGATCTACTGGGAGTTTTATTTTATTGAAGATATGAGGCATTATATGATATCTCTTATTTTTTTTAAGAACAAAACAAAAACAGAAGTCTTGAAACAATCTTCCCAAACATCTTAATTAGAAAGATGTTAACGGGCCGTTGCTTTAAACAAAGAAAATAACCAGCAAACAAAAAACCTCATATCCACAACAGCAGTGTGGCCTGTTATAGAATACTGAATAAATCACTATTCAATCTAAAATGCAAAGTAAACTTCACTGTAGGTCCTGGAAGAACCACATTTGACATTAGCTTTTGCTCCGATAAGGTGACAGGCTTTAAGATATGCTTAAGTATGAATGTTTTTATGGAAGATCAAATGTATTCTTAGCTTATGTAAGGGGCACACCATGATGATAGTTAAGCCAGTCTGCTATAGGATACAGGTCGTTTAGGCCATTGGCGTTTAGGCCGCAGTCGTTTAGGCCGACAGGAGTCGTTTAGGCCAGGCTACCTGAGCAGCTGAAATCTTTATTACTGTACATTCGTTATTATAAGATATAAGTCAGCTCTACTGGTCTGTCTGGGTAGCCTACATAACTATGGTAAATTATTTAATAACCAACTTTAGTGTGTCGTGTTCTTTGTTATGAATGCCAACAGACGGGACCTTTCTGGTTATCACCATTTATTACCAAACCTCACAATGTGCCACTCCTCACTCGACTCACTGTCAAGCTACCACTCTGTTCTCATAACTTCCTCTTTACGTCTCGAACGTGTCCTTCAAAATAAAAGCACATCAATAATATCCTCAATTCCACCACAAGTGTGGAAACGTTTTTTTTATTTAATAAATGGTGATTTATAAATTCATAAAATTGTGGAAATAATCATCCGCATTGCCACATTCATTGGACAATAATGCTGTATAATACAAATTTGGTTAGCTTAACAATGCTAAATCGCGATCATGCTAACGAGCAGAAACGGACATTTTAAAGAGTGCAAATACACACCAGGAGCAAGAAAACACTATCAGAAAGGTAAGTAACATGTACACATTAGTTTCACATCAGTATGAACATAACTTACATCGTCAGTGACTGCCGCACCGGCGTAAACATGTCGAGTGGTGAACGTGAAGAAAGGAAGAGGAACTACACAAACCGTCTTCAAAATAAAACGCCCACTTCAAATAATAACGAATGTACAATAATAAAGATTTCAGCTGCTCAGGTAGCCTGGCCTAAACGACTCATATGTTGGCCTAAACGACTGCAAGGGGGCCTAAACGACTGCGGCCTAAACGCCAATGGCCTAAACGACCTGCTCCCCTGCTATAGTATCACTTCTGCTTCATACCTCTAATGAAAACTGTTTGAAACAGGTTCAAAGACTGGAACAGTTCCTGTGTATTGTTTATTAATTCAAAGTGTTATTTCCTTCAAGGTCCTCCACAAGGCAAAAGGCTTTTTTTTAATTTTTTTTTTTTAGTGCAGCTGTAAGTTGTTGTTTATTTGTTTTTGTTTTTTTATTAACACCCTGGATCATTATTTTTCCCCTTGAAAGATAAAGTTTGATAAATCTTGTTTCTGTTTTACGGGCAACATACGATGGAGTGGTTGGAGTATCCCTCTATGAAAATATGTTCTGTCTACAGAGTGAGCAAGTCAAATCACCTATTGAACAATAGTATAGCACAACAAGGACTGTAGTGAGATAGAGGAGACTAATAATGTGCCATACACTCTGGCTCCACATGCATTCCACTTTATCGATCAATGTTTCAGCCCATAGTCCTTCCTCAGAATAAGTGCATTAGACAATTTCTCTGGTATGTTACATAGGCCACACCATGGTCACATATTTTATGTTGTTATGTTATATGATTTATTTAAAATCCATTAAATATTAATAATATATTTCAAAACCATTACCATGAAGAAAACAATCAAGAGCTTTCAACTAATCTAAAAACATCATAACCACAGTCATAATCACAGTTTATTTCAATATAAGAGGCATTGCAACACTGACAAACACAAATGTACCCATACTTTGTCAAAAAACCAAACATATTTCCCTTCCAAGTAGATATATGCTCAGCAAATTATATTATCAGTTCTAAATCACCATCGTAAGCAACTTTATCTGAAATATTTATTATTAATATTACAAAAGCAATCTGTCAATATGACAAGACTTGCTGGTGGCTTGGGTCACTCACCACAAGATCTTTCACCAGACTTAACCTCTGACTCGGCTGACTGATCTGTCAAGTTGTTCCGAAAAAATCTCTTTCTCTAATATTTAAAAGTCCTACAGCATGCTTTTTTTTCATGTTTTCTGGCTTATCTGCTGTGTTAAAATGATGTATTGTTACTTAAAATGTCACCAAAGCTAAAAAAAAAATAGGTATATTGGTATAGGCTTTAATATTTTTATGCAGAACAGACTTGTTTTATCATGTAGTCTTAAACTCTCACTTGGGAAACTTTTTAATCTTTATCTGAATGTATAAACATTATTTTTACTCACACATATCACAGTTTAGGATTTGGTTTTATGGTTACATTTTCTAGGCACCGAGCACCCATAGGAACGTACACGTATCCATTGTGAGCTTTTTAAAAGGGGAAGATATTGTGCTGCAAGGAAAGCGTGATCCGCTAGTACTTTTCAGAGCATTTTTTATGCTTCACAGATTTCTCCAAGAAGATTAGTTTTCGGTTGTGAAGGTCTGGTTGTGTTTTTTTTTGGCTTTCCCAAAGGCCCAGCAATCTTTGATCAGTGGAGCGGTTTGATTTCCCTGCCCAGCAACACACTTGCAAAAAGGTTTATGTCTGTTTGCTACACTTCAAGTACAAAAGTTAAATGAGCAAAGAGCCAGGACGATAGTGGCTTTGCAGGGAGACTGATGCTAAAAGTTAAGACTGTTCCATCACTAAAAGGGCACAAGTCTGAACCACAGGCATTGAGTGAAACTGTTTCAAATGTCTGTGTTGTGTTGACAGACGTGTGAATGGATTTTAGTACAAAAAGGAGTAAGGGCGCTAACAGTACACAAGAAAACTGAACGTATCCATTTGTTGCTTCTACAATTGCTCAGAAATGTGGAGTTTCTCACACAAGCAGACACTGACCATGTTTACAGCAGAGATTTCCTGCTGTAAACTTTGTTGTGGCAGTTTGTCGTGCTGCTCATTTTGATATTCTGGACCCTATTCTGGCTCGATCATGTACAGCTGGATCTCATGTGTTGTAATGCTTGAAAACGTGTGCTTCTCAAAACGTTTTCTGTATGTGTTGTCGTTGCTTCCTTGCTGTCAACCCGGAGTAGTGCGTGTCCACAAGTCACCGTCATCCCCTTCCCTGTCTTTGGCAAACCTCCAAGAATTTGATCAGAGCCATTTTAGCAAGATCATCTCCTTTTTGGGTGGAGGCTTCCCTCAGTGGAAAGATCTCCTTGGCTCTAATTACAACTGTTCCAAGTTATGTAGTGCACAAAGCTAATCTAGAGGTACTCAAGATTAAGAAGTGAATAACTGGAAATGATCTTGCCATTCCTGGTTTGTGGTAAGTCAAATCGTTTTGCTCACCTGGTTGTTGAAAAGAACTCCTCGTTACTCTCTACATCTTCTTTCTCTTGAGTCTGGAAATATCAGAGGAATGGGTGTTATTGACAGAGTTTAACCACATCCTGATAAAAATGAATGTGCTCAGTGATCTCTCAGATTTGTACCTCTCTTCAATTATTCAAAGCTTGTTCTGGGAATGCATTGAGCTGGCTGTGAGTTTAAAGAATATGTCGATGATTTATTTATTCAGTTTTTTTAATGTTTGCTTTTCTGTCCTTCACCTTATGAAATCTGTTGTAAATACTCTGTAGATACTCTTCTTTTTTTTCCCCCTTGCATTATTTTAGACAAATTTCAGATTTTCTATTCTCTTTGAGACTCATTTCTCATTCAATTTCCTGTCAGAATCTGTGCTTTACTTACAAATGCATTTTAGTCTGCAGGACGGGCTAAAGGAAAATATTTTGTGGAAAAGGATGATGAGTTTTCTCATGATAAAACCTTTTTTTTTTGTCTTTTACAGATGTTTACAAATGATTATTGTCTCTTATCGTCCACAAATCTAGAAAATGTATGTATTTGTCATTATAATGCATGGTAAAAACAGGACATTAGGGCATCAGTTGAGATGTAGGAATTAATTCAAGTTGCCTTTTACAAACCTCAAAATATATGATCCAATCTACCTCATCCATAAGGACGTATTCTCGCTGAATCCATAAATAGAATATATGTCTCTTTAAGTGAGCTACTATACAGATTAAAGAATGAGGGTGAATGAAATAACTCTCCATCTGACTCTGGAACACCCAATGGTTATTTTTTAAGTCAAGGATCCCCTGTTGAGTTGTTTGAAAAGAAAGTGCTCCAAGGCCTCAATATCTCAATTATAAGGTATTGATGTACAAGGATCTCAAGCCTTTAAATCAAGAGGATCAACAGATTATGTATTTATATTGCCATGTCCTTTTGCAAAGGAAGGAAGATTTCCTAATATTTTTATGAAATCTATAAAAGTAGAGATAATAGAATGAATAAATGCAACATATGGTCAGCTTAAAAGTTATTCACATATGACATATTAGCACTAAACTAACACCTCATACTAACTGTCAAGCACAGTGGTGGAGAGATCATACATGATTGTATTTATTTCATTTTAAGATTTGGTTAGGACCAGATGACTTTTGTGCCTCAGATTTGAAATAAGGTCTGGACATTCTTCAACATAGTTAACTTAATAACTACACTGGCAGCTCTTATGTCAGCTGTTTCTTTTTTCGTCCCACAAAGAAATAAGAACAGTTATCTGTTTGGTTGTGACGTTTAAGTTTATTTTTCAGAATATTCTCAACATTTTATTCCACTTTGGCGGTGCAAACAATACTTCTTCCTCTAAACAGCTTGTTCCAGTTACTAGTGTGTTATGTAGAAATAAATGATTAAAGATGTTTATTTTCCTGTTATTCCAAGGGTGAACTTGTTATTTCCCCCTCTAAATCCTTTAAATGCATGTTAAATAAAAATGTAAACAGATCTACTTTAACTTTAAAATTTAACTCACAACAAAAGAACACCTTTGAACACCGACGAGTCCAAGATTTACAAGGGCCTGTGAAAGAACCCAGTGTCTTTCTCTTTTTGTTCATGTTGTGCATAGTCCTTCTTCTGCATTGGACCCTTCTTCTGATTGTTTTTTTTTATGGCTCGCTATTTTGGACATAAAACTAGAACTTTAGGCCAATGAAAGGACTGAAGAGAGTTCATCAATAATTTGATGTCTTGCAGTTGGTTGTTTAGACCTAAAATTGAAATTTCTTCAGCAATAAATTTGGGAACCTTTGATTTTTTTTTCTAAAGTCTATCTTGCACAACTTAATTAGTCTTAAAAATATTTCACTTTTCAATAATAGGTTGAAATAGGCTTATTGGATTAGTGTGTCCAGTTCATCCACAAGTAGAGCCATGATGCTGAGGCGGCAGATGTTTAAAATGACATCACACCAGCAATCAGTGTTGTGTTTTTGTTTTTTTCCCCTCCGACATGGGAACTCGTCTCAAAGGAAACACTTTTTCTAGTTTCACCCTGTCAGCTTCTGCTTGACAAGCTAATGGCTATTTGCACATGGGTCAGACTTATTCCATTCATTGTATTTGTGTTTTTTGACTGCCATCAGAACAGCTCTGCTGTTTTCATGTTTGTAATAGATGTTGTTCATGTACTAATGTCTTCTATGGTATGAATATTTCCCTTCCCAACTTCTCTAAATGGCCAAAATCCAGCATATTTCAAATTAATGGACTGAGAAACATTTTAACCCTGTAATGCCTGTAAATATTTTATCATATGGTGGTGCAAAGGTAGCCTGGGCGAAAGCCGACTGTTGACTCTGTCAAACAGTCTGGGAAAACCCAAGAGGAATCCGTTTCCATGGAGGGCGGGACCTTACCCAGCAACTTAAATTCATTGGAGTAACGGAGTTCCCTTAACCAATCATAATGTTTAGAAATGACGTTGGTTATGCGCCGAGGTTCATGCTTACTCTCGCGAGTCTCTAGCTCGCGAATCACGCTTCCCACATCCGCTTTCATTATACCGGTACCATTTGATAAATCAAACTTTTCCCAAAGCCAGTTGGAAGGAGAGCTACGACATCCTTGCCACTAACAAAATTGAAGAGGCATTCCTCTTGCTCTCGTTTTAATTGTGTAATGATCTCCAGAGTTGAGACAACTTCATGGACAGCTTCTAGCGTTCTTCCGTCGCCATGTTTATTTCCGCTGCGGTTGAACTACAATTATATGGACTACAATGGACTCCGCGCGTGAGTTCTGCGTCACCACTCGCAACTGTTTGCTGATTGGCAAAACACTGAGCGAACCGAGGTAGGGGGATTTGGCCAGACTATGTGCGGAGCCAAAATCTTTGGGCGGAAGTACGTAGGATGGCGTCGCCAGGCTAGTGCAAAGGGGCTAAGAAATGTATGTTTCACATATGATGGCCATGACATTATAGGGTTAAATCTTTTTGCATATTTGAATGTTGATTTTTCAGAATAGGAGTAAGAATTTTGAGTAAAAGCTTAAAAAGTAGATATGTCTATTCCATCATTCAGTATGGGCCCAATGAGGCATATTGTGCAAGTAGGCAGGCCTAAGCCTATTCACCCACCCACAATGCTGTGCCTGGAGAGAGCCAAAGGCCTGTATGACAGACTTGAGGAATAATACTGACATCAAAGGTTTGGAAATGAACACCAAATTTCATCTGCATAAAAAATAGTGTAAGTGGAGTGGAATAAAGTTATTTTTTCTCAACATAATTTAAGAGCATATGAAAGCAATATTAGGGTTCATGTTTTCTACATTGTGTCAGCAAAGATTCATGTTGGCTGGCATGATGCACATTAAATTATGTTATCTGTATTGGTCCATGGTAAACCCTCTGGACATTTGCTACTATCCACACCTTATCACTGAAAGAGAAGGCTTACTGGGAAATGCAGAAAGGCATTCATTTCCTTTCATCCCACCACGTAAAGGCACTATTTTCATTTCTATTGTACATGTGTGGAAAAGATCGAGGTTGCAGACCAGCATATGGAACCTGATAACGACTTTATGGCCATTATTATTAAAGATTATGAGGAAGTCATTGTTATCTCAAGATAACACGGCTCATTTTGTTGTGAGAACAAGATAAATTCTCACGTTTGCATCAACGCAGTATAATTGTGAACTGCCACAATCTAAAGGACCAACAATGACTATTGCAGTGAATTATTTTAATAGATATATAGCTGTTCTGTAAAATCTGACAGTGAACACTATGAAATAATATCAGCACTGATCAACTTTTCCTCCTTCATGGTTTTATCTATGATAATAAGAAGCACCCTTTTTTTCCCCTCAGCATCTGAACCAAATGAATGAATAAAAAATATGTGAAGTGCAGCTTCAGTTTCTTCTCTCTGACTACATATCAGTGTTTTCAACAGCTACCACAGGTTGCCAGATTATTTAACATTTGATTTCCTTTGACAAAGAAATGATTGTTTAGGAGATGGTGTGCTCAGGTGAAGTAAACATGATGTTTTGCTTGAGTTGATAACAGCTATGCTGTTATTGTGAGCACAATTAAAGCCTCACCATAACACTGACAGTTCAACAAGCTTAAAAATGAAGAAAAGTGGTACTTCTATCTCTTTCTATCCGTTGCTGCCATGTTTTACACCACCACTTGGCATGCTGATGTAAATTGTTATGGTAATATGGTATGCTATTGTGAGAAAAACCGTTTTAACACTTTATCCACCATCTCCTCCTGCGCAAATTGCAAATATAGTGTCTGCACTGTAGCTCCTTCCATCTCCTTCACAGGCATGTCCAGATGAAATGTGAGGAACGTTAATGGAAAAGTAACCAATGTCTAAAGGCCATTGCTTTAAAAGATAAATGCAGCCATTAATGTACCTCGTGTGAAAAAGATTTTAGTCCCTAATGTCTTATATAATAAGTATTGCAAGCAACAAAACACATTGATGCTTCTACATGCTGTTCAGTTAGAAATCACTGGTCATGACTGTTGGGGAGGGTTTATGAAAGCTGAAATCGAATAGAATCAAGTGAACTCATATTTTCCTTGAGTAACCTTCTAATTGGAGAAATATAATTGGATACGTGTCGGTCCACTGTCAATTATGCAACAAGGCATCTTGGGATATCCTCTATTGCTAATAATCTGAAATTGAAGATGCCAGTTCAAGATGCTATAGCACAGTTGGTTATGGATTGTCTTTTAGTTGCTCTTCAACATCCACTTATCAAACAAAGCTGTTCTTTCAGTGTCTCTGATTTTCTGGCTACCCTCAACATATTCCAGTGTTTTCCATTATCAATTATTCTACGCTATAAAACAGAATTAGAAACTCGGATGGCTTTATTTTTTGTGGCGGCCAAGGCTATAATGCAACAACGTGTGAATCCTTGGCAGAAAAAAGGACACTGCCCTTGCTGATTACTAGGATTGATGGAGACAGATTGTACAATGTTAATTAAATATAGGTGTGGCAAAGCAGTGAAAGGCAAATGTGATCACATTATTGCTTGGCATTATGGCATGTCTCTGGCAGACGAGTTCAATCCAGCTGCCAGTTTCCTGTTTCTGTGGTCTGGCATAACAATAGAAACAAATGCTCCTACTGTTTCTGCCAGCATTGTGTTCTACCTTTTTAAGGGCAAAAAAACTGTGTAATTATTCAGGCTAATGTGGATTTTACCACTGTAAGGGTGACTTTTTTTACTCGCCTTCATATGCTCAGAAATGGAGAAGCAGGTAACAGCCAAGTAACTGATTTGCCAATGTGTTTTAGAGATGATTAAAACATCATGGTGTTTTTGATATTTTTGTATTTTCATAAGTTGTTATGCTGTGAAATAGTTGTTGGGGCAAGAGCAAGAGGGTTACAGGTTCGATTCCCGGCTGGGGCCTTTCTGTGTGGTGTGTGCATGTTCTCCCCGTGTGTGCGTGGGTTCTCTGGCTTCCTCCCACTGTCCAAAATAATGCATGTTATTAAGCTTGATTGGTGACTTTAAATTGTCCCTAGGTGCATGGTGGTGTGTCTTGTTTGTCTCTGTGTGGCCCTGTGATGGACTGGCGACCTGTCCAGGGTGTACACTGCCTCTTGCTCAATGGCCCCTGCGACCCTAAATTGGATTAAGTGGGTATAGATAGGAGGATGGGTAGTTTTAAGACAAATGAAATCCATCTCATGGTGTTGTCATTAATTCCTCAGAACAGCATTGGAGTCACGAGGACTCTGCATTCTGTCTTACATTAAAGAATAAGAATAACATTAAAAGCTCTGGTTCGCATTTAATTTCACATAAAATTGACCCTTAATTGAAGAACAATATATAGTACATCTGCATCATAGCCTATAAAGTTTTGCGCATTTTGTGCCTGATACAACAAGTTGGCTAAACAGAAAACATTTATAGTGACAGGTCCCTCCCTGGTGATTCATACACAAGAGGTTTTGCTGTTCAAAGAAGACTGATCCCTCAAAAGCTGTATTCCTTTAAGATATTTAAAACCGTCCCTCGAAGCATCTCATAGAAACCATATCCAAGTCGCAGTACAACCCTGTGTTATATAATGTATAATCTGATTCAGAATTTTCCCTTGACGAGTTTGATGCAATACTTCGATGCAATCTCGAAAACGAGTTAATAGGTCCATAGACATTTTACTGATATTTAAATATTTTCTTTTTTAAGTGTTCGAGTTAATCCTCCTGAAAGATTTCAGATGAGGGATTAGTTTCAGTTGCTTTTGCTGGACATGTGATGTTACCTGTATCTTTTTAAATATGCCAAAGTTGTTCAATTTAAAGTTGTTCTATTCTAGTCCAGCAGCATTTGTTGTAAAATAGGTCTTTGCTTTTTTTCAATAATCTATTTTCTTTTTATCAGTGTTCTTTGGATTTTTATCATGCTCTCTTATACAAAACATTTAGAGGCTCGGAAAAAGTATTACGGCATACCTCAAGCATTCGTGGTGCCATCTGTAAATATCCTCAACACCTGCTGCAATCAATTTTCTCTCCTCTTCTTCTCCCTGGAAGTTGGCTACAATATGCAGTGTCCTTTGAGCTGTCACAGAAATTCAAGTTCCCATTAATGACCCCAGTGCCAAGTCTACAGCATTGGCCCATCTGTTTTTTAGAGCTGTGTTGGTGAAATGGCACACTGTCAGTGGCATCTTTTTAGTGAATGGGCACTACTGCTCTGATTAGTGACACTATGGCTTGATCTATTCCTTTGCAATTACTACTGCATCTGTTTCCACTGATGTTTATTTTACCACTGATATCCCTGAATGGTTAAACATATTTGTGTCAGAAGTCAGAAGCCTTTTAAGAACCATGTTATATGTTAAATAGAAGAACCATGTTCATAAAGTTAGGCAAATTGCAAATCACATGCATTACATTTTTCTTTTATAATCACACATTTTCAGACTTGTGATCATTGGAACTTTCTTTTTGTAGCAATGAGTTTTTACTTTGGAGTTTGTATTTTGTATTTTCAAAATGATTTGGTATTGATTGCACACAAAAATAAATGCTATACACATCCATTTAGAAATAGTACAACTATTGTAATGTGCTAGAACAAGCTCATGGTTATATGATACACTTCTCTGTATACCATCTGTGACTACGATATTACCGTACAAGCTGCCTCCACAAATTCCCTAATCAGCCTGTCACTTGCTCAGTTATTACCCAGAAGTACTTTTCAGTAGCAGCTTGCAATGACCTGACACCATGTAGCTAAAGGGTTGCCACTGACTGACAACACCATGTTTTTTTCAACAAGAAAACAGTGACAGTCTGACTGTACCCATCTGATAAGGATGTGTCAATTAGAGATGTTGAACCAAAATATTGACCAGGTTGATTTTACCAAAATATAACAAGTAGCTATATGGATTTCAGGACCTGATAATTACCATTATTTTTGCATGCACTTAATTTTTTTTCTAATAAGAACAACACAATTTAATCCAACTTTTTTTTTTTTTTTTTTTTAGAAATGTAGTACAGCATTCTGAGCAGTATTTATTTGAGGCCAAATAAGCGAGAAATGCATTATGAATAATTATGAAAATGAGTTAATCTAAACACAGCTGTGATGGAAATAAAATGGAAGAGCATGGGGGAAGAATTAAGTTGTTTTATCTTCTCGGTGGCATGTTGAAGGAAAGTTTGTTTCTACTATCTACTTATGAAAATCCATATTAAACACGAGCTGGTTTGAGAAATGTTACTTTGCGTAAAAAATTTCATTAGAATCGGTGAGCTCCAGCCTTCTTTTATTCTTTGATAGTTGATGGTCCTTAAGCTGAGAAACTCATGATTCAGTTGCACACAGTTGGAAGACGTGGAGATTTCTTTGTAATATCACTTGTGAGATTCATCAGCTTGTGCCAAATACACTTCCTTTAATGAATGACCTCAAGCTTTAGTTAAAGCAAAGCTTTCGTGGTCGTTACTTTATTGGTCATCACAAGTGATAGTAATAATGTGTAATACGGTACGTCATATCTTCCGAGATGGTTGTTGCACTGTGAAGATTGTACACCATGGCAACCTTAGACTGTAATACATGAATGAGATGTGTAAGTTGGTAAGTTGTAGTGTGTGAGTTTCTGTCCTCAACATGACTGATGAACACGGTTTATGAGGCGGGAAACAAACATCACAGGACCGCGTTTGTGACTAATTCTAACGATTATGGTAAATCCAATCCTGTCTAACAAAATGTACTTTTTTAGGTGGATTAAATCCCAATAAGCTGTAGTGTAAACATGAACAAATTGAGTTTGGGGAGAAATAGCACAAAATAATGCATTAAGACATTATTAAGGCAAATGAGAAAATATGATGAGGGTTGTGTGTGTGAGTTCCTTTATGGAGAATTATGGTGATATGTAAATGCATCTGAAAGAAAAAGATGAGGAGATTGAAAAGTTTCAAATGGATTGCATTACAGTGGAACATGGCTCATTACACTGAACATTTGTTTGGAGACTAAATATCTGTGTGACATTTAATGCATTTACTATATTGTGATGTGACGGCAGGTATACTCTTAATGTCATGAAATTCATTTCAGTCCCATTAGCCAGTTCTGCTTACTGTCAGCATCCCTAAATAAATGAATAAACCAAAAGGTTCAGCTGAACACTTTATTTGAGTCTTTGAATCTCGACCTTTTGCCTGTGAGAGATGATTTTGTTCAGACTTTTTTTGGAAGAAATATGCAAGTTGTGGAATTAAGCAGAATTTTGGAGTTTAGTTTAAAGCTAAAGTTTTTTTTATTCATTAGATAAGAGTGATGTATAATGTGGTTGTCTGTTGTGAATTAGAATATCCTGTCTTTAATAGCCATCGCACCTTTAAATGAAGTCAAGCATCGCATACACAATGTACTTTGTACCTTTTTTAAAATTTGTCTGTCCCAGACACAAGTGCTTAGTCTCTATTAACCTAAAATAAAAAGTCCTTTTGAACATTTTGTTCTAGGTTGTTGTGCTCCTCTTCACAAAGCATGACTTTGTGTTATGTGAGAGAAAGCGAGAGGGGAAAAATGGTGACTTTCAGGCTTTGTTTTCTTTGGCTGGATGACATTTTGCACAGGACAGATGGCATACAGTTTTAGTTTATCTCCTGCTTGAGGCTGTTGTCCATTTTATACACAGTGACATCATTTTGAGTTTGTCTCTCAAGGAACAAGAAATGTTATGAGGCAGAAACCCCAATATTCTGTTGAAGGGGGAGTCATTTTAATCAATTTCTTTTATTCTTGAATTAGATTATTATTTTATTTTTTTGTTAAAAAAAAAAAAAAAGCATTGTGGGGGGAGGGGAGCGATATCCTCTCTTTTTGTCTAAGATGTTGCTATTAGTTTCAGATGCTTCATGGGAGATGTTACTCTTGGTAAACTTGGTATCTGTAAAGAACACACGAACATGCTCTTCCGCTTTTTGTTGTTCTATCTGCAACATCTGTGAAAATGTATGCATAAGCCCAGGTGTTGTGTTAACACCTATGGCAAGTCGAGCCGAGTCATTTGATGTGAGACTGAATGCCATTTTAAACATTTCACATTTCACTCAAAAGCCAACACACGTTAATGGGTTTTTTGACTAGTGTTCAAAGGGCTTTAGAATGAATCTGATATTAAAATGTGTGTTGCAATTGTTAATCAAAATTCTTTATATGAAAAATAGCCAACCTTAATGGTTGTGACCTTTTATTTACTTATTTAGTTTTTTTGTACACCTCATTTAGTGTTGTCAGATATGGAGTGTAAAGAGGTTAGGATGTACTGGCTTCAAACTCTGACAAAAAAAATCAATTTTTCAACCACAGTGACAGGCTGGTCATCCAGAGCGAGGAAACAGTCTCTCTGTTCTTTTTTATTTTTGCCCTAAAGAAACTTACTTCTGTATTCATATAGCACTTTTCTAATTTTCTTGACAACTCAAAACACCTTTAAACCACAAGCTACATTCAACACACACTCATAAAGCCCTTCTTAGTCTATCTACATAGTGCCATACAGATGGATGTATTAAAGGCAACATGGGGTTCAGTGTCTTGCCCAAGATGCTTTGACGTGTGGGAAGGGTTTGAATCACCTACCTATCTACCGGCGGTTGACCACACTTCCCTCTGAGCTGCAGCCGCCCCCCTAAAGGCTGAGTTATACTTCTTTTTACTGCCCTTGCGCTTTCTTCTTGCGTTTATGTTAATGGCTCGAGACGTTTATACTTCATTTAGCTTTGCCGGCGGTTGCGTGTGCTGCGTGACGATTCACCGCCAGGACAGTAGGTGGAGTAGCGGGTTTTTTCAATGACAAGCCTACTTCGATGAAAGGAAATTCACCGCCAGGACCTCTTCGAGTGATTCATGCTTCTTCTTCTTGTAAATAGCCGGTATTTTGTCAGATTTTCAACACCTTGGGGGTCTAAACGACTACTTTCTCGCCTGAAAATGTTTCAAATGTTGCTAAAGTTATATATTTACAGAGTTTATAACTTAAGGGAAATCAGCTTTTCAGGCTGGCTGATTTCGGCTCGGACAGGAGTGAAGTGCACTGTGTGTAAACGCTCTGCATACTGTCAGATCGATGAGTATGCCGTTTTCAAGTAGTAGGCTTGCGTCTTTTTCTTGCGTGAAGTTTAGAAAATTGAGGTGACACACGCAAGCTCGCAATGGGGGGCTTGCAACCGCGCAAGGGCTTGCGTTTCTTCTTGCGTCTTGCTTTGCGTCTTGCGTTACCGACTATAAACCAGGCTTAAAGCCTGATTTATGGTCGGTGACGCAAGACGCAACGCAAGCCCTTGTGCGGTTGCAAGCCCCCCCTTGCGTGCTTGCGTGTGTCACCTTAATTTTCTAAAGGCTGATTTATACCTCTTTTAACTGCCCTTGCATTAATGGCTCGAGAGGTTTATGCTTCATTTTGCTTCGTCGGCAGTTGCGTGTGCTGCGTGGCGATTCACCGCCAGGACAGTAGGTGGAGCAGCGGGTTTTTTCAATGACAAGCCTACTACGATGAAAAGAAATTCACCGCCAGGACCTCTTCGGCAAGTCTCTCTTCGAGTGGATTCATGCTTCTTCTTCTTCTTCTTCTTCTTCTTCTTCTTTGCTTTCTACCGTGGCGTTTGAAAACAGCAGTCTTTTATTAGGGGATGAAACCGGAAGATGAACACGGCGCCGGATGTGATGTAGATAGTGGCTTGCGCTCGCGTCTTGCGTGAAGTTTAGAAAATTGAGGTGACACGCAAGCACGCAAGGGGGGGGCTTGCAACCGCGCAAGGGCTTGCGTTGCGTCTTGCGTCACCGACCATAAATCAGCCTTAACTCGCAGCTTCCCATTTGGTTGTTAAAGAAAAATGAAAGTCCCTTTCCTTCTTCAAAAGCTAACTTTAGGGTCTGCTTCAATGGAGCTTTAGCGCAAGTTAGCTATGTAAATTTGCATTCAGCCAAGTGTTTAGAAAATTTTCAAGACGGCTTAATTTTTTAAAATTTTTTGGGGGCTTTTTATGCCTTTTAATGACAGGACAGCCAGAGAGGGACAGGAACGCAAGGGGCAGAGAGAGAGGGGAGACATGCAGCAAAGGGCTGCTCAGTGCGGGACTCAAACCGGGGCCAGCTGCAGTGAGGACTATAGCCTCTGTACATGGGGCGGCTGCTTAACCCACTACGCCACCGACCGCCCCCAATATGACTTACTTTGATGAAGCTCTGTCTCCACTGTCTCCACTGTCTCGCGTTTTGCTCAGATTAAAAGCGGTTTATTTTAGATTGCTCTTATTTTAAACTTTTTAAAAGCAGACAGGTTCATAGTGTCCTACCACAGCATTTTAGGGCAGCCACATTATGGTGCAGCTAATTTAAATTTAAACCAGAGTTGAAGTGTGGTATTTAACCCTGATACTGATAATTAAAAAAAAAAAAAGAAAAAAATCGCCTTCATCCTGATCTGATATTTGTTCTGAGGTATCGGATCAGAATTATTAACTATAATTCATGTTGTACTTCAACTATGATAAAAGTTTCATCTATCTGCACATTATGAGGCAGAAATATTCATTTTTCATCAGAAACCACTATAGTTGTTTCCATGGCTACAAATCAATGAATAGGCGATGTAGCTTCTAAAGGAGCATTGACTTTGTCCACTTTTAAGGAATAAGAGCATAGTTCTCTCTACATATTTAACTTGCCATTTAAATAGGACAAATAACTCAGCTAGCTGTAACTGTCAAAATTAGTTTTATTTGCCCACACTTGATACTGTTGTGTGAGTTCCAGACAACAGATAATTAGGAGACGGCGTGTTTACAGATAAAAAGTAACATTTAATGGGTTGGTGTCAGAGTGACTCAATATTGAGCTGTCTCAGGAGAGGTTTGGTGCTTATCTCACCTCATGGTTGGAATATTCCTGTTGAGGTGTCCCATCCCCACACAGATATACATGTCTGATTATCTGTTGTCACTGCTCCAAAATGGGCTTATTGTGTCTTGCAAAGGTGTACGAGGCTTTATTGAAGAGGATGTAATTAAGTCGGAAGGGAAAATGAATGTATTAAAGGACACTTCAAGCTTAATTGGAGCTCTTTTTTGAAAATAAATAAATAAATAAAATTCTTTGTAACTACATCTTTTGTAAAATTCCTTTGTCTTTGTCCATTGACTTGGTGGGAAGTGGCTATGACAATATTTACATTTTTTTTCCAATGACAGAATGAACATAAGGATTTATTCTTATGTTCAGGACTATATTTAATATTTCTCACAACAAAAAAAGCTGTTTTCCCATGTTACACGCACCCACTGTGTCATACACAATGTCATATTTTGATTTATTCTTTGTGAGTGTGGTCTAACAAGACTCCATGTGTGGACATTTTTAAGTTAGAAGCCGATTGCATCTATTGAATAACTTTGCATATCAATTTATCTGATAAGATTAAAATTTAATGCAGCAGTTGGATTTGCAAGCTTTTCATTATGAGCTGCCTTTGAAATCCATCCCTTAATTAAAATTTTGAGTCACTCATAGAATGATATTAGGTTGCTGGGTTAAACTGCTTTGCTGTGATGCCATGAAATTCCATTGTGTGTGAAATATTGTATCTAAATTTCAAAAGTGAATGGGTTTTCACCAAAAACAACATTTCTCATGTCTCTGGACAACTGTTAGAATGAACAAATAACAACACCTATTAGACACCAATCTGAAAAATCACTGTGCGACATGATAAACCAGAAACTGATCAACAGAAAATGGTAATGAACTATTATTCAGCATATCTTGGTGTAGTCTTATTAACGTAGACCTTTAATTAATTGTCTTCTTTGTTTATTACAAATGTCATCATGTGTGAAAGTTCAACTCCTGCGCGTTTACACATTGTCAACCTCACAATACACCCGTGTTACTCTTTATCATTCAGCTGAAATGCAAGAATGTGTTTAGTTAATCAAAAGGGGTTTTTGAAATTTAAAAGACATCATTGCATCCTTTTAGAACTACTGACTGAGCACCACAGAGTTTGGCAAATTTCATTATAATAGACAGCAGAAAAAATTTGGTGTCTGCTGCAGTCACCAGGACACTGCAATCAGGACTGCGGTGCTCACGCACTTGCTCAGTCATTAGAAACAGGGAAGATGGAGGGAAGAGCATTCATTTAACCTTCACATCCCCTTGTTTGATAAGAAGTGTAAAATTATCTTTCTTGATATAAACATTAAAATGTATTTGTAATCATAAACTATAATTTCTATAGTGCTGACAATATTTCCTTTTTTAAAAATACTGGTCTGGATTAACAAACCTTCTTTTGGTCATCAAAACGAATAGATTTTGCAAACAGCTTGGGATAGAAATTGTGCTTCTTATCCATTGCTACAACTAATTCTGTATGCCAACTGGGCTTCTTGGCTTGCTGCCTTTTACTGTGTGCACCAAGGGAATCCCAAATTCCCGTCGTAAAAGCACAGGAAGCTGTGACCTCTTTTGAAAGACTATGAATCATCCTGTTATCTCCATCTCTTCAGTAGCGGGGACTCGCATTCCAGCGTATCGCTGTCAAGTCAGGCCTTGGCAAATGTAGTGGGAAAGCAGTAATGAGATTGCAATGGCATTCTTAAAATTGAATTGTGGAATGAAATTTGCATGGCTGCACATATGCACACAATATTAAGCACCAAAGTCAAGAGGAAGTTGATGCAGGAGGGAGCTTAAATCACACAAAAGGTAGGATGATAGAAGGATCTGTTCAGTAATAGACTTTTTAACAGTGCAGTTCAAGCCTGGAGTAATGAAGCGCAGACAGTCATTAGTATGCCCTATGGGTGTCTAGTCAAATTACCTCTTGGCCTTGCTGCTGTGACTCAAAACAACCAGCCCTTCTAGTCAGCTGATTTAAATGTAGCAAATCCCTGCACTGGCTTTTCTCATAATTGGTGTTGAAACCTCAAGCCAAGTTTACACTCAAAATGTAATTCTTGAAATTTCCATTTAATTTGCACTGTATTCAACCTCACAAGAGATCTAATTTGTCTAGAACAGTTACATGGCGCATTTATAAAAGATGGACAGTTTTTGGCTCTTGCATTTGTCTGAGGTAGCGTATGGACACTGCAGTGACTTCAGTTTCACTTTGATTGGTTTCATTCATTCGTTCAAACATGGACATAGGTTTAGCATTCCCCACATATCTCTGCACAGAATGTGATATAGAGCCTGGTGTGTCTGAATGAGCAATCATTTGCAGTGAGTTGTTTGACGGTAGATTTAAGTTTACTTTAACATCTCCTTTTCAACAACATTAATCCTGTTGTCTGATTATTCAGGTGAGGTCTGATTATTTGTTTTTGTGAGGTGAGTAAGACCTCATGAGCATTTCTTTGATAGAAAGAGGAATCTGTGCTCACCTTTCTAATCTGTGTGCAAGAGGATGAGTTGCAAAGGTCACTTCCCTGCCTTAGACAGACATAATGGATTTGTCACTTGTTTGTTTGTCGTTGCTACAGCCAGAATATATTCAAGGGTCACACCGCACATCAGCTCTGTATCCTCAAGCATGAAATTACGCCCCAGCCCCTTTTAGTAAGAAACTATGACAATGATTTGTCATCTTTGTGACTACCTAACAGGACCACAGTGATGTGATCAGTAATGTTTCTACAGAAAGTAATTTGCAGGTTTAAATGATTGTGCTTATTTATTAAACCAAGGAACCATTTAAAATGACAAGCTCACAGGTGGTATTATGTGATTTCTTCAGTAAAAAATAGGGCTGATCTTCTGCTAAAATACTAAGTAAATCTCGTTTGTGCCAAATTATGTTATCCAAGCTAAATTTGAAATATTTAATGCAGTGTAAAGATGTCTAATAATGGCTGTTATAGATAAATGTGAGCATCAGGATTAAGAGTTTGCTGGGTAATGTATCGTAAAACCCATGATATCCCCTCATGTGTACTAACCTCCTTTTTAAAAATGATCTGTGTAAAAAGGCAGGTTAGGTTGGATTTTATACTGTTAATGACTGTGACATTTCTAAATGTCTTGTAAAATGGGCCACATTGCCCGTCTTTGAAAGGGAAGTTGGGACACCTGGTGGTCCAAAGCTTGCCAGGGACCCAAGAGATGGAGAAAGGCCAACCTTTTAAAATAAAATGAGATTAGGACGTTCATACTCGTCGCAGCATTTTTATTATTCAGTTTTGTGCAGAGAAAAGATGAAATCAGTAATCTCAGGGCATCTCATCCACAAAACTAAACTCACAGATTAGGTTTCATGCAGCCCTTCTACAACATAATGCACAATGCATATAAAGTAGCAGAATACAGGAGAGATTTACAGTTTTCCACTGAGTGGCCCTTTTCTCTGGCTTAACTTTGGCCCACTCATAGTGCAAGGTCAGTCCTCATATTGATTATTTGAAGTCATTGTGTGGAGAAGGCTATCTGGAAGGCATTTCAGACTTCCCTCTCCTGTCAAGGTTATAGCTTTATACTGTATGTTGCATATCACCACCTGCCTTGCAATCTACTTTGAGAAAACAATGTTAAAATGGCAGTTTTTATCCCACATTTACAGCATTTAATGATTGTAGTTAAGATCTTAGCTAGACTACATATTAAAGGGACACTATGTAATTTCTTCCCCCATCTAGTGGTGCAATTTTATTTTGCAAAGTTGAATGAATTTGCTCTCTAGCGCCTCACGTTTTCAAATGTGCGCTGCAACTTCTTGAACTACGGCAAGCGGAATGTGTCAAGATTCAAGAAGCTATAGCTTCAGACTCAAGGTCCATACAAACAAAAAGAAATCAAGACACACAGTACAAAGGATTATATAACACACATACAACAACACTATGAATACAGATGACAGATAACATGTCAGATAACATAACATCTCCTTTGGTGTGCAAGCAATGCAATTAGTCATATTCCGGGAGTTACCGGAAGTGACGTCGACGCAGCGTTAGCATTAGCCTGCATTAGCAATAAGAGCATTAGCAGCGGTAAATAAACTCCCGGTAAACTTACAAACTTTCTAATGCCTTGTTTTGTGAGTTAAGAGCCTATGTGTACTACGGCAGAAGTTTGGTAACAATCAATGCATTATTAGTGGGATCATTTACGAGATAAAATCTATTTAGCATTTTTTTTTTTTTAAACTTTATTAGTAAATCAACAAAATAACAGTTTACAAATGTGAGCATAACGCCAAAAAGAAGATGTCCAGGGGGAGCATAGGAATAATAATAAAAAGAAGAAGATGATGCACTTACAAAAAGAAAGCTAATGAACACAAAGACATATGTGCCAAGGAATAAAATCTATTTAGCATTAGCGGCTGTAATAAGCCATTTGGCGGAAATGACGTCACAATGACGTCATTTCTGCTTGTAGGCCTGGTGGGGAAATCGCGATTCGAAGTGCTTTATGTCCCTCTCGGCACTTCGTCATTTTTCATAGACCGGAAGGACATGGCAGCCTCCATAGAGCTTACCTGCTCTATGTAGATACAGACTAGTTATTCTTCACTCAGGAGGATAAGTGAGATTTTTGACAGAGATCATTTTACACCAATGAGGACTAACTTATGAATGAATATGTTGATTTGAGCTAATAAATGACTTAATTTATTACATAGTGTCCCTTTAAAGTTGTTATTCTATCTACCCAGCTACCTGTCTGGATATCTAGCTATCAACCAAGCTATCCAGCTAGCTTTGTGCAAAATATTATAAGAGGAAAAGTTATGTACCTGTTCAAATGTTTGGTGGTACATCTTGCCATCTTACATACATGCAAAGTTGATAGCACGGGAAAAGACTAAAGAGTATTATTGAGTTCTGTGGTCAGATGAAACAAAATGTAAAATTATTTTTAAATTTCATGGATGTTAAGTCCTCCAAGGCTGTTTGACACAACATTGGTGCTCAAGGCATGGGTTACTTTCACCACTGGAAAGGCATCATTGAGGCTGAACAAGATAAAAAAAAAAAAAAAAAGTGTTTGAGAAACGTGCTGCCACTCAAATGATGTCTTATCTCGGAAGAACTCGCTTATTTTAGAAAATCTATGCCGAATCACGTTCGGTATACATTACAACAGCATGGCTCTAGTCTTGGTGCTAAATGCCTGACGCCAAGATCAATAATCCATTGAAAAAAAAACGGGTGCCTTCTAAAACAAAAAATGCACCATAGGAAGCTCCAAACAATTGAACAAGTAAGAATAGGGAAATATTTCACTTTCAGTTTAAGCGAGGTAACATTCTGGCCTCAAGTTTAAAAGGTAGCATATTTTTCAAATACATCCTTAATTCAAATGTCATTTTTTCATTTGTACTGTTTTCAATTAAATATAGGCTTTAGGTGATTTGCATTTTTATTTGCATTTTGCACAGTATATAAACTTTTGGGAACAAATCTTAATTTTCTTCACGTAATTGCTTTGTTGTTGAAAGAATACAATACAGGAGGTACATTGTATTTAATTCAAGTGACAAACTAAAAACTTTCTAAATGAATTAGCAAATTACTTTACTTTTCTTAGTTGCATTGAAACACGTTTTAAATCATTTTTTTAAAAATAAGTTCTGGATACTGTTTAAGACTGAAAAAAAACTGAAAGCAGAAAAAAGTCTTTTATTCACAAAATTCGTGCTTTGAGAAAACCAAAAGAGCTACAGGGATTTAGAGCCCTGCTTTGTGAGTCAGAGGCGTCAGAGCCTCCGGTCTTAGATCTCATGTCATAGCCATTTAATATTTTCATAACACTGATTACACACAGATGCCTTTATAAAACCATGTCACCGTTGTAACAAATTTAACTCCCTGCCCCCAGGAAATTAACTGGGTGATGTTGACCTTTGGTGTGATAAAGATAAATCCCCAATTTAGGAGATAGTTCTACCATGAGGACAACGCCATTCTGAAATAGAATAAACAGTTTTAGTATGCTTCAGTGGTGCTTGAACGATACAGTGGTTAGTGTTCTGCGGTCCGCATCCTCCACCTCCTCCTCTGTTTGCTCTTCTTTTTCACACCACAACCTACTGGTTATGCCAACTTCCATAGCTGGAAGATCAAATTCTGTGTTCTGATCCAGAACCACTCAAATTAGAAAGAAGGTAACTCAGAAATCCTTTAATATGATCTTTATATTCCCTTCTTTACTCACTTGGAGGGTCCATAGTCACAGCCATCTTTGTGTCAGTCTAATTGCTTTTTACTACTCATGCTTTTTATTTTTTTTATTTATCTTTTGCAAAGGAATTAATGTGCAATGTTTATGGGCTTCTTCAATTCAAAGCCAGCATTATTCAGATTTAATATATATATACACATAAATTTCTGATTGATTCATGAACAGATTTTTTATTTTTTCACTTATAAGTGAAGTAAATAGATTGTAGCTGCTCAGAGACTAGTGGTATAGCAACAGCATTAAATTTTCATTACTTTATGTAGCTGGTTAGTAAAAAAAACCCAACAACCTCACAGAATCAAGACAAAGGAGTAAAAATTTCAGCAAAGTTTACCTATGGTACCATTTTTTTTTTCTCCAAGTACTTGACTTTTTATAGCTAAGAAATAAATATAATCATCGATGTCAAGCGTCTTGTTACACAAACGTTAGTTCCTATGTTGAACTCCTTTGCTTTGATTACAATCCTCTCAAAACAGCAGGAAGCTACCACATAATTCTACCTCCTGACTAGCAATCTGAATACAGTGTTACCCAGCTCGGTGTAGTCACAACAAAGTTCAAACAAAAAAGTAATTACCAGACTTATTGAAAAGTCTGGAGTTTGAGCCAAACAACAACAAAGCGCTGTTGGAGTGGACACTAATGAATGGTAAGTAATTTAATAGGAAAGAATGGCCTTGCACTGATAAGAATTATTCAACAATGCAGATTTATTTGAATTACGCTGCATCTTAATCACTTTAAATGTTTTTTACGCCTCCTTCCAAACATTGTGTGAAAGGCCATTATCAGTTTCTTAAATGTAGGATGCTCATTATCATGTATTTCAACACTACAATTTTTTAATGTGGGATTCTACTTCTTTATCATTGCTGGTGAATAATTAGCAGTATATATGTTTGCAAATGAGATTATGCATATCCATTAAGGTTCTAAATCATATTCGGATAGCTGGCTGACAGGGTGATTTAGATAACTGTCAAAATAGCTGTAATTGTGTCTTTCAACTGTTCCAGCTAAGTACTTTGTTTAATGATTATCCTTATTATTGACACTATGTTAACTTACATGCAAGCCATTTGATATCATTGTGGATGTTATTTAGTGGTGGGATGTCTCCAATATACGCTGGTTATTAAGTGGTTGCTTCATTACCAAAACTGTATATAATATATAATTTACAGTCAAGACCTGCATCAAATCATTGGCCAGGTTGTGTTGATTTTACTGGCAGTGTAACCTACACTATAAAATAAACGTTTGCTGTCACATTTCTCATTACTACATGACCCTTTGAACCTCCTGGAATGCTAAAGGAAGAATTATAGCATTTTATAGCAGCAGCTGCAGAGCCTGATAAGCCACTTCTTGCTGGTGTTTGTGAATTGAGACCCTTGACTATCTCCGTAAGCCCTGTTGCAGAGTTCAATTCCCAGATGTAGGCCTGGATAAAATCTGGCAAGGATAACCAAAAGGATGAAGAAAGAACACCAGTTATGATACATGTAACAAGGGTCACCACACAGACCTCTTCTTTCATTCAGCTGCTTTGTATGCAGCTTTAAAATGTGGCGTGCAGACCGTGAACTCTGCAGCTGCAACATGCCCTCCAGCAGATGTGACGACAGAACAGTGTAATATAGGATTTTCAGAGAGCTTGGCTGAACAACAGGACTCAGGGTTGTGTACAAAGTGGTCTTCCACAGACTGCTTTTGTCTCAATTATGAATAACAAGCTTAGTTTGTGACTCAGTCAAGAGCACAAAAACTGTGAAAAATAGACCCAATACTCATTGTAGCAACCCTTGGATTCCAAAAGAGAGTCTCGACAGATGCTCAAGGTGTCTTTTATTTTTGTTGCAGCAGAATTATCAGGTTCACCTTAGCACCGTGAAAACTGTGTGTTGGCTGATAAAAAGTTACATACAGATACAATGTTTCAATGAAAGCAAACAAACATACCTCACTGCGCTCACCAAGGATGCTTAATAATCTTTTCTTCTGTTGTTTAAAACAGGCGTCAAAAGTCCCTTTTTGTGTGTGCAAATGAAGAAAGTTAAGCTGGAGCCTGGAGATCAAACTTTGTGGCTCAGGCTCAAACAAAGCAAAGCAGCTCCCTCGTTACCTACACCTGTTTGGCTACCTTTACAGATCTCCCTCTTGTGGAGCTACGGTGTCAGGCAAAGGACAAAATTCAATCTCCAAAATACATTCAAGATTCACTCATAACTTCACACACCAGTCATTTTAAAGCAGATACAAAAATAGAAATATTTTGATTAAGCGTTATATTTGTAGAAAAATATGGAACGTAAACAAACACATTTAGGTAGTTTTACTCAGACAAACAAACACATACAAGGACTAGTGTGGTCCTTTACACTCATAGTTATAGCTAAGCAGTGAAAAAAAAAGAAAAGAAAAAGAGAGGCACTGCTTGATTGATTTACATTCAAGTATTGATGAATCCTTTTGTAAGGAAGTGCTGTAAGAGATACATATTGGGGGAAAAATCTGTCAAATCTTTGTTTTCTTCAGATGTGCAGAACAGTGTAACAGAGGGACATATGTGTGCATTTCTACAAAGATGGTAGATGTATAAAGTTTCATGGAGTTCCATTTTAAGAAAGAAATCATTTACTTGTATCCTGACTCAAGTTTTTTTTAAGGTTAGAGAGGAGAAAGACGTAAGGAGAAAAGGACATGTTAAGACTGAAGGCAAGGTTTATGGGTTTGGAATTTTAAAGGCAGCAAGTGTATCAATGAAATGCGTCTGAAAATCTTTAAATCTTTATCTTTAAATTTGTGTTCCTGATAGCCGACTGTATTTATTCTATTCTGTGTGTGAGGAAAAACTATACTGCAATAACTTCTGCCAACACTGTGGCCTGCAGGATACACCTGATGTTTGAAAAGGTTGAGCTGATACATCACACCTCAAATCAAGATTTAATGAAGACCTGGAAGTCAAATTCAAGTCACTGATGATAGCCTCCAAAGTCCTCAATGGAACGGCTCCCATCCACTTGAATGCTCTTGCAAAGGTTAATGTCACAATTCGGTCACTCCGGTCGTCACAGGATTGTCGTCTAGCAGTGCCAACACCACGCTTAAGACAATCCAGACTCTTTTCATGTGTCGTTCCACGATGGTGGAATGACCTATCAAGAGCTACCAGAACAGGGGCGTCCCTGAATATCTTCAAGAAACTCTTGAAGACCAGGCTCTTCAGAGAGCATCTCCTATCCTAGCACTTACCTTGTACTTCCCTCTATGCCTGTACTCTATCTCTGCACTGTCACCTGTGACAGAATCTCACAAGTGGTTTCCTTCTATGTAGCTTATTATTTGCTTTGATGTGAGTTATAATGTTATATCTTCATTTGTACGTCACTTGGACACTGCTAAATGCATAAACATAAACAAGTCAAATAAAGGTTCTTCTTTGCAATTTGAACCTAAAAACAGATAATTTCTATTTGTCTGTGGTTTTGTTAGCTGCTTTGGTTGCAGTATTTCGTGATTCTTACCTTTTATGGTCTTGCTTTAATTCCAGCCCCTGTGGTTGATTGTGTTCACCTGAAGGGTGTACAACAAAACTGCAAAGTTCAACACAAGTTCAAACAGCCAGGATTCCTTTGTGTTGACTCAATAAATCCCACAGCAAAGAGATTATGTGTTACCATGATTGTGGATGCTTACTTGTTAGCTCAGGCTTTCTTCCTCAGGCTCTCTGAGTGCCTCCTTTCAATATATGTTTCACCTTTTTCTCATTTAATGTTAACTATTATGACCTAAAGAAATACCACAAACGGTGTCAAGAGGGGAATGCTGGGTTGATATTGTTATTCATGTCATTTGAACCTAATTTGAATGAGAGCTTTTTAACTTCAAACTTGGCACTTCTTAAAGTGGTATTCAGGAGATGCATTCAGGTCTAAAACTCTTCCATAATGACATATACATAAATGGATACAAATTACAAAATCATATTCAAACTCAAAGTAAATTCAATTTTATTGATTGAAAAAATTCTCTGTGATAAATCCCGACAGACAATTAAATAAGAAATCCGTGCTACATCAGTGTTGTCAAACATACCTTCCCAATGTTGTTTTTTCTTTTATTACCAGTTGAATACAAGTAGGTTTGTGTGGTAATGAAAAAGTAACTGTTTACCATAGCTGCACATGCAGTATGGCTTTGTATGGTTATTGACAATCACTAATTTATGATTGAACAGGTTTGCATCAGTTGAGTACCTAGATACCTGTAAGAGTTTTGATTATTGTTGAAAATAATATATAATTTTAAATGTCTAATCAAAAAACCTGTGGTGGATCCACTTTGTAATTGATTCAATATTCAAAATAGACTGTCACTCAATCAACATTTTATCATGGTTAAATTTGAAGACTAAAATGAGAAAATTTCATCAACATCCTCTCAGCACATTGACAAATCTTTTACACTGATGCTGGATTTGATTGACTACTGGTTATGTTTGAAAATCGGACATCATAAACATTAATCAGAACAATTGCTTTCAGTTTTAGTTTTTATGTCAGGCGTTTATAAATTCAGTACTTCCTCCAGATGACATTTGATATAGTTTCTATCTGATTTTGATATCTGGGATTTCATCAGGAAAAGTAAGAGGGGTAGTTTTTACAGCTGATTTAATTCAAAATGTTGTGTATAACCTCCTGATCAACAGGTTAAAAGACTTTAGGCTAAATATACCTAACAAACCAAATAATTTCTCCTCATAGGAACACCCCTGTGTTCTTTGTTACCCCTTTGGCCCAATCTCAACTCTTAGACCTATGTGATAAATTCTCACATACTTAGTTGATGTCACTGTTGTAGTGCTTGGGAGCTTAAGTTTATTCAGGATAAAAAGTGTAGCAACTTCATTTGTAAAAAATAACAAAACAAAGGCAAACCTTTAGTATTTATTTGTGCCTGAGTCCTCAGTCACTTAATGCGAACCTGCCTCAAGGTTTGAGTGCATGAATATGGAAATTTGAAGGGCCTTTGTGCATTTGATCTGTGTGATCTCCTCAGCATTTCTCAGGTTGTCTGTGGTTATTCTTTCAGTTTGTGTCAGTTCCTGTGGTTCTCATTCCTCTCTCCCCCATTTTCCTGACAGTTTTTCTTGTTAGTTTTAGTTTTTAGATTTTTATTCTTTGAACAGAGTCTTTATGTTGTGTTACTCACCTGGGGCCAGATGCATAATCAATGCACACACAAGTAAACAAGGTGTAGGCCTTTTTCTCCACACATGTTGGGATTTATGAACGAAGGATGTTCAGTAATAATTACCTCGCCTCACACATTCATCAGACCATGCACACACACACTTCTTTTTTTTTTTATCAATCTAAACCCTGTGGTAAAGTGGTAAAATGTCACAGGATTGAACTCAACGTATTTTTCTTCCTTATAATTATTTTGTTATAGGCTGTTATTTAGTTGTGGATGCTATAAATGATCGCCGAGCATAACAGTTGTGCTTGAGGATGACTGCTCTGGCATTTTTGGACCATATTTCTAATGCGACTTTAAGTAAATAACAAACATACTGAGATAGTTATGGTTTTCTGGCAAAAGATAATAATTTGCTCATGAGCTATTTTTTTTGTCTTCAAAGGCAATAAAGAAAAAAAGAGTTAGACATGACCCATCTGTACATTAGTTTCCCTTTTCATCATAAATATTCAGTGGACCCAAGATACAGGCTACCTTATTTGTGTGAGCTGATGCACCTTTTTCTCTCTTTGTTCTGCAACTATTTATTTTCTGTGTCTTTGCAAGGTCCTTTACTCTGAACTTAGAGTTGCTGATTTCTGTTACTTCATTTCCCATACAGCAATTTTCTATTCTTTTTGTGGGTTCCCTCTCCTTACCTCACTGGTGAGTGTCTCAGTTTTACATTTGGTGAAACTGGACTTCTTTACTGACTACTAACCATGCCAACAAGAAATATTACAACTGATTGAGTTTTTGAAAGCCTATTGCCCGGAATAAGACTCCAAATGCACACGAGTTGAAGAAAATGTCTGGGATGTAGAGCAGGATCCAAACAGAGAGTAGGGAGAAGGAAGATCAATCCTTTTCTCCCCTTGATTTTGACAGGTAATGTGGGATCCCTGGTGCATAAAATAGATTAGCTTGGAGCGTCGATGGGGACATGGAAGGAATATCTAGAATGTATGTTTCACCAAGACAGGCACAGCAGGAGCATATTTGAGACTCCTACCCCTGCTCTACCTGGTTGTAAGACATATATTAGCAGACAAGAGGCTGCAGTCAGAGCTGAAGGAGTAATTGAGGAGGGATTGCAGTACTTGTTAACTTGTGTAATCTTCTGTCACTGAGAAGGAGGGTCTCTATACCCTGGATACCACGGATGTTAAATAGTTGATTATGAATTTCTGTACATGTTGTCTACCAAGAGAGTTGATCTGTTTTCACCTTCAAGGCTGCATGTAGTGTCTCTAGCTAAAACACATTAGCCCAGTGCATTTATGGTGATCTCTGGAGATTTCCAATGCACCTCTCTTTCTGCTACAGCAGAGCTTTACACCTGTTTGTCAACTGATCATTATATATTTCATTCAGTTACTTCAATTCAAATTCAAAAATACTTTATTTATCCCAGAGGGAAATTAAATGTTGATGTAGCTCAATTAAATCAAGGAGTTATTATAGATGCTGATGGCTGTGGGCAGGAAAGATTTCCTGTAGCGGTCCGTTTTGCATCCAAACTGAAGAAGCCTTTGACTGAAGAGACTCTGTTTTCCGATAACAGTCTCATGGAGAGGATGTTCAGGGTTGTCCATAATTCTCTTGATTTTATGCAAAATCCTTCTTTGCATTGTTGTCTCCAGAGGTTCCACAGTCGTCCCCAGAACAGAACCAGCCTTCCTTATCAGGTTGTTGAGTCTTTTTAGGTCCCTGGTTCTTATGCTGCTGCCCCAACAGATGACGCAAGAGGAAATGACGCTCTCAACAACAGACATGTAGAATATCTGCAACATCTTGTTGCAAACCTTGAAGGACCTTAGCTTCCTCAAGAAGTACAGTCTGCTCTGTCCTTTCTTGTAGATGGCTTCACTGTTGTGTCTCCAGTCCAGTCTGTTGTCCACATGAACACCAAGGTATTTATATTCCTCAACCACCTCCACTTCTTCTCCCATGAAGGAAACAGGGTTTGATCTGACCCTGTTTCTCCTGAAATCTACAATCATCTCCTTTGTTTTGTTAACATTCAAGATGAGATGATTGTTCCCACACCATGCCACAAAGCGGTCCACCAGCTCTCTGTACTCAGCTTCTTGTCCATCTCTGATACACCCGACAACTGCAGAGTCATCTGAATATTTCTGTAGATGACAGGAGTCTGACTTGTACTGGAAGTCTGAAGTGTACAGAGTGAAAAGGAATGGTGAGAGGACAGTCCCCTGTGGTGCTCCTGTGCTGCTGATCACCTGGTTAGACACACAATTCTTCAGTCTGACAAACTGTGGTCTGTTTGTCAGGTAGTCATTAATCCAGGTGATTGTTGAGGCCTTCACCTGAGTCTTCTGGAGTCTTCTTATTTAATTAGTTTCACTCAATAATTTATACTGCAACATTATAATTTGCTTTCAAGGATTATTATCAGTAATTCAATTCTGTAATTCATGGTGCCAACAATTCTTTTAAGCAAATTACTTGGTTGAACTAACTGACTGAGTTTCTGCATTCATTCATTGTTTAACTTGCGGTGGAAATCATGTTTATGCACAGTTTCACAATGATTGAGAGACCATCCTTACACACAACTTTATAAATGTGGAGGGAAGAAAATGCATAAGCACATTTCTTCCTTCGTGTGTACACAGTTTTAGTCATAAAACTAAGCACAGTTTCCTGTATCTGATCTCTGGTCTTTTCTTATTCTATACAGGCTTTAAATGAAAGCATGTATTTTGGTTTTTCAAAGAGCCTGCCTCATTTCCTGCTCTATTTAGTCCTAGCAAACACTTGCATAATAGTCTCATGACTTGGTATAAATGGCCACATTTACAGATATTAAGAAGTGCTGAGGATGCAATTTCACCAACAGAGCAAAGCTGAACAGTGGTCGTGTGTTCCTGTGGGTGTGTGCACTGGTGTGATAATGGAGGGGGGAATCATAATGCTTTACGCTGCGTTTAGTGCCAGCTGGAGGTCTGAATTTCTAGTCTCAGACAAGAAACAATCTAATGAACTCAGATAGTTTCCAAAATTGCATGTCATTCCATTAAAAGGCACCTGACCTAAATACAAAATCTTTCTTTTGTTGCTCTAAGTCAAATGAGCCATTTTTGTATCGTTGTATCTATTTCCTCTTCAAAGTTAACTCCATGTTTGTTGTAAAGTGTTTATATTGGATGGAAAAGTAACAAAGCACACTCGGACACTGCTTTGTTTACAATGATTTTAGGTACCAACTTTCACGTTCCGAGAAACGTTCAATGCAGCATTAACTTCACTGTTGAATTTCACTTCGCTTCATGCTTGCTGGTCCAGAGGAGCTTGTTTTTGTCCAGTGAGACGCTTTGGCTGGACACTGTTTTGTACAATCTCTGCTTTCTATCAGGTCTGCTATTGACTATCAGATAAACACACATTTGGCATTTTTTTATATATTTTTCTTCTTTCATTCCTTTTCTGAGGTGTGCATTCTTGGCTAAACTCCCTGAGTAACTGCTCTATAGAAGAATGGAGCGTGTAGATTTCACAGATGCTATTTGCGTTTCATCACCAATGCATTTATGAATATTCATCTGTATATCTTTACAGTTATTAATAAATTAAAGCAGCAGTCAGCATAAGCCTTTCTTTCAGTAATTAGGCTAATGTTGAACATGTCTTGTGCTGTTAATATGAATGAGGATTTAATGATACCTCTTCCAGCCACAAATGATAGTTTGTTTTGTTCATTAGATGCATGAAGCTGTCATGCTATGTTACTGGAAAACTTTTTGTCTGACAAAAACTAAGAATTACAAGAAGTGTTTTTCAGAAATTGTAAAGGGTTAATTGCTAAAAAAAAAAAAATTCATACAACACAACTAAATAATTGCGATGTTGGAGATCTCTGGTCTTACAGAAACAGATTTTCCACTGATGCTTTTTGTTACGCAGCACCTTACTTACTTTCTACACGGAATAGGGTTTGTCATAGTGAAGCTGCATGAGCTCCTCTTAGAATGGCATGGCTACTGCACTTGGAGCAGCATTTCACTTCTTTTTTTAATTTTCCACATGCTCATATTTAGAAGATATTAACTCTATATTAGGATGGTGCTTCACATACTGTATATCCAATCCAATCCACCAACAGATGTGTGACAAAGTGCTGTACAGAAGAAATCAATAAAAATAAGTCGATCAAGACATAAAACACAAGTAAAAATTGCTGCCACACAATAAAAACAATAAGATATACTTAAATAGAGCTAAATTGAAATAAAAGTAAGAAATAAGATAAATATAATCACAATAATGTCAACAAATGACATGGTGTCGGAAGCCAAGGAGAAGAGATGGGTTTTTACAAGGGAATTAAAAACAGACAGAAAAGAGACCTGTCTGAGGCCTGTAGCATCAAAATCCAAATATAACCTTATATAGGCTGATTCCTGTTTTTAAATAACCCCATAAACAAAGTGCTTTGATTATTTTTAGTTTCCAGTAAATTAGATTAAGTTATGGTGTAGGTGGCATGATAAGACAACAGGAGGTAGAATGAATAGGCTGCCAGGCAAATGGCATAATTTAAAACAAATTACTACCGTTCATAAGGTATGCTAATTTGTACAAAATGTACTTTGACAGGTATAAAGACTCATGAGATACACTTAATTTGAACATATTGTCTTTATTCCCTCAGTAGAACTGTTGTGCCGAAGATGTCGACCAAACTGATATTTCATAATAAATTATATGCCAGACACATAACCTGTTCTGTACAGGGAGGGATTGTTTGTCTGTACAAAATGATGGAATTATTTGTGCTGCTCTGCTCTGTGATGTCTGAAAATGATAACTGTCTTTTCTAAGTCTGGACTGGAAGATGATACCTAACTCTGCATTTTTTTTTTTCTATTAACACATTCGAGTCTGATTAGGAAAAGATTAATTTCTCATTGCGTGATAAACATGTAAATGCATGCAAACTTTCTATCTAAAGTGCTGATGTTAAGCATGTGATTTTCAGTACAGATTTGCATTGCAGGAATGAATTGTGACCCCTCGCGATTCAGTGGATGAATCAGGAGACCTCTGTAATGGATCCTGTTGTGGATCTGATGAAACCAGAGATGGGATTGAGGGGAGGGGAAGAACAAGGTTCTTTGATCTCCATCTACTTGAATGAGCACTGGCATAAATTGCCACATCCACTATCAGCAGTGAAAATCAAATGAAATCTAAAAAAGCATGGGCCTAGTCTGGCTCAACGTGCTCTAACCTTTGGCAGGATCCAGTAAGATATCATTAAGATCACTGTAGTGGGTTGGCACAGATAAGACTAAGTGATAGGCTGCAGAACTGTGATAGCTGACTGTTTATGTCCTTCTGTTACACTTTTTTTTTTTTTTTTTTTTTTTTTTTTTACAGCTCTCTTACACCTTCAGTGGTAATGAAAAAGTTAGTTGGTTTGTGTGTTACATAAGGCATCAAAGGCAAGTCTTAAATTAGAACCGATACTAAATTCATCTGAACCACGGTACCTCTTTGCTCAGTTGGATTCATTGCTGCTATCATGTTTGAATTATTCTGTTTGTTTAATGATCAGCATCTTTGTTTTCCTCCTGTTAAATGAACTCTTTATCTCATTCTGGGGTGTGCTGCTGCAGTTTCACTGGAGACATTAAAAGCTAAAGCAAGCTAATGTCCTGACAGATAATGTCATTAGAGTTGCTGATGGCTGACTATCATCACATTTCATTCCTATCATATTTAAGTGGAATATTTCCTGTTTATGGATAATGTTCTCAGTTATCACACTGACTTTGTAAGTGCTGGGGACTACAAGGCAATTTTATTTATAGAGCACAATTCATACACAGGGCAATTCAAAGTGCTTCACAGCTACATAAAATCACAAGAAGGCAATAAAATCATTAAAAAGAAATATAAAATTTTAAAAAGAAATTTAAAAACCCATTAAAATAATCATTAATTAATTAAAAAGTGAAGAGTGCAGATAAAATACTTTCAGGTGTCATATGCACAGCTAAATAGAACTGTTTTCAGCCTGGATTTAAACATTGTCAGAGTTAAGGCCTGTCTCACATCTTCTGGAAGACTGTTCCAGATTTTAGGAGCATAAAACTGAAACGCAGCCTCACCTTGTTTAGTCCTGACTCTGGGCACCAGCAGGAGACCCCTCCCTGAGGTTCTCAGAGTCCGAGTTGGTTCATATGGCTCTAACATGTCAGAGATGTACTTTGGTTGGCACTAGACCATGAAGAGACCTGTACACAAGCAGAGCTGTTTTAAACTCTATTCTCTGAGCGACAGGAAGCCAGTGCAGAGACCTGAGCACTGGACTAATATGGTCGTATTTCCTGGTTCTAGTCAGGACTCGAGCAGCAGCGTTCTGGATGTACTGCAGCTGTCTTACAGCTCGTTTAGAGAGCCCAGTGAGCAGGCCGTTACAGTAGTCTAACCTGCTGGAGACAAACGCATGGATCAGTCTTTCTAAGTCTGGTTTAGACACTATTCCTTTGATTCTGGCAATGTTTTTTAGATGGTAAAAAGCTGCTGATGTTACATATTTAATGTGGCTATTAAAGTTCAGGTCTGAGTCCAATATTACCCCGAGATTTCTAACTTGATAGTTAGGTTTTAGAGAGAGTCTCAAGGTGACTGATAACACTTTCTCTTTGTTTCTGTGGGCCACAGACAATGATTTCAGTTTTGTCTGAGTTTAGCTGGAGGAAATTGTTTTGCATCCACACACTGATCTGTTTGATGCAGTGACACAATGTATCTACAGGCCTGTGTTCTCCTGCCGTCAGTGACACGTAGATCTGAGTGTCATCTGCATAGTTGTGGTTGGACAAATTATAGCTGCGTATTAGCTGGCCTAGTGGGTGCATGTACAGATTGAACAATACGGGTCCCAGGATTGACCCCTGGGGAACCCCACAGGTCATAGCCATTTGGACTACAGGTCTTTCCATTCCAGATTAATCTGTCTACTTCCCAAACCAAAAGTAACCCGATGTCCCTCATGACTTTTACACTTTTATAAACAATCTGTTTACGTGATTTTAGAAATAAAATTGAATTGTTGTGTTTGTTTGACTAGAGCCAGACTTTTGAAATACATGTAAACATGTTAGTCCTTGTGGAATTGTACTAAAATAAAGTTCTTAATAACACAGACAAACAGATTTAGTGTGGGTCAAATCACTCCTCCATGTATAAATTCAATGAAACTCAAACCAGCTTTGCCATGCTGTACAGTTTTCTTCCACAGATTTGACCTAGAATGAACAAAGGACACTGGTACAAAAGTAGAAAAGGTCTGCAACTAAACTCTAAAAACATTGTACACAACAAAAACAAAATATGTGAAATAAAGGAGCAATAAAGCTATCCAATTTGCAGTTCAACATGGTACCAATTTTCTGCCAGCCAAATTGTCTGTCAGTTGTTTTAGTCTGTAATATAATAGGTCAATCTGAAAAACTCCAGTACTAACAAGATGAAAAGAGTATAGCGCCTCTAATCGTAGCAAAGTTGGACATACTTTGGTCAGTAAATCAAATGAATTGCCAAGTCAAACTAGAACCATGCAAATATACAGTGTTTACTCTCTTGACCTGGCTCATAAGTTAATGTTATGATATCTGTAAATCTATATTGTCAGCAGGTAGATGAGTATTGCATAGTGTTTGTAGGATATTGTAAAGTGTCAAAACAAAACTATCATGGCCCCGACTCCAAACAAAACATGGTGCCAACAGATTGGAGAAAGGGGATCAGGCAGACTGAAACAACTGATTTTAAAGGCTCCTGGTAGAACTTACCAGGTCCCACAGTGGCACTGATTAGCTCCGCTCAACAGGATCAGCAAGGCGGCAAATTAAGTGGCAAAGAAGGGGAAAGAAAACAGCTGGCCTTGCTAGTGCCATCACATTACAAATATAGCAAACAAGATTATACCATATATGCAGGAAACAGCCTACTCTGTTACTCAGGAAACAGAGTATTACAAGGAAGCTATAACACCAATTAAGTACACACAGGACATTAACAAAAAAGTTTGTACCAGTTTGTAGTTTGATTTTGTTTTTTTTCAACAGCTGAAATAAGATGCAGGTACTTTGTTCCCACAGCCATTAGGCTTTTTAACAGTGACTGCTGAGTCCTTCTCAAATTGATTCATTGATTTTTCTATTTTTATTTATTTGTTTATTTAGTCATTTACTATTATTAGTTAGTAGTAGTATTTTTATTAGAATTGGTATTATTATTGTTGTTGTTAATACAATCATTGTAAATATTTAAAAAAAATTTGAGCTACTTGACTAATTTGAATGTCCCCCATTGGGGGATGAATAAAGTATTTTTCTATTCTATTCTAGAAGAAAACAATGTTCGAAACATTATAAGCCAACGAACTGGGGACCTTTTGAAAAACTTCACTCAGCGTCACTTAAAGAAGTTGTGCTGAGTGGTCCCAGTTTCGAGAATCAGAAATTCTTTCTGACAGAGGAGCTAATCTGAAATCTACTCAGGATGGGCCACAGAGGAGCAAATATTCACATCCAAAACATCTCTAATCTAATCCATTTCATAGTGGTTCGAGCTGCCTCTATAGTCTCTGGCATAGAGTTGTCACTTTTGTTTTAGACAATTATTTACTGCGTCATTATTTTCTTATCTGAAAAATGTCAGTGTTGCTCTGTGTCATTGCATAAACGGTGGCGGCTCAATGTATCCTGCTGCTGATCAACTTTGACCTACAACGAACACAGATAAATGTACGAAAAGGCAGGAAAAGCCCAATCATCTATCTTTTCAATCTTCGCCAAATTAGTGCCCAGTAGTAATCTATCCAATTAACGCAAAATCAATGCAATTTTGTTGTATACTTGTATGATGACAATAAAGCTTCTTAACTTATATTATCTTAACAAGCCTGACTTAACTCTTGACGGAGTGATCAGCAGAAAGGACACATTTGGCAGCTCCTATTCATGTCATGGCACCTAGCAACGTGTTCATCCATTGAGAAAATAGAGACAAAATAGACAAAAGTGATGCGGAGTAAAATTTACTGTGGCATTTCATAGCTTTTTATCAAAGCAGTATCAAAATTTTGATACTGCTGTGGCCCTGATCCGAGTGGCTCCCCTGTCAGACTTCATCCCTGCTTCACCACAACTGAGAGCACTGTAACCGCTGTCTATTACAGGTGAGACACTGACTTCTCATGACTTCTTCACACAACCCCACTTCAAAATAAAAAATAACTTAAATACCCTTTCACAAAGCCCCCAGCAGGAGCTCAGACTACCCAGAGCACCATGGAGAAGTTCAAGCGCACAAGCTTTGAGAACAGATAAACACTGGACTGCGAGATAACACAGGGTAGGGATAAAAATGAATAAACAAATAAACGGGCAGATAAATAGCTGGATAGATAAAGGAATAAATAAAGCCAGATGGATTTGCATACAATGACGTGTCAAAAGTTAGTAAAAGAAAAAGTAGGAGGCCATGGGAAGAAACTCCATCTGCTACAGTTTACACCTTCTCAAGTATAAATACTAAAATCAATTTGAAAAGAGTTACATCGTCACTAAATGTGGTTTTAGCACCAGACATTCCTGCTGTCAACATTCAGCATCTCAGTTTAAAATCTTAATCTAAATCAATGGTCTATACAGTATGTATATATAATCTCCATATCAGACATTTTGAGATCCCTTTATGAAATCCAAAGTATTACTTCCATCAGTGAGCCCCTCCACTCTCAGTTATAAATCTTAATCTTAATAAGTGGATGCGGCAAATTTTAATCCCATAGGATTAATGTATGAATATCATGTAAAAAATAGAATGGGAAATGACAAATTACATGGAAAAAAAACTGCAAGTAACTGCATAGGTAAGTAATTTACACCGTCTAACCATCACTCTAAAACATCACCATACACTTGAAAGATCGCTGGCTGACACACACCACCCTGGAGCAAATGTACACAGACAGATGTTATTTCCAAAATGATTTTCCTGTGAGAAGCCCACAATTTCAGCTGACAAGAGCTTTTTTTGTTGGCGGTGTTATAGAAAAGACATAGCACAATCATTTTCAGCTATTGCCTCTCCCTGGTAATGAGATCACTGTCCGTCTCGCTGAAATTTGGTTTCGGATTTATACATTCTGCACATCAATAAGACATGTTGTAAATTCTGAGTCATTATTCTATTGTAAACTTTATGATTGTTAGGGACTAAAACTCATCTCTCTAGAAAAATGCATCCAGAAATATTCAGAGCACTAAGAGAACCTATCAAAGATTAAGATATGCACATTTGTTCTTTTATGGGAGGCATTAATGCTAGAATTTTAAAGATTTACAAGATTAAATAGCATATTGAATGAGTTCTTTTAAGTTGCTACATTCCTGTCTGTTTTAACATAATTATATCTCAGAGCTTTTGAACTGCACTTTATCTACTGCTGACCTGTTGGTCTTTAAAGATCCTGCAACACTTTACCTCTCACACAAATTCATCAACACGAGCAGACCTTTGATGTGACTGAACAACATTTCAGCAACAAATGAACGACGTCTGTGTTCTGCCGGTTGTGAAAACAGTTTCGCAGTGTCTGGTCCTGCATTGAAATTCCAGTCCTGTAAAAGACACAAACGTGGAGTGGAAAGATAACCAGCTCACTCCTAATCTCTCTAAATGTGTTTGAGGCAGGTGCTTCCTGTAAAATGGGGACAACACACCAAGATCAAAGCAAATTGCTTAATAAATTCTGTCATCACATTGTGCATTCAAAATTAAATGACCCAGAAGCTATTTGCTGTTTGGAACGGTTGGGAAAAAAAAAAAAAAATTCAAATACAGATGTGTTTGCATCTCGAGTTTGATACCGGAATCAGTGTCTGCCACTGAAATGGCCGTAGGTTTTATTCTTGGTTTGGGCAGATGGGATGTCTGCATTACTTTTCTTGTAAACACAGTCAAAGGCTAATGCAGCATCGGGTGAGATTTTAAAGCGGTAACAACAAAGTTTGCTCTTAAGATATTATCCTTGCCTTGAGAAAGGTCAACTGGTAATATTTCATGTAAACACAAGTGGCTCCAGAAGATAAGTGGCCACCATGGGAACAACATAGAGTGCCTTGTTTTCACTGTGTGAGGTCTTATCCGCAGCAATCACAGATCTTTTGTACTTGTTCCTTCCTCAGTCTTTTAATCAACACTTTCCTGTCCAGAGTGAAAACATCTTTGGTCATAGAAGATATGATAGCAGTATTCCTTTGAGCCTTTACAGTACCTGTGTTTATCTGATCATGACTAAAGTATATTGGGTATAGCAGAACCTTCGTGTGCATTGTGCAAGCTGTGCTACTGAACAAGGTCTCGCATTAATGCCGTCGTGTGAATGGCCAGATCCACATCCAGTTTTAAGACATGAACACATGTATTTCATGATTTGAGGATATTTATGGTGATCATTCCAAACTGAGCAACTAAAGACTTCAGGTACTTTGTTTATTTCAAAGAACAGAAGTAATTCTCTCAAACTGTGAGACTGCACTCAGATCTGAGGTATTCTGCTCTCAACACAAGAAATGAGGAGGTCCAACACGCATGACAAATGTTGATAAAAATAATTCAGTTCTGTAAAACCAAATTTTATCTTGTACCAAGGCAAGCTCAAATGACTGGTTACTGTAGGCGTGTAAAGGCACATGCACATTGCCTCCAGACTGTTTCATCCTTAGCAGATGTAGTTATGGTTCTCCATTTGCCATTTTTCCAACTCTTTGCTTTAGTTTGTTTGCTTTTTTTTTCACTGCGTGATGCTGGATTTTGAACCCCGATTCACCTTTTCAGTCTTATTGTAGAGAGTGAATGTGTCTGCGTGGTATACCATCTTAAGATGCGTCACATACACTTGTCATTACAGCAGTGTTTGATGCACTTCATCCTCACACAGTTTTTCTAAACCAGTATAATTGTTCAGATTTTGTTTATACAAACATCTCATTTTGACAGCTTGTCTAATTTGAAAAACTCAAACAACCTCTGTTATCAGTGGTTGAGCCTCTACAGTTACTTTATAAATATCTGAGAGAAATGTGTAATGCCCAGTTTATAAAACGATCCAAGTTTTACAGCTAAAATACATATGCAACAGTCAGTGATCGGTATGTGAAAATAAAATGACAGCCAAACTGAACTGATGATGTAAGGCAAATAGTTTTATAGTTGATTTATATCTATTTGAATAACTAAAGTAGTTGAGATGTTCACAAATGCAGCTTACTAAAACTGCATGGAGCAGTAGAACTTTTACATTTATTCATGAAACACGCAGATGCATGTGTACAAGCATACCTTGCATGTTACGTTTGCACAGGGCCTTGCTTCCCCTTTTCATCAGGCCAAACAGGGAGAGTATCTGAGGCTGAGAACAGTGAAATCATCACTGTAAAGTTCGGAGTTATTTTTTTCTTCTCCTCTATTTAAAAGAAAACAATACAAGGCAAATTTTCTAACTCATTTGTTTGTGCATGTCATTTAAGCCAATAAAATGTCTTTATTTATTTTTTTTACATTCAGGCTGCACGACTTCATATTCAAGTTGGTAGTCTTAGTGAAATTAACTTTTTTCACTCTTTTTTCAGAAAGCAAATATCAGACAAAGGCATTTATTCAAAACTTCCAGCAATGTCCCATGGTTATGCAACACTGCAACTTTCCAAAACTCTGCCTCTGTAATGAGAAATAAATTTGATTTCACACATGCACACACACACACACACACACGCATCACTGTTGGGTTGGGAAAAAATGTACAACATGCTGCTTTTCCTCAACAAGCTAAATGAAATCAGTCTCTCTTTCGCATTACACCACTGGTATCCTGAAAGAAAACAGTTGTGATATGGTGTACATTGATGTAGATGTTTAGAAATTCAGGTCATATTCCTGTAGACAGAATCTGAAATGGGTGACCATATGATCCTGTCTCCACTGATTACCTGCAGCAATGCTATGTGATTACTTTGGTTAATCAGTTGTGTAAAGAGAACTGTGATATCTGCAGAGGACTCGCAATCTCTCCATCAAGAGAGATCAACACAGCTGCTGGTTTTTACAGCTCTTGTAGCAGGTATCGGTGCATATTTGCACCTTGTTTATGAAGCTGTAAACTTATTTGACAGGAGGTTAGACGTGCAAGTCTGTGTTTTTGACTATGTGTGTGCTCGTAGAATTATTGATCAATCGTATTCCTCCTTAAAGAGCACAATACTGAATAAACATGTTGATAACAGATTTGACAGATGTGTCCTAATATGTGTTCAGTTGTTTGACTTTGCATAATGAATGTTTCATCACATCATGTAAGGAACATCAATATAATAAAAGTGGATGAATTAAGATTTTGTTCACTGTTTCATAGGATGAGGACTAGGCGTTTATAATTGTTCTCTATGCATATTTAACGAGTTGGGTTTCATTCAAAGCATTAATAAGGTTGCTGTAAATGCTAACAAGGACTAGATTTAACAGGAGAATCATCCATTAAAAGGGAACAAAAGGCATGAAAATCAAAATTCTATGAAAATGTGGCTACAGAAATTAGACTTAATATGGTTGGAATAAAACTTTGTTGTGATAATTGTGACTCATTTTCTGCAGATCTAATTCTACCAGTTTCTATTTCTTTGCATGGCCTTGCCAATATCTTATATGGTGATATATGCTAATGCTAATGCAAATAACAAATCTTGATAAATACTGAAAGCTCAAACTTTGTCCCAACAATGGGCAGACAAACAGTTACCTGTATCTCTAAAAAACTGTGGTATTTATTTCTAAAAAGGGAATTAAGGCTATAGCACGAAAGGAGAGTGTTTTTTGGGCTTTTGCTTCAGTTGACAATGTAATTTACAAAAGGCAGTTAACAGGATCATATTAGGTCTGTAAGACCAAGAAAACCTTTTGAAATACCTGCTTGTAGGATTGTTGGATAAACTAAATAAAACTCCCTTTTGATTTCAGAAGACCTTCAGCAATATTTAGCTGACTTTGGAGTGGTGGTGCACTGTTCTTCTGTGCAAGTAAGACCATCATGGAGGAGTCATCAGATATTAGATATATTTCATAAACATTTCCATGCATTTCTAACTATGCAGTTAGCGCTGGCTGCCTTGGTTGGAAACTGACAACATTCACGATCAAATCAGGTCAACGATTTCAATCCAGGGTTACTGGACAAGAACTCAATACATTACAACAGTGAAAACATCATGCCAGGATGTGTTGGCACTCCATCAAAAACTACAGTTGGTGGCAGTGGGGTACTGCCCATGGGCATTGTGGGACATAGCCTGCCAGGCTGCCATATTGATGGCTTTCGGAACTGTCTCTCTTTTTTACGGGCCCTTTTCATCTCACAAAGCTCATCTGCCTATTCCACCAATATTGACTGTCTCTGGTGTGTCATGCAGTGCACTGCATCATCTTAATGCTGCATCTCTGTATCAATTTAATGGAGAGAAGTGTGCCTGTATTTTTGACTGTATTGGGAATTATACCCTTGGGATTTTTAAATACCCTATTATTCTGTTATACTGTGATACCGACCAAGCCTGCTGTACATCATTTTACATACATTTCACCATAGTCCCACACTGTGAATCCTCTCAAACACACTAATACATGCAACAATACATTAAGTGAGTGTATTGTTAATTTAATTGTACTTGGGAGAATATTAATGGCGGTGTTTTGATAAAATGATGAAAGCATTTGCATATTTGGAACATTTATGAACATATTTGTCATTTTGGGCAAGTAACCCACTGAGTCCTTTCAGAAGTTTAAAAAGGTGAACTGAAAGAAATTATACCAGGTATTCTCGAACTTATTATGCAGCTGTAAAAAAACCACCAATAATTATAAAAAAATGTCACTTCTTTGTACAGAGACGAGCACCTTATGCATCAACTTAGTCATTCTGAGCCATTCAAGATTCAGTAAAAATAGATTCTTAAGGATTGTGCATGGACATGTGATTTTTATTAAGGATTTCTTTTTTAATCATGTAACAACTGCTTAGTACCATTACAGTGCAAAAATAAACATGGTAGCTCTTTTTAGAGGAAATTAACACAAGAGCTTGCTCAGATAAATGCTTTTGAGCAGCACGAAGCCTCTGAATCTCCTCATCCATGGGAAATATCTAAAATGGATGAACTGAGGTGACAGCTTAGCCAGCGTGTTTACCAGACAGATGGAAATGCTGCTTTCTATTTGTGTTGGGTATGACACACCAACCCCTTAAGCGACTCAGAGAGGAGAGGAGCAGAAGAAAGTAAGTTGTTTGACAGTGATTATTCTGTCTTTAGTAGAGGGGGTGTTAGCATTAGAACAGTTTCACTGCAGCTGTGTAGGCATCTCTCTTGCAAGTGTACCATCCACAGTAATGAAGGGAACTGCAACACCCACTGAATCCTTCCTATTAGACTGAGTCCAATGGTAAATGAAATTGTCGTGGCAGGTGCATAGCTATTGTATGATATACTGAAGCAGAACAAGTGCCTGGACTGTTAGATTTTTGTGACCTCATGCTAAAGTCTACTCGAGTATACATTCTGCATTTCCCTTCTTCAACTTTCAGTTTTTGTCCTACCTCTCTGGACGAGAATCAGTGTGTGTCAGGGAGCTCCTCCAGACCTGTCAGAGTTTTTGCACAAATTGACATAGGGACCCTGCCAGGGACTGTGGGGTGTAAGCAGCCAACTTTTAACTGATACATGGCTCTATATGGTAATCGGCCTTGACAGCTCATTTAGAATTCAGAAAAACATGAACTGAAATTATGCGAATAAACATTGATTCTAATTCAGTATAACCAGTCAGTGACACACATTCCTCCATGGTTGCAGCGTAATGCAGAGAGAAGAATGTACAAGCGGTATTGATGAGGATGTGCCTTGTTGAAGGCTCCTTGAGCAAAGAACAAATACATCACAGCTGTGTTGTTCATGTAGACAGGTGTGTCCAGTGGAAAAATCAAGAATTATTATTAATAGACAAGGTAATAATGTTACACCTCGATCGTAAAACGCTGACATCTTACCTGCTTTTTGACATTGGTTGTGCGTCTGTTCTCTATATTTGACCATATTAGCAGCAGGGTGGTAGCATTGAACAGAAAGTATGCCTCGAATAAACATAGTATACAAGATGTGAATTACAACTAGATAAGTCTGAGACAGTGGCTGGAATGGATTACATTGTTAATTTGGACCGCTCTGAAAATATCTATACATTTCATTATCAAATATGATTAGAATTGACCATATCCTTATACTTTTCCTCAGGGGAAAATATTCATATATAGTATAGTAACTGCATAGTTTGATGATACATATCTAATTGAGAAGACTGGGGTTTGGAAAATATGCGTGCATACAAATCCTTAAATGCTTATAATCATGTTCTGTGTAGTTACAAGTGAGAAAGTCTGATGTAATCAGAGTTTTGCATTTTGAGATGCCAAGTGGACATTGACATTACTGGCTTTAGGTCTAAAGGTATCCCAAACCATCCTTTTGCTGGTCAAGATTCACGGTCATCCTCAACCTTTGGCAAACAAATATAATCTCCTCGGATTAGTGAAGAATTTCTATTAATCTTTTTCGGTGGTTGATAAAACTTACTGCCTTGTTATGTCCTCCTAAGACATTGGCCCAGCCAGATAAACAGCTTTCTGTTCCTTGTGACATTCAAAATTGTGTCTTCTATCTGTATATTTATAGGTGAAAAATGGTGGGAAACTGATTATCTGAAATGCTGATAATTTCTAATTAATTTTAGGAGATATACCAATATATTTACCTTTTTTATTTTCCACCTAACTGCTGAGAACATAAAGCCTCCCCTATAGTGTGGTTAGATCCATTAGATCCTGAATACAAAATAACACTAATTTAGTATGTTTTTAAAAATGTATGCCATGATCAGTCGTAGACAAAATATAATATTTTGACAGTATTAGATTTATGAAGATATACACTATGCCCATATTCAATGTTAAAACCTGTAGAGGTCAATATTTAGATTAAGCTGATATGATGAGGACATACTGGAGTTGGCTGTGTGTCACTTTACTGTGTTTTTGAATCTCTTCATTTTTCATAGATAGGGGATGTTGGTACTATTGCAGCTGCTCTAAAGAAGCTTCTATGGCTTCTAAAGAGACTTTGTTGTTATCTCTACTCTGCTTCCACTCTGTTGAACAATTGTTCAATGTTCAATTCCTGTCAGGGATTTGTTTTCTCAATTTCCTTGACAGTTGATACATCCTGTCTTTTTGAGCTACAAATATATGTGATTCATACCTAGCTGCCAGTTTCTTTGCCTGACACAGCTACTTTTTCCATTCTCTGGGTTTGGTACAGTAACCTTAACGATTCATCAATGTTTCATCAGGATGCTTATATAGATTGTTTACCTTGAATACTTTATCTTCTTGTGATACTTTTGTGATAGTCAATAATACCCTGGCAACGTATTGTACATCATATTAATTGAGTTATATACTTAATACTTAATAATAATACTATACATATACTTAATTGAGTTGTTTACACCCCTTAATTTTTCCTTTGGTCTCCCTATTTGCTATATACTCATCTGACCTGTCAACATAGGACAATAAAAAAGTGTTGCTCTTTATCAAATTAAAATAATCCAAAACAAACCTACATTGTGCCATTCTACTGACCTCAATAGTATTGATTTATCTGCTCATTCCAGTTGAATTGATAACCTCCCCAGCAAATTAAACAAATTGCCAACTGAGCTGTTTTTTTTTTTTTTTTTTATTTATGGCGAAAGATTTTTGATGCTCGATCTTATTTAAAAAGAAAAACCTGACCTTCACCCACTGTGCCTTTCAGGTTTATTGCTGAATTATGGCAGTATGACGCTAAGTGCCACCTTGTTGAACACCTCAGACTGAACAGACTTTGCTCCTCATAAGAATATGCATGATGACCACGATTGTCATAGTAAAGATGCTCTTTTCACAGCATACTTATTATGAAGATATAATTAGGCCAGGCAAAGGAAATGAAAGAGACCTGTTTTTCACATTTAATGACATCCTGCATTCACCCAATACTCTTTCACTTCCCTTTCAGGATCTTTTTTTAATGTCAGAAAGACGACTTTCATTGAAATCTTGAGTCTCATTTGAAAATCCAAATTTTCAACCTGCCAACTAGATCCCCTTCCTGTTTGTCAAATCGAAGCCTTTTTACTTTTCCTGTCATCTCAAATATATTACATCATATATTCGTCCTTTACTTCTGGTCTTGTTCCTTCATTTCAGACAGCTACAATAACCGTAGTATTAAAGAAACCTGGTGCATACACTCAAAATTTTGATAATTTTTGGGCCATTTCAAAGTCAACATTTACCTTTTGAAATAGTTTTTAAAAAAGCAGGTGCAGCTCAGCTTAACACTGACTGAACAGATGGACAACTTCACAGTTTGAGACTGGTTTACTTTATTTGTTGTACAAAGATAGTATTGGTAAATATCACCATTTTTTTTTTTGGCAGCTGATCCCTTACAATCCTGCTTGAGAGCAGCTTTTGATACCATTTTCCTTAACAACCTTTCTAAGATCCATCTTTTCCAGTTTCCAGTGGTGTTCCCCGGGGCTCTGTTTGGGTCTATATTGTGTAAATTAACTATTTTTCAACCCATTTCCATGTTTTCATGAAATTCAGTATTTAGTTCCATTGCTGTTCTGATACCCACCCACCTGCTTATCGTGCCTCTTCTTGCTCTGACACTCCATTTCTCTTCAGACTGCCTGTGAGGAATTAAATAATGGCCTTCAAATCATAACCAATAAATATGTAAGACATAGTCATTCCACGTTCTTCCACATATCTTTAAGTATTAATAATTCAATAATTTCTTTAACCCCTAAGGCTAAAAGTCGGGTGTCATTGTCAATTATACATTATCTTTTGAAGCACAAGTCAGTAATTTCATTTAAGTTTTCATACTTTCACCTACACATCAATCACGGTTATCTGACTCTTACATCTAACAGCACTGCCTTTCTTACACATACCCTGACACTTCTTGTACTGTTCGTTCTGACTGTATGCTCTTGGGTCTTGGTCTCAAGCTTCTTCACAAACTTCTAATTGGTCCAGAATTGAAGTTTCAATTCATATCCAGAATGCTTTTCATATCACCCTTGTTCTCCAGCATCTTTACTGGCTTCCTGTTGAAAACTATATTGATTTCAAGATTTTGATTCTCATCTTGAAGGCCGTTAATAACCATCCATCTTCGTATGACTCTAAACTTCTTCACATCTATACATCTTTTTACTCTCTTATATCCTCTTGGCATCCTCCTCACTACACCCCCTGCTACTCGACCTATCACAGGGATTAGAGCCTTCAGGTGGGCTGCCCCCCTGCTTTTCAAACTCTCTCCATAACATAGGCTCTCCTACACATCTTCAAATGCTGCCTAAACACTCACCTCCTCAAACTGGATTATGCTGTCTGATCCTTAATCTAACTGCTACTCTCAAATTAGGTTTTGTGCCATGTTGATATCATACCCACAGCATACAGTATTTGGGTTATGGATACCACATTGTTTTACTAATGAATTTCTTTATACATTGATTTTTTTTGCTCCTTTAAATACTCCTTAAAGGGGAACTCCGGGGCATTTGAAGCGTGTTTCCATTGCTAGAGGTTGTCAAATAATGATAGTATGACACAGAGAGGTGCGTATCTGCGCTCCCTGTGTGAAGATCGCTCTGTCCGCACAGCATGTCATGCGAGGCTAATACGTGGTGGCTAAGGGGCAAGCGCTAACCCTTCCACGTAAAACAACAACTTGCACACTGCAGAAACGTCACACCACTTTATAACCCATCCGACAATAAAGTCACAAGCCTTACCATCAAAACCATATGCATGGTTCTCACATTACTGGCATGGGGACGTTACAAAACAACTTTATAAACAGCATGTCACTCACCGGCTGGTTGTAGGCTCGCGCATGTGAAAGCCCAGAAGAGTCGATGGAGAATAATCCCATATACAAAACAATTATCTTCTCTAGAAAAACTGCGTTCAAGTATTTAAAACATTACAACAATACTTGCCCAGTAATATTCTTGTAATGTTTTAAATACTTGAACGCAGTTTTTCTAGAGAAGATAATTGTTTTGTATATGGGATTATTCTCCATCGACTCTTCTGGGCTTTCACATGCGCGAGCCTACAACCAGCCGGTGAGTGACATGCTGTTTATAAAGTTGTTTTGTAACGTCCCCATGCCAGTAATGTGAGAACCATGCATATGGTTTTGATGGTAAGGCTTGTGACTTTATTGTCGGATGGGTTATAAAGTGGTGTGACGTTTCTGCAGTGTGCAAGTTGTTGTTTTACGTGGAAGGGTTAGCGCTTGCCCCTTAGCCACCACGTATTAGCCTCGCATGACATGCTGTGCGGACAGAGCGATCTTCACACAGGGAGCGCAGATACGCACCTCTCTGTGTCATACTATCATTATTTGACAACCTCTAGCAATGGAAACACGCTTCAAATGCCCCGGAGTTCCCCTTTAAAAGCCTTGAAATACAATATTGTCATTATTATCAAGAGAGGGCTGGTCCTTCAGCTTTAACTGAAAGGTTGGTGAGGAAACTCATTTACAAGCTGTACAACTTCACAGTTATCGCCTATGTGGTCTGACAGTTTGATGTTGCCTTGGATAAGGTGAAAACTTGTTCAGGGCTAACATCGGGGTATAAAATTTATAAAAAAGGGAAATAAAAGGGTGTTGCTGATAACTAGCAGAGGTGGTGGCTCACATTTCAGTAGTGGAAAGGATTCTTTCCGCACCTTTAAAACTGTGCACCCACGTCTTCTTTACAGTTATCCTTCAAATGAAGAAAAGAAACATCTGTCTTTGACAGAGATTTAGAGAACAAATAAAAGGAATACAAACTAGAAGAATTCAAACAAAACCTCAAAATGAGGTGGAAAAGAAAAACATTTAAATTTTACAATGCAGTGTTCTGCTGGAAAACTGAAGGTCTTGGCATTCATGTGGGTGTTACGTTAACACATACCAACCACCTAAACATGGTGGCTGATTATTTTAAACATCACTGGACAGAAAAATCTTCATCCTGTCAGATACAACACATACAAACCACTGTGAAATCTTTCTTTAAAAAACAAAAAAAGGACATTCTGTCAAATTAGTTTTTAATGCTGTGCTGTGAATGCTGTGTCCCCATTCTTCCTTTACGAGCACTGATATGTCATCCACGTTTATTGGTTGAATGGCTGTGCTGGCGATCACACAGCTGTTGTAGGCCAAGATAATTTCATGGTCTTCTGTTCTTGTAATAAGTTGCCTTTTAAGCTTGTAATATTGATTTTGTGTGGTACTTGAGATCGCTGGCAGAAGGCCATATTCTCAACATATTCTCTAAAATTTGAACAGATAATGAGACAGTTTAAAAACCTACATTATTTGAAATTTTATACATTAAGAGCATTATTGATATGGTCATGTTCAGACAGAAATCCCAGGCCAAACTTCCCCAAACAAGTAATAGCATACTGTATGTATAGTACAGTATTGGATAACACATAGATTCAAACAATGTATAACATGACCAAATTCATTTTCATTAAGGCACAAATATTACTCAAAATAAAAAATAAAGTAACATTGATTATTTTTACACCAATTTTGATGCCCACATATAAATAGGGAGGCCTCAAGTGTGTATTACATAAACTCACAAATATATCTGTGCTTTGTCTCCTTAAAACTCAATCAGAAAAGCAGAGAGCCAGTGTGCTATTTTAAGATTTATTTATTTATTATATTAGACGTACACAAAAGTGAAGACTTAAAAGAATATAGGTGATACCAGCTAAACTTTGTTATAGTACAAAAGTAAAAGCACTAATTTCAGAAAAAAAATCACTACTTATCTGATCTACACTGTTGAGTAACGTTAGTACTGTTATAGTTAATGATAGCTTGTTAATTTGCTTTGTAGCAAGCCTCCAGGCTATTTATTTCACCAATGCTAATAAACAATAGCTTTTTTTCCCCCTGGTGCTAACATGAAATGCCCAAACAGCCAGCTTAGTCTTCTATTTAGCTGGGGAAAAGTTCAGGGGGTTCACCTCCTGCAGCACTCATTCAAAGATTACTGACAGCTCAAACTAACCGGAGGGGGGCTGTCACTCTGCACAGCACACACCCTGTAGTTCCTGCAATTTCTGTCTTCGAGTCATCGAGAACAGATCATACTTCAGGACAGTATGACAGAAATTTTGAAACTGTGACTTTTTAAAACTATGGTATACCTTGAAACTGGAAACCCATACCTGCTAGCTTTGTAAGAAACTGAAATGTCAAGTTGATAAAGGAAACCCTACACATAATCATTATTATATTTTACATTATTACAAGCAAGTTATCTCTTCAGTCCTAAAATGGAAAATGAGTCTAGTTTTTGAGAATGTCAGACCACTGTGAGCTGCTTTGCTAAAATGTTGATTTGTGTTTAATTGTTTGATAGTCCCTAGTAAAACAAAACCCATCTTATCAGTAGCAAGGAACATAAAGAATACAGTCCTTTGCACACAGCAAAAGTCTGGACACATGCATGATAGTTCAGGGAAATTCTCCTGTTTGGCCGTTACAACAGCTCTGACAGTCCTTGCCATCCTGCAGTAATTGTTTGGTTTAGGTTGGTAGGTGGGAGGGTCTGTCAGGTGTTGATCAGGACCACCTGGCTTCAGGTGTTCCAAGACGATACAGCTTGGTTGCAATCAACCTCTCTCCTCCCTCTCCTTGCAGGCCTCCTGCATTCTTATCCAACCTTCATTCCCATCCACATCACCACTGAAATACTGATGTGTCACATGCCATAACTTTATCTTTGGTTATAAACATTTGATTAATTTAATAAATCATTTCAATTGGCTGCCATCAACAGTGTGTATCCACTCTTTGTCATTACTTTATGGGCTGGGTTGCGACACAGCTAAGTCTTTCTTTTTCTTTTCTATTCTAAGGGATTTCTGGCTGTTCTTCCTGCACAGACTCTCTGTTTGTTTTTGGGCCATCTTGCATGTCCTGATCTTTTTTGATCAGTTCATAGGTTTATACTAATGTTTAAGTCAAGGAACTGTAACGGCAGTGGTAAATCCTTTAGCTTACACCTCTTGAATAAGGTCATTGTGAAGTCAGTGCTGGGTTCAGGATCTTCATCATCTTTAGCTCTATCAACCTGTCAGTACATTTGCACGACAGTGGAAAAAACTAATCTTTGTTAATCTGAGTAAGACTTCAAAAATACATATAAACATATTAGCTGGACCAAAAACCATACAAAATCAAAGCTGGACTAACACAGTATGATAATGCAGTTGGGAGACGAATCGGTCCTGCATGTATACGCTTAACTAGGCCCAGACATGCACTCTGGGAAGGGTTTACAGTTCCTGTCAAGTACAGAGAAAGAAGAGGAAGAAGCCTGTAACAACAAAGGATATCCATTTTTTTTTATTTTATCAGAAAAAAGTTCAGCTGTATTGTTCTTTATATAATTTTCAAATATTTTGATTTAATTCCATCTTTTCTTGTGATGTTTTGCTCGCTGCTGGCTGCAATACTATTAGCCAAGTAATTTTTAGTATGCCTCTTCAACCTCAACTTGGGCTGTTAAACATGATCGATTTACTGATGTGGGTTGTATTTGGAGCCCCTATGCCATTTGCAGCCTTAAATTTTACTCAGTTATAGTCAGCACCCTCTACCAGAGGTATTGTCAGAAAAACGCATCAGATTTGTTTAAATGTTCATTTACAAATCATTGACGCCAAATTCTGAGATGAGGATGCAGGAACGGTTATTTTCTGATTCCTCCATGAAGGTAGTATTCATGCAGGTGTAGATGCACAGTTTAGTTCACAGCCAACCAAGACTAAATTCTCCTGAAAATCTTTTGTAGTCAAACAGGTCTTAGATTTCTGAGTTTTCTATAAATTTTCCTAATCTCAAATCTGACATTTTTAAACATTTACTTCACAATAACCTTTTGAACTCCCACTGTATAAATTTGCATTAAGATATGTATATTTTTCCCTGCAACAAACCACAGCTTATTGCTCAGAATCTTTCTCTGTTTGTGTGGTGAACTGAACATAACACTAAAAGGAGTACTTTAGTGCCTTAAGTGCCACAGACAGGCTTACCCTCTTCAACATAGCACGTGTGAGTCTGCTCATATCAGTTCTGAGAGATCTCAACATGCAGGCAATGATGATTACCTGCAGCAACAGGATAGCTGCTCAAATATATTGGAACTCGAGTAATGGTTGAAAATACTGTAAAATGACAAAATCCACAACACTCTTATTACACACCAAAACCTGAAGATATTCACTGAAGAACAAAAAGAGAAAAACAGAGCAAAATTCACATAATATGAGCTGAAAGCAGAAGCCTAGCTTGATGAAATATTGAAATTATTTGCTACTTAGTATTGCCAGTTGTTAATGTTCATCTGAGGTTGACTGACAGAAGAATTTTGGACAAAGATACTCCCCCCATTTAATTCAGGCCAACATCAGATTTAGTAAAGTTAAAATCTACGTAGGTAAGCAGCATTCTCACAGGACATCCTTATTCTTTCATTTATCCAAGGCAAAGTTTTAGACCCCGAAATTCAGGGGATTATTGTGTGCTGTGATAAGTGACAGGATGAGTTATTGGACTTGCAGCTTCAATCCACGGGACTGCTGAACCATGACAATTGTGGAAAGTTTCATTTACATTTTAGGGATGAAATAAAAAGAAAAACTTTACTTGCTGCAACTGCCACCAAGTTTTTTTTTGTATACTAATTAACAGCAATGCTTTCACCCGATTTTATTAGAAGGTGAGATCTTTTCATTTTTTTTATCTTATTTTATTTTTTAACTTTTATTATCATGGCAAAATGTAATGTTATCCAGTTGCTGGTGCGTTGTGTGGTATCGTACAGCAAAACCAAAGTTGTTAAGTGTGATGTTTCAGCCACCATGTTCTCCAGGGTCTGTGAATGTGTATAACACATGTTGTTGTACTTTTAGACCAAAGCACATAGTTTTAAGGTTCACAAGCTTGGCTAGTGATGTTTTGATTACAATCTTCAGAGTTAATTTGATTTAAAAACATTAGTCAGTATAATATCACTGGTTACTTGGAGCTATCTAGTTGAGAGTAGCCTCAATTCATCAGCTGCCATGGTGAGGAAACCATGCGGTTTGGGAGTTCAGGATCACGTCTGTTCTATTTGCAGAAGACGTGATTTTATTGGCTTCTTCAGAATGTGACCTCCAGCACACACATTCCAGCCGAGTATGAAGCAGCTGAGATGAGAGTCAGAACCTCCAGCTCTGGTACTATGTAATCATGCTCTTCTGGAAAACAGTGGATTGCTCACTCCAGGCTCCAGGCAGTGATTGCTTCACCAAGCCACAGAGTACAAGTATCTTTGGGGCAAAATTGAGTGTGAGGTGGACAGGTGGATTGGTGCAGATTCTACAGTAATGTGTTTTGCATCTATGGTGAAGAGAGTGGTTTCCAGTCTGTTTATGTTCCAACACTTACCTTTGGTAATAAACTCTCTGTAGAGACTAAAAGTATAAATGAGAAATTTGTTTCCTTTGCAAGGTTCAGCCTTAGAGAAAAAGAAAGGAGCTCTGACATCCACAAGGAGCTTGGATTTAATCCACCGCTCAATCAAGTTAAAAGGAGCAAGCTGAGGTGGCTTGAACAATCTGATTAGGATGCCTCTTGGGAGCCTTCCTTTTGAAGATTTCTGAGCATGCCAAGCTTGCAGGAAGACCTGGGGTGGACCCAGAATTTGTCTCTTGGCCAAGGGGTGCTATGGGATCAGCCAGGAAGAACATAGTGTTGCTGGGAGAACGATGTCTGAAATGTGCCAAGCCTGTTGCCACTGTGACCTGATCATGGATAAGTGAAAGAAGATGGATCAACAGAGGGTTGAGGTATTCTTGATATATCCAAAAGCAGCAAAAGTTGCTTTTTGCACCAGTTTGACCTCAACACAGCATGATCAAACAATGCACATAGGGCAATGATAGAAAAATAAGAAAAAAAGACACTGGCACACCAAACTCATGGAGATGTTACTAAACTGTCTTAATTTTACATACAATTGACAGAAATGACGATAGCTACCTTTATTGACACATAGCATCTCAGAAAATAACATATAATGTTTTTAGGTATGGATGTTTTCCTGCTTCAACACACCTGATTCAAATCAATGCATCATTAGCAGGCTTGTGCAGAACAGAACAATCTTTTGAGGAGATTAATTTTATCTTAATCGGTGTGTTGATGAAAAGTACGGTTAGCTTTTGGAAGCTCTTACCCGTCTGCACGGTTGGCTAATGTTGCCCTCACCCGTTGTAACTATTGGTTAATATGGGATTCAAACACACTCCGGGATGTCCAGCAAAAGATGGACACAGTTGAAGTTGACTTTAAGAATGTTTATGTAGAAGCTTCGTCACCATCTACAAAATCCACACAGTCACCAACAGAAGTTTCCAAAGTGCATTAATGTGGTTCTGAAATTAAAATAACAAACATTGCTGAATATTAAATAATTACTTCTGAATATGCACAATAATTACACTTTCACCCATATGCATATTTAAATTAGAGCAATGTAAAAATGAGAAACCTTGATTTCCATACTATTAAACAAACTCTGCATGTCGATGGAAATAGACAGTATAAGCCTACAACTCACACATAATATTAAGAACATGAGTGACAAGCTCCAAAAATCATCATAAATGAACTAACAAAGTTTCACTCAATAAGACCTACACTGACATACAATACCAGTCTCATTCACACCTTTTAGTAAGTTAGAAGTAGCATAACATTACACTAGGCAAGCATAACAATTAAGCTAGCAAAAACGTGACCTTTAACATAACAAGAAATCCCGCATTTTACATGACAAACTACAGTTACATTGCACACAAATGCCCTGAGCTCTTTACACATAGTTTTTATGCACGCACAGGACTTTGAGAAACTTTCAGCGTTCCTAATGTCTGTGAAAGGCAGTCTGTGATCCGTGATCAGAATGAGAAATGGTAGAAACAGTGGGCGGGGACACACAGCTGGGAGTGCAACGGGATTGGTTGACTGTGATAATGACTGACAACTAAATTAACAAATAAAAAACTACTAACCAAATTAATAAAAAATATGTCAGGTAGATGGGCCTTTTTAACAGTTGAAGCAGGGAAACATCTAAAACCTGCAGGACAACGGCCCTTGAGGACTGGATTTGGAGAGGGTAACATTATCTAGCGTGGGTGCCAGCCAAACTTAGCCCCGCACATAAAAGTTTTGGTCGGGAAGTTCGGTCTGGCTCTGCTCAGTTGGGAAATCTCTATGCTCGACATCAAAACAGTCGACCCAATCAGATTGCCAGGGCGGGCTTGATATGATGATGGACAGATGATCAACAGGGACATTATCGACTACGTCACTAAAGAGCGCTTGGTTTGAATTCGTTTGGAACAAACATGGCTGCCGCTGGAGAGCTAGGGTGTGTAGATTCTGCCATCGAGTCTGTTCTACAGGATCTCCACATTGCATTCATTTTGAAAGACGAACAGAGGAACGCGATAAAGGCTTTTATCGATAGAAAATATGTTTTTGCCGTCCTTCCTACAACAAGTGTGTGTCGCTTAATCTACGTCACATACTACGTTGCTCTGATTGGTTGTAGGTCTATCCAATTGAGCGAAGAGGCATTTTTTTCTCCTGGTTCGGTTGAAACACGCCCCATACTCAAATCTCTATCGAGCGGTATCAGACTCACATTCTGACTAGAATCGTGAGTATGATGTAGTCAGGCTAAGCATTATCAGGATACAAAGTATATTTCAGTTTTTTTTACAGACATTCGTGCTTTATATTCCCATGACACTGAATTAAAGCGAGGACAACATTTTTGGTGAAATCAAACCTCAACCTGCAGGGAAACCACTTTTTTTTTTTTTAAATACATACAGTAATAGTCAAAAGTCTGGACAACTACTTGTTTTGAATGTGCAGGTGGCTCAACAATCCAGAAAAAAATTAAAAATATGAATTAAAAAAAGCCTGCTTTGCATTTTTCCCAATGTCTAAATCATGAATATTTACACATAAGGCTATAAAAAGCAGCACAGACTCCACAAGGAAAGAAAAGCGGGCAATCAGCATTAAAAATACAGGTTTAGTGGCTACTAATGGAAATTTCATGCTGCTACTGGACGCTTAACAGAAGATGAATAAATTCAGGGCTCTTTTGCTGTGCGAAGTGTGGAGTAATGATTGAAGCAATTAGTGCCATTTAATTTAATTGTCCACATATTCCCATTTAATTGCCCTGCTCATGCATATCAGTCCATCAAGTCCAAGAAAAGGAAAATGTTCACAACCTGCAAATGTCACTTAGCCTTGTTTTTATTATAGTGGTAACATTGCAGTACTTTTAAAAAAACAAATAAATAATTATTCTATTCAGAAATATGTATGTATATATTATCATTATTATTTATTATCATTTATGCATCAATTTATATGTGAAGGATAGCTTGCATAAGAAGAGGGCTTACCTCAAAGTAGTCAACCGTATGAGGTTGTCATCTAATATATAATATATATAATAATCCTTTAGTGTTCTTGTGAATGAAGATGTTTTATTGGAAACAGAAAAACACTGCCCACTTTAATATGGCACACAATAGTCTTCTTACCTTATGAATGCTCATTTGTTTTTTTTCCATAATTGTATCCCTCATTTGCCCAGTGCTGAATGCCTTGTAATGCTCTTGACTGCTCCAGAATTTCAGCATAGTTCATTAGAAAGCATTTGGCAAGGCAACCGGCTTATTTCTAGGATCAGCAGAGGCTATAGCTTTGATAAAACCACAGCGACATCATTTGATAAACTGAACTGCATTATTATAACCACTCTGCTCAGACACTTTGGTTTCTAGGCTCTCCTCTGCAGAACACAACAATGAAGACGGCACTGGAGCAAACTGTTGAGATTTGTCTTTACTAATCACACTGCCAGGTCTGCTGGTTCCATTCACAATGATCAATGTAACATCTTTAATAGAAAAAAATTGAATGAAAAATGGAAATTTGTGCCATGTATGAGGGATTCTTACCCATAACACACTCACTGACCAAATGATAGGATGGTGGGTTTTATTTGTCAAGATGTATAATTAGATTTTAAAGCTGCAGTAAATCAGGTGTGTCCGTGCTTGTGGTTGCAGCTACCTATTGGAAAGAGATCAGGATGAAAAATTGGTATTGCTGCCGTGGGCTGAGAAGATGCTTGTTTCAGCATGTTGTGCATGTCACCCTTCCCACCGCAGTTCCAATCAATGCTGCCTTGACAAATCTCCCCTGGAGTATAAATCATATTTTCAAGTGTTTGAAGGGCATTTGCTCACACTGGCCCCAATTGTGACCCAGGTCTGCAACACAGTTAGAGCCGTCTCACATTGGACACATAATCAAAAGTATTCAGTGAAACACTCGAGGATGTCATATATCCAGGCAGTACTCCATTTATATCCCTAATACGGATGCAGTTTAATTTAGGTAGGAGTTATCTTTAAATGACTGGTCAAGCAGTTAATATTTTCCATTTTCTGTTGGTTTCTGTTGGATATTTTTACAAATGAACATAAACATTCTGCTTTAGCCTGAGTTGTTTCAGAAGGCTGTAGAGCCAAAAACATGTCTCGTCACATTTAGTGTATTTTGACAGCTACTGCAGACTTTTCACTCCTCCGTCTTTGCACATGAGTGCACCTGAAGTGCAAGCCCATAAGTGAATATTACAAATGCTTTGACCCATGACTATCAGTTGACCTTGTGAACTAGTTTTGATGATCAAATCTTTGACACATGCTAAATTTTGTCACGAGAAATGTTGATGATAGCAAAATTAGACATCCATTGTTATCAAGTGCAGCAGCATCTTATGTAGCATTTGATTTTTTGCAAATATATCACACTGAAGTGTAACAAAATTCGAGATTGATGAAGTGACTTAATGCATAGACTATGTTGCTTATTTGTCTGATTTAAGAGTTAAAATAAGGGAAAAACCCACGCCTTCCTTCTTTTGCTGTTTCTTTGATGTTCTGCAGCAGTTTTCTCTAAAACTTCCACCATTTCACATGTTTTTTGTTGCACGCAAAGAAGCTCCGTGAGTTAGAAAGTTACAACACAGATATTAAATCTAAGATGTCTCTATTTTTAAAAAATATATATATATTTTTAAGATTCTTTGTCTTAATATTTGTCTTGATATCTCATTTTTGGGAGAAAGGCAAAGATGGACAGAAAAGTTTCTAGAATACACCAGTAAATTTGCTCTGGACGATTCTACAGTCAGCAGATTGACTGATAAGTGAAAGTGTCAGGATTGGGTAGAAAAGGGACATTCACCAAAAGGCTCGAAGCAAGAATAGGACGGAAATCATTGTTGGATGAGTGGAACTTCTGAGCCTTCAGGCAACGTTGCATGAGAAATCCTCATGCCACCATAATCAAAGGCACATGTGCTCAAGAGTACTTTGGAAAACCATTAGTACTCAATACTGTCTACTGCAACATCCAGAAATGTAACCTGAAACTGTATTAGACAAGGACGGAGCCATACCTTAGCTGTGTGCAGAAACATCATTAAGTTCTCTGGACATGCTCATCACAGATGAACAGAAAGATGGTGGGAGCACATTCTGAGGTCAAATGAGTCCAAATTTCAGCTTCTTTTGTGGGTGGGGGTTGTATTTGGCTGTATATACCAAAGATAGGGAAAAAAATCCTCGTGACATGGAGAAAAGTAAAAACTAGTGACTGTGATGGTCTGGGAATGCATCAGGGTCCGTTGCATGGATGACTTGTATATATCTCAAGATGTCATTGATGCAGTGATACATATTGAAATTGTTGGGATATTTATGTTGCCATCAAACTGTCTTCTTTCCCTGAGGGGTTATTTCAGCAGGACAATGTCAGATCTCATTCTGCATGGCTTAAAACAGCTTGGCTTCATGGACACAGTGTGTGTGTGTGTGTGTGTGTGTGTGTGTGTGTGCGTGTGTGTGTGTGTGTGTGTGTGTGTGTGTGTGTACTTGACTGGCCTACCTGCACTCCAGAACTGTCTCTTATCGAAAATGTATGGAGTATCATGAAACGGAGGATCAGACAACCACCACAGACTGCTGAGAAGCTGAAATCTTGTATTCAGCAATAATTCATCTTTCAAGACTCAATTATTGTCCTCATTTACCAAATTATTTAAAAATAAATGTCATCAGAAGGAAGCCAGTGTAACACATTGGTAAACAACCCTCTTTTCTAACTTTTTAATGTTGCTTGCATTGATTTAAACATTTAATGTATTTTGTAAATGCAATGACATTTGTCTTTCAAAGGTTTAAACAAGCTGATGATAGACCCACATCCCTTAAATAATGAGTGTTTTAAAATATTTTGAATAGCTGTTTTTTCTAACATGTCAATGACTGACAATAGCATGCTTTCATCTCTCTCTTTTTTTAAATATTTTTTGGGGGGCTTTTTATGCCTTTATTATAGTGCAGTGAAGAGAGACAGGTCCGATGCGGGATTCGAACCGCGGCCAGCTACACGAGGACTATAGCCTCTGTACATGGAGCGTCTGCTGTACCCACTACGCCACAGACCGCCCCACATCTCTCTTAATTTGACTCTCCTAACTGTCTCATAAATATATGAGCATGACAAAGTAGTGAGAAAATACATGATTCACAAGTAGTCTGTAAAAGCTTTCCAGCAAAGCAGGTTTTAAACAATTTAAAAATCAAAATTTCAAGCAGATGCAAATGTTTTTATGAGTAAGAAATTGCATTTATTTCCTTTTCTTTTTCTTTTTTTTTTTACAAAGACAAGCATGTTATATTTCTGAAAATCTAAATGAAATTAGATATTGCAGGAAGCCAACCTGGGTTAATCTGAAGACATTATTGTTTATCCAATTCAGGGCTGATGCACTGTCTGTGCCCGTCAGGGAGTTAATGGCACAATTTAAATTTTCCGATTCATCATGACAATCCCCCAAAGTTCAGAAAGGGCCAATGAATGTTGCAGCCAGGCTGCTGTGAGCAAACTAATCTGGAATTCACTATAGTCATGTTGGAAAATATAAATCAAATTACAGTGGCAATATAAGATTTGCCACATGAATAGAGTTCTCTGAAAAAGATCAGACAGAGGATCCTCTGTGTTGAAGCTGTGTAGCACTGCAGTGAGTGATCAGAGATGGTAAATATGGAAAAAGAGAAGCATGTCATGACCTGGATGTAGGTCTACACATGGACGGGACAAGAATGAAATTCTAAACCTAATTACAGCAAGAAAAAAAACCCAAAAACTAAATACTAAACCCTAGTTTATTTTCAGAAAATGATGGTGCAGCGGGACACAAATGAAAACATTGCAGCTGCCTACCATACTCTTAAACTTTCAAGGTGATACCTGATTCTTTGTATCAGCAGGAAACTGTTGCCAAGGTACCAGATTTACTTGACTGTTGATGAAGAATGTCAGGCAATCAAGAGGTTTCTGGAGGCGCTGAAGCACGCTGTGATCGGGCAGCAGAACCTCCACCTTTTTATTCTGAACAAGGATGTGGGAAACCTGACAATCTATCAGCTATCCCACGGATGTTGGTCAGATTCATTGTGATCGGTGCTGTAACACCGTTATGGTCTAAACATCTCTATATGAGCAAGACTGCTGCAGTAGAAGCAATGTAAATCAAAGGCATTCATAATGACAGTCATTACCTGACAAAAATAGACCTTGGAAGGTCACTTGCAAAGCAGAGCCAGTTTTACAGAGGAAGCCAGCCAACAAATGTCATTGAGCTGTTCTCAGAAGACATAAGCTGGGCTGTCAGTAAAACCAGAGATCTGAAGTTGGACATTTCTCTTTTTGAAACATTACATTGTACTGTTCCAAGTAGGGCTGTCAAATATCCACACACAAGCCTCTTGTGTTTATGTAATGTATGTACTTCAATGCTACTTGTTCCAAGTGGAAACTCAGGCTGATCAGGCTGAGCAAATATTTTGTTTCAAGAGCTGAGGTCTAGAGTCAGTTATATTTTTACCTCCAAGGCAAATAAAAAAAAAACTTATCATTTTTTTCAAAACATCAAATTTGCATTTCCTGTATATTATTTGTTTTAAAAGGAAAATGAGCAGTGAGCTTTATGCACTTATGCTTTAATCTGCATATACATAACGTTCTGTCCCAAATCCTCACTTTTTGCACATTACTTACAGTCACTTTTTCAGGGGTCATTGCAGACACACTAATGCACAAGTTTATCTTTAGTTTCATTTTGCAACATGCAAGATTAACAATGTGAAAGGGGTACTGTACCGTTGAGCATAGGCTGTGTCAACAGACTTTAATTGCCTCCAGATCTGAAAAATCATACTTGCCTTAAATCAGCATTCAGCATGACAAGCAGGGTGACTGTGGTTGTAAAAAGACATGCTGCAATTCTTTTTTTCATTTGTTATCTCAGTAAACATTTTTCGTAAGGAGTCGATAGTATCAATCACTAGTTCTCAAGTCTCCCTCTTTTACTCATTTGTAAAATCATTGACCTGAGTGTAGTGAAACATATGAAGAGGGGATAAGCTTTAAGTTACAACCACCTTATGACTGACAAGTTGCTACTGTTTTAATGTGTTCAGTCAGTGTTCCTAGCAGCTGATTGCAGAGCTTCAATGCCAAGCTTCAGGCTTCAAATAATAATCCACAATCCAGTATTTAACCATATGGTGGCACATTCATCTTTTACGCTCACTCTTACCCAAACCTAACATATTGTTGAAGGTGCCTATGCCTGGCAGTTTTGTTCCCACAGGTAAGACAGTTTTTGGAACTGAACTGAACAGCAACTAAGAATGAAACTAGAACCAAATTTTATTTGAGTCTCTATGAAAACAGTATGGGGATTCTTCCTACTACAGACCCTACTAATCACTTATAAAGACTTTGCTGATTGTTCATAAAGTAGCTTTACGTCCTGCTGCCCAGTGTTGCTCCAGCTGCTCGGTTAAATTAATAATTTGTGTTTTCTGTAACAGAGAGATCCTGCCAGCCTGCGGAAATGAGAGCAGGTTGGAATTTTCTAGCCCCATCAGATAAAATTCATCTATCCATTTTCCATACCTGCTTCTTCCTTTTCAGGGTCACTAGGGATCAGGGCTGGACAGGTTGCAAGTTCCCTGGAGATGAAATATGAGGCGGGAAATGTAACCTTAATTAATGTTGGTTCCTGACCTTAACAATCATTCAATTATTTTATGCAGTCCACACAGGCATCTGTGGATTTTAAAGGAATTACAGACTATATTTCAACTATGTTAGAAATGTAACATTTATCTTAAGATAATTCATCCTCATTTGTGAGATGCTTAAAAATAATCTGCGAAGATGATCACCACAAATGAGTTTCTGAACATCTTGATTTTTGCTATATCAATAATAAAGATCTCCTCAATTAATAAATGAGTAATCTACTGTCATTTATAGAAGATCCATATGCAAACTCATAAAAGTTCAATTAGTTAACCTGTGGTAGTATCAGTGATTCATGAATAAGTTCAGTGTTTGATTGATCCAACATCTTTTATTGAAAATCTGATACACATCTCTTCTACAAATAGCACATTCGAAGTTTTGTAAAACCATTCATTTTGATTAACCAGTTGAAGAGATGTCTTATTGCAGAATAACACTTAAATGCATATTAAAGCCTCAGAGATTAACTTTTTTAATATATATATATATATATATATATTAATTAGACCTGTCCAGGGTGTACCCCGCCTCTCTCCCAATGACCACTGGGGTCATTGGGCTCCAGCCCCCCTGCGACCCGACCGACGGATTAAGCAGGTATAGAAAAATGATGAATGGATGTATATATATTAATTAAGTTTATTATCGTTATTCAGTAACTTATCTGAACAAGAATTCCTTCTTTTCCCCTTCAACTTTTTCGAGTGTTTTATTTTGAGGTCTGAGATGTGATGGAAGCAGAGACAGAATTGAAAGCGCATATTCATCTGAATCATGTTCAGTTCATAAAACTGTAAGCTGCAAATTGCAAGTAATTATGATCCACTTACCAAAAAAACACCTCTCTAAAGGCTCTTACAGGCTAAAAATGCTTAAATACCACCCAAAGACATTTCCTCTCTTTTTTGTTGTATATAGTTAAAGTAGCTAAAATTATAAAGTTGTTTTTGTTGAATATTATTGAATACATCCTGCTCTTTTCTACAGAGGCTGAATAACATTGAAATCAACCATTTACTGGAAACTGATTACAAGCAAAAAAAAAAATAAAAAAAAACAAACTCTAGGAATTTTGGCTGGCTTACCTGTTTTTTTTTTTTATTGACAGCATGATGCAGACCCATATTTTTGAGTCTTGGTGCAGATAGACTATGTTGTGCTGCAGATGCTGCCAATTTACCACTGATTCAGAAACCACAAAATTAGTAAACCTGATTGCACAGTTGCTCATATTTAGATTTACATCAAACCTACGCTATGGTGTAAAAGTGCTGAGCCACCGCTCATTTCTTTGCATTTTGCTTCCATGCACTAAGACTTTCGTCATTTTTCCAAAGCGGTTTTGAGCAGTAATTCTCCAGGCTGCCTGAAAGTCTTTCAATTAATCTTTGAACATTGGCTGTTATTTTTTTTTTTTACTCATATTTTGTTCAGTGGTGGCACGTCAAGATTTTCAGAGGAATATGTGTTTTGTTTTTAAAGCTACTTAAAACTGACCTATAAATCATTTAAGCATAAGAAAGGCACCTAACACAAGTGTGTCAACATATAATAAACAATTTTTTATTGTCTTTGGGCACTATGTGCAGCGCATGACTTGTTCCAGTTCAAAAGAAAAAGTGGCAGGCATGAAAAATAATCTTCAAGTGATGTCTTTAAGACAGAAAAACTCCGGCAAAGACCGGACAAAGGACCTAAGAGATGTCTCTACTCCTTCAGTTGATTAATTTACTGTTCACCTAGGCCTCATCAGAAATGGTCTCCATGGAAGGGTGGCTGTCAAGAAGCCATTCTTAAGGAAGGGAAACAAGGAGAAAAGGTTGAGGTCTGCCAAATGACACAAGAACTGGACTGAAACTCAGTGACAACAGGTCTTATGGAGTGATGAATCCTCCCCAGAGGCCAGGAACTCAACATTTTTGAAGCAGTGTGGGATCAGTCAGAGAACGGAACAAAAGGTAGTGTGTTTTAGTAAACTGATATATAATTTATATTTTCCCCTTTATATTTACATATTGCTACAATTTTGCCATATGCAAGTAAAACCCTATTCTACAGTAGTAGAAACTTGTCACTGCAAACACTAAATGTATAAAAACACGTGTTTATTGTACTAGTTCCAAATCCAAGGGCGATGATGAGGCCCTACATCAGCCCTTACCCCTTACATTTTAGAACTTGGCTGTGGGCATTTGCTCCCATCCAGATTTAAAAGCATTAGTGAGGTCTTGTGCTGATGTTTTGTGATATGGCTCGGCTCGCAGTTAGTGTTCTAGGTGAAGAAAGACTTTTCATGTTGCTGTTAATCCCAAAGGTGTTGGAAAGGGTCGAGGTCAGGATCAAGTTCCTCCACAACAAACTTGTGACTTTATTATGACCCCTGCTTTGTGGAGATTGTGTTGTGATGTTGAAACAGATAAGGATCTTCTCTAAATAAGCCTTTAAAGGATTGCCACCAACTCGGAAACATACAACTATCTCATTTTCCACTGTAAAGTACCAAATTAAGATTTCTCTCAATTTGATGCTGAACCATAATAGCCCTATTCAACCAAGAACACAAAAGTGCATCTCAATACTTTTGACCATACAATTCAAGTTGAATTAAGATACAAAAAGTAATAAGAAAGAAATATTTGTACCTACACATTGGCATCTGTTCCAGATTTCTTGGTTGTCATTAATGTCCATACAAATCTAGTTCTCTTTAAAGGCTCCAATTGTGTTTATTTAGCTACTTTGATTTCCAAATGCATCAAATCATTTTTCATTTTTTCTAAAAACTGATTGAATATTATTTCAAATATATATCAGAACCTACAAACTAGAATTACGTCTTACTCCCTAATTAAGACAATTGTATTACCATCCCCTTCTTGGTCAACGATTAGAAATCTTTCTCTGTTTATACATCACTGACTTACAATAACCTTTGGTATTTATTGTCCTTATTTGAATAATTTCTTCTTTTTGCTTTTTTTTCTCTTGGGGCAGCACATTAAATTATAAATTTTCAATCTAATATTGATTCAGCAGAAAAGTTCAAATGTATCTAAATATCAGTCAATTGCTTAGCTTCATCTGTGATTCCACTGTACCAGCTTTAAACGCTTTTCCACTGTAAATAGAAAAACGCAAGCCATTATTCAATAGTCATTGTTAATAATTTAAAAAAACGCTCATTAATTTTAAAGGTTAGAAACGGATTCTATCGGTAATATTACAATGGGACTGCCGACCTGTCCAGGGTGTACCCCTCCTCTTGCCAAATGGCAGCTGGCAGCTCCTCCACGAACCTGAATTGGAATAGACGATGGATGGATATTACAGAGTGTTTTCACACATCATGGATCTATTTGTCTCGTAATGATAGCTTCATATTTCATATTTACACCGTACTTATATGTACTTATATATACTAAATATTTTTCAACTAACCAAAAATAAACAGATTGAAAATAAATGAATCAATAAAAATGATTGAATCAATAAATCCCACTAGGATTTAGACAGAACAGAAAGTAGTCTTAGTCATAGATGTTGTCAGCTCCTTTTGTGCCATCAATAACTGAAACACCTTGAGTACAGATTGATCAGTGATTAAATGAGTTGCCAAATCAAATATTGCATGGGATCTGACAATATCACTCCTCATAGTCACAGAGCAAATTGAAAAATCACTTGAGGGGTTGAGAATGGTAGGTATTGCGGATTGAACAAAGAAAATTTATGTCCCACCTGTCGTTCCAATTACTTCAATCTTGGCTGCTTTCCAGCATCAGGCCCTAATCACTCACTAACTCAGAAACTCTCTGACTTGTTCTGTGCGAAACACTTGAAGTGGAAGCAGCTGCTGCCAAGAGACTTTGACCTTTCCAAGACTGTCTGAACAAATTGGTTGGCAATTGGATGAGTTTGTGATTTTTTTCTTTTGCAGAATCACAGGGAAAAGTTGACTCGGACATGTCATGGAGCTGAAACTAAAAGTGGGTCATGGTGGGTCATTTGTGGTCAAAACTCAGTATTTGTATTTCTGTTTACATCAGAAATCTTTTAATCAGTGTTAAAAGATCAAAATGAGCTTTCAAGCATCACGTTTTAGAATGTAATAAAACTTAAAACGTTGACCTTTCATATCCTTTAAAAAGTGTCCCCTTTCATTTCGATATTTCTTTGCCAAAAATAAATTTACCATAAATGAATGATATCATCAGACTCCTGGGTGGTTGTACACTTAGTGGAAAGTCGGAGCTTCCCCATTTTTAATCCAGCTGACTTTTCCAGTTGATGTTGAATTGTTTTTGGGCAAGATACTGAACAACTCATGCCCTCATCATTGTGGGTATGTATGTCTGTATAAAAAAGAAATGTTGTGGGAATGTGAATGTGGTTTGTAATAACCATCAGATTGTTTTGTCATATATATTATGAAATATATAATATATATATTATGAGTGGATATAATATTGAAATACTTCACATTAGGATTACAATATGGCCTCCAGAAGTTAATTTACTGTCATTTTAAATCTATGATCTGCCAAAGTGCCCTCAATCATTATTTTTCATCAGGTTCTCATCAAGGAAGTGAAATTTGTTTTAAATAAAACAAATGGCTGAACGGCTGTGCTTTCTATAGAAGGCCTCACAGCTGACAGTGCATATCAGAGAGAAAACCAGGCCATGAGGTCAAAGGAACTGCCTGCAGAGCTCAGAGACAGGACCGTTGCAAGGCATAGATCTGGGGAAGGATGCAAAAAATGCTGCACTGAATGTTTCCAAGAGCACAGTGGCCTCCATTATTCTTAACTGGAGGAAGTTTGGCAGAAGTTTAAGAGCTGGTCATCAAACTGCCTTAATACTAAACGTTATACCTGGAGGAAACCAGGCCCCACTCATTACCTGTCCAGTACCATCCCAACAGTGAAGTATGGTGATGGCAGCATCAAACTGTGAGGGTGTTTTTTGGCAGCAGGGGTTGGGAGACAGGTCAGGCTTGAGGGAAAGTTGAATGGAACAAACTACAGAGATACTATCAACTAAAACCTCTTCCACAGTGCTAAGGACCTCAGATTGGGTTGAAAGTTCACCTTCCAACATTATAATGATCCTAAGCACACAGTAAAGACAACACAGTAGTGGATTAGGGACAACTCTATGAATGTCCAGGAGGGGCCCAGCCAGAGCCCTGACTTGAACCCTATCGAACGCCTCTGAAGAGAAATGAAATTGCTGTCCACCGACAGTTCCCATCCAATCTGACTGAGCTCACAGACTTGATGCTGTAACTGCTGCCAGTGGTGCTTCAACTAAATACTGAGTAAAGGGTATAAAGTGTAGATTAATTAAAAAAAAAAAAAATCTATTTCAACATCATCTTTCATTGTGTAGTGTTGCTTTTTTCCTGCTGGTTCCTATAGATGTCTCTTGCTCACCCACCTCTACTTTTAGAGTCATAGTGAGTCATTAGCAACTCCTATGTTTTTAGACAAACTTGGAGTTGGCTGGACTATGGCGGCGCGCACAGACGCAGCGGCTCACGGCTCCGCGGCTACGCTGCTACTTTCATTTTTTATATTTGTCTATGCGTCTGCTACACATTACTACAGTCGGCAAGAAGTATTGGACATTGGTTTTAATACAAAGATCGCCATAACAGACGAATCCCGCCGCACATACAACATCCCAACAGAGATAGCGAGGCCACCGGGAGCTCCGTGGATTGTTGTCGACATCGGCAAGAGGCGGAGACGAAGGAGGGAAAGGAAGCAGAAGCGACTCAGGAAAGACCCCCACAAGCCTCCTCTCCCGAGTATGTTTGTCAGCAATTCAAGATCGCTGATCCACAAGATAGACGAGCTGGAACTACTCATTAAGGGAAACCGCCAAATACAAGACTGCTGTGTTTCTATCATAACTGAAACCTGGGTTCATCCGCTGATTCCCGACGCAGCCGTACAGCTAGCAGACCGCACCGCTCACCGCCGGGACCGCAATAAAAACTCCGGTAAGAGCAGAGGTGGCGGTCTGTGTATCTATATGTAACGGAGTGGTAAGGACAGGAAAAGTTTTAAACTTCAAATTTCAAAGTTCTTCTTGCTTCGAACCAGACAACGCCACCCTGGGATAATTTTGGGAACTACAGCCCAGGGACTGTACAAGAACCTCTTATTTGACCCCCACACAAGTTCTACTGCATTAAACAGGAAACGTGGATTCCGTAACAAAATTACTTTTTAGTAACAATATTCGCATATAAATATTAAAACAGACCACTCGCACACACAAATCTGTAAACAAGTAAAGGGTCCTCGACACAGGGCAGGTGCACCCGGGAGGAGGGGGGGGGGGCATACTAAGCCCCCTGTACAGGCCTTGGGTAAGTACACACAAACACGCGTGCTCATGCACACACTAAGTGAAGGTGAATTATGGCACTCACTGCTGGAACACTTACACAAAGGTAACATTGCACTGCAATTCACTGCACACCACGTGACCGGACCCACCACCAGGGGGAAAGAGGACCTCCCTCGGGATTACCTGCACCTGTTAACAAGAGAACAAGGGTAAATGAGGGGAATAAAAGGCCTGCCACTTGACCAACAAATAAAGACAAACAAAAAGCAAAGACAATTGCGGGATCAACACAAAATAAATGCAACCGCCACTGGCCATGCGAAGTTGCTATAGGCGAGAGTCACACTGGTGGACAGTAGTAACAACAGCAGGCCAGGGAAACTGGTGTGTGAGGTCTACACACCCACAGGGAAGTTACAAACAAAAGGAAAATACAAATTGAAATACTCAACTTAATCAAAAGAAAATATCAAAACAAGGAAAGAGCATCCCACAAAGAAATATACAAAATGAATCGTGCTCCCACCACGATATACCAGGACACTCACTCGCACAGACTAATAGTTAACATTCACACACACACATTGAACTCGGCCACAGTCAAGCACCACCAGCGCGGGTTGAGGCTAGAACTAGCCCCACATTGGGCTGCTTAACAGCCTCAGAGTGATAACGGGTGACCGGCACCGCGTCGCGTGAAGTCGAAGCAATTGCCCGGGTGGGACAAATTAGCAACAATCCCGAGAGAACTTGGATTCAGCAGCTACACCCAGGCACGTTCCAAAGCAGCAGGAGGAGAGGAGGGAGACAATACAGGCCGACGAGCAGGAGGAAATTCATAAACCCACGCTGAGCCAGAAGGAGAGAGCCTCGGAACCCCGGCAGATGACAGGGCAACCAACAAACAGATGATGGCACCGAGCCAGTAGCTACACCTGTACGAGGCGGGGAGCGCCAGCACGCCAAGTCGAGCTTCGCAACAGATTGCAGCGCAAAAAGCAGACCAAAGTGCATGCATGGATGAATGAGGAAAGGCACGTTGACCGTCGGTTCTCCCTCCTAGCTCGCAAAAGCTGGCATCTCAGCTTGAATGATATCAGCTGTGGGATCAGCTGATAGGTCAGTGTGCCGTGATGACGCAAAAGCCGGCATCTCAGCTTGAATGATATCAGCTGTGGGATCAGCGTGACGTGATGACACACATAACGTGATGGGAAAGGAGCGTCAATGCCCACCTTGCTACATATACACACAATAACTGGGCCAGTGACATTTCTACCATACATAAACACTGTTCACCGGACATAGAGTACATAACCATCAGATGCCGTCCCTTTTACCTACCAAGAGAGCTAACAGTCGTGCTAATCACAGCTGTATACATACCACCAAATGCTAACGTTAGCATAGCTCTCTCTGTCCTATCAGACACTATTAACAAACTACAGCAGGTCCACCCCGACGGCGTCCACATTATTGTAGGCAACTTTAACCAGGCTAACCTGAAGTCTGCCATGCCTAAATTCTACCAGCATGTTAAGTGTCCGACCAGAGGGAGAAACACATTAGATCATGTCTATACTAACATTAAACAAGCATACAGAGCCATACCACTCCCACCTCTCTCTGCTCTTCACCCCAGCATACATCCCCCTCAGAAGAAGCTCCACTCCTCTGACTAAGAAGACCATCACTATGTGGCCTGAGGATGCACTTTTCCAGCTCCAGGACTGCTTTGCTGACACTGAGTGGAGTATCTTTGAACACCAGGACCTGGCTGCACACACAGAGGCTGTGCTATCCTACATCAAGTTCTGCATGGGGAATGTCACAGTGGATAAATGCATCTGGATTTTCCCCAACCCGAAGCCCTGGATGACCAGCCAGGTTAGGATGCTCCTCAAGGACCGCAACACCGCCTTCAGGTCGGGCAATACAGGACTGTACAGTGCTGCCAGAGCCAACCTGAAAAAAGAAATTACAAAAGCCAAACAGGACTACAAACGCAAAATAGAGGATCATCTCGCTAACCACAATCCACAGCAGATGTGGCAGGGCATCCAGGAGATGACTAACTTCAGAGGGCGAAGCAACATGGCTGTGGACTCAAGCGATCTACTAGCGGAGGAGCTGAACACCTTCTTCGCAAACTTCGAGATCCCAACCCATAAATCTGCAGCCACACCTCTACAACCCCAAGCTCCTCAAAGTCAATCCCAGGAAACCACCGGTCCTGATGGGGTTCCTGGGAAAGTACTTAGAGCCTGTGCGGATCAGCTCACACAGGTCTTCACCACTATCTTCAATCTCTCCCTTGCACAGGGCTCCATCCCAGCCTGCCTGAAGTCTGCCATCATCATCCCCGTCCCCAAGAAAACACCAACGACCAGCCTTAATGATTACCGTCCCATAGCACTGACACCCATCATCACTAAGTGCCTGGAACGGCTGGTCCTCACACAAATTCAAGCCTACCTCCCCCCCTCCTTTGACCCCTACCAGTTTGCCTACAGGGCAAACCGATCCACTGAGGATGCCATAGCTATCACTCTTCACACCGCGCTGAACCACCTGGAACACCGAGAGAGCTACGTCAGGATGCTCTTCATAGACTTCAGCTCAGCTTTTAATACCATCATCCCTGACATCCTGGATAGCAAGCTGTCTGACCTCGGACTTCCCCCACTCACCCGCAGCTGGATAAAGGCCTTCCTCACGAACCGGGCCCAAACAGTTCAACTTGGTCCCTAACTCTCCTCCACCCGAACATTCAGTACGGGCTCCCCACAGGGGTGTGTGCTGAGCCCCCTCCTCTACAACCTCTACACCTCCGACTGCAGACCGGCCCACAGCAGCAACACAATCGTGAAGTTTGCTGATGACACGACTGTAGTGGGACTGATCTCAGGAGGAGATGAGTCAGCCCACAGAGAGGAGATTGTGCAGCTGTCTAGCTGGTGTGCAGCAAACAACCTGGCTCTGAACACCACAAAGACTAAGGAGATCATCCTGGACTTCAGGAAGCACAGAGCAGATCCGCCTCCCCTCACCATCAAGGGCAACGCAGTGGAGAGAGTGCGCACCTTCACCTTTCTAGGCACCACCATCTCTGCTGACCTGTCCTGGTCCGCCAACACCAAGGCTGTCGTCAAGAAGGCTCAACAGCGTCTGTACTTTCTGAGAGTGCTCAGGAAGAACAACATCAACCAGAAGCTGCTGCTAACCTTCTACCGTTCCTCTATCGAGAGCATCCTGACCTACTGCACCTCGGTGTGGTTCTCCCACCGGGGCAGACCGGTTGAAGCTCCAGAGAGTGATAAAGACAGCGCAGAGGATCGTGGGCAGCCCCCTTCCTTCCATCAAATACACATCTCGCTGCCTCAGCAGAGTGCAGAACATAATCAAAGACATCACCCATCCCGCCCACCACCTGTTTGACCTGCTTCCCTCTGGCAGACGCTACAAGTGCACCAGAGCCAAGACGAACAGACTCAAGAACAGTTTCTTTCCAAAAGCCATCACCATCCTGAATGCACACATGCACCAGCGCCCCCAACATGCAAAACCTCATGTGCAATAACCCCACCCACGCTGCTGAGCTTGAGTCTGCCCCAGCTTGTGTGCGCTCACACTGGTGTGAACTCACGTGCACAACCTCGTCCACAGAGGGGGAGGGGTTTGGGGGGCGATTCGGAGCTTGTTAGAGGTTGGGGGAGGGACCTGAAAGTTGTATCAGTTCGAATTTTCCGACTTTAGACTTTAGAATTTTGAAAACCTGCCGACTGCAGCTTTAATGACAAAGTTCAAGGCATTAAAAATGCAATAATTTCCACAACACAAATAAATACTCTGCAGCCAGCTAGACACCTAGAGCTGACACATTTCACACCTTTTACTGACAAAACAGTTGAAGAGATCAGTCTGAGTTCATCAACGTGCTGCTTTGATGAGTTGCCCACTAGATTTCTAAAGTCTGTGCTGAGGAGTTCGCTCATCTGGTCAACATCTCACTCCAGACTGGAAACATTTCCAGCCAACCTGCCATTCTTAGGCAAAATCCTAGAAAAAGTTGTATACCAACAGCTTAGTGACTTTCTCCTGTCTAACAATGCTTTTGATATTTTCCAATCAGGCTTTAGGCCCCACCACAGCACTGAGACAGCTCTGATCAAGGTGACAAACGACATCTGCCTGAACACAGATGCAAGCAAAGTCTCAGTCTTAGTTCTGCTGGATCTGAGTGCTGCCTTTGACACAGTTGACCATGCAATCTTTTTACAGGGGTTTGAAGACTGGGTGGGAATCTCTGGTCATGCTTTAAACTGGTTCAAGTCCTATCTTGAGGACAGGAAATATTTTGTTGAAATCAGTAACTGTGTCTCAGATTAAATGGCTATGACCTGTGGGGTTCCCCAGGGGTCAATCCTGGGTGTCCTTATTGTTCATATGTACACGCAGCTATAATGTGTCCTACCACAACTATGCAGATGACACTCAGATCTACGTGTCACTGACGGCAGGAGAACACGGGCCTGTAGAATCTGGAACAGTCTTCCAGAAGATGTGAGACAGACCTCAACTCTGACAATGTTCAAATCCAGGCTGAAAACAGTTGTATTTAGCTGTGCATATGACACCTGAAAGTATTTTATCTGCACTCTTCACTTTTAAATTAATTAATTAATGATTATTTTTATGCATCTTTTTTTTTTTTATTGGAATGATTTTATTGCCTTCTTGTGATTTTATGTAGCTGTAAAGCACTTTGAATTGCCTTGTGTACGAATTGTGCTCTACAAATAAACTTGCCTTGCCTTGCCCTAGCTGGACAACTACCGCAAACCATGAGCTTATATTAAGATTATATAGTACACCACAATTTTTCACAATGTCAACTTATTTCTGAAAAAAAAAAAGCTATTAATTTATTTTGACATTTTATTAAATGTCACTCAGGTTGCCAGACAATTAAAATGAAAAATTATTAGATGCTGTAGAGTCAAACCAATCTTGCTGCAGCACCAATATTAATACTTTTGCTGCAGAATAACCTGGATTCTTATGATGACAAATCTAATGTCCTTGAACAGTTGTTCCTAATTAACATATGTAAATGCTTCACTTGTCCCCATTTAAAGGAGCATGAGACTGCAGGATTGTGTGAACACGCAGAAATCACCAAAGGAACTTAAAAATATATAAATGGCCATGCATGATGGAACAAAATCTTATGACAGTTGATGAGATAACATCAACACTGACCGGAGTCTCTAAAAGAAATGATTAAAAAAATAAACACAAATAAATTCACTTAAACTTACTTGCTTCTTTAAGTTATGGACAATTTTCTTGAGAACAATTCAAATACTTGCATTGTAAAAGTCTAAGAACATTTTAAGCACTTTATTTACATATAAGCACCTAATTGCTTTCAAAGTCAGTAGTGTTGTCTTAGGAATGTATCAAAAGGTGCATGTTGTTGTGCTGGCTGAGGCTGAAGTGGTAGGCTATGTTTCATAGCAACACACAGTAAGCTATAATTAATAGTGAAATATACCCAAAGGTTATAGAATGTGATGGCATAATCTGGATGAGGTGGTCTATTGGCTCTCTTTTGCATATGCTTGATCTCCTAATAAAGCTAGTTATGGGAATCACAACCTGTTGCTGAATTTTATAATTGCCCAAAGATACATGCCAATGAGCCGTGTGTCTATGGCAACTTCCTGTTTGAGGCCCTTTCTGCTGAAGTGCTTTGTAAAATGTTGTTACTGAGCGTACCTCCTGGGAATCTGGAGATATCTTGAGAGGAGGCTTTAATATGCGTGTGCATGGGGTCTATAGTGCTGCTATGGGAGCAGTGTTGAATCAGCAGTGGATATTACAGCTCATGGACATAGACAAATGTATAATTCTGTCTGTGTAGATTTATATGTCGCTTAGAAACAAATCTGAATTAGATAACATTGGTAAATGTATGTTTGCGAAAACTTAACAAGTGGGTTATAGGAAGAAATTTCTGAATATCAACAGTTGGCCATTGAGGCCCGCTATCCTTAACACTGCTGTCACTCATTTAAGCATCCCCAAAAATACAAAAAAAACCCAAAACAAATGTCCATCCATCCATCCATCCATTTTCTATACCCGCTTAATCCGTCGGTCGGGTCGCGTGGGGGCTGGAGCCTATCCCAGCGGTCATCGGGCGAGAGGCGGAGTACACCCTGGAAAGGTCGCCAGTCCATCACTGGGTCACACAGAGACAAACAAGATGTACCAAAGCAAATGTATAACAGCAAATGAAACAAGTAGAGCTTCAAAAACTCAAGAGACAACCTAATGCTTCAGTGCAATTTCTCTACCCCAATACACCAGTGTCAATGGAATACTACTTTTTTCTTATATATGCTTTTGCATTTAATAATTTAACAGAGACATTTATCCAGTGTTATTTGCACTGGAAGGAGAACATTCAACCTTTTTTACAGTTAGAAACTGGAATCAGAATGAGAACGGCTGGAGATGTAAAAAATAGTGCGAGTCATGTGTTTCACACCATAACAACTTCAACAGTCCAACATACCCACCATCTCAACACCTCCATGTGAGGATATCACACTAGTTATACTAATGGTTTCTAAGAGCAGTTCTCTTAAAATCATGTCAACAGAAAAACTGTCTAGACACCAAATTTGGAATCTCCAACGCCAACATACAACAGTATGTTTTTATTTATGTTAAAGTAAAGATGTGATGGTTAAACTTAGATGTGCACCATTACATTGAAACTGCACCTTGGTTTATTTCATCCTTGTTTTAAAATTTATTTTCCCTAAAGTTATATGAAATACTGTAATAAATACTATGCTTTTACTGAATATAGCTTCAATATATATGAAGTTATTTATGTAAATGTGATCTTCAAAATTGTACTGCAAGGTCAGTTTGAGCTGTTGAAGTCTGCCCTCGCCTCCATCTTGCTTTCTCCACATTCATGATTAACATTCTTTATCTTCTGTTTCCCCCTCAGGGTTTCCCATTTCTAACTATGAGCTCTTTCTTTGGTCATTTAAAGTGTACATCTTTTCTGCCAGCAGTATTTAGTAAATAAAAGAAGTTCAGAAAGAACTCCTATTTTCAATGAAGTGCGGATTTGATGATAGTGCTGCATGAGTCTGACCAAGAACCTATATTTTTTTCTGTATACGAGGCTCTCCCCTGCACATCTCTTGCCTAGGAAAAACATCAATTGGTTAGTGGCACAAAGAGAACACAGTACGGGCGTTTGTTGATTGTAATGAGATGTAAATGTAACCTGCCTCTGATGAAGGGAGGCAAAAAATAGCGCCAAGCGATGTGAGGTCTGACTTTTTCTGGAGGGACAATTTTGTGATGCAAATGTATTACTCTTTTGAACGTATATTGTCTTGAGAAGCAAGACGCTTTATTTTCGGGACCCTAGCAAACTTGCCGGACTACCTTCGTCAACGCCAAAACAAGGCTGGAACTCGGCTCACAGGACGCAGCGGGGGGGGTAAGTCAATGTTCTTAAATGATATTGCTAATATGGGATGTCATACAGCTTCATGTCAAAAGAGGCGAACCATCCCTTTAAGACAGCCAGACAGCTGCCTGGAAAACAATATTTAAACTTGATTTTTGCTTGAATTATTCTCAAACCTTTTCACAAAGACGGTGGTGTTGTCACCTTGGTTACCAAGCAAACTACTGTCACAGAAATATATAAAACTGCAACATTTTTTTGCAACATGGAGACGTAAGAGGAAAGGTTTGATACAATCTGTGGTATTAGCATTCAGCGCAAAGTTTCAACACATGACACCTCTGCCACATAGTGTGTGAAGAAGTTGTGATCCTTTCATGTATTTCTGTGATAATGATCCAGAGACAAAATATAGAAGCAGTGTGTGAATAAATAAGTAAACCCCATAATTTAATAGCTTGTAGAACCACAGTTCAGTAGTACATTAGTCCAGCATAATAAAATAAATAGAAATAACCATTATCTGCATGATGTTAAGCTTTAGCTGTCAGACAAATTGCTTCCCATTTGTCTCTAAAATAATTTGTTTTACAGAAGAGTTCATGGTCGACTTAATGACTCCAAGGTGTCCAGGTCTCATGGCAGCAAAATAAGCCCAGCTGTTCTGTCATGCACTTTTTTACAGAGAAGAGCCAAGCCATACTTGTTTAGTCTTTTTCTAATTGTACTGTCACAAACTGTAATAATTGGCATGCTAACAGAGGCCTGTAGAGTCTGAGATGTAGCTCTTGTTGTTTTTTTTGTTTTTTTGTTGCAATTTCTCTCTGTATTGCATGGTTTGACCTTGGGCTGAAAATGCTTGGGCATCCACCCCTGGAAAGATAGGCAACTGTCTTGAATGTTTTCCTGCTGTGATCTTTCTGATCTTTCTCGATGTAAAATGATGGACTTCATATTTGGAAATGGTCTTTAAAACCCTTCCCAGATTGAAGGATAGCAACAATTGCTTCTTTAAGATCATTACTGATGTTTTTTTTCTCCTTCGCATTGACTGAATAAACACCTGAATAATCCAGACGAGGAAATAATCAAGTGCATTCGATCAACACCAGCTGACTTCTACCTACTATCTTTATTCTGGTGGAAGCAGTAACGATGGACACTCCATCTGCATTTTGGCTTTGTTTTTATTCTTTTTCATAAGACCGTATTAACGAGATTTCTACAGGTCACCTCTGACACATTGTTGTGGAGTCTGTCAACTAACATGGAGACTCTAGTGCCTCCATATTGATGTATTTCTGAATAGTTACATCACTGTCATGGTGTATAAAGAGATTTCACAGTGTCTCAACCATCATTGCTGGAGTTAATTGCTCAAAAGAGTCCCCGTGCAGTTAAACCCAAACAGGATTAAACAGCAATTGATCTTCCCCCTCACGCTTTACACTGACACCTTTTACCAATGAATATATTCTGGAATGGCACTAACAGGCATTAGTTCGTACTGCTAATCACACTCAATGTTTACAGAGCTGCAGTTTAGTTGGTCTTTTTTTCTGAACACAGCTCAATAAAACATTAATCAGGCAGAGTAATACAAACCCAGTATCTTTGGTTTAAAAATGTGACATCTGTGCATAGCCTTTCTTTGACTATTGTAACATCTGCTGCATTTAATAACACTGGGGTTGGTTTAGGAAACGTTAAATACATTAGTGTCTGTCTGCCTGTTTTTTTATCTGGCATAAGGAACATTTTGCACATCATAAAGTGTGCCATTTCTAAACATATGCCTCAAAAAAGATCAGCCCATTAAAATGGATCACAGTCTGCCTATATTTTACCAAGTAGAGCAGTCTCTTTACAATTTTTTCAGTTTATATTAAGTTAGTTGAAGAATTTTCCATGAGCTTGAGCTACACTGACAAACAACAGAGACAGAGACAGAGAATGTTTCAAAACAGTGTTATTTATGTATCCAATGTCAATCTTGTGATCCCCTCACAGAGATTGTTTTGAGCTCTGATGATTGGTCATGGAAAGCAGTCCACAGTTGGTGCTGCATAACACAAGGTATTGAATATTGAATGATCGACCCCTGGGGAAATTAATGTGGTATCAGAGCAAACAGGCTCTATCACAAGTCTAGTTAAAATGACGGTGGCAGGACAGAAGGGGAAAAAGGGCTTTTGGGGGTAGAAATGCTAAGAATACTTAGTGTTATCTATTGAAGTTCCAGAGCTGCAGGTGCCCAAGGCTCAACACCAACTCTTTCTCTTTCCTTCCTGTGTACACATTTGACTCATCTGAGGAAAGAGCAACAACAGATGTTTAACTCGAAGCACTTTTGTCCAACTGAGGGATTTATGGATAAAGGGCTGCCACTGTAGAAAAGAGAGTAAGTTGTTGCAGTCACCGCATGCATAAGTCCAATGTTAAACAACAAGTTCAGAGAGTGAACAGCTGCTCTCAAACTCACATTTAGCATATCTTGCAAAATCCCAAACAAAAGCATGCCCTGAGAGGAAGAACATTGAGCTTCAAGCCTATAATATAAAACCTGGTCTCTTGTGTTGGGGGATTGTTGTAACAGGGAAACTTGAAATAGACTCCCTCCTTGTGAGACAGATGTACCATTGGAATCCTGCATTGTCTCAATTATTGCCAAGTCCCAGTTTCACTCTTAGTGCCAGGTGGAAAACAAGACATTGTGTGTTTACTGTTTTATTTCCCTACAGAGCCCAGCAATAAAACACAGAGGAACCTATGGATCATCAATATCAAATCAAATTATTGATGCACCATAATTCTACACAGCAAATTGTTGTCTGCCAGATAGATGCCAAATCTGCATAGTAAAGGACATTTTTGCAACGTAGGCTTGAACTGCAACACACATTGCCTCACATGCATCAAACTACTGGCACTCAGTGTTGTGTGTGTATTTTAAAGAGTTGCTGAATGTGACAAGCCGTAAAAGCTTCCACTCGCTTTCTATAGTGGTGAATCTCCTTTCTATGCTGTGTAGGGTATCAGGTAATCTGAGACTTAAACTGATCGCATCGAGGCTTTGCAGTGATTTGCTGAAAAACCATCAAAGAAAAAGTGATGTGAAAGTGGGGCCAGGAAGCTTAGGCCTTACAAGGTGTAGAAAAAATTGTAGAGTTCATTGTTGCATAGCACTCACTACTCTGCAACTGTTGACTGGCCAAAAAAGAAAAACTAAATAGGAGGTAAAAGTGTTATTGCTTCCAGTAGGAAGGGGCCTATCCCTAAAGCCTATCTCAGCTCCCATTGAGCGAGAGACAGGTTACACCCTGTGATGCCCAGTCTATAGCAGGGCACATGCACACACATGGGAAGAATAACCTTCAAAATTGTGTTGCCTCCCTGTTTCCTAACATTCAGTTTGCCTTTTCTAAAAGTAACCAATATACACCTTCAGTTTGGATAAATCTGGCCAGGAGTGATATGTCAAATATGAGGTTTGTGTCAGCCCTCCAGTTACTTGTCATTAAAATGTGCTTAAGGCTGTCACCTACAGGTACATATTGCTAAACAGTAGAATAACCTAAAACTGTGTGTTTGGCCAGTCTGGGGTGGTAACACTGTGCCCTCTGGCAATCCAAAACCTTTTCTATGAATTCGTAAAAAAACATAGAGACTGTAAAAGTAGAGATCAATACATATATGTATGTAAATATATATTTACAAGGCTAAAAGACACAGATTAATTGGAAGCAAGTCAGTGACATGATAAAAGGACTAACTGGACAACAAAAAAATCCTGTGGATTAAAGAGGAGAGGGGCCATCCAGGTTGTACTCAGCATTCAGTTAAAAAAACAAACCTGGATATTTGATGGTATGGCATGATGTGCTTCTATGCACTGTATGATTTTTAATTGTAGAGTGAATGTATCTATTAGGTGTTGAGTTGCAAAAGCATAGCTCTTTTATTTCCTGAAATTCTTTAAAACACACAAGGGTTTATCAAATCTACTACTGTGTGTAACAACAGTGTTTTGTGTGCTTCATCCTTGTACAGACTTTTGATCATCCTGTAAAAATGTGTTTTTATTTGGCTCGTGTAATTTCTAATTTTGTGCAGGCAAAATCTTGCTCAACCTCTATGATCTTTGGATTCATCACAGGGGGCAAGGACCCCACGTTGGGTGCCACTGCACGAGTATACCGTTCTGTTTCCTAGCATTAACACTTTTCATCTCATAAGGGGAAAGAAATAAAAAAACTTGCTCTTCTTATGCTTCCTCACTGATTAGCTGGGCAATTTCTGTCAGAGGTGAAGTGTTAATTGAGTGGCGGAGCCTTTACCCTGCATTTATTAAATTATCTGATCAACTTAAACATCCGGCTTGAAAAACCAGGCCGCGTGATTATATTCACATATATTCAGTGTAAAAGCATTTGGAAACCTGATGCTCTCTTTGTATCACATATTACTCATCAATGAACTGCTCAGTTTAATATAGAGTTGCACCATTGAACACAAGTAATGCATAAATCTGTGCCTTTCCTGGGGCTTGATTCACCCTCTGCCCCAGAGTGTTCCCCTGTGATTCAGGCAGCTGTGACATTCACCTTCCTGCCGTCGTGGGCAGAGAAACAGACCAGTAGCTCTAACCTTTACCGAACCAGTGATTTAGCCTGCCTGTCTGGACTGATAACACACTCCATCAGAGTTGCCCTGAGAGGAGGAGATGAGTGTTACTCTGTGGTGCTGCTGTGCTCAGGAAGGGCCTTTAGTCACTGCCACCCGTCCTCTGTATGTTTGGCGGGAACCTTCTTTTAACTCAACCTTGGTAGCTTCTATTTCATACACCCACTGAACCCTACAACTCCTCTTTTCTACAGTACAACGCCATGGTGTGGAGCCTTAAAAGTCACCTAGATGAACTTGCGCAATGGCAGCCTCAAGATGCATCTACTTCTTCATGTAGATTAGAAATGCCGTACTGCAGACGTATGTTTGACCTTATATTCATATCAGATATAATTCTATTGGCACTGGCACAAGGATAGGCGGCATGACAAATTTCTTTTGTAAGTTTTTTTTGCTGTTCAGCATAGTAATAACCGTTATATATGACAGTCCTTTATGTTCTCTGTAGCTTGTTAGCAGCAATTAGAGTGTCACAGTTGAGTTTGAGATATTATCTTACAAAACCTAATTAAGATGTCGCTCATTGTTAAAATTCTTAGACCATACACATATTTCTTAATTGCTGATAAATGTCAGCTGAGTTTCCTGTTTAAAAAAAAAAAGGCATCTTAAATGAACTGGTGATGACATACTCTAAAACTCAAGCTTACTGACTTTCAGTAACTGATCATGTGTGTTTTCAAATCAAAACATCCGTGAAATAAAATCTGTGTCCACATATTTCAAGTAAAACATCCTGTAAAGTATTTATTCAACCCATTTGTTATCAAGGATTTGCTTTGACTCTGCTGCACTGGAATTGAAGTGTCCACATACATATTTGAGAATGTTGTGCCTCTGAGCTTAGGGGATTTTACAAAGCAGTTATCACCCAATAATGTATAGCTGAGAGTTGTCCATTCAGCACAAAAAACGTGTTCAGCAGAGGGTTTTTTTCATATTATTTCCCACTGACAGATGCTCTCTAAATCTGTGCTGTGACTGATTATGTTTGTCAGGACGGTGGTCTGTTTGCCGAGCACTGGAGAGTGAGATTGGGGGGTGAGAATCACCACCCAAGATAGACAGCTGAAGCGCTGTGTTGATTGCCACTTCCTCTTGTGTGATTTGAAATGAGGTTTTTTCAGGTAGGAGAAAAAAAGAGAACTGTTTGCTGAGCTCTTGACTGAGATCTTCATCTCCATGCCAAGGCAGTACAGCTGCTCTCACTCATCCTCTGACTGACGGGCCATGATGGACCAGAAAAAGTGTTTTTACACTGTGGTCTACATGGAGAAAACATCGCAATGCTTCTATGTATGCAGTTGGCCTCTCATGCACTTGCAATTTGAGTAACAAATTGTCTCCCTTGTAATCAGTCTGTCTTTGCCTGCTGTTCTCATCAAAATTCGCTGAATGCTCTGTTGCCATGGTACCTTGAAAAATCTGCAGCAGAGGTTTTTTCCTCCTTAAGACAGTAATTCTCATTTTTCTGTCTTCTTACCTCTCAGTATCATTTTGGATACATTTTAGACAAAATTGGCACTTAATGTAAAACTAGGTTTTTCTGGAAAAAGAAAAAATAACACATAGAGAGAAAATAAACGGAGTAATTCTTTGCCGTGTAACTTCTGCTGGATTTTTGTCAATTCTAAGTCTGTTTGTAGGTTTTGGGGTTTGAGATTGCTCTCGGCAGGACTGCAGATACACCATCAGAGACAGCAGTTCAAATCTATGTCATCTGTCCCATAGCATGTACACAGAACTTATGAAGGAGTCTCTGTGTGCAGAACAAATAGGATGGGCTTCAGATGTGAATTCTTGGTTGAACTTTTCTCACAAAAAGCTTCCCTCAGAAGTGAAGTCAGGAGCCTTCTGTGTTTGCCTTACTTCCTTAACAGCCGGGGTTTCAGTCTTGCGGGAACTGAGCTCCCATGGACTCTGAGTCCCTATAACGGCAGGAACTCAGTGGGTGTCGCACATTTTCAACAACCATTTTTTTCAATCTTATTTTTCTGTTTATTATTTTGAGAAGATATATCTTCTGAAGGAGAGATGTTTCTCAAAAGAACTACACATAGCATTTCTCACAAATGACAATATGGCTGCAACACCAAGCCACCATGAGGTAAAGTTAATTCAAAAGATGCCTTTTGACAGTGCTGTTTAGAGCATCTACAGGAAATGGCAAAAAAAAAAAAAAAAAAAATTCTGAAAAAGTCAATACAATTGACAAATTCTATTTTTCAGTCTGAGATGCTGAGAAAAATATGAAACGAAAAAAAAGTCCGCCTTTTTTATTAATTCGTTTTTATTGAATTGAAGTTTCATGAGATACAGAGGGAGAAGAGAAAAAAGCACCGACAATCAAACACAGAAAAATAAGTACAACATAGCAGATAAGTGGAGGGTACATTCTTATCATTTGTACAATTAGAGAAGGAGCCAAATCCAGAAATGATATGATCCATCCCAATCCTTTTTAGTTCATTTTCTTGTTTGATCCATTTATTCAACATATTGTTAATTTTGTATTGTTAATTAAAGCGACAGGTAAAAAAATTTATGACAAGATTTCTACAACTCTGACGGACAACGAAAAAGTCTAGCGCAACCTCTGGTGCATATAGGGGCATCAGCCGATGCCCCTGTTCACTACCGTTATATGGATATACGCGGATCTAAATGGTTCACCAAATAAACTTTCACCAAACTGTTATCAGTGAGTAGATGAACATATTTTATGCCAGAAATAAGGTCCAGGTTAAAAAACACCGAACTTCTCCTTTAACGACGTTAACTGAAAATTGTTCAGCTTGTTCTCTACCCCTACTTGCTACATACTGATGCTTGGTCAGGAGCCCATTGCATTGGTTTTCAGTGCACGTGTTACCCCCAAGGACATGCTGGGTTTCCCAGCTAATAACATACAAGTCACGGGTAACTCTGAAAATGCCAGTAAAGCTTGTCACAATAAAACATGTTATTGTGTAGACCATTTTCATGACTGACCATGATGTTTTCTACTTTAACTGAGTACATTAATCACCTAACCTTAACCAAGTGCTTTTAATGCGTAGCAAAGTAGTAATGTAGAAGAGCAAAGACAGTCAAAAATAACGAGTGGGCGCATCCATATATGTGTGTCTCTCTTAAGAAGCATGTTGCTAACTGATGTGTATCTTTATATTCTGGGTAAAAAACATCTTTGTCAGCCTTGTATTCCTTCTTGCAACAAGGATCAAAAGAAGCAAAGGAATAAAACCTTCCAACTGCTGCTGAAGAACAGACGAATCGTTATTGTCAGAAACCATCACACTCAGCCTTTTGTCAGGGTGACATGTTCAATTGCAGTCAACCATGAAGATATTCAGCAACATCCAAAATGCCTATAGCCTAATTGACCATATAGAAGAAATACATAGAATATTTGTAAGACTGCAGGCACGCTGAGATTCATTAGCTGTAAAACAACAAATGTGATGGATGATTTCATGCTTTCGTGGAAAGTGAAACAGAGTGCTCTTTGAAATACTGACTTACTGAGTGCAGTCGCTACATTAAGAGAGGGGGCGATGAAAACTCATGTAGACAGCCACTTTTAAGAGGCCAGACACCCCAAGTCTGCTTTTTTTTCTTTTATTGCCATTGAGAAGGTGTCTCTTGGTCCATGAGGAGGTGATTTAAATTTCATTAGAAAAGAAAGAGAATGACCTTTTGAATCCTTCCTTATTAAGTCTTAACCCAAGATGAATAAATGGGGGACCTGATTTTTAAACATATCCTCTAGCTCTTTTAATATGATACAATGTCGGGTTCTTAATTACACCCAAGGATAAAACTTTTGGTGTTTCTAAATACAAGCATCGCAGTAGCACACCCCTGAAATTACCCTGATGAGTTATGAAACACTAAAGAAAGCCTCCAAGCACAATCATCTTTATTCTTTTTGCTTGTCTTGTGTTTTTAAAAAGCAGCAGGATCCTTTTAGATTTTCAGCAGTGACCTTCACACTTCCCCAGATGGCCCATGTCTATCTTTAAGATCTCTAATACAAGGGCACATTGAAGAGTCCTTGAAGTTGGAAAGTGGCACTAGTTTTATTCAGAGTAGAGCAGATTGTCATACTGTACATATTATACATAAAAGCCTGATTTCTGATAGGAGTGAAATAACTCATAAGATGTGTGTTACGTGTGACACAGGTACCTTGAGTATGAACCATTTTTCATGCTGAGCCAACAGCAGTTGCAGGGGAGTTCTGATGTTTGTTGTACTCACAGCAAATTACATTTCATTGTAACCTAAACCAAGACAGTTTTTTTATGATGACTTGAGCCTAATTTTCATACTTTGAGGATTTGAAAAAAGGAAACCAGCTAGAATAACTCAAAGAAGCACAGAGGGCTCCACATACAAACAATATATATATATACACACAGTATAGGACAGTCCTTTTCCTGCTGATGCTTGTTTTTCACTGTGATATAAAATAACTGCTGATGAGCCAATTAACGGTCCTTACTGCAGTAATCACATCTATAGCACCCTAAGAGGATTTTTTTCCTCCCACTCTTTATGCCACCCAGTCACATAGAAAAACGTGAAATTGACAAAGTCACCAAACAACAAAGTCTGCAACACAGACACCAACTCCACATATGGAGGCTGGAAGAGATGGAAAATGGAGCTTCACATAACTGAGAATGATTAGCGTTCGCATCTATCTGTTAATGATAAAGATGCATTTCTTAAGATGCGTTTCAGTGTTTCGTCCTTGAAGGGATAGTTTTCCTCTTTTGACATGAAGCTGTATGACATCCCATACTAGCAATATTATTTATGAACATTGACTTACCCCCCACTGCGTCCTGTGAGCCGAGTTCCAGCCTCGTTTTGGCGTTGACGGAGGTAGTCCGGATATTCAATTCAATTCATTTTTATTTATATAGCGCCAAATACAACAAATGTCATCTCAAAGCACTTAAATAATAAAGTCCAATTCAAGCCAATTGGAATTAAATTCATTGTAAGTATAATTATTTATAAAATAATCCAATTCATTCATATAGAGCCAATTCAAAAACAATTTCCCAGCTAAGCAAACCAACAGATTGCACCAAAACTTGTCTTCAGTCCAATCTCCCGTCCTGAGTGTGCCTGAGGCGACTGTGGAAAGGAACGACTCCTTTTAACAGGAAGAAACCTCTGGCAGAACCAGACTCAGGAAGGGTGGCCATCCGCCTCGACCAGCTGGGGTTTGAGAAGACAGAAAAGAGGGGGGGGGGGGGACCACTGTAACACCATTCAACGGATATCTGTTGGAACAGGGAAACACGAGTTAATGACCACATTAATGTCACATGTACATTATATCATTTGAGAAATTAAAAAGGGGAAAAAGAGAGTAAAGTGAGGGAAGGTGTGACAGATGAGCTCCCCCAGCAGTCTAGGCCTATAGCAGCTTAACTATGGGATGTTTCAGGATCACCTGAGCCATCCCTAACTATAAGCTTTATCAAAAAGGAAAGTTTTAAGCTTGGTCTTAAAAGTGGAAAGGGTGTCTGTTCCCGGACATTTACTGGCAGCTTATTCCACGAGAGGCTAGTTGGCTGGGGTTTAAAAAATAAAGCGTTTTGCTTCTCAAAACAATATGCGTTCAAAAGAGTAATACATTTGCATCACAAAATCGTTCCCCAGGAAAAAGTCAGACCTCACAATCGCTTGGCGCTATTTTCTCTCCCTTCGTATCACTGCGTGATGTGTAGACCATGTAGACCGAAGTGCAGACCGAGCAGTCCCCTGCTTCCGAGCAGTAAACACCGTAACAGGCGCGGCTGTCGTTTTCTAAAAGCAGACTACTGCCTTAATGTAAAAAGCTGAATCTTTTTAGCGCTGGTGTCTGAGTGACCCTCCTGCTGTGAATACTGTTTGTTACACACAAGTCTCCTGCCTTTTAAATCCACAGGTCATTTCTAATGGCAACAGGACTAACCTTACTCACCGAGGCCTTTACCTAGGCTTTAGTTTGCTTGCAGAGTGCAGGTATAGCTGTTTCTAAAAAGTCCAAGTTGAGATGGGAGCTTCTGCTGCGGCTCTAAGGTTCTTAACAGGTGGCGAAGTCCAGGGTTCACTGCGACTTAATTCTACAGATCCTTAGCTCCGAAAGCTGCCGCAGATTTATTGATTCTCTTCCTTTGGAGGACAAAGTTGGCAGCACCTTATTATTGTATGGATGATTATTTGGACTGGATGCGCTCCTTAAAGTTGCAGATTATTTTGTTCTTCATGTTAGTTGTGATATGATAGTACTGTGTTCTTTTAAGGTGGATTTGACATACTATGTGCATCTTATCTGTGCTTTGTAAATGCTAGTTAATGAAATTTGAATTGTGTTCAGATGTCTGCTTTTAATACACACTGATGTATTATCCACTGACATATCACAATAATGTCAGAATAATATTAGAGCTAATGACTTGTTCTTCTATTTCGGGTGTTTCACAGCAGTTTGACATAACGTAATTGTCACAACAACAACTTTTTTAAACTTCTTCCCTTGATTATGTTCTGTCACTATATCAGTGCAGAATTATTCACATCTGCATCAAGGTGCATCTTAAAATCTGTACATTTCCACACCTCTGCTGTCAAGCCAAACATCCAATTCATGTCCACCTGCAACCACTGATGTTTTAAAGTAACTTTTCTTTTAAATTTGATTTTAGGATTCTGTCACTCTCTCCTGTTTTCAGTCACTTTTTCATCTCTGCTTTACACAGTTGTGGGAAGAACATCAATCAAAGTACACCTGATGCTGAATTCTGATGGGCGAGCTAAAGCTAAAAGCTTTTCAGAAGAAGGCCATGAGAAGAACAAACTTTTAACCAGTTAAACAACTCTACTTCCAGATACAATAAGCGCTACATTGTAAGTTTCTTCACGTCCGTTCTGTATAAGACAGTTATTTGCTTTGTCATAACATTTTCTGTGTAACAACTTGATCCACAGTCTGTTCAAATGCAGTCCAGGATGAAACACTATGTGGCAACACAGTGTAAATGTCTGATACAAAATTGTGAAAATACACAACTTAGATTTTGCTTGAACCACTATAAATCTTTAAGATTTGAGTTTTAAATTTTTTAAAAATTGCGCCCCCCCATGGGGGTTTTGCCTTCTGAGTAGCTTTTAGTGAAACTAAACTCGCCTTGCGACTTGAACTTTGATTTTCCAAACTGGGAAAATATCATGGTTTGAGTTAAAAGAATGCATCAAAACAATTCTTTCAAGACATTCTGCTGGTTCTTTCTCCGTGAAATCATTATACATGCAAGTATAGCCAGTGGGCTGGTTTTCAGTCACAATTTATGAAATGTCTGACTTTCTTACAAATGAAATAGAAAAATATGTGAATGTGAACCCATTATTGGGAAATTGGACACTCATGCATTCATTTTTATACCAAAAGATGGAGCTTTGCACCATGAATGGAGCACCTTGGCCTTAGTTGAGCTATACATACACAGGAGATAATTCACTCACACACTGAATTAATGGACCAAAACATTAAGAGCCCTTTGGGCCAAGCCACGGAAAAGAAATTGGGAATTCTGCTTCTCTTGATGGAAATTGATCTGAACAGTTTGTTGAAATAGCAAAACAAGGGCATGTGTGTTTTTTTTTTTGTTTTGTTTCTTCAGTGACATTTTTAGATGGATACATACACAACTACATTGACCTGGACTTAAATTGAGCAACCTCAGCATGTAATATGTTCCAGGTCAATTAGAATGACCTCTGAGATTTTAGTGGCTGGATGGTTGTATTGGATCTGAGTGCAGACCCCCCCTCTCATGTTTTGCATTTTATGGCTTTGCAAGTTTCCTGATTAGAGTGGATGGATCACACTGACCTAATCTGCTATTATGCTTTCAAAGAGTACTGTGCGGTAATTTCATCACTTCAGCGAGTGAGGACTGTTAAAATGGACAATATCTCAATAACAGACTAATCAATCACTTTTAGAGTGCATTACTGTGAGAGGGAGCTTAGGAAGGCAGCCTGATATAAATAGCAAAGTGCCTTCCTTCGTGCCTCTTTTTCAATTTCCATCAGTATTCGCTGCATGTGTTTTACGCTCACCCACCTCATGAACACACATTCAGATCAGGCTCAGAGTAATCTCATAATGAAAGTTACCTTTTACGGCATCGTTCAAAGGCACAAAAATTAGGTCGATGGTGCATTTGAATCTAAGATTATGTGGTTTTAACCAATTTAAATAACTATGCTCTGTATATTTTTTGAGTATGTAGGTTTTTGTTAAAAGAGCTTGTGGTTTTTGCAAGTACATGTGTCGTCTAAGGAGTTTTTGTCTAAAAATGAAACGTGGGGTCACCCAGCCATTATCAAGTGCCCTTTAATTACAACAAGCTGTTCCTCCTGTACAAACAGCAGTGTGTCCGATAATTGTGACCCTGTCATGTTGCAGTTGTAAAACAAAAATGGTGTTAAACTTCCAGCTCATCATTAGTAAGAGATGTTTTGCTAAACAGTAACTGGAAGAAAGAATTACTGTTCTTGATATCTTAATTTTAAGGCCATAAAGGGCACCAATGTGTTCGAATGAACTATATTTATGAATCATTTTTTATTTATGGAACTTTTATTTCTTATCATTTCAGTCTATAATATTCACCGTTACGATAGTGTTACACTTGAGAACCTTTAATGTGTGTTACTTTTATTGTGTCTTACATTTTCTTTGAGGATAGGGTACTTTTAATGGCTCAAACATTTAAATCAACAGGTACTTTAAAGGTGAACTTTCTCCTTTGAGTGTCTTTATGCCTCAGATTTCTAAAACCCATTTTATTCACAGTACCTTGCAAGTCTGCAGTTCAGTATCTGTGACGCTCCTGCAGCCAAATCAGTCTGATTGGACAGGATTTGTCAAGTCCACCAGAAGGGCTCTCCTCTTCTCATGTTGGGAGACAAGCAGCCTATACTGTAGGGGATAAATATGAACAAAAGATGACATTCACAGCAAGTTACGGGTGTTGGTTTTATGATGAAGAATGGGCGATCCCTGGCTTTCTTTTGCAAGTCTTAGAGGATTAACCATTGTTATGTTATTCTCTCTGGAGAGACAATTTTCATGTTTATTTTTTTCTGTGGGCTGGATGTCCCATGTCTGTTGGCAAAGCGGAGTGCTCATCCCAAAGGAACCCTTTCCGTTAGGAGCTGTCTGAGACATGTGGGTGGTCAAGGTATTTCTGCTTTTTGCTTATTATCATCATATCAGTATCATTCAGTAAGGGTAAGAAAAATAGGTCGAGCCTGAAAACAAAGCAGTTAAGACATCTTCTGCCTGTAGAGTAAGCCCCCCCCATTCTCCTCCCTTATTCCCTCCCTCCCTTCCTGTGCACAGTTGCAGTATCATATTGTGCTGGACCATGAGCTACCAGCCCATCCCAGAGTATCACACACACACGCGCACCTCATGGCACCTCCTCTCTCTGTATGAATTCACCTTCATGATAAACTCTTCACCTCTTAACCACTGAAAAAGAATCCCTCACTTTACCGCGTGTCTGCTGTAAACGCAGCCCAAATGACATCACATCGCTGCACTGCTGCACTGTCCATGAAAGGTGTCAGTCGTTTCCTGTGATAACCAAGATTTTTTCCACTGGCGACTTGCCTTTGCTCCGCTCCAGACATTATGGCGTGACGGCGCGTATTCTTTAATACCGACAGTGTTCGTATTACGCAGGTGGGCGCCTGCATGAGGACCAGAAGCGCATTTTCAAAGGTTGCCCTTTCTCTGGGATACAGCGAGATTTTTCCTGCCACATCCCGTCTGGAGAATTGACCGCGTTGCTGTTTAAAGGAGCGGACAGACCAAGTCGTGTATGAAAAACTAATTGCTCGCAAGGTTACGTATATGAGGAGAGACTGAAAAAAAAAAACACGTTATCAGTGCATGGGTGGGATTCCTTCATTGCGCCCCAGACAGTGGAAGTTGAAACAACAAATATCGACAGTGATGGCAGCAAAACATGCGTGATAACTGCGTTGTGGAGCTGTGATTAGATCAAGAAAACCGGTGTGGACGTTGACTTTTCTTTGAGCCAGAATTTTGATGCCAACCTTCAACCACAAGAGGCTTACAGGAGTGCAAACTATCGTTTTGAAAAGAACCCCGGACTGCAGTTCTCTATCCCTACACCATCTCCATTGCAATTCACTAGAGGCGTGAGATTTATAGGAATTTTAACCCACAGCATAAACCCGCACGCGGAAGACTTGATACTACCACGTACACACGCATGAAACCATTTGAAGACGGCTCGGACGCAGCCCTCAGACTCTCCTCAGCTTCTGGATTTGGGGATTTCAGCTTTGTGTTTTTTGCCTTTAAGCCTCAGGCTTGTTGAAGGATTTGAGGTGGGGTTTTATTCCGACGCAGGTAACTGAAGATACACTGCTGTATCTTGTTTATGACACTTCAGCTGCAGATTGCTCAGCACGTCCTCTGGATTTTGCAGCACAGCGCTGCTTCATAAGAAGGTTTTACGTGTGAATTTGGATTAAACTCTCGACATCCTCTGCGATTCGATGTGAATTTATCAAGCGATACGAGAGTGTGACCAGCTATATCATGTGCACTGGGATCAACCGTTTGACATCTGGTTTGTGAGTTCCACTTTAGGTAAGTCCCTTTTACTTGGTGAGATATGGGAAATTGAGTTTAGCAGCTCTAACACGTGTGGATGAAATGTATGTCTCAAAACGAGCCCAATGGTGAACAAGAAAAAGAGAACAATAGAACTGTAATATCTATCTGTCTGTCTTATTTTCTTCTTGTAGATGTTTTCAGTGCTCACTTGGTTGAGCGTTGACTGTTAAAATTAGTTCTGTTTAACAGTCCGATGGGTCTAAAACAGCTCTGTCATACAGCAACACTGTATTTTGGCTCCCAACATCCAATGAAGATAGTTAAACAGTGACACATGCGTTAAATTCCCACAGACAGAGGCGCATGTTGAAATGGCCCGGGCGTGTCTGCATCAACACGACGCATAGACCAAGACTTTTCACAAATTGGCAGTAGCTGTTTGAATCCTCCCATCAGTGCAAATTTGCGCCGATTGCTCGGAAAGTGGACAGTTTAACCGTGGAGCCACAGAGCCTGGTTGACGGGGGAAACTTGTTAGTGTTAACTAGTAAAAGGCATACTGCCAGATGATTGGTTGTATAGGCCTCGTCTTTCTATATGTGCACTCTCTCTGTGAGTTGGTCGCACATCGCATTGGATTTGGAAAATCACCTAAGAGGGTTTAGAGATGATAAGGGGATACACAAGCACTGATGCTGCATGATAATGATCTCACTATGAGTGATTGATGCCGATAACGTTTGAAGCTGGAATTTGCAGCTCATGTCATCTCATCAGCCTCTTTAGTGTCAACCCAGCATTTGCAGGGAAGTTGTTTACATGCCGGTTATCCTAATTTTGGAGTGTAGGGCTGAAAAGATCAGAGTCTGATCTCTGGAAATATCTGTTCATTACTTAGGGGGGAAAAACAACACATAGGAGAATTGAGGGTCCAGCAGAGAGGTGCTGAGATTTCAAATCTGTCAGTGAGGTGGGGTTAGATGTCAATATCTTGCACGGAAGTCAAGTGAACATCCCTCATCTTGCCCTGCTTAATCCACACAATACCTTCCAAGGCCTCCCCATGGGGAAGATGTCAGTATTGACCAGCTGTGCGGTTACATCAGGGCAGACGATGAGTGTTACTGCAGCTTGCAGTGCTGTTGAAAATCACTGACTGCCAGCTGCATCTACTGTACACACCCTCTTTACCATGTTTCATCTCTTTATGGCTGTCTGCTGAAGTTCATGTTGAAACATGACAGTGGACACAAGATATTGGCAGTGCTACCTGACAGATGAATGAGAGCAATACAATTGGGCTTTACATGTCGAAAAAGCCAAATTTTATTGCACAAGCAGCTATCTTTGGGGCTTTGCGCATTGTTATTATTATAAGTAAAGGTTTAATCCAGTGTTTAAAAATGACACGGCATCATACAGGTTCTAAAATAAAGAACTTGAAAGGGCTCCTTAAAACAGAGGTTAATGAGTTTTTTCCTTGATACCCTTGAGCCTTATTGGATTTGTAATTTGAATTAGCAGTGTGTGCAGCAGGACACTTATAAATTTGACATCTTTTCTTTTTTCTTTTTTTTTACAAACTGTGTGTGATGCTGTAAGTGGTGATAATCACCTCTTTGGCTTGTCAGTATATTGCATGACGTTCCAACCTAAGCTCAGAGCACTGGCTGTCATGTGTTTGCCTAATGAAATCAGACAGGATGGTCATTAGCATTATTTTATATTATTGCCAACACTTCCATCTTGAGTAATGCTAATGCAGACAGGAAACAACTGCAGAACAATTTCTTTTCTCAGCAGGTAATGCATAAAAAGAGATGTGTATACGGATTCTTTTTCTTTTTTCTAAATTGCTGCATGCAGGGCAAGAGGTGAGATTAATGGGGTCTCACTACTTTGTCATTCCGTTGGATTGTGTTACAGCAGCTGCTCTGGAGTCGATGTCATGTGTTCTCATTATGGAATCTGGACCAGGAGAAGGTTATCAGCCACTGTAGGAATGGGAGAGCAGAAACACAAGCTATTGATCTGTATTCTGGAGTATAAAAGACTCTGAGGCAGTATAGACCACTTTTTGTTGTGTGTACAATATATTTCAAAATAGCCATTTGCAGTGAGTCATGTTGGCAGCTTGACATTTTCAGGAGGTATTTTCTCTAAAGATGACTTTTTTTCTTGATAATTTCTAAGCTACATGGTTTTAGTAGTTTACAAAAACCCCAGCTCAGTATATGCCACAGTTTTGTATGTTTTAATACAGGTGACAGAAATGTTTTCCTTTTTTATGTGCCTGTTTAAAAGGTGTTAACATACAATCTAACAGTTTGCCATTGGCCTGCATCAGGCAGGTTAGAGCGTTCTCAATTTGCTCTTTGTAGCCCCGAATCTGTCCATTATTGTCACACGATCTTGTTGCTGTCATACCACTTTATATCAGTGTTATCACTGCATGCTCTTCCCATATATATGGGCCACTATGTGCCCACTAGCAGACTGTTGTCACATTTTCATTTTGTCAAACAGAGCCAATGTAATTATGAAGTGTGGAAAAAGCCACGAAGTCCCCATAAGGATCAAGATGGGAGGGTGGATAGGGCAGTTGAATTCAGTGTTTCAATTCAGGCACATCAGTTGTTAAAGAAGATTAAAATGACTGTTTTTTCAATTCCTCGTTATCAACTCTTGTTTTGGTTTCAGTCGCTCCCTATGTCTCATTACTACTTGATTACTGTTTGGCAACTCGTTTTCTGGGTTATGCTAAGTCATTGAAACAACCTATTTATGGTGAGAAATAAAATCTTGGTTTGGGCTAAGATTTGTGTTTGCCAAAGCTATCACTATGTCCCAGTATTAAATTACAGTGCTGATTTAGGTTGCTGAGAAGATGGATCAACATTTTCTGAATATCTTAGTCAGGCAGCCACAACAGACCAGCCAAAAAAATCATACAAGAATATATATTGTAGTGGTGCTCTCGCACTTTGTGGAAACATATGCCTAAGTCCCTTCTTTATAGCTTTAGTTATTGCTTTGGCATGCTCTGAATATACTGGTAAAGGTAGCTTGAATGTGGTAGTGAGAAGTTTTTCATATTCATAAAAAACTGGGACTCTTAAACCATAATTAGCTGTGACTTATGATTTATAATGGTAATAAAATTTTCAGCATTTGATGTTTGTTTGGATACATCTACCTATCAAACTTTTGACTGGTACTATACATGCTTACAGTACAGCATGCTAGTTGTACTGAAAAGGGGAAATGATGAGCCCTTAACTTTCAAACAGAATATTTATCAATTTACCAGGAACTCCGCTCCTTTTGGCAGGTCTACCAATATTTATTACAGTCGAGTCCAAACTGCTTTTGCAGGGCAAATTGAGTGATCAGTGATTATGAATACAATCTCTTTTAGTATTATTTTCCAGAAAACAGAGTTGCTACATGGATACAAATCAAACAAAGTATACACCGACATTTAATTATCCATTTGTCAACCGATAAGATAGTATCTCATCGTGCCTATGATGTTGTGCAGTAATTTGGAAATGCAGAGATAAAAGGCTGATCTAAACATTTTGTAAAAGTTGTTCAGACTCGAGCCATTTTCACACATGCATTGCAGTCCTGAAATTATCTAGAGATGGAGGGTTAACATATGTGAAAGTAAATCTCTGAAGTATTCTCTTCAGAGTTCTTGTGACAATTTCCCACCCAGCTCCCATTTAATATCTCCAGTTTAAATGCAACATCTGATCTGTTGGTCAGAGTTACTCCTTCATTCTTCTCAATCCTTACAGTTCAGATTCATTCAGATACATGTATTGATAGAAACACAAAAACTGACATCATGGAGCCTCACTCGCTACTCTGGAGATGCTCTCAACAAAACACCACGATTTCCAGTCATGTTCTCTCTCCATGTGCCCTCAAAAGACACTCCACTGCACCCCCTCAGTCATATTTTCAGCTGTGTCTTGCAGGTATGAACACCAAGAAAGGGAAAATATCGATCTAACTGTTTGCACATTTTCTTGAAAGTCTTCAGTGTTCATGTGAGAAAACGGCTTTAGAAACGCCCAGGGGCCTTTAAACTAATCTGTCATTGCTTTCATGTGTCACTTGAACATAAACAGAAAATGATCCGAGGATAATGTGATACAACCCATGACAGATTTAGAGTAAGAGGTGAATATTAGACACAGCAAGCAGACAAGAACTAGTAAGAAAAGGAGAAAATAAGTGCCAATTAAGTTGTTAACAGCGACAGAGTGAGATAGATGTTTCTCTCTAGGCAAGTGAAGTTATTTAGTGCTCAAGATGCATGAAAAAAAGTTCAAGAAATGGTGTAATTACGAAAAAAGATCAAAGGAGTAGCCACCAAAGGGCTGAGGCAATTAAACTAGAACTACTCTTTGAATTTGCTGTCCAGGGTTAGAAAGTAACAAAGTGACAAAAAGGAGCAGCGGCGCACTCATAGCTCTGATCACTGGAGGAAACAGGTAAATAACACAAAGGCCTCAAGAGGCATAAAACACTATCCACTTTTCAACTTTGCTGCATCATGAATTTCAAAAGGAGGGAGAGGTAAGAACTATAAAATATTACACTTAACGGTTACTGCAGTGACATTGTTAAAGTCACGAATGGAGCTGTTTATTACTTCCATGAGAGAATTGACATGGCTCGTATAGATGGTCTTTTCTCCCTCATTACAGTGAATTATTTTTGTGTGTTGTGGACAAAAAAGATACGACTTGCTTCACAAAAACAGGACAGTGGATTTGTGTGCACACGTTCGAGACACCCACAACAAGATACGCCCATGCAAAGTCAGATGGTGTGCTTGGTAGTTGAATTAGAAATAATTTAGCTTGTTTTGAAGGTGAATGTGACCTTGCTAGTGTTACTCCTGACCTGTGCAGAGTGTACCTTGCTTCTCATCCATTGCATGCTGGGATAGATTGCTCTTCCCTGCGACAGAGAGCAGCCCAAGCAGTGAAAATGGATCTGAGAATTTTCCAGAGGTCTTTTGCTCGGTTGCTAATGTTACTACAGATAATGTAGTATAGTAAATTTCAGTAAATCAAGATTAAACAAACAGCAGTCAAAAATAAAGTAACAGAAAACTGTACAAAGCATTTCAAAAGTACTATTTAAATCCGTATAAAATCAAGTACATGGACAAAACTACGTTTCTTATTTGTCATATTTTTGTATGTCTTCCTGATATTTGTACTCTGACTTGGTACCTTAGGAAATAATGATTGCTGCAGGTTTCCTTTGATCTTGAGGGCTTTCAGCCTCTCACGGCTTAATGGTATATCTGAATAAGGAAAACTGTCATTTATTGTCAAAAACTATGAATGTGCGCTTGGAGTGTGCCTTTTACTGACATGGCTAAGTACATACGGTTTGCTTCTGACAACGAAAGATAAGTAGATGAAAAAGGTTCAGAATGACCTGCTTGGTGGAATGTGATCACTGTCATGTAAAATGAATTGGGTCTAACTGAAAGCAAGGTTGTTGGTTGTATTTCCATCCAGTTGTCAATCTGATTTGATATGCTCTTTCTCATTGTCGATGGACAGAAAAGTCACAAGAACTGGGGAGTTTAGGCTGTTATATACATAGAGGCTGCTAACCAGAAACAATACCTTCAGGCAGAACATGCAAACGAAACCGACCAAATATAGGCGAAAAAAGAAGAAATCTTCTGGTATTCTTATCAACCAGGTAGCTTGTGGTTATCACGTCATGCCAGCGAGCATTGACCAAGTTCACTCCACAGAAGCAGAAACATATTTTCATTTTTTTTTGGTAAAGTTTTGTGAATCAAGTGTTTGGTACTTCAGAAAGTATTTGAACCTCTTTTGAGAAAATGGAAGAAAAACATTTGTAAAGTTGTGTTTTGTTGTTTCCATCAACACTCTCGAGTGTAGTACTTTAAAGTGTGCATAAAAAATGATGATGAAAGCATGCCAATTTTGAGAGAGGAACACTGTGTTGAATAGAGATTCAGGTATCTTCACATGCCGGTTGGAGAGTTAATTCTGTCAGAAGTGTGCAGGGTCTGGTGCAATGCTGAGCTCAGGTCCAATCTTTGAAATATAGTAGCTATATATACTACTAGCTTTATAGTTGTAATAATTGTCATACGATTATTTAAGTTAAAATTTCAGATGCCTCTTTGTAGTCATTTTAGGACACTTTAATAGTGTGAGAATAATAAGAGTTTAGCCATATACATACACCTAAAAAAAATGTTTGTTTGGTTTGAAAATTGTAAATAAATGTAAGTGAAAATGACATTTCTCTTTGCTTTTACAGTGTTATTAGTACAAAAAAAGAAAAAAGCACAGATCAGATTTCAAATGAATCTGCTGTCTTTTCTTACTTACTTGAGAACTTGGGTAAGCTGGCAGATGTCTGAGCATTATTTTAGATAGTGGTATTAGCCTTTGACCCCCACCTTTTTTTGCTACAAAGTTTTTGGGCTTTCCTTTTTTATTTGGCTTATAACTAAAATGTGCCTACAGCCATGCTGGTGTGTGGTTTTTCAAATAAGTCCATGACCTTAATGTCTATAGTTGCTCATCAAAATACTGGCAGTCTTACAGTAGAAGTTAAGTGCCTCAAAGTAAACAGTTGGTGGTGCTAATTATTAAAAAAAACACGTTTGAAGGAATGCCAGTCACGTTTCAAACAGTCAACACTAAGTAGAAATAGTGAAGAAAATCTGACACTTTTGTTGGCCTCATCCAGCTGGTTTTATTCAGGTGAAGGGAACCAATTTTAACGAGGAGTCAAAATGACATGCGATCAGCTGAATAATGATGATTAGTCAGGTGGGAAGCAGCGGTTATAATCCACAACTCCATTCAGCCTGTCTGGAGAAGCTTGAAACTTGACACAAATTTTCAGCCAGGAAAAGTGTCAAGCCTCTGAATAAAATACGACATTCAAACTGCATCTTTGTATACCCCTGAGATTCACTGCCTAGTCCCAGCTTGATCACCCTTTCCCTCTGTTGACCCAGGTATGAAAATGATTGGCGATATCTGTCATCTTCAAGAAGAGTTGTTGTGCAGTCATCCCGCAACTGCGGCATCTATAAACTGTTGCTCCTGACTCTGTGTCAGAGTGATACTATGTAAACAAGAAACAGTAGCCCCTTTCACACTGCCGAATAACCCGCGTTTAATCCGCGAATTTAGCGTGTCCGCTGTTGCGTTCACACTGCCGACCCGGGCTGCCGCGTCAACTCGACTCGCCTTTCGACCCGCGTCGGACCCTAGTCTTTTTGCCGAGCCGAGTTTGATGTGAACACAATCGACGCGGGTCGGACGTGGGCGTGACGTGAGGAGTTTAAAAGACAGAATGGACAGATGATTCAGAACAACAGCGACAGGTGAGGACAAGTTTTACTCTGTTTTAGCCTACATCAAGTTCGAGACATTTTTGAAGATGGCCAACTGGGGAGACAAGGAGGTCCGCGAGCTCCTCAGCCTCCGAGCAGAGGACGTTATTTAGCGCCACATTTCGGGGACTATAGTGCTCTTGTATTCTCCGCATATGTTCTTCGGCGGCATCCCACGTTGTAACCATCCACACCCCGTAAAATAACATCTCCATGAACTGCATATACAATTGTCCTCAAGGTGTATTTAACCCTACCTCCGACGCATGGCTTGTGCCTACGTCATTGTACACGCACAGCATTTTCTGTGTTTCGTGTGACGCTCTGCCATTAGGCAACGCCCCCTGAACTCGGCTTCAGGCGACACGGGTCACCAACACGCCAAGCGTTCACATTGCTCGACACGGGTCGAAGGTGCAATTTGGACCCACTAAGATAGCGGGTCGCAGTGTGAAAGGGGCTAATGGCTGAGTATAATGGCCACCTTACAGATGTCTGAAATGGTAGCGTCTGGTCTTCTATTGTTTACCTGTAGGTGATGTTAGGCGATTTAGATAATGCTTTCAGAAGCTGCATCTGGTCATACTGATCAATATCTTTTACTAGAACAGCATTCCTCTTAGCTGCCCCGAGCAACCCAATTAAGCGACCTGGATGCTCTTATACAGAATTTGAAATGTGCACAAACACAGTCTTCCCCACAGTCCCATTAAATAATGCATAAGAATGATATATCATTGTACAGCGCTTTATACCACGATTCTCACTAGTCCTATTAAGACTTTCTTTTCTAAACTAAGAGGCAATGGACAAAATGTATCGGATTTAATGCACTCTTTTATCTTGACTGGGGCATTAGTAAAAAGATAATGCTTTTTTTTTTTTTTTTTACTCCTGATGAATATGCTACTGTGATGAGAGATCATTCTGTTCTGACATATTGATTCGTTTGTCAGAAGGTTATATTGGGTGCTCTTCATCTGACTGCACCAGCCGCATTGGAAATCTCTTAGTTTGCTGCCTATTAAGGGCTGGAAGACAACAGAAGCATTAACTATTCCGGTGAAGTGGATGGTTAAGAGCCTCAACCTTCACATTCTGTTTTTTTATGTTTGCTTGAGTGTCTGGGATTAATAAAGATGCATAATCTAGGGCACTGCAGAAAAAACAAGCCGTCTGTGAACACCATCTTGTTACTGATGTTTTTATTTAGCTGTCTTTTCGAACTCCCAGTGCATATTGTTGTAGGGACAGCTGTGGGAACTGAAATGTACCAACACACTTTTTCTTTCAACACTTAATCAAAAAATATGTACAGTTTTGAGAGATTTACAATCACACATAATGATCTTTTGCTTGGAATGGAAAAGTTGGCAACCCAACTTAGCTAAGTCTCTCCAAAGTCTTAATGTCTTTGAGAAGCATTTTACAGGTCCGAAAACCTGTTTTTTTTTTTCTTTCTTTGTGCAGTCTTTGGTGAATGTGATATTTGCAGGACACATAGTTGCGGTTTTTATACTTCTGATGCTTTACATCATTGTTAGTTTGAAATAATGAGCAATGAGATTTTCTGCTAGCATAGATTTAGAATATGTCCCTTATGCTTAATGTGGGTGGATTTTAGATTTTACGTTTTATCTTCGTCCCAAATGTAAATGTGGACATAAGAGAAATTTGGCAGTTTCTTACAAGGACTTGGTATAACTTTGTCAAAGATGAGTTTGTGCAGTGCGGCCCTTTTATTTGGGTGTATTTTTCTTTCAGTAAGCAGTATAACGCCTTTATCAGCACATTGTTACACACACATAATCAGAGGGACACTTAACCAGGGTGGATTTCTTGCTGATTCCGAGCTTCATCATTCTTTCATTTATTCAGTTTTTCAGTGTTAATTGTTCACAGAAGTTCATCATTTGAAGAGCTGACATTTCCTTACTGTTTCTAACGAGTTCATCTTAGGTATGACCAAAATTAAGCATTACTTACAAGTTTTATACCACTGCTGTCCAGGCTGAATGGCTGTTTATTAAGCCGTATAAAACCAGCACAATATGAATCTTTTATGTGTTGTATGATTTTTGTGGGCTCTCATGTTGAGGGTATCATGGTTTGGCATGATATATAATGTATTATTTAGCTTTTGCTTTTTTTTTAAATTCTCCCATCGTCAATCTTTTCAATGTTTGTATTCATCCATAATCTGTTTTCAGTCTCTCTAGTTACCTACCTCTCACAACCTTGATAAAACTAAGGCAGTCTAAGTCAGAAGTCCTCCAATAAGTCCAACCAAGCCTAAAAAACACAAACAGCTCTCTATAATAGGTCCGAAACACTTATCCACAACAAAATTAAATATTTATAACATATCTAAATTTTATGCCACAATGATTGTATACAGTATGTATTATTTATGATTTCTCTGGTGTGTTGCTTGAGGACACACACACACACACACACACACACACACGCACACACACACACACACACACACACACACACACACACACACACACACACAGAAATGCACACACCTACAAGCTCTGCTAACCTTAACCCCATTTCAGGCTAACAGAAAAAGATACAATATGTCAGTCATTGCATAACAAATCTCAAATCTAAATGACAGTCCCACTGGGGAAACCTTAATACCGTGCAACGATTGTCCAAAATCATCTTCCTAAAGAGTTGTACCAAGCTGTTTCTTTCTTGATATCCCAGATATTTCTGAGGATGTCTCACTACCATTCATTATATTAAGCTGTGAAAAGATGCTTTATTTCCTTAGATCATTGCATTGTCAAAAATTTGTTTCCACTTAACTCAAAAACTAAACATAATTTTCAATGAATTGTCACTTTCTTTTTCTAAAAGCTTAGCTATTTTTTCCTTTTCAAGCATTATGACATTGCAATGTCCTTTCATTTGAGAGTGAATTATCTATCTATCATTGTATTGTACTGAGTAGCATTGTAAAGACTGTTTATTGTTTATTGTATTTTTGTACATATTGAGATTTTTCCTTATCTTATTCTTATTCATCTTTATTTTTTTTCTGTAACGAGGGCACTGCAAAAAAGGAATTTCCCGCAAGGGATTAATAAAGTAATTCTGATTCTGATTCTGATTGTGCCTAACAATGACACCAAATCCCCCAGAATATGTATATTAATGTTTTGTCACTAATATTTGCTTCACAAAGCACTCTGAGTTAAAATAATCCTTGAAAAAATGCAGTATGAATAAGGCTTCATGTTTGTTTCTTGGTATCACTGGAGACCTAATGTTTGTATGTTAGCACAGTTTCTGGGCTGCTTTGTTAATTTAACAGCCTATGTTAATTAGTAATGAGATAAGCTAAGGAGAAACCTGAGACTGTAAGTATAATATGGTTCAGTTGTGTTTAATGCCACAATGTGATGGGATTTACACTCATGTATTACACCTTTTTCTGACAGTTACCAGATATATTTTTCACAACAGCAGATGCTTCCAATAAAATGAGAAGACAATTCCTCAAAGACTACTTCTGTCAAAACCTTTTTGAGGGTGCCTCTTTTCTTCCGTGGGGAACTGACAATATCCAAAAAATATATCTTATTATTCTCGGAACAGAGCCTTGTGAAATGGATCAAGTGCAGGCTTTGTTTTTTGCAGCTTCCGCCAATTCACGATGCATCTTCAGCCAAATATTGCCTGTAAGAGACTGTATTGGTGCAAACACTGTTCTTCACTCAGGCTTAAAGCCAGTGGAAGGCTTGCTTAGTATAGGGACCTATTGAAACAGAAAGTAATGTTTTATACTGCGACCCTAAGGTGCAAAACTAAACAAGAAATCAGAAATCATCACATTTCTGAAAAAAACCCAGAAAAGGGAACAACAATTCTGACAACGCAAAAAAAGAAAAAAAAAGCATAAATTTAAGGGCCATTTCAGACCAGGGCGGCAAAGCGTGGCGGAACGGAAGCGATTTTCACCGGCGGAGGTGAAAATACATGGAAACAGATCTGTCCTTGCACACCGACGCGGCGGTAGTCGGGCGGTAGCGGCGCGGAGACGCCTCCGTCCCGCGCTGCTTTTGGAAAATAGAACTCGAGAGGAATTTGGACGGCAGCGGCCGGCAGCGGCCGGTGGCGGCCGGCGGTGTCCCGTTGAAATGAATGGGGAATGCAGACAGGGCTGGAGCAGAACTACCGCGGCCGCGGACTGTCCGGTGTGAAAAGCCAAGTTGAACACACCGCCTGATAACCGGCGTAAGACTGCCGTCGTTTCGCTGCCGTCGTTTCGCTGCCGCCACGCCACGCTCTGGTCTGAAATCGGCCTAAGAAAAACAATATCTTTTTCAGAAAACATGTTTTTTTTTTTTATTTTAATTTTAAAGTTTTTCTTATCAATATTAAAATTTTTCTGTATGTTTTTTTGTGTGTTATCTTATTTCTCTTTTTCTAGACCTTTTGCCAAAATTGTTTCTTGATGTTGTGTTTTTTGAACAGCAATTCTTTTTATATATAAGTGTCTTATATGTGAAGTGGGATTGTCTGTTGTGCTCCACATGAACAATGAATCTGATCACCAGAACATGCTTGCTCTTGTTAGTCGTACACGCCAGGGATGACCAGGTCTAATGCTTTCATCTGTTGCTGCTATTCTTTTAATTATGAGGACTGAGAGGTGATCTGGATGTTACTGTTTGACAAATGCCATTAGTGCAAAGAAATTTTTCTTTTACAAAATTTGCACATGGATTCTAGTTATCAAAGGTAATATTCCTGTCAATATGCTGTTGTTTTGAAATATCTATCTGGGGTACTGCTGCTAACGTTCAGTACTGCCACTGAACTTTAAGGTGTTTATTTGATTTTTTTCAGACATGTTTACAAAAGACAAATAGGCATGAGGAATGCAGGGGTAGTTTGCATGCCATTTTCCCAACTGAAATATTTGTGATGTAGGGAATCATCTGTAAAGCTCGCTCTCAGGGCAAATGGAGGACATTGACTTACGTGTGTTGCTGTGTTATGTGTTGTGAACTGTCCAAAGAATAGTTAGGTTACCTTGCCCCTTTAAGGCGAACAGGACTAACATATCAGTCTCAGTGCTCCGCATTCCTGTCTGTGAAGATGCATTGAGACGTTCCAACTAAAGCTGCGTAGGCAGAAACGGCAGGTCTGCTGTACTTCACATTCATGTGCACTGAGACATGAAACAACGTGAAACCTTAATAGTTTGATACTTATGACAATTTCCTTTGTTACAAACAAAAGCAGCCAGCCCAGCAATGTAAATATAATCTGGTTAAAGAGTTTTTATTTTCTTACAGCCCTTCAGAACCATCCAGCCTCACAGTTACTGATGATGCCCTTTGACATGCTTCAGTGATATAAGTTCATTAGATCAGACTGACAAATACTTTCTCTGTTGTCAGAGTTGATAGATGAGGACTGGAAATAGTCGCTCAAGGCAGGGTGTCTGTTGACTAAAAGGGCCTCATTTATGGTGAGCACGATTAGTGATGTGGGACATTCATAAAGCTTGTCAGTCTCCTCCAGGAAGTTTGGATGGATGGAAGGTTATAGACTCCAGGTTTGCTCTTTACCACGGGGGGCGAAATATTCAATTCGCTACATTTAAAAGGAAAAATATTGAACGCTAAGAATCCAAAAGGTTTGCTCTCAAGATTCAGAGGTTTTGCCCATGATATTTCAGTACATTTCACTGTAGAACTAAGGTTCTACACCTGCCCAGTCTCAGCAGAAACAATGAAATAGGTACATTTGTCAACATTTCCAAATTCAACTATGGTCACAGTCCATAGTTGCGAAATGTGAGATGGCAACTTGTGTTTTTGTTGGTCCATGTGACATGAGGGTAATTTTGACTTATGAAAAGGAAAACGTGTAAGCTTGCTTGTAGAATTTTGTCATTCTGTAACCATCCACTTTTCTAACATCAAACCATAACCATGTAGTATGCTATAATCATTCACGGATGAGAGCATAGTAGAAAAGAAAGGAATTGTGAGAGGGGAGTAGAAAAGGTAAATGACTGTGGAAGGACTAGTCTCAACCTAAGAATGTGTTGCATAATGGTTCATGGATAGATGACTTCCAACATCCCCTCTGTCTACTGTATAAGTGTGGCCCATGAACACTAAGTGAGACATGGAAAATGGAATTCATCACGTAGGAACAAGTGTGGAGATGTAGTATGCTGATGTGCTAACAAATGAAAACTATGGAAAATGTACACATTTTTTGCCTTTTCTTCTTTAAACTGCACCAGTAACTCTGCACCAGTGTAGATATTTCACTCTGTCATGAGATCAGGTTATTCAAGAGATGAATAGTTAACATGGAGAAATATTTTCATGATGGACATTGCTACAAAATAAGTGAAGGACAATGAACATGTTTGGTGCCACTTGGGCTCACTCTGTGGTCATACGTCATCTGATGGTGTAGAGCTGGAACAAGCAACATTTTCTTTTTTTGGGGGGAGGGCTTTGAAGCTAGGCTAGTACTGTTAGTGAACCCAGTCTTTCTAGATGCCTACCCTGTGCTGCCAGTAATGCTGCATTCTGTGTACTTCAGAAATGAGACATCAGGCTTCTAAATCAAGTAATTTCTCACCTTAAGATCAAGATAAAATTGCTTTTATATTAACTGTGTAAGCTACAATTTAGTGAATTACAGACCAAGTAACCCAACTCGTTTTGGTTGTTTTCTTTAACTTTTACTATTTGAAGATAATAGAGATAAAAAAAAAAAAAAAAAACTGATGAATTTGTTGCATACATTTTAAAAAGTCAAAAAACGTCCATGATCCATTGGAATAAATCTTTATTCTTTATGTATTTATTCTTTATTCAGACTGTGGAAGGTCTTCTTTGTGAATAAGGATGGAACTCAGTTTATAGTTTGTGATACCCTGTGAAGCCACATATCAAACAAGAAATGTAATCAAACCTTTTAAATGCCAGCGTCGTGCTGACCACATTCAAGCCTTCAAATGCAAATGTTTTCAAACTATAATGAGAGCACAGAGCCAACCACAAGCCAGCAGCCTCTGAAGCCTTTTAGCTTCAGGTTAAAGTTCTGTTGTGGGATCATATCTGAAGGCCAAAGGCATTTATTACTCACACATTTATTTTTTGTTTGTTAATGTTTATTTTGAAATTCATTTCACTGAGCTCAACAAGTAGTTTATTGCAGTTTTTGAGAATGTGTCAAAGTTATTAATAGTTCTTTTTTTTGTAGAAGCACAATTTTCAAAGTGAAATTCATTGATTAATAATGAATGCTGTAATATGTAGCTCTTAGTAAGAAAGAAAATCTATCATCAAGCAAGTAGAAAATGGCGTAATTCTATTTTAATGAGCTCATGTTTATGCCATAAATATATATTAATAAATATATAATAAATATTCTTTGAAGAGTCTATTATCACCTCCTCTTATTCCAGATAATCTTGATAATAGACATAACTTCAAAAATTTGCTCTATAGAGATAAAAAAAAAAGCCTCTCTAATCTAAATTGTTTAATATATCCAGAAAAGTCTCATTCATCCACTGTATTTTTGAACATTTTGCTGTCAGTATTTCTAATTAATCCTCCTAACCAAAGGACACTTATATCTGTCAAGATTTTTTGAGTTGAAATGATTCTTAGCAACAACAGTTCACTTGGCCTCTGTCACCTTGCTCTCCCAGATAAAGTACCTGTATCTGACATAAGTACATGACCTAATTGGCAAAATTGCTTGTTTGATTCGACAAACTGGGAAAAATCAAATGCCCTTTCCTCTTATTACATACTTTGTTTGTTTTGGTAAATGATTGGGTGCTGCTTTGTGCTTGGTGCTTGTTTCAGATGAAAAAAAGCTCCATTTCAGGATGAAAAGGAGATAATGTCTGAGAAATCCTCTAACTGGCAGAGCGTGTGGCATGAGCTCTGTAATAGCAGATGGATACCCCTTTGATCCACGGTTGGGGAGAAGAAGTCGATTGAGTGATTTTGATAAGGCAGTCAGCCGTTAAACGTTTGCATCGCATACTGACTGAGTTCTATTTGAAATCCACAGACATATGTTTCATACTATTATTCAAATTGCAATAATAATCATCTTTATCTGTGGAGCACTTCCCACAAGTAGCAAGACAGATTATAAAATAAAGTAAAACAAATTTAAGGGATGAAAAGTGAATTTCAACATTTATTATGTTGCAAAGTAGAAATGCTTTCTGTATATGCATGACTGTGTGTTATTGGTTTGAAAGGGGGATATTACAGTTCATTTTAACTGTGAAACTTTGGGCTTACTGCTTTTCTAGCAAGCCATCCAAAATCCACATGTAAGTGTTTATTTGTCAACATTTTGTAAATTTTATTGTAAGACTAAAATTTCAGAATTTAGAAACACAAAAAAATCATTCATGTAAATATTCATATTTAGAAATATTAGTTACTTATAAGCAGTTGTTTCCAAAAAAAACGGATGGAATCTTATATTACCCACAGAGCACAAATCCCCACTTCAGTAGAACCAGACTGTCCAGTTTTATTCCTTTCTACACTCTGGATGATTTTAAAGAGGGGTTTGTTCATATTTTATTCATGTATTTAAAAACATTTTATTCATAAATACAGTGAAAGTTGATTTTGTCTGTGTTTTCTTATTTATGAAGAGACAAAGAGAAATCTCCCAAATCTCCTCCGTATCTCCTTTGACTTTGACATGACCCAGGCTTCATTAAGTGTTCGGCTTTCTGTTCTGCAATCCAAATTACCAAAGAGTCGCTCTGTGCAGGGTTTCCCACACAATGTTTATTATGTGGGTGGGTCGCACAAGTGTATCAACAAATGCCCAAAAATATTTGAAAACCCACTCATGTTTTTATCTTTTTACAATCCAAAGGATTGAAATTTGCAACCCTCCTTTGAGAACCTTTCTGCGCTTTTTTGCAAAAAAGCATGCAGTGAAAGATGTAGCAACCTTTGGAACAAACCTTAATCACCTCTGTGCAAGACTATCTGTCTCTGCACATCGTGGGAGACCTTGTATTGCTGCATTACTGATAAAAAGAAAGATTTAAATGTAGCGGCTAACTACTCCTTCGCAGTCTGTTGAGACCACAATTCCACACCACACCAGACTACGAAGGAAAATATTAATAAGTAAAAAAGTATGTTGTGAGATACCGTCCTGCATGTAATGTCCTGTTCACCTTTTTACTTCCATACTGTCATGAGTGTAACCTCATTCTGTGGAAAACACCAACGGTTTCTCGCTTCAATTGTTTTGATACCCTGTATTTTTGTTTTCTCTCAAGATGTTGAACAAATCAATGTATCGATGGATATTTCAAAAGTGATAAATATATGTACATTCAGCTGAATTGACACTGAAGAACTCTACATATTTTTTCATACATAATACCTCTATGCTAACTGAAAAATATATATTTCATGAATAATATATTTAATAGACCGTGGATGTTTCATTGTCATATCTTCTAGTGAATTTTTTTCAACTTGTTTATTCACATGTGCTGTCATTGGCAAGATACAAGAGGCGCCTGTTCATCTTAAATATGGAGTCACTACAGCCTTTCAGTGTCACAGTCTAACACAAATTGAATCATTTCTCTATAGATCTTTGAATTTTGACACGTCAGTGATTTTGAGATTAGACAGCTGAGCAAGTGAACTGCCGGATAGCTGTCTGTCACTTGAGTCACTTTTGGGAAGAGGCTTCATTACAATAGACAGTGAAATCCACTGAGCATTTTACAGTCTTAGTGATTTCCCCTGTGATCGTCACACCTTTCACCACAAAAGAATTCAATTTCAAGTTGTGCATTTTACCGAGTTAAAAATCGAGCATTAATGTTACACTAAAGCTTGATCATAAATCACAACCAATCTTACTGCAGAAGTTTATCTGGAACAACGTCTGGTAAAAGATAAGGAGAGGATATTTTCCCTCAGTATTTTTTTTTTTTAGTCTGCAATAAAGTCTTTTATTGCAATAACATGGAATGATACAAGTAGATTTCCTTCCTGGGACTCTCTTCAGACCACTTTTGATTCTGTTGGCAATAGCATTAACTTAATTTCACTTGGGTGGTATTGTGGCTCCAGATTTTTGGTGTCCTTAAATCTGTGGCCTTGTTCATAATACACATAGGTGTTATTTGCTGTGTTGTCATGGTTGCAAACATCCTACAAAACTGTTTGAGACGTCCTGGTGGCTCAGCTGGATACAGTGTGTGCCATGTAATCGTGATATGCTGTTGATATCCAGCAGGGATTCTTTCTTAGACGTCGCTCTCTTCTCTCTGTCCCTTATTTTCCACTCTATTCCACCAAAAAAGAATAAATTACATTTATTCCAGTAAAAAGCTCAAAATGTGGGAGGAAGGTCTTAAAGTTTTTTTTAATTTCATCTCAACCTAAAGGTTGAATGAAAATCTGCCTCAAGTACTGTATATTGTAGCAGGATAGTTGCAAATCTCTCTTCAATGGGTTATTATATCTTGGCAAGCAGTCAGCTGTTCGTTTCTATTAGATTTACATTAGAGATACTTCAAGTTGTGCAACAAAAATTATGCAAAACAGATACACCCTTGTGTTTGAGCCTACGGGAAACTCTGGTCCAAGCTCACTTAATAGACCACAAATGACAAGACTCTGAGTGAAATATATTCTGTAACAGCGAGGTCCTATTACAGAGGAGTTACCTTGACACATAGGACACATAGAGTACCTCTGCAGAAATTGCAGTCACCATAGCTATCATAGTTCAGCTTTTAAAATAATCTAAATTAGTTGGGTGCAAAATTAAAGATATGTAACCTTTCAATTTTAGTTGCCTTACTTCTTTGTCATGTTTTTCCAGTAGTGAGTGAATGTGTGTTCCATGCTTTTCACTGATTTAATTAGATGTTTAATACAAGTACAAACGTTGTTTCTCGGCATTTCAAAAGAACATCCTTTCAAGCAGCAGTTGGAATTGAAGGACTGTGGTTGATCTTCATTTGAGGCTGAGCTTTCCCTTTTTTGTTTGTCATATTTTGAAGCTAAACTGTAAACTCAAATACATCCATCAGATTGACAACTGCTTTGCTGTAAAAAACTTTTAGGTACTGAAAGTAAAGTGAGTATGCTTGCAAAAATGAAAAGCACCAATTCTAAGTTGCCAGACGTGCTTACAGTCTTTCAAAGTTTCTGAAAGGCTTTTCGAAGCATCATGGAGTGCTTGTTAAAGTTTTGGATTTGGGCTGTTACTTCTACCTCTCCATGTAATCTCATACTGGCTTCCAGATGTTGGGAACAGGACTCTGTGGTCCATAACATCTGCTGCAGGACTCATTTTCATCTTGTTTCTGAAGATGGTTTCTCATGACTCTGTTGGGTTTGTGTCCTGCTTCTGTTTAAATATAGAATAGATCAGATGAAATCGTATTATGCATACAAATCTCAACATCCTGAGTGTTATTTCTTTATTCTCAGCCATTTAAAAGTTAAGTAAAGTATGCTCATTGTGATATTACATTTTCTTAAATATCATTTACCTGTGGACATTTATGTGCACAACCAACTATGTAACCTGGTCTCTCAAAATTGTGAATAGTCTGAAAATTATATGAAAGTTTTAATTTTGTGTTGGAACTTTTTCTTTCTGGTGTGAGCTATACATAATTTATGTTAGTTCATGCATTATTACCTCCACTTACTTTCAGGAGTAAAGATATGCTTTCAAATGATGTGTGCTCTGCTCTGATACATAGCCATGCTGCATGGAAAGGTGATGTTGATTTTCTCTTTAGTAGTTTGCATATCATTTGCATTTAATTTACCTTGTACTGTAGCATCATATTTTAGTTGTACATCTACTCTTTTAAACTGATGTTTTGTTTCTATTTGATGTAGTTATAGTTTGAACAAAAAAAATACCGAATTCACAACCATTTTTTGCTTTTTACGGTTCCCCTTGCCATTCTGATTTGGTATGTTTCCATGCAAAAGTCTGAATATTTCAAAGAAGAGTGTAATTATTTGCTCTTGTCATTGTTAGCAACTCTCTGTTAAACGTGTTGGATCAAACTACTGTAGAATCTTACTTCACAATTATGTTTGCTTTATGCAACAGTGATCCTCAAAGGGGCTCCAATTGTCGTTCATAGATTAGATTTTAGGTAATATGCTAATAAGCAATATGAAGTTATAAAAGCTATCAGTGTGTGATGAAGTGCCTCAGTAAGCATATTACTTATGTGGGGAAATCAATGTCGATGTACCAGAAGGGAAAGAAAAAAAAAAAAAAGCAGGACTGGGAATGTAAATCTAATGAGGTATCTCTGCTGATGGTATGCTATTATAACAGTGCTTTTAGTGAGCTCAGCTGCAACTATAGTTCAGCAAATGTTCACAGCTTTGATCATCATATGAACAATTAAGAAAACGCGAGAAAAAATGTCAATGAAATGTTTTTACCCTTCACTGTGCACAACTAATTTACACAAGTTATATTTACATATTTACATATTTGCATTTGCCTACTCATTAAATAGTGATAATCAGAAAATAAAATCTCATAGAAAACCTCTCTACTAAGATTTCTACAGTGTTACCATTTCTGGTGACCATAAGCAACGTGACTGAATAGCACAGTGGCAAAGACTTTTGACTCTGAACTAAATTAAAATCACAAAGGCCCATATAAAAGCCATTAAGATGAATAACATTTAGCAGTATGAATCAGCTTTTAAATCTTTGGGGACAAAGGCTTGTCTTTGGAAAGATTAAAGAAATTCCAACCCCAGCTGTCTAAAATATCAAGATATCATAGCTGCAACAACTAGAGCTCACCAACCCCAGCTAGAGGCAAAGAACTGTGGCTGACAAAGGGGTGATGTAGAAGGTACTTGCAGTTAATAAAGCAGGAATATGCTTAATCTCCCTGCATGGATTATGAAGTAGGTAATTAAACACTTTCCATATGCTACATTGAAAAATTCATGATTTTAGGTACTCATCCTTGGTTGTATTCCCAGAGTTGGAGGTTGTCTATGAATAATTAGCTCAGTTTGAGCTGACTGGTTAAGAAGCTTACAAGTGCTATGAGCTAAAGAATAAGCCGGCTTAGCGAGGTAAGTCATGTACACCGACTATTGACCACACGTTCTTGTATTTTCAGAATCTTATGGCGGTTTGCTGGAGCCTGATCATCGGATTAAGGGTTTTCTGAACCTGAAATCATGAAGAGAGAAAAGGTACCTGTGGAAATGCTCTTGCACATAAATAACTCACTCACCCCCTTCCTATTGTTAGGAATCTATTTGCACATCCCGTAAATGTTTGAAATGGTATTTGGGATTGATATTGTCTCAACCTGCCATATACAGGTTACACTCACAGCCTTCACTGAATGAAGCCTTTTTGATTCGGTTTTCTTTCATTTGGACTTTACCGCTTAAGAGAAAGTAATAAGCCAGTGACCCTCTGTCAGCTTGTCCAAGCTGTGACGGCAGTGTGAGTCAAATAAGAAATGTATAACGGCCTTGTAGCTGCTGTTACCTTTTAAAGATTTCCAGATTTTCCGAGCCATTACCTTTGAAAGATGAGCACAAGCGAAGAGTGAAATTTCCTGTTTGAGTGTTGTGTTCTACACAAGCATCGACTCACACAGAAGGGGACCTTGTTTTTGTCAGTAAATCAACATGGGCTGTGAGTCTTGTGGCTTCACACACGAGGAAACATTGGCAGGTTCCATCCCTCAAGGCTTGCCTTTGTCCTCTGCATAGAAGTCTGTTTCCAGTGGTTACCAATACTATCACATACTTAGTTTTCCAAACTAAGTAAAACACCTGCAATATGGTACATTACACTCTAAAGTTTTTTTCGCATGATTGCAATGGTAATTTGTCCATAACCATTATCTATTTCACAAAATAAAAATGTTAAACCTTTCTATCTCCAGGAAATAGTGAATTACGACATCACCACCATTAGAGCAAATGGTGCATGTCACTGCAGTGTGCCTCATGTAGTAACCAGCTAAGTGCCAATAAATGTACTTTTTTATAATTCAGGCAGAGAATTACCCCATATGGACTTTTTTTAGAATTACAATAAAGCTCCATCTGTCTGACTATTTTAAAAGTACAGTACAAAAAAAAGAAAGAGAAAAATTCAAATGTCTTCTTTTAATTACAGGAGTGGAGTAGATATGAGGAAAATATAAAACGGTATGTCTCAGATACCTTACAGAGGAAGAGAATTTACCTCTTCTGTGTTATTTCTCAAAGAAGGCACACAGACATTCATATTCATTAAACACAGAAGGTTCTAATATTTTGACATACTGTGCATCTGTAACAGCACCTAAATATAATATACATGAGTATATTCATGTTGTCTCTGGCCCAGATACACTACCCTCTTTGTTAGGTTTTCAAAAAGTATTTGCGTATTGTTTAATAATGGATGTTTAACTTGCTTGCTATCTGTTTAAACTTTGCTGAGATGTGCAAATGCCCTCCAGCAAATGAGTCTACAGCTGGTTAATGCACTTCTGCCTCTTGTGCTGCACTCCATACAGTATTTACTGGCATTGCTCTGAAGGCTAGACTTCTCTTAGATCACACTCAGGCTAAACTACAATGCTATGTTTTCAGCACATTGTGTCACCCACTGTTGGAGATGCACCTAAAGGAGTATTGATGCAGATGTTATTGTTAGCAGACCTTTTTCTGCTTGTATCTTAATAGGGAGAAGCGTCACATATATCCTTTCAGAAACATATCCTACACATAGACTCCCAGAGAGGACAAAAAATCTTGAATACTAATTTGAAAAGTGAAAATGTTTTTGAAATACACAGTAATATGAGAAATCCAACATCCAAATTTAGTTTTTTTGACTTGCCTGATGCAGACACATTTCTATTGACTACATTGTCAAGTTTCACATATTCCCTGTATCCTTTTGCAGCAGAATGGCATGAAAGGATCAAATGAGAGTGGGGAAAATTTTACTCTGATTGTCTCGGTTAATTTAAACCCACCATATTTGAAATGTGGAGATGGGAGAAAGCACATTTTCAAACCCAGTGTTGCAGTTCACTGCTCTACAGCTTGCCCTAGCCATGGGCATAAAGTCATACCGTATCCATTATTAATCATTGGCTTCTCAAGGACGACATTTCTTCAAATTAGTATGCAGAGAGCACAAAAGTTACTTACAAGCAGTGACTTCAAATTTAAGTATTAAAAACAGAATTCTGGCCTCTTTTAATGTATTCTGAATACGAATCTATCAACTGCACAGAATGGCCACAGGGACTTTGCTGAAACTTTCAGGCTTTTCTCTGTATGAAAGGAAATTGTCTGTGCATGACAGACAAGAATTTTGTAACATTGATATTTTCATCTTCATCTTCTTGTCTTGCTTTTTGAGTAAGGAATTAGCTATAAAGAAAGGAGACTCACTGAAATACTGAACTACACATAACTCAACATATATGCAAGGTTATTGTAATCATTATTAAAAGAGAAAATCTCAGTTCTTTAAAGTATACACTATAATAAAAAAGGAGCTCAGTATTATTAGGAGTGTATGAAATACAAGGAATGGTTTTGAATCATCAACTGACAGCAGAATCGCACCTCAAACCAACCCATGTAGCTTTTGTGGAGCTTTTGATTATATCTCACAACCTACATCAGTAGGAGTTTGTATAGCTATCATAGATTTGTAGATGCTCTGATTTTCTTTCATTTCTTTATCAGCTCCTCAGGCCTCAGGCTACTTTTTGAAATTATTGCTGGAGGAAAACATCCCTAAATTCAGACAAGTGACATCTCCACCACTGTAAAGCTGAAATGAACAGCCTTTGGCTCTATGGATAACGGACATTTGGGGGTGATTTTGACACACGGAAAGCCTCCTTATCTCCATCACCAGGCTTGAGTGATATTTGAAAATATTCCAGCTGGAATTTTTACTTCTGCATAATGCAATATGTAAATTATAAGGTAAACCTTTGGTTGAACCTGTTCTAGAAATTCTTAACTTGAACTTCACTGATGTAAAAATTAAGCACAACACATGCTTAATTGATTTATGTTAGAGTAGCACAAGGCTTTGCTGTATGGACCACGTTTCCCAGCCTTTAAAAATGATTGCAGCAACTGATACAGGCTGGTCTGAGTACAGACTCAGCTGAGCTACAGACGCAAAGCTTAAAATAAAGGTTTAGTCTTCTCATCCTACACTAAAACAGCATCTGAAAGAAGCTGAAACACCAAAGTATGTTTCTGTTTGTATGTCATTACAGTACAATAGGGTGACAAAGAAGACAAAGGTCTTTAGTACCTTGACAGGTGTTTCTTTGTCCGTCAGTTCCCAGATTATATACACACAACAGCGTTGCTACAGTGGAAGTTGCAATCATGACCTGTTATAGATGTGTAATTAAGATCAGAGTGAAAGTGCTGGTAAATGAAGGTTGAGTTGGAAGTCAGGTGTGATCAAACATATGGCTATTGAGTAAATGGTACCAAAAGTAGGGAGGCTAATGAGGCTATTACCCTTTCATGTCTTACAGCACACCCCTGACCCACGTTCTCTTATTTTTTTTTATTTGTAACTCCCATCCATCCATTTTCTATATCAGCTTAATCCAATTCGGGGTCACCAAGGGGCTGGAGCCTATCCCAGCTGCCATTGGCCATAAGGCAGGATACTCCCTTGACTGGTTGCCAGTTCATGACAGGGCCAACACAGAGATAAACAAACATGAACACTCGCTGCTAGGATACATTTTTATTCCTTACTCCCCATTTTATTTATTTATCAAAGATTTATTTGATATGTGACAGATACAAAAATACATAGATAAGCTGAAAGCAGCTTTCCATTGCAAGTATCATAGTGTTTATAGCAGATGATATGCAGATGCACTTGTTCCTGTGAAGACTAAAGGTTTGAAAGCCATACAAAAAAATGTAATGATTGGGGACCATTTCCACACAAAACAGCTCAAGTAGATCTGATCACAGTAGGTCTACAGATAGGTAGGAGAGCAAGTCCTTTTAAAGATTCAAATACAAATTTGATGTAACTGAAAGCAATACAATGAGGGATTAGGTACCTGTACCTTGTGTAAGAACCCACAATATTTTCCATGAAGGACACAAAATGTTCTCCTTTTATAACGAAGAGAAAGAAATTCTCTTTTATAGGGTTCACAGATGAAGTTTCAGTGAAAGCCCCTTATCAAAATACAGAGTTATTAAATTATCTTGTGAATGACTAAAGTCTAACTAAAGGTCTTCTTTCATGCAGTGAACTGTGGCTGAAAGGCATGGCCTTGCCAGTGCACACTTACTGGCTGACATTCAGCTAATGAATCGTCATGCTGTTATATATTCATCACCCTGCTGTTTCTGAGAACAGGTTGGATTTGGCTTTGGAGGGATTTGTCATTGCTGTTTATACGGCGTAACAGTGGGTAAACAACATGAGAAAATGGTAACTGGTCATATAGTTGGTCAAAGGCACGAGGATTTAAACTGCCCCCATCAACAGCAGAGTGATATTGCAGCCCAAGCGCAGAGTCAATTGTCGAGCAGACAGAAAGGGATTTGGTGGGTTAAAGGAAGTCAAAGTAGTCTAAAGTTCACTTTGCTGTGGATCTCCACCTTCCTCAAAACCTATAGTGACACTTAAAGGCACCAATGGAGCTGCACAAGAACAACACCACATAATGGTGAAAGCATCCTTTTCTCCAACCACATTTACTCTGGCCAAGCTGCAACTGTGGCTTCAGAGAATGAAATGGGACTCGAGTAGTTTTGTGATCTCTCACCTGTAAAAACAGTGGACTCTCTCGACTCTGTACTTTAAAGACTTTTAGCACATAGCCTTTTTGAGATTCATTTAGTTTTGGAAGAGAAAAGTCAAAAGTGTACTGTAGCTAATTATGCGTCATTACTCTAAATATAACCCCAGGAACACTGTGCGGTAACTTGAGGAAATTACCATCTGTCACCTAATGTGTGTGTTTTTGTGTGTGTTTGAAAGGAAAAGGAATTGCGAAAACCTCAGTGCCAGCTCACTCAGGCTCACCTTGAACCACTAACTGAGATGTCTTTTGGACTTGAGATTCCAAATTGATTTTCTTTAAATTGCTTTAATGGGCTGGGGCTGCACGGTGGTGTGGTGGTTAGCACCATTGCCTCACAGCAAGAGGGTTTCAGGTGGGCCCCAGCTGGGCCCTTTCTGTGTGGAGTTTGCATGTTCTCCCCATGTATGCGTGGGTTCTCTCTGGGTACTCCAGCTTCCTCCCACTGTCCAAAAGCATGCATGTTAGGTTAATTGGTATCTCTAAAAAATTGAGTGTGAGCGTGTGTGTGCGGTTGTCTGTCTCATTTGTCTCTGTGTGGCCCTATGATGGACTGGCGGCCTGTCCAGGGTGTATCCCCCCTCTTGCCCGATGACCGCTGGGATAGGCTCCAGCCCCCCCGCGACCCGACCGACGGATTAAACAGGTATAGAAAATGGAAGGATGTATGGATGGGTTGGGGCTGCCATCTTATTAAGACCACCCCAAACTCTCCATGACTTGTGCTCCTTAGATTTGAATGTGAGTTGTGTGTTTTAATCCAAGCAAAATCGTCACAGCTTACCTGAGTGGTTCTGTCGTGACGCATCTCTCCCATCGTGGTTTCTGGTGACACTGTCGTCATTGTTTCTGAAGTTCAATCATTTAACCACTAACAAAGTCGCTGAGTACATGTGATGTGTCACTAGCACTGGAGCTGCTCCGTTGATTTTGGAGATAACATTATGTGCCGTACAGGTAATCTGATCCCAAGAGGCAGATAGTTTCCTAGGCGCCTTTAGTGCAAGACACTTAACCTAGGCAGTTAATCACCCATGCTAATTATATCTGCGGTGAGTCCATATGCTGTACATAAGCAGCCAATAATGAACAGCTTTAATATAAACCACAGATTACCATGTATTGTAACATCACAGTAGGTCAGAGAGCTGCACGTTCTGACCAATGTCTGACATAAAAATATATACATATATATATATATATATATATATATATATATATATATATATATATATATATGCATATATATATATATGCATATATATATATATATATATATATATATACATATATATATATATATATATATATATATATATATATATATATATGTATATATATATATATATATGTATATATATGTATATATATATATATATATATATGTATATATATATATATATATATGTATATATATGTATATATATATATATATATATATGTATATATATATACATATATATATATATATATATATGTATATATATATACAGACACTTACACTTAAGATACATTTAATCATTAAAGTTTTATTTTTGCTGAAAGCACATAATCCAAATCCTTCCGATATCTAAAAGGCCCTAAAAGAAACAGAATCGTTTCATGTTAAAGTTACATGAGATCTTTTACTTATGAACATTTTTTATTGTTTAGAGTGAGAAAGATAACCTTTTTTCAGATCCATGAAAACAAAGAATATGGTATTGTTAAGAAGTGAATTTATAAATGTTAAATGTGTTAGGACATACAATAAAGCTTTCTAGCTTTTTCCTCAGAACAATTGTCCATCCATACACCCATCTCCAATTCAGGGTCACAGGGGGTCTGGAACCTATCCCAAAATTATTTTTTTGTGTAAGTCAAAAGTTTACCTGGTCACGTGATCATCTGGCAGCTTTGTGCCCAGTAACTGCATCAAATAATATAGTTGAAATTAGAATTCTCCTTTTACTTTTTCACTACCTGTGTTATTCTCTGTGTGCTCTTTCCTGCTGTGCAGGATTGAAAGTTGGTAAAATAAGTGCTACTTGTGGAAAGGTTTGTCCAGAGTCGGGTGGGGAGGATTTACATTCTGCTGGATGTCTGTCATCATGTAGAAATTCATCATTGTATTTCTATAATACACTATATTGCCAAAAGTATTCATTCACCCACCCAAATAATTAAATTCAGGTGTTCCAATAACTTTCATGGCCACAGGTGTATCAATTCAAGCACCTAGGCATGCAGGACTGCTTCTACAAACATTTGTGAAAGAATTGGTCACTCTCAGGAGCTCAGTGAATTCCTGCTTGGTACTGTGATAGGATGCCACCTGTACAACAAGTCCAGTCATGAAATTTCCTCACAACTAAATATTCCACAATCAACTGTCAGTTGTATTAACAAAGTGGAAGCGATTGGGAACGACAGAATCTCAGCCACGAAGTGGTAGGCCACATAAAATGACAGAGAGGGGTCAGCGGATGCTGAGGTGCATAGTGCGCAAAGGTGCATAGTGCGCAAAGGTCACCAACTTTCTGCAGAGTCAATCGCTCCAAACTTCATGTGGCCTTCAGATTAGCTCAAGAACAGCTTCGTGGAATGGGTTTCCATGGCCGAGCAGTTGCATCCAAGTCATACATAACCAAGTGCAATGCAAAGTGTCGAATGCAGTGGTGTAAAGCACCGCCACTGAACTCTAGAGCAGTGGAGCCGCGTTCTCTGGAGTAAAGAATCACGCTTCACCATCTGGCAATCTGATGGACGAGTCTGGGTTTGGTGGTTGCCAGGAGAACGGTACTTGTCTAACTACATTGTGCCAAGTGTAAAGTTTGGTGTAGGGAGGATTATGATGTGGGGTTGTTTTTCAGGAGCTGGGCTTGGCCTCTTAGTTCCAGTGAAAAGGACTTTGGGGATTTTGGACAAAATATGCAACAGAAAAATGTTTCTACGTTTCTGTTAGGGCAGTCTTTCGTATTTTTCCATTCAACACTAAGAAAACACACATATAGGTCTCACCTGCTGAAATCCAGCCCTGCTTTCATTCCACTAGTTCACTTACTATTGGTTGATGTGCTTGTTGTGCTTAGGTAGCATTTAACTGGTAGATGGAGATTCTTGAAGATTAAATTTACCAGTTGTGTAAGTACACTTATATCAATTTTTGTGTAGACTTCTCCTACACCCTCTAGATATGACACCTACATGACTTGTGTGCTTTCCTTCATAACAATGACGCTTAGTGAGACAGAGGTTGTCTCATGCTATAGTACTCACACTTAGCAGAAGAACCCTGCAGTGTAATATGATGCCGTCAGGCCTTAAGTGTAGAAGACTGGCTCAGCCCCATCCTGCAGGATAGGCTTATACATGGATGCCAGTGCCGTTCAAATTACCATTAAAGACACAAATAAGAGTGTGCAAAATTTTGGGGCCCTGCTGTTCAATACAAAACAAAATACCTAAAGTGAATTAGTCTAATTTGCCACTGCATCTTTAAAGCTGCTTAATGTCTGCTTGGCATAACAACCTCAGAAGAATAGACTGTTTAAAAGTTCAGCAACCAGTGAGGAATGCTGTTAAATGTATGGTATGGAAGGTAAAGATAAATGATAATATGGTGCTGGGAAGCTAAAGGTTAGAGTAAAAGGGGTTCAAATCCCTGCAGTCTGTTCACATGTGGGGGAATGAGAAGAACTCTCCTTGCCCTTAGCAGTGTTGAGCAACAATATCAGTGACCATGGGGCTTTTGTAAAGCTGTCCTTTGTTTTGCCCTTCCTAAAGAGGGCAAGAGAAAATAGATTATCTCCAAAGAAACTAAATTCAATTAATTTACTTACTGGTCAGTCAACATAAATTATCATCTGGCAATTAATTTGATGATAGTTAATCTTGTAAAACATTCAAGCAGAAGTGATGAACATAACCAAGTTCCACCTTCTGCTTTCTCATTAACCAAATTAAAGGTAGTGGCACTGCATTTCCTCTATATTATATAATTATTGTATTGTATTTGTAACATTCCTAGTTAGTAGCTTGATGACTCACTAATTGTTACCTCATCTGGATGTTTTCAATGATATTTGCACCCTAAATTTTTTCTATACCCGCTTATTCCAATTCAGTGTCGCTGGGGGGCTGAAGCCTTTCCCAGCTGTCATTGGGCGAGAGGCATAGTACACCCTGGACAGGTCGCCAGTCTATCACAGGGCACCCTAAATTTAGTTATTTTAAATGTTTGAACTGAAATCTTGTGAGCACCTCCCCTCAAAAGTTCTGATATCTTCTTTCTGTTAGTCCAAGTAAGTGCATATCCACCAAGCAGCCTTGATGATAAATAGATCCTCAAAAGGCAAATAAACCTCAAGGAGCACAAACTCAATACAGTATGTGTATAAAATAGATGCTTTACCACCTTGCTGTAATTCACAACTCAACCCTTTTTATGAGTAAAACCTTCTTTTTTCTTTTAAAGATTTATCATGTAAAATATATTCAGCAGAGCCCCATTTGTCTTCTTGAATTGCCTTATTAGAATTTGTTTTTTATTCTGTCTGCAGACTGCAAAAGTTCCTTTTATATAGAGAGCCCCCGACCATCATTTTTCTGTGCACGTAGAATAAAACACAAACAAAAGCACAAAATTGGATTGTAGCGGCAGTAATTACTTGGAAATGTAAGGATTTTACAGATCAATTGTGGCTTGTCACCATGAAAGACGTGATAAGCTCTGCATGTATATGGTGCCCACGGCTCAAATGCAGCTGTTTTTCTGTGTTGTATAGTTTCATAATGTGTTGAGTTCTTCCTGCATGCAAGTATATATGAAATAAAAAATCCCAGTGATATGAGAGGTGACATTTGGTTGCTGATTGTTATTAAATGTGATTTTGTGGTAAAGTAATACATTTTGTAGATGTCTTTGATGTTGTTGATGTCTTTGATGGCTTATGCTATTGCTATGCTACCGCTGTATTTCATTGACACAGATTTTTTTCCAGTCATCAGTTTTCCTTCAGATCAAATCCAAATGATTTCCTAATGTAAGATTTGGTGGTGCATTGTAAACCATGTCAGCTTGGGCAATTGGAAATGTTTGTTTTTAGCTCACAAGCAACAACTGGTGGGTTTATGGCACTTTGGCCTCTAGATCGGAGCGAGGAATCCAGTTGATAGGAGGATTCCTATAATCTGGTAAGATTATACAGACCCAGCCAACAGGTATTGTAGTTATGATGAGGAACACCTCTGACATTTTTTCACTGACGTTGATGCTTTGACTCAGTAGTAAAACCTTAATCAACTGGTCAATTTTAATGGTCGAATTGTGCCATCAGCTGGTTTACTGCACATTTTATTTGATCCTGAGATCTGTGTAGCAATGCAGTTTCATCTTTAATGTTCTAAGGGTCCCTATTCATATTGATTAAGCTTTACACACCCTAGCAAATTATCATGTCTTTTCGGTTGTGGTCTTTTTGGTTGTGGCTGTATTTATCTGACAGCTGCTAGAGAAGTTCTTAAAAGATCATGAATGGACTAACTTAAAGACATTATTAAAAAGGATGCCAATGATATAGAAGCTTTATAGTATTCATTAGAATGAAGCTTGGCTGCAGTATAATGGGTTGCCCCTGACCTATTTGAGCACTATAATAATGTCCCAGTGGAGTTAGGAGCACAGTATAAATGAGTTAACTTGGTGAGATGCCTGGACAGTATTGTGTCCTAATAGTACAGGAACAAATAAATAAAAATGTGTCATTAAAGACTATCCTTTCTGATTTTTGATCCGTGTCTCCTTAGAACTAAGGTATTCTCCTCAAAGATGTCCCAATCTGTATGCTTGATCACATTTAAAAAACGGGGGTTACCTGTATCTGAATTTAGAGTGGTAGGCAGTCATCGAAACAAAGCAATTTGATGCAATGCAGCACCTTGCCTTATATAACTTTAAGAACAGCATTGCCACACCATTCCATGGACAAAAAAATAAAAAAGAGGAAAAAATCTGTGTCGCTATGTCCTTTATCTTCGGAAAGGTGCCAGCACAAGTAGGACTTTCCAATGTGATCACGCACTGTCTAGCTGAGTTTAGCTATGGCCAGCTTCACAGCGGTGTTCGATTTTGTTGTCAGCGTAAATCCACTCTCCCTGAAGCATCTTTGGCATCATCACTTGCTCACACGTGTATACGTCTATATCCTTTTCACACCCCTCCATCTCTCCCTTCTGTGTCGTCTTGAATGCATTTAATTTTTGCTTAGCTCTCATTCACTGTAAAGCTTTTTGTTGCTGCTTGTTATATTACCAATACTCCTAAAATGTTGACTGTAAAGAAACTAAACATCCACCTCCCAATGTTTTTTCTGGGTCAAGTTCAGAATGAAATACACTGGGACTAGTCAGGGATGCACCAGCACTGGTTTCTATGGTAACTGCAGGGCTGTATTTAGTGCAGTTGTTTCACTGCGCCTGGCTCTCTGTTTTCAACCAGACGAGGAGGGAAGAGTGAGGACCGTTCCCATGGGGGATAAGCTGAAAGTGGGGCAACATCTCCCATCACGTCAAATGAAATCTCTCAGCTTGAGGAGGGATCATGTCAGGGATGACATACCTTCTTTCACATTTGAAAGACATAAAAGCCATCAGTTGTCTGTTGAAACACACTTTTGACCTTTCAAGTTAGCATCTTCCTATCGTGGTCTGTCAAAAAAAGTGAAAACTTTAAGTGTCAGAATGTGTACAGATAAATGATTTTGGATAAGAAAATGCTTAAATGAAGGCTAAAGCTTTAAATTTACGGCGTTGTTTGTTTGTTTGCCATGAATGGAAAATTATGTAGAGGCTCCTTTAAAAACTTTGTTTGGTCTCTGGCAGTGCTACAGAACATTTTTGGTGTTGGGTTGACTTTGTGTTCCTTTTGCTGTATATGTACACAATGCAAAGTCCCGACAAGGTTTCAAATTCTTTCCAATATTCAGGCCAATCACAAGAGCGGTTTTTGCATAAAGAAAGGTCTTGATTTGTAAGTGCAACACCAGGACATTTAGACTTGCACAGTTCAGCAAATGGATTGCTGTTCTCACACACTTAAGAACATGAAATGAATGATGTACATCACTGTGAGGGACCGAGCCGGTCAAACATGAGGACACAAATGATTTTCAAGAAAGAATGGGTTTATTCCCAAAAAATAACAAAACTTTAAAAAATAGTTTACAGGGCCCTTAAAAGAGGTCAAATAAGGAAACTAAATTCAAAGACAAAAATCAGGATTTTAACATAATCTTAAACTAACAAACAAAACTGACCTCCCAGACAAGAAACAAAGGGGACTTAAATGTTGGCTGATCAGACCATGACACACTGAGGAAGAGGGAAGGGAAACATCAACACAAATTTAACTAACGAAAGTAAATAAACACAGTTAGCTCAATAATAAACTTAAATGCCTAATAACTAAACCAAGTCAACAAAATAAACAAAAGCAAAAAAACTAATGGCAAAAATTAAAATGAAGACTCCATAGTCTTCCCCTCTAGTTGGTATCACCCAATTAATCTGGGATTGGAGTGCTTCGTTTCAGCCCAGTCCAAGCAACTGTGTGGCTGCAGGTGTGGCCATCACAATCACATATAGTCAGACACATCAAATGTGACAACCTCAAAGCACTAACAGGAAGACAGCATTTTCTGTTATATATTATATAGACCTGATGCTCATGAGAAACATGTGACTTGAAACAAAATTAAATTGTGTCAGAACACAAAAGCTCATTTCACTGCGAGGTGACTGTGAGATCTGAAGAATTTTAAAGCTGGTGCATGCTGGGATGTAGTATTCAAATTAGCCTGGAGTGAAGGGAGGAATCCAGCTGTTTGAAGTCTATTTGACTGTATTTCACTTTTTATATTTTGCATCTAGCACCTGATTTCAGCTTCAAAACTACAGCACATAGCTGTTATAGACACTTGGGTGCTAACTTTTTGAACACATAATTTAATATGATGAAAGAAACTTCTCACTGCTGTGCATTAATAGCATTTTTTTAAATTTATTTATTTTTAAAAGTTCAGCACCATGGAAGCAATAAACAAACAAGATTCCAAAATCTGAGAAATAAGAAGGGAAATGAACCAAACAGTTGGATGTCAGAATAGGAAACCATTCATGTTTGTATTTTTTTCAGTTCATAAACTTCACAACAAATGAGCGGAATGTTTTATGACTCAAGTGAGGCAATGAGAGCCGTCATTGCCTCTGAGAAGGACATGTCAAAGACAGGGCTGTTACTGCCGTACATGTTGCATGTAAATCTATATTCACTACACTGACTTTTTGTTCCATATTTGCAGGTTATCAGGATTTTTTAAGACAGATAGAACAGTCAATTAAAAGGATAAAAAAAAGGTAGTTTACTGTGAAAGATTATACAAAGTCCATATAAATGTTATTTCCTTCTAAAAGGAAGGAAGTTTTTCCATCAAAGTATGATGATGATAATATGACTTTCCTTCTGCATACATTGGCATATTAGGATCATCTTACCTTTTATGTTCAATAATCTTCATAGATCTCTTCATGTAAAGTCATCATACCACGCAATTACCATTGGCAGTGGCCTTGCTCCCTGTTCTCTGTTTTCTTCATTTGCTGAGGTAAGTAAATACTATTTTAGAAAGCTTCCCATTGACAGCCTAACATTTCCAGCATTTAATTTAACAATAGATTTGTTAGAGAGCAGTAGGAAGCCTTTATTGTGAGGCCACAGAGCCATGTACAGGTGAAGTGATGAGATAAAACACTACAGATGCATGTAATACACAGTTGTGGACCAACCTCAGTACATCAGCTCTCTTTACTGCTGCACACAACTCAGGGCTGTTCATCTTAACTGCACCTGTACATAATACCAGCAATCTCACATGAAGAGCTTTGTGGAATATAAACAAATTAAGTAATTTTCTCTCAGAATGACTTTACTATTGGTATGAGTGAACCCCCCTCTACACAATGCCTGTGTTTATTGTGCACACTTTTACAGAATATCGTGTTTCGAAATAGTGACTGAAGCCAAAGGACAAAGAGTAAAAAACCTTTGCCAACAATCATGTTTTTCAAACAGGTGCATATAAAGTTTTGTGAATTGTTTATTAATTTGGATTTCTTTCAATGTGTCAACCAAATTTGAGACTGCCCTTTGAAATCAGATCACATATGCGAGCATCAACCAAGAAAAATAAATGATTATGTCATCTCTTGCTGATGAATAGCATGTAGAATGGTAATTTTAGGTTGTTTACAATTTCAGCATTCATATGGCAATAATTTAATGTAACAGTCAACAGCTCAAAGATTACAAATGTACTGCTTCATTCAAGAGTGTGTCATAGCAAGCCTTTTCCAATCTTTCCTACCATCTGTCATTAGTGTGCCTATTTTTATCATTTCGATTCTTATTGCACCACTACGAATCCAAGCATTTCTGCTTTTGTGTAGCATGAGAAATTAAGGAATGTGACAAAGAAAAGTTGATCTTAATTATGAATTATGAGAAACAAAAATCGCTTCACATTTTCCAATAGATTGCATTTGAATTTGCTTCTCAGCTGAAGGACAATCAGCTATCAAAGAATAAAAGAAAGCTGGATCTCACGTATGCTTATGCAATTTTTAAAAAGGGCAAACAGACTAATTCAATTCAGTTTTAATTTAAAGAGTGCCAAAACATAACAAATGTCATCTCAAGGCACTTGAGCCAGACAAATTCAAGTAAATTACAATCCAATTCATTGTAATGCAATCATAATCCACTCAATTCCGATTCATTACATTTCAAATCAGTCCAATTTATACAAAGCCAATTAAAGCAATTGCACCGAAACTTCTGTTTGATGCACTCTCACTGGTGGAAACAAAAAACCTCTGGCAGATCCAGATGGAGGAAGGGTGACCATCTACCTCGACCTGATGAAGGTTGATAGGACAGGAAAGAGGGAACAACAGGCACCATGACACCAGGCCAGGGAAACCTGCTGAGGAAGAGAAATACAATACAACAATAATTTCATATGTACATCACGAGTAAAAGAGAGCAGGGTGCAGAAAGATGCATCATGGGAAGTCCCCCAGCAGTCTAGGTCTGTTGCAGAATAACTTTAGGATGTTTCAGGGTCACCAGAGCCATCCCTAACTATAAGCTCTATGAAATAGGAATGTTTTAAGCCTAATCTTAAAGGTAGAGAGGGTGTCTTTCTCCTGATTCTAAACTTTCAGCTGGTTCCACAAGAGAGCGGCCTGATAACTGAAGGCTCTGCTTCCCATTCTACTTTTAGAAACTCTAGTCTCAAGTATGCCTGCAGTCTGAGAGCTCTGTTGGGAAAATATCTAACTATGAGATCTTTAAGATATGATACTAACATTTCGACACTATTGTGTAGCCCAGTCTCTGATGAAGACACAATAGTGTCAAAACGTCTTTGATACCTCTGCACTAATTCTATACTTTTAGGGCTGGACAGAAAAACAACGTTTTGCACTGGGGTTGTGCAATGTAAAAGATCGTCATCCCTCAGCCCCTGTATACATTCCCTAACAGGCAAATTCAGTTTGTCATGTTTACAGTTTAACATATTTCTCTAATAAATGTTCATCTGAGGTGTAGACAAAGGAAATATATACCTGGAAATAAGGTCTGCTGTTTGATTTATAATAAGTGAATCTGTAGAAGAGTAATCTACTTTTCTGATGCTCTGGGCCAAGTGAGGAGCCGCATGACTGCAAAAAAAACCACCTCCAGACTACAAAGCTGTCATTAATCAGGCCTTTAGCTGACAGTCCAGTGCCTGCTGCAATGTTCCCTTCAGACCCCGTTATAGGATATTTATGTTGATTGTCTGTAGTTTCTCTTGCCCCGTCTGTTCCCATCCACCTCTTCTTTGTCATTAATTAAAAGCATGTAGCGCATTTCAACTCAAAGCTCTCTTTGAAAATGTGAAGAGTAATTTTCCCATTCGGCCATTTTTGTCTCATCTCTTTTTGTCCAGGAAACTGTCTCTCTCTGTCAGTGAGGTGAGCCTGCATGCCACAACATACTGTAATTCACCCAGTTGGACTCTGTATGCTTCCTAAGTACACAAATAGGTCTATTAAATGATGGCCAAGGAACTAGTTTTCTCTTGATGTGGTTGTTCTTGTTTACTCTGCATTCAGCACACAGTTATCAATGTGTTTGCAGCCACTAAGCTTATGGGAGGTGTGACTTACTCTGCTGAGATGACTTGTGACAATGTGCGGTGTTAGACAAGGGAAGGCAAAGTGTCATTTTCAAAATATCACTCTCACAACAAAGTGGTTAAGTGGCTACTGCTGATGGACTGTATATAGATTACTCTACCATGTAACTGTTTTGTTGTGGAAGACTGTTAGGAAATAACACAGACCAGACACCCATTACACCACAGTGTGTAGGCACCTTGAAACACACGGGAGCAATTCTTGGAAAAGAAATCTTAAATCTTTTCATGCTTCTGCAAACACACTACTTTACTCACTACTGTGGAAAAAGCAGGTTGCTTGCATAAGACTACTGAAAGCTCCCTGTCAGAGGAGCACTCTGTTAGTGCTACACCCACACATCTCTTTTCTCAGACATACATTGTATGGCCTCTTCCATTGTTTGCATATGCAGTGCAGCTCCTCTTCAATCTGTTTCAGAAATGGTCAGAGATGAAGATTGTTTCACTCCTCGTTACACGGTGTGCTTTTTAATACAGCTTCTAGAGTAGGGGCAGATAATCTTGATTCCATGGTAGACGGAAGCCAGCTTTCATCCTTTTCAGATTCCTTCAGAGAGACACCATGTTTTGTGTAAATTCAAAGTGAGCCTGAAAGTCAATCTCATGGGGATTTTTAAAAGCAGAATATCCAAGCCATATATAAATCTTTTGATGAAATCTGTGGATTTTATTAAGATTGACATTTTCAAAAGCTTAATGAGACATCAATCATAATTCAGTGAAAAGGTGAACTGTTGAGGCTTTCATAAGTGTTAGAATAATTTTTTTTAAGAAGTTCTTATATTTTGAGCTGCATTTCACATAGAACAGTTGAGAGAGTTAGCCAGTGTCCCTTTCTATGGAGGTGCAGCATTGTTGTGGGTGGGGATGCACGCCTTCAGGGTAAGCAATAATATCATCAAACAAAACGTGTAATATACTCACAAGCTGGCCTTTCTCCAAAAGTTTAGAGGGCACTGTGGAAAAAAAAATCTTTATGGTCTGGTGAAACCACTTAGATTTCAAGGAAATGGTTAAGATTTATGAAGTACTGAGTTCATTCAAACCACAGAGTCATTTGTCAAGCATGAAAATTTACTGCAGCAGCAGCTGCCTGACTGTGGAGTAAATAAAACAACAAAATTCACTCAGAATGCTGCTCAGGTCATTTCATGGGTCAGACAGCAGGATTTTTTTCATAGATTTTCTTTACTTACTCATCTGACTCTTTCTAAAGCACAATGTTGGGTTTCCAGTTTTAGGGGGAATTTTCTCCTTGAGATACTCTGAAAATAGATAGACGTAACCTCCGGGACGTCCTCGGTATGGTGCTGTCTTCATTTAAAACTGGATGCTTTTCAGTGTGGTTTTGAGGTCTTGAGCTTTGAATGTCATAGCAGATTCAGGGAATTATGCAAATATGGATATAACATAAATCTTAAATTTTGAGTGAATGATTACTTGATTTCCAAAATGCATTTTTAAAATCAAACGACCATATATAGTCCTTGTCTGTTATTTTAGATATAAGAATATCATAATATATAGTACTATAATTTTCTTTGTTTTGAATGTTCAGACAAGGACTTAGGTGTTAGTGCTTAGAAAGCTGTAACTTTTCCATCACTCAAAGTTACAGTTGAAATTAAATTTTTTAAATTACTCAATTTTTTGCCTGAAGTTTACATCAATGTTCCTGTGCTTATCCATATAGAAATTGCCCAAAACCAAAACTAAATTCATTATCCTGCTCAAGATATTGAAAAGATCAGTTCATCTCCGTCACAATTATTCAGGTAAACAGATTTTTACCAGGAGGTTTTCCTTTCACATGCCGCTGGGATCTGTTGCAGTCCGACTCAGACTCTTTGATGTTAAGTGCCGAATACGGTATGCCACTTTTTGAAGTTGAAAATTATTAGAATGCATTCAGAGTTACTGTTTGAATTACTGTCAGTGCTTTCCCATTCCGACTTGCTTGTGTGCTTGTGGGTAACCGAGGACTTTGATATGGTTGTTAATGATCTGACACAAAGTTTTGACTTACAGCAACCTAAAATTGTTTCTGTAGTGTGTCCAGGCTTGTTTAAATTTTCATTCTGCTAAAAAGAAATATTCATAAGAATATCTGTATTAGGACATTGCCATGATCTTTTGGTGTGTGACATTCAGTGGAATAAGTTTTACAGCATTCATAATAGATTAGCAATGCACAGTCAGAATAACATTTCAGAATCTTTGGCTGTGTTTAATGTTTAGACACAGAGATAAGACACCCTTTTTTAGCCGTAAATTGATTCTACCTCAACCCCATTAAAGCGATTTACCACACAGAAGTTACAGAAGAATGATGCACCGTCTGTAGACTCGGAGTTGCTGTAGGTTTTGCCCTCCTCACTGACAACAAAGGTTGTCAAGCAGGTGTTGAAATGGATTACAAAATCAAGTTTTACAGAAAAAAAGACATTCACCAGAATGTGGCTAAAAATACATTGTCTTGCCTCAGCTCTTATATTAAACTGGTCACGTTTGCAAGAGATCGTGAATCTTTTGTTAGTGCTCACTCCCTGTTTTAACATTTGTCAGGGAAACAATTCTGTTCTGTCCATCTTAAAACATCTCAAAAAAGGTGCCTATGCTAGGATTTTATAGCAACCAATAATGCCATGAGCTAGTCATAAAGTTTAATCTACAGCCAGGTGAGGATACACATTGCTTCAAATTAGATATAACAAATTGAATTTATATAAGTTTTTTTTTTCTTTTACTGATGTGAAAAATGCCCAATCCTAGAGTAGTTATATATTAGCTGTTACTCAAAGACTGGCACCCTTACTATTTAGAGGTGCTTACATGTGTGAGCTTTGCTCATAAGCAGCAGGCTTGAGTATTGACACCTCCAGTAATTGAAGATGATGGAATAAAACCGAAGGTAGCCATGTTAGTTCAGGGATATGTAAGTGGTTTAGTTTTTTGAGGTCTGACTTGTAACAGAACAGAGTTCTGTGTACAGTTTGTAGAAAATGTATTGAAGCTGTATTGAGAAAAGCTGTTTCAGTACAAGAAACAAAAGCATAAGGTGGAACGTATGTCTCTTCACCAGCGATTGTTTGAAGGACAAGACATTGTTGGGAGATAAACTAAGTGTGCATTTTCATATCGAGGTAACAACTGTAGGCTGAAATAGTGTAACAAAAACTTTCCCTAAATATGAATCACTGGCCTGTAAAAATGGCATTGCTTATGTCATGTCGTGAAACTGATACTAAAGAAATTTGCTGTGTAGCTGGTCATGATCTTGTCTTAGTGTACTCAATGTCATTGCAAATGTGTTTTTCCAGTCACTGTATACCACTAATGCTTCTTTTTTATTTAAAATCCTTTTCAGTTGACAAAAATGCACTTTTACCCCTTTACAACTGCACATATTTTCGATAAAAGAAAACTACTTTTACATTTTATTTTGTGAGGAATAGAGAGATGACTCTGTCTTATGTATTGTACATATATCATATAGTAACATACGTAATCCATACAGCTACATTTCTGTCACTTATTGTGCAGCAGTTTGTGACACCGTCATTACATGGCATTAACTGTTCCCTTATCTTCTGTGCATGGTGTAGTTATGTGAACACTTCCATCTTGTGTGCTTTTAAAAACCTGTCTTCTGCTACACAGGACATTAAAAATGCAGTAAAACCAGCCATTGTTTATCCTCACTTAATAGTATTTTGAGTAGGGCGGCACTCAGAAATTCCCCACTGTTGTTCTCTGCAGACATTCATCAACATAAATAAGCTTCTTTAAGCTTTGCAGCAGTTTTTTAAGCATCTCGAAGATTTTAAAGGCCTTGCTGGGCTTTAACTGTTCTTGTCAGCAGAGATCTGGGATGTTTAATTATTCTAAATCTCATGCTCAAGTCAGGCAGCTAAAGGCCTGTTCAAGAATGTCCTGCTGTCTTTCACATACCAAGGAAGAATCGACTAATAGGCATTTAAAGGGCCAGAATGCGGTATGTTGAAGTCAATTAATTATAAATAACTCCTGCCTTCCTACCTCGAATTTGCTTGTAAATAAGGAATATCATGATCATAATTACAAATATTGAAAATGCAGTTATGAGTATTTTTTTTTTTTTTTTTAAACAATCTGCATGCAATTTGGTAATGTGCAGTGCATCACAATAAATGGATTTAGAGTTGCCTGCTAAATTACCTCCCAGGAAGCTATCAGCATTACCTTTTCTTTCCAAAACATGTATTCCTTCTTCAGATCTGCAGATGAATTGAAAAAAGCAAAAAATCATCTTGGATGTAGAGCACTCAAACCAAAACATTATGAATTCTTTGAAATTAAAAAATGTGTCACATCACAACAAAAATTAAAGAAACTACTAATTCTCCCCCCATGAGCGAGGCTCTATTGCCCAGAAGTCTTACAGTCTGTCACTCATCATCAGTCATGAGACAATGGAGGTATAAAGGTGTGTGTATGCATATGCTTATTTACAGCGAAATTCTTGCTGTTGCTAACCCTGCTAAAATAAAGATATACAGACTTTACCTGAGTTTTCCTGTGAGAGGTGTGCAGAGTTCTCTGAGTTAACTGAGAGCAGTGAAGCATTTCTTATTTGACAACAAGTGCATGATGTAAATCAGGGATGAAAGAGGTTTGTTCTCTTTCCCTCATTTAGAGTGAAACAGCTGAGAACACAGACCCAAACACTTTCAGATGTGATGGATGACTTTATTTGCTTTGTGGATTTGTACAACTCTAAAACATTGACTTACTTTGTGGCATAATTTTGCAACTTTACCTTTAATAATTTATGAAACAGGTGTTTTTAAAAGAGAAAATTCATGCATGAACCTACATGGAAAAGACCTTTAGACATATCCAGATGTGTGTTTAGATGCAGAGGATTAACAGCCTAGATTAGACTTGATTTTGCTCACTAATTAGCATTAGTGGTCATGGTTGGATGGTAATTGTTAGAACTAGAGAACAATTCAACCAAAGAAATGCCCATCTGTGAACTGTTAGCCCTATTACACCTCATAAATACTAAACTGCAAGTGAAAAAAGCTATAATCACTTAAAAATGATTTATTCATGCAGATATTTGGGAGTCTCTTCTGTAGAAATCACAAACTCTACACTTTGTTCTGTGAAGTGTATTTAGAATGGAAATGAGGTCCCCATGGAAAAGCTATATTTTCACAAGACTTATAAATTCACAAGGTGTTTCATCCACCTTCCACTGGCATTGTTGTAGAGTAAGAAGAGTAAGTTGAACACATAACCATTTCTGAGTCTACATTTTATTACATTTCCTAGTGTGCAAAAACAGAGACGGTATCTTATCCCATAGCCCATTTGTATCTGTGTATCATCTATTAATCAAGGGTTTTGCTGATTTGTATGTAAGGTTTGGTGGCAGAGATCTTGGTAAACTCCTCCTGTCTGGGTTATCAGTCTCTGACAACTCCAGTGCTCTCTGATGGCTGCTGCCGTCACAGTAGCGTGCATCACACACTTGTCAAAGCGCCTCTCCTCCTCCCACCCCCTTTCCGCTGAGAGTCAACACCACAGTCTCACCACACATGTACTCACGACATCCTCACAAGACTTGCACACACAAGAACACACACACATACAGCACCCATATACAGACACGTTCCCATTATGGTGACAAATCCTGCCTGAGCTGGCTCCCATCTGTGAGTCATGGTGTAGCGTGTTGTACGAGTCAAACTCCCCCGTCATCTGCCTTTCGCAGATGGATCTGCAGGGTGTCCAAGGCCCTTGTCTGGTGGCCATGATTGCTTGACAGTTAAGATTCAATCCTTTCTTGATTGTATAGGAAAAACTTAAAACAGACACATACTTATCACACTGCACGAAAAGAGGGATTTGTGTCACTGTGGACGGCAGTGAACATCCGCGAATTTGCCTAATTTTCGGACGCACCTGGGCGCTTGCAGGCAGACAAACTTTAAGTTTGTTGAGCGAGAAAATCGTCGGAAACGAACCCGACTCGCGGCGGGCTCTCACAGCGGGGTGCTAATGGCCCAGCGATTAGCACCCCGCTGTGAGAGTGCCTGGACCTCTCACTGGCCTCGCTGGTATTGGACGAAAAAGGCACGTGATTACATAAAAAAGCTCCTGTAAAGCTGACCGCCCATTGGCCAATAAGGTTAATATATGCATACTTTATATGGGCATATCACTCAGCAATTATGATTAATAATTGTGATTATGATTACTAATATTCCTGGGATGTTTGTGTACTTCATATATTCACGTCATTCTTATAAGCTGCACTATGACTAGGCTAATGCAGGCATGAATGATGTGAATCTATTGAGGAAATGAAAAAGGAAACTTTTTTTTTTTTAAAGCGCTTTTATTGCCACACCACACAATGTACATAGCTTACATTGTAATAAGAACCATATTGATAATAAAGAATTGAAAACTTTATACACACACACTGCTGTAGCCTACAATTTACACAATAAGCCTAAACGCCGCCGTTTGGAATCCGCATTCTTCGCATTACTCCGGTCCCTGCAGGGTCTGCAGGAGTTGTCAGACGTCCTCATCCTGGATCAGAAGCTGGCTTCTGGGAGCTGTTGGAATAACCAATAAATAATCAAAACATAGTCTAGCCATGCACAGCATATTGTCAACTTGTCTATAAAGTAACGAAAGTCATATTGACAGCGTATATGTTCTTACTCTCTTTCACTCTTCTGTGGTGAGACTGTGAGTATTTCGGGTTGGCTTCAAGACGCGCCTGTAGCACAGCACACAGGTCCGTCACGCTGCTAAAAACAAACAAACAAGAGGAATGAATAAAATGACCAGTGCTTAAAAGTGTCAGTGCCAGAGCCGTGGTAAAAGTCAGCGCCGCTCACCCTCGATAGTGTCCCCGTCTACCTCTCTGAAGTTCGGACTGTTTGACACCGCCTCCTTCAAGCGACTCGTTACATCCATATTGTGAGGTGACAGTAGCCTGTAAAAACAACAGGCCTATGGTTAATAAAAAAAAACTGCATTGACATAACGTAATATCGGGTCCAACTCAACTAGATATTGGGAGAACATTCACTTATTCTTACCCTTGACCTGGATTATAATGCCACGGTGAGTTATGCAGGCGGCGAACTGCTTCCTATAAATTGAAAACACGAAATTCATTTTTTTAAATAAAGCAACTCACACTGGTTTTCACGTAATGGACACAATTAAGTTGAGTTTAGCCTAAAGCCACAGTCAATAACCTACTCTTACCGCGATTTTCGGATTCTGTATCCGCCTTCTCTTGGGGGTGCGCTCTTCAACTTCTCTGGAATGTAACTTCAGTCCGTTCTCGACGGCCATCTTGCCTCCAACCTAGCGAATCTCTGGTCGATTCCCTCCAGAACCCTCTCCACGACCGTATCCACAGTGCTGGCCACCATACGAGACATTCCGGTCATAGCATTCAACAGGACTTTCATTTGATCTGCCTGTAAGCAAGTGAGTAAGTAAGTTTAATATACAGCACATTTAAAATCAGCGAGAACTGTCCCAAGTGCTGTACAGTGTCAATAAGACTAAAATTAAACAATCAAATAGTCATGTGCATGTAGAAAAAAACACACAAACCTGTAGACCCGCAGAGAGTTGCTGGGGAGTTGAAAGCAAGTCGTCTTCCAGCCATTGTATTCCGCAAACCAGGGCAGTTTTCACAGCACGGGACCTCAGCGATTTCTGTCTGCCTTTCTGCCGCCAGATCTGCTCTTTAAACTTTTTGTTTACACTGCACGACACAATGTTTCTCATACGTGATTGAACGAGAGCTTATGCGAGCCGTTAAGCTCCACCAATCATATGCGTATACGTCATTACACGGAATACTCGCGAGACAACCTCCCGTCCTTTTGCTATTTAATGTTGTCTGACCACAGCTGGCAATTTGCACTGTTTTGACACAAAAATGGACTCTGCAAGGACAAAGAAAAGACCTCGGCGATATTGTGACCATTGTGACACCGAATTAAGCCATACACAATAAAACACTGAGCGCACTACTGCACATTATGTATACAGGCCAGATTTCTATATTTTTATTTCTATATTTCTATTTTATTTAAGAAACCTTTTAGAATATTGCTGTTGCATGCTTATTTTATCTTTATCTTATCTTTATTATTATACATTTGGACATCCAGTGCGGGCAACAAAGAAAAGAATTTCATTGTTCAGGGAAACACGTTTCTAACTGCACATATGACAATAAACCTTTGAATCCTTGAATCCTTGAATTTTTCCCACAAAAAGCGGTATTACAAAAGAGGTGTTTGGGAGAAAAAAAACCAGATATGCATCACCTGTCACCAGCAGACAGCGTGCACCTCTTCTTTTTCAAGACAACACAGCAACAAACTTGGCTGGAGTTGGAGGTGATGGTGATGAACGTGTAGAAACAGGCCTGCCCACCCCCCACCTCACCTCACCCCACCCCACTTGAAAATGACTGTGGCAGCTCCTGACCTGATCACTGGCATTTACATATTAAAGGCTCTCCTAAGTAGGGGAGGGGAGGGGGGCATGGGGGAGCAGTTGCCAGGTCAATTTGCGACAACTTGGGCCAAGTTTTCACTTTTACCACCGCAAATGCAGGGGCTTAACGTATGCGGACATGTAAGGGGCCACATACATCCACAAATCCCTCTTTTCATGCAGTGTCAAGCTTTGAGGAGTAAGAGAGCACCTCTGCTACAAAGGGGTCAGGTTTATCATCATGACTGGGATTAATCCATTAAACCACGAGTTCACCCCTGCATTGCTTGGTTGACTGAATCTCTGCCCTGATCCCATTTTCTCTGTATGCATATGCTTTCTTTCGCCTTGGCTCCTGTTTGGTCCTATAATGGGATTAACTGCAGTGTCACCAATCTGAGATCTAGCTTTAAACTATGCAGTGTAAATCTTCTTCACTGATTACTCCCATAAGGGATAATATATTGCTTTGGTTACATAATTAAATTTCTTTCTCCAGCTAAATATAAATTATGACAAATTAGTGATAAATAGCTTAGTGCATGCACTTCTTATTTTGTGCCACTCTGGTCAAGATGCCTCCAGTAGCATAAAACACAACTGACAAACCATACACGAGACATGAATAACCATGATTAACCATGTTAATTAAAGTAACTGTTAGAATATTTAGAGGACGTTGTCATAAATAATGGACGCTGTCAAGTACAGCTCAAATTCCTGGCAAAGTACCCAAATGACTTTGCGTCTGTATTGTAAACAATGCTTTGTCCAGCTTTTACTAACTGTATTTTGCATTTTTTAATTTGTATTTTAAGAGAAAATAGGTTTGGTCTATGCCTACAGTTAAAGTACAATATGTTCTCTGCTGTTATTTCAAGTACCCAGCAGAAAGTTTGGAAACACAACTATTATGCTTAGTATCAAGCTCTTTTCCACTTTATAATGAAAACAGCACGGAACAATTGACCTTGGTGCAATTAAAACTCTTTCCCTTTGCTCTCTCATTCTCATGGTGCAACAAGACATTAATAAGCTGTTTAATTTCCCAAACTCTTACTGCTCCCAAAACTATTAACAATGAACTTTCATGTTTTTCTTTTTTTTCCTCAGTTACTTTATCTCTTCTTCTGCACGGTTCAAGGCAACATGACATCAGGACATCTAGTTTGTTTTTAGTCTTCTGAAAAAAGTAGAACATATATATACATATATTTTTGTTGAGCTTACCTGTAGGGATGCAGTGAAAATGCTGTGAAGTTTTTGTCTTATAATTTTTTTACAAGAGTTCAAAGTGAAGTCAGTTGTTATTCATTGTCATTACAAGTGGAAGAACATTTTTTTCTGATTTGATTTTTCAACCTAGATTTAAATCAGGTTCTGTATTCCACATATACATTAGCAAATAAATAAATAACAAACAAATGTGCCTCATTCCTTCAGAAATTGAAATATCTTAAACATAAAAAAAATATTTCCCATCTGTGGATTACAGTAAACACTAACGCTTGAATGGACTGGATTTGGCTGCAAAAATACATTGCAAAAACAGCATATATGCTATATTTGAGCCACCTTTTGCTGATGCTAACCTATCATTTAAAAGAAAATAAAGGCATGATGAAAGGACCAACACTAAAGATGTCAACAGCAAAGCTGAATTGAGAGATAATCCTTACAGATGTTACATCAGTCACATCTTACATTGGGACATGCTAGACTAAAAAAAGACATTTAATTTAAGGAGCAGAGCACATGTACAGTGTATTATATGGTAATGCCTCTTGCAGTAACAGATTAAAAAGAAATGAAAAGGTATTGTTAAGATGCCATTTTTATTTTAAATCTGTGTAGGGAGAAGACAGAATGGGTTGCCATTCGTCACGAAGCTATATAAAAAATAATATAGGTGCAGAGTTCATAATAAAGAGTTTTAATGTGTGCAGTTGTGTCCCAATACAGGTCAATTGAGACTTATATCTAAAATCATACCAATTTTTACCATTTATTTAATCCTTTAAACCTGATTTATGATTATTGCAGCTTGCATATAAAGCTGCAAATGGTTGCAGTCAGTGATGTACTTTCTTTTTCATCATTTGAAATTCATCAGCTACCCAAACAAAACAAATTAAATGTATTTTAGCCATGGCAAACACCCTCCCAACCTTGCCCAACTCAAACAACAGGGTTCTGCCTTCATACAGAAGGTTGTATGCGAAACTCTTGGTGATAATCTCCTAAGAGAAAACAATGATAATTAGTATATAAATTGAGTAAAGCATGGAATAAGTAATACTGTGCAAATCTCTCACACAATAATCAACCATGGGGTTCTACCCCATTCTTATCTTCATATTGATGCATTAAAAGAAGAAATATTCATGTGGCTCTGGAGGAGATGTTTTACTGTACCATCCTAAAATCCTATGACATTCTTTCATATGCAGCAACTTTTCCCAATTCAGTCACCCAGCTCTGATTAGAGGCTCTCCAGCTGTCTTCACTTTATTGAGAATGATAAGTCATTCAATCACACTAGCAAGTTTGCATCAAATAATGCAGTGATTGCAAAAATGAGATAAAACCTTACAGTCTCCTAATATAGAAAGCCTTGGACACATTACAATCTACACTCTTATGACATTAGATGGTGAATCTTCATTCAGAATTGATGGATTCTTGAGCCCCAGTAGATTCCCATTTATACCCTTAAAAACACGGCATTTACAGGAACCTTTTAAACCTTATAGTTATTGTAGTCTCGAAGGGGCCAAAAGACAAAAACAGTGAAATATATAACTTTCACTATTAGATCTGATGACATTATTTGAGAGTGTCTGAAAATCTTTTACCATTCATTTAATTGAAAATTGCTCACCGAAATTTCTTTTTCAGAGAAATTCAAGGGCTGCAACTGCTCTGTTACATCCCTTTAACAAAGCGTTTTTAATATTTAGATTATTCACAACCCATTCCATAGACAAGGGGGTTTTATCTAATTTATATGAGACTGTGGAACTGACGATATCTGTCACTTCCTGGGTTTCTATCCAGCAGCGAAGCAAATTTGGAAGTTAACTTTTGAAATGTAGCTTTCTAGAAAATTTGCATCAGGCTTGTTTCCATTAACTGGCCCTGAGTGGTAATGACTTATTGGCTTAGCGGTATGGGCTAAGTTGTGCATGGCTGTAATAAAAAGAAGAAAATGGTGAGAGATGGTGAGGAAATTGTATTCAACTAGTGATGTTGTGTTTATTAGTTCACCTCTATGAGTATTTGGTCAGTTGGTTATCTGGAGGCAGAAAGAGCTGACTGCTCTTGATCAGTCATGTAAGAAATATGTTCCACAACTCTTATTTAAAAAAAGACAAAAGTACCCCATAAAAGCTTACATACAGTTTGTAAACCCACTAGTTTGATACAGTAAGAAAACTAGAGTTTCAACTGTCTTACAGGAAAAAAAATCAATCGGCATCAATCATTAATCAACTAGTTTTCAGCTTGACTGGCCATAGAAGGGGACCAGATAGTCACTCTCAGATTTACGAGCTCCTATCCAGGACATTAGTACAAACATTAGCTGGTAATGTAATTTGCACAGCAACAGAGACTTCACTGTAAGTGAAGACACAAAGCCTGCAATTTGCTCTTGAGTTTTAGTTTATCAAAAATGAGATATGTGCACACTCAAAGTTCCTGCACAACAGAGCAGCCTTTCTCCTTTGAACATAGAGTGCACTGCTGATGCCTCAAAGACTTAAACTTCTTTCAAACAATAATTGAAGGGTTTTTACTTTCCCAAGTGACACCTCTTTCCATCTTTATAAAGGTAGAAAACTAGCTATGGCATATTTTTTATGAAATCAAGTCATTCTTATTGCCAAGACTGCCAAGAAGGGTCGACCTTTACGGGTGCTCAGCCCCGAATGAGAATGTGACTTGCTAACAAATTTCTATGAAACTAAGTGTTCACTCTCCATGCTAAATGGCATGTTTCACTGGATGGCAATTTTTGGTGCTTTTGTGATAAGAACAGGATAGCCGGATTAATATGCACCTGAGCAAGCTAACTTGACAGATAATAACCCAACTTTGAAAATGAATCCCATTGTCTGAATTCCCTCCAGATACAACCTTTATGATATGATAACAATAAAGAAAGCATTACCTTTTTCTGAAAAAAAATCAAAAATCTGAATGGCACATTGTCCAGATACTGTGATAAGAGAAAGTGTTTGATACAAACCCTAACTTAATTCTGAAGACTCAAACAAAGTCCCAACAGTGAATAAGTTTAAAGTCACTGTCATCTGAAGGTGGCAGTGATCCATTTTAAGCCATGTTAAGGATGTTATCAGTCTATACGAGACTCAAAGAAAGGTACTAATTGTATATACAACAGTACAACTTGACAGTCTATATTTTTGCTATTTTGTATAGTTACAATCAGATTTTCTGTACACAGTATTACATAAGAAACAATAGTGGCAGCATCTTGTTTCTTGTCATCTCATATGCATATCATATCATATGCCAGATGTCAGCTGGGGGGCCGCTCCTTGTTCTCTACGAGTCTGACTGCGGTTAAATCAGTTGTAACTTTGCAAAATTGGCTGCCTAAACATAGGCTGTTAAACGTTGCAGCAAAATTGCTCAAGTGGCCACCAACACAAGCCTTCCTCCCAGAACATTGAGAGAGAAACGGCCAATGTAACATGAGTGTTTTGTGTGAGTGACAGAGGGAGGTTCTGACTCATTGCACCACATGCAGCTCCACTGTAAAAAAAGATGTTTCTATTTTGGATTGTGAAAGATTAGAAAAATGAGTGTGTGAATGGGTTGCCAAATATACATGTGCGGCTGTTAATAAAACTGAAAAACCTGTCCAAGTATTAACGTTGTGGGAGAAGCACTGAGTAAAGGTAATTATTGTCCATCCTTTCCTCTTCTATGGGGTGCTGTTAAAAGCCCATTTTCAATAAAGTGGATATACTTTTATCAATTTAAAGTTGGGTTTTATTGTACAAAAAAAGCTCTGTTCAGTAAAGATGAGCAAAGAAGAGTCAAACACACATACACAGATACATATATATATGTATGTAAATTCTATGCATACAGATGTATATGTGTATAGAATTGCTTGCTGCATTTTCTATACATACAAGTCCTGATGTAATAATCAGGCACTAAAATGGAATAAAATACCATTAACGGTTTGATTTTTTTAGAGATTTTTTTGAACTGTCACATGCTGTGATAATTATGTGATAAGATACTGGCTAATTGTTTCCCTTTGTTTGCAGTCTTTACTTCAAACTGTACTAAGTTAACCAACTCCTGACCTTCGATTTGTATTGAACTGAAAGCATGAAAGTGATATTAGTCATCGCATTTTACTCTTGGTAAGATGCCAAATCTTAAATTCAACTATTCCTTGAAGATGGAGTTTAAATTATGATTGATATGTTCAATTTAGAGACATTTCCAACTTGCAAACTCCTCCAGAATCTCCACTTCTTCCTCTTAAGCTATTACTCTGGTTTGGTGGCACTTGTATTTACTGGTTTACCTGTTATGTTTATTTTGAGCATAAAGTACCTTTCAACGTAAGAACCACCCTCCCTGCCTCTCAAAAGCACTTTGATTATTGGTTATACCGGTACTTACTTTAATGCTTCATTCTTAAGCCTATTACTACTGTAAGCATTTGATAGAACAATAAATTGAAAAGTGGTGTCAGTATACTGGATATATTGTTGACTGTCTTTTTGTTCTTAAAGTGAGCTCCCTGTGCAGGCGAGATACGTGCACCTGCACTTGAGGGCATAACATTTTGATTGACATTTCTTAGCAAACAGTCTGTTCGACTGCAGTCCCTTTTAACTGCCTTTCCATGCCACTCCTCAGAATCTGGTGGAGAACATTTGGCCAGTAATGTAATTTACTCATGCAGACACATGCCCATATTTTTTCCTCTCTCTCTTTCATTTTTGTCAGGCTCAGATCTATGTCCTTGCTGGATCCAGCTTTACATTGTATAGAGGACTTAATATATGAAAGAGAACAAGAGTTTTCCCTTCACTGTATCATAATGTCACACATCAAAAACTGAGATCAGATTAAAGCAATACAATGTAACTTCTCAAAAATCCCACTATGGAGCTCCCCCTACAGGCTTGGAGGTAATGTACGGTTACACTGTCGTAAATACAACACCCTTTCGCTTTCACGTTTCACGTTTGTTGACGAACCGGCGAGGAGTCAGAAGGTGCAAGCTATGTCGACCGAGAAGGTAAGAGTAATCAAATGTACCTGGGAGCGTGAGAGGGGTCTATTTGTTTTTGCGGTAGGTGTGCCAGAAAGCAAGTTGAAGTACTTCCGCTCAGCTCCCGGGTCGCTCCCGGGTCGCTCCCGGGCCGGTCCAGCTAAGTTACATAGCGCAGTTTTTCCAACTCAGACCCCCGAAGGGCATAGGAGACAGGCCAATCGTAATATTAAAACTCATTCTAGCCGCACAATTTTTTTCAAACTGTTATTTTAAGGTAGAAATGTTACATAGTATTGCTTTAAAATATCAGATTTGATCAATTAAAGGTAAATTCAGTTAACACAAATGTGTGGGCGGAGGTTTCTTGATATTTAAACTGTTACAATACAAATACCAAAAAACAGGTTTATTATTAAACTAAAAAAAAACCTTCTTCTCAGAAACTCAGCATTGACTTTCGTGGCCTGACTTTTATTACCTGCATTGTCCAGCTTATCTTAATGGAAATCTGCTGCTTTCTTTGTTGCAGCAAAGACTAAGAGACGCCCCGAACTGCATCTCTATTTAACCAAACATAAGATGAATGGAAAATAAATGAGATTTTATAACACATCAGTTCTCAATGTGAAGATGAATTATCTTGAAAAACAATCATTGTATGCCTATCACAAAGCCACATTCCTTATCAGTGATTATCAGTTTTTTTTATATATATACCTATCATGTTGATTCTGATTCATGTTCATGGCACATATTCGATGGCATTTGGAAAAGGTCTATACTGAAGCACAAAATGGATTGGGCATCCATAGTGGCTAATTTTGATTCAAGGAATTGAGAGAGCCGTGGTATGGATGTTAGGTATTAAAGAATTGTCTTTTTCATGGGATTATCTGCGGAGGAAGAAGTCAGCAGTCAGACCGAGCTGACTGGCACGGCAAGATCAGATTCCATCCAAGTAGAACACTTCTTCAGGCATGCAAAACATGCAGATTTAAGTCACTTAATCCTTTTCAATATCAGCATGTCAATGCGCTGAAATAAATAGATGGGATATGATGGTTTTTTAATCTTTCTGTTGTTTCTCACACATCATCACAGGTTTTGCCGTGGTAGCTTTCAGCTTGCTTTTATTAGCTATTGAAGATCCATTGACACAGTCATAAAAGATATTTAAACCATAGATAAAATGCTATGTCAGGCTGTGGTTTATTGTTTGCCCCTCAACGTTGTGGGATTTATGGGCGCTGCAGATACTGAGGCAAATAATTGAACATACAACGCTGGCACTTCAAGCACACCTCAGGGGCTAAACAAACAGCGACACTATTTGGTGCCCAACTTCCACTGAGACTGCCACTGTGGATTATATTAGGGCTTTTTCTGGTGTTTTGTGGACACTGTTCTATCAGCACGACTAAGCAAGACTGTCCAAGTCCAGCTAGCCATGACAGTCTGAGGCAGCAATGAAAACAAGCACTGTTCAAAGCAAGGGAGCTCAGGCAAATGGTTGATATTACACAGTCAGATGGTGCGAAATGTTCAAAATGGCTTTGTGTTTGTGCCTTTGTGAGCCATTGCATTAAACATACTGGAAATTATGCTCAGTGTTGAACACAGCATATTTCAGAATGTTCTTATTATATCTTATCAATATTTGCTGCTGCAGCAGCCCTGTTCCTTCATGGAGCTCATTAAAGTTTCATTGTATCTCATCTTACATGGCTTTATCATAGGGTTTTTTATTCTTCAGTTTATGGGTATTCATGCTTGAAGGTTCCACTGATAAAATGAAGGTTTTAAATGTTTGAGTGTGTAACATTTGAAGTTGGAAATTAAGTACATAAAATCCATTCATCCATACATGTTGTGTAGACTCTTTTTATTGAGGCTTCATTATTAAAAGCACTCATGTGTTGAAAGCCAGGAAAACACTGATCACTGAAGTTGGGGAACTCATTTTAAATTAGTTTAAACTGAATTAGTGAACTGAAGGTTGCTGTAATTATAATTTGAATCTAAAGCATTTTTGTGAGCTACAATTAAAATGGGTTTTGCTTTTTATGTGAGTGAAGTATAAAGTGAACAAATAGATGATTATGGAAAAGGGAAACTGCAAGAAAACTGTGTTTGTCGTCTTTATTAAGATATGATCTATGAAGATTTAATCTACCTGTTTGATGATAATTTGATATTGTAAACAATGTTTGGATATTTTGAAAATCTGAAAGAAATAATATCTTTTGCATCACATGTTAGGTGGTAAAAGCCGTGGGCAAATAAATGACAGATTTGGGTTTGAAATGCCTTTATCTTTTTCTCTGCAGCAGACATAAAAGGAAATGTTTTGGCTTTCCATTTTCAACTCTGACAGGGCTATAGGCAATGTCTCATCAGAGCCTGTTTTCTTTTTTCTTTTTCCGCTGAATGGTTACATGTAACATTAAATGGTAAGTCTGATCAGTGAAATGACTGCCTGTGTGCAGCACTGTTTACAACAAAGATTTCTTTTTCTGTTTTTAATCTCCTGGCTAGCAACATAGAAAAAGAAAAAAGAAAAAAAAGATGTTTGAGGAATAAAAACAATGCCTGCTGATTTGTTTCCATGCTGGGGAAAATGAAGACGCAGCTTGCTTTTATTTCCTGTGTTTCAGGCTTGATTGAGACAAGGCAGGTGAAAGGACAATGTGCTCCCTAAAAAAGCTGGGTTGACACACTGGTGCTGTAAGAAATAACCATTACACACGTAGGCTAAAGTGGTGTTTATGCAAACCAGTAGGTGCAGCAGTTCTGACATTAAACTGTGAATGCATTTCTTCACACCACCTCTATATCCAAAAGCAAGCTCCGTGCAGTTTTACATGGCTTGAGTTGATGAACTGCAATCATCTACTCCAAAATCACAACAGAAACCTTTTCAGGAGTGTTTACATTTTCTAGTTTCATATGATATCCAATTGAATTCTGATTTAAATAAATATCAGAAGGCTCCTTTAAAAGCTCATCTAAACTTTAAGAGAATTATGTCAAGTGTGTGTAATTATTATTCAAGTAATGGGCTATTTTTAATTTGTAATGTGTAAATACAGTGGGATGTATGAGTATCTCCTCTTTCTGTTAAATACGTATAACTGTCATGTGATACGCGCGTTACAACTGAAGTCGCTCATTTAAAGCGTGTGCTGCATGCATTGAGAATGAAATTACACAAAACAATACATGTCGCTGTCTTGATGAGTTAAATAAATCATATAACATGGCAGCAGGCTCTACAAAGATAGTACAGAACCTGTTGAGCATCTTTTGAACTTGGGATGCATTTAACATTTTACTTCCACAAGCATTTGCTTGGTGTAGAAAAGAAAAAAAGTGTGCATTTAAAAGTGAATGAAGCTCATATTTTTAAAAGTCAATTCGAGTTTATTTGCATCGTACATTTCATGTACAAAACAATTCAAAGTGCTTTACATAAAATAAAAGCATTGCAGCGGGGAGTGGAAGAAGCATTAATAATACATAAAAGAATATAAAGAGAAACAAATAAAATCTTTAAAATTATTAAAAACAAGCAACAGTCTAGATAAGTTCAAAGATATTGTGCAGATTTCATGCATAGACACACGAGAAAAGAAATGTTTTTAACTTGGATTTTAAACTGTCTAAATTTGGTGAAAGTTTAATCTCCACTGGCAGTTTGTTCCACTTGTTTGCAGCATAACAGCTAAATGCTGCTTCTCCATGTTTAGTCTGGACTCTGGACTGGACCAGCTGACCTGAGTCCTTGGATCTAAGAGCTCTGCTGGGTTTATATTCTCTGAACATATCACAGATGTATTTTGGGCCTAAACCGTTCTGGGATTTGTAAACTATCAGCAGGCTTTTAAAATCTATTCTGTGACTGACTGGAAGCCAGTGTAAAGATTTTAAAACTGGTGTGATGTGTTCAGATCTCTTAGTCCGGGTTAAAACTCTAGCAGCAGGGTTCTGGATGAGCTGCAGATGTTTAATACTCTTTTTGGGAAGTCCAGTTAAAAGACCATTACAGTAATCGAGTCTACTGGAGATGAATGCATGGATGAGTTTCTCCTGGTCTCTTGGGAGAGAAAACCTATAATTCTGTTGATGTTTCTGAGTTGGTGGTAAGTTGGTAAAAGACATCCGGTAGACAAAGATGCAGTCTACTACTGCCAGCTGTGAGTGATGTGATTAAATCTAAGGTGAGCGGTTAATTATACCTTGTTTGTATTGCTTGATTGCCAATTACACAATAGTATTATTATTTTTGCAGCTTACAAATTCCTTTGTCAATCAAAGGCACTTTTGCAAGTTTACTTTTTAATCATTTGTGAGTCACTGAAATTGAATGATTCTTTTTATTTGTGTTTGACTAACCAACCATTTTCCTGTTGTAATGATCTTCTTATTTCATCCTAAATCGTGAAGCTCTTCAAGTTTGTTTCAATATGAACTCTGTAAACTAATCATAGATCATCTTTCTGACATTTAATATGAGGACGAGTTAAATATCACATCAATGATAGCTTACAGGTACATGTGATGAATTAACAGTTCGGTGCTATTAATATTCGCTGCCGTATGTAACGACAGCTGCTCCGATGTTGTTTAAGAACCTAATTTTGTAGTGTAAATTAAGCTAATATGTCTGTGCCAAGATCCAAAAAGACTCTGATAATACAGCAAAATTAGACATCCAACTTTATATATTGGATGAAAATGCATACTTTTAGCAAATGCATGGTTGTAAAAGTATGCATTAACTGTGAAACCATCACGGACACTCACAAAGTGCTTCAGAAGCAGGGTGTTCCCTAAGCTGCATTCTAAGCTTACAAACATACATATACTGTAAGAATAATGAATACAAATGTGAATTCAAGCAGTCAAACGTGGACCTAACTTTTATGCCAGTAACTTTATTTGTAACTTTATGGCGTCATTGTTTGGTGAATAACTACATTATGCAAAAAAGAAAGAAAGAATGCTAAATCTTAGTGTATCCCACAAATGTGAAAAGAGGCCACTGGCAGAATACATGGAGAGCGGTATAATTGCATTCACAGTGCAGTATATCTATGCTTTGGGCTTTGGCACCTCCTGCACAAGAGCAGTTCACTCACATGAGCAGCCAGACTGGATTCTCCTTGCAGCCCATTAGAAGATAGTCTGCTCCTTTTAAATTGGATGAACAGACATGATCTGCCATTACACAAGCTAATGCCAAGAAAACCTGCTTATAAACCACTACTGTAACTTTCTCCTGTTTAGAACTGATATCAAATTTGAATCAATTCTTCCAAAAAAAAGGATTCTAATTTCAATTCTAACAATGCAAAGCGTCAATACTAGTATACTAGTAGTCGGCTCTGTTGGTTCAGATTGCTTCTCAGGCAGATGAACACAAGAGCAAGCATTAATTGCTTCTATGCTGCTGTCATGTGCAGAGGTGTATTTGCATCTGTGTTTATATTATTACAGACTGTTCATACAAATAAAAAGCTTTGCTGTTTTCCATTTAACGCCTAGTTTGTATAATGCATGCTGTTAAGCAATCAGCAGAGAACTGCAAAAAGAGGTGGTTTGGTGATTGGTTGTGTTAATTAGTACCTTACGGATGATGAATTCACCTTGTAAATCATGGCAAGTGGCTCTCCCCCATCTGACTGCATATGTGTTGCTTTAAGTAATCAGTAATTATCACCCATGGCCTGCTGATACCTGCTACAAAAGCCAAATGTCCTGGGCTCATAGTAAGCAGTAAACTGCAGTCCACCAATCCAAAGGTCTGAGGATAGTTCCTGACAGCCTTCACCTGTCAGAAGTGCTCTCAGTGAAGACATTGAACACCAAGTTGCTGTCAGTGGCAGGCAATCACCTTCAATAGGATCTCTGCCATCACTGGGGTGATTGTGTGAGTGAAAGGGTTAGAGAGAGGCATTGTGCAACACAAAAGCTTGCAAAAGTAACAAAAGTAACTGTAAAAGTATACCATTCTTATGAGTTTTTAAAGGTTTTTCCAAAAACATGCCCATTTGTACAGCTTTTCTTTAATGCAATCACATGTTGGAAACCTAATGTAAATGTTTGAAACAGATTTGCACACCATTTTGGGGTTTCTTTATCATGTTCTCAATGACTGACGGTTACAGAGTGCAAATAGATAATTTAAGCTCTTGGACTCTTAACAGAGGCATGGTGTTGTAATACATGCAGAATGTGGTTTGCCGTTGTATTGCTGAAATAAGAAAGGCTCCTCTTAAAAATAGGGAAACATTAGTACATCCTAATGTCGTTTACGAGTTTTGTTTCATGGAAGTTTTCACTTTTTGCACATCAGTATGTTGTGTAAACACATCATAACAAGAGGGTCAGTCGCAGTTGTCGATGGCCACACCCTAGGCTGAGTACATAAGTGAAATAAAAAATGAGGATCACACAAAAATGGAATAGCAGTAGCCAGAACTGTATAGTCCTAAACATGGTGCACTGCTCTTTGAATTAGGAAACCCGAAGTTGCTGTGTTAAAACAAACCCATCCTTCTTGCATGCTGTCTCTCATACTCACTGATTATTTATGTGGTGCTGCTAAATGTGCTGAGCATGCCTAAGTGTATAAATAGCAGTATGGACATCATCAGAGGCTGCAGCTCACAGGGGGGAGAGGAGAGGCGAAAGAGCTTACAACCAGAGCATCAGATCATGAGCAGCAGAGATGATCCTCCCTGAGTCATCAAGAAGGGAAACTCTTATCTTATATGTTAGGGCCTCATGGATAACTACGCTGACCTTTCTGACCACTGGTGCACAGCTTTGTGTTGGGCTTTTGGCATAATTATTTTAACAGATGATTAAGTGCATTATTCTATTACTGTGTTCCCATTGGTTCACTAATTTATATTTATGGTTTAGCAAAACACAGACTTGCTAATGTAACCGTTTTTTTCCCTTTTTTCATTAAAAATAGCTGCTTAACCAGAGCAGTTATTAGAGCATATCTTATTTGATGTGATTCTCTCAGGCAACTTGTATTATTGCTCAGCGTCATCAACGTCACTGTCTGCATCTTGTGGAGATTTCTTTCCTTAAGAAAGGAGTAACAGCAAAGAAAAAAAAAAGAAAGGAGTAACAACATCCCAGTCATACTATATTTGATATTAAAACATTAGCACATCTTTTCGTCATCATTTTACACCCCCACAATTATCTCTATGCACTCGTATGTTCCAGCTTTACGGTTCTGTTCAGGCTTTCGCTTTGCCGTAGGTTGTTGCTTTTGTCTGGATCTCTCTCAGCTCTGGAGGTCACATTGGTCGCCCTGAGGGTACTTGTAATGGCCAGTGTGCCAACTCTGGGCATGCTAAAAGGACCATATGCTGACTTTAAATTTCACCCAGTGGAGGCTGCAGTGTGATATAGCTATTTGTATTGTGAAATTCATAACATGCTTAATGTGTAGAACAGAGCCAAATATTGCACTCAAGCATGCAGGGGATTAGATAAAGTATTTCTTGAATCTTTGGCTTTCTCATCATGCCACTTCATGTTTTGTAATCGACATGCACGATCACTTCAAGACAAGCAGATGAAATAGACAAAAAAAACGGACCTGCACAGAACTGATAAACGAACCTTTTTCTGTTATTTGAAACTCATTCTGCTGGTAAAATACCTCCCTTAAGGATATTTTTTTTTTTGAGGATTTTATAATAGCAACATGACACCTATCCTCAAAATGCTGATATTTTAGTCATATGGGAAGTCAGGCAGAATAATAGTGAAGTGGAAGTGTTATAAGCCTATCATTTTCACACATGGTTTAGGCATTGCTATAGAGACACCCTGTAGCAGGTTCCTGTTCACTCTTCATTAGGAATTCTAAAGGGTGTGTCGACTGAGAGATGATAATGTTTCTATGGACATTGCTGGCCTCCGGTCATACGACAGTGAGCCACAGTTGCTGAAAATACATGCAAATGCAGTTTCAGCATGGAATGGTTAGATTTTTTATGGAAAGCTCATCTAAATGAAAATGTAGAAAGATCCAAATAAAATTTTGTTACCATGTGAGAAGACAAAAAAAGGCTTACAGTTCTCCAAACAGCTGTCTCATTTTGCACACTGAAACACTGAACAAATAGATGTATGTCCTTGAGGAAAGTCTGCAAATGAAGAGCCTGGGTTGATAGGTTGTTTAAAATAAAGCTGTTGAAGAGTTGATGATATTACGTGCTCACACACACACACGCACACATTGGCTATACATATATACATACAAATGTATGTATATATATATATATAAATGCATATATATGTATGTATTCTCTGGGTTCATGTTCCTTAAATTCTTACATTCTTGTATTTCTCTCATAATAATATTTATGGATTTTGGATAGGTGGTCAAATAAAAGATAGCATTTTAGACTTTTCAGTCCAGGTTCTGAGAAATTATCTTCAGAACTTGTTATCATTTTGTGAAAACTGAGGAAATAACTGACATATAAATGGATATTTAATAAACCAAAGAATTATGCTTCACAAGATTCAGATCATCTATTTTTAGCAGAAATAAAGATCAAGCCAGAGGCTCTGGGTCTAATGAAACTGATTTTTAAAAGGTGTTATCCGTGTTCATATTCACACAATCCAATACAGTGTTTTCATTTAAAAAAAAAAAAAAAAAAGACAAAACTTCAAACTTCAAAGATGGAAGGCCTCCTGCAAACCTTGTCTTCTAACTTGGTTTAACCATATATGCAAGTAGTGCATGTGTTTGATGGGTCTGCGTAGGAGTTTCATGAGTAGATGCAGGGTCGGTCTGCATGCACTCACAATATGTACAGCTACAGGAGCATGAATAGCTCCAGTGTAGTGTGAGTTATGTGTGCTATGTGTGTATTAATCAATTCCATAGTGCTTAGTGCTTCAGAGAACATGAACACAGGATAGACATCTCAGGGAGGTACGGCATCCATGAAATTGCACTTCTCACATCACCGTCTTAGGTCAGCCAGAAAGCTTGCCTTTAGACGCAACGTAACTGCATGTTGAAAATAAAGGATTTAAGCTCTATTAGATTTGATTTGAAGATTTCAGATGGAATGTCGTCTTTGGTTCACATTAAGGAAGCTCTGGTAGGGAGGTGAGTTCCAAACACAGAATGAAAAAAATGTGTTTCCTTTGAATGTAATAGATTGCTGCTGTAAGGTTGCTCTCAATGTCAGGGTCTTTTGAAAAGCCTTACCTTGTTTGTACTTAAGAGAGGGGTTGGTAAATATGTCTTGCTTGGGCAAACACCCTGTGCTGCCTTTGGGGCAGATAAATGAAGAAAAAAAGAAAAGAGTATTGAGTTATAATCAAGATTGAGGTTATTGCTATTACATTTGTAGAGGGACATCAACACTATTCCTCTTGCTATTCCTCTTTTTTTTTTAAATTATTTCTGAAAAAAGAAGAGGAAACAGTACCCTTTTTTTATCTTTAAAAGTTTCTATTAAGTGTGATGACCCTGTGTGTGTCAGTGGTTTTGGAGTTTGGAAAGAGAGAAGAAACAGTGGTTCCCTGGAACAGTTCTAGCCTACAAACAGCAATACTGAAGTTTAATTAAATTAGCATGGTTGTGTGCTTTGAATAGTTTTTACACCAAAGCAGTTTTGTTGTTTCATTGCTGATCTGAAAAGATTGAATGTTTTGCATGTGAAATTGATGCTACCTAAAGCTAAACACTGCATCAGAGATGCTTAGCAACTTTGCAGCTGCAGTGACATTATAGGATTTTTGGGCTCTCTGCTGCTGACATAGAGACCAAGTCTAAGAAAACATTTTTCTGAAATCACAAGTAAACCTAAAAGGATAAGTACGGTCTTTAATGCTTCTCCAAACTAAATGCAGAAAAGAAATACAAATAGATGTAACACTGTCTGTCCTGAAGTGTCAGGACACGAGTAACACAATCAACCAATAAAGCCATAAACCTCATCCTTTGCAAAAATTGCTTTTGTGTAGTTCTGACAAAGAGCTGTATTCACAACTAACACTCTAGGTCCTTCTCAAAGTCGAGGTGGGATCCTTAACAGCTAAGTTTCTAGGATAAAATTTTGTCAAGGGACTGTTCTGAACATTTGAATGACTCAGTCCCTTGTTTAGTGAAATGTCAAGGATGCTTCTGTGTATCCCCAGTGCTCTCAAAGTACCCATAGTCCTTTTTGCATGTCAACGACAGTTCAGATGAAAAATGGAATGTTTTGTATTTATTGTCACCATAAAGTTGTTAGCATGGTAACATATTCCATCAAAGTATTGCATAGTATAGGTTGCTAGTACAAATGGCTGTTAGGTAGCCAGCTATATAACAGCCATGTCAATTATTCATGTTGTGTGTTAGAGTTTAATTGACAGTAGGACTATTGCCGTGACATATGCTGAGTTGTTAGGACTGTTCCATCACATATATTCTGATTTCTGTTTTTGTCACTAATTTGCAGTTGATTAATTCAAAATTTCAGAAAAATGTATCTGAGTCCAAAGAGACCTCATAATAATATTTGATCCGTACAAGCATGTGAAATCTGGTTGTAAAAGATAGTTTGTGGTTAGGTGAAATAAAATCAAGCAGTTCACTTCCACTTCTATGTAAGATTCAATTCGTTTCAATTCAATTTGTTCTATATGATGAAATCTTATTTATAAAAGTAACTAGTAACTAAAGCTGTCAGATTAATGAAGTTAGGTGAAGAGCAAGAGATTTTTTCTCCAAGCAAAACATTGGATTAGAAGGAATAAAATTAAAGCTCATCTACTTCAGTTTTGTTGTTTAATACTGTACTTATTTTAAAGTAATACTTATATCAGATAATTGCGGTCTGTCAATTTGTAAACCCGGAATGAATAAGAAATTGTCATTTAAAGGCATGGTTGGTAATCCTGTTCAGAAACACATTTTGTAATACTGGGTGAAATGGTCCGTCTGTCCTGAGAGAAATCTATACAAGATGTATTTAGAAAAAGGGACGAAAATAATCAGACCTCTGTGGCAGCTGCAGGACTGAGAAAAAGCTGACCAATCCGAGATCAGCGTCCCGCTGATCTCGGATTGGAGCGCCTACAAAAACCAATCAGATGCCTCTGCTTTCTGCCTACGCCCCCCTCTGTCGGCTCCCTGCTCCGTGTGCGCATGTGGTTCTACCGGCTTTGGATGACGCACTGACGGAATGGGGAGGGGGGGGTGGAGCTTAGAGGAGGGGACACTTTCGAATCTTGCTAGCTCTCTTGCTAGCTCTCTAGGATTACCCACCATAGCTTTAAGGGCTTGCTTTTTAAAATTGAATGGATGATACCAACAACTCTTTCTTATTTGGCTCTGCTGCAAGCATCACCCACCACTGGAGTACAGTGGGTTGCTAAGTTGATCAAATTTCCTTTGACTGTAAAGATAGTTGCGTTAGAAGTCTTGTGCAACTCATAGTGAAAAGGAACAGCAGTAAAGTGTAACTGAAGCTTTATATTTGTGTGCTGGTTATGTATTACGGATTGTTGAATCTTGTCGTTTTTCTTGTTGTCAGACAACACTGCTTCAGCCCAAGTTAACCCCTACTATCCATTGAAAGTGTTTGATTTGCAAACGGCTCGTCATACCAGTTGTCAAACGAATATGAAAAGTGGAACGCTTCTTAAAAATGGCTACAGCATAAGCAAGTTACAATTTAAGCAGCAAAGCGTTGCTTTTTTACAATGTAATAACAGTTCAAACTGACAGTGGTCCACATCTATTATAGCTGCACACTGCAGTGCAATAACAAGGCTGATTCTTTATTTCTGTCATTCTTTATATATATATACAGTGGATCTGTAATTAAGCTCTGGGTAATGAATCCTGAGTCTGAATACAGCTTTTAGATTCATATTTTCAGCTCTTTAGCAAGATATCCATTTTAAACTCAGCTAGCGCTAGCCTTACTGGGCAATAGAATCTGATAAAACATTGGCTATCTAGAAAAAGAAAATTAGTATTTTATATCTGCCTCTATTTGAATTCAAGTTCTCACTGTGTGTGATAAAAATTCTTTATTGACAATCTTGAGCAGAGATGCTTTGCTCACTACTCACAGAGCTGCTCCACTGAGCACAGACATACATTAATTTAGTCTCAGGCACAGGGAGACATGTATCTTTATCATAATGCTTGGATTGTTCACATGTGTGAATTGTGGTAATCGTTTAAGGGCTAATCACAAGTAGATACAGTAACGGATATTATTGTTCAGTGAAATCATTATAGGACTTATAAAATAGCCAGCAGGATTCAAATGAGTAGTTGCCTACAGTTTATGCTTCGGCTGGTCGGTATACAGACTTGTTCATTTCGATTTCTCAAATCAGATAGAAAATCAGGCATTTAATAACGTTTATACTGATATAGTATGATGCTGTCTTTTTCTCCAAGGCCAAGTGCAATTCTCCTCTCCCATGGTGCACCCCCACCTTCAACTTTCACTCTGCATTTTTGTGCAAATTCTCCTCATTGTTGTCAACTTAACAAGCATTAAAAGGTGTCGCCGATTTACATTAAGTACTGCTGAAATGAAAATATAGACTTCATATTATGGTATCTTATCAGACATCACGTTTATAAATTTACTCGGGGGGGGGGGGATCCTGAGAACACACAAGACACTGACTGAAACTGGACTTATGGAATGCATGGAAACATCTTTGTCCTACGGAAATTATATTAAATCAAGCTTCTTAAAGCCAAACTAGCGTCCAGATAATGCATTTATGGGGTCAAAGCACTCCTACGTGTATCCGCTTAACTTGACTTAAATTGGCCGCGGCGCACACGTGGCATCTTCCATCTTTTTATGTAAACAGTAAAATATAAGTGTGTGTACAGTATAGTATATCATGATTGAGAAGCTGCCCATTAACTCAACCTCTTCTGCCCAGCCACATCAGTGCTCCCTCTCCTCATTTTCACCACTCAGTAACAACCAGGTCATGGACTTTGTGTCAAAAGCTAAAACCACCTCTAGCAAACTGGACCCCATGCCCACGGCACTGGTAAAAGCCTGCCTACCCACACTTTGCCCTACCATGACTGACATCATTAATACCTCCCTTACATCTGGTGTGGTGCCCTCCAGTTTTAAAACGGCTGTGGTCATTCCCACCCTCAAAAAACCCAGCCTGGACCCTGATGACCCTGGAAATTACCGCCCTATCTCCAACCTACCCTTCCTCAGCAAGATTCTGGAAAGAGCAGTGGTTGCCCAACTACAAGACCACATGTCCCACCATGAACTCTATGAACCCCTCCAATCTGGCTTTCGACCTCACCACAGCACGGAGACGGCGCTCATTAAGATCATGAACGACCTCCTCATAGCTGCAGACAATGGCCTCATCAGCCTTCTCATCCTCCTAGACCTGTCTGCAGCTTTTGACACAGTCTCCCACACCATCCTGCTGCACCGTCTCCATGATCATTTAGGCCTCTCTGACTCCGCCCTCTCCTGGTTTCACTCCTACCTCTCCACTAGGACGCAATACATCGCTATCAAGGACTCCAACTCGACCCCAGCTCCAGTCAACCACGGCGTGCCCCAAGGCTCAGTGCTTGGCCCCCTGCTGTTCACCATCTATATGCTCCCTCTCGGCCAGATCATCCGCCAACATGGGCTCAGTTTTCATTGCTATGCTGACGACACCCAGCTCTACATTAGCACTACACCATCTGCCCATCTCCCTCCCCTATCACTAGTTCACTGTTTGAGAGACATTAAGACTTGGATGGCCACCAACTTACTCAAACTGAACAACAACAAGACAGAGCTCATGGTGGTGGCCTCTCCATCTCAGTCCAAGGAAGTTGAGGATGTCCTACTGAATGTTGATGGCTGTACCATCAGGCCCTCCCAAGAAGTACGCAACTTGGGTGTTATCCTGGACTGTAACCTCTCACTCCAAGCTCATATCAGTAGCACCACCAAATCCGCCTTCTTCCATCTCAAAAACATCTGCAGACTCCGGCCCTCACTGTCAGACCCAGTTGCAGAGACTCTGATCCATGCCTTCATCACCTCCCGTCTGGACTACTGTAATGGTGTCCTCTATGGTCTTCCAAACAAAGCACTGGACAGACTACAGCGTGTCCAAAACTCGGCTGCCAGGATCCTCACCAACACAAAGCGGTGGCAACACATTACCCCCACACTGAAACACCTTCACTGGCTCCCAGTGAAGTCACGCATCACCTACAAAATCCTACTCCTCACATACAAATCCCTCCACACTCTTGCTCCCCAGTACCTCTCCGATCTCATCCAGCAACACTCCCAACCAAGGTCCCTGAGGTCCTCTGGCAAGAACCAGCTCGTCACTCCCCGCTCCAGACTACGGACCTTTGGAGACCGAGCCTTCTGTGTTGCTGCCCCCACCCTTTGGAACAGTCTACCTCTCCATATCCGCCAAGCTCCCACACTGGAAACGTTTAAAAAGCACATCAAATCCCACTTATTCACTGAGGCCTATGGTCCTTAATCACCTTGGCCCCATCCCCATTTCTACCCCCTCCCCTCTTCTTTCCTCTATTCCCTAGCCCCATCTCCTTTTTGTAAAGCGACCTTGGGTTACTTGAAAGGCGCTATATAAAACCAAGTCATTATTATTATTATTATTATTAAAACTATATGTCAACTCATGGAAACCTAAAGCATTTCCAGACTGCACTTCCATCTGCTCTAGTAAAATCTTGATTTTACAACCACAGCATCATCTGACAACATCAGCACTCAAGCAACTTAATGACGTTTGTGCATTGAATTCAATCATACAGAAGGTTAGAAGAGACAGAATGCCTTGAAGGCTTTCTCATACTGTCCAAAGGATCGTAGCATCGGCTATACTTTGGTTAACGGCTCGATTCTTCTCCCGTGCATGCATACAGGGACAGGGGTGGGGATTTCATTAAACTCCCAAGTTGAGCTGTAAGCATTTCTCGGCTCAACTAAGCATGTAACATAAAAAAACAAAAACAAAAAGGAAATTAAGCTTTATGAAGAATTTATTTACATTATGGGGAAACATATGACAGCAGAGATACAGAAAAGTAGCTGCTTACAGCCAACAATGGCTGACAGTTGGCAGGTACTCTAGAAAACCCCATTATCGTTTAATAGCCTCATAAGCATCATCTTACATTATTCTTGCGCGTGTGGCTTATGTAACAATTTTACTGAGGGAAAATACTAATACTATTTTTTGGGGACTGGAGGGTTTGCTTCAGTAAGCAACAGGTGGAGTGACTAACGATTGTGGTTGGTAAAGACCCTGGCAGCACTTCTTTTACTACGCTGGCATCCCTCAGCAGGAAGAAATTATGCAGACCCAGTGTGACTGGCTTGAAAGCATAAGCAACAGCAACTTATCTGACAGACTTTTCATCAGTAAGGGACATTAAAATCCAAGCGACTTTGTAGAGTATCTTTTTAGCTTGACTCAACACCTTTCAGTTAGAAGATTTTGTAAACTGATTTTTATCTTCACTGCTGATGCTGTGGTTGAAAGGTTAGATTGCATCTTTGACAGAGGAGCAGAACAAGAACAGTTGTTATTAATTAATGATGTAAATGATCTAATTAATTTTTTAATGAACGTTTAATAAATAAACAAACAAGTGTTGCTAATTAAAACTAATGAACTGTAATGGGTTATATGACCACCGCTCATATAAGCATCAGCCTCTATGGTCAGTGTGGATGCTGTTGTAGGTTTGGACTGCATTTAGTGGAAATGGATTTCACTTCTTCACAGTACCTTATAATGTTTCTGTGCCATTGTTCATTTTTTTGGCTAAATCAAACATGGAAAATATGTAGATTCTTTTTCTATGACAAACTAATAAGGCAGTTTTTGTTTGTATTGTACAGGTTCTGTTGTACAGCACAAAGGAAAAATAAACCTAAACCTTCATGTTCAAATGTATTCACTGCATCTGATAACTGTAATGGAAAAATTATATATTTGAAGGAAAAAACTACCTCGAGCAAATGGAAGTGCTCACTATATGATTGCGGGTTAATTATCATATTGACAGACACACACGAAAAATCGTTAGTTATGCATATAAAGCAGGAAATTGTCTTTACAGAAGAACGGAGGTAAAACAATATTTCTGTTGGAAGATGTATTTCATCTTGGCAGAAAATGATTGTTCTACCTTTTAAAAAATACCGACTCATTTGTATTAGGTCTGGAAGGAATCATGGATTCAATTCTAAATTCTTTTTCATTCTAACACTGTTGAAACTGCTGCGTGTGGTCTTCTGTGTAATTTGTTTGCTTGCACATTAAAGTGTGACCTGTTATTTCTCTCTGCAGACTGCTTTGAAATAATCTCAGCGAGGAGCATCCAAATCAACGTACTATTCAGGTGAGTTATTCAAAAAAGAATTACATTTGTATTACACATTCAGACTTTAGACATGAGCAGGGGGTGATTTTACAGTTTTACAGAAGAGAAAGAATTTGATAGCAATACATGAAAGTGTGTTGGCACCCTTTGACATGACCGATCACTCAGAGTCAGCATATTTGACTCATCATGCAGGCATACTCTGTGCACAAAGGCAAAGCCTACAGTTTTCAGCGTCTACTTGCTTTTTCTCCCAAATGTTAACACAAATGGAGCCAGAGAGGAATTCAAAAGAACAGCATCTCACTCTTTACCTCGCCTCTGTCACATGGGGCTTTAACCTGATGTTCACATTGGAGAGAAAGAGAAAGCCTCCGCATAGTGACACTGTTAGCTATCCTCTCAAATAGGCAGGGTTGGGCTGGCGCCACGGCTGTTTGCCTCATAGCCTGCGCAATGGGAGTCGGCTCCATTATCAGAACTGCTGCTTTGCCACCCTGCAGCAAGCCCAGCATCTTCTGTTCCTGCAGATTTAATTTCTTATCTCAACGTGGAAAACAGCCCCTCTGATGAACAGCAGAAAACACCCTGGGCCAAGTGTGAACATGGGTTCAGAATACATACAAAAGATGGCTTGATAAATTTATTTATGTGTGTAGCCTCTTACAAAAATGCATTGTAATAATCATAGATCACCAAAGAAATTTGCTTCATACAGTAAGCAGTTATTTAGGAAAGGAAGGCTCCCATTATTTATATTACATATTTTGAGGCAATTATTTATGAGGCTGCCGTCAAGCATGCAAACATCTGATATGTGCCACCAGTATTCTAAAACAGAACAAGCTGTCTTCGTGTTTCTGTTTGTTGTTTAATAATAGCTGCACGACCAACTGCTGTACTCGCACATGACATAAACTCAGCATGATCCAGAGCCTTGTGTGTGTGCTCCTTTTGTTAAAAGTCATGTGAGAGCACATTATCACCTCTCAGGAAATGCTTATTGTTAATGAGTAGTTTTCATAAATTCCCTTGTGCAAAGAAAAGATCAAAGTTTGTGACTGAGACATTTCTTTAGATTTTTCTCTCCAGTTGTTTCCTATCTTTTCTTTATTTTTGACAACTTTGAATTTTCTTTCTCACTTGATTTGATAAAATCTGTGCTGGTATCAAAAGATTTGAGTTGTTGGGGCTTTTTGAGCCCTTTGCTAACACCTTCATCAATGTCAGAAAAGGCCACGAGAGTAATAATTTTTTTGTCAGTTTGCCCAGAACCTGAACCAAAGGGTATTATGTTCGCACAAAGAAGGCATGTAGCCTCATAGCTTAATTTAAGTTGATTTCAAGCCTTTAGAGGGACAGGTCTGCACTTTCTTATGCTGTTCTACCTGTAGTCTAATACATCAAAATTAAGTTGTTACAACCACAAAAGTTTTGAAGGAATAGTTCAGGTTATCTGAAGTAGGGTTGCGTGAAGTACTTATGAGTACGTTGTACCTTTCCTGCAGTAGATAGCAGGAAGGAAAGCAGGAAAAAGAAAGAAGACCCAATTTTCGCCATCCAAAACGACTCAAACGTCAAAAATTTCATAGCGATTCAACGAAAGCTAAATCAATCATTGTTTCCTTTGTCACTATTTTTTCAAATGAACAACGTCTGTGTTGGTGCGCATCACTACGTGCACTGCATCTGCCTAGCGCATCCTGCCACTGATCGACAGAGTCCCTCAGAAGTTGTGTCAGACTTGTTGGATATGTTCGTCCTGGGTATTGCTTCTGCTATGTCTCTCTGTGCCACATTTCTTATCAGCCATTTTTCTTCTCGCTCATACAGATATCCTGTTTTCTCTCTAGAAAAAGGCATGTCTTTGTCTTCGCTTATGTAATCATCTATTTTTACTGTCTCGTAGTTGTTCTTTTTGTGTATCAGATGTGCTGAACTGAGTCACTTTCAAAGGGAAAGCGCTACGGCTGTCATCATGTCATATGTCAGCGTTTGTGTTCTACATATACCACACAATTTTGGAAGATCAATATAGATTGTTTTTTATAAAACTGTGTAGATGGATTTATACACCAGTTATACTTGGTTAGGGTTAGGAAAATACCTATATGGTAGAGGCAGTCAGCTATTTCCTGGAAACATGAAAATGCCGCTTTTATTCGTAATGAATAAAACTCTGACCTTTGATAGATGCAATGTTGTTCTCGACACCACCTGGGGTGGGACTCATCACTCTGGTATCTCTACGACTTGTAACCACCATATATATCACCATAAAATTAAACTCAAGGGAGGAGAATATTGTTGCTTTTGGTTGTTCCGCATGTATTTTGGACCCTTTAATTGCTTCCACTGTATAATAAAGTGTTTAAAGGAACCTTGACTAATATGGCTTGTAGGTTTTAATCAACATTCGTATTGGTTCTATAGATGGGACATTTAAAAGACTTTGAATGTTCCAATTTTGTGTTGCACTCGTAGGCCGCCATTGTTGTTTTTGCTGAAGTTATTACTTTAATGACTTCAACTGGCTGGAATGCCTGTCTGATTGGTCTTTTCAAGTCAAACGCCAGTGCAGCACAAGTGGTGAAAACAACATTGAAGACATTACTGGAAATGAACACCAAAATGAAGAAGGTCAGAGAGGTGAGATTTTTAAGTTTGTCCAAGTTTTTTTTCTCACATTTTTATGTAATTATTTTAAAATTTTGTTTTATTTTATGGTTTCAAGTTTTAAATGGATCAGAACAGTGTTAAGTTTAACAAAAATGGTGTTGCAAGTGAGATTTCTGTTCCACTTTGTGTTGGTGAGTAGGGGTGTGTCTGCTTTGAAATTTTATATGGATGAGTTTCTGTGTGGAGTGATTAAGTTTGTTAAAGCGGGGTACATTCACTGTTCAACGACATTGGGAAACAGGGTGGACGAAAGAAAAAGACATGATGTTTACTAGCAATCTTCTATTTCAACGAGTAACCTTTGGGCATGCATTAGATGCTTTAGATGCATTACAGAAGATGCGGTGAAAACACAGCTACGGTCTTTAGAAAGGTGTCTTTGTTCCTTTTGTCACCAACAGAAAAGCTGTGAAGTATACTTTCCTTGGTGTCTTTCAAGTGAAAATCTGTAATAAAAAAATTTAGTACTGGTTTTAACCCTCGTGTAAGATTATAAAACAAACGAATACATTAAAAAAATGATAGAAAAGCTTTTGTTTTCTTTTTGTTTTCTAAGCCACTGCAGAAATTAAAAAAAATATTATATACACATATATATATATATATATATATATATATTCAGTGCTGAACAGGCACCATAACATGATATATACGATATATCAACACATGTGGACACTTAACAGTGCACATATCGACTCTGATCATTTTCAGGTAGCTGGGCTTTACATAATGTGGCTCTCTGAGAACACATTGATTTTTCTTGCTTTGAACTGGAAGTCCTGCAGGATACTCGCCTGCACAGGGGGAGTGTCTGGTTTTAGCACTGTACAGAAAGCAGCTATCGACCATAATTTGGCAATTTGGATGAAATAGAAAGTTAATAATCCATAGTATGAGCAATAACATGGCCTTTAAGGGCAAAACCATTGCATTAGCAAATTGAATTCACCTAGGAATACATGGAAGAAGATGTAGAGCTTCTTATGTTAAATGACATCAGTGAGGATGGGTTGAGTAGAATGTGGTTCTTTGAATAGATTTAGCATACAAGAGATTTAGTGTGTGGTGTTATAGACAAGTTGATTGTGTGGTCCTGACTATTATTTGTCTTTATTTTTCTTCTGAATGGGATCTTGGTCTGTTTTTGTGAACTCCTTCCAGCAAATGTTTGTACCTTTGACATCTTATTACACTTGACATCCAGCTTACAATATATCACTTTCTCTGAAAGTGGTTTTAGACAGAATACACGTAACAGATATAAGTCATGACTGCCATACAACTCACATAATTCATTTCAGACGTCCATGGTTGTGCAAATGCATTCTTGTGTTTAAGTAGTAGTATTTACTGTAATGAGAAAAAAAAAACGTGCAAACATCATAACATTGCACAAAATAAGTTTGTTTTATTACATTTTTCAGATTGTCCAAAATGTTGTCAATCCCATAGTTCAAACAAATCAGGTGATGGTATTTAAACCAACAGAGAAACTAGTTTGGTTTGTAAAGCACAGAGCTAATTATCCTGAGGCAAACTTACAAATCACACCAGTTTTTAGTTCTGCATAAAAGTTAAGTTTTTTGTCAATTTGCTTGTTTGTCTTATTTGTTTTGGAACATGTGACCGCTCATGACAGAGACATTTTTCATGAGTCCTGTTTGTAGCCAACTGGCATGTGGTTCTTGTTTGGAGATGGTTTTATGTTTTTGGCTAGAAAACCACTCTTGGTTTCATTTGCCACTTGTGAGACCTGGATAAATAATCCTGAGTGCAACTGCTTTCAGACAGTTTTTGAAAAGCCGGAATGGCTATGAACACGTTAAACACAAATTAGAAAATTAACCTAAGGTTGTAGCAAAGTAAATAACCAAGTAAATAAATTAATATCAAGTAATTTAATACTATACTTGCTTTCGGATGCTCTTAAAATACTTAATTAACAGTTCTCCTTTCTTTAAGTTTGATAAAGGCTTCATAAACATTACCCCAGGTTATAATTGAACTTTGGGTTTTCTGTATAGAAAGTAATCATTACCATAATGCTTGCTATAATGAACCAGCCCTAAGCAAGGTATTTTATAAATGATTGATTATAAACACCAATGCAGAAGTTCATGTATGTATTTTTTAATAAAGTGAATAACTTTTTGATTAAATATTTCAGTTCCTACAGCGTGTCTAAATGTTTTTCTCATGTTATCGTACATACCCGTGTCTTTTTATTTCCATGCGTACATGACCCAAGACAAATATATCAGCAGGATCAAAATTTCAACTTTTGAATCAGTTTAAATTTGACTTTCTCAATGCAAATAACTGTTTTGAGATCTTTTGTTGGCATCTACTGGTTTTCTCAAGACTCTACAATTAAGCAGGAGGAGGGTGAATCCCTTCTTTATTCTGTGTCAGTTTGAGGAATGGCTAATGAAAGACGCACTGTGCCGAAGCAGTACAAGTTGAACAGCAGCTAGATTTCACGCACAATGGAATCCATGTATAAAACAGTGTTTATTTGAGGATCTGACAATTATTATTCATTACCACAGAACAGCAGAGATGTCTGAAAGTGCAGTAACACTTTTCTGAACAGCTTGCCAAAACATTTTCTATCTAATACAAACAGGTATCATGTGCAGCCACCTGTAAATCCAAACTTGCTGCGCGCAGGCACATTAATGGTTATGCTACAGCTGATCTCTGCTTTGTAGCTTATTTCATCCCTTCCTCTTATAAAGCCTTAAGTCATGACTCACTCAATTAAAGATAAATGCATTAGAAAATGGAGGTTAACACTCAAAGTTAGGATCAATTTAAAAGAGCACCTCAAGGTTTGTGCACTTGTTTCCTGACATTTTTAGGGCAGCGCTCCCTCACAACATTATCTTTTTAAATTACAGAAGAAGATACCATATTTTTTTTATCTACCTTTCATGTGTCACGCCCCCCAGGTTTACAGCTCCTGCACTTCCCCAGATCTGACAACATCCTCAGGACAACTCACATATATCATCATTAAAGAGCTTGGACTCAGGCACTTTGTCAGAGTTTGCAGCCCAGTGAAAAGGTACAAAGGGGTCAGAAAATAGATCTCTTTGATGAGCAACAGATTATGATGGAGAGGTGAGCAAACAGTCCTCTCATTCACTTCCCACATATACTACCCAGTAAGACTTTCTATCTCTCGCAGCAGCAAAATAATGTTTGATACCAAAGACAAGCTGCAAGTGGGATGTAATCCTCTTGAACCTTTAACAGTAGAAGGCAAATCGCTCTTTTCACTTTGAATAGAAGGTGAAATTAACTATGTTCCCAGAATAGTAACAGCTAATTTATTATCACTTCATTAAATTTACATACTCTTATCATTTTTGTATTATCATGTACAATATTTATAGGCAATCCACATATAATTGCATCTCAAAGACAATTCTGTATTGTCAGAGGATCTGAAGCCTCTTTCAGCCTGACTTTGACAAACATAACAAGTGAATATCTGACGTGAAAATTCCCACTGAGTTCAGCAACATGAGAGCTCGTCCCAGACTGATTTTACTTCATCTGCAGTTTGCCCACCTATCAGGGAGGTGTGTCCAAATTTATAAATCTCTCTGTCAAGAAGTTGGATCCCAAGCACAGCAATATGCACTAGTTTACAGATGAGGGTTTATAGCAATTCGCCTGAACAAAAAGTGAAAAAAAGGACTCTTAGAATGAAGCATTCCGCGCTTTTGATAGTTTGAAATAAGAAGCACTAATTGTGATCGGTGTGCTCACGATTTACAAGTTTTGTTCCTTCCATCAATACAACGAGGCAAAGCTTTCAACTAGAGTGATGCAGATTTTTTAACTGTGACAAGAGGGATAGTTGGAATTACATGCAGATACAGAAGACACTGAGACAACATGAAACCAGTACAGCATTGTGGCAATTTTTCTCAGATTCTGAGCTGAACTCACCTTAGGCTGAAAGCCTAAAAAAACCCAATGATGCTGTTCCAGAAATAAAAAAAATAATTACTCAAAATACTGCTTTTAATTAGTTAGTCTCTTCACACTTTACCTTTGTGCAATGTTAATTGATCAAATAATTTCTTTCAAATTTGTTTGACTTATTGCTGGTAACTTTTTCGTAGCTGTTCCATCTCAACTTGCTGGTATAGTCAGACTTGTTGTTCACCATGTTATTACCAATTTCATTTAATGGCACTGCTGTTGCATGGCAACCAGAAAAAGAACAACGGGCATCAGAAATCAGAGGTGACATACAGAGACACATGGGAGGGGGTAAGTGATGAGAGAAAAGAGATGGTTCCAGACAAGGGATATAAGCAGAATCTCCTTTCTGTCATTGTGGAGAATGTGAGCTTATTCGACTGTGGAAGGGCTATTCTGCCGCCCAGGTCATTTTAACATGAAGGGACATCAGAATACACAGGAAGGAATAAAATGCATCTCGGTCCACAAGTGATGTCATCCACCTTGTTCCCTATAGACCCCAGATTCAGCATCTCAGTGCTGAGGTACAGAGAAACTATGGCCAAATAATTTCTCTACAATAATTCGATAAGTTATTTTACCGTTTAAAAACTACGGTGCTGTGAAAAACTCTTGGCCTAACTTTATTTATTAATTTATTAAAATAGGCACATTGATTTATTGAGTTTAATGTGTGCAAGCATAAATGGAAATACAATTTCAAAAAGTTCTTTAAAAAGAGTTTTTAAAATTCTAACAAGCTGGAAAGTCACAGTCTGAACCCTCTTAGACAAGATTTGTTTAAGTAGTCTTCAGAAATAGTTCTTCAGGATTCTTGAAGGACATTCCAAAGCTTTTCGTTGGCTGCTTTTTATTTTGTTCTGTCAAGATGATCCAACACTGCTTCAATAATGTTGAGATCCGGGCTCTGGGGAGCATTCATCACTCCATAGGGCCTGTTGCCACTTATTTTCAGTCCAGTTCGTGTCATGTCTCATACCTCAGCTGTTTCTCTCATTTTCCCTTCCTTGGGAATGGCTTCCTGACAGCCACCCTTCCATGGAGACCATTTCTGATGAGGCTTCAGTGAACAGCAGATGTATCACCTGAAGGTCCAGATGCATCTCTAGGGTCTTGTGTCAGGTCTTTGCTGGATTTTTTTTCCCCTTTTCATCACTTTTAGATACTGTTCATCTGCTAGAGATAGTTTTTTATTTATTTATTTATTTTTATTTTATCTAATTATTTACAGCCTGAAAAACAATAAAACATATTTTTCTGATAGTGATCAAGTATAGGTACTGGACTGAAAATAAGTGAAAAAGCAGCCAAATTCCAAAGAAAAAACTTTTGAGAGCCAATCAGAAAGCCTGAAGAAGTATTGCTCGAGACCGCTTTAAAAGATTAGAAGCAAGTCTGGCTCCTTGGAGGGAAAACAAAGAAATTAGGAGTGGCTGAACACTTTTCCATAGCGCTATGCTTGTACTTTTGGAGCCTGAAAATTTTGCACAGTACTGCATACAGTGCTTTGTCTACTTGATAAATGAGTTCGAGTCGATGGAATTTTGTAAATTTGAAATTAGTTTAGCTGCCAGCAAAATTCAGCAATAGGGTGAAATTTCTCAAATACTATCTTCATAAAAGAGCATGCTTTAGATTTGTCTATAAAAGCTCATTTGAAGGGGGAATTATATGTAATTTCATATGAATTGAATGACATTTATATGTCAAATGTACAATATACTTTGCCAGTTCATCTCGTATAGCCCATTTTGTGTTACTTCTATAACTTAAAACGGATGAAAAGTTTGATGCCTGCACATTACAACAAACAACAGCCCCACTCAGTATGGGGACAGGGTGTTCAAATGGTCTAAAATACCTGCATATAAAAATTGTCTGGCACATCATACAAAGCATGCTAACCAGCAGCACAAAACTATCCATGCTTGTGAGCATTTCTGCTTCGCATCAGCGGGGCTGTGATAGGCACAAACTCGATCCTCCTTACATGTTCTCAGTGCCTCACTTATCATTTTGACTTCTGAGACTTTTCATGAGGTCCCTGCTCCTATGATTGGACAGTCTCTGGTACCACACTCTAGATCAGCAGATCTAGTTCCAGTTACAGATCTCTCTAAAAAGAGGAGCTGTTGTGTCAGTCAATGAAGTAAAATTTGTAGTGTATTTAAAAAGGTTTAATGTTAGTTGAAGGAAAAAACATAATATTGGTTGTAACTGTAACCGCTAACAGATGTGGTTGTAAAACGGAAAACTAACATTATGAATAATGGAAAAATCAGCAGCTTGAATTTTCTAGTTGTGATTGTATTTGTTATAGCAGTGGCAATAAGAGTTGTACAATACAATAGCACTACTACTGTTTGTCTTTTTAAACCTTTCACAGCTAACTTTTAAACACTTGTTGATCAGAATAAAGACGGCTGAGCAAGATGGAAGCTTTAAAGAGACAGGATCATAAACAGAGACTGATCTGGTGGGCTTCATCAAAGGACTAAATAAAGATTTTAAAAAATCTATTTGAATCCTAGAATAATGTTGCAGATCATGAAATGTACATGATATGTCTCCTTTACATAAAAGCTTGCTGCAGGCAGGCACTGTCAAACGGTAGGCTGGTGCAGATGCTGAGTATTTTTTCCTTAATGCTTGCCTCTGTGTTTGGGAATAAACAGGAATATCTTCACTTATAAACTAATAAGCAAACCATTCGTTGTGATAAGTTAGAAAAAAAAGCAAAAAAAGATCCAAAATAAAAAAAATAAAAAAAACGAGGGTGAGGGGGGGGGGTAAATCAGTGTCGGACCACCACTGCTCGTCAGATAAACAATGGATGTAGCCGCGGGTGATAAGATGACAAGAACGATTGACAACTTTTTTGTTTAGTTAAGGCCTGATTCGTCCGAAAATAACCACAACCAATGCTCTGACACGGAGCCATCAACCTCCCACGTTATGTCAAGCCCTGGTCCGGAGCTAGCATCAGATAATGAGCCACGAAACGCTGAAAAAGCACAACACATCTATAAAACACATTACCTGCTCAGTGACCCCTCTCCCCGCTGCCTTTCAGCGGCAGGCAGCAGCAAACACATCATCGGACGAGGCCGAGATGATAATCAAGTTTAACGTTGGCTACCATATTGCAAAAGTTCCCTTCACTAAGTTCAAGTCCAAAATAATTCTTCAGAGGAAAAATGGCCATAAGACATTGAGCCATGAGATGTTCAGTTTGAAGCCCTTAAAACACTTGCAATTTTCATTTAGATTTTCTTTTTATTTAATTTATCTTGAGATGCTTTAAAGCTATGGTAGGTAATCCTAGAGAGCTAGCAAGAGAGCTAGCAAGATTCGAAAGTGGCCCCTCCTCTAAGCTCCACCCCCCCCTCCCCATTCAGTCAGTGCTTCATCCAAAGCCGGTAGAACCGCGTGCGCACACGGAGCAGGGACACAGCCCTTTTACAGACAGCCGTTCCACTTCCTATTCGCCCCATTATAAAAAATTTGGCTGCAGTTCAGTTGATTTTGTCTGGGGGCGCTGGCGAGCGAGTGCAGAATGACCATTTTCCATAGGGCTGGCGCTAATAACTCAAAAAATGTCCCCGCTAGCGGCTGAAACCTGAAAATAATACTGTGATTTCTGACAGAGGGATGTGGATTTATATCGAAAGTACAATAACCTGGGAGTTATAGCTTTCTGTTTTCTTACAGGTCTGGCATTTGCGAGTCAGTATCCGCTAGCATCTAGCTAACGGAATCTGAAGAACGCACGGCTGATTACGACCGGCTGCTTTACGGCACTCGTCCACTGTGCCAGAGTGCTAACCTGGTGCCGCTAACAACAACCAAAGCTAAACCAGAGGCTAGTCGGAGAGTATGTAAAAGGGCTGTGCTGAAATCTGTAACTATTTGAGCTAACACCTCTCTGCTAGCTCAGCGCTAGGACTGACCATGCCGTAAAGTGATGCCACATGCGTGACGTCACTCGGGATGCAATACTGACAATAAATGTGTATTTTAACAAATCTAGTGAGTCTAAAAAATCAAACCAAGTGCCGTTTGAAAGGATAATTTATCCTGCCTTTAGGAAAATTAAAATGAAAAAATATAAAAAATTCTATCAAAAGCAATGGCTGCATCTAAGGTGGATTTCATAGTACCACCATAGAGTTCGGCGTGCTCTGCACTGCTTCGTTGGCGCCCCTAGAGTGCAGTACCACCCGGAAATAGCCACCAGTTTTCCCTCTCCTCATAATAGAGACTCTCTGGCAGGGAGCCGACAGAGGGGGGCATAGGCAGAAAGCAGAGGCATCTGATTGGTTTTTTGTAGGCGCTCCAATCCCGCTGATCTCGGATTGGTCAGCTTTTTCTCAGTCCTGCAGCTGCCACAGAGGTCTGATTATTTTCGTCCCTTTTTCTAAATACATCTTGTATAGATTTCTCTCAGGATAGACGGACCATTTCACCCAGTATTACAAAATGTATTTCTGAACAGGATTACCAACCATGTCTTTAAGTTTAAATTTCAGGTCAGTGAATCACTTTAAGCACCAACACTTTTTCAGTAAGTTTCAGTAAGTAGTTAGTAAGTTAAGTTTAGTAAGTTTGTAGAATTGTGCTTCAAATAAAGAACTTTATTTTGACCAGATTGCTAGTTAATAGACATATATGGACAGCGATTTTAAAATAAATAAATAAAGTGAACCTAAAGTAAAACTGCAGTGTTGAATGCAATGCGTTTGAAAATTTGGGTGCACCTAAGAAAAAAAGTTAGGCGCACCAGTGCAACCAGTGCAAAAAGTTAGTCTAGAGCCCTGCAGTGTGCAAACTATAGAGATTGATATTCACAGGTATATAGACTACTCAAGATTAATTCAACTTAGAAAATGTGTATAGGTGGCCTGATCCAAGGTCTTTCTGTTTTACTCCTCTGTCCCTTGTCATTTGTAATGCGCTTGTATGATGTATCTGATGTATGTCACATTCATTTTCATCCTAATAATTTATTACCAGTTAAAAGCTTGTAGGTAGAAGATTACATTAATTCTGATTGCCCTCTGATAGCGTTACTGGAGTCCTGACTGTATGAACATGCACCATCTGTTCATCTTTTTATTGAGCTTGACTAAACTGCTAAACTGGTTTTAGATGTTTTTCAGACTTTTTTAAAGTATTATAGTTCACTTTTTTCACACGTTTTAGGATACCAATAAATGTGTTGAATGTAGTACATTAGTTACTTGACTGGTGGTTGCAGAAATGTACAGTAAAAGGGAAACCTCATTGCATGCAATAGATGAGATGTCAGAAGAGTAGTCTTTGCAATGTATTGTTGCAGAATGAGAAGAAAAACCAAGTGCATCTGCAAGATAAATTTTTGCTGTACACATGTTTATGAGGGATAACACTATATCAGTACCATCAGTATGATGTAAATGCACATGACTTGAATAAAAACGTAATTATCATGCTGATGTTGAACGTAAAAAAATTGCAGGGAAACAATCAAATCACATACAGCAAGACACAAGTTACACCTGGTATTGTAAGTATTATAGAACAGGCACACACAGCAATAGTCAAAAGCTAAAATCACAAGATATTTTAGAATTACAGAAATGCAAATTACATACTGGTATAATTTTTGTTTCCTTTATTTATATTCTTGTAAATTGATATGCTGTATGTCTGTTTTTGCTTGTTTCGAACACCGCAGATGAGTTAATAAATACATTTAGCTGTGCTTGTGAAGTTAGGGGTAAGAACAGGCAAACTGTTTCTCAGTATGATGTCTTACAGAAGTGCCGTGTTTACCGACACATACTGTGAATTCCTCTTGAGAATTGTGTCAGTAAGACCTGCCATCTCTGGAGGCAAACAAAGTGGGACTTCTCCAACTGCAGTAATATGAGTTAGCAGAGTAAGAATATCCTAAAATACACTATTTGCTCTCTAATTCAAATATATTTGGCTCAAAGCATGCTCACCTGCATCAATTACAAGAGCTTGTCAGCAGCTCAGTTGATCAAATAGAATAAATCTAATGCAGATGCAAATACAGAGCACAAAAATGACATGGTGAGACAAAGCATAACAGACTTTTGTAACTGGCCTTATGTACCTTTTGTTTGTTGTGCAGCACAACAAAAGGAGCAATGAATTATTCAGGTCTCCCCAATGGCTGCCCATTTACAGCCGCTCACTTGCATCTGACTGGACGCATTCTTCTGCCGTATTCCTCAGTAATCTGCCTGTTACCTCTGAGTAGGACTCTGCCGTCGCTCTGATTTTTAATTTATTCATTACCCTCCTCCTGCTCGGGGTGCTCGCTGCAAAGCCCCTTATCGTAAATACTGTAGAATATCAAAATGATTGCGAAGGGGGAGGAACATTGAGGATTATTACAGCTATATGTAAATAACAAGGTTAAATATGGCTTCCTCTTCATCAGAGTGCATGCACAACTAGGAAGGAGGTGAGGGAGGAATAACATAATGCAGTGGTCATAGATAATAACATCATTTGCTGTACTGTAATCCATGAAGGACATCTCCCTTCAGACAGCACAGCATGTCATTTTTCTTAACTGCTGTTCCTTCATTCATGCTGATGTGAGGTTGGCTACTGTGACTGCCAGGAAAAGGGAAGATGGTTGATGCTTTCTCTGAGGCATTTCTTCAGGATTTAATGCTCACATCTGCAAGACTAGCTGCCGATACTGTTTGAGGGCTCACTCATTTCTTCCAGATGGAAGTTCATGACACTGAAAAATGGCACATGACTGTAGATTCTTGTAAAATATCAGACTCACTCTATAAATTGTGAAATGTAGCACATTTTTAAGATTTGTATGATGGTATTTTTTATTTCTTCTTGGGATAATCTTTTTGTCTCGTGCAATAATTACCCCTCAGTAAAATTATTTTATTACTAGTGGTAGAGTCTGGCATTCTAGCGTGTATCTTTACACACAGTTAAATGATAATAGGAAGCAACACATGCCAGTTATCCAGCCAGAATGTACTTTCCAGAAGAAAGACACCATTAGTTATTTCTGTTAGTGACTCAAGGAGACATATGTGTAAGTCTAGGCTACAAATCCCTGTAAAGGCTGTGATAATTATAAGGGGAGCGAAGGAGGCAGAGTGAGGTGACATTGTTGTAGAGTGACAAAGTCTGCGTAGGGAGAAGGGAGTGGGTGGATGGATGCATCAACCAAACAGAAGATAGCATTTTACTTCCAAGCAGTAGTCAAGTTTTTTACACAAGTACAGTCATTCCACAAGCTTTGAATATGTTTTCATTTATTGCAAATATGACGACAAAGGTCGTCTAACTTTAAAATCTTCTTAACTCAAAACCGCTACTCCCACCCTCTCCATAATCTTTTCCTTAAATCTAACCATCTTACTGTTGTGTCTAAACCTAACTGTGTTAAACTGCAGTTGTACAACCAACAGTGAAATCTTAGGGGATATAACTATTTTGTTGAAATTAAAATTAAAACATGTATTTAAAAGCCTGCAGCTTGAAAAGTCTACAATTATTGTACAGTGTTTATAAAAGGAAGAGCAAATCTCTTTGAAAGGCTATGTGACAAATCTGTCTATCTCAGGGCATCGATTAAACATGTGAAAACCTGTCACTGTTCATTGAAATCACATATTTAGAAGTTTGTCCATTAAAATGATAATGACTTTGTGCTGCAAAATAGTTTAGATGTAAGTCTGTGTTAGAGGCCGGTTTTCTCAACCCCTTAATCCGCCCACGGCAACATTATAACTGCCCGCTATGACAAGATTTGTATTGTGTCCCCTTTAGACCCCAGGGATGCCGATCCCTTATGTAGTTCTCTACACCTTTGCCTCATTTAGTATGTGGTACTTTATGAATATGTAAATTATCCCCACCCCTGAAGGAGCCAATCACCACCCCTGATGTGATATTTTTGCATGAAAAAAAACAATGTATAACTGTTAGTGAAGAGGTACGGAGAACACAGAGGGTTCAGTATTTGGCAAGGGGAAGCTTCTAATGCTTTCATTGCATTAACAGTACAGTGGCAAGCTAATCTTCCCTTCACCTGTCCCTCCTATCCTCATATCTTCCCTGATGTGCCTGTCTGGCTAGCTGTGCGCAACGTCATTCTGCAGTATTTCTTTTCCCTCATGACACATGGGGCAGTGCAGTCCAGATACACACCAAGTGTTCTGAGGTCACCGCTCTGCATGTGTGTGAGGTTTAGCGTAGCAATCACAGTGCAGAACAGGAGCCTGCAGTTTGTGACGATAGCAGATGAGTCAAACATACTCACTCAAATACATGTGAAACAAATCAGAGAGTAGCAAAACAGCAGGAGATACTCTCACACTGAGCTGACATGATCAAAATAAGAGTTAGCACATATGATATGAGCCTTTTTTTAGAATTTAGCCACAGCCTTCAAGGTGAGAGGGTTGGCTCCCTTGATTTGTCATCTAGAGTATGAAACACTGGCTTATTTTAATCTATCTTCCATGCTGCCCACTCTTGCCTGCAGCAACAGTAGTGTACAGTTAGTGCACTACAGTTCCCAGGTGGAAATGCTCAACCATGTAACTGACTTCTTCATTCACTCACGATATGTCTTCCAAGGTTAAAAGGTTAAAAAAAAATGGCTTTCATTCTCTTGTTTTCTTTTCGCTTGTCTAAAAAAAGGCATGTCATTAGTTTATTCTTTTTATAAAGACCTGTGATTTTGCCTTTTGTTTTTCTCACTAAATATGACATTTTAGTCCTTTTTTATCAGGTTTGCAATATGATAGGAACTCTAAGAAATACACCTAAGTTAATTATCACTAATACACCACACCAAATACTAAATGTTTCTCCTACTTGAGATGATATTTTAGTATTAGTAATATAGTCACTTTAAGTGTACATACTGATTAATTACTGTAGGTTCTGGAATAGTTCTTGAAGATTGTTTGTCAGTTTAATAATTAACTGGTTGTCTGCAGTCTTCAGGAAGTTATACACAAATTAAGTTGAAGTCCATTCTCCTTTAACAAAGACCTTTGCCCAAATAAAGGGATCAATTATTCCCCAAATCACTTTCCCTCTTTGATTCTATCTGATTGTGATATTCTCTCTCTTGAATCCAAAATGAGAACTAGCCAGTCCTCTTTTTTCCTTTTTAATTTAATGAACACCTTATTATGAGAAAAAGCCTATTTATCATCTCGGAGACCTGTTTTTAAAGTATGTTGAAATCCACCTTGTCAACAAAAGATTCATCAAGAAAACTTGTTATCTGGTTTCCTCGTCACAGTCATTGATCATCAGTCATGTACAGCTGTCCATATTTAGATGTGTAGGTCATCTGCTCACCAAGCAGAACCAAGTGTCAGCATCATGGTGACACTGATTAAATTCCTTGCCTCTGCTTGTTCCCCTGTGTGCTCTCCTTTTGGCAAATAAATTGGACTTATGTGACCTTCCATCTGATACACACAGCAAACTTGAGTGTTTAAGCTTCAAGGACCAGTAATGTTAAATTCAATTAATTGTGACTAGCATAACAGCAGGTGACACGTACAAGATGGTTCATTGCACCATGCACATATTTTGCTCATCATCACTCGGAGGCATTACTCTCTGACTTTGTCCCAGTAGACAAGGATCTAACAGTAATACACTGCTCTGCAGTACACAGGTCAGCGATTGGGCTTCAGTTTCAGGCTGGCAGCATAATATAGCATCAAAAACAGTAAGATTTTTATTAAAAATTCAGGGGCGCTGTATTGCTTAACTGATTAAGCTGGCCTGGAGCCCTTTGCTGCATGTCTCTATCAACCCTTTCCTGTCCCCCTACTTTCAAATAAAGGCCACAAACATTAAAAAAAACAAAAAAAAAACAGCTTAAAAAACACATTTTTATTTCAAAGTTAAAATGCAACAACATAACTGAGGCTTCTCAATAGTATTTAATCCGCAAGAGAGGAAAGCTCAAAGCTGTTAAGCTATTATCTGTATTATCTGCATGATTTCATTGTTTGTTCGACTATAAGAGCAAAGGTCTTTCACTTTCACTGAACAAATGATCAAAGACAGAAATACTGTATAGAGTAACTGGTAATGAAAACTATTATTTACCGCCCTATAATGAACACTGTGAAAAATAATCATACCACAAGGATCATATTCATTTTTTACAAGTGAAAAGTATCTTTTTTTTTTCTCAGGGTTTGAAAGCAACTCGCTTGCCCTGATTCTTAGTAGTTCAATCGATTAATCCTGTTCCATTGAACTCGGATGGAACATTTCCTCTAAATGATTCAATTATACTCAGAGCCATATTGCAAACATTTTCAATACTGATTAATGATTTTGTACGGACTGATAAAAAGGGCTGAATTCAATAGATGGGAAACATCAAACATGAAATACAGTTGAGAGGATGCTCTACCTCCAGGAAATGATCTATCAGCAAGTTATGGTCGCACCCATTTGAAGGGCAGAAATTGTGACATAAACACTTTTTCGAAGCTTTCAAGCAGAATGACCTGATGTGTGGTGTCAACTGCCTGACTGAGATCAAAAAGGATTCAAAAAGTGAAATCGCAAATACGAACAAGGGCAGCTCAAGGGAAACCATCGCTGCCCCAAAGTACTTTTTCTAATCTGCCTTAAATTGTGTTGTAGATAATGCCATCTACATGTCTTAAAATAGGAGGAAGATTTAGTCCAGGTTACTAAATACTGAGTGAGGCACATCATTTTGAAACAGATCTTGGATGACACATATTTAAAAGAGCGATCTCCTCTAATTGCTCTCTAATATCTCTACAGGCAAGGCAGGCAGTGAATGCATTTACACTTTAATCTCTGGATATTTTTTGTGGGAATTCATATTTGGAAAGGTTTTTTAACATTTTATAAAGTCCCAGTATCTCACTAGAGGTGACTTGTTCCACCTTGTTTGCATATCCATTATAGATGGCTAGCTCAGTCATGCCAGCAGAGTACATGTTTACAACTGTCAAATACACCAAGAAGGATCACTGAAAGTCTTGAAAAAACGGTTATCCATAAGAGCTGGATGGATCCTGAAAACCATGTTGTAACACTATCTACCAAATATATAACTAAAATATAAAATATATAATAACATACAGAGATAAATGTTTCCGTGTGCATTGAATCCAATATAAGGCAACCAATGTGGTGCCAGCAATATTATGCAGTGTGATGAAGGGGCAAATGGATTTTCACGTTCATTTGATTGATTTTCAAATTTGTGCATTTCCTGTAAAGCTGCGTTTAACCATTTGATCATTCAGTCAAGGCAATTATTTCTGCAAATAGCTGAAATATGCAAAAGCTTTCATTTGCATGTGATGTTAACCCACATTCTGAATTCTGCGGATTAACAATAACCCAGCATTGATTTCCATTTCTTTTTCTGACTCGCATTTAAAAGACATGAATAAGAAAAGGTGCACGTAAACTGTAAAAAATGCTTGCTCTGCTGCTCAAACGTATACTTGTTTGCGGTGGTGTTTGCCTGTTTTCAAGAAGATGTGAAACACATTTGGGGGCATGGATACAACTTGGCAAATGGTGTCTGACCTGGCAAAGATTAACATGACATGACTCATCAGCTTTTTCCAGTCTAACTCACGTGACTGACTGGCATCTTCCGAGATATGATATAATATCCCAGTGATTCCCAGAGATGAAAGTCATTCCTGAAGAACAGCTCTCTTAATTTTGCTCGTGAGGATTTCCACGGTAATTTTTTTTTTTCTCCTCGTGGTAAGAGCTCCTGTTCCTGGTTAGGAAAATTGTTTCCTCAGATGACATTATGCTGGTAATTATTTCACTTGACACCAGTCAATGAAAATGTGTCTGATTCACCTTCCTTTCTTGCGGTTCTTAAAGAAATAGTCTCAGCTTTAGTTCGCTGGTAAAACCTGGCTGACATGATGAAGACGGATTTGACAATGTTGTCTTCCATTTTGTTTACAGTAAATGGTGCGAAAACTCTTGATTACTTTTACAGATGACAGATCAACTCAGTTTGTAAATTGGCTTAACAAGAGGCTTACTATAAATCAGAACATCGGTAGCATTTCTGGTGGGACGCATAACAGTTAGGCTGGTATTCTTGTCCAAATGTAAACACTTAATCTGCTTAATTTGTAGGCTACACTTTTCACTTTGTACACTTATGACAGTTCAGCATCAAGATTGAAATATTTTGGATGGGCGCTACCAACGAATGCAATACCACCTTCTCAAATTGTTAAAATGTGGTTGAGACCATAGAGTCTGACTTTGACTTTGTACTTTGTTTTCATTCATGCCTTAACTTTGTGATTAAAATATTTAGAGGACAGGCTTGCTACTCAAGGTAGAGAAAAAGGTGATGATAATGAATCTGGTGATAACTGTAAAATGATAAAATGACACATTGTCAGCATGATGAAAACCAATATTGAAACACAAACTGTGTGTGCATAACTCCTTCATTAAAAGCTTTTGAAGCCTTTGAGCAGCCACTCCTGAAAATGATCATGACCCTGAAAAAGCTGTTTAAGCTTAAATAAGGCCTTCTAATAAAAAGTAAGAACAGAACTGTTGTTTAATTTAACTAGTTTCCTCGACACTGAAAGGAATTGGGCTTGTCTTGGACATAAAACTCCCAGGCTGAAAATTGGCCCCGCTCCAGCCCTGCTGATGATGCATGAGGTGAGACAGACTGAGATCACAGTGAAGTACATGAAAGCTGTCCTGCCGTTAAACTGTTGTGAGCTGCCTTTAATTGTGTAGTTGAAGATCATGGAGGGCACTGAGGTGTTATCAGTATTTCACTTTTAAGTACCCTGCGTCAGATATGATTAACAGTTGATGTTTTGTGACTGGCGGTTTTAAGATCCAGTATTTGTTCCGAAGACGTGGGGAGATATTTTGAGTTCCCAACACCTTCTGTGAGACTTTTTTATCTGGAGCGCTGTGTCATTTATTGAACAGATTAAGAGAATGTGCTCATGCATTTGTAAGGGACAGAGTTGGCCGGAAAAAATGTTGTTCACTTAAAATTCTGTTTTCTTGAGAGATAACTTTGACTTGAGTATGAAGCTGTTTGAATGTTAACATTGCAAAGTAACAAAATGCTTTATAACCTCTTCCAGTATAAATTGAAGCCAAGATGTAATATTCTTTTCAATTTTGTTCCCAATTGTATTTTTGATGAGATTCTTCCTTGTATTATATTCACAAGCAACATTTTTCCAATGAATTTCAACATTGTAGGAGTTCAAATGTATGCTTATGGTTAGATTTAGTCTCTTTAGTGAAGATCGTGAAAAGCTTTCTGGTAGGAGTTTAAAAAAAATGATAAATCGTTTAAATAAATAGTTTCAAACCTCATTTCCTACAATATCATTGCTAACGTTGCCTCCTCCTCCTTCTCCAGTTGACACACAATTTCTCCAGCATACAACTAACTTAAACTGTTTTTATTTAAAAGCTGCGGATTGCAACCATTTAGTCTCATATTTGGAGACAATGGGGCACACCGGTGCAACTTGGAAATATGTGCCAAACAGGAGATTTTTGGTTTGTTTTTTTGTTTTTTTCTGTGTTGGCACATGTGTTATGTGTGAGTGAAAAACCGAAGTGTTAACGCAAGACTGTCTCATAATCGGCACAGCAATGGGGGTGGGGACAATTAAAGGTTGGTCATCATCCCCCAAGCTACTAATTCATCTACAAATCTGTTCAGTTAGCAGCCACTTCCTTCAAGGTGTATTTACCAGAATAAATAAGCATTCAGATCGATGATGGAATTTTTAAATATCCTGTTCGACCATGACACCAACAAAGAGCCTGGATATGTTCATTCCTTTGCCCTCTGTCTTTGAAAATACTGTTAAACTTAAAGATGTTTTTCTTATAAAGTAATACTTATGATCGAATCCTTTATATATCAGCAATGAGGATGAAAAGAATATCAAAGGGTTGAGTAAAAGTCTTTTGAAGCATTGGTTCTTTTAAATTGAAAAAATCAATTCAAAGGTAAATTGTAGTCTGAAAGGTAGTCTGAAGCCTTGCTCATCGAAAATATTTTATGCCTCTAAATTTGTCATTTTTCCCTCTGTGGTACTGGTTGTTAAATATTGTCCTTTGTATTGGTATTTTGTTGAAATTTAGGACAGTGGCAATCCTAAATTTGGATTGGTAAAGCAGAATGTCTAATGTTGTCACTGCTAACTATGTTTATCTATGTCTAAAGGTTGCTGTAAAAAAGAAAAAGCTCACTGTGTGCTCTCTCTCTCTCTCTCTCTCTCTCTCTCTCTCTCTCTCTCTCTCTCTCTCTCTCTCTCTCTCAATGACTCTTTAGTGAATCACAACAATTAACTTTAGCAAACATTAGCTCTCTTTAGATCTCATCAGCTGGGGTCTGGCTTTATGAATTAATCATAACAAAAAGTAGATAGATAAAAATAAAGACTTGCAGAGAAAACTGTTGTCTCTCATGTATTGTTTGCCTCTGTCATTTTTCAAATGTTTACTCCAGCATCAAAGGAGACCAGCATGGCCTGCAATTTGTTACCCGACAAGGCACGACCGGGCTTACAGCCGCCGCTGTAAGAGACATTGGCACAGCTCCTGTCATCTATCATAACATAGATCAAACTAATCAATGATTAAATTGCTAACTATTAATAAAATCAATTAGTTGTAGTAGCCCTACTGTGATTGCTATCTATTGACAAAATAGAACTTGAATTAAATAGACATAACTCAACTTCTGCACAGTGTACATGTAGTGCTGCTTGGTTAATTTAATTAGTGAAAGATGAAATAACTTCATTTTTGGTAATATGACACATGTGAAATAAGAGCCAGCTGATGAAATCAGATAAGTTTCCTGTATTCCTGCATTGACATGATGGAAGCGATCTTATCATATCTCTCCTCTCCTGTTTGTTTTCCTCGTTCTGACTGTTGTCTCGGCAGATAAATCGCGTTATATTTGCCAGTAAATTTAAGAACACAACAGAAATTGTGGTCACGGCTTTTCTCTGTTCTGGCACCCCGATGGTGGAACGATCTCCCGACTGATATCAGGACAGCTGAGTCGCTGCCCATCTTTCGCCGCAGGCTGAAAACCCACCTCTTCAGGAAAAACTACCCAGATCCGTCCTAGTTCCTTACGCACTTATTGTTTCCTCCACCACTGGCACCCTCTATATTTTCATTACCCCCTACCCGAACCAGGGTTTGAATCCCATTCCTGCTTTTCTTACCTCTTTTATTTCTTCCCCTACCCGAACCAGGGTTTGCATCCCCACCCCGCTGTGACTGGTGTGCAGTTGGTGAGAGGCTGAGGTACCTGACTTATCGCACTTACTCTAGCACTAGTTTTGCTCTTAGCTGTTTGGTATTGGAAGGAAATGCACTTATGATTTCTTGTGACCTGAAGTTCTTTTGCCTACCGATGTTGAACGCACTTATTGTAAGTCGCTTTGGTTAAAAGCGTCTGCAAAATGACCGTAATGTAATGTAATGTAATGTAAATTACAGAAACGCAAGTGTCGGCAACATGGAGAGAATTGAGATGTTTTCAAAAGGTGAGAGAAATAAAGAGCCATTGTTTTCTAACCTGTATTGTTGGTGACTGCTGCACCACCACCTCCACAACCTGCCAAAGTAACAGCTCTGACAGCGTGTCGGCACAACTCTGACATTAGTTCCAAAAGGTAAAGAAGGACAAATATCTTTGGAGCTAATTCATGGACTGATAATTCATTGTCAGTCCCTGTTTTTGTTTACAGACAAGTTATCACATCCATTCAGCAAATTACACTGTAATTTGGTAAATAAAATGGTGAAAAATGTAAAATGGTTTTCCCCTCCCTCTTTAGCGAGGGAGAGAGGATACTAAAAGAATGAAATCCTTTTTTTTGTTCCCTCGCTCCTCTCAGTTCTCGAATCAGTTGCCTCAGAATCATTGATCTTTGTGAGGGGATTATGCAGCAAAGGTGCCAATTTGTTTTTCTTTTATTGCAGTTCTTTTTCACTATTCAATTAATTGCACTCATTTTCAACCAGCTGTAGGCAGCTCCATTACTCTTTCCTACCCCTGTTTAGAGCTTTGTAAGGAACAGGATATGCTAATACTTGTCATGCTAAGCTGCTTGTAATCTTCATGCTTGAATTTGTGAACAGAGGACCATGTCTTTTCCATACTGTGATGTGACGCCATTGTATACTGTAGCTGTGTGGGGACTAGTGGTTTTAATTCCTCTGGATTTCTGAAAGATGACTAAGACTTTAACACAGCAACCTGCAATGCTGCAGTACAGACATACAAGTGCATTAAATGTGATTGAAAGATTACAAAATGAACAGCCACAGATTAACGTAATTTTCCCCTCTCCCTCTGCAATACATTTTCCTTAGACTGCAGACCATATGCATATGTAGCAGCAGTCAGTGAACCATGAAATCACTTGGTTTTCATGAAGCCCATTTGCATTTTCAGGTTAAAGCTCAATGGGGCAGAGGCAGTTGTAAAACCTTAATTTAGTATATCAGCCGTGTCTTTACTTATTATGGCTGCACAAAATGATCTAAGTGTCACTGTTGAAACGACGCTGCACTCTAATGCCATGAGACCTCCACATTGTAGCTCACACTGTTTTTGAACACTCAAACAAGGATCTAAATTTGGATCAATTTCCATCATGTGCTGTTGTTCATTCTCTATGAAAATCCACTCAAGCAAGTCCAGAGCAATGAAAATAATTGACTTTTTAAAATGACTTATTGGCTTTGCCTTAATAGGAGCTGTTTGAACCGTGGGGGGGCTTTCATAACAGTTATATTAATATCATGTGGTAATATTTTTCTTTGTTGATGTGACATGGCTAAATCAAACCCTGTAAATTTCTATAAACGGCACCATAGGCTGGCTATGGTGTCAAAACTTAAAACAAGGGGAGTTCTCCTTGATCATTTCGCCAGCAAACACAAAATGTCCTAAAAGTGCTGCTGAAAGATTATATTTCAATAGCTACTGAACCTTCATATGTTCAAGGAAACTAAGTTTGCAGCCCCAGTAATTTACAAGGCCAAGAATGACTATGTTTCAAATAAATGTATAGTAAGTAAGGAGAGAGACATAATTACTAAAAAGACATAATTACTGCGCTTTATCAGAGAATAATGTGATGCATTTTATTTTGCGTTCTAAAAAATGAAAAAAACACTCAAAGGCAAAAGGATGGGTTTTTTTTGGCCTCTTACCATTAATGATTCATCACTTGCCAGTTGCTTTGGATTAATATCACATTAGAATGTTTGATGTTTAGTAAGATGTGACCTACAACATGGTTTAACAAGATTTTGGCTGAAAAACGTGTCCAGTTCTTCCCCAAAGTGTTCAATTGCAACTGGAGCCAGAATAATCTCAAAGACATTTAATGGCTACAATATAATGAGATCTCCGCACTCTTCAGAATGTGGCCTGAATACTGTTGTTGTATATTTACTATGGCTGTAGTTCTAAGCTTATATGATAATGTTCTTTTTTTTACTTCTCCTTCCTGCACATAGAGCTAAAAATATCAATCAGTAAAAAGGTCAATCAATAAAATAACTGCTCTTTTTCAAGCAAATATGACAGAACATTTCATGGCTGCACTTATATATAAGAATTTTTTTTCTTGTAAGTTCTTTTGATTCATGATATTGTGTAGAGGGAACCGTTCAGGAATCTTAAAGCAATCTATAGACAATTAATACTTGTGTGTAAATTAGAGTCAATAGACGATAAATAAAAATCATATTTGATGCACGTAAACATGTATTGAGTCAACTCAATTAAGTTTTAATTGAGTTGATAATTAAGACAAAAAGAAAAAAACTGGTTGGAATAGGGTCTAAAATACAAGTTGATGGTTTAGATGAAGCTATGATTCTTGTCAGCTCAGAGAGCTTGATGGGACAAAGTCGAAACATTAATGAGATTCTACAGACCCATTTAAAGCTGCTGTTCACGATGATATATCAGCAACAGTAGTGTGAAGGATGTCTTTCATTTTCTGTCAAATAGAAACAATTTTATTTGTAAAAAGAAAAAAAGATCATGAAGTTTCACTACGGAGAGTTAAAGGAATACATGGCTCCACAGAGCTATAACTTTTGAGTCAGCCTAGTCTACGGAGCTGAAAAGAAACCTGGCGTTGTAGTTTCTAGACAAAGTGAAATTTTTCTAAATTAGTGGAACGCCGTTTTTATTCCAGCTGTCATGAGGTCTTCTTTAAAGCACCCAGCAGGGAATTAAACCAAGAAGCCAGCCTCTTCTGACTGATTTCCTTCTTTTTCAGAAGGGTAACATCCAATGTTTGTAGGCATTAAAGCTGTTGCTCTGTCAACAAGATAACCAACTTGTGTTGGAGTAAAGTTTAGGCATTTGACCTCTGTTGTTTTGACACATGACTTTGAAGAAAATAAGACTGAAAATGATTATTTTAGGTTATCAAAAAAGAGATCAGATGATGACGTTTTATTAATTATTGATTAATTGTTAATTCACTTTCACAGGCATTCTTTAGAATAAAATCAAGGGTATGACTGAATAGTGTTATCAGGGCTGTGTACATTTTAAGAAAAGTCCATTTAGTCTAATGTTGAGTAAAAGACGATATTTCGGTTGTCATTTTCAACATCCACATGAATATGAATCATAAAGAACAAGACTGCAACTATCACATGTTGATTAGGATATACCAGTTATGGATGTTTAGTAGTAAAAGTAACAAATGTTGACAAGAGAACATAAAAACTCAAAGGATAAACCTACATTAGAGTGTGCTATAAGAATAAAAAGATACATTAGTATAATGTGAGACTGTTGTGCTCTGCTATGTAAAAGTACTCATATTAGCAACTGACAGGCTCAGATGTAGCAGTTATTACAGATGTCTGACAGCATTATGGAATGGACAGCTTACTTTTCCCTCCTGCTGGTCTCACTTAAATCATCCCTCTCAGTGTCTGTGTTATTTGCAGGTGTGTTATGTGATGATTCTAATCAGACATGAACATTTATATCAACAATGGCCTCACACACAATATGTCACTGATTTTCCATTATTCGGATGGGGCCTTTGACTTTGAAGGGTGTTCTTATTTATTTGAACTGGGGAATCCAGAAGTAGCTCTTAAAAGTGTTGAGGTCGAGGGCTGAGAGATACAGTTAGACTTCTGCAGCAGGTCTCACTCTTGGAGCAGTATTTTCTTCATGAAAGAACCATTTCATTTCTTCTCCTTTTCACTGCATTGTACTATGAGGGGTGTTTACATCCTTTTGTTGTACAACTAGCCACAACTTCAGAGTATCTCAGTTGCCCACAGGTGGTCCATGAAAGCTTTGCAAAATGTGGCTTGACATTTCCCAGTGTGGAAAAGCACAAACTGTGCTGTGGCCTCCACACTTCCTAGACACTGCTGCCTCTGTTCTCTTCTCTGTGCACGTCACAAGATTTCCCTTGTGAAACTTTTTTGTGTACGGATGCTTCAGACTGTTTCCAAAATGTCATATATAACTATGTATAACTATGTAAGTTTGTCAGTTGCAAATATAAGAACTTCAACTCTGCCACCCACAAGTCCCCTTTGTTATTACATTGCTGCTATGATGTGGTTTCCTGTCATATTCTAGTCTGAACTTTCTTGCTCAGTATAGTCTCATAACTGATTTTTACCCATACACGGGGGGATAAGGCCGAGGTGAAAAGAATCTATAAATTTTCCTTTTAACAACATGAAAGCGCTCACTCTGATTGCTTGTCTAAGTTTTCAACTTGATATTTGTTGACATGACAGGAGAAGTCTCAGTAAAAAGTGAACATTAAAGCTGCGGTCGGCAACTTTTTTTTAGTCATATTAGCTTGAACTGTCATGGGATTCTGGAAGTAGAATATTAAATAGGCTGTTTAGGAAAAATAACGAAATCTGTAGCTCCCTCTGAAGCCTGTAATCGTGCTTGCAAAAACCGAGCGCTCCCGGCTGTTTTTAACCAATCAAGTTAGGGTGGAGGAATCCTACCTGTCAATCACAGCTTGTGCACATGCTGCTGAGCGTGAGTCTGCACCAGCTTGTGTGCGCTCACACTGGTGTGAACTCACGTGCACAACCTCGTCCACAGGTTTGGGGGGCGATTTGGAGCTTGTTAGAGGTTGGGGGAGGGACCTGAAAGTTGTATCAGTTCGAATTTTCCGACTTTAGACTCGCAATTTTGAAAACCTGCCGACGGCAGCTTTAACACTATACACTGAGGACCTCCACATGTGATCTGATGGAGACTAATCACAATACAACGTGTTTTAATTCTAACTGAGGGAGAGATTTTTATGATTCCAACCTGCTCTTGTAGTTTCTGTCCTCTTGGTAACTTTGCCCTCTAGCATCACCAGCTTTATGAGTATTGATTATCTGGGAAACACACATGTACAGCCAATTCATCTTTGCTTGACCTGGAATGGGAAAGGTTTGTTAAAGCTAATAAGAAGCTTATCATCCAATCAAACTACTCCAACAAGCAATTTTCCTTAAAAACAGTTTTGTCTAGTTTGACGTGAAGAGCACAGCTCAGTTTGAGTAAGGCCAGTGGACGGAAGCATTCATTTGAGTCTGCTCCTGAGTCTGCTCCTTAGTCTGCTCCTGAGTCTAATACTGAGTCTGCTCCTGAGTCTGCTCCTGAGTCTGCTCCTGAGTCTGCTCCTGAGTCTGCTCCTTAGTCTGCTCCTGAGTCTAATACTGAGTCTGCTCCTGAGTCTGCTCCTGAGTCTGCTCCTGAGTCTGCTGCTGAGTGCTCCTGAGTCTGCTCCTGAGTCTGCTCCTGAGTCTGCTCCTGAGTCTGCTGCTGAGTCTGCTCCTGAGTCTGCTGCTGAGTGCTCCTGAGTCTGCTGCTGAGTCTGCTCCTGAGTCTGCTCCTGAGTCTGCTCCTGAGTCTGCTCCTGAGTCTGCTCCTGAGTCTGCTCCTGAGTCTAATACTGAGTCTGATACTGAGTCTGCTCCTGAGTCTGCTCCTGAGTCTGCTGCTGAGTCTGCTCCTGAGTCTAATACTGAGTCTGATACTGAGTCTGCTCCTGAGTCTGCTCCTGAGTCTGCTGCTGAGTCTGCTCCTGAGTCTGCTCCTGAGTCTGCTCCTGAGTCTAATACTGAGTCTGCTCCTGAGTCTGCTCCTTAGTCTGCTCCTTAGTCTGCTGCTGAGTCTGCTCCTGAGTCTGCTCCTGAGTCTGCTCCTGAGTCTAATACTGAGTCTGCTCCTGAGTCTGCTCCTGAGTCTGCTGCTGAGTCTGCTCCTGAGTCTGCTGCTGAGTGCTCCTGAGTCTGCTCCTGAGTCTGCTGCTGAGTGCTCCTGAGTCTGCTCCTGAGTCTGCTGCTGAGTCTGCTCCTGAGTCTGCTGCTGAGTGCTCCTGAGTCTGCTGCTGAGTCTGCTCCTGAGTCTGCTGCTGAGTGCTCCTGAGTCTGCTCCTGAGTCTGCTCCTGAGTCTGCTCCTGAGTCTGCTCCTGAGTCTGCTGCTGAGTGCTCCTGAGTCTGCTCCTGAGTCTGCTCCTGAGTCTGCTCCTGAGTCTGCTCCTGAGTCTGCTGCTGAGTCTGCTCCTGAGTCTGCTGCTGAGTGCTCCTGAGTCTGCTGCTGAGTCTGCTCCTGAGTCTGCTCCTGAGTCTGCTCCTGAGTCTGCTCCTGAGTCTGCTCCTGAGTCTAATACTGAGTCTGATACTGAGTCTGCTCCTGAGTCTGCTCCTGAGTCTGCTCCTGAGTCTGCTGCTGAGTCTGCTCCTGAGTCTAATACTGAGTCTGATACTGAGTCTGCTCCTGAGTCTGCTCCTGAGTCTGCTGCTGAGTCTGCTACTGTTGTTTTAGATTTAGATAGAAGACACATGTCAAACAAAGTCAAAAGATCATCAATGATATTCACTTCTGGAATTTTTCCCATATGATTGTGCATAGTATAATAGTAAAATGGTATATAACTGATGTTTTTTAAAACACATTAAGTCTACACTAAATGGCATTTTTCCAATATGGTCAAAGTTTTAGGTCAACTCTATTAGTTAGATGTAATTAGCTTTTGTACTGTGGTGACACAATGATAAAAAATCCATGAATGCGTACATTGCTATGATTGATACCTTACCATATAGTGCACATGATTCTGTGTGTAAAGCAAGCCATTAATCAAAGTGCTGACTTGAGGAGTAAATGAATGTAAAGCCAGAGAAAAGGAGGAAATGGTGTGCTGGCTTGCGGTTTCATGGATCTGCTGAGGATGAGTTTAACCTCACAGTTATGGCAGCTATCAGGCTACTCTACACCTCCAAACAGCGTCACCGTTTCCTGAACGAGTGGCTTTGTGGCTCTTCTCCTGAGCTTTGATGACATTGAGAATGTCCTTTAACAGGCGTGTTACAGCTGTGGCTGCGTTTTTTTGCTTATCTTTATCTTGATCTTGGGTGATGTGTGGCTACAAGTTAAGAACATAGCTTCTCTCCGAAAGATTCAATTCTAACCCAAACCTTTACCCCAGTCAGAGAATTTAAAGATAATTAAAGCCAATAATAAATACACACAACCTCTTCTCATAGCTTCGGCTGAATTAACTGCTGCGGTCTATTAAATGCTATGGGTCCTTGCTCACCTGCTGGTATAAGCTGAAGAATTGTCGCTCGCCTCTTCTTTTGATATCTGGGGAATAGAGCACAAGGAAAGGCATCTGTCTCAAGTATAAATGCATTCACTTAAATCTATTATTGATGGCAGCTATAAAGCTTGTTGTTGGTTCCCCCCCCCCCCCCCATGGATGGTTAACAGGATCAGATGTACCTTTAGGCTTTTGCATATGTGTTTGTTGATTTCACAAACCAAATACATTAAACAAGACAGATCATTCTTACACCATCTTCTTGCATTTCTAAAGAGAAATAAATTAAATTACTTGTGTCTTTTCTGATTGCTATAAGTAGAGTTTTTTCAGGATGTCTCTAAGAAAAGCTGTTTAGCTTAAAGACTGATTGAAATATCTCCCTTCACTGCCTGATAAAATGCCCTCATCCCCCACCCCCCACCCCTGCTCTGTCTTTGCATTTCTCCTAGCAAACTAATTGCAAAGTATTGAATACTAATGCTTTCACTGCAGGTGCATTTGTAACTATTTCCCTCCAAAGAAATGTCAGCATTGTGTGTCCTTAATGACTGTGTGTTTGTCTGGAAGGTGAATTTCAAGGTTGAAGTTGTTTTGAGGGAAATATGATTCATCACTCCTGTAACCTGACTGGCCTCTTGGATTTTTTTTCTTTCTTTTTGATTCCACCCACATCAGTCTTTCTCTGAGTGACTGAGTGACAGAATATAGCCAAAGACAGAAGTCTCAGTCACTCCTGTTGTCACATTGAGTATTCTAAGTAACAGCGCTGGCAGCACAGGAGGGTGACTGGGTAACTGCTTTTGTCTTGCACACACAGGAAGGAATCACACTGATGGATAACAACTTGACGGAGCACGTCCTTTGGCCAAAATTGAGTGGCACTGAGGGTTTTTTTCGGTCTTTTTTCTTCTTATACCTGAAGAAAGAGGTCAAACGCTGTTGCTGTGATAAGAAAATAGAGGGAAAAGGAGAATGTTTTATTCGATGAGGGGGAGCCGGGTAGGAGATAAAGTAAGGCCAGCGTGTTTAGACATCAGACTGTTTACTTTAGGCCAGGTGAGGATTTGCTATTTGGAGATAAAGGAAAAAGTGAAGAATTTCCAACAAGAATCTTCTTTTTAGAACACCATCAGCACACACACTCTTACTTAGTTTTTCATTTCTTCAAATCTGCCATAATTCCATCACAAGATGAAGTGGAATAGGAAGAGGATTGGTATGGCGTATCAAAAAGGAAAAGTTTCCGTCATAAATACTTTATTGGTTGGATGAATAGCTGAAGGTGACAAGCCTTGGGTCCCTCTCTGAATACAAATTGATGTACAGTAAAGCAGGAACCTAAGTGCAGAATTCTGTTTGTTCATGCATGAAGGCTCTCAGCAGACAAATGTGAGTGATATTGTAATCTCTTTTGGATTGCGTGCCGCCGTACTGCAAGCAGAGCTGTAACATGTCACATATCTTGTTTTGAATTTTTTGGGGACAAGTGAGAAACTGAATGCCCGTGACCTTGGAATTCACATCTTTCTAGTGTTAGAGAAAGCAAAATAGAAAGTAGAATGTTGCAGTAAAAATAGCTGCTGTGGATATTGTCATCTATTTTCATCAGGCGCTTGCAATAAAGTTAAAGCATAGAGCTTTTTTTTTTTTTAATCATTGTATTTTTTAGAGCTGCTAAATCTCATCATCAACTGAATTTTTACCAGATTTTTGGTTTTATTCAGATGAGTTCCAAAGCTGTATCAAAATATAATGAATGTTTCATCACACTTCTCCTTTAGCTACAATGATGCATGGAAATATTAATGATAGGGCACATATTCATAGCCATGGTATCTACAGCTTTGTTTTTCTGGTGCGTGTGCTTTCTTCCTGTTGTTCCATAATCAGATCAGCGTTCATATCGCGCCCAAAGCTGCCAAGTGTAAAAGGGAGCAAGCTTAGTCAATGAGATTATGAATGTATGACTGCTTCTATGTTGCATCCTTCACTGGGATACTGCCTTGAAGTACATTGTAAACATCCTAAAATATGTCAAAACAACCTCTCCCCTGATGTTTTTTATTTTTATTTTGTTTATTCATGTTTTGGTTATGTTTTCTAACTGACCTCAACTGTAACATGTTTAACAGAAATAACTCAACGTGTCTTTTTGTCCTCTAGGTGGTGTTTTCCTGTGACGCTAGAGGGAGTCGCCTTCCTCCAACTCTCTGAGCTCCATCTCATCAGGATGCTGATGTGGAACCTGTAATGGAGACCAGGGCTTAATAATTGGTGAGCTTGTCCTGTTTTTCTAAGTGACTGCATATTAACTGTGAGCAGTTTCAGGTGCACCCCTGAGCTCAGGCAGCTCTAACTATCCTGAAAATGTTGTGTTAGCAGTTGTGCATCAGCGGATTTGAGAAGCAGCAGTATGAGGACCAACGGTGGGAATTTTTTACAGAAAAAACAGAAAAACCACAGGTGCAGAAGTGGGTCAAGTATGCTTTCTTATTCTTTTTTGTGGGAAAGCGTGTATTTTACACCGTTATGCAACTTTTAACCTATATATATACATATGTATATATATGTATATACATATGTGTATATATACACATATACATATGAAAAAGTAAATGTACAATTTGTGTTTATACAACAAGTGAATGGCAAGTGAACATACAGGGTTATAAACATTACAAGAGTGTGCAGTAGGGCAAAGATGGTGGCAACCTATTCTTTAACTAATTAAATTTGCTAATTAGTCAGTAGCTTTGCAAGTTTACAGAAGGTGGTGGTTTATGGATTGTCTATGAAGCTTGTTTTTTTTATATTTAACGCTAATGAATATAATTTACTGTACGTGCTCTTACAAAATCTGTATATCAAGCTTCAATATACATGATTTCCAAGTTAACTAGATGTTTTGGTATTTCGGTGGTAATGTGCTGAGATTTTCTGACGACACGCAGGGTAGCTGCTTTGCTTTTTGCAACAATGTTCTGGAGGCACTATAACTAATAAATGCATTTGTTTTAATTCTTTCTTTTTTCTTTAATGGTTTTATATTTCATGAAGCAACAGAAGAGATTGAGCAATGCTGTATGCGCATGTGTTTCATGTGATGGAGGGAGAATAGAGAGTTTTTGCAAGCCTGTCATCATAACAAACACTGTGTGAGGGGCAAACCTATGTGGGTTGTCAACTTGTCACCCACCTGCGTCCTGTTAATCAGCAACAATGTCCTGCTCTCCTGTTGTTGGCTGAACGAAGATAAAAACATTTGAACAGTTTGGACATTTTTCAAAAAATAGAAAATCATTGAGACCCTTCCATTACACTTCGGTCTCATATCATGCATTCCATGTACCACTTTTGTAGCCCAACATCAAGACCAGCCATTCAGCACATTATTGTCAAGATTAACTAACGTTGTGTGTCAAACAGCCGATCAGTTGACATGCAACTTAACACAGTTCTGTTTCTTCCATCTTAACAGCATTACTGTAAAATACAATTTACATTTTACAGAAATATTAATTCTGGTTCGAATCCTAGCTGGGGCCTTTCTGTGTGGAGTTTGCATGCTCTCCCTGTGTATGCATGGGTTCTCTCCAGGTACTCCGGCTTCCTCCCACCACCCAAAAACATGCATGTTAGGTTAATTGATGACTCTAAATTGACCCTAGGAGTGAGTGTGGATGGTTGCTTGTCTCGTTTGTCTCTGTATGGCCCTGTGATGGACTGGCGACCCGTCCAGGATGTACCCCGCCTGTCGCTCAATGAAACCTGGGATGGGCTCAAACCCCCCTGCGACCCTGAGTTGGATTAAGCGGGTATAAAAATGGATGAAGGGAGTTTGTGATACATTTATGGCATCTACAGTATGACAAAAAAGAGCATTTCAACTAACTGATTTAGTCTCTGAAAGCATAACTTCTTTTTAAAAGTTTTCCTTTTTGTAAAAAAGTATAATAAATTGAAATAGTATACATTTTTTTCTATAGAATATGATTTAATAACCAAATAATTATGTATCAGTAATACAGTCAAGTAAATGTTTCGGTAAAGATGATTTAAGTGTGTTCTGTACTGGTGCTCCAAAAATGTTCAGTTTGGAGCACCAGTGCCATTGGTCTGAAACTCTGGTACATACAGTATCTGATCAAATGTTTGCTATAGTGAAGTGGGGCGGGGGGGATATTAGAGCTCAAAAGAGGAGAAGGGTGTAGTTTAACAGCCACAAAGAAACCTCGATCCATCTATCTTCCGTATCTGCTTAATCCAATTCAGGGTCACGGGGCAGGAGCCTTTCCCAGCCGCCATCGAGCTAAAATCAATTTAGAATAACCAATCACCTTAACAGGCATATTTCCGGAAGGTGGAAAAAATCTGGAGTACCAAGAAAGAACCCACACATGCACAGGGAGAACATGCAAACTCCACACAGAAAGAGGTGAGGTGACAGTGCTAACCACCACACCACCATGCTGCCCAATGACGTAGATATGTATATATATTCAGATTATAGCAGCTTGTAAACTTATACTTAGTTAATCTTGACAATAGAGTGATGTCCAACTGAAGGAGATTTAAAATTGTAAAAGATCAATGACTTTCTAGTAATCCAACTGACTAAGAATGAGTTACTATTGTAGTCTTTTTTTAATGTTCTCAGATATTTTTTTATTTTTATTTGACAGAGTATACTGTATTTACTTTAGAAACACAAAAGTGGATTTTGTAAGACAGAAAAACAAGCTATTGAAAAAAAGAGGGGGAGATAACCTCTATAACCTTTGACATAACCTTTGCTTAAAAAAAACTCTTCTTTGAATTGTTACCCTCCTACCTGTGGAGTGACTAAAAGGCAAACCCCACCCACTTAGCGCCTTATGTTGACTTGACTAACACGAAATCAAGTGTTTCAAGTGATGTGACGCATATGTGGTACAAGAAAGCCTCTGTCTGGCTCATACTGTAACTGACTGCATCTAAAATGGTCCATAAAACTGCTGCAGCAGTGCATAAACTCAGTTTCAGTTTTTACATGATACAGTGTAGTATGAAACTGTCAATTAAAACTCAGTACACGATAGAGTTAACGATCTGTGCTGCCTCTTCAGAGAGTAGTGAGCCAAGAATGATTGTGTGTGTCTGAAATGCAGAAACTACCTGTATCCTCTTAGTATCTGTCTGCTGCACTCTGAGTCGGTTTGAATCCTGAAAATGTCATTGCACTACATCTAGGCACTATATCTCATCCACCTCGCTCCCAATAACTATGTTTTGTTAAGGGCAAAGTTTTAGGTAAAGGTCCGAGTGATTCCCCAGGGGGAGCTAGGTAAAGAAGGAGGATTTGAGGTGAGGTTGTTTTGCCTACCTCTGACCCTCTATGGTCAGAGCTCCTGTGGCTTCAGTGGTCAAAAGGTGAATCGCACAGTGCTGAGAACAGAGAAATATGATGGCTCCCACTTGTTCTCCTCTGGTTCAAAAGGAATGGTAGGGCAATGCTAATTAGCCAGCTTGTGTTATGGAATTGAAGATAAGTTGCTCTTCCCCCTCCTGCTCTTCATACACTTAACGAGCAGCGTCTACAGCAGTCGTGCACACTGCATAACTCTGCATATTTTTGTGTTCAGTGAGACATCTTGTTCTGTTTGTGTTCAATAAAATAATTCTCATTGATTATTTTTTTAACCTTTTGCTGTCAAATAAAGCAGTTTGTGTTCAATTTGTATGTGTTGTATGAAAATGCAGTGATTTTGGCCATATGTATTATCTGGACATCTTCTTCCAGCTGCTCTTTTGAATGTCCTATAATCTGCTTATCAAGTTTGCGGGTGATAAGAAGGGCAGCTAGTTTCACCACCAGTTTATCTGTGCTTGTGTAAAACGACGCTTCTACAAACTGAAAACCAAATGTTCTGCAAGAAGGCAGTTAATATATTTATTCAATCGAGAACTGTGGTGAGAGTCAGGAGGGGGTTAAGCTACCTTAAAATCCAGGCACACGCTTCCCCTCCCCTGTCTTGTGTTTTGTGGTCTGCTTCTCTTGTCAAAGTAATCTGAATCTTTCCATCAGTGCTTCCTGGAATACTAAGTTGAAAGCGGTGACAGGCAGTGTCGAGTGGCAGCTCCAGGTATTCTTAAGGGTTACAGCACATGTGGCCATGTTAAGATATCATCTCTGCACCTGATTCTTGTTTCTGCAGCTCTAATCATCCACAGAAATTAAGCTATCCCCCCGTGCATCTACCGCCTTGTAGAATTACAATAGCTTTGTACATTTCAAATGCTTAACCTGAAGCTTTTTCAAATAATAGTGGTGGGAAATGTGGTGAAATCAAACACACCTGCATACATATGAGCACAAGTCAGATACAAAAGACGCATAGCTTCAGGGGAGTTGTGCTCAGCGTCTTGGAGCTCGCTCTCATTTTCTCTCCCAGTCAAATATCTTTTTGTTAGTGCAGATGCACTCAGGGTTGGCAAACACATTGGAGACTGAGTCACTTAAACATCCACATCTTGACACGCAGCTGATTCACTGTCTATTGATTTCTTCATACATCATATTCTTTTGCACTGTTTGTTATGTATGCACACAGGGGAAAGGGCATTGTTTGAGCTTTTCTGCACATACGTCTGCTTCATAGCTCCCTGGTTTTCAGATTAAAAACGCAGAGGCCTGTTTAATGACACACAGAGGTGCAACTTTATCCCGTAAGCATCTGCATTAGTTACAAGGACCGTGACTGAGTTTAGAAATCCATTTACATTAATGGCCGAGAATGGCAGTGTTTGTGAGCAGAAACAAGCCTCTATCCTGATGTAGCAAAACAAGATAGTCTCCGATCTCTTTGTTGTCATGCAAGTGTAAATGTATTCATTCAAAATAAAAGGTGGATTATTGATGTAACTTGTACTGCGGTGCTCGAATCCAAAAAGGCAGATAACAAGGTAACAACAGACAATTTCTCCACTTGCAGCTCTCTGTCATACATTTATCATTTTATTCACTGCTGCAGAAATCAGTGGTGCATCACAAATTGCTGAGCAGGAGAACGTCTTCTCTCTCAGTCCTGGCGGTAGTTGCTCAGATTAGAGTAAGTGGTGGAAGTTCAGCAATACAGAGAGAGGCATGCTCAAGTGTGTTTTGGTGGGCAATTCAGACTCTTCACATCCATCGTTACAGTTTTAGAAGTAGTGTTGTACTCTTTTGGAGCCGCCTGTATGGATAATCTTGACTGATTTTTGTTAATGCTTTTCTCTAAATGTGATTTATATTCACTTAAACTAGATACAATATATCAAGCAAATAGAATAAGTTGTTTGTTTTAATTATGATTCATAGTTATGAAGCATTGGTTATACATCTTCTTGTGTAGAAAAACATATAAGTACAACCCAGTGTTCTTCTTCTGCCTGTCTGTCATCATAAATCTGAACCTCTGGACATCCTTCCTCAAGTCTCTACCCTGTGCTGTGTGCTCTAAGTGGCTCATGATGTAATGCTGGCAGTATCATTACCCATCGGTCTGAGCCCATGACAGATTCCCACTTCCTTTCATATCATTTACCAAATACAGTGTATAGGAGTAGGCCGCATGATAGTGGCAGACGAATAGCTGGTTATGAGCCACAGCTCCTCCATTGTCTACCATGCCGCAGAAAGAGTGGGAGCCCATAAAGAGCTCTGGCAGAGTTTCTGCTTCCATCTGTCTGCATGCCTTGCAATGGAGCCCAGCTCGCACCACTTGAGATTATACTCACGTCCAAGCTGTTACTGTAATTTGCATTGGCTCATAGGCAGAGGAGAATGAGAAGGAGGAGGAGCTGCACATGAGACAGGGATGTTATAAGTGGTCCTGGCAGCACAATGGGCTTGCTAGGGTGTAATATTATAGACGAGTGGCATGGGCAGAGCTACATTAAAGTGCAATAATGGGATTGAGCAGGTTACCCTGTTGTGTTTTGTACATGAAACTAATTATGGAAATATACAGTTGGAAACCATTTCAGTCACATTCAGTTTTAGTGTTGTGCGCTTTATAGCTTCATTGTTCTTGATTCTTTCGTCTCCTACCAGAAAATCAATACTATCAGTCACAATACTTTTACAAATTAATTAGATGTATGTCTAACTACACCCTTTGTTATGTATTTCACTAATAAGCAACTGATTACCCTGTTATTCATTCAGATGAAAGATCACATACTAGGAGAATGCCCACGCAAGCACACGCATAGGAGCTAAATCAACTCAAGGAACGGCCAGGGCAGAGGATCAAACTTAAAGACAGGAACACACAAGCTGCTGGATTGCCCTCTCTGTTACAGATCCCACTTCAAACCTAAGAATTGATCTTCAAATCGCCTTTGAAAATCCATTTAAATCCTAAGCAGCAGCATTGTTTACACCACTTTCTGAATTGAAATGCTGTTTGCTTTTGAACATGGCAGCAGCATCCGCATGAAAGAGTCGCTGACAATGTGGGAAATCTTCCCCTATCAAGTTTAAGAATTAAAGTCACATTTCCCTTCAAAAGGGAACAAAGTCCAGAAAGCACTTTGAGCCCAGTTCGACTGAATGTTTTCTAATCTACTCATTTTCAGGCTTAATTTGTTTCTAACTTGATAGCTTTTGGACTTCAATTTGGTTCACCAGCTAATGTATCAAATTTACTAATTAAACACAGGCAAAAAATAAAGAGCAATTGCTGATAAAACAACCTCCATCAAATAGGTTGTGAACTAATTATGTATGTTACTGACGCAACTGCAGTGACTTATAATGAACTTCCTGCAGCTGGTCTCAAAGTCATAATATAATGCCTTATATCTTTAACTATTATTCCCTTCAAAAGACTCTTTTGTTACTTTACAGTTGTAAAATAAAATTGAACTTATCACAGTGGCTAAATTATTCTGAAGACAGACTTTGAGGGTTTTAATGTCAGACCAGTTTGAAGCAGTTTCATTTATTTTGGGAAGTTGGTAAGACATCAGCAGTTTTACACTGCAGCAAATCTATTTTGTGTAACGCTAGCTTTCCATTATAGAGAGCGAAATTGACTGTTCCACAAGTATTCAGCCGTATTAATTTTGTGCACAGCCATGAAAAAAAGTGCAAAGAAAAAAAATAACAATCATAATTATGTGACAAAGAGAGCCAAATGTGTCTTTCAGCCTCAAATAGCAGCCCCGACAGGTTTGTGATTCGGGACTTACAAAGTAGCATGAGCTTATCTTCAGTCATTCTAAACATTTCATTCACATAATGACTAATTATAGTGATATGTCATGGATTGACCTTATTTCTCTGAGTAATGTAATTTGAGGCAGAAATGTCAAACGGGGATCTAATTGACCCAGAGAATCATGCACGTGCAATTCATTCTCATTCTAAGGCTGTTATATATTGTTGTTTTATCTTTGTGACGTGTTACTCTCCATTTGCTATTTGGCTTGGTTTACACAACAAGAAAAATGGATTGGGGTTAGAAAAAAAAACACTGTTTGGTTGTTGCTGCACTCTGAAATGTTTTTCCTAAAGGGTACCCAAAGTGTTACAGTGGAGTCCTGATAAAGTGTTGGTATGTAACGCAATGAGACAGGTCTTTCGTATCAGGAATTTTAAGGTTAAACTTGAAAGCTTACAGCAGGTCATCACTTCAGTTTTCTTTCCCCAAGACATTAAAACGTCATTGTCATTTTCATACAAGCTACTTTGTGTAATCAAGCTTATCTTTTGAGATCACCCTCAGCAAAAATAAGACCCCACAGGGATGTTTTTCAATCTCTTTATCTAATGTACAGGTAGAGTGATACGGCTGTGGAAAGAAGTGCAAAAGTGTATGTAAGGGTGTTTTAGGAAAGGAACTGTTCTCAGAAGATATTAGTCTTCAATAAACTTTTGAAGGTAGAGAAGGACACCTTGGTTTTAAGTAAAGCTCTTTAAAAAGTTTGGCTAAATAGGTGCAAATAGTGTTATAATTGTTAATTTCATTAATTTCACTTCATAATACACGTACCAAACTAAACAAGGTATGTTCATGAACCTCAATACAGGCCAAAGTGATTTTTTTTTTCTCCTTTTTAAAAGTTCAGCCTTTCTCAGGCTTTGAAGTGCATAAATCTGAGGACTCACACTTGGTGTTGCGATTTGTATGAAAATACAGTCACGTGAAAGCAGAGAGTGTCAGTGGGAAAGTGTTTGTCTTCATGAACTAAAACAGGAAAAAACACGTAACATGAAACACTTGGAGGAGAGTGACATGTTTTGGCATTTTAATTTGAATGGTGGTATTTTGGGGAATCAGTTTGAATTATTCATCGTTTTGCATTTTAGAATTTAGTCATCCTAATTTAACCGTAGTTTCTGTTTTGCAAAAGGTTTCTATGGGACCAAATATATTTTTTAACTGTATCGAAAATTTTAACCCCTTTTTTCAATACCTTTTAAACCTTTCAAAAAACTTTTAAAGGATGCCCAGCATTAAAAGAAAGAAAACAAAATGCAAATGAAAAATTAACATGGTAGAAAGGCTGGTGACAGAGAGCACAGTGGTCAGAATCATAGAGATTATATTACAACTATTTGCTCATGGAAGAGTTCTAGTCACATCCTTTTGTGCTTTCACAACTCATAACGTCTATGCATCACTATTTATGTGTTGAACTTGGAACATATTTAAATTTCAGTTAGTTGCTTTTACTTTTAGCTGATAGAACAGAATTTCCAACTCTTGTAAGTGTATTTGCAATATTTCTTATCTTTTTTTTTCCTGTGCCTCCATTCTGCCATTTTTACATACAAATCAGAAGTTTATAAAGCTTACATTGCTTGATGGAAATGCAGGTACATTACAATTATACTGCAGATAAACATGGATGAACCAAATATAGGTTTCCAGTTCTTTTAGATATAATCTTTTGAAAGGATTTATGAAGAAGGAAATATTTAGCTTTAATGAGGGAATTAGGCCTGAGAGAACACAAGAGTATTACGAGGTAATAATGTTTGACCAGCAGAAAGAAAATGGCCAACTACGTCAAAAGCACAATAAAAGATATAATGTAAGGGACCCTTTGTAGCCTCTACTTATTCATGAGGTCTTGTGTTAAATATAGGCTGTATAGACTCCTTTGGAGCCTTTTTTTTTTTTCTAAATCTGGACTGCAGGAAATTAGAAAAATAAGGTTCTATGTCCACATAGTGCCTTTATCTGGCAGAAAAGAGCTGGCTTGACACTGGAAAAGCAAGACCCACCAGGATTTTTGTTGTATCTGTGACGACAATATCTCAACAGCATCAAGCCTGAATCTCACCTTTAACCACTGTTTTTGATAAACCGGCTTTACCCCCTTTGCTCTGTATTATCTGTCAATCTACTCATTGTTCAACATTTTTTTTCCACTATGAGCACCAAATAGAGGAAACTTGCCATCATACTAACAACGGTTGAGCCTGTCACAACTAAATTTGACAGCGGTTGGGGCAGGGAGAGGTCAGTGCATGACACAATCTGTCAGAGATACAATAAATATCACAGTCTTGTTCATGTGAGGCTGTTAGAAGTATCTCAGTTCCTGGGCTGTTTAGGGTAAAATTTCTGGAGGATTCATTTCAGAGGATTCAAGGAGACAATCAATCATGCAGAGCTCCTGTATGATCTGCTATCAACTGTGGGCAAGACTGCCACTCATTTGATTTTTAGAGACTGTTTTTACTTGTCACCATCACACCACAAATAGACTTTTCTGATCACTTCTGGGGACATGCTCCCACAAATAGACTTTTCTGATCACTTCTGGGGACATGCTCCCACAAATAGACTTTTCTGATCTCTTCTAGGGACATGTCATGGGGACAGACAGAAACGGCTGTCCCCAATTCCAACAATTTGTCTTGTTACAAGAGTGACAGTTTCTGCCCATATGATTGGTTTCCTGAAATAAGCTGCTCAGGTGACAAAAGTTCCAGGATTTTCATCTTAATGTAAGTTTTTTTTTTGTAGCTTCTACCTCCGATGAGGAGAAAACGAGGAACCATCTTTGACCTAACTGATCAGTTGGGGAGATGCATGAACACACCTTTGGCAACTTCAAATAATTAATGCCCCCCCAAAAAAATGGAACAAAGACATAGTAATGAACCAAGAATCAAGTCAAGGCTTTGTTAATTATTCTTTTTTTTTAATGCAAAATAGAAAATTAAACATGATTCAACTTCATGGTTTCAGTGTAAATAGAAGAAAAAGCCACTCCGCGGGTATCAGCTAACCTCAGGTAGGCTCCGCGAACTGTTGCTGATGTTGTTCTCACATTTTGCATAATTTTAATTACATTATCAGCGCATTATCAGAAAATTACATAACAGCTGACACACTGCAAACCCTGAAGCTGGTCAGTTTCCAGATCTCTGAGGAAGAGTTCAGCAGCATGCCGCAGCTTATTGTTGCTCTGGGACCACATAGTGGGTTAATCCAGATCTGCTTTTTAAGAATTGCATCTAGGAAATGCTGGAGAAAAACACAGCCGTGTCAGCACTTCTTCATGATGCACCCACCACAAAACAAAATCATAACAAGACCAGGATGGCACCAAGGTTCAAGTTAAGAAATGCACATTGCTAATTAAGTAATTACACAAGTTGCGCACCGAATTCAATCATTTTTTGTTTAGTGGAATGCCACAAATCTAAAAAGTGTCTGGAACATAATTACTGGTTGGTGATGAAGTACAGCCAGGGATCAGTTTAATTCATTCACTTCATAAAGACCAACAGAGGATATTTCCAGTCTTGATGTGAATTTGATGGCCCACTGCCATTCTATATGTGTTGACATTTCAGTTTGCTTTATTTGATGTAGAAACAAGATTAGTAAAGCTTTAGATATATGTTTGGCAGACGTTCTGCTTAAACCTGCTTTGCACCGGCTTTGCTATGAAGTGTGTCAAATTAAAGCTGTGCCATTTTTATCCATTATTTATTGTCCATTATTTACATGCACTCAGTGAATCACATACAGTCATTGCTGCCTCCCTCAACAGTTGTATCACACACTTCTAAGCATCACAGCCGTGAGTGATTTTGGGACACTGTCCTCAATATAAATATAAAGGTGTATGAATTTTCCATTATTGGATCGAGTTATTTCAGAAGATTTATTCATGTGGATCCTGTTGGTAATAAATCTCAATTGTATTTGCTAATGAAATGATACTGTGGTCAAAAAAAAGGAGGAGGCACATGTTGGATACTTACAAAGTATTTGAATTACAAAATGATGAATGTGGTTATTTAATCTTGAGGGTCTGGTTGGGAAGAGCACAGAACTGCCTTGAGCTAAATGCAGATTTTAGCAAGCTAATTGTTCAGAGTGATGCGTTGTAATATTTAGCAGGTTCACCAACTAAATTTAATGTGTTAGCATGCTAATTTGCTAAGTTAGCACCAAACATAAAGCCCAGCAGAGGCTGGGGGTAATGCCATATACAAGTTGGATCTGATGACGGCACCAGAGGCAAATGTCAAAGAAAGTTGAATAAAAACGTCTGGAATAAATTTTAAGAGTTTTTTAAGTCGTATGCGAGAGTAAAGTAATCAAGAAATATTCTCTGAGAACAAGTGATGATCCATCCAGTAAATGTGTATACATATATTGAAGGGTTGGCATGGGTAACTGGTGCTCAGAACAAATTCAACAGCTTTAGTAGAAGTAGGACATGCGATGGATGGTCTACATTATCGATTTTATGAAGGAGAAGGTTATTTTTTTTTAAGGAGGTGGATAGAAACAGTTTGAAAATGGTTTATATTAATGATAGAATTTTTTTTAGTTAATCCACATAATAGATTTTATTTTCCCAGAGAATAAATCAGCTTCTCACGAGAGTCTGCTGTGGCAGTGGAGCACATAACAGGCATATAGAGCAAGGTACATACAGTTAGGATCGATGCAGTGTAGGAGCCTAGGGATGAGGATTTGAAACCGAGTGTGGATTCCTTAGAATCACTGCAGCAAAAAGCACCAAAACAGAGGGTTTATTCAGCCTGCCCCAACAGTGAGATTCTGCTAATGAATGGGCAATGATAATAAAAAGCTGCAACTCAATGGATGAAATGTTAAATTTAGAAGACAAGCAAGCATGCATCAACAGGACACAACAACCTGTCATAACATGCACAAATTAAATATAGAACTGACAGTTATACTGTTCCAGCATTTCTAAATCACCAATTTTTGTCTCTGACCCTCACTGGATTTTGAAATAACTGAAGGTAGAAATAGAAAGCGCAGAAGATGAATGTCACTCAGAATCAATGTGTTTCCCCTCATTGTTTGTGAGCAAATCCTGCTTTTTTGTTTTTATCATGGCTTGTTTGTCTGTACTCTTATTTTTTCCCCCCCTTGGACAAATATGTCAACTGTACTTAAGAAATCCCTTGGAAGGTATCTGTGAAACTACAACATTAAAAAAAAAAAAAAAGATTCAGTGCCACATTGTATTGTTGAGCTATCTGTTGATGTAAGATTGAATTCAGCCAGAGTACAATCACACCAAGACTGTTGCTTTATATATTTTAGAAATACAGATTCTGTCTTTTCAAGTCAGTGAGAAAAACTGTTTTTTCATCCATGTATGTCATCCGGTGGTAGAAAATGATCAGTTGAAATTTTGTGCCACTAATACTGTGAGTCATTTGATTTTTCACTACTTCTTCATGACATGCTCTACATTTGTAGAAAATGTATATATTCACGCTTTATTTAATTGGTTGCTACAGTTATTTTACATGCTTTCAAGGTACTACGGTTGCTATAACCGTTGGATGGTATTCCGCTGTATGAAAATGGTGGATTATTATGCCAGGCACATTTTCTCATCTACAATCAAACACCAGAACACTAAAAAGATCATCTCAAATTGTACGTGCAATGTAAAACAAATAAAATTATTAATGAAAGGATCCTGTATTATATTAGCATTAAAAGCGCCTCCTTGATCAGTCATTAAGTAAATGGAAGTACAAACTGTCATTTTAAATTTTGCTTTCAAATAAAGATTTTGGTTCAGGATTTTTACCAGAGCTGTCAAAATTAGATCTGGAAAAATGTATTAAAGCATTGCTATTATGGTTTTCGAAAGTCATTTTTTTCATCAACACCAGAGAATGTAGAATTAGTTTCCTGCTTAGTCTGTGTCTGAGCTGAGACTGATAATGCACTAGTCTCCCCCACCCACCCACCCACCCACCCAACAGCCATACAAATGAGAAAGAAGAAATCCCTCTATACCCTTTACTGAGGGAGTTCAGCTGTCACTGCACCATAGTGCACCCAGCCAATGATGTGAAAACCAAGCACTACTACCAACAGTATTGCTCCCAAATGTAGAAGGGTGTCTTCACTGTAGCCTGGCTCACAATCAGCTGATTATAAAACGTAACGAATTTGTGAAACTTTAGCGGTTGTTCGCAGTTAAATTGTTATTCACCTAACAACGCTAGTTTTGAGTACTCCTACTATCGCTATCACATTCCAGTAGAAAATGACTATAAATGAAGCATTTCCCTATTGGAATGCAGTCCCAGAAAGCACTAAATCACTCCCTGCTCTGACTGCTCTCCAACAGAATTTCTGATCCACCTTAAATGATGCTTTGACCATTTCAGATGGAAATCATGAACACATCTGTTCTTATGATTGAGTTAGGCCACTGGTGTATGTTACACTTTTGACCATACAAGCGATTATTCCAGACTGCAACAATAATTTCATGTTGTTTTCTTGCATCTTCTTCTCACGACTAAGATGTGAAAACTTCACTCATATCATTAAACATAAAATAGCTTATATTTACCATAACTACTGCAATCTCTTCAGTCAAAAGTGAAGAATGACCAGCCTCCTCTCTTGCTGTGAAGTTTTCTAAAGCCTTTCATGGCGAAAGCAAATCTAAAGTCAGCAAGTGGCCATTGTAAGTTCCAGGGCAGTGCATTGTCCAGTTGATTCAGTTAATCATGACAGCTCGCAGATGGAGTGCAGTCGTGTGATTTGTTTATTTATCCTCCATTGTTGATGCAATTCGTGCATAAATGGAATGAATGGAAAAACATATTTGTTAATGCCATTATGAATTCTTGTGATTAACAAGTGTTTTCAGTGAATATATACAGTCATTAGCATTTTGTGCAGAAATGTAGGGTGGGATACTTTTAAAAATACAAGGGATAATCACTTCACATGAAGTGAAAGCATTTCTATATCATTCATGTAAATCAGATTTGATTTGATTATTCAAGAGGTTTGATATTTCTAGGTGGCAAAACTGTCTTTTGTAAAGAATTTATTTAACAAAAGGTGAGGTATCAGATATCTCTATAGTCCCTTGTGAATCCATATTGAAAATGTTTGTAGCAGTTGCAGCTCTCTGGCTTTTGATGCAACAAAGGGAACTACATCTTAGGTCTGGGAAAGTAAGATAGTCTCATGGCCAGAAATTTTCATTCATGAGACTAAATCATTTATCAAAGAGAGTAGGTGAAACTCACACTAATCATAGGTATGTCATCCAATTAAGGAACGTTACTTATCATTTAGGAACTAATATGATGGGATACAGTTTTGCTGTCAGAAATAATTGGGTACCAAACCTTTACCTTTTTATTATTTCAGCTTGGAGCTGTTTAATCTTTAAAGCTTATTTATTTGTTTTGCAGTCATTTATAATTGTAGAAGCTGCTATTAAGGGTTGATGATATCTTTGAGGGGAGGTTTTCGAATTAAAAAGAACAGGAATCAGGTAAAAGGTAAAAATCAATCGCCTAAATGTTCAGTCAGTAAGTGGCGTACATAAATAGACTCGTGCGCTGCCAGTGTCATACTAATGTTCTCTTTCTTATTTAAGAAGGCTCTTACAGTTAAAGTTTATGGAGCTGCAATAGTTTGTGCTTCTCACTTGAAGGTTTTAAATGGGATTTAATTGAGAAGACTGTCTTTGCATGCAGAGATAATTATAATATGCAAATGCTCCTCCTGTTTGCGACAACACCCCCTACCCCGCTCCACCCCACCTTGATGAGATGTTACCAGAAATCCCCGGGGCTGCGCAGCCTCAGATTAGCGTCCACTGGAGGAGACAGAGCTGACACAGATGAACTCAGCCTGTCAATAATTATGCCTGCTTCCTGACAAGAGTCACACAAGGGCAGCTGGCAGTTCACTGCCTGCACTGTCTAATTGGCATTTATAGTTTTCTGAGTGACAAAGTTGTGTCCAGGAAATGTCCTTGCAATGAAGTGGCTCTGGGCAGATGTTTCTGTAAGGTAAGAGCAGACCGCATCATTGTTTACAATCACTTCAATGTCACATACCAAACTTCCCACCTTGCACTGATACTGTAATCCAAGGCAGCCCATAACATTATATTCATCGTTCATTACTAACTAAATAGATGATTATTTTCCTGAAAGCAATTCTCCTTTTGTTTTTATAATCTCTTAAAATGGTGAAAAATTAGCATCATAACACAAATTCAAGTGATTACGATGAAAACTAATTTGCACCTCATTCATTTTCTGATATGAGACAATTGTGCATTCTGTGGTCCATAAAACGTCAGAACATTGTGGAAAAATTGATTGCCATGTCCTCAATTTGCTTGTTTTTGCTTCTTGACTGAAGTCCAAGATCCAGTTTACTGTTGCACAAAACAGTGAAAAACAGCAATAAACCAACAAAACTAAAAACAATCACCAGTTAAATTAGGGCAGAGTACAATATTTACAGCTGTAATATCATCTCATAGTATGTGATTTGTAAGTTTTAAGATTTTAAGCAGTCATGAGCTAAAAGTCGCCCAAAATCCAGCAAATACACACATTGTCCTATAAATAGACCTGCAGGCCCATGTTATTATCTAAAGGTTACATAAAGCCGGATTTCAGTTTGAATTAATATAACCCTAACAGGAGATAGCAAAAGATCATTCTTAAAGAGACACTATATGATTTGTTTATTTCATATTTGTGGAAACTGATTTGTGGGATTGTAACACCCTTATTTCTAAGCGCTTATTTAATCATGAAATATCCTGTAGATTTGAGGACCTACACCTGGTGTTTGACACTTTTTCTCCTATAGATGTTTATATAAAGATTGACAGCAGAGTTCATGGATTTCACGACATAGTTTCATAGTTTCAAAGAGGCACCGTGATCCCTGCAGCTGCGCATCTTGCTTAATGTCTAACACTGGATGCGATGCATTTGGAAGGCAGCAGGTGGAAGGGGCTTCAAAGTCAAAAATAGGACAAGCTGCTTGAGACTCCAACTTTGAGGTTTCGTTTGCTTCCTGCTGTGTTCTTTATGACACCCCGAGCTCTTATTTTTAGACATTTTTAACTGAGCAGCTGAGTGTTTTAAGAATATACCTGCTTTTGTGATTTTAGATGATCCCTGTGGTGACTTTGTGAACCATTTTTATGTGGCAGCGGAGTTTTTATCTTTTGTTCACACACATGTCCTCCAGCGGTAGTCTAAGATGGAAAACCCAGCTGAAAAATGTTCATCTAGTGTTCACTTATTCTTCTCTTTGTTCTTTCCTCTTGACAACTAATTTTGTTATTGTTGTTTTTTTTGTTTTTTTTTCATTACATTTGCCTGTGTGTGCATCGATGTGAAGATGCACAATTACTATTCTGCATGTGTTCTCCTGTGAGTGTCTGTGGGTATCTGTGGGTGTTTTAATGCACTCACGTGTACATGCCTTGTGTAAAAATAGGCTTGTTTGTAATGTGATAAGTGCATTTTTTTGTTGTTGTTTTGTGAATGATAACATTAATAATTGTGTTTGGGATCAGAGATTACGAGAGTTATTAACAAAGCCTTTAGTCTGTTTAAATTTTGTGTATTTTTTATTACACTAAGGTTTTCTTTGTTTCATTATGTTTGCAGTTTAATGATTCAGGTTATGTTTTGTTTACCTTTATAACTGATTTGTAAAGTTCTGACACTATGAGTTCAGTTGATCAGTGAACTGATGGCAATCACCATTTTAGTACAGGCGGATTTGGAGGATCCCCATCCTCCAAATGGATTTCATGCAATACAGTCCTAGTGAGCATCTGTGCTTAAAACAAAAACAAAATCAAACAAAAAAAACTCTGTAATAATCATTCAATGGTGTAAAGAATTCAATAATGATTGAATACTTTTGAATTTGAAATAATCTTAACTAGGGAAGCTTAACTAAAACTTACTTAACTTACTTAAAAAAGTACAGGAGTTCACCCCTGGTTTCTGTTTCTCTGGGGTTTTCTAGATGTTCTTTTCTTGAATTTGTGGCAGTTAGTCGAAATTAGTGTTGAAGTAGATGATTTTGTCGTCTGTTATGGTAACATATTGGTTGGTAGATACTATTAAAATTATGTGAAAGCCTCTTTTTTTAACTACTGTATTATAATGCATATTAATATACTGTTAAATTACAGATATGCACTGAAATGGTGTCTCTGCTGTAAAGTTAAATTCCTTACAGATGTCACTAAAAAGTTAACTGTGACTCCATCATAATCAACTTGTCTGCAGGTGCGGATGTCTGTCATTGAGCTGCTTTGATTAGTTTGAAATCACAGCATTTACACGCTGTTTTATTTTTTTGTTCTTTGTTTGGCTGTCGATTTTTCTCACTTGGATTTGAAATACACCACAAATCCTTTTGCTTTTGTCAAACTGTCAAACCAATGTATAATAATGTAACAAAAAATCCTAAAGGACGCATCTGACATCCTGATTACTTTCCCCTATGAAGTGATCATCATCATGAGCGCCATTGCCATGAACAAAGCACCTTGTTTTCTCACACACCCTCCAGCATTTAAGTGAAGTTATTTTATCTATGCTTGTTTTTCCACCCACTCAAACACACCTCTAATACAGATGAGTCATCAGTCATTGCCGTCCACAGGGAGAGCTACTTAGCTTTCATCCTGTGTACAATTTTTTTTTTCAATCTTTTGTACATTTTTAGCTGTAATATTGAAGGAAAACTGAATAAAACATGAAGGAAAGAAAACTTTCATAGGAATTTTAATTGGCTGCTGCTCAATGTACTGTATAATAATATATATCAGAGAATTTAAAAGAAAGACAAAAACATGTACTTCTCACACATGGTTTTAAAATTTTTGGGAAAGTTTGGGTCTTTTTTCTTAAAGGCGGGGTAGGGGATCTTTTTCTGGAACATTTTTTTACATATTGCTTGAAATACTCTTCACACCCTCATTGCAACCAATTAATTAAAAGTTTTGACACAAAAATGAAAAGTTTTAGTGGCCTCTAGAACGTACAATCTAGGTAAAACAGTATCCAGTCATTGTGAACGGACCGTTCACAATGATTGGATTCTGATGCCGTCTATCAAACTGCAATCTGCTCCCCCCCCCCCCCCCCCCCCCTCCTTCCCCCTGTGCGCGTACCCTGCTCCGTGAACGAAGCTTGGCAGGAAGCTAAACTAGAGCCAGCTTGGCTAGCACCTAGCATTATTAAACGTATAGTTATCATATACTAAATACTAAATACGGCAACGATCGATGCTTGCTGTCAGAACAGCGCTCGTGCACCTTCATGCTCGTGCGCGTTCATGTACTCTAGAGGCGTGCCTTCGGGGGGAAAGTGAAGAAAAGGGTTGGGACTTTTTACCTGTGTATTTTCAAAATGCAGCTTCGCTGGACTCAAAATCCAGGATCTCCTACCCTACCTTTAATGTAAAAAGCATGTATTAATGAAATTTTTACTCTACTTAGCATCTACTGAATTTTTATACAAACAATGATACGAAAGTAGCCTCACTTTGACCCTTGAAGATGATGATTGTGTGCAAACCACAGAGGACACAGCTCCTGAACTGCCTGAAATGCCTCATTTGTAGTCCAGGCTTTTTTTCCACTCTTTAACATTGCCATGAAAGACATTTGCATAACGCATACCTTGCGGCTAGTTTGGCACACCTCAAAGAGGGAGCAGCTGTTTTTGCAGTGTTTGACCAACCACAGCACACTCGGTCTTTCAGAAGAAAGGTTTAAAGAAATACAAGCTAAGAGTTAAAGTATGTAGGCGTAGCAGCAATACACAGAATAAGACAAGGAGATCACAAAAAATATCAATTTATTCTTTAGGATCACCAAAATTTAAACAGAAATCTGAATAATACAGGTTCTTCAACCACTCACAGTAACTTCAGTATTAGAAATAGCAGCCTAGCCTACGCTGAAGGATTTAGTCTTAGTTTTGACCTCTGGCTACATTTGATCAAATTTACATATTTTCTTTATGTAAAATCTCATATTCTATAAGAGGTCTCCAAGTTTTTCTATCTTTCAGACATTACATGAAATGCATTAGTCTTCTGCATCCAGTAACAGCTGTTGTAAAATCTTTAAGCAACTTGCTTCACAACTCCATATGCTTGTGCGCATATGGTTTGTGTCATAGATATCCTTGTATGAACAGGTGAAATTACCAAGGAAACTTAAGACGGCTAAGCTCCCCAGTCAAAATTCTCTTAACTTGTACACACGAGCAGTGGGAGAGAACCCTAACGGGAAACATTTCAAACTGTTATGGGACAACTAACATTGGAAGGTGCAGCAATAGGTGTTAAAAACTGCACCAAACATCAGCGGTACCCACCTACTAAACATCAGTGATTTCAGTATGATCGCATATCTGTATTCTTTGAGCTTTGCACAAAACACACTTCGGTCAAAGCCTGCACACCACGTCACTGTCTGACATGCATTACAGAGGTATCTGCTGCCGTATCACCGTAAGACTAAAACAAAATTCAAGAACTTTTCATACCATATTATACAGCCTCCTGTTGAATGTTCTTTTTTGTTTTTTTAGCTCTTTATTCTAACTAATTTCTTAATCAACTCATGTTGATACAAGCTTGAAAATATTTGTCAGTGTAACCAACTAAGCTGTCGCTTGTGAGGGGGTATGGTAATAATTATACTATAAGCTCTAAATAAACTATTTCTATTTCCTATCATTGTAAATATGCTCATCGGGAGGACATCACAAGACGGAGAAGAAGCATGTTTAAATGGCATTTTAAAAGCAGATACACCTGCTAAAACAAGTTAATTAAATCCTTTCCCATTGCCAGTAAGAGGGTCTTTACCCTCAGTGCTCTGAGGGCTATAACGGGTCACTACCTCCTAGGGGACAAGCCTATTACCTAATCAACATAAAGGGATGACATTACACTGTATCCTGCAGGCTGAGCTTGACCACAGTATCTGATAATCACAGTTCTCTGAGATAATAATGCTAGTTAATTATGTTTAGAGGGATCATGGACAACAACCCCACACAGCAGCACTTAGAGTGAGATATAACTGTGGTACAATAATACGATATAATCTAGCAATCTCATCTTTTTAGTTTGTTGACCAGTTATCACTGTGAGTTTCAAGGCCTCCATGTGAGACGTTTTGTCTGAAAACATGTGTCTCCGTAAGGAATAAGTCAGCTGTACTTATTTTTGTGGTGTACACCTGGGTGTTCCCATCAATGCTGTGCTGAGCCGGAGCCGGTAAAAATCTATGGCTACTGCAGGGTCACTTTACACAGGTCTAAATACAGATTAAACACTTTGCCATTGAAATCAAAAGCCAGGTGTTAGGAGGTGTTAATAGATTTTTTGACCTGTATAAAAAAGGCTTTAAACTCCAATTTACCTTTTGCTCTCTGCTGACGTTTTCATATTGATTCAGTTGCCATCTCTTATATTAAGCAATAAACCAAATGTGAGGCGGAGCTGACCTTTTCATTTAATTTATTTGGCCATTGATAAATCTATTCACGTCCCCTCTTACTTTCTTTGCACCACTTAGGATTGAAGTCTCTCTTTTCAAAGCAGCTCAACTTCATCTTAATGCAATTCAAAGACCTACATTCTACACCAGAGTTGCCGTGGCAACAAAGTTTTCCCCCCTCCCTGAGAAGCTGAAAGATCAATAGAGTATCCTCGACAGTGTGGCAGGAAATGCTCTGGCACATATGGTCCTCAGAGAAACCATGAGCTTTGTGTCCTAGTTAACATCTGAATACTAACACCATCAAGCAAGGTCGCGTCTCTATTGAAATCTGAACAACTAGCCCTGCTAAAGGAATATGATACACAGCGATGTACATTGCTGTAACCTACTGTGTGATGTTAGCTTTCCCTGTGTCTTCAAAAAGGAAAGTTTGAGAGTTAAATTAGACAGGACAGGCTCTGCTGCTAAGAATAAAAAAAAGTGTTGCTGAACAAATACACGTTTTTCACAGTATACCACTTAGTGCGTGTTTTTGCACAAAGTAGGGATTTAACCTCTTCTGACTGATCGCAGAAATGTGTGCATTTTGCAGTCCAGTGGCTCAATCTTGGAGTTGGAAGTTACGGCTCTGCATACAGAGTCATAACAACAAGGGAGGAAAGAGCAAAAACAAAGCAAGCAAAGGTCTGGGTTCAGTGTCTCTTCTAAATACGGCATTATTTACAGCATTATACTCCATTTGTCTTGGAGAAATGGAGTATAAGGTAGAATCATTGCTGTCTGTGTTAAGTAAATTTGATCAGCAGTCTTTGATGAGCTATCCCACTGGTTTGAACTTGTGCTTCAAGCTGTTCTACTGCCCTCAGATAATGACATCATACCAACCCGGATTTTAATGAGAGCTCTGATTGGACAGAACTATTTCATAGCTAACAAGATGCTCTGTTGTCTGTCAGGCAGTTGCCAGCCAGACATCTGTGTGTGCATGTGTGTTTTTTGTGTGTGTGCAAGAGTGTGAAAAGAAAAGCAACAGAGAATTTTAAATGCTGTCTGGCAAATACTCCGAGGGGTCGATGCAAAATGACAGCAATGCACTCACACTGTCTTACTTGCCACTCAGTGTTATGAACATGCATAACAAGTACTGTATCATTCCGTCAAGTTTTGAAAGTTTAATGGGTGATTAAAAGAAGGGTTTTTGTGAAGAGCATATGAATATGGTGAATCTTGGAGAACAATAACCAGCTGGTATTTCATTATTTAATGAAATTCAACATGTGGCATTTAAAATATTGCATGAATCTTGCTGCAGGATTTTTTAAATTAAATTTGATTTATAGCTAATGGTACTGTGAGCATTAGAAGTTTTTGCTTTGGGCACAATAGGCACATAGACACTGGATGTTGCAGAGAAGAAAAAGAGTCACCTTGTAGGATCGGAAGGAGTGGTGAGTCGCATCAACCTTTTATGTCAATCCCTAAAACTAGAGGAGAAAAGTGGGTTGTCATCTACTTAATCAGCATTAACAGGCTCTCTCATCAGCAGTAAAGCTTAAGGCATTAGGAGTTAAGTCTGATGCCAAAAAGGTTTCAACAACTGGCAATATGAAATCAGCACATCACTGTTGATGTTCCACTGGGGTGTCTTATGGTTATTACAACCAAGGATCACTTTTTTCCCTTGTCACCACAGGCGTGTTCTTTCAGAGGCTGAAATCAATACCTCTAAATGGTAATCTGAGAATCAGAGCATCCGGAAAATCCAAGAATCATCCACCAATACTTCCTCTGGATGGACTCAAAATAAGATGTATTTTCAATGTTTTCACCTTTTTGAGGCTGTGATTTACATGACAGGTTTCTATCTAATTTTGCAGTTCAACGCAGAAGCACAGGCTGAGCATGAAAAGGTTATAAAAATCCTCAAGCTCTGTTTGACAAGTGCCCTTTGCTGGCTTTAATTCTCCACCCTGATGTGAAATCCTGAGCAGGAAAAACACACAAGCTTTGTTATATGATGAGCATGTGCACTGCATGATTGCCTAATATAGAAAAACTGTACTGGTGATCATTTAAGCTATTATATGATCCAGTGGTGATGCATCCTGGTGGCACAAAAAACATTCTGTTATTTCCATTAAAAGGCTGCAGAGACATGGGCTTCTTAGAGCGTTGGCGCAGCCTTTCATCATCCCAGGTGCCATTATTTCAGCAAAGCTCTATTTCATTTTGTGATTGATGCCTCACTGGCTGTCTCAGCAATCTTGGTCAGACCTGTTTGCAGCAGGCTCTCATATAGGGTATGAGGCTATTTATTAATTCAGATATCTCTTTTTTTCTTTACTCACTATCCCTCTTATTTCTTTCTGTCTGTCTCGCAAACAGGACCTGGACACTAACCTACAATGGACCGGCTGATTCTGTGCGTGCTGCTCTGTGCAGCTTTTGTAAAGGGATATAGCTGCCCCGGCCGCTGCATCTGCCAGCACCTCTCCCCCACTCTGACTCTGCTCTGTGCTAAGACTGGCTTGTTATTCGTACCCCCCTCCATCGACCGCAAGACTGTCGAGCTGCGACTCACCGACAACTTCATCACCATCATCCGCAAGAAAGACTTTTTCAACATGACCAGTTTGGTCCACCTAACTTTGTCCCGCAACACCATCAGCCAGATCGTCCCCCACGCCTTTTTGGGCCTGCGTTCCCTGCGGGCACTCCACATGGATGGGAACCGCCTCAGTGTGATAAAAAGTGACCACTTTAAAGGCCTCATCAATCTACGGCACCTCATCCTCGGAAACAACCAGATCCACCAGGTGGCCCCCACCTCATTCGATGAGTTTGTTTCCACTATTGAAGACTTGGATCTTTCCAACAACAACCTGCGCAGCCTTCCCTGGGAAGCTATAGCCAGAATGACCAACATTAACACTCTCACCCTGGACCACAACCTGATTGACCACATTGAAGCGGGAACTTTTACCATGCTCACTAAGCTAGTCCGCCTGGACATGACCTCTAACAGGCTGCAGAAGCTGCCGCCAGACAGCCTGTTCCAGCACGCTCAGGTCCTGTCTGATGCCAAGGGCTCCAGCTCATCTACTCTTGCTGTCAGTTTTGGTGGAAACCCTCTTCACTGTAACTGTGAGCTGCTCTGGCTGCGCAGGCTGACGAGAGAGGATGATTTGGAAACTTGTGCCTCACCAGACCATCTCATGGACAAATACTTTTGGTCTATCCAAGAGGAGGAGTTTATTTGTGACTCCCCACTGATCACCAAACACATTGCCAGTAAGCCCTACGTGATGGAAGGACAAGGTGTGACTCTTAAATGCAAAGCGGTGGGTGATCCAGATCCAGATATTCACTGGCGGTCACCAGATGGCAAGCTGGTGCATAATAACTCCCGCACCATCCTGTATGATAATGGCACCCTTGATATTCTCATCACCACGCTGAAGGACAGCGGGGCCTTTAACTGTGTGGCGTCCAATGCTGCAGGCATTGCCACAGCTGCTGTTGAGATCAACATGATCCCCTTACCCTTGTATGTCAACAACACAGGCCACATGCGTGAGGACCCCGGCCTCTCGGACATCACCACTTCCTCCAAATCTGGCAATGACACCAAAGGCTACGACAAGCAGGACAGGAGGGTGATGGTGACAGAACTGACCTCCTCCTCCGCTGTGATCCGCTGGCCATCAGAGCGCCACATCCCCGGCATTAGGATGTACCAAATTCAGTACAACAGCACAGCAGATGACACTCTGGTGTACAGGTAAGCTGTGGTGGAAGTGGGATGAATGCTTGGAGAAAAGGGTGGGGCAGCATAGACATGAGCAAAGGTGAAGCATATGGAGCTGCCATCTGCTGAATGATGTTGTGTTCCATTACTGCAGACTGACACATCCCAAAGATGCAAAGCGATTAAGCAGAAGTAAAATAAGCAGAACTTCCATTGTGTAGCCAGGCAAAAAAACAAAAAAAACTGAGGTAACATCACAATAAGTATAGTACGCACAACTTGTGTAGTACACTTCAGATATTCACATTTTCAAGAATGTATTTTTACACTGTGGATTGTTGAGTGGATGGTTGCAAGCAGCTGCACTAGTCCAGTAACCACAAGGACTAAATGGTCTTGTCAGCATCATTAGAGTTTAATATGACAAAAACAATAACATGAGCTCTAACTACTTCACTGCTTGTAACAGTTTGTATCATTAGCAAGTGTCTACAACCCTGCAGTACAGAGTGGGATTAAATAGGTTTTGGCTTTTTTGTAGTGGTGTCTGAAGTATTCAGATCATTTTCTTATTGCTAGTTAAATGTAACAAATCAACATCATCAAAACGCTCCTGTGGTACTAAAAGACTGGGCTCATTAAATGGGTCTTGAGAGGATTAATAAGGTCTAAGTAACAAATTAGTTGCTTTGTGGTATTATTCTTTCATCTGTATTGTTTTGTTTTGTAAGAGGTTACAATCCCAAAAGCTTAGAAAGTCCTGGTTCAATCTTTGACAATTCACAGTTCAACATTTATTTATTGAATTAAGATAAGGGTCTATTGTACGATTTGCAACAAAACACAATTAAAATAACAGTAGCGATTTAGCAAAATGACACCAAGCATGTTATTTGATTATTTTCACATAATGTTGTGGTTGCCAAATTTAGAGGGATACAATAACGTTGTCAGGGAGGTATGTCGCATACAGTGACTGCAATTCTTTTGCTAGTATAGAAGAGTAAATGGAAAATTAAAAAAAAAAACATCATGACAATTTAAAAAGGTTTATGTCCATGGAAAATGAGCCCAGTCTTTAACAAAAGGTGTAACCCTAATTTGAAAATCTTTTGAAAATAAAGGAAAAAATGTTTCTGAGATATGAAAAAAATGAACAAAATTACTGGATTACAATAAGTTAGCAAATTAATAATAGTGCTTGACATTGTTTCATTTTCTCTCTTTTTCTAAGCTTTCATCAGATATAATATGTAGCTGTCCTGTATAATTTTCTCATTCTGTTTTGGCATGGAGCTGGGTGTTGTTTTGCCTCGAGGTTGTACATTATTACCTACAAATGATAACCATCAAAGTCCCCCTTTAGGGAAGAGGAACAAGCTTCTAATTGTATTAACGCCAATGTTGACCTGAAGACAATGCCTTTCTCCTGTGTATTTAGAGTAATCTCACGGTTGCAGACAAACTGTGACCTTAGGTAATCACACATCAAAACTGCCTTCACAACATGCATCACTTGTCCTGCAGCTGTTGTGGCGTGTTCTCAAGACAGTGAGCCTTTATTACCTTGTTTATAACCTCCGTTGTCATTTTATATGAAATAAAGCCCAGAAAGACCATCTCACAGCTTTTTTATGACATAACGTTTTTTCTTATAAGTGGTGCTTTTTATGCTTGTCTTTTAGAGTGACTTATATTTAATGGTAGAAAAGCCCTTCTGCCTTTTTCTTTATGGAGCGGACGCTTTTGTGTGGTTTAATAGACCTTTTACAAATCAGTATACGTGATTCTCTTTATTAAAGCTCTACATCTTCACCACTGCCTGTTTTTCTTTGCTCTGCAGAATGATCCCATCCGCCAACAAGAACTTCTTAATCAATGATCTGGCTGCAGGACGGGAGTACGACCTTTGCGTGCTGGCGGTTTATGACGACGGCATCACATCATTAACAGCCACACGTGTGGTCGGCTGTGTGCAGTTCCACACCGCCAGTGAGGTCAGCCAGTGCCGGTTCATGCACAGCCAGTTCCTGGGAGGCACTATGATAATTATTATCGGCGGCATTATTGTTGCCTCTGTGCTAGTATTTATTATCATCCTGATGATCCGTTACAAGGCCTACGGCAGCCCGGTTGACACCAAGGCCAAGGTCGGCTCCAGCATGCACTCGCAGACAAACAGCAGCCAGCAGCAGCTTCAGCGTTCCACTTCCAAGCAGCCGTCTGATGAGGGCCAGCATGAAGCTCAGGCCCCCAAAGAGTGCATGGCACTGGTGCTGAGGGTGGACAGTGAGAAGAAGGAGGATCCAGTAGCCACCACTGCCATCCTGGAGGTGGAGCTGCCTCCAAATGTAGACAAGATGAAGAGAAGAAGCAGCATGGATGCACAGTGCTCTGGCCCGCCGTCCGAGGACACTCAGACAGACAGTAGCCTGACGGGATCCACCATGTCCCTGTGTCTCATTGGCCCCAATGCTGGCACCAAAGAGGCTCCAAGGCTCAAGGACAAGAAAAGCGCTCTGGCCAGTGTAGGGTTGCTTCCTAATGAGCTGGCACGAACTAGGCACAGATTCTCTTTTGATGGTGGGGATTACTCCATATTTCAGAGTCATAGTTACCCACGCAGAGCGAGGACAAGGTGGCACAAGTCCACCAACCAGCTCAACGTGGAATCGTCACCACTCGCCCACAGGAGAGTTACGTTCAGCAGCACCGAGTGGATGCTTGAGAGCACAGTGTGAGGAGCAGTGTAGCCAAAAAACTGGTTCAGCTCTCACAAACATGCACATGTAAAAACACACATCTACACGCCATACTGTATAACGCAGTGTCCCTGCGCAAAGCAGATGATGAAAACAAGCACATTTACTTACACAAGCTAACTTTCTGTGAGTTGCTGGAGAAAAACACTGTCTCCTTTCATCCTGCCTCCCCATCATACTCCCAGAGAGGTTTGTTGGCCATGTCCTTTCTTTATGCAGCAGTGCCTTATTCTTAAAGTGTATGAATGGAGGATGCTGCTCACTGTAGTCATAAACCTTCCTCTCTGTCATTGCCTCCCACTCTGATAATGGGAAGCATTACTTTAGTTTTTGATTTTCCACTGTTTTCTGTGACACACCAGTGGGAGTGTGCCATTTGGATGTGACTGTTTAATTGTTAAAAAAAAAAGAAATAGAAGAAAAAAAAAAAAACTTCATCAAGCAGTAACTGTAAAGTGAACAGCCAGGTATCCTGTTATGTCAATCATGTTTTGGTTTCTTTAAAAAAAGAAAAAGAAGAAAAAGAAAAAAACTTTTGCACAGAAGACACGAGATACGAGGACAAGTATCACCGCCAGTCTATACAACAATAATACTTTAAAAAGAGCAAAGTTTTCAAATGCCGATTTCTAACGTTAGCGCTAGAGAGGATGGATTGGGAAACCTGTCACGGATTCCTCTCTGACGGTTGGACTGTATGATGTTAAATAGGTATTGTTCCAGATGTGACTGTATATTAATCAGTACTGTATCTGGCTGGTCTAGATAAAAGACAAGAAACAAAAAAGACATATATAAGTATATTAAAACATTGGTGTATGTGTACTAACTATGTAAGTAAGTAAGTCATATGTCACATGACTTTTTACAGAGCATTTGTGTGGTGGCTGCAAGTTTTTACATTAAAAACCTGTGTCATCACACCTCTCCCTATTTAGTATGTCAAAGTTTGGACCATTTATCCCCTCACGAAGGGTATTAAATTTTTTTGTGTGGGTTAACTGTATCAGTGGTGTTTTCTTCTTGTGCTACAGGAGTGACCACTGCAGCGAGGGACACATGAATTAAAATGATAAATATTTGATTCCTCAGTGCTATTTATAAGGCGCCTGTGAAAGCATCAGAGCAGCGACAGGGTGAAGTGGGATGTGGGATGATGATGGACATGCCAGCTGGACATGGTGCTGAATTCAAATGCAGCCAGCTGATATTATACAAGACTGTAAAAGCTGATTCTTGCCACAAGGGGGAGACAAAGCTGTGCAAGGTTTCAGACTCAAGTGAGGACGCATTAATTAAGTTTTTTTTACACACGAAATACACACGAAAATCTCTGTTAAAACAGTTGATAAATGCGTTCATTCAACTGCATCTCATGGCCTTGAAAAGCCTTTTTTCAAACCTGTTGTCACGTTGATGCATGTACTACCAATAAACAGCATAATTAATTAACAATAGTCATTCCAATTTAAATTGAGATATCCAAATGTAAAGAAATTCAAATGAATATGAAATGAATTTATAAACATAAAATATTGTTATATCTTCTCATGACTGCATTACAAAATGTAGATAGTTGTTAAATTGTTTGTTACACACTTTATATGCTTGATAGGCTGTTAAATGTTAAATAAAAGAATAATAAAAAAAAAATCTTGTCAACGGTACAATCAGGATAGATGAGGGATAGTTTTGTGTAACAACAGACAACATCCCCTCCCTCTGATTACGGCTGTGTCGCACAGACTGAGATAAAAACCAAGCTGCGTGGCCAGCAGAGAGATAAAACATGGCACAGAAAGAGAAGTCATGCTGGAAGCTTTCAATCCTCTTGAGCCTCCGATTTGCAAACTCAGTGATGGAGAAGATTGCGTCCAAGAATGGGGTCATCCCTTCAACCTCCCTCACCAAACTCAGACAGTTGTTATCCAGATGATTCACATGTTTACACAGCCTTCATTTTATTTTCTCAGTTAGAGGACGACTAAACTTCAGGGTGTAAATGCTCAGCTGTCACTTTAACTTTCAAACCCCAGTCCATCTCTGCATTAACCACTGACACTTAACAGCCAGGAAATGTGCCGCGGACCATTTCTCCCAGCAGGGGAAGTATTTCTGTCCACTTCTATCTGTGACCATTATTCAAGACCAAATCTGCTTAGGTGGGAGGAGGCTGAGTTTTCACCCTCTCCTAAAAAATTGGCTTGGACAGCCAAACTAGCAGACGCAAGGGGGAGAGCGAAGTGTTTCATCAGCAGTTCTGCGTGGCTGCAAAAAAAGTGCCTTGGCTTGGTAAAGGCAATTGTCTTTCTGTCACTGATCCAATTTGATATTTAATGCATACTAATGTGTGTAACTCCAGTATAAACGTGTTTTAAGGCATATTCATACAACTCCTGCACACTGACTAACCTGCAAAGACATATATTCAGGACGCAGTTGATTCTGTTGTTTTTCTCTGTTGACTTGAGTTTTTTTTTTTTATCCCTCTCTTACACACCTGTTTCTGAAAACAGATGTGCAAACTTCTTTATTTTTGAAAAAAAGAGTATATTGAAATTTATATAACAGCGTTAGATCATCAAATTCTTTAGATGAGTCTCAGTCAGATTCTTAAACATTCGAGGAGCTTCCCAAAATAAATATTGAAGAAGATGGAGTAAAGGAGTAAAGAAAAAAAATTCACTTTTTTTTTTTTATTCGGAGGACCAGTGAAGAAAAAAGCAGATTGACAGTGCTAACATGTTACTGAGGGAGGGAACCTCAGGGGAAAATGTTGGGGTTGTAATTAGCCACCCAACTATGAACCAGAAATTTCTGAAGAATCTCTACAGACTATAACAAAATAAAAGTTTGGTTCCAGTCTGTTGTTGAAATATTTCTGTCTGGACCAGGGCTAGCTAATAAACTGCAAATGTCATTCCTTGTCAGTCCATAAGCAGCTCTCAAAACTGCAAATAAGAATCTGTGTACTTTGAAAACAACACTCTTACTGGCCATGCACTACATTTGGGAATGCTTGCAGCATCGGACGGTACAAAAAGTTGCTCTCATAGTCTGGGGATGGCTCTCTGAAAAACTTGAGTATTAGATTTATATTTGTTTCATTTTCATTTCAAACCACAAGAACTCATCTTCTCTCAATAAGCTGTCTCAAAGTAGATCCAGCTGTAAAACATGCTGAACTGTGGATTTTGCCCTTTTTTGCCAAAATGTCTATTAGCATGGTAGCATTTAAAAAAAAAAAAAAACTCTGTTAACACCAAATTGACTCTTCTTTCCCGTCCTTTTGTCCATCTCCAAGACTTGGCCAGCTGCAGCCAAGCTGAACTCGCTCGCTCTCTGCTGCTTGGGGAGAACACTTAGCCTATTGACACAGACTGAGCAAAGTGCCTCAGGCTTCAGCAGAGCACACAATCTCAAAATGGTTTACCAACACTTCCTTTGGCATCAGGTTATTTGAATTCCCAGTTGACACAGACTTATGATTTGTCACCAGGTTTGCACACAGGATGATCCTGACATGGTTAGAATAGTTTCACAAATGAGTACGGTGATCATTTTCATCTGTTTTGGCTATTACCAACTGTTTTCTCACGCAGAGAAGAAAAGCAGTAATACCTTACCCTTGAAGGCAGTCTGCTGCTCACCAGCACTGAGCTGAGCTACTTCATGTGTAACAACAAAAGAGCTCTTTGACAAGTCGCTAAATGTACTCCTTTTGATCATAAAAAAGCAGCTTATTAATGTCTATCTTCTGCCTGATAAAGACTGGATTATTCTGACTGAGGCAGGATTGCAGTAAGGTGTTAGATCCCCGATTGTCCATAATGATAAAGCCACCCCGTTTCTTCCTTGACAAACAACTTGACAAAACAAAATAATCACAAGTTCTATTATCGGAAAATGCTGTTCTCTCTGCTGGAGATTATTTCACAGTATTAATTCATGAATTCTTAACCCAGTTATCTACAAGTACACAGCTCCATCGCATTTCCATTCATTGGCTCCAAAGAGGTAACTGTTACCTTAAGAGGTGGTTTTGCTTACATTGGTGCTCCTTTATGTTAAGGAATGTTCCTAAAATGTCAAATCTGTGCTTGAGTGTTTATTTCTGTTACAAGATGGTCAACAAATCCCTTAAAAATTAAGTTAATTTGTGTTTTACTCTCAAAATGATTTGTCTGACATTTCTACTTTCATTACTAATTTATGTTAAGAGTAAGCCCCAGCAGAACATTTATTAGGGAGCACTTTCAGCAGTGGATTGTGACACATTTTATGGCGCTCTCATGATCATTTATAAGAGTGCTGTATGTTCCGTTTCCCAATATTTTCACTTAAACGGTGGCGATCTATGACGCAAGAACACAAAGGGGCTTCGTGGGCATTACAAAAATGGTGAGATTGATAATTTTCTACAGCAGTTAACACAAGGATTATTAATCCCATCGTGACTTTGAAAGAGAAACTTCAATGTGTTTGGCATAAACGGTATTCAGATCACAATTCTGCTGCCATAATGCTGGACAAGACAAGGGGTTTAAAAAAAAAAAAAAAGAGAAACTTCAACCTCACATATTCTAAAATAATGGAAAATATTGTATAGCCAAAACTTGTTAAATCGCGTGCAGTACCTTTAAGAACTAGAGTGTGAGGGGTTTGCTTATGTGTGCAAATCCCTATCTCTTAACCTCATACATTTTTCATACAATTACACTGATGCAGTGAAAATGATGTGAGGCTTACACGGCACGGATAATACTTGTTAGTTGTTCATGTTTGGTCTTTTTTGACACCCTGGAAACTGTATAACATCATGAGACAAATCCTTTCAAATATTCCAACATCTTAATAAAAAAAAAAAATTCAATAAAAAGACACTCGCAAAATAGGTTTATTTTTTACTTATGACAAATGTTAGAATTTATAAAACTAGAAAATGTGAATAAAAGCAAATGCAGTCTTATCCTAACTGATGAGGAAAGTTGCATAATTTCACTATCTCTTAAATATAGATATTGTTTTTAAAAGTCATATCTTCAGGACAGAGGTCTGAGGTGAGAGTCAATGATCAATCAATAAGCCTGCGGCTCACAGGATTCCTGATGATGCAGGTGGTGGATACAACACCATCCCTCTTCCAGCTGCCTGCTGGATACAGCAGAGCTGATGAGATATTGCTCCTCAGAGCACCCACAGAAGAGACTAACAGCACAGGTTTGTCGATGTCGAACTGAACGCACAGAACAGGCCTGCAGTGAACAGCCCTCTGTGCGGCTCAGGTGAACAAAAGAATCTGCTGTAGTCCTTCTTGGTCATTAGCTGTGTGTCTGTACATGTCTCTGTCTTAGTCTGCAGAACTATCATCTGAATTCTCCTCATCTGCTGCCTTCCAGTTTTTCCTCCTTTTCTGTTTGGAATCTGGCCCCGAGTCCGAGTCTTTGTGGGTGTCCTGCTTTCTCTTTTTACCACCGTGAGACAGTCTCTCCCTTTTCTCTTCCTCATTACTGTCCCCTGAGCTGCTGTCCTCATCTCGCACTCTGGTTTTCACACTTTTCTTGCTTTTATGTCGACTTTTCATCCTTTTTCTCTTCATCTGCTTGTCTTTTGCGGCACTGCTGTCATCACTGCTGCACTCACTGCTCGAGGACTCGTCTTTCTTTCGCTTTCCATCGTCTGCTTTCTTCTTCTTCTTCTTCTTCTTTTTCTTCTTCCGTGAGGATTTCTTTGTTCGCTTTGACAGGCACGCTTCAGTGTCAGACTTGGACTTCTCCGTTTTGTGGCGTCCAATTTTCTTTATGGCGCCACTTTTCTCTCTACAGAAAAAGCGGACAACATGAAAAATTAACAAAAAAAAAAGTTAACGCTCAACACTAGCAAAATTTCAGCTCCAACATAATGCCTTCAAGGGATAGTCCTCACATTTTTAACCACAGAGATCAGATAAGTAAAAATCAATCATTTCCTCTAGTTGCCAGAAGCCTTCTCGAAAGTTGAAAAAAATAAAAGCCCTTCAGGAAGTCACCACGGTGATCTAAGCTTCTCAGAGAAGGAAAAGAAGCCAGAGAGATCTTACATAAAGGATGACTGTGAAAGCATTCAAATGATCAAGATGTGTCAGTTTGAGGAATTACTTGTGCCAGAGTGAAAATAAAACATCCTTACAATACAATAACTTATCCATTTAATTCTGGTTTGATTAAAACTGCTGGTATACAAAGATCTTTTACTTTGAGGAAGCAAAGTTGTATACGCATCTCATTTTTTTTCTGTTTTTTTGCTTACCCGTCACTTTCAAACTCCTCAGGATAAAGCTCCTTGAAGCCGCCATGTCCCCATCTGTGATATGAACATGAGACGAGTACATTTTGCAGTCTTGTCTAAGTCACCTATGATCATGTTAAAGTATGGATAAGTGCGTACTGTCACTAACAGAACACAAAAAAAGCAAAACAACTGGCATGTCAAAAAATAGCCTGACAGAATGTAGTCATGCTGTGTACCTGTCAGGATCACTGGCCTCAAATTCATAGAGTTTGCGGGTCCAGTACCGAGCCTCCCTGTCGTCGTGCTCCGAGACTCGGTTCTTGCTTCTAGGTTGATCAGACACTCGATCACAGTGCATCTGCCCTCTGGAACACAGCCAATAGCCACAAATCACCAAGCCAAAATACACTAACACACTCCAAACTACTCTGTGCGTGTCCCTCAAAGGAGATTTCGTGTCAAGATGGTTCAAATTGAACTGGGACATTCACTGGTCCTACCTCACACTGTCTGTATCCGGAAATTGTTTGCGGTGGGACGTTTGGACCTCCCAGTCTCGCATTTTCCACATCTCCATCTCCTCCTGGATCTGCAGTGGGTCAACAATAATGTGTTTGTGTACAGTTCTGCTTGGAAGCTTACATACACTCATGTATCTATGAGTGGCAATAATAGGCTTTTAACTGTAATTATTTTTTCTGTGGATAGATCAAAATGAAACACTTATATATATATACATACATGTAAGCTCAAAAATGTAAATATACCCACTTACATTATTAATTTATTGGTGCTGCAGGTTTTTTGGAGGTCTTCCATGTTACTAATTCTCTCTTAACTTTGTGTTAATTAATGATCAAGAGTGACTTCAGCTGGTAGCTTTTCTTTACCAACATAATAAGAGTTTGTTTGAAAGCCCATTTTCCTGAACCCTTTTCCAAAAAACAGATAATCACAAGATCAGTGTTACTAACTAAAGTCTGGAAATACAAGTTTTTGGAAGAAGACCCAAACTGAAACCCTGTGCTGAGAGGAAATTTCCTTTGGATCGTCAGGCATAATCCAGAAGCCACTGGAATGCTGATATCTCCATTTATTTTAGGTCACTGTGGAGGCTCCCATCCCACCAAAAAAAATAAAAAGATGAAACATTCTGGTTACATACATGGCATTCGTAACAATGACCTAAAACTTTATGAGTTCATTTAAAAAGGCTTAATTCATATGTACGTAAACAAAAATCAAAGCAAACATATAGTGCTTTGTAAACAGAAATGCATTGTATTATATTGTCATAACTCCAGAATCTCAAGAACTCTGTTTCAATACAAAGGGATAGTATATAAATGTAACTTACAGATGAATGCAATGTGAAAAATCATTGAATAGTTGAGGAACGTGGTTTTGCTCGGCTGAAAGGGAGTAAGGTCATTTTGGTTAAGTGAGCATTGCCAGGTGGAGCTAAGTGGCACAGCTGCTGTACACTATCGAATCAGCCTCAGCTATCATATCCAGTACTGCGCTTGGAGCCGAGAGCCACACAAGAGACACACCAGCCTGCCAGCTTGGGCATCGTTATCTCGGAGTGTTTTCGGCTTATATCATTTGCTGTGCACACTGTGCCAGGCAAACTCTGGAGTGCAGTGTTTGTGATGACTATGTGCTGGGAAAAACCCATGGGCAACCGCATACTTAATTGAAATGGTTAAAAAAAAAAAAAAAAAGTCAACATGCTTTTTTAAAAAGCTGAACCAGGGCATGTTGATCTCTGTGTCACCTCTGTTTGAAGCCTCGCTGAAATTTGAAGTTTGAGCCGTTTTAGATTGCAAAAATGTGCACTTTTTCGTGTCCCGCTTCTGAGTAGCTCTTTGTTCATTCTTTGTCAGAAATGCTCCCTGCATCGTCAAAGTGAGAGCACTCTGACCACTACAGCAGGTAAGACACACAACACTACTTAAAAAAAAAATAATAATCTCTTTGAGATCACAAACCATTAAGCCAACCACCGTCTTAATCATCGAATGGTATTAATTACTTCTATATGCATCTATATTAACATTTTACACAGCATTCCAACTTTATTTGGAAAACGTTCAATCAAAACACCTTTACTACAACTACTAGGCATTTTTCAGAAGAGAAAAGTACCGTTTTGTAGGGATAGATCGACTTTTTTTTTTTTTTTTTTGCTGCCATTTTGAGATAAAAGTCAAGGTCTATTTTTACTAATTTCATGAGACCAGTAAACAAAAACAGAATTTAAGACATCTGCACAGCTGGCACCACTGTCAGTGTGGCTGCTGTTACTGATTAATGACCCTGTTCATTTAGTTGATACACCTGTTGATTTGAAACTGGAGCACAGCAAAGTGCAGAACAGATCTGACACAGTGATAGTGTTACAAAAATGTTCCCTTAAGTTCAGAAATGTTGTCTATTTTTGTTATGGATTTTTGCATTTAATCAAATGCTAAAAAAAAAAAAAAAAAAAATTCTTTCTGCAGCTGGAAACGCTCATCTGTCACTCCACTACTGCACTGTGGTCCATTCAACCAAGTGTTTTCCTTTATTTTAAGTGATGACTGCTCTTGATGGACTGCTCTTTCACTGCCTAGTTAGTTTTGTTCCTAGACAAGCAAAAAAAATATAAAGTTACAGGGTTTCAGTTTTTTTTCCCTCTCCTTTCTAGTGTCTTGACTTTTTGAACATGGATGTATTGCAATTGTAGTATGATATTCTTCTAAAAATCGAGAAGAGGAAGTGTAATATGTACGAAATACCCCTACGGTATCTGAGTAAACAATGTATTACTTTTTACATCTAAAGAGAAGTAGCTTTATGTAGCCATTTCCGTACACACACGCACCTTGTTGTGGGCATCTGTGTGCCGGATTACATTCCTCAGCAACGTCTTCCCCAAGTGCTGCTTTGGCATGATGACTCCTGACAAGAGACTTTTGCAAGTCAAACACTGACAAAACCGGTTGTTGTTTCATAGGAATAAAATAACTAACAAATAATACCAGATTATCTTCTAAATACACAAGAGAAGCAATAGCTCGAACGCTTACCCGTTAGCTCAACTCGTTAGCCACCACTGTTATTTATGCAGTTAGAACAATACTAAATGTCCCCATTTAATCCCCTTCGAGCAGTTTGCCCAGGGAACTTCAAACTACGCGTTTACCAACGCATGGTAAATGTTTACAAGCTGTCTTTCAGAAACAAGTAGCATTCAAGAGGAACAAAACACAGCTCCCTGTCTGTACCGGTAACTTCCGCTGCAATCTTGTCGCACAAACTACGTCACTGAAGGCTGGACGATCTGAATGCTGATTGGACAACGGGCCGTAGTACAAGCGGAGCCCCATGCTGCTTGCTGATATCGAGCTCTCAAATTTAAGCGATTTCGTTGATGTTAGTTTTGTCTTCTCAAAAAAATAACTTCTATACTTCCGAATCTATATATTATTTGCTATATTTCCTTTCAACAACCATAGGATATATTTTTGGAGATGTCTATTTTTTTCTGAGTTCCCAAACAATAATTAAACTGAAATTTTGCCTAAAATTTAATCTCAAGGAGCACAGTGGATCCACTAGTGTTTAAAAGACGAGGTTAGGTCAAACGTTTGCTGCTGTGGAAAAGACGGAGATTGTAAGGGTTTTTGAAAAAGTTACACTAATGGGAGCTGAGGAATAAAATTTCAATTGGATTATAGATTACTTAAGTGAAAGGACTTCTCAGTTTAAGATGTGGTTAGAACTGTCAGCAAAGCATGTGGTAGAAAATAGTACCACCCAAGGGAGCGTAGCAAATATCATCTTATTTTCACTTATTATGAATATTCTAAAGTACACCTTTAGGCAGGAGCAAATCTCTTTTTGCAGATGATAGGGGTTTGTGGGGGAGGAGAGGGATTTAGCACTCAGAGTAAAAAAGCTACAAGCAGGGATAAATCAAGTGAATGGGAATTTGAATTTATGTGGGGGGGGTTCTTAATGTTCTTAATAAATAAAGTTAAGGAGGTTGAAGTTTTATGGGAATAATCTGGAAAGAAAAAAGTGCTCTGTGGTTGTACACCTTGATTTCAGATTAATTTGGAGAAAGAAAAAACTGTGGAATGAAGTAAAAAGGCTATTGTAACGATGCACCTACTAGGATTACTAGAGTATGGGTCAGCACCCAACTCTATCAGAGCTTGATTCAATTCAGATATGTGCACTTAGAATCTTTATAAAGTGATGAATTTTGCAATATTGAGTGCTCCTGACGGCCGACTGTTGAATAAATCTAAGGGGACAGAAGTAAAGCCTCCCATCGAAGGGGATCTGGGAGACTAACTGGGAGAGAGAAATGTTCAAATTTTAGCAACAATGATTCTAGCCAAATGCAAGCTTATAAAAAAACATCACATTACTTTAGTGTCGGCTTGTAGGGGAAAGGCTATTAAATAGTCATTTCTTGTAACTCACTATCAGCACTGTCAAGCATTAAAACAGGATCAGCCAGATATCATGAAGAGAAAATTCATGGAATATTGTTCCCTTCAAGGTTAGCTAGTAAGGGGAAAACAATTAGTGTTCATACAAGTACCAACACACATGGGAATTGCAGGAAATGATAAAGCAGAGAATAAGATAACAAAGGGGTTAGTTATGGAGGAAACATGGATATTAATATGAAAGTAATTCACATAATTCAAAGGGAAATTGTCAAACAAAAGCAGTGGCAGTGGCACAGTGACACAGAAAGAGGACACATTCTAAAATACAGTAGGAGTGGTAAGACTTCACATCATCCTGTAGAGCACATTTGTCACCGTAGCCTCTAAGCTTGTATTATAATGTGTGTTGAGAAAAAGAGACAATTGAAGATGTCCTAGTTTCATAAAAGAAATATAGTGGAGAGTCTGCAGAGGACAGGACAGGCACAAGGTATATGTAGAGGCCCACTAGAATGAGGAGACAGAGCGGAGATTTATAGATAGATTTTTTTTTTCCAACAACTACACTAAGTAATAGACTCTATGTAGTATAACAAGGATTTTAGAAGGTGGATAAACTGCCAGAAGGCAGTAATGCAACTCAAAGGATGCCAAGTGCCTTAAGACTCCAAAGAAGACTTTCCATGTTGGACTTTCTAGGCTCATCTCATTCATGCCTCTCTCCTCCTCCTCCCTTCTTCTTCCTGCTTGTAACCCAAAAATCGATCTCAGCAAAAGATTTTTAAGGCGCCTCATTTCTAAAAATGCACCTGGAGGGGAGAGGAGCCGGGGCTTTGGAGGCTTGCTGGAGGAGCTACAAGCATCCATAATATGTAGAGAGAAGGAGAGGTAGAATAGGTAGAAGTAGGAGAGAGGAGCGGGGGGCACAAACTTGTGCATCTCACATTATAAATTACCTGAGAATTTTGTCACAAGTGATGCAGCTGTGTCATATGTCATTTTATACACGTGCCTTTAAAACGACAGCCCCACAGCAAAGACATCTTATTTGGTGAAATAACTGTTACCTCGTCTCCTCTGGTTTTAGGGATTAAGATGCAGGGGGAGGAGTTGAGGAATCAAGTGTGTGCGAAATGGGAAATGAGATCATGTGTAAAGCTGTGGGGATATACTCGTTAGTACTTCTGTCTGTTTTTGTTTCATTAAATCAGCTGCACACACATTACCATCCAACCTCTATCTGTTAACATCTGTTAACATCTTGGAACTGTTTGTATCCAAAGAAAAACTGCAAAATACTTTGGTACCAACTGTTATTTCTCTGCCTTCTAAACTAAATGCACCATTAGTGTGATGTGGATGCAAGTGTTGATGGTCCAAATACTTCATTCTCCATTATCTTGTTCTTGGTCTGTTTAGGGTAGCTGCACCAACAGGCCATAACAATAAATGACTTGTCTGTTGTTGGCAGACTGAACCACAACAGACCAGAATACAGTATGAGACACAAAACAGAAGGCAAAAGGGGACTCTTGGGGGCCATTTCACTTTCTGCATGCATGGAGCCCACCAGGTCTTATCACAAAATAACTCCAAATGCATCTTATTTGTGCAGGAAAAAATGTAGATTTTGTTTGTATTAGAGCATGACTTCCCAAGTGATGTATTTCATGTGGAAATTTCTGTCATGCCATCACAATGATTTATCTTTCTTATAGATGGGGAAAGATTTCGTAACTTTTAATGCTAAAAATCAGTCCATGAAGATTTATGACTGGATATATTTATGACTGCGTATAACTGGCTCTGCTACCCTCATATTGTTAAACCAAGAGCAATGAAATGATAATCAGTGCTGCTAACTGTCAGTCACTGTGCACAAGGCTGGTGGTCTTTTCATGGCAGCGCCCACCTGTCCCCATTCATTTTCAGAAAGACGCTGGCAGAGCTGCCCCCTGTCTCACTGAATGAAGCAAACCGGGGCAGAGAGTCAGTGCGAGCGGGGAGTCAGCACACTGCAAATACAAGCAGGAATGTTAGTCAACCAGTAAGTTTATTTTTCAATGTGTTATTTCTGCCCTGCTATCATCAACAATTTCTGCACTCAGGTCACCTGGGCAATAGGCTTTCAGTTGGCCACCACAACCTCCAGCTCTGATTAATGAGACCTGTTAACCGGTCAATCAACGTGGGAGTTAGTCTTAAATGATGAGCCCCAACCAGCAGAGGGCTATCTGGATGGCCGTGAAATAGCAGGGAAATAACAGAGAAATAGCATATTAGAAAAATAAACTTACCAATAAACCAATGTATCTGTTTCTAGTCAGAGTGTGCTCTCGATAAATGATTGGAACAGCATCTTTAGCCAAGTCAGTGTTTCCCAATCCTGGTCCTCAGGCCACACAACCCTGCATGTTTTTCATGTTTCCCTGCTCCAGCACACCTGATTCGAATGAATGGGTCTTCATCAGCCTTCTGCAGAGCTTAAAAGCTGGAGAGCTGACCCATTTATTTGAATCACGTGTGTTGGAGCAAGGGCGTATGGTAAAATAAGCAGGGCTGTGCACCTTGAGGACCAGCAGTAAGCCCATTTCCACTCTGGTGTTTTGATACAACAATGCAGTGTAACAAAATAACTTGAATCCACTTCTCTCATAGTTTGATATTTTGGTATAAGTTCAGTTTTCATGCCGTAACAGTCACAAACAGAAAATGTAAGGCCAGCCATATTACTTTAAATGATATATCTATGGCTAACTTTTGGTATAGGTATTTTTGGCTGTGGTAGACATTGTCTTCTTTTTGCTGTGTCATGAGGACATGACCCTTTTTCAGTAGGGGGAGAGTGTAACACCTGAAATATTGGCTAAAGCCAAGTATGTGTTGATATGTTTTGGTGCACTAATATATGTTTTAAACAAGAGTTTAAAACATATATTAGTGCTCCCACTAATATAAGTTTTAAATATATTCCCACCATTCTCACCACCTTCTACAGAGGGACCATTGAGAGCCTCCTGGGTAGCTGCATCACCGCCTGGTTTGGTAACTGCACCCAACTGGACCGCAAAAACCTTCAGCATGTGGACGGCTGAAAAGATCATTGGAGCTACTCTCCCCTCCGTCTCAGACATCTACACCACACGCTGCATCCGCAAGTCAACCAGGATTCTTAAAGACCCCACCCACCCCTCACATAGACTTTTCTCACCCCTCCCATCTGGCAGAAGGTACCGCAGCATACGGTCTGTCACCGCCAGACAACAAAACAGCTTCTTCCCCCAGGCCACACGACTCCTCAACGCTCAGAGACTGATCTGATCACCTCTGTTGTCCCAGCTGTTCTTTATTGTTGCTGTTTGTTGCACTGAAAAACTTCTCGAGAAACGTTATTTTATTGCACTGTATACTGTGTATATGGCTGGAATGACAATAAACCCTCTTGAATCTTGAATCTTGAATCTTGAATTTGTAACAAGAGCAGAACACACTGAGTTGCTTTTTCACCTAGCTTAACTTCTGCTCATAACTTATCCTCACTGGTTTTTCACCAGTTACTCAAAGCACAACATTGCCATGTTGGGATATCAGGATATTGTTCCTATCAGACTGTTTAGAATGTTCTCTTACAACATGCCATTCACAGTTGGCAAAGCTTATCATCATGTCTGTGGACATTTTTTAGCTCCAAATCATATAAACCTGAATGCTTTACTGCATTTAATCTTTTTTCAGGTGAGTATGTTTTTGTAATAAAAGAAGACGTGGCTTTAAGTAGATAGATAGAAAGATAGATGACTTTATTAATCCCTTTGGGAGGTTCCCTCAGGGATATTGAAATCTCCATCTCCATCTCACTCGCACTCAGCACTGTTATATACAGAAATGTACAAAGGACACAACAGTGGAAAACACCCAACACCAGAACCCGTATAAAGATAATAATAATAATAATAATAATAATAATAGTAATGTTATAATATTAGTATACTAGTAATAGTAATGAAAATAGTAGTAATAGTAATAATGGTGATGATAATGAATAATAATATGTATATAAATTTAAGTATAAAGTATGATTAAAATTATTAAAGGAAGATTATTGCACACCACAGATATTATTGAACATTTTTGCACTGTTGGTTAGACAGACTGACTGACTGCCACCTGTCCTACAATCCCTCTGTCCTTCTGTTACCCCTTCCTCCCCAGTGAGAAGTTAAACAGTTTGATGGCACGGGGGACAAAGGAGTTCCTCAGTTTTAAGTGGTCTTAAGTTAAGTGTGCATACTGATTAGATAAGCTTCATTACCTAGAAAAATTGGTCCAAAATAGATTTAAAAAGTTAAGATATGCTTTTTAAGACAAACATTCTTGAAATAGATTAATATTGAGGCTACAGACCGCTGGGGCGGCTGATAAGTGGGTAATCACCCACCTCCTTATATATCTGACCTAAATCATATTGGGAACTCTTGGCATCTTTTCATTTGTAAGATTTAAAGTGAAGGGGGAAAAAAATACTCCTGTTTGACCTGAATTTGTGAGCCTGCAGTTGCTGCTTCAAGAAAAGATGATCGTGAACAGGTGAAGAAACCGACAGACTCTGTGGATGGAAACCAATAGAAGTTATTCAAAAGAAAGGTGGCATTATTGGTCACAGATATTTTTCAAAGGCCCAATATGTTTTTCGTTTTGTGTTTCTTCTTTGTTACACTTACTTTACAAATATGAGAACCAACAAATTTAAAATCATTTCACTCTACAATAAAAATTGTGCACACTTGTGTATTTCTCTGGTTAGACATTCAGATTTAAGATTCAAAAACATTTTGGGTTCACTGAGAGTACTGTATTCGTTCAATAATAATAGTAATCCAAAAGCATACAACAAGCTTCATGTAACCATGACATGTACTGTCCTGACTCATATCTGAGCCAAATAAACACAAGCTTCTTCTAAAAAGACAGGTACTCTCTGTGTAACCCAGTTTCGCTTCAACACTCCTCAGAGAGATGCACATGATGCTATATGTTCTACAGCCATAAGAACCCATGGTGACACAGGTGTAACAAATTAAACTAAAATAAATTAACCAAAAATGGGCAATGTACCATATGTAACATTACATATCACTTGGTGGGGGTACTCAAATTTTTTTTTCAGAAATGTAATTTTTGTGGTCCATTTGGTCTGTTTTGTATTCCCTATCATTTTTCTTTCAGGATAAAAGGGTCTGGGTTAAACATATCCTAAATGTAATGCTAAAGGCATAATAACATCAAGAGAAAGTGAATCAGAAGCTCAGTTAATCAGAAGCCTTGTTGGTGGCTTAAATCAACACAGTTAAATGTACGGAATTGTCAATCAACTTTGTGTCACCGTGCTTTGAATAGACAGAGATGTGTTTTGCAGCAGAGTTGTGCACTCATAAATCAGAAATTACGTTGTCGTTGACGATTGTTGGACTTTTTTTCTCTCCATCCCTGTAGTGTGTATGAATAAGTTTTAATGTTTTTTGGAATAACTGAAAAGGCTCTTCAGGCAGTGGCGGCTCCTGACATTTTTTTTAGGTAGTGCAATTTCCAGTCTGTGAAAGCTGCATCAGAGTGTGCTGTGCGAAGCTGAACCGATTGCACTGATGCAAAGAAACTCCTTGTCTTCCTTAAATAAACACAACGTAGAGTCGAGGGGTTATTTGGTCTGCCAAATAACCAAAGTGACTCTGCAATTTCCCCCGTTATGTCCATAAGTACCATATAAGTCCATAGGACTGCGGTATATTTGTCTTGGTAGCATAATTTATTGTAATAATTTTTAATAATTTTTTGTTATTTTTTGCATAATTTGCCAACCAGTTAATATTACACCTTAACCATAATTTATTTATTTTCCTCATATTGTTCCAGGATTCTATGAAATAAGTAAACACATAAGCTCTTAATGATAAGATTCATTCAATTTTCATTCTAAAGAATGTAATTAAAATGACAACATATAAATCCAAGTCAAGTGTTTATTGAAGTTTTGGAAAATATGACTTAGAAAAGCATAACCAATCGTCAAACATGGTTAAGTGCAGCTTACTTATGTGAGATTTCTCTCTTTTTTAAATATAATACTGCACCATTAACAATGAATGTGTCATACATTCTGCTATTATTGTCAACATTATATAAAAGATTTAAATCATTACAAGTCAATGACTGAGCACAAAAGGTTAAGTTATTTAGCTACATCAAATACTACCTGGAAAAAATACCAGGGTTGGTGGAGCCCTGGGTTTCATCTTTGCCTCGCAAGGCTGGCTTGAAAATCCCACAAAATTCTTCCAAACTTCCTTCTCCGCATTAGTACGACGAAGGGTACTTCTTTCAGAGATGGTACCGTATTGTTGCACTCGAAACTCGCCATCTTCTTCGTAGAATGTTCATGGTCCCGCGCAACAGACATACGACGAAAGCACGTTGTTTGTGCGAGCACATAAACCCTAATAGAAGATGTATTGGGAGCATGATTTTTGAAAAAAACTGACGTACCATTCATGTCAATGGGAGATTTCTGGTGCAAATTTGACCCCGACAGAAATCGCCCCAAATGGGTGTGGCAACACTAGGCGCGACCTTAATCTGATTGGACAATGACATATACAACCAGTTTGCCTACAGTAGAGCAACTAGATTGAAAAAAAACAAAAAAAAACTCTGTGTTTGGTAGTGCGTCGCACAAATCGCCCCTATGAAGGAACCACCGCTGTCTTCAGGGTCCAAGTTTACTAACCGATGGCTCTTTTTGATTCTTAATATTCTTCACGATTGAGCATGGTCAGCTTCCTCCTTGTTCACTCACCAACATATTTTTTAAAAAGTTTGGGAAGTTATTCTCACTGATGCAGGCTCAGTAAAAGGTTCGGACATACAGTACGTACCTCATTTTGAATGTGTAAGTGTGTCCAAATTTTTGACTGTTATTGTAATTTAATAACAAAATTGCATACATCATAGTGGCAGTTATTTAATGTGCTAATATTTTGGACAGCAGCGGATTTTTCGACAACAAAGAGTGGCTTTGAATCCATTACTTTCCCCCCGAAAAAAACCCCAAAACATCGAGACTTCCCTAAATTACATTTGACAATAAGAATGGATGGGACTTCCAGGGACAAAATTCTTATCAGTGGTGTTTCATGCATATTTGTTTGAAGGTCACTGAAATGAAAAACATTAATAACCCACGCTTCATAGCTGACACTGCCATAATATGCAATCAGAATCCATTGAGACCACACAAACAATCTGCTCTATTTTAGCAACTCATTTGATTTACAAATTGGCTCCCTGCATGCTGTCCCTGTGGCAAACCGGCTTTCTTCTCACCTCCTGTCTCCCCAAGTGGCGAAATGACTCTCCCTCCACTCTTTGAAAAAGACAGATTCGCTTCTTATATACCATCCATACAAGAGTCCCATAATCTCCATGCACAAACATTTTGTTTCCCCCTGTTCCCTCAGTCACATTGAAGACAGCCACATCTTTATTGTCTCCCTGCTTGGAGCCTGAGTTTGTCCTTGTCTTTTTATTATTTGAGCAGAAACAAACACAATTAAACTGACAAGAACAGAAATCTGTATTTGGGGAAACAAAAATAACCTTATGGACGCTGGAGGGCTTTGCAGGAAGATGCTGAAAATGCCAAACTGATAAGCATCTTTCTTCTTCACAAATTGCCTCTGTTTTTTTCCTGTGGACGGAATGACATTTGAGTTATTGCCTAATACCAGCAAATAAGTGTTTGTGCACATAGAATATGTTCAATTAACTTTCCTGAAAGGACACATGTGTTTTATCCTGCATAAACAAACACAGTCAGTGCAATATATCAGTGCATTTGAACATCTTGGTGGTTTTAACTTAATCTTTTCACTGGTTCGGTCATGATTAACCGGACCAGTATTAACTTTAGTATTGTGTCAAAATAATTCATCTGCATGGTGACATTATTTTTTCATTTTAATGTTGTTATAATGTGAAAAAATGCTGGGGTTCTTTATTAGTTTTTTTTTTTTTACCAAAACTTAGAATAATCTGATGTTTCATATTGTCCTAAGATAATTACTGCATGCTCACATCCATCTTGAAAGTTACTGGTGGCTGTAATTGTTCCTCTTGATCATTCTCTTGACTCTTGAAACCATACTTTTGCTTTCATCTAAAAAAAAAAATGTGTTTAATATTATGTGTTATGTTTGCTGTTTTAATTTTTATAAAGAAATAAATCACTCTTAAACAGTTGGTAAAATAGCTTGGTAGCTCAACTTGTCTAATTATTTCCACTGTCAGTATTTATTTTCCTAACTGCTGTGGCAACACTGCTCCACAGCAGAATTGCTACATTTCGCATTATATGAAACTGTCACAAAGGTGTCATAAGGACATATGGGGGGTGAATGGTAGCATGACACTGTGGACGGTCACGCCAGGCAACCACGGTTGAGCCCAGTTTGAGCCAATAGTTTGACAAGTAAAATATATAGTTAGCTTATGATATTGATAAACAGTAATTACGGGTTCATATCATGTCAGTCGTACTTTGCCCCCAAAACCAACCAAAATGTTCCCATTGTCACTACTATATCTTTTGCATCTGGACAAATGCAATTATTACATGTTGTGAGATTGGACTGTCATTACCCTCTTTATGGGTCTAACTCCTATACTTTAGCTTTATTTTGGCTTCAGCTGAATTGAGAACACTGGATGTTTGTCTCTGAATCTTTTTTTTTAATTGAGTTTATGAAACTCCTCTCTCTTAGGAGATCCAGAAACCAATAAATATCTTACAACCTTCATCCTAAATATTATGCTTATTTTGGATTTGATTCCACTTATGTGGAATAAAGCTCCCAAAGAATAGTTTCATGTAAATGTATTAATTCCTTGGATCAAAAATATTGTCAAACTTTTTCAGTTTTCAGCACACTCAACGTGAGTTTAAAGCAGTACAATACAGTGAATGAGATATGTTATGTTCAAAAACAAATATTTGTCCTTCTGCAGTCAGTCTGTAAAGACTTTGCATTTGCGTTTTTTCTGATTAAATCAAACGCTGTATTGGTCTGGAGCTGGACATACATATTCATGGGTCTGCAGCATAGTAGCACAGTAGCATTTATGGTGCCCAAACAGAATTTAAGACTCATTTTGTTCTGGACGGAACTGCTAGCTGCAAGGTAGAGAGCTACTTCACAGTTTTGCTGATGACACCAGCAACATTTGTAACAACTTAATGACAGTGTGCTCAGACCAAATGCCTTTCAGAGGGGTGCTTAACATGAGCAGCACATGTTAGAGGAAATCTTTTGTTTCCGTTGCCTGCTGCTGAAATCATAAAGCACAAATTTTCATCTTTTACTATTTATTTTTGGGTTCTGTCTTTTCACAGCAGAGCTGTAATTATAGGCGGATGTTTCCATTCTGTAAATGCCATTTTCTCTTCAAGTAACTCCCAGCTGCCCCTTCCTGTGTTAATATGTTTTTGTCCCCTCATTTGCCTTGACTTGTGTCGCAGAAGACTCCAGATTGTAATGACACTTTTTAAAATGCCATTGGTTAGTTCTTATTTTAGCTGTAGTGACATACAGCAGACAAAAAGCAGAGAAAAATGGGAGAGAAGGAGAAAATGTCCCTCCTCCTCCTCCTTGTGAAAGAAGAGAGCAGTAGGGAAATGAGGTAGGAGGAATGAAGGAGAAGGGGGAGGGTAAACACACTCCAGACCGAGCCATGTCTGACATCCACGCTCGCTGAAAGAATGAGGGACTGATACAAAGCGAGTGCGGCCAAGCAGAAGAGAAAGAGTGGAAGACAGGAGGGAGGGAATAAATGCAAAAAGGCCGGCAGAGAAAAAAGGGTGAAAGAGATGCACAAGGGCTGCATCAGTTCTTGTCCGCAAGGAACAAAAAACATTGTGTTCGTGAATTGGAGCTGGTGAGTGCAATGAGAAACCAGGCAGACTTCAGTCACTGGTATAGCTGAGCACCAATCCTCCCTCCCTCTGTCCCTTCCTGCCTCTCTCTGCCAGCTTGGACTGAGCCTTGGTATGATTTAGGGGAAGGGTTTGGGGCTTTGATTAGGATTTGGAGCTTTATGTTTTAGGAATATGCTACTGCAGAGGATCTGAACGTGCTGTTATTTCTGATTGAACACAGTGTGTGACGTGGAGACTGCTGTGGTTGCTGCTCTCAGGGCTGCTCCCCTCCCTGCTACCTCCGGCTGTGTTTGGGCTATGGTACTGACTGAGAAGCAGGGCATCACCCAGATGCAGGGCTCTAATTGTATGGGAGGTTAAGCCTGTAAACACCAGCATGGGAGCGAAACAGATGAAATGGTAAGAGCTGTTCTCTTTATTGTAGTTATTATAACATTATGCCAATACCACCTGCTATATTTATCACAATACAACGAGTGCACCAGTGGCAGATATTCTCTGTACATAAGAATTCAGAATTCTCACTTGATTAGCATTTGTATCATCAATCTTAGTTTTAGAAATCCATTTCATGTTAATAAACAAGACTTAGAAAGCCAAATTCTGCAGGTTATTGTTTGGTGTTTACAGTGCAGGAGGTGTGGGTGTGTTCCATTATGTGTCTATGAGCTGAGCTTCTATTGCTTAGCAACGACTGTCTAACTGCCTTTACTGGCTCTCCCATGATATATTTCAGATTAAAATGACACATATTTCAAGTGATATTATCATTTTTTCCCCTTACAGTTCAACAAAGAAACATTTGCCCAGTAGGTACATGTTACAAAGCCACTCTCTTGCATTAGATTTGTACTATTTGCACCAGTCAAGCCAACTATAGCATGGGCTACTATATTATACTAATGATGTAAACTTATCTGCTAAATTAAAGTGTACAGACACGTTAATGTAAGTACGTTAGTTTATGTTCTTTTCATACTTCATACTTATCAATGGTGGCGAAATAAGCAAAAGCACAAAATATAAAAATGTACTCCAATGCAAGTTAATGTCCTGTCATCTTACAATCGACTTTTATCAGCCAAATGTACATCAAAAACTAGTCCCCATGTGACTGTAATATTGTTACAGTATTAGATTGTTGATACAGATGTATATATATATAGTTTACTGTTGAGTGGTGAGATGAAATTTGTCTTGATCGCTTATAATGTCCTGTAGTTTTTCAATCCATGGTTCCTAAACTCGGTATTAATGTGAAGTTAAGCCACAGAGTTTTTAGCTTTCTGGTTATCTTTTGTGTAATATCGGGCCTTAAAACAAGAGGCTCCGGCTAAAAAAGATGATTTCATGAGGATCGCTTGTCAATTGTAATAATAAGAATGATAATTACAATATTTATTATTATTGTGATTATTTCCATTCTCTAAAATTATCCCTTTTTCTCAATGTAAAATTTTAATTTGAAAAAGCAACCTGTAGCCATATCTGGAAATACATACAGAAGCATGAAAAGTAAATGACAACAGTGAAGAAGAGAAAATGTAAATACCCAAAAAGTATCTTCACATTTGATCTTTAGTAAACTGGTAGAGTAAATGTATGTCTTTTCGCTTTTCACCACTGCTGATCTGATATAGTGAGGCTTGTCTTTTACAAATCCCAAATCCCATCCCTTAATCTTTCGCTAAACCCATACGCTCCATATTTGTATGCATGACTGCTGTTGGTTCAACATCAGCTCTTGACATCAAAAATCATTTTTCAAAACTTATTTGAGCTGCTCCCTGAGACAATGATAGAAGCTATTCCAATAATTTCACCATGTACAGTGACAAGATTACCAAGAGGCCACTTCTTTGATCTGTTTTAGAAAACACTTAAGGTTAATTACAGCAGCACCTGATAAGCTGCTCAGTTCATGTTTTTAAATGTGAACCGGGAAATAAGTGTGGCGGTGGCAGGGAGGATCAAATTATCAGACATTTTCAGTGTTGTGAATGAAACCAGAAAAATGGAATGTTGTAAAGAGGTTGTATTATAGCTTTTTCAGTTTTAATCAGAGCCTAATTGTGTTACTGTGCATAAAGGTCTCCAGAGATACAAACTCAAAGTTATTCTCTCCTACAGAGAACACTGCACAGAACTAGGCTTTGTTTGTAGTCCAGGATTTATTTCCTTTACATAATAGATATAGATATATAAAGACTTCATTTATACATCACTAACAGAAAAAAGCTAAATATGTGGAAAAGAATCTTAATCTTTTAATTAAGATATTTAGAAAAAAAGAGTGTGTGTGTTGTGGTGTATAGACTAAGAGAAGGAGTGTAAATCAATAACATGCACAAGATATACAGATCCAAAGTATCGAAGCACATTATTGCACATTACAGCATGAAAAAAATACAGTGTATTGCACACTAAATTATAAAGAAAAGTCTTTTTACTGTGTAATGTAATAAAAAATATGGCGGATAGGGTGGTAAATAATGATACTATCTAGAGTTAAGAGTAAAAAGACACTATAAAGTGTGTATATTTATGCATTAGTGTGTACTTTGTGTTATATGACAAAAAAGTCGAAATAAAGACAAGTCTGAGGTGACAGACAAATGGACAGTAAACTGTTTAGATTATGTCCTGCTGGTGTTAGAGGGTCTGACAGCAGTTGGGATGAAGCATGTGCAACACCTTTCCTTCTTGCATTGTCGATGCAGCAATATGTTATTGAAAGAGCTGCTGAGGGCCACCACAGTGTCATGTAAAGGACAAGAGGTTTTGTCAATCATAGATTTTAGCTTTGCTACCATCCGTCTCACCCTCACATTCTCTATGAAGTTCCCAGTGCAGGCCGGGACTGAGCTGACCCTTATGACATCACCTTGTGACACTTTTGCATAATGGCTGAATTGTGTTTTGACATCCCTCAGACAAAGAATGAGCAGCTGTTTTGTGTCCCAGCATATTGGATCTTAAAGAGGCAGGAGCTAAAACAAAGCATTTCAGGGAAATGCGAGAAATAATCAGTTCCGTTTGACATTTGAGAATGTTAAACTGTTTTAATAGACACCTAATATGAATATTTAATCTTGTTAATGACTATGATATGAGTTCTACAAGTAAAATTTTTGTATATTTTGTAGTCATTTTTGTAGCTACCTCGCAGGAGGAAGTCAAGCCTGGTCAGTTCACAGCCTTTGTCTGTGCTGAAGATATCCCGACATCTACTGGAATAATTGCAATATGGGGCGCTACAGATGAAGAATCCCGCCATCTGTCTTCTCCTATATCTCCACCAAAAAGACTTTAACTATTTTCCTTTGTAATTTGCGTGTAGATTTTATTCGTTAATGTCTGAATTACTTGCTAAACGAGCACGTAAACACTGTACCCGTTGGACATCAGCACGTCAGAATCATTGTCATTTTTTGCACATTTTTAGCTTTGTTAGCATATATCTCTTGCACCTCAGTCTAGTTTTACTAACGACTTAAAGTTGCTCGGGCTTGCGAAATTTTCACGGGAATATATGCGCATTTAGTCCTTACAGAGGCATTCTGAACTTTTGAGTGACTAATGATTTGTGTGTGATAATAGCTTATGCTGAGTAGTGGCAGAAGGTAGAAAGCCCCCTAGGTTCCAGTCTAAATCTTGCTCCATATGTAAGGAAGGAACATGTTTAATCGTGCAGATGAATCCTTCAGGGCATTTTTTGGTTTCTAAATACAGCTTTACCCCACAGTGAAGAAAAACTGTTTTCTTGCTTCTTGGTTGTTTAGCCTCAGGAGCAGTGTGATGAAATCTGATGGTTTTGTTTGCTCAGAGTTTAGACCTGTTTCTGCAGTTACTGGCCTTTTTTCACATGCAGACGCACAGGGAAAAAGAAGAAGGAATACCCTGTTCCAGGATTGCATATAATGCTGTATGTCACCTGTCATAGTAGCTGTATCCTATTTCTACAAACACTAGAGTGACAATCGCAGCTGGTCTCCAAAGCACAAACCTATATTCATCAGGCATCTATCCCGATACAAGCATTATGTTTTAGAATTATGGCCAAAGGGGGAGCAAAATATGTAAAGAATTTCCTGTAGGGAAAATGACCGGGTTGCATGTATTTCTGCTCGTGTTGTGCATCTTTTCAACAAGTTCTAATCTGTTCAGATGAGATTTTTATTCATTCTATCATTTGTATGTGTCTGTGACACTCACTGTTTTCATGGGAATCATGTGTTAAATATCGATTGGGTTTGAAATATTTTGCCCTGATGGGATTATTTCCCATTTTGGTGGTCCTCTGAGAGTTATCAAAGAGTAAATCTCCAATTTATGTAGCAGGTTTATTTACGGCTGTTCATTTGGCAGGATATAAACACATTCATTCCTGCCTGTTCTTGCCATCTGTTTCAGTCTCAGCTCAGCCAGCCCTGCTCACTCCCCCAAAGAGGAGTATGTTATCACCCAGTCCACTGACACCCTTAAAGAGGAAACCATCCACGATGTGTCTGACAACCAAGGGGAACCTCAGGATAACAAGTCTGAGCCAACAGAAAGGAAATCTGTCCTAGGTTTGTTGGCTGCACGTCAATTCTTGTAAAACACGATTTGACGCAATGAAAAAACAAATAAACCCGCTATTTAGACTCATTTCCTCTGTCTCTCTCTTCATCTTAGAGGAGGTGTCTCTCTGTGGATTGTGTCCCTCCCTCGGGCATGATGGACAGGAGGAAGAAAAGTCCTGGGAGGAGCAGCTGGATGCCCACCAGGAGCAGCTGGAGAAGGAGATGCAGGAGGCCAGGAGGATGGTGTTCCGCCTACAGGTAACTCTAGGTGATAACACACAAAAAAATAATCTGCAAAGCTGCTTTATAAACCTCAAGATGAAGGGTACACGGAGGGCATATAAATCAGAGGAAGGTAACAGCTTAAAAACAGCTTAAAGAGAAAATCTTGCCAGGTCAGATTCTCTGCCAAAGTCTACAATATGTTCACTCTATACCTCTATTTCTTTTGAGCACAAATTCAACAAGCTTATCTATCTGTCCTCTGAAAAATCTTAATTCAGTTGTTAAGATTTATGTCTAAGGGCCAGTTGCTTTTAATGCATTTTTTTTTCATTTGCTGTGGTCTGTATATTGTGGGAATCTAGAAAGAGATAAATACTAAGACAGTCTTTAAACAGGCACTATAATAAGGAATCTACTATAGGAATTCCATAATATATTCTGTTCAGTTGCATGATGTTACACAGTACACAGTACATACTTATGCAATAAAGTATGAAGCAGATGATGTGCAGTTAACACGTTATTATTTAGAACACATTAAAATGAAAAAGTTGTCGCTCCCACCTCATCAAAATCCCAGTCTGTTCAAATATTTTGACGAGTGCAAAAAAGCACGCCCAGTTTCTCAGTGTGCTATATCAAACAATGCAGTTACTGTGAATATATTTCTTTCTAATTTGTTCGCCGAACATGTGAAAGACGGGTTTGTCCTGCTGCTTGAGATGAATAGAAAAAAACTGCTTTTGTCTCTTGTTGCAAAAAGACAATTAATCGATATATATTTGCTAAAGGTCAACACAATGTAGAGAATTTAAAAGATACAGAAATATCTTTTCTCACAAACAACACGCACCATAACTGTCAATATGTTGCAAGTCAGTGCGCACACCCACAGGTTTTCAGGGTGATTTTAATTTCAATTTAGTTCAATTCCCTGACTAGTTGTGCAGCCATGTTTAACAATAATGATTTACAACACAGAAATATATCAGGCTTCACTTACACACATTGTTTCATTAGGACTGTTCGCTGCCTTCACTCTGGGAGTCTGTCTGTTTTCTGTCCTCAGGCTTTGCTGCTGCATGGCTCCCTCCCTGAGGAAGACCAGGATGGATCCGTGAGCTTCGGAGATAACCGGGCGAGCACTGAACAGCAGCTGGTACAGTACCGTGCCCTTTCGCTGCTAACTTTAGAAAGCAGCACTCGCTGTGTGAAGTTTCCATGTCAGGCCTTCTGTTGCGGTGATGTTTGTAGCCTTCATCCCTCTAAGAACGGCCATTACAGAGAACAGATTATTCTTTCTGATCTGCTAGCTGACTGTCATGCATTTCCATTGCCTCATTGCCATACTTTTTGACATTTTTCCTCTCTCTAATTATCCTGCTGATTCTCTCTCCCTTTGAAGGTTTTAATCCGCAGTCGTTTGGACCAAAGCATGGAGGAAGTCCTTGATCTCAAGGTACAGTAAGCAAATGGAATTAGAATTGATACAGATGAGCTGCCTAATGGCTAGATTCCCTCTTTCTAATGTTTCTGTTTATGTGTATGGCTCTTAGAGGGAACTCCTGAGACACAAACAGGAGACACGGCACATTCAGGCCATCAAGGTAAACCTCTCCCTCTAACTCTGTCCTTATGTTGTGAGTTGAAATGGATACAATATAATTCAGTCTCTTCCATTTTGCACTGTCCCAATCTGATTCCACTATTTTTGACACATACAACAAATACTTTTCAGTTTTTTACAAAGAAAACAACAGAAATCAGAAGTGACTGGATGCCTCTTTGGGGGCAGGTACAAGCGGTTGACCTATATTTGTACCTTCTCTGCTTTGATCTCCCCTTCTTTCTCATTAGGATGCTCTGCAGCAGCGCCTGGCAGTGCAGGAAGATGCTGTTCTGCAGTTAAAGCAGGAACTACTGAGGTGCAACATGGCCAAAGATCAGTTTGAAGGAGAAAATGTGAGACAAGATGATTTCCTTTTGACATGATAAAATATTCAGCCTGCTTGATCCATGGATGCTGGTTTATATGAGAGCATTATAGGACTTTTCCATCGCACTCATGGAACATTATCTCTTGCAGGAAGAGCTCAAACGCAAGCTGAGTGAAAGGAACAAAGCACTTAGTGAATATGAGGTATAGTCTTTTATAATCTACGTGTCAGTGCATTCTTTAGCTGCACACATGTAAGTGAAGGCTTACTTTATGACATGTATCTGTCTTGTCACAACAGCAGCAACTTGGGAGGAAGGAGAGAATATTGCAGCAACAGCAGCAAAAGCTTGATGAGGTTCAACATAAAGCACATGAAGTCACCCATGGACGGGTATTGAACATGACATGCTTCAAGTATTTCCACAGCAAACTCTGCATTTTGATGCAAATCACATCTCAATAACAATGTTTAGAGATCCTTTTTTCAAATCATGGTTACATACTACTTCACACAAGGCAGCCCCCACTTTAAGTAGCATCGAGGTAGCACCTTAATCAAAAAGAAGGTTATATTTCCTTGTACAACTCAGCATTGTAGACTTTACAGACAACAATAGAGTAAATAGAGCATTTGTTAGGGGCTACTCTCTGCAGTAGATTAATACAGATTTCTTGCACCAATGAGCTTTTCTTACGGATAGTGAATGTGAGGATGACTCAACACAAGCCATGGTGCTGCAGTGTTCGCTGTAATAAAAAAAACACGTCGCCTAGTGGAACAGTCACTGATGTGTTCTTAATAGTTTTTGGCCAACAATACAGTTTTTATTTGTAATATTAAGCTCCATCCAGCTTTGATTTAGCTACAGTTACAGTTAGGTCTTTTTTTTTTATAGCAAATTTCGAATAATAAAGAAGTCATAGAACATTTCAAATTGTAGTCTCACCGATCTTTATTTATTCTTTTTCCATTTGACAGTCATTTAGGAGTGAAAGTGGTGGCTACAGTAACTCAGTGGTGTCAACATCTCCTCCAGCATTCCAACACAACGCACCAGTACGTATCCTTTTGATCATTCGTATTATTGATTTTGGTATCTTTTTGTATTGAAGCTTGCTTTGGTTAGAAATGCAGGAAAAAAAGGGTAAGAGTCATGGAAAAAGAAGTCAGATATAGGGACAATAAACACCTACAGGGTGTTGTTAAAAGAAAGGAGTAATGCAACAAAAACATGCCCCAGACTCAAGTATTCTGAATGGTTTATCAGATTTACAAGTCACTGCATTCTGTTTGTATTCACATTTTAGACAACTTTCCAACCTTTTTGGATTGATGGTTACATGTAAACTGTGTGACTATCACAAGGTTGTTTATCTTAGGGTGAGGAGCTGCAGCTTGTTAGAGAAGCACTGCGCAGTTTGAGGGACAGTTTTTCGGGCCACGACCCTCAACATCACACCCTGGACACTTTGGAGCAGGGAGTGGCCAGTCTAATGGATCGCCTGCTCTCGCTGGACACCCAGCGCAGACACGACAGAGGGGTACATACCTTTAAATTAACTGTGTATGAGTACATTTAAAAAGCTGTCGCATGTCTGTTGCCTGACAAATGACTGAAGCAAACATGACACATTCGACTGTTTCCAATGAGTAACTGCCTGTTCTTCTAGGAGGAATTTAAATCGCCAGGACGCAGAGCCAATTCAACAGACCGTGACTCGTGGCCACCGAGCTCAAGTGAGAAAAACAAAATCTTTGTTTTGTTTAGTAGTCGTCATCCTCTGCAACATCTCAAACCATTCAATTGCACAGCTATGTAAAGAGAAGGCATTACCGAGTGTGAGGCTGAAATCATCTCAGACTCGGATTGTTAAAAATAATGTTTCCTGTTTTTAACATTTGCAGAAATAGCACACTCCCACAGCAGCCCGGGATTGGATGCTGCTGTCTACACTAAAGTGCTCTACTTCACAGATCGCTCACTGACTCCATTTCTGATTAACATCCCGAAAAGGTGAAAATAAAATGTACTTAATGGTGGGTTTCTGTAGCAGTCTTATTGTTTATTTTCACCCCTGCAGAGTGCATGGTTTTTGAACACATTGCTGTCTGGGTTAGAGCTGATTTGAGGCAGGACCAGAGTTTTAATGTGGGCACTTCCATAGCTCAACGTTTATCCCGTAAAAGCTTTCGTTTGTCTATGAATGCATAGCTCGTGACTGACAGTGTGTACTTACAGACTGGGTGAAGTGACACTCCGAGACTTCAAGGCTGCCGTAGACAGACAAGGCAATTTCAGATACCACTTTAAGGCCCTAGACCCGGAGTTTGGCACAGTGAAAGAGGAGGTAAGTGTGGGAGTAAAATTACAGTCCATACATCTTTTCACATCAATCTAATTTTTTTCACTCCCTATCCAAAGATTTGTGTTGTACACTTTAGATGCAAGTCTCTCATATATATGTAAATTCTTTCGGCTGTTCAGGTGTTTCATGATGGAGCAGTTGTGCCTGGCTGGGAGGGGAAGATTGTAGCGTGGGTAGAGGAGGATCATGGAGAGCGGAGGTAGACCCCAAGAAAACCAGAGCTCTCCAATGCAAACCTCAGTTGTTCCCACTGGACCAGGAAGCCACTATAAATACATGTGATGCCAAAAGAAATGTCTAATATATAATTAACTGGGACCAATGGAGAAAACACCTTTCAGTATACAACTGTTTTAAAAGTGAATGTTTCATACCAAGAATTTGACTTCACATTTGGGTACTGCTTTGTTTAATAGTATGCATATTAGACATTGTTTGCTTAAAAATCAACATATGAAGTCACAATTTAATGGTCAGTATTGTGATACTTGAAGCTCTGAACTACAAAAGAGTGTTAGTCTCCCAAAAAGGCTGTAATCGGTGCATAATGTTCGCACCTCAAAATGAAAGTGTTTACTCACATTTTTCACATGTTCCAGATTGCCAAACAGTGATGCTGTTGTTCTGCATCAGTTTTGATGTTTTAATAAACATAAATTATTGCATGGGTCATTTTTGCTGACAATTATTCTCCCTTGCATTTACTAATGACACTGTTCACCAGCTCCTAGCTATTATACACCTCCACTCACACACCCACACTTTAGTAAACTGAGTGTGCACATTGTCATTAAAGTCAATTCATTTTTGTAGGAGGGGGGGGCCTAACAATTAAATTTACTGCGACTGCGGTTCGACATTTATCTCACCGAAATATTTTGCAATTAAAAATGGACCAATTTCCAGGCAAGCTGTTTGTTGTTTGTTAGTGTGAGACGGAGCAAAGCTCCCGTTGCTTCTCACATTGCATAACAAGTTTGTTTTGGTTATTTACTTTTAGGTTCTTTGCATGCCGTACATTTTCCTCCAGCTTCGTCACCTCTGCGGACGTGTTTTTTTGTCCCTACAAAGGGAAAGTGGTCACAAAACATCAACTTTTAAACAAAGCCTTCGTTTCTTCTTGTTGAAGATGGCAGAGGCGGTGTCCTCGTTGACAGTTTTTGGTAAGTCCAGAAGTAAATAGTAAACATCCTCCACTTCCAGTAAGATGTCATCCTGCAGAGCGAAACACATTCAACGTGCTGTGAGACTCGCTATCGACCAATTATGTATTTTTTATGACATCCAGCTTTGCACTGATGCACACTGGGATCTAAAGTGGTTCATTATGACTGTTCAAGGGAGTGTGTAACCACTAACCTTGGATACTCTCAGCTGGCACTCTGACACAGAGCGAACCTTTGGCAGCTCCACTGTCAGTTCCACGCTGTGCGGAACTCCTGCTATATCAGTCTTCACCTCAAGTTGATACTCTGGCTTCTGAGGCTCCACGAAAGTGGTGGAGATTACCTGGATCAAATCCTTCTTCATGTGCTCCACGGGCCTACTTATAATTTGGGCTGCACAGTCCTCGTCTTGTTTCTCTGATTGTAGAGAGGAGATCTGTTGCAAGAGGGCAACTGGAGTCTGGCTGACTGTACAAATATGGAATATAGAATATGGGAAACTGTTTGGAGGATACAGATAATACACCTTCACAGGAAAGGAAAATGTGTCCAACATAAAGGGCTTGCAGCAGCTTATCATGGGTAGAAGGCTTGTTTACTGTACCTCTTTCTGGTTGTTTGGAGATGTTGGGTCGTATTTGAAACCCAAGCCGACGGTTTAAATCATCTGGGCCACTTTTTGGGCTGCAGCTGACGACACTGTGCTCTTGAGATAACCGCATCCCGTGCTGCTGCTGGGCAAAGCTCAGGGCCAGCATATAAACATTGTTAATGTCTGTTTTATCTGCCTTGCTCCCCTGTAGCACTGCAGGATTTAATGCCACATCCAACACAGCATACCAGCCTGTGGAGGAAAGCCTTGTTACTTGTTTGTGTCATACAATACAAAAGATAGTTCAGTTACTTACAGTTTGACGTACCTTGACTTTCTTTTGTGCCCGTTTCCAGTATTCCTGCGCATACTGGTAAACTGCTGCTTAGATCCTGAGGCGCAGGCACTCGTTTCCAGCTGCATATATTAATGTACAGCGAGCCTGTTTTGGGTTCCTGATAAGGACACAGTTGTACTGTCAAAGAACTGTTAAAACACGCCATGTCTCATAAATTGGCCCACGTCTGACAGCTTTAGAGATTGAGGTAAAAGTTTTCTGTGAGGAGTCACAACAAGCTGAAAGTTGGCCAATTAGTAAACTAAAGATTCATTTTCAGGAACTTTCATCTTAGTTAATGAGGATTTGAATATATCTGGGGCTGTTGGTGATGAGCACTTTTTGTGCCATTTCATAAAATTAATCTGACAGTTCCGGTTTTTTTTTTTCATATCAAACTGTTTTTTTTTTCTTTTTGTTCTTTTCTTTGCTTATATTCAATATACCTCATATTCAATAGCTATTATCAAATGCAGTACTTAAATGATCAAAATACCACGGAAGGGCAGGTCTTTCATTTGGCTTCCAAAAATAGCATAAACAATGCATCACTGATTTTTTTTTAAATGATAGCTGAATTCCTTTAGAAACTGTGCCACTAAATCTGATGGGTAACAGATTTTTCCGCTACATCGGGGTGTCAGACAAATGACCCCAACACTGGGTGTCCTTTGTTAATTAGACACACCTGTGCTTTTCTGCTTGAACTCAATGTTTGTGGAGAGTCACCCTTCTCGTGCAGGTGTCATGTGACGTCCAAAGTGAAGTGAACTAATTAGGAGTTTTAAACTTGCTAGTAGCAAGTTGCTACTATCGATGTAACTTACCAGTATCTGGGTACGCAAACAAGAGTGTAGCTCAGGCGGTGTACTGAATTCAGCTCCTTCCTCCATCTGTTTCTTTATGAACTTGCGGTAGGCTGCGGGGTCATTTAGAGAGAGATCATCCAGCATGGACCAGAACTGGTTGACCTGCCGTAGGACATCATCTGTACTGCCAGCGGAGGACATCTTAAGGTAAATGTCTTGCGACGCAACGTGTTGCACTAATCGCGAGCTAATTACTTTGTGAAGTTTGCGCGTTTAACTGAGAAACTCAGCTCGTCTCCAATGCCCTGAAGAACAGTGCTCCTATTGAAAACACTCGGAATGTTAGCAGTATGAAGCAACGTCACACTAACCAAAAAGCTTTTAAAATCATGTCAAATTACTGTCACAATAAAACTAGCTTGGCTAAATGTTGACAGTTGCTATAGAAACTAAATACTTCTCCACCTTGCGGCGAAAACTTGAGCTGCAGCTCAATAATTACACAACACGCTGTTCAGAGGCATAATTTTTACTCGATACATGGAAAAATAACATAAAAAGGTATTTTGATATTCCCACTCTTATATATACGTTATATAAGTGACATTCAAAGTATAAATACAATATAAATAGCTTTTAAATGTCTGTTTTATCAGCAGCATCCTCTTCTTGTTTCTTTAGCCATCAGTAATTCTGCAAAGAGAAAGTAATCATACATCGCTGTACATTTTATTTACATTAAACTGTGCTATTTCGTTCTTCTCCGTGTTACTGACACAAAATGATTGATAATTGTAATATATGATGACTTATTTTCATACAACTTCAAAACGCTTTATGAAAAGAGGGACTTTCATTCGCTTTAAGTTTGAAAATGAAAGGTACACAAAAGAAAGTTGACACCTGTCATAGTGATATGCTGTGGATTAACCTTATATCATTGATGCATGTTTGCTTAATTCTCAAAAAAACACCATTAATGCTGACCACAGATGTGTTAATTTGAACCATTTTAAAGACCTTTTGTACTGTATCCAGTATAAAACGTGGTTAATAAGGTGATGGCGATTTTAAAAACTCTTCCTTTACAAGGTATAGTGTACCTGTCAAAAAGAGTTAGCAGAGTATACACTGTGGTTGATCTCTGTGCTTTAAAGATATGTAGTAACTTCAGCATGTCATTAAAAAAGAAAAAAATCTACCTCAATTACATCATAGATCCAGCCCAAGAATTCAGACACTTTGGTGTAAACCCCGGGGTGGTTTGGCTCAGCGCATCCTGTCCCCCAGCTGACGACCCCTACCAGCCTCCACACATTTTCATCTTGGCAAACCAGAGGACCCCCACTGTCTCCCTGAAGGGGTAAACACAGAAACTCATCACCACAAGCAAAAACAAATCTCACAAGAGAGGATTAGCCTAAGCTTTAATAGACTTCTGCAAAGTAGTTTACATGGATGCATCTGACCTGACATGCATCCACTTTCCCCTCGGTGTATCCAGCGCAAAGCATCTGTGAAGTGATCTCTCCATTGTACATGCAGGAGCTGTTGCATTTCTTTGTGCTTATAATAGGAACTGGCGCCTCTTTCAGGGTGTCAGGTGAGTGAACTGAGAGAGAAAAGATGCATTTATGGCTGCTCTGTCAATACCGTTGTCACACTCTGTCACCATGTTTGAATTAGACTTGAGGCAGCGGCAAATTTAGAGCAGTGCAGCAGCATCTTTCTTACCACCATCAGGCTGTGTGTATCCCCATCCAGAAATCCAGCACTGTGTACCACCTGGGATATCATAGGCATACTGAGGCAGGCAGATAGGCCTAATTGTATCTGGTTGAGGTGAAAAAGAGAATTATTTTTATTTTTTTTCCTTTTTAACACAACAAATCTGACAGGTTACAGAATACCTATTTGAATTGAATTACTATTTCAAATGTTTTTTTTTCTTTTTTTGGACATCTTTTTTTGTTTTGTTTGGTAATATCTTTTCAAGTTCAAGCTGGCTCAAAGACATGCCTGAGAAGTTGAGTGGCGTTCGCAGTTTCATCAGGGCTATGTCGCTGTCGTGGCTCCTGTGGTTGTAGTTCTTGTTGTAGATGATTTTCTCCACTGCATATCCTGTGTGTTGAGCCATTTTAGCAGAGCTGCGGGTCACAATGCCTGCATAGACCACCCAGCTGGAAATCTGAGGTAGCCTATAGCTGACATTTGAGAAAAGAAAACAGGGCGGACGTTGATAAAAGGGACGGTATCGCGTTGAGCAGCTGTTAACGACTGATTGTTGTCCTTAGTAGCGACTGCAACCTCTGACCTATAATACTGTTAAGGTCAGGAGTCTTACTTGTGCACACAGTGGGCAGCTGTTACTATCCATTGACTGGTGATGATGGAGCCTCCACAGTGGTGACGGTTGCTGTAGTAGAGGCTGACCTGCCAGGGCCACCTGCCCAGCGTGGCCTCAACTCCCCCTATTATCCTGGGCAGCTTTGCTCGTGTCCCACACTCTACACAGAAATTCATTAATTAAAAAAATGAGTTGGACTGGATTGGTCAGTAAGTACTGCAGAAAATGTTATCATTCAGTCTTCTCAGACTTGGAGCATTTAACAGATATTGGATAATTACTAAAAGGCTGTGTGTTCGATGCAAAGTCGCACTAAAAGTTTAGATTAATTTGCTCACCAAAACATTGCAAGGAGATAACCTTCTCTGTGACACAGCTCTTCCTAAATGAAAATAAATTGGTTTACTAATGGTGCATAATTAATGTGTTGGTAGCCACAATTTTCCATGCATCATTATGAATATCATGTCCTTAGACAAATTGCCTCACCTGAACTGCCACATATTTTCCAGACTGCTCTTGTGCTCTGAGGTGATTTGTATAAAGCCGTCAGTATAGTTTGGCCCGATATCTGTTAGATTCACTCCTTTATGCTTGGTTAGTCTGGTAAGAAAACATATGCAAATAGGTTGTTAAAAGGAAAAAAAAAAGTATTAGGCTTGTAAGCTGTGAAACATGATCATGAATTAAGAATTAATGCATCATAAATAAGCCAAGGTTCTGCAAAGCAGTTCTAAAATTAAATCCAGTAAGATGGAATTCTGGCCTCAGTCTGTGTTCAGAGCTGAGCACTATAAGCTGAGGAGGTATGTGTGATCCTGCCAGGAGTGCAGACACACCTCAGATAACCCAGCTGTCGGCAGACTAGTTCTCCCAGCGACGAGTTCCACCTCTCATAGCACACTGGGAGCCATGTTGGCAGCTTCTCCAGCTGTATCTCCAGGAGAGAGTTCTCTTGGCTGATCCTGTAAAACACTGAACCTGATTGATTGAAAATCCCTGCAGAGACAGGCTCTCAGTCAACACTAATGAACAAACGTCTTCTACAAGTGGGCAATGACTTGGAAAAGCACAAATATATATGCTAATATAGTCAATACAAACAGGTCATTATGTGGGGTGTTTTCATGTCAGTCGATGGGAATATCAAGTGTGAGCAAAGACTGCAAGAAGCAGCTGCTGAATATTCAGTTTGCTTCTATTAAACTTGAAATCATTTCAATTCTGACCCATGATCCCGTGTAATGAATCAAATAACACCAAGATAAGCAACCTTACATTTCTGACCTGATTGGTTGATGAAACTGTGAAAGAAACAAACCCAGAGCAGAGGAAGAGTCGCATACCTTTCCTTGCGTCATTAATAGAGACATCCTCAGTCACATTGCAGAAAGATGTCTCCTTTGTTTCCTCAAACCCTCCTGGAGTTTGGGAAGAGGATGGCCTCAGCAGAAGTTTGACTAAAAGCAGATAAGGACATGCAGTAGTTAATAAGTCTATTAATCACCCAGTGAGACTGGCAACAAAAATGTTTTCTAAATGTTACCTGATAATCTGAATTAGCACAGAGCATTCTGAACAGAACGCCTCTGGAGCAGTGAAATCTTACTTTACAAAAGACGATGTAATTAAATGATTTCATATCAGGAAAGACGGCCAATAAGACAAAAATGTAAGTGAAACAATACTTGGTATAATTTCCAAAAGGGGTTTTGCCTGTTCCAAAATCTTCCCTAAACCTTAATTTGATGATGTGCTTCCTTAAAGCTGCAGGACTTGTGAGAAGTATGGCAAAAAAAAAGGGAAAATGCTCAAAGTCAAATAATATAATAATGCTTTGAAAATTATTAATATCTACATTTTATAGTCCAGGGAACCCCAACATGAGAGATCCTTCTTTTTATATCCCATGTTGCAGTATCAGTTTTGCTTTTATGGGCTGCCAAGTACCAAATTACATTGAATCCTGTTAAATTTACTCTAATAAAGATAGGAATAATTAATTATCTGAAGATTTAGACTCATTTTAGATTTGAGTAGTAGTGCCAGATGGATTATTTGGTTAGGCAGCTAGATCAGCCCTCACAGGTTATTTGCAGGCATATGTATATTAACATGTCTGCAAATAAGTAATATAAAATAAGTTCAGCACAGACATTCCAGAGATATGGTGAATAATTAACACATTTCTTAGTTTGTCCAGCAGAGAGCACCAACAAGTCTGTTTTTAACTTTAAAATGTGTTTCTCACCAAACCCGTCTTATTGAATTGTTGTTGTATATTAATTGATCTAGTGAAATGAGACCATCTTAATCATCTTTTAGTTTTGTACCAACTTTCTGAATATATCATCCCAAATAATTGAGTTAAATTAATTACATCCCTGTATAAGATGTTAAGTAGTTATCAAATGCTGATATCAAACAGTATCGAGCTCTCTTTAAATTAACATTCCCCAAAGACTTTAATGACGCCTGAGTAGTTCTAACTAGACCTTTTGCACATTTGTTTCCACTGCTTGGCTCCAGCTAAGCTCATTTAGTGATTCTTTCTCAGAGACATTGACTCACCTAGAAACCAGACACCTACAACTAAGCCTCCCAGGAGTCCGACCGCACACACCGCTGCCAGCAGCCTCACCAATCTGTGAGCTAAAGCAACAGTTCATACTGGAATTAATGCCTCTTGAACCCCTGTGAGCTGGGAGGAATTATCAAATGTCAGCTGTTAAATAAACCAGACAGGGTGCACACAGAATTAGGACAGTCAGAAATGATTAAGCTTTATTCTATGTGTGACACGAAGGTATTACCAAGCAACTTTGCATGGTGTCATTTTCATAAAGAAGCACTTCTGTACTGCTTGTCTCTGCACCGCAGAAACTGGTAGGGTACAATTAAACAATATTGCTGAAGTAATGTGATGTCTGGTGCCCACTGTGTGGTGCTCCTCTGGAGCTTACCGTGAGTCGTGGAATGAATGCCCTTAAACCAGCCCTGGACGCCTTTGGTCCCTGAAACTCCTGTTTTTGTCTCTGAGTGAAAAGGATGACTGACAGCCGCAGGGTTTTCGATCACTGATAATGTGTCTCCATTAAGACTCTATAAGAAATACAGTGTTCATATCAGATCTCATTTGCAGCTCTTTTCCATTTGACAAAGTTTTGGCAGCCATGCTGACCATCTGGTCTTGAACAACAGTAGACCTGTTGGGTTCTGTCCAATCTAATTAGGAGTTTTTGTATGTTGATGTCATACGGTGAGTCATATGATGTTTTGAGCTGTAAACATCTTTGTGAATGTGTGTGCCAACTCTCCAATAAGCTACTGTTTCTACAAACAATATATGAAGAGCATTGCAGTAATTAGACTAAAGCTCTCAATAAATGAAAGCTGATATTGATTGTTGATATAAAGGATTTGATATTATACAATTACTGTGCAAAATCCATCGAGATAAATGCCATAAAATCTGTAGCATTCCTGTATCTCCAATTTTGGCCTCAGAGCATGAGTTGAAATTCAGCACAGCTGCTGAGTGCTGGATGTAAGAAAACAACTAGTATGATTCAAGTTTAATGTTAATACCATATGTGTGTAGAGGAATTGTTTCTGTAAACTGAGTGTGAAACTGAATGAAATAAAATGATAGAGGTGTTGATGTCAGGAGCACCAGAAACAGATTGAGCAAGGTTACATGAATGTTTAGTCTCCCTGTTCTTACCATGTTTTCCTGGCGTACAGTCCTGAGGAAAAGGCAGCGGTATCCGTGCTCATCTGTAGGCCGGCACTGGAGATATGAAGGTCTGTCCCGTTCGCAGTTGATGCACCATTTGCCATTTAACAGAATGCAACTCCGGATTTTCCCTTCACAAAGAGACAATGAGGTCAGCAGTGGTGTAGAGAATGAGGCCGTTGTTTGTCCAGGGGGTCATGGGACCTGTGGAAGCAAGCTGAACCAGGTCTTTGTAGGTGGGGGAGCATCTCCAGAGATGCCTCCAAGCTGACTATTGATAGGACACTGGGGGGTTGCTAGGTAACACTTTTTACCTGAGCCAAGATATTGTCTTTTTTTCACCTGAAACACGTTATTAACTGACAGTTTGTAGATTCTGAGAAAAGGTCATTATTGCAGATTGTTGAAAAGTCTCATATCATGTCAAACCCCATCATTTGAAATCCAAAGCTATCGTCTCTCAGCACTCACAAATGAAATGAATTCTGCTCAGTATGACCGCTGACAGATGAGACTTTCTCTCCATTTAATAACAACTCGCCTTTGGACTGATTTCTTTTCGTCTTCCTTGAATTTTCCTTCTAGTTTAAAAATGTACTTTTTTGTTTTAACTACTTACGCAAGCAGGTCGCAAGCAGCTATTAACTCTATGAATAAAATAGATATAATTAACAACTGAGATGAGACTGTGTGTGTTTTGAAAATGGTGATAAAATATCTTAAGCTCAGTCAGATAGGAGATCAAAGCCTGCCATCGCTTCATATCCTGGAAGATGCACTGAATTTTTGTTGAAAAGACGGTTAATTAGATCCTTGTTGCTAAAGGAACATTTGATTAGAGTTATTTATGTATGCCTCATGCATGGTGCGGGATAAGCCAGAGTCCAGATGAAGGAATAAACTGCCAGGAAAAAGAAATTCTTCCTCATCTGACTGTCAAGCCTGAATCCAAGAAATGACCCAGATTTATTTGACTCATCTAACAGGTGTCATGTGGAATTATTTGGAGATCAGAGTAACTCAACAGTGTAGATTGCATGTGATGGAGCGGCAGCTGAAATTCATATCACCGGAGTTGTGAGGTTAATAATATTTGATGATATCAGCATTGCGCTGAATTGTTCTCCTGCAGAGGCAAATGGAAGAGTGAGAAGAACATACAAGCTGCTGTCTGGTAATTTTCACAAGAACTTGATGTCTCCTGAGTGAAATGTCTCTTCCAGTGAAATGTGTTCTCTTGCAAAGCAAGCTGCTTTCACAGAGATGCATACACTGGATTCACTTTGTCTGAAGTTATTTGGAAGTCATTTTCTTTCAGGGCTATGTACCTGTATCTTTGTGTGGTATTTTTTTTCTTGTTTTTGGTTGCATTTATATCCTTGAGTGCCACAATCTATGGCTCTGCATTTTTGTAATAAACCATTACCTTTGGCAAAGAATTTCAAAATTATGTTGCATATGATATTTTTATATCTTTGAAGGTATTCTCCAGCATTTTGATTTATAGTTTCAGTCGACTGTATCTTCATTCTTAAAATGAGGGTAAAACAGTCTGTGAAAGCAACTAAATACAAGATCAATGCAATGCAAAGGACTAACCCTGAGATACAGAAGTAAAAGTTTGTGCAATACATTTCATTAAAGTTGGAAAAGAGACAACAAAAAACTGGAAAAATTGTGTATTACTTTTGAAAAAAAAAAAACAGTGGAACATCCCAGTGAGGCTGAGAAAAAACACATGAATAAGATCAAGATATTCTGCCACTTTCCCTGGGCCCGAGCTTATTTAAAATGCTCTGATGACATAGAAAACTGTCCAGACTAAACGGAAAAGGTTTTAAAAGGAACATTTTCTGCAATCAGTCTTTTTAATGCAAGGCTTATTTTGGCAAGATGACGCCAAACCATATTCTGTACATATAGTATTACACACCAAAGATTAAACGCAAGATTTGATATATTGTCTTTGTACATTTTAGTTGTATACGGGGTTTAGATAGTTTGCACACCAGTGCATTTTATTTTTAACATTGCACTCGAGATTTCTTACAGTTTGTCCTACCAGTGACAGGTTTACTTGTATGGTGCCTGTTGTTTAGTCAAATAAAAGTTGATAAAGTTGGATTAATTTTTGACACTCTTAGTGGTGGGTGTTTAGAGCTTTACACTCAATTCAGCGGCTGCAGTTTGACGTGCTGCTGTAGTAGTCAGTTAATCAATAACAACGGAGGAGGAATGGTAAATGATTTTCATAACCAAGCAAACACACAAGCCAAATATTTCCTATTCTTAAATAACATTTGAATAAAACTTTTATGCATTTTGATTCAACTAAATTAACAATTTAAAGATTTAAAGTGAATATTTTGTCAAATCTAGCATCTACTCTCAGTAGGGGTGAAGTGTTTTTCTTCCATTTCTACATCAGTCATTATAATGACAAACAATTACTAAAGCAAAAATGTGGCATGTCTTGACCAGACTTTGACTCATGTTCAGCTTTTGATCAGAAATGTAAATTCCAAAGTGACCACAACGGTAACAGTGGTCCCAGTGTGAACCACATTAATTTGTTCATGTTTCAGTCTACGTCCCATCTGTGAAGAGGCTGGCTGCAGGCCAGTTTGGAATTGCATCTATCCCCTCCTGCTATGAGAGGGGGGGTTGCTGGATCACTGTTAAGTGTGCTTAGATTTGATCAGTCCTGCTCTAATATCATCCATTAGTATGTGTGTCTTTGTCCAGTGTCACAACCTTGGACATCAGATATGATCCTTTGGTTCCCACCTGGAAATCCCCCTGGGGATTGAGCAGAAGACAGAGAAACTTTTTGATGGTATTAACCTCGACTGCTTCTTGCCAAAGTCCAGCCCACCGATCCATTCAAAACTGAAACACTCATATGTGGGCTGTCATGTGTTTTAATGCTGTTGGCTCAGCAGACTGAAGTATCGTTGTGTGTTTTGTCTTAGATACGTCCACACACCTTCCATATGAGCTCAGATTTTGAGATGTGTTTAGAATCATTACTCAGTTGTAAAAGCCATCCTCTTTTAATCTTCCGCTGTTTATAAAACATATAGTATTATGTCTTCATTATAAGCTCAAAACATCTACTCACCCCTGTGCTGTGCAGCGCAGCTGGAAACATGTTGTTTTTATGCCAAATACTATTTGCCCATTTTGGTTGAAGACAGAATGTCTCCAAAATGCACCAAGTTTGTTTTGATGTTAATATGCAACTTCCTGCTGTGATGAGGACAAATCTTTTTCTTTTGATTCCAACACGAAGTTAACCTTTAACAAGTTTTGCTGCTCAGTAGAACCACTCAGAGTCTGCTAGATCCTGCTTAAGGTCATTTGTAGTAAAACGGGGGACTTGATTTGTCTTTCTGTACGTGTAGCTAATCTGACTTTTCTTGGTCTTCCGGACCTTAAAATGAAACCATTCCAGTTTACTTCAATTTCCTAATTAAATTACAAACTTAGGAAATGACTGTCTGAAGCACTGCTTGATATATCTTGCTTCTCTTTTTTGGGATCAATTATTCTAATTTTCTGAGTGCTAGGCAGCTGCTTAGCGGATACCATGGCTGCTGATTGTTAGGTTAAGGTTTGAGTTGTCACAATGTTTAAATTAGCATGTTCTGACCTTTTCTAACAATGGCTCTGAATGAGACGCAACCCTAACAGGCAAATTAAGGTGTGAGACCTTGGAAAAAGTTATTTGAGTCTAAACCTTGATTTTTGCGTCATGAATCTTTTGTCTGGTGCTCCCTTTCTTTCTTTCACTCTCATATCGTTGAAAAAAAAAAAAATTGTCCAATCATGACTGAATGTTGAAAAATTTAATCTTTAACTTCATTAGTTTTGTTAATGAATTCATCCTCAAATTTGGACCCGGGTGTCCAAACATTTTAATGCCATTGTAGTGTTTGTGCTGAACAGATGATGAAGGTCAGTAGCTTTGTACAGGGTCAGGCTCTTTCCTCATCGATACTTGTTTCAAGCCTGATGTAAGTATTTCTACATTTAATACAATGATAAACAACCCTTACTCTGCAGCAAAATTAGTTTTTGAAACAGTATATTTTGTACTTGACACAAAGATGAGGATTAATTTAGTTGTGAAAATGGGACTGGTGAGATTTGCCACCTCCCGGGCTCAAAATGCTCAGTTTTCTGATCACCCATCAATAAAATGCTTTAGCATAGTTGGCTTATTTGATATATTTGAAGTCAGCCTTTAAGATGATTGAACAATTGAGAAGAGTCGGTCACTGAGCAAGCAGGGTAGAGAAAGCCACTTCATTCTGGCTATCTCATCCACAATGTAGCTGTCAAGGGGATGGGATCAATATCTGTGCCGCATGGTATAAGAGAGCATTAAGAGCCCTTCTCTTAAACTGTCTCAGCTGCAGACGGGTCCAAAACATCTTTCTCAAGAGGTGCTTCAGATTCATATGTTCAGAAATGACTGAATTACCTTTATACTAGGGCACAGAATGTCTGTTATGTGTGCCGTTACTGTCATGACCAAATACTTTGTGAACACTGTAAACTGTTGAGGTAAAGATGTAGCAGATGTAGTGAGATCTCTGAATCTCCATCACAAAGCACTTACACAAAACTCTTTCATGCAGTCAATATGGTGGCATGCTGCCCTCTTGTGGTGGAGATGAACGACTGCATTTAAAATCTGCTGAGGAAGTTTCAACCTTATAGTTTAATTAAAGCTGTATTTGTTGTTTGTTGTGAAGATTAGCTAAAAGTTGAAGATGCACTTAGTACATTGAGCATTTTTTTAGCTACTGTCTGTTGGAGGTCACACCTGATGAAAAGTGGCCTGAAGAACACATGTTTGAATGCTTTGGGGCTTTTGTTGTATTACTCTTTGACAACAACTCTAATTGGTTGTTTTGTTATGCAGCGTATTGTAATTACAGAACAGTGAGTTTGAGACATGACTGTAAGCGCTCTAAATGGTATGTGTTTGTATCTGCATTGAAAGTGGCAGGATGAATAAATGGCTGTCATGTATGTGTTTGTATCTTGTCTTGTAGAGGCTAATGATGGTGAATGTGGTTAAGAGCAGAGCTGCTCCCCACCAGATGGTGAGTAATGTGGTTTGCTTTAGCTGCCCACCATACTCTCTCTAATTAAACAGAGGAGATTGTATTAACACTGGCTCCCACTCAATCAGCTCCTCCACTGAGCGTGGCCTTGGACTGAAGACAGGGTTTCAGAGGTGATTGTCATTTTTCAGATTAAGACTCACACACTTTGTCTGGATTTATTTTAGAACCAGAGCAGATCTCTCACTCTTATTTTCTGAGTTCAGCTCTGTTGTTGGAGCTACCATAAAACTCCCTGGGTATAATAGACTCAGAAAACATTTCAAGTAATGAATTGATTGCTGAACAACAAAGAGGAATTAAACTGAGCAAGAAAACGTTCAAACTATTAAATTATGTATAGATAAATCATCCAGACTTTGAATATCTTGAGTAGGTATAAACAATTTATTTATTTATTTATTTTTTTGCAAAAACTTTCATAGATAAGCCACAGTGTTTTGGGGTTTCAGTGGGCAGAGGAAACCAAATTAGATTTAAATTTGGGAATGCACTGCATTATGTGCTTATTGGAGACTAGAAAAAACCTAGGAGAAAAATAGAATAATAGTTAAATATGATGAAGGTTCTGTCCTGCTGTCGGGCAGGAGTTAATGTATTAAAGCAATGATGTAATCACAGGTTTTCCAATGCAAGTTAAGAGTGAGATGTCACCCAATGTCAGAAAACTAGGTTTAAGGGGGCAGTCGTAGGGTCTTTTAGAAGGACAACAACCAAAGGGCATTTCTTATGACGTAAAGGAATGGTTGAAAAATAAAATGTGGTTCAGTTTATTCATATAGCATTAATCTAGAATAAAAGTCATCTCAAGGAATGTTGGAAAATAATTTGATAGACTTGGATTTTATCTCTAATTCATTGCAACTGGTTCTGATAATTATAGGAGATCACTTCAGTAGTTAAGACCTTGTTTTTTTTTTTTTTTTTTTTTCCAGTTGAGAAACCTTTCCAAACTGAGATCCAATCTTTCTGGTAATGACTTGAGACTATAATCCTAGCCTTAATCACCTTAAAGTTGGATTATTGTAACTGCCACTACTTGGGCAGCGGCCAGTCTCTTTTGTCCCGTCTGCAGCTGGTTCAGAATTCAGCAGCCAGCTGTGGAACAGTTTTCCACTGTCAATTAAATGTGCTCTCTGTCCTCTTTATTGACGTTCTTATAACACCATTGAAAACCTATTTGTTCTCCTTTGCTTTAAATTGCATTTAACACTTGTAGTATTTTGTTTTCACCTTTCATCTTTAAGGAACTCATTTTCATATTTCTACTTTGTGTTCTCTCTCTGTAGAAATGTGTTTACAAGTCTCTGCTTATTTCTTTGTTTTACTATCTTTATTGTGCGTCAATGTTGTGTACAGCTCTTTGTTCAACTAAAGAAAATTTAGTTCGATAAAATGAATAAATCCAAATTAGTCCAGCGCATATGATATCGAATAATAAAGATGCCTTGCCAAGGAAACCAACAGATTACATTGAGTCTTCTTTAATTCAACACTCCATCCTGAATTTAATTCATCAGGTTATTTTTATATTTTTATATATATATATATATATATATATACACTCTAAGGGATTTCTGTTGACATGTTGTCATCAGTCCTCCTGTACTATAAACTCAATTCGAGACATCGTCTCACTCCACACAACTCCCTGATCTTGAATAACAGCTATAGGAGGAGACTTTCATGTTTTTTTTTTTTGTGATCGGGAGTAGAGGCATTTCTTTTGTAAATTTGATTGACACTAGGATGAACTTTCTTCAGTACAAGAATTTGTATTTGAATATGATAAAAGGCGTACTATTCTATGATAACTCCACAGATGTCCTCCTGTTGCATGAATGATTTGAATGTTACTGTCTAAAAGCAGCGTTGTAAGAGCCGTCCTCGGTTGAAAAAAGAAAAATCTATTCACAGACGAACCTTGAGGTTATTCTCAGTTATAGAACTAGATACCTGAGTGTACTTATTCCATCAGAGCCTCATTGTAAGGTGAATGAAATGTATCCTTGTAATAAGCTCTGCAGAAACGTTTTATGTTTTAATATTCTCAGTCACCCACTGTAGAATAAAATGATATATGATAAATCATATTTCGGGCATGATGTAGAACATCTTTCTTCTTATAAATGCCAGAAATATGTTTTTAATCTTCCTGAATGTATGAGTACTAAACCAGCTTAGGTCTTTTTAAAAAAAACTTATATTCAACCTCCATTTAGGCGTCTGTTGCTGGAAAAGAATTCAAACCAAAAGAAGAGCTTTTGTTAAAGTAATGCACTAATTGTATTCCCACAAGATCAGCCACTGGTGTGAGCTACCCTCTAAAACTGTGTCCGACTGGACTGCAGCAGAACAAAAGGGATGCTTCAGGGTCACCTAAGCCAGCTATAACTCCAATCTTTATCAAAAAGGAACTTGCAAGTAATGGCAATTGATGATTCCTGACATAATCTTATTGGAAACACACAAATAGCTGAAATCTGTCACTCCTGCTAACTGAATGCAACAATGACGGAAAGGTAAAAAGCACTTGCATAACGGTGGAAGAAGTTCATGAATCATTGAAATAATTGTCATGGTGAAAACAACCCCAAATGAATGTACATTGTACAAACTATAAACCCATGGTATTTCTTCATTTCTTCTGTTAACTTATTTTCATTTGTTAAATTGCAGGCCTGCAACATATTGCAAAGGGAACATTTAAGGATGAGGTGTTGACAACAGCTGATGGTAACCAAGATTTGGTACAAAACATGTATCCACGAAAGGTTGAGGGACAAATAATTAACAGTTTGACAACAATTTTCCCCCAAAGTTTGGAGGGAATTTGCATATTTATTCCTCTACAGTGTATATCGTTATGCAATTCAATGAATCTGTAGGAATTTTAGTGCTGAAAGGATAAGGACGCAAGTCTGTTTGACACCCATGATCTTTGAACCCTCAGAAAGCACTGTAAGAACTGTTGTTTATCATTAGCTAATACAACAGTGGGGAAAAATCGGTCATATACTACAGTACAGAGATGGATTCACAAATGCCACTTCAAACTTTGTGCAAAAAAGACGCCCTATGTTAACCTTGTTAAGATGCATCTCAAAGCCAGTTCCCTCCTTACAAAGGCATATTGTCATGGCAACTTATGCTGGAAACCTATCTTACTCCAGACCAGATAATTTTTTGACACAGAGTACTGGGCTCCTGACCAATCATTTCCCGCGAAATGGATAGAAAATAAATAGATAAATAATTGTTGCAGGCATAATTAGTCTCTTCTGTCTGTCCTTCTGAGTTAGAGTCCTCTTCGGCTGACTATCGCTGTCATATGTTTAAGTTTTATCCTAAAAGACATCTCAGTGGAGAGAAATGCTTCTAAAACAGAGACTTGGTACTCTAAACCTCTCGAACATGTGAAGGTAGCACAGATTTATTTCTTTATCAATATTAGTAAGCCATTAAAAATGTTGCTTACCATTATCTCATACCTCTGTAGGTTCAAGTGTCTAATCTAAATTACTTCAAAACACATCTGTGTATGATAACTTTCCAAGACATCCAGCTAAAAAATGTTTAAAAAGCATAAATCAGCATTTAAAATGGCTGAAAGTCTAACAGTGCGTTCAGACCGGACGCGGTGCAAATTTTCGCGTCACTTTACACGCTTGAGTTTTGCCACGGGTGTAGTTGAATTTATTTGCGTTATTCGCGCGAGTAAACAACGAGCGAATTTTCGCTCAAGGGGCTATTTGGCGCCATTCCCTCCATTTCATTCTCTCATCAACCATGGCTGATATAAGTACCTGCTGTGGCAGTACGAGATTCGTCGGAAACGCACACGCCGTCGTGTCTGGGTCAGTGACTGTACTAAATACCAAAAATGCAACAAATTGATTTAATGAAGAACAAATGTAATTATCAGAGCTATTCATGCTCTAATAATGGGACAGTGATATGGGTACGCTTATTTGTCCACACATGTACACAGGTTTGTGTTTGTTTTTTTTTTTTTTCTCTCTTATTGGTTTCTTATTGGAATTCTCCTCATTGGTTTTGCTTTCACACTGCATTATGCTGCACATTTATAAAGTTCTGCTCAACTTCGTGTTACATCTGCGAGTGTAAGAGTAAGAACATTTTAAAAGGAATAAATAAAAGATGATGCACGGAAAACTGCTAAATGCAAAATATGGGCACAAATGATTTAGTTATTTAGACAAAAGCTCTTTCAAAGAGTTATGTTTCAAAATTTGTTATATAAACAGAGGGTGTCAACATTTTGTATCCAAGCTGGCCGCAGGTTTCACAGAAGAGCTTGAAAACGAAAACTTCTGCCTCTTGTTTGAGCCTTAGAAATCTTTTGGAACTGCAAGCAGGCCAGCATTCTGGGAATGAAGAGTTTTTGTTGGGTGGTATGGAAACAGTAAGGCTTTTAAATTACATTCTAAATTTAACAGGGAGCTAGTGTAGAGGGGCTAAAACAGGAGAAATTAAATCTCCTTTGGCAGCACCAGTCAGTCAGTACTCTGGTTGCAATGTTTTGGATCAGCTGAATGATTTTCAAAGAGTTGTTTGGTTATTCAGCTAAAATTGCATCAGACCAGTCCAGCCAAGGTGTTACCAATGCATGGGGTAGTTTTTCTGCTTCACTTTGTATGGGCTTAAATTTGTCTCAAAAAGAACTGCAAATGCACAGAGGGTGATCTACAAATATGTCTTGAGTTGCACTTGTTTTGCTATCCACAAATACAAATTTCCTTGTAACTTATGTGTTGCTTTTTACAAATATGTATATTTGTAAATATATCATTTTCAATTTGTAAAAAAAAAAAAAGCCATTTGTGAAACTGAAAATTCTGTTTGTGAATCGTGACTCAGCATTTGTGGATCACCAATCACACGTTCGTATCTATGAGACATTCTTTCCGAAAAACAACACAAAGGTGGCTGAAATAAAACTAAAACTTTAAAACTACAGACTAGCAACAAATATCATCCATCAATGTTATCACATCTGATCCAACTGACGCGTCGATGTCGTTGCTGCTAATCAGCAATCTTCTTTCTTCGTCAATCTTAAGCTGATCCATAGATGTGTCAGTGAACAACAGCGCCATCTACTGGATGGTGCTTTGTGAATCACGAGCTATTTGTTTGTGGATCTGAGTGGATTTGCGGAAAGAATGTCTCAAAAATACGAACGTGTAATTGGTGATCCACAAATGCTGAGTCACGATTCGCAAACAGAATTTTCAGTTTCACATATGGAAAATGATATATTTACAAATGCATATATTTGTAAAAACCAACACACAAGCTACAAATAGGAAATTTGTATTTTTGGATGGCAAAACACGTGTGCAACTCAAGGCATATTTGTAGATCACCCTCTGTGCATTTGCAGTTATTTTTTAGACATATTTAAGCCCATAACTTTGGGACAGGTTGCTTTTGTATTTATTGATTTTTCTGCAAATGAAAAAAAAACGCCCAAGAGACCTCTTCAATTTGCAAGTTAAAAGAACAATCCTGATTTTTATGAAAAATAAAAAATACTTGTCGTCTTTAAAACAATCCTGTATCTTCAGTAACTGATTAGTTTTCTCCAGTTTCATAATAGCGTTGGGTGTCCTCGTCATTACAATGTAAATATATGCTGTATTTCCTGAATATTGCCCAAAGGAAGCATACAAGTAATAGAACACGGTCCCAGTCTGGAGGCCTGTGGAACACCATAATGAACTCTGGTATGTTTAAAAGACACATATTGTACATGAGCAAGCTGGAATCCATAAGAGGAATATGACTTAAACCAGTCTGAAGCCAGTACCTTTGATCCTGATGATGCGCTTAAAGTCTTTTTAACAAGATGTTGTGGTCAGTATAGTTAAATGTAGCACTGAGCTCTAACAGGACAAGCATAGACAAGACCATGTCTGTAGCAATAAGGTCATTTGTAACTTGAACTAATGTAGATTTACAAATAAATCCAAGCTGACATTTTTCAAAAAGACTTTCACACTGGAAAAGGGTGATTAGTTGATTAAAAACAACTTTTTCATGGATTTGAGTTTTTTTGTTTTGTTTTTTGTTTTTTTTTTGTTTTTTAATTTAAAAAAAATAAATATTTTTTTTTTAAATAAATGGTTAAATAACAGCAAACTGAAAGGGCTTTCTTGCATAGCTGTTAGGGATGATAGTTTGCTCTTAGAAAAACGTAACACTAGATCTAGGGCTGGGCGATAATACGATAACGATGGGTATCGAGGTAGGAATTTTCCTCGATAGCGATATGAAACATGGTCGATATACTTTTCAATAGATTAGCCTACATTCGTCCATCTTCGTCCAATATGAATAGCCAACGACAACAAGAGTTGCGCCGCGCTGAACCAATCACATGGCTGGAATAGAGCCATGCCAGCAGCTACCTGGTGTGTTTGTTTGTGCTGCTGCAGCGTATATTTAAAAAAAAAAAAAAAAAAAAGTGCTCCCTCGGAAGAAACGACGGAAGACACGGCCTAACTGGGCGCTCACACCAAAAGCGTCTTGAGCGGCCGCCGTGGCGGCCAGCTGCCATTCATTTTCAATGTAGTCTGGCGTCGATTAGTGACCGGCGTTGTGAGCGAGCGTTGTGGGCCTCGTGAGCGTTGAAATTTGAGAGTCGCTCAACTTTATGCAAATGAGCATCGCACCGGCTGCGACAGCCAATTGTGGGCCGATCTGGAAAAAAGGCGGAATTAATTATTGCAGTCTCCGGAGCTTTCCCAGAGCTGTACGATACAAGCCTGTTTTGTATGTATTTTCAGTGCAAATCTCAACCCAATCCAGTCTAGATTAAGTGATTTGTGAGGTTTTAAAAAAAATCTCAGGAGTTATTGATTTAAGCTCTGTTCTGAGGGCCAAAGAAGTAACTAAAGAAGTCATTTGAGAGGAGGTTTAGTATTTAGCAAGGCCTTACAAACTTAATTCAGCCAAGCATTAATTCAGGCGCATAGTAAATTCAGGCCACATCAGCAGATCGATCCTCTGTTTTCCTTTTATGCAATCAGTCATCATGTCTTATACAGCACTCTACATTTTTCCATTCTTCCAACATTTGCTGATTTCTCTGGATGGCATTTCACAACCCACCTCTACTTTAGCTCCTCCATTTTAAACTGTGTCTGACATGAAAGTCATTAATTGTACGGTACCTTGGGGGTCTTTGCTGCTGCTTTCTTGACATCATGCAGTCCATGTTTGTTTGAAGGTGGATGGGGAACAAAACAGGGATACTGCCATATATAAACTATTTGTAAATCATAACTATAATTGTAGATTGCTGAAATTATTTTTGGGGCAAAATGGTCTGTAACTGTAATGCATGTTTTCATATTATTCTTTTCAAGGAAACCCATGACATGAATTGACATGAGACATTAATCAACAGCAGCTTCTTAAAAAGCTTTAATGGACTCAGTTGATGATATAAGATCATGAATGGCAATGAAATTTTTCTCATTCCAAATGGGCAGAAGACAGAAGTGCTACTTTTCTGACCTTTCACTCCTCTTTCAGCTGTGATCTCAGCCCTTTTGAAAGTTGAAACAAACAACAACAAAAAAAACTCTTTGCAGAAATGATGGGAGATGGCTTTATTTAATTTTTCTACATCTCAGAAATGCATGAATGCTGTTGTTAGAGCCACCTTCTTCCAACTGAGGGCCCTTGCACAGGTCAAGCCTTTTATTTCATTCACTCGCTTTGAGAAAGTGATCCATTCCTTCTTTTCATTCAGGCTTGATTATTGCAATAGTCTTCATTTGGGTATCAACCAGCCCTGCATTCTCATCTGCAACCTGTTCAAAACGCTGCAGCAAGACTCCTGACAGGCACTCAAATGAGACCACACTTGACCTGCTTTGGTGTCTTTGCACTGGTTCCCAGTTTATTTTAGAATTTATTTAAAATATCAATTAATTTTACACACTTTTAAGAGACCAGAGAGGTCAGCTGACCAGATGCTCCTTTTTGTTTTGAGAAGCAGATTAAAGTACGGAGATGGGGCTTTAGCTGTGGTTGCACCTAAACTTGGGAACAATCTCCATCACCTTGAGACCTCACCAACAATTAACACTTTAAAAACCTGTTAGAGGACCCTACTTTTATTCTTTGGCATTTAAATCAGGCTGAGATTTTTCAGTTTTTTTTTTTTAATAATCTTGACATTTAAATTTTCTGTACTTGTGCTGCCCTTTAAACCTGGGATTAAAGGTGGGGTATGAGATGTTTTCTGAAGCATTTTTTATCATATTGTCTGAAAACCTCCTCACGACCCCATTGCACCCACTAAAATAGAATGTTTGGAAAAAAAATAATATTTTAGTCCATTGTAGAGGGTGTAGCAAGAGGAAATGTCTGACCAATAGAAGTAATGATGAGAGTTACTTCTATTGGATTCTGACACGCCAATCAACCGTCAGCCCCCCTCCCCCCTCCCCCCTGCGCGTTCACAGACTCGTGACTCGTTCATGTGTTTTGAAGGCGTGGTTTCGAGGCGTGGGCTGAAGGGAGAGGCAAGGTTGTGTATTTTCAAAAATATAGCTTGCAGGAACCGTTTTTTCCAAGATCTCATACCCCACCTTTAAGTGTCGGTGTGCATGGTGGTTTCTTGTTTGTTTCTATGTTGGCCCCGTGGTAGTCCAGGGTGTACACCCCGCTCCCCTTGAACATTGATAGGCTCCAGCCCCCCATGGATTTGATTAAATAAGTATAGAAAATGGATGGGTGGTTTTTAGTTCAGAATCAAAGTACAGGACTTTGATCAAATCTTGTTGTTTTTCAAATGTGCTAATGGAAAGATTGACTTGACTTTACACTTGATAGGAAGCGATTCGCTGATTGTTGTCAGTTTTCATATAAAATCCCTACAAGGTTTCTGCTTTACAGATGTGAAGATTTGCTGATATCTGTTCAAAAAACATTTTAAAAGCATTTTCATTTCATTGTTTCATTTTCATTGTCAGTTTAAAGTTGGACTGTTGGTCGGACAAAATAAACACAGTGAATGTGTCACTTTGGACCAAGTTTCTCAGTAATTTTTTTCTATAAAACAAACGACTTATGATAAAAGTAAGAAAATGAATCCTTAAAATATTCATCGGTAGCCATAAAGTTAGCTCCACCTCAAACAACTACAGGTGATGGGAGTAAAATCCTGCTTTTATATTGTTAATTTAATGATAAAATTTAGAATAGCTTAGGCAATGTAAATGAGTACTTCTACTTTGCGGTAATAGTACTTTTACTGATTTAGGATTCTGAGGGTATTTATCATTGACAAAAATATGGGCACAGCTAAAATAATTGGCTAAAATTAATGAATAAACTTTTTAAACTGCACGATTAAACAATATAAAATTAAATGTCCAGCAGCTGCCAACTCGGAGTGAATCTAGTGTTTTCTGTTGTTTAATGACAGCCAGTCTAAAATAAACCCATATCTGACTTTAGGAAGATGTCGGGCGGTGTAAATCAAGCGCCTATGGGGGTATACCGGATCAAATAGAAGCACCGACGCTCTGCTGAATGCAGACGGAGAAAAACAGCAGGCAAATGAGGCTTGATGCATAAAATAGTAAATTGTTTTATTCTTTTTTTAACCATGCCACTGAACACTGACGCATAAAGAGTTGTGCCTGAATCCACACTGAGAAAACACTTTCACACACTGTGTTACAAAGCTGTAATGAAGAGGGATTTTACTGCACACATGGCAAGAAGAACAACCCTGATTGGACACCAGGTCGAGCTTTGATCTGGCCCTGAGGTAGACAGACAGTGACATAATCTAAACAATGCTAATCACATCCTTCTAGGACACATCAAATAAAAGACAGCTGCATTATCACAACATACAAAGATCAAAGAAAAAACCCTTTTCAAACAAAAGTGCTCTATTTCTTTTGGTCCACCGAGGAAATCCATTTATAGTGCATGTTCATGTAGAATAGATACAGTGAATGTGTGTTCTCATGGCACCGAGTGTTGTTGGCTACTTAAAAAGGCATTGATAATGCCCACAGATGCCAATATTTTCTATACACACAGTTTTCATTCAAAGATGTCAGTCCACTGTCACTCATAAGGGAACAATTTGAGACAAGCGTGTACTTATTACATCAAAATTGCTTGGAACTTGCATCAGATTATCAGCCACGATCACAGTATGTTGCTTCCAGTTGCAATGTTCAGACAAAATGAATCTACATGGCAGTCTATCTTTAATTAAGTAACAATAAACAAACACCCAGAAACACCTACCAAAAGCACAGACCCATGTACTCAAGCACATCAATGCTCTACTTATAAAAGAGGCACAAGGGAGGGATCTTAATCAAATCAGAGACTTATAAAACACACACGAAGATGTTTCTCAAATCATACCAAATGTAAACAGATAGCAAATTACTGTAATACAAAAATACAACATGTTTAAATCTATAAGGCCTGTGTTAGGCTCACATATGGGAATCACATACCATGACAGTTTGTACGTTACAGCTACACTACAACTGACGATAACCTGCTCATAGTAATTCAATGTCAGAATTTTCTCTTAATGTTTTGTAAAAAAAAACTTCTTTTCATGTTGTTGTTCATTTTTTTTCTAGAAAATTCTGATTCTGTGATTTTTACAAGACATCTATATATAAGCAATAGTTTAAAAAAACTCCACTTACAAGCCGTGTTGAGGCTTCTCACTTTTTTAAATTTTTTTTTTACACACTGCTTGACCATGTAAATTGTGATGTTTGTGACCAAATTAAACCTACTGATGGATGAATAATTTGCAGTGGTTCAAACAGTGAGATGTGGGAAGAGGTAGAGCTTGCTCTACTAGAAAACATCCCAAGAGACACAGACTGTGTGATGAAAACCAGCACATATTTGGTAACAAATAAACGACATATAAATAGCAAAACCTTTTACAAGAAAAACTCAAATTGTGAGCGAGCTACCTCAAAAACGATAACACCCACTGCAAGAGAGACGAGGCAATTAAAGAGATCAAGCTCATGAGGTCAGCCATTCAAGTAAAACATGCAAACAAATAAACAACTCCCAAAGAAAAAAACCAACAGCAGGAAAACAAAAATTTAGAAGTCACAGGAAATTAGGAGAGAAGTGTCGCAAAGTTCAGCCAATCGAGCCTTTGTGGAATTATTTTCAACATCTGCTGCACAATCCTCGAAGATGACTCAGTTTGCCTGGTGCTTCAGCAATCAGTCAAAATGCTCCTGAAGCACATGCAGGCCAGCAGTCACAGCCACCACTGTGGCACTGATTTTAACCACAGTGGATCCTTTAGGGATATAGTTATCGGAACTGTGCTTGTTTGTGTGCGTTAGGGCTAAAATAGTCAATTGGAAACATCAGTAGGCTTTAAAAATCAATTAATCTTTTCAACTTTTTATGGGGAAAAAAGCTGCACTCTGCCTCAAATGTGAAAATTTGAGTTTTAGAGAATTGCTAATAAATCTCTTTGAGGAGGACTGTTTGTCAGACAAAATTATCCGTTTGAAGATGTCATTGCAAAATGTGTCTACTTTTGAACATTCTTCAGAGGGAAAATAATCTGATAATGAAACTAATCCATTGCAGCCCTAATGTGTACTCATATTTGTTTTCATGATGCCTCATGTCTCATTGTTGGGTAAAAGCCTTGGTATCTCCTTGACTGACAACTTTGCTAAACATGAATTAGTTTTTTGTTGTTGCTGTTATTTCAATACCCCTACAGGAACATCAGTATTAAAATCAGCAACATGAGAGTTACTAAGTTTCCACCCGATAGTGACAGTGTGTGTGTGTGTGTGTGTCAGACAGTGCCTGGGGTCCAAGTCCTGCTCAGACGTAACAGACATACAGGTAAGTCTTTTCTATCCTCCAGTCGGCAGGCACGTCCTCGGGTTTGTGGCCCTTCATGTGCTTCTGCATGGCAGCCAGACTCGGGCAGAAGTCCTGGCAGATGGTGCACTGGTACGGAGACGCTCCGTTGTGCGTGCGCAGGTGTTTGATCATCGCCGAGTAATCTCTGGACCGTTGGTGGCACAGCTTACACTCAAATGGCTTCTCACCTAAAAAATTCAACAATGTAGCGTTAAGCTGGTGTGGAGCCTGCCAGGTGACGGAGGACTCGCCTCCTTTTCAGTCCAGTGTAGAGGCGAGTGTGTGTGTGTGTGTGTGTGTGTGTGTGTGTGTGTGTGTGTGTCAACATCAACCAACAAAAATTCTATGCAAGGCCATCAAAAATACAATGTAGACTCTGCTGTGGAGTTCATTTCGTTAAAGGGGTTAAATACAACACTGGGAAACCACTGGGTGTCACACTTAAGCTACAGAAGCAACTCGGACTGAAACAACCGGAGCCAAAACCAAAAAGGGAACTTAACCTGCAGCCCTTGAAATGGCTCATAGATTTCTCTGAAGAAACAGACCAATATAGACTCTGATTTTATCTGTCTCTTTGTAGGAGCCTTCAACCTATTAACTTGGTTTATTCAGTGGAGGAAAACCTAGAACTTTGCTCTCTCTGACAGAGATTCACATGAATGAACTTGCATGTGCATCTAGATCAGGTTAACTGCATTAGAAGAAAAGATGAGGTACACAAAGAAAGATCTCGTGCTATGTTAAGATAATCATTACACAGCTACAGGTGTATCTCTTAATCTGCACTTTGTATCTTCACATAGCAAATAGTTTGACTGTTTTGAGGTTTAGAATACTGCACAGTATTCACATGAAATGATTCACATTTAGAAGCTGTCATTGTATCCATAAAAAGCTGAAAACTGCAAACTGATCTAAATGTTGTTAAGATAATATATTTTGTGTAATTTTCTTTAATTCCTAATGCTTTTTATCATGAATGCTCTGCTTTTACTGTCTTAACCTGAACCTTAAATGGATTAGTTATCTTACTTCCTGACTTGTCTGTGGACCAGCCAGTCTTTTAATGTCAGCTGTTTTCCATGCAATTTGCCTCATACATAAATGCTGTCTATAAGTGGGTGCACAGGCGACATTCTGCTGGAAAGCTAAGATTACTGTGATTCGATTGTTCCAAAGCATTTTACAATGCTGTGACTACAACGTGTAAAATCAGCGATGGCAATTATCTAAACACAAAGGTCACAAAATGGAGGCAAAAAAAACTAAAAATATATATATATATTTTGTTTTTCCTTCATTGGCACAGTTTAACCCAAAAAAATAGTTTCTTCAAAATATTTCCATAGAATCTCTTGCATCATAAATTAGCTGTACTTGTGCCCCATCTTCCACACGTTCTTTCTCATAAGTCCAATTTCCGTTCTTGATGATGTGATTTCTGAATGAAACTACCATCATTAGCTGTTGGGAGACCATGGGAGCGACGATGTCGTGTCCCCGGCTTTTAATAAACAACAAGAAGTTGTCCATGTGGTCCAGTTAAACATACTGTTTGTAAAAGTTCTGAGATATGGCTGCTGTGTTTGTTTAACTTTTTAGTAGGATCATATTAGTGTTTATTAATTTGAACAATATCACCAACTTTACTTTTCTTTTTTTTCTGGAAATAGTTATCTTATTTCCAAAGACTGTTACAGTCTTTGCACCCACTTAACAAGTTGAGCTATAGAGTGCCCTGAAATTTAAGATATGGAAATATTGATATTCCAAAGTCTCCTCCTTTAGACGCATTTTACCCTTAAAGTCATCATTAAATGGCGAGTAGAGCTCTATCTACTTACCTATTTATAAAGTTTCTATTAAAAAAAAGTCGATGGGGGGAGGTTAGAATGGAAAAATGTTCAGAATATTTTAATTGGATAAAGAGATAATAAAGGCCTCCAAGTGCAGGATGAGTCAACATTTTTCAATTGTTTTCCGGGACATGTCAACCTCTACCTCCAAAAAGGCTCTTTTTTGGTCATTAATGGGAAAAATACCGGCCATATGTATTACAAGAAATATCATTTAGTGACACTGAATGTCATCTTAAAGTCAAATTAAATGTTTCAGTCTCCTCTCTTCGGTATTTTATTATATTATTTATTTATTATAATATCATGCTCTCCTCTTTGAACCCTCACCTGTGTGGACACGGTAATGTGTCTCCAGCTGGTGTTTCAGACTGAACCTCTTCCCACAGCCGTTACACTCATAAGGCTTCTCTCCTGTGTGGATGCGTTTATGGCCCCTCAGCGTGCCGTCGTCTCTGAAACAGCTCCCGCAGAACTCGCACTCAAACGGGTGATCGCCTGAGAGCACAATCGTGTCACAACAGAACGCAGACAGTTATTGTGAGAAGCATTACAGGCTAACTGTATCTTTGGCACAACATGACACGACATGGTGCACATGTAGCTGAATAGGTCAAACAATCACACAGGCCCTTCTGAACATGCATATCAAGCAGGGAAATAATGTGCGTTCAGACGTTGCTAATGTCAAGACACGAGGACACTCCTCTTGGCTGTCTGCTAATAGCTAATAAAAGTCTTCCAGGCATGTGCTGCTCTGTTTTCTATACTGTAGTTAATCTATTTCTCTCCTAGGCTGAGGGTTTGACTCATCTCCAATGACCTATGTGCCTCATTATCTCAGTGTCCACAGCAACAGCCAAGTCACAGGATACATTGCTCTCCTCATTACAGGCCGATTCTCCCCAATCCCCCACCCCACTGTGGAGCAGATGACATTTACAAAATGTTACTTCCAAGCAGAATGGCAAACAAACAAGATACGCTGCCATGGCCAAAACTCCCTTCACTTCTGTCTCTTCACATCAATTATGTATTTCTCCTGTCTAGACATCAAGCCGTCCTGACAGCTGGGAGTGTTATTTAAGGTAAAAGAAGAAAAGGGGACATCTTTTCAGTAAATATCTCTCCTTCTCCCGCGGCACTAAGACTCACCCTCGCTAGAACACAGAGACAAGTCATTTCCATTTGCTTTTCCTTCAATATTTATTTGGGCTTCCTCTATCATTTTAAGTGAACCACACAAGAAGTGACAGCCATGAATTGCAGAGGCCCAAAGGCTGTCTAAGAACCCAAAATATAAACAGGATGAAATTGCTTAAAATATTCACCGGCCATAAAGGTACAGTGCTGTCATCAAAGATGAGTCACCTCATAGAGAGGAAGAAGCAAGAGTGGGAGAGGATGCATGCAAATTGACTAGAACCTTACAGCTAATAACCTTAGGAAATTAACCCATATACAAAAATAAACCCAGCTGTCCTTTTTTCTTTTTCAACATATGCATGCGTTTTACACCAGCACGTTCATGTTTTATGACAGGAGCTGACGCCACGGATAGCAGTGATGGTGCAAACGATCTCTTACCCGTGTGCGAACGCAAGTGTCTTTTGAGGGTTGTGTGGCTAGGAAAGGGGCGCTCACAGTGGCTGCAGATGTAGCTGTGCATTCCTGCATGGACCTCCATGTGCTGCTGCAAGGCCTTCTGGGTCTGGAAGCGCTTTGCACACAGCAGACAGAACACTGCCATGTCAGTCCCTGGAGATCACACAAGACACAGACGCATAGTTATTTCAGTACCATACACAGACAGGGCCTTAAGTGGGGAAACTGGGTCACTTCAACTTTGTGTGAGTCCTCTGTGGAAAAAGCTTCTTTCAAAGAGCAAGTGCCTCTACCTAAACTAACTCCCCTAAAAGCCCTGAGGCACTTTCAGCTGCGAGTCTTTATACGTTCTATTTTAAATCATGAAAGTGATTGTTTTCTTTAAGAATTTACCCACACAACGCACAGCATGCCAATCACACAATCAATTGCTCCTTCCTGGTGTGTTAGATGTGTAATTATTCTCTTTATTCCCCATCAGGAGTCAGCTCCAGCCTGTGAAGTCCTCTGTCTCTGTGCTCAAAGAGCAGCTGATAGTAGCTCCACCCTAAATGATGCCTACGCTATGCGCTCTGTGCAGAATGTTAAGTAGTGATATCAAGCCATTAAAGGCAGGACTGCAGGAAAAAACACAATCCAGTTTAATCCTGTGTGTGACCTGGCATCTCTTTGGGGCTGCTTTCCTGTTGCAAAGAGTGTGGAGAGGAATACAGATAGGAAGTCGCTGGCAGGGTAGTTTAAGTCAAAATGGCTATGTGAAGAAGATCCACTGGCTGTCATATAGTCAACACTTGATCTACAGGCTGTGTACGCCAGCACTCAAATCCATTCTGGCATTCAGACCGATGCAAATTCATATATGTGGTAAGACTGAGGCACTGGTTAATCAGCCGCATTCACATAATGTGCATGTCCTGGAGAGTGAGGCTTTAATGTGAGATTATGAGGTCCTTATTTCTCTGTCTGCTCAGGTTGCAGATCATTTACAATGTGAGCAGGTCCCATTGCTCCTGACTCAGATTCAATCAGACATCTCCAGCGGAGGATCATTAGTAAACAGAGGACTGTGCCAGCACTTCATTGGAATTCAAGTGGGGTTGCTGTGTCGCATTTAAAATGCAGTCTGATGAGGTCCACTAAATCAAATCATTTGTTACTGTTATTGAAGTGCCTTGAGGCAACTGGCAATTAAATTGGAATTAACGCAGGGAAAGGGATACAGCACACTCATACTAAGAGGGAAGAGTGTCAGACACTTGCTTTAGGTTCAATCAAGTTAGCAGGCAGACAAGCTTGTACAAAGAAGAAGAAACAAATCAAGCAAACTTACATTTTTAGGGTGTAAATCAAACACAATCACAGAGTATAGTCTTCTAATGCATGCATCAGTATTTGCTCAAGGACACTTTTTAGACTTAACATTCCAAAGATAACTGCAGTTCGGCAAAGATGCGCACAGCCTCTTCTTTGAATCACAGCACCTCTTTTTGAGCCTGCATTTGAAAAGTCCTCCCCTAAAAACATTGATTCCTAATCATTAACAGAAAGGAGGATGGGATGAAAGACATTCCCAGATCTCAACAATCCTTCAGGGAAGCGATCCAGTGGAATGAACTGCACCTGTTCGGAGGCTTTAGCCCGTAGACGTTTGCACAAAAGGCACACAATAAGGTTCAGGCCCTTATTGACCAAGCCCATTAGTCATAGGCTCCTCATGCAACTCCTACAATCCCTGCCTTTATGCTGTCCCCTAATGACCAGGACCCTTTCTCACCCGTGGATCACAATATTTTAGTTGTAAACAAAAGACCCTGCTTTGTCAACGCCTCTGCACCCCCCCCACTCCCGGCATCTGCTGACCATCCAGGAAATCCTTTCACTGTCTAACCAGCTTCACTTTCAGCCTGAGTCACACCTAACTAATGCCAGTTCACTAAGCAGCAGTAAAGGCTAGATAATGAGCCATCTAAAAATGACTAAAGACATTTAAGAAGCAGAAAATGCTTCTGTGACAAATGTGTCTCATGATATTCACTTTAGCCAGCAGGGGGAGTGCTTTCTGATCAAGTCTGACCATATCACTGTAGCTGCATGCAGATCAGAGCCTTCAACAAACTGAGAAGCCCTTTATCCACCTTGTAGATACAGTACATCAAAGATACTTTAATTATCCTCTCTCCACTCTCTTTATCAGCCATCGTATATTGTTAATGTCTGTTCCTGAGAAGCTTGCGTACTTTTCTCCATCTGCTGTGAAAGTTTAGTTTCTCTGTGGAGGTAAACCGTTACTCCCTGACACACTCGCAGACGCTCACAGATGTAGATCCTGATCCTTCTGACACCAACAATACAGAAACTTGAGAATAGATATGACAAATATTCTGTCACAAGAATCTCACTCTTGATCTCAGGTTGATGCACACCGACAGCAGCTCAACAGATCGTTTTATTCTGCGGAACCAAGGCTGAATATAAAAATACCAAATCTTATCTTGAAGTGTAAACAAAAACCAAAGAAGTGCTGGTATGTGTTAGTGGTGGCATTTCGCCTCACTGCGCTCCGGTAACGTATCAAACAAAAAGGATTTTCAGTCTTGGAGTTTTTCAGTAAGCTAAGGTAATGAGTGCGGAGAAGCTTCTTCATGAGAAAAAAAGCTCTAAAGTTGGCTGTCATTGCCCTTCTTTTTTTTTTTTTCTCACCCCCAACCACACAATGGGCTTGGGATTTGGCTTTTTAAGGCACAGGCTGACCCCCTGACCTTTGGCCCTCAGTGGGGTAAATGCCATGTAATCAATGGATTTTCTCAAAGGCTGGAGAGTTGACTGAGCATTGTGATCGGTGGGAGGGAGTTTTAACAGTTGGAATAATCATTTACTTTCAAGCAATTCTGCATTTACTGTTTGAATTATATCACAGAACTGCTCACCAAAGGCAGCAACTGAGGCCGGTTTGAGTTTGTAGTGCTATTTCAGCCTATCTTGATCAAGACGACATGTATGCTCATGTGATTTAACATGGTCTGCTTTCATACATCTGCCACTTATTCAGTGCAACTGAGGTGGGAGCCAGCCAGGCTCTCACGCTGCCTAAGAAACAAAACCATGTGTCTAGGCAACCAGATAGGATCATGGTCCTTGTTGGGGTGAAGTGTTCAAGCTAATCCTGTCATTCACAAATAAGCGCAGCCTGTTTCTTTTCAAGGGGCAAACAAAAGTTTTCCCACCCTGAGAATGTGGGAGTAAACCCACTGCAAACTGAACAAAAGATTGTATCAGTGATGACTGCAAATCTGTATAATTTTCTTCTTTGCCAATCTTAACTTCAATGTCCAGAGTCCATCAGTTAAACTCATTGGTTTGTGATTAATTTCTTTTTATATCTACTGAAATCATAAATTTAACAATTAACTGGTATTTTGTCGATACTTGTCTTCAGAATTTGATCTATAGAGATTTTTGCAGCAGGAAATTCCCAGAGATTTCACAGTTTACAATGTTTCATCAATTCTGATCATGTCCACTAGTGTGCGGTGTGAAAGCAGTATAACTTTGCCCTCAAGCCCTTCTCAGTGTGCACACTGTGTGTGCTGGCTCACTGCTACTGTGTTGACCAGTTAAACATACACAGTCATGCAGACTACATTGTGTCTTCGCCCCCACATGACCCTGTGCATTCATGCTTATTGTATGTGTTAACGCAGACGGCTCCTCCGAGACGTGGCTCGAGAAACAAACACACACACACACACAGCTACAGTACCTTAAACAACCCCGGCCCCTCATCAGTGGACTGCTAATCTACCCGAGTGACGAACAACCAACTCAATAATTAATGCAACAAGAGATGCGTTGCTCGTGTTTAAGCACCATTCCATGGTCTGGTTTATTGAGGTCACACACACGGTTTCATTTGCATCTATTCCTATATATATATTTGTTTTTTTACAATTTTATATACAACTACCACGTTTAATTTTACATTAAATAGCAGGCTATCTTGGAGCTTTGTATATCTTAAGAGTAGGTGTCAATGAATACTGGGGACATAATGGCCAAACACAGCTCAGTTCAGTTTAGTTGAGGCTTACAGCTGGTATTAACAGGAGGGTGCAGTGTGATGACGGACACGCAATTAGGCAAGCTAAAAGGTCTGCATTAAGAGCGATGCATTAGAAAGCCGGGGCTGTATCTGAATAGACTACACGACTTTTTAATTAGGGTTTGGACAGAAGGTAATATTCACTTGATGAAGCAGACTGTAATGTGTGGCTACAGTGCAGCTGCTGTGGGTACACAAAGGCAGCACTCTTATGGCCCTTTCCTAAAGGCAAAATGGTCTGCCAGTATGTTTTCAAGCATATACAGTTGATTTCTGTGCATGCTGTAGATAAGCCCCAGTCTTGGGTTTTCCAAAATTGAAAGCTCGGTGCCCCAAAGCTTTGACTCGCTGTGATGAAACAAACCCCTTTGTTGTGAGAGCAATTCAGAGATGGATCCATTCTTTTATTTTGGGCACTGACAAGTAGGTCAGAGGAGACTATGACAGTGCTCTGGTGAGGAGTAAACAGCAGCACATGATGTTGTTTTCCTCTTACTCCTGGCATCCAACACCAGCAGCAATCCTCCTGCCCTCAGGAAGCCCTCACATACTCCCTCCCCCTCATTCCCTTCCCACAGCCTACCCCGCCCCCAAAATCCAACCCCTTCCCTCTCTTTGATCTGTAACTTCAGCAACCCACGGCCATTGACCTCTGACATATTAAAATGTCTAGAGTCTTTCACTGTAAACTATCATTGCAACCAGAATTACTCATCGGCTTCAGAAAAGGGTCTCCCGAAAAGTAGTATTAATTCCCCTCCAGAGGACGTGGACAGCAGTGTTGCAGCTGCTGAGATCTGACAAGTGTTAATCTGCTAAGAGAAAAGTCATTTGGCTCACTCGATACGTCACGTGGCAAATTAAAGCAGAGGGTACATGATACCCATTGAAAAATGCTATGAGGTTTTAAAATAAATGATACGCAGGTGATTTCTGAAATACGTGTTAAATTGGAGCATTTCCACTCATAACCTCAGCACAGCTGATTGAATTACCTGTGGCTCATGTTGACGGCCGTGAGAGTGCGTCAGAGCAGGCCAAGCTGAGATCATGACAAAATAAGAGAGTAATGCCCCCCTGTACCCTGCTCTGGAAACACCGCAAGGCTGAAACCGAGCGCTGGGTGTTTACAACTTGGGGAGATGAGGGTAGAAACTTCTGGGCATCGTTAACACCCCTCCATGTCCACATCCATTAACTATTCATACTGTGTGTGCCACCTGCAGTTACAGTTACGTGCCAGTGCTCTTGAGAGGGTTATCACCTTTCTCTGACAGTACCAGAAAAGGTGTGGATTCAGACACTGTCGGGCATATGTACCGCCTGACAACAATACTGCATTTTTTTCAAGTTGATAGTGAAAGCATCAATTTATGACTTATTCATTATTACTGAAATATTTTCTGACAGTTAATAAGCTTTTTTGAGTCCGTCCTTAATCATGAAAATAAAACTTTGCTGAGTAAAGGAATATTCTGCTTGAAAAAAACCTCAGTAATATTTTAGTTTCGCTTAGTTTCTATGTCTTTCTTTTCATCAGCTGTACTCTTGCCTTATTTGTCGGGTTGCATCGGTCTGTAAATCATTTTCCAACTTTGATAACAACTTCAGCTCCTCGAGCAGGTTGTTCCAAAGTCTTAAGATCCCAGATTGCAAATCCAGGTTTTGTGCGGCCACTCAGCCAAAAATACCGCAACTACTAAGAAGGGAAAAAAAATATTTTGACTCATCTTGGTGCCAACTGTTAATGCCACACATTCACTGGACGTGAAAAGGGTTTCATACACACTTATTCTTCATTTGTGATCACTGAAAACACAAAGGTGTCGTCGTTGAGTGTAAGGTAAATGCTTTCAGAGCCACTGTCAGAAAGGGGGGTGAGAACAGTACGTCTGTGAAACTGCAATGCTCGCGCTGTAAAGCTGAGGCTGTGGCAAAGTGGCATGCGGCGGGTCTGCATGCCAGGAAATATTAGTGGGTGATATGTGAGAGGGCCTCCCACCTCCCTGTTGATAAATTATGGAGCATCATGACAGGAACAGTTTAACCCACCCAGCATGACGAGCAAGTTTAGACCCATGATCACAAGTCTCGTAGTCACGGCTTACTCAACAGCTCAGTGCATGCTGTCTGGGTTCAACATAGTGTGTGAGTGTGTGTGTGTGTGAAGTGTCAGGGCATCTGCACATGTTTGTTAAGTACCTGTGTGTGTTTGCCTGTGGGCTTCCAGAGCATCCTCTGAGGAGAACGTTGCACCACACTGATCGCACACCAGTGCCTCTGCAGGAGCTGTAGATGACATCAAACTCATCAGAATGCATCTCGATCACACAAACACAAACATGAGAGTGTTGAGCAAGTCAGTTCATATAAAGAGAGTGGTGGAGCCCCTCACCAAAGAGCCCCTGCTTGTCACACACTTATGCTTTTCAGGTGTTAATACAAGGAAGCAAACGTGCAGAGTACAATGGAGCAGAAAAAAGCGCCATAAAAACCCAACTAGGGGCAAACAAAAGCACCAGACAGGGTGCAATGGCCTTTCTTCTTGACAAAAAAGAGCAGTGCTGAAGAGTTTTATTTACCGTGGCCTGTTATCTGCCTCTGAACAGTGAACAGACTGTCTGCCTGAGAGGCCACAGAAGGACTGGGTGTTCTCTGAACAGCAGACGCTTCCCGCCTGCAGCACATCCCTTTATCAAAAAAATAAGTTAAATAATCACTTCAGAGTCAACACCCCAAATCCCATCACATGGACTGTAACTACAGTTCCCAGGTCACCTTTGGAATGCCCTTGTCTATTCTGATGAAGACATGAAAGAGACAAGTATGCATCCAGCTTTCAGAAACGTTCAGTCTTTGTTCTGCTCTCACCTCACACCTGCACAGACACATAGGACACATATGCACACACACTTTCTCTCATACGCAGCTGTTTGGATGTGGGTTGGCTCTCACTGAGATGTAAATCGGTTGCAGATCCATACTGGCCCAGGGCTCATTCACTGATCTATTTTCTGCTCAGCTGGCTTTAAATGAAGTTAAAATGACTCATTAAAACACCCACAAGCTTTGGGAACTCTGAGCGCTACAGCCTAAATGTGGTCCTCTTTCAACTCTTACGATGCCTCTGTGCACAGACAGTGTGCCACTGTTCCCAGTGCTGCACGCAAATAACAAAAAAGCCCCAATCTGTTCCATTTCTAAAAACAACACTTTTTGAAAACAAACCGTTACTGTTTTGGAACGACACGTTTTGTTTCACAGAACCAAAATAAAACTTTGTTGAATGTATTCTTGTGAGGTAGTAACACTGAAACAGTGTTGTAGATCCTGATGTTGTTTGACGCCGTCCAGTGTGGTGTGTTGTGTGAGATTGTGTGATAAGGGAAGAAGAGAACATAGTGCATTGTCTTGTGCAGTCAAAGGCACGGAGTGTGCTCTCATCCATAAACCATCAAACTGTCTCCAGACACGGCTGCAATCGTCCTCCATCAAAACACTTTGTCTGGCATACCAAAATAAGAGCCAGCATCGAGCTGAATACCAAATCAGCCCATTAGAGCGGTGGAGCACTCGCTCCTTAGCAACCAGCAGGATCTAAGGCTGCTATACTGAAATACACAGTGACAAAGAAATGAGATCCACATCTTTTTTTTTTTTTTTGTAGTATTATAGGTTGACACATGGGTTGGGTGGGGGTTTATGCAAAAATTTAAATTCAGTTAAAGGTTCTGTTGTTATGGATGTCACTGTGAATTGAAAATCAAAGCATGCCGTGGAGGTCTGAGAGTAATGCAGAACAACGTGTGTGTTTAGGGTTATGCAGAGGGTATAGAGGAGGATAAATGGAAGACTCGGGTGAAGTTTAAAGCAGCAGTTTTCTCTGTCATCTGTAAGCAGACTGTCATTCCTGAACAATCCTCGGAGAGAAGGCGGAGATGGGACAGGGACTTCGCCTTGTCTGTACACATATTCAAACTGAGGTTTCTGTTTTAGTTTCATTTTTAGTCCCTGATCCCCCTCCCTCCCTCCTTCTCCCCTCTTCCTCTATTTTGGATAAAGTAGCTGGGAGAGCAGTCAGGTCTGATTAAGTCTGCATTTGGGTACAGTGTGTTCCTGGACACACATCTGCGAGAGAGCCATCACACACGCTTCGGAACACTGGCAGAACACCCAGGCCTGCCGGCAGCTGATGATGTCATCACTCAGAAGGGGCAGAGCTGGCGAGCTGCCAGACTCTCCAAAAAAAAACACAGAAACGATTCAAATGGAGAGACGAAGAGGAGAGGAGAGGGGAGGGATGTGTAAGCGTGGAAAAGAAAGCATGATCCAAGTAGTCGGAGCAGCACTAACTGCTGTGGGGGGAGAGGGGGGTGAACAGGTGCATTTGAAAGGCCGCACTACTGTATCAAGAGGGTTGATCAGCACTGAACACTGAGAAGGGTGTGTGAGAGTTACTAAATACCTGCGTGAGACAGCATATGCATCCTGAGCCGCATGCTGTCCTGGAAGTGTTTGCCACAGTATTCGCAGCCGTTGCCCTTCTCTTTGTTATGCAGCCTCCTGTGAAAAGACCAACACTAATGTGAGCGGGTTCATGGAAGGGAGAACTGAGCGAGAACGCACTTGTGATGATTTCATTTATTTGACGGGGATAGCGCTCATTGATCAACTGAAAAATTACAGTATATTAGAGTTAGCCCAAGGGTGTAGCGTCTCGTTTCTGTGCCTTTTCTTCAAGGCCTCCCCAACCTGGAAGCATCATTGTCCTCATAACAAGGGAAGCATGTTTTAATTCCAGCAAGAATCCCTCGCTGAATGCAACATCATTAGAGTAAGAGGCCCTTGGAGTTGTGAATCACAACGCATGAATGCTAAAAGAACACAGACAATAGGATATCTGGCTAATTTCAGAGTGCAGACATACGCGTGCCTCCACCCGCCAGCACTGCAAGACACTGGAGACACACATACACTAAGAGCGTGCACGTAGACTCACATGTGAACAGAAGATGCACACGCATACACATTTCTCCGATGACTGCAATGAAAAGGAGATGATTCGCTGAAGCTCTGCCGGCAGCAAATCCTATCATATCATATCACACACATCCAAGCATGCAAGGCATCTGTACGGTTATCCCTACATCACCCCCCAACAGCAGAGCTGATGGCCTAAAACGAGTCCGTCGTTCAACACACTCCATGGTTAAAATGAGCAACACCTGACATGTGATTTAACACACTTGACGACAACAATGGAGACATAAGGAGAACAAATCAGGAACTTGGTGTTTTGCATAAGCTGTAAGAGCTGACCTGCTTCCAATGATGAAATCTTACTTTAAAATAGTATTTCTTTACTATGGTGTCGTAATGACCGGGGAGATTTCCCATTTATCTCACCGTTATGGAGCGTTCCAGTGGCCTAAGACGTGCAGGGGACTGATCATGAAATCAGCGAGTTGTGTCCGGTTGGGACTTGAGCTTGTTGCATTTAGTTTTTCACTTTAGTTCCAATCTTTCTCCCCTCATTTCATTAACATATAAAATCATTTTTAGAGAATTCATTTGACTCCTGAAAACAAGAAAGAGCCTCATAATTGTATTTATCATGTGTTTTAGGAAACTTAAATTCAAAAAACTTAATTCAAAACTGTTTTAATTATTTTATTTTTATTTTTTTTTTAAATCACCAGCTACCAATTTAAAATTCAAATCTGACTTTTTGTAGTTTTTGTGTCCTTTGTTCCAAACAGATAATCTGCATTTCTACAGTGTTTCCAGCGTAAGCCGTGGCATGAGATGCTTCTGGAGCAACACCATAAAATGTCAGTGTGCAGACCAGGTGTATGCTCAGTGACCTGGTTACAGACCTACAGCAACTTCATTATATCCTCAAGCAGTGCCACCAACGCAGCTCCTTCAACCTGAAGATATCTGTTCGTCTCTATGAGCAAGGAACAAGGATTTATACCTATCCCGCAAGATCATTATCATTTTATCTATTTTTTTTTATTTCTTCTTGGGGAAAGGCTGTGATCCTAAACATGGCTAAGCAGCATATTAGGACGTTTATTAGGACACGTTTCGAATGATTAGTGATCAGTCAAATACTGCCAAGCATGCCCAATTATAAGCCTCTGCAATCAAGTTAATGAGCTGTTCATGGAAATAGTTGGGAAGTTTTTGCGCAGAATGACGCAATGACAAATGATAAGCTCATAAATAAAATAAAATTCAACAAATAGGACAACAACAACGGAGCAAGTCGTGAAGCAGAAGTTATCCATCATGCCGTTGAGGCGTCCAGCCTGGTCCCTGCTGAGAGGCTTCTCTCTGCTGATGCAAAGGAATGCATATCAAATAGCCTGAGAGACGGTCTGTTGTGTGAGGCACACGTCTGCACAAATGATCAAACGGAATTTAAAAAAAATAGGGCTTTGTAAATCACAGCGTTATGCGACACCAAGGCCTCTTTATATCAATCCCAACACAAAGATCCAATTCAAAAGTTGCCGGCACGTCGAACTGTTAAGACATGAGTGCAGGTGTCCCTGAGAATAAATTAACATATTTGCTGTTGCTCCTCCCAGCTTTTAAGTTGTACAATTTAGACATAATGGGGGGGAGGGGATGCAGCAAGATTAAGAAATAATTCAATTTAAAAGGCGTGTACAGAATAATCAACTTTTTATCTCATAATCATCATCACATCGCTCTAATCCATCTTTTAGTTTACATTCTGCAAGTTTGAAAGTTAAAAACATAAAACGCTGATTAGAAAAATACCAAAACCATCACCGTTTAATAATTATTTCTTTATAATTAGAAGATTTTCCATCCTATGTATGATGCACACATAAAGTATGGCTTCAGCAGAATGTATAAAATGGTGTTACCTGTGCTGCTCTAAGGCCTGCCTGCTGTGCAGCTGAAGGCCACATTCGCCACAACACTGCTGGCCTTGAGTCTGGCCCTCATGCCTCATCCCTGCTGCAAACTGGCCCAGCCTGCTCAGGAGCTCCCTGTGCAGCAAGCCTTGATGCAGCAGGCCACTGTAGGCCCTGGGATCCAGTGGCAGCGTCAGAGACGGGGTCACTGAAACGGACACCGGCAGGCCCTCCCCTGTGTGGTTGGAGGCCACAGAGTATAAGGAGGCCAGGTGTTTGTCAGCGATCCCGGGAAAACAATCGAGAGCATTCCCCACCACCTGTCCTGCATCTTCGGGGCCCGTGTGCAGCTCTCGGGCACTGGTGATCACGCTCCCTCTCAGGGGCGTCCCCGGGCCCTCGTCTCTTGGCTGGTCAGACATGCAGCTTCCCTCACCAGTGCTCGAGGATCTGCCCTCGCAGCCGTTGGCATCATCCACCTGCATGCACTCTGATTTGATACTTCTGGCAGGGTCCAGGGATGAGTCCTGGGATGCATCTGCACTGTGATACTGAGCCTGCTGGGAACTCTCCATATTGACCTCAGTGTCCAGCTTTGGGCTGGGTTCAGGAGCTGCTTCAGGTCCTGGACCAGGTGAACTCCTCTCTGTCATGTGGTACAGTGCCAGGTGGTGCAGGGCAGTGGGAATGGTGCAGTTGGTTCCATCCTGTACGGAATGCTTCTTGGACATCAACATGTGCCTCCAGTGCCTGGCTCGGCTGTGGTCACTGTTGTCTCCAGAGCCGTGATTCCTCCCTGCCACCTCCTCACTCTCCTCCGCCTGGATGGTCTCCAGCACCTTAAGGCACTGCTCTTCCAGGTACTCTATCTCCAGGATCTCTGCGGCATACAGCAGGTCATCCAGGTCCTCGGCTGTGGCCTGCAGCGAGGCGGTGTAGGCGTACTCGAGGATCTGCTGGAAGGTCTTTGGGGAGAGGAAGTCCAGGGCGTAGCGCAGGCTGCTGCGGTGGAATAAGATCTCGAACATCTTGCTGGTGCAGGCCAGGACAGTGCGGTGCGCCGGAAACTCCTGGCCGTCCACCGTGATGATGACGTCACACAAGGTGCCAGTCAGACGCATCTGATTGGCTCGCTGCAGAAGCGTGCTGGAGTGAGTGGGATTGTTGAGCTGGAGCACACCCATGTTTGTCAGACCCGTATCCACTCGGACCTTTACTGAGCCCACGCATGAGGTGGGGCTGACCTGCCTGCTTCACTTGCCTTCAGCTGGTTGTAGCTCTGAGGTTTGGGTGGAGGAGGGAGGACAGTGGATCATTAGAGACTGACTTACAATGTGATGTAAAAGGCTGTTAATTACACTCCAATGAACACTTTTATCCACTCTCAAAGGGAATATTTTTTAAATAACATCAGGCAAGATATTAAATATGAATCATGTTCTGTCAAATATAAACCCCATACGATATCTTCAGAGGTTTTGTTTGATGCACCCTCCACGTTTATGTATTTAATTAAGAATCAAAGGCAGGCAGCAGGTCGATAAGCGCAAAGCAACAGTTACCATAGCAGGTGATTAGTCTGAAGTCTCGTTGAGAGCAGTCACGTCGCTGTAATAGCGTCTGCATACTGAGAGGTGATGGTTCAATTTGTCAAGCTCCTCACACACTCTCACATGTACAACCCTGTCCTCAACAGGTAGTCCTGCTATTAACAAACGCCTCACAGGACTGATTATCACTTCATTTAAGCTGCGCACGTTCACGATTAGTTGAAGACGATTAAGCCTCAGTAAGTTGCCAAACTACCAAAAATGATCCAAGCTTGAAAACGACGCACAGCCCAGGCACGGATGTGTGTTTTCTCCGCTCCATTTAAATAGCAGGTTGACTGTCTGAATAATGATGAAGCCCTGTGATGGTTTGTATTGTCGGACCACTCGGCTGCACCTTAGAGTGATGCTGACAGGCGGCATCCTCAACTAACCGCAACATGGGAGCGCATCAGGTGCAGGCGCACAAATCCGCCTTTATTATCCAAAGCGCAGTGAGACAAACAAACCCGCTGTCTGCGCACTCGTTTCACTGACTACACGGTCTGAGGCGGCAAGTCCAGTCCGAAAATAACAGACCTAATTTGTGTAAAATGGATCTTCATGATGACCCGAACAGTCTGCGCGGAATCAAGTTTGTCAAATCCGAATTCCGACTGCTCTCAAAGTTGGGTCGATTTCCACATGTCTGTGGCGAAAGTAATTAATAAAAAGCTGCCCAGAACTGGTATTATTTAGATATCTAGATTATCCAAATAAGTCTGAGACTGAAAAGTAGCCAACGGGAGCGAAATCGCCGGACTAAAAATAATCTGGGATAAGAAGAGTGGCGGCTGTCACAGCTGGTCTTACCTCCGTCTCCTAACGTCCTCCGCTGATTATCCAGGCAACATCATGCTTACACATTTCACAGTACCCGCTCCAAACTCAGTCCGGCTCCAAGTAAGCAAATCATCACCCTGCCACGACACGTCAATCTTTCAGGTGCAACACAAGACTTCCGGGCAGGACTTTCAAAACAAAAAAACCTTCCAGAAAACCACATGTTGGAAGCGAGACTGGGAGTGAGGTTAAAGTCAGCAGATCACTTAAAGACGCTATTACAACTGAAGTTAAAGTTTGAAGTTTAAAGTTTAGTTACTTTTTGATGGTAGTGTTACACCATGTTACTGAGGGCAGTGCTTTAAATAAATGTGCTTTGTGGATCACTGTGTTGGTGGAATAATCTATTTATAGTCGAGGCTCTTTATTGGGATTTTTATTTGAATATTCACAAATATTTAGTGTATTTTTAAGTGATCACTGCTACATTGTCACAAAGACGAAATGTTTTTAAGTCAAATCCAGAAGAAGTTGCAGCGCCTCTCCCATTCTGTCAACATTCACTTATTGTTGCTAAAAGAAAATGGAGTCCAACTCTTTCTGGCCAGGCTCGTGCACCTGTTCCATCACTGAATGGAAATGTTCATTTTTGTCCTTAAAGACGAGCCGCTGCTGTGGGAATGTCTCTTTTGTTTGAAAGCCTCACAAGTTGGGGGGGGAGGGGAGAAAGAGTGACATAACTCAAACTAGTGTTTGACTGGAGGAAATCGGACAAAATCACAACTGAACCTTCTGATTTCAAAACAACATTTCAACAGATGACTTTGAGATGATAACAGCCCTGTGGGAATAGTATTTTGTCATACGAAGGATGTGGCATCTTGATGATTTAGTCCTTTGAGACATATGTTAATCGTGGATTAAATCTTATTTAAGGATTTCTAATGCATCTTATCTTTTGCTCTCTGTGTGGACAGTGGGAATGCCTCAGAAATACACATGGAAAACTAAGTCCAAGCAATGGATTCAACTTGTCTTGTTAAACATTCAACAGTTTATCCATTTTCTTTGTTTTGGATTTTTTTTTCTAACCCAAATGTCTAAAACAACGATGACTAGCGTGTTGAATAGTCACCACGTGTAAGCTTTTAAACTGTAGAATCCAGGGGTGAAAAAACCCGGCATTACTTGCCTGTTGTTTTCCTTTTATCTAAAAAAAATAAATAAAAATGTTGTCCCATTTATTTAATTTGATTTATTTCCCAGAATTTTCAGAGAATAATCTAACAAACTAACCACACAATGCAATAAGCTTATGAAATCTTGCTTAAAAACGGCTAAGTAAGTAGTTTAAGAGAAATATCTCCAGGTGGACAGGTCACAATATTTAATGCTTCTTATTTTCTTCCTGGGCACGTGTTGGTTCTCCCATCATCCAAAAACATACATTTTAGGTAGATCTGTGATTCAAATTGACTGCAGAAGTGAGTGCGTGCACGCATGGTTATGTGTCTATGTGTTGGCCCCGCAACGGACTGGTGACCTGTCATGGGTGTACCCCACCTCCCGCCCATTGGCAGCTGGGATAGGGTCCCCCCTGCGACCCTGAATTGGATTAAGGAGGTTTAGAAAATGGATGGATGGATGCTTACCCCTACACATTAGCCCTGACCTTTGACCTTCACAAAAACACTCAATAAAATCCGTTTCAGTGCAAATAATGTCCCGCTGCGCCACACTGGCCACGTCACTGGACCACCAGCCTCGTCTCAGTACACAGGAGGGGAGTCGAGTTATTGACTGAGGGCACTCGAGACAATATGCTACCTCTAACTTAGTCTGTGGGAGATTATCACTCGTCAGAAAAGCTGAATTCACCGCACAGGTGGCAATAAAATCAGGATTTTGTTTGAGCAGAGCAACAGACAGGAAATGCTTTAAGTGACTGACAGCTGACGTGTAGCTTTATTGGACCGGTTTTCAGTCTCAATTTGACTCATTTAGCCACCTGTTAAAAAAGGAAAGGAAAATAATTAAATATATGCGTGTTGATGCTTTAATTTCTTTAATCTTTAATTTCTGATTTGCTTTATATCTAAACAACTGCAGCTTTATGCATTGTATTTTGTCCATGTTTGTGTACGATATATACCCTGTTGAGATGTCACAGTTTTAGGTGATAAATTTGACTGCATATCCATGATGGCGAGATGGCAGGTTCACAAAAAACAAGCAAAAAAAAAAAGGATCATGTCAGCAGCAGCGCTGCGTTACAATGAATATTTTTTTGTTCTGTTGCCATATTTTAATGGGATTCCTGTTGCACTTAAAATCACTTTCCTTCTCTTTGAACTCTCTTTTCCATTTTAGTGTGAAGGTCACCTGCTTTACTTCCTGCATCATCCCAGCTCTCCTCTGAAGACTTTACAGGCTGCAAATCATCTCCGCAGGCACGTCAAGGATCTGAATGATCCGTCTCTCCATCAAAGATGCACTCAGACAACCACAGGAAATCTGAACTACCAAGAGGCTGCTGGGTGAGGACCAGTTCTTTGTCCTAAAATAAGAAGCTGAGCTCCAAAGCTGGTCAGTTTATCCTGCATAAACATCAGTCCAGCGCTTCGGGAAAAATGAAATTGGGCAAGAGGGACAGTCAGAGTGAAACTGGAGGCCAGGTCGGGTCAGTGTGACACAACACCGTTGACACAACACGGGTTTATGCCCCACCAAAAGTACTGAGGGGGGAGGACTGCCACAGCTGAAAATATCACTCACGGAGACAGTTTTTTGACATCCAAGCCTGGAAGTATTAAGTTTACTCCTGCACAAACATGCGTCACGTAACACATGATTGTTAGCGCCTCACGTATCTGAATAGGAGTCCGGAATTTCCAGACCGAACATAACCTGCTTGTACTGTAACCTTTCAGTAAATAAGCTCGTGTCCATGACACGGCGGAAAAAAAAAACAAAACAAAAGGGAATCCAAAAAATGAAAATGAAAATCCTTGGCTTTTACTGCCACCTGCTGTCCAAAACGCGTCACTGCACGCTCTGAGTTGAGGAATCTAATCAGACACAAGAGCACAGAGGTAATGAGGAGGAAACAAGAAAACCTAAATGAATGTAATGACAAAATAGGCCAAGACGAAATTAGATTCGGAAATTTTTTTAAATTTTATTTTGTAAATGGGTTATTACTCAGACTGTACACAACAGATATTTTCTGAGTTGAACCCAATAAAACCAAAAAAAGCGTCCAGAGACAAGGGAGCAAGGTGGTCTGCTAAGAGAAAGTGGAGGACGAGGAGAGTAAACCTTTAGTTTGGGCTCTTTTACATTTCAGATCTGTAGTCACTTTTCTTGACATTACATCTATCATCTAAAACTTAAAGAAAAAAAAAAGTTGCTGCTCTTGTGTTTCAGGTGGACCACCCTGCTTCCTGCCGCTGCCATCCTGAACTTGTCAAGCAGTTGTTCTCGGTGAGTGATTTTCATACAAAAAGACAAAAAATTAAAAAATAAATTCAAAGACCACATTACACAACACTTGAATAACAACCAGGGAAGATAAATAAAAACCATGTGTAATTATGCCAGAAGAGGCCCCGCAGATAACGTTCATTAAATCAATATGAGAACAGTTTTCCCCATACAGACGCAGGCACGTCCATGTGCCTTGTAGTTATACGTTATGAAGTACTGATTGAATTCATGCCAAGGCTTAAAAACACCTTCCTTCACTACAGCTGGCAATATATAGTGCTGTGACCAGAGACGGACAGTTTTATACACTACATGTGTTATAATGACCACGTTAGTCCACTTATCATATTTTTGTTCTAATAATACATCAAATAAAAAGAATAGGCTAAATCCCTCACAATAAGCTATGCAGATTATCATAGAAAACGATGACGAGACAATCTACTGACACACAGGCACAGTGCACAAGCTTGCAGGCAGGAATTGAAAAGAAATCTTTGTCGTCTTTAAATAGTACAAAAATGCTTTTTAGAACTTTTTTTTTTTTTTCTTTTTGCCTCAAAGCACAACCCAAATGATGAAGCCAGAGCTTTCAGCTGCATAAATGTGAGGAAGAAGACGAACTACAGCCATCGTAGATGTCCCCCAAACAAATACGTAGTGCACACTTAGCTCGGGATGACGCGACATTCACTTCATCCACAGCTGTTCGACCCTTGGCTGAGAACCAGCACTTCTGCTGGTGTTTTTCGTCTTTGTGTGAACATTAGCGTTAGTTTTTTTTTTTTCCCCAAGTCAAATAAATTGAATCGGAGGATATATTAACAGCACTATGGTAAGGCAGTGACGGACTGAATAAATTTGATCCTAAAATGGTCCGATTGTACGCGCCGTCGGCACGTTGAGGGACTCTCCGTCAGTCTCTCTCCTCCTGCAGCTGGCCTCGAGTTTCTCTGGTCATTTTAGTTTATTTTTCACCGTAACAAGGATTGTTAGAATCCGAACACTGAACTCACACCTTTGTTCAATCAACGTCAGCATATCTGTGGGAGATGAACCCCCCCGTAACAGACGAAGTGAAATAACAAACATTTGGAAAAACGTTACAACCACTTCATGTCAGACATGCAGAACAATCTTCTTAATGAGACTAGCCCACAAAGAGAAGTCAAACTTAAAAAAACTAACTAAAGGCAAACAGTTTTACATTTGCACATTGAAATAAGAAAAATAAATTCTATATATAGTCATTTTTTTTACATGTAGAATTCTCATAATAATCCAATATTTGTGCGCAACTGCAATTCTAAGCTTTTTTTTTTGCTTTTTTTTAAACCAGGTTATCATCATAAGCAAGTTTGTTCTAAATCATCTGACTGGTTAAATAAGATGAGAAACAAAAAACAGGTGAAATAAATCTCGTATGACCTCAAGATGAATTCCTCGGTCGCAGTAAACATTTTGTGAATAAAACAGGAAATGAAACACAGTGGAAGTGCGCTCTAACGGATCGATATGCGTGTGGTTTGAATGTGTTTTGAAGGGCACTGGAAATCATAACTCCTGCAGTGTTTTCCCTCTGGTTGCTGCTCCAAAATGTTTTGGGTTGGGCTGGGGTTCGCCCCGGCCCATCATACTTTGCTCTCGGTGGTTTTTGTCTGTATCACACTATTGTGTGCTGCAGTGATCAGGGTATTTGGTAAGCCTGCCTCCTCCAGTTTGCCTTTCTCATCAGCAAAACTCTTCCTGCAGTGGAAAGAAGATACGATTCAAAGTTAGAAATGTGGACACCTGTGACGAGAACATCTCAGCAAACAAACGTTTTAGTTGAACACATTTTTAACCATTTATTCTCAATGACATCTTCACTCAATATGTAAGAGGACGCTGTGTTTAGAGGTCTTCTTACATATTTCTTCACCACCTTGACAATAGTCAGATAGAAAGCAGATGACATACCCACATCCCGTATCGAGTCGCATTCCTAAACTCAAACAGGAGATGTTTAGCAAATATAATCAGTTTAGTTTTACTTCAAAGAGACTGTGATGGAGGAAAAACAATTGGCCCTGTACTTGTGGTAGGTGATATCAATGTTCACTATACAGCTGTTAGCAGTTTTTTTCTCTTCTGCGGTTCAGAGAAGGAAAACGCCACAGCAGAGACTCTGTTCGCTTTTGTTTTCTTAGAGCCATGCGGTTACAGCCTGAAACAAAGCATCGTGTTAAGTCCATTTTAGAAATGGAATATGGCACGTTGCTCCGTAAGTGACTGTGTCAAAAAAGATGCTCGCAACAGCTTTAATCAGAAATGATCCGACTGTCGTGCAAAGAGCCACAACAAGGATATCAGAATAAGGAAATGTCCGATGATCAATGTTCTGAGTAATTTCATCATAAGAGAGGTTCTGGACATCCATTAAACATTATCCACCCATCGTTCGTTCTTAAGTATCCAGCCTATAAGACACAAGTTGTTATCCATTAGAATATTTAACCTTTTATACTACTAAAACAAATAAAAAATAAACTGAATTATGTATTCATTTATTTGAAATTACCAGAAGCTCCGCCACAACTTAACCCTGACTAATCCACAGGGTTTTACCTGTGATCTTTAAGATGTGCTGCTAAAAACAGTGTTGCTGCGTTTTAATTTGACGCACGTTCAACTTGGACTTGTGATGTCGGAGGATTTTACATCAACTCTTTAAAGCCCAAAAATTGGAAATACAACAAGATAAATGGGGGATTATTATAAGATATTTATGTCATGGGCTGTATGCCTGCAAAGGGGCTCAACTATGTTTGATGTGAATGCTACAAAAGTATAGACCCCAAAATGAACAACTGTCACACAAGCATAAAATAGACAACATATCACTTCTGTCTGCAGCCATTCCACTAATAATCATCCCAATGTCATTACCACAGTTTACCATTACAATATTATCATGTAATGGTTAATATTGTGTATTGTGTGGTCAATGGCAAGATGCAGTGGTGAATGAATGGGCATACAAGTTACACACACTCACACACAGATAAACCTCTAGAGGGAGCCGTACTCATCGCTGACAGGAGGAGCAGTCTTGGCCAGAGTCTCTGAAGCCTCCACAACTGAGCCTGAGGGGGGGAGGTCTGCTCCGTCTCCATTGGCCAGAGAGAGGGCAGCGGGTGGGCTCTCTAAGCTAATGAGGTCTGAGAGGGGCCTGGAGGGTCCTCCTGAGCCAATGGTCAGCTCTAGGTCTAAATATGCGTTTTTGGGCCCTACATCTGGGGATGTTAAGTCGTACACGTCTGACGCAGGTGAGAGGAGATCATTCGAGACCGCGGAGGTAATCGGGGAAACGGGTAAAGGTGAGGGAACGTCTGCAACTAAAGAAGCAGGTTTCGCTGTATCTGACTCTTCAAGAGCTCTGGGGATCACTAAAGGAGAGCTACCTGCAGCAACTTTGGCTGTGGGTATGTTATTGTCAACAGGCTTGTCTGTGTCAAAGGCAGTAAAGCTAAACCCACTGGAAAATGGGGGAGCCGGGTTAGAATCCGGGTCTAGATTCGGAGTGGCAGTAGATGCACGGGTGGCGGCAGCTTGTGCTGGTGTGTCTGTGTTTAAGGCTACAGTGTCTAGCTGTGTGGTGAGCTTGGTAACCGGCGGGCTTGGAGCATGTTTCTTGATGTTTGGAGAAGATGCAGCAAGAGGGGAAACAGGGGGGCTATTTTTGGCATTCAGAGCGGCAAGTTTGGGAGAGTGTTTGCGCTTCGGTGGTATTGGTGTTCCAGATTTTTGAGGCTTATTCTGTTCAGGAGTACAGGGAGGAGTATTTATTTTCTCCTCTTCTTCTGGGGTGTTACTTCCTCTTTGTTCAAGTAGCGGGGCCATTTTAGCTTCAACAGCAGTCGAAGAGATGACGGGAGTTGGTGGGGCTGTGTTTGATTCTGGGGTTGGGGCCGGAGCAGCGAGAGGGGTGGGTGAGGATTCGTTGGCTGGGGTGGACAGGCTGCACGTGAGGGTGGTGGTCTCGCTAGAGGGGCTGTCCTGAGCTTGGTCATTTGTTGCAGTGTCAGAGTTGGTGGCTACGGAGGAGGGGGTGTCCAGTGCCAGAGAAGCCACCAGCCTGAGAGAGCAGGGAGAGAACAGAGACACACAGACTAGACACCAGGGTGACTGTGACAGAGGAAGGGTGGCCCGGACGAGGGCATGCAGAGGGATTAGTTGGCTTTAGAAATTCACACAAACAGACAGAGCAACTAAAAAACAGCAACTATTAAGCCTAGTGAGAAGAAAAAAGGGCATCATGCTGTGAGTGAACATTAAAGGATACATCCCATACACACACCAACATGGAATACGCTGACTAGGAAAACGAATGTACTGAAAAAGGCACCAGCCTTCCTGCAGAAAACTACAGCACCACGTAGAGCCACCTATAAGGGTTAAACAGTACCAGTGACAATGTCATACTGCAGAATCAAGGTTCTTGGTTTTTTTTCATCATGATGCTGTCATGAGATGGCTTGCTGTGGCTGTCAAATGATTTCATTAATCGACCACACTTGGGAGGAGAGAAGCCGGTGTGTCTTTAACTGGTATTGCTTCAACCTTCATAAAAATGAGACAGAAAATCTCCAAAAGCTGGAAAAGAAACAAAGTATAGTAATCCCTCTGGCAGGGAGTAGAAACGGAAAAGCAACGCAGGCCAGTGGACTCCACTCAAGAATGACCTCAACTTAAAAAAAAAAAAAGAAGGGTCAGATTCAGTCCTGTTAAATAACAGGATTATTCTTTAAAGTGGAGTGCACTGTCCAACAGTTAAAAAGACTTACAGTTTGCGGTAAAAAGGCTGGGTGCTGTTTGTCAGCTTTTACTCACTCTGGTTTCGTGAGAGGTGTAGTTTCGTTGGGTTCTATCGGACCTGCTGCGTTATGGTTGGCAGTGCACTCTTCTTCTGTTCTGACTTCCACTATCGGCTCTTTGGACTCATCTTTCCTGCAGGAGAAGAAACTGCAGTCTTGGTAAAATGGCAACAGGTTCTCTGACTCAATGACCTGTAAGGGAAGCGCCTGCCTTCCAGTGTCTGAATATGCAGGTTGACTTATTAATGTGAGAAGTTTGCATGGCTTTGTTCTCATGAAAAAGGCAGTGTGGAATGTAATCTCACTGTGCCTTAGATACTGGCTGAGCAGACAAAAGAATGGACTCACGAGATGCGTTTATTTTTCTGAAGAAGCACAATTACTCATATCTTTTAAATTGATCAACTTTAAAAATAAAACCTTGCTTAATCGCAATTGAAGTTTTTAAAGCCAACTTTAATAGTTTTAAACCCACACAAGACGATCCACAAATGTGTTCTTTTATCCAGAAATATTTCACGTTCCACAGACGTTTCTTCTCTTTTGTGTTCTGGGCAAAAATACAGAAAGATTTGCATGTATACCATGTATAACACTATAAAAAGTTAGAAATATTTGGGAAATGTAGGAAATCATCAATTAAATTATAAGCACTGAAGTTAAGGTAGACTGAAGGCCAGAACACACCAACGCCAAACAACAAGCATGAAAACAGTCACGCCTGTTTTTTCTATTATAACCCTTTCACACTGGCAGAAGCCAGCCATGCAACACTTGTCCTTATGTCCTGCTCCTGAAAAAACACCTTTGTCAACCATATCTACTCCATGCAGTGAGTGCTCTAGGGATCCCGGGAGCTATGTTTTCAGGGGCAACTTGGCCCTGGTGTAAACTGAGGTCTCCCAAGGTAAACTGGTCCTGGGTAAGGGGTCAGACAAAGTGAGACTCAAATTACTGCTCGGAAGCAGGGGACTGCTCTTTCTGCACTTTGGTCTGTATGGTCTACACCGTGAAACAAGAGCGGCTGTCGGCAGCACGCAGTGATACGAAGGGAGAGAAAATAGCGCCAAGCGATTGTGAGGTCTGACTTTTTCCTGGACAACGATTTTGTGATGCAAATGTATTACTCTTTTGAACGCATATTGTTTTGAGAAGCAAAACGCTTTATTTTTGTGACCCCAGCCAACTAGCCGGACTACTTTTGTCAACGCCAAAACGGGGCCGGAAATCGGCTCACAGGACGCAGTGGGGGGTAAGTCATTGTTCATAAATTATATTTTCTAGTATGGGATGTCATACAGCTTCATGTCAATAGAGGTGAACTATCCCTTTAAGGCCCTGGATGTTATTGGGCTGTGAAGGGACACTGCCTTTAGACTAGCAGACCGATGTGGTGGTCCCACTATTCAAAAAGGTGGACCACAGGGTGTGTTCCAACTACAGGGGGATCACACTTCTCAGCCTACCTGGGAAAGTTTATGACTGTGTGCTGGAGAGAAAAGTCTAACAGGTAGTCGAAGCTCAGTTTCAGGGGTGCAATGCGGTTTTGGCCCTGGTTGTGGAGCACTGGACAAGCTCTGTACCCTCACAAGGGTATTGGAGGGTGCATGGGAGTCTGCCCACTAGTCTTCATGTGTTTTGAGGACTTTGAGAAGGCTTATGACCGAGTCCTGTGGGTAGTGGGCCTCTTGCTATGGGCCATTCTGTCCCTGTACAACCAGAGTAAAACCTTGGTTCGCAGGAAGTCAGACGCATTTTTGTTGCGTGTTGGACTCCAGGGCTGCTTTTTGTCACCGATTCTGTTCATAACTTTTATAGACAGAACTTGTAGTGTAGGAGGATTAGCTTTTTTGCAGATGATGTGGTCCTGTAGGCTTAATTAAGTGGAGAGTCAAGACCATGGTCCTCAGAAGGATGGATTGCTCATTCCATGTTGGAATTTAGTCACTGCCTTAAGTGGACTTAGAAAGGAGCAGGAAGTTGACAGGCGTATTAGGGCAGCGTGCTAAGCTTTTGGTTTACCTGTCTATCTACATTCCAACCTCCACCTGTGGTCATGAGCTGTGGGCGAGCTAGTGACCGAAAAAATAAGATGAACAAATACAAGTGGTGAAAATGAGCTTCCTCCGAAGGGTGGAGCGACTACGTCTCTCTGTGAACTTGGGAATGACTCGGCGTCACCCCGGGAAGAACTGGAGGAGGTGGCTGGGCAGAGGAAGGTCTGGGGATCTCTGCTTCGACTGTTGCCCCCGTTGAACGATGGAATATCATAGAAAGTTAAGGCTCTTAAAGTTAGAAAACAACTAACTGTAGGTTGTTCTGATACTTTCAAAACATAATATCACTGATGAAAACGTATGCGAGTGTATTCTGTGACCACAACATAAAGATGATTCTTTTTTTTAAACACTATTTTTTGTAGTTATTCTTCTTATGTAAACCTGAATTGACTTTTTTTGCCAATTTTGAGAAGCTCACTAAATTGTTAACTACACCGACATATTTTCATCCTATAAAATATATCTAGACATTCCCCACAGAGGTCAGCCAGAAGCAGTCTTAAACAGGTAAATGCTCCGATAGCGGCCAACTGTTACTGTGCAGTTTCTATGCATTTAGTGTGCCAGACCTAAAGATGCTTTAAAACACTGTCATAACATATTTTAGATTAGTCAGTTAAATGCAACCTTTTAATTTCGACATGGTTACAAGTAAAAAAACATGAACTGCAGCACATTTTCATCCTTTGCAGAGTTGACAGATTAAAACAAATAGGTGACATGTATGGAAATGCAACGTTTGATACTCACACAAAGGCCGCCTTGCCCTCTTCCAAGTTGTGCCCTTTTGTTCCTGTGCCTGATTTGCCGCAGAGGCACATGATGAGGCCACATTTGTTGACAAAGTAACAGGTGACATCCACAGCCAACAGCAGGAGTACAAATACTACAACAAGGATCCCTGCCCAGAGCATGATGCCCATGGAGAGAGCAGCCTCATCACCCAAATCTGCCCGACAAGAAAGAGAGAGACTACTGAGCAACGGGAGTGGGGAACACACAGTAACAGGTACAACGAAATAAAGTTCTGCATTGCCATTGTAACCAAGAATGTTTGTAAACAGTAAAGACTTACCTGTGACACACTAAAGTGAACTGTCTTATGTGTGATGACTGCTGTCAAATATTCATTTAAATCCATGCAACCATGAGGCATGTTAAGGAATTAAAATGCAAGCAGTTGTTCTTTAAAACCATAAAAAAAAGTGTACTTATATATTCAACCCATTTATTTGATATTAGAAAGACAAGGAAACCAAAGCTTACAATGTGTTGCTGGTTACATGCAGGATATGTTGTGGACACAGAGTGAATGTCAGGTTTTCCAGATTTAACGCTTTTCTTTTTACATCTTACTCTTTAAAATATCTTTGTTACATAGATAAACTTAACTCTGGATACAGATCAACAGGTAAACAAAGTCTACTAGGTACTAAAATGCAGCTGAGCAAAGCACCTCCCAATTATAAATGTATAAAAACCAGTTTGTAATTCCTGATGACGCTTGATAAACACCACATGCACGAGAAATGTTTGGACATTTGTTTTAGTAATCTGCACAAAAATACGTCTTCTCATGATAACTCTGTATACAGTTTGTCAATCTGTGCCAATAAAAACATTACAAACATTTAGTTTTTCTGTTAGCTGTTCTTCTGGATAGTGTAAACGTTAATGTTGCAAACCTTTACAGTTCATCTGCATAATTTTGTGAGACATAGTATAATACAGTGTTTATGTAAACGAACAGGTTCAGTACTCAGCTCTCACTTGGCTCTAAGTGCTATGTTTTTTTTGTTTTTTTTTTAAATAATCTTATCTCGATTCCACTAATGTTCATCACTGTAAACCGGCACTCTTCTGTTGTCTAGCTGTGCTAATGCTGAGCAGAGTGATCAGTGGGAGGCGAAGGATTTCCACTGCCTTTGGTTCAATATGTCTGTCTGGTCTGTTCTGTTCTGAAGCAACGACATCCTTTTCTCATCCATAACAGAGACACGTCTGTCACAGACAAAGTCTGTTTTAAGGAGTGTAAGTGTCCAGAAAGACAGCCAGGCCAGAGAAAAGGCAAGCCCTCCTCTACTGTTACGTTGCAAGTCCCACATGTAAACTATGATAGCAGGAGCAGAGTGATGAGGGACAAGATGAGTGATACCAAAGTGCATGTCACAGATGAGCAGCCTTGAGTGGCTGAGGGTGGAGACAGCACAACCCAGACCAAAATGCACACAGGTCAGGACGAACATGTTCACGTGGTCCACGACACCAATGTCCAGGATCAGGCAAGAGAGCAGGAACATTGAGAGGGGATAAAGACAAGAAAAAGGGAAAGAGAAGAAAGGGCAGAGAGAGAGGGGGGGGGGGGATGAAGGGGGGAAAAAAAGAGGAAACAAAAGAAAAGGGTGGGGAAAACAGAGGAAGAGAGAAAGTGAAAATGTGTCAGGTCTGAAAACCAAAAGTGAAAAATAAAGAAATAAAGAAACTGATTTTTAGTATTGACAGAGGAAAAAAAACAAAGAAACGGCAACACATCAAAGCAAAAGCACAGCACAAAAAGGAAAAGCACACCATGTAGATTCGATGGTGACTCATTGGTGGGTGAGCGGAAGATGCTTTAGTTTGGGTGATGAATTAGAAAAAAGTGAGAGGAAGACATCATGGCCTGCTGTGATGTTTCAGCGAAGCGCTCAACAAGATCTGGTAACTACATTTGACAGGATGTGTGGGTTATCGACAGTTAGTAAAAAGCCCCTCAGCTGCAGTGAAGCCCTCCATGGAAATGTTAATTAGGAGTCATTTTAAATGCTCGTCCCAGTGATCATTTCAACAGTAAACAAAGGTAAAGGAGAAGCACAGTCGTTTAGAGGAAATCATTTCATCCTCTGTGGAAAGTGCCTGTCCCAGTTCCATGAGCACAAACTCAAGCTCATTCAGCAAGGGCTGTCAAAAGTTGAAAGTGAGAAAATTCAAGCGGAAAATCATTTCTGGCCCACCGCCGTCCAGGAAATCTATTTTTTTCTGTAGATTTATTTAGTTGTCATTCACTTCTCTGAGCTACAGTTAGAAATGAACACTCTGGTTTTCAGCTTTGAGTTTGGCTCCTCACTTTTGGGGTTGTTACAGAGTAGTTTAGTGAGCGTGACCAGAGAGTTGGCTACCTGGGATGGCTTCTGGCTCCGAGGACGTCCTGAAGGACATGATTGCAGGCTGGGACTTCCCTTTCTGATTCTCTGCCACCACGAAGACGCTGTACTCTGTGTCCCACTGCAGCCCGCTGAGAACGACGTGCTCGCTGTCACTGGGCAGCCGGATCTCAGGTTTCCAGTCTGACGCTTGTATCTAAGGACACAGATAAAAATAAACTTCAAACTATTCATGTCTGCAAATACCATTTACGATCAATTAACCTTTCATCAACACTTCTCATCAGCCTCATTTGGCATCTTTGGACCTGAACGTTAGAGTGCATTTCACCCTAAAAGTTACCCAGTTAAACTGCAGTGTTTGTGTGACTCTGGAAATAAGATGCCTTGAATTACTCACTGGTTTATAACGGACAAGATAATGTAAGATGGGTAAGCCTCCATCATCTTGCTTGATCCAGCTGACTTTGATGGAGTTTCCTTTAGGTTGCAGTGCCCCTTCGAGTTTAGGAGGGCTGGGATTCCCTACAGGCACATGAGAGCAAAACGGAGGTTATTTAAAAGCTCATTTAAATAATGAAGAAGTTTGAAACTGGCAGCTTTCTCTGCTGGTGTCCTCTTAGGTCACTTGACCTTTAATAACACGCCTCAAGATGCCGTGTCCAGTTGTACTAATTAGCAAGTGACGCTCAACCACATGCTTATCTGCTTCATCAGAGTCGCTGCGTAGCGCAGCTGTTGCTGAGTGACATCCCGCTGGTGACACAAGGCTTGTGGTGGTCACATTTCACAGCACAGTAAATAAGTTTGCCAGTAAGATGTCCACTTTGTGACAACAGAGTACAGCTTACTGGCTCGCAGAGTTGTTTAGTCTTTCTTGAACTCTATCAAGTAGAGCAAAGATCAAATGTCAGCTGCAGCAAAGCAGATTTATTCTTCTGTCAGCTGTTATTATTTACTGTTGACAAGATGCTGGATCATTCTGATCTGACCTGGAGCTTCTCAACTGTCATACTGCAACTCTCATCTTAATCTCACAGCACACATGCAAGTTCAACTGACTCTTACAGCAAAAACCTCATTTTCATCATAGATCATGGATTTCAAATGAATGCAAAAGTCCCTGTTTGTCTACTTCCAAACAGCTAAAGTGTCATCTGCTGAGTTGCTGATGTCACTGATGTAACTGAAGCTCCAGCTTGTATCCACCTGATAATTAAAGATCAGTGTTGGCAGGTTTCTGCGTCACAGAGGTCTACCTCTGGGGAGCGTTTAAAAAAGACAAACAATAAATATCTCATTTCAAGAACACTGAATTAATAATGAATATTAATTAACATTAAGTAGGAACTGTGTCCTTTGCCTCTATGTATTTCTTTATACCACATATAGCTTTAGGTTTTTTTCCCTCATTGTAAAGACGATGCAAACTGAGTACAAACAACTTCAACACATAATCACATTAACCATAAGATGATCAGCCATGTTTTTTTTGACAGGTAAATATTTGGTTGAAATATTGTAAAAATGCTTGAAACAAGCTCTCAGCATCAGCTATCAAATATGTTTTTTTTTTTTTTTTGTCTGATCAATGAACAAAAAACTCAGAAACAAGAATTTCAGCTTAGTATCTCATACGACAAGGACAACCACCATATTTGAGGAGCTGGAACACTGAAATTCAGCATTTAAAACAGTTGCCTATTAGTTTTTCTATTCATCAGGTATCCATCAGCAATGCACTGCAGCCCTAAAGAGTTTTTGTAACTACTAACATTCAACAGAAAAGCTATCGGTTAGTGTTGAAACCTGTGATTTTTTATTGCTTTCAAAACGAAGAAGAATTAGTCCAGTTAGGTGATTTGACCTCTAAAGCTCGGAATCTGAGCCTCTGTAGGGTTAACCACAGCAAAGCAGGTTTCAGGCGTGAATATTAAAAGCCCTCGAAGAAAACCAGAGCAAACCGCTGTATGTTCGGGGAGGATATGGTCTATGAATCTCCTGTGATTAGAGGAATCTGTTTATTACACATTTGATTTATCAGAAAACATCCAAGTAAGTAGGAGCTAACATCCTCAGAGCTGAATATCAGGAAGATGCCAGCATACAACATTGTGAGGAAGGCTCTGGTTCTCTCATTTATTCTGCTGAGGCAAATGTCAACATGACGGATTAATACATTACATGAAAGCACAGAAGCATATAAAGTGTTGTTAAATGATCAGATTCTTCAGTTAAAGTTAGGATTCTTCATTCGAGAGCCTGCAACTCTAAGTTACCTTCTGCAGAGTGGAGGGAATCATCGGCACCATGCAAGCCAAATCAGTCACAGACACATGAAATGAGACACGAGTCGTTGGAAAAGGAAGAACACAAAAGGCAAACAAGACAATAAAACACAGGTACGGGTGGAGCTAAAACAGAAGGACTGTGAATCACAACAAAGCTAGAACCATACTAGTAAACTGCACATTAATTCCTCTTTCATCATCTTCCTGACTTAAGAGAAATGATCATTTGCAAGGCAAGTGATTAATGAACGCTGATGGGTCTAATCCAAATATGAACATTCCTCAGCTCAACCGAGTGGCTGAAACCAGAGAAAAAATATGCAACTTTAAAATGCAGATATTTAGCATTCATCCATCACACTGTCATTAAGCCAATTACTTCACAAGCTACAACTCTGAGCTACATCATTATTCATATCTGGATGTTTTAGCTGTGAACTCGTGGGTGCGCAAGTGAGGAGTCTGCAGTGATGTCAGGACATACAAGTACACGGTTTCTAGATGAACTACACAGCTTCTGCAATGCTTTAAAGTCATTACAAATGCTGCTAATCAACAGGGCTGATGGGACTATCCTGCAGGGAAAGAAACAGCTACACACTGAAAACTAATCTTCTATGATTGCCATTACTGCGCAAACCTGAGCCTTCGGTGAAAAAATTAAAAATGCCATCTAGAGACATGAGACAAGAAAAGCAATCAGAATCAGTTTTCTGCACAAATAACCCCGCAAATCTCTGTAATACAACTGGATTGAAGAATTTAGGAAGACTCATTTCTGGCAGTCAGAAAAAACAAAGTTTAATGACTGACATTAAAGATCAAGAGCAGAGAGAGAGAAAAACACTCGTTCAAAGGTGGCATGAGGTGAAAATGAGTCTCTCTGAATCTACTGTGTGGAACTAGAACAGCAACATTTGTTTATTGAAATAAAATTCTATTACAAAATGTTATTAAATGAAAGAAAAAATGTTTTGCTCTTGCCTCTTCTTACAGACACTATCACAACCAACAGAGGCTGACTTACTGTCTTTGTCATGTCCATTTACAAAATCATTGCAGTCATTCTTGTTCAGTTTATCTAGTTTAATACTGAGCAGAATTTTAAACCGAATACATTATCACCAGAACAGAAGAGAACATTAAACCTAGATCTGAGCAAAGAGGGATGAATCACTTACTTTTGGAAGTGGGGCCTGAAGGATACAACAGACAGATGAGCAAATGAATACAAAAAGATGGGTTATTAAAACTGTAAAATGAAAATATGAAACGATCAGCACTCAGACATAACAAAAACCTACCCCTCAATGGGAGGACCTGTCCTCTGATAATATGCGAGCCCAACCAACAGAGGGCAGTACAAACTAAATAATGAGTTTGAGATTTGATGCGAGGCTGGTGCATGTAAGGAATCGCATTTCATGGTTTTCAGGCAAATTATGACATGATGAGGTTTTAAGCCAGTGTGCTTTGTGTTGATATCAGCATTTAGTTCCATGTGCAAAATAGCAGCAGCTCACTTTAAAGAAGTTTAAAGAAGAAGAATAAACTCTAAAAAGACAGCGGTCGACAGAAACAGACGTCAGACGTGAACAGTCTTAGGTCCGACACTGGGAATTGTTCACTGCTGTTATTGCTGGTATGTTTGGGATGACAGAAAACATTTTGATAAAAGTTTCAGGATGAGTTGTAAGCGGTGTACTTACGAACAGGCTTCGTCTTGAAGAATTCAATAGGGCTGCCTTCACCTTCCCCCTTGCCATTGACGGCCGACAGCTTCACTTCGTAGGTGGTCTCCGGCTTCAGGCCCGTGATCATCGTGTCATCGATGCGGGCTGTTAAAATATCAGAGCCAGTGCAATCCCCGTTGAGAACCCCTTGATAATTACGATGAGCGGTGCAACCCCCCACATCCCCTGAGCTTAAATCTTCTTTCACAAGTTTTTAAAACTGATTAGACAATTTACTGTAGAGATGCTCTAAAACTGGACAAATTACGTCGAAAACAAACCTGTCAAACAGCCGTGTTGGCTTATTTTGTCCCCCGTCAGTGTGTCAGCTACTTTTTGGACTAGGATAATGTTCTAATATATCGTTGAAATTGAAAAAAAAGAGCTAATCAACAATAAACAACACCTTGTGGTTTTTTTTTTCTTTCACTTGTCCTTTCCAGCATTATGGCAGCAGAATTGTAATCTGAATACCGTTTATGCTAAACACATTTGCTATGCCAAGGGAAGCTTTATGAATGTAAAGCTCCCCTTGATGCCCATCAACTCCTCATTTTTATTTATTTATTTATTTTTTCACCTTGTGGGTTTTTACCATCTTGGACCTCGAAGACAGTCTGCCTCCAGCTGCCCCTGCCCTGCATCCTCCACTCAGCTCTGTATTGCAGAACAGGAACGCCTCCAGTGGATTCGGGCTCCTCAAACTGGATCAGTGCAGTGGTGGAGAAGGGCCTGACTTCATTTATGGATGGAGCCGATGGAACCTCTGTAAAGGGGAGGAATTCCAGCGCATTTATCACAAAAAGCGTCAAACTGCAGCACACGACCAGCATCAGAGTCCACTGCTCCACAAAAGTGACGGACCGCTCTTAAAAGGTCCAAAAACCGTTGAATCTATGCAGAAAATCTAGGATTTATGACAGGAAAGCTGTGTCAGTTGCACTGAATGCTGCATGTTCATGAACAAAACGCAGGTACGGTTAAGAAAAAAAACTGCTTCTATAATACAAATACAAATTATTCACAGATTAAGCCTTATTGATGATGACTGCACAAAGAAAACTACTAAAAACAGACGCCAACCTGTTGGATGTTTGAAACTGAAATGGTGTGAGGCAGACCTACCTTGTAGTTCTGCCTTTTTTGGGAAAGAGAGAAATAGGAATAGCTCAATAAAGCAGTTTTATCTGAGGTCTCGGATTAGACCTCTAACAGACTGTATTTCAGGAACAAGAATCATCCTCAGACCAGCGGATTGTATCCGGCTGGTGTCGAAAGACAATAAGACGCATTGTCTTTTGTGTTGATGACAGATAACCTTCAAAAATGTCTTATTTGCTTATAGAATCAGTTTCTGACTTTTAGAAACAGAAAGTATAAAAGTCATTTTTGGGATTTGTTTTAATGATGTTTTATTGTGACATTTTGTTCATCAAGTCTTCCGTGTTGAGCTGTAAACAGATGAGGGCTCCTTCCCCTTTTAGCATGCCAGAGACCTCAACCCCTGACCCTCCCATTCCGATGTCCGTCTGTGACATTTGCCATACAAAGACTCTTAGAGGAACTAGTACTGTGAATTTTTTGGACATGTGCATGCATGAGTATTTCTGTATCTACACATGTATATAAATATGATTTTAAATTAAATCAAAAATGTATTGATACTTTCTTTAAAGTTTAGGCTGCTGTGACATTAAATTACAAATAGTTCTTTTTCCAGTCCCTCTTTGTCTAATTTAATTGAAAAAGATATATATGTAGTTCACCAGTCATTTCTCTCCCCATTATGGAGAAAATGACTCTATTCAAACTACTTACCCGTCAGAAATAGTCCATATCTGAGCGCTGGTGGCTGCTGGAATCGCACTCTCTGGTGTGAGCACCGTTCTGTACTGCTTCACTTTGATCTGGGAAGCACGCTGTAATTACCATGGCTGCCCATGTTCTGCTCAGAGTGAAAAATGTGGTGTGTTCAATTCATTCACTTCGGACTGAGGTTTAAGGCCAACATAGTTATGCCTCTGCTCTCGGTTCCATTTGCCTTACTGGCGAGTATGACGTCAGTGGTAACAAAATGATGGAACACCTGTATTTTTCCTCGCACTGCATTCAATAAAATGTTCAAGCTTAAATCTAAAATAACCAGAGGTAAGAAATGTTGACTAACTGCCATGGGTTGCTTGTTTAATTTTCTATTAAAAGGCCCCGTACATAAAAACTGATTTCAGTGTTTTTTCCATGCATTTGCACCCGTCGTCCACATGCAAACACAGTTTCGGGCACTGAAACCAAACTTTATCAGAAAACGCCCTCCAGGGTGAAGGTTTTCATAGACTCCGACTGTAATGTTTATGTGGACTGGGTAACATTGTTTTTGCCTTGCATGTCATATCATGCATCGCTCTTTATTTGGCCTGATGTCGGAATATGTTGACATGGCAACGGGAAATGCCAACAAGATAAGACCAGTGCAAACCTTGTTCAGAGCCCTCTTTGCATTTGTGCACATAAAAGTACATTTACTGTCAGACTCTCAGTGCACTGCTTCCACTGCTCTGTAAACCAACACAGAACCAGACGCTAACATCCCCGGCAATTTACAATAATGTAAATATTAGCACCTGCACCCTGTGTATCTGCAGTTAGTCGTCATAGTGTTTTGCATTTCTATACGGACAGAATTTCTTTTGTCTTTTTCAGGAATGGAGGTGAGAAAACCTCTGTTTTTAAAAATATCCCTGTTCATGTGCACTTAGCCTGAATGTATTATCCATCTGAATAAACACAGCTCTGTGTAATCACACGTGGCAATTGTATTGGTCGAATAATTTTAGAATATGAATATTATATATTATTGAATAATATTATTTTTATTGCTCCCCAAACGAAAAAACATAAATGAAAACCCTTTCATACTCCGAGTCCTTTAATGACATCGGCTGTCAGTTACTGATGTTATCCAACGGTCTTCAGTTTTTACTGAGTCATGTTTAAGAGCTTTTTTCCACCATCTGGACAGGCTAGTTCGAATTTCAATCACAGCTCAAGAGCAAACAATTTAATTGCAATGTTAAACAAGATTCTGAATCACAGTATGGTCACTAACCAGCCTGAATGAGCAGGAACTCCTTTGACTCTGTGCCCATCTCATTTGAGCCGGTGCAGTTATAGCTTCCAAAATCATTTTCAGACTCAGGGGTAATCTGGAGTGGGAAAAAAAACAACAAAAAAAACAGCAATAAATATAAATATATGAAGGGCAGAGTGGCAGAACAGATGAAAATAGTTGTATGTCAAAGACTCCGAAGGTGACCTTTTTGTTTGTCCATTAGAGCGACCTATTTTTATACATTGCAGTGAGCTTTTCTGCTGCTGAATTATTCATGTCCTTTTTTTTTTTTTTTTTTTTTCCTCACAATGGAGCTGAAAGAAAACCCCCTCACTTCAAGTCTATGCTCATGAAATCTTGATGACACAGTGGGGGGTGCGAGGTGTGTCTGCACGTGGAACTGAACTGTGTGAGTGTGTACATTTATTACCGTGTATAGAGAACAACAGCGTGTGTACCTGGAGGTAGCTGGATGAGGGAGTTCTGAAGATTTTAATGTTGCTGGTGTTTGCGTTGGGAAGCTGCAGTCCATCTCTTAGCCATATGATAGACACGTCACTGGGAAAAGCCTTGACCTCACAGCTGATATTGACAGGATTTCCCTCCCAGGTATACACTGCCACTGTTCCATGGATCTTAGGAGCGTCTAGGGAATAAACATGTATTTAACAAAAAGCCCCAGCAATATACTCGTGCTCTAGGCCTGAACACTATAACGAGGAGGAACCACTTACAGCGAACCTCCAGATAAGCCCTTTGATCATCCTCTCCAATGGCACTGCGTGCTGTGCAGAGATACTGACCAGCGTCCGTATACTTGACGTACTTCAGAGTGAGGGAGGACACACGAGCGTCGCTCCTCACCACAACATTTCCATCCAGACTCTAATAACAGCAGAAAAATGGCATGTTTAGAGAGAGAAAAAAAAAAGCTTTCAAATCAGTTATTTTCCATAGCCATATTGCACATTTGCATAGTACAACTTTGATGGAAGATATGTGACCTGAAAACAAAACAAACGAAAAAAAGACGGTAGACGTATAATTAACGAAAGAGGCAAACAGTGCTCTAACAAAGATGTGGAAACATAAGGATGCAGATGACAGAGCAGGGGAGCTTATAAAAAATTGATGTCAGAGAGCATTAGAAACCATCTTGAGCTTTTCACATGGCAGCATTACCAATCCGTAAAATATGCTGATGCACAACCGTACGCAGCAGAACATTACCTTTTGAGCCACGCTTGCACTTTTACACCCAACTGTCATTCCAAATGATGGTGTTTAAAGCCAATAGCTTTCATTTTTCCCCATTTATATTCTTCATTTGTGCTACTTCGGGGTGTATTAGCTTGCAAAAAAGCTGTGAAACTTCATTCAGTACACGTATACTCCAGTTACAGTGATGAAGATAACGTGCTGTCGTTTATTTCATACTTTTTTATTTCATGACTTTATTTTATATTGTAACAAGGTGTGGTGCTTTCAGAACCCTCTGGACAAATTTGTGTTAAGACAGAAGAATGGAGAAATGGAGTTTTCTTTGTTTTATCAAATCTCTTAACACTGGATTTAAAAAAAGGTCTGCTTTATACACTAAGGCAAAAGCCATAATGTTTACAGAAATATTATTGGCTGAAGTTGAGCCTAAAGCCCACGCCATGCCCCGCCTCTGAATAACCACAAATGGTTATTTGACCAAACAAACAAACCAACTCCGACACTCCAAGGTGAACGCACCTACAGCTTTGTTATTTTTGTTGTGAAGCCTTGACACCAGCCTCTCTGTCTCCTTGGAAACGAGACGTCCAGTGGAGAAGAGAGACCCACAACTTGCCAGGCACGTTGGAAGCCCACGGAAACCCACCTACAAACAGCTGACTACTGAGAAAGGCCCAGAGACGGTGGACCCGAAAGAGACCCACTTGGATACCGCAGGCCGTCAACCTGGTGTGTTCAGAAGCTGACAAACTGGGCTCGTGCTAACCAAAAATAAGGTCTGTCATCTTTTTATCCTTTTCAGATGTCAGGGTGGTGTCGAGAATGATAAATAACTTCAAAGTTGTTTGCCTTTAAACTGTAAATAGTGACTAAGACCCAATCCTGGCAATTCCGGTACATTTCTCCATTCTCTTGCCCATTACCCAAACCATAAGTGTTCTCTATACTGTCATACATGGTCTAAAGGCAATTAAGTTTTTACCACACACCTTTCCATTTTGTGCTTTAAAGTTCATGTTTTTGGTTAAATCTTTCAAATAATAGTTAACGTATAGTTAACAAGTCGTTGTTGAATGTTTCTTTATGTAACTTTGGTCAATTCAAACCAGAACTTGTAAGTAGCTGTGAGACCGATTAAGATTAATGAAAATGTTCCTTCTGCTGAAGGATGGTGCCCTGTTATTAGGGTTTTATTTAATTCAATAGTGACTATGTAACATAGCTTTGAAACCAGGCACATAGCAGGAGAATGATATGTGGAAATGAGATTTCTCGTCTACACAGACCTGGCTTCCTGAACTTGATATGTTCAGTTACATGACTCATTCACTTCCTGTCTCTTAGGGTCAACAATTGTGTGTGGTTGTGGTTGTTATGTGACACTAAACTGCTAGAGTGTAAAGTTTCAGTGGCCAAATGTCTCCTTTTACAGAAAGATTTTGGCACATAGGGATGATACGAATAAAAACATCTTAAAGAGACTAAACATTATGCCATCACAAAAGAAATGAAAGAACCTTAAATTCACATTTTATTCAAGCAGCTTAAGATTCAGTCAATCTATTCAAGGTGAAAAATAATTCAGTAAATCCCAAATGCAGTAACTCTAAGGCTAAATTGATGGATTTGTGTTCCTACACTGCTCCTTTATGCTGTTACTTTGTCAACAAGCTGCTGTAGAGCTGAATATGTAAGCTTCTCTTTTGGGTGCTTTCATGGCTTTGATCTAAACTGCAAGCGAAACTATGGCAGAGTGCTTTTACACATATTGAATTGGGGCCCTGTCTGAGCAGCCGTGTAAGAGAAACCTGAGTTAGTTTGTATTCTAATTCAATACACAAAGCATGTCTGGAGCATTCATTATGCATAGCGGGTCGCAGGACCAGGAAGACTTACATAACACACACTACCCTTCTATTCTGACCCCTGTGCAGATGGCATTCTCAGTCCACCTCCGTTGTTTCCGACTGTTGTATCTGTGCCTCGCTGCGTACAACCATCACCACCAGGTTTTTGGAGCGCAGGTGAAAATATGCACAGTTTCTTAGAAATGACAGCCTCTCACTTCATATATCACGCATGGAAATGTATTGGTTAACTGTTATCGAATATTTTTGTACTTTTTTTTTTAAATAACTCATTTACAAAATGAATTCCCAAACAGTAGAGGGGTGATCGTTTTCCTGCCTCTTTAAAAACAGGTAATACAAAAAAATGTCTACATAAAACTTGCTGTGGAAAAGCTGAGGGAAGAAGATGAGGACGCTCGAGAAGTACGCTTCAAAAATAAAACCTAACTGACAGTCGAGTTTCCCGAAGAGCTTCTTCTTCTGCACAAACAGAAGATAAACACACCGATGGGACCACAGAGCATAAAATCGACACTGCATTGAGGACATGTTAAACTCATGTCTCATCAGATATTAAATGAGCCTAGCATACAAATGTACCTTCCACTGCATGGTTTATTAAATGAACACTAACATACTCAGTATGCTCATGCTTCTTCATGCTTCCTGTGTGATTTATAATGGGAGAGATTGCAGAGAGACACGCTGATCTGCTCACAGCGCAGGTGAGTTTATATCCATATCATTATATCGGAACATCAAGATCATTATTGCCTTCTCTGTTAATGCAATCAAGTGCGCTCATGACCGGACGTCGCATGTGCAGCAACTAACTTCTGCCGAGATGTCATTTCCCAGCCCAGAGCTCACTAATATGCAACTTAAAATACTACTTAAAACAAAAAGCACAACATTATCTCGGTTTTTAAGTCCTGCGTGTGTAGGGAAGCTATTACCTTTCTTAAAGCTGAAAGGCATTTATAACTAGGGGTGCACTCTTTGGGCTTTTTGGGATTTCTCGTACAGCGTATTACTGCTGATGCACAACACTGTTCGTTCAACCTAGAGAAAATCCCAGTTTAACTCAAACCTGGTAATTACTGTCAGCATGTGCTTGATGAGGGAGGATCTCTCCTGCGGTGAGGGGTGTAAAATAAGCATTTTCTGATCTAAACCTTTTGATGGGTGTATGTATCAGTTGATAATTTAATTAAATATTGACAGTTGACATGATTAAATATTGATTTAATCCTGCAATTTGAAAATAGCAAGGCTATTTGGGGAAACGACTGGCCTAAAAATACCCAAAGTATGAATAGCAACGGCAACCCTTTAAATGGAGATGGACTGATTGTGACGCAAGCCCACAATCTAATTTTAAGCGGTCCCGTCCTCGGGCCTTCACTCAGCAGTGCCTTTGGATATGAACAGTATTTCCCACCAATTTTCTCACATACGTAGAACACATATTCTAGGAGTAGATGGTGAATGAAATTGGAAGAAAAGCATTTGCAGGCAGCTCTTTCTGTACCCAATTTTCACTTTCTTTGAGTGGCAATCTCTTGTTCCGACACTGTTGCTGCACAGACATTTCATCATTTCAAATCAAAGAAATAAGAACTATATGTCAAATATGTATTCGGAAGCTACTGTTGGAATTTGACGGCTAACTGAGTGGTATCTGCAGATATGAGCATATATAATATCGGAGAAATGTAGCTCAATAAAACAGATTTTAGGCCGACAACCTGCTTATGAATGTAGCAGAATTATCAATACATAAAGAAATCAGTTAAATAAGTTAAAACTAGAGGCGATATAGGTAATATAAATTAGTTAACGGAAATTTTTCTTTTGTCCTCTTCAAGATTCAAAAAGCATCCACAAAAATATTGTTATTGTGGAGGCTTTTGGCCACAATAATAATGCAGTTAAAACAATCTGATGCCACGGTGACAGAGTACAAAAGGTTAGAGTTCTGGGAGAAAGAAAGAACAGGCTGAAGTCAACTATGATATAGTCTATCCATGCTGAAGAAGTAAAACAAAAGAGACTTCCACCAGCCTGCTTTCCTGCTGCATTATTATCTGACTTTACACTATAGAATTCTGATCTGCATCCATCCAGAATTGAATTAGACCTTTCTGACATGAGTGATGGATGGGTGTAGGGAAAAAGCCATGCATTTAGAATACCTTGTGTTCCTCAGGCCGAGTCCATGATGCCTGTAGAGGACAGAGAGACAACAGACAGAAGGCAAAGCAATTCTTAGAAAGCAATCCTCATCCTCCCAAAACTGAGATGCTGATAACTGCATGCAGGTATTAGGTGTACTGTTAGTTTTCTGTGCTCCCAAAGAACCTGATCTGAATGTCTAAATTTGCTCACGCCTTCAGTTTTAGTAAGAGGTATGCTTCGGATTCCCTTTAATGTGAAACCTATTACACGACAACAGGGCATTGGAGCAAGGAAAGTCTACTGGCATCATGATAACCTTCTTATCTGTAAGAAATTGTGCTATCAGTTTATCAGGAAGAGGCGACTCAATTGCACAACGATAGAGATACGCCAGCCTTTATTTAAAAAAAAAAAAAAGCCGCCATAAATTACTGACTCAATTGATTTGACTCTGGGACTGCGGTCTTTATTTGTGGAAAAAGCCTTTTTCTACCACAAGAAACACCAGTTAGTGGTTTAGGCGATCGAGACATTAAAAACAACACCGTTTTGTTTCTTAAATAAGTAATTAAGTCAAACCTCTTCTTACACCCCATTGAGCCTGAAATATTTCTATACAAAAAGATGGTCTGCAAGTAAGATATTCTCTTCTAAACGATGGCATTAACTCTAAAACAGACTCAAGAGTGAGATATATGTAACGCTTAAATGCTCATGTTGATTTCAATAAATCCAATATGTTTAACATTTTAACTAGTTAAATCACAAATTACAGAAAACTTATGGAAAATATATCATAAATATGACCGATTTTCAACATCACCATGCTGGTCTAATACCCACCAGCACAGTTAACATCTATCTGAGCACAGAAATATTTTCACATCACGGCAGATAACACACACTTTGAACCAATGTAGACAACATGCCACATCCAGTTAAAAATCGCACCGCACTGTGAAACTCCACAAGACGGGAGGCTTTTTTTGGACAGCATGCTCTTCATGATGTTGATGAGAAAATGTTAAGCATGAGAATGGGATGTGATGCCTACAAAGCCAAAAAGTACTGAAGCGCAACAAGCAGAATGAAAACAGCAATTTCATCAGGTGCAACTTTAAGATGCCAGGTAAATGAAAGCAATCCGCTGGAATAATTGAGGGGCAAAACAGTGAATCAAACCATCAATATTCACATCTAAAAGCACCAATATGTTCTCCTCAAAATCTCAGCAGAAGGTTTATGAAGAAAACACACTGCATTTGAATTATTCCGGCTTTACAATAGTTAGCTTCTTAATATCACTGACAATCAATCCCCCTTAACTACTGAAATAAGGCAAGGTGCAAAAAAAAAGACTTATTAATATTCATAGACTTAATATAGACTTAAAAATATTCATTAGGAGAGATCTGTGCAGAGCTCAATGTTCAGTGCAACACAGCAGTTGGCTGCATATCATCACAGTTCTGTGAAAGAGCAGTTTACCAATTAAAACAAGCAACCAAACAGTCTGGAACATCGCCGCCTGGTCCTCTGCATCAGCAGTAAGTGAGATGACAAGTACCGTTGTCAAATCTGTGACAGGTGTTTGTTTGAGATGGAAAGGACAAAGAACAACTTCAGATGGAGCGTGCAAAAGAGAAGACACCCCACCGCAATCACTTCTCCGAGCAAACGCAAAGAACAATATGGTGACGGCACCCTTGGGACTTATCATTTTTCCCAGACCATTGTTCCCTTCTATAGAGAGTAAAACGCTCTTTGTTCCTACATAAACTGTAATGTCGGCGTGAAGAGGCCAATGTGGAGGGGGAAAAAAGAGATGTATACACTAAACGCATTAATGAAAAGGACACTCATTGTGTTGGGCGTCACCAGACAGAACACTCGCGATTATGCATATTGTCACAGTTCTGTGTCATTAACAGCAGACTCAAAAAAAAAATAAAAATAAACCCTTTCCACGGCATTACAGAAAACTGAGCATTTCAGTGACAACCTCTTCACATCACACCACATTTGACGCAGCAGACTGGCTGTAAATGAGTAGGCTTTTGTGCTCTTTTTGCACTGACATGCAACACTAGAAGCAGACATCCACCACTGCCACAAAACATTACTTACAAAGCTTCCTTTAGCATCTCATTACTGCTAGAATCATCACAATATCCTCACGAGTCTTCAACTCCTAATGCCAATCTGAGCTTTATATAAAAACAAAACCAAATCAACTAGTAGCATTTACGTTCTTTTAAGTTTTAGAATTAGTCCCGCTTCAAGACATCTTCCTTCTGTTTAGGTCAGAATACTTCCCGATAAATGTGGCTCCAAAACCCTGCATCAAGGAGAATATTTAATATGTATTCAAATAAGCAAAACATTCATTATGCAGATAATGTACAAAGCACGGGTAAATACTTCATTTAAATTTGCGGTCAAACAGACACACTTATCTAAAAAGACTTGGAGCAAAAGCATTCAAAGGACTGAAAGAACTCAACAGCACATGTAAAGTTGATGAAAGTTTTTGAATAAATGTAGGAACACTTTACTCTGATAGCTGTGTAAACAAAAACAAAACTATCCCCAGATAAGCACCAATTTGAATTTGAAATGCAACTCTGAACAGGCACTCTCCCACAAGTCTACAACCATTTTCGAACACGCTTCTTTTATCCTGTCTCTTTCATTATCAGTGCCACAGTTTCACATTGTATGATGCAGTAATCCTCACACCGCACTGCTCTTTGCTCATGGCGCAATGCTTTTGTCTGCCAGCGCTTGAGTGAGGGGTTATTCAGAGTGAATTACCTTCTCTTTAAGTTAACCTTAACAATCCAAAACTAAAGCGGAATGGGAACAGAGTCTAAAGAAGGCAGACGAGGGCTTCTGTTGCGTCCGAACAAACAATGAATGGCTCATCTGTGGCAGCTTTCTGTCAAGTCTGAGATAGACAGAGAAGTCATGTGATGAGGCTTTCACCAACTTGTCAAGACAAGCAAGACAGAAGACCACCGCTAATAAATAAACATCAATCCAAATAATGAATGTTTTCTGAAAAATATGCTCTGAGAATACTTTATGAGAGTAAATGCAGTCAACAAATTTGCAAGACCGACAGATGACAGTGTTTTGGTGGATATCACTCAATGTAAACAGAAACCTTGTTTGCTTATTCCACAGGGCACCGCAGACGTGTTTTTCTGGGTTCATCAAGGCTGTATTCTGATTGAAGTGAGTCAGAACAACAAAACTGTACGCAAGCCTTCTGATAACCCACCCAAAGTTTGTTTTTATCCTCACTTTGTTGAGCATCGATGCATGAAAGGAGCAAAATGTTAATCGAACCATTGTATAAAGCAGATGACTTAAAAAAAAAAAAAAAAAACAGGATTGGTGAAAGCATGACTTATTCTCGATGTTCTCATGTGCAGCCATGCCAGATGAGCCATAAGTGACTAAATCTACTTTTTCATGACGAGTATGTATAAAGTGTCTGCATATTCTGATAATGTGAACCAACTATACAACAGGATATGAAAGCATCTGACCAACTCGAGAGCCAAAGAAGGGGAAACGCATTCAAATTAAGTGCTAATTAATACCCACTAATGTCCACTAAGCAGCATCACACATCTGAAAACACAGTACAGAGCCGTGCTGCTTCTCTGACCAATATGAAAATGCCACCTGAATATGTTAATGAAAGCATGCTTCCTGTCACATCCTCTAAAGTATTTCAATTCACCATGTTCACCCCAAGTGAATGTTGGAACATTTGGTCACACCCACCCCAGATGAAATACAGCTGTTGTGATGATTACAGATAGCGTGATGAACAGACGATGGACAAACAGGAGGAGAAAACTAAACAATTAGCAGCCGTTTCCTTGTGCATCCATCGAAGGCCCGCCACGGAAAAAAAAATTTCTCTCGCAGGTAATCAGAAGAACTACAAAGGAAAATCGAAACTACGTGCTTCCGTGTGACTCAGTAAGGCTGCTAATCATTTCTTTTAAGACAGCTGTGAAGAGATGCTACAGATCCCAGAGGATTCTGTACGCTACAGCACAGAACACACTGCCACCACTGCACAGCAGGGTGTCACCTGACATCTGTCATGTTATATGGTGTGGCACAAAAAAAAATAAATGCAAAGCGCCAAATGGACGAGCAATGCACAGTGTTCGGCGTATGTTCCTGTTTTTCTCTTGTGTGTGTTTGTGTTCAGCCCTGCACTTGCAGAGTCAATTTTCACACCGAGAGTTTGCGTAGTTTAACAGGCAATGTCTTTTACGACGTCAAGGTGCAATGTGGAGATTTTGAGTGTTATTCTGCCAGTAATGACTCTCTCCTCATCCATTATGACACCTTCAAGATCAACAAAAAAATAAATAAATAAAGCCAATCTGGCACTGGCAGCAGAGGAAGTTGAGCTACACCAGATGGGAGAGCTGTTCTACACACATGCTTCTCATGGGAGCTTGACACTGGATAATAGGACTGAGGTGTAGACTGTTACTCAGTGGTGCGTCCATGTGTGCCAGGTTGCTTAGCCACTGTGGGGGTGTGGACTTGCAAAGAAAAAGAAAAACAGGCTTGTCGTGACGTGCGTCATACTGTATGGTGGCAGTGTGTTTTGCGCTTAAGAGTGAGGCTCCAGTCAAAGTGTATTTTCGAAATATTGGACAGACTTGACAGCTGGCTGTAAAATGTCCCATTTGCATACAGTCTGCTTGAATTCATATCAGTTGCAGTGGATTTCAACAGTGACCAGTTTTCAAGATAAGGGAAAAAAAATAAAAATTGCATTACTGTAATCCTTTTCTTCACTTTCGGTCACCTCAGTTACCAGTATGTTTTAAATGTTTCATTTTAGTCTGCGGGGGGTAGAGGTTTAATATTCAAAAGATAGACTTTAAGTGGAGCACTTTGTCCTCAGATTTCATACCGACATAAATGTTAGACATTCTACAGAGTCATGGAGGTGACAGACAGACGGAGCCGAGCTTGAGTCCAGGCAACCTCATGCTGTGATGGAAAGTTCGAAATGATCAGGCAAAAGCGACACAGAAATGGCGTTTCCCTTTTTTTTACATTATTAACCAAATTTTCATCTGATCCTGTCAGTTAAAGCTGTACACATTCTCTATTGCAAGATCAGAGAAGTTTTCAGGCCATATTTGGAAATCATGCAGCAGTCAAATCGATTTCATGAACCCTGATGAGATCAATCCCTGCGGTTTTTAAGGAGCAGCTGGGACATTTTCAACAAAGGAGATGATTTGATTTCAGTGGGATTTTTTTGCCATAAATGAAGACATACTTTACACACTACTCCAGTACATTTCTGTGCCACGCGGATTTCATACCTGATAGATCCTGTTTAGATGTGCCTGCAGGGAGAAAATGTAGTGCATGTAATGGACTGGCTCCAGAATATCTCTGAACTGAAGTATGTCTTGAGTATTTCCCCCCTTTTTATCTCTCAACTGTAGCAAGACACAAAGACCTTGAAGAACCAATAGATGTATAAGAATACTGATCAGGTATTCGTTGTTTTTGATGGTTTGCACATGGGATCATGTAGAAGATATTACAAAAGGAAACATACAGGAGATTCAGGATGTAATGGAAGATAAAAAGCTGTCTCTTAACCACAAAGAATTTGAAAGATGGCAGCAAAACTATTACAGATATAATGCTAATAAAACTTTTCAATCACTAACATGAACAGAGTAATGACAAGAGTGATTGAAAATGCTAAACAAACACTTGATGATCCAAGTGCTCATTCTAGCAAATACAATAAGAAACAGAGTTCATTTGCCTTAATTTACATGCTTATTTTGGGAAAGTTATGACTGAGTTTCTGAAGATGGTTTTCTTTACATTGGGGAAAGCTCACATCTGAGTCTACTCCACTTTACTGGCTCAGTTTCACTGAGATAATTACACGAGATCCACTGCGCCATCTCAAAACAAACACTAATTTAGAGCAAATAATCAGCTTTGAAACCTTATCAAAGGCACTTTGCAATAAAAGTGCACAAGTCCCCCACCAGCACCAAATCAATATACCTCTTGAAAACAGGTTAAAGGTATTCAATTCTTCTCCTTGAGACACCTGTGTCCTCTGGGTTTGTGTTCCTCCCTGGTGGCTTCTGCTCAGTGTGTCCCAATTATACATACCGATGCATCACAGGAACATTCAAAAGGAAGCAAATGTACAAGAAATGTACTTTTTTTTCCATTTACTTGGCGGGGTGTAAACAAGGGGTGCACATGTAGATGCCACTCAAGCTTTAGAAATATATAATCTATCTAGAAGTTGAAAGTGCCGAATACTGCATGGAAAACAAACATTTTGGAGGATCATTTGCTGCGATGCCACAAGAATGAACAAATTTCCACGTGATATATCGTGTTTTTTTCCCAGACTACTGACTGAAACCTTAAAGGGTTTAGATCAAAGAACAGTAAATAAGTGTAACGCAGATTGTATCAGTCTACACCTAAGAGGCAAACTATAAAGCGAGCTTAGTGGCTTAGAGAGCCATGTTGAGCAGAAACTCAGTTTTCAGCGTCACGAAGAGGCTCTCTTTTAATCTGGATATATCACCATGGTAACTTAGGATGAATTTATAACCTGCACTATATGTTCAGAGTTTTGGATTAAATCGCCTGAAAAAAGCGACAGACTTTAATTATTCTTGTCCTGATGATGATGACGATGTTGTCAGGAAGAAAAAAGAAAATTGATGTCTGACACAAAAGTTAAGGTTCATAGTTGATGTTTAAAAAAATGTTTGATAGTTAAATAGTGACAGAAAATCCATAACTAAACTGTCTTTTTTTAAAAGTGCGTCACTGTATCACAAATTTAACCACCACATGATATGGATTCAGTGTCATCTTTTCAGCACCATGCATTTTAATGTCAACGAAAATCATTCCTTTCGACCACAACTCAGTGAAGTGCAACTTGCGGCATAGATTCCCAGCTGAAGAAACACTTTAAACATGCAAACCTGTTGACCCGCCAAAGCTTTGCGGTTACAGCGAAACCACATGTCGGCTTTGCTCTTTGTTACCATGGATATGAGATGGAGCTGCTGAGTCAGAATGAGTAATATGCGTTTTCAAATCTTGCCAACGAATTTGTTGTAAAGCCTACTGCTAATATTGAAGTAAATTAGTCTTGGCCAATATATCAGAAAATATTCAGTCAGTGTTAATTGACTTCCATGTTATTAAAGTAACCGTGTCAGAGCTAAATGTACTTCTTATCCAGTTAAAAGTTCAGAAACTTTTTGTACAGCTGGGATGATATTTACACTTGACTAAACATTTCTGGCAGCGGTCCTGTCTCGTCTCAGTTGCAGCTACTTTGTATTTTCTGTAACGTTTGGTGTGTTTTCCACACATCTCCATTCATAAAAGCTTCTCTTCTTATAAATGAGGTATCAAGCGATTGGTGTATTTTCTTTAAACACCCATGTAAGGGTGTACAGAGCCTGAAGAGGAAAGCCTGAGTTCACAAAGAAACATCAGAATTCCTGTTGTAGTACCTATTATCTCTGAATGCAGCTAACATACAGAAAGCCTTGCTGTTTTGAACTTGCTTCATAGATCACTCCTCTAGTGTGGTTCATTTCAGGAGGTGAAACGCATGCAGGGCATCGGTTCTCAAGGATCAGAATTCAAAACCCTAGATATTCAGTTTTTAGCTCATCCACACTGCCTTCATGACTTTACCTGCTCTCCCTCGTTGAAGACGCGCTCACCGTAGCTCCAGTTGATGGTGGGAGTTGGATCTCCTGATGCCTCACAAGTTAGAGTTACCTGCTCCTCCATCTCTGAGGTGGTCTGGTTTACGATGTATGTGATCTTGGGCTTAACTGTAGAACAAAGCCAATGTTTAAAAAAAAATAAAAAACTGTTCTTGCATAAGAAGATAGCCAGGTGGTTTGGCAGAGGAAGCATAAAGAGTGACTGCATACGTTTAGGAGGGGCTCAAAGGGAGGATGAGGATCAGTCGTTGGCAGGTGAGACAGATTTTTGTGGCAGCAAAAAGCTCTGTTTAAGCTTTCCAAGTGGGGTTAAGTTTTGATAACCACATTTGGATCCAAACTTTAAAAAAAAAAAACACTGAATAATTTAAGAAGGCCATCTCAAAGATGAAGCCTCCATTTTTTATTTACATTTTAGGTAACTGTCAAGATACAGTACACCAGAGTTAACCTGAAAGCACAGGAGGGAGCTGCGAAGGAGTGAAGCAAACTCAAGTGGAACTTCACAAGAATGTAGTTCAGTATTCAGCCGTGCTCTCATCCTTTTCACTCCACTGAGTGAAGGATCAACAAAAGGATTAAACAAGGTTTTCCATAAATGGAAGCCCATTCAGTGAAGTGAGTATGAACCCATCAATCCATCCATCCATCCAACCATCTATCTATCTATCTTCTATGCCTGCTTTATCCTATTCAGGGTTGGGGATGGAGATATATTCTGTAATGTTTTGTCAATGAAAACAAGTGCAATCTTGACCATCACATATAAAACCTGTCCTAACCTTGCAGCTACAACACTTATGATATTTTCTGCATTTAGTACTAAAGCTGTTTGCTTTACTGATGTCAATGCAGCTCTATTAAAAGGCTCCAATATAGGAAGCTTGTTCTTGAATTGGTGCATTGTTGGCAATATACTCTGAGGTGTTAACCTTTTTTTCTGTGAAAGGAGGTAATATGTTGTGGTGCTATAGAAAAATAAAACTGAAAATTGATCAAGAAAAACACAGAGCCTAGCTGGAGCTTGTTACCTTTAGTCTGTAATACCTAATCAATAACCTTTGTTGTTTTAGGTCATTAAAGGTGAAATGTTACAAAGACATACTTAGATTTAAACTTAGACAGTTTAAATGGTGTGCCTTGTAGAACTGTAAAGTCTGATGAAATGTAAATATTCAGTCAAAAATATTGGTGGGCATTTATTACCAAAGAGTGTTAGGAAAAAGTAAGCACTGAATGAAAGTCCACATTTACATTTTCGCATGACAAATGCATTTCTGAACATGACAGAATGCTTACAAAGAGAAACAGCTGCAGCTTTTTCTACACTGACGTAAGGAAACCGATCTTTGTGAAAGGGAGGAAAATCTCTGAGATAATGAGATACAGCCGTCTTAAGTCATTTTGCTCTGAAGTAACAAGCAACGGGCATCTCTTCAGTTGTTGAACAATGAACTCAATGAACATGATTTGATCTGGAAATATGCCAGTTGTGACGAGAAAAATTAAAACGGCGGAAAAAACTTCAGAGTTCATCTGAGCTCATCCCACTTGTCCAGTCCTGTAAATCCTTAAGCTCCATCGGTACATAAAAATAAAAAAATCACAACCCACACCAAAACAACACCTTATTCTTGTCTGACTTCGAAAACAGACAAAGAACCATATCATTGTTCTTCCCCCACAATATATGCTCAAATGCTTCTTTCCCACTCATTTGGAACATTTTATATTGCCTCTAGTTGATGTGTGTACTGTATATAAAATCAATCTGTCTTACCAAACACTCTCAGACTGAGTTCCTGGTCAGTTTCCCCCGCCTTGTTCTTGGCAACGCAAGAGTACTCTCCTTCATCCAGCTTGGTAACATCCATTATCGTCATTTCGGAGCCATCTTCATTAAAACTGTACTTCTCTCCAGCCTCAAGGTCAATCCCATTCCTTTATATAACATACAAGTGTGAAACATCACATCAGTCGATCCAGTCAACACCACCGTTTACCTTTTTTTTGCTGAAAATCACCATCCCAAGGTCTCTAGAAAATGTGCAGCATTTTCTAGATCCCCAAGGGACAAATTGACAAAAGGTCAAGAGACCAAGTGCAAACGTAACAATGAAAAAGAAGAAAGCTGAAAAAAGCTTCTTCTCTAAAGCCTTTTGACATTTGATGCTTGCAGTTAGTTTTAATCAGAGGTGTTATATATTTTCTTTTTGTCAGAGTTGAGTCCAAACTGTTGGTCACCTTAAAAGAAGAAACCGTTTTCTGCCCTCCGATCTGAATCTGACATACTGTGTGACAACTTGTTCTGCGTCTCAGTAAGCTTGTTGAAGCTGTTTGTGCTCTTTATCTTCACTCTAACAAAGTACTTTGTGACCCTGGATCTAAGTTATCTGCAGCATTAATTGTAATCTTGGAAACAAGATGAATGGGAACTGTTTAACAAAGAAGCAGCCTATCAATGGCTGTATTCAGATACAAAGATAATGTGGGTATTGTTGACATGCAGCTTTTCAAGAACAACTGAAAATGTGCATCCACACGGTGAGGTTTACCTTGTCCATGTCACCATTGGTTCAGGATAGCCATCAACAGCACATGTCAGCATGGCAGGCTGCGCAACATCTGCAGTGGCATTCACTTCTGACTGCCATATCCTAATGGTCGGGAGCACTGATAGAGAGAGGCATACAAATAATGATGCAACAAGAAAATAAAAACAGGTAGACACATAAATATGTAGTCCAAAAGACAACTAATTATACAGAACCAGTCAAAAGTCTGGACCTGCACATGCAGAATGAGCAGGGAAGCAGTGACGCACTCATTTTAGGGCAAACTCGTTTTCGGGGCTCAGAAGTTGCAGAAAACAGACTTCATTAGTGCGGAATATCTTTGATACGCGGTTGCTCTGGGAAACCGCTTCCACAATAATGCTGAGCCTGCTCGCCTCTAAGGATCTACACCTCATTTCAGCGTCATGGGACACCTGCTACACAAAAACATGCTCCCAGGAACAAAAAGGAAGAGGAAACAGAGTGAGGAGGAGAGAGCCACTAACCATTCACCACCACCTTGATGACTCGCAGATCAATCTCGCCGCGGGCCATGAGGCGACCCTCACATATATAAAAGCCTTCATCGGTCTTCTTTATGCCGCGGATTTGAAGGTGATTGTTGCTTAATACCTTGAAACGAACTAAAAGGAAGCAGAGGAAAAATGAATCATCAGGTGTGTTTGTTTGATAACAACAGCTGCCATTGTCCTAACAAGCAGATATAACACCACAATAAATAAAGAAAACTCTTGTCTGTAGCAATTCACCAAAAAATGATTCAGTGTAATTATCCTTAAATATCTAAATTCTCCTTTCTCACAAAACAGACGTACAGTATGCGATACTGATATGTCTATTGTTATTATGAAAAAGTACAGCTTAAGCTATAAAGATGGGAAAAGCTGAAAAAGATGAGCTTTCTTAAATTGGAACGGAAATTACAAACTGAACCGAGAAAGGCAAAAGCATGAAACATAAGAAATGTTATGAATGAATATAAGACGTGTGCAAATTCAAGTATCAAATATGTCATTAGACTGATGAAAGAGAATGAGAATCAGTGATGTCTGAGTGAATTGAGAGTAAGCGGCAGAAAAATAGTAATTGAAAAGATGTCATTGTTCTGAGCAACTGTACTACAGCCTTAATGTTGAGCACTAATAGGCTTGTCACCCCACAAGAGGCTCAAGATGCATTCTGAACTGGGGGATGATAAATCTGTCAATCTGAAGAGCTGATGAGAGTTCTTGAGATTAGTACATTAGTACATTAACAGTATATTTTTATTACCAATAAGAACTTTGGCTTTAATCATACACTTTGCAAAGATATGTGCAGTTTTGCCTTAAAGAAAATACATATTTACAACTCTTTTAAAGTTTTCAACAACTTTTTTTTTATTCAAAATATTTTTTTATCTATCTATATATACATCAATTTGAGGCGGCTATACATCAGGTATGGTCATGTGAAAACAAACTGAAATGCTATGGCGGGACTTAAGAGAGTTATGCATAAGCAAAGGCCCATAAAACTGAATAAACTGAAGCAACGTAGATCAGAAGGGTGGGCCAAAATTCCTCCCCAATGATCTAACAGACTGATAACAACAACCAGAAAACGATGCCCTAAATATATTGCTACTCAAGGAAGTTCTACAAGTAGTTGTAGTTTTCACACATTACCTCTGCATTAGGTTTGGTTTATATAGAATAAATAATGATACGTTGCAATGCGTCGCATGTTGTTGTGCGTCAGCGGTAATGTGAGGACTATAAGAGGGTGAAAGGTTTACTTTGTAACATATGACGGTATAATGAAGCTCAGAATAATGTTGTGATTTCTAGAGGTTTTTCTTGTTCCTGTCCTGGCGCTTAAGGTGTAAAAACATTTATTCATTCAGGACATTACATTCCAAGTTATCTGTCAGATGATAAGGTATTTATCAACAACGCTGTTGGATATATGCACTAATGTAGGAAGTATGTGTACAGAGACTATGAAGCTTTTTGTATGCTGTTCACCTGTGATGTTGTTACAAAAAACGGCAGCTTACAGAGGCTCACAGTGGCTTACAATAATAATATGAGGCTGCTGATGAAAGCCCCTTGAAGTTGAAGCACAAACCAGATGTTTGCCATCCTCGGTGCGTCTACTTGCTCTGCTGTAATATAAATCTGCATTTGGAGATATTTGTGCAGGTCATTTAAATCTGCTGACAGCATTCCTCTGTCCAATCCAACTTTCAACAGAGCTCAGTCAGGTTTTAGTCGAGCAGATGCTGCTTTCGTCTATGAATAATTGTGGAAGGTGTTATTCTTACTTGTATCACCGTATTGTATCACCCTACCCCTTGAACCCTATCCTTAATAAAGCTTGAAATTAATTCATTCCATCTCCATTCGGTCAGTTTGCATTATTACATCCAACACCGCTTCAACAAGCTTGAGGCAAGGACAAATATGACCCGAGGCAACATGTAACGTTTTGAGGTTGAGATTAAATGGGAACCGAAAAATGTGTCCATGTAATAATCCAAAACACCATTACAATCCACACATGAGCAAACGTTATTATTTTCCAGTGAGCAGTACCAACACTGGCATAATTATATCGCTCAGTGTGAAAATAGAATAACGGTGTGGGTCGCATTTTCAAATTTAAGACCAAATAAATTTTTCCTCTCAAAGCACAAGCCTAACCCGAGAGATGAGAGGCAGCAGCAACAGCAGCAGCAACACATGAGCAATACTGAGTCTGTAAGACTTGGTGAAAATGTTTATATATTATTAAGCAGCCCGTCTCTGGGTGCATGTGTGTGTGCTTTCATACACTTAGATTATGTTGTTTATGCTCTTTATTGGTCAATAATATTTTCTTATTTAGACCAAACTTTAGATCTTTCAATTTACATTTACAAGAACAAGTATCTAAATTCCTCCATTCATTATTTAGAGTTGTTCAAATGAAAAAGTTATGAGATTGCAACAGCTGACAGCAGCCAACCACCAGTGAAAGTGAAATCTGGATCTCAGGCTGCTCACGAACATCTTACCATCTTTCTCCATCTGTATCTTGGCGCCTTTATATTTCCAGAGCACAGTGGGTGGGGGTGAGCTGATGACATCACAAACTAGGTTTGCGTTGTCTCCTTCGGTGAACTCTTGAGGGGACGGTGCATTTGTGAAGGTGATTTTTTCTGAAATTAAACAAGAAAAACATATTTTCCACTCAAGGATTTGGTTCGTCTCGTAAAAAAATGCCCTCGCCTGGTGGGATTGTTGGATCAGAATCTACGAAAAAAAAAGCCTTTGTTTTAAAAAAAGGATACTGCACGTGCAACAGCGTGATCAAAGTGACAGGAGTAAATCGAATTTCAAGAACTCGCAAGTTCATAACATAACTTGTGAGTAACTGACAAAATTCAGAGTTTTCAACAACATAAATATGTAGTCGTGAACCATTTTAACTGCCAAAGCTTTTCATTACCAAAAGCAAGTTACCAGAACTGAAGCTATGGTCATTTCTAAAGCTGACTGGCAATTAGAATATTCTAAAAATAAGGAAGTTATTACCGTACTGACTTAACTGAGGACACAAGCTTCAGGATGGCTTTCAACTTGCTGGCCCATCAAGGCTTAACATGTAACTTTAGTTGGGAGGATATCATGAGACTACACAAGCTTGCATGTAAACTAGGGCTGGGCGATATGGCAAAAAAAATCATCACGATACTGTTTTCTATATCGATCGGTCTCAATCTTGATCACGATATAGAGGTTGTTGATGCTGTTTTACCTTCAAAAGTACACTGATAGTGACTGCAACTTAAAACAAATATAGTTCATTCATATAGTTCTTTAGAACAGAGTTTATAAACCAAAGTTAAGTTTACACCATATGAACCCCCAACAGTGCAAACATATTTAGAAACAATACAAGTAAAAAACAATGTCAAATTTGTAATCACAAATTCCCATTAAATATGCATACATACATACATTTGAATCATGTATTTTACTATGAAATATCTAACTACCGTTGAAATCCCTTTTCTCGCTTCGTTTTGAATGCTTTTCACACGGGGAGGCAGCAACAAATGATGAGACGATACTTGCATTTTCATGCTTTCTGCATAGTTGCTGGGGAGACGCCTTTTCAGGTGATTAAACACATCGGTTGCGTTTCCTGTTTTGGCGTTCACCAACAGACGACAAAGTTTGCACATTGGATTAATCTATTTGTCATCATTTTTACTGAATCCAAACCTAATTTTGCGATCGTTTTATTGCCCAGCCCCAATATAAACTCTCCTATAAACTGCTGTAGCTGCTACTTTCCCTTCCTTTAGATGGTAAAACACAGAGTGTGCTGCTATGACAGTGGGAGTAACTATTTAAACGATCTGTGGGAGTTTGTTAGTACTATAAGCTTCATTAAATTATGGACTTAGCCAAACTCCAAACTGGCAAAAAAGCTGCAGTCCTATTTTGTAAAATACTGCTTTGGTACGTTTCGACGGTCGACCACTTCCCGCGAAGACTCAAATGAGAGCAATGTAATAAGGCTAGAAATACCAAGAGAAAAGTTTTATTTGGAAAAGGATTTCATCTCTGATGGACATTTGCTGATGCCTGGCATTCATGGAAAATAAAAGCCATTACTCACAAGAACTGCACAACAGACAGGATCATTAAACAGCCCTTTAATGGTCTTCCGACCATTTATTGAACTGATGAAAAATCCTCACTTGAAAAGAAAAAGAGTAATGTGTTGCCCTTGAGCAGTCAATAAAATAAATAAAAATAGTTCAATAATCATTCTTTTTTTCTTCTATGTTCATATCACTCAGTAATTTTGTGATTTGCTGCATGCGGTGGTAGGAGAGGGACAGGGGGGGGGGGCACACACTTACGGAAGATTTTCACTTTGACGGTTGACTCTGCTTGCCGGTCTCCATTGGTAGCGACACACTTGTATGTCCCAGCATTTTCAGTCCCAGCTTTATAAAGTGTGAGGGTGGAGGATGACTCATCGTTGCGGGTTACCGTTATGTCTGGTCTGTTTGGCTCTATCCTGTCCCCATTTGGGCCAAACCAGTCTATTTGCTTGGCAACGCCTACAACTAAAGGCAAAGAGAGAGCAGATAAGAAAACAAGCATCTATAAGGGACTTCTTTTCCATGAGTGATGTGAACTACTGCCAACAGACTGAATGTTGGGGGTGGTGCACGCTCCTGCATGCAACGGAACCTGTGTTTGAGTATTTTCATGTCATGGCAAGACAAAGGGGGGTAATGAATGTCATAATCTACATTCAGGTTCACACCTGGATAACTGAACCCCATTCTGGTCTGCAGCTGAGAGTATGAGGAAAAATCTTTTTAACAAGAAGCATGATTACTTGATTACGATCGCATCGTGAACAAAAACAGTCTTCTTATGTTCTCTGGTCCTTTCTTACCTGATCAACTTGCAGCAAAGCATCTTTCAAGTAGTATACTTCTAGCCACACATCCCCAACTAACATTACGTACAATGACAGCATTAACAGGCATTCCAGATGTCATCCATCGAGAGCTATTTTCCAACCTATATTCACACATACGGTTTTACATTGTTAGCTTTGATGTTAGCTGTAATGTTATATCCTCAGTTGTAAGTCGCTTTGGATAAAAGTATCTGCTAAATGCATAAACATAAACATCAAGACAACTGCATTTCACCACAAAAACCCCGATCAAATACCAGCGTTCGTCTACAGTGATCACTCCATTTCTCAATATATGGCAGTCATGTAATCTTGATCTTGTGTCCAAGTTTACATTCACCCCCTGAGCCAAGGCACTTGAGTTCACTTTTACTATTTGTCTATCGCTCCATGAGTGCCTCAAATAGCAATTTAAGCAATAGAAGGTATGGGGGAAAAACTGTTTGTGGATTTGGTCTTGCTTTTCAAACTGTTACTTGCTACAGCTGTAAGTGGTTCCAATCATCTATTTTAAAGGCTATTTGTACCTTTCGGCTCTACAAACGCAGCAGTAGTGTTCTGTGCTTTGACAAAATCCTGTCTCACAGGTAAATGACTCAACATGTTTAACACTAAGCACTCGTGGCAGCCTGCTGCAGTAGCTCTAGACATGTTGTGTCTTTCTTAACATCTTAATTAGATTTTCAAATGAGATTTATTTTTCAATAAAAAATGATTTTTTTCCGAACATTTTCATGCTGGTTTCAATGCTGAGCTGCTGGAATGATTTCTACTGTAACTCTGACTATTTTTTACTTCTGTTACGATGCATAACTATGAAAGGGAAAATTGTTTGCTTGTTGGAGCAGTTGATCAGAGCTTTCCAAAACCCAAATAATGGATGCAAGAAGACTTCAAAACCAGGCTGGTTAAAGAGGAGATGATGTGGATGCAGAGCAAGAAAAAATTGGAGAGAAAGGAGGAGGAAGTTTAAACCATTTCTTCCTCATAGGAACTGTGGGATAAAATAGATGAGCTTTGAGTGCAAATTTCTACCACACCTCTCACTGCTGCACTTCAACTTTCTAAACATTTATCAGATGTTTTTTTATTTTATTTCCCTGTCTATCACAATATCATATATTTATTAAATACACAAAAATACACAAAATAATAATATAATCTTAAAACTTCCAGTCAGCAGCATATTTGAGTTTAGCTTAATCTTTTATTTCCTAAGCATATAATAACATTTGTAATAATCATCAATCATCAACTGTTCACATTTTTTGTCTATTCAAATCACTTTATGCTTCCTCTTCCTGAAAATGTGACTGAACACAACACACTTGTAACTAGTACCAAGTTTGAATGGTAAAAATAATAAAGGCAGGACAGCGTGCTAAACTTACCTTCGCACATGAAGAATTTGGACTCTCCAAGGCTAATCTCCCCAAAAGTTGGTGTGATCTGCACCTCCAGTGAAACTACAGATGGAAAAAAAAGTGAACAATTAAATCTCAGGACAACTAGGACAGAGAAAGAGATCAAAACGGAATTAATTCACGAGTTAATTAGAACTGTACGTGTTGACATATTAATGTCAGCCATCTGCAGGAAACATCACCGGCAGCCACCTGCAGCACCTCTCTGATTTACATCCTATGAATTTTGAAAGAGCCCCAACTTCATAGTCGGAGCGTCAATATGTACCTGATGTCCTCAAAGACAGAGAATCTAGCTGAAGGTGCACTTCGAGTTTAATCATCCGAAGTAGAATAGGACAAGTCCAAGACTGAAAGCCACAGCTAAGGCCACTGTATATGTAATAAAATCAATCACATAGAAATTACATAAATAAATGAATGCATGAAGTAATAAAAAACTAAATAAATAGTTTAGTCAGCAGTTAACATCAACACCGATGGTACTGGAGTACCTGCAACTTCCCTTGCTTTTAGGGGGAAACTAGACTTGTTACAATAACTGAAAATATGTAACAGCATATGATATGAAATAAAGAGGCACGCACGCATGTGCATTCACTGAATACTGAATAAACAGTCAATAAAAACAACTGAACTAGGTCTTGATATTGAGCGGGCAGCGTGCCCCGATCACTCAACATACCTAGAGACTGAAAATAAAGTGATGCTAATGTAACACTAATAAAAGGCTGCTGAACCACCCACAATCACCAGTGGGTGAATTCCCTCAACACTATAGCCCCAGTGGTAACATCTGCACCTTTGAACATACATTTGGATTCTCAGTGAGTCTGAAAAAACAGAAGGACCAATAAATGTGTGTCCATACGCGTCGAGAACTATGCCAGTTCTGGCGTTTTGCAGCTCTACACACAAAAGGATGAAGATTTCCCTTTCTTTCATCTCCAGCAGTCGTGCCGTTTCAACAGAGATGACAAAAACAATTAATGATTTCAAAACATTTGACAGGAAGAACCAGTACCACGGTTCTAATTTATCTTCAAAAAAAAAAAAATACAAAAAATGTAAATTAAAAATACTTATCTATGTTAATTTCCATTTATAAAACATGTGGGAGAAGCAATGCATTGAGATTTAATTTGTTTTTATTTTTCTAATCAGTGCTCTCAGCACATCATGAAGCATTTCATTAGCCACCTGTACTGAAAACAATGACATCATACAAAACAGGCATTTATACATTATACTGGGCTCTGAGAGAGAAGCACATTAACATCACAGAAATCCTGCTGTAGGGAAAAATAAATGCAATATATCTCTCAGTAAGAGTCTGCACTTCGGAGACTGATGAAAAAGACAGTTTGTTTTTTTATTTGACTCAAAGAGAAGTATGTAATGAAATACCATTGTGCATAATCAGAACAAATCACTTTTTTGCTGTTTAACTTCCCATGAGCACAATCAGGATTCTATTGCTTCACTAAGAAGCATGACTGAGTGGGGTCAAAATCCATCATTATCTTACAAAATGAGCATGGTTGTGTGAATGTAAATGTATTGTGCTTGAGGTCAGGTCACACAAGGCCATCATCAAGTGGGAAAAAAACTAAAAATGCATTTCTTCTTAATCTGTTTCAAGTCTTTCTATAAAATTGACATTTCCTTAAAAGTCAGAAAGTAAAGGGTTCTGCACCAAAGAGATTCACTATCATGAAGGTCAAACATAAGGAAGATGGTCCAGAAGTGAGGCAGCAATTATGGAGAGCAGAAATCTCACATATGCTATACTATCGTGAGATTCAACTTGTGTTTAACAAAGGGACTAACACGTTATTTACAGTAACTGGCCTTAAAAAGTTATGTTTAGACAATTATTCCCTTTGCAACTGGTTAAGGATGACCGTATACTTTGTAATATAGCAGAAATGCAGAAGCTGTGGAATCATTAATAACATCCAAAATGCTTGTAGCAGAATGACAGTAGATTCCACAATTTACTCATTTAACCTTAATGAAGGTAAGAGTCCACATTATATGCAGGAACAGGTACGATAAACTTTACTGCTGAACTACTAACAATAAGAAAAACATTGTGACACTTTTAAGCATTTAGAAATCACATATTCTCATCAAACTGCATTTCCTGTATGCACTGAATTAATGTCATCGATTCACAGAGCAGTAAGCCAGGCTTTAATACCTGCCAGTATACCTCACAACACTGCTTTTCCCATTAAAACCAACAATGCAAAACTGTTCTCCCATCCCCCAGGCAACCTGACAGAAGAGCGAGGGTCCCACAGGGAATTTCCATCACATGATCCAGTATCCTTTTCTGGCTCTATCCCCAAATGTTTTGCTCTTTACCTGCACAGAGTCCTCCAAACTAAATCGCTCTGTAGGCTAAACACTAATTGGCTCCCTCAGATAGAAAGCAATGCGGTGGCTCCCCTTCACTAAGGCTTATGAAGACAGGCTAATTGCTCTTCAACCAACAGCTCACTTTTTACATATAAAAGGGAAGCTAACAAGATACTGTAGCTCATGACTTGTTAAAGGATAAAAAAAAAAAAAAACTTTTTCAAAGCAGGGGTTGCCAAATTATAAGAAGCAAGCGTGAGGTCTAAAAATTGAATATGCATTCAAGATCCTTTTCAAAATGAAGGCTGAGTCTGTGCACTATATGCTGATAAGTCGCAACATCAACACTTCTGACTACTCCAACTATTGAGCAGAACTGAATGATATTTGCCATCTCATTATAATAAATGACTTGCTGCAAAACCTTGGGTCTCAGCATTCATGAGGATGTTACTTTGACAGACACCACTGCCTAAACCTTGTGTGTAGGCCAAGGACAACCCCAAACTTCCTAACAGCACGCGGTTCCCCCAGCGGACCACTGCACCATGTCAGTCTGCAAAAACTGACAGGCAACAACTGAAGGAATGTCACCGAAGTCCAAAGCAATGGCTCCGGAGTCAAACTCCTCAGATCAAAATCTGACCATGAATTCATAGAAATAAATCTGATCCACAAATAGAACCCTCCACCACCCACAGGATTTAAAGGACCCACTGCCTATGTTCCAGTGCCATTATAGCATGTAATACTTCACAGAGCCTACAAGAGTACTACCTCACAAAGCCTGTGGCATTGTTGAAGATTTGTGACCTAAAATAATGAGTAACCGAATTCCTATATTACATTTCTACATGACCGCTACTACTACTAGCTTTTTAGCATCATGATTTATCAACGAGCCAGTTCCAAAGCCTTAAAATTCACTAATAAGAATGTATTTAATTAAGTCCAAGCATTTCAGTTCTCATTTTTCTTGTTTTCTCTGTTTAGATAGATCCCATCTATAACAAAACATTGCACAACACTATGTTTATGTTTATGCATTTAGCAGACAGTTTTATCCAAAGCGACTTACAAATGAGCTAATTAGAACAACACAAATTAGAACCATCTATTCTTTTTTCTTAATTGTCACAGTGAAAATAATAAACCTAAACTGTAGTACTCCTTCCAAGGAATGCTAATCTTAAAGTGCAAATTGTAGGCAAATTGTAGGCTAAAAAAAAAAAGGATAAATGAGGGTACTTAAAATAAGGATGAAAGAAGATGGCCAAAAAAGGCTGGTTGAGGGACCTACAAAGGCATAAACAATTCAAATAGAAAAGAGTGACCTAGTTCTGGGAGAACATATAATCTGATCTCTCTGCCGTTGAACCTGGAGTTCTGTTGCCTTTACAAAAATGAACATAAAAGGAATTCCCAAAGTGGGGGGACTTCCTCTAAAATCAACCTGCACTGACCAACTGTAACAGAGGGAATCAAATAACTGGTGTTCAGCTACAATGCAATGGTATAAAAGGTCCACACCTTTATAGCACCATTTAACGAGGTGAAGGTTCCACAATGTGCTTTACATTGTGTGGAGGTCTGGGGGTGAATTCAGGAGATAAACCCAGACATCACTCTCCCCAGAGACATTCTTCAGCTCGTTCTGGGGGACCCCAAGGCATTCCTGGGCCAGAAGGTTCTGGGTCTGCCTTGAAATCTCCTCCCACTTAGACCTGCCCGAAAAACCTCAAAAGTGAGGCAACCAGGAGGCATCCTAACCAGATGCCCTCCTCTCACCGACTGCGACTCTAGATCCTATCCATGAAAATCATAAACAGGATTGGTGAGAAGGGCCAGCCCTGGCACAGTCCAACACGTACAGTAAAAAAGTTCAACTTGACCCAAGAACGAGGACACAGCTCTTGCTTTGGTTATACTGGGACAGAATAGCTTGCAAAAGCGGCAAAAAATACCAACAGAATCCCTCTGGTAACACGGTCGTAAGTCATTTCGAAGACCCCAAAACACATGTAGACTCGATGGCCAAACTCCCATGACCCCCCCAGTAACTCTGTGAGGGTAATACTTTGGTCCACTGCTCTGTGACCTGGGCAAAAACCACGCCACCTCCTGAATCCAAGGTTCGACAATTGAACGAAGCCTCCTCACCCTGGAGTAAATTTTCCCAAGGAGGCTCAGTCATGTAATTCCTCTGTAGTTGGAACACACCATCCAGTCCCCTTTTTTTTAGAAATGGGAACCACCACCCCTGTCTGCAACTCCACTGGCGTTGTCCCAGACCTCCATGCGACATTGAAGAAGCATGTCAGCCAAGACAGCCCCACCATATCCTTTAGCATCTCTGGGCAAATCTCATCCACTCTCGGCGGTTTACAAACCTCTCCTCCACATTGAGGTGGCAATCCATCAGTTAATGATTTGAAAATAATTAAGGTTTTTCTCATTCATTTATTCACAAAAATAACTCCTGCAAAAGTCTGCATATGCAGCTCCTTTTTCTTTGCAATCGCACAACAATGAGTGTAAGAGGGGCAATCTGAGGGCTCAGTGTCTTGGTCAAGGACACATCAATACGTGGAGGGGCTGGGGATCGAAACAGATGTGATTAGATGACCTCTCAACCATCTGAGCCATGACTGCCCATGTAGTGTCAGGAAAATAACCAGAGGCATTCGAAAGGGTTTAGCTTTAAAATCAATTTCACAGCAATAATTCCAAAAATATGAAAGAGGAGTGAGTCAAGAAACACATCGTCTTTGCAAACCTAATGATCAGATGCCAAAAGACAGATTCAGATCGCTAGTTTGAGCTGCAAATTAAAATCATATTTACATTAAATCAACTTGACAAACAATTTATGAGCACTGAGAGACAGTCAGCCAAAACAGCACCACAATATGAGGAGAAAATGCCCAGTTAATCTAGATGATAGTCTTTTTGCTTTTTTTCCTTCAACCAAGTAGGAAACCAAAAGAAATAAAAATTAGAATGCAATACAGGAACCGTAGCTCTGACATTAGCAGTTCATTTGTGATGCAACATTCAGTGTAGCTGTGGGCAAAGTCATATTCTGATGCAGGCTGATCATGACTATAAGAGACAGCTTGCATTGTCAATAATACATGTCTCTGCAGGTCATCACCAAAACAGCAGTGTTTAGAATCTTAGAGAAAACTCATTACATTTATTGCAAGAGAAAAACACTCATTAAACATATCATTTTTCAAAGTTAATTTCTCTGCAGCATCTAAATGCAGATCACAGTATGATGCAATGAAATGGAAAGGACTGTATGTCATGATCTCCATCAGCCTTTAGCTGCACTTCAGGAGCAGACATGACTGTGCTATTCCCAGTTCACACATAAATGTTTTGTTTAGGTTATATTTAGGAAGAATATCAATTATTTTTTCAGCATAGCTATAAGGCATTGTACTGAAGTGTTTCGTACCAGTACACGCACATGTGCTTGCATGTGTATGGATGTGTTTGTCTCACTATGTAACGATATTGGTGGAAGGGGGATTATTTCATGAATGAAAATGATGTACATTGATGTCCTTGAGCTTAAGTAATCAGCGGTTGCAGCTGGTAGACCTTAAACAGTCTCATGTCGCTTAAATCCACCCTTTCGGGGCTCGAACTGGATCTGAAATGTGAGTTACCCACAGGTAGACACTGTTATTTTTGAAGTAACAGATAAGATATAGGAAGGGAAAGGATACCATACAGATGAGAGTTTATGCAGAGCCTGGCATTTTTCCTCTGGCCTCCGTAGTTATCTTAGAACACCTCGATGCTGCAGTCAAAGCTTTGGGATGTTGCAGTAAGCCTCGACCCAAGTAGCGACTCGGCTCACTTGCTGTGTGGGATTATGCTCATTAGCTATTCTGCCAGCATAAAAACACACACACTAACATTCAGAGCAACTTAAACGTTAAGCTTGCTACACTTACAGTCACAGTTTAAAGCCCTGCTTACCATTTTTTTTAATCTACAATAAACAAAGGATCTGACCCGTCTTTAAATTAAACAGAATACCAAACACTTGGACTGGGAATGAGTCACTAATTATACATTAGAAATTTTATGTGACCTATTCCATATGGCACAAACCCTTGTGCTGTTATACACTCCTTTTAATGTAAATGCTCATGTTTTTTTGGGGGGTTTTTCTTCTATAGGCATCGGCCTAATATTAAATCTACCTGCTCCTCTCCAACCCTTTGGGGTGCAGAAACAGAACCTCTGAGGTTGTCCTGTCTGCATGGCAGCACACTCTTTGTGTCCTGTGAGTTGTGGAGTGGAGCCTATACTGCTCAGGCTTTTGGCACATCCAACAGATGCTTCTCAGATATGGGTGATCTGATTAGTTTGGAAGCCATGCTAATGCCTGTGGCTCTTTCTTGTTTTCCTCAGGCCATTCCTGAACAGCTTTTGCATTGTGGTGGACACATGGCTCGGCTGGGCCATGTTGAAGTCATGGAGTGCTGTCACAATGGGGGGGGTTTGGAACAATCAGTGGATCTACATGATGAGATTAATTCGATTATAGCTATAGTTGGGTTATGCTCCTTATTTCAGCAAGGGTAATTATCCTTGGCTATATGGCGGTGAATGAATCGAATCATTGGCACAAAGCATGTCATACCCCGGTACGATAGGTGGCACTGTACCCATTTCAACTATTGCTAATAGAGCCACTTCCGGTTGACCGCTTCACCACCAACAACAACAACAAACTCAGATATTCGAGAAAGATAGCGAACGGAGGGAAAGATGAAGCTACGTCCCACTACATTTAATTTGTGATGAGCATGGTTGTTGCACAAACGCGATGCACAACGGCAACAACAACAGTAGTATCGTCTCCTTTGACTTCCGGTTCATGATCCCGGGAAAAAATTTCGACCGTGCGCAGAACACAAAGTCCAATTCACCACGTGCTTCAGAGTTTTAACTACTGATTTTATCTGATTTTATCTATTGTTCTTATTTCTTTCTTTTTTTGTTTAAAATTTAAATCGTGCTTTTTACTTTAACTATTTTAATGTATCTGTAAAGCACATTGAATCGCCTTGTTGAATTGTGCTATACAAATAAACTTGCCTTGCAAGCACGTTTACACCTCATCCTGACTGAACGAGAGTGAGCGATTGATAAAAAGTGATTAAAATGCGTACTTTTCACTCAGCCTGTCCTCACATGCCGCGAGCAATCTCGCTCCGTCCAGCGATGACGCCGAACCCTTATAAAAATCGCCTGCGCTGTCTCTATCTGGACGACATTTCGCGGCGGCGTCCCGTTCTTATTGGTTGAAATAAACACGCTGCTTTCTGTTGACAAGCTAGTTAGCAACAGGTCAGCAAATCCTGGCAGTTAGTGGTTAAAGCAGAATATGGGGTATACAACCGTATGCAGGCAGGTTTCTCCAAAGAAAATTTAGAAAGGCAAGTCCTTCAATCTTAGCATTTTAGTAAATTTTGGGGAAACAAATGGGGCAGATTGCAGTAGAGGCTTATAATCAGGTTAAGCATAATGTGCTTTACTATACAATCAATATTAAAAGTTGGTCTCCTTAAGTATAAAAACAATTTCTTAAGCTTTTACAAGCAAAACAAACCAATTACTTCGGTAAAAATAATCATTAGGTGCTGCTGGGTAACAGCTAGGCTCCATTTCCAACAGTTCTAACAATAAAATGTTTTTCTACCGCACTTTTTATGCAGCACAGTTCCCTGAAGCTCTAAATTCAAACATCATTTTAGAAAAACATTAATATCAGGACTTTCAACGTATAAAAGGCCCTTGCACCACTCACAGCTTCAAAGCAGTTTCAGTGCCTGCAGAACTCACCTTCAAACCGAGCCTGTCTTCGTAGATCAGAAAACAGGAGGGAGCACGGATTCTAACAACCACCTTAATGTTTGCTCAGAGAAAAGTCCGGGTTCATTCTGATGTAATCCCTCTTGTTGAACGTGAAAACTAACATTGTAAAACTGAGGGACCCACAGAGGAGGTACTGAAATTAGTCAGACTTGACTTTCAGTTACACAAAAGTGCAAATACGTACAGTCTTTTTTCAGAAAGGGGAAGCACTTAAAACCTGGGGCAAACAATTAGCCGCCCAATCACTAAAACAAAAAACTCCCATTCACATCTACCGTGTCACGGATATTAGATTTGTTTTTCTTTAGTTAATTTTAATTTTGTCTAATGAGTGCCAGCCTTGTACAGGTGACTTAACTCTGCACTAAAGACGATTGCATCCAGCGTCATGTGTTAATTTGCCTCATGGTACTGTCTCTACCCCCGAATCCTTCCCATCAGTCATCTTACCGGAGGAATATGCAGCTATCATAAATGTAGCCGACACATGAAGTTTGAATTTATTCATGTTATTTTGGGCTGTTGTACTTAATCACTTTTAGCTGTGGCTGATGTCAAAGTAGAATCCACATGAATGCCTGGACTCCAGATTTCCTGGTAGACCATTAGATTATAAAGAGATTATCATAGTTACTCACTTCTCCTGTCAGTGGGTTTTGTGTTGCAGCTGGTCAGTATATTTTTTTTGTGTAGGTGATGTAACATTCAGAAAAAGCTTTCTAAGCTCTTTAAACTAAAACTGACCAATGCCCTCAACATGAACACCTTAATCACTTATCCTACTCTCAAACCCGAGCCTTAACCCTCAAGAAATGGGCATCTCGATTTGGTCCACATAGTGACCTAATTCCCATTCAATTGGTTTGCAGCCCCCACGAGGATACAAAAACAAACAGACACACATACACACAAACAGCCACACAAATACATGTGTGAAGCCAGTCCGTCTACCAAATAGCCTTGTCTGAACAAATTCTTTTAGAATTCAAATGTCACCAAGAATTAAGTGCTTCAGACTCAGTAATGGTGCCAATTCATTTATACACAAGTCCTGATATTAATGTTTTTCTAAAATGATGTTTGAATTTAGAGCTTCAGGGAACTGTGCTGCATAAAAAGTGCGGTAGAAAAACATTTTATTGTTAGAACTGTTGGAAATGGAGCCTAGCTGTTACCCAGCAGCACCTAATGATTATTTTTACCGAAGTAATTGGTTTGTTTTGCTTGTAAAAGCTTAAGAAATTGTTCTTATGCTTAAAGAGACCCAATTTTAATATTGATTGTATAGTAAAGCACATTATGCTTAGCTTGATTATGAGCCTCTACTGCAATCTGCCCCATTTGTTTCCCCAAAATTTACTAAAAGGCTAAGATTGAAGGACTTGCCTTTCTAAATTTTCTTCGGAGAAACCTGCCTGCATACGGTTGTATGCCCCATATTCTGCTTTAACCACTAACTGCCAGGGTTTGCTGACCTGTTGCTAACTAGCTTGTCAACAGGAAGCAGAGTGTTTATTTCAACCAATAAGAACGGGACGCCGCCGCGAAATGTCGTCCAGATAGAGACAGCGCAGGCGATTTTTATAAGAGTTCGGCGTCATCGCTGGACGGAGCGACATCGCTCGCGGCATGTGAGGACAGGCTGATTGAAAATTTATGATGTACTGCAAAAGACTGACTCTGAATATTACACTTTATGAATGATTTGTCCATCGCTATTCAGCAAAGAAAAGCTGCATATAACTCATTTAACTCTCTAATTCAGACCAATTTATGGTGTTGATTTGCTATCGTGAACAAAAATAAATAAATAAATGATTTGCTACTGGTAGTATGAGCAAACTAGTTTATTCATACGGAAATAATAAGTGATGAAACAAGAACTAAACAGAGAATCTATTCAACTTGATGTTTAAAACATCCTTAGTTTCCACTAAAGCAGGGGCAGACTCACAAGTCCAGTGTTTCGGTGCGCGTTTTCATTCTTTGAGATCGCTACTAAAAAGAAAATGTAAATACCAGAAAGCGTTTAATTCAGACGAGAGCCAGCACTGAGCTCCCAGTCTTAGAGGCATATCTACAGTGCCTGTGTTCAGGACTTTCTAGTTTTAAGGAAGAAGAGGTTGTTTGCTTGCTGCTCATGCCTCTCAGCCACAGTTATACTAATTTCTACTAGTTGCTATGGAAACGTCTTTCTCAGCTACCCTCTCCCCCTATTTTGACATCACTACTTGCTCTCTCCCGCTCCCTTGTATGGCTGTATGATTGGATGTAGCAGTGCAGCCTCAGAGGAGTGACTATTTACATTGAAGAGGTGTGAAAACAGCACAAATGATTTCAACCGATCACGATGACTGCCTTCACTAGTTATGCAATTGGTGGTATGACACTCCAAATTCTGCATGAGTTAACCACACAAATAGAGCGAAAACCGTTGAATTAAGCTTTTGTTTTTAATGGTATAATAATGAATCAATGTCATTAATCATGGGTAAGTTTGGTTTTCTTTTTTTCTATGATTTTCAGCTTGTGCTTCCCTTATTATAGCCCCAGGCTGAGGCATCGATATCTGCCTAGCTTTAGACTCTTGCAGCATTTAATTTCTGCATCACTTTTTAAATGCAAGACCATAACAGATGGCCTGTGGCTCACAGTTAATCTCTGCGCATTGGCTTTAAAAGAAATATTTATGTACCAACCCAAAAGGACGTACAATTATGTCGACACTGACAGGATCTTAATTATATCTATTGCGAAGCTTACGGTCCAAATTACCCTTGTAAAATTTAAATGTTAATCCTGAATCATCTTTCCAGGGCATTTTCTACACTTAGAGAGGCTTACAATGTAATTCATATGTGAATAAATCTCTTTTATAGATTAAGACTAATCATGTTTGAAAATTAAAAACATTTTGTTATCACAGTCCGCAGATACCAGGACTTATTTTTGGTGGACCGTTGGATGTAAAGAAAGAATAAAAAATAAAAAAAAACCTCTAAAATATCACTTGAAATACTGACGTAATGTTCATGCTCATGGGTTATATAATAGGGCCGAACACATTAGAATAAGAGGCTGAGCCAGCAGCTGCTGAGCTGCCTCAGTGGACACTATTCAGGTTTGTATCTTTTATTAAAAAAAGCAGCTGTTTGAAATGTGTCTGGCTGTGATGATGAGGTACTGGAAAATATGTTGAAATAATGCCACATAGGCTAACCATTATTATTTTGTCATAAGCCAGGAAAATGCTTTATTGTAGCTTGGTGTGAGTTACAATACCAAAGGATTTAGCTATATGTAAAAAAAATAAATAAATCAATAAATAACTATTTATCAACATTGTAAATATGATTTACAAAATAAATTGTAAATCAAATAGAAGGCTTGTTTTTAAAGCTGCAGTCTGCAAGATTTGTTGTTGTCATACGTAAAGTACTACTTTTTGGCATTTTAAGAGTTTACATGATCTATCAGAACGCTTGAAGTTGAAAACGGTGACCTCCGTAGTCGCAAAATGCAAGAAATGCTTATTTTTTAACCGAAAAATAAAAAGTTATTCAACTTCCTGTCCCGCCCCTTCAAAACACATGAGAACTCGTGCACGCCAGATGCGCCTACACGACTCCTCATTCATCAACTCACCTGTCATTTGCGATCATGGAAGACACAGTAAGTAGACTAGCCCGTAATGAAGTTCAATAGTCCAGATAAATAAGCGTGGGGACGAGCCTACCTTGTATCGCGCGTGCACGATCGGTGATTGACAGGCAGCAGAGCCCAGCTCGTAACCTGATTGGTTACCTTTTACCGGTCCGGTCTGCAATTTTGTAAACAAACCTGCTGGCTTTGGAGGGACCTAGCGGGACATATAGGGGACCTAGAGAACTCTTTTTTTTTTGTATTGGGGTATTTAATGTACTACTTTCAGAATCCCCAGACAGTTCCAGGCATTATGCTTGAAAAAGAGTTGCAGACTGCAGCTTTAAGGATTTTAAATCTGGAACATTTTTCTCATGCCGACCTCGACACAAACCTCAAAGCAACATTAAGAAATCCCATAGGGACGTACAAGCTTTTAATCTGAAAAACATCCTTTTAGTAGATCCAAAACACAAACACGGTAGAAAGTGTTTTCCTTCTACTGGCTTCGTACACAAGCGAAATACAGTGCATGAATCTAACATGATTTTAGACCATTTTCTCTCAAATGCCTTTTTTTTTTCTACTACTGAGGACAAGATAGAAAAGCCACGGAGCACATTTTTTACAACTGGAGCCATGAGATCTATACTAAACATAATGACCCAAACTGCAGCCAAAATATGAGGTAAAAACGATCCATCTCTAATGGGTGTGCGCCTCTGTGAGCTACGTTCGACTTCCTCTCTGTGCTGAAGATAAGCTGCAACTCGATGAGTTACGGTGCACTCCACCTCAGTGGTCGACAGAATTTGCCCTCATTCAGGCAATTTACTGTGAGTGCCCCTCAGCATCTGCCTCAGCTGTGCACCACATAACAAAAGCCCAGGGAGGCAGAGAGCTGAGCGTCTGTGACCCATCATGCAATGCTGTGTGCTCCTGTAATGAGTCAGTATTTAGACGGTTGAAAACAAGGCAGGCCAGGAAGTAAGGGGAGGGAGAAAAAATAAAAATAAAAAAGCAAAAGAAAGAGATGAATTGTTTGCAAGTCAATTTATACAAAGACCACAACATTTCAGAGATAAAAATGTTTTGTCATTTAAGACAGATATCCAATGGAGTGAGATAATAATTACACCTGAAATTTCCACTTTGATTTTCATCCAGATTGGGGCTCCCCAGCAGAGCTGTACAACCTGCACAAATACTGAGAGAGCAATCTGTCACTATGTCTAAAAAAGACATGCATAATCAGTGAGATGGAAAGATTCTTGGAGGCTGAATTCTGGGGAGTCTGCAAAGATATTTTATTTTCAGCTCAGGTCTTGGGCGGAAACTACACACAAGGATAGAGACTCTGAGTGGCACGAACAATGACATAAATGTTAACTTCTCTGTGAACACAGTGAATCACCACAGACTGTCAAAAAAAAAAAAAAAGCTCATTTTTCAAGATTAATCATGAGCGTGGATCTCCGGTGACTTCCCCATTAGTGCTAGTCACGACACACTCCCGTGAAACCTGCAACCTCCCCGTCTGCTAGTTGCGAGAAAGACATTAAGGCTGAGCGGGACAAAACACACAGAGGCTGTGTAAAGTGGGAAAATTTCAGCATCTATAATTATTACTTTAACAGAAATGAGGCAAAAAGGGGGACCGGGAGGACAGGAGGGCAGGAGGGAGGGAGCCAAAATAACCACTCAGCCACAAGATGCCTGTGACTGCACATTACCCCGAAGCCTGGCACATGCACACAGCTCTCTCTGTGTGTCCATTCATAAGGCAGACAAGCTGGGAAGAGCCGGATAAGCCTGCCTGTGACTCCACCAGGAAGAGGATCAATAGGAGGGAATGCACCATTTCGTATACAGCCAGACAGAATAAGGGGCAGAGCAGAGAGGCAGAGCAGCACTTGAGCACTCATTATGTTGTGTAGGGTGACACAGTGTGCAGCCACTTCTGAAATGATCTGGGAACGTAGCAAAGATGATGCAAACTCCTCTGTGATTAGGGCAGACCACACAGTAATTGGATTAAAGCATTAATGAAAATAACAACCGGCATTAGTGCTTCTCCATCAAGGTTACGGAGCTATGGGGGACAATCACGTGCGCTGGCTAAAAGAAGGGGACCCGAACGCGGTACTGGGGGTCTGAACCCGTTCCATTACCAGATAAATATTGGAGAATGTTCACCATGGCCGTCTCCCTCCCTTCACTTGCTGGCATGGAAACGACTGGCTGCAGCTGAGCATTTGGACGTCACCCACCAGAAGTCAATCACAAACAGACTTCCCACCTCCCATACTAACAGGGTCGAAAACACCTGCCAACTATTAATTGGAAGTAAATAAACAAGGGGCACTCACCACAATGGCCATGAAAATGATGCCTCAGCTGGTATTTCCTGTCTTCACATAATGTCCCTACTGGACCAACCCAGTCTCCCAGCAAAACAAGAACTAGATACTAAAACTTGATTCATCAGTAACACATTAGCTGTTACTTCATATTTAACGGGCAAAAGAATATGCTTTTGGAGGTCAGAGGCCGGCGCTAGATGAAGACCCGAGTTAGAGTACTTTCTCGACTGTAACTCAGGTAACTTCATTGTGAAATGGCATTTTTGACAATGCATTTTTCACTCGCTGTTGTGTTTCAGTTTTACATAATACAAGTTACGTGGTTTAGATTGGGTGAAGTGAGACACTAAAAAAAAAAAAAAAAAAAAAAAACAACACATCAGGATATCGTTTTCCTAGATTATTGGCTGCCGAGTCCTCAACTATAACACACAAAGTGTGCCGGAACATGAACCAGACAAGCTACATTAATGTCATGAAAAACACTACTCTGGCTGACTGGCAATTATACACCGTGTGCGACTGTACGCCAACAAAACCAACAAAAAAATAAATCTAATAATCTAAATCAAGCGAGTTACTGATTAGTTGCCTCCTGTGCAGAGCCAAAAACAAACTTTTATGCTGTTATTTCCCAGTTAACTATATTGTTTAATAAAAACACTGTTGTGTGCAAGTGGCCAGTGGCAACAAGACCTACAGAATCCATAGGTCTCTTCCCCCTATCCTACTCACACAGCTCCCATTAAAATGCCTTCAGTTGGGTTCATTTTCATGACGTACAGCTGCATTTCTCTGCTGAAAAATTGGCCTCTTGTTAACTATATCTGAATAAAAGACTATGATCATAACACAGGGGTCATCCATGCATCACACAGAAGCTCATCCGTTTCGTCCCATTTTATACACGTTTTATATGCTCTCCTTGAGAAATCTGCCCCCTGACTGTGATCCATCTTAACACGGGAAGGCTGTGCAACTACAAGGCAGTACCTCGGGACCAACTGCTGCTCTGAAGCCTTTATCTTGGTCAGCGGCAAAAGCAAAAGGGGTATCCTTATAACGAATGTGAATGTCAATGTGGTTGCAAACCAGAGCACCCAGAGGAAGCCCATGCAAACACAGATAGAGCATAAAACTCAATTTTTATGATATCCACAAAAGGAACTATCAATTGACATATCTGGCTTATTGCCATAAAGATTTAGTTCATTTTTCTGATTAATGCCGAGAGAAAGTGTCACATTTTTCAAATTTAACTTCATCAGTAATGGATCAAATTAACTTTAATATACTTTTCCCCAAATAATCTTAACCTGGACTGGTTGCAATGCATGTTTTTCCCTTTCAAGCCCGAGTCATTTTGAGCATAATTTTGCATAATCAGTGTCAGTATTTAAGAACAATTCTTATAAATATTAGGCCAAAGTCAATCATTTACCATTAAGATCAAAGGTTAAGGTTCAGTACATGGGCCTCCGATCTTAATGCAAACGTGCCTGATCAAGTCACAGTGATGGCAGGGGCGCTCGTCCCCTTTTAGACCGCTTAAGAACATTTCAGCACATTTTTGCAAAAAAAGTATTGAGCAAAAATGTAAAAGAACCTTTTTGAACCAACCTTAATTATATTCTTTGCAAGACAACCTGTCCCTTGTACTGCTTGGAGCACAGAGAGGGAGACCATGTATCGCTGCACTACCTTAAAAGTGTCACTTAAATGTGACAGCTGACTCCTCGGCTGCAGTCCGCTGAGTGAGCTGCAGAATGAACAAGAACCACATGACAGCTGACTTGCACACAGTCTTGTACAGAAAATATTTAAGGTGTGCTCAAGTGGTTGCTTCATCTTTTGCTGGGTGCTTTTCTTTGCAAAAAAAGGTGCTGGACGGTTCAGAAGCGGTCTAAAAGTCACTGAACAGTAGCGAGCGTTCCTACGTTACATCCAGAACGCTGCTGCTCGAGTCCCGACTAGAACCAGGAAATACGACCACATTAGTCCAGTGCTCAGGTCTCTGCACTGGCTTCCTGTCGCTCAGAGAATAGACTTCAAAACATCTCTGCTTGTATACAAGTCTCCTCATGGTCTAGCGTCAAAGTACATCTCTGACATGTTAGAGCCATATGAACCAACTTGGACTGAGAACCTCAGGGAGGGGTCTCCTGCTGGTGCCCAGAGTCAGGACTAAACAAGGTGAGGCTGCGTTTCAGTTTCATGCCCCTAAAATCTGGAACAGTCTTCCAGAAGATGTGAGACAGGCCTCAGCTCTGACAATGTTTAAATCCAGGCTGAAAACAGTTCTATTTAGCTGTGCTTATGACACCTGAAAGTATTTTATCTGCACTCTTCGCTTTTAATTTAATTAATTAATTATTATTTTTCTGTTTTTTGAAATGATTTTATTTGCCTTCTTGTGATTTTATGTAGCTGTAAAGCACTTTGAATTACCTTGTGTACAAATTGTGCTCTACAAATAAACTTGCCTTCATCTGGTGTGTTTACATTGAGAAAGAGGGGCGGGAGATGAATCTAAGCATTGCATGAGGCTTCACAGTAGAAAATTACACTACTTTGGATTGTAAAATAATAAACATATGTGAGTGGTTTGTCAAATATATTAGAGAGAGCCAGCCAGAGCGAGTCTCTGGAGAAAGTTTGTTTTCTGCTCTCCTGTCTCCACTGTTACCTTATCATAAACGGTCACCCCAAGTCCTGTCACAGACCACGGAGTGATGCTGCCATCACCACGTTTGACTGAAGGGACGGCATTATCATCCACACAAAGAAAATCAAATTAACCATTAGGCTTTTGAACACCTGTCTGACAATGGCCCTTTGTCCTTGATTACCAAATCAACATCAATTGTTGGCGTTTTCAAACTTCTTCCACTTCAGAATGATGGATGTACACGGTGCTTTGGGGCATTTGAAATGACACCGATTATTTTTCTAGCACACTTCCTTTGATCTGTGGCATGACACAATCCCATCTTGCATGGCTATGAATAATTTTCCCCCATACCGTGGCTCGGTTTCTCTCCGACATACACCATCAACTGTGAGGGGTTATACAGACGAAGGAATGCTCATTATCCAGATTCCGCCCGTCTACAGGTGACAGGGGGCTGTAGCCTATCTCAGCCATCACTGTGCGAGAAGCGTGGTGCACCCTGGACAGGCTGCCCGTTCATCACAAGCCTTTCACACAGTCAAACAACAACGCATGTTCACACTTATTCCTTTGTTTAATCAAGAATGAGGAGTTAACCTAAGCCTTGAACGAACTTGAAAGGGTCTGTAGACTTTCTATTATACTGAATATGTATCACCTTAGAAGCATTATTATACTATTTGTGCCCAGGGAAATGCTCATAATCCTCATCTCACATTCAGACAGATGTGATGGTTGGAAATTACTTTCTGACACGGGCATTGAGGGTTCTCCTGTGGCCCGTTTTTGTTATTCAAGGCCATCCATGATATCCCTCATTAATCCGTGCCACATCTAATTGTGCTAAGCCATAACAGCAAGCCATTTGCATTGTTAAGCAAAAGTACCACGCTCTTCCAAAATATATCCAGTTACTGACTAATTAGAGGTGCTGCTGAGAAACTGGACGAGTGACTTTTTCTTTTCTTTCGGACAATACTGTGCTGGGTCAGTCATAAGCTTTCCTAGCCATCAGTCAACATTATCAAGTGTTCTGTTTTGTTTCACTTAGTTAAGTCTCCAACACAAATATGATTCAGTTATTTAGCACTTCTTGTGAGACAGCAAATTGATATTCTACTCACAGAACAGACAAGTAGTGACTCATGGACCAACTGTTACTACACCTGCCAAGTTAATCTGTTCCAGTTTACTGTTGGTCTGTAAGGTTAAGATATTCATTTCTCTAAAAAAAATCCTATGCAGTACAACACACCCAAGAAATATTTCGAATCAACTCTCAACGTTCACACTCAACCACATACAGCTGTTTGCTGGAAACAGCAGCTACACAATTAATCTTTTTCACTTGAAAAAGATTTTATTTTTATTCTCCTGATTATCATTATTATTCATTTTTAGCTTCCCCCAAAAGTTTCTGATATAGACAGTGTTACAAAAGAGCACGGAAAGCCAAATGTTGTGTTTTGCATTCCCTAAGACAGATTGGCAAGGCGTGGTCAGTATAACAGCAGCTCTACTCAGGCCAACAGATGGCACAGAGGCACCTTATGACACGACATGAGCGTCCACACACACACACCTTGTTGGCCAATCAGGAACAGGATTGTAAAAATAGACACTGGGCCAGGGCTAGCCTCCAGAGAGTTGACAGTTCTGTTTCTTGGGGCTAGAGTCTCCAGAGAGACCGACAGAGAGGGGGAGACCGAAATTAATCACGGCACTTAGAGACCGGTTTGTGATAGATTAGAAGAGGGAATGATTTACTTTCTGCCCGCTCATTGTTCGTGGAACAGAACTATGTGCTTGTTGCAGTTAAGTGGAATGAGATGATTTCATTATCAGAAGACATACAGGATTGGAGTGAAAAACGCATTCATTAGCTTTTTCCCCCAAATCAGCTGCATTTAGAACGCTTTTGGGGCATCTCAAAACCTTTAGATTTCTTAACCTTGAGATAATAAAAATCCCATCACTAAAGATTGATATCCCCCTACAGTCATTCTATTCAGTCAGAATTTATTCACAGGCACCAAAAAAACCAACAACATACACTTCATGTTTAAGCTGCAGTTTAAGTTCTGTTCCAGATCCTGTAACCTGAATTATAGGCATGACATTTAATAAATTCAGACTGAAAGTGTGGCTACTATTTAATCACTTTGAATTGTTTTTCCAAGTGACATGACAGGAGATATAAAAAAAAAAATAAAAAATTCTCAATTCTACTTCTAACACAAATTCATAGGCATAGAAAACACATGCACAAATATGCTCCGGATGGTAATCGTCTATTGACGTCGGCACAGAGCCACACGTCACAGCCTCTCAAATGTGCACATAAATAGATTCACTTGAGAAGACCTTAGTCCATGTAAGTGAACACAGCCAGTATTTTACCTCTGGGTGATTGCCACTTTTTTAGGGCAGCAACTGTCCTCTGGTTATTGAAACAAACTCACCAGGAGCCTTACTGGAGTTGCTTCAGCCTACACTGTGTTATAACTGAGGGGAAACATGTCACCCCGTCATTAAATAAATATCCAGAACCTAAGGCAACATAGAGGCTTTTTGATGAAGCTCTCCAATCACAAGGTCTCACGTAACAGAACGATTTGGGACACTGCATTCCTTTAAGCTAATTTTCCAATTAGGTTTGATGAGAAAATTAGCTTAAAAACAGTTACATATTTTGCATAACACTTTCAGTATCTGCCGTCTCTGCTCAAATCCCAGCAGTTCAATTATCTAAAAACTTTACTTTCTCACTAATATGAAGAATATGAAGATTTGCTATATCATATACAAAGGAACACTAATGGGACAGTCTGTATTTTACACACTATGACGTGACCAGGGAACACCCGGCGGATACATGACTGTATGTGATGGCCATTTTGTTTATCCAGACAGGAGGCACACAGTGAGCTAAGTCAGTAAGAGCCGGACTTAGCCTCTTTTTCTTTTCAAAATAAGTGAACATATTTTCCAGTATGGTATACTTAGACCTACAAATGCTCTGAATACCACAACGGCTGACGTCAAACATCCTTAAAGCTCCACTCTGGTAGCTAACATCCTCTGGTAAAACAGAGCCCTGACCCTGTTCAGTCAAAATGTGTTTTAAGTGTGTGTTACTGTGGCTACTCAGGCGAGAAAGCAGCCATGTGCTGACACAAAGTAAAGAACAGTCTTTCACAGGCATTTCCCCTTCTCTCACTTATTACGGCTGTTGTGAAAACACCTCCAGTGGGAACAGGTACACAATTCAACAGTATACCACTGGGAATAGAGGATGATCACTGTTTGCTAACAGCATCCATATAGCATAGTCAAAAGCATTTTTAGACATACAGTCACTGCACTTGGTTATTTTATCATAAATCTAAATATGTTTAACTGAATTTTGTTCCAATGCCTTATTACAGCTTAACATTACAAAGTTAAGCTGAGGAATATGTTAGTATCAAAACATATTGTCCAAATTCACTCTCTTTCTGCATTGTTAACACATTTTGAAGAAGTTAATGGCATGATTATTTGAATAGCTGTATTTGTAAAGAATTGGACGGACTGGGCTCATTTTGGGTAAAAACTAAACTAACTAAAAAAAAAAAAAGGATAATTTTAATTGAACTTTAAATGCTGTGCAATGTGTTCCAAGGCACCAAACACAGTGGCTGTAATATTCCTCCCTTCTTTGTGGGTGAGGCCATTTCAAATGCTACTCTGTCAGCATCAGTGGTGTTGATAGCAGCACTGCGCAGAACACTGGAGGCTCACGGCAGAACTGCGGCTCTTTCTTAGTGTACCGTCTAACAAGAAAGGGAAAATCTTTGGGACGCTATGACCCTGGAAAGACTAGCATTTGCCTGGTGAAAGGATGGGTCCATCCACCTAATTCCTCCTGCTGCAAAGACAGAAGCACAGGTGAGGCCATGAGAATGGCTTTAAGGACACCTGGGCAAGCAGCCAGACAGCCGCTTCATTCCTGTCCAGCCGTTTTCGCACATGCACTGCAGTCCTAAAATATTACAGGGATGTACCAGTTGTTCCAGGGTCAATTATGCCGTCAATCTCCAAGTGTAACAATATAACTGTAGCTGTATTCATTTGTATTTATAGTTTACATTACATAAGCAACATGGACTTGTGTGTGTGTGTGTGTTGCTTGCCAAAGACAGAGAAAGAGGGGTTGAAAAGATGCACTAAAGTTCTTCACAGTCTCTCCCACCCCTGTTTTTGTGCCTCCCTTTGGGTCGATGCATTCTGCCCCACATGCAGTCAGTTCTATAGCCTGTCTCGTGGTGATAAATGGGCGTGTATTTTGACATCATGGCCAAACATGTTGGCTTTTATCGCAATTGTTTGTGCGAGAGACAAGCCGTTGGGACAATTTTCAGTGGTTCGACTGAAAATGGGAAATGCTCATCACCGAGACTGAGATGAATTTAATGTCAATCGAACTTTAACATCAAGGATCCTCTGCCACCGATAGCGCAGTGATGTCCACACTGTACTTTTTGGATCAAGTCCTGCTTCCTAATGCCCCTCCTTCACATTTTAAGCTGTGAGCGCACGTATCTGGCAGATTATAAATGATAAATTTTCCGTGCATTTTCTTTTCTTTAACATCTCCAGTGCTCATGTTAAAAAGCGGCTTCGGAGTGAGTATAGTCCCCTCTAACCGGAGGCTCCGCAGTCGCAACTTTGAATAAACTGACTCATCTCTCCAGTCTGTTGAGTTTCTTTTGGCAACAAATATTCATTTTCAGCATTTATTTATTTCCAAGAACTGATTTCAGTTTTGTAAAGTTTAAAAAAATCTGACGATATGAAAAAGCTTTGACGCCTGAGTAAATAATTCTCAGACAGGCTTCTCTTTCAGATACAGGGAATACTGGAAACTTAGAACAGAGTTCTTGTCAGCAGCATGCAGCAAAAAAATTGTAGCACATCAAAAACAAAAACAAGTGTGCACATGAAAATGTCAATACTAAAACAATACTGGGAGGTTCCTCCTATCGTTTTCTCCCCATTTTCAAAGTTTCATCGATTAAACTGTGTTTACAGTGTCCTGGTTCTTATCACTGATGACTTGAGATAGTTTGGTCTGTTTCAGAGGGCTTGTCATCTGCTTTCGCATTCTATGGCATCTATTAGAAAGTTGCACAACGGGGCACATGACACATCCGACTTGTGCTGGCAAAGAAAGCAAGATGGCTTTCAGGCAGTGGAAGTCGATGAATCATACTGTGAGGAGATCATTTGGGGAGGAGTGTGAGAGACTTGATAAAATAGTCCATGATAGACAAGCAGAAAAGTTGTTCAATTCACAGTGCAAACAAAGACACGATTGGTTTAAAATTATGGAGCTTCTACTGTTCGCATTTAATTTAAATTTTACATATTCAATATTGGGTAAACCAAGTATGAGTGATTCATGCATTTACAAAAAATGTTCAGATGTGTAAAAATCTCTTTTATGCTTTACGCTCTGATTTACCATCTACTATGTTAACTAGAAATGGATCCATTCAATGATCTCAGATATCGGATTAAGGTGAAGGACCATTAGCAATTGTAACACTTCCTCCACATATGAAAATACAGAGGTCCAACCCAAAGGAACAGCAAAAATTTGGCAATTGCGTGTACAATTGTATCTACATCAATTCAGACTAGAGGAAGGAAAACAATGAAGAGCAATGAGCAACTCTTTTATTTTGTATGTAAATTGCAGGTTTTTGAAAAAAAATGGAAGAAAGAAATGAATGCTGAGAGAAACCAGAGGAGAACTGAGCCACTGGTGGGTAACTGGCGTTTGCTAACGTTATGGTCGCAGAACGTGCAGACACATATCAGGGTAACATAACTAGAGGTGGCCTTTGCATCATGGAGAATTAAACTGGACACAAAACAGAACCTAAAGCCCCGGGATCAGGTCTAACTAAGCAACACTACTCCATCTTGGCCTCTGATGGTGGACCCGAGTCTGTGCTTGGATGTGTGTTTGGATCTCATTGCTGCATTTTCTACGATCGATCACAATATTCTGGCTTGAACATGTTATTGGGATTTCTTCCAAATTTGTGCATTTATGGCTTGTAAAATACAATAAACTTATTAGTTGCTAGAAACAAACCTTTCCACAACATATTATCATACAACACACTTTATGAATAATAACATGTGGGATGTTTTATTCACAAAGTATCTTATAAAACCATAAAATCATGGTTCACATTTTTTCAAAATGGCGTTTTATTTTGACATTGGTTTAGTAATACCACACAGACACGTTCTAAGAAGCATTTGAATGTGTAATGTTATTGCTTTGATCGGTCAAGGTCAAACGAGGAAGACACACTCCTCAAAATTTAAGAGTTAGAAATTCCAATCATCCCTTTTCTGTCTGGGTTCACCACATAATTGTATCTTAGATTTTGCAGTTATGAGCTGATAAACCTTTATGGTCATAATTTCATTGAAAAAATAATCTGTTTTGGTCACATTAATTAAGATTGCACATAGCTTTTCTGCCTTGCTTTGTGGGATGATCCAATTTAAGAGTCAGTGGTTTGCACATTACACTGCGATAAGAGCCAGAATATCATATCTGGAAGGCAAAATGAATAGTTGGGAATCAAATCAATTTTGTATTGAGACATGACACAGTTAGATTTTTGTGAGACTGCCAGAGATGCTCACCCCCATTATTTATCTGGTTATATGCATTTATTTTTAAGAGCTCTCCCATATCTGTTCCCAATCCATTACATTATGTCAAATTTCCAACCAAATGGCATCCTTCTAACTGTCCGCAGGCCACACTAGTGGGACATAGTATGCATGAAGCAGTGGTGGGCCGACTGGCCGTGCAATTGTCCATAGCTGAAAGCCATCATCAGAATGGCTATATAGCAATAAAAGTAATTATCGTGCACAGTCAGTTGTCTACCAAACTGCAGCTAAACCAAAGTTGAAAAAGCTACGTATCACGCATGAATGTAAACAGAAAAAAAGGAGACAAATTATGGGCTGACGTGGTGAAGAAAAAGACACACTTTGTCCTCAAAACACAAACTTTAACTGAGTGTCTGTTTGTACAAAAGCATGTGTGTAACTATTGTTGAGACAGGACTTCAGTGACAACATGCCTGTGTAATAATACATAAATGTTGTGATATGAGGAAAGGATAACTAGCATTTAGAGTTGCCAAAAAAAAAAATCAGATATTTATAAAAACTAAAAAATAGTATCCAATTATATATATATATATATATATATTTATTTTCTAGACTATCGATACCATCTTTATTTTCAAACTGACAGAGATCGTGACAGCACTGCTGCAGATGAACAGATGCGGGGTTCACAACACTGAACTGGCTGCTGTCGCAGCATAAAACTGACTCAACTCATCGTTCTAAGAGCGTGAGACTGCAACCACATAGTCACGTTTATGCTCTTTGTTTTTTTTTTACCATTTTCAGAGATAATGCGGCACAATTTTTTTGAACTACTGTGACTTGAAAATATCCATTTTTCTTTTTCTTTTAATGTAATCATCACTTGTCTTGTGAAACACATTGCGGGAGTGATAAACAGCGTGTGTGTTAGCTGCATCTTGAGGAAGAGAGAGACCAGAAAGTGAAGCCGTCTCTTAGTTATCATAAAAACGCTCGGTGGGGACAATTTAACCGTGCAGTTCATCATCTGCTGTAATTTCGCTTTCAGTTTTTCCTATTTTCTTTCGCTGCCACAGCGGAAACACATTTGTGAGGAGTAAAAAAAAAAAAACTGTTTTTATGGTCAGCAAGACCCAAAGAATGTTTACAACTCTCAGAGATAATGAGCTCCAGACAAGTGGCCGGGAGAAGACCGACTGCCTAAAGAAACAAATTAAATAAAAATTAATTAAAGACAAAATAAATGATAAAATGCACTGACTAAGCCAACTGGCTAGAGGTTACTCAGACTAATAAAGTGATAGGCTACCTGTGGTACAGAATTATGTGAAAAACAACTATTTTTGTTTGATCTAGGTGATTGTGAGGAATGTCGTGTTATGAATTTTATGCTCCGGAGAGACGAACTGATAAGGCCGGATACAAAAGGCGACTGTGACACACAGGAAGCTTGTTGTGTTATCTGCAACTAACGATGACTTTTTAAATCTGGGCTGAAGGTTTTTACCTCAGTTTACTACAGCTAGAAAAAGTGACCACGAAGGTAAGAGGCAAAGCCCAAAATGTAACAAGCATGCATAAAGTAAAGAAACACTTCCCATAGAGCATAGATTAACAGCTGACTGACGTTTCCCACACGGACTGGAGGATTCAACAATAGCTCAGCATCGATTTCCAGCACTCGACAACAGGCTTTTAAGGATTTACATAAAATCACATTGGTTGCAGTGTTTGACCTGCCAGGGTTTTCAGTGGCAGATGTTAATATTGATGACTTATAGATCACAGCAGCCAGTGAACAAAGTGTACTTGCAGGTACTTTGCTTTGACAAAACACAAGAGTTTAATTACAATAAACGTGCGAGACACCAAATTGCAGATCTTAAACCGACAATTATTCAACCCATCATTTTTTGCTTGAATAGATCTATTGTGTTCCCTGTCTGCAGTTTAACCAAAAGAAACAGTACAGTTGAGCAATAAACAACAAAACTGTCGGCACTCCGAAGCATCGGCATCGATTTTTTACTTTTTTTTTAACTGTCCTGTGACAAAGAAAAATCATCCGATGCCGATTATCGAAGCGGAAAACATCAGCGCTATTAACTGGCTGACATTTTCATCTGTATATCACACTCTAAGCAGCTATTACAAAGCCCAACAATATCCAACGCCTTCAGCATCTCAGAACAGCATCCGGGAAATGAAGATGAAGACTTGGTCGTGCTTTTCTGTTTTTGTTTTTTTCCTCTTTTTTTCCCCCCCTCGCTGTGAGTTGTTACCATGCCAGGCAATATCCAAACAGCATTTCAGATGAAATTTCATCTATAACCTGCACCCTGCCACCGAGGAGTTAACTGTAGTCTTCCGGAAACCTCTGCCTCAGACATCTTCCAACTACACCTCCCTAACAATGGATGAGTGCGCGAGGTTTGTGAATTCCGCTAAGTGTCCTGTTCAGCCCTTGATATTGCCACTTAATGTTAGGAATCCACAACTCTAAATAAAAATAACCTAAATTGGTCTGTAATAGCCTGTGAAAATTGCCTCCACGCCCAAACTTCAGTGGCTACATCAGATTAGTTATGGTGTCCGTTTGTGAAAAGGATTGCCTCTGCAGTAAATGGAGCGAGTCTCTATATGTGTTGCATCCTTCCAGTAAAAGCCACTCTGTAGGGGAGGAAACAATTGTTGCCCACTACGTGGCTAAGCGGAAATAGACATAAAACCATTCAAGTCATCATGAACACCTCTTTGAGGCAAAATAACTGTTAAAATGGGTCAAAATGGGTCAAAATTCCGATGTCACAAGAGAGCAAGCAGCAAGGCAAGTAAATGTCAGAGTGATGGTGTAATTTCCTTAATTACGTATTCATTGGGATCAGTCGCCACAGGCTTGTCCAGATAACAAAGGTCAGCGTGGATGCAAAGATCTCAGACTGCACTGTGTAAAGTCATCAGCCCGGTATAAAGTTCAAACTTAAAGGAAGGAATCTAAAACAATCCAGAGCATCCTGCCTATTCTTGGAAAAAAAGAGATTTTAACAACAGAAATGTACATTAATCAAATTCAACTAAACACTTTGTGGTGAAGGGGCTGCTAGATTACGTAAACAAATCTTAAAATATGTCTAAATGTTCCACATTGAACATAAAAAGGGTTCACTGTGTCCATGCACTTAGTAGCAGGAGCTACAGGGATGTTTCATGTTGCCAAGCAGGTTTCCCCTTCACCTTTGGACATGTCTGTGACATCATTTCACATTACTCTGCATGAATGAGAATGAAATTGGGTTGAGTCCGCATCCCCAGTAATGGCACTTTCTAAGTTTTTCTTGTCATAATCCAAAACATGACCACCTAGATAACTGTAAGCAATAAAACTTCAAAAAGATGATTATTAAACATCACCATCTTGTCATGAGTAAGCACATTTATGAACAATGACCATTTAACTCGGGTGTTGGCAGTTTTTATGCAAATTAAAAAAATACTGAAAACGCATGGCATAAGTCGAAGCTTTTTAACGGCAACATCGTTAAACCGGATCAAATATGCTCGTGTGTCAGTTGAAATACCTCTGAGGGCTGACCAAGAATCGACTGCACGCAGGAATCTCTGACATCATTTCAAAGTGGATCTTGCATGTTGAATGGATCAGACACAGTTATAGGAGCTAATTTTTCCCCGGAGATTGTACCTTATTACGGTGATCTAATTAGATACTTAAAAATAACTTCTTTTTTTTTTTATTACAGAATGTCAGTGCACTAATTGAGTGACGATTTCTTAGACTTCATTTAAATGTTGTTTTTTTAAACAAGACAAACAATAAAAATACTTATGATGTCTGAAACATAGAGTGAGGAAAAACGCGTGGCGTCTCCTACTGCAACGACTTCTCACAACAGGTAAACTGCTAATCAGCTTTTTTCTTTAATATCTGTGTCCTGACATCATCGCACTAAACATGGTGCATCCACCTGCAAAGCTCAACTTGGGTGTTGAACAGCTACCAGGCACTGGAAAAGAAGTCTGTAGATTCATAGCTGAACCTGAATTCACTAACAGATTAAAAAAAAAAAAAAAAAAAAAAAAAACTGTAATATATCTCTGACCAGTAAGTATGAGTGGGTGGTATTTGACCCATCCACTTCAAATTAATTATCTAGTGATACAGGCACAAAGACCATACAATGTATCTATATTTTCTGTGAATAGCTTCTTCAGCTGCCACTTCAAATATTGCTGTAAGTGGGTTGAAAAGCATCCTAAGCAGTTTTCATAAAGAGGGCAATTCAGAAAAAAAAAAAAAAAAAAGTATAGATGTGGGTCCCTATTTAATTTGTTTTTCACACACTGAATGGGGGTGGGTTAGCGTCTGAATGTACATCTTTTCAGTTAATCTTAATAAACTCTCTGAACTGAAGGAATCCAATTTAAATGAGAAGTTAAACTTATTCCACCAGTTTCAGCTTAATATCACTGGCTTTTTCTATTCTTCCCCAGCCCTGTGCTGTTCTCTGGGAAGTTACATTTTAACAAAAAAAAAAAAAAAAAAAAAAAAAAAACTAATTCCCGTTATAGTTCAACTTCTCCTCTTTCTGGCATTAAAGTTTCAGATTTTTGTTTCAAACGTGAAAAAAGGTGAACTTTACAAAAAGACTGAACGTGGGTTTCTACATCTGTTAGATAAGGAGTAAGAGATCAAAATCAAGTACCGTGGATACAGGGCATGCTGGAGTTTTAAGTGGAGGACCTCTTGTTCTCCAACAATGTGTTGGTCAAATTGTCAATTTTCATTTGCAGCTTAGTAGAGTCACAGGTTTAAGACCTCTTTGCAGGTAACAAGTTGTGACTTAATCTGGCTGGACGTGCCCATTTCTGTCTTGAGCAAGGCAACTTTGCCAAACTTCCTTTACAGTTTCGCAAATGTTTTCCAGAATGTCTTGGGGTGTTTGCCAGGGAACATATTATTGGAGGGGGTGACTTTTTCTGTTCTTGAGATCACACATTGCGGTATTTAAAGTCACTACCAATTGAAAACGTAACTTGTAAAGTACATCCCACCTCATCCATTTGGCCACAAACTCTGAGCCCAACCTTCTGGCATTTAATCTGCGAGAACAACGAAGCCAGATTTATCTGGACATGTTCTGTTGTCAGCTCTGCTGAGGAGCATGCATCTCACATCCAACACCAGCCTCAGAGGATATACGATCAATAAGAATTTTCCAGAAAGTGTTAGAAAATGAATGTGTGTGCGTAGCAGCCACTTTTTATTAGTTGTTTTACCAACTTGGGCTGATTCACTGCTGGACTCGAGAAGAAAGTGAGCCTAAAACATTAATTAGTTCCAGTTCTCCACAGTCCAACTTCAGATAATTCAGCTAGGTTTTTTCTCATTCTTTTTCATTTAATTTAGTTAATGAAGTTGATAAACAGACTTTCTGGGAGTTGTTACTGTTACTTTCTGAAAGACTTACATTATAGTTATGCCATCACCTTGATTGAAAGCTCTCTAGTTGAATAGCTACATTCTGTAATTAGGATTTCCCATTGTGTGTATAACAGTAATCGATTTACTGCGATAATCCAACCTGAACCAGACTTTTGATAATCCAGCTTTTCAAACCCAGAGTAATACACCCAGGTAATACAGTTGAGGATCGATTTACTCTGCATGCATCCGCTCAAACAGACTAACAGGGTCTAGATGCTCCACACATACTTAACAGTTTATTCTTTGTTAAAAACAGTCAAGCTTAAGTGTGGATTAATATTGAATTCCCGAGAAAAACGCTGCTTTCCTTCACAGTTTTTTCCAGCTCTTCTGTCAAGACGGCTAAAGGCGTCAGAATTTGTGACTGAAAATCAGCCTATCGAGGCATTTTTTAATATAATCACGGTCACTTAAAGCATTTCCAGACTGTCACTCTGCTCTAAAAAAAAAATCCTGATTTCAGTAACACAACATCATCACCATTCAAGTAACTTAAAGAGTTCAGCGGCTGTGCAGAGAGTCGGGCAGCACTGGCATATACAATTATCTCCCACAAAGACAGCTACAAGCAGCAGAATGTCTCCAACGTTTTCTCATGCAGTGCACGGCATCGTGGCTTTGGACATACATGGCCAATAACTCCTCCTTTAAAACTCCTTGATTCCCCTCCTGCAGTCAAATTAAAAGGCTATGTGGAGCTGTAAAAATAGCTAAATTCAACTGTGCTTGTAGCCATACCGAGCGTTGCTAGCGTCGCGTTTACTTTCACGAGGACATAATATTTTTGAGTAAAATTCATCCTAATATGGCCTAATATGGCCACACCTACACCTAACAGCAGTTTAAAGAAAATCCCAGCTGAAAAAGCAGAATTGTACATGATTTATTACTAAATGTCGACAACTAGTTTAAGAGAACATTGATACATAACAATAACTAAACCAGTAGAGAAGTATAATGTTACAGAGTTCCACACCTCAATGACTGCACTGAAAAAACCCTGAGGTATAGCTATAGAAATCTACTCTGCTCTATGCACGGTGATGCATCCTATAGTGTTTCAGTGATGAATGCACCATGATGTGATGATGTGCATGCATGCATGAGGGGACACACGCTGCTTCTCTTCACCCAACACAAAAGAAGTTGAAAGCTTAATCCTAGCAAACAGCCCGTTGCTTTATAATGCTAAGATGAGACACTCTTTCTCTTATATCAGACATACTGCAAGCTCAAAAAGACTCCGTGAGCTTGAGTTAAGAAGACTCATCCATATCTCTTGTTAAAGTGGTACACCAGTTCTTTCCATCACAGATAGGGAAAATATGGTAGGCTCGCTTCCTCTTTCAGAGGACACATTGGCCACAGACATGGCTGTGATGACTTAGTTTAGGTCACAGGAGGACTGTCTATTCCCCGATTCTCTCATTACCAAACAGGAGACAGAGAGACCAAAGGGAGCCAGGAGGCGCTCTCGGTTCATAATGGCCTGAGCAAATGGGGGAAATCGGTCTTTATTTGCAAGTGAATGAGCTTGAAAGAAAAGCAAATACATTTTGTGAGTGCACTAAGCATTTACATAAAGGACTGACAAACAGGAGCAGAAAAGAAAACAGCCATGTTAAAATGGTTCAATGGCTAAGTCCAAGTTGTCAGAGAAAATGTGGTTTTTTTTTTGTTTTGTTTTTTTCTAATAACCTGACTGATCTAGATGGATACCATGAAGTCAAAATAGCAACATAAAAACAAGAACTTCTGAAGAAAATAGATAGCCCTCTGGCACTGGGATGGGAGTCTTCTGTGCATTGTATGTTTGAGAGGACCTCCTGCTGTGTGGCCACGCCACGAGCATAGCTATGCTGTTAAAGAAGCCAACGTGGTTACAGCAGATAGGCTGGGGACGTCTGGACAGACAAATCTGAACTGAGCAGCTGTCAATTAGAAAGAAAAAGACACATAACCTACAGTGGAGCCTACATAAGTGATCGACCCCCTGCGAGCATTTATGCTTGTGTATTATGTGTCTGTATTGGTCTGCAGTTTCCACCCCACAGCTGCAATGGTCTTTGTTGCTACCTTATGGGTGAGATGCATGTTAGGCTATGACGTAGGGCGCACTGCTTTGTAGCAGACTCTGTTGTGACCTCCATCCTTAAGATCATATCTGAGAAACGGGCTGATTTACCTGCATAGCCAAATATAGATCACAAAGACATGCAACACAAAGGATTATTTGAGCACATTCAACATATTTTACAATTATATCCTCTTTTAAAATTGAAAATTTCCCTTCAAATCAACACAAACTGCAGGATGTTAGAGCTCTGCTTGAACAAAGGGAGATGGAATCAGTGGCTTAGAAAAGCAAAGAGTTTGAAAAAACCGTGTCAGTCTGAAACACTCCTTTAGTCCTTTTGTCTCACAAAGCATCAAAGTGGAGAGAAGCTACACAATGCCTAAAAAGTTTGCCAATCTAGGGTTACATGTCCGAAGGGAACCTGTATTCACAGTGGCTGGCCTCCCCCCACCCCGTTTGATGAATGACAAGGACACGTTGCTCTGATTTCCTGGCAAGTGATACGATCTGAACAGGTTGTCAATTTAGAGAAAAGCAGGCATAGTTTGAAGGTAGTTTGATTGCAAAATCTGTCTGAAAGCAGACTTCCAGTAGGCAAACTGTAGACACAAGAAACAAACAAAGCTCTGTTTCTGTTCAGTTTAACCTGTTTTATACACTTAAATTAAATCTCATTCACATTAATGCCCATCATGAGGAGCCAAACCTCACAGGAATGGCATAAGAATGCTACCACTGCAGAGGCTAATCAGTGAAAAACAACTGCTAATCCCACAGCCTGCGCCTCTTCTGTCAGCAAACCCTTAGGAAAGGATGTTTATGGTCCTCCTGCAGTACCACACAGTGTCACGTGCACATGTAATGTCATCCATTTGGAATCCTTAGGCAATGAATCTCCTCTGAACCCTCTCAGACCTGGATCTGTCTGTTCCAGTAGCCATCACTGTAGAGTCAAGCCCTCGCTGGAACAAAACCTAGGCCTCCCCCTTTCCTCTCCCTAATTCTTGATGGAAACCTTAAAATGTGATAAACTGTCAAAAAATTATGTTCAAGCGATATGCAAGCAAGTGATCGTCTCTGATCCACAGGAAATGTGCCCTCATATTCAAAATAACATTTATTTCTTAAGATTACTTGTCGGAATAGATAAAATACTTAGGAATCGTAAATAGAAACAGATCACAGTAGTTTCCCTGAAATTACTTTCCTATGCCATTAATGTGCATCTTAATTATCAGTTACAGTCTGAAACTAATTCTGGGTCAATGAACATCCTTCTGCTTAGCAGCAGATGGTCAGTCAATATTCTGATGTTATCAGGTTTAGTGTCTTGATAAGATGATACAAAAACAAGAGAGATGCACAAGGTGAAAGGCTTTGGCTGGATCTCACAAATAGCTTTTGTGCAAGTGCAAGGTTTCAGTACGGCCAGAGTGGTGCTTGACAACAGAAGTCAGAGGGCAGCCTGGTTCAATCAAGACTTCAGATGCACATTACAGTAACAGCTCTGTTGCAACTTGGGTTCAGAAACTGTCCCTGCTGGTTGGCACGCAAACATGCCAGTTATCTATGATGCTTTTAATACGATGTTGGAATATGCTTTGAATTACTGGTCCAATAAAACACTGTAGCAATGCGGTGTTATACAAAGCTGTGAGCATTAAGCAGTCCAGTAAAATAAATCAATAGAATAAAAAAATTATGAAAATCTACCCACTTTAGGTTCTTAAATGTATTTGATCCTTTTCTGTGCTTTATATATATATATATATAAATGTACATCCATACTATATCGATATAAAGTATAGACCATCTTTAATTATTGAAATAAGCATAAGTTTCATCTATAACAGTAGGCTACATCTTGCCGTCTACAAGGTACAATCATACTGAGCTGAGATACTTAGGGTCTCAATAGCCTATAAAACCTCCACACTCGTGTTGGTTATCTAATCATGTAAAAATGATTGGTTGTGATAATGGGACTTAAAGGACAGCAACGGTGAAGTATCAATATAGGAAGCTCTGTTGCCAGTACATTATATGCACACTCTGAAATAATCACTTTGTCAAGTTGGCACTGTTGGACTCGCTGCCATCATTTTTGCCAGCGTCGATTTCCATCCTTGCAGAGCTAAGTCAGTCGTAGGGAAGGCTGAAGCCTTTACAAATCAGCCTGCAGTCAGCCGTGCCTCCATCTTGCTTTGTAAATGGAGCACCATGGAGCTACGTCATGATTTCCACATGACTGATAATGCAACACAGACAAAGTGAAAAAAAAAAAAAACTCTACTGTAAAGCACATTCAGGCATTTTCCCTTTTTTACACAAGCCCTATGGTGAGGTGACATGCGGAGCTTCAACTTATTGATCAGTCTCACAGTTTGAGGACATTTAGAACTCATATCTTATCTTGCCTAGTTTTCTTCATTTTCTCAGGCTGGGTTTTATTTTTCTGGAAAGGTTGTCTGTTCGGCAGTTATCAGCTGACAGACGATCAATTACAGGACAGGGGAACAAAGAAAGTGTGAATCCCGTCCTCAGTGTCTGTTCAATCATTAATGCTTCAACTCTGCCCTAAAATCATCAATAAAAAGATTGTTTTCTCCCCATTCACATGCAGCCACTCAAAGTTTAAAAATGTCATACTTTTTCACTCAGTCATATATTTCAACTGAAAAAAAAAAATCTCACTTTGCTATATATATTTACCTGTATCAAGCCCAACTTGTCCACTGTTGTGTATATGGATATATTCCAAGCAATACTTACCAGGTTATCGTGGAAGATTATGACCAAAACCTAATTATGTTGTACAGAAGAGCTGAAACAACTGGTTGCGGGTCCGAAATGACCCTGAAATTGGTCAAAAATTAGCTTAATGTCAATGCACCAAAAATGTAACATTAACCTGCGATGGAAAACGTGCCAGATATCCTTAAAATGTCAATTGCCCCAAATCTGACCAATTCGTGTTCACCACAAAATATCCACTTTACTAAATATTCAATCACGACTCTTAATGCAAAGTCTGAATTGAATAAATCAAAGGATCCTCATGCAGACGAGAATAAAAGGTGGTCATATTATCTCAAATAATCAAAACTTAATATACTACAGTATTAAAAAGATACTCAAAAGCGATACAGCTTTAGTATGCATCCCTAATAGCTTAAGATCACTCCAACAAGATTATCATCAACACAAAAGACAGGTCCTGTCAAACAGAATGACGCCTTTTTAGTGGCTCGAGTGTTGCACTTTGCTTTCTAGATCTCATCTTAACACCCCTGTGAAATAAATAGGTTTTTATTAAGCTATTCATTGGTAACCTGTGGATAAAGCTGGATTTCAAGGGTGCGTTTAAAGGGATAATCTGGAGTAAAATGCACTTTAGATCAATTTACGGGATGATTGGGAGTACATACGTTGAGTTGACATCAAAATCATGTCATTCGGATGTGTTTTGAGAATTTCGATTTGACCGTTTTTAGCCAAAAGTCGTTAGCCTGGAAGTGAATGGGGCAAATCATGTCACCGCTACAAAACGCTATTTTTATACCTCTTCTACTGCTCCAAACAACATAACACTTACGTGGTAGTGAGTAGAGGGTCCCTAAAGCCAAACCGAAGTGTCCCGAGGTCTTCATATGGTCGGATATAGTCCAGAATTAATTTAATCAAGCCAGTACCTTTCCGGAAATGTGTCTGCTGCAGCTGCCGCTACAGGCCGTGGTGATGTTCGTTTGATATTGGATATTCGACAGATATTCACAATAAGGAAATAAGGTGTCTTTTTTTTCAAACCAATATCAAACGAACATCACCACGGCCTGTAGCGGCAGCTGCAGCAGACACATTTCCAGAAAGGTACTGGCTTGATTAAATTAATTCTGGACTGTCTATCCGACCACATGAAGACCTCGGGACACTTCGGTTTGGCTTTAGACACCCTCTACTCACTGCCACGTAAGTGTTATGTTGTTTGGAGCTGTAGAAGAGGTATAAAAATAGCGTTTTGTAGCGGTGACATGATTTGCCCCATTCACTTCCAGGCTAACGACTTTTGGCTAAAAACGGTCAAATAGAAATTTTCAAAACACATCCAAATGACATGATTTTGATGTCAACTCAACGTATGTACTCCCAACATCCCGTAAATTGATCTAAAGTGCATTTTACTCCGGATTATCCCTTTAAGTGTAATTGATGCTTAGGTGCATTTAAAGAAAAGAGCAGTACAAGTGTTAAGACATATTTAAATAGGAGTAGTAGATTGCATTATGCCAAAAGAAATTATTGCAAAATTTGATTTTAACGTAATATTTCCCGGGGGGGGGCAGGGGGGCAAGGATGAATATATTACCATCACATTGCAGTGAGGGCTCCACTCCCACTGCGTTTTCCTCTCTTGCCCGAGGAACACCCCTTGCACGTCGGATTGTGCATGAAGGATTATAAGGCTATCCCACGGAAAATCCTGAGCCTCGTGTAGCTAAGAGCACTACTTCAAACATAAGCACCTCGCTCGTCAAAATTACTGACGTTAATCAAGGATAGGCGTGCAAATGTTATTAAAATGTAATTTCACGCAAAACTCCCTCAATTAGACTTACGTAACGGCACATTTAACAACTTAGGGGGGGATCTCATTTCAAAGCCTGTGTCGTGGCATCAGATTACATAAGAGATGATTCAGAGTAGAGAAGTTGTGCTTGCTGAGCAGGAGTGTGCCAGGGAGACCAAATAACCCACCGGATCCTCGATGTGGTTCGTGTCCATCGTAAACAACACCTCCACGGTGCCATCATCGCAGTGCATACATGAGCAGGTGCCTGCCGAGATGTGTTTTACTTTGCTTTGCACCTCACACCCTCTAATTGGTAGAGAGCGAAACAAAGCAGAAGATTTAGTGTGCGTCTACAAATACACAGACTCCAGCATCACTCCCCATCAACAACAAGCACGTCCCATCCGAGCAGTGACCACCGGCCCACGTCGACACGACCACAAAATACAGAGACATGTAATCCCCGAGCCACGTTCTTATGCACGCGCTGGCAACATTCACGCTTATACAAATTTAAAGCGACATATTTCTTATTTAATATGCGATAATGCCAAGTCAGCGTTCAAGGCTGGTCACGCAAAGAGCATCGTCTTGTAGCCTGCTAAGTGTGTGTGTGTGTGTGTGTGTGTACAAAGAAATGGCACCATAACACATTAGCATGCAAGCTGTCTTTATTTGAAAAACAGCTCGCCACTAAGCTAATTAGCAGCAGTCGCAGTAACGTCACCGTCGCACCTGCTAAATAAAAGAGAGCCTGAGGGCGGAGGAGGCAAAGTGGGTGCCTGCGGTCCTGACCACAATTAAAAGGCTGGAAACAGATGGGACACTCGCAGCAAAACAACAACACAACCGTATCCAGCTTAAATGCGTAGAGTTTGGTTCAAATTTGAAGATGCTTACCTGTAAAGCCCACAAAAAGTAAGGCTAAAAAAATATCCCCGGACTGGACCATCGCAACTCCCGAGTAGCGTGAACGTTAGGCGGCGTAGCTAACGTTTAATCTGCTCTCGGTCCCTACAGTGTTACCCTCGGGTTTTCTTGGCTTCCTTAGCAACTGTTCATCCTAATCTATATATCTGATCTCGTCGGCGATGAGTGTCAGTAGCAGCGTCTTTAATGACAGGCAGCGGCCAGAGATAAGCAGTGATGAGCGCCAGTGCACAGTTCAAAGTCTGACTGACAAGCGGAGCCTGCTCACATTCTTGGATTACTCCGCTCAGGCAGTACGAAGGATCTCTTGCTGAATAGTGCGCGGTGCTCAAAGACGGGCACTGTCATAGGGAAACACCAGCAAAGGCAGGAATGATGCTGCGCTTGCCTAGCGTTGAAGGAGAGAAAAATTATAGATGCGAGATACAAAATAATATATTTATTCATTTTGAAAAAGGTAGTGCCCAAAATTACTCATGTTATTTTGTCAACAGCTCGTCAGGGGGGGGCTCCTTTCCTGTTAAGAGCTGCTGTAAGTGATGGCTTTAATATACAGAGTATTTTTGTTTCTGTATTTTTGTGTCACTTTAAAGCCACTGTCACGACCACTGGGTTGCCTGCAGAGATAAATCAGTCAGTAAATGACAAAATAATAATTGGCCGGCTCCTCTAAACCTTTATTAAAAAAAGACTAAATTAATTTGAGCAAAAACGAAAGCAATTTGCTGTTGTTCCGTCTGTACTGAAATTCATTACTAACCACCAACTGTTGTAGATTAAAAAAGTTTATTAGGTTAAAGCCTATTAACTAAGTTCAAATAAAAAATATAGTCTAGAGAATTACATCCCGCAAATCATGAATTTGATAACAGCAGAATTATTTTAACTGATAAACAGAGCATAAATCAACAGTCACGGTTTAAGCTATAGTTTTTCAGGATGCATCAAAATACAAAACTCTCAAAATAATTTTTCAGTCAGTTTCTTCTTTTGCACAAACTGTTAATTCTGTCATACATTCATGCAAATTATTACACATTTCATTAAACATACATTCATGGATGTGACGTTATCACAGTTATATTGCTTATGTCAATTTGATTAAATATTGGTCCTGTGTTGAATAGTCTCACCCCAAAATCCTCCAGGCATTGCACACATAATTATAGGTAAATACTTGACCACTTGTTCTAGTTTGTCCAGAATCTTTTCCATGCATACATGTTAAACTTGTTTTGAAATGTTTTCTAATGGATTGCTCTCAGATGGATTTAGCCTTTTCAGGATTGAAAGGGACTGAGTGTCATGTTGGGTCCACCAAGGATGAACTGCTTTCCTAAAACCGCTCAGAGGCACTTCTTATTAGCCTTCAACTGGCAAACATATGTGAAAAGAAGACAACATTGTATTAGAATAAAGATAACTGGGTCAACAGCAGGTCCAAGGTTGTGTGGAAGACTACAGAGGCAGATTGGAGTAAGGGTTAGAAGAGGTTAAGGACACGTTGCAGATTAAATAAGGATCTCAACTGTGGACAACCGTGGCTTTGGAATGGCAGGTGGGCAGCTGCAGCTGAATGTAGCCGACCGTGTCTAAAATCATTCAATAATGGTCTGTTAACCAATTGCAGCGCAAACCATATAAGTGTAAATGGAAATCATGTTCAGTGTTTCAACAACAATTTTCCACTTGCACTAATACTGAGTGATTTCATCCTGTTGAAACTGATGCATGACTACAGGAAAAGTCCAGTCCTGTGCATTAACAAACCAGAGCCATAGTTTACTGGTCAAGCAGAAATAGCTGGATCTACATCAGTGGGCATTTTCACAGCAAAATCTGAAATCTAAGTAAGATGAAATATCTTAAATCAAGGCAACACAGGGTATAACTTCTTTAGATGATGGTTTTATAAGCGTCTTTTACTTGCATCAAACTTGTTACTATGATTGTATGACTGGCTTTAGGTATGGTAAATTAATGTTTACTCTAAAAACACCAAAAGTACGAGGCAGACAGGTAAAAAGTAGAAAATAATTCTTAAATATATCCCTTATAAGACAATAAATGTGCTTATTTTGATCAGGTCTCTCTATTCTTAAGATATTTGTGGGGCCCCTAGGCTAAAGAATCTCATCTGTTTAAAAGAAATCTCAGTAAATCAAATTTTCCTGTTCTGTTTGGCTGATACATTTGCTTATACTAGATAAAACCAACCCCTTATTATTACCTTTTTTTCTTGTTTTTGAATGAAGTGTTGCAAGTAATCCATTGCACTGTGCTGTTTAAAATAATTGTACTGAGACATGCACTCACTGTTTTGCCAATGTACCAAAGCTTCTGACAAAAACTGTGTTTTCTTCTGCGAATTGCTATAGCCCAAGATGACAAAACCACTGATTAAATGTTTTTGTATTATAAATGAGGAAGATAAATTTATACTTTGTTCATTTACTGTAAGTTTGTCAGCCTCTGCTTCATAAAAGATATTAAAAAAAATGAAAATAGTTATTGAACAAAGGTTTTCTGCTAAACTGTGTCCACAAATACTGCATTAAGTACTAACTTTCACACATAATTGAAATACAGAGAGCCAAACCACTAGAATTTTCTCCTCATTTTGTTATATAGTGCTGCTGTTAGTCACATACTTTCCTGACCCCTCTCACCCCACCACTGACCAGTGAGAGTACTTCATTCGGAACACATTTTCAGGCTGGAACTTGAATGAGAGAACAGAGAGGAAAAAGAAGAGAGTGCTTTTTCAGTGCCTGCACAGCGGGGACAAATCATACTGTAGAACTGGGCACCCTGAGAGAGCAGTTTGCCTTTTATTTGCACTGCTGGCCTGCAAAGAGATGCAATGGGCCAAAATCTGATAAACCCGAATCAATCTGCGGGCTGGCTGAAAATGTATTGTGGTCAAAATCTCGTCTATTTCCCTCAGCCCATCCTTTTAAAAATGTTCTATCCAAACATACCAACACAAGCAGTGTGGCCCCAAAGATGTGCACAGACACACTCCTCTAATCAGCCATCTGCTAAGACAGCCCAGTCTCACCAGAAATTGTGAGATAGGAAGGTTTGTCCACACATCCAATACACTGTAGTTTCCCAATCCAGGCTTGAAAATTGTGAGATGACAACATTTTTGTAGGCAGTTGTCAACCCAGTGAGTATAAAACTGTGCAGTCATGGAAAAATAGTAAAGAGTAAATAAATACACAATAATCAATAACTGTTCATTAATGAGGCATCTTATGGTTGCTTACAGCAGTTCTAGAGTGTCGCTCTGCCCGAAAAAAATCCTGAATGTCTGTCCAGTGAATTTGGCTACTCTTACTTGGACAATGATCTTGGGCACGGAAAGTTAGAAGTAACAGAAAACTTGAATTTTTTTTCACACAATCAATCATCAGACATACCTCAGTCAATAACTTGTTTCCCCTCTTGTGCATGTATACTGGGAAAAGAACGGTGGTCCAATTAAACGGCCAAATCAACTAGTAATCGTAGCTCAATTCAACAATATAAAAGTAAGTAATTGCGGGGGTAGAAATTTGAAAAGGACTGTGGAAAGGGTCTTTCAAGTGAAGATTTAAACCAGCAAAAATTTACACCGCTTACCAACCCCCTTACATTTATATTTTATACAATTTTTTCCTCCTCAACTTTGAAAACTGTCGACATTGAGGGTCAACGTTGCCATATTGTGGCCGAAGTGGAAAGGTCATCAATACTGTGACAGGAGCTATATGACAGAAAAGAACTGAGCATAGCTATTGTAATATTTCTGAGCTATTACAATTTGTTAGGAGGTTGTATTGGCAAAGAAGTAACTTTTGGAAAGATGGGGGAAAAAGGGGCACTGGGACATTTAATCTGTGGTGGCAAAGTGCAGAAGTGACCGACATTTGTGCCTTAGCATCAGACAGGAAAAGTATGACTCAGCTGATGACTCATTCATAAATGCTCCCTAATATACAGCAGTGTTTTATTTAGTGTGCACTGATGTTGAAAGGCTGACGTAACTTGTTCTTGTTTTAAGGCATTCTTGTAAAAGCTAAGCAACACTTGAGTTCCTGAGAAAATTTCAAGCAGCTTCTTTTAAATAATGAAAACTCGGATGAATGTATAAATCTACAGCCTGAGAAATTATTCACAGTACTGGGATGTCAGAAATCTAGCCAGCTCAATTCTGTATAAAAAACATAAAAGACATCATTTTCAATTAGTCTGCAGAAAACTTGCAAAATCTTACCATCTGAGACATCTGTCCAACAGTTCAAAAGTGTCAAGCTTTTAACTTTGTAGTGATCTGATTCATATTATGCTCATCTCCCGTGTGGCAGCATAGCATGGACTGCCAAATGCCCTAATCTTCCTCTTAAAAATATTATTTTGGTGAAACAGAAAATTAGCTCATGCACTCCCTTTGAGCTATCGTCTCCAATTTTGTCTAACAAGATATGCTGTCCATTTGCTCCTTCATCTGCTCAAATTACCCCAAATCCCTGGGAATACTTTGCCAACATCTGTTTAGGCTTCATCCGTCATGTGTAGTCGTAGTAGTGATGGTAGAAGTAGCAGGAAACAGTACGTGCTGAAGGTTTATCTCCATTTGTTTCATCACACACCAGGACCTGTGAGGGTATGTTTTTTTTTTCTCTTCTGTTTGACCTTTAGTTTTCACAGTTTCCCTCTCTCCTGCCTCCTCTCATCCTCTTTTTGCCATCAGAGCCATGACCACACACGCATACTCGCTACAGCTCACACCTAGATGCACATACACACATGCAGCACTATCCATCCATCTACCCACCCATCCATCCATCCATCCGTTCATCCATCCGTCCATCCATCCACCCTTCCATCCATCCATCCATCCATCCATCCATCCATCCATCCATCCATATAGCCAGAAGAGGTTTACATGATCATCCTCAACCGTGGGAGGCTTTAAAATAGCTTCTGCTACCTCCTCCACCACTGTAGCAGAAGGCCTCTTTACAGTAGTGATGTGAACAATGTTTTCTGGGTCATGAGAGAAAAACAGAGGTCGGCAGCGCGTGGAGGAGTACTCTCATGATATGTTCAACGGGCAACAGTGCGACTAAAAAGAGAAGCAACAAAGCTACAATTACTCGAATTACATAATTAATTACATTCAGACAAAAGAAAATCGACAAATTTTCTAGATTTGCAGGCTGGGAGAAATTCAGCATCACGGTGTGTGAAAATAGCAGGCGTGAGTTCTCTGACTGATATTGTGCCGTATGTCTTTTGCCGTTCAAACATTTCCTGTTTCAGTTTTTCTTTTGAAAGAGACTGAACACCATATACACTATGTTAATGGGACTGTTGCAACGTGAAAAAAAATTGTGTTTGTGCTTCAAAGGTTTGTTATTTAGTCACTAAATTGGCCGGAACAAGCAAAATACGAAGCAGTTTGGTGACAGTGTGAGCTGCACCAGTTAAAATATTTCAAAGTTTTTCCACGTCAGCAGTCAATACTGGATGTCCTCCTCATATACTATCAATACTACAATCTCTGTTTTTGTTCTCATTGTTTGAACACTCAATGCTTACTGTACATCATAAGGATGTCAGTTCTGCATTCAGGTCTGCCTGAATGCTGTTGTGCATCACAAGAGGCTTTCTTGATTCTGTTTTCAACAGCAGGTATAAGAGAACAGGCAAAAATCCAAGACTGTACAACAATATTTGTCTCACATCAGACAGAAATGCAACGTCGCGACACTTTGTTTCTGGTCTCAAACAACAACAGGGAGAGGTTGAATTCATAGGTCTGCACCCAGGCAACAAAAGAGAGGTTCACAAGAAATTAGATTACAGTTGTATAGTGAAATAATGTTCGTAGTAATATGTTCCAGGAACTGGAAACAATAACTCCACATTTGATCTTGATATGCTGTAATCTTCAACCAGCCGCTTCAACTGGAACACCACGCTCTTCCTCTTGACATGCTCCACATGTGTGAATTTTATTATTTTTCTAAAAAAACCACCCTGCATTATCAGCGCTGCCTCCATGAGCATGTGGCTGCTGTTCAGCGCCTTCTTAGATCTTCAGAAATAGTAGCAAGTGTTCTGCGGAAAACCTTCATGCTGTAAGTCTCCGAGCTTGATTGGATGATTTGTTGATGGTTGATTCACAATTCCTCACTGTTACCTTGAGGGTAATTTGTCAATTTATCAGACATCACAAATAATCTGCGGCCTAGATATTTCAGGAGTAAACCTGCATGTCTGGGAGTTTAATAGCTGAATAGAGGACTTTGACCGCAGTGGAAACATGAATAGTTTGCCTTGATAAACGAGAAATCAGAAGTTGTTGTAACCAGCATGAATTTATATAAAATTGATGTGTTTTACAAGAACTAGCCGAGGGTAAAGAGGGTTTTTAATGTTAGGGCAGTAAAAGCAACACAAATTGAAGGTGTCAGAGCTTTGGGCTACTCTAACACATTGTCTGGCAGTATGGCTGAACGATTCTGTGAAAAGCTTTGAGAAAACCTGGAAAGCTCCATCACTCAGTTACCACCTTTAGTGCAGAAAGCCTAATTGCAGGCCAAGGATTTGCGTATCGGTTAGCTTCAGTGGGAGATGGTGTTGTCAAACAGTGGACTCATTGTCCTGAGAGTCTGTCCTGCGAAGCACACAAGGCTCCTTTGTGGACTGCTGATATTAATCTGCAAAGGCAGAGATCTGGAGGAGTCTGACTAAGCTCACTTATAACCACACACACCAATACACACAGAGGCACACAGACGCAGACTCGACCATATGCATATTTATTATGTAACACCACTAAGAGAGGATGCACTGTCCAATCCCATGCAGCTTTTCCGTCATAAAGATTTCATTCTTCTAAGATGATTTACACAATCCATTCAATCTGCGGGTCTGTCGTCACCGCTGTTGACATTAGGTGTCACTGCCAGATGTCATTGCAACGCTCCAGCCAACTTTCATCATCACCAAGCACAAAGAGGGCTTATACCACAGTGTCTCCCAGACAGAGAAGAGACAACTTTTTACCCCTACCTCATCAGCATAACCCGGAACACAAGAAAAATGTTCTGTGACCGCAGATTGACAAAATCACCAAAAGCTCATAAAAAATTTAATTAAAGGGGGAACTAACAAGTCAAATTCCTAATGAAAACAGTTAAAACTGTTTGGAAAGGCCCATACTGGACATATTTTACATTTCTGTTGTTTATATGTTGAAAATTGTCTGGTGGAGTCCTGCTGCATGGCTCCCCAAACATAATTCTGTAACTGAATCGTAATTGCTGAAGGAAGTGAATTAAAAGAAATCACACACACAGTAAATCATATTTAAAAACAAAAACATACATTACACGTCAAATTAGATTGTGCAACTCAAGTACATCTTAAGTATTTCCATAAATAAATATACTTAAGTTGAAGGGGAAAAAGTCATAATAGGTGATGGACAAACCATAAGAGTGGAGAAGAGAGCACAAGCTGAGTCAAACAAGACTACAATATGGTATTGTAAATATTTCTCTGATATCTGCTGCCACCTAGAGATAAAGGAATATTACAGCATGCAAATAAATTCCTCCAGAGAAGTCAGAACTCATCCAGAAAAATTGTACTTTACATGTAATAGGGTCTTTCTGACATGTGGGGGCGGCATATCTTTTCTTTTAAATTTTCTTTCTGGCTGGACAATTCATGCATTGACTGTATGGAAAGGTATTTAGGACAGAATTATGTCATGTTGATCACTTTTGCGCCGTAAAATATGTCATTTGGGAGATGGCATATAAACTGTTTGACTCTGACCCAGACTGACCCAGTCCTCCAGCTGGATGGGAGGTTCAACACCAAAGCTACTGCAGTGATATGTGCTGAATTTGGTATGTTAGTTGTTTGATATATTTTCTGTTCTCTTCAAATTTAAAAAAGAAAGAAAAGAAAGAAAATCACTTCCATCTTGCAGCAAATTGCATACATACAAATCATTTTGTCTCTGTGGTTGCCAGTGTACGGATACATTTAATCAAATCTGAACTGGCAGCAGTGGTACAGGAAGCTTTTTACATCTAATAAAAATCCCTTTTAACTCCAGGTGTTCTGCTCTGAGACTAGTTTGTGGTGGATGTTCGCCTCTCATAAGCAAGTCATCCTTTTTTTTCAGCTTAATCAGATTATTAATTTATTTGCAATACATTTATCACTCTTATAACCATTAAAACACACGTGCAAAGTTTCAGTACCTCAATAACAGGCAAAGCTTGTGAAAGATCCCTGAAATATCACAAAGCAGCAATCTGTTAATGGCAATAAAGAAATTCAACACAGATGCTATCGAAGCAGGTGGCAAACAGCTGACAAGTGTTATAAATCTATCAAAAGCAAAATGAACAGCTTCCTCTCCAAAAGCACTTGGCATTATCTATAAAGGCTGTTAATGACAATAGTAACAGATTGATTTTAGTATTTTAACTTCAGACAGTTTAAACATACAGCTTCTGCATTGTGCAGAGTACGCATAACGCATCAGATCTTCAAGAAAGTCAGTCACTTTGGATTTGGCTAAAGATGTATGACAAACCTCAAACTTACTCAACCCCCTTTTAAGCCCGAAACTACAAGCAGAACACTGGTCTAAGTCAAAGAAACTTCTTTCAGGACGCTCTGTGCGACACTGAAACACCAAAGAACATCTAAGTAAGAAAATAAAATCTTAAAAAGACATGACTGAGGAAAACAGTCATTGTTTGCATGGACAGGGATGACATGGTAACTCTTGTAATGGTATACACTTATAATACTTTGAGTTTATTCAAAACTTATCGCAGAATTGATTGTATGAGCACCATGAGTACCATAGCTAAAAAAGGAATGTGTCATTTTCATGTCTCAATACCTACTTTGAGGTTAAATACTGGAGTTATTAGGCAGCTGTTAGGAGGTTGCAAATTGAATTTGCTTTGTTCCATTTTATTCATTTAGTCTTATATTTAAAAGGTTTTCCATTGTGAGCTGTTTATATGTACAAATTCTGGGGGCTTGAAAACCAACTCCAGACCAGCAGGGTCTGTCACCTTGCAGGCCAAATTGGAAGTTTCCTCTGCCGCGGTTGGTTGGCTCCAGCCTCTGCCATAACTTAGCTGGGTTTTGAATGTGCCTTTCAATAAAATACAACAAAATCGATAAATATGAATGAAATTATATGAATATGCTTTTTTTTCTAAAATAGTAACCCTTTGTCACCGACACCAGGTCATAATGAGGACTTTTTCTTTGTGGTACAAGCATAATACTAATTAAATTTAGATAGATCACACAGTATTTGCTAAACCTGGGAGAGGACAAAGAATCCAGCCGTTGTCCTCTGAAGCTCACATTTAGCTGTTATATCGCAGTCGGTCAGTACAAGTGTGAAATAGCCCTTTTGCTGTTTATAAGGGGCTACTATTTGGTTTGAGCAGTTGCCAGGCAACCAGAGAAAAATCCAAGATATGACTACACCAAGCCAAGAAAGAAGATAAGCTAAACCAATCAAATGGCCATTTAATGGACTATATGAAAACGGAATTGATCGACTAATTCTGTAAGAAAGCAATGCATGCATTATTTTACACTAAATCATTGCTGATATCTTATTCAAGGATAAGGAAATTCATGTCTTTTTTTTCAATGAGGCACTGCAACTCGTCATGACACACAGAACATAAATCACAACACTTTTTATATGAATACTTTATGAAAAGACAAAGAACAAAAGAGAACCTTTAGTTCAATAATGTCTTTAATGAGTCCATAATTCTATGAAATATGATATATTCCCTCCATGGAAGCAGCAATAATTGTAACCACACTTTGATTTGACCATATTGTCATCATCATAGCAATATGTTTTTTTTTTTAATCACTGAAAATTATTTGATGTAAACATAAGTAGACTTTGGGAAAATGTTTGTTTCACTACACACACAGGTCCAAATCTCAGAGGAGCTGAGAGCAGAGAAGGATCTCTGACATAATAACTTGCATTTTCACGTATGAAATAAGCTTCAAACAGAATAAAATGAACTTTGAGGGGGAAGTAATCTTTTTATCATTGATTGTATGAGGAAAAAATAAGAACAAAGACATTTTACCTGTTTTTCATTTCTTTTGACTCCACCTGCTTTGCTCCTTCACCTGAATCTGAGGCCAGAAATTTCATATCGTTTCAATTTCAAAATTTAAGGCTGACCCTGGGCAGCTGATTTCCCTCATAGAATGTATACAGTAAACAAATTTGTATTTGAAATTATTACGTACATGCTACTAGCTCTTGGTATGCTGCACATAACTGTGTGGATAGAGAATGAGATAATTAGAGAAATCATACTGTAAACTTTAATCCAATTTGAAACACTTATGACCGATGACGGTTATGTTAGACAGTGTGAACATCTAAGTCATGTATCCTCGACAGTCTGATGTTAGTTAGGCTTTAATGATGACTCTCACATTGTATCAGCCAGAGAAAGCAGAGATGGAAAAGGAGTGAACTAAACAAATGGATGACACAGAGTGCAGCGATCAGTTGTAGTAGCTGTGCTGATACCATGGAAATTGGGGATAAGATTAGGAACAATTAATTCACAAGTAAGAGAAAAAAATGTTTGGGTTGTTTAAATGTCCTTGAATAATTAAAGTATACCATACTATTTTATTGCAATAATTTTACAAAGAAGAAAAGTACACATGTATTAAATGGTGAAATATAGGTGAATAAGTTGAATTTTTCCAATAAACCTCACAAGGTCATTTCCCCAGTTGATTTCTTAAATAGGGATCACATTTTTTTTGCACCGCAAGTCTTCTTAAAAGTATTACCAGTCAAAATTTGCATCAATATTTAAGAGTGTAAAGGCTTTTACAGAGGGCAATATTGATAGGAAATCATTTTGAACAATGTTTTTAGGAATTGAATGCTAAATAAATCCAGCTGTAAATGACATAAAACATTCTGAATATACTGTAGAAACTGATCATTTTGATGGGTAAAAGTACTATGTAAGTATGAAAAAATTTTTATTTTATAAAATGTCCTTTAAAGATATGAATTGAAAAAAATCCTTATATTCTGACTGAAAAGGATTATATAAGAACAGGTAAGAAAATGAACTATAGATATCACCATCTTGATAACTGAAAGTGAGACAAGTAGTTTTGTACAGCCATTCTTTTGAAGCTTTACGCTCAAAATGTATTATATACATGTGCTGATTATGCTTGAAGATCCAACTGACATCATGTGGAGGGTAAAAAAACCCATATATGTTGGAAAAGCAACACATTACGGAAGCAAGATTGTCCAAACTCTTCAAACTAAAGCAATAGTTTTGTCTCTTGCAAAGGAAAGGTTTTAAGAAAGACACTGATTTGCTGTCTTGCTGAGAGTTAGATAAGAAGCTCGATACCTCTCTCATGTCTGCATGCCAAATACAAAGCTAAAGCAGCAGCTGCTTGGCTTAACATTCAAGCTAAAAACAGGGAGAAAAAAGCAAGAGTGCTTTTGTCCAAAGATGAAAAAGTCCACCTGACAGTGCCTCTACAGTAAAGTCCACTATTTAACACGTTATCCAGCACAGCAGCATTGTGCCAGATTTCTTCATTTCCAAAACAAAAGGCCTAAGATTGTGGGCATGTCTTGGATATAGAACAAAGAATCAGGCGTCTTGTTATACTTGTGATGATTGTCTTGTGATGAGAAGAGAGTCGATAAAGGAGCATCAGTCAAGATAAACAGTGCATAACGATGCCAGCCCCCTCCTTTTTTATATTCTGTAAAGTCTGTCTTTGTACCCATTTCACAGCATAAAATGCCCTCATTTTTGATAGAGGGGAATGCAAATGCTGTGTGCAAATTAATTACACGTCCTGATGGCTTGCCAGTCTGTATGTATCGTCCTGGCCCATTAACTTTCAATTCAGGGAGTGGATTTTTCACAGCATTTCTACAATTAAAGCAGTCAGGACATAAATGTTGCACTTCATTCAGCTTGCAATCTTTAACTGATGGATTTCATTAAGCTATTATATTAGACTTTAAATGATAAAATCTGAAATAAATAAAGAAACAAAATAAAGCGCCCCTGCCACACCCACTTTAAATAGAGCTTCTCCAGCTCAGCTGAAATGCCACGTTGAAAGTTTAGTTCTCTGTCTGAGCTCAGACTTTGTTTATAATCATGTGGCCTCTGTCTGATTCAATGCATCACAAGAGGAAAAGACAGAACTACCACATTTGGTATTCTCTGTCAGATAGTTACACTTGAATCGTGGCTGGTAGAACAAAGAGTGACATGAAATATGTCAAGTGAAAAATAACCCAAATGACGGCCCTAAATTTAGCTGTTGCACAGTTTTGATCTGTAGATCACTCAAACAACTGCCGCGCTTTTTGAGAAAGAAAACGCCATTATGATAACTTCCCCAGTGTTTCATAACCAGTTTAGACAGAACACAGTAAACTTTGCGGCATTTCACAGCATCATGATTACACAGAGAGTCCTTATGCATACTGCCCATTGTTTGACCCAGTTCATATTTTGTACTCTGTCGTAAAGAGTGAAAAACCATCAAGTCCTTTGACAACCGTTATCAGCTTCAAAAAGATTTTCCAAAGATTTCAGATTCCTCGAAGAATATTTATCAAGCTGAAGAGAATGTGTCCCACAGGCTGCATAATAAAGAAAACAAAGAAAAGACCCGTCTCTCTGTTGAAACTCCTTTATTAAGCCACACAAAAAAAGATAACACAGTAAACTTGTCTTGTGTGGCGCATCGCCAAAATTCAATGCTTTATTTTTAGATTCGCTTAAACCTCTTTTCATTCATTATTGCAGATCTTTGTGCTCTATGTGAAGCTGGGTAAAGATGGTAAAGTACAGCTGTCGTGTTTATTTCTGCTACAACAACAACAAAAAAAGAAAAGTGAAACAAAACAATTTACTGTATCTGTAAGGGTCTTACTGGGACTGACAACACTTAATTTCAGTGTGTCATCTCATTGTGGCATCATATATTCAGATACCTGGCACAGGGATAGAAATCTATGATGCAATGTTTTCTTTGCACAATGCAAGCAAGGATCTATGATTTAGATCTTTGTTGGGGAAAAAAAAAAAGCACCTTGGGGAATTTGTTAAAAATCTTCATTACCATGAAGCTGACAAACTTCTTTCAACCCCAGCTGTACAAAGGAGACTTTAGGCTTTGAGAAGGAGTCTGAAAACACCTTCAGACTGAGTGAATATTATATTTATGTATTTTTTATCTAAGACATGAAGCAAAATGATCTCTTTGTTCAAGCCTTGCAAAAGTTAACAAATGGATGATTTATTTATGTCACAAGTAACAAAGCTAAGGTCAAAGATAAAGGCCAAACTTTGCACATGGACTCGAGCCCAGTTCAGTAAAGCACAAAAAGTTTTTTCTGCCATTCAACCCCTGTCAAGTTACAATAAGATAAAAATACCTTTAGCATAAACAGTTATTCATGTATTTGCTTTAATCACGTACGTGTGAAAACCGTGTGAGATCTACAGCTTAAGACACATCAACTCATTATGTCAAAATCTCTGGGAGATACACAAGTGGCCAGATGCATGGATGATGTGCACATGCAAAAAACATCCGTAAGTCACAAACATAAATGACAAAGAATGTGTGGTGAGAAAGCGCACATGCTCACACTTTTTTCTGACCACGCACATGCATATCTTTAGAGCAACTAAAGACTGATATGATGAGGTTGAAACATAAAAAGGCAGCAGAATTTAAGATCAAACTATTTTAGCAGCGTTGCTGCTGCACATACAGTAGCTTCAATGGTGTCTTCGAGGGAGCTGATGCATGTTTTTGTTTGTAATCCGTGGTTTTTTTTTTGTTTTTTTTTTACCCCAGTAGGATTCTTTGCTCTGCTCTGAACTGACATTTTTTGTGCTGTTTGTCATGAGACCACCAGATGGATTTTATTTCAAAGCTTTTCTTTCCTGATAAGTCTTTCAATTATGCTTCTTCTTTACAGGTTGCCATTGCTTAAACAATACTTCCATATGCAAATGACCAATTTGGAGCTCTTCTTCTCACTCACTCATAGCTAAAAAAATGAGTGAAAATTAGTATTAAGGGGGGAAAGAATCACAAGACTTTGAATCACGAGACCTCAATTTGTAACCAGTGTGGGCCATTCCTTTCCTATTTTCAACTTTCTTTTTCCTTCTATTTATCTGTTTATTATTGGTTTCAAAAGCATTTGGTTAGGTTTAGGAAAAGATTGTTACTATGCTTAAAATGCATAGCTTTCAAACATTAAATCAGCGCTTCAAAAAAATTAATAAAAGTGCACATTTCCCACTTCCAATTTTGAAAAATGGATGCTAGAGGCATCCTTCTGAGCTGATCTGTGACACCAAGGGGTGAGATGGGCGAATCAGCTTTCTAGATTTTTCCAAGAGCAGTGATTAGTTTTAGACTCTCCACCAATGATCCTCATACCAAGCTTCACAAAAGTATTCAGATAGACTTTGAATTTTGAACATTTTAGCATCACAACCAGAATCCAAATTGATGGCAAAGATTAAAACAGGAAATGAGATAATATGTAAGCAGTCATGGAGTATTTTCCTGGAATGGTCAAAGCAAACTAAATCACCACTGGTGGTGCTGCAATAAGCAAAAAAACAAACATATATGTATCCTTTTATCATATCCAGACTTAATTGTGCTCAGTGGAATTAATTTGACACAAACAGCAGCAATCTTTTCCTTAAATGCCTTCAATAGCTTTGTGTCTGACACCGCTGCTGCTGCTCCAGCTGCACGTGGCTTTAATAGACAGTCCAAAACAACATGCCAATTACACCTACTTTGAGTTGTCAAAATATCAGCATGCACCTGATGAAGTGTTCTTGCCTCACATCTGCCCTAGTTTGGAAACTTCAGCTTTAATTTGTTGTGCAGATTTAGGTGAATTTCTGAAAAGTTTCCAAAATAAACTGGTAATCAGGGGTTGTTTTGTGAAATTCAAGTACCACTCGAGTACCACTGCAGTGTCCACCACTCATCTATGTGTTATTCTAATGAAATAATCAGTGTCTTCTTGATCAATGAATACTGGCTTGCTTGTTTGACCTTCATTTGACTGACAGATTTCCAAATCTGCAGCAAAGAAATCTATGAAGCTTCATTTGACAAGTAGTTGCTCGGTTGCCCATAACATTTATATTCTTTTAGCTGAGCCACATGGAGTGAATATTAATTAGCCATTAAACAAAAAGAAAATACTACTTCTGGTAAATGTTTAGCCAGCAGCTTCAGGGTCTCAAGTGTTTTGATTAGTTTTTTTTTTTTTTTAGAATTTATTGTTTGAAATAAAAGACCCATCAACGGGAACATGGACACACTCTTCAGCACGAAATAGTCTTTGTGGAGCTTGTGCATATCAATGCCCAGAGCCAGACAATATGACTGGCAGCTCTGTATAAGCACAGACTTCATGTTCATAAATTTCACGCCTAATACAGATTGTGTTGTAATCTGGGGAAGCATCCTGGCATGAAGGATGAGGGATTACATTTTTTTTTTCAGCACAGAAACTAATTGAAAAGACCCATGATAGTGCTCTTATCAGTCCTGTCCCCAGCTGAGCTACAGCCACGGTAAGATATGACTGACAGAAAAAAGGGAGGCTTAATGAACAGCATGTGACTGTTCAATAGGCAGGTGCTGGATTGTAGACCTTGATGTGTTTTAATAAAGATATCTTATATTAACTGGTATTCATGCATTCAGATTGAATGTTAATACATGCAGTCTGTTGTAAGCACCTTTGTAATGGATGAATGAGCACGCAAAGTCACTCTTTTGACTGTTAGGCAAAGAATATTGTACCCTTTTTGGGAAGATGTGCGGCACAACAATCCAGTTAATTTCCTGAAAAATAGACGTCATTGTCAAAAATAACCCTAATCTTAAGAATAATTATGAATTATATAAATATAATCAATGTTCTGATTATATTATACTTTAGATGGACCTGACTCACAACTTCCCATTGTATTAATTGGAGCAAACATGACCGGACTGAGCGCAGGCTTGTGTAGCATTGGCAGGGTTTTTGCAGGGTTCATGCAGTCTCCAGTTTCTGCAGAATACCAAACTTTCTCAGAGCTAGATTTTGATCAGGCAACAGCTTCTAAATGACACAGAGGTTCCCGACCTCTTTTTCTTGTGACCCCCCTAAGGAAAAGTCTGATGTTTTTGGACATATACTTATTTGCTTTCCTGCCAAGAGTCAGATGAGAAGATCTATATCACCACTATATCTGGAGGGTAAATATGTGGTAGCAGCCAGTTAGCCAAGGTAAACATAAAGACCGGACATAGTGTCCACGGGTAGCTGATGACATTTTTTTTGCTAGTCTTTATCATCAGATCTCCAGCCCCTGGTAGAAGCCTTAGGAAAGAAACAAGCGTCTTCTCTTAAAGTCTCAGACTAATAATTTAAGATAAAGCAACACAGAATCTACTTGTGACCACATCTCATAGATGAAAGCCCGAGTGCTTCAAATAAAGAGGCATTTTAAAGATGTGCACAAATTATTTTGAGAGCTTTTGGATAGTGTCTTCAGAGGAATATAAATCATTTCAGAATAACAATGTGACTTTTGAAACTGACATCTTTACTAAATGCAGATTAGTATTGTGGATATTCTGCATCGCTAACTGTACATCACCACACTTTGGTTCAAGTCTCAGTTGCTAATCAGTGATTGTTTTACATACAGTACAGAAACAAATAAAGGCAGGATTTAAAGGCAAGTTATGCAGGAGTCTTTAAGTCATACGTGCCTGTAACAGTGACCTGATATCACAGACGGAGGAAATTTAATTCATCCCCAGCAGAACATTCAATGATGGTGTGTAAGCTGTAGTGATGGGTTTTATTAAGTTCCACTAGAGAGAGAAGAGCATATTTCGTTCACTTTCATTTTCTCATTCAATTCCACTGCAGATTATAATACACTGGCTCATTCTCTCTTTGCAAATAGCTTATATGTCAGTACAGAAAACAAGAAAGATGCAAAGCACTCGTTGTTTAAATGTGTTTTGAGAGACTAACTATTTGATAGATTGCTACTAAGTTTTGTCCTGACATTCAAGATCCTCAGAAGAAATGACTCACTGGTGAGTTGTAGATTTTTCTTTTGTAACAAGCCAGATATCTAAGTTTTATCTAAGGAAACATCCGAACATCCAGCATGTAAGGAATAAATGGGAAGAAAAATATGGAAAAATATGCCCTATATGGGATTGTCCAGGGGGTTCCATATTGGTTCAGTGTCAATTGAACTATAGGATTACACTGAGTGTTAGGTGGGCCCCAAATGTTTCCCCCTTTTTGTTCTGTGAATTCCAAAGTGGGCCCAGTAAAGTTGCTTATTTGAAACCCATGCACACTTTTCCCATTTGTGATCCATGTAGGACATAGGAAGCCCACCTCGGTATGCTAATGGGGTTGACCCAAGTGGGCCTAGACAAGATGTCCATCTCATGATCAGGGTGGGTGATTGACATCGAGCCAATATGGAAGTCATGGACAATTTCACATGGGGAATATTTTTTAGTCCATTTATTTCCAACGTAAGCCTCACAAATCACATGCTGGCTGGGTATAAACATAATGGATTAGACATTTTTTTCCTTTTAAAACTGGATATTCCTTTTCCTGTACTCACTAAGAAAATAGCAATAGAAATGTTTTTTTTTTCTTTTTTCCCCTTGAGGCAAGAAATACAATAATCAATGGGCCTCATGCAAGAAAATTTTCGTATTTTTATTCTAAATTTCTCTTACTTTTTTCTTAAGAAGGTCTCGTACGAACACGCCACGTCAGATTCAACAAGCGCTCTTAACTTCGGAAAAAGTGTGTAAACGACCTGCGTAAATGATGAATCACACCTGTGCGTATCTAAGTTCACGTGCACGAGGATAGTAGATTTGCATACTCCACGCCCAAAATGATACCATATAAGGCTGTGCTTCCTCGCTCCTGTGCCAGGAAGTGTTGAGTCATGAAAACGGCATCAAGGCGCAAAAAGAACAACTTTAGGGGCTCTGAGACTGAAGTTCTGCTTTCAGAGATCAAAAAAGGAAAATCTGTCATTTTTAGCAGTGTCAGCAGTGGAATTACGGGACCTGCTAAAGCGAAGAAATGGGAAGCAATTACAAGTGCTGTTAATACCATGTCACCAAAATAAAAAAAATAAATGGTTTGATATGAAAATGGCTTAAAAAAAACGTCTCGCCATGGGCAGGCGATCGATGACTGCAACTAAAGCCATGCAATCAGTTGTTGCCTCACTATGATGGCTCTTTGATGGGGTGGTCCATGAGGGGGGTCTTCTGGCACCACACCTTCTGGTCTGCCTGGGCTGGTTCAGGTGGAGACCCTCGTTCATGGCAATATTGCGCCATGAACGAGGTATTGAGACACACCCACCTGGCCTTCAGCTCAGTGCGCTCCACGACAGGGGCACGGGTGCTTTGATGCGTATATGTGTCTCGTGCTCCAATTATGATTGGCAGTCCAGCCACGGCATGAAAGTCCCTCTTAATTTGTACTTGTTGGACAGCGGTGTATGGGAATTTGATGTACCATGGGGTAATAAACTGATGAGAGCTTTGATGACCAAGGGGAGCGCACGGCTCACAGAGGACTGGGACACACCCGATCAGTCCCCAATCTCCCTCTGAAAGGTTCCAGTTGCCAAAAATCCAAGGGTGCTGAGGACCTGGACGTGTGGTGGAATTGGGTTTGATCGGCGTTTTTTTCTCTGGAGTTGTGGCTCTAACAAACATCATATTTGTAGCAGCACAGTCCTTGGGAATCTTAATCGCGATGTCAGCCATTCGTCTGTCCCCACACGGTCTCTTCCAAGAGCCTGACGCACTAAGGCATCCAAAAGTAACAAGTCAGCCGCTGCGCTTCCCGTTACAGATTCAAATGAACCTTCAATTAGTGCACAATTTAAGTCAAACAGAATAATGTCAGCATAATTATGGGGTATAATGTATATTTATTTATGTTTTCTTCAAAGTAATTAAATATACAATCCATTTGTCAAACAAACTTGATTGGAATAACAGCGGACTATTTTACGAAACTCCTACGACAGGTCTGGATCACTCGTAAATTCTGTTCGTACCTGAAAGAAAACGTAAAATACGAAAAGATTGGTGAATGCGCAAATTCTCTTAAATCACTCGTACGGACGATTTAAGAACAAATCTGTGCGTACGAACGGTTCTTGCATGAGGCCCAATGTTTTCAATAATGTTTGCGATATCACTTCATGGAAAAAGTGTAAATCTGGAAAAACACACACTCACTTTAAGCATTACATACCGAAAGCAAGTGGTAGTGAGTGGCTCATGCAGCTTTACTTCCATTTGTTTTTATCAAGATACAGGGAAAGGGAAACATTCTGTAATTCTGTATTAGAGCTCAACAGCCCTAAATTGGTATTATTTGCATCGCTGAAATGGATATACAAAATTTGAATATCCTAAAAACAAAGAGAAATAAATTAGTTTTAACTTCATTGTTTGCACCCTTCCATAGACTTTATTACAGTACATTCGTATCCCTCAAAACATGGAGTAATAACCTACTCCGGTGCCCCCCACCCCAGTGCAGCATCCCTGTTCTACACTGAACTCTGCCAAAGCAGGTGTTGCCAGATCTTTTTATAGAAACAAGCAACCTGATATATGCAAACAGGCTTAAAACAAGTGACTGTGGACTTAAAAAAAACAGGCCAAATTTAAAGATGCACATAATAACTGGATTTGGCAACTTGACGTTTAGAGCATGCGATGTAAAGAAGCAAAAATGTCCCAAGATGCTTCAAACCTCCAGTTGGAAGTAACAATGCAATCAATGAGTATACATGCCCTGACAGATTGAAGACACATTCCCATCGCTTACTCTGAATATGACCTTATTCGAGATAAGTTAATCTGTGCTGTCACTTGTCAGTGTCTGATTCAGCGTAAAGTCTGAATGGGGTTAATATCAGAATATTGTTGTGTGAGTAAACATAGCCATGTGTGAGTAAACATAGCCAATGTCAAAAATGTGCTCGTTCTTGCTAGATGTTCATTAGCTACAAACCAAATAACTGCATATTACAAACCAAATTACCTCAGACAAAACTGAGGTAATTGTCTTTGGAGCCAAAGAGAAACGATTACAGGTCACCACAGAACTTCAATCTATACACCTAGAAACTACCAACTAGGCCAGAAATCTGGGTGTAGTGATGGACTCAGACCTAAATTTGGAAAAACACATTAAGGCAGTAACAAAGTCAGCCTACTATCACCTTAAAGCAGAGGTCTTCAACAGGGGGTCTGCGGAGGTACTGCAGGGGGGTCGCGAAATCTTTGGTTGATTAGACGATTTTTAACATTTATTTTTGTTTATTTTTTTTCAAATAGTTTTTTCTCACAAATTGTGTGCAAATGTGTGCCATCCACAGATGGTTTGAGGATTCATTGTCCCATCTACATGCATGTTTAAAGTTAAAATCTGTGGATTATTTGAATAGCTCAGTGTTGTATGCAAGATGTTTGTTTATAAAAGGCAGTGGCACGGCCACCCTGTACCTTGCACATATTTAAAATAAAAACACAAATATATTAACCTGTGTATTATTTGAGTAGCTTAGTATTGAATGTACAATAACAGAGTAGCTATGTTTATACGCGGCACTAGGCCCCGTTAAATATAAAACACAATTGTATGCCATATAAATAGTAGGGGGGTCCCTGCTCCAACTCTCCATCAGTTTGGGGGTCCCTGGCCTGAAAAACGTTGAAGACCCCTGCCTTAAGAATATATCAAGGTTAAAGGATCTGATGTGTCAGCAGGACCTGGAAAAACTAGTCCATGCATTCATCTTCAGTAGGCTTGATTACTGTAACAGCATCTTTACAGGTCTACCTAAAAAGTCAGTTAGACAACTGCAGCTTATTCAGAACTCTGCTGCTCGAGGTCCTCACTATGACCAAAAAAAGTGGGCCACATCAGTCCAGCTCTGAGGTCTTTACACTGGCTGCCTGTCCATCAGAGGATAGACTTTAAAGTTCTGATGCTGGTCTATAATGCTCTGAATGGTCTAGGACCAGAATACATCAGTGACCTCCTGACCCAGTATGAACCTTCCAGACCCCTCAGGTCATCTGGATCCGGTCTTTTATCAGTTCCCAGAGTCAGAACCAGACATGGAGAAGCTGCATTCAGCTTCTATGCTCCACATGTCTGGAACAAACTCCCAGAAAGCCTCAGATCAGCTGAAACACTCAGTGTATTTAAAGGGGCACTAGGTAGCATTTTCACCTAAAATTATAGCCTTCAGGAGTTTACCAAAGGTTAAACAAGTCAATAGTAAGCGAATGAAGCCTGTCTCGCTCCCAACAGGGGTCTGTATGCTGAGAATCCCAAATGTCACTTCGGCAGGAGCAACCCGCTTCTGAAGTCTCGCGATGCGCGAGAAGAGTCGTTTGTGTTTACGGCACTTAGCTAGGTACTGTATGCTAGTTGTAGTTGTAGGCTATGTGTTCGCTTGCGTTGAATGAGGGGGAGGAAGGTGGGCATTTTTACGACAGTGTAGAATTTCAGGTTGACCAGTAGAGGTCACTATACTGCCGCTATACTACCTTGTATCCCTTTAAGTCCAGGTTGAAGACACATCTATTTTCAGCTGCGTTTGAATAAAGCTCAAAACTTAATCACATTTTAACTACTGATTTTATCTGATTTTATCTATTGTTCTTCTTTCTTTTTTGTTTAAAATTTAAATCATGCTTTTTATTTCTACTGTTTTAATGTCTCTGTAAAGCATTTTGAATCGCCTTGTAGTTCAATTGTGCTATACAAATAAACTTGCCTTGCCTTTATTTATAATTGTATACAGCTTTTTTTTCTTTTCTTTCTTTTAGCAATTTAGAATGTGTTTTTTTTTAAGATATAAATCCAGTTGCTGGAGTATTTATGGATGTGGATTAAGGTCACGTAAAAAATAAGCAATGCTAAAGCGCCATAAAGGAGTTTTTCAAAGCCTTGTCAGTTCTATAAATCTACAAGTGCTGGGTCAAGCTTTGCCAGGTTAGAAGTACTGATGAGTAGAATAATTGCACGGTACAAAGACCTAAAATAACAAATTTCACATAGCAAAAGACAGTTCATGTCTTGTCCCACTGTCCACTACTTTTTCTGTTCTTAAAAGCCTGCCACTGAACATCAAGGTCGAAGACATCAAACCAGAGGTCAGGCCAGACACAATGTGGAGGCCAGTCAGAGGGATGGAGAGGTGCAGAGCCAAGCGTGGCTCACCATTTCAATGCAGATAGTCCCCTCCCTGATGCTTACTCAAGACTTATTCATTTTCCTCAAGTAAACGTTTTGGGAAGGAAGCTGTGCACACGATTATTTTGAAGAAAAAAAATACTATTTTCTCTACTTTTCTTTTTTTTAAGTTTTATCGACAGTTATGTGTGTTTGTTTTAAAAGCAGATCTTAAAAGCCCTTTTAAGATCTGCACAACCACACTCACTCCTAGGGACAATTTAGAGTCACCAATTAATCTAACATGCATGTTTTTGGATGGTGGGAGGAAGCCAGTGTCCCTAGAGAGAACCGACACATACAGGGAGAGAACATACAAATTCCACACAGAAAGGCCCTTTTCTGGGATTTGAACCTCAAACCTTCTTGCTGTGAGGTGACGGTGCTAACCACCAAACCAACGTGCAGCCCATGATAGCTTTAAAAAAAAAAGAAATTCAAATTAAACATTTATAAAGTCACAAAACTAAGAGGGCAATGTATTCCTTTTCCTGTCAGACTGTAGCAACGTTTTTTTTTTAAAGATTTTCTTCAAACTTTTTGAAACAAATGTGTAATGAGTACTTTTTTATCACTCACGCTTTCATTTTGTATTAGATGATACTATTTTTTTTTCAAGATACAAGGGAATTATGGGTAAATTAGTGAGGCTTGGGAAGGCTGAAAATGTGTGAGCACCATTTTATAAGGACTAATTAGTGTGTTCTCCGTTTTTATTTTTGCAGACATTACAACATTTTGAGGCCAACATACCAGGACAGTGCATGTTGCTAATGAAGTACTTTGATAATTAAGGTCACTGTGTAAACAGAAACTATCCCTCTCCCCTGCTTGTGATTTGAATAAGCCAATGTGTGTTAATGAAACCAACTGCACTGGCAGTTTATAATGTATTTCATTTCTTATGTGGCCTATTTTAATTTACGGTCATTTGCTGTCTGGTTCATTGCACTCTGGGTGATAATGAGAAGGTGGGATTTTCCAGTAGTAACTTGTTGTGACACACCACAGTGAAAAGTTCAACCTGATCTCCTGCAAAATGCAATGCAGACAGTTGTACTCTCACATTAAACGCTAAAAAATGGTTCCTTACTGTGGTCCTGTGGTATAGATGCAGATTAAGTTTTGATTCAGTGTTATATTGTTAGGGCTGGAATTAATGTACATGGTTATGCTAAATATTACAAAACACATAGACATTCTCAATGATCTACATGTTTGCAGCACACAGGTTTTTCTACTCATGTGCTCCATTTTCCTTTATTTCACGTGAATGTTGCCCAACAGAAAACAACAGCCATGGGTTAAATTACCATCTCAAAAAGTTTGTTAGATTAAGATCAGATTTATTGTCATGCATACAGTCATACACACAAAATCTTTCCTCTGCTTTTAACCCATCCAGGTTGGCAACTGTTGACACACACGCACAGGGTCACACACTCATAGAGACAGATGCTGTACACTGGAGCAGCGGGCGGCCATTCACAGCACCTGGGAAACATGGGGGTGCAGTGCCTGGCTCAAGGAAATCTCAGCTGTGACAAGGAGGTGGACTGACACCCCTCCAGCTGTCAGTTTCACCAATCTTTTTGAGTGGCGAGAGTGGGGATTGAACTGCCAAACATCCGGTTATTGGATGACCCACTCTAACCACTGAGCCTACAATGCATTGGACAGGTGGACAAACGTACCTTCAATGTAATATGCTATCTTGTGATACTGGGCTGTAATATATCCTGATACATATATATGAAAATGAAGCCATAGTCTTTTGAGGGTACTCACAACAAACAGTATACAATACAACACTCTTCCCCTGTTGATTCCCTGTTGTTTTATTTTGGTACATCAAGAGTGCAACCAAGACAACTGACTCATTTCACTGTCTATAAATGAAGCGGATCGACTTTGCTTATTGTATGTGTTACCTTCCTCTGGGTACTGCTCTGCAGGCTGAATGACACACAAGACAGCAGGGCTCTACCTATATGCAGAGACAACTATCAATAAGTCTGTGTCTATTCTTCTAACATTTTTTCCCTCTTTGGGGCTTTACACATAGAAGCAGCAGCAGATCCTACATTTGATTACCTCATATTTCTTTCTATTTTGCTTCCAAAGATTTAGAAGCTGCCTGACAAACTATCAGCAGGCTGTTAAAGTTGCAGGAGCCAATTACTTTGCCTCCATCATATCCCAAAAATAATTCATTGTCCTAAAGTACTTTTTCATACTGTTACACGTATTATCAGTCTTGCTGCCTGTCCTGAGACTTCTTCAACATTTTCCTCTCCCCATAGTTTTTTCTTGTTCTGCAATTCTAAATTCATAAAATCCACTAGCTGTCCCCAGGACAATGTTCCAATGTTTTTAAAAATTGTGTGGGAAAAATTAGCAGTATAGGTAGCAGGCTCATTCTGTTTCAAGAATCTAATAATCCAACCTCTCAATGAAAAGCCCAACTGGATCTGACTAACTACAGATCCAACTAGATTTTCCAAGCACCATTTCTGTACAAATTTTTGAAAGGAAAAAAAAAAAAAAAGTCGATACACAGACTCTGTCTCATTCAGAGAGCATTAACTTCTGAAAAATGTTCAGTCCAACTTCAGAGCTCATCATAGCTCGAGCGACCTGCTTTTGTTTTTAGACAGTGGTACTATAATTGTGCCATTTTAATACTTTTGGAACTTAGTGCAACTTTTGATACAGTTGACCACGTATTTCTCTGAATCATCTTAAAGACCAGGTCGGCACTGTCCCCTGGTGGTTTACCTCTTACTTAACTGACAGGACTTCTTCTGTTAAGAGCCCCAGGCACTTGTGGAAATCCTCAAGGACCCATTTTCGGACCACTTTTAATCACACTGTAGCTATATGCTTCCCTTGGGCTATATAATTTGCAAGTACAATATCTCATTCCACTGGCACACAGATGATACACAAATCTACCTGCCCTTAAATACTCAGGAGTCCACTCAGGTCACAAAACTGTCTCAAAGAGGTGAAATTCTGGATTGCTAATTGGCTTCAGTTAAACAATAGTACGTCTGAGGTGGTTATTTTTGGGCCCTCTAACTCCTCAAAAGGTTTACTGAGTCTCTTAGGACCACTGATTTTCAGTCTATAATTCTATAGAGGTAAAGTTTTATTTTAATTTTATTTACTAAAATCCATCCTTTCTGCTCCTGACTTAAGGACAGTTATCACAGTCTATAGTGATTGCCTGCGGCAGGTCCCTTTTAGCCTGTCTGCAGCTGCTTCAAAGTTTAACAGCTGACTCCTAACTGTTCGACCACCTCTCCACTGGCTACCTGTTAAATACAGAATGGATTTAATTTTTTTTGTATGTTTTTAGAGCTTGGGTATACTTCTGAACTCTTCTGCCCTAACTCTTACTCCAGACCTCTTAGATCTCCTGAACAACTGCTTTTAGCAGTTCCCCAACAGAGAGGTAGGTTAATAAAAGCGATCCTCTTTTTGCAGCAACAGCTGTGGTACAGCCTTCCATTGCTAATTAAATGTGCCCTCTCTATTGACGTTTTTAAAGCACAGTTCAAGGCATATTTGTTCGCCTTGTCTTTCAACTGCATTCAATGCTTTTGATATTTCGACGGTTTTTAAATTTGACTCCTTAATTAATTACTTTTCTTTTTTTCTAACAAGGTTTTGCTTTGTGTTCTCCTTTTTGTGTTTTCATGCTTTAAATCTGTCACTGCTTATTTGTTTTGATTTTACTCTTGTGATTGTACGTTGTGTTCAGCACTTTGTTCAGCTGTGGCTGCTTTAAATTTGCTATATAAATAAATCTGATTTGATTTGACTCAAATCTTCTGTGGTGTGTGGATTTGAGTAGCTACAGTGCGAATGGATGAAGGTATTTTATTTAAGAGCCACGCTCCCCACTATTGAGCCAGACCATGAACGGTGTTGGAAAATAATTTATTTTAACTGAAGACATGTCTCCTTGAATTCAATGAATTTGAGCTTTTCTGAGAAATCCAGAGGTTTGACATTCGCACAGAAATGGTGAACAAGATATTGTATGTCATTTCTGAGGAATATAGAGAAATTTTCATTTGAAAAGTGAAATAGCTTAATCGGTGCTTTGATAAGCTAGAATAACATTTTTTTTTTAATGAGGAATTTAGCCTTCTATTTTAGTCAAGTAATTACTCAGTGGTACATAATCAACCAAATGAAATACTCACTAGACATTCAACAAATTAGATCATATGAAATCAAATGGGTTTAAAAGTTTTGTGCGACAGAGTCGTGATTTTAACCTTCGGAAATGTAATCTGCAGACTCTTCTTTAAAATCCCAGAGAATAAAGGGCTGGAGCTCATAGTTTCTTTTTGCAGCTTTTCATGGTGCAACAAAGTAATGTTTCAGTACTGTTGCATCCTAATCAGAGCCTGCATTTACATAGAATCAAGGTAGATGATTATAGTCAACATAGAACAGGTATACATGAGCCATTGGACAAGCAGTTGAATTTAGTTACAAGCCTATTAGACAGCCTAGTGGGTTCTTTCGGCTGTAATCAAATTTTGAAACTGTATTATACAATTCACCACTGATGCATCAAAAGTCTGTCATCATGGCCTCCAGGGTTTCTACACATGTACTTTTTCAAAATTCTAGACTTTTCTACGCTAAAATATCTTGATATATTGTGTGATATTTTGTACCATTATTGACCCCTGAGTACTAACATCTTCCATGTGCCCTTACAACCATATAAGCACCACAGGTGTCCGTAAGGTTGTCAATCAGAAACACATAATGGTCAGTCTAAAAAACCAAGATAACAATGGCTAAAATGCCAAACTCAAGGCTTTGGAACAGTATATAAATCAAGAGTTATATGTTATATAAGCTGTGCAACAGCAACTGCTTATTTGATCAATTTATCTTTAGAAATATTTTTTTCATCCTACAGATAACAAAATAGGGAAAATGTTTTTCTCCATTCTCTTTTTCACACTTTTCTAGACTTCTACTGAAAAAAAAATAGAAAGAAAAAAATCCAGACTTTTCAAGCCTGCATTGGAACCCTGGTCTTTATGTACACTAATTTAAGCCATAGTCCAAACCAATATGATATCTAGTCTGACCGCTGGAGAAAATTCAAGAAATGAACTGGCTGCAAATGAAATATTTAATACAACATTTTATAAATTGTTAAAGCCATAATGTGTAATATTTCACGTTGTCTATTAACAAATTTGAGTCTTATCATTCACAAGTATTACCCCAATCGTTATTAATTACCTCCATAACAAAAGTGCAGTGTTCTTATATTCTTTATATTCAGCATACGAATGTACATAAGAGTGTTACACTCCAATGAATGTCTCCATGTTGCTCCGCCATTTTAAAACTACGGGATTTGTAGAAGGACATGTCATCAGCAACATTGGAAACGGAAAATGCGAAGCTGATGACATGTCCTTCTACAAATCCCGTAGTTTTAAAATGGCGGAGCGACATGGAGACATTCATTGTCCGTAGTTTACATCAAAACTAACTGACATTTGATCAGAGTTTCTCTGGTATATAAAGATTTTAAATATTGAATTTCATGATGATATACTGAAGTGTGATAAATCTAATACAAACAATATAATATTTGTAGGCATCAACTGTGATTGTAAGTTGACTTCAATTCTGCTGCTCCACTTTATGTAAAGAACGAAGAAATGAACAAATTAAAATTTTTGATACTGATTAGTTTTGGTAAATTTGAAACTGCGAGAATCCAAGAAGTTTCATTCAACTCTGTGAGACTTTCCTAATGATCTCTTTATGCTGAAGGAATTAAAGGGAGAAATAAAAATGAGACCCAATTAAGCCTGGCTGAAACACTGCTTTTCACACCTGATGAAATCCTGTCTGTTTTCATAAAGACTCTCATACTGTAGTTCCCATTCATTCAATAAATAATGGAACTTTTTAACCACAGGGGAGGAAAAGTAATCTGTGATGCTAAGACTGTTGCTTGACGAGCTGTGTCTTTTGCAGAGAACTGATTTAAGATTTGAATTACAGCAGCCTTAAAGGATGAATGATTGAAACTGTATTGTTTCTTTGTTGGCTTTTGGAAAATGACAGAGATTGTTAAGAAAAATTAAGTCAACTGCTCTGTTGTTTTAATATGACAATAAAGATAAGGTAATAAGGCATCAGATCTACAGCAGAAGAAGTTTTCCCCAGGGTGTTAAAAAGGAGGCGCTGGCTGATTGTTGAACCCCAGACTCAGCTGGAGGAATTTAGTTTTTGTTCAAATCATGGAACAGAGGACCATATCTTAGAGTTTGACCATCCAATCGAGATGCATTTTGTGGACTTGGACAAGGCTTACAATCGTGGCACTCAGCTTATTCTGAGGGGAGTGCTGAGGGAGTACAAAGAACCAAGTTGCTGTTGTGGGATCTTAGATCCCTGTATACAAAAAAACCTTGTGTCTGCAGCCTCGACACAAAGTTGACCTTGTTTACGGCCTGCACCGGACTCCACCAGAGCTGCTCCTTGTCACTGATCCTGTTTGTGAGGTTCATGAGCAGGATCTCGAGGTGTAGTCAGGGAGAGATGGGTGGTTTGGAAGCCTTAGGGTTGCACCTCTGCTCCATGCAGATGATGTGGTTCTGTTGGCCGTTTCAATCAAAGCACGCACTGGAGCGGTCCGCAGCCTAGTGTGAAGTGGCCGTCTGGCCAGGCAGCACCTTGGGATGGAAAGAGTTGCTGGAGAATGGGATGTCTGAGTTCCCTCTTGGACTTGTTGCCTCTGCAACCATACTTCAGATAAGCGGGAGAAATGGGATGGATGGATGGAGGGGCACATAAATAAATGGATGGATGACTACAGCTCTCATTATATTGCTATGTTCATAGTAAAAAAAATGTGTTTGTATCGTCGTAAAAAAGAAAGTTGTCAAAAGCACACAAATAATGGATCATCATTTAGTGTGAGCACCTCCATTAAGCGGCAGTTTGCAGATCTGGAGCTTTCAGGGGTGTGTTAACACAATGCCAAGGAAGAAAAGACATCAGCAATGACCTAAGAGAAGAATATCATATTATCATCATGATCACCTCATATCAACTGTCAGACATAGTGGTGCTGATGTTATGATTTGGGCTTGTTTTGCAGCAATAGGACCTGGACACCTTGCCATCATACAGTCGACCACGTACTCCTCTGTATTTCAGAGTATTCTAGAGTCAAATGTGAGGCCATCTGTCTGACAGCTAAAATTTCACTGAAACTGGGTCATTCAACAGGACAGAATGGTGGTGCAATGGTCCAGTCAAAGTCCAGACCGCGACCTAATTGATATTCTATTGTGGGACCTTAATAGAGCTCTGCATGAAGCAATGCTGAAAAATTCAATGAACTGAAGCAATGTTGTAAAGGAGAGTGAGCCAAAATTAATCCAATATGATAGGAGACATTAATAACATCATACAGAAAACAATTACTTCAAATGATTGATAACAAAGGTAGTTCTAGTGTTGAATCATGGGGATGTTATTAGTTTTTCACATACTGCTTCTGCATTTGGCCTTTTTTTTAAAATGTTTTTTTTAAATCTACCTAATTTACATCTAGACCTTAAGGACCAGGTGATTTAATATGTCCTGATACATAAATCCATAGAATTTACAGGGCGTACTTTATTTTTCACATGACTTTATATACCGTATTATAAACATGTTTTAAATGCATTAACTCATCTTAATGACTCAATGTGTTGCAGCTTGAAATAGCATAAAACAAGTCAAATTATATCCAGAATTTCACTGAAAAACTTTTCAGTTTAAGATAAAATACCCCCCCTCCTATTTTAAACCGAATTTCACATAAAAAGATTCTGTAATTTTATCTCCGTGAGAATATGCTCTGCCTAACAGACAGCACAAGACATTGTAGGGTAGTATTATCATAACAATAAAGATTAACATACAAATGAGAACACTATAAAGCCCAATTAACACTTTACGGGGCACTGACTATCTAATTAAACCATCTAATTAAAGCTTATACTCATGTAAGCCCTATTCACAAAGAAAAAAAAAAGTTTTTAAACTTAAAAGAAGATGCAGAAATCATAATCTATCAGACATGCTCTTCAACACCTTTCAGTCACCGAGTGCATCACCTTGGTCAGTAATCGAGGCAGTGAGACCCTCTTGAGGACTCTCGGTGAATCTAAGAGTTCGATTAAAGCTCTATTGTAATCTGGGGTCAAACAGTCATTGTTTCGACGGAAGTCAATGTAATCTATAGAAAATACCACTGGAGTAGATAAACCGGCTGACTGGATCCATACAGCTGAAAGCCTTTTGTTAATGTGTGTAAAGAAAATCAAATCTAATTTGTTTCTTCTCTTACAAAAGGAACATCTCAGCAATATTATTTTAAAAATAAATGTTGTTTTTAGCATAATCTTCTGCTTTAAGTGTTTCTGTCCAAATAAGAAAGACTGAAAGACTTTTACCATTTGCAATTTAAAACATTTAAGTGTTTGGATGTTTCTTAGAGATATTGTCTTATCATCATTTTGATGTGCGCAAGCATAGTCTTGGAAAAACTCATTTGTGTATCTCACAGGATTACAGGCGATTGCCACATGCTCTGTGAAGGTTAAAGCATTTTATTGGATTTTCTGAGGTCTGATTTAAGCTTAGTTGGTCTTTGGTGTTGTTTTTGGAGGGTAATTGTTGGAACCATAGCACAGGCCTGGGAAAAATATTGGCTTATTCCAATCTGAATAGTATTTAACAGAATAAATGAACTTTGTTTGAGTTTTGCTTCAGGGCACAATTTGCCTTCACAGACTGAGTCCAAAATGTAGGCCACAAACAGGCATATGTGTGAAATCATTTATCTGGGTTTTTTGGAGATGCAAGGTTTGTTTAGTGGATTTTTCCACCAAATTAATGTGCAAATCCACATGTGATTTAATGTTATTAAGAGGCAGTAAAGTCCTCACACTGATTAGACCGAATCTGGTAAAATTTTCATCTCCTGCTTTTAAGCAGTTAGTGGCCTCATTTCTAAACATTATAAGACTTTTGAGATCTTGAGTTTGCGGCAAGCATTGATGACTAAACATGGTTTCATATGGCTTCTGAATAACTGTATGAATATAATATCATGACTGGTATTATATCATCAGTTTGACTTTAATGTGGAAAATTATAGGCATGGTATTCTTCATTAACAGCGGGTAGCCACAGTCGTTTGGCTGCTAGCAGAAATAGACACGGGCAGTTTGATGCTAATGATCCTGGATCTGCATTATGCTGTTCAGTCTACTGTACGTGGGTATTTTCAGCCAAGCGTTCCAGCTGTGCTAATAATTCCACTAAAGCGTAACAACCAATACATCACCGGCTGCTGAAACATGAAACCCTTTTTTTTTCTTGACTTCTCCTTTTTTTTTTTCTTGCAGAAGCTTATAAAGAGGCTTCATTGCTCTTTTTAATCTTTTGTTGATGCTACAGTGACATAATTTTCCTTTCAGGATCAATAAAGTACATTTATCAAATGATCTTTCAATGTGATTATGAGCATGTCTGCTACTCATAATCATGGTAAAACTATTGTACAGGAATGCTCTATGCCAGGAATCAAAAATCAATTTAAAATCTGCAACCAATAAAGTGAAAGGACTTTAGACATCTCAGTAAAATATAAGCTTTTCTAGACCGTCTCGACTAGAATTCATTTTACAGCTGCCAGGGCCTTCGTGGAAAAGTTTAATAGCTCAATTACCTAAAAAAGACAATAGGAACTACAAACTGGTTTTGAAACGTAAAACCTTAAAACGGTTTTAAAGCTGTGCTTCAGACAGAATGTGCAACTCTTCATCAAATAAAGAGTTCAAATAGCTTCCTAATGCATGATGTGAATAATCAGTCAAAACTGTTAAATGCTAAAATATTATAATAATAATAAATAATAATACATAAGTTTTATATAGCGCTTTTCCAAATGCTCATGTATCAATGGTTGAAACATCGAGGTTCTGCTAAGAGGAAAATGCAGACAAACGTGACTAAACCCAAAACCAAACCCAAACGCCATGACAAAATATTCTAACAGCAATATATAATTAACTTGCATTTGGAAAGAGGGTGCCCTTAGTTATATATATGACAGATTTAATGGACTACTTGGGTTAATAGATCATTTCAAGCTCAAAAAGAGGATTGAATTGGCCAAAAGAAATGCGGAGTGCAAGCTCCTGCAGTCCCTCAGAGTTCAGACTGATATAAATGGGAGGACCGAAACAATATTTTTTCTTCTGCACATACTGTATTGAGACAAGAAAGGCACACTCAGGCCTATCCAGGCAACTTGACATACACTACACCCAGACAAATTTATTACCATTACACCTCTGCGAGGAACCATGTGACTCATGATTTATTACAATCACCTGCTGTATGTCTGCAGATGCAAAATTGCCTGTGCATGCACTGGCTGATAAAAAGGTGTAGTATGTGTGTAACAATTAATTGTTTGCCTGTTTTCTGTTGGGGAGAATGATGGAGATCATTACCACAAGCAATTAATTACTGAGATTTGAATAGGCAGCTTTTAATGACACAAAAAATAGAGTGCATTTTTATGGAGTTGCATTTGTTTTCCATGTCGAAATTTTACACTAGTGGGTAATCATCAACTTAACTGCATCAAAGCACAATGATCTTTGACATGTATTCAAAACAAATAAGAGTGTTTCCTCTCTGAAAATACACAGAAAAGTAATTTACAAGTGGATCCTACATGTACAAAAGTGTGACAAATACGAGGCAGGAAACCAGTTGAGCGAACAAGTTTTGTCCCTCAGAGACAAGAAGAATTGATGACCTGTGGTGATATATTTGGAGTATCATTTCCTGTAATAATTTCCTATGGGGGGAACAAAAGAGACTGAAATTTGCTGTAATACTCATCTTCTTTATAAATGCCCCATGTGCATGAGACTTTGAGTGGATAATTGGACCCAAACACATGTTTCTGCATACATGATTACACTCTGCTCGGTCTTGTCTTGCTATGTTACGTGTCCAATAAACATGTGAATCCATGTACATGTTGTGTGTGCGGGAAATTGAATTTATCATCCCACTGCATGTTCACTCTTGTGGTCCAAGCATGAGAAAATCTACATTTTATTACAATAAGTCTTGTTCTGGCTCAGCCACTGGCGGTCACTTACAAGGGTCTGATTCAATTATTCTTCCTTTCACAACAGGAGAAAAACATTTTCATGGTGAATGGTTTGCCTAAATAGATTACCATCTCAAATAATTCAATTTCCTTTAATTTGATTGATTTCATACCGAAAGGGAAAAGAAATCTTAATTTAAAAGCATTGCATTTCTAATCAAACATTAACTGAAAAACAGGCCTGGGCGAAAATCTTTTATTACCACTCTCTCCACTAATTTAAATAGAGAATGCTGATGGCTGCCCTATTAAATATCACCACCACCATTCAATGCATGCACTCATATGCCGGTTCTCCAAAATAAGCTACTTAACTGTTTGAAATCTGAACCCCTCCTGTATCACATCGCACACGCTTAATCACATACACAGAGAATCTATGGCTGGCCATTACTACAGAGGATACAGATGAAGCAGTTCAGTCATCTGATCTATTCCCATCCATTATTCATCCAGCTCGGGGAGACAGAAACGTTGGGCTTCTCTTCTCACAGAGACCCAGGAACCCCATTTATTCTCGTGAGCAAAGGAAATGCCAAGCAGTAGTGGAGTGAATCACCGAGACAGCAAGAGAGTGAAGGAGATATAGAGATGGGGTGTTAAAACAAAAGTTGGGGGTGTGGGGTGTTGGGGTGCATAAGAAGTGAAGTGAACCATCAAGCAGACGCCAAATCAAATTACCACTAATCTGAAAAGGAAAAAAAAAAAAGAAGCTCCAAATATGAAAAGATAAGCGACATCATAACTTTGTGAGCATTTCTCCACCTGGTGCACTTTGCAGACTGATGCCCACCAGTGCTATGCTGTCAGGAAATACAGCAGCCTGGCCACTGCTGCGAGGAGAAAACACCTTGTGGAGACACTGTATGAGTGGCAGGCAGAACTGGCAAGCTGCCACAGATAATAACATCTGAAATAAATTTGATGTGTGGAATTCAATCTGTAGTGATAGGGACGGCTGCAGCATTAGAGTGAAGTTCTAAATGCTATCTACTCATCCATGGAATGAGGACTGACACGCAGCCTCAGAGAATAGATTGTGCAATTAGCAGCCTTTGTGCTGTTTTGACACAATGAAAAAGGGAAATGAGATTCAACGCTGTCATGCACAGCTCTCTGTAGCTCTGTGATTCTCATAAGATACTCCTCCTGTACCTGAGGTGAGAATAAGTTGAGACATGAGGAGCTATAATAAAATACAGAGAGACAGATCAAGAGAGAGTTCTGCAGGTTGTGTTTAATAATAATCTGAAAGAGTTCATTCATAATGTGGGATTTTTACTGTGTTACATTCTGAATGAAATTTTTCCCATTTTGGGGAGCATGTCACCAAAGCTGTAACTAAAACATGCAATACCCAGTTTGGAGAAAAGGGGGCGCTCTTTGAGTAGGCTTTGAGCAAAATCGCTTGAGAACCAGAGCTGCAGCAAACTTTAGTGATAATTAATTTAAATAAAAAAGTGTTTTATCACCAACACTGTTGATATTTGAATACAGTTATGTTCAATTTTTAAATTTCCCATAGATTTGTGCTACTTTTAAGTCAAGCCTAAAATCATGTTGTGGAGAAATAATGCAACCTTTCTCACAGGTGCCGCTTATGGCATAACCACTGCATAATAAACGTAAAGAAAATGTCGTTTTTATCTGAGACGTATTTGTCTCAGCCATCAAACCAAAGTACAGCCAGTCCAGTACAGGTTGACCCTCTAACTAACCAACAGTGTAGGTCCCAGAAACTACACTGGGAATGATATTCCCATAAAGTCTTTGGTTCTCGATGGTGAATTTACCTAACGGGGCTTTATGGTATTTTACACTTCCAAAGGAACCACTCTAATATTCCCTCAATATTTCTATTGGGAATTACATTATAGTGGCTATATGAGGGCAATAACACATTCTTTACATTTTTAAAACTCTCCCGAGTTACACTGTAATATTTCTGTATCTTTTTACAAGCCAAAATGTCATTGCAACGCAGCCCAATATGATAGCGGGCTCCCTGCCTGCGCCCTCCCTCCGCCTCTCATGTGTCTACATTTTCATCCCATGGCCGTCTCTAGGTGATTTAGCGCCGCCAGTCTCAAGCAGGTGTCCAACATGGCGATCACGGGGAGCGGATCTCTCGCTATTTCTGTCTGTGTTTTCGTGATTTCAGCGGCGTTTCTTCCGAAAGGTAAGCTTTTTATGGCGTCTTATGTGTGTTTGTGATGCAGAATTCCCCGCTCCCAGAGCAGAAGCCTGGGCAGTTGCTGCCGGGGAGAAGTTGTGGTGCTTTGCGCGCTAGATGCGCACAAGCTTCCATTCAAATCTCAGTGTCACTTTCTGTAGCTCCGATTCCAAAACACTCACGCTGTTTCCCCACACTGTTAGGTTGCTCATCTTGCAATTTTAGCACTGACTGAGGGGGTACCGTCCTGCGTTTTACTGCAATACGCTACGGAGGACTGCCATAAAAAAGTAATGTTAGTGCTGCTCAATTGCACAGACGGAGATAAAGTATAGCCATCGATGGGGTGAAGTGGTCTTACAGTATTTAAACCTAAGACTGGTATAAACTGGCAGCGAACACAACAAGAACACGTCTCACATTTACTTCTATCCTTTAGTTATACCGCATACGTCCTCACAGTCACTACTCATCCCACTGTCCACAAATCTCTCAAGTGTGCGCTTCAGGTGCGCTTTAGAGAAAAACACGCATTGCAGCTCCAGTCTCGCACAGTGTCCACCAGCCACACAACTGCAGCTCCAGTCCGCAGTCTCCACTTCTACTCCAGCCAGTGAGGCTGGAAGTGAACATCTGCTCTGTCGCTGTGAGACTTTTAGAGCGTGCAACTGCATGAACCAAGAGAGCTTTAATGCGGCCGGCCAATTGCAGTCCCCAGTCCGATCGTTTCCCCCCCGCCGTTATCCCACCGCGGTTGCATCAGAGTTGCACAAGTCAGTTTTTCTCCCCCTTCCCTGACAATATGCCGCATGCGAAGCGGTTGAAATGTCAGCTTGCAGCCACTTTGAATCCTTCCCAGAGGTACGGTTAGGCATGTTAATCCCATGGTAGTTAAAAAGGCAAGCAACAGTTGCGATGACAGGTTTACACCTGAGGACTACTTCGTGGCTTCATTTTCTCTCATATTGGCATTAGTGGTATGTGAAACAGCGGTATCTACATCACATATCAACAGGTCTTCAGACACTCATCAACGCCTGTGTGTTCGTGTTTGTGTGTGTTTGTGGGTGTAGCTCCCAGCTCCCAAAATGAGGTTGCTTGTTAAAGGAATTTTTAGACAGTGTTCTTTCTTTTTTTGCATTTCATTGCTTACAAGGCTTTCATTTCACACTTGCTGAATTTATTATGCTCTGCGCTGAATAGCAGTTGAATGACATTTACAGCATTGTCTGGCATCTCCTTGTCACATTAATTTAATTAACCTCTCAGTCGAATAAAATAATGCAGCATGAATGCCCAATAACCTCAGACTCAATATACTGAGGATTTGTGTGGCAGTGGGGATGTGATGCGGCCTTGTCATTTAGGTAAAGTCTCCCAGATTGAAATTTTTTGGTTTTTAAGTCAGTCTCAGTCTCAGTCTCTGTTTGTGTGTGTGTTTTAGTAGCAAAAAAAAAAGAAGAAAAAAGGGCCCAAGCTCTCTGTGTAGTTCTGACATTCTGCTTTTTTAGCAGCTTCCAATTTTTCTTAGTTCCTGATCCAGACTCGGTGAATTTGAACTGAGAGAAGCGTTCTGCTAAGTGGATGTTACACACCACATTGTCGTACACAGTGGGTGGAAAGAGGATGAATTAAACAAAGAGAGATGGAGACACATCTGATCCCAGACATCATAAGAGAACGCTACTCGAACAGTGTAAAGCGGCCGTGATAAAACTAAAGAGCTGCCACCACAGAGCATCCTGTTATGAACTGATGCGACTCTGCATTTAAATAGAGAATCCATTTAGCAGTATTCCTCTCCCTGAGTCTCCTGGGGCCCAGCCTGTTGTAGCACGTCAGATGGCTGAATTTCAGAGGGTTCCATGATCCCACTTATTGCCAGTTTAAAGCCATTCGTCAGGACTGAGTGATGGTGAAGTGGATCAATACGAGCTGTCATGAAGCCTCAAGGCGCTGCTGAAGGACAGGATCTGGGAGAAACAAAAGGAAACATACAGTTGTTACGGAGCTCTTGGTTGCCAGCTGGCATATGACCCAGGGAGTGATTGAAGATGTTCGTCTCTGGCTGCTTGTGGTGGGGCTCGCGCTTTGAAAAAAGATACTGCTGAAAATCCGCTCACAGTGTGCTGCTATGCCGTCAACTGGTGTCTCTTTGTATTCTGCTGGGTGGATGTCTTTTTTTATTTTGTTTGTTATCATACAAGCGTTGATCTCGTTGTGTTTTATGATCGCCTTGTGGCAGTGGGGAATGTTAGTGCCTCCAGGATGTACATCCATACTTTTACATGCATATTTGAGTTGCATGTTAAAGATAAGGTCACTGGGCCGGTGGCAGTAATGGCACCTAGAAACAGAAGTGTAAACAGCAATGCAATACTGTTAATCTGTAACTTTAAAAAAGTCAAATGTGTTTAACAACCATTTACTTTGTTTGGATCTTTGCGTCGTTGTAGCAGTAGCATCACGTGTCAATGTACAGGGAAATTTGCTAAATGTTTTTATTTCTGCGGGTAGCATTTCAGTTGTTGACACTTTAGTATAACCCAGAAAATTGAGGAAAAGCTGGATGCACGTCTACCACGTGTTGTATATGTTTTCCTAAATCTAACCAAACAGAAAAAAAGTGAAACTCAGGTGGACATTTCTACTCCTGTGCTAGGAGTGGAAACTATTTTAACTTAATATTCCACCACACTTCCACATCTCCAAACGAGGAAGGACAGGTCGGCTTTATAAAGCTTTCAACCAGCAACATGTAAATGTAGATCAGTTCCTTGCAGGCTGGAAAAATGATACTGAAGGGTAACCAGTGTGTTAAAATGTGACACTTAAAAATCAAATGCAGAAATAGAAAATCACATAGGGTTTTCTTACCAAGCAGTATAATATTTTACAGGGATATTTATCTTTTGATTTAGTGATTTTTACATTCTAATGTTGCAGTTTGACTAGGTGGAGCTATATTCATCTACTCTTGGGGAGTTCAAGTTATTAAAACCTGAGCGTAAGAGACGAACCTACAATAACATGGCAGTTCATTACATGTAGCCACATTTGGTAAGCAAACACTATACTGCAATTGCATCCAGGTTGCAAATGCGAAACAAATTAGCTATAAGTAATGAATGACAGTTTTCAGGTCATTTTTAAAACTTAATCTTTTTTTTTATTTGTGATAGCTATCCACCTCTTAGGGGTCATTTTTGCAAGGTTTGACATTTTTGCAGCTCACAGACTATATTAAGATGCTTGACATTTTTGTCTTTGTGTTTGTGCAGCTGTAAATTGTTAACCTGTCATTTGGCGTGCAACCTCCTCCCTGTGATTACTGACATATGAAGGTTGTGAGACACTGAGTGTCTTTGCTCGAGAATAACTGATAATAATCAATGTTGATGCATTCTGAATGATATTTAATTCATTTTTTTTAATCTTGGTGTTAAGTGTTTTTGTGGTAATACATGTAAAATAATGATCATAAAAAAAAAAAAAGAAAATCAAAGCACTCCAACTCTTATTTGGGTGTTGATTACCATGGCAACAGTTGAATGTCCAAAGCTTAGCAGCCTGAATGTTAAAGTAGAGGAAATTGTAGTCAAGTTCAATACAAATGAATAAATATCTGATTTAAAGTATTTCAAAAAGAAAGATAGGCTCTCATGGTAACTCTCTCAAAGTACTTGTTATTGACTAAAAGCCTACGATCTAAATATGTTTAGCTTACTTTCATTTAAAGAAACCATGAAACTCTCACAACTGGCAAACTGGAAAATATTTTGCATTTGTGGCCGAAACAAGCAACTGATTATAAAAAGAACTGTGAATTGGATTTCTGTCAATCAGCGAATCGATTAATTAAATTACCGTTTCAGTTCTTAGCACATTAGTGCTTTTTGTGAAAGGGTCTTTCTTCTACTGTCTGGATAAAACAGCACTCTAAGTACAGTACAGGATAGATTTAATACTGCACTTAATGGCCCATTGATATCTGAAGTATTTCATCGCCTCCTCTGTGAGATCACCATAGTACATCATTTGTAACAATAATATACTCTTCTATTTAAAGAAATTGAATTTATTGCTCATTAAATTTACATTAAACTGTGCCTAATAAGCCCCACTCTAATTGCTGGATAATACATGGCACTACTTTATGTGGTGGCAGCTAATCTCACTGTTAGAAAGCGAGTGGCTGGCAGAGAATTGTCAGCCAAGACATGTAAGGAATTTCGCCAATTGCAGCAGATGTAGCAAAGAAAGTCGTGGAGGTTATGATATTATTTCACTGAGGATGCCACAGTACCAGGTTGTGTTTTTTTTTACTCTATCCGTTAAGACTTTTACTTAAAGCAGTAAAATGCATGTTCTCAACTGTGAATGCAATGAATCTAAACCTTCTCTACCTTATGTGTGCAAAGCAATGTGTGTTCACTATCAACAGTCTCACTCTGAGCAAACTTATAAAATACATCTAAGTGTGAAGGGTCCTTACAGCTTAGAAGCTAACAGGCAAATTTCACTTTAGCATTTGTCCTTTCAAGTCAGATGTTTTGGCAAGTTGAACAAGATACACAGAGAAAGGAGATGGTTATGGAGGTTCATGCTGGAATACATTGAAAATATGTGTCTATCCTTGACTTTATATTCTTTTCAGTCTCTGAAAGACTCCAATCTTTCCTCAGAAACATTACCTTGGGTGCTGGGCAGGAGGAGCTTTGTTCACACACTTTATAGTGGGACCTCTCAGTCAATACTGTATCTACTTGTTTTGTCAAGGTCACAGAGTGCAGCTGCAGACATGCTCTCACTGTGAGTCTTGTAGTTAACACGAGGAAAAAAAAACCAAAACTCAGAGGACATTTCCATTTGTACCGCGGTGCCACACAGAATGACAAACTGAAGACGATCAAAAATCTGTCTGTCTGTGCAGAAATGTAGTAAACAGTCAATTAGGAGAAACAGACAGATGACAGGTTCTTTCATGGTCGTGGGGACAGAAGCTTCCATTCACAGTGCTGTGGTAATGAGGAGAAGAGCTGATGTCTCCGCTTCTGAATATGACATTGTTTTCTCTGTTTGCTGGATCTGAGAGACCTCACCCGGTTCGCTGCGACGTTTAGACGGTGACAATGAAAAAAAAAAAAAATAGGAAATGCAATGATTTTGTTTTGAAAGGGACCGAGAGTGCACATTAGTATGGGTGATGGAGCAATTACAAGCCATCATTAAGGCTCACAGCACAGTACTTTCTAAATGAAAAACTCCAGTGGGTAGATATATTCCATAACTAGCAACAAATTATAATGAAAAGAAAAAACAGCAGATGATATTCACAATCATGAAGTGACTCAACGAAATGGTGAGACACAGTCCTGTCCATTCCTATTAACGTTCTTCCTGCAGTAATGTTTTGTGTGGTGTTGCCGCCCATTGTCAGTCCATTTCTCACACCTAACATAATCATAAATTCGCTTTGGGATTAAAAAAGTATCTTTTCCCCAATTCATTTTATTTCATTTAATAATTTCATAGAGGTCGGTAATTGAGGTTTTTATAGGGTAGAAAAGCGATTAATCAGTTTTTTTTTTTTTTTACAACTTTCAAGCTTTTAACCACAGTGTAAAAGCTCTTTCTCTGATGTGCAAAGGAAGGGAACACAAGGATTCCCAATTCATAAAGCCTTATCTTTTATTTAAAATTTAGAACAAAGACAAGTTATCAAAGGTTGTTTATGAGAATTGCGAACTTTGCTAATTTAAGATTTGATACAAGCAACATATGTTTGATTTAGTTAAACAAGTGCCACAAAAGACTGGAAAAACTGCAACAAGTTTGGGTGGTATGGCCAATAAAAGATATCAAACTATTTTTGGGCTGTATTGTGATACCTCAGTATTTTAAAATCTCACCTAAATCACTGCATAAATAGGAAATTCAACCCACGATACATAAATTAAATCAGTAAGAAGGAAAAAAGGAACCAGGCAGCAGCACACACAACAGAAGCTTTTAACAAATGAAAATGAATGACGTAGTAGTTTCTTTCTACTGAGACCAAGTTCTACGAGACAACAAAAAATAAAACTGCATTTCACAAGAATTCTTGAGAAAGATAGTTCAAAACCATGTGAAGTGCATTTTTCCACTCGATCCTGTTTGTAAAAACAGACGTTCTAAAGAAAAGAGTGACATGAAAATCCCATCGTCGTATTGAGACAAGGACCATCAACTCTGCTTTGCCACCCTTCACTCTGCTGTGGAGAGGGTCACATTTGTTAGCTGGTGGGCTTCTTTTTCTCTTGCAATGTACAGCTCTGGTACGGCTCTCTCTGTGAAAAATGTGTGACCAGGCAAAAAATATTCCGGATCAAGTGTCTTAATGAGATTTTTTAATCCAGGCTTTTCCACAACACTAACTGGAGCCATGTTTTAAACGATGTTCCATTACTGTGGCTGTGATCTCTCTCCATTTTGGACGTTTTATTTTTTGTCCTATAAAATTGAATTGGAATGAGGAAACCAGAGTCGATTTTTTTTCACAACTGGTTGATTTGACCTTTTATTCGGTGTGGTTGGAAATGTGGACATGCAGAGTTAAAGGCATCTTTCCTGCCCAATGGCATTTCCAGTCATGGAACACAGCCATGGTGCTGCTAACTTTTGTGGCAATAGATTTGTGGCATATTTTGCAGAAAGACATGCTTTTTTCCAAGTCTTCCGTGCGAAATCCGAACCGAATGATAGATGCAGTGCTGTTTTTATTCGGAATCAAGCCGTCCGTCTCATCTTCAGTTACCGTCTCTCTATGCTCATAAACTCGCAGGAGCGGTTTACTTTTGCTTTGTCCATGCTATTTTCCCCTCTCTCTGGTTATAAAAAACATGCATGCGCTCAGTACAGTTTTCTGGATGGGTGGGGGAGTGTGGTGTCTGCTCTGAGAGGGGCTTCAAGATACAGTGAGAGAAGCTCAATTCCAAAGGAAATCCCATGTAGGCCTCTTAAAATATTGTCATGACAATTTGTTCCTGATGGTCGCGATAATGTCACATAATACATCTTATGTGGGAGAACTCAAGATACATCAAGTAATTTCATTACATCGCCAACCCCTAGTTGCAACATCTCACAATTAACTCATTAGCAACAGGTCAGTTACAGGTCAGGGAGTCTAGAGAAGTAAAGAAAATTCCTTCCGTTAAAGATGGCAAAAAGAGACAATTTAACAACTGAATCTGTCGTCTATGCTACATCATATCCTATGACCTTATGGTCCCCAGGCAGAAGCGCGTTAAAATTGCTGCATAGGCTTCTCTGAAATCCATTATCAAGAATATGTGTTGCTGCATCAAAAAATGCAAGTTAAAAGTTCACCATGCAAATTAAAAACGGATACAAGCAAGGTCCAAATGCCCCTGCTCATTTGAGATGGACTGAGGCGAAGTATGAAATAGTCCTGAGGAATCAAAATTTGAATTTTTCTTTTCAGAAATGCTGGACACTGCATTCTTGAGCCTAAAGAGAAGAAGACCAGAAATATACAGAAGAATAACTTCTATTGTCCTCTCTTAAACAAATCTCCTGGAGCCTGTTGGGCAAATGTTATGAGGTTTGGGATATATGGTAAATATGTTGATAAGGATGAAAAAAAGATGACCACGCTGCAACGGAAACTGCACTTACACTCGGCAGCTATGTGGGTCTGCATAATAAAACATAAAGAGATGATAGTAAAAAAATAAAACTACAAAAATAAAACCACAACTATTCAAATTATTCATTCACAAACCACATCCTGTACTTAGCCCAACACGCTCTTATGTTGTTGTTTTACTGAAGCTAATAGATTAATGTTAGTTTAAACATGATAGAAAGCATTTGTTCACTATAAAGGTTGGTAATTGAAGAACGTTGTCAAATGCTGCTCACCCTTACTGTCCCGCCCTCCTTTTTATTTACATGAATCACAGCTAGTATGACAGCATTAAAGAAAAGGCAGCCGCAAGGAATTGTGGGACAGAACTTAATCTCCTGCTCTTTCATAAAGGTTGCACCAGTGTTTCTTTTCTTCAGCATTTGGAGAATTCGACCCGCTCTTATGATAGCTCCCATTTATGTACTTCTGGGTCATTTCATTCAATTAGGGACCCACCTGAGAGAAAAACACATTTTACTGGAACCCAGTGGCTAAATTGGCCTGCCTGCAGTCCTGACTTGCTACCCACTGAAAACATTTGGGGCATTATGAAACAAAAAATACATTAGAGGAGACTCTGAATTGTTGTTTATTTATATCTCACACAGCCTCCCAACGTTTTTGGAAATACGGAATATGGTAGATGGAGAATCAGACTTTTCACTGTTTTAATGTCACAGTCTTTTTTAGAAATGTTCCATGAGACACTTGTTCAGGTTTCACAGCAGAAATATTCAAGCGGCTATGCTCCATAGCCGTGTGGCTTAAGAAGGGCTCTTCTTTCTGAAATTTATATTTGAAACTTTTCCAACTCTTACTGTAACTTTACCCTGTTTCTTAGGATCTCTCTGATATGGATACACAAAATTGAACAAAACTGAATAAGACCTTATGAAGTGAATGATTATATCAAATATAAATACTAACAAAACATATGAGGCAACCATGAAATTGTAATCCTACAGTATTTGAAGAATGTTGATATAACATTTATAATGTAACATTTCAACATTGTAAATTATTTTTAAAAAGATTATATTTGTATGTATAAACACAATTATCTCCCCCCCCCCCCTTATTTATCCAAATTTGCACCAAAACTTTTTTGCCTCTTGTGGGCAGTGCAAACAAATTGTGGATAAAACATTCAAACAAAAGATGTGTTGAACTTATCTGCCATTAGTTGCCTTTTTCCACACGTGCAGCAGTTACTAAGCAACATTATAATTCATTCAGAGTTATGTTTCTGGCCCTCTAAGGAAAACAGGTCCAATATTCACTCACTTTAAGCTCTATTTTGGTCTCTACCAAAATACCAACATGTTGCCAACTTGGTGGAGATCATAAGAGCAAGTAGCAAGAGAAATACCTCTTACCTTGCTAAATTCTCCACTGTATTCAACAAATCATCTCTAATTGTGTCTGCCTTCTGTTTTGATGCTGGTAGGGTGCAGTGAATTTATTAGCACTCGTTTGCTTCGGCAGCTGAAAGGTATGTTGTGAGAGCATTAAGAGTGAACCAAAAAAGTCAAGTTGAAGGCCAGATAGCTGAAGAAAATACTATGTAAGTAAGTGGGACTGTTTTTCTTCTTGCCAAAATGATTATCCAAGAGTCATTCTTAGCTTAGGGTGTTGACATCGGACATACTGGGCCATTGTTAACATACTGTATCAAAAAATCTGTATGCTATATCGCTACAATGTGACTGATTCAGGCAGTTGTTCTTATTGCGTTGTAAAAATTTAACCCATTCGGCTCAAAATGGTTTCCACAACATTTATTCTCTTGTTGGATTGAAACTATGGATGCGTTTCACATCATCAAAAGTTACACTGATCACCCCAAAGGGCCGCTCTGCAAAATGAGTTCACTCATCCATGTGTCATCTGCAGTATCTGGGATTTTTATCTGAAAAATAATAGAATCATGAAATTAATCAGAGCATTAAATCATCCAGAAAAGCACAGTTTAGGTCCAAGAGGAAATACTATTAAAACCTAAAATAGACCTATGAATATGACTGAGAGGGATTTAATCAACAAATCGTCCAACTGAAACGGTCACATAGGTTGTTTGTTCATACTCCTTAACAATGCTCGTAATGGCGTCTTGTAAAGTGTCACTCCTACAAGCCACAGAAGGGAGATACAACTCAGGTGAACGTTTCCACTTCAGAGCAGATGTCATTCTCAAGACTTTTATTTTAAAGGCCACTCAGTCCTCATAGGAGGGAGAAGGGGTGGTTGTATCGAGCATTCAAAAGCTGCACTTTCAACTAAGAGCCTTTTGTGGCTTAAGATCAACACTTGACGAAAACAGTTTTGTCACTTTGTTTAGTTCAAGAAATATCATTACTTAGTTACAGTTAAAAAATTATTATGGTAAGGTGTAAAGTACAATATTTTTCATGGATGCCACTTTGCTTGAAAACAGTCATGGTTAAGGCTAAAAACTTTCCATTTACAACAAGACTGTAACATTACTTTTACTATTTGTCTGCAGTTGCTACATGAATAATTACTGGCCTTATTTACCCGCACAAACAAAAGCCAAATGAGCACATTTTGTGAGGGCGACAGCCTGAATTTAATTTAATCTACTCTTTCCCTCCTTTTTTCTTTTAATAACAGCCCAAATTATTCAAACATATTTACAAAACTGCCCTGTGTTTAGGTCAGTCATAGCCAAAGAGGAGTCCAACAAAGCAATATCCTCAACAGCAGATGGTACAGAACTCACAACATGAAGATTGAATAACAGGTGATCAATATGGAGGAGAAAGGACTATCTCTGTAAGGGAGGACCGAATCTCTAGTTATTGAGCTCCCACTAATCCACTGCTTCAATTGGAATGAAAAAGGTTTATGTTTTCTAATCAGCAGCTGCATTGTTTGGCTTGCAAAAAGAATGGGATTTTGTCTGGTTTGCACAGAAAAATGACCAAGAGGAGACATATCAATACGTCAGCTTCTCATGCTGCAATTGGACCGATTCTATCGACTGTGTCCACTATGGTTTGATGGCAGGTCACTCACTTTTACAGAAGTCGGAAGGCAATAGCTCATCCTTGTGCTCGGTTACATGTCAGGCCACATGAGAGGAGCGATGCTTGTTTGTTTCCACTCTCGGCTTGTTTGGGCAGATCTAAACCTGATGAAATAACCACTATGTTCCCGAGTCCACTGTGAGCAGCAGCAGACGGGAGGAAGTAGTGCAGTGCCAGTGCACAAAATCAAAGTGCAAGTATTCCTCACCAGCGGGCACCTACAGAATGCCAACACTGCACTAATCAATAAATCTTACACTGCTAATAGAAAAGCAATTTGCTGAAGTGGCCATACTTTATTCTGAGATAACAGTGAGAATGTGAGATTTTTGTTTACATACAGTGATATATCAGGACAGGCACTGTTTGTGTTTTACACCACTTTCAGGAATCAGTCACTCCCTTTTTTGCAGGAATGCTGTTTGCAAATAGATTTATGCTGGCCGAATGAAATATTATTCCCTTACACAGCAGGATACAGCCAGACTTGGGGATGGCATTAGAATAGCCTGGTCCCTCCAAGTTATTGTGTTGCTATTCAGCAGTGCCCTCAATGCACCCTAATGTCTCTGTGATTTTATTTAACAACACATTCAGGAATGCCAGCTGGAAAGAACAAACAGGTCTTTGAAAAAAAGGCAACACTAAGTAAACTAAAGGACCAGAAACTCCCACATGATTTATTTAGGCAATATCCTGAAATAAATTCTGCCATGTTTAGTTTTTTATGGCATGCTACATTTTCGACCAACATATTGTTTATTTGAAATTAAAAAACATTTCAAAGCCCCAATTTCACTCTTCAAAATGCCTTTCAAAACAGAGAAAAGCAGCATATCCTCTTATTTGAGAGGCTTGAACAAGAAAATCAAGGGCAAATGTGATAAATTCATCATCAAAAATGTGTTTGTTGCACAATAAGAGCCTGCTCATGCATTCACAGATCCACATATTTGACATATATTTCTTCATCCACCCAAAACTGCAAAAGTCTCTGTGGACATTTTTTTCATTCCTCTCAAACTGTTCGCTATTAATAAAAAGCATAGCAGCGCCTATCCCTGTTCCTTTTGGAAATAAAGAAAATGACTTGGCTGTGATTTTGGTTATATTTACATTTAAAATGATGACTTCGAGCATAGGTTTGCGTGAATACCAATATTACATGGGTGTGTTGGAGACAAATTGCTTTTTTTTTTTCTATCTTGGCTCACTAAGTATATAGCAGCAGTGAGTGGGTGGACAATCGTCAACTGGAAGTTAATGTTTATCCAAAAATTTGCTAGATTACACAGTTGGTGCTACTGAAAAGGTTGTCGGTAAAGGATTTTAAAAAAAAATATCCCTGAATTCAGCAAAGCTTGTGTTACAACAAAGCGGGAAATAGACACAAAACATCAATGGTTATATTCGTGCTGATGGACACGTAGTGAGTGAATTTTTAGGGCTGTTTTAAAATCAGGGATCACGTTGAGTACAATATTTAAAGTGAGCAAAAGCTTTTAAAATGCTTGTAAAGATGTTAGTCTGACTGAAATCGTATGAAACCGAGCACTCGAAACATGACTAAAATTGCTCTTATGAAACCCTGATATTATAACCGCACCATCATCTGACAAAATTACCTAAAGAAAACATCTGTGCAGTAAATTCAGCTATACTTACATGTAAGATTAGCCTGGGCGAAAGCCGACTGTTGACTCCGTCAAACAGTCTGGAAAAACCCAAGAGGAATTCATTCCCATGGAGGGTCAGCAACTTAAATTCATTGGAGTTCCCTTAACCAATCAGTAATGTTTAGAAATGACATAGGTTATGCGCCGAGGTTCATGATTACTCTCGCGAGGCTCTAGCTCGCGAATCACGCTACCCACATCCGCTTTCATTACCATTTGATAAATCAAACTTTTCCCAAAGCCAGTTGGAAGGAGAGCTACGACATCCTTGCCATTAACAAAATTGACGAGGCATTCCTCTTGCTCTTGTTTTAATTGTGTAATGCTCTCCAGAGTTGAGACAACTTCATGGATAGCTTCTAGCGTTCTTCCGTCGCCATGTTTATTTCTGCTGGGGTTGAACTACAATTACATGGACTACAATGGACTCCGCACGTGAGTTCTGCGTCACCACTCTCAACTGTTTGCTGATTGGCAAAACACTGAGCGAACCGAGGTAGGGGGATTGGGCCAGACTATGTGCGGAGCCAAAATCTTTGGGCGGATGTACGCAGGATGGCGTCGCCAGGCTAATGTAAGATGGTCTCCCACGGAGAAAGTTTCACATCGTTGCGGTGTCTGACATACTTTATGTAATAACTCGATTCTGCTCCAGTGAACGTATACTGTTACAACGACAGTGGTCAGGTTAAGTTGCACAGTCGAGCTGTAACTGACTGTAACTGTGATAATGGTAGCATTTTTAGACTACAATACACCAATATTAGACAACCATGTCATCTAGCTGTGTATCTGACAATGAACTAGTTAACTTTTCTGACTTGATTTCATAAATGTATTTTCGCTTGATGCCAGAATTTGCAGAACATAGTGTTACCCTTTCAGACTTTTTGCCACCTAACCATACTATGAAGACGTTATGGATGAACGGTTTATGATTTCTTGGCTTGTATCCAGCTGATAACTAGATCTCATCTGGTTGACCTTGAGCTTGGATTGTGAAGTGAAGGGAAGTCTTAATGTCATTACTCATCTTTATTCTTTCTCCACTGGCAGCAATATTACATACTGGTGTTTGGCAATACAAGTAGAGCCTACATTAATCTGTCTGCATAACTGTCAGGGAAACTGTTACATGAGCTTGGCCACCGCGTACTCACCACACTAAGCACCTGCTTACACATAGAGCAACAACAACATTTCCTTCCAGGGGTCACAGGGTGTAACACACACAGATTCAACACTGCGCACCACTGAAAATCTTACAGCACACAAGCTCTACAAGTCAGATTTATGTTCAATGGATGGATGGACCAAGTTTATGGTCCCATGCTGTGGATGTTACAGGACTGTATGTTGACATACCCGAGTTACACACCCTGCATTCATTTTGACAGACAGCAGTGCAAAGTTGAGTCCAGAGTGATGTGCAACCGACTCACAGAACTAAATTACAAGAGTAACTACAGCCAGTGGATGCTCAGTGGATTGATTTAGTGCTGAACCACAGTGATAGAGAGTTTAGGATCACTGCCAACACCTGGCTCATTTTTCACCTGCAGTTTCGCAATCCTTTACTGAAGACAACAGGGTTTAGTCTAACAGTCTCTCCTTCCATTGCTGGTGTGCTTACATTGCACCAATCGGTGATCTGATAGTCCATAGTTGAAAGGTGACTAGGATAATTGATACCTGCAGTGTGAATGTGTGATTTGTGATTTGTTTGGTTAAAACATTGTACAGTTAATTTTTTTTGCCCACAGTGTGGAAAATAGCATTAAGCTAACTGTTTCATGGAAATTTCAATTATCCAACCTACCCTAACAGAAAGTAAAAGCAAAACTGAAGTTTAAAATTAAAATAAATGAAAGATTATGGGGGTATTAGAGAACTGCCAGGATTACAAAAATAAAAATCTCCTGCAGTGTTTCTGGAACCCAGTCTGATTTCAGTAAATTTTATTTATGCTTAATTTGTCCTGCCTGATATACTCAGTGGATCTAGGATAATTTAAGAGGAGAATGTGTTAAATCACAGATATTCTATGTTAACTTCGATTTCTACTTTAAAAATGATACTGAACTGATCATTGTTAGAGAACACATACAGTCACTGCCTCTTCTCAAGGTGAATTAGAACAGATTTTTATGCTGTTTATTTAGCAGTGAGCTGTTGTCTGACAGGTTGGCGCTGCCTGCTCAGGGGCATCATGCTCTTGAGTTATCAGTGTAGCAATAGACCCATCTTAATTACTTTCACATGCAGCACTGTAATCTGTCATTGTCAGCCTGATCAAGACTGTGCAAACCCAGCACTAAGACTCATTCACCCAAACCGGAGGCCTATTGATTACTTCTCATACTTGAGTCATTGCACTGTGGAGAGACATGGGAGGCAATAGAGCTAATGGAATGGGGAAACTCAAAGTCACATTGTTTACATCTAAGATGACAGGTAAATGTATTTGAAAGGAAATATGGACTTGATCCATTGGCTACCAAATAGCTGTCTGTCTGTTGCTAACAAGCTGCTTAACAGTTAGCTGCTTGGCAGTTTAGATAGTGAGATGAATGCAGGCCACTTTTCCTCATTTTGAATCAAAACATTCTGTCTTTATATTTACAATTTTCTAGTGTGAACATGTTGTAAAACACAATTAAAGCGATGTTGCAGGAATCAATGAACGAATAAAAGCTGCAATTAATTATAGCCGAATATGATTTTTAGAATTTTGAAACTTTGGTGAGAATTATCCTTTAATAGTTAGTTTTACAAAAAAAAAATCATTTAGGTTGCAGTGAAAATAGGTCATTTGTCAAACTCATAAACTTTTCTGGGTCATCTTGGCTATTTCTTTTTTTTTTAAATGCTTTTTTCAAATTCACTTGTGGCCTTAATTTGAAAGTTGCTTGACAGGAAGGGGGCAGAGAGAGAGAGAGAGAGAGAGAGGGGTTACGTGCAGCAAAGTGCCCGAGCCAGGACTCAAACTGGCTGCCGCGAGGAGCCTCTTCACTTTGGGTGCCTACTCAACCAGTCGAGCTACCCAGCGCTCCATCTTGGCAAAAAAACTGTATTAAGATGCTCGATTACTTTCAAAATATTGCTTTCCCTTTGTCACCCTGTCGTAGTGCAACCCCATGCCTTTTGATAAGTAGGTTACTCACAGCTAAAAGGATACGGTTCTGTTATAATTTTTCCACCCTGGCTGGTTTATGGAATTGAATAACTCATGTTCTGTTGTGTTCCTAGTATTGGGCACTACTTTAAGTACGATAGTTTGCAGAGCATTTGCATTAATGTGACATGCGACATATGAATAGCAGTTAAGTCATTTTAACTGACTTTCTGCTGTACGTTATGACTGGCTTTTTCCAGGTGCCAAAAAAAACTGGAAAACAGAGTAATTTGAAATAATGTATTTTAGTATTTGGGTTACTACACGTATTGTTTTCTTGCCTCCCCTGCATGCAGTGTCCCGGTCCTGGCATTTAAATCAGAATGAGGAGTGTCCAAATGCTTTTATTGAGCAAGGAGCAAGGGATGCACCAAGAATAAGGCACTACTATTTATTGGTATTACTTAAGCTAGAAGTATGTAGATGTTAGGGATGGACAATCTATATCATTTATTTATGTTTGTTTTATCTCTGACCAATTTGTTATTATCACAAAAAAAGTGTATTAAACTATTTTAAAAGAAGGTTCTTGTGGTGAATGGAAAATAAAAGATTCAAAAGATTCAACCTAAAAAGATGCATGACGTATGACTGAGAGCAGGCTTCATTTGTCAGCTTTGTTTACATCAGAATCATCAATTATGATTTAACAGGAAAAAACTGTCCAAGACAGTGGAAATTGAAATCACCAAAACATTTAAAGAAATGTAAGTGCAAAGTTTCTGTCTCCATTAATATCTCTCATCTGTTTTCCTAATGGGGTCCAAAAGAGGTATAGCACTTACTTTATAGCCTTCCTGTTAAAATTCTTTCGTAACTTATGTTACATTATACAAAATAGCTGTAATGCTAGGTGTGCTTACTATAGATGAATCTGATATATATATATATACACCGTATATTGCAATACTCAGTGGTCATTTAGCACAGACATTAGGGCAGTATTTTCATGGCAAATCATATGAATGTAACAGGCAAATTTAGTGAGTTTAGTTTTGCTCTGGAGCAAGAAGAGTCTTTGGATGGTGTTGTCTTACAAGCAAAAATTTATATGCATGCATTCGGAGGAACAAGTTCATTCCCCCTTTGAGGCACATTTAGTTCTTCATACCCTTTTCTGCAATCAGGCCTCACTTAGTTTTGACAATCCATGAATTTAATTGGTCATTGTAAAGTCTGTCAATGGGTTTTCTGTCATCCTCCGAGGCAGAACACTTGCCAGTACTCATTAGCGTACAGCGGCTATTTACAAAAAAAGCTTCAACACCTACCTTCTTTGACTTGCCTGGATGTTGAAGCACGGTAATGATACGGCTTTAGGATTTGGGAGTTCACAGTTTCTCATGAAATGTGTGGACCGAGTGGCTCAGGGCTAAACCTTTGTGAGCAGAAACCAAACTTTGCTCTGTCCCTCGAGTCGTGCACGAACCATATATAGATTTCTTTCCCTGTAAGTTTCATTGTTGCCCTCTCTCTTGTGAACACTGTCAGTCCATTAACTGAAGGTACAGAAGCTGTGTGCCCTGTGTCACATTGCTGTTTCCTCTCTGTGAACTACTTGATGGGAGTGCGTGACTCTAAACTTTGCAGTCTTATTTTCTTGAGGCACTGTGGCTCATAAACAGGATCATTATTTGTGTGTCATAAACTGGATCATTACTGAAATTACCAGTTTATGCAGCTATAAACACCTTTTCACTCCCAGTTTGGTAGCAGTCATTTAGTTGCATGTAGATCCAACCACATCTTACTGAATGTGAATAAGACTACAAAAATTAAATATTTTCTGTGTTTATTAGGATGTGTTGTGTGCAGTCCCACTTATAAAAGCACAGATGTGAATGTGTTTGTCTGGCGTTACATTACAAAAGAAAAGCATTTTCAGTTTTCATATCTAGAAATCCAGAGTATGTATCATCTCAGCATTTATTTCTAAGCCATGGATACGTATCGTGTGAAAATTACTCTGAGTGGAGTGCCTCTCCCACCTCATCACGCAGTGAGACTGTGGGAGGAACGAGCAGCTTTAAATGACTGTACACTAAACCATGATCATTTCCTGACCTGAACTAAGTCATTTTCTTGGCTAAACTAGCCATTTGAGTGATCATTTTTTTTAAATGTGACTGGAATTTAATATCCAAATGTAACAAGGTGGCAAAACAGCAACGCCCAAAATGTGTATTTTTTCTTGTATGTATATATTTTACGGTATCGCTCTGTACTCTGTTTCTATGAACGTGAAATGAAACCGATTCTCTCTGGTAACTGGTCAGATGTGTGTGTGTTCTTTGGTCTTCTAACCAAAGAACCCAACTCTACACAGCTGAAATTCAAACTCACTTGAACTGTGTTCTTTTCAAAGCAAACATTTTATATGTGTTATGCTTTCACAATAACCGAACACCTTAGTGTAAGCTTTTTAAGGTACATTGGTAACACTGTACTCTGACCTTGCACTGAATTAATCACAACTGCATATCTGGTCAGTCTTTGACATTTACCCTTTAATACCCTTTAATGTAGATCTAGCTTCTGGACTTTTATCTCGCTGCATCGACTCTCTCACACTCGCAGTGAATTTTCACTCGGGAGAAACTTCTCCGAACTCCCCTCACATTGCCAAATGCGTAGTACTTTACCATGGGTGAGCAATGCTTTTAAGAGATGAGAGGACCTCACGTGATTAACCTTGATTGTAACCAGCTCCAAACACACTCACGGATAATGTATGATAATAGCTTTGGACTGAATCCCTTTCTGTCTCTTTATGTTCTGGATAGGGGAGTCCTGCCCACAGAGACTCACACTTTTAGGTCTCACACCTAAAACTATTCATGTTTTGAAGAAGAAGAAGAAGAGCAGAAGAAACTGGTCGAAGAAGTATGTTAGGCACAGAAATAAAACAACAATTGTGTCTAGCTTTAGATGTGGTGTTGCTGACAGTAATAAAGTGTATTTCCACAACCATATGTGTGTCTTAACCCGCAACAATTTGTTCAAGTAATTTGTTTGCCAAATGAACTTCTAAAGGAGAAATAAATCCAACTGAAGCCCAAGCAGATGTTATTTTCTGCCATCAAACTCAGTTAGTCTGTTATGAATAATAAAATATAATAGGAATGTCTTAAATCTCAGGAGAATTCATCTCAGTATAAAAACGAATTACATATTTTACAGCCTCACTCTGTGATCTATACTTGCCAAATGAAAAGTTTTGTTTAAGCTGCATAAGTCCAACTTAGTTCTGTGCAGAAAACCTCTGAGGAGGACAGAGTTGCTCCAGTCTAAAAACAGATATCAATAAATGTAAACAGCTCTGGCCTAGGGATGTCATTAAAAAGAATAGCATGTCTAGACCTCATAAAACCAAAACATATTGTCATTTCGAAGCAGCGGGAGTTATTGCCTGTGAGGACTAAGATGACATCCATCAATTTAGGGTTTTATTGGAAAATGTAGATAGGCTGCTTGGGAGATGTAAATGATTTACTTAGCATAAAGTTTTGCTTGAACAGACAGGGAGATAGTGTAGTTAGTGTCGGCAGGCAAGTATTTGTGCGACAAAGGCGATATTGAAACGAAAGCTGATTTCCTGAGCCTGAGAGGATCACGATCTGTGCATGAATAAATAGGCTGGACCTGCACAATGTGGATTATTCTGGATCAAATATCAGTAGACTTAAGGGTTGTCATATGGTAAAAATGTGTAATAGGATTGTTGTACATGATTTCATTTTGTCACTTGTACCGAAATGTCATATCTTGGAAGGTTTATGGTGATTGTTTTACACTGTGTGCACAAATGACTGTCTTCGTCTCTCAGCCTTTTTATATTCTACGTTCAGGCCAATTTAACAGAACCACTTCATATTTCAAAGTATTTTTTATTGAATTTATAATGATATGATGGCAAAATGTGAACTTGGTAATGAAGACAGCTTATACAATGGATGTCAAAGCACAGATATATCAATATTACCTACATCACAGCTTGTCAGTGCAATGTGACAATATGCAGTATGTGGTGTGACGACAAGCTGAATAAATTATTTGAGTCAAGAAAATATTCTGGATTTGGTGCTTGCAAGTTTGTAAAATTCCAACCTGCATTTTTGACATGCTAGAGCTTCAAAGTGCACAGTATTTGCATTCAGTTGTGTATCACTTTGACATGTTGGCCTCATCTCAAATCTACATTTATTCAAATGTGTTCAGTGCGGTGAAGGTTGACACTGCATAATCCATCAAAACGTTCCATTGGAAGAGAAGGGCTGGTATGATTTGAATCATCAGAACCACAGTCTTGCTTGTGGTGAAGCAGCAGATATCATGGTGCAAAGTTTTAACCAACAGAACAGAAAAAATGTAAAGATCTTTGATTGACTTTTCTGTGATCTTCTTGCCCCTGTGTTTTCAGCATCAAAATAAGGTAAAAGATGAAGCTGTAAAGGACTTTAAGTCATTTTTAAGACCATCGAAATTTCCTCTCATATAACTAAATGCATTGCGGCAACCCGTACTTCGCTCTGAGGGTCACAGACAGCAATTTTGTGAACAAAAAACAGACACATTTTTTTCACTTTTCTTTTTCTTTTTGAGCTTCCTTTTTAGGCAATCTTTCAGTTTTAATTGTTTGATTAGATTTAGGCAACACAAAATCCTAATTAGATTCAGGCAATAAGATTAGGTTTAGGAAAAGTGGTCATTTAATTCAAAACACACCATTTACACGGTATTTACCTGTAGCATTTCAAAGCAATGATCAACTCCTCCCACTTTGATAACGTAACGACAAGGGGTTCAGTCGTTACTGTCAGGCACTATTATCTATTCAAACATTTTGACCTCATGCATTCTGTACTTATAGAGATGCATCAGTTTTTCTGCCGAATATCGGAACGGAATGATTTTCAGCTCGATAGGCTCTGACCAGCAATTTTTTTCTTCTTTTTTTCTGATTTTGGTCAGTCGATGCACCAAGCCCGTAGCACTGAGGAATCAGATTTTCTTTTTTTCACCCCTCAGTAAACACACTATTCGTGCAGTGACAACAGCAAACACTTGCCAGGGAGCAGTTATTGGAATCAAACTGGGTCCACACTTGTAGACAACTATCCAAAGGTATCGAGTTACCTTCCTCTGTTTTACTTTCTGATACATTTTTTTTCCTAACATATACATTACTTTAATTTAAGTTAGGTTAGACACATGTTCATGTTCTCCGTTACCCTTTAATATTTTAAGATGTATACAAAAGAGAGAAGGTTAAGGTCCTATAATCTGATGCATAAAGGGGATGTAATAATATACTTTTCAGTTGAATTTTGAACAAATATCTCAATCCAGGAACTTTGAGCACTTGATCTTTTGCATTTACAGTGAGGGAGAGATAACGCTCTGTAAATATACAATTATTTACAGGCAGTGTATACTTTATGGTTGAATTTCGAATAAAACAACATTGGATTGATCGTCAAGCAATTAGTGCATCTCTATATACATGATTTACTCTTCAAGCTTGGCGCAAGATGTGTGTCACATTATTTTTCCAGTAAAATATCTGTAACCACGACGGCAAAGACAATAATTTCAAGCAACAGACAATGTTTAGCCTCTCAGCCTCTTTTATTCTCATTTCTTTGTTTCTTCAAAGGTTGAGAAAAAAAAGATTTACAGACAGCTTTCCAGAAGTGTCCAGGTTTCAGAAAGCTGTTTTAAACACAGCCTCAGGTGGCTATATGTGAAACAGGACCAGTCGAATAAAGAGGGAATTAATACCATAAAACACAATCACCTGACACCTGACAAAATAGCTTCTTTTAGAAACAATCATTAACTTTCAGGATTCATCTCCAGTTCATGTATTAAATTTCGTCAGATGTTTTTATTTTAACATATTGATTCAAAACTTAATGGAAGCTATATTTTTGTTGCACAGTCATTCAGGATTGATCTTTACACCTGCACTCTTCTATTGGTATTTTAAATCTACTATTTTAGATTATTAGCAAATAAAAACATAATTGAAACTGTCGAATCTAATGTAGCTCATTTCATCTATGAAATCTTGTTAGAAATACTCTATATCTGCAGCACACAGAGAAGATAATCATTCTTTACTTTTGTTAGACTCATTTAAATTATTTACTTAGCGTAAAGTTTTGCTTGAATGAGCAAGTGGATATTGTAGTTAGTGAGTGCACAAAGGCAGTGTTGAGGCAAAAGCTGATTCACAATGTATGAATAAATAAGGAGACTCAACCTGCCCTTCGTGGATTATTCTGGCTCAGATATCAGCAGACTAAAGGGTATTCAAATGACATAAATGGCATACATGTGAAAAAGGAAGCTATTATTCTGTCAAAAAGGTTTTATCTTCTTGTCTTTTCCTTGCTGTATATGACTTTTACATCTATTATTTGAGTTTTATAGTCAATCAAAGACATGATTTGGATTCAATTCTTATCTAAAAATTACATTTGAGTCCACTCCTCATTTGTTGCAGAGAACAAGACGTGTTTCTGTAACTATCTTACAGTGACTGCAGTCAAGATTTTAGTTGAGGCCACCGTATTCAGTGATGCTCACATTCATACACATCTCAGCTTTTCATTTCTTGTGTGTGTGTGGGAGCGCAGGAAGCTGTTTTTCATGCCTGTTCGCAACTTCAAGGTTGGAATATGCGGTTAGGGACGCATCTGTATAAAATGAATTAAGCAGCATTTTGCTGTGCTTCAGTTAAGGTCAAATAGTACCCTTAATCTCAGTCACACTTCACCGTTGGGTTTTATACATCAAAATGGATTTTAGCTGATTAACTGCAACTTCAGAGGCCATGACACCACAGTAATTACACAACTTTACTACTTTGTCACAAGACTTTTTTTTAAAGCAACCTTGTGTCTTTGTTATCCGTTGGCCCAAAGCAGTGAACAGACTTAATCAAGTTTACAAGACACTCTTCAGTTTAATTTACACAACCAGCATTCTGTAAAGTAAAGCCAACTTCATCATTAGATCACAAAATTACAAATCAACTAAAGGGCAACAATGAAATTGCCCATGATTAAATAGTTATGGATTTGTGACACAGGTTTGTCGAGGTTGCTACCTCTGATATTTTAGTTCATTATGTACTTTTTAAGGCTGCATTGTAAAGACAAGAAACCTGCCAGAAGTTTTCTACAGCAGAAGAAACATTCTCCCTTCAGAATGGACAAACATGCAGGGCAGATTATTATACTGTAAAATAGAGTCCAAAATATATTTGATTTAGATTTACGTACATATCCGGGATGGTTAATATCACACGTGTATATAACACACGACAAAGAAAGTGAAAACACAACTTCAAACACACTGTAGAGGCCCATTTACGCTTAAATCCTGGTTAAATAAATGGATTAGCACTACTTGGTTAGGGTTAGAAAATCACTATGGTTTGAGAATAATTCTTTTTATGCCACTGTCACATTCAAAGATGCCATTTTTGGACAAAAAAAAAAGCTGTCCAGGAACCTGTAAAACTTTATTTATTCTACATTTGCATGAGTTAAAGGTTGAGTTCTGCAAAGTTATTTGATAGTCATTGTTTTGTTATGACTATAGAGTAAAATTTCTCATTTCAAAAAGTAAAAAGAAAAAGAAGATGAGAATCGAAAGGTTACAAATGGGAATCAGCCGAGAAAACTGCAGCAGTGCATCTCTAAAAAAATGAACAAGTCCAATATCACAATATTTAGTATAAAGTTCTGAATAGTCCTGCTGATAGAGAAATAAACTGTGGTGATCAAATGCCTCTGGCTTGGTGGAAGAACAGTAAATGAAGAGTGAGGATGAGAGCACCTTATCTAAAGTTCAACTTGTGGAATCAAAAGTGGAGCCTGAAGGTCATAGCTTTGGCTCAACTAAAGGAATTTAAACTCAAGGTATAATGAGTTTAATTTTGACTCCTCTGTCTAAGATATTTATATATATAACTATATATTAAACATCACACCATCATAATGAAAAAGATGCTTGTTGTGTCTTTGACATGATTGCTTGATGATTAGCATCACATGTGGGGGAAAAGAGAGCAGAAGGAATTTGCATGGTTACTTGGACGACACATTGAGCCCATATGAAATGTTGAATGACAGTCAGCGGGCCCATGGGGTAGCACCTGTCTGTCAAAACATACTGCAGGTGTAAGTGATATTATTTGGAAAATGCTGTCACCATGTGTTTCTGTTACATGTAAACGTTTGAGGTGATATATTCCTGGTAAACAAACGATTACCATAATGGGTGACATGTTTTCGACCAATCATTGAGCATAATTATGTTTAATGATTACCTAAACACGTGTCTGACGTATGTCAGACAAACACAACTGCACATTTGACTTTTTTTCCCCGCTATTGCTCATGTGTGGAATAAGCATCTTTCACACATTCATCGCCTCCTGTGTCACCGACACTCACACAGTTTGCAGCAAGACATCTCACTCCAACCAAGACAAACTCATCCATCAGACAACCACAGCTGTATAATTACGTAGTATTAAACCATCACAATGACACATCAGTCAGAGAAGATGTGTAAAACGCCAGTGAGGCCTACTTGGTTTACCCCGAGATCTTATCAGAATGGCTTGAAAAATGGAGGTTTGTTTGCTGCTGGATCATAATTACGATTGGTATTTATGAGAGCCATCAAACGTTCAGTCGAGAGGGGCTGCATTGAAGGTGACTCTGGGAGGCATCACATCAGACTGCAGACACAGTGAAACAATGCTTTCAGACAAGCTGTCTCCTCTCACCAAGCCTTTTAAATCATCATCACTCTTGCCGGCTGTATGATAGTTCACATGATATATCACCTGTTAGAGCTGCAGCATATGAGCCGCCAGCACTGTGACAATGAGTCTGGTTCTACTACAGCACAGCAACTTTTTCACACTTTTTCACCCACTATTTGACATAATAATCGGGCTAAATGAAGGACTTTCTGTGTAAATTTGTCTATTAAATCTGTTGTTCCGATCACAGACAACTTTTGATTTAAGAGCTTAAGTGTTGACATAATGGCACCGCCAGACAGGAAAAATTCAAAGGCAAATTAGATGGCATTTATGTCTTTGTTTTGATAGTTGACAGTGTAGAAATGAAAGGAAATGAGGAGGCAGAGAGGGGGGCATCATGCAGAAGACTACAGCAATCACATAATCCATAGACCTCAAAACCACGAGGACACTTTGATCACTCAGGTGAATTCAGGTAAAAGTGAAGGTGAACTTGGCCAAGTCTACGAGAAACTGGTATGTTTCACTGACTTTTCAATGGAATTTGAAGATCATTGCGCTTAATTACTCTAGAAGATGAATATGAACATGATCAAATTAAAACTTCAAAAGGTGAAGTTGTTTTATATGAGAGTTTGATCAATGTGTATAATAATATTGTCCTGTCCTATTGAAGCCTATTTCACGATGGTTTAATGATGAAATATGTACGTGAACGCAAAACTACAGAGCTTTAAATGGCTATTCTTGTGAAACTGCTTCATTTAATGAGTTTCTTTCGGCATGAGTTACGTGTTTTCCCTGTATCCAAAATCTAATTTAACTTATTGCTCTTTGTTATATAAACTCTGTTCTTATCATAAACTATGATTATTACTGCCACTAAGGAGACCATTTAATTTAACCTCAACTCAGCCAGGAATAAAAGGACTCTTGAGATTTAAGATGTTTTCTGCAAAACGGTCCAGTCAGCCTACACCCCATTCAGCAAGTTATCCTACAACAGACTCACAACTACTTACACAAAAGTGATAGAGTACGGTACATGTACATATAAAAAGCAATTACAGAGACTCTGGGAATACAAAGAATATATATATGTTTATATTGTCACAATCAGCGCAGCTCAAACTGAGGCAGTAGCGGTCAACCACAACATCTGCAGCCACATGTGCTGAATACCAAATCAGTTGCTTGAATCCATGTAGCGAGACCACTTCTCCGCAAGATTCAGATGGTTTGCAGCTCATCCAAGTGAAGGGAGCAGTATATTCTGTGTTTGACTTGGGGTTAGATAAAAGATGTATTTCTTTTATCTAACCTTTTTTTTAAAAGTTTCATATGAGTGTTAACCACACAGCTGACAACAAGCCTGACAAGCTTGAAACTTGTCCAATTATTAGAGCCCATCACTTTCCTGAAACGTCCATTGTCTGCTCCTACAAATGGGATACAGCTCAGGATAGACAGACACAGCCTGAAGTAGCCCTCCTTCATTTTCTTGGTCACCTTGGTGATGATTTCTGGCCAGATGATTGGTTCCTGACAAGGGTTGACGGTGACAACGGCACCTTTCTTAAAAGTTCAAAGATTTTTAACAAGAAGAGCTTGGAGATATCACACAGAAATTTGATGCACTCTTAAAAATATGTTCTTCAGAAGACTGCCTGTGTCCTGTCTTTATACCAAAAAAGAAAAAAAAAATGCACCAACTTTTACAGAGAAATGCTGTACGGACACTCAGCCCAAGGTTTTAACAAGCCTCCTTTTGTACTGAAAGGAATTGCAAGAGTTGATTAAAAAGAATAAAACGTTTCATTTTCCATTTCTTTCAACACTTGATGATGATGTGACGTGTAAGAGTGAGAATCATTGATTAGAATTCACAAATATTTCTATTGAGCTACTGGCTCAATCTCCAAGCCCTGAAATGTGGTGATAAATGGAAGATTTTGTAAGCTCTGATTTTGCATTTGAGAACATCATAAGTTTCCTTTTGTTGTAATTCAGAACACGTTTTAAACCACACAAATCCCTCAGGACAATAATGATAATAAACTGTTGCACATGTTGCCTCATTATGTTTAACTTGTGCTTTCTGTTTAATTTGAGTCAGTCCCATAAATATTATCCTTCTGCCATAGATCTATATTAATCTGATGTTGGGGATAGACTGTTTGATCAAGGGAGTGATGCTCCGTAGGTTTAAGAAATTGCTCTTCTTTCAAGCAAATGCTTTTCTGTATTTGCCATTTATTTTTAATGGATGTGTGTAATCATTGGGAAATAATGGGCCACAGTAAAGTATGGAAGTAAAGCATAAAATAAAAACTTTTTTTTACTGAATCTTTAGAATATTCCAATCATTATGAGATGTGTTGATATTCACATTAAGCTATTCAGCCTTCATTATCTTGACACTCAGTATAGCATCAGAATGACAAGTAACAAGATATTTTTCAATATGAGGTGGTAAAAAATTCATGTTCTGCTGCTAGAAAAAAATAAAATAGAAAAATAGGTTTATTTCCAGATTCTAACAGAGGGACAATAAATTTCAGTAGTAACACCAAAGAACTGTGCAATGCCACATTGAAATAGTTTCACTTGAAGTTTGAATGTATGCAGGTAAAGATCTTTTTAATCCATACGACAAACAGCCATCAGGACAGCAGGGTCCTCAGCTCCTTTAAAGTATCCACAAGGACATGTTTTTTTTCCTCCTTTCTTTTCATTTCTTTCCCTTCCCTTCTGTAAGCACCCCTGCTGCCTTTATGTGCCACCACCACTTATTACAGTGAGAGGGCAGGTGTGTCTGGCCTCAGCTGGGCATTATCCTGGCCTAGATTGTCCTTGGACCCCCATGTCTGTCTTCTGACCTCGGCTCAGGCAGCCCCATACATCACTGGCTGTTCTTAAAGCTATCCTCACCACTGATTAATCCACTTTGGTCTGATTCAGAGATGATCAAAGGCAACGCATCAAAGCATTTTGTGGAAATAATCACTCACTCATTAGCCATATGTTTGACAAGTACGCCCTCCTGGCATTAGAAACCTCTCTATAAATCATAAACACAGATCTGATCTGATAAAAGGAGACAATGAAATGATGAAAAATACATCTTGCATGAAAATCAGTGAGGATTTTATTATTGATGGATTACAGAGCAAGCTGCCATAAAGTAGCCTATTCTATACTTGATGTATGACTGCTGAGAATATATTTTGGGTCATCTCTGCTGCCACCATATTTCTTCACAGAACATGTTGCAGTCATCATTATCAGTCTGACCTGCTCAGGGAATTTTTCTCCCCAGTCAAACACCCCAATGTCAACACATACAGCTTGTTATAACTGAAACAATCTAAACAAATGATCTCACCGGCCACCTAAACATGTTTTCCTCCACATAATATGAAGTTGATACCTTGTGCCCCCCCCTTTTCACCCTCCAAACAAGCCACCCACTCTCCATCTCCTGTCTTCCTGGGCGATCTCCCCGGGCTGTGAGGACAAGACAGGACAGGAGAGGATAAATTACAGCCACAGAGCCTCGGCTCTGTCTCATGCTTTCATTTGCACCGGCAATTAATCAGCCATCACTGGAGAGCTCTTGCATGTCAGGCTGAGGATTTTATTAGGGATGTCCTTTATGGGCCTTAATGAGACTTATGTCTTCCTTGAGTATTTCATTTGCTGCACATAGCATGGCTGCTTGTAACCTTGAGGTGAGGACTTTTTTCCTTTTTAAAGCTTGGCAGGGCTTTGTTACTCACCTCTCAATGATCTTGACTTGATTTGCATTTTCAGCCGCTGCCTCACTCGCCATTACAAATCCTCCTGTCTTGCAGTTATCTAATTTAAGATACAATTAGTCCTGATTTGTTTTGTTTATACTTACATCCTTCATCCTCGCTCCAGTTTAGAGACGCAGCGCTAAGTGCATTATTGGGAATGCGGCTGATTGCCCCCTCTGCTTTGTGAATTGCAGAAGTAGACGGTTATGCAGCTCAAAGACTGTTTCAACTTGATTAATATGAAATATGTAGGGCTTGAAACCACATTATTATTATAATTATTACCATTAGAGTCACGTCTCAGGCCTTAAAGGATGGGCTTCTACTTTAACAAACTTGTTTTTGGAAGACTGTGTTGAATGGTTTTCTCTTGAGGGATGGGGATCACATGGGGAAAACGGGATGTCATATACCTCCATACACAAATCAGGATGTAGCAACATTTGGGTATGAATGTGATACAGACTGATTGGTTATTTAGTTTCTTTGGTAGTTAACCAAGTTAAATCTGACAAAAACATAAAATACAGTCCTTAAATAGCAAGTTAGCTAAGTATTAATAATAAATAGCATTTATCTTGGTTACATGATTATTCTTCTTTGCATTTTTGCCTTCATTTGAGAGTAAATAGCCAAGAGAAAGTGTGAAAAGACAGAAAATGGGAGAAAGAGCGACAGTGACATTGAGTAATCTGAGTGATGCTGTTCAAGTTCTTCAAGGTTTCATATTCTTTAAAATCATACTTGCTGATTGAGTCCTTACTCTCCTCTAACCATATGGATGGGAAAAAGAAATAACCCATCTTTCGAACAATTACGATTTCTTGCTCATTAACTTGCAATTCAAACAAAGATCAAGTTTAACATTTGTTTCTTTAACAATTTTACAGCAAGGAATGAAATAAAAAATATCATAAACTGCATGTTTCTTTCAATGTTAAATATTTTCATGCAGAATGACACAGTTTTTCTGCATTTTTCAACGCCAGCAAGTCCATCTCCAGCTTCCTGGATTAGAAATACAGCTGCAGCTTGACATTGCAAAACTTCAGTCTGAGCTGGCAGGACTCTTGTGGTTTCCTGTGGTAACATTGCCCATGCAGTTAAAGCTTTAGCTACAATTACCCTCTGTCAAAGGCAACAAAAACGCAGTGTTTACACAAAAAAAAATAAAAAAAAATAAAACAGTTTCAAGAGTCAAGTGAAGTAGGTTATGGGTGAGGAATTTGGGGGCGTCACTGCAGTTGCTTCTTTTAACTAAATTACATCTGGCAGTAGTTAAAACTGATGAGCATCAGCTTGCAAAAAAAATGACAGACGTGACTGGATTTTTATTTATTTATTGTAGAAGCATCTTTTGTGAACAACCACTTAGAAGTAGCAAACACAATATTTTAATGTATCAGAAGTTTTACCTCCAATATTGTAAAAAAATGCAAAAAACACCATTGTAAGTAGAATTTGTAGCAAATATGGTAATCCTGCTGTAGGGTACTGTCTTAGTAACAGCGGTGTGCCTGACTAATGTTTAGAAGGTTTTTTTTTTTTAAATTCTCTACAGTTTTGATTAGATGGAGGAAAATTATGCTGCTGGAGGTTTTTCAAGTCTTACTAGATAAAATTACTGCGTTTAAGAATTCTCATATCCGAACTGGCAAAAGTTGTTTGGTTTGGGAAGATTTTAAGAGTGAAGTTTTAAGACACAGAGGGCTGAAAGAGTTAATGAGAAGCAGCACAACCAAGTGTCTTATAAAAATGTGTAATAGCTACATTGGTGTACAGCTCGAAACAAAAAAAAGGCCTTAAAACACTGACATGCTTACAATCTTTCTCTTGGTGTGAGTATTTTTTGGTTTTCTCTAGAGTTATACATACCAAACAAAAAATCCACATACAAGGATATTAATAAATTCTGTGTCCATGTGTCTTTGGTATATATTTTTTTAGACTTAGTTTAATTTTGTTATTAGACTTTGGTCACCTGGTTTAGCTTTCAGTTGCTGTTTATTTAATCTAAGTTTCATAAAAAAAATCATGACTATGACGCAGATAGACTTTTTGTACAGCGTTAATACATGTTGGAAAGGTATTTTTTTGTTGCCTGGGTGATAGTTCCCCCGCCCTACTTTCACTCCTACTACACAGCGCACATCACACAAGTTGATGTGTAACTTGGCTGAGAGGCAGCAGTTAGAAACGTTAATTTTGGATTCGTTGAATTTAACCCTATTCTGACTTGATGTGAAGGTGTAAGTAGTACAATGAGGACAATTAGTGGATCATTTTCTTGTGGCTTCCTTCTGTGTGGGAAGGCAGTATGAGTCAGATGAGGGGAAAAGGCATTATCACAGATAAAAGTTATGCAAATGGCCATAAGAGTAAAAATATGACAACCGTAAGTGGTAAATGGTTTTATCTCAGAGAATATCGCAGAGATTGGAACATAAAAATGCTCAAAAGTATTTTTTTTTTCCTATTCTTTTTTGCGTGCGACTATTTTCTTATCCAGATAGAAATCAAACATTCCACAAATCTTCAGGTCTCCTTTTATCATCGTGTAGGAGATTGTGAGGTTTGCATCACTGTTTAGTTTGTGTCTTAACAGCATCAGCTGCAAGCACATAAGATACTTGGAGTGGGCGTCACCCAGTTAACCCATAACCACAGAGTCAGGCGGTAAGAGGATATGGGGACCATCTGGTAGCATTTTTACAGTATGGTGTGGCAGTTTGCCCATGTGTGCTACAGGAAGGGTCGTATGACGGTCATCAAAGAGACGCTCACTGGAATTCTCTCCAAGGACGCAGACATGAATATTCTCAGTCCAATTTTCTGGGTCAGACGTCAGCTCAAGCGAAGTACATGACCTGCCACATCTGTCACCAGGTTGTACAGCCTGAATGATCAAACTGTATGACTTTTAAAAACTTAAGTGATATCTTAGCAGTTCTTTAAGCTGCTTTTGCAGAACATGATGAAACTGAATGACAAGGAAGGGCTTTTGAATTGCAGTACCTGCCTTCGTTTGTAGGTAGAATTTTTTTCTATTTCATAAGAAATGTTTTGGTAATAGGTATGATGTTTATTAGGAAAATGTCTCACGTTTAATACAACATATAATAGTCCATATCCCCATCTCTTACATGATTTGTCGTCTTTAGTGCAGTTTTATTTTATTTTACTTGTCCATATTGTGTTTCTACTCTACGACAAACAATTTTAAGTTAGCCACTTTTTGCCTATTATTGAGGCCTTTCAGCAGTTACAGTGAAGAAGAAATTTCCCCCCTGGGTTTGCCTCTCAGGTTTCTTGGAGTTTGATTTCTGCAGTCATTTGAATATTTTTTTATGGAAAACCTCTTTTTTTTTTTTTCCTGAAGTTAATTTTTTAATTTTTTTTTTAAATGAATCAATCAAAGAGGACACAGGAAAGGATTGTATTCACAGTATTTTAAAATAAAATATATATCAGAACCTAAATTACATCTAGATCTAATTGGGTTTTATAAATATAAATAAAGACAATTGCACATTTCAGACAATAAATTGAAAGATTTCAGAAAAAAGAGTACTAAAACACAACTCCCACATAGAAATCTATCACCCATTTCCACATTCTGGTTACTTTATTGTATCTGACGATTCCTTCATTTGACTCTTTATACTAGAGGTGTCTATTTCTTTTGCAAATGAGAGAATGCAACCCTTAAACACACAGTCACCCATTCACACAGATAGTATCAAGAATGTAGTCCTGCAAAGCACACATACACTTACCAATACTAAAGTCCATGTCCAACTGACCGCATGCCAATGACCAGCTGGGCTCCATGTTTGACAACCAGGTGGTTCAAACTAAGATAGCAGCAGCATCAGCAAATTAAGGTTTACAATTTTTCTGGGGTTATAAGATTTTTTTTTTTTCTTTGAACTTAACAGCAACCCAAGCATTGTTCTACCCTTCTTAATAGCTTAGGCCTGTTAAATGAAACTTGACTGAGTGAGTAGTATGTGCCACCCAGTCTTCCGGAGCATAAATAGACAAAGTTTATATTAGAGAACTGTGGTAGCTGAAAATCAATATTGAACTTAGACAAGTTATTTACTTTACTTTGATAATATTTAACAGAGGCTTATCTTCTTGTCTCTGTGGGGTGAGTATGAGGAAATAACTGACCACCTCGTTTTTGTAGCAGACAACTGGACCATTATCGCAGTCGTTGGTCAAGTTGCTTTGATAATGAATTATTCATTGTAACATTTGTACAACTAATAAGTGTTTTTCTTAAAGAAAAAAACAAAAACAAAACCTCTCTGTTTTTAATGCCCTTAAATGTGAATTTAATGCTTTTCTTTATCTTGTTAAACAAAATATTTTTGATTATTACAGCCTATAGAATAAAATAATTATTTAGGAATGTAATAGATTAAAAAAATTATTCAAGTAAAAAATCAAGAAAATAATTTACATCTTTTTACCATTTATATCAAGAAATAACTTATGACTGTATGAGGTATTTATAAGAAGTGCATTTGTGTTTTTAATGACAGATATATATATATAAATATATATATACAGATATATACATACATATATATGTGGTTTGACTAATTCTAACTTCAACATGATGTTCATTGTGTTTCTTTGGTGCTTCGTTGCTCACTGGGGAATCGTACTGAATGTAAGAGCAAATACAAAAATGGCAATAGGCTGTAGATCACAAAACATAATAAAATTCCATTATATAGCCTTTCACATTTAATCTTGTACTGTGCTGTAGAGTACAAGAATAACTTGTGAACCGTTTGAAGAATTTATATCCTCATGTATACTTAATGTTTTCTGATATTTGCTGTTATGAACCACTAAAATTATCTTTTTCTTCCTAGAAGTTGTCACGCCGTAACTACATTTCACAATGAATTATCTGTGGAGAAGTGGCTCACATTTTCTGTATGGCTTTAGGAGAAAATATACACATACAAATGTGTAGGTTAACAGACCTGGATGTAATAAAAGTATTCAGGGAAGTAGAAACAGCTGGAAATGAAGTGATAACTCTCACTCAATGAAAGTGTGAGCTTTTTTGCGTGTCTGAAAGAAATCTTGAGAAAAAATTAGGTGCAACTTTTTTGCATTTAAATCTAATTAATTTGTAGTTTGAGGTGTGACAGATGTAAGAAGCAAAAGTAGAGGAGCAGAATGATCAAATGACTGCATCTGTGAGAATTAATAAACCAGGAAGTGATAATTTCACCTTTGATTGCATGCAGTACTTAATGCCTAAAGAAAGCATATCTAACTTCTCATCATGTGCCGAGGATGCTTGCTGTGTTGTGCTGCATTACACTGAGCCGTGCCCTTGGCAGCAGAGGACAAACAGTTTTCAAGAAGGAGAACATGATGACCCACAACGATTAGACATTGATCTTTGAGATTAATATCTATTATAAACACTTTTCTTCTAAACACAGAAATGCTGTTAAATGCTTAATAGTTTAGTGATAAAAAGGAGGAACGTTAATATTCTACTCAGGAGATACACCTGTGGAGCTTCAATTAGTGCCTTTTTCTGGTTGTGCTGCACGATCTGGACATATTGAACATGGCATGTGACGGAGCAGCAAATGCTAACATTACAGGAGATGAAACCTGCCACTGGGCATTCTCGCTTTAAAAAAAGAATATGTAAAGGGAGAATAAAAGCTTGTTTCAAGATAATTACAGGTTATCCGCTCTCCTCTCAACTTTGCTCTTCCTATAAAGTTCAGAGGCCAGCTGCTACACTGAACATTAAACACCAAGTTAGAACCGCACTGAAACAAGTCAAAGAAGTTATTTACTCAGTGAGGATTTTTGTATTCACAGCATAACAACACTGTGAGCCATCAGTCAACCTGCAGAGGGAAATTATATCTTAACTAACAGAGGTATTCACATGTAGCTGAACTTTGTGGTGCTTCACAAGATTCAGGGGGCAAATAAAAGGTGGCAGACTGAGTGGCTTTTCTGCACAGCCACCCACCAGCTGCCGGAACATAAATAGCAATGTATCATTATGGCTACGCTGAGGGAAAACACCCTGTGTTTTAGTTCTTTGTGGAGGTCATGTGGCAATCGGGGGGTGTGTTCACGCAGCTCTTGCTTAGAAAAACAGGCTAAATTAGACCTTTAATATGCAGCCACGTAGATCCTCTGGATCTTACACTGGCCGTTGTAGAGATTTCTGCTCTTACTTTAAGAGAACAATGTGCTCAGTGCTGCTGATTGCACCGACACTAGGAAGCTGATGGAAGTGACCCTGAAATAGATTAGATTCATCTACTTCTTCTTTGTGTTTCATAAATATCATGCAGAAATTTTCTTTTTGTTTAAATGAGGTGATGGAGAGTAAAGACATTGGTGAATGTCCTTGTTTTCTCGCACGTACTGGGCTGCGGGTTTGGGATGAGCTCGGTGGCAGATGACTCTGTGGTGTGCCCCCACATGATGCAACACACCGCAAGTCCATATTCCTTTGAACTTGAGCTTTCATGTTACTCTGACAAATACTCTTTTTTTGTTATTGTTTTGTAGCCTTTCTTTTGTTCTGTAGCAGTTGTTAGAAATGAAGCGTAGAAACCTTATATACGAATTACCATCTGTGTCCTGCTGCTAAATTTCTGATTAGTATCTTAATTAGTTTAGATTTTTGACAGGATTAGATTCCAGGAATTCCAGTTCAATGCAGACAGAGACAATGTGGCATAATTAATCTTAACATTCAGGCAGCAAAAGAGAGTGGAACACCTGATAGATCTTGACAATCCAAAGAGAGGAAGTCATCTTGAATGTATGGTGGCAAGGGCCTTGCTTATTTAGTTATTTAAAGTATACCCTTTGTATGCAATATCTGAATGACTGCATAAAATGACTGATTTCCTCGCTCTTTTTTCCATTCATTCTGCCTCGGGCAGTTGATCTTTTTTTTTTTTACAGGATCCTTTTTTTTTTTTTCCCTGATGCAGTTCTGACACAGATATATTTGGCTGCCATGTTCTTTGACAGACTTGATGAATTCCTGGAACAAGCTTTATGAAGTGGCCTGTTTTCCCCAAGTGAGCACTACTGTTAAATATGCATGGCTGAAAAATAAATGAAGCAGCCTTCTAAGGAAATGTTGATGCTCGTGAGGGACTTCTGTAGCTATGATTTACAAGTCTGTTTTATTTGCTACTTTGATGCGGCAGTCGCTGAGATTCGGAGCTGTCTCCAGGTGTGTACCTTTAACGAAATGGAGGCTGCCTCACCGGTGTGGCTCTTAGTTTAATCTCAGCTGATTCTGCTGTGTTGAAATATACATTTATTTTTTAATGAGACTGTTTTGGGTGGTCGGTGGCGACAAGATGTCTCTGATTTCTTGCCAGGAGGAGTGACTTCTTTCCTTTCCGCTTTGATTTTTTGAAGTAGGTTGGATTTAATGACTTGTTGCCTCATTCAGAGGAATTCACTTTGCTCATACTGACCCATTCTGCAGTGAGCATACTCATAATGTGCACTTCATCTCTCTGCGGGTGTATTTCAGGCGCTATATTCTGTGATTTTGCAAATACAAAACATATGCTTTTTTTATTAAATAAGATTAGAAACATCAAATAAGAGTTAATGATCTGAATAAGCTTGAGAAAAAGTAAAAAAAAAAAACGAAAGCAAGGGGGATGCTTAAACTGTGGCCAATGTTGTCCAATTCTACTGAGATCTAGGTTCAGTTCTGGCAGCGGTGTTATCTGCTCAGCGGTGCGATCCAAGGCACACACTTGTCAGTCTTCGTGGGAGGGAGGATTTTAAATGGACCTGATTAGTAAGGTTCACCTTACTAAATCTGACATGCAATGAAATTGTTTCCACATTAACCCAAAGACCTTTTTTTTTCCAAAAATAAAACAGAAGATAATTAGACCAAATCAGAGGCAAACAGACATTAACAGCCAGAGAACATCAACACTGATGAATTCAGTGCTCTTCCACAATTAAAAAGAGCAGAAATGCAGGTCATGTTCACTGCAATTTAAACTTCTCTACACTTCTCACTTTCCATCTGGTGCAAAAAAGAATATAATTTCCTGACACACTAACAGCACAGCCTGAGGGTTGGTAGTATTGGCTGGTTCAACACCGCAGACCAGAGTAAACAACAGTTACATTAATTCCTTATACAGACATTCATTGTCCTCGAAGCGAAATCTTACTGGTGACACCAGGAAGTATATTTTTGGTATATATTGGAACATCTGGAGAACAGTTGGGTGGACAGCCTGAAATCTGCTGGTGAGACTTCTCATCTAGTGACACCATTGTTCAGTATTTGAGCCTTTATTATAAATCTCCAATGTTTCGGTGCTGTGGACTCACACAGCTATTGTACGTTCTGTCATGAGATTGGGCCAATTAAACTTTAATGCTAAATTCTAAAATCAGTTTTACTTGTGCTGCACAAAGAGATTTGAGGTTTGAGAACTTTCTTATCTTTTTGTTCTCTTTGTATTTGAATCTGTTTCAAAAGATTTAAATGTCATATAACTTGAAGCCACCAGTTTCAGCTCTGACCTCATGTCTCAGAAATCACTGTGGCTCTGTGTACTGATAAGGAAAGGTAACACAAAGTTTTATACAAAGCCTTTTATTCACTCATGCAGCTGACACTGTCAGATATTTATACAAAGTACAAGCTGAGGTTTTGACACCTTTAATTCTGGGGAGAACTAAGAAAGAACTGAGCTTTGAACTGAGCATCAACTCTCTTTTCAAACAGGGCACTCAAAGCCATTCCTAGATTTCATGTACAATTTCTGTTGTAGCTGATACATTTCTTCTTTTTTTTCAGTCAAAAGCTTCTTTTGTTCAAATTATGATCAGCTCAAATCAGATTTATGTGTGGACTGCATAATTATGTGTTGTCATAACAACTAACTGGGTTGTCATAGGGATGACATGTTTCCATCCAAGTTGGGGTTCAACAGTATGGATATTTCAGTCAAATGAGGCCTGTGTTAGTTTATAAATGTGTTGTTCAGTAGTTAATGAGTGTCACATTTCTATGGGCAGTGTATTAAACTTGTAACCTGCTTCTTACCAGATACTTTTCTCAACATCCCCTCATCTCATGATTATTGTCATTTTTTACTATCTGACTTTTTCTTTTTTTAACTATTTGATTGCTCATCGATCATTGTGTATACAAATTCAAATATGTTGATTTATTTGATAAGCAGCTCAAAGTCTGGCATGCATAATCTGTTACAAGAGACAGAACAACTAATTCAATAAGCCGTCATGTTATAATTTTTATTTGATATGTTTTTTTCATATTGCTTTAAGATAGAATCGTTTATCAAAATGGTTCCATATGTATCAATTGGTGTCACTGAATTATGCATGGTAATAAGTGCTCAAAGATTTACTACAAATATATGCAAGTGCCCTCAAAAAAAAATCTCCCAGTGGAAAAGGCAGCATCCAGGGGCTGTACACCTGTTTCTTCAAACAGTCCAGCAACGCGAAGCACATTTACATCTGCCAAATTTACATCTCTAAGTAATTTTTCTCAAAATACAGAGCGTCTGTGCTTTACTGCTCACCATATCGTTACCTCTCGAATGATGTCGGGTTGACATTTCTGGACAAAACTCAACTGAGCTGCATTGAAGACCTGATGTAAAATACACATTTAGAAATCTTATTTATCAATTCTGGAATGCAGTAATTTTATAAAGTCAAGGTTTCAGTGATTCCCCCCTTGTCCATAATATCACATCCTTAATTTGTCAAATATTTACCAATATTAAAATTCTAAAATACAAGATGAAACTCTTTAGGTGCAGGTTCCTCTACACATAGGAGCCATAAGCCATTTTCATAGAATGCTTAAAAAAAAAGCTTTAATCCACTGTACTGAGGTATATTTGTGCACACAATTGGTCCATTCTAGAGGAGGTAGATTCAGGTCCAGTTGAGCCTCACTGTACTAAAATGAGAAGTGTGCTGCTGTTTATGACATAATAACATCTACTCGACTGCCTGTCACGTTTTCAAGCATAAAAAGCAGAATTCTTCACCACATATCGCCACAAAAATCTGTTTTCTGAACCGTTACAAAGACAGGAAAGGGATGAGCGTCCTCTGTTTTGTTTGAGCAGGCGAGAAAAAATCTGCAGCAACACGAAGTAACGCACCACAGGCTCTTTTCATGGCACACATTTTGACAGGTCACAGTAGGGAAAGCACCGGCATATTAATAACTGCTGTATTCCACTTAGGAGGGGTCCTGCTTTTGTGCATGCTGGGTCACTGTCATGGCTCACTAGGACACTTATTGAAACTGAACCATCATTAATTCCACATGTGCTTCGGCTGCTGTGACAAGTCAAAATGACTGGCGTGAAAAAAGGTCTATTGTAAAGTTAGCTGTAAGCACTGTATCAATTGGATTTGCTGCATATTGTTACTGTAAATAAATGCCAAGTGGATAATGATGTAACCGTACTCGGGCACAGCGCGTATTATGTGAATGGCAGGCAGCAGGGGAGTTGAGACAGGGGGCAATTGTATCCAGACATGGTAAATATTAATCGTACCTAATCTGTAAGCCCTCTTGCATGGTCCTCATATTGTGCATGCTAGATCACTGTCATTCTGTCATTTCACTGAGACACTTGAATAGAACATTTTTATCTTTTCAGCTCAATGCAAAAATATATATGATGAAGCAGCAACATTAAAAACAACTTGATCGATCATTAAGAAGTAATATACAACAGAAAAGAAATCTAACAGATTTAAGCAAGATTATCTTTGAATGTTATTTAATCCGTGCAATTATATTTCAAAAGGCAGCAGTGTCCCTCATACAAGTTTAAGTCACTCTATAAACTCTGGCCTACGTGGGCTCTTCCATTTATTCTACAATAAAACCTGTTAGTGCCTGTCCAAACCCAGCTGTATAAGCCCCAGCAGCACCTGAGATTTCTCCCCTTACAGATATAATTGTGGGGATTCTTGTCGAGGCTGTTAGAGCCACTCTTCAAGGTTTCACAAAAGGTATTGTTAAAGTTATGAGTAATACCTGAGTTTGTTTGAAAAGGGCCCATCTGCTTAACTTATACCCAAGGGAGAAATCTGCCTGTAATGTATTTTTCATATTTATGTAAAAGGCATTTATTTTTAGAAATATTCCAACAAGATACAAGACAAACTTCACATGTAAATGTAAACCTTTTTCCAGAGCTCCAGGGTGCTTCGATGAGTCATGTTAGCCAAAACCGGAACGGTCTCTTCCACATGAAAGGAAAAAAAAAAAAAAAAGCATTGGTAAGTGTTGAAGGACTCATGCAGAGACAGATTTTCATAAAACGTGTTGTTGTTCATTTACACAAATAGTGTGAAAGCACAGCATCTTCACAAGAGGATGTTGTCATGCGATGGCCATGTAGGGGGGGGGGGTGACAAAAATAACATCAACATACTGTCCAGCTCGATATGCAAATGTGCTCTCTCCTTTCATCTTTTTGATTACAGGACGATGTTGTTTTCCTTTTATTTTTCGACGATACGGTTGATTTTGGCGACTCCTCTGTGGCTTCCAGCTCGCCTCGGTCTGAATCGTCTCATCTCATATTTCTCCTATTTCTTTTCCGCAGGATTATGAATAAAATAATCATTGTTTGCGCAATGAAATTTCTACCCCACTTCCCTCTGCTGATGATTATCTTGTTTAAAGTATATCAGTTGGAAAATATACTGAGTAATTTGAATGCCAATGATTCCAACAAATATATTTGGAAAGAAACATAATATTCTGAGCTCTTATTGCCTTTTTATCTTTAGACATGCCTTTGCGGTTTCTATTCAGAGGTTCAAGACCGTATGAAAAGTGCAATTAGGCAATCCTAGCACCTGTGAATATGACCTTTATAGTATGACAATGGACTGTGACAGTGTGTGCATGCCTGATCATTGTCTCCTGATAAACAAATGTGAGTGTGTGTGTGAATGTTTTGTGTGTACTTGTGTAGTTCTAACAATCACATGTGTGGGAGAGCTCTGGTTAGCCTTGCTCTGCTCCAGCATTGGCCTATAGCCGTTTTTGCTCTGTGAGAGGCTTTAATGAAGACGGCCAAGTGAGGGTCAGTCACCCCCTCACTTCATAGCTCACAAAAGCTTTTGCCATCCATTATGTTTCTCAAGGGCTCTTATTTTTTTTATGAACACACATTATTCTGTGTGTGTGTGTGTATGTGGAGAGGACTTTGGTTGTGGTGGGCAGCTAGGTCAGTGGATGTGTGAATTGAAAGTCTCTCAGGTTTGAGGCTCCAGCCTCTCCTGCAAACGCTGAGCCATCTGACTGTGGCACTGAATTATTTTCAAACAGTTTTCCATACAGGCTTTATTCGAGAGAGAGAAAAAATATGCAGCTGAGACCATCTTCTTTCTTCTTCTGAGTTCCTCGCCCACAACCGGTGTGATGTTAAAATGCTCCAGCAAGTCAAGAATTCCCATCAGCAATATTTGCAATGATGTTGCCGCTGAAGGATCATTAAGTAATAATAATAAAGTGTGCCAGTGCCCTAAAGATAAGCTTCATATAGAGCTGTGTTTAATGAAAGAGCTGCGATAAATATTCTGTCCCTTGTTTTGCTGGCTTGAATTTCTTCAGTGAGTTAGACAGATGGTTATAGTCGGGATTTCAAAGTGATGGAGTAAAACTAACGTTGCCTGCCTTTGCCAACTCTAATTCTTTCATCCTAGTGAGTTGCACTTAACAAAAGCAGCCCCTTGTTGCCTAAATGAAAGTGCACAACAAAGCGAATCTGCTGACTGTCACTACTCAGCACATCAGCCTGCCTGGGTGCCATACTGAGCAGAGCAAAGTGAAGCAGCTTTCTGCACTCGACTGCTTCTTCCTCCAGGCTGGTGCAGCCCACAGTCCTGAGAGGTAAATGGATGAATGGAAGCTTTATGGAGATGAGGAAGTGTAATGGTACCCTCCTCTCAATCCCGGTGGCTGGAACAGTAGCTCTCTGTGTCTTTTATCAGAGACATGAAAGGAGGACAATAAGCCTCTCTGCTATCAACAATATGGTGTCATTTGAAGCAGATTATCCCTGTGTTGAAGTAGAGGAAAATAAAGGCCTCAGAGACAATGGATGGAGTTATGAGCCAAGATTTCTCATCCCGTGAGGAAATTTTCCATTCTGTTTTTGTCTTATTTAAAAAATCTAATCTGCCAAAGTGCCCACCCATTATGATGTGAGAGAACATTTCACGCTTATTTTTCCCATACAAATGCCAAATTTGAAGTTTTTCAGGGCCACGAGTAACTTGAGGCAGTCTGGTGCGCCCTCAATTCTAATGAGTCTTAAATGATTTTCCACTATCCAGCTAATGTCTTCTGACACCAGAGTCTCTTTTTATTCATGCACAATTTTGTTGCTTAGCTGCCAACAAAAAGAGGGAGGGGTGCAGGGCACAATGTAAACAAATATTCATGATAAATTAATAAATGAATGTATACTGAAGCTGCAGCTGAAGTGGTAGCATTGCCATTTCAAATATAACCTAATTTAGCATCATGGAACAAACGTGACTACCATACCGACACTAATGAGCTCTTTTACTTTAAAAGTTTGCCTTCTTCTATGTGTCAACACAGTTTTTGCCTGTTGGGCTGGAGTGTTGTCGCACGCATTGTGGGTGCTCTGTCCAGCATTATACGAAGGTTTTAGGCATTTGAGATGTTTATATTCTTTCTCGTGTGACATCTGCAGCATAACACAGCCCCAAGCGTCCAAATACAGTCTTGATGAACTAACTCAAACCACTCAAAGCACAAGGACTCCTGCAACAGATGGTGTGGCCCCCACAGAGCTCTGATCTTAACATCACTGAGACAACAGCAACTGAGACAGCCTAAACCCACAGAGGATATGTTGCAAGTTTAGCAAAATGCACGGAACAGCCTGCCTGTTGAGCACCTTGAATAACTGTGCCCAAGAGTTGGAACTGTTTTAAAGGCAAATTGAACCTCTTTTTGTTTTTTTTTAACCATTTTAGTTTTAGTGGGCCTGGTCCCTGTAGGGGGCTCAACCCCCAACCGGTCGAGGCAGATGTCTGCCCTTCCTAAGTCTGGTTCTGCTCGATTTTTTTTTTTTTTAATTTCCAAATCTGAAAAAAAGGTTATTTTCCATTGTTGTCTCATGCATGCTCAGGATGGTGTTGGAATCGAAGAGAAAATTTCATATGATCCGTTGGTTTACTTGGTTAAGAAACTTCTTATGAATTGGCATAATATGATTTGACCAATTAGAATTTTAATGAATGGATTGAATTGGGATTATAATGGGACTGGTTCTTCAAATTGCTTTGAGATCACATTTTTGTGAATTGACGCTATAAAAATAAAACTGAATTGAACTGCGCTGAATTCCTCACACTTGAATGATCATGGTCTTTAGTCTATTGACTGGGGCCGAATTCAACAATTCAAGTTATCTGCCGAATATTTTCTCAATTAACTAGTAAGTCTTTTAATCAAGTAATTCTCTCGAGCTGAAGCGATTTGTGGAGATTCATAGTTTTGCAGGACAGAAAGCGCAAAAGGTTAAAGGTGCTGAATTTATGCTGATGTGAAACAAATTGAATAGACAAAAGCTGGAACTCAAACATTTTTTTGGCATTTTCACTCATATCAAACTTTATAATTGAACTCCAGCTCATATAACAGCATCAGAGCCACTTCAGACGCTTAACAAACATGTATCTTTAGAAGACCATGACTGTTTCTTTAAAGGGTGAAGACTTAACTTTTCAGCTGAAATGTGATGGCTTAAATCTCACCATATGATTAATCTAACATCAGTCTGACTGCAAGCAGTTTTCATTGTGTTCAGCTTTTCACTTTTCCACTGGCTTGAAAATAAACATTCATCCATCTGTCATCCCTTATGTTCCTTCCCAAAATCAGCTGCAGAAGAGTTATAACCTCCTCCAAAACCGCTTTGAAACGAGCCTCAGGCTTTTAAGGGTTCCTTCACCTTCCAGATTGAGACTAAATGCTGTAGTTGGGTGACACATTTTAACACTTTAAAGTTATCCTGCTGCACAACGTCCCGCCTGAAATAGCCATAGCTGAGAACTACATAAAAAGTGTATTCATTTTTTCGGTCTGTTTTTTTCATTAAAATGTCGCTCTGATGAATTTGCTTGATGTCCTCTTTTAATGGTCGTGTTTTTGGCTAAGGAATCCGAACAGCTAGTTTTCCAATTAGTCGGCTTATTACAGTGTTTCTCATTGCAAACAGGGAATAAAAATGATTGGCTCCAATTCTATGCCGTTTTTACTTTGCTGCTGCACTAGAAAATGGTTCATACTACATGCTAAATTGTCCAAACTTATTCAATGTCTTATAACCAAGCTTTTCTCGATTTGACAGTATGCTTTGCAACATGTTTCTCATTCAGCCATTCACACTAATACTCACACAATGAGCACATTTTGGGAATTGTTGGGGTTCAACACTGTCTATTGCCTCAGAACACTCCCATGCCTGAAGGGGCAGGGGATTGAAGCACTTTTGGCCCCGATTAAAAGATGACCAGGAAACTCCCTGAGCCACAGCTGCACCCGCGTAAAAAAAAGAATTACTGCAAAATCAACCTGTTGCTTTCCTCTAAATAAGCAATATCACAGTATGCTTGTTTGCTACATAATTTTGTTTAATAAGAAGAGGTTAAAATGGTCTAATGAAAAAAAAACTCATTTATTTTAAAAGTGTGTTTTGCTGCAACATCTCTTGTCACCTGTCTGAAATGATCCTCTCTTTTTCCTCCCTGCCCAGAAGGCCAAGCCTGCTCTGATTGATCAGCTTATTGATAAAAAAGATGGACAGACATTAGGGAAACGTGTTACATGGTGGTGTTAGTTTGCAATGGTACAAAAACATGGGCTACAAACAAAAATGTGTCTAATTTAGGGGTGGTGTCTCTTTTAGGGGAAAAGAACTACCTTAAGTGTGGACTTGGTAAGACCTTTAAGGTGGAAAAAATATTACACGCAGATGCGGGTGGAAAAGAAAAAATCTAAAAGTATACGGTGTCTTTAAATATTCCCCTTTTGCTCTTATCAAATGTCAGAATCTGTAAAATGAATGACATTTTATTAATTCCAACTGCAAGACTTCAGCACACCTACTCAACATTTTGTTTGCAGAAATGTCTTTTACAGAAAAATACATTTTTCTGCTCAGTTAAGACACTCTTCAGTTTTTCAGTCAATGATAAGAGAGGTCAGGATCCTCAGACTTTTAATGAACAAATTATTAAGAACTACATATATAGAGCACAAAACAACACACTGTATTTAATCTTGCTTCAGCATGTATTTCTGCAGATTTATGTAACATCTTAAAAGTAAAACTTTCAATCAGTTTGCATAAAGCTGAAGCCAGAAAACATTCAACTTAATTAAATAGTTTCCGTTAGCTTCTATAGTGAGTTTAGCACTTTTTAAATTAATTAATTTCACCTACATGCTTTAAAAAGTTGGGATGTTAAAAGAATGAGTGACAAGTTGTGAGGCATTGTGGGGATTCGTGCATGATCGAAGAATTTCTGAGTGACAAGTTGTTTGAGAGAAAGGCTGAACGAGTTGAAGACAGCAGAGAACAGCAGAGAACAAACTGTTGGTATCAAGCCAGATGCTTGAGGTCTCCATAGAAACTCCCCACACTTCACACTCCTCTCCCTTTCCCCTCCAATTCTTTATATATTTTGATGTCAGCAGTTCCAGAATAACTTAATTAAAGCCAAGGCAGACTACCATGCTGTGAGAGATGACGGGTGGCCTGAGATGATTTGTGATGGATTACTGCATTTTTATCTTCCCGTTATTTACTCAGTGAAAATGCACTGAGGCTTGCTATGATGCAAAATAAATGTCTGGTAAACCCTGTTTTTGTATTTGCTCAAAGTGATTTAACAAACAAGTCTCTGCAAATGTGTATGAGACATTTTCCGCTCTTACTTTATACATAATCCATGTTTTGTTTTGAGCTGGTGTCCTGCTGTCTGTGCAGATAAAAGTGGTGGCACCAGCAGTAGGTACCTGTAAAAAGCTCCACAGCAGAGCTCCAGTGATAAACATGGCTCCTAATTGGACATCATGGGGGGAGCAGAACACATCATCTTCACTTGAACTGATTAACAAGAAAAGTTTGCTTTTCGGTTTATTTACTGTTTTTGTAAAGTCATCCCAAAAGTGCCCCGCCATACAAGGTTACAGATATTATACTTTTAATTCATTATAAATTAAAAGTTTAGCAATGATCAAACGCTACCGGGGTTTTAAAGCTGACTTCGAAAATATATCTTTAACCTTCAAGGTTGGGTCCTGCAGGCAGTTTTTTTTTTTTTCTTCTGCCTACACATACTTCTGAAATCCAAAATATAGACCCGGTTTCAGTCAATCGTCATGAAACACTTTAACTTCAACTGATATCAAACACTGTCTGAGCTGTCAGACGCTGTCAATCAAATGACAGTATCATGAGTTCTGTCAGTCAGCGCGAGAGAATTTATTTTCGTTCTAAACGTTTGAACATGTTTTAAATTTATTTGTGACTGAAGCATCGAAACGAAGTGGATGCACTCCAACTGCCACTGGTTGCCTCTGATTCCGCGTCAGTATAATATTCCCACTGCTGAGTTCAGTCACCTTTCTTTAATGACTGCTGAGCTCTGTGACAGTTCGAAGTTAAACCCTCTGCCGAGTTACGGTTGAATAATCTTAACCTATGAGGGTTACTGGATGGATAACTGGGGTGGACATTTGTTCCAAGACACTATTTTGTTTAGTTTTTTTCTTATCAGTAATGCAGTATACAGAACTGCCTCTACCTCTGAATTGCACTTAAGACGGTGTAACTTGGCTTTGGCTTTGTGGTTTTCTCTTCCTACTAATGGACTGTCCTCAGGCAGAGGTGCTATCCATCACATGCGCTACCTGAAGTCTGGAGCCTCTATAAAGATTAGGACTGTTAAGAGAAGATGGATGGCTCCTGTCGCCACCAAGCATCATCCCCAAATGCCTAAATTAAATCTAGAAATTCTCATGGGGAGGTTAGATTAGCCTCGTAATAGCAGGCACAAGGCAGTACTTACCTTGCCCCCGTTATCATTACATTGGCATATCTTGAAATATTTAAGAAAATTGTGAACATTAGCTTTAAGAGTCATTTTAAGGTTAGTTGAAGGGCACTTCATAGGTGGGGGGAAAAAAAAAGCTAATCTTGGTTGAATTCCCACTGATATTAGTGGCATATTTTCAACAGGCAGTAAAAATCAGAGAAAGTGAACCAGTTAAGGGAGTCTTTCCACATTCCCTCCCCTCCCTCCTGTCTTTCTTCTTTTGCCTCTGGGAATTAGTCAAAGAGCGAAACAATCGTTAAAGAAGTCCATATTAGATTGACCTTTGTTTCTCAGCTTACACCTCTTTTGGTCTTTTAAAAGGTTTGTTGGTCCTGTGGCCTTTTAAAGCCAGTAGTTATGGATTTGTTTCCTCACACTAAGATGGTGGACTGAGATGGTTCTGAGTTACGGGTGAAAGACCTTTAAAAAAAACAAGCACACCCAATTTTACAAACACAAAGCCTCCGTCGCTTTAATATTACAGAGAAGAGGCGCGAGTAAAACTGGGCTATAAAGGGTTGTAAATGCTGATGTTACTGACTGGTCACACATAATGCTTTATGCTAGTCTTCTTAGGGCACGAATAGTCCAAAAAGCTGTTGTTGCACATCTAATTCTCAAATTTCTTCTTGAATTTATTTAATGGTGTGTACAAGGTCAAATGTGGCCTGATAGTACCATTTTAGCATTGAGTATGTCAACATTTTAGATCTTGGTTCTCCTCTCTGTGAACCGAACATACAGGTTTCCTCATTTATTTATTTTTTTAAAGCTGAAACTGAATATTTTCAATGCAGAGGCGAACTAACTGCTGAGATATTTATGAGGTGTCACAAGATTTAGTCAGGTTTTGGTTTACAAGAAGATCATTTCCAAAACCTTTTCACAACATTGACTGTGTTAGCTGAGTTTTTATATAGTTTGTAGGGGTAAGGAGATCTTCCCAAATACTATGCCCCACCCACTAAAAACAATGAGTACAGTATCTCCGATTTTAAAGCCAGAGTGGACAAAGAGGACAATCAGTCAGGCTGTTGGTCTTTCTTAGACGAGAGCATTTTATACGTCTTTGGGACACACTGGTAAATATCTTTTTTCTTCAGTTTGAGAGTTCAAAACTAAAATATAAAATATAATTTGGAGAATACTGTCAAAACGAAGGAGCTCTAAAATATAGTAAATCTGTTAGAGAAACAAATTACGACTCTGAGGAAATAACCATTATTATCATTGCACTATAATTTTGTGTTTCAAATGACAGGAAGTAGTAAATTAAAAAAGGTGGAGAGGAAAGTATGCTTCTGAAATATGAGCAGGCATGCTTATAAAACAGGAGGAATTAGAAATCCTCATTTGTCCTTTATAAAAGCTTATTTCAAACAGCCCACAGGCCTGGCTCTGTCTGCTGTGGAGGTTAATGGGAGCTGTTAGAAATGAGTAGTCAAAACATACATTCAGCACACTCAGAGAGCTGAACAGGCTTACACTCGCTTCATGTGTATGGGATTTTTTATTCCCAGTCTGAAGATTTTCCCTGCATTTGGGAAATTATTTAATAAATGGCTAAAAATGAACACTGCAGGTATAATGGCCAATTGATATCACCATACTTTCTGTAACATCTTTTCTTCAGACCTTAAAAAAATGACGGAGCTTCATCTGAATGTTTTTTGATTAGCATTTTGACCGCCAGCATGTTCAGCAGTCTATCATCTGTAAAATACAGAACTCCAGCTCTTGTTCTTTTTGGAGTGTCGCTGCCAGTCATTTTCAGTTTGAAGTGTAATGAAATGCCACCAATCTTTCCTCCATGGTTTCAACTCTTAACATTCAAATCTAGCATCAAGAATATCACGCTGCTGCTGCAGTCAATGGTAAGTGTCTCTTCTCCCCTCGTGACAATGCATCATGAAAGGTTTTAAGATCTTTTCTCTCCTGCTAGCAGTACAAAGATCCATGTGTATCATTTCTGAGGGCTGCAATTGTGGGGAAGAGTAGCTTTTCTCATTTCCTTTGACTGTTTTGGAACTGAATCACATTAGCACAGTGACAGGGAGTATGACTAGACCATAAAACATCCCGCTTTGCCTCTGTCCAAATGAGAGATGCATCTGCTCAACACTGCAGGTGCTTGCAGGAGCTGAATGATGCAACACGAATATTGGAAATTACTCTCTCTGACGTTTCCTTTTAGGCCAGCCCCACCGCAGCATCTCACTCTTGGATGGCTTGCATCTTATCAGATTTAAAGCTGTCATTACCGCACAGAGCGCTTGCTGTTTTATGGTGGTTCTGTTGTGCACCAGCAAACAGTCGTAACAGACCTGGGCAGTGCCAGTTGTGGGTAACAGTCCAAGATGTGTCAGGGGAGCAGACTGCTATTATCTGCGATGAAAATCCATGCTATCCTGACTGCTACAATTAGTGTCAGCTGGGGTATTGAGTCTTTAAAAAGAAGTCCTGGCCTTTTGGCTTCCAGCCTGTCTGGCTATAGATGTCTCTAATGAGTCATTAGCCGCATGGCCTCTCCTCTCATGAGTCCACCCCATAATGGCACACCTTTCATCTATTTTACAGAGAGGCTGTCATTGGTCATTAGTACAGCTCTGAAGTCCTATTACCTTTACGTCAATGATGAATGAATAGAATGCTGTTGCCAAGAACAATATCTCTTCGTATCCCTTGGTCACCTGTGACTCTGTTTTAATTCAATTTCTCCTCCACCATTAAGTGTAATTGATAATTGATGTGGTCGAACTTCTTTGTCAGATGATGTTAAATTTTTTAACTGGAACCGCCGGGTGCCTCGTCACTGCAGTGTGTTTACTGGAGGTGTATTTTGCCGTCTTCAGCAGCAGCAGTTTTGCTGCCACAGATGATGACTTGACACTGATGTGATCCTCGGGGAGATGTGGCTCTTGGAAAGAAAACTTTGGAAATAATGAAGCCGCTTCGGTGGTTTAAAATGCTGCACAATGCCCACAAGTGCCGCCTTGCCCATGTCACTCTGCAGCTGCCACCCTGCTCTTGTCTCTCTCTGAAATGATGCAGCTTTGGATTGTTGTTTTCCTTTTTTTGTATATGTTTTTTTTCGACAAAGGAGCAAATTGTAAGTGTGTGCTATGGATTGACAACCCTGGGCGAGCTCAAAGTCTTCAGTGGAAAACGGAGGGCAGTATTGACAGGGTTCAGAGGCTTGTTTTGCATAACATTGCCTGAGGAAACATCCAAACAAGCACCTTCCTCTTTACCTCAACAGCATGCAGCTCCCCAGCAGTGTCAGTTTACTCAGGCAGTAGATCTGCTGCTACTGTGTGAACTGACACTCTCACACACTGGCCTGTTGTATCGATTAAATCATAAATATATAACTTGGAGCACAGCATGATCATTGGACAGCTAGAGGTCTCACCTTAAAGGATTAAGTAATTATTTTAGATTTGAAATTAATTAATCAGTTGAATTATTGCTAATCAATGGCTTTTAGCTGACAAACCTTTGCTTTTTATTTAAATGCTGTTGTGTGCTTTGCATATCTTACGATGAAACCTTCACCCTTTTCTAAATTCACAGCAAATTTAACAGATTTCTTTGGATGTTGAAGCAGAAAGTAATTATTCATGTTATCTGCATTTATTTATGAAGAACGGAGTTTTTTACTGACCTTGTTCTTTTACTGTAGTCATTGGAAAAAAAAATTGCATACAATATATAATCCAACATTGTGTAAAATTAATGGTGAATAAGCCATTTTTCATCATTTGTCTCGTAATTTGAACCTATTACTTCCTACCTCATTTATTTGACTTACACAGTCTTTGAATTCTTTGACAGTATGGTATTAAACTTCCCCTAATGGGTAGGGTTGACAGCAGTAACCATACTGCAGATTTTCACAGGACCAGTAATTAAAAAATGTAACTATCACAATCATCTGTGATGGAAGACAAATGCATCCATCTACTGATTATTATTATCATATTAAAAAGGGCACCAAAAAGTAGGAGATCTAAGAATTCAGCCCCACCAGGTTTATGCTGTTGCCCATCTTTTATCATCGCTGTTGCAGTCATTCTCGATTAACTGAGGTAAAATAGGGCAGGAAAACACAAAAAATAACAGGCTCTATATAGAAGATTGAGGTAGCCACCTTGACATACACTTTGCTTTTAGGTTACCTTGAGTTCTGTGTTTAACCATCACCATCTTTGGTTTTTGCCACACAAATTACTCGCAAAGAATGGAATTGAGAGAGAGCCGCACACTCATTGAGTAATTCCTGTCACTCAAATCGGTGCAGCCCATGTTAAGACAACTTTGAGCTTTGAGAGGGTTTGACATAGCAAAAAACAAATCCTTCAAGAACAAAAACATTTTTTGTATCGGCCTACACAAATGCTAATGCCGTTGTAAAGTCGTGCACTGATTTACATTTGGAGCCAGCCTCAAGTGGCCAGATTCAATTAATTTTTTAGCATAAGAGGTAACTGCATGGTCATTTTATATATTTGCCATCACTGAAACGAGATACAGTTAATTACCATCTCCAAAACCTCTGCAAAGTTTACACTTTTATCTTAGTCCAAAGGCTACCGATCCCCTTTCCTATTCTGTCCAATTAACTAGTAGGTGTTTTTCATGGGAAATGTCACTAACTTCATTTTCAGCACCCGTACTTCTGAAATGAATGTTGTCTCCTGCATGATGCCCTAATCCTAACTCAGTGTTTTATCATTACTGTTGCATTCTGTAACAGTGGGAACTTACTGAATGACCTCTCTATCAGCATTTGTGTAACTTTGTTCAGGCTGTGTCCTTGCTCAGTGAGTCCGCTTACTCACTTTTAGCAGATTTGTAAGCCTGGGAAGAATCTTTGAAATCAACACTTCTCAAGGCTGGAAAAATAAAGTGTGTCCTTCTTATTTGTTGCATCAAGGCTGCAGAACAACAACAAAAGAGCTGCTCTGAGAACCACAGAAAGAAGTGGAACAAAAGTTGGACGAGCTGAACTGAGCTTTTCATTTCTGCCCTGTTAAAGGAGAGGTTTGGTTTCTTTAAACCTGGACCTTATTTCTGGCATAAAATGAGTTCATCTACTCACCGATAATAGTTTGGTGTAAGTCGGCATCCTTCGGACGCAATTTAGATCCGCGTATATCTATATAACGGGAGTGAACGGGGGCATCGTACGATTAGCTGTGTGGGTCAATCTTTGTGCTGCTTAATCGACTGTCACAGCTTATCTAATTAAAAAACATCCCAGACGCACCTAATGACCAGAGATAACCAACAAGGTACCAGGTTAACTTGATTCTACTGTTAGTCAGAGTTAAAAAGCAATGTTGTGCTCTTATTTCCTTGACAGAATGTGTAATCTAATTCATTATATTATTATGTTTTTCATCATCACTCTGCAAACAACAAAAAACGCTAAAGCATGACTTATGGCTGCTGACAGCAGCTGCTTTCTAAACAAGTTTGCTTCATATACAGGTGCTGTGTATGAGGATTGTGCATAAGTGACATAGTGCTGAATAATTGAGATTCTTGCATTTCGATTGATGCAAAGCATTTCACAATGAACTCAGTGGGTATAATCAATGGCAGGAACAATTTCCCCCAATAGCCTCTTGGTAATGATCAATAATTTCCTGGCAAAAATTGTCTTTTTTTTTTTTTCAAAGGTCAAGACAATACAATTCAGTTAAACTTTAAGCCTGTCTTTTTGTTCAATATATTTCCACTGTTGTATCATTGTGTAGGAGCAGCTGTGCCTCATCTTTCACATATTCTCTCTGCAACATCTGGTTTGCATGGAACCGTCTTTGATGCAGTGATTTCAGAATGAATTTTCAGATGCAGTGATTTCAGAGTTGTTAGCTTTTGACTGACTCCTCACATGAACCTGTTGGCTCTTCCATGATATGTGCCGGGGCCCATTTTTAGAAAAACATGCAAAATATATTCCTTTTTTGTGTTATTGATGTGAAATCTAAACTCTGATTGTTACAGAAAAAAAAGAATTGAGGGTTACCTCTCACACGAGACTCTATGTGGATCTACAATGTGGATCTACAATAGCTCTCAGACGGCTAAACCTGTCAGAAACTGATGGAAAATCAGCCCATTAAGAATATGTATCGTGGTTGCTTAAACCATTTCCAGACGGTCACTCTGCTCTCATAAAAATCCTAATTTAAAACTTTCACCTGACAAAGTCATCATTTAAGTAACTTAAAGACCACATCCTATTGGTGGATTCGGTTACACTCACATGAACGTTGAAGCAGAAGAATATCTTGCAGGTTTTCTCACACAGTCCACAGCATCGCAGAGTTGGACATGCTTTAGTCAATAACTCGATTTTGCTCAACAAAACAAGGACGGTGGTCCGGTTAAATGGCCAAGTTGAGCTTTAATAATAGCTTGAATTAACTATGCATATAACTGTACTGTCTAAAACATGTCCATCATGGTTGCTTCTTGAGGTCAAATGATGATGTCAGTGGATTTCTTGTTTTTTGTTCAACAACTATCCTAAATATGGAAAAGCACGGCAGAGGAAAGTTAAATAAAAAGCAGCAAGATCTCTAATTTGACAGGCTGGATGATCAGTTTTTTGTGCCTTTTTTTGTTTGTTTGTTTCTCAAAATGAACAATGAACACTTGACTTTTAATCAGCTGATTGAATTAAGAGAGACACTTTTGATGTGTTTATTATCTGTCTATATATCTATATATATATGTCTAGATATATAGACATATAGTATATACAATACAAATTTATTTACCGATTATAAATACTAAATATTAAAATCTCATTAATTTATGTCATTGTCCTGCATAATGCATAGCTTCAGATGTGCAAATCCTGTCTCACATACACAATACTGCTGTCTCTGAAGCATAACAGGCAGGTACTTGTTTGATCAAGTTCCCATTCATTGAAGTCCTTCACACATGACATGCATCTCCATTTATTTTCTGTGCAGCGTCCCCCCTCTGATTGTTCATTAGCCTTTTCTGTGAGCCTGCTTAGCATGGTCGAGGGCTTGTGACGTCCCAGGACTTAAATGGGTACAAATAAGCAGAGAAATGGAAAAGAGAGTGTGGAGAATAAAGCTGTGTGATGTAACGCCCCGTATTGGAAGACCTCCTTGTCTTTTGATCGGGCCAAATGAAAAAAAAAAAAAAACACTTTTGGAAGCAAAATCTTCATAAACTGCCTGTTTCATATTCATCTCTTAGCTTTGGCTTTCACTATGCAGATATTCAGACACACAGGACAGCAGAACCACATTCTGGGCTTCATACCTGCCATGAATTATTTTGAGAGGTATAGTTGATGCTGGAGAAAAAGACATGTATCGACTGGCATACTCCCTGCATGTAGAAACATTCTAAAATGCTGAGCAGCAGAATATATGGGATAATCTCCCCTCTCTCCATTTCAATTGAAGCTAGAGAGGGTTAAAACTCTGTGGCAGTGCACTGTGCAGGGGAGAGATTGGCTAATCTGTGAAAGCAAGTCTAGTGCTCACTAGAATATTATGCTCACTGATTTAATGTCCTCTTGTGTCTTTTTCTCCTAGGTAAGCACTTTCTTGCTGCTGTGTCGGGGATGGGGGTCGGGTCGCTAGTCGTGGTGGCTGCCTTCAAGGGCTTGGATGACTGATTAAGGTGATGTACCGCAGTGTATTCGTTGACAACAGAATAGCTACTAGGGCTGATTCCTCAACACATTGACAAGTGAGGACACGGAGAGCTGAAAATGGGAACTACTCTACTTATATCCAGACCAGTGGTCCATCCAGTCATTTAAAGGAAAATTAGAGTTTCAAACAACCTGCATCATTTTGTACATTTTTGATAGAAGTAAAAGTAACTGGAAATGCAGCACAAAAAGTCATTCAAAGGTGAGTCACATTAACCATCAACTAATCACTTAATCAACTGCCATTCATTAAAAATCTGCTTTGGGTTTACTGCTTCTCTGGAGAAATTCAATCATGCTTAGAATCCACACAGACTTGAAGATAAAACAAAAAATAAATGAAAGTTAAATAAAAGGCCTCCATCTACCCTTAGCACACAGTATTCCACTTGACGCCCATCCTACATTTTGGAAAACCTTGAAGTTGCTGTAATCAATATGATCACTTTGCAGTTCCCATTCAGACTCTACTGAACCATTTAGGTTCCGCTCTTCCTTTTGGTTTTATGGCTTCAACTTTCTTGTTTTGGCTCATCAGGGTTGTTTTCTGCAACAGCTGCTTCCAGGTAAAAGCTCCTATAAATGCACTCTGCACTACCTGCTCAGCAACAGATGGCTCACGGACAACATTAGCAACTTGCTAGTGGACAAAGTGGAGCTTTTTGCTGCATAACATTTGGATGTTTTTCTATGGAGAGAGGGAACCTAGAAACATAGAGTGCATATTTGATTTAGAGGCACTGTGTGAATGCTATTTTTCTACAGTTTTCTACAGTTGGATTTGACAGTTTCAAATTTGTCCATCTTACAGTAGTTGAGTGCACATTATTTTGCAGTGAATGATGCACTCTTTTGGCTATGCACACTCTAATTTTCAACTTTATTATGTTTTTAAAAGGACAGACAGAAGCTGGACAAACTCAAGTTTCCCTTTGGTTGGCTTTTGCTGGTGAGATGTCAGCATGCCGTCAGGCAAAAGGACAAACTTACAAATAGAGACAAAAGTTGGTTAATATTTCTGTTGTTGAGAATAATAAATTTATCATCCATGAAGATATTTTGTGAATATTTTAGTCAAGTTTGGTGTTTTTGTGAAGTTTTTTTGCTCACAGTCAAAACTTTTAACGCACAAAGTTCTTTCTCCAATAATCAGCAGTCGTGGTCCTGTAAGCTGCTTCCCACCCCCCGGGAAATTAAAGTAACTGGTCATAAAGCAAGAGAAGGTGTTGGAAGACAATAAAGTGTTTTGGGGTAGCTGTCAAATTCATTTAATCAAAGCCCCTGTTGGACAGCAAAGAATGATCATACTCGTTATTGATGGTGCAGTGTTCTACTGTGCAGTTATATCCACACAAAAATGATCTCACCACAAAATTCAGCATCAGATGTCTTCTGATGAATGTGCAAATAAGCCTGATACATTTTGGAAATAAATCCTGTGGGCCATTGACGTTAAAATATTGGTAACAAGGAGCTAATGTACCAGTGTCTTTTTAGTAAAATGGTGTCATGAAAAAAGGCACATTGAGCATTTCAATGGTACAAAGAAGAATGGATTCAGCATCATCTGTAAAAAAAGGCTGAGACGAGGATAATGATCCTAAATGCAGATTAAAATCAAGCTTAAGGTGAAGGTTTTACTGTAGTCCTCGATTTAACTGAAAGACCCGCTGGCTAGAGGCTATGATGCTTGTAAGTAGACAAACTTTTGTCCCTTTTTAATTATCTTGGAATAGTAAAAAATTGAAATTAAAAAAATCATTTTACTCATAATATTAAAGAGCAAGTTAATTTTTTTTTACGTAAAGTCTCCCTGCAGCAGTTATTAGAGTATTCTGCTGAAGTGGGACTTACGTTAAAGTATTGCCCAACCAAAAAAAAACAACAAAAAAAACTTTTATGGTCTTAAAATGGCTTGGATATGAGTCTCCACCTTTCTCCTCATTAAAGTAAATACGAATCTACAAATATACTGATATGGACCGATCCACATCTCTGTCTGCTAGCACAGACTGCCCAACTCTATCTTTTCTGGCACTGCTTGCCACAGTACGTTATGCTGTGGCCAGCTCAAACCTTGGGCTAACTCAGCCATACGTGTTTGAACAAGAGAGGGATTCTCAAGCAGAGGAAGCTAAATTGTACAAGCTCACATGCAAGTTAAAGTATCAGAATGATAATATGTTAACTCGCTTTCAACAATATTAAAAATGTAACACTAATGAATAATACAGCTGCTTGTTCCCAGTTCTGAGACATTTGGTAGTACATTCTGTAAGAGCAAACAGTTAATGATTATGAGGCCTGCAACACTCATGGGCTATGTACATAAGAAGCACTATCAATACATTTGCAGTGAGACACAGGCAGCAGGTTTCAGGCTGCTAGGTTAGGTGGCTGGCTGATAATGCAGCAAATCACAGTTTCATGTACCAAGAGAGTGACTGCTTGAGTGCAGGAATAGAGAACGGGAGCTGGACAGAAAGAAAGAAAACATACACAGACAAAAAAGACTTGCAATTATGCCTGGATAAATGGTTTAAGTGGCGCTGGACTGTGGAATTAGTTTTGTGACAAAATCCAGTTGTTTTCGGATCAAATTTCTGAAGGAGCTGTCAGAAAAAGTAAGATGCTTTCATACCTGCATACCTGGCATTTCTGGTATTTCTAATAGGGCACAGCAATGTTTCAAAATAAACGGAATCCTTTTTCTGTTAAAGTTTGACATTTGGTAAGAAACAAAGGCTTGCATAATCTGATTTTTTTTTTGCTATAATAGCCATACACGGAACATGTCAGATCTTTCATCTTCCAAAGAAAAGAGCAAAAATCACCAACTACCCTGTCCACCCAGCTTGTGCCAACTTCTCCTATAGCTTGCGCTAGCGTCTCGTCTCACTGGTTCCTGAAAGAGCATTCAAATTAGTTGTAAATTAAACAGGGTTGGTTCCTCTAATATACGTAGAACATACTGTAGATCTGACCTTGTTGTGTTGAACCTGTAGGCGGTTCTCTGAATATTCAAATCAGAGATCAAGCAAAAGCAGAAATGTCAAGTATAATATAAAAAACAGAGACAAATTAAAAAACGTTTACACATATGGCACGGCACAGTAACTGTGGTACTGATAATAATCACAGACCACACAAAGTTGAGAAATTAACTGTAAGATATTTATGAAGAGTCAAGTGATATAAAATAATCTCTTTTTAACAAGAGATAAGTCAAATCCAAAATGTTGCACTAATAGCAGGGCGTAGACCTTAAAAAGCAGTTGATATTCCAGTAACCCTGCAGTATGGACACTGAGGTGGAACTACTTCCACATCTGAGCAACAGTCAGCTTGTGGTGTGGTCTGCTAAGCCTCCATTATGCATGAGGTCTGACCACCCCTCACCAGCTGTCACCGAGCTGACCACTGAATCCCATCTGGACCCTGGGGGACATCACTGTCGTCCATCAGGGAGGCTGTAAGATGAGCCCACTGACACAGAAACTCCCACCTCAGAGCCCACTTACCACAGCCATGCCTCTCCCCTCGGTCAATAGCCCCCTCTCCCTCTGAGGCTTGGTTTCTTTCATTCCTTGGTTCAAAGGTTGGACCAGTGCTCTGATCTAATAGCTTGAAAGCCATTTTTCTCCACCCAGGCACTGGCTGTTTCCAGCTTAAGCTGGTGTAAGGGTGAAGTATCTAACGCATTCTGTGTAGTTAAGGCTTCATTTCTAAATTATAATAGAAACAGTGGCACATGCTTTAAACAAATTATTTTAAAACATCTAAAACATTATAAACTAATTAACATATTTAAATGACGATAAAAGCAGATAGGAAGTCCCTAGAAGGAGCTGCCTTTCCATGCCTCTGTCTTTATTGCTGGTCCATTTAATGATTAAGTGTTTCATAATTTTTATTTGGAAGTGCTAAACCATTCAAGGCCTGTGAACTTGTTGTAAAATTTTAAAATTAATTTCTGAATAATGCAAGAATCTAGTGCAGGCATTGTAAAATGGTGTGTAATGTACTTACTCTGGCGTCTGCGTTTTGTACAGGCTGAAGTATGGTTATTGCTTTTTTTGGGGTAATCCACTTAAAAGACCATTGCAGAACAGGAGATGGAAAGCTAACTTAGGAATCAATTTATTTGCATCAGGCAGACCAAGATATTGAACAATTTCCCCTGAAATATTTCTCAGTTGGAGAGTTCAGTCCCCCTAAGGGGTCTTGGCTTTGCTCATACTACAGAGAACCAAATTATTGGACCGCATCAGAAATCCACAGTTCTAAGAGTCGTTCAGAGGAGCTACATGTGATATTGTTTAAATGTTAATCAAGAGTGAGCAAAGGGAGGTTTGAGAGACAAACAAGAGTCCAAACTGCTTCTTTCTCAAATTTGCTCAACAGGTCAATAACCTGAGGAGAGTGCAAACTTTGGATAGCTGATTTTGGAAAGTTAAATTCATTCATTTTAGGCATAGACAGTGTTGTAAGAAAGACTTCCTGAGGATATTAGAAGCAACATTTCTTTTTAGAGATGTCCCGACATCTTACATATTAAATCATTGTTATGATAACACACACACGCTTTTGGAAGCGAGTACAGTCTTTATATATTTTTTCTAAATATTTATACCTTTTAGAAATTTTCTCTCTGAATCAGCACCAATGACTACAGTTTGGGTTCTGTCCCATTTAACCTTCAATCAGAAGCGGGACATCCAAACTCATGCTTTTGAGTCAGATTCATTCTTATGGCAATTTGTGTAGCTTTACATTTGTTAGCATAGCTGTGCTACACTGTACAGCTTTACAATGCATGCTTACTGAGGCATGCATAATTAAAAAGAGAGTGGACCAAGTTTCAAACTCTGTGGAACACCAAAATTAGGTTTTGCCCATATATTTTTCATTATAAAACATCAAGTAACTCAAATTGTGATGAAAAGAGAATGTTTTAAATGCATGGCTGATTTTATTGAATCATTTTCACACAGTGATGAAAGCATATTAGCCAGCATAGACCCAGTAACAAACACTTCAGTTACACACTTAACGTCACACGTCAAGTGAATTTAGAAAACAACCAGCAACATGCCATGTGCTTAAAAGGAAACTTTGTGACAAAATCTGGTGTGGGAGTGCGGCAGCATATAAAATCATTCTTTGTAGCAATGCACAAAATGATGACAGAATTGTTGAACACACAGCTGTCCACGCCATGGCTAAATCAAAAGCTAAACCACCTCTCTTCTGGCTTTCTCCTGTGCAAAGTTGTCTATCACATTCTTCATAGTCAGCTCGCAAGCCTTAGTCTGTTTTCACTCCTTTTCAGTTCTCTTCTGAAACATACTTTTGTTTTGGTCACCATTTTTTTGTTAGTTTCTTTCTTGATTGCTGTGGCAGAGTTACTGCGCATGTCTATAACTACACATGTCTTTATACAATTGCATTAGTTATATACACAGAATTTATTCCCGTGAACAGAGCAAAAACACTCTGGGGTCTGTGCTTCCGCCAGAGCGCACACCTGTGGGGTGCATGTGGGCACAATTTAGCCTGATGCGTTCACTTTTGATAAGAACATTGTTCAATGTCGCACAAGAGAGCTGTGCTCCCTTCACATTTGTCAGTTATAAACTGCCTCATTTGGTTAAAAATTCACATAACCTGCTTAATTCAATGGGTTCATGCACAACAGTCACAAATGTGAATCAGTAATGAGGATGCACTTACACAATAAGATTCAGGAAACTCATTTATAAAACCTATTTAGAATCAATTTGATCTGAAATGTAACTTGTGAAATATGTTAAAAAAAAAAAGCACATGAATTATGCACATTACTGATCAAACCTGGTCACAGATAAGCAGAAGAAAGAGGATGGATGGATGGAATTAATGTTCTATAGTCTATTAAATTAGAAAGATGTAGTCACTTTTCAAGTCTGAGGATTCGTTCTTTCTTCCCCACTTTGGACATTTCAAACTTCCTATTTGGCTTAGTTTGTTAACCCGCTATCTAGTCAAGATAAACTAGTTGTTTTCTGGCAACCTTCCCTGTAAACTTAAAGGGGAACTGCGGTATTTTCAACATTAAGCCTCTTTTCTGAGTCGTCTGCAATGTTTTTGAACCCCCCTCACCGCTTTTTTGATGTTTACTGCTGTCTCATGTATTTGCCTAATTTTGATTCTTCTCAACCTGCTTCAGAATGGCAAGTCATGCACATGTCCAAAAAGGTCCGTAAAAGCACAATAAATGTCCGTTTTCAAAATAATCAACTCACCGGAGTGGTTACTGGTGTGCACTGGTAATCCATATCAAATTTCGTGGCGAAAAGTTGCTTCTGTCGGACGTTTATTGTGCTTTTACGGACCTTTTTGGCATTCTGAAGCAGGTTGAGAAGAATCAAAATTAGGCAAATACCGGAGACAGCAGTAAACATCAAAAAAGCGGTGAGGGGGGTTCTAAAACATTGCAGACGACTCAGAAAAGAGGCTTAATGTTGAAAATACCGCAGTTCCCCTTTAACTCAAGCTTTAATCTGCATTTGCGGATGGCACAGTGTTTATAGACAGCGACTTCTGGAAGTATTCCTGAGCCCATTCCATGACAGAATCATGCCTGTTTTTAATGCGGTGCTGCCTTTAATTAGCACTTTAGAATCTGCTTAAAAAAAGTTGTCTTGTGCTCAGCATTACTCAGAATTAAACACATTGTAGTCAATGATATAAGGACAAAGTTCAAGTATAAATCTAACAGCTATTTTATAAATGAGGTCCTAGTTTTTTGCCAGTCATCTCTAAAAGAGAAGATTGTCCTCCTGTCTTGTCTGTATTGATGATGTAATGACTCTGATAATGACCACCTGTGTTTGCAAGTACATAATCGTCTATTCAGCATGTCTAAAAGTGGCCTTTTGGAGCAGATGGTGCTGGAGGCAGGACACCAACCTTTCTCTCACCTCAATCTGGAAAGCAGGACTCATCACACTGGAAAATAGTTTGCTCAAGGCAAAACAAGAGGCAGGAACCTTGAGAGATTAGCAGAGTGCTTTACGTGTGGATATGTACAGCTGAAGAGATTATCTCTTTACATAACTGTTAGTTGTGGGTTCAGGGTGATTGTTATACTGAAGTACCCCTCTTCCAATTTCCTTTCTTTAGCCATATGTTTTAATCAGGAACCTTGACCTAATTCCCTCATAAGTCTATAGATTACTGTTAATAAGCATGTAGTATACTGCAAATACATATTGCACACAGCATGTCATCATTGAAACATCTTAGAATCATCCTTAAAAGACAGGCTGTGATTCCTAACATCTGATTAGAGAAAATTGCTGCTCTGCAGCTGTGGAGTAATTGGTAATGTGACCAGCTCATCCCAGACAGACACTATCTCAGTTACATTCTGAACATTTACCATCATAGAGGTCTTAAGTTGAGAATAGATGAATATGTATCACTGCAAAATAAAGAGATACATTTTTGCCATTCTGTAATGGAACATTCTGCAAAAGTAAGACTTTTATGTTCACAATGATAAAAAAAAGGGTAAATGCACAGCTTAAAATTAAAGAAACTTTACAGAAGTTTGTAATCCTTCTGACTCATTTTGAAGCACCCTGACCTTTGTTATGCACATTATTGGGCCTGAAACTGCCCTCAAGCACTTGGAAGCTGAGATATCTCAGTTTATGACTTTGGTTGCCAGCCCTGCACCACACAGTTTTTCTTTAAGGTCGTTTGACATTTTTGTGGGCGTCCGATGGCGTCTTTGTGGCCTCTTCAACATAACAACAAATTCTTGTGTATGGTTGTCCATGTGCAGGGTTCACACAGAGATTTGTTTTCATGACAGTAGTGATACATCCGAAAACTGTAGGGGGAGCCAAAGAGGAACAAACTGAAAAACTCTCTTGTGTTACCTGAAAACAAATTTGTGCACCCAGTTGCCTTGGTAAAGATCACAGTTACATTGCTTTTGTTGTCTCTAGCTTCCAGAATTGCTTAGCATCTGGGGAGGGAACCAGCTGGTGTCAGTATAGCTGTGAGGAAAGTTTCCTCCATGAATCAGCCTGAAAAGCTTTTAGAACAACATGCTGACTTTTTCTGTTCAGAGCATCCCAGAGGTGCTCTATAAGATTTAGGCCAGGGTAATTTGATTCTTCTATCAACAGTGTAGTGCAATTAGATCATTATTCTGCTGAAAGATCCACTCTTGTTGCTTAAATAACACTTGAGGCTGATATCTTTGTCACAATTTTTCTCTGTACAATTAATGATCAATAAAGTATGCGTCCTCCTACATTGTCAAGTAAGCAGCCTCAGACTCTAAGGTTGTGGCTGCTCCATGCTTCGCCATACTTTACCTGGATATACTTGGATTTAGAAACATCAGAAAATAATAACAATAACATCTCCAGAAGCTGTTGTGCATTTTCTTTTGCAAATGTACCCCATCTCTGAGCTTAAGAAAAGTTTCAAATGAATTTTAAAACCTATTTCTGTGAACCGCGTGTTATCCGGTTAATTCTGCTTGATCTTTTAAACGATTCTTATTGCTGTTTCTCACCCTTCTGTGTTGATTTCACTCTCACTGACAGTTGGGTTTTTCTGATTGTGCCTTTGCACCCCCTGTTCTCTGTCCATTTTGAACTGTTGGAAATACTCTCAACTCTGGATCTGGATCACAGAATAGTTTTTTTGCTGATCTATTGAACACAATAGTGTTTTTGTCATGTAAACAAAAATTATTTGACCTTTTTCTCTGAGCTCATTTCACTTGTCTTTGCCATTTTCACAGTTGCCTTTCACTAATAAGATCCACAGTAATTCATGGTTTAAATTTCACACAGAGGCACTACCACTTACAGAAAGTAAGCAAAGGACATGCCTTTGAAAATCACAATTTGTCCAAATAATCTCACCATTTAGAAAGGTATGTTTTTACAGGTAAAACCTGATTTTATGTGGGGAAAAATGCAGCAATAAAAGTGTGTTTGCAAATCAGAGATCCCAAACTAGTTTACCAAATAGGAGTTACATTCATTACATTACATAACATTAATTCAACAGTATGAATGCCACAACGGATATTTCTTTTTTTTTTTTTTGCAAGTGGTATTTTGCGAAGTTCTTATAAGTAGCAAAGTTTCTCTGAGTTTGGAGAATTAGAAGCTTTCCTGATGGATGGGTGGCCAAATTTTTTTTCCATTTCATCCAATTCAAATTTAAATAATGTTACAGCAGTTCAAGCAAATGCTGTATATATCTTTTGTTTTAAACTGGCTACTTTTGCATCAGATTGTCTACTTAATCTCTATGTTTTAATATGCACTTGAAAAAAAAAATCCCTCTAATAGTCAGCTTAACCTACAACCGGTTTGTTAATCGTTGATCATAGAGGTTTAAAGTAGTTCATTAGCAGTAAATGGCAAACATCTGCACCAACTTTTTTTTAAAGTTTAAGATCTCTTTTGGGGCCATTACATGATCCAAGGCATGATACAAGGTTTGCTTAAAGCTGATGGGTCCAGCATGAGCTTAGAAGTTTGAAGTTTAAGTGATACATGAGATGTTAAAAAGAGCTGTGTACCACACCCACGTGAGGTGGTCTGTCTTCTCCCTCTTCCTACAGCAAAATAACACGTCTGACAGTAATCATACACTACTTTATATACTCGGCAAAAAATTGTCTTCAGCTATGTCTGACATGTAAGAGTATGTATAGTTTCCATCTCTGTTAAACCCTATATTTGTTGAGTCAACTTTCTTCTCTGCTTCTCTGCAGACAAAACATAAACATGCCTGCTGAATTTCTAGTAAGTAGCGGAGCTTCTAGGATCTTTCTCTTCAGTTGAATTAGCCAATAGAAATAACCTTAAAGCACTAGCACACTCAGCGGTATGTCTTCTACATTTCTTCTAATGAAGTAAGATGTCTGAACACGAACGCGTATCATAACTCATCTACATTTGTATTCCTTTGTTAAGCCAGTGACCCATTCGTATTTCTCGTAAGGGCTAACTGCAATTAACCTAGACCACTCACAGTGGAAGCAGTATGTCTGCTTCATGGATATGGAGGATATGCTTCATGTCTGCCAGCTATTGAATTTGAATCTCATTCATAATTTTGTTTCTAATATTAAAGGTCACATTAGCATTTGTGTTGATAAGCAGTCAGCATGCAGGGCCTATAGCATTCGCGTTGCTACCGTTGTTGCTGGGAAGATGGTTGGCTCCCGAGGTTCCAGGGTAAATACACATCACATTATATGTTACAAGAAAATGGGTTCATATTGCTTAATGGATTAATATACTCAATGTAATATGAATTAGAATTCATAAGCCAAAACTCTGCAACAGCAGCCTTTATGATTCATTCCAGCTTCAAAACCAATACGTTACCATAATTGGCAAACTAATGGAAATGCCTCTCAGTTCTGTAATTCCATTAGAGTTTAAGACTAAAAATTTGTCATTTCTTGTTAATAACTGTAGCCAAACCATGCATTTATTCAATGCGCTTAGTCTTATGTAACTGTCGCCTCTGGCTGCAGTAAAACCAAAGTTTCAAATGGTGCGTTTTGAATAAATCATGCCTCTAAACACCGCTTGCAAACTTTTAAGAGGTATGCAAGTAGTCTTTATCTTTCATGAAAAAAAAAAAAACATCCTGCGTAGTGGTGAGTTGAAACATGCAACAGTTCAGTTATTTTCGCAAATTCTATACATGACGCCAGAGAATATCTCAGGAATATACATCCTGGAAATGTTTTCATTTTATTAAAAACTTCAAACTTATTCAGGAGACCAACAATGTTGCTTGAACAGATTCATCTCTGTGGTCATTTTTTGTTGCTGTCTTCTACAAGGTCAGGGTTAAAACACACTTTAATGTTGTATATATTGTCAGATTGCCTCTAAATTTGGATTCAGATCAGTTGAGCAGCCCCTCAATTTCAATGTTGTGTCAGCTAAATCACTGTCCAAGATTCCTCTGACACAGACTGACACAAGACAAGACATAAAACCAAATGAGTTACAAGGGGGAGGGCCCCTTCCATATAAAACAGGAAAAGATTTAACAAAACCCAAACTGTAGCATATAATCCCTGATACATGTGATTCACAACTTAATTATATGCAGGACAAACACTTTAGAGCCACTTAAACCTTTGTCTGAGGATAAAACAGACCACAGGCTGTTACATGCGTTAAGTGTGTTATGGCTGCACAGCATATATATTTAAGTAAAGAAGAAGAAAGAAGTAACCATAGGTAAGAAAACACATCGTATCATAAAAAGCAGATTGAACCTATGAAAAGGCAAATGTGTAGTAAAAAAATGCTGACACAGTAGACCTGGAAAACAACAAACAGCACAGTATATCACATAAACAAAGCATCGCAAAGTGTGGGTGAGACTAATTAAAAACAAGAACACCTATTGGCAGTTTAAAGTCTCCAGGTCCCATGACCTTACTTGTCATTGGATTTTAGGAGAAAAGCCGTAGTAACTGCCACCCTGAAAGAAATAACAAATCCATTAACTAACACAAAAACACTTCAGATTGACAGCTTAAAGTGTCCCTGCACATTCGTCTAGCTACTCTGTGTTTTACTTTGCTAGTAAGCATTTTATTGGAGCATCTGTGCTTTGCAGATCTGGCTTTTCTGCAATAATGTCTTCATGTATTTTATTGAATGTTTGTAGATTTCCCCTCAAGAATTATGGCCCCTTACAGTACCGAGCTGCAGTGTATGTGTGTGTGTATGTGCGGCCGTAAGCTCTCACACTGTTTTGTGTCAGTGCATAGAGTATGTTTTTTTTTTTCTCCATAAATCCATTTTCACTGGTTGTCAGCACTAACGCTACTGTCAGCAGCAGTTGATGGAGCTCTACTCTGCTGTAAGACTCTCTGATCTATCAGCTGTGACGTAATGCTCTCCTCAATCAGTCCTGGGAACAGTAAATCAGAATGCCGCTGCTCTGCATGGTGCTAATGCTAGTTTCCTGCGCCCTACACAGCCACTGAGCTCATCTACTGTCCAAACAGCAAGAGAACAGCAGGATGCTGGACATTTTAATTGCCTCTAATGACCTCAACTATCGACATCATATTAAAACATTTACAGACAAAGACTGACAAAAACATGATCCTAATGTCATACAAAGAAGCGAAAGTTTTAAATGATATGAGTGGTTAAATTTGTTTCTCAACAAAAAAACAATAAACTGCACATTAGTTGGAAGATTAATGAAAGACATGTTTCAGGAATGCACAAGTCAAATGAGCAGACCCTGGCAGATTATTTTGGACACCCTAAAGTATAAAACCGCAAACTTAACTATCAGCACACAACAAAACGTGAACATTAGTGAATCTGACTTGTACTGTAGCTGCCCCGTTCAACCTCCCTGAGCTTCTTCCTCTGCAGCCTTCATAACTTTATGATTGCTTCCTCCTTTGCTCCCGAAGGGCAAGAATCACTTTGTCACTTTAAACTAAACATATGTTGCTTTTGGCAAAATGACTAATGCTCCCATTTGTCTTGGGAGATGTGTAAGCACTAGAGCCATCCATGAGTCACAGAGGAGGAATTGACTTGTTGTAGGTGGCAGGGTGTTGGATTAATCCAAAAGCAGTGTGGCAGCAAAGTTAGGAATTAGATCATGAATGAAGAGGCAAAGCCAGTCACGGGCCAACTTTTGCTCTGATGGCATGATGACCGCCTCCTCTCATGAGGAGCAGGCAGAGTTTGATCCCAAAAGGGGAACCTAAGATTGATTTGTTTACCTATTAGTTAGAGGGTTTGTTCGGGAGGATAGCCTTGAATAAACCATGCTGACTTGTAGGGACAATAAGCGCCAGATTTAGAGCTATTTTCCCGTCGGGAGGGGACGAGCATGCAACGAACCTCACAGAGATGTATAAATGAAGGCAGAGGCCAACAGATGGAACCAAGCTGCACCACTCCCTTTACAAAGGAAGTCTACTGTAAGTGTCAACACAAGCAAGTCATAGTGGGGAAAAAAAAGACATGAAATGAAATGAAAAGAGTATACCCTGCTGATGGACTTGAGACTTAGAGGGATAGTTGGGAGGATTATTTACAGAGTCAAAATCTTTTCAATGAATAACACAATCTTTTAAGTGCGACAGCGGTCACAGTTTGAAAGTAAGAAGGTTGATGTCAGCATGCAGGCTATACAGAGCTAACAACACAGAAGGTTTGTGCTCTGACACCAACTGTGAAAAGAGATCTACCTCAGACTTAACAATCACTGAGAATGCATTAAGTTCAAATTTTCAAGACCCATCTCTATTTATTGTTAATCATCACTGATGCTTGAGTTTCCAGTCCATGGAGTTCTGACTTGCTTGACCAGCTGGAGACAGAATGTAAGATAGAATAAGATAATAAGTAAGATAGAGCCACTTAGAATGACCAGCTGCTTCATGGATGGACAATCCACTTCCCAACTGGTTCTCTGTAATGTCTATGGTTGAGATTGGCTGGAAACGGGCTGATCTTTGACTGAAATTCTCAATAAATCCATCTGTAATTGCGAAGATATTGAAAATGAATTGTGCATCAATGTCTGTGATTACAAATATGCTGTTGAATTTGTATGTAACGGTTAGATTGCTCATTTCTACACAAAGCTAGTCATTGTAATAGCTTACTTTTCAATGTCTTGATATAGGAGAAGTGTTAATAGCTATTGGGTATAAACAGTAAAAATCCCACAAAAACAGCAGCGTTCCCACTGATGCATGCTGTAACCCAATATAAAGTTATATAATTATTTTTTAAAAAAAGACATATTTCACTGTTATCTCACAGTGATATATACATTCTGAAGCAGACCATTGAAGCAATGCTTCAGTTAAAATAGTGCTTCGTCCTAGCTGTCCAGCTGAATGATGAGCAGGAAGAGTTTGCTCAGAGACACTGCAATAAAAACTTATTAAAAAGTTAAGAAGTGCTGCCTCTACTGCTGTGACCTGTGCAGGATCCATTCAAAGGTGTTGCTGTCCTTTCAAGCCAGGTATTTTTCACATCAGTGAACAGCCTCTGAAATGCCCAAGGTCCTGAAAGATCTTTTTAAGTCTTATATACACCTGATAATATATGTGGGCATACAATATTGCCTTGTAAAAGGAGATCAATAACAATAATTTTTCAGGATCTCAGGGGCTTTGATGGCAGTTTTGTTAGAGGGCAAGTTGACTTTATCATTGTTATTGGCAACCGTGTGTAAATCCCAGCTGAGCTTGAGACAATTCCAACCTCTGCATGACTGAAAACACATCTGTCGGTGTGCATGACTTTTAATCAATAAGAGCAGAACATGAAATGACTATGACTTGTCAAATAAGTGAGATGCTGAGAAAGGTTGAATATGTCCCTAACAAAATGTTGGGGAAGAGGTGCTTAAAATGTACTTTTACAGTAAGCAAATGTATGTAGTTGTTACCTATCACTGCCAAGAACAGGAGGGGCAGTTTAAATGAGAAAGACAAGTGCTTTAAAGTCTGAAGACTGTAACTTTTAAGGGCACCAACTGAAACAAGTTAAACTGAATATACATGTATGCCATGTCATTCTAATAAGAAAGGAAAGAAAAATTAACACGCAATGGTTGACACTTTAATGGCCTTTCTTTATCAGCCATTGCAGATATTTCAACTGCCTGACAAGCAGTGGGGTTGCGACATATATATTTGGATGCCTTGAGTTATTTTTCAGTCCTAACGGCTGAGATGCATCATGCAGAATGATGTAAAGGAAAATCCAGAGTATTCTGTCATGTGTCCAGCACAGAAGTTGCATATTTCAGCATCTTTCAAAATAACACAATATATTGCCAGAAAACACAACTGAGATTTATCCAATTTCAAGCCAGTACATATTGCACCGTCTCATCCCTCACCACTCTCTCTGGTCTGCACATCTTAGCTGAGGTGAAACACAAAGGCAGTAGTGCAAGTTAATGCTATCAACCATGATTTTGAAGTAAAAAGCTTTATCAACATTTCCTCAGGGCAGCAAGGTCAGATGCATCTTCACAATCCAATAGATAAATGGATCAGATTTCCACGCCACGTGTAGTTCAGGGTCTAGTCTGCCAACAGCCACAAAAACACAGGCTTTCAGCCTTAAATACAGAGTGCTTGGTCTAGTGAGGCTTGTCAAAATACAAAATGTCCCAAAGTTAGAGGAGTGGTTTGGCGTGATTGATGACTACCAAAGGGAACATTACAGTGGATTCTCTGGACTGACATGCAGATTTTCTTTTCCCCTGCTTAGTGAAATGAAGTGCGGGGAGTTTTTGTTGAGATTTGAGTCTCAGTTATTATGGGATTCGATTAAAGTGTCACCTGTGGTAGTTGTGGTTTTGAACCAGCTCAGCTGAAGAGTTAACGGAGTGACAGACGGTTTGCAGTCACCATGTGACATCGCACAAATTTGCACATCAAAGGGTGATTATTAAATGGGTTACCGTGGAGCCTCATTTTCCTGCTCTGGATCTAAAGGATATTGACAAGAAAATACCGCTCATGTGTCTGTATCCGGTTGACTTGTTGTTATTGCAACAGGTGTTGCCCACAGATAAAATGTAGAGAAGGAAATATGATTTTCAGTTGAAGGATAGACATTTCTTATCTCTGATAACCACTTTACTCCTGTCATAACCCATCTTTGCTGCAGAGTTCAGCTCTTGTGATTGTGTATGTGGAAGCTTGGGTGGTGGTGCATTGTTTGACATGTATATACTCAGGTAGCCTCCCTGCATGCATTTTCTATAGAATGCAATAAAATGGGTCAGGGACTTTAAGTTTTGATTAAAAGTCTGTCTTGAATGGGTTTAAAAAAAGAATTAGCTTTTTGTTTGTTTCTTTTCGTTTGTTTATGAAAAGAAAAATATAATGCAGTTATTATTTTTTATGATCTTATTCAAATGTATTAAAATATTGCTATATGTTTCCCATGGCAACAGACAGCATAAGTTTTAGCAATTCCTGGAGGCACAACAAGTGTGAATAATACTGCATGCTTATTTTGCTTTCTTCAACAAGTCCATGCAGTGCTAACTATATGGACAGTGTACTGTCCCAAGCCCACATTAAGAGCAATGAGTCATGTATCGGTTTCAGCCTAGTGTCCAGACCACATTACTACAGCTACTGAAATCAACTCATCATGCCCATCATGCAGAATCATGAGGCAAAGATTAATCATTAATCAATCATTGCCTCAAACAGATGGAACATGAAATAAAGACCCCTGAGTGAATCATGTATTTGGCTTATACCACCATCATTTTGTCAGTGTCATATGTGGATGCATGCAAATAGAAAATATCAGGCCTATTGGAGCACCTCACAGATAACAGTGTACACTAAAATAGTATGCTTGGTGCGGTGGACCAGATCAGCTATTACAGTTTTTAATGTGAGATGTCAGGATTTCAGAGGTATATACTTTCTCTAGGCTTGAGTGAAAAGGTTGTGAATTAGTATCCCCAAATGCATCTGTTTAGTCCATGGAAGAAACTTGGAAAACTTTCACAACATACACAATGTGCTACTTGGCCGTTATCATTCACGTGAATGAGGAGGCATCTTGTAATCCAGGATTCTGTGCTCCTTAATACTTCTATGTGACGTGATTGCCAGTGTATGACTTAATAGTCAACCCACTCTCCCACTGTATCAAAGACAACTGAATGCTGGTAGCAAAATATCTTAAAAATTTACCTTTTCACAATGTTGAAACTGTATACTGAAAAATAACATGAAAGGTTACTTGTTGTGTTCTAGTCTGAGGGCCAAGGTGTCCTGAAAAAACAGCGATATGCCCTGGGAGTAACATATTAGCTGAAAAGCTTGCAATAGTGATGCAAACTTGCAACTTAAAGTCCAAAAAATCTTAAATTACTGCCCACTGTAGGAAACCGTTGTCTGTTAATTTTAAAAGGGAATAGACCAGTGCTTTTCATGCATGACATTTCAACACCTGCCGAGTCAATGGCAGCTCCCTAACATTCAGTGCTGTGATCATTAAACAGTGGAAAGAGGGGAGGATACATGAGGCTAGCTGTCTCTTTTAGTCCAGCATTTGAGTCGGACAGCAGATGACCAGGCAGTCAGGGTAATGGGTCATTCTGTAACCTCAGATCTTTTTATGCGACTCTTTTAATGTAATTACGACATTCAATGTCAAAGTAACCATATAGAGAACTTTCAAATTCAAAACGGTATAACAATGGTAATGATATAACAAAAAACTTTTGACTTGGATGAATTAGCAGAACACTTTTTTTTTTACATGCTTTTTGTGTCTCACAGCGCCTTACCAGTGGGATTTTGTTTCCCCAACTCTGTGTGTTTAACATAAAGAGTTGCGACCAATTGTTTTGATTCACAACTTTAGCGTGAAGATTAGCCACCTCTAAGTGCTCCAAGCCAATGAGGCCTGGAGATCTTATCCCAAAATCTCAAAATTAAACGAGGATAATCACAGAACACGAAGACAATGTAACCTCTCAGCAAGATATTTAGAGTGGCATGATCCTACAGGCTGGTCTGTGGGTGTTACTAATAAAAATATTGGCACTGGTTCCTCTCTGTTTATAAAGCTGGCGAGCCCAGAGCATGGGGTGGAGACTGTGGAGATCTCAGATATTTGGCAAAGTCAACAGTGGTAACAGGAGGATACTTCATCATAGTCACAGTCACTGTCAGGTAGCTGAGACCTTGCCAGCTTTTTCAATTTCTCCTTGCCTCCTAGCAATTTGCCCAGTGGAGAAATAGCAGTTGCATCGCAATCTGTGCGTAATTTTATTTGTATAACGCAGTGGAGAGATTGACCTAAACGGGGCTGAAGGACACCTGCAGAGATATAACCAATAATACAGGCAGAGGTGCTATATTGCATGGCTGCCACTGGAGAAATGTCTCTTCAGTTGCTTTGAGGAGGTCACCAGATGGCATGAAAGTCACAAGCTTTTATCCCTCACAAACTGGAAGCCTATTAACTGAGGACTGTCCTTACTTTCTGATGTGAAAGTGTTGAGAAAGGTTGGTGCATCGAACACAACCACAGTCACCCTATGAAGCAACTTTTTTGTTACTGAGGTATCTTATAGCTGCTGCTATTTGAGCTGGATGACTTTCAAAAATGAAAGGGTTTATACAACTAATTACAAAAGATGTAAAGAATATATTCTTTTTCTTAATGAGTACTTTAAAATACACACTTTAATGTATTTGCTACTGGTAACACAGAGCATTTCAAAACTTACTCGGTCACATAACGTAGTCACTTAAGTTGCTTTGTAAAGCTCACTAATGAACATCTTGTTTTCTTAATCCATACAAACAGTTAGATTTAGAGGCTGCCTTTTAATATGATTTCAGCTTGTGGTTTCTTCCATTTTGAGTCTTAATATTAAGCTAAACTATCTGGTTGTTGGCTGAAACTCCATGTTAAGAAAATCTTTTAATTCAAAGTAATTAAATTGTATCTACCATTGCAGATAGCTCTGTTTTTATGTGCTTACATAAAAACAATAGCATGTTGAAAAAAGAACAGCAGCTGAGAAATGTTCAAACCCTGCATCTACCCTGCTTCCCTTTCCATCAGCATTTCTAAGATCTAAAGCCATTCTATTACCCAGTATTATTATCTAGAGCTGCTTTCACCCATAAGAATGGGTCCAACCAACTTCTGATTAAACACATAAGTCATTTTCACACATGAAAACCAAAGAATATTCAAAGAATTGGGTCTAAATTCTCTGCCGTTGCTACTCACAGATGCATCTTGCTGCTGGACATTCTCTGCCGTAAATGCACTCTAATGGCACACAGGAGGCGGGACATGAGGCGCCCGATCTGTAATAAAGATTGTTTTTGTTCTCAGTACCACATATTTGCAGATGTATCCATGACAAGTGAGTCAGTGGATACTTGATGCCATCATGGAGCAGGTAACACTTAATTTGCACACCCACCTGCTCACGTGCATCACCTCCATAACATGTCTGTAACTCTCAACAACTTTAAGCTTTTACATGTGCAATTAACTGAAGCTAAAGACTAATAATAGCCACTAAATGTGTTTTACTAATATTTTAATATTATATACTTTTTTTGGTTGCACCTAATAACTTTGATGTCGCTGGGACTGGGTGTAATATGTTTTCTGAATAGCTCTGGATCAAAAGACAGAAGTAATTAAAAACATATCTCGTCCATTCATTTAACCCCTAGAATAAAAAGTTGATAATATGATTACTCAAAAACTCAAGCGAGCAATGTTCAGTATTCCTGTATTTCATAGAAGCAGCATCTGCTTCAGACCACCTGTCATCATAGATGGTCTAAGCCAGGCACGCATGTATCTTGCACACCCAAATAGAGGGAGAAAGGGTGAGTGCACACACTGTGCTGGTAATTGTTGGCAAGGAGTAATGGCTTGATTGTGTTGTGGAAATCAGACATTTTTTGCAAGGCAAGGAGGTACAGTTGAGCCTGAGGGAGTTGTGGAAGTTGTCTTTTCTAAAAGTTGTAATGGACACAGCAAAAATTAGGCTACTGGAGCAGAAATAATCCTAGGGTTAAACTTTCTGTATTTAAAAGCACACCTGTTTTTTTTTCCAAATGTTTGGTTTAAATAAGGACATATAAGATGAATGAATAAAATAAAACATGTTTGAGCCTAATCATCAGACCAATAAAAAATCTAAAATTAGATAGTAGACTTTGGTTGCCGTATGATTTCAACCTGGAGGGAAGAGAGGAGGAAGAGCATAAGAGATAAAGAGTGTAACAGGCAGATGGGAGCGTGTTAGAGCTGGACCGGTGAAGAAAAGTAGTGTATCAGATAAGACAAAGCGTTAACAGTTTATCTCAAATAAGAAAATACAAATCTTGTTACACAACAAGAGCAGAAACTCTCAGGCAGGAGTTGGTCAACCTAAAAAAATAACATAATTAACAACACCACATACAACTTAGTGTTTGACTGTCGTTAATGTCAAGGCTCTAATTTCTTTTTAGTGCTTTATTCCTGCAGTCTTTTATTAAAAATCATTACAAAATTGAACAAGAACCCAGACCCACTCTTGTTGTTTTGAATTCATGCTGTAAAAATCAGCTCATGAAAAAGACTGGTACAATGTAGTAAATCTTATATTAATTGCATTATTGAATATCTTGAAAATGATGCAACTGGTGTATGCAAACAAAGCTTTCTGGGCTGGGTTAAGTTTCGAGGTCTCAAGACCCAGAACCTCTGCTTAATGCAACAAAACTTTTTTTGTTCCGATGGAATAAACCTTTTAACAGTTTACTGGTATGATTCAAGTATTCTCCCCATTCTGTTACCTCAGTTCACTCTGTAATCCAGTCATGGCAGTGTGTCAGGATAGGTGCAGATCACTCGGAGCATGTCAAACAGCGGAACTAGGCTAATGGATTTACTGTGTGTCCCTGTGGGTTGTTCCACTATCGACAGAAGAGTGGCTCAAGTCCTGCCATTCACAAAGCTGAGAGCTGATAACGTGGGCAGGCAAAGCAGACAGTGCCACAGTTCACCTGTCACTCCTGCTCCTGTTCCAAATGGCTTCTGTTGATTTAACTGATTGGAGATAGGCCCCCTTAAACCAAACAGTGTGTGGATCCCGCTGAGAGTGTTACAGAGACAAAACATGCTGCTATAAACGGCCTCCTGTTTACTCTAACATGGCAGACGTGACCTTTGGTTAGCGTTTCCAAATAAACTGGAGGGACCCAGCAGAGACGGAATTGGGCTTAAGAGAGGAAGCTCCTACATGTGCTGACATTACTGACCATCTGCTTTAACCGGTCGACTGGGAAACCATCACAGACACAGGTACTTCAAAGTATGCAAGCAGCTACATTAGCTCCAGCCTTTGTCATATGGGCTTGGCTAAAACAAAGAGGCTTGTGGTGCTCACAAACACGGGAAAAGAAGTGTAAGGGAAAAAAATTCAAAAAGCATATGACCTCTTTGTGATTCACAGCCCAGACATCCAAAACTTTTCAGCACAAGAAACAGAGAAAAATAACAAATTATCATATTTTAGAACTTCAGGAACTCAGGAAAGGACATATTTTTGCTTGAAGAATTTCCAAAGCAATTAATCTTTTCTCAACAGTTCACCGGTCCAACAGATTCTGATGTTTGACTATTTAATTATAAGATAATGTTTTGATATATATGTTTTTAATTCAAAACAGCAGCATGCAGTAAAAATGAGTCAGGGACATGAGATCCCGATGCACTAGCTTGTGTTGCTCTGGCAAATGCAGCAGTTTTTGATCATGATATAATAAATTGCACCAAAACTATAGAAGGCACGCGACACACTCCCGGTGTGAAGCTGGCATAGCGTCATCTCTGTAAATGATACATTCATTATTCACAGCTCACAAAAACAACAAGATGACAGATGTAAAATATAACAGGGGGTGTTCGATTTGAATATGAGGAAAGTAACAGATTGCCGTTTTAAGATGGGTTTTTATCACTGCAATTGGTTTTCTGGAAATTTGATGGTATGCATTTTCACCGCTGTTCTTTATAAATGGACACAGCAAACTTTTAGTGTGTTTTGTGAGTGTGTTTTTTGTTATGGTAGTGCATAATCAGACTGCTTCCCTACTCTGGATTAATAATAACTGTGATTTCTCAAGGTGCTACTGTATCACTGTGGCCATGTTCCAAGACGTCATTTGGCCAAAGAACCAGCAGCAGAATGAATGACTGCATATCCCATTACCCCCGGTGCTGGGTTTGCATTTTGTTCTCTCTCGTGGAGCTTAACTGAAGGGTGTTTTAAAAAAAAACAACAAAAAAAAAAAACATCTCAGAGTGCCATTACAGCAGAGGGAAATAGTGTGAGATTTTTATTTTTTTTTACTCAACACCCTGCTGACTTTCACCTGGGCTCCCCCGTAAATGAGAATGAGAGCTTGTGAAATACCGGTTATTGCTGGTCGCATAGCTTGAAGCAGGAATAATGTAATGACATGTTAAGATTCAGAGTGAGGAGTTCGGACCAGCAGGAAAGCAGAGTGACCTCAGCCAAACAAAGTGATGGTCTTAGTTTGGCTCCATCTGCCCACTGTGTTTGCCCCCAGCAACCCAACATAGTTGCTGGTGTTGGTGAGTTAATGAGGACTGTGGAAAGGTTAAGTAAACAGGAGGGGCCAACCTAACAGGAAAATTACTACTGCCATCACCACAGAGCGTAGCTGAGCAGAGCTCAGGCTGCTCTCATCATTATGTCATTTATCAGCTCGGATTTTAATGATGCGTGGGTAATACTGAACAGTAGACTACAGCAGCATGCCTGTAAAACATGCTGGAACCCCTCGCTGCTAAAAGGTTTTAAATTTTAATTGAACTTAAGACTGAGAAGCTGGGTGAAGAAGTCCAAGCCTTCTCTTTTGTTCGGTTTTGAACTGTGTGCAGCAGACTGAAGGGGAAAAGCGGTCGCTCTCTGCCTTGTCATTCCTCATGGTTTTGAACCGCTCCTTGGAGTTTCTCCTCAGGACGACCACAGTCTGCCGACTCCCAGCATACTATGATGGATGATAGGACTGTTATTCAGCATTCCTAGGCTCCGCTCGGCTGCCAAGCTACTGTCTCCTCAGATGGCCATTGTTCTCCGGTTGGCTGGAAGAGTCACCTTTATCCGATTGAAATAAATGAGATATACCCAAACTGAGACATTAATTACAAAGTTTATCTCCCGGCTAAAGTACACTAATAAAAGACTCTAATAAGGCATTCATCATAGCTCGACTCTGTGGATGTGGCTAAGGGCACTGGCCAGAGGTCACCTGGTTTGATGAATGACAGTCTTTATGATGCAACAAAAGATATTTCAGATCTATCTGTCTCAACACAACAACATTACAACTGCCTAATAAAAGCACACATAGTTTTGGAATGCTATTTTACATACATTTACAGATTTAATAAGCGACTACAGCAAAATACCATTAGTGTTGTTTAATGTATAACCTGTTTTTCCACTTTTAAGGATGCGCTACAATAAACTATGCAGAAAAACATACTTGTTTCTAGTTAAAGACTCGCTCCTGAATTTCTTGATGCCTTCCAGCTCAGTGCTTCCAGCCAGCCATACAGTTGGGTGTGTCCACATACAATATGCTTAGTTGTCAAATCAGTAAACCAGCACAACTCTAAACACGAATTCTGCGGGCTTGCCTGCAGACAATTATGACAAATGTGCAGTGTGCACTGCAGGTACCCATCGCTGTTTGCTGCAGGCCAGCTCAGAAATTGCTCCTGCTGGCTCAAAGGATAAACTCAAAGAAACAACCAACAGGACGGAGAGGAGTTGTTCACAATTGATTAAGCTTTCTGTAAGCTAACCTTTGGGAAGTGGAGATTTTCAACCGTAAAATTATATCACAGGAGTTATTTTTTCATCCACATGATCTATTACCGTCAATAATTGACATTGAGCAATGTTTTCCTCAGCTCCCTGCGATCAAACAAGATGGCAAGAGGATTTCACACTTGTTCTATTTGCACCCCTGAAAAAGTGTACCAAGCAGAAGCTGCAGAGAAGAGCCTTAGAAGATGGAGGGATATTTTTTTATCCACAGCAGTTAGGATTTTGCTCATACTTAGTACAAACTCCAGTCTTTACTGGGTCTAAACATCAGCTTCATTGTAAGTACGGATGCACAGATTGTGAAATTCTGGTCCGATACAGTTAGAAATGATAATTTTGCTGAGTGATCCCTTTAATGCCTGGGAACAATGAAATTCGCTTTTTGAAAATAAGTTGAACTGTTTTAACACATTTCTGTACCTCACACTATGTTTGTCCGAGCACCAGTTCTGTCAAACAAATTTCCTAGAAATTTATAGATTTATAGATCCTTTCCATCAAATGAGAAAAAAGATTTCAAAAGACTTTTTTAGCTTTAAACCATTACCAACTCAATGACATTTAAGAGCTGATATCACCCAACACATTTTTTTGTGCCCAAAAGAGTCACATGTAGATAAATCTCAAATCTCAATGCAACACAACCAGAACACACCAGATAAATATCGTCCACTGCAATAGGTTGATGTTTCTCCTATTTGCCGATAGGTCAAAAGTAGTCAACAAGCTGAATAACGGCTGATGCCATGGTAAGGTTAACATGTATGTGCATCCTTAATTTTAAACTAGATGTTAGGTTAGAGTCCTACATGTTTGAACATTTGGATCATCAGTGAAGCTCAAGGTGATTTCTCATTAACTTTTCTTTGAGTTCTAAAGTTCTCAAACAAATAGAAATAAAAATCCTGAAGAAGAGCTTTCTTTTCCAAGAAGTGAAAGATATTTTTTTTTTATTGAGAGTTTATGGGCTTAAATGTAGAAGCAAAGAACTACAAAAATATCTTTTTTTGTTCTTCTGAGTCTTCAAGAGTCTTTTTTTTTTCTTGCTATGAAAAGCAAATTGTCCGTGCCATGCAATTCTAGTGACCATATTGTGGCTTTTGGCAGCAGCTCAGAATGTCTGTCTGACATCTCCACTGCTGCTCTGCTAAGATTGCACCAGCTGTCTCCCGTTAGCTTTCTAATGTCTTCTTTGTTAACATTTTATCAACTGGCTTGATAATGGCATAACTGGAGGGCAGGCTCCCTTCAGCACTCGGCTACAATGGGCACACAGTGTGCTTTGCAAAGATCTACTGTGTGCATGACTTAAACAGAAACAGCTACCGAGACAAGGATATGCTAAATCTACTAATCATCAGTACGGTGCTAAATGTGATACAATGGTAGTGCAACAAAAGCCCTAAATGGTCAGTTTCATTCTAAGGTTCTATAAACTACATGAAATTCTCATCTATATGTTTCAAATCTAAGGCATTAAATTGTTGTAGTGAACACATCCTTTCGATGTAAAACCAAAACATTTGTGATTGAAACATCATTTTAATCATGAAACAGGTGTCCTCGTACGTGTCATACATAATACAAACATAAAAGCTTATTCATCAGTGGAAACAAAATGACCAGCATACACAAGTGTACTTCTTGCAGTATGCAAAGTAGTTACTTCCCCTCATATGCAAAACAGCCCTTTTACTTCTTGAGATCTATTATTCTCTTTCTTGCTTGCATATCCAATTACTAAATGAGCTTTGCCTTATTCCAGCAAGTCGGGAAAAAAAAGAAAAGAAAAGAAAAAAACAAAAAAACAACAACTCTGTGGTAGCAATTAGTAACACCAGAGGGTAGCATGGCTTGTCTTCTTGTTGCACTCGTAATGTCTCCCTTTGGTGTCATTAACCACTGAATCTGTGGACTGTGATCTGTGCTGATCATCCAGTTAATTGTAAACTTGTCTCCATTCAAGTGAAGAACAAGCTCCCTGCCGTGTTTGTGCTCACATTTGTACAGGTGACCACTTCCTGCGTATAGAAATGAGTCCAGTTGTCCCAATCTCCACTTATTGTCTACATTATGTTTTGGAAGATAATCAGACAGGACAAGCTGCCTGTATCATCATGATCTCCTACTGTTAAGTCACTTATAATGCATGCTGTGGTTAGAGGTCTGCTTGAAAGGACAGAGCCATATTGTAGAGTGAAAATAAATTTGTATGAGCCCTTTCCTTTCCCTCACTGCAGCAGAAGTTCACCCCTGCAGGCTGACCAAAGCTCTGTGGTTTGCCCTGGGCAAGCTGCCTTGGTTCTGCCTCTGCAGCTCATCTGTCATTGGCTAGACTTAAAGCTGCTGGATCATTGCCTGAAGACTTTAAAAACTCTCTGGCATGAGGTCATACATTGAATTAGAAAGCCAATGGGGGAAATATCTTGGTGCTGGAGCAAAAGCAAGATTTTAAACTGCACTTCTATGGCAGCAGTGCCTCAAGCGTTGCTTACTCTGTCAGTCTGAACCAGCCCTACCATAAGAAGTTTCTGTCTATTTTCACTGTGAATTTATTCAGATATCAGGCTTAAGTTCACTGTTTAGCTGACCTTTCAAATTTTCTATTGATATAGAGGTTAACTTGACTTTCACCAAATCCAAGTATTTATTTTGTGGTAATAGGATGTGCTGCTCAGTGGTGGCACAAATGTTTACAGTGCTTTTTGAAAGTTTAGAAGGCATTATGATTTCTAATATTTCTGCACAAATATATCCTGAAACATCATCTTCACCCAAGTTTCAAAAGTAGACAACGATAAGCCAGTTAAACAAATGAGACATAGTCATGCTCGGTAAGTTATTTGTAATATACCTGTGAGTGGCAAAAGTATATGGACATCAAGGATTAGCGGTTAATCTGTAAGGATGACAATCTGACATGAGTGGACGACTTGTTTTTGTGAACAGAGATCTAAACAAAACAAGGATCTTCTATCATGTTTGTGGTAGTGGAATATGAGAACAAACTATGGAAATTTCTTATTCGGGGTTATGATCTAAAGATAATGTGAGAATGTGTGAGAGTGAGAGAGAGAGAGAGCTTATACCTAAAAAGGATTATCTTCTGAATTTTGCAGGTCCCTTCAAAATTATACAGCTTTATATCAAATTTCAGATCATTTTTGGCTGTCCAGCACTGCTCTCTTAGTGTTGATTTTGGAAGCCGTTTTGAGAGAAAAATCTATGTATAAGAGAAATCAATGCAGGTACAACAGTAATTTATATTGTATATTACAGGGCCATGTATTGTAGGTGAACACAAAAACCTTTGGTAAGGATGGAAAATTCAAAGATATCAGCATGAAATTTAAAAAATTGAACAGACATTTTTACAAGATAAGAACTTATACGCAAGCTCGTATGAAACGGGACTGAGGTAACCAACAATAAGGTTATAACTTACATTTCAATCACTGATGAATTACATAACATGGATGAACATTAACATCTTTTTATACCCCATCATGTTACTGACCTGTTGCCAACTAACATAATTAGTTGTAACATGACTTTCAAAATTTGACATGTTTTCTTCTTTTCTTGTTACATAAAGGCTGGTTTATGAGATGCAATCCATTGCATTCTGTTTTGTTGTTGTTGTTTTTTTTACATTTCACACAGTCTCCTGACATATTTTATCAAGTGACTGCTGTAGCATCTACTGCTTTCTGAAATTTCATTCCAACTAGGCAAAAAAGAAAACTGTTTTAAAAAAATCTGCAAAAAATATCTTAAAAGGATGCTGTGAAATAATAAAGTACTCTGGAAAAGCAACAAATGGGTAAAATGTGGGAAAACACAGGCTTTCTCCCACAGATGCTCCTCTCCACTTCAACTGCTGAAGTGTTTGTCATTGAGCTTAACTAGGGGAACTCCACAGGGAATACCAAACCAGTACCCTCAGGATGGAGACTTGGAGCTCTGGAGGGTTTGTGACGATGTTTGGCTTCTCGACAGTAAACAGATATGCATTGAGCTGCGCATAAGAGAAGTTGTGGGAACTTAAATACTTGTGTACGAGAATTCAGCTGATGGTCAATTTCTAATGTAAAACATCCCATCAGGGGTTATTGATAGGTCAAACCAATAAATCGGTTGACCTCTAATTTCTTCTATGTGGTCTTAAGGTAGAAAAATATTTGTGCCGGGTTTAGAGCAATATTGAGAATAAAGGAACCGTTATTGACGTGGTGCATTTGCCTTACTACGAGAAATTTACTTCCTATCATGGTAAATGCTATTTTTCAGAAATAGTCTTCTATGAAATGAAATTGTGGGCAGCACCTCATAAAAACACTATAACAAACTTACTCAAAGGAAACAGACATTTATAAAACTAAAAAAAAAGCTAAGTACTAAAATTGTGATGGCTATATGTGTTTTTTACATCTAATTATTCCTAACTAACACTGAATTGTAAATATACTTGAATGAATAATCTAAAATAGCTGATGAGTCAGTGTGTAGTTTAGTGGAGCAGCAAGGCCATAACTTATTAAAACAGTTGCCCTCTTATTATTAGGACAGCAGTGGGGAGAACTCAGTTCTTCAGCTCAGTTGAGTGACCCTGAGGTTCATCTTTTGTGTAGGATCGCCTGCAGAAAAAACTTGATACTTTAGACATTAATTTCTCACCGAATTCAAAGTCCCAGTTAGGGCTGTATATGATTAATCCCATGGGAAATGTTGTTTTGCATAAGCTGTTATCTCCTAGTCTGTGGCACTGTTTCTTCTCTCCTTCTCCACATGCTTTTGGAGCTATGAGATAGTTTTTGTAATGCAATAATGCCCTGTTTGTTTCATTGCTGTTTTTCAACAGTGCTATTTCTGTCAGAATAAAGGATCTAAAAATAAGATAAAAATCTCTTCATGCAATAGGCCATAGTGACTCTTACTGCAACACATCTCTAGATTCAAACCAGCAGCCATTTGATAAAAGATGTATCAGGACTCAGAGGAGGAAATCTACACAAATCATTGAGGGTTACAGTTTCAGATTCAGATGACTGCAAAGGAAATGAAAAAAGCAAGCTGATGCTGACAGGTGTCTAGATAGTGGTATTTATGGTTTTATCACTCTGTCGACTTCTCAATGAGTTACAGCATGAACAGAGAAACATGAACTGTTAAGGGTTGGGAAGTAAATATATGGCATCAACAAGCACATTTTTTACAGTAACTTTTGAGTATATTGTTTATTTATAGTTGTCAGAGAGAAAATTAAGGTTCTGTTTTTATGTTCCATGAAATGTCACCATGATGATTGTATAAAAAACCATCATGAACGAATGGGTTTTCCAGACTCTTGTCCACCGAGGCTCCACATTCCAACAAGACATCAAACTGAAATGGTCGTATCATTCGTTTGTTCATAGCCTTCTATACAATTCATAATGCCATCCTGTAAAGAAGAAGGGAAGTAAGATTTTTGTCATTTCTCAAGTCTTTGGTTGAAAAAGTCACAAAGAGAAAATCATGGTTCGGGCAAGAAATACTATTTTTTACAATGTCATTTTTTACCTTTCACATGCAGTTGCTATCACAAAAAGTTACATATTCTTTGCATGAGCAAATGCCACATGGACTTATTTGGGGGAGGACAGTCTCCACATTCCAATATGCCATGACAGCATCTACTCTTTTACAAAGGATAACCAAGCTGCATACCTTTTCAGCCACAAGAGCTTTGGTGATATCGGACACTGATGTTGGATGATAATTTCTGGCTAGCACTCGAGTTCATATTAAAAATGTAGCATGGGGTCAAAGTCAAAGCTCTTTGTAAGCCAGATATGTTCTCTACACCCATTTCCCTCTAAATCTGGCTTTTGACAGACAGACATTAAAACCAATGACCTTTACGCAAACTGATATCTTACAGCTACTGAGCAGTCAGGTGAAAAATAAAGTACACCTTCTTTAATTTCCGCTGTGGGACTTCCTGCCGATCAGAATGGAGTCAGCAAACTTCCAGGTTTTCTCAATCTCTAAACCACTGCCCTGTGCTAAAACACCTGACACAAAAAAAGGTGGTAAAGCTGGATTCATACGTACCTGTCTCAGGCTTTAACAGTCACCTCTCATTCACTTGAAATTAGGTTAACCCTTGCGCTGCCAAATTTAATTCTGGGTTGGTTGCGTTGCTACACCAGTGTACCTTGTGGTATTAAGTTAAGAATGTTTTCTTTTAAGCAACAGTGCAGGCACAAGCCAATCAAATTGGCTGACTGATAGCATGACAGACCTCTTGATTGATTATTGCCTTAATTCTGGATGTCAGCTCCGTCCATCGCCGAGCATCAACGCATTACGTCCTTGTGAATCCTGCCTATGTGCAAAGCCTACATTGCTATGATTACCCATAGAGATCTACGGGTAAGATAGAGATCAATAAACCTTTGTACAAGCTCAAAATGAAAGTTTCCCATCTCTAAAAATCTAGTTGTAAACATGTTTTTGAAATGTTTTTTTTATGCATTAGAAGACATATAACAAGCAAAGCATTAATGATATGGCTTGATATTTGTGCTTTGAATGTGCAGAGCACCACCTACAGTCCCAGATAGGCAAAGTCAGACAGCCCGCATATTCTATGTGGAAGACGGTCATAGATCCCCATTGTCTTAATGTAGAAAAGGTGTAGTCACACCAAAGTTATTTTAAGGCTTTTAGGGTTTTTTTTGCCAATAGCAGAACCTTTGAAATGACTTCAGTTTGTTCAACATACAGACAAAAATGGCTGTATGGTGTGAATTGGAGGATGACGACACAAATGTGTAAAGAGAAAGAGCGAAAGGGAGAACATGGAGAAACAATCCTCAGTCAGATTTATAAATGTTGATCAATGTTGTGGTTAAACGCTCACTCAGACCCAGTGGTCAGGAGGACGCCCTGTGAGCAGCTCTTCCCACATTTGAATGAGAAATAGACATAAGAGTGACTTTTTGACATAAAAAATAGCATGTGGTAAAATACAAATAGGATCACAATGAGAAGGAAGCAGCTCATACTGGAGATGTTGACAAGACAAATGTTTGTTCATTGGGTTGTAATAATCTGTAATCAGGGCGCAGCAAATGTGTTTTCCATCAAACTGTTTTGTAGTGCAGATAGATTTGAAAAATGGCCTTCGGACTGTGATAAAACACTGGAATCACATCATCTCAAACAGCCAGTATTATGACATTTTGTAAACAGTGTTTAACTGTAATTGCTGACTTTTTTTCTGACACAATAGAAAGCAAACGACATCTTCTTACCTTTTTTTTTTTCCTAGAGTAGAGGTTGGCATTTAGAGTGGAGATGACACAGTTCTACGTTTTATACAAATAATTTTGACTTTAGAAATCCAACCTTTGGGAGTTGTTCCACAAATAGCTGTAGTGATGGGCAGTGTTTCCCCAGAGTGACGCTGTGTCCCACTTTGCACAAGACAAAGAGACACTTTAAATACTTGGATCTGTAATTGGAGAGGTGGAGCTAGATTACTAAAGTGTTACATTTCAGAATTAGTAGAAACATAAATAAAACTGCCCAGGAATGAATTTGGAAGGCTTTGTTAGAAACAGTCTTTATGTTGTGCCAGAAGGCAAACCCAAAGTAGGCTGATTCCCAGGTGCTTTGTCTATAAACAACAAACATGCATTGGCAGGACATGTGCAAATCACGGTTTTTCTTTTACGTGTGAAAATCACCACATTTGTTAACTGGGTTTTATCCACTTGCTCAACCTAGCACTTTCAGTCCAGAGGTGTTGAGTTTTTGTAACTTACAAAATATGTGTGGAGGTGGTCCTGGCACACAAAAAAGAAATCCTCTGCACTTGACATTCCCACATGCAGGCAATTCAGTTTTACATCTTCAAGGCTGAAGCTGAATGATTTAATTCTTGCAATTCTAGGCAGCCATTGTTTTCTATTCTCTTTTAAACACTATAAAAAAAATCAATAAGGAGACTCTTGAAGCTTTACTTGGGTAATTCATCAGGTACTGAGAGGAGATCAAGTTTGCTTTAGTGTTATACTTTCAGTGCATTGTAAAACATAAGCTTCACCTCTTAAGAATTTAAGTTGTACAAAAATGAATGCAGTAGAATAGAAATCAATGGCCTCCAAGAATTGTAGAGAAAAAAGCTAACGATGTGCTGCATGGTTTGTCAATGACTGTGTAAAGGAAGAAAATCTATATTAAAAAATATACTAAATTCTTTTATTATTTAAAGGTGAGATTATAAATAATACATATTTTTTTGTGCTTATGAGCATTGATTTGGTTGTCAGAAGTTAGTACCAACTCAAAAACTTAATATAACACAACCCTGTCTCTTGTTTGAGGCCGCCTAGATCTCAAAGCACTTCTAACTGACAGTTTCCATTTGTTACTGAATAAAGCATCAATACAGTGCTTCGGAACCCACCATCACATCAATTATTATTATTAAAAACTTGTTAGCATAAGTGAAAAGTAGCCCATATAAGCAACAGATATTAGCTTCTAAAATCATAAAATCCACATAAATGGATTCAAAGTGAACCCTCAAGATTATTGAGACTTTATACGACTGACTTTGACGGTGAACCTTGCGGTTGGCTTTTCCCAAGCTGAGCCATTTCAATGCATGATTTGCAGTTAGATTGTACCTTACAGAGGGAACAGTAGCAACTGTCCATGGCCAAACTGCAAACAACGGACATGTAAATCACTGAGAATAATACAGTGAGGGAAGCATTTGATGAGAATTAGTTTGATATGTGCTTGGTACTTAATGTGATCATATGGTATAACAAAATACAAGAGTTAACGATTGTAATTTATGTCTAAATTCACAAAGTAGGACAGATCCCCGGCACACCTCTCGGAAGAGAGGGGTGGAGTGGAGTCAAGCTGCTCATCCCACACCCAGTTGCTATGAACAAGGATATTTTGATCAAAGCAGACATTTCATAAAGCTAACTTAGAATAGAGTAGGCAAAGTGGAAATCTGTTTTTGGAAATCATGGATGCTGTGCACGCTAACCTAAGGAGGAGCGGGTCCATCTAGCTTGTTATCAGTGCTCATTTCAAAAGCTAGCATCTCTGATGGTATGGGGGTGCATTAGTGCCTATAAATCTCACAACTTGCACATCTGGAGAGGCACAATGAATGTAGAAAGGTTTATATAGGTTTTTGAGCACCAAATCCTCTCACTGGGACAATGTATTTTCCAGTGAAGGACTTGTATATTTCAGCAAGACAACCCAAAACCAAGTACTGCATTATGTTACAACAGCATTGCTTCGTAGTAGAAGACTCTGGGTGCTCGATTATGAAACTCAAAACATGACAAAGAAGACTGTTGAGCAGCTAGAATCCTATTAACAGACAAGAATGGAACCACATTTATCATCCAAAGTTCAAGCAACTGGACTCCGCAGTTCCCAGATGTTTACGGACTGTTATTGAGAGAAGAAAGGATGCTACACAGTGGTAAACATGGCCGTGTCACAATTGTTTTTGTTTTTATTTTTGGTTAGTTGTAACTATTTTAATTTAAACAAGCTTTTTTCACTCAAATAAAGTAAAGCTTTTCAGGAAAATAGCAACAAACAATTCACACATGACATGTACTTGGTATGAACTAATCTCTGAGGACTGACACAGAATTAGTTAGTTGGTTATATTGCAATTATGCAAAGTAATATAGTCAACAGTTCATGGTACACAATAGAATGCTTTAGCTTAAATTTAGCTCCTACTGAACCAGTAACATTTCTTTTCGCCTTCAATCTTCTTTGAACGCTGAGGTCGAGAGTTGATCTGAACTGCTGCTTAGCTGTTGTACTTAAAGTTAAATTTAGCATCTCCCCGTCCTTAAAAATAGAAGCATGATGAAAGTCAGTGTTTCAGCAAAAAGCAGAAGACTTGAACTTTACCTTTTGTCATTTATTTATACAGCAACACAGACCTATTTGCAGCCATACCATTTCTAGAGAGAAGGGAGTACATATTACATTAATCTGACTAATGAGCTATCACATTGAATAAATAAATCTACAAGAACAATAATGTATTTTAATAAGAAATGCTAAAGGCCACTCCAGTGAAAAATTGCCTCTCAAAAGTCTTAGCCTATAGAATAAATCTGATTTCCTCATTTTGTTGACATGTGGGGGGCATGTGAAGTAGATTTTAATAATTGATTACCACAAAAGTGCTGTGAGAGAGCTTTGCTGATAAGGAAAAGAATAGGTTTTTGTGTTTGAATCACAACATCGTATTGATCCTCTTTGAATAACGCTTAGTGGAAGAGTCACAGACTTAGGGATTATTTATGGATCCTCCCTGACCTTAGCATTTCGCTGGGAGATTGTGTTTAAGGCTATGAAATTGACTGCCAAATGTGCACACATGCAATGGATAAATCTAAAGTGACAATAATAATCAGAGTGGAGAGATTTGCAGCTCTTAGCTTTATTTTTCTATCCTACAAAGACATACATCATGATCAGCAACAACTAAGGTAAAGCTGCGTCACCTGCAGAGTGGTCGCTCTTAGTTTGCATGGCTATGCAAAGCTATTCTCATTTGTCACGTTTGATCCATCGACAGCTATTTGCTTAAAATGGAGACTGGACAGGAGTACTTTTTGGATAAATATTGGAGAAATGGAAGTATAATTTCTAACTAAAGCCAAATGAAAAAAATTAGGAAGGGCCATTTCTGCATTCTGATTGTCCATGGTTAAAAACATTTTCAGGATTATGAATTCACAGTCCACAGGCATAGCTGCCTTAAAGCTTGGGTCCCACTGGGTTCTACGCAGTATCATAGCTTTTCCACTCTCCCAGTCTTGGGGTCACCACCCCAGTGCTCAGATAACCACTAACATCAGTGTTGCCTTAATTTTCCACTTTTTAGAGAAGCATATACATGTATTTGTGTGTATGTGTTATAGATAAAACAAAGAAATTTCAGAGTAAAAATGTACTACCTTTCAGAGACCTTACAAAGAATCGATAAAGTTCCTCTTAATTATTTGGTGCAACTCCAGCAAAGAACTTATCATGTAGTTATTTCTTAAATTTCTTTGCTTGCTTAACTTGTTTTTTCACACAAACTGCTGATTTTTTTGGGTCAAAGTGAAGATTGCCAGAAATGGTTTAATGATTTGTTTTATAGAGTTGACTCTATCTGCCTGTTCTGCCAAACTAATATGCAGCAGTTTGAGAGAGCAATCAAATGGAAATGGACATTTAAGCGGCTTAGAGATTAGGATCATTTTTCTCAAAGCGCTTGTGAGTATTCTGCCAAAATGTATGATTTTCTCTTTCATGGTGACCGTACTGAGAGCACACTGGCTGTTGTCCACATTTTTCTTCTGTTATACATTGTTTACACCTTTACTGTGCCTCATGTCCACTTTACAGGACAATAGTGCTGTTTTTCTTTTTTTTTTTTCAAGACTGAAACAAACACGCTTCATCCCAATTTTTAAAAACGTGATCCCAAGCTAAATGTTTGTTTTAAAGCTGCCGTCGGCAGGTTTTCAAAATTCCTAGTCTAAAGTTGGAAAATTCGAACTGATAAAACTTTCAGGTCCCTCCCCCTCTGTGGACGAGGTTGTGCACGTGAGTTCACACCAGTGTGCGCGCACACAAGCTGGGGGCAGACTCACGCTCAGCATGGAAGACGTGGTTGGTGACTGTTCTGCTCAGATAATAGATCAATAATAAACCTAACGTGATTGGTTAAAAACAGCCGGGAGCGCTCGATTTTTGCAAGCATGATTACAGGCTTCAGAGGGAGCTACAGAATTCGGGATTTTTCCTAAACAGCCTATTTAACATTCTACTTCCAGAATTCCATGACAGTTCAAGCTAATATGACTAAAAAAAAGTTGCCGACGGCAGCTTTAAACAAAACAAAGAGCTGCAAGTAATCATGTGATTCATTTTTAAAGATTTTGTAATAAGCAGCTGACCATTCACTAAACCAGGCTCCTACACAACAGCTATTTGAATTATCCATTATAATCCATGCCATTTTCATTTTTGTAAGATAAAGTATGGAGAAAAAAATTTAATTCTGGCAGTGATTGTTTAGCAATTGCAGTGAGCATTAAACTGAGGAAACCCGTTACATAATACCGATGCTTGCAAAATATTCTCTGAATATTTATCAACATTTCAAAGCTCAAAGCTGACAATGTATTTAAAGGTGAAATAATAAATAAAAAATATAAGTAAAAGTTGTTATTCGTAACCTGGACGCGCTTTAAGCTCCCCAGTTTACCTTCTTTTTTATAATCTTAACGAAGGTATAATTTTTCACAGGGTTGATGTATGAGACTGCATTAGTTTTACCATAGCCGTGCCTATCATCTAGTAACTGAATGCAAGTAAATTTATCAACTGACATTTCACAGATTAAGGTTGTTATTATGGCTATTTTTGCACATTTTTGTTCTTTTTTGTGTCACTTGCTTGTTTTTGGATTCTTTGATTTGGCAATATCCACAGTTTCACAAGGCCAACAAAAGTACCTGCATGTGAGCTAAGCAGTGCACTGAATCACCAGTAAAACGAAATGAAATAGAAAATAATGCCCATCGAGCAAAATTTATATCAGTTTAAGTCTGTGCTATATTTTAACTATTCAATATTCACCTTATTTTCTGTCAGGCAGCTTTGTCCAGCAGGCAACTGAAGCCATATAAAGCTTTCTTCAAAGCCATCAGGATGTTTTTGCAATTAAAAAAAAGGTCATTTTATCTCACAGAGTAGTGTGGGTGTAACACTTTGATTGTGTTCTTGTGTCACTGTGTTGTTTGAATCTGTATTGATCTGAAAAGATAAAGTATTACAAATAGATGTTTATAATTATTACAGTTTAAAAATCTTTCATAAATGGCCAGTGACAATACACACAGTTGACTGTTGTTTCAAAATATGCCACATAACTTGTGGTTTCACTCTCAAAGTAAACATCCTTCACCACTGCGATCACAAACCCTTCTTTTAAAAGCTTGTTTGTGCTGCATCAATGATTTAGTGATGCTTTCTTAAACTTTCAAAAAGCTTGTGTTCTGTGGAAGGAAACAAAAGCCTTTTGAAGGTACAGTTCCTTCCTCGTTTTACTTAAAAGCAAGGCTGCTCTTTTTAACACGCTACCTTTTAACAGTGAACTTGCAACAAACTCAAAGAGCGTGGAATAGGAGACAAGGAGCTGAAATGATGAAAGAATGAAAAGACACAGAGACAACAGCAATGAAAAGACGGGTGGATGTTGTCTAACAGGATAGTTGTTGTGGTAACACAGCTGCTGATCTGTGATGACACTGATATATTCGCAGGGTAATCCTTGTATATGTGTCCAGATCCTCCTTTGCATTATGAATCAATACAGACAAAGTAACTACAAAAATTCTATGAGGGAAATTCTCGCAGCTGGTTGAATATTAATATCCCTTTGCCTTTGTGTCTCTATGCGTTGAGCCAGCACTTTTGTGAATGGTGTGAATGTTAATATGCAGTTGGGGACCAGGTATTAGCAGTGGATTACAGGTGACTAGCAGGCTTTTGAATCTCTTTCCTGTGATATCCTTTGAATGTGTTCAATGCCTTTGAAGTGGTGTCAGTTTTAAAATATCTCAACCCTTTTATGTTTAACCATGGGTGTTTGCATTGAAGAAATCTTTTTCTTTCTTTTTTTTGAGATGAAAGCGCCACAACAGTCACCATCCTTCGAAGAGCGCAAAAGTCTGGGAAAGGTCCACACAAAAGTGCACATAACGAAGCATGACTTGTTAAAACACAACATGAGACTGTTGTTTTGTCTGCGCTGAGTGATTGGGCTGCAACAGTGGGTTATAGAGTTGAATGACAGGCAGATACTGACAGAGCTCACTCGCTGCTCCGTCCCTGAATTTGATCGACTGTGTGTTTTGCAAAAGTAATGAGCTTTACAGTATGCACGTAATGTGCCAGGAGCTGATTTGTATGCTGGATGAGCTAGTTAATTGTTCACTGTGCACATTCCCCTAGTCCCACTGCTGCTGCTGATTTGGATTCATTTAGCTTTTATTTTACTTCATTATACAGGCCTGTGTTATTGCCAGGTCGTATGTGAGGTATTTAGTATCGTCGTAACTGACTCCAGAAATTTAATTTAAAATATCAACAGTATGACCCCACAGCTCTCGTTCTCAACACAAAGCAGAGTGGGCAGGTACAAATTTATACTGAACAGTGACTTTTATGTGAGGGCCTTTCCATCACATTTACTTAATAAGTTTTGATATTTAGCTAGAAATACCTTTGTCATCTTTTCATATTGCAACAAAAAGCAAAACTCACCAGAGACCTACCCTTTCTTCAAAATTGCGCACATTTCTCCTTATGCGAGGAGCACCTGAATGGCAATGTTTTATTTCAAGGAGTGAAGCTGGCTTACAACAAAGAGCGGCAAGGAGAGGAATAGAGGATGCACAGCTGCAGCTCAGTAGGTTTGGAAGCTGAGGTATAAAATGTTCTCTGAAGCTGATCCTGTGGTTACTCTGGATCCCAAACAGTTGCAAAGAGGACTGACAAAACCATGTATTTACAGTGGCTTTCCAGTGGTAGTCTCTTATCTGCCCAAGACAAACAATACCCTATGCATATCCTGGTCTTCATCCAAAATACACGCTCACTGAGTGTGTCTTGTGTTTGGCAGAAATTCCTTAAAAAAGTATTTTTAGCTCAGACAGCGTGCGTTCCTGTGTTAGCAGTGTGGTTGAGACTGAGGCATAAAAGTTTGCACTTAAATCTGAAAGAAAGGAAACTCTTGAGCAGTGATTCATGAGGAGTTTCAGCCCACAGAAAACTTCAGACACATGTTCTTTAAACGCCTTCCCTGCATTGTCCTCGTCAATCATCTCATTCATTTCATCTTTATCTCACTCAGTGTGACTGTGTGACTGAAAGCACATGCAATTGCATTAGTGTGTGTGTTCTTGCTCTGCAGCTTCGCATCTACCGTTGTGTGGGTAGCGCATCCCCGAGGGCAGTACCCCACAAAGCAAGTAATGGGACTAAGCATGAAGATAGAAGGCTGATTCAGACTGAGAGGCAGCTTTAATCTTCTGAGGTGTCAGTGTTGTGTCATGGATTAGCTGACGCTTTCTCTTTATTTCCTCAATGACTGTCTTCTCTTCATTGCCTCCCCCTGGCAAGGACCACTGTGCAACATCCTACATTTACATTTTATCATTAGCTGTAGAAATGGTATCAGCCACCAGATTGCTGCTCTTACCACAATTGTTTTGATGTTAGTATTATTTTGATGGACACTGCAAGGATATGAAGACCTGACCTAAACACTAAAATGTTGATATTGTACCTCATAACTTATTTTTGCACTGACAGAAACTAAGAATCTAAAATCATAGTCATGGAAACTTAATGAATGCTGACTATAACTCTTTATCTGTTAAAATTAAAATCAGTCAAATTAAATGTTGCCAATTTGAGCTTCTACATCTGATGGAATTTGTACAGTGTTTACCATCCGGAAATTTTGGCATGGTCATAAAGCAAAAAATGGAAGAGAAAGACACACACATTATATGGACACATAAAAGCTAGATTGGGATAATTTCCTTTAGAATCTTGTTTTTCACCACTAGTACAATCTAATTTACAAGTCAATAGGACTGAATTACACAAACCTCCTGCACAACTGTTTGGTGACCATGGAAATTAGGACCAGACTTAAGAAGCGGGTGGGCGGACAACTCAAATATCACATATTTAGAATAAACTCAATGAAAACTTCACAGCCACTATGCAGTTCTGCATAGACACACAGACGTTCAGTTGAGAACACAAAGTTACTAAGAAAACAACCATCTGAAGTAAAAGTGACAAGTAGATGTTAGCTTGGTTTGCCTGTCAGTGCCACTACAAACTGTAGGTGAGACACTATACCCACAAGTACTTCACAGAACTCCACTTTCACACATTCAACAAAACAATAAATAAACAAATATTCCTTTAACCTTTTGCTCCATGGAGCTCCCACTCGGTCTGGCAGTTTCAATCATAAAATGTAACCGTCTGCAATTTTCAAAGGTTTCTAGGGATTGCACAGGCTCATTCAGACTCAAGAGGACATTTAGTATTTATTAGTGTGACTAAAACAGACTGAGCATCTCTTCTGCTTCATTTCTGGTGCAACAAACTTGGCAGACCTACAGTTACTGTTATAAAGCTGTTATTTACTTTTTAATTTACACTTTTGATTAGGTTTGAGTAAAAAAAAAAACTTTTTGGTGGTGTTTCTCAAATTTTAATCTTGCGTCGAGAAAGAGATAGGGAGTCTTACTGAGTTTTAGAATATTTATGAGTTTCTCTTCTCAATAGAGCCCAAGGCAGTTCAGTTTGGTCTTAAATCTGTGCAGTTGTTATTTCCTGAATTTGGGGACATTGGCAAACAGTCTAGAGCTTAAGAGGTTAATCCTTTTCTATCCCAGTTTTGGAAAAGCAAAATGGTCAAAAATGTATAGCATTTACACCTTGCATTCACCTTGCTAATTGCTGTTGCCACTTTAGCTAACCCATTAAGAAAAGCTTAAAAAGGCATATCTATGTAGCCTACTGTTTGAAAACAATCTGCTAAACAGTGAGGGCTTTTTGAAAATTAAAAACATTAGAGAGCGTAAAATTTTTTTTTATTGTCTTTACATTCATCAAAAAACAAGGCCATGTTACTTTAAAGCAATGAAATCTTGCAAAAAGACCTGACATCACCTGAAAGCACGAAAGGGAGGAGCAAGATATTGTTACATCCAGTCTGATAGGAAGATGCACATCTTTGTAGCATCTGATCATATTCACACATATAGTAAAGAATCTATCAAATTGCTGTAATACTCTAAATTGATAACATCTGCTAGTTATTTATTTAAGTGGTTGCACGGAAGCAATTAAAGAGCACATTGTAATACACTTTTTCCATCATATACATTAATTTGGGATTTGTGCGAAACCAATCAAAGATAAAAAGTTCCTGTAGTGAGAGAAGATTAATGTGCATGTAAGATGTGACAGAATATCATACAATCTATAGTAATTACCAACCCCACGGGACACGAAAAGAAAAATCATTCTAGCTTTGATTCATAGTAAAGCTAACTAATAAAACTCACTTAAAACTTCAGCAAAAGATTGAGGTGTGAAACTGTATATTTATTATATTTCTTTGCTTTTCACCTGCATGAATTTATTTCTTATCCCCTTTGCAGCAGCAGCACAACAAGCTGTAAACACAACCTTGACAATCAACATCATCACCTTAATCCTTTATGTTGTTTTAGCAAACTTGTTCACAAACAATCCAGTCGAAATGAAGCATTAGCATTCTCTTGGAGTCATGCTTCAAACAATGTGATGAATATTCATTCTCTTGTTTGCTAGGTTTATCTCCACAAACTCCTGCTGGAAAATATAGTCTCTTAAAAATGCTCCACTATCGTCGAAAACAACCAGAGCAGCGACAGCCAGCTGAAAAAGTTGAGCTGTAAGTTGAAAAGTAAACAGTGAGTTTACAGGCCTGTGACAGTTTTATGGAGGTTCATCACAACCTCTTTTTGTTTCTAACATTGTCATTAGAAAACAATTTCTAAGAGCTAATTTGATCCATAATACATCTGTGTCCCTATCTGAATATCCTATATGCAACATACTGTGGTGGATTCAGGTTTTAAAGGCTATGAAGCAGTGATGGATGTACATCGTCTTTATCTGAAGTACAGAAAGAGCTGACCAAATGTGAGATGATCATATTTTCTGCCTTACAGTAGACACAGTTTGCTGTATACTGTAGCTGCAGATGCAACAAGCGTGTGAGTGTGTCAGTCTGTGGAACCGTGGTGTGTTTGGCGTGTTTTACTGGTGAGAAGTCTTTGATGTTGTGCTGCAAGATCTGACACTCTGATCTGGAGCATGAGATGACATTTTGTGGGACTACATCAACATTTCTGCTCAAATCGTCACACCGTCGTAGCCACACATTTACTCTGTCCTACATGTCCCATCTCTCAGCCTGCGCTCACCACAGTTTGACTCATTCCAATTAGAATAAGCTTAGAAACTCACCTTTATATTGACATCACCATGCATTCAAATTATGTCTGAGATGAGGCTGTACAAAATATTCCCAAAGTAGTTACAGAGGTGTCTTAGCTGTTTCTGAGGAAGGTGTTGAAAAGCCATTAAAATGTTAAAGTGTGTAAATTGCGACAACACAATGTGACCACCTTAAGGTATGTGGGGGAAACACTGTCAATGAGGTCGACCTCACCTAAAAAAAGAAAAACACAGACAAACACGGCTCTGCATTTAAAATTGGTTTGTGCCTCTGCATTATGTTTTTCATTTGTTTATAGTGGGTGCCATTGGGGGCACAAGAAGATTTAAAAGATGTGACTCTACCTACAGAGGCTGAAAATTGCAGTGACAAGGGAATTAGAGAGTCAGAGCAACACGGAGCCGGGTGTAAATATGATTACAGCATGAGGGTATGAAGATTAAGAACTGTTAAGACTGATCATGAAAGTACTGATATCCTCCTAACAAGCTTAGCAAACTGAGTCACTGAAGAATTTCCTTTGAAAATAATGACCAACAGTCTGGCACCAACAGATGCGTGAAAAAAGAGAAAATTTCACTTCAGGAGGTATGCATCGGAGTTTGTATTCGTCAAATCCAACAGTTCTTTGCTCAGTTGGAGCCTGTTTTACAGCTGTTATCGTCACAGCCTTAAATGGTGCAGTTATCAAAAGTTTATCTTATTTCGGACTTTTAAATGTCTCCTTTCACACAATTAAAACAGAAGTTTACAGAACTTTGTTTGTGTTGCTCATTGAAAGTAAATATTTGATTCGAAATGGTCAACTTTTCGAGAGAAAACAAGAAAAAGTTGAGTCTGAAATGTCCAGTCCAGTATCCTTAATTATGATATTTACGGTGGATTAATCCACAGCTCACAATTTACGTTCAGTACAAATAATCATTGTCGGTGCAAGGATCAGGGTGTCCTTTATCTAGTGAGGCAGATTGTAAAGGCTTAGCTGGAGGATTAAAGGATGGATTCATGCAGGAGACTGGACTTTGCTCTGATCAAAGACCTTTTTATGAATCATAACCACAACCTTTGCAGCACCTGCCAACCTCGACACATTTGTCTGCCATAGCAGAGAAATCTTTTTTTTGTTCTATATAAGAAATAAAAAGATAAGAAATAAAAATAATTTGTAAGTTAACATAGTCACTTATCTAAATCCCAGCCATATACATTAAAATTTAATTTTTTTTAATTCAAATTTTAAATTCAGTCATCGTTGCCATGTATGGTGATTGAAAACAAAAGAAAAGAGAAAGAGCAATCACCAGAATAAGGACTGGTGCCCACTCTATCAAGACACTATATGTAGTTGTCTTGCCTTTCCATTAGTCTGCAGACATTCTCGGTAAGTTGTAGAAGATATTTACTGTAGAAAGTCAATTAAATTAACCTGGACACATTTGTTTGCATTTGAGTCACTCTTCGATATGCCCTCCCTTTGATCACATGGGTTTATGCTTGTTACCTCCCACATTCAACAAACATATATGATGACGATTGGTGATTAAATTGCCCGTTGAATGTAAATGCGAACCCCAGCAAACCCTCACAGTCACTGAGGCTAATTGGAATCCAAATATAGAATAATAAACCTGCGCTTTGCTGACTCTACTGGTCGTCATGGTTATACCTCCTCAGGGAAGAGTCTTAATTCCAACACGAGTCAGACTCATAGCGGCACCGTTTTTTTCTTCCTCTTGATGTGTTTAAGTTTGCATGTGTGTTTCTGGCCTGTCAGTGCGGCACATCAGCAGTCGTAACAGGCGGTCCCTGTGGAAGGCAGACTGACAGGTAGGTAATGATCAAAGAGGCCGTTTCCTGTGTTTCATGTTGGGCTCAGAGAGAGACACATCTGTACTGCCAGTGCCTCTGCTATTAATGGGCTCAGGTTGCAGAGAACTCATCTCACACACGTGTTCATGCATGCACGTATGAGCACAAACATTTGCGCACATTTTGAGACTCCTCACATGAACAGCCACTAACACATTTCACAGATGTAGCCGCACCTCTCCACGACCACACTACCTCCCTTTTTTAACAAATCGCTGAACTCTTGCTGACTGCACCTCTCAGTCATCTCAACCTGCCATCTGAACTGTATCACACATCCATAAAATATTAACCTGCAGTGGAATCACAGGCCTGGCCACCCAGTCTGTCTCCAATTTGACCCTGCTTTACTCCCTCACCAAGTAAAGAGGCGCTATCTCTCAGACTCAGGTGCCAGGCCACTCACAGATATCTTACCTTCAATCTTGTGTCCACAGCTGCCAGTGGCTGTGTGGACGAGTTTGCACTCTGCTCTGCTCAGCCTGCCAGTTTCTGTTTAACCAATTGAAGCAATTCAGATTGTATTTGAAGAAAGCCAAATCTCATCTCTGGTTGAATGTTGTTGGAAATGAAGTCCATCCTTGAGGATGGTTGTAAAAACAGCTTCACTTTATCAGGAAGATTAAAATTTCAGGGTCACAGTAATATGTCTTAATGAAACTCTCAAGAAATGCGAGAATCTGTAAACCCTGTGTGTCACCGTGTTGGGCACTGACTTTTGCGTATGTGTGTATTTCAGATGACTGACTTTCAACGTGATTCTCTTTTTCAATTGCTGATTGGCAGACTAGAGGGTTATGTGATTGCTATGAGAGCTACATTAACCAGCAATTAACCAATGTTAAGGTAATTGCATAGCCAATCAAATAAACTCAAAGCAGGTAGGGGAAGCATGAAGAGCTGATTTAATCATCTATAAAAACAACTCCTTTATGCACTCTCATGTTTGATCTCTTAGAGCTCTTCATTTTGCAGTTCTTTTTAATGCTTTAAATTCTATTTTACACCTTTGTACCGGCAGCCTTGGCAGGGGTTTATCTGGACTTATCAAGCCTTTTCTTGATATAAAAATAATTTTCAAAATAGCCACACAACTGGTGATTCACACAAACATCAGCCTTAACCCTGCTATTACACGTAATCTTACAAACACACCATTACATTTCTTCTTTTCATTTATCCTGTCTTGAAGGAAATGCAGCTGCAGCTGCTCTGACAAGAGAATTTTTCTCAACCTTGAGACAAAAATAGGTCACACAACTGCTAAATGATGCTTGAATTGAATCTGATTAAACATCAAATCAGGCACTTTCGTACTTAAAATTCCAATTTTGAGAGAAAATGTGCATTTACATTGACAAGTACGGCTTTATGTAGTGTTCAATGTGTACCACAAACGTGCTGAGAAAAGTAAAAATTTTTAGATTGGAGCACACTTCCTATCCTCTATCGTGCCCATCTTTGTTATGTAGGTCGATAGGTCATCACTGCCAATGATATGCTAAAGCTAGCTGGTACTGAATGTGTTTGGTGTTATTTGGAGTTAATGACAGTTCCATTTTCATCCCCAATGTTATAATAGTCGTCAGAGTATAGACAAGTTGGCTGTATTCCCAAATATGTCAGCTAGTGCGACCATCATAGTCACTGTAATTGTCTTTTCTGGTATGTGCACAGCCGTGTTGACTTTCATGCACAATGCAAGTTAGCGCATAGTGTACACAGTCTAATACATTTTGTACAAATGAGACACACCAATTATGCCTTGTCCCTAACATCAAGGTGCATGTATACAGTCTAAATATCTGTTATAGCCGCATCAGTTGATTTCCTGTGTTTATATGTAGTTCTTGCAATTGGAAAAACAATATTACATATTGCAGTTGTTTTATAGGTGTGCAGAGCTTGTGCGTGTAGTGGCTAGAGACAATGCATTATTAATGTGACCATATAGCCTACTGTTGCAAAATAAAAGGAGATTTACTTCCAAATTATTCCAATTCTGGGTGTCTGCTGTACATTTTAAACAAGATTCAGCCTTACATGCCACATTTGGTATGTCATCTTTAGAAATAATGAAAACCCCATTTCCAGTGTTTTGCCGCATAAAGAGAGTTTTTATTCACTCTGTCAACAGTGGGATAGTGGGATTTCAGAGGTTAGATAGATCAAACATCAAACATGGTTTGATTATTGGCCGCGCTTGGATTTAGTTGTTCTCCTTCCAGTTTTACTTGATATTATACAGTTTTAAAATTCTCTTTAGAGAAAACAAAGCTCTCAGGCACTAGTCGCTGAAAGAATAATTACGTGCAGTTTTAGGTTTGATTGCTGTTATTTTCAGTTTTTTGCTGTTGCCTGAAAATGTTTTATTACCACAGCTGATATAGCTAGTGTCTCCTGCAGACAATATAAGACATTATACCTCAGCTGCTGTGAACTGTATATTGTGCAAGTCTCATGCATAATTTTGTGTCAGACTAAATGATCAGTGTGGAGGTGTTTTCCTTGATACAATGGATGCGTACTAAACTGTGGTGCTTCAGTCCAATGTGCAGCGGAAAGCCACGTGCACAGAAAAACCTCATCAGACGAGAAGGAGCTTATGAAGTTGTGGCAGCCAGATAAAAGAAGGCAACATGAAAGTGCAGTGATTTAAATCTAAATGGCTTAATTTAGTTAGTTTTAGCAGTAGAACGGCACCAGAATAGCTTACCAAATATATTTACATTTTGACTAATGCATACCTAGAGTTGCAGCAGAACTCAGCCCATCTCTCTTCCAGAGACATATACACGGTAAACTCAAGGTTGAACCCCCCCCCTTTTTTTCTTTTACACTCCCAAGGCCTGCAGCCAAAAACCCACCAAATCTCTTAAAGGGGGGTAGAGATGCATAGCTGGCAAGCATGGAAAGCTTCAAATGATTGATAGCCATTTGTTTTGCCTGCTTAATACAACATAAACTCTCCAGCGATTCATCACCAGGGTGAGAGTTTTTCACTGCACCTCTGCAAAGCCCAGTAAAAATAATTCATTTTCTGTGAGCTACGAGCCAGGCACTAATGTTAAATATTCATGCGGGTCCAGTCTAAATGATGTGGCCATTGGCACACAGTTAGAGCACACTCTGTGGAAGGGAGGAAATGTCAAGCTGTGAATAAATGAAAGCTGTGAAGCTGTATATTACCCCGCAGTTGTGAATTTACTATAGTTGCCATTTTGCTCGGCCATTTCAGATAGATCTCCTTTTTAATCAATACTGTAGTAAAATACTGAACATATTGCCACATTAGCAAAAATCTGGTCTCATTGTTTAGCTCATCCTTAATTTATTGTTTGTATTTGTTGCCTAATTTGTGCCTCATGAATGCTAACAGAAGGCTTTGTGCTATTTCTGTTGTGATAGTGTGTTCAGCACTATCAAATGGACTTAGCTGACTCTCTTCAAGGAAGTCGATGCACTAAGAGCTCCTCTTGTCAAGTTAATCAATATAGCATGTGCGGATGCAGCTGTTATGATTTCATTCATATCGACTGCCACATCATTCTGCTTCATTCATTTCTGAGATGTTTTCATTGCTGATATGGAGGAGATGTTGTCATGGTTGCACAGAAATTGTTTTGAGACGTTACAGGTCATCTTCCACCATGATATGAGTAAGCACAGAGGAGGGAAAGAGCAAAACATAATAGAACTTACTAGGCTGAGTGTCCATTTAGAGGAACTCAAATAGAGAACGTAATGTGCACTGTGCATCATTTGGATGGAATAGCAAAAGCTAAATGGCCTCATATTGACAGACACACTCTCCCAGAATTCATTTTTATCACACACATACACACGTGCCTGCGCTGCTCACACTCACACACGCATTTCCTCCTGCAGTCTCTGACTAATGAGGCCTGGGGCTGAAGATGGTTCCATCAAGGAACTTCCCCCTCTCTCAAACACGCACCTGATTGATAGCAGTGATTTGACTGAGAAAAGGGAAATGGGAAATTGAAAAATGGAGAAGGAAGATTGGAAACAACGTGCTGATTATAAACTCTGTGAGGAAACAAAAGGCCTTTTCTCTTAGCTCTGAGGTAGCAGGTGTGTGTCTGACAGGTGTCTGATTGAGGCGCACAAAAGACATTACAACTGCAAACAAATAGACGTGTTTAGTGTCCCAGGATGCAGTTAACATTTTGGGCTGATAGAAGTGATTATGAGCGTATGAGTGGAGGCAGCCAGAGAATTGGCACAGGTGTTTAGGAGAGCTGGGCAGGAAAGAAGCCATGTTATTGTTATGATGATAATAATCCATCTATACAATTAATGGTATGTCATAGCCAAGGTCATCAGCCTTGAGGGATCTATTTAACATGTCTCATATTGTAATAATAGAGCCTCTCGCTGCTGGAGACATATACACAGGAGGTGTGAGACCACACTGATTTATCATCACAAAAGTGTTCACGTGAAAATGAGAACAACAGTCATCGCAAAGCAAATCCACAGATTTGCAAAATAACCTCAATTACCTTAGTGCCATCACTATTTATTTGGGTATTTTTCTGTTTATGTTCTCATTTCAGGATAGAAAAAAAAAATCTGCACCTTTTTTTTAACAGTGGCATAAATTAGTCGCTGCCTCCTTGCAGAAAGGCTTTGTGTATTCCATAAACAAGGGAGCGAATTGGCTGAGGCCCCAGTGGTTTAATATTCTCTGAGAGCTTCCAGACAGTGAGTGGTGGTACAGCAGCTGTCTCTTGACCCTGGTGCACCCCCACTTACCCCTCTGACCACCTCCTCTCCGCTGGGCAAGCTGTGGTGATGACAAGCCTGTCAGAAGCTTCTCCTTATGTCCTAATTACCCCTCACACACACATGCACAGACGTACACAAACATAACGAGATGATTGTGCAGTTGTAGATACATTCCTAGTGAGTAAGCAGATACGCTGGCAGACATGTTAGAGAGCACACAATCAGATTCACATCCCTGAACATTGCTCCTGTGAATTTTCTTGGCAAGAGACCTCAATACAGGTGAGGCATTAGAGCATTACCAGAATAGCAAAGATTTCTCCCTCAAGACTCTTTGGAGACTTTGATTCGATACACTGTGTGTGCATTTTGATCCCTGGCGGATCTGAGCATCGGTTTCCCTCCTGTGGTAAGAAACGCAGAACTCCCACCGCAACTTTCTTTAAAGAACTGAGGGCAGGTTGGAAAAAAAAAAAGGTTTTGCAGTGTCCTTTGCCTCTGAGGAGGAAAACACAAAAAATGTTGCAGCGTCACCCAAAATAGACAATGTGAACGAGATGTGATGTGTCATTTTGCCAGAGGTTAAGCTTTGCCTCTGCTTTTTAGTGGGAATATCTTCCCTGCTGCTGCTGCACTTTAGTCCATGCTCAGTCAACCAGTCTTGTTAACATAACAGAGTGGATTATTGTGCCTGGTAGGAAAAGGGAAATCAGTGTACCTCCCAGCAAAAGCAGTTGCTTCGTGATTTATAGACCTTTACTGTTGCAGCATTTGTCACAATCAGCATGTCTTAATCTTGTGTCACTATAATGCTCTTCCTGCCTCATTTTATGTTGATTTGAGATGTTCTGCCTAGTAGAATAGTGTTGTTTCATCACATTACCTTGTGATGGATGTGTCACCAGAGTCTTAACAACTGCTGCTTCTTTTATTTCACTTTTATTCTTGCTGTTTTATTTGCGTAACAGAGAAAGCTAGGCGCCCATCATGTGTGGAGCAGCAGTCTGGCATCTAGAGTCGTTAGAAACGTGTTAAAGCAGCTTTTTTTTCTCGACACAACTGCTAGAGATGAAAACTACATGAGCTGTGCAGCGTTGTCATTAAAGTGGATGGTTGTTGTATTCTGCTTTGCTTTTTTTGTTCTTTTTTGTCTGCTGCAGGGATAGATCTAATGTGTACTGTGAATGACAGAACCAAGTCAGATGAGATTGCACACCATTACTTTTATTTTCAAAGGCATTTCTAATGCTGACATATCCCAATTTTAGCCTTTTATTCACATCACTATTTTTTTTGTGTGCGTGTGCAACTGCAGATGGTAGGGCACCAAATTCAACATGTCTGCTTTCTATCTGCCAGACCCTTTTTAAGGATTTCCCATTAATCTTGCACCTTAAAGGCTCGTTTCAGCTACATGTCACTCTTGCTTGTCCACTCATTTCAGCCACAAACTGGAAATGTATAAAGCATATCGTATTAGCACAGAGCAATTACCCACCACTGTGGGGATATTTGCAAAGTCTCCTTTTTGTTACAGTTTATCAAGCAGAAACATGCTTTGCATCTCCTGTAAGCCCACCTCATTATTATGTCTCAGCTGACTCTGGGGAGAAATAATCTGAATATTCCTGCTTGTGTTCACAGGTGAGCATATTGTGATCCCTTACTGGCTGGTTGGGCTGGATTAAACAGCACCTAAGTGTTGATAATAAAGAATGTGAGTTAAATGCGTCAAAAGAAAGCAGTGGAATTCATGTTGTTCTTTAGCGAGAGAAAATGCAAGAAAATGCTTTTTTTCAGTTAAAAGTGGACGAGCAACATTTTTGCTGTTCTCACTATGTTTCAGAGGTTTCAATGCAATTTTCCTTGGTGGATGGAGTTTGCTCACTTGTCAATCAGGTTCAAATTTTGGGATGTAAGCTCAGTACAAATCATGATTTCATTAAAAGAAAATCTACATTTTAGACTTCTCATCTGATTAATAAATTAAGTAATCCCAGTTCATGTTCAAGTCTCATCCTTTTTTTAAACTGCTTTGAAATCAGCCACTGGACATTTTCTATACTATGTACACTTATACATGGCAACTGTGTAAATATTTTCACACTGTAAATACTGCTTTACACTTATATTAAGTGCAATACTAGTACCTGCACTTCACACGCCCAGTGTTTCATACTCCAACATACCATCGTAAATACTCCTTTCACTCTATACACGGTCCTTCCTATTTAAGTTTTAGGGATTGCAGCACACTGAGAGACTTCGTGCCCTCTTCTCATCCATTACATTTCATTGTGATGTTGATGCCCCACCACGGCGTGTTAACATGCATTTGGCAAATAAACTTGAATTGAAATTTAATGGAATTGAGATTTCGACAGACAGGTTTCCAATTTTAAGATGTCTTTGAACCATTTTCGCCATAAAATAAAACTACAGTTACAAATCCAGATGATGGAAGTGCAGTCCACAATTCTGCTACCAGAGCGCTAGAGAGAGCAACAGTCTTGGACAGATGCTAAAACCAACCATCTGCTGACACTTCGATGAGACACTCTGTACAGACGAGGCTGAGAAGAACCTAATGTTAGAAAGTCAAGTCACAAATGTAGGAATGTTGTTATTAATGGCTACTTCATTAACACATTTTATGCTGATATGTTGGAGATGCCTGAACAAATCAGATCTAATAAGCTGCACATAATCACATGATAAATCTGTCCTACAAGACTGATTGACAAATAAATGTGATATGCCTGCAGTTTGAAAAAAATCTGAGCAAGTGAAACAATATAAATATTCTGAATATGTTCGTACAACATATTTTAATACTTTTTCAAAGATTCTTTTAGTTGTTATGCTATATTTTCTTAACAGTCGGTAGTCCTGAGAAAGTCCTGGGAAACACACACACACAGCATTCAGCAAATGATCCTGAACATTGAATAATCCCTTGTTAACTATTACACCCCGATTACTAAAATGCTGATTAATTTTCTTTTGATAATTTATTAGTTATCATTCAGCGTAGTACATAGTTTGTGAAATTGTCATGAAGATTGATATTTTGAAATAGAACATTTATGACTTCTGATGGGCATTTTCTCAGCAAATGTGTGGGAAAATTGGTTTTGATGTGAATTTGAAAATGATTATGCCCGACAACAAAGACTAGCATGAGGTGTTGGACTTTTTTATTCCTCTGGGGAAGCTGAAAGTCTTTGATTTAGTTTCTTTTGTGAAGCTGAACTGACCTCAAAGGTTGCCCGTGTTTATTGGGTCCACTCTGCAGGAGCTCACGTCTCCATCTAATTGAAGAGAAAAAGTTTGAAACGCACCTCTGATCCCTTCTAATTAAATGAAAACACAGTCGGAAACCCACAGTAAGACTGCATTTCTCCACACACAAACAGTTGTGACAGTAACCAGTGTGGGTGTCTCCATAGGGAACAACACAGAGCTCCTACGTCCAACTCTGTTGTGTCCTCTTCTGCAGTCACACTCTAGTCTGACATGCAACATGCTGCAGATCATATGCATAAATAAGCAAGGGAATGTTTCACCTGAAAGCCAGAGCATTAATTCAAAGGCATCAGTCTAGTACTGAGAAGAAATGCTGCCTCATTAGTGTTACCCCACTGCTTTTACTGAGCCATAGTGAAAAAGACGGAGAAGCTATATGCTACTCTTATCACACAGACATCTTGTCTCCTAGATCTTGGTGTGTCTCTGCAATGAAATAAAAAAATACAGCACATTGTTACAGAATCATTGGCGTGGCAATAGGCTGAATACAAATGCCTGAGTGCCAAGAAGATGGCCTTTCAAATGCTCACAATGAGCCGATTTCCAGCAGGTAATGTGACTTCACTGTCAGTGGAGAGCTTTTCCATTTCTGAACATAAAGTTCCTCATTGTTCAGAGCAGGAAGATGAGATCTGGATGAGAAGGAGAACAGGTGGGGAGGCAAGGACAGACATCATTTGGGCGATAGTTGGCCTGCCTGCTCTCATCCCCAGTGATTGACAGATTGGTGCAATGGGTGCACTTTCACAAATGCCGTCACACACGTTTCCCCAGAAATCCGTCTATCAGCCCTGTCTAAGCAGAGTGACAGCCATGACATCTAATCACAGGCGAGCTGGCACCTCATAACTTCTACCTAATGTGCTGCAGGTACAGAGGAGAGAAGGCGGGCACGGCACAACGCCACCACCACCATAACAGTGCTATTTATAGCCTCTTCAGAGGCCACCAGAAGGAAGTGGATCATACTGGGGGGTTAGGGAAAGTGTCACCACACTCTATTTCAAGTCCATATAGGTCTCTGTTGACAAGATAAAACAATGAAGTGTCCTGATATCTAGATGATACATTTTTCACTTCTGACAGAGTAGCATAAAACGAGGGCAGATAGACTACACATACAAAATGATAATGAGTCATTTACATAATGTTGCTACAACATTATAATTACCTGGCAATTAAAGCAGCTCAAAAGCCTCATTATGGGCTGTCCTGAGGGCTGGTTAGACTGGGACACAAACGGTGTGCTCATTCAAGCTCAAGTCTGACTATCAACCTTTCTTTTTAGCTTAAGACACCTGGAAGCTTTATCATGTTAGATTATCATAAGTTTTGACTGACACCAGAAGTTTTAAAGAAACGGAGCATACAGTCAGCAAGATATCGCAGCAGGCTCCTGGACCACGTTCAAAATTTGTTCCCCATTGTGTGAAATTTGTCACTCACACTTTTTTAGTCCAGAGGGAGATGCTGACATGATTGAAAATGCACAAAGGAGCATAACAAGGACATGTGTCATACCTTATGCCCTTATTATACCGACAATGACAAGTGAGATAAGCAGTCACTTCAACATACTGTACACCTAACTCTGAGGCTCCCACTTCTCACAGCCAAAGTAAAGAAGCCACAAAGTCTGTGTGAAATGTCAATATAATAAAGTATGGTGTGTGAAATGTAAAAATGTAGATGTGTAGCAGAAGGCAGTAGAGAAAGTGTGTGTTTGTGTGCATTGGGTGGGGGTTGCTTGTGAATGGCAGACAATGAATTATGGAAGCTCTCCTAAGGGTACAGGCCCTGAGCAATGCTGCAGGGACTTGGGAACATGCCAGTCTGCCATGCCCTGAGAGATGCCAGTTTGGGTGGGCACCGTTCCGAATGGGTGCTCTCCTCTGCAGGATACACCGTGGGTCCAGAGGGAGCATCTCCAGAGAGTGGCTGCTCCACAGTGGGCCTGGCTGGAATCTCAATCAGGGCCATGAGGGGGAGGAAACAATGTCCACACATTCTCTTTGTTCCCCCATTAATGTAACATGCAGGAAAATGCATGACAAGAGAAGAAGGGGCTCATTATGTTGGGATCACTTACTTTCTCACTATGATGGCTTTTGTATTTTTCTTAATTGGTGAAAAATTACGCAAATATAATGTGAGACTTGAATTTAATGAATATCAACAAGCCTTTTCGGCAAATATGATATTTTTTTTCTCTGCTTGCATCCTGTCTACTCACAACTTGTCTTTTTTTTCTTCTTCTGTTCTCGTCATCACCCGCGCTGCAACAGGAGCTGCTGAAACCGTGACAGGTACTTTTTCTTTCTGCTACCTGCTGTTCATTTGGAAGTGCTTGCCTCTATGCGTCTGTCTCTGTTGATTGGCTGCCCATCGTTGCCTGTTCATCTGTGCATATTTACACGAATGACTGGTTATGTTGATATTTCTTTTCAGGAGGGTGGGAATAGCCTTACATTCACAGCACTGATTCACTAGTTTTACATGTAATTCTCAAATGAACATTTCACCATGTGTAAAGGCAGATATCAATTTCTCTTCAATTCACTGGATTTCCTTCCAGTATCCCATACTGTAAAAATGAACAGTTTAGCAATCTTCTTTTGCTTTTCCAAAACCAAACCCCAAAGAGCATTAATGTAATGAATGGATTAAACAATATGTTTGCCTTGAGTGTTAGCATTTCCAGCCAGCTGAACTAACCCAAGGTTACCCTCTGTGCCAAGAATGCTTCATCAAATCACAACTATAATGCCATCTTTTGTTGGCTACAAGTTAGGTTGAAATAATAATCAGTCACAATAGAAACATCCGTTACAGTATCTGCACATTGAATGGACACTCATCTTGGATGTCCCTTTATCCAAGTGTAAATAATTACAGTGGCAACTCCTGCTATGAATTAGATTGCTGCTTAACTCCTTATTCATGATAGCATCATGTTTTCCAAGGTCCTTGTTGGCCCTCTTATCAAAAGACTCTTGAATGTTAACAGTGAAACACAACAAATGAAAATAAAAAACAGTGGAGCACAAATATTATTCTTTGTTCCTCATGAGAGTATGGAATGAAATAGCTGAGCAGAGTAAAAGTTCAATGAAGCACTGGTATTACATCATCAGGAAATAAAGAAAGTAATACATACATTTTTACAATTTTTAAAACAAATCAGCAGGACAGTTTAAAATAAACCTCACATTAAGATCTGCTAATCAGGGGGTGTGAGAAGTTGTATATTCTTTCAAAAGTCTATTGCCAGAGCTTGGGCTTCAAAATAGAGAAGAACGGTAAGAAGAGAAAATATTCTAAACACACACTTACATTTCAACAGATTTTAATTTGAAAAAGTTACAAAGGACCTTGCTTTCAGACAGCAATTTTACCCTGTAGACCACAGGTGTTGCTGCCCAAACGTGTCCCTTTTGGGTATTTTAACAGTTCATTTGTTTGTCAAGCAATAACACTTACAAACTGACTGATCAAGGCGGTGGTAGACGAGGAACTCCCTGTTCTGTGGAGTAAAATAACTGTTTTCATCAAAGGGTTCTGCTGGTTATAAAAAGAAGTGTAGTTGTGCCCTTGCATTACATACTTCCAAGCACACTTTTTAAATTAGGCCTTGTAGATCTAATATGAGTGGTGTTTCAGAAACTATATTGATTATTTCTCTACTCATATTTCCTGAGAAAGATTTTTTTACTATGCTTAGGTGTAAATAAGGGAAAGTCATTGGTTTTGGAAAGGCTAAAATTTAACCCGACCATCACCTCTGAAATCAGAGCAACAGCAAGAAAAAAAAGCTTGATGCTAAAGCATCTAACCAAACCAGAACAGTGCTAACTTATGAGCTTTTTAAGTCTGAGCTCCACACAGTTATGTTGACTTTCTTGACTATTCTCATATACTGTTAGATGAAGTAGTTAGAACATTTGTACTTTTTGGAAAACGTGTGAGTGCCTGTCTGTTTCTTCCTTCCTCTGATGTTTAGCTTCAAAAGGATACAAATCCTTCATTTTCCTTCCAGTGTGTTGTGTGATTACTGTGATTAAGTCATATTATCATTAAAGCTAAATGCCACAATTATTACTACCACTTAACTCACTTTTATCTGCATGTATGGTAAAACTATGAACTTTGTGATTTCCCTCTATTTCAGAAAACAACTCCTTTTGAATGTTTTTCATTCTAGCACGCAAGGACTTTATCGTATATACCGATGATGAATTTGGGTTTAAAATACAGTACTTCAGTTATTCAACAAATGAAATTTGGTTACAAACTGTGGTAGCAAAATAATATTAATCCACTGATAAGTACTGAAAAAGTTCCTAGTTGACAGCCCTCTTGTGAAAAATAAGTAAAAAATCATTCAATGGGATTATGAAAGGAGAAATATTATGCCTTGATTTCACAAGCTGACACAATTTCCAGAGGTCGTACTGAAATGTCTGTGACACGTTTTAGTCAAAATAACAGAGGGATACTACAGCTGCCCCTTTTTCTTCCAATTATTTACATCTCAATTCAAGAGGATCATTGTAGGAGATGGAGTGACCAATGACTTCACTCCATTCCTTACATCATCAGGGTCAACCCTCAGGGCACATTATTAGGATGTGAGAAAGTATACAGTAAATAGTCTGAGAGCTCAGACCACACATTCATTTAGGATGTGATGTTGAGTTTACTCCGGATGTCATTCTTCACTAGTAGTGGTGCACCAACATTATGAGGGTAAATTTTTAGTCAAATTAGAGGGTATTGAATTTTTTAAACCTTTCCAAGCAAAGCATGTAGGAGAAATGGTGTGGTGATAATTATACCCTTCTTACTTGTGAGCACCCTTAAAACAGCATTTCATCATGAGGATCAAGATTTAATGACTGAGAAGGATAAGGAGAGAAAAGGCAGAATCAGAGGAGAGGAAGAAACTTTTATTGTTAATGACGGTCTGGTTGTTCCTTGAAAGGACACGACTGCTGCTGCAGACAGTGGTGACTCCAGAGAGAGAGAGAGGAATAGAGGGCTGGCTGTTCTGCTTTTTGCTGCCCCTTTCATGTCTTTTGATGTGAAAACAAGACAGAAAAGTTCAAAGAGCAAGCCAACTTGATTCAAAAGGTGCCCATCTGAATTCCTGATGTAGGAGCCGGTCTTCTAATATTTCCTGATTTCTTCAACTTTTGTTAAAATTGGTAGGGGGCTGGTGCCATTTTGTATTTTGAGTATGGCTGATGAGCTGAGCCTCAATGTCCGGCACTTCATGCCAGATTGTACGTCCCCTGAGAGAGAACACAGACTTTTGAAAGTCTGTATTTCCCTCTGTTTCATTCACTATGTTGTGATGCAGGAACAGGAGGGCAGCCATGTGTAGAGATACAGGCACTTTACTCTCCCAGACAGCTGCTGGAATGAGTGTGAATTTATCAGCCAGTCATCTGTGCTATGCCTCTGCCCACTCCCCCTCCATCCCCACCCACCACCCAGAATTAATGACTGCCTCTCCTCATTTGCACCCAATCATGACCAGGATGCCGAGGCAATTGAAAATGTTTACTTCAATTGCAAAAACCCTCCATGTTCCACAAAGTGGCCTGTTTTCACTTTGATGGGATTGCTAATCACAGCAACGTCATTTATGTGTGTTTTGAATTGGAGATGAGCCTAGGCTGGGATATTGGAGGGGGGCCAACCTTGCTTGGGGCTGCTAAACCTTATGGAGAATTTATCTTTCCCGTTGCCTTTCTCTCAGTCCAACAGATTGGGAGCAGAGTAACCTTGCTTTGAGACGGCGCTGTGTTGCTGCTTTGACTGCCAAATCTCTTACAGTGATAACATTTTTTTAAAAAGACATCAAAACTCTGCATATTGCTTTTTGGGGGCAGTATGAGAGAATATATATATAATATATATATATATATATTTATTTGTATATACAGCTACAGTCGAAAGACAGCGATGGTAATTTGATTTATTTACTAAACCTTACAGTAATTTAGTGGCTTCCAACACAGTTAACAAACATAATATCATCTTTCCACAAGCAAATCACATGTCCGCAGCAAAATTACCTATTTGTTGTTATTATATGACTTTGAAAGGTGTTATTAAGCCCTAATGTAGCTTTTTCCAACAAAAACTGTTGTTAAATCAGTGTAGCCCATTAAAAAAAAAGAAGTGATTTTGCACCTTATTATAATATAAGGTCCAGAAAAGATCTGAATAATCGGGAATCGCTCTAGTTGCTTATTCACATGGATGCCTTCTGACAACTGGAGATGCTCATACTAAAGTAGGGCCTGGTTAAACGCACAAGAGGACAGGCATATTGTCAAACGTGGGTGCTTCCTGTCCATTATGACAATGGTTTTTATTTTGATATCAGTGCAAATGTGTTTGGAAACATCCCTAATATCAGTCAGTAAAGGAACATGTTGAATTTGATTCAGTATGTAGCACCAAATCACAACAAACGTTATCTCAAGGCACTTTACGCAGATTCTCACGGAATTATTACAGCATTGCTGGCTGTTTAAACTAAGCATAAATCAGCAGAAGATATTTTTGTATTCTCATACATTGCTCGTCATAGAAATGTCTAGAAACTTTGATGAGTGCAGTGCAGGTGTAAAAAGAGGTCCTGTCTGAGTTCATCAAACTACTGCTTTAAACAAGGCTCGTGTGCCATAAGCACAGTCTTGCTCTCAACTTAATCAGTATTCAAAGCACAAATATTGTAGAAACGCAAATTCCGAAACAAAAAACTATAAATGAATCTTTCCTAATTTACATGATTTATATATATACAAATCATGTAAATTAGGAAATATATATATCTATATATATATATAGATATATATAGATATATATATAGATATATACAATATGTTATATCTGTCATGTTTTTATTTTCAGACTTCTTTCGATCATAGAAATGTCAAAGTTGATCAAATTTGAATTGAAATAAGAAGCTGAGTAGATTAAAAACGCAGCTCATTAAATCAAGTTAGCAACTTAAATCTCAGAAGCAGTTTGAAGAAAACAAACCTAACGATAACTTTAATACATTTTTTTCAGAGAAAAAGGAGCAAACCAATATCAAATTTAAATATAGAAATTAGAATGTGGAGTCTCAAAATAAATGTAAAAAAGTAACATAAAAAAAAGGCTAGTTCAGAAGCATACTTAGTGTGACGCACCATCATCTTCTTTCACAATTCCACATTCTTTAACTAATCCCTTGGACAATAACATGCAGTAAATATAAAGTGCATGAAAGCCCATTGTGGACTCACTGTTAACCTTTAATTGGCTGCACTGTGTACTTTTCACACCACATTCTGTCTGTTTTTACCCACTCCCCTCCTTTTGTCCTGAACCTGCGCCCTGACGGCAGAGTGGAATGAAATGGGTAGTTCATTGCATCAGACAGGTCCGAGGAGCTTTTCTCCACAGGAGGTTAATTTCTTATTGCTTTCCTGCATTCATAGAGTTCATTTTGAATCATGTTAGTTTGGCTGTCTATTCCCATTATCTCTATCTGAAAATGCTGGGTGGGTTTTTTTCTCCTCCACTTTATAAATGTCAGAATGCAATAGAGGTGTCTGACAACTCGGGCATGCAAATGTGCTTTTGATGTTTTTTTGGAGGCTGTGGCTGGGAGTGTTGTTCCTCCGCTGGCGAGAATCTGAGGCATTAAACATATTCTCTTTACACTTTTTTTTGGCTCCTGCCAGATAAATATAGCACAAGGTGACTTTTGATTCCCTCCTTCTTTCCCTGTCAAGACAGGTGGAACAAAGCCAGGCTTCTTTGTGTTGGGGGTTTAGTGGGGTGTAAGTTACGATGACAAGGTCCAGAGTCTGTCAGAGGCAACAATGCCAGTGTACAGTGACTCAAATGCTTGTATTCCAGGAGATACAGAACAGAACCGCTGAACACACTGAGCACACACTGGTCACATGGAACCTCAGATGGAGAGCTCTGATAAAGCTTAACCATAAACATCATCCAGCTTGGCTCATCTATCTCTCCTCTCTCTTGTTCTCTTGCGCTCTGTTTAACTCCCCCTCTTTTTCTCACCTCCTCCACCCCACCCATATCTACTACCTGCCACTTTCTTACACTCGTTCTTTGTCTCCTTTTCTTCCTACCCTCTCCTCTCTTTGTATCTTCGTGGGCAGCAGAGCTTACAGCCCATCTGGCACTGGCTCACAGGGCCCACTCTGAGCTGGGAAGATCAATTGTGACAAACACTGCACATGGCTCTTATATTAAAAGGATTAGACATGGCTGCAAACAGACAATCTACGCAGCCTATTCTCATATCTTTGCTGCATGTGTTGACATGCAGTATCTGTTGTAAGAAATCTAAATATTTAATAGACTCTTGAATATCTGGTGAAAAATGTCTGCTTCCCACTTGAAATATCACTTGCCCCATCTGCATTTTCTGCTTGTGTTGTGTAGTTGACAGTCAGAACCTGGCAACTGACAACGTGACGGTCATCGAGGGGGAAACGGCCACCATTAGCTGCAGAGTGAAGAACAACGACGACTCCGTCATCCAGCTGCTCAACCCCAACAGACAGACCATCTACTTCAGAGATGTTAGACGTAAGTGCTGGTACCTGAGACACAATGTTAACCATATCTCCTAAAGTTTTAAACTGCAGTCACAGTCATTTACAATACCTGAGAGGAAATGTGTGTGTCATCACAGGGGGATGGAATAAGTGGCAATCCAATTTTCTTCATTTCTGGGTTTGATTTCTGCCTCGTACCAAGAATACTTCATGAATTTGATCAAAAAATATTTCCTTTTTTTTTTTCTAGAAATGGTTTGTTTTCACAGTTTTTACCTGTGACATGTATCTGCGGTCGCGCTTTTCATTTTATTTTATTTTTGTGTATTTCATCTTTTGGTAATGTTTACTAATACGTTTACAATGAAGCTAAAGGAAAATGAAAGTATGGGGACGGCTTCTTCAGGGCTCTTAGTCTAAGAATCAATGTTATTATTTATGACTGTGGTGTCCTACAGTCAAACAAAAGAATGTTGTTATGGTGTCTAAACCTAATTTAACATTTATCACCTAAACAAAAGTAGAGCCAACATGGGTAGTTGCCTAATTGTTTTAGCTGAGTCATGGAAAATTAAGTAAAAACTATTAGATTTTTGAAGCAAAGTCAAACATTAACTGTTTTTGATATTTCAAACAACTCACACATCTGTCAGAGGATTTGTAAAATGTATCAGGGTTAAGCATTGCGTTCTTGTACTGCTTAAAATTAGATAAATTACAGTATACCTCTAATTCCCAAAACATTTTCCACATCTCATCTACACTTTGTGTGTATTTCACCACTTTTGTTAATACTGTTAATACTGTCTGTATTACAACTGTTAGTGCATCCTGAACAAAAGGAATCACTGGTTTTGGAATTACAGTGAAGGTATCAGACATGAGTTCAACATCAGTTCCAGCTTTATGTTAGATTTTCTCTGCAAACATGATTCCATCTGTCCTTGACTCTCTGGCTCTTTTACACAAGCCATTAAGCTCAGATTGCTGCAAGATTAATAAGAGATAATTCACAGAGCTACCATAATGGGAATACTTTTCTGTCCTTGTCACTGTTCGATTTTACGATAATCTCTTAGATTAGGATATTGAACATTATGACTATGCATGAGCATATGGGCTACTTCAAGTCTGAACCGAGTTTTTGCCTCTGCATTTTCACTTTGTTTATGGATTGGAGCCAAGTTTCAAGGTGAATGAGACACACATTTCAGTCTATACAGCATCCCAGCTGTTATTTCACAAGTGTAGGTAGCGAGACGCGTTCCATTCTCTCACTTGCGTCATGGGAGTTTGAGTACACATCTTAGTCATATTTGTACTAAATACCAAAGGCTGCCTCAAAGAAGAATAGTGTGATGTACAACACAGATTATGCTGTGCTCCATACCTTGAAAACATCCACTCAGACAAAAATGAGCAGAAAGAAAAGCAACAATGACTAATCAGTAGTTGAATCATAGTAAGAATTAATGTTAAGGAAATCTTGCTAGGAGGTTAGGACAACCTTTTCCTCTTCATTCTCTATCGAACTGCTCCATGTGTTTCTGCAAACATGCAATTTTCTCTGCCAAAGTCAATACAATAACAGAAAACAAATACTGTTGTTTATCTACCATTAGATGTGAATGTATGTCAGACTTTCTGACAGGCGGATTAAGTTTTATTGGCTCACTGCTGCGTATTTGTGTTTCTGGTAATGGGGTCTGGTAAACCCCATGGCAGCGTTATTCTAGGCTCTGTTCCTAAAGGACTGCCGGTTCTGCAGGGACCCCCCTCAGCCAGTGGCATTGTTACCTGTCAACAAGACCAGCTGACACAGTGGCAGATCTTTGTATACAAGGAGGTAAACAGCAGTGACATAGAGGCACACCAGGAGCTGCAGGAACAGCAGTGACAAACAAAGTGGCCGCCTCAGAAACAGAAACACACACACACATATACCAGAATAATAACAGCTTTACAGTATCAGTGAAGGCTATATAAACCAATTTATTTTGCAGCAAATAGAGATGAATTATGTCATAGGTAAGAGCCGAGTGAGTTTTGTTAGGATGAGGCATTTATTTTTCCAGATATATGCCAAATGACATGCAATTTGGCAGAGTTGTCATCTGAAACGGGAAAAATGAGCCTTTATCAGAGAAGGTGGAACCCTTTGGATGGTGATTCAATGGAGAACTGTTATTTATTCACTTCATCTCTTCTGCTGAGATGTTTGACTTTGCTTTACAAAGGCTTAATGTTAAAGTGATACTCTGCCAAAAAACCTACCTTTCACTATCAAAACCCCTGTAGGTTTTAAGTCTCAGGCAGCCCAGTCTTAATTCTTGAAGCAGTTATGATCATCATTTTTTGTAATGATGAATCACCTGAAAATGTGAAAACGAACTTGAAGACATTCATTTCTAGAAGCTGCAGCTCCCTTTGATTTTAAAGCGATACTCCGGAGTAGATTCAACCTGGGGTCATTTGAACCATGATATCCAGCCAAGTAGCCCACCCGCAGTTTTTTCGATATTGGCTGAACATCAGCTGAGTTACAGAGTTATCCCGAATAGCTTCGTACAAGGGTTAATGGATCCTGGTCCGTATCTCCAAAATTACCACACTAAAATCACATGCCATGACACCAAACTTCTACAGTAGTACAAATATGGTCTGTACTCACCAAACGATGCATTTGGAAGTTTGAAAATAGTCCAGGAGTTAATTATTATCAACACAAGCCTGATAGCTTCTCTGCAGCTAAAGCTACGTCGACGTCACTTCAGAGAGCTGGGAGCTTCAAAATAAGATGAAGGTTGATCTACTACTGTAGACAACAAAGCACGGCTGCTCAGTTTCTCCATTGATAAAATAACTTCACAACTCTACAACATAAAAATTCATAAAAAAAACATGTAGAATATAGCATATACTTTGTTGTCTACAGTAGTAGATCAACCCTCATCTTACTTTGAAGCTCCCAGCTCTCTGAAGTGACGTCGACGCAGCTTTAGCTGCAGAGAAGCTATCAGGCTTGTGTTGATAATAATAAACTCCTGGACTATTTTCAAACTTCCAAATGCATCGTTTGGTGAGTACAGACCATATTTGTACTACTGTAGAAGTTTGGTGTCATGGCATGTGATTTTAGTGTGGTAATTTTGGAGATACGGACCAGGATCCATTAACCCTTGTACGAAGCTATTCGGGATAACTCTGTAACTCAGCTGATGTTCAGCCAATATCGAAAAAACTGCGGGTGGGCTACTTGGCTGGATATCACGGTTCAAATGACCCCAGGTTGAATCTACTCCGGAGTATCACTTTAAGCAGCCCTACAGTAAGTTTCAGCTCATTGTTTAGTTGCAAAAACTTAACTGTTTTTTTTCACTTTCATCAACTTCATGATGCTGTTTTTGGCTACAGCGAGTAAATGTTTGCACTGAAAAAGCTCCGGTGTCTAAAAACTCATCTAAAACAGGGTAAGCACAGGGTAAGTTGCCACACAGCCAATAACAAAATATTTACAATGTTGCTCTGTCACATATGCATAGATAATCAGAAGACTGCTGACATGTTTGCTGTTTGCTATGTTGTTGAGTCACAACCGATGGACATTATGCATTCCCAGCTTGTCATACACAAGGGAGCCAATTGCAGGGAATTATACTATGTTCTCATATGTTGACATCTCCACAGCAGAGGACAGGGCCACAACAAGATGACATCATTAAAAATCCACAATTCTGACATCAGCCAGTGCACTTAAATAGCTGAAAACATTGTGGATGATGCTGATGATTATGCAGATATAACCGCAATCACCACAAATAATTGCAAATTGCAATCATAATGCAGTCATTTTGTGACAGGCCTACTTCAAATCAAAAAGAAAAGTACAGGCCACAGCATGTAATACACAAATTGTTGATGTGCAATAACTAATGCTCTGAGTTCATCAGTTAAGAGTTAATAAAAAGCCATATCAGTCAGATACAGAGAAACGTTCTCATTCAGGTTATTTTTTTCATCTCTTTTACAGTGTGTTGGTCTCCAGACACTCCAGATGGAAATGTCTGCCTATTTGGTTGAATAAATATCAACTTTGTTCTTCAGCTTGTCTCAAACTTTTATGTTATGCAAAATCTGTCGTGCCACAGCACGATGCAGTTATGAAATTAGTTGAAGCAAAAATAAGCACCTCGAAAGTTTTCAAAATACATTGAATGTTTAACTTGGCTCCATGGAATGAATTAATAAACTGTCTTCAGCTTCAAGCATTTGAAAAAGTACTATTCCATCCAGAGTTTAAATTGGCAAACTTTGGGTGTTGAAGAAACCGATACGATCAAAGTTGAATGTTGAAACCTTCTATATTCGGAAATGTTTGTTCACTGTTTTCTTATTTTATAAAATCAAAAGGTTAACTTAAAAAATAGAAAACATTGTGCTCTTGTGGAAGCAATCAGCCAGTATTTAAACAGAATCGTCAGCATCTCAGAAGTGAAGGGTTTCCCTGCCAAGCAGGTGCTTCGACTCTCAAAGTGCTTCAGCGTCATTGTTTCTCTTTGAGGAGAGACTTCCAAAGAGCTCTCCGATTATATTGGGGGATGAGGTTTCATGTTGACACTGCCCCGAGACCTTGAGTAATGATCACGACGTTAAGTGTTGAGCCTGATGGGAATAATAAACTCCATGTGCTTTAAACAGGGGCTGAATAGAGTTTGTTAACTCGACAGATGCAGAGAGGACTTGATTAAGAAGGCAGGTCAAAACATCAAAAGGTCTCCCAATCAAATCAGCCGAGGCTGTTCATGGAAAAGAGGGCTCAGGAATGAGCGCTGACCCAAATGAAAAGCTGCCAGTAAAGTCAGAGAGAGAGATGGTTAACCTAGTTTGATGACATTAAAAGAAAATTCAGCCAATCCATTCAGGCATTAGTACACAGATCCCAGGCTACTTTTGATTTACAGTTCAGGCATCCAAGCCTCTCTTCTTCTACAGTGTGATTCAAGTCATTATGTATGTGTGAATGCCTTTCCTTTCAGCGGAATATGCGAGTCTGATGCATCCATCCATGACCAGCCTCAAACCATTTTAAGAGTTCCCTTGCTTGTTAGGAGTCTTCATGAGCACTCTTCAAACTTTCCTTTCTTTCCAAGTGCTCTGTGGACTGTAAAGGTACTTTATAAATCAACTGGTAGGAATCATTTTGAAACTCACTTTTCTTTTACTCAATTAAGGAGAAAGCCCACAAAAGGGCAGCACTTGCCCTCCACTCCCCCTCCCCTCCTCTGTCTAATTTTCTCTTAGTGTCTCCTTCGTACATCCTCTCTCGTTCTCACCACCACCCCCCTTTCCTCTTCCTCCTCACCCCATGTCTTATGTTTGTGTCCCTGCGCTCTTTATCCCCTCAGCTCTCAAGGACAGCCGGTTCCAGCTGGTGAATTTCTCTGACAACGAACTCCGGGTGTCTCTGTCCAATGTGTCACTCGCCGATGAGGGGCGCTACGTGTGCCAGCTCTACACAGATCCTCCTCAGGAAGCCTACGCAGACATCACTGTCCTGGGTAGGTGTGGGGATACATCTGTGGTACTCAAATACACACTTCTATTGTATTTTGCTCGATTATAGATGGTGAATACGAAATAATAGTAATCTTTGATCCTGTTATCTTTAGCAACTGAAACAAAACGCCAGGCAATTAGGCTCTTGTGGTGCTCAACAGCATAACGGAAAGGAGCAGATGCTGAAATTGATGGCTCAGACCGTGTTGGTTTGGCAGCTGTGTTGACTCTGTGAATCCTGGTGAATGTTGACTTGGCTGCTCCAAACGATTCCCTATTGAGAGTCAGCTGTGCCACACTTTGATGCTTTAGAGAGAAATTATTCTAGTTAAGCTTTATTATACATGCAGACATCCTGGGGGATTGAAAGGAATTAAAAGCACTTTAAAGTAATTACTCCAGTTGTACAATTGAAACCTTGCTGCAGTATTTCTGAACCAACCGATGCAATGACGAGCTCTTGAAAGAAGCACCCCAGTGACTTTTCGCTTGTGAGGTTCAGCTCAAGATTCCTGTGATGACTAATCCAAGAAATGATGGACAACTGTTCCGTATCCAGTTTTTACATCCTTGTGGCCACAGGGCTGAATTGCATACATTTCAGGGACTCTTGAATTGCATTTTGAGAAGCAAATGCCAAATAATGCATAACTAAGTGACGCTGAAGGATGAATTCTTGAATTTCTTAATGTATCATCAAAAGCTTTGGCTCACCTACAAGAAATAATGACTGACAATGAGTTTATGTGATCAGTGATCTGTCTGTCCAAATAAGTCCAGAATGAAGTGTTTAAAAAATGATCTGACAGTAGATCATTATGTTTTCCAGAGTATGAATCCATTAAACTGGTGAATTCAAATGATTTTTTCTTTTGTACCATGGTAACATAAGATATGCCTCAACCACAGTAAGATCAGCCTTTTTTGAGCTATCTGGTTGACTAATGCCTTTCATAGATAAAGCCACAGAAAGTGAACAGGGAGTGTTTTACTATTTGGGAGGCAAAGCAAATGAATTATTAATGTTTAGGAACAGTTATTCACGCCCAACATAAATATTTGTGTTGTTTTTATGACATGAAATAAAATGTGAGCATGAGTGAAGCCATGCTCGTGTCTTTTTGACCATTGCTGTTGCTGTGGGTCAGTCCCGCCAGGCAGCTCAATCATCGAGAGCCGGGAGGATGTGGTCAGCGAGGGGAACGAGACCGAGTTCACCTGCACTGCCATGGGCAGCAAGCCAGCCGCCGCCATCAGATGGATGAAGGGGGAGGAAGAACTGACAGGTTGGTACAATAACAGCCTACCCCAGTTTGCTTCACATGCTGCAGGCCTGTCCACTTCAGTACAAGTCCTGGTCTCTGGAGGCTCCTACTCTGTGAGGAAAATGCAGTTATACTCTAAATGTGCTGTATACTGATAATGTTAACTGATGTATGTACATAGGAAGATAATCCACCCTGCCATATACAGTTGGAGGACACTGTGTTATCCTCCTTTCTTTTTGTCCTGTGAGCACAACCCCCTGTTCTTGCATCTGGACTGCTGGCTCAAGCTACAAACCACTCCTTCAAACTGAAGGAATTGCAATTAAGGCTCATGTTATGTCTCTCATAAATTTTTATTTGCCTTAGAGCTACTTTCATACTATAATTCTATTTCAGATATAAATGTTTGCATTAAAAAAGATTTGGTTAAACCTAGACTGCTGATGTAATAAGCTTTTTAAAGAATTCAGCTCCTAAATTTTCTATTTACTTCAAACCAACAATACACATAAACATGGTTATAAACTCTTATTTGTGCATTTTATCTTCATTTCATTGCATTGGGCCGCTGGCGGGTTTTTGCAGAAAGAGGAATACAATATAGAGTGGGGAAAAAAAATCTTATTACCTTGCAGTTATGATTAGGAGTTATCAATTATTCATTATATACTTACTGTACAGCAACAAGGATATTCATTTTAGTTACATTATATTTACACAGAGTAGATGTCTGTGAGCTGGTGTCATATTATATATGTATTAGAATGGAGAGGATACATTTGGCTTGTTGAGAGATGAAATATTTAGACAAGAGTGAATCTGAAGCTAAATGCCATCTGTGCCTCCAGTGTTCCCTACAGGAGTCAAAGTCAATTTCTGTTTATGAGTTGTTGAGTGTTGTGCAGGGGAGGGAGAGGCGACAGGATGGTTAGATCAGCAAAATGCCACTGACATGCTGAGCAGGGCTAATCCATAGTGGCAGTGGACACATAAAGAGCCAGAAAGTCACGTCCTCGTGTACCCTAGGAAACACAAACCATCTCTCATTGTGGATGGGTAAACAGTCATTAGCCCTGCACATGTTGTGGATATGGATGTGGATGTTGGTTTTATATAATCTGCATGATCAAGTATGTCTTACAATTTCTATGAAATGTATGTAGTCTTTATGGCAAGAAAGAAAATGATTTTTCTTCCTCAAATTAGCCAAATAGTTTTTTCTAACATTTATCATGCCAACAGGTACAGAAGTGAGAACAAAAGTGGGCTCTGGTCTGCAAAAGACTCAGCACACAAGGTGGTAAAACACTCATTAACATAAATGACAGCTGTGAAATTATTCAAATGTACTAGGGACCAGTAGTCAGCTGCTACTGCTGCTCAAGTACAAACAGGGGGAGATTTGTTCCATAAGACAGCTGCATTTATTTGTGAGTTTCTAAAATGTGCATGTGAACACATGTAGCTGAATTCAGAATAGTCAGTAAGGATTTTCATAAATTGCAAATATTCTTTTTTAAAAGAGCCATTATAACTGCAATTATAACTGCAATTTCCAATTCACCATTAAAGGTTTTGGTTTGGAATAAGAATGAGTTTTCAGTCAAAATCATTTACAGAATCTCAGCTGGTCAAATAAAAAGAAGATTTGTTTTTTTAACCCTATTAAATGAAATCTTGAGTGTGGCTCTGCACTAGACCTTGTAGAATCAAATTTGAGAGTAAACCGTTTTTAAAAAAAATCAAAGGTTCAGTGCATTTTTATGTGAGAATATTTTATTTATAGGAGCTGCTTTTGTAAATTGTAAATTTAAAAGCAAACGACTTAAGTTAGCCAAGTAACATCCTTTTTTTTCCCCAGGAATGCTCTTTATGAAACGCCTGGCAATGACAGACAAATGCAAATTAGTGTGGAACTTCTCTTTTCATTTTTAATTTCCAAAGGCCGTTATCAGCAGACGCAGCCCAAATGCCTCTGGACACAGTTAAACAGACCTCCAACCAATCAGTGCAAACTCATCGTGTGACGTAGCGACTGAGCAACAGGACTCAGTGGTCTTATCGTATCAAACATGCCCAACATTAGATAAGCTGTTGTGACTGGCTCTGCTCAGGCAAGGCCGGATAGGAATCTGTTTGAACAAGAAGTTGCCAGACACATCTCTCAGATTTGTTTGGATTCCACGCTACTTTACAAAGGATTTATGAGTTGCAATAAATGGCTCCTTTGATTGCGACATTAATCAGTTTGCTAATGCTTTATTACACAAGACAACAATTATAATTTTTAGTTTTCAAAAAGTCACTCTGAGCTCAATTTGGTTGGGTGAAATTAAAGTCTTTCCGTTGTTCATTTTAGCTTCACTAATGGTAATACCAGCCCTGGAGAAGTGCATGCTTAAAGCATCTTGAAACAGCTTGAACATTGATGTGCATTGGAAGGCAGAGGACTCAGGTTAGAAGTTGAGTGAAAGAAAATGTCACCCTGAGAAGAGGCTGTGCTTGATTGCACTGGGATTGATCAGTGCTTGATATTCAAAAGAGCATTTGATTTGACATCTGTGCTGCAACTTTCAAATCTCCTCTGCATTCAGATTTGAATCATTCAGTGACCTGGTCCACAGTTGTTTTCTTCATCTCGGTGTGGATGACACTGATATTTGACAAGTGTGGGTTGGCCTGAACATTAATAATTGCTCTGATCTTCAAAACAAGATTCAGAACTTTCTGAAGTTTTGTCATATTTAAGCAATTTGTTAAAATGAGTCACAGTCAATATTATTTAACACAAGTAGTTAAATTCAGGACCGTTTTAATTAGTGATATTTCCCTGTGCTTGAAATGCTTTCTTCATGTCCCTGTTGTTCTATACAAAGAAAATCATTTAATTTATCTAGATGAGTTGTTAGAAGTCAAGATGGTGCTAATTTGATCGAAATGGTCTCCTTCAAACACACTTATTTGCACATATTAAGCGGTGGTGTTGTGAAAAAAACTTGCCATTTGTGGTCATAATATCCCACATGAAGTGTAAATTTGAATAATTCAAAATACAATAGCATCTTTTCTTTTTGTGACTTGCATTGTACTAATTATGTAGCAGCAAATGGAAACTATGCATAATACAGAATATTACTAAACTAAATACAACTCCTCAAACACATCTTTTAACATCACATATGTACCTCTTCTGCCTTCACAATGCATGGAGGTGTTAAAAGGTTGAAAAGCAAGGAGCTGCAAAGGTTAAGACAGCACATGCACTGTTGTTTTTTTCTGTCAGGAGAAATTATGAAGTAATAAGTGAACTGTTTTGGAAAAAAACAAGAAATCAACTGTGATTAAAGTGAGATCCCAATGTTAAAACCTTTCAGAGTCAACAGATCAGTGCCTGTTGTGGTTTGTTACAATGTAAAATGTCTTAAAGGTTTTAAAAGGTGTTGAAGAATTCAAGTCATAATGACATAATGACTGATAGTTCCCAATGTAATGGCCTTTAGTTGCTTATTAGTACCATGGGTTCCTTGTGACCTTGTATAACATTACACATCATGCTGACAGGAGGGATTATTGTTGATGGATCACTCATTAAAAGGATAACTATAGTCTTTAATTTCCTTTAATTTGTGCACAGTCTGGTCCAACCTCTTAAAAAAAATTAGATTTTTCTAAAGTCCACTGAACATTGTCATCATTTTAATCGAACTCTCATCATGTGACTGCTGCTATAACCCCTGTGTACACACTAACCAGCTACAATATTACATATTTTACACATTTTATTTTCTTTAGATAACACCAAGTGCTTTCTGCTCTCATGTGCTTCCTCCTGGACTGATACGATTCACTGGTCATTTACAGAACCATGTGACAAGATTTAAATTGATATTTGCACAGTCTAACAATGACTGCAAATCAGAATTTTATTATAATCAAACACAACGTGACACCCACAGTATAGTAAACTTAAATTACATTTGTTGTTGCAATCTAAATGCATATCTGAGATTGTTATGAAGCAATTAGTGCCAGTGACTTACAGAATAACATATGATCACCACATCCCTCCAATTCACACTCCTCCTGACCCGGCTGTTTGGCACATATAGCATTGTTTCTGGCAGGTATGCCTTTAAATGCCCTCTCTGACCATACAAATGTGCTCTGATGCACTGCTTCTTGCGCTTGTGTCTGCATGGTGACAAAATAGTTCTTAATCCTTTCATGTACTGAGAAAAAAAGTCATAGAAAATAGTTTCTTTGCATTTTTTTCATTTCCTTGGGGAAGGAATTACCGGTAGAATAAATTGTTTTTATTCTTAATCAGTAAGATGTCACTCAATAGTAAAACCATGTAAATTTGAGAAAGTAATGGATTAACATCTACTTACTATTCTACTATACTGAGTGGTAGAAATGGCTAATTTAGATTTACCTCCATGTTTTTTAATTATGATATAGAGTAATGACTTAAGAATATACTCCAAATGGCAGAACAAGACATAAAAGGGTTAATGTGAACATTTTGCTGCTGTTACACATCTCCCAGAACTCCTCTGTAATTAAAGAGAGGGGCTCATTTGTTGCTCTTCCAAGAGAAGTCAGAAAGCAAATGTTGGCTCCAGTAAACAGTTCACACAGTTGGGCACATCCGGATGCCTAATGTTTATTCTTATTGCTATAATACACTACTTGTTTTATATCTTGCAATTTCTTCACTCAGTGTGGACAAACAGCATTTACTATTAACTGTTATTATTCACTTAGACTCCTTAAACAGTCCATGTGCTTTTCAATCAGCCTGTTCTCTCATTGCAGTTGGCAGAATCGTCAAAAATAATGCCCACAAGTGCAATGACCACTAACAGGTCCCAGTACTTTAAATTTTATGTGGGCAGGTTTGTCATGGTTGGGTGTATGTTACACGGGGTTAATACCCATCAAGGGGCCACATATGTGTGTATTGGTGATCATCAACTGTGGAACAACAGCGTTTTGCCCTCCCTGAGTCCGGCTGGGCTCCCTTGTGACAAGGCTGAAATGGAAGTGTGCTGCAGGTCAGCGTGGGGCTGTAATTATTTCCTCACTTCATTAAGTGCGAGTAAACCATCACACTCAGCACTGCAGCTAATGTGATGCCCCTGTGGCATTGTAATGCTCTCTAAATGAATGCCCCTCTGACAGCCTTGGGCTTAGTGGGCAGCAGATTACTGCAGGGTTAGCCCCAACAATGCTCAACCCTACAGCAGCAGAAGCATTCATTATCAGGCTTGATATGACCCAGCTGCTCCTCGCTGCTCTCGTCAGATTTGAAGGCCTCGGGCTTCTCTGAATCCTCTAAAGTCTCGTTCGGGCACCACATCACTGAATCATAAATTAAATGTAAATGCCATCTGAAAGTACGCCACTTTGACAGGTAATATGCTCTTAATAGCTATGACTATTTGCCACTACAGCTGGTGCTGCTGCAAGATTTGAGATTTGATTTTGAACTTTTCAGGCACTGACTTTATTTGCTCTCATGCTTCTGATGATTTTCTAGGTGAAACAACAGTTGAGGAGATGTATGATAGGATGTTTACCGTCACCAGCCGGGTGAAGTTTTCCGTCACTAAAGATGATGATGGAGAGCCAGTGGACTGCATCATAGACCACCCAGCTGTGAAAGACCTCCTGGTCCAAAGACACTTGGAAGTTCTGTGTAAGTAACCCAGAACTTAACCAAGCCCCTGTACACATTGCAAGAGACCTAGGACTACCAAGGGACTTAATTATTGGGACAGCTAAGGCACTTGTACTATTATGCTTCAAAGGTTTATTTAAAAAAGTACTAATAAACATAACATTGATCAAATTTACTGGAAGAATAACAAATAAATTACACAGCTAAATAAGTCACACAGAGACCATAAAAACTGTCCTTTGGCAAGATACTAGAAGGACATTTGTGAACCGTTCTAAAAAATATCTCAACTGTCTTGGGTTGTGTTCAGATTGTCCAGTTGTCTACATACTCAGCCATCCATTGCATAATATTTGCAGTTATTTAGGTTTCCTTTTTTTTTCACATATACACATTGATCATCAAGAGTTAAACAGGAAAAATGGATTTAAAATGTTAGGTTCTGCTTAATCAAAGCTGTGAAATAAATAGCAGACGACAGAGCTTGTTTTAAACATTCACAACTGCGACTCGACCCAATTAAATTCCAAAGAATTTAAACAAACGAAATTACATCCATCTCAGTCGGCCTCTACACTTGAAATTGCCACGCTTAGCAACCATCAAAGGGTCGTGGGTTGCATATTTATACAGTCTGGTACTAGAACAGAAAGCTTTAAGGTGGAAGTGCAAAAAAAATATTTACGGTGATCATCTCATAAAAGTAGATCATGTTAACCTTAAAATTTCTGATTTACATGAATCATTCAAAACCACTGCGGCTGAGTTGGGTTTAAATAAACTTAGAATAAAATTAGGATGTGAGCACAAAGTTGCTATAACCTATGAAGTCACCACTGCCACATTTATCATACAGAGTATCTGCTAGAAGTAGACATTCCCAACTTCAGCCTCTTCAAAAAAGCATTTCATTTAAGTATGGTCACGTGTAGTTTGTTGTGCTCATGCCAAGCTGTGATCTATTACAGTGTCACAACCCCTAAGATGTAACATATGTTTTGCACTGCCCTATCTATGAATCATGCTGTACTTAGAATGCTCTGTTGCTTTATCCAAAGGTACATGCTCAAAGTAAGGGGAAACAAAAATATTTTTTGCTCAGGTGTCATATAATGTTACGGTATTCTTTAAATGGTGAATTGATTGAAGAGGTAATACAAGCTGCCTACCACTGTTAAACATCAAAAAAAGGTTAGGGTACCCTTTTTTAGTCTGTGTCGAATATTATTTTTTTCAGGTAGATAACTGTTTTGTATGACCTTTCAAGGAAAAAGAGAAAGCTTGACTGGAGCCGTTTGACATTTTGGTAATCTTTTGCAAGCATTGATAAGAGAAAAAAAAAAACGTTTTGCTTTAAAGTACTGCAGACTGACTGGAAGACAACTGAGCACTGAAGACTCATTTCATAATTCTATGTTTCCCTTTTGGCTGTTATACCTTTATTTAGAAGCCTGTTTCTATAATCCGTTAACTTTTAGACTGCTGTTTCTTACACTGCTGTAGTATTTTTAGCACTCTTCTCATCTTACTTTCAGATAAACCAGAGGTAAAGATTGTGGTAACATATCCAGAGGGATTGACCAGAGAGGGTGACAATCTAGATTTGACATGTATCGCCGAAGGAAAACCACAGTAAGTATTCACACATAAGGAGGAACTTTAGGACTCAAAAATTTGGTTTATGTTTCCCTTTCTCCACCATTCTCAAAACACCCCTTAAAGGATAAGACCGTTTTTTTGACATTGGGCCCTTGATTTCACATTATAACATGATGTTCTACTCACCCCTGCTTGTTGTTGAACATTTGGAGCTGTTCCGAAGATATTCGAGAGACGTCTGGCTGCTCTCTTGAGATATTCGGCCATGAAACGGTTTCCTATGGGCAAGCTTATACAGGCACAAACTATGCTGTTTATAATTTATTAATTACTCTACACTAGGACTGATAACGTGGAGGTGCGTCGCTTACTTGAAAAAATCCGGGTTATTGTAATTTTGATTTTTTTGTCGTAAAGTGGGTGTTACTGACGTCATCGTCGTGCTACTACCACAGACAGCCCACAGACCTGCTGCCTATTTATTCATTCGGCTAAAATTCAAAATTAGTAACCCGGATTTTTTTTAAGTAAGCGACGCACCTCCACGTTATCAGTGCTAGTGTAGAGTAATTAATAAATTATAAACAGCATAGTTTGTGCCTGTATAAGCTTGCCCATAGGAAACCGTTTCATGGCCGAATATCTCAAGAGAGCAGCCAGACGCCTCGCGAATATCTTCGGAACAGCTCCAAATGACCAACAACAAGCAGGGGTGAGTAGAACATCATGTTATAATGTGAAATCAAGGGCCCAATGTCAAAAAACCGGTCTTATCCTTTAAGCTCTATGTCTCATTGTATCATCTAATTGTGACCAGTTGTTAGCATGTTGTACATTGTTAGATAGGGCCTAAAAATGGTCATCTGCCAAATTTGGATTTGACCTTCATTTGAGATTTTTAGCATGGATAAACAGCGCCTGAGTGATTTGGGTGGAAATTGTGTTCCCCAGTCCCCATCAGATCAACTGGCTGAGAGTAGAAGAGGATGTGCCACCTCACGCTGTGGTCACCGGCTCTGATCTCTTAATTGAGAACCTCAACAAGTCCTACAACGGTACCTATCGCTGCGTGGCATCTAATGCTGTAGGAGAGGCCTATGATGACTACATCCTCTATGTATACGGTGGGTTTTACTCTTCATTGAACTTGATTTTAGTTTCTTAATACCTTCAGCACTATTAAGTTCAAACTACAGTCTCTACTGCATGCATACGAAGGCCAAAAGACTTAACGGCCTACAGTGGGTTTGGAAACCGAATTCAACAATAAGATTATATTACAGAACTTTCGTGCACCCAGAAAATTGCTTTTCAATTGAATTTGTTATTGTGAGAAGCACAGGGTGTAAATCGCAGATCATGACAGCAATTGACAGTTTGAATTTCTGCTTATTGACAATGGCTGAAGTAAGCTGACACCTGCATGCATGTTTGAAAACCAGGTGGCACTTTGAACCCTAATTAAAACAGAAACAAGGAAAAAATACCAAATAGACAAATATTATATGGTAAATCTATCTTTTTGTTGCAACAGAAGGGCAGCAAATGAACCAAGTGAAATCTGTTGTACAAAAACATCATGTATTGCCATATGCTCTATTGTAACCCGACCCAGAAGATTAGAACACTGACAGAGACCATATTTATACACAAATATGCAAAATACTAGTTACTAAACTTTAAAGCACCACTGTAAAGTTGTACTTTTCAAATCCATCCAGTGCTGGCTTGTGTGATTGAAGGCAGCACTGTTTTGTAAATACTTTGATTATTAAATGGTATTTCTAATTTCCCTTTAAGGCACTAGGTTATCACTTGTTTTATGTCTGCACTGTCAAGATAAGGACAAGTCAGTACTTGGCAACGTGCCACCTTGTTTTGTATAGCATTTGATTAGCATTACATTAGCGTTACACAATTTACAGTTGGTTACCCTCAGCTCACAAACATATATTTTTCTTCTCTTTTCCTATCTGTTAAACTATTATCGCGGTCTTATTTTGGATGGTTTGGCTGCACAAAAGACAAGTGTGACTGTGCACTTTACATTACGAGCTCAGAGAAGGACTACGGTCATATTGTATTTTTCACCCTCATAGAGTATGTTGCTAGGAGCAAACATTGACCCTGATTATCATATAACTGTGCATTATACTGGCTATTGCTATTTGACTGTTGAAATACACTAAAGTTGGTGGAGTTTCAGTGTGTTCTGCAGCCAATCGGTAAAGGGCAATAGAGGGACCATCTCTCTCAGGACCTGACTTTAAATGCCACAGACAGTTGGCTGCTCTTTGTTAACCTCTCTTCATTCAGGCCACATTTTCTTTGTATCTTAACATGACTGTCATCCATTTCACATCTGTTATTTCATAACTGCAGTTTCTCCTTTTTCTATCTTTTTTTTTTCCAACGCATCACAACTTCTACTACAAAACAAAGCTAAAACACACCAAAAAAATGACTAATACATATGTACTGCACTTGCTGGAGAATTTACAAGGATGCATTTGTGCATACAGAAATCTTTTGTCCAGTGGAATTATGCTTTTGAAAGACATCACGATTCTTTTTACTTCAATACAGGGGCGGGGGAGCAGGAGGTAATTGTTTAAAATTTCTAAAGCACAAAGAACCTTGTAATATGACGTTGGAGAATCGCACAATCCTTGGACCTTAATTTCCTGTTTTTGATGGCCAGCAGGGGTGATGGAGATGAGAGGAAAATAATGGCTGAGCCATTGTTGGTTAATTTAGCTTTCTCTCCATGAAGCACTTGCTCCCTGCTGTTAAAAAAACATTTTGTATTTCACTCCCAAGTTTCAATTTGCTTCTCCTAGTGTGCCAAAAAAACACTATCTGCCAGCCACCATACCAGAAATCAGGAATATGGGTGTAGGATATTTAGGTCCTTGAGCAATGTGTGAAAAACTATATTTCTGCATCTTAGTGAACATGATTAAACAGATTTTTACCTTTCAACTCAAAGTCTAGCTTGGGTTGCTTGAACAACTTTGTGACAAAGAAATGTCAGTATTTGGAATAGTAATATTTCTTGATGTTGAGAAGAAAATTACAGTTCATTGCCCCTTTAACCTGACTGAATTCAATACTTAAATATATGCACATTTAGACATATCTGTATATAGAATCATATAGTAGCAAAAGAAGGGTTTAACAGAGGCTCAGAACTTCTCCTCCAGTCATACAGATTTCTTCTGCTCAATGTTACTCCTTATGGATATTTGGGCTTCACTGTGCTAAACATCTCGCATGCAGAGTTTGACAATAGAAAATTCTCTTTGCAAAAAGCAAGAGCCTCAGACAGCTACATATATACTGGATTTTGTCACTTTGTACAAATTGTTTCTAGTTCTGGTTTCAAACCTGCAGCAAGAAAATGTTACAGTGAAAGAAGAGGAATCCTCATCAACAAATAACTTTTGAAATTAATTGAATTTGCACATCAGTGAAATGTGGATTCTTTTTTAATTAGGATATTTTCTAATTTTTTTAATGTCTTTCAATTAGTCTCCAGGGAATTTTCAAGGCATAAGTTATTGTAATACTTTATACTTCTTGATTGGCAGCAGATATGTACAAAAGTAACTTGTGATCTAAATTCTGAATATTTTTGTAGTGACTTTTAGAATACTTTAAATTAAAAAACTGGAATATTTTTTGGCAGTTTTTAGGATTCACACCATTTATAAAACAACTGCTACTGCTGTAAGTGTTACTTAAATAAAATAGCCTGCTCTCTTCAGATTAAAACGAAACAGAGACAGGACTGCTAAAACAGAGATTCATGCTCTGGTATGAAGTCTGTCATTACATGTGATTCATAATGTAGATGCAGATTGTTAGTTTTGGTTTCAGTTTAGACACCAGCACTGATTTTAAACATTACATGCCAAAACGGCAGCATCATTTGAGAACAACAAAGGTTCAGAGTGTTGGATGAAAAATAGATTTTTGTGGGTTTTGTGTGAAAGCAGACTGCAGCTTTCAGAGTGATGAAACTGTTCTGATTATTACTCAGTCAGTTTGTTTAGGTCATGCTGACAGCCATGAACTGCGTGTCAAAACCATCAATGTAACATTTATTTGTCCAGCTGATGACCCATTATGGCAGTTGCTGAAAATGTGAATTTGTGAAAATAAATGCATTAGTAATGGGTTTCACGTCAACACCATCTCACCAATTACAGGGCGAGCACTGAATAGGGTTTTAATGGAAGGGCAAGGTCTTGGGCAGAAGTGGCAAAAAAAACTTGTCAGTGGCAGGACGAATTAAAGGAAAAAAATAGGGAGAGCTGTGGATCCTGAACTAATGTAGTTGGTTTGACTTTGCAAGATTTACACAGAACAGAATTTTTACACCTGGAAATCTTTTGCAATTTACCAGCCCCCTGAATGGTTTACTGCATGTTATTCAAGAAACAAAATTGCAGGAAGAATAGCCATGTGAGGTTTTAGGAATGTCTAGGCTTCAAAAACAGCAGGAATCCACTCATCCAAATCTCTTAGATACAAAAGATTCAGAAAAGCATCGGTATTCAGTTTTTTCTTGCTGAAATCTTCCAACATCCACTTAAAAGATAATATACATATTTCCTAATAATTACGTGTCAAACATTTAACTGTTATATAGGTCTGTTGATTTTCAGAGAAAAAAAAAAATCTGTTTATTTCACGAAACATGTCAACAGTCAAAACATGAGACTTAGTCACATTAACATAGGCTTTCTGTGACTCTGATAACTCTATGGTGCCATGGTTATTCATCATCATGCTCTGCCAGGCAGATGATGACATCTGCTTGTTCCCCATGGGCCCATAATGATCACTCCCAAACAAAAGGACAACATATGCCGACACATAGCTCACTCAAGGAAGATTATCAAGCTATCAGAACTAAATTTTCTAATAGCTTAGTAGATATTCCCCAGAAACAAGGAATTATAATCTTTTGGTAAATCCTCTCTGATTCCAAACAAGTAGGGAAAGCATGTTTATTACTCACCTGCACAGAACAGTAAGTTAGTATCTTAATATTCTAATAGTTCATGAGTTTTCACTGAACTGCCTGTGGGCATTTATGAACTTGTGTATAATATATGTCTAATGCTGATAAATTAATGTATTAATTGATTCATGGTGCATCCATAACACTTCCATGAATGACTGCAAGTTAGGGGAAGCATATGTTCTCTGGTCCAGAATAAAATCTACCTATCCTCATCTAATTCATCAATGTTTGTGCCTTTGGACATAACCTTTTCAATTACTAACTTTATATCAATATATTTTACCAACTTCCATTAAACACATTTCTCTGGTGTGTGAGCGTTGGATGCTGTATGACCTCCACCGTCTGTAATGAGACACAGGTGATTGGTAAAAGGTGCTCAAACTGCATATAATTACATATTTGACTCCTTTGTTGTCACAGATTAATCATGGTTGCTACAGTAGCTTAATTAGTACATGTGGCAGCAACATTGATTGGTCTTAGTGTGATAATTTTGCGCTATTTTTGTGTAGCTTTTCAGTAGAAACTCATAACCTCAGCGATTCATCAGTACATGCCTTTCCAAGGCTGCTATCTTTCGTCTAATGTTTCACTTTTTTCTGGCATTTTCAACAATTCTGTTTTGCCGTTTACAAGCACCTTTTAAAGCTGTCACATACCTGAAAAATAAGCCCTTTGTTTAAGTAGCTTTAGTAGTTTAATTAGTGTTTTTTTAATGAGTTGTTTTGTTCTAGATAAATATTTGCTTGGGAGAATTATTGATAGAGCCAGGGTGAACTGTCCATCAATTTTCTTTTCAGTCTTCCGCCACACTCTACCTCTGCGAGTCCTTCAGGCTCTTCTTATTTCAAAAAGACTAATGACCTTTCACTGTGCGACAGCCTGGACAGGTGGGAGGCTGATGTAAATCCGCGTCAAATCAAGTCCTATTGTGCTACTTGTATTGTATGTGGCTGGTCGAAAGGCTGAGAAAGAGGCTTGTCATGCTGTTCTCCACGAGGCTCTGTCTGCAACAGCTTGTGAATTGTGCCCCCTGGCTGGTGTGTGGTGTGGGAGAGAACTGGCCAGAGAGAAGCCTTTCACTCTCAGAGGTGACCTGGTGCTATAGCTAACACTGCCGCCCTCTTTACCACCACGCATCAGCCTGCAATTGACGTTTTGGCCCATAAATCCTCGATGGACAAAAAGTCAAAGATTCACATGGCACTGTAAATTTAGGGTTTGTCAGGGTTTTGACATAACACGCGCAGACAGGACTCGTGGGTGTCCATGTTTTTTTTATGAAAGTCTGTTGGGAAACTGTGTCCATGTGAGTGCAACACAGTGTGGAGCGATTGCCAGCACCTCACAAGCAGATAATTGGTTTTTCATAGTGAGAATTCCTAACATGAATAGTAACATATATAAAATCACTGACAGACATTTGTTTTTGTTTTTGAAGCACACCATAAAACTTAAAATAAAAGGAACTTTTAAGCAAGAGAAATAGATAGACAAAACAAAAGGAAGAAAAACACCTCCCCTGCTGTCGTGTTTGCAGGCAGGTTTAAGTAGGCATAGATAAACAATTTCTCCTACATTGTTTCACTTTATGGTTAAATTTTCTCATATCAAATTCCTCACTGATACAAATGCTCCCTGAAAATATGGCATCTCCAAAATATACTCATATTTCAGCCCTCATAATGCTGGGCCCAGAGTCATCCAGCCTGGAAATTGCCCATGGAGAATTGTTGTTCGTCTGGATATTATATGTGCCACATCCTATCCCAGCCTTTGTGAAGACCCTCATCCCTGAATGGCCAATTTCCCTCTTCCAGACACTGACATTTCAGCTATCACACTGCCTTCGGTCATAGGGAAGGATATCTAGCCCACCCCCCTCTTCAAATACTGTCGGGCGAGAATCTGCTCCTGATACCCTGATACCCCCCTACCACCATCAACATCATCCTCCGCCATACACTCCATCCCCGGCGGCAACATTATGCTGTCCTTGATGTTTTATCATTAGTTTGGGAGTGTGTGGTCCCCCACTGCTGTCTTTTGATGGAGTGCAGACAGTAAAGGCATGGAAACAGCCAGCCAATTTCCCCTGCTGCGGTTCTTCCACAGCAAGGGGTCGTGCTATCTTCCCCCTGCACCAGAGCCAGGCATATATTCCCCTGATGAGCAGAGCTTTCAGCCCTCCTTAGTACTATTGCATACCTGAATTACCCACTATTTTGTCTCTCTGATTATTTTGTTTGGGGGTTGGTGACAGGTCTAATCAGTACATTGCGGGGCATAGAATCCAGCTCAGGGCTCTGCTGGGTTGCAGCAGGTAACCAGAGTGGTTTAATTTGCAATCTGACTTAATTATTGAGACTGTGGAAAATAGCAATACCTTTCCTTGAATGCCAGACATTAATATTCATTCTTAATTAGAAATTGTAACCACAAAAAGAATACAAAAGCTTACCATAATGACAACCCCAGCACAGAGAAATATTAGGCCCTTTTTTGTGTCTCTATGGAGAACATGGTTGCTGAATTGGTCTGCCATTTGACATCTATTTTCCTGACATATGTGGTTGACATTCATGATCCCCAGATGATATGTGCTAAATACATTGGTGATCCTTTGATTTGTCTTGTATTGTTATCATGATTTTTAGAATGAATTAATAACTACTGGATACATTATCGTATGAATTGGTCAAGTAATTTATGGTTCAGTCCAGTGAAATGCAGATGAACCCCAGCCTCCACAGTGAAAAGAGAGCATTCCACCTATCCTTCCATCCATGCCGCCAATCTGCTCTAAGAATTTTTCTTTGCTATGTCAGGAAACTATCATACATATCATTTTGCATTTAAGCTAAGCACATTCATCTGAGTCTAAAAGATTTATCGGTCTATCACGTTTTTCCGTGATACCAGGTTGCATGGTTTCTAGAGGACTAATCCTAATAAAAGTTGTGATTGACAGACTTCACAGAGTGTGTCAAAAATTTCACTGAATTATGTCAACACATGGAATGACAAAAAACTTGAGAGATCCATGATCCCCGGATGATCAGCCATGCCTTCATATATTTCAGTGATTTTGTGTGCGATGGCTAAATAAAAAAAATTGTGGCATTCCAATTGGTGTCTGCTCTTAAGTGCAAATTTGGAAATCTTAAACATGTTAAACTATGATGGAAAACTAGGTTCAAAATATTGCCTGTTGTTTCAGCATGTTAGCATGCTGTTGTTAGCTTTTAGCTCAGAGAACTGCTCTTGCCTAAAGAATATTTTTACTTATTTTTCCAAGTCAATCTTAAAACAAATGTCAGGTTACCAGATGAACAATAAAACATGTTTTGCTCAATGTAAACCTTTGTTCAATTTATAGTGGCCCTTGAGAGATTCCTTATTTCCAACCATCATGTTGATCCTGTGCAAAAATGCTTTTTTAAAAAAAATCTTATTTCAGTTAATCTCCTGAATCAATTTAAGCAGTTACAATGCAATGTTGAGTCTTTAGAAGAAAAAAAAAAAACTGAAACCAATATGTGTGTTTCTGTAAGAGAAAATACCAATTTAGTCGATTCAATTGCTTTGAAATAAATATTTAAGGCTGCACAGGGTCATTAGAAAATAATGAAGGCTACATTCAACATGGCTATAGCAGGCGTCCAGCCTGCAACTAACTAACAACCAAACAAACAAAACTATTAATAAGAAAAAGCAACACAGTAGTTAAGAGTTCTTTTTAAAAAGTTGCCTTGTAATGAGTCGTTCAAGACGGCTAGTATGAGCCATCGTTCTTCTCAAAAAGCACAGCCAGTCAACTGTGTTTTCGGCATCTAACATGAATCTCATTTAGTCTTTTCTCATGGAGGGGAAAAAAGGAAAAGAAAAACAAAATTTAGCAAAAACATTTGTCACGATTAACCTTTGTTACTGCGATACTTAGATATAGAGTAAAACGTAACATAAACTTGGAAGATATTCACTCAATTTGAACAGTTATGATATAAGCTGCAGTTAAACATTTCAATAGATATTTACATCAAAAAAGATAACCTAATAACTTAAACTGATTTTAGAACAGCTCTATGTAGGACTGGGGGGGGTCTTGTTATACTTAACAAGTGCTCTTTCAATGTTACCATGGAAACCTGGCATTTGTTTTTAAGCATAGTCTTAAAAAATTTGAATCTTTCATTGTCAGTGCGGCTTCACTGTCACAAACATAGTCTTGACTCACACAGTAGCTGAAACATGTGCATGTTATTTTTATAGTACAGCTTCTCATCTTCAATGACTTTTGTCTCTTTCTTTACTCTTGTCTTTATTTCTTATACATGTTCTTTATTTTTTCACTCTTTTCATCTAGATGCTCCCACTACTCTCCCCACACCCACCACCAACCCAGTCAACACGCAAGGTACTGTATTCCCACACTGCTGTCCCTCTCAGCAACCATGTGAGTGCCTCTGTGTGTGAGAGAGAGCTTTTAAGCATGTGCGATAAGGGGGGTTCGAGGAAAGAGAAAACAACAGCTTGTACCTACAGTAAAGAGAGACTGTGGATGGCCAGCTTTCATCAGATAGTGCTGCTGATAGGTGACAATGAGGACAGGTCATACATGCCTGTCAGAGACACCTGTCACAGTCTTTCCCATTCACATCTGAGAAAGTTTAGACTCTTCTTTGCTGCTCTGTTATCTTATCAGCATCTGCAGTTTCATCTCAACCACCTCATCCATCATATTACAATAGCCTTTACATCTCCTCTACAAATGTCAGTTACATTTGTTCGTTGCAAGGTTGCAAAACATCAATAACTATTTTTGTCAAATACATATGAGCTGAATGAGAGGTAGCTTATTTGCAGGGTTTCAAATGCAGCAAATTTTGACACCCGCTGTGCAGCCTATTCTATACTTTGATTTTCCTCTGTTCATTCAAAAATTCATTTCAATATTACCCGTCTTTTTTAAAATGGCTCCCATTTCAAAAGCAACATTAAGGCTACATAGATGGCGAGGCAACCTTGGGAGTTGACATTTGGATATGCCAGAATGTGACATTTTAATACAAAAACTATCCTTCAAGAATAGATCGCTTTATCAATAGCTGCTTTAGAGATATGGCAATTTTGCTCTTTTGTCACGAGCACACTACAATTCATATAGTCATACAAATCCGGAGTAACCACACACACCTAATAAGTTTGAAACTCAAGACTGAGACTGCATCAAAAGCTTCAATATTCAAATAAGGCAGTTTTCAGATAGCATTCATTTATACATTCATTTGATATAACAACTGACCTTTCAGCTGTATTTTTGTGCATTATGTTTGCATTTACTAAAAATGGGGTCATATTTGTGAGGTCTCTTCTTTCCATCTCCTTTCATTATGACATCTCTTGAATGTTTAAATTGATATTTTCTTGAAATTTCTTCTTCAAATGTGCTCTCTTCTGCTTCAGCTGATAAATCTGTTTATCAGTGATTGTGCTGCATGGTTGCAGCCTCATTCAGCTCTCTGACTCCCTCTGGGTGTGGCAAAGCCAAACAGGAAGTTGCTTACTTCTGTGCATTGCTCTGCAGTTTTCTATAAGCTCTTCTCCTCAGAGTCGCACTAATGCAGCCATCTCCGTGTTTTTGTGCTGTAGCATTCCAGTAATTTCCAAAAGACAGGCTTGAAAGAGGATTTACTGTGATTTATGGGGAACATGCTGGGAGGATGTAATTGAGCTTTCTTTCAGTTCACTACTCTTCTAAATACCCTGTCAATGGGGCAATTCTAAGCTGGCTTGCGGTAGATTGCTTTGCACAACCTTAATCAGTGTAACCGCATGGTATAGCATTTCTCTCTTGACAATGAGGAAGTAAACAGCACAATTTCTTATTCACACATTATAACTAAAGTGTGAGTGCCAATGACCACTGCCACCATCAGCTCAGATTGTCTGTTGCAATCAGGGATCACTGAACAGTGGCTGCATGTGATCCTGATTTAAAAAAAAAAAGGCACCATCAGTACATGTTTGGATCCATAAAAAAATCGGCTTGTCATCACACCGAAAAGCATATCTAATCAAACTCCCCATTTGTTTAAAACATGTTTGTTTTTTTAATAAATTGCTCCATCCTTTCATTCCCCATGTCTGAGTGACCCAACTGTGTACCGTACACTTGGTAAACAAGACAATCACATTTAATCAATAAACACAAACTTTACTTACTGAGTTCTTTATCTGGGCTTACTTTGGTTCTAAAGTGCAGACAATGCAGAAGATGTGAAGTAACTGATCTAAGCTAATTCTATGGCTCTGAGGTCTTCAACAGGTAGCAAAACATGGGTTCTCCCATATCCACATATCCTTAGCTATGACATTTGCCACAGATTTGAAGGGAAGGCTAACAGCTGAATACTCTTACTGGCTGTATTCATTGAGGTTGCAGAGGTTAGGTCATAATTAAAACAGCTACCTTTGTTCTTTGTAAGGAAGATTTTACAAACCATGAGCATCTTTGCTCACTGCTAACCTGCATGTGAAACGCTTTTCAAATAAAAGAAATGTAACATTAACCCATTGAGGCCGGGAAAGCATTGCTGCATTTTTACCTTTAAAGCCGGGGGCGCTGTTGCGTTATTCTACCTTTAAGGCCGGGAAAGCGTACACGTCTTTTTTCACATAAGGTTGTTTTGCACCAATTATTGACCTCTGCGCCACTTAAATGCATTATAATAGACACGTGAGAGTGTCGTCATGTTCCTCGTGTCATTGTTTTGAAGTTAAGTTACATCGAAAAAAAAAAAAAGGTAAGTAAAAGGTAAGTTTCATCGAACCAAGCATGGAGGACTTTCAGTGGGAAGACATGTCAGGCGGTAGCGATTGTGAGGAGTTTCTTGGCTTTGATGATGCTGAAGAACGTGCTGACCCAATTGATGGAGATTTATGGCTAGCACATATGTTTGAGGATGATTTTGAATGGTTTGAAAGTGAGTGGAAGACTGACAATTACCACCGTAATCGACGGAGAGATTTCAACCGCACACCAGGGGAGAAAGTCGATTTACCTGCAGATGCCACACCGTTGCAGGCATTTAATCATATTTTTACTGAGGAGCTTTGGGCGCATCTCGTTTCCGAGATGAATAGATACAGTGACCAGGTACATCAGACTCCAGCTCGAGCAAAGATGGCAAGGTGGTCACACGTAACTGTGCCGGAGATGAAAACGTTTATTGGAATGTGTATGGACTCCTTGTGCTGCCAGTACGAACAGATTACTGGCGATAAAATAAATAGATAAATAAATAATTTAAATATAAAATTTTATTTTATTTTATTTTATTACTGTTTTCTAATTGAAAATAGCGCTGTTCCTGCACTTTACTTTTTATTTTATTTTATTACTGTTTTTTTATTGAAAATAGTGCTGTTCCTGCACTTTACTTTTTACATTTTCTATTTTCGTGAAGGTGTATGTAAATAAACTCAATTTCCAAAGAAAGCCACAGGTGTAAGCTCTCAAATACTTTTTGAATTTTGTTTCTATCTGCTACAGAGGCTGAGAAATCAATCATTTAGTAGGCGTTGACACAATTGCTGAATTTCCAGAAAAACTTCAGGTTTTAGGGGGTCTTTCTGAAATCGCCCATAGGTTTTACAGGCATTCTTTTCCAGGCGTTTTAGGCCTAAATGGGTTAATGGCTTCAATAATCTGTTAAAGTGATGGAATTTTATCATTCATTACCTTTAGTTTGTTAGATGTCTGTAGACCTCTGTATCAGGTCTCTTATATACACATGACTTTATACTGTGGTAATTAATCACAATTACGTAATCCGTTCTTATGCGTTTATTTGTAAAATGCAGTTATATTATTCATGGCATGCTGTCAGAGGTTCTGTTTTTCGTAGCGTTTCATTTATTTTTTTGATTTCATTCTTATATAGGTTTGTATCTGGTTTCATTATTGTATTTCCAGAAACCTTTTGGTGTGTGGACCCTGTGAGGTTAGTATTTACTATGATAGAGGCTAAAGGAGATCCAGTAAAACTAATACATTTTAGTGGTGAAACTCTACTTTTCTCCATGATTGAATCAAATATTCTACCATTAGATGTGGTTTGTAACACAGATAACTTATGTCAGAGAGGAACTTATAAATGAATAAACTAAGCTTGTTGTCATTCATTAATATACACCAAAAGCAAATGAATGAAGGCCACATCCTCCCCTCTGTGCTGCAGAAGAAAGCATATCAGAATTTTTTTTTTAAATCCACCCCATCCTTGTTCTTGATTCACAACTGATGGACGTAGATGGTTTCTTCAGAAATATTTTAATTTCCCTTGTTAAGATTCCATTTCTCGTAATGTCTTCCCTTTTGCTGTAGCTTCAGAAGCATCCATTTCATATCTAAATATTGTTTTGTGCAGTGGTGGAGCAAATGTGACGATAAAGCACAGAACTCAAAGTTGTTTGTCTTCTGTATTGTTTCATGTTCAAAAAGTTTTGCAGGAGTTCATATCGTCAGGTCTTTCAGTGTCTTACGAGCTGCAGAGAGCGTGTGTGTGGGTGTTTGTGTGAGTAAACCGCTGGGGAGAGATAAGTCATGGAACATTTCTTTCATGTATTTGAAAGTTTTCAGGCCTTTCTTCTCCCCATGTGTTTTTTATTGAATATTTACTGAAAGCTAAACGTCTCTCAGTGATTGTCTTTTATCAAGACAAAGTTGTATCAGATATCTATGACATTCTCCCTCACATATTCAAATACCAGATTCAGACATATTGCAATGAATACACATTTTAGTATGAATTTAACAGGATATTTTCTTCCTGATGGACAGTAGATGTTTACAGCAAAGAAACAAAACAAAGTTAGTCAATAGTTATTTCGGTCGTTTTATTTCTTCTGTGCAGAGAGGGGATTTTAACCAGAATGTATAGCTCTGAATGAATAAAATAAGTCTGTGGCAGTAATGCTTGAGCTCCTCTGATGCTCAGAGATGATCCAAAGCAGGGACATCATATCCTGGGTAAGCCTCCAGTAAACCCCCTTATCGAGTGGAGCCAGAAGAAAGACATAGTACAAGGAATTATGTTGTAGACTTGATTGAGAATGCCCTATGTTTCTGCGGATCATGTTACAGCAGGACCCGCTGATACATCTAAAAGCAAAGGGTGAATGTGGATGGAGTCAGGGCTGATGTCCGTCCCTCTTTCCAATAAGGTTTCTGTCCCTCTCACAGTTTACTGCTCACTGAGGGGTCTGGAAATCGTTCTTAAGATCTGAGTTTGATAAAATGATGATGGTTTATAGTTGGCTCAAAGCTGTAGATTAATTGCCAATAAGAGCTTTGCAAGCAATCATTATAGTACAAGTGAACTGTAGTCTGGCCTCTGTACTGCACCCTACAGACTTGATAGTACTACTAATAGTTATATAGTTTTTATTGCTGTCTTGGCTAAGTAGAGTGTGAGAGATTTGTGGATCTTTATGACCTTTAGATGTGGTGCACAGAATATATGCATGACTTCATGGTTATTCCAGTGCTTTTGTTTCACATGGGGTTTTTGCCCAAGAGAAAATCATGTGATTTAGTGCCAGATGGTATTTTAAGAATCCATTTCTGGCAGGTTTTGAGGCTCCTTTTGTTTGCCATTTGTTCCCTCAGCTCTAAGATTTCCACTGCCGTTTAATGTTGAGATTTTTGACTCTTTGTACACTATTGACTTCAACAAAGACTGTTATGAGTGCATTCAGTATTCAGCATAATTAGTCATTAAACATTTACCAACCAGCGTTGTTTCAGCTCTCACATGTATCATCACTCTGAAGTATTTCAGTGGAAAAAGTAAAGAATCATTTAGAAATGCTAATTAGTTTGTTTTTTTCTCGAGCTTGTTTACTCTGATTCCCAGTCAGGACTGGTTTTTTTTTTCTGTTCTTCTGACCTGCTGATTTTCTTTCCCCTTTTAAACAATTATTAAAGAAAGAAAATATTGCAATGAACCATTTTAATTGGTCTCCTGGGAATAGGTCAGCAGTGCCAGCCCACCCTAAAGTTAAAGAGTATTTTTGCTGCTGTAGTGTTGTAACTTTTTTCATGTAGTCACTGTAAATGATAATGTTAGCTTTACTTAGCAGATTGGGGTTTAAAGATTGAATGCTATGTGGCTATGAACTCGCATTAATTCAGCTTGTAAGAAAACTTCACGGGGAGAGCAGCACTATCTTTTGTTTAGTCAACCTTTTCCTTTACTTTGATTTCGACAGGGGTCCCATCTGTCAATGGGTGCTACCTATTTTTTTGTGTGGATAACTGTCAGTCTGAAGAGATACAATAAATTGTCATAAAGGAGCTCAAATTTACTGTAATAATTTCCATTTAGCTGTACTCAGACCTTCACCTGCATCTCAGCACCTCAGGTGAATGTCACTGTTGCATTCATACATCTTCAATTGTTTGGGCTATTATAAGGGACTTGGGAAATATTTAGTGGGTGAGCAATGGCACAGGAATTCAGCTGAGCTCTGTTGATGGTGTGCTACCACAGTAATAAGAAAAATGATTTGGTGGAGATTGTCTTGGTATGCTCACCTCATTATATCCATTTTCTTTTTAACAAGCAACAAATGCAAAACCCACAGTTCAATGATGCAAAAAGCTATAAACTACCAAGTTTATTCTGCCTCTTTGTCCTGCATCTAAGTCCAGGAATGAATTACACTGAGAGTATATTCAGTAAAAGAAAAGGTATTTCTGTATCAATGCAAGTGAGTCATTGTTTCAATTACAGCCATGTAATTACATCTATAAATTCTGATGAGTCTGTGTGTGGTTGTTGGTCCATGTGTGGGTGATGGGCCTTGTTATGCGAACGGAAAACTATTTAAAAGAAAACGATGGGAAAACTAAAATTATGTGTCCTTGTAATCAACCAAGCGACAAAATCCCTGTTCAGATCTTCTCGCTGACAGCAGTAGTCTAATAGGGATGCTCTGTTACTGACCAGAGCAGCAATTAGTCATCCCAGTACAGAAATGGAAAAGGTGCAACTGTAAGGCATGCAGCACTGGGACTTCAGTGGAGCAGATTTCACCACAGTGCAGACACAGGCATCAGTTGCAAATCCTCTTTATTCCCCCATAAATCCCCACGGCTGTGCACATCCTGTCAGGACGCCGGTGTGGGCATGTCAGCACTCCAGATCAAGCTGCGAGCAGAGAGAGCTGTGGCGATATGGACACCAGCCAACCACATTACACACATAATCAAATTCGACTTAATTGAAGTGCGAGGCCACAAAGGCTGCCATAATAATACTTTCTGTCATTTGGAGGGTTTTTTTCCCGCTCTAATCGTCTTTCGTTATTATAAATGCAAAGGCAGTGTATTGAGCATTAACGACCACAGGGAATCTTGGTCCTGGATTTGTTGAGAGCTGATTGACAAAGTGAAATACACCGAAAATGACAAAGCAATTTACTAGGAGAATCTGTTTCTGTTAAAGTTACAGATCAGAGTCTGAAACAGATTAGTGTTTTGTAGATGAAAACTCACTTTGTACAAAATATGACATCTGAAAACATGCCCAGGATGAGAGCCCATCAAGATGCTGAATTAAGAGAAGTTTGCACTGATTGTTACTCTGATGATATTGCCTGTAATTTGTCCACCTTTTGAGCCAATCAACGTCTCAAAGTAGCATAATTTTATGACTGGTTCAAAACAGCTGGGTCTCAATATCAAAGCCCTGTCCAGTACACTTGCTCGCAGTAAATTCTCTGGATGGGCAGTTTTTCTGAATTCAGAAACTCATTCGGCTATAAAGGAAATAGCTGGAAAATCGAAGAAAGAATTCCAGAGGGAATGTTTTCACGTTACCCCTCTGAATGGAACATCTCTGGATATTTGCAGTGATATGATACATGTGAAAATCCATTGCATTACACTGGCATCTTTTAACTTATCTAGACTGTTGCTTGTTTTTAATCATTTTAATTTGTTTGAATTATTTTATTTGTTTCTCTTTATATTCTTTTACGTATTTTTAATGCTTCTTCCACTCCCCACGGCAATGCTTTTATTTTATGTAAAGCACTTTGAATTGTTTTGTGCATGACGTGCTAAACAAATAAATTGACTTGACTATACATCTCATTATGTCAGTAAAATAACTACATCAACATAACAAAATTATTTAGAATGATCAAGCCATCAATCTAATCAGTATGTACCTACACTTAATTTTAGACCATGATTTTGAAACCCACCTCTACAGCAAATACAGAACTGATATAAAAGGAAACCAGCGTTCAGTAGTGTGCTTAATGCAGGCAACATGAGATGCGACCAACCATAACAGTTGATACTGTAGGTGTTATGGGATTTTTAGTCTATCTGACATTTATGTGATAGAGTCTTGCTGCTTACTCTGGAGGAATTTTTCTACCTGTTAAATCAAACTCTCCCTGGGTGCACAGGGGCAGCTGAGACCCTGCATGTTTCCTTGTGGAGTGTCAAACAGAAGACAGGGGGAGCAAGGTGAGAGCAGGAGGGTGTGGGGAAGGGGAGGGGAGACAGGACCGTGCACAGGCCATTTACTGGGTGCATGTTCATTAGCATGGAGCATGGGCCGTTCCTTCTCCCCTGGGAATGAGCTGTGCTATTTGACGTCCCCAATATAGTAAACAAACTGTGCCTTGCACAACCCTGCCTCGCACACGGGAACAATTACTTTGTGAAGACGAGTCCATTTTAAGAGGGCGCTCAACTGAAACAAAACTTCTCTCATTAATTAGTTTTATTGTAGCACCACTACCAACATGCCCCAATGCTGTGTGTCTGCAGTTTGAATAAGGTGTTGTTTTTAGGTGGAGATGGGACTGTGTCTCATGTCTTTGACTCTTCAACTCAACTTATTGAGTTAAATTCTGCACTCTCCGCTTGTCTTTTATCAAAATCATTTAAGTTCAGGGCATGACTAGCGAGATTGATGGAAAATTGAGCTGCGCTCTCATGCAGCAAAAAACAGTGCAGCCATTCACTCACCCACCACTCCTCAATCAGTCCAAATGTGCACAGATATAGACTACTGAAAAATGCCTCTGAACTATTCTGAGACTGGACATTTAAAAGCTTCAAATTTTGCCTTGTTCTTCTATGGTGCACGGATAAATCTGGCTAAGTGCTGGACAGTGACACTCTCTGACACCTGAGGCAGCCATGTATTTCTCTGCACAGGGACAACGGGCACCAATTTATCTCCAGACGTGTGTCTATTTCTGATGATTGAGCTCTATAACTTCCAGAAATGGCCTCTTAAATCACAGTGTATTTTACAGTGTGTGAATTCTCGCTGAAATTGCAGACAGCGTCTACTGTTTCATAGTGAAATAAATGTCTTCAAACATTTTTCAATGCTGCTTACTCAAGGAGCCTGAGCAGCATAGAAGCGATCCAGACATTAGTGTTCGGAACTGGGTGCTTCGACAATAATACACGTTACTTGATTACAAACATTACAGGATGCACGTGCATCCAGGAGGCAAGACCACTGCTGGCAAATTCTAATAAACGTATTTAATAAGGTTTCTAATTGTTTGGACATTCTTGTTGACTCAGTAATGAAATAAATCAATCATAAAACAGTCTTTCAAAGTTCATAGTTTTAATATAGATATAAACATTGAATATATAGATTAGGTAGGTCAGATAGATAGAATATCTAGAAATTTGGAGAGAAACTGAAAGAAAGTTATTTTCTAATCATCTTTTTAATGTCTGGTGTGTGCTTCACCGCTGCTTTTTTTGACAATAGATGCATTGTGGTAACCTCAGTTTCCCTGAGCTCACTAGGTAAAAATATAGCTATAGAGACAGTAGCTAAAAATTACACTATTAGCTTGGCTCATGCAGATTGTATGAATTAATTTGTTATCAAATATGCTGAGAACCAAATCCCAACACTATTTTTTTTAAACAGGTTAGACATTTCTAAGAGTGATTGCACGGCCTGACACACATGTCACTTAGACATCCAGTGTTTATACAAAGGAAAATCTGCTTGCATACAAAAATGAAGTTGATTCAAATTCATTGAAAAACAAAACAGGATCAAAATGACCAATGACAGTCAGCCAAGGACACCTTTCAAAAAAGTTCCAGCAATCAATTCTTTCACACTTTTAAGTCTATTTCTGTTTTGTTTTTTAATTCACAAAAGCATTGTGTAGAAAGCCTCAGACTGATTTGTTGGCAGACGTTTGCAGGACTTGTGAGAGCAAAAATGAGATATGAAATGACTTACTGTGTGTCACAATGGGGAGGGTGAGGTAGGACACAGATGCAGACTCAGATGTAAAAAAGCAAACTGGGTTTATTAAGCACAAAAAACAAAGTTTAAACAAAAAGCGCGGCTTAGCCGGATGATAAAACTAGACCGTGACAAAACAAACAAATGACTTGACATGGCATGGAATAAATACTTAGCTTAGAACAGGACAACGTAGCGAGGCATGAGGGGTGAAAACGGAGTAAGGACGGGTAACACAGGTAAGGATCTGACAAAGAAACAGGGGAACCTCGAAACTAAATAGGGAAGTGGGAGTGATTAGTGACAGAGTGCAGCTGGGGATAATAACAGGTGAGATGAGTGACAACTAATGAAACGAGTGAGGGAAAACTAAAACATGGCAAAACTAAAGACTAAACATGGACTTAAAAACTGAGACATGATTAACGCATAAAAAATCAAACTAAAAACATGGGCAGAGTCCCGTGGGCGTGACACTGTGAACAATGCATCATCCTCCATGGATTGACTTATGCCACACTACCATCTTTTTTCTATTGATATTCATCAAAAGATTGCATATTTATGATCTGCCTTTTATTTGATTGGGTCATGCTTAAAGTCTTGAACACAAAACAAACCAGTTTTGTTTATTATTTAAGGGTCATAGTTCCCAGGGACACTGTAACCACATGGGTAGTTCGGTTACTGGCCGACAGGGTTTGCTAATTATAAACTCTTTCTGGTTATTGTCCTGTTTTCAGACTCCAGAGCCGGAGAGGGGGCACCACAAAAAATTGACCATGCTGTCATTGGAGGCGTGGTTGCTGTGGTGATGTTTGCAATCCTCTGTGCACTCATTGTTCTGGGTCGTTACTTTGCCAGACACAAAGGTAAAGCACATGCATTGCCATCACACTTGTTGTGAACACATTTATTTTTGTGGCTAATTTGTCTGTACTTTCTTACAGGAACTTACTTCACACATGAAGCCAAAGGGGCGGATGATGCAGCTGACGCAGACACAGCCATCATTAATGCGGAGGGGGGACACAACAACACAGATGAGAAGAAGGAGTATTATATCTAAACCGGACAGGCCAGGAAAGACGGGTGAGGATACTGCGGCTTGTGGGAGCATTATGTCCAACTCTGACTGGTTCTGATTGGAGATGGCTTTGGGGTGGGGAGGGTAAGATTTTAAGAGAAGGAGAGGAAGGAAGAATGTGGAAAGTAGGACTGGCATGGCCATGTGGTGAGAAGAAATGTTGCTGAGTTTCCTATCCGACCCTTCCTGGACTTCTGGGTCCTACTTTGTACAGTTCAATTATTTTACAGACAATTTTGTGCCTTGTTCTATTTCTTTTGTTTGTTTTGTTGTTTTCCCTTCACATGCTTGTTGGATTGGATTTTTCATCATGTACACCACTTGATCTGTTGTTGCTTTTGGCTTTCCGAGGAGATTAAATGGGTCCGGTGTTTGTCTATGTGTGCTGCAGCTAGCTTTTAGCTAATGTAAACAGATATGAGAAGCAAGCTCATCTACACTTTTTTTTTTTAAAGTCATCTCCAGAGTTCTGTGAATAGAACACAGTGTCAACACAACTCTCCCACCTGGGTGAAAGTCCTACGGTGCCTGCAAGTTTATCACATTCATATGCAGGTCTGATTGGTTTTGACATTTTCCATCACAGTTCACACAGCCCCTTCAAATCGAGGTTTGCGGCGATGACCTTAATGTTGTAACAGCTGTGAGTAACCATACTCATCTTAGAATGTATTTGCTCATGAAAGTGAAGTATTTCATGTACAACTTTACATCAAACCACATACAAGTACGACAGACCCTGTAGTGATTTCAATATCTGACATTTACGCCCAGGATCGGCGGCTCATCACTGATGCAGTTTTGTTCCAACCTCCAAATGTTTCATAGTATTTCTTTGGTATCTAATTACAAGGTCACTCACCCTCAACTCCCAACATTTTAGTTATTAATTTCTATTTCTTGTCCTTTCTAGTGCCGTACTCATAAAATTGATCTGTTGTGTCATATAACACTTCTTGTCTACTACTTCAAAAGTCAATCTCTGACCAACTGACTTTTGGCCAAGTGCTTATAGTTATGTTTATGTAGTAATACAGAGATGGAAGTCTATACAAGCCGTTTTATTTGAAAAATTGGATTCTCTATTCTCTCCCTGTAACTGACTTCCTCTCCAGCTTATCTATTGTGTTCAGTTTGCTGTGGCATCTCTTAACAATAGACCATGCTGTAATTTTAGCTAAGCAGAGAGCTGCAACGGGGACGCTTCTGAAACGCACTGCGGCACATCTGGCAGAATCACAAGTATTGTCTAAAGTGACTGTGATAAATGCTGGTGGCCGTAGTGTAGCCTGACCCAGTGAAATGTCGGGGTCGGTAGAGGTGAGATCAGTAATATCTGTGCAGAACTCAGTTTGAAGACATCTCAACATAATAATGCCAGAAATATGCGATGATATTGTGGTTAATTTTCCACAGAGAAAATCATGGCAGTTTATTAGTTTCACTGTTTATCATGAATTTGTGATTGAGAAAAAATAGTATATCAAAAAAGCTGGTAGTATAAGGAAAACTATTCCACATTTTGAGAAACACTTTTTTTTTCTTTGCTTATAGTTGGAAAATGTTGAATACCACTTTAACGTCTGAACAATAAATACAAAGCTATCATCAGCAGCCACTTAGCTTTGCATTACTACTGGAAATAGAGACTCGGCAAGCCTGAGATTTACAGCCTATTAAAGGCTAGCTGTCGCCCTAATTATCACAGTCCCAAAGTATTCTAAATCTGATGATAGACATAACGTTGGCTCTTCTCGGCATACATAGACTATGATATCTAAAAAGACAACTGGTGATGCATCACTCACCATCAGATCCTCAATTTTTATAATTTCATGCCAACCACATGGTCAACCCAGGACCAAAAGTAATAAGTATACAATTGTGTAAATACGCAGTAAATATTATTTGTAAACAGCAAGTTGAAAGTCCTCTTCACAGAATGCTCCTTGCCAAATAATTTATTTTATATCTGGTGGTACAGCAATTTGATCATTTGACTGAGAAATGCTACAAAGACTCTGGTTTAATAATTTTCCGGATTTTAACTTGTATTTGATTGTGCTGTGTCAAAGAGAAGAGAGAGTACTAAACTTTTAATGTTTACTTTCAGTGATGTATGTCCGTCTGAACACCCATATCTAGTAAAAAAAAAGGAAAAAAAGCAAAAAGAAGAAAAAAAAAAAGCAGTCATAACCTATTTCCTGGCTTGAAAAATCCTTGCCAAACATTTTTTTTTGCCCTTACCCATTTGCAAGAAATTCAATCACAGCAAATATAAATCTGTCATATTTCCTGGCTCTGTGAAAAGTGTTTTTTTTCCTTTGGGCTGTTTTTGATCACCTGTAAGGCCAAGGGCCCTCACAACTTCCCAGAAATTTGTGAAGCTTTAGACTTAAAGTTAAGGAAAAAATGACTTTCTTACCATCATCTTGCAGCCTCAAACCTTCACAGAGGAGGCGTCATGTGTTACACTTCATTTTTCCATCATACATCAGTAGTGTGTATTCTACACATGCTCTATGCCTCTTAGACCCACAGCGAGGACAACAAAACCCGTTTAGTAATTAGCGAGTAAATTCATTGTACTACCCGAATAACAAAAAAGAATCTGGTCAACCAGATCAGATTAAAAAAATGCTAAATTATAACCACTGCCTTAAATATATCTCCTGTTGTTTATCATTACAAAGGAAAAGACTGAAGGACTTAATGTAGTGCCTTCTTCTTCTGATTTTGAGGCATATGGTTAGTATCCTACAATACCCTCATGTACACTCTAACAGTATATCTTGTACATATATCTGTCCTCTCTAACTTACAGTCTAATACTCTGCCAAGTTGTCTGTGTTCACGCACCCATAGACTTGCATCCCACTTAGGATCTTCAGCATAGAAAAACTGGAATTAGTTGGAAAAAAAGGATTTCTTTGTTTAGCAAGCTGGTGTGGCAGCTTCCACTGACTAGAATGGTAAGTGTCATGACAAAAAAAAATTCAATTATTTTGCCAGCTTCACTGCACTTGTTATTTATTTGGATACTTTCAGGGTTAAGATTAAATAGAATTTTCAGAGAGGAAAACAGTGCTGACGGCTATAATAGGCTACAATAAAAGCAATTTTTCTGGATTGTAGAGTTGCGCGTGTCATGGAAAACAGCTATGTGCATGACAAATGCTTTTCTGGGCTTTGATATGTATCTTTAAATGGTAACTGTCACTTTTAAATGAGTGAGAACATTCAACAATGGGCGGAGGCATCACATTATTCAAACTTTTGATTTATTTTTTTAAAGACATGATGTTTAGTAAGTTTTTATTTCTTCCACTCTCTCAGGTTCATGAGTGTTAATAGTTGTGTTTTGCATCTCAGGTAGAATGCAAATTTTAAGCCCCGAGTATATACTGTAGTACGACAGCTATTGAAAACGTAAAGAAATCACAAGATGTACATGTTTTTCTCAGTTGTACATGTTAACGTGTTCTTAATATGATGCACTGTTACAGTAAATGTTAAATATTATTTTGCATAGACCTAGTTCACAAAGAATACTAGATTTGTTAAGCAGATGAAAATGATGTACAGTCAGTGTTAACAAAACCACAACAATGTTCATGAGACTTCCTTTCCACCGTAACAGTTTGTTCATACAGTATCAGTTGTTTAGTAATTGTAGGATGTGACCACAGACAGTCAATCAAGCATCTGTTTGCATTCAGTCAACTCATGCATATTTTTTCATAAATGAAGATGGTGTATTTACTGTGACATGAATTTTATTAATGATCTGTAATGTCTTGGGTATTTGAATGAAACTCATGTTTAACATGTGGGGAGGGAGGATGGGGTACGGGACAGAGAGAAGGGGGGGTTGGTTGTTTTATAACCCCAAAATGGTTGATTTCGTTGTTGAATCTTAAATTTCTCTTTGTTCCCAGGTGACACTTTTCTTTCGTGTAGTGAAGAGGATGTTTCTCATATGACCATGCATATTTTGTATTGGCTCACACCAACATTTTTACAAAAAGAAAAAAAAAATCAGATGAGTACTTGTCTTAATAAAAAGATATCAATGTTTGAAGAGATGTGCTGCTGTGACTATCAAATATGTGATTTCACTTTGTAGTCCTGTCCCACTCTGACACAGAACAGAATTAATTAACTTGTATTTGTTGTCATATACTCCTCCTGTTTAATGCACTGAATACATTAGCTGGTTTGAACCTGTTCACTTGTCAAAATCGCGAAGAAAAAAGCTCCTGAGCTGAGGCAAAAAATATTGCACCGGTGTAGATCCGAGGCGGGTGAGTGGCAGCAATCTGAGCTGCCATCAGTGACTGGCACAAGTGCTGTGGTACAGATAGAGGCAAGAAACACTTAAAATGACACAATGACTGACACCGACAGGCTTGGGGGCCCCTGTTAAGGTTTCCAGCTGAATACGTGGATGTTAGTTATTTGACAAATTGATAGGCATTTTGAGGAACAAGACCTAATTCATAACCATAAGCTATTCTGTCATCATAATTCTGTCAGTGCCGCCATTTCCCATTACTTTAAGTGATCCATCTCAGGTAAAGGTCAATAACATTATTCAAACTTTAATGGAAGTAGTTTAACCTTCGAAACCAGCCACTTTTCTCCCTTCCTCATACAATCATTGAAATATAATGCTTCTCTCAGGGAACATCAAATAGCTGTGATTGATTTAAAATTTCCTTTTCATCACTTGTGAAACATACCAGATTTTGGGAATTCCATTAAATTTTTTCCACTTCATTTAACTTGATTTAAGTTAAAAACTACATCATCTGAATTAATTGCAACTTCACGCATTTGCTGTTCATAGCTGTCCAGGTATCATTACGGCACGACTGTGGAAGAGTGATGTTTCAGTTAGATGCTACTAATCCCATTTAAATGTTCAATTTTAATTTAGAATGACATGTTTAGGTGTAATTAGCACAATGGGGAAATTAAGAGTGAACGAATGTCTGAGCATGGCTTGTTTAGTTGACTAATTGATTGATTGAGATTGATGGCATGTACCACTTGGCTTGGCTGAGGTATATAATTAAATGATGTGGGATTAAATAGTGGGTGAACAAAGGAAAAATTCAACATTAGCTGTCTGCAAACCATCTCCCTCAACATCACTGTTGTTTGGTACAAATTCCCAAGGACTTGGATAACATTTTCACTCATTTATTATCAGATTCAGTTATTAGAAATAAGACAAATCCCTACACAATGTTTTTCTTTAAAGTGCATTTTGGTTTCACTTACAAAACAGCACAAGCTCCCTTTGTACTGCTCCCTTTATGCCTGAGAAATTTTGACTTCTTCCAGGCCAAATAAGGGGCTTGTTGCAGTCGACTGCAAGATATTCCTGGTGGATCTAAGCCACATATAGCATAGTTGGACATTGATGTGTTGGAACAGGGCTCCTTTATCTAATGCAAAGGACAAAGAGTAGATCAACTGACTCTACCATTTTACTGCAGTGTTGCTGTTCCTTTCCATCATTAAACGGCAAATCAGATCTACAAAAATACCAGTCCACGCCACAATACTGGTGGCATTTCATGAGTCCAATTACTAATTACTAGGCACCAGCAAACTTTTCATTCTATCTTTAGTACTAAACATGTCAAACCATAAACACACAGAAGTTTTTCTCATCTCAAAGCATCGCAGTTGATCAAAGGAGTGAGTGTGTTCTTTTTCCCATCTGTAGCAAGCTCTGTAAAATGTATAGGGATGACACAAACAGATCCAACAACCAAGCAAATGGATCCTCACTGATTTTACAGTGACAGCAGTGTTGTGTCTTTCCACAAAGGTAACAGCAGTTTGAGATGGTGGCTGAAACTTGTTTCTCAGACGGACAAGACAAATTTGTTGATCCTGTAGCGCAACAGTCACACATGGCTGAACTGACCAGGGTCACCTTGATATAGCTGTGATATTCCTCAAACAATACCTGAGCAATTTTAGCTCAGTGGCAGAGTGCCTCATCCTTCAGTATAAAGAAGCCACTGCTATCAGGGCATGCCTATGTCATGAAGGGTTGAACAATGTCTGCAACAATTAGGTAAAGGAGAATTTGTCAAACTGACATCACAACAGATTTTTCCCCAGCAGAGCATTGCCCAGGGCATCACACTGCCTCCCTCTTCCCCAGATAAACAATGCACAAGCACACCATCTTTCACAAAATGTAAAGCAAGAAGCTTAATTTAATCAGGTCACTGATTAAATTCCACTTCTCCACGGTTCAGGTCTGACACTTATGGGACATAGTAGGTTAGTGGACAGGGTCAATACAGGCACCCTGACCATTCTGCATGCAGCAAATTGCACTAAACTGTGTGTTCCGACTTATTCAATCAAAGCCAGAATTCTGTTTTTGAAGAATTATTGCAACACTAGCTGTCTGACTGCACGAGCCAGCTTCTGCCCACAATGCATATCAAATGGGTCCAAAATCAACGCCATCTTACACCCTGATGACAGCTTATAGCTGAGAAAGATTTGTTCTGTCTGCAATAACTGAGAGAACTCTACATCAGTGAGAACTGATTCTTCAAAAAGTCACATCCACCAATGGCCAAATGTGCGTAAGCTTAGAGCTTGGCAGAAAAATAACTTGGGGTCACCAGCCTGGTAGCTGTATGTAATTTAAATGAGAGCACTGTGTAGAGACTACTGTGACCATCGCTAGCCACCATTCCGACAGACAATAGCTAATCTAATTTGAATAGCACAATTTCGCAATGTGTATATACAAGGTAATGTACACTATAGACACAATCAATCATCAGACACATGCATCAAAGGTACCACACAAAAATACAAACAGCAAAGCTGTACAAATAAATGACAGTACAAGTTCACATACTCGCAAAATGCAAACTAATACACACACAGTAATTAGGCTTAGTTTTGAATGCAGACGTAGTTGTGACAGATCAAAGGTCATCAGCCAACCTGTTCTCGAATAAAAAGACCACGGTAAATTAAAGTATTCTCAGCACAGTTGGATCCAATTCTGGGTTTAGCTACATAGATGACCTACACCCAATAAAACTTGAGATTCCGGGGGCCAGATGCATAAAGAATGTGTAGTTTACACAAAAAAAACATGCGCACACCTTTTCCTTCACACAAACAGGTATCTATAAAGGACTAATGTGCGGTGGGAAATTGTGTGTGTGGGCTATAAATAACTGCTGTCGCGCATCACAATTGCGTAAAGACTGATCTGAAAGACCTTTCTGATGAGAACGAGTAGTTCAAGATTGTTGCAAGAGCTCAACCAAGCTATTTCCAGTGCGCATACTATGATCCACATGATGTGTGTCTCACTCCTGATTATCGCCAAAAAAAACTGTAGCAATACTGTGTCGGTTATGTATTCACCCACTCCACATAAAGCAGAAGTCCTCCACCTGTAGCACTTATGCTGTCTTTGTGCGAGCTCCAACACCTTTCTCTCGTATGTCATTTGACTTCTTTTTTTCTCCACTGCAGGGAAACTGCATCCACTGTTACTTTTTATATTCAGCAGTTTTTATTCTGTTCACAATTACAGAACTGAGATAACATGTTTTGAGATTTAATTTTCTCATCTCCACTGGTTTCTGTTGTTGATTTCATTATCTTGTCTATTTAGTTGTGATGCAAACAAAGTCTTGATAAGCAGATGACAAATTAGGGGAGTTTCTGTATCCATTCATTGCCAAAAGTGGGAGACGAATTCAGGTTTTTGCACGTGCAATCTCACAATGAGATTTAGACTAAAACTGTGTGCGCACACACAGTTTTAGTCATGTACAGAGGAGGATCATACAACCTCCTCTTAAACATGGTTAATTTTTTTTTTTTAAGTTATGTATACATAACCTTTATTGCAGGTACATTTTCTGAGCTTATCTGTCACTGGCAGATAGACCAAAAACAATTTTGGCTTGTAAAACAATGGTGGACTACAAATACTCAACAAGCCCTGCCACATTTGAGATGATCCGTCCCAATCCAACCATCACAAAGTCACTAACACCTTCATGTTTGGCCATTGTTCCTAGATCCCAGCAAGGTACATTGCGATTTACTTAACATTCAATGGTTTTAATGTTGTGGCTAATTCATGAGCAGTATGTATTAAAGCTGCAGTCTGCAAGATTTGTTGTTGTCATACGTAAAGTCCTACTTTTTGGCATTTTAAGAGTTTACATGATCTATCAGAACGCTTGAAGTTGAAAACGGTGACCTCCGTAGTCGCAAAATGCAAGAAATGCTTATTTTTTAACCGAAAAATAAAAAGTTTTTCAACTTCCTGTCCCGCCCCTTCAAAACACATGAGAACTCGTGCACGTAGACGTGCACGCCAGATGCGCCTACACGACTCCTCATTCATCAACTCACCTGTCATTTGCGATCATGGAAGACACAGTAAGTAGACTAGCCCGTAATGAAGTTCAATAGTCCAGATAAATAAGCGTGGGGACGAGCCTACCTTGTATCGCGCGTGCACAATCGGTGATTGACAGGCAGCAGAGCCCAGCTCGTAAACCTGATTGGTTACCTTTTACCGGTCCGGTCTGCAATTTTGTAAACAAACCTGCTGGCTTTGGAGGGACCTAGCGGGACATATAGGGGACCTAGAGAACTCTTTTTTTTTTGTATTGGGGTATTTAATGTACTACTTTCAGAATCCCCGGACAGTTCCAGGCATTATGCTTGAAAAAGAGTTGCAGACTGCAGCTTTAATATATAACAAAAAACATCTTTACCTGAAAATAATATACACCAAAAGCATGTCAGTTTGCAAAATTGCTTTTTTGAAACTGAGTGTGAACCAGAAAAAACATACAAATAAATACATATAAAATAAAGTAAGACCTCCAGCAGTGTATTTATCAGAGTATCGCTGATAACTTCATGTTTATCACTGGCTGGTTTCCACAGATTTGACTCTGAGGTGAAGACTTTACAAGCGACTGTAGCTGTTAAGTTTATCCCGAAGACAGTTTTGAAAAAGACTCAGAGCAGTAGTTCATCTTCTATTTTAGCCTTGTCAGATGAATACAATGATATTCTAAATATCTTTATTACAGGAAAAAGCTCCCAACTCATATTTTGGAAGTTGAAAATTTTCTGCCAAATATAGGAATTTCACAGATATTTCTGTACTGGCAGAGACATTTGTCAGCATAAGCCAATATGAGAACTGTTTCTTTAAAGAACATTATGCAGAGAAGATTGTTTGAGGTCATTTAGAAATATCATCCTCACATAGTTTGTCCAATAGAGTGGCAAATAATCCATTGTTTGCAATACTGTCAGTGTTGTCTTCAGCACATGTGCTGTTGTGTCTTCACAGTTGCCTGATAGTTTGCTGCAGTAACTGTAGCTTGTACTGATAACTTGCTCTTAACTTTGCATCAACATGGTGTTTATTTCCACTCCTGAGATAATGGACACTGTCAACAGCATTTAGATAACAGTTATTGTGGAGCTTGGAGTTGTGTGGTCATAAGCACAATGTGAATGAGTATTTTGAAGATCAAGCACCAGATTTAGTTTTTTTGCAGAGAAACAATTTATTGCTTGGGTAAGAAACACAGAGACCAAGCCATTATAAAAAGACGATATTTAAGAACAGAAGACATCAAGTGTTGATCAAAGATTTTTTGTGAGGTGGGGAAAAGAAGGACAACTGATACCTGAAATCTTTGGGGTCTTTCATTTCTCTACCGTCTGACTTTCATGTTCAAGGAAATGCTAAGTCATGTTCCATGAAACAGATGAGCTGGTTGCTTCAAACAATGATGAAGGACAAGCACCTGAAGCCTGTGATAACCACAACACAATTATCTCAGTCCGCTGCAGTATGACCCAGAGAAATCTGCATTAATTAAGGCACACACAGCCCGTCTGTTAATCCTGTGTGTAAGTGTCAGTAAGAAGAGACTTGTGTTTGTGGGGTGATTAACTCCAAAACCTGAAAGATGCTGTGAACAGCACTATGGGCTCTGACGTAAGGGATGTTGCTGCTTGATGTTTAATATTCTGATATTTAATCTGAGACTGATATTTACCAGAGGGTAGAAATTTGCTAGAAGTGGATGTGGAAGAATTATAGTAGATGTTATAAATGGGAGAAAGAAAAAAAATCCTTTTCACCCTTCTTTTGCCTAAAAAAGGTTAAATGTTGCAGATAGGAAATCTGTAATTATCTGCTGAGCTCAAGCTTCAAGCAGCATGCTCTGATGTTCCCAGGACCAAATCTCAAGGTGACTCCTCACAGCAAAAGGAAGGCGAAGTTTTCTTTTGGCAAATTTACATCAATGTTCCGCTTCATAGCCACCACCCACATACAATAAGGAAAGCAAACATTTACCAGTTGTTTTCTCTTATCTTTTATTTTCCGCTATGTCTGCATATAATCTTTCTATCATATTTAAGACTGTCAATGCATGATTAATCTTAATTTAAAGCATGTTTTTAACCCTTAGATGCATAAGTGGGTCAAAAAGGACCCAGTGAGGTTGTTTTCTTGCAATATCTTTGTAACAAAAAGTTATCATTTCATATTCCAGCTATTCCTCAAAAAACATGTTACTGATATTGTGCGATTTAAAATTTTAACTTACCTCTCATACATTTTACAAAATTCACATTTTTGTATTACTACCCCAAGCTTCCATAAGTGGGTCAAAAATGACCCGCATTCATTTCCTATGGAAGTTCATGGGAACATTTGATTCTGATCAACTGTGACTGATAGCAATATATTTTTTGTGGAACACACAGACTATATCATAAGTGTCACATGTAAAGATAATTGTACACAGCAACACTTGATATATGAAGAATGTGATACAAGAACTGGGACGTATCAGTCCGTGTATCACACGTATCCCCTATGCAATAGATTACACAGGGAGGCAACCAGGGGAAGAAATTCAAAAGAATCTGGAAGAAATTATCCGGCAGTTGTGCACTGCATTCAGAAACACAGGGTGCAACATCACCATGGACAACTTCTTCACCAGGGATGGGAATCGAGAACCAGTTCTCAAAGTAACCGGTTCTGTGTAGTTCGATTTAGTGGAATCGTTAATCCGCCTGCCTAACGATCCCATTTATAGGTTCTGCTGACCTCTGACGCATTTGCGCGATGACGTCATGTGCACACTTCATATTTTGGCTCATAATGTTTCCAACAAGGCAGAAGCGCTCCAAGGTTTGGTTATATTTCACCAAAAAGGACAATTTTAGGGCCAGTTGCAACACGTGCAGAGCTGTGATCACATCAAAGGAGTGAACTATCTCCAACATGCTGAAACATTTGACCACACAGCATGCAGTTACTTTGCACGAATGTAAAGTCTTTGACGTGCTGCTAAGCGATGGCAGCAACTCTCGCGGGGGAGATGTCACTTTTGCCTACATTCAAAACTTGAGAGCCCTGTTGTAATGTTAGAGACATACCGTATGAATAATTTCCATCTGATATTAACATTTAGTTGACGAGGGCTGCAAGAGTGAGGCAGAGTTAGATATATAGAGTTATATATTGTACTATATAACTGGATGAGAATTGATAAGAGAACCGATAAGGAACCGTATCGATAAGCGATATCGATAATGGAACCAGAATTGCTAATTTCTTAACAATTCCCATCCCTATTCTTCACCAGTGTGCCTCTTGCGTAGCACCTCCTGGAGAAGGATCTCACAAGAATGGGGACTCTACAGCAGAACAAGCCAGACATCCCTCCTCTGATAAAGGCTTCCAAATCCAGGAAGGTTCACAGCACAGAATTCGGAATTAATGGCAGCCTCACCCTGGTCAGCAACATCAGGAAAAAAGGAATGTCTGTTGTGCTCCTGAGCAGAATGCATCACAGCAAACAGTGGTACAACATGCTTGACATACACTATATTGCCAAAAGTATTTACTCACCCACCCAAATAATTAAATTCAGGTGTTCCAATCACTTCCATGGCCACAGGTGTATTAATTCACGTTGTGCAATTTTCTTTTACAATTTTCACAACGTTTCACGTTTTAAATGTTAAATATGTGAAAAATAAAATTATTTCAAATGTGAAATCATTCTTTTGTGAACCAAATTATCATACAAAATATATTACAAATGATTATTCTTAACCAAAATGACAAAAATAGCATAAAAACACATTGATTCTAACGCGTGTAATTTTTGACCCACTTATGGAAGTGTGTAGGGTCCTGTGACTCGTGCATCTATGGGTTCATTAGAATCACTTAGCTCGTTGAGATTATCTTTTATAAGATAGTCATAAAAATGCTATTGTTGCACTACGAGTTTATTTAGTCATCCAGCTTTTATCTGACATACTGCAATTCCTGCATGGATGTTTTTTTGTTGTGTGTGTGTTTCTGCTGTTAGCATATGAAAGAGTTCTATTTTTATTGGAAAGCCTGATATAGTCTAAAAAATGTCTATACAAAGCCTTGAAGTCTGTCACGTGGAGCAAGTGAGCTGGTGAGCTCCTGCAGGAACATTACCACCTCAATTATTTATCACTCTGAGTCTATTTTCACTTCTTAAATTAATTAGTTAGGTAATTAAAAGTTACATGTTTTAATTAAATTGCCATTGAGTTCTAACACAGAGCGTGTACCTGTAAAGAAAGGCATCTTTGTAAGAAGTTCATCAGCTCGAATGAGCTTCAACTCAAATTCAATCCCGTTTGGGAAGATGTGGATAAGTTAAAAATTATCTGTTTCATGCTCTGTAACCATTCAAATCATTCTCTTTAGGAACAGTAATAAGAACCAGTGACATGCTGCATTATCTTACAAAGACAAAGTTGGCCAGAGTGAAGGTGACAAAAAGGGTTTAAACTTTTAAAGCACTGGCAAAACAAGCTTCAATGCTCAGACATTCAACAGGGGCATGGGAAAACTCAGCAGGTTTATTAATGTGTTTCAGCACCTTTCTCAATTCATTCAAACTCTCGTCAATTTGTTCAAAACTCAAAATAAACATAATTAAGATGCTTTTCTTAAAAGGCTTTCCTGCAGATCCTTTCCCGAGAAGCCTTTGGAGCTAGAATTAGCTTTAATCCGGATAGATTTTATTTAGCCTTGATGGTTTAGGATTTTGGTATTGCTTAATTTAATTTAAGTAGTACAAACAGAATCACAAAATTATTGAGGCATCAAATTTCTACTTTAAATTTAGGGAAAGAGGAAAAAACAACACTGTACTGCACAGCGAGTAATACAAATAGGCAATGTGAGAAAAAAATGGTTTGAGGTTTGCGCTCTTTCAATCTAATTAAGCATTGAATATATAAGTTTTAAGTCTTTTTGTGCTGCTTAATGAACACTGTCATCCAACATAAAGGTTAAGTAAAAGGGTTTCTTGCACTGGACTTTGAGTGGGCTGCCTAGGTATGTAAACAGTCATAGTAGTAATATTATACAATTCAATTTAAATGCAATTCAGTCTCCTATTAACCAATTTATTTGTTGCAGACCTGTATAGTAAACAGTACTATATTTTGAAAATTAATTTGAGACAAAGCATTCATCCCTGTCTAGAGTTTGCCTACCTGCAGGATAGAAAAGATGCTGTGGTGTTGATCCTTCAAGTTATTCAGCTGCTATAAAATAAGAGGTTGAAAAGACAAGTCCTACCATTCTGTTTTTTTCTTCTCCACATCAACAGCCTATTTGTGCAGATTGCTGATGATAATTAAAAATAATTTAAAAAAAAAAGATGCTCCTGCAAATTATATGTTTTCTTGAGTCTTTAGCTTTTTAAGGAAATAACAATCAAGTAAGCATGAACTGAATACATTCAAATGAATTCCACAAGAGTCTGAAACTTTTTATACATAGAGCTTGCTGATACATAACGATGATTCAGTAGAAGCTTATTTATATTTGTAAAAGGAACTTTATTACTGATAGAGAGAATGAAACTGATCCAAGAGAAATTTGCAAACTAGGTTCAGCAATCTCAACAAGCATGATTTGCAGCCTTCAGTCTTGAGTTGGGCTTATGAAATGTGCTTCATTGTTAAAGACAGTACATTTTCAGCAAGTGTAAGTATTGCATTTTAGCTTGGCAGTGCAGATCAAGAAAGTCTGGATATAAAGGTTTACAGACAAATACAGAGAAATGTTTGTGATTCATTTCCTTTGTTCAGCTGTGCAAAGAATTCAGTTTTTGGCTAGTAAAACACTACTGAGCAGAGCTGTTTATATAGTTGCCTGTGTGGTCATTGCTCCATATCTACACTGAGTCTACATTGACACAACAGTTGAGATTGCACACATGCAGCGCAACAAACTACCATGAGATGAGGAAAGCCATCATCTGAAGAATAATTCTTGTGCCATCACAGCGTATTCATTTTAAAACATGAAAGCCTGAGCTTGAGATGTGTAAGCACCCAGTGTTGGTGCACTATTACCAAGTCACTGTGATGTGAACAAAAGACAACAGAGCTGCTGAGACAAGAAAAATGTGTGCAGAGAAGAACAAAAAGGACAATATAATGAAAACAAGATGGAACACATTTTTACTACTACGGTTAATTAGTGTTTGGAGAAATGGTAGCTGTACCAATAATAATGTGTCATTTTTAGAATTTCATTATAGACCTTGAGTAATTATAGCAAATGTGAGGATAAGGGAACACTCTCCAGTTATGTTGATAATTACCTGTAAACAGATCATTAGGTCCTTTACCTCGATTCAGTTCGAACAGTTTGGCACTTGCTGCTTCGTACAGGAGCGAAAACATCTAGTAATGTGAGTTCATTTCTCTGCTAAATGGATCCAAATATGCATTATTTACCTCTAATAGCAAATTACTTTTGATTGAAGTACAATGAACTTTTTATTGGCTTGTATTGAGAAAACCACAAAACTATCATTTTAACCCTGCAAATTAGGAAAAGAAAACTTTACAGATAAACAACAGATGTAATTAGTTTACTGTTAACAATACTGCCCAAGGTTTAGTAGTGGATGAGCTCTTAAAACCTTTTTAGAAATATTGTATTTTGCTCCCACCCTAAGGCATATTTGATTTAGTCCAATTAAAAGAAAGGGCATGTCAGAGAGATAAATTATTTCCGAGCATGTTTTGTTATTTAATGTAGAAATTATATTCAGGTCCTAAATGCATAAATTTGGAGGTGGAGCCTGAAGCTAGACTGACTCCCTGTTCTGCTTTGCAAAATGACTGCATGAAAGTAATTACTTTTTTTTATAATTTTTCATACTCAACATATGACATAATCTCACTACTGTGCTTTTGCCATATATCAAATGTTATGTAATGCGTCCAACTTTAGGGTCACTGACCAACCATAAATCAACAAAGTAGAGTTCTGTACTGTATTGCATGTCCAGCTGCAGCAGTGGCAGAGCATTGGCAGGCATGCAGCTCAGTGTGAGCCTGTTTCTGGCGTTTGATCTGATGATTCCACAGAATACTCGGTCATCCAGATGGGGGGGCCTTAAACAAACATTCTTCTTCCTTTGATGAATAAAACCCATTCTCTGCCGCGTGGAACCTGTTGTCTTGCTTTCCTTTTGTTCCCATTTCCTCATTAGTGATGCCTTATGGTTTTAGATTTTGCTAAATTCAAAATCACTGAACTGTATTCAGCATCATAGAGTCAAGCCCCAAAATAACAGATGTATAATTTACAAGTAAATTCTGCAAATGGATTCACATGGCTAAAGCCTTGTCAACTGGTGGTTACCTTTTGAGCCAACTGTAACACCTTGGATAATTGCATTCTGTTTCTCAGGCTGTAATTCATCAGTTAAAGGTCAAGAGAATTATTTGTAACACAAACTGAGCCTTGAATTTTATGGGCCAGCACACAGTCTTTCGTTGCTTAGTCACTTTGATATTGTTGTGAATGTCAAATTAAAGAACTAAGCCCTAATAGGCAGCCATTATTGCAAGTGAGGATTCTTTGTATTAACCTGAGGTCTAATGACTTATCCATCACTAAGCATTATGCTGCTACCATTTCCATCTCTAAACAGTAGCTGATTTTCATTTTCTAAAACCATGGATACACTTGAATAAAATACATATTTCCACCCATTGCCAGGCCCTAATTGGTTATCTGAAGTACTAACAAGGTTGTCTTGGTTGCTTTAATTAAGTAGGAAGTCAATATCATGTTAAGTATGTAATTAAGTGAGACACAGATGATCTCTAAGAACCTTCTCTTACCAGTGGCACTACACTGCATTTTACAAACAAGTATACAGAATGCGAAATACACTGGTGATCGAGGCAATAAGAGCTGCAACTTCTCAAATCCATATAATCAGTGGGACGCTGAAAGGATGACAAGAATCTGCCTAAAAGTACAAACTGGAATGTTATTGTGTAGCTCATCTGTGCCCTGTTACCACCGAAGAAAATATGGCATCAAGCCAAAGTGGCAGAGTGCAGATTAGACTTCTCCACTGCCGCACAAACAAAGGAAAAGCATCAGAAATGGATGTTTTAGCTTGTAATAAGGTGAAGTACCGCTTTACGTGCTCACAAAAACATCTATTTTAAGGCACATCACACACTGCTGTCTTGATACAGTGGCAGCATTTTAAAAGACAACAATTCTTTATACATATTCACAAGTGCGTGTGTTTGCGTGTGTGTGTGTGTGTGTGTGTGTGTGTGTGTGTGTGCGGGGGTCAGGCCATATTTAGACTCATATGAATTCCAATATACGCCTCAGCAGGATTCAGGATTCATCTTTCTAACAGAATATTTTAGACTGAAAGGCTTCTGCACCACTATCTTACTATTTAAATATGCTCTGCACTTCATAGTCAAGATCCATCAAAGAAACAATGAGGAAGTCTACATTCATAAAGTTGCAATAATGTTTTGTAATGGAACATTACACTGCAGTGATAACCAAAAATCATTCTTTATGGAGCCACTAAAGTGCCTTGATCCAGAGCAACACCGCTATCTCCATGTGTTATATTACTCACAGATATGCAGACTGCAGTCACACTCAGAACCATTCAGAGTTGTCAATTGTTCGTCCAGAATTTAAAGAGCTGTAATGCACAATTTTTCTTCAATTCTAAATTTATCTCCATACGTGTGTAGGACAACTGTTATTCTGCAAATCCCCAGCCTCTGGAAAGGTGACAGTCCTTTCACCTTGCACCTGGCGTTTAGCACCACACGCTCACACATTCCATCTCTGCATCTGGACAACAACAGATGCTGCAGAATAATTTCTCATACAGGTGAAAAGTTCCTCTCCTTCGAATCTGAACCACAACTTGCTCAACATTTTCTTAAGTTTAGACACATCAAAACATGCTGGTGCAATTTCTGAAGCAGTTCTCATTTTGAAGCCTCCGCTGCACTGCAGGGAGGTAAAAACCTGCAGGGAGGGACACCAGAGGGGACTTGCCCCCTCCACTCATTTCATTTGCCCCATGCTGAAAAATAAGACTTTAGCCTGATCCTGAAAGGTGGCGTGTCTCAAATGCATCACAATGTCCAAAAAGTAGAAGGCTCTTTAGCAGGGCAACAATTCTTTCTCCAAAAAGCTGAATAATACATGCATATCTCTGTGATCCAGCAAATTCTATAGCCTATAGAAAAGGATTGCTCTCAACATAAACCATTTTCGTAAGAGGCTGTTCTCTTTCCTCAGGTCCAGTCTCCCATAAATAATTTGCCTTCAACCTTCACATGCATAAAAATTGCAACTTGTTGGTTATGAGAGAGAACAGTGAGGATGCACTTTGAATGCCAATGTGGCGATGAATAAACAATGGCTCACTGCTCCAGGAGCAATGCAGAGCTGCCAGAAGACATTGCTTTGAGTCCACAGGCTCTTTTAATGGTTTTTGCCACAGACCAAGCCTTTCAGTCAGCTGTGAATAGGAGGCTGTTTTGATCTGGAGGGGAACACTTTAATAATTTCTAACAAAGCAACAATTCCCCAGACACTTTGGAAAACCTTGGCTGATTCCTTCTGATTATCATAGAGCCACTCAACTCTCTTTAATCCATGATTGAATGGGCTAGAAGCTTACAGTATATGATGAATAACATCACACTCACATTCAGAGCCTGTCGTCTACAGCTGTAGTCCCTGCTGTAACCTATAACTGGTGAGCTCTAGCACACTCCATAAACACAGTTTGACCTCTTCCAGTCTGAATCCAGGTAATTTGTTCTAACAATTCAAAAGCAATACAAACAATATAAAATAGCCAGGGTCCTGCAGTATTTCTGAACAGATTTGGGATGTCAGAAAAGCAAATCAAAGTCTGTGATCTCTCCTGAATACAGTAGAGGTTTCTGCCATCTTTAAAGTGTTATAGTGCCACCTGGTGAGCAGCAGAAGACACTGAAACTGCAGATAGGGGCTCCCAGACTGATGGTAAGGACGCAAGAAAACTTACAGAATTTCTAAATATTGTTCTGTATTTTTTTTTTCTCTTGAAGGGTACTGGAAATTTAGACATATTCAAAGCTAAAGAGCTCTTTTGAAAACTAACGTTAGTTCTTAAGAGGATTCCCGCAATCACCAAAATCCATCAACATAAAACATTGGCTTGTGCTGCAGCCTCTACATGCAGCAGCCTCATACTGTCATGGCGTATACTGGAAGCCAATGGGATTCTTTAAAATCTGCCTTTTTAGTAGCAACAACACAGCTGTTAGACATGTCAGGCTACAGAAGGCTCTAAGGCAAAAGGACCACGATTACTGGGCTACATTTTAAGAGCAAACATACTTGCTTCTGTGTAGCTGATAGATAGATAGATAGATAGATAGATAGATAGATAGATAGATAGATAGATAGATAGATAGATAGATAGATAGATAGATAGATAGATAGATAGATAGATAGATAGATAGATACTTTATTGATCCCGAAGGAAATTCAAGCAAGACATAATAAAGCAATAAAAATGTTTAGACAGGGCGGTCTGTGGCGTAGTGCGTACAGCAGACGCCCCATGTACAGAGGCTATAGTCCTCACTGCAGCTGGCCACAGTTCGAATCCCGCATCGGACGGCCCTTTGCTGTGTGTTATTCCCCCTCTCTCTGTCTCTCTTCACTGTCCTATATAATAAAGGCATAAAAAGCCCCAAAAAACAATTTAAAAACTGTCTAAAAATTTTAAAAACAAATTAAAAAAAAGTTTAAAAATATAAAGTGACCGGGTGTTGTGCAGAGGGTGGTGGGCGTTGTCCAGTATGGACAGCACTTTGCCCAGGGTCCTTCTCTCTGCCACTGTCACCACTGAGCCAGCTCTCCTCACCAGTCTGTCCAGTCGGGCAGAGTCCCTCTTCCTGCTGCTGCCTCCCCAGCAAACCACAGCGTAGAAGAGGACGCTGGCCACCACATACAGCTGCAGCAGTTTTTTGCAGCCTTCTCAGGAAGTACAGACGGCTCTGTCCTTTCCTGTGTATAAAGTCTATTGTTGCTGTCCAGTCCAACCTGTCATCCAGCTGCAGCCCCAGATATTTATATGTCCAGATCGACCCCCTCTATGGACACAGGTTGGAGCTGTGGTTTCTTCCTTCTGAAGTCCACCACCATCTCCTTGGTCTTGAAGGTGTTCAGCTGTAGGACCGGTTGGACTTGCACCACCCCACAAAGTCCTTCACCAGGCTCCTGTACTCCCCCTCCCGTCCATCCTTGATACAGCCAACTATTGCAGTGTCATCTGAGTATTTCTGCATGTGGCAGAGCCCAGAGTTGTACTGGAAGTCAGATGTGTACAAGGTGAAGAGGACGGGAGAGAGCACAGTCCCCTGTGGTGCTCCGGTGCTGCTAACCACAGTGTAGTTCTTCAGTCTGACGTACTGCGGTCTCTCTGTGAGGTAGTCTGTAATCCATCTCACCAGGTGTGAGTCCACCCTCATCTCTGTCAGCTTGTCTCTCAGCAGGAGGGGCTGGATGGTGTTGAAGGCTCCTTGTCCAGATGAAAGTAAGCCCTGTGTAGCAGATAGAGGATGGCATCCTCCACGCCCACCTTCTCCTGGTATCCAAACTGCAGTGGATCCTGTGCGTGGTGGACCTGGGGTCTGAGGAGATGGAGCAGCAGCCGTTCGAAGGTCTTCATGATGTGTGATGTTAGTGCCACTGGTCTGAAGTCGACCGGCTCCCTGGGATGTTTCATCTTTGGAACAGGGATATTTGCTGTATGTGCTGTCTATTATCACCCTTATCGTGTGAAACATCTCTTGTTATATACTGGCCTAAATGTCTGATCTCATATGAAACCTTAAGGGCTGTACCAAACAAGAATAAATTGCTGCCTTGCTTTATTTCTAATAAAAATACTATATAATGGATATCACAATCCATCCAACATAAATATTTCCCTTTTGCGATTGGTAAGGTATTAGTCAATTCAGTAAACAAGGCATAAACATTAACGCTTAAAACAGCAATAAGGAGCAGATCCAGCAGATATCTTGCATTGACTGACCAGAAAACAAAGCATTTAGAAACCCCTCTTTGAAACATGTGATTCATGTGGTCAAGAACCTTAAAAGCGTCACTAAAAACTGAGGAATGTCACCTCGTTTTGTTTTCTACTGATTATCCGAAAGTTTTATTTACTGGAGCCTGCTCAGTCGACCTTCTTCTCATCGTCTATTTGACATGAGACATCCTGTCTGAAATACCATCCATCCATTATCTATACCGCTGAATCCGTCGATCGGGTCGTGGGGGGGCTGGAGCCTATCCCAGCGGTCATCCGGCGAGAGGCAGGGTACACCCTGGACAGGCCGCCAGTCCATCGCAGGGCCACATAGAGACAAATGAGACCAACAACCATGCACGCTCACTCCTAAGGACAATTTAGAGATGCCAATTAACCTAACATGCATGATTTTTTGGACAGTGGGAGGAAGCCGGAGTACCCGGAGAGAACCCACGCATACACGGGGAGAACATGCAAACTCCACACAGAAAGGCCCCAGCTGGGTGTTGACCCTGGAACCTTCTTGCTGTGAGCCGACGGTGCTAACCACCACACCACCGTGCAGCCCCCTGTCTGAAATACAACCGTAAAAAACCATTGGCCACTTTATTGCCTCTATAGCTACTTGTGAGTTTTGCGAAAAACTAGAAACTACGAGCATGAGTAAAACAAGTGAGAAAGGAGTTCCCTTACCACCTACTCCTGAACTGCTCCTCGTCTCAGCTGGAAGCCTAATTTAGCACACCGCTTCTAGCACACCTCTTGCAAAAGACGGCTTGGTGTTTCAGCCTTGCATTTTGTGGACTGCTAAGACTTAGATCGGTTGATAATGCTGGAGCTCTTCAAAAATGACCGTAATTTATTGAAATCTCAACAGTTTTTCTAAAGTTGAGGATTCAAGCCCACAGAAGTTAGTTGCTCTCTTTACAGTCACAGTTAGGGCCTCAACTACCCAAAGGTAGAAACATGGATTTGTTTAGGTTGTGGACTGATCCAGGTTTCTCAAAGACTGTAGTAACCTCGGGGAAACTGGAGTAAAAGTTTCTTAGCGCAGTACTTTATAGGCTACTCTGCTAAATTCCTCTGCCGAGCATTATGCAGTGCTTTGCCTCACTCAATTTTCCCAGAACTCATTGCAAATGTGTCCAATTTAGACAGAAGCTGAACAACATAACTGACTGCTATAACACCTTCGTCACAGTAGATATTTTAATATGACAGAGCAGGAATATGCGCTGTTTTGTTAATGGTGGCTTCATTCTATTTGAAGGGAAGGTAATGCGGTTGTGCATGGTGGTTCTATCAAGGTTTCCTGTGCTAATGGAAGGAACTCAGCCATTGTTAATGTGCTTCATTACGCCTGTGCTTATTTTATGCAGTAACAAGTCACAATGTCTGCTGTCTAAAAGCTCTAAAGCAAGGTGAGCACAGCAGGCCCTTCGCATAATATTCAGCTTGCTGCTCTCTCTGCTGTTGGGATTATGTTATGTGGTAAAAAGCAGGCCCAATGTCCAGCGGTCCTAGCAGGGCTATTTGTATGAACTTCAAAATACCCGCTAATCCTTATTCAAGATATGTATGTTCTGACTAAGTCATTTTAAAAAGTACATTTTGGGCACAGATGCATATGCATTTGTTGCTTATACTGTAAATAATTACATTTTTGTACTTTGCAGCAGCTCGTTGTTCGTTACTGTTACCGTTGTCTGAATTAATTCGGTTGGAAATGCCTTGCCAACAGATTGCAGTGATATATCCTTTGCTGTTCAATCTGACATTTATTGCCAGCCACTGTCCCTGACTAAGCTGCTGCCACTGTCGTGTACAGTTTGCTACAGTAAGTGTGATTTCTGTTGAATATAGTGAGTAGTTCAGTGGCCTTGTCGTGACCATTTTTTCTCCTTGACCGCAGTGAAACTAGCAAAACCAAGCTACAGGCTCCTAATTTGGCCATATTAGAGGTGCAGAAACACACAACTAACATCTGAATATTTCCACAAGGCTTTATCAAATCTATGAAATAGTGTTTTTAGTGAGCTATTTCATTACTGAAATTAAATTTACTGTCGGGGAAAATGTTTACGAAAAAGTTTATTACACTCTTGACAGCCAAAGGCAGTTTTGTCTCCTGGATGTGCACACATCCAATAAAGTTTGTAGGTAAGAAACCTGTCCATTTACGCCACTGCCAATTAAAAAGAGAAAAGAGAAAAGACTTATATACTTGCTCTCTATTGCAGTGGTACATTGCGTACTTAGGTGATGAATTATTATTTTTTTTAATCAAATAAAATCTGCAAATGACACAAGAATAATAAAAAAAAAACTGTCATCGCTGATAATATATCTTTATTTTGTCACTAAAATAACTCATATAACATGTCTTAACAGAATGTCCTCATCTAAATGTTTGAATTTGAAATAGCATCTTTAATGAATAAAACATTATATTTCATGTAAAACACCAAATTGGTAAAAGTTCCCTTACAAAGAGGAAAGAGTTTTCTGTGACAAAACCACAATGTCATACAAAATACACTTTTTCACCTAACTGCATGAGCTGATTAGCATTTAAATTTAGCATATTTTGCCGTGGTAGCTTTGACCTTAACAGAAATCATAGCACTCAATGTTATTTTAAGTTTGAATTATACAATGTACAATAAAGAAAAATGTTAAAAAGTTAGATACCACGAGGTTATCTTCCATTTTACCCTCCTACCTCCTCCCAAAAGTGCTTTTTAAGCATTAGACAATGATTCAGAGCAAGCTGTTTCTTACAGAAAAAATATATAAGCTGTATATCAATAGGCTCCATGTACACCACGTTAAGACAATGTGTTTCATACACAGTTATCCTCAAAAGTGCTTGTTGAAGTCTGAGTAGACTAGGATAGAAAACAAAATGTACAGTACATTGGCCACATGTTAGCTGTGTGTTATTTGTACAAATATAATACATTTAAAATGTATGTTATTTTACACACATTCCTAAACTTTAAAAACAAAATAAAACCAGTTAATTTACCTTGTCTTCCATTTTCATGTAGTTTAGACATTAAGTCATGAAGTCATTTTTTTTTTCTCAAACACACTTCTTACAGTTACTTCCAGATCTTTAAATTTCAGGACTCTGTCTGCATACAATTCATTTGTTCCCTTTCAACTTCCCTGGAAGCCACTGCAAAATATATAACTACCAGCAATGTTGACAGTATGGCCCCAGCAGCAAGCCTCATTTCACACTTTTTCTTAGCAGCTCCTGAAGGTTAAAACAAACACACTATCAACACAACAGTCTGTTGGTCTGGCTGAGGATAAAGTGCAGTTCTCCTTTGGCCCCATGTGGAATCAGATAAAACACATTGGTTGAATCACTCGTAGACCCCAGCCTCTGATCTCAGTGCAGCATGATAAAAAGCCTCATGGCCTAGAGCCTTGGACAACAGTCTCTGGCCGCGGGGAGACATGCAGCTCTGGCCCGGTAAATATCCTGCCACAGCTTTACTGGATATTGTGGGTTTAGGTCTGGGTGCTGCGTAATACCCCTCCATGTGGTCATGTTGTGTGGGCCTGACTTTAGTGCTCTGGGTTCTTCTGTTTGGCTGAGTGGAAAAGGATTCCAGATGTTCAGGATCCTGAGGGGATTTGGTGTTATGATGATAGTAGTGACGATGTTCTCTGGTGCTCTGTGACCGCCCAGGTCTCCTGAGAATGCTGGGTTTCACAACACCGGAGTAGCTGTCGGCAGCGTTGGTCATCATTAATCGATCCTGGTCGTGACCTCGTCTATGGCTTCTGTCATTGTGCTCGATGTTCTTAAATTTTGGGCAGGTTCGCTCTGGGAGTGAGGGGACTTTGCGAAGCGGTGGCTGCCGCGAGGAGCCCTCTTTGATCCGAATCCTCCTAGTTGGCCCTGAGTCTGCACCGGAGCGGTGAGCGCAGTGCAGCCTGGTGACCTCAAGGTCTGCCTGTTGGGACCTTGCAGAGGTTGGGGATGTAACTACTACATTTTGGATTTCTGTTTTGCCAGCTGAGAGGAGTTTGGCATTTCCAGGGTCTGACTTGCTTCTTGTGTGCATTATGTCCCTGCTTCTTGAGTCAGTTGGCGACACTGGACTCTCGCAGGGAGACACAGCCTGACATGTGTTTTTGTGTCTGGATTTATTTTCCTGCTTGACTGGTTGATATACGACTCTTTCAAAAACTCCTGCATCCCTAGCTTCGTAAACAACAGTGTCTCTGCTCTCTACATAAAGCTCTCTGTTCACAGGAGGGGCACGGTGTGGAGAATAGTTGTAGTAATCTGATTGTCCTCTTTCTCTTGTGGAACGGATGGTGTAAGACTGACTACGATGGATACCACTTTGGCGGCAAGGATCTACAAAATAACGTGAGCCATCTACTGGATTCATATCTGAATAAGGGCTGTAGTTGTATTCAGCACGTGTGTTCTCAAAATGTTGCCGTACAGGTTGAAGGCCAGTTTGAATCAGCCTTTGATAGGGTGCCTCCTGCCTTGTTTTTTGCTCGAAATAAAACATAGTGTCAGGGGGCTGGACTTGTGTCTCTGCCAGCTCGTAGTGGCTAATTTGGGGAGCATGGAAGGAGCGAGCCCTCCGGATAGCCGGATGCCCGACCACTCTGTCTTCTGACCTCTCCCACTGCCCTTGTTGCCTGTGAAAGTGACTGATAAGGTGCTCATCTTTATGGTAACGTTTGTACTGAGGTGACAAAGGGGGCCTTAATCCTAAAGAGTTGTAGCGGCTCTCAGAGGACTGCCTGTACAAGCCTTTAGGCCCAGAGAGGTGAAGTGGCAGAGCGTTGGGCCGAGGGCAGTGAGATGCAGGCAGTCGTCCTGCATTAATTGACCGGTGATGATGATGACGATTACTGTAGACATTCTCAGCCATGCCTAGAGGTCCGTCCTCTCCTGGGCTGTAGTTATGAGCCACGCAGGTCTGTAATGGACGTGGAAAAACCTCCTCAATGGAGGAAGGCATCGAAGACTCAGCGAGAACAGCACGAAAATTAAAAACATCCACAGAGTCTGTGTTGGCATATATAGGAGAAGTCGATGGGCTCTGAGCTGAGCAGATAGGCTGAGAAGGTGTTGAAACACCAACGCTCTGATAGGTGTGCTCTTCTTGTGTGATATTTCCAGGCTCTTTTTCCTCTCTGTGGTGCCTCCCCTCTGCACTGCCTTCATCCAAGCTGCCTGAACCGAGCGGGCTGACGTTAGGGGTAAAATTACACACGCTTTCCTGACCATCAGTGACCTGTAGCGACTCTGAGCAGAGGTGCGAAGGTAGAAAATGAACTGGATGAGGGCAGCAGTGGGTCTCCAAGGGGCTGTGCACTGAAGTTTGCCACTGAGAAACAGAGGAAACATGAGGGCCACAGAACTCCTGTGGGTGCACTTTGAGATCAAGAACAGAGGGCCGTTGCAGTCTGTCGTGAGGATGAGGCGCTTCCTGTCTCTGGAGAGGGTGCAATGGGGCGTTGCTTCTTCTTTGAGAGCCTCTGCTGGCCTTGTGGGCAGATTCAGCCAGAGCCAAAGCCAACTTCCGTGCAGCACTCGTCAAGGGAGGGTGAGGAGGGAGAACAGACACTGAGCTCATAAGTCTATCTGTTCCTGGGGAGGGATAAGACAAACAACGCTACAGTATGACAGGACAAACAAAGCTATGGTAAGACATGATGGGACAGGACACAAAAGCTTTCATAAGAAACTAGAGTGCATTATAGTTTAGATAGATGCTAACTATGTATAATACAGAATATATTTTGTGATGTTATAGAGGAGTGCCACTGACCTGGATCAGGCAGGTTTTGTGCAGATTGACTGAGTTCTGTAATGGCTGATGCCTGACTCGCTGTGCTGAGTGGGCTGCAGTGTTGAAAGGATGCTCTGGGTTCTTTTCCATCTGCCACTGAAGCTTCACACTTATCCACTTGGGGAGAGGGAGATGGCACAGTGGGCAGAGAGGCAGATGCACTCTGAACATCTGCCTGTAATCTAACAGATTTTTTCCTTAGTTTGGGAGAGAGCTGCTTAGAGGTCACCTTCTTCCCACCTTTACCGAGAACTGGGCTGACATCTGGAGAGTGTGAGCAGCTGATGTTTTTGTTTGGAGAGGAGATGGCGTCTGATTCACTGGAACATCCTACGTTCCTCCTCCACTTATTTCCATCTTTGCTGTGTTGCAGTACAGGAGTTGCTGATGATGGGCTGCACTGAAAAGACATGGGGTCAAAGTCTAAAGTAGAGATGCCTGCAGCTGGCGGGAAAAGGTCAAGATCGTCCTCTGGATGTGGAGAGGCAACACATGCTGCAGTGCGGACTCGATTGACATCATCATGATTCTTATTCACATCGTGGGTTCTGCGTTCGTCTTTACTTCTGGAGTAGTGTACGACGTCTCTACTGATGGCAGAAATGGCCTCACTAGTCGAACGAGGTCTGAGGGGACGGTAAGTCGGAGGTTCCCCTGAGATGAGATGGAAAGTAAAAAATATATAAATTCATTATGAATCTTTATCTCTCAGAAACATACAGATGTATTCCGCTGGGAGTCTATTTGTCATTTTAATTAATTTTAATGACATTTAATGAATAATTACCTTGTAAATTTTGCAAAGAGGTGAGAGATTCTTCGCTTTTGGTCGAGCGCAATGTGCCGCTATCGCCCCGTCCCCCTGCAAATGTTCAAGCAAATATTTTTTCACAATGAATTACTCCCCAGCTCTGAAACAACAACACATCTAAATGTCAAGATGAACAGGAGTGAACTGACAAATCCACATGGATTATGAAGCTTTAAAAAAAAAAAAGAGGAACAGAATATTAATGTTTACAGGCTGCATAATAGCAGCAATGAGCTGACCTGGCAGTGCTATGCTCTTGATCTCATTGGGTTCACTGGGGTGTCGCTTCAATTTACGTTTGGACACAGAGTGAGACTTGCCCAAGTGAAAAAAGGAGAGCCAGTTCCCCACGGGAGACCTCTTAGCCTTAGCAGGAAGCCGCTTGCTGCTGAAACACAAGAACAGATCATCTTTAACACGTCTCACAAAAGCAAGTTCCCACACACAAAGTCGTAAAGAAAAAGACCCCGAGGGAGCAAACGTTTCATTATTTTCTAATTAAACATTTAGTCAATAAAATTGAATCAGAAATCTTCAAATATTTATTTTCTACAACTATCAGCCACAAAAATAAAATACAGCAAAAACGTAGAAGATAAGACTTGTTTATTTTAACAAAACTTCTGTCATTCTACTAATCCGTTAATCAACCACAGGTTTTACAAGACCAGAGCCATTTGCCAGTCCTATTTTTCTATTTAAATCCCTCTGAACACTCTCGTATCAAAAGCTTTCACATTGTGACAGCTTTAGGTTTTCTGCAGCTTGCTCATGTTCAGTGAATCAGGACGTAGGGGTAAAGTTTGTAGCCATGGCAGGCTCTCGTCCATTCAGAATAAAATCTGAAAAAAAAGACTTGAAGTGATATCAAAGGCAATGTGGGGAAAAAATAAGATGATTATGCAATAAAAATGGTTGGCAATAAGTTGGTGATCAATCATCAACTCCCTGAAGTGATGCCAGTTAATTTCCCACAATTGTTGTCCGTGGAGTTTGGAGCTTTTTTTCGATTTCTGTATATTCCTCGAAAATCGTTTTAAAAGTCTTTTAAAACTAACCGAGTCTAACCGGCTCATCTTTGTCAGCTCTATCGTGTCAATGATTTTAATTTTTTTAGCCGAATTTCGTAGAAGCAGTATAAATGAATGTAATTGTTCCATTAAATGTATTTTATAGTTTACTCATATCACCCTGTATGCGTTGAGACTAGAAACTATTTCAGCACAGAAGATGGTGACAAATAAGCTAACTAAGTTAAGGCTTGCAATATAGAGCATTCAGCAACTTAAGTCACAAATGGTGGTTCGAAGAGGGGTGTTCAAGATTCAGGAGGATTTACATTCATGGAGGAAGTTCATAAATCTACCTTTCCATTGGGATCTCGATGACTGTGTGGAACTTGCCGAGGAGAGCTTCTGGTCCTTCCCCAACCTCGATGTAGTCACTGTGGGTAAGGCAAGGGGTTGTAGCTGGGGAGCCGAGCTGTGCCTGAGTACGAGCCTGGGCCTCCTCTAAAGACAGCAACTTTGTAGACGGGGAGCAGACCATCAAGGACTTTGGTCTGGATAAGGTGTTGTTTCCTGAAGTTGAAATGTTGACATAAGTACAGTGTGGTAGAGATGCATAAAATCATAGAATTTCTTTTTTTCTGTTTAATTTCCTTGCACGAGGATGACCTGCCTGTGCTTTCTCTTATGACAGCATTGAGTTTTGAGCTGAAGAGAGTCTCAGTGTTGTTGAGGATAAATTCCACCACCACTGATTGGATACGCACTTCCATGAACGCTGCTGTGCCGCTAAAACAGGCCGACTCTATCTGTCTGGACCTGAAACGAAGCACAGCACAGCACAGCGTGACCTATTTCACAGCTTTGGACCACTGAGACTTGCCCCAGTTCACTGTCACAGAAGGGCTAGAAAGAAACAGCAATTCCAACACAGCTATGATAGCGAAAGTCACCTGAGGAGGTTCGGTGCCCAGACAATGGCAAGGTTTTTTGTATGCATGTTAGTGATGGAGCTGAAAGTGGCCAAGCAGGAGAGGTGCCTCATGAGGAACTCCAGAGTCCTACAGATAAAGAAAAAGACAAGAATTCTCCTTAACATTGTTAAAATGACAACTTCAGGTTATAGGGTAGGCTCATGTAGATCATATAAAACTGTTATCCTCCCTATTACCAGCAGTTGAAGCAATAAGAAGTGATTCCTGTCTAACTCCTGAAGAATCAGTTCAATTAAAAAATGAATTGTTCAACACAGTGGACATCGGAAAAGCAGATTGATGAATTTTACAAGTTAAGAAAGAGATATTTGTGGTTGGTAAGAAACAAGATTGTACAGAGGAAGTGTCTAACAGCTAATTAGCTTCACATAAAACCGTAAAAAAATCCCTGAACAGAGGGTTCGTGCCTCTCTCTGATCTGGTGCATCTGTATCTGTAAATCACATTTCTACTTCATGCCACCAGGGCGCAGCAGTGAGCTTAAAACCTGACCTGTAATGCGGAGGAGGCAACTGCTGGATGACATTGTGGATTTTAACCAGCCTCTCCTCATCAGTGGCTGCAGACACGGCCTCCTGTGAAGAAACAGAGCACAAAGTGTACATCACTGTGAGGCTGATTATCACAGCAGAGGGAGTTGCATGAACGTCCCGACTCCCTTCTTCTCTTTTATATTCAGAGCTGCCTCCGTTTCAGCTCGCTTAATCTGCCATTTGGTATAAGTGGGCCCATTCCCTGCTGTGCCTAGAAAGCTCTGCACAACACAATGACCCCATTTTGAGTAGCACTTCAAAAAGAGCTGACATTTTGAAATTGTTTCTGTTCTTTTGTTGTCACTAAGTGACTGGAAATACATTCCCTGCAGCTATTTCTCCTCATGATACCTGATCCCACCGGATGCTTCCAATCCAATATTTTTCCCAGGCATTAGTCCAAGCATCAGTTCTACTACTTTCTTACTGAGAATCTGTCGTAGAGCTGGTAGGTGAGCAGAGGGTTGGGCAGCTCTCTGAAGTACAGCTTGCAAAGGGAGCCAACTGAATGGATATCCTGTTGGAAGACATCTCTGCTCAGGTCTGGGATCTGTTCAGAGTCAAATTCGTGCCTAGATGGGGGCAGAGAGAAAAAGATAAAGACACAAACAGCGTGGAAGCCATCCTACTTCTCATCTGTCGGCACGAAAACACAAGAACAAGGAGGATTTTTTTTAATTAAAAAGCCACTGTTTGCGACATAATGTCTTTCAACCCTGAACATATGTTAACAATGGAAGACTATCATGTTTTTTCACAACAATCAACAACTGTTCCTTAATCATGAAGTCAATCCTGCATTTAATTGCAAAAAGTCTTATGATGGGCCCACTGATCAGTGTTAGAAAAAATCATCAACACGTCATTTACCACATTTTCTAAAACGTCAAAACATCTTTTCATGTGATGAGAGCCAAGCTTTTCAAGTGAGGGCATTTGATTAGCTGTCAAACCCCATCATCTTGCGTGCCTCTTAATTTATGTACTGATAGGAGTTTGTTTCGCAATATCCTCCTGGCAAGCATAAAATAGATGAGAGGACCAAACAGCCACTCAAAGCAGCACAGCTTGAAACTAATTGTAATTGATGGAATTCAGGAGAAGCAGCTCAAAAACAACACTTGGAGAGCAGCATCCACAGCTGTTGGTAGTTGGCTCTACAGCTATTTCATTTAGATTATCACTATATTTATAATTGCTGCTTCTCAATGCAGAAGCATCGCATAAGACACATCTGGAACCTGATCTTACTCAGCCTGGTTAAAAGAATCATTTAAATGTTTGGACGGTAGACCAGGTTTTTGCACTTGCTCTAAAAAAAGTGGAGCCTTGTTTGGCCTGAAGCGTTGTTTCAGCTTTGTTTTGAATCAGTATCAAATATGGAAGAAGCACAAACCTCAGTTTCTGAATGTTGGAGGAGATCCCTGAGAGTCTGTAAATACCGTCCACGACCCCATTCTTCTCAATGAAGTCAGCACAACTCTTAACCACCTGTGGGACTACAGTAGACAAAAGGCAGGCGGCAACGTGGTTTTATTCAGCCATTTATCAATTTAGGATATCCTTAGAAAAAACATATTAAGAATTTAAAAACAGAACTTGTGCCTGTAAGCTCTAAGTTATATTTAAAGATCACACATTATGATCGTTTCAAGGGTTCACAAATTCCTTGTAGAGGTCTACTTGCAGAGTAGATTTACATGCTTTAATGTAACAGGTACTAAACAGAATGGCACACTCTTGCTTTGGAGCATCATTTTAAAGCAACTTCAGTTAAATATGCAAGTGACACATCTGCAGCATCTCACTATTGTTTTTTTGTAGCATGTTGCTGTATCTTATCATTTCTGTCAGGTGACAAAGAACCCACTTAGTTCAAATTTGATTTACAATATGAGAGTCCCGCCCTCTCTAGACATCAGAGATGCCAAAAAGTCTTCCACGAAGGAAGACCGGTGTATCCTTGCATATAGGATACATTACTCCAGGTGCATTTTAGGAAATTAACCTTTTTCGAGATAACAGGCAAGACGGGAGGGAGGAGAGAGGAGATGAGGAAGCACGCTTTGCACAACTGAGATGAGCTTTGGGGCATGCCAGACTAGCCACACGGCAGGCTTTATGCAAGTGCGTTAAGTAGTGATGTAAATAACTGGAGATGGCAAAACCGGGGCTACAAATCAGGCATTTTAGGCAGTTCAGAAGCTGAATTTCTTTTCTGTGAAAATATACAGAAATAACTCCCTTCGGTGTGGATTTGAGGCTTTATAACTCTGCAGGCCTCTGATATGCAGAAAAAGCTATAAACACACTGAGGGAACGTGGAAACCCTCAAAAAGCATAACATGACCTATTTCAAACATGTTAAAGGACAAATTTGGTGGCCATCTTCCTTCCTGCAAGCCTGTGAAGCCAACGTTGGATCAATTATATCTCAAACACATGACTGGCACACAGGGCTGCACAGGATGGCACGCTGCTTCACCGCTATTTATACAGGCACAGAAGTTTATTTTGAGTGAATCCCAAAATACAGTCCTTAAGCTGCAAATACTTATCAGCACATCAAATGTGCATGCACCATGCACCCAGTTCGTTAAAGCACACAGCCCCCAGCTGCTATGAGGTCCTTTCAATAACTCAAAGTATTTATTTGCAACCTGTTTTCTTTTTACAATCTATGCCACAAATTCCACAACTATGTACCATCAGTTGTTCAATTAATGTCAGATTCACAATATGCATATCCATATAGAAAATAGATCATTATGCACGAGACAAAGAAGTGTGGCTTTAATCCAATATTTTTTTCTCCTTCATTTCATCAAGTTTCAGGCAAATCTCCAAGGTTTTATGCCAAAGCATAGATTTACCGGGTAATCTCTTCTTACCTGTTGGCAGTTTGTACTGGAACGTGAACTACCAGAAGGCAAAAATAACACAGTGGAAAAATAAGAAATAAGAAAATCAATTGTAGGATTATTGTACCCTCATGTCCTGAGTTATGGAGATGCTCCCCGAGGTCGCAGCCAAACACTCTTTCTCGGAGGATACCACGCTGGCGGAGCTTCTGTGGCGGTGGCCGAGACTTCATAAAAGACCTCAGGAACGTTACAAGCTTTCCGTGCTTCTTACACACTGATTAGGATGTCACAAACACACATAAAGGCCACTTTAAAATCAATCAGGTTCACATCCTGGGAGCAAGTTTTGAATAAATCGTCCAGCACATACATACACTGCAGATTACCTGGCTTCGGCACAGAGTTTTGAACGCTGGGGGGAATCTTGTCATTTATCAGCTCAACACAGTCGCAGGGGAAGAAGCCAACCTGCAAGACGAGAGAAAAGAGACTCATCTGACAAATGAGAACAGGCAGAGATGCTGTTACACTTGTAAGCCTAAAAAGACCAAAGGGGGTATTTCATGTTCTCGCAGAATGCTGTTTGGTGAAGGTGAAGAAATAAGTCAGGAAGCACGAGGGACAAGCTGCCTCAGACCCAACGCTGCTAGTTTGCATTATTGAGCCAGGTAATCTAAGTGATTTTGAAAATATGGGATATCAAACATACACAAATAGAAATAGATCTCTCTGTGTGAATCTCACTGACTCAGAAAGAGGACAAAGTTTGCTCATCATTATTTTCTGCTTGACTTTAGGTGTAGCAGTTTTATAGCCAACATTGTTGCCCAGTGAATGTAGTCTATAGCAGATATTTTACCTGAAAGCCATGTTTCCCTCTCCACCAGCCTGTGTCTTCTTTAGGAGGCATGTCAATGACCGACACAATGTCCCCCACCTGGATCAGAAAGAGTGTGAAAGTCCGATCACAGCTAAGCTCAAATAAAAGGTAATAAGATGGATGAAGGATATGCATAGGCAAGAAATCCAATAAACAATCTACTCAAAGAAGAAAAGAGAAAATCAAGTGATCCAAGTGAAAGTGCGTTTCTCATCCAACTTGTGTGACAGCAGTCACCTCAAAGGTTAACTCGTCTGTGGCCTGAGCCATGTAACGTTTGGTAACGTGGGCAGCAGCGATGGCGGGGACATTGATGGAAGCTTCTTCAGACACCAGCAGATGATTCCCTTTGTTGTCGATCTAAAAATAAAAACAACAAAGACGCGTTGGTTCGGCTTTGCTCAAAAACTGGAGGCAGGGAGTGGAAGCTGGTCAGGCTCTGTCAAAAGTTACACAGGCAGGAAGCAGCAAGAAAGATTGCAAGGTAAAATGAGTTTTTTTCTGTCTTCATTATATTTTCTTGTTAATAGTACTTCTAACAGAGTCTCACAGGCTCAAATTTGTATTTGTCACAGACTGTGCAGGATTTTTAAATACCTATTTATCAGATAGGTGTTTTTAGAATCCATTCTCACCAAGTTATTGTCAATTTCATTTTGAATAATAAAGCCAGAAACAGAAATGTACACATTAATACCACATTTATTAATCAGCTAATCAACTGCATGATGTGGCTATCCTGAACCTACCACTGTACTCAATGCACTCAATTCCAGTTAATGCAGTTTTCCTGCTTTGGTTTTCCTCCCTTTACTTTAACAGAGACTTTTTAAGATCTTTCCCTCTGGGCAAAGAAACCACATCTACACAAGACTTCAAAGATAAACTTAGATATTGAATAGTGAAAATGAAAGCTGATCTTTTGTCACCTTCCTCTGAAAGTAACAAGAAATAAACAGAAAATAATGTTGCTGCATCCTTAGAAGCACAGTTTAACACCTTAAGCTGTAGCAGGACATTGGTGCTAGTTGATGCATTACTGTCAGACTTATGTGAACCCCTTTGGATAGGAGTTATATGAGTTGTTCATTCTAAGTTAATGAAAATGACAAAAAAAAGGGGGAATTGTCAATAGAAACATTACATATCACACATTAGAAGTTTAAAGTCATGATTTAAAGACGTTCATTTATATATATATATATATATATATACATATATATATATAAAAGTCAATCACTGCAGTTTCTGCAGAATAGATTTAACGCTGGAAAACCACTAACAAGAAAAACTGATACCTCCATCCACGTTAGTACTGGACCACAGTTGATCTTGTTGTCAGCGATGGCAGAGAAGCGGGACAGGTAGGTTGCCAACATCGTGGTTACTGACTGAAGGGAAACACGTTAAATTCAAGAGTTGGAAAAGTTAAAACACATGAAGGGAAACATGAAACAGACCAAGTCTATGGAGGCTGAAAGAGGCCATGCTTGAAAGATATTTCTAATGTGATTATTTCAAGATCCTGAGTATATTGTCTCATTACCTTGAGATAAGAGAAACCAAAGCTAATATTCTTACAATAACAGGTCGTGATCCTGAGAAAACAAGATAAGTTAACTTGTTATCACACGAAATTAAGCTCTAACATAAGAAAAATAAAAATAAATGTCGGGATGTCAAACTAGCTGACAGATAACACCATCAAAATCAATAATTGCAGGCAAGGCTGCTTACATACAAGATAGTTTAATCTCCAGATAAAATATAATTTTTCTATAATGAGTGACCTACAGTATGAGTAAGAAATCATACATAAAGCAGCTGACAGTACCTCAACAGTGTCCAGTAACGTGTTGAATCGTGGCAGCTCGGTGAGCTGGGAGTAACGGCGGTCATAGATACACAAGTGCAGGTGTTTGTCCAGCACACGAAAGTCTTCATAAGATCTCGTCACCAGCCAGCTTCGACCCTGACAAGGGAAAATATCACAAAACTCAAAGTAAAGGTATTTTAACTACAGTTTAGTCATTTCCTGGAAATCTTTAAAATCGTTGACAAATCAACCCACACTCTGTATCTCTAGTGGAAATGACCATTCAGTTCACACCAGATTTTTCAAGAAGGCAGCGGCTGAACTGCCAAAGCTGGCAAACTTTTACAAAAATATATCCAAAGAAGTAGCAGTCTACTGTCCATTTCATGTGAGCTTTAAGCACAACTTTCAGAAATATCACTAAGAAGTTTCAGTTAACAACAATCTCATGAAAGTCATGTTACCTGGCAAGTGATCTGGACTAGAAAGACCAGTTCTTTGGAGTCCAGACCAGCCTTCGGTCCATCATTCTGCCCCTCTGCGAAGGCCAACTATGGAGGAAAAGAGCAAGGAAGAAGGAGAAACATAGGGGTAACATTGAGAGGATGGTTATACTAAATAATAGATGAATGCATTACAAAAAACACTCTGTATTTTACCTCGTTTGCAAGAAGAGCATCGTCTCACAGGAAGTAATGTTTAAAAAAGAATAGATACAATGTTCTTTGACCATGACAGTAAAATCGTAAGGATAATATAGGAAATTTAGGAAATGGGTCCATCTCAAACTTAGATGTGATCTATATTCTTACTTCCCCATAAATCCTGCAGTATGAAATGTATAATAGATCAGCTGCTAAGATGTCAGAGCTTGGAGGCGGCGTACATTTAGCACCTCTTTCTTCTTGCTAACATATTCTGCGAGCTCCAAAACTGAAAATATCACAGCCTTACAGTAGTTTGGGAATTTTCTTGATAGACATTGCTAGAGAATGGACTTCAAAGGCCTCCAAACCAAGGGAAGTTCTAGTTATTTATAACTGTGAGCATCTCATCTAGATACACTGTTACGCAACATGAAGCGACCTAGTTACTGCACAAGAGTAAAACAGTAAACCCGACTGAAAAAGACTGAGAAATTTTGTTCTTAAATGAGTCACGATGAAAGATTCTTATTCTCTGCAATGGTTTAAAATTTCAGTCCAAACCAAACAGCTAGATTAAGATCTGAAGAGGGTCAAGAGGCCAATGGGATTATGAAAGGAGGATCATACACAGAATTACAGATTGTAGAAAAAGGAGCTTAATGAAAAATTAAGAAACAAAACAACAATCATCTGCTTGGCATCACTACCCTAACAAGGCTCACACCTCCTTTCAAATTCAAACATGCTAACAGTTTGAGAAGGATCTCAAACACATTTGCACATAGATAAACCCGCATTATATTTATTAACACAGCATGTACAACTAATACTAATAAAAAAAACCTTCATGTTACCTCCCACTAAGGCATCTCAGACATCCATCTGCAGGTGAAGGAAGTGGCTCTCTCTTTGTGTGCGGCCGCAGTCCTGGACCACAGTAATCTCCTCCAGCAAACCAAATCTTAGTTGATGGTAACAGAGTTTAAAATGCTGCTCCTTACTCGCTAGCTTTTCGCTGTCCCCTGCTGCCTGGTGCAAAAAGCTTATTTACAGGGCTTTGGATCATCACACGCTGGTGCTCTATTCAAAGCAGAAAATATGAGACGAGGATGCTTCCCTCTGTGTATCTTATCCCCCCTTCCTGAATCCCTCTTACGGTCTCTTACCCCTCCTCCTTCTCCTGTACTCTATCACCCTCCCCCTCTCCCTCTTAACCACTCTCCTTTCTCCGGTGACAAAGGGGGGTTTCGCCAGTAAATGGGTTCAACCGGCACACACAAAAGCACGAGCTCATCCATCATAGAGAGGCACAAGATGGATAGACAACCCTTCGTCATTTCAAAACGGTTCTCATTCATGTGAGACTGGAGTTAATCTGGAGAGGAATCAGTCAGGCGGGCTACAGACAGAGGCTGTCTGCTGCCCTTGTGCTATTCTGCAAGCAAGACACATGAGACCTGATCACTACCATCCCTCATTACGGCTGCAGTCTGTGATTGCAGAGACGGACATATGCATGACAGGAGACACAAAAACAAAGACTCATCCCGGATTAAGTCAAAGATTCAGCACATTGCACAGTGGCATGTCATCACTGTGGTTCTGTAGCTACTGTATATATGCAGCACAGCCGTCAATGTCAGTGTCTTCCAAGTTTGATATTTCACTTTTTGCTCTACTCAGCATTTTTGTTTTCTTATCCAGCTTCTCAAGGTCACTGAAAGTGCTGTGCTGCTTCACTTCCCTCCACAATACGGATAAAGCCATCACAGTCATGGCAACCACAGCAGGACATATACCCTACAGAGTGACATTTTAGGATTACAGACCAGCCAACTGCACTATAACTCATGAAAGGGACATGTACAAATTCAACCCTGCACAGTGCATCATGCACAAGTCAGGGACTGTTTTGTGTTCAGCTATACTGGTAGCATATGGCTGTGCAGAGATGACTGATGCACTCTGCTGGTGAGCTAAGAGAACCGCATCAAGGTCCACCTGCCAGTTAACAACCCCTTCCATACAACTTAACCTATAGGGCCTCACCACTTCTGTTTATTACTGCTCTTTCTTGAGCATACAAAATGTTTATAATACATCCAAATCATTTTTTTGACGCTATGTATGAAAACCCTATAAATTCAGTCCAAGGGATAACAGCATTTTTGAATGAAAAATAGTCTAAATGTTGAAACTTTATTCTAAATCCCCAACACCAATGTGACTGAAAACTTTGTATTAGAAAACTTATCTATGTTAGCATACTATCGTCATGCTAATATGGCCTTTCAGTGATCCCATGCCGACATTTTGCATGTAACAAGTAGCACAAGTTTAACTAGCAGCACGCTTATAAATGCTAACAAGCACTAAATAAGAATACCTGAGGAATGTCATTAGTTTTTAAGGTATTTGGACAATATTACATGATACACTTTAACTTCATATCTATTAAATTGTTATTGTAGAATTAACTCAATGGCGGAGCAATCAGGATTCCTCTTCTGGGAACATTAAGTATGTGTGTTATATTACCCAAAGCAATGGACCAACAACAGCAATTTTTCTTATGTATCTATCAGTTGAGTCAGGTAAATATATTATGAAAGAAGTCATAAAAGTAGCATCTACCTACTTTATAATCTTTTTACCGAATAGACATTGTTTAGATCAGGCAATACGAAGCATCTGGTATAAACTGATCACATCATATCAGAAGTGCATCTTTTTACACCTGGCATGATATTATTTTCACATTCTTTATCCTCGTCTCAAATTCTCACTCTATATGTACATAAACCAGAGTGTGGATGACAAATTGGATCTCAAAATATCAACTAATGTTTCTACAAATTCCTAAATTACATCCATTGACACTTGAGCGATATTATAGATTCACACATTAATCTACAAGTGTCAGATCTGCTAGAGTCACATTAGGTTGGGTTTTTGACATTTCAGTATGTTAATATAAAGTGATATGATATGAATTTAAATCATAAAAAGACTGATTTGTGATGTTGAATAAGTGTCTGCTCTTAATACACACAAACAGGAGCTTTTGAATCTCCACCATGGACCTGTGTCCCTTTGCAGAAATTTAAATGATTGCATGAAAAACTGGAGACTTCTCTTCGCACTATAAAAAGATACCTTTTCTACTTGCAATGCATCCACTGTCTGTGTGCATCTTGTAAGATATAACAACACATTCCCACCTCATTCCTATTGGCATGTTTCAATAAATTACCAGATATGAGGACCAGAAATGTGCATGTCTCAGCTCTTAAGTAGTTGAGGTTAGGAATGAGGGGCAGTACAGATCTCTCAAGATGCATATTAATGCCAGAGGTGATTCAGGCCAAATTCCCCTAACAGTTTTTGTTTTTGTCACGGAACATTAATACTGTCATGTTTTACAGTTTCTGTCTGAGAATCGGCTGTCTAACAGTCCTAAGGTAGTAATTCAAAACCAAGAGACTGCCAGACAAACAAGGATATTGATTTAACTGCCACACTGGAGTTTAAGAGTGAAGCAGCTCACCAAAATGACCACTGGACTCAAGCCAAACATATAATTAGAAAACACAGTAAATCTCCACTAAGAATTTTCAAAGCTCACCTGAACGTTGCCAAAATCAACAGTCTCATAGTGGAAATGAGCACACTCTGCCAGTCTAGGGAAGTGACCTCTGGGGAACGTTAACCTAAAACACACAGAACAGCATCCCATCAGCATTCAAGACACACTGACACTGTGATGAAGAGAGGACCAAAGTGAAAGAAAGGAAGAGAGAGGAAGGGAGAGATTAGGCTTATGTGTGAAAGCAGTGTTTGAAATGCAGCAGGCTGATTCGTCTGTCTGTGTAGCACCCATCATTTTAGAGGTCCTCATTTCAGTGGCCTGAATAAGAGCCCTGGTTTACAGCCCATAATAGCACCAACACTGTCACCTACTTCTTCATGTTCTTGACCTTCATGCTGGCTGTGCTGACGCAGGAGCGCAAAAGGGGCTCGGCTGGATGTTCTGTGATGTCATCACTCCTCACCTGCCAAACACAGACAGCAGATATTAATTAAGTGTCAGTCAGTAACAGGATGATCGATAGAGAACTAACAACTACTGCTAACTATCAGCTGTAATGTATCATTATTCAGATGAGGTAGTATGATGTGTTATTCAAAATACAAAAAAAGAACTTTGATAATTAAAGAAAAACAGGAATTTCTACATGAACTACAGTTAAATCTAGTAAAATTTTTGGAATAAGCCAGAAAATGGATGAAGAACAAAAAGGTGTGCTTCTAAACACACTGGCTAAACACTTACAATCCAGGCTGGAAAAAATAAGTGAATCTGTTTGCTAACAACTTCTCCACAAGCTACTTGGAGTCAGGTGCTCCAATTGCTGAATGATTATAAATTATACTGATTGATTATACTGAACAAGGCCATAAAGCAATTATTTAAGACCTGTGTTAGTAAAACCACAGCAAGAAAAACTGTCTACAAATGGACTAAATCCAGAGCTACTGATACTCTCACGAAGAGTGAGCATTCAGCAAAGATCCAACGGAAAGCAGCAATGTGCAATCCTGCAAGAGGAGAAAAAGAATCCAAGCGAAATACCAATACACCTTGATTTGTGAACTTGATGTGATCTTTGAGGCTGTTGTGATATAACCCGAGGAGGGTTGTTCAGTCAAAATATGCCATGCCATGTTGCTGTTGCAGGTTCAATGAATTACCACATTCAGCAGTTCGCTTCCTTTTTTCGGTTTCCTACTTAGAATGGTGAATAGTAAAAATACTTTATTCATCCCCCGTGGGGGAAATTCAAAGCAAAGAAATTAAAAAATTCAGCACACTAATACTGACATGCATTTCCCAAGCTAATTTCTTAATTACTGTCATCATAACATACACACAGCTCATATTTTCTTTGGTTGAAACCACTGCAACACACCAATATCATTGGAGTGTTGTCCAATAAAGATGTGAAAAACTGCCACGGTTTGTGAAACAGTGCAGGCACTAAGCTTATTTTCCTGCAACTGGACAGTTCCACTGAGAGATAATGGGAGACAGAGACATCAATAGGATGCTCCAGAAAAGCAAGTGACATCGACCCAGATATGGGTGGTCCAGCATCAGTGTCATTCAAAATCGGAGCAAATGTTTGGAACATAACCAATATGCCCTTGTCCAGCTGCTGTCCCAACAGTTCCAGTTCAGCTGCCTGTAAGTGTAGTGGGTGTGACAATACTGTGTTCAGTGTCATCACCTTAAGGTTAGTGTTTGATGTTATGTGCTATTGTGAAGGTATTTATTTGATCTAATTCTATTTTAGTTTTATTGAATTTTGCTGGACATGTACCTCACGGCCCGATGAGTGTCTATGGCAGTCTATGACAGTGGTTAGGGAACCCTGCTGCAAGTGATAGCTCAATATATTCAATAAATATGTGACAAGCACAACTGTTTGTGTTGCTCTTTTAGTTTAGTTGAACCAGATTGAACTTTTCTTGCAAAGGTTTAATTACTGTACTATAATTATGTTATCCCATTCTGCCCTGTTAGAGCTGTTTCAGGTTTATGATGCCATAGTTATGCTATAGCATAACATCTTATGATATAGAATAGAATAGAATAGAATAGAATAGAATAGAATAGAATAGAATAGAATAGAAAAATACTTTATTTATCCCCCAATGGGGGAAATTCAAATCCGTCAAGTACCTCAACATTTTTTAAAATATTTACAATGATTGAATTAACAACAATAATAATACTACTACTAACTAAATAATAATAAATGACTAAATGGCAAAATAAACAAATAAATAAAAATCAATCAATCAATTTGAGAAGAACTCAGCAGTCACTGTTATAAAGCCTTATGGCTGTGGGAACAAAGGACCTTCTGAACCTCTCAGTCCTGCAGCGCAGAGAGATGAGCCTCTCACTGCAGCTGCTCCTCTGTCCTGTCAGGATGCTGTGGAGAGGATGTTTATTATTCTCCATCACAGAATCTAACTTCCTCCTCATCCGTTTCTCCACCACAGCACCGAGAGGGTCCAGCCTTCTGCCTACAACAGAACCAGCCTTTTTCACCAGTTTGTCCAGGCGCCTACAGTTTCTGTCTGTAGTGCAACTCCCCCAGCAGACAGCAGCATAGAACAGTGCACTCTCAATGATAGTGTGATAAAACATGCACATCATATCACTGCAGACATTGAAGGACCTGCACCGTCTCAGGAAAAAGAGACGGTTCTGGCCCCTCCTGTACACTGCGTCTATGTTGGCAGACCACTCCAGTTTATTATCGAGCACCACCCCCAGGTATTTGCAGGTCTGAACAGTCTCTATCTCCCCTCCATCAATGCAGACTGACTGGTATGGGGTTTTAGATCTCCTGAAGTCCACCACCAGCTCTTTGGTTTTGGTGGTGTTCAGGAGCAAACAGTTCTTTTTGCTCCAGTCAGTAAAGGCCTCCACAAGGTCCCTGTACTCCTTCTCCTGTCCACCACGCACACATGCCACAACAGCCATATCATCAGAATACTTCTGAATGTGGCAGGACTCTGAGTTGTACCTGAAGTCTGATGTGTACAGGGTGAAAAGAAAAGGAGCCAAAACAGTACCCTGCAGAGCCCCAGTACTGCATTCCAGTGTTCCAGAAACACATTTCCCCATCCTGACAAACTGTGGTCTGGCAGAAAAATAGTCTATAATCCATGATGTCAGGGAGGGGGCCACACCCATACCGAGCAGCTTGTCTTTCAGTATGGGAGGCCGTATGGTGTTGAAGGCACTGGAGAAGTCAAAGAACATGACTCTCACATTTGAACCAGGCACATCCAGATAAGCATATGCCCGATGCAACATGTACAGAATCGCGTCTTCCACTCCTATGTGTTTCTGGTAGGCAAACAAGAGCCTCAGCAACCTGCAATCTCATGCGACGAACAAGAAGTCTCTCCAAGGTCTTCATGATATGAGATGTCAAAGCCACCGGTCTGTAGTCATTCAGCTCCACCGGTTGCCCTGATTTGGGCACTGGTATGAGACAAGAAGTTTTCGACAGCACCGGGACTTTTTCCATCTGAATGCTCATATTGAAGAGCCTCTGAAGAGGGACTGCTAGTTGACCAGCACAGTCCCTCAGAAGCCTTGGACAGACTCCATCTGGGCCTGAAGCCCTCCCTGACTTAAGTCTCCTGAGCTCAGCTCCAACCTCCTCTATAGTTAGACACAGAGGTTGTAGCGGAGGGATGGCAACAGGAGTGATGTTGCTATCAACAATAGAGATGGGGGTGGGGGTGCAGCTGGACAGAGGAGGGCTAGTGGTGGGAGCAGCCACAGAGGTGGAGGAGCAGCTGGACCGAGGAGGCCTGGCAGTGGAAGCTGCCGCAGAGGTGGATGTGCAGCTGGGCTCTGGATGCCTGGCAGTGGAAGCTGCCGCAGAGGTGGATGTGCAGCTGGGCTCTGGATGCCTGGTGGTGGGAGCTGCCGCAGAGGTGGAGGTGTGGCTTGGCTCAGGAGACCAGGCGGTGGAAGTTGCTGCAGAGGTGGAGGTACAACTGGACAGAAGAAGCTTGTTGGTGACAGCAGAGGTAGAGGTGCAGTCAGGCGGAGGAGGAGGCTTGGCGATACAGGTTGCCATTGAGGTGGAAGTACAGCAGGGCAGTGGAAGCAGTATAGAGGAAGCAGCTGTAGTGGTGTGGGTGGAGGGAGCAGCAGCAGAGGAGGGAAAAGCCACAGTGTCAAACCTGTTTTAATAATGGTTGAAAGTATTAGCTCTGTCCACATCACCTTCTACAGACTGAGAGTTCTTCAGTCTGTATCCAGTGATGGTCCTCATGCCCCTCCACACCTCCTTGGTGTTATTGTTCTCCAGCTGTCTCTCTACCTTTTTCTTGTACTCCACCTTAGCTCGACATAATGTCTTTTTAAGCTCCTGTTGTACACTCCTCCGCCTTTCTCTATCCCCATTCTGGAACGCCCTCTTTTTCTGGTTCAGGAGTTCTTTGATGTCACTGGTGATCCATGGTTTGTTAGTTGGATAGCACCTTACAGTCCTGACTGGAATCACAGTGTCCCTTCAGAAGTTAATGTAGTCTGTGATGGTGCTGACCCTCCTGTCCATGTCAATGTCCATTTCATCTTCCTCCAGCAGTACAGCCCAGTCTGTGACATCAAAGCAGTCTCTCAATGCATCACTCGCCTCTGGTGACCACTTCCTGAAAGATCTGGTAGTAACAGGAAGTCTTTGTACACAAGGTCTATATGTAGGTTGTAGATAGACCATGCTGTGATCAGATCTACCCAGTGGTGGAAGAGACACTGCCCTGTAAGCCTCCTTCACGTTAGCATAGAACAGATCTAATGTCTTTTCTCCACGTGTTGGACAGTCCACATTCTGTACAAAGCCAGTCAGGCAGGAGGATAGAGAGACGTGGTTGAAATCTCCTGTGATTGCAATGAATGCCTCAGGATGCTGGGTCTGTATCCTAGCAACGGCGTCATGGATGACGTCACACGCCGTTACAGGTGCCGCCCTCGGTGGAATGTAAACAACGATGACGACTGTGTATGGGAACTCTCTGGGCGCATAGAATGCAAGGAAACCAACTGACAGCAGTTCGATGTCTGGACAACAAACCCTCTCCTTAACGGTCACATTGCGGGGGTTTACCCATCTCTGATTAAAGAACAGTATAACACCCCCGCCTTTCCGCTTACCGCCGCTCGTACTCAGGTCTCGATCCGCTCGGACGGCTGTGAAGCCGGGTATGTCCACGCATGAGTCTGGTGTGTTGTTGTTCAGCCAGGACTCAGACAGACAGATCAAACTGCTCTCTTTATACAGCCGTTGGTTCCGCACAAGCGCCTCTAACTCATCACACTTGTTAGGCAGTGAGTTAGAGTTTCCCATGATCACCGAGGGCAGAAAAGGTTTGTACCTCCACCTCCAGTTGTGCCTCTTTGCCTTTATTTTCGCTCCAGCTCTGCATCCACGGTACAGCTTTTTAAGCTCGGTCGGAATTGGATGTTTCATTCCGTGTCCAATCCTTGACAGTGCCAACAGTTCTTCTCTTGTGTACACTGCTTTAGTAGTGGTGCACATTGTCAAAAAAAATTAATTAAAACAAAAAAGCAGATCAATAAAAATAATTAAAAATGTTTAGATAGAAACTAAAAAATGAAAAATGACAAATAATCATATAAACGATGAGAAAAATTGAGAGCTACACAGACTTGCTGCCAATAAGGTCGGCGCATAGCAACCGAAGATATGTTAGGATATGCAATGCTTCCAATATGTTACATTTAAAAGGCATGCTTCATGTTGGCTCCTGTACTTTATCATGTTATGTTATGTTCTTATTTGACATTTAAGGATCCTTTGACATGTTCATAACTGTCACTCAAGTGTAAAGCAGTACATTGTCATTGATATATTAACAATGTTTGTGACGTGCACTACATTTTCATGCATAGATCCTTTCTGTTGGTTCCCATTTTTAAGATGTCAGATATGTCTTTTGAAAATCAGAATGAGATATTCTGTAAATATCACAGTATTTGTGGAAATATACATTGTATTTTATAAATTAACATAGTTTTGAATGCAAAAAAAGATATTGGGAGATAAAATACAAAGAGCTTCATTAACAAAACCTGATTGTTTTATTAAAAATATCATAATTATAATATGTGTCCGTGACAAGCTGTCTTTACAACTTTACTTCAACCGTTATCAAACTCTCCACCTCACTCTCAGGTTACTCATCAACTATTGCAAATTACCACATGTTCAGACTTTTGTTACTGCAGAGGCTGACCCTCAAGTGACGTGACTGCGGTGACATCAAGTTCAGATGACATCAAGGTGTGAATCAGCTAAAAAACATGAGCAGCCTCATGGAGGAAGGACAACATGTCTGTTGGGGTTTATGCATTTTCTGTCGTTGCCGATGAGTCAGAGTCATGTGTGTGTGGGTGTGTGTGTGTGTGTGGGTGTGTACCATGGCAATGGATGTCTCCTGTGGCTGCTTCCCTTCTGGAGGACTGTTATTATAAGCTTGAGGTAAGGCATCGTCTTTGTCCAGGTCAGTGGATGGTAGCACATTCCTGCAGAAAGACAAAGGCCGGGAATGTGAACAATTTCATTATGTCAACTATAATGTCATTGAGGCTGAGGTTTTAAACTAAGATGTGTAGTTATTTAAAATACACCAGGGGGAGCTAGTGAGGGAGAATTCATCATGTGGCTTGGGCAGAGATCATGACATTGCACCAGCATGGCCCAGAAAACATGTTGCACTTGGACTGTGATTTCAGAACGACTAAAGTCATCAATACAACACAAGGGAAAATATTGATTTCATTCAGTCAATTCCAGGTAGGAATAACTGCAGTCAACTCATTCTTTAGCTCAGTCTGAAAAATATTAGCATCTTCTGTGGGGTCAAAAAAAAGCCACAGGGTCTTTTGTGTGCACTCAAAGCTCATCTATTCAGTGAGCCATGAAGGCAATCCACCCACAAGGGAGTGTTTCACAAAACCTTCACTTGAAATGTGATTCAATGTGTTTGGGAGTAGAGGGTGAGGTCCATTCAGGCAAACTTTTATGAGCAACAAAGAGAGAGGAGAGGCTCGCATTTATTACAGTGATTCAGCCTGATGAGATCAGGACTTAGGGCCTAGAATACAGACACACAATGCCATTTACGTGTTCAACAATGACACAACAAATTGAAATAGAAAAAGTCATTCTGTAAGGAGAATCATGAAATCTGACAAGTTTGTGTCGTTGTCTACGTCTAATAACTAGGTCATCATTTAGCTTTAACGTTGCACTGCCCATGCTTTTATTCTTGTGGCATCTTAAATGCGAATGCACATGTAAAAAAAACCATAAGCACATACACATACCGTATATACACATACCATATATACACACACCTCTTAGAACACATCCATCTATATTTTTTCATGAGCTAGATGACCTGACACGAAGAGGGGGAAAAAGGAGCAACTCACCCCTCAAGGACGTCACTACTTCCTGGTTCTCCCTGGGGTCCTGAGGCAGCATTCTCAATCACCGCGGCAACCACACATCCAGCCTCCATGATGCTGCCTTGCTGCAACAGCCTGCTGTAGAGAAACGTGAGTGGGAGGAGAAGGAAGAAGAGACAGTGAGGGTGGGTGAGGAAGAGAGCAGAGAATGGGAGGACGAGTCCGGAGCTAAGAAGCCGCCAGACGTTAACACACTTCAGGCTGCAGCATGCGCAACTCTCAAGGCTACAATCCACAGAGTCCAGACTGTAATCTGCGATGACATCATGCAACAGAGTCAGGGTCTGATTCATTGATAAAGCATGTCAGGCTGTAAATTCGTGGGATGGTTTCGCAAGAATATCAGCTTCTTTTTCTGATAGTACTGACAGGTATTTGCTGAAAAACGCTCTCTTATCCTCCTCAAGGAAATGTCAGATCTGTCACAGCGGCTTCAGTATGAGTAAGTCTCTTGACAAAACTAGCAAATTTAAAGTTGTAATTTTTCCTTTAAATTTCTTTTAGTAATTAGATTTACCCAGGCACATTGTAGTATTACGTGTAGATTTGTGTTGCTCTGTCCACTTCCTAATTTTTACCAGATAAGTAAATCAACTCCACTTACGCATGTAAGACAAAAATATTCTAAGGTTCACACAATGTGTCAAATGTAAATTGAAACAGAAAGCATCGGTACAAATCACTGAAACCCTTAACCCATTAAAAGATTCAAGAACTCATGGATGCTTTATTGTCATTCTGATCTTGGACACACGACACGGACAAAATACGATCTCAGGTCTCGATGCATTAAAAATGGGTTCCATACTACAAAAATGCAGATTAAATAAATACCAACACATTATTCGACTTAATAGAAAAGAGTTCAAATGCAAGAGACAGAGTTTGTCGAAAGGCAGATGAGAAAAAGCTCACCAGACTCTGAAAGGTTGAAAGGGCAAATAGTTCAGCTTGAAATTGGAAAGAATTAAGCAATTTAATCATCTACAGCACATGATGTAGATGTGCTTTCATTTTTAAATTATCAGGCAACAAAAACATGTGATTCCAAGAGAAACAATTGATGCTCAAAAAGCAGAACCTGTGACAAAGGATACCCCAAACTGTTGAGCAGCAGAAATCCTGTATAAGCAAAATAATATTTCTATTTCAAAACAACAGCAGTTTGTCTCTGTTATAACTATCCAATGGCTTCAATAGTGTTGTTTAAAAAAAACAGGCGATGCAGCACTGTGGTAAACATGCCCTGTCGCAACTTTATGAAACATGTTAGGAATCAGAACGCCTCCTTGAGTCTGTTGGGATAACACATATACACAAACCATTAGTTAATGTTGATACTTTTGTGCACTTTTAATCTGAGGTTATCTTTCATGCTCTTGGCAATGCCCCTTTCTTCAAATTTATGATGTGGGGTGGCCCCTATCAGTCTTTCAATAATTCCATTAATACTACTCCTCTCCTTATGTACTGTACACAAACCCATGGAATGTCCTGATTAAGCAGACTTGACTCTTCTTTTACAATCCTCCCATAACCAGCTTCTGAACATATGTGGGTGCTTAGCGTTAAACAGTGTCTTAAGGGCATGTGGGTGCAGAAAAAGTTCTCTCTAAACCCTCTTACCTCTACATACAACAGTACAAAGACCTCTCCAGTTAATGCAGGAGCAGGTTTACTGCGCCTCTTCCCTTAAGACTTCTGCCGATCAACAAGGAAATGTTTACACTAATGAGTAAGTTCGTTAACCTCAAATGATCGCTGCTGTAGTAGCAGTTTCCCACTAGCCCCTCTGGCCCGGAGCCCCACTGAGCTGCTGTTGACGAACCTCCACAAAGCCTCCTGACTCAGCAGAATGTGAACATGCAGACAGGAATACGGGCCAGGTCGGACTCCACTTCATCCATATCTCATACTATATCTCTCTTCTATTAGACAACGCAACCTTGCCAGAGGAGGACAAATGCATTACACACCCAGCAAATTCATTTTCTGTTTACCAGTGGTAAATAAAGTCTTGTTTTATGAGGGTCACCAGGAGGAAACATCAATGGTAAGTCATATAAAAGTGAAACCAGGTAATCTTAAATGTCTGTTAAACTGCAAGCAATTAGTAATATAATTAGATCCTCTTTGCACATCTTAAACATGTAAGACACCACATAAACAATGCTACACTGCATTTACCAATCCTCTAATAGAGAGCAATGTTTCTACATTATTATCTTTTACAATATTTTGGTTATGTGGTGCTAATGTAGGACAGAGTTTCAGGTCTATGATGAAAAGTGTTGCACAGTGCACAGCACAATACCTGACCTTGCTGATGGTACCACATCAGACAAGAGTCTTTTCAAGTGTGGAAATATGTTGTTCTGCATGTTACAGAGGAGGCCAGCTAATTACGCTCTTTAAACCTGCATCTATGACACAAACCTCACAAGCGTTTGTCCTTGTTTGAAAGAATGTGAGCATGAAAAACTGAAGACAACCATGTTGTAGTAAACAATCACCGCGGTAGTAATGGACTATTTTGGAAATTCTTCAAATCGCAGAACAATATTAAACTAGTTACCGCAGAGTCTCATACACTGGCTTTCTTTTTAAGAAAATCTTGGAGAAGATACTATACACAGCTGCTGTAAATCAAGCAGCACTCGTGTTTTCATTCCTACTCCATCAGTCATCTCCAAAGTATCAAACAAAACTATTCTGGGTGCATGAATAAAGAGGCCCTCTACCTGTCATAGTTAATGGGGAGGCGCTGCTCTGATGCCAGGAGACTAGAGCAGCAAACACAAAAGGATGTTGCCCAGTATCAGATGGCCTACATTGCATTTTCAAGGAAAATAGGGCAGCCGACACAATCCTCTTCATGAGACCATTATCAGCAGGTGTGTGGACAAGAAAAATGGCAGCCTGCATATTTGTAGCTACAAACACGCAGCAGAAAATGAGTCAGAGGTAGTTTATCCCATAAGAGAGAGAGGACTGATTAAAGCCAGGGAGAGGGAGAGGGGGAGGGAATAGAAACGCTGCCCTTTCACCTTTTTCCATCACATCATTGTTAATACAGCTCATCTATGGGTTTTGGTCATCAAGAAATGATATGTTGAAGACAGGCTGGTCAAAATTTCATAAAAGAATGAACAGGAGTAGAAAAGTGCAATAAAAACATTAATACTATATTATAATGCAACCCTCTATGCTGCCATGAGGACCGTAAGAACCTAACTAAGATAGCTGTGGTACACACAGGACTTTTCCGTTACAGATTTAGTTCAGTTTTATTTATTCAATTCCCTTTTATTCGTATGGCTCCAATGCACAGTAAAAATCATCTCAATGCAGTTTAAAGAAACAATCCATTTCAACCCAATTGTAAATCAATTCATTGTAATCCCATTAAATCATAAAGATAATCTAAATCTAAATTTGTCAAATTCATATAACGACAATTAATAAAATATGCCTATTCATTAAAAAAAGGGTTTGTTCTTGTCCTAGTGAAGACAGTATTTTAATGAATCGCAAAATTCTTCAAACAAATCCCCCATTCTGAGCACACACGAGGCATGAGTGGAGAGGAAGACACTCTTTTAACAAGTAACTTCAAGCAGAGCCAGGCTCAGGAAGCACAGCTATCTGCCTCCATCGGTTACATAACTGTACATGAATGTATACGACTGGCTATTTAGAGCAATGGAGGCATCAGAATGTATGATGGAGTACACTGCTACATTAAACAACACTCCAATGACAGAGAACCCAACGGTAACATTGTCAATTTTGGACCAGACCCGATTACACCTTGAGTTGGTGGGCTACATTTGAGAACGAGGTGTGTTTTGCTGAAGAATGGTGAGAAATTTGACAACCCTGTTGCATTTGACTGAGCTGCCCCATACATCTAAGGGTAAGAAACTGTTATGAGATCCCATTTCGGTCCGCTCAAAACAGTCGCATCTACATTGTACAAACAAGCTTCACGTGTGCTTCTGCATCTTCGTGTAGACAAAGATCTTTTTTTAAACGAGTTATGCGTGGAACTAAATTTTTAGGGATCGGAGGAGGGAAAAACCCCGCGTCCATCTTTACTTGTCCTGAGTCTAAACAAAAAAAACAAAATCAATGAATTGAGAGACGCTAAAATAGTCTGAAAGGCCGAGGCTAAATGCAATGTTTGGTGATAATCACTCTGAGCTAAATGTCAAGTCAGGCTTCTTTCCTTTCACATACACACAACCACGAAACAAAAATACTCACTGTATCGTCTTTGGATTTTTCTATTGACACCAAAGAGAACGTGACAGACCCCTGCTGTCAACAACGAGAAAGTTAGTGTCATGCTCTCATTCTGAGGTCCGGACTGCAGTCAACACAAGTGAGAGACGCAGTGGAGAAAGCCCGGCGGTTGCCATGGTAACCTATTTCTCATCCATCGTGACTTGATACTCCTCCAGCCCGAGGATGAGGTGGCAACAAGGAGGCAAATGAAGCCTCGGGGGAACCTTTGACCAGAGGCTTTGACACATTGTTCGCCAGTATGCCTGAGGCGGCGTGACTGTCGCTGCTCTGCACTGCAGATTTCAGGCAGCCGGTGAGGTGCTGCTGTCAGAGCAAAATCAGCCATTGTAGCATGAGCTTTGTGACTCATGTCACCTCTTTGGAAGGCGGGGGTGGGTGATGGGGGTAGTGATGAGGGTCATTTGAGCCTATAATCTTCTTGAAATCTACCAGAGTGAGATTATTTCATCCCACACCGAGGCAATGTCACCACTCAATCTTTGACTCAGTGATGAAGGCCAGAGCGCGGGTGAACAGCAGGCTGACTTAGATCCAAATATTCAATCAACAAGCCGATCTGTCACTACGGATGACAATCCAAGAATGAGATGCAGGCCTTAAAGAGCAAATCTACGCCATCTAAAACAGACAGAACGATGTTCTAAAAATAGCGAATCAGAGAAAATCTTATTGTGTAAGACAAATATTTTAGGAACATAACAGTGATTCTCAAGAACACAAACATACAACCGTGCCGACTTAATACTCTCAGACAATAACACAAGATTACAGACATTTGTATAATCTTACTCTTATCTAATCCAACACCTCTACAACAGCTACAACAGCAGGGCAGCTCATCTCTTGTCATTAATGAGGGGGCATTGTGTCACAGCACTGGAATGCGTTACATCATAAAAAATAACAAATATCTTTTTCTTATATTGAGCTCAAAAACCCAACCCACACTTTAAAGGATTCTCCATTTTGTGTTAAAGCTCACAATTGTTACATTTATCAGTGATTCCACTGTTAATTTGATCAATCGCTCATTTCGGTTGCAAAGTGTCAACAAAAAAAGGAGAAATTCTTTGGATAATAGCTTTAAATGCATAATTTGCTCCCAAACTGACAGATACTAATTTTACTAACCAATATGTCACGGAAAAAAACTAATTTTATATATTCTAGACTATGGAAAGAGTGAATTTTGGCTCAATATTAATCCACCATTAAACAGACCAGTATCTAACTTTTCAAACCTAATTGACTAATCATTTAAGCTTGTGTGAACTGTCTAACACGCACTAGTTTCTGTATCCTTAACACGTAAACGAGGGTGGTAAACATTTTCAGTTTGTTGTTGGATGTGATGGAAACAATTAACTTATCTGTGTCTATGTTTAGTCCTAAACAATCCACTGTACAAAGATATTTAGTTTAATTACAGTCCCATATGACACAGAAAGAGGCAACTAATCTAATCTCAAAAGCCGATATCAGTTGGTTTTGGGATCTTCCTGAAAAACTTCTTTGACTGTTGAACAGTCATCAAAACAGATTACTATTTTTCTCTCCTGTAAATCCTTACTTACCATTTATGGAGGAAAGAAATGCCTGAAAGAATTACCTCAAGCTTAAGATAATGTCTTGGTTTGTTCTCAGAATAGTTCATATTTATTAGTTTTTAATTACATAACTCAAACAAAAGCAGAAAATTCTCCAAATTTAAGGGGATTAAAAGAAATTTGGATTCATCCACAGAAGTAGAACAACTGTAGTTCTGCACTGATCTACAGTCATGTCATTTTGGTTTATAGAGAAGCAGAAAGGGAGGGCTTTGTTCCTTGGAAATTGGCCAAATTGACTACATGACCAAAATACCTGCTCAAATGTCACTGCTCTGCTTAATCATTTTGTCATACATGAATTTACACTAAGCTTCAGAAATAACCATATGCTCCATTTGCTCACTTTTACTGGTTGAACTTGATTATTATGCTTAATGAAGCTTTTTTTTAATGATGTTGAAAGTTATTGCACAGTATTGCACAATGCATTTGCACTAGATTGCAGATCTTCACCATTATCAGAGCATCAAATTCCTCCTAACAGATGTTTCCATCACATGTCACGCAATAAAACGCATATCAGTCATCTACACAGACTCCTGGAATCCACCGGGAAAAGTTTACCACCAGTGTACTCTGACCTGTTGGGCCTGACAGATCATAGTCAACTGCACGTACTACACACACTTACACGCACACCCACACAACCGCGCACACAGACACGCGACCGATCATTTGTCAACAACAATGTGAAGTAGTTGATCCGTTAAAAAAAACAAAAGAGAGTTGTGATCACACCCTCAGCTCCCCGCCGGCAGATTTAACAGCAGTCTGGTTATGACCGTACAGCCAGTGCTCTAACAGCCTACCTGTAACTGTGCGCGCCGCTTCACTCTGCTGCCTCTTCTATGCTGCACAGCGCTGAGCTTCTCGACGAGGAGACATGTTGTCAGCATCGCACGGCAGACACGGACGGCTCGGACACACACATTGCCACCAGCTGATCATCTGAGGTAGATGTTTTCGGGAGGAAAAGCCCCGATCGGGTGCGGCATCGCTGAGGCAGCGTGGAAGTCTTTCCGCAACTGGCTCTCGGCGAAGCTGAGAGTCTGCACTCTGCGCCGGGAGCGCGCGCTGCTGAGCTGGTGACGTGCCCGCGCCTGGGATGTTTTAGCCTCTGGGGTTCCCAGACCTTTTCAAAGTCAAGGACCCATATATGAAGTAGGCGTGAGGGTATGCAAGCGAGCCCTGTTCAGTAGGATGATATTCATCAGCTCGAGGAACCGCAGTTGTGCGGTGTTAGGTAATGCTTGGTACAGAATTACATAACGCTCTAATGTAGGTGGGTGGTAACAGTGAGAGGAGTGAAAACTGGTCAAATCGCTCATCCTCATACATCATCTTACTGTGTTTGTCCATTGAAGGATGAGATGTTAAATTTAGCCTTTCATTTGAGGCCACAACTTAATTTAACTGGTCTCTGCAAACGTACGCAGAATTTTCAGGGTCTGATTAATTTGTGTCTACTTTAGTTATTTACTTACATAATTAACTACCTAACAATTGATGTTTTTCAAAGGGTTGCGTTGAGAGGTTTAATACCATTATTTCTAGCCACGACCCCTACACCGAAACCAAAGAGAAAATATGGAAAATAGTGTTTTATGACTGTCCTGTGGACTCAATATGCTTATAGCATCCATGTCCAACAATGAAGCCAATGCAGAGGTACCATGTCTGCATTATGTCTAATGACCAGCAGGGGGCAACACCTGCGGTTACAAATAGGCATCCAATTAGAAGTCCATAGAGAAATCATTCCCTTTTCCCAGTTATTTTAATCGACACTTGCACTAGTTTAAAGTCTTCTTTGATAAAGTAATTTTGTGAATAATGATACGATTTGAAGTCGCTAAAGTTTTAGCCAGGTCTGTCACTACCTGATGCTCAATATGAGACACATACGCTCAGGTAAGACTCTGTAGCATGCATCTGGTCTCCAAAATCAACTGCAGTTCACTTCTTAACCACTTTTCAAAACATTTTCATTTTCATCCCAAATATCTGTTGCTGTTGAAAAGGTTAGGTTTTGGTATAGAAGTGATCAGAAATTATCTTTGGACCCAAATTTCATACCAATATGCATTCAGTATTTAGGTTTTATTGATCTACAGTAGATGTCCAATATTTGATGGTTTCTATTACTTCAGTCATTGAACCTTATGTATTTCAGAGATGGTTTTGGCAAAAAGGCAGTATTTCGTGTCCTGACAATGAGATTGGGTTGGCATAGACAGAAGGCCTTTTCACATATGCCTTTCAAGCCAGCACTGATGTACCTGCGTCATTGGTGTCATGTGTGAAAAACCTGAGGTGGCATGGAGGGTTGAAGGTGATCTGCTACTGAGCCAGGGAGGCAGCAATAAGAGGTGAAATTAGCTATGTGTGAAATGGTAAGCCAGCATAGTGGAACTCACTAACCAGCAAAGCTGTTGTCACTCATCTGATTCTGGGATGCTGACTTGATGTGTGTGAGCACACTCCAATATGGGACTGGAGTGTCCTGAATTGGGACACATGCCGGATAGAGACGGCACAGTCCCGTCTCTATCCGGCATGTGTAAATTACCCAAGAGGAACAGCAGCGGCTTGACAAAGACAGGACTGTAGTACGGCTTCAGTTCAGGCAATTGTCCATCTATTCTTTTAGAAATACTCCTTTAGATGAAGCAAACAATCAAATTATATCTTTAAGTTTCTGTTTTGCTGTTCAACCTGTCAGATTGAGTTAGGCAAGCTACTCCATTTTATGAACAGTATTTTTGGTGGGCAAAATCACTTCTGTTTTATCTTGTGTCTTCTTGTTTAACTCTCAACAAGAATTACTGACAAAAAACATAATTACCTGAAATGATAGTGTATTTCACTTTTTATATCTGTGTAAATTGGATATCCAAAGTTGACGGGCTGCCACTTAGTTGACCTGAAAAGCTCAAATCTAAAGCTGGAAATCAACCAACGATACATAGTAATAGCCTTCCAATTCAAGAATCTGCTTTCAAATCTAGGCGTTATCGCCTCAAAGTGTCTGAGTGTTTGACGAGAGGATTAACTGAACTTTTCATTTTCCTCAGGTGTATTCAGATAGCAGCTCATTTGTTTGCTTCCCAGCCTGCCGGAGGGAATTTCAACAAAGGACAAAGGTCAGACTCCATCCTCTTTCATGTTATTTGTTTTCCTTGTTGCAGCACAGCTGCCATACAGTTCACTCCTTAACATCTGAAAGCAGATGGCAAAACTGAGGTCTAAATATTAATCATTGAAGAACATGCTTGCCTCTGAACAAAGTCTCTCATCTTCCTTTTTCTGTGTAAGGATGAACATCGAAGAGTAATTTAAAGCACAATCATATTTTCTTTTTTAAAATAAAAAATGTGTACAAACCCTGGCACTTCTTCGCCCCGGCATGTGTGTCCCAGTATTAAAAAACCAAAAGCTACTGACCTGATTAAGCAGCTCCTATTGCTACACTATTTTTCCCACTTTCTGCCCAACACTTACACCCTGTGTCCAGCGTATGAACTGCACCACCACACTTACAGTCTGGAGACAAAACCACTGCAAAAATGAAACCTCTTTTGACTTTTTTATTATATCAAAATACAAAAATTTGAGAGGAAAATTTTGTATGGGACTAAGCATTTGAAATGATATGGTGACATGAATACAACACTGCTTTCATATTCTCACAGACATGCCATAGATAGAGCATAGATCATGTGCTAGGCCCATGTCTACGTCATGATGAGCCAACAGGAGTGAGCCTGTGCATTTTCCCTATAAAGGCTTGTGATGGCGACTGTTGCTGTACATCCAGGCCAATTTGGTTAACAGGCCAGAGTGTTTTAACATCATAGTTCGTTCAGGTTTCTGCTTACTCAAAAAAAGAAACAAGATCCATGGCAGTTGAACATGAAGAGTGAATCAGACATGACCTCAGATGATACAGAATTCACTGAAAAGCAGTGGCAAATGAGAGAAAAGTAATACAAATATTATACATAAGGCTTTGGTACAGCACCATACAGTATGAGTTAATTGCTCACAAAAAGTTAAGTGAAGCGTAAATACCTGATGCAGTGACAAAACAGAAAGACAGTTCTAAAAAACTGGCAGAAAACAGAAACATCAGGTTATCGTATTAAAAGAGAGAAAAAAAGGTTTTATCTCTGAAATATTTACATATGAACATTATGGAGAGATTATGCACAAAAACAGAAACATATAATACAGAATGTAAACATGTGATGTACAGCACAGAGTTGAGTGGATGAAAATGACATGAAATGTGGTGAATTTTCTTTCTATTAGCACTACTTGGGTTTAATTGATAATGAGCATTAGCTAAAACAGTCAACGATGTAGTGCTTATTGTAGCCTACGATAATTATACATTCTAGTTTCTCAGTGCTGGTACACATGAAAAAACAGAGAATATAGAAAATACTACATACTTCTAGTTTCCGTCCAATAACAACCAGTTCGGATGTCAATGAATGATTGCTAAATAGGCATTTTTGTATTGTCTCTACATGCAAGATTAATACAATAAGAAATCAAATCTGTTCTAAGTATCATCCTACCAGCAACTAGTGATGCACTAAAAGCTGCAAGCAGAAGAAAAAACTAAAAACAAACAAAAAAACAAACAAACAAACAAACAAAAAAATTAAAACTTAGCTAATAGTGCGTCCAAAGCAGCCCTCTTAAACACTGTACATGTTTCTGTTGAATATGTGAAAAAACAAAGCGTCCGGAAGACGGCATCCATTTGTAAAAACCAGTGAGGAGGATGTATGAGCTTTCCCAATACCTTTCTACCAGGAGAAGAAATACAAATGTGGACTACTCATGGCTATACTGTACAGTACTAATAGGAATTTGTCCTCGAAAAAGGTGGTGGGATGTAGTGAGACGGTTTCGCGCCTGCAGTAGTGTGCTTGAAAAACAGTGCTGTTAACCAAAGACCTACAGGAAGTGTGTAGAAAAGATCTTCACGTGACCTGACGATGCTCTCAGATTCTCCCCCGTGTGTCCTGTGGCGAGAACTAATCTAAGTCAGGCTATGTTTCTCCTCTTAGGCTGGGTTAATATTCTCAGTATCATCACAAATATACTTTAGAGAGGGTACCTTGGAAGCACAAACAGACATTGCAAACACACGATAGAAAACAGGTAATTTTGAGTTCATTTGAATGTCACAAGTCTCTATTATTTGAGGTTATACGTCTACTTTCCAGTATTGTCTATTACTGTCGTCACACAGTTATGATAAGGGACATATAGTGTCTAATGGAGCTAGTTTAGCTGCTCAAACACACAGGACTGGAAAAGTTGCTTGTGGAAACAGAAAAAAAATCTTTAGACCTCTATTCTACAGCACCACAAAGTTAAACATAGCACCAAGTCGTAATGTTCAAAGCAACTATGCCCTACCGCACTTTTCTTCATCGAGCTAATGTAAACACAATTTCCTCCACAGCACATTTTGTACATGACTATAGCATGTCCGTTACTCTTAGAAAAAAGTTTCCTTCAGTTTATTTGCTTTGGACACGTGAAGGCGAAGAGATCTGGAGCGAATCTACATGTGTGCTCATGAACGGGCAAAATACAGTGTTACTTTGTTCCAGAAATATAATAGAGGGCAACACATTTCTGCTTCTAAAGCTTTCCCCAATGGGCATCCACATACTATACATCAGAGAAAATACTACTCAACTTGTGCAGCCAGCGGGCTATGGCAATAATACACTGTACGGTACTAACATTAAGTTTTCTTTTCTTCTCAGATAAAATAATGTCTGCTAAAGTATGACAAATTAGGCACCTTAAAATGTTTTAAAAACATTATCCACTTAAAGCCGTACTGTAAGCAAATAGTTTGATATATAATCTAATTTCTTTTTACTTGGGATTCTTCCCGTCTTTTCATACATACTCATACGAGAAGGTCTTCCTGTAAAACATGGTTTGATTTATCTTTACAAATACAATACACACCATGTACAGTACATAACAAATATAGATTTTTTTTTCCTCATATCTTACACGAAACCAATTTGTTAAAGTAGAATATGCACTTTGACGCTCACTTTCAGGCAGTCACCATTTTCTCACCTGTCTAAAGGTTTCATAGTCATTCATGTTGACATTTAGCAGAAACACCTCTGATTTGTTGGTAATAGATGGAAATCTGTTTGATATGTCTTTGAGTGATTGAACTAGCTTTAGCAACATAATGAAAAATGTTATTACAGTAGCCGACAGAGCAAAGGGAACGTGGCTCAGAGCTTGTGTGGGATCGCATACAGGAATCTGGACCTAATGTGCCAACTGGTCAACTCACCAATCACAGCTGCACTATAAGCAATGTAATGGGTCATCATTCAATGCACTGTAACTTGGGACATTCATTTCCTGTACAGCAAAACATACATTCATTATCGGTTAGTGTTTAAAATGAACAAACATACAGAGAAGTAGCTAGCAAGTAATATACAGTTAAAGATAAACAGTCAGGGTGGCCATTTGTTTGAATATTTCCCATTGCTTGTTAACAGCTTTCTGAAGCAGTCAAATTCTCCTAATAGCTGCTGTTGAACATTAACATCCCCACTGTACCAGTTTGTCCTATTTGCATGTACAGCGCTTGTAGTTTCTTAATCATATGATTTTCCAATTGTCATTTTTTGAAGTATTCTGGTGCTGTCCTGTTGCGTACACTGATGAAGCAGTTACTGTTTAAAATAAACAAAATAAGAGTCAATGCATCCTCTGTAGCATTTTCTCTCATGTGTCCTTGGCAGAAAAAGTAAAACCACACATAATATTGGAGTCCCTCACTCTCCTTGAGGGACAAATATGAGAAGGCAAAGGAAAAAGGCAGTTTATGTTCGAAAAAACAACAAAGGCAAACAAAAAAAAGGCCCCTCGAGATGTTCAGTGTTTCACAAACGATTCCTCAATAATGAAATACGTACACTTCACAATTTGTCACGTTGCTCTTCAGTCCAACCACTGCTGAGCATTGAAGTCCCGAATTAATTTGAGAGATCTCATGAAGGCTATGATCTTTGTCTTAATGCCGTGCTGCAATGATGAGTGTAAACACACTGCGTCATCAAGCACTAAAGTTAAGACAATCTCCTCTAATGGTTGGCATTGGATCACAAACCAAAGTAAACACAATATGCCGGCTATTACCAATAATAAAAAGCTTCTAAATTAGATAAAGTTAGGCCATATTATCCATTTGAATGAGTGGTGAGTGATATAAACCTTTTTGTCCATATGTTTCATATGTAAAAAGGTCAAGTACGTACAGTATACCACAAGAATTACAGCAACTCTGCGTTTACTCTGAGGTATATTTTGTGGTAAGAACCCTGTGTTAAATACTGACACTATTTGTATGGTAGGAAAGGTACACTCATGTCCCTGTACGAGGACGCACCAGGCTTAACAGTACGCTGTATCATTGAAATACCGAAAGACATGGACCTCTCAATGACCAGTGTGTGAAAAATCTTTAACGTGTTGTGACGTACTCAACCAACACATTTTATTACTGTAAGAGGAAGCTTAATTCCCTTGTTTTACTATTTATATACACTATATATTTTCAGAGCATTTTCATGTGAAATTCCTCAGATAGGAGCAGTGGTGAAAACTCAGAAAAGCCATTGTTCTTGTCTTCGGATGAGGTTTCCAACCCCGGAGAATTCCGCGCCATATTTACTGCTCCTCAAAACACAGATCAACTTTTAGAGATTATAAGAAACATATTTGTTCATTACTGTGGTGGAGCAGGGAGAGCCGAGGTGGGTTTTTTCAGGAGGGGCCGGTTTAGTCGAGTCCAATGGCTTGATGGGCACCGGGGTCAGCGCAGAGTCCCATAATTTGGGCCCTCAGAGTCTGCACTGGCCAAAATGCCTGTCTGGTCCTCCTCAGACTGCCTGCGGTGCAGGAGGGAGGTTAGATAGCGGTATGGGTTCTTCTTGTTTTGCTTTTTCCTCTTTCTGTGGAAGCTGAGATCCTCTCTCTCTTGGGTTGTCTGAGATTGCTGCTGGGTCTGAGAGGGAGACACACCTGCAACAGAGGCACAGGAGTAACGTTTTCCTTTTTAATCCTCCATCTTTTCTCTTTTTTTCCTTCTTCTCTGATCATCAGACTAACCTGTTCTCCTTGTGGATGTTGTGTTGTTATTGTTGTTCGCAGCCACGCCCTTGGCTTTAGTAATACATTGGTGTAGCAGTGCTGGTAGGCTCTCAGACCCGGCAGTATCACTAGACGCACCTAGAGGTTCCCTGAGAAAACAAGAGACAGTACAGCATACATTGTTCTGCATTAATCCACCAGTCGTGTTTGGTCACATGTCAGAGTGAAAAGACAAAACGGCACTTTCATTGCTATTTCAAGTGGGTGCTATCATATGATTTGATGAGCTCTTGAACTTCTAAAGACAGCCGTTTCACTAAGATGATGTAATTCCACTTTCTATCTGCTTTGATGGATGACAAAAGTTAGATCCAAAGAAAGACAAAGAAGGGATGAAAAAGAGAAAGAAAGTGAAAAAAAAGAGCAGTTGACAGAAGATGGTAGTGGATTTGGTGGAATTATTATTGTTCTTAAACAGTCACGACATTAAAGACCCAGTCCAAGATATATATTAAAAAATTACAGGAATTCAGGCAAGGATTTGTTCTAAATACCAATCAGTTCCTCTAATGTTAGGTTTTTTAATTGTATAATTTACATCAAGGGTAAAAAGTGGAAATGGTTTCAGGTGTAGACAGTAACTGCACTTATTCAGGTTTGGGTCTTTAAACAGTGATTGCTTCAGAAATGCGGGCAATATTGATCTCTTTGCTGTATAAAACTCATAGAATGAAAATAATTTCTGGAACTGTAAAATTACTGTTCCTGTAACAATGTAAATTTATTGCAGGTTCTCCTGAAATCCTCCAATACCACAATTCTCTGTACAATGTAGGTCGGGGGTCGACAACCTTCAGCCCTTGATTTCATAAACCACTAAATTAGGTTAATGATAAAAGAGCTTTAACCTGCGTGATGAGGCTCTGCTGACACTCTGTTGAATCAACAGTCACTGACAGCACACAGCTCATGCTGAAAGGGACACCAGAGCGGGTGAAGTAACAACTAATATCTCCAACCTTTTCACAGGAGCAGAGTCTTCCCACCAGGACAGACATTTTTTCCAAAAGAAATCAAGTTTGAATAAATCTGAAATAAAAATGCAATATGTTAAATGTATTCAAATGTACCCCGCAACCTACTTTCTTAACATTCTCAGATTAATTGGAATTTATGTTGTTCTCTTAGGAACGGCTTTTAAAATTTTCATTGGTTACATTGGTTACCTTTTCGGTGCAAACATTAGCATGTTCTATTCCAATTTTTAACCAGGGTATGCAATAGGCCAATTTCAAACTAGAGAACCCTCGGCTGCTTCATAAGTAACACTCCTTCTAACGGTCTGATGCATATAAACAGCCAACGGCCTGAAGCACTTCCATACTGTAAGTTTTGAATGCAAGCGGCACTGACATTGAAAGTTTCCCCACAATAAAATAGATGTTGGAACTTCGAAGAATAAGACAGCTGCTTTGACAGTCCCACTTCACAACTGTCTGGGACAGCCTTGTTACCCCGGTAACAATATAAATGGAGGAGAAGCTTGTTGCTTTCTGTTGTGCTGACATGTCATTTACACCAGTTTGTAATTCCCCTACTTAATGTCTGAGAACATTCAGATTTTTCTTTGTGACTTTATTCGTAGAAATGATCTTACCAAACTTTATCTCCTGCCTCTCCTGAGGTAGTTTGGTTAGATAGAGTGCTGAAAAAGAAGCCACTGTGTTGAGAATTAAACTCTCGCCTCTAACTTTGAGAACTGCAAATGTGAATAATGAATCTCTACAAAGAAGATATATGCAATCTACATTTTATTTACTAGCAGACTTTGCTAAAACAAATATCAATGAGTGACTGAGGAGATCTTATGCAATAAGCCTGCAGCTCTACTATTATTGTAAACAAGGTCACAAAGTCCTTTTGTTTGTTTAAGTAACTAATGCTTTGACACTAAATGAAAAGATTGCCGACCCCTTCAAGTAGGTTAATTCATTCAGTATTAAGCTGTGTTTGCTCAGTATGCTAACGTGAACTATTATCAACAGAAAATAAACGAAAGGTGTTTCTGAAAATTGAACTATTTTCATTTCATGAGTGATACATGCCAAGTTGAATGAAAACAGTCGATGTCTAATCAGCAGAAAAAAAAATCATATCCAGTTTCAGTATGTTCACTTTCACAGTCTGTTTTATAAGCAGCTTTACCTCACAATGAAAACTCTGGTTTTGTTGTCCATCTCTCATAAAAAGATACAATGAAAATAAATGATCTCAAACTCTTGACACTCAAGTTCAGCTTCATGAGGCTCAGTGTTGGCTCAGTCACTCAACACAAACAGCTTCAACACCCTGACTTAATGTTTACATAATGTAAAAAACTTAATATTCACATTAAGTCAAGTGGTTGTGCCAAACATGTACTGTTTCAAAAGGCAAAGGAACACAAAGCTTTAGAGATGCTGTCCATCATATGTCACTGTGGAGAGAGAGATTGAGAGCCATTAGCAGAGAGGGGGAGACAAATCTGATAATTGCAACAATCCTGGACAGATAAAAGATTTTCCATGATCATACGAACTGTGTGCAGAGGCCACAGCGTGTTAAAATGTAGTACATTTTCATAGACATAAACACTGTACAGCACACTTTCAGAAACATGAACACTGCGTACAGAGGCTTCACCATGCTGACGGGAGGAGATGGCAGGAAGAGGAAATGGCCGTTAAAGAACAAGTCACATGACAGGAAGAGGAAATGGCCATTAAAAACGGTCACATGACAGAAAAACGAAAGCACTTAGGACAACAGATGTAACAAAGAATTTAGTTTGAGAATTGTTGTTATTTGTTTGGTCAAAGAGAGAAGTTTAGAGAATGCATGCATGGCATTTTGCACATGGAACAAAACTTTAAAGGGGAATACTCCAGTCTATCATTCATGTGCGTCCTCTATTGATTCAAGGCTTAATTTTTTTTTTTTTGTCATTTGTCTTTTTTTTTTTTTTTTCAGTGTCGCGAGACGTGTCTGTATTCAAACAATGAAAAAGACAAAATCAAATCCTTCTCCACAGTCCAAAACCATTCCTCAAGCTTGCTCACAAGCCTAATTACTGTGGCCAACGCCACAGCAGGCTGACTGTGCCTTGGAACTGTATTGACAAATGTGTCCTGCAGTCATTACCATTAGTTGTACTTCACTTGAATCCAGCACAGAGGCACAACCCAAAGCGATTCCCCTTTAAAGGAGAGAGTGATTAGAGCCCTCCCCCTGCTGACCCCTCCCCTCTCAGACATGGGTCCGACCCTTACCTATTGTGGCGTAGGGGACCGGGTCACAACAACGCTGCCCAGATAGCTGAGATCAATCAAAAACAAATCAGGTAAGACCCTTACCCTCTATAAAGCAGCAGCCCTAAAAGCTACTTTCCCTTAAAGGGCAGTGATAGTGCGGGAGCAAGTCTCTGCCTTGTGGTTTTAGCTACACAAGACTGTAGCTTCTAGGGTTGTGAGGTGGGTGTCAGGGGCTCAGGAGTGTAGGTATAAAAGCATAAAACTTTCTTTGCTGTGTCTGAAAAGCTAAATATGGGGAATGATCTACCTAAATATTGGATGTTATGTATACTAATGTTGTGACGGTTTTTATCCTTAATAAAATATCCCAATAAAACAACTTTGTAGAGGTTAGTAAGTTGTCACTGATTTTTTTGAAAACTTTTGAAAACCATTAGCAGTAACTTTTTTGAACTGCAAAGTTGATGTCATCTTTTTTATCTTCCCCCAGAAAATACTTAGTTTTTCCTGTTAGGTCTTTAGTCGTTCTGATGGATCATTTAACCTCTGGGAAAGAGCTACAGAGCACCTGGACCACAATGCATTCAAAACAGCTTATCATTACTTTGAATAAAATAAAAAATATATATTTATTTTCTATTTATGACTTGCTAACATTACAAATTCAATACAACTTCCAGAAGGGTTGGAACCCTGCGTAAAAAAAACAAGAACCGAGTGCTATGACTTGCAGATCATTTAAACCTTGTATTAAATAAAAAACGGGACAAAATTAACTAAAATATACTGAAAACTTCCATTGCTTCAGTTATAAATGGTCAAAAGTTTTCATTTGCTCATAAGTGAAACTTAAAAGTTTGTGAAATCTGATCCAGATCTGGTGATTTTTTTTAAACAGATCTGGAAAAAAATCTTATTAAACAGCTTAAAGGATAAATCACATGTTCTGCAGAAGGAAGATAACATATTTGCTATAGGGGTGACTTAAAAAGTAATACATCTTTGGTAGAATATAAATCTAAAAATGACTCACTTTATTTTCAAACTTATATCGACTATCTCTCAGATAATTTAGTTTATATGCAGCTGTGGCAAATACATTCAATCAAATGTTAGTGGGGGAAAGAAGAAAGTTATAATTTTAAAAACCCTAAACTAGATGGCTTCTGTCAGCAGTAAGTTAGTGCTTCATCCAAATCTTTCTTTAAAAGTTCATCTGCATTATCATCAATAGTTTGAGATTAAAAGTGCATTATCAAACAATAAACACACAAATGCACTGACCTAAAATTCATATGAGTTTTGACATACTACTGAATTCTCAAAGTTTGAGATCTTTCATTATCATGAACTGGCACATCGAGTGCTAAATGCAATTACATGCCTTCTGCATATTAAAATATGCATCTTATTCCTAAATGGAAACATCAAGATAAAAGTTTGGGTAAATACTGAGGAAATTTGGAAAAGAGAACAGACGAGGAGACAAGTCTCCTCCTTATATAAATATATGACTATTCTCTACTGGAATGGATCACCTACCCTGAGGCTGATATCTGGAGCTGGGAGGGTTCTGAGGGTAGCATCTCCTCCTCTGTCCTTCTCTGGGATGGCCTCTGCCCGAAAACATCCCTGCCCTCTGGAGGGGGAGAGGGGGACTGGGAGGGGTAACTGGCTGCAGTGGAGGCATAGGACATATGGGCGTGATAACTGGGGCTGGGCTGCTTGACGCCCTGAATGGGAGAGGTGGTCAAAGACGACCTCCGGGAGAAACTGACAGTGGCCGAGGGCTGCAGAGTGATCTCAGGCATCTCCAGAGACCGAGAGGTGCGGAGTATGCTGGGGCGGGGAGGGGGCCGCACTAGAATATCTGGGGAACCTGGTTGGGTGCTAAGGGGGCTTTGGGAGAGGGGAGAGAGACGGGAGGGCTGGAGTACTAGCGGGGGTAGGCTGGGGTCTGCCCGGCGCCCTGCCCTCGGACTGAGCCAGGACTGAGGGCTACTACTGGGGGCTGTGCTTGGGCTCCCTGCACGGGCTGCCGGGTCAGGGTAAGGCAACACTGGTACACCCACACCGTGGGCCGTGTGTCTGAGCTGGCCGAGACTCTGGGCCTGTTGCATAGCTAAACGCCTAACCGGAGGCCTGTCTCTGCCTGGGGGAGCCACAGGGACCTCCAGTTGCAGAAGTCCAGGACTCATTGGATCCTGTAGGGGAGGGAGGTGTAAGCGACTAGAGGGGAGAGAGTGAGGAGGGTATGGGGGTGGGTCAGGGAGGTCCTGGGGATGATATAAGGGATGGTGAGGTGGGTATATGAACCGCGGGCCCTCTAGACCAAGAAAAGGTAACTCATGAGGCTGCCAACTTTCAGGTGAGCGGGGAGGAGGGCTGTGTGTGTGAGACAGAGAATGACCAGAGGCAGTGTACTGATGGTGCTCCATCTCTCCACTCTCCTCAGGGATGGAGGGGTAACCAAAGGGCCCCTCAGCGGTGCCTGGTGGGGAGGACAGAGCGGAGCTACGCGGGCTGATGTCAGGCATGTAGAATGGTGGTGGAATCCCTGATTCAGCACGACTGCCTAGATACCCATAGAATGGGCCCTGGGGAAAGCCCCTATAGCGGGAGGACGGGGCCTGCCCTGAGGCGTGAAGTGCACTGCCCTCTGCAAAGCTCATACCTTCCATGGCCCTGTGTAGGCGGGGGCTGTAGGTGGGGGGCTGCGTTGACTCCAGGCTGGAGGACGTTGGGGAGAGCTGGGGCCGCAGGGTGGGCATGATGGGCGGCAAAGGCCCGGGGTCAAAATCATTCTCCTCATCAGACTGCCGGAACTCAGGGTACATGTCAGACTCCTCTGCGAAGGGGAAGCCCTGGATACGGCGGTGGGGTGGGCTGATCTCCATGACGAAGCGGCCGTCAGGGCCACGACTTATTAGCTCAATAGGCGTAGTGACCTCTGCCTCATGTTTGGACACACTGTATTTCTTGCTGGCTATGGCACGCTTGGTTTTCTTGTAGAAGGAGAGCTCTTTGTCTCTTTCTCTCTGAGGGCTGGACAGCTTTCTGACGTACAGGCCTGGACCATGGGAACCCTCCGATGAAAGAGAGCGTGGCCGAGATGGAGGGGAGCTCTCGGGACTTATCTTCCCCGACGATAACCTGGGAAAATTGCAGACACAAGGCACTGGCTTAATTGAACACATATAAGCTGAAACCCAAAGGGAGAGTGGGTTGAGTATTTCAAAAACAAGCAAACAAACCATAAAATCTCTGATGCTGTAAAAACAGAAGAAAAAAGGAATGATTGCGGTTTCTAAACAGATGACACAATACAAAGCCAAAGCACTTGGCAGCCACGAAGTACGACATTATGATAATGACCAGTTGAAGGGGACAACAGCATTCGTATAAGGAATCAGCTATTGAACCGAGCCACTGTAATGGGATGAGAGGAGAAAACACAATGCAACCATGACAATCACAGATCTATTGAATCTACAGCTTGAGCAGACATGAGTCCAATTTCTATATGCTGCACCAAATGGTGAAAGGAGGAAAGCAGATGACATCTAACCAGGCCTCATTTGCCCACACCAGGAGCAGCATACTTACTGCACTGGGTCACTGAATGCATCAGAAAGGGGTACAATTAAGCTTAAAATTATTCTACCCATGACACAATTCTGATTAATAATAAATTTCTATTGAACCGGTAAGTTTCTTTGGGCTGGAAATCAGATAAATGAGTGAGTGTAAGACATTGTGCTAGAATTTTAATCCAAATCTTTTCTGCTTTTTATAAAACTTCCCATTCCCAGAATTATTCATACCCTTTATGACTACTAATTGGAAAATCCTTTATTTGCCATTGCAGCCGTCAATGTGGCTACTATTTTGCATGACTCCACACTGCTTCTGCAAAGATCTCTAGGTCTTCTAGGCTGGAGGGCTTCACTTCACTCTGGTCTTCAGCACTATACTCTAAAGGGGGTTTAGCTGTGGACTCTGGCTGGGCCACTTATAATCCATTTCAGTGCTTTCACTGCTTTGTTGTCACGTGTACTGCCCATGGCCATTTTTGTTTTTCAGACTGCTGGATGTTTTGCTCCATAAACCCTATCGTTAAAAAAAATAAGAATCATTATGTTTCATTAACTTACAATGAGCAATTTCTATAGAGATTATATGAGATTATATGAGATTATATGAGAAACTACTTAATGTTCTTCTGGAGTTATTATAATTCTTTCATGATATAGGAGGCTGGATTTGCAGGAGGTTCAGAGTTCAGAACAATACTTGTTCATCTGCAAATCTTGTATCCGGTGGCACAGTTTAATTTCTCCCAGTAAGGTCCATCACCTCCATCAGATTTGATCATTTTAGCCAAACAAAACAAAAACTAACCAAGCAACAGCAGCAGTAAAAGGATGTAATGTGAGAGCAATCCTGACAAGAAGGCTACCGTCCCAGCATGCAACACAGCGTGACGTACTTTCACATTCTTTATTCAAATTTAGTTATTCCATGTTGCTACAACAGCCCAGGAGAAACTAAACAAATACTGGCCTGTCTTTGGTTTCTATTTTTTTTTTTCAAAGAAAGCCACATCACTGTGTCCAAACAACTTGGTTTCTGTTTCTTGGTTTCATCCAACCACAGAATTGATAAAAAAAAAGCTTTCTTATTTGTCCAAGTGAGCTTTTACTGTACATGTCTGTCCTGTGGGAGTGAGTGCTCCTTTGTTGGCGTCCATGGACAGCAGTCTTAGGCAGTTTCTGCCTTAAGATGTTGGTACCTGACCATCAGGATGGCTGTGATAGTGATCTGTAGAGGAAGATCATCAGGCAGTCTGATGAAATGACTTGGTTTTATCAAGGACCGGACCTCTCCACTGGACATTTATCCAAAAATCCTTCTGAAGTGGTCAAGAAATGGTTTGTAAGAAACAACATCAACAATCTGGAGCGCTCCAGACAGAGTCCAAGTCTTCGTCCCACCCAGAGTCTGTGGAGGGAACTAAACAGAGTGATGGCATCTTTAACATGATGTCCTATGTAATTCATTTATCAATTCCACTCAGGAGAAACTGACTGGTCAAAAAGAAATTCAAAATACATCAGAATTTTTAATGGTCTGATGGGTATGAATAATTTTGGGCCTTACTGCAAATAATAATGAGTGCATATACACAGTATTGTATTGCACATGCAACAGAGCTAATGCAATTTACTCCCTGTATGGTGTGTGAGTGTCTGTGCATGCAAATATACCAGGAATAGCCTCCACTACAGCTTCAAGTAATCTGTTGATTATTCTATGCAATGTATTAACCATGCAGCCAAGCCAGTGCAGTGCAGCACACTCTGTATTTTGGTGCAGGCAGGCACTCACAGGGGGCTCGCCGGCGGGGGCAAGAAACTGCTCCTGGCAGGCTCCTCCCAGCAGGGCTCTACCCCTGGCAAGGGGGTGAGAGGAGGCCTGCGTTGGGAGACACACGACATGGGCCTGGTTCATCTCTAACTATGCTACTTGCATAAAAAAAAGTTAAACTCCCTGACCTGCCTGGACCATTTAAAAAAGACAGACAAAAGTGACCTGATACTCATGATTTACATGTATCTAAGTTCACAAGCATTTCACTTTGAATGGATTTACACACATCATTGCCAGAAATGAGCTTCTTTTGAGATTGAAATGCAGTCATATGTGTACACAAGAATTACAGACAAATACACACACAGAGCTGATACTGTACACCATTAAACACTGAGAATCATGCAGGAAGCAGACAGCGATTGAAGTTAAAGTACAGATGGATCAAAAAATCGATACATATACAGCAGCTGGGGAACTCTGGGTAATGTGCTTCAAATGCTGACTTTGCTGCTTTTAACTCTGCTTACTCTGCCCATCGTCTGCCAGAGGTGCCTCTGTACAGGTTCTTCTACACCTTCCAAGAAGCCTGATCTATGTTTTTTTAATTATTTACATGAGCTGCACCATCACTTATCAATTTACCTCAACTGGAGAAAGCACGCTGTGCTTTACTACGATGGTACTATCATCAGTACCATCAACTAGGTTAGGTCCATTTGTCAGTTCAGAAAACCTTGCTTGTAGGCATTATTGTTATTAATTGTTGTAAACCTTGTCACAGCATGCGTTGAAAGAAAGCTTTTGTAAAAGGTGTATGAGAAGATGAACAGTGGCAGCCACCTCTGGCAGACTGAAAGGGCTCTGTGATGTCGTTACTTACGGCGACTCAATGCTTTTCCTGAAGTGTGTCACCGACAAGGGAGGATCTGAGAGGACAAACATATCTAAATTCAGCATTTCCTTTGCTTTAAAAACGTCAGTAAAGGCCAGACATTTGCACAGATTGTGAAAAAATAGGTACAGACAAAAAATGCCACCCATCCAACACCAAAGAAGCAAGTTACCTTCAAACAATCTGGTACACGTTGAGATCATTTTGCAGCAGCCTATCATTTGTACATGCAAATTCAGTCTAGAGGGAGCCTAACCTGGTTTACGTTTGGGTTTTCGACGGTGTTGTTTATTGACAAAGCAAGCTGCTAGAGTGCTGAACAGTACTGCTGCTGCCAGAAAACAAATAGTTGCCACAACACCTGCCACCACAGGCCGCGCCAGCCCTTCTTCAGGCAACTCTGGAGCAGGGAAGGGGTCTGCTGAGACAAACGAGGAGGTAATCAAAATTTTAGAAACACAAAATCTATCGAATCTACAGTACTGTGTAAAAGTCCTGAGCCACCCCTCATTTCTTTATATATTTCCAGGAAAATGGGAAATACATACAAAGATTTATTCGAACTTAAATGTAAATATAGTATATAGAGCAGAAACAGAGTCTGTACAGTTTTAAGCAGTTTGAAAGTCAATACTTGGTATGACCACCTTTATTCAACACAACCTGAATCCTCTTAGACAAGCTTTCTTGTAATGTCTTTAACTAGTCTTCAGGAATAGTTCTCCAGGCTTCTTAAAGGACATTCCAAAGCTCGTCTTTGGATGTTGGCTGCTTCTTGTTTTGTTTTCTGAAAAGATGATCCTAAACTGCGTCAATAATGTTGAAGTCTGGGCTCTGGAGAGAATTCATCGCTCCATAAGATCTGTTGCCACTGATTTTAAATCCACTTCTTGTGTCATTTGGCATACCTCAGCCTTTTCTCACTGCTTCTCTTCCTTAAGAATGGCTTCTTGAGGCTTCAGTACGGTGGCCGACACGTGCAAACGCGCTGCAAACGGCGAAACAAATCCAACAATAAAATGCTGCAAGAGAAAAATGCGAGCACACGCGCTCCAAACCCCAAAACACATGCAAGACAGAAACGCTGCAAACATCAAAACATATGCAAGACAGAAACGCTGCAAACATCAAAACACATGCAAGACAGAAACGCTGCAAACATCAAAACACATTCAAGAAAAAAACGCTGCAAACATCAAAACATATGCAAGACAGAAACGCTGCAAACATCAAAACACATGCAAGACAGAAACACTGCAAACATCAAAACACATGCAAGAAAAAAAAACGCTGCAAACATCAAAACACATGCAAGAAAAAAACGCTGCAAACATCAAAACACATGCAAGAAAAAAACGCTGCAAACATCAAAACACATGCAAGAAAAAAACACTGCAAACATCAAAACACATGCAAGAAAAAAACGCTGCAAACATCAAAACATATGCAAGACAGAAACGCTGCAAACATCAAAACACATGCAAGACAGAAACGCTGCAAACATCAAAACACATGCAAGACAGAAACGCGCTGCAAACATCAAAACACATTCAAGAAAAAAACGCTGCAAACATCAAAACACATGCAAGAGAAAAACGCTGCAAACATCAAAACACATGCAAGACAGAAACGCTGCAAACATCAAAACACATGCAAGACAGAAACGCTGCAAACATCAAAACACATGCAAGAAAAAAAAACGCTGCAAACATCAAAACACATGCAAGAAAAAAACGCTGCAAATATCAAAACACATGCAAGAAAAAAACGCTGCAAACATCAAAACACATGCAAGAAAAAAACGCTGCAAACATCAAAACACATGCAAGAAAAAAACGCTGCAAACATCAAAACACATGCAAGAAAAAAACGCTGCAAAGATCAAAACACATGCAAGACAGAAACGCTGCAAACATCAAAACACATGCAAGACAGAAACGCTGCAAACTTCAAAACACATGCAAGACATAAACGCTGCAAACTTCAAAACACAACGGAAGTTCGCCAGGCCAGTAGGGGGTCTCGACCTGTGGGATAGGGGATCGACTATGGGAGATGGATCTACCATATTAATGAAAGAGAAGAAAGTCAAAAGGTAGTTGTCATTTATGTCTTTTTTAAACACTTGGCCGTAATCTTTTACTTTATTATAGAAGAGCAGCGGAGTTATGTCGCTATTATAAGGTAAAAGATTACGGCCAAGTGTTTAAAAAAGACATAAATGACAACGTACCTTTTGACTTTCTTCTCTTTCATTAATATGGTAGATCTCCCATAGTCGATCCCCTACCCCACAGGTCGAGACCCCCTAGTGGCCTGGCGAACTTCCGTTGTGTTTTGAAGTTTGCAGCGTTTCTGTCTTGCATGTGTTTTGAAGTTTGCAGCGTTTCTGTCTTGCACGTGTTTTGATGTTTGCAGTGCGTTTCTGTCTTGCATTTGTTTTGATGTTTGCAGCGTTTCTGTCTTGCATGTGTTTTGATGTTTGCAGCGTTTCTGTCTTGCATGTGTTTTGAAGTTTGCAGCGTTTCTGTCTTGCATGTGTTTTGATGTTTGCAGCGTTTTTTTCTTGCATGTGTTTTGATGTTTGCAGCATTTCTGTCTTGCATGTGTTTTGAAGTTTGCAGCGCATTTTTTTCTTGCATGCGTTTTGATGTTTGCAGTGTTTTTTTCTTGCATGTGTTTTGAAGTTTGCAGCGTTTCTGTCTTGCATGTGTTTTGATGTTTGCAGCGTTTCTGTCTTGCATGTGTTTTGATGTTTGCAGCACGTTTTTGTCTTGCATGTGTTTAGATGTTTGCAGCGTTTCTGTCTTGCATGTGTTTTGAAGTTTGCAGCGCATTTTTTTCTTGCATGTGTTTTGAAGTTTGCAGCGTTTCTGTCTTGCATGTGTTTTGATGTTTGCAGCGTTTCTGTCTTGCATGCGTTTTGATGTTTGCAGCGTTTCTGTCTTGCATGTGTTTTGAAGTTTGCAGCGCATTTTTTTCTTGCATGTGTTTTGAAGTTTGCAGCGTTTCTGTCTTGCATGCGTTTTGATGTTTGCAGCGTTTCTCTTGCATGTGTTTTGATGTTTGCAGCGTTTTTTTCTTGCATGTGTTTTGATGTTTGCAGCGTTTTTTTCTTGCATGTGTTTTGATGTTTGCAGCGTTTTTTTCTTGCATGTGTTTTGATGTTTGCAGCGTTTCTGTCTTGCATGTGTTTTGATGTCTACAGCGTTTCTGTCTTGCATGTGTTTAGATGTTTGCAGCGTTTCTGTCTTGCATGTGTTTTGAAGTTTGCAGCGCATTTTTTTCTTGCATGTGTTTTGAAGTTTGCAGCGTTTCTGTCTTGCATGTGTTTTGATGTTTGCAGCGTTTCTGTCTTGCATGTGTTTTGATGTTTGCAGCGTTTTTTTCTTGCATGTGTTTTGATGTTTGCAGCGTTTCTGTCTTGCATGTGTTTTGAAGTTTGCAGCACATTTTTTTCTTACGACCAAGTGTTTAAAAAAGACATAAATGACAACTACCTTTTGACTTTCTTCTCTTTCATTAATATGGTAGATCCATCTCCCATAGTCGATCCCCTATCCCACAGGTCGAGACCCCCTACTGGCCTGGCGAACTTCCGTTGTGTTTTGAAGTTTGCAGCGTTTATGTCTTGCATGTGTTTTGAAGTTTGCAGCGTTTCTGTCTTGCATGTGTTTAGATGTTTGCAGCGTTTCTGTCTTGCATGTGTTTAGATGTTTGCAGTGTTTTTTTCTTGCATGTGTTTTGATGTTTGCAGCGTTTCTATCTTGCATGTGTTTTGATGTTTGCAGTGTTTTTTTCTTGCATGTGTTTTGATGTTTGCAGTGTTTTTTTCTTGCATGTGTTTTGATGTTTGCAGCGTTTCTGTCTTGCATGTGTTTTGAAGTTTGCAGCACATTTTTTTCTTGCATGTGTTTTGAAGTTTGCAGCGTTTCTGTCTTGCATGTGTTTTGAAGTTTGCAGTGCGTTTTTGTCTTGCATGTGTTTAGATGTTTGCAGCGTTTATGTCTTGCATGTGTTTTGATGTTTGCAGCGTTTATGTCTTGCATGTGTTTTGATGTTTGCAGCGTTTATGTCTTGCATGTGTTTTGATGTTTGCAGCGTTTATGTCTTGCATGTGTTTTGATGTTTGCAGCGTTTATGTCTTGCATGTGTTTTGAAGTTTGCAGTGCGTTTTTGTCTTGCATGTGTTTAGATGTTTGCAGCGTTTATGTCTTGCATGTGTTTTGATGTTTGCAGCGTTTATGTCTTGCATGTGTTTTGATGTTTGCAGCGTTTATGTCTTGCATGTGTTTTGATGTTTGCAGCGTTTCTGTCTTGCATGTGTTTTGAAGTTTGCAGTGCGTTTTTGTCTTGCATGTGTTTAGATGTTTGCAGCGTTTATGTCTTGCATGTGTTTTGATGTTTGCAGCGTTTATGTCTTGCATGTGTTTTGATGTTTGCAGCGTTTATGTCTTGCATGTGTTTTGATGTTTGCAGCGTTTATGTCTTGCATGTGTTTTGATGTTTGCAGCGTTTATGTCTTGCATGTGTTTTGAAGTTTGCAGTGCGTTTTTGTCTTGCATGTGTTTAGATGTTTGCAGCGTTTATGTCTTGCATGTGTTTTGATGTTTGCAGCGTTTATGTCTTGCATGTGTTTTGATGTTTGCAGCGTTTATGTCTTGCATGTGTTTTGATGTTTGCAGCGTTTATGTCTTGCATGTGTTTTGATGTTTGCAGCGCGTGAGCTCCGGTCGTTTTTGTGATTGCCGCATTTTTCTCTTGTAGCATTTTATTGTTGGATTTGTTTCGCCATTTGCAGCGCTTTTGCACGTGTCGGCCACCGTACTTCAGTGAACAGTAGATGGATAAACTGAAAGTCCAGATGTCATTTCTCAGGCTGTGTTTAAGGTATTTTCCAATGTCTTAAGGATATCACTGTCAGATACAGTGTTAATCTCCTATAGATGTGATAAAATAGTTAGGTACAATGACTGGACTGAAAATAAGTGAAAAAGCAGCCAATGTAAAAAAAAAAATCAAATGACCTCCAGAAAAAGCCTGGAGAACTATTGATCATTTCATAGATCACAAGAAAGTCTTGCTCCTTGGAAGCAAAATAAACTAAGCTTGGCTCAAGACTTTTGTACTTTACTGTAATTTTCACAAAAGACAAAGTGTCTATGCATACAGACTCACCTGTACTGGACACTCCCACTACATTGCTGCTCTCACTGATCAGGTCATCCATAACCGCCATCACTCGAAACTCATACCAGGAGTCCTGTCAGAGCGATGGACCAAATACACTCTTATGTTCGTGTCATTTGCTGTTTTTTAGTACTGCATCAGAATCAAAACTCTTTGAGATTGTGCATTTAGATGTGGACAACAGAGTTGAATAATATAAAGCACATGACAATTATATTATCTGATACTGAACAGTTACAAAAATGCAAACTTTATTTGCAATGTTACACTGATAAAAAAAATATGGACTTTTTAAAAACTTTTTTTATAGCACGGTCTGGCTCCACAAAATGAGGCCATAGTATACAAAAAGGTTTAATGTCAATCAACTTTACTGTTCTCATAACAGTCCCCTACTGCCACTTTGCTTTCAAAGAAATAAAAGTACCACACTAATGGAAACAGGTTTCCATTCAAAACTGCGTCTCTAACTGACCTGAATGAGGTCTCTTGCTATGAGCTCAGTGTCAGTGGATGGGATCAAGTCATCCAGAACCTCCCACCTCTCCCCAAGGCGGAACTCCATGATATATCGGTCGATGGGCGAAGAGTGATTGGCTGGAGGAAGCCATGTGAGGAGGACACCGTGCTGCGTGCGATTGGCTGTGAGGCACCGTGGTGGAGTAAGAAGCACCAGTGGTTCTGGGGTACCCAGAGGAGAGCCTGTGGATCACAATTTTAGATAAGTATTTTTGATAAAAACCAACTCATGCAAACAAAATAAACAAACAAAAAACCGTCATGCTGACAGCTCGGTGGAGCTGATCAACAATGTTGCTACCATAAAGGTCATTGAAGCATCTTTTTCTTTTTCCTTTTTTTTGGCTGGCTATTGAAGCATCTTGCTAACATGCAAAAACAAATGCTGATACTAATATGGTCCTTATTTTTGATAGCAGTAACGTACTGATGCTAAGAGCGTACAAGACCGACCATCATTTGTCTATTTGTAGCCTCATTTTACAAACATCTGAGAAACTATAGGTGAAAGTCTTTTTTAGGATAGGAACAATGAAATTTTCAGTAAAGGATAGTGGAAAATTAAAAATTAAGCATCAGCATAAATTATAAATTTAATGGAAATCCGTGCAAGAGTTGTTGAAATGCAGCTATCTGAAAAAGAAAGAAGACGCTCTTTCAATTCTAAAGTTTCATGTGTCAGGACATAATAGATACAAATCATCTGATCCTTACTGAATCTTTAAAACAAGGTAAATACAACCTCAGATGAACAGCAGCATGTGGCATATTACAATGTGTCGCTCTTTATTCAACGAAACCTAAGTGTGGATATCGAAATGCAAAAGCAGTGTGAGAAAAACATCACATGATTTGATAGCTTGCAGAACCAGCTGCAATAACTTACGGTAGTGATTTTCTGCTTTAACTTAGTAGACTCTTGCATAATTGAGGAGGAATTATAGTCCACTCCTCTCTCTGATGTTGTTTCAGCCCGTTGAGGTTTTCGGCATTTCTTTGTGCACAGCTTTCTTAAGGCGCCACCATGGGATTTTATTCAGGCTGAAGTCTGGCTTTGGCTGGACCATTGCAACACCTTGATTCTTTTTCAGCAATTCTGTGGTAGATTTGCTGGTGTTCTTGGGATCATTATCCTCTTACACGACCCAGTTTCAGCCAAGCTTTAGGTGTCATAAAGATGGCCTCACATTTGACTCTAGAATACTTTAGTATACTGAGGAGTTACCGTTCAACTAAGTGACTGCAAAGCAACCAGGTCTTGAGATGCAGCTCAGCTCATGTTGCTGAGGGCAACATGAACTTCTATGCAAAACTTCTATTTTGTGCCAATCAATTCGAGTAGATGTTGATGTTTTACAGAATAATTGAAAATCAGAGTCAGAGGTTCACAGAAGTTATTCGGGCTGTATTTGAGTCTTCTTGTCACTAAACCATCACAGCGGACAATTACAGATACGTCAGTTAAAAATACAGTTGTCTGCTGTGCAACTTCATCCAAATTCAAAATTTTACATCTGGCTCAAATAAATTACAAATTTGGAGGGAGACTGAACTTTTGAATGAGTCATGCAGCTCAGTGGCATTCTAAAACAGGAAACCACAAATGGAAAAATATTTGTAATACAGAGTCTCTTTTATTTGCACACGTTGTTCGTAATCACAGTGTCTTTGAAAAAAAAAAAAGATGACAGCTGCTGGCTGTAGTTGGACTAAGCTGGTTCATAATTGATTTATGTTGTGAAAATGAAATAAGAAAAGCAACCTGAAAACTGCTTCTGGAACAGCAGAACAGAAGGAACCTCGATGTTCTTTGGCATGCACTGACAGGTCGGCATCCGAGTGTGTGAATTAGGTCAGAACTTTGCAAGCCTCATTTAACATTTGTTGAAAGAAGAAAAGCTTCTTTGTTGGTTTGGGTTCCAGTATCTGCATTTACACGGCATAAAACACAGTACAGTTTTAAAGAGCCTGAAATGGTCCACTGGAGTTTATTTGAGGTCTAAGTGCTGTAGTTCTTTGCATTGCTTCGTTCAAAACGTTCTCTTCTTTGCTCTTTCCAATTGTATGATGCAATATCCAGCCATCCTCTTTTATTCTTGATCATTGTTTACTTGCTTAGACATTATAAATGCTGCGGCCCTTTAGTTCAGTTTCTCTTTGAGAGGTAGAAAACAGAGACTAATCTGGCAGCAACAAGGATTCACTTAATATCTAATAATGGATAAGCAGTTAAATTCAGCTGGATTAACTAACAAGCAACTTCTTCAAAAGGATCTTCCTCTTTTCAAACATGTTGTCTTGTCGAACAGGTGGAGCTAATAGCATAAATGTTGGGCTCTGGTGTTGGGCTTATTACCACACATAAATGGAACAGTGCCATAATCAATGTCATTAGTTATGTCTGTCTTTCCTGCTGTGACCAGTTCACATGTTTGCAATGAGAATTATCTGTTGCATTGTTCCCTGCTGTTAAACAACTTAATGACTGTCAGCTGCTAATGTTAAAGTCCAGCATGTTTCCAGACACACTTTGTGCACCAAACACTGTCTTCTTCTGGTATGAAGGAAAAACTGTGAGGCACATTCATCGTTCAGCCACATCACAGGACGAGTGAATAACACTGACTGTTAAAATTGCACCAGTCCTGTGGTGGGATATCTTGGGCGAAATGTGAACAGTCAGCAAAGGTGTAAACATCTACGTGGCTTTGACTTTGTGATGATTTTATGGCTGGGTCAGAGCAACTCAAAACTTGCAGGCCTTGTGTGAGGTGCCTGAGGAAATAATGCTGGCCCATGTGGTCTGATCCATTAGCAGAACTATAGCAGTCATATAGTTGTAAATCTAAATGCTGGCTATAATAGAAATATGTTAGGATAGGGTTCATTACACATTGATGGGCAGGCTGCTCATACTGACACCTGTCAACAGCTAAAGCAGTTAAAATGGTCACAACTGGACATTGGAGGAGTGGAAGAAGGTGGCTTGGTCTGCTTAAACGCACACTTAAAGGCTCTGCTGCTAAATGTCAAATATCACAACACACAGCATTATAAGTCATTCTGATTGCATTTGCTTGTTATGTCGTGTTTATTGAAGGTGGCTGATATGAGCATACAAAAATTAAACTGAGATCTTCTCTTAGTTGGACCGTCAGAACATTCAGAGATATTTAAAGAAGTGAGGGCACCCGCCCCATTTCCAGTTGAGGTTACGCCCATGTATACATTCATTTAGATCTCACCAGAGGGCAGTATAGCGTCTGCCACGCCTGATGATATTCTGAAACTATAAAAAGCATCTCAGTGCTGCTCAGTGGGTTGATTCTGAAGGCAAGAAGCAGCGAACATGGATGGAACAACCTTTGATAAGTGGTACCCACCTGCAGTGGTGACTGTCACAACTTCACTGAATGGGCCCGTGCCCAGTTTGTTTTGTGCCAACACACTGAACTGGTACTCCGTCCCAGCCTCCAACCCTGGCACCATCAACCAGGTCTGAGCACCAGAAACTGGCATCGAATGCCAATCGTGAGGACCAAAGTCTACTCTCTTTGACCTGAGAACAGAAAAGAGAAAGTTTTAAACATATATTGATATGTATATATGATATCATTTCAATTTGAATAAGTCATATGAAACTATGTAGTTATTACATGAGTCAAACACCAATTTGATCAGATTTTAAAATACTGTATTTTACTCCAACCGGTGCATTGTATTTGTTACAGTCTTTTTCCTATTTTTGCTTTATATATATTCAATTCAGTGACCAAGGAAAGAAGAGCCAGTAAGTAGGCACATATGTGAAAATAAACCAGACTCATCCAGGGCTTTTTTTGAGTGTGCAATTTAAAGTTGTTGGCTGTCAGAGCAATTTTTGGTGAATACATTTGGTCAGTTTTTAATCATGTTTACAATATTAGACTTTGTTATATAACGAGACAGAAAGGTTTGCATTAAAACTATGTACTTGTGTACTTTTGCAACCTCTGATCAGCATACAGTCCAAGTATTCAGTGTATACAAACATGATGCAAAGGTTGTACAACAAGAACAAAATATCCATAAATGTCTAATAAACATGTGAGATGTGCATCAATTGATCAAAGCTACAGGAGTAAGTGACATTTTTTTCAATTGGACAAAAGTACTATCTTATTAGTAGATTATACCAATAAAAATGCAAATCAAATGTAGTTTTCAATAACAGAGACCTGATACTTGATCATAAATACTGTATAATCTGTATGTATTCAATTCAAGCACAGTTTTAGGAGAAGAACAAGGAATGGAAAAACAGAGGGAGGAAAATTGGATTTTGAAAAAGAAAAGAGCATTTCTTTACACAGTGGAAAATGGTTATTACACTTGCAATTATTTAAAAAGTTCCTAAAATCACAAGTTTAATGCTTCAAGCATCCTCCACTAACCTTTAGAATGAATTTACTGATCCATCTGAGAAATAATGCCACAAGAGCAACAAAAGTCTGATCTTAAACTCTCTAAAAATGATGTTTGGTTTGTGCAAACTGTCGTTTAAAATATGATGCCTGACATTTAGAGGAAACATAACTGTAAGAAGTTAAACCAACTCTTTTAGGGTATTTTCTTCTTTTTTTTTTTTTTTCAGAAAGTCACAGTTTTATATTGTGTTAACATCCAGAGTATTCCATTTCACTGGGCTTAAATAGGTTTGGCTCTACAATGTGAGATGTATTTAGTCTGTAATCATTAAAACTAAAAAGATATTCATTTATGACCAAACATGTTTGATGTTGAGTGGCATGTTGCATTCTATTAGATTCCACGAATTATCAATGAATAATACACATGCACATCAATTCTGAAAATCAGCTGGCAAAACAACTCAGCTGTGGGCCTCTGATTGAAATTCTGTTTTATCGCCCTCAGTGCAGAAGAGCTTCAACTGACTGTCAAACTGCACTGATAACCTTTCAGCATGTTTCCACATCTGCAAGCTGCAGTCATTGATTTGAAGTAGACTAAAAGCACTCACACTGGACCGTACCACACTGAGAATGTCTGTTCGAAGCCGCCATCATAACCTGGTTCCCAGGAAACATTAGCAGAGGTTGTTGAGGGCAATACATGGATATTGCCAGGAGCGTGTGGGCTGGTGCCTGAGTAGTTCACAGAGACAGAGACAGAGTGGGAATGAATCTATAATGCACACAACCGGTTTTATTAATCAATTAATTAACTACTTACACTTGCATCCTGTCCATAGGAATACCTTCCTTTTTACACATATCTTACTAACAATCATAAAGCAAATGATGAGAATTTGGTTGCAGTTTCTTTTCCTCGCTGGAACGTTGAGCAACGTGATGCTGGCTGAGGTGGCCACTAGCATGAGGTCAAGTTCATCCTACCCACCTAACAGCTGTCCAGAGTGGCTCAAAGCCAGTAACTTCTCACTGGGAATAAAGCGAGACCTGAGCGTGCTCTAAGGAGCACAGCTGTCTGCACCACTCTGTGACCCTGTGTCGGCTGACGGCTGGTCACACGCAGCCAGGCTGGCGGCTGTGCCACAGGCTAACAACTCGACAGGCACAAAACAAACAAACCATGGCGGCAGACTTACTGAGCTGCTTACTTCCCTATCAGACGTAAGTCATCATTGGGACATTCTGATTCCTATGAATTTTTAAATGGAACTTTCTTTTATTTAGATTTTTTTTTCTAAGTGGGTTGTGTAACTTGTATAAGAGGAGTCAATGTCTTACATACCATAAACATCTGTCAGAGCTCTCTGTTTGGAGAATCAGAAGCTTTCCTGAGAAGCAAACTAAAGCTAAACGTTACTCAAGAGTGGGGCCGCCAGAAAAGCAAATTTTCCACTTTCTAAATCAGGAAAAAATAATTATATTCACAGAAAGTTTAATTTTCACTAAGATTAACCGTTGTATGAACACTGGACTTCTTAATGATATGTGAATTAGGCCATGCAGTTACTCACTCACAAATGTCTCGTCATTTGTTTTTGAGAATGCAGTTATCAGTTACTTTAATTGATAATAAACTGAGCTACTGTCATTTTACGTCTTGAACACTATATTTGCACTCATATCTTAAACACTATATTTAGAGTCGGTGTATTTTCTGTTATATCTTGCAGTTGTAAAGTGGCCTTGTGAAACTAACTTTGCCACTGTTCTGCTGATATTGTCGAATAGGGAGAGCAGAAACAACCTTGGTCAAAAACAGGAAGGTTCTATCAGAAATATTGTCAGGTTATATTTTTCCACGAGTCTATCTTAAAACTCTGAACTATGAAATAGGATATGATAATAGGATAAATCTGACTATGCATTTACTGAGCCAACAATAATTTTACAAATAATGAAAATGTGCGCATTTCAATCATTTTTATTACCATCTCATGCATGCTGTCCATATTTTTTAGCCCCTGAATGCCAAGAACGTTGTTTAACGTTGTTTTAGTGAAAGAAAATTCTTCGTCTTTGATAAAAGAAGGCAAAAATATAATCAATACACCTAAAGGGGTAACCACTCGTAAAAAACTGCACCTTGGTTAGACAATCCTCATCATTTGCCATAATAATTACATGTAAGGGAGGTTAAGCAGTTTACTGACACTGTTTAAAACCTTCTGTGAGATACTCTGTCTAAAGAGGATTAAAGAAAATTACAGTTATGAAGGGTATTTATAAATAACATGACTAGTTATCAAAATGTGTTATCAAAAACAGTTTCCTTGTACGTATGCAGACCTTTAGAAGCCTGTTTACCTTTATCAAGACTTCTGTCAATTAATTTAAGAGTAAAAAGATGCCCTTGGTCAAATGACTCAATAGACAAAGGCTGCAGGGACAGTGTTCCATTAGTGGAGTGGATATCACATATTGTAGCTACAGATCCAGCCATTAAATTAACTGTATAAAGCTCTGACAGATAAGATCAAATTAAATTTTCATGACACCCAAAAGGAAATTGGGTAGAGGCAAGGAGTTTGAGGGATTAGGTCCACTCCGACTCCATGCAAGTCACTCGAAGACCCAAAGCAAAGCGGGATCACAGTGAACTCTAAATAACTAGAAAAAAGTGTGAGCAAGTTGAGAGCGCTGTGCAGACAGTTTGTACCGATGACTAGGATACGCGTGCTGGCAGTGATGCTTGTGACCACATTGGTGGCTACACACTCCCACTCTCCATGGTCCTCCTTGCTGAGGGACAGAAACTGTAAGCTGCCACTGGGTAGGATGTTGTGCTTACTCCTGCTTGGCTTCCCCACCTTCAATGGACATGAAAATTACAGCACCATGGTTAAGCAGTGGGAAAAACACACATCAAAGAGCATGACTCGTAAAGACAAAAACGAGCAAGAGACTATTTGCATTCAGAAGACTCTATATACTGTTTGTAGATCTACAGCACCTTTCTCCAGGTGATGGTTGGTATATCAGGGTCTCCAGAAGCAGCACAGGGGATTACTAGCTCTCTCCCAGCCTCCTGACGGTACTCCCCCCCAGGCCTCACATTAAAGTAAGGGGGATCCTTGATAAACACACACAATCATGCAGAAGTAGGAGTAGGAACATGCAGGATATGAACAGCACGTATGACAGAACCTGGGCAGTGATCTACCTTTAGCACCAAAGTGGCAGGGGGGGACATGCCCATGGTACCCAGGGCGTTGTAAGGCACACAGGTGTAGGTGCCCAGGGAGTCTTCTGTGGCCTCTGCCACCCGGATACTTCCATCTGGCATCAGGCTCCAACCAGGGTACTACAAGACAAGGGGGTATCTGAAATGCTTGATTTCAGGGGTTTTCCTGAACTCTCAGGGTCCCATGTAAATGTTTTTGAACTGCACAAGAAAACAAAAATCCCCCAAATTGCTTTCAATCAGATGAATCAGGAGTAACTGCTTATTTAATAGGCCAGCATATCAGAGAGTACATGTTCATGAAAATAAATTGTGGTAGAAGTAGAACAAAATTGTTTGCCAGTGTGACAAAATGCTACTTCAGTAAAAGCACACAAGTATTATTAACAAAATGTGCTTGAGGTATGAAAAAGTAAAAGTGCTCATTCTACACAGAAATGGGGACTTTGAGCATCCAATTTCTTAACTTCCCAGATCTGATTCAATCAGGCATCAGCAGATCAGGCCTGAACACTGTAGCAGCGCTCTGCCAACTAGAAGACCCAAAGTATCCACAGCCAGACACACAGGAGGTTCTATGACACAATGTTAACACGATAACCAGTGGTTTTAATGTTGTGGGCAATTGATATAGATTTAGCTAGTTTAGACCAATAGTATTAAAATGATTCATGTAGTAAAAACTATAGGTTTCCTCTTTTTGAGATTCAAAAGTTGGCAGGAGACAGATGATACAATGTCCTCAGAGGGACACGTTTATTCTCTTCTTTTTTTGACAATCCAGTGAAATTGTTAAAACTGGTTCACATCTGGTAGTGTTTTAAAGTAAATTTTTTTCTGCAGTGGAGCAAAAGTTACTAAATTTCATATTGGAATGTGGTGCAGTTGAAGCATCTGTAAAATCTGCTGATTGACAAAAAGAATATATGTACAGTGTACACTGTACAAGCCTGCAAAGAAAATATTTTAGAAAATAAATTCAGACTGAAGCTACCACACACATCACAGCATGATCCCAACTTTAGAGAGCAAAGACTGACCCTCTCCACTCTGAGTGGGTAGCCGTCTTTCTCCCACTTCACTGATGTCACCGGTGGGTTGGCGTCCACTGGGCAGCGGATGATGCCTGGCAGTTTCCGTGGGACGTAGATGACAGGGGGCATGTTGATCACACGGGCCGGGTCTGAACATAAAGAAGGGAATGGAATAAAAAAGTGGATATAATCTAATGTGTCATGAAATTTCAAAACTACCTGATGGAGAAGACTATAAAACTAAATGTATTAAGTGTCCCTGAAGGTGAAAACTTCAATGTACTAGATATATTTGTATCATCAATTCTTTAACTCCCGTTTTTTAAAGTACACTGCAGAGGTGTCCTGACACATCAGGAGTGTCCTGGAGATGGGAATCAGTGTCTGCGGAGAGATGTTATTATAGTATTCATAGGAATTAACTTATTATGTGACAAAAACTCACATTTGTTAGATGAACTTCCAACTTGAAATGTTTTAGGAATGTGTACAAACCAGTGTACAACAATAATGTTTCTATCAGTATCTACATTTTCATGCTGTGACAACAGACCAGGGGGCGACTGTAGCTCAGGAAGAAGAGCGATCGTTGGATGATTGGAAGGTTCTGTTTTTCCCGACCACATGTCAAAGTGTCCTCGGGCAAGACGCTGAACCCCACATTGCCTCTTTTGCGTCCAGTGGAGTGTGAACGTGTGTGACAGAGAAAAAAGTGCTGCATAACCTTAAACGCTGTTTGGACCGGAAGTGGTGTATGTGATGGGATAAACATAGCTCATAGTTTAAAAGAGCTTTAAACTATATAATTACATTTTCAATCTACTATTTTATTCACATAATGAAGGATATATCTAATTTATTGCATCAAAATACAAAGTCATTATTTTAGATCTACCCAATTATTTTCCCATTTATTCAAAATTACAGCAGTTCAAAATTTTAATCGATACTTTCATATTCTTAAGCTGCATGCTCAAGACCGGGCGACATTATGGAAATACAGTTTTTTTCTGAAAAGGAGTGCTGAAAGGGGAATTAATGCAGGAGAAGATTAGGCAAAAGACGGAAGGAGAGTTTTCAGCGAGTCACTGCATGTGCCTGGTGTGGTGCAGCTTTTCATCTGTAAAAGGCTGGTTTTTAGGTCCAATACAAACTTCTCTCCATGTACATTATATGACATTCGTCAAACCAGATGAGTGGCATGCAAACGTTTGATGTGGAATTGTTAATATGAAACATGAATTCTAATTAGCTGTTTGGACGTTGCTGTCAGAAAACTATTACACTTTATGGTAATCTCTGCGTTCCAACTCTGAATGTGCCTTTCGAGTCCAATTTTTAGTTTAAATCAAGAGTGGGATGACTGTCCAGCAATCCTGAGAGTTTTACTCTAATAATAACCCTCTGGTAATTTCACATGTAGCATTCGGGAGACTGCCTCCTTTACAGTCTGCTATATGTGAGCCCACTGATGCCTGCAGTGCTGTGAAATCTTCTGCTCTCTCTCATACTGTAGCACAATAATCAATGACCAGCAGCAACTTGGGAGTAAAGTAGCTCAACACAGCAGGGAGGCCCGTGGATGAGACATCATTCGGTGGGGAATGCTGCTCATCAGTGGCAGCTTATGCAGAAGAATTTGACTATTTCATACAGGGGAACCAGATTTACAAGAAACCAGCAAAAACTGTCGGTCTCCAGTTTTGTGCAAGGGATGGGGCCTTGAATATGGAATAAGGAAATTATCAAAAAGCTCTGTAAAGATGATAGGAGGGGGTCTTTTTAGCTGCCTCTCTGTAATGCCTGACCTTCAAATTACAGAGGGTTTGAGGAGCATAGCTGCCAAAAACCTTTATGCTGCTGCTGCTGCTGCTGCTCCCTTTTCCTTGCACAGCTCGCTGTACCGTCTCCCCACCCCTCCCCCTCCACTTTGTTTCCACGGTAACACTCACATTGAACTGTCAGGTAGGCTGATGCTGAGGGCGAGATACCGAGGCTGTTGCTCGGACTGCAGGTGTATTTCCCAGCATCCTCCGGCTTGACCCGGAAGATGATGAGGGTGCCGTCGATGAGGATGCGGACTCGGAGCTTCAGATCACTGCAAGAAAACACACATGTTCTTATTACACCGCGTTGCTGAAACACACCAACAGTGCACACATCTATTTCTTCCCTTTTTTTCTTTTGGGCTAAATTGCATCGAGGTGCCATAAGAGAGCAGCAGAGAGCCAAAAAGCAGCCAGCAGATAGGAATCCAGAGGACAGAGCAAGAGATTCAAATAAATCTGCTCACTGCCTTCATGTTTTCCTGCTTCACACCAACTGTGATAAGAGCACATATTCTGTTTGCTTTGCAAACAGAGTGGTTGTTCTTGTCCACACAATAAGTTAACATTTATATGCCACATACCCAAAACTCAAACTAAATTGGTTAAAATAAAGCATATACCGCTTTATTAAAGGTTCATATGTCATAACTTTAACAACTATGTGGCTTCATTACAGTTCAGGTGATAATGTAAAGATCTGCAGATACTGTGTGTTATTGAGCTTTTTGACTGTGAGTGACAGGACCATAATTGGCACTTTTGGAAAAGTGCCCAAATAAAACCCAGTCAAAGGAAATTTAACAACAGATCATCAATCCATGATTTTCACACTGACATAAATAATTGTTAGTTAAGAGGGAAGTATCATGTTCTGCCTTTCATTTTCGGCCATCAACGATCTTTGAGTTATTTTTAGAAACACTCTGTTGATAATATTTTTCCTTTCTGCTGTTGTATTTGCTTTTCCTATTAGAAATTAGTATTTGATGAGCCTTGATTAGCTGACATGGAAAAGTTAAAATGCCCTAGTGGCACAGGGATAAGATAATGATAAAAAAAGGGAATATTCTTTATTTTTCTAAATTTAAAGTGACAATCTACATGCTATATTTACAACACCACATTTGTGGATACATATTCTGCAGTGCAACACTTGCAGATGTGAACAACATGCAGTATCAGATATGAGAATGTATGGAAAATAAATACAAGATACAATATTACTCATAGCTGGCACAGCTAATATGTATAACATACATATTATACAAAATACGTAAAATATCTGTTATATATGTAAATAAAAGGGAAACCTGTGATACAGGTAAACAGACACCTGAGACATAAACTTGCCTCTGTACACAAAATGACCCATTGCATCAGCAGTTTCATGCCAAAAAAGGGACACATTAAACAAAAAAAAATCTAAAGTCTCTACCAACCCAAAACTCAACTCTGGCATGTTGTCTGGCGTTTGAAAATATGTCATTCAGTGAGCTGTTCAGCTTTGAAGGTGATTCAACACTATAGCATCACAGTCCCTGCTGTCTCCGCAACCACACACACCTGCACTTTATGCATGCTGCTTGCTTGTCTTCCGTAATCTGTATTTTGTTTAAAATTCTTGCTGCTTTTAAACCATACTACGTTAGCTTTACATTACCTTATTCACATTTGAACTGAACCCATTTTTCGTTTGTTTCTATATTTATCTGAGTGTAACAACAAGAAATGAAAGATTTCATATACTTAAGCTACTGGTATAAACATGTATAAACAAGTGTAATAGATTCTTCTCAGTAATGATTAAATATAAGTCACGCCTTGAGGGGGGTTTCATATCACTGTAAAACTAAAAGTACTGAAAGTATGATAAGGCAGATGTAGAATAAACTCTTTCCTTTAATTGGCCACCTCTGCTCTGAGCATATATGATCAGTCATGTGACAATATGTGCTTAGATGTTACCCTTTCACTTTGCTGTAAGTTGTCAAGAGTTAGGACTTACAGTATTTTCAGGTGTATACAATGAGCAGACTGTTGGATGAGTTGCACATCACATAGTGTAAACCTTACATTATTTATGAAGCAAAAAAAAAACCAGTAAAGTTCTTCAGCCTCTCTCTTTCACTACCATTCAGAGCCCCCAATCACTGGTTCCTTCTCCCTTCTTCTTCTTGTTAGGTCTGTCACTTGTTCACTGTAAACCTCTAAGCCTCTGAAGCTCTTGGGAGCCGGTAGCAGTGGGCTGCACTTCAGATCATCACTGCATGGGGCATATAGATGACACCAGGCCTAAGTCATGTGATATTGTCATCAGAGTGCACCAACTCGCCTGGCACGCTCCAGACAGACCCCCGGCAGGCCCACTCTAGCAGCCTCTGAGGCCGCAGCAGGACAGGGCGCACACACGCATACATACACACAGAGACATACCTAATACCCTTAGACAGCCAGTCAAAATACACAGCAAAAGGCTCAGAGACACACAATGTCACTCACAACACTGAAGCCGGGAGATAAAGGCCTCATGCTGTCTGTGTGGTGGTTATTTAAATGTCAGAAGCTCTTAAGTCTTAACCTCACAGAAGTGTCCCTGCACAGAGTTTCTGCTGCTAATGTGCTGAAGCAAACTTGATCATAACTTTACTTCTTGAAGTAGACGTTATCCTCCTCCCAAAACCAGGTGTAGGTCAGATTGCCAGGATACGCCTCTGCTTGGCAGGTGAAGAGTGCATTCTGGGATATGTTTACAGTGACGTTTTCAGGTGGTGAGACGATGTATGGAGGCCCTAAGAGAAACAAAAGCAAGTGTTATTGTTGGGTGTACAGCAGTAAGCAACTATTAAAAGCCGTTATACAAATCTTTTGATAGAAAGCTTTGAACTCTAAGCTGACATCACCTTTCAGTTTGGTAAATTTGTTGGTAAAAGTTGCCTTTCCACATTCAAGAGTTGTAATGATTAGTTTTGAGTAATTTTTCAGGCCACTTGAATCCCACAAGTGTAATTTTACTCTCTTTTGGCAGTATTTTTGGTCTACAGCAGCTCTTGGAGATGTATTCTAGCTGCTAATTCTGTAGACCATGGAAACAGCTGCTATGGTAAAAGTAAAAGAAAACAGTAAAGGTGTGGGTTGTAAAAGCAAAACAATGAGCTGAAAGATGCTCAGTGGAGCTGAGTGCAGCTGAAGAGGGAGGTGATAGTCATATGTGTGGCCTCTTTCATATCACACATTGTCATTGATCAATTAATTTAATAAAAACACAAGAAATCTTTCTTTCCCAGCTCATCTGTATATATTAAAGTTTATTTTTCAACAGAAAAAAATCTGTCTCACTGTGCCTCTGTAGTGTCATTGGTAATATGTATATAATCTTTTTAACATCTTGCAAACACAATGTATATTTTTTTAAACAATGGATAGAAAATCTTTAATCAAAGCTGACTTCAGCATTTCAGACAATACTTGTAGGGTCATTTAAAAACAGCTGCCTTTAAACATACAAATCATTTTTCTTGTAAAGACCAAATAATAATAGAAAAATTTAGTGAACATCCAAAAAGACCTTAAGCCCCATGTTTTTCCAGAGCCCTGAACAGTTGATACAAATCAATAGCACATTGATTACACCATTATATTCTGTTCATAAGAGTTAAGAAACAATTATAAAGTGTTTCGCTTCGTTGTCATTACATTACATCTATTGGCAGGATTTACCTTAAGACTTTGAAAAATAACAAAAGGATTTAAATAAATCAACAAATGCACAGTGGAAAGAGATTACATTTGATCACAGTGACAGTAATTAATGATCAGAAAACTTTGTGAGGCACTGAGCTTTTGGAAAGCACTCAGCTTTTATTTTTGTACAAACATATTACAACTTGTAACATGCTCCTCAAGGTGGAGAAATGGTGGAGAAAAAGAGGCTTTTCTGCACCAGGTGTCCACTTTTTCCGCTTTTAAGGTGTCAACTCTTTTCTTTCAGGAACTAATCAGCTTGAGAAAATGCACACGCTGCATATTATTTACAATATCTCACCTCAGTCTGATGTAAAATACAGTGAGCAGCCGGCTACTGTAACCTTAATAGTAGTCAGAGTTGCAGCTTATGCGTGCTTCACATTGTAACCTCTCCACCCCTGAGGCCCTCTCGGTTTGCTCTAAACTCCCAATAAAACAGCAGAAGCCATGAAAGGTAAGCTGTCTTTTATGAGAGGGGCCAGATACAAACCTCCTGGTTATTTTCCTCTCATTGTGCGCAGCTTTATACTTCAGCTGGGATGACTGGCGGCACAATGCAAGCGTCTCACATAACAATTAAAAACAGATTACTGCAGAGAGAAACATGGCTCCTCAGATATCTGCTTGTTATTGCTGAGGGTGTGAGTAGTAATCACATCTTTTATTTCACACCGCTTTTCATTGCAATACTGAACCGAAACTCCTGCACAAACATTTTATTTTTGTGGTTTTATTAGTGCTACACTGTTCATTTCTACTGCGCCACAACAAATTCGCCTCAATCCCACATCCTACTGGCATTATTCTGATATTAATATGACAGAGGTTAACGAGGAGTCGCAGTGGCTCAGATTAAAACATTAGCGTCTTGCATGGCTGACTGTGGTGGACATAAACAGTAAACACTTCTTTTAATCGTTCTTCAATTAAAAAAGCCTTATGAGATCAACTTTATGCCTTGGTGCTTCAGTTTTGTGATAGATTTAAAGCTTACAAGAAATAATTTTGTGTTTGCTTTAATGCTGGCATATTCTTCAAATCTCAGTTCTTCTGCAGCTTTTTGAGGTAACGTAAATCAGGGTTAAAAGTTTTTATTCCTGCCTGAGTGAAATTTTAGAGATGAGCCAGTTCTGCTGGCTGTTTTCTTGTTGTTTGTAATGTTACATTTCGTAACCCTTCTATGTCAATTTAAATCTTTTTTCAATATGTTGCTTCAAGGTGTCCTTTGTGTAAAGCCTGCTTTACACCCAGAAATATGGATAAGCCTTATGAATAATAACAGCCATTCATTTTTCAATAAACACTGGGACATTAAATCACAATTTCATGTGTATTTGCCTTCTCTTTGTAAACAAAAAACTTTGTGAAATGATGGAAAATACTGGCAACATTGTAGAAAGTGTATGATGTTTTTATTAGTTTCATGCAGCCATTTTCATACAGGTGAATGAAGACAGTAATTATGATTATGCAAAATAATGACAATTACAATAATTGATTATGTGATAACTGTGACGGCCCTATGCATCTTCTCCATCCTAGTACAAACGGCTGAATAGCAAAATTACCGCCTTCACCTGGGCCAACTCCACCCTGTGAATTAAAAGGGCTCGCTTGGAAATGCCGATATATGCAGAGGGTTTAAGGTGTGCTCACCTTTCTATTCTATTGCTGGCCGGCAAATATAATTATACTATTGAATTATTGGATTTTAATGCATAAAAGCAAGCAGGGACCGGTTTGAGTCCACGATTGTTTTACGCGTCATTTAGTTCTCAGTTAACCTTTTAGGAGTTGACCATTGGCTGTCGGGAATGCCTGGCGTGCTGGTGATTGTCTTTCTCTCTTATAATTTCAGGGTGTATCACACATCGTCGCCTCTGACAGACAGCGTCGATGTCTGTTTCTGCTGATTCAAATTGTTGAATCCCTGTTTGATCTGTCAGTGAGAGAGGTCGCTCTGATTGACTGTTTATGGTAGAGAATGAACTCTACAGTACGTTAATGTGACGTTAACTGTGTAATTTGTGGTGCATGAAGCTTAAACGCTTAACAAAAGCATATATATACAAAAATAATCCATATGATGTGTCAGTTTAAATTGAAAAACTATTTTTTTAGTCTAAACACGGCCAAATGGGCTAGAACTATATTGGATACTAAAACCTGAGCTAATGATGACCTGACTTTACAGAAACATATTTTTTTACCTTAATAAATCATTTCTACACTCCTCCCACATTCTGCACGGCAAAGTTATACCCTCTTGTGCAAACATCATAGCTGGCATGTGTCTGCAGTTTTTTTGTTTTTTTTTTTCTTAACCAGATGCTGATGATGTGAGCAGACAACAGAGAGTTCTGTCGTCACCACTCGTTCTTGACGTTTGTTTGGTATTCAAATGAATTTCCTTGTAAACAAGCAACTTTTCCACTCGTAATATTTTTATTTCATACTTGAAATCTTTGTGTTATATTACAACTTTTATGTTGCCTCAACAATGTACCGTAATACCATTATTTTTGGTCCAGTGATCAAATACTAAACTGTACATTTTTGTTTGTGTTGTTGGTTCTTTATGCAGTTGAAACAAGAAGATCACGCTCTGCTGCAGTGAATTGTGCTTAAAGCTACCTTAATGCAATTGCATCACATGTATCGCAAGGCATACTCTAAACGTGGTTACAACGTGTGTTTGGATTGTGTGTGTGTGTGTGTACCTACATTTATTGTGCTGTGAACACAGAGAAGAGCTGTTTGCACATACAGAAGTCAAGCGTTAAAATAGACCTGACGCCTACTCTGCAATAAAAGCAAGATGCTCAGTTGCTTGTTAAACACACACCGTTAACTCCCTAAAGCCCTGCTGTATCAGAAGACTGTGTGGAACTGTAGGCTGGTATCACAACCGTCTCTCTGATCTGTGTCTAGCAGAGAGCCTGGTTAATGGACCGGAGTCAGACAGTGACGCTCTTGTCGACAGATCCTGCTGCACACACATGGATGTGCACAAGTACGTGCACACGTGTACATACTGTAAAGAGGCCCCAGCCTGAACTGTTGGACTGCCTGACACAGCCCCATAAGGTATGTTACACACATCAGTGAACTAGAGAGCTGCATGTCTTTAGACTTTTAGTCTAAATACTGAAACGTCCCCGCTGCATTGATGCAATTCAACAGGAGGCCACAGGTCATGCTCCCCTCGAGCATGGTTTATTCATTTAGAAGTCTGACGATCTGTTCAAATGCATTTTTCAACAATACTCACTGTAATTATAAACAGCAATGTGATGTTCTATAATCTATGGAAACATTACCTTGAACCAGCAGCCGGGTAGTGTGGAGCACTTCTCCCTGGTCACTGTAGGCTCTGCAAGTGTACGCCTCTCTGTCATCTCTGGTGATGCCAAGGATGGTCAGACTCCCATCATGAACCTGTGGTTCAGGGTGAAGGAAAAACCAAGTCAACATATAAGCTCTGACACAAAGTATTAAAACAATACGACAAACACCAAGACATATTAGATCAGACAGAAAATTTCCAAATATTTTCTCAGCAAAATTATCCAAATCATTGATCCTTGCTTCTTTCATGAGACTCAATCTTCTGTCACATTAAATTGAATATTTTAGAGTTTGAAAGTAACTTTTAGACCTAGTAGGCAAATTGAAGACATTTTTGGGTTGGATTTAAAAGTGACAGTGGAGATACTTTACTGTTTTACAACATTCTTTTGGCTGGAATATTTAATTAATTGTGAAGACAAGCAGCAGAAAAAGCCAGTTATGAGGCAAGTCTTTGTGTGCTGTGCGATTGTGTGACAGCCTTACCATATTATTATAAAATAGAACTATAAAGAAACTTTTTTTCAACTTCATATTTAATATATCAGTACTTTGTGCACACTCAGTTTTTCAAAACAAAGGCAATAACCTATGTAAATAAGTTTAGAATGTGCTCTCAAACAAAATCCCTCCTTTTGTGCATAATTTGAATGGTGGGCATTTTTAGAGCGTGACATAACAAAGGCTCTGACTGTCAGCCAAGAGGAAGACAAAGATCAAAAAAAAAAAGGGAAAGCGGATTTCTTTCTCATACAGCGCAAAACACAAGTAACCATGAGTGCAGATGACCCACCATGCAAAGAAGAGAGGAAAAAACTGTCAGTAGACAGTACCATGAAAGCTACCCGTCTTTTTCAGTAGACAAGAACAAGTCAACGGCTGTCAGCTTAAGTGTGTCATCTGTCTAATGCTAACACAGTGCCAAGTAAAGCAGAAAAAGTCATTGGAAACCAAACATTCCTCCCACATTACCTTGAAATCTTAACCAGAGGCAGTAACACCAGTGGTGTAATGGGAGGTATATGGGGATGTACAAAGTATACTCACTTAGCTTTTAGCAGTCATTGAATATATTCACTTCAGTAGTATGCTAGAATTAAACTTGTTTTTTTCCCCCGGAAGGTAAAAAATGATCTGCTTGCCTATCACTTCAGTGATATCCACATATGAAGCAGCACAAAATGAAAATACTTCAAAAATACCTCAAATTTGTACTTAGGACCTGTTCTTCTTTAATTCTTAACTCTTCAACAGCTCAAAGATACAACATTTCCCCACTATACGAAGTAAGTTTGTGGTTAGAATGAACTCAAAAGTAAACAACCAAAAAACACTAAAAGTCATGAATATGGCAGACTTTAATTAACTCCAGGTCTTATTCCTGCTTTCTTTAACCTTGGAAACATCAAATTCTGTTGCAGCGTGTCCCTGTGAGCAGACACTGATGAGAACCAATAAGTGCCGGAGAAACACATTACCCAAACCTAATAGAAATACCCTCATAAATTATGCAACAGGTTGCCAGAGGCTCTGTCCATTCAAGTCACACACAGCTGTAGTCTGTCCATTCACACAGCTGAGGGGGGAATCTGCAATGCCTGCAGAATTACTCCTATTCATCTGTCTCTCAAACGTTTAATAGCCAAGAGATGCTGCTGGTAGATAAACCAAAGCAGCTTTTAACTTCTGCAAGCCTGTTGGCAAACTGTGTCATCATCTATCTATCACAAGATAACACTTTGTGTGTCACTGCTGTAAACAAGCAACAAGTGTGACATGCTGGGTCCTGGGAGTGTAAACTAATCAGAGATCTGTTGAAAAAGCACTGTGAAGTTTGGAAAGCCTTATGCAATAATTTAAATAGTTGGAAAAGATTCAAATTGTATTCATTTTAATACAGTCTGACTGATGTGGTGTGTTTATTGTTTTTCTTAAGCACTGTTTATGTGCCAGTGACTTTCAGTGATCTGCTACCTTTTAAAGGTCATGTCAGGCCTAAACATGAATTAGATTATTGGCCATCGTGCAAGCAAAAATAGAGCTGTGAAGAGAGAAAGCGAATTTTCACTTGCATCATTCTCACTAAACTTACCATTGAGCCATAAACGTGCAATTGAGCATGGCACATAATGAGGTAATCATGAGGGTTACCTCAGCTCATTTTACATGAAACATAAGCGAGGTGATGTCGGACGGAATAATGAAGCAAAGAAGAAGATCAAAAAATTGACAAAAGTAGCCTGTGTTGAGCTATAAACCAACAACAAAAGCAACTCATTGCTGGGCAACTAGGTTCAGTCCTCACTTTCTGTGCTCATACATCTATAGAGTGGATCATGAAAATGTTTTTTTCATATTTGCTTCTTTTCGGCTTCCCAGTCATCCAGGACCACAAGTTTAAACACTCAGAAAGTCCCATGAAGCACAATGTCATCACAATCTTGTACAGTACAGAGCAACAGCAAAGTGTTGGAAAGTTATAAGTGAAGTGCAGTAGAGAGAGGTGTGGTGGAAAGCTCCAGAATGTACAGTATTGGGATATTGTGTTTGTTGCCTGGCAACAACAGAGCTGACAACCTTTTATGCAGAATGTAAGGTGTATGTGATGTATATGATAATAATGTATAATAGTATACCATGGCTGTAGATCATGTGCAGGTTGTTTATTTTACAATATATGAACAATTTTTGGTATTTTGAGATGTGTGTCTTCTACAGCTATGCAAGAGCCCCCACCCCACCCCTAAAGAGAGAAATGCTGTTAGAAGTATAAGAAGAAAAAGCAAAGTAATCTTTACCACTTAAAGCCTTAAATGTTATATTGCTCTCTGCCCTCGTAAAAAATCTCTCCAGCTCTAAAACAACTGACCCCATGAGCTTCTGTGCTAGCCTCTTTATGGTGTTGTTGACTTTCTTCACATCTAAAATCAGCCAGTAGCTGCTAGGATAGTTTACAAATTAGTTCAAAACAACTGTGCCTCATCCACAAACACATAAAGTAGCTTGAGGAGTGGCAAGTTAGGATTCTGCTGGGATTGTGATCTCATGTGATTCGCTCAAGAGACTGGCTGCTTTGCAAGGTAGAAAAAAACCCAATGATAAATAACCTTTAATTTGGAGATCAATAAACATTAACATTTGAGAGCTTGTGTTCCAAAACATAACTTCTATGTCCTTGTCTGAGGAATAATTGATGGGATGAGACTACTGCTGTTGGAGCTTAAGCACAACCGTTTGGGGTGCTGGGCATGGCAGAGAGAAAAGACAGTAATAATAAAAATACAGTATGTATTCATTCTAATCTTAATTCCTCAGTCTCCACAGGTAAGAATACACACACACCGTCTCATCAAACGTAGAGAAATAAGCACAAAACAGTCCTTTGTGAAGATGTAAATGATTTGAGGATGTTTTTCGTGAAACCCAGCTTTTGCCACAAAACAACATTTTTAACATGCAACAGACGTTGTGAGAAGTTGTTTTTGAAGGTAAATCAGGATGATTTTCTAACCCTGGTTGTTCAGTGCATGTGAAAAGAAACTCCAGAGGAAACATTACTAGGGGATTTTGTGCAGCTTTTTTCATATATATATATATATATATATATATATATATATATAAATCCTGGGATTTAATGTTGTACTGAATCTTTAAAACTCAAAGAATCAAATCCCTAATGGATGAAACCATTACACTCTTACACACTGCAAATGCAGCGGTGATTGTAGTAGACTTCCAGGACATAAACATAAAAGGATCTGATGATGTGTAATGGCCATCAGCCTGTTTTAATAGTTTCTGTGCCACAGCTGAACTCAATCCAAGGTTAGGGAAGATAAAAGAAAAGGAGAAGGAAGCATGTAGCAGTTAAAGTGAGGCAGAGTCTCAATTTTACATTCAGTTCACTGAAACATCAGAGAATGATATTCACTTTTAAACAGTGGGAGGCTGCGGTTGTCTTCCTGCTTGCCTCTTTCTGTTTGTGATTTTTGAGAAGACCTTATAATCCCTTCTTGGCGTGTGTCCTCTACTTTTCAACTTTTTCATTCAATGCCTTTTTTTCTGCTCGCATAAAAAAAAAACAGTAAAGAAGAAAAGTGAAGAAAGGAAGAGGGTTCCTGCTCGACACCAACCCTGTCTGTCACATTCCTTCCTTTCTCCATGATGTCTCCATGGATCTGAGCATGTGGGTGAGCAAATATACCCTCATGCTCACCATCAGACATATTTACCACAAGAAGGAGCTTTCCCAAATTTAAGGAGAGCTACACTGAGAGCAGGCAAATGGCATGAAGGAAGCTAGTAAAAGCAGTGAAGCTAGAGAAATATGGCACCTTGTGAGAGATTTTCCCTTTTAGTGTAACATTCATTTTAGAACTTATGTAATATTGATGCAGAAAGAGAGATTAATTATGCATCAGAGTGTTGTCTAATCATTTACTGAGGGGACGGTTTTAAAAAGAGGCGACTGCAGGGAGGGATGGTGGAGCAGTGAAGCAAAATGAAAGAGAAAAGGGAAAGAGGCCCTTAACAGACTCTATATGCTCCTGTCACTTCCTCTACAGTACTGTATATCACAGAAGCAGCTGTGAAGACTCGATACCGCCTGCAGCAGACTGAAATATCACTAACATATGAGAAAGTGAAGGCATGCAGGAAAGAAAGGCGACAACCACTTATGAGAAAGTCCCAAAAGCAGTTAGAAGCAGTGTAAAAAAATGCCCCTCAATGCTCCAACGCTTGTCAAACAGCTGCTCTGTTCCAGCACTTCATTTTGTAATAAGCTGCTGTGGCTGAATTCTTTCTTTCAGTTAACCTTCCTTTTAAACATGTAGGTGGATAAAAACTGATTCTAATAGAGATAGGTAGAAAGTGACATTTGCAGCTTTTATCGACGATGCAACATCATGTGGCTGTTAAACATCATCACCTCCAGTGTCTGAGTCATTTTTGTTGGAGCTGTGTGTTAAATGTCTTTGATTCTCTAGCACCAGCAACACACCCCTGATGTTTACTGATACCGCAGTGCGTGGATGAGACAAACCACACTGAATCTGTGCCAGAAATATCTTGTCATGCCATCAGTCATTCCGGTATTTTTTCAAAGGGTGGCCGTGGTTCAGTGCTTAGAGTGGTTAGAGTGGGTTGTCCAATATCCTGAAGGTTGATGGTTCAATTCCCACTCTTGCTGCTCAAAATGTTTTGGTGGACTGACAGCTGGAGGGGTGGCAGTTCACCTCCTTGCCATGGCGAAGGGTGCCCTTGAGCAAGGCACCCTTATCCCCCATGGGCTGTGATTGGCTGCCCACTGCTCCAGTGAATGGCATCTGTCTCCATGAGCGTATGACTGTGTGCATGTGCATGTGTGTTCAACAGGATGGGTCAAATGCAGAGGAGTAATTTCATGTTAACATTTGTGTGTACATGACAACAAAGTAATCTTAATCTTAATCTTAACATATAAGAAATAAGAATGAGGCCTGGCCAGACAACAGAGAGGGCTCTGAAATGTGAGGCGTGCTGCCACCATCTGTGCACAAAGCCTGCCTCTATTTATGTACACAATCATAAGTCTGAGTTTGTCATCACATTTTCTTACCGAGTACTTTGTGTTGGTTACGAGCTCCTCCCCCTCCCTCAGCCAGCTGATGATTGGTTTTGGATTTCCCTGGGCAGAGCAGCTAAGCAGGGTGCTCCCCCCTTCCTTTGCCTCTACATATTGCGGCGGCGTCGCTGTAAATGATGGTGGGGCTGTGAAGAGAAATGAATAATTGTGAACATTATTATTAACATTATTTTACGCAAAAACACCTCAACAATTTCTAAAATGACTGCATGAAATATTAATCTATCTTTATAGATAATTTAATAGGTCATTTCTTCACTTTCCTCGGGCGAGATCAGCAGATAAAAACTTTTATTCAACTTACATGCATTGGATTGTCAAACAATTGTGTACAGCCACATATGGTTCAAGATGATTTTTCATGGGAGTGATGATATTTGATAATTCTCTGACTTTTCCAAGAGGCAGTTGGTTGAGTTATTTAAAACATCAGCAGCAAATTTGGTGCACACTCAAATCTCCCGTAGGCTAAACTTTAAAAACAGTTGTGAGCCTCTGAGGTTTCCAAAAGCCTCCTCATCATCACTTGCCCAGTACTCTGTTTTATAATCACACACCTGCACAACTGATTAGTTCATAATGAATGCTTGCTTTAAGTTTTTTTTTTTTATATCTTCCTGAAAGTATGTAAGCATATGTCCTTTGTGCATGCATTAGTGGCTTTAGTGTTTTAAAAAAATATATACAGTCAAAGTGAAAAGATAACGTGAAAATTGCTGGGAACCCAGACAACCTGGCAAATGGAGGTGTGTAACATGCAGTACATCTGAAGGAGTCAAGTCAAACCCCAACATGAGATTTTCCTAACCCAAACAAAGTATTTTTGTTCCCTAAACCTCATCAAACATGCAGTTTTTGACACTTGTTTCCAAAAATAAAACAAAGTGACCCAAACAATCTTTATGGTTCTAAACTCGAGTCTACTGCTTCAAAGACCTGTGACTCAAGAAGAAGTCCCATGGAAGTTAAGCGTTAACACTTGATGGTGGGTGCGCCTGCTGTTTGGAAACGCAGCGATGATCAGTCTAAAGATTAGTTATACAATCAGTTACTTGATTTGATGGCACCTGCGCTGCTTGAAATGTTCAGTTTCTCCTAACTTTTAACATCACGGGTAACTTTGAAGACCAAAGCAGAAAATCCACAATTAATTTTTGGCAGTTCATCGGGGATTTGAAAAAAAAAATTGCTCTTCAGTGTGATTATAAAACTATTACATAGGTCATATCAAACAGTATTGGTAGTTTGGTTGTTGAACTTGCTGCACAGCAGTATTTTAGCAGGAATTAGTACAGGTTTGTATGTCAACATCGGCAAAGACCAAAGCACATTGAGCTGCTAACTTCTCTATGGTAAATGGACTGTACTTGTATAGCGCTTTTCTAATCTAGCTGACCACTCAAAGCGCTTCTAACTACATGCCACATTCACCCATTCACACACACTCATACAGCATGTCTATGTCTATACACACTCACTACGTGCTTTCTAATCATTCACACACACATTCATACACCGATGGATTTATCGGTAGGCAACGTGGGGTTCAGTGTCTTGCCCATGGACACTTCGACATGTAGCCCGAGGAAGCCGGAGTCGAACCACCGACCTTCCAATTGGTGGGCGACTGCTCTTCCTCCTGAGCTACAGCCGCCCCTATAAGGTCCAGTTATAACTTCTAAGGTTTAGAACAGGTGATTCGCCTTTATGACCATTATGAAAACTATAGTGTGTGATTTGTCACAATTCATTAAATATTTTGTCCTCCTCTTGAGATATGTCCAGCAGCACCACAAGCTGCAAAATGACCATGAGGTCAGTGCATTATTGCATTGCAACCTCCATAAAGGAAGCATTATTTTGCAGACATGTTGTCTTGCGGGTGCATGTGGTACAGTTTTTCAACAGATAAAGGAGGCATCCAAGTAAAACTGCATTCACAGTTGCAACTCTGGGAGATGCCCACCACCAGCGGCAACCTGGTGAACATGCAACCAGGTTGATAACAATGGCCCTGAAAGCTGCCTTTTTTTTTTTTATAAAGCCAAGAGAAACCACTGCAACATCACTGCATTTCCACATTTTTTTCGCTTCTCCAAGAGCCACAAGGGAGCAGTTCATCATCTCCTGCAGGCCAGAAAACTGCAGCTTCCTCAGCCCGCTGCTTTCTCTGTCTCAACATAATATTTTAATTCTAAATAGTGGTACTGTGTTTAGTTAAATAGAAAAAAGGCACTGCTGTGGTACAAGTGGGTCAATGCTTGCCGCTGGGAGTGCTGCCACACTTCAGATTACACACAAGCACCTGGCATGGAATAAACAAATTGCCCAATTAGCACATTTAGACATCTGCCTGTCCATACTGCCCTTTCACTCCTTAACACTCATTACATTTCATGATACAGTAGATTAATTGAGACTCTAATAAAATGCACGACTGATTCATGTGTTCCTCGCTCATGCAGTTGTTGGGTCAACGGCAACATTAAACTGACCATGATATATCGTTTTAGTTATTAGGAGGCAGCCTTGTGCAATTGCTCTGCTATAAATTTGTGCTTTTATTTTCCGATATGCTTCACAGATTCTCATTAGGAACCTGTGCTGCTTAAACCCAAAACATGTACATGTTCACTGTAAAAAAAAAAAAAAAACGTTATTATTAACATTGCTGTGAACATTATCCAGTTTTGTAATATTTTCCATTCTGTGCTTCTTGATTTCTAAAATAATGCAAAAATAATGTAATTTCAGTTTCAGTTCAAGACTTTAGCTATAAAAACTGCACAATAAGCCGAACAGATACAATGCATTAAAAATCATACTATATGATCTCATTCTTTTTTAATCGTCACCCAAAGTGGTGCCTAGTTTGGGCTTGGATTACTAGAACCATTAGCAGGTCTAAAAAAAAAGATTTTTCCTCTCTGTAATATGCCAAATTTTAGAAAAAGATAAAAATTTTGTCAAGCAAAAACATCGTTTTGCCCTCTTTCCTACCTTATTATTCATCTAACAACCACCCAGATACATAATGCGACCGCTAACGTGAGAACAACTGAACAAAACTACAAAATGTACAGTGGAGTGAAACGCTTTTCTACATTGATGCATTAGAATTATTGATACGGTATAATATTGTTAGTAAACTTCCAGTATCTTTCCAGTCCGTTTCTGTGTTGTTTTATGAGTAATGGGGTATTTTTAAATGCAGGTAACGGGCCTGATTACCACCACTTTAAATGTTGCCATCAATTCTAAATCTGATTTTTCTCAAGAGAATAAGCATCAGCTGACAGGAAGTAGATGGCACACGTGGTGGAGCTGGTACAGCGATCCACCTGGGATTTGTTTCACATCGTCAGCTACAGCTCTTCACAGAGAAAGTGTCACCGTGGTTTGGGAAACCTGGGAATTGCACCACCAAAAAAAGCTACCTGCACATCAAATCCTCGCCCTACTTACCACAGCCCTTCATCAATTACATACATTAAAAATGCCTGTTCTTCTCTGCAGACCACACAGCACAGCAGATGGCTGAAATCTTAAGTCGCACCGTTCTGCCTGTTCTTTGAAGGCTTATTTTTTCTTCTATTAGTTCACTAACTTGAAAGTGATTTTTGGATCTATTTTGTTTCCCTAGATTTGTCTCTACTTCTTTGTGCTCCCAGAAGAATGCAGTAACGGGAAAAACTGGTTTTCCAGTTATGACAATGAATCTGACCCTGAGAATATGCTGCTCTCCAGTGCATGTGTGTGAATATACCACTGCAAACAAAGTACGTACTAAAATTCTCCTGACGTTATCCAATGTTAAAGGTGGGGTAGGGGTTCTTTTTCTGGAGCATTTTTTTACATATTGCTTGAAATACTCTTCACACCCCCATTGCAACCAATTAATTAAAAGTTTTGACACAAAAATGAAAAGTTTTAGTGGCCTCTAGAACGTACAATCTAGGAAAAACACTATCCAATCATACTGAACGGACCGTTAACGATGATTGGATTCTGATGCCGTCTATCAAACTGCAATCTGCTCCTCCCTCCCCCCTGTGCGCGTACCCTGCTCCGTGAACAAATTACGCGTGTCCAGAAGCTTGGCAGGAAGCTAAACTAGAGCCAGCTTGGCTAGCACCTAGCATTATTAAACGTATAGTTATCATATACTAAATACTAAATACTAAATACGGCAACGATCGATGCTTGCTGTCAGAACAGCGCTCGTGCACCTTCGTGCTCGTGCGCGTTCATGTACTCTAGAGGCGTGCCTTCGGGGGGAAAGTGAAGAAAAGGGTTGGGACTTTTTACCTGTGTATTTTCAAAATGCAGCTTCGCTGGACTCAAAATCCAGGATCTCCTACCCTACCTTTAATATGTAAAAAATCATTTAAGAGCATTCATCCTTGCTCAACAGTGGAGCTGGGCTCTGATTTGCAGCTTGCACTCTGAAGCACTCTGAGAAATAGGGACCATGTGGGCATGTGTTACATTTTATTTTACTTACACTGAACTATGGTGTCTGGCTAAATAGGACTGTTTTGTTTCCATGCACAAATTTGAGTTTTCTAGAATAATCATAGTTCACATGAAACTTGACATCAATGTAAAATTCACCCCTACTAAATATACGGTGCACTATAATTACTATCTTCCATTTCCTCCAAGCATCAGAACACTCATCTTAGTCTCACATCCAATCTCACATTGGCTCCAAGCAAAAGAACCCGGAGCCCGGTTTGGAAACAACTACAGTGTCTCCATGATGTTACTGCACCAGCAAAGTTGAACTGAAATGTATCTGGACCCCCTTGAAAATACTGATAACTGCTCAACCGCCTGCAGTGTCTACCCATCATTGGTCAGTGTGTTAGAGTTCCAACAGACTGTTTTTGTATTTTAACAGGCTTATAACTAGAGACCAGAGTTTTTTTAATTGTGAACTGTAACTGCAAACAAGGTTTTTTCTAACAATAGTTATGTTGCAGCATGACTAATAATCATCAGACTAGAAGAAACCAGAAGACAAATTGTGCCCTCCTTCAGTATAACAGTTGCCAGTGTGTCATGTACAAGGCACAGATCGGGAATTTAGTCTTCCAATATTCTCTGGTGTTAAGTGATAGATAGAAAAGACTGAATCCCATACCCTCAGGGCCCATAGAGTCTGGAGGATGACTGCTAACAAAGCTGTACCACAACAGGCAACATAGAGACAGAATAAGATTGATACACATGAACTGTCATTTGGGCTCCAAGTTCAGTCGACCGAAAATGACCTAAATCCAGCAGATCACTAATCCAGTGAGACACTGGCAAGGTTTAATTCTTTATGTTTATGTATACTGTAGATGGTTAACTTATGATCATGTAAAAAGCTTGCTGATGCTTTCAAAGTGAAAAGCAGATGAAAACAAGGGAGACAAGGCTGGTGAAAGAGAAGAGAGGAGAGAGCAGAAGAAGGAGGGAGGACATAGAGAGACTGGCCTTAGTGTCTTTTTCGGGCACAAGGCCTTGCCATCTGACACCTGCCACTGAGTGGGCACAAATTCCCTGTCCGCTTGGCAGGAAGTTGAGGCCAACAAACAGGAACTCAAAGGAGGAGTGTATGCAAATACCAACGGCCAAAGGAAATGAGTATCCTTAGTGTCTGTGTGGACGCCAGACAAAAAATGGCACCTGCTTCCTTCAAAGACTCCCATTTAGAGTACCATAAAACCTTAACGCCTCTGTTGGAGGTCAAGAAGCTCAACAAGCTTTTGATATTTCAACAAATGTCGGCAAGTTATTCACATAAAAGCCCCCCCCCCCAAAAAAAACAGTGTTTTACCAGTGAAATGTGTTCACCTGCTTGTTTCCACTTAACAGGCCGACTACATGTTAATAGTAAGACGTACCACAAAAATGAGGTGATGTAAAAAGGCAAAATTTAAAATGCCAAAGACCGATGACATTAAGGGATATTATTAGTTCTGCTGCTGCAGTCTGAAGAGCTCAGTTTCTGTTGAAAGGCCTGACAGGAGTGGAGGAAGGGAGCGTTTAAGAGTGAATGTTGATGAGGCGGCCACAGAGATGTAGTATGCCTACACAGCAAGGCATTTATACACACGCCTACAGATGTTCACAAACTCTAAACATCCAAGAGCGTACAGGTGACACTCAATGGCAAAAATGACCTATTCATCAGATTCAACATCAACCCGCAAACAGTTACCTCCATACAAATAAATGCATTGAGACGCTCTTGAGTCAATGTAATATACGTGCACAGAACCCAAAGCAGAAAGTAATTTGCAGTGGGTAGTGTGGTAATAAGAGCTGACACAAATGCAGAAAAAAGAAAACATGTTTCACGTTGATAATAACCATTTACACAGATCAGCTTTTCTTTCCTAAAGTAATTATGCTGTGCAATGGACTTTATAAATGGTTCTTTACACAGTATTTCACCCACAGTGCATTGTGATCATTATTCAAGTAGCAAAATTGCAGTCATCGTAAAACATATGCATGATCAAATCGAATATTCATGAGTTTCGCACAGCACTCATAAGTTCACAGACCAAAAATATACATGCGAGGGAGCTTGACAGTACGCTGCTCTTTGAGTCTCTCTAACAACACAGAAGATTACAGCTTCCTGAAGTTTGAAACCTGTGAAGTTTCAACACCAATAAAATCGTCACTTCTGGCCTGAGCATTCCTTTTTCGTTCCTTATTCCTCATTTCATCCAGTTATTGAAAAGTCAATGAAGAATTGCAGATTAATGCAATTATCTGCAAAATTAGAAGTATTGCTTCCATTTCTTCATTACATCTGTCACCAGTCCTGACTGTAAACGTATGCAGCAGCTCAGTCTCTCCAAAAAGCATTCCTCACATAAAACAGATACAGGGCTTAACAGCATAAAACACAAAGGCCTCATTGTCCCTGGTGCTCTATGTGAAGACGCACCTCACACAGGATTCTCTGAGCCACTGGGGCATTCCTGGGAAATGCAAAGGTGCAGATTTTTTTTCCGCCTGGTCATCACTTTGATAGCTCTCAGACTATCACAGACGATCCCTGCCGGAACCACCTGAAACTAGCCACAATCAATCCTCCTCTAACCAGCCTCTGACTCCTTTTTACTCTAAGCCTTTTAAAAAGGGAGCTGCAGGAGTGATGTAAAACCGAGCCTCAGTCAACGGTCTTAATAAAAACTCTGAAAACTATAAATACAGTATTATCCCCTGAATCAGGGAGTCAGCCTGAAAGGCTGCAACAAATCATGCCTACTTATTTTTATTCAATCAATAAACTATAATAAATAAAAAGTCACTAAAAGAGAGGAAAGGGTAGTACAGTAGAGTAGCTGAAAAAGAACAATTAAAGACAACAACAGTCCAATAAGTTCAAAGCATGCACAAAATATGTTAGAATATATAAAGCAAATGATCAAAATATAAAATCAATATATTGAATATGTAAAGACAAGAGATTAAAACCTACAAAGACATATATTCAAACTGCGAGAAATAGAAACTCTGCATGTTTGGTTAAAAAGAAACAATACATTCAAGCTCAAAAAGTTTGTTATAACAAAATGTTCTGTATTCTAAAACAAAGAAGGGACTTCCTTTCGAAAATCAAGATTACAATTGAAAACCAAAGCAAAAGCAAGAATGAGAAACAGATGTTGATTAAATTCTACCTGATACCGAAAATTATTCAAACCTTTCAGAAATGACAAATAAAAGGCAAATAATAAATATTATTTGCATTTCTGTATTACCTGTATTTCTATTACAGCCAACAACATTACCTACTGCAAAACCTGAAGTAGTTCATCTTTTTTTTAATCATTGACTTGAATTGGCTGAAACAAATAAACATCAGGTGTTTATTTTCAACACGGTTCAAAATGCGTTCTCACAAATGCGGCTGTATGTTTTCCATGTGACGCTTATGTGTCAGACATAATGTCTGTTTTTTCCCCCTCTTTCATTCTCACAAACACATGTTCCGCAGTCAGATGGCTCACCGTTGACTGTGAGGTGCACCCAGCTGCCGTTGTGGAAGGTGTCGTACTGCTGCTCCAACATCAGGACCCTGCACTCATACCAGCCCTGGTCCTCAGAGCGCACTGGGTCAATCTGCAGGGAGGCCTTCCCGTGCAGAGAGGCTCTACCTGCAAACAGGAGGGAAATAAAAACAGCAATGATGCAAGTATATCTATTAAAACGCCTTTGGCAATAAGGAAAGGTCTTCTAAATAACCATCTATATTATTCCATGAACATACAGTACCTCTAGCTTTCTCATGTGGACATTAAAAGCACGTAAAAAACATGAATCAACAGATAGATATTGTGACAATTACACAAACTGCTATTAAGCTGTAATTCATATTCAAAATAAAATTATAAATAAAAAGAAAGAGTAAAAAACAGATCTTTCGTGGCAATTATAGCAATAGCTTTTCATTTAACCAATCTTTAGGTGGGTTTCCGTTATGTTGTCATCATTGTCCTCATACACAGGGAGAGAGGGAAAATTTGCCAATGAAATATTACAATGTTCATAAATATAACTTAACCAGCGTTTGGCTGGAAGATGTAGGATTTATACATTAAACTGCCACACCAGCTGAATTAAAATCAAGTTCAACCCTGGGACTGTCACTGTAAAAATACCAGCCCTGTACTTCACAGAAGTCATATTTCTTATAAAAAACTTTGCCATCCCTACCTCTTCTTACTTCAAGGCTAGGGATAAATTGGAATTCTAAAAGGAGGAAATCACAGGGGATGAGAGACATTCAGGCATAATCAGGAATAGTGAAATCTTCAACTGCTAGGCGTCTGTCTTCAAGCCTCCAGCCTGCTGCTCACATGGCTGCCTCTGACAGCCCAACAGATGAAAACATTTGCTTCTTCTCCGTCTGAGGGGTGTTCAGAAAATGAGAATTTTTCCAAACTTTGATGTGTAGATGTACTGTAAGCACAGCTTCCTGTTATATCAAACTGAGTGTCAGGTAAATATATTGAAAATAAGGGGAGGCTAAATTGCTCTACCAGCAACGTAAATGGAGTTGAAAGATACCCAACTCTGAGGCTGCTGTCGTAGTTGGGGTAAAAAAACTGACGTTTTTTTTTTTTAGCAGGAAATCAATATGGCAAACAGGAAGGGGGAGGAGTAAGGATTGCAGTCTTGCAGTAAAAACGCAGCTTGTCTTTAAAAAGTCAGATCTATTTTTGTCTGTGCACTGAAGTGCTGAGTGAGGTGTGTGGTGGCGTGAAGGGTAGGGATCAACCTCAGCTCCCATTTGTCAAGAAGTGAGAGGGTGCTGCTGTAAACACAGTTAACAGCACTGTATTCACGTCAGGACAGGCCCCCCGGGCATAGACCACTTATACAGAACAAGGTTCTGTCTCCTGTGAAAACAGAAGAGCCAACACCTTGATCAGATCACATCGCAGGCTTCGCCAAATTGACAAGCACTGAAAAATAAATACTGAAGATCCAGAGTAATAAAGACGGCACACGCAGTGTAGAAAACATTATTTCTAAACCAAATAAGCTTCAGTTAAAAAGGAGGGGAAAGATATACAGGAAGGGCTGTGTTCAGGTAGTTGACTTAAAGCTGCAATGTGTTCACTATAAAATGAGCACTACAGCGAAAACTCATAAACTCATAAATGTGTTTTTTTTTTTTGTTTTTTTTTGTTTTTTTTTTATCATGGAGTTGTTTTCATCACAAACATTTTCAACACTTTTTTTGTCTTTTTTCTATTGGAATAATGGCTTCAAAAAACGTATATCAGCCTAATAAAGCCATCGGCATCTGACGTCTTCTCTTCTCCTCTATCACCATCCGCCACTCAGTTCTCAAGTCATTCATCTGTTGATTCTAATCCTGTGTTATAGTTTCACTTAATGCACCTACATTTCTGTTTTGAACAAATCTTGACCATTCATCATAAAGTTTTTAGCTGGTGTTCCATTAATTCATCGATGGACATCAAGGGATCCATTTCCAAACAACACTATTATCATTATAAATTTTTGAACATTGAGGTTCATCCACAACAGTCTTAAATTTTATATCATTTCAAACATTAGCCCCTTTGACAAGTTCCTAATCCACAGTCTATCATTTTAGTGGCCGGCTACAAGCAAAGGGCTACGAATCAACAGAGGGCTGCCCCAACCCCTCCAACTCAGATGTTGTAAACTAGGAAATTGCACGGATAACATCTTGTAAAACTAGCATGGTTTTTTACTATTTTGATCATAATAATCAGAAGGGAATGCTTGCTTAACCCAGTTTCTTGGTGTAGAGAAATCAGATCTCCCATATGCTCTGCCTAAAGGAAAAAAGGCAACTCCGGCACACGCTTTTCACCTATTATTGATTTTAATAAACATTTGGTCCTCAAAGACATTTCTCAAGACATATCAACCATTATTTAGCACAGTTTTTAAATAAGAACTCCAATCCCATATACCCGCTTAATCCAGTGTAGGGTCGCGGGTGGGGCTAGAGTCTATTCCAGCTGCCATTGGGCGAGATACACCCTGGGCAGTCTATCACAGGGCCACACAGAGACTAACGAGACATGCACGCTCAACTCACTCCTAGGGTTAATTTGGAATAACCAATTAGCCTAACATGCATATTTTTGGAGAGTGGGAGGAAGCCGCAGTATCTATTTATAGATCTATCTATCTGTATCTATATATGTAGATATAGATGGATGGTGGATGGTAGTTTGCAAAGAAAGAAGGCTGCCGGTGCGAGCGCTGCTAATGGCACTTGACGCTAGACATAGTTTATCTTCAGAATGTGTTAAGTTGCTGAAGCTGAAACAAAAGAAACGACTCTTTGTAATTTGCTTAATTAGATCTAAATATAAATCTATTCAACACGTATCATTCTTTTGATCAAGTTATTTGAGAAATTCCAGCAATTGCCAATTGGGTATACACATAAACTCAATGCTTATTCCCCATGTGGCTAGGCTTGTAATTACAATTACATTTTCCTACGATGACATGCTCAACACCATGCAAAATTCATTAGCAACTGAACTTCAGAATCAAAATCAAATCATCATTATCTCTCTCTTACGAAGTGGGGAAAATGTAGCACTTTGTTGAAGTCTGCATCCATCTGCAGATGATGAAAATGACTCAAAATACAAACAGAATCAACATAATTCATTAGTAGATTCGCGTGTCCAACCCTGGTGGCAAGAGAGATAGGATTTAGTTTTCCAGCAGCTTATCCCAAAGCAGCAGGATCTGACACTAAAATTTCACAAGCTGCACATCTGAATTATTGATTGCATCTTTGCTGGAGTGGGAACAAAAATAGATGTTTTTAAAAGCTATAATTTCCATAAAGCTGTAGGGCAAACCACGAAAATGATCTAGGATAGCAGGTTGGTATGTACCATATTTCTCATTTTGCGGTGAATTACAAAGGGAAAATGTGCAGTTGAAAGGAAAAAAATGCCTTTCCTTAGATTCGAAGCGGATATTAAAGGAACAGTGTTTAACAGGGGCATCCAACGCTCAGTTTGAAGATAGAAAGTGTCCACCCACTGTTGAGCACTAAATTGGAATAATATCATTAGACCAAATTATATGTTGAAAAGTAAACATGCAACTTCCACATCACACTGAAGATCTTTATTAGTGCAATTTCCTTCTGGGAAAAGCCACACCAGTGTTTATATTTGTTTTGTGCCTTTGCATATTCCAAATTCACTTTGCCTCTTCATGCTTTCACTGCTTTAGCAAGGTTGATTGATGCTCAGTTGCCTGTTCTTGCATTATGTAACATGTATTATCTTCCATTTATGAAATGAAATGTACCCTCAAACTTGTAGCAGACAGTATCAACAGCTGATTCCTCAACTTTTTTCTTCTTTGTCATCCTCTGAACAGTACCTCTCCTGGCAGTAATATGGCCATTCTCTGGTAGAAGAACCCGTTGCACAAATAGATAGAAGTGGTTCATTCTGTTTTGGTAAAAACATCGCAATTAATTGAAGTGATTAAATAGTAATTTTTAATAATACAATACATTTTTTACATCTCTGTTTTTGTTTTTTTACACACAGTAACTTTAAAATCTGGTGAACAACAGTAATGCTATCTGACCCCGAAAAACAGCCACATTGCAAATTGAAAGTTTTCTAAAATAAAAAAATGTAATCTACAAAATGAAGCTTTGTGAAAATATCTGGATTTGTAAATAGTGTTCATGGATAATCGTCTCTGTTTTGGTAGCAGCTGTGTGATGAATAATCACACGTATTCTATTCATTAAGTTTATTTATTCTGAGTGATAACAATTCATGGGAATAATCTAAATGAGCTCTGAGACCACATGAAGCCATTAAGCCCCCCCAAACAAGAATCTATTAGAGTCCATCACCACCATTCACATGCAATCCCCAGAATACACTTTAATCTATGTGATGAGAATGGCCATATTCATCCTGCATCTGTTCGCTGACAATTCTTCAACAGTGGACTCAATGCCACATGGCAGACACTCACTAGTAGAATCCAAGTGAGCAAAGTGGAGTGTTGTAAAGTGCTGTTCGTTCAAACCCTGCTGTTAGTCAGGAAGTTAAAGTAAACAATGAAATGCTCCAGCAGATACAACGTCTACTGAGGCCGCTACACACTGAAAAGGAGGCTTCCCAAGACAGTGAGTCATGGCTTTTTTTGCAAAGAACACCCTGCTTGAAAAGCCAGAAGGGAGGAATTTAAGTTGATTCAAAATTATTTCCACAATCTCACACGATTCATGGAAATAAAAACACAGAACATCTGCTACGTCCACATTTAGAACACAGACGTAAATCCCCCAGCTTTTCAACAAACCATGCTGCGCCTTCATTTTAGCTTATTACCTGCTCTGGACGGGGTTTTGTACTCAGCAAAGAGGTGGGAGCAGGAAGGGACAGTTCTGATCTTCTTCTGGCAGCTTGCCCGTCTTTTCACAGACACTGAAGCAACATCAGAAGAGCCTATTTCCTGCTGTAAGGAGTCAGCCATGATGTCTAAGCCAGGAGTGGGAGCCTTTAAAGTGTGTGTGCCGCTCAGATGAATGCGAATGTGTTGCCCTAATTCCAAAGCTGCTCTAATCAATATTCTTACATTAACAGTAAATCAAATGTGAAATGAGTTGCCCTACTCAGCAGTTCAGTTTGGCTCTTGGGAGCTTTGCAGCATCACTGTCTTTGACTGTACACAATTTTCATTGTTTTGCTGAACTCTCGACAGTCTCAGTGCATCAGTTTTGCTGCGACAGGGAGCAGTTTTCGGCATAAAACTATAGAATCCTGCTGTTATCTGCATGCCAGGCACCAAACAGCAGACAGAGTTAATAATTAGCATTTAGCTAATCATTGCTCCACAGATGCTTCCCTCAGGAGGCAATAGACCAAAAAAAAACAATTATAATAATAACTAAAAAAAAAACATACTTAATATTGCAGGTAATGCTCAAGTTGATCCTGAGTGACGATCTGAAAACCTAAGCCAAAACCTGGCTGCAAAAGTGTGTTAATCTCCTTAGTCCCCCAGCTTTTTAAGAAAAGTTATCATATTTACAGCTTGGTGAGTCACTTGCCAACAGATGCACTGAGTCTGCAGGTTCTTAGATCAGTTGCCTGCAAAAAAATCCAAGTAGCAACCACATACTGCCAAACTCAAAAAGGTAGTTGACAAACCATTGGGTGACTACATCCGTCTTTTATAAAGTACTACTGTGGTTGAGTAAACGGTTGCTGATAATTTCACATTATTATCCTAAAAGAGCAAAGGACTCACAGAAAGAAGATTCATCGAATCTATAATGAATTCTGTCCAAAACATAATTTGTGCAAAAAACAACCTTCATGAAGCTTGTTGAAACTGAGTACAAGTGGGTTGAATCGTACTGCAGTATACAGGACGACGAGTGTTCTTTTAAATGATTATTTTGTGCACTCCATCTATCATTGAGGGCAGGCTGAATAGCTGGCTGCTTCCTCTTCCTTCATGTGGACAGTTTGTTCAGTTTTGATATATCAAATTAATATTTTTCTATCAAATTTTTATACTTTGATACTTATCGTAAGAGAAAAATATATCATGCTTAGTGCCACTTTAAATTTTCCACATGTAAAGCATGTGGAGCTTTTCTATCTGTGCTGCAGTGCTACTGGAGTGTGTGGGAAGTCATGAATGTATCACTCAGATGCAGCACATGCTCCAGTGCAGCCTTGAATGGCATGTTCACACAGACAGAAATGGGTTTAGGAATCAGCCAAGTTATTCTCTTACTACATAAAGGCACAGTGTGGTTTACTCACTTTATAATTAAAGCCCAAACAGCCGAAAAACCATCTGTAGAGACAAACACCCAGATCATGCTGAAATTGCAGGTCAGTCACTTAAATGAAAAAGGATTTGCACTACAACTGTTCAAAATCGGTTGTAAGAAATGGTTCTGCGCTCAGCCAAAAATTCCTAATTAGGCCTGCAGCAGTTCAGGGAAATCTATAGCCTGTATACTTAAAGAAATGTTTATAAAAATGTGTAGGAATTATTGTAGTTATGCAGCTTAACTCTGCAATTTTTCTGAGAAACAAACATTTCTAAAGCCATCAATATGACAGCCTTACGGAGGTAGGCTGTATTTAAGACGTGCACCACACCCCGTGCTAAAAAGAGACGAAACATATTAAACAAGGTGAAACAACAACTTACAAAATCACATTTTCTAGATATTCTTTTTTTAAAACAGATAGTTTGTCATTTTGGAAAATACAATTATTCCCTTTTTGAAATAGCTGTGTGGCAAAACTGGAAATGCTGAAACTCTACAAAGCATTCACCTTGGCTGTACAGCAATGGCACACCAACTGCCATGTTTTCATTTGTTTGTTTTATACGTGAAAGACACAAAAGAGTCAGAAAGAGACATTTCAGTCATACAGATGGTTTAAGAAAAAATTTCTTGCAGAGATTAAATATCCTTTGAACAGCATGAAGTTTGCAGACATTCTGCAAACACTCAAAACTCAACATACAACATTTATATATTGTATTGTTATATATATTCATACAACAATACATTACAACACTTTATTTAAAGGTTTTCTCTTAGATTTTTTTAAGCCATGTTAGGGTTCTACCTCTGAACTGTCTCCACAACTGGCCGCTTTCAACGCAATGTTTCCGATGCAAACATGATAATGATATTAATCTTACATCCTCAGTAAAACAGAACATATATACGTATTTCCCAAAATGTGCAATAATCATCAGTACTAATTTGATATGAGGGCTAGTGATCAGTGCCTTTGAGATGTGTTGCTTGTAAATTCCTTACGAGCCTTTTCATAAAATTGTAAAATGTGTTGCTTTCAACATTTGATATGTTTTCTATGGTCTATTGTGAAAAAAATATAGTTTTTTGAGTCCAGTATAGTTTTTTGTGTCCAGTTTTTATTGACATTTCGCACAGCGTCTGTTACAGAAGAGACTTGTTATTCTTAATGTCTGTATTCTTTCAGAGATGAATTACGCTGATTTATTTAATCTTACCAGTGTACACTGGATCCACATGAGGAGGGTAGAAGCGGAGGTTGATGAAGACGGGCATAGGCACTCCAAACTTGAACCACTCCACCACATAGGGGGGCTGCTGGCCGTCATGGGGAGGGGACACGTCACACCCCAGGATCACGCTCTCTCCAGCGCGCGCCGTCACAAACCGGGGCTCCTCTCTCACTCCGTGGGCACCTGAGAGAAGACAAAAGCCACGTTTAAGCCCGCCGTGCTGGAATCTGGCACGCAGGGGAACACTGTGCGAAAAACACTCGCGCAGAGCATTCCTGTAGAGCAAGCGGGAAAATCTCATTGCATTCAAGTCATCCAAGACTAATTCACAACCAATTGGGCGCCAAATAAAGGTGATCGACTATACTAATCGATTAAAAGTACATTATGCTTAAGGTCTACAGCGCTGTACACAAAGAAAACAGCACGTAGGTAAACCCTGTCCCTTTCATCAGCTTTCCCTCATCTTATTGTCCTGTCATCATCTGTCACCTGCATCTGTTGGTGAGTGTGCTGTGGCTGTGCCATACTGTACTCCAAACGAGGTGCCAAGGAGCTCCATTGATCATAGCTGGCTGCTGCTCAGATGAGCTTTACTACGAGCACCACCAGGGCTGGCGTTTAGCCACGAATATCCTGGCACGATGCCAGAGTTGACCTATCAGATGACTCAAAGGTCGGCATACCTGCCTCAGCAGAACACTCACTCTGGGAATGGATTTTCTCCAGCTGCCACCCACGCTTTCATTGAGCCGACTGTATCTCCATTGTCGGAGCACGAGCATGACTGCCGGCCCTCGTCCAGGGGGAAAATCGCTTAAGGGATCAAGAGAGATGCTGACGGTAACCTCCAGAGGACCACCAGCTGAATAACTTAACGCTTTCGTTAGCAGTATCATTTGCATCATCAGGGATAATTTTTACTGCAAAACAATTACTAAGGACATGGGGTTATTATGGACTCAAGCAAGACTGCTGTTACTGTCTGCATTGGTGACTGTAATTGTTGTTTGAAATGCTAAATGACCTGCGAGTACAGCCTCTCCAAATCTGCAAACTGAAATTAAAATCCAAATATTTTCACCCAGTTTTTCTGCCTGAAAAACAAAACCTTAACTCTACCCATGCAGGCCGTTTGCAGCACTTGGTTACTGTGTTTACTACTTTAATCTGCACTGTCCTGTGACAGAGCTAATCCACTTTAGTCCTTTCAGCACAGCACAGATTCTGGACAGAAACAGAGCAGATTTAATCCAGTTACACTTTTTGAAGTGGAGAGGTTGTCTGCTAATGACGGGCCTCTGTGCTGGAATCTGTATTGCTGTTGAGCCTCTTTGCTTACAAGGGAGAAAGAGAAAAAAAATAGCCATGCTATGCAACCCTGAGATCCAAAGAGCAACAAAAAAATGAAATATGTGTAAACTCGACATTACAATCTGAAAGACCAGCACAAGAATACAAGAGGTCTGGATAATACCTAAAACATAATTGCACCCCATTCTATTAGATTAAAAGTAAGGAGCTGACTTTTTGTTCTGACTGACATCATCAAGCAGGCAACAAGCTGGCATCAAAGAAAGAAAAAAATGTACCTATTTGCACAATCTAAATCCTGCCAGTAATGAAGCAGCATTTTTCATCAGAAGGAAAGCTGTGCTTGAGGCTGTGACTGTCAAGATATATAAAGATGGCCAAAACAAAAGGAAAGGGGTGCTTTTACACAGACTACATCCAGTCAAAAGCACTACAAAACCCATAAATCTGCTTTACTAATCCGTCCAGCCTAAACTCTGAAATTCACACCTGAGCGTGTTCCATTGCAGTACTGCACACCTTTATAATAACCCCCTTCAACACCCCATGAGGTGTCTGTTCTGAGTCTTATGACAGTTTACTTGTTAAATTCTATTTAGGAGAGATGGGGGGGAGCTGTACGACACAACCCTAAAGCACAAAAGTAATGTATGGCTTTTGGGAAAATGCACTTAGTGGCTTTCTTACAGCTTTAGATAAAAACGCTTGCTTAGCTTGGCATAAATACTCGAAACAGGGGAAAACTGCAAGCCTAGCTTCGTAGAAATGTAGCAAAATCCATCTGTGAGAGCCTCTAAAGCTCAAACAGGAGATTAACACACCATAGCTTTGTTTAAGTGGTTTAATTTGCACAAAAGTTTAATAACTTTCATGCTGCTTGTAGGTAACTTTCATTACCTTTGGGCAAGATTTGTCATTTTAGAGGATTCTGTTTCCAATCTGAATTTAGCTAAATTGCTGCTGATTCATATTAACTCTCCAGACATGGATGTTGTGTTGATCGTCTCATCGAACTCATGGTGCAAAAAAAAAGTAATTCAAACATCTTCTTAAGTTAAGGCTGTAAAGCATCTAGGAAACAACTTTAGAAACATCTGACTATGTTAAAAGCAAGGTACCAGTTAAGTTAAACACAATTTTATATTCTGGTAATTTGATCATTAGAATCAAAATTATTAAACAATTTATATAAAAATAACCTAAGCAAAAGTCTCAATAAAACTGCTGTTATGCTGCAGTTAAGACCAGTGACCAAAGCTCACAGTTGGCAGAAATGGAAACTGCGAGAGAAGTCTATGGCTCGCTGTTTTCAGGAATTAAATGTTGTAGATGTAGACACATCCCCTGTCTTTTCTATCAACATTTGGGGTCCAGCACTTGTAGTCTAATGTACTGCTTGGCCTCCAGAAAAAAAACACAAGTTGAGCATAATGAAAAACACTGGACACATTGTTTGGTTTAAGTAAGTAGAGTCACTTGACATGAAGCACACACTCAAGCCTTGTGGCGCAAGGGAGCAGGCTGCTGAAAGGCATTGTTTTCTCTGCAGACAATTCAAGTTTAGCAGCTCAAGTTTCTTGCTAACTTTTTTTTTGGATGCTTGTGGGAGGGAGAGAGCTTGTCTTGGGTACCAAATAAATTTTGAAGACTATAAAATATTGCAGGTCTAATAATTTCTCACTTCTTTGATGAGATCCTCATGAGGCGACAATCAGCACCGGCTTGGTCACTGCTTTTCATTCCCCTAATGGAGACACAGTGACCCGGTAGGCTTTATGGGAGCTTCATCCAGGGGGGAATATTTATGTCCTCATCAAGTTTTGAATGCAATACAAGGGTGCACGTTTAAGATCCTCCCAATAAACAGCATTAGAGATATTAAGGGATCAACACAGCAGAGAGATGCTGCAACATGTGATTGTTTTGGCTTTGTAAATGTGAGTGAAGACAGAAACTCTCCAAACACAAGAAGGTAAAAATCTGTTGAGTAAGATCTACATAAATCAGACATCTAATAAATCCTCCAGACCACTACTTTTTCTGTATCTATTTTCAGCCTTTTGAGGATTTACTGCTATGATCGTGAATTCCTGAAGGGTGGCAGTTCAGTCACCTGTCAGATAAATCACCTGTATGGCAAACAGCTCAGATACAAAAGCATCATACAGAGGAAGTAAGACCTCCCTGTTTGGCACCGGTTAAACAGGCAGTGCTGCAATAAGTCAGTGAGAGTGAGTGCTTGGGCTTTGAGCAATGACTGTTTACATTATTGACCAATTGGCTAATCATTTTTTCAATTTATCGTTTCAGCTTCAAAATGTCAGAAAATAAGGAAAAGGAACAGCTGTTTAGCTGAACAAAGCTCGTTCAACAATATCTTGTTGAATCAAAAGGGCAAAAGCTACAAATTTCAATGTAATGTCTCAACTTTTTGCCTCCTGGCCCCCCATAGTGAAGCAATCTGACTCACCGGTTTCAGATGTTTCATCGAAATCTCTCAGGCTGTCCCATTTTAACCCATTTTGGGGCACGAACTGGTTAAGATATCAGGCATTTCACAAAAGAAGCAAAAACATAAGAATTCAAATGAGTGTGTCATAAAACTTATTCTGTTAACCCTTTGGATTTGATTCATGAAGCTCTGAAGGTGTCTTGACCACCAGGTTGGGAGAAGAGTGAAGAAAAAAAAAGAGTTGTAACCAATTATTTTTCTGTTGATTTGTAAATCAATTACTTGACTAATTGTTGCAGCTCTTGAAAGAGCTCTGCTTTTGTAATGACTGAGACTCTGATCTCATTTATAGGGGGCTAATCAAATCAGGGTTTTCAAGTGCTTTATGGGAAAAACTAAAATAAATATCAAGCAGCAAAAGAAAGATATTTACTGATATACACAAGAAGATGTCACAAACATCATAAACAAACAGGAGACGTCTGTTCATGGTCAAACAACAGCTGTTAAATTATCTCAAAAGCACAGCAGGAGCAAGCAGGATTAAAGCCGCAAGAGAATTCTACTTTTTTCGAGAGGCATCCGCTTGCACAAAAAGCACATTACACTGTACTTTCAGTAATGACTGCAGTTTTGTACAGTAAATAGTCCTCTCAAGGCAATTTTGGGGTAATAATCAGACAGAGCAGAGCAAGCTAATGTCTTGACAGTAATAAGTTCCAATAATACAAAATACGAAAAGCGAGAAAGTTCAGTGAGAGTTTTAGATGAGCTGTGCTCAAATCTTCTAAACCTTGTTCCCTCAACCTCTTTCTTTCCCACAATATTTCACAAAGTGAAACTAAAATCTAATATCTACTTCATACTTGGATTTGATTCACTGCATGAACGAGTACCTCCATGGCTCACTGCCGCTACGGATTTTGTAAAGGATGCATCATAAGTTAAAATGCTGTTTGTACATATGTGTATTTGTGTGCTTTATGAGAGGCACTTCGTGCTGGACAGAGCTCCTGATGTGGAGAATGTAATGGAATATAGACTGGACAGAGGCTGCAGAGAGAATTTCAAGGACGTGCAGCCACTGGGCTGGATGGACCACTGACAGGGTGGTAATTGAATGCCAGCCTGCATGTGCTGAAGGTCACATCAGAGAACGGCCTGAGTATGTTTGTGTGTGTGGCAGTATGCAGGTGTGTGTCTGTACATATGTGTTAATTTGGGCCTCTGATATTAAAACCAGCACCAACTAAACCACAATAGAATAGCAACTTTCCCTAACAAGGAAATGAAAACATATGCTCTTGACAAAGAGAGCAAAGATTTCCTTTTACTTTCTTAGTGTATTCATATAGTCAGGTTTCAGGTTCCTGCTACTGTATCAGTCAAAGCTAATCACCACTGTCCCAAACCATCTTCCCCACTTACATCTAGCAGAGAACACTACCTCTACAAAACAACTCAAATGCGCAGACTTCATTTACAACCAGTATGTGCAAAGTGTTCTCTTCTGCACAGTCTGCAGTCTACAAACCAAAAGGTGTTTCCCAGCACAGGCTAACATGCAGGCCACAGCTAAGTATTCAGCAGGGCATTGCATCTAAAGTCAGACTTTCTCCTAAATTTAGCCCAATCCATCCATCCATCCATTTTCTATATCAACTTAATCCAATTCAGGGTTGCGGGGGGGTGGAGCCTTTGTCAGCTGTCACTGGGCTAGAGGCAGGGTACACCCTGGATGGGTCACCGGTCCATCGAGGGGCATTCAGCACAATGCACAAAAATATTTAAAAGCACTGCTGTTGCAATCATGTTTCACCAACAGGAGTTATAGTCTCACATTTTCTATTCAAACACACTCTCTTTTGACTTCATCACTTCCAGACATTGTCAAGACAACACAACACAAGTCGGTCATAGCTAAAGTTAACTATCGGAGAGCCGGTGGTTTAAGTAAGACAGAGCAGCAAGAACTTTAAGCAGGTAATTCAGCCAGTCCTGTCCTAAGTGGAGCAAGTGTTTTGGTGAGCATTTTATTGTTCAGTGTTCTGGGGGGGGAAAGCTGGATATAATTGTTCTTACAGAAGAATTCTAATTTGTTGCAAAAAGATCCTATTTTAATCCAGTTTATTTGTCTACAAAGCAGCCGATTAGATTCAAAAGTATTTTTCCTGTAGTACAATTTATTTTGCCTTCCAGCTTCTGCTCGTCGACCTAAATGGATTCTGAAATTGTAACTCTTTTGTACTCAATCGAATATCTTTGTGATATCTAAATATTCTCACTCCTATAACTGATAGTCTCCCTATCGCTTGATGTTCTTTGTTATAATGTCAGCATGGTTCACAAAAGCTAATCAAGCGAAATCTGGAGTAATCTTCCCACCCTCTCCTGTTTTGACAACATGAACTGATCTTGTTATTTCTTTGTCTCTAGACCCTCATATCTAAATGCAAACCTCAACCCACTCATTGATTACAATGGGATGCTGTCTCTTCGGTACCTTTTGATCATCTGTATAAATGTTCTATCAGTGCTCTCAAGTACTTCCCAGACCCACTCTCTATGCTCACCCTTCACCGGTCCACTATCAAAAACCACTGCAGCAAAACATCTGAGCAGAACTGTGGACTTTGTTAGGTTTTCTTTTTTATGTTCCCACTCTGTTTCCACTCAACACTGAAACACTGTCTGCTGTGTCTTCAGGAACAATCCTATACAGACCTGACCTCTTCATTATTTAGCTCTCTTTATTGGCAAAGTCTCTCCTCACTGACAGGCAATGCTCAGTCAGGGATGCAATGGATGTGCTGACACCTGCTCGAACGTGCAGCAAGGAGAGAGAAAAGAAATGAAGGATGTGTGAAATGGACTTGGCTTGCCAAAGGCACAGAGGGCGAACAGCATTGCTAGGCACTGCACTGCCAGACGCGCAGGAGCTGTGAGTCATAGAAATTCCTCATTCCGGCGATGATTCAGACATTTTTAGCGTCGCTCATAGCAATGTTTAGATGACTTATAAATGGTTCAGCTAAGGTTTATATAGTAATTATACAAAGAGGCATATTGCTGCTACAACGCTTATCGGTGCTTTCAAGTTGCTTGTCTAATTACAGCTACTTATGAGACTGTTTATTCAGCATCGATAAGTCATATATAACCATAAGAGTGTGAAAGTCAAAGCCGCTCAGAAAATTCCTACGTTGCACATTAGCTGCTCAGACATCCACAGAGTAACATCAGCTCCTTATGCAGTATGTTTCAATCAACATATCCATTTCCAAGTTATTCCCATATGCTTCCATCCTTTTCACGCTCACTTCCTCTTTCTATGACTCTTGCACTCAGGCTTCAGTTCAGTGTAACATAAGTGTGCTGACTTCCAATTCAACACTTCTCTCTGGACAGTCTTGGGGAGATGCACATAAAATAAAAAAAATCCATAAAATAAAGGCTTTAAAGAAATGTGTTTAACCCTAAAGAACATCTTGTGAGTGTAGCGTTTAGAGACAAAACTGATACAATATTTGTTCTAATGTACTGATTGTTCTCTTATGTTGGTTATCCCATAGCATGCAGTTACTTTCTACACATTTGCAGATTGAATTAAAACGGTTAAAAATAAGCAAAAGAAAATTGTATAAATTCTTTAGCGCTGCTTGAGTTCCTTCACTGACTGGGAATGGAAACCAAGTTTTAAATCAATTTTTAAAAAGACGTACTTTGAATTTGACACTCAATAAAATGACGCTTTGATGTTGATGAACTGCCAAACCTATTCTGCACATACAATCAATGTTGTAAATGCCAATAATGGAAATAAGATACATTAATGTTCATGTGTATGAACAGTGTGTTTATTACACCAACAGATTTTTTTTTCTTGCTTTAGTGACTTCAAAAATGTAACAGTTTGCTTCTATGATGAACTGACAGAGCAATTTATCAGGAAAATACGCTTTGAATATGAGCGGACGCTACTTTCATAGTTTTTAGTAGCATTATCACCTCTCTGACAATATCAATAAAACCTATATTACTACTGACAGAATAGCTGTTGTATCTGCACTCGATCTCACAGGTTTACCAAATACAGAGTGTATATGGCTCCTCTTCTTTCTCATGACACGGTTATTTGAGTAATGATGCCCGGACTACTTGCAGGTGTTGCCTACAGATAAATCTGGAACATTTCAAAAGCTTAACTGAAAGCTGACAGAGAGAAAAACCAGTCTGTACCAAATGTAGGTCAATGTAATAAAAAGCGGTTAACATTAAGGCTGCGCTGAGCTACCTTTACTGCTTCATCACCAACAGGGTGTGAGGTGTGTTACAGTCTCTGGTATGTTTTATGTTGTTTTTCAATTAAAAAAACTCCTCACAATATACGTAGCATATTGTACATAATAAACTAGAGAGACTCTGCCTTTATTACTGAGGAACCACCACATTTCTGTTCGTTCCAGCCCAGTCTTACTCATATGAGTCTTTGCACTCAAAATACACGGCACACATGTTAACATTTCAGAATATGATCAGGAGAGGACATCATTAGATGGAGCTCCTCTCCATCTAACATAAATAAATGGCACACTAAAAAACTACTTATTAAGCTAAAGTTTTACAGATTTGTGTTTTGCAACTTGTTTGTTTTTTTCCTTTCATTCTACAATAAAGACGTTGTCTGAGACCTTTGGATGCGAAATACACATTGAGTCAATCCTCAAGTGTTATCTCACTGCTATTGTTACATAAAAATATGAGTTTTGGTCAGCTACTGAGCTAGATTAGGTGGGAAAATAATTTGGGGTGTGACAATATAAACAGCAATTTATCAATAAATCTTTGTACCATAATTGCGAATAATTTTTCAATGAAGTCATTTTATTGCTACTGTAAAGGATATTGTGGAATTTAGATTTTCTTCTGGCATCAATAGAAATGCCATTATGTCAACGGGATACTGTAAATGTGACCAATAGAAGGCAGACTTTCTAAATTTCTTTCTATGAAAAATTTCCTAAATTCATGTAAAATTCAAAGTATTTAGGCATATTTTTTTCATAGCTGCGTGTAGAGAAAGAAAGATTGGACCGTTTTGATGCTCCACTGCAAATGCCATATCAGCGTAACAGCACCTACATGTGTTCAGAGAGATGAGGATCTATAGTTATTCCATTAAACCAAAACCACATGATCTGAAAAACTGGCTTTCCCAGAATGCTGCAGGCTTTATTTGCAAAGAAGACTCCGCCGGGACTGGACTGGCTGAGGAAGAGGAAGACAGAGGGGAGGGGAGGAGGGGAGGAGGGGAGGAGGGGGCATCGCAAGAGAGAGCTGGCAGATGCCCAGTGCTGAAAGTCTGCCATCCACAGCTTGTGCACAGCCCCTCCTCTAAGCTCATTACTAAGCTTTACTCTTACGATCATGATAAAGTACAGTGCAGAGACAAAATGAGTTTGAGAGGGAAAGTTGTGCTTCTGAAGGAAAACAGATAACTGTTTGGACCAAATCAGGCGACCATTTCAGAACGGCCTGACAGGCTCGTCAAGCAAACATTTTGGAAAACTAGACACCTGAGCAAAGACTTGACAGAATGCTGCTAAAAAGAAGACAACTACTGAGTCCACTGCACACTGATGTTCTGAAATAAAGCTTACATTTTCCAACAGTTAGTCTTGTTAAAGGCAGTAATAATCGATAAGCATCTTTATCTTTAGCGAGACAGTCCTGGTTCAGATCCCTTGCAGTAAAGTGAACCACACACTGTAGAATGAATCCTACTTTTATCTTTTTATTCATATGCTCAAGTGTTCTCTATTGCGTCCGGAAACTAAACAAATATACAGATGAAAAAGGGTGGGAAGCTTTAACATGCTTTAACGGCACAAGTTTTTCTTTTGGTTTCTGGTTTCTTTTAAAAAATTAACCTAAGATATTTGAAATAGTTTTAGAAAATATAATGTGTTTGTCTTGAGATAAAAGACTTCACCTATTACAAGGGGAAAAACTCACATCTAACAAGCCAATAAAAGAAGCACTGAAAACTAATGCTACAACTAACACTTAAAGTAACATTTGAATGCAGAACCCTGTATCTGAATACTTCCTTCACTTTATTGGCAACACAAAAGTAAATTAATGTGTATGATCACAGTTAGTTTCTAGCTCCCAATACAACCGAATATGAGCCCATTCACTGCATTGGCCAGCAAATAAGATTCAATCATTGTATTGCTTTTGTTGCTTTGGCAACACAAGTAGTAATTTATATCTGAATGGGTTCTGGGGAGATTGGAGTGTTATGTTGTTTTCATCCAACTGTTCCTGAGCAGTTTTTACATTGCTGTGGGGCTCATTGTCCTGCTGAGGGAGGCCTGAACAGTGTTCATGTGAGTGGTGCATGCCAAAGCAGCACCTACACTGATACCAGGATCCAAAGTTTGCAGGCACTACCTGCAGCATTTAGCTGTTATGCTGCAAATAAGTGGAACAAACTGCCACTGGAGATTAAACTTTCACCAAATGTAGACATTTTTAAATCCAGGTTAAAAACATTTCTTTTCTCATGTGTCTATGCATGAAATATCTTTTAACTTATCTAGACTGTTGCCTGATTTTAAATTCATTTAAATGATTTTATTTGTTTCTCTTTATATTATTTTATGTATTTTTAATGCTTCTTGCACTCCCTGCTGCAATGCTTTTATTTTATGTAAAGCACTTTGAACTGTTTGTACATGAAATGTGCTATACAAATAAATTTGATTTGATTTGATTTTGACTACCCTGAAATATGGATGCAGTGAGGTTGAGACTGGTGTGAAGAGAATACGTCATTAGAACCGATGGTGCTGCTAACACAGTTTCCTATTTACTGCCTTTTTCACTGGATTGAGCAACTTTTTAAGCCGCTTGAGTTTTCTTTTGAGGCATATTATGACAAATCAAGCATTTAACATTCTGTTTAAACATCGGTAGTGCTGCAGCAGCAGAGTGAGGTCTTCCTCCTGCTGCAGGAACAACTTTCTCTGCCTCCGCTCGGTTCTGTCAGTTCCAGAAAAAAGCAGCAGCAGCTATGACCTGCTTGTACATCCAGTGTTTTACTTTGGATGTGAACCATGTGAGAGTAAATATAACTGCCGTCTCTGTATTCTATGAGTGATCATTGTACATGCAAATACGATGGTTTATTCAGCTGATCGTGTGGTTATAAAATCATGAGGTAAAGTTGCATAGTCAAAAAATGTATAACCTATTGTCTGTAATTTTCAACTTTTAAATCCTGGGTAGACAGAGGTGAAAAAATTCAGAGCTTCTCTAGCCAATCGTTTAGTTATTCTAGATGGCATCACCTTGGCTTCCAGTTCTACTATGAGAAACCTTGGAGTCATTTTTTTTTTTACCAGGATTTGTTTTTTTTAGCTCACATGTAAAACTGGTCTCCACAATAGCTTTCTTTAATTTGCATAATATAAAACAAATATGGAGCATCCTCTCCCAGAGTGATGCTGAAAAACTGGTACATGAATTCTTCACATCTAGGCTGGATAACTGTCATGCCATTGCAACTGGATGCCAAAATAATTCCCTTAAAATTCCTCAGCTGATCCAAAGAGTACTGACTGGTACCGCCATCTGGAGATCCCATTTCTCCTGTTTTAGCCTCTCTACGCTGGCTCGCTGTCAAATTTAGAGTAGATTTTAAAATCCTTCTGATGACTTTGGGCTTCTGAAGCCCTTAACAGCAAAGCTCCACCTTATCTGAAAGATCTTTTTGTTCCCTCCTGCCTCACAAAAGCTCTTCATTCCCAAAACTTTTGCCTGCCTGTGGTACAAATCATTTCTAGAGCTAGAAAGAGTTTTTAGTTTTCAGGCCCCTCTACTGTCGAACCAGCACCCTGGTTGGGTGATAAAATGCTGACTTAATCTCTGTTTTTAAGATAAATCTCAAAATATACCACTTTGAAAGAGCTTAAATCTAATTGGCTGATCTGTTTGTTAGTGAACTGTTTTAATATGTTCCTTTTGAATATTTTTTTAACTCTGATTGTTTTTGCAGTTTTTTTTTATTACTGCTGTTTTCAATTTGTTTTATAAACTTTTTCATCTTTTTTATAAAATCTCATATTTTCTTTTAATTCTTATATTTTCCTCTACTCTATATCTTTGTTTTATTTTGATTATGTTTAAAACACCTTGGGTTGCACTTGAGGTCGAAAGGTACTGTACAAATAAAGCAGAGTTGAGTCTTTTCCGAAGCACCCTTCCTTGGACGTGAATCACATTTCATATAAATGGATGAAAATAATCGAGCAGTGGTTTGAAAGGGACGGAATTATCTCCTTTCTTTCATACAGGATGGTATGGCTCTTAACAAGGCTGCCACTTTGACACCTCTGGGTCTTTTCACTCAGTTAGGAAGGTTCATAATCACAATACACTATTTGACCTTATTCTGGGTTTGACCACAGCGTAGTGTCTGAAAATGACTTGAAAGTGACCACAGGTTGTGATGCAGTCTTTACAGGGCCGCTTTCATCATCTGACAGCACAAACAGAGAAATATGTGAATAACAGCAGGTTTATTGAGAAGTCTGCAGTATGCCACTTAGCATCCATGTCATCCACTGACATTCCATGACTGCTAACAGCAGCAGATCTCTATGGGCACTAATCTTACATGTGTTGTGACGCTGTTTGCTGACTATTGAATTGTTGATGTTCACTGGAGTTTTACATATGTGATCAGAACTATGACAACTTCAAATATTAACTAAATGAACCAACAATGTAACCTGCACTTATGGGGGTTATCATACTGTGCCATGTTCAGTTTGAGGCAATGCTACTTCAACAAAAAAGTGCACACTAAGTCAATGCATAGTGCACACAGTGCACCACATGTAAATGTAATGATGCGAATGACTGAGAATTGAGCGCTTGTTTTTTTTTGGTATTATTGACTTTAAACTGAAAGAAAAATTAGACAATGAAATGGGCCACTTTTTTTCCATGTTTAAAAAAGATAAAAAGGTTTTTAACTTCCTGGTCACACAAAGCAAAACAACCCGTTTTGTGTGTGTGTGTGTGTGTGTGTGTGTGTAGGTTAGTGAGTAGTTTTACTCATTTTACAATCATAAAGAAAATAAATCATGACATATCAAAAATCATGTCAAACAAAATGTAAATCGAAACAAAATTCAAGAAATAAAAAATTCCAATGCCAAATACTTAAAACAAAATTCCCAGCAAACTTCTAATAATTCTTCAAAAAAATTCTACTTTGCTTTTGTAGTTGTAACAAATACAGTAAAGCAATCATCACATAAAACGTAATTAAGCTGCACTGTGTATTGCAGAAGGTTAAAGAGAAGACATGTCCCTTGTGCAGAATCACTGCAAATGTCACACAAATTAAGATTCAGCTGTCAAAAACATTTTCATAAACAGCCTCATTTAAAGCTTTAAAGACACTCTTGTCTTTATGTCAACCAAAATCGGAAGCCGGACCCACAGAAACAGAAGGTCGACTCTTCCACTATTCCTGGGCTCTGATGGAACGCCCCAGATATGCGAGTGAAGTTTCTGCTCTACATTTCTTTCCTTAATGAAAATGTGGTTCATGAGGCCGATCCAGGTCCTGTGAACCAGGGAGGCAGCTCACAATGAGAAAATAACAGATGAATACCAGGTGGCCAAAAGCCAGCTCGAACAAACTTAAAAAACACAAAGTCCTCGCACAATACCTGAGAGAAAATACTATCTGCCAGCAGTGACTCCAGCTAAAAGAATAGTCCTTCAAAAATACCACTTCTCAACACTTGCCAATGACATTTAATTACCTCTATACTGCTGTTAAAAGTCCCTCCTGCCACCTTGATTGGTTGCCAAGTTACCGGTGACTTTGTTGAACTAACCCTGGGTGTCACTGACCATATGTTGTCTTCCCGATGGGCACTTGGCACAAAACAATGTCTTTGAATGTCCATTTACTGCGGCTGACTGCCCATACCTGAGATGTTCTGTGTGCATCACTGGAGGATGAGGACAACTCGCAGTAGAATCCCTAAAGTGCTTTTTTAAGAGCTCTAAGTTTTCTTCACACATATATGAATTAATCTGAAAATAAGGAAAGACTGCAGCACTTTTTAATGTATCTTTTTAAGTCAACATCATCCCTGCTGGATAACACAACATCTCACTTGAAAGTCCAAGACTTCCTCACTCCTCACTGAAAATTTCTGAGATAAAGGTGTATGTCAAAGGGACCGATTACCCAACATTCAGCATGAACACGGTTTATTTTAGATCGTAGCTGCAAGACAAAATAAGACTGAGAGCGGTCGACTTGAGTAAAAGATCTGCAGCCATCATCAGACTCCTAATAACTGCACAGTGTGATGAAGGGCTTTGAAAAACACATCACACAATAATCCTCCAGGAACATGTACCTGCTTATATTTGTGCTACTGCAAAAGCTGACTGTCCTATATGATGCGAAACATTAAATGACGAAGGGTGGTGCCTTTTATGACTTAGAGCCTTTTGCCATGAAGACCTTGTCGATACTGCAGCAATCACAAAAGACAAATCCAGCAACAAAACAACAAAAGGGAACTGACAGGGCTACAGAGCAGGAATTCAGCAGCATATTTCAAGCTCATTTCAGTTGTGCGTCTTTCATGCAAAAGAAATGTCCTTGTTAACCCATCACTATTCCCTCTCTGGTCGTCCATATTGGTCTAACGGGGGCGGACAAGCACAGTGCAAGAAAGTAGCACAGATGACTACTGGTCAGGACACACAGTTTACGTCAGCCCGTGAGATGCGGTACTACGCATGTTATACAATAAGGAAAACCGGAAGACTGCGTAGATTTAGACAAAAACATCAACAAAGATGTGTTTGGTTTGTGTTTTTTGGTAATGTCGGAAAGAGACGGTTTCTCTTGAATATGTATCTTACAATACAGCTTCGACAAGACACAAATGATTTAGCCAAGCCAATCAAAGATGGACATGTATTTGTGATAACACCAATCCAGTCATCATGTGAATCTCTGAAGATGTAGTTCTAGTTTAAAAATGTTCACAACCTGAGCTTTAACTTCTGATTTTAAAGATCAGCTCGAAGGTATTTCATAAAAAAACAGATGCAGCAAAACTTTATTGTGTTGGCGTCACTGTGTTTTAATCCGTTGGTTAGCTGTTGATACCATCGATAAAAGGCCCAATATGCCTCCGTAAAGGAGCTGACGTTTGTCTTGGGAGAACAGCTTGAAACAACCAAAACTTATCAATCCACAATGATCTTAAAAGAGGTTCATCGAATACTTGATGCATTCTTATGAATTCTTTCATCTTAGTTACATCAGCGGCTTTACATGCCTCACATTTTTAAAGCAAACATCTTTGCAGATGACACCACCTTTACAGCCCTCCATAACGATTTAAATCAGTGTAAGGGAGGAGCAGCACCTACATCACCAATATAATTGACATGTTGAAATGTTACTTCTCGTGCAAATATTCATATTTCACATTCAGTGCATGTTTGCAGGTGCCATCCGCCTCTAAATCTGAGAACACACACAGCAACGTTCTGACCAAGCTCAGCAAAACTAAATCCATCAGCTCTGTGACAGTAATTTTAAAGATATATGACAATATGTTGGTGTTTTGATTTTTCATCTTATCCCCTGGAAGTTTGTCATATATAACTTTCTTAGTATTTATTTCTAAATATTTATCCAAATATCTACTCTAATTTTGATTATTGCTGAAAACACATAATTACAACTGTCTCAACGTGGAAATGTGACTTAAGGGAGTAAAAATATACATCGATAGTATATCATGGTGCTCTAAAATTGCAATGAAGTTGTTATGATGTGTGCAAAAACAAAATTATTAAATAGCGACTGTTCCAGAAAACTGCAGCTACCTTTCAAATGTTATTTTCTAAAAGAAAACTTCTATTTGTAGACTAACTGATCCTTTGTTCAATCCTGACACTGAGCAAAGTGCACATGCAGCAAAATACCACTCTGGAGAAAGGAGCCAAGTTTCAGCTCAAGTAAGCTGCTCTGATCCAACTTTTCTTCTCTTTGTTTTGGAGCAAGTTAAAGCCTGAAAGTCTGACCCACAGCCCCCGCTCAAGGAGGACATGAACACAGTTGAATTACATTATCCATGCTGCCAAACCGGTTACTCTAAAATATTAAGATTTGATTTGTGTTATCAATTTTTAATAGGTAGATGATGGTCAGGCTTGGACCAACCACTTTGTTGGTATGATAACCATCCATCAGGTCCAGCAGGAAGGCATGGCTGCAGCTTTCTATAAAGACGAAAGCTTGCTTAAAGAAGATTTTTCAAGATATCTTCATTCACTTTCTTGCCAAGAGTTGGATGGGGAAATCAATCCCACTGTCATGTCGTATGCATTAACTGTGAAGGTTAAGCCAGCAGATGGTTAGTTTAGCTAATTAGCTGCAAGCAGTACAAATAAAAAATGCACACCAGGGTGCCAAAGTAAATATTTTTTCTTGAGATTTTAACTTAATGCTAAACTATACACCTATTACTACTTAACACAAGCCAGGTATCTTTTTCTCCCAAATCATTCATTTTTCTAAATCTGCACAACTGTTTCCAGAAATCCTTAAACTCTCATAACAGGTTTGTGTGCTGTTGACACCATCAGCGTACCTGCTTAAAAAGTAAGTCACAGCTGGTGTGATGGTGTTCTTTTCTGGAAAACATCTGGAAAAATGTTGACCAACTGTCACTTGTCATTACTTATAGATAATATTGGGATTTGTGACTCTTTCTTCCAGAATGCAAGACCTAAATTACCTTCAGTACAGCACCGATACAACAAAGTACCTTTGAACTGACATGATTTAGCCACATCTACGCCTGCTAAAGGTGTACTTTAAAAAATGACCCGACTCCGAAATGCTTTATTCTTTTACTAAAAGATCAAATGTGTTTCACTGTAAATCTTTGCGTTGTGCTCATCTTGCTCCTGGCTGGTACCACAGGAGGAGTCAACCTGTATGCAGACCAGTTCTGACTGGGTATGTGGGGGTATTGGGATCAGTTACCAGGCGACAGCTTGGCACATGTCTCCCTCCTCTGGACATAAGTGGAAAAGCAAGGTTAAGTAAGTACATGGGTCAATACAGAGTGCTCAGGGGGAAAAAATATGAACAAAATGGATACTGTGCAGTTTGTAGGTGCAGGAATGACTATTCTGTGAACCTCTTAGATCAGCACAGGGCGAGCGGCGGCCTGGAGGTGCTCAGTGCGTCACGCACAGCACTGTGACTCCGTCCATGTGCAGCGTAAAAATTCAGCATTTCAAATCCATTCGTGCAGCAGTGGGCTCTATCAAATTCAAGAGTGCATTTCATCTGACACGTGATGCATTATTTAGCTACTTTTCCATCTTGAGGGCTGAGACGGTCACACCCCTCTCTGGAGAACTCAAATGGGACTGCTTGCTATGATACAATGCAAACATTACCCCTCCGGTTCACTCGCTAATTTATCACATAAATGCGCCTCATATATCACATACACCGGCCTTTCCAGCAGCGGCATCAATCAGGCTATCTTTGTTGTGATCTATCATGGTGGACACATGGATCTGTAGCTATCACTGGCATGTGAATCATCCCCTTTCAGATGTCATGAACATGAGCCTGGCTATTTCAAGGCAGTTGTTGTTTCCCTGATAGGATTTCACCAGGGCTGAACTTTCACGTGACAAATGAGATATGCAGCCATTTCTTACAATGAAACTGCCCCACAGTTCATATGACCTAACATGCAAAAATGTCACGCAGTGACAAAAAGCAGCACCAGGCGCACACAGCAGAAACCACACGCCACGAGCAGCACAAGATAAATTGCACTTCAACTCACCTTGAGCGGCCGTTCCTCTGGTGCTGAATACACTTGCTATCAGAGTGGCCACATACCAAATCATAGTACTATTGCCGACCAGCTATTACCACGCAAAGTGCCCCGTTCAACCAATCTCTCATATTCGACCTTGCACCTCACGGTCTCTTAGCAAAAGCCCCTTTTCATATCCTATTTTCTTTCCTCGTGGCGTTTCCCTTCATCCTTTCCCTCCCCCGTCCTTCCATCCGCATCCTCTCCCGAAGAGACAGAGCACCTGCACCGCCGCGTTTGTAGCAGACGGAGCCGTTTTACGAGCGCATAGTGAAACCAAGTGTGAGAATGCAGCCACAGGTCCGCCTCTTCTGTCATTGGATTGGCTGCTGATTGAGGCTTTGGGGCGTGTATTGGTTCTCCGTACACCCGCACCCGAATGACAGCGGAGCGGGCGTGCGCCGATTCAAGGTGAGTTGGAGCGTGCCGTAGTAGTGGAACCGCAGTATCATGCGCATTGACAGAGAGCCGTGTCCACATCTTTAAATACCTCTCCTAAACTGGCCCCACGTGCACCATCACCGCCCATCATCCATTCATCCACGCAGCCCTTTTGCATTATTCCTCATGTCAGCACTGGCACCCCCCCCCGACATGTATGCTGCAGGTTTACTGTATCAGTGATGAAAAGGGGGGACGCTGATGGAGGTGTGTGACTCATCCGCCTTCGGCTGTTGTCATGTCGCCGACAGAAAACGCTCATTTTTCCGCCACCTTGCCATGTCTGGCTGCATGTGATGGGTGTGGTTACACGCTTACAACACGGTTCGCCTGTTTTTCCTCGACGGCCGCGAAGATACACAGATTCATCACGCTGCCCAGTGCGCACACATGGTTAGCAGTGATAAGGCTGCCTCGGATTTTCTCCCTCTGTTTTCAACATGCATGACCACAGAAGATTCATAACGCCTGTGCGCCTCTGGCAGCTCGACATCAGCTCAGATCTCACCCAAATATCACCGCTCACACTGCCCGCTGCTGCTGCCGTGTTACTGAAACACAGACACGATTTATCATTTAAGACATCCGAGTTAAATCGCAGGACCATATTATACACCAGATAATCTTCCATCAGAATACGTCTCGACATTTCTGCCTGTCTGTCTCCCCTCCTCCTCCCTTCTTTTTGGAGGCTGTCATCTTCCTGCCTGAAATCAAAGAAGATATAAAAGTGAGACTAAAAATAAAACACCCTCCTTTCTGTCTGCATACATTTTCAGCCCTGCAGTTAAATTATATAATCAGAGGAAACATTTGAAGATTTTAGCACCATCAGGCTCAGTTTGGGATTCAATGAACCCTTCAACCTTTAACCATTCAGCCCTCATATGAGCTCCATCTGTATGTTAAATCCAGCAGTGACACATTAAAGTGTCATTTAGTATCTTATTACTGTGCAGTTACAGCCCTCCTTCACATGTAACCTCCAAGAGATTTGAGCTCAAGAAGAGTGAATATAATCCTTGCAAAATAATGTTTATTTTATTCTCCAAACACAATGACAAAACCGAAAACAAAGCATGAAAACACAGTGTGTAATACTTTACAAAGACACTGCAACATTTCATAATGAAACAGAGAAATCCACATTTCTGTAAAGACAACAAACAGAAAGTAAAAAGTAAGTAAACCAAGTAAAAACATGGCAAAGAGACAAAAAACAAAGAAGAAAATGCAACACTTAACAAAAACTCCACCAAGAAGGAAAACGTGCCAACTAAAACAACAGCCAAAACAAAACCAAACCCACAAAAATGAAAACCCAATGTTTCAATGTACGAAAACACAAGAACATTTCACACAAAAGCAGCAACGTTTCAGAACGAAACAATTCCATTTCAATAAATTCAACAGCAATCAGGAAACAAACAGAAGAAGATATATAAAAACACACACATACAAAAAAATCACACAAAAAAGCAGAAAACAACATTTCACAAGACATGAAAAGATTTTACAAAAAGTAACATTTCAGAAAACCCAATGAAAAAAAGAAAAAGAAAAGCAAGGACAGCAAAACAGACTTTTTTTTGTTTTTTTAAAGCCATCTTTTACAAAATATGTGAGAGTTTGTTTGTTAGTTTGTGTTTTGTTATTGTGTAATCTGTTTTGTGTTGTTTATTTTGGTTTTGTTGCAAAAGAATTCTGCAAGGTTTCACAATGTCCGAACTCCAGCTCATGCTGCAATGAGCAGGTATGGAGGAGGTACCATCTGCTCCTCCCTCACAGCAAGTCTCATCATGCTGCATTGATTTCTGAGTGTGAGCAGGTACAGGTGTGAGTTCCAGCGTTGGATGCTAAAGAAAACCAATAGCATTGTGCCTGTTATGAAGCAGTATGACTCCTGTCGGAGGGAAAGACTCACAAACAGTGCAAGCCGTGACTCATAAATTACAAATAATCATCAATAGCTGTAGGGAGTCCCTGTTTGCTCATACCTCTACATTTTAAATTCTTCTTCATAGAGGGTGCATCACTGGGGAGTTGTCACCTACCAACTGCTGCACAGCAAAACAAGATCATATTACCAACATACCCTCTCCAACCCTCACCTAAAGTTACAGCAGTGCTGACACGATACCACAACACAGTGTGGTGTTCAGGTCCTTCAGTACCTGGAGTCTGTTTCCACGTCATGTTAGCTGCACATGACCACAGGAGATTTTTCTCTTTTTTTTCCAGGGTAGAAATAGATTTTCTACAAGCCTGGGTAGAGAAAAGATAAGAACAGTTAAGATAATCTCTTATGTAACTCTACGAGTATTAGATTTATGCTCTGCTCGGGGAGGCTGGGGATGGCTGCTACCAAAGCGACAGGAGCATGAAATGTCTCCAAATTCTAAATGCAGCATGGTACCGTTGAGATGCAACGATTATTTTCAATGGAAAGCGCTTAAATCCTTTGAGTTAAATGTTGGATTATCAACATTTTTCTTTTATTGAAGGATATTTATATAATACACTGATCCCATTATGTTTTAAGGGAAAAGTAATTTTTGAGTACAACAAAAGTGAGATCTCGATTCATAACTTTTGTAGACATGTATATTCAAGTAACCGTTTGAGGCCCAAATAGATAAAAAGGTTCACATTTCCACAAAATAAGCAAAGATCTGAGAACAATCCAACCAATCAAAGCAGCTTTGCTGAGCAGAGCTTTGTTTTTTCCTCTTTTCAGACTCATTAATCACCTCCTGACCACTCAGATTTGTCTTGTGACTCTTATGAGGAGCCTGATCCCTAGTTTGGAGACCATTTGACAAAACTAGTGCCACCCTGCAGCTGCTGCAGCAAAACATGAATGTATACTTAAAGCTCATGGTGCTCATAAAATGTATGAATGATATCCAATGGACTTGGTATAGAGTAATTTTGAACTTTTATCAAAAAATAGTACCTCCATTAATAATAAGGTGTAGCTCAGACTCTTTTTGAGTTGAAATTATATTTAAGAAAAAACAAAAAACGCAATATTTTTTGTTCTTTTTGTTTAACTTCTGGGTTAGGGTAAGATCTGCATGAACTGTTCCTTTGGTGCCCTGAAAAAACTAATAGAATGAAACATTTATAGATATTTTTCTTCGAGAACATCACGCTTGTTTATTTTTAGGGTCGTCGCCTGGAGGGCGCTTCTCAGTCTGTCATCACAGTGAGCAGGCAACTTTCAGATGTCTACACCGGTGATGCCTTTAATCTATCTTCTCCAGAGCAGAAAAACAGAATAAGAACTTTACAATGCAGTGGACTTGGCATCTGAAATCCATAATGGTCTTCAAAGATGACAGAAAATTCTGCCACTGCTCCTTTATTCCCATGTTCTTTACATTTGTTTGTGTGTGACCACGCAAAGGCCCAAGTGCTTCCACAGAGCAAGATGCTTTAGTGACAGAGAAATATGGATGTACAGTGTACGCTGGGGGCCCTATACAGCATCAGTCAGTCAGCCTGCAACTTGCTAATCCGCCTGCAGCACACTGCCGGTCCAGCATGCCAGCGGCTGAGCACATGTTCTGCTCCATGTCTGTTTATGGTGTTTTATGAGCTCTGTGTGTCCCCAAAGCCTCACGCTCCGTCCAATTAGAATTCATGCTTGGCCAGTAGTGGTCAGCAGTGTTTCACAAGGGACAAGTCTTGTTTTTCAGTTTTCAGATTTACACGTTAGCTTATTTGATATCTTTTTAAATATGCATACATACATAATTAATTTTAATCAAAAATGGTATTTATGAGAAACTAAAGTTTCTATAGAAATACACACTCTGTCTGTGATTTAGATCATATGTGATCATTTATTAATTTATTAACTAATGGTTATTAGTTTTTTATGTATTTTATTTATGGGTTTTGAACTTGACAAGTTCAGTGTTTGATAGTATGGTTTTGGGAGAGGCCAAACTTGATTGATGCTGCAGGACCTTGGAAGAGTCAGTCTTGAGATTTATGGTACTAGGAGGTTTAGAGAAAACTTATGACATGTCAAGATGGAACCAAGATGTCTGGAAACTGGACAAGACAGACGTGTTGTTTTGCACGTACTTTGGAGTATAAATAGGACCTGGTTTCTTTGTTCGAGGTCCTACCTCTGATGCATGAAAGCTGTATGACCCGGTGTACACCGTATTAAAGAATATTCTCTACTAAAGGCTCCTGCTTCCAGTCTCATTGATTCCAGCCTCATCTACTTTGATTCTTGCTCTTGCTGACAACAGAGTGGCTTCTCAGGAGAACCTCCTTACAGTGTTGATTATCCTATATCTTCTTCTCTTATGAATACACCTGTGATTATGAAAAAAAAATCTATTTTGAAGGTGATGTCATCACAATAGTAATCAATAATAAACAAGAACACATTGAGGGTAGAATCTGATTGACAGTGACGTGAAAGGGTGTTATTTTTTAACAGTTTTTTTTTCTCAGTTGACACCTGAAATTTAAAATGTGAAGCTTTAAAGGAACATGTATCCTGATGTGATCCTGGATTGTTCAAGCGGATAAGAGCAAAATCTGGGACCTGGAAAAAAGAAGTACACTTTAATCAGAGAGAAAATAGATGTCTGTAGTGAAATACATATTACAATCTCAACTTTTGTGTTTTAACGTATGCTAAACTGAACTTTGAATTTCAGGGCAGAAAGAAGTTGACATCCCTGTGTCTTTGTCTCTCCTCATCTGTGAAGCATTTGTCAAGGACACAAATACTGTGGTGGCAGGAGAGCTCAGAGCCTCAAAGTCACTTTGATTCTCTGCAGTGCTCCTCATATGAGAATCACTTGTCATGTTCAGAAGTCATCAGCAGAGCCTCAGAACAACCAAACAAAATAGTGGACCTAAAGGAAAAAATATGGGAGCAGTGAAGCTCCACCTTCCGTCTTCCCAGCGCTCCAAATCACAATAGCATCCTACAAGTCTACATAACGCACATGTGCCTATCAATAACTGAACATTGAGCAAACGTCCATCTATAAAAAATTCACATGGAATGAATGTTGTTTGTGCCTGTATGTGTTCAATTAAAACATGTCTAACCAAATTCATGTGGAGGTAATATGGACAGTTGCCATGGCTTCACATTTCTCTGCAGGTGTATGTTTCTGTAAGAAATAGCACGTCTTATAGCTTAGTCTAATTAAAACACACCCAGCTATTAATATCAAAAGCACATTACAGTCTTTTTCTTCACTGGGAAAATGAAACAAAACTCTTAACTTAAAGATCCTCTGCTCACATTGAAATTAAGGAGCCATCTTTTCCATCTGTGCATCTCCTCTCAGCTCATTTGTGAAATCTATGAATACCACAGCGCTAAAAAAAAAAGCTGTAGAGGCTCTTGATCTGTGGCATCCCAGAGACATTTAGCCTCTGTGAATGAGATGGGCACAATCCCTCTATTTGTATTGAAAAAAACACCGTATAGTGGATCTGAGACCACGGAAAACCTGAGCATGCCAAAGGTATGTCTAATGTCAGCTTTACAGTTTAATAGATTGGCAAACTATGTATCATTATAATTGTCTAGATGTATCATTTGTTATTGTCTAATTGAGACCCTTACAAAAATCTTTGATGGAGAGGAATGGCAGAATATCATGACAGGCTGTGGCTAGAAAAGCTGAAAGAAATTTGACCAAAAGTTTTTCACAGTTATTATCACACTCCAACAAGACTGGGTAGAACGACATCGATGGGGGACAGCTTATGTTGGAAGTGCAAAACAGAAGTAGGAATAGCATTTTGAATAATTCAACGGTGGTGAAATTGTGGTGGTCCTGTGTCCATACTGCAGTTCTACAATTCCTTTGTCTTATGTTCAAAATTTATGTCACCATGGCTAGGTGGATCACAGACAACATAATTTTCTTTAAGACACTGGAGTATCTGGGCTCAAAACACTGGCTAGATGCAGGCCTCATCTTTTGAGTCCATGCTTTATTGCCTGAAAGGTAACTTGGACCCACATATATGTCCATACTTAGTACTGAAATACATGGAGTTGAAGTACACAATGACAGCTAACTTTAAATCTAAATAAAAGGAAAATGCATCATTGAGTTTCAATGGGATGTTCTGCTGGGAAAATGTGGGTTGCGGTACACATGTGTAGGTAACTTGACAACCCACAGGTGTTGCAGACCAAACATGCCAAACATACTGCTAAAAGTTTTAAGCATAACACGCCCCTGTCATACTGGAACAACTTCCTGCACTTGTGATGTGAATAAGATGATGGAAAGAGTCCCATGGGTCAACTATGATGTGAAACTTTAACCTCCCCTGCTTTGTTCATTTGCTTGCCTCTTCCATCTGACTGTCAGGTCTGGGAATTTGAGCTGCCTCCTTATCTGAACCTCAAGCTGCTTCTTTAAGTCTCCCTCCTGTTCTCAGGAGCCCTGCAGCTTTTTAAAGCCGAAGCCAAATGTGTGTCAGCTGCAGTCTACAATATGCAGAATAAAAACTCAAACGCTACATAACCCTGGGAATCTCCAAAGTTCCAAGTGCAGACTGCAGCTTAGATAAACTCACATTAAGGAGTCAGTGGAAGAACAATAAGCAGCAGAAATATTGCGAGGAGAGGGAGATGTCTCGCTTCATGAGCGCACTAATAATAGCTGCAAAGAGGGGGTGGGGGGGCTTTATGGGAATCTTGGAGGAGCAGTCTTCTGATTCTCACAGAGGGTTACTTAGAGATGTGAAAATGTATCAAAGAAAAAGTGACAGTCATGACCAGTACAGATCCAGAAAGAAAACATTAGCATTTATTTGAATCATGATATACCCAAATCTATCCAACCTGCATATCATTTATCTTGAGAGCGAACTTTATGAACCATTAATATGTGTGAATTCTTAACTGTGAATCATACTTCCAGGCTTCCTTAAGAGAAATTAAAAGACAGGTCTGCTTTGTATAGAGTGTACATGTAGTTGTCCATTAGTCTGTGAATGTCTGATGCAGACCTGTGTGACAGTGTGTTATTGACATGCTGCAGTATAGCTGCTGTATATGTCCCTCCCTGTTTGAACTGAGAAAAACCAAAAGTATTTTTTTTAAAGGGTGCACAGCGGAACTCTCATCAATAATAATTTAGCTTCTTCAAACTCCTCTCTCTGTTTTGCGTAACCAGTAGCTCAGAAGTTACAATTTTTCTCATAAGTTACTGAATGTCTCATCATTCAAGCAGATTTCATGTGTTTTGGAACATGTGTGCAGAGTGACCACTGCACAGCTAGTTTATCAAAACCAGCGTGTTGATCCTCAGTCATTCCTCACAGATTCTGAAGCTGCTTGAGGAATTGCGTTCAAAATGAGCCATTCTGTGATCTAACTCTATCAGACATAAATGTATGTTCCTGATATATCTACAATGTGGAATGTTATGTTGGATAAATGATCAAATTACCTGCCAGGTGACATTAATTTCACAGAAATTTCTTGACCTTGAAGCACAAACAACAACATTCTTGTTTTTGTGAGCTGCTGATTCTGAGTAGTGTGAGCAAATATTCCAGCACTTAAACACCTAACTTCTCCCAGCTTTTCCAAATATCGGTGTTAAAGTAACACTAAACAAAAGAAATTTAGTTGGGCATCCAACCATATGCCACGCCTACTTCATCCTGCTCAGGGTTGTTACAAGTTATCCAAGCTGTAATTGGGCAATAATTGGAATACACACTGCACAGTCCATCACAGAGCTATAATGAGTTTGTTTTTGACCTGCGAGAAGATGCTGGTGTTCCTAGAAAAAAACAACAATCTCAGGGGGAACCTGCTAACCACCACACCGCTGTGCCACCTTTGGCTGGACCAAATTTGCCAAATCATTTTTTGCTACTGAGCCAAACTTTTCAGGAACTGCATGGTTTGCTGAGTGTGAAAGAATGACAAAGACAAATTCCAACTTTCTGCCTGTACCTGAATCTGACTGGACAGTTCTTCCCAGTTTGGAGAAGAAAAGTACATGAGCATTAATCTAATGTTTTTGTTAGATGCCATGAACATTGCAGGACATCGCAGGTGCTTGTTGCAGGGGGATGCTTGCACCTGAAGAGTGAGATTTTTTTCCCCCCAGTGCATCACAAAGAAGTAGAAAAACAGCAGATAGGATGTTGACAAAAGTCTTTGGGCTGACCAGCAGGATGTTCACCAACATAATGCGAGCTTTGTCTGTTGAGTATTGAGGTTTGAAGTTGTAGTTGCATAGAAATGCACAAAAAATGTTCACATTTTCTATCTGTTTGCTGGTGTGTAGGACTGACTTTTCCCTGTAAACCTTTTCCAGCTGATAAAAGTGGAATCTGGATAGCTCTGCGTGGCACAGCAACATCAGTCTGGACAAAACTCACAGCTTTGTGTAATGACATAAGCAGTCAGTGTCAACAAAGAAGTTGAGCAGAACAAAGATTTTGAATGTAAGAAACATTTCAAGGATTGATTGCTGGCATTGTCAAAAAAAAAAAAATATCTAAAGATTTTGCAGTTCACACAATGACAAAATATTTTATTTTACTGACTTTGATTTACTGACTATAGCTTTCACCTGAAGTAGAAGATGCATGTGATCATAAAAGATCAGTCTTTTGAAGAACCTTTAGAGCGTTTGCATTTAAGGGGAATCACACTGTGATGACAAACTGTCATGAAAAAAAGAAATCAGACAAACTACTACTTTGTAATGCGGTGTGAAGGCAGATAGATACACTTAGGGATAATCCAAATAAAAAGCGTAGCAAAAACTCAGAAGCAATGGTAATTTTTGATAAATCTCTTGTTTTTTCTTATGATGCTATCCACTGAAGGGCAAAACTGTCTTCTCTGTGTTCTCAAATAGGTGTACTGCTGCTGCGAAAGCTAAAACTCATAAGAATGTACAAAGTGTGTACATTTATTCAGCCAGCAGTACCTGAGCAATATACTCTTCATTTATGGAAAAGACACATACTCTTTCAGTGCACTGTGGTTTTGAATAATGTTGCTGGCTGATATGTTTTAATATCCTGTGCTTATTCAACACCTTAACTTGACCTCGGCTGGTGTTAGACCTGTCTGTCAAGCTTGCAGGAAGGGCGCTTTAGGGTGTGAGACTGGATACATGCTTGATATTAAATCCCAAACTAACTGTACTGCATTAATATTATCTGCACAGAGATACATACTCAATTTATGCATTGTGGCACAAACACGTCTTACAACAGTCATATACCGCTGCAAACCTGACTCACTGTCATGCTGAGAGGTTGTCACTGTTTAAAATTGATCTCTAAATATTCAAATGTCACATTTTTCTCCGCACACTATTCTTTTCCCTCTATGTCCTTGCATTTATTATTTTTAAAAAAGAAAACCTTGCATAACTCCTGGAGTCAGTCGTTCTGAAGGAAATCTGCATGTTTAATTGTTGTGTGACTTCATTTAAAAACACAGTTTTCTTCGGGCTTCAACAAAGAGCTACCACAAAGGGGCTTTGCAGCCTAGGATTGATTGCCTAGCAACGTTTTTTACAACAGGACAGGGTGTTGTGATGTCGCAGGAGTGCTCAAAGAGGCCAACTGGTTCATTTTCACTTGAGCGTTTGGACAAGATTGTAGAATTCAGAGGTTAAGTGGATGTTCAGTGGACTGTAACATTGCAATTGAAGTCAGAACAGTTTTTTTTTCTGTTTATTGTGATTAGAAGAAACACTGCAGACGTTTTTGGTGAAGTTCCAAAAATACCACGAATACTATGACATCACCATGCTGTCCATACATTTGCATTAGATGATGTTTTTGTTTTATGGTCAGACTGATATTGTAATTTCTGGTTATACACTGCCACCTACTGTTTTTTTTCCTCCCTGGAGTTTAATCAAATTTTTTTTTCATAGTATATAGGAATTTCACTTCATTGTTAGCTTTATAAAACTGCTCATAGGTGATATTAGAGTGTTTGAATAAAAAGCAAACATTGCAATCAAACGTATCCTGGTTTAGTCTTCTTTAAATGTTTCATAATCAAATATATGTGCCTCGCTTAGTTATAAATATATAAATATATATATATATGTGTGTATATATATATATGTATATATATACATATATATATATATATATATATATATATATATATTTGTTCTTCTTCTTTCTGCGGGTGAGAGGTGTTGACATTAGAGACCAAGAAGAACCTTGGCATCGGGATTCACATTTCCGGTCTGTGGAGGGTGCATCTTCCGCTCTGATGCCCTTGTAGTGATTTTTAAAGTAGATCAATCGATGCAGTTGACGCCCCTCATTGTGGTCTTACAGGCAATAACCCCATGGATAGATAGATAGATAGATAGATAGATAGATAGATAGATAGATAGATAGATAGATAGATAGATAGATAGATAGATAGATAGATAGATAGGGTTTATGATCTTTTGACATGGTACAAGGTAGCAGTGATATCAGCTCTTCAAAAGAAAAAGGTTCAACTTCTTGAGTTGATTCCTCCAAAAACACGTTATTAAAGGAAAAAACGTGCATTTGCAACTTTTTGACATTTAAATTTGAGTGCAAAATCAACAATGTGGCAACAGTAAAGACTAGCTGTATATATTATAAATATATATATATTATAGCTGTATGTATTCAGTTGTTTGTTTCCTCTGAAGTGGAAGCTTCCTGTACGTTTGTACTCAAGCTATGTCTTCGTATTAACATTTAAAAGGTAAATACTGTATATCTCAATGTTTGTTCCGATACCGACAATCCCAGGACAGGAAAATACTGAAAAAATGGTCACACCGTACTACAATTACTCCTACTACTACCACAACGATAACAACAACTACTATTACTACTGATTACAATAATAATGAGAATGATAATACCAAAGACAGAAATGTTTTTTGCAGCATCAATAACAGATGAATGAATGATAATTGTTAGTCATTGTAAAAGAAGTCATTCTATTGAGTCATTGTGACAGACTGGAGTGACCTCGGGTAATCCCTTAAAGGAATTTCATATCCTTCAACTTAAAGTAAAACAGGTAAAACAAAAAAAAAGAGCAAATACCTGTGAACTAACAATGACAGAAATTAGATGAAATAACCTGATTGTGACATCAATTGATCTCAGCGACAGTTCCCACAAAGAGACACAAAATGACACACACACAAAGAGAGCAAAACACAACAACAACAAATGGGAAAAAACACTCGGAGATATAAAATAAGAGATAGGAGATAGTTTGTTTTTCCTTTTGATTTGAGTCTTCTGGGTGTTGTCCTCAGTAGAAGTGCATGCTTTCTACACTTTGGTCCCAGGGTGTCCTGCTGTTTCGTAATCTGTTCTTAAGCCTGATTTTGAGCACTACAAGACATGAAAGATAAAAGATGAATAAAAAAATTAAATCACTGGTTCTGTTCTTTTAATTTCCCCTTTAAAAAAATACGACCACTAGATGGTGCAGGTCACTAGTTTCCCACGATAGCTCTCAGAGAGCATTGTGTGCGTGTGGTTGTGTGTGTGTGTGTGTGTGTGTGTGTGTGTGTGTGTGTGTGTGTGAGGAGGAGGAGAACATCTTTGGCACCGCCTCCAGCCTCCCAGACAGCGTTCAGGGCACCTTCACACAATAGAGACTTGTAGCTATGGAAACTCGTCGATGGCAACATCCACCAGTCTTTACTGGCCCCATCCTCATACCTCTCAGAGGTGCTCAGTGTGTGCAGCTGTAGCCGATAAATGATACGCGGCAAGATGGCGATTGCGAGACTCGTAGCTTGTTTTGTTCTTTACACCACTCTAGGTAAGTTATTCTCCCCTTTCACATGACTGTTATCTTAACGAGGGAAGGCTACCTTCAGTTAAATCAGAACCATGACGGAACTGTCAGTGCTAACGGTAGACCAGACGTTAGCTTGAAACGAAAAGGTTTAGAAATGCCAAGAAAGATTCGTTGTTGAGTAGTGTAGTATTTTAATGAGCAGTTTCACTGCCGGCCAGACGTCTTCTCACTAAAACTAACGTTAAATTCAAGCTGAAAATGACGTGAGGGGCATTTTGAATTGAAACGTTTGCTAACGTTACAGCAAAAGGACAAAAAAAAAAAAGAAGAAAAATAAATCGCTGTTTTCCTTTATTGTGCTGCAGAAACATTGAAGCAGATGTCTTTGCTTGTCTCGGGCGACTGTGTCTTGGGAAATTTCCAGACTGAAAACCAATGTTTTGTTTAAAGCCAAGGGGCAGGCACATGGTGGTGACCCCTGGGTATCAGAAATCCCAGGCCCGCAAGATCATCGATACATCTGCTGCATGCCTATATTTAAGATACAGTGTGCCGCATCCTTTATTTTAGACACAATGACTTTATAGAGTAATACAAATGATTTGCTTGGAATCCTGTTTTAGTTTTGACTGACCTTTCTTGATCACGTGGCGTGTGTGACGCTGAGTTGGGAGTTATTAGTAAGGCAGGTTAAGGGTCGGCATGATGAAGATGATATGCGGCAACAGCTGGTGATTTGTTTTATCTGCCCTCCTGTTCACAAAACCAGCGGTGGCTGGTGTCTTAGAGTTGACATTTTGGCCCAAAAGACTGCATGACTGATGGGCAGAGCCTCATTTGTTAAGCTCTTGAGTAGGGATGCACAGTGATGATCAGAATTTCATTGGTATTTGCTTTTAGGATGATGCACCATCATCTGATCCAAAATCAAAGCTGATACTCTGACGGTCAGATTTGCTCTGATATTGTCTCGGTTCGAGCATCATCTGTTTAGCTTGAAAATGCTCGAAGCTCTCTGCAATTAGGAAGAAAAAAACAGGTGTATTCTGTTGGTATCAGCATTGGCCAAAGTGCTCTGGAGCGTAGCAGCATATTTAAGATCTGATAAAATGGAATATCGTGCATCCCTACTGACACAACAGCTCTTCTGTTCCAGGAATTGGACAATGCAAGTGGGTTAATGCAGCTCCCTACTGCAGTAACAGGAGAAATCATAGAAATTCATGCTTTTAGACAGTATTAACAGTCTAAGTTCTGACCTCAAATTTTAAATTGAAATTAAACTGCGGTTATGTTTGAATAATGAATAAGGAAGAGAATCGGTATTGTTTAATTCATGCACAAAAGGTTGAAATGTTTGGGTTAAGTTAGCTGAAAATAATGCTGGTGTACCTTCTTCTTGTTCTGACTTTGGGGTAACATGGTGTTCATCTTAGCTGCATCTCTACGTCTTTCTTTTGATGGAGCTTGATGGCAAAAATCCTGCCATTCCACTCTAGCTTACACCGTTCGCAGAGGAAATATGAGATCCCGAGAAGACAGAACGGAAATATATCCAGGTCCCTCTGAAAGCCAGTGACATGCCATTTAAAATAAAACATAACCAAATCTGAGTCTTTTTTTGTTTTGTTTTAGAGATTATTAAACTATTGTCATGAGAGTTTAATTTCCTTTTGGCTGACTCGCTGAAATAATGTGCCACAAACTCTGCCAAATCATAACATTGTTGAGGTTTTTTTCACATTTTCCAAGACAGCAGAACATACTCCTGCACACCATCTCATTTACGTATTCATCCCCACTGATTCTACTGACACTGGAAACTCAGCACAAGAATCCCCGGATGGTGAATTTCTTGAATGTTGAATCTTCCTCAGGCAAACACGTTTTATCATTCAGAAGCTATCTTGAATAGGAACTGGCTGTAAGTGTCCAGCTGATTGCTTTCTACAAAGGTCGTCCCGGTGACTTTAGACAAAACAATCTTGAATGCGGTTATGTTAACAAGCGTAAGCCTATGGGAATAACTACATGCTGAAGTGGAAAAAAATGTAAACAAATCAAAAAGGACACACCCCCACATGATGAATATGAGAGCAATTGGTATTTTGGAAAAACTTTGTATCTCCGCTTAAGATCATCATGAGTTTGCTTTCTGTTGCCTCACCAGGACGTTGAGGCTGCAGGGGTAAAACATACTGGAGCTACATTTTGTTGCTCTTGGCTCCCGTTGGGATGCTTTCTTCACCCGTGTCATATTTGTAGCCTCTGATGATGGGAGGGGGGAGGGGGGGGGGCAATGTTCATATGTCCCTTTCTTACATTTCCCTTAAGAACTAATCCCAATATGACTGTTTCGGTTTAACTTAGCGGAAGGATTTTTACGCCGTCACCCCAGAATGCTGTGAATCCCAGTGGTCCTTGCCCCCATCCTCAGCCTTCGGCACATGTGCAGCGACTGCAGTGGAATGTCTGGGAATAAGCTTTTTTTAGATGCACTCGTTCAACAACTTTTGTTTCATGGATCGGGATGGGTGGTTGTTTTCCTACGCAGCACATAAGAGGATTGCAGAATTTGGCTATTTAAAGGCAGGGTTCTCTTAGACCGGGCTATAGACCCATTTCGTGTGTGCTTTACAATAAGAGAGGGATTAAAATGAGGCTTTGTTTGCCTTCCAGCGAGTACTGAGATTATTTTCATAAATCAGAAAGTAATTTCTTCTCTTTAGCCTACATTGTGTGACGCGAGGACAACAAAGCATTGTTGTCTGAAGGCTTTTATTCTAGGTTTGCATTAATAATTAGTTACACATTGTTTTGTTAATTGACTGTGGTTAGTCTTTCCCACGGCCTACATTTTGCTTTTTTAGGTAACAGATGAGAAGAAACCTCTTATATGTTAATATTTTTGCATTTCAACCCATGGCCCAATGTAATCCACAACCACAATCCAAAAATTGTGTAATACAAATGAGAAGGACTAAAAACTTTGTGTTTTTTTTTTGTCTAAATGGACATGGGGGTAATGACCTTTTGTTTCAGTGCTTATCAAAACAGATGTTCTCTAACAAATGTAATGTGTTTCCTCATAACTTAGAATAACAGATGACACACAGTTATGTTGCAACCTGCACTTGTTTTTTTTGTTCTTGTCATATATTTGATTAGATGTTTTAATCTGTGAGGGTACCACAGCCCAAGAATGAGTCCTGATCTAGCTCCGCAGTGTCTGAGCTGTACAAGAAACAGGATAGAAAGCGGCCTCAAGGCCCAGTACGTGCATATGCTGAGGGAGCGTCTCCTCTTGTCTCACAGGATGTCCAGTCACAGCTGTGGTAAAAATAGATCTTGATGTACAGGGTGGGAAAGTCAGCAACAGAGACGGAAGCTGAGACCTGGGAGTCAAATCTCATCAGTGTCCTCGGCTGTGCTTGTATGACCGGATGCTGTGGCAGGACCCATGTTTTCATCATTTTCCGGTTGAGCATCAGCTAGCTCCCTTTGTCATTCTGTGCGGCACATCTCAGGGTCAGTCGTCTGCTAACAAGGCTCCTTTGAATAAATACCTCTGAGTGCACATTGCCTGGGGCATACAGGCTTGTCTCCTTGTATTCAGGAGCTGCTCGGTTGACTATTATTGTCTTATTTCTGCCCTCATTGAAATCCTTTGTGCTCCCCCCACAGGGAGCAGGGATGCTTTCATTACTGAGCATGGGTGCTGTTATTTGCATGTGTACCCAGCAATTACGTCATTTGGATGTGGCTCAGACAAAAAAAGGTTGAGTGTAGGGTACCAGTGGCAGGCAGAATAATACTTATTTATACTTACCAGTTTTAAGCAGACACACTGAACAGCAATTTTCAGATTTTCTTAATTTGCTGTGACACTGTACACTCCTCTCCCCCAAATGTACTAATTTTCCACCTTAAATCTGCATTCTGCTGGCCCATTTTTGACAGAATCTGTGAATTATACCACTTGCCATTAAAGTCTGGCATTTATAAAGTAACATTGATTGCTTTAGGCGGTTCACTTAAGCATTGAAGTTGAAATAAAGTACAGCATCACGTTTGTTCGGGCCAGAGGGAAACCTAGATGGGGGATTTAAGTATGGTTCAAACATGAGCACAATCCCACTGTTAGCTATTTTATTTTGCTGCTCCTTGATTTTATTTTGCTGCTCCAGCGATTAAAGTCTTGGACGTTTTATATATTAAATGAATTAGATCTTGCCATCTTTTACAGCGTATAAACATTTTTATCACAGCCAAGTCGATAAACAACACACTCTTTCACCCAAGCAATCACTTTTTTTCAGTGCCTGTGTGCTTTGTTGCTCGTTTATTCATACACCGAGATGACACTTCATGAAAAAGAAATTGAAGCTGTCATCTCTAATGGGTGGCACATCATTGATCAATTCCAGCTGTTCCTCAAAGGCATATTGTCATCCAAACGCTAGTGAGGCGAAAGGAACTAGTGATGCAGATGATCACATTTTAACAACTGTGATTTGGCAGATATTAAGCATCCCCACACACTTTGTGTCTGTCTTTATTTATTTATTTTTCTTTAATAGTTTTTAATTACTGGACTAGATTATTTTTAAGTAGATAATACAAATTCCACTTCATTTGTTCTTCTCATATGAGGTCATGCAAAAGCAATTTGATCTAATGTATGATTCAATAACAAGCAAATTCCTCGAAGTCGTTGTGGCATTTAGTTTTCTGTATTAATATAGAAAGAAGACTATTGTCATGTCTTCTAATGTAAAGAATCTTTTTTAAAAAGGCTGAAATTCAACGCTCTCAGTTGGCGTTTCATTTTAGATACAGTGTGTTGGATTAAAGCCAAAACGATAAAGAAATTGGGTCACTGTCCAGATATTTACAGGCACCTCTGCATTAATCTTTTCATTGCAACAGTTGGATATTTCGCCGTCTCCCTTTTTAATGATTCATCATCATCTAGACAATTATCCAATAAACCACCAGAGAGGAATCAAATTAAATATTTCGACACAGAACATTTCAGTGAGTTTAATTTGATGATATATTCTGTGTGATCCACATTTTCAATGAACTGTAGAACGTAGTCGTTTCGGCCCCAGGCGTAGGTCTCTTCAAATAGAAATGAGAAGTAATTAATGAGACATTTTTACACAAAGTCAGATCCCAAGGCTCTCAGGCTCCTCTAATTTATTGGACTAATCCACTGGTTATTAGGCAACTTTCCCAGTTGATAATGTCTGCTGATGAAAATGCTTGTGTGCAATCAGGGTCACTCAGTGTTTAGAGTTACTTTTTTTTTTTTATCTTTTCCCACAGGTCACATTCCATCATCGCTTGGGGTAATCCTCCGAACCACAGACAAGATTGTGTGGGCAAATGAGTTTGAGCGTAAGTTGGAGGATCACTCTAACCCATTTAGACAAAGTACCTCTTTTTTTTTTTTTTTTTTGCCGATTTCGACTCCCTTTCTGCTTCTCTCACGCATCCTGTTTTTTTCTCCACAGCCATCGAACTGACCTGTTTGATAGAGTCCATCTCAACAAACAACCCAAGGATTGAATGGAAAAAGATCAAAAATGGCATCCCCAGTTATGTGTACTTTCAGAACAGGGTAGCAGGTAAATCTCTTGGCAATTTCAAGGCAATGCCTCAGAACCCAAAGCTCAGCTGAATGAATGGTACCTTTAAAGAACTTGGCACCAAACTCTGCTTTTGAACTGTGAAGCCACACTGTGTATTTGAATGAGCAATTGTAAAGTGTTCTTTTTTCTCTCTCTCTCTCTCTCTCTCTCTCTCTCTCTCTCTCTCTCACTCTTTTAAAAAGGGGACTTGGAGAACAGAGCTCAACTCAGAGAGCCAGCCAACATTCTGATCTTCAACACCACTCGATCAGACACTGCAGAGTACCGCTGCGAGGTGGCCGCCATCGACGATCAAAGGGACTTTGATGAAATACTTATTAGCCTTGCCGTTAGAGGTATTGAGAGCAGATACACCACATCACTGACCTGTTCATGACTGACTAAAACATGTACATGACACTAACAGATTAACTGCAAATTCATATTTTTTTATTCTATACATTGACATTCTACATTGACGTTTTGGGAAATGTACACTTCCTCGCTTTCATATCCAGGGTTAGATCAAGAGATCAATAGCACTCTATCTTTCAAACATTCAACCGTTATAACTGGGGTTGCTGGGCAACCAGTTGTTGCCTCGAGTTGCTTGTAGGTTAAACTAATGAGCTGCTGGGACAGAAATCTGCAGTGCCATGCAGCGGGCCTGTAAGCTTCTCTGCTTACCAACCAGACCCAAGAAAAGACAAAAGACAACATTACAGAAGTAAACGTAATTGTATTGTAAATGTACAGTAACTATTTGAAAGCAGGAGAACAGTCAGGGTGAAGTTAGGGTATGTTTGCTGCATTTGTTTGCTACAGCCAGTGGTAAACTTTGCTTGATCACCCGCTGGCTGGCTACTCACTACATCCTTGCCATTAGACACGGCTCCTGGAGCAGACCGTTGCACGCACACGGTCTGGCACTCAAAAGAAAGAGTGCCAGCAGTGTTTGCTGTATGTGGCATGAATATGCAACGGACTGAAGGCACACTCAGACGCTTTTGAGCTGTATCAATTCAGTGAGTCACCGGGACAGCAAACATGAAATCCCTCCAACTTGTACATGCACAACCACCCGTAGTCAGTGTCATTGTTGATGATACAGAGCTATTCTGTTACAATTGTATTCACCTTCTCATTTAACGCCAGCCAAGCAAGAAAGTGAATTCGTACTTCTTGTGATGTCTGCCTTACCACTGTTCACATTTTATGCACCATGTGTTAAATTATATTCATGCATAATAGAAGAATCCAAACTTTCTAGACAAACTTAATTTACTGCTGACTCTTTATGCCTTGCTCAGGCTGTGGTATCAGTAGTGTGCAGCGTAAAGATTGAACAAGCTGTCGTAGATTGATGCGAATTCTGGCTTGTGTGCAGTGAAGCCTGTTGTACCGCGGTGCAGTGTGCCGGAGGCTGTCACAGTGGGAACGTCCACTGAGCTGCGATGTCTGGAGAATGAGGGTTTCCCTGCTTCCCAGTACCGCTGGTTCCACAACAACGAGGAGCTTCCACAGGATCCCAAAAGCAGCCTGAGATTTGTCAACTTCTCCTACAGCATCAACCCGGACACTGGAGGCCTGGTATGAGAGACAAAGGCCCAGGCTTGCCTGCTACTGCAACATTAAGTGCTTGTTTGTTTTATTTTAGTCTGTAGAAACGATCACTTGCAGCATGGTAATAATTATTCATTATTGCTATAATATTCTAAATTGGAAGTTTTTGGATGGGACTCTTTAGTTTAAGGACAGTCAAATACAGCTCATATAAAGTAAACGGCTTAATCAGAATAAAACCTTAACCATGGAATGGGTAAGTGCAGGATTAATCCCTTTGTGTAAAGATAGCCAGTGAGGAGGCTTACCCAAACACTGACATATGACAGGAGGATAGTGCTGCAAGCTGGTATGTTCATAATATACTTTAACAACATCAGATCCCCATAAAAGTTGAACATATGGCAGTTGTCAGAAATCTAGGGACCATAATACCAAGCTTATTGTCTCACCCATATGGTGAATTGTCACCGTACAGTGTTTAGACCGTCATGAAGTCATCCCACTGCCAGACAACTCATAGCATTGTGTTTCAGAGCACTGACATTTTTCTAAAAATGTCTCCTCAGAAATTTCGACGGGTGAGGAAAGACGATGCAGGGGAGTACTACTGCCAAGCAAAGAATGATGCAGGGCATGCACAGTGCCCTCCACAAATCATGGAAGTCTGTGAGTGACATGCACACAGACACACAGTTTTGTGCGCAGTACTTCAACCTTGAAAGCAGAATCAGACAATGTGCTTGAATAAGAAAGAGGCAGAAAGGGGTAGTTAAAGATAAAAAGGAAAGTGGACAAAGTAAGAATGAAGGCCAAACACTAAACAACATGAATAACGTATTAAAATCTATATCCACCTTGATTCGATGCCCTTTACACATGTGTTTTGTTTTTGTTCAGTATAAGCATGTAAGTATAAGCTGGAGCTTATACTTACATGCTGTCAAGCTATCAGTGTGTAACAGGGTCAGTGGTGCATTCAAGTCCAGTTTTGTTCACAAGGTTACACTGAGAAGAACTCATACAAATGTCCCACTGATGAAATCCATCCATCCATCTTTTTTCTATACCTGCTTAATCCAATTTAGGGTCGCGGTGGGGCTGGAGCCTATCTCAGCTGTTATTAGGCGAGAGGCAGGGTACACCCTGGACGGGTCGCCAATCCCACTGATGTAATCTATAGTATATGTGTTGGTAATGAAAGTCGGTTGTACCGCAGAGTAATTTTGGCATACTTATGTAGCTCAATGTCGCAATTTACAAATTTACAAAAGGGTTTAAAACACCCATTGTCTGAGCAGAGAGGCAACATTTTATTGTTGAAAAAGTGAACACATTAGTATGTGTTGTAATGTATTATTGTAAATGTAAATGTACTTTATTTATACAGCCCCTTACAGACAATCCTTTCGGTGTACCAAATTGCTTTACAGCAGGTAATATTTAAAGAGAAGAATAATTAAAAACAAATAAAAACAATAAAAGAACAGTGACAGCAATAAAATACAACAAAATCGAATAAGATGAAATAAGATAAAAGTATCATCATACTACTGGGTATTAAAAGCAATCCTAAATAAGTAGGATTATAGCCTAGATTTGAAGAGGCCCAGGTCAGAAATAAGACACAGCTCGACAGGGAGCTTATTCCAGAGCCTTATTATTATTATTATTATTACTATTATAATAATTATTATAATAATTATTATTGTCATATTACTTTATATGGATACAGGTCGTTTAGGCCATTGGCGTTTAGGCCGCAGTCGTTTAGGCCCCCCTGCAGTCGTTTAGGCCGACAGAGGAGTCGTTTAGGCCAGGCTACCTGAGCAGCTGAAATCTTTATTACTGTACATTCGTTATTATAAGATATAAGTCAGCTCTACAGGTCTGTCTGGGTAGCCTACATATCTATGGTAAATTATTTAATAACCAACTTTAGTGTGGAAACGTTTTTTTTATTTAATAAATGGTGATTTATAAATTCATAAAATTGTGGAAATAATCATCCGCATTGCCACATTCATTGGACAATAATGCTGTATAATACAAATTCGGTTCGCTTAACAATGCTAAATCGCGATTATGCTAACGAGCAGAAACGGACATTTTAAAGAGTGCAAATACACACCAGGAGCAAGAAAACACTATCAGAAAGGTAAGTAACATGTACACATTCATTTCACATCAGTATGAACATAACTTACATCGTCAGTGACTGCCGCACCGGCGTAAACATGTCGAGTGGTGAACGTGAAGAAAGGAAGAGGAACTGCACAAACCGTCTTCAAAATAAAACGCCCACTTCAAATAATAACGAATGTACAATAATAAAGATTTCAGCTGCTCAGGTAGCCTGGCCTAAACGACTCCTATGTTGGCCTAAACGACTGCAGGGGGGCCTAAACGACTGCGGCCTAAACGACCTGCTCCCCTTTATATGAACCTCCTCTGGTCAGGTCAGGTCAGGGGGGGAGTGTTGAAGAGGAACATTTTATCAGGTGTTGTAGGTGATTTTGAACAGGTGGGTTTTGAGCTGGCTTTTGAATGAGGGGAGTGTATCGGAGTTCCGGATGGCGGGGGGCAGGGAGTTCCAAAGGGTAGGGGCGGCGATGGAGAAGGCTCTGTCCCCAAGGGTGCGGTACTTGGTCTTGGTGATGGGAGTGAGGAGGTTTGCATCAGAGGAGCGGAGACGTCGAGTGGGGGAGTAGCAGTGGAGGAGGTTTGCAAGGTATGGAGGTGCAAGGTTATTGAGGGCTTTGTAGGTGATGAGAAGGATCTTGAAGTTGATTCGCTGTTTTATTGGAAGCCAGTGAAGTTGATAAAGGATGGGAGTGATGTGTTCTCTGGAGGGGGAGTGAGTGAGCAGTCGGGCGGCTGAGTTTTGAACATATTGCAGTTTTTGAAGAGCAGAGGAGGGGAGGCCATACAGGATGCTATTGCAGTAGTCGAGTCTGGAGGTGATGAAGGCATGGACGAGTGTTTCGGCAGCTGAGGGGGAGAGAGTAGGGCGAAGGTGTGCAATGTTGCGGAGGTGGAAGAAGGCTATTTTGGTAATCTGGTTTATGTGGGATTTGAAGGAGAGTGTGGGGTCCATGATGATGCCGAGATTTCTGACCAGGGGGGAGGGAGTGACGGAGTGACCATCAATGCAGAGTGAGAAACAAAAAGGCTTTGACAAAGCTCAGAAGGCATGGGGTCCAGAGGGGAGGTGGATGATTTCATGGTGGAGAGTATTTTGGAGAGGTTGGCTGTGGTTATAGGGGAGAAGATGGAAAGCTGGTGGTCGGGGGATGAGGGAAATGGAGGTTCAGAGTTGGGGGTGGTGGCAGTGGAGGTGACGAGCTGGTTGTGTATATTATCAATCTTAAAGTGGCAAAATGATAGGAGGTTGTTGCATTTCTCCGGGGTGAATGTGGATGAGATATTGTCCTGGGGTTTGAGGAGTTTGTTTATTGTTGAAAAAAGGTTGGAGGATCCAGAGTGAATGATGCCAGAATAGTAAACAGAGCGGGCTTTGTTAGGTGCAGATTTGTAGAGGTGCATGAGATCTTTGTAGGCAACGGCGTGAACTGTGAGACCGGTTTTCTTGATTTAATCGTTCTAACTGTCTGAGTTGTTTTAAGTTTAAACATTAAACAGGAAGAGAATGAAAAGATGAAAAAACAATTACAAAACAGAACAAAACCCCAGTCCAAGAAAAGTATTCATTGGACGCAAAATTAATCTGTGCTCAAAATGAGTCGTCAACAGTTATTTACCAGTAATCACTTTTCAGGAAATGAAAAACCTCAACGTGAAATTTAAAGTATCTTTGTTATCCTTTGGCCTCATACTAGCGGGTAGCTGACATATGGAGCAAGGCATATTTGATTACATGTGGACTTCAAGCTATTCTTTCTGTGTGCCGTTGCAGATGATGTCGACATCCTCGGAATTTTCCTCAAGTCGGCTGGTGGACTGGCTGTATTCATCTGTTTGGTCCTTTGCTTGTATTCTCTTAGACGTGTGTGCGTTCAGAATAAAGGACACAATGAGAATAAGTGAGTAAAATGTGCAGCTCTGAAGGCCAGAGAGAATGGAATGAAATCCGTAAGTCTGTGTTAAGGATATAGCAATTTATCTTGTTTTCTTCTCGTCTTTTTTCAGCTATAATTGGCCGGCACAGAACGATGGCGTTGACTACGGCGATGCAGATGAGGTAAACAAAACCACAGCATTGACTACACAGGGGTGTGCTTTGAAGTGGGATTAATGGCTTCGTGAAGTTTAACCTAAAGTCAGAGTTTTCAGTGTCACATCAATGGCTTTTTTTTTTTTTTAACTCGGCTAGATCACCATGGTAACTTGTTCGGATTAGATTGCTCGTAAACAGCACAATCCTTTTGCTGATTCTTTGCCTCAAGATACCCCAGACAGCAAAATCAAAAACTACATTTAATAACGGTCTCTTCTTGTCCTAATTTTCAGCCTTCTTTTTTTAAAGTAATGACTTTTACATTCTTCACTAAATTCACACAACCTCCTTCTTATGAATCAATGGATGATCGCTGTTTTCAGCGTCAAAGATGTGTTAAATGAGGGGGTCAAACGCCCCTTTTGTTATGTGAGCCTGAACAGGAAAGCCTAACAGGGTTAACAGAGAACAATCATAACCACTGTTGTAGCTGCCATTAGCTCACTAGCTTGCTTCACCAGGAACACATTTAAGTACCGAGGGTATTTTTTTTATGAACTCTGTGCTTTCTGTTTTTCACAGGGTCATTTCCGTCACAAGTCTTCCTTCATCATTTGACAGTTGATGCAGATAATGAAATAAAACAAGACAAAAACAAAAAGCTGTTCTGGTTAACTTGCAACAATGATGCTCGAGCTGATGAAGTTCAAGGTTTAACATGGCACATTACTCTCTGATGCACATCAAAATCAACTGACTTGCCAAAGTATTATTAATTAGATATATGGTTTTATGTTTTTTTTTTTATATATATATTGCCACAGATGTTTTAAAATTCCTCTATTTGTATTGATTTCCTTTAAAGTATTTGGGTTCCTTGCTCCTTTCGTTTTTTTTCAACTTCTTTTTTCATTTTCCAACATAATTGTAACTTACAATATAAGCATTTCAAAGCTGGGAAATTTGATATTTGGCTGTCGGTGTTATCACAGGTTACTGTAAACTACATTCCCTCACCATTTTTTGGATACGTCCTTTTTGATAACTTTTAAATTTTTTACTCTGTGACATTGTTTTGGGGGAACTCGTCACCTGATGAACACGTCCGTAATTGTTTCACATGCAGATGAGTCAAACCTCGTCTTTGTATATACTGTAGATATACAGGCAGTAAGTAGCAGACTGTAAAAGGCTGATCAGATCAAAGTCATGAGGCACAATTTATCAGCCTTTTTATTATATTCGCTAATGGGATAATACGTATAAGTACAGATTAAACTATAAATTTGAATACCCTATATCTCGCTATGCTGCAAAGTCGATATGTACAATGAAGATGGTGAAGTATGAGTTTTTGGAGTGCCGTTTCTGTGTATAAGTGACCTTTTGTGCTTTACTAGTTATTTTAGAGTATTGGACATATTGTCCAGTTTTAATTTAGTATTATATGCACATACATGCATACTTTTTTTACCTTTTAATTTAATGCATTGCACTCCATACCTTGTTGTAAATACTGAAATAATCTGTTTGTTTGAAATAAATTCACAGTATTTGCTGTTGAGTGTGTTTTTGCAGTGTTGCGGCCGTCGGTAACAACAGTATGTCCTTTCAGACGTTTGTGTCAATGTTTTGTGTAACAACTCAGGAACTGTCGTAAAATATCTGCTGTTCATTTGATATTAATGCTGTACGTTACTGTTATTTTGTTACTATTAAATCCATTTGATCTGTACATGCCTCAGATGGTTTGTGTGAATGTTTGGTCAGATTTCATTGGCAGAAAATAAATTTCATAAAGGATCAACTGTATGGAGGGAGGGCATTGTGAAAATAAGTTATTTATAAAAAAATATAATGAGGCTTATGGGGAATGAAGGAAAAACTCTTCAAAAGCTATTGCACTGAAAATTATGGATTTATTTATGAGCACAACTACCAACTAGGCCACAATTGCTGGTTAAGATAGTTTGTTTTGTCTCATTCTGATGAATTCAGATGGTTTTCTCATTTTAAAGCAGGGATCCCACATCCTAACATTTGCTATTGTTATTAAATAAAAGGTTTAATTACAAAAACGCACAACAACTATCGACATAACGGCTAAATGTACTCGTATGTATGACATATAAGCAGTATTTAAGTGTTGCTGATTGAAATGGACAGGAAATAGCAACTTCATATTGCTGTAATTAGATTTCCAACTTAATTGGAAATCATCATGTTATGTGTGTCGTTATCTGTTTTAACCTTTAAAAAGTCAAGTCGAATTTATTTGTATAGAACATTTCATGTACAAAACAATTCAAAGTGCTTTACATAAAATACAAGCATTGCAGCGGGGAGTAGACGAAGCATTAGAAATACATAAAATAATATAAAAAGAAAATAATTAAAATGATTAAAAACAGGCAACAGTCTAGATCAATTAAAAGGTAGGAATGGAGTGATTTGAGTATTCAGATAAATAATGGAGTGAAAGACAGTTCAGTTCCACTGAAACGTTAAAATGTACCAGTGGGACAGACTGGAGAGAAGTCGTATCTATTATTTTTGCAGTGATACACGATATACAGGGAACTACTGAGCAAGGACGTTATAATGATGATAATAATAATAATAATCAGATTACTAAAAATTGCATGGCTCTAATATGTTTTTGCAATGGACTACGTTTACATTATAGCGCATTTAGCTGTTTGCCCTTAAGTAGCCCATTTGAGAACATTTATTCAGTCGTTTGTACCATAGACATTATGGTTTGTACAGTCACAAATCTCTCACTTCCGGCTTTATTTTGGAAAATTACACCCGGAAGTAGTTTAGCCAGAGCAGGTAGCGCAAGCTAACGTCGCATCTTGATCGTTTGACAACATTCGCTGTCTTCTCTGTCAGAGCACAAACATGTAAAATACATTTAACGTTGAGTGAATTGCGTCGGCTGCAGATTGATTTGATCAGAGACAGTTTAATGGTGACCGTAAGTTCAGCAGAGGTGAAAAAAAAGAAAAAAGGAAACGGCTAATTTGCTGATGGACATGTTAACGAGCGTTTTCGTTTTGCCGTCGTGTTGCTAGTTTGCCGTGAGTATGGACATGTAGCTAAAGTTCAAGAGTTTTTATTTGTTAAATATCAGGGTACTTTTTCTATGCCTGGCCGTGTAATTGTATGCTCCAAGAGGGAACTGAGCAGTTCTCAGTTCACACCCCGCAGGCCTTGGTGTGTGTTTGTTTTCTCATTTGAAACATCGGTAGGATCTTTGCACTAGTTTGCTACACAAGTCGAAGAAACGCTGTGATAAGACTAACTTACATGCGATAAGAGTGAACGCAGACGGAGCGTTATAATGAGTTTCTTTGGTTTTGGACAAAGTGCCGAGATCGATGTAGTCCTCAATGACGCTGAAACGAGGAAGAAGGCAGAACACAAGACCGAGGATGGGAAGAAAGACAAATACTTTCTTTTCTACGATGGTGAGACTGTCAGTGGGAAGGTGAATGTTACTCTGAAGAACCCCGGGAAGAGGCTGGAGCACCTCGGCATCAAAATTGAGTTTGTCGGCCAAATAGGTGGGTAGACACGCAGACACGTGTTGACCAATCGGTTTACTCTACTGAACAGGAATTCTGAGGATTCTTCGTGTAGATTGCAGACAAACTTGCTTCATAGCCGTCTGTGAGACATTTCTGGTGCGTGAAGGCAAGTTTAGTTTATTTGCAGAAGGCATGCAAGGCATTCAGAGGAGAGGCAAAGGAAACAAAAAAACTACAGTGCAAAATATAACTGAATTGCTCCAGATTGAGTTAGATCAAGACAGTAGTTTAACAGGGGGAAAGAAGAAGAGAAGAGGTGTCAACAGGTCTAGCCTACACACGAGGCCTAACAAATAAATAGTGCTTTATTGTGCATACAGGTTGGTGGGATGAGATGGATCGTAATCAAACTTTTGATAAACAGGAAAGCTCAACACAAGCTCCACATTATTCCACATTACTTTTTTTCTTAAGACTCCAATAGCTGTTTTTTTTACTACAAGAACTTTGCCAAGGGGACTCTGGGCTTTTAGAGGGTTCTAGTCCCTGCCCCTCTTTATATTCACGGTAGGAATCAGACTAAATAAAGTGCCAGTGAGAAGTTTTTTCCTTAGAATTGCCCTGGAGATTGTACTTTTGAAGAGTAACTGGCACTTTCTGGGCGAGGCTCGCTGTGTCTTTTTAGCTTTAGCTTTCACACGTAAACAAACCCAGCTAATCGTACCCGTTTCAGTCATTTGGGGGAAGAGACACGATGCCAACCGTGGCGAAAGAACGAGCTGGAGAATGAATGAAAAGAGGGGGCGGCAAATGAATGTGAGAGCAAAAAACAGGAGACGTGAACGGTTATTTTTTTGATTGTTTTACTGCAGCTGTGTTTTAGATGCATCCACATTTGATTTCCATATAAATTTGTTGAATTTGGCCCAAGTCACCCGAACCACACCAGAGATGTTTAATTTTCTGCAACAGTTTTAGGAAGCAGGCTTGAGAATCTTTTCCTTTCGTTCATCAAACACAGCATTTCTTTGAGAGCTTGTCTTTGAGCTTGATTTTTATGAATATATTAACAATAATAGGGCGTTTGTAAAGGTAACGCATCTGAGGCCCCCCACACGACTTTTTTATTTTGAGCCTCTTCGCATTAACTTAGAGGAGAATAGCAACATCTTTATACAATATCTCAAAGTACTTCAACATCATTGGTGGGTAAAAGTAAAGAAGACAAAGAGGAGAGGATCCAGGTCCTTCCATCCAACAACATTCACTGTCCCATCAGGGACAACGTTGCTCTGTGAAGTGAAGCTTTCTCTTCAGGATTTAACAGTTTCCTTAAACACAAAGAATTAACGATCTTTTTTAACGTATTATTATTCTATTTTCTTCTCCATTTCAACATGATGTCCAGTTTTATTGTAAATACATTTTTATATTTCATACACTTTCTTTCACTGCTATTAAATTTCCATTCAACGTTAGATTAAATAAAACTGTCCGTTTCTTCACTTCTGGGTACATTTAATGCTAAATGTTGCTGTGGAATTCTTCCGACTGAACTCTTTCTCATCTCTGTTTTCTAGAGTTGTATTACGACAGAGGAAACCACCATGAGTTTGTTTCCCTGGTGAAAGATCTTGCGAGACCTGGAGAAATAACTCAGTCACAGACTTTCGACTTTGAGTTCACTCATGTTGAAAAACCCTACGAGTCCTACACAGGCCAGAATGTCAAGCTAAGGCAAGTATGATTATTGACTCTGCTTTATAGGCGGTGAGATGTGGGACTGTAAGAGTCACTTTTTAACCTGCCTGTCATGTGAGTTACATTTAAACTGCATGTTTGACCCCTGATGTGAGCTACTTTTCACCTGCAACATGAACTTTTGTCGAGCTGGATGCCAAGTGTGTGTTTGTTCGACTTTCAGATATTTTCTTCGTGCCACGGTGATCAGAAGACTAAATGACATCAGTAAAGAGATGGACATTGTGGTCCACACGCTGAGCACCTACCCCGAGCTCAACTCCTCCATCAAGATGGAAGTTGGAATTGAGGACTGCCTCCACATTGAGTTTGAGTATAACAAATCCAAGTAAGGCTGGCTAGGATGCAACAAACTGTTATTTTCCACGCAGCGTTCTGAGCAGAGAAAGTTCATCTGACAGTCTCAGAGCCAAATGAAGTGGGATCTCCAGTTTGTTGGTTTGAGTTGATGAGTCTTAAAAAAAAAAAAAACTTTCAACAATATATGTTTAAATTGTATTGATTGTATAGCCATAGCTGTTTTATCAATAGATCAACAATCGAAATTGCGAGTTTTACATTGATTATTCAGTTCCCCAATTAACCGCTTCATGTAGTAAGTCCTGCCTTTAGGGCACTTTTCAAAACTGAGGTAATAAAATGTTTTTGAAGAAAGAAAAATCAATCAATCAGTATATATACATTCCCCTGAATTAAATTGGTCTCTTTCACACACACCCCATTTTGGAGCAGAAACACCTGAAAATTCGTACCCAAATTAAAGCGACAATAGCTTCTGAACCTTTATGGCTGACCGCTCGAAGAATATGTCAACTCCTTAAATTTGTTGTGAAATCAGAAAATGTGAGATGGTTAAACTTTATTTCTAAAGTATGTAAATATGGTTGATTTTCCACCCATCTAAAAAAAAAAAAGAAATTTTAGTCTTTATAACTGGCTTAATCTGTTGAGGCAAACTGTGGGCACACTATCCGTGAGCACCCGCCGCAGATCTGTTGGCGATATCACCAAACACGAAGCCTGGCGTCACCAAAGCAAAGGGTAAATGTGAACTACACCGTAACCTTTTAGATCATTTTCAGTTTCCAAAGAACATTATCAACATGCGCAGACCAAAATACCTCTGAATACAGTCTAATAGACGAGTTTGGCCTGACCGTATCAAACCTGCTCCACATGGATCTGATTGGCAAGTGGAAATGTGTCTGAGTTGGAGGGGATGCCAGATGCATTCTGTAGGTGCAAATTAAGCATGTGCTCTTAGATTGATCTGATTTCCAAGCAGTAAAGTATGACAGTTTTACCTTGTTCTTAAACTATTTTTCATGGAAAAAGTTCAGGCTGAGCTGAAAAAAGGATGCCAAACGATCGATGGAAGCCCTGAAGCAGCTGAAACTCAAAAACCTCAAACGTACCGCTTGTTTTCGTTGTTACCGCAAATCTTATTTCAGTGGGCATTACTGTGTCGATAATGAATTCCACCAATACAAAATATACCTTTTGACCTTTGACTTGTAAGATTGGGTTTGTGTGATCATGTATCTCTCGCCTCGGACATTTGGTAAGACCTGAATACAGCAGTTGTTGCAGCTGTGGACACTTAGCGCAAAATCCGTAAGGAATTAAAGAAAGTTTTTAAAAAACCGAGAAGATGAGGAACCCCTTTAATCCTCAGATATGTTCATGTTTAGTGACGTAGTGCGTCCACATAGATTAAAAGAGGGACTCGTCCTCTGTGAGTTTCTAGAGTTGCAGTACCAATGCAGTATTTTGCTTTTGCAGTGTGAGGCTGATCATAGTTTTAGATGCTACTCACTGGGAGGATGTTAGGCATCCTGACAGCGGAGAAACCATATGCTCCTCTCTTTTCTGACAGATACCATCTGAAGGATGTTATTGTGGGAAAAATATATTTCCTGCTGGTGAGGATTAAGATAAAGCACATGGAGATTGACATCATCAAACGTGAGACAACGGGCACCGGCCCGAGCGTGTACCACGAAAACGACACTATTGCCAAGTACGAGATCATGGATGGAGCACCAGTCAGGGGTAAACGCCACTTATTCATTATCACGTTACAAAATGTCAAACACAAAACTAGTTGTTCTTCAGTCGTAAATACGGTCCAACCTTGCGCAATGGTTTTTATTTATTTATTTATTTATTTATTTATTCTATTAGGGGAGTCCATTCCCATTCGATTATTTCTGGCTGGATATGATCTGACTCCCACCATGCGAGACATCAACAAGAAGTTCTCTGTGCGCTACTACCTGAACCTGGTGCTGATTGATGAGGAGGAGAGACGCTACTTCAAACAGCAGGTGAGAGATGGCGTTCCAAGCAAAAACCTGATGACATTCTCTAAGAATAGGCATTGGGTAGACCAAAGACAATTTAAGGTGGAATCAGGCATGTAGAAAGAGTGAATGACTTAAAGCGAGTGGTTCTAGTCAAATTTAATTTAACGCTTGCTGGCGCGTACACACTGTTTCCTGTTGGCATAAACTGATTAGTCATTAACCTCGAAAAAACATTTGTTCCACCACATGGAGGTGGATCGATTTATAAAATTGATCCTCTGAAGCCCATTGAATTTTTTTTTAACTCATGTCAACTGAAAATGAGTCTACCAGCGCCTCTGATCAATATGAACCGTCGGAGTGTTGGTCCAGTTCTAATGCACTGTCCGTGAAAGAGACACACCCTGCAGATGCTAATAAAAAGGAGATGATGTTACACTTTAAATGCTGCATTTAGTTTATTTTTTAAAGACTCGTCTCACAGATAAATTCTAAGCTGCTGTGATGTGTTAGAAACATAGTTTCAACACAACACAACTGCTATAATATTACTATTAATATACAATCATTGTAAATATTTTTAATTTTTTTTTAGCTACTTGACTAATTTGAATTTCCCCCATTGGGGGATGAATAAAGTATTTTTCTATTCTATTGATATTATATAGTAGCTGCATGTTGTCTGTGCTAGAGCTGCCACAGTAACATCTGTGTCATCACTGGTACACTCTGGTTTTCTGTCGCTATGCAGTTGTGCACCCTGATGGAGAATGCTTTGACTCCCACTGTAGTCACAACCAGTGGTGTTCTGCTGCATAATAGATGAAACTGCATCATAATGGAGGTTAGCCTTTCTCTGTTGTTGAGAGGTAGAAAGCAATGATCGGCAACCATTTAAACCCTATATTAAAAGTGATATGTTTAAAGAAAAAAAAAAAAGGGGACACGTGTGCGTCACTGCTAATTTTAACAGCACTCGAGCTGTTTTCTCACATGAACACTGGAGATGTTACGGAAGTGGGCGCAAACAGTTTGTGTCCAGGCCTTTTCTGCAGTTGCTCCTCACTAATGTGCATCACGGCGGGAGATTTACAGCTGGAGATGCGCTCTCACAGCGTGAAATGAGAGGGCGCTGGCGGAGCGCCGGTCTGTGACGCGCAGGCGGCAGGACATGATTCAAATGGTACGCTGTGGAAATGGCTGTTTTCTTCCACGAGAAAATCTTGTTTTTTTTATATTTAACACATTGCCACCTGAAGGCTTGAAGATTGCAGTGAGTTAATGTTTTCACCTTTTTTTTTTTTCTTTTCTTTTCTATAAGGTTGTTTAGAGTTTTGTCTGGATTCACTGAGTTGTCTAATTTTTCTGCGTAACATATGACGAGACCTCCAGTTAATACGTTGAATAGCAAAGAAGAAAGAAGAGTGAACTCGTCTCCACTATTCGCTGAAATGCTCTTTTCGTAGCCATCATTGACCTGGCTACGAAAGCATTGCGGGCGTCAAGTATAAAATGAGCATTTATTACTCAAAAAAACAGTTTGATATGATGTTTACGTACGGCTGGTAAATCTAGGACAAAACGACTGTTTCTTCTTGAGCCGTTAATTATCATCGCTCACTAAGCTTTCACGGATATAAGGAGACACAAAATCATCAACACACACAGATTTAAACCTCCAATCCTTTTATTGCTTCCACCCTTGCAGGAAATCACACTGTGGAGGAAAGGAGATGTGGTGAGGAAGAGCATGTCTCACCAGGCCGCCATCGCCTCCCAGAGGTTCGAGGGCTCGGCTGCTTCAGAGAGCGCGCTGGAACAGGCTGCGAGGGAGGAGAGCGGCTAGAGCCGCCGCCCTCCTCTCACAAGACTCGTCGGCATCCGCGCCAGATTGGCGGCGATACCCGTCAACTGTGCAACATCTGGCGAGGCAGCTGTTTTAGCTGTAGCCGCTGCTGGTGAAAGGAGGAAGAAGGGAGACCAACACACACGCACACACTAACACTGTGTGTGAACTATGAAACCGTTTGCATGGGGCGTTCAGAGCAGCTTCAGGCTGCTGGTCCTGTCCTTCTTCATTCACGCGTTTTGTGTTTCTGTACGAGAATCAAACTAATCACCTGTCGCGACGTCTGCTGAGTAAGATCATATGAAATTTCTTTCAAGCATTTTCAAGCCTTGTTTGTTACATTCTAACGCTTTTGGGATTAATTGATTTCTGGTCTCTTTATTATTACAAATGATTTATCATGAGATTTCAAACAGGCCAACCTGACATTCCACATTTAATGAATCCATTCCTAACATTGATGTAGGGTCAAAAAAAGAGAGGTAACTTTGCACTGGTTTATCTTGCTGAACACGCTTTCTCTCTGTGGTGTTTGAACAAAAATGTTGGAGTTAGAAACTGGAATATTTAGTTCCTATTTGAGTAGGACGCCTAAAGTATTATCCCACCTTCTTCTTTTTTTTTTTATTTCAAAAACATGTAAATAAGACCAGTTCAACCTGTTATCCTGTTCTAGCTTGTATACAATGAATATCCAGTACGCAGTGCTACAAAATGACTTTTAATGTCCATGTGCTTTACCTCAGCATTCCAGTGGTGTTAGGGGACGGTGTCAAAGTGTTTTTATCAAGGTCTGATCCTACAGAGTCTTCTCTATCCTCGATATTAAAGACTTGAAAAGTTGTGCCTATGTTGTGTAATAAGCAAGTTAAATCTTCCTGCCTCTAACATGATTTTAGCCTTTTAACCAGAGAAAAATGACAGTAGAACTATATCTTTTGCAAAATGCTAATCAATAACTCCTTGTTCCATGAAGTCCAATAAATTGATGCCAAATGGAAAAACCTCCGCTGTTGTTGTTTCAAAAAAATGAGGGAATGTGTTGACATGTCACGATGAGCCTGAGCACAAATGTAAAAGCAATGAAAGTGTAGTTCTTTTTTTTTTTAAACATTCTTGAAGTTCTCACCAAGTTTAACGATGCGACACACTGATAATTTTAATTAAAGAAATATCCATTTTTAACATTTACAACTGCGGCTATAAGATGACAACGAAATTAGATCTGGCATTCTGGAAGAAGTTATTCTTTGAATGTACGTTTGTAGCAGACTATACAACATCATTGGTACTGTTGCAGATCAATCGAGGTGCATTGTGAGTTTTTTTTAAATATATTCGCAGAATCCCACGCTGATGGTTTCTATCATAATGAGAAGGAACAGCAGAACAGTGACACAAACAGTGAGGTCCTGCACTCAATTGCAGATGGAAAAACTTCAGTGGATGTTGAGCCTTTCAGCAGTGGTTACTATGGTAATAAGAAAAAGCCTGTTGTTGCAGTTACATGCACAGCTACAGTTACAGCTTGACTGGACCATTTAACAGTTTACACGCACGGGATCAGAATCAGGTTGTTGACTTATATCTGATGTTGCGACACTGGATTATGTGAGAAAACATTCAAGACACTCGACAGCGTCCTCCGTGGGAGATCATTATACTTGTACGAAGAGCCGAACTCACTGCACAGACACGGTCTTCTTTACTTGAAAGTTGATTTTGTCTGACGATGCTGCTGTTATAAAGTCAAGGTTTTATTAGAGCAGAGCGACAGTCTGGAGATGCTTGGATACCTCATCTAAATGGGCTGATTTTCAGGGAAGCTTTTGGCCGTCTGACAAAAGAAACAAGAAAATATGTGAATGAGAGCGGCTTTAATGGTACTTCTGCTTCACTATTTATGTTTGTATAAAGGACACAACTTTGGAGCATGTACACAGCCAGTAGGCTCTTTTTAGACTAGTTTAACGTATACATGCAGGAGTAAAAGCTACAGCCACATTATCTGGGTGAGTTTGGAGAAGCTTTGTCAAACCAGTATGTTCACATAGATTTTTAAAAGTGTCTCAGGCTGTATTGTCCATACGTACTTTAGATGAAACAAAAAGTTCTTTGATGCCACTTCGGTATTACTGCTGACACCACGATAAAAAGACACTGTCATCAGTTTTTGACACAGAGATGCAGCACAGAAATGACCCCCAAACACTTGGTTCAGATCCGCAGGGAATATCTTGGAATAAACTTTGACAGCCTCCATACGTCAGAAAATGCAACGCCAGCTCCTCACGTCTCTGACAGACGCATGGACAGCCACTCCTGAGAATCAGGTCAGAAGAGGAGCTGTGTCATGGCTGCTGGTGCGAGTGGACCAAAGTAAAGTAAAGATATGTTTCATGGCTGATATCAAAGTTCTGGTAAGACAATATTTTGTTGTTACCAAATAGATGGATAGAATTGCCCAACATTCACTGACTATCCTTCCAAATGTGATTTTGCAACATTTTCAGACCCCGAAATTATGACTAACACAATGATCATAACATAACAAAAACAAGTCAAATTAGTTGCTGTGTTGTTACAGCTGGTGCCAGCAGAAAGCATGTTTATAACTTAAAGAGCTCACATGGTTAAAAAGAAAGACTTCAACACACAGAATTAGTCACTTTTAAACTAAATTATTTGCAGCTAAACTTTAAACATAGTGCAGTCACCACTGCATTTTTCACCATTGAGGTAGCCGTCAGCTTCCTCCGTACATGAAATCTGTGCAGGAACACCATCTGAAAACTTCTGAGACATCTTTCTGTTCACTTTATCAGACCTTCACCGGCGAGTGAGCACAGCAGGGTTGTGGCGATTCCTTGAATTATAAACTGACAGTACTGAGTTTGGCAGGAAGTCAAACACCTTTCATGTTCCCACTTCGCACAGATGAAGCTTACTGGGGAACTTCCCAGAGCGCTGAATGTCACAACACTTTCTAATGTTTTAACAAGCTGTGCGAAGCTGTGATAACAGTTTTAATCTGTAGTTCACAAACTGTGAGATGATTAGTGTCAGTACAACACGGCCAGTCAGATTACAGATTATGTCGCACCACTGCGACGCATCCACTTCCTACAGTTTAAACGTTGTTTTTCTTTCCAACAAAAGGAAGCTGACAAAATCAATTTAGGTCCTAATAAACACATTTTTAATATTATTAGCATAAAAGAATACAACAGTTACATTCCACATAACCACTAGTTTGATGGTAGATGTCTCTCTCCAATGATTTCACTGCGGCACGAAGAAAATCTTCACAAAGGCTCTTTGTCCTCCAGGCTCAGGATGAAGTTGAACTCCTCTGGGGAGAGATGAAAAAAAAAAACCCTGATCACAGCTGGGCAGCATGACAAAGCGGGGCGGCCGGCTCTTACATACCAGAGGCGAGGGGCTGGACAGAGAGCCTGGCCCTCGTAAAAAGTGCCATGTCCTTCAGAGGCCCCCCACTGGCGCGATGCTGCAGGTGGTACTTCTTCAGCTCCGACAGAGGAAGAAAACGCTTCATCATTCTCTGATACCGAACATCTACCTGAGAGGAGGAAGCGAGTTCAGCCTGTGAAGCCTCATCCTCATTATGCGTTAACACGTGCTCGGTTTACCATGCTCCACTTGGGGTTGTCTGGTTTGCTGGATGCGTCATAATGGACATCTTTCTTGTCAAACTGAGTGTGGTCCACATATGCTTCCTTCACAATCTGGACAAGGAAACATGGCTCAATATCAAGCCTGTTCAGAGGTTTATCTTAATGAAGGAAGAGTGACTCACCTTCATGATTCCTGCAATCCCTGGGTCCTTGCAGTTGCTGTGGTAAAAGAAAGCCAGCTGCTCTCCTTTCATCTGCCTCATGAAGTTGCGAGCCTGCAGGTGACAGGCTGAGCAAATCAATTCTGCTCTTGACTGATTTATGACAAAATGGTGGTGGCAATATACCCAGGCTCCGCCCTCGCAGTGACGCAACACCTTCGGCTCTGCTACACTTACTCAGGCCAACTGCTCATTCAGGTGGATTCGAGTTCCCGAAAAAATGGGAACTCCACCCACTTTGTCGGGAAGCAATCAACTTTGAGCAGCGCCAACCAAGGCGGGTTCAAGGTAGTGACGTGGTTGAACTGCCACTCAACCCATGGATTGTACACGGAAGCGCTTCATTCAATATCAACATGGAGCAGCATCAAGCTTTTGACACTGCTGTAGATGCTGTAATGAAAGTGTTCGACGGGAGATTCTCGTTAAAAATCGAGCAAAGAACAGCCCTTGAATCGTTTCTTGACAGGAAAGACGTTTTCGCCTGGCTTGCTCCCTACTGGCTTTGGTAAGAGTTTAATCTACCAGTTAGCCCCACTGGTAGCTAAATCATACGTCAGAGGAAAGAGTGGTGTGATTGGCTTAAGCTTAGGCACAGCCTTTTCTGGCCTCAACCAGTAGCAACCCGAGGGAGGCGGGTTGACCAGGCCATTTCGAATCGTATTCGTTATGGTCTTGGTCAGACCAGAATCTCGAAGAGATTTGAAAGTCTATGTTAATCAGGCTAGTGGCAATAAGCTAAGAAAAGCATTTTTTGGTGTAGTGCTGAGTTGGTCCCCTGTATTCTGATGAACGTTTTGTGGCTGTACCTGATAGTTGCGGACGCCGTCCCAGCAGCTAGTCTGATCAGGCAGAGCCTTCAGATCTTCTATGCCAAACTGCAGAATGAAGAGAGATAGTCACACAGGAGCCATCCATTTTTAGCGTTAAAGAAGAGGCCGCGCCGCTTTGTACCTTCACATCGATGCCGTTCTCAAAACGGCTCTCGGGCTCAGACTTCATCAGCCAGAGGCTGTGGTCTGCAGAGCCTGCCGACTTAGAGCCCTCCTCGTTTTTCCCGACAGAAGCTACAGCTTTTCTCTTCTTGCCAGCCGCAGAAGCCGTTTCCCCAAAGTCATGTTTGCCTGCAAGGTCCCGGCAGCCATTAGAAAAACCGTCAGACAAGACGTTTAACGGAGGATTTTATCTGCTTACCTGAACTTGCAGTTGTTTTAGTCACTCTGGCCTTTTTCTTTGGTGGCATCACTCTCTGTCTGTAAAGATCCACAGGTTTAAGTGCTGAGATATCAAATTAAGCCAAGTATCTTTGCTCTGCCTGTAACTCGTATCTATTTCTGTTGCGACATTTGCAATCATTATTTCATAGAGGATTTTTTTTTTTTAATTCACACTGCACACTGTCATGCCACAGTTTTTTTAAACAAAGTGCAGTTTCAAGCATCTTATTAGCATCTGAATTGTGGATTTAGGCTGTTTCATGTCTTCAGTCTCTTCATGTCATCGAACCAATAAATCTAAATGAATGAATGTATATATATGAAGATCAGTAGCTTCGGTTTTTCTTGAGAGTAGTCTATTCAACTTCATTAACATTTTGAAGACTTTAATTTGTGCATGCAGTGTTTTTTGTCCAGATTTTTTAAATCAGTAATAACAGATCCAATGATAGAAAACTCAATCAGCTCTGTCGGTTTTGGCCGTACTTGCTGCACCATATCATACCAAAACGAACAAGGTTTTTGAAATGTTTTCTAAAGCAAGAGGAAATGGCCTTTCTTAATATCCATTGTAGCCAGTTCATAAAGAGCATCACAGACTGAAGCAACATGCAGCTAAAGAAAGCTGACATCGCGTGGCAGACGGTAGTAAAGTAAACTCAACGCACCTAACGTTACAGTTACGCCTTAAAAAACAACTCTGATGTGTAGCTAAAGCTCAAAGCCATACCTTCAACGAGACAGTCCACCAGGGCATCAAATCCCGCGAAAAGCCCACAACATGTGACGTCAACAAACTTATCGGTGCGCTTAATTCTTTTACCGGCTTCCGCCGTTATCTGTTAGCTAACACCATTGGCAAAAAAACGTTACGCGTACGTAACTGCCCCGGCCACACTGACACGCGGAAGCATGTTAGTTAGCTGTTTTTATAAATGAAACATTTATATTTACAGGAAATTTAGCAGCTTAATGTTTTGTAGCTAATAACAGTATCTGTACCAATTACAATGACGTTGCACAAATTTGACATTAAATATGTCTGCACAGACGTACCGGAAGATATTCTATTATTACTTTTCATCTGTAAAAATGTTGCTTGGCTGAGATGTTTCTCCCACTGGAGCATAAGCAACGAAAGACTCGGATCCAGGAGTGCCGATGTGTTCTGTCGATTTGTGCTAAGCTTCGTCGAGAAATGCTACCGATAGGCGTGTCTATCGATTCAAGCTACCCTATCAAAAAAATGCTACTTTATGGTTTTCTACCTCTGTATATCAAATAAAGTCATAAAGTAAGTGTTTTTGTCTCTCATGTGTTTAATTATAAAAAGTGTAATGTAATTGATTTATTTAAGAGGGTAGCATATTTTGATCACCTCACTGCTACTGTAGGATGAATGTTCATAACATTTTCTAATCAATATTTAAGAGGGTAACACATTTTGATAGTCCTGCCTTTGAGATTCCTGGCTGTTTGCAATGTTGTCTGCTGCTTTTGAATTTGCAATCTTCATTGCCTTTTGTTGTTCCTGAACTACCTCATCACACTTGTTTGCATCCGGTAGAACTACAGTGGAAAGCTGAAATGAAAAAAATATAAATAATGTTACTTGAATACAAAAGTAAAAAATTACATGACTTTGGTGCTACTGCATAAACAGGTAGGTTTGTCTATTAATTTGCACCAAACTAAAAAAAATGCAAGGCTACGTTAAGGTTTTATAGCTCTGTATATACAGTAAAAGGCATAATATTTAATACTCTCAGAAGCCCATTAAACTTATTCATGTAATACTAATCACCTCAATGTCACTGTATGATTAATGGCAGCATATTAGGACATGTCATTTTTACAGTTTTAATCACGCTTCCACTCAATGCACAAGTGCAGAAGCACTTTTCGATAGGTTGGACAAATTGACAAAACATCCCACAGCCCATAAAAATCATGTCCACAAAATATCATGACTATAGCATAAGCTGAGCACAAGTCATAGATGAAATACCCCAAACAACCTTACACTAGGGGTGTGAGATTTTAAAAAAGAAACTCAAAGAAACAAACTTACCGGAATGTCAACAGTAACCTGGGAGGGGATAACTGGCTCTCGTCCATACATCAACATAAACGGCGTATGTTTTGTCGTTGTATGGATTTTTGAGCGCAGAGAAAACAGTGTTGCCTCCAAGAACACGTCCCAGTTGTCCCGCCTCTCATTTACCAGCTTTATGAGGGCTCTAAGATGTGAAATTAAGCAAGATAAACCAACAATTTAGTGCCACACGTATCACACCTATCATCCACTGCATACAACATGCAGTGCAGAGTACAAACAGCTTTTTTACCTGTATTTAAACAGGTGAATCAATTAAGAACAATTTTTCATTTACATTCACGAAAAAGCTCTGGGCTTTACAAAAACCTGATAAATAAACTTACCGTTTGATATTGTGGTTGGTCTTCACATCCAGGCCATTTGTTCGAGGATGATAGACCGCAGTGACACTTCTTTCAATGCCTAAAATCTTGCAGAGGCTTCTGTTCAGCTGAAATAACAGGAATTATTAAAAAAAACAAAAAACAGAAACAAACACAACCCCAAAAAGTTGCTAATTCAGGATTGTACAGGCACATACATCATTAACAAAGTCCCTTCCCTCGTCTGAAAGAATTCTTTTCGGGCAACCATGTCTGTATATAATTGAGCAAATATGGCGTCCCACTTCTGCTGCAGTCTTTGTCTTCATTGGAAATGCCTCTACCCATTTTGAAAAATAGTCTGTAGCTGTGAGGATGTATTGAAACCCGTCCCCAGTTTTTGGTAAGGGCCCTTTTAAATCCATTCCCACCAGCTCCCAGACAGCAGACACCTATGAAGTAAAACAAAATTACTTTCAGTTCCAGATTGAGGAAATTTACAGTGTTGTACCACAATCAAACCGAACAATAAATACAAGCAAGCAATATAAACAAGAGGGGATACAAAACCTGGATAATTTTAAGAAGACAATGTATTCAAGAATAATATAAGCAGGAGATAATACAAAAAACTGCATAGAAAGAGTAGTTAGAGAAATGTTGGTTTGGCACTTTAATGACAGTATACTAAATAAGAGTGTTACTACAGGTCTACCGAGTTACCTTTATGCACTGTAGTGGATCTGAAGTTGCCAAGGGTTTTCCAACCGTCTGGCACTTGTCACATTCCAGCACCTTCAATAATTAACATTTATATAGCTTAATAAAAGTTAAAAGACATAAATAACAAAAATAGAATACAAACTTGAGAGAACATACCCAGATATCAATGTCAATGCTCATCCCTTTCCAGTAAAATCTGGAGCAAATGGCACTTCTAGTTTTAATTATGCCAGAATGCCCCCCCATTGGTGTACTGTGAAATTCCTTGAAAATCTTTTGGGCATCTTCTTTTGATCTGATGGCCCTCTTCTGTCCAACAAAGAGCTCATCACCTGAAGTGAAAATTAATTAAAAAAAAATAAAATCATTACAGATGAATCCATGTACCGCAATAGCTACATTTGAATGCATTTCAGATACTCACCCCTGAGTGTGAATTTTTTGCTGTACCTTCTGAGGTTCTGTCTCTGGGACTTACTATACCCTTCTGGGTATAGTCCCTCAGAAAGGTACTTGTGAACTGCAGTCCAGTTTTCTTCCATTCCTAAAAACAGCATCGCTGTTATTAATCAATGTTTTTATATAGAAGAGAAAATTGTGTATTTATTGTGAGAGAGAAAAGCCGCTGCCTCGTGGATAATGTAACTTTCATAGGCGCCTTCCACTTATTCAACATGCTCAAATATGCGTCATATTTCAGACACCTGTGCATGTTAAGCTGCCTGCTTGTTAATACGATAAGTGTTTTATTACTTTGCATGTCTTCCAAAAGAGAAAATAATCAGGATTTTGAGGATGTTACTCACCGCTACAGACCAGCTAAGACGCAGGGTAGCAAAACATTATGGGCGTGAAAACGAAACAGAAAATCGGCTCGGCGCATGCGCGCCCATGCGTAAAACCACAAAGTAGCATTTCTCGACAAGTAGCAGAAATCGACTGAACACCGGCCAATGGACATCAAGCAAACCCGGCCTCTTGCTTCCGTATTGAATAAAACTGCATTACCCAGCAGCCCCAGCGGTTTGCTGACATAACTATCCACTGTGGAGGTAAAGATGGCTGTGGTGGGATCTCTATCAAGACTCGCCAGATTGGGCTCAAACATCTGCCGGAACCATCGTTTGATGTTGAGCAGAAGCTCACAGAGACGAGGAATAGCTTCATGTATCGACCGTAAGTTCAAGAAAGCGAGAACTGAGAGGGTTCGCTTGCATGGCAGCTGTGTTTGAAGAAAACTTGATCACTGAATGGAGGCTGTAACTTCATTAGCCAACAAGCTAATGTCATACATTGTCCTGCTGCACCCAAAACAACATTAGGAGTTTTAATGAAAATAACTGCATTTCACACGCGTTCATCTCTCAGCTAGCTGTCATTGGCTAGTTTAGGCTCTCTGGTCCTCCAGTCAGGAATCAGGAGAGGCTACACGCCCCTCCTTAACACCACCCCTCCTCTCAGAATGGAGGTTAAGTGAGTTTATACCTTCCCTTAGTCTCGCCTGATTTAAAATATGCAATCTGCTGTCATGTTGTCAATTACGTAAGATATATTGGACGTAGGCTCTGTTGGAGTGGTTTGTTTTCTTGGTCCACAGCACTATGACGGCACCGTTGCAGAGAAACTGTCTCACTTATGTCGTGCGCGTAAAAACACTGTAAAGGTCTGCAGCATCTATAACTCAGAAATGTTTAAAAACACCATGCCCGCCGACTCTGCCCTCTATGTACTGAATGTCCTCTGCTCTCTGTTGACAGCTGCTTATGGGCTCACAGATGAACAGAAGGAGTTTCAAAAAGTGGCCTTTGACTTTGCAGCCAATGAAATGGCTCCTCACATGGCGGAGTGGGACCAAAAGGTATGTGGCAGCTATTTCTATACTGTTAAAACGCCAAACACGTTGGAAGGTCTTCATTTAGAATTATTCCTGTCGATTAATCAAAAAGCTAGTTCACCAGAAACCTCTTTTGTTCTATATTAGGTTGCAGGTCTGTGTGGGAGGGCAAGTGTGTGTTTGATGTTATTTGTGAATCATCATATATGAAGTCACAGTATCTTATTGGACTCTGCAAACGGCATCATTTCAACACTGACGAATGTCAATTGTCAGTCAGATTCTACTCGTGTGGAACCACTGGCATCGACACCATTTTCTTTACTTTTTTCACCCTTTCTCCATGTTTTTTCTTCTCTTTTGTTCTTGTTGTTTGCTATGGACACGCGAGTGTCTTTTAATAAAGTAATAAAATGTCTTCAACAAAGTAGTAAAGGAAAAGTATCGTCTGAAATGAGCTTGTTGCAGATGTCGACATGTACAAGAAAACGTAGTGTCGTTTGATCACGTAATCACTGGACACGCTGGGATAACCGCTGCTTTTTTACTTTTTCTTTAAGGAAATCTTCCCAGTGGAGACGATGAGGAAAGCAGCCCAGTTGGGGTTTGGTGGGATCTACGTACAGCCAGATGTTGGAGGCTCAGGCCTTTCTCGGCTGGACACTTCGGTCATCTTTGAGGCTTTGTCCACGGGATGCGTGAGCACCACGGCCTACATCAGTATCCACAAGTACGGACCTCTCATATAGCAACAATGGCATGCAGGGTACAATGTATTGATTAAAGAAGCACAGTGCTTTTTACAGAGATTATAGATTAAAATGGTTTTTAAAAATGCATGATGCCAACTCTTGGTTTTTCAGCCATTTTGGATCACTTAGTCCAGCTCTTTGGCTATTTGAGCAGTTTTGAATTACTAAGACTCTTCACAAGTTAGCCTAGATTTAAAGCTTAAGTTGTTTAGTTTTTTTTACATTTTACTCTAAATTGAGACATAATTTTAGAAAATAAACAAAATTTTGTACTGAAAAACACTTAAATTAGTGATAAAGACCACACTTGAAGTGTGATTAAAGGCTTTTTCTCTTACAGTCTGCCTTAATTTAGACACATCACCGCCTGCTGGCCATGATAGAGATTGCAGGTTGATGGCACTTTGCATCTAGATTAGATTAGATTAGATTAGATTATACTTTATTTATCCCACAACGGGGAAATACACTTGTCACAGCAGCAACAATATTACCTGACTCCCGCCCTCTGGTAATTCGCATACCATCTGGGACGAGCCCACAACCGACATGATTTCAAATGGGGCTAATTTTTCTAAAACTCGTGCATGTGATTGGATGAAGAATCTGTCCGTCATCTTGACTGACACGCCACTGCAGCCACTCCCAATGACTCAACCCGTGACGTGGTTCAGAGCTTACCCGACTCCCGCCCTCTGGAGCATGAATGGGCGGCCATAACGCCGCCCATTCATTCAAAGTCCCACCCAGCGATTAATGATTGGCTCTGATTATTTTCTAATCGGACGAAACACATATGACTCCCAGGCTCCTCAGATGGTTGTGTGAGGAAAGGGAACGCCCCCGCGTTTAGTTGGTGAACGCAGCCAGATGACGTGAGTCAGGTTAGCAACAATAGACATGAAATAAGAAATTAAAAAAGATAAACATTTTTTTTAAAAGAGAAAAAGCAAGTACTAAAAAGTAAAGTGACCTAGTATAAATAATATTGCACATTGTGAAGTTGAAATGAATAAAATATAAATAATACGGGTAAAGAAAAATCTCTCTATGATTATCATTGGAAAGGCAACAACATGATCAGTGGGTGAATGTGTTGTAAAGTCTGATAGCTGCCGGGATGAAGGACCTGCGAAACCTCTCCTTCTTGCACCGTGGGTGTAACAGTCTGATGCTGAAGGAGCTGTACAGGGACCCCACAGTGTCATGGAGGGGGTGAGAGGAGTTGTCCATGATGGATGTCAGCTTAGCTAACATCCTCCTCTCACCCACATCCTCAATGGAGTCCAGGGGACAGTCTAGGACAGAGCTCGCTCTCCTGATCAGTTTGTTCAGTCTCCCTCTGTCTCTGTCCGTACTGCCCCCTCTCCAGCAGACCACAGCATAGAAAATTGCTGAAGCTACCACAGAGTCGTAGAAAGTCCTGAGGAGAGCCCTGCACACACCGAAGGACCTCAGTCTCCTCAGCAGGTGGAGGCGACTCTGGCCCTTCTTGTAGAGGGCTTGTGTGTGGTCAGTCCAGTCCAGTTTATTGTTGAGGTGAACACCCAGGAATTTGTAGTTCTCCACCATCTACTTCACCTTTCAGATTTGTGGCCTGCGTTCATCTTTTTTATTCGTTCCACTGTTTTTAATGATGGTCGGGGCATGCAGTTGGTGAAGCTTTAGAGTGATTTCGATGCTGTTGAAAGCTTTGTTTTGATTATTTTTTTGATAAAATAGACTAAACAATATAGAGAAAGAAAATATAATAATCTTTATTCAAAATTTTAGGGATTTTTTTTAAAGTTGTGAGAACATGCATACTTTATCTTAAGCGAAGCAAACAACCAATCTGCAGTGCTCTCCTTTCTTTGCAGCATGTGTGCCTGGATGATTGACACCTTTGGCAATAATGAGCAGAGGGAGAAGTTCTGCCCTGATCTGTGTTCGATGGAAAAGTTTGCGTCTTATTGTCTCACCGAGCCAGGTCAGTCTGTGTGTGCAAAGTAAATACAGGAAAAAAAAATAAAATAAAAAATTTCCGAACATGACTTTATGGAACTCAAAATTTTCTTTTTCTGTAAAATATGTTGTTGTTGTTGATATTTGACTACTTCAGTTGGAATTTTTGTCAACATATTAAACGGGAGATGTTTGTTTTAGGCAGTGGTAGTGACGCTGCTTCGCTCCTGACATCTGCAAAGAGAGAAGGTGACCATTACATCTTGAATGGCTCCAAGGTATATTAACCGGTCTCTGTTCTCATGTCGTTTCTGGTCTATGGAACTAAAATAACAGCCAGAATCCTGTCTTCCTGACTTGTTAGGCCTTCATCAGTGGAGGTGGAGACACAGACGTCTATGTTGTGATGTGCAGAACAGGTGGTAAAGGACCAAAAGGCATCTCATGTTTGGTAGTGGAGAAGGGAACCCCAGGCCTAAGTTTTGGAAAAAAGGAAAAGAAGGTAAAGCTCAGTGATGTTCCTCTGAAGTGTTTGGTGTGTTTTCAGGAAACCACTAGATGGCAGAGTCACTGAGCTGTTATCCTCTCTGCCCTCAAGGTTGGCTGGAACTCCCAGCCTACCAGAGCGGTGATACTCGAAGATTGTGTGGTTCCACAGACCAACCGGCTGGGTGAGGAAGGAGAGGGCTTCGGCATGGCCATGAAAGGCCTGAACGGAGGAAGGATTAATATTGGTGAGAAGGAAAACATTTCCCAAGCAGTCACAGCAGTTTATGGTATTGATGTAAAACCCTTTTAAAAAAATAAAAAATAAAAGAAGCTTGGACACTATGTGAGATACAGTGATTTACAGACCACTGAAACACTATGAGTAAGAAAATAGTACAATAATAGCGTCAATTGATAGCCAATATCTCTGAGATTGTATTTCAGAAAATGCATTTTACACCCTTTGCTCTTTACCTGCATGAAACCGAAGCTGGCTCCAACTTAACTGGTCAGCTGTACTTGGACTGCAGGCAGATGATCAATAGAAGCCGTACCAAAAATTTCACCTCTTGCTTACAGATTGGACATATTCATGTGCGGATATCTATCTGTTTACAGAGATTAAACTGTGCTAAGCCACATTCTGCACGCATTATAACACCGTGGCTCTGAAAAAGAGCCCAACTGGCCACACTGTCGTCCAAGTTTGAGACGTTACCCACTGTGAATATTTGGATGATTATGAAATGATAGATATGACAAAAGAGCAGCTGAAATCTTGAATCAAGTAAAGAATGAGAGAAACATTTAACTTTCAGCAGCACAGAGGAAACAAGCCCCTGTCCAGTTATTTCTTATATGCTGCTCTTGCTTTTTCAAAAAACTTTTCTCAGTTTTGAAATTTGCTGGGTTGACTTTGTGATATTTTCAGATTGATTTAAAAAAATATTTAAGGTTTAAAATATTTAATCCTCACATTTCAATGCAATTATAGCTTTTATGGATAATCAGTCTTCTAATCAGCTTTGAATGAGCCCCGTGGCGTATATTTTTCCATAAATCATGTGCATATTGCAGGGATGTCTTGAGGTTGTGAAGGCATGGCGAATGGTTTTAGTACGCCAGGATTAGCACGCGCTTGTACTTGAATAAAAAGTTGAATCCAGAAGCAGTGAAATGCGCCCCTCATTCTGTCTTCAGCTTCCTGCTCTCTGGGGGCAGCACATGCCAGTGTGCTGCTAGCGAGGGACCACATGCAGGTGCGCAAGCAGTTTGGAGAAACACTCGCCAACAACCAGGTGAGCCGCTCGCATTTTTGTACATTTCAAAAGTGTTAAGAAATCAGAACTTAGTCTTGCCACTGATAAATTGCTGTTTTCTGCCTCTGTGTGTGTGCAGTTTCTCCAGTTCAAACTGGCAGAAATGGCCACCAAGTTGGTGGCGTCTCGGCTTCTGGTGCGTGAAGCCGCGACTGCGTTACAGGAGAGCCGGCCGGACGCGGTTTCTCTCTGCTCCATGGCCAAGCTCTTTGTCACGGATGAGTGCTTTAATGTGAGTGGTGCCATGTATTAATCTGTTTATCCATCCATCCATCCATTTTCTATACCCGCTGAATCCGGCAGTCGGGTCGGGGGGGCTGGAGCCTATCCCAGGTGATGGGAGGCGGGGTACACCCTGGACAGGCCGCCAGTCCATCACAGGGCCACACAGAGACAAACAGCCACACACACACTCACTCCTAAGGACAATTTTTAGAGACACCAATTAACCTTACATGCATGTTTTTGGACGGTTTTGGAAGTCAGACAATCAGAAACTCCGCTCGTGTGTTACTCAGCTTTTATTTGTGGAATAACAAAGAGTACAAAATACATCTGACACGTGGACTCAGAATCCAAAACAAAGGTTTCTTTTCTGGTATACTTTTAAACCAGAAAAGAAACTCTTTCTCCTATAGGGATGTAATATTACTGATTGGTCATCATTTAGACGCAGGATTATTTGATTGGTCTATGTCTGAAATGCTAATGGAGCATCGAAAAAGAGATGGCTTGATAAACTTGCTGTTCTGCCTCAGCAGCGTCCTCACCTGCTTCCTCTTTCTGTAGTGAGCTTGCTCCTACTCGCTCCCCAGCAAACCTTTCAGTGATAAATTTTCCAAGGCTTTTTATGATTCTTATACACTTCAGACCAAATGAGGAGTCTATGTCAACAGTTTTACCCTGTCCTTGCTCAACAGATCTGCAACCAGGCTCTTCAGATGCACGGCGGGTACGGCTATCTGAAAGACTACGCGGTGCAGCAGTTCGTGCGGGACATCAGAGTCCATCAGATCCTGGAAGGTAAGCTTTTATTCTCTTTTCAGTGTATGTGCTCTTTAGCAGATCAGAATATTTTCCCTCCGTTTACATTTAACAAGGCTAGAGCCAATTCAATATTCAGTCTGTGTGACTCTTTTTTGTTTTGTTTGTTTGTTTCCCTTAAAGGAACCAATGAGGTGATGAGGATGATTATTTCCCGAAATCTGCTGACAGAGTCGTGATAAACCTCTTCTCCTGGATCTTCTCCTTTAGTTAAGCACATAGTTGTGGTTTCCATATCTGGTTTGTTACTGTGTGGCTGGTCCTTAACTGCCTTGTGCAGCAGTTTTTCCAAATGTGGTTAAAGTCACTGTAAGACAGATGGTTAACCAGTGAAATAAACATAGTTTTTTTTAGCATAATATCAGATCACCTGTTGCAGTTTTTAGTTGCAGTTCAAACAAGGTTTTTCAGATGGAATATAATAATAAACTTAGTGTTTAACCCTTGGTGCAAAGTGAAAAAAATCTCATTAACAGCTGCACAGATTTTTCAAGACTAAAATACAAATTCATACCTCAGTGAGGATGGACAGCTCTGGGAGCTCATCTGCTATTGTGTCATGCCTCAGCTTCTGTGAGCAATCGTCACGTTTGGGGGGGTTTCCAGTGCAGGCAACAGATACCACGTTTGGGATACTACCACAGGCTGCTCGAACATGATAAGTTAACACCATTCATACTCCAAACAGAAACAAGAAGGCTGGCTTGTACCAAAGTCCGGCCAAAATTGAGCCACCGATTCTGCATATTCATACTCAGATATTTGTCAATAGAGATTAAACACTGCCCCCCCCCAACAAAAAATGTCCATTTGTTGAGAAAGAAAGACTTTCTAGAGACACTTTAATCCTAGGATAGCATCAAAATTATACACAGTCATACCATCACTACCGTTCAGCTTGTAAGTACAATGAAACAAGACGAAGTGAGTAGAGATTGCAACAGGTGAAAACCGACTTCATAAAGATGAGGTGAGTGTAAAATGTCAAATTATGTCTGCAGTGCGATAAAAAGAAAACCTTTCATTTTGTTACTGATAAAAACATTTTACAGTTTTAAAACTGGCTACACCTCCAGTTGTGGCAAGAATCTAAAAAATAAGATTTTCTTTAGATATTTTTTTTTTTAAATACATGGAATCTGGGTTCAGTTACTCAACAACAGATCAACTCAGTTTATGAGGAGAGATTAGGATTTTTTTTCTCCTCATACTTTTAAATGATTCAATATGTGTCAGCATCTCTGTTCCGAAGTGGCCTTGCACATCTTATTTATATATCATGGTTACTGCATTACGACTGTATTTTACCCCATTTTCTTGTCTGTAGTCAGAAAAATAATAGAAATTCATGGCTTGTGTTTTTTTCTTTTGTGTTTGCGATCACACTCCGAAAATAAAGATCTCAACTTTGGTAAAAAATGAATCCACCTGCTGTTTGGCACTCTCATTTCTGTTTCCGTTTACATTCACAATAAGTGCTTGTCAGTGAATTTGGTTGTAATGCAGTCAAACACTCCCAAACACTTTATTTAAAAAAAAAAGAAATTGCCAACAATCAGAACTGCATTAAAAGCAACACAAGTAGCCTTTCAATGTCTACAAATCACTGCCACGTTATTCCAGAGTTCAGCAGGTGTGCTGGTCGGTCATAGGGGAGAATCTGCTGCTTTGTTCTGTTCATACTCATTTAATGGCCTCGTATGTTTGCAGTGATTAACTCTAGCAGAGTACCTTAGAAAATATATAAATCCATCAACTTAAACAACATAATACTCACTGTTCTGGCTACATTCTAGCTACCATAACAGGCAAAACACTCATTGAAGAATGAACTCTCAGTACACTCCATGAAGTCAGAACAACTCTGTAATAACAGGTTAAATAAACAACCCTTAAGCAAACAGGATGTAAATGTGGGACAAAGAAAGTAAAGTATTTTCAAAGAGTACCTGAATTGTGGGTGTTGTTCAGAACTAGTGCAGTTAGCCTCAGAAAAGTGACTGAAGTATAGTCCACACAGGTAAACTGAAATGCTGGAAAAAATAAATAAATTGTCCAGGTTATAGTACAAACCTTACAAATGTAGCCAAAAATATTTTGCAAGAATTGCAAAAAACTTCTAGAAAACAGAATCGTTTATTATGGCGTACAATATAAAGACAAAATGCTTTTCTCTTTAGTGAGTCTGAATGCAGCATATGAAAAGAAAAGTGAAAAAACAACGAAACACTGCACGGAGTCAATATCGTGAACAAACCGAGGGGACGGTTTGTGCAAATGAAGCATAAACCCACTACACAATGTTTTCTTCTCAGACAACCTCTCAGGTCTTCATGGAGAACATGCTCTCCAGCTCAAGGCATTCTCTCCGTCTGTCCTTTACTGTCCCATCAGAGCTGCTACACCAGTGAGCCGGCTTGGCTCTGAGCAGGCACCATGACGGTAACAGCTCCCGAGCGTGTCAGAGTGGAGGAGCTGATTTGTGGGGACACGGTGAGTGGAGGTGGCACTTGAGGCTGAGCCCCCTCAGTCCTTTTGGGGATGCTGACCAAGGGACTTCTGTGAATCTGCGGAGGGCCTCCGTTTGCACTCAGAGGCCGCTTGTATTTACGTATAGGAGTGCTTCCCATATTGTATCCAGGAAGGCCCTGTAAGGAGTTGGCCTCTCCAGGTCGCAGCTGGAAGGCGTTGATCACTGAGCCTGTGTCTGACGCAGACATGGGGGAGTATGGGTACGGAAAGTTGGGTTGATGGGGGTCTCGCGATCGAGGGCTAGTTGCTATGGAGGACAGCGTGCCATTTTTGGACACAATGTCGGAGCCAGTGTTGCTCTTTGCCCATGACACTCGCTTTGGTGCCTGAGCATCCTCCCTGTGGTTGGAAGAGAAACAGAAAAAGAATGAAAACTGATTAAAAATGAACACCTCAAGCAAAACACATGATTGTATGATTTAGCTTTATATTCTGAGGAGTTTCAAAAAGGTCCTCCCAGCTGATATGTGTAGATGAGTATAAATATTAACATAATGAACAAAATCACTGTTAATCATGTCACAGGAATAAAAAGATTCTTGAATTTGCAGACCGAGAAAGACGAACATTCTGAGCTTCATGAATGTATTATGAACTTGTCTTACACTAATTTCTTTGCCTGATACTGACAACTGTGTGCACAGTTAAACTCTCACTTGATGTCATTGGCAATCTCCTCCTCGGAGTCCCGTCTCCTTTTCAGTATGAACATGAGGAAGAGCACCATGGCCACCAGTCCCACGACTGACCCTAGAGTAGTTGCTGCAATCATGCCTGCATTGGAAGCTGGAAGGCACAACACAGACGGAATTTGAACACTGTTAGTGTCACAGCTGTGGCGTGTGGAACAGAGAATCAACAGTTTCTGAGGGGTACTTACAGGTGATAACCTCAAGGTTAATGGAGCAGCTGTCTGAGCCGGCTGTGTTGCTGGCTCGGCAGATGTATTTCCCCGACATGCTTTTGGTCAGGTTGCTCAGCCTGAGGGTGCCGTGTCGCTCATCTGCAAAACAATCATACTGTTAAACTCACCAGCATGTTTTTTTTTGTTTTTTTTTTTTTAAATGAAAGCTAGCAAGTCGAGGGAACAACACAGGTTGACACTGAATAATTACAGGACATATGAAGTGAACTATTTTGCCAAAGGAACAAACACAAATCTGACTATATATTTTTTCTTGTTATATCAAATCATTATTGCAGTGACATTCACATGTTTTTCAGCAGCAGTTGACTGTTTTAACATTTGAATTTGTTGTACTTTTGTATGTTGGTGTATTTGTAAAAACAATTACAGCAAAACAGTAATCATGCATGTTGGTCAGTCATCTTTGTTAAAATTTATCTAACAATGCTGTCATGACACATCATTGAGTGTTGTTTGAATCTTTCACACAATCTCTTATGCTTAGCACATCTGGCTCTAAAATGATGTGCTACAAACACAGGCTGTAGGAAAAGAAACAAGCTTCATGAGGGACTTATCACAACAAATCCTCTGAAATCCAATCTTAGACGTCACATTGCGGCATGTCTTCATCCGATGCATTTTTTCTTTTGTGGCAACATAAGTAAATGCAGTGTGTGTGTGTATCTGCTTCGTGAAATTGCACTCTGCTGTAAATGTGTTGATCAGATGGGTGAGTGCCATGCATGTCTGTTACCCTGTGCAAAAAGTCAATCCCCAAAGCGAGAAAAGTAATGCAACCAAGGGACTTTAAATCATCCTAGAGGAATCATCAAGGTTCATACGATGCTGACATGCAACAAATTAATGTAGAAGAGCAAAAAATCTGTAATAATCTTTGTGTCCAAACAGCTGTGATACCAAAGTTGAATGAGAGGTGATGAAAGATCCTGAACTTGCAAAATATGTTGAAACACATTACTCATGCTGTAAAACGCAAATTTATTCATATGTTAAAAACCTTAATTTGACCAATTAAACCAAAATAAAATGGTCTAACCTGCAGTTAAGGAGTTCACAATACAATTGTACCTATGCTTTATTGCTAAGGTCAAATTGTGTCACAGGGATTAAAATACAAGTGAGTGCCAAATCAAATAGTTGTGCATGAGAGTAGTGGGGTGTGCACCTGTCCCTCTCTGATCATTTAATCCCCTGGTTTGAAAGCCAGCTGTGAAGAACCAAACCCAGAAGGTCAGCTAACTCTGAGCTTGGATCTAGTTTAAGCCTGATTAGATCTCAACAGCATCAGATCTGCATGGGATACAAAGCCACACTATAAATATTGCTTCAATTCAAGATAGGAGCATTACTAATGTTACGCTGCCTTCACTGCAAGGTAAATTAGAGGGATTTTTCATAGAAAATGAGCTGGTTTACACAAAGCAGCTCATTTTGTATGCAAATTATAATATACATGAAACATGAAATTATCATCAAACTGGAATTGATTTTCATAATTGTAAACAACCACATAAATATTTCCAGTCACGTGAAAAAGCACATCATAAAACTAAGAGGAATAATGGGTAGTTACTGACTTAAAATAAAACAAGACCATGTAAGAAACAAATAACATATTCATTATTTCCCTACATTTATATGGTATTCTCAGTTTTACAAAGTAAGACCTTAGTAAGCAGTAGGGCCCCTACAAATAGGCCTACACCCAAAGTTGTTTCAAAATGTTCAAATAGAGCAAAACACAAACAGAATTTAATTCACTTGTATTATTCTGAAATACTGAAAAACATGCTTGTTCACTTTTTTAGAATTGAATGAGACAACTGAAAACTATCCATGTGTAACAGAGAAGCTACAGTCAAGCAACTAATTAGCTAAACAGAGCATTGCTAAACTAGGGAGCTAGGTCTGTCTAATGGTTAATATTGGTCACAAAATTTACCAATCACTTTCACAACTAACTAAATAACACTTATTTAAAAAAAAAAAAAAAAAAGCAAACAGTAGTTTTAATTAGAAACGTACTGAGCTCAAGTTGCTAATGTTAGCTTAGCCTAGCTTTATCAGAACATCAGGCAGTGAAAGTTAACACTGTAAATAGAAACGCTTGTTAATTAAAATAAATATAACTGTCAATTTGTGAGGTCTATTGACGGTTTAGTGGGTTTATTATCTTTGGATACAGCAAGGCTACAGTTACTGGCACTAATCTATATTGCTTTGCTTGTTGATAATAAAAATCTAAAACATGTTTCAATGACTGTAGATGAAGACAAATATTATTTTTACATAGATGATAAAATACAAAGTGTAGAGAATGGGACATTGGTTTGTTTAGATGCTGTATTATCTACTAGGTTTCTCTGAGGATAGGCTATCTTTTGCACAGACTGAATTCTAACTTCAGGATATTGTTTCTGCTCTCAAACATGTGGAAACAGCTTCTAAAATCTTAGTCCATATCAACTGTTCATAACCAAACGCTAAACATATTTATCCACTGCAAGTTAAAAAGAAAACAAATTTCTATTAAGTTTTAAGACTAAAACAAGTCTGTATTATCAATATAGTAACTAAAATCAAAAGTGAAAGAAACAAATACATGTTTACAAGTAGGCTACAAAGACATGGGTAAGAAAAAACAAACAAACTAGTATGTATACATAATACACATATATTGTTAACTGTGTGTCAAAATACATCATACAGTGACTGAATTAAATAGATTTATAGCTAATTCTAACACAATCTACACAGTGTAAAGAATTAATGGACAAATTCAACCCCTCCATCCATCCATTGTAACCCCGCTTTCATGGATGTCTGGAAATCTAAGTTCTAGTTATGGATATGTCTTCAGAAAAAATGACAATGTTAAACATCTGTGCATTATTTTTAAAGGTTAAAATAAAGATTAAACAAAACATGAAGAAGGAGTTTTTTTAAGACTTGACGACTCAGCCTTTTTTTTTGGTAATCATTTTTGGAAACATTACAATATAAGCATTCTCGAAGCTGGGTTGATATTTTTCCTTTAAAACTTTTCTAAAATTCAACACATAACGTTGACTCCAGAAAATATGGTTAATTTGAATTTCAGGACTGCAGGTGAGGGTGGGTTGGACTTGGGTAAGTAAGTGTAAAATGACTGAAAACCCTTACCCATGAACCCAAGGACAAGTATGGGCTGGGGACAGGCTCTCCATTCTGGGATTTTGTGTGAAGGAAAGATGACAGAAAGACAGCAAGCATGAATGAGAGGTAGGGGAGGAGTGGTGCAAACTGATGGAAAAAGGGTGGAAGAGTGAGAAGTGCTGCATTCTTAGACCCAAATCAAACTTATGCTTCTTGGAGGGATTGATCAATAATTGACATGGGGCTTGTTCGAAAAGATCAATGGAAAATGAGGAAAAAGATTGTGGAAGAGATAAGCAGTGATGGCAGAGTAAAGTTCAAGAGAGCGTATAAATGTGCAGGGTTTGAGTGTGAGTGTCAATGCATGTGAGACAATGCACACACACATGTGATGGGGGCACAAGTGTATATAGAACACTGCAAAATCCTGCATTAATGCACAATCATAGGGAGTAGTTTTCATCTTATGATTCTGGGGACTTATCTGCTATAAAGAGATGAGGGCTAGGGATCAAAGCAGTTAAGTCAATACGCAATCAATCAACCTAAATCCTGTTGTACAGAAACAGATGGTGTGTACTCTGCAGCATCATTTCAAAATACGCATATATAAAATAATGCATGACATGCCTTTTCCTCTCTTGCATGGGCAGCACTTTAAGAGCGGGATGCTGTGTTTCTCCATCAGTAAAGAGGATTTTACGCTGCTTGTTATAGAAAATAAAGAATCTTCCTCTGAGGTAGATTTGGAGTATCCTCAGCAGTAGGCAAAATTATTCACCCCACTCATCCTGCAGGCGTTTATTCTAGCTTTTGAAAATATGATAAATGATAAATTAATACTGTAGCAGCTAAAGCATTGGTAAACAGACAGAGAGTTTGATGGTTAATTTTTGGTTTAATTTAGTTGAAATTCTAATGAACAATCTTTTTCCTTGCAAGTCGCTTTGGATAAGCGCGTCTGCTAAATGCATAAATGTAAATGGAAACCGATCAGATTCCCAAAGTTCATGGCCTCCAAATTGGTTCAAGTACTTCCAGAAAAGCTTAAAGGAATAGTTCACCTCTTTTGAATCAGGTGGCTGCACGCATTGATATGAAGGTAGAGAGAAAATAGCGCCAAGCGAATGTGAGGTCTAACTTTTTCTGGATGAACGATTTTGTGATGCAAATGTATTACTCTTTTGAACACATATTATTTTGAGAAGCAAAATGCTTTATTTTTGTGTCCCCAGCCAACTAGCTGGACTACCTTCGTCAATGCCAAAACGAGGTTGGAACTCGGCTCACAGGACGCAGCAGGGGGTAAGAAAATGTTCATAAATTATATTGCTAATATGGGATGTCATACAGCTTCATGTCAAAAGAGGCGAACTATCCCTTTAAGATACCACTCTTTTGGTAATTTAGTCTTTCCCTGAAGTGAGAAAGCCACTAATATTCTGAGCTTTCTGTCCTTCCTTTGCCTTCTTTAAATCCCACCAGAAAAATGGCATTCCAACAGAAAAAAATCTTTAGATTTCTTTCTTTGTCGTATAGACAGGGCAAAACCATGCCTGGCATGACACACGAGTGCCAGTTCATTACACTCTGTAACTTAGCAGAGCGGATGTTTAAACACATGCATCATGAGGGAATTTCTTTTAGAATTAGTTACTTCCTATCATCTTCCTCTCGAGCTGCATATATTTCAAAAAGCCTCCCTCAGTGAGATAAAGGGTTTGTGGATTTAGCCGGAGAGACAAAATTCTGAAAAACAAAGCCATTGCTTTTCTCTTCCCTCTAAAACCTCAAGTCCTACTTGGGATGCTGTGTAAAATGTTAAGAAAATGAGAATGCAATGATCTGAATATCCCAAACCAATATTTTATTCACAATGGAACATAAAAAAATTATAATCAAATGTTCAAAGTGAGATATTTTACTATTTCCAAAAAATATTAGCTCATCTTGAATCTAATGGCAGCAACACAGGTTTGAGAGGGCAACAAAAAAGGCTGGAAAAGTATGTGAAGCTTAAAATAAACAGCTGTAGAAACGTGCGTCAACTAATCAAGTTAATTAGCGATAGGTCAGCAACACGACTGGGCATTAAAAAGAGCACCTTAGAGAGGCAGAGTCTCCCAGAGGTAAAGATGGGCAGAGGGTCAACAATCTGCAAAAAGTACGTCTACAAATTATTAAGCAATTTAAGACTAATATTCCTTAAAATTGAATTTTGAAGACTCATCTACAGAACACAATATCATCCAAAGACATCTCTATGCCCCACGCAAGTGACATGGCTGAAAACAAGTATAGGATGTTTGTGATCTTCTGGCCCTAAGACGGCATGGCATTAAAATCAGGCATGATTCTGTCATATAAATAACTGTATGGGCTCAGGAACCGTTCCAGAGATCATTGTCCATAATCATACTTCTCCATGTAACCCGCGAATGTAGGTTAAAGCTCTATCATGCAAAGAAGAATGTGAACGTGATTCAGAAAAGTTGCCATCTTCTCTCGGCCAAAACTCTTTCAAAGAGGCCAGAAGCGAAAACTTGTTCTTTGGTCAGATTCATTGAAATCTGAAATTCTTTTTGTGAAACCATGGGCACTAGTCCACCAGACTAAAGAGGAGAGGTATCATCTGGCTTGTTTTCAGCGCTCAGTTAAAAAGCCTGCATCTCTGATGGTACGGGGGGGCATTAGTACCTGTGGAACTTGCAACCTGCACTGCTGGAAAGGCACCATCAATGCTGAATGGGTTATACAGGTTTTATATTCCCATCCACTTTTCCTCAGGAAGAACTTTTACATTTCAGCAAGTCAATATCAAAGCACATACTGCATCTTTAAGAACAGCATGGCTTCACTGGGGAGGAGTCCGGCTGCTAAACTGGTCTGCCTGCTGTCCAGGACTTCAAAACAGTTACAAACATTTGGTGCATCATGAAACACAACGAAAGAAACAGTTGAGTAGATGCAATCAAGAATGGGACGACATACCTATCTCACAGGTCCAGCAACTGGTCTCCTTAGTTCTCAGATGTTTACAGATGTTGTCAAAAGTAGAGGGGACGCTACACAGTGGTGGACATAACCCTGTTAGAGCCTGGCTCGGGCCGGATTTTTCTGTCCAAAGCCCTCAACCGACAGAAAAGTTCTCAAATCCGACCCAAGCCCGAGATTAATTAAAATATTTGTGTCCGAGCCTGCCGGAAGCCCGAGATCAGTGACCAACGCAAGACGGCGCACCCTAATCAGTAAATACACATTGGTGACAGCGCACCATTATCCACCATAATCCATTATAAAACATACACATTAATGGCGGTGCACCATAACAAATGCACAAGCACTCTTCGACCAGAATAAACACCCATTCAACTCAATACAGAGAGAGAAAAAAGTTGACTAATAAAACAGTAAAAATATTCTCATTTCCCATGACTTTCAGTTCTCCAGAAGCTATTTTTCTTTTAATGTCCTCCATAGCGCTTCCAGCCAACTGAGCTCGGCTGCACTGATCGCACGTGTTTAATGTAAAGTTGTTTGAATGTTCGATATGCTTGCGTGCGCACCGAGCATGCACAGACCACAGATGCACACAGATGCATGCTGCATGGCATGAGGCACGAATAGCCTACCAACATTTTCATTTATGCATATTCAATTATTTATGTTTATCACAAAAACTGACGTTTGCAATTAACTGAAACCTGTCCTCTGGATGTTTATAATTTTCACGATGTCTGCTTGCTTTCGAGCCCGACCCGAGTCAGACAAGACATTCTAATTTTTTGTCCGAGTCCGGCCCGGCCCGTCGGGTTCCGACCGGGCCCGTCGGGCTTCGGTCGGGTTGCCATACTCTAAACCCTGTCACAACTTTTTTTTCGACGTACTGCTGCCATCAAATGGTCCAAGATGAGATCATGTTTCTCAATAAGTGGTAAAATGTATCTCTATCACTTTCAATATTTGACATGTTTTGTATGTTTTATTGTGAACAAACTATTGGTTTATGACATTTGATAATCATTGCATTTTTCTTTTCATTTACAATTTACACAGTGCACCCAGCTTTTTCGGGGATTGGGGATATATCTGGATTTTGAAAAGTCCGTCTGAGAACAATAACATTCAGAAAGATTTGCAGACCAGAATCTGTAATCAAACAAATGAATAAGTACGTTTTGACCAGGCTTTGAACTGTCTGCCTCCGTCCCAACACATCCACACCCCAGCAGTAAAGTCAAGGAGTCTGAGACAGTGATGTGCACATGAAACACAATTTGTTCATTTTAGTGAAATTCTGCACACTTGATTGGTTGAAAAGAGTTGAGCTCGTCTCATCATGCCAGGTCGTCATTATAAATGAGAATTTGTTCTCAGTTGACTTATCTGGTAAAATAAAGGTTTAATCTTATGACATGAATTCCCCCAAAATTACAATTTGTGTAAATCTGGGGAGTCTCTAAATCATTGAAAAATAAAGAGCCATTGCCAAGCATTTCTGTTATGGATAATTTAACCTAAATTGAGTTCTGAAAATAAATACCTTTTTACTCCTTGACACTTTCCACACCTCTAAGGTGCACAGTATTGCAACCTTTGATCTTTGATCTTTATAATTAATTTTCATAGACTATCTAGGCTATTAGTCTATTTCTCAGTGCCTAATGAGTAAATCAGTGTTGGAACAGAGAGAGGGTGATGCTCTTGTGAGCTGGTGGATCAGGATGGTCCATTTCCTGGAACACACTGGATATAATAACAGTGGAAACTATATTTATGTTTACGTTACAGTGAGTTTATTGTGTTGATGTACCTGAACGGCACACTTAAGCACTGATTAAGAATAGTATGCAACTATTATAAAGAGATTAAATTATTGCCATGTACTCCATGAGATGTGCAGATCTGCTTGTAGAAGAGACAATAGCTTTATATTCTATTTTCAGTAGAACCTGCTGATTTTACGTATGATTTATGAAATATAGAAATGCCTGAGCCAAACAACACAGTGTCAGTATTTTAGAGACCTCCCAGAATTCCAGAAATCATGTTCTAAGGGAAGCTCATATTTTATTCAGGTCAGCTTCCTGCATTGCACAATGTACCAACAGGTCTGTTAGTGTTGACATTGTATGAATACTTATCTCCATTGGATAAATTTGCAAAACCTGCAAAAAAAACTGATTGAAACATGTACACAAATAATCAAAATGTGATGAACTGGGGGAAAAAATACTATCTTGTGCTCGAACAATATCATTTTTGGTTCCATTAGCTGCTACATGAAGGCATGACAGTCAAACACCATCTGCAACCGCTAGACACTTGAACTAGCTTGTCTAAATCTACCTTATTGTTACACACTTAAAGTAAATAGAAACATAGTGAATATGATTTTTTTTATTATACTTATGGCATTATAACAATACGATAATTCAGCATTACACTGACAACAAAAGATGATGCAAAATATGGGCCAATAAAATAAAAAAAAATTCTAAATGGAAAGATACTATAATGAGAAAGTAACCATCTATTAAAACATACTCACTCTGCATTGGTGAGAAAAAGACCTCAGACATGGGTGCAGCCTTGGTCCATTTGTAATGAGGTATGGGTTTACCATAGCTAGACTTGCAGCTCAGAGTCACGTTGCCCTTCACCACCGGGTTTCCTGTCATGCTGCACACTGGGGGAGAGGGAGGGACTGGACAGACAGACAGACAGACAGACAGACAGTCGGGGTTATTACTGTATGCTAACACATGTAAGATAAGAATATACATCACTGAGCACTTCCTGAACACATATGAAATAGCTTTAATCCACTGCTTGCAGTTTGGTGATTTCTCTCGGCAGTGGCCAGATTGGATAAAAATAAGTAGATATTTTGACCCCCACCCAGCAACAGTTTCCATCTGTTTCTGGAGGATGACATAATGACCTCAGAGCCCATTGGATCCCTTAACAGCAGATGGACTTCAATTGGACAGAGCTTTCTCACATATTTATATTATTTTCAACAGACTACTCCAATCTAAAGTCCCTCAAAATGTGCCCAGCATTTACTTGTCCGGTACTTTCAAATCCAAAGACAAGACTGAGCCGCACTGCAAACATCAAACCTTTGAAATTCTTCTGATGCCATTGACCGTTACCTTTGACATTAAGCCGCATCTCTCCAGAAATGCCATGACCTCCAGGAACGATGACATGGCAGAAGTAGAGACCAGAGTCAGTTTCCTGGGTGTTGTTGATGTAGATGGAGAGGTTGGCCGACGGCATGGCCACACTGAAGCCCACTCTTTTGGTGAACTCATTTTGTCCGTGTCCGACTTTACCTGAGCTAAAGTTTATCACCTGCACAAAGACAACAAGTTCATGGAAACACCTTCAAGCTGTACAGGTTCATTGCACTGCTAGCTAGTGAAAAACATTTTGCTCCTGACAGGAGCGTTTTCACAAAATGCAATGTCTTTAAAATGAAAGTGTGTTTTCATTCATATGAAACAGTTTTAATTCTATTTGTAACGGCCATGTCAAGATGTGCAGATTAACGACCAGAATAAACGTCCTTCATGACAATAATCCTGACATGTACAGATGGTAGATGTTGAAATTCAGGTTGATTTTCTGATTGAGATAAGCTCACAGGCATCACACACTGAGATTGTTTAGATTATGTTAATCACGTTAACACACACACACACAACACTGCATGTGCAGTTTCACAAGCAGCTAGTGCAACATAAAAGCAACACTGATAAAAGTAGCGATACAATGTCATGAGGGGCATCCTCTCCTCTATGATGCCCATCCTTCCTCCCTTATTTTCTTCTGCTGTTAATTAGACATTAACAGTGATCTTTGCAATAGTCCTGAACTCTACAGATCATCCTTTTACACGTAAAAATCATGATATATGTGTTAGTATAAACAGCATCATGCAAGAAAACAAATATTGTTTTCCTTCTGTTTTGATTCAAAGGTGAGGAACGATATGTCAAAAAAGGTGTGAACATCATTTTTTCTAACATAAAATGCGTGATGAAATGCATCTTCGTAAAGCTGTTCAGTTTGTGGTTTCAGCCAAGTATTTTTGAGTTTGATGATCTCTGCTATAGCAGTCTGAGGATCAGCAAATTCTGTATATTATTGTAATTTGTAATCCCTAAAGAAGCTCTACTTTTTATACCACGAGTGAGGTTAGAAAAGGGCCATATGTACAACAACATTTTAGGGTTATTGGAGGAGTTAAATTCTGGAGCTGTTGAAGTGGGGTGATGTTCTGAGAAAAAACGAATCGATAAAAAAAAAAAAAAAAAACTACAGAATCGATAAAAGCAGTAAACTTGCAAAAAAGAATAATATTTTTGGAAATTTAAGTTACAAATTTATGAGAAAACTGTTCATTTTTATGAAGGGTATTACATCTGTCCACCTTGTTGCAAAGTAAAGGAATGTAGCCACTTTTTTCTTGAAATTTTTCCCCCACACAAGAATGAACATATTCTCAAAACACATGTTATTCAGTTATTTCTCGTAAAATTTTGTCTATTTCCTGAAAATGTAGTATTTCAACCTCAGACGACCCATATTTTTTTTACTTATTTATTCACTGCGAATGTCCGTCTTTAATAACCAATAATGACTTGAGCATGCACATGTGCATTCTACTGTTTTGGATTTGAGCTTCTTACCTGCTTGGACTCATTTCCTGTGAAATGCCAAATTACAGTGTTTTGAGAAATGTCTGAACTGGGGCTGTACCAGGCCTGTAACACCACCATTTGGCCCTTCACCACCTCCATCTCTTTGCTGGGCATCTCCACTTTCTGGGTGTCACCTGGAACAATAACAACACAAACCCATCTGGCTTTAAAAAGTGTACAAAAGTATGTTAAATAAAAGCTGCACAGCTGCATTGATGGATGTTCTGGGGAATCGTCATGGACTGAAGTTACATTTTCTCAGGTTTATTAATTAAACCTTGTTAGTGTTACTTTTGAGTTATAGTTTGTTTATTTTATTGTTACTTTAGGTACTGAATTTTCTTTTTCACAGTCTTAACTAATAATCATAAACGTATTAATTACTCAGCTAATTATCTACCAGTTTTTTCATTTGCAGCAATTCCTCTCTTTTAGAAGTGAAAATACTTGAAACACTTACTGTGCTTTTCTTGGTGATTAAAATATCAGCAAAATTGCTGTGAGGTGACGATCAATTTGTTGGTTGAGTTAATTTGCGATAGCTCCAGTTTTCAGTATTGGCTTTCCTTTTTTTATTCTTTCCTTCTATCTGTCTTTCATTGCTAGATTTTTAAATCTGTTAGAATTATTCTTATCTACAATAACAAATGTGCTGCAAGGAACACAGTAGAATGAAAATTGAGTAAAACTGTGAATTGAGAAGGAACATATTTTCAATGGATCCAGTGTTCTCAGTTGTTTTTAAAAAGCCTCTCTTTGTCAATCTGGTTTCTTTACACTTTGGGGTTCCATCTTTAAAGCTAGTTATTCATGCAAATGAATCAGATCACATATGGATACCAACAGGAGTATAAAAAATGCAAATATAGAGACAAACTTTACTTTCTGTCTTGTTAAATAAAGCTACTTCATCAAAGTAAAATGACCATCCCATGCTGCAAGAAGTTGTTGCTGACACTGAGCTGAGACCTCATTAATTCCAGAAAAGAAATAGCTAATTTAGGACTTCATTACCAGGATTTTTCAATATTCATGTAATAGTTTCCACATTGCATCATACTATTCTACATGTCAAATACGCTTAAAATAAACTTAATTCTTCACCAATCCAATGCAAAGAAGAGCAAAGTGCATCAAAGAAAATAAAAGATGATGTGAATGAAAATATTCAATTAAATTTCAGATTTATTCAGTTAATTACAGTAGTTAGCTTATTGACTTTTGAACTGCAGGTTTATAAAAATTTTTTTAAAATGAATCACTGAATTGTTTTGTTGTAAAAGTAAAACTTGTTAGCTAAACTTTATTGATCAAGCAATTGAAACAGACAAAAACTTTTACACCATTACTCCCTTGTCGCAAATCTGGCTTCCACTTTGAAGTAAAATTTGGTTTCAGAAACGTGAAAGTATCAATCAAGACTCACATTCACTGGCCAAAGAATGCATATAAAATAAGAAAATACAGCCAAGTCAAGCTGGCACAACCTGTTGAGGAAACAATCCAAAACCTTTTCAACTGAGCAAAAGAAAGATGTTGTAGAGAAAGCAAGATGACTGCAACTACCAGGATGTGGTCAAGCTAATAACAGCTGATGATAAAAGAGGAAGAATTTGATGAGGATGAAAAAAAAAACTAAACAAGCAGGAGATCCAACTCACAGGGAGCCCAGTCACCCGAACCGGACAGCTGAAGCTGGATCAGCTGATCCCAGCAGCCGGGGTCCATCTGTATCTCCAGTGTGAAGCTTGGTTCAAAGACTAAAGCAAGAAATGAAAAAAAAGAGCTACTGCTGCCACTTCAGCTGCAGAGAAGAAAAACTGGGAAAAGTGTGTCTCATGTGCTTAGATAGTTGGACAGAGATCACGAGTAGGTAGAGATGAAAGAGAGGGAGTGATATGATCCATAGACAGCTGAAATCTCCACATCTGTTCAGCCTGGCACGCCTTCCTTCTTTTTTAGACTAAAATCTGGTTGAGGCAGGAGAATTAGGCGGTGGGTGGTACTGGAGAGATGGGGTGGGGTGTGCATAGATGAAAAGTAGGAAAATGTACACGTGTATGTGAAAAAGATTGTGTTTTCAGCGATAGGCAGAAAGTAGAAGAAAACAGAGAAGCAGAACCTGTTTTTTTACATGTATTTTTGCGGCAGTAGCTTCTTTATTCCTCCTGGGACAGTATGATCCCGTCATCAGGGTCCCTTAATTTCTGAATCTCTGAGTCTGGTAAATCCTGCTGAGTAATCCCCAAACAATCCCAGGCTCAGTGCTCTCACCTCACGTGAGCATACGCTTGACATGGATATTATGCAACAAATGGTCACTTGCCGCACTGCTTCTGTCGCCGCCATCATAATCACAACAGCGTGTATGCTCTCTGCATTACAATTAGCAGATCACTCTGCTTCATATTTAGTCATTTATACGTGATCTCTGCTAAGCCTGGATGTGGCTTCCATATGTTCCAAGAGTTTCAATTGAGCCAAATTTATTAATAATGTTTTGATGGCACAAAAAGCAACCTTTCAACGACCTTTTCATTTCTACAGTAAAAATGTTTTCAATAAGCACTGTGCAGTTAAATTCTTCATTTTAAAAGTTTTGAGCTTTGCCCCAACAATTTAAAGTCAGCTGAAAGCAATGTGATGGAAAGAGAGCCTTTGGTCGCTTAGGCTTCTAAAATTCAGATGAGGAAAATAAAATTCAACTTTTTATTCAAGATCAATGCATCATGTTTTCAAAGTAGACAGTAAATGGTTTTACCACAATAAAGCAGTTCTAAAATGTCCATGCACTCAAATCTAATTGAGGGGAGTGAACACAATCAGTAAAGAGTTTGTGAGGAAAGAAGTAATTTTTCTAATGATATTATATAACAAACATATTGCAGTACTGTTTCATTTGGCTGAAATTTAAATGACAAAAACGAATGAAGGTGACTGACCTTAGAGGGCTAAAAACAGAAAACTTATTTCTGAAAACATGCTGACAATCAACTTCTTGTTTTAGCAGATGTGATGTTTGATATGCTTAATCAGATTTTGCAAATTAATTCACAAATTCTGGTGGAAGGTAATGTAATTAGTTGTACTTCCATTAGAACATTAAATAGAGATCTCCATCATCCATCTTATGCTGCTTATCTGGATCTGAGTTGGAGGGACAACAGTCTGAGCAGGGAACCCCAGTCACATTCTCCTGCCCTGCTGGGAGGACACCAAAATGTTCCCAACCCACACAAGAGATTTAGGGCGTTTTTACATCAGGATATTGTGGGGGATTCGGGTCAATTGGGAAGGAATTCTGAAAAAATGTCACACCTTCATTTGGTTTGGTTCACTCTCACAGTAAACCTTATTTCTTTTTCACAAGAAGCTAACCAGGAAGAGCAGCAGGCGAGGCAGTGAGCTATCCTACTTCCTCTCTTTGATTTACATCCTCTCTTTGGTTTGCTGCATAGTCCGTTTGCATATCCCACTGTAGGCGAACCCCACCAGGGTTCACTTGCAGAGACACTTGAGACCCGCATTTTCAGGCAGACCAAAGTTTCTTTGGCGCAGACCAAAGTTTCTTTGGTCTGCGCCAGAGGTCGGATGAGCTTTCACACCTGCCCAAAAGAAGCTGACTATCTGAGGAAACAAACTCTGGTCCGTTTAAAGCAGACCAAACAGCTCTGATGCGAAAGCCCCCATAATCTCTCCAATGGATCCTGGGTCTGCACAAAGGCCTCCTCCTAGTGAGACACCTTGAGAAGGCATCCGTGCCAAAATACTTCAACTCCTTCATTTGAGTTAAAAACTTATGTCTTCTCTGAGTAATGACTATGGTCTTGAGGTGCTAACTCTCTTCCTCACCGCTTCACACTTGGCTGCAAAACTACCCCGAGTATCTGCTGGAGGTCTCTGCTCGATGAAGGACCTTCTAAAATCAAATGTAATCCAACACCAACTGAACTGGAAACCCTCTGCTCCTTGGCTGTGCCTGGAATCTGGGACAGAATCTGAGACAAAAGACATCTCTGTGGGTCCAACACTTACAGAAACAGCTAACTACTGGCAATAAGAACGAGGGCTCAAAATATATTGAACATTTTCTGTCACTGCGATATAAACATGTTTTTATATCAATATAACAAAAGACCATTTGGACTGCAAAAATGCTATGCTGGAGATCTTTTTCATTGCAGAGATTTTAACTTCAAATAGTAGGACAAGCAAAGTTTTATTAATGCAGGCTACATTAAACTTTGGAGAAAATACACCACCTAAGCTTCACACCGTATAGTGAAGTACAGGTATTTGTTTATATATTGCAAGTCACATCTCCATCTTAACCTTCAATCATGATATTTCATTGCACATATTTTTCTAATATTGTGCTTCCCTAATGGAAACCAAACTTTCATTTTGGTTGTATGGGACTAAATGGCCTGTAGCAAGCCCAATGCCCCATATTCTTGAAGCACCTCCTACAGGAAACTATGAGGGGCATGGTCCTGTTAATGGAGATGTTAAATTCCAAAACCTGACGATGGCACCAGATGAAAAGTGACCAAATTTGTTGATAAATATCCTAGGGCCATATGTCAAACAGAACTCAGAACTAGAAACATGAAAATGCTGGAGGTGTTGAGAAAAAACAGGGCATCTCCAACTGCTGGGGTATCTAAACACAGCAGTATAGGATAGTAAATAATAATCAACAAGTGAAAAGATTACCAGACCCGTGATGTGGACTGTGCAAAAATCCTCCGGCCTGTAATCATAAGACTTCATATTCCCCGTCTGCCCTTGTCAGTGGTGTTGAACAATAAAGCCATCTACAAGACATGTATGCACGAGATTAATATCTTTATCATCGTCCCTGTCATGTGGGCGTGCTTTTTTGATTGATAATGCAGAGCAGCCCATATCGCAGATGAATTGTTTATTTTCTAATTTAGAAGCACCGCTTTTTTCGCCCGCAAATCCTGTTAGTGCTCTGATTTAATTTCCATCCACTATTGTCTTCGCTGTCACACCAGACAATGAGGCAATGTATGTGCCGGAAGAACTGCTGACTGATTGAACGGTCACATTTTAATATGACCGCACCGAAGTGTAATATAACTGTGTATGCGAAGAACACATTGTTTAAAGCGCCTCACAGCCGTTGCATGTTGATTGATATACATTTGCGTAGATTAGAGGAGACACAATTGGAAAGGATCAGGTTTTTCTGTATGTTGACGAGACTACGCTGCCTCTTGATGAAAACCTGCTGCTGGCCGCCTCTTTACTTCAAAGATACTCACTGATGAAGTAGGATAATGCCCTGGAGTGTCCTCACTCCAGAGTCCAGACCATTCTTGTGTTTCTTTGAGCAGGTTTATCCTCAGAACTGATTCATTCAATTGTTTATTAAATGAAGTAAAATCTTCACTAATCCGTTGTCCTGTCCATCTGGGGTATGTGAGTGTGGGTGTGTGTGTGTGTGTTTGTGTGTGGGAAGAAACAGCAGTTCAAGAAGTGGATATAGAATTTATGTAAACCTAAATCCTTCAGAGGTTTAAAAAAGAAAGAAGAGAAATCTGGAGATGCTAATAGAGAAGATACTGATATGATAACTACATGTCCTTATTCAACTCTGCCCTAATTACATTTCACCACAGGCTATAACTCAGTCTAGCCGCAATTTACATCTGCTACTTGGAATCTTTCCTTTAGAATAAACAGTGGTTTATATTTTCCTGCAGGGCATCTTGGGCACGAGTCTCAGCTGCAAAAAAAAAAAAAAAAAATCTAAGATGGCAGGGACAAACTTATATAGAGTCAGCCACGCATATTTGAGCTGGGGCACAATTTAGACCAAATGTGTGTTTTCTGTAGTATCATGTGTCAACCATAGGGGGAAGCACATTCCTATGAAAAACACATCATCTGATTATGAGATAAAACCACCGTGGAACTCATCACATCTTCAACGCATAAAATCTCAGAATTTAAGACTCCACAAATGAATAGATGAAGTGTGACAATTTAAAGAACAAGCTATGCATGAGCCGGAAAATGAACAAATGTGTCTCATTACTTGCAAAACATGCATCAAATCTGCATGAGTAACAAGGCATCAAAATCTAAAGCCACTGTGTTATGATCAAGTAAAGGATAAAAAGTCAGTCCCTCTCTCAAAGCCCTCAGGGAGATACGTAGGCCTGTGTGAAGATAAACTGATCCTCTTTAACCAGCCGCACTCTATCTCCCAGAGTAATCTCTGCTTCCACCCATGTCTTTCTCTCATGTGAGTCTCTCTCTGGAGCTAAAGCTTTAGCTGAGGCTCAGATTTACTCTCCATTTACACCTCTTCCCCTTCTTTTCCCCACTGATACAATGCAATGGCCCTGTCTCCTTAGAAATAAACTGATTACTTAAATCAGTGATTCTTAGCCGGGGGTTGCAAGATAATTTCCTCGGGTCATCAGATGGTCATGAGGAAGAGATGAAACAAGATTAAAATCACATTTTACACTGGGGAATGGGTTATACATTGCATAACCTTTACTTGTGATATAATGTGCATTAGAATATCTTACTGAGTGTATTTGTGAGCATCAAAGTGTGCATGCACGGGTCTCTGATTTGTGTTGTGACTAGTCCTTCACTGCAATAGACAAGAAGAATGTCCCAGTCGCTATGTGAACCATGGAAAGTGCAAATAGCCATTTAATTAAATAGAAGTGGAATTAGAAATCCACAATATAGCATTTTCTCAAACCACTGTGATATTTCTTTGATTTGTGTTGTTTTAAAAGAATGAACTTTTCTGTTCTCCAGGGGTTAGCTTGGTTTGCCTGTCAGGAACGCTAGCTAATCCCTCAAACTGAGATCTCACTGATCGCTGTCGTCTGCAGGTAAGACACTCAGGCCAGGAATACGCTTGCTTTTTAATCACATGTTCGCGTAAGCAATGTGCTCTGTCGTGGCAGTAAATGTCCTCATACTTGCCTGCGAACTACACCTGTTATTGGAGGATTCCACGTGGGCAGAGGTGTCAAACTCAAACACACAGAGGGCCAAAATTAAAAACTTGGACAAAGTCACGGGCCAGCCTTGATATTTACTGAAAAAATGTCTACAATTGAGGAAGTTTTTCCTTCTCTTCACATATAACAATGAACCTTTTCATGTGGAAACAAACTTAACATTGAATCTGGAACAAGCAAAGCTTCATACTATAAACACATGGAATCAAATGTCAAATAAAAGACACATCTAGAGGTGGGTAGTAACGAGTTACATTTACTCCGTTAAATTTACTTGAGTATGTTTTTGAAAAAATTATACTTCAAGGAGTAGTTTTAAATCCCTATACTTTTTACTTTTACTTGAGTAGATTTGTGAAGAAGAAACTGTACTCTTACTCTGCTACATTAGGCTACAATAAGCCTTGTTACTTTTCTTCTTACCTCTTTGGTATTCCACGTGTTATTATTTTTAGCTTTACAATTTACAGTCATAGCAAGCAAAAAAAGAAATAGATGAAAAATGTCAGAAGCAACGGTGGGAAATGAAGACACAGGCGAGGCCTCATGCTGAAAGCATGTTTACCTTACAAAAAGTGTGAAACAGCAGCTACATTATGTGTCTTCTGTGTCAACCAAAACAAACGCACATTTCAGCATTCAAAAACTCAACATCTAACTTGAGGAAAGATGTAGTAAAGTTTCCTAAATTCGTTTTTTTTTTTTTCGTGGATAAACAAATGTTTGTTTTTTAGGTTACATATGCTTTAAACATTTACTAAGTCTCTTTTATTTTTTTATTGAAGTACTTGAATATTTTAATTTAAGCTATTTTGTAATTAATTAATTCATTTTAATTTATTTTATCAATTAGATGAACTCTAATTTGCCTTAAGATGATTATTTTGTATTTTTGTCTGTCAGATTGAATGCTTGTGTTAACAAATAAATCAGACGTTTACTCAGTACTTGACTAGTTTTTTCACCAAGCACTTTTTTACTCTTACTCAAGTAATTATTTGGATGACTACTTTTTACTTTTATTTGAGTCATATTATTCTGAAGTAACAGTACTTTTACTTGAGTACAATTTTTGGCTACTCTACCCACCCTCTGGAAACATCTGTGGCATTCATTTCTTAAATCAAATTTTAAAAAAATCTTATGCCTCTTTCTCTATTTGTAGCCTTCTGAGTAAAATTTCAATGGTAACCTTTTTTCACAGGCTAACAATATTAATATTTCTTTTGTGCACAGATATTCTGCTTGGCCAATGAATGTCAACAGAGGATGGGGCGGCTGTGCGTCCCGATTGACGCATCAGCGCACCAGCAGAGCATTCTGGCATCCTGTGACACCTACATCCAGTGAAATTTGGCCCTACACTGCCCCTACAAGTCACCTAAATATTGCAGCTTGCAGGACATGTACAAACAACATGCCAAACAAACACAGGATACACGAGGCAGCCATGAAAAATATGCACATCGTTAAAGCAATACTTATTACTCACTTTAGTCAACTGCACCTACAAAAATAAAATTAGGATATTCAGTCTTTTCATCCGCTTTCATAGCAAACTTAACACGCAACACTTTAAGCTTTAACAAAAAGTCAACACGGCAAGGTCAAGCTGATTTTAGAGTTTTCTCTGCTGGATCACAAGGTAAACTACTTTTAATGTTCTGGTGCAGCTTAGGGGAAAATAAATGCAAACAGATTAATGTGGTTCAAAGTTTCCCCACATTTCAAACAGATGTACAAACTTTAGACGAAAAATAAAAGCCCTAACCAGAGATTTCACAAGGACATTTAAATGGATTGATTTACGTATTTATCTTTGTTCGTCACCAAACGATCTACAATGCAATATTGTAGATCCATTTCTCAGACCATTTCTCAGGTTATTTGGTGTTGTGATTTTCGTCCAAGGACGATGTTGCTCACTAGTTTCTTCCATATTCTTAGCAACGTAACATTACTGACATTAGCTTCTTTCACTGAGAGACTAGCAGTAGATGAATGAGGCAGAGATGATACTTGACTGTAAATTCTTTTCAAATCAAATGGGGTACAAAGTTTATTATCAAGCCACCAAGAACAGCGCTCAGCTGTGACGTGGCTATGCCCAATGGCTCAAGTTCTCCTGGTATAAAAAAAACATCATTGAGCATCTAGATCGTGGAGCATATATTACGATGGCTTATCTTATAGTTGATGCTGCAAAAAGGTAGAAAATAAACAGAATCTTTTTTCATTTAACATAACACGTAAATATTATTTGTGATAAAGTACATTTGTTGAAAATTACTTGAGAAATCTGTTAAAAAAGAAAAAAAACTTTTTTAAAGAAAATCCACTGAATATTCAACAGATCCAAGTACCTCAAGAGAATCAGTATCAAAAATGTTTTTTTTTACTTGTTATCTTGAAATCCTATGCTACATGATTAGTTGAAAAGGAGATCATGGATGAAACACTTTTTTGGGCTCCATAGCAGGTTTTATGTTCGCCGAGCTAAAATGTGTCTCAGTCTGGAGTTAACAAAGTCTTAAAGTGACCTCATAAACGTCTAGGCTAGCAAGGAAGAAAAACATGATCATATATTATTTAAGCAGCAAATTCCTTCAACTCATTAAAATATTTCATTAGTGTGGCTGGTTGTGTAATCTGGAAGACCTACTGATAATAAAGAATTTAAGTTACAAACTTACCGTATTTTAATGATCACATGATTGCAAATGTGAAAAAAAGAATATAACTGAGTGAGAAACACTTGTTTACTCCCTGGATTTTTGACAGACAGGATAGGCAGGAATGTAGGACAACAAAACAGCCTTGTTGGTGTAAAACTGTATATTAGGCTGGTCCTGAAGGCGTTAAGCAGATGGTGCTTCAATAATAAATATTTGGGGGAGGCTCCTTTAAATTGGATTACATTTGTGTAATCTCTGTAGCTATTTTAAACCATTTTGAGGGTGCCATCTCAGCACAGTGGCTTTAATCTCTCTTAACTTTTGATTATGTTCAAATTGATTCTTCTTGCACACATGGATCCAAACTCCAGTCATCTCCCCCGGTTCTTGCTGTCAAGTTACACAATTTTACGCTTGCTGAAGCAGTTTTTTTCAAATATCAAATGAGCTAGATGTCAGATATGAAATGAAACGGCAGACAAATTAGTTGGATAAAGTCATAGAGTAAGTGATATTACAAAACTAGAAAGATCATTTCAGTAACTATTACATTCATATTTAGGCTTCACCCTGTTTGATATTTAAAAAAAGGGGGGTCCGGAGGAGAAAATGACGCAGCAGAACAAATCAAATAATTGACCATTTTTCGTAGTTAACAAACTCGTTGGAACCAAGTTTAAGTGTCAAGCAGCTGTCAGTCAAGATCCTTCTGATTGTTTACATTTTGCATATTTACAATTAATTTGTGTTTTGGTTTGATGGAGATCTATCAAAGACAAGAAAAATGCCAATCTTCCAAAACCCAGAGTGTCTTCCACTTCAGCACCAGGGACAGCGCCAAACAATTCATTGGTAACCTTGGGAACAGTAATTGCACCACACCTGAACAATATGAGATCATGTTTTCACTCAGTTTACAACTAAAACGCTTGCTTTATAGCACACGAAGACACATCTTTTTAATCAGCCAATAGAAACTGTGAGGCTGATTGCTCCTTTATGGTCATCTTATTGACCTGGGTTGCACACCAAAGTAGAACGGAAACAAAATCACTGCAACAGTGACAATACTAAAGCTCGCAGCTATAGAAAGTCAAAATTTGCTCACAATTAACTATTTTGTCTGCTGGTCCTGAGAGGCTGTTTCGAAGGCTTTTATTAGGATGAATCCAATTGCCACTCCCACGCACATTCCTTCTGATTTATGGGCTTGTAAATGTTAGTGGTTAGGTCTGTTATAAATATCAAATCATTTGTAATTCATATCGCCTTGTGTGTGTGCGCAACGGGGATTGAATTAAAGAAAAATTCAGTACGATATGTTGTTTTCCTTAGCTCAGAATTGGCCAAATCTAATTACATTAGATTATAATTGGATTGCAGTCGATTGAATTGAATTGAGCTGTCCCTTCCTCATTATGACTTTTGCGGTAACTTGCTGCTGTAAAAATGAAACTGAATTGATTGAATTGTTGAATCACAATCACCATCATTTTTTGAAACTATCATAGGTATCTGTATTGACTTGTTTACAGCTTTTTAATGACGTCATTTTGTGGTGCAGCTTTCCTCTGCTGTAGTTCAGTAACACGTGAATGAGATTTACTGCCTCTGACTGAAACAGAATATTGTAAGGCGTGACATTTTTTTATACTCCACTGACAATATAAATAATAATATATAAACTGCTACGTGCTTATTTAATCTGTGCTAAATCAGGGAAAATCACTTGCAGACAGTAAACACTTTCCATTTGCCCAGTACTGTGCATACCTGACTACAGGATTGGTTGCTTGGCAACATTCACTTCAACAAGCAGTTGTTTGCCAAGAACATATCAAAACATGCCCTCAGACCACAAACTGACCTTTTCAGATTCCTGTTTTTAAGTGGATAAAACAAAGCTTTCGAGATATGTGAACTTCAAACAAAGCCAGTCTAAGTGCTTCCTGTTATTAAGCTGAGCTAAGCTAATCTCCAGACAGAGTTTTGCCACACAGTCACAAAAGCAGTATCGGTCTTCTTTTTCAACCTCGTAAAAATGGTTTGTAGCTGCACATCCCAACAATTTCTTTCAATTTGTCCCTGAGTTGCAGCTTTTGTAAAAGATTAATTACATTCTTCGGTTTACTCTTTCATACCTGAACATTTGTCACACTTCCGTTTACTCTTACTAAGGAGAAGTAATAAAAGTAGAACTTTGGAAATGAGAAGCAAGGAAACAAAAAAATAATTAAATCACCAACTGTCCATTCTCTCACTGCTGTTGTCTGCCTGAACAGCGGTAGAGGGATGTTGCTCGGACTAAGACGAATGCTACATGATGTAAGGTGAGATTCTATCAGATTTATAGACAACTAGCTCTGTACTTACTGTTGAAACTATCTACATCAATACATCAGGAAGTGTCACATCTCTGACCATACATGTATCTATTGCATAATGTGTTCATGTGTGACTTGTGTGCTTCCAGTCTTTCCCCTCCTCTCTGGAGGAGCTTACCAGAGATCAGAAACCTTCTGAGCCTTTTTACACGCCACTCATTTGTACTCTGGACTCTCCTTACGTTTTAGCACATGCATGTTTATCCACTTATAGCAACAGAGGCACACGTTGTGTTTACATGCTGAATGCCTCGTATCACTGAATGCTGAATTTAATAGAATAATATAAACATATAAAGCCCCAAGCTCCATCATATCTTAAAGATCTCACAGTGGGATATTTTCCAAACAGAGCACTTCGCTCTCATTCTGCAGGCCTACTTGAGGTTCCAAGAGTTTCTAAAAGTAGAATGGGAGGCAGAGCCTTATGTTATCAGGCCCCTCTCTGTGGAACCAGCTGCCAGTTTAGGTTTGGGAAGCAGACATCTTCTCTACGTTGAAGATTAAAGAACTTTCCTTGAGACATCCTCTCTACCTCGAGGAATTTTCCTTTTTTTGATAAAGCTTATAGTTAGGGATGCCTCAGGTGAACCTTCATTATGTTGCTTTAGGCTTAGACTGCTGGGGGACCTCCCATTATGCACCTTTCCTCACTCTGCTCTATTTAACTTGTGTCTTTCTTTCTTAGCAGGTATCCCTGGCCTGGTGTTATGGTGCTTGTTTACCTCTCTTTCCTGACCTCTCAAACCCCAACCTGTCCAGGCAGATGACCGCCCTTCCTGAGTCTGGCTCTGCCAGAGGTTACTTCCTGTTAAAAGAGAGGTTTTTTTTTCTTTCCACTGTCACCTCGTGCACGCTCAGGACCGGAAATTGAATCAAGGAGAGCTTTGATTTGGTTGGATTATAATTGTATAACAACGTACGGCTCGAATTAGACTGAATCTTTGAAGTGCCTTGAGATGGCATTTGGTGCGATATAAATAAAACTGAATTGAATTGTATTTCCTGTCATTGCTCTGACATCCGACATGTTAAACCACACTGCCTGAGCTGAACACAGCACAACATAAATGGAAAGCAGAGAAAGAGTGTGCGTTGTGTTTAAGGTTTTATTCACATGCTAATGCTAAACGCTTCTTAAGTTCTAAACTGCACAAACAGTCGGACATGACCACAGTAGCTGCTCTCTTTCGGTAGTTCTGATGAGTTGGTCAGTCTGACTCCAACTCATGGATGCCAGGAGCCTTTTTCATTCCAGCTGTCCATCACAAGTCCCACAGTGCCCTTTCTAACCCCTCTTCCAGCCAGCTCTCGAGTCTTATTGGCTTGGAATGAAAGGAAAACTCAGAGCTTAAATGGGTCTGCAATGTTGCACCACAACAGAGCCAGTAACCACCATGCCACCCCTCACACCATCTCGGGTCTTTGAAGAAGATATTTATAAACCATTAGTGTGGCAACGGGGCGAGGGGTTGGCCGTTTTATCTCCCAGATCTGTCATGTGTTACTGAGCACGAGGCAAGCTGTGCTGACAAGAGTGACAGAGTGAGGGCTGATGGAGCTGCTCCTGCTCAAGTCGAACGATGTGGCCCCCAACTGCCTCGCCACTTTACTGCCTCTGGGACGAGGGGAGGGCTTAATGCTGTGAGACCGTAATTAAGAAGTTGAGTGATCTGATTTCAGACTTCCACCAAGCTTTCGCAAGAGAGGAATTAAAGGATGAGGCTCATAATCTGTACACAACATCGGATGCCTCCCAAGGTCAACATGATAGGTGCAGGATGAGAATGACATTTGGATGCATGTTTTGACTTCTGAAGAGTAAAAAAAGTTGTTTTTCTTGCATGTTTTTAATACAATAGGTTGAGATTTCGGAGGTACTGTTTTCTCTTATCTGCAGTAAATTAAGCAGCAACTTAGCTTAAAATGTAAATTTTTAAAGTGCTGTTGACCACTCAAACTGTTTTAACACTACAACCCTCATTCAAACACACTCAAACACATTTTATTCTATACACTATTACAGGCTATGCAGTGCTTTTTTTCCCCTCTATTACACACATTCACACACCAATGAACACTTCACTGGCAATGAGGGGTTCAATGTGTTGCCCAAGGACTCTTTGACATGTGGTCAGGAAAAGGAACTGCTGACCATCCGAACAGCAGATGAGAAGCGCCACACTGTGTGATGATTTAATGTGACCAATGAAATGCCAACATTTCATAAGCATTATCTTAACATGTACATTCGCTAACTCTTTCACTTTTATTTCACTGTAAGGTAAAAATCAAGATCTGAGATTTACAGCTTATCTTTTACTTTTAAGTGGACTATATTTTACTGCTATAGAGAGAACTTATATAGGGAAACATTTTCTTCTTGTTTGACTTTGTTTGGGCCATTGACTTGTTTATGGTATATTTCATTCTATGCCATTCAATTATATCTTTAATATTAAAATCCAGTTTGTATTGGTTCATTTATACACTTCTAATCATGACTGAATTCTGGGGCCTGTAAAAAGTCACATCATTTATTAGGATGTCAGTATGTTAGCCTGGTTGATTTAGCCTGTCTCCAATTCAAAGGCAAATAATGTCTTTAAACATTTCTTGTTGCATGGTGGATAATTACCTTGACAGGCAGCTGGGTCCTCTCAAGGTTTGCAGCACCAGTCAATGCACTTGGGGCCAAGCAACCTTTGTTTTGGACAAAATATTCTCCTATCCTGTCAGCTACCAAAAGAGGATAGTGTGTATTCCTTGAGCATTAGAATTTAGCATCAGAAGTAATTCTTTATCAAAGTATGAAGAGAGAATGATAGATTGTAAAATGTGTTTTTGCTCCTCTTGCAACAGTTTAAAAGACCATACGTAATCAACTGCTGGTCAAAAAGCTGCAGTCAATATAAGTGACCATTAAGTTACTGATCAAAATAATTTACATGGTTCTTTACATGGACTTTATGGAGTCTTTTGTTTTGTGGAGAAAATGCAGATGTTCTATTGCTTCATAAAAATGTACTCAAGACAATTTAATCTCTCCTGTTTAGTGACAATTTGACGGCAATTTTTTATCTGGACACCAAAAAAAATTGTCTGTTCATTTTTGGAGGAACTATCTGACTCTTCCCCCGCCCCTGATTATAGCTGTTGTCCTGGTGTGTGGGTGTTGGACTCCAGCTGGATTCCATCTGTAATCACCACAGCTATGTATAACCACACCCCACCTTTACCAAGCCGCCCAATGCATTTTGACAGGAGGGACCTTTTCCTGGAACCGGGGGGGGGGGTTATTTTGTTGTTTTTAAACTTTTAAACAATTATATGATGAGATTTAACAAAGAAGCAATTTCTTAATGTAACAAGGAAAAAAAAAAAAACTCAAAAGCCCTGTACAGGATTTTATAACTCAAGTTCCTCTGCTATACAACTGGCCCGGGTTTAATTTAAATTAAAGAAAGGTCTGCGCTCATCACACCCAACATCTCAACGTCTGTCTTTAACTTAAGAAAAGAAATTAGGTGATTAATAATTAACATCACCTGGTGCACTAGCCATTACATAGGCTAAATCAATATTTTACAGAAATGCTAATAATAGCAAGCCATTTTTACATGTAGTCAGAATATAGTAGATGGTAATCACTTCACTTATCCAAACAAAGTAAGAATGGGTAAATTGGATTATTGACTATCATTTACTAATATATCTTTAAACAGGATGTGTTGTGTTTGTAGAGAACAAATGACCTTTTCAAAGCCAGTAATACATTTCATCAAAGCACGCTTTCAAATCCTCATCCTTCTTTCTTCTGAGCCTGATGTGGAAGACTCTGATGCAGGCTCAGATGGTCAGCAGCAATGGCTCTGCTGGCTCTCATCCTACTGTTCATTATATCCAGCTGTCTGATTGATGCAGATGAACCACACTGACCCTCTGGCCCACCCACCCACATGTCCACCTACAATCCAGCAGCGGGGCCTCTGTAAAGGTGAGCGATACAGCTGAGAGCACAGGAAATTACCCCTGTCCAGTGGTGATGAGGAAATTAAACAATCCAGCAACAGAGCAGGGTGTAAACAATTCCTTTTAAACAAAAATTTCAATCAGATATCTTTATTTTTATTTATCAAAAATAAAATACTGTTATTTTTCTCTCTCTTCTCTATAAATCCAAGCTAAACTTGATGCACTGGTCTACCAACACCTTCCCAGCTGAGAAAGATGAGAAAAGCACTAGGAAAATGAAAATAATATCTAAGACAAACAGATGGTTATAACCAGACTCTGTCAGTCAATCATTGTATTTATACCCATATACCCAATGAAATATGCCAGATTTTTAACTTCTTCAACCCCCACCAAAAGAAAATGTGAGCCTCAACATTTTCAGAGGATTCTGTTTCATTGCTTAAAAACAGTTTTACTCCACACTGTATACTGCAGCTCTGTGTTTCAGTAGCATTTCCCTCTGTTGCAGTCTGCAGTTCACACATGATGTCCTTCTGCTCAGTGAAGTGGCTCATAGTCGCCTGTCTGACATGCTCGCAAATCACAGCATGAGTGATGTGGCACAGTGATTTGTGTAGGTAATTTTCACCTTGCTTTACTTCCCTGCAGTGCATTACTGTGCTAATGTGACACTTTATTGATCCCTGTAGGGAAATGTTCTCCTCACAGTCAGGTCTAAGTGGAAGGTTGGTAATGGGAGAATTGCCCTGCGGCTGGTAAACGCTCATGTCGTGTTGAACAATGCTGTCCGACATGTTGCCCAGTAGCTGAAAGACAGTCACCAAACTCAATGTGCTGCCAAGAGCAGCCCGGTGTTACAATTGAACCACATTTCCCAATTAGGAAAAGTAGAGCTAATGTAATTTGACTTTTCTAATACAGCTCTTTTTTTTAAACCACATTAAGTAAGTAAATTTGCATGCAGTAAAGTATAAGACATAAAACTATATTATCTAATCCACTTTTTTCAAAATGTAAAATATAATTTCCATTAGTTTAATATGGATTTTTTTCCATAAACCACACTGCCCTGAAAACTCATCAGTAAAATAAATCAAGTAGATCGAACCAGGTCGTCTGTAACTCTGTCTTTAATTCAAAAAGTTGTCCACTGCAAACATATTACATTTCTGCAGAATGATTCCTGGTAGAGTTTTGATCCTCTCTACTTACTGTAGATTTAGTCATAAATGATGACTGGTATGCTTATGTTCAGCCAAGAAGCTTCAACAGCAGTAAGAACACAACACAAGCTAAGTGACAGATTGAGTAGATTCTAATTTACTTGGTCGATAGATGATGTTCTTTACTTTAGTAGTGAGAAAACATGAGGCACAGACAAATCAAACAAAATTACAGACAACTATTCACTGTGAAAACTGGCTAAAATTTCTCATTAATAATTTCTTGATTAATATAATTCAATTCAATTCATTTTTATTTATATAGCGCCAAATACAACAAATGTCATCTCAAGCCAATTGGAATTCAATTAATTGTAATCATAATTACAATATAAATTACAATAATTACAATATAAATTACAATATAAATATAGAGTTGGGTTTCATGACATGTTGCTTCAGCACTGACACTGATGTTCGGCTGTACTGATAGTCACATTGCAGGGCAAATGTGACTCAAACACCTAAAACTACAACTTTTGCTAAATGAAACTCAAAAGATTAAAATTTTACATGAGAGGTTTGTCAGAGTTTGTAGCTAATGAGTGACATGCAGGCTCTGCTTGTGCACAGAGAAATGGGTTAGGAAGAGAAGAAAAATGCAAAAAACAACAACACTTATGTCTAATAAAAACTGTGAAGGACATTTTCCATCACATTTTTCTGAAGGAAAAAAAAAAACACAGCTTAGACATCAATAAAAATAGTCCTTAATTAAAGCTTTTGTCAGGAGGCAAATAAGCTGTTGACTGGAGGTGGTCCTTTCCTCAATGCTGTAAATTTGTACATTTCCTTTAAATTGCCAGCAAGCCAGAGTGCACACTGCACACACAGGATGATTATTAGCGAGTGAGGGCAGGATGGACCATGTGAGTGGTTAAGTTAAAGGAGATGAAAATGGCTTTTTTCTCCCAACCACTCTTAGACTCTCTTTAAGTCCCAAATAGATCCACAAAGACATAACAAAGCAAAACTGTTGCAACATGATGAAACATATAATGCAGCTATAAACTCACCCTTCCTATTTTCAAGATAATCAAATATAACTGTTTCCAATACACAGAGGGAGATAGAGACAAAGAGATGGGACAGACTTAAGAAGCAATGTTTACGTCTGCTTACATTCAACACAATTTAGAGAAGCAGTAATCTAGTAGAGGTGAGAGGCCTGTAATCAACACGGTTTATATCAAAGCGGAAAAGGATTCGAGGATACTCCCTTGCACCCTGACAGGGCAGATTAAGCAGAAGAAGCTTTTAAGGCCTCTTGAGGGTCCACTGCTTTTGAATACATTACAATCTGTGCTTTTGTAAAAAGGGCTCCACTCAGTGCTGGGATTAGATGGAGAACAGTTGTTCCCATGAGATGGACTGTGTGGTGTCTCCGTGTAACGGTCAAACACATATAAAAGAGATTTATGTGTAATCCTCTTGAGCTACTTTAATGTTGTCTGTAAAGTTGACAGCTAAAAAGGTGCTTCCTTAATTGGTAGCAGGTTTGCCAACTGACATTTACACCACTAAGTGAGCCAAGAGGAAATGAGTGAAGTGTGTGAAATTAGAGTAGGCTTCAATTCAAAGGGCTTCTAATTAAAAATGTGCCGCTAAAAATGCAACTGCTGTAAGAATTTGGGTCGAATGCATCACTGGAAGTTTTAAAAATGTGCCACCAACACAGAGTATTAGGAAGAAAAGCCAAAATAAAGAAAAAGTTACACCCTTTAGCCATTCTTTTTTAAAAATGTGACATTTTAGCACTGCTTGCTTCATCTTTTACAATGCTTTAATAAAGTGTAGAAAAATTCTAAAACCAAAATGAGTTCAGGTTAATGATTGCAGACTTCTTTGCATTTTTCGTCTTTACACCTTTTAAATAGTCTTTCAAGTCTGAGTGAAGCAGAAATAAGTATACACTCTGAAGAATGTTATTAACCTCCAATTCGAACACGAATGTCTAAAATAATTACCAAATATGTCAAATCAGTCTCAAACTTATGGAAAAATAGGCAGTGCTTTGTGCTTAGACACATGGCTACTAAATGTCGTAAAATGTCAGATCTCAGATCAGCTCAAATGGAGTAACGAAGAAACAAAGCAGAAGTTATTTCAACCAAACAGAAATAGATGGATGTGAGATCGCCAAAGCACACAGCGGAAAGATGTAGATTCTGTTAGTAACATTAAATTGTTCAACTTGCAGTCCAGTGATGGGTTTTTCCGACTGCGATGCAGCGATGGTGGAGGTCTTAAACTACCATGTGAAAAATAGTGATCCTCAGCTCGTTGTGGCACTGCACAAAATCCATCCACAAGTTTCCACTGGATGTAGCAGTTCATCTAACTTTGGTTCTCAGACTAAGACATGAAACTACACCAAAGCCCACACTGACCCCAATTTATTCCTAATTTGTAAGTATCTCTGGATAAATACTTGTGCTAATTGACTATAATGTAGATGCCCTCAGATTAGTATTTTTGTATCCAACCTTAAAAAATGATTATTTAAGAGGCAAGTGTCAGAGGAACACCGAAGTGTTACTTCTGTTTCCTGTCAGTGTTTTTTTTTTGTTTTTTTGCTGTGGTTGCTGTATTATACACTTTACTTGCAAGCATTTTAATAACTTTTATATATTCTCCATACCACTTCATACCATGATTTTTTAAAGGTATTTGATTGTTCAAATTTTAAACAAAACATGACAGCTCCTTGTGATATATGCAGTAAATGTATGAATACATAAGAGACAGGGATTGTTATATAGTAGGAAAAGTATTTGGCATATTTTAGCCTGCAAATGATACACAGATGCTAATATTTCTTTATGTGCTAATTACGTGTTGATTACATTAAAAGACAGAAGACAAAAATAATGTCCCAAGACATTGTGAGCAGATGTGGGGATAAACAGCTGCAGGATGTCCATTTGTTGTTGTGAAAAGTAACTTTGAAAGTGTCCTTCTTTGCTCTCCTGTGGCACATCGACTTTAGAGTCACAGTAATAATTGCACCAAAGCTTTTCCTTAGTTTTTTTTTTTTTTTTTTTTTGGTTTGTTTAATCTGCAGTTAATACACAAACTAACAACGTGCAGCAACATCTGGAGGCTATTCTGAGTGTTTTATCTAGCTCTAAATCTCAATATGATACCTGACTGTGGGTGATATGTTTTAATGCGATTAGCAGATAAGAGACTTTCCTAGCATTTTCTCTGCGGCAAAATAAAAACATGTAAGCAAAACCTCTGCAGCTGAGAAGCTTTTAAAAATCAAAACAAACCAGAGCACGACTAATGTATGGTCTAAACCTTGGTATCTTAGTATCTTAAAGATGCCAAAGGTAGCTTAATACACGCAATAGCTTCTCTTTACAGACAGTTGGCAGCAAATGGGTAAAGTAAGCCTTTAATGCCGCCAAAGTTCAACAGAGCATTGATACGTTTGTATGAATGAGGCCATTGATGGAGTAAAAAAAAAAAAAAGCAGGATTTTTTGTGGGAAAAAGTAAAGAAGATAATCTGAGCATATGTAAAATTGAACTTTTCTGTTTATTTGTACTGTTTTTGTGCAACCTTTGTGCTGCATGTATGCAAGTGCTGTGGAGAGATTTTATCGAGGATAAGTACCAGGCTCATGTTTATTTTCAACTGTTAGAGACAAACCGAAAGTGCTTTCATAGACGCATTGTGCTGCGAGAGTGCGGCGCCTGTTGCCCTTTAACCCCTGCAGCTTCACTGTCTGCTTTCAGACTTCCTACCTCACTCATGTCTATCTGCAACAGCTTTGCAGATAAACGATCACTGTTTCTTCGGCCAGGTCACTAAGCTGCCTCTCCACACTCTAATCTTATTATCAGCCCAAGCTGGCTTTAGCAGGGAGGGAGAAGGGATGCACAAAAGTCGCACACATGACGACATCATAATATGACCACTGTCACTTCACTCATGAGACAATCGCCTTACAGCAGGAAGCAGAGTTGATGGTGTTGTTTAACCTAAAAAATGCTCACTTTAAAAGTGTCCAGTTTACAGAAAGCTGGATATAAAGACAAAAGTCAAATAGTCAACATGAAATAAACACTTACTGCAATAATATACAAGAAATTATGCTGGTATGCAGTTTCAAATTTGGGGTTGTTTGTACTTTAAGACTATGAAAACAGCATATTTTAGATGCATGATGGATGCTGCATCAAGATATTACTGAGTGCTGCCTCTAATAGTTTAACCTTTTATCTGCCAAAAAGACATCTATAGATATATATATATATATATATATTTTTTTTAATTCTGATAGTCTACGCTGGAATGGAGTCATTGCGCCTTTCTCAAGTAAAAATCCAATTCTCCACTTTTAGCACATTATGCAAACACAAGCCATTACATCTGGAAATCAGATCTAGATCAGACATTAAGCGTCTGCCATTGTGGTGTTTTCTGTCATCTCACTAACCAGGAAAAGAACAACTGGAGCTGTAAGCTTGGTTTTAATGCCATTCAAAGATGACAGCCGACCAGGTAGAGACGTGTGCAAGACTTGTCCCAAGGGCACAAACCATTGTCCTGTCCTTAAGCTAAACCAATTAGATGTTGGACAATGGCTGCTTGACCTCTCACCCCACCCAGTCATTACAAAGAAAGTATAAATACACCTGGAACTGTAAATAGCTGTTTCTTTAAACTGTCCGGAAGATAGTCTATGCTTGTAATTGTGTTACAATGCAAGCTTACTCCACACTGCAAAGGCCCGTCCTGAGGACACCGGCCTCCCCCAGCAGGACAATGTGCCACACCAAACTGCGGTTGTTCAGGAGCAGCTGGGACACTTGACTTCAGCACTTCCCAGATCTCAATCTGATCAAGCATCCGCAGATGCACCTGAACATGCCTGATCCCACAACTTGCACAGCCCATAAAATTCCCTTCCAATTTCCTAGTACCACCAATGGACTCCACAGACAGTCTGCATCCATGACCCACCAGGTCAGTGTGCATTTGGCAGCAGTAAGTAGCTAACTTATAAGGAACAGAGTACAGAACAATTTTCCATTTATAAACCAACACTATCCTCTTCATATGTTTTAATAGTGATGTTGTTTGTTTCCAACGTTCTAGCATTTCTTTATTCTGTGAATCATCATTGAAGTTGAAATGGCCCGTAATCATTATCTTATCTTATCCTTATAATTGGCAATGCTTGAAAGTAAACATGGTAAAAATGAAGGGAAAACAAGCTAACAATAAAGATCTCAAACCTGTTTTGAACAGCCATTACTGCAGCATTCACTCAGCTCTCTTCAAATGAATGAGTTTCAGCTGACACTGATTTGGGGTTAATGATAATCTTATTATTCAGTACTAAAGCATCACCTTGACTTAATGTAAGACGCCTCCATACAAAGCAATCATGTGTGCTTGCACATGACTGGCAGAGACTTCACGCAGTCAAATGTCACAGAGAGGGCAGCAGTCACTGGACACACACTGATATAGTTGTTTACACATGACACTTACACATGTTTACACACCAACTGTAAAAAAAATGTTTCACTTCATAAAATACAGCAAAATACAATTATTTTCGTGTTTATATCTTAGAAGGGAAATAATTTAAATGGCATAACACAATAGAATATATGTAAGCAAATTGTAAAATGGTAATTTTTTCTCACTCAACTGCATTAATGACTCAGTGTGCAACTTAACTTTGTGACTTTCTTCTATGAAACAAAACCTTTTTATCATTATTATGAAAGCATTTATCTGCAATACAGTAAAGTTGGAAAAACAGAAAATCAGTGAGTCTGCAGCTTAATTTATGTGGAGCAAAGTATGTTCTTATCAGACAATGTAAAAAATAAATTAAACAATAAATAAAATATAACTATCAAACATTTTATTCCAAGACTTTTCCTTTGAGATTTAACTCGAGGTAACTTGGGTTTTGACTTGAAAATGAAAATGCTCTGTGGCGATCCATGTATTTTTTGTGTGTTTTTCTGGTTTGTCTGTTTAGTTTCCTATTAGTTTAGCCTTGCCATTTCCTCACCTTTCCTCAGTTCCCTCCTGCCAGTCGTCAGCTCCACTCCCTTCACCTGTATCAATCATCCTCAGCTGTACTCACTCACTATTCACTCTCCCCACAGTATTAAGTCTCTCAGTTCTTTTCAGTCAGTGTCAGATCCTCCGTCAAACTACTCATGATTTTTCCCGTCTATAGATTCAGCTTCCTTGTTTATGTACAGTTAAATTTTTGTTGTTTCTTCTTTAGGTGTTTTTCTAGTTTGCTTTTGTGGTTCTCCAGCAGTGTCTGTGATTTTCATTTATATTCATAATAAACCCTTTAAGTTTTGTCCTGGCTCCTGTCTGCATCTGGGTCCTCCTCCTTCGTCTCAATTGCCAAACCTTGATATGCTCTCAAATTAAACTCCATTTAATACAAGCAGCCCCGTTTCTGCGACTGCATTAGTTACAGTAATGTTCTCATTTGGAGGGAGAGGACACGCAGTGCTCCGATTAGAGGATCAAAATGCATAAAGCGCTGAAAACTTCAGAAAAAAAAAAATAAACAAAATAAATCAGACTAGCTTCTTGTTTTGGGTGATTGGTCAGTGTTGGTGTGGAGGAGAACAGGCGCGTGATGAAAAAAGAAAAAAAAACGACAACCTTTAAATGTCACAAAACCAGGAATCTTTTAGAATATTATTTATCATCATACAGTGCAGACAGCAAGACTCCCTGCAGTTTTTGTTGCAACACCAGAATAGAAAGGCTTTCTTTACTGAAAATATCTGTAGTGTTTTTAAGCAGCTTTAAATCTCTCTTTGTTTTCAGTCAACACGGTTACTAAGAATAAAAGCGACGCATAAAGGGTGCACATTTCAAGATGACGCCTCTGTAATTGCTCAAAGCAGAAGACCTAAAAACAGGAGCTGAAGGAAATTATTTGCTTTTATCTTCTTTAGTCTGCAGGCTTAATCTTAATTAACTGAAAGCCCAAAAAAAACATGTATATTTACAATGCAAGAAAAAACAAAAACAAAGAATGAGGGTTCAATTGTATACTGATACATGATGATAAAATACTATCAGCACACATGAACATCAATTCTACTTACTTACTGCTTTACTACTTATGTGGGTGCATTCTGGGCTCAGGTCAGATGATAAAGGTGAGCCAATTTAGATGAAGCTGTCTGCTATTTGCTCCAAGAAACCACTACACGAGCATGCCAAACTGTCCAGGGATGGAGGAAATCCTGCTAAATGGGTGCTTCTGAGCAAATATTCACCACAGCAAGGGGACAAATAAAACCAGAAACTAGTCCACAACAATCATATACTTTAAACAAAATGATTGCTTTTTGACAGGTTTATAATTCTATACACTTTTCTCTCCTATATTAGTCTAGTTTTTATTTTTCTATTCAACATATACAAGCACTGTGATTTGCTCAAACTGAATGAAAAATGGACCTTTCAGTTTAAATCGTATACCCATTATAGAACAAATTTTATTTGCAGATACCTTTACATTTCTTTAAGTCAGGCTCTTCTAACTAGAACAGTGTACTCCAGAGAGAATTAATCCTGGACTGCAGGAGCCCCATTGACATTTGGCATTAATCAGTCCACCTCCGGGCTCAATTTGCTGTGAATTTACTCTGAATCCTGCTGGTGTGAAAACATCGATAGCAATTGTCGGAGACCTCCTATACAAAATATCTCACTTAGTAATAACTGTTCTCTGATGCATCTCTAGATGATCGGATAATTTAAAGATAACCTGCTGAGGTGAAATGTTAAAAGAATTAATCAAGCTAGGATTAGCTATTTTTCATCTAGTTTCTATTATTCTAGTCATGGGAGATGTTTAAGGGTTTGAAGCTTAGGTGAAAAGTATTAAGGCAAATAACGAAAACAAATACGGTCGGATAGTTTTTCCATTACCCAAAGCCATACAGTTAGAGGGAAGGACAGGTAAGGAAATGTCAATGTGAGGGTTGCATATTGGCCAGTGACAGACTGAATACAGCCGGAGCTACTGTCCACAGTGAGGTGAAGTTCTCGAGGCTGAATCATTTCTCCTATGTGTCAGATTAATTTCCACATTTTTGTGGTGGGCGAAGGGGGGGGGGTGTAGATTTGTTACCTGGGAAAGTTCATGACTTCCCCTTTCCATTTGAAATGAAGCATATTTGATGTCTGAGCTTTGCCGGTAAAGGTGTCATGGTTACTGAGCTTATCAGGTCTGAGCAGGTTTTTGAGAGGCAGCTGTTTTCACCAGTTCAATTTAGAGGACCAACCAACCCCTGGGCTTGAAATAGAAATGAGTAAATTTCCCTCTGAAAAATATATATATATATATAGGTAAGACCATTTGTAATTTACTGCTTGACTGCCTGCTGCCACTTTGCTGACAGTGATACTGGGGAGAGCCTAACAAAGCAGGTCATGTTCTTCTAATTCTACTTCAGGCTATTGAAAATAAAGCACATTGACTATTTCAAAAACTGATGATTTTGCCACTCGGTTCTCATGTAAGCACTTTTGTTCACACAATTTTAGGTGTATAAGTCACACAGCTGTGAATGCAAAAGACAGAGGTGAAAAATGTAGCTGCGTTTGTTAAAATCCTGATATGTTTATATTTAAACCTGCTCTTAGATCTCAGTTAAACTCACCTGAAAAAGACGAATATTTTAAGAATAATATTTGACATAAAATGTAAACCGCATATTTTTTTTAAGCGCTGACAGCGCTCCTGTTAAACACATACTCAGGTCATCAGTGACAGCTCGGATCACTTTTTCCTCTTCAATCCTTGACAGCATTTATATGTCAAATACCGCCTCCCCCGTGAGTTTGATTAATGAGTGAAAGCAAGGTGATATTGACAGCCTCAGCTGCGCTCCAAAAGTTAAACCATTTAAACTAAGAATGTTTGTGTACTGGGAGGAGAAGAATTTAAAGGGTTGGTGTGAGATATAGACGCCGCAAAGGCAAAAAAAGAGCTCCCTTACTTGTACTGACGTTGTAAGAACACTGCAATTGGGATCATCTAATGAAATATGGCTAATCAAGGGCTTCCGAACACATGTACGCTTCATCATGAAAGACCAAAATGTTTTTCTGCTTTTTTCTTTTCCCTGCTGTAATGAAAACGTGTTTTTTCCTTAAAACTGGTCTTCTTTTGAAGTGTTGCAAATGGAGCACAATTTGATCAAATAAATACAATTTACAAATAAAACTCTACACCTTAAATTAATCTATGTATTTTGTACTAAAATCCAGTGGCAGGCCGTGCATTTCACACCTAGGCCTTCAGTAGTGCTCCGTCTGAATCAATCCACCCTCAATAACTAACTTTATGGCTGTAAAAACCATCTTTTTATGCAGAAATGCAGTATAAAGAGCTCTTGCATCACAGATAGATAACTTGTGTAGCCAGAATAAATGCATTTACTGAAGAAACAGACCCGGGGTGCACAAGTCTCCTTCTACTGCAGCTACAGCTGCCACACATAAAAAAGCATCAATAACAACTTCATATTATTTATTAAAATAGAAACATTTTACAAACCAAAAATCCTGATTATTTGTACACAAAATCCATCCTCCTTTCTTTCGTCATTACTCTTTCGTACAGATTATCCGTGCGTTTCAGTTCCATCAAGAAGTCCTTTTCTATCGCCGTCGAAGCTAATGCTGAAAGTCGAGCCTGCCCTGTCGTATTTCTGGCATAAGTTTCATAAGTTTTAAAGTTTTAAATTAATTTCTTCTCCTCCTTCAGCGATTGTGGGTTGACAAAACAGCTATAAAAATCAACACAACTATATTTTTACAGATGCAGTTTGCTGGCTCTGGCTAGTACACTCTCTGACTATCCAATCAAAGGGTATGAATATGCTGACGTTACCGTACGCCTGCTAGAGAGCCTTGGTGTCGCCAACTCAAAATCTTATTGGTTGAAGCAACATTTTGATCGACACTTATTTTATGCTACAGGGCCAGTACTGATTTTGAAGGCCTCCAGGCAGATTTCTTTGACCCTGGCAACAAATGATGGCTGAAATGTGATTGGTTAAATGCTTTAATATGAAAATACAATGGAAACAGCGCAACCAAGGGGAAAGCTATGAAAGGAAGCGGGAAGACCATTTGGAATTATTAAGTATTCATGGACAAAATATAATTAACATCAGTCTGTGATTCAGATATTTTTTTGGGTCAGCGGAGAAAGCCTTGCAGGCCCTGACGGCCCACCACTGCTAAAATCTCACAAAGCTGATAGCTCAGCTCCTGATTCCAGAAGCATGTACTGAGTTCTGGCATGTGACTGTTTTTTTTTATCATTCCTCTTTGTGCTGTTTTTTTTCACAAAGACCTATAAAACCTGGTTAAGGGGGACTGCAAAACACAGGAATATAATGTGAAGTCACTGCACTTTTACACCCCTCTTATACAGATATCAACTCAAAATGCACGACAGTTATTTTCAGTCAATTTGTGACTATATCTAAAATTGAAATGAATGTATTTAGTTGTCATAGTGCCAAAAAATGCTTAATGTAACATCCACATATGTCAGATAAATATGCAACACGTATTGTGTTATTTATTATATCTAAATACAAGCTGATTAAAGATTTATTTACTCACAGACTGAAAGGTTCAAATTGTCTGTGGCAGTCTAGTCGATCAAAATGTGTGTGGATGTACAGAGCCAGCAGCAGCCTCATTAAGACTTTCTTACAGTGTTTTATCAGTCAGGAAGCAGAAGAGCTGCTGCACTGTTCATTCGTAAATGAGCTGAAACGGTGTCTGACCCAAGACAGGCCTGATAGGGTAATTACACTGCAATTCAACTAAACAACAGCAAATAATAGACTCAGAAATTACAGTTGTGCTTCACCATCACCACCAGTGATTAGAAAGAAGAATCTCTGATAAGGATGTTCTGAGCGCTGACATTTCAAAAATTGGCTCATTTAAAAATACTCCTCAACCCACACAGGCTCTAAGTGGAATGGAAGTCCAGACATGGTAACATTTCAGGATCTGTGACAATGTGCACAATACCTTTCTGACCGTCTACATCCTCCGTAAACTGAAGCAAGGTCATTTCATGCCAATTCTTTTTCATTTGGTTCAGATGCTTCTTGTTGGAACATCACAGCAGCCTAAAGATGACTTTGATGTTTTGATGTTCTTTTATGTGTGGAACAGGTTCCAAAACGAAATTGAGTGTAATGTAATCTGCAAAACGGCAATTTTCTCCTGGATTTGTTGGTTTGCAGAGAGGCAGATTTCTTTTGATGTCCATATGAATCTGCTCTGAATATGCGTGGAGTCCTTCTTCGTGTTGCTGAGGAGAAATTCGTTTCATTAGATGTTCCTGTTCAAATTAACAGCACCTGGAGAGGCTTACGGATAGCAGTGTCATTTCAGGTGGTGCTAAGGTCATTAACCCTGGCTGAGTTCAATCCTCAATCATCCCAAAGACCCAGATATGCCTCGGTTTGACATACTACTGAGATTACAATCTAGGGTACAGCCTTGTATTCTGCTTGCAAGGTTCTTTCTATTTTCAGCATCACCACCCGGAGGTGTTAATTCTAATGTCAATGGCCTCGCCAACACCAAGCGGCCCTTCGGAGCGGAAGTTTGATTCACACGCTAAATTGATGTTACAGCTGCAATAAACACCTGAGGGCTATAAAGGTACCAAAAGCAAGGGGGATTTATAGCAACAAAGGCCCCTTCAGGGGGACTTGCTGGAACATACACAGTGAGTAGATTAGGTAGACCACAGGACACCGTGCCTTTACAATCGAAAGGTTTCATCGACATTTTTTTGTTAATATGAGTCACTAAGAAGGCAGTTTTTTCTGAAAAAACATTCAATGTGTTTTTCCACTTTTTTGCATAAATTGCCATATATTTGAAACCAGTGCACAGGATAAACATGAAATCAAGTTCCATCTCTTAACTATGTCACTTTGATGGACTCTAACTGGAGTGAAATTGAAAAATAAATCATGAAATGTTGCTGAACATTCAGAAATGAGTTCTCTCCCCATGGTGGCTTGACTTTCCAAGAAATATTAAGAAGTTCTGAAAATATGTCACAGGCTCTGAGTAGACCAGCTGCTCTTCCTCCGCATTAAGAGGATCCATTTGAGGTGGTTCAGGCACCTGATGCGGATGCCTCCTGGCGCCCCTTCTTAGAGGTTTAACTGGCCCGGCCAGCTGGGGCTCTGGGGTCGACCGAGGACTCCTGAAGGGATTACATCTTCCAGCTGGTCTGGAAACAACGTTGGATCCCCCAGGAGAAGCTGGAGGAGGTTGCTGCTGAAATGTGTAGGTGAGAAGATTTAGCCGCACAAAGGCAAAGAACCAAGGTTTGCAAGAAGAAAATTGGAATGAGTTGATAGACTGTACTCATATAGCGCTTTTCCAGTCTAGCTGACCATTTAAAGCGCTTTTACACTACATGCCACAATCACTCACACAATCATACAGCACATCTTAGACTATACAGTCTTTACAGGCTACACTAGGGGTGCGCGATCTGACGATATAAAATCGTGACTGGCGAGGAAGAGTGGAGAATCGCAGGCAATCTACCAAATTAGAGAAACCGTATAGATCGCCTTTGCCAATCAGCGCAATGATTTTTTTTTTTTTTGATTCTGGTTCCCGCCGATGCGGCAGACGTAGGGCGTCCTTAACCTAACCGACCAATCATAGCGAACTGTGCGTCGTGACACTTTCTTACACGCCTCCATGTTGTGTTTGTAAAAACTTAGAAAACGCATGGACAGCCATGGCTGAAAGCCAAGCCGACGAGCTGGTGAAGAAGAGGAAATCCACCTCTGTAATTTGGAATTGGTTCGGGTTTTCTTCTACCCTAACCCACTGCTGCTGGTCCACATCAGGAATGGGAACAGCAGCAGCGGCACCATCCACAGCACATCCATAGCGGCGCACGGGAGAAACTCACGGCCAGCAGCAGCACTCTCGGGTCGGATGAGGAAACCGCTAGCTTGTAAGCTAACTACGGTGCAAGAGAAAAGGGATGCACCGCAACCGTGACAAACATTACACAGTTGAAAAGTATTCCTTTAGGGCGCTCTGGTGATGGCAGTGCGTGACTGTGGCTGCAGTAAATGAACATGCAGCGTTGCTCATCTGTTGCTAAATGGCATCATGAGGTGGAGTCAAGTCGTCATCAGTGGTTCGTTTTTCTATTTCCGGTTGCTTCACTCTCACTGTGTCAGATGTCATCAATTAGATCATTATTTTTCCTCTTGAATTGGGTTACAGTTGAATTACAATGTGTTGATTGCCAAATTCTTTCTTTTACTCCTTAGCTCTTCTGTGGTTCAGCATATCGACTTAACTCTACTGTAATTGGTCTTTTTTTTTTTTTGGATGGAAGATTGTGATAAAAAAATCGAAATCGTGATTTTATGCAAAAAAAATCGTGATACAACATTTTTTCCATATCGCCCATCCCTAGGCTACACGGTGCTTTTTTGTCCATCACACATATTCATACACAGAAGGAGACATCGGTAGGCAATGTGGGGTTGGCAGGCGACTGCTCCTGCTGAACTACAGCAGCCCCATCATTCCTGTTCATTTCACCTGTGAGGGGTTTAAGTGATGTGGCTGGTCACTGTACTTGGCTGCATTTCTACAAAATAAAACATTATGGACTAAAAGTGCAGAATAGAACTCATTCTTCACACTACCATTGCAGTGAGCAGCTGGAAAGCCATGCTTAGCAGGTGTAATGTTTACCATGAGCACAATCTGAGAGATCCGACTTCATAATGGGCAACTGCCATCTAAAAGCAAAATTTGAGATTAACTTCTGAAATCATGCTTCATGTAAAAAATATGTTTCCATTACCCAGTTTGGTGTATAGAAAGTGTTACCAGCAGGTGATGGTAAAGGTTATGTTGAACATGGCTATAATACAAAGAAAGGCAGTCACAAGTCACTTTGACCATATCAAAGAGAAAAATTGTAAGTTATTCAGAATTCTTTTACACTGGGCATATTCTGTTTATTACTCCATGTCTGCGAGTGCTAACTAGGTTTTTATCTCTCAATGCAAAACAGCTAATATGATGGTCATTTGAGTAACATGTTCAGTACTTTAAAACTCATTTGCATTAGACATTTCCATTTACCCTAATGCATCAGAAATATCTTTAAAAAAAAAAAAGGTAAACTCCACCTCATGCAAGCCTTTCTGAGATTTCTTTTTCAAAATTGTCATTTCCATCATCCTTTTCTAAGGTACAGCTTCAAAGTGCACATCCAAAGAGCTGATGGAAACCAAACTAATGGCTCTAGATGTAAAGTATGGGGAAATTAACAATTAATTTCACACCAAAATTCATGATGGCAGAAAATGTAAGTCAATAACATTCACCCAGCAGAGCAGCAAATTTTATTCCATCCATTAGATGTCCTGTTAACTCACAATGAATCACAATCCTGGTAAAGTCAGGCGATCTAACTCATATTCCCCAGTCAAATATTAAAGTTTTAGTAAAGTGAAAAAGGGAAGGCTTTCCCATGCAGAATGCATTTCGTGAGAGGGAAAGACACTGTAAAGGCACACTATAATTTAGGTTTTTTAATCTAAGACTGAAAAACTGCAGCCTCTGTGTCCAAGTTGCCTGTTCACTGAGGGATTGACCTGAGGAACCTTATTTAGCTTCCCACAATCGCACCCGTAGCCTGAAAAGGTTACACCTCAGCCAAATGACAGCATTAATCTGGCAAAAACAACCCTCCCATCCATCTGCCGAGACAGTCGAGCATCAGCAGAAAGGAACAGGGATGCCTCTGACTCCTCAATGAATACTAATCTGTGCTCGGACTTAATACTCCAAGCGCATCAGTAACTTCTTGAAACACAAGAAAATATCACCAGTTTAACAGGGCTATCATTTAGCATTCTAAAACTAACCTATCACCAATGCAGCTTAGCAGAAAACCCACAAAACGTCACAAAGAGAAAAACCATCTCCTTCCCTAACGGCCTCACAGAGCTATAATCTTTCAGCGTCTTAGTGCAAAACTCATCTGCTCACCAGACAACCAATTTCCAAACCTGCAAAAGTACAAAGTACAAAAAAAAAAAAAGGGTGTTTCTTTTCTTGAAGAGGTCAGGAATTTTCATGCCTTTTACCCTTGAAAATTAATCTTCCTCTTTGGATTAAAGAAAACATATTAAAAAAAAAAAGAAATCAACTGTTATTAAGCTTAAAAATGCTACGTTATTTTCAGTTTCAAGCATTTGTGAAAAACTGCAAACTAAATCAATTGCAGTTCAAAGCTGTTTTCACAGCCATGAACATCAGTATTAAAGACCTTCTTTGTCTGAAAACTTTGCCAAAATGCTTTTTGGCAAATCAGTTGCTGCAGCAGATGATAGTTGGAAGTCTTGTGTTGTGTGTGTGGGTGTGTGTACGCCTGGTCTCTCAACTCTAACCAGAGCAAAGGTCTCATTTACAGAGGGATCGTATCTCATTAGTGTGTGCCATTTTCCCAGAGTGCACCTGGTCTGTCTCATCGTGACCCTCGCCCACACCCAAGGTGCAAATGACACACTCCGCTAAGATTCATAATTTATCGCCTACGATCAGGAAGGAGACCAGCGGCGGTACTAACACAGCTCGCCTCATTTGGATGCTTTTTCCTTCGCACAGCTGCGATTCAGAAGCTGTGAGGGCAAAATATCTGAAGTGAGATCGAACAGCCAAATGAGTATAATTGGTAAAATGTGTGCAGACTGTGTCCTCTCCCGGTGGATGGAGCAGAATGGTCACTGGTGGACACATCATTAGTGACCACGGACAGCGATGTGATGGTGAAGCACAACTGTTAGGCTTTCCCACACACTCAGTCTGTCGAGGCTTCTTTGTGACTCATTGCGTTAAATGTATGCTTTAATTTGCACAACCCATATTTAACAAAATCACAACCCGTAGGCAGGAGAATCTAAATTAAATAAAGCGTCAAAAGCGATTACTATTTAACAAAGTCTGACACAAAGCGTGCCTGACATCGATTCACGGCTGTGAGCAGTCGGAGTTAATGAGGTGAAATTCTGTCATTGAGGTAAAATGTTGATGTTGCTACATGTATCCAAGCGTACATTTTCTAATTATCCATGCTGGAAGGATCCCCCTTTTCTCATGTGAATCTAACTATGCTGATAAATCAACACATTTAAAACCATCTTCTGCATACTATGATGATAAAAGTCTGAGCGATTGGCTTTGTGCATTCTTCATGACTTTGGTTGCAACTGCACAAATTTAACTGTTTGTTACACAACAGATTCCCTTTTTCCTAAAATAAACTGAAATCTTTGTTGGACTCTTACAGAAAACTGTCTGAACAACAGAAGCCAGAAAACAGTCACTTTCCTCCAGGAGGGCTGTATTACTAGCATCTTAAAATAATTTTCGTGCCATTTGATACGTAAGATTTTGGCCTTTGAAACTATCTTTAATAAGGAAAATATCAAGTATTATAATTTAAACCTTGATATGGCAGAACACTCGTCATGTGAATATATAACAATATATTGATGATCTTTCTTAAATTAAAAAATTACTGTAAAGTTTCTTTGAAAAGTACTCAAAAAAACAGTGTTACTAAGTGCAAACACACAATAAAAAACTGATGAATAAAATGACTGATGAATCAAGCAAGGTTAATATACTAATATATTAAACACAAAAACAGGCAAGCATAGGAAACAGTAAATAAAACATGAAACAGTGGGTGCTTAAAATACTATAAATGTACAAAAATAACCATCAAATCTAAAAAAATAAGGTAGAAAAACAGCAAGGCAAGACTGTTCAGTTTAAATTCACAGTAAATCAAGCCAATAAAAAATTTAAAAAGACGGGGATACAATCTGAGTCACTATTCATCTGCTTTTTCTTCAATAGAGAGATGCATGACCTGTTTGAAAGGTTGCACCTTGGGCTTCACTTTTGGTTTTGGCTGTGTTTGCTTTGGACTGACTTGCTGCTGCTCAAGTGTGACATGCGGTAGTTTTATACAATTGTCGATTATCACTTTAACGAAAATGTGCCTCTCCTGTTCTTATTTGACTGACGGTAATCATCCCCCTTAAGAAAAGTCCATTGCAAACCCAACCATCTTGCAGGCTTTGCCCCCATGTTTATACTTGTGTCCTCCTGCAACCAGTCACCCCCCGCCCTCTCTTCTGTTATTTGTCAGGTTCATAATGTGGTCAGACACAAAGGTTAGGCTACATTAAGGTTGCTCTGATCATTTTCGGCCGATATTCCTTCTAAATAATGGGATTAGTGTTGACTTAAAAACATAGATCTCCATTGTTAAATAAAGACGAGGGCTGCACCATCTCAAAGAAAGCCTGAGGGCAACGCGAGTGCTCAAAGCTGGGTTTAAGTCAAATCACTATTATTCAGTTTGAGCAATGCAGGTTAGATCACAGACCAGTACATAATATAAACATAAAACATGGCACTTACCAGATCATGTTAGCACCGCAAGCAGCAGGCAGATGTCAACAGTAGAGCAACTTCACTGTGGTGAAGATAACTTCACCGGGGTTACCTTACATGTAAGCTCAATAGATGATTCCAAACGAGTGTTAGTCCATCTTAACCAAAGCTACGTCCCACAGTCAGGGTGCATTTAAACACCCAACCTGAACCTCAATACAAGCTTGGATGTAAAGTAATAAGCAGATGGCTAATTCATCAGTCAGACTGGTGAGGAGTTTCAGGGTTAAAAATGTTCATGTGACAACTGCAGCTTATAAGCCTGAAAAGAAGCATGGACAAAGGTGGACAAATTCAAGAACCAAGAAATAAAGTCCGGTGGTCTTTGCTGGGACAAAAACCAATTGCCACCTGACTCAGCCAAGATAGCTGATATAGTCTACAGTTTCAGTGTCAGTTCATCAAGGCATTTACTTTGAATTCCCCTGGTTATAGAAATTTCACAAGACAGGAACAAGACAGGAACATAGGGCCAAGGTTTAAATACTCCGGAACTGTCCTTTAAAGATTAATGAGGTTCCGTCATGCTGATAAAATAATCACTCTTTGCCACTTTCTCTGTAGTTAGAGGTTGAGTTACTGTTTTAAATGATTCCTTTTTAAACAGAATACAGCCGCACAATGTTGAGAGTTACTAGACTGTGTGCAGTGGACAGAAAATCACTAATGCAGTCAGTGTACCAAACATCAAAGTGAGCCACTCAACAAGGAAAATGCACAATAGTTTGTGAGCGCAACGGTTAACATTGTGTGCCATGTTTTTCTTCCCGATGTTGGGAGAAAATGTGCAGCTAAAATGTGCATGACCAGATGTGATAATAGAAGCAAACCCAAATGGTTAATCGTAACAAACAATGGCAGAATGCAATATATATACACAGAAATATATAAAGTATGTTCTTTTTTTGCATTTGGATTAGCCTGCATGTACTGCTGTACTGCATCATAGTTAACATCCTTTTTACTTCCATCCCAGACTGTCTGCCTCAGAGTCATACAAGCTCAGTGAGCCGGCATGCAGAGCTTCAATCAACGCCTGTCAACGCTGCTGCAACTGTCCACGCCGTGAACTTGATGTTCTCATACAGCCGTGTCAATATGGAGTCAAACATACAGCAGCTGTTGTGCGTGGGAACATATCTCTATTCGCCACTGTCCTCTTCATTGTGTGGTGAGCGTAAGCCAATTAATTTGACCTAGTTTTACTTGAGAGAATCCTTTTTGGTAGCTTTGGCTCTTTCTGACTCCTGTCTTTCTGTACCCTCTGCAGGGGTCTTCTGTGAGTTCATGACAAGCAGAGAGGACTATGGTCAATTAGGCTCCCTCATCAAACACCCACACTGAGGTATGTGTCAGCCTCCCAGATGTAACAGTCCATGAAACTGGTGGCAATTTAACAGCTTACACCAGAAAAGATCAATTCAGCCCAATACAAGGGCCTCGGAAGATGTACAAGATCAGGGTTTTTGTCTGGGCAGCTGACAAGGACGAGCGATAACTAACACGCTCACATGTTTTATTTCTGCTTATTAGCCAGCAGGAGGGGAGAAGGCTGAGGCACTTTGAATGGCGAACAGCATTAAATTCACGAGTTTGTCAGCAGAAAGGTAATCAGCAACTATTTTTGGGATTGAATTAGGTCATTTCTCAAACAAAAGCAGAACTAAAATGCCAGATGTTCCCTGCTTCAAGGCTTTAAATGTTTAGATTCATATCTTTTATTATCAGAGACCACTGTGCTCTGAATATTTTGGGGTATTGTACTAAAAAACCTAGTGAAAGCAAGTGAAAAAAAACCTTTGGATTTTTTAAAGTTTTTTTGTCTTTTCTTTTTAAACACTGACACAGAACTGACAATCAATTCCAGGATCGATAAACAAAACGAAACACCAAATCAATAAATAAAGATATACTCACATACTATAGTCACACAGAATAGCCTCTTTTGAGGTGTCCTTATGGGAAAAAAAAACATCTTTTTTTTTTTTTTGCTGCTACCATCAAAGAACTCCTAAGAAAATCCAGTTTTCAACCTCATTGACAAGCCCTGAGGTTTCTTCTATGCTGTCAGACTAAAATGACAGGGGTAAGCAGCCTCTGTCATGGCTGAGTATTTCCACGGTGGACCTACAGTGTGACAATGAGCATTTTAAAGAGATGGATACATAATTAAATACCACCTGAAAGATTGATACATCAGAGAATTAGCCCATTGAGAGCAAGGTTTATCTAATATTAACAACACAAGTTGTTTGTTTCTGTACTCAGGGCAAAAAGAAAGTTTGTCTTGCCTCTAAAGGCTATAGCTCTTGACATGCAGACAGGGAAAATCGTCATTGTTTTTGTGTAATTGTCACTAAAACATAAAAATCTTGTACTTGTAAGAACACCAAATAGACCTTGTGGCTGTACCAGACTACGTCTGCTAAGTTCCTGTTTGTCACCTTGGTTTAAGTCTCGCACCAGAGTAGTTGAACATGTGTAAGTAAAGACAGAAAAGGCAAGACTCTCCACCAGGCTGATGAAATCCAACACAGTCAGGACAATGCTGACTTTCCTTAACATTAACTTGTTGTAGTGACTTGCTGCACATAAACATAAAAAGGAAAGAAATGTTGGGACACAAACATCATCCTCTGAGCTCTTTCTGAGCTCTTTGTTACCCTCCAACCTCACCACATCACAATAAATGAAATGTTCAGTATTACATAGAGAGTAAAGCCCTGACAAGGGTACTGGTAGGGGCTGGTATTAAATTCCATGTATCAGCACTGGCATCAGTATAAGTTCAACTGTGAATATCACCCAGCCCAACTGGACTAAGGCTCTTTATTTCCATCCTCTGGAAGCTGCTGAGGCCTGCCAAAGCTTTGCACACTGATATTTAATTCTCGTGCAGAAGCCTGCTGGGAATGCTGTTTGTTCCAACTCAGGACCATGACCGACTAATTTCTTGTTTAGTTAATCATAATCAGAATTACCCTAAGCCCTGCGAGTTCTTCTCTGAAAGGGGATATAGCTGGCTCACAAACATCAGCTTACAACAAAGCCAAGTGGCTCCAGTCTTATTATAAATCAGCAGTCAGTAAACACATCAGCTGAAGACATGACAATATTTTAATAGCCTGGCCCAAGAGGGGGAGGCGAGTTTGGCACACCAAGTCACCTTTTCGCCATGTTCAAGTCAATCTGAGCTATCTGATGGGCAGCAGTGTGTCTGAGTACAGACATAAGCTACATAATGGTACAGCTAGGATCAGATTCACTGCAGTTAATGGGTACAAAACAGGATCCCAAAGGCAGCCAAGTATTAACGGAATTATTCTACAGACCAATTAGTCATGGTTCTTTTCATGTAAAGCCAATGAGTTACTGTATGTTGAGTTATATCAGTACATGCTGGGCTGTCTTTTCTCATCTTAGCTCAATTCGGACAGACACTTTTCTGAGCCAAAGGATCGGCCTGACAGGCTGCTAAACTGAAAGACGAAATCCATGGTCCAAATTAAGAAAACCATTTGATCATCAGAACAGAAAGCGGCTGGAGTTGCTCTTCAGTGAGCTGCAAGCTGAGTTCATTCGTTTCATTCCACTTAGCACAAATCAAGGCAAGGCTGATGTAATGAACACGCGACAGCAATTTGCAATGCAGAAGCCCATTATTCAAGCCGCAAATTCTAATCCAGGTATCCTCTGTTTTGCTAAAAGAGAGCAAATAATGGCTAACGTCATTTCAGAGCTCAAAAGTGAGTCAAAGAAGGCTGTGATACAGACATTTTCTGCTGCTTTCGGTTAGACCTCCAGTTTGAACCAAACAAATCCTGACATAAAAACACAAGCTGAAACAAACGTCTGATTTCCACACTGAGGGGAAGCCAACATCTGGGAAGAAACTATGCGGCAGCACAGTTGACAGGAACAAGAATGGCCAAGTCAGAGACGCTTTTTGGAGCAGAGGATGATGCACAGCATGTGGTCACAAGAGAGAGGGAAAAAAAAAAATCAATGGTAACCAAAACTCAGCATCTAAACTGAATGCTTCTTTTTGCCAAACATTATTAAATGGGATCTTCTCCAAAACGAAGATCATTTCCGTACTGTTGCTATTTATGCACACAAGCCACAGCAGTTAAAAGCCAATGCTTTGTGCAGGATTTTGAACCTGTATGACCAATACCATTAAGTAAGCCTTCTTAATTTGACAGCTGGGATTTCTCAGCTAGACTTTTTTTACTGACATACTGCTCCTTCAGGTGGACTTGTGCTTTTATGCTATTTCTAACCTCACAGGGGACAATAACAGTCAAAAGAAAGCAGAAAAGTAACAATGTTTGACTTGCTTGAAATTCAATGGAGCATTCAAGCGTGCAGCAACATTATGCCCTGTTAAGATGAAGAGTACTCTGCTGTGAGCTTAAAAGGGGAGCCCTGTTAAAACACACATACACACACACAAGCAGGCACAGCCACAGTGGAATTCACGGCAATGAAAATTACATAGGGCTTATTTCATGAATTGTCTGCAAGCTTGTTCCTGCATTTATATTCAAAAAAAGTTCTAGGAGGAAGAAGGAGGAAGAGCTTTGGGCTCCCCAAGACACTTATTTGGGATCTGAGCTGGCAACTAAATGCTTAAAAGCCTTGCGGGAATTAATGTGAGTGATGCATTTGAATCCATTTATACTCCTTTGGGGTTTAAAACAACTTGCACCGAAATCTGGAGAAGACAAGTGTACAGGCCATGGGGTCAGAGTAAAGTTATCAACTTTATTCATCACAATTAAACATTAAAACTGAGTGTTATGTAGGGAGTAAGGTGGGTAAAAGGGAAGCAGTGTTGATGGGTTTTTTCACTTTGAGCTCAAATGTGGAGTTTGAAGAAAGCTTTTAAAAGGAAAGTCTTGACTCTATAGAAACCATCATTTTTCCTTTAAAAAAGAAAATCCAATCAAAACACTTTTCAAGGTGCTAATAAACTCCATCTGGAGAGTCACGCGGCTTTTCGTTCGTCAAATTAATTGATTAATTGGCCTACCTGGAAAAATCCACATCAACATCAGTATGGCCCGAAATCCCCTCTTCATCTCCATGGCGCAACATCCACCGGCTCCTCCAGCAGCTTCTTTGAAAGCTGGCACCAAACAGTCGCGCACTCCCCGAAACTGCTGCCTCTAATTGTCTTCAGGTAACAATTAACTGTCCACTAAAGAAATCAGAGAGGCGACGTCTGCAAGTAAAGCTCCCGCTCCTGTTGCCATCCCGCCTGCAAGCGGCTGACATGGCTGAGCGCACAGGCGGTTCCGCTCCTTCACAGCACAAACCGGAGGAGGCAAAAACACTGTTCAAGTTTTCTTTTCTTTCTTTCTTGCGGCTTTGAATTCAGGTAACCACACCTCCACTTATGCTGCCGGTCCTCTGCGGGTGTGTGTGCTGCTGCCGCTTGCACTGCTCTGATCTCACAGTAAACTGTAGGAGCTTATTCACCCACCTGAGCTGCTCGGTGTCGCCCCCTGGCAACAAACAGTAATTGTGCTGTGCATCGAAGAAAAAAGCCAAGTATCAGGGCTCCAAAGTGCAATGAAACAAGGTTATTTCTTTACGTTTCCTCCCTTGTTGTATGCTTCTGTGGAATTAAACATTCATTAATCCACCCAAACACAGCGAGGTCCCTACAAACACCCCGCTGCCCGAAAACAACACAGACTAAAACTGTCTGTGTTGAAACCACAACATTGCTCAAGACATTCTTAATAAACTTTACATCTGAAACTGAAAGATGCCACAACAGCAGAACAGGACCAATGCACACCTGACTGAAGCCTTTCTACACCTGTTGTCATATTCTAATCTTTAAGTGCATCTATCCCCCACTGATCAGAACCAGTGACTCAGTTCTCTGGTAGGTGGGTAGGCATATGTTATAGCTCCTTCTTACACATCTGAATTCAGTATTTTGTGGAAACCAGCTAAACTAGTGGCACATCAATTGATATATGAAGTAACAGTGAATTAACATTCAGAAATATATGTGTTTCTCATTGGTTTCCTACATTTATTCATTCATTAGGTCATCATGCATTCACTTTTGAACGAAATAAAGATGGAGAAATCATAAACAAAGATAGAAAATAGAAAATAAATTGTAACATGAGGCTAAAAAGCTTGAACTTCATTACCCACTCTGAGTGAAAGTCTCTAACACTTGACTGTGTTTTTGATCACAGGAGGAAGTATGATGGCCTTGCAGATTTTTTTGTGTGTGTGTGTGTGAAATGAGAGGCAAAAACTCTCCTGCAGAATTTCATAAAATCAGGTGGATGGGTGGCTTTTTTTTTTAAACTGTGAGATGGTGCATCGGTAGCGTGGTCACTCAAATTTGTTCATCAATATTATGTATCCAGTCACTTGTTTTCCATGATCTCTTATGCCTTCAAATTAAATGTTTGTAGTGTCACACGTTTGCCCCATTTACTTCAGTATCCTGGAAACATACTAGTTAGCCTTACTTCTCCTCGCTGGCGCTTGCTTATATCAAGGTCGGGTCCATCAGGGGGGACCTACTGCCAGCTGAGGAGTTTGTGAGCACAAAAACACAAACAAACCAATTCACAAAAAAAGACAGAATAAGAGGAGCAAAGCAACCATAGAGACTCTCACACTGGGATGCAGGGGAGTGCAGATATAAAGAAACTTCTAACAGTACACGACTGTCCTAATCCTGTCCTGCTTGATGCCCATTTTAGATAAAACCTGATTGAACATCGCCAACCCTGAAAAGTTAACCGTACGTTTTTAGTTGACAGAATTGTTTTTCTTTAGGTTTATTAAGTATGAAACCCTGACTGTTTGAATTTAATTTGGATGTCATGGATGCACTCCAGTCCCAGGTTGGAAATGCTCTGCTAGTCTATGTTCTTACAAAAAAAGCTGCTTGTAATGCAGGTATAATCACTAAAATTAGAAATAAACTCCTTTTCCATTGCCGATACTACTACTACTATCTTCAGGGCTCTGAGGGCCACAACTCATTTAGACTTTGCCTGACTTTATTATCTCCCAGGGGACAAGCCCACAACAACATGAAGGGATGTCATTACACTGTCTCCTGCCTGTATCCTGCGGGCTGTGTTGGACCACAGTTTCACAGTTGGACCACAGATAAGTACGAGATGAGAACGCTAGTTTATTATTTTGTGGACGTCAACCCCACAGAGCGGGACAGAGAGTAAGCTTCCAGCTATTTTACAAAGAGATGGAAATCAATCAGTCTTATCTCTTTTTGTCTGCGATTTGTTGTTATAAGCTTCAGAACCTCCATGTGACACACTACGTCAGGTAAACATGTATTTCTGTAAAGGATGAGGGAATTGTGCCCATTCCTGTAGCTCAAACTGCAGCATCTTCACTGAAACTTGCCGTGTGCTGTTTTCCCATCAGTGCTGTGGTGAGCCGGAGCAGATAAAAACCTGTGGTACCTGAAGATTCATTGGACACAGTACTGAATGCAGATTAAACACTTTTCCATTGCTCTCAGAAGCCAGATGTTAGCACAGTGTTTCACAAATTAGCACACAGAAAACTCCATAAGAACACGGAAAGAACTTGCCTTCATAATTTATTGCTGTCTTTGTTTTCTCAGTGCAGCTGTTTTCTGAACATTGTCTCATGACATTTTAATAAAATACTTTATGCTTGTAATAAATCATTTTCAGCTGTAGTTAATTGGCTCTTAAACCTTTACACTTTCCTTGGTGGAGAACAGTTGTCTGTTTAGACTTCCAACAGATATGGAGTTTGTTCTGGGGCAATGTTTGTCTCTTCAACTGAAAACAATTTCTCTATGTTCACCAGCTCCTGACTGTGACTGCTGTTCATGCTGAGGAGGTTTTTTTCTTGTGTATGGGGGGTTTTCAGAGCTTTTTCACTGAAAATAGCCAGGTGCCACAATGACGGTGAGTGAAAACAGTACCGTGGGCCAGAAAACTTGCCTAATTAGATAAAATCCTTATTAGGATTAGGCCATTACTAAACCATTTTAAACCATTTCCGCATGATTCTGTTATTTGATCCATTATAAGTACAAAAATGTTGACTGTATTCAGGAATGTTGAACTGTTCCCCTGAAAACAACCCAAAAATGCACTCATACTGATGTCAGTGTAATAACAGCTCAGGTACCCCACATGACTTGATTTGTAGCAGAGTAAAGTGTCAGACATCAAACAGTGACACACTGTGCAGCTCATACAAGAGAACAGGAGCTGCTGTGGGATCTTATATGTAAGATACATCTGAGGTTGTGGCACAGCTCACAAAAAGATCAAATATTATTTGCAGGTGGATCAATGCGTTGCATTACTATCATAATATTAAGCAATGCATCTTTACTGAGAGAATTCCCTAAATTTTGGCACACACCAAGTGTCACAATTAAACACATTCGAAGCCACCCGACCTGTTTTTTTTTGTACTTCCGCAGAGTCGCTGTCAGACAGGAAGTTCTCTCTGATTTATTTATGGTGTATCCATTTTGTGCGGCCTGTTTTTCTCCCGTTCTGAAGAATGGAACATATTTCTGAGGTCTGTTTTTCTTCCGTTCCGCTCTGTCTCACCCTTACAGAACTCAAATATGACCCAACATTATTCAGTCTAAATAAGTCATGACACCTTGTATAAATGATGCTGCAGCTGGGACATACCAGAATATCTACACATGTTAGGGCAGGCTGTCTGTTTGGTAACAATTTTATTACTTCAGCTTGCAATTTAAAGTTGATGTATTCTTTATTTACCACATTTAGATCAATATTTACAAGTGCTCCTACTGTAGATGTCAACAACTGAGAAGAGACTCATTTCAAAAGGGAGAAAATAACATATAATTTGTATGTGTTTGCTACTTTTGAGTAAGGGATTTATTGAAAAATAAATGAGGGAATAAGAAATAAGACAAGACGTTTGGGAATAGGGGGGAAACAAAAAATGTGTTTGAGTAGAATTCCCCAGTTGTTACTGGATCAGAAGGTATGCAAAAATTCTTTTTCTAAAATAAGATTTGGCTATATTTACAAATCAGTGCCCCCGAGAAATAACTGTATTTTCAGTGTGTTTGCTGACACTGTTAAAAAAAGTCCTTGATTCACCTTGATAGTCTTTTGGCTTTACTTTGGCCCGTTGTTTATCTTAACTGGATTAAATTGAGATGTGTTTCTGCACCTCATCAAAGATTGAGCATCTTTACCTCGATGAAGGGAGAACTTTAGCTGTGAAGGAAAGCAGGAGATTTATCTGCACTAAAATATTGAAAATAAAGACATGTTTGCTTTCTGTCGGGTGGTAGTGCAACCAGATACTGGAGCTCTGAAGAAACCCCAAGTGTAAAATAAATGTTCCAAAAGGACTATGTGAATATTTTTTTACCGTAGCATTAAAGATGAAAAATGAACTATTTTGCATGTTTTTGAGGTAGTTTTTGAGGAAAAAAACAGCCGCAGTGTGCATGATGTGTTGTGATCTTGAGCAGACATTAGACTGAATGACACTAATAACTGGATTTATAGTAGCTTTATTCATTGTTAGGTCCCCCTTTAGTGTAAAATCAAAATTGATCCTTTTTTTTTTACTTTAAGGCCTGCATGTGAATGCAAAATCTAGATCTCAGTGCCAGGTGTCAATAACTGATTGCCTAAATCTGAAAGAGGCACTGATTTTAAACTGCAGGGCTTGCATTTCGAGTTAGGTTCCCCTTGAGAAAAATACATTTTCACAAGGTCAGGTGCATTTTAGAGGTTAATCCAGCAACAATCTTACAGACGACTCCACTACCTGCACTTCCATGCAGCGTGCACATGATAAAATGCCGCAAGAAAAGACACTGACAGGACAGAATCTAATCTTAGATGACATTTAGAAATGTTTCTGAGGTGGATTTCTTCAGTATCTCTCTGATTTGTGTTACTTTCAGTGGCTATCTTTATGAGCAGGAACTCTCCCTCAGGTTTTCCTGAATACATCTATTGTTAAAGCAAGCACAGACGTTGTTAGCTCAATGCCAGATGGTTAAAAGTAACCTACCCTTGACAGTCAGCTCTTAGATAGCTTGACAGTACTTCATTGTGGTACCATTTCCTACTCTCTGTCTGCACATATTTTACAGAGAGTGAACAGAGCAGAATCATGGATCACCCTGCAAAGAGCGAAGCTTTGTTGATTCTTTTATGCCACCTAGTGGTTTTTTTTACTCTTTTTTTTACTCTTTTTTTCTGTTTTTTATTATTTTAACAGGGGTGTAATAGTTATTTAGCTGCAGAGAAAGCAGGTCAGCAGTCCCTCACAGGGCTTATTCAGACTGACAAACAGTCATTCACACTCACGATTGCGCCTGGTGGCAGTTTTTAGTCTTACCTCCTGACCTGCACGTCTTTGGAAAGACGGAGGAAAAATCCAGAGGAAATTCATGTAAGAACGTGTAATGTCTGCCCAGAAAAGGCCACGGCGAGGAATCTAACCTGTGACCCATAACAAAGGATGTCAATTAACCAAGTCTGTTCACATTTTAACAGGTTGAACCTGAATGTGAAATCAGTGGGCACAGGCTTATATTCTGTTTAACTGGATAGTTTGTTTAAAGACATTCAAATTGTGTAATGTGGCTGAATCCTTAATTTCCAATAAAATACGGTGTTATGAGGAACTGATGGCATTATTTCAGCCACCCATTTAAAATCTGTTCAGGAAAAGCTCCAACTCATTATGCCCCCCGTGTCATCCACCCTCAAGCTCATAAGATCCTGCTGAAGACACACGCTACGGTTTCCTCAGAAGGCACTTTTAAAAAAAAAAGTGAAATAAAAAAATAATAACAATGATAGTGACACAGTTTTTATGTCACATATCAATTCACACTTTCATTGGCCTCTATGGAAAACTGATCAGGATGGAAATGCTGATATTATATTTCATATTCTACATCTGTAGGCCTTTAGTTGCCATCCTAACTTAAATTGTTGTGAAAATCCCAATTGATTGACTCCTATAAAGGCACTGTGACAGGGATGTAGTGACATCTGGTGGTGAGTTTGTAGATTGAAAGCAACAGAACAAAAATGACCTCGTCCTCAAATCTGTAAAAAAAATTACATCTTAGACTTTCTGGAGTGTGGCTTACATTTATGAACACATGAATAAGGAAACTATCACATATTTAAGCGTTAGATCATCTCATTGTGGTACAAAGGAATAGTCAGGTCTGACTCTTCCAATCTTACTTTAATGGCTTTACCACGGTGCCCGTGAGATAAATGCAAACAGGTACAGTGTTTTTCTGTGTTAGTGTGTTTTTATAATGAACACCAAACACAGATTGTATCTAATCAGAACAAGTTTGAGTGTAAGTAAGACTTGACACTTTTGAACACTTATGGGATTGGAGTGCAGAGACACATTTTGTGATATCATTTATGCACGTTTTAACTACTTTATTCAATACACATAACAAATGAACATGTTAAAACTGCGAGTTAAAAGTCTTATTCACGCTTTTTCATTATTTATAGTTTCGTGTTAACACAGTGGCAGACTTAAAAACACAGAGAACACAGGGACTGAGGAGCTCCCTGAGGCCTCACATGATATTTATTTGTCGATGCTAGACACTTTAAGATTAGAGATAAAGAGATCATCAGAGTTCAACCCATTAGGACTCTGTCTGAGCATGAGTTCTAAATACTGATTTGTGAGAAGCAATGGCAGTAAGGAGAGCTTATTTATATGGTAGAAAATCATGATAAACTGCTAGAATATGAAATAATCATAAAAGCATCAAAAAGACTTTTGAAGAGACATAAGAACATTTAAACATAATGCCATGAAAGCCCTTTTCAACTAAAAGCTTATCTGAATAATAAAAAAAAGTTTTAAGCTGCTTTTTTAATGAGGCAACATAAAACGTGCAATGTAGAAAAACTAGTCCACAGTGGGTGATATTGCTCAAAAGTACTGACCCCTCAGGTCTTAAATCAGGTGTGACTTTGTAATCTATCAATAGCAGTAGCATATCTTTGATAATAACCGATCATGCAGCAATGTATTGTTGAATTGAATTGGGGTGACATGAAGATGTGATGCTTAGCACCGTCACCTCACAGGAAGAACACCAGCTGGTTCGTTTGTCCCTGTGTGGCCCCGTGATGGACTGGTGTACCCTGCCGCTCGCCGAACAATAGCTGGGATAGGGTCATGCCTACGACCCTCAACTCGATTAAGCTTGTATCGAAAATGGATGGATGGATGAATCAGACAAAATTGTGAGATATTCTGTTCATCTTATAAGCGCAGACTTCAGTGAGCCTTACCCACTTCTTTTAAAAAAGCACCATGAAAAGTCCCAAAGAGTTTATTGGTATCAGCCTCTGGAAATTTCCCTGCTGTAAGCAGTTTCAGGCATATTTCATCCGATTTTAACTGATCTCTCAGAGGTCATAGCTTGGCCATTCTGCTTTGGTGTCCTGGAATAAACTCTTCAAACTCAGTTTCATCTCAGCTTTTCTATTTTTCCCTCACCAGAGAAAAATCCCACTGCATTTCTCAAAACCCCTTTTTTGCATCCATTAATAAACATTTAACTCTTATAATAATCAATATAAAATGAATTTTGGGACTACTGTGGAACATTAACATAGCTGTCACTTTAATGGCTTAATATGACTTGGCCACATAAAGTGTATAGCATTTTTCTAAGTCCCATAGGTTTTCTAAAACTCCAACACACCTAATTTCTGTTACTCTCATCATGACTCTGGTTAAATGGACTGCTAATTTTTGAGCCAATCAGTCTGATCCCTGTCCTTTAAAATTTTTCTGTCTTGCCAGCCTTGAAGTACAAATACAGAGGAAGGTAATCAATCAAAAAAGCAACAGAACAAATAAAACAGAAAATAAGAAAAGTATCAAATAAAGAAAAAAAACTCGACAAACACTGTATAAACCAATACCAAATCAAACAAACCAGGAAGACTTTAAAAAAAAAAAAGCAACATGAAAAATCCCAGCTCAAGAGAGCATTTGTTAAGTTTGTCCTTATAAAGGATATAAAGTGGTGTGTAAAGTGGCTGGCAAATGATAGTAGTAGCAGTTATTTTACATGTGCTAATATGGATCTTGCTTTTCGATTACACTTGACCATGCTGCCATTTCATTTTGAAAAAGGTGACATTTTGGTGTATGGCATTAAAATCCATCTCCACCAAATTTCTACAAATGTCGTCTTTATTTAGTTCAGTGACCTCTTCAGTAAATCATATCTTGCTGTGAATATACAGCAGCCAGTCATCATGGTGGTGACATTCTGAATTCCTGCTTCACCTGAACACTTTTCACACCCACTCACATTAAACCATCAGGAGCACAAAATTAAAACACACACATAAAAGTTGGTGAAGTTAGGAGCCACATCTAAAGACTTAAATTGGAAAAATTCATTTGCAAAAAAAGCAAAGCAAATAAAAAGACTTTTCCTTTCTTGAGTGAACTGGAATTAGATTTGAGTTTTACCTGCATATCTTTCTCTGGTGTCATTGATTTCTATTAATTGAATCCTTCTCTCTGGTGCAGAAGCCATCCTTTCTCACACACAATGTGCTGGAAACGTTAGAGTTTGAAGCTGACAGGACTTTGAAGGATTCTTACTGTGAAATTGGAGCTATTAGTTTGCTCTGGACATTGACTGCTTTCCTCTTACATTTCCATTAAAAATTAAGAGGCCACACTGACATGCTCATTTGTGCAGGATGGACACACAGCACAGTGACAGTCTATGAATTATCTGTGTGTGTGTGTGTGTGTGTGTGTGTGTGTGTGTGTCTGTCTGAGAGAGAGGGGTTGGATGTCTTCCACATTAAGATATAGGAGCCCTCTGTGTAATTGGTCTTTGGTCATTTATAACTCTCCACTGTCATTGCAGGGGATATTAGATTTGGATGAGAATAAAGAATGTGAATATGACCTCATCTAAGCTGGAGACAAAGATTGTATTATTTTTCAGGGGGGAGATGATGCCATTTATTTTATGCATCCTTTATCTGTAAGTTTGAATCCACCCATTTTTTAATTTTTTTTTTTTTACTATCACAAGAACAATCTTTTTTACAGGAAAGTTTGAATATAATGTAAAATGTCAGTAAAACAGAAAGCCTTGATATGCTCACCTTGTGTGTCGTGTTTTTTAACATGTGACAGGTCTAAGCAGCAGGCATGCCAGTCTTGTTCTGGGACTCTTTTTTTCTATGAGGACATACTGTTGAAATACATGCAGAATGCAGTTTGGATTAGTCTTACTGGTTTAAGTAAGGCTCTCTCTGAAAAAGATGTTATCTTTTATACATATCAACATTGTGTTTTGGAGCAACATGTTCTGGATGACAGACTATGTTGCTTGTGTGTGTGAAACGATCTGGTCCTTTGCACGTCTTAGAACTGGCTGAATACAACCTCACGTGAACATTTGTGTCACGGTTTGTCACGTCTCTTGGAATGATTCTGTATATGAGAGCCTTGCCAATAAAAAAGAGATCTGAAAACAGCAACACTTTTACATGAGACTCACTTTTCTAATACTGAATCCAAATCTATGTAGGAGCAAATACTTTCTTCTTTATATAGACAAAGTGGATTAAGGTCAATACACAACATTAGAGGCATGAAAAATTGTTAAAGACATGAGCCTCATCCGTTTAACTTTTCTTTCCAAACACGACTTCTGTAATAACAGCAACCCAGGAAATTGAGCTTTGATTTTTTTTTTAGACGAAGTTAACAACAAGCTGAGAGAGATAAGGAAGAATGTATGAATTGTGTGTGCACAAAAAGATGTTTGTTGTGTGTCTTCATATAGTCCTGGACTATATGATGCAATGATGCAGCTCGACCACCACTCCAGCAATCTAGCCTAATCATAACATTTTCCCTTTATGAAAACACAGTGGTGCGACTGATACCCAGGTATAAAAATTGTACTCACTGTGTGTCATTCCTTTTTCATTTAAGCCATAAATTATTTGGTTTGCAAAATCTCGAGAAATGAGGAAAATGTCCACTCCAGTTCCAGATTCCAAGGTGACAACTTTTTGATTGTTCACACAAAGACATTCAGGTGTTAAGATCTAGTTTGGATCATTGTCCAGCCTTGAAGGCAACCTGGTTTCAGTTTCATATTCTCAACTGACCTCATCTGAAAGCATAACATTTGAATCCAGAATTTGTTGACAATGAGTGGAACTACCACTCTGATGCACTTTCATGTCACTTTCACTTTAATGTCCCAATGGCAACAAAAGAGCCCCAAAGCGGAACATTTCCTAAATCATACTTAATGGTTAGTGATGTTTCCTTTTCACAAATTTCTTTTTTTATTTTCCTCCAAACTTAACGTGGTTGATTCCAAACAAAAAGTTAAATTTTGACTTAATTTGTCATCCTGTCTCTAGAAGTATTCTGTCTCATCCAGATGTTGCTTTCCATAAATACATTATGTGATAAAGTTGCTGGTAAGTTTTACTTCTCATGTTTCTTCCATGTAGATTCTGTATATGTATCAACGCTGCACCGTGGAAGATTGCTGTACCTCTGATGTTTCAGGTAACGCTTCCCACGGCTCCTTTGCAGTTATTTGGCACTTTTGATTTGCCTTTCAACAGACATGAAGTTTCATCTTATAGTTCCCCTTGCCTGCCATCTCTTAATGACATTCAGACAGTGGAAACTTCAAGTTGAAAGCACTTTGATGCCTGTTTTAATCCTTCACTGATTTGTTGGCATCAATTAGTTTTCTTTTCAGATCCCCAGTCAGTTGCTCAGCAGTGGTGAGTGTTACCACAAGCTTTGAAGAGTCAAAGGATTTTTCAAGGTGTAGAAATGTCATCAGCAGACTCCTCGTGCAATTACTGACCTGCCTTACGAGTTGTAATGAGTGAATCAGTGAAAGTCTTATGAAGTTATGAATGTTTTACAAACAAACCAGTTCTGAGACCAACCAAAAAGATTAGTCAAATGCTCAAGTGTTACTTTGGATATCAACAAAATGTGTAATATTCCCAGCATCGATGACCAAGCATTTTCATACAACTGTCCATACTGGGTTTAGGACTGTTCCAGCTTTCCACTTTAGCTGTAGTTTTCACCCAGATAAATTTTCAAACCCAAATCTCCTCTTTTGTCCGTATATATTATCGACTACTTGCCAAAGTGTGTTCTGGTATCCTGCAAGCAACACATCATCATTGGGAGCACTGTGGGCTGTGGGGAAAATGGCCTTGGTAGATTTCAGGTAAAAAGTCTGTAAAATTTCTCCAGAAGAGCTGTCCTGTAATCGCTGTGCAGAATCCTAAAACCCACAGCAGTCTGTGGGCCTGGGCATTAGGAAGACAGATAGCACCCAAAACATGAATTATGTTTATGTTTTACTGATGAATTACAGAAACACACAAAAGTATCATCGTTTACACAAAATGATGGCAAACTTAAAGAGCAGAAGAAAAGAATATTTTGAAGTTTCAGGCTTCAGTTGTAAAACCAAACTGATAAATTTACCCTGATGTTTTCTGTACACATGCTGCTATCTGTTGCACATAATTTCAGCGTATACAAACTAACTATTTCAGTTACTGCACATTTTAAATGTAAGAGGGCTGATATACTTTGTTACAGTGGCCAAACCAAGAGCTATGGTTAATTTTAAAACCTGCCTCAGTGTCAGCACCTCCAGTAATGCCATAATAGTATAGATATGCAACCATGTCTTAAAACCAGCAGATGGCCCCCCTGAGCTTCCGCCAGAATCAGCAGCTACTTTGACCACTGTTTTCAATGTTAAATCATCCTTTTTCTCTCTCTTTGTTATTCACTCTGCTCAATGCTCCTTTAGTAAGTGGTGTTGAGCAAGGTTATTACAAGCTTCCACATGCTGTTGAAGATAGTGTTCGACGTGTCGATGAAGCTGCACATAAGAAACAGCTGGACAAAAAGAAAATACGTTCAACGTTAACAAAGACAGGCATTTGGTCTGATAATAGATTAACAGTGTTAAAGCCCTAGCTCATAAGGAGCATTTCTGACATATTTTCATAACTGAAACAGTGAGGAGAAGCGAGACTTGAGGCCTGTGACGCAATGTGGCAGTTCAGATAAATGAGCTCTCAAGCATAAGTGGCAATTACACGAGAGATCTATTTGTACCGAGCAATCAGCAGCTGAAGATGTGGAAACGGAGAATACATTTTTTGTGGAGATATCAGAATCAGTGAATAATGTTGTTAAGTGGAGCTCAACTCATGCAGTCTCTGTGTCTCAGTCCAACAAGACAAGCTATGCTTTAATTGCTTTTCAGTATAATGTGATTTCCCCCAAAACAAAATCTAAAGTTCCAAACACTTCAAAACCAGTAAACACTGCTGTTTGAAGCTACAAATTCATGACACTAATTACACCGTATGCATCATGGAAATGTGAAGTTAATGACCATTTCAGTCATTTAAAGGTGGGGCTATGGATGCAGGAGTAGATAAATAAAATCACGATTTATTGAGGTTGATATTACTGCTTCAGCACACAATACATTGAACTAAAAGACAGATTGATTAAAAGACAAAAACATTCAATTTGGACTTTTAACAATCAAGCTCATATGTGCCAGAATGAGGATATTATTGTGTGCTACTACCAGCATATATTCAGTGTTAATATTTCATTTGAGAAGTATTTTTTTGCCTTGAAATGATGAGTTGAGTGTACAAGCAGTTGAGAATTCATGCACTTCACTAAGTAATTTTTCTAAAGGAAGAAAACCAGCACTTCAGCATATGTCTAAGCAAGCTTTGTCATAAAGTTAAAGTTAAAGTTCAAGATACTTTTCTTTGCGTAGTTTGAAGATAATATAAATACTGTTTGGTTTCTTTGAATAAATTCAGTGAAAAAACTGAAGTTCTGAAGTTCAAAGCATCATGATAATTGGAAGAGTTTGGTCATTCTTTCACTACATTTCACAGGAAACCTTAGCACATACTGTAAAAGCATTTGTTCTAGTCTTGATGCTAGTGGTGGATGAGCTGAGAAAAGGAAAAAGGGGCTTCTTCTTAGCACACTTGGCGTCAAACGGAGGCGAAGATGGGGAGGAGGTTGGTTGCGTGAAAGTTTGTCTGGAGGGAGAATTACTGAGCAGGAGAAACATTTAAAGAATAAAGAGCTTACTGATTGGTTGAAAAAAACAAAACAGCATGCAAGAAGATCGATGGGCCAAAGCAGCGACGTCGAATTAAGAATGAGGTGAATCCAACAGTGTGGGAAAGCGGAGGTGGCAAAAGCAAGGGTGGGAATCCCGAACCCCAGTGAATAAGAGCAGTTGAGATTTCAGATCTTCCTAATTGAGCTTTTGCCAGAGCAACATTTTATTGATAGTTATAGTAAGAAAGCTCAACTTGAAATTAATGTTTATGTTCAAACAACCAACAAAATAATTAAACATATTGATAACTTTATATCAAACAAATCAGACTGAGTTTTAAAGTGCAGACTATTTTAATCAAGCTAAAACAGCTTGTTAACTTCAAACAAGAAGCCGATCGGTGTAACAATCTAACAGTATGCAATCTAAGAGAATGCTAATTTCTACTGTGTATTATGGGACACAACTATGACCAACAATTTGACATTTGTAGAAAGTCAAAATAATAGAATAATAAGAACTCTTCGCTTAGAAGTGAAATACGGTTGCCTGGTATCTCAATGCAAACATGAATTAAGCTGCAAGAAGTGCTATTAACAAGCACAGAAAAAAGTTGCTACAACCAGTCGCAGCAGTGTGTGACATAGCGCTTGGATGGATAAATATATAACTCTGTTTAAAAAGAGAGGCTGTGATGCTGTGGAAAATGTAAATACAGGTATAATGTGGTAATTTGCAAATTTCTAAAAGTAGAGGTTTTCAAAGTGTGAGAGGCCTCCTCAAGAGGGCTCCAAACAGTTTCAGGGGAGGCTCAGTGAATGGAGGCGATGAAATAGTACATAAGTTAGCAAAAGAAAAGAACTTCAATTTTTGTGAGGTGGTTGAAGAGCTCAAGGGAATTGGTAATGGTGGAGGCTGACTATTTTCACCGAAGTCAGAAACCAATAAATACCTCAGGACAGACCATTTATGTATTTAGACTAGTTTAAATATGTGTTTGCTTTGGCTTAAAGGTGGATTGAGTGTGGTGTCCAAGTCTAAGTCTTTCAGAAGTAGACATGGAGTTAGATTAAAGTTATCTCTGGTACAAAATATCAAAAATGGATTCAGAGAATTTGTAGAAATCTCTGTACATAGAACAAACCGGAATGCTAGCACTGAATGGTCCTGATAACAACAGGCCTGATGCTATAGTTGAAATCATTGCATGGACTCAGGGACCCTTCTGAAATGCAAATTGTCCTATAAGTACTTTACATTTCCTGTTCAGATAATTCAGAGTTTTGGAAATAATTCATGCTGAGTCCTCTGGGCTAAAAGGGTAAGGGACCGTCCTGTTTGTTATCAGTGCACAGGTTAAAAATCTAGCATCCGTGAAGGTATGAGGGTGTAAAAATGCATGAGAAATGAACAACTTGTGCTTAGAAGGCATCAAGTTTGGGGTAAACATGTTCTTCCATCCAGACAAAGTCTTTCATAGGTCTCATTCATGTCAACAAGATTATGCAAAGCCACATTCTGTATGTATTACAGCAGCATGGCTCTGAAGTAAGAGATGACAAACCGTCCTGCCTGCAGTCCAGACCTGTTGTCTACTGAAAACATCTGGCATATCACGAAAAAAAAGCAGGCTCAGAATATTTGATTTCTTCACTTCCCGAATCTTTCAAGTTAATTTAAATGAGAGGTGGTGAAAAGTGCTGGCAACAAATTCCAGATGAGCTTGAAGAAGGTTTCCACTTTCCCTCTGCAAACAACATTTAGTCTTTGTAACACCGCAGTTTAAAAAGATGATAAAGAGGGTTTGTGTTTGCATGTTGCTCCCTCTGATGAGCCTTAAAACTAAATGCATTTTTGAATAGCAGCAGCTGCTTACCTTCGCACTCTGGTGCATTGAATGTAAATTACTTTCTCTCTTGGCCTCATGCTGCTTTGACTCTAAACCTATAAATAAACTCCAGAGTCATCCCAGTTATCCGGAGCTCCTTTGCACTTTCTCATACACACACGGCAGGGAAACAACAGCTCTGCCCCTGTGACAAACAAAATCTGCTGACAAGATTTCTTGGGAGGTCAAAAACAAACAACCTCAATCAGGAATAGGAGAAAACAGGATCTCAATCAGAGGCAGCAGAACATGATCCAAATGTCCTGGGGGGAATGTCAGCCCTTTTGAAGGTTTTTTTTTTTTTTGGGGGGGGGGGGGGGTTGAGTGATTGTTGTGGCTGCAATAAGAGAGTGAAACAGTATAAAGTTTGTTGTAATGAGATGCAGCCAGACGGTGATCAGGAGGACATGAGGTCAGAGCTGGGGGGTGAAAGGCCGACAGCTGAATCTCACATTCTTCACTGCAGTCAGACAGACTGCCACATTCGACCATCTGTACCTCCCTGTTCTGCGAACACCCACTAACATACACACACTAACTAACCTACAGCAGAGATAAAAAGAAGACAAGAGTGACACTTAAAACCAAGATGAGTTCTGAAACTCTGGTGCCAAAAAGGCTTTAAATGTAGAACTAAGAAAAATGTTCAACTTGACATCCTGTTTTTCAAACAGTTGTTAAATATTTAGAGAAATTGCTTCTTTGCTTGTTTCAGTAGTTTAAAAAAAAAAAAATCAATAATGTCAAACTGAAACCTGCTGGCCAAGAATTTGTTCAGATTTGACAGTTTTGCACAAAAATCCTTTATAAAATGCAATGTGATGTGTTTCACTCGTGCTTTTATGTGGATGAAACGTGTCCTCTTCTGAGCAAGGTTTACACACGATGCGTCTTTGAATAGTTCTGACTTCTGGTAGGTAAAACCACTCTGTGAATTAAGAAGGGATCAGTGTCTAGGCTAGAAGACATTCTTCCCCGGAATATATATGTTACATGACGCCACTTTGTAGGTTGCCCTGGTTACATGTCAAACAGGACTTTTCACACGCACCTGTTACAACGACTGCCAGGAGTAGCATATAACACTGATACAAATTGTAATACTCATTTGGAAAAGCAAGACTGGGAATGAAGACTCTGAAAGGACAGTGTCTTTTCTTCCTAATTATCTCACTTTGCAATTTCATGTTGACAGCTGAGTACTATCTCACACTTCTCAACAAATGCACTGGCAAGATTCAACACATCCCCTATCAACTGGCTAACTGACCTGCTTTTGAAGGCTGTGTGTTATCAAATCATTTTTTGCTTTTGTGTTAACTGTCCAGCTACAGTTACACCTCCACTTGGCCAGTTAATTGGACTACTCTCCTTTGTCCCAGTATACTTGTTAGGAATGGGAATCAGTTTATCAACCAAAGTATGCTACAATGCTGAGGACTGTGTGAGAAAATGTTTTGTCAGATGATGCTGCGGTTATAAAATCAGGCTTTTATCAGAGCAGAGCGACAGTGTGGAAATGCTTTGAGTGACAGCGAGTTGATACCGAGTCTTAACGGGCTGATTCCCAATCACAGTTCCTCACACGTTCAGCCATTTGACAAAAGTAATAGAAAAACAAGTGAATGAAAGCAGTTTTTTGAGAATTTGGCAATATTAAAATATCTTTTGGGACAAATATGTGGAACTTTGGAGCGAGCGTGTAGTGTGCGTTGACCTATTTGAGTTCAGTTTAGCATTTAAATACAAGGGGAAATCTAGCTACAACAGCATTCTCTTAGTGTGTTAGTCCAGGTTGGAGAAGTTTTGTCTGATTTTGGTCAGACTAACATGTTTACATGTATTTTATAAATCTGGATTTGGTCACCCTGACAATAAATAGTTTTCATTGAGTGTAAAAAAAAAAGTTTTACTGTTTGGTTAGAGATACATACCAAAGTCGCTTGGTCAAGTTTCGGCAAAATATCTGTTTGGACAGGGTCAACATGTTCATGTGGCAAAAACAAATCCTCTTTTCAAATACCCTGCACATTTCTCACAAAGTGATAATGTGAAGAGATGGGATTGGGTCTTTTGACTAAGAAGCATCAAGACTATACCATCATCACATTTAAAACAACAATGTCTTATTCTAATAAGTAGCCTGATTACACTAATCTAGATGCCACGTTTTTTTTCAATTTTTCAGCAGTTTCTTTTTAAATGAGGTTTGGCTGATGTGAGTTCTTCTTCTGCAAAGGTTTAATGGCACCTAACTGGAGAATTAGCACAGTCAACTTATTCATCTTTCCCAATCCAATTCCTGATATTACTGTGGACACATGCAGGTTAAATGCATTTCTGGAAATTCTCTGAAAATTAAGTTTAAATTGTAACATTTGATGTAAAACCAGGTGAATGTCAAACTAATGTTTTAAAAATGGCTTTTACTAAAAAAGAAATGAAAACAAAACAAAACATACAAAAGAAATCCTTCATGCATATGAGGCACTCGGATACTGACCAAATATGCATCTGCTTCTTTAATCCAACATTTCCATTTGTGATGCACTGGTTTAAATTGATCAATACAACAGCTTCAAGTGGGGCACAATCCAACAACAAAGGTCACAGGAGCGGCATCATTGGAAAATAAAAGCAAAATTATGTACAAATACAGTGTGTTTAAATACCTTTATTACTGTCTCTACCTGTGTAAAAAAAAATGAGGACAAAAGCAACAGTGAAGGATGCAGCCAGGCACAGCAAAGCAGAACTCCACTGAAAAAGTTTAGATTTTCTGCTGATGACTTTTCTGAGGTTAATGGTTCAAAATAAAAGAACAAATCCCATCTGACACCTCCAAGATAGCCACTCTCCAGTTGTGATGCCTCTATTTCATGCCTGTTTAGCTGTTGTGGCCTTTAATAAGGTCTACAACTCCACTGAGACTGAGATTGAAGACATCAAGACATCGCTTTGCGTCACGCTTTGCAGGAGACATCTGGACTCCTCTTCTCTTGCCCAATTTCTAGTCCTATTCAAAGAGACAAAGAGCAGGCGTCTGACCATCCAAAAGTCACTCTCCATCATGTTGGACCCCTGCAGTCTGACATGAACACAATGAGGAGGAGGGAGAGGAAGCAACTGCACAGAGGAACCGATCTGGTCAGTGTTTTAAAAAGGGGGAGAGAGTGAAACGGAGGTCTTGCCCCCCAGGGAGCTGTTTGTGTCCACAGCTCCCAGAGAGGAAGCCCACTCCAGTCACCAGAAGATGCCGAAGGGCCAGATTGTGAAGAAGTGGGTGTAAAACAACAACTGCTGGATAAATCACCTCAGACTCTAAGGTTGGATGCGAAACAGCAAGACTGCGACAATGCAGAGTGCTGAGAATGTGTTTGCACACGCAGTTGACACTCTCCATTAGCATCATCTTGAGCAGCAGTGATGATGAAACTGCGAAAATGATTACAGTTGTGTTTAGGTGTTGCTGTAATCATGAACAAATAATGGCACTTGTCAAGTTTATTTATGCAGCAGAAAATTTTACAACTTCTATCGTGAGACACTTCATTTGGGAAAGAAAAAGTAAATAAATGGGAAGAAAAAGAGTAGATCTCGCAGGCAATGTTGTGGAGTCATATTCATATCAGTGCCATTTCATAATCAATTCATAAACAGTTCAGAAAAGGGAGCAGATAGTTGAGCAGTTACAGCTGGACATTGTTAAAGCGTGCTACAATGGGGATAAAGCTAACACATTATGTGGTCTTTAAGGTGTAAAACGTATGCGTCACAAGCTGCCTCTTTGTCAGGAATGTTTGCCAACCGTTTATCCTTTAGCCTCATTTTGGCTTTAACATTATGTGTATTTTAGGTCTAGCCATGATGAACTGGTGAACCAGCGAGGGAGTAGAAAAAAAGAAAGGAAGCTAGAATCGACACAGTTTAAACACATTTTCCTAACCTCAAGCAAGTTTCAATACCTAAGGCCTAAACCCAACAACATAGCCTTTACTGACTGAACCTAACCAAACACTGACTGAAAGTGGAGGTCAACAGCAACCGGAAAACAAAAAAATATTAATTTCATTTCAAGTTTCAGAGGAAACTAAGTTTAAGTTTTTAGCTTTTTTAAATGTTCTAAGCATTAGTGATTTCACAATATTTTATAGCTCTTCAACCTGCTTTTTAACAACAACAAAAAGGTCTGGAAAATGTAACTGCAGAACATATAATATTATTAAACAAGTAATTGACTGATTGATTGATTTAATCATTTTCTTTACTCTTTTTTGGCTTTATTTGAGTGTCATCACAGGTCAGCATTTTCCCCCTAAGGTGGTCCGATTTTGAAAGATTTATTCAGTATTTCGGGACAGAAAAAAAAGTCTATATTTTCACACTTTTATGATCTTCTTGACCCTGAATTTGAAATACTGCCTTTAGCAACAACTCAACATATCATTCTTCAACCAAACAACAAATGTGAATCATTTCTATTGTTATCTTTGCCATCTGGACACTTGCTCAAATGACTATTTTAAACCATAACCCCAAATAGGCTGTGGTAGGCTTCCATTTGTAGTTAAGTTTATTTAACTCAATAATTCAGAGCTCTGTTTTGGTTTCTGTCTCTTTAAAACACAGACTCTCGAAGGCTGGGGAGGATTTGTTGCGGAAAGCTGGGAGTGCGCTGCCCTGCTCTGCATGTGGAGCGCTTCATATTCGCTCAAACTCACGCCGCAACCAGCGACTGGCCGGATCAGAGCACAGAAAGGAGAGGAATCGTTTCATTTATGACTGGGCTAAATATAGTATTTTCTCCTTTTTATGTTGTTTTCGGAAGAAGCAGCGGGGCATCCTAAAAAGAAAGTCAGCGTGTGGGTGTGTGTGACCATGCGGGAGTGGAGAAGTGATGCTGCTGAGTTTAGTTATTAGGTTTCTCCGGGGCGGTGCTGCTGCTGCTACTGATCCTGCAGCTGACATGCCTTTCTTGTAGGGACATCATCAAAGTTTTTCGGGGTTATTTTACTCGCGTGAAGTGTTCCAGCTGAGTCTCTGTCTCCAAACTTGTTCAGTTGGCCTCGTTTTTCGTCAAATCTGCGCCCGGCTCAATGACTGAAGGTTTGGTTTAATTGATCAATTGAAGCTGAGTGGACCGTCAAGAGGCTGCAGAGTCCGGACTTGGCATTGGTAAAGTGTGGAGATGAACTTTGGAAATTTCCTACTTGTGATTGCTTCATTCCTCGCCATCGCTTCAGGTAAAATATTTATAGTAATTTACGGAATTCTCCTTTAAAAAAAAAGGGCGCATTTTCTTACTGGTTATTTCCTTTCTGTTACACACTCATGCACTCCCACCCACAGCCCATATGGACTAACATGCCTGCAGCCTAGTTGACACGTTTTATCGTGTTTTCTGTCCCTCTAGATGGATGTAAATTTTGTGTTTAATTTCCACTCTGCACGTTTCTGACAGCTGGGAACTGAGCACATCCTCCAATCAAAAATGGATCATAAAGGGGAAAGTCGTATGCACAGTGATTTGTATAATATTGAAATACCAAGTGGGAATGCCAAAAAGATTCACATTTTGTCTGCCCCCCCAAGAAAGACCAACATCGAAAAAATTAAATCAATAACTCTCTCTTTTAGTGTAACTGTGCACATCTCTCCTCACCCTAAATAATTAAAAGCTCAGTTTTGATTGTCTTTCACAAAGGGATTATTCATTTTAACCATCGCTTTAATGAGAGATTACATTCCCTTAATCTAAATCGCAAGAGAAATCAGGGCTCAGAAAAACTGCTCATGTGTGAGGAGACTCAGGACTGAATGTTAGGTTTCCGTATTAACTTCAGGGAATATCTATTTTACTTAAACCAGAGCCTGTTTGTTTTTAGATTAAATATGGACGGCGTTGATATTTGAGAAAATGGAACATAAATGACATTTTCAAAAAAGAACATTAGCTGTGTCACGGATAAACTTAGCATGGACAGTATTTTTCACGATGCCCTAAAGGTACCCTGTTAGGTTTTCAACCACTACAAGTGCTATGGAGCAGTGTTTTTACACATGGGTCCTACATTTTGTTGCACGGTCTATATTTAGCTGGTGCTTCCCTTTCAGCTGCAAGAGTTTTGAGCATGGATGCATTGTGGAGAACTGAATTCTAGAATTTCAAGATGCTTTTGACATTCCGGCTCAGCAGCAAAACCTACAAGAAAAATAGCGAAAATGCTAATATTTTTAGGCTCCAGGAAAGGAATACAGTGCTTTTGTGGATTGACAAAATCCCAATGAAAAGAGTAAAGCTGACCTTTGCTGAAGTTGGGGGTGACCTGTTGAAAGCTTTAGAGATGGTTCTTGCATGACGGTCTGTCATGCGAGCAACACTGCTAGGAAAAGGGTTGCAATAAGGCTGAGAGGTAGTGTCATATTCAGCACTCTTTATACTCCCATGGTTGTTCCCATGAACAAATGTACAGGTGTACATTTCAAAGACTGATATGCACTGCCATTTTTGTTACACCTCAAAACCCATAACACACAACATGCATTCAGGTTAGAAACAGTGCCGGGTTTCCTTTGCTAGATTCTCAGTTAAAAGAAACAAATAATAAAAGGAGAATTGAAATGGTAAAGATAAGTTCCACTAGTGTACACAATGTTTATGTGCTTGTTTGAGGAGACTTTTGCACATTTCAAAGAAGACTTCATGTGTATCGGGGAGAGTGGAAACAACTTTATAAACCTAAAGATTGAAATAAAACTGACTCATTAGCTTTTTCTGGTCTGAGTTGGCAAACAAACTCACATGAATTATTGGCACCTTCCCAGATATGATATAATATCCCAGATATTTCCAGAAATGAAAACGTCTCTTCATTTACCTAGTAGGAGGCTCCACCAACTCCTACAATGCAAATCTTCAACTGCTATTTGCTCCAGCATGCTTACAGGATAGTTGCCAACATTTTAGGCTTTAAGATTTGTACTAAACAGGAATTTTTAAGGCAATGAACCAAAACCATAAAATCAGGGGCAACAAAACCAAAAAGCATTGTTTTAAAATGCCATAAAGGAAAAACAAGGCCCTGGATACATTTGCATAAATAATGCAGATAAAAAACATGCATACTATACCCCTTTGTTACATGCAAAATCATATTTTCAACAATTATTTTTAATCTTTCTTCAAACCGTGTTTACACATGTAAACATGAGCAGCTTAGAGCTATTTAAACCTCATTTGGAAAAAAAGTGACAAAATAAATAATTAAATATATATATTTCTCAGCTTGTATTCATATAGTCTTATTCGATTTTGATTTTGGGTGCTATAAATAACTACAGCATCATGGTTATAGATCAGGACGGAAATGAGACATTTAAACAATAACGAGTACTTAGAGATTGTTCTGATTTTCTAGCACAATATTAATTCCAGATTTCCAGAAGCTGTTTAAGCAAAGCAACATATAATGCTCCATCTGTTAATCTGTCTCCCTCCTTTGGATCCTCTCCCTGCAACCCTATACTGTTCAGGTTATGCGTTCATCTATTGAAGATAAAGAGGAAGTTATCCATAGCCCTTATTTTGACTATGTGAGAACTTATGCAGCATGTTTTGGACTTCTTGTTTCTAACATCATGTTTCTAAATCTCTGCCGGGTTCTTAGCTCTTAAAATTGTTTGTTTACTGATTGATTGATTGATTGATTGATTGTATTGCGTTTTTTATTCTGGTCGCGGTTCCAGAACTCAGACCACCAAATAAAACAGATTTAATTTTCCCTACATCACTGATGAAGGTCTCAATTTCTCATTGAGTAAAACTGTGCTTCTTCTTTGCTGTTGCTTTCATTGTCCTATGTAATTAGTTGTGGTGCACCACAATGTAATGATATGCAAATTACTAATTAGGGGATTCAAGGCTTAAAAATGGGTGTGGAAATCAGCTTTGAGATGTGAGTAAACTTTCAGGGTGACTTAAATTTGTAGGAGGACCATACCTGGCTTTATAAATCCTGCATAAAGAATGTAGTTTTATTCATGAAAACTACAGTTTTATGCATCTGACTCCTCATTTCTCTACTTTTTCTGAATTACCTTTAAACATGTCTTGCATATTTTTGTGTTGCTGTCTCTCATCCTTGGGACTGACACTGATGATAAGCAAAGTAAGCAAATATCAACTGATACTTATCAATGCAGCAGATTTTAGAAGTGCGGCACCATTTTCAATCTTTGTCAGGGATAAACTCTCACTATCTCTCAACATTAAAGGCACTTGTCAGCACCCATACCAACTGCCTCCATCCATTAATCTGGAGTGAGCATCTCCTCTCAAACTCACCTCTGTTACTGTGCACATTCCCAGCGGTAATGCGTGTAATTTCCACAAAGTGCTCGAATAAAGAGGATTCAAACAAGCCACATGGCCTCTCTCTGGCAGATACTGTCCAGTTGAAATATGACACTTGCAGCAAGATAGGCTTTGTTTATGTTAAAGTTCAGTCAATAAATTTCTCTGTGTGGGTTTTTGAGATAATGTGCAGAAGGTGTCGTCCATGTTCTCTCAAACCTCTGTGTGATTGTGAGGAAAACAACAACAGTCTCCTTCAAAGCAGCTCAGCTCATCCACACACACACACACAAAACAAATCTCAATTAATACACTCCAAAACACCCCATTGAAATTTTAGTTATCTGAAGCTGTATTCACTCAGCTGTTGTGGTGCTCAGTGTGGAACCAATCGATGCTGAAAACAATCTTTAGCTGGTGGTTTGCGTCCACTCTGTCCCTGCGGTCATTACTTAGTGACACATGCGGCTGAAGACTGACTAAAGCCTGCTACTCTCCTGCTTGATGAAACAGTGGAGGATAAAACCACTGTAGATGCTGTTTAGTCATCTAATGTGCCACAGCCTTGAGTCATGTTGCCAGATGATGATGGTGTCCCACTTCTTTTGCAGTGCTCTATGACATAAATATTAGATCAGGGACAAGGAGAACAGTTGTGTTTTACAAGTGGGGCTCAAAATTCTCATTCTCAGACCGAATTAAATAAACTTGACTTCTCTGCTTTGAAATGAAGTTTGCAGTGGCATGTTAGAGATTACTTGGCAATGTCACACAAACTCGCTGAATGTTTTTGGCCTTTTCAAGTATGCAAATGAACCGAAATTGAAAAAAACAAAGAAATCTCAGCAGACAGCCACCAGCCCCACAGGCAAGCTGCCAGCCTTCTGGTCCTGTCTCACTGTAACTTGCATGAGTTTAATCTCTGAGCTTTCTGCAGGTTGTTGTTTTCTCTTAAGATATGAAGCTGTGAGCTCAGACAGGTCCAGGTTCTTGTATCTGTTTTATTCTGCGCTTGGCAGTTGCTAAAAGGTTCAGGAGATCTGAGGCAAAACAGAATGTCCCCTCTGTGGCTTCCATGTTTTCACACATTAGCACGACAGCAGTAGAATTCTGCCCCTGGGGAGGATGCAGGGTTAATAATTGTAAATGCTAACTAATGAAAGTCCCCACTCTGACCCCTCCCACCCTCATTACGTAATGCCACAGCTTGGAGCCAAGAAACGCCAGTAATGGGCTGAATCAACTGGGTTTTCAAGACATGATCTTGATCTCCCTCGCAACTCTTCCAAAGCTTATGCTGTGTGTTCAATGAGGCAAAAATTAGGAGACGCCATGAGCAAACATGTGGGTGTATGTCAGAGTTTGCAATTAGGACCAATGCAGTAACTTGTCTATCAGAGCTGCGTGTGCCACTAATGAGGTTTAATTTAAATGAGCTGTCTCTCTTTCGCAGGAATTAATTTAATTTCCTTTGTGAATAAATGAGAATATTTTACAGCTAATCATCATAATACATACTATCAACTCACACGGACTCAAAACTGTTTCTGCATTAAAAATTTACAATCTTTGTAACGCCATTTAAAAAAGAAAACAAAAATTCCTGTTTTTTTTCAGATTTTCACTTTGTAAAAGCCTGATGAAAAGAGACCAGTTAAACAACAGAGTAAAAATAATTTGATGAAGGGAAATATAAACGTACAGAAGATTATCAGAGGAGTCTGGTGCTCACCTTCATTTTGTAAAAGCCCTACAGTTATTTTTGTTTATGTGTCTGGTCAAAAAATTCACTTTGCCTCTCTGTACACTGTCTGATTAGGCGCCTTTGGCATCTGAAGAGTCATTTTTCCCTCAGCAGTTGCTGCATACCAAAAACAGAGCTGAAAATTGAGAGTGACAGAAACATGACTCCAAATTAAACCTGCTTGTCAATCTCATGGTCTGTGGTTTCGGTTTAGTTCTTTGTCTCTGTTTTTAATCAGGAGCCTTTTAAGGCTTGTTTCTTTCTGTTAACTGTACTTTGAGATGTTCTGGGTCTTGGTATGCCTTCACTCATGTTAATTCAGAATCGGTCTCTCTTTGTGCGCCTCAGTTAGTTTAACTTCCTAACCTCGTTTCACACCAAGTTTTTGTTTTCTGATTGACTGATTTTTTTAAATTCTTGGTATATACCAACTAAAATACTTCAATAATCTGGAGACATCTCTGTGTGTAAGCGATACACGTGAAACAAATATTGGATGTCCGTAACCTTTGGGCGCTGCATTAAAAACAGGCATGACTCTGTTATGGAAATCACTGCATGGATTATGGAACACCTCCAGAATTCATTGTCTGTGAACACAGTTCACCGTGCCATCCATGAAGAAGAATAATGAATAAGCCATATGTGAACATGATCCAGAAAAGCTGATGCCTTCTCGGGGCCAAAACTTATTTAAAATGAGCCTTGGCTTGAATATTTCAGCAAGACACTGCTAAGCCACATACTGCATCCATTACAACAGCAACTGCATGACTTTATAGTAGAAGACCGACTGAAGATATTTGGAGCATCATGAAACGCAAAATACAAAAAAAGAAGACCCAGGACTAGAATCCAATATCAGACAAGTATGGGACCAAATGCCCAGCAACTGGTCTCCTCAGTTCCTAGATGTTTAGACTGTGAGACGACATGAAGAGGGGATAATACACAGCGGTGAACATGGCCCTTTCCCTACATTTTGAGATGTGTGGCTGCCATCAAATCCAACATAAGCTGTGTCCCAACTTTTTGGGGAATTGAAAGTTATATTTTTGTCGGTTTAAAGTCATTGACTACTTCATAAAACAGTTGTTATATGGAGGGACATCAGATTTAATGAGATTTTCCTCCAAATCTGTCTCCTTACACCATGTAGTTTACGGCAGGGAGGCAGAAAAAGACACCCCAAGGCAATCTACAACTGGGGCAGAAGAATTAATGCTCACAATATTAAAAAGTCATAGTAAGAAGAAAAAAAGCAAGCACCGATAATAACCTGGTATTTTGTACTCTAGAATATTACAAGATATTTGTTAAATACATTTTTTTTAACTATGATTCAAATAAGTGAGGCTGTTTGATAAAATGTGCTGCACCTCTCTTTGAGAAGCAACTCTCACTCTGACACATTCATTTGTACACTGGATGGCCTTGAAAGTGTACTGGGGAGTGATAACCTTGTGAGCTCGGCACATTCTCATCCTTAAAGCTTCCTCCGTTTGTGCGACAGCTCAAGGTTAACTGCCATTCACTCTTATGGCTTATCTTGACTCTGTTTTGCTCCTTAAGCACGCAGAAGTTAACGCGTTTTAATGGAATTGTCAGCTCTGACACCGCAGTATAGAGATGAAGTGTGCTTTGTGACCGTAGGAGTCTAACAGTGTATTATTCTGTACAACCTCAGCTCCAAAAAGGTTGGAACACTGCAAAATGTAAGCAAAAACAGAATACAATGATTTCCAAATCTCATTAACCAAACGGATATTAAATGTGAGACATCATACTATTTCATGAAAAATGGTAAAATGCTACAATCAAATGTAAGATAACCTCATTTGATTCATTATATAGTAAAATGTCTCACTTTCAACATTTCATGTATATTCTTTTCTTCTATTATGATTTAAATATTGATTTATCGGATTTACAAATAATTGCGTTTTATTTTTATCTTACATTTTTCACAGCATCCCATTTTAATGTTGACTTCGAGGTTCTTGGTAAATCCAGTGAGATGGAAATCTGTTGAGAGTGGGATTGAAGCTGCACAAGCTCACTGAAACCCACAGGTGTTGTGTTGTATTTGCTGCTCAGAGGACACCTGAAACAGTCTGATGAAGCACCTGTTTCTTCTTCTAAAGTCTTTAAAAACAATGACTATATATAAATCGTCAACGTTAAAAAGTGCTGTAATGTGACACAACACATCGATCAAATCGTTGCCCTGCATTTTATCATTTGTAACAGTGTTCTAGGTGAATTTGAGAAGGTCGTTCTAAAACGTCTCTTCCTATTTCTATACTTCATTCTGAAACTCTTCGCCATATTTAGCCAGTGTTCTTCCCTGCTTGTACATACCTTGTACATTTGAAAGTCATTTCACAGTAGAATGCCCCAGATTCAAATTTTCATACAAGTCACTCTCTGGGTTCCCATGTGCTCACGGATTTTTTTGAGGACCCAGCGCTGGCTCAAATGGGCCGTGCTTATGATCCGACTAAACACATACCTTTAGAGATCCCCATCACCGCCTGTGACATTTATTTTTCTGTGACACAAACAGGGTTGACAGAGTTCTTCTTTAGCTAAAAGGTGCTTTCAAGTGCTGCACTGCAATCTTCCTGTCATGAGGCAAACGTTTCTCTGAAAACATTTCCTCTCACAAAGAAAATGTGTTTCGGCCGTGCTTAAAGTGACACCGACTTTTGGCTGATTGCACACTTGTCACATGAACAAGTTGTTGCTTGTCACTTCGGTCACCTGAAGCTATTTGTAATTCTTCTTTTTTTTTGACAAGATTATTTTCTCTGTAATATGTCAGCATGGTGCCCCATTGTGCCAGTTGCACGACAGCTGTAGTTGCAGTAAGTGACTGAATAATTTCAGCACTCGCTTTATCAGTATGAAAAAGTGTTTCGATCACAATTTTATTTCTCAGCTGGACTGTGGCTGCATATCCAGAGGCGTTTAAATGACTTTTGATATTTTCAAAAGCAGCTATCCTATTAATCGACTTGAATAAAATAAAATCAATGCATAAAAATTTGTCATGGTGTTATTTGTGCTCTTCAAACCAGCTGAAAGTAACAAGGATTTCACGGAATTTGCCCACACACAGCTGAACACTACAGAACAAACAGTCTTAACTACAGTGGTTAGAAATTAGAATAATAGGAGGATTGAAATGCCCTGCTGATAATAGATGATGACTTTGTTAATGGCTGACAAATGGTTCTTTTGGGTGCTGGTAATGATGAAGTAATCAACTCGATAAGCCTGTGTGCCTGTAGGTAAATAGTAATTTGTCTGTACTTAAAGGAGTCCCTGAATGTTAATTTATTTTCCATTTTCCTTTGAGAGTTTGGACACTTTAGATATTAAGGAAATCAGAATAATATAAAACATTTTTTTAAACAGACTGTTTTCACATCAGTTGTCAAAAAATCCCAAATATTACTTTGAAATTTTAAGTTCAGCAAATTGCTCTTCTGATTATCGAATGTAAACAGTGGATGTGCAGCATGACGTGTGGCACTCTTTATGACAAATCCACAAAAAGAATGTCACTCGTCTATATACATTTCCTCTTTAACAAGAGCATTTTCAACTCTTTATTACGCTGTCGGCCCACTGCTTGACAACTCTTATCAATTTTGCTTCCAGCTTCAGTAGGCAGCTGCTCTCACAAAAAAAGCTCCAAGAGTCAGCCTGACTGCTAACCTGCAGAGCTCTGAACAGCAGACTTACACAGTTAGGGACTAGATGGTGAACAAAGTGGAGCATCTATAGCTAATGAGGCAGACGTTTCCCTGCAGAGTTGAAACAAACTAAACACAGAGCTAAAAGGAGAGTGATTATTGGACTTGTAGTCATCAGGAGCCGAGACATGACTAAGTCAATGTTAATGTTGCTTGATATATTCTGCATGTTTAAATAGTCCAGCGTGGTCTCACTGTAAATTCTCAAAACAAAATGGACTCATGCAGATGTGACACCCAGCATGACTTGCAAAATTTTGCTTTTTTTATTTAGTTTCCTTTTATGCATTGTAAAGAGAAAATGTGCATAAATTTGAAAAATACAAAACAACCCCCTAAATCAATGGACTATTTCTTTTATGTTAAGTATGTCTTCACAACTTGCTTCAGTGTCTCTACTTTAGTGGAGGAAAATGCATTTTAGATAGTATAATTGTACAGCAAGTCCCTTTATGATGTTATCTGTAAAGCACAATTTGAAATACAAAAAAAAAAAAGAAACCACGAAAGCTAAACGTAGCTGTCTTTGTAATATAATCTGTGGCCATAGATGCAAATATTTAATTACATAACTTTTGAAGCATCTCAAATGAAAGTTAGCTTTAGTGCTGAACTTGTGCAGATTTGTGTGGTAAAGCTGTCATTTTAGAGTCATTTATTTGGATAAAAACTAGTGCAGAAGCTAGAAGATACTTAGAAGAGTTTTTTTGTATGGCAAAAAAACAACAACAGCTGCAGTGCACAAAGTTTTGCATGACTTTGGAAGACCTTTGTTTAAGAGAATGACCTCTGTCATGTCGGTTCTCTTGGCGTTGGCACGAGGATGTAAAATTTAGAACCATTGTCCCCGGGAGAAAGCCTGTGGCTGTGCTGTCACTGGCATTGACATGGCAGCCAAACCTTGTTCATCACATGATTCATACTGACCCGAAATGTTTCTCAAAACACGGCAAATACCATCTTCTGAGTGCTCCAAATGCTGTGAAGAAAATGTGTATTATCAGATTGTGACCCATTTGCTCCAGTTACATATGGCGAGTCTAGAAAGGCAGTATGAATATTTTATTCTCTCCCATTCATGTGCTCTCAGCCTGCTGGAGTCTGGGATGCTTTGTGCTGTGGACTCAACATTACGAAGGTTTGGGAGACATGCACGAACCTCATGAAAGAATCCTGGCAAATTTTAGGTGTTTTTGCACCACTTTGAATGAATGGGGTGTTATCTTTTAATCCAATCTCCATTTTTTTTTAATACTGTGTACTCATATTTAAAACCAGTGTTAGAAACTTGGTATGTGTATTGCAAATATGTGGTTTATTTTTAATAGATCTGTGAATATCTATTAAAAGATGCAACTGAGTTACATTGTGGGAAGTTCTGGATACATTTTTCTGAAGCTTATTTTTCAGAAGTTGTTCTATATCAGTATCTCGGTTTTAGCTCCAGAGAATTTGGCCTTAATTCCTTTTTTTAGCTTGATCTTTTAAAATCTCTATTCCAAGTATACAAAGTCAATGTGAATCTAAACTACAGGAGGACTCTTAAAAGAGGGCAATTCTTTCTCTCCTAGTATATTTTTTTTCTTATGTGTGCGGTAAAATGATGTTACCGCTGAGGAAGAGAGGACCTTTGAGTGATGTAACTGAATTACATGAGCTGGGATTTGAAATCCTTTGCGTGCTTTAAATCCATGGTTCAACACATCACTGAGCTGTGGAGACTCTTTCTTGTGGACAGTCGAATACATCAATATGTGCTGGCTGCAGTTGCACCAGACAGGCGTAATGAAATATCATCTTAAAGAAAGCACATAATGGTATATAAAGGAGTATCTTCCAGGTTCTGTTTTTCTTTCTTAAACATTGTATGTTTTTACACCAGAACACTCTGAAGGTGCAATAGCACATTTTAATGGCTCGATTAGTATTCATCCACATCCTGCATTAGCGTCTCGAGCTGTCCTGCTTCGTGACCCCGGGTGTGAGCTGCGAGCACTCAGATCAGTCTTTATATGTTTACCTCAGGCTTATGCTCTGATGATGACTCCTTGTCTGCATGGATCAAATCAGTCCATGAAAAGACATAAATCTCCTTATAGCATAAGTGCTGGTATATCCTGATGCCCCCTGGTTAGAGTATAATATCATAGCAGCACGTGTGTGATTAGGTTACTCCTGACTGCACCCCTACAGTAATAACAGAGAATTTTTTATACAGTCAGAATCTGACTTAAATGTCTCAGCAGCAGCATAATAATCAGTGACACAGTGACCATTTTATTTCCTTCTTTAAAAAAAGAAAGTGAGGTAGAGACCATCTGCTCCTCAGAACCAAACTAAGAGCAGCAGCTTTTGAATTATTCATTCTTCTGACTGTAACACATTGTTGGAGACATTTGGTAGTGCTCCAAGAGCTTACCTCAGGTCTCCAGGCAGCGCACCTTTCCCTCACAGCCAAGCAAAGATTGTAATGGATCCCCAGGGAGACAGATTTATCGAGAAGAGAAGTTATCTATATCCCTCGGCCTCGCTCCTTCTCTCTATTTGGGTCTTTCCCCTATTAAATACTAAGAACTCCATGTCTTATTCTCAACTTTCCATCAACTGTTATTTCGACATCTGCAACAATCCTAACTGACATTGAGATTAGCCATTTCCATATCACATGGATGATTGGATCCTAGGAGCAGGTGGTGGCTTCAGCAAAATATTTCACTCTCTGTAAAGCTTGTGTATGTTGTGCCGTCTGTGTGCAGCTAAAGGAAGAGTAAATAGGGTCAAATATTTCTGAAACTCATGGGAAAATGTTAGGTGGAACTTTAAGATGAAATCGCCAATACTTGTTGCTTTGTTACTCACAAACATTTCCAGAGCATCTAATGGGGAATGTCTTCGTTGTTCAGATGGCTTTGCTGCTGTCTGTCCTCTTTAGAGTATTTGATTTGTATGTATGGTATGTGGTCAGCTGGTCATATAACATCTGTCCTCTCCTTTACTCATAGGATCCCGAGCACGGTTTGAAGACAGCGCTCCCCGGATTGTGGAGGATCCCTCAGATTTAATTGTCTCCAAGGGGGAGCCTGCCACCCTCAACTGCAAGGCAGAGGGTCGACCAACCCCCAGCATAGAGTGGTATAAAGATGGTGAGCGCGTGGAGACCGACAAAGATGACCCCCGTTCTCATCGCATGCTCCTGCCCAGTGGTTCCCTCTTCTTCCTGCGCATCGTACACGGGCGCCGGAGCAAACCAGACGAGGGTGTCTACACATGTGTGGCCCGCAACTACATGGGAGAGGCCTTCAGTCGGAACGCCTCACTGGAAGTTGCAGGTAAGCCTGTATCCTTAATAATTACCTTGATATTGTGGGTTTTTTTTGCACTACATCGATATAAACACAAGTTTCATGGTTGTGTCCCAGATCCTTTTGGCTGTCTGCTGGTGAGTCGAGTAATGATAAATAATAGCCAAACTGTTGGAAGCAACCACTGCTGTACATGGAGATTTATTTAGTAATAAGTTCTTGCCTTTAGTGTTGTGACTGATTATACTGCAAAGGTGACAATGAAGCATTTTGTGTTTGTGTGTTTGCTCAATTTCCCCGCCTCTACATGGCAGAAAACTTGCAAAACTGCAGTTTTAAGTCCCTGCTTTTATTCACCAGAGCTTTGGTTTTATATAAATAACAAACATGGCAGACGATTTTTAAATCAGAGACTGTGACTTTTAAGGGTATTTCAGATGTCATTTCAAACCATCTGTAGTTATCCATATAATTTCTTGTTGTCTTTAACGAAGAGGTAACGTAAGGCCAGCACTGTGTGCAGTCTTTCAGTTTTACCTCAGTAGATGAGCAGTTAGGGTCCCCTGCACTGGCCTCGCTACAATCAATATTTTTAATGCAAAAGTATCACATTTTTTATTACAAAAATTGGCTCTTGTTGTATTACAAATTAAGACTTTTACAAATGCATGTAGACCTGACAATAAATTGCTATCAGTGCATTCATTGACAAAAAAACTTACATCTGTTTTGGTGATAATTTTAAATTTAAAAAGGTATACAATTTGATCAGTTCCAGCTTCTAACGTGGGCAAATTTGCTACTTATCATTTGAAGTAGTTATTTCTTTATTAAATTGTAGTATGACGTTTGGAAAGTTGAACTGATGAAATGCAATTATTTTTCCTTACAAATCAAACAACAATGATTCCTTTTAGATTTATGAAAAATAATTCAAACTGAGCTGTTCTCACATATTGAAGCTTGAATAATAAAAACATCTGTATTAGTTGGTAGAAAAGATCATTTTATTTCATTTCTCATACTTTTGAGCTCTTAAAAAGTGACATTAGAGAATTTGACAGATGTTTTTGCTCTTTGGCTCTTCCTACAGTTGTGGGATGTAACACCACTGTCATAAAAACAAATCTCCATGTAATCCCTACACACAAATTTTCTGTGGAATTGAACAGGCAACAAAAACGCCACCAAAGCCCCACAAAGCAAAACTGTGTAGTGCAACGCTGTGTATTTCAGCCCCTTAAGACTTTAGGGCACTTTCATGCTCAGAAATGTACCCCACAAAAGTTGATGTACTTGAAAATGAGTCAGAAGCACATAGTCTTAGGCTTCACGCATTTATCTAGCATTGCTTTAATCCCTTAAGTATATTTCCAACACTGGGTAAGATATTTACAATCTTTACATTTACATGCACAGTTAAGTTGAGTCACAGTTATTGCTTGATAAGTCCACATAATTGGACTCCTCTCCTTGTCCTAGTACACATGTATGAGAGGAAAATCAATTTATTCACCAAAGTTTGTCTGAACTCACTGCACTAGGAGGTGATACGCCCCCTTTCTGCTCGTGAATATGGGGCTTTTTCCAGTTGACCTATTACATTACAGACAATTGACAAACAATGTAGCTCGCGGCAAATTATTAACCATATCAAGCTGTGAATTGGCCAGCTTTACAGGTTTTGACATTTCACACATGCTGTATGCTTTTTGTTTTTCACAAATAAGGTGCATACTGCTTTAGGTCATTCTCAGTGTCTGGCTTTTCTGTTACTACTGAGACAAAACTGCAGAGGTGAATTTCAATTAACTCATGACTGCATTATCTGTTTTTTTTTAGTTCCATTTCAAATATTTGATTCAGTGCAGTTTGGTCGGCCTGTAAAATTTCTCAGTTCTATATCTTGCCTGCATACACAGGTTTTTGTCATAACAACATCATAGGTGTTGCTTTTTCCAGTTCCGTTGATAGCTGTAGTCGAATTTGTGTTGCTTTCTGCATTGAACACCTTTAAAAGTCTGCCTTTAGTCTAGCTTACACAATATGCAAGTTTTGAGACCTGCATAAAAGTGAGGAATCCATATCTGGAAAGAAAAAAAAAAACTTTTCTGCTGGAGTCAATAAATAATGGAGCTCTCCTGTAACATCCAAAAACATTTAACAAAATCAACAAAGAAAAAAAGCCTGTAAAATTTCATCTTTGTGTCATAATGGATTTGTTCACTGTCCCGTGACTGGGTTTTAGGTAACTTTTATTAAACTGAAGAGTTACAGAAAGCACAAGTTACCAATAGAGAATAACTTCCAAAGTCACCAATTCTGGAATTTCCATTTTGATTACTTCTGCTGGACTTGCTTAACCCTGATGTGTGTTTTACTAATGGTACTTGAAGGTAATGTACTTGTTAATATCAAGTAAAAACAATTAAACATGCCTCCTTTAAGTCCTATTACCAAGTGTCTGTGCCATCATTTAAGGATAAGTCCAGTTGCTGAATGAGCTCTCTCCATCTTTGTTGTTGAGATGCAGCACACAAGGAGTTAAACAAGCAGATTTCCATAAAAAGGTCATTTATACACTAATCATTTTCTAAGATTTCATTTAAGTGCACCGAAAATAATTTCAGAAACAGCAGCTTGAAGCAGCCATTTTACTACCTGCATTAAAGTTGTAGTCATGCTCATGAGAAATATGGTTGAAAATAAGTAGACTACAGTTTAACTCCAAAGCACAGAATACTAAAGCATGTGTTTTCATTCACTGATCCTCTGCCTTTCATTGTCCAGAAAGATATTTTCAAAAGCATTTGGGCAACTTTAACCAGTGAACCGCTGTGATTTTTGCTGAAAATAAACCATCACTAATCAGTTATGTTGGACAGCTATGTTAAATGTTTATAAATCCAACACCTAGAGTTTTTGTTGCCAACTGCTGAAGAGTATGGTGGGGAAGTGTGATCTTCGTCATATGTTGGTGAAAGTGCCAGGGAACGTGCAATTGTCATCCCTCCCTGCTAATTGTGCCAGTGTGGCCCAGCTCTGGGATCCTTGCCTTGAGGAAACGGATTAGTCAGTGGGTTGATTAGGGGAAGGAGCAAAACAGATTTGCAAGGTCGAATTGTCTTAAACATACAAAACAGCAATTTGAGCACTGCCTTATCTTCCACCATGCTAAGGCTTCCTTTCTGGCAGTGTGTGTGGGTGTGTGTGTGTGTGGGTGTCTGTCCTTATGGCTGGCTGACCTCATCAGCAGCTGTGTCCAAAAATAGGGACAGCCCTCTCAGATATAATATACATTGGGAGGCATAAGCGTCTGCAGCTCATGCAGATATCCAAGCTGGGAGCAGATAGCATGTGTATACTGACATATTGCCTCTTTTGAATTGTTGATAATGAAATTTAGCATCGTGTGCTGCTGCAGATTACACCACCGTCATATGGAAGAGGAGATGATTCACCTACAGGCACAGCGTGACTAACAATATCAATAAGTGCCTGTTTTGTTCTAATCTCTGCTTGCAGCCATCGAAGGCATATGCTAAGGTAGCATGGTGGTGGTCTTAGAGTTCCCCTCCCCTCGGTGTGAGGTTGTGCTGACTATGGGGTAAATAGTGACCCAATTAGCAGTGGCAGGGAGGTGGGGGGGTATGCAGTGTTAATGAGAGGCCAGTGTTAAGCTGGTGGTCTTGCAGAAATGTGTGTTTGCTGCGGCTGTGTGTGAGGTAAGGGTCTGAGGAACAACAGGTGGGGAGAGGAAGAGCTTTAAATTCCCTTTGAGCAGTAATTAATACTGATGCATCTGTTCGACTGTTTCTGCTCAGAGGAGGCACCAGGAGTGTTGATGCTAACCTGGTTTTAACCACATTAGTTTCAATTTTTTTCCCATGAGTGCTGCATATTGTTTTGGACTGCATGACCAAGATTTTTACACTGCCACACACTTTACAGCCCTGTGAATCTTTTGTTCTAAATTTGGCACAAATAGCACTTATTCCAGGAAACTGCAGGTGCTATGGGTAACCGGCGATTGACTGGACCTCATACTGTTTCTCTATATTTCCTTAACATCTGAGGCATGCTTTCTTTTATAGTATTGGCACAAATGATATTCTAGCACCCAATAGACATATAAATAAACAATCTTTCCCGACATTAAATTATTTCATTCTTTTATCACACATACAGTGGTTAGCTGTTACTGGGATTAAATTGATTTAGATTTTCTCTTATTTACTCTACATCTACATCTATCCACATAAGAGTGAAGTAGATCGGATGTTCTGCTCCCCAATGGAACAAGATCTAAGGAAATAACAGTAAAACGAGGTGGCACTTTTCATCAAGTTGCTGCAAATTTTTCCAAGTAGTTAATTTAAAAGAAAATTAAAAACAAATCCCCTTTGTAAAAATATACACTGTTTTCCCCAACCGACCAAACTGTTTTCAAGGCACCTCTAGCCAAAGAAAAAAGTCATATTACTTTAAATCCACCAAAGATCCATCCATTTTCTATACCTGAATCCATCGGTCGGGTTGGAGCCTATCCCAGTGGTCACTGGGCAAGAGGCACAGTCCTGGACAGGCCACCAGTCCATCACAGAGCCACACAGAGACAAACAACCATACACACTCACAAGGACAATTTTTAGAGAGACCAATTAACCTAACATGCATGTTTTTGGACAGTGGGAGGAAGCTAGAGTACCCAGAGAGAACCCACACATACACAGGGAGAACATGCAAACTCCACACAGAAAGGCCCCAGCCAGGAGTTGAACCTGGAACCTTCCTGCTGTGAGGCAACAGTGCTAACCACCGCACCACCAAAGGTCCATGAATGTAAAAACAAAAAAGTTTAATTTTAGTGGAAAAAGCACACAGCAAACCAGGAAACATTTTGGCTCATCTTGAAAGAAAGCAGTCAGTTCTCCTTAATACATCCTAGTGGAGACATACTCTGCATCATCTGCATGGTATGTTAGAGTAAACTGATTTTTCTTTTTTAAATCAAGAAATAACACAACCCTGTCTAGAGGATGCCAAACCAACATTCACTTCTGCTTTTTCCCTTTTTGTTTCATAAGGAATTACACCAACTGCGAACCGCTAAGGTGCATCCCTTTCTACCCATCATTGCCTCAAATATAATTTCTTAATATCTTTTACAAAAGGTTAGTTTTCTGAGACATACAACAGCTTTTTCCTGTGGATTAACCGACATAAAATAGCTACATTTCTTTAAATAATCAGTGTGTTCAAAGTGTAATAGAAACTAGCACACACACTTATCCTGATCTTACATGTGAAGATCATGTACGCTTATAGCCTGGAAATGCATAATTCCTTCCATGTGTAATCCCTTTTGTGAGAGCTTTTTGGGAAATGAATGATGTTTGAACACGACCTCTCCTTCCTTAATTGGGTTAATATGATCAGAAAGATTCTGTTGTAATGAACAGTCTAAAGCGCATAATGCTTTTTAGGTGATAGAACTCAATTGAAACTTTTGCTGACATGAAAAATCCCTTTGTCCATGTATATTGAGTGTTGAATAAGAAACAAATTTAGTTCAGCTTCACAAAGTGAAGCTGTGAAGTGTGGCTTGTCACTGTAATACTTGTCATATCGGTTTCTGCTGTGTGTGGCCATTTCTTCATTTCATCCTCCCACCCCTGTGCAGGAGAGGGATGAGGTGTGATCACGTTGGCTCCTTTAAAGTGTGACACATTGTTATAGCTCATCTTTTAGTCCCCAAAAACGGTAGGAAAACCAAATGTATATTCATAGCAGATAACTGGAAATGTTGCTCATAATTTCCAGAAGGAATGAGACAAGATTTAAGACTCTGAATGTGGAGATAACCTAGCAGAAACAAATGATGACTTCACCCCTGAGTCACGAGGTCTGCATAAAAGCGTAATTCCTTTAAACGATTCAAGAACACAGACACACATTTACAGGTTAAGTAATGCGTTTCTGCTCAAATGCTTTTTGTGTGCCCTGATGTCCACATGTTGTGTTTTTTGTATAGCCATTGTTTCTCCCTTGTAGAGTATGTCATAGTAAGGAGCTGGCATTGCTCAGAATGGCGGCAGCACTCATTATTCAGCTTTCTTTTTTTTGCTTTTCACTGTAGGCTGCCAGTAACCGGCTGACTTGCATGGCTGTTGTAAAGCCAGAATAATGAGGCAGTGGGAGTGGACTGAAATCTATTCCCTTATACTTGGATTTTTTTTTTTCTTTTTTTCAGGGGAAGGGGTAAAACGGTAGTTCTGGCAATTTCAAAATCATGAATGTGAATGTGTTCCTGTTTCAGAAAGTAGACAGTGACATGGTGTGGAAGGATTAGAATAAAGTAGGACAAATGAAAAATAAAACTTGCTTAAAAGGCTTTATAGCCAGATGTTCCTCTTACTTCTGATGAGGGATTATGAAGGATTCAAAGTTCTGAAAGCAGCTTGTTTTTTGTTTCCTTCAGCTTTGTGTTCTCCTTTCATCATAGAGCATCAGCAGGTATTTATCATCCCTAATATAGCTGAAAGCTGTGCGGTAAGGATACATCTAAGTATGCAGTTTATATGAGACCAGTCAAGGGTCACTGATATTACACAGTGTTGTCTTCATTAGGTGTCATTTTTAACTAACATGATCCCATTTTTTGGAACATGGAGGAATTTATGACCGAACGTCTCTCATAAAGGCTGTTTGCTCTGGAGTAGCTTCTCATCCCCCATCAACACATCCAGACAATGGGTGGATTAAAGCAATATCTCTTCTCTGTAGACAAAGCTCCCATTAGCTATGACAGGGCAGTATCATGGCAATGGGATTAGACCACCTCCCTAACGGGTTTACCATTCATGAAATAAAAGAACAATTGGAGTGATGCAGTAGGATCATTTCAGATTCAAATATGTGCACTTTTGCTGGCCTTTAAACTTTCCACCTTCCCACCTGTCAGCTGCAGACACACAGAGACTGATCTCTATTCACACATCTGTCTGGCTTTCACTGTCTGCTTCCCTCTCTCACTGTTGCCTCCTGTTTTTATGTTTTTACTTCCTGTCCTGGCTGTCTCACCCAGCCATCATGTCCCTGTTGACTGAGAGTGCATTCAAATGGTCTGTGAACTGTTTATCACCTGCACCCATGCAAACCAAAGTGCAAAAACAATACCTAGTCATTTTTGTGATAAATGTGTTTTCCTCTGTAATGTTAATTTCTCTACAAACAGCAACAGATGGCCCCTGTGCTGTGTTTAGCTCTTGAGCTAAAAACTGTATTTTAGAGTTAAATATCATTTAGAATTTAAGTGATGAATATTCTCGGAGAGATTAAATCTCCTAATCTGTATATCCCTGAAATATTAAAGAAATGAAAATGAATGGTTGCTCTCTGAAAAGCACCCACAGAAACAATGATGAAAGTCATTTTTTGTTTGCTTTGCTATTGTTTAAGCTCACAGGAAGTGCCTTGGGGGAATATGAGGATTTGTCTCTGCAGAGTCAGGGTTAAACCTTAGCTGCCCTGCAGGAACTGTGCTGCCTGTCTGAGCTCAGTGTGGATGGACTGGAGCAAGAGGAGATTACTTGGCAAACCCAGTCGTTTTATGTCTGGGAAGTTCCTGTGAACGGCAGCCCCCTCGGGAGGGGGAGTTTGTCTCTGTGTCTATGGAGACGGATCGATTCCGTGGTGGAGCCGTCATCGCACAGAAACATAAGCGGGAAGCTCTGTTCTGCGTGGCAGACTTTAAAGCCGGAGCCAGGGAAAGATCACATTAACTTTAACATAGCTTCAAAGAAAATTGTGCGTCTCATAATGTCAAGAATATACTCTGCTCCCTGGCATGTGAGTCAACCCTCACATGTCCCACTTTCTAAGGGCCTGTGCCCGGGGGTCTCTGGGATCCAAATGCTACAGGTGTGTGAGTGCATGGGTCATCTGTGTGACTTTTGTTGTTGTGTGCGAGTGTGCACTTCAAGGATGAGCTGTCTGAGCACAATTTTTTTCTTCATTCACTATGACATGGAAACAAAGGTCTCCCATCTAACCAGGCCTCACAGACAGAGGTAAAAAAAATAATGCAGTGCCTTTATTGAGCTCCTCAGCTCGACAGAACATCTGAAACAGGCGAACCAAGTCAACAATGGCAGAGTGATTTGGTGGTTTTGAAGCAGTGTTAGAACCTCGAGTGGTTATAGCTATTAATTCTGCAAGGACTGTCTTATCATGTGAGGATTTTTGAGGGGATGTATTTCACTTCTCTACAGATGACAACCCCCCGCTAATCTCCGATTGGTCCGTTGACACCTGCTCAGACACGTATTACTTGGCCATGAATATTTATAAGCTATCTCCGAAGCCTAATGTAAATTTGATTTTGTTAAACAGGTTATAAGTTTTCATTCTCTTCAGACTTCTCAGTTTTGTTTATCAAATGTCACAGCATTGAAAAAAATGAAAAGAAGGAAAATCCAATTTTCTCTCTCAATAAAGAGGGTAAACTCCCATTTCATTTCAATAAAGTTAAGTTATATCACTGTCTGAGTGAAAGAGGCGTGCAGATAAGGTAAATGGATTGCGCAAAGAGAAAACTGTCTGCTGCCTCGCTAAGTTTTGGAATATTTATTGCTGTTTACCGAGGACAATCTCACCTGTTAACCCATTAAGACCAGATGCAGCCGGATGCTCCCTTTCAGATTTAAAATGGTGTTTATGTGCTTCTCTCCTTCAAGCCAGATGCAACAGCGGCTTTTTGTTTTTTACCCCTTTCGTGAAACGTAATCAATGAGTCTTTTGATGTATTGATGTATTTTGTAAAGACAAAAGTACTGAATTACCATAAAAGATTAAAGTTTCTGCTCAGTAACCCTTAGTTATAAGTTTCTAGTTTCTTCAGGAGCAGAGGATTTAAGGATTTGGTGAACTTTTGTGAATATCTTTAGGTTTTATGATGCTTTTCTTAGAATTTGGTGTGTATTTTTTAAGATGCAGGGAGAAGCATTTTCTGTTCTCATAGAATGCAATTTGATATTTCTCTAAAATATAAACCGTTCTTTATTACCTTTACACCAGAATCTGGCCCAATAATGACTGAAAGCTGTTTTATGGGTATTTTCTTTTAAAACAATTAAAATGTCGATGACTCGTCCTGCACTCAGCGTCCTATTTTTGTCTGTTATTGTCCGATTTTTATGTACTTCCCCCAAGTTTCCAGCGACCTGGATACATTTTATGAAAACCGCCAACCAAAATGGGCTAGCAGCGTTATTAAGGACTCAACCCACCCATTTCACAGATGTTTCACCCCCCTCCCATTTGGAAAAAAGATACAAGACCATTCAGGTAAACAGAGACAGACAGTAACAGCAGCCTCTTCCCTAAAGCTGTAGACTTCATTACCCCACAGACACTGAAGGCAGCAAGCAAACCAGCCAGTCTTATCTCCTCCACCCCAACCCCAAACTGCTGCCATGGACCAAACACTCTACATCCAAGAGTGCAAATACAGTGTTTACAATTTGTGCTGTACCAACTGTTTACAGTGGCATGGCAATATTTATGTTAATCAATGCTGCTGCTCCCACAGAGCTACAAAGCCAAGTTTTTCTGTATAGCTCTAATGACATAAAGTCATGTCTTACTTGTTCTTTCCTGGATAAGCAACAAATTATTTAAAAAAAATATCATCAAGATAAATCGACTCACAAATTACAGCATTGTTTGAAATACAATGTGCAAAACTGAACAAGCAACAGTTAAATTATCAGAGCAGAAATCTGAATTAGATAAACTTGATTTGTTTGAGGGCAGACTATTCATAACAGTTTTTAAGGTATTCCCTTGTCACCAGACTAAAAAAAATGATAGAATTGATCAAATTTTGGTTGCCATATGATTCCATCCGTTTTATGAGCAGGACTATGGAGATGGGAAAGAGAGCGGGAAAAGCTGAGGAGGTGAAGATTGTAACAGAGGTGGAGAGGTGAAGAAGAAGAGGGTGTCGGATGAGACAAATAGCTAACAGTTTGTCATAGATTTGATTAATACTTGTCCTTATTGGAGCAAAGACTGACACATGAGTTGGTGAATTTGAAAACTAAAAACAGAGTAACATATAATTAAGTATACCATTGTCATCAATATTAAAACTCTCAGTAAAACCTCAGATTGTACAAATTTTGTTTTGATTTTATGTTGAAGAAGTAGGACAATACAAATCACTTTGACGAAACAGCTTTCAATGATTTTTTTCTTAAATAACAATAAATTTATGCAACCTGTGTGAGAAAATTCAAAACATTTCTGTGATGGGCTTGGCCCCAGACTGCTTCAATACCCTATCAACACCCAGGAAACCAGAGTTTGAGACCTGCCCTACTTAATGTTTTCTAGTCCTTCCACTTTTTACTTTTCTCTCACTCACAAATGGTTTGGGTCAGATGTTAGAAATAAATGGTTATGGTTAGATGCTACAAAATATATGGTTAGAAATCTATACATGGTCTGAGGTTCCCAGCATGTCACGTGGATGCTGGCCCACGACGCAACCTGCTAAGTATACATTGTAAAACGATTGCATTCTGCAGATACATGTACCTATTACATGTTTTCCAGAGAGACTGGGCTGAAACTTTATCTCCAGCCGATTTAAAATTAGAACTCTGAAAAGAATCAACAACTGGTTGGATCATCCAGATGTCTGCAAAATAACTGAGACAAAAGCTGCATGTCCCACACAAAATCTTGACTTAAACATGAAGGAACAAGCACTGTTTGCTGATGTCACATCAGAAAAAGTTAGAAACAGTATTATTGTAATATAATGAAAATGTTATGAACAGTCTCTTAAAAAGTCATTGAAAAATAAAAATTGTTTTCTTCAGAGAAACAAAAATAAAATTTAAAAAAAATCACCATTTTTTGCAGCAAACTGCAAGAATTTTGCACCTTTGATGATAAATTGACTTTTTTGTCCCTCCAGTGTTACTCCTGGGATGATACTTGTGCTTGATGTATCTAACAGCCTTGAGTGCCAAATTTTTTGAATGTCCTTCAACAGTTTGAAAACAGAAGAAAATGATAGTTTCAAATTCATTTACCTTTTTTTTTGTTTTGGCTTGACTGAGTATTTCAATTTACAGGTCTTAAAGATTTCCACATGCTATCATTACTTGAAGCATTGTTTTATAGCTTCAATCAATGAGTGGGAAGTACGACTCAAAGGCAAAGTCAAAGGCAAGTTTGGGGCTGTTTGGAGTGTAAACCGGATGTTGTAAACCCTTGACTGAAACACCTGACTGAAAGGTGTGTAAAGGGGCTAACATTTAGCATTTTGCCACAGATTGCATATGGTTGGAAAAGGAGAAGATATGTTATCTTTGTATCAGCGAGACATCTCTGAAATATTCATGACAGTGTAAAATGAGACTGCATTGATTGATTAGCCTGGGATAATACACGTTGGTTGAAATAAAAAGCCTGCAGGCTGTAGCTACAGGATGTGGTCCAACATGACGGGTGAAGCCGTTTTGTGTGTCTGAGTGTGTGTTTGAAAATGTGAGCCTGTCAGTGTCCAAGTATGAGTTTCCATTGTACAGGAGGTCTCATGAGAAGGTTCAGTCCACAGTTCACACTGAGGCTTTCATCTGTCAATCACAGTAAAAGATTAGAAGGTCGCCATGTCAAACCTCTCATCCTGCCCTCATCTAGAGGGTGGCAGGAGCCAACACTTCAGCGTTGACACGAGGATAGCTTTTCGCATGTAATACTGATTCCACTTGAGCTACAACTGTGCTGCAGATTTATAATATAGCGATTCAAATCAGAGACGCAATCTTTTCTTGAATGCAGGGGCAATTTTCTCCTCCTCTAACATGGGCTAAATTATGAATGTGATATTATTTGTTTACTCGATGTTGGACTGAAAGACGTGCATAATTCATCTGCTCTGACAGGACAGACAGGAGGAGTAAGACACAGACTTGGGAAAACATTAAAACCACAGTCTAACAGGATGTTGCTGGGGATTTGAGCAGTCATGCACAAGCCAACATAATAATGAGCTTAGTCTCATTCAGGTTGTTTGCAGTCAACCGTCAGCAAAATGATAGTTCATCCAGGAAAAAGTAGTCTCAATTATATTTTGAAGACAAATTGACATTTCATTTGATGATACTGGTTGTGTGGTTGTGCTGCTGCTCACTAGTATGATTTCAAGTCATCAGACAGAATCCATCAGACAGACACAGCCTCTCAGCCTAATTAGATTTGTCTTTTCTTCTTAGTACTGAGAGATGATTTCCGTCAGGCCCCAAGTGATGTGGTGGTGGCTGCTGGTGAGCCTGCGGTGTTGGAGTGTGTGCCTCCACGTGGTCACCCTGAGCCCACCGTGTCCTGGAAACGCAACAACGTCCGAGTCAGCACCAAAGATGAACGCATCTCTGTGAGTTCAGCATTTATACAGAAGGTGTAGGGGACTACATTTCCAAATATAACCTAGAACTAAACTTTCAAGAAATGCATGAAGTGAAGTGCACAACTACAGTGCTCACACACAATTACAATTTTTTAAACAGTAAAGGTAGATTTAGATTGATTGTCATCAATGAATCCAGTGAAAAACAAATCCAACAAAGAGCTGAAAAATTAAGACATCATGGTGAAAAGATGTTTTTTCTCAGCAACCATAGAAGTTGTTGATTGAATTTTCACATTTAGACCAGATTTCACTCAAATTAGCATTAAGTAATAGATTGTCTCTATACAACACATGCTTACTTTTCATATTTTTTGTATGAAATGTAAAATTCTGTCTTTAAGTGGGCCATATATCAGTAATCAGTAAACCATAACTTTAGAGAAATACTCAAACCTTTTTTTCTAAAAAGCAAACAAATCTTGAATTTCTTACTGTAATTAATTTGAATATTTATGTAACGGACACAAGTACTGTAGGAAGGATTTTTTTTCCAGTGCTTCACTCACCGTCTTCATTGCATTTGAAAAAAGTATAAATAAAGTTAGACTTTAATGGCAGCTAAAAATGTTTGCGATAGAAGAAAAGAAAGACAGAAAAACTGATAGGATATAGTAACAGTGTCCTGAAATATTGTACAATCAGCAGATTGTATTTGGGTGTCCAGATTGGGCATAAATGGAGCATCCACAAAAGGTTTAATCTTTTCAAGCAAGTATGGGTCATGGCTCACCACTTTGTGCCAAACTCTGTCAGAGAATCTTCAATCTGTAACAAAATATACAAATGCTCTTTTAACCTTTACAGTACTCATTACTGTGAAAGGATTCAGAAGGTCTGAGGGAATCCCAGTGCGTAAAGACCAAGGATGCGCATGACCTTTCAGCCATTAATCCCCCTTAAGGCATTGCATGAGAAACCATTCTGACACCATGACCAGTAAAGCCACATGGGCTCAGGAGTACCTTGGAAACCTATTTTTACTCAACACACTCTGCAGCTGCATCCATAAATGTAGCCTGAAACTGTGTTACACAATGAGGAAGCCATATAGCAGCTCTGCAGATAATTGCCACTGAGTTTTCTGGATGCAAGCTAATCTCAGATGTACAGAAAGAACGCGGACGCATTAAATCTGCTTTTGGGAAAAAACAAACAAAGATGAGGAAGACCTTTGCGACTGATGGAACGGGGGAGCATCAGTGTCCATAGCATCGGAGGCTTACATATGGGTGAAGGTACCATTGATACAGAGGCGTATGCTAGAATTTAGATTATCATTGAGATATATGCTACTATAAAGGAGACGTCTTTTCCCCGGGACGTCCGTGGTTATTTAAACAGAACCTCATTCTGCACAACCTTCAACAAGGTGGTGTCATAGAAACAGACTGACCTGCCTGCAGTCCACATCAGTCTCCTATTGAAAATGTATTGAGGATCATGAAGAGGAGAATCAGACAACAACAACAACCATGGCCTGCTGAGTAGATAAAGTCTTGTATTGTATCAGGAACAGACACAGATTCCTCCGAGAAAACTGCAACAATTCACATCCTCTGTTCCCAAACAATCAAAAAGTGTCTTTAAAGGAAGGATGGTGGAACAAAATGGTAAACATGTCTCTATCCCACTTTTTTGAGTGTGTTGTTGGCATAAAATCCTACATTTGTTTGTATTTTAGATAAACGATAAAGTCGGTCGGTGAAAACCCTTTTCTTTGTACCTCTGTCAAATGAAAATTACAGGTTTATGGTTCAAGGTTTTATTTTTTGGTTGCAACTGCTGGCTTCAGTGGAGAAGACTCAAGCTTACACTTTGTTCCTTGCTGTGTCACATATGTTCTGACATTCAAGGAGAAATCTATTATACAAGAGGGAGAGATATTGAATTAGATTGACAATGGTTTCAAAATACTATAATTCAGAGTAGACATCTTGGTATGCTGTGGACTGGAACACATCTTTGATTCTTTGTGTCACTGTTGTTTTGTCCCCTCATGTGTAAAACCAAGAACTGAATATGTGAATGCTGAAAGGTTTTTTTCAGAGGTGACGAGCTGAAACTAATGAAGGATTAACAGCGGTTATAGAAGCAGCAGCAGAGGGAATTTTTTTTTAGATTCTGCAGATTTCGCGAAACTATGTAAGAATAACATCACTCGTCAACTATAAGTAAAGTGCACTCCACCACTTACAGATGACTAACAAAGTGTTTTATTGTGAACTTCTGATACATTATAACACTGGAAGTCTATTCTAATGTGGATTTTTTCCATCAAGGGTTGAAATGTTATCATTAACATGTCTGTCATCTTTATTCAGGGTTTATAAAATGATAATGTCTTGAGCTCTAATTACTGTGCACATATTTAGATACGTGGGGGCAAACTGATGATCTCTAGCACCCGGAAGAGCGATGCTGGCATGTATGTTTGCGTGGGCACGAACATGGTTGGAGAGAGGGACAGCGATCCTGCAGAGCTGGTGGTGTATGGTGAGCTACATATGAATACATATGTATTACCAGGAGCATAAAGTGGATGTGCATCAAGCCTTCTTGTGCCCTGCAGAGCGTCCTGTTTTGGTACGGAGGCCAGTAAACCAGGTGGTCATGGAGGAGGAGACTGTTGACTTCTTATGTGAGGTCCATGGGAATCCTGCTCCCACTGTGCGATGGCGACGAGAGGAAGGAGAGCTTCCCCGGGGAAGGTGAGAGTAATAGACATGAGTGCAGACCAGTGGAGAGATACACAGGCTGAATCAAAAATACAGCTTCGCCATTGTGGAGGAAAATAAGCACGTTGTAAGTGTTGATTCTATGATTTCATTTGAATGTCATATTCTGTTAAGGTCAAGGTGACTGTTCACGTTTACTCCCCTCAGATTGGAAATCTGCATTTTGCCTATCTTGCTTTCAGGCCCCAGCTGGTATCAGGGCTCCAGTTAGTCTTAGTTTGCTTACATACTGTTTAAAACCACAGTAATGCCATGGTGGCATGTACTTGAACTGTGTCTGAGGACAGTATGAATAACAGTTTCTGTATTTCTTGTTCACATATTGCTCATTTGTGCATATATGGCTATTTGTAGACTTGACTAGATTATTCCTTGAGCTCTGTATTTATTCTATGCTTAAATGATTCAAAATAACAAATATATATAAATTCCTCTTAAAAAGGTCAGACTGGAATGAAAATGAGTGAAAAAGAAGAAAATAAAATAAATAAATACATTTGATTCACATGTTGCTTTGCATGACAATGACAATGGAATTAAACGGCATATTTTTTAATTGAAATAATTCTCTGCAAAAACAGAGACTGTCTTGACTTGTATTCAAAATGCTGTTAGGAAATCATAATTTTACATAAAATCCCTCGGTAGTTGAGGTTAATTCCGCATGTTTCTTGATGCACAACTGTTTTAGAATTTTCTTGGAGTCAGTGACAATATCTAAGGCAGATAAGGAACACTGTTTCACTGGTTTTCCAGATAACATTAACTGATAGGAAAGACAATCTTAGCAACAAGATGATTGACAAGGAAAGGAAAGATATTATCTTGCCCCACTAATAGATTTTTTCATTTTGTGCAGAATAGTAGCCTACAGGGATTCTTTTCTTTATTTTTCTACAAAGCCCTGTTCGGCCTTTTATTATCTCACTTTCTTCATTCCCAGGTTTGAAATCCGCAATGGCAACAACCTTCGTTTGTTCCGTGTGAAAGAGCAGGATGAAGGCACGTATACCTGCACATCTGAGAACAGTGTGGGCAAGACAGAAGCCTCAGCCATGCTGCAGGTCCACGGTAAGAAACACATCATGCATATTGAATTTGAGGACGCATGCATTCCTGAGTATGCACAAAGCTCTCAATCCAAGGCTGTGTTCACTCACAAGGTAAAGTTAGGTCGCATGACAACGACATCAACAGAAAGCCTGCTCCCACACGATATCCAATGGGCTGTGTGTTTATATCAGAGCATCTGTGTGAGTCCATGCTCAGGGGTGGTGCCAGGAGCTTATGTTAAACCGTATGGATTACCCCATTTGACAGATGTTTGGTAGATGTGTGCTTTAACTCACTGCCAGAGAGCAGTCACGGTATTAATAAGACATGACTCCCCCTCTCCCTTCCTGTCTCTTTATCTCCCTCCTCTCTCCGCCTTACTCTGTGCCCTTTTTTTTTCTCTGTCTTGGTTTGAATGTCTAAGATGACTTCATCCACTAATGCCTTTATCAGTGCAAATGAAATCCAAACCCAGCGTTTTCAGTCTCCTCACTTTTTTTTTGTTTGTTTCCACACCTTTTCATACTCCATCAGGCTTTTTGTTTTGTGGCTCTTTGTTTGATCCATTTAAATAATTTTCCATTTCTCTCCATCGTGTTTCAAACCCTGTCATCATTCCAGTCGGCTCATTCCATAAGCTCACTCTCTATCTAATTCTTATCTAAATAAGGCATTCATGTTGTTCGGTAATTTAATTAAAAAAAAGAAAAAAAAGAAGCTAGTCTGTCTCGTATTCCTAATGGTTTTTAAAAGCAACAATCAGTGCTTAATAGCGTAAATAAGTCTCTCCATTAGGTCCTGACATGTTGACAACATTCCTGTTGCTGCAGTCAGGCATTAAGTAAGCCTCGAACAGAGTGACTTAATGTACACCAGGTTAAGGACTCCTCTCCTCCACTCATCCGTGTTGAAGGGAGTGTGTCATGATAATGTGACATGTAAATCCTTTCCTCAGTCACAGCTAGAGCAGTTAAAATGCAGCTGAAAGGCTTTTATTCACAACTAAACTATCTGTTTGGCTCAAATAGGAATGTGGTTTGACCCTAATGCTGCATTACTGACCTTAAACTATGATGGATATGCACATGTGCTTTTACATATGAGAAGTACGAGGTTCCTATTAAAGGGGTATTTCTAGCTATTGAGTGATTAAAAGACTAAAAAAAATTTAAAAAAAGATCTTCAAAGTCCAATAGAATTTTTTACTTTCTCCCTCCATTAATGGTAAACCACTATATCTTTCTTCTACTCCCTAATTTTGGAGCACCCTTTCTTTTCATAGCCTCAGGCTTCATTAAGGATAACCCTGATGAGATCACTGTGACATAAATGTACTCTCAAGAGTGCATTTACAAAATATGTGGTGCAGAACACAAAAATATTGAGGAGATATAAAGATGTCAGACATGGAGAGATAAAACTGAATTCAAAAGAAGGTACATACAGAAAACATCACAAGTAGCACCAGGATCAAAAAATGGCCAATGGTATGCCACTCTTGATGCAGTGGCATATGCTACTGTGTTGAGATGCAGCTGTCAACTGTTATGCCACTTTTCATGAGTCATGCTACTTTCCAGCTCACTTTCTTTCCTGTAATCAAACTGTTTCATTGAACCCGTCCCCTTACGCATATGCAAATTTGAAAACCAGCTTTATAACATGCACTGCTCTCAAGAAACTTTTTTTTTGTCATCTATCTCTTAACAGTTTACTTTTAAAATATGGGAACATGAAAATGGATCTTAGTTTAATACTTTTAAAAATATCTGATTGTGAAGCAACTTCGTCTTGCTCGTCGATGCAGCCAGTGCTTTATTGAGCTATATTTAGTTGGTATGTCGTCAGCCTTTCCACATAGCCAGGCTGTGTAATTAATAATCAATTGAGAGCTCAAGCCTTCAATCACAATTCTGATTATTTCATTCAGCAATAAACGTTCAATCAATGTAAGGCCAAAAATATTCGTTGTTATTATTTAGTCTCTCAGAAATGTTTTTAATGACATTATGGAAATGCATACCATATCCAATCCCTTAGTAAACCCATTAGTAGTGCTGTTTGTGTAGAAGCATGTCATTGGCATCTTTCAGCAAAATAAACATCACCATAAGTTACAAGGATAGTCTGCCTTATTAAAGGGGAGGAGGACGATATTTATATATGCTTATCCATCCATCCATCCATTATCTTCCGCTGGTCCGGGGATCGGGTCGCGGGGGCAGCAGCTTAAGCAAAGAGACCCAGACGTCCCTGTCCCCGGCCACTTCCTCCAGCTCTTCTTGGGGGACCCCGAGGCGTTCCCAGGCCAGCCGAGAAACATAGTCTCTCCAACGTGTCCTGGGTCTTCCCCGGGGCCTCCTCCCAGTGGGAAGTCCAGGAGGCATTCTCACCAGATGCCCGAGCCACCTCATCTGACTCCTCTCGATGCGGAGGAGCAGCGGTTCTACTCCGAGCCCCTCCCGGATGACCGAGCTTCTCACCCTATTTCTAAGGGAGAGCCCAGACACCCTGCGGAGGAAACTCATTTCGGCCACTTGTATTCGCGATCTCGTTCTTTCGGTCACTACCCACAGCTCGTGACCATAGGTGAGGGTAGGAACATAGATTGATCGGTAAATCGAGAGCTTCGCCTTCTGGCTCAGCTCCTTCTGCACCACGACGGGCCGGTGCAGAGCCCGCATCACTGCAGACGCCGCACCGATCCGTCTGTCAATCTCCTGCTCCCTTCGTCCCTCAGTCGTGAACAAGACCCCGAGATACTTGAACTCCTCCACTTGGGGAAGGATCTCATTCCCGACCCGGAGAGAGCATTCCACCCTTTTCCGGCCGAAGACCATGGTCTCAGATTTGGAGGTGCTTACATGTATGTAAATTAAGGTTCCTAACGTTTTGTCGCTGTTCCCAGCAGCTGTCCTTAGAGTTCTCAACGGGCCTGAAAATTACAACCCGACCCGACCCGGCCCGTGGCTTTCAAAGCCCGAGCCCGATGTAACCCGACACATTATTATAAATTATCTACCCGAACCCGGCCCGCGGCCCGACGCCGGGGCTCGAGTTTTCCCATGTTATCCTATGGAGACTGACGGGCTGTGGGTCGTTACGGCACTTATTTGCAGTGGCGAATGCCCACAGCTTACTGTATGGCGGCTCAGGCTGGACGTCCCTGTTTTTTTGCTGTCATATTTTAACAGCACCTTGCATTTTGAGCATTGCACATAACCTGTGGAATTTCCATCAGAATCCAGCACCACTCCAAACACTTTCCAGACCTCTAATTTTCCCACTCCTGTAGCGACGGTGAATTCATCTTCTTCTCCGCTAAAGGCGTGCACGCAGCGGTGTCATGTCTGTCCCCGCTCCATGCAGACTTTCGTTACGGTAGATAGATAGATAGATAGATAGATAGATAGATAGATAGATAGATAGATAGATAGATACTTTATTGATCCCCAAGGGGAAATTCACCATGATTCACGGTAAATAGCAGCGATTATTAATTCTTTTTTTTTTTTTTTTTTTCACTGGGTGGAAAAGATTAAGCCCGAGGACCGACCCGACCCGAGTCATCTGCTTATATTTTCGACCCGAACCCGGCCCGAACCCGTGGGTCCCGTCGGGTTTTTCGGGCCGACCCGACCCGTTGAGAACTCTAGCTGTCCTCTCATTTTCCAAAGAAATTATTTGAAAAAGCACATTTTAGGGTCTCATTCACAAATAGAAGTTCATAGGTGTTTTTTTTATGATTTGAAAAGAATTGTATATAGCAGTATGAACTTTTCTCAGGGACCTGTAAACACTTGTAAATGACAAAAAAATGATGCTTTTCTTTTCAGCAGCACCTGTTGCAAAGCTGGGTTATTCAATTTGCATATTCTGAGGCAGGTCTCATTGCACAATCTGGTAACCAGACAGAAATGGCCATTCAAAATTAAACTGCCCACACCGTGGGGAAGTGGCGTGACTGAAAATCCTAGTGGCATACCAATCGAGAGCGACGGGGCACTGCTTGAGAGCAGCGGCTGACCACAGTACGATCGGCATATCCCTTTACATCAAGCGCAGCATAAAAGCAGATACGTTCTAATTTTTAAGAATTATACAAAGGAGCAAAATGGGAGTTAGACATAGTAAAACATTTATAATAAAACAAACAAATAGAAAAGAAGAGGAAGAGGAAACAAATAGGTATTTAACTAACCCTCATGTGAAGACTCTTTAAAGTGTCCTTTTAAGTCATACTGTAGGAGATATGGTTGTAGTCAAACAGCACAGTGGCAGCAGTTGCTCTACTCTTGGTTTAAATTTGTTGACATGTTTTAATTTCACCATAAAATAAAAAGAGCACCACAGAGAGACAGAGTCTCTCAGAAGTAAAGATGAGGTTAAGTAATCTGCAAAAAAAAGCGAGCAATTTCAGAAAAATGCTCCTCTATGTAAAATTGTTGTGACTTTGAATATTCCGTCTTCAACAGTACACAGTATGTGAGCAAGGGACACAGCCAAAAAAAACCTATTGGACATCTGTGGTCTTCAGCATTCAGGCCGCACTGCTTTAAAAAACAGATATGATTCTGTCATGGAAATCACTGCGTGGGCTGAGGAACACTTCCAGAAATCACTGTATGTGAATACGGTTCACTGTGCTGTGCACAAATGAGGAGAACAAAGCGAAAAACTGTTCTGTGGTCAGACAAATCGAAATTTTAAATTCTTTTTGGAGTGCAGATGGACCATCAGACCATCAGTACTCGGTTCAAATGCTCTCATCTCTGATGGCATGATGGTACCTTAGTGCCTTTGTAAGTGGATACTTGCATATCTGTAAAGACACCGTCAGCACCAAAGTATAACAGATGTCATCTCAAGGGACTTTAAAGATACAATCCAGTTCAAGCCAATTAGAATCCAATTCATTGTAATCCAGTCATAATCCAATCAAATTCAATTAATTAAATTCCAGATTATTTCAACAAGACAACTATTACAATAGCACAGCTTCTTGTCACCTCCAATAGAATCCTATATCAGACGAGAACCGGACAATATTCTTCTCCCAACGGTCCAGCAACTGGTCTCCTCAGGTCCCAGATGTTTACAGACTGTTGTTAAAAGGAAGGGGGCTTGACATAGTGGTGAACAGGACCATGTCCCAATTTTTTTTACTACCATTAAATTCAAGATGATCTAATATTTTTAAATGAAATCTGTCACTTTCAACATTTCGTATGTTCAATTTTGAGACCTCCAAATAATTTCACTCTGTTTTATTTACATTTTGCATCCAAACCATTTTTATGAACTGGTGAGATAGAAAATCCTCTTTGAGACTAAAAAACAGGTTTCTGCAAAGTGGGAAGAAAGTATTCCCTTTGACTAGTAAATAAACCACATTTTCCAGGTGAAAGTAAGCATCTTCTCAGATGTTGTGTTCAAATACGGTTTGATCAGATAATGTCCAAAAAAACAGCAGATAAGCAATAAACCAGATATCAAGTTCTTCGAGTATTGTAATCATTTTCACTGTAGGCACAATTTATTATCAGAGCTTCTAAAATTCAGGAAAGAAAGCTAAAGCCTGTCTTACATCAGCTGCTATACTAACCTCAGATACATTGACATCAATAAACTGATAACAGGTATTAGTCTCAGTTTATTGAAATTCTTACACCAATTATGAAATTATAGCATAAACCTGCCAATAAGAGCCCTTGAGAAGATTTCCTCCTAGAAACAGCCTCAGTTGAACCCTTTATGACATCCTAACAACTTAAACACTGGAATAAATGAGATAAATCTAATGCTCTGTGTGACTGAGACATCCCATTTGTTGAAAGACGCTAGAGCGTCTCATGAAAAGAAAATTCACTTAAACATAATCTCATCACTTTCATGTTGATGAAAGTGCGAGGTGCCTTCCGTGGTTGTTTTCAGTGAAAGTATTAAGACATGACGCAGATGACTCAGTTCTCTCGTTTCCTGAGCCAAATATGTGTTTGTGTGCTGTTGTGTGAGGTCACAAATATTTTTACACACATTCCTATTTTGGGGACATTTCTTAAGTGTGTTTTAGACAGGTGGTTGTAAACAAGTAATAGTTACGTGAATGAAATGACTGTAAAGTCTGTTTAATGTCTCCTCGTGCCATGGATACGTGACTCTGTGTGTGTGGTCGTGTGTGTGCATATGCATTGTGTAGAGATTTGTAGAGAAGATGACACCAGGCTGGATAAACTCCTCATTCAGCGCAGAATGTGAGCCAATTATTCAGACTGGAGGTAGCAGGCAGTGGTCAGTGTAAATCTTCAGAGAATATGATAACGCAGTGATCTGACCTAAGCTGGAAATTGGCAGATCTGGAGAGACCTTTCCCAAAATAACTCTTTAAATGTCATCAGCTTTTGCTGCTATGATCTGTTGTTGTTTTTTTTGAGCGTTTTCTTTTTTTTCCTCAGAGGACCTGAAGGTGATTTATCTCATTAAAGATGTGAGAGCAACGATAGTGTAGTGGCAGATCAAAAAACTTAGAAGGTCAAAGAGACAACTCTACATCCTTGTTAAGAGCTAATAAGGGCTTCATCACTCGAGATCGGTTTGTAAACAGAAGTGGTGAAGAGTAACTTAACACATTTACTGCTTTTTCCCTCCATATTTTTTTTTTACATTTTGTTGTTTTGATGAGCATTTCCCCACCAGATTAAGGAATTAAGTTGTTTATATTGTGAGAAGACACAATCAAAGAAAAGCAGGTGCTTTCTTGCAGAAGTAAACCTTTTAATGAGTGATTGCTCTCCTTCTCCTCTTCCAGTACCACCCCAGATTGTTACAAAGCCCCGAGACCAGATTGCAACCCAGGGGAGGAGCATCGCCTTCCAATGTGGCACTACAGGAAACCCTCCACCTGCCATCTTCTGGCAGAAAGAGGGCAGCCAGGTAAGAGACTGGAGCACAGCATGGGAAACTGTAGGATGCTAAATATTGGAACAGCACAGACCCCCAGGAAAGTGTATTTTACTTATTGAATCTCATAATGAGGGATTGCGAATACACAGTTCCAAGATGTCATTTATGGATTAGTTTTCGGGTTTGTAAACTTTACTTGTTGCCGAGATTCACACCTTCTTTATTTTAAAGAAAAGAACGAGTCACCACAACAGAAGCAGGTTTTGTCTGATCTAGTCATGACACCTTTTTTTTTTTTTTTTAAATGCCCACACGCTTCAAGACACATTTTCAAGATATGAGTACAGCAGACTTTCATTTGGCTCAGCCTTATCTTAGAGACAATGTGTTGGAAGATAGTACTGTATTGTGCTGGTGAGAAATGTTCCTCCTCTTTGCGAGAACAGCATGCTGACGGGGATGGGAGCGGAGGAATGAAGTCGGTGAAACAGGGAGGGCTTGCAGGAAGTAAGCCAGGTGTTGAAACTACATCTGCAGGGCAAACCTGCAGATAAACACTGCCCTCATTCCACATTATCCCCAACCTTTAACACGGTGTCTCTCAATTAGCAGCAGGGATCACTGAGTCAGAGGAGAAGGTTCAGACATTTTCAGGAGGTTAGCTACAAATATTTATGAATAATCTACAGTCTGTAGGGTATTGGCACGGCTTGGCTGTTTGTAGAGCTTTTTGCTGTATCTGGGGGATTATCTTTAGCCTTATAACCTTGGTCCGTCTACTGAAATCTAAGCCTCTTAGAGGAATGAAATGGATGGCTGAATGGACTGATGCATCCCTTCCCCCTTGCTCGCATCCACGTCAGTCATAGAAAAACAGGATGAGACTGCTATAAAATGTCTGTTACAGGGCATCATCCTCCAAAACAACAAAACAACCCATCTGTTGTTCTTATCCTTTTTCTTTTCATTTCATTTTGTGTTTGGGAGTTGATCTGTTGTCCGTTGGATGCTAAATGATGCACCCAGCAGGGATGGAGTAATTAGTCTGTTAATAGTGAAATAGATCAAGATGCATGTGTCAACAAATTAGATAATTGATTAATTTTTCGAGTCATTTATCAAATGAGACGAATGGCTGCACATATCTGTGCTCAGTGACAAACTTTATTTCAAACCCGTTTTTTGTAAAAAAAGGGAAACGTTTGACTTGTGATGGTGGTGATAAGAAATCAGAGGATCAGCAAAGTTATAATACTGCTCAGAATTTGAATTTAAAGCAAACATCTAAGAATACTCTTGAAATATAAATGCAAATAAATCAATAATCTGAATATTTTGATAAAAAAATATTTATGGCTATGTCTAATCAAATCATTGACACAGTTTTGGCACTCTTGAATAGAAAAGGAAGAACCATTTGTGCCAAACTTTGTGTTCACATATAATGGTTTTATGACAAAAAAGAGGCTCCTTTTTTGTTTAAACAATGTTGAAATAGAAACTTGCCAATGATAAACTGTTGACAATGTTATTAAAAAGTTTCACAGTTCTAAAAAGTGAAAATGCTTTGAAGAAGAAACTCAGCGGGAGATGGCTGCAGAGACTAGTGCTGATTGTACAAAAACACCGAACAGGACATCTCCAGAGTTTCAAATGCTGGAGCTGGATCTGATGTGCTTAAGTGGGGCTTTCATGTCGTATCACACACTACACACTGAACCAAGTCGACCTCTGTGGGCAAAAAGGTCAAAGAGAGCACTGATAATGAAAGAAAGTTCATAATTTAAGTCACCCTCAGACGGTGTTCTCTGATAATGTAGAGCTCTTCGGGAATGTCATACATCAGTTTGTTAATAGGTGGCAGAATGACGCTCATGAGGATGAGAACATAAGACTGAAAGTTAAACACGGTAGAGGTTTGTTTTGATGCCTGTGGTACAAAGGTCACTGAATTCATCCACAAAAAAAGGAGGAAATTATGAAATCAGAAGAATCCTAATGTATTTTAAAGTGCAATTTGTTGCTCAGTCTTAGGGAAGGTTGTGGGTCTCTCTGCAGGATAGAAAACCCAAAGTGTACATTAAAAAGCACAAAAGCATGTCTGAAAAGGAAAAGAGACACTGGTTAACACTGTTTTCTGACCTAATTCCCACTGAAATCATTTGAGGAGCTGAAGTGTGTCATTGCAAAAAGGAGTCATAAAAGAGCTTGAATGCAATAAGAGTGGGAGGAAGTACGAGCACACATTTTTGGGTGTATGCTTGGACAACACAGTCAAGCTAATGACACAGTTTTGGTCTGAATGAAGAGAAGATCTCCGACTCTTATTCAATATCTCTTTTTTATTTGCGTATTCAGATGTTGCTGTTCCCTGGCCAGCCACCATCGCAGTCTGGACGTTACTCTGTTTCTATGAGCGGAGAGCTGACCATAACTGATGTTCACCCTGAGGACTCGGGCTTTTATGTGTGCCAGGCCATCAGTGTAGCAGGAAGTGTTTTAACCAAAGCACTCCTGGAGGTGGAAGGGGGTAAGTCTTGGATCTGCATGGTCACATTTTTGCCTGGGAGAGGTTAGTCTATACTATTAACTAATGAGGGGAAACATATTAATTACTTAGTAGGTGCATAACAATAAGGCTCACAGAGGCAGTGAAAGCACTGATAGAGACCCCATGCTGGATGAGCAATGAATTTAAGGCCTAATATTCTTCCTCGGGCAGCTTATACACAACAGATTTATGCTTTTTTTGCCAGTCTTTATGCAGCCTGTTGTTTTCTGTCTGCTAAGTACCTAAGTATTTTAACCCTTTGCAATCAAACAGCTGGCAAGTTTACAATCGTGTTTTCTGTCTTTTGTTTGTCTTCCAAATGTGTTTTTCTCCACTTTTCTTCTCTGCATTCTTGCTTGAAAAGCGATGATCACAACATTCTGCCTTCTCTCCACCTAAACTACCAGGTCCTTCAGGTCGTATCCCACCAATCATTCAACAAGGCCCGGCCAACCAGACTCTATCTCGTGGTGCAACAGTGCAGCTGCATTGCCGCGTAGCCGGAGGTACCTCAGTGAAGATTTCTTGGGAGAAGGATGGGGAGCGACTTCAGGGAAATACACCTCGACTGACCTTGATGGAGAATGGCACATTGCAAATGGCAGACATGAAGGTGTGTGTGTGTGTGTTTGTGTGCGCGTGGGGGGAGCATTTATTGGAAAGGGCTTGAAAAGGATGAGTATTGAAAGTCAGCCGCCCTAAAACGGAAAGGAAAACTGACTGAATGCCTGATGGAAACTACAAACACAGAATGGAATAATAGAATGTCTCATCTCTGACCTCTTGTCACCTTCTCCAAAGCCCACATAGTGACAGGATTTTATCTCATTTCAATCAGAAATTCCATTTTCGCCGGCAAAATTAAGGTGAGACTGAGTTTCAAAGACCAGTCTTTCTAAGGCGGTGCATTATCTCTCCAGTGCAATTATGTGCTCATGCGGTGTGTAATTGTAATGTTAATGAAGGCGCTTGTTTATAAATGCTAATGTACTCTGCTTTGATGGAAGAGGAGTCAGGAGCCCCTTTGTATTGTCACCCCACCTGGAGGTCAGTGAGTGAATCCAGGACAGTGCAAAGGCAGCATCAGTTTCATTAATTGACTTGCGATAGCTTATTAATCATCTAACTGGCTTTTAATTAGATCTCCTGGCTGGACTTTGCCTATTCACCTCCTACCCCACCCTGTTTCTCAGTAGTGCTGTGCAGCAAACTTGGAGCATTAGAGTTTGGTCTGGTGCACCGCTGAGGCAGGGGAAATCTGCCATGGCAATGTGCTCAATGGAACAGAAGACATGCATTAGTGTGGCATCAAGGGGTTGACATAGGGGGAAAAAAAGAGGGGAAATGGAGATGACGAGTCAGGGCCTAAAAATATTTACCCTGCTGTTGCCCCTACCAGCCATCAATATTTTAACGGCAGTTTGGAGTCATCCAAAAAAGTTCACCTGCCTGCACGCTGCGCTTTCTGTCAGCCAGAGGTCAACACTGCAGAGGATGATCTCATATGGTCTGATGGTGGTTCCAGCAGACTGGCTCTCAGCCAGGACAGCGCCACAGCAAACACCACAAGTATCAGTCAAGCGTGCATCCACATAGAGTTGATGATATAAACAGACAGGCAGGTTGAGTGTGGTGCAGTGGAGCCCCAGCAAGGAAGGAGAGTACTGGAAGATGGTACTGAAATGAAAGTACTGTTACTTCCTCAAAGCAGAAGGAAAATGTAGTGGGAGAAAAATGCAGAAATGGCCTCCGTTAAGAGTAAAAAGTGCTTTCGTTGAAATGTACTCATTTGACCTCATAGTTGACCTCATCAAATGCCTTGTCCCTCTTCTCTGGAAACAGCTGATGATCATTTATGAATATGTAACCGCCTTCCTCTCTGTGGCCTTGTAAGAATGAGCCAGAAGAGAGGACGAAGCCTCCTCAGTGGGTGTCCATAGACTTCATCTCGCATTGTGAAGCTGCATTTGTCAAACAACAGGCAAAGTTGATAGAACTGAAATTAGAATAAACGGCTGTCGCTGAAGCAAAACAATCCAGGGATGCAATCCATAGATAAACATGCAGAGATACAAATTAATACAGGTGCTGCACACCTTTTATTGGGTGTAGCAAACTCACGTACAATGCTAGATCACAATTTAACACTGCTTTTTGTATTCTGCTGCTCCACCACGAAAACAATGTTATTTCGCATAGAGAATGCCTTTTTAATATTAGACCCCATTAGAATGTTAATTCTTCTGGAAAGCACAACCTCTATCAGGTCTCTGGTCAAATAATAGTTGCACTGATAGAGGCAGAGAGGTAAGGGATCAAAAAAATCAACATGCCTGGACAATTCAAAAACAGCACCTTATAAATAAACATAAGCAAAGCTAGTAGCTTTTACAGTGGAATAATTAAAGTTCTGTTGCAACAGCTGATTAAGTTACTGTACTTGCATATGCGTAATGTGGTTGGTCTCCAGAAGAAGCTATGTCTATATTTTTGGTCAAACAAAGCTGACAGTGCATGATAGAGGTGTTGCCTCTCAAGGACTTGAAGTTACTTACTTAGGATGTTTAACTTTAAACTCCGTTGAACGTGACTAGTGTTCAGATTGATGTTAAGTCATTTTTTGGTTCCTAACTTATCTATAAATGCTTTCAATCAACAGAGAGATTTTAAATTGCAGCAAATGGGAATATCCCAAAAATAAGAGTTTAAAAAAGATAGGCACACACTCAAGACTCACACACAATTTGTTACTCCCCTTTCTGACAGCTTCTGTGGAGAAACGTTTCGATTAGCATGAATAACGTTTAAATTAGTCAAGAAATATGCGGAACCTTTACATAAAGCTGCTGGACCCTGTGTCTTTATTTCAACAATGAATCATTGTTCCGTGCGTGCAGAGAAAGGTGCTGTTTGTAGTGAGAATTATTACACAACGCTGCAGTTGCCCCCAGCTCTGTTGGGCTTTTTGATGTGTTTCAGCTCATTTTTCAGTTTTCATGACCTGCGGGGTTAAGGTTCTGGTTGACTTTCACTCAGAGTCAGGCTGCTGTCCTCGGATTGCTCCATAACTTACACAGGGATCTATTTAAATTCGCAACAAAGGCTTTATGAGGTAACAGTGTATTAGTGCACTGTAAACCCTAATAAGTTCACAGAACTCAAAAATTATTTTGTAACAGATTACACAAAAATATTTTAGTGATGTTTTTAAATGTTTTAAGTTTACATAAAATAAAAATTATATGTGCAGTTGCCTTAAATTATCTCAACGTTATCTTACAAATATTGATATTTCTCAACTTATAATTAGGGAGTACTTCACTTAAAATTTTCAGTATTTTCAACTCATAAAATGCTGGAAATACACTCAAATTTTTTAATATTCCTCAACTCATAATCTGGGGGACATGCACTCAAAATTAATTCTTTACTGAAATACTGAAGTGACACCACAGTGACAATTTAACAACTTTTTTTATTCAACACAATGTGCTTTTTAAAAAGGCACAAATCAAAGGAGCTCAGTCAAACAAAGTGCTTGTCATAAATTAAAACAATAGGAAAAGGAGATGACTCCAGCAAAACAAAATGTGTTATTCAGTAAACCTTATGATAAAAACTCACAAAGGTTTCATGATAAAATTTAAGATTATGAGTATAATCCATCCTCAACAACGACAACTATTAGAATGTGGAGCCATTTAACACTGTTTAAAAACGTTTTGGCACTTTCTGTACCGTGAAGCCTGCAACTTAAAAAAAAAAAAAAAACATTCAAATAAGGTACTTGTTTCTACTGTGCTGTACTTCAAATGGCAACATCAGGTAGTGCATCAAGGTTGGCATTAGGCAAAAGAACATTAAACATGTATAGTGCATGAATTGAACAGTCGTTTCCAACAAGTTATTCAGTGCATAAACTTTGACTGAGCAATACGCCAATGTTGTGATATTTATCTATTAACAATCAATTTATTAAATCTGAGGTAGAAGAGACAAATGGTTACATTTGTAAAGAGGGAAAAAAAACAAAAAAAAAAAACAAAACTTCCTCAATACTCACTTCAACAAATAGTCCATTCTGAGTGATTCACTCATTGAACAAATCATTCTTCAGCGTCAGGAGACGCCCTTTCAGTGGTTTGTTGTCCTCAAGACACATCACAACTTTTTGGATAAATGTGAATGTAAGCTCGAGATTCTTTGGGTACTGTAGGTCTAGCGCATAGATGTACCCAAAGAGCAGGAGAAATGAGTCAGCCAGATTTGTGGGACCACTCACAAGTATTTCATCCTCCACGACAATACAGATGCTCTCAGGGCTGAGGAGGGCCGCATCAGTACTGTCATCTGTGATGACTGTCAGAAGAGCCACCGGAGTGTCAGTGTGGTCTGGACCTTCTGCTGACTACAAAACACAAATAATACAAGAATGAGTTCAGTCCCTCAAGGATACAAATCATGCTAATGATGTCTAGACATTACTGTTGCTTAGCACTTTGGACTTAGACTGCAACTTAGCTACATGTTTAAACAATTTTCTTTACATATGCTTATATCTTATGCTAGATTCACACTTATCTGTTAGCATACTTTTTGTTTAGTGGAATGCTTTACACTTACCTTTTAATTTATGTAATTTAAACAGGAAGTTACGACAATTACGGAATATCCGCTCATGATGTCTGTGATTTCAGTAAATTACAGACTTTTGTTTGTCCCGTCCGAATGCGCCACAAAAAATTACAGAGGTGCGGGGGTAGTTGCGAATTACCAGTGATCCATAGGTAATACTTATTCCGTGCGAATTGGGCTTTACTATGTGAAGTGAAACTCTGAGTTTTCAGTTCCAGAACAGCTGATCTGAGTTAGGTAAGTTGACTCTGAGTATGTTAACTCTGAGTTGATCTCGTGCCTGACGACTAGTAAAAAGCCACCATCAATGGAGCTCCGATACTGTGATTCACCAAGGCAACAGGGGAGAAAAGCAGACATTTTCTGGAGGGACAACACATCAACTCAGAGTTCAGAGTTTGTTGAACCTCCTTTCTGGAACAGTCCTCTGGAATGGATAACACAGTTTTTCTCTCATCTCAGGATTCACTCTGAGTTTTCACATAACCTGCTTTCTGGTTCTCCTAGAGTTCTTTGAGTGATGTGATATGTTTAAGCTGACTGAATAGCTAGGCAAAGGGATTGATAGTGAGGCCAGTACACTTACGTTACGGGTCCTGAAGAACTTGGAGGCATCTTCACGCAGGTATACAGGAAGTGCACGAAGGACGAGGGCCCGTCTCATATTTACATCACGTTATTCCTAGATGGACAAAAAATATCCATTACAATAGTAATTACACAAATACAGAGCAAACTGTTTTTTCAAATTAATAGCTTTCTATTGTAAATACTTTAATAACTCACAAAGGAAAAAACTTAAAATTGTAAATACAATTTTATGAAAGCAGTATTTATTAGGACTTCTTCAAATTGAAGCTGATAAAGTATCTTTTTAAAGGTACCTCTTTCTGATAGAATACATCTAGTCAAGACGTCTATTTCTGATGAGATGACAATGTGTTCATGGCATAATCCCCTAACCTCGGGGCACAGTTAAGGCACTTTACACTATGGCAGCTGTCTTACAGTTGTTTCTGAATCAGGCAAAGTTAAATATTCACCTGAAGGTCATAAATCCTCATGAGCTTGGTTAGCTCCTCCGCTATCTTGCCAGTCTTGGTGGCCTTGTCTCTGAACAAGGTGATGAGTTTAGACGTGTATCTGCCCAGCTCCTTGTAGAATTGATTGCACAGGTTAATATTGTTGATTTGGTGGAACTCTGCAAACACCTGTACATGGACACAATTACACAGAAATGTACAAAGATGAATTATGAACAGAATTGTGAATATATTTTAAGAAGTTTTCAGTTGGCAGGTAGCAAAACCAAGGGCAATTTTATTAGGGATGAGTCAGAACCAAGGTCAAAATAGAAAGTTAATTTTCATTCTTTAATTTAAAACAGACTGTACAAGTTTTTTTTCTCTTACCTGTGACTCCATAAGTAGGGCTGGCCATCTGTCCACGACGTCTCACACCCGTGGAGCTACAAGAGCTTTATTTAAAGAATAACGATTTATTTAAAGAAATAGCAAAACTACTGTGGAAACATATAAAATAAAACCAATTTCACTGGAACTATTTCAAAATGCATCCTACCTGAACTGTTTCGAGATGATCTCACAACCACACACTTGAACCTACGAAGAAATACAAACACAGGCCCGGTCAGCATCATGACACTCACATTATGTTGTTCAGTATTGTTCGTTTCACGCTAGCACACACATACAACACAGCTCGACAACGTAAACTATTGACTGTGTAACGCGGTAACTTATTGAAATAAGCATACTCACAGTACGCACGTGCATTACCGGCGAACAGCGAAAACAACCGGCAGAAACCGGAAAGCAGAGATAACGTTATGCTTCAAACTCATGGACCTAACTCCACTGTCAACTTTCCCGGGCAAACATGCATTATGGGAAATGTAGTTCATCCAGGAAACCCGCTGATAACGTTACAACATTGTAAGATGAAGTAACGTATTTGTCACATTCAACAACTTCTGAAGTTACAATAACAAACATTCACTGTGCACATTGTACAATTGTATTCCCAGTTCCAAATTTAAGACTATTTATCCAGGGCTCTCAAGTTTTCAAGTTTGCTTGGAGTGAGATTCGGGCGGGGCAGGGGCCGGGCCATGTGCGTGGGGGGGTTTCTTTCGGGTTTTTTTTGGGGGGGGGGGGTCCCTTGCAGCATCCCATCGCCATAAACTAGCTACTTAAAGAACAAAGAAATTGTTTTATTTATACCAAAATCACAAATCTTCACTTTTACACTAAATTCTGCTATATTTTAAAATAAATTGTTTTAGGTATGCAAAGTCTTAACAAACAAAAAAACAGACAAATTAAATTAAGAAAGACAAACATAACCCCAAATGGGCCCCTTGAGCAGTCCCTCTCTGTGTGTGTTTGTTTATGAGTGTTGTTGTAAGTGTCTGTGGCAGATTTTGATGCTTGATGACTGATATTGGGGGCTCCCATTTAAAGCACTGTGGCTCAATGTCAGCCATTTTCACAGTCATGATGGATGACAGAGTTCCATTCAGAAACAAAGTGTTCCTGGTCTTGGTTTTATTGAGCCCCACCATGGAAAAAACCTTCTCTGCATCAGCATTTCAGTGCGGCAGAACTAATACCAGTTTGGCAATTGTAGATAGCCTTATTGGGAACCTGCTCATACCAGTCACCTTTGAAAAAAATTAACCACGGAAGCCTAATTACACTCCTACATATTTTTCATTTTTCATTAAGTTGCTCATGTCAAAGGGTGTGTGCTGAATATTTAGGCCTACTACTCCAACGAACACTTTAATCGGCAGGTGTTGGTCTTTTACAAGGAGTAGGAAAACTATAGTAACTAATAAAAGATTCAAATAAATGAAGATATGACCTGCTGATGATCCTGAAGGTTCTCTTCCACCTCCAGCTCGTCTACAACTTCTGCAGCATTCAGAGCATAATAGGCTATGTCCGCTGTGCATTCATGGGACGCGTGCTTGCAGCTGAAAGCTATTTCACACCCGGCAACAAGAAATTCTGTTTTCTGATTGGCTGAGAAATTCTATTTTGTGATTTGCCGATGGGTTGCTAAATCAAGACAGCTGTACCAGAGCTATAGTTCTGAGCTGTTCGAGCGCACAGTAACCTGCCATTGACTCGTTTATAGTATCGGCCATTAGAATTTCTGTGCGACGAAGTTGACCATTTCTCAGCGTGAGAAATGGCATGTGTGGCGTGTGAGCGTGTGAACTTGTTGAAATGCGTGTGTCTCACGCTCATTGCGTGAGACTTGAGAGCCCTGATTTATCGAAATTCAGTTTACTAACGAAAAAAACTGAGGTTGTGGTGGTTTGAAGCGGGGGGATAAAAATGCGCATTGCAAACAAATAAAAACAAATTAAACCGTCTTCCACATCCTCACGGGCTGACCAAAACTTCTCCGCATCAAGGCAAATTCAAGATGGCTGACTCCCTACCTGAGGGAGAGATAAGACCCACCCACCAGAACGTCATGACGTTGATAACGTCATGACACTACTGTATGGTTCCTAAACCTTTTGAGCGTTCCACACAAATTAGCTATAAAATATTGAGCCCTATTCAATTAAAGTGGCATAAATCTTAACAGAGCTCAACACTTTATAGTTTGGTCAACTCCATAACGACATTTGACTGTTATGACCTTATTAGTTATGAGCTAGTACAACTGTTTGGGATTACAGTGTGTTGTTTGGAGCTTTTTTCTGTTTCCCTCATGTCTGTCTGTTAATGCCAGTTTCGCTGTAACAATTCTTCAGCAATTTTATAGATAATTTTCCTCATAATTTCCAAGAAATTTGATGGATGTAATTTGGTGCTAATTATAAGCTGTTGGTACACATAATTGCTGTAATAACATAGAGCAGCAGACCCGCACAGCTAACAAAAATACATTGTATTATATGGGAAATTCACAGTTGTCTAATTATGAATTCATAACAAAAGAATAACGAATGAGTTTAAATGGAGCAGATCTCTCAGGGGTATTTTTATTCTCATTTTGAATCAGATAAAGTTATGTAGCTCTTTAGAAATGACTGACTTTATGATTATCATAATGCAATATGTTTACATTATAACTACATCAAACCGCATTGTGCGGCCTGATTTACGTGTGGAATGTTAATCTTTAAAATATCGAGCACCTTTACCTGTCAGATGAATGCAGCGGAGTAAAAGTAAAGTATGCAAGTGCGTCAGACTGACTGTACCGAGATTGGATTTTTTTCCATTATTGCTCAACAAATATAGTAAAAACATTGTGTATCTCACTGGTCGCTCATCTAAATAGATTCAAAACAACTTTTGAAAAGATCAACTACCTTCAGCAATTACTGTCTGACTTTATTCTTTAGTGACGGTCATAAATGCTGACTGCTTTTTAACAGGACACAGATTCAGGGATGTACACATGCGTGGTATCCAGCGCCACGGGGGAATCGAGCTGGAGCGGGATGCTAACTGTCAGAGGTACTTCCTCCAAAAACTCTCCACACTGTCCCTTCGTTACACTTCACACTCTGTCACTCTCACATAACACCTCAGTGCTCAAGAAACTACACATTCTGCTGGTGTTTCTCATAAGAGCACCATCTGTTGCATTAATGAGACAGAAACCACAGCAGTTACAGCCAAACTGTTGCTCAGAATCAGTCCTTTGATGTGGTTTCTATTTTTGTGATAGAGGACGGAGCGTCTTCAGGATCCAGAGTTTCTGAGTTCATCCAGCTTCCAGGACCTCCACAGAAGCCCATAGTGACAGAGGTGACCAAACACACAGTCACCCTCACTTGGCAGTCGAATCCACATGAAGGGGGAGCCGCTGTCACCTCCTACATTATCGAGGCCTTCAGGTTAGTCATACAATACTCACATTCCTCCATAATGGTATTTTAGAGAAAAGAGCACTCCACTTTGAATGCCTGAATCAGAGAAACTTTGTGTCTAACACACCATGTAAAAACTGTGTGTGTATAAATGATCAAATGAACTGTATGGCCTAATTTTATTTTATGTCTGTATCTTATAAGCATCATACCAAGCCTTATCTTCCACATTGCAGAAAATGCAGGATTTTAATTATAAGTAATTATATTCTCCAGAAATGTATTTTGCTTTTATGGATTAAAAAAAAAACCCTCTTTCCCTACATTTAAGTTATTGACCACTTATCACACCTCAGAGAAATTAAGCAAAATAGTGTTTTGGGCGCTTTTAGTACCTTTTTCTTTCACATTTTGAATCTTTACAGTGGGAGGCAGATTATTTTCTGGGTTACAAAGATTCCTGATTTAAAGACACTGTAGTATTGTGGTATGCACATACAGGCCACTGGACCAAATTTAGTCCTCTAACACAATTTAAGACCCCATAATAAGAGCAATGTTTTTCACTCCAAAGAAGGCTTACAATGACCTTTTACATAGGTTGACATAATTTCCTGTTGTCTTAATGAAATTTCAATGACATGTATTTGCAAAATAGCACAGAGAAGCATTGCAAAAGCTCCTTCTTTAGCCTCTTCGTAGTTCCACTCCATCACATTTTTTTAGATCCATTGTACCTTGTAAATGCAAATTTGGATGCAAGTTACACTCAAAACCCCCTGAAGCCATTATAATGTATGAGAGCGGTGGAGAGTGCAATCTTCTTTGGGGCTCTCTGTTGGGGCAGCAGCATCAGGGCCAGTGATTCAATGAAAACTGAAAAAACTGATAAAGAAGACTGGCTCTAGGCTGGGGACTGCTCTGGGGTCCCTGGAGCTGATTGTGTTTCCAAAGCTGCTAAGCGTAATGGACAATGTTGCACGACCTCAACATAACATAGTGATCAAACGATGAAGTGTGTTCAGTCAGAACACTTTTAGTGAAATCAGATAACTCTTCTTTTACCCTACATGAATTATATTACAGTTTTTTACAATTGAATAAACACTAAAATCAAAAGTATTACACAATTATCAAAAGCTTACACTCAACGAGCAAAACTCGGCCCAGATTTGCACCACTATAAGCACAGTCAGTTCACACTTTTTGCAAAACAATACACACAGTGATTTGCAAAACACTAAACACACTTGTATGCATTAGACACAGAAGTATATCAAGATGTCACTTCCTTGCAATTCTAAAGCACTGACTGTCAAATGACCACACCTATGTGCCAATTGGTTAAACACAGCCATCAGGTGTGTAAACACAAGATTGCTTAATTGTAGACTCACCAATCAGGTTTAAGCACTATAAATATGCAGCAGGTGAGTTCACCTATCTTTAACCAAAATGGAAGGAAGAGGAAGAGTGAGGGTAAGAGGAGGAATCGCAGGAGGAGAAGGAGGCAGAGGCCGCGCCAGAGATGGAGGCGGAGGTGGAGGTCGTGGAAGAGGAAGAGGAGGTGAAGCGGAAAGAAGAAGAGCACCAAATGAGAGAAGGAGAGGAAGAAATATAATTGGCCAGAGGGCAATTATCAGTGTGCCGGGGCAACAAGGGGGTAACATCACCCTGTGCGCTGCAATTACCCAGAATGGGGTCCTCCACCGTCATGCCAACATGGATCCCTACAAAACACCCCACATACTCACATTTCTGGACAGATTACACAACCTCATAGCCGCACAACCGCAACAGATGCAATACATTGTCACCTGGGACAATGTTCCATTCCACCGCTCTGCTCTGGTTCAGAACTGGTTTCAGCAACATCAGCAGTTCACGGTCCTATTCCTGCCACCGTATTCTCCTTTTTTGAACCCAATTGAGGAGTTTTTCTCGGCATGGCAGTGGAGGGTTTATGATCTGCACCCCCAGGCTTGCATACCCCTCATTCAGGCCATGGAGGAGGCCTGTGACCTGATTGACGCCACAGCCATACAGGGATGAATTCGGCATTCAAGACGATTCTTTCCACGCTGTCTTGGAAATGATAATATTGCATGTGATGTTGATGAAATTTTCTGGCCGGATCCAGCGAGGCGAAGAGATGACCAGTAGTGATTTCTGTACTGTGTTTTCTTTTTTTTTTGGTCATTTTTTTTGTACAGGATACAATTTTATGTTTGTCAGAAGCATGGAAAATGGGGCATGTTTTTTTTTTTTTAATTTTTATGTCTCTGTTGACTAAATTCAGTATATGGAGAAATAAATGACATTTTCATCAGTCTGCAGCATTGGTCTTGTGTCGTGTCTAATGCATACAAGTGTGTTTAGTGTTCACTGTGTGTATTGATTTGCAAAAAGTGTGAGCCGACATTGTGTTTATGGTTGTGCAAATCTGGGCGAGGTTTTGCAAATTCACTGTGTACTTCACCTATACTACTCTATTCACTCAGAAGCAGAATTAGCCAAAAGTGTTTAAGGTTTTCAACAGCAGTGTGTAACTGTTACAAACAGAGTTAAGTCATATGCAACGTGTGTGTTTCATATGGTAACAAAATATGGTTTTGATAAATGAGCGTATAGTTTTTACAAGAGTGTTTCATTTTGCAAAGGATCCAAGGTGTTTTGCGAATTGGGTTTGTGGTTGTGATAATTGTGTGTAGGTTTTGCAAAAAAAAAACACAACGCTCAAAATTGTGTTTAAGCAATCGAGAAAAACTGTAATTCAACTTCAAGTCCATACTTTCCACCGGAGCCATATACTTTGGCTCTGTGACCCCTCCCCAGGGTCCAACTTCAATAACCAGAATCAGAATCATTGGGCCTCATGCAAGAACATTTTCGTATTTTTATTCTAAATTTCTCTTACTTTTTTCGTAAGAAGGTCTTGTACGAACACGCCACGTCAGATTCAACAAACACACCCACCTGGCCTTCAGCTCAGTGCGCTCCTCGACAGGGGCACGGGTGTTTTGATGCGTATATGTGTCTCGTGCTCCAATTATGATTGGCAGTCCAGCCACGGCATGAAAGTCCCTCTTAATCTGTACTTGTTGGACAGCGGTGTATGGGAATTTGATGTACCATGGGTGATAAACTGATGAGAGTTTTGATGACCAAGGGGAGCGCACGACTCACAGAGGACAAAGACAACCCCGATCTGTCTCCAATCTCCCTCTGAAAGGTTCCAGTGGCCAAAAATCCAAGGGTGCTGAGGACCTGGACGTGTGGTGGAATTGGGTTTGATCGGCGTGTTTTTCTCTGGAGTTGTGGCTCTAGCAAGCTGCATATTTGTAGCAGCACAGTCCTTGGGAATCTTAATCGCGATGTCAGCCATTCGTCTGTCCCCACACGGTCTCTTCCACGAGCCTGACGCACTAAAGGCTCTAGCATGGTTGGCGCGTCTGCTAGCGCGAGCGGTGTTGATGACGTCACGATTTCGTGCCCGCCATGTATAGTGGCGCAAGTCGTTGCGCCAGTAGTTGCAATTTTCTCCGTCACAGAGGTGGCGCTGCTACGTGACGGTTACCGCTACTCTACAACCACGAAAGTGGAGAAGAAAACAATGCCGCTGTCAAGAGCAGGAACACTGTAATTAATGATACTGCTGCAGTTTTCGGATCATTTTAATTTTTTAATTCAGTTAATAGAGGTGAAGGTCTGAAGCCCCCGGCATCAACAGAGTCTCTGCCCTCTTCTTTGCCTTAACGTATCTGTCCCGTAGCTTCTTCCACACATTCTTACAGAACTCTCCCTCTTTCCCCAAAGTTCTGCCCATCTCTGTGCACCAGTTTTGGGAGTTTACGTGCTCCCTGTGCTGTTTCACTGCAGTTTCGTACAGCTGCCTGTACAAACGCACCTCCTCACTGAGCCTGGTCTCACATCGGTCCATCCGGTTCGTTGTTCTCGGCGCCGCCAAGTTACAAAAATCGACTGGTGCACGACAACGCGCTGCGCCGTCTTTTCAAGGCAAGCGCCATGCCTGAAACGTCATTTTGACGTCACGGTGCGACACCGCCGTGACAGACGCGGCAACCATGCTAGCGCCTTAAGGCATCCAAAAGTAGCAAGTCAGTCGCTGCGCTTCCCGTTACAGATTCAAATAAACCTTCAATTAGTGCACAATTTAAGTCAAACAGAATAATGTCAGCATAATTTTGGGGTATAATGTATATTTATTTATGTTTTCTTCAAAGTAATTAAATATACAATCCATTAGTCAAGCAAACTTGATTGGAATAACAGCGGACTTTTTTACGAAACTCCTACGACAGGTCTGGATCACTCGTAAATTCTGTTCGTACCTAAAAGAAAACGTAAAATACGAAAAGATTGGTGAATGCGCAAATTCTCTTAAATCACTCGGACGATTTAAGAACAAATCTGTGCGTACGAACGGTTCTTGCGTGAGGCCCATTGTTTGGAGAAGATGTGAGTTCATTGTTTGGTTTAAGTTTTCATTTGAGTGGAGGTACTATTCAGAATTTGTTACACATAATGAAATGTGAACTGCTGCTGGCAAGACGTTTGAGGCCAGCTGGGGATTCAAACCTTGGGCCTTGGTATTCCCAAGAAGTGGGTCGCTGACTGACTACGCACCTTCATAGAAGTTTAGAAAACAGCATTTTGAGAAACAGTCACCCATTGTAAACTATTCATTTATGTTCTTAAATGTGCACAACTTTCATTTAGAAGATCTGTGTTTGTCTCCTAACTGAGGTGATTATCCAGTACACTTTGTTTCATTTTTACACTTCTCTTTTATTCATTTGCTGTTGGGTTAGGTTTAGCCATTAAGAAGTATTTGGTTAAGTTTATGATAAATGTTAAAGATTGGAATCAAAATAGACTTCCTTGAGAACATCTACCATCTGTCCCATACTCCCTACAGTCATACAAAATATAAGCTACCACTTGAAACTGATTATAGGACTGGATGTTAAGACAATAAGGACACTAACATGAATAGATTAATAGTGCTTATAGTTAATGTTTAAATTTAGTTTAAAAAAAATTGAAATAAATTTCATCTCATTCTGATGGTTTTGTATCAATTCTCAAATATTTTGGTAAGGTTTTTCAAAATACAAAATGCTGTCCCTACACTACTAATAGGCAGCATTTATGCAACCGTATATAATGACAGCTTATAATGACTGATTGGGAAAAAAAAATCTGTAATTACAGCAACATCATAATTTACCTTTGGGATAAATACCTTTTTTGCCATTTAATTTCATTAGGCACCTTGAACTTTTTCCATGAACTAAGGTCTTTTGGGTGGGATCCTTTCCACCGTTTAGAATAGGGACTAAACAGAGTTTACTTTTCTCCTGAAAATGACGTTTAGAAGGAGGAAGTAATGATAGATGTGCAGAACCTTCAGGTTGGGTTTTGCAGAGCTGAAGATTTTTATTTGTTTTTTTGTATTATTCTTACTACTTTTAACCTAATTTAGTGTCTTCCTGAAGTTCAGCAGGCACCCTCCTCTTAACCTTCCAGCTCTGTTAAAGGTCTCAGCAGCCGACAGACTATTCCCCAATAATAATGTCTTCTTCATTTAGAGTCGTTAGAGTTTGGAAATGACTCATCCATGCCGGAGGGAGAGACAGTTCTGTTAAGTGACGTCGGAAAGTGAAACTGTGACACTCGCTTTCTCTGTGTTTAGCCACAGTGTCCTGAGGAGAACTGTAGCAGCTCTAACAACTGACTGGAGGCTGCAGCAAGACAGACAGCAAGTGACAGAGGACACAGTTACTGCAGTGGTCAGCCAGGCAGTTCTGTCCTGTCCTCCAGCAAAGGAGGGAGGGAATGCATGCCAATTCTGAGACATTAGAGAAGAAAGATAGAGAGTACAGACCCAAACACAAGCATTCTTTCCTGTATGTGAAAGAAAAATTAATTCACCGCTGCATGCTCCACCTCCTACAAACTGCATGGAAATGTAGATTTGTCAGGCATCAGAAAGAACAAAGACAGAAGTACCATCCACCAACCCCTAGATTTGTCAGTTGTCACATCTCTTCTTGTATACCATACACACCATCGCCTACATCTATGCTTTTGATTTAAAAGACAAGAAATCTTGATGGAATATTCATAGAAAAGCCTCCACTAAAGTTTCCACTTGAAAAGCAATTTGCAAATGCAGCTTGACTCTATTTAAATGGCATAACTGCTTCTCCGGAGAATATTTGGTGAGAAATGTGCCCCTGATGATAGGAAAAAGCTATGACCTGTGTGATGTAATTACTTGGCCATTTTCCTCTCCATGGAGTGGGGGAAAATGTTAAACACTGCTCATGCTGTTTGATAGCGCCCATACCTGCACAGCAGCAAACCATTTTGTTCTCACCGGACTCATTTACAAAATCTGCTGCAGGAAGGAATAAAAAAAATTTCTGTAAGTGGAGACCTGCTGTGTGTTATCAAATGAAAAGAATTTTAAAGATCCAAGAAAGAAATTCTTTCATTATTTAATTTGTTTGCTAAAGGCTGGTAAAAGATTGCAAATGAAATCTTTGACATTTCTGCTCACTTTCTCAGAGACAGATGAATAAAAAGATCAATATCTGAGTTATCTGAGGTCTTTATACTGATCAAACAAGCGGGATTTCTTATTTTATGAGTTTTTTGAGGTGACGGAAACTGGATTTTGTTACTGGTCGCTTGTTATAGCTTTACATTTGTCAGATGAAATGAAAAGTCAGTTCATTGAAAACTCTAATTAGCGCTAGTAACTTGAGATTGGAAATAAAATGTGTATGGTGATGATTTTTTAATAGTATACATAAAGGCTTGCACACAGAGATTAAGTTGATACTTTCTTTCTACACATATATCAAACCATATATAACAAAACAAAGTAGGATAAATTTTATAAGATTGATTAAAAAATTCTGCGAATTGCCTCTGCGATGGACTGGTGACCCATCCAGGGTGTACCCTGCTTCTCACCCAATGGCAGCTGAGAAAGGCTCTCGTCCCCCACAACGCTGAATTGGATTAAGTGGGTATAGAATGGATGGATGGTATAGACTCAAACCTTCACAGACTGAACTACTTATTTAATTACAGATAACTATTGAGACGTTTTCAAAGTGTGAGCCAGACAAATCAGATACAATTACTCTATGGGTAGCTTGCTGTTTCCCCAGTGTCAGAGATTTTCTGACCAACAAACAATCATTTACTCAAGATAAACAACTGGCGACCACAATTATAGAGAAAACCTTACCTCCAACTGAGTCATACTCAGGCCTTGAGATTGCATATTATGTTTTCTCATCCTTATAAGATTTCAAATAAACGCCTTAATCTGTTTATAAGGATGACTACTATAACTGCGTGTTATTTAGAATTTAGATCTCCCTCTGACTGACAGTTCCAATTTCATCCGTCTTTTCTATCAGGTCATCAGAAGTGAGTGACTGAACCAGGATCCATCAGGATAAAAGGACAGATTTAAATAGATAGATGAAAAAATTACGTGTTCTTTTTGAGGCTGCAAACATTTTCCTGATAAAGATCTGATAAAACAAAATCCTTCAGTCACGTCACATTCAGGTTAACTCATTCTGTCTCAGTAACAGGGTTTGTTAAGTTAAACCATGATCACAGGTGATCACATGACTTGTAGATGATTAAATGTTTTTATATTCTTATTTCTTTAGACTAATTATGCTTTTTTTGTCCTGCAGCCAATCAGTGGGCAGTACCTGGCAAACCGTCGCAGACCACGTGAGACAGGAGAGGCACACGGTTGTTGGACTCTTCCCGAACACAGTTTATCTCTTCATAGTCCGAGCAGTCAACTCTTATGGCCTCAGTGATCCAAGTCCAATCTCTGAGCCTGTCAGGACACAGGGTGAGTTACATAAGCAAAAACCATCCTTTTTCTCATAATACTTTTGCATTACATGAGTCCAACTGTTCAGTCTGTATTTTAGTTTCAGTTTTTGAAGAAAGAAATCAGAGCTACTGGATGTAGGGAAGAGATCGTGTAAACCTTTCTTTGGATGTACAGTGTCATAACTATTTGCTTTCTCAGTGCGATGTTTTCCTGCTCTGACCAGTGTTAAATTTCATATCTTGTTTCCTTTTTTTTGCTGAATGGCTGCTATTCAGCTGTTATTTTCCTTCTTTGTCTGGCCTGATCTGAATAGATTTCTTTGTGGTTTCAGATGGGAGTCCAACAGAACAGGGTGTGGACCACAAACAGGTGCAGAGAGAGCTGGGAGAGGTGTCTGTCTACCTGCAGATGCCTGAAGTTCTGTCTCCTAACAGCGCCAGGATTACTTGGACAGTGAGTCCAGTTCACTGAAGGAATAGGTCCTAATTTTCAAAGGCAGCTTGTAGTGAGCTGAGAACAAGCTAATCTTCATCATCATTATCTTCAAAAGTTCTTCCACTCATTTTGTAACGTGAACAGATTAACTTGAAGTACAAGCACACTTTGCTGGCCTGATTACTGATGAAAATGTGAAATGTCTCTGTTTGTCCTGCCAACTCTTCAGGTTGCCCGTCAGTCCCGGTACATTCAGGGCTACCGCATATTTTATCGAACAATTGGTAGCACCTGGCTGGTCCAGGATGTGGAGGCCACGTTAGACTACAGCTGCGTCTTGGTAGATCTGCACAGCAACACAGAGTATGAGGTCAAGATACGACCTTACTTCAATGAGCTACAGGGACATGACAGCCTCATGGTTCTGCTGCTTACCCCCGAGGAGGGTAAGAAATGCTCGCTGATAGTGTTTTCAGTGTCAAAAAATGGTAATTATCTTCTAAAAGTGGGTCATTTTGAAAGGAGTTGTTTGATTTTCAGAACATAACTTTTTCCCACTATTCTGTGGAACAACCTACTCCTTCACATAGTGGAAGGCAGAGAATTCACTTGCTTTTTTAACCTTGTGCTTATGTAGACAGCCATCTCTACTCCTGGTGTTATCATTTACATATTTACTACATCTGTAGCCACATCTGTAGCCGCTACACAGCCTCTGGCGGTCACCTCCAAATAGTATCTTGCGTACAAGTAGTGTTCATTTCACAGCAGACTCTCCAAAAAAAACACAGGATACCCAAGCTAGCCATCATAATCATGCGTGCATAATGTGCACTAAATCTCAAACTATTCCTTTAAATAATTAGTCGAGTCAACAGCAGCATTAAAGTTATTTCCTGGTGTCGTGGGTGCGCCTAACAGGCCTGGGCCTGCTGACTCCAGAGTCTGTTCAGTAGAAAATGATGGCTAAAAAAGAAACTTTCCCAACTACAGCTAAACTAATTAATAGTTATATCCCCGTGTTGAGATATTTTAAAGCAAGCTTGTTAAAGCAATAAAACAATAAAAACTCACTGATGCCAATTTAGAAATGCATCACATATACAGAATTGCTATCAGTGTGATGATGCCACAAGCTTCCATCTGCTTGCCAAAGCATATATTATCATAAGAAATGGTGAGTAAAGTGAAACATTTGACTCAGAAGTCGAGTACACTGCTGAAAAAAAGATGTCATATTGACAGTAAAAAACAAAAAATAAAAATACTAAGAACAACGTAGATAATACAGGCAGTGCCGAAAGTTTCTGTTTGATTTTCTCCACTGAGACAAGTTAACTAATTAACAGCACAGCATGCTGCTCACTATAAAAGGCAGCTTGGCCTCACCCAGCAGTCGTTCTCTCTTTCTCTGTGTCATCCAGCTCAATAAAAATAGTTACAAGGCCAATCCAAAATGTTCCTTTCCCCTCCAAAACTGAAACCATGGCTCCACACCTGGTGCTTTCATTCAAATACATCTGAATGATTTACGTTTTCATTTACGTCACTGAAGAATCTTATGACTAATCATTTAAAAGTACTTTTACTTTAAATGACTAATATAAGACGTTTACTTTGGTTTTGATCCAGGTTCTATAAGATTGGTACTAAATCCCATTCTTTATTTCCAGAAAACATTTTGGAAAAAAAGACAGAAGTTATAGACCTTCAAATGAATCATGATTACATCACTGGTACCTGTTTCTAACTTCACTTATAGCGCCTCTATTTTCTTCTCTTTCACCAGTTTTAAGTGCTGCTCCACAGGCTGTATCAGTGGTGCAGCTCAGCAACAGCTCCAGCATCAGCGTCTCCTGGGAGCCGCCTCCTCATGATATTCAGAGTGGCATCATTCGCGAGTACAAGGTGAGACCACACCTGACTGTTTGTCTTCTGAAGTTTATTTGTGCTTTAAAGTCACACTGTCAGACTGTTTTGCAGCCACACAATGTGGAACAAGTTGTATTTTCTCATGCAGGTATTACTCAGTGGTGTGCAGAATAGTTGTTTAGATGATTATCAGCCAAGCTGATTAACAATTAGTAAGAATTAGTAATTACTCATTGTCACTCATGTGCTGCTAGTACTTGTTTTGTCATCAGTTTCTCTGCTGAACACTGAGTATCCTTGCCATCTGTTTTCTCTGTGGAAAAACACAAAGTTCTGATTTTCTGTTAGCATCAGTACAACACTGACTACTAATCATCAGGCTGCTGTTTCATGAAGGAGTTTAGTTCTACTGTTTTGATTTGTTCACATCGAGAAAGTAAGGAATTATCTTAGAGTCATGAAAATCCAAATTATTTTAAATTTAACCCATAGAAAACAAGGATCACACCAAATTCCATTAAATTCTTCATTTTCTGTGAAATACGAAATAATTTTGTATAAACTTTGATAGGACAAACTGTAACGTTGCCTGTCAACTGTTTTAAAATGTAGCATTATTGTGTGCAGTAAATGTCACTACCGATTATTTAAAAGAAAAAAGGACATATATGAAGATATGGAAATAAACACACAATCTCAATATATGAAAAGATGGGGATGAAATTTATTTTAGAAATTAGAATTAAATGAAAAAAATATTTAAAAATAAATAATCCGATGGAAAATGCAAAGGAGATTAAAAACAGGGATATATTATTTTATTAGCTCGAATAAAATGAAGAAATTTAAATGTATTTTCTTCATGTAGAAATATAGCAGAAATATAATATGATTTTATTCATATTTTTTGCCTAAAATAACAATTCATGCCATTTTTGTGGCATTTCTTGGCATTTGGCTGTTTCAGTCATCCATACTGTGGGTGACAGTAATTAGAATATCTCAGATACATCTAAATTAAGATGAAATCTTAGTCCTAGTCCTTATTTCAGCCTCAAAAATCCTTGATATTTTCCCTCAGCTGCAATTATTGCACAATACAAATATGCAGAAATTTTAATTGACAATAGGTGCGACTTTGCACTATATGAATAAAACTGAACTGAATCAATGTAAACAGAAAATTGCGGTAGATGTGGCTGTTTCTATTGCTACTACATTGCTATCAGGTACTTGTATTTCTTTATTATATTTATTTCAATTTCACTCTTGTTTCCCTGTGAGTTTTGCTTTCTGTTCAGTGAGGCAATTTGGGTTTCACCTGAGCTTAAAAAGTGCTATTATAATAAAGATGAGTTGGGTTTTGTGGCCTTAAAAACCACATATATGAGAATGTGGCCTAAAACTGTTGTTGTGGATTTTTTTTTACCTGCCTTTAACATTCATAGATAACAGTAAAAAAAAAAAGCTAAATCTTGTATTGGTTCAATTTGATTTCAAGTATTTCAAGAACCGAAAGAACCTACATATCTTTGCGTTTCTTCAAATCAATAACATCAGAACTTTAAATCAGTCTTTGAATGGTTATTAAATGTCTCCTGTATGTCTACCACCATTTTCTGCTCTACACTTAAGCACAGATAAAGTTTTAGTCCCAGAAAACAACAGGTTTTCATTGTAATTAATCAGCTTCAACCCTGACTCTTAACTGTTTGGTTTTTCTCAGGTCTGGTGTGTGGCCAGTGACTTGGAGCAGGAGAGCCAGATAAACCGAACCGTGGATGGAGCGGTTCTTTCCATCCTGCTGACAGACCTTCTGACTGACGTCCGTTACACTGTGGCGGTGGCTGCTGTCACCAGCCTGGGTGTAGGCGCTCAAAGCCAGCCTGTCAGCCTGCTTCTCAGTGAGTCACTCAAACTGTTACAGCTACCACACATTGAGAAATATGGCAAAAAGCACCCACAGCAGGATTACTTTACAGCAGGTGAAATCTATATGTGGAGTGGGGTGAATTGGTTCAAAACAGGGTGATGCGTGATCAACACGCATTTTCCAAGCTTGAAAATATGAAAGGAGCTTGTGAGATATTCACAGTAACATTTATTTACCTGTGTTGAATCCTTTGTTGTCTCCACTTTTCTACTAAATTTCCTGTGATGTGGAAAATACTGTGATAAAGTGAATTTGCTTTGCTAAAAGCATTTCTCGCAATAAATAGGCCTTATGTATGGATAAGGAACTCCTATCTTTTTGAGATAAAAGACCTGGAATTTAATACATGAATACATTCACAGGTCCGTGTCTCACACTCTTCGCTGCAGTGGTAAAACAGTTGAATAACGGCGATAACGGAGAATGTACTGAGCTTTGTCCCCGAAACAATGCCAAACCTCATTACACACCTGCAAGCTTATCTGTCTTTGTTCCTTCTTCAACGGTTTTGTGATTAGCATGTGTGAACAAATGGATTAATGCTCCTCAGAGGAAGAGAGGATTTCTTGATTTATGATCGTCTGTACACTAAACTAACCTGCGAGCTGACTGAGAAAGGATGGGACACAGATTGATTCATGAAGGAGTTCTGTTCATTGAAGTCAGCCCAGCAATTAGAACTTATGGATGTGGGGAGAGATATTTCCATATTAGGCCTTTAATCCACAATCTCTTTGCCATTTCTTCCATAGTGACACAGAGCTTCTAACAACTATTTACAAATCCAGAATTTCACACTTTCAGTAAGTGAAGCACAGAAGCTCTTATTCAGTGAGGTGAAGGGTCAGAGACTGGATAAAAATTACAGACGATAGAAAAAGTTCGACTGAAACTTGGACACATTTTGTTCTGTGGATGGAGATGAATTTCTAAGCGTATATTTTTTTTCAAACTGGACTAAATAAATAAATGAATTCCATTCACTTCTACTGTTTTCATGAAATTTCAGGATGGGATTTTTAGAGCTTGAATAAAAAGCCAAGATTTAGCTTCTGTTTAAGCACTATAAGGATCACAATCACCTCGATGAATCTAGACAAACATAACCAGTCAAATGTTGCTTATTAAATCTGACAAAAAAAGTATGAAGAATAAAAAGTACAACAAGCTGTGTTTTTATTAGTATGATGACACTTTTATCTTATTTTATTTTATTTTATTTTGTTGTATTTTATTGCTTTCACTGTTCTTTTATTGTTTTTATTTGTTTTTACATATTCTTCTCTTTATTTATTACCTGCTGTAAAGCACTTTGGTACATCGTAAGGATTGTCTGTAAAGGGCTTTATGAATAAAATACATTTACTAGGGCTGTGACTCGATTAAAATTTTTAATCGAGTTAACTACAGGCTTTGAAATTAATTGATCGAAATTAATCGCATTTTAATTGCATATACTTTATCCTTTAGAAAATTAACATTTTCAACAATATTTCAACAAACACAGAACATATCCCTATTTGAAATCTGAATGTAGCATGCATGAAAACACAGTATATAGAATCTTGGATGTTAAGCTGCGTTGGGCCCCCGTTAGCTTCCACGCTAGCTGCTACATGTTTAGCGTTGAGGTGATATTTGAGGCTTGATACGCTGCGGTGATACGCGAATTCCTTGTTGCATAATCTGCACACAACCACGCTCTTGTCGACGCTTCCATCCGTCTGTATTTAAAAAAAAAAAATAATAAAAAATTATAGTGTGCAATTAAAATGCGTTATTTTTTTTAACGCGCTAATATGCGTGTAGTTAATTAATCGAAATTAACGTGCTAAAGTCCCAGCCCTAACATTTACATTTATTATCAGTTGAATTATCTGTTGCTTTGTTGGTTTTTAGTTTATAAATACCTGGTTGCACTAATAGCACCACAGCAGATGTTATTAATGTAGGAAAACTGAGATTTCTCTGTAATGATCAGCCAGTTATTCCAATAAAAGGAGTTGGTTTTCTTAGAGGTGGCTTCATACCGAGCATGCCTGCTTTGTTAATAAATAAGCGTGTTGACACAGGAAAAAAAAATAAGTATCATGCCAGCCCTACCAAAACAATGCTTTTACAATGCACATAAGCATGTTAGTCTGACCAAAATCATGAAAAACTAAGCTTCTCAAAACTGGAATAACACACGCAGATAATATGGTTGGGGTTCAATATACGTATTGCATTAAAATAGCCTTTTTCTGGATTACCGGCTGGCAAGACCTGCTTCCTCTGCTAAAGACGCTAGACGTGCTTGACACACGAACCAGACATCCTATTGAAATAAGGTTGTTTTTTAGAAAGCCATCCTAGAAATGAAGTTTTCATCTTTATCAGCACAAATACAAAGTTTTCTGTTTCATTACCATTTTACATTTCACCGTAGAGTGGGCTGAAGTAATGAATGATGTAAATTCTGAGTGACTTGCATAAATTGTGCACAGAAATGAATTCAAGTTGAAAAAAATAAGCAATGTTCTACATTTATTTGTGTGTCTTTTTCGGACAGAATTCTGCCCACTGCTTCTTTCTTTTTCGTGGTTGTTTGGTGATTTGGCTTTTGATTGAGTGTGTTTTAAAAAATGATCATGAGCACATTAACTAATGGACTAATGGACTGAAACAGAGGGAGAAAGGCCCTATCGAAAAAGTACTGCACTGATACCTCTACAGATCCATGAATTGATATGTTCTGAGCTAAAAAATTATAGATGAATAAGGGGGGAAGGTGAGAAACAGTTCAGCGTTTGACATGCAACTTCCCCAAAAAGGCTGAACTATTCATGGTGATCACTACACAAAAAAAATTGTGACCAAACACGACCACTTGTTTTTTTTATCTTTGTATCACATGGTTGTATTAACTTTTCTTTCAGCTCAACCGCTGGAGGTGAAGAGAGGCAGTAACCTCAGCGTAGCGGAGCAGATCACAAGCGTGCTCTGCCAGCCAGCCTTCATCGCAGGACTGGGCGTGGCTGCTTGGTTGGTGCTGATGGGCTTCAGTGGATGGCTCTACTGTCGGCACCGCAGGAGGAAGCAGCTGGGACACTACACCACATCCTTCGCATACACACCAGCAGGTGAGCAAGAAAACGGACCATGACTTATCTGTCTGATCAGGGTTTATGTCAAGTTGTTATGCAGATGAGCAGAAAAGTTACACTTGTTGTGCCTCACGACTTTGATACACTTAAAGTTGTCATATCTTGCACGAAGAAGAAGATACAGGGAAAAAAAACCTTCAGCTTGTAGAGCAGACCATCAGATTTTGTTTTTAACTAGAGACAGTGACAAAGCTCTTTATAGACCTCTGGGAATATCTTCAGCAGTGATGAATGTTTTCAATTTCAGATTGTGTTTTGCAGAGCGACTCTTGCGCTTTCAACACATAGTCGGTTAATTAAAATGTATTTATCCCTGCTGGGTTTTTTGCAAGGCATAAATGTAAAAAAACAACAGAGACAAACTGAATGCAATGTAGAATGTAATCCCAACAATATGGCCTTTGGTACAGTACATAAGCACACGAACGTATCATTGTTTAGTGCCCAAGGCTTTCAGCAAAACGCGTGCAGTCACAATTATTTCCCAGTGCTTGTTGTAGTATATCATGTTTTCAGTTTGCAATCCACTGTGATCACGTCAGTTTAGACAGCAGAAGAATAACATCTGCATTTTTATGTATTGCAAGCATAATGTATCGTTTAAAGATATGTCATATTCCTCTTAGTGTATGTAGGTCAACAGTGTATTTTCATAGAAATCAATTCAAATCTGCTTTTGCTAACCTCGCTTGGGATAAACTGTTTATTGGATCATATTGTGGAATATAATGTTTCTGTATAAAATGTCTTTATCCTGTACTAAAACTGTAAAAATGAAAATGTCTTGAGGCAAAAGCTTTCTCTTCTCTGGTGCCAAACAAGATTTATATATATGCTCTTTTTCTTCTTGCAGTTGGCTTTGCTCACAGTGAAGGATCAGGAATCATCAATGGAGGGTAAAGTTTCCATTGTGGTTTGATTCAGATGGTTAGGTGCCTCTCTGTGTTTTACAGAAAAAGCATTTGTATACTCTCATCTCTCTTCCCAGGCCTGGGTTGTTGGGATCAAATATGGGCAACTACCCTTGGCTGGCAGACTCTTGGCCCACTCCAAACCTAACCCACAACAGCAAAGACTCGGTCAACTGCTGCTCCGGAAAAATGGACTCAGACAGATATTATAACTGTAAGAGCTCTTGGATGTTTAATGTTCAGTGAAACGGCACATGTTAAGGATTAGATGTTTGTTAATAGAATAACACAGTCATTTGCTGTCCAGCTGTAGGGATCATCAACTACCCGAACCAGACAGAGAAACGTAGCACAGCGTCCAATGAGAGTCCCATCTACAGCACCATTAACACAACTGCTGAGGATGACCTGCTGGCGTACTACGACACCTACTCCAGCATGTCCTTCAACCAGGGTCCAGACCCTTACAGCAGCAACCCAGTACTGCCAAACAGTGGGCTGGTGGGTCTGGAACAAGACCTGGACCGGTGGACCATCCAGTCTGGTCAGTCAGGGTCTGAATATGCCAAACTCCAGTATGCAAAGAAAAGCAACGGTGAGTCTCCTTTGTCTTGCAACTTAAAGTATGTGTACTTATCTTGTGAGTACGACCTCATAAATGCATCCTAACTTAAGTGCTGATCCTCTACTTTTTAAGATTTTCTTTATATCAAAACAATCCAGTGAGTGCAACCAATAGTAAATAGCTAATTTGGTGTAACAGTTTTTCCATAATCTAGACAACTCTGAGCCGAAAATCAGGGCTCATGCTGTGGCCCGCACTTCGAAAAACTGGGAGCTGTCTAATAAATAGAGTGAATCAGATGCGAATGACAATTCTTAAGGACTTCACAAGGATATTGTTAAAAGAAAATCTGATCCCACTTGATCTGATGTGGGATTGCTATGCTGAAACTAGTGCTGATCAAAAGATGGCACGTTCCTGTCGTGTTGCCTCATGTGGGCTATATACACGAGCCCAAGCCAGTGGAAAAAAAATGGTAGTTTGAAAAAATAACGAAAAAGGGGAAAATGTCTCAAAAATGGAAAATATTGGGTATCACTCTGACAGTCATTGCTCACGTACACCCTACACATATTTATCCACAAGTGTCTAATTAGTTTGACTGTGTGAAAATAAGTGCAACTGTTGCAGCCACAAGAAATTGTGGAACCTCATTATACGCTTTCATATAGAATGGTCCAGTGTTTCCTGTGTTAAATTAACTAATAAAGGAAGAATCAAAGCTCCTTTCCTTGGCATTTGAAATATTCAACCAGCTGTTTGATGGCTGGCACTGAGATACTTTGGCATCATTTCACTCAATTAGGGACTTTCCTAAGAAAGAAAAAAACTGTTCTCCATTCACCAGATCTGTTTTATCTGTGGCAGCAGTACACTTACCCTTTCTGTCCTGTAAAATGCTGCTTTTTATATTCATACAGTAATCAGTTTATTTCCTATTTCCTATTTGCTGCACTAAATCAGAAACCACTATTCCTGTCCTCTCATGTTTAGCAATGATTTATAAAGATCTTAACATCCCAGTTGAAATACTAAGAAGCAGAGTCTCTTTCTGACTGACCTAGTGTCATTTTATGAAATGGGGCAGAAATGTGACAGTTTGTGTGTGTTATAACATTCATTGTTTAATGGCTACTCTAAAAGGGTAGCAGTTGGCTTCATAAAGTTAGCTTTCAGAAATAAATGTTGCCTTGGAAACCTCCAGTTTCCTCCTCATTGTGCTGTGATTTCGAAGAGCATTGTGTTTAATTCATGTCAACACAGATTTTTCATCAGCCACTTTCAGTATAAGGGAGTTATGTATTTTCCTAACCCACATGTGCATGTTTAATCAAATTCAAACTATAAATACAAATGCAATATATAAGTCTTATACCTTTTTATGTGCTATCTAGCGGACTTTATTGCCTCGTCCAAAACTTTGAGTAAAAACATACCACAGCTAAGAAGATAAAATAATGCTGAACTTAGTGGGGCAGTCAGATGTGAAGTGCATCTCCAGAAACTCAAGGTGCTTTTGCAATTGAAAAAAATAAAAATAAATTGTGAACAAGCCAGAACGTCCTTCAGGTGACTGTAGGCAAAGCACAGAGAAAGATGGGTTTCAAAAGACAGCGTTTTGTTAAGCATAATCCTCGTGTATACTGGAGAACAGTTTGCAGCTTCTGCTTCAGGGTCAGGGTGAAGATGAGTTGTAATACAATGGTAAAACACGGTGATCACAAATCATGCAACTGCTTTCAAAAGACTGAAAGCACAACACTAAAGAATAGTTTAAAATTACTTTTAGAAGTAAAAGTGGTTTTGTAAGTGAGCTTACAAAACCAGAGAGACAACGAAAGCAGCGAAGTCAGAGGTACAATCCAGATCACAGTGAAGGTCCCAAATAACACCGTAACAGAATGGACTAAAGAAAAATAGAGTGCTACAAATCTAAGGCATAAGGCACAAAGACAAGCTGGGGTATAAATACTGAAGGGCTGATTAAGTGGAATCAGGTGTGCAAGGATGCAGTACAGGTGGTACAAGAAACAAAAGAAGACTAACCAGATATGCCAAAATCCCCAAAAACTGTGATATTTTCTATTGTGTTTTTAGACAAACAAGTTCATCAGAGGGCTACGGAGTCCTCGTCCAAATCAGCTCCTCTCACCTGGGTAGATGTTTTATCGCTGCCTCTTCCCGCCAACAAAGACAGAAGTCATGCGCCATTTGACAAAGAAGAGGCACAGCACAGGTGAGACACATTTTGAAATGTTGTTCAAGGTTCTTTTACTCCTCAAGCAACAAATTTATTTTTGTGCTTCGGCCTCTGACTTCCCTGATAGAGGCAGTTAAGGAAACATATCAAAGCTGGTCTGTAACATTGTAGAGGCTGTCAGGCAAAACTTGAGTGAAATCCGGGGTCTGAGGAGTTTGCAAATTAACAGTTGTGTCTGTAGGCAGTGGGGCGATTGTGCTTTGGGGCTGCAGAGAGGAGCGTCTGCTCTAACCAGCTCGGACACATTAGATTGCGGACATAACGGGGTGGGATCAGAGGGCTGTTCTGACTGTGCCGTGTCTTTTGTAATGACATTAGCATCCATCTGACAGGCTGGATTAGTACGTTCTATTTTCAATGACACGTCCGTTATTAAATTAGCCCTGATGGCACTGAAATGACAAGAGAAATCAGGGAGGTGGATCTCATCCTCTGTAACCCTTTACTGGTTCCTTTTTCATAGTCACTTGGAAATATGTTAAAGTTTTGATTATACATCAATATTTGTCACCCTATAAATATCAAATTTTTTCTTTATATATTTGATGTCTTTATTGACATTTATAAGGGCGTGTCGTCATCTTGTTTTTCTGTCATTAAATGGTTGTTGTTGCAGAAATTTGTTTAAATCAGTTCAAATTGTGTTGAAGAAATCAGTTTTCTTCGGAGGTCCCTAAATGCAGAAACTTGGTAACATAACAAGAAAGAAATCTACCACCATGCGCTCTGAAGGTCGAGCCATATTCATACCATTCACTTGCATGTATGCTTATGCTTGTAGAATAAGGTCAAACACAGTTTCTCCTCTGTGGCTCGGGCTGACGTCACTATTCAAATTAGATATGGCCCTCTCAGTTTTGCAAGGGCCACTGCAAACTAGACCTACGTGTCCTTTGAGAGCAGCAGGGATCTGCTGAATACATTAGATGTTTTTTGAAGTGTTTTACATATGAAAAACTCACATTTCAGCCTTTTTCTTTTTTACAATTTGACTTAGTTGTTTGAAACTTTTACTATGACGTAACATTATCGCCATCCCAGATTTGTAGTCTTTCTTTATATTTTGGACATGAGACAAAGGTGAAGAGCCATCTTACTTTGTTCTTTGCACTGAGATAATATTCATTTTTTGATGTGCAGAAAATTAGGTTCATTGATGCCACTGTTGACCTGCTGTGTTGCAACATTTAGACAGGATCGTTAGGAGGATCAGGATAATTTTACTAACCCTGTTTGCACATAGAATATATGAATAGTTTGTTGAACATGGTGTTTTGTTACAATCAAACTTCATATAATTTCATGAAATTACAGCTGAAACAATTAGCTAATTAATCAGAAACTGCTTTGCTAATCTCCCTTTTTCAAGCCAAACCATTTGATAGTTCCAGCTTCACAGATGTGAAAATTTGCTGCTGTTCTATTTCATTATTTTAATCGCTGTAATGTATCTTTGGTCATTTTGAGGTTTGGATAGTTGGTTGGACAAAGCAAACACTGTTAGGGTGTCACTTTGGGGGATTTGGGACAGCATTGCAGCCTCTTTTCAGCATATTTACAAACCGAACAATCAATTAATTGAGTAAATAATTAGTTGTTTCTCATTGGTTGTAGCAATATACAAAAAAAGGTCAAAACCAGTACTAACTCACCCAATTAGAGTAAAATTCTAATATAATTGTATCTTATATCATAATACAACCCTCACTGGAGACAGTGTTAAGCATTTAGAGCTTTTACCCTTAAATCTAAGTAAAAATGATATCCTGAATCCTGATTATACTTGTAAACTTTAACCTAAGTATAATTCTAAATGCATGGCTTTTATTTGCACCTTTACTGCAGTTTTCCCTTAATAATTACCTGGTCATTAACAGGATTGTGAAGAGCTTGAGGTCATACTGTTGAGGAGAGCCATTTCATTTGAACCAGGTGTGTTGGAGCATAGAAATATTTTATACATGCGGGGCCCCTGAGGACCAAAGCTGAGGAATACGCCTTACTGTGTAGCATTAGTTATTTTAGGGTTGTGCACTGTTTTTTTTTGTTATCCTGATGTGGTTTAGAAACAGTTGCTTGCTAAACATAACACTGTGTTTGCAACACTATTTGTTGCAAACGTTTTTCTCTTACAGATTTTGGTTGATTTTATGACAAACTTTTGCAATATTCAGTGGTCACTTTCTGAGCTCAAATTTTCGGACATCCTCAATATCAAGCAAAATTATTGATACCGACAGCAGTTTATCTATACCACTGATATGATGAAATGTGAAATGAATAGTTCCACTTTATGTTCCACGTGTTCTCACCGTTACACTGCTTATATAAAGAAGCACAAGTAGATTTCACATCTTTTTTGTTTCCCTCAAAGGCATAAACTCATGCTGCTCTTACTCCATGATCCATCCTTTAGCTCTGAGGATGAAGATGATGACTGGTGTCCTCCGCTGCCAGCCAGAACTTACCTGACAGACTCTTCCAGGGAGGAACTTTCTAGCCAGACCTCGAAACCAGAGGAGCTTTCCTACACAGCAACACCCATAACTTCCCCTCAGCGAGATGCAGCGAAATCTAGTCCACACCTGCAGCACTTTGACCTCCTGGCCCGTCACCACTCGGGCTCCCAGGTGTTCCAGTCCAACCCGGATCTGTTTCCCAACACTAAAGCTAGGGATGCCAGTGATTTGTACATCTCTAGCCAATGGGCAGATGATTTCAGAGGGGAAAGCCTCAGCAAAGGTCAGTTTAAATTCACTTTAATGCCTCACATCTTAGGAGTAGACTGCACACACCTACATAGTGTCATGTAGAATCTTGTGTATGGTTTAGCTTAACAGAAAGTATTTGTACAAGGAATCACGTTGTATTTATCTGGAGTGAATCTTAGTATTCCTCAACTTTTTCTAAGTTACTTGAGGATGACATCAGCGTGCTTTCTTGTCAGTACAATATCCTGCTGTGGCTGCAGAATCGGGCCCCGCAGCCCACACACACAGATCCAGGAGTAAGAAAAGAGCCCCCAAGGATGGACAAAACAGGAGAGAGTTGCACGGCGAAGCAGGTATGATATACGGCGCCTTATTCATCCTATTTCTTTCATAGTTAAGAAAACAGCAGCATTATTAATCATATAACTCTTCATCATCTCGGCTTAAACAGAAATAGCTTAACAAAAATGTAATGGATTGCCCTAACATTTGATATGTTCATCCTCTAAATTAACTGTGGTGATCACTACATTCCCCCCTGAGGAATACCAATGTGCAATTTTGACACATTTTGTTTAAACCAGATTTTCTTGTTTGTTTTGTCTTTGTTTTTTTTTTGACTTTGTAAAATTTGGTTGTAACAGTTTGTCACTTCTCATTAATAGATCTTGGACACTTTTTGATTTTTTGTGCTCTTTATATACTTTTTTTTGGGCAGGACCAGTAACAGTCTCCTCTGGTTGCCTGGCAACTGGTCATGATGCCCATATATAATGGTCTATAGAATGCCCAGTGGTTGTTTTTTTCTCTGCAGCTTTTGTACTGATTAAACAAACATGATATTACATGGTAATCAGGGAGCTTCAGTGTCACTGGTACTTGAGGGCAAAGCAACAGAAACTGTTTCCCACTGTTTCCAGTCTTTGTGTAAAGCTGCATCTCCATGTTCAATACACAGCCACAAGAGTGATATCTTCTGATCTAGCTATCAGCAAGAAAGTGAATAAGCATATTTCCCAAAATGTCAAACTATTCCCTTTTAAGCTGAATTCCTTTGTTTCTTTTCTTTTTTTTTATCATTACTGATCAATCACATGCAGAACTCCCGCCTCCTCCAACCCCTCCTTCCACAGATGGCTCCCTGCAGCTCTTGGCGGATGTTTTGAGTCGCAGCCGAACAGATAGTGAAAGAAAAGAGGGGAGCGACTTGCCCACTCTTCCAAAGAGGGGGGGAGATTTGTCCCCCCAAAGGGAAGGACCTACAAAATGGTTATCACAAGGTACGAAACATTATGCTCACTTACAATATCTACACCAGCAGCAGATGTCGTGTAGCTTCAACATCTGGACCTCAGATAGATGTGCATTGATATTGTTCAGCTACATACAAATCCCTTTAAACTTGAGAACAAACCAACTGCCACAGTTGCAAAGGCATTTTTAGTAGTCGCAGGGGGTCTATTTTCAATCTGGACTGATACTAGCTGTAACTTTGAGTTACACGTTTATCATCAGCAGATGAGAATGTAATCCCATACGGTCAGCCAAGCATCGTGCCCAAGGTTCAGATGTCGGGCTACGGGTCCCTTGGTGGAAGAGTGTTTCCACGACCTTCCACTGCTGCCCGGAGGAGAGATGAGGTATGTCTGAACAGACAAATGGGAGCTGGTTAGGGGGTTAATAGACTGACTGAATAAATCAAACGAGTGATTCTACACTATAGCCATAAAACCTGTTTTATGATTGAAAGTCAATTGCTGTTGGCTTGAGAGTTTTATGTTTGTATTCTGCTAAATGATTTTACAAATGACGGATTGGTGAAACTGTAGTGAGCTGAAAGAAGAAATCCTATAATTTTGTCATTTTCCCGCTCCTACAGTGTCATTTAGCTTTTTGTCCAATTTAAACAAATTGATTTAAATAAGTCAGGGCCTGATTTCAAACTAGATTTAGAACCTGATGTGAAGCCAATGCAAATAAAATCAATCAATCAATGAAAAGCCTTGTTTTGGTGCATGTTTAAGTCTTCTTTTGATCTATATCACAGACTTTATTAAAGTAAATGACCTGGCCCTCAGCTGCTGGTTTGTGAACTGCTGTTTTGAAGCTTCACTTTTTAAACAAAAAGTACATTTAAACCCCCATATATTTTTAACTTTGGAATCATTTTCATACAGATGGCCAGCACACAGAGCAGAAGAAATTAATTATCTTATGACATCATGATTTTCTGACTTAGTTTGTCATGTGAGAAGCTGCCGCTTGAGCGGGAATCTGCTGGAGCTCGATATGTTTTATAGCCTGTCACTGATTTCAAGTTGAGCTCTGAAAGTCAGTGGTAATGCAGTTTGGTAACACAAATTGGCTTCACTTTTCACAGTGAGTGTCCATCATTAATATACAATCTAAGCTACATCACCATGTAACTTCTTTGTGTGATGCATAATGGTTAGCCTGGCATGCCAAAGAATGAGTAGTTGCCCTGTAGTCCCCTATTTCTATTCAAGAGCTGCTTCTGCTAACCAGAAAATGTCTCATATATTCCTAACATTTGAGGGCAATGAAGAACCCGTGCATTACTTCTTTTTTTTCTTGATGGCAGTTTCCCCATAATAACAGGGAAATCCTAGGATGTTGCTTTGAAAGCATGCCCACAGGTCAGAGCTCCATGTAGTATGTAGAAACTAGAGGTATGTGCCGCTCACTTATAAGATGAACTAATGCAGATTTAGATGAATGGGGAACATTATGATTCAGGGACAGTTTTATTCTGTCTGATTTTATGTAGTTTGATAAAAATTTAACATTTAACAAACACATTAATTGACTTTGTCTTGTGTTTTGTTGTTGTTGTTGCTTGTGCTAGCTGTAACAGCGTCTGACAGTTTTAGGTTGTATAATGTCATTTCACCAGATGAGCATTCAGATTTATTGAAATTAATTCATGCCCCACAGACCATATAAGTGGCCAGACTTGGATTTTCCTTTCTCTTTATGAAATACAAAAGTTTTCCAGACATAAATCTATATTAAGGTGCATTGTATGTTGTATGTGTTTTTACCTAACAATTCTAAAAGGTACCCTTGCAGTCTAGTAAGTAAAGGAAAATGTAAAAAAAATGCCTTATTAAATAATGTTTTCATTCACTACTCATTAAAAAACTGCAGGACAAAAATACATAATGATATGACAAACTTGAGTGAGCAGCAGCTAAACCTTGTTTGAATGAAAAAACCACTGGGAAACTGACGGTATGTTTGGAGAAGCCAGACCCGATTAATGCTTTGGATAACATTGAGATGGTCTAATGCTGACATATATGATATTACTTGCTTCCAGCCTCCTATGTTCCTCATCGAAGAGAAATCTTTTGTGTGGCTGAATTATCAAGAGAAAAAATATTAATAGAAATGAAAAATACATAAGTATCAGCTTTAAAAAATTCCGTATGGGTTCTCTAAACTTCCATGCTTCTCTGTTATTTGCATTTCTATGTCAGTGGAAATTTTTGCACTCATTTAGTTATTCTCTGTGTTGTGTTTTATTTGCAGAACTTCATCTAGACAGCAGCTGATTACGTGATGTGACATCCTCCTTTTTCCTCCACCAGTTACTGTCTTTGTGAACCATCAATCTGTTGCCATGGCTTCTTATGAAAAACTGAAGACAAAAGGGAAAGTGTCGAGGCCTGCCATCTGCCTTTTCACAAGTTATCTGTATTCTTTTTCTATTATTCTAATCATTTTATATTTTGGGATTTCCCTCACCCTTCTTCTCTATATATAGACATCGTCAATGCAATTTTTTTTAAAGATGTGATCAGATATATTGCTAAAAATGGACCTGGGAGAAAAAAATATTGTATTTTTAGGCACAGGGAAGTAAATTGAAGTGTTCCATTGATGTACAGCGGATTATTGAATGTATCTTCTGTTTACTCCTGACAATAAAAACCATTATTGTGAGTGTTTGATGAAAGACAGAAAAAGACCCAAGGCAGAAAATATGTTAATAGCCCATAATGTTGGTGTGCGTGTGTGTGTGTGTGCGTGTGCAGTGTTTGTGTGTCAGCGTTTTTATCTCTCATTTTTGTTTGGCTGTGTACTGTCGTTCTCCTGTAGATCTCCAGTGTGTTGATTTTTAAAATGAACAATAAAGCATTTGTTACAAAAATATTTTTGTCCCTGGGTGAATTGTTCTGAATGTGACAGAAGAATCGCAGTTGTGTTTTTAGCAGAATCACTCTGGGGAACGCAATGCCAGCTTTTATTTGGAGCACACATTCGAGATTAAAAATAGTCGACACGATTGAGTAAATCCTGCTTTAAAATTGGTCATTTGTGCAGATGATGCACTGGGTGCTGTGAATTTTATATTTTGTGCTGAAATTTGGATGTTGTACTCTTGTATCAATGTTTCTGCTTTTTGATGATTATTATCTGCAGTCCTTTTGAAAGTATTTACTATCTATATAGATATAGTAAAATATATATATTTATATAATAGGATTCTCAAATTTTGTTATTTGCCCAGAATTCTAAACTACAACAACAAATGTTGAGTTTGCAAACAGAAGTACACAGAGGTACTTAACTACAGACCTTTTAATGTCCACTCAAAGTTACATAAAATTTCTGAGATATCAATTAATTTTGTCTGAAAATGGTCAGAGGGAAGGCCCAAGATGTCCTGAAAAAGGTCAATTTTGGGGGGTTTTAATCATCCTGATTAGAGATTACAGCCTATTTATCTATCTATCTATCTATCTATCTATCTATCTATCTATCTATCTATCTATCTATCTATCACTTTTCTAGTCTTGCTGTTAAACTATAAGCCACATTCATCCATTCACACAAATTCATATGGCACCTCAGTCCATGCAGTCTGATAGGTTAGACAGTGCTTTTTTCTTCACACACTGATTAGTGCATTGGAGGCGATGTTGGGTTTGTCATGGCCAAGGACGCTTTGATATGTAGACCGGGGAAGCCAGGTATGTCACAATCAACTTTCCTATTGGCGGAAGCCTTCTTTTTCACTCTGAGCCACACTCCCCACAGACAGCACACTAAAGAAATTAGGACTTGGTGTCCTTTCCCCCATCACAGACCAGAAGCTGGTGGATGAAAGTTTGAAGAATCTTTGGAGAGAGTTGAATGGAGATACAAATTGAAAAGACCCAATAGTAGTTTATGAAATTATGTTTCATGCTATGTAGAGGTTTGAAACTGTAGTCCCAGAGGAAGTGACCACCATAGCTTTATAAAGTAGGTATAATAGGCAAGGCATAAGGCAGACATAGGCATACAATGACTTTAGAGGCCAAAAAGTTTAGTAATTTTACAGTTTGATCCTTCATTGCGAAACATTCCGTGCTGTGGACCACTGGTCCGTGTTTCAAATTCAGGAGTGAGACTGCGTTGGTCAAGGTCAGACCAGGCAAGTCCACTCTGATTGAGTTGTTCACATTAGATGCTTCTGTTCTGATTGGACTCTGATTCTGATTATTAGTGGCATATTAGTGTTGATGTACGCACAGCTCGTGAGTTAATAGACATCTGGATTCAGATCTATGGCAAAGACATCAGTTAAATAGGGTTGAAAATTATAGTCAACAGCAAATATTTGATAACGGTAATGCTTGTGCATAATTGTGATATGTATGGATAAGCAGCTGAGTACCTCTTCCTCAGGTGACTGGCAACATTTATGCAGAATGTGATCAGACTAGAACAAGGACATCATGTGAACATTTAACAGTGCATAAATCTCGTTTCAAAGATGATTGCACATTTGAGAGTTCAGTGGTGCAGAAACAAGGGGCACTGATCTAAATAAATGTGAGATGAATCAGTATTATAGATGTTCCAAAGTGAGCAAGAGTGAGAGGTGTTTTACTGCCATTGTTTAGGTCTTATCTTTTTATTTTCCTGTAATTTGTCTTTGGGTATGGCAATGTGTAGATAGAAAGGGTAATTCTGGGTCGAGATTATGTGATTATCTATTTATGTGTGTGTGTATTTTTTTAAATCTCTTGGATACTGTATCATGTCATTGTTTTAAGCCATCATCTAAGAACTGTAATTATTCTCTTTTGATGGGAGCTGTCATTTCCAGGATAACAGTACTTTCATCAGAAGGACAGGAAGAGTCATCGAATAATTTTCGTGTCAAAATGATGTGAGTCATGTATGTTCTTTTAGAAAACACTCCACCACCATCCTCAAAACTTTGAGCCTACTACTAATACGCCTTACATTTGTTTTCCCTTTAATTTTCCACGCATTTGTACAGTATCTCAGTAAGCCATCCAAATAAAGTCTTAGTCAATTATTCAAACAATGTGAAACAATAGGGAAAAGCTGAATCTAGTAAACTAATATATTTGAATTCACCTTCATATACCTCCAAATTGCGTGAGTAATAACTTGGAAAATTAGGTCCTAACGTGTGAAACGTGTGATTTCTTTAGTTATAAGCTACAGAATGTTGGCATACTAACACGCTAAACTAAAAGAGTGAGAATAGTAAGCATTACAACCTTCTTAATATCTTAATGTCAGCATTGCCAATGTGATCATGTTGGTGTGTAACTTGTTAGCTGCTAGCTTGTTTGCAGATGCTTGTTCAATTACAAAATAAATTTGTTGGATTTTTTTTTAACAGAGCAATATTGAGTCACACCTTAAATACATTTCAAATAACTGTTTGTTTTTGGAAATAAACTATTTTTTTTTTATCTATTTGTTGGAAAACCTGTTTGTGATTCAAGCAAAGTGAACTAGAAATCCCTTTTTTTCTGTGACTTGATAATTTAGGGGCTTTATGGAGAGAAAAACAAGAAGAAGTCCTCAGAGTGAGCTCATATTTTTCCACCAGCGCTTAATGACCTTGAGGTCTGAATAAACTGAGTTTGTTGTATCATATTCCCAGTAAAACGCCACTCTCTGATTCAAGATATTGTGTATGATGCGATGCTTTCCTCACATTGCAGCTCTGTGAGCTTGCTTTTGAATGTGGCTTAATGAGAGGGGGAAGCTGTCATCTCACTGTACGACTCCTGAAATGTGACAGCAGTGGTATATGAAAGGCTTTTCCTTATGTCTGTGCCGTCATCTGCTGCATGAGCCTCCTGTGTGCAGATCTTATTAGTTGAAGTACTACAGTAAAGTGAGCTTGACTCCACTGCCATCAACAAATACCCGCTGGGTCCTGCCAGGCTACAGAGATAATGGTAATCCGATGCAATTTGAATGGGTTACGCAGTTTAGAGGGGTTTCTACATTTTTATGCTTTTAGGCCTGTCATATGGATTAGGGTTTCTGTGGTCCACTCATCCTTCCCACAGCTAAGCTTGACCTGCTGCATTCTGCTATTGAGGTCACTTCACAAATCTACAAATGGACACCACTGGGTCAACAGTTGCATTCAGACAACTTCAAACACATTTTATGATCTTACTTCCATCAAAACTGACCTTATACATTCAAATCTCCTTTTACTAGTGTTTGTGTATTACACAAGCTTAACTTTTCACACCAAAGTATAAACTGGATTACAATTGGCTCTTCACAAAATCTTCTCCTACATATATATATATATATATTTACATGTCTTAAACTGAGCTTTAAAGTGGTCCTCAAACAAAATACTGTTCAGTGAATAATTTTCCAAAAGAGGCATCCAGAGCCAAACCCTGCACCCTAAATTTTTAGCATCAAGATCAATTAACCATAAGTGATGCACAGTTTTGAGTGGGATGGGGATTTAAAATCAACATTATGTGATAAATGAGATGATAAAAACCATCTAGAATATAACTGCCAGTGTTTTCATGTGTCATGTGGTCTGTGTGCTGCTCTTTACTCAGCCCGGGATATCAGAAAACTATCCAGAAGAAATAGATGCCATCGATATTGACAAATATACAGAAATTAGATTAGGTAAAATGGGATTATGAAATGCTCACATAGATGTCAAACTGCATTAAGAAACAATATATATTAAACAAAAAGCAATAACTAATTCTATTATGTATTTATATATATATAAAAAAAATTAAACTGAGTAAAATATCAATAAACAGAGAATGAGAGAGTAGGTCCAAATATAAACTGATAGAGAGCAGCCACAAATGGAAATGTTTTAAGGAGGACTGAGACTTTTGTAAAGCATTCTGGATCAATACATAATGAATGATAGGGGAGGAATTGATTTTGGTTGAGATGAAAGCACACAAAGAGCTACAATCTTGAATAAAGAAAGGCATTCATCACATTTGTGGTAATAACAAACCAGCTAATAAGAGGGAAGTTTTGAGTACTGATTTCAGCATGTGACTCAAGTATTGATGAAAGGCACCACCTAGTGGTAGTAACTGTGACTGGCAGGGTGACTGTTCTGGATATTAACTTCAAACGATGTGGACTAATTATGAAATTAATTTACCAGGAGATTATTAAATTCATAGGGATGCATAAATGTGGCAGTGTTTATTTTCAAGAATCCCTGTAAGACAAACCAAGTCCCTGACAGTGCCTAAAGGTTTTACCCCAAGTTCACAATAACACCATTAATGTGATTTTCTTTCTTTATACATCTGCACCAGAAAAAAGGAAGAAGGATTGTGACAACCCCAGTAATGATAACCACTGCTCATTATATATGGGGAATTTTTTTTATCAATGCGTTTCATGCTTAAAAAGAAAGAAAGAAAGAAATAAACTGTAAAAAAAAAAAGATCCGGCAGATAAAGTTCAGAAAAAGGTTGAAATTCTGATCTTATCTGCTTGGGATTGTTGCAGTTGTAAAATTTTGTTCAGGCGAACAGCGCTGAATGAACTTGTCCATTACACTTTCATATCTGAACCTCCAGCACTTTAGAACCACCAACAGGACGTTTGATCGGCCTTTATGCTTGTACCTTTTGAACCATTTAAGGTAATGCTGGATTAACTGAGTGAAGCAGAGTTTGAGCGCCCTTTAGTACCATTTTCTATTGTTTTTTTTTTTATTTAATAAAAAAAAACATTTTATTTTTAATTTCACAGGCTACAGTTTTTCTTTCAAAACTTCACAAGAGTTTATCAAACCGTCAAAGTTATGCTCTTCAGACAAGAAAAATAGCAAAAAGGGACAATTTTCATCAAAAATGGATCGAAAATCTATTGTGTCATCTATTATCTGTGTCACATTCATTCACCTATTCATTTACAAAATTAAAAAGTTGAATGAACCTAAGTTAAGTAAGTCCTATATTTTTGGTTTAACATACTGTTGACAGTTTGTTGTCCAGCTCTTTGTTTCATTTAAAACATTTAGACCTAAGTATATAAATGTTGTGAGAGCTAGTAATACAATAGATTTTTTTTTAAATGTCAACATGTTTGCTTAGTAATCTAAAAACTAGTGATGAACATTTATCCATGACTCCCTCGAAGTAGCAAACACACCAAACGTTATTGAAGATCATCTTTCCGAACTGATTTATACTCTGAAAACATGTCCTTGATTAAAGACTACTCTTTCCACCTCGTTCTCAACAATAAGCCGCACCATAAAAACAAGAAAGTGAAACAGTAGTTTCTCGCTCAGAACTCTCTCTTTCTGCCCTTACTCATTTTGCAAGGTGCTACAATGGAGATTAATCACTTTTATCGCACCTTCCTCACACAAACTGTAGAAACCAACAGCTTTATTAGCCCTACTCATCACACCCTGCTCTGCCAACTTAATCATATGCATGTGGGCCCGAGAATTTATTCTGTTTGGCGACATTCAGTTTCCTAATTATATATATGCTTTGTTTTACAAATGTCTGAGCAATTCTTTTTTTTTATCTGTAATTAAATGAATTCCTCTGGGATGGCTGAGTGCCAATTAAAAGACAGGGACTTGTAAATTTTAGACTTAATGCATAATAAATTGAAGAAAGCACAATTTGTCTTTCAGTTGTTACGAGGGCTGAAAGAACATTAAAAGGACACTGCAGTGAGTGCAATTTCTGTAATATCTTCATCAATAATACCAGATGTCTGAAAGAAGAAATGTTGGATTGATTTTATGTAAATTTTCCAATTTCAAATATAGTTATCTCGGCACTAGCTGGTGCAGAGAAGTGTGTTTAAAGGCAGAAATGAAACTCACTGAATAGGATGTTACAATGCTGTCATTATTACATGCAGACAAATTTAGCTACAACACAGCAAGTCAGACACAATTCAAAACTTTTAACCTTTTAAACTCTTTTCCACCAGCATTATGGGTAAGGCTACTGCATTGCCATGAGTCTACTGTGTGAGGTTGTGGAGCATTTTGAATGAAAAGCCCAGTGTCATCAGTATTACTGAGATGTGAGCAGCGCTTTAACAGTTTTGTATTTTCAGCAGATTCTCTAAAACACAAAACTCATCCTCTGTGATTGGTTGAGGCTCAGCATGCTCCATTGTTCCATCAGCCCGTTTGTTCGCTTGGTTTCCTATGCACAAACAAAACTTTCCTGCCATCCTGGGCAACATTTGGCTACTCTGTGCCTTGACAAGCCGGAATATTGGATTCTCTGACTTTTTCTGAAGAAAAAAAAGATAAAGGTATGTCACCAACATGAAAATATCATGTGCGGATTGTCATGTTGATATCTGTTTAATGCTGAGCATTTTTATGGATATAAAAGTAACTTTGTATTTGATTTGGTAGCTAGCCTTTTGAATTGTGATTTATTTATCAATTTTTTTTCCCTAAAAGCAAGAGTGGAAATGCTCACTTTGCATAAAATATTCAAACAAAATGCCGTGTTTTTACAGACGCACCACTGATTCTAACTGGAAGATTCTTGAGCTAACCCTGTTTAGCATGCCATGTTTGGTATCCCTGAAAATCTATCCGACTCAGTCAGAATTCCATCTATTCATTAGCAGGTTTTAAAAAAATGTTTATCAGCATCAAATGTGTGTGTAAGGAAGAAGCCACCACTGTCTGGCAGCGTCAAAGACTAAAGACTTGTCAGACCGAGGTAGCTGCTTCTCCCCCATTTAACAAAGAAGGGATGTTTCTCTAATCAGACCTGTCTAGCTCTAACATGACATGTTTTGCCATTTCCCGACTACATCTGCACATTGTTTTATTCATATCCAGCGCTGCCCCTCACTCTGTAACAGGAAGTATTTGCTGTAATTGGTTGAAAAGCAGCAGCCAGATGTGGCGAGGCCCTGACCTGCTCTGTTTTCTCTCCCTGTGTCAGTCACTGTATTTTGGCAGGATGTACAGCTTCATGGGAGGTGGGTTGTTCTGCGCTGGAGTTGGAAACATACTCCTCATTGTCTCCACGGCAACAGACTATTGGATGCAGTATCGGCACTCCAGCAATTACATGCACCAGGGCCTGTGGCGGTACTGTTTGCCCGGGAAATGTATGACACACACAGACAGCATCGGTGAGACTGCGTGCTCGCCTTCCACTGCACGTGCACGGGAAGGCAGCTCCTCATTTATATTTATCAGTTTGCTGACAGCCGGACTGTGACACTGAGCAACACTGGGGTTGGTTCCCTCTCGTGGCTGAGAGTGGAAATACTGCTAATAGTATATGAACATTATTAAGAATAATATTTTTCCTTTATATATGTGAACAGTGTTTAAGGCAAGAGGCATTTAATTTGTTACACCATAGAAAGAGGCTTTTTTCTTTTGTCAAATTAAAAGCTGTCTCCTGAACGAGGACAGGCATAGAGTATTGAAAATGAATCAGATGTACACTATATATGACAGATGTATTTGTGTGGAACTTCTACCAGAGTTATCAGATCTCTCTTTTCTCTTCCAGCATACTGGGATGCCACTCGGGCCTTCATGATTCTCTCCCTGCTGGCTTGTTTCATTGGCATTGTGATTGGTGTCATGGCCTTCATTCACTACTCCTCCTTCGATTGGTTTGACAAGACATTTGCAGCCGGCATTCTCTTCTTCATCTCCTGTGAGTTATTCCTCCATAGCGACATGGTGTTTTTTTGTTTTTTTTACAGCAGTGAAAAGAATAATCATTTCTGACTTTCTCTTGTGCAGGCTTCTTTGTGTTGCTGGCGATGGCTGTGTACACCGGAGTAACAGTGAACTACTATGGTAAACGCTATGGCAGCTGGCGGTTCTCCTGGTCCTATATAATGGGCTGGGTGGCAGTGGTGCTCACGTTCTTCTCAGGTACGCATCTTACGATCAGATTTTGCAGCTCCACCTGCATGTTGAGCGTCTTGCTATCAATAACCATTTTACTCTTTTTAAAGGTATCTTCTATATGTGTGCCTACCGGATGCACGAATGCCCAAGAAACTCCAACTCTCGCTGACCTGCCGAATATGTCACTCACACCATAATACACGGCCAAAAGGAGCCAATACCCACATGAACTTTCCAACAACTTCCTGCTAACCTAAATATTCATGAATATTCAAAATAAAAGTGAGAAAAAAAAATGCATTGGATTTGTTTTAATTCTGTCTGCATTGTTGAACATGATCACACTGACATGACATTCCTACCGCTGCTGATGGAGCTCAGCATCAGCAGATACTTTAAGTTTTTAGTACTAGTCACAACTTATTGAACGCATCGTATCTACTGAGTTTTATGGTGATCAACCTGTGGGTAAAAGTCACACGACTACTAAAACCTCAATGTTGGGCATCAGTGGAACCCTAACCCTCACAGAAAAAAAAAAAAACTTCCTTAAGCGCTACAGCATTTCACAAAGAAACCTTTAAACTAAAAAAACAAATTAGTCCAAAATCGAGAGAATTGTTTTATTAAGTCTTATTTTGAAAAACATTGTGCAATAGAAACAATTTCAGCTTCATAGAGTAACCAAGATAAACACCCTATGGTATTGTAAACATCAACAACTTTAACTTAAAAGAACACAAATGCTTTAGAAAAAAACCAACAAGTGCAAGTGGTGCCTGGCATACAAAATATTGACAAGACGATCCCGAAAGAGCTGCAGTTAATGGTTTGTGGCAGTTTGATAATGCTGACAATATGATGTGGATAGCATTCACACCAACCTCGTGAGAGGAGAGAACATGTTCATGCACGTTTGTTAAGCCTCTACTGTAGTTTAGTCCAGCTCCTCGATGGTGGGGCCAGAGGAAGCTCCACCCGCTCCAGGGGCACCAGCAGCTCCGGGGAAGCCGCCAGGCATTCCACCTGGTACACCTCCAGCACTTTGGTAAAGCTTAGTCATGATGGGGTTACACACCTTCTCCAGCTCCTTCTGCTGATGCTCAAACTCGTCCTTCTCTGCAGTCTGAAGGAAGGAAACAGATGAGGGAAAGTCAATATTCACTTTAAATCCAAAAATTTTATTTGCAAAACCACACAAACAGACCTGATTTCTATCCAACCAGCTGATGACCTCGTTACTCTTATCCAGAATCTTCTTTTTGTCCTCTTCGCTGATCTTGTCCTTTAGCTTGTCATCCTCCACAGTGGACTTCATATTAAAGGCATAAGACTCCAGACCATTCTTGGTTGTCACCCTCTCCCTCTGCACACCATCCTCAGCCTTGTACTTCTCCGCCTCTTGGACCATACGCTCAATGTCCTCCTTGCTCAAGCGACCTGAGCACCAAAGAAAAAAAGATGGAATTCATTTTTAAAAAACGCCCACCCAATGACTGACTGGACTGCTGCGCCTCAACTTTCACAATAAAGGCGGGGAGCTTAAACTTTAGGTTACCTTTGTCGTTGGTGATCGTGATCTTGTTCTCTTTCCCAGTGCTCTTGTCGACTACAGATATATTCATAATGCCATTGGCATCGATATCGAAGGTCACCTCAATCTGAGGAACCCCCCGAGGAGCCGGAGGAATGCCAGTCAGTTCGAATTTCCCCAACAGGTTGTTGTCTTTGGTCATGGCCCTTTCACCCTCAAACAACTGAAAATATGACGGGTCGACAGGTCAATGCATCTATTATTTCAGTGTAATGCATTATTTTTTGGGGGGTAATTAAAAGAAAAACGATAGTGGTCTGACCTGAATCAGCACACCAGGCTGGTTGTCTGAGTAGGTGGTAAAGGTCTGGGTCTGCTTTGTGGGGATAGTCGTGTTCCTCTTGATGAGCACAGTCATGACTCCACCAGCAGCTTCAAAGCCCAGAGACAAGGGGGTCACATCCAACAGCAGCAGGTCCTGCACATTCTCAGATTTGTCGCCGCACAAGATGGCTGCCTGCACAGCTGCAGAACAAACAGGTGGAAATCAGCTTTGGAGGTATGTCCCAGTAGAGCAAGGCAAGTAATGTTTTGTGTATAGACACACATGGATCATACCTGCACCATAGGCCACTGCCTCATCGGGGTTAATGCTCTTGTTGAGGTCCTTCCCATTGAAGAAGTCCTGCAACAGCTTCTGGATCTTGGGGATACGAGTGGAGCCTCCCACCAACACAATGTCATGAATTTGAGCTTTGTCCATCTTTGCATCACGGAGAGCCTTATCCACGGGTTCAAGTGTTTCTCGGAACAGGTCTGCATTCAGCTCCTCAAACCGAGCTCTGGTGATCAAGGTGTAGAAATCGATGCCCTCGTACAAGGAGTCAATTTCAATGCTGGCCTGTGTGCTGGAGGACAGGGTGCGCTTGGCCCTCTCACACGCCGTGCGCAGATGACACACAGCCCTCTTGTTGTCGCTGATGTCTTTCTTGTACTTGTGTTTGAACTCAGAGATGAAGTGGTTGACCATGCGGTTGTCAAAGTCTTCACCGCCCAAGTGTGTGTCGCCTGCTGTGGACTTCATCTCAAAGATGCCATCTTCACAGTAGGAGGCAGGGAGGTCACAGTGGTCTCATGGAATGTTAAGGGGCTGGGCCATGTTACTAAGAGGGACAAGATTTTCCGACATCTTAAATCTTTATCTGCAGATGTAATTTTCCTGCAAGAGACTCATATAAGACCAACTGAGCAGCGTAGACTGCGGTGCAGCTGGATATCCCAGGTTTATCTGTCGTCGTTCACTTCTCATGCTCGTGGGGTAGCTATTCTTTTCAAGAAAAATATTCCTTTTCAACTCACTTCTCTTAATACAGATCCTAACGGCAGGTATATTATGGTTTCTGGGACTATTAATTCATTTCCATTGACATTTTTGAATATCTACGGTCCGAATGTAGACGATCCTAATTTTTTCAAAAAAGTTTTTGATTTGTTGCCAGATGCCACCAACTCTAATATAATAATTGGAGGTGATTTTAATTGCTATTTAGATCCTTATTTGGACAGAATGTCTTCACGTCCACCTCCAAACATTATGTCAGTGCAGGTCCTGAACAATTTGATTAAGACTAGAAATGCAGTGGATATTTGGAGGATTCAGCATCCTACGGACAGAGACTACTCCTTTTATTCACATGTCCACAAATCTTACAGCAGAATAGACTATTTCTTGATTGACTCGCGTCTAATTCCTTCTGTCACTAATACTAAATACCACAATATAATAATTTCGGATCACAGTCCCCTGTTGTTGTCCTTAAACCTCTCTCTTCCTAAACAAAACTACTCCTGGCGCTTTAACCCTCTGTTGCTCTCCGATGTTAACTTTGTGGAAACTATTACTACCAAACTAAAAACCTTTATAGAAATTAACGATAACGGTGAAGTGTCGGATTCTACTCTTTGGGAAACTCTAAAGGTCGTTATTCGCGGAGACATAATTTCCTATGAATCTGCCATCAAAAAAAAGAGAGAGAAGCGTTTGTTAGAAATCAGGAATACTCTCCCCACCTATGAAGCGGCATACCGAGCCTCAATGTCTTCTGAAGACTACAATAAGATAGTTAAGCTCAAATATGAGTATAACTGCATTTTAGGAATCCAGACAAACAGCCTCCTTCTGAAACTGAGACAAAAACATTTTGAACTGGGGGAAAAACCCGTGGGGCTCCTGTCGCGGCAGCTTAGGGGCATGCAGGCTTCCAGGACGATTCACAATATTAAATCTGAGGCAGGCGCCTTGTTGACCGACCCTATAGAGATAAATGATCGTTTCAAAGAGTTTTACAGTGAGCTGTACTCTTCTAAATGTGATGCCACCCACTCTGACCTGGCCAACTTTTTTGCCTCTCTTGAAACACCTAAACTTGGTGATGCAGCCAGCAAAGACCTAGACTCCGATTTTACACTGGAAGAAATAATCTCTGCTATTAAGTCCTTCCCATCAGGCAAAGCGTCCGGACCTGACGGCTTCGGCTGCAAATTCTATAAGAAGTTTGGTGGCATCCTTGCTCCGCTTCTGCTCAGGATGATGGTTAGTTCTAAGAGGGACAAAATGTTACCAAAAACACTCTATGAGGCCAATATCTCCCTCATTCTGAAGAAGGGCAGGGAGGAAACAGACCCGGGCAGCTATAGACCTATTGCACTTCAGAATTCGGACAGGAAAATAATAACCAAAATATTAGCTGGTCGGTTAAACAAGTATTTGTCATCTATAATTCATCCTGACCAGACAGGGTTCATCCCCGGTAGATTTTCTCCAATGTCAGGCGCCTTCTTAATGTTATGTATGTCGATCACGTTGAGACCAGTGGGGCAGCAATTTTGTCTCTGGACGCACACAAGGCTTTCGACCAGGTCGAGTGGCCATATATGTTAGAATCCCTGCACAGATTCGGGTTCGGTGACTCTTTTGTATCTTGGGTGAGACTGATATATGCTAACCCGATGTGCTCCATTTTAACCAATGGTGATAGATCGTCACCATTCCCTTTGCGTCGCTCGGTACAGCAGGGCTGCCCTCTCTCGCCTGCCCTCTTTGCTGTCGCGCTGGAGCCCCTCGCCTTAATGATAAGAACCCATCTGGAAATTGTGGGCTTGGAAGTGGGAGGTACTGAAATGCTCATTAGCCTGTACGCAGACGATGTCATATTAGGCCTAAAAAAGCCAGAGAAATCTGTTCCCCTTCTGCTAGAACTGATCACCTCTTTCGTAAAGCTGTCTGGGTATACAATTAACTGGGCAAAGAGCAAATTTATGCCCCTCTCAAACACCTACACGCCTGGTTTCCTAGAAAACATCCCTTTTAGGTTGGTTAAAGACCACTTTACATATCTTGGCCTGACAATACCCAAGGTACGTGGCCAGGCTTAAGGGAAATATTGAGGCTTGGAAGATCTTGCCTATGTCAATGATCGGGCGTATTAACTCGATTAAAATGGTCTCCCTTCCCAGGTTTCTCTACCTCTGTCAGAACCTTCCTATTTTCCTCACATCAGCCTTTTTTATAGAACTAGACTCCATAATTTTGCCATACATTTGGAATTATAAGAACCACAGGATCTCAAAAGCCCATCTACAAAAGGCCAAATCAGAGGGAGGACTGGGTCTACCCATATTTAGACATTACTACTGGGCTGCTAACATGAGGGCCCTGATGTTTTGGCAGCTGGAATCTCCGGGCAGTTTGGCCCCTGGGGCCCCCTCCTGGCTGAATATGGAGGCCAACTCGGTAGTCGGATCATCTTTATCTGCCTTGCTGTTCTGCAAAACAGAGACGTTAGCCATCTTGAGGAGTCAAAGTTTTGTTGTTAAAAACGCTGTTAGAATTTTAAACCAGGTGAGAAAAGCCTTGGGTCTGCCAACGACATCCGTACATACACCTATCTGCTTCAACCACTCCTTTATGCCCTCAGCATTAGACAGAGTTTTCCATGCCTGGAAGGACAGGGGTCTTACCATTCGCACCATTTTCGCTACCTGCAAATCAGAGACTACGTTCGATCCAAAATCCCTGATTTTAAAACTCTCCCTAAGGAGCATGTGTTTTTTGATGTCTTAAAGAGCCCCCCTGATTCCAGGCATCTCATTACCAGATTTGTGCGTTTGTTTGATGATTGTAACGGGGCTGCCACGGACAGTGTGAGGGAGGCTTGGGAGGGAGAGCAAGGCATTGAGCTCTCTGCAGAAACATGGGAGAAGTGTTTGGCTATGATACAATCCTGCTCGGTTAACAGCAGACATCAGCTGATTCAATTCAAAGTTGTTCACCGTCTTCATTACTGCAAACTCAAACTGCACAGGATTGCCCCCTCTGTCTCACCGCTGTGTGACAGATGTAAAGTGTTGGAGGGCACACTGTCTCACACCTTCTGGTTCTGTCCCTTGCTGACCAGACTCTGGGACAAAATATTCGACTGGTTCTCCAAGGCCTATAAGAGACCCTTCCAACCGGAGGCTGAACTTGGCATCTTTGGCTGCTCACAGACTACAGTAGGCCTACCTGCAGCAACACAGCAGTCTCTGATGCTGGGGATGACTGTTGCAAAAAGGCTAATCCTACTGGAGTGGAAGTCCACGTCTCCCCCTTGCTTTCAGAGGTGGTTGGCTGATATGGCTTCAGTCATACAGATGGAAAGACTCAGGTTCACAAGGACTAATTCAATGGGAAAGTTTCTGACTATTTGGGGGCCCTTCCTTGCCTCCCTGGATGAGATCAGGACAGATGATAAATAACTGGTAGCTTTACTGCATATTTGTTTATACACTCATTTATGTGTATGTGTGCTTACTAATGTCACAGATATCTTTTTGTAATTTAATTTTGCGTGTCTGAGCCGGGGGGGGGGGGGGGGGGGGGGGGTTGTTATTGTTGTTGTTATTGTCATGTCTGTTTTACTTTTTTAAATGAAAACAAATTTAAAAAATATATAAAAAAAAAAAGATGCCATCTTCAATTGTCAAGATGGAGACATCGAATGTGCCACCGCCAAGGTCAAAGATGAGAACATTTCTCTCAGATCCAACCTAAAAGTAGAAATGGCTGGATTGAGATTCAAAATTCATCTAATAAATTAACCGAATGTCACAGCAAATGCTCTAAGACGTTCCTCAAAACATCAGTGTGCTGTATTTTGATGATTACATTTCTTTTGGATTACACACCAAAGTGGACATTGTTCCAAAATTGTTGGTTATAGCTACTCGAAGGGCCTCAATGACATTTTAGCAGTGCAGAAAACCCTAGCTTAAGAGTTGTTTTACCTTTTTGTCCAGGCCATAAGCAATCGCGGCAGCAGTGGGCTCGTTGATGATGCGAAGTCCAGAAATAGTACCTGCGTCTTTGGTCGCCTGGCGCTGAGAGTCATTGAAGTAGACAGGGACGGTCACAACAGCATTTGTTACAGTGTGCCAACATGAATAGTTACACATTAAAAAAAGTTTAAGACATTGCCAACATTTAAAAAAACAGCATTTATGCAGTTTTTCACCATATCAAAAAAAAATAAGACCTTACAAATCTAGATCCTAATAAAATTACTGAGCTGTAGTAAACAGAACACAAGCAGTACAACGTTGTCTTTACATCTCTGTATAAGTACCTTGCCAAGGTAAGCTTCAGCAATCTCCCTCATTTTAAGCAGCACCATGGAGGAGATCTCCTCTGGGTAGAAGATTTTGGTCTCACCCTTGTATTCCACCTTTACTTTGGGGCGTGAAGCATCATTAATAACTGTAAAGGGCCAGTGTTTCATGTCTGACTGGACAACGCCGTCATCAAACCGGCGTCCAATAAGACGTTTGGCGTCTAAGGGGACACAGGAGATGCAATTAATGATTACAAATGAAGGTCACTTATCATACTTGAATAAAGAAAATCGTACGAAATACGGTGTTATTGGGGTTCAGGGCCACCTGATTCTTGGCTGCATCTCCAATCAACCTCTCTTTGTCAGTAAAGGTAACGTAGCTGGGTGTGGTCCTGTTTCCCTGGTCGTTGGCAATGATCTCAACTTTGCCGTGCTGAAACACTCCCACACAGGAGTAGGTTGTGCCCAGGTCAATGCCAACTGCTGGCCCCTTCGACATGGTTCCTGAAGGAAAAAAAAAAAAGACACTTCAACTGTCACTTGAGTTCCATTATGTGAAAAGACAGATAAGTACATTTTGCTCCCTTAAGTTTTGAGGGGCAGCTCCCATCTTGCACATCTGACATACGTGGTAATGAGGCTATTATCAGAATCTGAGCTGCTCAAACAGAAGTGTGAAAAAGCTGTCAGTGAAGAGGAAGTCCACAGCGCCCGTTTACGAGATGACAGATCAGGAGTCATGGGCCTGCTCCAGGAACAAAAACCTGTATGATCATCATTCTTTTTAATAGGTTTCTACAGTGTGTGGACTTTGTGTGAAATTCATTCTAATATAATGTATTAAGGTATGGTAATAAATCAGATGTAGAACTAGAGAAGGGGTAACATGGCCGGTAATACAACCTGAAAAATGTTCATTTGTAACAAAAAGGTTTTCCAGACAACCCAGTCAGATGTTACTTCTTAGCACAGTTCACATGTTTACTGTGTCTACAGCAGCAGCTCGTCAATTTACTGTAATGTCAGCGTAATAATAGACCACACGGAGGAGGGGGTGAGGTCATTACCACTAACCCCTGTGTGATACTTCTTGTTCTAGGATGTGGGGTCGCAGACAGTGTAGATAAGGTGAATCCGGACACAACTCATTATGTTGCTGCTTTTTATTTCACAGAAAGTTTTTGGCATCAAGCTGTGTTGAAAATTTGGAACTCACTCTGAAGAGAACCTTTACAAAACGTATTAAACCATGTGACGAGCAGGGTTATTTTCTCAGTCTGATATAAAACTTCGTGGAGCTAGAGGAACCTCCACCCGCTGGCTATAAGAAGCAATGCAGGTTTAAAGTGCTTCGCGTCCGCAAGCTTTGTCTGTGTTTTATGTGCAGTATTTGGGTGGTGCAAGAAGCATGTGTCTGGCACTCTGATAAATAACAATAATTTTTCACTCCAGCTCTCAAAGGTGAGGATTAAACACAACACTTGAGCTGTTAATCAAATATGACATGTGCTCAAGGAGACTATGTTGACTATGACAAATCTGCCATCTAATACTATACCATCCCTACCAGGGCTTCTAAAAAGCAGTATTGACAGGGCCTCACCTCGGACCATACTTTGAAAAAGACAATCTCAATCGTCAAACTTTACTTCTTTTTTTTTTTTTTTAAACTTAGTTTAGCTCAGTTCTTTATACCCTAAGGGGGTAATTATGACGTAATCCTACAGACACTCTAAAGTGAACAAAGCTATCCAAATCAATATTTGTGCTAGTTAAAAAAGTTGATCAGATCTTAGGAACGAGAGGGCACAAACAGTGAGCAGCAGCAGGCTTCAGGAGCAGCAGCAATAGGCTTCAGGATCAGCAGCAGCAGCAGCAGCAGCAGCAGGCTTCAGGAGCAGCAGCAGCTGGCTTCAGCAGCAGCAGCAGCAGGCTTCAGGAGCAGCAGCAGGATTCAGCAGCAGCAGCAGGCTTCGGGAACAGCAGCAGGCTTCAGCAGCAGCAGCAGGCTTCAGCAGCAGCAGCAGGATTCAGGAGCAGCAGCAGGAGGCTTCAGGAGCAGCAGGCTTCAGGAGCAGCAGGCTTCAGGAGCAGCAGGCTTCAGGAGCAGCAACAGCAGGCTTCAGCAGCAGCAGCAGGCTTCAGGAGCAGCAGCAGGCTTCAGGAGCAGCAGCAGGATTCAGGGGCAGCAGCAGGATTCAGCAGCAGCAGCAGGCTTCGGGAACAGCAGCAGGCTTCAGCAGCAGCAGCAGGCTTCAGGAGCAGCAGCAGGCTTCAGGAGCAGCAGCAGGATTCAGGAGCAGCAGCAGGATTCAGCAGCAGCAGCAGGCTTCGGGAACAGCAGCAGGCTTCAGCAGCAGCAGCAGGATTCAGGAGCAGCAGCAGGCTTCAGCAGCAGCAGCAGGCTTCAGCAGCAGCAGGCTTCAGGAGCAGCAGCAGGCTTCAGGAGTAGCAACAGCAGGCTTCAGCAGCAGCAGCAGGCTTCAGGAGCAGCAACAGGCTTCAGGAGCAGCAGCAGGATTCAGGAGCAGCAGCAGGATTCAGGAGCAGCAGCAGGATTCAGCAGCAGCAGCAGGCTTCGGGAACAGCAGCAGGCTTCAGCAGCAGCAGCAGCAGGCTTCAGCAGCAGCAGCAGGCTTCAGGAGCAGCAGCAGGCTTCAGGAGCAGCAGCAGGCTTCAGGAGCAGCAGCAGGATTCAGCAGCAGCAGCAGGCTTCGGGAACAGCAGCAGGCTTCAGCAGCAGCAGCAGGATTCAGGAGCAGCAGCAGGCTTCAGCAGCAGCAGGCTTCAGGAGTAGCAACAGCAGGCTTCAGCAGCAGCAGCAGGCTTCAGGAGCAGCAGCAGGCTTCAGGAGCAGCAGCAGGATTCAGGAGCAGCAGCAGGATTCAGGAGCAGCAGCAGGATTCAGCAGCAGCAGCAGGCTTCAGCAGCAGCAGGCTTCAGGAGCAGCAGCAGGCTTCAGGAGTAGCAACAGCAGGATTCAGCAGCAGCAGCAGGCTTCAGGAGCAGCAGCAGGCTTCAGGAGCAGCAGCAGGATTCAGGAGCAGCAGCAGGATTCAGCAGCAGCAGCAGGCTTCGGGAACAGCAGCAGGCTTCAGCAGCAGCAGCAGCAGGATTCAGGAGCAGCAGCAGGCTTCAGCAGCAGCAGCAGGCTTCAGGAGCAGCAGCAGGCTTCAGGAGCAGCAGCAGGATTCAGCAGCAGCAGCAGGCTTCGGGAACAGCAGCAGGCTTCAGCAGCAGCAGCAGGATTCAGGAGCAGCAGCAGGCTTCAGCAGCAGCAGCAGGCTTCAGCAGCAGCAGGCTTCAGGAGCAGCAGCAGGCTTCAGGAGTAGCAACAGCAGGCTTCAGCAGCAGCAGCAGGCTTCAGGAGCAGCAGCAGGCTTCAGGAGCAGCAGCAGGATTCAGGAGCAGCAGCAGGATTCAGGAGCAGCAGCAGGATTCAGCAGCAGCAGCAGGCTTCGGGAACAGCAGCAGGCTTCAGCAGCAGCAGCAGCAGGATTCAGGAGCAGCAGCAGGCTTCAGCAGCAGCAGCAGGCTTCAGCAGCAGCAGGCTTCAGGAGCAGCAGCAGGCTTCAGGAGCAGCAGCAGGCTTCAGGAGCAGCAGGCTTCAGGAGCAGCAGGCTTCAGGAGCAGCAGCAGCAGGCTTCAGGAGCAGCAGCAGGATTCAGGAGCAGCAGCAGGCTTCAGGAGCAGCAGCAGGCTTCAGGAGTAGCAGCAGCAGGCTTCAGGAGCAGCAGCAGGCTTCAGGAGCAGCAGCAGCAGGCTTCAGGAGCAGCAGCAGGATTCAGGAGCAGCAGCAGGCTTCAGGAGCAGCAGCAGCAGGCTTCAGGAGCAGCAGCAGGATTCAGGAGCAGCAGCAGGCTTCAGCAGCAGCAGCAGGCTTCAGCAGCAGCAGGCTTCAGGAGCAGCAGCAGGCTTCAGGAGCAGCAGCAGGCTTCAGGAGCAGCAGGCTTCAGGAGCAGCAGGCTTCAGGAGCAGCAGGCTACAGCAACAGCAGCAGGCTTCGGCAGCAGCAGCAGGCTTCGGGAACAGCAGCAGGCTTCAGGAGCAGCAGCAGCAGGCTTCAGCAGCAGCAGCAGGCTTCAGCAGCAGCAGCAGGCTTCAGCAGCAGCAGCAGGCTTCAGGAGCAGCAGCAGCAGGCTTCAGGAGCAGCAGCAGGCTTCAGGAGCAGCAGCAGGCTTCAGGAGCAGCAGCAGCAGGCTTCAGGAGCAGCAGCAGGATTCAGGAGCAGCAGCAGGCTTCAGCAGCAGCAGCAGGCTTCAGCAGCAGCAGCAGGCTTCAGCAGCAGCAGGCTTCAGGAGCAGCAGCAGGCTTCAGGAGCAGCAGCAGGCTTCAGGAGCAGCAGCAGGCTTCAGGAGTAGCAGCAGCAGGCTTCAGGAGCAGCAGCAGGCTTCAGGAGCAGCAGCAGCAGGCTTCAGGAGCAGCAGCAGGATTCAGGAGCAGCAGCAGGCTTCAGGAGCAGCAGCAGCAGGCTTCAGGAGCAGCAGCAGGATTCAGGAGCAGCAGCAGGCTTCAGCAGCAGCAGCAGGCTTCAGCAGCAGCAGCAGGCTTCAGCAGCAGCAGGCTTCAGGAGCAGCAGCAGGCTTCAGGAGCAGCAGCAGGCTTCAGGAGCAGCAGGCTACAGCAACAGCAGCAGGCTTCGGCAGCAGCAGCAGGCTTCGGGAACAGCAGCAGGCTTCAGGAGCAGCAGCAGCAGGCTTCAGCAGCAGCAGCAGGCTTCAGCAGCAGCAGCAGGCTTCAGGAGCAGCAGCAGCAGGCTTCAGGAGCAGCAGCAGGCTTCAGGAGCAGCAGCAGGCTTCAGGAGCAGCAGCAGCAGGCTTCAGGAGCAGCAGCAGGATTCAGGAGCAGCAGCAGGCTTCAGCAGCAGCAGCAGGCTTCAGCAGCAGCAGCAGGCTTCAGCAGCAGCAGGCTTCAGGAGCAGCAGCAGGCTTCAGGAGCAGCAGCAGGCTTCAGGAGCAGCAGCAGCAGGCTTCAGGAGCAGCAGGCTACAGCAACAGCAGCAGGCTTCGGCAGCAGCAGCAGGCTTCGGGAACAGCAGCAGGCTTCAGGAGCAGCAGCAGCAGGCTTCAGCAGCAGCAGCAGGCTTCAGGAGCAGCAGCAGGCTTCAGGAGCAGCAGCAGGATTCAGGAGCAGCAGCAGGATTCAGGAGCAGCAGCAGGATTCAGGAGCATCATGACCCAGGCTATCAACAGCAGCTCCAGCATGGAGGGCGTGTCACCACAACATTTCAGTAGCAGAGAACTTTCTGGAGCTTCACTTTCTCACCACGCCACTTCATTAAAGGGGAGGTCCAGAAAGTTATCTGAGGTCTGCAGCCCTGCAGATATTCATTAGAACAGGACCCAATCTCAATAAAAAAAACGCATAATTTCAAGCCCGTGTGTTAAGAGAATGACTTCAATGAGACGCAGATTTCGGTTAGATTAATTTAATGTGCACATCAAAAGTATAAAGAGTGATGCCCACTGATGAAAAAAAAAGAATGTTGAGATGCAGAATATTTAAATTCGCTTAAAAGTGTCAAATGTAAACTCGGTGAAGTTGGCCTTAACGTTAAGAAACGTACAGTCGTTAACTATGACGGTACAAAACAATACCGTCGCAAACCTTTCACCGACAGCCACGTACCTGCTCAGATTTAAAACCTGTCGTGCTCTCAGCTTACAGCGGCTGTAGACTTTTCTCCCCTCGGTAACTCGGCTCCAGTCTTCGCTTGTCTGGTCGACTGTTGCTCTGCTGGAGCAGCCGCGACCGTCGGCCACCGTACCAATCCTCTCACATAACTTTCTCTGCCTCCACAAACGGCCCAATAAGAAATATTTTCTGCATATTTCCACAGCAGTTGCTACCAGGAAAATGAAACCGGTTGGTTTTAAAGTGTAGTTTCTAGCAATGTCTAGACTGTTTCCCAACCGGGGGTTCGCGGAGGTACTGCAGGGGGTACGCGGCGCACGGGGAGTTTTATTTTTATTTTATTTTTTTATTAAGGCGTCACACTTTTATGGAGGACTGTTTATGAAGGAGACTCCAGTTTTGTGATGAATGTTACATGAGTTAGGCCTGTTAATGTATTCTTAAAAAGAGAGAGAAATGAGTTATGTTCATGTATTCTTAAAAAAAAGAGAAATGTAACTTGTTTAAGTTAGATAACAAAGGAAGATTATTTTGATTTAGTATTTATGCTATTTTGGTTAATTATTTATATTTCAAGAAAATGTTTTTTATTCTTATGTTGAATTCAACTGAGGTTAAAAAAAAGAGAGAAAGCCTGAGAATTTTATGTTCAAGTTAAGGATATTAAATAAAATGATTTTCATGTAATAACCACTGTGTTGCTCTACTTTTGGAGAATCATCGCACGCGTTGTATGTGTGAGGGGGTACTCGTGGTGTGACAAGAAGGCTCATGGGGTACTCAGGCCAAAAAAGGTTGGGAAACACTGCTAGAGGATGGGAGGTAAAATCCAGAAGCTGAGGAGTTCATGGTTTACTCCGGTTGTTCCCAACACTTGAGGCCTCATTGTCACTTACCTGCAGCAGGGCCCAATAAGAATATGCCCCTAGTTCCTGCATCTGCTGTGACTGTCTTTTTAATGTGTTGTGCTTTTTCCCTCCAGATTTCACTGAATCACAAAGTGTACCAAAAAAGCATCTTTAAACAGCCATGACAGTAGCCATTTACAATGTCCTTTTTTTGTGGGCATGTCTTGGCAAAATATGGTCCTGGAGACCCCTGCTTAGAGGGCAGCTCCAGTGTACAAAAAGAGCTGGAATACGACTAAGTGCATTTTTTCTTACTGACCAACCGAGTAAGCATAGGTAAGGTGACAGAACCAGCCATGACAACAGCAGTGACAACGCAACAGTGAGCTGACCAATGACTAAACTGACCAGAGATATCTAATACTGGGAGGGTTGATCATTGGGAGAGCAACAGGTGAGTAATTACCAGGAGAGGTGTGAACGGAGACCAAGTGACGAGACTACGACAACTGAGGGGAAAATGATGAGAATTGAATAACGCAAACTAAACCGGGGACACTGACAATAACAAGAGACTAAACAAATCCTGCAATAATCAAATCTCATGAAATACATACTCAAGTGAAACATGATCCCAGATACCAACAGAGTTAAACAAAGAGTTAAACACATGACAACACTAAGTTAAGGACTTGGTAAAGCTAGAAACTAAACACTAGAAAAACAGAATACAAATGCTAATTACAAAGAACAAGACTACATAGTCTAACACTCAGGCCTGAAGGCTAAAACCATGTATCAGAACTCAAATAGGAACAGAAACAAAACACAAAACACAAGTATCTGCATTAGATACCTGTCTGTTTTGGAATTGAGTTTTTTTTGGTTTCTTAAACTGTTTATAGTTTATAGATTCATTTTATTATGAAACCTTCAAAATCCCCAGGTCCTGTGGGGGGATCCTTTTAGTTATACCCAAAGTGAGAGCAAAGACCCATAAAGAGGCATCCTATTGTTGTCATTATTATCATTATTATTATTGTAGTTGTAGTATGTGGCTCCTGTCTGTAGAACTACCTTTTTAAAGACCCAAAGGCAGCAGAGACTGTTGATGTTTTTTTTTAGAAATTTACTGAAGACCCGATTTTTAGTCTACCTTATGGATGAAATCTAGTTCGTATGTTAGAGGGTGTTGTTTCCGTATGTTAATTTTTAAGGATGTGTATTTGTCCCCTGTAAGATAAATCAGTTCATATCTATTCAGTTCAGTTTTATCTAGCGCCAACAGCAATTATCAATTCCAAATTTGATCAATTCATACAAAGCCTAGATAAGGAAACAAACGGATGGCATTGAAACTTTTCTTCAGTTCCAATCTCCTGTCGCAAGCGTGCACGAGAAGCAACGGTGGAAAAATAAAATCCTTTTTAACAGGAAGAAATGACCGCCCTTCCTGAATCTGGCAGAACCAGATTCAGATGCATCATGGGAGGTCTCCCATCAGTAGGCTTATTGCAGCATAACTATGGGATGTTTCAGGGTCACATGAGCCATGCCTAATTCTAAGCTTTATTTGATAAGAAAGTTTCAAGTCTAATATTAAAGGTGAAGAGGGTGTCTGATTCCCGAACACATACTGGCAGCTGGTTCCACAGAGAGGGCCCTGATAACTGAAGGCTCTGCCTCCAATTCTACTTTTACAAACAGTACTTATAGGTAGACCGGCAGTCTGAGAGCAAAGTGCTCTGTTAGGAAAATATTGCACTATAAGATCTTTAAGACATGATTGAGCTTCGTCATTAAGAGAATCATTTAAAATTCTAGATACGTGTGGTCAGATGCAACTCTGGGATGATTAATTTTCAAATAGAACAATTCATTTTGATTAGATTCTTCACATTTCTTTGGCATAGATATATGTTTTCAGTTGTAAATGTGAATGAGGAAGTTCTATAAAGATTCATTAGTTACTTTCGGCAAGATATAATCATTAAAAGAGATAATACACTATTTTTCTTTCTTCATAGCACAGGGAAAATGCATCTGATAGCTGTTTCACTTTTTTTTTACATTTTAAAAGTCTCACATTTGTCAGTGAAATACAGTCGACTCATTGATGTGTGCCAGTGAAGTAGTGCTGCACACCCACACTTACATTTTACTTTGGCATTGACGTGGGAGTCTTGCTTTGATTCTGTGGAGGAGCTACAGCAAAACTTAATTCAGCTGGATACTGACGTTAGAATTGGGCCATGGACCAAATACTAACACATTTTATTCAACGCAGGAATCTGCGCCCTGATGTACGAACATCCTTAATGTTAAAATCCAGTCCGACTTGTGTCGGTCAGTCTTTACACTCCTGTTATTCTTATATACACACTTGATCTTATATAACTTCTCAGATTCGTTGACGGTATCTTTTATAGGAGAAATGAGATGCTTAACTATGTCTGTAGATGCCTGGTACTAAGCAAACGAAAGAACCAAACCCTGAACAAAGTAAAGAGAAAAATCTTGTGACAATGAATGTTGTGATAACAGGCTTGATTTTGAAAATGAAAAATTAGGTAAGTAAAAAAATAAATAAATAAATAAAAGCGGGACACAGATAATTGTCATATCCAATACTGGGATTGGTTTACTTTTACAATGTGTCCTGATATGACCCTTTTATGTTACTGTAACAACATATTGTGACTCTGCTACTGTTCAGGTGTTGCACAAATTTTCAGATATGACTCATAGTACAGCATGGTCTAGTTTCAGTCAATAGTTTTTTGAAACCCTTTTGTAAGATTAAATGATTCAATACTTTCCACATAATTTGACCCTATAAAGATGCTGTGGAAAGAAAAGAAAGAAAAAGATATGATCTAGATAGATACAAAAGATATGGGCTGTATATTCATGCTTAAATGAAACAGAATAAAATGATGCTTTGGGAAAATCGTCTTGATAGCAATAATATGTAACACTGTGAGGACATAAGCGGCATAAAACCAGCTTGCAGATAGGGAGATCAAGTAAATGATCCGTATAATAATGATATGAGGGAACATCATAAATATTTTTGTATCAGCAACCTGCTCCAATTGACTGTCAGGTTGTTTCATGCCTCTACGTGACAAGTGCAAAATCAAGTGCAAACAATTACTGACTGACTCTAAAGGCATAATATCATATCACGGGAAACACAATTACTGTTTGACATCCTTTTGTGTTACACATTGGGCTGATAATAAACTGCATTTTCCCTGTTATTGTTGGTTTCTATGTCACCTGCTTATACCATAACGGTCCCCTAACAGGTACATGGCTGCTATTCTTGCTTTATTGTAAACATCAATACCGGCTTTTGTTTGCATTGAAAGTCAACTGTCCCTCATCTTTCTGTGTCGCATCAATGGACACATGAGACGCGTGTTACATTTTAGCAAAAGGTAAAGGATGTGTAGTTCCAAAGTAAAGCCACAAAATGAAGTTTCATATAGATATATTGACACATCACAATCCCGTTTTTGTCACACCCATGGGATTTTCCCCATGTTTTTAGTTATGTTTTATCATGTTTTAGGTTGTGTTTTGGTTCTTGAGTTCATGTTTTGCCATTTGCTTTTCCCCTCACTTCACATATCAGCTCATTAGTTTCATTAGTTGTCAGATCTTTACCTTGATTACCTGATTTTCACCCCCTCATGCCACGGCGTCACGTTAGAGTTAAGTATTTATCCATGCCATGCTTAGTCGTTTGTTTTTGTCATAGTCCTGTTAATGTTTTGATTTCACAGTTTAAGTTTTGTCATCCGGCTCAGCCGCGTCTTTTGTTTTACCTTTGTTTGCAAAATAAACCAAGTTTTTCTTTTTACACCTCTGAGTCCGCATCCGTGTCCTACCCACCACCCCAGACCTGACAGTTTTTTTGCAATCCTGCTTTTTGTCACTGGGAGAAAAAATTAAATAAAGTATGCTTCCAAAAACTACCACAGGCCTGGTAATTGTTTATGTTTATGTTTATGCATTTAGCAGACGCTTTTATCCAAAGCGACTTACAAATTGTTACACCTTAGGTTTAATTTCACAATTAAAATAGATTGGATTAGAGATTACCTTATGACTTTGGGTCTGATTCTAGCCCAATGTTCCCTGTTTGGATCCTGATTCTTGGCCTTGGAGAACTGTAGGCCGTAAAATGATAAGAACCTTGAATTTTAGATTTTTATTTCTTGTAATGTTTTGTGTGTCACAGTCAAGAATGGACCATGACAAGCCGAAAGGTCCACTATCCCACTGGACCAGCAATTGGATATCACGATAGTGGATATAATTTCTCACAGGAAATTCCTGAACCAGCTCACTGGTTCAATTTCAACCATATTTGTGTCTGAATCAAGTTTTAAACCTAGATTTCTTTTATTGGTGAATCAATATAATCACAGTTTGAATAGCTCATTATACTCATTTACAAGTTTGTTCATTAATTAAGCAGCTATTGCCCCAACAGGCAACATGGACAGGGTTGGAGAAAAGTGTGTACTGACCACCATGCATCTTTTATGTGGCAGAATAATTTCCAAATAACACAAATAGAGAGAAAAGGGAACTCACAACAAGCATAATAGGACTTCTTAAGTCGATTTTAAAATGGTTACCAAAGACTTTTCTGTTTCTGCATCAAGAATATGGAGCATCCATCACCTGGAATCATGGTCGTGTCACTTGAATGTAAGTCAACTGGTCTGAGATTAAGGCGCCAAGTATATTGGTGCAATATGATCAAATAGCCTCAAGCTGTCCCAATTTTGGTCCTCAATATTTTTGTTATTTATTGGCCTACATACTTGTATTCGCTGACAGTGACACCAACATATCAGTGATAAGGCGGGTCTGGCATCTGGGTGTCCTCCCAAAGCTCACAATGGATGTTCCTGGTTTTCTGCGAAAAGAACAATGTCAGCAATACTGCTCAATTCAGTCTCTGGTTCCATTCTAATGTAAACATTTCATGCTGAACATGTGGCTCCATATTCAGATATAAATCAAGTTCAGTTCATCATCAAACCACACATTTTTACAAAATTCAAGCTAGGTCCTCAGACTTTGCATTCTAAGCAGGACGCTTTAAAGAAACATGCGCGTGTTGAACGTACAGAACATTTGTGTTTTTGAGTACAGAAAAAAGTCTTCTTTCCATCTTTGGGTAAAATCAAATCTTCAAACATCAAAATGTATTCAGAAGTTTTCGAGTACACAACTAGTCTGAGTCAGGAATCAAATCTGCCTTAGGTCTGTACTCTTTCAGTTACAGTATTTCCCCCGGGCGACTTCATTAACTGCTTACGGGTCCAGGTTTTGTGAAAATGTGCCCTCGGTTTCGCTGATGGCATCGCTTGCAAACAAATGCTGTTCATTGACAACAATGGAGAGATTAAAACTGACATTTGACATCAGATATGCCTAAAGTAAGTCTATCGGGGACTTTATTCAAGCTGTATCCTCATGTTGTATTATGATGGCATTCTTTAGGGACTCGGGAGTCCCTTTTCGTGTCATGATGCTTCACAAAAGTCTTTGGATGGTCTCAGATAGGTGTGTCTTTTGTTCACAGAGTGTACAAAAATTTCGCTGGCACTTCTATTAAAAGTTTATGGCCTAAGGTAATAACAAAAAATGATTACGAAACCCTCTTAAGAGTAACAGTGAGACTTTTATCACACCAAAAGATCTCAAAGGGGAACACTTCAGATCAGATCATTGATCTCAGCCATTCATAGACCTATGAAAAACAGCATTGTTTGTGTGTATACATTATAGTTTCCTATGCAAACACTCTTCTTGCACATAGACAAGAAATCAATCAAGAATTTTATGCATTTGTTACTATCAATATTGTAACAAATATATAAGGTGTTGTGTAAATGCAGTGTGTTCATTCATAAACAATGCTGAACCAAAGTGATAAAAATTAAACAAACCATTGTTTATTCGTTAACTTTGCTCAAGAGCAACATACCTGCTCATTTTCTTTAAGACGGGTGCCAACAGACCAAAACATACCTCGCTTTTTGCATAATTTATGACACAAATTATTAGTTTTAAATTTATATAACTTATCAAGAAATCTCTTAAACTTACGATGAGCATCGACAACAAAAGTCTGTTGGAAAAGGATTATGATAGAATTAAAAACTTTGTTTCAAATTGAACAACTGTTGTGCTTTTATTAGCTACTTTTGCATGAAACATTTGTATCTATTTGGTCCACAAGTCCTCCTACACTGGATAACAGCCGTGTTTCTGCCATAAAAAGAGGACCCTTCAGAAGGCCCTCAAACTTCTGTTCTGTGATAAGTTTGAGGGTACATGTTTTAGAGTGGGAGGCAAAGCGATTTGAGGATAGGCGAAGGCAGAAAAACAAGAATAAACACAGGTGTTGCACGTCTCGGATGGAAATTGCTGATGGAAAAACAAACGTCTTTGGACTGACGTTGAAGTTGCTTGTTTTTTCTTCGACAGGTAATTAAATCTACAAATACAGAAGTGTTTTGTTGATGGACCAAGGATGAGGAACATCTGAGTTTGTTGCCATCTCTAACTTAACCACTTTTTGGCCCAGTTCAGACACATAACATTGTGACAGAATATTTCAAATGTCAGTGTAAACTGTCATAATCTTTATGCTGCACACATTTCTGTGATTCTTTGGGAAGGTAAATACATTCTAATCCAATAAGCGTAAGATATTATTTCAGATTTATAGATGATTTCAAATCTTAATCAAACAGCAGTATCAGAGCGACTCTGACTATTTCCCAGCTGCCCTCTTTGCTGTGGAGACCAAGCATGTTGGTGCTTCCACCAAAACACCACAAGGTTGTGGCTTGTTTTGACATGTTGCTGTTAGCTTCTTGTATTACAAAAAAAAAATTATTGAAAATAAAAGGAAATATTCTCTTTCAAAGTCCAAAGCATTTCTAATCGTCTCCAATTAAGCCGATCAAAGTCAAATTTTGCCTTATCCTCTCCAAGAAACTACAGATTTGTCCTTAATGTAAGTTACTCTAACAAGGAAAAGAATATGTGATAATGACAGTGGAAAATCGCTACTTAAGTACTTATTTTCTTGATTATTTGGCCCCTTTATAGCTCAACTTTCAGATCAATATTTCTTATTCAAAACATTTGTTTGGCAAAACCAGACAACAGTTCCCACTAAGAATGATTAATTCTGAAGCCTTAAATAATAATTTTCTGAAAATGTACCCACTGCATTTATATATAAACAAAGAAAAATGCTCAGACATTATAAAAAAAAACAAAAAAACATCCTTTTTGTCTTTCAAGTCAAAATGTACGCCTAATACTTAAAACCCAGTTCAGGTTACAGCACTGTGTTCCCTCCCACTCCCCTGAGGGGACGGTGGTATAAATAAAGGGATTTTGCGACCGAGAGCAAGACACAATATGAAGATGTTCAGGTGAGTCTCAAAATAATAATCTATCACTTCGATACTTCAGATTGTATTTATTTTGAGAATAAGTTTCTAATCTAAAGTTTAAATTGCCGTGTACGCATTGTACTCTACAAATAAAATTGCCTTGCCTTGCCTAATTGAAATATTTTCATTAAAGCTGCAGTCTGCAGGATTTGTTGTTGTCATACGTAAAGTCCTAATTTTTGGCATTTTAAGAGTTTACATGATCTATCAGAACGCTTGAAGTTGAAAACGGTGACCTCTGTAGTCGCAAAATGCAAGAAATGCTTAATTTTTAACCCAAAAATAAAAAGTTATTCAACTTCCTGTCCCGCCCCATCAAAACACATGAGAACTCGTGCACGTCTACGTGCACGCCAGATGCGCGTACACGACTCCTCATTCATCAACTCACCTGTCATTTGCGATCATGGAAGACACAGTAAGTAGACTAGCCCGTAATGAAGTTCAATAGTCCAGATAAATAAGCGTGGGGACGAGCCTACCTTGTATCGCGCGTGCACAATCGGTGACTGACAGGCAGCAGAGCCCAGCTCGTAACCTGATTGGTTACCTTTTACCGGTCCGGTCTGCAATTTTGTAAACAAACCTGCTGGTTTTGGAGGGACCTAGCGGGACATATAGGGGACCTAGAGAACTCTTTTTTTTTTTTTTTGTATTGGGGTATTTAATGTACTACAGACTGCAGCTTTAATGGAATGAATTTAGAGTTTTGTTATAGTAGCGATACAGAAAAAGATTCAAGTTCAACCAAAATCAAACAGCTCTGGATGTGTTTTATGTGGATGTATAAATCCGGATTGAGATGGAACTAAATTTGAGGATGTTAGTAATTTCATGTTAAAAAAAAAAACTTTTTTCTTTGAAATTTACCATGAAGTATGCATGTCCTTTTTTTTTTTTTCGTGGCCAAATTTGTGTCTGAATCAAGTCTTAAACCTAGATTTCTTTTATAAGTGAATCAATATAATCCCAGTTTGAATAGCTCGTTATACTCATTTACAAAATTGTTTGTCAATTAAGCAGCTATTGCCCCAACAGGCAATAGACAGGGTTGGAGAAAAGTGTGTACTGACCACCATGCATCTTTTATGTGGCAGAATAATTTCCAAATAACACAGATAGAGAGAAAAGGGAACTCACAACAAGCATAATAGGACTTCTTAAGTCGATTTTAAAATGGTTACCAAAGACTTTTCTGTTTCTGCATCAAGAATATGGAGCATCCATCACCTGGAATCATGGTCGTGTCACTTGAATGTAAGTCAACTGGTCTGAGATTAAGGCGCCAAGTATATTGGTGCAATATGATCAAATAGCCTCAAGCTGTCCCAATTTTGGTCCTCAATATTTTTGTTATTTATTGGCCTACATACTTGTATTCGCTGACAGTGACACCAACATATCAGTGATAAGGCGGGTCTGGCATCTGGGTGTCCTCCCAAAGCTCACAATGGATGTTCCTGGTTTTCTGGGAAAAGAACAATGTCAGCAATACTGCTCAATTCAGTCTCTGGTTCCATTCTAATGTAAACATTTCATGCTGAACATGTGGCTCCATATTCAGATATAAATCAAGTTCAGTTCATCATCAAACCACACATTTTCACAAAATTCAAGCTAGGTCCTCAGACTTAGCATTCTAAGCAGGACGCTTTAAAGAAACATGCGCTTTTTTTCGTGGTCGCTTGCTGGCCATTGCATAACGGGCTCATATAACTCTGACGCCTTTATAAGCTTTCCCTTTTTGTCCAGGAATGGTGATCTGTTGTCTGTGTCAGCAAAAATTTGGCTGTTTTTGAAAAGTTTTCTCTCAAAGCACTTCCCTTTGAAAGGGAAGAAACTGGTGCATGAGTTGGCTCCCATTGTTCTGTTGTTTCTCACAGGTCTACACAGAAAACAATGAGGCTGGTCTTCCTTGTGTGCCAGCTTGGCCTAATTCTGCAGGCAGATGCCCAGACACCAGATAAGTGTATTATCAGTGATACAAACAGACCTCCAGGTTTGTGCTATTTTCAGTGATCTCTTCCTCAAACAGTCTCTCTCTGACCTCTGCTTTGAGTTACACCCTCTCTTTTATCACCCCTTCCAGAAAACTCGGATATAACCGTAGTCTGCGGCACCCAGTATGTGGACCTGGCAATCTACCTTTGTCCAATGTACCAAGCTCTTTACAATGAGTCCCTGATGGTCCTCAATGATCAGTTCAACAAACCCGAGTGCTTTGGGAAAGCTGACTGGAGTGTTACCCCACCAGTTTTAAGATTCAAATTCCCTATAAACGAAAGTTCCCTCTCGGTCTGCGGCAATAAGTATAAGGTATTCTGTTCAGTAGTCTTCTGATGTTATTCCAGAAGACTTTTTTTTTTTAATAAATGTTCATATTCTAAGACAATTATGAATATGTTGCAGTAAATCATAAGGATTTTTTTTTTTACGCAGCAACGATTAACATTATAATATTTTAAACACTAGATTTTTAGCTTATTTTATTGAAACTAAATGTAATATTTTATATTGATGAATATTTTATTTAATGATATTAAATAAAACTTTTTTTCCCCCCCTAATAGATAACCACTGAGGTTGGAACTGGACAGTTTTCTGACTTCTCAAATGTCCAGTTTGTAAACATTTCCGGTATTATTACTTCTATAGACCCCTCTGCGGGTATGATCACCTATCGCCCGCAGATCTTGTACAAGTTCTCCTGCAACTACCCGATGCAGTACCTGCTAAACAACACTCAACTCAGCGTGTGAGTATGCCACGTAACACCAATAACAACTGGACATTTTGATTCATCATAATATAAGGATAGGTAATATCAATTTCTTTGTCTTTCATTGCAGATCAGGGGTAAATGTTGCCATAAGAGACAACAATGGCAGCTTCATAAGCACGTTAAGCATGCAGCTCTACAAAGTAAGACCTGATCTATAGCTTTTGGGATTATACAGAAAGATTTTTTTTTTCTAATAATAACTTGATTGTGTTTTTTTTTTCATTTCCACTGAACAGGATGCAAAGTACACACAGATGTTGACAATTCCAGAAACAGGACTTAACCTTAAAACCAAGATTTATGTTGCAGTCAAAGCTACAAATCTAACAGACAGGTATTTAGATTTTGACGGTTTACTCTAAACCAGTGACATCGAGACGGATATTCTTTCAGAGTTCTGCAATTTATCTGTTTTCAAAGGTTCAACTTGCTGCTGGACAGATGCTACGCCACAACCAGTCCGTATCCCATGCAAAATACCTATTATGACCTTTTTGTGGGGTGAGTGGCATGAATGTCGTCACAACAGATAACACCTTTCGCTTACTGACACTTGACTCCAAAGGAGCTCTTTGTGCTTCCTCCCCTTTGACAAACCGCTCTCGTCTTGTTGCACCCCAGGTGTGAACGTGACGCACAGACAATAGTGGACTACAACGGAGTTTTACAGACTGCACGCTTCTCTTTCGAGGCCTTCAGATTTGTGGAGCACAAAAATCGGACAGTGTCCACTTTCTACCTGCATTGTGCCACCAGACTTTGTGAGGTGTCCACGTGCAGGACATTGCTGCCTGTGAGTAAAATGGACTTTTTGTCAGTACTGGTCCAACTTTTGGTACACAGTGTTAGACTGTTCTGACGTCTGTTTGTCTTTATTTTTTTTCAACAGGTCTGCAGCACCACTCAAAACAGGAGAAAGAGGGAAGCCCAGGATGTGCCGACAAACGCTACAATCACCTCTCCTCCTATATTAGTGGGCGTAAAGAGCACTGGTACGTCTGCAAGGCATAAAAAAAACTGCAAACACAGAAATCCATTCATCCAATACTGGGACATGCAAATACAGATTTAAATGCTGGTCTAGGCATCATTAAAGTTGGTGGTAGTTTTGATCATCTGAGGAATTTAGAAGAGTAAAATTTTGATCATTATCACAATATTGAAAATGTCCTTGTTCACTTTCTTGCTGAGAGTTAGATGTGTATCCTTTAAATCTATAAATATGTTAGAAATTGGAAAACACTGTCTTTACCTGAGCAGTCCACTAAAATGTGGTTCTATGTCAGAAATAAGAAATCCGGCTGCTGTGTTCTAACTCATATTAGACCTACAAAGCTTGATTTTAAAGTTTGGACCTTTGATATATTGATAAAAGTTGACATTTTATTTTGCAGTATATAGTCCCTGGTCTACCGCTTCTCTGTCATTTCAGTATTTTATTGTATGTGATTGGTATATTAACACGTTAGTTCTGGTTCAAAGTCCTTAATGTATGTGGATCAGTTCAAGTGTACACCATATTCAGAATATTTTCACTTCAAATCATAATATCATAAATCATAATCCGATTTTAAAGGTGTATATATAACAACAGAAACTTGCCATTTAATCAGACTAATTTATATATAAATAGAATCCTACTGAATGTTAATCTTTCCGTTTGTTTATTTTTTTCAGGAGATGCTCAACTAACTTCTCAAAGTAAGAATCTATGTTATAAGCGAGTCCTTTTTATAGAATATTGGTCTGTATAAATGTATATGTAAATGTTCCCAGAAGGGCAAATTCCAAATGTTACAGCAGCAAAAGAGTAAAAGTTAGCACAGAGTTCTGGAAAATAGTACTGTGTATAATATATGTAATACTGTCTGAAACCTTAATGCTTATTTCCTTCCCTGCTCCAACAGCTCTGACATCTGAGGGCACCTACAGCAGCCCTGTGGTTGCTATAATCATCTGCATTGTCGTCATTGCTATTTTCATTGCTGCCCTGACTGTTTATTTTGGGTTCTACATAAGACGAAGAAAACATCTCATGGCATAACATCCTCCGACTTAGAGTGGAGCCCTTTTCTCTGTCTCCCAGCAGCGAGCATAAAACTTCATTATCTACAAAGCATGTTACATTAGAAACAATAGTAACAAGCATCATGGTGTCATACATCTTTATAGTGTAGGTTTTCATTTTCACAAACATAGCATCACAATACGGGGGTCTCCATCTGCAGCTTCACAATCAATACAAATCACATAGTTTCTTAAAGTGAGGGAGAAGGCTCTGTACATTTACAATAACTATGTATGTGTGTAATTAAAGGTTAGTTTTAGACCGATTATCAGACTCATATTTAGGTATTTAATTCGAGGTGGCCTCTTGGGTAATGTTCTTTCCAATTGTTTTAAATGAGAATGACAAGGAGAGTGTCTTATCGCTTGACAATTACTTATGACTGAACAGACTGAATCAACGAGGATGAACATGTTTGTGCTAAATGGTAGAAAGAAATATTCTGCTAATTCCATTGTCGGTCTGAAGGATCTACACAGATATTAAACAACACTGAAATACAGAATAAATATGAAAGGAAGGTGTTCTGTGTCATTCGTTATTCAATGATTAAATTAGTTTGGGGAAGTTTTCCACCATTCAGAGAAGCTTTCAAATCTGTATAACTGATATTTACTCTCTGAGTTAGTTAAGTTGTTTTTTTTTTGGTCTCAAAAAACTTATTTAAATCATGTGGCCTCGTCGTTGCTAAATGTTCCACATGTAATACCATAAAGCAATTATATGAATATCTCAAAACAAGCTTAACAAAATATTCAATATGCTGGGGACAGTGAGTGAAAAGGGTATAAAACAGATCAATGAGTTCACTTAAGTAAACTTAAAAAGCAACTCATCCAGTTCAGTAGTGGTAGTGTTTAAAAGTACCTGATAAGGTTTGGGAATAGGTCTGTTTGGATATTCCCTCTCATGATGTTAACCATGAAGCAGTTTTTTTTACCAGTCACCTTTTTTATCTAGTGTTGTTACAAGTCTGTCTTCTTCTTGTTATTATTGTTCACGCAGGTTTCAATATACTGTATCCCTCCATGAAATTAGTGTTGTCAACTCTGTCAAAAAAATAAATAAAAACAGCTGATATTTTGCCAAAGGGACGCAAAACATCTCTAAATTGCATTAATGATGTCCTAGTAACTGTTGAACAATGATTGGCCTTCTTATTAACAAGAACTATTTCAGACTTTAAATTGAGAAAGTAGTCCATATTTTCTGTGTTGGCAGGTATTCAAATAAAAAAAAACATTGCCAATTCAAAATATTTTAATCTCTACACGAGCAAATAACATCTGCATGTAAATAAATAGACAGACAGACAGATAGATAGATTTTATTGTCATTATAAAAGAGCATTACAACTAAACTGTCAGCAGCAACTCTGTCAGGTCGTACTAAATGTCTTTTCGAAATATAAATTGTCCATTTTATTTGTGTTGCGGAAAAGCATGAAATGGACATTGGCATTTTTTGACAGAAATGACTGAAAAGGGACATTTTTGGTGCCACAATGAGACTCGGTACTTACTACTTCTACTGCTGCAACATATCAGAGCTGATAACAGTGTATTTGTATGAATAGTTCTGTGGATATTTCACCATATACATAGAAGAAAGAAGGTGTAACCAAATAAAGTTCATTTCAAGTTTATTTGTCATAAGTATGTTAACACACAGTAGGGGGACAATATAACACTGAAATATATTGGATGTGATGAGGACACAAAGTCTTTCAGCATGCTGCAATTCCTAAAACTTAGCAGAAGTTGAAAATAGGAGGGGCAGTATAAAGAGTGAAAGGAGTATGTACAAAGTTATGTAAGAGTGAGAAACAGTGGATGTGTGGAGTGTGGGTACCAATATTGCACATGTGAATGGACTATCAAAGGGATTACAATTCATCCTGAGAGGAACACAAATCTATGAAACAAATTTTAGAGCATCCTATCCTACAGTTAAGCAGACGTTTCGCTCAAAACCATAAAAGTCAACTTCCCCTAAGTATCTCAAGATGACAATAAATCTGTGGGATTTACTGTAAACAGCAGCATCTGTACAAAATCCAAATGCAGTGAATGTTGAAATATTACAGAAGGTCACTTAAAGTCTTCGCCTGCTGCAGTAAAAGAAAAAAAAAGAAAGAAAAAACAGCATCTTAACAACTAGTTTAATTTTTATTCATAAATAAAAAGAAAGATGTGAAGATCTTTTGCATCACTTTTCTTAAATCCCACTTGTGGTTAACATAATGGAGTACTTTTTGTAGAATGTGGTTCGACTAATAACAAATCTGTCAAAACAAGTGTTTTCAGCCAAACTTTTAGAGGATACAGCTGCTATAATGACAGTTTAAAATGGCATAACATAGATATAAACTCTGATTACCAGTAGTGTCCACAGAGAAGTGAGTATAGTCTTCATTTCTACACTAATCAATAATATGTAAGAGTATCATACCACATTTGGTTGGAGCGCAGTCAAAACTTTTTCACCTTTGCCTGTCGTAGCTCCAGTTAAATGTGTAAAAATGCACGGACATTAGTGCAAGTATTGCTGGGCTGGTGCGTTTGCATATTCTGTGTCTCTGTCCTGTCCACTGACATCCAAAGCAGTCAAAGCAAATGGCTGCTGTTCCTGAGTCCTTTTCTGCTGAAGGTCATAAGTGTGACCAGAGGATATAAGCCATCTGGGCAGAAATGTAAGGAGAATGGTAGAAATGATGATGTTGCTTTAAGTCTGAATTCCCTGAATTATATGAAAGCCAGCAGTTTTGCAAAAAGACATTGGGAGGAAAGCCATAGAAATTTGTTTCAGTCAAATTAGACTTGTCAGATGTGTTTTAAATGCCTGGCTTTTAGGGTAATATGTGAAAATGATGTGATGCAGCTCCAATAGAAGTTTTGAAACTCTGCCTGTTTTACTCTAACCTCTGTGACTGGCCTAAAAAGTGCACAGAACCCAAAAAACAGCACAGCACAAATCGTCTTGTTAGAAGCCTTTCAGGATTGCTTTTTTTTTTTTTCTTAAAGGTCCAGTGTAATAAAAAATATGCTTAGTTCTTTTGGCATTGTCAAAGTAGCGTTACTTAGGTTAGATCTACAGCTTATTCAGCCAAAGTTTGTTTTCCAAAGGTTATTTCCAATGTTTCACTCCAGTGAAACATTGGAACCTTAAATGGGACTTTTAAAGCAACTAAAACTAATTTCCTGATTGATTTTAATAAATGTATGAATCTTCGGAATTATGAATTCACCATGTGTTTACCTGCAGAAATAAATTCTATTTGATTCATTATGATGTCTTGGAGCTGTTTGGTGTAGTTATTTGAAAGTTTATTTTGCAGAATTCAGCATTCTCAGTGGCAGCACATCTTCCACCCATTCATTCTGGGATGCTATCATACGCTCCCATAGGGCCACCTCGTAAGGACCCGAGTCCATCCAGTCCACCAAAGCTTCATAACTTCTGCCTGCAGAGAGACACATCCACACACAAGCAACAGGTTCATGTTTAATCACTCCAAACCTTTGTATTTAGACATTCCTGTGATTAATTTTCCCTCTCATGGCTGCCGCTGCCCCTTTTCTCAAAGCTTTGATCTAGAAACATTATTCAGAGCTTAAATAGGTCAGAGCCACACTGTACAACCAGGTTCAGGTTTCTGATGTCTTTCTTTTATGAAATTAGATTCAGGCTTTTTTTTTTTTTCAAACTCTAATAAATGTGGTGCCAGTCCAAATTTAGTTTCTCCACAAATATTCAATTTACTAACATCAGCAACTATGCCTCATTTCAATGTAAACTGCTAATTTTACAGGAGCTTGTGTTTTGGCCCACTTTCACTTCAGAAGCACCCAAAATGTAGCAGTGCCACAATAATGGTGCAGAAACTGCAACATGGCAGCTTTTTTCTGTGTTACAGATTGTTTTGTAGAGGCAAACCCTACAAACTATGGGGTATTTTTGTAATTTCTAACAAATCATCTGTTCTTGATACCTAACCCACACCATTTATTGTATCATTTCTAATGCTAGAAATGTATTTTTGATTCCTAAACCTAAACCTTAATTGTGAGTTATGGTAGCACTGAAATGTGAAAGAATTTTAGAAAAGTTGGGTGAGATACTGCTTGAATCTCTGAGTTGCATGACAACCCCACATCCGTCCTAACGAGTGTTTTTAAGGAACTTTACTGTGGCAAACACGAGTTTTCTTACAGTTCAACATAAAACAAATGGAATGTTAAACTTATAAAAGCTAATGCACATATACAAAGATTATGGAGCCTTGAAACTTTGCAATTTTTGATCCTTTGCTGTGAAACTGCAACACTTTACACTGCGGACCATGCTTTGGAGTGAGATTGTCACTTTCTCCTTCACAACCATTGCAATCTGCTTAGTCATACAAAAATGAGCACCTGCTCCTGCCACAGAGTCTGGTACATAAATCTGCTGTTAGTGATAAGATTTTTACCTTTATGAAGGATGTTTGCCAACTTAAGAGCTCTTACTGCATTTATTCTGATGGTTTTATAGTAAGTATAGGAGCCAGCATTTAGCTAATTAGACTATTAGCTAATGAAATGTTTTCAAAAGGAAGAGGCCATGCAAAGACCTGATGGCTGAGTGATTAGAATGAAAAGCTCACAAGCTAAAAGCAGCCTCAGCTGCCACATCCACGGTTAGACTTCTGCCTGCCCTTCTTTCTTTTTTCCACATGTCCTGTCTCTTTCCATTACATCTAAGAGGCAAACTAATGGAAAAATATTTTTTTTTAAATGGAGCCAAGAGTGTGTCTGTTAAAACATCCACTCATAATCATAGTACATACTACAATTTAGTGAAAAAATTAACCAATGATGCAAAAAAATTGAAAATAAATTGATGGTCTGATCTGACATTGCGATATTGACTCATACAGCATTGTTTCTATTTATTTTGACCAATAACAATCATGGGCAGATTATTGTCTTCAGGCAAATGGACCTGATGAGTCAGAGGGGCCCTGTTTTTATCCTAGTAAGAGACACGAAATATCCAGATGCAAATGCTGAGGAGAGGTATCTGAAGAGGCATAAATTACCACAAAGAGCAAAAAACCTCACCAAGAAGATATAAAATAATCAAAACTATAAATGTAAATGATCAAAAATGAATGCAAATACACTCAAAGACATTAAGAATATCAATATAAGACAAAGAAACAACCAAGAAGAGATACAAAAATGCCCACAAAGTCACACAAAATGATCAAAAGGAGAAACAAAATAACCCCTAACAGACACACCTCTGAGGCAAAACTGTCAAAATGATGGAGTAAACACATACTGTAAGTGAATAATTTGGCAGTTCATTGTGACCTCTCTTAAGTCTGTATGTTTCTGCGTCACAACAGTTCCTCTCTAATCCTCCAGTTTCTCCATGAAACAAAATGATGCTCCAGCTGAACTTATTCTAGACACAATGTAAGGTCTTGCTACCCGTACCTGTTCCAGCTCCAAGTCTCAGGCCCCCCAGCAGGTTGCTTGCAAGCCTGTCTCGATCCCAGACAGTCAGCTCCAAGCAGGCCTCTGTCAGATCAGCTTCACTGATGCCATCATACACCATCGTGTGGTTAAACACCGGGTCCACTGTCCTCCGCAGCACACGTGTCTTCTGACGACTTTTCCTGCTCGTGTCTGGCAGCACAAAGCTTAAAAGAAAGTGGGAGGAGGATAAAAGGTTATCTGAATAGCAGTAGTGAAATGAAAATGTCTTTTTTACTTGATTAGATTTGTGTTCATACCACTTAACGTAAGGATCGATGGTGGCCCTGACTAAAGGCAGGTTCTTGCATTCTTTCACCCAAATGTGAATCTCTCCGGTGTTTGAAGCATCTTTTGCTACACCTTCAGAGAAATGACACACAAAATGATAAGGCTGGCATAACACTGCCAAAACTCAGTCACTATACAAGTTCCTGATCAAATATCATGACTTAACATCCAATTTATTGGATAAAACTTAGAATTTCATTAAAAAGGGCTATTTCTAAGAAACAACATCAAGTTATTTCTTTATTACGAACAAAGATGAGCTAAACCGGAGTAAGAGAAGTTTTGATTTTCTACCCCAGCTGCAGTGAATACACTGATAAGGTTATCTTATTTGAACAATTGCACTTTTATAGACAAAATAGGGGTTTAGAGGTGCGCACCTATCAAATGCTTCACTTTACTGTAACACAAAGCTAAACTAAATTGTACCCCCGAAATCATTATGTTGGAAAACTAGTAAATTTCATGGTGTGGTCTGAGCATAAAGTCTGCCTCATACTGCATTTAGAAACTACATTCTGCCATTTCTGGAGAAATTGTGGAGGATTGCTGAAAGCTCCTGTCCCTCATCTCCTGCTAATGGCTAAAAAGTCAAAGATGAGCCTATCAGAGTGCGTGTGAATAGGAAAAAGAAGAGAGAAGCTGTTGATTATCAAATGTCCATCAGTTGTGACTTCTAAATGGCAGTTTAGGCTGTCGTTGGGATATAAACTACAAGAATATATCTGACTATTGACAATGTTGTGCCACAGGTGCACCGACAGACTTTCCCACAGACAGCGGCGAGACGTTTTTGTTTCTGGAGTACAAAGTGTGAACATACAGGCAAGTTAACATCAGTCACTTTTGGTTTTCATTAAAAAAGCTTCTCTCATTTTGTTTTTGGAGTCTTTTTGGAGTAGAAGTTTTCTTCATTATGATAATCATGTAGTTGGATTTTGCTTTACAGCAATCCCACCCATTCGCTTGTAGGTTTTTTTATTTTTTATCTCCAAATCAACAGTTAAGAGAAACTCAAATTACAAGCAGCAAAAAACAGAATCTTCAGATCTGTGTATTATTGTAAAAAAGAAAAAGTACCTTAAAGGTGGGGTAGGGGTTCTTTTTCTGGAACATTTTTTTACATATTGCTTGAAATACTCTTCACACCCCCATTGCAACCAATTAATTAAAAGTTTTGACACAAATATGAAAAGTTTTGTTGGCCTCTAGAACGTACAATCTAGGAAAAACAGTATCCAATCATTGTGAACGGACCGTTCACAATGATTGGATACTGATGCCGTCTATCAAACTGCAATCTGCTCCTCCCTCCCCCTCCTTCTCCCTGTGCGCGTACCCTGCTCCGTGAACGAATTACTCATCCAGAAGCTTGGCAGGAAGCTAAACTAGAGCCAGCTTGGCTAGCCCCTAGCATTATTAAACATATAGTTATCATATACTAAATATCGATGCTTGCTGTCAGAACAGCGCTCGTGCACCTTCGTGCTCGTGCACGTTCATGGAGGCGTGCCTTCGGGGGGAAAGTGAAGAAAAGGGTTGGGACTTTTTACCTGTGTATTTTCAAAATGCATCACTTCGCTGGACTCAAAATCCAGGATCTCCTACCCTACCTTTAAGTCTAAAAGCTGTTTAAAAAAAAAAAGTATATACATATATATCGTGTTATTCCGATTAAGAGAGTCTCCACATCGTCACTGTTCTTACGAAGGACATGTTGGCTGGATAAATAAAAAGCAGTGAAACAACCATTTGTTGGGTTCTCACAAATAGATGAAATATTTCACGAAACTTGGACTAAATTGAGTCTACCTAATAAATCAGAGCCAGGCGAAATTCAGCTTTTAGAATTAGCTGGTCTTAGACAGCATAACTTAAAAAAGTGCTCAATTCAGCTTTTCTTCTAATGACATGCCTGTGATATCTGCCAAGATCCAGCTACCACTATACTTATACAGTATACTTCAAATCATTTTATATCAAAGCCTCAGGTCAAGCTTTTAAAAGCAACACAGTGTTGTTCCAACAAAAGTAATAACTGTGCCTATAAAATAGTTCAAACTCCTCTGCCTGCTTACTGCGCTCTTTATACAGAGACAGCTAGGAGGGGAAAAAAAACAAAACAAAAGAGCTTGCAACGTAAGCTAATTCTAATAAAAAAAATAGAAGAAATTCACACTAAATCTCTACTAAAGGTAGCGTTATTAGTGTTGTATAAAACACTAGTGCCGTTAAGTCAGTAACCTCTTAATCACTGCTGTTAAGAATTCCAGCTCATAATTTCTTGATTAGATTTGTTTAGGTACAAATCATGTGAACATCTGCGGACACCTAGTGAAACAGTACAGCCGTGGAATAAAGTCTATTTTCATTATTAAACCATTTAAAAAGGAAAAGAAAGCAAATAAACATTCCATCAATTTGTTATACCGGCTTAAGTCAACTCGGGGTCGAATGAACCGATTTCATTTGTAAATTTAGACCCTGCTTTCCATCTGTTGTTACTTCTCACTGACTTTGCAAAGCTACATTTTGAAGCTCAGATTCTTAAACGAATAAAATGTGTCACAAATCCAAACTTTAAAAAACAGAAGAGGATCGAGGGCAGACCTTCACTGTGGGTGATCTGTGGCAGGAAACGAATGGCCAGTCTCATTTCTCCTCGCCCATTTGACGGTGCACCAATCAAAGGCATTGTCTGCAACAGAGAAGACTTTACATCTCATCATGTGATATAAGCAGCCTGAATAGACTCAAGGAAATGAATGAGCAGACTGGCCGCATAAAATAACAGCTGTTATTTGATGAGACAACAACTTCTGCAGATAAAGCAGTCTTTGTGTGCATGTGTGCTTGTTTTTACCCTTGCTTTCAGGGCTAAGTAATTCATCTGGGTGTGGTCAAAGTCCCACTTGGAGAGGTCCACGTCTACCTCACCCAGGAAGCTGTTCCTGCCAAAGGTGTCGTGATGCCAAACAGAGAGAATGAGCGTCTGGGTTCTGAGATACTCCATGCGAACACGATACTGTAAAGACAAAAAGTCTGCTTTTGTTTTGTCGTCAAGCAGGTGTTTCAGTGTGGGAAAATCTTTGCGCGTGTGTCTCTGGTCTTACTCTGAGGATCTCATTGAAAGTCGGATTTAGCGTTTTCTTTTTTACAGATGTTTTCCTCTTTCCGAGATTGGCTTTATCAGGAACCAGGTAGCTTTTAACATACCTTCAAAAGCAAAAAAACAAAATTCACTTTGCATAACTTGACAAAGAAGTAAATTAAGACTTGACCTCTTAATACAGTTGCTCCAGAATGCAATGATCTGAGAAAACAACAAATTCATAACTATATTTTAAGTTGTACTGGAAGTAAGTAAGTTATTGTTATGTTGGCAAATATTGACCATGGTGGCAACAGAACTTTAAATGAATTTGTATTCACATTCCAGTGACAACAACGTACTGATCATGGTGGACTTTCCAAAATATCTTAACTGCGCATTTTTCTGTGTAGAGATAGTTTCACGGCCTCACAAATGCTACCAGGCAAACTCCCACAGAGACACGTTTGCAGTAACATGCAACACTGTAACACCTACAAAAGTTAAGTAAAGTGACAAAATAGATGAAAAGCTGATATCTACACAAATTCCCTGGTGTATATGGCATGGAAGGAATTTGAATCAAAACCCTGAGTGGAGAACTATCTTGGAAACAGGTTTTACTTCTGTAAGGCATGTCAGAAGGGTTACAACAAGCCGGGTTTTTTATTTACTAGCAAAGCAAATATGAAGCGATTTTTTTTTAAAAGCTGTGAAAGAGAAATGTGCATCAGTCATGTTTCCACTGACTGGTTTGAAGCAAATAAACTAGGCTGTGTAGTGTTGCCAGATGATGGTGGTATAGGCTACTTAGCTTGTATTTCAATAGGAGAAGTAGTTGTCCTAACTTGAAACAAACCTTGAGGCGAAAAATTTTTTATTTTATGACGCCTCTGGTCATGGAGCTGTTTTGATGGGTACTGAGGCTTTTTAGGTAGGGTATAAAAGATCACTGGTACAGTTCAGTTCTTTTGCTTGTTTCATTGACTGCAGTACACAGTTTTTTCCCAGAGATGTGTCTTATCTGGCAACCCAGGGGGTTGAAATGCGATGGGCTTTGGAACTATGAAGTTCCCAATGTCAATAGAAAACACAAACTTTCTGTGAAAGGATGGCGAATTTCAAACAAGATTATCACGGCTGTAGCATTGCTGTTGTAGAAGCGAGCGTTTCCACTTAGAAGTTTTCTTTAACTCTGATCTGACATCTTGGTTACTTCACGGTTTTATACAGTATCACAGCTGATATTCAAACCACAGGTGCATCACTCACGGATCAGAGCGGCCCCTCTTCGGGTCGACTGCTGCCAAGTCTCTGCACTCGGCCACAAAAATGTGAAACTCTCTGAGCCGCTGAACGTAGTTGATGGAGAACTGGATGCTTCCCTGAACTTCCACAATGTCGCCGCTGTACATGGTCATCACACTTCCACTCAGCTGAGAGCGCACACAAACGAACAGTCAAATCCTTTATTTATATGTGAAATGAAAGAGTGATGAGACATGTTATGGGACATAGAGGAAGAATGTGCACCCATCCATTAATTATCTATAACATGAGGGAGTCACGAAGGACTGGATCTGTCCCAGCTGGCATTGTCATGAAAGAGTCATGAAAGCAGTTTGAAGGGAATTCAAAAATAGATTTTAGTTTTAATGCATCCTTCATCTCATTATGGTGAGCTATGCTGTTGTCTCATTCAGGCTGCGTGTGGCTGGAGAGGAGCTACCACTGGAGGCATCAGCTTGACATGCAGCAGTTTCCACAACAGACATGAAAAGCACAGACGGAAATAACAACATTGACGATGGCTCAGTTCAGTTAGAAAGTGAACCAGCATGCACAAAAACAGGACAACCCCTGAGTGGGATGCAGCAGTCATGTGATTTTATGAGTTCATACATCTTTCAAAGAAAAGCAGTCACATATTAAGACAACAAGCAAAGCGGTGTGGCTCAAGCTTAAGTGATTCATGCTGTGGTGTGTGAACATACAGACACCATGTCAGGGGAGCTATTCAGGTTAGTCCCTGAGCTGCCTGTCATTAATCTTCCTCGTTGGTATCTGCGCTCATAGGTGGAGTAAGCATATCTGCCAGCATCCTGAAACACAGACAGCAGGTGCAGAAAGCTCTGTGCACACGGATGCAGAGCAGGCTTTGTCCTACTGGACAAAAGGATGTGGGAGAAGTTTTACCTCCTTCTGTAAGAACGATGGAACAGATTTGCTCATCTTCTTCAGGTGGTCTGGATCCGAAAAAAGGGACGAAGAGGGTGACGTGATGGCTGAAACTGTAGAATGGTTAACTGAGATGTAGAACATACACAATTTGCCTTATTTTCCAGTATGCTTGCAAAAATCCCATCAAGAAAAAGGGAATCAGACAGTTTTTACCATCACTGCCGCGCCTGAGATCAGTAGTCGGGTCTGGTCTTCTTTCTTGTCCTGCAGTTCGAAATATAAAACTTTACAAAGTCATTCAGAATGATCTGTACAGGAAAATTGAACTTGGATTGGAGAAAATGCTCACGAGGTGATATGGACGCCGTGATATCCTCCATACTTTTGGCCAGATTTTTTGGCCGAGTTTCTGCTCGCCGCAGTGCTTTCCTGACAGGATTTTGGTCATCATCATCATTTTCACCTACATATTGGAGGAGAAGTTCAGATTAACTGGTTCTGTTTGTTAGTGTGGGCAGAAACTAGTGATACTGAGCAGACTATAAGTTTAACTAAGGATAGTGGAGTTCTTTTAAACTAAATAATGAGTTGCTATTTTAAATGTTTTAACAGAGCAGGTAAACACAACAGATTAACTTGCAGAGTATTATATTAATTAATTCTATAAAACTTTTGAAATCTGTGACAAATGGTCTATAATATCCTAATATGCCCAGTTTGGCATCGTTTAATGAGGCATCATCAAACGGTCGGCAGTTTACTACATGGCATTGTGACAGAAGGAAGCAAATTCTCAAACTTGAAATAAAAAAATTCTCTCAAGGTGCAGACTGGTGAAACTCAAACTAAGCATTGTTCAACCCACAAACTAAACATGTGCAGCTGACCACGGGAACACACACTGTTTACATAGATTTGCTTCTGCACACACAGATAACCCAACACGGACATGTTATCAAGGATACTGCTGAATCCAGCCCAGTGCGACAGTAAACTGTCAGCAAACAGCTGGAGTAGTGACTCCTTCATAACACCGGTTAAAGATATCTTTATATATAGAATACATAACTCATTTATAAAAATATATACATTTTTTTTTTCAGTTAGTACATATGATGACAGATTGTGCTTTTGTCCCATCTCACTAACATTTATTACAAATGTATCTGTTAAGAACAACCTGTTTCAGATGTATGATGTTGTTTTAAACATGTGGACACAGAATATTCAGATTGTTCCTTTGTTTATTCATTTATTTACTTTAGGATATCTAAAAAATTCTCTTAAAGCTTTTCTCACAAAGTAACTACTTTAATCTCCCCCCGTCTTGGTTTTCATGAATTTATTTTCACCTACTACGGTCACGATACACCGTTGTAAAAAAAAAAAAAATAAATTCAATTTTCTTCTATAATCCTCTCTGTTTTGTTTTTACTTTCTTTGTTTTGCTCTGACAAAGACATTTCTGAGTAAAAGGGTATAGTGTATTGCTTCTTTTTTTATATCGAGCACCATTTTGTGATAGAGTGCAGTAGTCTAAGAAAGTTTTTTTTCTTTACAATTTCATTCATTTTTTTACTTTTGAAATATATCAGTCAGAAATGTATTTAAAATATATTTAAATTTGTTCTATTTCATATCATAATACATCTAGCTTTATTACAAGTGTCAACTAAACTTTCGCACACCTTGTGTTCTTTCTGATAAGAAGATGTTAGAATAGAAGAATAGCCCCATTTATCCATACTGGCTGCTTTAATGTTGTTACGACCCGCGCACGAGAGTATTTTTAAACCTGGGTTATTTCTCTTTTTTTATGAATCTATACTATTAACCTGCGTCAAACTAAAGTGCTTGTTTTGCCACAAATAATCTAATCAAAGGAATGTTCATTGTGCATGCTGTGTTGCCTACAAACTGAGGAATCATTTTCACATGTAGTAAACTGCACTTTAGAGAGAACTTCTGTGAAAATAAGGTCTCACGGTTTGAACTGGTCCTCGAGTTGGACCAGGTTTCTGACGTGCTGCTGATGGACGACTCCTGGCCGGTGTCTGACCCGCTGTAGTTTGTCCACACAGGGCGCTGATTCAGCTTGTTGGTCTTCCTGTTGTGACGCTCCTCCGAGCTCACTGGTGTGCTGGCCCTCACTGGTCCACCCAGGTCAAGCTCATACCCGGACTTGACCTCTGACTCCTCGTCTTTCACAGCCGGGGCGAGTGAGGTGTGAACGCTGGTGTTGTCCGTCATCCCCAGGTAATGGCGGTAGTCTGTGGGAACAAACGCCCGCGCACGTGGAGCCACTGTCTCGTGGTCCTCTGACGATCTCCTGGACAAATTGGCTTTATCTGTGTTCTGCCTGTGTTTTCTGCTCTGGGAGTGGACCGGGTTTCCATCCAGTCTGAGCTGGCCTGAATCTTTTTCATCAGGAACACTCAGAGCGAACATGCTCGTGGCTCGGCGCAAAGAATTTCCCCGACTGCTGGAAATGCTAAAGCTGTCCTTTCTGCTCTTAGGAGGTCGCGTCTCTTTGGATAAATTGCCTTGTGGTTTAGTGGGCTTGTCTTCTCGAGTGGAGTCTTTTGAGCTTCGCCTGGTTTGCCTCTGCGGCCCTGACTCAACTGGGACATGATTGTCGGTGAGTGCTCTTGACCCAGACCCCGTCTGTCTATCATGTGGTGACTTTGATCGATTCTGAGGAGACGGCGACTTTATAATAGCTGCTTTTGTTTTCTCGACAGCAGGATTCAAGCGATAAATCTCTGGGTCACCACTCTTTAACTCCTGAGATGAGAGCTGGGCACTTTGTGGCTCTTTTCTTTTAGGGCTTTTGGGTTTGTCAAAAATTAAGGATACCCTGGAGTCGGAAGTGGCGTCATCCCAGAACTCCCTCAGAGTGTTAAATTGTAAGCGACTTGTGCCGAGACTCTGAGACACCTTCTCTAGTCTCTGATTTTTGTTATCATCTTCCTCATCGCTGCCTGATTCATTTCCAACTGACCTCAGGTCAAACTCAGATTTTGTAAATCTTTTATTCAGTTTGGCCTGAATACCTCCACGAGCAACTTTACCTTCTCCGAGAGCTTTAGGCTTGCCGGTATAAAACACGGGCTTGTTGCGCTCCTGCTCCCAGAAGGATTTGAGCTGCTTTATCCTCTCTGCTGTGCTCTCTTGATGTGGTAATGCCTGCCTGTTTAAGTGTGGACTATTAGTCCGGTCTTTATTGGCTGCATCCTCTTTTCTTTTAGGAGACATGCTTAAATGCACGCTTTTATCCTCACTGTCCCTCCTCTTTGTGTCCTCGCTTGAACCTCTGGCAGTTTGCCCTTTGCAGGTGATTTGCACATCATTCCCACTTTGCTTTAAGTCCATATATGGGTTGTTTCTGGACAAAGTGAGCTTCTCAGAGTCTTGACTGACCCATGTTTGGAGATCTGTATCCAGCTGAGGCACAGTAATAGTCTTTAACAGCAGTTCTTGCAGTACTGTTTCTCTGGAATTTGAAATACTGTCTGGTTGTAACTTTGGTTTGACTGCAGAGATGCTCTCAGACTCTGGATCTATGGTTCTTTCCGATGAGCTCAGTCTGGTTACACACAGAGTCTCAACGTCTGAAGCTCCTCTGTCGGCTTTTTGGGGTCTGGATATCAACGTTGAATCCGCTGAGTCTTTATTGTTCCTTTGGGTTGAATTAATCATCAGATTTTCTACTTGCTGGTGATTATTTAAGTGAACGGTGTCTCCTATATTTGTCTGTGAATAGGTCACCATCTGCAGATCTCTTTCATCACTGGGATTTGAGGGCACTGGGATTTGAACAGAGGGCATATCAGATTCTTTTTCTACAGAGAAGTGAGCAGGGTCCGGTCCTTTGTCACTGGGCGTCACTGATTTACCGATAATTATCTTAGGGCCTGTGTTGCTTTTCTCCCAGAACGACTTCAGATGAGAGATTTTCAGTGGTTGGTTTTCATCAGCATTATCTTTCACCTCTTGAGAGGGAATTCTCTCTCTGGTGTCTGTCCTCGCCTCCTCATGTGTTTCTTTCACTTCCTTGTTGCCTTTTCTGTGAGTCACTCTTAACTCTTTATCCCAACTGATCGGTCTTTGTAAGTGACTCCTCTTCGTTTCAAGTGTTTCCTTCTCTCTGTCACTTGTAGGTCTATCATCAGCAGTATTTCCTGCAAACGAATCTTTATCTCTCAATTTGCAAATAGCTGCTTGTCTTTCAGAGCTCTTTGTGGCCTTTGGACCATCTTCTGGATTCAGCCGATCACTGCTGTCTGTGCTGCGGTTGAACCAGTCCAGCACTTTTGCAATAGACTCCTCTTCTTCACCAATGGGGCTGGTGGTCTGAGTGGTCAATTTAAACACATGCTTCTGATTTGACTGCTGGGTATGTGGATCAGACTTGTCATTAAATTTGAGATTGTATGATAAAGGAGGATCAGAATCTGAAAAACAAGATGTGAAAACAGAAGAGTTGGTTTGCATTATCTGCCACTGACCTCTTTTTTTCCTAATTAAAATAACACGGCTCACAGACTCCTACACTAATTCAATATACCGCATCATAAAACAGCATCTGTGTAGTTTCCCTCTCTGAAACCAGCGTTGGAGAGGGATCGTATTGTCTGTCTGTGGGTTTTTTAGCTTACTACTTTAGTCCAAACATCTAATGCAAAAAATTAAATTGTGTTGTCATTCATGATCTACAGAGGATGAACCTTGTGACTTCAAATTTAACATCATCTGGTCACATTTCTGGGGGTTTCTTTAGGTTTTTTTTGGACACTAATCTTCACTCGTGCATGAAATAATGAAATCATTGCTGTTGTTAACACGCTAGCATGCTACAGAACATAGTTAAAGTAGAGATAGTAGCACATCTGAAGTGTTTTTCTCTGAAAATCTGTCAGAATACTCGCAATGTCCCTCTCACGTTCAGTTCTGGATCTTCTTTCAAATTAAACATTTCATTATAACATCTTTTAAACTCAATTTACTCAAAGCTAAAGAAACAGTCTCAAAGATTTTTTTCTGAATAAACTATATTGCAGAAAGAAGAGACAACAGGGATTACAGTATCATATATTTGCAGTATTTAGTATAAGCTGGATATTCGTGGTTATTTTCTTGGAATAAAAGTTCCATTACGTTACATCTGATACAAACCATACCGATACCATAGTAACAGGAAAGACAGTGACTGACTGTCAATGAAAGCTGAGTGTGTCTAAAAAACAGTCACACTGGATATTGTTTGACAACAGATAAGTTTGAAGTTTTGCAGGGAGCTTAGTGAACCGTTGGATGAAGAGCTGCAAGAGACTTAAAGTTGAACTGCCAAATGAGATCAGCGACATGTGCAACATCAAATCTGATTTGGAAAAAGGCCAATTATTGGCTGACATCTTAATTCAATGACAGCAATCAGGATAAGTGTCAAACTTGTTAGATAGTTTACTGCTGGGCATTACTGTTGCAAAGATTTCAAAGATGTTAACTGTTTGTGGTTTTCCAGGCTCTTCACTAATTTTCACTGTCTCGGGATTAGGCCGGCAGAATTTTGAGCTTCCTTGCATGCAATGAGATGGAGCAACATTGATGTTCTTTGGTTCAAAACATAGTGAGAAAGCAAACAACTGTGTCATGTTAAAGTGACACGGTGCAAATTTCAGGATGTACGGCATTCTGTCGAACCACTATGAAGTTCTTTTGTTTTATACTACAGAGGTTTGCTCGTCTGTGACTCCATTCTCAGTAACTTTTAGCTCCTCTGACAAACCCTGATTCTCTAAAATGCAGCCCCATAAACTGGGTCTGGATTTCCAAAAATGGCACATTCATACAGCTGGGGCTGTCTAATTCTACTATGATTATGATGGCTGTAACGTTTGCTGTGCTTTATTTCTGCTTCAACAAATTTGTCAATTACTGAGAATTTTTAAATAAGAGACATTAACAATAGACTCACTTACTCAGTGTTATGAGGCTGTTATTTACTCTCTAATTTTTATCTTTAATAAAAACAACAATTTCCATGAAGCATAACCTTGAGAAAATTTCAGAAGCTACAAGAAAAAAATGCTTAAAAAAAAACATTTATGTCATGTAAGTGAACCCACCCACAGTGCTTTGGGGCAAACTCAGCTCCTCCAGGCTCACTGCTGGTCCCGCACTCCTGATGATTTCTCTGTCCTGAGTGTTGCTGCTGGCTGAGCTTACTAAGTTGAAAGCTGCACACTCTCTTTTGGTCTGATCATCCTGAGCTTCACTCTTCTGTGGTGTTACTCTCTCAGCAGAAACATCAGTCCTGGTGTATGTAACTGGTCTGAAATTCAACAGAATTTGAGTTTCTTTGGAAGGATGAAAGGATTTAAATCTATAGACCTGGGGTAAAAGTTGTCTACTGACCTGTCTCTTGTTATAGAGGGCAGGTTTCTTTCTCTTTCCAGACTTGAATTAGAGGGATCTTGAGATGCATTACACAGTGGCTGGAGAGAATGTTCATCCGTAGGTCTTGATGGATGAGCGAACTGAGCCATCAGATTCGAGGCACATTTCTGAGGTGTTTCATCTTTGCTCTTCAGGCAAGACTCATCTGAACTCCTACTGGGTTCATGCTGGAGGCTCCGTCTTGGGGCAGGAATAATAACTGCAGGTCTTACCTGAGTGTCTAACTCCGGCTGTCCATTGCTCTCTGACTGACTGATGTTGCGTCTTGAGAGGAACGTCCTCTTCTTTGGCACCGGCCTGAAACCTACAGAGGAGCTTTCTGATGTGAAGGACCCCCCTGAAGTCTGACTGGACTCACTTGCTGGGGGATACTTCAGTGGCGAGATGGGCTCTGAGAGGAAGGAAAAATGTAAGAAGGTCGCTGTATCACTCCCTTCATCACAACCTTATAAATGTGTCTGGTCCTAATCTCAATTCTAACCTGTCTCCTGTGGCTCCTGGTCCCGACAGGTCAACGAATTGTGACTATTTTCAGGAGGCTCCACAACAATCAGGGAGGCACGGTTGAAAGGGTTGTGCCTCGGCTGGAAGGAAAATGAAAAAAACGAGGGATTTTTGTTATAATAGCTGCGGTTGGACTACAGGAAACCTAAACCAAAGAAAGAAAAAAGTACCAAAGAAAGCTGTTGAACAACACAAATGATTACCATTTTCGGGGAGCAAACTGTTGAATATCGATTCTCTTTTTCTGCATCACTGCGAGAGAAGAAAAGGAATTGAAATGGAACAAATGATTTAAAATAAACACAAGAAGCATAAAGTATCAGACAAGGCAAAGTCCTGATCAGAATGGGTACTGAATTTAGAATAGTATAAGTAGTTAATTTATACAAACTAATTTTACATGATCTCAATATTTTATGAAAATGCCCACAGATTTTTCAAAAGGTTTTCATTTCGTAAATGATAATGAACCCAATTATTATAATCCTTTTGATTAATTTAATACATCTCTCAAACTAAATTCCCCACAATGTTGAAGATAGGAGATCAGACTGAGAGCATTGTGTCATCATAAAACGTAACAATTGCAAAGGATAAAAGACAATCGCCCGAGATCCTGAAACACCTGTTTAAACGGATAAAACTGTGAAAACACTTAACACAAAATTAATTACAGAGGGTATCTGGGTTGGTGTGTATAAGGGAAAAATGCAACAAACAACAGCCAAAGAGCTCCAGGCTGACCCAGAGCCATCTGGAGCAGTAATTTCAGCCCACATCGTAGCCTGCAGGCTGAACCAAGTAGGGGGTGTCCTCTTTGGCCTGGAGGACACCCCCTCCTTGGTTCAGCCACCCTAACTGAAAGACAGGCACAAAATATTTCACAGATAGTCTTTGTTAGGTTGCGTTCTATGGTGAAAATGTATTGGGGAAAAAAGGGCAAACATCAGTTTGTTTAAAGACAGGAAAAGTCATTGCTGTGGAGCCCCTTTGCTGCCTCTGGTTGGCTGTGGTTTTAGAAGCAATGGATGTATCAAAACAGTGACAATATCAGAAGATATCCAAGGTATTTTAGAGTCAAATGTGAAACCATGTGTGGTTGATGGTGAAGGTATAGAGTTTGGATAGGAAAGATTGATTGTTTTTGCCTGGACAGAAGTGAGCCTGCTATTGTTGCCAAATGTTCTGCAACCGAATGTCGATGAAGGGTAATTGTGTCTGTTTTCATTATTTCACCTCTATGGAAGCTATTTTCCTTTTTCAACATTTATTTCCAAAGATTTTCTAAATTCTGTGCTTTAAATCCATTAATTCTGACTGTACATTTAAACATGCCGCATCTGTTGCAAAACATCTCAGCAGCAAAATGTGTTTTTTTTCAAAGTATAGTGTACGTGACTGAGGCTTTCTGGCTTATAAGAAACAGCATAAAAAAAAAAAGATGCCCATGCAACCAAATCAACCAAATCATCAAACAAACTCCAAATCTTTGAGAGAACAAAATATCTTGTATGTTGCGGGCGAAGAAAATGAATAAAATCTAATCTATCTGACTGCATTTAAAGCCCATGTGATGCAGTAATTAACTTAAAAACTGCACCGCCTCTGCAGTCCTGACTGAGCAAATACCTGAGAAGGGTTCCGTTTCTTACAGGCTTGGCCAAGTCAAATATTGACTCTGCTGTAACAGACACTTTCTGAATGAGTCTGAGCTGTGTCACAAAGGCAGTGAACTATACATTCTGTTCTATTCAAGCGACCCTTGGCGGGGTCACTTGCCCACTGGAAGTAATTCCAGTAAAATAGAGTTAAACAATTTACTGAACTGTTTATCTGTTCTCCCTGCAGTATGCTGTGAGTGATACAGAAGCAGCTGGATTATAAAACGGTGTATGTTCAGTCAGCACCACCTATGTTTACACACACTGAGTCACAAGACACCACGCACACTGAACAAACACAAATTCATCTGGTCAGGGACACAGAATGCCTTTGCAATGACAAGTAAGTGTGTCTGATTCTCATAGCATTACACAAATTAGAAAAAAATAGCTAAACATACTGACTCAAACGGTGAAAGTCAGACATTTTGCTAATTAATCTAAAGTAAGAGCTCATCTTGAATTCGACGGCCGCAGCACGTAAAAAAACAAAAAAGACCCAGCACTGTTGTGCAGCTAGAATCATATATCAGACAAGAATGAAACAACATTCCTCCAACAAAGGTTAACAAACTGGTCTCCTCAGTTCCCAGACATTTGCAGACTGTTCAAAGAACAGAGGATGCTACAGAGGGAAATATGACCCTGCACCAACTTTTTTGAGATATATTCCTGCCATCAAGTTCAGGGTGATGTAATGTCTTTCATGAAACAGTAAAATGTCTCACTTTCAACAGTTAATGTTTTCTATATCCTTCATCCTGTTTTTTTAGATTTTACACAGCATGCCAACCTTTTTGGTTCAGGGTTGTACATACACGTACGCTGCTTTGTCTCAGTGTTGACTGACTTTAAGCTAATGAGTGACTTGAAAGTAAAAGAAATCAATAGGTCATAGATAGACAAGTTAAATTAACATTGTACTTTATCTCTTGTGGCAGCTGTGCCTCCAAACATCTGGCAGGTTTCGGGGGAGCTACGATGTCTGAACCTCGACTACTGGGTGACTTGGATCGGTCAAGTCTAAGAGACCCGTCTGCAAGAGAAAGGAGTGTGCTTAAGTTTGAGAATAACAGCAATGCAGTTTACATATACATGTTGATAAAACAGAATTGATGGAAATGTGTCTTTGCCTTATTGTGCTATTAAGGCCATAAAAGAATATACATTTAATCCAGTTTAAATCTATAATTTTCTATAATAGGTATAACATTCTAGCTGCAAGTAATGGAGTTAGACTATTTCCTAAATTGAAAAAAAAGGGGGGCATTAAAAACAACCCCTTTATCGGTAGCAGAGAGCGAACACACCTAAACCCGGCGCTTTCCCCTGCTTCATGGACGCCAGGATGATCTCAGAGCCGTGGATCTTGTCATTGTGTCTGAGGGACTTGGCTTCGTAAAACCACTCTCCTGTTAGGTACTTCAGCTTGACGTCTGACGGCGAGCAGTCGTTCAGCACCGTCTCCAGTTTCCTGTCAGGAAAACACAAAAGAGACACGTGCAAGTGCTGAAGTCAAGGACTTTTTCTGGATCATTTTTAGATCTTTTATGCACTGCTGGCTGGCTCATGATGAATGAGGCATAAAAACAACAATAACAACATGATGCCCTCTTTATGATGGAGAATCTGACACCATTTTAATTCAGTTTGAATCTCCAAATATGAGGCTAAATATAGAGCCAAAGGGAAGACAAACCAAGTCCTTCAAGCAGCTACTCAACAGGTCGGGGTCTACTTTGTCATGTTTTACTTCATAGTGCTCCAAATGTTTTCAGTGGCTGACAGATGTGAACAGCAGGCAGGTCAGTTCAGCTCCTGGACTCCTTAATCACAGAGCTACTCTGCTGTAATGTATGCAGAGTTTGGTTTGGCATCATTCTGCAGAAATAAGCAAGACCTTCCCTGAGAAAGACATCTAGATGACAGCATGTATTGCCTTGAAACGTACTTTTATTGTTCAACATTAATGTGACCTTCACAGGGGTTCGAGCTATGGTGCAAACTGTGGCCCTACATACAGATTTTAATGATAAGACTGCAATGATAAAATCCCCAAATTATTTACAAGTTGACAGTACCGTGCAATAGTTTTGAGCTACCCAACATTTAGATTTCATTTTGCTTTCAAGAAGCCAGACTTTCTTGTAATCTCTGAGCAATAGTTCCCCAGACTTTCCAAAGGCTTATTCACAACTCAGTCCAGTCCTTATACCTGATTGTTTCCAGAGAAATGTGTTTTGTTTTTAACACAAACCTATGAATCATTCAATGATCTACACAAAACAGACAACTTAGCTAAGAACCAATTTCAAATGGTGTCTTTAGGTACTTTCTTACTAGCAGCCTGTCGCAGAGACACATAATTTGTCTCTTTTAATCTGCAACTCCAAAGATGTCAGAGATAACACTGACTGAAAGCATTTTTGCTCCAACAAACTGAGTCCCAATGACCTATTAGCTGAAAACTTGGCATATCTTGGCATTGTGTGCAGTGCAGTGTGTCCTTGAAGATTTTTAAAAAGCTGGACAAATGGAGGACAAAAAAAGTCCTAAAAATATATATCTACAGCAGATGAACAGCATCTGAAAGATGATGTTTTCACTTTCCTCCATGCAGGCTTCAGAAGGAGCGGTGAACTCCTCGACATCTTTACCTTTAAAGAGCTCCAGTTTCTCCTCCATGCTTGTTCCTGAGTTGCTGCTAATTTACCTGATTAGTTGAAAAGAGTTTGACCTGGTATGTTTCTAAGTGTTATTTCCAGTCTTTTGTTACCCATGTTCCAACTTTTCCGAAGGTCTTGTTTAACAAGATTTACATTTGTCATTCCCCCAACATTTTGAGAACTAATTTTTTTGGTCCACATTTTTATGCGTATCACTATTTGGACCTCAGTTTAACAGAATAAAACATTCAGTTTTGATCTTAATGGCATCCGTGTGTCTCTTCCTTCCACTTCATACTGCAGTGTGAGCATTACATAACCGCCACACATGATCAATCTTAGGGGTGGAATTCGGAAAACATCTCTATCAAGTACAAATTGAATCAAAGAGGGATCAAAACAAATTCCTGTGTTTTAAAATCACCATTCCAACTCATCTTTCCACTTGTAGGGGAATCACAGCTGTCATGTGAAAAAGGGGTAGCACATTATTACGGGCTGTCGGCTTAATCCTTTTACACTAGACTGGGCAAGACACAGCGAGCATTCAGCCTCCCACTGGCAACAAGGTCGGCCAACCAATTCCATTAAACTCACCATGAAAAGCTCTTTGTTTCGTGGCAAACCTGACTTTAAAACTAAATTAAATACATGTTCAAATGTTGTATTTTGGTTGAATTGTGACCGGTAATGAAGACGTTTCTCCTTTTGTTTCAGGACACGGGAAACAAGGACTAGGTTTTGAATTCAAGCTGCAATACTAAGCTGAAAGGATTTGCTGAATGAATCTATGGTCGTCTCATCAGTGAGGGTTTCTATTCTCGTCCGCCAGACCAGCATGATCCTGCTGATTCTTGTGTGCATTTCAACTTATCTGTAATCTAATTGCTCACCTCGCATTGAGGTTTCTCCGCACTGGAAGCAGTGCCTGTGTCCGGAAAAGCTCTTATTGTGTTATTCTATTAAGCAAAGACTGTCACACAAATACCTCTTCTCACAGAGTGGGACTAGATTTTTACTTATAAAATGACATTAGCTCAACATCATGAATAAAGTATTTTTCTATTCTCTTCTATTCTTCTACCATGACAATAACTTAAATGTAGGCCCAAAATGTTTCAGCTCACATAAAATAATTTGAGTAAAAAAGATGCCTGAATTTTTTTAAACATAATATTATCAGATGTGATTGAGATTGAGTAATTTCTACCTGACTCTCTCCTCCTCTGCCTTCTTCAGGTCAGCGTCCCTTCTCAGTACCGTCAAAATCACCTCCTGCTCCTCCTCCGTCAGGTGGCTCAGGTCGATCATGCTTCCACCTCCTGCTTCTCTCAGCTGACAGGTGTGATATGATGGACGAATGCTGGATCTGTGGAACAAGGTCACATTTAAATTGATTATATATTAAGTACAGTACTGCGCAAAAGTCTTGAGAAACGCCTCATTTCTAAAAATGTTTGGCGCAGCTATCTATTCAAACATGAGAGATATCCCCATACGATACAGGATACATTTTAAGATTCTTTTATTTGTTTTTAAAGCCCTACATGGTTTGGCACCCCCTTACCTAGTTGATCTTTTAAAAATTCAGAGCCACTCCAGGGCCGTCAGGTCAGCAGACAAACTGCGTTTAGTGGTGCCCCGCTCCAGATTAAAAAGTAGAGGGGACCGGGCCTTTGCAGTTGTTGGCCCAAAACTGTGGAATGAGCTCCCTCTTCATATCCGCCTGGCTCCCAACTTAGCTGTTTTAAAAACAGATCTTAAAACCCATCTTTATGCCCAGGCTTTTATTTCTTTATGATCCTAGTCTTTTAATCTCATCTGAGTCTTATCTATTTATTTTTTAACCCCTTCTCTTTTATCCTTCTTATGTTTTGACATTCTTGTTGCCTTCTGTTATTCCATTAGTTTAGCTTTACTTTATTGTAACTAAAGCATATCCATGCTTGTGCTTTTTGTGTTTATGGGTGTCTTCAAGTCTTATTGTCTGTGTTGTTCATGTTCCTCAAGTCGTTTTTTTTACTTTTTATTTTAGGCCTTCCTGTTAGCACTTTGGTCAGCTGCTATTGTTGTTTTAAAAGTGCATTATAAATAAACTTTGACTTGACTTGACATAAATGGAAAAACAGAGTTTGTACCGCTCTACAGGCTTAAAAGTAAATATTTAGCATCACCTTTATTCTTCAACACAGTCTTCATAGGACCCGTTGTCACTGATTTTCAGTCCAGTTCTTGTTTCATTTGGCATACCTCAGCCTTTTCTCCCGGATTCCCTTCCTTAAAAGCTCCTTCTTAACAGCCAGCCTTCCATGGAGACCATTTCTGACCAGGCTTCGGCCAACAGTAGATGGATCAACTAAAGGTCCAGATGCTTCTCTCAGGTCCTGTGTCAGATGTTTGCTGGGGTTTTTTTTCTATTTCTTAAGAGAATTTCTTTCAGATGGCATTCATTTGCTCTGGATAGTTTATTAAAGCCAGACAACTCTTCTTTTGTCCTCCACTTGTCCAGTTTCCTCAATTCTTTAAAGAGACACTGTACACCACACTGAAATATGCCAAGTTTTCAGCTAGTAGCTCTTTGGGAATACCTTTGTTGGTGCAAACATACTATTTTATGTCAAACACAACATGGCAGGCATGAGATAGCATTTTTCATGGATGAAGCAAATAGAAGATGGGAACAAATGGTGTGTCTTTGTGACAGGCTGCTAGTGACGAAATGCCTACAGATCATTTAAAATGGGTTCTTAGCTTAGTTGTCTTTGATGTTTAGACATGAGACTTGTTCATCCTTTGGGTTGAGAGTATTCTTTAATGATTCATACATCAGTGTTAAGTGCCTAACAAACAAAAAAACATTCCTCTGGTGAAAATGGTGAGGTACAAGGACTGGACTGAAAAAAAGGTGAAAAAGCAGCCGAAGTCCAAAGAAAGACCTTCAGAAAACCTGGTGAACTATCACTCAAGACCACTTTAAAAGATTAAAATAAAGTTTGGCTCCTTGGAAAGAACTGAAGTGCAGCTCAAAACTCATGCACAGTATTGTAAGTGACACACAGACAAAGCCAGTGAACTGAGATGACTTCGGCACAACAGGCTCCTGATTAGGAGTAATGAATAGTGGCATCCATTAGCTAAATTTATTCCAGAAACATCTGCAAGACTTCAAGCCACTCTTTGAATGTGAAGCAAGGACCAAAGCCAGTTTTTCCTCTTTACCTGAACATAACCACAACTGCTACCACGTCACATGTCACATTATTTGGCAGATTTAGTTACAGAGTTAGATTTCTGTAAACTCGTTCTTGTAAGCTGACAACTTGTAAGAAAGGACTTGCTTCCTAGTTGCATTATAAGAGAGGCAACATTATCCAGAAGTTCACACACGAAAAACAAAGACGGCAGATCACAAACTTTGTGAAACTAATTATTTCTTGTTTGCAACATCATTATCTTGAGGGCCAGACCCTCAAAGTCTGTAATTACTAACTGAAGCTCCAGAAATACTGCTCACACTTTGCTTTTCTGCATATCTAACTTAAATAAAGGGTTTGAGTCTTTCTTCCACCTCCTGTTCTACACAGAAATATATCATGTGCATTCCTTTGTCAAGTTTATTTAAGGAGGAGGCTGTGCTTACACAACATGTAAGCCACAAACTATTTGACTTTTTGATCCTCTCGAGAAAATGCTGCAGTCTAATCCTGGAGATCCTGCATTTATTTAAGCAGATAGTAATTATTAAGAGGTAAAAGCGAATAAAATGCACATGCAGGGTGGAAATGTTGTTTTCTTACCCAGCTAAAATCCATTTAAATTTAGAGGTGACTATCAAAATTACTCCCTCCCCAAATATATCGATTGAATGTCATTCTAGCGCGCTTCGTGGTCTGTAAGTGGGAGAAAAACGTGTGTGTAGTGTTTTCCTACCTCTCAGGACACGTTCAGGGCTCTCACAAACCGCTCATTACATTCCCATCCAGTTGTGGTGGTGAAAGAGCAACAGGAATTAAGAAAAAAAAAAAAAAAGTTTTCCCTCCTCCGCAGCTTAGCCGCTGCCGCTGGATGCGCTGGATCCTTCGGACATGAGCAGGGGAGGGGGGTGGGTGGGGGAGAGTATGGAGGATGGATCTGACGAGCATCAACGATGAGAAGAAGGATGGATTACCAGCAGCAAGCACTGAAATATATCATATTCTATTTCATCTTTTGGTTTTGGTTGATGGTAGGTCTGGGTGTTTCACGGTGAGCGTAAGGTTTCATTGTATCGCCGGCTGAAGCGAAATTTAGAGTTGGGCGTGTTGATCCGCCTCTACTGTAATGACAGGTAGCGTCCAGCAGGTGTCGCCCGTTGCTGTTTGACCAAAGGGTGTGAGCACCCCGACAGGCAGGACAAGCCGAGGTCAAACAGTAATTACACGCTCGCCACACGAAGCTGTTTTCCCATCTGTTCGAAGCTTTTTGAAGGAGTGCACGTGTCATAAATATAAATATAACAGTATTACCCTGATGTGACTCTGTGGCATTCAGGACACATCCATGGATCCGCCGTCCGAGTCTTTCTCGGTTTTATGTTCAGAGAGAAATAAAAATCGCTAGAAAAAAATCCTTTTCTGGGATATTTTCCTCATAAACAGCTGGAGGTATACTCCCCCTCATCCAAATTCTACAAAACTGAAATAAGCCACGTATCATAATGTTGGTTTTGATTGTTTAGCAGTTGCACATTTATTTATTTTATGGCCCCTGAATCAACTTAATGTGACTAAAGATACCTCAGCAATAAAAACCTGTTTATTAATCGTGGATGATTTCAAATCATCTCATTTGATCCTTCTCATCAGTGGGAAATGCCCCAAACCAGACAAACCAAGCAACTGTTTCTGTATTACACATTCATGGGCCGTTGAAAACCTTTGGATTGGACAGTGGGAATTTGATTAACTGCAACTTTGCCCATCAAGATCCTGACAGTGTGACCCTTGTCTTCAGTGCTTGATTTAAAGATGGGAGCTGCATCACGTATTTTAAGTCCTAAAGGGATTCATTCTTGTGCTTTTCGTGGCATGTATATTTCAGCTTTTAGTTCAACTGCCAGAGCAGGGGCCATGTATTCTTCTGGGACGTGTTACAGAATAAACAACAAACTTAACAGAAAGTATAAAGATGAGTAGCCCATTAAAAGGGGCTGAAAACCTGAACCCAGAGCCATGTAACTTTCAGCAGCATATCACCGTACAGTAGCTACACTACTTCTAAGTTGTGCAATAGAGTTTGCAATTTTACTGAATATTGAAATGGAAAATGAACAGTTCAGCTTTACTATATAAAAACATACTAGCCCCACAGTAGAAACTCAGTGCGATTTAAGTAAACCTTTCATTACTAACTACATCTAGTACTTTATATTTGATGGAGACTGGGATCATCCTGTCAGACAGTACTTTAGTGTATCGAGAGTCCTCGGTGCCATCTTTGGCTGTAATCTCCCAGGTGTCTTCAGTCGGCTTGCAGCTTAATATGCTCCCACTCCCACCAATGTGCTTCACTATAGGGGCCATGCATTCAATGTAGTTTGACCCCATCTGAATCTTAAAAATCTATCATGGTCTTATCTGAGCAAAGTGTTAATTGCACCTCTGATTAATGGCATGATAGCTCATTTTTGTTCCTTCTGAGAACTACAGCCACTGCTTCACCTGATTTCCTGTTGTCCGCAGATCTCGCTGTATCCTTTTCCATCTTTGTGAACACCTACAAACTCATTTTTTTTCAGTCCATCGTGTGATTGTTTTCGATGTGGAGAGGCAGTCATAAAGGTCAACTCAACCCAAGGCTGTTAACTGGGAGAGTTCTGGTGTTTCAAACTCATTTTATATGAACTGCAGACAGTTCAGCTAACCGTTAAATCCCTCTTCTAATTTTGTCTCAATGATTGCTGGTTTTATCATTTATCAGCCAAAAATGTTCATTTATGACATTAAAATATATTTTTTAATACAACTGGGGTTGTACATGTACAATGCACCCTTGCATCATGTCAAGAGTTGCTTTATATGCTACAAGAAAATTCCAAACTAAATTCCAATAAAATTTTCTTCTAAATATAAATAAATATTCCTGTAAGTGTTCCCCACGGTGTTATCGATAGCTGCATAGCTTTCGATCTTCACCTTCACAAAACAAACACGCTCAACTGTTTGTGGAAGCTGCTCTTTATTTGAAAAAGAAAGAAAAAAACTTCAGTCATCGTCTGCTACACGTTCTAATTACATAAAGAAAATATCTGCGAAGACAAACGCAGAGAGTATCCTGAATCAAACTTAGGTAGAGTCAAATTTGATTGAATTGCTTTCATATTTCATACATCTTTCACGTTTGCACTCAAAGAACAGTCAGTGTTTATATACACAGGGCACCGATCAACAGTGCTGCTCCGCTCCACCCTGCTCCTCGGGATCTTTTGTACAATTAATTTACATCAAATCTGCGACCCTCTTGAATTTCCCTCACTGGCGTGACGACAAGCTACCCAGCAAGCAGAAGCCCCTCCTCCCGCCTACCTACCCGCCCCCGACACACCTCTTTGCTGAGGAACTGCAGTGCGGAAAGATGTGTGCAACATGAAGACAACTCTTTCACATTCAGAGTAAAGGCAGCCTTGATTACAGTCAGTGAGTCAATGGCATGCCAAGCTTAAAGCAAATGGAGCCCACCACCCAGTGCGACGCTTCAGATTTGTGGATGAAGTGTTTTTCTAGTCAGGAGACCGATCCATTGCAAAGTAAAACCCTAGGCACAGAATCGACTATATACTGTTAACTGACTCGTACTCTAACCCCTGCACTGTAAGTACAATGGAGAGTGTGAAATCTTTCATCTAGTAAAAAAATTTTCATAACACAAAACTCGGAGAATATTTAGTGCTCTATCATTCCGCTTAATAGGTGTAATTCATATAATATCTAATTTTAACTCTACCTCTTAATGATAGTCTGAGATCCTTGTTTAATGCTGAAGCACTCCCACATGTGTTCAACTGTAGATTTTACATTATTTCACCCCCCCCAATCTTAAACCAATAATCATAAATAAATACAAACAACACACAAGGAATGTCTACTGTAAACACGGTAAAAAAGACAAAAACTAAACAGGTGTAAACGTCATTAGCATCACTACTTAGTGACAGTTAAATAACTGCAGGGCATGGATGACTGATGATCGGATCAAGAAAGGGAAGGGCTGCTCTTTTTTTTTTCTTTTTTTTTTCTTCCACCCCCCTCCCCGCTGGACATCAAAGCCTTTACATCCAACCACAGTATCTCCAAATACATAACATTTAAGGTTCTCAGCACCCAAACTATCTTTACAGATTACACTGTAAAATGGATAAGGAGTCCTCTTAAGGAGGGGAGGGCAGGGGGGGGTTAGACAGCAGCATCACTCCACGTCTCAGACAAGTTATTACAGAATTATGGGTGTGAGCTATCGCCAAACGTCATTTGGACATGGTTACCATGGTTTCTGACTGTCGCTGCACCGTTGTGTTCTTGACGTGTCTGTTTTTGGGGGGTGTGTGGATGCTTCTCTGAAGAGTTAGACTGCAACGAGGACAAAGTTTTGCTGCTAAGTGCTTCGTCTTCTGAGAGACACTTCCTTCAAATTACATGAACTGCATCTGCAAGAAAGGCAACAGGCAAGGTCAGAGAGAGGCCGCGTGTGCAGGGGAAAACAAAAAAGCAAATCAGTTAGCCGTTTGCTAAACTTCTTGCCAAAGAAATGCTTGGTCCAGCGGCAGAGACCATAAGTAGGCACAGCATCTCAATATGCACCGAGGTGCAGCTGACGGGCGGCCTTTTCCAAACTGAAAAAACAGACTCAAGGATGCTGAATTTATCCCAATTTAAACATAACTTAAAAACTTAAGGTTTTGACTAAATGAATAAACGATTAGCACAAAAAACAAAAAACAGAGTCGTTCACTGCAGTTCGCCATGACGCTGTGGACTAATGTGAGAAAATGTTCAAAGCATTCCGCCGCTTCCAAAGAGTGACCATCGCACATGTAAGTCTAACTGAATTCACCGCACAGACGTCGTCTTAAAGTTACATGAAGCGTGATTTTGTTAGAAAACGCTCAGGTTATAAAAATCAGGATTTTAGAGAAAGTGCTTTAAGCGACCTCGAACTGACGTGTAGTCTTCACGGGCCGATTTTCAGCCACCATTTCCGACACGTTTTACTGTCCGATGGAGGAAACAGAAAAATATGTGAATGAGGGCAGTTGCTTTGCTTCAGAAGCAGCGGAACGTCTTGGAGGTTTGCTCTCACACAGCATCACAGAGTCAGACTCACTTTAATTACCGGACTCTCCTCCCGTGCCTACTGAGACCAGGACGGTGATCGAACTTTAATCGTTGTTCCACTCAACTGTGCATGTAACTGTACCGACTGCCTCCTGAACATAATTACCCAACTGGAAACATTAAGCAGGATACTGATAACAAGACAAGGGATGCACTACATTTTAGACAGCAGTGGTTTTGTTCTGGGAGGCTAACAGATTTATTAATTCCTCTTTTTGTTGTATGATGCCAGTCGAGCTCATGACGAACATGAGGCGTAGTCTGCGGGACGCATGTGACCACAGCAAGTGGCAGAAATGGACAGGGAGGCAACAGAGAGCGGGAATATACGGATGAATTGTCTTTGAAAGTTTGTATTGGGAATACACACAACACTTAGGTTAATAACATGCATCGGACTCGGTGTGCAAGCTTTCGTGTGTAACCATTTCAGTCAGAAAAACGGATTAAAAAAAAAATGAAAGTCTCCAGTTACGTCCAAACTTTCCTTAAACATGTTGCAGGCATCAAAATGAAAAGGATTTGTCTTTAAAAAAAAAAAAAACAGCACCTGAAGAAAGGTTTAAGTGATTTCCAAACTCACTGGATTTATTTTTCACACAATGTTAACTTTTTAAGTAACAAGGCTGCAGCTCTGCACTGAAACACAAGAACAATAATGTGTGGTTTCTTTGGACAATAATCAGGAAGTTAGAGACTTTTCAAGAATGTCCATTGCACAGTGCGCATTTAAGTAGGGGAGACGAAGCTTAGCAAACAGGCAATTAGTGAAATTCACCAGTGGCTTCAAGCTGCAGCAAAAAAAGGTTTGAGCAAAAGGAGATGGCAGTGGAAGAACAAATGGTGAGAAGACATCAAACCAACAGAGGTCAAATAAAGCAAATCATGTGAGAAAAATACATGTAGGATCGGATCACACCACACGAGAGGACGTCAAGCGTTCAAATATAAAAACAAGAGCAAACATGTTTCAGCTTTGGACAAACATCGCATGCAGGTGCATCAGCAAGCAAACAGCATGATGTACCTAAAGAGATGCTCTACAAGAAATCCTTGAGAGAGAGGTGTGCAAACGGGTCCTGTCCAGGGGCTCGGAGAGGACTCTGGCTGGAAGGACTAGAGGCTGCGGAGGGCTAATACAGGAAGTAGGAGGACCAGAGGAGAAGTCAGAGTCAGTACGGAGACTGAAGGAGGGATGAGATTAGTTTGGAGAAGCTGTGATGTATGAGAGAAGGGTTAATAAAAAGGAGCTGTTTGGAACAGGGAGTCGAAACAAGGGAGATGATTAACAGTTTTGTCGCTTTCAGCTCCAGAGAGTGAAGGGTTCATTGTTAAAACTGTCATCATCCCAACAAAGCTTACACAGTGACTAACTATGGTACACGCCACAGCACAATGGATACACCCATTTACTCAACCTGATAACTGTACAAATAAGTGTGCGTCACCTCGCTGCAGTAGCGAGGCTGCTGTGAACCCACCTGAGCGCTCGACACAGAGCCAAAGGGGTTGGGTGGCCTCATGGCAGGCTGGGAGTACATCATGGTGGGTGGATTCATCATCCCCATCGAGCTCATTGGTGGAGGCTGCACAAACATGGATAAGATGGGTTACTTAACTTGCTTTACAGCTATGAGGACACTGCTTACTAAATTAGCTTTATTTTCCTCTGGAGCTCCATTTTTTCTGAAAGGATTTCTGAAATTCATCTGCAACGAAACTCAACTGCAGCTGCTGGTGTTTCCCACATCAAATCATGTAAATCATGTGGAAACAGCTGGATTTTAAGATACATTTAGAAGTGTATTAAATGTTGCCAACTCCTCATGTCTCAAATACCAAAACGATTTCAGCAATGCGTATGATTACTATTGAGTAAATTGAAATGTGGGCATAAGTACAAATGATCTACTCAGCTTCTGTGATTTGACTAAAATGACGAATAAAAAGAACTTAGTGCCTGCCAGTAGAATCATTTTAACATTTAGCTGAATATGCTTTAAATAAGAACTACTGAATGTTCTCCAGCCTTCATGATTTGAGCGAATAATCAAACCAGCACTCATTTCACCCACAATTTAATTAACTGTAACTGCGTGAAAAAGAGAAAAGCATCTAACATGTTTCAAAAACATCCTGAGTTTTAATTTCCAACTCGTTTTTTTTTTTTAATGATGTTACCTCCACATACAACATCAAGCATGACACTTACCATGCCATATCCCATCATGCCTGTGGGTGTGGTGGCAGGGAAGGCCATGATTGACGGTGGCTGAAGAGACACAAAAAGTCATTCATAGCAACGATAATGCGGCGAGTTCAGGGAGCAGAGGTCATTGTTTAGTTTCTTTCACTCCTCTCTCATTTGTAACCATAAGATTTCATTTTAGTGTAAACAGCAGAAGCAAATAACTAACAGACATTTACTTTCATATCAATATAGGTACTTCATCTCGTGCAAATGATTTAGCACCGAAACTACACAGCAATGAAGAAATAAAGAGCAAAGACAAAGTAAAGTAATCAGAGCTACTTCAGATTCCTTATAGAGTAAAGACCATTTCTCGGTACCTGTAACCACCAAACAACAAATATGTGTTCAGACAAGCTTTGTGTTTTACATTCATGTTGCCATGTCCAGTATCTAAGCAACTTAAAGGTACTGACACTTTTGGTCGCAGTGTGGATTTGGTGCAGTTTTTCAGAGCTGTGCAGTACAAGCAACGAGGCACTGCATTCAGTGCTTAACGTTCTGGCAAATTTAAAATACTGTACATTTAAGTTAGTTAAGATGCACAGAATTTTATCATTTTGAAAAACAGCATCAAAGCAAAAGTTCAGACACGCATATTTTTCCAGACTCTTATGTTTTCAGAATTATCCAGACTTGGAAATGACTCAAATCAGGAGGCTCGTACTTTCCAAGCCAGCCAGGGGAAAAACTGTCCACTATTAGAACCAAAATACTTTTTCTCTTGTAATAAAGTGAAACAATAATTTACTTATGAGCAGAAAAGAGATGCAAATTTAATAAAAAATAACAGTGATGTGTAAATACCGGGAATACTTTCTAGTTGTAATCTCAACTATTTTAAACTGCCTTACACCCTGTGAAGTTCCAGGGTTGGTGTTTAAGGCTCCTGAATAAATATTGATAGTTTTTCTACAGGTACAGCACACAAGCGACATAAGCTATTAAAAACTCTCTCTGCAACAGAACCCAGGAGGTATGGTTCCATGTCAACTCTGGAGGTAAAATAAAAAGGGGAATGCAGCACAAGCCTCTATTATGAGTGCAAAAGCAAAATGTCTGCTTGCGTCACCATGGAGACGGGGTTCCAGGTCGTGGTCGGCGCCGCCTTGGGCTGCCAGTTGGTGCCGCCAGTCATCCTCTTCTCCCCCGGCTGGCTCCAGTGGATGTCACTGTGGATTAAGAAGGGTCGCGTTAGCAGCGGTTCATAAGTGGCCTGAAAGCACAGAGCGGCTGAAGCACACACAGCAACGAGACATCACTTACTTCTTCATCGTGCCGTTTCCAATGCCGAGGTCTAAAAAAAGGAACATTCATCGAGCTGCTGTTAGTCTGCGAATACGGGATTATTCTGTGCCTTAATGAACAAGCGTGTTAATTAGAGCAACTGAATATGATGCGTCACTCACTGCCGACAAGGTTGGCCAGGGAGGAGTCGAGGTCATCTGACACCAGCTTCTCCGGCAGCTGATTGGACGGCAGGTTGGCACCGGCGAGAGTCGGTTTCAGGATTCCTCCAGTAATATCTGACAAGACAAACGGGACTCAAAACTAATGAATCATAAAACTTTTTAAGTATTTTGTCTGTGTCTTTACAACAAACCAGATATGTGATTGTGTTTGTATGATTATCATTTTTACTATTCATGAGTACTGTTGGAAATGAAGCGCAGTAGGGAGGTAGCATTAAATGATTTCCCTTTATAATAACAAAATGCTCATCAGTGCTGCTAGCTATTGTTATCATGAACTAAGGCTCCTCAGTAGAAGTCTTAACAGGACAGATTATTTTACAGTAGATAACATTATAAAATACGTCACTGGTAGGGGATTGTTCAGCTCAAGGTTCCCCTGTCTCTTAGAGTGTTTTTTAAAGGTAAGTATTAACTGCTACAAAAATAAATAAATAAATTGAATCAAACTAATCAGGAGTAAGGGCCAGGAGTCATCACAAATACCTCCTTTGGTCACTTGGTGGCAGCAGAAACAAACTTCACATTTCACGTTAAAATGGCAAACTTGGCAGCAAATAATAGCTCCAAACACCACCAGCATTCACAGAGCAATTTAATCATTTATCTGGAGCAATGTTTCTGGCCACCGGGCAAACAATAGCCCAATATTCTCTCTTTTGTAGCTCTGTTTTTAGTCCCTACCAAGAACCCCAGGTGCTTGAACATAATGCTACTACTTCTTTTGTTGGCTCATAAAGATGTTTCACCTCTCGTACGAGACGCTTCCTCAGTTCGGACTGATCGGCCGGGAGCTCGGTTCAGTCAGATCTGAAGAGGTCTTTCAGATGAGAGATGAAACATCTTCAAAAACCAAGAAAAAGAAAAAGTTTGCATTCTATTGGAGCGCTTGAGATAATCATGACCAGGATGACTGAGAATCTTCACAGACAACTGAACGATATCGGGCTCTGGTTGCTGAAGGTTTACCTTCATCTTCACCAGCTAAAACTGGTCTGGTTTTCAGAGATATTTAAACTTTTTTTCCCCCTTCAATGAAGGTGAACCAAAACAGAAAAGCTGTGAGTTGGAAGTGAGGATCACCTCAAACATCAGGACGAGATACAGCTCTCTGAAACAAATACCTTCACAAGTTTAATATCATTATTCCATTTTATAATTAAAGGCATCTGTTGTTGACTTTTTTTGTTGCTTTTCTTGAAGAATCACAACAAGTAGGTGCGCCTTTCGGACTCTTCCTCCACCTTTTACAGTGCATCTAAACATAGAGGAGGGCTTCATGCCAGTTGCTTCATGATTGACAAACTCAAATTAAGCACGACGACCTAACTAAAGGACAGAATCCTATTACAGAGGTAAAATCCTCACCATCAGAGTTGAGGCTACTGCTGCCGGTGGCTTTGGCTCCAAAAACAGACTCAAAGTCCACTTGGAGTCCCCCCGCTGTCTGTTGTGGAGGGGCCTGTGGTGTTGAGTATCCTTCAGAAAGAGACAAAGACAGCTGCAGTTACAGAGTTACAGCATCGGACGACATTTCCACGCATAAATCACTAGATACTCGAGGAGCAGAGCCGAGCGGAAAACTAGCTTTAATCTGCTGCCGTTTGCTGGAGAGAGCCGCCAGTACTCTACCTCTGAATAGACCTGCTACAGTAGAGGGCTCAGTGGGGTAGGGAGCCTGATGTGGAAGGTGCTGAGCAATGGACACTGGACCGCAGAAGGAGTCTGACACGTCACAGGACGCAGGAAAATGAAGAAGAGAAAAAAAGAGGAGGAAAGAAAAAAGGAAATGGCATTTCAAGGCCAGGCCAGAGAGACAAGTGAGAAATGACAGCAGCAATACAGACATGAAGAAGACTAACACTTCTAGAGAGGTTCATTTTTCTATTTTTAGGGAATCACTTAAATATGTGGGACAATAAAATATTGCAGGACATTAATGTATAAACCCAGAGGGAAGGATTAAAGGTATAGTTTCAGATTTTGGGAAATTGCCAAGAGTTGTAGGACATCAACACAGTGTTTTTCTGTGCGGCAAAAGCAGTGCTTCTCGTTTGTTTTAGAGTAGGAAAAAAAGCGGAAAATCCTACCCTGCCTTTTGAAAAGGGAACAGCATTCAGTGGCAAAGCTGCATCAAAATGACTACTATATTGGTATCCAAACCCTTCCAGTTCATGTCTTTCTTAAAACAAATCAATGTGAAAGCTTCTATTGAGTTAATGGAACCCTGAAAAACCCTAATGCTCCACTCTAAATGCTTTTTTTGTTATGAATTTTTCCAAAGTTTTGCCCCAAATCTAATCATTGTGAGTCTTTCTAAGCCTCATCAATCACTTACTATAGACCAGATATGGCAGAAAGTTTCCAGTGAACGTTAAAAAAAAAGACGTGGGGATAACTAACTTGCAAACAACCTGTTGAGTTGTCACTGAATTTTTTTAATTAATTTAAAAACAAAATATTGGACAGTACAGTTGTTTTTTTTTAGAAACAATGTATCAATATCCACTGAACAACTCAAAAATGTATTATCGAAAGGTCTGACTTTTCTCCTTTGATTTGATTTTTTATTGTTATTCATTTATACTTCTACATCTATAACATCTAATCCAACAAACAAGTCTGACATCAATCTTCACTTTGTGCTCCTAGATATTCAGTTTTCGTTGATGTTGCAGAGGTGGAAATTCAACGCTGCCTTTATCATTGAGGTCATAGCGGGTGGTGTTAATGTACTGGACTGCGTTGCATTTTGGTGCTTGGGATTGGTGCTTTCAAAGCAACGTGTTTTTTAACACTCCATAATCAATTTACTTCCAATATCTTTTATCAATTTAAATAGAAGAGATCTGGCCAGTTACATGGAGGATTTCCTTTGCCAACAGATTTCTCTGCACTGAAAAAGAACCAACAGGAAGTGCCTGAAGCATAACTCTAAATTAATGCAGATGTTAGAATATTCTGAATCACTGGTAAAACAAACAAAAAATAAATAGAAAAAACAAGGTAATCCTAACAAACGTCCTCCTGATAATATATTCACTCACTCATGCCCTTGTTTGGCCCACATGAGAAGGCATTTTCCAATCACGTGGATAAAATATGCACTAACAATCTCGTTGTAGAGTGTGGGAGGATCACTGTTTCAATAGAATATGTTTAAGACAGAACGTCGTGTCTCAGCTCCAAAGAGTGCAGCATAGCGCCAAAGCCCCTGTTCCACGACTGAGTATGGACGCAAATCCTTGGCAATAAAAGTTGTGAAAGAGCTGGTAATTTGCATCAGCATTTCAGAGCTGGATTGAAACTTCGATGTTCCCTGCGTGATGGTTCTCTGGTCGGCCTCTGGTTTCCAAAATGTTTTTGTTCTACTTCATTGAAGCCAAAGTGTTTTCACATGCCAGCGTTAATTACAGAGGGTGCCAGTCAGATTTCAGATTTCAGCCATCTTCCTGCGAGTCTCAGAGCACTTCACTCCTACTTTCCCAAGTGTCTCCTTTTGTGTTCTATCAACGTAACCTTATCAATTAAAATAAAGAAAATATTTTCTTTTTTACACGTGTGAATCGATTCAGAATCTTCAACATTCACATCTGGGTGCGTCGAAGATTTGATTTGCTCTGCCGCCCCTGTTTACAATAACAATCTAAATGGTAGCAGACTTTGATTTCAGGACCAGAAACCTTGAATATATGGTTGAACTGTATCAATTAGTCAACTGAATGAATGCAATTAGCTCAAAGTGCTTGTCTCTAAAAATATGATTTAATAACTAAACTAACAAGTCTGACAAAGCATTTGAAAAAGACCTTTTTTATGATAATTTGTAGCAGGAACTTTGAGAAGAGAGCTCCCTTTCTTTAAGAAAAGCATAAATCACCAGCAAGTATTTCCCAAAATGTCAAACTCTTCCTTTAATACTAGTTCATGTCTACCATAAATATGAAAATAATGGCTCTGGGGGATTTGCATACGATTCTATGTTTACCAGGAAACATAGGCTGAGATGGTGAGCCATCATAGTACCTGAGATGGAGTGTTCTATCCGCACTGTGCGTTTGTAATTGGTTGAAACTGATGAGTTTGTGTCAATAAAGGGATTGTAACGATCTGGAGAATCAAAAATAGTGTGAGAACATGTTTCAACTTAAAGCTCTATGGCATCTTTGCACTACAAATGCAACACCAAACTGTTCAAGGGAAGAGGATGAGCAGGAGCTGCAATTAAACGGCGCAAAACAGCTTCTACACTGGGATATGAAGGGTCTTGGTTGATACGCATGAGAAGTAAAAAGGCTAGAAAACAACCAAATCTGACTTTGGTGTCAACAGCAACAGGAAGAGATCATTTAGGCATTTGAGAAGACAAGTAATTAACACTTAAACATTAAACATGCAGCCTACTCATGCATATAATTAACTACAGATATATGAAGAGTGACAAGATGTCTGAGGAGAAACAAAATGAGTTGTTACCACCAAACATTTCATGACCAGATGTCCTAGAGGAAAAGCTAACACCGTCTGAAGACACGACAGGTAAGTGAGTGGCATCGACAACGAGTTTTGAGAGGAAAGGGTTAAGGTTTGGCATGGAATCATCTCCAGCTTCAGCAGAGGTGAAAGGATCTATGCAGACAGGAGAAAAGAGACACAGAGAAAAAGGAAAAGACAGAAGAGAGTGGAGAGGAGAGGAGAGGAAAAGGTGGACGTCAGAGTCGGACAACAACAAGAGAAGGAGAGCATGCAGAAACAAAGTCAACGAAGTCGAGAGACAGATGTTGGTTGGAGGGGTTAAGGGGGTTGAGTTTACCTGCCCACGCTGTCGCCACTGGAAGCCCTGTGGAGCCTGACTGCATGGAAGGCTGGAAAGTCGACTGCAGGTCAAAAAGGTCGCTCTCCATCTTCACTGCACTGCAGAGAGAAAATAAAAACATACTCAGCCTCTTTACAAGCACACTCTTTTTGTGCAGGAGACAAGCCCCGAACGAACTGTTAACAGTTCCCTTTAAACCTTTTGATTGGAGCCCTCAGCTCCAATCAGCCCTAACTTCTTGTCTGATGTCAACCAGCTAAAAAGCCTGTCTATTTATACCAAACTGTATCTGCTGATACACAAACATGGTAAAAAGTCAGGTTTAATTGGCATTTTTCAGCTTCATGCTTCCAAAATAAACAGATTTTAAAATTGTGTGCATTCAAATGACCAGACATGGTCTTATTAAGTAAACTGAATAAAGCAGTACATAGAGATAACTCAAAATGCATAAATAAGTCATCATTTATCAAGACATTCAAAAAGAAAATGAAATGGCAGCTATTTGCATAACGGCTTCAGGCTCCAGCTTGTCTGTGTAAACATTGTCTTCTTTGTCATGTGACAGATAATAAACTGTGTTTCAGTGTCGTGGACTGCTGATGTCAGTGGAGGAAGAACATTTGAATACATTACATCAGACTGGGGAAATAGATTAGAGGGATTTTCCACCGTTTACGCGCTCTGACATTAGACATAGAAATATAAAGAAATAAATAGTATCACATTCAGTGCCTTCTCAAAGAATACCAATAAAGCATTTTACTGCCTGAAAAATATTGCCTGATATTTTGTTTATGAATCAACACCTGATTTATTACTTATTATTAAATAGATTACAGACCATTTAAACTGTTCACTGTACTCAAACCTGCTGAAGTGGCTACAAATAAAGAGATAAATAAAACAAACAGCCCAAAGATATACTGAGACTCAAGAAAGGCAGGTGGAGAAGCCTCGTGGGACATCTGCCTTTTCAAAAGTAATCAGTGGATTCACAGTAGATCTAAGAAGTACCCATTAGAGCAGCTGGGTGTGGAGAAGAGGTCGATGGTTGGTGCTGTGCTGATGGTGCCCCCGGTGGTGGAGATTGGTGATGTATCAGTGGTGGCAAAAGACGGCCTCTTAGAGAGCTCTTTAAGCCTTTGTTCCTGTGAGAATAAAAGAGGTCCAGTTCAGACAAACAAGCAACAGAGACACATTTATTCAAGGCACGTCAGATGTAAATATCTTTTTCCAAAAGCACGCCAACCTTGAGAGCTTTGAGTCGGGCCTGTTCCTCCTCCAGAGCAGCCTGCTTCTCCCGCTCATCCACTTTAGTGAAAGACATCCCTGTGCTGGCCAGTGATGACACTGCATTTGATAGAGTACTGGCCCTGCAGGGAAACACAAATTCACAACAGATGCAGCACAGATTGGCGAGTATAATTGATCTTCGATAGACAGTACGGCAATGCCCAAGATTCAGGGGAAAAAACTTCAAAGCATTCAGCAAAGATGTGTGAGGATTAATGTACCTGCTGGCGGCAGTGGAGTCTTTGACTTTCTTGCCCTCTAAAGAGGCCAAGTGTTGCTCCAGAGCTTCGAGAAGGCTACTGGGAGCCTGTTGCAACAGACAGCACACAATCAGCTACGACCTCAGACTCAGAAAGTGTAGAGTGCACAGACATCAACACCATAACAGACAGTGGTGGGCAACCAAGGTGGAGCAGAAAAAACCATTACACCCCATCAAATACTGTAAAACCCAGGTGTTCTCGGCCAATTTATGTATTTGATTACATGGTTTCTACCAGCTTTGGGATATCAGTCACCCACCACTGATCAATGACTGCATTCCAGCCAAAAAGCTACTTTGGATGAGCGTAACATCTGTGTGGGATGACGTACTGCACCACATCACTTTCAACAACTCGGCCATTGTTGAATTGGCCGCTTCTAAGCACAACAGGGCAGCCATTTTACACAAGACGAGCTACTCTGGTTTTCACCTCAACTACAAGATCCCAAGTGAACAGAATTTACCACAGCAAGTGTTTTTTCCTTCAACTGTTTTTCCCCACGATGTGGGAGACAGAGTCAGGGCAGAGGCATGCAAAAAGACAACACTGAGGCAAGTCACGGACATAGAAGAAGAGTGAAATAACAGTACTTACACAAACTGTGAACTAAAGTGGAAAGATAAGGGGAAAATACAGAATATAAAGGTGGTGACAGTCAGAGGGAAAGGCATTGAAACCGAAGTTCTTTGGGATAAAATATTTATGCAAAATTGGTCCCCACAGATGTGCACAACAGCATGTGCAGTTAATCGTTTAATTTGGAAACATTTTATCATCACTTTGCAGATTTACTCTATGGACTTAACACCTTTATTTGCTGAGGAAGATAAGGGCTAGAAGAGCAGAAGTAGAGTAAGAGGCAGAAGAAGAAGAAAAAGTATGAGAAACAAGGTAGAGGAGAAGAGGAACACTCCCTCTGGCAAACATGCGCCCAAGAAGGAAATCATGCAAAGTGTCTTGCCTTAAACGTCTGCATTGTGCATTTATGTCTATATTCTAGTCAGACAAAGAAAGCGCTGATGTAAAAAAGAAAAAAAAAAAGAAGCTGAAAATAAAGAAAAGTAAGCGAGGCAAGGCTGTCTCTCAGGAGAGGAAATCTTGTGTTTTTAGACTGCTTTGAGGAGTCTGTGCTTACCTGTGAAAGATCTGGGATGTCGCCTCGATCAATTCCCACCTGCTATTAAAATGAAAGCAAACCCATTAAAGCAAAAGGACCAGAAGGACACATCCAAATCATGGCAGCTGGTTTCTGTGTGGACAAAATGTTGTGTAATTTACCTCCGCCACTTTGAGGAATTCTGATATCCGGGTCATTCGAGTGAGAAACTTCTTGTAAATGTCCAAGCCTTCTTTACACTGAGTTTTCTTCATGTCAAAGTATTTCTCTGTTTAGTGAAAGAACACTGGTTTGCATCTACAAAAAATCATGAAACGCTGTGACAATGTTTTCACGAAAGACCAAGAGAGAGAGGAGTGGTCCCTAATGGTCTTACCAAGCAGGTTGATAATGCCTTCATTATAAGCAGCAAAGAGCCTGATGGAGTCTTTGAAGAGGAGCATGAAGGCTGCATTGATGACTCCATTAGTCAGCTCGTTGGCATTGACCTGAGGGAAAGCAACCAGACAAGACATTCATCTTAAAACGTCTTCATTGAGATTTGGGTCTGGGTTTGTATGTTTTGAAAAGGCAGCAGATTGCGCAGCCTTTAATTGTACAAGCTGCAGATCTGTAGGAGGCTTCACCTTAAGACTCACATTGAAATCGAGAAGGGCATCCATCTGGTTCTGGATAATGGGGATAGTCTTGAGCAGCTTCTCTGTATTCATGGTCCTCATCACGCCATCCACACTGTGTGGACACATGGTGGGGTCGGAGGAAGAGAGGGGAAAAAAAAAAAAAAAAAAAAAAAAAAGAGGAAAAAAAAGGAGACAGGGAGACCGTAAGTACAGCTCTTAAAATACAACTGTAGAACTCCTGGTTTACATTGATTGCAAGGCTGAAAACAAACACTTCTTCTCTTGATTAATAATCTGCTAATCGCTTATACAAGGGACGATTGTTGAAGAAATTCAGTTCACAAAGATTTACGGTTTCCATTAAAAAAACTGAAACAAGTCAAAAAATGTTATGTTTGCTTAAAGTCTAACTTTAGTGATTTTTTGTGTTTTCTTAAACTAAAACAAATCCAGTAAAAAGACTATAAATCTGATGATTTATCTCCAAACTCCTTTTTTTGTTTAAAAACTGTGAAATAGTTAAATTAAACGAAAAAAACAACAACTTGCAGTTGTGTCATGTCTTTAAATTTAAACAGAAAAAAAATAGGGGCACCATAGTTTTATTTAGAAACAGCTCTATAGATGTATAACCGTAGTCACTGTAAGATTATTTCTAAAATTGTTCTTTAAAGGAGAACTTGGCATCCTTGAGAAAAGGGTTGCTTGTACTTTTTAACAATATATCTTGCAGGTCCATTTCCCTCCCTCTCTGCTGTGCTTCAGCTTCAACTCCAAAACTGTCCCTGCAAAGAGGCCTGTCATGAATGTACAGGCTTGTAACCATGGTAATCGAAGAGAAGGCAGTCAGCACGTTTTCACATGCCGTTAAAGTCGAGCCACAATTACAGCTCGACTTGGCCAGTAAACTGAACAACTCCCTTTTGCCCCAGTATACGTTGTACAACGGAGTAATCAATTTTTTGCCCATTCCAAGACAGAGGTGACTCAGCCGAGAATCAGTGTGTGCTTGAACATATCAAGGCGGCGTTGTGGAATCAGCCGAGGGACGACAGTGTCGATTGCAATGGCGAGATCCACAATGCCAGCTTGCCCTTCCACACTTAACCCGTTTCACCTCCTTAACTACCTCTCTTGCCAGTTCAAAGGAACATCAGCGGTGGATCGACTTGGATCCCACATGCCACCTCTGCACTTTCACACATAACACGAGGTACAACCAAAGTGCATCAATTCCCAGCTTGAAAGGCACATGTCAAAAGGCCTCACCTTCAATGATTTCCATGGGATGGTGGTGGTTGTAATGTGGCTAAAGATATCAATTTATTGAGGGGGAAACACGCATTCTTTTTTTCCCCACATTCTGAAAATGCGAATTTTTTCAGCATGTCTATCACTGAAGCGAATACAGTGAATGTGGACTGTTGTTTAAACAAAACAAGCTACATGAAGACATCTCGAAACAAACAAATCAATAATGGCTTTATTTCACAGAATTTCTCTAATTTCAAGGTTACATTTTAATTGATGGATTGAAATCGAACAAACCAAATTAATAAAAATAAAAAAATCATAACAGCTTATTGCAGACCTTAAATCAAAAAGTCCCATTTCATCTATATTAACGCAGAGCAGACGACAATTACAATTTTCAATACTGTAAGAAAAGAACTATTCATAATATTGTTAAAAACTTACCCGCGTTTAACTTTTGTGAAATCAAAGGCAACCTGTCTGTACGACACGGCTTTCTCATTCAGGTATCGACTATACCTCCTGATGAAAGTAGACATGTCGTACCCTGCAACGTCAAACACAAATTTAAGATGACCTTTTATGTAAAGCAGACGTTAAAACAGTTACAGCTGCAACGATGAAAATAATCATAATAATATTAATGATAATAATACCTTGTAGACCACTTTTGTCCAAAAAATTATTGAGGTTGAAAAGCGTGTTCCTTGAAGCCAAGTACTGGACAAAACGCTGTATGAGGAGGAGAATGAAAACGGTTAAAGAAGACAGCATCGAGGTATGAGAGGATGGCAATGTCTGCTGAGGCGTCTCACCTCGTTCCCATAGACCATGAGGTGGTGAGTGGTGATGAGTGACTTGAACACAACCACCCAGCTGGTGTTGGTGGTTCTCTCAAACAGAGAGTCAGCCAATTGGGGAATGTTCACGTTCATCTCGTTGGTGCAGTGGATTAAATCTTAAACAAAAAAGGGAAAAAAAGCAACAATGAAAAACATCATTTGATTACAGCCTGATCATCACAAAGCACGTGGAATTATTATTGTCCAAATCTGCACTTTCATCAAAAATAATTACGTCAAAGAATATTCAACAAATAAATACAGTATTAGGGAACAAAACTGCCATCCTAATGATGTTGTTCAGTGCTCACACTAGTTCAATGTATCACTAATACTAGTTACAACCTAGTTTTGATTCATATATTGTATTAAACACAAAACTCGGTGAATATCAGGGAGCTCAGACACTGACTGTATTACTCTAACAGATGCGTCTGGACTCTGCTGAGCAGTCTGTACTGAGGAAGTCTTGAGCAGGTAGATTTTTGTCTGAGGCATTTTAGACTTCATTTAGAAAGCCCTCTACTTTTTGTCTCAGATAATCTAATGTTTGATCATTTTATGATCATCAGGCAACTCGATAATGACAGATGCTATCAAAAGGATCCCTTCAGTCTCATTCAAAAAAACATCCAATGTGGCAGAAAATGGTGTAAACCTTGGCCTCAAACTTATTTGTCAATTGACAATTATCTGCTAAACATTTGCCTTTCAAAGCTCCTTACAGTCTCTATGAAATAAAATTTGATTAGAGTTTAAAGGTTCTTAGAGGATCTGACAAAAGAAATTTAAACAAAATTGTGTGCATTATTGGTATGGTATTTCAGAAAATGATTTAATCAAGGATAACTAGTTAACTTGGGATGTTTAGTATTTTCAGTGTGGTACATTTCATATTTGGCTTAATGGTGGGTAGAGCTTGATCAGGCCACCAAAGCTGGCCAATCAGAGCAGAGTAGGCTCCTTTTAAGGAGGTCAGCCTTTCCAGCTTCAGTTTTTACTAGAAAACATCTATGTAAGCTAGCAGACCTCCAACAGCTGTTTCATGAGGATTGGCTGCTCTCCTTTTTGCTATGCTCCTGTAATCTAAATATGTCAAAATAATGTCTGACTATGTTCTGCTTCCAAGTTTGTAATCCATTAGCAAACAGTAAAAAAAAAAAAAAAAAAAATGTCTTACTATGCAACTTAAAATTTATCAGACTTTAGAAACATGTAAATGTAATCTGATGGCATCATAAATCCCCCCAAACAACCATGACTTCACTGAGTTGTAGCTGTGGCCCGGGGTCTGCAAAGAAGAGGTCCCTTTCTTTTTGGTTTTTACTGTTATTCTATGTACAAAACAGCTAATTAACTAATTACCCCCCATAACTGACAAATGTAATGAATACAAAACAGTTGTGACAGCCCTGCACTATATCGCAGAGTTACAACAAAGAAGTCACTATTTTCAATATCCTACAAAAATACAACTAAAAGGGGCCAATAACTTCTTAAATGAGGATGTTTTCCACAAAAAAAATTAACTTGCATAATAAATAGAAATCTTATGTCGACCATGTTTCACTGAAGCTGATAAAGTTGGTTACGATTGTTGACGGCAAGCCAACATCCCCCCCCTTAAGACCAGCGTAAAGTGCTTTAAGACGTTAACTACTCAAGTTCTGTCCCACTTCTTCAGCTCATATGTTCATCCAGCAGCCTTGAATGATGCTTCTTGGAACAGCCAGGCTCCATCGGCGCCGATGACCCCGCCATTCGCAGCGGTGATCGGACTGACAGGGTAAGTGGGCCTCCCTTTCTGTCCTATATTTGACTTTTTCAAAAGACGGGGGACTCAAAGTAGGACAGGATAACCTTCCAGAGAAGCAGCAGCAGTTAGCATGGGTGGCTGAACTGCCCAGAGAAGAGGATGACGGAGAAGAGCCGGGAGGAGTAGGAGGAGGATGAACAATATGGGGGAAGAATGACAGCACTGTCATGTTGTAATCAGCCTGTTAAATATTCACAGTGGCCAACAATAATGATTTATTGCTGAATTAATTCACAAGACGCAAATGAATTCATGTAATAGTCATGACGAAGTGTGATGTTGCTAAATTGGGTGTCTCCATTATGAGCCTGAAATCCATGACAATGTTCACTTTTTGTATCGTGTGCTATTGTGATATAAATGTAGCCATTTTGTTTCAAATAAGTGTCACAACTGCAGAGTGAATTATTAAGTAATAGTATCTTTGCAACGTTGATGTATCGCCCAGCAGCAGTAATCATGTGCAGGTGTGGCTATCAAACCCAAGAACTGTTTTGGTATCGAGCCAAAAAGTGTGTGGTGTCGTTATAATTCAGTGTCCTGTTGGCCTAATATTTTATTGGGTAGTTCCTTAAATCAATCAAACTTTTAGAGCAGTGTTTGCGATGCTTCAATTCAGGGTTTGTTTGTTTTTTCCTAAAGGTTGTATTCTTCCATAAAGTAACTCTTCTTACCTTTTTCTGGCAGCAGTAACAAAACTAAAGCATCATAAAGGCACTAATAACTTGTTTGGTTTCCTGCTTATGAAATGGGAGCGTTTGTTGGTTTTCTCTGTTTTATTTTGACAATTCACTTAATATACGACTGCTGTTGGGTTTCGGACCGCTATCACACTGGGATATTAGCAGACATTTTCCACCATTTTCTTTCATTACGTAGACCAAATGTTTAACCATCGTTTACTCAAAAATTGCAAATGTGTTAGATGTGAGCTGGGGTTCTATGGTGTTGAAATATTGTGAGTATCAACCAGCCTTTGCCCTACTGACATCAAACCTCTGCTACTCTATCAGGTATATATAACTTTGTAGGAGTGGTCCCTTCATTTCTGGTAATTTATTAAGCTGAAATGCAAAACAATCATTGACTGCCGCCTCTCTCATGCAGGAACACACTGCTTTTCTCTGTCTGCTCAAAACAACCAATCACCACCACAGGTGAAGACACCAGACCTCCATTTCATCAAGTCTTAAACACTATATTCTTCAATGGCAACGTGCATTTGCAGCCAAACTAAAATTTTGATGGATAATGCTGAACTAATTATTGTTTCTTTAAATCTTGACAAAGTAGCAAAGGTGATAAATTAGCATGCAGCACTTATCCTGTTAGTTTCTAAAAATTGTCTTCTGTCATTTGAAATACTGTCAACTGATTATAGTAGGCATTAAATACACTAAAATATACTTAAACAATATATGAAGGCCCTTTATGAGATAATTGCCTTTCCAGCGTTGGAACAGAAACCCATCAAGAAACCATTATGAAGACAAAGGGATTATTTAAACCTTTGCTAAGCTCATCCTGGCTGCCAACCCGACCAACCAGCATCTCGAATGTGTCAACATAAAGCAAGGGGGGACCGTGCTATTATAAAGGCACACACACCGGCTGTCTGTCTGCTCTGTGTGCCAGTCACACTGGACTGCTGACTGCCTTGGGATGAGCCAAAAAGAGTGTCACTGCCAGCTTTCACTCATCTCACCACGGGGGAATCACCTCAGTCACACAACACGTGTAGAACCTGCAACTTTTAACACCACGCCAAAACCTGCGCCACAATTACCATTATGACCTGCATAAAAGGAGCACTTTCAGTTGTTTAAATCCACAAAGAACTGTGATGAGGTTGCAGTCTGACAGGTTACACACAGGTTCTGTGCAAATGAACTTTAACCATCAAACAAAGCCTTCATAAAACCACTTTTATGACAGCATCTGTTCATCTGCAAGTGCAGATCGATACAGAAAATCTACCATTGCGTTTCAAGTACTGACAGGCTGTGACTCCTCTGACTAATGGTGCCATCACACAAGAATTTAGGCTCTGGTGCTTGCGTCAGGCCACGTACAGTATGTAACTTATCCGTTTCATGGTCTGTGAGAGGAAGGAAACTCCTCCTGCAGACCTCAGCCACAATCTGTGCCCTTACAGTGTCACCTCAATGTGTCGAAAGCATCAAGAAACAGCTGGTATCACATTACTCAGTCACTTCAGTGCATATGGGAGAGGTGCTTTAAGGGCCTGTGAGTGTAAGGGAGTTCTACCTCACGTATCTGTATTATTGTTATAATGATCCAGTCATATCATATAGATTCATTCTTATCTAGGCTAAAGAGTCAAGGCTATGAGTCAATATGAGATAACAACGGACAAAACCAGATAGCTTGACAGGCTAATTTGACAGCAACTAACGACATAAAACTGGAGGAAAACTTTTATCAAGCTTTAATAAAGGCTGTTACGCTTTTAAAGCCCCCTCAATAAGACACAACAATGTGTCAACAGGGCCTGTCCTCAATATAAAAACAATATAATCTCCCTGACATGAGCAGGCAGTAGCATGTAGCCTCTGCTGAGGCTTTGAGGCCTTGTAGCTCCACCGTCGCCATAACTCAGCGTTGTTTCATTGAGAAGGAGCCTACGGTGGGCTCACTTCAACACTCGTGTGCTGTTTAAAGATACTCACAATCCAAGTGTTTCTTTTTCGGGCCCATTATTTCGTGCGTGGTGGCCTTGCATACTGTTTTCGACACGGCGGATCCCGTTACACTGTGCTGGGCTGCAGTTATCCTGTCCGTAATGCTCTGTCCCGACATCTTCGCTCGACTCAACGCAACAAAAGACTAAAAAAATGCGAGCCTCGAACTGGTTTATCTCCCGAAATCCGCCTGTATGTGTTTGTTAAAAAGTGAAAAATAGCCTCCACCTCCTCCGCAGCCTCTCCGGAACCCCCTTTTCCCCACCTCAGTGGAAATGAAAATCAAAACTAGGCTATGGCAGACGCGGACCAGGGGAGGGCGGAATAAAAGGAAGCGGAATCTGACAACAACTACCGCAAAAAATATATCAGATTGTTTCTTTGTTGTTGCGCCGCTCGGCTCCGTCCAGAGTCATTCAGATTTCAGGAATGCCGGGCTGGCAAGTTCCGTTCGCTGACTCATCCGACCCGGGTCTCTGTCTCGCTCTCATCCCGATGTGGCACACCGGATCCCAGCCTGCCTGCCAGCCTGCCTCCGCCGCTCCGCCACTCGTCGCCGCTCCTCCTCCTCTTCCTCCTCCTCCTCGTTTTATTCTTCCTCCTCCTCCTCCTACCGACGTTACTCGGCTTTAAAACACTATGAAAGAAAAAGACCACTGAGTGGGGGAAATGGCGGGCCCGCTCCGCTCTCTTGTGCTCGCAGGGAAAAGGTGTCCGCCGCAAACTGTCTTGCAGACCCTTATTCAGATTCTGCACCGCGAAGTTTGCACGATTGTCACTGTGGTGCAGGTGTAACTGGTCATCATTAGAGGCCTGGGTGGGAGGCTGGAGCCTGCATTTACTGCTGCACACAGTGTAGTGAAAATCAGGCTGCAACAGGCCTGAGAGAGTGAAGGAATGAGACAGAACAGAATTAGGATTATTGAGTCTTTACAACCTTTACACACATCTAAAGAGTCACATTGTGCCACTGAAAGTGTTTAGAAAATGGAGATTTGACCTGCCTGCGGCACCCTGGTGTGAAAGTTGCAGAAAATAAATTTTTACACCAAAACTGAACTTAATACTCGATGTATCTGCTATATTGTGGTAGCAGGTGGCATTTGCTGTGCTGTGGCTTGCAGGGGGAAGAAGCATCAGTGCCAGGGATGCCAGGAGGATCAATAACCTCATTCAGAGGGCTGGAACCATCGCTGGTTAGAACCCCGAGACTTTTGATTCAGTGAGGAAGCGGAGGTTGCCGAACAAACTGCTCTCCTTCATGGGCAGTCTCTCCCACCCCCTCCATGGGAAAGAGCACAGAAAGTGGTCATAAAGGACGCTTTAAGAAATCATTCCTGCCATTCACCATTTCATTGTTCAACAACTCACCTCTGTGTGACAGAGCGCACAGTTTTCTAACACCACATTTCTGCTCACTGTCACTAAAAGAAATCATTATGGGTTAATTACACTGTACACTGTCAGTTTCATGATTTTTCTCACATCCTTTTTTCCTATTGCTTTTCTTTTTGCAGTCCTATCTACTTTATTCAGATGACGCTTTATTCTCAGAACAATTTCCCCTGAGCAGATTAAAGACTTAACTGCATTTCAGTTCACTTGTGACTTTTCAGGGTGCTGAATGGGAGCTCTTTGCACAAGTCTACTTCCACCATATTTACAGCACAGGTGGTAAAAATAATATGGCTCCATAATGGCCCAAATCCCACAGCACAAGAGAGAAATAAGTCGGCCCAAGAATCGGCCCTGGCACCCAGGACTAAGCGAGGATGCTGACACTGAACTAGGTCTGCATCTTGACCAAATTCAGGTTGCCACATAGAGGCCACTGTCGTACCAAATGGGGCTAAATGTTCCAAATCTAGGCCCCCACACAACCCAATTACACATATATATGCCTATTATGTTATCATACCTGTTACATTATCTTATTGGGGGTTATGGGGGGCCTGGACGCTATCTCTGCTTGCATTGGGTGAAACAAAGATATGCAGAGAGCCATGTGTGCTGAAAGGAATCTAGAGAGCCAGGATAAAACTCACATAAACACGAGGAACATGCAAACTCCACACACTGGCCCCGCTTAACCCAACTCTTGACCAAACCTGTCCACAGGTGAAAATGGAAGGTGAAGGGTTCAGGACCCTCTGTCCTGCAACAAAACAGTTGTCCCTATATTTTGTCCTTACATCTTCATTTAGTTTCCATAGGAATTTGGGATGTATACATATCAGAATTAGTAATAAGGTTAGAAAAAACTGAAGTCTCAACAGGTGACATCAGCAGGTGATTGTGATCAAGATTCGCTACAGCAGAATTATTGAAAGGCTGGGTCTTTGAGGAGCAAAGCGGGGCAGACTGTTCAGCAACAAGTCCAAAAGCCATATTGCGTGAGGTTATATCAGTGGTCTTATTTAAGCCCCTGTGATGGCAGCATAAATGCAAAAAAGTTCACTGAGATTTTATCGCAGCATATTGTGTCTTCAAGATTAGAAACAGACAACATTTAAATCGTATGATTTGTTACAAACACCATATTATGTACATTTATAATGTATGATATGTGGCAAACTTAAAAAAAACGGTTTCAAACTAAAAAAAACACCGGAACCAATTAATCCGTCTGTCTCACAGAACAAAGAAAAGGGAGCAAATACTGGAACTTTAATGGTATTTTTAAAGCATGTCAGCCTTTTGCATTACTTTTAAAAGTTCCTGTATTTGGATTTTATAACATTATTTTGCAAAGCTGAATATGCTAACAACCTATCAGCTCAACAGACTCCTGTCTGTGGGTTTTACATGTTTAAAGTCGAGCTTCTTTCATCATGAGAACGTGAAAGGAAAGATTTATTAGTCAAACAGGGGGCTTAACAGTGCAATTATACTATCTAGATGAGGCCTTCTAGAAATAAAGTTATAAAACTTTAGACAGATTTGTAAACTTGTAAACTTTTGTGGTGCAGCATATTGAGACTTTTTATGTGGCTTTGAGTCTTGAGTCTTGGTTAGTTCTGTAAAGCACGTTGAGTTGCACCAATGCTTGAAAAGTGCTGCATATTAAAGTTTAAATTGTGACCTTTAGGAGGTATATATCCAATCAGTCATCAGCAATCAGGAGTTTGCTGCCGTGTGACATTTTTACACATTTACTTTTGTAGTGAGTTCATTTCTAAGTCTGGGACATTTTGATATGCACTTGTGGTTAAAGGTCGAATTTCTTTTGTTTTTTGCTGACTATGCTCTCCTTGTTTGCTTCTGCACAAACAGATATGTAGGTTTACTCACCCCTGGATACCGGTCCAGAGTTCAGAAACCATCATCGAGTGACTGGTTTATTGACCATGATAACGAAATTAAATGAGTGGCACTTGTTGAAGTATTAATGTGGTAATGGTACCTAAAGATAGTTTGTCTTTTTTTTTTTCACTAATTTCCCAAACATAAATCATTAAGAAATGAGTACAAAACTGCTGGTTCAGCAGTTGTAACTCTTACTTAACCAGGACAGATCCTGACATCAGTGGAGAGGGGCTAACTCGAGAAATGCTCTGCCATTTTGATAAGACATGAGCAGTCCAGTAGGTGACAGTAATGTACTCACAAGCTGCTTGCTGAGCACCATTAACAATGCAAATTCACATCGTGTCAGGCTGTCAGACCTGTAGAAATGCAGGTTGTCCCTCAAAAGACACGAGCACAGAGCTGGCTCTGATCACCACTGTCGCATGTGAGAGACAAATGTGAAACCGTGATCTAAAGGGAGGGTTGTGAGACACCCCTCCCATCGTCTTGGCAGCCGTCCTCTTCCTCTGAAGACAACCGACTGTCTTTGGTGCATCGCTTGCTTATGCAGCTCACATGGGCCTCTCAGGTTATTAAAGCCAGTTCAGACACTGTTCACTCTGTGTCCTTCCACCATCCACGCCAGATAGACCCTCGTTTTGTACACGCAATAACTCCACAGCGTGCACTGCATTCTGCTGAGCTCCAAAATCTGTTGTTGCTTTGTGTTACCTTTGTTTTCAGTACACCCTTTGTGTAGACTCCCCAACCTTCTCTCTTTTTTCCCTTAATAATATCAGCTAAGACATTTTTTTCCTCATTAAACTTTGATGTTAATGCTGAAGTAGTTTGATTCACAGCATTTTGCAAGAATTAATCAAAATATAACAGTTGCAGCAGAAGGGTGAGGGATGAAATAACAGAGGAGAGTATCCAGTCTAATTAACATAGGTGCATTAAGATGTTTCAGGGCTAAAATATTTTTCAAAAATTCCCCCTCTTCAACCTATTTGTCTGCTATGGAAGTTTTAACTTCACTCTGACAAACCCAGTTGAACGTTTACGTCGCAGTTGTAATGACCGACAATCATCAGGGATCACCCCCAGTCCTGCGGTCCCATTTTCAGGGATGTCTCTTCTTTATTCTGTTGTTTATTGGAGGAAAGCGGCTGAGATACGAGCAGAAGACATCCAACAGTCCGCGCAGACTGTTATTGTCATTTTATTTCTATTTGTCTACAGATATGTGTATGTTGGAAGCATCATTTTTTATATTTTCTCCAAGTTCATTTTCTTTTTCAGATTTTCTAGCTATGACTTGACATAATTCTGCAAGTTGTTCCATTCTCTACAAGTATCATTTTATATTTCATTTATTACATATATAATACATTTGTGTATGCCTTCATTAAATATGTTAATGTATTTTACTATTTTTTTTATATAAAATGCTTACTTCAACAATTTTTAAAGAAATCTGACTTTGGCAAGTGAACATTTAAACATCTCTACAAAGCAAAGGAGATATGAGGAAATGATCGATTTTGAGTTATTGCTGGGTCAGTAAACATTGATTTTATTCAGTATGAGGAGAACTTCTAAGTTTCGTTTGATCCTTAACAGCCTCACACATCCTCGTATCAAAAATACTCAAAGAAAATCCACCTTGAGTTTCTCCAAAATGGACTCAGTGACCTCTTAAGTGGTGCCCATGTTTCTGTGTAAAATACAAACATTTTGTAGTCATCTACCTTTATATAAGCTGAGAAAACGGGAAAGTTTACATGAGCCTGTAGAATAGATGTCCACTATACAATCCACAGGAGACATAAGGTAGGAATTTCCCTGTTTTATTGGGGGATATATGAACAAACCATGATTTGTACTTCTTTTCTTCTTTTTTTGTTTTTAGTTTTTGATACTGGTGAACTGCAGGGTGCATCCAACCTCTCACCAGCTGGAATAGCTTACAGTACCAGGTGACTGAGCCACATAAAAAGGGTACAGAAAGGGACTTTGTTTTGAATAAAGTGCCTTTTCTTATTGATAATTTTTGACCATACAGATTGAACCACTTTAGATTACCTCTGTTGCGTGATTTTATGCATTCTCACTCTTTAAAAAGCTTTTGTTTTACACAACAGAGGGTTATTACAACTTTCTGCTTTCTTGTTTTGAAAGGACATAACTTGTAAAGTAGAACAACACAAACCGGGATGAGCTTACTCTGAAAGTACGAGAGCAGAGCAGAAAGAATGTTGACATATAAATGAAAAATGACAAGTTATGGTTTACGTCTAAATTTAAAATGAAAATAGCCAAACAACCATTCATAAGAAGCTGCTGTCCTATGCACTGCCATACAATTACCGCTAGGGGGCAGCAGAGTGCCGCAGATAGAGACAGGAAATCAGCCATGTTATACATGTGGATTTGTCCCAAATGTTTAAGAATTGCTTTAATGAAAACAAATGTTCTTTTTGGCTTCCTAAGATGAACATGTGCAAAACATAAATGAAGAAATTAATGATAAAAAAACATCATATGAAATGGTCCAGTTGTTCCTGTCAATTTAACAGCAAGACAAAAAACTATTGTAATATTACACTGAACTATTATACACCCTGACTGCCAATATATTTACTGTAATCTTAGGCTAGCTGATTGGTTATTTTTAGGAAGCTTCATGTTAGATATCATCCTGATTCTATGATTTTATATCTGGTTAGTTCTAGCTTTATTTTTCCACAAGTATTAAATAGTGAGCCTTTCTTAAATGAAGTTTTATGGCTTTTTGTTTCGAGAGCAGATGTAGGAATAAAATACAAAAATAACTGCAGCTCCCTGTGAATCCTTGATCAGGTCATGGTACTGACAGCAGAGATCCTCACGCAGTGTTCTCTAAATATAGGGTTGGGTTTCATTTACAAACAATTCTCTGGTTTTCCCCTTTCACATGGGAATTTTCACATAACGAGTCCAACAAAAGAAACTGATAGAGACCTCTGCAAATGTGTTCTGTTTGTATAGACTCAGACTTATTTAATATTTTTCTATTTTCAGATGAAATAACCTTGAGAAACAAATGTGTTTCTTCTAAACGGCTACATTAGTAGAGCTTGGAAAATAAAATGAACATTACAATTGTCTTGGTTTCCTCCTTTTTTCTGTTCTCAAAGCCACTTGTAGCAAAATAGTCTCATTACCAAAATACATTATAAATTTGCCCCTCTACTGTGGCAAGAAAACAAACGTTACTCACTGAGGATCAAATGGCAGGGGGGCCTTTGATCAGGGCTTGACTTCCCTGCCTGTGTTAAAACTGGAGCGTCATATTACAGCCCCAGTCTCTCGGGTTTTGTGCTGCAGCTCAGATTGTCTGATTTAGATGACTGTTTGTTGAATCTGGAAGTTTCAGGTTGATCTGACAGAGACGACTCTATCAGGGAGATCTAAGTTTGGCGGCTGGTCCTGCGCCATTAGAAGTCTCTGAGCACAACGACCTGCAGAAATCGTTCACAAAGCTCAGGAGAGTTTCACGGAGATGTGTGACTTCACAACAAAGCATAAAGCAAGTTTTTAGGTGTTCAACATAAAGTGAAATATGATAGCTCTGCATGCTTCTAATACTTTAACAGCAAAGTTGAAGAAAAATGTGTGAAGACAATCAACAAGACACACAACACACAGAGCATTGTTTTGAATGTATGAGTATATGCATAGAAGTGGAGCACATGGTTAAATGGGTCATTTGCTTGGTGGGATTTGTAAAGTAAGCAGGATAGCAATGGTTCACCATATGTATTCACTTCATGTAGATGTGGCCATCTGATCCTATTTGCTCTGAATAGCACTTCATATTTCATTTCAGACCTATACCTCATCAGAGAGGCAGGTGAGCAGCTGTGAATAGCAAACAGCAGGCTCTCTGCAGGTTCCTTCACAGATTCAGGTCCAGATCTGAGTGTGACACGTGAGGCCCACTGGCTCGGATGTGCCTGAGCCAAGTGACGAACAGGACATGTGTTGGATGTGGGCAACTCTACCGTGGGTGGGAATGCAACAACAATCCTAGCGTATACTGTTACTATGTGCTCATACTTCAACGTACACACCGAATGTTACTGATACATATTTTCCTGAAAGACCACAACGATGGGACTTCAAAACATGTACTTCATTGTAATCCGATAGAGTATGCTTTTTACCTTTGTGTTTACCTTTGTGTTATATTGAAACAAACAAGTACTGTAAGAGAAATAACAATGACTGCTAAATTGACCATATTTCAAATCCTTCCTTTACCTGAAACTTAGTTTGCTGTTTCACTACAGGTAACAAAATGAAGAGATGGTCCCAAACCACTGCTGTTATATCAAGTGAGAAAAAATCAAATGTGTTTTTAACATATGGATAAAACTATGACCAATCAAATTTGATATTTGTTGTCTCTGAGGCCCCAAACAAGGCTTGTAAATAAGCCACTGCCTAAGTCCCATTGGAATTGAAACAGTTCCATTTTACACATACAATCTGCTTTTATATATTGTCCTTGATAGAAAAAAAAAAGAAAATATCAAACGGAATAATGTGTCATGCTCTGTGGGACTCCTTATGATGCATCTGATGTCATCCGTTCAAAATGTTTCTAATACAGTTTACATTGTTAAGCATGTAAACCTGGGGTCTCTGAAACCCTGTACAGAGCAGTCAAACTTTGAAAGACCATGCACAGGGGTAGATTAACCGTGCTGTTGGTGTTAGTGTGTTTAGTGTAACTCTCTGAGATCAGTTTTCGTCCAGTCTGTCAAAATTACAGCAGTATTTAGCAGCTGAGAGCATTTTACGAACATGGGCCTGTCCTGAGTCCGGCCAGGAAGAATAGGCAATGTCATCTTGGTGCATGGCATTCTGGGTTGTGGTTGCCATACTGTCAACACAGGTGTCCAGCACAAAACCAAAACAAACACAGTAAGTTTGGTCACAGAGAAAGGAAAAGAAAAGAATAAAACACATTTTCTTTGATCAACTATGTAGGCGTGCGGAATCAGCTTTGCAGCAAAAACCTGAGCCACATTTGCCTGGTCGGTACGAACACAAAACAACAATAATTTTCCAAAACCAACTTACCTGTGTCAAAATACTGGAAACAATATGCAAAGGAATGCTGCCAAACAGGATGTCTGGTTGTTTTACATCTGATATTCGTGCTGTGCAAGCTTCTTTGTCAATTCAGCCACCTTACATCAATTATTTTGCTTCCAATTTAGAAAGCAGAAAGGTCTCACATGGTTCGAGTTTCAGTCTCCACGCCCATCATGAGAACAGTAACAGCAGTATATAACACAGGAAGAGCTCCCCATTTTACATTTTTTTTAGACTGTATAATAACTGCATGAACAATATGACAAAAAGAGCAAAGTCTAACTCCACTGCTATTGCCACTTCCATGTCATACCGTCTAACAGTGCCTTGTGCTTTCCACATCAACTGACATCACATACCCAAAAGTCTATTTTTGAACTGGTCTATTTTTCAAACTAGAGAAATGGAAAATGCTGGACCCAAGCATGAAATCTATCTATCTATCTATCTATCTATCTATCTATCTATCTATCTATCTATCTATCTATCTATCTATCTATCTATCTATCTATCTATCTATCTATCTATCTATCTATCTATCTATCTATCTATCTATCTATCTATCTATCTATCTATCTGTCTATCTATCTATCTATCTATCTATCTATCTATCTATCTGTCTATCTATCTATCTATCTATCTATCTATCTATCTATCTATCTATCTATCTATCTATCTATCTATTCTCCATGCAAAGGTAGCAAAAATAAAGTGGGTCTCTCACAGTTTTACAGATATTGTGACACACTGGACCAATGTAGTTGTTGCATATTTCAATGTGAGACTTGGTTGCTCTCTTGCACCATTGGTTTTCTCCTTTATTTCTGTTTGACTCACTGACAGTAATAATTATTTTCTTTAAGGCTCCAGTACCTCTATATGCTTTTTCAACTGTATGGGCTGTGTTTAGAATAAGATGAAATCTACTGAGGAGAAAGAAGTACTTTGTTCTGCAGAAACTCGTGCTTTGTTAGATGGACTGCAGTAAAATTAAAGGTGAGTGTATTATCTCGAGGCAGAGCAACCAAGTGTAAAACATTCTCAGTGTTCCACGTTTACTTTCCTGAACTCAGTACAGGTCGAACTGTAGCTGAATGCCTTTACTCTAAGTGATGCCTTGCGCATCACAATTACCCACACACAGCTCGCATCAAACCATGAGCTGACTTTTGTGTTCATGTGAATGTGGGCCGCAGCAGTAGCCGATGACAGCTTAATTCCCAGGCTGGACCCCCCCTGCTGAGGCCAACCGTTTGTGTGATCTGACAGACGGAGATCAGACTGAGGAGAGATGAGTGGGAACCCATCGAGTCCGCTCAGGTTTCTTGGCGCTGTGAAAAGATTTGTCCTGTCCATTCAGATCTGATGGAGTTTCCCATGTTCTGCACCGCAGCAGGTTTTTGTTGGCCTATCTTTCTCATCTATGTGCACACAAGAGATACACGCAGGGCTGACGTTGTGTTTGGTTTAGTTCCTTGATGCCACCAAAACTGCATGCCACAGTTTTGAACTACTCTCTCGTCATAAATCAGGGGAAGAGGGGTTCCGGCCAATTACTCTGGAAAAGGCAGGAAACAGGTAAACAGGTGAGGCAAATACACAAAAAAAAGAGGGAGTGGGATGAAATGAGCTGGAAAGAGGGGTGACCTCAGTTTAAAAGGGGTTGGGTGTAGGGTCAACACAAGCGGGAAAAGGGGCAGAGGGAGCCGTGGAAGAAGGATTAGGGGACGTGGAGAAAGAAGGGTGAACTACTTAAATCGAGGTCAGAGCGTGCAGCAGTCGAGGAGGGAGGGCAGCATTGTTTTTGAACATCTAATTTTGACAAAAGTGTTGTTTTTTTTAAACGTATCTGAGGAATGTGGTTAATGCAATGTTGACCCTCTGAAGATGACACTGGGCAAACCTCCCTCAGGTGCTGAAATGGCACGAATGTGCCTTATCTTCCTGCTGATGAGTCACACCACCTCAGTCTCCACACAGTTTAATGGATACAACTGTGATGCCAACTTCCACAGCAGGTTTCCTGGTGAGAAAACCGCACACCACGTTGTCTCTTTACAATCCACACTCCACAGGTGGGAACACTTCATATGGCTGATAGCAAGAACTGCGTAGCTTGAAAAACTACCAAATCAGCTCCAGTTAAACTAGCAGAACCATTACGATAATTGTCACTACTTGACATTCTAAAGTTTCTGGTAAAGCTGTTATATATAAGATTGCATGAAGAATTTAACATTTCTTCCACCACTGTCTGTTTTTGACATAGAAGAGATTTGGTTTCCATGAGGACAAATTTTATCCTTACACTTAGTCAAAACACAACAATTTTTTTTAAATCTGAATAAATGTTCACACTTCTGCATATTTGCTATTTTTGTTTTTTCTTCTATCAAGTTTTAATTCAAATTATAACTGAAAAATGTTTATCATGGCTACTTTTCTTTCCGCACTCAGACAGCTTTCAGACATTTTTTAACAGATCTTTTCTTTCCCTCAATATTTCTCAGAGTGTTCCTGGGAAAAATAAGTTTACAGTGGGACCTGCAAGTATCTGAATGTGCAAAATGTAAAAACTTCATTGATCCAATTACTTATTGTGTAATTTTAGGTTACTTTTGTACAGATTAGATTGTCTGTGAATGCTTTTCTTTTTCTTTAATTTGGGTAATTTGGCTTCTGCTGATCTCATATTCCTAATCTCATGAGAAGTTTTGAGAATTTACACCTAAATAGTTGTCTCTTTTTATTTTTACAGGTCTTTTTTCAGGTTTTTGTTTTCAAGTCAAGCTGGAATTGAGCCCCACCATCTATTTTATACCTGCTATGCCCAGTTCATGTGACAATCAGTCACTCAGCTCCCAGCTTAACCTTCTAAAGTTAAAATGCACTGTTGACCTTTCTGTCTGCCCCTAAAGCTGAGCGGGACATCAGCGTTTACTGCGGGGTTCAAACCATCACCTTGAAGATCAATTTCTGCCCGGTGCTCTTCTCTGGTTACACCGCGGTAGATTTGGCCCTAAACGGCCGTCACAGTGATGCTCAGTGCCGAGGCTTCATCAACAACAACACTTTCCCCACGGCGGTCCTGTTCAGCATCAGTCTCAGCACTCTTGAGGCCTGCGGTAACAGCCTGGTGGTAAAGAATACCGAAAACATACTAAACATAGAGATGATATAATCAATATCCAACTCCATCCTTTTGTTTATCGACTTGGGAGAAAGCAAAGTTAGTGGCTAAGATGTGTCTCTCTGCAGGTCAGCACAGCTTATGGAGCCAACGCCTATGGAAACATGTCTCTGGTACAAATTGGGAATATCTCAGGCTTTATCGACACCCCTGACCCTCCGACTATAATCAGCTACCTGCCTGGTTTGTTGTATAAATTCAGCTGCAGCTACCCGCTGGAGTATCTGGTCAATAACTCACAGCTGGCCTCGTAAGTTGCAGCTAAAAAAAAATTCCAAAAGAGAGTTTTTATGGGTTAACCACTGAACTGGTGTTAAGATTTATTCATTAAATTATGAGCTTTGTTTATTTCTTTCCCAAATCTGTGGTGACAGTTAAGCCCGTGGTTCGTAAGCCTTAGTGGCTTTGTGTCCTGTGGTATTTTGAGAGCCATTTATTTTAGGAAATGCAAATTTCCTAATGACCCACATGCTAATTCAGATGCATACTTTATCTTTTGTACTTCATTCAAGTAAACAAATAAAACTTCATCAGCATTCTACATCAAAACTGCTGCTTTGATGCTGTTTTCTAAATAAACACCCACCAACATGTTGCATCTCTTCACAGCTCCTCTGCTGCTATATCTGTCAAGGACAGCAACGGCACATTTGTTAGCACGCTGAGTATGATCTTGTACAATGTGAGTACACAGTCGGGTTTAAATTTCCATTTTGGTGATGATCAGAAATGTCTTTATCAATCAAAATTGACTTCACATATTTGAATCATACTGGCTCTGCTGTTGTCACGATCCTTTGAAAAGTGAGATTTATCTAAATCTTTTAAAAAAGGATAATATATGTTTACAGAATATTTACAGAATATTTGATTCATTTAACTAAACATTTTTTAAGAACTACATATTATAATCGTTCATTCTTAATCTCATATGCATCACCCTGCTGTTATTAATATTTACAAGAAGGACCATGAGTGTATTCATCCGCACTGACACAGTAGTCCCAAACTGCACTACTTTCTCTTTTTTTTAAACACCAGTCTGTCACTGTTTAGGATTGTTCTTTAGCTTGGGTTCCTGCTGTCTTTAAAATAAAAAAAGTCCCCTGTATGAATAAATATATTCTGCTCCGCAGTTTGTTCAGATGAGCACCAATGAAACTACGGTCTTGCTCTTTGTACTGGAGGAGTTGACAAAAGCAAAAATATAGAATATCACTAGCCTTGTGAATTAAACTGAATTAAATTACTGATTTTTAGTTTTCCGGTTTCATGTTTTCAACAGTAAGAATTGATTTTTTTTCTCTTCTCTCTTGAACATTTGTGCTGCAGGATTCTACATACCATCAGCCTCTGTCTATCCCGATGGCTGGACTGGCTCTGAAAACCAGAGTATTTGCTGCTGTGAAAGCCACAAATTTAGACAAACGGTACCAAATTACACACAGATTTGCCTAATTTTTCAAAAGGACTGTCACAAATGTTTGAATAAATATTGCTCACATGGCCCACATTTTACCAATACAGCAACTACATGGTTGATCAAGAGAAGATATTTCTGATATGATCCTCACAACATCTTTCCTACCATAATTTCTAGAGATTTAGCCTTATTTTTTATGCTTTGCCTCCACTCATTGTGCCATTATGTTTTTACTGGACTTGAAGGCGCCAGACTGCAGCAAAGAAAGCCATACCCTTGCTTTCTCATGTGCAGTTAGATCTCTATCCCTTCTGAGTTTTTTCCCTTTGCAGATGGAATATCTTGATGGACTACTGTTACACAACCCCCTCAGGGAATCCTAATGACGAACTCCGCTATGACCTTTTCTTTGGGTAATCTTGCTGGTTTTTTTTTTGTTCAAGATGATGACTTGATAAACCACAATAGGGAGTCATTAGGTTTTCAGTCTCTCAACGCGGCTTATCCTCATGAATGCTACAGTTCTTTTTTCGATCCAAACAACTAGATGTAGCTTAAGTGTACATCTACCTGTAGGAAGACATTCTCTCACCTCCAGTGTGCGCATGTTCCTGCTTATGTGTGTTTGTGCTGCTCTGACACAGCTGCTATAAAGACCCACAAACGACAGTCTTTGAGAATGGGAAGAGCCAGATGGGACGTTTTTCCTTTGAGGTTTTCCGGTTTGTGAAACACAGACACCAGAAAATGTCGACCGTGTTTTTGCACTGCGTTACCAAGCTTTGCCGGGCAGACGACTGCATCATGCTCATGCCAGTAAGGGTGAAAATCTCTGATTTTTATCCTTTGTGTGTGTGTGCCTCTTGACCTCGATGAGGACTGAAATCTGATGATGTGACTGGCAGATTTGTGGGAGGCGACGCAGGCGGGATGGAGAGCAGAGCCTTAATTCCCAGCCAGCGGCATCTGGGAACGCCGTTATCACAGCCGGTCCAATCATCACTCGGAGTGGTATGAGCAATACACTGACTTTTTGAGGAATAGTTTTACATTTTTAGAGATGTGCTGATTTTCTACCCTGAAGGGGTGTGGGGGTGGGGGGCTTACTCATTGAAAATTTTACATTTTGTTGATTAAATTCAAACAAAACACTTAAAATAGAAATGTCACAATCTGGTTGTAATTCTCATCTGATACATAAAAAAGAAGATATGTGTATTTCAACTAAGTGGGTAGGTCAATACACCCACCGAGCCATCTACTGTTTCTAATAAACACTTTGAAACCTTGTTTTTCAGATGAAACTCCTGTCAATAACTCCCAATTAGGTAAGCAATGTTATAGTGAGCTTTAAAGCATCAGAAAAGTCAGCAGATACCACTGAAAATCAATTATTAAACACAACAACGAAAGAAGAAACACACAAACACAAGTCACGAAGTTCCGTTAATGAAAAAGTTTGGTTTTTCATCTTTCCGTCCATCAGCACCTGGTCATCTCTCTCAGACAATGAACCCTGTGACCAGTGCACTGATCTCGGGCGTGGTCATCCTGGGCGGGGTCAGTCTGGGTTTCTTCCTGCTGTCGCTCCGCCTCCTGCAGAAGTCCCGCCTACCAGCAGCAGCAGCCTCAGGTGTTTGGAACCCGAGCTTTAAGTGACTCGTATAATATTTGCATATGTCTCGCAGAACTGTTGCTACAGGTGTCTGGTTTCCCTCATACACGCATTATTACATGTTAAACATAATATGTCTTAGGTATTTATTGCCTTCAATACCTCATTTTTTAAAAATTTTTGGTCAGCTGATTTTCTTAGAAACTGCTGTGTTATGAAATTACCCAAATTATTTAGACATAATTTGTCTTTTTCTTTTTAACACATATTGGATATTGGTAAAAAAAAAAAAGTATCATATTGGTCTGTTTTAGGTAGAAAAAAATGAATAGCAGAACCAAAGTTCTGACACGTCTCTCTAAAGAGAAACACAGTTGTTTTGTATTACATATGTTTTATAGTGAAAGGTTGTTGCATTTTAACATTTAAACATTGTAAATTGTTAAGACAAGGAAATGCATATGATGCAGTGTTTTGTAAACAAAAACAAATGACGTTTGAATTCAATTTTAAGCTCTCATTTGTATTATTGCGTTTAAAATAATATGTTTGAGATGTAGATGAACATTTTCTTATGTCTGGATCTGAAATAAAAGCTGTTGGCTTCACTAAAAATGAAGTTTTCCATCTTTTTGAAATGTTCACATTTTGTTCTGTACTAAACTTAATTTCTAAGTGGCTTTTTTTTCAAAATGAAACAAAAATATAAATCTGTAACTCGTTAATTAATTTGAAACACTCTGTCAATGAAGCCTTGCTGTTGGAAGGCGTGCAAAACAGGTCTACCATTGTCCTGTTGAAATGTCACTGACCTCCTGGAGAGACACGTCACCTTGGTGGTAACATATGTCTCTCCAGCTATCCAATATACACCTCTGCATCAATGAAACCTTGACATATGTGAAATCACCCATGCCCCAAGCACTGATTCACTCCCATATCATCACACGCTTGCTTTTGCAGCTTTCTCTGATAATAGCCTGAAACCAGACATCCGTTTTCTCCAAAACCAGCTGAAACCAGGAATCATCTGACCACAGAACTTGTGTCCCCTTTCTTTCTGTCTATTTGAGATGAGCTCGTGTACAGAGAGCTCGACAGTGTTTGTGTGTAGAGTTGATATATAAATGACTCCTTGTGTCATACAGATTCAGGTTACATATCTGGATGCAGTGGCAGATTGTGCAAAGTGAAAATGGTTTTCCAAGTTAATCCTGGGCCCGTGTGGCTTTGTTAATCATGATGGTCGGACAATTTCTTACGCAGTTCTAGCTGAAGGCTCAAAGATTCCGTCCAACAATGGTTTCCAGCCAAGGCCTTTTGTATTGAAAAGTCTTTTATAGATTCCTGACACCTGTTACCAATTAATCTACAGATAGTAGAACCTTGGAGAATGCTGTTTCATGACTGATCTATAAACTTTTGGAGTGTGTAGCCAGCATCAAATTCTCGACTTGTGTATATTTCCTAAATACAATGTTCATCAGAGAAGATATGAGAGAAATGTTTCCTTTGCATTTGATTTTTTTTATTAAAGGTCTGAAAGGAATTAACAAGCTTCAGATTTGATTTTTTTTGTTACCTTTTAGACATCCTGATATTTTGTCCTCCAGTTGGGTTTGTATAAAAGGGGTATTGAGTGGAACAAGCAGTCAATGCCATGGATAGACGTATTTTTGGAGTGAATACAAACTTTGTTTGCTACTGACTCCCTTCAGGACAGCTGAGATAAACAAGAGCAATGAGTAATTCTGTCAGTAGTTGAAATTGCTGGGAGAATTTTTTGAAAACAGCTCATTTCTTCTCAGATCAAGGTAAGAGCACAACACTGCTGCAGAGAGATTGTTGATGTGCCTAAGTGACAATTTTACTGACAACCCTCTGTGAGCATTCATTGGTCTTTTTTTACATAACTATTTAGCACAAGTTCAGATCATCAGTAGCTTTTACCAAGCTGGCACAACAAAAACACATTAGGAAGTTACTGTCTGATATTGAAACCAGAAGGGGTGAGAAGAATCAAGGACTTAGCAGTGGAAAAAAATGCATGAATTGATTTAAATCTAAAAATCGAATCAAAAGTGTATCAAATGTAACATGCAACCAATTAAACACTTGTCAAATAAACCATGTACGTCAGTAAATATGAGCATTCTGGTTTTGGTTAATCTTGTCATAAAAAATAACAGCATTTGTGACCAAATGGTATATGTAATCATTTATATAGGATTTATGTCATGTTCATGAATTAGCTTACCTGTTCCCTTTTCATATTAGCACATATCTGTCAGAGTTTTCCCTGTGATTGTCATATCTCCAGGAAAATGAACCAAACCCCAAGCACTGCCAAAGCCCATTCGATATCTGCCTGAATTAATCTTAGGACTTTTTTTCCATACTAATTTTCGTCTCCAATGAATGTCTGTTGGTGGCCGCAGCATCTCACGTGTCACACTTCGAGGCTGTTTTTGTGCCCCGTACTCTCTGCTACATTCACTGCTCCTCATCACTCTAATCCCTCATTTCAACAGCCATTTTGGGATGCATTCAGCATTTACAATGTCCACAGATAACTGAAATGAGAGGAATGAATTCTATCATCCCCCCTCTCAGTTTACTATCGGCGATAATTGATTAAGCCCTCCTCCTGAAAATAAAAATGAGGCTGCGATTTGGCTTTGAACTTTGAATCTGAGTTCAGGTGAGTCATGAGCGAAAATAATTAATTCTGTAAAGACCCGAGGAATATAAATGAGGGTGTGTCTGAGTAAGGGAACAGAAAGACTCTCAGCATGTTTAAATGCACACGCCATGACAATAATAATAATGCGTCCTGCATTCGACGTGTTTTTTCTATCTTTCACAAAAGATTGACAAAGACGCCCATCCTCCAACTTGACCCTGATCACAGCTTTCTCTTCCCAGGTGGCTCATCTGACATGATCAGTTTTCTAGCTGTCCTTCACCCATCTTCACCCTCAGTTAATTCTCAGTAATAACCAGATTTTAAATGATGCTCTGAGTATTTGGGAATTTCTAGTATGACTCAAGTGCAAAAACATAGACACCATACTCTAACCTGAACATTTTTCAATTCTTACTAAAAAGCTTGAGGCATGATCACGACAAATGTCAATCACATTGTTGGGCTGTTTGTTGTTTATAATTTGTCGCAGGAATATAAGCATCGAAAGCTCGTCTATGAAAGATCTTTTGTGCCAATTTGTCAAATTGAGACTCATCCAGGTCACATTAGACCACCAATCACCTCAGAAGACAACAGATCCCACTTCCTCTATTGTGTGTGAGGTCCCGTGAGAAGAGAAAGCATACGTATCCTTACTTTATTAAGTTTCATATTAGTAGGCAAAGGGGGCCGCATTTCACACACAAAACCACAAAGCCTGGTGGACAATGTTTAAGCATATATCTTTAAAGGGGGCTGTGTTGGGTTTCATCATTAGCCTCCAGGAAAGGACCGTAGTACCTCAACCACAAAAAGTGAATTGTTCAAACAAACAGAAGCAGCCCTTCCAATGAGGCTTTGACCTTGTTTTCATCCAATCCTACAACGGTTATGACCACACAACAGCTAGGATCCTCATATATAAAACAGCTCACTTCTTTCTAATTATAAACACGCAAAGAAACTGAGGAGGTAAGATCCAGTCAAAGATTACAGCAAAGTTTCCTTGATTGACAGCTGTGGACTAAACATCAATGTTTGGCTGTTTTTGCATCAGATCTCCTTAGTGGACTTTTTAGAGTTTTTCTGCATTGCGCTGGATATCTTAGGATTTTCTGTGATTGACATCTGTTGTGTTTGCATCAGCTTGTTCACAGAGGGCAGAGTGGTGAGATGGCTTTACTCATCCTCCTCATCCTGACGTCCCTGTGTATTGTGGGCCGAGAGGCCCTCAACATCTCTGACTGTGGAGTTTATGCCAGACGACCCGGTGAGATGCTTGTACACGGCACTCTCTAATTTTAGTTTTGAACTGGATTTTAGCGTAAATGTAGACCTTGAAAGAAGCCATCCTCCATTTATTTCAAACTCTGGATTTTGCCTCAGAAATATAATTTGCCCAATTGAAAAGGGGTTTACAAATTCTATCATTATTAATCTACTGGAATGGCTTCAATTTTGACCACAAAATACTGTGTTTATAGTTGTAAAAATGGTAGCTCTGGAGGTATAGTGCAGCTAATTCATCTATTTTGTCATTTTAAATCCGTTTTATTTGATTTAGCTCATTTCTCTTTCAGAGCATAAGTATGTTGACTACCACATGAAAAAGAGTGAAAACAAAGCAATCTTTCTGTGATCAGAATACACAGATATCGCAGTGGTGTGCGGAACATCTGCCATTGACCTGGCCATTCAAATCTGCCCGGCCATGTACACCGGATACAACGAGAGTTTACTGATCCTGAACCACATCCGGAACATTGTGGACTGTCAGGGGACGCTTGACACCACTGTGGTTCCTCCCGTAGTGAGGTTCAGCTTCCCCATCAGAGAAGGAAACGCCTGTGGAAGTAACTTCTTGGTGAGTCTATCATGTAATTTCCCAATTTTTGGTCTTGACTTTTCGGCTTGGAAGAGTTACATCAGAAACCAAAAGAGCATCTGAGTACTGAGTTGTTGGAGGGAATAATCTTAACCACACACTAATGAGGTCAATCACTCTGCTCTTGATGTAATACAGAATAGGTTAAGGTAGTTCACCTTCTTGATGTGATTTCTTCAGAGCTACATGCTGTGTGAAGCATGTCAGCCAACATTTATTTTTTAACAATTCTCAACATAATCATGTGTCTTTTATATATTTCCTCAGACCACGAGCTCACAAGGGACAGGAGTATTCTCCGACTTTTCCAACATCCAGTCGGTAAACATCAGTGGAGTGGTCCGATCCTTCGACCCCACCATCGGGACCATCACCTACAACGCAGAGCTCAAATATTTCTACTCCTGTGCTTATCCTCTGGAGTATCTAATCAACAACACCCAGGTGGATGTGTAAGTGCGCAATTTTAATATGTGCGCTTTTTGTTTTTAATGATACTTTTGGCATTTCGCACGTGTGCAAAGTGTGGTCTCAGCTCTCTCCTCCTTGTAGGTCAACCTCTTCCATTGCTTTAATAGACAACAATGGGAGCTTCATCAGCACTCTCAGCATGACTTTGTACAAGGTGCCGTCTCACACCTTTCTCACAGACCATACTTACATTTCTACCTGGCATATATTCTGTAACTCTAACGTCTCTTCCTTTTCTAGGATGCAAATTACACCACGCCCCTCGTTATTCCACCTGTGGGCATTGAACTGAGAACAAATGTCTATGTGCAGGTGGTTGCAGCCAACCTGACATCGCAGTAAGAGACTTTGACAGTATATCATATCAGCAGCCTTTATTTGTCTTATTCAGACCTGGATCTGTTTGCATCAAACTTTGAATAATTTTGATTCAGCACAGTTCTTCAGTGTAGACTTCAAGTACTGGTACCTTACCAAAGTAATCAGATATTACACTACTTTATGGGCAAGGCTAACTTATTTCCATAGCACAATTCAACAACAAGGTGATTCAAAGTGCTTTACATAGGGGGAAAAAAAAGCATTAAAAAGAAAATGTACAAAACAGATGGGTACGGTGCAGTGAAAATTATTAATAAATTAATCAAATGCAGCGGTACACAGGAAAGTCCTAAAATTGTATTTAAAAGAAACAAGAGCTGAAGCAACCCTGCAGTTATCTGGGAGTTTGTTCCATACATACGGTGCATAAAAACTGAAAGCAGCCTCTTTTATGCTCTGTTTTAACTCTGAGGACAGAAGACGGACGTGCTCCTGATGACCTGAGATGTTTCAAAGATGCACTTTGGCCCAAAACCTTTTAAAGCTTTATAGACCAACAGCAGTATTTTGAAATCAATTATTTGATGGACAGGAGAGAACTCAGGCCTGGAGTGATATGCTCCAACTTTCCGGTCTTACTGAGGACTCTAACAGCCGTGTTCTGAATGCGCTGCAATTTCAGAGCTAACGTTGTACTTTTTGCTCCTGCCACATCACTGAGCTTGCAACTGCTGCAACTAGTTACTTGAATATGATAATATCTTTTCAGAAAACCTCCATACGATTAGCTCATGAAATGCAAAACAAAGCACTGAAGTTCCCTATGAAATTATTCTTTGGAGCTTAGAGATGTAAAACGAAAGTAAAATAAAAAGTAGAACATGTAGTAGTGCATTTGATTTATTCTACATTAATCTCTGAATGACCCTTTATGCTCATCAGGTGACCCTTTCGAGGCCTGTCTCCCACACGTGGCAATCAGTGGAAATAATAAAAAGTTTATTTGAGAAGATACAGCAATAACGGCTGTGAAACATGATAATATAACTGACTAACTTCACTGGAATATGAGAAATTACTCATTTTCTTCTTATCTCTACCATGCTCTATTAATCATTTTACTTAATTTCATTTGAGGAATAAGACACAATAATAAAATCCTGCTTAATCTGAACAACAGCACACAAGAGATCGACAGATTAATCACAAGCATGTTAACGTCTAAAATATTAAATCATAGAGAGTGATTGAGCCTAAATATGAAATAATCATAATTATTTTGAGAACAAAACCTTTGCGAGATGTTATTCAGCTAAATCATTATGAAACAATGAGACCTGTATTAAAATGTTCATAACCAGTGAAGATGAAACATGAAAATATTTGCTTAAAGCCAGACAAGAAGAAAACTATTTTGAAACAGGACCGAAAAGGAACCCGACAACTGTATCAAAGAATGTCGGCTGTTGTACAGCTGTTGTAATCATACCCAAGCTAAAACAGCTCCACATTCACAAAAACATTTAATCAAAATGCATCTCAGTACATGTGGAGTCACATCTATTTCTATCCTGTCATTATATGATATCAACTCTCAGCCAACTCTATTTCTTTTGAACTTTTTCATTTCTAATGTAGAAGAATGTGGTGATCTTACAGCTTTCATGCTTACCTTTGCAAGCAGGAGAATGGGGGGGGGTGGGGGGGGGGGGGGGGGGGGTGTGGTGGATTTTTATTTATCCTTCTGTAAAGGTAATACAAAATATTTCCCTTTCAGCATTTTGATGAATACAGGTTACTGATATAATACTGAATGTTGGAAACTCATGATCGGCTGCATGGTTGAAACATAAATATTATGATAGCAATAATGATTAAAGAAAGCAGATGTCAATCTTTCCTAGTCTCCTATTGCAGGGCTGTGTGTTGATAGATTGTAAATGTGAGGATTCCACCTGTGACCTGGAGTCTCTGACTCGATGCTGGGGACCTCATTCTTTCTCCGTAGGTACTTTGTACTGCTGGACCGGTGCTACGCTTCAGTGTCTCCGCAGCCCACCAACTCCACCTTCTTTAATCTGTTTGTCTCGTAAGTCACAAAAACATCCTGTGTAAAAAGTGTGAGCTGCCCACTGTAACTTGTGAGTTCTTTCAGGTCTTCATGACTTAATAATGAGTTGTGTTTCTCAGTCCAGCAGACCAGCTTTGAATCTAAAACTTTACACATGCCCTCAGGGTTTCCTGTGTTCCATTTAATAAGCAAACCACAGCTACCATAATCCACAGGGAGCCCGAGTCTTGATTTCACCTCCCTTTGCTATGATCATTAATACATAGCCTGTGTGTATCTGTGGGATGTTCAGTTGGGACACTTGTGAGGTTTGCCTTTTACTGAAAGGTGCTCCCGAGATCAACTGACCACCATGCTGGAGAACGGAGACAGCCAGAGGGCTCGCTTCTACTTCCCAGCTTTCCGCTTCATCGAGCAACAGAATGAGACCATCTCCACCTACTATCTTCACTGCATCACCCGACTGTGTGAGAGCAGCACCTGCAGCACCTTCAAGGTAGGAAGTACAGCCTGCATGTCAAACAGAGATCTACAATTCAAGTCACATCCTCAACTCATGTTTCTCAACCTGGTCCTAATATCAGCAATGCAGCAGGAAGAGGAGGAGCGTGGAGGCCACGGTGGTCAAGGAAAGCCTCACTGAGCCTTCTGTGCTTACAGTGGCTATAAACGCCAAGGCTGAGAGTCGTAGGTTTTTTCCTTTTTGTACAAAAATGAAGGGAAGACATGTGAAAGATCTTTGCACTGTTATGATAGCTCCAAGCAAATTTCAGTCAGTTAGTCAAAAATAGATATTCTTCAGAACTGAAGAGCAAAACAATCTACAGACACAAGAGAGACATTCAGAAATATGTGTAATCTTAATATGTTTGAATGAAATGAGCTCACACTTTAAAAAGCCATCCACTGGACTCAAACCTGTGCTTTACAACATCTGTGCTTTTTCCATTACCACCCTTCAAACCAGTTAGCGTGGACTTTGTTGCTAGAGAATTTGCTGTCCATCTCAAATATTACTGTGGAACCAGATGTTATGAGCATCAGTGCCAAATAATCAGAAATGTTGACATTATTATTATTATTATTATTATCCAAGAAACATAGCATAAAAAATGCTCTACACTGGCAACAGGCTTGTTGATCATGATACATGATCAAACAAGTTAATCAAGTGTCATTTGACTGCTTGCTAAAACTAAATGAGAAAACAGATGTCTCATGTTTGTGCAGTAAATATGAAGCTACAGCAAATTGTTGTTTAGCTTTGCATGGACATTTAAAACAAAAGGAAACAGTTAGACGAGGTCTGTCCAAAGGTAACAGCATCCAACAAACAAAACCTCTAAAAAAAAAAAAAAGCTCATTGCAATTAACTGATTTGTTTAGCAGTGACTCCCTGCGGTTTCAGTGTCACCAAAGTGCTACTCCCAGCCTCAAAAATAACATATGACCAGATCAATTTTCAATGATTTGTTTACAGGTTAGAGATTTTACTTCATTTGAAAACTGGGATTCAGCCAGTCTATATTACAATGACATTGCCATATCTTTATTATGAACTATATTCAGTCTTTTTACAGTTTCTATCATAGATTAAAGTCTGTAACCGGCTCTACTTATATTTTTCCTGTACAGACATGAAATAGAAACAGCTGTATCATGATTGAAATCCAGCTTTTGGCAAAACAGAAAATAAGCAACACTGAGCTAGTATGCATCTAAAAAAGGCTTGAAATGAGAAAAGTAATACAGGTTAATTTATTCAAAATATAAATCCCATTAAATACCCCCCAAACTTTCTCCCTGTAATTTCATTTTACCAATTAAATGTTTTTGACAAATGTTTTACTTCATCCCTTATAATGGAATGTTTGACGTTCTGTGTCTTTTCTTGCAGCCATTGTTTCCAGTGAGGAGAGTAAGTATGTCACTGATTAACTTTGCTTCCATGAGAACTATTCACGAGGCTTTTACTAATTAGATTCTCCAGAAATGAAAGGCATTTCTTATCTGCAGCGAGCCATAAAGTCTTCTGTTGTCTGTTGGATTAAAGCGTCCTGTAATGGTGTCATTCTCATCTGTGCACAGCTCCGTCTGGTGGTCATTCTGAGGACAAGGGTGCATCTGTTGGCCTGGGAATTGCTGTGGCTGTCCTGGTTGTTATGGGTGTGGCAGCCGTCTTAATGGCAGCATCTTTTTATCGAAAACTGAAGCAGCTCAGATAGCACCGGCTACTGATATTTATGACCAGAACGGTGCAAGCTTTATGGCATGGCAATCCCTTGTAGGTGGAGGTGCATGATGCATAGAGGAAACTGTATCAAAACTATTGCTTTAAGCTTTAATGTTTCTCTCCAATCCTTCACAGATTATTGCAGGTTGTTTAGGTTGAAGATGTGCATGATGCACGAAAAAGAACGAAATCCAGCTATCTTGAAAAAGCAACAGTTGGCAACATTTTAAGAAACATGCTTTTTTTTCATGGCACATTGTTTTTTTGTGCAACTTCAGTCACAAAATCACAAAATAGTCAATGAGTTTTGTAAGTGGTGTGGTATTACCACTGGAATAAGCCCAGTAGTCTGTTCCCCAGATACTGCTAAGATAACCAGTGGCCTGCACCACAAACCCCCACCTGAAGCTTAAAAGGAGTTGTAACTGTTGCATATAAGCGAGCTTTTCCCCTTGTTTCTATGATGCTATGCAACAGTAATAGCTGGGTGTCTTCTTGCTACAGCTCAGCAGCTTTTGCAAGTAGACAGAAACTATTATGACATTGTTTTTTGTTTAACTTGCTCTCCATTTCTATTTCCATGGTGCTATGCTAATGGTTAGTTGTCCTCTTGCTTGAGCTAAAGACCTAGCTTCAGCTTATGGGCAGATTCGAAGATTAGAGGTTTCATTCAAATCAAGAAAGAAAGGTTATTCAGAGAAGTTCAGAAACTGCACATAGATAAAGCTGATAGCTTTCCTTTTATCTCTAATTAAATGAGATTGCTGTTATAGATAGGTGTCTCCTTGTGTCAGCTAATTAGTTAGCTTTAGATAACAGAAAGATGCAAATATGAGTTTAGATACTTTTAGGAGCAAGCAAATTTGACTACCTTTGCACCAAATATGTTTATTGCAGGGTATTTTTCTTTGAGTGCCATCAAACCCCTGGCACTGAAGTGATAAACACATTTTCCACAACTGCTGTTTTTAAATTGCAGCAGGCGGATAATAAAAATACAGATTGCAGCATGTAAATATTCGTTAATTAAAGGGCTCCAATTTATTTTTTTTGTTTACTTACAGTGGACTAATAAAACCTGTTGGTGAATCATGAACACTGAGGACAGAGAGAGCAGATTAAACACATTTTATTGATTTCTAATCAACATGATGGTTTTACAAGGAGCACATATTGTTTTTGTGCCATCCACAGTTGGCAAGTTGCCAATTTTATGTAGAAATACATGTTTAATTAACAGAATTCTGGCTATAAAATAAACATACCACTACCTAGCATTCATACAGACAATATTGATTTTCAAAACTCGCGCGGTATCACAGAAATACAACTGAATGACTGGATAGATTTTGTTATTTATTTTTCGAAAATGTGTATTTTAATGTATTCAAACTTGTATGATTTCAGGGGAATTTTTTGATGAAATGTTTGTTGTACTAACGTAATATCTTCTGTGGCAACAGCTCTGAGAAAGTTTGTTATATTTCCAGTACTTACTGCTTGCTTATGTATATATTTGTACCATTGTTTATGTCATGCATGCATTACTACAATTAAAGCCTACAGGATATAGAAACAAGAGGTTGTGTCTTCTAACAGCAGACATCCACCTGGAGTCAAAAGTAGACTCTGCATGATGCATTTGGAGAGCATCTCACAGTCTGCATGACCCAATTCCTGATGTACAAGAGGGTTTTGGTTATCTTGAGTTCATGGAAATGAAAAGGATAAATTGATCAAACTTGTGAAAGTGGCACACACACACCCACACACACATACAAACTCTGTGCAGATGAAACAAAAAGTAGAGCTGCTCAATATGAAAATCAGTGTTTTAAATTCATGCATTTGGAAGTTTGAGGTTTGTTGTGTTTTGGAGGCAGTGAAGATAAAAGACAAGTTTATGTAGGTTTGTGAAGTCTTGTTTTTTGGCTAATCCTCCACTAGAGGGTGTATAATCACCATATTTATCTAATATTTTTGAGGCTTGTTCAAGCGTATGCGTCCACAGTCATTAATTAGTATCTTTTATAATTAGATTTACACCCAGCAATATGCAGCTTAGACTATGTGGATTTCAGACTTAGTCAGGATTATTCATGCTGCTTTTACTTCACCACAGGCTTTTGCTATGTCAGCTAGAAAATCAACATTCGGCTTGTTTATCCAGTTTATCCGGTCATTACAAAGTAATATAAAGGGTATTTTACCCAAGCAATGAAAAGTGCAAAGTCCCCTTAGAACAATGAAAAGAACAACAAAGGCAATCAGCTTATTTGACAAATGATCTAATTACAAGTTCCTGTATTGTTAAGTAGGCCATGACAAACTCTATGACAAGACGACTCACTTTGAAACACAAGGGGGTGGGGGTAAATCAGCTGAACTGGGATGCAGTGCTCCATTAAGACTGCAGTAACTGTAAGAGTGGGATAAATTCCCCTTTTATGGATTCACTGTAATTTAATTAAACCAACAGGGATGAACGTGTGCACTGTCGCTCACTAATGGTGTGGACATTAACCTTTGGTTCCAGCTGCTTTGCCCAACAAAATGTTAATGGCCGTGGGGGAGCTCGAGAGAGGAGCTGCTAGAAATTTGTATTTTACTTGCCTCATGTTGCTCCTGACAGTGCATATCTTATTGCATCTAATCTTATTTAAAGTCAAGTCATGCTGTGATGCATCTTTGTAAGCAGTTTTTATATTGCTGTCATTATAATAGTGTCTTTTAGATTATTATCTGCAACAGACAAATCCTTCAGGTCGGTTTGTCCTCAGCTGAGAGACTAATTGTCCTGTCATTTCCATTTTAATTATAATGCGCAAGAGTCTGTCTGTGGACTATACATTAGGTCTAGTAGACAGCCCAATCATGAAAAATTTATGGACCAGCTGTATTTTAGGGGCAGTCATATGAACATGAAGAATATGATAGTTTGAATAAACACTGTCTTGCTGGTCTTGCTAGTGTGGCTAGTGTGATGTGCTAATATTCTGGAAAAAATAAAATGGGATGGATTCAAGGCAAGTAAATGTGAATTCCACAGAGGTGCAGTAGGACTCGACTGCTGTGCGAGCGAAGTCATGCAGGAAGGTCCAGCTGTTCCATTAACCTTTTATAATGAAACAGTCAAGCTGGAAAGCTGGGCAAAATACTATGTTCACCTCACACCAGGAACAGTAGAAGAATGCCACAGCCATTTTTTCCCTTCCTTTGAATACATCCACCATACATTTGACGTGATTATTCAACATTTTAGGAAGTGCAGTAATTTGTTTCCCTGCTGTGTGGAGGTAAATGATGAGATCATTGCTGTTAATAAATTGAAGGCTAGGATGGATTTACCAGCCCTGTCCGTGAGCAACAAAATCTGTGCAACAGCACCTTTAAAACCTACCTAATAAATTGTATCTTAATTGGCTAATTCATAAAATGGAGTTTAAATTGAGAATAACCATAATATAGCTCTTTGACTTGTTCCTGGAGGATTTTGTTGCCTCTGGAGCCAGGTCAGCTCCACTTTTTAAATCATCATGCTCAGACAAACTAACTGGATTTTGGCTTCCATTTGCAGCAGCAAACCGACAGATATGACAGCTGAAAACACTGCAAGAAAGAAAATAAGCCCAGTTGTGCAATTTTAAGGCTTTCAGAAGAAGACACATTTTATCATCTTTGGACACAACAACTACCTTTTCTCCCATCTCCGTTTTTTAATGCTAAACTTAAAGTGAAATTCTCTTCTGGTTCTGTTAGCTTCAGTTGATGGACAAATAAATTATCTATATTTATATAGCCACAAGCAGTATTTACGAAAATAAACAAGTAACCTTTCTGTTTTTAAAAATCACAAGACAGTCTTGCAAAATTCACATTTTGCAAACCCACATTGGCCTTCATACACTTAGCTCAGTGCAACAAAAACATTGTTGAATGCAATTATCATCATAACCCGCATGGACTTGACTGTCACTCAAAATTAAGTGCGTCTTACATGAAAAATTTGCCGACAACCTTTTACAATGCGAGATAAATAGTAACAAATAGCCACAGGTGCACAACCGAATGCAGGAAACATGTTATCATTTTTCACAAGCAAGATGTGAATCAGTTGTGTAGGTGGTCTTTCATAATGGTCCAGGACACAGTCGCTTTCACACAGCCAAAAGAGTGAGTGCTTATGCAGGCCTGATCACCTCTGATTATAGTCTAAGCAACTGGATCCCACAAATCCCCAATGTGTCCTGGTTGAATTCACAAGCATATTTAGAGCTTCACATGTTATTGAATCACCTGAGATCACCTGAGCTGATCAGCTTACAATCTTTCTCCACGTGAATCAGAGTTAGTACGACTGTGCAACGGTATGAAAGCTGCAGCCGCAAGGAATTGTGAGATGGAATTATCTCCTTTCTTTCATACAGGATGGTCTGGTGTATCCTTTGCTAAAAGCGATCATAAAGGAAGCATTGAACCCGCTTTGCTAAGCATTTGGAGAATTTGACCAGATTTTTATATTGGCTGCCACTAAGGTACTTCCAGGTCATTTCTCCAGCTAGGAAGGTTACTAAGCAAAATAGAAACGATTCGACTGAATCCTTAGATTTAGAAACAGCCAGATATAGCTTTCGTTGTCTTTTGGACTGAGTATGTTAATTTTCTCTAATTTTCCATCTCTGTTATTCTACTTGGGCTATACTTGGTGCAAACTGTATCGGCTATAACTTAATACAGAAGAAAGGAGAGTGGCGCCAAAGCTTTTCTTCTCTCTGCAGGAAAAGAACAATTCATCCTGGCTGGAACTGCAGATAGTAAATCTGTGTTATATCAGCAAAAGTCTTTTGTTTTGATTAACTAAAGCAAAGTTTTAAGGGTTACCATCTGATTTTACACATAATCAAAGCATTCTCAGAGGCCTTGTGATGTACTGCTGCATATGTGAAAGATGCGTGGCTTTCTGACTCCAAAGGGAGTTGCATGAATCTGATAAATTGCCTGAAACACCATGAGTCAGTAGTAGGGGGGTGAATAAAATACATGCTTAAAAAGAAACAAATTTGGAGGGAGAGGAGTCAGATAGAAGAGAACTCACCAGACCTCATCTCTGCTGGAGTTAACTTGCTACATCAGCTACAGCATCGGTGTAACTCACACACTCACTCTTTGTGATTTCAACACAGACCTTTGGTGTTCTCAGCAGGCAGCTGGTGTTTTGTGATATAATATGAATGCAGCATATACAGAGTGTTGGTACAGTATTGGCTCTCTATACGTGGGGTGTGTGAGTCAGTGTTTGTCCAATTAGTGGGAAAGGGCAAGAGTAAATGTAGGACACACTCGGAAATCTTCCAGGCGTGTGTGTGCTAGTGCCCAAACTGCCTTAAAATAAGATCATTTCCAATCGTTGACCACTGAAGATCAAAGAAATTGGGAGAAGTTTTAAGCAGCAGTTTAACACTCTTTGACTGGCATGTGGCTTGAAGTGTTAATATTAGTGAGGATCAGAGCTTGGGCATCTAATTAGGATTAATTGTTGCCATGGGGATTCAGAGAAGGACTTATAGCTCAAGAGAAAAACGCGACTGGTATAACTTGAGGGGCAGATGGTAAACTTTGAGCCAGTCAGATTCTAGTGAGTTCAGCTTAGTTAAATGTCAACAGTGACATTAGTTGAGAGAACACATTTGGATGGAAGCGAGAGAAGTATATTAAAAGCTGTTCCAAAATTCACCTTCGGAATAAACTTCTTGGTTCGGAATCAGTGCAATCAGGATCTTTGATCAAATGAGTGGGCAGATTTGGCAACAGGGAAAAATGTCATGGCATGAAGTGCTAATGATTGTCATCTGAGCAAAATATTTGGACTTTTTACAACCTGAACAATACTTTTAACACTCTTGAAAAATAATGATTTTCATCTCCGAAGATATATTGGATCATAAGGTGACGGCAAAGATAGGTCTATTGATATTCTGTATTCGGAGAGGTAAAAATGATCAAACAACCAAATAAACAACCTTGGACAAACAAGTATTGCAGTTATATCCGTAGCCTTGACATGTTTGCTTATCGTGATGGATGAGCGAAATTCAATTTATTTCTAATTAATCCACCACAAACATTCCATCTGTTGTTAATAGCTACTTCTGCGACACAGCTAAAGATTGTCCCTGACAAATACAAGTATTACTGCTGTATTTAACGAATTGTTGTAGCCTTCTATCAAATATAAAAGAGCGGCTGCATATGTGAATAGCTGACTGTATGAATGCCTGCATCCCTATGTGTGCCTGGACATGTCAGTGCAACATGTCTGGCTTTTCAAAGTGGAAGGAGCTACAGGACTCGGGGGAATAACATTTGTTAAGAGGCCTAGCAGAGGAGATGAAACTACCCCTGACTTTGTTTGTTTTGAATACAAGGGCACCGTATCTCCTTCCAGAAGGCAGGATCTGGAAGCAGGTGCTGAAGTTATGTGTTAAATCCCTTGCATTCTTTCTTGCTTACTTTACAGCTACCTCTGGCTATAGTGCTGCTGTAGAACTAAGCACTTCTTCACGCAATGCCTAGATCCCAGTATTATTATCCTCTGCAGTTTGATATTTCTCTGAGAGCCCTCCATAGTAAACCAGAAATAAAAAGTAAGGCACTCACCTAAAAGGTGGGAGGCGCTCCAACCGGAGGTATGTGTTGCAACTAATCACATTAATTGGCAACAGGCCCACAAGTGACCTCAGCATCCATAGAAAGGAGATCCCAGCTTTATTACCTGTATTTGATATATTTTTTGTTCAATGGAAGCAGCCCATTCTCACGTCTTGAGGAGTCCTTTGGCACCTCATTACCGTGACTGTGCTAGAAATCAACAGCAAATGCTTTAGTCTCATTCCAAAGTTTTTACTGATTAACAAGATCAGGAATAATAAGACAACTTTAGAAGCAAAATTAGAGGACAAAACATGTCTTGGAGACTGGTTGGAACAGCTATATTTCAGTTCCTTGTTGGCCATTTATTTTTTACTCTGTTTACCTCTGTTTTCTGTCTCTCTTTGGTTTGTTTTATCAAAACTAGTTGGTTAGTTGGCTAGGTTTAGGAGCCAAAAGGTGTAGGGTAAAAATGTATTTTGAAAAACGATTTAAAAAAAAATTAAACGTGCCTTGCCTTTAATACTAAATTTTGCAATAAGTATTGTTGGACACATCAATGTATTCCACTAATAAAGTCACAATTAAAATTTTCAGGAAATGTTGCTTTTTACACATCAACTGATGGAGCAACATTGGCCTGTTCAACTTCACCATTTAACTGGACCATCATCCTTCGTCTAAGATGTTATGCTGCTTCTAACATTCTGTTGTAGATTGTACTTGTAAGTACAACTGAATCTACTATGCAGACACTGTGATTTTGTCTGGTGAAGCTGCAGTTATAAAATCTGATATGTTTACATGCATTTCAAAAGTCCAGTACACAATAACTTGTTGTTATCTTTTAGGTTTCATGTAAATGAGCTCAATGCTCACAGAAAATCTTTGTGTCAGGCTAATTGATTTTCTCAGTTTGGTTCTAGCCAACTTGTAAGGGAAACACCTAGGTATTAAACCATCAAAAACAGTTACGCTTTGTGAAGAACATCTGCCTTACATGCCACAGCTTGAAACATGAGGAGAGACAATGAACCAAACCAGAAAAGTTTCAAGGCATGAAATGAAAGTTGTTATGTAAGGAAGCCACAATGTTGCATACAGCTGAGGATAACTGCAAAGGAGTTCTTAAACAAAACTCATTGTTACTGGATCCACTAGACTTAAAATAGTGTGGTTTCAAGTCAAAAGTGCCTGACAACACAGCTCATCAGGTAACATTTCAAGTAGGTGCATGTCTTTGGTATGCTGACTGAAGACAAACAGGTCTGAAGTTTTGTTTTTTGTGCAAACTTCAGTCGGCATAAAGACGGCTAAAATGTCAAATCCCTCCAAAAGACTGAATAATCCTATTCTGTATGAACGGATACCCTACCTGCAGTTAAAATCCCCACAAAGGTTTTCCAAGGCCTCTAGATTATTAGAGTACACATCCCTTATAGCTCACGAGTGCTAAAAACACTGGAATCTCTTTGAGTGTAGCTGGCCACCCAAGAGAAAAGCATTAAGTGGAACTTGTGCCTGACCACTTCAGGCTCCCTAAAAGCGTGGGCAAATTCACTCAGTGAGTTGAGTTCAGTTGAGTTTAAAGCTTTACCGAGCGCTCATTATCCATTATTATTTTGTTCCTTTTTAGAGTTTTATCACAATTTCTGTTTAGGATCATTTCATTGCCTGCATTGGGATATGCCATTGTTGTGTCTTGAATAAATTGCCTTAAAAGTGAAAAAGGCCAGCATCACCTTGTCCCTCTTCATCTTAACTTATTTGTCGAGCTGTCCATCATCCTTTCAACAGGGGACTCCTTGTTAATGATTGATGTGGCACCTCTTAATGTGATGGATGAATCTTCTGCTGCATGATGGGATAGGGGTGAGTCACGCACCCCTGCAACCCTCCCCCACCACTCACTACCATCCACCATATAGAGGAGCCTGGTGTCCATCGGAGGAGGAACAAAGAGACATTCAATTTAAGCCCCATCAATAATGTACAGCTGAGGAGGCCTTTCTGCTGAGGGAGCTCTGTAAAAGCTTGGGTCATTGTTGTGTTGAAGCAATAGTTTTTGACTGGTTTATTATCTCCGGATCTGCACACTGAGTCGTGGATGGTATAGCTTTATTTATTGTGGTATGGCACAGCCACCGGGAAGTCTGAGAGTCCTTTTGAACTGCTTTGTTTCTCTGCACATTGAAGACTGGAGAAACGTGCTGGAGAATTGTTAAACGCAAGATAAGAGGAATGTTTTTGATTTATCACCCATGTCATACATTGGCAGACACTGAGAATAAAAAGGAAATATGTTTGCTGTGTAAAATTGGGCATTTTTAATAGCAAGTTGTTTATATATTCATATCAAATCTATATTTATACAAAGAGACAGCCCATTGAGAGAGAGCGGGAGATAAATAAAAAATCCAGCTCAAACCTATCCAAAGTAATAAAGTGAGATCCTGTGAACATGGGGCTGGAAAACTAAGCTTTAGACTTCACCAAAAGGAAAAATAAAAAAAGTTATCCAGAGAGGAGTTGAGCAACCAGAAACAGCCCACACAAGGTGCTAAGGCTATGCACAATATCTAACCAGTAACCTAGAGGTCAGGCCGGGTCAGAGGATCTCCCAAGCTGGAGATAAAGTCAGATGTGCTTTAAGACTGATAAACAACTTTTGTAAAATGGGGAAAATAAACTATTGATTAATTGGTTGGGTGTGATGTTTGATATGAGTTGAATAAATGATACGATTCGACATGATGGAAGCACAGAATTCTGTAAAAACAGAATTTGAAATATCTATTAAGTATCATGTGAGAAATATTTGAAAGAACACTAAGCTGATAAACTATTAGCACAGCCAGCGCTGTCATGCTGCACTAATAGTAAAATAATATTCTTAAAATGACAATGCTAACATACTGTTATTTACAGATATATTGTCTACCATGTTCAGCATTGTAGTTCAGCATGCTAACGTTTCGTAGAGGTTCAAGTGAACTGTGTGATGCAGAAACCAATTGGTGTAAAAATTCACAATATAGTGTTCAGTCCAACTACAGGGAAACTTTTGAGGTTCAAGTTATTTACTAGCGAAAAAAAAAAAAAAAGAAAAAAAAAAGCTGTTCTGGCAGCCTCTGAGTAGCTTCGAGCTGTAGCTCAGGAAATCATCGGCTGATTCTCCCAGCTGAGAGCACTCTGACAGTTGTATACTGCAGGTAAGACACGCATCGGTTCTTCACAGAGCCTTATTTGATGAGGATAATGTCATGCTACTAGGATTTGGAAGTGATGTTATATGGTTGACTCTTGTGGCCCAAGGGTAACATATTTCAATGTATAACGAAATGGTCCTTGAGGGAAAGCTTGCAGAATTTATGTATATTTTCTTCTTTTTACCTGGAGAGGATATTAGATTTCCAGAACCAACAGAGAGCAAAACTGCTTTAGAGTAGTTTTATATTAGCCTGTCAGGTTAACACTCACGATACAGTAAAGTCTAGAAGCATAGAAAAAAATAGATGTTTTTTCTTCCATTGGTTAGCAGACAAATCCTATTTAGTGTTTCCAAAAGAAGATTAAATCCCATAAAAGGATTCTTTTCTTATTCTGAGTGCTATCTGCTGATTAGAAAATACTTTTTCATGGACCAAAGGTGAAGTTGGCTCTTTGTTTCTTTGCAGTGGTAAAGACATTTCAGTACTGACCAAGAATAAACCCCCATAATAGGCATCCTGGTGGCCAAAACCAGTCGGTCACCTTTCTGCACGAGATGTCTTCATTCCATTAATTTTTTATTTTCAGAATAATTTTATCAGTACTAGTGAGGAGCAAACAGCGGTCACACCTGTTCATATGTAGGAATCTTTCAGGCACATTTAGCCTATCTTTTGACCTAAGAAGAAGGTGGTGCACAAAGGGTAAGGGGACAAGCAGCACTTACGCAAACAAGTGAATCCCTTCATTTAGCACAAATGGCTGTGGACACTTCTGGCTTAGATGTGGTGCTTTGCCCCCAATCCATCTCTGGCCCCTTGGGAGCCTGTGGTGATTATGGTTCATAATTCATAGAAAGGGCCAGACGTCCAGAGAAAGACAACTCTAAGCTTGCCTGGATGAGCCACCACTTTTTCATTCTGCAATGGCTGACTGTGCAATGGAGTGAAATGCTTGTATGGTCTGTGATTTATTTATTTATTTTTTCCTTTTCTTTTTTTTTAACTTCTCTGAATGTGGATTATTAGCTTTGTCAGATACGCACACACACACACAGTCAGAGTCCCTGAGCAGGTAGGATATACTGAATACAAAGTAATTGCAAAATTCCAAAAAGAAGTAGACACCACTTGGTGTTTGCGTAGGCCGGTGATTAAGCTGGATGAGCTAGAGTGCTCCTGGGATGAAAAGCAGTGACAAACCAACTGCTCTAAAGGTTTTATAAATCCCCTTAGTGAAGTCAGACTCCCACTTCTCCGGTAAATCCTGCTGCATTCTTAAGCGCTAGGAGTGATGACAAATGCTAACAGCAGGCTCAAGCCAGAATTAATTTCCTTGGTTTTCCCCTAAGTCGTGCATTACGTGAGGTTTGTTGTTGTTTTACATGGTGCTGTTGTCTTTGATGTCTGATGTCTTCATGTTGGAATGTTTTATGCTGCTGAGATTTAGCCATTGGCACATCTCTGCTGCAGTGAATAACAGTTTTGGTTTGCATGGCAGCACAGCATAGCAAGTGTGGTCAAGAGTTCTGCACCTAAATCTCACATGTCTCAGTGGAGACTCGTTTTGGCTCGATTCAATTTTGTTTGTGGGCTGTTTCACGATTGGGCATGTTTCAAAAGTAGCTCCAAGTATTTTCTTTTCTCTGTCTGACTGTGCCAGTTGTGTGTTGATGCATGTCATGTGTTGCATAAAGGTCTTGGTAGGCTATTCAAAGAAAATCTTTATTGTTGAATAACCTAAGTAAGTGTCAAGATTTCTAGTAGATTGCATCAGAGAACACTGACAAGTACAGGTGATAGTGTAACAATGCGTAAGCTTTGACTCTCAGCTACATAAGCATTGTTTTGCAAGGCAGCTGGAATCTTACCAGATTCAAGATGGCAAAAAGCCAAGTTTTTGCCTAAAAAAACGTATAACAAATGCAATTCTAAAGTGTACATGATTACAGCATTAGTCATACATGTTTTAAAAGGTTTCTTCATATAAAAAAGTGCTCTTGAAGACAAAATCCTATGAGGTTTTTTTTACATTTTCTGAGAAGCTCCCCTTAAAGCTAAGACTAGATCTTGGTAAAGATAAAGATAGTGACAATTTAGGCAATTTAGACAATCTTAGCTCTTTAGAGAGCTCTGGAGGCGAAAACCTGTAAGGAGTAGAGTGGAGGGCTTTTAAGAGGCTTAAGCAGAGGAGAGATTTCTGAAAGAAAAAGGTGGATGAGAAACATTCTCCAAATGTCGAATGACAGAGAGTTAATGAAACACTACAGATTAGATCATGCAGGAATACTGTTTTTGATCGATCTCATTAGAGATGCTCTCTCGTCTCACACTCAATATTGCTGTAATGTCAATGAAAGTGATCATCAGACTAAGATATTCTTCAAGTGTAGCTGTGACGACTTTCCTCTTAAAATTGTTTTTCTTTCATCATCTAATTCAGCAAGCGGTAGTCATGCATGCCAACCAACTTCTCTTCCTTTAAGGACTGACGGTCAAATAAACTGATAAAAGTGGAGATATTATCCCCCATTAATAGCACAAAAGTTAAGCAGAAATATGACCATAATTTTAACTAAACATAAGCCAATAAACATGACAACTATTAATATGTCATCAAATCATAGTCAATGAATAGGTCATTTCTTCACTTTTCTCCATAAATATGACCCATAACAATGTTCACTAAAAAACTACACCTACAGATATGACTATATGAGCATTTTTTTCACTTCTGATACTGAGTTTGAAAACCAACTGAATTGGTTGTGGTTACAAAAAGAAAATCGTGGTTAGGGCTAAAATACACTTACTTTACAATGCAACCATCACCATCTTGTGCACTATTTTGCTTGTTGCTCTGATTAAATAGAAGCACAGCAAGTTACAACGAAACTTAGTTAGAAAATGGAGCTTTTAGATCTGTCTTTAACCTAGAGGTGGATCAGAGTATGCTGTTGTCACAACTTGAACAGATGGTATCAAAGGTTCTGACTTGGTTTAAGTCATACTTGACAGAGAGGAAAATTTCTCTTCATATAGAGGAAGAGTTCCCCTCAGCCACCTGTCTCACTTGTAAGAGCCTTAAAAGTCTATTGTGGGCCCACTGCTCTTTTTACTGTACATGCTGCCCTTGGGGACTTTTTATTTTAAGAAAAATGATAATCCCTTCCATTGTTTTGCTGATGATATCCACATATATCTTATAAGTTTGACAGATAAAATCCTAAGAGGTTGAATGAGGGCAAAAAGGATTAGAATCATCATGACCTGGATGACTGAGAAGCTACACCGACATATTTAGACAGCAGAAACTCATCTCAACCTTTACGAACTGTCAAAAGGATCTTAAAACCTAGATAAAGCTCAGCCTTCTGAATTCTAATGAAAACAAGTCTTAAGTACTTTGGTTTGGAAAAATCTGAATTGTCTGGCAGAGCTGCAAGGCTTGTCAACGTAAACACGCAACTCAAGTCTTGGCATCCCATCACTGCCTTTCTGTCGGTTTTTTAAATAGATTTGAACATTTTATTGCTTACTTTTAAAGTTTCAAGTGGATAAGCACAACTTTATTTAACAGACCATCATATCCACACACCACTGCGAGTGGCGTTTTATACCTTCATGGAGATATAAAACAGCTCTTTTCAACTTCACACACCTTCACACAGTTAGGCTCTGTTGAAGAAGCTAAAAGTTAGCTTGAGCCAGCGAGAGCCCAGATGGGCTGACATCGACCATGTTCATAACAAAGAGGACAACACGACGAAAACTATAAAAAGCAAAGAAGAACAGGTGAAAAGCACAGATAACCGCCGCATTCAGCAAGGTTACGAACAGCTTCATCGAGCTAATATATACACTCTGGCCATTGCCTTTTTGAGACTCTTCCCCTCAGGCAGGCTAAGAGTCATGAAGGCACGGATAAACCGTCTGTTTTTTCCCCAGGGCTGTGAATGCACCACTGAAAGGTTGACTTTCAAGACTTTGGGCATATTCAACTAGCTGCTAAAGATTCAATTGTCCTCCTTGGCTTTCAGCCCGAGTAGACTATGACACCTGAATAAATAATCGTGTGTGGATATTGCATTTAATTGTTTCATTATTCCTGTTTATAGTGTTTTCGGATGTTATTTTCTGTTATTGCCAATTTGACTTTAGCACTGACTTATTGACTAAAGCACTTTGATCAACTATGTTGTTTGTGAATGTGCTAAATCTGACCTTGACCTTTATTACCATACACTGCCATCAAGACACATTTAGTGGTGCTTTTTTTCCTTATGCTGGTAGCCAAGATGCCACATTATGACTAATTTACAACTCATTTTAAGAGATTTAAATTTAAGTTTTAAGAAAAATAATAGGGAAAACATTCAAAGGTAAATTATGCAACTGAATTAATTTATTATCTGAAACTTTAATGAACTGTATTGTAAGGTTGTTTTATGCAACAACTCCCATTTTTGTTCACTCACCACCTTTTTTTTTCAGTTTTAGACGTGCACTGACCTCTAATGAGATCAAACTCACAACCTGAAGACTTCATTTTTGGATCTGAATCTGCCACAGTATCCACAAGTTCGATTCTGCCAGCTCTGAAGCTCTCTGGTACTCACTTTGACCTCCATGTGTGGCATAAAGTGGTACAAAAATGTTCTAATGGGACATCAATCACATTATAATTGCAATAAAAAATGTATGTATAATTTTTTACTTTTCATCATAGCTTCCAACTGTTTGTTTGATTGTTTGGAATCTGGAGAAAGACTTTTTCAAATTCAGGAAGGACAGATACAATAAAGCTATTAATTTGTATCTGTCAATAGAGGCAAACAGAAGACATAATAGCTGATAACTGTGTTTCACATTATAATATTTGATTCTGCATTTAGTCAAGCAGAATGATGAATTGCTTCTTATGCTCTTCATTTATCTCTTCTGTCTTCATCAGCATTTCTTTAAACATCCTCCCATTATTCTCTCTGATGGAGTGTGAAAGAATGATTTCTCACTTTAAGGTTAAAACATTCATTGACTCTCCTTTTCCTTACTCCTGCTGTCGAATCTGTCTCCTTTGGTCTCAGTCTGTCTCTTTGTTTCGTTTTTGGAAAGTTTCTGCAAAGGACATAATTATGCATCATGACACCGATTCACTCTCTCTTTTATTGACAATAACTGCTTGCCAACAGGGCCAAGTACAAGATTTCTCAGCCCCCTTTTTCGACGCCCATATCAAATATGCACACATTCATATGCATGTTTTGTGTTATTTGGGTAATAAAAATGTATTTAGTTTTCTGTTCATTTCTTTGGCTCATCTGTCTCATGCTTACATGTTTGCTCCTTTGGGTGCCGATGTGTATGGCTTTGCAAGGAAACACACACAGAAAGCAACCTCTTTGAAGTCATTGTTCATGTTACTGAGGGAAATTATGGCATGTTTTTTGTGTTTGTTCGAATGTAAGAATGTTTGGAAGACTGTCTCCACAGTCTTCCACATGCATATTTGAATAATATTTCATTTTTCATGTGCATGTTTCATCATATTAGGAACCTTAAGATCTTATGCTAAATTCCTTCCTATGATGAATGTATTGACAGTATATCAAAACCATCACAATCCCCACTGATGCACTTATTACACCATTTAAAACCTTGTCCACAGTCTAATGCACACCATATTATCTCACTACAGTTTCCATCTCTGCTTGCTTAGAATCCATTTCATTCATAAATAACCACTTCCTCCTTTTACTATGGCTGTAATGCATGCTTTACAAGCAGCACTTATCATGAAATCTATAAACTGTCAAGATGCCTGAAGTAAACTACAGAACAGGAGAGACGCTCCAGGAAGCAATCAATGAGCATAATAAAAATATTCATTATTTATCAAAATAAGAATACAGCAGTTTTAAAAAAAAAGAAAGATCTATTTTAACAGAATTTATCAATATTTCTCTAATCCTACTTACATTTCCAGCGTCATTTTCTATTTCAGCTCATGCTCAGTCTGCTGTAAACTCAATAAACACCCTCACGTCTGCATGTTTCTGTGAGGACTATTTTAGATATTTAACTGGAGGCAAAAACATTAAGCATGTGCTTCACTGCCTCCTGTTCGTTACCCTTTTCAAAATGCTGAAATAGTGCAGGGCTCCCGTGGGAGTTTCTGAGGAGGGAACCCAAAAACACAGCGGCTTTGGTGCACAGAGAGCTGCTCCCATGACACGTTTGTACCGGAGAAGGGGATTTATCCTGTTTTGGGGGAAGCAAGATTTGAGATCTCAGCATCTGCTCTCCAGCTTTGGCACTGTGAGTGCTGGAGGCAAGGCACATCATCACCGTTTGATTAAAGATTTATACCCTTTCAGACATGTTTTCTCTCATTTTTAGCAAACCTTATCTCCTGCGTTTTGCTGAGATATGTGTAAAGTTAAGGAGTGGCTCCTGTCTTAAATGTTTTGCGACTGTAGAATTCCAAACAACCCAGATGTGGATTTTTAATAAATGCATTTGGTTTTAGCAAGTTAAAATAGAGTTATGAATAATGTAATAGGACAAAGTTGGCCTGATTTATAATTTCTCAAATTAAAACAGAGCAAAAAACATGGTATTTTATGAATTCTACTGTTTTTTCAGCTTTGGATTATCTCTAGTTAATGCATGACTGGTGCAGAGTTGAACTTCAATCTTTTCTAAACAAATGTTTAAAAGCCTCCATTCAGCAGATTTGCATTTGAATTGAGGATGGCTCTGCACTCTCTGTAAATCACAGTCCACTATTGTGGCTCCTGCACAAATTCATTAGATAAATTTACCCTTCTAATCCAGACATATTTATGGGGAAAAACAACCTGAAGCACAAAATTATTATTCTGAGAGATGACAGCGCATGTGAAAACGAATTTGTGGAAGGTGATGTTTTTACCTACAAGAAAAATCCTAAACATTAAAGGAGCATTTGAGTATGCTTCCTGCATCCCTGGCTCTATATTGTTGTTTATTTTTCAGCCTGATACGAATAATAAACCAAAGACAGGCCAGACGATGCTGTATCCACGTAGGTGTGGTGCTAACTCATTTGCATAAGGAGGGACTTCAAAGTAAGTTCTGTGTAAACAGACAGAATAATCTTAGACTGCATTTTCTTTTCACTGTATGACTATTTTACAATAGACATTTTGAAAGCTTCAGTTTCTATTCAAGCCTCCCTGTGAGCCATCACAGTGAGTCATCGTGTTTAATACCACAAACCCTAAACTGAGCGGCAAAATGAAATTCCCTCGTGCCTGTTTTTTTGCCCTACTTTGACGTACTTTTAGCCATCAGACTGATCTTGCAATAGAAGCAAAACTACTTTGGGGTGTTTTTTGCGAAAAAAACATCCACTAATGTTTAATTGCTTTAACTTTTTTCTGCTTGCTCTCCCCAAACATAATACAGAAAAATGTACCTTTCAAAACATCTGACATAGTCATTTCTCAAAGGGTTTTTATGTAAATCTGGAATATTATTGCCCTATCAGATATTTGGTGCTCAATGTTAGCTGTTTGATCATCATTTTGGTCCAGATAACATGTCTCAATGACTACTTAATGAATTCCCTTAATATGTGGTACAAATATTCATGACACAGAGCTTCTAGCAAGGCTACAGGCAAGTCTTGGTAAATAAATGACTTACACAACGGGTGCTTCCCTGATCATCCATGACCTTCAGCAGGCATCGGGGCAGTTTGTAGTCATAAGAACGGCTGAGATGAAAGTCAGCTCCTCCTGAGGCCAAAACAGTGGAGTGCTCCTGCTGAGTTGGGAGCAAGCTTCTGCCTCAAGGAATAAATTACTTTTTTAGATTCTTGTTCACAACTAACAGTATGAAGTCTGGGATTCACATGTGAATTGATGCAGTTGTATTAAATCATGTAAAAGACGAGGGCAAAGTATTCAATCCACCAATCAATCTATGTCCCAACTGTCACATGACTTCATGAGATTTGGGGTCTCGACTGAACAAACATTTTCTTGCCTCAGGATCCTAGGAGGACCTAGAAAACGTTGCTTTAGAGGACATCTGGATACATTGCTTTCTCTGCTGCCACTATGACCCGACCTCCAATAAACTGCTGAAAACTGATGGATGGTTGGGTAATTGGTGCTTTCAGACAGCAAGTAGTTGTCTTTGCAGCTGTAGCCTGGCAACACAGATGCTCTGAGTTTTGATTTCATGGCAGCAGGACACAACTCTGCTGCTAGTCTACTACTACAAACTCACTACAAAGCCAAAGACCAAGGGTTGCTGCTCAAAATAAGGCGAATAAACATCCAGATTAATTTCATGGAGTTTTCTGTTTGTTTCCTCTATCTTCTCTGGCTTACCTTCTGAAAATCATACTGCACTGTGTTGAATGAAGTAAAATTCTTTGTTTTACACCGTGAACGGTTAAAACAGAGTTGTTACCCAATTATTCTCTAGCCTGTTGCCATTCTTCCCTCTGTTCCCACATTTGTCCTGGACTTAATAAGCATGTTCGAAATAATTACTCTAATTTGCAGGCTGATTTGCATTTAGCATTAATGGATACGCTGAAACCAAAGAGGATGTGGTTGTACAAATCAGTTTTCTAATGGTATTGCTCTACATCTGTAAACATAGCATGTAGCAAGTCTGGGTGAATTCTGTGGAAATAGTGCGAAGACTCAAAGAAAATTTACTGGGGTTGAGATAAGAGAGACATGTTGAAGGAGAGTGGAAATAGCCAATGTAAAGTGTGGCTCTAGATCTCAAAATACCTTCCAAAGAGTACCAAAAAAATCAAAAACTAATGATACATTAGAGGAGTAATTTGGCGGCAAAGAGTGCTGGTTCATAGTCACCTCAATGGATTGTTCAGTACTGAGGGCATCAGTCTGTCTGTGCCCTGCAGTCTCGAACAACACCGGTGACTTTTAATTGGTCTCTGTGTCAGAAAATCAAAATGCAAACCATGCTCTAAGCCTTTTAATTCTCCACAGGTTTAAAGGAGCAAAATCTTTAAGAAGTTCCATATTATGAACTTGTGAGATGTAACTGAGGAAGGACAGGCCGAACATTAATTCTTTTATGAGATGTAAAACAATTATCTAGTCCATATTTCCTTAAGAAGCAACACAGATGGACTTTTTAATCATCATCATGATCAAAGAGTGATTTAAAGATTTTTCCTGCAGTTTTGAGGGTTGACCTTCGTGCTGACTTTTTGTTTTTTATGAGTTGATGTTGCAGTTGACTTCACATAAGTCAGAAAGGTAAGAATGTGGAAGCAATGACTCATTAGTCATATGAAAAATTAAATACACCCTCTGTCAGAACAAATTAAAATAAAAAATAAAACTAGATAAATGCAACCTCATATGAACAACAACACAGGACATATTACACTGCATCATTATTTATGTAACAAAAACTAAGCCAAAATGCAGAAGCAGTTTGTGAAGAACTAAGTACTCCCAAAGACAAAACAGCTTGTATAACTATTTTAGCAGCAATAACTTGAAGTAATTATTTTCTGTATTACGCTGTCAGAGAAATTTTGGTCCACTCCTTTTAATAATGTTGCTTTAGTTCATTGAACTTTGCAGCATTTGTTTATGCACAGCTCTCTTAAAGTCTCACCACAGCCTTTCAATCAGGCTGAGGTCTGGACTTTGACTGGACCATTTCAACACATTGATTCTTTTCTGTTTCAGTCATTCTGCTTTAGATTTGCTGCTGTGCATGGGATCATTTTCCTGTTGAATTGCTTTAGTTGTTAGGCAGACGGCCTCACATTTGACTCTAGAAAACTTTGGTATACTGAGGAATTCATCCTGTGGCTATAAAACAAGCCCAGATTATCACCTCTCCATCACAGAGCTTGACAGTTGGTATGAGGTGTTTGTGCTGATTTGCTGTGTTTGTGTTCCTGGTAACATCCAAAGGACATTGTTCCAGAGGTCTTGTGGTTTGTTCAGATTCAACTTAGGAAGCCTAACCTGTGCTGCCATGTTCTCTCTAGAGAGAAGAGGCTTTGTCCTGCAACCCTTCCAAGCGTCTTCAGTCTTTTTCTAATTGTACTGTCATGAACTTTAACATTTAACATGCTCACTGAGGCCTGTAGAGTCTGAGATGTAGCTCTTGGGGTTTTTTTTGCAGTGTCTCTGAGCCTTGCACGGTCTGACCTTGGTGTGAACAAACAGAAAAGTACAATCCTGGGAAGATTGACAGCAGTCTTTTAATGTTTCCCAGCTGTGAATAATCTTTCTTATTGTAGAATGATGGACTCTAAATAGTTTTGCAAAGGTCTGATAACCCTTCCCAGATCGGAAGGTAGAAACAATTTTTTTCTCGAAGATCATTGCTGGTGTCTTTCCTCCTTGACATTGGGTTGACACCGCTAAAATGTTTGCTTTTATAGAAGTGTTCATGCATACTGATGATCAGTTAATCAAGTGCTTTTGACACAGCAGCACCTGACTGCTTCTTACTCTCCTGTGAAAGCAGTAAGGGTGGGTGTCACTATTTGTTGTAATTTTGGTTTAGTTTTTGTTCATTATCATGACACAGTTAAATATTTTATATGCTGTTGTTCAAGATAGGCAGCAAATCAGGTCAGCAGTAATAAACACAATAATGCACTAAAACAAAATGAAATATGCATGTAGATATAAAAGGGGAACTATATAATATTACACCTTAGAATCCTTAAAATCAAAAGAGGGATCCCTCTCTTTTTCACATGACTGTTTTTTTTTCTGGAAATTTGATGGAGTTGCTCACAAGCACATCATTGTTGCTGTGATTTCTCGGAAAATAGAGGTCTCCTTGCTGAAGTGGGAGAGGATATCTTCTGTCAGGTTTCAGAAAACACAAGGGAGCTGACCTCTCACCCTTATGAAAGGAATGTGACCAGTTTCGGCAAGGGAGCCTTGTTCAGAGGGAGGAAAAAGTGCCTGAAGGCCATACAGGGGCCTCAATGAAGAAAATGTGTCTGGAAGCAGAAATACCACTGTGGGGAAGATTTACCAGAGATAATGTCACATGACATTAAGAAAAACTGTGTTTTTTTCATAACATGTCTTATTTTTGTAGAAATGTGCATGATTCCTTGAAGATTACAATACCATTTTGCTCCCATCGCGATAGTAGCAGGACAGTGTAAACAGAGAAGAGAATGCAGTAGAACAAGAAACATGAGACACAGGTCGAAAACAAAGCACCGGTTTCTCACTATTCTCCACAGAAGAACACTCAGAGTGTCCCATGGAGCTGTCAAAGCAGATTCAGCAAGGAGGTTGGAAGAGCCCAAGATCTACAAATCTGAGATTTACATCTAAGTTGAAGCAGATCTTTTTTTAAAGAAAAAAAGATCCCCTCCAGACTTGTTTTAGGACATAAAAAAATTCTCATACATTTTTCTGCCAAGAGGGGCATTCTTGTTCCTCATTCTTGTCCAGGGTGATTATATTCATATCTGAATCTCAAGATGTTTCCTACTTCACTGGAAAGCCTGCGTAAGTGCACTCATTTCATATCTCAACTTCATGGTTCTTGTGAACTGAATGCACCTCCATGCTTGGGCACGTCTGAAATTTACGATGAAGCTGAGCCCAAAGAAACACCATCCGTCTTCAGCAGATAAATGTGAAAACAGCCTTCGCAGTAAAGGTCAGACATCTGAGTGAGCAAACAATAAGCATGGACGTTTATGCAGGCAGACCTTGAAGCTCACCTTTCTTTGTACCTCTGAACTACTGTGTCTATGAAAAATGACACTTTTATGCTCCTGGATTATGTTTACATGCCACATTTATTCCAATCTAAGAAGTGCAACATGCTTTTATTGCACAGAGGTAAGAGAGCACAGCTCGGGACTCCTGGTGGGTGTTCAAAGCATTGGACTTTGACGGTGAAGATCAGGGCACTCATCCTGTCTCATGCTTCAAGCCAGTGTTGATGTCTTCATTAGTCAAGGTGTAGAGCTTCAGGAGGGATATGTTTTCAGTGTGGTTTATACTACCAGGCTGAGATTCAAGCCATTTTCACATGAGCGTTGCGGAACTGAAATTTTCTGGAGGAGCAGACAGACAGACTGGAGCAGCTGCCAATGAATGAAGTTTGGAAAATCTCTGAGTGGGCCAATATTTGAATAGAGCAGGTGATTCTCTGGAAGATTCAATGCAAGCAAGTTTGTGCACTAATAGCAGCCGCTGCTTCGTACCCCTCATGATCTGCAAATTCCTTTCCGCTCTTCAAAATTGTGGCCATGAATAGATGTATTGTCGCTATCAGCACAAAGAATCATTATGGATAAGTAGTTTGCCTCCTCGGTATGCTGTAAACAAAACTTTGTGAGGTCCTCAGTGCACTTTTGGCAATGAAGTCCTGCCTCCTGTTCACTCTACCCAGGTGCCTCTGGAGTTTTTTAGCTGTGAGAGCACATCCCATAGTAAATCTGCTGTGTGTACAGACAACTAGAGACAAAGTCTGAACCAAATTCTGCTAATGTTTTCTGATTTTTGTGTATATTAAATGTTGTTATTGGAAAGGTGTACAATGTGGATCTATTTAATTGACGACATTCACATTGGTGGACGACTCTACTCTGATTGGATGGTCCTTGAAGTTTAATTTTTATGTTTCAGTCCCTCAAGTTAGAAAATGGCTTTGAGTTGCCTAAACGTAACCGGAAAACTTGCCTCCGTTGCTTCAAGAGAATATTTCTGGAAAGAAATGCAGATGGTTGTGTATGAATGATATGATCATAGTTACTCTTTTGGGTTTTAAATGGGCTGCATTGTCTAAAGTTTGTCCTGGGAAGTTTTGCACGGGGCGGTTCACAATGCTTGTTTTTGCAATTAATCCTTTAAATTTACAATCTGTAAAGTTGTGTTAGTCTCCATTTTGTGTTTAGGCCAGTTTGGAAATTGAATGCTCATGTGCTCATGTTGTTCTTTTGCCAATAAACATATTTTTGGGGATTATATTTAAATGGGTACAACAGTAATTTCATGTTGCACATCCGTAAATTCAAGGGTCAAATGTTGCAACAAAGGAACTTCCCTTTTGGACTCTTTTATGGATTTTAAGGCTCCAAAACACACTCTATGGTCCCTCTTGTATTGTTACATCACTTTATTCTCCTTCAAGATTTAAAACTCTCACCTCATAACTGAAAAGTATTGAAGAAGTATTGCTCATTGCCACATGTAAGAAATAAGCCAAATATACAAAGAAGCTTTAGCATAAACCCATTGCTGCTATGATCTTTAAATGGCTGAAATGCACCTTTTTAAGATCATGCTGAAGTGTGAGTCGATGGCTTGTGGCATCTTTTGATGTCACAAGCCCTCAGATCAGCTATGAAGCTGGTGAGTGAAATATTTCTTTTCCAATCATGAAAGAAACCAGGATGCAGTGTGTTAAAGGAGTAAGGCGACCTTTGAGAAATACCTTCTTTTTTCTTTTATCTTGCCTTAAGCTAAAGAGGTTAAAAATCTCAGAGTTGTTATTCAGAGTACAGACATGATGTGAGATCTCTTCATACAGGAGAGCAGATATCAAATTTTCCAAAGTGGCAAACTGTCAATTTAAAAGTGATATGTAAGTTCAAAGCAAGTTTTTGATTTCAACTAAATCACTGCAAAGATATTATTGAAGGTGTGCTGCACACGGAGGAACTTCAACTCACATTAATTAAGCAGACCTTCCACTGTGAAAGGATGAATAGCTTTACCTCTGGTATTCTGGTCAATATCACACATTAGTAATTACAGGGAGCAAGTTAGGGAGCAAATGCACAGACAGGTGTTTTCAGGCATGTGAACATGCCATTATGCTGTTCAGGTACTAGACCAGATTAATGATTTGTTGTCCTTGTGGCAGTTGCCAAGGCTGCAGGAAGATGAATAAAATGTGACTTGTTCCTGTAGGAAACTAACAATAGGATACAGAAAGATTTAAAGAGGCTGTCTAATTAGAGATAGAGATAGGCAGTGCTCTTCATTATCAATCCATACAGACACCCGATGAGAAAACAGGGTTGACATGAGTGAGTAATTGCATTGCCCCTCACTTCTTTCTCCACCATGCACAGTGACAGTATGAAATGAAAGTGTCGATTTCCCACACGGGCTGGAAGCGATATTAACAGCTTTAATATTACAAAAGGAAAATGCTGGTATGTCAATGTTATTGGCCATTTATAGTGACATATGGTTTAGATTATGACTGACAATTTTCCAAAGTGCTATCTTTATTGTTTGTCAGACAATGTTTGGTTTCCATTTTTTACCAAATGGGTAGCTACTAATAGTCAGAGCGTTAGAAAGCAGTTATCTGATGTTGCAATAATGAGCTGTGCTGCTGTTGGGAAATCAAATTATAGTATGACTAAATTAGCAAACTGGTTATAAGATGTAGCTTTAATATAAATGCTTATTTCTTTAATTTGGTTAATCTCTCGAATCTGCTGGAAGCATCCACTGTCTGACCAACAGCCCAAAGCAGAAATAATGTGCTTGTAGACTGTTATGATACGATACAGGTCAATAAGTGTGCAGCTATCCATTCAGGTCCAGCTGACATTTATGTTAGTGTGAGAGGCTCAGTTGGGACTGTGTAATTTTGTCCACAAACTTTATCTGTATGAGGCTTCGCGTGCTGGAAATACATATCTCTGCAAATGAGAGGTATCATAGTATTCTAAGATAAAAATAATCAGTCCTTGGTGCTTGCAGTTTTCTGTGGGTATGACTCCAACTGATCACCTTTATCCCCAAGTCTACAGTCATGCAGGTATTTGGCAATGAATTAATGCAGTATGGAAAGTAAAATTCTAATCATTTCAGGTTGCTATATTTCATTCTGAAGGCCGGGGCAAGTGAATATGTATTCAGTTTGGCTGTCAGCACTCAAATCACGTTAACTATGGCACTAAAGTGAATGTTGGTAGGATTGTTCTTCTTTAGATTGTTGTTGCAGTTTCCAGTGTGTATCACATGTGCCTTAACAGAATGATTACAAAACAACTACGTCATAAGCCTCTGCTTTGTGGAGCCAGAAGTGAACATGTTTGAAAGAAAAAGTGAAGCTACCAGTTCACGCTATTACTATAGTTAACAAGGTGTATGAATACCTCATGTTAACTGGGATATTAACTGTCCTCCCTCCTTTGGTCAAAACTTTGCTCAACCTATAAGTGGATCCAATATCTAGATTATGAATGAAATAATACATCTACTTAATGAATATTAAAAAAACAACCTGTGACATGAAAATCAATGAAGTCCAGCGTGAATAATTTCCATTTCTTCGATATAATAATAGAAAAGAATCAGTGAATCAGTAAGTAAATCAATGTACAGACATTTTTATTGGAGTTACTTTATTAAAAAGTGCAACAACAAACCTATTGGAAACACTTAATACAAACATGATACGATTTCTGATGCAAAGTTTTCTTTGGATGTCAGTATTTGATGATATGAAATGGCAAAAGGCCTGTATAGTTGTACACATTTGTGCTTCGGCTATCAAATTAAAGTTAAAAGAAATCCTTAATCAATGTTTATCTACTTGAAGAAGTTTATTAGTGGTCCAAGATTAATCCCATCCCTGTTTGGGATCTTTGTAATTCGGAAAAAGGAAACCTTGTTTAATTTATCTTTTCATTGTAAAACCATTTCTGTTTTGCTCAAATAACAGAACAATATATTGATATGATAAAGTTTGCTCTTTAACAAAACCCCAAGTTTTTTTAACTTTGCTGTTTGCCATGTGAAAAAAACAAAGTCATGCACTGAATAAAAAAGAGAGTCAAGTTCAGTGCTGAAATAGCCACAATTATAGTCCACTAGTCCATCATTTGTCAACAAACTGACAAACAGCATGGCTGTGTGTGGAGAAAGTATTGCCCACTCCACTGACAAATGACAATAGAGTCACACTAATGAATCACAACAACATGCAACACAAATTCACCAGTGGATGAACCTCCTGGCCTGTCTCCTTCCAACAGCTTGTCAGTTGTGCTCATTCTACCACTCATGTCATTAAAGCCAGTCTCACCCTCAAACAAACCTCTGTTTAATCTTCCTAATTACGGTATTGCTTTCAAAAGGGCACCATCTCACTTATTAAAGGAAGTTAAATTAGCTTATGACATCACCACAACAATCCCTTGAATGGAGATTTATTGCACCATGTGACCTTCAGCTTGATTGCACTTGGAGACATTTCCACACAGGCCTTACATTTCAGACCCAGTGAATATATCCATTTTTCCACAGTCCACACAGTCTGGACCAATTTTACTTCCCTAGAGCCTAGATTAAAAAGTATCAATGTGTTAGAGAAGTAGGAACCAGCAAATATTTGACTTACCTTCTTGAAAAATGGCCAAAATAATAGCTGACTGAGTTTCAGTCCACTAATCCATTAATGTCAGCTCTGGTTTGACAATCAACATGTCAGATCTCAGATGTCAGAGTCCTTGAACGCACATGAGGGCAATTCTTAAAGCAGCCTTTAGAAGTATATGATGCAAATGTTTCACTGACAAAATCAAAAGCAGCACATCATTCACTGTGATTAATTACTTGTCTTGAGCAAGTTTAAAATCTCTTCAAGCTTATTTTCATGGCGCTCTGAAATGAATGGAAAATAATGGCTGCCTGGACGATGGGAAATCAATCCACAATCTGGTGGTTTGCTCTGGAGAATAGCCAATGATGCAAAGTATGCTTGATCTGTAGCTAATGGGTTGGAAGATGCAGAGCTGCCATCATGATTCTTTAAAAGACTCCCTGATAACATGGTTTGAGCAGAGGAAAATTATTGGGCACCAGAAACGTTAGTGCTGATGTTATATATTATGTACTGTGCATGCTTGGAGGCGTGGTAGGATGATGGGAGCAGCCCATCAACCATTAGAACTGCCCAGCCCTGCTAGAGGAAGCTAATCTTGTTTTACATTGCGAATGCATTTGCTTGCACTTAATTGCAGCAGCAAGCAGTCTCTGAGTGGATCAACGTGCACATTTAGTTGATTGTTAGGGCTGTTTTTGACCCTGCATGAAAATTAAGGTTAATCTGAATCAATTACTGACTAACACAATAAATTATGAAGATTTGGTAATCACAGAAATAAAATGTATGTTAGTAAGCACCAGCGGGGTTATATGTAACAGCTGTAATGGGGATTGCTAAAGCATGCAGAGCCTATGATGAATATCTCAAATATGAGACTTTTAAAAATAGGACTAGGACTCTTTTTTCAGGGCTCTACGTTTGTTTTTTTCTTTACAGTGACTCTGACATTTGCATGGTTGATTCAGAAACTGCAGAAATTTTCTCTGCATAGCATGATAAGCCGTACCTCCTGATTCAGTCTGACAGCAGCTCGACAAGCTAATAATGGGCCACAGAGACACTTACAGCTTCCTAAATGTTTTCCATTTCAGTAATATTAAGCTTGTGTCTAAATGGCAACAGCAAATCAGTTTGAAATGTTAGCTGTGTCCACACGTGAAAGTCACAGCATTGAAAATTGTTCATATTTAAGACTGAACAACTCAATATCTTTATATTAGGGAGAGAATAGAACACTATGTTAAACATAAAAGCCATTACACATAATAATGAAAAAATAATAATTTTGTTTTGCTGTTGCCATCGGCAAAGCAGAGTTTTATTGTCTTATAACAAGTAACTAAACACGTGCTGCTGTTAAGGTTTTCTGACCATTGACTGTATTGTTTTGGTTTAGTCTCATCAGCTGCCACTACAATGGCAATATAGGGCCTACTCTGAAAATGTATCAATTATTGAAATAGTTACATTTGTCAACAACACAAAATATTGCAGTTTCGTAATAAAGAATTGTAAATTGGACTATTACTATGCTTCCTTTAACATATTCCCTATACAAATAAAGCCTTAACACCCTCATATAAGAGATCACAGATGTGAGACTCATCGTATACAACATTTTCGGCTGTCATGTTCTTTCTCTTCCTTCCCACATACAATACCTTATTTTTGCTACTGCTCTCCCACCAGCGAATGGTTAGGGTTAGCTGTTAAAGGTTAAAAGTTAAATGTTAGAATTAATTTAGTCAGGTCTACAGCTTACAAAATACATGGCTACACATTCACAAAAATGTACATGGTTACCGCATCCACATTTTAAATGTTCATGCATTAATATCCCTGCCATCTCACATAAATGCTAAATTAAAGGTGTTACTATCATAAACAACCACTGACTCTGCTATGTATGAGAAATGTAGACAAATGTACGTATTAAATGTTTTCTGGTGAGACTGAGCTATCTTAGCTGTTGTTAGCTCGGGAACCGAAATTGTGCAAAAAGTAAACCAGTTAAGTGGACAACCCTCCTTTGTGCAAGTATACATGCACTGGAGGGGAATCAGTTTATTGATTGAGGTATGTCAGACACCACAAAGCCGTTGGCAGTGTGATAAAACATTTAAGCCATTCTGCTGCTGCTGCCGCTGCCTTTCTCTGTGGGAGATCATTGTACATGTACCGAATCTAACATGTCATCTTTAAGCCAGTTGAATGGTGACTTTGCCAGATGAAGCTGTGGTTATAAAATCAGGATTTTATTAGAGCAGTGCTAGATTTGCAGTCTGGAAATGCAGTGTTCTTCTGAAGTGTTTAGCCGTCTAATAAAAGAAACATCAAAATATGTGAATAAGAGCAGCTTTTTGGGGGAGTTTGGCTGTATTAATGTTTTTACAAAACAATGTGGGGTTGTAAGATGTTGTAGTGGTTAACATCATCATCTAACAGCAATAAGGTTCCTAATTTGAATCTCAGCTGCAGGCCTTTCTGTGTGGAGTTTGCATTATTTGTCTCTTTATGCGCAGGTTTTTGCGTAGGCGAGTCCTCCGGCTTTCTCCCACAGTCCAAAACCATGTATGTTAGGTTAATTGGTGATTCTTAATTGACTGCAGGAAAGAGTGTAGGTACGTATGGTTGTTTTTCTTGTTTGACTCTATGTTGGCCCTGCGATGGACTGGCGACTGTTCCGGGGCACACACTGCCTTTCACCTGATGGCAGCTGGGAAAGATGGGCTTAAGTTTCCCCTGCGACTCTGAATGGGATTAGAGGTATGGAAAATAGATGGATGGACAAATAAATGCAGATAATCTTTCTGTTGTGGTTATAGTTGTTTCAAGCTTTGCTTTTTCATTGTGTTGTGTGAACATACAGGACTCCAAATTAATATTTTGCTACATTCCTGCTGCAACATGCTTGTAATACCATCATTTCAAAATGATCATGCATCAATGTTAAAAAAAAATGTAACATGCTTTTAGACAGAAAAGGATACTTTACTATTAAGAAATCACATAAAAAGTTCTTAGTTTAAAAACTGACTTAATTGTAGAATAATGTAGATTTCTATTAAAGGGTATACAATTAATGGTTGTTCATGCATAATGCATTTTTGTCACTTAAACTTCAAACTGTGCACAGGGGCATGGTTGTACCATACCTTAATAGGTATTTCTATTAAACAACATGCATGTCTAGAAAAATCAGGACCTGCTGCCACTTCCATTACTTTTCATAAGGTTATTTAGTGCCATTCAGCTTCACTAATAAGAAGTCATGAAATTTACAGTTGTCTCGCCAGAGCAGGTTTGGGTTGAATGGAGAGCCAAAGCTAATTTCCATATGAAATGCACACAACAAAAGGGGAAAATTTAGCTGGAAAGAGTCATTGTTTAGAATTAAGTATGGAGAAAGTAAGCACGAGAGTGAAGGCTGCAACACAGGGACATGTCAACTTTAATCATGAACTTCCCTGTAAAAACCCTGTGAGTTCACACTAGGTAGTTATTTTTGCCCAAAGTAAAAGAAAGAAAAATTCACACTCAGTGAGTGACTTGAACTGTGTTGATTATTTCTTAATTGGGGGCTTGCAGATGGAGCCTGGAGAGGTTCAATCAAAAAGCTGATTCATGTCTATGAGATTCTGTGCAACTTAATGAAAAGTTCACTTTAGTGGGAATCATTCTGTTTTAATAGTTTTATCACATGACCATGAATAAATTCTTGGATGATATGGACCACCCGGTGCTAATAAACGCGTGTCCCAAAGCATACACAAGCCAACCATTTCAGTAACAAAGTTTTTATGCTCATTTTCAATTTGCACATAAAAACATTTGAATAAAATGTGCAAATTTGCAAAATTCTCAATATTCTCATTAAATTCTTTAACACATTTGAGAAGTGTGAAGCTCACTGAGTTGGTTAAAGCTAAATGAGAATTTCTGCTGTGGAAACAGATTTAGAAAAAATAAATTGCTGGATTGCCAAGCATGTTTTGCATTGGTCATGTAACATCGGTGCTGAAAAATGTCCAAGTTAAGCTGACGTTGTACACCTTTGCCTCTTTACACACAGAGGTGGCTTTGTGGCGTGCTTGTGTGTGCTTTAAAATGGATAGCTTGCGCCCAGCAGTGACCGTTGGTTTATGATGTATTCTGCCTACGGTGAAGAACAAAAGGATCAAGCCATCTGCTGTCAGACATAAAAGTCATTGTGCATATGCCTTAAAGTCAAACCCCACTGACAGCTGCAAGGTGCTGTGTCCAAAACATCCCTGGCCCCAATTCACTTTTGGTCTGTTTTGGTAGCCCTTCTAAAAATAATTCTTTAATTTCATAGATATACATCCTCAAATGTTTGTGGTTTTGTATAACAAGCTTTCAAGTATCACTGTCCATCTCCACCTTCTAATGTAAAAGGCTCCAGAAAGAAACTAGATGGTGTTGATCAAGTGCCAAGCTACAGTTGTTTGTCAAAAGTTGTTTTTTTAGTGTCCATTGGCCTTCATGTCAGCAGGGTGTATTACAACTTATTCAGAATTAGTTTTTTGTTTTGAATGGTACTTTTTTAAATTGCAGCCCTGAGGATTTGGTGCCGCTGATTGCTTATTCTAATAACTGCTTTACAGAATTGTAGATGGAAATGCAGAGAGGTTAACCTTTTATTCTGCAGCTTTCTGAAGAATTATGATAACATTTCAATCGTTTCAATGCGAACACGAACAACAGAACAAAACACACACAAGCCAGGTATGCAGGGCCAGAATTTAGATTTGAAGTGACTCTGTGGTCTGTGACGTAGCCTCGGGCTGGTTTCAGAGTTATTTGCATTCTTTCAAATAGGCCTGGAAAGAAAACAATGGCAAACGCCATGTCCTGCTCTACTGCGAGCTGCAACAGCAGCCAGCCCTGCACCACCAAGCTCTGCCTCTCTGCAGCTCAAGTTGCATTGTCATGGACACGGCATGAGGTGGAGGGAGAGCTGGGTGGAAACAGAGCTAATTGTTATGGTAACATCTGTTTGTTTGGAGATGTGGTGTAAATGTGGGTGGGGCTAATTGCACTGTGTTCATGTAGGTCACCACCAGTGCGCATAAACTCTACGATTTGCTATTCCGAGCCTGAGGGCACTAAAGAGATAATGTCAGCCCATCTCTGACCAACAAACAGAACACTGCATTAAACCTTCAGGGCAAAGATGCTCCAATCCCTCCACATTCCAGAGTCAGGGGGCTTTACTTGTCCCTCCTCTCCAAGTCAGCCGACTGTGTTTAAACAGTCTTAATCAGATCTATGTGTTGGACTATTGAAGGCAGGGCTAGATCTGCATTGTTGCCCAAAACAATGGCTGTCTTTATAGCAGCAGTGTGAGCTGGCACCTGTAAGGTGCTTCTTTCACACCCGGCAAACAAGGCATTAGGAAGTCAGTTAGAAAGCAAACTTCATCTAAGTGGTGTTTTCAGAGTCACTCAGTGTTCACACAGGAAGAATCGTTTGGAAATAGAGAAACCACAGCTCATTATGACTTCTTACAAAGTTTAATTTTCTCAGATACTGGAAATTTCTGTAACCCAGCTCTGCTTGCAAGAACAGGCCGGTCGGTTGGTTTCTGTTCCTGGAAATTTAGACTGACAGGCCGTTCATCGCAGGATATGGCTTTGTCTGATTTGCCAGGGAGACATCTAACAAACATTAAGCCATCAGAAAAGTCTGGTGAGGAATCGACCATCGTCTGATGACGGATGTGTTATATGAAAATGTGGCAAAGCATTTAACTATAAGTTATGGACATAAAACAACAAGCGGTAAAGTTGTAATGTTTTTTTTGCCTTTGAGCAAATGATTATCATAAAATAAATGAGCATCATCAATGCATGCTGTGTGTTTTCTTTGTGAGTGAAAGTCTCTGTACAAGGACTTTGAGCAGTGGTGGATTCAGAAATCTGGCACACCAGCTGAATAAAAAGTCCCATTTTTCTGTTAGTGAAGACGAGGAGAAGTTTGGAGAAGTTTTTCAAACTACAGATCTTTAATTCCCTTACTGAAACTAGCTACGCTGTAGACAACTGATACCGACCCATATTTATTTAATAATAATATGTTTAAATAAGCAGAGAAGGCCTGATCACCAGAAAGCTAAAACGAACAAAAAAGATCAGCTTTCTGGTTTGAAGCAGATATGCAAACTCCAGAATTTGCAAGAACTCTCAAAAAACCTTTTGTCATTGTGGCATCTTATCATATATATTTTATACTACATTATCTAATACAATAGTATCGAAGTGATACCAACTTTTTTAGATATAGGCTTGTACCTCAAAAGTTTGCAAAACTAAACTAGAAAAGTTAGGATTCATTAATTACTTCTTTCTTTAATGTAGGAGAAGGTTTTAGAACATTTTCTCTGACATTTAAAGTTTCATTAACCAATAATTTCATGTTCACAGTGGCTCAGATGGCTGTTAATTTGAGGTAATGTGAGGACTCGCTCCAAGTGAGCAATCCACTGATAATTCTTTCGGTTTGTTTTTGTCCTGTTTATGAGCTAACAGCTAACACCAAACAGAGACAGACAAAGCCCCCCTACCCCTCCATTCTGTAAAAGTAGCCCCTTTTCTTTTCAGTCATCAAGGCGTAGTGGTCACCTCTCACCCTTAACTGTGCATTAGATTAGGCTACAGTCTGTTCTGATAGCCAGATGTCTGCTATTGCTTAATCTCCACGGCAAAAGGAGCAACTACCTACAAGAATGAAAATATGAGAGTTAGAGCAAAGTAGAGAAGCCAAGGGGAAGAACTGGGTTTGGGGCCAAGTACATGATTCCACATGTGCATACTAATTAAGACTCTGCAGACAAGCATGTGGTCTAATTCATACTACTTTTTGGGTCAGCTGCACCTAAGCTTTCCATGCCTGGACATGTTGTCTGTCTACAGTAGACAGCAGAGGCTCAGATAGCTGTGATCTTTGGCAAAGTCGCTCCTCAAAAACAAGCATCCATGTTGTTCCTCTGCTCCTTAAACGGATCTGGGCACATACATAGTCAGTCCACACAGTTATATATATGTGAGCTGTACGCAGTTGGCCGTAGAGGAACCAATAGGGGCTCTCGCAGACATGTGCATATAAACAGATTTATGTCACGCAGACCTGATGCATAGGCAGACGCAGAAGCCATGAACTGCCTTTAAGCGACTCGCTGGTGAAAATATCGGAGCATTTCTCGGCGAAGGCTGCATTTATTTGTGCCGTCCCATAAAAATATCACTCAATGAAAGTTTAGGTTCATGAAACTTCTTCACATTAAGTGTTAAATGAGTGTCAGACTCTGAAAAGGGAAGCATAGAATCTCACATCATTATTTCACTTTGGATGTCAGTAAAAATAACCATGCTCCTCAGGCGCTCAGTGACACGAGAAAACCTCTCGGGGTTTCCGGCACTAAACTACAGTGGGGAATTGTGAGGTGCCATGTTGTAAAACATTTTTTTCTCTATTCATGGTATCGGTCCCTCACAAATGCTGGACCCTCAAGTAGCAACAATTTGTCATAATCAGATCTGAAGTCAGAGATGACAAAGTGCTTTCAGTATTGTTTTGTTTTTCCAGCTTGTCCTCTTTTCTTGTGTTTCTGTATGACGTTCTAAATGGGAGGTCACTTCTTTGGTCCAAAATCTGTGGTACTGCTTATAGCATTTGTTAGAGCTGTTATGAGTAAACTAATATATATATATGTATATATACATAGTGACAGAAATCAATCAATAGACTAGTTTTCACACAGCTGAATGAACAACCTCTAAAACTAGCTAAACCATGTGTGGTGACATATTTTCAAACAGCCAAACGGAAGCAGGATTATTGTAATGTATGTAAAGCTCCTAAACAGAACATGCAGGCCTCAGCAGCTGAAAGCAGGACTTCTTATTCCTCTACACTGGACATATTTTTTGTGTAATTTCTCAGACCACAATTGACACCAGCTGATTCTGTCGAGTTGGAAAAGAAAGTTAATCTTTCATATTTGATAAGCCCGTCTCCTGTTTGATATTATTCACATGCTCTTTTCACTCCAACATATCATCAGATTGTATCTTTTTTCTGCTGGTATCTGCTGCTTCTGCTTTAAAGATTACCTGACAAACAGAATGTCAACCTGCTTTCACGTCAGTATTGCTGAAAAAAACAAAAAGAGGAAAAAGACAGTAGCAAGTGATGGAGCACAGACAAAGTATTCCAAAAGCTTTGAAACATGACACCGTTTTCAAATTTTTTTAAAACCATAACAGCAGAACTGCCATAACTTGACTTATCTTTTGTTTAAGAGTTAATTTCATGGAACATTTGAGTGTTGCGCCTCATTATGAGAAAGTGGCAGGAGACGTATTCCCAAAATATCCACTTCCATATTAAAAAGGGATAACAAGAGTGTGCCATTTATGTTTGTTCCGGGTTGTTGTTCAAAGCGTCAGCCTGCAGCAGGCGGCATTAAAGCACTGCTGTTTCTACCAGCGAGAAGCCGCCGCCATTAACTGACAAAGCAACAAATAGTTTCAGGCTCAGGTGAGAAATAAACAATACAGACACCTGACAGATGCCTGAGTTGTCGCAGACCGGTCTAATTTCTCTGCCTTTCATGTTACCAGTGAACTACATTTAAGCACTCACAGCCAGGTAATTTAGGGGAAAAAAACAGACACAACCAGCAGCCAAGTCTGCCAGACTGGGTCAAATATTTCAAACAACAACAGCCGCATGTAGTGCAGAAATTAGGAAGACTGCAAGCATTTCACCTGGTATTCGTCTGAATGCTATTATTCCTCCCATAAACCTTCTGTACTCTTGATTCTTTTTCACATGTTTTATCCACAATCAATTTCCCGGTTTCCTCAAGTTTTCTGATAATTTCCTCCCAATTCTAATTTTCTAAATGTTACTCCATTCAATGTTCTCAGTTAATACTTTGTCTCCTTCTAATAACATGACATAATAGCAGGGAAAATATTGTTTTTCCTCAGAATTATCTCTTTTGATTAAGGCTGTCATCTTTGAAGTCTTGATATGAAAATTAGCTTGCTTTGTCGGAATAAAGCAAGTTATAAGTGTAATTTCCTCTTTAGAGGAGCTGTTGTAGGATCTAACTACATTCATGTACAACAGCAGAATCTTTTATTTCATTTTATTTCATTCAGTGCGCTGAAGATTTCACTCTGCAAAATCTTATTAAACCTATATCAGTTTCTCTGTGGCATCAGGCTGTAGGCTTGTATGACTGACTTTATAGCTCCAAGCGCAATGCTTTCAGCGGGATTTGTCTTGCGGAATTTGCACCAACTTGCAAGACAGTTCCACAAAGCAGGATTAATCCATTAAGGCTCGGCTGAAAGTCCTACATGCTATGACAAGACATGCATCGTGATTATAAAAATATAATGTCAACGGCAAAATATAGAATATGGTAGAATAGAAAAATACTTTATTCATACTTTATAATTCAAAATTATATGAATATGTTATGAATATGAATTAATTAATAATTATGAATTAATTATATGTATGAATATGCACCAGTTATGGCAAATAAACAACAGTTTTTACCATTACAGGTGGCCACAATCCTGCAGCTTGTCCTTGTTCCTTTAACAAACTGAAATCATGAATATGTTGTAAGTACATTTTAGCATCCAAATATGGTCAAATCAACTTTTCAAATCATATATGTGGACTTTTTTTTTCTATAATGGTAATTTCATAAAGGGAGTACAAAGGTGCATTTGCCCTTACCTTCCTGCTTCTCTGTTTCTATATGTACCTCTATTAAAATAACTGACAAAACAGTGTTAAAGAACCAAACTCAAAGAACTGTGAATAAGACTACAATTACTATGGTGTAATCATGGGCTTTTACAGGCAGAAGTGACTCACAGATGATGTATCAAAGCAAGATCATGAGAACCCAATGAATATATGAATTTCCATTAGGTAATCCATCTGTCACTCCCACTCATAACAATGCAATTACCTGAATCTTGATAGAATTCAAACAAATGAGTTATGCTTTATGGTACAACTCATCAGTTGGATGAGTGCTTGTGAAAACTATTAAAAACTCTAAAAGACTAAAAGACAAACTGTAATGGAAATGGAAGCTTTAATACACCAAACATTTTTGACAAACAAACAAAATTACAGCATAAAATGTGAAAGGAGTTGCTCTTAAACCCAGAGAGCTCATCCTCCACCATCCAGTGACATTTCAGGGGTTCGACCAAAGCAATCCTGATCTGTAGAAGTATTTGGATTTCGACCAAAAACAGCTCAGCCTAAACAGCTTTTATGCTGGTGCTCGGAAAGAAACATGTAGCAGTTTTACAATAAAGGCTAAAAGATCATATGATATCAATACATTTTGCTTCTGCTGTTTCTTTAGTGCGATACAGCTCCCATCGTGCTTCTGATGACATTTCCACACATTCAAGTTCATGATGTGATCATGTCAAAAGTTGCCATTCTTGATTGGGACAAAAGGCACCAACATTTCAAGAGAGAGATCATTGGTTCAAATACTTTTCCTCTGTTTGTTTGCTTTTCTACTTTGCTCGCACCAGGTCATGGTTACAGAGTTAAAAGTATATGGTTGGAGTTAGAATGTATGTATATAATTAGCATAGGATGTTAAACAACACATTGTCAGTGTCAGGACTGGAGTGGTGGGTAGGACACGGATGCGGACTCAAAGGATGTAGAAAAGCAAACTGGGTTTATTTCACAAAAACAAAGTTAAACAAAAGGCACGGCTGAGCCAGTTGACAGAAACTTAAACTGTGGGACAAAAAACATGACTAAGGAAAAAACAAAACAAACGACTAAGCATGGCATGGAATAAATACTTAACTTTAACGTGGAGACGTAGCGTGGCATGAGGGGGGAAAATCAGGTATCAAGGTAGGAAAGGAGGATAAAACAATGGCAAAACTAAAACATGGCAAAACTTAACTAAACATGGACTTAAAAACTAAGACATGATTAACACATAACTAAAAACATGGGGAGAAATCCCATGGGCGTGACTGTCAGGGTTAAAAAATGATATTGCTGTGGACTAAGAAGTTTTATACTCATGTAACATGTCTATTTTATAATGCAAATTTTGAAGCCTGGATTGTGAATCTGTTATGTACTGGATGTGTGGACAACCGCTCATATTTTACAGTTTCTGGTGAGACTGGGCTCTTATTTCAGCCCTGGTTTAGACCTAAATTTTACCTAGGTATAATGCTAAGTGCAGATCAGGCAAACTTAATTGTGTCACTCCACCCTGTCAGTGCTGGCTGGAGTCTCCTCGCTGCCATGCTGAGCCTAAGTAAAATCAGGAAGTCCACCTGAGCTGTAATAACACAAAATATGTCTTTGTTACACATTTATATGGTTTGTAGTGTTTTTATGAGTACTCTAGGAGCATAAGTACTGGAAAATAGATCAGAGATTAACATTTTTTTCTTTAAATCTTTATTTGCATCTTGTTATCACGACTACTGCCGCCTCAGATGTCCACCACAGAAGTGGCAGTGCTTTGAGTTTCAGATCATCCTGCAAACAAGGAAGTGCACTTCAGCTTTATTAACTCAAACATGTTTTAATGTATATACTTTTGAAGGGTCTTAGGTGTTTTTTTTATTTTATTTTTGCCACAGTGAAACATCCAGAGATTAATGAGTTATGGCTTTGATTTGACTGCTTTCTTGTCATATTCTCTCTGTCTCCTCATCCTTTCTGGAGCTCACAAAATGAATGTCTGAGTTTGAGTTAACGGTGGAAATAAAACGCTGGGAATACTTAACCAATCAGTAATGTTCTGCCCAAAAGCTCAAGGTTGTCTAAAAGGTAGTACCTCCTTAAAGGGTCCTTTTCAGGGCAGACATTTCTCCCGTGAAGCTCTGTTAGCCTCTGCTTCCTGCTGTCTGAATACAGTTGTCATTTCAAGTGTCATGAAATTCAGCCTAGTAGATATCGCATAATGCTGCTGATAAACAGGCAGAGAGACAAACATATGGCACTATGAATCTGCACCTGAATTTGCAATTCCCCTCAGTGTTTTAGCCCAGCAGCCTTACTGTTTTGGTTCACTTTCACAGCTCTCATTTGCATCATTGGTGAAAGCAGGCAGCACGATGTGCAGCGCTTAGCAGCTGGGGTGTCCGCCATTTTCCACAACAGTTGGTTGGGAACCCAAACAGAGCCACAATGAGTGTCAGGACTTTAATTTGTTGGGTGGACAAATACAACGCAAAAGAAATGGTGCATATATAGATAAGAAACTGGCTTCTTTCAGGTTCATTAAAGCACCTCAATAAGTGATAATAAGTAAGAGTTGTTTTTACAGTTTAGAAATGTAAGCAGGCTGTTTGCATGTCTTCAGATTGTTGACATTCTCACACTTCTCAATCCAGTGTGGAAGCATAACAGATGAGATATGTTCTCATCATTAGTTTTATTGTTGCTATCAAGAAGCGGTCTCTATCGATTGGTTTTGATATAATAGAAGCTGGGATGGCATGAGGAGCTCAAACAAAGAGATCCATTCTCCCTTTCTCTGTGTAAATGTGGGGATTAGTTGGGGGGAAAAGTTAGGCTTTACAGAGAACAATGAAATCAATAAAACACAGACTCCTCACAGAAAGAGAGGTAACTCTGCATCGACTACAAACTGCTCACACACTCAATCAGATTAACTAATGAAGCAATTATCGATCTAAAGTGGGGATGCTGGCTGGTGCAGGACGAGCCATTAAGTGGCTCTTTCCCTCCCTTGGCCATACTGAAAATGTCAGGGTCACTGTGTTCACTTCTTGACACAGTTTACTGAAGCCCAATCTGTAGGAGACTAATCACTCGTTTGCCTCTCACGAGTGGCTCTGAAGGGGCAACACCTCCGTGGGATGGAGGCATGATTTGATTGTCATAATGCCTGGAGAGTAGCCAAATTAGCCGGTGCCATATTTGCTGCTTCAACTGGGAGTAAATGAAGGAATGCAAAAGAGAACTGACTACTGCAGGGCTCCAAATGAGGTGTATCCTGTTTGGTGTGTAACCCGAGCTGCACTGTCAGTTCTGGTTATCATTCTGACAAAGCTGGATTGAATTATTTTTATACCTGAAACGCACCTTTGGCAATTAGTGTGGATCTATAGCGTGAGTTAGTGGGGGGAAGAAAGAAAAAGATCTGCTGTCTGCAGCATCCCGTAAAGTCAGAAATTTGTATTTTCTTTGCCTGAGTCGCAGCAACACAAGTTTGTTTGTTTCCATGCTCATAGCGGGAGCCGTGCCACGAGATGTCTCACAAGATGTCAAAATAGGAGCGCTCATTCTTTCATCAAATGAAAGACAGCAGGAGCTGGTACAGTTCCTCCACTATGACATGATATATTGTAATTCATTATTCTGTGTGTAATCTCTCTCCCGAGTCATGCGGACTGACTGAAAATGCTCTCTTGTGAATACAAAATCAACCTGAGCTTCAGCTGCGTCGATCCCGGAGAAAAGAAAAGCATGACATGAAGTTTTAGCACAGGCGTCTCACAGGTTGTTTTTATTTTCAATATTTCAAGCAACCTCACCTGAAATCCCAATTATGTCAGAGCTGTTATTGTCTGGTAATTGAACACAACGCTCCAGGCTTGGTCATCAGTCAGTCTGATTCACTTTCACCACACTCTCACACACAAAAAAAGCAAATAGTCTCGTTTTTTCTCTTTCTCAGTGCACCGAGGCAGGAAAAATATTGCTTTGCAGTTAACTTCTAATCAAATTGCATTAGGTTTTCACAGCCTGTGCCCTCACTCCATTTGCACAAACCATCACAGACCTACATGAATTTCACACCCGGGGTGAGGAATACTTACTTCTTCGCCCCAACAGATTTCTCCTCCAGCTCAACACATACTGAGCACGTACACAAACACACATTCTGTGATCAGAAAAACCTGATCATGCAGTTACAGCATGGTGGTAAATCATTTTATTTACAGCAAGTGTGGTTTTAATGACATTTTACATGCTCCAATGTTATTTTTACCTACTTCTGAAATTGACTGAGATACTGTCACTGTTATAGCATTTTATAAGCATGTTTATCCACGGAACTTATCTGGAGTCATGACCTAAAGTATGTGTCATCATACAGGAAACCTAACTTGAGCATGCTGCATGATATCAAAGTAAATATAGACAACTGAAACAACACCCGGTGAAGTGAAGTGCAGAAATTCAAAGCTCTGTCAGAGCCATTCATTCTATAAATTGACGAGTTATTATGTATTATACTAGTACTGCTCTTGACTGTGTTGTGAAATAATTGAAAAGAAAGGAAATATGAGCTAGGATTTTAATAATTGATTAATACTTAATAATTAATGTGGACATTTCTTCTTCATTATAATTAACCATCCTATAGCCTGCTTTACCATCAGCCTCGTGTTCTTTGCCTGTGGGGCACAAAGCAGCGTGACGCTCTCCTGCATGAAACAAGTCTAAGGCGGGGGTTGATTGAAAATACACCTCAGCATGAGCGCGTGTGCGTGCATCTGTGAGTGTGTGTGAGAGTACAAGTTGGAAGCAGAAAAGGGGGCTAGAAAAAACTACTCAAACACTGCACTAAAACAGGTTTAAGGTTCTGGCACTTTCCATTACAAGAGGCTTCTACTTTGACAAGATTGGATGTGGGTTTCCTCACGCCGAAGCCCGTGCATGTCAGATGTACCTGCAATTTACTTTTGGGAATCTTAAAACTCCCTGTAAAATGTTACATGTTGTATCTAGATATATAGTACCTTTTAAGGAGCTCGTTACCCATTACATTTTTTACCATGGCATCTTTCCTATATTCTTTTCTTCGTTTCCCTAGCAGGTATCCCTGCCCTGGTGGTGTTTGTGTCAACTGGTTGAGGGAGATGGGCGCCCTCCCTGAGTCTTGTTCCACTGGAGGTCTCTTCTCATAATAAGGGTTTTTCCACTTCACTGTCCTCCCCGTGCGTGCTCTGGAGGAGGAGGAGGGGTAACAAATTGAATTGGACTTAATAAAAGAGTTATTCAATCTGATGTTACTGCTTATATATGTGTGCAGCACTAGTGGAACCACATCTTGAATTTCTACATTTAATCTCTGGTTACATGACTACATGACTCTCAGCATCGAGGCATTGAAAGCATTTTATTGACAAAACACTATTAGCATTTGAAACAGTTGACAGAAAACTGTTTTTTTTTTATTTGTGAATAGTCTTTCAAATGTAGGAAAACGTTCTCTTTGTCCACCCTGTTTTCCTCCTTTAAATCCCTAAACGAAGTAGTTTATTGGCAAGCTTTAGACTGCTAAAAAAGTGTTAAGATGTCACCTTGACATTTTTCTCTATTTTTATTTTTTGTCGAGTTTCTTCGACATAATAATTGATTTAGTCAACAACGAATTTATCTGCTGCTAAATTATATTCTCTCAGGCTGGTTAAGTTTTGAATGCAGGTGGGAGGTTTTGTTTAAATTTGAGGTGATGCTTGACTCAAGGTTTCTCTTTGTACATGTGTGTGCGTGCTTGTGTGCGTGCTGGTGTGTGTGTGTGTGTGTGTGTGTGTGTGTGTGTGTGTGTGTGTGTGTGTGTGTGTGTGCAAAGTGAGAATGAGGGTGCATGTATGAGGGTGCATGGTGGGAGTGAAAATGGGGAGCATGAGATGAGAGTAAAGGCGCGAGTGGAGGAGGGATCTTAAAGAAAAAGGTGGGGTAGGGTGCACTTGTGTCTGGGAGAGAGGGAGGGGGGGAGGTGTGGGGGTGGAAGGGTATCGGGGGGCGGAGCTGCAGACAGTATCCTCCGCCCTCGCGCTCTTCTGTGAGCCCCTCGCAATTACCTGTTCCACCAGAACTGATGTGAGCGCGAGTTGGAGAGCGCATGCCACGTTGGAGGAAGAGCCTAAACTGAACTGAACTGCTTTCACAGCTTCAGGCGCGCGAAGACTACCTAATTTAACCCACCTGTTAATCAAGCAACTCAAGTATTTTTTTTTTCCTCTCTACAAACCTCTGAATCAAGCAGAGCCGGCTGAGGATCTGAGAGACTCGCAAGGATGCACTTGTCCGCCAGCTGCGTGTGTGCCCTCCTCATCAGCGCGCTTTTCTGCGAAGGTAAGCTATTGTCTCGGTAACTGGGCAGTGGTGCCGGCGGAAGCCGCAGGTAAACGGGTAGAGTCCCTGCAGATGCCTCCACAACTTCAGCCCGGCTTATCGACCACATCCCGGGAGGAACAGAAATGTTTTCACTGATAAGTTTCTTCGGCTTCCTACAGTTTCTGTTAGTTTTCAGTCATAGATGCGTCATTAACGTGGTTGCGTATAATAGGGTTGACTTTCCCTCCCTTTAATAAATAAAAATGAATTGCTGATGTTGTACACCATCTGCAATGCATCGGTCACCTCCGTTTGATGTAAAACTAAATCTGAAAATCTAAAGAGCTTAAAAAAAAAAATCAATACCAAATAGTTTTATAACTCCTCTCACCTCATTAGAAGGCTCGTTATACGGTATAGGTAGAAATTGCTGCCCAAATCATTAAAAAGTGACTTTTACTGTGTATGAACTGCTTATCTGCCCATTCTGTCTCTGTGAGGTCCTCATCACCAAACCTTCTCATGTGCTCTTGCCATGATGTCATTACCATGAGTCATTTTGTCATATTTTCTGTCGTTAACAAGTAGGCTGCTGAGCTGAACGATGCTTTTTTCCCCTGTATGATTTATCATAATTGTGGGCTGTCTCTGTGAGGAATGCATACCTTACAGGCTGTGTCTAGTAATTACACACAGGATATTGGCAGTTGCAATGGGTTGTGCAAGTGAATGGGCCCAAGTTTTAGTGAGTTGATTTAAAACATTGGATATGAGTCCAATGCAGCAACCATGTATTAGTGGGTAGTGATTATTTTTCCTCTAGTGTTTCTTAGTGTGTGTGTGTGTGTATGGGTTTTGTTTGCGTGTGTGCTGCAGATGTTTTGTAGCTTTGGGATATTCATGTCTCTTTGTAGATTTCCATATTGTGTGTTTAGTCAGGCCACAGGTAGCAGCACCATGTGTTCACATCACTCAGTCAGGCTAAAAGCATAACCATAAGCTCGGTACACTTCCTGGGATAGGAAAAGGGCGGGGAAGTTGATCCCACTGTGCTCCTTCGCCTCGTCACACTACAGTGGCGCCTGTTGTTGTAAATTAACACCATGCAGCACCTTTCAGTCAAGCTCAGGTGGTTTGTTTGAGAGGAAACGAACAACCCTTTTGAGGCGTTTTTACACCGCTGTGCTGCTGCAGTGCTGTGTGCTTGAGAATGGAGGAGAGTGCTCTGAGTCGGTAATGAGGGTTGACTTTATGGTCATCTGCACTGCTGTGTGTTCGCTGATGGCCTAAACATGTGTGTTTGCTTACAAGATGGTGAGAAGAAGAGTGCAAGAGGTGAACTCTTGCCAGTTTGGTCAATAGAGGTGGCAGGGTTTAGAGTTTTGGATTTAGAAAAAAAAAAAAAAAAAAAACCTGCTGAAAACAAGCTTTTTGTTTATTTAATTTGAAAAGGCGAGATAACTATCAGCCAATGCTCTGGCTGCGAAAGGTGAAACGTGGCAGCAGCCAGATACAGCAGAAAAAACAGTTAGTCCTGGAACAAATAGTCCATAAAGATGCATCTGTTTTTTTGTTCACTCCTTGACTCCACCCTTCCTCCACCCCCAGCCCCCACCCCACTGCCCCTCCTGAGCAGACAGACAAGCGCCCGCTGTCACAGCTGGTATTACTTGTCAGGCAAGTGGGGCTCTCCTTTTTGCTAATGGACTAATCTCTTGTGTAGGGGGTCACCCAATTTCACCTGAGATTCATTCACTCGCCACTCTTTCATCTCTAACTAGGTTATGTCAGGACTTGCCTGGTAAATGTCGTGAGGTTAATTCACAGGAAAAGAAGAGAACAGCTTTAATTGCATGTTTGCTTCACATGTATCTTTTTGCGAGTGTTTTCGTGCGCGTTCTGTCTCGTTTGAAGACTGTTTGCAGTTCTTTCTTCTTTGAAAGAGATTTCTTTGTTACTTGCAAAGTATTGTGTTCCTTCATGCAAAATTCAGACTCAGTCATGAGAAGTGTGGCAGCTCAAGTGAATCGTGGCTTTGAATAGAAATCCTGCATCTTTACTTCATTCTAGGCTTTGACGTTAACCCTTCATCCCTTCAAACAGCTATGTATTGATTGCATTTTTGAAATGGCACGCTGACTATGTGGAGAGCATAATGAAATAATCAATTCAAGATTGAATAAATGTAAGAAAACAAGCCGATCTGCTCAATTTAAAGGAATAAATTGGGCTGTGAAACTTTTGTAATCTGACTAACAGCATCTTAAACTAACAAAGGGAACAAACCTCTATTAATCAACTGTTCTTCGCACTTTTTATAATAGGAGTGCTTGAAATGCTCCCAAATGTGACATCTATACAAGTTATTATCCCGCTGGATGCTTAACCCAAATTTGGCAGCTCATAATATCCCTAAAAAGGCTCTAAAGGACTCTTGGTCCTTTGTGTGGGCCAAGAGTGTGAAGTGGAGCTTTTTCTCGTATCGCACAGTTAGTACACTTGGGTTTTGGATTCAAAAGACCACATACAAAGTGAAACAAATGCTATTACTCACCCTAGAAGCACAAAGCAAGTGAGATATGAGAAAGAGACAGATGTTCAGTGAGGAGAATGAGCTTATTTTTGTGCACCTTGTGCTCCTCTGGCCTTGATTGGAATAAGAAATGAGTGGAATCCTGAACAGAAGGCAGGGGTGCTGCTGATGGAGAGAAAAGGGAGGCTCCTTAAACAGGAGAGGCCTGTTCGGGCAGGCAAGGTCATACTGTAAATTAGAGCAGCATTTGGGTGGAGAGCGCAGTGTCATGTCCCATCAGGGGGTGCAGAATTCCTAACAGCGCCCCTGGCAGCAGTGCTTTATGGCCAGGATGTGAGCATCAAGCTTGATTAACTACTGTCATGCAACTTTAGTTTTGAATTACAAGTGACCAAAAATAAAGAAGAGATAAATCTGAAAATAACTTGAAGATTTGATGACTTTAAGACGTGGATGTTGCCTGGTCTTTGATAAAGCACCAAAGAGCAGGTTTTATTCCACATTTGAAAGTGGGAAAGTTCATATTCGAGTCTATCATTAACCTGGCTGCTCTACTTCTATGAGAAGAGAAGATGCTTTGGATGCGAGTTTCTTAGAAATCAGGCCGATGCATCAGCTGGTCCCCAGAGAAATGATGCTTATAACATGTGCATCCTTACCATATGGTGTGCTGCCTTGGGCCTGCTCATTTATATAGCACACCTAGAATTAAAGGTAGACTAATCCATAGTTCTAGATGGTGCAAATAAGGGCACAGTTATTAAAACTGATGTAACACAGCTCAATACAGACAGGCAGTAATGATTTCTTTTGGTCTTTGTCTTCCCTTACACAGCGAGTGTACACTTCTCTCCACCCCCAGCAGGACACTGAACAGGTGGAGGAGTGTTTGTTTTTTGAGGCTGTGAGGGAGAGGGAGTCTCTTTGTGATCCCTGTTTGTGTGTACAGTTGTTGAAAGAACAGCTTGTTCCCATCACTCACGTTAAGCCAAAAGATAACTTTAGGTCTCATTATTCACTAGTTTTTTATGTTCTAAAACACTGTGAGTACATTTCTAGATTTGTTGTAATATTATCTTTATTCCAACCGTCACCTTTAGATTAGATGTAGCAAGTTCCCACTCAGAAAATATGAGTCACCACATGAACTCACAGAGTTTCCTGCATGTCACAGAGAGCAATTCCTTCTTTGCTGGACTCACCAAGCTGGGAGATGTATGAGTGTCTTTGCCTTCAGAAAATGAAAAGACTTGGGTGGTAAAAGTAATCACTCTCAAGCAATGACTCAATGAGGAAAAGGGTCCTTTGTTCGCCCGTGACAGTTTTACTCACAGGATTATCAGTAAAACAGCAGCAAGTGAATCTTAATTACACTTTGGTGATTGGCTCGCCCCACTTTCAGAGGCACAATGTGAGACATATTCAATTTTTTATAATCTAAGGTAAAATTGCCTCTTCAGCAGCTCATTTCTTGTGTAATTTGCCGGTCAGGTTGTAAACGATTGGTAGAATTTAGCACACTATTGACTTTTTATGGTGGCAGTGTCATAGTTTACTTGCTGAGATTAGATCATTTTAAAGGGAGTAAAGGTTGTATGATGTTATACCAAAAAGGCGTAACGTCTCAGTTTTCTTTTTGCCTTTTCCTTATTTTCCTAATCGCACTCAGCTTTGTTTCTTGCCTTGCAAAGTAATGGTTAGTTGTTATCCGAAGGGAGGGACCAGAGTTCTATTGTTTCAGCTTTAAAGAAAGACCTAACAACAGGAGAGAGATGAGTGTGCTAAGCAGGGCTGCTTCCTTCTTTATGCGGGAATACTCCTATTGAAATGCATGAAGCTGGCCTTGGTTTTGGTGAAAGACGAACGGCAGTCTGAAATTGGGCAGCCCTTGTTTCGGGGACAAAAAAAGTGAGGTTGTTTCTGTCTTTTGTCATTGACGCATCCCCCAGCTTTCACTGGATTCCTGTGGACTCCTGCCGACTGTATTGTGAAACTGGCTCTTTTTAAACGAATGAGAGTATGATAGCGACTTCTTGCTCCCGCTCCTCTCTTTGTCATTAATATGGAACAGCACACACCCCTTGGAGAGGGCACAGTGTAGCTGCTGCCGGTCCCCGCACCTCACATGTGCAACCTGGAGGAGTGGGAGGGGAGGGGGAGTCTCCCCTCCATATGAAAAGCCTGTGGCCACACCCATCTTTAACAGGGCCTGGATCTTTGTTCAAAATTCCCCATTAGAGTCATTGCACTGTTCTAATGAATTCTTTAAGTGGCCTCCATTATCTGGGATGGTAATGATTTGGCTCCTGAGAGTAGCCCAGAAATACAGCAAATTGGCACATGTATATGTGGGAAACCGCTGGATGGGTGCTAATGCCGCCTTTGTTTTGGTAAAGTACATTTAATGGACTCCATTTTTCTCATTACAGTTTACCTTATAGATAAATCCGGACAAATCAGCACCACCGCTGACAGCAGAATGTGTCATTGGGTGTACCAGCAGCAGGTCCTTTTACTGGCCCATAAAGACAGTCTGGATGAACCTCTTATATTTGTGCCTTCACTCCCATAAAGCCATTACTTCTGCCTATTTATGAGAGTCTCTCCGTAAGACTGGAGCTCTCTGTTGTATCAAACCTTTATTTTGACTTCATCAGAGGTTCAAGAAAGTCAGGCAAGTTGACACAGCTTTTGTGCAATAGGTGAAACTTTCATTTCAAGCCCTGGGGCAACTGATAAAATGACTTGGAGTTTTGTCTTTCGTTTTCATGTCTGAATCATCCTGTGTTGGTGTCAAAGCTCTTTTTCAAAACATAGAAGTCGCTCTATTCGTTCTGACGCAGTCTTGCCATTATTGTTTGATTCACAAAACACCGTGCTGCTGCCCATCATGTTCCGCCCTTGGGTCTCAATAGGGCAGATTTGTGTGGGCATTTGACCTCCGTATTCACATTCTTGCCATTCTAAAAGCTGGTTCTTTGTGTGGTGCTGATGTCCACCATCCTTCCTTCATAGACTGCTGTAGCAGTCTGAATTGCCTGAAGCTGTGTCTGATTATACCGTCACAGTTGAACTTGTAGGAGACTGGAGTTTTCATTCAGGGAGACTCTCTGAATGAGAAAGTGCATGTATGATTGGAATTAAAAGCCTGTCTCTCTGTTTGTTTCTAAGTAACAAACATGAAACGGGGTCAAGTCGTTAGCTCATGTTTTTGGGTCTGTCAATACAGTTCTGATTAATGTTTTATAAATGTTCAAAATGTGCTTCTGGGGAAAAAATGACCATACACGCTCTCTTTAATTTCTCTTTTGAATTTGACATCCTGTTTGCAGTTAACACCTTAAAACCTTTAAGCCAAGTGTTGAAATCATTATTTGATAAAAGCTGATAATGTTTTACCAAGAGAGGCTTGTTAAAACATTTTGATATATTTACCTAAAATAAGTCAGCATGTCAATTATCTCAAAAGAATTAGATGCAACAATTATACAAAAGTAGTAGTCGAAATGAGATAATTAGCTGGGAGAAGCTAAAACTGTTGGGAAAAGATAAAAACACCCTGCATAAATCATAATCCCTTTCTCCTTCTCCTTCTCAAAGCAAGTCCTTTTTGCATTCCAATCTATGAAAAGTTAAGACTTCCTCTCTGGCCTCAGGGCATGTCCTTCCTAATGTGAAACTGCTTGGAAAATTCATGGTTAAATGGAAGGATATGTAATCCTCACAACAGCTTTAAGTGACATGAGTTTGTCTCATCAGTAGCACCAGCAGCACGACGTCTTCTCATTCAACTTCAGTTTTAATTCAAAGAAGTCAAGTAGTGTCTTTTTGGATGGCAATTACCCCACAAGCGATGCTTTGGCAGATGCCTGAGTTGTGGATGTGTTGGATGTTTCCTGATAAAACACTCTGTATTGCTGTTAAGTATTTAGCTGCTCCACTGACAGACCTTTACGAGCGAGGTTAAGAGATGCTTGCCTGGTAATTGGATGCAATACTTCATTTTTTTTAATGGGACGTCTTAAGAGGTCAGTAGCCATTGGGGGATTTCTAAGCATTACGCACCCCACAGGTCCAATTTTACACACATTTTCAAAGAGATGTGTTTAATTGCAAATTAATAAAAGGAGCTAATTTTGTATCACTCTAACTTTTCTGTGACTCGACTGCAAAGTGGTCACAAAAGAAAACAGCAGGGGGGTTTGATATTAAACTCAAGCAGCTTGTTAGCACGGGACCCTGTCACATAAAACTTGCAATACGACTATTTGCTAAATTAACTTTAAATGGCTTAATTCCGAGGAATAAAGATACCATAACCCGTGCCGCTGCCTCTAATTGTTAATAAATGGATGGAAGAGATGAGGCACTATTTACTCATCTTATCATGATCATAACTTTAATTCAGTGTAAGACTGGCAAGAAAGCCTAGAGTGAAAACTAAACAAAATAATGCGTTGTGTAGGGGGAAGCAGCTCAGAATTTCTACTTTTTTAACAAGGAAATCTCAGGATTACCTGTGTTATTGTTGAGGGCTTGCCAGAGCATGCTCATCACACTCATATAAACAGAGCCAATACAAACAGGAACTCCAAACATCACAGCCACAATTTGCTCTAAAAGGCATGTTGTTTGTTTTTTCAGACAATGATATTTCCCATCAGGTCTTTTTTTTTTAAAAATTGGATGAATCTGTCTGCTCTGGGCTGCATTTCTACACATGTCATGCTTGAATGAATACATTTCTTATTGAAATGTCTTGTAGCTAATGCATTTTCATGTCTCCAGCTATTACATCTGCTGGTGTATATGCTCATTATATTAACAACCCACAAAGATAGTGATGACCTGCAAGAACGTATTTTTGTTAATGTTTTTTGAGTCTTTTGCTCAACTCTGCCTTGAGCTGCATGCTAAGATGCTTTTCAAGCTTTGGTCATAAAAGACAAACTGATGCTCAAGGTGCTTTATGGAAAGAGACGTCAACAGTTGTCTGGACCAGACCTTGAACTTATGATTATTTTGACTGTAGCTTAATATAATGAGTATTTCTTTGACTAACTGATCAGAGAATAATAAAAAGGTAACTTTATAATCTCCCATTTCCATTTATAATATAATCATTTAAAATTGCTGTTGTACAACTGACAAATCCAGAGCTTTAAACAAAAGACACCAGCCTCTGTTTTAAGGAGTAAATTATCTGTAATTTACACCTGTTTGGTCACTAGATTTGAGTTATAGTAGTTACATATCAAACAGTAGACATGTCTACTTGATATGTGATGGATTGACTTGCTCACTGCAGGTAATATTAGTCCTGCTGCTGCAGATGCTCAGCTGAAACTGAAGTGGACAAACAACTCACTAACCTTACGACAGCTGGTATTTACTGCCATGGCTAAGCTATTGACAGTACACGTAATTACTACTTGTTGGAAGTGCATTTCAGAATGCGGATGCTCATTAGCACCATTAGTGGCTCCTAGGTTAGCATAAACCTCTGGTAACTAGTTAAACCAGTTAAACTGCCAGATCATTTTCACAACTTTCTGCTGCAAATCTTCAACATGAGTTCATCAATGTAGCACAGCTGGGCTGGTGACTTTTTTTTATACATGGGCCGCAAGGAATTGTACTTGTTTTATAAATTTGTGACTGTTATAAGCAGAACATACCGCTGATTCCAACTCATTGAACTGTAAGAGGCTCCACCTGATGGAGCAACCAGGTACTACCGCATATCTTTTTTACACATTTTGTGACATTTGATCTTAGAGTTCCTTTACTTTTGTCTTACCAATTGATATATGTATAATCAATTGAATTATTGATCGGAATGTGCCGATTAACGTTTGCTCGTTAACTTTACAAATGTATTATTAACATTTCTGGTAATCAACTTTTTTGGGGTTATCTTTGCAAATTTTGAGGTTATTCGAGATAAACTTTTAACTTGGCTGTGGCAGCCAATCGTCTCACACCGCCACTGTCGGTGCCGTTAAATGACTATTACTATTTTCTTTATTTCAAGGGTTCGTTAGAATTTTTAGCTACACCGCTCAAAAGTTCAAAGTGTGACCTCTTTATTTCAGAACCTCAAATGTCTGCACACAATTTAGCAGCTGTCCAGTTATCATGACCCTCCAACAGACATGTAAATCTGCATCATTCATAGTTGGTCAAATTCAGGAAGGTATTCCTAGTTTTTAGAGGTGTTTTTGCTTGGTTACAATTGACAGACTTCTCTGGGCTTCCATGAGAGCTCATGCCCCTGAGCTCTTGCTTTTATCTGACCCTGCAGTAGAGGCAGATCTTTGTTTCAAAGAACTCTCATAGCACTGTGTTGACTCAGTTTGCTCGAAGGGGGGAAGTGTGTGGAATATTTCCGTGGAGGCTGAGCTCTTCGGGCAACACTGCAGATATTTCAGTACTGGCACATCTTTGTTTATTGACAGGTTGTTTTTTGTTGTTGTTGTACGTTTTTGTGTGTTTTGCTGCAGCCAAAAGCATTCACTATCAGATGAATCTCCAGGGCTTTTGCTGCTCATGTTTGGGATGCAGTGCACAGGACATGAGTCAGAGGGAGAGTGGTGAAACCGTGCAACAACGAGGCTCATGGTTAAAAGCACTTACCTTGATGCATAGCTTCTCCTCATGTCATGATGGAAGAAGAAAATTTAATAGCCACTGCTAATGAAATTATTAAAGGTCCTGGGTACCCGGAGTGACTGTGACATATGCTGAATTACATAAACTGAGATTGGTTATCTCATTTTACAGAAACAAAAGGAAGGCACAGACAAAAGAGCAAGATTGGATTTGTTGTGGCCCTTTTATTCCATATTTTATTTAGTCTTACAGAGGAAACGCAATTGTGACCTTGTCATTTAAAAGACAGTTTCCTTTGGATGTAAGTGAACTGGATAACCCATAAGCAACAAAAAAAAAGAAAATCCTTCATAGAAAACTTTTTGGCGCCATTGAAGCTCCTGCTAGTAAAGCCTTCAAGCCAATTCCAGTTCACAGTCATCCCGCCATGTAAATCTGAAAGTCCTGAAGTTAAAGGAGGAGTAACAGTGCATGTTAATCGTGAGCCTTTCACAGCGCTCCATCAAAGCAGACGGTGGTCCGTGGGTATTAGATGTGAGCCACAGAGTTTTGATGTGCACGCAGGTACATAATCCTTTGTATGCATTATCTGCATTCCATGTATTCCTCCCACCAGTCTCTGCTCTGTTTAGCTAGCAGAGGCTTTAGGAACCCCCTAGAGGCAAAAGCTGGAGCAGGACACAATTTGAAATCATAATACCAACCAGGCTTTTTGTAATGGAGAGCGCTGCTTGCTCTGTTTCACAGTGAAGGGTTAGAAGGTCAGCTCTGTCATTATGAGTGCTCAACAGCATACACACGACTTTCTGCTCAACTAATGTGAGAGTATCAGCCTCGCCTCAGCAATTACAGAGAGTCATCTGCTGAACAAATGAGAATATCTACCTGCTAATGTTTTCTGTTGTTTAACAAGGCAGATATCATTAATACGCTGAAAGAGGTTCTGTCTGTTAAATAAAACCATTGCGCAGATTTCCATAAATCATCTGATTTGAATTTGGAAAATTACTCCACACATTATGCAGAGTCTAATGAAGCACTTAAAGGTTGATGAATACAATATTGTTTGCCCATGGAGAAAAGCGAAGGGCCCCGGCCTGGTTTTTCCTCTCTATTATTTCACTGTCCTGCTCAACGGGAGCCTGTTGTGGCAGCAGTTTTGATTGCTATCCTCGGGCACCACACGACATGTAATATGGCCATACAGATAGCATAATAGTAAACACAACTGCTCCCTCATGATCAAGAGGGTACATTTGTTCAAAAGCATTCTCTGCCAAGGAAGGTGTGGGGGCAGGGACCAACTGGGTGGGGCTGCTTTTACAGCAGAGGCAGCACTCACGCAGACAGACCTGCTTGAGCTTGAACAAAAGCTGGTTGCAGTTGTGTAAATAGATGAATCTGTGGCCACCAGCTGGACTAATATCTCAAAAAGAAAAAAATAGTAATTCACTGAGTTCGCAACCATGAGGAGGAGGAGGGGGCTCTCGGTCTGATGGTTCCGTGGATGTTTCCGTCTTGACATTCCAATGGAGCCACTGTCTGTTTTCAGTATGTTGTACATGAGAGTCTTGGTGAGGGCTGAAACTAACAGTTATTTTCAGTATAGATACGTGTTGTCATATCAGAGGGAAGATGATGAGGAAAACAGCAGCACGTCAATATATCTTCCCAAAGGTCCTTAACAAAAATGCAAAAAATGAATGGATCAAAGATGTTTTGACATTTCCACTTGATTAATCTTTTTTTTGTGTGTGACTTTACTGGCTCAACAACAAAAATCAATCACTAATAATTTACCTATTGAAAAAGGGAAACCTTTTGTCACATTGCAAGCATAAATGCCAACTAATCCCAGCTTCTCAAACAAGGATTTTCTGCAGCTTTTGTACATTGTTATAAATTGTCTGCATATATAGAGCGCTCTTTAACCTTGTCTAGGATGTACAAAGCACTTTGAAAAGTGTTTAACACATTCGCTCCACACACACATTCATATGAATATCCTTATACAGTTTGCAGCACTTATTATTATATCCTACAATCATAGCAAAGAACATGCCGGCTGATGTAGGGTTCTGTGTCCTGCCCAAGGACATTTCGGCAACTCTGTTATAATGATACAATATGACTGAATGTTTTGCAATTCCAGCTTTTACTTAAAAAGAAAAAACAATACATTTTATACATCAAATCACTTTTCAAATAAAATACGGCTGCAGTCCAACAACTCTGCAGTACTTGTCTTCAATGTATAAATCAGTGTTTTTTTTGCATATTTATACATCATATAATGGATGCTAGTGTTAAACTGAAAAAGGAAATCCATGCTGCTCTTGTTTATCAGCTTTCAGGTAATGTATTTGACAAACTAGCTGGCACTTAAGCAAGTGTCAGCTGCATTGGTGGATAAACTATGTCACGGCACAATTCCTAAATTACCACAAGCATCTTTTTCTGCTGATCTGTGAAAAATACATACGAGGTAACATCTGCACTGATAAAATAGTAATTGGGCTACAGTGATGAGTCTCGGCTGCAACAAGTGTCATCTGCAACAAACTTATCGTTTTATTTTTATTTGTGACAACCATTTTCATCTATAAAATGTTTTTTCTCTGTCTCCAAAGCCAGAAGTGACTTCTTTAGATTGCTTACAAATCAATGAATTAGCCAACTGTTCCAGAACCGTCCTGCCTGTTTTTCACCTGGTGCTGCAGCACCCCTTTAGCTATTATTAAACTGATTATAAGTGATGTTCAATCTGTAATCCGTAGATTGGACACTTACTGTGGAAGTCATTCCTGCTCTGGTTGGCTCGGTTGCTTCAGGCGAATGAGGTTGGCAGCTCTATGGACTTTATGCAAAAAAAAATGATACCTTCTGTCTGATGTGATACCTCATGAAGAGGCCGGGTGAAACGAGGTGCACTTTGATGTCAAGAATGTTGTTTTGAGTGTGTCAGGAATATTTTAGAGCTGCATATTAACTCATTTGAATGAGGGGGAATCTTTTAAGAACTTGAGGATTAGTTTTTTGCATTTATATTTGATTATATCAGTTCAAACTCTCAGTAATTCAAAGAGCACTATGCTCATCAGTGTAAACAGTCACCCACTGCTGGCTTCATCTGCAGTATAACAGCATCCACTCCACTTCTGTAGCCCCTACATTTATTCTATCACACTGCAAACATTTATTTTATCATCACCGTGATTTACATTTTTAAGCCCTAATTGGGCTGATGATTATTCCCTGTGATCGCTAGAGGAAAAGGGTCTGTAATTTTAATTACACTGGCTAAAAATAGAGTTTTCAAACAGCAAGTCTTGCCCTCTGAGAAACTGCGAGCACTTATCTGGGCCTCATCTCAAATTCAAAAGAAGCACCAGGGGAGCACATGAACCATGCGATCAGATACCTGTTATCAAAGATCTGGCTGCGAGTCTGTTTTTTTTGTGCTGCAGTCCAAAAAATATACAAAAGGACCACGAATAAGAGCTGTTTTCTGGGCATCTGCTAAAAACATGCAAAGTCATGTTTTCCTCAGTGCTCCTGAAGCAACAGTCTGTTTAGAGTTAGAAAAAAAATAATAATTCTCCAAACTTTAGTTCAACTTTTGGCGGGAAAAAAGTTACACGTTGAAATATTTCAGAAACTTTGAAAGAATACCTAACTTAAACTACAAGCCAGTGCGATCAGAGCAGTGAAGCTGCATGTCAATGCAAGCCCATCTTCAGGCACAGGCAGGCAGAGCAAATTTAATAAGGCATGTTGGATCCTCCAGTTTAATAAAGTTTGAAGGCTCCTTAGCACGTGAGGACGTTATCATGTTTAAATTACTGAGAAATAATTAAGAATGAACGACTTGAAATGGGAGCTAATAGACCTCAGCCTTTCTATCGTTCGCACAGAGCCAATATTTGGAATCAACTCTCAAGGAAATTAAATAGGTGTCATTTTTGTGATGCTTTTAAATACAGAGGTGAAAAAAGCAGAGTCAGAGTGGTCGATTACACTTCAGTTTTATAGATGAAAGCACTGAGCAATCGGTCTTACAGTAAAAACTAGATTTGGTTCAGTATGGTATGTATTCAGTATTGATTTTTTAAACACAATTTCTAGATTCAGGTTGTTAATTTAGATGCTGAAAAGGTTTTAGAAGCCCCTAACTGACCCATCTGTACGTTGCTATTTCTTTGAGGGAATTATGACTCAGTAAGGCGTTGTAAGATCATTTCCACGTCACAAACCTAATTAAAGTTAGCCTTATCTGGGCAGCAGAAGGATTAAGGGTGAAAAATGCCCAATTTTATCTTTTCGGCAGGTTGAAATAGTTTGATAATCACCCTTTCCCATGTGGTTTGCTTTGTCTATTTTTAGGAAAAAATTTTGATGGTACAAGGGGTGGCATTTCGGGCTTTAACTCTTACGTGAGAGGCTCCATCATTGGGGACTGAGTTAAGACACGTGGATCCATTATTCTCTGTGACAGTCTTTTATTTTCATGGTCGCTCATGAGCCAGACACTTGGGTGAGCTAATGCATGCTCTTCCGGAAACAAAAGCATGAAGTCATGTTGGCCACTAAAATGCATTAGGAAGGGTTAATGGATAAGTAGGAAGCGGTGGGGCTGTGCTTTGTTAATGGCCTAATGGTGTCTTTAACGGTACATCATTAATGGGAGTTGTTGGTGGACTTTAGGAGTCAGGACAGTGAGCTCTCCTTTGATGAGCCCCTAGTCTGCCCACAGGCATCTCATAGCCACCCGTCTTCCCTCCCAGGGTCCTGCGGCGTGCGCCCCTCAAATACATAATTCACAAGATAATGGAAATGGTTTCAGAGTGCACTTACCACCCAATGGCTCCAGCCAGCTGTGATCATAAGAGGGGTTCCCGCACCCGCACACAGTTCATCTGCTGATGCAATTTATGACATTTTTTAAGAGGTTTTTTCGCGGACACGTGGTAGAGTGCGTAGAGGAGAACATTTTAAAGACTAATGATTATGCAACAAGATCAATTCCTAGGAAATCTTGTGGCAAGTCATTTGGAGAGATAATCACCATTCAGTAATGTGCTTTTATCTTTCTTCTCAGGCCGTCCTGCAGAAATATGTATACTGTCAGTGATATAAGCCCTGTGTAAAATATGTAGGTCCTTTTTCACAGATGCCAATGTGTGCGTGTGTTTTTTTCATTCCTGATACTGCATAGAAATGGCCTTCATTATTATTATTATTATTTGTGCTTCTTTAACTTCAGTGCCAAGTAAAACTTTTTTCTCCCAGTTTTCTTTGAGTTCTTTTCAGTGCTTCGTGGAGCAATTTCAGCACAATCAAAGCTGAATTGTCTGCTTTGATTGTGCTGTCAGCCTCTATAGCGAAAGACAGTAATTTAAAGTAACTTGAACATCATTTATTAACATGCTTGACAATGGTTCCCTTTTAAATTCTCGTATTAAACTCCCTCACTAATCAAAAGGAAAAATGCAAGATGTTCTTGAAAGTTTTTTTTTCTTTTTTTTCCTGTATGAAATGAGTCTTTGTTATGTCTGTTTCTTTCACCTTCAAAGCACAAGTGAGATCAGTTTATACAGCACTCATATATGCACTTTTATTCTGATGTATAAGTCTGATGTATGGGATTTCTCTGCTGGAAATGAAGGGCACAAGGTTTCAGGATTTTTTTTCTACCTGCCAGTCTGGGGCCCATCTTCTTGTTTGATGCTGTATTTCTCATTATCTTAAATAATAGGCTGAATGCAATATGATATTATGTTGAAGTGTTTATTGCAGTCTCACTGAAATCTAATGGGAAGCGTTACAATCTGAAGCATCAACACAAAAAGAAGAGTATCTGTGCTTTTTATTCCTTCAGCATTCCTCATTGCTCAGACCGAGTGATGCAGAGTGCAAATGATCATGCTTAATGCTGCAGAATGTATTGCTGTCAGAGAAAATCGCGTGTTTCCAGCTGCAGAGCGGGACTAGTGTTTTTCTTTGCGCTTGTTTCAGTACTCATGCTGTTGTTCTCTCCACCTACACAAATAACCCGCAGCAGGTGCAAAGTGTCTCCACCTGTTCTCGCCGGATTGTCAACAGGTATTCTGGGAATTGCAGGAAATCAGAGAGGCAGAAGCAAACAAGCCATGATATGAGTCATGTTCACCAGAATGTGTCACTCATGCTTTTGAAATTAACCATAAAATACTAATAGTCTCAAAGAAAAAAAGGGTAAAGGGTGGGGGCTAGCCAAATCAGCAAACTTTGCCTTATTTGAATTTAAAATTCCCCTTCAAATGATCTGAGTGATGAAATGGATTTCTATTGTCAAAAAAATGCCTCAGCGTTTCCAAGTGACCTGATTAGCGTGTTTAAAAAACGTGACATCATCGTTTTACAACTAAGAAAACCCACTCTGAATCAGTGAGAATAACCAGAAGTAAAGAAAAGTACCTTCAAACAATCAAAACTGTTGTTTTAATAGATGACCCTATCTGTCATAGTTAGAAACTGCTTAGAAATAAATATTCTAATGGTCTTTAAAGCATCGCAGATCTGAAAACATTATGCATCTTTTGGGAGACAGCCAGTAATCACTCAAGGGGTTTAAATGCCTGGAAACAAACAAACAAAAACAAAAAGCAATCTCCTCCTCCTTCGCAAGCCCTCCTGTCTTTCTTTGTCCTCTCCTCTCAATCCCACATGAGAGGCAGAAGTAGCAACCCGATCCCTCCGCAGCAGGTCTGCACAGGTTCTGGGGCCTTCCTAGAAAAAAAAAATCTGAAACCAGAGAAAAGAGAGGCAGCATTTCTAGTCACAAAGCAACAATGGGAACTCGGCAGGTGAGACTGCAGGCAGTGCATTAGCCTTGTTCCCGCCTGCTGTGGTCCAGAGGTGTCTGTTGGCCACACATGACGCAAGGAATGAACATTGTTTTCTTTGCTTCAGGGGAAGAGAAACCTATCTATGTGTCTATAGAAAATATGTTGTTTTTTTTCACAGTGGGAGATACACTTTGTATCTGGCAAGAGAGGAGTTTAAAGCAGGTTAAGCTATTCATTGCTCAGGAAGTGTAAGGATGCATTAAGAGCCCTGATGATGATAGTAAGTCTGTGTGCTTTTGCATTCGTATATTTTTTAAAACCTCTTACACCCACATTAGATTTGCATGTTGTGCTTGGAACACATTCAGAAGGGTCATGAATTCTGTGATTTGGTGTTGTGTTTTCCAAGCCTGGATGCTTTGGTTGGTTTTGGAGCGCAGTGTTCTCAAAATGTGTCCTTGTTGCTGGGGTGAGGGAGGGGAAACATAATGTTTTATAGACTCAAACAATAATACAGTGTGTTGCACACTTTACATAATTTTCTATTTGCTGTCCATCGTCCTTCTTACAATAACACAGAATTGTTTAGCCTGGAGGGGACAAACATGGCTCTCACTGTGTTGGCTGAAAATTGTGAGGAGTTTTTTACTTATTAATATGTCAGTCTGGATTATGAGGTTCTGTTTTTAACTAAAAGGTCAGCTGCAGTGCTGAAGCAGGCTGTCGATTTGCAAAGTAGCTGGTAAAAAGTTTTTTTTTTTTACAAATAAATATCAACTAACGCTGTCTTCAAAGGGAAAAAGATTTAATTCTTATTATATGATAATTATTGTCAGCTAGATATATTTGGTTCCAGGCTGTTAGTGAGACACAAACAAGGAAACTTGAAATGTCATCTTAGACTTGAACACATTTTCACATCAAGTCACAAAACTGTGGCAAAAGCTTTATGTAACAAATAACTGACGTCTCCCATTAGTTTGTGAACTACCATCTTAAAATCTCAAGTTTAGCATTAAGCTGTCACCTTCTTGGGTATTTGGAACCAGACGTGACTTGCCTGTGATGGACCTGAAACCCGAGGACACAAGGCGCTTCCATTAAGTTGCCGCACTCTGCTGTTACTCAAAGCTGCACAATAACACATAACTGTAAGTCTAAGTACAATTTAATAAGGTGATTTATCAATTAATTCACCCTTAGTACACTTTTTAACTATGAGGAAAAATGGCTATAGAGACCAAAATCATTTGTATGCCAGGCCATAAACAGGTTTATTTTTACAGATCAACCATAACCATTGTATGCATAATACATACTCGATCTTCCTCATACCACCGAAAGAGCTCTGAACCACTTAGAATGGGAACAGTGTCATCATTCTTAAACATCTGGTGTTGTCTTGATTTGTGATCACCAATTATTTTCGGTCGGTGCAAGGTGTCAAAGTAACATCCGTGTGAATATCAGGCTGTGTTGTAAAAAGATGAGCAGTATTATCACAGGTGTAATGGAAACTAACGCCTAACAGTTTATCATCTGGGCCTCAAAGTTGCTCCTTCTCAGTAACATGTACATAATTTCACTGTGTTGTTAGCAGTGGCTGCAGATCCCTCCCTCTTTATTCTTACTTCTCTGTCTGAAGTCTCTGTAACAGCGGTAGAGTCCATTGATATGTTCATGCAGCCATCTTTTGGTGAAACACATAAAACTGCTCTCCCGATATTGCTGTTGTGTCCTCGTCAGCGCTCCAAATTGGTCCCTTCTGTTTGCCAGTGATCTCACATTCACTATGAGAATTAGGGGAAGAAATACTTTCAACGTCCACTTCTTTTCTCTGTCTTTCACTCCTGCCCTTTCTCTTCTTCATCTCTTCTTAAACTAATCTGGATTTGAGGGATTATTGCAGTGATTATTCTGGCTTTGGAAAGCTCAATCAGCTGCCCCGACATGTAAATAACTTTCACATTGCGCAACTTTTTTTAAGAATGATGACACTGAATAGTGAAGTTACATAAGTAAAGATGAAGTATCGCACTATGTGGCTGCTGTTAGTGCAGCACCATTATAGAATAGAGAAGGCATGTAGATTAACTTGCTTTTGAAGCCTCAAGTTATCATTTGAGGAACTTCAAGTTTGAGGCATCTCCACATTTTTTCAGCCCTGAATAAGAGATAAAAACAAACAAACAATATCAAATTTAAGTGAGATCAATTAGATTAACAAGTACAACAGATACTTTGTTACTGATATTGTCACTTTAGGTCAGTGTTTCCCTAGTCCTGGTCCTCTGGGCCCCCTGCTCTACAAGTTGTACATGTTTTTCTGCTCCAACACCAGATTCATATGAATGACTCATTATGAAGCTGCTGCACGTCTTCGATCACTACTCTGGGTTAAACTCATGAAATGGGTAATTAAGTATGAAAACATTTTCTGGTTTATTTAACAGTTTTAGAACCGATCAATCAACTATGTTATTTCCACGTATATATTTAATAAAATGAAAACAGAATAAACACAAAATGCAATTTTAACCAAGGCGAGTTGAATTTTGTCAATGTTTTGAACAGAGACATTTTGAGTAGACGTGGCACACTGAATATATAGGGCAGCACTTGATAAGTGTGAAAATAAATTGGCCTGCTATTTTTGAGACTAATTTCACCATTTTTCAGAGCAGGGCCATGCATCAATGCAGTGTTATATTAATGTCAAACAATAGTACGATCTTTTCCATCATAAAACTAATAAATGCAGTCAACTTCAGTCAACGGTTTTTATGGAAGTTATAGATAAGAGACCACAGAGAGTGGATCACTTATTAAAAACCAAAAAAAAGACCAGACAGCCCTTGTTGAGCTAAGCTGCAGATAGAGCCTTTGGGGAACTTTGTCACAAAATGGAAGCTCTGTCTTGAGTCTTTTGGTCATAAATGGGCTCTTTTCAGTCTGAAGGTCAAGGAGGCAGAGGGTCACATCTTTAGGGTGTTGTGTAGCTTTCTGTGCCCTGAAACAGATGGTGTGGCACAATCAGGCAAGTGGTTTTTAATCTGCACATCACAAACATGAAATTGCTTTTGTCAACCCTGAAGGACAACAATAAACTCAACCCTGCTGCTCAATCGTGCAAAAAAGACTTAATTTTCATAAGTGATAAACAATTATAGGCATTTATTCTCTCAAGCAAAACACCAAATATCTTCTGGTGGCAGCTTTTCCAGTGAGAGGACCTTTTGCTTTTTCTTTGTCGCAGTAGTAAACAGTATGTCTCTGGGCATACGAGGGTTGATTGCATAAAAAAGGTGCCAGGAGCGTAGGAAGAATTAAAGCGGCACTATGCAACTTTCAGTAATACGGGGTTTGTTTACCATGCAATACACACCCCAAAGCTGTAGGGGGAGCTCCGTAGAAAATAAGGCGACAGTCTAGTCATATTATATATTACTACTCTAGAAGCTAACCACATTCAATTTAGCCGTCGACAGCTAATGGAGAGAGGTGTGTCTTATCAGGCTCCCTGGCTCGGCTCAGAGCCCTTTAGACCTGCCGTGAAGCAGTAGTTCTCGGCTCTCGTGTGTCGCGAGACTTCCAGAGGTAAACAAAGCACGCGGCGCCACAGGCAAAGTTGCAAGCGCTGTTTCGGGCTAGGGCCACCAGATGGAGATGGAAATGTCACCGTTTTCATCAGAACAGGTCAGCCAAGGTATCTGATGATTGCCAAGCAATTTTATGACCATGAAAAAGTTGCATAGTGCCGCTTTAAATAGCTATTTTATCAACATGTTTTGACACTTCAGCCACAAAAAAGATAGAGTGACTTATCAAGAGAAGCTGCTAGTTTGTAAAATATGAAAATGACACTCGTGATTAAATCAGCTCCTGTTTTGCAGGATTGACAATAATTAGTGAGGCTCCCTTGAAACCTGCATGGTGGTGCCAGAGGAAAAGTCATGGAATCATCAAATTCAGCCGAAAAAATCCATTTGTTTCTGAAATACTCAAGCATGGACTACATTGGTGGGCCAACTCACTTGCATGTCTGTTTAATATGCTGCCAGCATGCCTAAAAAGTTTGCAGCCTACTCATAAAAGTCGTGCGCGCTTCGTCATTACATGTTTAGAAATCACTCAGCTGTGAACTGCTGTGGGTATTTTTTTGTCCAATGGCTCTTGACAGACGAAAAATACGAGCTGATGGCTTTAGTTTTATGCTGTAAAGACATTGACAGGCAATTACAGTGGGAAGGAAAGAGCAAAATTACAGAGCATACAGTGTTGATGCTCGGAACGGTACAGCCAGCAACAAAAAGAGAAGCCGTGTGAGAGGAATGTTGTGCTGTCAGTTCTCCATCAGTGACATGATTACACCTCTTCCCTCGAGAGAGACAGACACAAATACTGAGGATGTAGCTGTGTTTTTTTTTTGTTTTTTTTAAATGTCTCTCTACAGCTAGCTGGTGTGGAACGCTTCTGGAGCTTGAACTGATACCGTAGCAGAATCCCAATATAGTCATGTGCCTGTCATAGTCAGTAAGATATGAGCTGATGGGGTGCGTTCAGAATGAAGGAGCTGACTAAAAAAACAGTCTATAGAGCTCAGATGGTACCAAATAGCTACAAGGGTGCTTTGGGGACCCTGGCAGTAGACTGCAATTTTCTAAAAACCCTCTGTCACCTTTCTGTGTGACGACAATTTATCTTGCCAGGTAGCACTTAGAGATTGAGCTTATTAAATCACTGATCCCTCTCATTTGGGGTACTTGATATGGCTAATCAAAATTCAAGACTTGTTGAATTATTAAAAGAAAAGACAAGGACTGGAAGGAGAAAGTCACGGAAGGTTAGGCTTTCTTTGATTTCTTTCTCCTCAGGCAAGTGTCGTTCCCTATGAGAATCTGGCCTTTCTTCCAGTATTATTGATCTAGCTGGAGAGGTTCTGTTTGCCCCCTCACTGCTGAACCGGCTCTGAAGCGTGGCTATTTGCCATCAAGTCTTTGTGGACATGCGCCATGGGATCTCGATTCTCTGCACAATCTTCATTTTTGGCACTTAATAAGTTTGGACCTCTGCTTTCTTTTGGATGTCATAGCTGAAAGGCACGCACGCACTCAGGCACAAACACCAATACAAATGGGAGGTAGGTGTCAGGTAGCAAAACAGGGATATAGAGACTAGTGTGGCAAGCTAGCTGATTTCCCCGGTGAGCTTCTATCTGAGCTGTCGTCACCTGTCTCTTCTTGCGGATGGAGGCACCTTAATCAGGAACATGAAAGTATCTCCTGTGGTGCTGCCTCCTGTCTCTGTCACTCACCTGCCTATTGCTGATTTACCTCTGCAACCGTATTAAAGTTTTTTTTTTTTTTTTTTGTCCAGTGTGAGAGCTCTGCTTTTTTTTTTTCAGTGAAGAGGAGTTCACATGAAACCTGGGGAGCCAAATTATTTCGGGTTCAAAGGACCATAGTGCCCTTACTTGTAAAAACACAGATGTAGTGGATTGGAAACCAATATCTTTAAGAGGTGGCTGAATACTCCAGAGATTTGAATCCATTTGTCAAGCTTAGAGCAGCCAGATGACCCCTCAGCATCTGTTATGGCAACTGAAGAGGTTAGTGAAGATGTTTATGGCAGAAGTGGAGAGTGTTTCCTGAGAAAGAAAAGCAAGGAGTAACTGTAAAAGTATAATCTGAAAGTTCTCATTTAGAATTGGATACCTACAAGCTCCACTCTGTTAGTTAAAGTTATCATGTGAAATACAGATGGTTCTTCTAATCACCTGTCAGGTATTTTTTGAATGGCGTGCCCTTTTCCAAACACATACCAATGATGACTTCCCAGATGGCTTGATGTAACAAACCATCTGGCACGTCAGGTTACCTGAACTCTGTTTAACAGATTAAGAAAAAACACACTTTTGTTGTTTTAGCTGTTAACATGGTTGAATATAACAATTTTTAGTTTGTTCTATAAGTTTCTAAGGATTTTGATTTAGTTGATTCTGTGAATTTCTTTCTGGCAGTAAGGTGACATTTACAGTCTTTTGCATCCCGTGATATACATACACTCGTTCATTCTGAGGGTTTTAAGTATCAGGACATGATAAAAAAAAAAAATCATCTGTGCCTTCAAAGGTCTTAAAATTAGTTTATTAAAACTACAGATTAACAACAATACGTGACATATCTCACTGTGTCCTTATTATTTTTTTTCTACCAACAATTAAGCCAAAATACAGAAACATTGTGTGAAAAAACTAGGAACACTCCTTCAACTTAAAAATAATTAAGAAGGTAATTAGCAGCCTGGTGCTGTTAATCAAATTCGCTTGATTAATTGATCATCTATAAGTGTGAGCACCTCTATAAAAGCAGAAGTTGTGGCGGTTTGCAGCATTGTTGTTAACACAATTTCACCAAAAGGTCAGTTGAAGTGCTGACACCCACAGTCGATTTGCTGATTAGCTGGTCAATAGAAAATTTTCTTCTATTATGACAAATGAATAACAGTTCCAGCCGTCTTCAGGGAGAAAACAATACAATCATTTTTGAGCTTTTGTTAACTGAGTATATTTGGTTTTGGGTTGTTGGCTGGTTGCTGGCGAAAAAGAAGAAACTCTAAATATATTTATCAAAGTATTATTTTTGTTTGCACACAGTCACCAGCAGGGCGAGACTATGATAATAAAGCCAAACTCAGTGTTGAACTCTTATTACTTTCCACTGCGCCCTCTTCGTATAGAAAACTGTTGGAGGTGATGGTTTTAGGTCTGCATTGTGTGAACGTGTGTTTGTGACTGTGAACTCACCGCTCACCTACTTCTGTTGTGAAGGATTACCTTATCTCAGTAAGCAGCAGGAGCTTTGCCTTCTGTAACTCACCATGTGCGATTAGTTTTCATTGTGTAATAGTGTAATCTGTACAGATAATTCTTTTCCCTTACTGCACACTCTTTTAAAGTTGTCGGAGACACTGAAGGCAGCTTTATTTGAATAGTTAAATAACTCTTTTTGAATTTGAAATGTAAGAAGTCCATTATGCAGGAAGAATGATAACCTTTCCAATACTGTTTTGCTTGCAATGTATGTTCAGTATATCTTACGCTTCTTTTTTTTTTTTAGCAATTGTTAGTCTCATCCTAGCAGGTTGTGCCGCATTTTCTCTTGAGAGGTTTGGCTCTCGGTACTAAGACACAACGTATGCACACCTGAATGCCAACTAGATTCAGCAAAAGATTCAGATTTTCTTCATTGGACATTGAATATTTCAGACACCAACATACACAGGTGTATCACATGATCAAAATACTGACAGATTATTTTTGGCAGTCTAAATACCTCCAAAATTGGTATGTAGCAAGGCGCCATTAAATTTGACACATGTGCAAAACATGTCCTCACGTCTTACACAGACAGCTCATTAACAGCTATCTCTTGATGTATTCACAATGCCTCTATTTTCCCACCTAGCATGTGCAATCATTCCTGCCAGGATCAGAAACCGGCACGTTTCATTAGATTTACATCAGAGAGACAAATAACAGAGTGTGCATCAGCATGCTGTGTTCAAACTGTGTGCAGGACTGTTTCAGGTGGTGTGCACCAAGTTGCCAAATTTAAGATTTTTTAGCAATTGGAGCTGTGAGTGTAGTGTAGACTCACATAACCTGTGCAACAAATTGTGCATATTCTCAGTGAGAGCATTAAGTGCAGCTACATTTCAGTTGTATTAGGGTTCATTAAAATTTCAGCAAATGCGAAAAGTAATAAGAATTCAAGCCTTTTCATGAATACAAGACAAAGTATGGGAACAATTCGAAGGTGAAAAATTCAGAGGGCAACTTTTTTACTTCTTAAAATAAATTATTTAGGCTAAAAAACGCATGACTTGTTGCTTCAAAAAGATTTGAATAATTTTTGTGAACTTGATTTTCGTGAAACTAATTTCAGGCGTCAATGAAAGGAATCAATGGAGAAAAGAGCTGTGATCTAGTGACAAGTGACAGAGCTAATCCCTGCGTTTGCTGAAGAATTCCAGATAAAACTGTCAGCAGGTGAATGTGGCGATGTTTCGTTTGTGACTCGCTGGCAGTGGTGAGTTTCTCCGAGCCTCATTTAAATGCAGAGGTTGCACGTATGTGGGAGAAGTGTTCCGATACTGCTATGTGTTTGTTAAATAGTTTCCTTTTTGGGGGGCAGGTTACTCTGCTTTCATGCTCACGTAGCACGTTTCTTCTTCATGGATGTAGCTGTCAGCACTTATTATAGACACCACCACTGATATACTCCACCTCACACTGTTTTCCAGCCCTTTTGTCCTTTTCCGCGTGCATTTTGTATTCTGTGCCTGATGTTTTATTTCCGTCAAGTCCGCCCGTTTTTTTGCAGGTGTCAAGATGAACTGGGGAAAAAATGACATTCAGTTCATAAAAAACACAAAAAAAAAAATTCAATCGCTCCAGAAATTGGCATTTCGGTGTCACTGAGCCGTGGTGTCTATAAGAAGTAGTTCATCTTAGATGTTATTTCATTGCCCCGCCTCAAATTAGGCTGGGTGGTGTACCACGTTTTTATTTCATAGCAATATTATTTCAAAGAATTTAAATGGATTGATTTTTTTTTTCCCAACTCTTTTAAAAAACAAACATATGTAAATGCTGTATTTTTGAAAGTACCCACATATACTGTATGTTGCTAATTGTCTAAAAATAAGAGAGTGTAATTATTTTTTGGGCTATAATGCTCAGCTCTTCTCGTGAGGCATGAAGAAGAGATAATACTGAAGTCATTCTATTTATGCAAATGGTCAATAACTGAGCATTTTATTTCATTTCCCCATGCAAAACTTGCAAAGTAATGACTTTCAGTTGGAGGTTTCCACGGTGCCTTCAACATGTTTGTTTCTTTTGCAGATGGTAGATGATGTTGGAGGGTCTATTTAGAAGAAAGCCAAAATATGTTTTTAACCTAACCAAGTACTTGTTTAAGCGTAAACACGACTAAACATCAGGTGAAAATGAAGAAAAGTTTAGGAACTACTTTTAAAATCTGCACTGAGACTGTGGTGTCCATCAGATAGCTTCGGCCAGGAAAATGTGAGCTTATCAGAAAAACTGAATAGAGGCGAGGAGGTAGCCTGGCCCCGGCCCCTGCACAATCATGACTTGTGGCTTTTATACATTAAATAAACAAGGTATATCGCTTTTATCAGTGAGCTTCAGAGTTTGCCTGTAGACAGGACCAGACAAGCTTTGTCTCCCTGTCGCCAAGTGGTATCAGTCTTGTCATGTCATCTATCTCTTTCTGCAGGGGAAGTTAGTGTGTTTCCAGAGCCAGCCTTTTAAAGTGAGACAATTGGCCACAGGGCAATGAAGTCATGCCAGTCACATAAAAATTGTAGAATCAACCTAAAAAAATCTGAATTGCTCTGGGGCAGACATGCCTCGTTTAAAATCATTTGATTAAATGTTCTGTTTTTTGTAATCTTCTTCATATGGGAGCTTAAAAGACAGGTTTTGCCAGTGAGCAGTGAGCAGTGAGTTGTTTGACAGCTCATAATAATGAATGACAAATGTTGATGTGTAAACTAGCTCAGATGATTGCCAAGAACTCGAGGCAAGCTGTTTGATTTTGTTGGTTCTTTCGTTTAGTAATACATCAAAGCGGGGCATAACTATTTTCTGTTCATAGTTAGTAGTTATAAAAGTCATGATGTGAAACAAGATAACAGGGGGAGGGGACAAAACACCTCTAAACGCGCCACCTCAGCCTGACATCACAGTGTTTGCACACTCCCTCAGGGTCCCGGTCGTTACTCTGTCCTAAAGAGAACAATGGTAACCATAGTAAAAGCATTTACTTTCATTCAAACAGGATTCAAATGAGGATCACGCACACAGCAAATTAATTCACTCCAACTCTGCACCGCTCAGAGACCTTTAAAGCACCGAAGAGTTAAAAGGGGAACTGAGGGAAACTCAAACTTTTTTTGTCCACAAGTATAATCACACATTTTCAGAGCTGAATATGCACAATATTCAAATTTCTTTTCTGTAAATACACAAACATGACTTGTAACTGATTCAACGGATAGAGATGGCCTAGCCAATTCTTTGTTCTCATGCACCAATCTGCTGTTGTGCTGTTTAGAATTTTAGCCGTCAGATCTATGCTTCCGCACGCCCACTCATACGTTTACCTACGCCTGAACTCCAAGAGGTCTGAAATGTAAATGTGAATGTCAGAAAAGTGAGCAACACCTCATTTTCAGTCAGGCTGTGGCAGCCTCCTCTTCCCTGCAGCCCTCTGGCTCTAACCCCTCATTGCAGCCCGTTGAGACACTTCTGCTGGCATCCTCCTCCCATCCCCCTCTCAAGCACTTTGTCTCCATGGCGATGTTTTGAATGAATTTTAGGGCAGGCAAGGAGCAGTTAAATTATAGGAACTCCATAGAATTTGCTGCCTTTGTGTGTTTAGGGAGAGACTAAGTAGTACTGTTGCAGGCTTTTAAAATAACCCATTTATATTTTCTGGCCAAAAAAAAGTATTACTGTGTTGAAGCTTGCCAGATTAACAAGCATACCTTTTCTTTTCTCTTTCACAGTCACTGATTCGAGTTCTGTCTCCAGCCTGTATGGGGAAACAGTCGCGATTCCTTGCAAAAACAAAGACATTAAAGCAGAGGATATCATCATGACTAAATGGAAATATGTAAGTGACAGTGGAGGTCAATGGTTTCACAATGGTGACATCCGTCTGACACCCACTTATCATGTCTGAAACACGCCCAGTCTGAGTGCATGTGCTGTACATCCATCTGTCCTTGCAAACCGTATGGCCACAGGGTGTGGAACAAATCACTGTGTGCTTTTATCTGAATTGGAAGCTATAAGTGACAGACATGTAACAAGTGAACTCTGATCTCTTCTCCAGGACAAAGGACAGGGGCTTTCAGGTGACCTGCTGGTCAGGCAGACAAATCAGGACGCCAAAGTCTCCGCCACAGATGAATACAAGGACCGTGTGAGCATGGCCAAGAACTCCAGCCTGCTGCTTTCTGCAGCCAAACTGAGCGACCAGCGAACTTTTATCTGCATGGTAGTGACTGCTACAGACGTAAAGGAATATCCAATTAATCTAGAGATCTTGAGTGAGTACAAGCTGGTGACATTTTAGTCAAAGAAGACATTTTGTGCCATTTTCTGACAGCTTGGCATAATATAGAATAGAATAGAGAAAGCACTGCAGCTCCGTTTTGAGCCACAAAATTACTCCTGTAGTCACACTGGCTGACTTTAAGCTGTGGAGTGACCCACTCCACCCCTCTGCACCCCTATGCCTGTCTCTTTCTGTAACAAGCACATTGTAACAGAATCAGAGAGTATACTGTAAATAGCCAGAGATCTCAAACCGCCACCCTCTAAACTGATACTTGTCTGGCAATTTTATTCACAAATTGTGGACAGTTGGTATTTAGCAACATTCTCATCACGAGTCACGTGTTGAATTGGCCCAGGTTGATAAAACCCAACACCGCAGAATGTTAACTGCCACTGGCAAGTATATACATGAGTCAAAAATCATGTCGTAATTCCTCGACTTTCCTTACATAGACAAAGCTTTACTGTTGTTCGTATTTGTAATGGCAGGTTCTGGTATAATGCTGCATTCAATGACAGTTAGAGGTCCTGTTTTCTAATCTGGTTATAAAACATTAAATTGAGTGCTGTTCATTTTTTTTTCTCAGGTAGAAGGTAGAAGTTCTGGCTTCCCCTTTGTAACGGAATGCAGCATTATACCAGAACCTGCCATTACAAATATGAGCTAGCAACTCTGAAAAATTAAAACACAGAAAAATGGAGCAACAGTGAAGCTCTGTTTAAGAAGTTGATATCTCGCGGTCGGAGGAATTACAACATGATTTTTTACTCTTGTATAAACCTGCCAGCTGGCAGTTAACATTCTGCGATGTTGGGTTTTATCAACCTGGGCCAGTTCAGCACGTGACTCGTAATGGGATCGTTGCTAAAAGTGTGATCAATACCCACTGTCCATAACTTGAGAATTATCTGTTAACAGCAAAGGAAAATAACAAGAGCAAAAAAAACCATTGAACTACTGATGTACAGAGAATGCAGCACCAATTTGAAGTTGAAGCTAGGTGGAGATAAAGATTTGGTGGGTAAATCATTTTACTCTGAGCTGTGAGTGTAACTTCGAAATCCACAGCAAATCTGAGCCGCTCACTGAATTAGATCATTTTAGACACAGGGGGCCCCAAACAAAATGACAGTGTTTTGGGGTTTTTTAAGTTTTTGAGTTGGCAGTAACTTCAGATGCTCAAATAAATGCCCTCAAGCTCAAAAAAGGGATTTTTTTTCCATCCCATGTCCTGTTTAAACAGCACGTGTTATGTTCATCTACAGGATCCATGATATGATTTGTCAGGTCTACTCAGATAGTTTTACAAGTTTTTCTAAGAAATACATAGTTTTTCTCATACTGTACTCTGCTGTTATACCCCCTGTCTGAAACCCTCTCCCCATGATGTACTGATCTAATATGTTACATTGTGAATAATGATGTTCTGTAAAGGAGAAAAAAGGCAAACAAGGTGTTTCAGACTATTCAGGGGGGAGTGTCTTCTGTCAAGAGCGAATATTTTATGGTAACATCATGTTTTCTAACAAGTTGTTTCAAAAAAGCAATCGAAAACTCCACAGGCAAGCATAAAACCCAGAAAAAGCACCGCCATGACTGACAGGAGCAGCAGCCTCGCTTCCACCAACACTCTCTTCATTAACACGTCCTTTATGTGTTACAGAGGTGCCTGCAGGCCTGAAGATATCTGACAAAGCCGAGGAGCTGGCGATAGGCAAACTGACTAAGGTGGAGTTTTTAATGCTAAATGTCGCTCATGCCAACATTGTTTTAAGCACTAACTCATCAAGGGAAATCCCTTACTTGCACAATGGTATCTTGAGGCCTATAACAGAGACCATGCATGCTGCTACTGTAATGAGTTCTTTGAAGTGATCCTCATGAATTAGTGAAGAGCAGAAAGCCCCCTTCTGCAATTAGAGCACTCAGAGGATTGGAGGGGCTTTAGAAATGCTTTGGGCATTTCATGGTCTTCTGCGCAGAAAACTCTTTACTCCTCAAATGCTGCGGAGGCACTTAAAAAAAAAAAAAAATGAATTTGCTCATGTGTTCACTCATTTAAAAAGATAAATGAAAAACAGATTTTTATTGGAGTTTTTCCTTTTAAAATGAATTTATTGCTATGTTTATTAAGTTTTAATCTTTTTGTTTCACAGCTGGGAACATGTGTCGCGCAAGATACTAATCCAGCTGCAAAAATCACATGGCTGAAGAACAATAAACCTCTGGAGGCTGATGGGAAAAGTGTGTATTCCTCATATTGTTTCATGTCTATGAATAATAACAGATCGTGTTGTTTATTCCTTGTATGTTTTCATTATCTACGTCTGGCACAGTTGGTGTAAAATATTCTGCAGTTCTGAACTGCGCTGCTGTTGCTGACAGTGTGTGTGTGTGTTTTTTCAGCGTTTTGGTCATTGCACATGGTTTTTCCTCGTTAGAGTTTTCAGGCAGCGCTTGTTTGTTTTGTGTCCAGGGATTGTCATCAATCAATCTTTGGATGTAGACCCTGCTTCTGGCCTCTCAACCACCAAGTCCACACTGGAATACTCTGCTGAGAAGGAAGACACGGATGCCCAGTTCGCCTGCAGCACTGGGTCCTTTGCGACTGGAGAGCTGGTGTCCCCTGCGCTGACTCTGACCATCACCTGTGAGTCACTTGACACACTTTTTTGTTGTTTGAAGTTGAGCTGTTGTCCGAGTACATTTCAGCACTTTTCCTCGATATCAGAAAGTCGGAACTTTCAATATCCTCACAGATAATGATTGTTTTTCTACTATTTAATGTAAATTTGAGCTGTTTGCCAAAGAGCAAGTAGTTCGTTTTTGTTACAGGTTAGGATCCTGATGAAGATCAACACTTATGACAAAGCCTCATAAAGAGACTTGCTGAAGGAGTAGTTGAGGTTATGGGTTATTTTTTTTGGCCTCTTGGTGAGTTAATTGAGAGATATGATACCAGTCTTAGTTCTCGCAGCTAAATATGACGCTACATGCAGCAGATGGTTCGTTAAAGCCTGGAAGCAGCTAACTGAGTACGGCCCAACATCTGCCTCAGTTTTATACTTTAAGTAAAGATTAGAATAAATCAGATTTAAAGTTGCTACGAGGCAGCGGTGTTACCTTTGTTTTGTCTTTCTGCCAAACTAAGCTGAAGTAGTGGTTCCTTGCTGTAACTTCATATTTAGGCGTTATCGTGTTATAAAATGTTTATAACTGTTCCTTTTCCCAAGTAAAGATGTTTCCTGTTTGGTACTTTCTTCCCTTTATTGTTTCTCAACATGGTGTCTTATGGCAGAAAGGAAATGTTTAATTTTTTATATATTTGCACAAATTGATCAGAAGCAGTTGCTGCTTGAATGTGTCCTAAATTTTTAAAACATGGCACCAATAATTCAGACCAAACAGTTCAGGGGACTCCCTGATGGTAACTACTCGCTGTGGAGCTCCCCAGAGAGCTGCGTAGCCTCAAGGGTAGTTTGACGCACCAGATGTCGACTACTGGTAAAAGCTTCTGGGATCCCTCTCCCTTCCTCTTCCTGCATGGCACCATTTTCCCATTTTTCCTTTGCTTTTTTGTGAAATAACAACCTCAGTGCTGCGATCTGCATGAAGAAAAAGTCAAGTTTATTTTGGATTGTGGAACAGGGTAGACTTGCTTCATTCTTCTAATAATTAGTTAAAATCTACAAACCATATGTAAACATCACTAGCTGTCTACCAAAAACAAGTTCTCAAGCAGCTCTACAGACCTGCGTGTTGGACTTAGCAGTGCCTGAGATAGAAGCTAGAAATAAAAACACTAAGCTACTGTTGTCTGCAGTTCCTGCAATGTGTACAGATGTGTACAAATATAACTCCTAATACTTTTAAGTTCTGTAATAAAAATTTTCCAATTCCCATGTTGTTTTACAGCAGGTTGATCCGTTTAGGAATCCTTTTTTTTATTAGTTTCTGTGCATTATTTCCCAAGAAACTTTCTTTTTACATGTAAACGAAAAAGTATTCACTCAACTGAAACATCGGCGCCTTTTGTCTTTGTTTGCTTTTAAGCTTCAATTATTGAAGGGGTTATGTTGCTGCTGATGTGATTTATAGTTCTGGGTGGGAACAGCTGCCTAATAAGAATTTACCAAAACAGTCAGAGAGAACGGGAGAATGATGTCAGTCAACTGATATCTGAATTTGGAAACAATAATTTAGCGACTTCAATCTTTGTCGTGTCTGTTTGTATTTCGCTTGAATGAAAGCAGTCGTATGGAAAGGAAAAGAAAGTCACACTGCAGAAATACAGTCTCAAAACCATTGACTATTTTCTGAACTGACTGTTTTTTATGCTTTTTTAAACTTATCTGCGTTCAAGAAAAGATTGGCGTACAAAAAAGGTCTCAGCCCAGATATCTGTTATCCAGATATCCCCGGGCTGCACTGGAAGCAGAGAATAATGGCAGTTGTTGGTGGGTTTAGTCATTAGTTTATTGCTGATGGGCATCCTCTATAATCTGCCTGTTCAGTTGATGATGATGAACAGTTTCATCATCACAACACACAACAGCAGCTACTGACCCATCAGAGGATGAACACTAACTCTTTGCAGCTGTTACCTGGAGAGACACAGAACTGGTAGTTTCGAAGTTAAACGTTGAAAAATTTAGTGATTCTGTAACGTTGCAGTGGGATTTCTACAGATTTCTGCATTAAGTATTAAAGTAACCTGCTCACTATAATCCAAAGTGGAATTTATCTATTTCAAGAATTTTTAAAAAAAAGTTTAAATCAGATGGAGCAGAAATATTGAGCCTTTAAAGGATTGTCTGGCCGAGTCCCTCAGATTATGGCAGTAATTCAGTTTCATTCACTCAGCTGCATTTTGAGGTTGGTCATAAGCAATACTGAGGCAAAAAGATGGAGCTCTGTGTAGCGTATCGCCACAGCGGGTCAGTCTGCTGTTCAGGAGCACGCTCCACTTGTAACTCCCTCTCATCCACCACTTTTCTGGACAGATTCCACGGAGAACATCGTGCTTCAGGTCAACAGTCAGGCGCCAGTCGTAGAAGGAGACAACATGACTCTGAAATGTGTGGCAGATGGCAATCCAGCTCCTACCAGCTTCAACTTTCACCTTAAGGTACACATCATAATCTCGTCAGTTACTCAGAAATCCCTTTCTTTTGTAAGTAGTATTGGTTTTTGTTCAAAGATCAACTAACTGAGCTAACCTGCAGTTGTTTGATTGTGTGTCTTTCGTAGGGAGAGCTGGTGAAAGTGGAAAACGCAGACACTTACACCATCGTGAATGTCTCGCGCAACGCCACTGGAGAATACAAATGCTCCCTAACTGATGACCCCTCAATGGAAGCATCTAGGAACATCACAGTCAGCTGTAAGAAAGAAATTTCTCCACATGCCTGCATCATTGTCAGCGTAATTTCCTTTGCTGCTTGGAGACTTATGTATTACAATGAGAGCGAGATTTGTTAGAGAAAAGGAAGTCCTAATATCTCCCCCCGCCAGACTGTCCTCTTGTGATTTGTGAATAAAAGTGTTGTGTCAACTGCAATCCTTCTAACAAGCTGCATCTGCAGGGCAGTGAGCCAAGTGCAAAGTTGTGTTGTTAACAACAGAAACGTTTCAACCCTTATCAAACCTCTGAACCATCTTTTCACCATCCTCTCTTCTTTTTAGACCTTGACATCAATTTAAGCCCCGCTGGGAGAATCGGCAAGCCTGCCGGGGACCCCTTGGATCTGACTCTCCAGATTGATTCTTCTGCAAAATCAAAGGTCTCCTGGACAAAGGTAAAAGCAATCTTTCATAGAGCAAAGCTTAAATCTATGGAGGAATGTTTGTGTTTGTAATTGAAAGTCCTGATATTCTATTCATTTCAACCAGGACTATGCTAAACTGGACAAAGAGCCCAAGTTTACAAAGCTGGCTTACTCAGACTCTGGTTTCTATGAGTGTGAGGTGACCATGGGGCCTCTCAGCCGAAAAGCGTTTTTTGAGCTTGTTGTGGAAGGTAAGGATTTAAAAGCTGCTGTGTGTTGCATTGAAGATTTATACCACTCTCATGTATGAATAGCAAACATAAAGCTTCAGCCAGCTGCCAGTTCGCTCAGCCTGAGACGAGAGACAGGGGAAAAAGTTTTTTAAAAGCCTCAAAATAGCTCTAAAGCTCACAAATGAATTTTATCGTGTTTGTGTAATTTATACAGAAATCAAAGCTTTTACAGAAGCCGCCTGGCACTCACTGGAGAATCTAGACTGTTATTCACAGTCACAGCTCGTTTTTACGCTTATTTTCTGCAATGATTAAACAACCAAGATAAAGCTTGTTAATTGGTGAGCATTTGAAGGGACTGGTAAGATTTTTCCTCCTTTGGACAGAGCCATACTTGCTGTTTCTTCTTGTGTCCAAGCTTTAAGTTCATCTTCAACACAAGACAAAAGAGTGGCATCTGTTCATTTAACTAACTCTGGGTCGGGAGGTAAATATGGCAACGTCACAAAATAAGTGCTTGAATTTAGGTCAATTGGACTTCTTGTTGTGGTTCTTGAATATGTTTCCTCTCTCATCCAAATACATTCTTCAATTCTATCAGAAAAAGCTTTTCAGGTGAGATATTAAACACAAGAAACAAAAAAAAGGAGTCCAATTGCCTTACTTTAAAGGACTCGGGATTGACATGACCTCAATGACAAAGAATCAACACCAGCATATTTCCAAACAACTATATCTTTTAAGTAATTTCGCGTTTACCCATGAAAGAAATGCAAAATTAGACAAAACACGTTTGAACAAAGTGGCAGATGCTGAGCCAAAATGTGGATGAACTGTGACCAAAATAACAGAAACAACTCACGCACGGCAGGATTCCACTTAATTTATGACACCAAGGTGACATTTAAGGCAGGAGAGTCGCTTCACATGCTAACTGTTTAATAAAGAGTTGTTGAGCTCAAAATGTCACACCTTGTTGCACAGCCACAAGTTGAGCCCTACCGAGTGCAAGCCGTTCTGGGTTTTTTTTCTCATGAAAATGAAATACAACCATGACCAGGCATTTTCTAATTCAGAAGTTTCTGAAGAGTTGCGTGCTGTTGCAGGTGCCCCAGTTATCAAGAAGCTGTCCAAACAGCGCACTGAAGACGGCAAGAATAAAGTCTTAATTTGTGAGGCTGAAGGTTCCCCAAAGCCAGCTGTTTCCTGGAGCATCAATGGCAGCTTGGTATGCACACTCATACACTCATCAGAATTTCATTAAAGTCACTCATGGATAATAATAGCAATTTCAGATGATAATATCCATCAGTTTTATAGAAGTACAAATACATTTATTCATAACTGTCAAAAGTTTTATTTTTTAATTTTGTTGTTTTGTGTGTGTGTGTGTACTCTCTTCCCTCAGCCTTAAAGAATAAGGAATCATACTGTATTAACTGTTACGTTTGCATCAATATAATAATTGTAATTAATATTTAGTCTTTCATTCTTCTTGAGAGATCATTGCAAGCAGTTCACAGTCAGTTTTTGTACAAGACAAGATGTTCGTCTTCTTTTTTTTCTGTGGGATTCAGTTCAATGTATCTATGAATAGATGCTGTTAACAAAATTCAATCTGATGTAACACTGAATGCAAAATGTCATTATCTATGCTGGTGTCAGAGATAAGTTTGCTTCAGGTGTACATGCCAGAGTCTTCAGCGAGTTGAGAATGTGAACACAACTGCGGACATGTGTTGTTGCCAGTGGAAGGCTTCCTTGTGGTGTTCGGTGTGCACTGCCACTCCAACACACAGGCCACTTCACCTATTTTAAAGCAGTGTAGCTAACATGCACTGATACAATCTGAAGAAGTTGCACCCTAAAGTTTTGTGATCTGTTGAATTTGGCAGCATCTTAAATTATTGTATGATAGTAGGTGGGGTTTAGTACCCTGGCAAACATTCAATAGGCGCTAATGACAACAGAGCAACAAGGTTATTGTTTTCAGCAAACTTCCATTGTTTTATCGTTCCACTGTGTAGCATTTATGGTGATCTGGTGGTCGGTAGGCTTTCATCTTTGCAGAATCAGGTGAAAATAAGAGCCGTCTTTTCATAGACTTAGAACAAACCCGTTGTAGTGACAGATAGGCCTCTTCCATGAAGTCTGTCATGGGGGGCCAAGAGGGTCTTTTCAATGCGTTTTCAATGCCTGAAAAAGCAGGGCGTGGCATCGGTTTCATTTGTTGCAATATGCAACTTTATCACTGGATGTCCTGAAATCCCCACACACTTCTCCTATATAAAAATAACTTATTTATGTGCTGTCTTCAAACCCCCCAAAAAATGGCACCATTGAGCATTAATCAAACTGCTATTGTCACATGTATTTGGATTGAAAAAAACACTTGTTGAAATACATGCAAGTGATGTTCAGCCATGGCAACCTGGAAGCTTTTTAAAGTGGCTTCAGCATTGTGAAAGTGTGAATTTTAGCCCAAATTATGATCTTATGCTGCCCTAACCAGATAGCTTGGGTCTCAATACCACACTAAATAGCAAGAGAAAATGAGTTCAGAGTTTGGAATATCATAACTGTTAGTCTTGGGTTTTAATACATCATTACTCATCCAACCTCAGTACACACCTTGTGGCTCTTTTTGAAACAAGTCACACATGTTTGATTTAGGTCATATCTAACAGTAAGGACAAACTACCTATAAGGTAAGTTTTTGGACTGCGTTATTTTCAAGCAATTTACCAGCTGTAAAGCTGGTTTATATGATGAAAACTCCATATGTGTAGGCAGACAGTTAGAATCCAAAGTCCATCAAGAAAAAAACTGCCTTGTGGAAAGTAATGATTAATTGAAATATACCGATGTTGAAATATCAACAATGGTAAAGAGTATGGAAAGAGTATATGTTGGCTGCCTTTTGTTTGGAAGTTGAAATTGCAGAACATGTAAAATGTACCTGAAACAGCAGCAGCTTAGGTTTAATTACAGAAACGGAACAGCACTTTTTTTTTTTTTTTTATCATCATTGACATCTAGGACAGTTGCAACCTATCAAGACTGGACAAGCCAATTTTTCAGAGGTAGACTATCGGGAGAAGTTGCCCCCATGTGCTTGTTAGCGTCCACCACAGTTGGTTGTAACAGATTTTTTATTGAACTAACAAGACAGATATCAGTTTTAACAAGTGGCATCCTGTCTATTCTTCACTTCCCCCCTTCTGATTACCTTGAATCTGAAACAAAATTGCCAAGTCATTCAACAGTAAGAATGCTTTTAGTGTTTCTTTTTCCTTTTCTTCTTTCAAAAAGCTTTATATTTTATAATTTGTGAATCAATACCGGTTGTCATAGCAATTCATTCTAGAAAGTGGTCTTCCTTTGTCAGATGGCAACAGGTTTGACCATCTTTAGACCAAAGCATCTACAGTAAAAGTAGCCAGTGCATAACTTGCAATAGTTGAAACTAAGACCAACATCTGCTGCGTAGTTTGTGATTATATTTAAGGTAAAGCTCTGGTGGGCCTGATTAGTTCTTAAGAAGTGTCTCTTCGAAAAGCCGTCAGCAGTGATGTGAAGGTAGGATTAAACAAAGGCAGTCTGTTAGAGTGTCCTGAGTCAGTCACTTTACTGTTTCCCCTAACGAGAGAATAATCCCTCCTTGTTACATCCATGGAGGTTATTCTGCATTGTTTTCCCAAGCTGGTCCAAGCATTTCCTGGGACTTTTTCTTTTTTCTTAGAGGTTTAAACTCAATATTTTGCACCTTATTTTCAAGAACATGATGTTTTTGCTTTTTTTCCTCTCTTTTGTTTTTTTGTGGGGCACCTGTGTGCATGTGATAGGCGAGCATCTCGGAGAAACAGTGTGAATTACATCTGAACCTCAGGGTATCTGCAGGATTCTTTTCAGCTCCCTGCTGGTCTCCAGCCACATGAATTACGTTAAACCACAAAGCTGTGCGCATTAATCTATCGATTCTAAAGGTGCACAGAACCTTTTCACTTACGGAACGCATTCCTACAATTAAAGTAACACTTCTCCACTTTACTTGCGTTCCCTAAAGCCGGGAACAAATTCTCCTTCGTTGGATTTACAGTATCGCTACATTTGCTTGTATATGTAGAGGATGTGAAATGGGTGTTGGCAGTTTGTCTTTGTGTCTGGGGTTTTCCTCTGAGACTCAAAAGTCTTTATCCCACAGGCACAAGCTGTTTCTTTGTCATGGAAAAGCTGATGCACTTATCTGTCCAACATCGCTCCCTAGTGGTGCAAATAGATGAGCGAACTCTAACGTCTGTGTTGTTTTTTTCCCCCTCTCTCTTATTATTCAGCTTACTGAGAGTCCCTTCGTCAATGGCAGGATAACACACAAGATCACAGTTGCGCCCTCTGAAAACCTAACTGTCTCTTGTACAGTTTCCAATGTGTATGGCACTGATAGAAAAGTTATAAATGTGTCTCCTTGTAAGTACACAGTGATAGTATCATCTTACACATTTCTGCTTTGTATTCTTCTCAAAGTCTTCCTCAGAAATCTGTCTTTCTAAAGTTTTTCCTACTTTCCCCACTAACTCACTGTGTCTGCATGCTGACATAACATAATACTTTACATTCAAATGAATGACCTCCTAATTTATGGTTTTTCGCCTGAGGTGTTCATTTTAGGGCTGACAAAAACATTGTATATCCAACCAATCACTTTATTTAGTGCTGTAGCCCATATTAGAGAGTATAAGTCACAAAGAGTTTAATTTGTGCTGCTTTCAAGTTATTGTTTTATTGGAGTATGTTTGCCTGTTTAGGTCACAATTGATAAACCTTGATCTCACCATTACTCATGCATGCACTTTACACTTAGTCCACATTGTAGTCCAAAAGCATACAGTGTTTAAAAATCATCCTGTGCTTTTTCCTGCTTACTCATTCCTGCTTGGGACAGCTTTTTACATCTGTTTTCCACCTCACTCAGTCTGTGTATGTTGGGATGCTGGATTTAATCTGTTTCCTCTGCATGCAAAACTAGAATAGACGTAAAGTAGCACATTTTCTGGTTGACAAACGTTTTTTTTTTTCTTTTACATTTTGGTTGGACGTTAATTTTATTTTATATCTTATTTCAGTATTTGAGGACATGAAAATGGATATACAAGGTAAGTTGTAGCAGTCTTCTTGCTTGTTAGAAGGTTAGACTGTTAGACTGTAGGAGGGTTGTGAGTCAAGACTACGGGGGAATCAGATGTTGCTCACTAAAAAAAGGCTCTTTATCAAATATTTATCTTCAGCATTACGAGTGCATCAGTGTTTGGCCGGAGTGTTTTTTTGAATAAATGATTAAGAGGAATGGAGCTACCAGCATCCTGACAAGATGTCAACATTGTTCTGGTCCCATTGGCTGACAAACTGAAACTGGATGCTTGTCATTAACAGCCAAATCAATAATTCATAATCATGCACAGTGCAGATGTGTCCATTCATCAATGCATTTATAGCACATGGATATTTTTTAATCCCCTGCATACATTCAGGTTTAATTTTCATGCAGAAATGTGTATTGTATCTCTGATAATTGAGTTTTGTCTTTGTTACAGACGACTCGGACAGCGACCAGACCAAACTAGTAGTTGGAGTTGTTGTTGGTCTCCTCGTCGCTGCTGTGGTCATAGGTCTGGCATATTGGGTTTACATGAAAAAATCCAAGTAAGAACTTCATTTGAACCTCTCTGCAAATGTTATTATGATTATTGTTCTAACCATGAGATTATTGAATTTGTAAATTATGTTGTGCCAGTTGCCCACAGAGAAAATGTCGCAATTTTCTCCTAATTGCTTCCTCTTTTTCAGTCATTAGCACTTTAAAACCACTTTATATCCGGTTTTATCGCCTCTTACAAAATATACTTTGTCTAAAAAGAAAATGATGAAGGGTGACAGTTCTGCCCTGTTGAAACAATTTCTATGATTAAGTTGAAGTTTTATTTAGATTTTATTTACTTGTATGTATAATGTATACCCTAATGATTTTAGAGTTTAAAATAAATTTGACATAAAGCTTCTGATATAAGCCTAATTTACTTCCTTTGTAAATCAAATTATTGATCTGTTAAGCTTCACCATAATTCCCCCAATGCTCCACTAAAGGTGGAGAGGGTTAGCTGAGCTTAGAAACTTGAAATAACCAGCAAGATATCTTTGTTGCATCTGGACAGACACAGACGAGATGAGTCAGTCTTCATGCCAAGCTAAGCTAACAGCCGCTGACTGTGGTGTTGAGCTTCTCTTCTATCTGTTTGGTTTCCCATCAAAAATATATATTAAGAAATAATAATAAGACACTTAATTTAACCTGTGCTTTTACAGCTCCTTGGTGTCCGGAGCCGAAGGGCAGTTGCCATTTGTACCCACTTGCATTTGCCAAATTAAGGGAATCCCCTCTTGGTTTATCATAAGCATATAATAACTACTTGGACATGCTGCTCACAAACTGATGCTTCACTTTTGTTATTATGAACGATATAACTTACAATAACATCTCAGTCTGTATTTTGCATTATCATGAGTTTTATACTTTCAATCAAAAATCAACATAACTTCATTTGTTGACTTCGTCATTATGGTTACAACTAGCTAAGTGTCTATATCAGTCTTACACTGAAAAAGCTTTTTCTTTCTTCTCTACCCTGTACCCTGAACAGTTTGTTCTTTTATACATATAGCTGTGGAGGGAAGGATTAGTGGAACGTCATATAACAAAATTTTAATCCTGACAGGCAAGGAAGCTGGAAGACCGGTGAGAAGGAGGATGGATCTTCAGAGGAAGAGAAAAAACTGGAGGAGAAAGTAGAGGAGAACAGCCAAAAAGCTGAGGTGTAAAGAAATGGCAACTGTTCATGAACTGGGGAAGTGAAAGGTATTGAACAAAACAGAACATCAGCTGATGTAAAGGTGAATAAATGTCTCATTTTTCAGATAACGTTGCTTTGGTTTTGTCTTTTCTTTCAGTGAGAATATAGAACTTTTGCACATTTCCCTCGGGTCCCTCTGTCTTGGGGAAATAAAAGAGCGTACATTGGGATGAGGACAGCTTGGATTTGGTTTCAGGGAGACTTTTACAAAAACATATCCAGACATCCCCTGCACCTATCAACACCTCGCCCCTCCATTTATGAAAAAAAAACAAAAAAAAAACAATGGATACTGTATGTGATATACATAACCTGTCTGCACTACTGATACATGTGTAAACTTGTCTGCTATTAGGATTCATGTTTGTTAGTTTTTTGAGAAAGTGAGAGAACAGATTTTTTTTCTTTCTTTTCTTTTTTTCTTTCTTGATCCAAGTAAAGTTACTACTAGACCAGTTGCCTTTGCTGTAAGGATGTGTAGGCCTGCATTAGTCTATGTTTGGCTCTTTGGCTCTCAAGGACATAGCAGGGACCAAGGAACATTAATGCCATTGCTTCCTAGCTTCGTGTCATCACACTCAAACCACCTCTGCCTTCAACATTAGTATGCAGTAGTAGTGAATCTGTTTATTTGTGCATTTATCTCAGTTAGATGATTTGGCGGGGAAAAAAAATTGATATTGAGGTGAAATTCCTGAAAGGGCTAAGGGTATATTATAATACTCAGCATTAGTTATAGGCGGTAATATGATTTTCATGTCGCGTTGCAGGAATTAGGTGGTGTGTCACAAAGTTTTTTGGTGTTACGTGATTTTTATTTTAATTTTTGGTTGATCGTGTGTAACAATGAGAGAAAATGACAGTTAATTTTGCCTTTATCTTTTCTTACGAGTACTGTACGTTCAACATTACCACCGCACAACACAAGCAGGTAGATTACTGGGAGAATGTACAGCACCATCCAGCTCACTTCAGTTTTGCTGCACATGTTTTGCATTAACGTTATTGCCATGCTTCTTCTATTAGAATGTCCTTGAGCTTTCAGTTAGGAAAGGATGTTTCATCTGTCAAGACTGTAAATCAGATATTATCAGTTTGTGCTCCATCAGTGTTGAGGAATGTCTGTTTATTATGTAGTCATGGCATGTAACCGAGGACACAGAGTAGACAGGATGTGTGTCTCAAAGTAGCCTTCATAATATGTTTGCCTTCTTTAGAAAATCTACCTGTAACTGCTTCAGTTTGTGACGTGCCCAAGGGTTCATATATCATGTCAAACTTGTGTAGAATACGATTGAAAAAGTGCAACTGTAAATGTCACAATTTTGGTCCATTAAAAAGCATTTACTAAATTTGCTAATTAAAAAAAAAAAAAAAAGGCCAGGATGTAGTTGTGAAGTGTGTGAATTTAATTTTCTTTTTGCTATTTATACTGTACATGATGAAATATCTTGGTAGGCAAAGCCAATAACTGTCACAGAACTCATATCTTGGATTTAAACTGTTGATAAATTGCTTGCAAACGGTACAAAAATGTAATTAAGTTCAGTCATCAGTAGCTCAGTGTCTGGTTGAATAATATATCCAGCATGTAGTAATCTCAGACCTCCAAGCTGCTGTTTCTTGCCTACTTACCTTGTGAAAAAACATCAAATTGGAAGAATGACCAAAGAAAATGAACACATTGCCATGCAAGTATTGTAAATACCTGATGTTTGTTTTTGTACTTTTGTTTAAAATAAAGTGTACATTTGGAACATGATGTCTTCTAAATTTGTCACATTTTTCTATATGAGCATCTTTTGAGGTAAAGCTGAGGTTTGTTCATTTTATCTGCAATGGACCGGCGACCTGTCCAGGGTGTACCCCACCTCTCGCCCAATGACACCTGGATTAGGCTCCAGGCCCCCCACCCCACCCGCGGCCCTGAATTTGAATAAGCAGGTATAGAAAATGGATGGATGGATGGGTATAGAAAAAATAAATTAATGAATGTTTGTTTTATTTGTGTATATTCAGAACTTTAGTTATAACTTTACAAAATATTGGATAGAAAATGCAATAGAATACATATTCAGGAAATAAATTATATATTTTGAAGCATTATATTGAAACTATGTCTGCATAAGGGGTAGAAAAATATTTCACAAGATTTTGAATTTTTTTTAATGATTTTGCATATTTGAGTCGAAATACACTATTGCTGCAACACACACACACACATACATACATAAATGTATAAACAACAAACAATCAGAATTTTGGGATTTTCACACAACTGATAATAGAACAAAGTTTAAATAGAACACGTTTAGGAGAAAACAGACATTTCCGATCCTTTTTATGTGTGTGTTTTATGTAGGGCTGTGTAGTCAGTGTCTATAATCTGAGAATAAAGTGAAAAACACTATTTATCAAAGCTTTTTATTTGTTTGTTAATTATCTCTTCTATTCAACTTTTTGGTATGCCTGTATATAAAACTGCATCAGAGGTTGCTCAAACCCGTTCTACCTCCTACTCCAAATATGTCTGGCTGTGATTGTTGGACCTTCCAACTCCCCCACATCCACTTTGACATGGTTGGGTAATGAGTTAGCTTGGGCTAAGCTTGGCCGCAGCTTCCAAAGAAACATAACTACTTGGACATGCTGCTCACAAACTGATGCTTCACTTTTGTTATTATGAACGATATAACTTACAATAACATCTCAGTCAGATTAAGCAAAACAGTTTTAATTTAACTGCTACAACATTCAACTACATTTGCCGCTAATACAAACTGTTGTTTAGTTCAGTTAAACTTCTGCTCACTGCAGGCAGGTCAGTCTACAATGCATATCCTCCTCAACAGCCATGCATTCATGTGTGTAGAATGTGGTTTGCATTATCTTGATCCAAAAACACATGGATGTTCCTGGAAAAGATATTGTCCTGAAGGCTGCATATCTTTCTAAAATTTAAATGAACACCTCTACATTAATGTTACCCTCACAGAAACCTTTCCAAGAGCATTGATACAATTAATTAATATCCCATAGTATCATGAAGACTGGCTTTGGGACATTGGTACACAGCATTAATTTCTTACAAAAAAAATCTTAAACACTGATTCAGCTGACCATAATGTCCATTTCCATTGTGTGATAGTTCACCAAAATCATGTACCAAATGAGGTTTACTATCACCTGTTAACAGCACCTGTTTTAATTGACTCTATTATCTTTTTTAATAATTTTTTTTTTTTTTTAGCCATAAATTGCTCTAAAGTGTTACTGAGCCCATGCAGTGATTTCCATGACAGAATTCTACCTGTTTTCATTGTTCTATTGTAAAATGTAAAATTACTTTCCAAACAGTTTAAAGACACATCGTTTTCCCCACAGTATATTGAAATGCAGCTCATTTGGAGTCTAAGTTACACGTGGGTTCGGTGGCCTTTAGGCGTTGTCTGTGTGTATACAATAAGTCCTTTACCTTTAAGATGCTTCTCTGTTCAGCAGGATTGGTCCCAGAATCAGTGGAGCAAGTCTTTGCTGACATTTACTGTAAGAAATGCTGGTATCATGGACTAAATACTGTGAGCAGCGTGGTACCAGCTAAAATAAGCTTCTGCTGCCATCATGTGGCAAAAAGAACATACTGTGATTGGTGTTGTTGGAACAGAGGTCTATTGGATGAGGATTTCTCTGAGCACCGACCGGGAGCATGCAACCACAAGGTGGGCTTTTGTTTTTGATGATACGTGATAACACAGCAAAAAGAGTAGTGCTTTTAATGATTGTTTGTTCAACAGTTTGCACATTGGATATCTTTAAAACTGCTGAATGTCATTACTTGTGTGAGGATACTGTGAGGAAATTGATTATGATGCATTCTTACATAAAGCAACAAACAAATGAAAACCTGCGGGTTCCAATACCAAAAATTATTAAGAAAAATATGAAAAACTGTTGCAAATATTTAAGTCATTAGTCAGAAACAAAAGTGAAAACTAGTTCACAATTTTGGAATTGTGAACTTGATGCTTTAGTGTCATCTGTTTATTGGAATTTAAGAATCTGACCCAGATGGAAATTAGAAAAAAAACAGGAATGTGACACATAGAACTTGTGTAGTTTCAAAAATCAGTGATGCAATTACCTAAAACAATTTATTAAATCAGTTATTGCAAAAATAATGTTTTTATGAATAAGAGCCTCCTGTGGCTCCGGAGGTCTGCCCCCTAAAAGGTGGGCGGTTCGATCCCTGGCTTCTCCAGTCCAGTGTTGAAGTACGCTTGGGGATGACACTGGACATGACACTCAAATTACCCCCAAAGTTGTGTTCATGTGTAGTGGCTAATCGTGTAAAGCGCCTTGAGCAGAAAAGCTAGCGGAATGCAGTTCATTTAAGGATTATCAGCTGCTTTTATTTCCTGACAGTGACTTTAATAATTCACTGGACTCTTTCTTTCTCTTTAGAAAATATCGGAGGCAGATTAGTGACAATGGCACATTTTGCAATCAAGTAAAATGTACTTTAAAACCAAAGTAACAAAAATCATTAAAGTTAAAAAGTAAGAATTGAAATACATTAAATCAAATTTCCCTGAGGAGTATGGGGCCTAAATAAATGTTTAAATGAACGCTGAGGGTTGGTGAACACTGACTGTCGGGCGATAATGGTGAAGCCCAACAAACAAGTACAGCATTTAATTATCATCATGAAAATGGTTTCCAAAACCTTTTTTGAATGCACAAAGCGTGGTGGTGGTGATCTTTTGTCTACATATGCTGTATGTCACATAAAGGAAAGCTTATGGTACATTCTCTCACTCTGTGGTTTGTAGCTTAGTTTTCACCTAATAAATTCATTGACAAGCTTTTCCAGTTTTCTTTAGTTTCATCGCTGCAGTTTCACCACAAATGTGCTTTTTGAGATCTCCTCCAGCTGACGTGAACATATTTGTGCAATCATGCAGGCCAATGAAACTTTAGGACTTTGTAATCAAAAGTTAGATAACAAACTTAACATAAAGAAACTTGTGAGTTTAACTCAAACTTTATGTCCATCCCAATTTGAAACAATCTACCAAATCTTTGTTCCCACAGTCCCAGAGTGTCTGGTAAAAAAAAAAAAAAGATTTATCAGCTTGAACATCAGGTTTGGTTAGACTCTGGTCACGCATTCCTTTTGCAGAACATTGTTGCTTTATGTTTATTAATGCCTCTGTGGTGACTGATGTGATTTGTGCCGTGGTTTCATGCTGAATGTTGATAGATTAAGAGATACCGTTCATGGTCAGTCAATCACTGATACCACTCACACTGAGATAATCTGCACTGAATATCCTTGGCTTAAATAGTGTTGCTTTAGCTATGGCCAAACAGAAGATACACCTCTCACGAAGCTTGTGCTTCAGTGTTCTAAGATTGTTTTTTAAAAAATGGGTTTAAAAGGGTGAGGAATTATAGAAGTCATGATTATAGGGCGATGCATTTGTTTCAACTTACATCTACTGGAAGAGTGATGATTTACTGCTACTGACTGATCTGGGAAAGGAGGGGAAAGTAATTGTGAGGTGCAGTGGCATAAAACTTCCAAAGAATGATAACAATCTCTTAAAAATGATCCAATAAATATCTAAGAAAAAAAAAAGTCAGTGTTGAAATCATTTAAAAGATGATTTAATCCATCATGTGGGTTTTAACCACCAAGATGGTTGAGTTCCAGTCTTCATATTCAGATCAAACTGGATTTGTTTGGATGTACTTTTGTTGTCTGTTTAAGTGGTATATGGAACATTTGATAGAAAAATTTTCTCAAAAGACATGGGAGTGATCAGAGAGGAAAGAAATAAAGAAGAAATTAAGAGAAAGAAAGTGCATATTTATATGTATTTTTGAGAGTTTTCAATGCATGAAATTTGATTTGAAATAAAACAAACAATAATAAACATATTCTTTTTTATTTTTGGTGTAGAAATCCTTGATGAGGTTATAGAAAATTTACAGTACCATAAATAATACAACAAGGTCTACTTGGTTTATCCAACATGATGTGATATGAGCCTTTACAGCTGAAAGTTTGAACTTTACCAACAATCAACCATTCTGTTCAGATTTAATGTACAGAATCATACAAATACAGATACAAAGATATAACAAAACATTTGCTGACTGTTTCTTTTTTTTAAACGACCAAAGACCATGAGAGATATTGTGTTCTTGCATTGTAGCCTCTACAGATCCAGTCTCTGCTGAGTTGTGTTTCACCAAAAGTTTCATGAATATTCAGCCATGATATTACAATATCAGCTAAACTCATCCAACTACCCATCCATTCTTCACGCCGACTTCATCGTGCCAGGTTTATCCTGATATGGGCTAGAGTGGCTGCTCGTCAAGAGGGTCAATGTTTTTTTGAAGCAAAGATGTCATGAAATCGACTTAGTTTTACAAGCCTCTCTATAAACATTGAACAATCCCAGAAATTAAATGTGAATATGTGAACGTGTTTAAACCGACGTGTTCTTGTTTTCACTGGGTGTTCAACAGTTGAGTTGTTTTGTCTTGATTCATTCATTCTCTGTGTTGTGTCATGGTGTAAGATGACACAGATCAGCAGAAAACACGCACCTTTAGAGTCAGAGACAGTTTCTTTCCAAAAGGCCATCTGTGCGCTGAACTAGCACATGCACTGACAATGAATGCATTGACAAACTGACTCATGTTGCTGAGCTGCTACTCTTCTTGCACTTTATTTATTCATTTTATGACGTGCTAAGTTGGTGTATCCAAGTGGTTTTTACTGGTGCTGACCGTGCCAGGTTATCTGGTTGGTTTGTTTTATCATTGGTTCCATCAGCGCCAATACAGGTCTTAGGGCTCTTGTACACCAAACTGAAGTAAAAAAATAGAAGCAGCTAGAGGCTCCCTGCTTTGTCTCCTCACAACACTTGCATCTGGGGAAACTTGGAAGCGCTACAAAGCCAGCTACCACCTGCTGGCCTGTGCCAGCAGACATAATTCACTGGTGCAGAAGGGGGCGGTAGTGCATATATTATACTATAAGAGACAGCGTCACAGAACTTTAAACATCTACAGCAGAAAAATACAGCATGTACATAAATGCTCTTTATTCAAAAGCAATCACATGTTTCAGGAAAGTTTCAGAAACTTAACTTTAACTTTTAGTGGTGCATTTTAAATGTTAAGCGTTACTTCTTTCCACTTTAATCAATTATCTAAATTCTTCTTCCACAACTGATGCTTCAGATACAGTTTCAAGTAAGAGTCCACTGATGGGCTAGAGGTCTGTGTTTAATATAAGAGTTTCAAACAGCACTACAATGCCAAACAGCTGATCCAACCCATCTTGACTGGATGCGACCTGCAGTAGAAAGTAGAGAAGAGTGGAGGGGAGTCAAGCGAGTTGAAGATGTGTCATACCACACTATAGAAAAATGTCAAATGCCTTCCACAAGCCAGCTGGAAAGAAACCTTGGTGTCACCATTGACCTTTAGTATTCTGGTGAAGCACAATATGTCAGCACTTTATCAACTCAAAAATAAATCTAGAGGGCATAAATCTCTCCACAAAAAGATACTGCTGTAAGTGTTTACTGTAAGCAGATCTGATAACTGCAAAAACCCTCACTGTCTACCCTGTTTACAAGGTATCCATAGATATGAGAAGCCAGGCCTATCTGAATTTCCTGAGAAAATGTTGAATGACAACAGGCCTCAGTTTATTTCCCAAGAATTAAGAAAGTTCCATAATAAGGGTTGAGTGCACTATTTCTGTTCGGCTTCATGTGTAAATCTGTTGAATCATTTTCACAAAGCATGGAGCGGGCCCAGATCAACGTACAGGGTTTATAGTCCTGTACAAATGCCAAACATGTTACCATTAATAAGCTAAAACCTACAGAGTGTGTATCAGACAGTCAAATTAAATAGAGAGGGAGATACAGCTAAGGTAAAAAGAAAGTACACCTTGATTAATGTCTAAGGTTTAACGTATCAGAATGTGTATATTAATTTAGATAAATACAACCTCAGCTGAACAGCAACTCATGGCATATTACATTGTGTCATTATCTAGTTTACAAAAACTAAGTCAAAATGTATAGAAGCAGAGTGTGAGAAACTAAGTACACCCTTACTGCTCCCACAGGAATTGAGAGGGTAAGTAGCAGCCAGGTGCCGCTAATCCAATTCACTTGATTAATTGTTCATCAGTAAGAGTGAACAACTCTATAAAAGCAGAAGTTTTGGCATTTTGCTGGTCTGGAGCATTCAGTTGTGTGCTAACATAATGTCAAGGGGGAGAAACATCTACAATGATCAAAGCGGAGCGATTGTTGCTGCTTATCAATCTGGGAAAGTTAGAACTTTATCCACTGTGATAAAGATTATTCATAGGTGGAAAGTATTCGAGACAGTTGTCAATCTTCCCAGGAGTGGACATCCCAGGAAGTTCATCCCGAGGTCAGAAGTTGCAATGCTCAGAAAAAAATTGACAAAAAACCTAAGAGCTACATCTCAGACTCTACTGGCCTCAGCTATTATTACATTACACTTAGCTGACGCTTTTTATCCAAAGCGACTTACAGCTATTTAGATATAAGGTATTGGTTACAGCCCCTGGAGCAATGTGGGGTTAGGTGCCTTGCTCAAGGGCACTTCAGCCATGGATAGAGGATAGAGGTGTAGGGAGAGGTAATGGTGGGATTTGAACTTGCAACCCTCTGATCTTAAGTCCACCTCCCTAACCACTAGGCCACGGCTGCCCTTCAGTTAACATGTTAAATGTCCATGGGAGTACAATAAGGGAGTGACTGTAAAATGATCACTTCTTTAACAAGGTTACAACAAGAAAGCCTCTTCTTTGTAAAAAAGAACCTGGCATGGCAAATGCATATATTTGTCTACTGTCCAGGCGGTAACATATTCCTGGGCTGCTGTTTTCTGTAGGGCAGTATTCAAAAGACATTATTAGAAATGAGACGCATAAATTGAGAAATGTGTGTGACTGTCTAAACATGTATTTTGCAACATGTAGACCTAATATATGTCTTTAATTCTAACACTAGCCATGTACTTTTAACACCTAACACTAACTATTAGTGATCAAGAGCAGAAAAGAAAAGTAAAGAATTGTGAGGTGGAAGGAAGAAGGAAAGTGATTGAAAAACTGATTGTTGAGTTCTAATTCAATAACCTCTTCTGCAATCACCTCCTACTCCCATAGGGTGTTTGTGGCCAACTAATCATTAGCAACATGTAGAAAGTTAGCATCACATAGTATGGAGATGTGGATTATGTTGTGTTGAATATCTGAACATCTATCCATCCAGACATTTTCCACAGCTGCTGTATTCATACACCCATGATGGATTGCCAGTCCATCACAGGGCCACAAAGAGACAACAAGCATGCACTCTGCTGTCTTTTGTATTGTGGGACAATTTAGCGACTGAAGCAACGTTGTAAAGAAGAGTGGACCAAAGTTCTCCCACAACGATGCCGTATAGAAAATAATTGGTTTAGTTTTTTCCACAAACTGCTTCTCCATTTTGGCTTTGTTTTTATGGTGTAATATGTCATCTGTTGTTGTTGAGTTGAGATCATATTTACCAAATTTCAAGACCTTTTGAGGAACAGATTGTCTTTTTTTTTATGTGCTATTATGTAAAACCTGAGAACTGATGGAGCATACCTTCATTTTACACATGACTGCCATACACCAGAATTATGATGACCCACAGCAGTGTTCCTCAACTCCAGTCCACAGGGGCTACGGACAGTAACAGAGGCAAAAGATTGCAGCAAACAAAACCTGGATAAGATTTAAAAGCTTGGAAAAAAAACAAAAAACATGACCCAATACTTTACGGTTAACATCCGATATTTTGATTTAAAAATGATTTACATGTGCAAACTTCCCCATCCATTTCTCATACTAACTGACTGAATCACATACAGGTGGAATTCCTCACAAAAGCTTAAATAAACTATAGCGATAGATTATTTTATCATATTCTGTCACAAATTTTATCTCAAGCTTTGAAAAACGTTTGGTAGGTTTTTAGAAAGTGAATGGAATTTTTATTTGTTGTGTTCACAGTGCTGAATAGGTGTATCAGAAATACAAAAATGAACAACCAAATCTCTTTTCAGACCCTGTAACAACTGGTTTATTATCAGAAAACAGAGTTAATGTGTACAGGGGCCTTTTCTTTTTTTTCTTTTTTTTTTTAGAAAAAGCTGTCAAACAAAGGCTCTGGATCTGAAAACACATGGGTAAAATGTGATGTGTTTCAACATTCTGGTTCAACCCTGTTCAACACTTATAATTTATTTCTACTGCACAGCACTGATATGTAACATGATAACATTGTTTTTTGTCTGTGTTCATAAAAAGAACCATTTTACAATGTAACTTGTTCAAAACATTTGTTTACAACAAAATAATCCATGTTTGCCACAGTGGAACTAGATTCTTGCATATTTCTTTTCATGTTACCTTATTCTATAAATGTATGACATCATCATCACTGCTTTTAATAAACTCAATTTTTACTACCACCCCATGAAACCCATTCACCCCCACCCTTTCCTGTCACTTGAGACTTGACTTGATTGACATGTAGCTTGTTACTGCCTGTAAATATTTACAAAGAAAATCCTTTAAGATACTCTCCCTTCTATTTTTCTCTGAATGGCATGACTCAAAAATGATCCGTGACTTACTGTCATGTCTACCAGGTCAGACAGCGTATTTGTCTGAATGCTGAAAAATTTTAACAAAAAATTACCAATGCTTCAGTTTTGATGAGCTCTGTCTGTTTTGGGAGTGGCTTCAAACAGCACCACTATTAATCTGAACTGCATTGATAAATTTTTCCTTTTTTTTTTTAGTGAACACTATCATGTAGGTGAGGAGGCAACAAGGTTTCCTTAGATGTATGACACAATGTTCCCAAAATGCATTTTAAATATTTACAAATGCCTTCACACTCTTTCCATGAGTCTATCTCAGAATGGGAAAAACGAGAGCATACAAACTAAATTCTGTTGTCACAATGGCACAACGGATTACAAGCAAGATGGTCCCTCTCCTCTGATTCTAAAAAATAATCAAAAGATCTTGATGCATCAGACCACGGAGCAGTTTTCCACTACGCGTCCATCCATTGTCACAGAAGTCAGGCCCAGACAAGGTAGCATTATCATTTCTTTGTCTTCATATGAGTGAGTTAAAACTTTACTCGATGCTAGTTGTCAAGCTCATGCAGTGAAATGAATTAAAGAGTCATGTAGGTTTTTCAATGCAGGCCTGTCCGATGGTCTGAAGATCACTGCAATTCAGTGCCAGTTTTTTGGCTTTGTCCCTTGTGTAAAGACATTTATCTGGATTCTCTGAATCTGATAATGATGTCATAGATGATAAAATGTTAAAATACAATATGACAATCTTAATCAATGGAGGGCAGATAGAGACTGTTCGGACCTGCAAATACCTGAGCCGTCTCTTCTTCCCGAGACGGCTCAGGTCCTTCAATGTCTGTAGTGATATGATATGCATGTATATCATGCATGCACTACAGACAAAAACTATGGCGCCTGGACAAACTGGTGAAAAAGGCTGGTTCTGTTGCAGGCAGAAGGCTAGACCCTCTCAGTGCTGTGGTGGAGCAACGGTTGAGGAGGAAATGATCCTCTCCACAGCATCATGGCAGGGCATAGGAGCAGCTGCAGTGAGAGGCTCATCTCTTTGCGCTGCAGGACTGAGAGGTTCAGGAGGTCCTTTGTCCCCACAGCCAGGCTTTTTAACAGTGACTGCTGACATGTTCTTCTCAAATTGATCTATTTAGTAATTTATTATTATTATTATTATTATTATTATTATTATTATTATTATTATTATTAGTGTCTAATATACAATCTTTGTAAATATTTGTAATTTTTTTAGCTACTTGAGTATTGGGGGATGAATAAAGTATTTTTCTATTGCTATTCTATTCTATTCTTCTTATCATTACCCTTAAATTGTTAAACAATTTACTCAAAGTCAGTTGACAGAGTGAGGGGTTCCCCATCTTTTTCTTCTGAGACCCTTTCTGGGCTGCTCTTTTCCTTCTTCTGTTTTTGAAAACAACAAATAATTTTATAATCTAGTGAGATGTTCCACCTGTTTTTTTTTTATTATTTTTTTTTTCCAACAAGATACGACTTTTCTAGTCTTTTGGCACTCCTGTCCCAACTTGAGTTATTTGTACTAGCATTACGTTGTCTGCATACTGTTTTCAATCAATGCAAATCTTAACAGCCTACATAACTCATAAAATGAATATTCTAACAGCCATTTCAAGTAGAATTAATAGGGTGACAAACGTAAAGAAGTCGCCTGAATGGCTTAGCATTTTAGGAGCTTTGAGTATTGTTGTCAGTATTGTTGTTATTATTATTGTCATAGGATTTGGATGACGGGCATGTTTAGTGGAGATACATCATGGTGAGAGAAGAAAGGTATCGCAAAGCTACAGCCAAATATTTAATGGCAATTTCACGTTGCAAAAATAAGCACAGTCAACGATTTACATCACTGCCGGCTGGTAGCAACAGGCCAAATGTGGTTAAAAGACAGAGACGCCGCTGGAGTTATGTGTGTCCTGTAACTCTGGCCAGTTCAGTTTTTATTCGTCATTGGTCCATCCGGGTACTTTATTTTTTTGATTGACAGTTGCCATGGCAACAAGCTAGAGCATCGCCATTTTGTCAGGAGGGTTTTTTTCCCAGCTCAGTCTTTTCAAATGTTCTCCCTTCCCGCCGGAATAATGCTGTCAGTGGATATTTGTTTGACGTTTTTGGATATCGAAATGCGTATAGTGGATCGAATCAAGAAGATCAAGAGGCCGACGTTTTAACATAGTTGAAATAATTAGGCGGCGCCGCACTAACTCAGTTGTCCGTGTCTCTGGTCCACCGGGCCGGTTCACTGCGCAGGTTTGGACCGCGCGCCATTTTGTGAAAATTGACACAAAATTCCTAACCAAAATTATCAGAGGACACGGCTTCTGTTCCGTGATTAAAATGCTTTGGATGTAACTGCATTGTCGCAGTTATCGAATTGACCGACGCAAAATTTGATAAGACAGCGTTTAATCAGTATTTGGCATAACGTTTATTTAGCGGTAGCTAGAATTGTTAGCTTGAGGCTAGCCAGGGCAGGTAGCTAATGTTAGCTGCGTTCATTTTGTCAACTAGCTAGCCAGCTCGCTAAGGTTAGCTAGTAAGTTGTGCGTGCTAGTTAGCATGTTGCTTGTCAACAGCTGATAGGAACATTTGTTAAATTTACTTTTATTACGTATGTTGCTCGTCAAAGCTTGGGTCATGAAGTGCGTACTAGATGTGACTGGCGAGTTATTTTAGAGTTTGCCGGCCAGAGGACGGGGATTGGATTTACTCGCTAACCGTGCAGGGAGGGGAGAATCTCAAGCTGGATAAGTTTCCTCATCATACAGGTTATTGGACTTTAAATGAAGATCGTGCCATCAGAGGTAAGTAATTCCAAATGTCATGTGTTTTATTCAGCATTTATTAGCTGCGTTGACGCTTTCGCGGATTTATATTCTTTGCAGCGTGAATGGTTAACAATGATGGACGCAGTAGTTGAGAATGGTAGCTTATGGTGTGGCGGCTAGCTAACATTTTTTTGAAGCCTGTGTTAACGTTTGCTTTCAGTCAGTAGGTCAAGGGACGGGTTTTTATGTTGGAGGGGAGCTGCAGTCCTGCTGACTGTGAGCTATTTGCAACGGACTTTGTGGGTTTGGACGGAGAGTCATGCTGGCACGGTGTTAACGTTATTGCTAACCGTACTATTTTAGACTGTCATTGTAAGATTGAAGCCGTGTTAGCTTACATCCACGATTTGATTTACTGTCAGTGCAGTGCCTAACTATATTAATATCAGAGACGTTTGGATTTTGCAGTTTAGATGCTAACATGGCCTCGTAGCTAATTCGGCTAACTTGGCTAATGGTTAACGTTGACTTGTTGACGAACCAGCTGAATGGGCCCCACAACCCGCTGGCTGCACACAGCGTCACTAGCTAACGTTGGACTGGTGAGAGATATGCTCGCCTGTCCCGCAGTTTTCAGGGTAACGGCGACAACGTTAGCTAGTTAGACTGCTAACGGTAACGTGATCCTGAAAAGGTTTGTCATCTATTTGAGGAATTGGAGTCCTACACGAACGATAATGTAGCAAGAGAGGACGAAAATTAAAACTGAATATGCTTCCTAAATTTCAACCATGACGAGATCAACCTTATCATCTGTAAGTACAGAGCTACTCGGGGACTGTATTTACACGAACGTTAGGCTTTTTAATTGTTTGGATGGGTTACGTTTGATTCTGCTTTGGAATGGATTTAATCAGTTGGGCGTGAAAAGATGGCACACAGGCTTGTTTCAGAGGTCTTTAAACAGCACTTCTGATTTAATATGGCTACTAATATCAAGCTAGCTGTCGTTATATTTACACCTAAATAGGCCCGTTGATGCCATAATGACTAGAGCCAGGAAAGGAACTGTTCATATGTCAGTACTGAACATTAAATATAATCAGATGTTAAGAAGAGTCTAAAGAACTACAAGTCTACTTGAAAATGGCTTTATTTTAATCTACAGGAGCTTCAATTGTTCCAGCAGTTTTGAGTTTTGCTATTTTCTTAATTCTTTTTATTTTAAACGTATACGTTAGTCAAATGTTAGCTATTGTTTATAAAATGGTGTTAGATCAAACTCCTTTTTTCAGGTTTTTGTAAATCTGCATAGGCCTGTACAGTAAATATAGTCTGTTATCTTTGGTCCTGGCTAAAAAAAAGCTTTTTTTTTATTTTTATTTTTTTTATAATAGTATTTTATTGCTTAGTCCCCCTCCCAGTTATTTAGTAAGTGTGATTGAAAAGTATATTCACTATGAATATGCTGAGAGGAGAGCGAGCCTATTCAAGGCCCACAACCATGTCAATTTACGTTATCAGTTAAACTATTTTATATTTTAACAGCTTTATAGTGACTTCATATGTTTTCTGTTGTGAAAACTGAATTGCCTGGCCTTAACTATTTGTGACTGAACCACAAGCAGCTTACCTTTTGATGATTTCATCTTATAGATTTTAAACCACATTTTAAATGTGAGCTTTATGCTGTTAAATATCTACAAATACAGTCATGCCCAACACACTTATAAAAGTTTTGGGGTGTCCTCGCTTCTTAAGTGGTCCTCTGTCCCTTCTTCTTAACTTAAATGACCTTAAATCCCACTTAAAATGCAAAATGATAATAATGTGTTTTTATTCTTTGTAGTGGGTTGTGGTTTGCTGCTGGACTCTCCTCCCAGGATGATATGAAATTTTACAGAAGATGCATCCAGGTTAGCTGCTGTATATTAAGCCCTTAACCCTTTATTGGGGAGTTAGTTCACTTATGATCTTCTCTTTCACTTATTTTGCTTCTTTGAATTTGGCTTCTATGAAAATTTTGGACCCTATCAAGTACGGAAAAGTCCAAAGTGTAGAAACATTTAGACTGGTCAGAACAATAATTATCTCTTTTTCTTCTGTCTTTTGCTATTAAACTTTTTATTTAAGGCTCAAGCTCAAAGTAGTGACATTTTTATTACATTTTATTTTAAACAGCAGAACAAGCAGTAAAAACAGACATTAGTCATCATGAAAATGCTGTCTTTATTATTTTTTAATGCTTTGGGTTTAATAGGAAAGTTGTAAAGATTTAAGTAAAAATCACTGTCTGATTTATGTTTATTATTTCTGGAATTGTACATATTAATGAAGGTTATATAGTGATGGTAAAATAACCTATGTCTTAGTTCTAAAATGCAGTGTTGGTCTGTGCTCTATCATCTTACAGTTCCTCTTATTTCTGTCAGTGGATGTGTATTTTTTGCTTTTCCAAAGCTGGGTCAGCTTTCTAACGCTCTTAGATGGAGTGCAGGTTTTGGGCTGTGCAGCTATTTTGCTGTCAGGCTCTTGTGTTGAAAGCAACGTCTAAGTGTGCCAAAGTTCAATTTTATTTCTTGTTTATTTCTTGTTTTCTCATTGGAAAATGGGAGCAGCTCTGCCCTGGCAACAAAAGTAGGCTATTTGCATACTGCGTTGTGATTGGTCTGTGCATTGATGGGCTTGCCAAATCACGCTGTATCTCTGTGGTGATAGGCTATGCTAATTAGGTGCTGTTGCTGGGATTCTGAATAGTGGTTACTGTGTAGCACTGGTGAATTGTGTTGTCTGGTGAGAGATGCTGATAGCTGAACATGCTATTTAATAATTTTTTGATTCCTTCTGGCTGAAAATGAAGGATGATTCACTGTACATTGTGGAGATGCTGTATTTTCACCCCTTTTCACTGTTAAACCTGCTGTTTTTCTCCCTTTTCTTCACAAAGGTTGATATCTTCCTGTTGTATTCTATTTTTTTGGTTATCCTTTTGATACATTTGCTTTACTTTACATGCTTAACAAAAGACCCTATGTATTAACCTTACATTTATCTTAACAATGTACTAATCCTTGTTATTCCTGACAACTACTAATCAAATATATTTTTTTCTTTAAGACATGGGCTTGATTCTTTCAATATACATGTAAATACTAGAAATGCTCAATTTGCATTTTGCAAATATTTCCTTTTCTAAATGATAAATGTTTATATTTTTGTGTTAAGGGTATTATTATTTGTTACATTAAACAGCAAATAATGTCTACACATATTATAATCTGCACATTGAGTAAGATAGCTTTTACCCGTTTCATTTATAGACCAAAAATTGCTTGTTTAAAGGAGGAAATAAAGCTGAATCATGGCCATATTACTACCCTTTTTCTCCTTTCTCTTTTACTGTATGTGCTTTTGAATTAAGTTAATGTGCAACTCCTAACAGAGTTAATTTCTTCCAGGAGGAGAGACTTCAGCATGCAAACCTTCGTCCGTCCGGCTTGCGCCCTCTTTTTCTTTACACACTGCTGGTCTTCAGATGGCTGCTCCAATGCCCCATACGCACCAGCAGTACAGTGACCGCCACCAGCCAAGCACTGACCAATCTGTTACGGTCTTACCGTACAGCGACCAGACACCACAGCTCACTGCCAATCAGGTATACTAACCCTACCCCCCCTGCACATGGTGGTGTTAGAAGAATTTCAAGAATTGCAATACTTAATGTGATATGAAAGTCTGCTTCCCCTTTTTTTGGCTGTCACTAGGCAGAGTAGCTGCTCGTCAAATGTCTCTTTCAGTCTAATCATGTTACATTGTGCAAAATTATTTGTATTAAATGTGATGATACCACTATATTATTAAGCTGTTAATTACCCACTTGCTATGCATTTTTATTCATGACATGTTTTAAAAAAAAAAAAAATTAATGTTTTTTTAACCTTTGCTACTTCAGAGGCACATGCCCCAGTGCTTTCGTGACCCAACTTCAGCTCCTCTGAGGAAGCTCTCCATTGACCTTATCAAAACATACAAACACATCAATGAGGTTCGTTGTTCTTTTCTTTAAATATACCTACAGGTGCAACTATTGATTACTTAAGCTAATTGACAGAAAGTTGAACTGCCATGTTGATGATCAAATCAGTATTTATTCAGTGTTTTGTAAATAAAACTCTTAAAAGATAAGATTCTATATTGTATCTGTACCTCTTTGCAAAGTTCTGTCAAACCTGCACATGTAATTACATGATATATGTTCTTAACTGACAGGTGTATTATGCAAAAAAGAAGCGACGGCACCAACAGGGTCAGGGTGAAGACTCCAGTCACAAAAAGGAGAGGAAAGTCTTTAATGATGGCTATGACGATGATAACTATGACTACATCGTCAAGAATGGGGAGAAGTGGATGGACCGCTATGAGATTGATTCCTTGATAGGAAAAGGATCTTTTGGACAGGTGATTAATCATAAATTGCACACATGATCTGATCAGATGTGATTGAAAGGGTTGTATTAGTATATTTAAATAGATTATGATTGCTTTGTATAAATAACCTAAAGATATTTTAGGCCACCTACGATTTTTTTATTTTCTGTGATTAAAAGTTTGAAATTTTGATGTTTAATCTTTTATAAACCGTTCACATTTAACAGTTGTAGACATTGAGATGTGTTCTTTTTGGCATCATCAGGTTGTCAAAGCATATGACCGAGCAGAGCAAGAATGGGTTGCCATTAAGATCATCAAGAACAAGAAAGCTTTCCTCAATCAAGCCCAGATAGAAGTGCGCCTCCTGGAGCTCATGAACAAACATGATACCGAGATGAAATACTACATTGGTAATCCACTCTAGAACTTTACATTCAATCTGACAAAACACATTAAGAAAATACAATTAATGAGCTTTTCCCAAGTTTGATTAACATGGTTCATTTATTTTTTTATTTTTTTCAGTTCACTTAAAGCGTCACTTCATGTTTCGGAACCACCTCTGCCTCGTGTTTGAGATGCTGTCCTATAACCTATACGACCTGCTCCGAAATACCAACTTCCGTGGCGTCTCACTCAATCTCACCCGGAAGTTTGCCCAGCAGCTATGCACGGCACTACTCTTCCTGGCCACGCCTGAGCTCAGCATCATCCACTGTGACCTGAAGCCTGAGAACATCCTCCTCTGTAACCCCAAGAGGAGTGCCATCAAAATAGTGGACTTTGGCAGCTCATGCCAACTGGGACAAAGGGTATCTAAGTGCAACTTTCTATGTCAGCAATTAAATGAATGTATGCAAGAATGTCCCACAAAGATGTATTGCAGTTGAGTGATATGATTCAAGGTAAAGAGGTAAATAGTCAGTCTCACTGTCTCTTTTTATTATTTTTCTTTCCCTGTTTGTGTAGATATACCAGTATATCCAGAGTCGCTTCTACCGATCCCCAGAGGTGCTGCTGGGAATGCCCTATGACCTGGCTATCGACATGTGGTCCTTGGGTTGCATCTTGGTTGAGATGCACACTGGAGAACCTCTCTTTAGCGGCGCCAATGAGGTATAACAATCTGAAACACTACTTGTGTTCTGGAGTGTCATTTTGATTGAGAATATCAAATGGCAACAGTTTTAACTTGATAACAAGCTTTCAAATAAAGTTAACATTGAATTCTTATGTAATGAGAATTCAGTTATATAATCCCAAGCTGTTAGGTTAAGTAATGGGGTTGAACATTTTTCTTAGGTGGACCAGATGAACAAAATAGTTGAGGTTCTTGGTATCCCGCCCAATCACATAATGGACCTAGCCCCAAAAGCCAGGAAGTTCTTCGAGAAGCTTTCGGATGGTACATGGAGTGTAAAGAAGACCAAAGATGGCAAAAGGGTGAGCTCAGTGTTTTGACGCCGACTGACTGGTGATTATTGTGAAACGGTGACATACACATTGTGATAAAGAAGGGAAATGCAAGTTAATCTTTTAATGTCTGTGTACTCTAAACAGTATAAGCCTCCAGCTTCACGGAAGCTCCACTCCATCCTGGGTGTGGAGACAGGGGGTCCGGGTGGCCGGCGGGCAGGGGAGTCTGGCCATGCTGTTGCTGACTACTTGAAGTTCAAGGACCTGATCCTCCGGATGTTGGACTATGACCCTAAGAGCCGCATCCAGCCCTACTATGCCCTGCAGCACAGCTTCTTTAAGAAGACTGCGGACGAGGGGACCAATACAAGCAGTAGTGTATCTACAAGCCCCGCATTAGAGCAATCCCAGTCTTCAGGAACCACCTCCAGCACCTCCTCTAGTTCAGGTAATGGTCAGTTTTTACTCCTGAGCTGCTGAAGACATAATACACAACAGTATGTCATTTGTTTGGTTTCAAGATAATATAAAAACGATATGTTATGACATCATAATTTAAGGGTCCAAATTATTGACCACAATAGTTATTGGCCATTAAAATCCACTGTGATGTCTGACGATAAACATTAGGTCTTCCTTTTGTGACATTTGATATGTAGCTGTTGAAGATTTATTTTTTAATATTACTGTTTAATACCTAGGAGGATCATCTGGGACAAGTACCAGTGGCAGAGCAAGATCAGACCCTACCCATCACCACTTGCACAGTGGAGGACACTTTGGCACGACCATGCCTGCCATCGATGGTGACAGCCTCTGTCCACAGGTCAGCAAGTTACCATCAAAAGATCTCAAGTTTGATCTGACACCAAATAAAGATAATGAGTTGGGGGAAATTAAAATTGGTCTTTTATTAGAAAGTCTTTTTACGTTTCTTTTGTTTGGCTTTTAAACTTTATTTTAAATCTTTTCTTGTCAATAAATTTGACTGTTAACTCACTTAAAACATAGATTTTACCTTCAACCTCAACCCATTGCTGTGTTGCTATAAAGCTATAATATTGAGGTCATCAAGTGTCTGCATCAGGCCTGTAATGATGAGAAGTTGATCTTTTTTGTTTAATTGTGAACCTTTAAACTTAATTTCACAAAATGTGAAAAGTAAGCAGAGCAAATCCACTGCGTTTTGCACCTCAGAACGTTCAGGCAGTGCCAACTTAATTAATTTCAAATGGTTCAGCTGTTTTTCACAACTGAGTCGTGCGTTTGCTTTACAGGCAAGACAGCCTTACCCACCCCCTCTGGTGTGGGGAGGTGGCGTTGGACCAGAGGCAGTCACTGGAGAGACCCACCCAGTCCAGGAGACCACCTTCCATGTTCCCCCTCAGCACCCCAAGGCCCTGCATCCTCACTCACATGCTCATCACCACCACGGGCAGATGATGGCTACTCGTCCACGCCCACGCCACTACACCTCCCCGACACACAGCTCCTCGACACAGGACTCCATGGAGGTGGTTCATGGCCATCTGTCCATGACCTCCCTGTCTTCCTCTGCCTCCTCTTCCTCTACATCGTCCTCTTCCACTGGGAACCATGGCAACCAGGCCTACCAGCTCCGCCATTTGCCCGCTGGAGCCCTTGACTTTGGTCAGAATGGTGGGCTGAGCATGGGGCTAGGTGCCTTCTCGAACCCACGGCAGGAGACTGGCATGGCAGCGCACCCTGCATTCTCCATGGGCACGAACACAGGGCCTGCCCACTACCTAGCGGAAGGCCACCTAGGCATGAGGCAAGGCATGGACCGGGAGGAGTCTCCAATGACTGGAGTGTGTGTGCAGCAGAGTTCTATGGCCAGCTCGTGACTGCACTGACATTTGGCTGTGTGTTCCCCCTGTGCGTCATTTTTAAGGTGGTGTTTTTTACTACAAGGTGTGTTGAGAACAAAAGCTGCTCACGTCAGAAGGGAGATATCACTGAACCGCTACTACAGAGAAAAACCTTTGTTAAAAAGTATATATGTAATTTTCATCAGTTTTTCTTTTGCAATCATTAGGCACAAAATAATACTGCGGAATAACCATAGTGAGATTGAGACATCCCATCTTACCATTTCACCAGTTTCATGTAACCACCAAATAATCACCATATGGTATTATGTGGCAAAATCTTTTAAGGAGCATTTCAGAGCAAAGTTTGAAGCTGTTTCGCAGCTAGCTGTTGGTGATGAAATGCTTGGCGTCCTCTTACGGTCCAAACCGTGGATTGCCTGACATTACTGTTCCACTGGTTGTTAATTATTTTTGCCCTTTTTTTAAGTGAAATTTCACATAAAAGCTGCTTGTAAATCCTGTAGCTTGACAATGAGGGGAAGTCTTTGCGGTGATATTTCTTGTTGTTGGTCGGTATTGTGTGACTCTGTTAAAGGGGAGCACATAGCAGTGGAGTCCCTATGCGTGTGCTGGCCGGGTGGAGAAGAGACCCCCGCAGGTGGATACTGACACCAATCGGGGGGGAAAGGAGAGGGAAGCACCACCCCTCAGGCCTCGAGGCCCCGTAGTCCTGCAAGCTGCTACCGGGCCCGGCACAGGCGAGAGCAGCGACGGGCATGGGAGACTGAAGGATCCAGCCCAGTGAAAGGAAGACAGTCAGTGGCTGGTTCTAGATAACCCTTTGGCCTTATGACTCATGGACTTGGAATGGGATGGAGCTGGACATTATCATTTGAATTAAGATGGCTTTTCTCTATTTTTCTCTCTAGACAGCCCTTAATTCTTTAAGGAAATTAAAACAACTTAGAAAAGGTAAATAAGAATGGTAATTTGAGGCCTTTCTCGACAAAGATTTCGTCTTCAGCAGGGCCCCACATAACAGGGTCTTATTGTACACAACAACCTCCTAAACATTACTTCCTTGAAATTCACTGGTTAAGGATTTTGCAGTGGAAAAAACTATCTATTCCAGAGTCTACCCTTTTTATGTTTTTGTTTTGTTTTGGGTCCCCCCCCCCCTTTGCATGTAGTTCCTCATCAGAACCACCTGCACAAGTCTCTCCATCCAAAACATGGAAACTGAAGAAAAAAAACGAGTTAAGTGACTGCCTTTTTTCTCCTCAAATTATGCTGTGAATTTTACAAGAATTTATTTTCCCTTTGGATATGTTTTTATACCAAAGCAGTTGTTTTATAGCATATAGGTGTCTGTAACCAATAATGTAGCAGTTCACCACTTTGACGCAAAGTTTATCAAGATCTTATTTTAACGTCAACTCAAACAGCTGCAATATATTACTTTAGCAAAACTGGAGACCGTTGTCGAGACCGTTGGCTATTGTGTATTCTTGCCAGATTTGTTTGCAACGTTTTACCAAAACTGTTTCCATATTAATTGGTAGATTATTTTGGGAGTCTTTTAAAACTTTGGTATGTTAGAGAATTTGGTAGTTACTCTGCAGGCTCCGGAGTAGCAAGATAGAGGCTGATGGTTTAAAACAAAAACACACACACACACACAAAAAAAAGGAGACTAATGCGTTCTATTTCTGTGTCGTCGTTTTTTCTTTTGCCCCCATCATACTATTTCAAAGGGTGTTGCTGCCTTTCATACATCATTTGGTCAACTTGGCTAGTTCCTGCCACGAAGCAAGACTGTCATTATCTTGCCAGGGTAAGGATAATTGTGGCAAATCAGTTTGTGTTGAATGATATAGTCCTGATTTGGTAGGTCAGATCCCCACGATTGTTGTCCTATTCAAAGGGAAAAGGGTGTCTGTCAGCCCACAATCACATTGCTTTGCCTAGGCAGACATGCATGTCTTCAAAACATTAGTCAGTTACCAGATTTTTTTTTCTGTTTTTTTTTCTTTTTCGTTTTTTTTTTTCCTTTCTTTTTTTTTCTTTTTATATCAGGGATTTTGAAGTGCTTTCTTTCTTCTGTTGCTCATTTTACCAGCTTTGAAATTGGAGGAAAAAATAATGGGGAAAAAAAAGAAGAAAACCTGCCCACAGCCACCTCGCAAATTGAGGGCAGGCCAAAGGTCATGCTGTCGTCATTTTGTAGGAGAGACCATCGCAAGCAGTCATACTCAGCATTTCCACAAACACAAATGTAAAGCTACCTATATTGAGATTGGGGTTTTATCTGGATGTCAAGGTTAATTGCAAATTTGCAATCATTTTTCATACCCCCGCTGAATTTGAGACATTTAGAACTTGTCAGTGGCTTTATTACTGGCTCTCATACTGGTACTAAACATTCCAAAAATAAAGACTGAAAAAGAAAAAAATTGACTGCAGTGACTCGTAAGTGTGCGCCTATTTCAGATCATGCTGATTGACCTCTTATTTAGAGCAGTTGTCATGAAATGCAGCCCCTTTTTAATAGTTGAAATAGAATTTATGTATATATTTATATTTTTTTAATAAAGGAAGTATAGAACTCACTACCTTGCTCCTGCTGGTATGTTGATTATGTTTGTCAATTTGGTGACCATTCAGTGGGCAGGAACTCCTGTTTTCTTAGTGGCAAAACCTTGCCTTTTGGCAAAGGTACTTGACTACATCAGGACAACACTATGAGGTAGGGTTTGAATCAAACAGGGAAAGCTAGATCTTCAAACCTTAATAATTTTCACAGGGTATATTGTAAGTGCATGTACATCACAAACCTTACTTTTTGGTTATATGAGAAGCACATGGTTGAAAAATGGTTCCATCTTTCATAAACCTGTTGAGTTTGTGGGTTATACACAAACATATACTTGTTGACATATCTGAACACCCAACAGAAGTTGAAATCCTTTTTATTTAATTTGGATTGATCCTTTTCATTTTTGATTTCACATTTTTTCACTTTTTTTGTACATGCAACATGCACTATAGAATTGAACAGCATGGGGGAAAGGATAAGTCCATGTATCCACAGATTGTAAGATCTAGTCAAGACTTTGCTGTGTTTATGACAATGCCCTTTGTATTATATTAAGACAGTCTTATGTATGATATATAAAAAGAAGTTAACTGAAGTGTTCTGTGTGTCTTTATTGTTTCCTCTACTGATTATGTGTACGTAAGTTGAGCATGTCCGTTTAAAAAAATGATATATGCATAATCGTACGTTATCATTTGTAACTGTGAGAACACAGTAGGCGTGACCATCCATATGGCAGCTTTTATAAAAGAGAGTGGACTCCGTGTTAATGCCCCGGCTCGTTGGTCTAGGGGTATGATTCTCGCTTCGGGTGCGAGAGGTCCCGGGTTCAAATCCCGGACGAGCCCAAAATCTTTTCTCTTTGACGTATATCCTACAATCTAAAACCGTTAGATTTGTTGGCAAACATATTGACATCGTGGATTTAAAATGTGTATAATTTTAAATCTGGTGAATAAATTAATTACGGTTGCAGTTATGATTATAGGACAATTCTAATCTCAAACAAAGCTAATATGATCTAGCTTCAGTATTGTGCTATGTACACACCAATATATCCAGTTCAATACAGAAATATGAAAAAGAGTGGGCTCGTCCGGGATTTGAACCCGGGACCTCTCGCACCCTAAGCGAGAATCATACCCCTAGACCAACGAGCCATGTACACATTCGACATATTGTCGTTTTTTAAATTCAGTGGTCATTACACGGTAATCAATTTTGTTAGTCATTACACTTTGCTCTACGTATTATGAGTTATTTGAAGATTTTGAAGACTTTACTCTAGTAAATACTTTCACTATAAAGTACCGACTGCGAGGGCTGGAGAAAATTGACCAGTCGAACACGCATCCAACGTTATTTTCATTCCAGCTTGAGTTTTGAGTCATTAAAAAGCAGCCATTCCACAAATAACAGCTTCATACAGACAACAACAATTCAATTGATGTTGAATATTGAATATTGAATATGAAACGTCTTCCTCGGTAACCGCTTGTCGGTGGCTCAAGTGATGTCATGTATTGGTCAGTGGGTGGCAGTAGTGTGCGCAAAGACACAGAGTGGTGCAAAGACATTACGGTCACTACATTCGACAATAAAGAAGAAAACTTGTTAGCTCTCATTTGAGTGGTTTATAGAGCAAATCCAGCGACCAATAGTTATGCCTGGGAGTTAAGGTTGGTCCAATCAGGTGCGTCGTGGGCGGGACATCCAGTTGGAAAATGAACTAGCTGATATTAAACCGTTGTGTGCGTTTATTGTTTTTAGAGTCAGAGTTAGGTTAGAGTTCTTTACGAAACAGTTACCTGACACTTTTTGACTGAATAATATTGATTTTTATTCTTTTAGCAGTAGCTAAGGTTGACTTCACTTCATAAAAGAAATTATAAAAGAAATTATACAAGTCCACATATGATAATAGCCAGCCGAGTTAGCTAAGCTAACTACTTAGCCTGAAGCATGCCGAATTTTTGCGCGGCTCCAAATTGTACACGGAAGAGTACTCAGTCAGATTTGGCTTTCTTTCGCTTTCCAAGGGACCCAGAAAGGTAAGGCAGCTTATATAACGTTGCTCGGGTTGAAGAACTTCAAGTAGTCACATCTGTGTACTTAACTCCATGTGATTTTGTTGCTGAAGTTGAGCTTAAATGACTGAGAAATTATAACAGCATTAAACGAAGCGATAACCCACATAAAACAGACAAATATTTGCATTTTAAGTTTAGGATTGGATAAAAAAAATTCAAATACATATGTAAGCATATTCGTTAAAAAATATTATGCTTAATTGTGTAAATCTCTGTACATAGAACATTTAAGGGCTGTTAGATTAGTGGATTTGCTCAGACAAGTCAATACAGTCTAGCTACTTTTACATTTTGATTTAGCCACATAAAGCAAATATTTAGCACCATTTTCTATTATGTAGAGTAGAGGGACAGTAATGAATGTAGAACCAGGTTTTGTACTCGTATTGCCGTATATCTCCAATGATATTTTACCTGTATGTATACGGTTACAGTTTCATAAATGTCAATTAAAGCCAGTTTATGTGCTCCTTGTTTATTTTTCTAGATGTAGAATCTGGGTAGAGAACTGCCGCAGGGCAGATCTAGAGGCCAAAACATCTGATCAGTTGAATAAGCATTACAGATTATGTGCCAAACACTTTGACCCAGCCATGGTGTGTAAAACTGTGAGTATCACTTTATTGTTGGTCAAGTTCTCTGTCAACATGTTTCACAGGAAGAAAAAAAAAAAAGGTGTCCCTTATGAATGTTGTTAATGAGTATGTTTCCTTTCAGAGTCCCTACAGGACTGTATTGAAGGATACAGCTATCCCAACCATATTTGATCTAACAAGCCATCTAAAAAATCCTCACACCCGACATCGCAAGCGGATTAAAGAACTTGTAAGAAAAATACATAATGACTCTTGAGACTGCATGCCGTGGTTGTTTAAACTTTAACACTTAACTGCAACTTTTTATTTTAGACTGAAGAGGATATAAAGAAGATGAGAGAAAGAAGATGTAAGCTATTTGGAAATATGTTTGTATAGTTGGTCGCTTGAATGTTAATTTTTACTTAGAACAGTCTATGCTCCTGTCTTGTCTCTTCTCTTTCCCAGTGGCATCTTCTACTGAACAACTTGTCACCAAAACAGATGAAGATGGCACAAACGCCACTGACGATGAACCTCAACTGTCCACAGAAGAGAAGGAGTATCGTGATTACTTGAAGTCCTCGTTTGAAATTCTGGTCATGTTGGCAAAACAGGGAATCCCCTTTGCGACTGACAAAGTATCTGACACAGAGTTCAAGTCCAACAACTTCCAGGCCCTCCTAGATTACTACATGAATGCTGGAGATGAGGCTTTGAGGAAGCGGTTTGAGGCGACGGCTGTAAACACAGAGTACCTTTCTGTGACCCAGCAAAGTCAGCTGCTGGACGTTTGTGAGAACACGGTGAGAGAAGAGATGCTCATGGAGGTGAGGGAAAGTCGCTTCTTCTCCCTGGTGACAGGCGACCTCGTTGAGTTTGCCTTGGAGAAACACCTTCCTCTGTTTTTACGCTTTGTGAATCAGAAGAACGTCCTGAGGGAGGAGTTTTTGGACTTTGTTTCATTTGGGGATGGAGATGAGTCTGGACTGGTAGAGAGGCTTGAGGCCCAGCTGACTGACCGCTGGGGGCTCAGCATGGAGGACTGCCGCGGTCAGGCCCACAAGGCCACCGGGAGTTCCACCACCAAGATGAAAGCTGTGGCAGTACTACTCATGGAGAAGTATCCACTCGCACTGCACATGCCCTGCTCTCACATGTCGTTGAACATCCACCTGGCCAACAACCTACCTTTTCCCAATGTCCAGGTCGTCATGGAAACTCTGAGGAAGATTGGCGCTTTCTTTAAACGCCCATTGACTCAGGCTGAACTAGAGAAAGCCGTCTTGACTCACTACCAGAAGAATGAGGAGAAAGGAACTGCACTAAAAGAAGCCTGTGGCTCAGGGTGGACGGGGCAGCACAACGTCTTCGATGTGCTGCTGGACATATTGCCCACATTGCTGCTTTGCATGGACAGCATTTGGGAAAATGACAGCGGACAGTTTAACAGTTCTGTCACAGCAGACGCCTATTCAATAGCAGAAATTCTCGCTGACTTCGAGGTCGTTGTCACCGTTGTCATCTTAAAGAATGTTCTTACATTCACCAGAGCTTTTGGAAAAAATCTACAAGGGGAAACACTCGATGTGTTTTCTGCTGCCAACAGTCTGACAGCCGTCCTGCATTCCCTAAATGAAGTCAACGACAACATTGATGTCTACCATGAATTCTGGTACGAGGAGGCCGTGAGCGTGGCCACCCTGATGGAGATTCCTGTGTCGGTCCCAAGGCTTTTCCTCCGAAAACAGCGAGCGGCTGACGTGGGGGAAATCCAAGCAGAGCCGTATTACAAGGAGTATGTGACCATACCTGTGATCCGTGGCATCATGCAGGAGGTGGAGGACATGTTCTCCGACACCAACCTCAAAGCTCTTAAGTGCCTGTCACTGGTTCCAGCTGTCATGGGACAAATGAAGTTCAACACCACCGAGGAGAACTATGCGGAAGTTTACCGCAGTGACCTCCCCAACCCTGACACACTTCCTGCTGAGCTGCACTGCTGGAGAATCAAGTGGAAGCACAGAGGAAAAGAGGTACGCCTGCCCACCACCATCCACGAAACCTTGCAGCTCCCAGATGTCAAGTTCTTTCCCAACGTCAACTCCTTCCTCAAAGTGCTCTCAGCCCTGCCGGTGCTCAAACTAGAAGATGGCAAAAGTGACACGGCAAGCGAACGGCTGCAGGCTTATCTTGACAGCATGCCTGCAAAGCAGTGGAACAAAAGTCTTGCAGTGCTCCACATTAACACTCATGTCAAACATGACCTGGATGTCATGGTGGACAAATACTGCCGGCTCTACCCAGAGGACGAGGCTGAGGCTGAGGCTGAGGCTGAGGCTGAGGCTGAGGCTGAGGCTGAGGCTGAGGCTGAGGCTGAGGCTGAGGCTGAAACTGAAGCTGAGGCTGAAACTGAGGCTGAGGCTGAGGCTGAGGCTGAGGAAATAGCAGAGTAAGATGTGACAAAGTGATCTGACAGTTAGCAGAAATGACTGCTTTGGGACAAAATTGAATTAAAAAAGTGAAGCTTCATATGTGCAGAATAGTGCGGATCACTTGGAGACGCTTTGTGAACAACACATAGAAATAAGCACTGATCATTTTAATAAAGATGTCAGTTGGTGTTTGGCATTCAGAAAACCCTAAAATGTTGTGACAGTATCAAGGACGAGTTCTTTGAATATTGAAAGTTCTGCGTCACGTTTTGTTATCAGAATATTCTCCTGTTATTAAGCTGTAGTATTTAAAAAAAAAAAAACAGTATATTGTTACCTGATTTTTTTTTTTTTTTTTTCTTCTCTCTTTGTATTTGTTACATTTGGTCGATTGATTTTGTTCCTCTGAACTGTTGGCTTGTTTTCAGTGTGTGCTTTTAAATCGAACCACATGATGGAGGCAGATAGCTTTGTTGATCTAAATGGAGCTGTGCCATCTGCTATGAGGCAAGTGATGAGACCAGAGGGAGTGGTTACATCCATGTCAACCGCATCTCTGCATGAAAGCTTTTAATTAAAGCCTTTTTTTTTCAAGAATTTCCTAGTTTGACATCATTTGGACTCTTCAAAGAGCAAGTATGTTCGAAGTATGTTCACTTAGCATCTAAATGAATTGTATCAAAGGTCAGGAAAATCCAATTTTTATGTTAAATAAAGTTATACGATTGCTTCATTGTGTGCATTAACAGGGAACTTGGTTATATTCTAGATGTAGCAGTAATTGTTGTGTATTTTACTGATGCCACCCAGATTGTGCTGTTTCAGTTTGCTTCAATAAAACACTTTATAAAGAACAGAAAATACGTTTTAAAATCTGAAATATCCCTGTTTTCCTTTCATTTTTCAAAATCCATCTGCTTGCTGCTTTAGAAACGTGGACTGAGTTAAGCACGGACATCAGGAAATCTCAGCTTGCCGTGTGACAAAGCTTGATTTTTTTTTATTTATTTATTTTTTTTTCTGTGGCCATTTCCTCCAAAAAGAACCAGTGGCCTGCTGGATCTGCTGTAGTTTCAAGTTTCTGACATGGCAGCACGGGGTTAATAACTGTCTCCTCCCTCTCTGCTGGCCAGATGCTGACGAGCTCAGGATAGTTCAACATGCAAACACACAGTGCATACCCGGGGCATCACACTAGAGTGGGTGGGGTCGCTTTGATGCGCAACCAGACAGCAATGTGCGCTCCACGGCGAGCCCCAAAGTATTAAAGCCTCTATGAGACCAAGTCCCCTGCAGGAGGAGACAGAGGGAGGCGTCCAGGCTCCTTTCCCTTAAGTCTCTGCAAAGATCAGATCTGTACAACAGAACTGCATAACCGAGGACTAATACTGACCGGACCAAATCTGAGAGGTTTCACGTCGTAAGTACGACGTTTATACCCGAATTTGAGTCTCCTTTTTTTGTTGTGCGTATTTCTCAATCAGCCTCGTAGAATTGAACATTATGGCATGGCCTTGCATTACCCGTGCTTGCTGCATCAACCGCTTTTGGACCGAGCTGGATAAAGGTGACATCGCGGTGCCTTTGGTTTTCACCAAATACTCCGATGTGGCCGACTTGCAGCACCTGCCCCATCACCTGCAGCCCAAACAGAAGAAGGCCGGTGCCATTGCCATAGAAACCCAGCATCATCCCGACGGACAGGAGGCTGAGAAGGCACCGCCCGCGACGGGTGCCGCAGCGGGCAAAGATGGCTCTGCGTCCGTCATGCGCCAAGACTTCAAGGCTTGGAGAGTGCGCCCCGAGCCCAGCTGCAAACCCAGAAACGAGTACCAGCCGCCACCGGCCGCGTTCATCTCCAAAACTCAGTATCAGAAGGACTATAAACCGTGGCCTATACCCAAGAAGCACGACCACCCATGGATCCCCAAACCTAGTCCCACCGCCACCACTAGTGGTAAGGTGGAGCATCCGGCCGCCGAGGCCGAGAGCGGCGTCGAGAAGAGCGAGATCGAAGAGAAAATGCAGGAGAAAGAGTCTAAGGATGTGGCGGTGAAGAGAGGGGTGACGAGGGAAAAGTCGGCAGAGAGGAAGGCAGGTGAGAAGACGGAGGGACAGATGTCCGCAGATGCGAGCGCAGAGCAGCGGAAAGGCAGAGCTGCTGCAGACGCTCTCAACAGACAGATAAAGGAGGTTATGTCGACTTCCAGCAGCTACAGGTAAGTATGAGGGTGAGCATGTAGCTGTAACTCAAACCCATCTGAATGTTAGCTATTTATTTATATAGCAACAACGGGGCTTTGAAACAGCAGCCCACAGAGGCAGCCTCTGGCGTCAAAGCATCACTTGAAGACCATCAGATGATATTTGGGATCACACAGTCTCTTATTACAACCTATCCAGATAAACAAGTATCATAGTGCCACAGATAAGGGCTGCAACATTGATTTTTTTCCCCCTGCCTTATCCTCTCTGGTCTTACTACCAAATCAATGCTGCAGCCATGAATGAGTGATGTCAGTGAAAGGGTTTGAATGTAATAATGTGTGTCTTCTTAACATGGTTTCTAACAGGAGTTTCCTCCTGACACATTGTATACGGGACTCATGGAAGTTAAAAGCCTCACTCTGGCTCCCCTGTAACATTTAGGTTAAAAGAGGTAGTGCCTTCAGCTAGAGACATAAATACTTTTTAAAGCTGACCTGCTATTCAAGCACTGAAGCATTACACACTGTAATACTACTTTAAACTGATAAAACAGGGAAGCACAACAAATTCTTGACGGTACACCAACAATAATACACAAATCCGTCAATATTTCAGGAACAGCTGCGGGAGCGATGAATATGCACATTTACAGCGGATTGTTAAATCATCTCTCTGTGGCCTGTTGGTACAACAGAACTCATGCAAGTTTCTTTTTTTTTGTTCTTGAACATAGATTTCAGCCTTCTTCCTGCCCATGTGAATCTAGAAGGACTCTTGCAGAACTTTGGAGATCTATTTGAAAATGTAATTCTGACAAAATTCCAGAAAAGAACTGACTACAATGAGGAGAAATTGCCTATGAAACAAGTACTGTGCTTTAGATGTGCAGATACGTTCTGAGGACTCTCCTGCCGGTGGCCAACATGAACTCTCATTTAGTTAAATAATCAGTTTAGTGTGTGTGTGTGTGTGTGTACATGTAAGTGGACAACTGCGAGTATGAAAACCAAATTTAAAGAGCTGCTCATTATGTCCAGTATGCCCTTCAATAACCACATAGAGAGCATGCATTTTTAACCATTTCTGTAACACAAAACCTGTTAGAGCTGACATGGATCGTTGATGTCATCGATTGTTTCCATCTTCTCCAGTATGAGGATGCTTGGTCTTCTCTCATAAAATCATTAAAGAGCACAAGCACATGCTGCAGACTTCAGGATATTTGATTTGCCCTTGTGTTGTTTTAGAACTGAGTTCAAGGCATATAAGGACGTGAAACCGGTGAAGGCTATCAAAGCTCCATCTCAGTATAAACCGCCTGGGGAGGAAACAAGTCGGGAAACCAGCTACAGTGCCACGTTCAAGGGGGAGCAGGTGAAGGCTCAGTCGACTGACAACAAGCTGCTGGAACGCAGGAGGATACGCAGCCTGTACAGCGAGCCTGGCAAGGAGCCGGCCAAGGTGAGAGATCCATGGATCTTTGTCCATGTCTGCTAAATACTACTGCTACTTCTATTCTGTATTCAATTATTTCCACTAAGCATGAAGACTGACATACAGTGCCTTCGTTATTGTCATTTCTAAAACTATATTAACCCCGCTGTATCCTAGATCTCAATATAAGGCTTTTTTTTTTTTTTTTAAATGATAACTGGAGTTTTCCTGATTAGGGCTGTCACAACATCAGATTTTCACCACACCATTATTGTGGCCACAAAAGCATTCATGATAACGATATTATGGTGATATCAACGGAGAATTGTAAAAGACAAAAAAAAAAATTACTTTTGGGGTTTTTATTTGTGTCTTTTTTAGGCAGTTAAATTACTCGCAAAATATGAGGTAACAAATCTTAGAAAATGTACTCAAACCAGTCTGCATTCAGTTATGTTCTGGTTTTATTAGCAGAGATCAAATCGAGATATTATCATGTGTTTATTATCAATATTTCCCTCTTTTAATATCTTTATCCTGAAGACTGGTGTATAGCGACAGCCCCGGTTCTGATATTGCCTAGTATTGCCAATAATCATGATATTAGATGGTGTGTATTGCATTTGTAATATGAATACACTCATGGTGATATCATAATTTGATCACAGCCGATAAAAAAAAATATTATTGATTTCAATTTTGGATCATTTTCAGAGTTCTTTACCTCCTTATTCAAGTGTAATTTATTTAACTAAAAGAAGAAGAGTTGAAAATTTAAAAGGAAAAGGTGAATAATTTTTCAAGCAGTACATATATACATATAAATATGTGTTTTTCAAGTATTCTGTTGATATCATGATGATATTGTCATCGTGAATGCTTTTGCCCATAATAATCGTATTATAAAGATCTGATATCATGACAGCTCCAGCCTGTACCATCCTTATGACGCTGTTATGTAGATAAATCCGCCGGTAAACTGTTAAAACTAACAATGACGACACAATTCGGTGTACTGTACTGAATCCCTCTGTTTGAGATATAAAGTAGGATCCCATTTTTGGATCCCAGCAATATCGAGATCAAATTAAGATCATCTTAACACACATTTATGTCTGCTTACATGAAGTCAACAGTGTAGAAACAAATGGTTTTAAATGGTCAATCGTGTATCTACAGTGTTGTGTTCATGTGGCCACTCCCTCTCTCGTTCTTGTAGGACTTCTCAGACTGAGAGCAGCTCTGTTCTAAACCAGCTGTAGTCAGGTGTGTTCTCTGTTTCTTCTGGAAGGCATGGAGGCTGACCTCAGACTGATCAGACGAATGTGCATACTGTTCACACACAGACACGCAGTATGCATCTTGGCAAGCCGTAGTCACACGTATCACCCAGCTGCTAGATGCAACTCTCCCAGAATTATGACCACGTGTTCACTCTCTGCCCACCTCTCAGCCTGCACTGCCTTTGTAGCTTTAGCAACTGACATGAGTCATAAACATGAGTTCATGAAGGAGGATGGAAGGTTAAATGGCTCCTGCGTTTTTCCAGTTTCCTGGTGGGGAAAAAATAAATAAAATCATCTCCCCATTTGTTTGAGGCTCTATTTTGGTGACGGTGCAAATTACAAATTACATTGAGCAAAGTGCTTTGCTCCACTCCAAATGAATGACCATGACTTGCATATAATATATATATATATATATATATATATATATATATATATATATATATATATATATATATATAACTGCGAGGCACTGTAGTGGAAACCATTTTGGGTATTTGCAGATACTATCTGTTGAGCTTTTGTCCGATTTGTGTTGTAACAGTTTGCAACTCAAGCTGTCAAGATGATTTCTTTTTACTCTTCAAGGTCCACAGCAACAAGAATCTGTTTCAAAAGTTGAATCATGAATTGTGTTTTGAACACCATAACACGGAGTGCAGTGCTTTTAGGTTATTTTCCGGCTTCTAAAGAAAATTTGCTGTGCTCTACACTCTACTTTATTTGCACCACGGCTCCTTAAATCACAGAAATAGAGCCCTTCATTATTACTGTCAGAAACAGCCATCTCTTGCAACGTGTGAGTATTCATGGTTTATTTATTCAGCAAAAGTTGAGCATGTTTTGCAACTTTGTTGCTGCGCACCTACCTATTTATAGCAACGAGGAGCTCCTCCATCAGTCTGTTATTGCTGTGGCAACTCTTGAAGAGCAGATAGGAGTTAAGTGCCTCGCTTAAGGCCACATTCATCTCAGCGCACGCATTTTTGCAGTTGGTCTTTCAACCAAAAATCATCCACCTGCAAGTCTGCTTGTCAAGCCTCGAAGTTTTGCCACCACTAATAATGACTGAAACTAAATATTTTGTCCTTTAAAAGCATAAAACTAACACCATGTACTAATATATACTCTACTCTGTGTGCTGTTTTCTATAAAAGTTGATTTTAAGGAGAAGTTTCTATGTTCTTTCGAAGAAAAGGCACAAATTATTATTTTTTTTTATCATTTCTTGTCATTGCACTAACCATATATATGTATATATGTAAAGATCACCTGTACCATATGGTGTCATTTGCCTGGCATTATTTCAAGTGGCAGGATTTAAAAAAAAAAAAAAAAGAAGGTATGTATTGCATGCTAGAATAGACTTTAACTCGATGAAGAGTCTTTTTTTGGTACATTTTGAGAAATGTACTTATTCATTTTCTTGTCAAGACAGACAAATTGAAACCTTTCCACTCTCCTGTTGAATGTAAAGCTGCAGCCAGCAGCGGATTATCTTAGCTTTGAACAAGACTCAGTCTGTTCTCAGTCCCAACCCCGAACATGCCGACGCTTTGTCTGTACACATCGAGACTGTAATGAATTGGGCAACATTTAGTATCATTTGTCTACATCCAAGGTTAACATTTCAAATGATATATTTGAAACCAAACTGCAATTTATTCCTAAATCTAACCACGTAGTGTTCATGCTTAAAACCAAGTCTGTATTTAGGTTTAAAAACAAAACTAAGAAGACGACATTCTCCCAATCAATACTGTGCTTTCAACTGGAAAACTAAGAGACTTTCGTCGCTTGTTGTTGCCGTCTCTTGTTACCATGGCTAGCACGTCAGCATCAATGCCAAAGGAAAGCACCAACTTTAACAAAATGGGAATCAATTATTTGATGAAAAGAGAACCATGTTGTAACCTCCCATAGTTGTGCTAAGACTCTCTGTCCCCAACCCATCACAAAACTACCTTGTAATACAGTATCTCTGCACAGAACCAGGCTAGCTGTCCCGGTTCCCAGCTTTTGTGTTAAGCTAAGCCAATTAGCAGCTGGCTGCAGCCTCAGTTTGGTGGAGAGACACATGAGAGTCATATTGATCTTCTCATCCTCTGAGGAAGGAAGCTAATTGATGCATTTCCCCAAATATCAAACTGCTGCTGTACCATCAGTTTAATCTCACTGCGATCACTTCTTCTCTCTTGCAGGCGGATAAACCAGTGTCTCGCACCAAACCAAAAAAGACACCAACCACCACAACAGGGAAGATGATGAAAAAAGCCAAAGAGAAGCAGATTTCTAGTTCTCAGTCAGCCAAGAAGAAACCTTCTGTGTGTCCACCAGAACCCAAACCAGAGGGAGTTGTGACGAAGAAGAGCAAAGAGATCAGCAACAGACTAGCTGAAGCAAAACAGTAGAAAAGGTTCCCTTTTATGTGTGATGACAGGCTACGTGATGAATTAGGCAAATCTCTTCCCTTTGGTTTATCTCTTCACCTGTTGTCCTGTCATACTTATTTCACCTTTGAATGGGCACTGATGTCGAGCTTTTAGAATAATGCAAATAATTTCACTGTAAACTATGCGTGTGAGTATGTGAATGTGTATGGAAGTATGTGATTCCTTTGTATAGAACCGCTTTATATTATTGAGCACATAATTTGCACATATGAGTTCGATTTGACATCAGACGTTAAAAGGAGCCATCGGTACACATGCAATATGTGTATGAAAGGGCATTTATACCTTTTTCTGAGTGGATGACGACTGAGATCAGTATTAAAGATGATTGTTAAAAGGTTGAGGAGATGCTTTTTCTCTGAGACTGTTTTCACATGAGGGGTTTTTTCGCAAGTAACTCAGTTTTATGGTTTCCTAATTACAGTGCCTCCGCTGTATAGTCCTGGTTTTCATTTCATTGTTCTGGATGATATCTGGTTTCATCAGTTAGGTTGCTAAGAAACCAAATGAACTGTAATGTAATTGCTACAGCTTGCATGCAAGACCCCGATTTTGGCTGAGTAGCGCCATTTTAGCAGACTGTATGTCACAGTCACGTTCTAGCTTGTAAATTGAGCAGGTAAAGATAAATGTAAAGGAAGATCTTTTCAAATATAATGCATGTGTAGAACTAGATTCTGATCACTCCAAAAGGTACATAATAATTAAAATCATCGTCTAGTAGCTTTCAAAGCTGTAAAATAAACACACCAGCAATATGGTTTCACTCAAACATATTTATTGCCGTCTAAATCCTTTCATTTAACATGAGTACTGCAGTTTTTCTAACAACAGCATATTGTGGCATTGTTTCCCTTCTCTACTTTGAGCTGTAATGCCGTAGTTGTGCTAAATAATTAGAAAACGATTCATGTAGGCATAAAAGGAGAGACCTACTATATTTACTCAACAATGTTTGCTCTGAATGGGCTGATCTCTCCAGGTGTTGAAGGATAGGGAAAGGGCCAGGACTTAAAGTTTAGCTCTTTAAAATGCTGCTGAATGAAATCACGTTTTCATGGGGAGCATGACATGAGGCGCTTCAAGCTGAAATGTCAGCCCAGCCTTCTCTTTCTGGTTGTCATCTACTCTATGAAACCCTCGGCGGCCTTCGTGACTGCGCTGTGTGAGGGACCCAGTCGAGTGCTAGCCACCATGAGCCTGCCTCTCTGTGTGAGTGTGTGAGCAGGGAAGCTTTTTTTGTGTGTCTGACCTCTTCAGCCTGCTGCCTGGACAAAATCCGACCCAACCACTACAGGTGCTGCTATGCACTCCCAACACCTTGGTGCTATATCTCTCATCCTATATGCTGTCTGGTTTGGACTGCGTGTGGCTTCAGACCAGAGTGAAGTGATGATATGACAGTGTCATACCGCTGCAAATGTGTTGTGATATTGTGCTTGTATTCCCGGCTTGCTCTGAATGAACTTATTAAAAATGGCGCTTCTGACTCCTGTGTTATTACTTACTGCTTCTTTATTATTTGGCAAAGTGACGCCCAAAATCTCACTTAAATGTTCACAGTCATGATTTTACAATGACCATCATTCTGGAAAAAATAAAAATAAATTCAGATCTTTCCACATTTTCAGAATCATTTTAAAACACAGTTCTCACTCGTTTCTCACACTCTCTCTTTCTCTCAGCTTTTTTGTTTAGTCATCCAAGATCATTATGAATCTATCCATTTCTCCCACTTATTTCTGACCCTTTCAGTTTGACAGCATTCCAAACAAAGATCCTCAGATTCCCTTCTCCCCGGCCACTTCCTTCAGCTCTTTTGGAGGAACATTCCCAAACCAACTGAGAGAAGGGCCTGCCCTGAGGAGGCCTCCTCCCTGCAGGACATGTCTGAAACACCTTCCCTGGGATGAATGCAGAAGCCATCCTGACCAGATGCTGGAAACACCTCAACTGGCTCCTTTCGATGTAGAGGAGAAGTGACTCTTCTCTGAGCCCCTCTCTGAGCTTCTCACCCGACCCTGAAGGGTCAGCTCAGACACCCTTTAGAGGAAACTCATTTTGGCCTCTTACATTTACAATTTCATTCTTTCAGTCACAATCCATTGCTCGTGACAATAGACGAGGAACAGCTTCGACATTTTGACTTCACTACAACAGACTGGTAGTTTGGTTCCACCAACACAACAGGGCTCAGGTCCAGTGTGTGGCTGCACTACCCCAAGATTTTTGCAGACTTTTCCTGATGCTGCTCCATTGACTGCTGCCATGTTTTACTGTAGGTATGGAATCAGTGAGATGATGCTCAGTTTCCTTCACCCTCGTCGTTAAGAAGAGTGGCCAATAAGTTCAGACTTTCTTCCATGAGATCACAGAATTTCTCTTTTCATTGTGTGAGAGTCATTCATGTGCTTCATGGTAAATTCTTAGTAAATAGTGACCTCTGTCAGGACAGCACCTTAAAGGTTTGATGAGTGGAGTGCTACACTGATGGTTGCTCCTCAAGGAAGTCTGTATCTAATTCATGGTGACCATTATTTGTTGGTTGCATGTGTGATGGTTGCATCAAGGCCTTTCATCCATCGGTGGAGTTTGCGGGAGGGCATTACCCCCCACCCCCGTTGGTCAAAAGAGTTTATTACTGTATTCCCAAATTAATTCGAAAAAATATTTTAAAAAATATATAAATATTTACAAGTGACATAAAACACACACAGTGACAGTAAATATATCAGAATTCATTTTACCATTGAAAATACAAAATGTTGGCGCTCAAGTCATGACTATCCTTTCATTCAAACTGTAGGCGCCTGGACAAACTGGTAAAAAAGGCTGGTTCTGTTGTAGGCAGAAGGCTGGACCCTCTCGGTGCTGTGGTGGAGAAACGGATGAGGAGGAAGTTAGATTCTGTGATGGAGAATAATAAACATCCTCTCCACAGCATCCTGACAGGACAGAGGAGCAGCTGCAGTGAGAGGCTCATCTCTCTGTGCTGCAGGACTGAGAGGTTCAGAAGGTCCTTTGTTCCCCCAGCCATAAGGCTTTTTAACAGTGACTGCTGAGTTCCTCTCAAATTGATTGATTTTTATTTATTTGTTTATTTTGCCATTTAGTTATTTATTATTATTTAGTTAGTAGTGCAGTGCTATTATTATTGTTGTTTTATTGTTGTTAATTCAATCATTGTAAATATTTAAAAAAAATGTTGAGCTACTTGACGAATTTGAATTTCCCCCATTGGGGGATAAATAAAGTATTTTTCTATTCTTCTTCTATTCATACATCTCTCCTGTAGCCATGCTGCAAGCCTAGTCATTATGTGATAATCCTACTAATCTACTAACTATAAAAATAAAACGATATGGATATGAGGAAGTTTTTAAAACGTTCTAATGCACCAACTGATACAGTAAGTGAGAAAAGTAGCTCAACTACTGCAACAACGAGCACTTATAATGACGGAGTAACAGAGGCAGCAGCAGCTAGCTCTCAGCTAGCTCTCAGCTAACTCTCAGCTAGCTCTCAGCTAACTCTCAGCTAGCTCTCAGCTAACTCTCAGCTAGCTCTCAGCTAACTCTCAGCTAGCTCTCAGGCAGCTCCAGTCAACTGTACCGCAGGGCAAGGAGATAATACAGATCGCTTGTGTTGTGTTTAGGGCGGTGGTGAGGGGCACAAAAAAAATATCTCATATTTTTTTTTTTACCTCCCTGGCAAGAATTTCAAACTCCGCCCATGCTTTCATCCCTCATTACTCAGTATGCCTAAATCTGGGCAGTAACGTTAAGGCGACTACGGCAATTAAAGAACAATGGAGGCTGCTGTGGTTTTGACAAATTTCCTAATCCTCTGGCCTCTCCCAGACACAATCTCATATAGCAAGCCTCCTGACCATTCTCCTTACGTCATGATTTAGATTTCACTCTGACATCAATTGTGAGACCCAGGAAACATGTGTGTGTGTCTTCCTTATTAGTTGTTGGAAATTTAGTTAAGCACAGGTGGACTCTTGTTAAGAGCAGCACGAGGATCACTAACAGAAGAAGGATTCAACAGGGCTCAGTAGCTGGTGCAATTCTTTTTCATTTTTAACGAATCAGCAAAAACACTCTAAAAATCTCTTTCTGCTTTGTCATTGTCCAGAAATGAGTAATTACTATTGTGAAAAAAGAGAATCCAGCACAAGGTGAGTTTAAAGCAGAAAATAAATGTGAAACATTTTCCTTTTTTAAGCCATTTAAATTAATTTTAAAGTGAAATGCTCTCACAGTGATGGTTCCATATTTACTCAGAGAAAAAGGTGGCATTTATACTTCGAATGAAATACAATTTAAAAAAAGGTTCACAGCTGACTTTTAATAACTGTATTATTATTGAAACATATTTGGACTAAACTGCAAAAATAAAGAGAACAAATGACTATCTTATGGTATTTATGGCTTCTGTTTTGTTCAATTTGGGGCAATTAAATCTGGAAAATCAGTCTCAAGTGGTCTATTATCTTTTGTTGTATTCACTTTACATTGTGAAAAATTAAGAAGTTTCTATCCTCAAAACTGTTACATCCACTTGAAGGTTTTAAGTAAGACATCATTCTCATTATTCTTCCCAGTTTAGACAAGAGATGCAAACCCCACAAAAACAAATGATAAATAGTTGGTAGTATAGTGTAAAAATATATAAAATAGTACAGAACCAAGAGAAAATCTAAAATGGAAACATAACCCTTTTTTTTTTTCATTCTTTGGATGCTGGTGGTCGCTCTTCTGTGAATCAGTCATCCAGACATAAACGTGCATGAATAATTCAGTGGTTATGGGCCCTTGTATTTGCAGACAAGCATAAAATATTGAATGAGAGCTCAGCAATGGCACTGCACGTGCTGAAGTTCGTGTCTAAAAGACTTGTCTGTCTGCTTAGGGACTCATCTTAGTTTGTGTTCATAAGATGGAATTACGCATTTATTTCACTGTGTAGGAATGTGTTGTGTAAATTTGATGAACGTCTTGGTCATTTTAAAGGAATAACTACCAGCAAGTGTACAAGACAAACAAACCAAAAAAAGCCTTTTATGTTAATTTGGGAATGTGGAAACAGCATCTGAGCATTCAGCCCATAAACATCACAGACGAGAGACTCCAGTTTGTCCACCAGTCAGTCCATGGACACCCTAATGCATGGATGGGATGCGCACAATAATAGGAACAGCAATTGTGCACACCTGCTTGTCGATATTTGTGTATGAAGTGTGACTTTACGTGCTTTTCACCGACCTCACATTAGAAGACACACACCTTCATGGACAAGCTTCTCTCACGAGGCACTGATTGTCAGCAAATTCTGACCTCTAGTGGGGATGATCTGTCGCAGACTCACAGCATCATGTGAATCTTGATTTAAAAGTGGCCGTAGCCTGAGCAAAGCAGCTTAAGTTTCCTACCGTTCATTTTTTGTAAGCATCTGAGATACTCTCAGGCTGGTGAGATATGTAACTTCTTTGGACAATAATAGCCACTCTTACTACTGTTGATAAAATCGGAAATCTTGCGATACAAAACAAAAAAAATGTTACAACATTACAAACAAGAGAGTGGGCTTCAGAGCGATGCTACGGTTCTCTACCTCACATATATCTGAAAACACTGCAGGGATCTGCTGAAGCTGTTTTTGATTGGCAAAGGACTGTTGTAACACTAGCATTGCCATAAAAGGTTGAACTGAGTAAGTAAATCCGGCCCTCTTTATTATGAAATCCCTTGCATAATGTTGGTGCCATCTTGGCATTGTTAGACGGCACAGACTTGACCAAACACAGGAATTTCACAGGAATGCAACAAAAACCCGATAAAACCCTCAAAGTTTCACTGATTGGTAATAAACCAATAAACAAACACGCAAAGAGTTAGAGGTTGTCAGCAATGCCAAAAAGTTGAATGTTTTTTTTTTTATATAAATAAAGTTGTAACTACAGATGCCAGTGCCTGTGTGGGTTTTCTCCATTTGCTTTACACAGCAAGTTCAGGTCTTTGGAACAAACTCCATGAGAATAAAAATCAACACTGTTTGGGTATACATGTCTGACCATCAAATAGACTCCAGTTCAGAGTTTAGATAACATCACTTTTTTCTTTTTCATTGGTAAATGTCTTCCAGCTTACAGTGAAATGTAACTATAAAATGAGTTCATTTTGGAATGAACTGCTTATTAGAAATTTAAAGATGACACTTTTGCAGTATGTTTTTTTTTAATATCTCACTGTGTAAGGAGTCTATGCTCATTGTTTGGATGAGGTCATGGACTCACGGTTCAAACGTTTAAGCTAATGTCTGTAAGCTTTGTTTCTACAGTGCAAAACTTCTGAAATTTCTGACATACCAACTCAGGATGCGCTGTCATTGTTATAACTATTTTATGTGAAAAGGACAAGGCTGTACGCCAGTCTCTTTACCACAGATTACTTACTTTTATATAAGAAATGAGAATGGGTTTAAAATGCCAAGCTTAGATTGTGGGAATAATCAATGAACAGTTCCTCATCAACCCCAGAACTCATCGAACTCTGTAGTATGATTTAGCAGGGGTGTATCCGTTAACACGCACTATTTAAGATAAAGAATAAACTTCTTCAAATCCTTTTACTTTTGTTTACAGTAGCTTCCTCTTTTCTTTGGACCCAAACACATGCATATTAAAGTAACTGGTGACTAAATTGGTGACTTTTAAACCATCTGTATGTTTGAGTGTGTGACCCTAGAATTGATAATGTAGGCATAGGATTTTTCAAGTGACAGTTAGTTAAACCCTTTGGCTTTTGTGACAGCATCCAACTTGCCACTTTTTCTTGGGCTGAATTGAAAGTCAACTCTCAAAAATGTTATTTTTGGAAAATAATTCTCTTGGGTAAATGTTCACATTTTGCATTACATTCATTTAATTTACTTTTTTTAGTTTTACCGTTAATTACAAAAATAATTTACCGTAACGAACTATTGTACAGTGAAAGTAGCTCTATTATCGGTAAATGCGATCTTTAGTTTACTGAGAGAGAAGCTGGCGGTGAACTCAGTTTGCTGCTCTTAACAGACGAAGAAGAAGAACTTCCGTTTTGACGCTCAAACCGGAAATAAACAAAACCAGACAAGCTCAGAGGAGGGAAGGAGATGAAAAACAAACCCAGAGGATAGAACTGCAGTAACGTTAGTATTTGTAAGAGACATGTTCAAGAACATTGCGGGATATTTAGTTACATTAATGTGTGTTTATAAATTGGTGGTTAAAATGACAGAAATGTGTCATATTTAGGAAAAGTCCGACTAACAGTACACAAATACGACAATTTGAGCGGTAGCGAAACAGTTAGCCAAAATATGAACTTTATACACAAGACTATGCTATATAATCATTTCGGCTAACTTTAGCCCATGTTGGTTATAACACTAACTAACAGTACGTTGTAGCTCAGAGTTAAAACTTTTGTAGCTCTGTGTTTTTGTGTTCAGTTGCTCAGGACTGGGTGTGAGCAGCAGCAGCAGCTGAACACTTCACATACCACCATGATGACAACGAAGAGATTAGACAAATTTGAGGTGGTGTGTGAGTGGGATTCGTGCAGCTTCAAGGGCCACACCATGGAGGAGCTGAGTGATCACATGTCCCTGCATCTAAAGGACTACCTGGGAGACAAAGACACTCTGGAGGAGCTGGGTGAGTCAGGAAAGCAGTACTGTATCAAAATATTTCAGACAATTTGTTATAACACTAATGTCCTCTCCTTATTTAGATGAATATGCATGTCTCTGGAATGGATGTGAATTTCTGTCCATGGGCAGCCCCACAGAGCTGGAGATGCATGCTTATTTCCACAACTTCCACGGTAAGCTTAAGTTTGTCGGGTCACAGCTGCTGAAGTCCCGTCCTACCCTGCCCAGCTGCAACCAAGGCATGCACAGCAGCAACCTGGTGCCAGAAGGATCAGATGGATACGTTTGCCAGTGGGAGCATTGTGATGTAGGCATTTTCACTTTAAGTAATTCATTGGTTATTTAAAGGTTAATAACAACACTGTTATTTGGGGATTCATTTGTTCTCTTTCTGCAGAGTACATTCAATAATCCTGAGTGGTTCTACCGTCATGTGAACAACCATGTGGAAAGTGCTGAGCAGCAGTCTCTTTCACAGCAGCAGCAGGCACTCTTCTGCAACTGGGCAGGTATGGCTGTGAAGGACATGACCAGATGTTTGTCCTGCTGCGTTTGCTCTCACACTGGGTAACGCTTCGTGTTTCTCTCACAGGCTGCGACGCCTTCTTCAAGATCAGGTACCGGTTGAGGGAGCACATGCGGAGTCACACTCAGGAGAGACTTGTAGCCTGTCCTACATGTGGCAGCATGTTCTCCAGCAACACAAAACTGTTTGACCACCTCCACCGACAGGCTGAGCCGATAGGTGAGATGGATTTTGCCGTGGGAAATCCTATATGAGATGTTGGTGTTCTAAATCTGATGTATTCTAAAATTCCTGTACGTACTGGTGCTCCCAACAGAGTCGCTGGTGTGTGAACATTGTGGCAAAGCCTTTTCCAGTGAGAGGCTTTTGAGGGATCACATTCGTCAGCATGGTAATAACCGCCCAGTTTTCAGCTGTATCTGATTATGAGACAATTGACATTTGAAATTTTGTCTACTCAAGTGTTTTAACTTTGACATTAATCATTTAGGATATAAGGTAGAGGAAAAAGTAGAGGAAAACCAGTGAAAGTTCTAAATATATACTGTATTTTAGTTATTTGATTGAGGGTGTTTATTAAGGAAGTTTCAAATTTCAAGTCCCACCTTAAAGACCGTTTAGTGGCCGCTCATCATACAACTTGGCTGTCATCCACAAATTAATTTCTTTTTTTTTTGGAACATCTCAGTTTAAAGTTATATACAGTTGAGCACTTGTTGAGAAGAAGTATAAAAGTGATGGATGCTGGAATTAATTATGACACAAGCTAATCATCTGTTGACTAGCTGTCAGTCATTCTAGCTTTATTGATTTTACTTCCAGTGAATCAAGTGAAGTGTCCCTTCTGTGATATGACCTGCACCACTTTGGCAGCCCTGAAGATCCACATTCGGTTCCGCCACTGTGATGAGCGACCATTCCCGTGTGACTTCTGTGACAAAAGGTAAGCCTTATAAACAGATGATTATGTGTGATACATTTACTGTACTGTCAGAAAATTTGAACGTAAATCTCTTTCAACTTAGTTTTTCCATCAGTTTTCCATTAAAAAGTGAATTTGCAGCTATTTCAGTTCAGCATTCATCTCTAAATTGCAGCATCATATATGTTGATGTTTCCAGAACAACAGTGGGCAATCAAATCTGTGAGTTCTGTGTCCATTACTCTTTGTTTGTGTTAAAAAGGTGGAATATCAATAAGAGAAGAATGTTGTTGCGGATCCAGTTTATTATTAAAAATAAGGCATTAACATTGACAGAGGATACTCTCAAAGTACCTTCTAGTTTTCATGTATATTTAAGAAAAACCTTCATAACATACAGAACTATTTACACACCCACCACAAAATACTCCAGTCAGCCCTAAATAGTTTCCCATCATGTCAGTTGTGATTTATTACTCTCAATTGTTTTTTAAAATGACAGATTTAAGAACCAGCGTGATCTTCAAAAACATACCGAGGTTCACAACGAGGGCACCGTGTATCACTGTACAGTGGAGGGATGCGATTATTCATGTCACACATTCCAAACCATGAGCCACCACTTCAAGAGAGCCCACGAGGTTTGTAAGCACCAACCGACCACATTCAGACCATCATTACAACCTGGCGTGATTAATGAGGCTTACTCATGAGATTCAGGGTTGCTTTGAAGTTTTGAAGAGTATAGGTCTCGTTTTGTTTATTTTGTTTTGATTCGTGTGGAAAAAGGAAAAGAAACTGGAAAACCATTTCTGTTTCTGCTCTCTTGTCTTGCCTTTTGTGCGACAAAAAGCCACAGGGTGAGCAGCAACACGAGCGCCTCGATCTCCTCCATGCTATCCTCCTCGTATGTTGTTATTGTTGTTCTGGTTGTGCAGCCGTGTTACGACGACCCCGCCCACGTCGAGGAGGCACGAAGTGATACACAACAAGTGTGGAAACACAACCAAACCGAGCCGTGCCGAGCTAGTGGAAATGCGCCATTAGATACTTGTTGTCGGATCTTGAAGATGGATGAAAAATTGACAGATTCTTGAAATTTGAGGCCGGAAAAATATCGAATTTTGATTTAGAAAACATATGGGAACCTTGTATATTATTTTATTAACATTACTCATTATTTTCCAACAGGTTGGGGGGATGTCAAAATATAAATGCCACATCTGTGAAAAGGTCTTCTCTTGGTGTTACACTCTCACACTTCACCTCCGTAAGAAACATGAGCTAAAATGGCCCTCTGGACATTCCCGCTTCAGGTGAGTCACTTATTTTGATAGCCAATTACCATTAAAACAGCCATTTTGATCTCCACATTGTTTTTCGGCTTCCCTGGGTCGATAGAATTAAATTCTAAAATGAGTAAAGAGTGAAAGTGAAAGTGGTTGCTTGGGTTCTTTCCTCACAGATACAGGAAGGACGTAGACGGCTTCCTAAAAGTAAACATGGTTCGCTTTGAGACTGTTGAGGTGACGAAGGAGATCATGAAGAACATGGCCAAAAAGCCACAAAGCCTTCGACAAAGTCAGAGAACCAGCAGTCGGAACAAGAGGGCTGCCGCCACACCAGAGAGCGGCCGAAGCTCCCCCACGGGATCCTCCTCACCCTCTTCCAGCTCTTCCTCCTCGTACTCCTCAGACCTCTCCGGAGGGGAGGACATGTCTTCTCAGCACAGCCCCAGAGGCAGCGACTCTCCAGTTTACTGCGTGATGAGCACCATTCCTCACATTGAGGACGAGCCTGGAGGACTGTCCCAGGACGACTGCGATGGAGGTGGGACTTCTGGAGCTGTCCAGGCTCTGACGGAGGTCGCGAGGGGCCTTGGCATGGACGTGGTTTGATTGTGCACCGGGTCAAATCTCAGCATAGCCGCAATTTATTTTATTTTTTTTTTTTTGTGTATTTTGCAGTGGAGCTAAAGACGTAACTCGGATAGATGTTCTTCTCCCCAAAGCTTTCCTGTGGCGCATAAAACAAAAAGTGGTCTATGTCATGTTACGTTTATACGGTAGTGTACCCCTGCTTTAAAGATGTTTCGCTGCTTGTGATACACTGACCCAGATCACTTTCCACCGACTGATACTGGTTAGCCACTGTCATCAAGAGAAATAGTTGTCAAATTTCTATTTATAAATATATTCTATCATTTTCAAATAATTTATTGGACTGCTCAATCTCTCTTTGCCTCGGCTAACCTCACCTTTGATAGAATATCTAAAATAAATAAGGATATTCAAGTATTTTAGGCACTGACAGTGATTTATTAAAGTATTTTAAAGTCGGGCAATTTAAACGCACATCGTTCAACAACAGAATTACAAGAGTACTTCTTTTATTTCAGGTATATCTGTTTTAAAAAATTAATCCGAGCATATTTTATTGCACTGTAGTCAGTAAAATTGATATATGAATCAGTTGAGGAGCTCTTGGTGTTGGAAAGTTGTCACGTTTAGATCCAAGCAGCCCTCCATCCTAGAACAGCGACTCGCTGCTGTAGAGGCGACACATGCAGCCATTTGACGTTCTGAGGCGGCGGCGATCTGACAGCAATGGCCAATCACTACAGCAAGTGCGGCGTACCAGCCGCCACTTTTGGATCTCGGCGTATCTTCAGCTTCCTGCAGTGTTTCTGTTCCATTGAGGTCATTACTGCACTGGTTTTGTAAACCACACTCGTCTCTGCGGCTCTCACTAACTCTTTTGGAGAAACCGCAACACACACTTTAGAGCAAAAATCGCAGGTAACTTATTTGTGCAGATGCTTCGCATATTGCGTTCATGATTAAGGAATGAGTGTGCATTTGAAGTGCACGTATAGAAATAAAGATTGGGCTTTTTTTTTTTTTTGTTTGTATATATTTGTATGTGTTAAAGAGCTGTGCAGTGGGGAACTGTGCTGCACTATTTAGTTGAAAAATGCCCCGTCTGGTGCTGATGAGTTGCTCAGGGGACGTTCTATCCTACAAAGCTTTCGTGGGAGGACTTCAGAGCACTACAGAACAAGCGAGACGTTGCTCCTCAGAGGATTTCAGAGGATGTTTATTTTATTGTAGCCTTGAAATATTGCTACATTTGAATGTTGTACATTTTAGATAAATGGTTTTTCTACATAACATTCCTTGTCAGTCTTTTTGTTTCCTGCTTTTTTTTATACAAGCCAGGTTCTGGTCCAGACAAAAGAAATAAATATGGATTGATTAAGTCCTATTACCAGGTCAAAGTTTAAATTTATCCAGTATTTTATTGTATTTTTTTGATCAAATGGTCTACCATCAACAGGTAAGGAAAGATTGTGAGCACTTTGACATTTAGCCATTGCAAATAGACAAACTGGACTGCGCTCCATGCACCTTGAAGGTGGGGAATTTGAATTTGAAATCGGGCACCCGTCAGCAGTCCTGCGGCTCACTGGCCTGAAGGAAACAAATGAGCTAAAACTGTGCTAAAGGCTTTCCCCTACAGTCTTAAATCAAGAATAGCAAAAGGAACATTTCATTTTTACTGTTTTCAGTGTCGTTGGAGATGAGAAAACCTTACTAGAGTTGCACATGAAGAACATTACATTTTTCTTATTACTTGGAAAGTTCCCTGCTGAAGTACCACCAGTTAATGGTTTGCAGAGAAATCATGAAACAGTTTTTTTCCAATGAAGTTTGGAGTGAGAATTGAAAACGCCGCCTCCCCAACCCTCTTTGGTAGGCCCTTTGTCATGATTTGCTCAATGATCATTAATGTATTTGTCCACCCGTTCATCCTGCGGTTAAATCAGCTGGATGAATCTTATAAAATCCACTTAGTCTTCCACCATCTGACAGAGTTGATGCCTTTTTAATTGCATCATATTGTCACACCCTGTATTCCTGTATTAATTTCCATTAAATGGCTTTTATTCTTATGAAGTGTTAGGTTAAATGTTAAATGATCAGTTGGTTTATTGTGTAATAACGAAATAATAATAGCACTAGTTTTTCTGACTAATCATCTACCAAAATGTTGTAATCAGAACACCCCGACCACTAGTTTTGGTTGTCTTGTCCATGACTCATTTATAACTCAATCCAACATTAAACTCATAAGTGGAAGCAGCTACAGTAAAATTAAGTTTGTGACTTCAGAAGTCTCAGATTTACAATTAAAGAGATTTATCAACTATCGAGCTATAACTGGGACCGTGATTTATTAAATGAACCTCGTGGTTTTTAAAAAGATAAATAACTGGTGATGTAGACCATAATAACATTAAGAAAATGCTGACGGTCACAGATTAAGTCAGAATTTTCTCTTAAACTTGTAGACGGCTGACGCCTAATAAGAAAATCCCCTCACACAAGAATAATGTGAGCAGATAATCAAAAGCCACGGAAATGATCCACAAACTTGAGAATAAATGAGTGGCTGTTGTTATTTGGAGTATCTGCTCATCGTTTTTTTTTTCTCATCAGGCAGACTCTGGAGACTCTAGAGGTCCAGATAGGATGTTACTAAGAGGCCAGGATGAGGGAGTTGACATCTGCAGTGGTGGTAAAAAAAACGGGAGTGTCTGTGTCCGTCTGTGGCGAACCGTCTCCTGCTGCCTCAGTGCAAGGGGGAAATAAAGAGGTGGTGCAAAGAAACCGTAAAAAGAGTTACAGAAATAACCTTTAAGGGCTTTTTGTCTAAAATGGAAATCCAGCCCGCTGCTCCAAGTGGGATCCCGTGACAGAGTTTGGTAGGGATGCAACTCTGTGCCTGGATGAGAGATAGTACATGTACAACCGTTAGGATTTGAGACACATAAACTACTTATATTCTTATCGTGCGCTTGTACGGTATGTGAGGATGGATGTGCGTGAGGTGCGATTAATGAGGATGGGTCAGAGTGTAAAGTCAAAGAAGAATCACTCTGGTTATCTTCGGTTTCCTGCTTCACCCTCTTCACTTGAAGAAAGCCGTCATCCTCAAGCTTCCTCTTCCTGCCGAGTGAGCCAATGCGTCCTCCATCAAGTTCAGGAATCACCTGTGGATGCCAGGATTTGTCCCTAAAGGGTAAATCTTTTGTTACGTCCGTTTGGTTGCTTATGTCTCTCTCTTTCCCGTCAACTTTCTTCTTCAAGAGCCGCTTTGCAGGTCGGTCCACATCCCCTAACGGTGCTGCATGGCTGTCGCAGGATGCTGATGAAGATGGTTGATGATCAGAGGGACAGCTTCTGTTTTCACTCATATTCGCCGGCATGTTTCCAGATTCACTCCTGTCACCAGTGTTTCGGAATGGTGAGACCTCACATGGAGAGTCTGAATAGAGAGAAGTAAACCTTAACACATACAGTATGCGCAGCTGGAATAAAAGGCATTTCTTACACTCATACTCACCTAAAGATGAGCAGCAGGGTTGGTGTGACTCTTTGGGCTGCACCGAGTCAGGTAGACTTGTGGTTGAACACTCAGGTAACAGCTCTTGTTGAAGACTTTTGGGGTTTTGTTTCATTTTCTGTTAAATCGATCATCAAATACAGTTTACAAAAGTTTATCTATACAAGCGAACAACAACAAAAAAAGCTCAATGGTGCAATAAGCGATACAATGCAGCAGTTGTGTAGTAAACAGCATAGACAGTACACTGCTACACAGTACACCGCTATTATTATGAAAAGAATCTAAACGGGTGTAGTAATTTCTTGGAAGTTTTAAAACTTGAATTCTAATTGAATCTAACTTCATATGTAATGGTGGGCGGTGCCTGATTAGACCTTCTGTGTATACAAGTAAAACTGAATACATGGAAGCAAATAGCACTCAATTAAACATTTGAATAAGAACTATAAAAACATTTCTTATCATATAAAAACAGTCTCATGATTTACTCATTTCACACTTAATTTCAAAGAGGAAAAATAAACTATATTCTCTGAGAATACTGAATAATGTGGGTAAAATATATATATATATGTTTTTTTTAGATCAAGTTAAACCTCGAGTTGTTGGTGGTAGTAAATCCTCCATGCAATACAGACATGCATTGCACCCCATCTCCCTTGTGTCTGAAAAGAAAAAAAGATCATAAAAAAAAAATAATAATTATACTACCACTGTTTTTTACACTGGGATTTTCAAAACCCATAAAGATAGGCTGAGGTTGAGCAAAAAAAGAAGCGATTTAAGAATAATGTTTCATACTGTAACAGTATGAAGGCTTTGAATATTCTATAATCTACTGTTTATAAAAGCAATCAAAGATTCAGAGTATCTGGAGTCATCCTCTGGGTGCAAGCTTTTAGTTTCAAAAGAAAACACACTGTATTCACTGTGTTGACAGACTGACTGGTGTCTTTTGATCGCTGCAGGACTCACTATTGATCTGAAGGACTTCTGCGTCGCTCTGTGAATGGCGTTGATGGGAGAAAAATAGGCCCTGGGTGTTTGTCTGGGAGGATGCATGTTGAGCTGTTGCAAAAGGTAAATGACTGCTGAGTGGCAGTGAGGGGCAAAGAATGGGCAGAGATACAGTGGACGACGCATATCCTTACGTTTCTGTCCTGGGTTCCCATCATGACCGGTGGGATGGCCGCGGGTTGGTGCAGGATGGGAGTGAAGACATGCTGCCGGGTGTGCTGATGCATGTGTCGGTGCTGATGAGCCAAGCTGTGCACAAAGGGAACAGATTATTGAGACAGAGACAGATACACAGACGATGATTTACGCAAGACTTAAGAGCAGACATTTGAGCAAACTAAAACAGCTCGGCAGCATAACATTAAAACTTAAAACACAACATAACAACTGTGGATCATAAAATTTTGACTCTTAGCTGTATGACTAAACTGTGCTCAATTAAGCTAGCAGTTACTGTTATATACTGAGAATACAGCCCAACAGAGATGGGATGGTGTTTGAAATTGAAATAAATAGGCCTGGGTGGGGATCGAACCCAGAACCCTTTTGCTGTGAGGCGACAGTTAAACAGATTTGCATATTATTGAAAATAAATAAATAAATAAAAGTACATTTAATTAGTAATAGTACTAGGAACAGGTATGAAATGTTGAAAGGAAATGTTTAATTGTCTTTATTTACCTGTATTTGAATAAATGCTCATTCATACTTTGATGCCAAAAACATATTTCATAAAAAATGGGGACTGGGGCATGTTTACTGCTGTGTTGCATCCCTTGTTCTTTAACATTCATCGGGCAGACTTACAAGTAAGCAACACACTGGAATCTGGAAGTCCCATTCAGAGATAACCAGCTTTTAAACAACACTTTGTAAGTGTTTTTCAACTAAGGAAACTGACTGTAATAGTTTGGAGAGTAAAATGTTTTCCCATTTGTTGATGTTTGATATTAGCAGCTCATATGCGTTTCATGTTTTCACTGGATGAAAACATTGTAATCCGTTAGAAATATCATCTGGGATTGTCTTGCTGAAATAAATTTAAAAAAACAACAACGATAATTTGTTTTGCTTTTGCATTGTGGTACGTTTACATACATTTGTGGAATAGGTTTTAATGATATTGAGTATTATAGTTGATGAAATCCCCATATTATTTGCAGTTTTGCACAAAGAAATGTCCCTTAAATTGTTCAACTATTTACTCACAGAGTGGTGAGACTCAGCCTCTGTGGAACACTACATATTATTTTGGAACTGTTGCTGGCATCCAAGCAAAACAAAAACAACTTTTTCATTTTTTTCACTTTCAACATTTGATTGTTGCTTTTTTTTTCTCATATTCTATTTTACAGAGCATCCCACCTTCTGTTTTAAAAGAGGGCTTCCGTTAAAATCAGATAAAGAGCATTGAAAAGGAAATAACCCTTGGGCAATTTGCCCTAAAAACCTCAAGGAAATGACAATATCTTATTACAGTAGATTGCATTATTGATGGTAATCCTGCTGAATATTCAGTGTGCCAATCCATTTAATTAATTTAGGATCCATTTATTCCAAGGACACAAGATTAGTGGCGCTGTGATTTTCAGCATATCTGCACTGAACACAAACACCAAACAGAAAAGCAGACATGCTTTACATGCTGTGGTATCACAAAAAAAAAGAAGAGATCTTCATTTATATGAGCTTAACAAAGAAATAGAGTAAAAAACAAAAGCCTACTCAAAGTAAAATTAAACTTTCAACTGGATTTTCTTTTCTTCCCATCCTGGGACTTGTAACCACTTTTATGATCTTCAAAAATGACCTACAGGCAACATCTTTGACATGGTGTGAGATGAGTTGTTGAGTGTTCATCGTGTCTTTTCCTGCGTTTAAATTTCAGGCACACATGATGCGGGTTTAGCGAGGAAACATTTCTTTGCTGTTTCTGATGAGCTCCTCCACCAGATCCCTCCTTTCTTGTGAAGGCAAGATTAGCCTGAGGTTTCACATCACACGTTCTCTAAATTTCATCCATGTCCGTGTGGACTCTCTTAATCCCATAACGGAGCAGTTTGTTCGAAGCACAAACAGAGCGAACATAATAAAATAATCTGAAACCTTTTTCTGCTTCATCTAAAGGGCACAAAAGGTGCAGGAAATCAAAATGACACGTGCTGATGCTTTTTAGTGATGCAAATCTGAATCAATATTAAACAATATTTCAGAACTACTGCAGTCAACAAAAATCAGTATTTTATGGTTTTCTAAATGTAAACTAAATGTCTCTGATATGAACTTGAGCACATGAAGCTAGTGATGCAAACAAGACTAAAAGATCAACATGTACATTATCAGAAAGCAGTCAGAACTTACAGCCCTTTTTCTCCAGAAAATGGAGAAAAAAATATATTTTGTCTTGCTTTTTTCCCAGAATTTACTCAAAGAAAGATGAAACAACACATAACCTGCCAGTAGCTAGGTTTACATGTGGGCTTACAAATTGTTATGAAAGTATTTTCTCCCCCTCTTTCCAAAAACAAACATATATCTCATAAATGTCTTACCTTCCGAATGAGGATTCACTTCTGATGCCTGAAGGTTATTCCTCACAGAACAACATCCTGCTCCCCCAAAACTTTTTAAAATGTTCCTCCTTATGTCTAAATCGCAGCCACACTGACTGCGCTGATCTGTCCCTGCTTGTTGTGGCGAGCAATGACTTCAGCAGGGACCACCTGTCGCTGTGAGCTGGTGTCAGCTGTCTGCTGGGCCTGGGCAATTATTCAGTATTACTTATCAACACCAGGAAATACCATTAACTACTGCTAATGGCTTACGCTAATCCAATCACCCCCCTAAACCTCTCTGATTAAGTTTAGGGAAAGAGCTTATGTGGGAGCAATGAGGTAGTCTCAAAGAGACCCTGGGGAGAGAGATAATCTGACATAGAAATAAATAAAACACACCTCCACGTCCCTACATCCTTGTGTATATATGTGGAATACATGAGAAATCAAAGGCAGCTATGTACTTACTAATTTTTGGTTCTGACTCTTTTGGGTGCATATAGTTTTATTCATGTTTTTTGTACAATTTACTGATTTCTCTTGGGTAGTCTAAGTATATTGTATGTGTTTTTTGTATAAATTGTGAATTAAAGATGGACAAAAGATGGACAAAATAAATTCTAGTCTAATAACAAGTAAAAACCAGAGTTAAAATCAATGATTTCATGTAACAAACAGAAATATACTATCACTTTTAATGAGCTCGTATAATCAATACATCCTTATCTGTAAATAGTTATATGTGTGACTTAGCAGTACAGTTTTTAATGGTAATCAGAAATGCTTATTATGGGAATTACCATAATGTTGATTCAGTTCCAATGTCTATTCATAGTAATTAGTTTTTTGTATCAGTCTTATTGGCTTAAACATTACAACTTAATACTTTGCACGAGAACATGATATGCAGCTTATTTTCAAGTGTAATAAAAAAAAACTACAGTTAAAAACTACACAGCTTTTAAACCAATTATTCAATGCTTTGTTTTCTGTGTACTGTGCAGCAATAAATGAGATTATGAAACTTAGAAGTTACTTTGACAGTTTTAGAAATGATCACTCATAAAGCAGCATGGATATATCTTGCTTTTATATAACTCTAGTTTTTGTACTTAACAACTTTAAAATGTAATAATTTGAGGGAAAGAAGCACTTTGGACGATCCGGCTCTGTTGGTAACACCGTTGAAATGAACAAACTGCAAGTGCAGCTCTTTTTGAAAAACATGGCAGCCAGAGGGCAGCATGTAAGGTCACTGTGAAGGTAAACACGGAGGCACGGTTGGATCAAAATCAGTGTAAGAAAAACCTGTTCTGTGCCACAGACACTTCAACTCCCACGAAAGCTTCGACATTTCCTTGTGAAATGCTTCTGAATACTGACACCGAGTCTCTCTGAGTTTTGCAATCTGTCTCGAGCTGGATGTCCCTGGTGGCCCCAGACAAAGTGGGCTACCCTTCAATTGGATCCCATTAAGCAGAACATAAGGTGCTGATTGGATGAGGCTTTGGGACGACATGTTCTCCTTGATTAGCTAATTCCATTCTCACTAACCATCCAAATCCTGTTAGTGTGGGCAGGGTTAAAGCTGCTGCGTTGTTCACCCTTCGAACAATCCATTACCACAATTCACCAGTGTGCCAAGACTCATTAGACACATCACAACAGCTTCCCACAAAAAGAGCTACAATGAACGTCTGCAGAGTCTGTGGACTCATTTTGTACATTAACAGCCTTCAAATGCTCTGCATGCTCCACCCATAGTGTTTGTTTATTTGAAATCTGTCCAAATGCGAATGATTCATTTCTATGCTGAGTAGCCACTCTCAACTTTAAGCCGTGCACCAGTCTGATTAATTAAGGAAGCCGTCAACATGCTCCTTTTACATTTTAAATCTAAATCCCCATATTAGTAGCCCCTTAACCAAGAAATTTGGTGAGCTGAGAAGTGTCACTATTCACTCACACTCCCAAGTAGAACAATTATGGCACGTAGTTCAGTTGATGAGTATTTAGAAATTGCTGCAAAGAAATGCCAAATAAAATTAGTAAAGAGTGTAACAAAGTTATAATATATAAATATAATAGTTATAATAAGTTAAAATATTTTCTTTTTTCTGTTATAGACATACCTTATCGCCTTTGGTGTTCATGTGTTTCGAAGTTATGGTTAGAAATCTGTGTTTTATATGGTTGCAAAATAATATTGAAGAGCCCACGTATGCTGGTTTGTAGTTTCATGGCGCGTTATTTTTCTTGTGCCGTACATTTCTGCTGCACCTTCTGTGTAAAATGCTTTGTTTTAATCCATTTTTGGTCACCCCAGCCAATCACACCCTCCAACACAATATAAACATAAAAGTGACCTCTCTACTTTCTGTCCAACTAAGGTTGTGAGAAACCTGGGTGTCATGACTGATGACACACTCTAGAGGAAGTCACAGATAACCTGCAGAAGAAAGCAAAAGAGCACCTGCAATTGCAAATTGAATTTTGCTCCCGGAGTCATGCACTACATTGCTTTTCTCTGCTGTAGTTCTCCTGTTGGGCTGCACGGTGGTGTGGTGCTAAGCATTGTCACCTTACAGCAAGAAGGTTCCTGGTTTGAATCCTGGCTGCGGCCTTTCTGTGTGCAGTTTGCATGTTCACATATGTGTGGGTTCTCTCCAGGTGCTCCGAACTTCCTCCCACCACCCAAAAACATGCATGTTAGGTTAATTGGTGACTCTAAATTGACCCTCAGTGTGAGTGTGGGTGTACCTCGCCCGATGACAGCTGGCATAGGCTCCGGACCCCAAATTGGATGAAGCGGGTATAAAAAGTGGATGGACGTTCTCCAGTTTTGTCACACAACTGCAGGAATTTTTTATTTTAATGTATGATGTGTGGCCATTTTTTTTGTTGCATTGTATCTAACTCAATGCTGAAGTGATCTTTAGTGTGATGTTAATTGTTAGACCTAAGCATTTTGTCTTTGGGCTTCTGTTGCCTAGTACGCTTCCATCGGTGGGCAAAAAGACCAAATAAAGTAGACTATGAACTAAATATATATTTTTTTTCTATCACAATTTGACAGAGTATTTTGATGGTACATGCGCCTGCTCAAATGGCTTCATTTAAACTGATCCCTGCATATCTAGCTCTCAATAAAACTGTAATATTTAAGGGCTTTTCCTGTGTTTACTTTTTTTTTTTAAACTTCCATCTCTTAATGTTTATTTTAATGAAGCACTTTCTAAACTGCGCCTAGCTCACGCCTAACAAATAACAGTCAAAAGCAAAGCCCGTAAGGTAGACGCACTTTATTCCTAAAACGTAAGCTGCACCATCAGTAGCGGCACACAAGTATATGTACACATATACACACAATTACCTAAATCTGTTATATAAAATATATAATCTGACAATGTACCTTTTTATTCCTCTTCAGAGCTCATTGAATTACTGTGCGAGAGACTCGAAGCAGACAGAGAGGTAAGTCTCATCCACTTGTTGGGTGGGACACAAATGCCCAGGCCAGCTTTTACTTCATTTTTACAGCATGGCAAATAGAAAGGTCTGTACCCTCTGAAAAAATAATATTCTAAAAGCAATCTACAGCAAATTCACTTGAACAGGTTTTTCCGTGTTGTAATTGAGAAAATTACACTTTTTAAACCAATTCCTTTACAGTGAGATGTACACACCCTCTAGGATTTGTAATATATAAAAGATATTAAGCATTAAAAATTCCACATTTAAAAACTTACAATAAATAATATATGCAGGCATTTCATTAAGATAAAATTTCATAGATTGCATCTACAGTCATTAAAAAGACAATTTATTCTCCTTATGAAACGTCCCTTGATCATCCAAAATGCTTAAATGGATTCTTGGCATCTGATTGATTGATTGGGACTTTCCAGTCAGCGTTCTGTGAGATACATCAGGGAGGAGGAAGAGAAGGAGGAAGGGGTCTCCTCCACATTTGCCCTGATGGAGTGTGAGGTCCTTATTCTTCATTAGCACGAAATCCACAGTTTGAGCGATTCCTCCAATCAGATCTCAGAAGTTTGACTCTGTTACGAGTTCAGAGCATGTTCATGATAAAGTTGTACAACTGTGTGAGCACCACAAAGTGAACAGGCAGGCAGGAGCGCCGGTCCTGGGTCGCAGGGTCGCACGTCAGCCAGGAGAGGGCGTTGTATTGCTCTAGAACAAATCTAAAATGTGAGGGGCAGAGAAAGAAACGTGAATAAACACTAGGACTGCACAACAGGTATCCTTTTCCTTATTTTGAAAGACAGTTCGGTCACGTCTCTACCTGAGCACATCAGAGGTGTGGTTAGAGTCCAGGGGGTGGGAGTGTTTACTATGCAAAAGTTCGTCTGATTGGACAGAAGACACATGTAGGTGCAGAGAGGCCTGGGAAAAGAATTAGATACACAAACTGAAGTCTTTAGATTTATTTGACTGAATGCCAAGTTATTCAAGGATGATCGGAAGATTAACAATCTGTGTCTGGCAAGTGATTAGTCCGCTGACAAAATTTAACAGGCAACTTTTCTTCTGATTACAGACGGACAGATGAGTAACTTTATTCATCCCTGGAGGGGAATTGGATTGTTATCACAGTCGGGTACATCAAATACCCTATAAATAAAGTATACAAAAGAAAATAGTAGTAGAACAGATGTATATATATATATATATATTAATTCATTCAGGAAACTTAAGCCCCATTTCCACCGTCTTAGTTTTGCTTCACCTCTGACAACAACAACAGATTTTCAGGAGGCGTTACGAACATTTGTTATTATTTACAACAATTTGCAAATTAAAAAGGAAAAAAAAAAACTAACACTTTACTAAAGTTGAAAGTGGTTACGTTGAAGCCAATCTTTACCTTGAGGAAGAGCGGACACTGGTTCTGGGCTTGAGGGCAGGCCGACCAGAACCAGTCGGGCAGTGGTCCAGCCTTTGCCGTGGAGACGAAGTAACCCAAAGCCATCGGCTGTTGCAGGATGTTCAGAGCCTCCTCGTGGGACTCCATACGATCGGCACTCTGACCCTGCACAATGACAAAGATCGTGTTAACCACCAGATGACGACTGTATACTCATCAGCCACGAGGTCTTACTGGTTGTTATTCATATGCAGCGTGCGGTGCCGTGTTACTCTTTAGATACTGAGTCAGGCTACGAGACACTGAATTCTTCAATCTTTCCTTTGATCAGCTGGAGGAACCTTAAAATTCCAACAGGCTTGGTTTCTTTTTCACACCCAGTAAGTGATCTGTATGGTCTGGCCCTATCATTCCATTCTATGTTTGTTTTATCGTTTAGTTTTGTAGAAGGTGGCGGACCTTGCTTCCATCTCCTCCCTGATGGTAGTGGGAGCCAGGAGAGTGAGCGGGGGATGTGGTGGGGGAGTTGGGCAGGATGTTGATGAGGTCTGGATCCACCATGTCATGATCCATGTCGTTACCAAACAAGTCAAAGATGCCCATGCCATCAGATCCATCTGCAGAGAAAGATGAGCAGTTTGACTTTGGCAGTACACAACATTGAAGTCAGCTTGAATATTCAAAAGATAATATTCACAGACAAATCTGCTTTGGATCTAATATACAAACACAAAACATCCTGTATACCCTAACACGACCAAAATATCCAACTGCTCTCTGTTCCTCCCATTTTCTCCAACATCTCGGAAATAAGAATGTATTCATATCGACTTAATTATGAATACTCTTTAATAGGTAGTTTTCTATATATTTCTACACACTTCTTCCCAATCATCTGAAGATATATTCCATGTAATTCTTCCCCCGTTTCATTTTAATGTCTCCATGAGCCCGTTTCACTGAATAATTCGACCTACCAGGATTTATGGGGTTGAAGTTGATGTCAATGGGCTCTGACGTGTTAGTGTTGACCTGCACCATGGCTGAGGTGGGGAACACCAGGATGTGCGTACAGGAGGTGTCTTGAGGCGTGCTCAGCTGTGAAGTTTGCATGTTGAGTGTGGTGCTGCGGCCGAACACTGAACCCGTTGACACTGAATCTGCAAAAGGAAGAATAGAGACACCATCAGAATTTAGAGTTTTCGCTCATAAAGTAAAACGAATACATTCTTGGGGATAAGATAAATCTTCCTTTTACCTGGCATGATGACAAAGGAACCTTGTGGCTCCATGGCGACCAGACAGGCGCTGAGGATGCTGGGAGTGTCAGCAGCAGAGATGCCACACATCCTGCACTTCTCCTTCAGCCGCTTACTGAGAGACTGCAAGTTCCTCCTGCTCAGTAAAATACTCCAGTCTGGAACACGAGCAAGAAAAGAGCACATCAGCGTGCATGTTCGTGAAAGTAAAATATGTGAACCGCTCTGCCTGCAGGACGGTGTGTACCTCTCAGCTCGCCATGCCCCATCCTGCCAAGCCGCCCAATCACCACCCTCCATGGCAGCGATGTCAGCTGAACCAGGCCGAGACACCACTCCCACAGCTTCTCCAAACCCGTTCGTCTGGCGGAGCTCTTTTTCCTGCGAGCCCTGCTAAAACATGCGCGGGAAACAGAAATGTCCCTTTATCGTTAACAAAACTCATCCGGTGGAACTGAGGCACAGTTTCTGTGTAAATAAGCACACGTCACCTGTTGGGCACGTCGATGCTAATGATGCAGGTCTCCAGCAGTTCTCCGTGTTGGTCGGTGCACGAGGCCAGCAGCCAGCGCTGATCATGAGACAGACAGTAGCCGACAAACAGGATGTTGTACTTCTGCGATGCTTCGCCAAACGTCTCCCCGAGCTCAGTCTGCTTGTCTTTCACTGGGGCCAAAATGAAGGGCGGCGTGTACAGACGCAGACACTCAGGCCGCTGCGCGAGGAAAAAAAAAAAACAACAAAAAAACGCTTGTTAGTTTCAAAGAGCAACAGCAGAGGATGCAGCAGTTTGAGGTATTCAACCATTTGCAGTCACCTCTGGATTCTTAAGTGCCATGTCGATGGCAAGCCCGGGCCCGAAGCCCGTCAGAGTCTTGAAGTTGGTGGAGTTGGGCAGAGGCCGACGACACTGAGTGAACACAGAGAAGGCCAGCGATTTCAGGTGCTGGTTGTAGACGTGGCGCTCGCCGCTGTGCACCGGCTGCAGCAGATACTGGCAGGGAACAATCTGGTAAAGAAGAGGGGTGGAATTCAACAGAATATTAGAATAAATTCTAATTTACAGTCTAAACTTTAACAACATGTATATTTCACTTGGTACCTCAGCCTCAATGCAAACTGCTATTTGCTCCATTTTCTGCGATAACGTCCGCTTAAAAAGTTACTGAAGAACTGTTGTTGGAATAAAATGGGGTGGCCCTCGATTATCTTAAAGAAAACATTAATATCCTTAAAGAAGTGAGCAGGTACTTAAGGATCCAACAGAGCAGTTTCAGTCTGCATTCACTAAGGAAAAAAACAAAAACAAAACTAGAGTCTGATTTATGCAATTTACCCAAAAGTCCAACCACTTTTCCCGTAGTTATTGTAAAAATATCCAACTAACAGAAGCACGTTTGCAGGGGTAGGACTGAGTGCATTTTAAACCCTCTCTCAAGTTGCCCCTGCTGTACCAACACTCAGAGCATTAGCTCATCATTCACACCTCTCATGTTTCAACATTCCCTCAGGCAAGTTGATGCAATCTTGTGTCACTATACAACAGGTGTGGCAGTTGTCACGTCCATTAGCACCGGCTAATAACTCCCCCCGCTCCCTCTAATCCCACTTGTGCCTTCTAGTATCCTGCTCTGCTTTCATTACATTGTCAAAGGGAGCGGAGCACACTTTGCAGTGCCATATAGACGTGCCTCTCCAAAGTTTTGATTCTTAATACACACGAAACAGCTACCTGCACAGAGACGGCATTTCTGATGCGAGCAGGGAGGAACAGGAGCATTTCCATGTAGCAGCGCAGCAGGCCCAGCGTGTAGGTGCTGGAGTGGATGTCTCTGTCTGCGTCTTCATAGCTGAAAGGGTCGACGATATAGACCACTATGGCAGGCGGGTAAGAAACAGCGTGAGACTCTCCGTCTGTTGGCTTTCCCACTTTGTCTCTCTCCATTGTGCTGTAAGGAAAAGTCGGATAATTACATCAAATGTTCATAACATTGTTCATGTTGACAGTATGCAAATCAAGTGAAGTGCAACTCAGCCATCTGGAGACACGGGGAAGTTTTTCAAACAATGCAACTGACATTAGAGGAGCAACAGTCAGTGCTAATGAAGGCATTTTAATTCTATGCTCCAACTGCCAACTCCAAGTGCAAAAAAAAGACACAGAACACACACCGTGGTCTTAACTAAGTCCGGGTGCATAGTTTCTGCAAGCTGACCGGGACCCCACACCCGATTCCGTTCATACTTTTTGGGTTATTTAAACCGGCATGTAATCGGTCCACAGGACATTGTGAAGGTGTGGATAGCGACGATTCTCCCACATCGTCTCTCCTCAAGAAAAACATCCATGTTGTTTTTCTGCTTCGTCTGGTAGGTTTTGCTTCCTGAAAGACCGTTCCGGGCGGCCACATAGTCAGCACGCTCACACATTTTTAGGGTGCATTTTCAAAATTCTTAAAATGCTGTTTCTTTGGTTCTTATTGGTCGCAGATCGCACTGAAATGGCACTCTGGTACAGTAATAGTACGACATTGTAAGATAAGTCCATCATTCCCGCCTCAGTAGCAGCAGTGAACACTTGAACACCCACGGAGGGGAAACTTTCCAGCCTGATATTTGTCCAGTTCCAAAAGAAAAGATGAATGAATGCTAAAAGTAGGCGAATACATGATCAGTTATCAACTTGAACAGCACTTGAGGATAACATGCTCGGCCAACTTCATTACCAAAGTTCACACATTTTTAAGAAATAAATTTAGATCTGTGCCAAAGTTTAATGGTTTCTTCCTTTGTCAACTCGACCAAGTTTTATAACAAATTCAGCCCGTGAAAGTCTTGAATTTTATCCTGCTGACACACAAATAAAAAAAAATACCTGCGCCTTTAACCTTTGCTTGGTGAAGAAAATAAGCTGAAACTCTCCTCAAAACAACACATAATAAATTGAGTTGAGGTAGAACTCTGTGTTCAGCCATTATTAAACTTCTTATGTCATCAGTTGTTCTGGAGATGATTAAACTATTGTTCTGCCAACACACAACAAACCAGTGAAGCTGCTGAGCTTTCAACACTTGGCTTGCTTTTAAAATGGCATTTCTTCATCACTGCTTTTGCTGGCTTTTCTCTCACATCTGTTAGCTCACTGCCTCACGGCCAATTTGCCACATGGATAGAAACATGCAAGTGAAAGTGAGCTTTGCTGCATTCAGAGCCAAACAACTCACTCTCTGTCAAGCAGCTTCAGACCCCAGTGTTCCTCAAAGCTTAAACTGAGACCAAATTCAATGTTTGCCACATATGGATCGGCTTGGTCCGATTATAAAATTACAACCAAAGCAAAACATTAGACATTTCCCTGTCAGTAGAAACAACTGAGACAGAACAACTCATGCAAATCAAGAGTGGTTAAACATGCTGAAAATATGCTTACAAGTGTAATTAGCTGATATAAAACGAGTGGTATTCTACCTCTCTGGTGTCTCTGTGGGCCCCTGAGGCTGGTTGGATCCATTTTCTGCCAAGCCCCCACCCCCTTGTGGATTTGACTGAGGTCCATTCTGAGTTGCGCTGCCCTGCAAGCCTGCAGTCCCAAATGGCGAGAAGGAACTTGGCTTTGCTGAGGCCATTCCCCCGATAGTCTGGGAGCCTGGCAAAGAGGAGGGAGGGGTGCTGCTGACCGGGGCAGAGCTGGTGCTGGTAGTGTTGGTGCTCTGGAGTCCTGAGGAGATGCCGGAAGAGTTGGAGGTTTGGGGGGAGGAGGAGGAGGAGGCAGCCGGGGCGGGACTGCGCTGGGACAACAGAGAGCTATCCAAAGGCTGCTCTGACAGGTATGGAGCTGAAATGGGTCACAAGATAAATATAGTTAAAGAATATTCAGTTTTTATAGACCACATGACATTGGTAGTTTTGGGTTTTTAAATCAAAGGGAGCAAAAAATTACCTAGATCATAGCGACACACTTGAGCAAAGAGTTTGAGCTTATTAAAGGCTTCATTGTTTCCTTCTCTGGCAGCCATGTTGAGGAACCAGTCACTGAGGGGCTGCTCCGTCATGCTCCTGCCTTCTGTGGTGCCAACCGTCAGTATACCCTCTGGGTGACTCTTGCAGATGGGCCTGTGTTGCCCCAGCTGGCATGCCTGTTGAGAGAAAGAGGGCAAACACAAGAACGCTGTGAATCGAATCTTTTGGCAGAGAAACTTTTTCGTGGGCATACTGGGACAGGAAGACTTTGAGCTGCATACCTCATACATTGCACTCAGATCTTTAAAAAAGGTCTTGGCGCCACGAAGCAGGGCCTCGTTTTCTGGGCAGATGACGACATATCCCACATCTCTCTGGGAACCAAAAGGATCAAGAAGAAGCTTCTCCCAGTAAGGCAACCCAAAAGGAGACAGCACCACAAAGTCATACTCGTAACCAACCAGAAAGGTTGGGATGGGCAGAGGCTCGGGAGACTCATCTGTGCCTGTGACGAAAAGAAGACACGGGACCCATGAGTTTTGAAATATTGTAGCAGCCTTTCTTTTTGTGAAGGAATCGGAATCCCCCCCACACATACCGTAAGATCCCCTGCCAGCCATTTTGTGGAACTGTTGCCAGGTGAGAGGTCCCTGTACGCCCCAGGAGCGCACACTCCTCTTCTTCTGAATGGTGTCCTGCAGCACAGGCTGGAGGGACAACAACACCCGCAGGACGTCCTGAGAGAACAGCTTGCTCATGTCCGCTGCTACAAGAAGAATAACAAGAAAAAAAGTCTTAGCTTACCATGTTTAATGATGCCACAATATGGGAGATCATCTTGTAGTATGAGAAAGGAGACATACGATACATACATTTGCATTTTGGCCACTGATGAAGACAGGTGCTTTTCACAAGTGTTTCATCTACTTTGCCTCCCGACATATTGTCCATGAACTGCCTGCCATGCTCCAGCGCCATGTAGCAGTCATTATAACAGTCTCTCTCGTCGATCCTCAGGAATGAACTGGGGGCTGAGCCCACCTTGGAGTACTCCACACCGGCCATTGGAGCAAATGGGTTGGTGCACTGATCCTGCAGCATCAGGATGAGCTCATCTGGAGGCTTCTCCTTCAGACTACCAGCTTTGTGTGTCGTGGTAGCTCTCAGCTCTTCGAAACATCGCTCTGTGTCCCGACTGGCGTCTGAGCCCCGTCCAACCACGTCAAGTTCATCCTCCAGAAAAAGCCCAGCTGACTGGCCGAAGCGCCGGTTTGTGACGGCGCTGAAGCCACAAGTGCAGGGGTACTGGGCCTCACCGTTGTCCTTGAGGTACACGCCTACATCTGCCCCGCGGATGTTCATGTTGCAGACGCAGACGCAGCAACTGTCGAAGTTGCAGTCCTTGAAGAGGTTCATGACAGACTCGGAAAGTATGAGGGTGACATAAAGGCTGTGAGCCTCTGGGATGGAGGCCACGGTGGCTGGCTCGACAGAGCTGAGGGGTCGACAGGTGGAAGGCGTGGAGGCTGGAGAGTAAAGGTCAGAATTGTCATATTTGAGGGAGCCCTGGACGCTGGATGGGCCGCGGGGAGTGCGTGGAGTGCGTGGCGTGCGAGGCGTGGGCACGGAGAAGCGTGGCGTGGCTGGAGAAGGTAGGATGCCTGCACCGCTGTTGCTGGGAGGAGCACTGCTGGACAAAAAGGGTGTCTGGGTTTGAGGGGTGTAGGTCTGGCTGTAGTCGGGCTCCACACTCGGGACGTTACTGTTTCATAGAGAAAAAGAATGAATTATCTTAACAAAGTGCCGTCTAATATTATATCTTCACCACATGGTTAGAGACACTGGAAGCATTGTTGTAATTCATTGCCATTTGATGCCGTCTTTAAAATTAACGAGATGTATATACATTTATTTTAAATTGCATTTTTCATAGCAAAATAAAAATTATTTCTACCCCTAATTTTGATCGCTTACTATTACAGTGGCTAAATGTGGGCTCATCAAGGCCAACTGAAATACTGGGACCACCGAAAACATGAACTCAGAACCAGCAGACAGTTAGGCATCCACAAACAAGTGTTGCAGCACCGTTCAAAAATACCGGTCAGCATTCAGAAACGGCAGTCGGCGTCGCAATGAGCGTTAAGAGACCAACTGTTCTTTAAAACGCATTTATAAAAACAGACTCATTTTGAATCTTACGGTTTTGTTCCCACACCCTTAGTAACTGTGCAATAGGTTAAACTTGCATGTTTAGTTTTCACAATGCACACACAATGTTAATGGAAAGGGTGTTTGAAAAGCTACAGATTGAGCTAAACCAATTTCTGAGGGAGACATTCTTGGCACTGCGTACAGCAGGGGTCCCAAAGCAGGGGGCCCATGGACATCTGGCTATGTGTCATTTGTTACCAGGCAGCGAGTGGTTCGCCAAAAAAGAAAAAAAAAGAAAAAAAAATCTTGAAATAAACATAACGTCACAAGCCAATTGTTCTGCAACGGCCTTGAAAGGAACACTTTGCACTGTTATGACACTGAATCCACTATCGCTTCACTGCAACCTGCTATGATGCTCCATGAATGGGAGCGTCTCATTACAGAGAAACAAGCTCACAGCTGTTGGTGAGTACCCCAAATGTTATGATGACATTAATATAACAACAGCGATCCAGCGGTAATGCTTGGCTGTATTGACATGCTTCTTAGCCATGTGGTAATCACCCCCCCCCTTGTTTAATATCAAATTCCTTTACCTGTCTTTAGTGAGGAGATTGACATTTGACACTGGAGGCATTAGTTCCATCTTGCCCATGGTCCAGCTCGGCGTGTACACACAGTCTTCTGGCAGTTTGATAGGCAACAGACACTGGCTAGGTAGTGTCTTGAGTGGTGCGTACATAGTACAGCCCATGAATAACTGACATGTCTCTGCCTTGTACACGAAGGAGAAATCCTGAAAGCAGACAAACTGGCACTTAGTAAAAACATCTAAAAAATAAGGGAAAGAGTGATGCGGCTCAATACTTCTGCTTCATCCCTCGTCTGCGGTTGTATCATGTGTCGCACCTTTATTTCTGATGGCTTCGGGCTGCAGAAACCCTCCTCCACCTCCATCTTGAAGTGGCTGTTAAGCTGGCTGCCGTCCAACAGGGTGAGGCCTGCCCCTGTTTCCAGGCTGTCTTTGCTCCCAGAGTTCATGGGGGAGTAGCCCTGCTGCTCAAGGGAAGGCGGGGTGGGAAACATCTGGTGTAGGTCTGCTGAGCCTGGAGGAAAAAAAAACGAAAAAACAGAAAGACAGAAAAAACGTTAATTCTCTTGAAACATGTTGAAAAATGATGATGCGCAATCAGTAGCCGACGCTTGGTTTCCTTACTTATGCACGACAGGGGATCCAGAGTCGCTTGTTTAGTTTCTTTGCAGCCAAACTTGTCCTCTGTACCAACTCCGGCTCTTCTGGATCTCGGCTGTGACAGAAAAACAAAACAATATTTTAAGTCCATGTTACATTTCAGTGCTTCAACGCCACAGCAGTACTTCCCGAACATATCAGAACCTAAAAGGGTCAAAAGTACTCATACGTTTCATCTTAATTCACTTACAGTTAGCTCATCTTCATCCGAGTTGAAGATTTTATCCAGGTCACTGTAGGACACAGCCAAGTCGTTCACGTGGGTGAGGCTGGTTGAGGCTGGAGCTTTACTGCCTGATGGACCCTGACCATCTGCAGAGTATAACAAATTAGAGGGAAGACCTTGGTGAGATACAAAGCTCCATGTAGTTTTATCTAATTAATGTCAAAGCTGTAAGCAACCTGAAGAAAATAAATATATTCCATTCTCACCTTCTGCAGATGTTTCGGACCCTTCGTCCAACTGAATAAAGAAAGAAAAAGGGGGCAAGAAGACAAGACGGGAATTATAGAGACAAGAATTTCTTTTCAATTTTACATGAAGCAGATCAGTTAGGGACACTACCGCCACTAAAATCAAAAAGTTACAGGCAATTTGTGTTCATCTTTTAAACCTCCAGTGGAGCAATATTGATGAGCTTGCTACTTTGTTTTTACACTACACTCACAAAGACACCCCTGCACTGAGGTGACTCCTTCCATAAAGCACCGTAAAGGTTTTAGGAGCTCTGGAAGAACATATGAGCATCCTGCAACGCAGTAAGCTTCCTTTAAGTTTGTAACACTACAATACGTACAACAAATATACTTTTGCGTGTTGTGAGACTGGAATTTAAATTGGAAATATTCTAAAACAAATAAGATGTGGGAGACATTCTAGATTTCGGTTAAAAACTGTAGAATAGGGGAAATGTATAAACAGGTTTTTGGGGGGTAAAAACAGAGAAAAGTGTACTTTTCCCTGAAAAAAAAAATACAGTTTAAAATAAAGTACAATTTAATAGTAACATTAGTAAATAGCAAATGAAACTATAAGCAACGCAGATTAAAACATTTTTTTAAAAATGATTTTTCTAATGATCATTTATGAAACAGACGCGTTTCAGTTGGTCCCGAGGGACAATACCCAGCTCTCAATATTTGTCTCGCACACTTTAATATGCAGCTACTAACACGCAGGAAAAGGAGAGGAAATTAACCCTGGACTAAGATTTCTACCCAGAAATAAAACCAACACAGATGCTAAAAAGTTACCACTTTAACGGCCAACAAGAGCAGATTTGAGCAACAACTGTGATAAACAAGCATCTCCATCCATGTCAGGAACCCACCTTGTGTTTCTTGTTGCCCTCTTTCTCCGCGGCTTTGTCTTTCTTCTCCGTAAAGGTGAACTCCTCGTCTCCTTCTACGAAGGCGTAAGGGTCCGGCTCCTCACTTTGCTCTCCATCTCCTGTGGTGGACACAAGATGGCTGTTTCTCCGCTGGGCGTAAGTTCTGACCAGCTCTTGGGACACCTTCAGAGGCTGCGAGGAGTCACACATCAGCCTGAGGGGAGGTAGAGTGTTAAGAGAGACATTCTTTTTCAAGAAAACAGCAACATTTGTTGAAATGCATCTGAGGGACGAGAGAGTAAACACTTACTCAGTGACGGAGACCACACTTTCTGTTCCTCCTCCACCGTGGTCTCCTACTTTATCCACAGGCAGCTGGGGCGTCACAAAGTTTGAGTCCTTCTTCCTGGGCAGGTTGAAATACTTCCAGGGGTTGTGGGTAGAGTCTTCACTGGGGCTTATAGCTGAGCCTACAAACACGGCGGGTTCCAAGGTTTCATTGTAGTTTGGAGGTAAGGGCAAAGGCAAGGGCATGTTCTCTAGCTGAGGCTCCTCAGATGAGCCCTTTTGTGGCACCAGACAGGGCTCCACTGATGGCGGGTAGAACGGCTGATGAATGGGCGTGGAAGAGTTCTTCAAGCCGCTCAGGTCACAGGGATGTGGACTGAGAGGAGGGGGAGGCGGGGATCCGACAAGGTCTGCGGGGGGGCCGTGTGCGTGCAGTGAGGGGGCTTTGGGTGGTACTGTGTCCACGTGGTGCAGGCTGGGATACGAGCCCTCCTCCTGTGGTCTGGGGCACAGCCGAGAGGTCTGCGGCTCCAGGGACTGCTCCTCGCTTACCGAGTTGCGGTGGTGAAAAGGTGTCTGCGGCCTCCGCTGCTGCTTCTCCCCCTTTTCCATCTTCTCACCCAGCTTGTGCTTGGGGGCCGGCTGGGCAGGCTGGCCTGAAGAAGGCGGGTGTCCTGAGGTGCTGCTGGATCGCTGCTTCTGACTCTTATGCCTAGGTGGATAAAACAATTACTAAAGACACTTTCTTTCAATCAGAAAACAGAAAACACTGGTGAACCTGTACCCCCTCAGTATACCTTGAGCAATTGCAAAGTGGCCTGTAAATTGGCTCCACAAAATCCCAGAGTCCAGATTTGTCCGACTCCTCCTCACAGGCCCCGTTTGTCAAGGTTGTAAACTTTCTCCTGGTAAATAAGACGGACAGACATTTCATCAGTCGGCATGGAGATACGCCTTTGATGAGAAATGCTCATTCTCTGGAAGAGAGGGCACTGAACATACTTGTTCCCTGTACGGTTTATGTTATACTCCTGCCACACAGACTCCACCATCTGGCTGGCCATCCTGCGAGGGATCTTACCCCCATGAAGAGTATTGTTAGAGCTGTAGCAGTCGGATGCAGAGGACAACTTTAGCCACCTGTGGGATGGCTGATAGTCTGAGGGAAGTCCAAAGAAAGAAAAAGAAAGAATCTTTAGGTAAAGTCTGGTACAAGTGTGCTCATTTCTGGTCATCCTGCAGGTCCAAGTCTTACCAGTGTGAGCTTCCTCTGGTGATGTTGGAGGAGTCAGGGTGACAGAGGATATGGCAGGATCTCTGTGAGCGGCCTGACCCTGCTGAGCACTGCACTGGCCTCCTGGGGTGTTAGCTGAGCCCTGAGGGACCACAGCAGGGAGGTCCGACAGGGGGAGGAGCACCAGGCAGGAAGGGTAGACCATCCTAACTCCCGCTGAAACCAAACACATTTATCAATTTAAAGAAAATGCAATGATGGCCATAAAAAATAAAAATCAGAAAGCCAACAATATCAGAAGGGTTTTAATGGGATTGAGTTGCTCATCATCATCACCACCACTACCTCTGGGAACACCTTTAGCCTGAATGATTGTTTCCCACTCTTGTTTCTTTTTAAATATACTTTATGTAACCTGCCACTGGAATACATCAAACCAGTTTCTCATTTAGATTACATGTTACTGGTACAGCAAAGGTTCTTTCTAAAATTGTTTTAATGGAATGATTCTCCAACTAATCCAGGCCTGCGATGAAACCAATCAGGATTTCTCCTTTTTCTTCTAAATATTTTAAGGCATGCAGAAAAACCTCGAGCTATTTGAGCTTACTGTCAAACAACATGAAAGAAATTCATTAAAAAAAAGTTAAGTATCACTAAAGTTGTCCTTTGAAATTTAATGGAAACTTACTTGCTTGTATTCCTATCACCCATCGGCACATTATCAAATCATTAGAAAGCCTTACCGACAAGGACCTCCACAGCTGCCAGGGAGTCGTCCTCCCAGTCTGTGTCTTCCATCTTGTCCTCCTGGACCTCCTTGGGATTGGGGAAAATAGGATAAAACTGCCTCCACTCTTCTATGAGCTTCTGAGTAGGATGGTCTGACATCTTGAAAGCCTGGCCGGTGAGGGTCCCGTTTAATCCGTATGGGCTCAGGATAACTGCGTGGTCACAGCACATATCGAACACCTCCATCAAAAAAACAGTTAAATGTACCACAACTCCAAAACGGCTCCATTTAGGTCTGCAAGACTGGGCAAAACTCCCACGGTCTTACCTTGCAGGGGGCTGGAGCTCTGCTGTACGAGACTAAGATGCTCTTCGCTCAGTCTCTGTAGAGGCTGGTGTTGAGCAATCTCCACACTCGTGCACACGTTACTGTCGCCGTGGACAAAGAAGGTGAAGGCGCAAGAAAGGTGTTCGCTGCAAGGCCAAAGATAAAACAGACATTTCAGTATTTAGTGAGATTACAGCACAAACTCTGAACATAGTGTAAAATGCATTCGTCCTTTATGGGAGCTTATCTCCACAAATCGTGGTGGATATACCACACGCCGTTAGCCTGGGAATTCCCATGCTGCTTTGCGCTCGATTTCATTCTCACAGCAAAGTCAGCCTGGAAACCACCGCCCTTATTTTTGCCAGAGTTTGGGAACCAATCACAGAACAGGGGGGGGGGCAGCAAGACGATGACGACGTCTATGCGCTACACCGAAGCTTGTAGAGTGTTAATCCAACATGACAGCGGACACAACGTTACCGTTCAATGCAGCCTTAGAAAGTGTTTCGGAGTAGATTCACCCTAGGGTCATTTGAACCGTGACATCCAGCCAAGTAGCCCACCCGTTTTTCCGATATTGGCTGAACATCAGCTGAGTTACAGAGTTATCCCGAATAGCTTAGTACAAGCGCTAACGGACCCTGGCAGTATCTCCAAAATTACCACACTAAAATCACGTCATGAAACCAAACTTCTACAGTAGTACAAATATGGTCTGTACTCACAAAACGATGCATTTGGAAGTTTGTACATAGTCCAGGAGTTTATTATTATCATCAACACAAGCCTGATAGCTTTTCTGCTGCTAAAGCTACGTCGACGTCACTTCTGGGAGCTGGGAGCTTCAAAGTAAGATGAGGGTTGATCTACTACTGTAGACAACAAAGCAAGGCTGCTCAATTTCTCCATTATTAAAATAAATTCACAACTCTACAACATAAAAATTCATGTAGAATATAGCATATAGGCCTACTTTGTTGTCAATTTAAGTAGCTTAGAGCGCAAGTTTACTTTTATTTTCCATTTTTTTCTTCTTCCTTGTCGAATTTCTGTCGTCATCTGGTAGAAGTGATACAATTGGCTATTAATCGCGCGCAAAGCAGCATGGGAAGAACTTGACGTCATTTGATAGACATTCGTAGCGCCCAATAAACGGCTCTAGGCATTCGTAAACCACGCCTCAAATACGAGAAAATGCACACCTAGTTCCCAGACCACCATCTCATCGAGATTGTGGACGCGTCAGCCAGGCTAACACGCCGTTTCACCAGGTTGAATTATTAAGAAAACCCACTCGCGAGTGACAGACAAGCATAGATGTGCCGAAAATAAACGTGGGAAATAATTATTACATCATGATTACCAATGTCAAAACATTGTCCATCTTTATTTTCTAACCATGTCTGGAGGTCCAGGCGGCTAAATGCACTAAAATAGTCCTTGTTGACATGGTTGCTGTAAAACCACAGTGCATACTCAGCATTTTCCAAAGACTGCTGTGTTTACCAGCCAGAGAGGGCAGGCGACAGCAAGACTGCCAGTCTCTTCTGTTAAAAAGGTACTGCTCTGCAGCCTTAACACACACACACACACACAGATATTTGTGGCCCTCTTTATATAATAACAGAAGCTGAACACCAGTGAACAATAAATCACATCCTCTTTTACGCAACAGCTCTTTAACAGCGACAAAAAACTCTCTGAAATCAATGAGAAAGTTGCCAGATGGAAGTGGACCAGAGAGCCGCACATTAAAACACAATTCATTCCCGGATGAACATTACCACAGAGGTATGGTTGAGATTTGCCTGTCAGGACACTCTAAAGGTTCCTCTGACCCTTCATCGAAGAGAAGACGCTGAATCCGTGTGGGCACCCTCACAAACGAGCATTAAAAGACAACCACGGTGCAGGAAATTCTGAAGAAATAAGGCGACGCGCCAAATGACACAATTTGTGAAGCCAACTGTAAAACAAATGGTGTTATAAGGTCACTGAAACAACCCTTTCATACTCCAACACATTAACACATCTGATATATTTCACGGAGTCCCATCTTTTTGCATTTGTTTCAGCTTCTTTTCCCCCCTCTTAAAGATTATGTTTCATCACCAGAAACTCTAATCACATGGTTTCAGCGAGACAGCTTGCAGCGATTTCTCAAGCTGAATCCCAAATGAGATTTTTGGTTATTAAAAAGATGCAAAAGCCCAGCAACTGTCGAGCTAACTTTCACCACAGAGAAAGAACATATGTCAAGTGAGCCTTTCCCTTCTGTCCAAGTTGTCAAACATAATGCGTTAACAACAGGCCAACATTCCCTTTAGCACTGTTGGGAGCATTTTCTCAAATAAGTTATCAAACGATAGAACTTTTCCACTTTCTTCAAGTCACACACCTCAGAAAAAGGACAAAGAAAAGTAGCTTCACAATCGTTCATATTGATTCACTCAAATTCGAATAACGGCAAAAGTCACTAATTGCAAAGCGGTGCATTATAAACCCAATTACAACACTTTCCATAGCCGTACTGATACTGACAACATGACACACAATCAAGATCAGAGAGCTGCCTCACAAACAAAAAAATTAAACTAAGGACCAGAACTCAAAACTTTAGCACAAGCATTTGCACCACTGATTCAAAAACTTTTCAGTCCAAGAGACGGCTCCTACAGTTCACTGAATGCTCCACGCACGCCGACAACAGAAATTTAACCGTAGCGATGTCTGCCAGTCAAGCAAATTAGAAAGAGGAAATCACTGTCTGAATAAGTGAGTTTAGGTGTTGCCACAGAACATCCAGCCAACACCAACTTCGCTCATCTAGCTAAAGTGCGAAAGACAAACCTCGGCACGGCCAGAAGAAGTGTTTCGGGCTATCTGATCACGGTTTGTACAGCAGCGTTTGCAAAAAAACAGCAGCTCCTGTTTTTACTGAAGCCAGACACGTAGCCTAGCAACAAATTTACGTCTTGCTGTTTAGATTAACAGTGTTTATAGTGCAGAACATAGACTGAGAGACAACCTAGCAACAAAACCTATGTTAATTGCCCCCTCTAGAACTCTGAACTAGATGAACACCGCTTAGATAACGGTGATTTAAAAACCCGAGCTGAGATTTTGACTATTCCGTCTGTGCAAACTTCTCAGCTGCGGATCTGTTCTGTCGTCTCGCTTCTCGACACAAAAACAACTACGTCACAACTTGTCCGCTATGCAGCCTTCATCTAAGACAACTTTTGGCGGTAATGATGCATTTTCATTGGGGCACATTTGCATCTGAAAATCGTCCATGTGGTTAGAATTGAAACCAATTTGAAAACTAAAACAAATCCGCGGTTAGCCAAGAAGAGTCTCGTCACTGATCTGGATTAAAGATTTCAAATAACTTGACAGTACTGGCACACACATCCCAACATCTGCCTTTCACGGCTGTGGAAGAAGCGCTCTTTGACAGCCCTTGTAGAAAACGTTGCGTGCATGCTTGCAGCAGTGTTCCCAACAAATACAACACATTTATCAGTAGTTCCAACTCTGTAAAGAAAATTGTGTCAGTCAGCCAGCGTCAGCCCCCCCGCCACTACGCACAAACTTCAACAAATACTTCAACAGCAGATAATGACTAATGTTTGGCCTGTCAGCACAAGCACAACTCATGACCTGCTGCTCTGCTGCCATATTTACCGACCTGCCAATGACTCTGCTGCTTCTTTTGTGTTTTAGAGAGAATTACTAAGTAGGCCTACACATGGCACAGGCACGTGCCCGGTGAAAAGGCCGATTCTCGCTTCCTAATTGTGACCCAATGTGTGAAATTCAGCTGATCAATATTCTTGTGATTGTTAAATACATTTCTGTTACGATTCCTCACCGGCAGCTTATCCCTGCAATGTGACGCCAGAATATTCACGGAGCGGCCGCCTTTAATTTCAGAATTGATGACATGTCATAACTTTGTTGCCTGCCATTAGCAAACACAACTTACCTTCTATTAATGCTCTTTTCCTCCTTTTGGTATGGCTTAACAAACCACTTGCCAATGCGAACAAAGCCACGGTTCATGAGACAGCGCTCCAGCAGGTTGTGAATGGCTTTGAACAGGAGCGTTCGACACTCGTAGGACAGGCCACTCTCCCACTCGCCGTCCTCCTCACCTGAAACGAGGCAGACACACAAATTTACATGATTTTAACAAGCAGACGCCCTTTTTTCCTGGTACATCTACGGTGCACATTTAACCTCAAGCAAAATATGTCAACCTCATGTTAAATTTGTACTGTGTTGCGGTCCAAAATGAAAAGATTCAACTTGGTTACTGATGTACATGTAAGAAAATAAACCGTTTTGCACATATCAAAAAGAAAAATATCAGAATTATGTTCTGGTGATGGTTTTTCATGAGAGATTGGTGGCTCGCTGATATCTTTTTTGCCATTCTTGCTCTCATCTACAAATGAGACCTTCCAAGTGTTTATGCAGCTTCACAGAGGTTTGTGAAAATGATGCCACCTCTACGTCTGTAATGACCAATCTTTGCCATCTGCCAGCAACACTTGACCCTCATCGAGACAAGACACAGAATACCTCGTCATTCTGTCAGTCCCTAAAGGGAATTTATTTTTTTTTTGAACCGACACAAATGTCAACAAAGCCGGAACAAACAAAGAATAATCCAGACTGCGTCCGAACAGTCTACTCTAGCATAACAGTACAAGTCTGTAGCTCTGAATGAGAGCCAATTGATCCCACAAGGCTTTAAAGACTTTAAATCACTTGGGCTTTCATTACTTATCAGACATCTGCATCATTACAAATGCTATTAATTCTTTGCAGCAGCAGGATTGGCCTTACTGTCAAACACTTAACATGTTTAAACATGAACAAGGTTTTCATAAAGCAAACTATTTGGCCTGTGACCGTCAGCACATCAGCTCTACAGAGTGTTGGTTATCAGCATCAGCCATTGCTCTCAAATTTTGCCAACGACCAAGATGATATTGTATGTGGATACACTTGAGATTTAGGGCAAATGTGGGGCTGGGCAACGTAATGAATTAGTTTGACTAGTTAATTTTGTTTTCGGGTGGACAGGTGACCAAATGAAATAAATTTAAAAAATAAAAAAAATCTAGATAAGCGCTTCTTTTGCTGACACACAAACGCCAGCGGTTCTCTGCAGTTGTGACAGTTTCCTCAGCTGTCACAGCGTCCTCGGAGATGAGAGAGTATGAGCTTTGTAAATCTCAAACAAGTTTGATTAATAACAGTTAAAGGCTGTGAAGTAACGCCAAGGAAAAGCCGTCTTGTCACCTTAGAGACATGGAAATGGTTTAGCTATGCAAGATCAGGCACAAACTGACAGCTGTGCTCTAATATTCATAACAGTTTACTGTAACTCATAGTAGCAGCACGACGAACCTGTTGCGACGCCATAAACAAAAGTGAGCGGTGGAATGAGAGTCTCTTCGACGGAATCAGATCACGTGACAAGACGGGGGCGACGACTTACAGAGGTATTAGTGTTTCATGTTAGGCCTGTTTGGATGCTAAACACCTGTAATAATCCTGAACCACTGAGCAAACGAATGCTCGTGGTGGCAGCATTGCTCTTTTGGTCCAATTAAATGAATGCGAGAGAATATGGAGGTGCAGCTGGATAAGCTTTCAGCTGCAACTGTAATATTTCATTGCAAACATTTCTCCAGTCACTGCCAATCATGTCGATTCATCTTATTCTAAATCAAAATCACTGATATTCTAAAATCTAGTTTCTTTAAAAATTCTAACTCAAAACCCGACAAGTTCTGTTGCTGGTTGTTGATACTACACACTGGCACAGAGTTAAGTGTTGCTTCACGTTCACGTAAACAGAAAAAAAAGTGACTCAAATCATTAATTGTCCATGGCTGGACAATTCATGGGTGTCAATGAATAACATAAAACAAAACTAATGAATCTCGACTCTGTGGCCGTTCTGACCATAATCACCCAGCCCTTTGAGGATGCCATAATATTGCTGGCATTGACATGAATTAAATGTGCATTCGCTGTGACAAAAGTCTGATAGTAGGAGGATCAGGAATCCTGCAGAAAGGATGCAAGTGTTGCCTTCACTTACTCGAGAGCTCATTGTGGATAAGCTCTGCAAAACTGGGGTCATCCCCCCACCAGAAAAGCCAGAGCTCCCTGCGACCCGGGGTGTGGTGCCTTCTCCACACACTCAGCACATCTGCAGCCAGGCATCGGCTGAAACTACACAAGATCGGGTCCTCCTCGGTCACTGGGAAAAGGATGGGCGAAGAAGTGGGTCCTTGCCACACAAAACGCCGCCATTTTATTCCAGTCAAATCAGCCTAAAGAGAAGAAAAACAGTGTGAGAATGAACACATACCAGAGCTACACAGCATTAGGCCAATTGTCAGTTGTTGACTGCATAGCTATGCATGCATCTGTTCCACTACACACTACACACACACACACACACACACACACACACACACACAGCAGTAATAAACTGAAGACAGTTTTAACTGTCATACAGAAAATGTCTTTAAATTAAATATTTTTTTAAATTAGAAAATCAGGCTTGTAGACAATATTAAAAGTGCTGCAATTCTTCGTGAATCTGTCACCACACTATGCCTCAAAGCATGAAGCAGTAACTCATCCTAAAGTTGACAACAAGTGAAGATCAGAGTCTAAAAATCAGGTTAGCTGCAGCAATTTAAAAAACAAAACAACAAATGCTTGATTTAACTTATCATTTAAAGGCATGGCTGTCTTAATTCAAAAATAACAGGGTGCGTTTGAAATAATTGCCTGTTGAGCCAACCTGTTCGTTACTATCACTCAGCTAACGTTCAATAATCCTGTAACAACTGCAGTGTAAAGACGTGATCATGCCATTTTCTTGAACAAATATTATTCTTGAAGTTTCCGTGCAGCGCGTGCTTTCTCTGTTATGAAAGTTAGCTGGATCACGATTTACAAGTTGCAGGCCCGATGCCTTCACGCCAGACTGCAACTGACGTTACAAAGCTTGTTGCCTTATTAGCCAAAATGGCTTTCTGGCCTCGCACTATCACAGCTAACGCTAGCTAGCGCACAGAGCAGAGTCTTACCAGGCAGAAGAGGTTGGAGTGGCAGTCCTCCAAACTGGCCCCGTTTGGTACAAAGCACGAACTCATCCTTTCACTGCGTGGTGGTAACGTTAAAGTCCATTGTCTCAATCACCTTCGGGGCTTTAGCTGATCTGTGAAACTCGCCAGCGAAACTATGCTCAGTTGTAATGATCCCCGTTAAAGCGCTGACCAACTGCTAGCTACAGCTAGCTACTGCAAGTCGGACAACTTCTACCCGGCGATAGCCACCGCTAGCCTAGTGGCTAGGCTAACGTTAGACAGGCAGCCAGATAGCGTCAACTGTAGGCTTCTAGCTATTCGATTCATCAATCCTATTTGAAATGTATTGTCTGATCTGGTTAGCCGCAAGCTCGCGGTCACATTACCTTCACATCAAACAGTCAACACTAACACAACCTGACTAACACAACTAGCGTTAAATCCAACACCAGAAAAGTTATATGCGCAATAAAATTATTAGCTCGAAAACTAAAAGAAACTTCATCGCAAAATCCCAGTGCCTTGAATGCTAATGCTAATGTCAGCTAGCTCATCTGAAACAATTTCAAAGCAAAGGAACTCTCCCCTCCCCCTGATCTCTGCTAGCCAGCTAGCTCACAAGCTAACATACCAGAGCTCCAACGCTAGCCTGCTAGCTAAATAAAACAATTAGCTACACCGCCCTCCTTTCCACTAAAACCATCACGGTGCTCCGTCATAGTCAAAACGCTCTTAAAAAAGGTGAAATGCCAAATCTGCGAGACTACTCATCGGCTGGTCTTTTCTGTCTGATCCATGGGTCCTGCAGATTTCCATTATTTGAGTTCATGGATTGAATTCTTTAATGGCGGCCAGGAGGACAACTCTGCCTCTCGGCTCCCATTGGCCAATTTGTGGTAATGGGGGCGTCATTCGGCTTCAAGTAGCTCCATGACTTCACAGTTTACAAGACGAGAGCTCCAGTGCATCTGTCATACAGTCACTCCTGGGTGATGTCTCTGACTAAACATGTCTCACGGTGCAGTCAAAGTGCAACATCTGATGCATGAGGCTATTCTGGGAAATATTTCAGGTTTACAGCAAGGGAATGGAGAGAATGGGGCTTTTCTTTTCTTTTTTCTTTTTTTTTGTCTTGCAAAGATTACGAGTTTTAATAAACACAATTATCGGAGCTCTATTGTCTGACTGAGCCATTCGCTTTGTGCATTGGGTTTATTCTACAGATATGAAATCATCTATGTCAAATTGCCGCCGATCCCTGAGGTATTTATTAGGTTATTAAAAGGAAGCTCTGCTAAATTGTGCATTGGTGTCCTCCGATACATTGCAGAGCCAAATCAGCTCTTGCCATTCACCAACTTTAGCATTCAAAGTGCGAAATGTGAATTGCACGTGCTATTTTTTTTTTTTAAAGCTTTTATAGAAACTTGATGCATTTAGAAGTGGAACTTTAACGCCATACTGTCATGCCCAAACCAGACCACCGGGCGGAGACTCTTTACAAGCCTTTCCGTGGACGTCCCACCCAAAAAGGCGGGGCGTCGGATCGGATGCAACGACAAAATGTCAACAACATGCCGGCGTCTGCCAGAGAAACTGAAACTGAGGAGGAACTAAGGGACAGACAACAAAGAGACAAAGGAAACAAGTCATCGCATAACGTCGTGTCTGTAATATCTCAGTTCGCTGACGATAATTTGACTCTTGTGCGGGTAGGAGTCTCTTTTGTTTGAAAGCTGTGACGCATGGCAATGAGTGTACTGTGTGGACACCAAGTTTGCCGCGTGTGAGCAGCCTTCACCTTCATTTGGTGGTGCCCTGATTATTGTTGGAAGATGGGATGAATAAATGTTGGCTTAAAAATTTGCATTCACGACCAAATCCCTAACAAAGCCCGCTCCTCTATACCACACGGTGTCTCCTAATGATTCACCAAGATATATTCACCGGCATAGCTACTGTCAGCTGGCTGTAAGGTGTTACTGTCATCCTGTCAACTATATACCTCTCTGGTTTCTTGTTTCTCATGCAGAACATTAGTACTGGACTGGCTGTAGTTGGAGTGATTGTGATTGCAAGAAGCATCAAACTGGTAAGGGAGAAAGCCCCAAGCTGGGGCAGAAAATTTCGCCTCAATGCTGTTTAAATCACACTGAATACTTTTCCAAAAGTGAAATCACAAGTTCCTTTCTGTGCATCAAGCATTCAACATGTTCAGAGCACCTGTGTTGAAACCTCATCGTGTTCTTTATTAGAATACGAGACACCCAAGTTGGTTGGTTAAAGAGGTGCGTTTTCACAAATTTGACCCAAATGGATTATTGATTGTTGTCCCTGTTTCCATCTCTCCAGATCACTAAATTTCAAGCTGCGCCTGAGATCCCGGCTCGTTTTATTGAGAAGAACGTCAGCCTTCGAGGGAGAGTTCATTCCATCACAGAGAAGGGAATCGAAGTGGACCATGTGCCAATTTACCTGCCAGTTCTGTCTCCGTTACTGTCAAAGCACAAAGGTAATCATGTGGGTGGTCGGCTTTATTGAGACAGATAATCACAGATCAGTAGCCTGATGGCCTGTGGAAAGAAACTGCTTTGTAGTCTGGTTGTCCTTGCTTTCACACTCCTGTAGCGTCTACCAGACGGCAGGAGTGTGTGCAGTGTGTGCAGTGGGTGTGTGCAGCTCCTGATGATGTTGCCTGCCCTCTTTGTGACCCGGGTGTTGTAAACGTCCTGCATTGGGAGGAAGGCCGCTCCATGTATGAACTGCTCCGTTTTAATGACACACTTGAGAGCCTTCCTGTCCAGAATGGCACAGTTCCCATACCACCCTGTGATGGAGTTTGTCAGGATGCTCTCCACTTTGCATCTGTGAAAGTTGCTGAGGAGTTTGGAGGATCATCCAAATTTCCTCAGCTTCCTTAAGGAGATCCTTCTTGATGGTCTGCCTTGTGTTGTGAGTCCTGGTGAGATCCTCGCTGATGTGGGTGCCGAGGAGTTTGAAGGTCTCCGCCCTCTCCACTTGAATCCCGTTAATGTGTAGTCGGGCGTACTGGTCTGTTCTCTTCCTCAGGTCGGTGATCATCTCCTTAGTCCTCTCAGCGTTTAAGGAGAGATTATTATCCTGGCACCAGGACACCAGCTGAGCCACCTCTTCCCTGTAAGCAGCCTCCTCTCCACCAGTGATCACCCGATGACAGTTGTGTCGTCAGCGGACTTGATGATGGAGGTGTTGCTCTGAGAGGGGACGCAGTCTTAGGTGAACAGGGTGTACAGAAGTGAACTGAGCACACAGCCTTGAGGGATCCCACTGCTCGCTGTCTTTGTGCCTGATGTCCTGGAACCAAAATTGATTGCCTGAGGTCTGTCTGTAAGGAAGTCCGGGACCAGTGGGGGGTGTCAGTCCAAGAGGTTTTCAGCTAGTCTGCTTTGGATGACGGTGTTGAACTGTAGTCTATAAACAGCATTCGAACATAGGTGTTGTTTTTTCGAGGTGTGAAACGGCCATAAGAATGGCTGCATTAACGTCACCAGTAGAACGGTTCTGGTGATATGTGAATATGGTTGTAATAGTACACTCAGTGGGTTTATGTCACAAGTATATGTTGTTGCCAGCAGTGACATAACATATTCCCAAAATTGACTGGTATCTTTGTTGTTGTTTTACATTTTCGTAAGATATAGCAAAGAATATTACCTAGACTTTAGACTCAATTTTTTTTTGTTCAATCTAATATCGTGAAAGCTCTTGTTTTTTTTGTAATTCTGACCTCAGAATTTTTCTCTCTATATGATAGGTTTACTTGTGTAACTGCCCGCCTTTTCAGGTACTGCTGTGACATTTAATGCAATCAAATGCGAACAGATCTAACAAACAAAAAGTAAAAGTGATCATTCTTCTTTCAGTAGTTCACCCCTGTAATAAACCTGAGAGGGACAAAGTACAAGACATTTAAAAGGAATGCAGTTAATCGCCCGGTTTGACCTCAATAATCAACATAAAGTATATAAAGAAAACTGAGACACTCAGGCGAGTTGTCTTTTTATGACCCAAATTCGGATGAGAACCAGTGATTTATGGCAGCGTGTATTCCTACGTTGACATATTGTGTGTTAAAAGGAGCGTGTCCTTTACAAGGGCAGCTAATTAGGACTCTAAAACAAACTCCCTTTTCACACACTGCCTCTCCCATCACTTTAGTCGTGTAATAAACTACAGCCTGAGCATTTTTTAAAAATCTTGTTACTCAAAATATGTCATTGTGGCATTTTTTACTTTGTAAAAGTTAGATCAATTTCATCATCATGTCATGACTGAGTGAAAAATAAGCCTGTTTGCTGATTTATTAAATCATGGTACTCAGTAAAATCAGGAGGCTTTATTTAGACTGCAGCGTCAGCCTTTTTCATGTGAAGGACTCGCATGAGGAGAGAAGTGTGTGTTTCAGGTACAACATTTGTCTTACTTCAGTCCCATGTTCCAACGCTGGTTAGTCTAATTATCTGAGGTGGTGAATTTCTACTGATTTCTCATTAATGTTCCTAGTTAGAAATTGCTATGTGCCATACATATTTTCCAACAGTTAAAATTAGAGCCGAGCACAGAATATATACTGAAAGCTGGCATCAAATTTCTGTCTAGATTTGTATTCTCTGCTGTATTTGAGCCCCTGTAGGATCTCCACATATCATATGTTCATATGTATGTGTTCATATGTAATTTACCATGTGTCTTGTTAAATTAAAAGAGGCACTATTTTGGTTTAGCAACCAAAAACCTGGGTATGATATTGACTTTGATGTAGAAAAATGACTGTACTGGAGTAATGTATTAATGGCCATGCAAATAAAGTTAAAACGCAGCAGGTCAGCGATAACCAGTAACTGGTTTACTGTGACATGTTCTAGAATTGCTCCCTCTGTGTCTTCTCCAGGTGTGTCGCCACTGCTGGTGCGTCTTGCAGGAGTGGAGCTGATACCAGAGGGAAAGATGTGGTTGCAGAAGAATCTTGCACCTGCCGAAACTGTGTGGCTAAAACTTATCAGTCGAGAGGAGGACACACTGCACTGTTTGGTGTCCCATGCCAGGGTAAGGCATCTGACACTTGGACCACATAAGGTTAATTCGTCACTCACTTGATACCTAATGGATTACAGACAGAAAAGTTTTCGCTGAGAAGTCATTAATTTCCCTGTCTTCCTTCGTCTCTCCAGCAGGGGTCAATATGGAGCTACTGCATGAATGAAGAGGTCCTCAGGCTCGGCCTGGCTCGCACCGCGCCACTCGCAGGAGTCCTGCCTGGCTCTCGCCTCTACTGGCGCCTACACAAACGCCTGCACAGGGCAGAGGTGAAAGCTGAGAAAAAGGGTCGGGGTCTGTGGAAGGAGGAGAGCCTGTGGGAGAGTACTTCCAAGGCTGTCTGGGACAACTCTTTATTCAGGCTGATGAGGAGGATCTTTAAAAGGACTTGATGCTCCTAGTAACTGATTAATCCAAGTCAAAGACTTTGTTGGTGGTGAGTTCTGAAAGTCTTCATCATTTAGGGGCAGGAATTAATTTTCTTAATGGAGTTAATGCACTTGTAAAAGCACAGCAGAGCTGGAGTAAATATAGAGATCTAGCAAAAACCTGAAAAACATCCCATTTAAACTGTCGAATTGTTCACTTGGGCTATGAAAACATTCTAGTTTACCTGACGCTGTAAGAAGACACTTTTTTTTGTTGCTGCAAAGGTTCACGTCTTATTTGTGCTGTGTTTTTGAGTCTTTAAAAGTTCAAATTGAGTAAAGATGTTGTTAAAAGCTCCATATTGAAACCTGAAAATAAGTCTCCAGCATTCATTACCCATTAAACCACAGCCAAGCACAGCATGGTCAGTTAATGTGTGTGTGTGGGACACCCCACTAAAGACAAAAAGGGGCGGGGCATGTTAATGGTGTTCAAAATGGGGGGAAAGAAAGGGCGTGTGTGTGCGTGAAAGGGGGGGGGGGTATGATAATGGTCTCCAAAATGGGGGGAAAGAAAGGGTGTGTGTGTGTGTGGAAGGGGGGGGGGGGGGGGTCCACTTGTCCACTGTCTCTATGGAAACACCAAATGTGAAACACAAAGCGAGCTAAAGACTAAACTATATTGGTTCCTCTCAGACCCCATGGGAGCCTTATATGTAGACCGTGGCGGGGGGGGGGGGGGGGGGGTCTTTAAGTACTCCAAAAGGAGACCCTTTTAGGTGCAATGTGACCAAAACATTAGTGTATTTAAGCTATGACACTGAGAGGAAGAGAGCAATTTACCCCATGATTTCAGAACAAAAATTAAAAATTTCTCCACTGTGGGACAAATGAATTAAATAAAGGTAAATGAAAAAACATACACAACAGGGGCATAAATGTTTATCTTAGCTGCTAGTTTTACACCAACAACTGCCTTAAAGCGCTGTTCATATTTGTACTCGTGTGCTTGTGTGTTTTGTTGTTTAATATACAAGTTTTGGCCCACAATTACACCATGCGCTGTATGGTTGTTAGCTGCGCTTCATCCATGCAGCGCTGATGAGGAGGAGGTGTGCAAATGAGGCCAAACTGTGATGTGTCCTGCTGTTGGGTGAAGGGGTCTCAGTGAAGTGAGAGGTTGTGCTGAAGCAGTCAGTCCAATGGGCACAAGGAGATTAGTGCAGGAGGGAGGAGGGCTGCAGGGGTGGAAGGATTTTTTGGGTTTGAACACAAAGGCAGGAGAGGAGGAGTCACAGAGGAAGGGAAAGGGAGAGGAGGAGAAGGCAGAAAAAGGGGGTTGATGAATCAGCTTGTCTTCTCTTTTGTTGTGCAAATGTTACTAGTGACTGTTACTGCCAAAGAGGCTTGTGATTGGTGGGCTGGTTTAAATTGTAAGGTGCATTTGGGGCTGATGGCTGTTGCTACTAGACTTTGAACTGTCACTGAAGGAAGAGTGGGAGGCAAACCACGGCTGAGGCTGACAACAACCGGGTAGGCAGAGCAGGGCTTCCAAAACTAGAGATCACAGAGGCTGTGCTGTTCATTCTAGAGATTTAGATTTGAATGTACTTCTCTCCCTGCTGAGGTTTGTGCAAATGAGAGAGCAACCAGGGATGATTTAACAGGATTTATGTTAACATCAATGCGCTGGATGGTCACTTCTTATTTTATACAGTGTTGATTACTAGCTATGAACTAGATCCGACCTTAAAGAGGCTATTAATAAGAGAATGAGGAAATCATGTTTAAATCAGAAATATCTTAGAGCATCAGTGAAGGTGACAGGGCTTTTGATTGATTGTGTTTTCCAGCCACAATATTATTTGTGTCCACGTCAAACAAAACGATAGCATTGAACAAATAGATCCGTGGAACATTTCATTGAGTTGCAAGAAAAAATTGGTTGAAAAAAAGATAATAAAGATAAAATCTTTTGGACATAAATGTCATTGTTTAAGCGTTTTTTTTTTTTTTTTTTTTTTTAAACAAAAGAGTTAAATTACACAGGTTCCTTTTTTTTTTTAAATCACATGAAAATGAATGGGACGTCTTGAATAACTGTCTTAAATAAACAGTTCTCTGGCTTTAAAAAAAAAAAAAAAAAAGTGGTCCACTCCTAAATCCGTTCCAGGCTTTGCCTTATTCACTGTCCCACGCCAGCATTTGAAAAGGCACCATGCTTGATGTAGTAGTGGGTGCTTGCTCACACAGGGAAGTTGTTGAGACCGTCCCTGCCTGGAACCAAACCACTGGGAATTATTACTGATTTCAATAAATACCTGATGCCATGGATGTCCAGTTTCTGGAGGGGCTTCTTGTTCCCCTGCTCTAAAGGGACACTAGGTTTTCCTGAGGAAGCCAACAACATATAGTTTAAAAAGCTGAAGCTGAAGTGGAAAACGTAAGTAAACTGATGCTTGGTGTGATTTATGATTTTCTTTAAAGTAAGAAAAAACATGACAGTTCATAATGAGGTGTATTTATTTCGGCTCGAAGGCCTGATTTTTAACAGTGCACCTTTCTCACTGTTTCAACTTGCACGCATCAAGCTGTCACTTTAAATCTACAGTTGTTAGGCTACTGTATGCAGTATCCAAGCAGCTCTGCACCTGTTAAGCCTGTGTGCCTGGACACGGGCTCTGTAAAATTGAAACTCAAGACATTTCAGCTCTTATCTTTATTGCACCGCTCCAGGTAAGACACAGTCACTCAGGCTGAAAACACTTTTATTCTAAAATCATTTTGACCACCACAAATTGCTTGAGCTGATGAGCTCATTTATATATTTTTGTAGTGTACTTGGACTTTTTTTGCTGGTACAATCGATAACTAATAATTGTGATGGATGAAGAAATATCTGCTGCAAATCAGCCACTTCCAGTGCTCTTTTTCCCCTGCTTTGCAGCGTGGGCAGCATAACAAAGGCCTTTATCACACTCAGCCGGTAGCCATCCCAGTGAGAAAAGAGGTGGGTACTCCCCCATCCGAGAGCACAGTCCTTGGGGATTTTTTGATTTGATTTGAGAGGGTTGAGTGTGGTTGACCGGGTTTGAAAGACAAGGAGATTTAAAGAGACAGACAACTGATGTGACACTCAGGGAAATGCAACCTGAAGCACAAAGGTAACTCTTCATCTCTCATACTCCCTCATCAAACATATTTTGTACGAAATTTGTGCCCTCAAGTCTAAATTTGGACAGTTTTAATTAGGAGTTTGCTTGTGTAATAAGTTTTTCTTTAAATCGAGCAGGTGGTTGTTTTGCCCGCTGTCACATGACACACACTGGTAAGCAGCTATAACACTGAGTAGCTTTTCTATAACACACCCACATATACTCTGGAGGCTGTGTGTGTGTGTATGTGTAGGAATGCATCGGCCGTAAAGCGACTCCTTTGTTATTATGAGACTGGAAGTATTGTGAACAGTGTATCAGCTTGCTGGTGGGAGTGGAAACATGACTCTTTGCGGGTGCTGTGATCCCTCATGAATAACTGAAGTTTCTTGGTGGAAAGGAAGGGAGGAGGCAAAATAATCACCAGTTTGGGATTGTATCAACCATGCGATGAGTGTTAGTGAGTGTAAGTAGGTAGGTAACAGCAATAAACACTGTTTTTCACATCCATTCAGAAAGTATGAAATGTGGAACTGTCTATGTACTGGAACCACTTCGAAGCCGATGAGTTATTGCTTCAAAGCACACTCCTAGCAATAGTTGTCTCTTGTTGATGAGGAAACTTTACAGAAGTGAAATCTGGAAACTACGGAAGACATAAAGGTTAGGAACAGGAGGGAGAGTTGAGGCGTGCTTGAAATAGATGTTTGAGTTTGACCGTTGGCCTTACCCAACACTCGATCACACTTTTAAAACAAGACAAGCCCACCACACGTGTGGAGGTAGAGTATTCTGGTCCTGAAGGAAGAATCTCACATAAAGTTGGTAAATGACACCACAGATCATGTTGTATAGATAAGGGGTTTAGAATAAATAATACATGTATAAAAGAAACGGTGATATATATGTATATAAGCAGTAGGGACTTATAGTTAAGAATAATAATCTTAGGATGTATTAGATAATGTTTCATTCTTGATGATTATGTCCATTAAACCTATTTACTTATGTATTCTAGTTTTAGCTTGAACACCATTATTTTTGATATTTGGATCTGATCTTAAAGTAGAGATGATATCTCTGCATAAGTTCCTCAACGCTGTTTTGTTTTTACAACACTGTAATGTCTGCTCAGATAACAGCAACCTGTCCCCTAAACAGGTCAAGGGATCACTAAATCAGCAGTGTGTGGACAATTTAACCTCTTCCACTTGTCTTCTTTCTTCACTTTGTATGATATAACTTTTTGAAGAGTTGAAAAACTGCTTAAAAATGGCCTACGTATAACGTATTTGGTCTCTGCTGCTGGAAACTGAAGATTTCCAGTTTTGCTTAGTTTCGTGTCATCCTCAGTCTTTAATGTGAAAAAGATTACATTTTGGACCACAAGCATATTTCTACGTAAAAACACAAACACCCAAATCTAAAACCAGTGTTTGTTCCAGAGTAAAACACTGTGTTTAAAGTCTTATAACATCTTTTATCTCTCTTTCCCATTCTGCAGGCTTTATTGTGTCAGTGAGTCTAGTCACTCAGTGTGTTTTGTGAAAGCATTTGTCTGGCCATCAGCACTCCAAAACTGTTTACTCTTTTCTGATAACTGTGTAGCAAGCAATTACGAGCTACTCATTAACTCTGCAGGACATAATTAGCTTAGAGCCTTTTTGCTATTGGCATCCCTACCATTACCAACTGACTTGGAGTTAAGGTAGCTCTTCGGGGAGAGCGATAAATGTGCTAGATGTGACCCTGCACTCAAGACTATGATTTCTTAATACTTGAAAGTTTAGGGAACGTATACAGTGAGGAAAGGTAATCTGTGACAGAGTGGAAGGTGACCACAACAGATATAATACAGTATAAATATGTATACACATGTGAATGGAAACTTAAAATCTTAAATTCAATTTAATTAACATTTTTTTTTAACTCTATAAACTTATTTTCACTTTTCATTAGTGACAGTTGGCCACATAAAATAGAAAAAGAATAGCCATTGTAACTCTCATTATATATTTGTCTATATATTTAAAATAGAATAATTAAAATAAAGTTGTCTGTCCAACATTTGAAATGGATATTTTATGTAGTTTTGTTCTTTTTTTCTAAAATTAATAAGATGATTGCTTAACCAAACTGTAATGTCAACATGATACGAATTAAAAAACACATATGAACAGACAAAACTCAAGCCCAGCGTTATTTAGAAAAGGTGAGAAAGCACAACCAAATATATAATCCCTACACTTAACAGCTGATATCACATCTAATATGAGAATCCTGTGACAAAAATATATAAAGCAAACAAACAAACAAAAAAGTCATGTTTATAAGTTCAGCTTTGATCCCTGTCAGATGACAGCATGGAAAAACTTCATTCGGGCTTCTTGCTCACCTTTTTTTTTTTAATGTAAAACATATCTGCTCCAGTCTTCACTGAGTCTCACTTTCAGTGCTTCTCTAACTGTTTGCATTTTCTCACTTTGCAGCGTTTTTTGTAGAGCTACCACGTATCATCAGATTGGTGGAGATGCGCTCTTAGATTAAATGTCTTCTATTTTCTGCATTTGTTGGGATCCCGGGAAACCACGGTGCAAAAAAAGAAAAGAAAAGCGCTGTGCTGTGCTGTTCTCAACTGACATCCAAATATACTCTTGTTATGTTCTTTATCATCCTTTAAATAAATCCTAAAAAGGACATTGGTTAGCCTATTATCTAAATCACTGTATTTGGAGGGAAAAGTGAAAGGGGCTTGTTGGACAGAATACATTTCACCCTAAAGTTGAATATGACTCTGTTCAACTGCATACAGTACCAGACAAAAATTCGGACCTAATACCATTCAAAATGAACAGGTCCAAACTCTTGACTGGCATTTGTATAGATGCCAAACAACCAAACAAAGGCTATTCAGCTAAAACAGTTGCATTAAAGCTGCAGAAATGTCTACATGGATACGTGAATGAAACTGAAATGAATTTGCATCTGTCATAACAAATTAAAAACAAGACAGTACAAGCGGAGGCACTCAAAGCTGTACTCATGTGTTTCTTTTCATATGTCACACATTTAATTTCAATACCAACTACAGCAAAACTTTTCACTTGCAGGCATCCTTGACCTACTTTCTGTCAGGGTCTAAGATAAAGTAACTTTGGCAGTGTGGCAGTGGCATATTTATTTTTAAGCTGCTCTCTCTCTTATTTGAGAGGAAAGAGTAGACCGTGTTTCCCTGAGGTTTGGACAGATGAGAAGGCTACTAGAGTTACATGCAGTTAGAAGAGTTTTTTTTTTTTTTAACTCACATGAGCATGAGCATGACAGTGCATGCACACGTTGAAAAAAAATCACCAGAGCATGGATACAGTTAATTTGACTTAAACTAGTGTTATTATCAATAGAATAGTTTGATACTGTGGTGGTGAACACAGCCTCACAGCAAGAGGGTTTCAGGTTGAAATCCCAGCTGGGGCCTTTCTGTGTGGCGTTAGCATGTTCTTCCCGTGTATATGCGTGGGTTCTCATTTCTGACTCTAGATCGACCCTGGGAGTGAGTGTGAGCGTGACTGGTTGTTTGTCTCTGTGTGGCCCAGTGATGGACTGGCGACCTGTCCAGGGTGTACCTGGCCTATTATCCAATGGTAGCTGGCTCCAGCCCCCACGCAACCCTGAGTTGGATTTAGTGGGAATAGAAAATGGATGGGTAGATAGTTTGATACTCCAATTATCCCCAAATAGAAATGTTATTGTCAATAACATGTAATGAATGGTGATTAGAATAAAATAAACAAAAATCTGAGGAAGTGAAACAAATTGTCATTGTCACAAATAATGATTATGTAAAACCACTGCTGTAGGAAGCACTGCTAGTCCTTATCGAAGCAGAGCTGAAAGAAAACCTCTGACTGACGACTCTCTTCTTTAATCACTGTCATAATGGGGGTGTGCAGTGTTGTCATTAAATTAAGCAGTGTGTTCAACATTCATCTTCACTCAATGCTCTATTGTGCAGATATCAATGGAATAGTTTGTTATTTTTGGAGATCTATTGCCAAAATTCAGATACGCCCCTCTACGCCCCTTCTTACTCATTCAACTCTGTCGAACCGCGGCCATTGCAATCAAATCTGGTCACTAATGCTTTCCTGGGGTGAGACCTCTGGATCTGTGCTTTATTCATACTCGGTCATAGAGGCTTATGCTCCTTCTCAGCTTCTGGTACTGCCATTCCTACGACCAAGGTGGTCTCGGTACAGACCTAATAGTGAAATGAGCTGACAGATGTTATCAGAGCCGGGACATCCCTTTCTACCTTTGAGAATCTCTTGGAGACCCATTATGTTGAAGAACATCCCTGGTATAACACCCACACTTTGCCCTTCTTTATGTGTTTTCTGTGCACTCTGTACCTGAAATATGTTTCAGCACATCATGTTTACACCAGGGTTCCTTACTATTCTGAAGGTTGAATGTTGTTCCTCACATGTAAATTGTACAGGACAAAAGCGTCTGCTAAATGATTGAATGTAAATTTATGCCCAAACCCTTAACACGCGGCATGAGATTAATGGACAATGAGAGACTAATGTTAATTTAAGGGTTTAAAGAATCAATAACCAGACAACACGATGGAAACCGTGCACCTCCCAAACACACAATTTTAAAATTGCCCATAATTGCAATTTGGAAAATATGCAAGTTTTAAAGGTTGTGAAAGCAACTGCGTGTGAACTGTAGAGATTGTGTCCATGAAAATAACAGTTATGTTGCAAGAATAATGTATTTTGACTCTAACTATGCTAATTTTTCCTTACCAAACAGTTTCCCTTTCCAACTTTAATTTTCTTCCAGTTTTCACTGTGGTTGTAAAAGATCTATCTGCATCACAAGCTGCAACGCCATTAAAACCACTCAAACCACTCAAACAATGTCCCCAGTGATCTGCTCCTCTTACTCAACTGATGTCTATAATTTGGACTCTGTTATGAAAACATATAGTAATTTGGAGATGTTATTGTATAATTAAGCAGCGGGCCACATGAGGCTGTGCTCCATTGTGAGTTCAGAGTGGCTGTGAGTCATTGCACGGATACATTGTAGCAGAGTTTAATGATTGAGAGGAAAATCCTCAGATGACTTTTTGTGCTTTTAACATGAAGGCAGTGGCCACATTTCCCATTACTTATTGATTTCTTTGGTTCTAATGTGAAACATTTAGGGTGATCTAATGGCAGGAATTCAGTATACTATTTATAACCATGCTTTCCTCAGTGTAGAAGCAGGTGTATGAATTGCTGTTTTTTTTCTTTACATTTGAGAGATCACTTTATATCCAGAACCACTGCAGGTGGTTATCCTCACCTCCATGTCATTCTGCACTGCCATGTCACTGGAGTAGCCCACAAGGACAAGCCAAAAACTGGCTCCAGTGCAGGCCTTTAGCCTACCATACTGTCCCTGCAAACTAGGGAAAGGTAAAGTGTATTCAGTTGGTTGTAATTTGCAATTTAAGCCACTAAATATCACCATATCTATATATATATACCTTTAAGTACTTTTTATCCATTTCTTTGTTGGGAAGATGGTTCACATGGCTTTTTTGTTTTTGTTGGATATCTATTTTTCCTTCCACAATTTCTTGCAGTGCTAGCTTCCTATTCTACAATAGGAATAACAATCTGTTTCAATTTCCTTGAGGGAACCTCCCAAAGGGATTAATAAAGTTGTCTATCTATCTAATAATCAATGCGTACAGCTCAATTCACAATGAATCATTCATTTTACTTATCACTCTTGTAGTATTCAAATGGTCTTGTCCAGAAATACAGCATGAATACAATAAATAGATTTTATTTGTATCATGACACTCACAAAATGGCTCAAAAATACATTTACATTGCTGGACTATGTCTACACTGACTCGTATGACATGAGTCTCATATCAACAGAACAATGAGTCTCAGTCCACATGGTCTGCTGTAAACACTGTGCACATTACAGGCCTGTTTAAAAGTGGGGCGGCAGCAGGGTCACAAGAAAGTACTTTCACCTCGAAGATACTTGACCCCTGAGCTCTGATGTTCAACAGTCACCTCTCCTCGGGTCAGCAGGCACCAGACGGCAATAAATGTCCTGGAGGCTCCGAGCCTCTCCAGTTCTAAACATCTTCTGTGTGAGTCTGAGAGATACAGACAGTGTGCTTGAAGCTGTAAATCAAACAGACAGATGAGCAACAGGTGGGGAATCACTAAGAACTGGCAGTGGGAGTGAGAGGAATGAAAGGAAATCAGGAGGAGAAAGCGGAAAATTTGTCCTGGAATAATGGAGATGAGAAACGGAAGGAAGATAAATGACAACATGTGTTAAAGGACCGAGTGAAGAATTCAAAAGGGCCAAAATCATTGATATAAAGAGGCTTATGCGTAGATAGAAGGTGTCCCTGCCATATAATTATATATCATAAGTATTAAATCTAGATAAACCCCTTGTGATGCATCAAAACATTTTTAATGGACTCTAAACAAACATTTATGTAGTTAGAGGACAATGCAAAGTCAATGATATACAGAAAAACAAAGACAAAACTAAATATGACAAACAGCAAATAAAAAAAAACTCAAAGGAAATAAAGAAACAGAAAATGTGAGAAGTTTGTTTTTAAATGTAAGAGCAAAACATTTTGAATACACAAAGTTGTAACAGTTAGTAGATTTAATTATTACTCCGTATGTCTGAGTCTGATGTCACATTGGATATCACATGTTTGAAGAGAGTGTTGAAAACATTCATTTTAAGACATTTAAGAATTAAAGCAAGACATGGGCCTTTTACTAAACTCTGAAAATGTGCCCTCAAAGGCTCATTTATCTTCTTTGCGCATCATTTAAACAAATCTGCAATTTTCAGGTCTTATTGGAGCAAAAAATCTTACACGCTCTGAATTTTGTGATCATACCGAAAACCTTTTGACCTTCCCATCATTGAAACTTTGTCTTACTGTCCAGTCTTTAACCACCATTTTCCTTTTTTTTTAAAAAATAGCGTCTTGTCTTTGATCTCAGTTTGCATTGAGATTTGTCAGTGGACTTATACTTCTGTACAAGCTCTTAAGTCATTTTTCTTTGTCATATGTTTAATAGAGTAATTCAGTTTCATTACATTTCTAAAATAGAAATATCTGAATGACTTTGATTCTCCTCTCCTTCACAGGTTGGCCAGTTGTTTGTCATTCTCCTCTCAACATGAGCTCCTGGGTGGTGAACAGGAAGGGAGAGCCACAGTACCGCCGGCACTTCCTGACAGACAACAGCATCTTTCATGGTAAGGATTAAAAACATAAATTTAAAAAAAGCTCAAAGAGTATTGTATGTCATTGGGATGGACACTAGAGGGAGACTCACTGCCACCTTTATGCTTGAAATAATCAAATCTGTAATATCAGACAACACAGCCAAGACAGTGTGTGAGATCAGTGAAATCATCTCACTGTTCACTGCAGCATACAAAGCCCTCTGCAAGCCACTGAATCGTTGTGTGATGCGCCGTGACTAAAAAACTGTTCTTTGACTTGGTTTTGGATACATACAGTTCACAAACACCTGTGTGCTTGCCTTGTTAGTCTTTACAGGGAAAATGTTTGCATTGTTTTTCTTGTAAACAACTTTTGCAGACACCCCCAACGCTTTTGTTATATCAGATAGAAAAGCAGCCCCTTTTTGCTTTTCTCTCCCCTAAAAGCGGAACTAAATCCAGGCATGTTACGGGATCAGTTTGATCTTGAGCTACAGGTTTCGAGATGGTGAGGCTTCCCACTGACAGATCCGCCAGACAAATCCGTGACAAATCTGATAAGTTGGTGTGCCTCTGTGGCTGTCAAACCCACAGCAGGCAGACCGTTTACAGTCGCCCCTTGACAAACTGCAGCCAACATCTACATCCTACTCCTGTGTGTTTCTGCTTGTGAGTTTGTGCGTTCCTGCTCGTTTCTACTGTTGTAGAAAAAAGGCATGACTGCTTCAGTACTCTTCGGTAGATGATGGATTCATCTGATATATACAGATGGTCTGTTTTGTTATCTGCCGTGCTAGGAAAAAAGGACAATGTCACATTTAAAATCACATTTGTTGTAATTTCACTTTTTTTCATCTTTAAATGTATTTATTGAGGCCCAAGTTGAACTTGTGGGAGTTTCAGTGTTGTAGTAGTGACATTTGTCCCAAGTATGGAGTGGAAGTCTCAAAGTCAAAGTGGGTGATACCTCCAAAGGTGGTGGAGAATGACAGAGCTAAGACCCTGTTGGACTTGAAAAGCCAAACTCATAATCTGGTGATGGATAACCTTCACAGCAGCTTGAACATGTGAGCCATTTTGTAATGGAAAAAAGAGATTGTAGGCTACATGACAAAAATATATTACAAATTAGCTCACATCTTCAAGCTGCCACAGAGGTTTCCAGGGATAAAGGGAAGAAATTCGAGCAAAGTGTCTGGAAATGAACTGATGTATCTTTGCCGAACTTCAGGTCCTGTTATTGTCTGCCTGTAATCATTCCTTCATGTCTCTGACAGTCCGTCCTTGTCACCCCAAACCGTTGAGTAAACCTCTGTCTCTTTTCCCATTTATTTTCCACATGACTTTGCAATGCTTTTTGTATTTTCCAAGTAATTTCCTGCAGCCCTTTGTGAATGGTTAAGGGGTTCTGTTTCGACCATGGTTCATAAATCAGTCATTGGGCGGAAGCTCTGTGATCAGGCAGGTGTGCAATAGGTGAACACTTAATCAAAGTGAGCGATCACTGGTAAGCCTCAAATACCCGCAGATGAAACGCACACACGTGCACACGTGAATCATCTAATGGAAGACATTGGCGTTCAGACGTGGCTTTTTGTTAATCGAGACAGCACTGGCTAATTGATTTGGTCACCTCTGGCTTTCAGTGTTTGAACTGTGTGCGCGTCTCTGCAGTGAGTGAGCTCGGTCACTCCGTATTTTTCTCCTGCATTCTTAAATGAAATGGCTTTCGTGTAGACCAATGAACAATACTAATCTGAGAGCTCCAGACTGACTAGACTTTCATTACGGAAATGACTAAGCCAGGATGATACGCTCCTGGCTGGACTCAAGCACACTCACTCACACACGCTCATGCACAATTTAAAAGCTTAAAAACTGCCAATTAATTAATGTTTAAACGAAACAACCTTTGCCACAGTCAGCCAGTGTATCCCTCTCTCTCTTGGGGGCTCCATTATGTAAACTGCGTCTTTGTTGTCATAATGTGTCTCCGAGTAAGTACTGATTCCTAACCTGAGGAAGACTCGGATAGAAACGGCCGGCGTAAAGTGGATCACAGCTTTGGCACCAATGCGTAATTATGCTTTTTTCCACCCAAGGCTAAACGCTGAATAATAGTAGCTCTCAAACGAACAAACAAGCTTTGTTTGGCATGAAATAATTCGTCAAAACTGCGAGCCTGTGAGGCTTTGCAGACGAAATGTCCAAATGGTCAACTCTGGTAGCTGAACTGCTCTGTGCGCTATCAGTACCTCTCGTTCACTCCACGCCCGTCCTAAGCTGTCGCTTATTAACATCCACTCTCCAGTCAGCCTATCTAGCGCGTGAGGAATCGGCTTATCGTTTTGCCTCTGTTGCGCCTGATGAGAGGAGAGGATGTGCGCGCAGAGCAGAGGGTGTGAGGATGTGAGAGGTTTGGCTGTTTGTGAATCCACTCAGCAGACCGCACAGAGAGGCTGGTGGTGAGGAGCAGTTTTTCTCTGGGGCGTTTGGACAAAAACGAATTAAAAAAAAGTAACACTTCATGCTCATGGTGCGCATCTTTTAAACATCTAATCATCATGGGGAAATTGACTAATCACGCATTTTTGGCACATTTGGGCATTTCAAGCTGCTACCAGTAGGAAATAAAAATGATGTCCAAAGCGCATGGAGGGACCTTGTGATCCTAACAACTCCAATTTTAAATGGCAGAGCTCGAAGTTTGCAAGAATCTGAGTTTTGAGAGGGGTAAGTGATTTTTCTTCCCCCCTTTTTGTTGGTTTAGTTATTTCAGCTGAGTGCAGTGTTCATTTGGGTGCCTCGTCGCTCATGTTGCAAACAGCCTGGAGCCCAGTTTCTTTATTGCGCTTGTTGTTGTGGAGAATTTCAACACCCACACTGCTACAAACACTCGAGAGAGGGATCTTAACTGGTGGATATTCAATTCAAATCTTGGATACATTATGCAATAATTCCACTGATGCTTGTATGCATTTTGGATGTATTTTCATGTGAATTTGTAAGCTGTTGAGTGGCATTGGCTGCTCTCTTGTTCTCTTGATGAAGAGCAGCTGTAGAGCATGCAGGAAACTGTCCCTGGTGCTGAAAATGCCCCTTTTGTGTTTGTCACTAGGGGGCAGAAAAGATTTGATTTGTCAACTTGAACATACTTGGTCCACCCTCAGTCCATAAAAATCTGCCACATCCTTTACAGACCTACATCCTCTGCACTGTTCATATATATCTAAATATTATTGATGTATAGGTCCTATCATCACAATACCTCGGTGTCACGTTTCCTGAGAAACTGACAGAGAACATAGCTTCACCCCATGCCATTGCTCCCTTGTAAGCTTAAGTAGATCATCTTGAAACCCAGGCGGGGCATGTTGAGCACGACACAATGTGGCAGAGCTTTGATGCCAAAACTGAAGCCCAAGCATTCTTTGGGCTATTGGAGCGACCATTTTGCTCTCATGAAAACACATAAATGTGTCAAGCTGTCAGACCCTTGCAGTCCTTTGGTTTGCGTGTTCTTTCTTCGTGATCATTGGGGTTTGAGGAGGGCCACCGCCTGCCTCGGTTGACACAAAAGGTTTCTCTTTTTTCATATTGGTAACACTTGTGCTCGATGAGTTGCATATAAGAGTAAGCTGAGGGAGGAAACAATCTGACAAGAGGAACATCAGTGGCTGCTAATCTTCTCCACATGGAGGGAATGGCTTCTCCATGTAAAATGTCTTTTCACTCATGTGTCTCTCTTGTACTGATGGTGATGAATCTCAGCGTGGGTCTCTCTGACTTCTCTCTTTTCCCTGTTATGTATCTGCCACACTGACACATCCTTAATGTAGCTGCAGGGCAGAGACACCAAGAGGGTAAACACTCTGTTCTGTTAAGATCTTCTCTGCTTTTTTATTTTATTTTATTTTTAAAGTTTCTTGTTATTTTCTCCTTTCCTTTCTTTTTCTTTGGTTCTAGAATTATAACTTTTTTGTTTTCCCCCCTTTTTCCACTTGCTCCCTAAGGACCATCATATGCATGATATTTCACTGATGTTGCACAGTAGTTGAGCCTGCATGCTGACTTAACCACTGGTGTGTCACATTTGTTCTTGCCTCAAACACATTTTTTCCAGCCTGTGGGGGTAGAAATTCAGCTACTAAAATCTACTTGGATTCTTCTGGTTATTATTGGTATGAATGGTCAGCCTGTTATTGTATTTACAGTGCTATACCTGTATCTAAGTGGGAAATAGGAGCAAAATATTCATAAAAATTGGAATGTATTTCATTTCCTTTAATCACCTCTCTAGATAATGAGATTTACAGAAGCTCGTTTCACTTGAATCCAACACTTTTAGTCTTCCTTGTGTCCATAAATGAAGCCCCAAATGGGAAGCTATGACTACCCTCACTGACATTTCTTGTGAAGAAGCAGAGATCAGACAGTTTGCGTGACAGTCTGGCTCTGCTGCCAAAGTTACTGTATCTCATTCTACACACAGTCATCCAGCCTGGCTCTGGGAGGAAGAGAAAAGAAGCTGTAACCTAGCAGGAGCGGTCGACGAAAGTTTGAAATGTGGGGGAAAAAAATGCACACATGGTCTCAAACGCAAGCAGGCTTCACTTCCCTCCTTTGAAGTCAGTGTTGAACTCCTCCACTTGGGGAACCCCCTGTAGCATCTTTGGCGAATGCATTATCATGCTGCAGTTGTCATGCGTTTATTCTCATTCCGGTACAGCACCACACTCTGCACCCTCGGGGGGACCTGGGATCCCATTTGGAGCTTTGGAGACTTGAGTGCTGCCTTGAGTGTACTTAATTAGGTGAAGGGAGTAACAATGAGATGAGAGTGTGTGTGTTTTTTCCTTTTCATTCCCCTGTGTTTCCTAACCTTTTATGTTGTTAATAAGTGGGCCTAGCAGAATATTTTTCACTTATTCCGTACAGTTTTAGCTAAATTAATTAGCTTTAACAGGTTTTTTAATTTGATAATAAACCATAAGCTGTTGACAGTGAAGACTGTCATTGCACTACAGTAGAATTTAAAACTTTTGAGCGTTAATCGCATTGGAAACACATTCAGTGGATTCCTTTTCTGATTTAAACCTATAGTTTGTTCAACCAAGAAAAGCAGTTGTAAACTGCTCAAATGGACCATGGTCTTAAAGTAATGTTTTGTGTGTTTCAAGTCAAATTTAGATCAGTACAAAACTAGCCTATGCAGGATCTGCAGCAGTGGAAATAGCTCAGCAGGCTGTTATTTTCAACTATTTATGTACACAATGTGTGCACAATGAAATTTGTATGCCTGCTAAAGTGATATGACAGCTAAGTTATTTTTTTCCCTCTTGGCAGAGGAAACCAAACAAGCCTTCTATAGATGGCTGAAAAGTTTGAAATGTTATCAGCCTTGTTGTACCCCAAACAGTGATGACACCGAAGAATGTTACACACTGGCAGCGGATGTACCACACCTTCCAAAAAGCATCACCATGCTCGTAGCTGAGATGATGAAATTAATCACATAACTGTGGACCAGTGTCACATCATAGTGATGAAAATAATGGGAAGCTACCACTTCACTTTGCACAGAAAGCTGCCAATGCTATTGTTCTGCCCTCCTTACATAAACTAACTAACTACTCACACATTTCCTTAAACAGATACACAATATGGGATATTTACAAAGTTTAATGTATGAGCTGCTGGCACATAAAAAAGATTTTACCCAATGAGCTACCCCCCCAGTTAATTCAAGCAGATGTGGACTGTGCTAATATATTTAACAAAACCTGTTTTCACACATGCAATTCAGCCTTGTACAGCTTTAGTGCATGTGAGAATCTTAACATCGGAATAATTTTAGCCGGACTTTTGAAGAACTTTACCCAGCAAGCACCCCCACACAAACAGTTGGTAATGTCCTATTAATTTAATATGTGAAGAGCAGACGCTTGTATGAAGGATTTGCTAGGGAGTCTTCGTGCTGGCTATATTGCTTCATACTCTTTTTTAAGTCTGTATGTTCATTTCAGTCAGTAGCCTCGTACACTAACTTTGATGTGTAGAAAGTTAAACAAAACAATTTCCAAATGGTACTTCTTGCATCAGGTCCAGCCTTGTGATACTTTACTAAGATGCCACTTGACATTATTCCCTCAGTGGGAGCATGTTTCACTTTAAGAGACTTCTGTTATTCACATTCGTTTATGGAAAATTGTTTACGGGGCTGTTATACTGTACTTTGTGTGTCAGTGTGGATTTGGTGGGGTGTGTGCTGAGTGGGACTTAAAAGTTGTAATAATTGGGTGTGTGCTGCTATATGCAGATGGCCATGTAGCCAGGAATTTGTTGCATGTGCACCATCACTCTTTCTGCAGATGGTGACCTTTTGGAATGAGGTCTATTGTGTAGATATCACAACTGGAACATGTATGTCCACAGGGGCGCCAAAGTTATCAATATGCAAGGCTCCAGCGAAGTATATTTGGCCTGTGAACGTGATTATGCAGATATGTTCGGGAGTTCATGTGTGAAAAAAAAGACACACAGAATAGTTTCAACAGTCTCATTTAACTCCCAATAGGAAGAAAAAAAAGTGTTGCAATTCCCTTATGTAACATTTTGATCTCAGAGACACTTTGGTCAGACATTGTCAGAATAACAATGAGCATGACTATAGTTTTTGACAAGTTAGAGGATTTATTTACATCTGTGGTCAGGTTTTAACAGAGCATCGGAAAAAAAGTGTGTTTTTCTGTATACAGACTTCATGTTGTGTCTGTGTTCATGCTGGTTTTCTCTGTGTTTCCTTTCAATGGCACATCAAGTGGATTGTAGGCTCCAAGCCTGTCCCACATGTATGAATGTTAGTGTATCTTTGCCTGCATTAATCTTGGTTGACAACGGATTCAGGCTGTTTACCTGCTCCCCACCTACCACATGCTAGTAAAGCCACCAGAACAGAAAAAAGAAAAAGAAGACAAACCGAATCAGTGAGGTGCCATATAATCATTGTGTTCATGCTTGAACAAATATGACCACCCAGCAGTCATTTTGTAGGCCATCCTATTGGTGGAGCAGGTGAACAAATTCACATTTTGGCAAGGCGCTAGCTTTGTAGTGTCACAAATGTGCTGCTGCATTCCTCCCACCTTGATTTCCCCACACATTTATCCAGAAGTCATCATCTGTCTCAGAGCTGTATGCCTGACTAATTTAATTTCATAAGCTGCTGAATATCCTGGGAGGAACAGTGAAACAGGAAGGAGACTGGATGACATAAACTCAAATTCCAGAGTATAAATTAAATGAAGACACAATGGGATTACACAAGGTGTAATTTGGGGTTTATCATCTTCTTTTTACTTCTCTGTCGTGATATTAGAAAATGATTAATAAAATTAGATGTTTTTAAATCAACGAATATAACAGAAAATTAGCCACAAAATTAATTTGCAGAAGATTGCGCAGTGAAGATCCCCAGAAAAGTCTCACCAGAAACCATTCGCTGAACAATCAGATTCTGATGAAAACGGGATTATTGCTTCCACATTATTGCCTGCATACCCCGCATTTTTATCACACATCACTTGACATCAGTGCCAAAAAAATTCCTTTTGCATGTCTGCATGTTCATACCTCTCAATGTATTTGACTAAATAATGGAAATCCACTGGCATGAGACTTGCATCCTCTGTGAGATTAATTTCCGTTATAGTGACATACTTCTTCCCTTTGATCTTCGTTTTCTTTTTTTTTTTTTAAATGAGATGTTTTTAGATAAACAAATATAACATATAATTAAGTTACATACAACAGTTATAGTAACATACACCATTATGTACCTATTTAAAAAAAAAAAAGAAAAGGTACATTGTGGTGCAGAGCAATTTTGAGCAGACTTTCAGCAGGATTTCAAGTGTGACAAAGTGAACCTATTTTCTCATTACTTCATGAGTAGGGTAGTCATTTTCAGCAGCTCATACACCCACAATGGTTTTTAGAAATTGTCTGTCCTTTCAGTTACATTAGTATTGAACAAAAAAAACCCCAAAAACAAGATAATGGCTCACAATGATAGTCTGACCCTTTCAAGTAAGCTTTGAGTGGTCTAAACATCACAAATGGAGTGAAGTGGCTTTCTTGAATCTGAAAATTGTGTGACATGCATAAAATCCTCATGAAAGGGAATTTTACACCTACTGACCAGATTTTTATTGAGTAAGACATGTGACTAGTATTCGACTTGTGTTAGTTGAAAACTGTCTCAAATGTATCTCTCTGTTGATGGAAGTGGGGAATCCTGTATCCAAGGATGAACGAAGCAATCCGTCCAGCATGTTAAAAAACTGTCTGTTGATGTGCAGATATGAAAGATAACAAAGAGACAGAAATATCAGTGTTTGAGCAATCACCGTGTTTGACTTTGGACATTTTTTGTCCTCGATTGCAACTATTCTGACCAGCAAGGAAGACAATTGTTCAGCGTGCAGAGTAGCCACTTCATGACTCCACTCTGTAGAACGGAAAGAGAAACAAGTGCTCCAAAATAACCTGGGACACATCCCAAAGAAAAATAAAATCATCATGAATACCTTCGTAAATCATCCATGCATTTATAGGCTTCCTCAGCCCTTAGCCGGGAAGATAAAAGGAAACACACCGTGGATCTTCCACCTGAGACATCATAGACTCCTTCCCTATAACAAGAACAGAATCTTTTTTAGTGTACAAAGTGTGGAAAGATGACTTCACCCAGAGGAGGGTGAACAAGCTGAGCATTACATGCAAGATGGACAGATGCGCGGTGTATGACCTTTCTGTTAGTACACAAGCAGGCATACTCATCCCACATGTCAACCTATTAAATATTACTTTCAGTCATGCATTATCATGAATATTATGTCATGCTTCTTATCCCTGCCTTCCAACAGTTGACCCTAATGAATCTAGCTGGTAAGCTGTACTGCCCTCTCCCCCTGCTGTTCATAATCACTGAACAAACTACACAACAATGCCAGATCTGCTAAATGGTAAATCTGAATCTGTGCTTTAGAGTAGCATGTTGGCAGCTACACTGATGCAGCTGCACATGTGCTTAGGGACCCGCAGACATCAGAGAGTGCTGGATGGGAGGTGGGAGTGGAGAACAGATGACCAAGAGAAAGGTGGAAATATACGTGTGTTTCCAAACAGACTGGTAGATCACCTCAGATCGGAGCGCAGCGCAGAGGAAGATGACCAGCAGGAGTTTCGGTGTGCTTGCTTGTTGTTTGGATTGTGTAGGCTCACCGTCTGAAGTCAGTGTGGAGTGTCCGTCAAGTCTGAAGTGAGGAAAAGCACAAGAGATTTTTTTCAGAGGTTTTAGCCACAGGTGTGATTGAGTGTGTTGCGTACTGGGACCGAGCTGAATTCCTGCCGGCTTATGATTTCCTGGCAGAAGAAATGGGGGAGATTTGTTCTTCACTTTTTGGCCCTGCTGCTTTAACTTATCATCAAGTCCGATCCACTTTTATTTATGGTTCTGGTGAAAATTGGGATGGAGCAACACTCCTGGCATGTAACATATACCATATTGGTGGCACCCTGGCTGTTCCACAGAAATTCAGACTTACACAAACTGGTAAGCAGATCTGTGTGTGTGCTTGTTTTATGTGTGTGATTCTTGACACCATAACACAATGAGTCTTGCAGATCAAAGCAGAAGCATACAGAATGAGAGCCTCTTTCCTCTGCCTTTTCCCTTTTTTACTTTTAGAATTGACAAATGTTATGTAAAACCTCTTGTTCTTGATTTGTTGTAATGGTTTCATCTGTCTTTAAATGTGTGTATATAAAGAATCATATTCATATAATCATAAGAGCTATTCATAGCACCAACAGGAGCTCATGTTTATGTATTGGAATATCCCTAGGATCATCAAATTTCTCACTTTCTGCTACAATGAATTGAACCTGCATACGGCTTCCCTTAATGAGCTGTTGCTCATTACACACAAGGGAAAATCTGTTTGGTTGGTGTGTTAATTTCTGTGCATTTTACCACTTGTCATTGCGCTAATTAAGTGTAAATGTCATTCAGTTTGTCCTGTGGACAGCCTGTCAGCTGAAACTGAATCATACCTTGATTACACTTGTGTGCATGACAAGCCTTCATGTCACAGGAGGCAAAACAAAACAGTAATAATTACAATACCAACTCTCCATTCAGCTAACTGCATTTTGTCTTATTGCTGTGCCTCTTGTGTTTCACCACGGTTGAACTGGATAGGATAGTTGGGCGCTGGTGCCTTCTGCCTCGTGAATAGTGCATGAAGGATAAGGCAGATGCTGGTGAATATGAATATGGTGTAGTTGAATAAATTAGGATACATCTTTGGACTATTGTCCATTCAGGTCACTGTTAGACCAAATATTAACAGATATTTCACGCAGAATAAAAATATTAGCCCTGTCTGACTGTTCATTGATAGAAATTAGGCTGTGGCTTTGGCTTAGAGGAATCTCACATCCCATTACGATTAGAATTGACAGTTCAAATTGAAAGTGATGAATGAAAACTGCTGTTGTTGATAATAACAACCCAGGTGTTTGGGCCTTATTATATGGATCTAAGTGAAGAAGGGCTTTGTTCATCAGGTTATCACAGAGGTGTCTTCATCACCTACCCCATTAGAATGTGTTTGAATTGCCTTGGTCTCTGTCGCAAGACGAAGCTTTGATCTACTCTCTGCTCTGTGCCGACGGAGATGATGAGTTTTTACACACGTATGCACTCACACACAAATAAACACACGTACACAAAGCAGATAATACAGTGATTTTCTCAAATGTGAAGGAAACCAAAAGCTAAGGGCTGAACTGCTATATATGTTCTTCTATTTTCTTTGGCTTTCTAAAAAGATCACGTTTTACATAAACTTGTCGAGCTGTCATGTGTGGCTGTCTTTGTGAATCCTTTTCTGAAGGATGCAGGAAGAGAATTTGAAAAACACATCTGAAGCTGCAGACAACAAAGCATGAAAAAATGTTGGAACAACCTGCACAAACACGCCAGGTGGGGATGAAGGGACACTGGCTTCTTTTTTTCTGCTGCAAGATAGATCCTTAAACTTTAGCTTTAAACTAAAATAAAATTAAGCTATAAATATATATTCTCATTATTCTGTTGTCTGAAAGATTAATGCTTGAATGGAGATGAAACAAGACATGATTGTCAAGGTGTTGAGGGCACGGACCATTTGATGTAACCATCATCGGGCTTTTTATGGGCCGCTGACATTAATTCTCTTCAATGATCACGAGCCAGCTCCCCACTTCTGGACAGACAGTAACTCTTGCACTTCTCGTCTTTCTCTTTCGTTTCCATTCTGGCTAGATTGGAGGTTTCACGTCTTGCTTAACTTGACTGGAGCATGCAGGGATGAGAGCTATAGAAAGTAGAGTAAACTAGAAAAGGGAAGCAGGAAGGGAGGAAGCAGACTTGTTTTAAACTGTACTCCAGATGATGAAGTTATACCTGCACATCAGCCGCTGGAGGCTGCTTTGTGCCGTCTGTTGAGTTGCAAAAAATGACATACTTCCGTATTCCCCTTAAGCTTTTTTCTGTGAAACTTATCTTATCTAACTTAGAACTATGATACCGAGACAAATATTTTCCACTATGAATTATAGTTACTGTAACATGTTGTTATATGTCCATTTGTAATATCTGGTGTTCATATCAGTAATCCCTCATATTTTCTGTAAGTTGACGCACATAATCAGTGGTATGTTATAGACGTTGACCTTTGCAGTCCATTAACCTTTGTTAAAAATCTTATCTTGACAGATCACTCTAAAAGGAATCTGTTCCTATTTTCATTGATGTGCTTAAAATGACCAGAAATAGCCGCAAATAGGTCTACAGCTCTACGTATTTGCACAGCTGATTCGAAAATACTCAGTTGTTTGTGTACTTGGCAGATTGTTCAGCCACAGTTGAATTTATTGTCTGCCATACATTGTGGGAGGGTAATGCACAAACCCTGGATTCCTGTGCTTACGACTGCGTCTGCTTGTCTTTGATAATATCCCTGGAGTGAGCATTTTTGCAACTGAAATAACTCATTAGATTTCCAAACAACATTGATGCCATTGCTAAGCCTGTCCTCAGGACAGAGAGACAAGCACTTTGCTGAGAGTGTGCGCTGTCAAGTGAGCTTAAATATATTTTAGTGCTATGAGAGGTTTGACTTGAGCTGGCTTTGAAGATAATCACCCATGTCATCAGAATATGCATTTCTATATTTTTGCATGTATTTCCGTGTGTGTGTTTGAGCTATGGTGTGTCTTTAATGCCCCACCACTGTAATGTTTTTTTTTTCATAAAGCCAATGGGCTGTTACAGTTTGTAGTTACTGTACAAACTCAGAGACTTAGAGTTACAATGTTTATGCAGAACATTTTACTGTATATTTATTGGTCCTCATGCATTCAATTGTAGGTTATAGATCATACCTTACATTTTGCTACCTTGATTTTGATAGCTGTATTATTTGTGGGCTGTGACGAACTCATGAGCTGTCCAAGGCATCCCTGCCTCTTGGAAATGCTCCAGCCCCCCCCTGTGATCATGAACAGGATAAAGTGGTATGGACAATGGTTTGGGAGATAGATGGAGGGATAATTAGTTAGTGGCAAATATAATAGACATGTCTTTGGAGACCTCTGCAAGATTGTAAGGGGCAGATTTTCTAAGCATGTCTACATCACACATAAACCAAAAAAACCTATTGTGTTGGTCTGAATGGACTAACCTTACTGTTTTCTTTGGGGAAATGTGTAATTACTGCTTACCATTAAACACATGTGGCATTGTCGTTTAAAGTTGTTCATCATCACCTGCTTATACACATAGGTTTGAACTGTCACATGTATCTAAACAAGACAATCTCTGGCTGAAACTTAAAAAATGAAGTCTGTGTAACATAAACAAGAAGAATTGGAAATAAACAGCGTGGCTATTTTCCTTTCTAGGAATTATCACCATAATTATACAGCACTTGGCTCCAGCACTTGTGTTAAAAAGCACCTGAATAACTAAAGTGTGCTTCAGAGGATTTGCTGAATTCATTTCAGCTCCAGAGAGCAGGCTGTAAATACGACGTTCTGTTCAGGTACTTTTTTGTCGTTAACTGCAGAATTATTAAATAATTCACTTTGTGACTGCCATAAAATTTGCTGTTATTGGACCCATTCTATACAGATTGGGTTTATAACCGACCCCAATATTTTGTGCACCGTAAAATGATGTCAGAGAATAAGGAAAGACAGAAAAAAGATTCCATTGCTTTGTGCATCAAAAAACAGATATAGGCTGTGTGCAATAAAGCAAGTTGATATTAACATCTTGCATGCAGTGTCTGCCACACACACACACACATGCTGTAGATATGCATACACAGGCTCTACTAATGAGGATGGAAATCTTACTATCTCTGTGTTGTCATTCCCATTTGTATCTCTGCATAATACTGTCACACAAAGTAAAAAAAAAAAAAGCGTTCTCATTGTCTTCTCAGTCCCTCCTCAGCCTTTCTTTTTTCCTCTACCACTATACAACTGCACATTTCAAGTGCCTTTATGTGAATCTTTGCCATTAATAAATGCCAAAATGTCACTGCATACGTTGCGCATACAGTCTATAGCACAACGGTGCTTTGTTGAGCTTCCCTTTGCATACTCTCAATGTGAGGCTGTGAAGCACGTTGTAATTAGCATGTGGTTCTGTCATGTTGAAGCTGATGGGCATAGACATTTCTAAATGTTGAAAACATAATTCAGAGACACAAGCGTAACACAACTCAATAATCAATTCATCTAATTAATTCATCCAAATCCACCAACCATAAAAAAAACCTCCAAAACAAAACAAAAATGATGAATGACTTGATTTCATGGCAGAAAATATAGTGGCTACAATTGTCCACAGCGCAAAACATTGCAGTTTCAAAATGCAGTTTCTAACTCAAAAACTGTACCATGACTACATTTTTCACCCTTGATTCCCTTTGTCAATAAGAAGACAAAGCTACATGATGATGTTCAACTGTCACTTATTGCTGCATTATGGAATTGCTCACCTATATTGTCTTGCTTCATCACAACACAACTACTGATTTGCTCCCTAATAGGAAGCTGTAGGGATGGAGGGCGGCGTTAGATTGCTGACTCTCATGCAAGAGACCACAGGGTAAAGATACATCTTTCACAGCATTTTCAACTCTCCTTTTTTACTTTTCTACTTTACTGTATTTCAAAAAATGTATTACAAGTGTATTGTTGAGGTTAGACGTAAATAGATGCAAAAAAATATATACATGTTTAGAGCTTACAGGTTTTTATAGTTATTTGTCACTGTTACGATAATGTCACATGGATGCTCACCTATGCAAAACAACAACCTACACATAGATTACCATCTCATGATTTTTTTTTTAATTATGACAATACTGCATTTTACTACGTGTTACACATTTTCTTGTAAGTCTGTACTCCTCAGAACTGTTGGTTTCTAGGAGATGTTCCTCTTGACTTTATTTGCTTTGAGGCCTGTGGATAATCCAGAGTAGTAGGAACACTGACTCTGGAAATATATATTGTCCTCAAAGCTGCCAGAAAACAAACAAACAAACAAACAAAAAAAAAGATTTCACCTTTGTTACACAGGGGAAGAGATGGAAATATTTAGAGACAGATCCCTCTAAAGAATTGCACAGTAAATCAGAATTATTCACAGGGATAAGTAAGCAATGCAATTGTTTTGAATGGAGCTTATTGGTAGCTTCCTCATGTTTCAACATGATCTGTAGTTTTTTTTTTTTGGGAAAGCTTTCAGACCTTCTGTGAAACTTAGAACAGAGAGCTACACATCAGATGAGTCTCCCTCTTTGAGACCTTTCTACTTCTTCCTCTTCTGAGTTGCTCTCAGCAGCAGGTCAGTGGGTAACAGAAAAGCAGCCCTGTGTGTTCACACAGTAGCATCTCTGTTGAAGTTTGGACGCTCACTCACATCAGCTGCGCTACTTACTGTGCCACTCTACCTTACTTCTTCCTGACAAAATACAAATAAAGCCAGGCACCTGCTCCTTTTGTGTTTTAAATTAGTGCTCTCAGTGTTTAGTTTTGTGCTTATGTTGTTTTCCGCAGTGGAGCGATGCATGTGTGTGATGCAGTCCGGGACACAGATGGTGAAGCTGAAGACAGGATCCAAAGGGTTGGTGAGACTCTTCTACCTGGATGAACATCGCTCCTGCATCCGCTGGAAGCCTTCACGCAAGAGTGAGAAGGCCAAGAGTGAGTAGGAGTGCACACATCTGCATGTACCTGTACACTCAAATACAACAATGCATGCTCACTTTCTTTTGAACTATCCCACAGTCCGTCTTTATTTAATATACAATTTATGAACACCGTAGGGATGATTATGGTCTATTTAAACTTCAGATAGTTTGGCCGTCAAGCGACATTTTACAGACCAAGCTGAAGTGTCATGTCATGGAGATTGTACAAAGCACTTGTGCACCACTGTACAAACATCAACCTCCAAATAGGTCATTTGTCTGAATACAACACATTAGAGTAATCTCCAATTAGTATCCTCACCAGTGGCAGTAAATATAACGTATTCTTCACTTCTCCAACTATCAGTTTGGTTTAGACAGAGGTACAAATTGAGGTTATAATTAGAAGTAATGTTTAACTATGGTTTGAAACAGAAAAAGAACAACAGTCCCTAATGTTAAATCCTCGATCTTTTAGAATGGAACCCATCTCCATTCTAAAAGTGATCTCTGGCTTTTCTGTGGCCACTCAAGGTGGCTTTCACTGATCTAAGTTTAGATGGGGATCTTGAGTTTAGTTTAATTTAAAAGCTTGTGAAACATCTGTATTTTCACATCATCTGCAAGATAACAAAAGAATCCCTTCTGCCAGGCTTTAAGCTATGCGGCAGGGGCAATATTGTTTTTGGCTCAGTTGTCATCAGCCAGGTGTTATAATATTCAACACATGTGGCTCTTAAAGAGGTTTGTGTAGGTGCTCGGTCAGTTATGTTGGAAATGCAGACTAAAACGGAAAAAAAGCAGATATTGTGATACTGTAAGTTTTCCTCTGTGTTTTGTTTCAGGGGTTTGATTTTATCTTCAGTTTTATATGAGATGTGTAAGTGCCTTGAAGTATAATACCACTGACAGTTCCTCGGTGTTGGCTTCAAAACATTTCAGGCTCCTGTAGCCTCGCAGTAATTTTTTTTTCTCAAGTCATTATAGTGTCATTATCTAGATTCCAACAGTGTGCTTTAAAGACTCTAAAACATGTGATTTATCCCTCTCCACCTTCAACCTTTTTGTTAGAATAGGATCCCAGCTGCCCTGAAAAAAATGAATGAAATAAAATAGAATAGAACAAGATAAAATAAGAAAACTATCAAGGGATGCATAGATTAAATATCAACATAGTATCTGTCATTTCTCTTGGGGATAAATGTACCATTTGTTTCCTGTAATCAATTTTTTTAATTCAGCTTGTTAACCCTGTTTGTAATCTGAGTTTGCCACACTGCTATGCCTCTGAAAGAGATTATCATTGGACACTTCATGGCCCTGTCAAAGCATTGTTGTCTCCTCTTTATCATTAGTGCTTCATGCATCAACCCATAGAAGCATACATCTGTCTCCTTACTGTAAATGACAATGTGTGTGCGTTTGTAAATTGTCAACATTAGATAAGCCTCTTAGATCCTATCCACTGACACAATAAGAAAAAGACACAACAGCTGCCTAGTTTTATTTCTTCACCGAGTGTGTGATCAAAACAAGACTGACATATTGTTACTTTCAGTCACAGCAGTAGCTCCGATATCACATTATGCAACAAGATGTGAAAACCGAGCATCATGGGAAAAGCACATGGATGATTTTGGAAAGGATTATCACAAAATACATTCTGTGATAGATAAGAAGGCAATTATTTGAATCAAATCATTAATCCTGGAATGAATCATTTTAACATAAAGGTTTATTGTTTCAAGAAAAAGACATTGTGCGTTGATGAGGTTCAGGAAGTGTCTTCAATGAATGAACGTGCTGAAGGACCTCACTAAAAGATATAAGGAAAATGAAAAACATGCAGTGGATATATGAGAATCTAGAGTAGGACATAGTTTACATCAGGCTGTTCCTAACAAAGAATCTAAGATAGCTGAGTTTATACGCCGATTTCATTAGACCGTGAACGTCTTCGAGGCCTGCAGGAGTAGCTTACTCTGTTTATTGTTACACATGGTAGACTAAAGTAGAGAAAGCAAGGAACTAATGTAATTTTGTTCATGGTCTTTTGCTTTTATCCTTTTTGAAATTCTACCCTCATTCTGCCTGCTTAATTTTTCTGTCATTACTCTTCAATGAGAGCTCTGGATTACGAAATGAAAGGATAAGGCCGTTATCATTGGTGTTGTGCAACGTCACACTTCAAAACATATAACTTAAAGTTTACTTCACACAAGTATCAAAGGGTTAATTTAATTTAGTATCTTGTGTCTTCGTTCTGTCTTTGAATGGGCTGCCGTGAGCTCATTTTCAGTATAGTCCTTTTTTTATGAAGGACCTTCCTGAATAAAATTAATTAGTGTTTAATTCCAGAGGGCCACAGACAAGAGAACACAACACAAAACACATATATTGACAAACATATCGAAGATTTACAAAAAACCTGGACCATTATACCCTTTGATAATAATTTCTTATCTCCAGTCACTCGGCAGAGATTTCCTTCTGCTGGTTTAAGCTTCAGCTTGATATGTCGTTTCAGAGTAGTTGCTGACATTTGGACCTGGTGTGAACAATTTGCATTATTTTCCCTTTGGGATTTTAATTGTTTCAATCCTAAAACTCCATCAGATTTTCACAAGGCCTTATTTCTGCAGTGATGTGGCAGCTGTGCTGTACGAATCATCACCATCAGCAGCCATGCTGAAAAGTGGAGAAAAGCTGTGATGTACTGCACATGCTGTACTTACTGACTTCCCTGCATATATTCCCCCGTTAAAAAAACAAAAACAAAAAAAAAAACAACTGAGAAAAGAAGCATACATAAATACACATTATAATTGTAGCACTTTTTTAAAACTATTATTTACACTTTTGTTTTCCAGCTGCTGTTTCTTCAGGTTTAGGAAACAAAGCCACTTGGTTATCTTTCAGAAATAGTTTGGGTCAGGTTAGAATGCATCGTTATGTCTTAGACGACAAGCTTGTCACTGGAGGTTAATTCTTAATATTTATCACCACTACTAGGATACAATTATCTACTTATTAAATTTCTTAGCATTTAATTTCATGTTTAGGACCAGAAATCATAATGGATTTCTTTCATTTTGTCCTTTTTAAAAAATATTGATCAATTATTGTTTTTTTCCTCTGCTTTCACTGCATTAGTCACCATTGATTCACTCTACAAGGTGACAGAAGGTGGTCAGTCGGATATTTTCCATCGGCATGCAGACGGCAGCTTCGACCCGGCCTGTTGTTTCACTGTGTACCATGGAAATCACATGGAGTCCCTTGACTTGGTGACATCAAACCCAGAGGAAGCCAGAACCTGGATAACCGGCCTCCGCTACCTGATGGCTGGGATCAGTGATGAGGACTCGCTGGCCAAGCGGCAGCGTACACACGACCAATATCCTTTCAAACAGAGAGCTGCACAATATCACTTTCTTCAGGTCTCCCGTTATGAGCAAAATAATAATTTTTTTTTTTCACCCTGTAGAAATCAGTGAATATTTATCTTAGAGCATATATTAAAACGATTCCCCATAATGCGAATAACAAAGTTTTTCCCTTTCAACTCAACCACACTATTAGAGTACAACATATTTTTAAAGGTTACTTTTGATTATGCTTGTTTGAGTTTTCCTTTGAGTCTATATGTTTATCAGTAGCTAAAGCACCTCTCCCAATCTGAAATACTTCAAATGATGCAGACGGATTTTATGAAACGCATCTCATTTTTCTTAATGTACCTTTTCAACGTGGATGAAGCAGACATTTGAGGAAGCTGACAAGAATGGAGACGGTCTGCTGAACATCGATGAGATCTACCAACTCCTTCACAAGCTGAATGTCAATCTGCCACGCAGGAAGGTCAAGCAAATGTTTCAGGTTAGAATGCAAACGCTTTTCCAAGTCATTTGCTGCTAAATTACTTTAGAAATAACAGCTTTATGCATCTGTAGTCTCATGATAATGTAATATTGTAGGATGCTAAATGCAAGTCTCAAACTGAAAGGGACATTTAAAGTTCCACACCTTACTTATTTAATTAACTTGTGAATGGGAAAATACTAGCACATTTGTGTTTGTATCACAAACAAGATTCTCCTCCAGTTTGAACAACTTAAAAGCTCTAAAATCCCACATTAGTGTTGCAATCTTATTTATTGTCACATGCATGTTTGTAGTTAAATAAATCTACAAGATGCACACTTGCAGAAGAAACAAATCAAGCAAGGAGAGAGACTGTATAATTTCTAAGACAGAAGTCAAAACAAAGAAAGAAAGATCTATAAACCATACTAATCAATGTGTCTGTGTCTGGAATGAGCAAACGATACACTGATTCATATAGTATCTAATTATATCTGTTGCTTTATCAATTGACCACAAAAGCAAATTGTTCTATGTTCTTCCAAATACAGCAGTCTTTTAACAGCCATGCAAATTCAAAAATGAGTTTTTCGGATTGACAGCTTTATGTTACGGTTTGTTTGCGCTGATAGAACCGTTAACCGCCTTTGTGAGGTTTGTGAGGTTTTTAAAATTGCAATTGAGTGAGAACAAAAATGGTAACTTACAATGTAGAGGTTGAGCCCAAAAATAGAACTTAATTAGTTCAAGATAGAAGATGTTCTCATTACCACCGTTGGAGGAGTCAGAAAGCTGAAAGCAGGTGGATGAAACTGAGTTAAGCAAAAGAAAAAGGAGAATGTTTTTAAAAAAATTTGTTTGATTGAATATAATTAGGGATGTACAGAACAGAAATAAATCTTGAGCATGCATTACACATGCTCAGGGTCCTCTAAGCCTGCAGTGTTTACAATTTTGGCTTGAGACAATGGCATCTCTCATCTGAAAGGTCCTGGCTAAAAATTGTAAGAAAATAGGATAAGTTTAACTTTCCACAGAAAATTAAACCTCTGCTTCACCAAAAACTTTACCTCAGTTGCTGTAATAAAAAGACAGACATCCCAGAAACAGCTGAGACAACAAGTAATGGCAACGCGGTGAAGATGGCTGCAGAGTATGCTGTCTACTGGCGCTAATGACTCATGGGGAGCAGGTGTGACAGGTGACTTCTCAGGTGATAGGACAGCAGCTCAGGCGAGGCAAGTGAGAAGCTGTCAGCTGGGAAGTAACGGTCATTTCTATATATATATTGTGGATGTGGGTGTAAAGGTGGGGGCAAAAGGACACCGCAGTTTTGTTCCTCTGCCCTTTTTTATCCTGCTCTGTGGTGATGGAGAACCGCTTACTTACAGCATTACAGTCTGACAATATACAACTGAAAGCCTTTGTACAGTCTTCATCAGGACTGAAGCAACCCTCCCACATTTTGACGTCTTGCACAGACTTGTGTTTTGGCACCTTAACAATTTTAACGGCAGAAATGTGTAATAGGACCCTTTGCTTACTCTTAGAAGCTGAGAAATAATCCAACTTTTCAAGGCCATTAAGCTTCTAAATGGGTCTTGTGAGAGCCAACTGGCCACAATAAAATCCTATCATCAGCCCAGAGGGATCTCAAAACCTATTTTTCACTAAATTCCTCGATATGATAAAAATTATCCCCTAAAGCCCTCTCTTCTCCAACTCCCATAAATTCAAGGGTTTTCTCCCATTTAACCGATAACTTTTTGGGTTTAGATCAGGCGGAAAATGTTATCACTTTATCTTCTGCAGTCTAAGCAGTGACAGACAGTACCATTGCCACTTGAACAGCTTGTGTTGCTTAAAATACCCTGAATCTGTTTGTTTTCTGGCCATGCATTCCAAGTCCATCACAATGATTTATCCTGCTGGTTCTGTGTAGATTCTGTCTGTGATTGAGTCTCGAGTTCCCACATTGAGCTCATTATTGGAGTGTGATGGCTGAATAAACTGGTATTATTAGATTGGGTGTGGAATCGAATGGGCCCCCGTGAGATATAGGTAGTATCAGATGATGGATCCCAGTGAGCTGACGGAGGATAGGCGGTAGGACAGAATGAGCCGTGTATCCTCTGTCAACGTCTAATGCGAAATGGGATCATGGGAAGAAAAAAAGTTATTGGAGGGGATTTCTTGGTGTCTTAAAGACTGATATGTTGTATCTGCTTGCAGATAGAAATCTTTGTTTGTGTGAAGGACACATATGAACAGACAAAATGAAAAATTAACAAAAAAACGTATGAACTAAAAAAAAAAAACACACAACAAGAAAAACACAACAAACAACAAATACAAACAACAAAGAGGAGAAAATAAACAACATTTTAGGAAACACAACAATATAAGCGCACACATACTTACAAATTACTGGGTTCACAAACAGGAAATTTTGTCCTTTCCTTTTCCGTATACTGAAAAATGTTGGGTTTTATGTTGTCTTGTGCTCTGCGAAGGGGTTGTTGTCTTTCTTTGTTTAGTTGTCGTGTCTTTTGAGATGTTATGCTTCCTGTTTTCTCACATGCGGTGTTATCTATTTTGTTGCTGTGCTTTTCTTTTATATGACATGTGTTTGGTTTTGTTTGATATTGTTGCACAAGAGTCCCGTCTGACTAAATAACGTTCTACAATCTTTTACTCTCTGTCTTTACTGTCAGTCATTGTTGGTTAGGATTAGGCATAGAAAATATATAATTAGACAATACATGGGTACAGGCTTAAATCACCTGAATGCTTCAATATACAGCAGACAATGAAAACTGTCACCATCACAATGTCTGCCCTTTTATTGCAACACTGCTATATTTTGGACATGTGGACATGTGGACAGACTTGTAGACAGAACATCTGTGACATCTTTTCCTGTGAGACTGTGCTGGTTATAAGGTATTACTCCCTCATCTTTTTAGGAGGCAGACACTGACGATCATCAGGGCACACTGACATATGAGGAATTCTCCGTCTTCTACAAGATGATGTCCCTGAGACGGGACCTGTTCCTGCTCATGATGGCGTACAGCGACAGGAAGGACTACCTTACAGCAGAGGAGCTGGCCGACCTCCTGCGCATTGAGCAGAGGGTAAGCAGTCACACTGGTTTCAGGTGACACCAAATTTTCAGCAAAGGATGTTAAATCGGGCTGTACAGTGGTGTGGTGGTTAGCACCGTCACTCACAGCGAGAGGGTTCCAGGTTCAACTCCCGGCTGGGGCCTTTCTGTGTGGAGTTTGCATGTTCTCCCCGTGTATGCGTGGGTTCTCTCCAGGTATTCCGGCTTCCTCCCACTGTCCAAAAACATGCATGTTAGGTTAATTGGTGTCTCTAAATTGTCCCTAGGAGTGAGTTTGAGTGTGATTGTGTGTGTGGTTGTTCATCTCGTGTGGCCCTGTGATGGACTGGCGACCTGTCCAGGGTGTACCCCGCCACTCGCCTGATGACCGCTAGGATAGGCTCCGGCCCCCCCTGGACCTGACCGACGGATTAAGCGGGTATAGAAAATGGATGGAGGATGTTAAACCTTACATATTTCTTTCACCCTCTTGTTTTCCCAACATGTACTTCCTCAACTCTCCACTAAGCCAAACTATTGCACTTAAACTCGATTTGTGTTGTGAGAGATTTGACTTGTTTTATTTAGTTTAATACATTTCTCACTCTGTTAGACTGCAGTGGAAACTGCAATAATGCTTATTCACTGTGTCAGAAACATGATACTCTGGGCTAGTCACGGTGTCTGACTGAGCTGCTTGTTTACTATGGAGGAGAATTTAACATAAATTCAATATAAAAATGTAAACTTATACTGACCTCTTGTGCCTTGTACACCTGCTTGACATCTGTGTTATTTTCTGTATTTCACAAAGCCTGACCATCGTTTTTGTGTTTGTTTTGCTCGTCTATAGATGACCAATATGACCGCAGAGAATACTGCAGAAATTATCGACAAGTTCGAGGTGTCTGATGAAAATAAACAAAGAGGTGTTATGGGAATCGAAGGTAACTTTCGGATCTCTATTTTCTCATCTTAAATTACTCTTTTTCTTTTTCAAATCTTACATTCTCCACATCGTTTTCTGTTCATGCATCTCCCCTCATGTTTGTAACGTACCATTACGTTACATTAGGTTACAACGTTGTTACTCACTTTTTTGTGGTTTTCCTACTTTCATTTTTTCACATAATATCAAATTTGTGGCCACACCTGTGAAGCAGGACACTATATTAGAGTGTCTTAAGTAATATTTTAACACAAAACACAACTCAGGCACCATTTCTTTGCGCCGGCTAGATTTGGAAGTATGTCATTCTGTGAGATGTACAGATTTCCAAGGTACAGTTGCATCACACATCATGCTGCATAGTTTGTATTTGTTTTGTCACTGTGATGGACTGGTGACCTGTCCGGGGTGTTTCCTCCTTCTTTCCCTGTTGGGATAGCACAGTAGCACAAATTACTCATCCAGCATCTTTATTTGGTCCCAGCTTTAATTGAAAATCAGGTGGCTCACTCCACTCCCCAAAATAGGGCAATGTGAACAGTGCTGTAGAGACAGGACTGAAAAAGGTTTCTGACGGATTTTAAGTATTTATCACATGAAACCAAAGGGTAACCTTAAGGGGGAGATAGAGCCGAGGAGGGTGGGGTAGCTGTAGTGTGAAACTTGTTTAATCAGACTAAAGGTAGTGGGAAAAAGAAATGAATCTGTGACTTAATGACAAGAGCAAAGGAAGACAGAAGGAGAATAGAGGGAAAGACTAATCTTGTGATCTGATGCATGTAGGCTTAGAATGAGTGTGTCTGACTGACTAGACAAGTACGCCTGATGCCCTCCCTGCAGTCCTGACATGGATGTCTAGACATATATTGTGCACTAATGTAACAGTAATGGCCTCTGAAATTTACATTAACAGATTCCACAGCGCAAAGACGGAGACATGTGCTATATCTCCAGTATGGTTCATATTTCATGTTTGATAGTGTCTTGTTAAAAACTGAACTGAGCCACATAGTAGACTTAAGTTACTTGCTCAATCTAATTGTTGATTTTCAATCGCAGACCATTTCCCATATGCTGTATGTGCATTACAACTTCTTAAAATCACTCACCAGTTTTTTTTTTCCATTTTACCTCTACAGACCGCTTTTCCAGAATAACTGTCTTCTACATGTTATTCGTTGTCTATTTTTGCTCATTTAATTTTTCTCTTCCTCTTATTCATTTACTCATTATATTTACTCATTTTCTCTTTTCTGTCCCAACTCATGCTTCTTCATGCTGTACCAGCTAAAAAAGTGACCTGTGTGAAACACAGGATATACACTGTATGTACTATATGTACTGTGGCTTCAAACCTCACAACTCACCACTTTGGTTTGAACTGCTGGGAGACCAAGCTGCAAATGAAGACAGATTGTTGATATCCGTGTGACAAGCTGTCCATGATATAATCTGATGATTGGTAGTTGGAAAAATGAAAGTCATAGTGTTATGAAGTTCTCTTGTTTTTCAGGATATTTGAAAACAGTGTGACCATGTACTTCAGTGGTGACACTACTAAACCACATCTTTGTAGATGAAGATGTAGATTGTAAAACAATTCCATCGGATGATAACGTAGCTGATTAAACAGTTGAAAAAAACTATGCTTCAGTGAGTGGAAGAGAAAAGAATAAAAAAAACTCTATGCTGATCATACTTATAGGATTTATTTTTTTTAATTTAAGACTAAATTCTTGCTGAGATCTTATTTCAAATGTGCAGGTTTGGTCTGGTGTCCTGATAAAGCATGAAATATAGAAAAGAGCAAGAGGCTGTTAATATTTGATGCCAACATGTATCCTAGTTGATCTGATTACAAGTATGTGTGTTCACAACTGGCATTACACTGTGTCTACATCCTGGATCACCCCTTGTGATTGGATCTTGATATGCAGATTATCATAACAATGCAAATAAAAGCCGACAGCAGTGTCCTAGACCACCTCTGAATGTGAAACTTCAGCCGAGCCTGAATATCACACTTTTACAATAAGAGTTTGGATTTAAGAGGGACTCTTCAAGATTGTCACCACTAAAGTATTTTGTTTTAAAAGCATGTAAGAAACAACCAGTAATCTATTTGACTCTTTTATAAAAGGATAGGATCACCTCTGATCAACAGAGGATATTTTCAAAAAAAGTCATTATTCTGACCCATGCTTCATTACTTGAAGTTGATGTACTTATAGAATTGAGTGTGGGGGATGTATGTGCATTCAGAAAATTCCTATACAATTCTGAGTGCACACTTTTTCAAAGGTGTCCCTACATACATTAAACAGTGTGAGTCCAAACAAACATGGAAATAAATCACAAATTGACCAATAGAGGCAAAACCACTACTGCGAGGTATTAATTCTTGTAACCATTTTCTTCTGGCATTTTATGTTAGCATTGTTAGCATTAGTACAGAAAGAAGAGAATGTCATGAGGAAAATGTAATGTCAGCCAATCTCTGATAAATCTTAAGGTGATTTCGCAGGATGGATGAAAACCTTCCTGCTTGTGTTAGAAAGAGTCAGGAGATAACTGGCACCAGTCTGTTTGATGATGTAGACCCAAACAAATCAACATGAAAAGTCAGCGAATAAACAATACTGTTAGAAATAAAGAATGTCTGGGACGGTCGGTGGCGTAGTGGGTTAAGCAGCCGCCCCATGTACAGAGGCTAAAGTCCTCGCTGCAGCTGCAGCTGGCCCCGGTTCGAGTCCCGCACCATGCAGCCCTGCATGTCTCCCCAATCCTCTGCTTCCTGTCTCTCTCCAACTTTCCTATAATTAAAGGCATAAAAAGCACAAAAAAAAAAGAAATAAAGAATGTCTGTACAAAATTTCACAGCAGTCTCTCTCAGAGTTGTTGAGTTTATCGCCTGGTAAACACATTGGCACGCAGATAATTAGCATGGCTAGAAAGGCCCTCTCTTGATGAACAAAAACATTGGACTTCACATGCAAACAAACAAGCAAAAAGCTTCAAGATAAAATTGTAATATAACTGACTCGAGTAGCTCACACAGCCTTTGTGATTCTCACTGATTCTTCCCTTCTATTTGCATTCTTCTTCAGGTTTCACAAGTTTCATGCGCAGTCCAACATGTGACATTTTCAATCCTTTGCACCATGAAGTGAATCAAGACATGGAGCAGCCTCTGTGTAACTACTTCATCGCCTCTTCTCATAACACCTACCTGACTGGAGACCAGCTCCTCTCCCACTCCAAGACCGACATGTATGCCTGGGTGCTGCAGTCTGGCTGCCGCTGTGTGGAAGGTACACAAACATCTTCTTTTAAATGTAAAGACATTTTAGTTTGAGGAAAACAGAAGGGAACGCTCAGGCGTAAACAATATATTAATGATGACTTAATCAAATTCAGCTAATGCAGCCTCAAGGTTCTAGTTTTGTACGTGCTGTCTCACTTTTCAAACTGCCAAGGCTCAGTGGGACCCTTAACAGAGCAGTGTCATCTCTCATGCTATTAGTAACACCAGGACTTGTCTTACTAGGACTAATCAATATGTCTGCAGTGAAAACACACTGTTGTAATTAGATGAGATTTGTTTGACTGCTTCTTGTCGTAGCAAACGCCCTCTCATCCGATATGAAAAGATGATGTTCTGTTTTTGTAATACGAAGGGAATATAGTGACTATTGCTGTTGATCTTTTTTTATGTTCAGGATGTTTGCTGCATCTTTAAACCATACCTTCTTGGTTTTGACTTTACTCCCACTGTTTTCAGAGTCTAGCAACAGAATGCTACATTTCCAGATAAGAGAAAGATACATATGTCCCATGTTCATGACTCATTTCTTTGGTTTCTTTCCCTAAAGTGGACTGTTGGGACGGTCCCGATGGAGAGCCGATGGTCCAACACGGCTACACTCTGACTTCCAAGATAACATTCAAATCTGTCATAGAGGCCATCAATAAATACGCCTTCGTAAATAACCAGTGAGTCAAAGCTGCCCGTAATATGTGTGTGTGTGATTTGATATGAGTTTTTCTGATTGTTCTATGGAAAGTCAACTCGTCCATTATCCTGTAGTTATTGCAGTGGGATAAAAACAACCTTGAATATATATCAGATATGCCATTTTATTTTGTTTTCCATGAGTTTACTCACATAAATGATTCCGACATGTCATTTCTGGTTCAGAACAAACTGATTTATATTTCATATAACTGATTTCATCACCATATAGCCTACTGCTTAATGTTGTTGCAGCATGACCCACTGTGGGGCGAATAGGCTTTCCCTCCCATTGAAGCTGTAAGTTGGGATAATGTGGTTATTTTTAACTGGCAAAGAATGAGATGATTTGTAATTCATTTTGATCTTATATTTGATGTGAAAAAAAAGGAGCACCAAATACAAGTTGTGCAATGCTTAAGCAACTCACAATTAATTAGTGTAGCTTGCAACAAGTGAGTAACATAGTTTGATAAATGATGCCATCTCAAAGAAGATGAGTTATAGATATAAAAATGGGGAGGGGTTCATTTTGCTCTGAAAGACTGTGTGAGCACATTGCTTAATTGTCTAAGGCTGACCTGTGTGCACTACCATTTCTCTCTCTTACTAAGATATCTAAGAGGAAAAAGTTGCATAAGTTAGACGACCATATTCATATTCTTCAGAGATCAGTGATTCCTCGAGGTAATTAGCACCTCTCACTGAACCATCTGCTAAGCAGCGTTTCCTAGGGCTCCCTGAGGATCCACTGATTGTCTCTGCTGGGCCCGACAGTACCCAAACAAATTGGTGAATGATGCAGCTTCCTGCTGCCACATTGGCTCACACTGACTTTCATTTCAGCTCCTTACAGTATGATAGCACTGACTGTGTTACAATGGGATTTATTTTATTCAAATACAGACATTAATGGACTGTATTTCCATTTAGAATCCATTTATGTTATCAAACAAGAAGTATTATAGTTGTGGCACCTTTATCCAAGCTGAACTAAAATCAGATTAAAGTCGCATGTAGCTTTTTAGCTGTCGACTCAACTTCAAGTCATTCACTCTCTCAGTTCTGTGGCATAATTAAAATATATCAGATATCAAAGGAGTTGTTTCGTACTTTGAATAACTTTTTTGCTTAGAGATAGATAAGAAGTTTTACTCAAATTCCTAGCCAACAACTAGGTATCTTATCTTTGCATGAACACCGCAGAGCCACAAATTATTGGTTGTACTGTTTTTTCTGTGGTTGAACAAACCACATTTAATGTGTTAATTTGTGAGCTTTATGGGCACCTGGGTTTTTTTTCTTCTCAGACAACTTATTACATTGATTTTTGTCTTTAGTGTAAGATAAGAAAACAGGTTGGAGTTTTTTTTTTTTTTCAATGAGTGGAGGTTGGGGGGGGACATGCAGCAAGGGGTCCAGGCTTGACATGAACCCGGGCCAGCTGTGCCGAGGAAATACAGCCTCTGAACATGAGATGCCCGCACAACCAATTGAGCTATATGGCACCCCTATAATCGCAGGTTAATCTGTAATAAAAGCCAAAAGTTAGTTCCAGACTCATCGTGGATAACAACTATTTGAGCTTTAATTTCCTTTTCTCCAAATATGCATTGTTTCCCAGACTAGCTTTTCCAAGATTCAATTTCTTCCACTATTAATTCAACTTTTGTTCAGTACTGTCTCCTGAAAGAAAAGATTCATATCTAGCAAATAAGAACTATCCACTACCTCTCATTACTTCACAGTTTATCAATTAGTAATCTGTAATAATGCAAACAGGGAGAACAGATTAATTAACAGAATGTATTGTGCTTTATTGCTCTCCAGTACATCCAGTACTCACCATTACATCCTCAGTGCCACCTGTTAATGTGATTTATAGCCCTCAGGACTATATTACAATGTAACAAATCTCCCACATGTCACACTCACACACACACATACACACACTACATAACTAATTGAGACACACCACCGTTTCACAGGAGAGGAGCTCAATTCATTAAATGACTTTTTTCTGTTTTTGGCAATATGACTAAAAGTGTGTGTGCGGTTGTTCATATCAGTGTGCGTTCTGAAGATCAGAGGTGGAAGTGGAAGCAGGGCTGTGTCCCCTGAGGGAGAGCTGTCAGTCTGACAAACCTGACATTTGAGCTGTGCTGCTGTGTGGCCACAAGTCATTTCACCTTTTCCAAATGAAAACACGAAGACACACAAATAACTCAAGACACACTTGCCAACACACACACATGCCATACCACTGAAAATAAAAGGTGCACGCAGCTTTGTTTTTATCATTTACTCCCTCTCTGTTCTGTTCAAATATTCCGATTATTGGCAAGGGTTAAACAACTTATGAAAACCTGTGTTTGTTTCCTGATTCTCTCTCTCTCTCTCTTTTTTTTTTTTATCTTACTCAGATACCCAGTGATTCTCTCTATAGAGAACCACTGCAGCATCCAGCAGCAGAAGAAAATTGCCCAGTACCTGCGAGAAATCTTTGGAGACAAACTGGACGTGGGAGATGTGCTGAGCAGAGACTCCAAAACATTACCAAGTCCTAACAGCCTGAGAGGAAAGATACTCATCAAAGTAAGAATGCATCAGAGGATAGATGGTGGAAAGATGGACCGAGAGTCTGTATTCTTAAATGAACATGTTTTAAAAATGAAAATACAGCTCATCAATTATTGTACTTGTGAATGAAACCCTCCACGTCACACCTCCTCAGTTCCCTCTCCTAACTGCAGGGAAGAAAGAAAAGTGCTCATTATCTGTCAATATGTTACTTTATGTGCATTGCTCCTGAGCATAGGGAGTGGGAAAGGCAACACAAGGCCACTAATTACTTTCCATAAACAGTTCAAGGGAAGGAAGAGCAAGGGAGGACAAAACTAGGTCATTATATTAATCATAGATTTGAGAGGAGAGAAGGATGAGTGGCTGGCATATGTTAAATCAATGACAAATTATTGGCTTAAATGTTAAAGTATATATTGTGAAAACACAACCTGACTGATGACTCATCTGGGGTTGTTGTATTCATGTTTTAAATTGCTACCAGTGGTAACAATCAGAAAAGAAGGCTTCAACTTAAACCTCAGGTTAAAATTACAATGAGAGCTATAATTGTTTCTACAGTTAGGCTATCTCTCTTTTTACATGGGTGTGTGAAACAAAAGACGCTTTCAGACCAAACAGTTCTAAGGGTTCTGTCTGAGTATTCAGGGGAATGGGGAGCTCTCTGTAGGACAACTTACCTTCACAGGCCTTTTCTCTGTTCACATTTGCAACACAGACCGAGATGCTGAGGGATGTAACTGGCAGCTGACAGGTGGTCAAAAAATTGTCATTTCCCCATCACATATATGCTCTATGAACCCTGGGCTTCACTGTCAGCCCAATACTCCTGTGTTTCATTTAATGACTAAAGTTAAGACTTGTTGATAAGGACGACTTTTTACTGATGTTTTCAATTTGTTTTGTAATGGCAGGTTCTTGTGTAGCAATCATATAGTATTATGTATGGAACAATCACTGTACAGAAAGGGAACTTTCAGAAAAGGACCTATAAAAGATTTCTGCTGTCTGAAAGCATCTAAAAGACCCTAAAAACTGAGTTCTGAGATTTACAATAACAATCGGTTTCCTGTAGTGTAAACACACAAAAGAAATTCCTCTTCGTCTAAATGCTTTAAGGGCAATAAAAAAGTTCCTGCAGTCTGGAGGCATCTACGAAAACTGACTCTCCAGTGAAAAAGTAGCATTGGGTAATTTGTCAAAATTATGTGACAATGACACCCCTGCACTCTGAAGCCCATTATTTTAAATAGCTTTTGACACATGATGGCTTATCGCTGTAATGAGCAAATCACGGGATGCAGGGTTAAAGTTTGGGGCCATGATAAGTAGTAAATATTTGAAGGACAGAGTACAAAAATAGCAGGTGAAGAAGTGCTAAGCATTTGTGAGTTCGACCTTTTAGGGTGCTGGGCGAGGAAATGTTTTAAGAAAAGGTGAGTCATAAAGAGATTATAGATCATTATTCTAATTAGATCTCCTCTGATCTAATTTTTTAGCACATTCCGCCATTGTGCAACCACAAATAACATCAGTCTGGACTCAGACTGCTTGCCGTCTCCTGAGACGCATGTATAAAATGTAAAATAAATACTGTGTCTGAGTCTAGTACGTTCATCTCTTTGTAGCACAAACTGTGCCCCAAAGGCCAGACAGATGGTCAATCACGTTTATTGATATTCATCCTCAAGAATATAGGCGTGTACTTTAAAAAAAAAAATCCAGCCCAGTTTTAAACCAGGATGTGAAATAGTGAGTTTGTTTTCCATGCCAAAAAGTAACTTTGTCAGAATCAAAAATATGAGATGGCTATGTTATTGTTTTGAATAAGGCAGCATTCACAGCAAACACTATTGTTTCTTATGTATAAAGTTTTTATACTAATCTTAACCAAGAATTTTGTCATTTCTCTTAATAAAAATGTTATATTCAATACCTAAACCTAACCATTTGCAAGTGCCAGCAAGGTGAAAATGAAGTTAGTGGAAAATATTATATTGATGCCAGTCGTCACATAAACCTGTAAGCAAACTTACAAATATACAGATTTTTGAGTCATGAAATTTTTACAATTCTTGATCATTTATTGTGAAACTGCTAAGTTTTGCACTGTGAACCAACATAGCTATTACATGCTGTTAAGTGAGATTGTGTTAAAAATATTAGTTATTGCTTTGACTGCCTCAGATATAAGATCCTACCGGCACAGCATGAGTTATTCATACAAAGGACACCAAGACTTTCAGAACCTCTGGAAGAGTAAAAGCTTTCAGTATTTATTAGATAACCAGATAAAATCTTCTTTATCTGCTGTGTGAAGAAAGTCTACATTGAAGGAGGCCTGGCTCTTTCCCCTCTAAGTCAGGTTTCTAAATGAGAGAGCATTATTGATTTTCAATAAAGCCACTTTACTCCCCCTTTCTCTTTTCTCCTCCCCCTGCCTCATTTGACAGCCTTTCACCCCTTTATTTCCCCAGCAGACCAGTAGAGCAGAGACAACACAATAAAGAGATATGTCATAAAGGTTTTTTGACACTCACACACAGACAGAAGGGTAATTGACTGCTTGTGGCAGTGGTTGAAGTGAGGGTGGAATGTCAGTCTGTGAGAGACTCAATGTACTGTGGGAAACTCTGAGTCTCCCATTTTTATAAGAAAAAGATGCTTTGGAAAATCTTCACTCCCACTCACCTTCAGAATGGCTCACTAATGGGCTTCCAGTGTGCTGAAAAAGTTGCTCAGAGAGCTACTTGGGGAATCTGCAGATGATTTTACATTGTGTGCGTGTTTGCATAAGTGTGCATTTTGTACCCTCTTGCATGTTTATAATTGTCACAAGGGGCTTTCACTGTAAATCCTGATAAGGGAGCTACATAAAGACAGAGGTTATTTAAAATGCATCTGTGCATTATGCTGTGCAAACATGTTGAAATGCGTTATGGTATTTTTGGTCTAAAATTGAGTTGTGGGCATTTATGAGTATGAAAAGGATTTGTGAGATGGAGCTGAACTTTAGACATGTGCAAGGGTCAAATTTGTTTGCCACTCTTCTCCTATCTTTATTTTTCCTCCAACCAGGGGAAGCGCCTGCCTGCCTATCTGTCTGCGGATGCTGAGGAAGGGGAGGTATCTGATGATGACAGCGCTGATGAAATTGAGGAAGACTTCAAACTCAAGACCAGTAATGTAAGATAGAGGAATGTGGCTGTGAATATTATGTGCATAAACCCGTGTGCTATTTTCCATTAAGTCACTTAACTTTCATTATTTCATAACCAGTTTTGTCATGATTCATGGCTGGAGCAAGGAGGGGAAAGGACTCAAATGCAGGAATTAGACACAGAAGAAACAGGGTCTTTGTTGATATAAGAAACTAAAGTTGCTGTCAAGGCAGGAAAGACGAGGTTATACAAAGTGGCGTGGTGAGCAATAACAAAGAAAATAAAGACAAAGATGTGTCGATGTACAAAGGAAACCAATGAGTACAATGAGTAGCTCTACAAAATACAACAGGAAGCAAGATGAGCTACGATCTTAACTTAACACTGGAATGTTCATGTCATTCATCCATCAATGAGGTTTGAAATCTGTTTTTCTATGTACATTATACCTGAACAGCACGCTCTCATGCTTTGAAGCAAAAATATTTATCCTGTGACAAAGTAAAACAATATTGAAAACTAATAACAGTATACTTAAGTAATATTTTTTTGTTTCTTCTTTAAACAACTATCTTAGCTAGAAATTCTGTTTTTATTTGATTTCAAAAGTATAAGAAAGAAGGTATGACTTCTTTCTCTTTACTTCTGTTAATACTTCATTATTTACTAAAACTACTTGGTTAAGGTTAGTAGAACATCCTAGTTAGGTATTAAAATACACAATTAAGTGTATTTTTTGGCAATGTGTCCCACAACAAAACAAACTCAGGAAAACCTACATGTCCAAAAGAGAGGCTTTGGAGACACCCTCTGCGTTTAAAGCTGACGCATGGAGAGTAAAGATACATACATGTAAAACATACATGGATATTTGACTGAAAATAGAAACAGCTCAACAAACATGCAATAAATTAAAACAAATGACTACAGAGACTTGGAGATAAACACATTTATTTCCTAAACCGTACTTGCTTAATTTGTGTACATCTTATCGTGGGCAAGACAACCTTACTCACATGGCTCTAATTTTTTTTTAACTATGGGCAAGCCCCTCAGGAAAATGAACAGATATTTGTTGATTTACAGAAGATAAGATTGTCTTGAAAAGTCAAAATTAGAGTTTAAATGAGCTTCACAACTCAGAGCCTTAGAGCACCTAGCACCTAGAGGTTACCCGTTTTTGAGCTGGAGTGACCTACTGTAAAGTACTTTGGTGAGGTTTAAGAGGAGTTATGTTTACCCCTGAAAAAATATGCCTTTATAAATGGTAATTGGTCGGGTCGGGGAGCTTAGATTCAGCTGGTGCACATCTAAATGTTGTGATAGCATACTTCACTCTTGAAGCTTCTTTGTTTCCATTTGTGCTTATCTGTTATCTCGTGCTTCATAAACAAAATATATTTCCCCCATACATAAGCAGCACAAACAGAAGTTAGTTAAGGGATCTTAATGATATTGCTGTATTTGAGGTAATGACTACAGTAACTGGCTTGAAATGTTTGTGAAGAATAGAAAAATACTTTATTTATCCCCCAATGGGGGAAATTCAAATTAGTCAAGTAGCTCAAAAAAATTATTAATATTTACAATGATTGTATATTAACAACAACAATAATAATACAAATTCTAATAAAAATACTACTACTAACTAATAATAATAATAATAATAATAATAATAATAATAATAATAAATGACAAAAAAAAAATCTTTATTGCATTATTATTAATAATAATGCTTAATGATGCACATATACTTTTTGACCATAAAGTGTCTGAATTACCTATTTATTGTAATAAATAAGTTGTGCAGCAGCATGTAAAACAGGCCACTTCCAGCTTAACACATGTAGATTACACCAATGCTTTCTATGTTCTCTTCATTTAGTCATTCTCAGTCATCATCATTTATGACATAGTTGTGCCAGGGTCCTTCTTCCTAAATTCAAAACAGGAAAACACTCACACAATATGGCATCATTCCTCCACATTTAGCTGGAAGCTTAAAGCTGCAGATGCCACTTCAGATGATCACTGCCATCTTGAAAGGAATGCTGGCAGGTTTCTGGGAGGTTTTGTACTGAGCTCATTAAACCAGTATGCTTTCGCAGGAGTCACCACTAACGCTGCAGTAATAGAGTAATATACCTTTCATGGAGTGGGTTTATATGTGCTGTGGGAACAGTGACTTTTACGGTGTTATTTATACACAGCCCAACCTGTGCCACCTGCAGTAAGGCAAAAATAAAGCAGCTACACTGCAGACCTGCAGATCCAGACATGGTTAGATAGATGCTATTGCTAAGGACATTGTGAGGGTACGTCACACCTGGTTGCCAATCTTGTAAGGTGTGATGTCCTATTGTCTGCACCTGCCAGTGTTGTTACCTGGTTAGTTTGGTGGAGAAGAGGAGAAATGAGGACTGAAAAAAAGAATAGCATACCTTACAGAGAAAAGTCAAATTGTGTTTCGCCAACGAAAAAGATAAAGTGCATAGATCTATACGTTGAGCTAGGGTTACTGACCCTGGAAGGTCATGAGCACTTTTGCTGTGATAGTGTGTAAGATCTGCTAAGTAACAAGCAATTGTTTTGCCAATATCTGAATCCCTGTGAAATCTGATGACCTCTCTTGGCCCATTTGATCAAATAAACCAAATATAGCACTATCAAAAACAGTACATCAAGTTGTTTGTTTATTTGATGGAATTGCTAATAAAGATTCTTATAATCTTTGAACTCGTTAAAAACTTTTTTTTCCAGTTATTCGTGGTAGATAGATATTTTTTTGTATTGTTGGAAATGGACTGAGACATGACTTTAGAGGCTAATCTCACAGCCTGTGCACAGAAACATGACTGTGATGGGTAGTAGGCATGGTCCCTGTGTACAAAAGAAAACCTCAGTGCAAACAGGACACTCCCCATATGACTCATAAACAAACACAACAACCCAAAATTCAATGCCACAGGATGTAAATTCATATTTTCTACCAATAGTAGTGAGTGAACAACAGTTGCAGGGTTGGAGTTTCAAGTTTCTTTTGTTGAAAGCACATGTTTACCACTTATAAATCTGCAATCCTTTACTCCTGTTGCTGCTCTTTGAAGTTCTTTCCAGTAAGTAATGATTGCCCTGTTGGTTTAATTTTCCACCATTTTGGTGCTGCTAAGTGTTGACCTGGTTTCACGAAGTGTCACTCTCTACCATCTTAAAATAAGTGTCCTCCCTTTCACCTCCTCTCTCACACAGGGCAATGGCCATCACCAAGTGGAGTCTCACATCAGAAAAAAACTGGACTCTCTGTTGAAGGAGTCTCGGATCGGAGACAAGGAGGATACTGACAGCTTCAGCATCAGAGCTCTGCTCCGAGCCACACATCAGGGCCTTCAGAAGAACCTGCGGCAGGTACAACCCAAAGTGTGTGGAGCTGCATGCTGGGAGGGGTAATACTTGTGAAGAGTTAAAGAAAAAATGGCAAAAAAGAAGGGGATTAAACTAGGCCATGGTGTTAGTCACGGAGGGAGATGGAGAGGGAAATGAGCTGATTAGTTACTGCAGCCAGCACTAACAGGTCAAACACACCCACTGAACAGATTAAAACTGAGAGACAAACAGCACCTCTTCAGGCCTCTCTGTAGGGGCTGCTGTGTTTCCACCTGCATACAGTGGGTTTCATCAAAAGCATGTCAAAATAGAGTAAAAGTGACGAAAGACTATACGTCTGCAGTGTTACTTAATATTTAATTTCCCTGCTTGCCTCTTGTGTTATTTTTAGAAGCTTCAGTTTGCTGACAGCCATTTTAATGTAGTGGGTGTAGTGCATCGGGGCTCTCTATCCTCTGTAGTCCTACTCTGTTGGTGATCCCTTTCGCCTCATTCTTTCGCAAATGCTTTTTTCCCTATGTGTTCCTAACTTATCTTATTTCTCACTGACAGCCCTCCTCAGCTGGGTTTTTTGCTTTTGTCTGTTGCATCCCCTCCAGCTCCTAAGCTTTAAGGTTTAAGTGACTCACTGGGTGCTAATGTGGTATTAGATTCACACCACATGAATGTGAGAAAACAGGGGCAGACACAGATTTGAAAAGCTTCTGAATGTGTTCTCTTTTATTTTCTAGAGTTCAAAAGGGGTTCTAAAGAAATCCCAAAGCAGATCCTTCATCACAACACTCAAACAGAAGGTAAGGAGCATGGGAAAAATGAGGTTCCTTTTTCGTTTCAGTTTGCTGTTTGTGTGGTGGTAAATTCAGATTAGATTTGCTTCAGGAAAAAGAAACAAAGTCTTCGCTTTAAAATGACTTTTAAAGAATTCTGTCTGATGAAATGACAATGTTAACTAGTTAAATTGTTTTATAACAAAGTTGGAGTGACGCTCTGCTGTGTTTGGGGTTAAGAGTTGGAAATGCTTGGAAAGATACATGTTCGGATTTGGGTAGATCGGCTCTGTTACCACAGCTCATACAGACATTGGATCAACCATTTTTAATAGTATTCTTATAGTTAGCTATTTCACATAAAATTATTTGAAAATGTTGATAACTCCCCCTGCACTCAAAGGCATATACTAATTTTGTATCCACTGAAAACGTAAGAATTGTTATATATCGCCTCAGTTACTAGCTGAGCTAGTGCTCGGTTGTTGGTGGTGTCTTGTCAGGCCTTTGGATCTGACCAGTCAGAGCACACTGAGATTTCCTGGAGTGGAGCTGCATCTCTGTGTTAAGTTTTTTCAGGAGACACATACATAGTTGACATATTTGCTTCATTAGCTGCTGATACTATGCATCTGCATGTCCTCCACTACTGGGGAGGGCAAGCTCTGCTTGTACAAGAATAGAATATCATTACAAACACCTATGAAATCGACAATAACTCACTTAGTTAGTAGTATAATACTGGTTGCTTGTTTGAATTAAACTCAGTTACTACAAGTAAACCAAATCAAACAGTTAAATAGACCAAGTAGGATCAATCTTATTAATATCAAATGATATGAATCTTTCTGTACCATCTGATTCCTTCTTCACGTACCTATTGAATGAAGTATTAGCAACTGTTCAGCCTAAAGAAGTCGACTTGTCATGTGACTGGATCTTTTTCTCTTAATTTGAGTCTGGGACACAAAAATAATCTTGTTTGTTCATTAATGGAGTGTTTGACGACTTATATAATATACAAACAAGGAAGGGGCTTCAACCCTGAGACTTAATTCAATACAGCCTTTTAAAATTGGAATGTTTTCTGTAAAAGTTAAAACTTTCCACAAAAACAAAATATTTCTCAGCCTCTGAAGAAACTAGAAACATGAAATGAAAATAATTTGTGTGGTTAAAACGATCACCTTTATTTTACTTTTCACTCATGTTAATCAATAATCTAAGATCTTAATAGTTAGAGTGTCACAAAACTGTTACGTGACATTGCTCCAGGCTTGACTGGTGAAAAGATGCAATGTCACTCCCAGTCAAATTAGCTTAAGATAATTTAAAACGTTCTTGGAAAAAAAAAAACGACAGACCCTTAAAGCTGCGGTCGGCAACTTTTTTTTAGTCATATTAGCTTGAACTGTCATGGGATTCTGGAAGTAGAATATTAAATAGGCTGTTTAGGAAAAATAACGAAATCTGTGGCTCCCTCTGAAGCCTGTAATCGTGCTTGCAAAAACCGAGCGCTCCCGGCTGTTTTTAACCAATCAAGTTACGGTGGAGGAATCCTACCTGTCAATCACAGCTTGTGCACACGCTGCTGAGCGTGAGTCTGCCGCAGCTTGTGTGCGCTCACACTGGTGTGAACTCACGTGCACAACCTCGTCCACAGAGGGGGAGGGGTTTGGGGGGCGATTCGGAGCTTGTTAGAGGTTGGGGGAGGGACCTGAAAGTTGTATCAGTTCGAATTTTCCGACTTTAGACTCGCAATTTTGAAAATCTGCCGACTGCAGCTTTAAATTTGTCAAGGACTAATTTTGCACTTTACGTAGCCATAGATGGGGCCAACATGTCACAGGAATTGTTAGTTCAGAAGTTACAATTTTTGGCACAGTATTGACAAGATCCACCCTCCAATAACTCCTACTTCATGAAAATCAGTTAAGTATTAAAGCAGTTACAGTTGTTATTGTACAGAGATCTTCATCTCTCGATTCACATTGTATAAGTTTACAAGCAGATGTTGTCCTATACAGCAGTGTTTCCCAACCTTTTTTGGCCTGAGTACCCCCTGAGCCTTCTTGTCACACCACGAGTACCCCCTCACACATACAACGCGTGCGATGATTCTCCAAAGTAGAGCAACACAGTGGTTATTACATGAAAATCATTTTATTTAATATCCTTAACTTGAACATAAAATTCTCAGGCTTTCTCTCTCTTTTTTTTTAACCTCAGTTGAATTCAACATAAGAATAAAAAACATTTCATTGAAATATAAATAATTAACCAAAATAGTATAAATACTAAATCAAAATAATCTTCCTTTGTTAAAAAAAATAAAAAAAATAAACTCCCCGTGCGCCGCGTACCACTAGGGGTACGCGTATCCCCGGTTGGGAAACACTGCTCTACAGTGTGGCCTACACACAGACATACATGCAATTGTGGTATCTATGTTTCTCTATATATGAACATGAGGAGGCAAATGTCATCACCAACCCTTTCTCCCGCTTTAATGAAGGTAAACATGTTCATTTGTGAGATTTCCTTATGTTAAACTAAGGTAACAATGACCTGATTAGATTTCCCATATGTCCACAGTGCAGACACAAGAGAAGTAGAATTAATTTCCTTAAACTTTTAGCAAAAATCTAATTTTACAGTAAAGTTGCAGCAAATATTTAAATGTATATTTTTAAGTTTGACCCAATTTATGTGAAAAGATTATTCAATGTGCCTCCTCAATACACTAAGAATAACTTAAAGCTGCAGTCTGCAAGATTTGTTGTTGTCATACGTAAAGTCCTACTTTTTGGCATTTTAAGAGTTTACATGATCTATCAGAACGCTTGAAGTTGAAAACGGTGACCTCCGTAGTCGCAAAATGCAAGAAATGCTTATTTTTTAACCGAAAAATAAAAAGTTATTCAACTTCCTGTCCCGCCCCTTCAAAACACATGAGAACTCGTGCACGTAGACGTGCACGCCAGATGCGCCTACACGACTCCTCATTCATCAACTCACCTGTCATTTGCGATCATGGAAGACACAGTAAGTAGACTAGCCCGTAATGAAGTTCAATAGTCCAGATAAATAAGCGTGGGGACGAGCCTACGCGCGTGCACAATCGGTGATTGACAGGCAGCAGAGCCCAGCTCGTAAACCTGATTGGTTACCTTTTACCGGTCCGGTCTGCAATTTTGTAAACAAACCTGCTGGCTTTGGAGGGACCTAGCGGGACATATAGGGGACCTAGAGAACTCTTTTTTTTTTTGTATTGGGGTATTTAATGTACTACTTTCAGAATCCCCGGACAGTTCCAGGCATTATGCTTGAAAAAGAGTTGCAGACTGCAGCTTTAAATACCAGATAAATATTTTTTTTTAAATTTACCGTAAAACCAGAATCAACATCTTTCTGAAAGAGTGCTAAACATTCATCTCCAAAGGCATCAGATCTCTAACAGTGTCTTTTGTTTGAACAGATGTACTTTATAAATCTGACACTGTTTGGTCTGCAAAAAAACTGCTAAAACAAGCTAACCTGTCTCTTCTAATTACCATCACTTGCGGTGATCGACACAGAAGCAGTGACTGTTCTCATTTAGTGTAAATCCTACTTAAAGTGATGAGGAAATGCTGATGTTGAGGACACGTTTTTAGCCTATCTATATATATATATATATATATATATATATATATATACATACATAAATGTGTGTGTGTGTGTGTGTGCATGCATGGAATCTCTTCCTTAGCAGCATAAACTCTGTAATTACTAAATAATTACTAAACCTTCATCCCCTTCTCACCTCCACCTTAGCTCGAGTAGACATGTTACTTCTCTCAAAAGAGAAAAAAACTCAGAATTTGATACTCTTTCTCTATAATTATATATACTATACCGAAAACACCCACAGTCATGCACAAGCACACATGCAAGCTGCTACTGCAGAAACACACAGCAGCTCCAGTTCGCTGCAACACACAATTTTCCGAAGACACACTCACAACAACCCCAGGCCACTCAAGAACTCTTGCGCAGTGAGTGTGGAGGCGGCATCATACACGATTTACTGTATATTTAACACGTTCATGAAGGTCTCAACAGCAGCCAAACGTATACTTCAGAAAATACCTTTCTGCTTTTTAACTCGTGTGTTTGTATATTTTCATGTGCTTCCACTGTCCAGAGGCACTCCAAATCCAGACTGTCATGCCAAAGCATGGACAAAGAGGAAGATGTTCAGGAAAAGTCTGGGAGGGAGGCCGGAGGACAATTCAACAGGTGATCTTTGAACAGCTTCACCCCAACACTGACCGTCACGGTCAACTGAGAGGTTCGATGGTTGCTGCGAAACCTAAACAATTTAGGTCATCAGTGGTGCACATGCAACCACTAGAGCCCCTCCAGCTGTAATTTAGATATGAAATGACAGACTCAAAGCTTTCACTGCCAAAGGGAGAAGATTAGTTGGGATTCCTGCTTATTCATTTAAAATCTGCAATCTCCCAGATTAAACTCAAATGATTGTGTTCTCTCTTAATGCCCGTTTAAAATGATTTTTTTTTAGCAGAGTAAGAAAATTTACTAACTTTCCACACATACTATGATCCCAAGATGTTCCAAATTTGGGCCACAAAAAAACCCACCACGTGTCATTAAAGTTTTCTGTGTTGGGTTTATTAAATCATGGTCAAAAATAGATAATGTAATTGACCCGGCTGCTTTTGTTGTTTTATCGTCACAGTTTTAGATCTTAGGCTTTGCTTTAAAATGAAATCCATTTTCTATAACCAATGTTTCAACAGAAAAAATATTGATAAAATATATTGAATATGAAACTAAATATAGTGTTGTTCATAAAAATAGGTATTTCACTTCACTATCCCTTCACTGAACAATTCCAGTCACATTAATTTATGTTGTTTCAAACAGAATGAGCCACAAATTTGATATATTTTAATTTTAAAATCCCAAGTGAAATTAGCCCCCCATGCTTTTCTTTGTTTTACCATCGCTAAAAAAAACCTCACAGTGTTCATATTACATACAGTTTGAACATACTGTAGCCCAGTTCTCTGTCACACACATTGCTCGTCTACCTTAGTCTCCTTGTAATCCCCTGTATGTGTGAGTGAACACTGGGCAAGAAGCATTGTTACCCAGCATTGTTGTTCCTCCTTCAGCTTCAGGAAGCATATACAAGGCCTTTGTCCTCCTTGCTCTTCTAGTCTCTGTTCCTGTTAGCCTGTTTATGTATGCATATCTTCAGGAACTGTCACAATACAGATTTCAGCAAGCGTGTATAGGACTGGTTATGTGACTGATTAGCTTTGTCTAAGAACTCATCACTATGTAGCTGTATGTGTGCATGACTGTGTTAGTATTGCTGCAGTGCATGGGCTCTGGTCCCTGTTAAGCTTTTTGCCTTTGATGCTCTTTCCTGTGGTTTGCAAGCTGCCACTGATGGACAATCCTCTCTATCCTACCATGTTTGTCCACCGTAAATGGGTCATTCAGTGTGCGCATGTCTTCTGTCATGTATATTTCACTTAACCTTGCCTGATGAATCTTCAAATGATCTCACTGTATGATCTCTCTTGCAAATTATTTAGGGGTGGAAGGAAGAGGAAGACGATGAAACTGAGTAGAGATCTGTCAAACCTGGTGGTATTCACCAACTCTGTTGCCTCACAGGAATGCCTGAATGAAGGTGAAGGTGAAACACCAAAGCCCTGACACATACACGCACAACCAAAAAGGATCAATGTATTCTTCATATTAAGGACATCTGCTCATGACTATGCTATGTTTTGTCAGGTACACCAGGTGACGTTTTGTCATTCAGCGAAACCAGAGCACAATCTCTCGTCAATCACAGGACTGAACAGTTCTTGGCTTTTAACCAGAGGCAGCTGTCACGGATTTATCCCTCAGCCTATCGTATCGACTCCTCTAATTTTAACCCCCAATTCTACTGGAACGTGGGTTGTCAGTTGGGTAAGATGCTGGTCTGTCACTTCAAGCTTTTATTAAATACAGCAAGTGCTCTCGATTTAGTTACAGGTTTGCCATTTCACATTAATCAACATTGCATACCTGATGCATGCATGTCTTATCTGTGACATTCACACAACACTTTTCTGGTTTCAAAATAGCATTTAATGGCACCCTCTTTGGCAAGAAGCTTTTTTACACTTCTGTTAAGTCTGTCAGTTTTTTTGAGAGGGCATTTTTGTTCCTTTTTACCGTGGGCCAACCTTTTCTTTTAGAGTCTGTCCACAAATTTTCAGTATCTTTGTTGCTGAATATGGTTTCTTTGTGGGAGGGGTTAGTGGCGAAGGTGCTGTTTGCTTGCAAGGGGCCTCAGGTTGTCATTTCGGTGCTTGTGACCAACCGTTATTTGAGTCTATGCTCTGTTAGCCAACAGTTTGTATTTTTTGCTTCTGATTCCTCTACATTGCCTGTTGGCGACAGGACAGTAGGTAATGCTTTTTCCAATTATGTTGATAGCTGCAGTTGACTTTTTGATGTGTTAGATATATTTTTTTCTACTTAAAGCACCATCTGTATAGTTTTTTAAGATATACGGGGCTTTTTTCTCTTATCATCATCACTTGGAGGCAAAGTGGGGTTCAGTTTCTCGCTGAAGGACCTCTTCGACATGTGGACTGAGTGAGCTGGGGATCAAATAACTGTCATCCAACTAGCAGATGAACAGTCTTACCTCAGAGCTACAGCCGTCTTGATGATGAATTATGAGCCACCCCACAAGAACACATTTCTTTCATGGCCTAAATTTTGCATGGTACTCCTTTTTCCAACGTTGCATAAAACAAAACTTAAGTGTGTATAGAAAATGGAGGATGGATGGATTTTGACCAGGGTTTTCCAAATATGTCAATGCCAATATATAACATAGTGTAGTTTATTAATTATGTTTGCTCATGACTGAATATTTTTACAGGACGTGTGTTGTATGTTTGCATCTTGTGCATGAGTGTCAATCTAGATTACATTCAGAACAAGGATTTTTGAGGATAAGGAAGGAATGAATAGATAAAATATGCTGGAATTCATTAGAATTCGATACGATCTATTTATCTATTTTTTTTCTTTTGAAGAAATGAAACAGGTATACAAAAACAGAAGCCATCATAAGATATCTTTGTAGAAATTGGGTCATTTGATGCGCTATCTGAATGAATATTAAGTTACATTATGCAGCTAATTAAAATGTGATCTTTTTCAGTGGCCCTCAACTATCAGACAGAGGGTAGGATGATGCAGCTCAACAGAGCTAAGTTCATGGTGAATGGAGGTATTGGCTACGTCCTCAAGCCTCCTCCCATGTGCAAAGGTACAGGAACTGATGTTAAATCCTTATTTATTGTGATGTGATACATGGCAGTTTTGGCCTCAGGTGTGGAATAGATTGTAGGAATGGAAATGTGCTGGAGAATCAACCTCAGGCATGCATAAATGCAATTCTAAATGTGCCAACTATAAAACTAATTGTTGCTTTCATGTAGAAATGGACACAAGAACAAACAGTACTGGAACACATTTAAAGGAAATATAAATAAGTTAATACTTAATAATGTACTATGTTTCCCATAATTTTAAAGCATTGCATAATAAGCTATCCAAATAAAAAGTTAGCTTTACAGTGTAGGGGCGACATAATTGAAGTTTGCAACAGTTTTGCTCCAAATATAATGTGCAATTCTGTTTACGATGCCAGCCAAGAACATAAGAAAATACATAAAAATCATTCGTTGGGTGAAAGCAACAGTGTCAGTGGGCTTGGACGGAAGATTAACTGATGACATTAATCAAACTTGCTGCTCTGTTGTGTTTTACACCTTCTAGGCTCCTTCAATCCATTCAGTGATGACCCACTTCCAGCTTACCCCAAGAAGCAGCTCATTCTCAAGATCATTAGTGGACAGCAGCTGCCCAAACCACCAGACTCCATGCTGGGGGATCGTGGAGAGGTAAAAGCACAGTGCTCTCACATTCTCCATCTGTCCTTCTTTCTCTCATGCACATACTTTCAATTCAATTCAATTCAATTCATTTTTATTTATATAGCGCCAAATACAACAAATGTCATCTCAAGGCACTTAGATAGTAAGTCCAATTCAAGCCAATTGGAATTCAATTAATTAATTAACATACTTGCATCCATACATATTTGAACTTTTATACTTGACTGCTCAGATATGTTCAACCTGCTCTCAGTATAAATATAATCAGTGTAATAGCCTCAAATGTAATTAATTCTAACGCCCCTCTCTCCTTTAATAGATCATTGATCCATTCGTTGAAGTGGAGATCATCGGTTTGCCAGTTGACTGCTGCAAGGAACAGACACGAGTTGTTGATGACAATGGTTGTTACACACAAACAGATCCGACTGTGTAGTGTCACAATATCACATTACTATTTATATGGTTTATGTAATGTTTTGGTGTTGTGTTAAGGCCAACATTATGAGTGTTTTTTTAATTACTTTTCTATTTTACCTCATAGAATTTTAAATAGATCACGTACCTACTATATGTTCAGTACACTCCAGACAGGGGTTTTCAAAGCCTTAGAAAGGAATTCTTTATAAGACACCGCACTGACTACACCGTAATTCAGCTAATTTTCTAGATGCCTATTGGATCACAATTGTGTTTATTCTCATTTACACTTAGCAAGACAACCAATCCAGGCTACAAGAAATACATAAATGTCCTGTTCTAAGGTATATTTTAGTTTCCTTCTCTGTGAAAAAAATTTAATCAGTCTCAGAACAAATGTATGTTAGCTCTCCAACAACATCAAATAGAGCTATTCTTTTAATAACAAATGTAATATTTACACACCGCCATTCACTGAGCCTCCCTTGAAATTGTTTAAAGACCCCCTAAGGGGGCTTCTGTCAGATTTGGAAAATGTATACTCTGTACACACAATTTATATTGTGTGAATAGTAAACAATTAATACAATCAAATAGTTGTGACCTTCTATTAGTTATTTTGTTTCCTCCAAAAAACAGAGCATAGATGAAACAGCACCACCGCCACATGTGTTGCATTTTACTCCGGGCTTTGGAGCTCTGCTTGGATCAAAAGTCAGGTTAATTAATTAAAGTCACAAAGGAAGCCGAACAGAGGGATCTGCTTGTGTGACCCCTAACGTGTCAACCCAGACAGGGGCACTCTGCAGGGGGAGGGGAAATACTTCCTTAGGGAAAGGTTAAGAGGCCCTGGGAGCACATTGGTATTATAAGATTAGTGCACAGATCATTGATCATTGAAGTACTTATCACTTCTACCAATTCCAGCTTTCCTGTTATTTTTGTGGGGTGTACTAAAGTTATGCACTGAATTAAGTTACCAAAGAGGTGAATATGAAATTAAATGAATGTGTTTGTGTGTGTGTGTACTTTCCCCAGGTTTTAACCCAGTATGGGAGGAGACGCTGTCCTTCACACTTCACATGGCTGAGGTGGCGCTTGTGCGCTTTCTTGTCTGGGACCATGACCCGATTGGGCGAGATTTTATTGGTCAACGGACTGTTTCCTTCAGCAGCCTGATGCCTGGTCTGTGCAGAATTCACGTGTTTTCATCTTTGTCTTAAATAATGAACCCTTTGGATATGAATGACACCGCTTGTCACTGCCATCAAAAATCCCAACCGTACTGACAGTTAACACAAACAGGCACTTAAATACAAAAAATCCCTCAAGGCTTTGACAGTACAGTAGCTGTTGGGCAAAATATATTGTGTACCATGATGTGACTGATAAAGTAAAAGACCTGTGGCTTAGTGGGTTAATTTAGTTATCTAAACCCACCAGAGTTGACCCTGAACTTCTGATGCCCCCTCCCCGAGGCAGCCACTACACAATCAAAAGTCTGCTGACAGCTGTTGTCATTCTTTAACCCACGCTCCATCTCATACACTTTCTCTCCTCATCTCTGAACAACAGGTTACAGACATGTTTACTTGGAGGGGCTGACTGAGGCTTCTATCTTTGTGCATGTGTCAGTGCATGATGTCTATGGGAAGGTAAGCTCTCTGCAGATTTATTGTTTGCTGTAGCACCCCCGTGTTTACCATTTTGTCAACTGAGATGATATTTGTGGAGGTTAACAGAAAATGTGTTTCTTTCAACACATCAGTCAATTAAAGCTCTCCTCCTTCCGGTCTTTGTGTCTCTAGTGGAGCCCTCTAGTCCTGAACCCCAGCTTTACCATAATGCACTTTTTAGGAGCTAACAAGGTATACTGAGAGTCTGGGCTCTGTGTTGTGCTGCATGAAAAGCAATGCATGATACAAAATATGCAGTTTATGTTTGGTCAAAATCTTCAGTGACATGTTTTTTGGGTGACATTACGACTTATTATTTGCTTACAAAGTTAGTTTTCATTCTGTATTCTATTAATTTTCCTTTTTTATTTTTTACCTGTTGGTCTTCGTCTTGTCTTGTGGAGAACAAAACAGTTGCAGTGTGAGCATGCATGCACAGCAACAAAACAGCAGCTTCTCACATTTTGTTTGCTGTGGTTTCAATACCTAAGGCATAAGGCTGCCATCTATAGGCAATGTTTATTAAAACATGGAGTTGTTTCATTAGCTGCAAATAAAGTTAATTACATGACATGTGTCTCTAATTCTTTCATTAAGATTAAAACTTAGACTTCAAACCATAATGTGAGAAAACTTGTGTCCAGTATGTCAGGGGTTGCCTCTGGTTGGTAATGTATTTCATATCTGCTCTGGCTCTTGCTGTCAGGGTCATCAGCTGCGGGGTATCCGAGGTTTCTTCAACCGTTCCTCCAAGTCATCTGTGGACACGAGCTCCTCTGGTCTTCGAAAACGCACCATAAGCGATCACCTCCTGCGCCGCACAGCCAGTGCCCCGGCGAAAGGACGGAAGAAGACCAAGATGGCGTTATCAGAGTCGGTAGCTTCAATATCTGATCATAAGAATGGCACAGGTGCAGGGGCAGGAGGAGAGGGAGTGTCAGGGAAGGAAGGAGGGGTGGAGAAGCCTCTCCAACCGAGAGCCCCTCTTATCCACAGACCTATCTCAATGCCGTTAGAAAGACTCCTGCAAGGGCAGCTGTCCCTTTGCTCGTCAGACAAGGAACAGCATGATGTGGGTGCAGACACTGTCATTGGTGGGTGTTTTCATCTTATTCCAATAAAATACATAAAACACATATTCCAATAAAAATCTGTTCTTGTCAAATTACCATTTCAAATTCATAATATACATCTGTTACCTAATAGCAATGCAACAGATAACACAGTGACTACTGGGAACTTCTATCCAAGTTGAAACATTTTAGAGTTTTATTTTCTTTTTCTTGTTTCTTCTTAATCAAATGCACGGACCTGGCATTTTTCAAAACATAATTTTGTTTGTGATTGCTTTCTCTTTTATTGAGTGTAAGATGTTTTCTGATTTCTCTTCTTCTCCATAGCCTACTTACTGCTACAACTACTTAAAACTCAAAAACTGTAACCATGTGAACTTAGAGACCACATCCTATTCTCCATGATACTTTAACATGCCTTTTCTGTCCCATCTTCATTTGTTGTGTTTCTTTATAGTTGAGAACTGACTAGGATATTCCTGCAGGTAATTTAAAATACGTATTGTCTGAAGGTTGCATCGTTCAAAACATACCAGTATTTCGTCCACCCAGTGTATTTTGTTTGAAAGTGGTCTGAGAAATTTATTGCTGTGCCATCTGATCCCATTTGATCATTTCTTTCCCAGTCTGATCTCAGCAAACATAATTTAAAATTGATTTATTCTTTTATTCAACTTCAGCAGCCCCATTTTCCAGCTTCCCCTTCACAGTTGTACTTGGTGATCCATTCGTCTGTGTAATGCTATTGCCTTGTATTGGCTGGACTGTTAATTGTTGTCATTTTATTGTTTGTTGGCTTGAGTTCAGCATCAAATCTAGTATGTAAGCCCATCTTTATTAATCTTTTTGTTTACCTATCTGTGTCTACAGGAGCTTGCCCATTCGACAGACCTAGGTCTTCTTCTGTTGACCTCCTCATTGAATCATCAATCTCAGTTAAGTCAAGCATCTCTCCCCCATCTAAGACAAACAAAAAAAAAGAGTTTGACCAATCAGAAGAGGCATCATATCTGGTAATCGGTGGTGGAAAAGTAAGAAAGGAAGAAGATTATGTCAATTACCAGTCAGACCTCAACAGGTCAAAAGTCATCTTGGCAGGAACAGAGAAAAACTGTTCTATATCACCTTCAACGAATAGCCAGATGAGATCGGATAAACCTGAAACATCATCAAACAGTACAACATTCACAGTGGCACCTTCAGTCTCCTCTTCTTCCTCCTCTGCTCCCTCCTCCTCTGTGCCTCCAATGTCTCAGGTCAGAATGGACTGTGGTATAAAGAGTCCCAGCTCTTTACATGATAGCACCATCTCCAGACTCATTGATGCTGTGTCCTTAGACAATGAGCAAGACACATGCGGCTCTATTTCTGCTCTGATTGGTCAGTTTGAAAGCACTGTAAACCAAAACAATGCCACAGCATTATCTCATGATATTGCCCCTTCCCAAACTTCAAACTTCAGGTCCATCTCGAATAAAGCACTGCAAGAATTAAGGTCTCCTCTCATGACCAACACACTGTCTCCTAATAAGAATCTACTGACGTGTCCCCAGAAAGCAGCTCAAAAAACAAATTATGTAAATCGTGAAACTTGTTCACCATGCAAGAATTCACAGTCAGATACACCTGCTCCAGCCCTCATATCGAGTCCACAAACCACTGATCTTGAGGAGGTCTACACCATTCTGGATGAAGAGGTTCTGTTGCCTGTGTCCGTGTACAATCTGAGGAAACAGACAGTTCACGTTCAGGCAGACATCACACAGGGCACACCTTCAAGCAGTTTAGGTTTTTCTCTTCCAAATGCACTTCAGAGCTTAGGTAAAGGGCGCAGTATTAGCTGGAATGATGTGGACAGAAAAAGGGGTGAAAATGAAGAAGTGGATGAGACAGAGGAGAGGATATATGAGGAGGTAAATGATCCCCCAGCAGCAGTACCTGAAACAGAGCAGGATACTTCTAAAAGGTACGCAAGTGCCTCTTCAAACAACAACTTCTTCCAGTGTCTCCATCATTTGGCTGGAGAGGCATTTACAGAAGTTGAGTTGAATGTTGATGAGGATCCATCTGAAATGGTGCTGACTTCGCCAAGACATGGCAGTCAGTGGGAGGGGCTTGTAAATCCAACCAAACGCCATGCTATTTACCAAAACCATGACTCCACTCTCAGCCACTCCCAACAAAAGCAGCCTTCCTCATCTCCACAGCCACATTACACAACTCATTCATCTCGTTCAGAATTTCCAATGAATCAACTTGCTCATCAGCAGTCCAATCACCATCAACAACTGGACAACTCTCAGCCGCCACTCCGCCATAGATTTATCAACCCCGGAGCCCCAAATCCTAGCCCTTTGCGTCAGAACAGCTACCCCATATCTCAGAGAAACTCTGCGGCCCTTAACAACAGCAGAGACTTCAGTATTTACACACAAAAGAAGAGTTATAGAGGAAGCCAGATCTTAAACAGGTCTCATCAAGATAGACCAGAGTACAATCAGAAAGAGAAGGAGCGAGTGGGGTGCTTCTACAATGGCCTCCCAGGTCAATCTGCTGTATCTGTAAACATCTCTAGAGACAGAGGCCTATGTTCCCCCTCTTCTGAATGTGAAGCAGTATACAGCCATCTGGACTATGACTGCATTATGCACTCATTTTCCTCTTCTGGAACCATCCAACCACATGGCTTAAGTCCAACTAAATCATGTGACCTTAAACTGTCTGAGAAACATAAGGCTCTCCTCAATAATACAAGACACCAGCCAGAGGCTGCATCCAGACCATCACTGCTTTCAAATTTAGGGCCTTTAGCAATTCATCCTCAATCTGTTAACACAGACTCCACAGGCCCCAGCTCATGCAAGTCCAAATCCCTAGGAGACTTGACTTCTGAAGACATATCATGCAACTTTCAGAGCAAATACCACATTATTAGTCGCAGTTTCGTCACTCCCCATATGAGGAAGCAGAAGAATATAGGCAATATGGGGAAAGCAGCTTTTCACTCGCAGTCCTGTGATCCACTGACAGAACAGCTACGTAGGTTGGTCAGTCTGGAGGGAGATGACACTGACAGAGAAAGACCTGGGTCCTCCCAGCTACATCAAGAAGCAGAACCCCAGCTGTCACAACAAGCGACAAGTCTCTCTCCAGTTGTTCCTAGAGACATAGATGATTCCCCTCCAGTCCTTACCCGTCGTCTATCCTCTCGAAGCCAAAGCCGAGTCCGTCACATCAACAGTCGTGCCCGCGAAAGGCAGCAAGAAGCTCTCAAACCTCGATCAGGGGTTGTGGTAAATAGTCCTGTCAGCATTAGTGGTGTGGTGATGAGGAATAAACCGGCCTTGCAGAATCCACCAACAAACAGACACTCTACTGGTTCATACATAGCAGGCTACCTAGGTGAAGTGGAGGACAGGGGGCTTCCTGAAGGAGCTTGCACATCATTACGTTATGGCAATATGGACCATTATGTAGACAGGTACTATACAGACGATTCTCTTCCACCTACAAACAGTTCCCACTCAGCTTCTGAGCCCGAGGTCTACTTTCTGCTCAGACTTTAGCTCTGACCCTAAACTAATGTGGACTTAAGGCTCAGGCTGTGATCCTTGATTAAGTTCAATTATATGAAAAATGAAAAGAGCAACTGAATAAAAATTTGCAATTGTATGTTAACATATTCACTCACAAAGAAATGTTCCTCTTAAACTGTTGAATAAACGTTAGTCTGGGCTGTTTCTAGTCTGAACAATAAACTATGAGTGAAATGTCTATCCGTGGATGGACCTGACAGCATGAATTTTCTTGTATGAAATGTGAACTATTCAGTAGTGAATGGTCTAGTTGGCTGTGTATTCTCTATATTCTGCTTAATGTGTAAATGTACTTGGGAACTTTGAGTCCCTCCTGATGGCTTCCTAGACAGATTGTACAGATACTTGTTACCTTTGTCGTTGTGTTGTACCGTCCAATCTACGTACAATGACTAAGAAGCAAAAAAAGAAGAAGCAGAGGGAATGTCTTTTTTTGGATCATTTGAATGTGTAGTATAATCAGTCAGCTACTTTTTGTAGATGGGATTCATCTTTTCAAATATAAAATGTTGGTCTTCCTTCTCTTTTTGGTGGTACTTCCTTATTTGTGTTGTCAAAATATCATTGACATGATTTTTCATCTGAAAACGGTTTCAGTTGATAATCAGTTTTAAATGTACATCTATGTTTGTGCATGTTTCATGTGAACATGTCAAGCATGACTATGCACCAGTTTATACAGTAGATGTTGTATTACCCTAACGCAATTGCACAGAACAAATAGAGGACAAAGGCTTGTTTGTATTGGGTCCAATACAGTACATAGACTTCTGTGCTTTTACTTGTTTCTCTCTTGTAGATTTTCCAAATCTAATGGCAAAATTAAAAAGGAATTGGAGTTTAAAAGTTTTATTTTTATAATTGCTTTGATACAGACTGCAAAAATACTTTCTTGTTCCTTCTGGTTATTTTGTTTTTGTATAATTTAATAGACTGGTCAAACAAAGTAACAGTTGCACAGGGCAAGGCTGACGAGAAGAGGGCAGCAGAGCTGCACGTTTGTTTTTTTCTTTTTTAAATGATTGTTTCAGTGTTACACCATCCTTTTTTGTTTGTAATGTTGCTCATCGGAGAACTGTGAGCATTTTCCTATCAATGCAATAAAATATTGAAATATTTGATTTGAAATTATGGCATGTTTATGATCTCTTTTACTACACAGTACCAGATTATTCATCAAGAATGCAGGTGATACTAATACCAAGTAACAATCACCCTCGCAATTCCCCATATGCCACCTTAAACATAATGGTTTATAATTCTTTGTGAAATGACTCGTGATACAGTGTTTACAAATGACACACCTGCTGCTCTTGGCATACAATTCCCATATCTGTTTCAGTCTGCAGGGCCACACTTTAGCTTTATGGGTCAGTCACTGTTACAAATTCCTTGGAGAACAGAGAACAGACATAAACATCTAGATGACTGCATGTTTGATCTCCAATTTTCAGGTCATTAAGACGCATCATAAAAATGATCAATTTCTTCTATCTAACCCTCTGTCATAGTTAATCGACACTGCATCTTATAGTGCCACATGTGATGTGTGATAAGCACGCTCTGTAGGCAAAATTTGTAGTAACACACAATGTCGCATTGTGCCTCTTAGATAAAATAATTTTAGTTATTTGTAGTCTATAACTCACTTTGTTTACTGGTTATGCTTGCAACAAGATAGTGGTATGTTTCAGTTGTGGCTAAGTGGGGCTCAGAAAATAGCTTATAGTGTTCTATAATCTTAGAACTATAATATATATTAATGGAAATTAGAGATAGTTCCAAGCATTATAATCCAGATTTCACAAAATGAATGTCCTCACCAAGGCCTCTTTTATAGTGTGGACCAGTATATAGATTTTACAAAAAAGTGGTGTCTTTTCATACTATCGCCATATGTTTTGGAAACACACACAGCAGTTGGCCTTGTCGCTTCACAATAAAAAAATAGTTTGACCAGTATGCAACTTGGCTGGGGGAAAACTAAATAGAGTTGTATGTTTTTTTTTCTAAGCCTGTATGGGCATTCTATGGGTTCCTTGATTTCCCATTGTCCCAAGCTTCTACAGTGCCACATCTTATTCTTTGCCTTCTCCTAATTAAAGAATTTGCTTCCTTAGTAATAATCAGTAATTTCAGTAATGCTTTATTTAGAGTAAATGAAAAGTTTGTTTGACCTAAAGAAAACACATTTCTTTTTAAGTGTACATAGAAATGGTACAATACATTTTTTACAATTGCTTTAGTGTGTAAAGAAATAAAGAAAACATACATGGATTAAACAAAATTTTGCATGCTTCTTTTTACAAGTTAACCACTTAAAGATAGTTGCCTATTAAGCCATTTGTTTTCGATGTCCTTGTTTTTTAATTTTTAAAATAGGATAGTGCCAACTTTGGATCTGCTAGCATTTATCTCTCTTATATTGTGTGTCTTTTTTAATGTATTTTCCTCTATGGGTAACTGATGGATTGCACTTTCATTGCAAGATTTAAAACTGATAGTGAGACTTTGCAATGCAAAATGTACTACTGTATATATATATAACAATAGTAAGTAGAGATCACTAAAGTTTTTTTTTTTTTTTTACCGATTTGGCTAATTTCATAAGGACATACAAATAACTCTATACAGTAGATCAGAATTGATACCAGGCTAGCCAGTTAAACACCAAATTCAGACTGACTCACATCAGAGATTCAGATGGGATAGAGAATGAGGTGTTGGTCTATATTACATCTGTATACAGTATTGTACTTTTTCCTCAGTCCCTAATTGATCATTTCTTTATTTAGAGTAGTTTCTACCTTGAAGAGGAAATGTGACAGTCCAGCCTGCCTTTCAATGAGGAAATTCATCCAAACATATGTGTAAGTTTGGAAATAAAGAATAAAAGCAAGAGATCACTTCGGATTCATTTATGTCATAAGTCCTTTCCCTTTTTATAAAAAGGAAAGGCAAGGCAATGCAAGGCAATTTTATTTATAGAGCACAATTCATACACAAGGCAATTCAAAGTGCTTCACAGCTACATAAAATCACAAGAAGGCAATAAAATCATTAAAAATAAATACAAAATAAAAAAATAATAATAAAAATTAAAAAAAAATTAAAAAAAACATTAAAATTAATAATTAATTAATTAATTTAAAAGTGAAGAGTGCAGATAAAATACTTTCAGTTGTCATATGCACAGCTAAAAAGAACTGTTTTCAGCCTGGATTTAAACATTGTCAGAGTTGAGGTCTGTCTCACATCTTCTGGAAGACTGTTCCAGATTTTAGGAGCATAAAACTGAAACGCAGCCTCACTTTGTTTAGTCCTGACTCTGGGCACCAGCAGGAGACTCCTCCCTGAGGCTCTCAGAGCCTGAGTTGGTTCATATGGCTTTAACATGTCAAAGATGTACTTTGGCGCTTGACCATGAACAGACTTGTACACAAGCAGAGCTGTTTTAAAGTCTATTCTCTGAGCGACAGGAAGCCAGTGCAGAGACCTGAGCACTGGACTAATATGGTCGTATTTCCTGGTTCTAGTCAGGACTCGAGCAGCAGCGTTCTGGATGAACTGCAGCTGTCTTATAACCCGTTTAGAGAACCCAGTGAGCAGGCCGTTACAGTAGTCTAACCTGCTGGAGACGAACGCATGGATCAGTCTTTCTAAGTCTGGTTTAGACACTATTCCTTTGATTCTGGCAATGTTTATTAGATGGTAAAAAGCTGCTGATGTTACAGATTTAATGTGGCTGTGAAAGTTCAGGTCTGAGTCCAATATTACCCCGAGATTTCTAACTTGATAGTTAGGTTTTAGAGAGAGTCTCAAGGTGACTGATAACACTTTCTCTTTGTTTCTGTGGGCCACAGACAATGATTTCAGTTTTGTCTGAGTTTAGCTGGAGGAACTTGTTTTGCATCCACACACTGATCTGTTTGATGCACAATGTATCTACAGGCCCGTGTTCTCCTGCCGTCAGTGACACGTAGATCTGAGTGTCATCTGCATAGTTGTGGTAGGACACATTATAGCTGCGTATTAGCTGGCCTAGTGGAAGCATGTACAGATTGAACAATACGGGTCCCAGGATTGACCCCTGGGGAACCCCACAGGTCATAGCCATTTGGTCTGAGACACAGTTACCAATTTCAACAAAATATTTCCTGTCCTCCAGATAGGACTTGAACCAGTTTAAAGCACGACCAGAGATTCCCACCCAGTCTTCTAACCTCTGTAATAAGATCGCATGGTCAACTGTGTCAAAGTCAGCACTTAGGTCCAGCAGAACTAAGACTGTGACTTTACTTGCATCTGTGTTCAGGCGGATGTCATTTGTCACCTTGATCAGAGCTGTCTCAGTGCTGTGGTGGGGCCTAAAGCCTGATTGGAAAGTAAGCATTGTTAGACAGGAGAAAGTCACTAAGCTGTTGGTATACAACTTTTTCTAGGACTTTGCCTAAGAATGGCAGGTTTGATGTGGGCCGGTAGTTGTTCAGTACTGTGGCATCAAGATTGCTCTTCTTTAGAAGGGGCTTAATGACAGCGGTTTTTAAGGCCTTTGGAAATGTTCCTGATGAGCGAGTTGTGGTAACAAACTGCTCAGCACAGACTTTAGGAATCTAGTGGGCAACTCATCAAGGCAGCACGTTGATGAACTCAGACTGCAGATGGTCTCTTCGACTGTTTTGTCAGTAACAGGTGTGAAATGTGTCAGCTCAAGGTGTCTAGCTGGCTGCAGAGTAGTTATTTGTGTTGTGGAAATTATTGCATTTTTAATGCCTTGAACTTTGTCATTAAAGAATATTGCAAACTCATTACACTTGGATGTAGAAATGAGTTCTAAAGGCAGTGAAACTGGAGGGTTTGTTAATCTATTTACTGTAGCAAACAGGACACGAGAGTTGTTACTGCAGTTTTTGATGATTTCAGAAAAATAACTCTCCCTTGTTCTACGCAAAGTCTGGTTGAACACACATAGCTTTCCTTTGTAAGTCTCATAATGAACCTGGAGCTTTGACTTGCGCCATTTCCGTTCGGCTCTCCGGCAATCCCTTTTCTGTGCCCTGACCGACTCTTCTTTCCTCCATGGCGCCCTTTGCCTACTTTTAACCATTCTAACCTTGACAGGAGGAATGGTATCCAAAACATGTAAGAGACTTGATGTGTAAATGTTCAACAGATCATCGACATCAGAACACGGGGTGTTCTCAAACCTAATCATTTCCATAAACTGTGTCCCTGTTCTGTCATTTATGAGTCTTCCCCGAACAACTACAGACCCAGCTGCTGGTTTTGGTATAACAGACAGGTCGAAGAAAACACAGAAATGATCAGATAAAGCAACATCGACGACATCCACGTTTGAAATAACAACACCCCTTGAAATGAGCACATCTAGAGTGTGCCCTCTGTTGTGGGTGGGCTCAGTCACATGCTGAGTTAGACCAAACATTTCAAGGACAGCAGTGAGCTCTTTAGCTTCCTTGTTATGGGCTACATCCACGTACACATTCAAGTCCCCTGTTGTGACTAAACAGTCAAAAGCAGTGCACACAATTGAAAGTAGTTCAGTAAAATCATCAATAAAACAATTCTGTGGTGGTTTATAAATGGTGATATAAAGTATGGAAGATTGTTTTATCTCCATTTTGAATGACAAATGATGAAAAAACCCCAAATGACAACTTGTGGGTGGGTATAAAACATATTCATTGTACAGGTTGTTGTGTTTACAGACTACAAAGAGTAGTAGTTTCCTGAAAGATGTCAAGAAATGATGGATTGCTCATTTTTTCAGTGATCTGCATGTTGAATACGTTTTTCTGGAGCCTACATCTTATTCAGTCTTATCTTGTGTAATTTAAGTGTGAGTAGCATTTTTATAAGCTATCTCCTGCTTTATCGGGGATGACTGCTGACAGTGATAACTCTGGGTGTCAGCTTTGGTGTTATAGTTGATAAAAACTGCTTTTACTCAAGTCAGTGTAAATAATGATAACAATGATAATAACAATGATGATAACAATATTAATAAATAGAATATTCAAAAGGTTGACATGCAGCAACAGAATTATAATTAATCTAAAACTGAATGTTATGCTCTGCAAAACCAGGAAAACAACTGAACAAACATGCACACAGCCTGTTTTTTTCCCTCTGCACCACCTCACCATAATTGTATAATGAGATCTAATTGCTTGTGAAATTAACCCTGATTGAGATTACAGTTTTCACACCTGCGTCTCATTAGTCTCTCCTACCTATCTAACTTACTTTGATATCACTTGGTTTTCAACTTTCTGATCAGCATTTTGAGAATGAATTGTAGCTTTCTTCTTTAAACAACTGCGTGTGGACTATGCAGAGTTTGATGGAAACTCAATGGCAGATTAAATCCAAATGATAAACACAACATGATTCCCTCTTGCCAATGAAACAAATGCTTTTTTAAAGAGTTGCCTTTAAGATGCCTGAGCAATGTCCACACAACCAGGGCTCTTTGAGGCAGGTTGTATTGATTAAATGGTTGTCTGCATGTGGAGAAATGAAAGCAGTAGTATTGATAGGCCAACACACTAGTGACTGAAGCTTAAATATCTTTTTTGAGATTGTTTGATTTCATTCAGCTCTGGAAAGAGGAAAAAGAGACAGATATTAGATAATCAGCAATATTAAGATTTTCCTTGCTAACATTTGCTAAAAATTTTCTGCACATATACAGTAAAAAATGTTTACCCAAATGATCTTAATTATTTGTGGAAATACCTTCTTGTCCCTTCTCAGGACTATTGTGTTTTCTGATTTAGAGGATCTGGTGAGGAAAACCTTTTTAAAACCATTAAACCCTAAGCAGTTAGATTTATACAGATAGTAAACATGTATGCCTTGTTGGAAGAGGATTGGTTTTCAACAACTGCTAATAACTTGATGATCCTCTCCTGGTGTGTTTTGCAGAAGCTGACTGATGCCAAGCTTATCAGAGTACATACAGCTGTGGCAGTATAAGGACAGATGGTGAAAACAGGTTGCGTCGACTGCAGCTGGCAAAAAAAGAAAAGGGAAGGAGGAGTATAACCTAGTTGCTGAGATGGTGGGGCAGATTGTTACACTGACAATCTATGTTTACCCTAAATGGAGGTGCCCCGTTTATGGAAGTTCTGTGCCATCAGAATACGAATTTCTAATGTTGAACTTTTACAGCATCAAAATCAGACTTTGAATTTGAAAAACCAACAGTGTAAAAAAAAATCAATTTCTAAAAACAAAAATCAGTGTAAAAAAATTCAACATCTAAAAATTCAATGGAAAAAAATTCAATGGAAAAAAATTCAATTTAAAAAAATTCAGTGGAAAAAGAACCAGACTCAACATCCGGGTAAACAGGGAGAAGTTGAAGTTTTTGAAGTTGAATTTTTTTCCACTGAATTTTTTTTTAGAAATTGATTTTTTTTTACACTGTTGGTTTTTCAAATTCAAAGTCTGATTTTGATGCTGTAAAAATTCAACATTAGAAATACGTATTCAAACTCTGATGGCACAGAAAAACTTCCATACCCGTTTCGCAGTTACAGACACTAGTGTAAGGGCAAACCTGGCCTGTTTGCTTAGGCTGGCTTTATGACCATCTGCCATGTTAGGATTCTAGCAAGATAGCAAAGCAAGCCTGACAGAGAGCCATTTATCATACTTATTTAATTCAATTCAATTTTCATTAAACTCAAAGATATATAAGAGACTGCCCTCCTCCCCAAAATGCGCTCATGTGGAGTTTGTTCATGGGGCGTATAAATTAGCGAATTACGTTTAAAGAATACGCAATCGCTAGTGACTGTGATAGAAACTGAACTGTAAAATTTGTATTTATGATGGCACGGTAAAAATAAAAGAAATAAACTTTTTAAACCCTCATCAAGTAATGCTATTGCCTAAATCAAACCAAGAAGTGTTTTAGTAGCAATTTCATAAAAGGGCCCATGGTCAAAACTGCAGTAAGTGCAATTATGAGCCGCGTGAAGGAGAACAAACAACTTAAATTACGTTTCAGTTGGAGAAGTTGAGAAGTGGAGAACCATTGTTGTTCATGAATGATTTTTATGGTATTCCTGGTTTGTCTTAACTGAATGACAGGATGCATATTTTTAAATCAGTGCTTCAGGTTTGATGATGTCTGAATTCCATCCAAATCATAATTTGTTCTCCTTTCAGTGTCTTCCCCAGGGTTTAAATATCTCAATTTGGTAACAAATGTGAAGGCACTTGTAACACCTACCAGCCTTTATCATGTATGCCTGAACCTGCTTTGCAATACCATTGGAAATCATTATTATGTGTGGGGCTTTGTCTTTGAGTCATGACCCTTATTATGCCAATTTACTTAGCCCAGAATTTGCAGGTTGGCCCATGAAGCCTTGCACCACTTCCCTTTGAATTGAAATGGTTCTCACTTAAGTTTAAAGAATGGGGAAGCAGAGTTTTACATCAGCGTATCGAGAGTTCTGCTGCTTCATGGCACGATGTTCTGGTGAGGTTCTGAAGACTGCGGGTCCCAGTCCCACAACAGGGATCAACAAAATATTACAGATACAAATCTGTTGTGATATCTTTAGTTACAACTCTTCAGGTACCTACTCTTTTTTCTGTGTCACACACCAGCCATTCATTATTGTTCTGTCCTCCACTTTCAGGGAAATGATATGATGCAACGTCATCTTGTTTACTATGCTTCTACCATGGGCTTTACAGCAATTATAAATACTCAGAAGAACATCGGCTCTGTGCAGAGCAGGAGGGAGGTATGTCATAGTTATTACTTTGCTAGTGGTTGGTGGAAGCTGTATTTGTTCTGATGTGCGTTATTTTTCATGACATTTTTTTGCTTCACTTGAAATGGATGTATGGAATATCAACTTTTTTCCGTTGTGTAAAAATGATTCAATGTAATTTAAGTTTTATAATTTCTGTCACTGTTGGCTGATATTGAATTTTTTGCACATGTTGTGTCTGTATATTGTAGTAGGAGTTATCTAATACTGTATGCTTTACATGTTTCAAGTGTCCAGAACAGCTTCATCTATGTATCGGGTATCCTGGTTCATCACTCTGTGGACATGTTGTGCTCCACCCCTGCTCTTTGTGGGGCTTTTGGGCAGACAGATGGGACTCAGAGTGGGTTTACAGATGGCTCAGGCGGTGAATTGTTCTCAGTGGGGTACACCCAGTGACAAGGGTTTGTTTGAGGATGGGGATGTAATCTTTGGTGGGCTCTTTAGCCTTCATTACTCTCCTCCAGATAAAGGCCACCACTTCACCCAGCTACCAGATAACAGACCTTGCACCGGGTAAGAATCTGAAGTCTTTGTTTACTGTCAGCTCTGTAAACTGCATGTGTGCTTGTTTAACAAATGAGCTTTATGTTTCCAAACGCAGTTCCCTGTTATGTTTCCTTTATATATTTTTCTTAAAAATGAGATATTATTATTCTTCTGCAGATTCATTTTTCAATAGCTTGGTAAATTTGATGGATATGTGTATAATTACATTTCCTCTGTGTTCTCAGTTTGCAAAATCTGCCATTACAATACATCTATGCTATGGTGTTTGCTCTGGAGGAAATCAATCATAGTTCAACCTTGCTACCAGGTTTGAAGCTGGGCTATCATATTCATGATAGCTGCGCCCTCCCTGCTTGGGCTCTGCAGGCAGCACTGTCATTGGTTGGTGGAGACACCTCTACCTGTAAAACAGCAGCTGGATATGAAGAGGAAATAAGACAGAAGAGAGGTATTTAATATAGATTGTTATGGATGTAATTCACATCATTATTTGTCGTTATAGAAATAAACACTGCAGTGTTGTCTTTAGTACAGAATCTAACATGATTTTTATATAAAAAGTGATTTATTTCTTGTAATGCCATCAGGTGATCAGCCTGTTCCATTGATCATTGGTGGTTCCTCATCTATAACAGCCCAGATACTCTCCAGAATCCTTGGGACACTTTCTGTTCCTTTGGTGAGCTCCACTGGAAGAAGGAAATAATATTTTGAAGTTATTGCATTTTCAATTTATTTACTTTGATGGACAATGATGTGTTCTCATCCTTTTTCTCTCTTCTTAACTCAAACCGCACATTTGTTTTTGATACACACATTGTTGAAGGTGTCAAATATAAATGTAGAATAAAGATCACAATCCTTAGGTGAACATACAGTTTTATGAAAAATCCTGTGTTTAATCAAGTGTAGAGATTTAAGAACAGATATTGTTTATGATGTGCTTTCTGCTTTTTAGGTGAGCTACACAGCTAGCTGCCCCTGTCTAAGTGACAAGCGACAATATCCTAACTTCTTCAGGACAATGGCTAGTGATATCTATCAAGCAAGGGCTATTGCCCAGCTTGCCATAAACAACAAGTGGACCTGGATTGGAGCAGTGATTGCAAATAATGATTATGGCCATATGGCAGTGAAGGTGGTCCCCTTTATCTTCTGTATTTTTTGCAGGGAAATGTTATAGGATCTGTACGAGAAATCTACATCAACGCCATTTTTGAATACTTGGCAGATATCTAATCCGCTTGGTTCTTTTCAATTATACATGTCAGGTATTTCAGGAAGGGATTCAGGGGAGAGGGGTGTGTCTGGCATTTATAGAAACTCTCCAGAGGGAAAATATTGAGAGAGATGCCAGACGAGCAGCAATCACAATTCAGGCCTCGACTGCAAAGGTGATTTTAATCTTCACCTGGTACACAGATGTGATGGAACTATTCCTGCAACTAGCCAAGATAAATGTAAGAAACTGAAATGAAAATGTTCAAGAAAATTGAATGAATTGGATTAAAAGTTGGAGACATTTACCACAGAGGAAAAAATATTTTTACTTGATTTTGATTGTGACATTGAAGTGGCTTACTCTGATCACTGTCACTAGGTGACTGACAGACAGTTTCTGGCCAGCGAGGCTTGGAGCACCAGTGTTGATCTTCTCCAAAATGCTGTCTCACACAAAGTGGCAAGTGGTGTTCTTGGTGTGGCCATTCGAAGTTCAGCTGTGCCTGGATTTGAAAATTATGTCAGAAATCTGAATCCGTCTCTTCGCCCTGGTGATGAGTTCTTAAGGGAATTTTGGGAAAAGGAGTTTGGTTGCAGTCCTGTGGAAACTCCTCTTTCTTCCAATAACAAATCATCACAAGACAGGTCCCTTCATAAAGCTTCTCTTCCAACTTGCAAAGGCACAGAGACTCTGGAGGGAGTTCATAATCTCTTTACTGACACCTCCCAGCTACGGGTGACATATAATGTCTACCTTGCAGTTTATGCTGCAGCCCATGCCCTTCACAGCCTTCTCTCCTGCCCTGACAGAGACAGCCCTCCTGGAAACAACATCTCCATCTGCTCCTTTCCAAAACAAATCAAACCCTTCGAGGTAAATGCAATCACTTCCATTTCACTCTTTTGTCAGACTTGCATGACATTTGTTTGCTAGTTTCAGGCTGATTACGAGCAAATTATGCAGCTGTGTGCATCGGGTGAAAATTTGACAATTGATTTTCATTTTAGTACTAAATGGTTCATTTATCATTTAAATCTTTTGATGCTTTCAGCTGATGCAGCACCTGAGCAAAGTGAACTTCACTACACCACAGGGTGAACAGTTCTATTTCCAAGGGGCCGACATTACAGCAAAGTATGACCTCGTAAACTGGCAGAGCACCCCAGAGCGACAGCTTAAACTTGTTTTGATTGGTCGTGTGGACGGGTTTGACATCCACCTCAATGAGTCTGCTATTGAGTGGAGCACAGGATCCGATCAGGTGCAATTCTAGGAATTTTTTTTATTCTCATCAAACTTTCTTTTGAATTGACATTCTCTGTAACTAATGCTACATGTGCTTCAAACTGTGGTTTAAATGTTGTTTAGGTGCCTGTTTCAGTTTGCACTGAAAGCTGCCCCCCTGGTACGCGGATGGCTAACAGAAAAGGGGAACCTATCTGCTGTTTTGACTGCATCCCATGTGCTGATGGGGAGATTAGCAATAGAACTGGTGAGGATAACTTTTTTGTCAACTGTGCTATAGCTGCAAAAGCTTTGGGTATAGAGTAAACCTGACCATCTTTACTGCCTTTGCCTTCTGCACTCTTGTGTGCGTCTTCAAGGTTCGGCTTACTGTGAGCGATGTCCTCCTGAGTTTTGGTCCAATTCTGAACGAACCGCTTGCATTCCTCGCGAACTGGACTTCCTTTCCTTTAATGAAACTTTGGGCATTACCCTCACAGCAGTTGCTGTTTCCGGTGCCACAGTGACAACAGCTGTGTTTGTGGTTTTCCTTCGCTACCGTCAAACACCTGTGGTGAGAAAACTGATCATTGTAATAAACTGCAACATACAGTAGTGTGTCAGCGTAAATAGAATTAAGCTTATTTGCTTAGAATAATCTGAATGAATCTACCCTTTCCTGATAATGGGCTTATCCTTTTAATGCGCATATAATGTAATTGTAGGTACGTGCCAACAATTCGGAGCTGAGCTTCCTGCTTCTCCTGTCGCTGAAACTCTGTTTCCTGTGCGCACTGGTGTTCATCGGTCGTCCATCAGTCTGGTCTTGTAGATTCCAGCAGGCAGCTTTTGGCATCAGCTTTGTACTTTGTGTGTCCTGCCTTCAAGTCAAAACCATTGTGGTTTTGGCAGCGTTCCGCTCCGCTCGGCCTGGAGCTGAGGCTTTGATGAGGTGGTTCGGTCCAGGACAGCAGAGGGGAAGTGTCTGCTTCTTCACCTGTTTACAGGTCTGGTATTGTTTAATCATAGATATACTCACCACAGTCTTCACTTACATTTACGATTTATGATTAAAATGACAGGTGCAATGCTTCTATCCATTAAGGTTATCATATGTATTATTTGGCTATCACTGAGCCCTCCGACGCCTAAACCTGACCTGGATATCCCGGGGTTAAGGGTTACCCTGAAGTGTGCCATGGCCTCTGTGGTGGGTTTCTCTCTCGTACTGGGTTACATTGGTCTGCTCGGCTGTACCAGTCTTTTGTTGGCATTTCTTGCCAGGAAACTCCCTGACAACTTCAATGAGGCCAAACTGATCACCTTCAGCATGCTGATCTTCTGCGCTGTCTGGGTGGCTTTTGTTCCTGCATATGTTAGTTCTCCTGGAAAATATGCAGTAGCTGTGGAGATTTTTGCCATCCTCGCATCGAGCTACGGTTTACTGTGCTGCATCTTTGCTCCGAAGGTTTTCATCATTCTTCTGAGGCCAGAGAAAAACACTAAGAAACATCTGATGGCCAGGTAGCAAAGACAATAACCAATATGACATTTTAAATCATCTAAATTGCAACTTTCTAATGAGTCTAGATACGTTTTTTTTGTCACAGTAGGTTTCATTAATTAAATAGTGTTTTCTTTTTTATTTAAAATAGATATTACAAATTGTTTTATGATATAATACAGAAATGCAGAGAGCAATTTATGCTACTATCTTCTCTCTACACTTAGTGGCTTTTTTAATATATATATATATTGTTCTTTGTAAAAATAAATCAATCAAGCCCATGAACAATAAAGACGATACAAATATGTTCTTTTTCAATTCACATGTTATAATGTAACTAACCATGCTTTGAAAAAGAGGCTCTAAAAGAAATTACATCAATAAACAGAATTCAAAAAGGATTTCCAGTCTTCTGTACTTTTTTATTGTGGAGATTCAGCTGCTCTTTATGCAATACGGTTATTACATACACTACATTTGAAGATTAAAGAGTTTACAGGAGAATGCATATAGATAACCAAGAACTGACCTTTTATGTTAAAATAAGGCCATGTAAATTAAGCTATTGCACAGGCAATAAATTATAATGAGCCTTATGTATTTTTTTCTGTCAGTCACAAATATATTCCAATCATATTTACAGCTGAATAATTAAAAATGCTCTGGATCATGCAGCGAAACACCATAATGTCTTAATTTTTATGACATTTTTTTGTAGCATAAATTCAGGGTCCCTGAATCACTTCCTTACAAGTGATGGAAAAAAAAATCTATTTTACTGAAGGAACTCTCATGAACAAGAACAAGGCCATCTACCCATGACTGTGTCCACGTGTCCACTTGTGATGAATGGATTAGTGACATTAGCTTCTTCATTAGAGCATCTAACAATATTATTGACAACAACTTTTACATTTTCATTATGCAGCTGCTCATATTTTGTCTCCTGTTCTCAACATGATCTGTAAATGATTTAACAGCGACGCCCCTTTTCAAGACGCAACATTATTAACCTGCTGCTGCCATCTGCTGTTTATTTTTCAAAAGTGCTGTTTTAAAACCCATGTTTGAAGAAAACAACAAATAGTTATTGTAGATGTTTTCATGTAAAACTCAAGCAAGGATTTAAAAGAGGGCAGACGGCATAATTTGCAGACCTTCTAAGAAATAAATTTTCTAAATGACCGTAGACCTGTAAAGATAAATAACAGGAAAAACCAAACAGTACTTTGCACAGACTGTGCAGGAGAAGGAGGCCCTACAAGCTGACGCATTTCTGCAACATCATAGAGCAGTTTTGGTGGCCTGGTGGTGAGATGCACACTGAATTAAGGGATATATAGGATCCAGTGTTTATTTTTAATGTATGTTTTTAAAGAAATATTTGCTATGCCAAATTGAAAAGTTTGTCTGTGAGACTGAATCAGTACCTGAAAGGACAAACAGGTATGTATGAGACAGTGCTGGATGAACCCAAGTTATAATTTATTCAACCATAATTCAATTTACAGCTGAGTTACATTATTTCAGGTTAATTTTCATCATGAATAGTCAAAAAGGTTGTGCCATGATAGTGTCATACCTTTTAACAGCATCCTGAAAAGTGCAAAATAACTCACTGTTTACTGAAGGTTTTCGCTCACACAGCCATTAAGATTTAACTGTTTATTAAGTGTTTTCTAAGTGTTTTTTGGAACCCCCCCCCCACACACACTCCTTTACTCTTACTGGGACTGGATAGTATAGTGGTAAGATTGCCACCTTTAATGTGGGGTTTGTATCTTGACAAGGTACTATTGCCAGTAGGGTCCTTAGGCAAGATCCCCTTACACTACCTGTCTACCTGGGATATGAGTGTAAGTTGCTTCGGATAAACGCGTCTGCCAAATGCATAAACGCACACTGGTTTTATTTGCTGCAGTATAAATATCCAGAAATAAAAATACAATGCGCTGTAATGAAATTTGGGAATTTGACTACATGCCTCGACCCATTATAGCTTTTTTGGTGTTCCTCTCAGGTCTCAGCAGAATTATGTAACATTTGGGTCCAAACAGCGCAAACAAGAGACCAAAACTGGAGGCCAAGATGGCAAATACCTCCACTGCATCTGCATATTTTCCCGGTGAGCTGATATAAGCAGGAACGAAGGCCACCCACACAGCACAGAAGATCAGCATGCTGAAAGTGATGAGTTTGGCTTCATTGAAGTTGTCTGGAAGATTCCTTGCCAGGAATGCCAAGAAAAAACTGAGGATGGCTAGTAGGCCAATGTATCCAAGTAACACTGCAAAACCAGTTGTGGACCCAATTATGCATTCATAAACTATCTTGCCATTGTGGTATTGGGTATTTTTATGTGGAGCTGGTGAGGAAGAGACGAGCCAAGCAGTGCAGATTGCTGCCTGAACTGAGGTTAGAACGAAAACCGTTCCTCTCTGCTGTGAAACCCCAAACCACTTGAGGCTGGCTCCCCCTCCTGGCTTGGAGGCTTTGAACACAGCCAAAACCACCATGGTTTTAACCAGGATGCATGAGATACAAAGCACAAAGCTGATCCCAAATGCTGCATGTCTCAGCTGGCATGTCCACAGTCTGGGTCGTCCAATGAACAGCAGTGAACACAGGAAGCAAAGTTTAAGTGACAGCAGTAGCTGGAAGCTGAGTTCTGAATTGTTGGCTCGTACTATAGGTGTTCTGCGGTGATAAGTGAAGATGCCCAGGACAACAGCACAGATACATGTGCCCAGCAGTGAGGCAGCGGTCAAGCAGATGCCCAGAGGCTCCTGATAGGAGAGGAACTCTGTAGTTTTGGGGACACAGTGGTCACGCTGGGGACTCGACCAGAAGTCCTCTGGACAACTAACGCACTCCAAAGAATCTGAAAAAGGTGGAGACAATATGATATACACTGTGCAGTAAAAAACAATACTGTGTGATAAAAAATTCCCCCAAAAATGGACACCTACCGGTCTTGTTACTGATCTTTCCCTCGGAACAAGGGATACAGTCAAAACAGCACTCAGGCTCCCCCTTCTTTCTCACCATGCGAGTACCTGGAGGACAGCTCTCACTGCACACTGAGCGTGGTGGCTATGTGGGCACAAACGTTTCTGTTATTACAAACCACTTAATGATGCTATTTAGAGTTATAAATGTGAAAAAGATGGAAGATAACCTTTTTTGATTCAAAGTTCCAGAAGATTTGGTCTTCATCAAGTGTGAGTTCTTCACCTTTAAACGCTGACATTTTCACCTCTCCCACATTCTGAACTTTTGTCCTTCCATCAGGAAGCCACAGCCAATTCATAACATCATATATTGGCAATGCATCACCATTCTCATCAAATGAAACTTCATCGCCAAAAACTGTGGTGAAATTGACCTTTTCCAGGTAATGCACAAGCTAAAAAAAGCATAATAAGAACTTAAGGAAAATCAATAAAGCCAGATGAAGAAGAATGCACTCAGTGGTTGGTATTCAATGATTAAACATTAAATCACACATTAATGTTAATTCACATATGTAATTATACTGTTATTGTTGCAGGGATAATTGTTTTGAGCTCTTTTAGAAGCAGGGAGAGTGCTTCACACCTGCCATAGCTCCAGAGTTTGCAAATTGGCACAGCTGTGATCACTGAAAGGCCCTCTGCCTGGCTCACACTGCAGCATATTATCAAGCGCATAAGCCAGTGCATACACAGCCTTGTACACATTGTACTCAGGCCTGAGGTTAGAAACATCCAAAAACTCAGTTTTCACACTTTCTAGGTCTTCCCCTCCAGTACATAGTGCACCTCCAGCCTCCACCCAGCCTGGTGGAGGTGGTGCAAATTTACACTGAAATGTGAATTCCCAAAACTGGTTTACCTGTAATGCATTTAAAACAATGCATTATAATCAATGACAATTTAATACTGGTAGAGATATCAAATTAGATCACACTGTTCAGTCCCACCATGTTATTTCCTTTGCTGTTGTTGTGATGTGGGTCAGGACGTGTTTGTAACAGGAAATCCCTGAGCCCTGGTATTTCCCCTCGACGAATAGCAATACCCAATGTGCCACCCAGGTATGGCATGAGGTGAGGGGTCTGGAGCACAGCGGCTGCTGTCCAGGCTTCACTGGCCATCCACTGCAGGCCTGTCATATTCTGTCTCATCACCTGCGCATGTAACCAAACATATGTTCTTAAAATTTCATGCCACTAAATGACAGTATTCATGAGTTTAAATAACATAATTTTTAAAGTTACCGTGATTGAATGGATTTCATGCTTATTCACAAGAGAAATACATATTTTCTACTGAAAGGTGATGTGCATCTTTAGTGCTGGAGTGCTGTGACTCTAAAACCAAAATAAAAAATCTGATTAAGTTAGAATTTAGCTGCATTTGAAGAACAACCTCTTCCATGAGATTAAGGATCTGACTCTCATGTGCAAACACAACGACCACACGAGCTGTGGATTTCTTCATCACATCCACAATCCTCTTCAGTTCAGTGAAGTCTTTATCCCAAGGCAAAACCTCTAAGTATGCAAGGCAACCTCCACCAAACAGACTCAGGTCAGACTGGAAGGATCGGGCAGCGTGGAGTCCGTAATCATCGTCACTGACCAGCAGACCTGCCCAAGTCCAGCCGAAGCGTTTTAGAATCTGAATCATAGCACGCACCTAAGTAAATACAGAGAGAGGGATAAGTGGAGATCCCAAAGGCATCTTTTGGAAAAATTCTATTAAACTGGTTTTACAATAAATCAATAAATCGTGTTTAATCATTATCATTCAGCGTTGTTTTTTCTTATTTTTATCACCACACAATGCAATTATTAAAAAAAAATTGTGAAACTGGCAAGAAAGAAACAAATGTAGTTTTTGCATAATTTATCATCACATTTATCATTGCAAGGTTTTTACCTGGAAAGCATCACTTGGGATCGTTCTAAAGAAGGACGGATACTTCTGCCTGTCACTCAGGCAGGAACATGTGGCAAAATAACTCACCTGTGAAAGACATAGACTCTACAGCCCTAAAAAGATTCAAATCCTTTACTCGTCATCACGGTTGATTACAGCTGTTCAATCTTAAATCAAATCAAAATTATCCAAAAGAATTATCAAAAGACAAAGCTGAAAACTTACCATAGGTACTCTGTACAAACCTAAGACAGTGGAGATTGCGACAGAGCGTGTGGAGGAAGAATCACCCACAATCCCCAGAACTGGAGGGCGTCCTATACAAGTCTCATTTAATGTAATTTGCTCCTCTTGACTACTGACTAATGCCAACGCTGCACGGAATCCAACTCCAAGTGTGAGACAGTTATCATACAGACTGTACCCCAGAGTCACACTGGGAAGCAGTTTGGAGTTTCTGTTGATCTCATCAATAGCAAAGGCCATGGTCTGAGCCTGCCTAAGGCCTAGAACATCAAAACTAACACAAAATGATATACAGTTTAACATGGAGAATACAATATGATACCACATGCAGACATTGTACAGCTCAAATTTAAGCCAACTGAAAACAAACAATCATACAATTTGAATAACAAAATAATCAAAGGAGATTGCTGAGAATGTTTCAGAAGTATGCACATTCTCAAAATATTGCTCTTAAAGTAATATAAAAGATAGACTCATTGTGCTGATGGCAGTGATTTCTTCCAGATTCTTTCTTTCACTGTATCCCTGACTCACTCACCTATGGCAGGCAAGCTGTTGGGGCTCTGAGGTAAAAGACAGGTCAGGGAAGACAGAAAAGAAGTGGACCTGAAACAGCCCTCCTAAAACCACATCTCCGGCTTTGTGCATCCCATTCAGGTGAAACTGTCCCTGTAACACACAGGAGGAGGAGAGCAGAGAGGAGGGTGCAGCGGAAGAAAGCACACAATGGGACAACATGAGCAAGAGTAAGCCTGTGTGTAAAAAGGGCCACATGACTTTCTTCTAAATGAACCTTTCCCTGACCGCAGTCATAGGTAATATTGCTTTGTCATCTTGCTTTTATTGACTTGTAGTCTTGTCTCATATCTCACACCACCTATCAGAGATGAAGGAGAGTGGGCAGGGTCTGAAATCTAATTGATTTCAGAATGATTTTATGAGGAAATATAATTACTTCAAAAACTGTCTCACCAAAACCACATCAGGAAATATTAAAATCTTAGAATTGAATTATGTTATAATTGAGATGTAAATTTGCCCGAATATGAGTTTATAGATCCAATCCTCATTAGGTGGAGTACAATGTGTAAGTTCAGTTATAAATAAAGCTGACTTTTTAATCTTCCTGCAAAACATTTACTCACACTTGGCTTGTTATAAGATAAAGAGCTTTTTTAAGAAATTTCTAATATACAAACACCTACACATATATGTATATATATGTATATATATATATATATATATATATATATATATATATATATATATATATATATATATGAATGTGTGTGTGCGTGTGTGTGTGTGATAAAGAAAGAGAAGCATAGTCACTTAAACTCACTAAATTCACAAATAACATTGAAGTATTTGGCATTCATTTCCCACATTAATGGAGTGAAATGAAATGTCCACTAGATGGTAGCAGCATGCCAAGGATAAAGGTTTGCTGTCTCAGCCCAAGACTTACAGCACAAGTTGGTTTTGTCAAAACTCTTAAATAACTATTTCCTTGGCAGTAAAAGAACTGTGTATTTATTGATCAATAGACATCCAGCAGCCACAACAACTGTCATATTGATAACCAAAGGGATTTCCCCTTGCATTCTTTATTTGGCCAATAATGACGCTTGTATAAAAGGACATTGAAATGCATTTGGAAGGTAATATTTTGGAGCTGGATGAACCAGGATCACCTCTGACAATTTTAAATAACTGAAGACCCAGTTTTGTGTTTTTTTAACACACAAATTAGTCTGAATGGAGTGTTGTAATGTTTCCTATACTGGAGGCTGGACGTTACACTGCAGATATAGAGACACAATCAAAAACAAGAAGTTAGACACAACATTGAAAAGAGCTTTATTCAATTATTTACCTTATGTACATATTCTTTAAAGCAGGGTGGCCTCTGTTACCTCCATTCCCTGAAATAAAGTAGGACACTTCAACGTCTTAGTTTTTGCCTAAAACAACTAAATCTTCTACATGAGGTATAAAATCATTTTAAATCATAACATGTATTATTGATCACTGTAAACAGAATAACACTCAACTCATCTGGGTGCATAGGAGAGGCATTAGTTAATCCAAAATGAACTATTTAGAGTATCTTGCTCCCTTTTGTGAATCTCAGCCTTTTCATGATGGAGGGGTTTGAGTGCCCAAAGTATCCCAGAACTATGTTGTTGGGCAGTTAGTGGCTGGAGGGGTCGCCAAAAACAAATTGGCCCTGGATAAAGGTTCAGACAAAGTGAAATTCTAAAACCAGCATGATAAATTCAACAAGTCACCTAGACATCTTCCCTGGATTAGAGAGACTGGGTCCTCACACCGGAACCAAGCCTGGGATAAAAGCTTATCTGGTGATCTGGCCTTTGCCCAACAGCTCTGGCTGTGCACAGCCTGAACAAACAATATGGCACCATCTGCTTAAGGACCCAGCACCAACAGGAGCTTTTGTAAGGGTGTGGTGCAGTAGAGACTATGTGGTGGTCTGAGGCTTCCACCCAGAAACAGTCAAGCTAACTTATCACATGGCAAAGTTCTGAAACTACTTTTCTGGAGAAAGCTGGTCTTTATTCCACTGTGAGGTCATCTGGGTGAAATGCAGCAAGCAGGGGTAGGCTCATTCACAGACCCCCACCCGGGCACCCAAGTGCTATGTGTTACTTGATAGACAAAACAGTGCTTTCCCTGCACCTTGAGGTTTGGGATCAGGTTCTGTCTATTGTTTGACTTTATGTGCCCAACAAAGGTTCAGAGCAGCCGACCTTCTTGGGGTCCCTGAGTGGAGTGCTGTAAGATCAGAATGGGAATTTTGTCATTCTCAGAATTTGACAGAGAAAATCAAGGCTTTTGTGGAGCATTTTTTTAATCTATCAGCAATAAATACAATGCAGAAGCTGCAAAACAGGTGCTAGCATAGACAACAAAGTCAGCAAATGACCCATATCGAATTCAAATATAGTAGTCTGTAAGTAGTCTTTTACGTTCTGACCTGAGAGAATTAAACCCTCTCAAAGATTACTCTGTTTTCCAAATTAAAACAGGTTCAGCAGTTTAGAAATTGTAGAAGTGTAGATATACATTTTATTTACTTATTGTATTGATAACTTTTGCCTTAAAGGGGAAGTTTTTTTTTTTTAAACCTGGACCTTATTTCTGGCATAAAATACGTTCATCTACTCACCGATAACAGTTTGGTGAAAGTCGGCGTCCTTCAGACGCTATTTAAATCACTCGAGATCCGCATATATCCATATAACAGGATTGAACCGGGCATCGACAATACAGCCTCTAAATAAGGCATTATCTGTCTTTATTTCACCAATACTTTAAGAAGAATGAATGAATGAACGCGTACTATTGCACTGTTAGTTCAGAGCTGCCGTGTTGTTGTTATTAGGGGCTATCGGGGGCTTTCAACACACGCTTCTACAAGGATGATGTCATCGCTGCACGCCGCTGCAGCACAGCTTATTTATTCTGTGCTCTGTGACGGTCGGCTATCTTCACAGGAGTTTGCTACAGCTAGTTTTGTACAATATGGCAGAATATTTATCAGATTTTGACGACTTGGACGACGACTTTGAGCACGATGGAGTGAATGAGCTGTGCTGCAGCGGCGTGCGTCGATGACGTCATCCCACTAGACGTGTGTGTAGAAAGCCCCCGATAGCCCCCGATAGTGTCCAAGAATTCCAACTTTTCCCCCACCTGTACCGAAGTGCACTTTTGTAAAAGGAAGACAAAACAGCCAGTCACAGATCAAGGTTGTAAATTAAGATGTTATTTGACCAGAATTATCATTGTTTACTTCACTGCATGGGAACTGGCTCTTGCTGGCAAAGTATGTAATACGGCCATGCTACAAAATAGGAGTAGTAACAAAAAAAAATATCACAAAAGACACCCCCACACATTTATGTGTTGCTTCAAATTGCCTCTAAATTCTTTAGTTTTATTGAAAAGAGTCCTTTACGCATTGTACAGCACAGTAAAATAGCAATATCAAGGGCTAAAGGGAAAATGCAAAAATCAGGCTTGTTTATAACAAGTGAACATTTAATTATAACTGTTGCTTTTATGACTTGGTTGTGCCTCGACCCATTATAGCTTTCCTGGTGTTCCTCTCTGGTCTCAGCAGGATTATATAACATTTGGGTCCAAACAGTGCCACCAAGAGACCAAAGCTGGAGGTCAGGATGGCAAATACCTCCACTGCATCTGCATATTTACCTGGGGAATTGATATAGGCAGGAACAAAGGCCACCCACACAGCACAGAAGATCAACATGCTGAAAGTGATGAATTTTGCCTCATTGAAGTTGTCTGGCAAATTTCTTGCTAAAAAAGCTAACAGGAAGCTGAGGATAGCCAGGAAGCCAATATAACTAAGTAGAACTGCAAATCCAAATGTTGAACCAACATCGCACTCATAAACTATCTTGTCATTGTGGTATTTGGTGTTTTTATGAGGAACCGGTGAAGCAGAGATAATCCACACAGTGCAGATTGCTGCCTGAATGCAAGTAAGAACTAAAACTGTTCCTCTCTGCTGCATAGCACCGAACCACTTGAGGCTGGCTCCCCCTCCTGGCTTGGAGGCTTTGAACACAGCCAGAACCACCATGGTTTTAACCAGAATGCATGAGACACAAAGCACAAAGCTGATCCCAAATGCTGCATGTCTCAGTTGGCATGTCCACAGTTTGGGTTGTCCAATGAACAGCAGCGAACACAGGAAGCAAAGTTTAAGTGACACTAAAATCAGAAAGCTCAGTTCTGAGTTGTTAGCTCGTACGACTGGTGTACTGTGGTGATAAGCAAAGATACCCAGGACAACAGCACAGATACATGTGCCCAGCAATGAAGTGGCTGTCAAGCAGATACCCAGAGGCTCCTGATAGGAGAGGAACTCTGTTTTCTTAGGAACACAGCGGTCACGCTGTGGGCTGGACCAGAAGTCCTCTGGACAACTGATGCACTCCGAGGAGTCTAAAAGGAAAAGGAGGGATTACTTATTTTCTATCTGACTATAAACATGTCCACACTGATAATAAATACTGAAACACTGACCAAATTGATTGCTTATCTTTCCTTCAGAACAGGGAATGCAGTCAAAACAACATTCAGGTTGCCCCTTTTTTCTGGCCGTGCGAGTACCTGGAGGACAACTGTCACTGCACACTGACCGAGGTGGCTGCACGAGGAAAACTAAATCTGTCATTTCATTTTAGTATATATTGACATTAGTGTTCCACAAAAGAAGCTTTATGAAAAAATAAAAAATGATTTACCTGTTTTGATTCAAAGTTCCAGAAGATTTTGTCTTCATCAAGTATGAGTTCTTCACCTCTGTCGACTGACCTTTTTACCTCCCCCACATTCTGAACTTCAGTTTTTCCATCAGGGAGCCACAGCCAGTTCATAACATCATATATTGGTAAAGCATCACCATTCTCATCAAATGACACTTGATCACCAAATGATGTAGTAAAGTTCACCATTTGCAAAAAATGTACAAGCTAAAAATGCACGAGAGAAAAGACATTTCAAGAAAGTAACATTTCATCCAAACAGATGTTAAACTCTTCCAGCCTTGTTTTATTATGAATACACTGGCATTGTACATATGCACAGTAGTGTTCCTACTATTGACCTTAATCTTAATAAGAGACTGTTCTGATCATTGTCTTTACATAAGTTGCAGATAGAATATCCCATTCAAATTCATGTTTTCATGTTACAGATAATAGTTATGTTGATGAGCCACACCCACATTACATTCCCTTTTGCAGTTGCAAAGTTTGCACCCCTCCAAATTAAATCAATGTCATTAAAAAAAACAAAGGCTTAACCTACTCTGGGTTATCCTCCACCAAAACTGTGTTTTCTGGTTGCCATAGACTTCCTGCTCTGCACTGAAATCCACTGGAGCTGGTGTTGCCAGATCTCATGACAGAAATTAGCAATCCTGGGTTCCCAATCCAAAACCAAACCGTACTTTTACGACCATATTAGTCCAGTGCTCAGGTCTCTGCACTGGCTTCCTGTCGCTCAGAGAATAGACTTTAAAACAGCTCTGCTTGTGTACAAGTCTCCTCATGGTCTATCGCCAAAGTACATCTCTGACATGTTAGAGCCATATGAACCAACTTGGACTGAGAGCCTCAGGGAGGGGTCTCCTGCTGGTGCCCAGAGTCAGGACTAAACAAAGTGAGGGTGCGTTTCAGTTTTATGCTCCTAAAATCTGGAACAGTCTTCCAGAAGATGTGAAACGGGCCTCAACTCTGACAATGTTTAAATCCAGGCTGAAAACAGTTCTGTTTAGCTGTGTATATGACAACTGAATGTATCTTATCTACACTCTTAGTTTTTAATTTGATTAATTAATGATTTTTTTCTATGTTTTGGAATGATTTTATTTGCCTTCTTGTGATTTTATGTAGCTGTAAAGCACTTTGAATTGCCTTTTCAACGAATTGTGCTCTAAATATAAACTTGCCTGGCCTTGCCGATTGTATGCTGTTTACATGGCAGTCTCTTTCTAAAAGGAGGACTTAATCAGGTTAATTTCAGAATATTGCTGTGCATGTAGACCATAGACCAATCTCTCTTGTCAAATAATTGCAATTTAACTTGATACCACACCTGCCATGGCTCCATATTTTGCAAAGTGGCACAGCTGTGTCCTCTGAAAGGCCCCCTCCCTGGCTCACACTGCAGCATGTTATCAAGAGCATATGCCAGCGCATACACAGCCTTGTAAACATTGTACTCAGGCCCGAGGTTAGAAAGGTCCAAAAACTCAGTCTCCACACTTTCAATATCTTCCTTTCCAGAGCATATTGCTCCCTCATATTCCATCCAATCTGCTGGATCAAATTTACACTTAAATGTGTGTTCCCAAAACTGCCTCACCTGAAAAATTATTTGAAAAATTAGCTTAATACATCACTTTCATCACCTTAACTATTCCTTTATTCCACATTCAGAACATGTAATGTTTTTTTTCAATTAATCAAAATAAGATTACCATGCTATTTCTATAGTTGTCATTTTGGCCAGGACGTATTTGTAGGAGGAAATCTTTGAGCCCGGTTATTTCTCCTCGACGAATGGCAATACCAAGTGTGCCGCTCAGGATTGGCATGAAATGCGGTGTCTGGAGAACAGTTGCTGATGTCCAGGCTTCACTTGAAATCCATTGTCGACCTGTGACATTTTGTCGCATCACCTGTGTGTTACATTAAAACAAACTATTAGACTTCTAGTGATAGAAAATACAATATAATATCATAGGAGAATCAAAACAGAATAAATTCTAGATGCAAGTTCTACAACCTAGAAATAACATTAAGTTAACATGAAGTGAGTTTTAATAGACTCACTGATCTTTGTGGATTATTAGTAGGGTTAGGCATTCTAAAAATGTAAAACTATAACTTATGAATTACATGTGGTGATTATAGCATGCACTCTAGAAGTAATTTACTGTCTCCGAAAATCGTGTGTACTCCAAACTGATGACAACTGACATCGAGTTGGAAAGTGAAATTCAGTTTACACATAAATATGAAGAAAATAAAGTTAATTATGTCTCTTAATCCACTCTTACCTCTTCCAATAATTGAATCAGTTGAATCTCATGTGAAAATACCATGACAACACGAGCTGTTGATGTCTTTATCAAATGTACAATTCGTCTGAGTTCACCTGGGTCACTGTCCCAGGGTAAGACCTCAGCGTAGGCCAGACAACCTCCACCAGACGTCACCAGGTCAGATTGGAAGGACTGGGCAACATGAAGCCCATAATCATCATCACTGACAAGCAAACCTACCCACGTCCAGCCAAAGTGTTTTAGAATCTGAATCATAGCCCGCACCTAAGTGAATATATTGTCATCAAGAGAACATGAAGTGTGCAGACTTATATACTCTTTCATTAAATTACACTATTGTAAATTCTATATTGTCTGTTTATGGTTAATTTATGACAATTAAAAGTATTAGAAAATTAGGAGAATTTTATCATCAGAAAAACAAACACACTTTTCATCTTTCAAGTCTGTCTTTCACCTGAAAAGCATCACTTGGGATTGTTCTGAAAAAGGATGGAAACCGCTGGCGATCACTTAGGCAGGAGCATGTGGAAAAATAACTCACCTATAAAGAAATATACATACTTTGTTATCTCATGCAATGTGCATATACACGCATCATATATATATATATATTTAGATATATATGTATGTATATATACACATATGTAAGATAAACAAAGCAAATAAGATCAATGACAATCAGAAGTAAACTTGAAACTTACAATTGGCATTTTGAATAAACCCAGCACATTGGACATGGTGATAGAAAATGTTGAGTAGGCGTCACCAACGACGCCCAGAACAGGAGGAATCCCTGAACAGTTCGCCTGAAGAAGAAACTGCTCATCCCGGCCACTGACCAGTGATAAGGCACCACTGAATCCAATAACAAGTGCACCACAGTTGTCATAAATACTGTATCCCAGGGTCACATTCGGCAGCAGATTGGAGTTCTTGTTGATCTCTTCAATAGCATAAGCCATGGTCATAGCCAGCCTGAATCCTTGAGTGTCAAAACTAACACACAAAATGTCACATTTTTCCATTATAAGGTAAAAGTATTTACACATCACATTGTATGTAAACTATTGATTAAAGTGACATGCTGGAATATAATATTCATATTCTATAATGATCAGCATTAGCAGAGTGTCCAGCATTGTCATTTTCTTATGTTTGTGTGCTCTGAACAAAAAGCATAATTTGCACAAATCTGTATCATCTGCGTTTGTCTCGTTTGTCTCTATGTGGCCCTGCGATGGACTGGCGGCCTGTCCAGGGTGTACCCCGCCTCTCGCCCATTGACTGCTGGGATAGGCTCCAGCCCGCCCGCGACCCGATCGACGGATTCAGCGGTATAGATAATGGATGGATGGATGGATAAATCATCTGCTGCATGTGTGAGGTACTTACCCTTTGCAGCTGGGCTGTTGTGGTTCTGAGGTAAATGTCTGCTCAGGAAAAGAAGAGGTGTAGTGGACCTCAAACAAGCCACCCAAAACCACATCACCAGACTTCTGTATTTCATTTAGATTAAACTTTCTCCATAATTTACAAAATGAAATCAGAGATGAGGACACAGAGAATACAGAAAATACAATCAAGAGCAAACATGCACTAAGGAAAGTCCCCATAACTGTCCTCCTCCCTTCTGGCTTGTTTATATTCTCCATGTGAGGTTAGCTGATTTTTTATTCAGGACTGTGTCATCACTTTTGCATACTTTGCAGCAGTGTTTATTCTTTCACACACCCTATAAGGGCAGTCATTGTGGGGGCAGGACATAACATGTATGTACTTAATTATGTTGATTTTACACTTTCATATTAAGATAAAGTTATTACATCAGTGTTTCAGGAAACATAACCACATTATATATATTGAGAATTAGTTTTACGTTCATGTTTTTTTTTCTCCTTGAAAATGAGAGTGGCACATTCACTATATTACCAAAAGTATTCGCTCATCTGCCTTTACACGCATATGAATTCAAGTGACATCCCATTCTTCATCCATAGTGTTTAATATAACGTTGGCCCACTCTTTGCAGCTATAACAGCTTAAACTCTTCTGGGCCAGCTTTCCACAAGGTTAAGGAGTGTGTTTATGGGAAGTTTAGACCATTCTCCCAGAAGTGCATTTCTGAAGTCAGACACTGATGATTAGGTTGAGATTTGGACTCTGTGAAGGACCCACCACCAGGCTCTAGGATGGTTTTGCAGTGTGAAGCATCTTGGGTGATAGTTAGCACCTCCAAGTCTGAGGCACTGGCCATGAGTTGGAAAAGGGTCTTTAGTCCTGATTTTAAGTGATTTGCTGCATTGAGTGGAAGAGTTTAAAATGTATAAAAGCATAAAAGGATTTTCTTAACAAATGGGAAGAACAGAGTAGGATATCGACAGGTGGAATCGAGCAGTATCTGCATTGAGGAAAGAGCTGAGCCATAAGGCAAAGCTGTTGATTAACAAATGAATCCACCATATGGGTACAAACCCTGCTCTATGGTCATGAGCTGTGGTTAGTGACCAAAAAACTGGTATTGTAAATGTAATAGAACCTTTCCTCCAAATGTTGCCTGTGCTTGGTTGCACGACGGTTAGAACTGTTGCTCACAGCAGTGGGCTCCTGGTTTGAATTCCAGCTGGGGCTTTTCTGTTTGGAGTTTGTATGTCCTCTAAATGTGTTCTCACCAGATACTCTGGCTTCCTCCCACCATCCAAAACATGCATGTTAGGTTAATTAGTGATTCCTGATTAGTGAATGTGAGTGTGCATGGTTGTTTGTCACAGTGTATCCCTGTGATAGACTGGTTGTCCAGGGTGTACCCCATCTCTCACCCAGTGGCTGCTGGGATAGGCTCCACCCCCCTGCAACACTTAATTGTGTTAAGCAGGAATAGAAGGTCGATTGATGGATGTCTTTTTGTGTTTGATGTGTTTTTTCTGGCCTCTTCTGGCCCTGACCTTCAGCACACACTGGAGCAGTTCACAGCTTAATGTGAGGCAGTCAGAATGAGAGTGCATCTGATTGGGGATGGGTCCTTACCTCTAGCAGGGGACCTAAATTAGTGGCTTGTTGGATTTTCTTTAACTTTAGATGTACTGTACATCCAATTATTCTACCTCCTGAACATAAACAGCTGCTGCTTATTCCACTACTGAGTATCATTTCTTAATAATCTATATGGTATATCAACCTATTGTTGAGGTTTGAAAACATTTTTCGTTCGTCACGTCTTTGAAACTACAACATGCACAGACATTTTTTCACATATATAATTTTTAAACAAATTTCTTTATTGCTTTTGGGTTAGTGTTGTGATTATCGCTAAATCCAAAATACAAAGTGGAATTTAAAGCATTTGCTAATATCATGACTTGATTCCACGAGTCATTATAGCTTTCTTGGTGTTCCTCTCTGGTCTCAGCAGGATTATGTAGCATTTGGGTCCAAACAGCGCCAATAAGAGACCAAAACTGGAGGCCAAGATGGCAAATACCTCCACTGCATCTGCATATTTGCCTGGGGAGTTGATGTAAGCAGGAACAAAAGCCACCCACACAGCACAGAAGATCAGCATGCTGAAAGTGATGAGTTTTGCCTCATTGAAGTTGTTGGGAAGATTCCTTGCCAGAAATGCTAACAAAAAGCTAAGAATAGCTAGGAAGCCAATGTAACCCATTAATATAGCAAACCCAATGGTAGACCCAACTAAACACTCATAAACTATCTTGTCGTTGTGGTATTGGGTATTTTTATGTGGAGCTGGTGACGCAGAGACGAGCCAAGCAGTGCAGATTGCTGCCTGAATGCAAGTAAGAACGAAAACTGTTCCTCTCTGCTGCATAGCACCGAACCACTTGAGGCTGGCTCCCCCTCCTGGCTTGGAGGCTTTGAACACAGCCAGAACCACCATGGTTTTAACCAGGATGCATGAGACACAAAGCACAAAGCTGATCCCAAATGCTGCATGTCTCAGCTGGCATGTCCACAGTTTGGGTTGTCCAATGAACAGCAGCGAACAGAGGAAGCAAAGTTTAAGTGACACCAAAAGCAGGAAGCTCAGTTCTGAGTTGTTAGCTCGTACTATAGGTGTTCTGCGGTGATAAGTGAAGATACCCAGGACAACAGCACAGATACATGTGCCCAGCAATGAGGTGGTTGTCATGCAGATGCCCAGAGGCTCCTGATAGGAGAGGAACTCTGTTTTCTTAGGAACACAGTGGTCACGCTGGGGACTGGACCAGAAGTCCTCTGGACAACTGATGCACTCTAGAGAATCTGAACAGAATAGAGAATATGGTGAGATATATACAATATCCCTCAGGCAAATTTTAAATTAAATTTTGAAAAATTAACACCACTTTCCCTGTTGCTTATCTTTCCCTCAGAACAAGGGATACAATTAAAACAACATTCAGGTTGCCCCTTTTTTCTGGCAATGCGGGTACCAGGCGGACAACTCTCACTGCACACTGACCGAGGTGGCTGCATGAGGAGAAATGAATTTATCACTCAGTTATATTCTGCTACTATCTGCATTCCAAAAGAGGAAATGTCTGAAATAAATAAATTACCTCTTTTGATTTAAAGTTCCAGAAGATTTCATCTTCGTTAAGTATGAGCTCTTCACTTCTGGAGGCTGACCTCCTTACTTCTCCCACATTCTGAACTTGAATACGTCCACCAGGGAGCCACAGCCAGTTCATAACATCATATATTGGTAAAGCATCACCATTCTCATCAAATGACACTTGATCACCAAATGGAGTGGAGAAGTTCACCTTTTGCAAATAATGTACAAGCTACAAATGAAAAAGAGACCAAATGGAACAATTAAGGATTGACCAACAGTACAATAGCAGTGGATAAAACTTTGTTTTCACACATAGGTTTATCAACTCTTCAGCTGAATGACTTCCTGTAAAATCACAACATTATGTCCTTTATATCTTTTCAAATACCATCGTCTTGGGTCTGGTTATCTTTCACGTACATTTAAAAGATCAGCAAACTAGAAAGTCTGGCTTGACATATAAGGCCTGACAAAACCTAAATTAATCAGAGATTTCACAATGGTGATCATGATCTTTGTTAAGTCAGGCTTTGCTCTTCAGGCCCTGTGCGCACTCACAAGAAGTGACGCCTTTTCATGCTTCGTCTGCCCAAATACACTGATAACCTGACTCTTCATTCATAAGAAGAGCAGGCTGTATGACTGGTGAATCATATAAAACATAAAGGAAAATACACAGTTGTTGCAAGTAAGACAAAATAGGACTGCTGCCAGAAAATTGTTAGTTGTGCAAATTAATACACGCCTTCATTTTATATCATGACAGCTGCACGTCAAGCTCTAAAACGTTTACATTTGTAGGAGGTACATTAAGTTCTGCTGCTGCCTCATAATATCGTGGAAATCACTTTAGTCATTGACCAAATTAAAACAGAATTTTTTTGATTTGATATTCTAATTTATTTTCTAGAATATCTTACATCCAAAAAGATACACTATAGAACAGTTTGTTGATGAATTGGGATTATATATAAAAACAATTACTTGATTTCCATACTAACACAAAAAATAATCCTACATGTTGTTTTACTGTAATTGCAAAGATTCTTTGGTGGGTCAGTGGGGTTTGGATATTTAAGGTACTCTACACTGAGTTAATTCAACACTGAGTTCTAATCAAAAGGGCTGATTTTTAGTGAAGACCTGTGTGATGAACCAAATACGGGGTTAAGGCACCTGTTGCAAATGCTCATCCACACCTCAGAATTGGTGTTAGGTAGGTATAGACAGTATGATGGTGCTGGGAGCTGGAGTCCACAAGGTGTGTGTAACAACTCATATGCAAAATAAACTATTCCTTAAATCTATGTTGAGTCACATATGTTATAGATTAGATGGGTCTATTGAAAAATTATCACTAAATCAACACTGCATTGTGGTAAAATTTGGTAATTAAGAAACTAAGATTTTATCAACATCTGAATTTAATTGTTTTTTATGTCAATTTGGGAATTTACCAATCCAACTTGTTAAATGTAAATTTTTACTTTCTTTTACTTTGTCATAGTGTCAGACAACAACTTTCAACTTCCTGCCTGATGATATTTAAACATTGTTTTAGTCTTAGTTTCCTCTCCAGAATATCATCAAAATGGGGGTCAGTGACAGCGTCTTTTTTCAGATGATTTAATCTGAAACACTAAATATTTAACTGCTTCAGAGCAGATTTTGAGTTCAGCCTAAGCTACCATGGTGATCTAGCGAGGTTGAAAGAAAGAGACTTTCAGCTCAACATAGCTCTTCTGACCACTAATCTCACTTCATAGTACACTCCTCCTAATTACTACATCTTAAATGATTGGATTTTCTTCTCTCGTGTGCCTACAACTCCATGAAACACACTGTTGTTAACAACACCCGTTTAGAGGCTAGTCTGGCACACCTTAAACAATAAGCAATGGGCTGCAATCCATTAATGACCAGTTGACCAGTTAGAGCAAACTGGAGGTTTCAGGAGGCGTTAAAGAGACAGTCACAAAAGTGACAACAGGTTCTGCAGCAATGTACAGCTTGAGAAACACAAGATGTTTTTCATCAATAAAACAATATAACCTCCTCTAAGGGGATACACCATTTTCTTCTTAAAACAGATGTATTGAAATACAGAGATTTTTCTTCTTAAATTTTTTAAGTCACTGGGATTTACAGATTAGAATGTAAAGTATTTTTTTACATTTATTATGTGGCGTTCCTTCCTCGCTCATTTATTTTCACCTTCTTTGTCTCAATATTTCTATTGGCTTATCCTTGTTCATATAGCCTTGTTTTGGATTTTGGATTTACCTTTGGAAATTACATTTATGTGTAGCATTTATGTCTTTTGATGATAGTTGGACATTTTCAGCCACTTCCTATTTAAGATGGCCTCTGATTTGTGAGAATAGTTTGCGTGATGAAGATCTAAAAACAAAACATTGTCTTTAAAAAGTTTTCTAAATATCTTCTAATCTTTTAAAAATCTAAATATCAGCCACTACCAACAGTTAATGTTATACTACTAGCAGATTGCAGTCTATTAGCTTGTATTGGCTGCAACCAAAAAGCAAATATATCATTGTAATGATTGAAAAATGTGTGTTTTCTGAATTCTATGCTAATAAAGACATCAGGGTGGTTTTTAGAAGCATACAAATTAAGTGTAAGTTGATACCGCACCTGCCATGGCTCCATATTTTGCAAAGTGGCACAGCTGTGTCCTCTGAAAGGCCCCCTCCCTGGCTCACACTGCAGCATATCATTAAGAGCATATGCCAGCGCATACACAGCCTTGTAAACATTGTACTCAGGCCTGAGGTTAGAAAGGTCCAAAAACTCAGTCTCCACACCTTTAATATCTTCCTCTCCAGTGCATATTGCTCCTTCATTATCCATCCAATCTGCTGGATCAAATTTACACTTAAATGTGTGTTCCCAAAACTGCCTCACCTGAAACATGATTTGAAAAATTTGCTTAATACATCACTTTCATCGCCTTAACTATACCTTTTATGATATAACTATATTATTATATACTATAATTTGTTTTAGAAAAAAAAGATTAGAGTCTTACCATGTTATATCTACTGTTATCATTTTGGTCAGGACTTAAGTGTAACAGGAAGTCTCTGAGACCTGGTATTTCTCCACGACGGATAGCAATGCCCAGTGTGCCACTGAGATATGGCATGAAGTGTGCTGTCTGGAGTACAGATGCTGATGTCCAGGCTTCACTAGCAATCCACTGCCGACCTGTTACATTTTGACTCACCACCTAAAGTTATCGAATGCAAAGCAGTTAGCATTTCAAATGATAACTTTTTATAGTCATAGAAAAACGGACAGTACATTTATGCATAATGAGTAATTTGAGCTTTCCTAAGATGCAAAATGGATGCTTACATAATGCCACTGTTTGTTTAAAGCTTCCTTCTTGTAGCCTAACTACTTCAATCTAATTGTCAGAATTTTTATTTCATAGTTAATGAACAGCTTTTTAATGGCTGAACATTTTATATTATAGGTAAAATTGCTGCATTTTCTAATGGTTAAAACAATTACGTATATAAAATAGGCAACATCACTGAACACCATTGCCTCATAAAATCCAATACAGTATTTTGGTAAAGCATATGAATAAGCAAAATAATTATACATGTTTTGCAAGACTGACAGATTTTCAAATATTAAAATTTTTTTCTAACCTCTTCCATTAGTTGAATCATGTGAATCTCATGTGCAAACACGATGACAACACGAGCTGTTGATGTCTTTATCAAATGTACAATCCTCCTGAGTTCACCAGGGTCACTGTCCCAGGGTATGACCTCAACATAGGCCAGACAACCTCTACCAGACATAACCAGGTCTGACTGGAAGGACTGGGCAACATGAAGTCCATAATCATCATCACTGACCAACAAACCTACCCACGTCCAGCCAAAGTGTTTCAGAATCTGAATCATAGCACTCACCTAAGTGAAAATATTGGCATGAGTAGATTAGTTTGTAGACTAGTTTTATAATTATACACATTATATTTACATCTGTGTCATTAATTCTCAGCTTACTGTATTGTCTGAAATAGATATATTGTACAATTTGTATGTGGTATTTGTCTTTCACCTGGAAAGCTTCACTTGGGATTGTTCTAAAGAAGGTTGGAAAGCGCTGTCGATCACTCAGGCATGAACATGTGGCAAAATAACTCACCTATAAAGAAACATACATACTTTCTGATGCAAGTCAAACCCAAAATAAAATATTTAAACAGCTTTTTGCTTAAATATTAAATCAAATCATAAACTGCATTGAAATTAAAATTCTACAAAAGACAGATCATATGAGACGTGAATCTTACAATGGACATTTTGTATAAACCTAACACATTGGCAATGGCAATAGAAAATGTTGAATAGTGATCACCAACAATCCCCAGGACTGGAGGAGTCCCTGAACAGTTCTCTTGAAGAGGAAACTGCTTATCCCGACCACTGACCAGTGATAAGGCACCACTGAATCCAATAACAAGTGCACCACAGTTATCATAAAGACTGTATCCCAGGGTCGTGTTTGGTAACAGGTCGGAGTTATTGTTGATCTCTTCAATAGCAAAAGCCATGGTCATGGCATGCCTGAATCCTAGCGTGTCAAAACTAACACACAAAATGTCACAGTTAGCTTCTAATGAGAAATTTACAATTTACAGTGAAATAAGTTCATATACTTTGTATGTGAAAAAACATTATACAGTTTAAATAATCAGATAAATTTGCAGATGCATGGTATCATTTTGTCTTACCGTCATAAAAAGTTTTAAATGGTATCTCTTATTGAGCACCGTATTATTATCCTCAGTCTGAGAAATGCATGGACAAGACAGCATAAATTGTGCATTTTTGCTTTTGTCGTATGCGTGTGATACTTACCCTTTGCAGATGGGCTGTTGTGGCTCTGAGGTAAATGTCTGTTCAGGGAAGACAGAAGTGTAGTGGACCTCAAACAACCCACCAAGAACCACATCACCAGGCTTGTGCATTTCATTTAGATGAAACCTTCTCCTTAATTTACAAGCTGAGGGAAGGGAAAAGGACCCATGGTATAAAAAGATAAAGCAGAAACTCAAGAGTACATATGTGTACAGAATAGCCCCCATAGTTGCTCTCCTCCCATCACATCTATTTATTTCAAAGTTGCTTTATTTTATACATGGGGTGGTGCCATCCCTCTGACACTGTGATTGTTTAATCTTTTCCATCACCCTGGGGAAAAGGAGGGGCAGAACAAACATTGTGAATAAACATAAATTTGTCATCTTAAAAGAGATGAATCATTGTTACCTGTAGGATTGTCTCCAATTTGAAAAGCTGACTTTTTTTTTTAACTTTCTACAATTATATATCTAATAGAATTAATTGTATTTTCTGTAGCTGCACAGCAAGAGGATTGTGGGTTTGTACATACCCCGTCAAAAAATACTAGGAGAACGAGCAGATAACATGCCAGTTATTGTCAAAAAAAGTTATTCCGTGTCTAAATTACTTTTGCTCATGCAACTGTACCAATCGCAGACGATAGGACAGAGGTGAACCACAAGGCCCTGAAGGCCTAAAATGCTGTAAAAATCAAATATTAAAAAGTTTCCTGCTGTAACATTATCTTGTCAGTTTGTGCTGTTGGATGAAGAGTTTATCGAAAGCAGTTAGTTTGTCGTCCTATTGGAATTTTTCCCGTTCTGTTGCCCAGAAAAGGCCAAAATCAAAATCAACCACAGAACATGACGACATCTGTGGAGTTAAAAAGTCAAAAGATAGCTTGCTTTTTATCATATTCACCATTGTTTATTGTGTAACATTACAGAACCAAGCATTTGTGTGTACGTGTGTGTATTTCACAGTAACTGAAACAATATATTCTTGTAGGAAAGAAAGTGCTATCTACCATTGAAGATAACTGATTTGAGGATCTGAGAATAAAAAACGTATCACACGTCAATAGTGAAGCCTTCAGCCAATCAGAGTTATGGTGTCATCGAGGTGGCTCTCAGTTGGTGCAGCCAGTGCCTTATGTGTGCCACCCTTAGTCACCTCCGTGCCACGAGGCTTTAACAAGGTGATGCATTGATGAAAATTGGACAAGATTTTAAACTAGCATACATGGCTTCAGGACCATCATACATCACATCAAGTTGGTTCATAAAGTCGAACGCTCCCTTATGGACTATGTTCAGCTTTGTGATCGGCTTGCCTTGTGTAGAATTATAGTCAGGAACATGATAAGGGAGCTCTTTTAAATTACATTTATTTGAGTAATAATTTATTTTCCTTTAATGGATTGGCTGTGTAATCACAAAATGTATGAAAAGTTCTGCCTGCTGAATAACAAGTTACCTGAAGGCTGTTTTATTGTAAGTTTTAGCTTGAGAAGGAATCCCAAGAACAAGAGATGGTTGCACTTTACATTACAGCATGCTAATAAGATGGTAATAGTGTGGTAACAAGATGGAAATAAAGCCATAATAGTAAGATAATTCCATGTAACTACCAAAGTAATAACTAGGTAATATCCTGGTCATAACAACAGGTACATGATGGTAATAACAGACCAAAATTAAAATTCCACAGTAATAAGGGCCCTGAAACCAAGAACAATAATGAAGAAACTAATTCAAAGATTATAAAATGCTTATTTATAATAATTCCTTTATATTAATTTGGTAGATGTATATTAACACTGTAGTAATAATATGGTAACCGTCTAAAAAAATTAAAATGATTTTATAGGTACACACCTTTTAAAAAAAAAATTGTAATATGGTTACATGGATATGGTAATGACACAAAATTAAGGTAATAATGAATGATGTTTCAAATCAAATCAAATTTATCTGTATAGCACATTTCATGTACAAACAATTCAAAGTGCTTTACATAAAATAAAAGAATTGCAGCCGGGAGTGGAAGAAGCATTAAAATACATAAAAGAATATAAAGAGAAATAAATAAAATCATTTAAATTAATTTAAAAACAAGCAACAGTCAAGATAAGTTAAAAGATACCGTGCAGATTTCATGCATAGACACATGAGAAAAGAAATGTTTTTAACCTGGATTTAGAAATGTCTACATTTGGTGAAAGTTTAATCTCCACTGGCAGTTTGTTCCACTTGTTTGCAGCATAACAGCTAAATGCTGCTTCTCCATGTTTAGTCTGGACTCTGGACTGGACCAGCATAAGCTATTTCCATAGCATTTTAGGTTGGATTCAACAATTATGAGGGCTGCAAACTGACGAGTTATGTTTCCATTTATTTTCATGGCAATATTGCATTAAACCAAACACCCAGTGTTATTATGATGAACTGGAAACGTGTGGTTCCTTCCATGGAAGAACCACGAATCAGGGCTGCAAAGTGATGAAGTGCCTGTTTTTGTTTAATTTCATAGTAATATTGTCATGTTGCCTTGAAGTTTTCGGACCCACATGCAGAATCACTCGGGGAACCAGTAGATTTAAATGTTTTATTTACGGTAAAAAAACAGGAATCCAGAAACAGGACAAAGTGGACAGGTTATGGCGGTGAAGTACAACCAGCCTTCCGATTAGTATGGATTGTTAAAGGGGGGGGGAACATAAGATGCGGAGGGTCTGCAGATGGAGATCCAGGAAGGGTGAGAGCGAGATCTGGGAGGATAGGTATTGCAGGAAAAGTCGCGCTGGAGAGTGGGCAGGTAAGTGAAGGAGATTGAAGATGTCTGTACACAGGTTAGGCCTTTCCAGGAGGATCGAGGACAAAATGGGCTCTCTTATCGTCTGGAGGCAAAACAGGATCCACATGAAAAGGTTCACTAAAAAGGCAAAGATTCACAAGAAGACAGATTGTTACTTAAACACTTAATTCGCATTCAGGCTGTCTTTCTAAGGCGCCTGGCTTTCGCCATTATGGTAAACAAGCTCATTCTAACCTTAAACAATATTCATATGAACCAGTCCACAAGGCACACGATGTAATTAGGCCATGTCATGACATTTCTCTCCCACAGAAGTACCATCAAGGTTAATCATCAGGCGTCAAGAGGTGATCTCCTTTTCCTTATAAACACCAGCCAGATTGATGTCAGATTGGCCTCAGGTGTGCAATGACCCAGAACTGGCCAACTCTTCAGCAAAGATCCTCTCTTCAGCCAGAACACTCACACACACAAAACACAAATACCAAATCCTAACAAATATCACAAAACCAAACATTGAGGCATAATTATTAGCTTTGAAACATGATACATTTATTTAACTTTTCAAGAGGATTTCCTTTCATTATACTGGATATTTGCTTTAATGCGATACTAGCAAAAACTTAACTTTCAAAATGGATTACCTTAAATTTAGTTAAAACACAGCACATCACTTCTTGTTAGTCCAAGCATCACTTCCTGTCTGGCTGACCAGGAAATGCGACAAAGCAACATGTTAAGCTGCACATGGATCCGGGTGCATCCAAGGCAAGGCAAGGCAATTTTATTTATAGAGCACAATTCATACACAGGGCAATTCAAAGTGCTTCACATCCACACCAAGATTAGTAAATAAATGCTGCAAAGTATATCATACGGCCATGCTACTTTGCCACAAAATAAGAGTAGTAACAGAAAGATGTATCACAAAAAAAAACCTATACATTTATTTATTAATTCAAATAGCCTCTAAATTCTTTATTTTTATTGAAAAGAGATTAGGTTCTTTACGCATTGTAATGTACAGTACAATAGCAAAAACTAGGCTTGTTTATAACAAGTGAACATTTAATTATAAACTGTTGCTTTTATGACTTGGTTGTACCTCGACCCATGATTGCTTTCTTGGTGTTCCTCTCTGGTCTCAGGAGGATTATGTAACATTTGGGTCCAAACAGTGCCACCAAGAGACCAAAGCTAGAGGTCAGGATGGCAAATACCTCCACTGCATCTGCATATTTACCTGGGGAATTAATATAAGCAGGAACGAAGGCCACCCACACAGCACAGAAGATCAACATGCTGAAAGTGATGAATTTTGCCTCATTGAAGTTGTCTGGCAAATTTCTTGCTAAAAAAGCTAACAGGAAGCTGAGGATAGCCAGGAGGCCAATATAACTAAGTAGAACCGCAAATCCAAATGTTGAACCAACATCGCACTCATAAACTATCTTGTCATTGTGGTATTTGGTGTTTTTATGAGGAACCGGTGAAGCAGAGATAATCCACACAGTGCAGATTGCTGCCTGAATGCAAGTAAGAACTAAAACCGTTCCTCTCTGCTGCATAGCACCGAACCACTTGAGGCTGGCTCCCCCTCCTGGCTTGGAGGCTTTGAACACAGCCAGAACCACCATGGTTTTAACCAGGATGCATGAGACACAAAGCACAAAGCTGATTCCAAATGCTGCATGTCTCAGCTGGCATGTCCACAGTCTGGGTCGTCCGATGAACAGCAGTGAACACAGGAAGCAAAGTTTAAGTGACACTAAAATCAGAAAGCTGAGTTCTGAGTTGTTAGCTCGTACGACTGGTGTACTGTGGTGATAAGCAAAGATACCCAGGACAACAGCACAGATACATGTGCCCAGCAATGAAGTGGCTGTCAAGCAGATACCCAGAGGCTCCTGATAGGAGAGGAACTCTGTTTTCTTAGGAACACAGCGGTCACGCTGTGGGCTGGACCAGAAGTCCTCTGGACAACTGATGCACTCCGAGGAGTCTAAAAGGAAAAGGAGGGATTACTTATTTTCTATCTGACTATAAACATGTCCACACTGATAATAAATACTGAAACACTGACCAAATTGGTTGCTTATCTTTCCTTCAGAACAGGGAATGCAGTCAAAACAACATTCAGGTTGCCCCTTTTTTCTGGCCATGCGAGTACCTGGAGGACAACTGTCACTGCACACTGACCGAGGTGGCTGCACGAGGAAAACTAAATCTGTCATTTCATTTTAGTATATATTGACATTAGTGTTCCACAAAAGAAGCTTTATGAAAAAAAAAAAATTGATTTACCTTTTTTGATTCAAAGTTCCAGAAGATTTTGTCTTCATCAAGTATGAGTTCTTCACCTCTGTCGACTGACCTTTTTACCTCCCCCACATTCTGAACTTCAGTTTTTCCATCAGGGAGCCACAGCCAGTTCATAACATCATATATTGGTAAAGCATCACCATTCTCATCAAATGACACTTGATCACCAAATGATGTAGTAAAGTTCACCATTTGCAAATAATGTACAAGCTAAAAATGCACGAGAGAAAAGACATATCAAGAAAGTAACATTTCATCCAAACAGATGTTAAACTCTTCCAGCCTTGTTTTATTATGAATAAACTGGCATTGTGCATATGCACAGTAGTGTTCCTACTATTGACCTTAATCTTAATAAGAGACTGTTCTGATCATTGTCTTTACATAAGCTGCAGATAGAATATCCCATTCAAATTCATGTTACAGATAATAGTCATGTTGATGAGCCACACCCACATTACATTCCCTTTTTCAGTTGCAAGGTTTGCACCCCTCCAAATTAAATCAATGTCATTAAAAAAGAAAAAGGCTTAACCTACTCTGGGTTATCCTGTTTTCTGTGTACCATAGCCTTCCTGCTCTGCAGTGAAATCCACTGGAGCTGGTGTTGCCAGATCTCATGACAGAAATTAGCAATCCTGGGTTCCCAGTCCAAAATCAAACCCTTATAATAAACATTTCTGGCAACTGTGGAACCCAGAGCCTGAACTGTAAAGAAACACGGTGTTGCAAGATAACGTGAAATTCTGGAAGGATATAATTGATCATGTAATTAAGGTGTATACATTTCTACGCAATGCGAGTATGATCATAATACTCCATAACCTAATTATATGTTTGTCAAAGTATTATATGCTGTTTACATGGCAGTCTCTTTCTAAAAGGAGGACTTAATCAGGTTAATTTCAGAATATTGCTGTGCATGTACACCATAGACCAATCTCTCTTGTCAAATAATTGGAATTTAACTTGATACCACACCTGCCATGGCTCCAGATTTTGCAAAGTTGCACAGCTGTGTCCTCTGAAAGGCCCCCTCCCTGGCTCACACTGCAGCATATTATCAAGAGCATATGCCAGCGCATACACAGCCTTGTAAACATTGTACTCAGGCCCGAGGTTAGAAAGATCCAAAAACTCAGTCTCCACACTTTCAATATCTTCCTTTCCAGAGCATATTGCTCCCTCATATTCCATCCAATCTGCTGGATCAAATTTACACTTAAATGTGTGTTCCCAAAACTGCCTCACCTGAAAAATTATTTAAAAAATTAGCTTAATACATTACTTTCATCGCCTTAACTATTCCTTTATTCCACATTCAGAACTGGAAATGTTTTTTTTCAATTAATCAAAATAAGATTACCATGCTATTTCTATAGTTGTCATTTTGGCCAGGACGTATTTGTAGGAGGAAATCTTTGAACCCGGTTATTTCTCCTCGACGAATGGCAATACCAAGTGTGCCGCTCAGGATTGGCATGAAATGGGGTGTCTGGAGCACAGTTGCTGATGTCCAGGCTTCACTTGAAATCCATTGTTGACCTGTTACATTTTGTCGCATCACCTGTGTGTTACATTAAAACAAACTATTAGACTTCTATTGATAGAAAATACAATATTTTTTCAGAGGAGAATCAAAACAGAATAAATTCTAGATGCAAGTTCTACAACCTAGAAATAACATTAAGTTAACATGAAGCGAGTTTTAATAGACTCACTGATCTTTGTGGATCATGAGTAGGTTAGGCATTCTAAAAATGTAAAACTATAACTTATGAATTACATGTGTTGATTATAGCATGCACTCTAGAAGTAATTTACTGTCTCCGAAAATTGTGTGTGCTCCAAACTGATGATAACTGACATGAGTTGGAATGTGAAATTCAGTTTACACATTAACATGAAGAAAATAAAGTTAATTATGTCTCTTAACCCACTCTTACCTCTTCCATTAATTGAATCAGTTGAATCTCATGTGAAAATACCATGACAACACGAGCTGTTGATGTCTTTATCAAATGTACAATTCGTCTGAGTTCACCTGGGTCACTGTCCCAGGGTAAGACCTCAGCGTAGGCCAGACAACCTCCACCAGACGTCACCAGGTCAGATTGGAAGGACTGGGCAACATGAAGCCCATAATCATCATCACTGACAAGCAAACCTACCCACGTCCAGCCAAAGTGTTTTAGAATCTGAATCATAGCCCGCACCTAAGTGAATATATTGTCATCAAGAGAACATGAAGTGTGCAGACTTATATACTCTTTCATTAAATTACACTATTGTAAAGGCTATATTGTCTGTTTATGGTTAATCTATGATGATTAAAATGATTAGAAAATTAGGAGAATTGTATCATCAGAACAACAAACACACTTATCAACTTTCAAGTCTGTCTCTCACCTGAAAAGCATCACTTGGGATTGTTCTGAAAAAGGATGGAAACCGCTGGCGATCACTTAGACAGGAGCATGTGGAAAAATAACTCACCTATAAAGAAATATACATACTTTGTTATCTCATGCAATGTGCATATACATGCACTATACACATATATAAATATATATATAAATGTATATATATATATATATTTACATATACATATATATACACATTTGTGAGATGAACAAACAAATAAGATCAATGACAATCAGAAGTAAACTTCTAACTTACAATTGGCATTTTGAATAAACCCAGCACATTGGACATGGCGATAGAAAATGTTGAGTAGGAGTCACCAACGACGCCCAGAACAGGAGGAATCCCTGAACAGTTCGCCTGGAGAAGAAACTGCTCATCCCGGCCACTGACCAGTGATAAGGCACCACTGAATCCAATAACAAGTGCACCACAGTTGTCATATAGACTGTATCCCAGGGTCATGTTCGGCAGCAGATTGGAGTTCTTGTTGATCTCTTCAATAGCATAAGCCATGGTCATAGCCAGCCTGAATCCTTGAGTGTCAAAACTAACACACAAAATGTCACATTTTTCCATTATAAGGTAAAAGTATTTACACATCACATTGTATGTAAACTATTGATTAAAGTGACATGCTGGAATATAATATTCATATTCTATAATGATCAGCATTAGCAGAGTATCCAGCATTGTCATTTTCTTATGTTTGTGTGCTCTGAACAAAAAGCATAATTTGCACAAATATCATCTGCTGCATGTGTGAGGTACTTACCCTTTGCAGCTGGGCTGTTGTGGTTCTGAGGTAAATGTCTGCTCAGGAAAAGAGGAGGTGTAGTGGACCTCAAACAAGCCACCCAAAACCACATCACCAGACTTCTGTATTTCATTTAGATTAAACTTTCTCCATAATTTACAAAATGAAATCAGAGATGAGGACAAAGACAATACAGAAAATACAATCAAGAGCAAACATGCACTAAGGAAAGTCCCCATAACTGTCCTCCTCCCTTCTGGCTTGTTTATATTCTCCATGTGAGGTTAGCTGATTTTTTATTCAGGACTGTGTCATCACTTTTGCATACTTTGCAGCAGTGTTTATTCTTTCACACACCCTATAAGGGCAGTCATTGTGGGGGCAGGACATAACATGTATGTACTTAATTATGTTGATTTTACACTTTCATATTAAGATAAAGTTATTACATCAGTGTTTCAGGAAACATAACCACATTATATATATTGAGAATTAGTTTTACGTTCATGTTTTTTTTTCTCCTTGAAAATGAGAGTGGCACATTCACTATATTACCAAAAGTATTCGCTCATCTGCCTTTACACGCATATGAATTCAAGTGACATCCCATTCTTCATCCATAGTGTTTAATATAACGTTGGCCCACTCTTTGCAGCTATAACAGCTTAAACTCTTCTGGGCCAGCTTTCCACAAGGTTAAGGAGTGTGTTTATGGGAAGTTTAGACCATTCTCCCAGAAGTGCATTTCTGAAGTCAGACACTGATGATTAGGTTGAGATTTGGACTCTGTGAAGGACCCACCACCAGGCTCTAGGATGGTTTTGCAGTGTGAAGCATCTTGGGTGATAGTTAGCACCTCCAAGTCTGAGGCACTGGCCATGAGTTGGAAAAGGGTCTTTAGTCCTGATTTTAAGTGATTTGCTGCATTGAGTGGAAGAGTTTAAAATGTATAAAAGCATAAAAGGATTTTCTTAACAAATGGGAAGAACAGAGTAGGATATCGACAGGTGGAATCGAGCAGTATCTGCATTGAGGAAAGAGCTGAGCCATAAGGCAAAGCTGTTGATTAACAAATGAATCCACCATATGGGTACAAACCCTGCTCTATGGTCATGAGCTGTGGTTAGTGACCAAAAAAACTGGTATTGTAAATGTAATAGAACCTTTCCTCCAAATGTTGCCTGTGCTTGGTTGCACGACGGTTAAGGCTCGTGTATACTTCGCAGCAGTGTGTCGCAGTGAGCTTGTCGCAGACACGACGCGGTTATTTTTGATTTATGCCTTGAAGCGCTGTCTGCGCTCTGTTAATCCCACGCCACAACGCAAGAGGGACAATCACGAACAAGCTAGGATTGTGGGTGTTACGGTTACGGAGGTCATTCAACAACAATGGCTACTGGACGAATGCGCACTTTGATTGAGATGCAGCTGATCGATCTAGAAATAGAAGAAATATTGCTACTACTGGAGCTGGCAGAGAGGGAAAGAATAGTCACGGTTAGCGTCAGCCGGTTAACAAACCGGAAATGCACATAGTGTAGAGCGGAGTTGACCAATCAGAGGCCTCCTTTCTCTCCTCCCTGCGGCGATGCCTGCGGCACTGTCTGCGGTGAGTTACAATTTTGAGGAGGTGCACCAGAGTGTCTGCGTAGTGTCTGCGTAGGGGGGGGCATGTCTGCGTTAACTGCGACACACATGCAGACGACCTGGTTTCCGAGTATAAATCAGGCTTTAGAACTTTTGCTCACAGCAGTGGGCTCCTGGTTTGAATTCCAGCTGGGGCTTTTCTGTTTGGAGTTTGTATGTCCTCTACGAGCATAAATGTGTTCTCACCAGATACTCTGGCTTCCTCCCACATGCATGTTAGGTTAATTAGTGATTCCTGATTAGTGAATGTGAGCGTGCATGGTTGTTTGTCACAGTGTATCCCTGTGATAGACTGGTTGTCCAGGGTGTACCCCATCTCTCACCCAGTGGCTGCTGGGATAGGCTCCACCCCCCTGCAACACTTAATTGTGTTAAGCAGGAATAGAAGGTCGATTGATGGATGTCTTTTTGTGTTTGATGTGTTTTTTCTGGCCTCTTCTGGCCCTGACCTTCAGCACACACTGGAGCAGTTCACAGCTTAATGTGAGGCAGTCAGAATGAGAGTGCATCTGATTGGGGATGGGTCGTTACCTCTAGCAGGGGACCTAAATTAGTGGCTTGTTGGATTTTCTTTAACTTTAGATGTACTGTACATCCAATTATTCTACCTCCTGAACATAAACAGCTGCTGCTTATTCCACTACTGAGTATCATTTCTTAATAATCTATATGGTATATCAACCTATTGTTGAGGTTTGAAAACATTTTTCGTTCGTCACGTCTTTGAAACTATAACATGCACAGACATTTTTTCACATATATAATTTTTAAACAAATTTCTTTATTGCTTTTGGGTTAGTGTTGTGATTATCGCTAAATCCAAAATACAAAGTGGAATTTAAAGCATTTGCTAATATCATGACTTGATTCCACGAGTCATTATAGCTTTCTTGGTGTTCCTCTCTGGTCTCAGCAGGATTATGTAGCATTTGGGTCCAAACAGCGCCAATAAGAGACCAAAACTGGAGGCCAAGATGGCAAATACCTCCACTGCATCTGCATATTTGCCTGGGGAGTTGATGTAAGCAGGAACAAAAGCCACCCACACAGCACAGAAGATCAGCATGCTGAAAGTGATGAGTTTTGCCTCATTGAAGTTGTTGGGAAGATTCCTTGCCAGAAATGCTAACAAAAAGCTAAGAATAGCTAGGAAGCCAATGTAACCCATTAACATAGCAAACCCAATGGTAGACCCAACTAAACACTCATAAACTATCTTGTCGTTGTGGTATTGGGTATTTTTATGTGGAGCTGGTGAAGCAGAGACGAGCCAAGCAGTGCAGATTGCTGCCTGAATGCAAGTAAGAATGAAAACTGTTCCTCTCTGCTGCATAGCACCGAACCACTTGAGGCTGGCTCCCCCTCCTGGCTTGGAGGCTTTGAACACAGCCAGAACCACCATGGTTTTAACCAGGATGCATGAGACACAAAGCACAAAGCTGATCCCAAATGCTGCATGTCTCAGCTGGCATGTCCACAGTTTGGGTTGTCCAATGAACAGCAGTGAACACAGGAAGCAAAGTTTAAGTGACACCAAAAGCAGGAAGCTCAGTTCTGAGTTGTTAGCTCGTACTATAGGTGTTCTGCGGTGATAAGTGAAGATACCCAGGACAACAGCACAGATACATGTGCCCAGCAATGAGGTGGTTGTCAAGCAGATACCCAGGGGCTCCTGATAGGAGAGGAACTCTGTTTTCTTAGGAACACAGCGATCACGCTGGGGACTGGACCAGAAGTCCTCTGGACAACTGATGCACTCTAGAGAATCTGAACAGAATAGAGAATATGTTGAGATATATACAATATCCCTCAGGCAAATTTGAAATTGAACTTTGAAAAATTAACACCTACTTTCCCTGTTGCTTATCTTTCCCTCAGAACAAGGGATACAATTAAAACAACATTCAGGTTGCCCCTTTTTTCTGGCAATGCGGGTACCAGGCGGACAACTCTCACTGCACACTGACCGAGGTGGCTGCATGGGGAGAAATGAATTTATCACTCAGTTATATTCTGCTACTATCTGCATTCCAAAAGAGGAAATGTCTGAAATAAATAAATTACCTCTTTTGATTTAAAGTTCCAGAAGATTTCATCTTCGTTAAGTATGAGCTCTTCACTTCTGGAGGCTGACCTCCTTACTTCTCCCACATTCTGAACTTGAATACGTCCACCAGGGAGCCACAGCCAGTTCATAACATCATATATTGGCAAAGCATCACCATTCTCATCAAATGACACTTGATCACCAAATGGAGTGGAGAAGTTCACCTTTTGCAAATAATGTACAAGCTACAAATGAAAAAGAGACCAAATGGAACAATTAAGGATTGACCAACAGTACAATAGCAGTGGATAAAACTTTGTTTTCACACATAGGTTTATCAACTCTTCAGCTGAATGACTTCCTGTAAAATCACAACATTATGTCCTTTATATCTTTTCAAATACCATCGTCTTGGGTCTGGTTATCTTTCACGTACATTTAAAAGATCAGCAAACTAGAAAGTCTGGCTTGACATATAAGGCCTGACAAAACCTAAATTAATCAGAGATTTCACAATGGTGATCATGATCTTTGTTAAGTCAGGCTTTGCTCTTCAGGCCCTGTGTGCACTCACAAGAAGTGATGCCTTTTCATGCTTCGTCTGCCCAAATACACTGATAACCTGACTCTTCATTCATAAGAAGAGCAGGCTGTATGACTGGTGAATCATATAAAACATAAAGGAAAATACACAGTTGTTGCAAGTAAGACAAAATAGGACTGCTGCCAGAAAATTGTTAGTTGTGCAAATTAATACACGCCTTCATTTTATATCATGACAGCTGCACGTCAAGCTCTAAAACGTTTACATTTGTAGGAGGTACATTAAGTTCTGCTGCTGCCTCATAATATCGTGGAAATCACTTTAGTCATTGACCAAATTAAAACAGAATTTTTTTGATTTGATATTCTAATTTATTTTCTAGAATATCTTACATCCAAAAAGATACACTATAGAACAGTTTGTTGATGAATTGGGATTATATATAAAAACAATTACTTGATTTCCATACTAACACAAAAAATAATCCTACATGTTGTTTTACTGTAATTGCAAAGATTCTTTGGTGGGTCAGTGGGGTTTGGATATTTAAGGTACTCTACACTGAGTTAATTCAACACTGAGTTCTAATCAAAAGGGCTGATTTTTAGTGAAGACCTGTGTGATGAACCAAATACGGGGTTAAGGCACCTGTTGCAAATGCTCATCCACACCCCAGAATTGGTGTTAGGTAGGTATAGACAGTATGATGGTGCTGGGAGCTGGAGTCCACAAGGTGTGTGTAACAACTCATATGCAAAAGAAACTATTCCTTAAATCAGGGCTCCGAACCGGTTCAAGGAACGAAAACAAAAAACGAAAACGAACGGAATTTTACGAGGAACGGAAACGGAAACGAAAACGAAAACGAAAACGAAATGGTCTTCAACTGTTCCGGAACAGAAACGTTATTCTGAAATCCACAAAACCGGTTAATAACGTTTTTTTTCGTTCTCTATATATTTAATAAAATTTCACAAAAGCGTAGCCTTTGTCAGGGAAAAAAAAAAGACTACTTCCGGTTGTGCGTTCACTTCGCTGCCCGCTAGGCTCAATGCAGGCAGCTATCACGAATCACTTCCTTTATCCACTACTTAGTCTAGTTACCAACTAGTTATCCACTAGTTAAAGTGATGGTTCGGAGTAGATTCACCCTAGGGTCATTTGAACCGTGACATCCAGCCAAGTAGCCCACCCGAAGTTTTTCCGATCTTGGCCGAACATCGGCCGAATTACTGAGTTATCCCGAATAGCTTAGTACAAGCGCTAACGGACCCTGGCAGTATCTCCAAAATTACCACACTAAAATCACAAGCCATGACACCAAACTTCTACAGTAGTACAAATATGGTCTGTACTCACAAAACGATGCATTTGGAAGTTTGTACATAGTCCAGGAGTTTATTATTATCAAGACAAGCCTAATAGCTTCTCTGCTGCTAAAGCTGCGTCGACGTCACTTCCTTGATCTGGGTGCTTCAATGTAAGATGAGGGTTGATCTACTACTGTAGACAACAAAGCAAGGCTGCTCAATTTCTCCAATGATAAAATAAATCAACAACTCTACAACATAAAAAATCATGTAGAATATAGCATATAGTTTGTTGTCTACAGTAGTAGATCAACCCTCATCTTACATTGAAGCTCCCAGATCAAGGAAGTGACGTCGACGCAGCTTTAGCCCATCTGAATGTTTTTGGATGCTGCCGGTGATTTATTATTTTTGGGCATAGAGCTACGGTGTAAATCAAGGGCAAATACTAATGAGTACGTCTATTCTAAGGTAAAGTCCACACACGTAGACTTGATAGGCCCGCCAAACACTGCCGGAACGATAAGAACGAACGATATTTTACGTTCCGAACCGGTTCAGGAACGATATGTTGGTGGCGGAACGCAAGAACGAAAACGTTAAACATGCCTGAACCGTTCGGAACGGAACGATTGAAAAATAATTTCGTTTTCAAGCCCTGCCTTAAATCTATGTTGAGTCAAATATGTTATAGATTAGATGGGTCTATTGAAAAATTGTCACTAAATCAACACTGCATTGTGGTAAAATTTGGTAATTAAGAAACTAAGATTTGATCAACATCTGAATTTAATTGTTTTTTATGTCAATTTGGGAATTTACCAATCCAACTTGTTAAATGTAAATTTTTACTTTCTTTTACTTTGTCATAGTGTCAGACAACAACTTTCAACTTCCTGCCTGATGATATTTAAACATTGTTTTAGTCTTAGTTTCCTCTCCAGAATATCATCAAAATGGGGGTCAGTGACAGCGTCTTTTTTCAGATGATTTCATCTGAAACACTAAATATTTAACTGCTTCAGAGCAGATTTTGAGTTCAGCCTAAGCTACCATGGTGATCTAGCGAGGTTGAAAGAAAGAGACTTTCAGCTCAACATAGCTCTTCTGACCACTAATCTCACTTCATAGTACACTACTCCTAACTACCACATCTTAAATGATTGGATTTTCTTCTCTCGTGTGCCTACAACTCCATGAAACACACTGTTGTTAACAACACCCGTCTAGAGGCTAGACTGGCACACCTTAAACAATAAGCAATGGGCTGCAATCCATTAATGACCAGTTAGAGCAAACTGGAGGTTTCAGGAGGCGTTAAAGAGACAGTCACAAAAGTGACAACAGGTTCTGCAGCAATGTACAGCTTGAGAAACACAAGATGTTTTTCATCAATAAAACAATATAACCTCCTCTAAGGGGATACACCATTTTCTTCTTAAAACAGATGTATTGAAATACAGAGATTTTTCTTCTTAAGTTTTTTAAGTCACTGGGATTTACAGATTAGAATGTAAAGTATTTTTTTACATTTATTATGTGGCGTTCCTTCCTCGCTCATTTATTTTCACCTTCTTTGTCTCAATATTTCTATTGGCTTATCCTTGTTCATATAGCCTTGTTTTGGATTTTGGATTTACCTTTGGAAATTACATTTATGTGTAGCATTTATGTCTTTTGATGATAGTTGGACATTTTCAGCCACTTCCTATTTAAGATGGCCTCTGATTTGTGAGAATAGTTTGCGTGATGAAGATCTAAAAACAAAACATTGTCTTTAAAAAGTTTTCTAAATATCTTCTAATCTTTTAAAAATCTAAATATCAGCCACTGCCAACAGTTAATGTTATACTACTAGCAGATTGCAGTCTATTAGCTTGTATTGGCTGCAACCAAAAAGCAAATATATCATTGTAATGATTGAAAAATGTGTGTTTTCTTAATTCTATGCTAATAAAGACATCAGGGTGGTTTTTAGAAGCATACAAATTAAGTGTAAGTTGATACCGCACCTGCCATGGCTCCATATTTTGCAAAGTGGCACAGCTGTGTCCTCTGAAAGGCCCCCTCCCTGGCTCACACTGCAGCATATCATTAAGAGCATATGCCAGCGCATACACAGCCTTGTAAACATTGTACTCAGGCCTGAGGTTAGAAAGGTCCAAAAACTCAGTCTCCACACCTTTAATATCTTCCTCTCCAGTGCATATTGCTCCTTCATTATCCATCCAATCTGCTGGATCAAATTTACACTTAAATGTGTGTTCCCAAAACTGCCTCACCTGAAACATGATTTGAAAAATTTGCTTAATACATCACTTTCATCGCCTTAACTATACCTTTTATGATATAACTATATTATTATATACTATAATTTGTTTTAGAAAAAAAAGATTAGAGTCTTACCATGTTATATCTACTGTTATCATTTTGGTCAGGACTTAAGTGTAACAGGAAGTCTCTGAGACCTGGTATTTCTCCACGACGGATAGCAATGCCCAGTGTGCCACTGAGATATGGCATGAAGTGTGCTGTCTGGAGTACAGATGCTGATGTCCAGGCTTCACTAGCAATCCACTGCCGACCTGTTACATTTTGACTCACCACCTAAAGTTATCGAATGCAAAGCAGTTAGCATTTCAAATGATAACTTTTTATAGTCATAGAAAAACGGACAGTATATTTATGCATAATGAGTAATTTGAGCTTTCCTAAGATGCAAAATGGATGCTTACATAATGCCACTGTTTGTTTAAAGCTTCCTTCTTGTAGCCTAACTACTTCAATCTAATTGTCAGAATTTTTATTTCATAGTTAATGAACAGCTTTTTAATGGCTGAACATTTTATATTATAGGTAAAATTGCTGCATTTTCTAATGGTTAAAACAATTACGTATATAAAATAGGCAACATCACTGAACACCATTGCCTCATAAAATCCAATACAGTATTTTGGTAAAGCATATGAATAAGCAAAATAATTATACATGTTTTGCAAGACTGACAGATTTTCAAATATTAAAATTTTTTTCTAACCTCTTCCATTAGTTGAATCATGTGAATCTCATGTGCAAACACGATGACAACACGAGCTGTTGATGTCTTTATCAAATGTACAATCCTCCTGAGTTCACCAGGGTCACTGTCCCAGGGTATGACCTCAACATAGGCCAGACAACCTCTACCAGACATAACCAGGTCTGACTGGAAGGACTGGGCAACATGAAGTCCATAATCATCATCACTGACCAACAAACCTACCCACGTCCAGCCAAAGTGTTTCAGAATCTGAATCATAGCACGCACCTAAGTGAAAATATTGGCATGAGTAGATTAGTTTGTAGACTAGTTTTATAATTATACACATTATATTTACATCTGTGTCATTAATTCTCAGCTTACTGTATTGTCTGAAATAGATATATTGTACAATTTGTATGTGGTATTTGTCTTTCACCTGGAAAGCATCACTTGGGATTGTTCTAAAGAAGGTTGGAAAGCGCTGTCGATCACTCAGGCATGAACATGTGGCAAAATAACTCACCTATAAAGAAACATACATACTTTCTGATGCAAGTCAAACCCAAAATAAAATATTTAAACAGCTTGATGCTTAAATATTAAATCAAACCATAAACTGCATTGAAATTAAAATTCTACAAAAGACAGATCATATGAGACATGAAACTTACAATGGACATTTTGTATAAACCTAACACATTGGCAATGGCAATAGAAAATGTTGAATAGTGATCACCAACAATCCCCAGGACTGGAGGAGTCCCTGAACAGTTCTCTTGAAGAGGAAACTGCTTATCCCGACCACTGACCAGTGATAAGGCACCACTGAATCCAATAACAAGTGCACCACAGTTATCATAAAGACTGTATCCCAGGGTCATGTTTGGTAACAGGTCGGAGTTATTGTTGATCTCTTCAATAGCAAAAGCCATGGTCATGGCATGCCTGAATCCTAGCGTGTCAAAACTAACACACAAAATGTCACAGTTAGCTTCTAATGAGAAATTTACAATTTACAGTGAAATAAGTTCATATACTTTGTATGTGAAAAAACATTATACAGTTTAAATAATCAGATAAATTTGCAGATGCATGGTATCATTTTGTCTTACCATCATAAAAAGTTTTAAATGGTATCTCTTATTGAGCACCGTATTATTATCCTCAGTCTGAGAAATGCATGGACAAGACAGCATAAATTGTGCATTTTTGCTTTTGTCGTATGCGTGTGACACTTACCCTTTGCAGATGGGCTGTTGTGGCTCTGAGTTAAATGTCTGTTCAGGGAAGACAGAAGTGTAGTGGACCTCAAACAACCCACCAAGAACCACATCACCAGGCTTGTGCATTTCATTTAGATGAAACCTTCTCCTTAATTTACAAGCTGAGGGAAGGGAAAAGGACCCATGGTATAAAAAGATAAAGCAGAAACTCAAGAGTACATATGTGTACAGAATAGCCCCCATAGTTGCTCTCCTCCCATCACATCTATTTATTTCAAAGTTGCTTTATTTTATACATGGGGTGGTGCCATCCCTCTGACACTGTGATTGTTTAATCTTTTCCATCACCCTGGGGAAAAGGAGGGGCAGAACAAACATTGTGAATAAACATAATTTTGTCATCTTAAAAGAGATGAATCATTGTTACCTGTAGGATTGTCTCCAATTTGAAAAGCTGACTTTTTTTTAACTTTCTACAATTATATATCTAATAGAATTAATTGTATTGGCTGTAGCTGCACAGCAAGAGGATTGTGGGTTTGTACATACCCCGTCAAAAAATACTAGGAGAACGAGCAGATAACATGCCAGTTATTGTCAAAAAAAGTTATCCCGTGTCTAAATTACTTTTGCTCATGCAACTGTACCAATCGCAGACGATAGGACAGAGGTGAACCACAAGGCCCTGAAGGCCTAAAATGCTGTAAAAATCAAATATTAAAAAGTTTCCTGCTGTAACATTATCTTGTCAGTTTGTGCTGTTGGATGAAGAGTTTATCGAAAGCAGTTAGTTTGTCGTCCTATTGGAATTTTTCCAGTTCTGTTGCCCAGAAAAGGCCAAAATCAAAATCAACCACAGAACATGACGACATCTGTGGAGTTAAAAAGTCAAAAGATAGCTTGCTTTTTATCATATTCACCATTGTTTATTGTGTAACATTACAGAACCAAGCATTTGTGTGTACGTGTGTGTATTTCACAGTAACTGAAACAATATATTCTTGTAGGAAAGAAAGTGCTATCTACCATTGAAGATAACCGATTTGAGGATCTGAGAATAAAAAACGTATCACACGTCAATAGTGAAGCCTTCAGCCAATCAGAGTTATGGTGTCATCGAGGTGGCTCTCAGTTGGTGCAGCCAGTGCCTTATGTGTGCCACCCTTAGCCACCTCCGTCCCACGAGGCTTTAACAAGGTGATGCATTGATGAAAATTGGACAAGATTTTAAACTAGCATACATGGCTTTTTGGACCATCATACATCACATCAAGTTGGTTCATAAAGTCGAACGCTTCTTATGGACTATGTTCAGCTTTGTGATCGGCTTGCCTTGTGTAAAATTATAGTCAGGAACATGATAAGGGAGCTCTTTTAAATTACATTTATTTGATTAATAATTTATTTTCCTTTAATGGATTGGCTGTGTAATCACAAAATGTATGAAAAGTTCTGCCTGCTGAATAACAAGTTACCTGAAGGCTGTTTTATTGTAAGTTTTAGCTTGAGAAGGAATCCCAAGAACAAGAGATGGTTGCACTTTACATTACAGCATGCTAATAAGATGGTAATAGTGTGGTAACAAGATGGAAATAAAGCCATAATAGTAAGATAATTCCATGTAACTACCAAAGTAATAACTAGGTAATATCCTGGTCATAACAACAGGTACATGATGGTAATAACAGACCAAAATTAAAATTCCACAGTAATAAGGGCCCTGAAACCAAGAACAATAATGAAGAAACTAATTCAAAGATTATAAAATGCTAATTTATAATAATTCCTTTATATTAATTTGGTAGATGTATGTTAACACTGTAGTAATAATATGGTAACCGTCTAAAAAAATAAAATGATTTTATAGGTACACACCTTTTAAAAAAAAAATTGTAATATGGTTACATGGATATGGTAATGACACAAAATTAAGGTAATAATGAATGATGTTTCAAATCAAATCAAATTTATCTGTATAGCAGATTTCATGTACAAACATTTCAAAGTGCTTTACATAAAATAAAAGAATTGCAGCAGGGAGTGGAAGAAGCATTAAAATACATAAAAGAATATAAAGAGAAACAAATAAAATCATTTAAATTAATTTAAAAACAAGCAACAGTCAAGATAAGTTAAAAGATATCATGCAGATTTCATGCATAGACACATGAGAAAAGAAATGTTTTTAACCTGGATTTAGAAATGTCTACATTTGGTGAAAGTTTAATCTCCACTGGCAGTTTGTTCCACTTGTTTGCAGCATAACAGCTAAATGCTGCTTCTCCATGTTTAGTCTGGACTCTGGACTGGACCAGCATAAGCTATTTCCATAGCATTTTAGGTTGGATTCAACAATTATGAGGGCTGCAAACTGACGAGTTATGTTTCCATTTATTTTCATGGCAATATTGCATTAAACCAAACACCCAGTGTTATTATGATGAACTGGAAACGTGTGGTTCCTTCCATGGAAGAACCACGAATCAGGGCTGCAAAGTGATGAAGTGCCTGTTTTTGTTTAATTTCATAGTAATATTGTCATGTTGCCTTGAAGTTTTCGGACCCACATGCAGAATCACTCGGGGAACCAGTAGATTTAAATGTTTTATTTATGGTAAAAAAACAGGAATCCAGAAACAGGACAAAGTGGACAGGTTATGGCGGTGAAGTACAACCAGCCTTCCGATTAGTATGGATTGTTAAAGGGGGGGGGAACATAAGATGCGGAGGGTCTGCAGATGGAGATCCAGGAAGGGTGAGAGCGAGATCTGGGAGGATAGGTATTGCAGGAAAAGTCGCGCTGGAGAGTGGGCAGGTAAGTGAAGGAGATTGAAGATGTCTGTACACAGGTTAGGCCTTTCCAGGAGGATCGAGGACGAAATGGGCTCTCTTATCGTCTGGGGGCAAAACAGGATCCACATGAAAAGGTTCACTAAAAAGGCAAAGATTCACAAGAAGACAGATTGTTACTTAAACACTTAATTCGCATTCAGGCTGTCTTTCTAAGGCGCCTGGCTTTCGCCATTATGGTAAACAAGCTCATTCTAACCTTAAACAATATTCATATGAACCAGTCCACAAGGCACACGATGTAATTAGGCCATGTCATGACATTTCTCTCCCACAGAAGTACCATCAAGGTTAATCATCAGGCGTCAAGAGGTGATCTCCTTTTCCTTATAAACACCAGCCAGATTGATGTCAGATTGGCCTCAGGTGTGCAATGACCCAGAACTGGCCAACTCTTCAGCAAAGATCCTCTCTTCAGCCAGAACACTCACACACACAAAACACAAATACCAAATCCTAACAAATATCACAAAACCAAACATTGAGGCATAATTATTAGCTTTGAAACATGATACATTTATTTAACTTTTCAAGAGGATTTCCTTTCATTATACTGGATATTTGCTTTAATGCGATACTAGCAAAAACTTAACTTTCAAAATGGATTACCTTAAATTTAGTTAAAACACAGCACATCACTTCTTGTTAGTCCAAGCATCACTTCCTGTCTGGCTGACCAGGAAATGCGACAAAGCAACATGTTAAGCTGCACATGGATCCGGGTGCATCCAAGGCAAGGCAAGGCAATTTTATTTATAGAGCACAATTCATACACAGGGCAATTCAAAGTGCTTCACATCCACACCAAGATTAGTAAATAAATGCTGCAAAGTATATCATACGGCCATGCTACTTTGCCACAAAATAAGAGTAGTAACAGAAAGATGTATCACAAAAAAAAACCTATACATTTATTTATTAATTCAAATAGCCTCTAAATTCTTTATTTTTATTGAAAAGAGATTAGGTTCTTTACGCATTGTAATGTACAGTACAATAGCAAAAACAAGGCTTGTTTATAACAAGTGAACATTTAATTATAAACTGTTGCTTTTATGACTTGGTTGTACCTCGACCCATGATTGCTTTCTTGGTGTTCCTCTCTGGTCTCAGGAGGATTATGTAACATTTGGGTCCAAACAGTGCCACCAAGAGACCAAAGCTAGAGGTCAGGATGGCAAATACCTCCACTGCATCTGCATATTTACCTGGGGAATTAATATAAGCAGGAACGAAGGCCACCCACACAGCACAGAAGATCAACATGCTGAAAGTGATGAATTTTGCCTCATTGAAGTTGTCTGGCAAATTTCTTGCTAAAAAAGCTAACAGGAAGCTGAGGATAGCCAGGAGGCCAATATAACTAAGTAGAACCGCAAATCCAAATGTTGAACCAACATCGCACTCATAAACTATCTTGTCATTGTGGTATTTGGTGTTTTTATGAGGAACCGGTGAAGCAGAGATAATCCACACAGTGCAGATTGCTGCCTGAATGCAAGTAAGAACTAAAACCGTTCCTCTCTGCTGCATAGCACCGAACCACTTGAGGCTGGCTCCCCCTCCTGGCTTGGAGGCTTTGAACACAGCCAGAACCACCATGGTTTTAACCAGGATGCATGAGACACAAAGCACAAAGCTGATCCCAAATGCTGCATGTCTCAGCTGGCATGTCCACAGTCTGGGTCGTCCGATGAACAGCAGTGAACACAGGAAGCAAAGTTTAAGTGACACTAAAATCAGAAAGCTCAGTTCTGAGTTGTTAGCTCGTACGACTGGTGTACTGTGGTGATAAGCAAAGATACCCAGGACAACAGCACAGATACATGTGCCCAGCAATGAAGTGGCTGTCAAGCAGATACCCAGAGGCTCCTGATAGGAGAGGAACTCTGTTTTCTTAGGAACACAGCGGTCACGCTGGGGACTGGACCAGAAGTCCTCTGGACAACTGATGCACTCCGAGGAGTCTAAAAGGAAAAGGAGGGATTACTTATTTTCTATCTGACTATAAACATGTCCACACTGATAATAAATACTGAAACACTGACCAAATTGGTTGCTTATCTTTCCTTCAGAACAGGGAATGCAGTCAAAACAACATTCAGGTTGCCCCTTTTTTCTGGCCATGCGAGTACCTGGAGGACAACTGTCACTGCACACTGACCGAGGTGGCTGCACGAGGAAAACTAAATCTGTCATTTCATTTTAGTATATATAGACATTAGTGTTCCACAAAAGAAGCTTTATGAAAAAAAAAAAATTGATTTACCTTTTTTGATTCAAAGTTCCAGAAGATTTTGTCTTCATCAAGTATGAGTTCTTCACCTCTGTCGACTGACCTTTTTACCTCCCCCACATTCTGAACTTCAGTTTTTCCATCAGGGAGCCACAGCCAGTTCATAACATCATATATTGGTAAAGCATCACCATTCTCATCAAATGACACTTGATCACCAAATGATGTAGTAAAGTTCACCATTTGCAAATAATGTACAAGCTAAAAATGCACGAGAGAAAAGGCATATCAAGAAAGTAACATTTCATCCAAACAGATGTTAAACTCTTCCAGCCTTGTTTTATTATGAATAAACTGGCATTGTGCATATGCACAGTAGTGTTCCTACTATTGACCTTAATCTTAATAAGAGACTGTTCTGATCATTGTCTTTACATAAGCTGCAGATAGAATATCCCATTCAAATTCATGTTACAGATAATAGTCATGTTGATGAGCCACACCCACATTACATTCCCTTTTTCAGTTGCAAGGTTTGCACCCCTCCAAATTAAATCAATGTCATTAAAAAAGAAAAAGGCTTAACCTACTCTGGGTTATCCTGTTTTCTGTGTACCATAGCCTTCCTGCTCTGCACTGAAATCCACTGGAGCTGGTGTTGCCAGATCTCATGACAGAAATTAGCAATCCTGGGTTCCCAGTCCAAAATCAAACCCTTATAATAAACATTTCTGGCAACTGTGGAACCCAGAGCCTGAACTGTAAAGAAACACTGTGTTGCAAGATAACGTGAAATTCTGGAAGGATATAATTGATCATGTAATTAAGGTGTATACATTTCTACGCAATGCGAGTATGATCATAGTACTCCATAACCTAATTATATGTTTGTCAAAGTATTATATGCTGTTTACATGGCAGTCTCTTTCTAAAAGGAGGACTTAATCAGGTTAATTTCAGAATATTGCTGTGCATGTAGACCATAGACCAATCTCTCTTGTCAAGTAATTGGAATTTAACTTGATACCACACCTGCCATGGCTCCAGATTTTGCAAAGTTGCACAGCTGTGTCCTCTGAAAGGCCCCCTCCCTGGCTCACACTGCAGCATATTATCAAGAGCATATGCCAGCGCATACACAGCCTTGTAAACATTGTACTCAGGCCCGAGGTTAGAAAGATCCAAAAACTCAGTCTCCACACTTTCAATATCTTCCTTTCCAGAGCATATTGCTCCCTCATATTCCATCCAATCTGCTGGATCAAATTTACACTTAAATGTGTGTTCCCAAAACTGCCTCACCTGAAAAATTATTTAAAAAATTAGCTTAATACATCACTTTCATCGCCTTAACTATTCCTTTATTCCACATTCAGAACTGGAAATGTTTTTTTTCAATTAATCAAAATAAGATTACCATGCTATTTCTATAGTTGTCATTTTGGCCAGGACGTATTTGTAGGAGGAAATCTTTGAACCCGGTTATTTCTCCTCGACGAATGGCAATACCAAGTGTGCCGCTCAGGATTGGCATGAAATGGGGTGTCTGGAGCACAGTTGCTGATGTCCAGGCTTCACTTGAAATCCATTGTTGACCTGTTACATTTTGTCGCATCACCTGTGTGTTACATTAAAACAAACTATTAGAATTCTATTGATAGAAAATACAATATATTATCAGAGGAGAAACAAAACAGAATAAATTCTAGATGCAACTTCTACAACCTAGAAATAACATTAAGTTAACATGAAGCGAGTTTTAATAGACTCACTGATCTTTGTGGATCATGAGTAGGTTAGGCATTCTAAAAATGTAAAACTATAACTTATGAATTACATGTGGTGATTATAGCATGCACTCTAGAAGTAATTTACTGTCTCCGAAAATTGTGTGTGCTCCAAACTGATGATAACTGACATGAGTTGGAATGTGAAATTCAGTTTACACATTAACATGAAGAAAATAAAGTTAATTATGTCTCTTAATCCACTCTTACCTCTTCCATTAATTGAATCAGTTGAATCTCATGTGAAAATACCATGACAACACGAGCTGTTGATGTCTTTATCAAATGTACAATTCGTCTGAGTTCACCTGGGTCACTGTCCCAGGGTAAGACCTCAGCGTAGGCCAGACAACCTCCACCAGACGTCACCAGGTCAGATTGGAAGGACTGGGCAACATGAAGCCCATAATCATCATCACTGACAAGCAAACCTACCCACGTCCAGCCAAAGTGTTTTAGAATCTGAATCATAGCGCGCACCTAAGTGAATATATTGTCATCAAGAGAACATGAAGTGTGCAGACTTATATACTCTTTCATTAAATTACACTATTGTAAAGGCTATATTGTCTGTTTATGGTTAATCTATGATGATTAAAATGATTAGAAAATTAGGAGAATTGTATCATCAGAACAACAAACACACTTATCAACTTTCAAGTCTGTCTCTCACCTGAAAAGCATCACTTGGGATTGTTCTGAAAAAGGATGGAAACCGCTGGCGATCACTTAGACAGGAGCATGTGGAAAAATAACTCACCTATAAAGAAATATACATACTTTGTTATCTCATGCAATGTGCATATACATGCACTATACACATATATAAATATATATATAAATGTATATATATATATATATATTTACATATACATATATATACACATTTGTGAGATGAACAAACAAATAAGATCAATGACAATCAGAAGTAAACTTGCAACTTACAATTGGCATTTTGAATAAACCCAGCACATTGGACATGGCGATAGAAAATGTTGAGTAGGAGTCACCAACGACGCCCAGAACAGGAGGAATCCCTGAACAGTTCTCCTGGAGAAGAAACTGCTCATCCCGGCCACTGACCAGTGATAAGGCACCACTGAATCCAATAACAAGTGCACCACAGTTGTCATATAGACTGTATCCCAGGGTCACGTTCGGCAGCAGATTGGAGTTCTTGTTGATCTCTTCAATAGCATAAGCCATGGTCATAGCCAGCCTGAATCCTTGAGTGTCAAAACTAACACACAAAATGTCACATTTTTCCATTATAAGGTAAAAGTATTTACACATCACATTGTATGTGAACTATTGATTAAAGTGACATGCTGGAATATAATATTCATATTCTATAATGATCAGCATTAGCAGAGTATCCAGCATTGTCATTTTCTTATGTTTGTGTGCTCTGAACAAAAAGCATAATTTGCACAAATATCATCTGCTGCATGTGTGAGGTACTTACCCTTTGCAGCTGGGCTGTTGTGGTTCTGAGGTAAATGTCTGCTCAGGAAAAGAAGAGGTGTAGTGGACCTCAAACAAGCCACCCAAAACCACATCACCAGACTTCTGTATTTCATTTAGATTAAACTTTCTCCATAATTTACAAAATGAAATCAGAGATGAGGACACAGACAATACAGAAAATACAATCAAGAGCAAACATGCACTAAGGAAAGTCCCCATAACTGTCCTCCTCCCTTCTGGCTTGTTTATATTCTCCATGTGAGGTTAGCTGATTTTTTATTCAGGACTGTGTCATCACTTTTGCATACTTTGCAGCAGTGTTTATTCTTTCACACACCCTATAAGGGCAGTCATTGTGGGGGCAGGACATAACATGTATGTACTTAATTATGTTGATTTTACACTTTCATATTAAGATAAAGTTATTACATCAGTGTTTCAGGAAACATAACCACATTATATATATTGAGAATTAGTTTTACGTTCATGTTTTTTTTTCTCCTTGAAAATGAGAGTGGCACATTCACTATATTACCAAAAGTATTCGCTCATCTGCCTTTACACGCATATGAATTCAAGTGACATCCCATTCTTCATCCATAGTGTTTAATATAACGTTGGCCCACTCTTTGCAGCTATAACAGCTTAAACTCTTCTGGGCCAGCTTTCCACAAGGTTAAGGAGTGTGTTTATGGGAAGTTTAGACCATTCTCCCAGAAGTGCATTTCTGAAGTCAGACACTGATGATTAGGTTGAGATTTGGACTCTGTGAAGGACCCACCACCAGGCTCTAGGATGGTTTTGCAGTGTGAAGCATCTTGGGTGATAGTTAGCACCTCCAAGTCTGAGGCACTGGCCATGAGTTGGAAAAGGGTCTTTAGTCCTGATTTTAAGTGATTTGCTGCATTGAGTGGAAGAGTTTAAAATGTATAAAAGCATAAAAGGATTTTCTTAACAAATGGGAAGAACAGAGTAGGATATCGACAGGTGGAATCGAGCAGTATCTGCATTGAGGAAAGAGCTGAGCCATAAGGCAAAGCTGTTGATTAACAAATGAATCCACCATATGGGTACAAACCCTGCTCTATGGTCATGAGCTGTGGTTAGTGACCAAAAAAACTGGTATTGTAAATGTAATAGAACCTTTCCTCCAAATGTTGCCTGTGCTTGGTTGCACGACGGTTAAGGCTCGTGTATACTTCGCAGCAGTGTGTCGCAGTGAGCTTGTCACAGACACGACGCAGTTATTTTTGATTTATGCCTTGAAGCGCTGTCTGCGCTATGTTAATCCCACGCCACAACGCAAGAGGGACAATCACGAACAAGCTAGGATTGTGGGTGTTACGGTTACGGAGGTCATTCAACAACAATGGCTACTGGACGAATGCGCACTTTGATTGAGATGCAGCTGATCGATCTAGAAATAGAAGAAATATTGCTACTACTGGAGCTGGCAGAGAGGGAAAGAATAGTCACGGTTAGCGTCAGCCGGTTAGCAAACCGGAAATGCACATAGTGTAGAGCGGAGTTGACCAATCAGAGGCCTCCTTTCTCTCCTCCCTGCGGCGATGTCTGCGGCACTGTCTGCGGTGAGTTACAATTTTGAGGAGGTGCACCAGAGTGTCTGCGTAGTGTCTGCGTAGTGTCTGCGTAGGGGGGGGCATGTCTGCGTTAACTGCGACACACATGCAGACGACCTGGTTTCCGAGTATAAATCAGGCTTTAGAACTTTTGCTCACAGCAGTGGGCTCCTGGTTTGAATTCCAGCTGGGGCTTTTCTGTTTGGAGTTTGTATGTCCTCTACGAGCATAAATGTGTTCTCACCAGATACTCTGGCTTCCTCCCACCATCCAAAACATGCATGTTAGGTTAATTAGTGATTCCTGATTAGTGAATGTGAGTGTGCATGGTTGTTTGTCACAGTGTATCCCTGTGATAGACTGGTTGTCCAGGGTGTACCCCATCTCTCACCCAGTGGCTGCTGGGATAGGCTCCACCCCCCTGCAACACTTAATTGTGTTAAGCAGGTATAGAAGGTCGATTGATGGATATCTTTTTGTGTTTGATGTGTTTTTTCTGGCCTCTTCTGGCCCTGACCTTCAGCACACACTGGAGCAGTTCACAGCTTAATGTGAGGCAGTCAGAATGAGAGTGCATCTGATTGGGGATGGGTCCTTACCTCTAGCAAGGGACCTAAATTAGTGGCTTGTTGGATTTTCTTTAACTTTAGATGTACTGTACATCCAATTATTCTACCTCCTGAACATAAACAGCTGCTGCTTATTCCACTACTGAGTATCATTTCTTAATAATCTATATGGTATATCAACCTATTGTTGAGGTTTGAAAACATTTTTCGTTCGTCACGTCTTTGAAACTACAACATGCACAGACATTTTTTCATATATATAATTTTTAAACAAATTTCTTTATTGCTTTTGGGTTAGTGTTGTGATTATCGCTAAATCCAAAATACAAGGTGGAATTTAAAGCATTTGCTAATATCATGACTTGATTCCACGAGTCATTATAGCTTTCTTGGTGTTCCTCTCTGGTCTCAGCAGGATTATGTAGCATTTGGGTCCAAACAGCGCCAATAAGAGACCAAAACTGGAGGCCAAGATGGCAAATACCTCCACTGCATCTGCATATTTGCCTGGGGAGTTGATGTAAGCAGGAACAAAAGCCACCCACACAGCACAGAAGATCAGCATGCTGAAAGTGATGAGTTTTGCCTCATTGAAGTTGTTGGGAAGATTCCTTGCCAGAAATGCTAACAAAAAGCTAAGAATAGCTAGGAAGCCAATGTAACCCATTAACATAGCAAACCCAATGGTAGACCCAACTAAACACTCATAAACTATCTTGTCGTTGTGGTATTGGGTATTTTTATGTGGAGCTGGTGAAGCAGAGACGAGCCAAGCAGTGCAGATTGCTGCCTGAATGCAAGTAAGAACGAAAACTGTTCCTCTCTGCTGCATAGCACCAAACCACTTGAGGCTGGCTCCCCCTCCTGGCTTGGAGGCTTTGAACACAGCCAGAACCACCATGGTTTTAACCAGGATGCATGAGACACAAAGCACAAAGCTGATCCCAAATGCTGCATGTCTCAGCTGGCATGTCCACAGTTTGGGTTGTCCAATGAACAGCAGTGAACACAGGAAGCAAAGTTTAAGTGACACCAAAAGCAGGAAGCTCAGTTCTGAGTTGTTAGCTCGTACTATAGGTGTTCTGCGGTGATAAGTGAAGATACCCAGGACAACAGCACAGATACATGTGCCCAGCAATGAGGTGGTTGTCAAGCAGATACCCAGGGGCTCCTGATAGGAGAGGAACTCTGTTTTCTTAGGAACACAGCGATCACGCTGTGGACTGGACCAGAAGTCCTCTGGACAACTGATGCACTCTAGAGAATCTGAACAGAATAGAGAATATGGTGAGATATATACAATATCCCTCAGGCAAATTTGAAATTGAACTTTGAAAAATTAACACCTACTCTCCCTGTTGCTTATCTTTCCCTCAGAACAAGGGATACAATTAAAACAACATTCAGGTTGCCCCTTTTTTCTGGCAATGCGGGTACCAGGCGGACAACTCTCACTGCACACTGACCGAGGTGGCTGCATGAGGAGAAATGAATTTATCACTCAGTTATATTCTGCTACTATCTGCATTCCAAAAGAGGAAATGTCTGAAATAAATAAATTACCTCTTTTGATTTAAAGTTCCAGAAGATTTCATCTTCGTTAAGTATGAGCTCTTCACTTCTGGAGGCTGACCTCCTTACTTCTCCCACATTCTGAACTTGAATACGTCCACCAGGGAGCCACAGCCAGTTCATAACATCATATATTGGTAAAGCATCACCATTCTCATCAAATGACACTTGATCACCAAATGGAGTGGAGAAGTTCACCTTTTGCAAATAATGTACAAGCTACAAATGAAAAAGAGACCAAATGGAACAATTAAGGATTGACCAACAGTACAATAGCAGAGTGGATAAAACTTTGTTTTCACACATAGGTTTATCAACTCTTCAGCTGAATGACTTCCTGTAAAATCACAACATTATGTCCTTTATATCTTTTCAAATACCATCGTCTTGGGTCTGGTTATCTTTCACGTACATTTAAAAGATCAGCAAACTAGAAAGTCTGGCTTGACATATAAGGCCTGACAAAACCTAAATTAATCAGAGATTTCACAATGGTGATCATGATCTTTGTTAAGTCAGGCTTTGCTCTTCAGGCCCTGTGTGCACTCACAAGAAGTGATGCCTTTTCATGCTTCGTCTGCCCAAATACACTGATAACCTGACTCTTCATTCATAAGAAGAGCAGGCTGTATGACTGGTGAATCATATAAAACATAAAGGAAAATACACAGTTGTTGCAAGTAAGACAAAATAGGACTGCTGCCAGAAAATTGTTAGTTGTGCAAATTAATACACGCCTTCATTTTATATCATGACAGCTGCACGTCAAGCTCTAAAACGTTTACATTTGTAGGAGGTACATTAAGTTCTGCTGCTGCCTCATAATATCGTGGAAATCACTTTAGTCATTGACCAAATTAAAACAGAATTTTTTTGATTTGATATTCTAATTTATTTTCTAGAATATCTTACATCCAAAAAGATACACTATAGAACAGTTTGTTGATGAATTGGGATTATATATAAAAACAATTACTTGATTTCTATACTAACACAAAAAATAATCCTACATGTTGTTTTACTGTAATTGCAAAGATTCTTTGGTGGGTCAGTGGGGTTTGGATATTTAAGGTACTCTACACTGAGTTAATTCAACACTGAGTTCTAATCAAAAGGGCTGATTTTTAGTGAAGACCTGTGTGATGAACCAAATACGGGGTTAAGGCACCTGTTGCAAATGCTCCTCCACACCCCAGAATTGGTGTTAGGTAGGTATAGACAGTATGATGGTGCTGGGAGCTGGAGTCCACAAGGTGTGTGTAACAACTCATATGCAAAATAAACTATTCCTTAAATCAGGGCTCCGAACCGGTTCAAGGAACGAAAACGAAAAACGAAAACGAACGGAATTTTACGAGGAACGGAAACGGAAACGAAAACGAAAACGAAAACGAAATGGTCTTCAACTGTTCCGGAACAGAAACGTTATTCTGAAATCCACAAAACCGGTTAATAACGTTTTTTTTCGTTCTCTATATATTTAATAAAATTTCACAAAAGCGTAGCCTTTGTCAGGGAAAAAAAAAAGACTACTTCCGGTTGTGCGTTCACTTCGCTGCCCGCTAGGCTCAATGCAGGCAGCTATCACGAATCACTTCCTTTATCCCCTACTTAGTCTAGTTACCCACTAGTTATCCACTAGTTAAAGTGATGGTTCGGAGTAGATTCACCCTAGGGTCATTTGAACCGTGACATCCAGCCAAGTAGCCCACCCGAAGTTTTTCCGATCTTGGCTTAACATCGGCCGAGTTACTGAGTTATCCCGAATAGCTTAGTACAAGCGCTAACGGACCCTGGCAGTATCTCCAAAATTACCACACTAAAATCACAAGCCATGACACCAAACTTCTACAGTAGTACAAATATGGTCTGTACTCACAAAACGATGCATTTGGAAGTTTGTACATAGTCCAGGAGTTTATTATTATCAAGACAAGCCTAATAGCTTCTCTGCTGCTAAAGCTGCGTCGACGTCACTTCCTTGATCTGGGTGCTTCAATGTAAGATGAGGGTTGATCTACTACTGTAGACAACAAAGCAAGGCTGCTCAATTTCTCCAATGATAAAATAAATCAACAACTCTACAACATAAAAAATCATGTAGAATATAGCATATAGTTTGTTGTCTACAGTAGTAGATCAACCCTCATCTTACATTGAAGCTCCCAGATCAAGGAAGTGACGTCGACGCAGCTTTAGCCCATCTGAATGTTTTTGGATGCTGCCGGTGATTTATTATTTTTGGGCATAGAGCTACGGTGTAAATCAAGGGCAAATACTAATGAGTACGTCTATTCTAAGGTAAAGTCCACACACGTAGACTTGATAGGCCCGCCAAACACTGCCGGAACGATAAGAACGAACGATATTTTACGTTCCGAACCGGTTCAGGAACGATATGTTGGTGGCGGAACGCAAGAACGAAAACGTTAAACATGCCTGAACCGTTCGTAACGGAACAATTGAAAAATAATTTCGTTTTCAAGCCCTGCCTTAAATCTATGTTGAGTCAAATATGTTATAGATTAGATGGGTCTATTGAAAAATTGTCACTAAATCAACACTGCATTGTGGTAAAATTTGGTAATTAAGAAACTAAGATTTGATCAACATCTGAATTTAATTGGTTTTTATGTCAATTTGGGAATTTACCAATCCAACTTGTTAAATGTAAATTTTTACTTTCTTTTACTTTGTCATAGTGTCAGACAACAACTTTCAACTTCCTGCCTGATGATATTTAAACATTGTTTTAGTCTTAGTTTCCTCTCCAGAATATCATCAAAATGGGGGTCAGTGACAGCGTCTTTTTTCAGATGATTTAATCTGAAACACTAAATATTTAACTGCTTCAGAGCAGATTTTGAGTTCAGCCTAAGCTACCATGGTGATCTAGCGAGGTTGAAAGAAAGAGACTTTCAGCTCAACATAGCTCTTCTGACCACTAATCTCACTTCATAGTACACTCCTCCTAACTACCACATCTTAAATGATTGGATTTTCTTCTCTCGTGTGCCTACAACTCCATGAAACACACTGTTGTTAACAACACCCGTCTAGAGGCTAGACTGGCACACCTTAAACAATAAGCAATGGGCTGCAATCCATTAATGACCAGTTAGAGCAAACTGGAGGTTTCAGGAGGCGTTAAAGAGACAGTCACAAAAGTGACAACAGGTTCTGCAGCAATGTACAGCTTGAGAAACACAAGATGTTTTTCATCAATAAAACAATTTAACCTCCTCTAAGGGAATACACCATTTTCTTCTTAAAACAGATGTATTGAAATACAGAGATTTTTCTTCTTAAGTTTTTTAAGTCACTGGGATTTACAGATTAGAATGTAAAGTATTTTTTTACATTTATTATGTGGCATTCCTTCCTCGCTCATTTATTTTCACCTTCTTTGTCTCAATATTTCTATTGGCTTATCCTTGTTCATATAGCCTTGTTTTGGATTTTGGATTTACCTTTGGAAATTACATTTATGTGTAGCATTTATGTCTTTTGATGATAGTTGGACATTTTCAGCCACTTCCTATTTAAGATGGCCTCTGATTTGTGAGAATAGTTTGCGTGATGAAGATCTAAAAACAAAACATTGTCTTTAAAAAGTTTTCTAAATATCTTCTAATCTTTTAAAAATCTAAATATCAGCCACTGCCAACAGTTAATGTTATACTACTAGCAGATTGCAGTCTATTAGCTTGTATTGGCTGCAACCAAAAAGCTGCATATTGGCTGATATATCTTTATATTTAATGTACTCAAAATTAAAATAATTTTAAATGTGTAATTAGAAAAATATGGGCCTAATAGCCTTAAAATGGATGGAAATGTGTTTCATCTTGCAACTTGCAATTTTGAACATTCTGCTTTCGAAAGACTGTGATCAAACCAAAAAGCAAATATATCATTGTAATGATTGAAAAATGTGTGTTTTCTGAATTCTATGCTAATAAAGACATCAGGGTGGTTTTTAGAAGCATACAAATTAAGTGTAAGTTGATACCGCACCTGCCATGGCTCCATATTTTGCAAAGTGGCACAGCTGTGTCCTCTGAAAGGCCCCCTCCCTGGCTCACACTGCAGCATATCATTAAGAGCATATGCCAGCGCATACACAGCCTTGTAAACATTGTACTCAGGCCTGAGGTTAGAAAGGTCCAAAAACTCAGTCTCCACACCTTTAATATCTTCCTCTCCAGTGCATATTGCTCCTTCATTATCCATCCAATCTGCTGGATCAAATTTACACTTAAATGTGTGTTCCCAAAACTGCCTCACCTGAAACATGATTTGAAAAATTTGCTTAATACATCACTTTCATCGCCTTAACTATACCTTTTATGATATAACTATATTATTATATACTATAATTTGTTTTAGAAAAAAAAGATTAGAGTCTTACCATGTTATATCTACTGTTATCATTTTGGTCAGGACTTAAGTGTAACAGGAAGTCTCTGAGACCTGGTATTTCTCCACGACGGATAGCAATGCCCAGTGTGCCACTGAGATATGGCATGAAGTGTGCTGTCTGGAGTACAGATGCTGATGTCCAGGCTTCACTAGCAATCCACTGCCGACCTGTTACATTTTGACTCACCACCTAAAGTTATCGAATGCAAAGCAGTTAGCATTTCAAATGATAACTTTTTATAGTCATAGAAAAACGGACAGTACATTTATGCATAATGAGTAATTTGAGCTTTCCTAAGATGCAAAATGGATGCTTACATAATGCCACTGTTTGTTTAAAGCTTCCTTCTTGTAGCCTAACTACTTCAATCTAATTGTCAGAATTTGTATTTCATAGTTAATGAACAGCTTTTTAATGGCTGAACATTTTATATTATAGGTAAAATTGCTGCATTTTCTAATGGTTAAAACAATTACGTATATAAAATAGGCAACATCACTGAACACCATTGCCTCATAAAATCCAATACAGTATTTTGGTAAAGCATATGAATAAGCAAAATAATTATACATGTTTTGCAAGACTGACAGATTTTCAAATATTAAAATTTTTTTCTAACCTCTTCCATTAGTTGAATCATGTGAATCTCATGTGCAAACACGATGACAACACGAGCTGTTGATGTCTTTATCAAATGTACAATCCTCCTGAGTTCACCAGGGTCACTGTCCCAGGGTATGACCTCAACATAGGCCAGACAACCTCTACCAGACATAACCAGGTCTGACTGGAAGGACTGGGCAACATGAAGTCCATAATCATCATCACTGACCAACAAACCTACCCACGTCCAGCCAAAGTGTTTCAGAATCTGAATCATAGCACGCACCTAAGTGAAAATATTGGCATGAGTAGATTAGTTTGTTGACTAGTTTTATAATTATACACATTATATTTACATCTGTGTCATTAATTCTCAGCTTACTGTATTGTCTGAAATAGATATATTGTACAATTTGTATGTGGTATTTGTCTTTCACCTGGAAAGCATCACTTGGGATTGTTCTAAAGAAGGTTGGAAAGCGCTGTCGATCACTCAGGCATGAACATGTGGCAAAATAACTCACCTATAAAGAAACATACATACTTTCTGATGCAAGTCAAACCCAAAATAAAATATTTAAACAGCTTGTTGCTTAAATATTAAATCAAACCATAAACTGCATTGAAATTAAAATTCTACAAAAGACAGATCATATGAGACATGAAACTTACAATGGACATTTTGTATAAACCTAACACATTGGCAATGGCAATAGAAAATGTTGAATAGTGATCACCAACAATCCCCAGGACTGGAGGAGTCCCTGAACAGTTCTCTTGAAGAGGAAACTGCTTATCCCGACCACTGACCAGTGATAAGGCACCACTGAATCCAATAACAAGTGCACCACAGTTATCATAAAGACTGTATCCCAGGGTCATGTTTGGTAACAGGTCGGAGTTATTGTTGATCTCTTCAATAGCAAAAGCCATGGTCATGGCATGCCTGAATCCTAGCGTGTCAAAACTAACACACAAAATGTCACAGTTAGCTTCTAATGAGAAATTTACAATTTACAGTGAAATAAGTTCATATACTTTGTATGTGAAAAAACATTATACAGTTTAAATAATCAGATAAATTTGTAGATGCATGGTATCATTTTGTCTTACCGTCATAAAAAGTTTTAAATGGTATTTCTTATTGAGCACCATATTATTATCCTCAGTCTGAGAAATGCATGGACAAGACAGCATAAATTGTGCATTTTTGCTTTTGTCGTATGCGTGTGATACTTACCCTTTGCAGATGGGCTGTTGTGGCTCTGAGGTAAATGTCTGTTCAGGGAAGACAGAAGTGTAGTGGACCTCAAACAACCCACCAAGAACCACATCACCAGGCTTGTGCATTTCATTTAGATGAAACCTTCTCCTTAATTTACAAGCTGAGGGAAGGGAAAAGGACCCATGGTATAAAAAGATAAAGCAGAAACTCAAGAGTACATATGTGTACAGAATAGCCCCCATAGTTGCTCTCCTCCCATCACATCTATTTATTTCAAAGTTGCTTTATTTTATACATGGGGTGGTGCCATCCCTCTGACACTGTGATTGTTTAATCTTTTCCATCACCCTGGGGAAAAGGAGGGGCAGAACAAACAATTGAAAAGCTGACTTTTTTTTTAACTTTCTACAATTATATATTTAAAAGAATTAATTGTATTGGCTGTAGCTGCACAGCAAGAGGATTGTGGGTTTGTACATACCCCGTCAAAAAATACTAGGAGAACGAGCAGATAACATGCCAGTTATTGTCAAAAAAAGTTATCCCGTGTCTAAATTACTTTTGCTCATGCAACTGTACCAATCGCAGACGATAGGACAGAGGTGAACCACAAGGCCCTGAAGGCCTAAAATGCTGTAAAAATCAAATATTAAAAAGTTTCCTGCTGTAACATTATCTTGTCAGTTTGTGCTGTTGGATGAAGAGTTTATCGAAAGCAGTTAGTTTGTCGTCCTATTGGAATTTTTCCCGTTCTGTTGCCCAGAAAAGGCCAAAATCAAAATCAACCACAGAACATGACGACATCTGTGGAGTTAAAAAGTCAAAAGATAGCTTGCTTTTTATCATATTCACCATTGTTTATTGTGTAACATTACAGAACCAAGCATTTGTGTGTACGTGTGTGTATTTCACAGTAACTGAAACAATATATTCTTGTAGGAAAGAAAGTGCTATCTACCATTGAAGATAACTGATTTGAGGATCTGAGAATAAAAAACGTATCACACGTCAATAGTGAAGCCTTCAGCCAATCAGAGTTATGGTGTCATCGAGGTGGCTCTCAGTTGGTGCAGCCAGTGCCTTATGTGTGCCACCCTTAGCCACCTCCGTCCCATGAGGCTTTAACAAGGTGATGCATTGATGAAAATTGGACAAGATTTTAAACTAGCATACATGGCTTCAGGACCATCATACATCACATCAAGTTGGTTCATAAAGTCGAACGCTCCTTATGGACTATGTTCAGCTTTGTGATCGGCTTGCCTTGTGTAAAATTATAGTCAGGAACATGATAAGGGAGCTCTTTTAAATTACATTTATTTGATTAATAATTTATTTTCCTTTAATGGATTGGCTGTGTAATCACAAAATGTATGAAAAGTTCTGCCTGCTGAATAACAAGTTACCTGAAGGCTGTTTTATTGTAAGTTTTAGCTTGAGAAGGAATCCCAAGAACAAGAGATGGTTGCACTTTACATTACAGCATGCTAATAAGATGGTAATAGTGTGGTAACAAGATGGAAATAAAGCCATAATAGTAAGATAATTCCATGTAACTACCAAAGTAATAACTAGGTAATATCCTGGTCATAACAACAGGTACATGATGGTAATAACAGACCAAAATTAAAATTCCACAGTAATAAGGGCCCTGAAACCAAGAACAATAATGAAGAAACTAATTCAAAGATTATAAAATGCTTATTTATAATAATTCCTTTATATTAATTTGGTAGATGTATGTTAACACTGTAGTAATAATATGGTAACCGTCTAAAAAAATAAAATGATTATATAGGTACACACCTTTAAAAAAAAAAAATTGTAATATGATTACATGGATATGGTAATGACACAAAATTAAGGTAATAATGAACAATGTTTCAAATCAAATCAAATCAAATTTTTTTGTACAGCACATTTCATGTACAAACAATTCAAAGTGCTTTACATAAAATAAAAGCATTGCAGCCGGGAGTGGAAGAAGCATCAAAATACATAAAAGAATATAAAGAGAAACAAATAAAATCATTTAAATTAATTTAAAAACAAGCAACAGTCAAGATAAGTTAAAAGATACCGTGCAGATTTCATACATAGACACATGAGAAAAGAAATGTTTTGAACCTGGATTTAAAAATGTCTACATTTGGTGAAAGTTTAATCTCTACTGGCAGTTTGTTCCACTTGTTTGCAGCATAACAGCTAAATGCTGCTTCTCCATGTTAGTCTGGACTCTGGACTGGACCAGCATAAGCTATTTCCTTAGCATTTTAGGTTGGATTCAACAATGAATGAGGGCTGCAAACTGACGAGTTATGTTTCCATTTATTTTCATGGCAATATTGCATTAAACCAAACACCCAGTGTTATTATGATGAACTGGAAACGTGTGGTTCCTTCCATGGAAGAACCACGAATCAGGGCTGCAAAGTGATGAAGTGCCTGTTTTTGTTTAATTTCATAGTAATATTGTCATGTCGCCTTGAAGTTTTCGGACCCACATGCAGAATCGCTCGGGGAACCAGTAGATTTAAATGTTTTATTTACGGTAAAAAAACAGGAATCCAGAAACAGGACAAAGTGGACAGGTTATGGCGGTGAGGTACAACCAGCCTTCCGATTAGTATGGATTGTTAAAGGGGGGGGGAACATGGACCGGGTAAGGATTTGATGCGGAGGGTCTGCAGATGGAGATCCAGGAAGGGTGAGAGCGAGATCTGGGAGGATAGGTATTGCAGGAAAAGTCGCGCTGGAGAGTGGGCAGGAAAGTGAAGGAGATTGAAGATGTCTGTACACAGGTTAGGCCTTTCCAGGAGGATCGAGGACGAAATGGGCTCTCTTATCGTCTGGGGGCAAAACAGGATCCACATGAAAAGGTTCACTAAAAAGGCAAAGATTCACAAGAAGACAGATAGTTACTTAAACACTTAATTCGCATTCAGGCTGTCTTTCTAAGGCGCCTGGCTTTCGCCATTATGGTAAACAAGCTCATTCTAACCTTAAACAATATTCATATGAACCAGTCCACAAGGCACACGATGTAATTAGGCCATGTCATGACATTTCTCTCCCACAGAAGTACCATCAAGGTTAATCATCAGGCGTCAAGAGGTGATCTCCTTTTCCTTATAAACACCAGCCAGCTTGATGTCAGATTGGCCTCAGGTGTGCAATGACCCAGAACTGGCCAACTCTTCAGCAAAGATCCTCTCTTCAGCCAGAACACTCACACACACAAAACACAAATACCAAATCCTAACAAATATCACAAAACCAAACATTGAGGCATAATTATTAGCTTTGAAACATGATACATTTATTTAACTTTTCAAGAGGATTTCCTTTCATTATACCCCTGGATATTTGCTTTAATGCGATATTAGCAAAACATAAAATAAAAATTTTAACTTTCAAAATGGATTACCTTAAATTCAGTTAAAACACAGCACATCACTTCTTGTTAGTCCAATTATCACTTCCTGTCTGGCTGACCAGGAAATGCGACAAAGCAACATGTTAAGCTGCACATGGATCCGGGTTACCTGACTCCCACCCTCTGGTAATTCGCATACCATCTGGGACGAGCCCACAACCGACATGATTTCAAATGGGGCTATTTTTTCTAAAACTCGTGCATGTGATTGGATGAAGAATCTGTCCGTCATCTTGACTGACACGCCACTTCAGCCACTCCCAATGACTCAACCCGTGACGTAGCTCAGAGCTTACCCGACTCCCGCCCTCTGGAGCATGAATGGGCGGCCATAACGCCGCCCATTCATCCAAAGTCCCACCCAGCGATTAATGATTGGCTCTGATTATTTTCTAATTGGACGAAACACATATGACTCCCAGGCTCCTCAGATGGTTGTGTGAGGAAAGGGAATGCCCCCGCATGTAGTTGGTGAACGCAGCCAGATGACGTGAGTCAGGTTAGGATCCGGGTGCATCCACACCAAGATTAGTAAATAAATACTGCAAAGTATATCATACTGCCATGCTACTTTGCCACAAAATAAGAGTAGTAACAGAAAGATGTATCACAAAAAAACCCCACACGTTTATTTATTGCTTCAAATTGCCTCTAAATTCTTTATTTTTATTGAAAAGAGATTAGGTTCTTTACGCATTGTAATGGACAGTACAATTCATTCAAGGTAAACACAAGAAACTTGTGCTAAAGAAAAATAAATAAATAAAAGGACCAGACTCAGTGAGTAATTCCTTATACTCCCTATATAGACCAGTGAGCAGTGCTGACCAACATATCATTGGGGTCATCAGGTGGGAACCTCCTTTCATCAGTGTTTCATCTAGTTGGGCCCACGACACCTCCAGGAGGCTAGACAATGACCACTGGCGTCCCAGAGTCACCCCCCAATGCCAGCCAACACTGTCCCTCACACCACAACCACCATCTTATTTTTATATTTTTTTTTTTTTCTCCCACAGCCATAAGCTACCTCAGCCTCTTCACCAACTGCACACCAGTAACAGCAGGGTGGGGATGCAAACCCTGGTTCGGGTAGGGGGAGAAATAAAAGCGGTTAAGATAAGCAGGAATGGGATTCAAACCCTGGTTCGGGTAGGGGTAATGAAAGTATAGAGGGTGTCAGAGGTGGAGGCAGGACAAGACACACTAGCAGACACACTAGCAGATTCAGCAGACAAACTCACCTAAACAGTCCTATAATCAGCAAAAATTCCAGCAAAAACTAGGCCATACAACTCACTCAAAGCCAACTCACCCAAAATGGCCGTCTGATTTCAAAAGGATCACATGGGCCAAACCCTCCACTTAAATATCCTGAATTTCTTCTTTGCTTCTTCCAAGAGTCTGTTTACCCTAAGTGCTCCCCCTGCTGGGCCCCCAGCTGCTATTGCTTCTTCTTATCCAAATCCACTGACTGGATTTTACTGCTTCATCTGACAGTTCTTTCACTATTTTCCTCACATTCTGTCTACTTACACCCAGCTCCCTCAACAATGAGACAACCGACTTTGCAACAAATCCTCTACATCCTACTTCCACTGGACATATCCTAACTTTCCATCCTCGCTGCTCTGCTTCTGCCCCCAACTCCACATATCTAAGCTTTTTCCTTTCATATGCTTCTACTACTAATTCCTCCCAAGGAACAGTCAGCTCTATGAAATAGACTCTCATTCTACTCCTAGACCACAAAACTATATCAGGCCTTAAATTTGTAGAGGCTATCTCCTGGGGAACAACAAGCTTATATCCTAAATCTACCTGCATCTCCCAATCACAAGCATCCTCCAAGCTGCCATGCCTCCTTATTGTCTTATTAACTTTCTCCCCCTCTTGAACAAACTGAATTGCAACTCTCTTCACCTTAGACCCTCCTAAGTTTACCTGCCTTCGTTAATCTTCAATACCTGCAGCTAAGCTTCTTAATACTTGGTCATGTCGCCATGTATACCGGCCTTGTGACAGACTAACCTTACAACCTGACAAAATATGCCTTAGAGTTGCAGTACCTGAACATAACGAACATAACGGGTCTCCATTTACCCAGAGTTTTAGATTCTGGGGAGTTGGCAATAAATCATATGTTGCCCCTATCAAAAATCTAATACTCCTTTCGTCCATACACAGTTCTTTCCAACTAAGCTTTTTCTTCTCTACACCTTCCCAATTCAACCACCGTCCTTGCTTAGCCTGAGCCAATACCTATGCACCCCTTAACATTTCCTCCTGTCTACGAACCTGCTCAACAACTAGTTTTCTCTTCTCCTTGGGACCTGCTCTACTCCACACTGGTTTGCTTGGGCCAAGCCCCAAGTCTCCCTGGCCTATTTGCACATTACCCACAATCTCTGTATGTCTAAGAGTTGCTTCTGCCTCCTGAGCTGCCATTCTTGGTTTCCACTTCCTCCCCTTGGTTGGGTTTGGAACCACCTTACTAACTACCACATCTTTACTCCCAGCTAACAGGAGCTCTGTCCTAACTTTAGTACATTTAAACTCCTCTACTAGACTAGATACTGGGAGCTGGAGTATGCCTTTCCCATACAGTGCCACAGTACTTAAGCATCTAGGAACACCTAGCCACTTCCTAATATAAAAACTAACTAATCTTTCCATTTAGATAATGGAATCTCATACACAGACAGTGGCCACATCAACCTAGGAAACAATCCAAACTGCAGACACCACAGCTTCAACTTTCCTGGAAGCTCTGATTTATCTATTCTATCCAGTCCCTCAGCAACATCTTTCCGAAACTGCACTGCCCACTCTCCATCATTTATGTCTGCCTGGTACCACCTGCCTAAACTCTTTACTGCCTTTTCCCTAATTATTGGAATGCTTTCTTCATCTATTACAAACTTTCTATCACTTAATTTCCCTTTACTTATTGAGATACTCCTAGACTTAGTAGGTTTGATTTTCAATAGCAATATCAAGGGCTAATCACTAATGGGAAAATGCAAAAACCAGGCTTGTTTATAACAAGTGAACATTTAATTATAAACTGTTGCTTTTATGAGTTGGTTGTGCCTCGACCCATGATTGCTTTCTTGGTGTTCCTCTCAGGTCTCAGCAGGATTATGTAGCATTTGGGTCCAAACAGTGCCACCAATAGACCAAAGCTGGAGGTCAGGATGGCAAATACCTCCACTGCATCTGCATATTTACCTGGGGAATTGATATAGGCAGGAACAAAGGCCACCCACACAGCACAGAAGATCAACATGCTGAAAGTGATGAATTTTGCCTCATTGAAGTTGTCTGGCAAATTTCTTGCTAAAAAAGCTAACAGGAAGCTGAGGATAGCCAGGAAGCCAATATAACTAAGTAGAACTGCAAATCCAAATGTTGAACCAACATCGCACTCATAAACTATCTTGTCATTGTGGTATTTGGTGTTTTTATGAGGAACCGGTGAAGCAGAGATAATCCACACAGAGCAGATTGCTGCCTGAATGCAAGTAAGAACTAAAACTGTTCCTCTCTGCTGCATAGCACCGAACCACTTGAGGCTGGCTCCCCCTCCTGGCTTGGAGGCTTTGAACACAGCCAGAACCACCATGGTTTTAACCAGGATGCATGAGACACAAAGCACAAAGCTGATCCCAAATGCTGCATGTCTCAGCTGGCATGTCCACAGTCTGGGTTGACCGATGAACAGCAGTGAACACAGGAAGCAAAGTTTAAGTGACACTAAAATCAGAAAGCTCAGTTCTGAGTTGTTAGCTCGTACGACTGGTGTACTGTGGTGATAAGCGAAGATACCCAGGACAACAGCACAGATACATGTGCCCAGCAATGAAGTGGCTGTCAAGCAGATACCCAGAGGCTCCTGATAGGAGAGGAACTCTGTTTTCTTAGGAACACAGTGGTCACGCTGTGGGCTGGACCAGAAGTCCTCTGGACAACTGATGCACTCCAAGGAGTCTAAAAGGAAAAGGAGGAATTACTTATTTTCTATCTGACTATAAACATGTCCACACTGATAATAAATACTGAAACACTGACCAAATGTATTGCTTATCTTTCCTTCAGAACAGGGAATGCAGTCAAAACAACATTCAGGTTGCCCCTTTTTTCTGGCCATGCGAGTACCTGGAGGACAACTGTCACTGCACACTGACCGAGGTGGCTGCACGAGGAAAACTAAATCTGTCATTTCATTTTAGTATATATTGACATTAGTGTTCCACAAAAGAAGCTTTATGAAAAAAAAAAAATTGATTTACCTTTTTTGATTCAAAGTTCCAGAAGATTTTGTCTTCATCAAGTATGAGTTCTTCACCTCTGTCGACTGACCTTTTTACCTCCCCCACATTCTGAACTTCAGTTTTTCCATCAGGGAGCCACAGCCAGTTCATTACATCATATATTGGTAAAGCATCACCATTCTCATCAAATGACACTTGATCACCAAATGATGTAGTAAAGTTCACCGTTTGCAAATAATGTACAAGCTAAAAATGCACGAGAGAAAAGACATATCAAGAAAGTAACATTTCATCCAAACAGATGTTAAACTCTTCCAGCCTTGTTTAATTATGAATACACTGGCATTGTGCATATGCACAGTAGTGTTCCTACTATTGACCTTAATCTTAATAAGAGACTGTTCTGATCATTGTCTTTACATAAGCTGCAGATAGAATATCCCATTCAAATTCATGTTTTCATGTTACAGATAATAGTCATGTTGATGAGCCACACCCACATTATATTCCCTTTTTCAGTTGCAAGGTTTGCACCCCTCCAAATTAAATCAATGTCATTAAAAAAGAAAAAGGCTTAACCTACTCTGGGTTATCCTGTTTTCTGTGTACCATAGCCTTCCTGCTCTGCACTGAAATCCACTGGAGCTGGTGTTGCCAGATCTCATGACAGCAATCCTGGGTTCCCAGTCCAAAATCAAACCCTTATAATAAACATAATCAGAATACTCCATAACCTAATTATATGTTTGTCAAAGTATTATATGCTGTTTACATGGCAGTCTCTTTCTAAAAGGAGGACTTAATCAGGTTAATTTCAGAATATTGCTGTGCATGTAGATCATAGACCAATCTCTCTTGTCAAGTAATTGGAATTTAACTTGATACCACACCTGCCATGGCTCCAGATTTTGCAAAGTTGCACAGCTGTGTCCTCTGAAAGGCCCCCTCCCTGGCTCACACTGCAGCATATTATCAAGAGCATATGCCAGCGCATACACAGCCTTGTAAACATTGTACTCAGGCCCGAGGTTAGAAAGGTCCAAAAACTCAGTCTCCACACTTTCAATATCTTCCTTTCCAGAGCATATTGCTCCCTCATATTCCATCCAATCTGCTGGATCAAATTTACACTTAAATGTGTGTTCCCAAAACTGCCTCACCTGAAAAATTATTTAAAAAATTAGCTTAATACATCACTTTCATCACCTTAACTATTCCTTTATTCCACATTCAGAACTGGAAATGTTTTTTTTCATTTAATCAAAATAAGATTACCATGTTATTTCTATAGTTGTCATTTTGGCCAGGACGTATTTGTAGGAGGAAATCTTTGAACCCGGTTATTTCTCCTCGACGAATGGCAATACCAAGTGTGCCGCTCAGGATTGGCATGAAATGGGGTGTCTGGAGCACAGTTGCTGATGTCCAGGCTTCACTTGAAATCCATTGTTGACCTGTTACATTTTGTAGCATCACCTGTGTGTTACATTAAAACAAACTATTAGACTTCTAGTGATAGAAAATACAATATATTATCAGAGGAGAAACAAAACAGAATAAATTCTAGATGCAAGTTCTACAACCTAGAAATAACATTAAGTTAACATGAAGTGAGTTTTAATAGACTCACTGATCTTTGTGGATTATTAGTAGGTTAGGCATTCTAAAAATGTAAAACTATAACTTATGAATTACATGTGGTGATTATAGCATGCACTCTAGAAGTAATTTACTGTCTCCGAAAATTGTGTGTGCTCCAAACTGATGATAACTGACATCGAGTTGGAAAGTGAAATTCTGTTTACACATAAATATGAAGAAAATAAAGTTAATTATGTCTCTTAATCCACTCTTACCTCTTCCATTAATTGAATCATGTGACTCTCATGTGCAAACACCATGACAACACGAGCTGTTGATGTCTTTATCACACGTACAATTCGTCTGAGTTCACCTGGGTCACTGTCCCAGGGTAAGACCTCAGCGTAGGCCAGACAACCTCCACCAGACGTCACCAGGTCAGATTGGAAGGACTGGGCAACGTGAAGCCCATAATCATCATCACTAACAAGCAAACCTACCCACGTCCAGCCAAAGTGTTTTAGAATCTGAATCATAGCCCGCACCTAAGTGAATATATTGTCATCAAGAGAACATGAAGTGTGCAGACTTATATACTCTTTCATTAAATTACACTATTGTAAATTCTATATTGTCCGTTTATGGTTAATCTATTACAATTAAAAGTAGTAGAAAATTAGGAGAATTTTATCATCAGAAAAACAAACACACTTATCAACTTTCAAGTCTGTCTCTCACCTGAAAAGCATCACTTGGGATGGTTCTGAAAAAGGATGGAAACCGCTGGCGATCACTTAGGCAGGAGCATGTGGAAAAATAACTCACCTATAAAGAAATATACATACTTTGTTATCTCATGCAATGTGCATATACATGCACTATACACATATATATATATATATATATATATATATATATTTACATATACATATATATACACATTTGTGAGATGAACAAACAAATAAGATCAATGACAATCAGAAGTAAACTTGCAACTTACAATTGGCATTTTGAATAAACCCAACACATTGGACATGGCGATAGAAAATGTTGAGTAGGAGTCACCAACGACGCCCAGGACTGGAGGAATCCCTGAACAGTTCTCCTGTAGAAGAAACTGCTCATCCCGGCCACTGACCAGTGATAAGGCACCACTGAATCCAATAACAAGTGCACCACAGTTGTCATATAGACTGTATCCCAGGGTCACATTCGGCAGCAGATTGGAGTTCTTGTTGATCTCATCAATAGCATAAGCCATGGTCATAGCATGCCTAAATCCTTGAGTGTCAAAACTAACACACAAAATGTCACATTTTTCCATTATAAAGTAAAAGTATCTACACAACACATTGTATGTAAACTATTAATTAAAGTGACATGCTAGCATATAATATTCATATTCTATAATGATCAGCATTAGCAGAGTGTCCAGCATTGTCCTTTTCTTATGTTTGTGTGCTCTGAACAAAAAGCATAATTTGCACAAATCTATATCATCTGCTGCATGTGTGAGGTACTTACCCTTTGCAGCTGGGCTGTTGTGGTTCTGAGGTAAATGTCTGCTCATGAAAAGAAGAGGTGTAGTGGACCTCAAACAAGCCACCCAAAACCAAATCACCAGACTTCTGTATTTCATTTAGATTAAACTTTCTCCATAATTTACAAAATGAAATGAGAGATGAGGACACAGACAATACAGAAAATACAGAAAAGACAATCAAGAGCAAACATGCACCAAGGAAAGTCCCCATAACTGTCCTCCTCCCTTCTGGCTCGTTTATATTCTCCATGTGAGGTTAGCTGATTTTTTATTCAGGACTGTGTCATCATTTTTGCATACTTTGCAGCAGTGTTTATTCTTTCACACACCCTATAAGGGCAGTCATTGTGGGGGCAGGACATAACATGCATGAATTTAATTATGTTGATTTTACACTTTCATATTAAGATAAAATTATTACATCAGTGTTTCAGGAAACATAACCACATAATGTTGTATATTTTGAGAATTAGTTTTACATCCATGTTTTTTTTTTCTCCTTGAAAATGAGAGTGGCACATTCGTAAATTGATAGATGTTGGAAATGTCTCAGGATTTAATCAACTACAGTGATTTCAGTGTAGATCTTTCCTTTTGTTTTGTCTAACCTGGTTTTAACAATGAGAGGTCATTGGGTGAGAGGCAGGGTACAACCTGAACAGTTCGCCAGTCAACCACAGGGCCACATACAGACAAACTAAACAAACAACCATACACGCTCACACTCACTCCTAGGGTGAGTTTAAAGTCACCAATTAACCTAACATGCATGTTTTTGGGCGGTGGGATCATTGCCATTCTGAAAAAAATTAAGCTGTTACACAGACACTTTCCAGGTGGTATTGCATATATGATCAAGATCTGAGAGGACTTTTCCGTTTTTGTCACTTCTACATCAGACAGTTCTTTACTTTGTGAAAATATATAAACATTCCCTGGTCCGTTCCAGCATAGTCCAGGTCTAACTGCTTTGAAATTATTATGGTTTGAGTTGTTTTATATGGCAAACAATTTGCTCTTCTCACAGGCCCTTTCTGAGTAGGTTTAACTTTAGCTTGAGCATCAGGAAAGCTTTTGATTCCCCGAAGAGCACTGTGGAGAATCAAAAGCAGCATAATTTGGAATATTACATTTAGAATGCCTTTTAGACAGCCACAATTACCTGGGGACCATTTCTGATAAGGCTTCTGCGAAGAGTACATGGATCACCTAAAAGTCCAGATACACTGCACATCTCCCTTTTCTCAAAGACATCATTTTCAGAAACTCTTCATCAACTATAGACAGGTGTATGTTTTTTCGTCTACCACTTGTCAAGTTCCCTCAAACTTTTAAGGACACACTGCACATAATGCCAAAGTGTAACACGTTTTCAGCTAATAGGTTTTTTGGGAATCATTGTGTTAGCCATGAAAATACTATCTTATGACTGTCCAACTGTTAATTTTGGCATTTTTGCCAAATGTAAGTAAATAAATGGCAGTAAATATGTTGTTTATGCTGTTAACAAAGTACCCACAATACAATTTATTAAGTATTCTTTGCTAAATCGTCTGTTATATACAAGCACAACACTCATTTCTTGAGTTAGGTCCTCTTTCTTAATGCTAAATCAGCGGCTTAACCAAAAAAAAAAAAAAGAAACACCTTGAAAATTGAGAAAGCCTGGAGAACTGTTGCTTAAGACCACTTTAAAAGATGATATGAAAATCTGGCTCCTTGGAAGTAGAATATGAAGAAATAAGGGAAGACTCAAGACATTTGCCAAGCATTGTCTTATTTACAGAATTATACTTTTGCTTACTTGGTTGTGCCTCGACCCATGATTGCTTTCTTTGTATTTCGCTCTGGTCTCAGCAGGATTATATAACATTTAGGTCCAAACAACGCCACTAAGAGACCAAAACTGGAGGCCAGGATGGCAAATACCTCCACTGCATCTGCATATTTACCTGGGGAATTAATATAAGCAGGAACGAAGGCCACCCACACAGCACAGAAGATCAACATGCTGAAAGTGATGAATTTTGCCTCATTGAAGTTGTCTGGCAAATTTCTAGCTAAAAAAGCTAACAGGAAGCTGAGGATAGCCAGGAGGCCAATATAACTAAGTAGAACCGCAAATCCAAATGTTGAACCAACATCGCACTCATAAACTATCTTGTCATTGTGGTATTTGGTGTTTTTATGAGGAACCGGTGAAGCAGAGATAATCCACACAGTGCAGATTGCTGCCTGAATGCAAGTAAGAACTAAAACCGTTCCTCTCTGCTGCATAGCACCGAACCACTTGAGGCTGGCTCCCCCTCCTGGCTTGGAGGCTTTGAACACAGCCAGAACCACCATGGTTTTAACCAGGATGCATGAGACACAAAGCACAAAGCTGATCCCAAATGCTGCATGTCTCAGCTGGCATGTCCACAGTCTGGGTTGACCGATGAACAGCAGTGAACACAGGAAGCAAAGTTTAAGTGACACTAAAATCAGGAAACTCAGTTCTGAATTATTGGCACGTACGATAGGTGTGCTGCGATGATAAGTGAAGATCCCCAAGACAACAGCACAGATACATGTGCCCAGCAATGAGGTGGTTGTCAAGCAGATACCGAGAGGCTCCTGATAGGAGAGGAAATCTCTTTTCTTAGGAACACAGCGGTCACGCTGTGCACTTGACCAGAAGTCCTCTGGACAACTGATGCACTCCACAGAATCTAAAAAAATAATTGAAAATTCCCTTTACCTTTGGTCATGATTAGGTATGTCATATTTTTATTGCATTATGTGTCTTTTAATCATTTTTCACTTGTAGACCCTTGGTCTGGAGGGAGCTTCAGGCATAACACCCAAAAGTCCTTGTGCATATTTTCAATATTCAAAAACAGCTTTGGTTAAAGGGATAGTTCGCCTCTTTTGATATGAAGCTGTATGACATCCCATATTAGCAATATCATTTATTAAATTTGACCCCCTGCTGCGTCCTGTGAGCCGAGTTCCAGCCTCGTTTTGGCGTTGACGAAGGTAGTCCGGCTAGTTGGCTAGGACCACAAACATACAGCGTTTTTGCTTCTCAAAAAAATATGTGTTCAACAGAGTAATACATTTGCATACATTGGTGCTATTTTCTCTCTCCCTTCATATCACTACGGGCTGTGTAAACCGTGCAGACCGAAGTGCAGACCGAGCAGTCCCCTGCTTTCAAGCAGTAAACACCGTAACAGGTGCGGCCATCGGCAGGTGGCTGAACGCATTAATATGAAGGGGAAGAAAATAGCGCCAAGCAATTGGGAGGTCTGACTTTTTCTGTTGAACGATTTTGTGATCAAATTTAATAAATGATATTGCTAATATGGGATGTCATCCAGCTTCATGTCAAAGGAGGCGAACTATCCCTTTAAACACCAAAATTCTCCAATAGCTTGAGAAATTGCATGGAAGGTTTTTCTGCTTCAGAGAAATAGAAAACTTACATCACACAGCCATCCCAGCCATACAAATACATTTCTTTAACACGATTAAGGACATTGTCTCTCTCTGTGAAGACGTTCATGTTCAATGTGCTGCTGATATTGACTAATTTGAATTTTCCCCATTGCGGGATGAATAAAGTATTTTTCTATTCTATTCTATTCTATTCTATTCTATTCTATTCTATATAAAGAAATACCCCTGATTCTGTCGTGGTTGGCCTCTCCACACCAATATATCAAGAGGGAGAAGATTCCTGTATAATCATGTTATGGTAATGATGAGACTAACCTGTTTTATTACTGGACTTTCCTTCAGAACAAGGGACACAGTCAAAACAGCACACAGGTTGCCCTTTCTTTCTGGCCATACGGGTACCTGGGGGACAGCTCTCACTGCACACTGATCGTGGCGGCTGTGCAGAAAGTAAACATTTAATCACTTTTATTCTACAACACTATTCAACTGTTTCACACAAAACTAATGTTTGAACAACAATAAATAAAAAAGAACCTGATTAGAGTCAAAGTTCCAGAAAATCTTTCTTTCATCAAGTCTGAGTTCTTCACCATGAAGAGTCGTCTTTTTAACAACCCCCACATTTTGAACCTCAGTTCTTCCATCGGGGAGCCACAGCCAATTCATGATGTCATATATAGGTAAAGCATCACCATTCTTGTCAAAGGACACTTGATCACCAAATGGTGTTGTAAAGTTGACCTTTTCCAAGTAATATACTAGCTGCAGAGGAAGGCAATAAGTTCAGTATGATTAGTACTGTAACATCATGGGAAATAAAACATAATGTCTTGACAGATGTTCTGTGCCAAATGCTTACTATGTTAAGTAAAATGCTCTTCTGTCGTGCACTGACATTAATATCTTAAGCTGATTAAAATATTATTAATTATGATCAGCTGAACCTACTAAAATTAGTACAGATAGCATTTGATTATAAAGTGATATCTCACCTGCCAGGGCTCCAATCTTTGCAAAGAGGCGCAGCTGTACCCATCAAAAGGTCCTGTCCCTGGCTCACACCGCAGCATGTCATCAAGTGCAAAAGCCAGGGCATAAACAGCTTTGTAAATATTGTACTCAGGTCTGAGTTTAGAAACATCCAAAAACTCTGTCTCCACACTTTCTAGATCTTCTTCTCCAGTACATAAGACGCCTCCAGCTTCCACCCAACCAGCTGGAGGTGGTGCAAATCTACACTGAAATGTGTATTCCCAAAACTGATTTACCTGAAAAGTAATTCAAGCAAAGTCTGAACAAGACTACAGTAATTAGTGGTGCAATCACAGTTCCAAGTAAGGATTCTTATCTTACCATGCTGTTTTCATTGTTGCTTTTGTAATTAGGGCGTGTTCGTAATAGAAAATCTCTCAGTCCTGATATTTCTCCTCGACGGATGGCGATACCCAGAGTGCCACCCAAGTATGGCATGAAATGGGGTGTTTGTAGCAAAGCTGCTGCCGTCCAGGCTTCACTGGCCAGCCACTGCAGACCAGTCACATTCTGCTTTACCACCTGTTCATTAGATTTAAGAGTAGGGAGGATATTACTTTTAAAATATAGTACTAACAAAAACCCCAACCTCCGTTATCTATCATAATAGCTAGACAGACAGACAGACAGACAGACAGACAGATAGACAGACAGACAGACAGACAGACAGACAGACAGACAGACAGACAGACAGATAGATAGATAGATAGATAGATAGATAGATAGATAGATAGATAGATAGATAGATACCTCCTCCATGAGCTGAATCATGTTGGTCTGATGTGCAAACACAACCACCACACGAGCTGTGGATTTCTTCATCACTTCCACAATCCTCGTTAACTCAGCTGGGTTTTCACCCCAGGGCAAAATCTCTGAGTAGGCCAGACAACCTCCACCAGACTGAGTCAACTCAGTGTGAAATGACTGGGCAGCATGGAGCCCATAGTCATCACCACTGACCAGCAGACCTACCCACGTCCAGCCAAAGCGTTTTAATATCTGAATCATTGCATGCGTCTTAGTGGACACAAAGTTTAAGGATTAACATATATTTTAAATGGAAATGTTTAGCCTGTTCGCACTCTTAGTAACATCATAATTACAACACTTTGATCAAATTTAATGTTCAAAATCCATTCAGAATAAAAAGACAAATATTCATGCACTTTCTGTTAAATCTATTTTGCATATTTTCTCAAAATCTGAATCTCACCTGGAAGGCATCACTTGGTATGGTTCTAAAGAAGGATGGAAACCTGTGGCGATCACTAAGGCAAGAACATGTGGCAAAGTAACTCACCTATAACAAAACATACAATTAAAATCAAAATGTAAAGGTTGATGGAGAAACTCTGACAAACAGCAAAGATGTGAAATACCCCACCCCAGCAAAACTAAGATTGAGGGAAAGAAACTCACTATGGGCAGTCTGAATAAACCTATAACATCAGAGGTGGCAATAGAAAATGTCGAGAAGGGGTCACCAATGATCCCCAGTACTGGAGGACTCCCCGAACAGTTCTCCTGAAGAAGAAACTGTTCCTGTTGACCACTGGCCAGTGATAATGCAGCTCTGAATCCAATTACTAGTGTAGCACAGTTGTCATACAGACTGTATCCCAGAGTTAGATTCGGTAGCAGGTTAGGGTTTTTGTTGATCTCATCAATAGTGAAAGCCATGGTCATGGCATGTCTGAACCCTGGAGGATCAAAGCTGACACATAGAATGTCACAATTAAACACTAAAAAGAAAAACATTGTATCAAGAAGCTGCAGTGATTCATCCTGTCAGCCATCTGCTGCATGAGTGTAACACTTACCCCTGGCAGCTGAGCGTACTTGGTTCTGAGGTGAACGTGAGCTCAGGGAAGACAGAGGTGTAGTGTACTTCAAACAGTCCACCCAGAATCACATCACCAGAAGAGTGCATACCATTAAGATTAAACCTTCTTCTTAATTTGCAAGATGAGAAAAGAGAAGAGCAGGAAGAGAATAAGGTCAAATAGACATACAAGGACATTGATGTGTGGTGAAATGCCCCCATAACTGCACCTCCTCCTCACACCACTGTTTCTTATCTTCCAAACTGGGGATTTTATACGCAGGCTTACCACCCTTCATGGTTTCATCATAGTTGGGGCAGGGCATACGCATACCAAATAAGCTCCAAATGCCATGATAATGACACGTGTTTGTATTTTTTCATACCTCAAGACTTAAGACATATGCTCTATATTATTGTATTGTTTGTAGTTATTACTCTAGTTACTAGTCTATTAGTCTACAAGGTTTTTAATTGTTTGCTTAAAGCTGAAGCTCATCTTTGTTTGTATGTTTGTATAATAATAATATACAAACATAATATAAAATTTACAACACATATATATGTTTATATAGGAATATTTAAAACCCTATTACTCAAGGGTCTTCAATTGTCTGCTATTGTAAAGTTGGAGCTAATCTGGTCTTTTTTTTTTCCCAATGCAAACACAGGCTGTGAAACACCATGAAAGACCATACATATTTCAACCCCAGTAACAAAATTTAAGAACAGAACAGTAACACTGAGCTGGTAAAACATTGATGAAAAAAAAAAATATATGAAAAAGTCAATACATAAATCAACAGTCTAACATACTGGCAAGATCCAACTATCAATATTATCAGGAGGTGGTACATCAGTTACATTACCATATACTTAACCATCATCAGTGTGTTACAGGAAAAGTAGTCATTTCTCAATCATCATATCTATTCTATAGCTACTTTGCATCATATATAAAATTCAGATGTAGTGACGCTGGTGCACCTAAACATTTACCACACCAACTAGAATAGTGTATCAAGGATACCCTTGCGGGAGAGAGATGAATCAATTGAAAGGGTATTTCAAAGAAGTGCGGTTTACTGAAAATAATTAATGAAAACCTGTGTCCTTACAGACAACTTTGTTACTTTTTGTTACATAGATATAATTTTCTCTATTGCCAGCATATAATAATGGAAGAAAACAAAAAAAGATGATAAAGTAAAGTTTGGCCAGATTTAGTTAGTATTTATTCTATGTTCTGATTCTAACATGAGGCTGTGCACACCTGGAGGCAATTAAAGACCATTGTTATCTTTTCCAGGACAGGTCAACCAAATTAGATCACACTAATGGCAAGGCCTGTATTGGTCTCCAAGGTCATAAAGGAATCCCTGGTACTTTCCAAGCAAATAAAGGTTTCTTCACATTGCACAATGTTAATGTTCATGAGTGGCACCATCTGAACAACGTAAAGAAAGGTGGTATTCATGGTTTAACAACATCAAGTCCAGGTCTCTTGCATGGTTGAACACCTGAATTTGAAGCAGCGAAATGTTTATTTGTTTTTGAGTCAAGGTTAGCTCACATACCTCCATACTCTTGTATGTATTTTAATTAGCTTACAACCGGATGGTCCTTGACATTGTTGATATATTTTCTTTGTTTTCAAGACTTAGTGCAAGTCAGCTCACTTAAAGACAGTTTCAGAGTCAATCTTTTCTTCTTTCTGAAGGTCTGACGCAATCTCATGTTTATGATTCAGAACTGGCCATTGCAGAGGTCATTACAGAGGCTTTCAAAAGCCGCTTTCGGACAGAGCCGTTCTAAGAACGCAGTTATAAGAACGGTCCTCCTCGAATTTCGTTCTGATAACTGTCCTTCCCCAGCGGAACTGTTTCAGTCGGCATTCGCACATGAGTCGGGACCAGGTCGGGACTGATGCGGCGCGCACAGCCGTCTGCGACAGTGACGTGTTACTTTAGCCGTTTAGCGCCACATTCAACAGCAAAACAAAACAAAACAAAACCCGTTAAAAGTAAGGAGAGAAGAAAAAACACCACAAAGAAGCTATTATGCAGAGTGGGGAGGCCACCGTGATCATGGTCTGCATGATGGTGATATTAATCATGGACGATCACATCAGGCGTCTAATATCGAGGCTGGAAGAGCACACACAGAGAGTCAAGACACGAAGGATCGAGTGCAGGCCATACTTCTTCATTTCATGAAGGAAGAAAGGAGAGCAGAGCACCGCAGACAAAGGAGACCAGTGTAAGTTTAACTTATTAAACACGCGCCGGTTGTGTCTGTGTCGTATGAGTAAACATTTCAGCCTGACAGCATGACAAGGGGCGTAGCTACTGACCACCAAACGCCTCCGTCAGATGGGTTCCTATAGAACCATGAAAAGACCCAGCCTCCGAGAAGGAGCTGAAAGGGTTATAGGAACTGAGGGAAATGGTCCCGAGTTCGTGTATGTCCGAATGCGGGAGAAAACGGCCCCGTGAATTAAAAGGTTATAAGAACTGCCAAAGGTTCCTCCAGTCCGAAAGCGGCTAATGAGCAGGCTAAAACCACATCTGTTCTCTGACTTTAAGCATATGGTTGACATCAAGTCTATGTTAGAGTCATTATAACCAGTGAACTTTCAGATTCAATTCTGACTGACCGTAATCCTCTTTTCCAATCAATCATTCTGGCTAGTCTACCACTGGATCCATTGTCAGCCTTCTCTGTCAACCCTGTGCTAAAGGAACTTGTCGGATCTCAACTACTCTGGTACAAGCTTTCTGGTTGTGCAGTGTCTGGTCCTGAAATCAAGAATCCAGTCTACCCGCCTCAGAGGTTTACTCTTTACTGTAGACTTCAAGCTCAACTGTGTGAGTGGTTATACCTCTATGGGCACACCAAGCCAGTGAAAGATCGATAACATTTCGCTACAAAGATAGAATAAGCTTTTAAAAGGCTCATAAATTTATAATCATATAAACAGTGTGCAAGTTTTGTTTTTCAGTTATTTATTTTTTTGTACAGCATAGACTGGTCATTTTTGAGCAATTAAAGCTAAATAGACAGTTTTTATAAAGGATATTCTTTGGATGATAGTAATACTATTCAAAAAAATTTCAGCCACCCCTCATTTCTTTATAAGTGTTTGTGCAATTCAGCTCAACTTGAAATTCAATATTTGGTATGATCAACTTATTCAACATAAAAGGAACCATCTTTGACAAGCTTTCTTATAGTTTCTTTAACCAGTCCTTAGGAATAGTTTTCCAGGCTTTTTGAAGGACAAAGCTCTGCTTTGGATAAATTCTGCCTTTTAATCCATTCTCTGTCATAATTATCCCACACTGCATCACTAATGTTGAGGTCCGGGCTTTGGGGAGGCCAATTTCTTGCTTATAGTGTATTGAATCATTGTGTGATTTTCAGTCCAGGCATGCTTTTTGCAAAGTGTTTTACAAATGGCTCCAGACACTCAGTTTTGTACCTTTCTCTTGACATCCTCCTAACATAGAGAGGATGAAAGTGAACCAAGAATTTCTTGTTTGAATTCGTAACGCCAGAAGAAAATGTGTCTGCTGATAACAAAGAGCCTGTAAATACAATTTGAAATTGTATTTTTGCTATGTTGCATGCGGATACAGCACTGATTCTTTTTTTTTTGTTAAGGGCCCCTTTTTAATGTGTGAATGATTGACAGGTCAGTGTGGCTTACAAAAGAAATAAAAAAGTAAACTTAAAAAAAAAAAAAAAAACTCTGAAAATGGTCAGAAACAAGAAAAGATATTCCTTGTGTCACAATGGGTAGGTGAGGTAGGACACGGATGCGGACTCAGATGGGTAAAAAGCAAAGTGGGATTTATTATTCAAAAACAAAGGTCAAAACAAAGCCGCGGCTGAGCCGGATGACAAAACTTAGACTGAAATGAAAAACATTAACAGGACTATGACCAAAAACAAAAGACTAAGCATGGCATGGATAAATACTTTACTAACGTGACGTTGTGGCATGGCATGAGGGGGTGAAAATCAGGAGCAAGGTAAGGATCTCACAAACTGAAAGGGGAGACCAGAAACTAAATAGGGAAGTGGGTGTGATTAGTGACTGGGTGCAGCTGGTGGGGAATGAACAGGTGATGTGCGTGAAACTAATGAGCAAGCATGGGAAGTGAGGAGAAAAACAATGGCAAAACTTAACTAAACATGAACTCAAAAACCAAGACCTAAAACATTATAAAACTAAAAACATGGGGAAAAGTCACGTGGGCGTGACAGAGCTCCCCCTCCCCCTCACGGGGCGGATCCCAGACAACCCAAAAGTCTGAGGGTGGGAGGGAGGGGCTCGAAGCCGGAGACGGTCGGCCAGACTTCCGGCACCGTGGCTGCAGTGGCCAATCTGGCATGTGGCCAGAGTTCCGGCTTCAAGTGGCAGGAGGCGTCTGGCGGGTGGCCAGACTTCCTGCGACGTGGCGGCAGGAGGTGGTATGGCGGGCGGCCAGACTTCCTGCGACGTGGCGGCAGAAGGAGGTGTCCGTCCGGCGGGAGGCCGGACATCCGACGACGTGGCAGGAGGAGAAGCCGGAGACCGTCCGGTGGGCGGCCGGACATCCGACGACGTAGCAGGAGGAGAAGCAGGAGACCGTCCGGTGGGCGGCCGGACATCCGACGACGTGGCAGGAGGAGAAGCCGGAGACCGTCCGGCGGGCGGCCGGACATCCGGCGACGTGGCGGGAGGAGTCGGTGGTCTGGTTGGCACCCAGACACCCGTCGACGTGGCGGCAGGAGGAGGCGGTGGTCTGGTTGGCATCCAGACACCCGTCGACGTGGCGGCAGGAGGAGGGCCGGGGCCCCATGGACTCTGAGGCTTTGTCAGGCCCTGTGGGTTCTTGGTCGGGTTCTAGGACAGGTTCAAGTTCAGGCTCGTGGTCAGTTTCTCGGACAGGTTCTTGGTCGGGTTCTGGGACAGGCTCATGGACAGGTTCAGGGTCGGGTTCTTGGTCAGGCCCTGGGGCCTCATGGTCTGGGTCACTGGAATCAAAAACTGGAGAGGTGAGGGAGGATGTGAATTGCACAGCTACCTGTTCTGGCTCCAAGCCAAAAACGTCCAGTGAAGCAGCGCGGTGCACAGTCCTGGCATGATTCCAAGCGCCCTCCAGGTTATCGTGCCACCCCCGGAGCCCCCGCCTTACCGACAGGAACACCAGGAGTTTTCCAGCCACCCAAAGTCTCTCAGATGCGGAGCCCCGCTCAATAGTACGAAACAGCTCTTCGTATAAGTCCCAAAACTGGTTGGAATCCGCCGCATCCATTTTTTGGCCAGATCTTTCTGTCAGGTTGGGATGGAGGATACGGATGCGGAATTTTTTCAAAAGAAAAACTCAGTTTATTTAACAAAAACAAAGAAAAAACAAAAAGCGCGGCAGAGCCGGATTCAAAAAACGTGACTGTTGGAAAAAGCAAACAAAAACTCTTGGCATAGCAATAAATAAATACTTATCATGGGAAGGGACGAGGAACATGGAACAAACAGGTTTCTTGGCATGGAGAGCAAACAAAGATCCGGCAAACTGAGAGGGGAGATTGGAGACTAAATAGGGAGTGAGAGTGAGTGCAGCTGAGGGAAAAAACACAGGTGAAGTGAGTGAACTAATAAACAGAGTGCAGGGAAACTGAGGCATGGCTAAAAAAAAACTAAACATGGACTGAAAATCAAAACCTGGACCTAAACTGAATACAAAAACACAACTGAAACCTCAAACTAAAAACGTGAGTCCCATGGAGTGACAGGACTATGACCAAAAACAAAAGACTAAGCTTGGCATGGATAAATACTTAACTAACGTGACGTCGTGGCGTGGCATGGCATGAGGGGGTGAAAATCAGGCGCAAGGTAGGAAGGTAAGGATTTCACAAACTGAGGGGGAGACTGGAAACTAAATAGGGAATTGGGTGTGATTAGTGACTGGGTGCAGCTGGTGGGGAATGAACAGGTGATGTGCGTGAAATTAATGAGCAAGCATGGGAAGTGAGGAGAAAAACAATGGCAAAACCTAACTAAATATGAACTCAAAAACCAAGACCTAAAACATTATTAAACATAAAACTAAAAACATGGGAATTAGTCATGTGGGCGTGACACCTTGGAAGCAAAGTATAAAAAAATAAGAGAAAGCTCAAGGCTTCTTCCCAGCTTTGTACTATTTACAGAATTATACTTTTGCTTACTTGGTTGTGCCTCGACCCATGATTGCTTTCTTTGTATTTCGCTCTGGTTTCAGCAGGATTATATAACATTTAGGTCCAAACAGCGCCACTAAGAGACCAAAACTGGAGGCCAGGATGGCAAATACCTCCACTGCATCTGCATATTTGCCTGGGGAATTAATATAAGCAGGAACGAAGGCCACCCACACAGCACAGAAAATCAACATGCTGAAAGTGATGAGTCTTGCCTCATTGAAACTGTCTGGAAGATTTCTTGCCAGAAAAGCTAACAAAAAACTGATGACAGCCAGTAAGCCTATATAGCCTAATAACACTGCAAAACCAACAGTGGATCCAATTACACACTCATAAACTATCTTGTCATTGTGGTATTTGGTGTTTTTATGTGGAGCTGGTGAAGCAGAGACGAGCCAAGCAGTGCAGATTGCTGCCTGAATGCAAGTCAGTGCCAAAACTGTTCCTCTCTGCTGCATAGCACCGAACCACTTGAGGCTGGCTCCACCTCCTGGCTTGGAGGCTTTGAACACAGCCAGAACCACCATGGTTTTAACCAGGATGCATGAGACACAAAGCACAAAGCTGATCCCAAATGCTGCATGTCTCAGTTGGCATGTCCACAGTCTGGGTCGTCCGATGAACAGCAGTGAACACAGGAAGCAAAGTTTAAGTGACACCAAAAGCAGGAAGCTCAGTTCTGAATTATTGGCACGTACAATAGGTGTGCTGCGGTGACAGGTAAAAATCCCAAAAACAATGGTGCAGATACATGTGCCAAACAATGAAGCGGTTGTCAAGCAGATACCCAGAGGCTCCTGATAGGAGAGGAACTCTGTTTTCTTAGGAACACAGTGGTCACGCTGGGGACTGGACCAGAAGTCCTCTGGACAACTGATGCACTCCACAGAATCTATAAAACAATTGAAAATGCCATTTACCTTTGGTCATGATTAGACATGTCGCATTTTTATAGCATTGTGTGTTTGAATCATTTCTCACATATAGATCATTGGTCTGGGGAGAACTTCAGGCATAAAACACAAAAGCTGCATTTCCATCCAGCAGTCTTTATGCATATATTCAATATTTAAAACCAGCTTTAGTTAAACACCGAAATTCTCCAATAGCTTGAACAATTGTTGATTCTATCTTAGTTGGCCTCTCCACACCAATATATCAAGAGGGAGAAGATTCCTGTATAATCATGTTATGGTAATGATGAGACTAACCTGTTTTGTCACTGAACTTCCCTTCAGAACAAGGGACACAGTCAAAACAGCACACAGGTTGCCCTTTCTTTCTGGCCATGCGGGTACCTGGGGGACAGCTCTCACTACACACTGAACGGGGTGGCTGTGCAGAAAGTAAACATTTAATCACTTTTATTCTACAACACTATTCAACTGTTTCACACAAAACTAATGTTTGAACAACAATAAATAAAAAAGAACCTGATTAGAGTCAAAGTTCCAGAAAATCTTTCTTTCATCAAGTCTGAGTTCTTCACCATGAAGAGTCGTCTTTTTAACAACCCCCACATTTTGAACCTCAGTTCTTCCATCGGGGAGCCACAGCCAATTCATGATGTCATATATAGGTAAAGCATCACCATTCTTGTCAAAGGACACTTGATCACCAAATGGTGTTGTAAAGTTGACCTTTTCCAAGTAATATACTAGCTGCAGAGGAAGGCAATAAGTTCAGTATGATTAGGACTGTAACATCATGGGAAATAAAACATAATGTCTTGTCAGATGTTCTGTGCCAAATGCTTACTATGTTAAGTAAAATGCTCTTCTGTAGTGCACTGACAGTAATATCTTAAGCTGATTAAGATATTATGAATTACGATCAGCTGAACCTATACTAAAATTAGTACAGATAGCATTTGATTATAAAGTGATATCTCACCTGCCAGGGCTCCAATCTTTGCAAAGAGGCGCAGCTGTACCCATCAAAAGGCCCTGTCCCTGGCTCACACCGCAGCATGTCATCAAGTGCAAAAGCCAGGGCATAAACAGCTTTGTAAATATTGTACTCAGGTCTGAGTTTAGAAACATCCAAAAACTCTGTCTCCACACTTTCTAGATCTTCTTCTCCAGTACATAACACGCCTCCAGCTTCCACCCAACCAGCTGGAGGTGGTGTAAATCTACACTGAAATGTGTATTCCCAAAACTGATTTACCTGAAAAGTAATTCAAGCAAAGTCTGAACAAGACTACAGTAATTAGTGGTGCAATCACAGTTCCAAGTAAGGATTCTTATCTTACCATGCTGTTTTCATTGTTGCTTTTGTAATTAGGGCGTGTTCGTAATAGAAAATCTCTCAGTCCTGATATTTCTCCTCGACGGATGGCGATACCCAGTGTGCCACCCAAGTATGGCATGAAACGGGGTGTTTGTAGCACAGCTGCTGCCGTCCAGGCTTCACTGGCCATCCACTGCAGACCAGTCACATTCTGCTTTACCACCTGTTCATTGAATTTTAAAAGTAGGGAGGATATTACTTTTAAAATATAGTACTAACAATAATCCTAACCTCCGTTATCTATCATAATAGATAGATAGATAGATAGATAGATAGATAGATAGATAGATAGATAGATACCTCCTCCATGAGCTGAATCATGTTGATCTGATGTGCAAACACAACCACCACACGAGCTGTGGTTTTCTTCATCACTTCCACAATCCTCGTTAACTCAGCTGGGTTTTCACCCCAGGGCAAAATCTCTGAGTAGGCCAGACAACCTCCACCAGACTGAGTCAACTCAGTGTGAAATGACTGGGCAACATGGAGCCCATAGTCATCATCACTGACCAGCAGACCTACCCATGTCCAGCCAAAGCGTCTTAATATCTTAATCATTGCATGCACCTTTGTGGACACAAAGTTGAAGGATTAACATATATTTTAAATGGAAATTTAACATCATAATGACAACACTTTGAGCATTTTGATATTTAATGTTCAAAATCCATTCAGAATAAAAAGACAAATATTCATGCACTTTCTGTTAAATCTATTTTGCATATTTTCTCTAAATCTGAATCTCACCTGGAAGGCATCGCTTGGTATGGTTCTAAAGAAGGATGGAAACCTGTGGCGATCACTAAGGCAAGAACATGTGGCAAAGTAACTCACCTAAAACAAAATATACAATTAAAATCAAAATGTAAAGGTTGATGGAGAAACTCTGACAAACAGCAAAGATGTGTAATACCCCACCCCAGCAAAACTAAGATTGAGGGAAAGAAACTCACTATGGGCAGTCTGAATAAACCTATAACATCAGAGGTGGCAATAGAAAATGTTGAGAAGGAATCACCAATGATCCCCAGTACTGGAGGGCTCCCCGAACAGTTCTCCTGAAGAAGAAACTGTTCCTGTTGACCACTGGCCAGTGACAATGCAGCTCTGAATCCAATTACTAGTGTAGCACAGTTGTCATACAGACTGTATCCCAGAGTTAGATTCGGTAGCAGGTTAGGGTTTTTGTTGATCTCATCAATAGTGAAAGCCATGGTCATGGCATGTCTGAACCCTGGAGGATCAAAGCTGACACATAGAATGTCACAATTAAACACTAAAAAGAAAAACATTGTATCAAGAAGCTGCAGTGATTCATCCTGTCAGCCATCTGCTGCATGAGTGTAACACTTACCCCTGGCAGCTGAGCGTACTTGGTTCTGAGGTGAACGTGAGCTCAGGGAAGACAGAGGTGTAGTGTACTTCAAACAGTCCACCCAGAATCACATCACCAGAAGAGTGCATACCATTAAGATGAAACCTTCTTCTTAATTTGCAAGATGAGAAAAGAGAAGAGCAGGAAGAGAATAAGGTCAAATAGACATACAAGGACATTGATGTGTGGTGAAATGCCCCCATAACTGCATCTCCTCCTCACACCACTGTTTCTTATCTTCCTAACTGGGGATTTTATACGCAGGGTTACCACCCTTCATGGTTTCATCATAGTTGGGGCAGGGCATACGCATACCAAATGAGCTCCAAATGCCATGATAATGTCACATGTTTGTATTTTTCCATACCTCAAGACTTGAGACTTTTTGTAGTTATTATTCCAAGGTTTTTAATTGTATGCTTAAAGCTGAAGCTCATCTTTTCTTTTATTTTCATCAGACACATCAAGTTGTGTGAAATGAAATGAATGGCAATACATCTTTCAAACCACTAACAATGTTCAGTAACAGTAACAGTGAGCTGTTGAAAGCTAAATGGAAAAAAAGGAAAATAAAAAGTTAAACAATTAGCAACAGATAGTCGGTGGAAGCTTGGAGTATCCTAAGAGAACCCACTCATGCACGGGCAGAGCATGTTAACTTCACACTGAAAGGCCAGCCAGGATTCGAACCAGTAGGGATTCTTGCTTTGGTGTGCACACCACCACACCTTCATTTAGTCCAAGATCAAACTACCAAGAGCTGTAATCAATGTTACTGTAAACACTGAAAGGTGGTGGTATGTCAGTTATCCACAATGGTGACAGAAAGTTGCTGGTCCCTTATGTTGTTCAATCATTGTTTAAGTGATAATACAATATTATCAATAATTTGATACTACACTTTGTCTGCATGGGGACAAAAAGTGACAGTGTTATACCAAGAAAAGAATACCAAGTCTAACACAATCTGCCCACAACTAACCGAAACCATGTAATTTTTCATATGGCATTAAAGTTGAAAACAGTTGAAAAAGAAAATATATAATACTATGATATGAAAAATACAAGAAAAGACGTCTTTGTTGACTCACCAAGCCAGTCAGAGATCAAAAACGTGTTGGTAGCGATAGATTAAGCATATCATTTTGAAATAAATCTGAAATCTGAAATAAATTAAATTAATCTGTGAATCTTAAAGTTTTCATACACTTCTAGATTTTACTATGATGCCCACAAGATGATAGTGTCACAGTGAGACTTTACATCAGTGTACAGATACCTGTCCTCCTTTAACTATACTTTGTATACAGTAACTTCTGGTTGGGACATTGTGTTGAGAACATTGTGAAAATTAGTACCCAGATATTTGAAAGAGACTTTGAAAGAGTTGGACTGAAACAGGAAGTTGCACAAAAGTGACACATTTTCTGTACTGTAGGCCTTAGATCTGTTGTTCACATAAATTTCATGTGTCAGACAATAATCTAAGAAGAAAAAAAGTGAGGCACATGGTGGAAGTCAGTGAATTTTAAGATTAAATGATAATAAGAAAAAAACACAAAGTGACGGCATCTGCTCTCTCACCTCCAATTGCCTGACATTTAATAACAGGGATATAAAAACCAACAGAAAACACAACTACACCCATCATATAGACATTAGAGGGATGGAGATCAAAATTCTTTTTCTCGGCCTAAGAGTGGCTCTAGGTTGGTTTGAGGTGAACTCACATGTTGCCTTGGGTGGGTCTCTGACTGGCCTGAAACAAAGGACAGAGCAGACAGAGGCTGATGTCATCAGTGCTGGGACTTCGTCTATGTATTGCAACCTGCAGGGTACTGCTCGTTTACCTGTGTTCTCAGTGGATGGTGACTACATTATTGGAGGTGTTTTCTCCATCCACCTCAAGCAGCAAGCAGTGATACATAATTATACCACCCTGCCTGATCCACCACAGTGCACAGGGAGGTTAGTAAGGAGTGAAGATGATGGAGAATGGATGTTAGACTGAACAAAATAAATTATTTGATTTGTACAATGTGGAATTGTACTGCAAAAGGTTTTGATTGCTGTTGATGAAGGATTTTATTGAAATTAGATTTTTTTCAACTGGCGGCCTGTCCAGGGTGTACCCCGCCTCTCGCCCATTGACCGCTGGGATAGGCTCCAGCTCCCCCACGACCCGACCGACGGATTCAGCGGGTATAGATAATGGATGGATGGATGGATGAATTTTTTCAAATATTTTTACAAATATGTATTTAGATATAACCTGTGTAATTTACAGAAATTAGATGTTGTGATTCTTCATTGTAAATGTATGGCAATTAGCAACTGGTTTGAAAATGAATTAGGTTGAATAATAATTTAAGGCCTACTATAAAATAGTAGGGCTCAACGATCCCCTCACAGCAAGAGGGTTCTAGGTGTGATTCCCAGCTGGGGCCTTTCAGTGTTGAGTTTGCATATTCTTCCCGTGTGTGCGTGGGTTCTCTCCGGGTGCTCTGACTTTCCCCCACCACCCAAAAACATGCATGCTTGGTGACTCTAAACTGTCTCTAGGTATGAGCGTGTCTCATTTGTCTCTGTGTGGCCTTGTGATGGACTGGCGACCTGTCCAGGTTGTACCGTGCCTCTCTCCCAATGACAACTGGGATAGGCTCCAGCCCCCCTGCGCCCATAAATTAGATAAAGCAGGTATAGAAAATGGATGGATGGATGGGTATAGAAAATTGATGGATGGATGTAAAAGAGTAGACGAACAACTAAGCTTTGAGTTTAGTTGACGAAACAACGAGGCCTATATCGTCACAGCTAATTTGTGCCTGTTTCCAGTGGGCATATATCCTTTGCAGTATGTGTTGTTAAAGGGATAGTTCGCCTCATTTGACAAGAAGCTGGATGACATCCCATATTAGCAATATCATTTATTAAATTTGACTTACCCCCTGCTGTGTCAAGTGAGTTGAGTTCTGGCCTCGTTTTGGTGTTGACGAAGGTAGTCCGGCTAGTTGGCTGGGGCTTAAAAAATAAAGCGTTTTGCTTCTCAAAACAATATACGTTCAAAAGAGTAATACATTTGCATCACAAAATCATTCATCCAGAAAAAGTCTCTCAATCGCTTGGTGCTATTTTCTCTCCCTTCGTATCACTGCGTGCTGTGTAGACTGTGCAGACTGAAGTGCAGACCGAGCAGTAAACATCATAACAGGTGCGGCTATCGGCAGGTGGCTGCACGCATTGATATGAAGGGAGAGAAAATAGTGCCAAGCGAGGTCTTTGAACTCTGTAGGCACCGCTACATACATTGAACTGAAGACATAAAGACACTCAAGAATCCGTACACCGAAACTTCTCTGTTAAGAATTACTAACATGGTGTACAAGGCTGTTTATGCAATAGCACATGCCATTCACAATGCAGTGTGTCAGGAAAAAAATTTCACAACTCGGTATGATAAAAACAGCAGGTTGGAGTCCAAACAGGTCAGTGGAAATGAAAAGTGAATCATAAAATCTTATATTCTTTTGTTTAAATTTAACTTAATATCAATTTAAATAAAAACATTTTTTTACATTATTTAATTAACCTCTCTAACTCTCTGACTTTATTTCATCGTCTCAGGTTTTTACTGAGCTGAAGAAAGTCAACTTCTCCCAGAATGGTTATGATGTGTCATTTGATGCAAATGGAGATCCTGTTGGTCTTTATGAGCTGGTCAACTGGCAGAAGACTGAGGGTGGAGTTATTGAGTTGGTAACAGTAGGGTACTATGACTCATCACTGCCGATAGGCCAGGAGTTCCGTATCAACAGGAACCTGTCCTGGGTGGAGGGTGGCACACGAGTAATGATCCTGATGATGAACAGTTTAGCAAAAGAAACGTTGGTGAACTGCTTCACATCATCTGTGTTCATCTATTGTTTTGCCTGTGTCTCTGTGACAGGTGCCGGTGTCTGTGTGCACTGAGAGTTGTCCTGCAGGAACTCGTAAAGTGTTGCAGAAAGGAAAACCCATCTGTTGCTATGATTGCATACCATGTCCTGAGGGAGAGATTAGTAATGCTACAGGTAAAATAAAATGTCTCCATGTATATCTGCTACATGAAATATATGGATGATGCTGATAGCACTTTTTGATGTTTTGATGATGTATTCTCTTTGGGTGGCGCCTGTTTGGCCATCATAACAGCAGCTGTTTTCTTTTGTCACAGAACGACTCCGATTGTCAGGGCCAACAACTCTGAGCTGAGCTTCCTGCTGCTCTTCTCTCTGACTCTGTGTTTCTTATGTTCTCTAACTTTCATTGGAACACCATCTGATTGGTCCTGCATGCTGCGGCACACAGCGTTTGGCATCACCTTTGTTCTCTGTATCTCCTGTGTACTTGGGAAAACTATAGTGGTTTTAATGGCCTTTGAAGGCACACTTCCAGGTAGTAATGTTATAAAATTATTTGGTCCACCACAGTAAAGACTGACTGTAGTGTTTTTCACATTTATTCAAGCTTTGATATGTACAGTTTGGTTGGTACTCAGCCCTCCCTTTGCAATGAAAAATCTGACTACTTACAAGGAGAAGATCATCCTGGAATGTGCATTAGGCTCTGCTATTGGGTTCTGGGCTGTACTCGGGTACATTGGCCTTCTGGCTGTCTTTTGCTTTGTGTTGGCTGTCCTAGCTCGGAAACTTCCTGATAATTTTAATGAAGCCAAGCTGATCACCTTCAGCATGCTGATATTCTGTGCAGTCTGGATCCACTTCATCCCAGCATATGTCAGCTCTCCTGGGAAATTTACTGGCCTCCAGTTTTGGACTCATTTTGTGCATATTTGCTCCAAAATGTTTTATCATATTGTTTCAGCCAGAGAAAAACACAAAGAAACATTTAATGAACAAAAATCAGTTCTGGTACATCTGAGGTTTTGAAGTAAGATAGCCAAATGATGATAATAAAATATGAATTTAAGTATGATTTAGACTGCATAAATTTTTGCCGTCAGAAAAGTTCTTTATTTTTAATTCTGATTAGAATTTGAAATTTCCTAGGATGTGTATTGAGTGAATGAATATATTTCAATGTATACAGTCATGTTATTTGACAAATTACTTTTCATGTGCTTCACATAATAAAATGGAAGAGTTGAAAATACAATGGCTGTTGATGATTTCTGAGGCCTTTGTAACTTTTTTAAAGTTTTGCATAAAAAGGATCATAGACATAATGGAATTATCACCAAGTCCTGAATATAATTTGAGATATATTAACTGAACAAGTGAGTCAAATGTAACATACTGTGTCAATTGTTTATTCAGATTTAAAAAATGCACAAAAAAAGTATGCAAAATCTTTATTAGTGGTTCCTAGTGTTTCGCACTGCACATCAATGATCATATTTTAATATTTACAGAAACTGTTGTTCAATTCTGAAACACTGAAGGGATTATTTTCATCAAAAAACATGAATAACAAGATCAAATATATTTGAATAATAATTAGAGGTGGTGTTCTCTCAACAGACAAGGTATATAAACCAATAAAAATCTGTTTACAACCCACATATAGACACTTATAGGATGGAGATCCAAGTTTTTTTTCTTAGCGTGAGATTAGCTCTGAGTTTGTTTGAGGTGAACTCAGTTGTTACCCTGAATGGGTCTCTGACTGGTCTGACTCAAAGGACTGGGCCCACAGAGGCTGGGACTGATGGAGTCAGCGCTAACACTTCATCTGTGAAATGTAACCTGCAGGGTACTGCTCGTTTACCAGCATTCTCAGAGGATGGAGACTATGTTATTGCAGGTGTTTTCTCCATCCACTTCAACATGCACACAGCGATTCATAACTACACCACCATGCCTGAGCCACCTCGGTGTACAGGGAGGTTAGAGATTTTATTGAAAATCTTTTCTTATATTGTAGCCAAATAATAGTATTATATATACAGTTTCACTCTTTCAAATATGTTCAGCCACGGATTTATAAATATTGAAAAGAATGGTAACACATTGATACTTTCTGTTACAATAAAAGTTATTGCATTTAATTTGCCTTGATATCTGGACTGATATACAATGTTAATTATTCTAATCCAACTGGTAAACATTTTAATCTTTATTTTGATTCACAGAGGAATTGCAGCATATTTTCTTTTATTTCCCCAATTACAGATTCCCCTGTGTATTTTATGTTAAATGTGAAATGTTCTTCTTGGGTACAAACTTAAGCACTTGCATGTTTATTGCAGCGTTGACGCCGGTGAACTGCGCTACTCTCGCGCAATGATTTTTGCCATTGAGGAGATTAACAACAGCACAGAGCTGCTGCCGGGCATCAGGCTCGGTTATCAGATCCATGACTCGTGCGCCTCAGTGACCGTGACCGTGCACGCGGCGTTTCAGCTCTTGAACGGCCAGGACCCCGTGTTTCACCCCGGTGCAAATTGTTCTAGATCTGGTATGGTGATGGGTGTTGTTGGTGAGTCTGGATCCACGCCATCCATCAGCATGTCGCGCGTCATCGGGTCCTTTAACATTCCACAAGTGAATATTTTGACATATTCCTTCACTGTGTTTTTAAAACATGCTTGTGGTGTTTTTTTTCTGTTTTTGTTTTACTGTAAATCTAAAGAATCACATTTCTATATTTTTGTTGTAGGTGAGCTACTTTGCCACATGTGCCTGCCTGTCAGATAAGAAGCAGTACCCGACTTTCTTCAGAACAGTTCCCAGCGACCAGTTCCAAGCTGAGGCGCTGGCCAACCTGGTGAAACATTTTGGCTGGACTTGGATAGGTGCTGTCCGGTCAGACTCGGACTATGGCAATAATGGCATGGCGTCTTTTCTGGAAGCAGCTCACAGAGAGGGAATCTGTGTGGAGTACTCTGAGGCTTTCTATCGTACCAACCCCCATAGGAAGATAAAGAGAGTAGCTGATGTTATCCGGAGGTTACTGCATCTCTGATTTAGCTTGTTTTCTGCCTGGTCTCTGCTCGGTTAATCACTAAAATTGTCAAAGATTGGAAATTATATTAACAATATAATCTTGTGGTATAAAATGACAAATATAAAATACTTATGGCAAAAAGAAAGAGAGAAAGAAAAAAAATGGTTAATTTTGAAATTATATAATGTCTCTTCAGGTCCACTGCTGTGGTTGTTGTGGCTTTCACAGCTGGTGGAGATATGAAGGTCCTATTAGAAGAGCTGGCCAAGGACCCTCCACCACCTCGTCAGTGGATAGGAAGTGAGGCCTGGGTAACAGACCCACATTTGCTGATGTTTGATTTCTGTGCCGGGGCCATCGGATTTGGCATTCAGAAGTCTGTGATCCCAGGTCTGAGAGACTTCCTGCTGGATCTGTCTCCCTCTGAAGTGGCTGCCTCCCCACTGCTAACTGAGTTCTGGGAGGATGCATTTAACTGCAGGCTGGGAAAAAGTAAGAAAGTTTGATTGCCAAAGAAACAAATGGGATTTATCATCATAAGCTGTAATGTTTGGGTTTATTTGTTGTTTGGCAAGTAGATTTTGTATGGAAGTCCACAGCTGTTATTTGTTATACACTTCCACCCAAATACTGAAAGAGACAGATAAAAAATGCATCTATTTGATTTGTTGTCAAATCAAGTTTAGTTGCTTAGAAGATCTTTATTAGAAACCTGACTGCCGTGGTTTCAGTATTATTTCTGATTAAAATGTTCATCCATATATTAAATCAATTTAAAAATGGTATCTATACTAAGCATATACCAGTTACGGAAAAAGAAGATTTAATCTGGCTGTAATGTATACTGATGTATGAGTTATTCGTTTTAAACATTCTAAGTTTGACTTTGAAAATGTGACCTATTTTTGGATGAGTGATTCCTATTAACATGAGTCTGGATAAATAAATGTATAAGAAGATGAAAAGTAATACAATGTAACTTTTTGGAATCAAGCCATCTGCCTCTCTCTCTGTCTGTCTGCAGGTGCAGCTGCAGGCGAGAATGTGTGTGATGGAACTGAAGACATAAAGACGCTCCAGAGCCCGTACACCGAAACATCTCAGCTGAGAATTACTAACATGGTGTACAAGGCTGTTTATGCAATAGCACATGCCATTCACAATGCAGTGTGTCAGGAAAAAAATTTCACAACTCGGTGCGATAAAAACAGCAGGTTGGAGTCCAAACAGGTCAGTAGAAATGAAAAGTGAATCACAATCTTTCTTTGAATTTAACTTAATTTAAATCAAATAATAATTTAATTTGACATTGTTTCATTTAATTCATATTTTTTCTAACTTATTTTATGTCATTGTCTCAGGTGTTTAATGAGCTGAAGAAAGTCAACTTCTCCCAGAATGGCTATGATGTGTCATTTGATGCTAACGGGGATCCTGTTGCTTTTTATGAGCTGGTCAACTGGCAGAAGACTGAGGGTGGAGTTATTGAGTTGGTAACAGTAGGGTACTATGATGCATCACTGCCGATGGGCCAGGAGTTCAGTATCAACAGGAACCTGTCCTGGGTGGAGGGTGGCACACAAGTAATGATCCTGATGATGAACAGTTTAGCAAAAGAAACGTTGGTGAACTGCTTCACATCATCTGTGTTCATCTATTGTTTTGCCTGTGTCTCTGTGACAGGTGCCGGTGTCTGTGTGCACTGAGAGTTGTCCTGCAGGAACTCGTAAAGTGTTGCAGAAAGGAAAACCCATCTGCTGCTATGATTGTATACCATGTCCTGAGGGAGAGATTAGTAATGCTACAGGTAAGATAAAATGTCTCCATGTATATCTGCTACATGAAATATATGGATGATGCTGACAGCACTTTTTGATGTATTTTTCAGATTCTCCTGATTGTATCCCGTGCCCCAGAGAATTCTGGCCTAATGCAGAGAGAAATGTTTGTTTCCCCAAACCTGTGGAGTTTCTTTCCTTTGATGAAGTCCTCTCCATCATCCTGGCTGTATTCTCTGTGGGTGGCGCCTGTTTGGCCATCATAACAGCAGCTGTTTTCTTTCGTCACAGGACAACTCCGATTGTCAGGGCCAACAACTCTGAGCTGAGCTTCCTGCTCCTCTTCTCTCTGACTCTGTGTTTCTTATGTTCTCTAACTTTCATCGGAACACCATCTGATTGGTCCTGCATGCTCCGACACACAGCGTTTGGCATCACCTTTGTTCTCTGTATCTCCTGTGTACTTGGGAAAACTATAGTGGTTTTAATGGCCTTTAAAGCCACACTTCCAGGTAGTAATATGATGAAATGGTTTGGTCCACCACAGCAAAGACTGACTGTAGTGTTTTTCACGTTCGTTCAAGTTTTAATATGTACAGTTTGGTTGGTACTCAGCCCTCCCTTTGCAATGAAAAATCTAACCACTTACAAGGAGAAGATCATCCTGGAATGTGCATTAGGCTCTGCTATTGGGTTCTGGGCTGTACTCGGGTACATTGGCCTTCTGGCTGTCTTTTGCTTTGTGTTGGCTGTCCTAGCTCGGAAACTTCCTGATAATTTTAATGAAGCCAAGCTGATCACCTTCAGCATGCTGATATTCTGTGCAGTCTGGATCACCTTCATCCCAGCGTATGTCAGCTCTCCTGGGAAATTTACTGTGGCAGTGGAGATATTTGCCATTCTGGCCTCCAGTTTTGGACTCATTTTGTGTATTTTTGCTCCAAAGTGTTTCATCATATTGTTTCAGCCAGAGAAGAACACAAAGAAATATTTAATGAACAAAAATTAATTGAAGTACATAAGAGGTTTCTAAGTATGACAAGGTCATGATTATAAGATGGATATTGTAATATAACTCAAATTGAAGTTGATCATTTTTTTTCATAGAACTGCATGTAGTAAACACTTAAACATACACACACTTTTTTCAGATATAGGATTATGAATGCTATCTTAATCAGTAGTTTGTTGTTTGACAAATAACATGTTCAATAAAATGGAGAAAAAAAATATGATGGTTCTTGATTATTGACGAAGCCTTTGCAACTTTATTGAAGTTTTGCATGACTAGGATCACAGACATCATGGGATTGTCAATTAAGTTCCAAATATGAATGGGATTCAACAATAGTACAACAATATTACTGTATATAAGTTAAAAGATACCATACAGATTTCATACATAGACACATGAGAAAAGAAATGTTTTTAACCTGGATTTAAAAATGTCTACATTTGGTGAAAGTTTAATCTCCACTGGCAGTTTGTTCCACTTGTTTGCAGCATAACAGCTAAATGCTGCTTCTCCGTGTTTAGTCTGGACTCTGGACTGGACCAGCTGACCTGAGTCCTTGGATCTAAGAGCTCTGCTAGGTTTATATTCTCTGAACATATCACAGATGTATTTTGGCCCTAAACCGTTCTGGGATTTGTAAACCATCAGCAGGCTTTTAAAATCTATTCAATGACTAAAAGAGAAATGCTAGTAGCTTGGCAGCTGAGCATGATAATTGACAGGTGTTTATAAGGGCATTGTGGTAGGTAAGGGAGCTTTTAAGTTAGACTCCCAGCTGAACCGAAGCCTGTTCAATTTGGTGTTTTATTCTGGCTTTTAATGCAGTCTTAACAAGGGCTTTACTGTGAAGGTTACTGGGAGGAGGGCTGAGTTGTTTTTTTTTTCAAACAGGAGGGAAGGTTAGTCTGCTACTGTTTCTGTTTTTATTATAGATGAACAAAATTGTATTGTCCTTGTGTATTACAAAAATTTTACGTTTTTCTGTCAAATCTTAAGTGAAAAATCAAACTCTTTGCTCTTCTGCTGCCTCTGGTTAATGTTTTTTTTTATAAATAGATTATCTAGTAGCTTAGTCAACCATCTACTATCCAGTGGAACGAGCTCTTCATTTGATTTATTTAATTGGTTTTAGCAGTCAGGGATAGTGTGTGGTGTGCAAGGTGAGAATGTTGGTGGCTATTTTTGATTTGCTTTAATTTGTGTGCTAATCTTGGGCTGGTACCTCCCCACAGTGTGCAGATGATGAACATTTTATTACTGTTTTTTGTTTTACAGAATACTCTGAGCTAGCACCATTTTGAGTAATTTTATTGGGTTTTTAGCCCTTTCAAGATTTGTGTCAGTTTTTAACATGTAGTTTTAACCTTTTGTGTAATAAATGGTTTTTAACTTGGGAGGGAAGCAAGGTAGAAGTAGCAACAGAGCAGTAGCAGGCTCAGCATGGTATTCGGTCCAGTGAAAACCAGCAACTGTGACAAGAGTGGGTTGCTGCAGCAGCTCAGCCCTCTACATCCCTGTAGCTGCTCACATCCAGTTTAAGACTCTGGTGCTAGCCTACAGGGCAGTGGAAGGAACAGCTCCTTCATACCTCCAGGCTATGGTCAAGCCCTACACCCCCGCCCGACCACTTCGCTCTGCGGCCACCAGGCGCCTGGCTGCCCCGTCACTCAGGGTTCCCTGCGCACGATCGACACGGTCACGGCTTTTCTCTGTTCTGGCAGCCCGATGGTGGAACGATCTCCCGACTGATATCAGGACAGCTGAGTCTTCCCATCTGTCTAGGTACCTGACTTATCGCACTTACTCTAGCACTAGTTTTGCTCTTAGCTGTTTGGTTTTGGAAGGAAATGCACTTATGATTTTTTGTGACCTGAAGTTCTTTTGCCAACCGATGTTGAACGCACTTATTGTAAGTCGCTTTGGATAAAAGCGTCTGCAAAATGACCGTAATGTAATGTAATGTACATCCCCACCCACGGTAGGGTACCTAATCCTAGAATAGACCCTCACTTCCACCTTCCACCACCACTGGAGTCCTTCCAAGTGAATGAATCCTTTATATTGCTGGAGAATGTAAATAGCCTGTGTTTGAAGGTAATGTTGACGTTGGTATTACTGATTGGATTGAAGAAGTACATTCTTGTGCGAGGGTCAGATGTCTCTCTCCTCTCAATTAAGCTTATTTGATCTAAGATCACCTTGATGGTGAAGCTAAAGAGGAGATTTGATATAGCCCACAACACCAGATGTTCCCAGTTCACCCTCACTAACCCCCCTCACGCACACACACACACACGCCAACACACACACAAACGGATCCAACTCACTGCTACATGGTGATTTGTTGACAGCTCTGCCGTTCTCTTCACCCAAGTGTCCAAGACATATGGCCGCAGGTCTAATGACATGGCTACAAAGTTGATCATCGACCTCTGGCCTAACGTGGCCTGGTACCAGGTACACTTATGAACCATGTTTTGCTCAAACATGGTGTTTGTAATGGACAATCCATGGCTAGCACAGAAGTCCAAAAAAATTTCATCACTCAAATTCAGATCAGGGAGGCCCAACATGGGCATTGAAGTCCCCCAGAAGAACAATGGAATCTTCAGGTGACACCTCCTCCAGAACACCACCCAGAGACTCCAAGAAGACCCAATAATCTGAATTGCTGTGTGGTGCATACGCACAAAAAACAATGAGAACCTTCTTCTCTGCCACTTGCAAATACAGTGATGCAACCCTCTCGCTCAGATCTCCAACATGGAGGCGCTCAGCCGGAGGCTCGTGAGTATCCCCGCACCTGCCCGACACCTCTCTCCATGGGCAACTCTAGAGTATGAGAGAGTCCAGCCCCTCTCCAGGAATTTGGTTCCAGAGTCAATGCTGTGTGTGGAGGTGAGCCCAACTATATTTAGTTGATACCGCTCCATCTCACACATCAGCTCAGGCTCTTTCAGCAAAGTGACATTCCATGTCCCTAGAGCTAGTTTGCAATGCCAGGGATCAGCACGCCCAGGCCCCCGCCTTAGCCTGCCGCCCAGCTCACACTGCACCTGACCTCAAATATCCTCCCCTTGAGTGGTGGGCCTATGTGGAGGTGGCTTCCTGATTCTTCTTCGGGCTGAGCCCAATCGAGCCTTGGCCACCAGACACTCCCTGGCGAGCTCCACGCAAAGGTCTGGCTCCAGGGGGAGTGCCCTAGTTTTCCTTTTCTGGGCAAAGTGACTGTTGTTGTCTGGTGCCTCTCCATCGAGGTCTTTGAATCGCTCTTAGTCTGACCCTTCCCCTGTGACCAATTTGCCATGGGAGAGCCTACCAGGGGCTAGCACTCCTGTACACATAGCTCTCAGGATCATGGGGCAACTCAAACCCCTCCACCATGTTAAGGTGGCAATTCTACTGAGGAGCTTGTTAAACTGTTACTAACCAAATTACTTCTCATCACGTAACTGGCTAACAAAATGTTCTTGTGAAAAATAAATTGCCAACTATTCAATTAGGCTGCCACCTTTTGGATATTTTGCTGAAACTGTAGCCGCAGCATAGTCCTTTCTGCAAATAGGCTGACCGCAGTCAACAAGCTAAATATTGGCCAATATCAATTCTAGGCCAATATATATCTGTGCATCTCTAGAAGTAACATTATTTAGTTATGGTTGCAAAACAACAATGGTATGCCAACATAACACTCTTTTTTACAACATTAATGTAAATCTCATGGACGTCGGTTTCTCCTTGCTTCTGTTACATGTAAATACAACCCATTATGATGAAAAACTGTCTCTTTTTGGTTGGCTTAAAAAAAGAACATGACTAATGAAAATTATCAAGGTTTGGGCTAAAAAAAACATTCTCTATACAAAATGACTGTACCGTAATGGGCACCATTATTACAATTCACATGTAGTTGCTCTCAATATGACTAGAGGTCACTTATTCTTTTAATGTAATTACTGGTAATATCTGCCTGCATGAAAAGACATCATATAGGCACATTTTGGGATGGAGTACACAGTGTGTGAAGGTTTAAAGGTTTTTACACCTTCACTTTGATAATGGAACAGTTAATAGTGTCTCAAAAGATTACTTAAGGTGTGACATATAAGGTCAATAATATTTCAGGTGCATTCATGTTACTTTTTTGATATGCTGTCAAGCTATATGTTAGCTGGGTGAGGACAAATAAATGTAATCAGACCAGTTTTTGCTTGAAAGTACAGAGTTTATCTGTTATTTTCGACTGTTGAACTCTCATTAGATGCACCTAAGGTTAAAAAGCTGTTAAACTTTAACAAAGACCTCAGGCAAGGTTGACATGTGAATCTTGTTGTGTATACAAACAAAGGCAGGGTTGCTCTTGCAAAGTTTAACTATAATATAAATACAAAATAAATAAAAACATTAGGATAGAGAAAAATAATTCTATAAACTTTCATTGAGAGTGGTAGATAAACAAGAATTCAAAGGAGAAAATTACACATATAGGAAAGTAGATATATACATAACATAGAATTTAAAATATATAATCAAATATCACTAGGGGGAGTTTCCTCTCTGATAAAAAACAGAAGAGGTATATAAACTGAATACAATTCACTTAAACTCACATACAGACTTTTGAGGGATGGAGATTCAGGTTATTTTACTTGGCTTGAGATTGGCTCTGAGTTTGTTTGAGGTGAACTCAGTTGTTACCCTGAATGGGTCTCTGACTGGTCTGACTCAAAGGACTGGGCCCACAGAGGCTGGGACTGATGGATTCAGCACTCAAACTTCATCTGTGAAATGTAACCTGCAGGGTACTGCTCGTTTACCAGCATTCTCAAAGGATGGAGACTATGCTATTGGAGGTGTTTTTTCCCTCCACTACAACATGCACACAACGATTCATTACTACACCACCAAGCCTGAGCCACCTCGGTGCACAGGGAGGTTAGTCAGAGGAGGAGGTTATGGAAGCAGGATGATAGACCTGTATGGATAGAAATGTTATCTTTGCAATGTACAGTCATCCTGCAATGTTTCTCTGTGTGTTGAAGAAAAGGTTCTTGTTTTTAAAAAAGTATGTTCTTAGACTGTAACCAAATTATGAATATTTAATTTCCATTTTGTGTTTCTTAAAAATATGTGAACAACTTATTTATAAATATGAAGAAAAATAAACATTAAAATCTTAATTTTGGTTCACAGAAGAATTTCAGTCTAAATCTCATCTCTTGTTATTTTATGTAGACTTAAGCATTCATATGTTTGTTACAGCATTAACAGGCGTGAACTGCGCTTCTCTCGCGCTATGATATTTGCCATTGCGGAGATTAACAACAGCACAGAGCTGCTGCCGGGCATCAGGCTCGGTTATCAGATCCATGACTCGTGCGCCTCAGTGCCAGTGGCCGTCCACGTGGCATTTCAGCTCTCGAACGGCCAGGACCCCGTGTTTCACCCCGGTGAAAACTGTTCCAGATCTGGTATGGTGATGGGTGTTGTTGGTGAGTCTGGATCCACACCATCCATCAGCATGTCGCGCATCATCGGGTCCTTTAACGTTCCTCAAGTAAAGCATTTAATTTAGGCCTACTGCACTTTTTTTTCAAAGAGAATGACGATGTTTTTGTATCTTCTTAGAAATAACTACCGTGTTTTCTTTTTCTTATTTTGTAGGTGAGCCACTTTGCCACATGTGCCTGCCTATCAGATAAGCAGCAGTACCCGACTTTCTTCAGAACAATTCCCAGCGACCAGTTCCAAGCTGAAGCGCTGGCCAAGCTGGTGAAACATTTTGGCTGGACTTGGATAGGTGCTGTCCGGTCAGACTCGGACTATGGCAATAATGGCATGGCGTCTTTTCTGGAGGCAGCTCACAGAGAGGGAATCTGTGTGGAGTACTCTGAGGCTTTCTTTCGCACCAACCCCCGCAGCAAGATCAAGAGAGTAGCTGATGTTATCCGCAGGTTACTGCATCTCTGATTTAGCTTGTTTACACTGTTTTAACACTATGCTCAGTTATAACATATTATTTCCAAAAAGATAACATTGGAAATTGGTCAAAAATTTGGTTAGTATTTCCTCTTGTCATGCCAAAAAGGAAAAAAAAGTTATACTTATTTTTAATAAAAGAAAAAAAAAAGTTTAGTTAAGGATGATACGATGTCTTTCCAGGTCCACTGCTGTGGTTGTTGTGGCTTTCACAGCTGGTGGAGACATGAAGGTCCTATTAGAGGAGCTGGCCAGAGACCCTCCACCACCTCGTCAGTGGATAGGCAGTGAGGCCTGGGTAACAGACCCACACTTGCTAAGGTTTGGTTTTTGTGCCGGGGCCATCGGATTTGGCATTCAGAAGTCTGTGATCCCAGGTCTGAGAGACTTCCTGCTGGATCTGTCTCCCTCTGAAGTGGCTGCCTCCCCACTGCTAACTGAGTTCTGGGAGGATGCATTTAACTGCAGGCTGGGTAAAAGTGAGAAAGTTACTTTGATTGGCATACATATCTCATCATAAGCTGCTATGTTTGTTTGTCAAGCAGATATTTCTGTGTAAGAAATATTAACACACATTTTTACCTGAATACTGAATCTAATTCATGGGACTGTGACTTAAAGAGATGTATCATTCTTTGGATTTTAAACATGCTGTTTTCGATCAAAGTTGTGAAATTTTGCATGTATGTATGTATGTACACATTTGAAAATGTGACCTTGTATGAGTGATTCTTATTAACATGAGTCTGGATAAATAAATGTATAAGAAGATGAACATTAATGCAATGTAACTTTCTGGATTCAAGCCATCTGCCTCTCTCTCTGTCTGTCTGCAGGTGCAGCTGCAGGTGAGAATGTGTGTGATGGAACTGAAGACATAAAGACGCTCCAGAGCGCGTACACTGAAACATCTCAGTTGAGAATTACTAACATGGTGTACAAGGCTGTTTATGCAATAGCACATGCCATTCACAATGCAGTGTGTCAGGAAACAAATTTCACAATTAACTGCGACAAACACAGCAGGTTGGAGTCCAAACAGGTCAGTGGAAATGAAAAGTGAATCACTATATCTATATGTGTATATATATACATTGCTTTAATTTAAATCTTGATTTTTTTTCTCTATTATGTAATTTCCCTCTCCTTTTTTCTGTATTTTATCTAATCAATTCAGGTTTTAACTGAGCTGAAGAAAGTCAACTTCTCCCAGAATGGTTATGATGTGTCATTTGATGCAAATGGAGATCCTGTTGCTTTTTATGAGCTGGTCAACTGGCAGAAGACTGAGGGTGGAGTTATTGAGTTGGTAACAGTAGGGTACTATGATGCATCACTGCCGATGGGCCAGGAGTTCCGTATCAACAGGAACCTGTCCTGGATGGAGGGTGGCACACGAGTAATGATCCTGATGATGAACAGTTTAGCAAAAGAAACGTTGGTGAACTGCTTCACATCATCTGTGTTCATCTATTGTTTTGCCTGTGTCTCTGTGACAGGTGCCGGTGTCTGTGTGCACTGAGAGTTGTCCTGCAGGAACTCGTAAAGTGTTGCAGAAAGGAAAACCCATCTGTTGCTATGATTGTATACCATGTCCTGAGGGAGAGATTAGTAATGCTACAGGTAAGATAAAATATCTCCATGTATATCTGCTACATGAAATATATGAATGATGTTTTCAGCACTTTTTGATGTATTTTTCAGATTCTCCTGATTGTATCCCGTGCCCCAGAGAATTCTGGCCTAATGCAGAGAGAAACGTTTGTTTCCCCAAACCTGTGGAGTTTCTTTCCTTTGATGAAGTCCTCTCCATCATCCTGGCTGTATTCTCTGTGGGTGGCGCCTGTTTGGCCATCATAACAGCAGCTGTTTTCTTTTGTCACAGAACGACTCCGATTGTCAGGGCCAACAACTCTGAGCTGAGCTTCCTGCTGCTCTTCTCTCTGACTCTGTGTTTCTTATGTTCTCTAACTTTCATCGGAACACCATCTGATTGGTCCTGCATGCTCCGACACACAGCGTTTGGCATCACCTTTGTTCTCTGTATCTCCTGTGTACTTGGGAAAACTATAGTGGTTTTAATGGCCTTTAAAGCCACACTTCCAGGTAGTAATATGATGAAATGGTTTGGTCCACCACAGCAAAGACTGACTGTAGTGTTTTTCACGTTCGTTCAAGTTTTAATATGTACAGTTTGGTTGGTACTCAGCCCTCCCTTTGCAATGAAAAATCTAACCACTTACAAGGAGAAGATCATCCTGGAATGTGCATTAGGCTCTGCTATTGGGTTCTGGGCTGTACTCGGGTACATTGGCCTTCTGGCTGTCTTTTGCTTTGTGTTGGCTGTCCTAGCTCGGAAACTTCCTGATAATTTTAATGAAGCCAAGCTGATCACCTTCAGCATGCTGATATTCTGTGCAGTCTGGATCACCTTCATCCCAGCATATGTCAGCTCTCCTGGGAAATTTACTGTGGCAGTGGAGATATTTGCCATTCTGGCCTCCAGTTTTGGACTCATTTTGTGTATTTTTGCCCCAAAGTGTTTCATCATATTGTTTCAGCCAGAGAAGAACACAAAGAAATATTTAATGAACAAAAATTAATTGAAGTACATCTGAAGTTTGTAAGTATGACAAGGTGATGATTATTAGATGGATATTGTAATATAACAGGAAATTCATACATTTTATGGAATTAGTAAATTCTTCATAATTAATTCTGAGCAGAACTGAAATTATAAGTAAATACTTAAAAATACTCATCCACGTTTCTAAGTGCTATCTTTATCTATAATATTCTTATTTAACAAACAGGTTTTCATATGTGAACCATTTTAAATGAAATGGAAAGGATGAAATATACTGTGGCTGTTGATCATTTAGTAACCTTTTCTAACATTTAAAAGCTTTACATAGAGAAGACCAAAGACATCATTGGGACAATAGTGGACGATTTGAGGCAAGGTGGGACAACACCCCGGGATAAGGACTGGTTAAAGATCCTGTAGAAGACCCCAGTCAGCTGGTCTGCCTACGCCTCAACTCTTGCTCCTCCACCATGAAGGTGTGACTGCTGTGGGCTGGTGGGTGTAGTCTGACTGCCTCTGGTGGCTCCCCATCTAAGAAGCGGCTCAGCTCGTCTGCCAATGAAGCTTCGCTATCAACAGCTTTAGTCATCCAGGGCTTCCTGTTAAGATTAATCTAAATGTGCTTATCCACAGTTACAACATCTGTGGAAAAGTTGATGTTGTCCAGGACAGCTGCTGTGTACTGCTAAAGGTCCTGATGTTCAAACGCATCCCAATTTGTAGATATGAAGCAGTTCTTCAGCTGTTTATGCATACATTTAGACCAGGTTTGAAGAGATGATAAAAGCGCTTCTCTTGAGGTGGCTGTATGCTGGGATTAAGAGCAGTGACAGGTGGTGGCGGCAGTGCCATTCAGCACATTGCGAATAATCCTAATTTGGCACTCCCAGACACTACCTACAGAAGGAGCATTGTAAATGGACTCTTAACTATTTTTCTGCTAGTAATGCTTCCAGTGCTTTGGTGTCAGGTGGATTTAGAGATTCTTTGAATAAAGTTTTTAGTTCCTACAAAGTTTGTGTCCTGGTCACAGCAGATTTTGCGAACAGCTCCCCTTAAGGCTCTTTTTCAACCCTCAAAAAGCTGGTCCATCTGTGGTGCTCTCAGCCTTCACAGACTGCCATGTTTTTGATGGAGGTAGATCTGCATTCCAAAAAGCTAGTAATGCACAGGCCCTGGTGATGACACTATGTGTTGATCGATTACTAATTGGTTGAAATTTAGCTTGGGCTGGCTTGAGCCAGAAAGGGCCGACAACAATTAATTTCACTTCAAAATGACGAAGAGCCAAAAACATAAAAAGCAAAGAAGCACAGGGCATAACATTGACCACAGCTGCACTGAATAATCTTCATCATTCAACTTAGTTTCAGGACATCACAAAGCAAAAATTAGCCTGACGTGTGCGTGAGCTGCAATATGTGGGCGACACAGCGTAAGGTTTACTTCTGATGTTGCAATGTTTTTCATGATCAATTTCTCTGCCATGCTTGGTTTAGGGGCCAGATACCATCTACAATACCACCATCATTATTTTTTTTGTTGTGAACTTATGAACAACAAAACGCTAACTCCTTCTGTTGGCGCCAAATTGACCATTTACCAGAGTACTTCTGTTTACATCCTGTTAATCCAGCAACTGCTTCCAGTTTGAGTGATCAGGTGTGCCCCCTTGTGGAATCCTCCGATAACAAGCGTACTTCACAGACAAGTTTGTGAGCACATGCGCTGATAACAGAGACAGTTGCTTACATAAACGCGAGGTGAAACACTTAAACACGATTGGCAACAAACACATGAAGTCTTTGAGCTTCATTGTTGATGTATACCAAAACTCGATAAGAGTCTTTCCAGAATAATTCTTCACTGATTTGGATGTCAACCTCAGTCGTTAGCATAACCCTCAACCTTGCAGCAATAATTGCGGCTGAAAGTTCAAATTTAGGAAGCTGGAAGCTCATACAGTTGTTGGTAAAACCCACACTTTGGCCTTTATAAGAATGCATTTTGCTTCACCTTTATGATCCTTGTACCTGAGATAGTAATATGCAACATATCCTTTGCTACTGGCATTAGACAGCCATTTCTTCCAATGTTTGTAGACCACTTTTTCAGTCGTTCCACCATGGGCATAAAATATCATGAAGTGTGTCCCTCCATCCAATGCCCCTGCAACAAAACTCAGAGAATGCAATTTCCACTCAGGATAAAAGAGGCTATAAAGTCAAGAGGTTCATAATGACACAAGACAACTGGCAGGATACCACTGTGAGTTGGGGGCTGGTCCTTTGTGTCATTTATACAATTCACATGCAGTTGCTCTCAATACGACTGGAGGTCACTTATTCTTTGAAATGTAGTTACTGGACATATCTACATGCTTGAAGATACACCAAATAGGCACATTTTGGGAAGGAAGGACAAAGCATGTGGTTTAAAGTTTAAAAGTTTTGATACCCTCACTTTGATAGTGTAATAGTTAATAGCAACCATATTGCTACCTTAATGTGTAACATTATGTTAACATTTTTCAGGTAAGTTAATTTACGTTTTCATTTTAATTTTTCAATACTGTGATAGGTTATATATTAGTTGAATGAATAAAAGTTAATCAGACAAACAGATGTAATCGGACCAGTGTTTACTTGAAAGTACAGAGTTTATACATTATGGTCAACTGCTGAACTCTCATTACATACAGCTAAAAAGTATAGCTAGTCTTTAAAAAAACAACTTGGGGAAGCTATAAAATAGTAGTTGTTTCTATTATGTTTCTATATATTACTTGAAAAGATATTAAACTTATCATGTATTGAGAAAAAAATGACTTACTGACTTAGTCAATTACTTACTTATTATTTAAATATTTCAAAGGGGTGAACTAATATGAAATAACACAAATAGTAATACAGATTAAGAAGTATTATTTGTGAACTCTCGTTTAGACTAGTAAATTCAAAAAGTTCAAAGAAGACAAGGACACATATAGGAGAGTAAATACCTACATGTCAAAGAAATTAAAAGATGTAATAAATTATCAATGGGTGGGGGCTTATTCCTCTCCCTGAGGAACAAAGAAGAGGTATATAAACCAATGAACATACACTTATGCCTATATACAGATTCATGAGGGATGGAGATTCAGGGAGTTTTACTTGTTCTGAGAGTGACTCTGAGTTTGTTAGAGGTGAACTCAGTTGTAATGCTGGATGGGTCTCTGACTGATCTGACTCAAAGGACTGGGCCCACAGAGGCTGGGACTGATGGAGCCAGCACCCAAACTTCATCTGTGAAATGTAACCTGCAGGGTACTCCTCGTTTACCAGCATTCTCAGAGGATGGAGACTTTGTTATTGGGGGTGTTTTCTCCATCCACTACAACACGCACACAGCGATTCATAACTACACCACCATGCCTGAGCCACCTCGGTGCACAGGGAGGTCAGTGAGAGGAGGAGGTTATGGAGGAAGGATGATAGACCTGTATGAATAGAAATGTTATCTTTGCAATGTACAGTCTCCTGCAAAGTTACCATAAAGAAGCAAAGGAAATATGATTATTTTAGAAAAATATATATCCATTTTAAAATCTCCCTGTGTTAAAATGTAAATTGTTCTTCTTTTATGTAAACTAAAGTAATTGCATGTTTGTTACAGTATTAAGGGGCGTGAACTGCGCTTCTCTCGCGCTATGATTTTTGCCATTGCGGAGATTAACAACAGCACAGAGCTGCTGCCGGGCATCAGGCTCGGTTATCAGATCCATGACTCGTGCGCCTCAGTGCCAGTGGCCGTGCACGTGGCGTTTCAGCTCTTGAACGGACAGGACCCCGTGTTTCATACCGGTGAAAACTGTTCCAGATCTGGTATGGTGATGGGTGTTGTTGGTGAGTCTGGATCCACGCCATCCATCAGCATGTCGCGCATCATCGGGTCCTTTAACGTTCCTCAAGTAAATACATTACGCAGTGTTTTTAGAACATCAGTGTGATGTTTTTTTTTTTCTCTTTTTACTGTCAATTTAAATAACTACGTTGTCATATTTTGATTTAGGTGAGCCACTTTGCCACATGTGCCTGCCTGTCAGATAAGCAGCAGTACCCGACTTTCTTCAGAACAATTCCCAGCGACCAGTTCCAAGCTGAAGCGCTGGCCAAGCTGGTGAAACATTTTGGCTGGACTTGGATAGGTGCTGTCCGGTCAGACTCGGACTATGGCAATAATGGCATGGCGTCTTTTCTAGAGGCAGCTCACAGAGAGGGAATCTGTGTGGAGTACTCTGAGTCTTTCTATCGTACCAACCCCCGCAGCAAGATCAAGAGCGTGGCTGATGTTATCCGGAGGTTACTGCATCTCTGATTTAGCTTGTTTTCATCGTTTTGACACTCTGCCTGGTCTCTGCTCAGTTGCTACAAAGATATTCCCCAAAGTCAGCATTGTATACGTGTTTATTATTTAAGAAATATGTCTTCTTGTGATGCTGAAATGAAAAGTAGAATATTTATGAAAACAACAAAAGAGTGTCTTTTGATGATGTAATGTCTCTCCAGGTCAACTGCTATGGTTATTGTGGCCTTCACAGCTAGTGGAGAAATGAGGGTCCTGTTGGAGGAGCTGGCCAGAGACCCTCCACCACCTCGTCAGTGGATAGGCAGCGAGGACTGGGTGACAGACCCACACTTGCTGAGGTTTGATGTTTGTGCCAGGGCCATCGGATTTGGCATTCAGAAGTCTGTGATCCCAGGTCTGAGAGACTTCCTGCTGGATCTGTCTCCTTCTGAAGTGGCTGCCTCCCCACTGCTAACTGAGTTCTGGGAGGATGCATTTAACTGCAGGCTGGGGAAAAGTGAGAAAGTTACTTTGATTGGCATACATATGTCTCGTCATTAGATGCTATGGTTGATTTGATTTGTTGTTTGTCATGTAGATCTTTCTGTGGAAGAAAGTCTACAGCTTTATTATGAACAGATACATTTCTACCCTAATACTGAAACAAAACAAGACAGAAAAAAGATGCATGTATTTCATGTGATTTGAAATGATTTAACTCACATTCATAGAATGAATTTGGAAAACTGTGCTTATGCTTATTATGTGTCAGTTACAGAAACTGTAGATAAAATCAGGTTGTGACATACTGACGCATCAATAAACATTTCAGTTCCGACCAGTTCAGTTAAGATTTTAGCTTTTGTATGCATGTGAAATTGTGATTTGTTTTTTGTACAACTGATTCTCGTTTAGTTTGTATAAATAAATGTATCAGACATTGGAAATTAATGCTATGTAATTTTTAGAATGACACCATCTGCCTCTCTCTCTGTCTGTCTGCAGGTGCAGCTGCAGGCGAGAATGTGTGTGATGGAACTGAAGACATAAAGACGCTCCAGAGCGCGTACACTGAAACATCTCAGTTGAGAATTACTAACATGGTGTACAAGGCTGTTTATGCAATCGCACATGCCATTCACAATGCAGTGTGTCAGGAAACAAATTTCACAATTAACTGCGACAAATACAGCAGGTTGGAGTCCAAACAGGTCAGTGGAAATGAAAAATGAATCACTATATCTTTCTTTTGTTTTAATTTAACTCAATGAAAATGAAATTATTTTAATCAAGTTTGTTTAAACTTAGTTATCTTTTTTTCTGCCTGACTTTATTTCATCCTCTTAGGTTTTAACTGAGCTGAAGAGAGTCAACTTTTCCCAGAATGGCTATGATGTGTCATTTGATGCTAACGGGGATCCTGTTGCTTTTTATGAGCTGGTCAACTGGCAGAAGACTGAGGGTGGAGTTATTGAGTTGGTAACAGTAGGGTACTATGATGCATCACTGCCGATGGGCCAGGAGTTCCGTATCAACAGGAACCTGTCCTGGATGGAGGGCGGCACACGAGTAATGATCCTGATGATGAACAGTTTAGCAAAAGAAACGTTGGTGAACTGCTTCACATCATCTGTGTTCATCTATTGTTTTGCCTGTGTCTCTGTGACAGGTGCCGGTGTCTGTGTGCACTGAGAGTTGTCCTGCAGGAACTCGTAAAGTGTTGCAGAAAGGAAAACCCATCTGCTGCTATGATTGTATACCATGTCCTGAGGGAGAGATTAGTAATGCTACAGGTAAGATAAAATATCTCCATGTATATCTGCTACATGAAATATATGAATGATGTTTTCAGCACTTTTTGATGTATTTTTCAGATTCTCCTGATTGTATCCCGTGCCCCAGAGAATTCTGGCCTAATGCAGAGAGAAACGTTTGTTTCCCCAAACCTGTGGAGTTTCTTTCCTTTGATGAAGTCCTCTCCATCATCCTGGCTGTATTCTCTGTGGGTGGCGCCTGTTTGGCCATCATAACAGCAGCTGTTTTCTGTTGTCACAGGACAACTCCGATTGTAAGGGCCAACAACTCTGAGCTGAGCTTCCTGCTGCTCTTCTCTCTGACTCTGTGTTTCTTATGTTCTCTAACTTTCATCGGAACACCATCTGATTGGTCCTGCATGCTGCGGCACACAGCGTTTGGCATCACCTTTGTTCTCTGTATCTCCTGTGTACTTGGGAAAACTATAGTGGTTTTAATGGCCTTTAAAGCCACACTTCCAGGTAGTAATATGATGAAATGGTTTGGTCCACCACAGCAAAGACTGACTGTAGTGTTTTTCACATTCATTCAAGTTTTAATATGTACAGTTTGGTTGGTACTCAGCCCTCCCTTTGCAATGAAAAATCTAACTACTTACAAGGAGAAGATCATCCTGGAATGTGCATTAGGCTCTGCTATTGGGTTCTGGGCTGTACTCGGGTACATTGGCCTTCTGGCTGTCTTTTGCTTTGTGTTGGCTGTCCTAGCTCGGAAACTTCCTGATAATTTTAATGAAGCCAAGCTGATCACCTTCAGCATGCTGATATTCTGTGCAGTCTGGATTGCCTTCATCCCAGCGTATGTCAGCTCTCCTGGGAAATTTACTGTGGCAGTGGAGATATTTGCCATTCTGGCCTCCAGTTTTGGACTCATTTTGTGTATTTTTGCTCCAAAGTGTTTCATCATATTGTTTCAGCCAGAGAAGAACACAAAGAAATATTTAATGAACAAAAATTAATTGAAGTACATCTTAGGTTTGTAAGTATGACAAGGTGATGATTATTAGATGGATATCGTAATATCAAGAGGAAATTCTTACATTTAATGGAATAAGTAAAGTTCTTCATTGTCAATTCTGAGCAGAACTGAAATTAGAAGTAAATACTTAAATATACTCATTCACATTTCTGAGTGCTATATTTAGCTGTAATATTCTTATTTAACAAACAGCTTTTCATATGTGAACCATTTTAAATGAAATGGAAAGGTTGAAATATACTGTGGCTGTTGATATTTGATTAACCTTTTCTAACTTTTTCAAAGTTTTACATATATTGTAAGATCATGATTATAAGATTGGAATTGCAATATAACTGAAACTGCTCACATTTGATTAAGTCAGCATAGTCTTCTTTCTGAACAGAACAGAAATTAGTCGTAAAATCAATATACTCATTATTTTTTACATATAGGATAATGAATGCTATCTGTTTCTGTAATTTCCTTCTTTGACAAGTTAATTATCATTGTCTGAACAAATTAAATTATTTGAAAAAACTCAACAAAGCTTGATCATTCTTTCACCTATATAGTTTTTTGAGTTTTTCATGAATGCAATCAAAGACATCATGGGATTGTCACTAAAGTAGAGCAATTGAAAAAAATAATTAACACAACATACTGTGGCAATTATCTATTTTAGTGAATGTTCTTCTTTAGTTTTATTGTAGCAATTTTATCTATTATTTTTATCAATTTTTGTTATTAATATCAATGTTGCAGAGTATTAATACTGAATACTTGATCTCACTTCTGCATTTGACACTGTAGATGATAATATTTTCACTGACAGACTCAAAGAGTGGGTTGGTATTTCAGAAACTGTTCTTAAGTGGTTCTCATCATATCTCTCTTGAAGACCTTTATCAGTAAATGTTTGTCATTTTAAATCATGAACCTGTGTCTTCAGATATTCTCCAAGGTTCTGTTCATGGGCCTAGTGCTGCTTATATTATACATTCTGCCATTTGCTCATTTGTTAAGTACATTTAAAGGTGTAGTCTGTCACTGTTATGCAGATGAAATTCAGTTGTCCATCTTTCCATTTTCTATACCTGCTTAAATCAATTTAAGTTGTGCATGGGGCAGGGGCATATCCCTGTTGTCATTGGGCGAGGTCAGGGTGCGCCCTTGGTGTGTCGCCAGTCCATCACAGGGCCACACTGAGACAAACGAGACAAACTACCATGCACTGTCACACTCTCTCCGAGAGTCTAGAATCACCAATTAACCTTACATGCATACTTTTGGACGGTATAGGAAGGTTTAATAACTGGAGAGGCCACATGCATAGTTTAGTTCACTCCTGTTTTTACCAACTAAGGAACATTGCTAAATTCAGCCCTGTGGCATCACTCCTGGAGATGGAAATTACCCCCCTTGCTTTTGTTTAATCTTGATTGAGTGCAAGTCCCTTTTCACTTGTCTGAACAATTCATCTCTGCACTTCCAACAATTGGTCCAGAATGAAGCTGCAAGTCCCCAGAAAAAGATATCCAGAAGGTCCAATATCACAACAGTTTTGAATTCTTTATATTGCCTCTCTATCAGGGGTGCACGGTGGCGTAGTTATGTGGTGGTTGGCACCAGTGCCTCACAGCAAGAGGGTTCCTGGTTTGAATCCAAGCTGGGGCCTTTCTGTGTAGGGTTTGCAAGTTCTCCCCGGGTACGTGTGAGTTTTTGTCCAGGTATTTCTTCCTCCCACCGTCCAAAAACATGCATGTTAGGTTTATTGGTGACTCTAAATTGGCCCTGGGTGTGAGGGTTGTTTGTCCTGTTTTTCTCTGTGTGGCCCTGTGATGGACTCGCGACCTGTCCAGACTATACCCTGCCTCTCGTCCAATGACAGCTGGAAAAGGCTCCATTGACTAGAATTTGAATTAAAAAAAAGAGAAAAATGTATAGATTAGGAAAAATATTGAGCCAGCCTTCATTCATAGAGTCAAATTAACAAGAGATCAAAGATGAAAATAACATATCAGGAAAAATGAATACATATGTGACAAAATAAAAAAAAACTTTAAATATAACTGGGTGGGGGCTTTTTCCTCAACAACAAGAACATCAAAACATCAGAAGAGATATATAAACCAATGAAAATGCACTTACACCCACATACAGACTCTTGAGGGATGGAGATTAAGGTTATTTTACTTGGTCTGGGACTGGCTCTGAGTTTGTTTGAGGTGAACTCAGTTGTTACCCTGAATGGGTCTCTGAATGGTCTGACTCAAAGGACTGGGTCCACAGAGGCTGGGACTGATGGAGTCGGCACTCAAACTTCATCTGCGAAATGTAACCTGCAGGGTACTGCTCGTTTACCAGCATTCTTAGAGGATGGAGACTATGTTATTGGAGGTGTTTTCTCCATCCACTTCAACATGCACACAGCGATTCATAACTACACCACCATGCCTGAGCCACCACGATGCACAGGGAGGTCAGTGAGAGGAGGAAGTGGTGGAGAAAGAAAGATAGACCTGTATGAATAAGATTTCGATATTTACAATGAGTCTTTCTGCAGTTTCTTTGTGTGATGGAGAGAAAGTAATTGCTTGAAAAGATACATTTCTTGGAAAGCCAAATTAGAGGTTTTGCATTTACATTTGATGTTTTCTTAAATGATCTGTTAAAACACAGATTCATAAGTAAAGAGAAAATTAAGCCTTTAAATCTTTACTTTAGTTGATGAATTCGACCGTTTGTCGATTGAGCCATTTCCATATTTCCTTCTGTTAAAATGTTAATTGTTCTTATTTCATGTGAACTTAAGCACTCGCACGTTTGTTACAGCATCAACAGACGCGAACTGCGCTTCTCTCGTGCTATGATTTTTGCAATTACGGAGATTAACAACAGCACAGAGCTGCTGCCGGGCATCAGGCTCGGTTATCAGATCCATGACTCGTGCGCCTCAGTGCCAGTGGCCGTGCACGTGACATTTCAGCTCTTGAACGGCCAGGACCCCGTGTTTCAGACCGGTGAAAACTGTTCCAGATCTGGTATGGTGATGGGTGTTGTTGGTGAGTCTGGATCCACGCCATCCATCAGCATATCGCGCATCATCGGGTCCTTTAACGTTCCTCAAGTAAATACATTACGCAGTGTTTTTAGAACATCAGTGTGATGTTTTTTTTTCTCTTTTTACTGTCAATTTAAATAACTACGTTGTCATATTTTGATTTAGGTGAGCCACTTTGCCACATGTGCCTGCCTGTCAGATAAGCAGCAGTACCCGACTTTCTTCAGAACAATTCCCAGCGACCAGTTCCAAGCTGAAGCGCTGGCCAACCTGGTGAAACATTTTGGCTGGACTTGGATAGGTGCTGTCCGGTCAGACTCGGACTATGGCAATAATGGCATGGCGTCTTTTCTTGAAGCAGCTCACAGAGAGGGAATATGTGTGGAGTACTCTGAGTCTTTCTTTCGCACCAACCCCCGCAGCAAGATCAAGAGAGTGGCTGATGTTATCCGCAGGTTACTGCATCTCTGATTTAGCTTGTTTTCATTGTTTTGACATCCTGCCATGTCTCTGTTCAGTGACTACAAATATATTCCCCAAAAGGAAGGATTGTATTTGTGTTTATTATTTGATAAATATGTCTTCTTGTGATCCTTAAATTAAAATATAGAATATTCATGAAAACAACAAAAGAGTGTCTTTTTATGATGTAATGTCTCTCCAGGTCAACTGCTATGGTTATTGTGGCCTTCACAGCTAGTGGAGAAATGAGGGTCCTGTTGGAGGAGCTGGCCAGAGACCCTCCACCACCTCGTCAGTGGATAGGAAGTGAAAGCTGGGTAACAGACCAAAACTTGCTAAGGTTCGATTTCTGTGCCGGGGCCATCGGATTTGGCATTCAGAAGTCTGTGATCCCAGGTCTGAGAGACTTCCTGCTGGATCTGTCTCCCTCTGAAGTGGCTGCCTCCCCACTGCTAACTGAGTTCTGGGAGGATACATTTAACTGCAGGCTGGGGAAAAGTAAGAAAGTTATTTTAATTGGCAAAGAAACAAATGTGATATCTCATCACAAGGTGCTATGGTTAGATTAATTTGTTGTTTGTTAAGCAGATCTTTCTGTGTAAGAAAGTCCACAGGTGTCTTATGAACAGAAAAGTTTCTACCTGAATACTGAAAGAGAACAAAACAGAAAAAAGATGCATTTATTTAATGTAATTTTAAATCATGCTTCAGTGCTTAGCTATTTTAGAAAATATTTTTCAAAATCCTGACTGCCGTAGGTTCATTGTGTCATCAATAAAAAATTGTTACTCACATTCATAGAATGAAATGGTAAAACTGTGCTTATGTTGATCATGTATCAGTTACAGAAACTGTAGATATAATCAGGTTGTGACATACTGATATATCAATAAACATTTCAGTTCCGACCAGTTGAGATAAGAAGATGTATAAGAAGATGAAAATTAATACAATGTAACTTTCTGGAATCAAGCCAGGTGCCTCTCTTTTTGTCTGTCTGCAGTTTCTGCTGCAGGCGAGAATGTGTGTGATGGAACTGAAGACATAAAGATGCTAAAGAATCCATATACCGAGACGTCTCAGTTTAGGATTACTAATATGGTGTACAAGGCTGTTTATGCAATAGCACATGCCATTCACAATGCAGTGTGTCAGGAAACAAATTTAACAACTCGGTGTGACAAACACAGCAGGTTGGAGTCCAAACAGGTCAGTAGAAATGAAAAGTGAATCACTATATCTTTCTTTTGCTTTAATTTAAATAGATTAAATGACATTATTTCAATCAAGTTTGTTTAATCTTAGTTATCTTTTTTTCTGCCTGACTTTATTTCATCCTCTTAGGTTTTAACTGAGCTGAAGAAAGTCAACTTCTCCCAGAATGGCTATGATGTGTCATTTGATGCAAATGGAGATCCTGTTGCTTTTTATGAGCTGGTCAACTGGCAGAAGACTGAGGGTGGAGTTATTGAGTTGGTAACAGTAGGGTACTATGATGCATCACTGCCGATGGGCCAGGAGTTCCGTATCAACAGGAACCTGTCCTGGATGGAGGGTGGCACACGAGTAATGATCCTGATGATGAACAGTTTAGCAAAAGAAACGTTGGTGAACTGCTTCACATCATCTGTGTTCATCTATTGTTTTGCCTGTGTCTCTGTGACAGGTGCCGGTGTCTGTGTGCACTGAGAGTTGTCCTGCAGGAACTCGTAAAGTGTTGCAGAAAGGAAAACCCATCTGCTGCTATGATTGTATACCATGTCCTGAGGGAGAGATTAGTAATGCTACAGGTAAGATAAAATGTCTCCATGTATATCTGCTACATGAAATATATGGATGATGCTGACAGCACTTTTTGATGTATTTTTCAGATTCTCCTGATTGTATCCCGTGCCCCAGAGAATTCTGGCCTAATGCAAAGAGAAACGTTTGTTTCCCCAAACCTGTGGAGTTTCTTTCCTTTGATGAAGTCCTCTCCATCATCCTGGCTGTATTCTCTGTGGGTGGCGCCTGTTTGGCCATCATAACAGCAGCTGTTTTCTTTCGCCACAGGACAACTCCGATTGTCAGGGCCAACAACTCTGAGCTGAGCTTCCTGCTCCTCTTCTCTCTGACTCTGTGTTTCTTATGTTCTCTAACTTTCATCGGAACACCATCTGATTGGTCCTGCATGCTGCGACACACAGCATTTGGCATCACCTTTGTTCTCTGTATCTCCTGTGTACTTGGGAAAACTATAGTGGTTTTAATGGCCTTTAAAGCCACACTTCCAGGTAGTAATATGATGAAATGGTTTGGTCCACCACAGCAAAGAATGACTGTAGTGTTTTTCACATTCATTCAAGTTTTAATATGTACAGTTTGGTTGGTACTCAGCCCTCCCTTTGCAATGAACAATCTAACTACTTACAAGGAGAAGATCATCCTGGAATGTGCATTAGGCTCTGCTATTGGGTTCTGGGCTGTACTCGGGTACATTGGCCTTCTGGCTGTCTTTTGCTTTGTGCTGGCTGTCCTAGCTCGGAAACTGCCGGATAATTTTAATGAAGCCAAGCTGATCACCTTCAGCATGCTGATATTCTGTGCAGTCTGGATCACCTTCATCCCAGCATATGTCAGCTCTCCTGGGAAATTTACTGTGGCAGTGGAGATATTTGCCATTCTGGCCTCCAGTTTTGGACTCATATTGTGTATTTTTGCTCCAAAGTGTTTCATCATATTGTTTCAGCCAGAGAAGAACACAAAGAAATATTTAATGAACAAAAATTAATTGAAGTACATATTAGGTTTGTAAGTATGACAAGAGGATGAATATTAGATGGATATAGTAATATAACAGGAAATTCTTACATTTAATGGAATTAGTAAAGTTCTTCATTGTCAATTCTGAGCAGAACTGAAATTAGAAGTAAATACTTAAATATACTCATTCACATTTCTGAGTGATATATTTAGCTGTAATATTCTTATTTAAGAAACAGCTTTTCATATGTGAACCATTTTAAATTAAATGGAAAGGTTGAAATATACTGTGGCTGTTGATCATTGATTAACCTTTTCTAACATTTTCAAAGTTTTACATATATTGTAAGATCATGATTATAAGATTGGAATTGCAATATAACTGAAACTGCTCACATTTGATGAAGTCAGCATAGTCTTCTTTCTGAACAGAACAGAAATTAGTCGTAAAATAAATATACTCATTATTTTTACATATAGGATAATGAATGCTATCTGTTTCTGTAATTTCCTTCTTTGACAAGTTAATTATCATGTGCTGAACAAATTAAATTATTTGAAAAAACTCAACAAATCTTGATAATTTTTCACCTCTAGAGTTTTGTGAGTTTTTCGTGAATGCAATCAAAGACATCATGGGATTGTCACTAAAGTAGAGCAATTGAAGAAATTAATTGAACACAATATACTGTGGCAATGATCTATTTTGGTGAATGTTCTGCTTTAGTTTTATTGTAGCGATTTTATCTATTATTTTATCAATTTTTGTTTTTAATATCAATGTTGCATAGTATTAATACTGAATACAAAGACAAAGAACAGCTCATAAAACCCCTATGATGATGAATATTTTTGGACACTGTGTACCCTTGCCCGGACGTGGGTTACCGGGGCCTCCCCCTAGAGCCAGGCCCAGGGGTGGGGCCCGCCGGCGAGCGCCTGGTGGCCGGGTCTGTGCCCGTGGGGCTCGGTCGGGCACAGCCCCAAGAAACTACACGGGTCCCCCTTCTGACGGGCTCACCACCCGTGGGAGGGGCCATAGGGGTCGGGTGCAGTGTGAGCTGGGCGGCAGCCGAAGGCAGAGACCTTGGCGGTCTGATCCTCGGCTACTGAAGCTGGCTCTTGGGACGTGGAACGTCATCTCTCTGCTGGGGAAGGAGCCTGAGCTGGTGCACGAGGCTGAGCGGTTCCGGCTAGATATAGTTGGACTCACCTCGACGCATGGCTTGGGCTCCGGAACCAGCCTCCTCGAGAGGGGTTGGACTCTCTTCCACTCTGGAGTTGCCCGAGGTGAGAGCGTAGAGCAGGTGTGGGCATACTTATTGCCCCCCGGCTGTGCGCCTGTACATTGGGGTTTACCCCAGTAGACGAGAGGGTAGCCTCCCTCCGCCTTAGGGTGGGGGGACGGGTCCTGACTGTTGTTTGTGCTTATGCACCGAACAGCAGTTCAGAGTACCCACCCTTTTTGGAGTCCCTGGAGGAGGCACTAGAGAGTGCTCCTCCGGGAGACTCCCTCGTCCTGCTGGGGGACTTCAATGCTCACGTGGGCAATGACAGTGAGACCTGGAGGGGCGTGATTGGGAGGAACGGCCCCCCCGATTTGAATCAGAGTGGTGTTTTGTTGTTGGACTTCTGTGCTCGTCACGGACTGTCCATAACGAACACCATGTTCAGGCATAAGGGTGTCCATATGTGCACTTGGCACCAGGACACCCTAGGCCGCAGCTCGATGATCGACTTTGTGGTCGTATCGTCGGACTTGCGGCCGTATGTCCTGGACACTCGGGTGAAGAGAGGGGCGGAGCTGTCAACTGATCACCACCTGGTGGTGAGTTGGCTCCGCTTGTGGGGGAGGAACCCGGTCAGACCTGGCAGGCCCAAACGTATTGTGAGGGTCTGTTGGGAACGGCTGGCGGAATCCCCTGTAAGGAGGAGTTTCAACTCCCACCTCCAGCAGAGCTTCAACCATGTCCTGGGGGAGGTGGGGGACATTGAGCCCGAATGGGACATGTTCCGTGCCTCCATTGTTGAGGCGGTCGACCGGAGCTGGGGCCGTAAGGTGGTCGGCGCCTGTCGTGGCGGCAACCCTCGAACCCGCTGGTGGACGCCAGTGGTGAGGGAAGCCGTCAAGCTGAAGAAGGAGTCCTATCGGGCCTTTTTGGCCAGTGGGACTCTGGAAGCAGCTGATGGGTACCGACAGGCCTCGGCGGTTGCTGAGGCAAAAACTCGGGCTTGGGAGGAGTTCGGGGAGGCCATGGAGAATGACTTCCGGACGGCCTCAAGGAGTTTCTGGTCCACCATCCGGCGGCTCAGGGGGGGGAATTGGTGCACCGTCAACACCGTGTATGGTGAGGACGGGGCTCTGCTGACCTCAACTAGGGACGTCGTGGAGTCGGTGGGGGGAATACTTCGAGGGCCTCCTCAATCCTACCGACACGCCTTCCGATGAGGAAGCAGATTTGGGGAGCTCGGACGTGGGGCCTCCCATTTCTGCGGCTGAGGTTGCCGAGGTGGTAAAAAAACTCCTCGGTGGCAAGGCCCCGGGGTGGATGAGGTCCATCCTGAGTTCCTCAAGGCTCTGGATGTTGTAGGGCTGTCTTGGTTGACACGCCTCTGCAGCATCGCATGGACATCGGGGGCAGTGCCTCTGGACTGGCAGACCGGGGTGGTGGTCCCCCTCTTTAAAAAGGGGGACCGGAGGGTGTGTTCCAACTATTGGGGGATCACACTCCTCAGCCTCCCTGGTAAGGTCTTTTCGGGGGTACTGGAGAGGAGGATCCGCCGGATAGTCGAATCTCGCATTCAGGAGGTGCAGTGTGGTTTTCGTCCTGGTCGTGGAACAGTGGACCAGCTCTACACCCTCGGCAGGATCCTGGAGGGAGCATGGGAGTTCGCCCAACCGGTCTACATGTGTTTTGTGGACTTGGAGAAGGCGTTCGACCGTGTCCCTCGGGGACTCTTGTGGGGGGTGCTCCGGGAGGATGGAGTGCCGGTCTTCTTGATATGGGCTGTTCGGTCTCTGTATGACCGGTGTCAGAGTTTGGTCCGCATTGCCGGCAGTAAGTCGGACATGTTTCCTGTGAGGGTTGGACTCCGTCAGGACTGCCCTTTGTCACCGATTCTGTTAATAATTTTTATGGACAGAATTTCTAGGCGCAGCCAGGGCGTCGAGGGGGTCCGTTTTGGCGACCTCAGAATAATAACAAAGTGTTAAAACGCCACCTAGCGGCACATTTGGACAAGCTTTTCAGAGTAGCGCGACAGAAGACGCCTTTGTGGTCTGACAGAGCAATGGGAAGCAAAATAGTTGCATCAATCCTCTTAAAAAGGTGGGGGGATGAAAAAAGAAAATCTATTCTAGAAAATGTTTTGTGCCTATGAGAGAAGAAAGAATAATCTTTTAGGGTCGGATTCATTGATTGCCAAACATCTACAAGGCCTAGGCTCTGTGCCCAAGATCGTAGAGCAGCAGTGGCCAACTCTTGATCCCTTGAGGCTCTTGGTTGTGAGCGATCTAGAGCAACATCCCACACAGCATTCATGTCAGCCCCGACTACTATTGAATACTCAGTCAGTTCTAGCGTATGACGCATTAAACTGTCATAAAAATCTTTCTCATATTTGGTCGGAGCATAAACCGAGGCAAAAGCGACTTTTTGTCCATAAAGCTCTGCTTTGACAATTGCTAATCTGCCTACAGTGTCTGCCCTGACGTCCAGCACCCTAATCAGAAGATTACATCTAGCTACTACTGCCACTCCCCTAGTTTTCGAATTGACTGATGAAGATGCAATGACATGGTAGAATTTATTAGCCAAGCGCTTAGAATCATGATTTAACAAATGCGTTTCCTGTACTCCATACTAAAACAGACAGGTCACCCATTATCGTATCGGTAAATTCTCATAACGAAACAGGGAAATGGAAAACATTGGCAGCAACCGAAGACAACAATCCCGTTTAAAATGCCATAAACAGACAACAGCTCTTCCGTGGTATATATTTTGAAGTTCCCCATATAGCATTGAAGATTTATGCCTAATAGCACACTGTAACATATCCCCTGAAGACAAAGACAATACACAAAGGAGACAAACACTAACAAAAAAGACAAGACAAAACTTAATTCAAAACGCATAAAATAAACTAGGCAGGCAAACAAAATAACTATAAGCTGATCCGTGATCAAGCCTGGATATGGGGCAGCAACATCCAAAAGCTCAACCCAAAGACTTGTGTCAAAACCTTATCAAACATGTCAATCCGCAGAATATGCGTTAGTTATGTAAACAACATAAAATGCCGAATAATACAACAATGCACGTAAAAATAGAGGGCTATCCTTACCCCTCACCTCTGGTGGCAGGGTCAGACAACTCCGACCAGTCCATTAACGATAGTCCGAAAACTTGAACAGAACATAACAAATGGAGAGGTGAAGATAGTAGTTTAGTCCTTCATCTGCAATTACTCATCATTATCCACCGGCATAGCCTCCGTCCGATTATTAGAAGCGCTCGCGGTCATAATGTTCGGTAGGGAATTGACAAAATCCTCAGCGTCTGTAGGAGAGGGGAACGACTCCGTTTGATCACCTGTTTGACCTTTAAAGTGGCAGGGTAGCGTAGGGAGAAGTAAATTCCTTTAGCGCTTGCTGTATCCATGGCTTTAGAGAATGCCTGGTGTCTCTTGAGGGTGTAGGCGCTATAATCAGGGGAAAAGCGAATCTTCCGTCCGTTCACTGTAGCAGGTGACTTCCTCGCTGCCCTCAGGATGCGTTGGTGGGTGGTAAAGCGGAGAACGTTAAAGATCATGGTACGGGGACCGGCTCATTTGTTATCGTCACTGTATATCCGATGTGCTCTCATGATTTCCCCATGCATCTCCCAAACTGGTGAACCACTCTGGTAGGGAATTCTCCAGAAATTGCACTGCATTAGATCCCTCCAGTCCTTCAGCTAGGCCGATGACACGGAGGTTGCATCTCCTGTTGCGGTCCTCCATGTTTGCTAGCTTGAGTTGCATCTGCTCAAGCATGGTTTCATGGTTGCTTAGCACAGCACCATTTTGTTTCACCTCGGAGCGTACATTCCCCATTTCTGCCTTCACCTTTCCAATACTTCCTTTTAAAGTTGTCAAATCTCCCTGTATAGCAGACAATTTCTCTTCCGTATCTTTCCCAATTTGTTCGAGTTGGTCAAAACGTGCTTCAAGAAAATCACGTTGCTTTGCTAGGACAAGGTCCGCGATAGCTTCCACATCTGCACGTGCGTGCACGTGATAGAAGAAGCTGTTGCTTTCTTGTTTGCTTCAGACATCGTATCAGAGACAAAATATAAATTCAGCTATGGTTAAACTAAATGTTCGGTACCGATAACTTATATAAAAACGAGTTTAACAAGCCAGGGTTGAGGAGAGAACAATTATGCTGCCATCTTGTCCAACCGATCACGTGACTCCCCCAGATGTTCCTCAATCTTGACTCACAGCAAAAGAAAGAGACTTTGCTCTTGAGATTGTTTACCCCCAAACTTTGTAGCTCTTTCCCATTAGACTCAAATAAAATCTGTTAACAATGTGGACATGTTTTAAAAGTGATCTGCCTTTTGTTTAATTGTGTCTAAATTTTCTTTTTGATAGATTTTTATTTCTATTGTTTTGTTTTATGTTTTTATAAATTTAAATTTAAATTTAAACACTATGAGGTATTTTGCTTTGATCTCTGTCTTTCTTTGTATTCTTATCTTTGTGAACACTGACATTTGCTCTTTAAAAGTGACATATTAAATTATTTTACTAACTTACTTAAGTCAGTCAAGAGGGGTTGGGACAGTAGGGAAATGGATTTACAAATTTTGACTAGAATTTGAAGTAAACAAAAGAGAAACATGTATAGATTAAGAAAAATATTGAGTCAGCCTTAATTCATAGAGACAAATTAACAAGAAGTCAAAGATAAAAATAACATCAGGAAAAATAGATACATATGTGACAAAATAAAAAAAAAATATATATATAACTGGGTGGGGGCTTTTTCCTCAACAACAAGAACATCAAAACATCAGAAGAGATATATAAACCAATGAAAATGCACTTACACTCACATACAGACTCTTAGGGATGGAGATTAAGGTTATTTTACTTGTCCTGAGATTGACTCTGAGTTTGTTTGAGGGGAACTCAGTTGTAATGCTGAAGAAAGTCAACTTCTCCCAGAATGGCTATCATGTGTCATTTGATGCTTTTGCTTTTTATGAGCTGGTCAACTGGCAGAAGACTGAGGGTGGAGTTATTGAGTTGGTAACAGTAGGGTACTATGATGCATCACTGCCGATGGGCCAGGAGTTCAGCACACTAGCACACAGAAGAACAACCAGCACCGTGATGAAACATTGGGCAGCCATACCTGTCAGGTAGTGATGTTACCTCCAACACCGAAGCTCCGAAGCACGCCTCAAACTCGACAGGGTAGTTATAGTGAAGCAGTGGGCCGGAGCTTGCTTCATGTGACGTCACTGATGACGTTTGAACCACTTCACTGCTTCATTCAGACCGAGTCAGCTGACTGCTTCGAGTTGATAGCGGAGCTTTGAACATTTGCCGCGATTCAGTGTATTCAAGATGGCTGAAGCCCCGGTTCATGTCCCGGTTCTACACGTATTATACGTTACGAACAGCTCTCGTTTTTTGATATTCGGAGTTTTGGATTATTCTCTCATGGAGCAACCATCGAGGAAGCGTTCTAAAGTGTGGGAATATTTCGACCCAAACAGTTCCTTCAGCACACCAGCCTCCTCTGTTCCCTGTGACAGAGTATTTTCCAAAGCTGGAGAAATTGACTAAAAAAAAAAAAGAAACCGTTTGAGCCCTTCTACTGTGCAAAAACTACTTTTCTTGAATTAAAACACCTGAAGTAACACAAGCACCCTCTTTATTACACCAAGCACACTCCCAAAGAAAATATGAATGACAAACCAAAAATTTTCACATTGTTTTTAAATTATTATTCCTTCCATCCATCCATCATCTTCCGCTTCTCCGGGGATCGGGTCGCGGGGGCAGCAGCCTAAGCAGAGAAACCCAGATGTCCCTGTCCCCGGCCACTTCCTCCAGCTCTTCTGGGGGGACCCCGAGGCGTTCCCCTGCCAGAGATCCAACGTGTCCGGGGTCTCCTCCCAGTGGGACGTGTCTCACTAGGCGTCCAGGAGGCATCCTAACCAGATGCCCGAGCCACCTCATCTGACTCCTCTGGATGCAGGGGAGCAGCGGTTCTACTCAGAGCCCCTCCCGGATGACCGAGCTTCTCACCCTATCCACCTACTGTCCTGGCGGTGAATCGCCACGCAGCACACGCAACCGCCGGCAAAGCAAAATGAAGCCTAGCCTGGTTTATAGTCGGTAACGCAAGACGCAAAGCAAGACGCAAGAAGAAACGCAAGCCCTTGCGCGGTTGCAAGCCCCCCATTGCGAGCTTGCGTGTGTCACCTCAATTTTCTAAACCACGCAAGAAAAGACGCAAGCGTACTACTTGAAAACGACATACTCATCGATCAGACAGCATGCAGAGCGTTTACACACAGTGCACTTCACTCCTGCCCGAGCCGAAATCAGCCAGCCTGAAAAGCTGATTTCCCTTAAGCTATAAACTCTGTAAATATATAACTTTAGCAACATTTGAAACATTTTCAGGCGAGAAAGTAGTCGTTTAGACCCCCAAGGTGTTGAAAATCTGACAAAATACCGGCTATTTACAAGAAGAAGAAGCATGAATCACTCGAAGAGGTCCTGGCGGTGAATTTCCTTTCATCATAGTAGGCTTGTCATTGAAAAAACCCGCTACTCCACCTACTCTCCTGGCAGTGAATCGCCATGCAGCACACGCAAGCGCCCGCAAAGCTAAATGAAGTATAAACGTCTCGAGCCATTAACATACGCGCAAGAAGAAAGCGCAAGGGCAGTTAAAAGAAGTATAACTCAGCCTTTAAGCCTGGTTTATAGTCGGTAACGCAAGACGCAAAGCAAGAAGCAAGAAGAAACGCAAGCCCTTGCGCGGTTGCAAGCCCCCCATTGCGAGCTTGCGTGTGTCACCTCAATTTTCTAAACTTCACGCAAGAAAAGACGCAAGCCTACTACTTGAAAACGACATACTCATCGATCAGACAGCATGCAGAGCGTTTACACACAGTGCACTTCACTCCTGCCCGAGCCGAAATCAGCCAGCCTGAAAAGCTGATTTCCCTTAAGCTATAAACTCTGTAAATATATAACTTTAGCAACATTTGAAACATTTTCAGGCGAGAAAGTAGTCGTTTAGACCCCCAAGGTGTTGAAAATCTGACAAAATACCGGCTATTTACAAGAAGAAGAAGCATGAATCACTCGAAGAGGTCCTGGCGGTGAATTTCCTTTCATCATAGTAGGCTTGTCATTGAAAAAACCCGCTACTCCACCTACTGTCCTGGCAGTGAATCGCCATGCAGCACACGCAAGCGCCGGCAAAGCTAAATGAAGTATAAACGTCTCGAGCCATTAACATACGTGCAAGAAGAAAGCGCAAGGGCAGTTAAAAGAAGTATAACTCAGCCTTTAAACGTCTCGAGCCATTAACGCAAGCGCAAGACGCAAGCGCAAGACGCAAGCGCAAGACGCAAGCGCAAGACGCAAGCGCAAGACGCAAGCGCAAGGGCAGTTAAAAGAGGTATAACTCAGCCTTAAGCGAGAGCCCAGACACCCTGCGGAGGAAACTCATTTCGGCCGCTTGTATTGGCGATCTCGTTCTTTCGGTCACTACCCACAGCTCGTGACCATAGGTGAGGGTAGGAACATAGATTGACCGGTAAATCGAGAGCTTCTCCTTCTGGCTCAGCTGATGGCGCACCGATCCGCCTGTCAACCTCCCGCTGCATTCGTCCCTCACTCGTGAACAAGACCCCGAGATACTTGAACTCCTCCACTTGGGGAAGGATCTCATTCCCGACCCGGAGAGGGCAAATTATTATTTCATGGGTAAATTAATCAATCTTTAATGAGGTACTACAAACCCATATGTACAACACACATACATACGTGTTATTATCGTGTTATTATATGCATCACATTCGCAGGGCTTCATATGGTGCAACAATCGCTACGCCAGTAGATGTCATCCAAGGGAATTGAATGAAGCTTCGAGTAGTGAACCACTTTATGACACAATGGTTCAAAATGATTCAATGCTTCAAAAAGCCTCGTTTTGCCATCACTACTGTCAGGCCAAATGATCTGACCCGGAAGTGAGTCTGGTGACAATACAGAGGAAGAACCTGTGGGAGGACTGACGCTTTTATAGTCACCACCTCATTGATTGGCTGCAATCAGCACTCATGACAAGCAGCTGTAACAGAGCAGCACGTCTCTGCTGCTACATTCGTAAAGAGCGAGTTTATTAACTGACTGTAGGTGCTACAGCTAACCAAGCATGACACAGGCAAATACACACAACGTCCTCACGTAGGCTATACGCCCCCTGGTGGCGTCACCTGCCGCAACTACAGCAACCTATAGTTACTTATCACAACATTATTTCAAAAGAATTTAAAATTAAACCAAGAATGCAGCCAAGCCAGATAAGCATCAATTAAACGGTGAAAACAAACAAACAAAAAAAATTACAGAATAAACTGAATGGAGAAAACCAGAAGAGCAACGAACAGCCCTACAGCGAGTAACAAAGTAAACAGTAATGGCAAGGATCTGACAATGGCCACTTAAAACCAAGCAGTATATTTGCTAGGATGGCTGATTTGGGGATCGGATGCGTAACAATGACAGGAGCCAGTTGATTAGATGAAGAAAGACAGCTGAGGATATCTTGGATAGCGATAAGGAAACTGACTAAAACAAGGACTAAGTCTAAAAAGAATGCTTATCTAAGGAAAAGAAGAACAGCAAAAAAAAGCACATATGTACAGAAAATACGCAGTCCAGTGTTTCATAGGCATCCTCTTGTGACAAACACAAATAAAACAACTTCAAATGAAATTGTATTAAATCACTTAACAGATTTGACATCTCATACACATTTCACATCACAGACATTTCTTTGCTTGCTAAGGGTTCAAGCTGCAGGAAAAGATTTGGTCTCTTTCACATGGAACACTGCTAGCTTGACTGATACATATCTGAGCTAAAAACAGAATATGGAGATGGTCACGAAAATAAATTAAATCCAAAAACATCATAAAATGTCTTGTGCTGCTGGATCTGGTGAGTGAAAGCATTATCTGTCCATATGCCTTCCAGGGAAAGCTGCTCTGACAGTTCTGATGCCAGAGAGCAAATTAGTTAACCAGCAGTTATTTACACCTCCCAAACCATGCTACAATGAACAGAAACTAAGTGAATCAGGCATGATTTCAAGACAATAACAAACTAACTGCTTTGGCATGAATTATGCAAAAGTGTATAGGTCACCTCAACAACTGTCTATGACATTATGAGTCTGATATCAGTGTATTCGTCATGATCCATGTGTTTCTGTGTTTTTAATTTTCTTAGCTCCATGGTTTTCTTTGTTGTTCTTTGGTTTCTCCCTGTTTTATTTTGTTCGAGTTTCTTCCGTGCTCACACCAGGCCACCCACCCGTTTTCCATCCCGGTAACTCCCTCTGTGGATATATACTCTATGGTTTTCAGTCACTCAGTGTCAGATCATTTCTTGTTTCATGCTCATGTGGTATCCTTTCATGTTCACTGTTATTTTTCCCTGCTTTTATTCACTTTTCAGTTGTTCATTAAAGAAATCTCTATAATTGTCTGCCGGCAGGGCCTAATTCTTCTCTCCATTGTCTGTATTTGGGTCCACTCATCTGCCTCCCATGACAGTATCACAGAAACTGATGGCTAATTTAAAGGAGAACCACCAGTTTTTAGATGAGGTGTTCAAAAACTAAGGGCTTGGATTCATGATCGTGTTTCTTTGTTAATATCCGGTGAGGCAAAAAAAGTACAACTTCCTTCTGTGGTTTCAACCACACATCCCAGTTCCCTGTGATACCTTGGCAGCACATACTCCTTGATGATGACCATGTTGTTTGCCTTCAGATTGCATCATGTTACATGCAACTTCTACCCAGTGGAAGCTTTCATGTGGCATTCTTTCTTCCACTGACTGCAGAATTGCTAATATACATATTATACTTACATATTATTATACTTACATATTGTACCCCCAGCCACCTTTTTAACATATTCACAAACTTTCCAGGTGGTATGGTCAAGCCTCGATTTATTTGTTAGACTTATTGAAGGCCTACAACAACGATGGAAACCAGACCCTGAGGTCGTCTGATCGGGGTTGTTGGATGATCATCGATCTGGAGTTAGAGCAAAACAAAAGACTGTGCTTTTGAGATTATTACCCCTTTCTTTGGAGCTCTCTCCAATTGGACTTAAGATCTGTGAACAACGTGGACACCTTTAAAAAGTCATCTAGGACTCATTTGTGTTAGTTGGCTTTTGTTTAATTGTCTCATTTATCTTTTTGATTGCCTTTTATTTCTGTTGTTTTGTTTTCTTCTTGTTCTTATCTTTGTGAAACACTTTGTGATATATGAAAAGTGACACGTGACATAATTTGACTTATAATTTTAACATAATTTTTTGAGGAAAAAGAACATTAAGTCTAAGAAGAAAAGGACACTTAAGGGAAAAAAAAACATACATATTATAGAATCAGAAAACTCAAGATCAAAGATCACCGGGTGGGGGCTTTTTCCTCTGATGAACAAATGAAGAGGTATAAAAGCCAATGAAAATTCTGTACACCCACATACAGACCCTTTAGGGATGGAGATTCAGGTTATTTTACTTGGCCTGACATTGACTCTGAGTTTGTTTGAGGTGAACTCAGTTGTTACGCTGGATGGGTCTCTGAATGGTCTAACTCAAAGGACTGGGCCCACAGAGGCTGGGACTGATGGAGTCAGCACTCAAACTTCATCGGCGAAATGTAACCCGCAGGGTACTGCTCGTTTACCAGCATTCTCAAAGAATGGTGACTATGTTATTGGAGGTGTTTTCTCCATCCACTTCAACACGCACACAATGATTCATAACTACACCACCAAGCCTGAGCCACCACGATGCACAGGGAGGTCAGTGAGAGGAGGAAGTGATGGAGAAAGGATGGTAGACCTGTATTAATGGAAATGTGATGCACTGTATTGCTGCTATGAAGTGGGAAAGAAAAAGTTATTCTTTTAAAAAATAATTTTCTTAGATAGAGATGTTTCATTTATATTTGATGTTTCTTAATGATCTTAAGTTAAAAGACTGATTTTTTATATATCAGAGAGAAAATGAAGCTTTTAAATCCTTATTGTGTATCACGGAAGAATTATTCGTTTATCTATTAATCGATTTCCATGTTTCTCTGTGTTAAAATGTGAATTGTTCTTTTTTCATGCTAACTTAAACCCTTGCATGTTTGTTAAAGCATCAACAGACCTGACCTGCACTTCTTTCCTGCGGTTTTGTGTAGTGTTTTGGATTTTTTTTTAGAATAATTAATTTCCCTTACTTGAGCCAAATAATAATTTACATTTTTTTGTGTTTTATGTGTTTCACAAATGATTAATTAATATCAAAAAGAATATGATCACATTCTGACTTTAGATGACAACAAATGTTACTTATTTGTAGGCTACATTCCTGTTTCTTTTAGACTTGATCTAATGTTACCTGTTTAAATTCAATCGATCCAAAACCTTTTAATCTTTATTTTGATTCACAGAAGAATCTTGGTATAATTTGAATATTGCCCCAATTCAAGATTTCCCAATGTATACTTCTGTTAAGATGAGAATTGTTCTTCGCACTCACATGTGCCGAGGGCGGCCGTGACTCAGTAGTTAGAGTCATCGTTGGTAGGTTCGAGTCCCACGTTCGCCAAAAACTGGAACTGACAGCTGGAGGGGTGTCCGTCCCCCTCCTTGTCACGGCCGAGGTGCCCTTCAGCAAGGCACCGTACCCCCATGCTCCCCGGGCGCTGCGAACGGCTACCCACCGCTCCAGGTTGGCATCTGTCTCTGAGTGTGAGACCCTGTGCATGTGTGTGTCAACAGGTGCCAACCTGGATGAGTTAAAAGCACAGGACAAATTTCGTGTGTATGCATGACAAATAAAGCTAATCTTAATCTTAAACATGTTTGTTGCAGCGTTGACGCACGTGAACTGCGCTTCTCTCGCGCTATGATTTTTGCCATTGAAGAGATTAACAACAGCACAGAGCTGCTGCCGGGCATCAGGCTCGGTTATCAGATCCATGACTCCTGCGGTTCTGTGCCAGTGGCCGTGCACGTGGCGTTTCAGCTCTCTAACGGCCAGGACCCCGTGTTTCACCCCGGTGAAAACTGCTCCAGTTCTGGTATGGTGATGGGTGTTGTTGGTGAGTCTGGATCCACACCAACCATCAGCATAACGCGCATCATCGGGTCCTTTAACGTTCCTCAAGTGAATATTTTAATTTATTGCACTGTTTTTTGTTTAAGAACATGACTGTGCTTATTTTTGTATCTTCTTTTAAATGATTACATGGTCATGTTTCTTCTTCTTCTTCTTTTCTTTCAGGTGAGCCACTTTGCCACATGTGCCTGCCTGTCAGATAAGCAGCAGTACCCGACTTTCTTCAGAACAATTCCCAGCGACCAGTTCCAAGCTGAAGCGCTGGCCAAGCTGGTGAAACATTTTGGCTGGACTTGGATAGGGGCTGTCCGGTCAGACTCGGACTATGGCAATAATGGCATGGCGTCTTTTCTGGAGGCAGCTCACAGAGAGGGAATATGTGTGGAGTACTCTGAGGCTTTCTATCGTACCAACCCCCGTAGCAAGATCAAGAGAGTAGCTGATGTTATCCGCAGGTTACTGCATCTCTGATTTAGCTTGTTTTCATCGTTTTGACACTCTGTCTGGACTCTGCTCAATTTTTACAGTTTTTCCTTCAAAGATAAGATTGGAAATTGGTATTTTATTTCAGCAATATGTCTTCTTCCCATACAAAATAACATAAGATATGTTTATATTTTAAAAAGAAGCACAAATAAATAACTTTTTTTTAAATTTAAAATGATATATTGTCTTATCAGGTCCACTGCTGTGGTTGTTGTGGTTTTCACATCTGGTGGAGACATGAAGGTCCTGTTGGAGGAGCTGGCCAAGGACCCTCCACCACCTCGTCAGTGGATAGGAAGTGAGGCCTGGGTAACAGACCCAAACTTATTGACATTTCGTTTTTGTGCCGGGGCCATCGGATTTGGCATTCAGAAGTCTGTGATCCCAGGTCTGAGAGACTTCCTGCTGGATCTGTCTCCTTCTGAAGTGGCTGCCTCCCCACTGCTAACTGAGTTCTGGGAGGATGCATTTAACTGCAGGCTGGGGAAAAGTGAGAAAGTTGTTTTGATTGGCAAAGTATCAGATGTGATATGTCATCATAAGGTGCTATGATTGGGTTGCTATATCAAGTAGATATTTCTGTGTGAGAAAGTCCACAGCTGTATTATGAACAGATACATTCCTACCGTAATACTGAAGCACAACAAGACAGAAAAAGATGCATTCATTTGATGGGATGTAATTCAATCTTGGTGATCAGCTGCATGGGAAAAGATTTTTAGGAAACCTGACACCCGTGGGTGCACAGTGTCATCAATGAAAATTTTTTACACTTGTACATAGAATGATATTTAAAAACTACTTGATCATGTATCAGTGACTGAAAATCTAGATATAATCTGGATGCAATATATTACCGATGCATCAGTTATTTCATTTCCCAGATTCTAAGTTCGGCCAAATGAGTTAAGTTTTGAGCTTTTGTATGTATCTTTGTGTGTTTTTTTTTTTTTTGGATCACTTATTCTTATTAACAGAAATCTGGAAAATTACATCTATAAGAATAGATTAAGAACTAACTGCCTGCCTCTGTCTTTATCTGTCTACATGTACAGCTGCGGGCGAGAATGTGTGTGATGGAACTGAAGACATAAAGACGCTCCAGAGCCCGTACACAAAAACATCTCAGCTGAGAATTACTAACATGGTGTACAAGGCTGTTTATGCAATAGCACATGCCATTCACAATGCAGTGTGTCAGGAAACAACTCAGTGTGACAAAAACAGCAGGTTGGAGTCCAAACAGGTCAGTGGAAATGAAAAGTGAATCACAGTATTCATCTTTTGCTTTAATTGAATTAAATCAGAATCAAATTATTTCAATTATCTTTGATTAAACTTAATTCATGACATCAATGAGTATCCCTCTCCTTTTTTTCTGCCTGCCTTCATTTCATCCTCTTAGGTTTTAACTGAGCTGAAGAAAGTCAACTTCTCCCAGAATGGTTATGATGTGTCATTTGATGCTAACGGGGATCCTGTTGCTCTTTACGAGCTGGTCAACTGGCAGAAGACTGAGGGTGGAGTTTTTGAGTTGGTAACAGTAGGGTACTATGACTCATCACTGCCGATGGGCCAGGAGTTCCGTATCAACAGGAACCTGTCCTGGATGGAGGGTGGCACACGAGTAATGATCCTGATGATAACAGTTTAGCAAAAAAAACGTTGGTGAACTGCTTCACATCATCTGTGTTCATCTATTGTTTTGCCTGTGTCTCTGTGACAGGTGCCGGTGTCTGTGTGCACTGAGAGTTGTCCTGCAGGAACTCGTAAAGTGTTGCAGAAAGGAAAACCCATCTGCTGCTATGATTGTATACCATGTCCTGAGGGAGAGATTAGTAATGCTACAGGTAAAATAAAATATCTCCATGTATATCTGCTACATGAAATATATGAATGATGTTTTCAGCACTTTTTGATGTATTTTTCAGATTCTCCTGATTGTATCCCGTGCCCCAGAGAATTCTGGCCTAATGCAGAGAGAAACGTTTGTTTCCCCAAACCTGTGGAGTTTCTTTCCTTTGATGAAGTCCTCTCCATCATCCTGGCTGTATTCTCTGTGGGTGGCGCCTGTTTGGCCATCATAACAGCAGCTGTTTTCTTTCGTCACAGGACAACTCCGATTGTCAGGGCCAACAACTCTGAGCTGAGCTTCCTGCTGCTCTTCTCTCTGACTCTGTGTTTCTTATGTTCTCTAACTTTCATCGGAACACCATCTGATTGGTCCTGCATGCTGCGGCACACAGCGTTTGGCATCACCTTTGTTCTCTGTATCTCCTGTGTACTTGGGAAAACTATAGTGGTTTTAATGGCCTTTAAAGCCACACTTCCAGGTAGTAATATGATGAAATGGTTTGGTCCACCACAGCAAAGAATGACTGTAGTGTTTTTCACATTCATTCAAGTTTTGATATGTACAGTTTGGTTGGTACTCAGCCCTCCCTTTGCAATGAAAAATCTAACTACTTACAAGGAGAAGATCATCCTGGAATGTGCATTAGGCTCTGCTATTGGGTTCTGGGCTGTACTCGGGTATATTGGCCTTCTGGCTGTCTTTTGCTTTGTGCTGGCTGTCCTAGCTCGGAAACTACCGGATAATTTTAATGAAGCCAAGCTGATCACCTTCAGCATGCTGATATTCTGTGCAGTCTGGATCACCTTCATCCCAGCGTATGTCAGCTCTCCTGGGAAATTTACTGTGGCAGTGGAGATATTTGCCATTCTGGCCTCCAGTTTTGGACTCATTTTGTGTATATTTGCTCCAAAGTGTTTCATCATATTGTTTCAGCCAGAGAAGAACACAAAGAAATATTTAATGAACAAAAACTAATTAAACTACATGTAAGGTTTGTAAGTATGACAAGATGTGAATTGTAATATTATTGAAAATGCTTATTTAACTGATTCCGCAAAGTTCTTCGTTATCATTATCAGACCTAACCTAATCTAGGAGTTACTGGAATATGAAGATTTTCAAAACATATTTGCTTTTTCATCACTTGCTGCTGATATCTGCCTTTTTCTCTGTCATTTACTGCCCAGAATACAACAGTAACATAAGCATTGCATTCTACCTTCAACATAATGTAACATCATTATGCAACTGAGCAATTATTGCTCTACTTCATTCCAGTTGTAATATGTAACAGAATCCATGCATTATCTTCCACATACACATTGAAAAGCATGTTATAACTTCTTTCTTTCTTTTACAATAGTTTGATCTAATAAATTCAAGTTCAAGAGTTCTTTTGAGACTTGTGTGAAAATCCAACAATGTTTTATGTGAAATAGTTTCAGAGCTTTTGAAAATTCTAAATAAATAAAATGACATTTAGGGACATGGGTTGCAGCAGCCCTTGGTATCAATAAGAAGAGAAAGGAGCTTCTAACATTGACATAATTGTATTTTTCCTTCATTATTAGTATTCAGGATCAATTGGAGCACATGAAAACAACAGAAAAATACATTGCTGATCATGTTTCTGAGCAAGGTGGTCATTGATGTCCTAAGATGGATTTAAAATATTTGCATAATCACAGCAAACGTTGCTTTTTTTAAGTTATTAAGTTATTTTACATAACATAGCACATCCAAACAGAAGATAAGCACTCCATCGGTGACCTTCATAGGTCACCTCGACAACTGTTAATGACATTATGAGTCTTGAGCGTATTACAACAGCCGATTGATAATCCTTCTTTATTTTCCATGACAACTACCAGTTTATGAATGAGGCATTCAATTATCAAGGAGCTTGGAAGTATGGTCGTGTTTCTTGGTTGATCTTCGGTCTCCTATTTAAACCTTGATAAAAAAAGCTAAAGTATAATTTCCTCTTGTGGTTTCGATCACACATCCAAGTTGCCTCTGATACCTTGGCAGCACATAGTCGTTGATGATGACCACGTTGTTTGCATTCAGATTGCGTCATGTTACACGCCACTTCTGCCGAGTGAAAGCATTCATGTGGTATTCAACAAATCCTAAGAACAAATCCCATGAACACTTAGGAGTACTCTTATGCACCTTTGAGTGCTGACTTGTTTGAACAAAATAAATATCTGTGTTCTGTTGTGCAGTTCATTCAAATAAAATAATAAAATTACACTAATACAGACTTTTTTTTTTTAAAGCTTTTGGTAAATTATAAAGCATTGTGTTATTTTATAATAAATTAAGTATACAAACACTTGAATTTACATTGAGTTAATTGGAAACCATGCCATCAATCAGTGGTTCCACCTTTTTTATAAACCAAAGTGGTCTTTCTTCATCCTGGCCTGCTCACAAAATGGTATATTTACTGTTGCTGCAAGATATTGCAGATAGTGCCCAACGGAGGGAACAAATCTTTAATGAACATGCAGGTTTATTGGCAGAGTGATGAGTACATATTTTGATTCTATAGGCTATCATGAGCTGTTATAATGGACCTAAGCAATCATTTGGAGCCATTACTGCGGAGCCATACACAATGGTCTAACCCTGTTATACCACATGTACAGGTTGTCTCAAACGTGGGCTTTTTTATATAATTTTCATTGACAGGCTCAGGGAGTGAGTTGGTATTGGTATACGGTGTATCCCATCACTGTAATGCAGATGATATTCAGTTATATACCCATTTATTCATTTTTCTATACCCTCTTAATACAATTCAGGGTCAGAGGGACCCAATTTCAGGGATAGTCAGGGTACACCCTTGACTCATGCTTACACAGGGTGATTGTGCAAACTCCACACAGAAAGGCCCCGGCGAGGATTCAAATCGTTAATCCTTAAGGTGTGACGTGATAGTGCTAACCACACCACTGTGTTTCATGTTTGAAAATATCCATCCTTATGAGTGGCATGTGGTCTATAAAAGTTTGTGTGGCTGATATATTTCTTCAGCTAAACAAAAAAAAACAAACAACTGATGTGCTTCTTTCTGGTCCAGCTGGCTTTGGCTCAAATGTGATAGAGAACTGTGATTTTTATGTCATATTTAGTTAAAACATCTATGTATAGTCTAGGGCTTTCAATGAGCCATGGTTTGAGATTGGATCAGCATGTAAATTGTTTAGTTCATTCCTGTTTTTACCAACTTAGGAGCATCGCTAAATTCTCTGCACTGTCGGCAGTGCTGAGATTAAAGCTGCAGTCTGCAACTCTTTTTGAAGCATAATGCCTGGAACTGTCCGGGGATTCTGAAAGTACTACATTAAATACCCCAATACAAAAAAAAAATGAGTTCTCTAGGTCCCCTATATGTCCCGCTAGGTCCCTCCAAAGCCAGCAGGTTTGTTTACAAAATTGCAGACCGGACCGGTAAAAGGTAACCAATCAGGTTACGAGCTGGGCTCTGCTGCCTGTCAGTCACCGATTGTGCACGCGCGATACAAGGTAGGCTCGTCCCCACGCTTATTTATCTAGACTATTGAACTTCATTACGGGCTAGTCTACTTACTGTGTCTTCCATGATCGCAAATGACAGGTGAGTTGATGAATGAGGAGTCGTGTACGCGCATCTGGCGTGCACGTAGACGTGCACGAGTTCTCATGTGTTTTGATGGGGCGGGATAGGAAGTTGAATAACTTTTTATTTTTCGGTTAAAAAATAAGCATTTCTTGGATTTTGCGACTACGGAGGTCACCGTTTTCAACTTCAAGCGTTATGATAGATCATGTAAACTCTTAAAATGCCAAAAATTAGGACTTTACGTATGACAACAACAAATCCTGCAGACTGCAGCTTTAATTGCTCACATTCAATTTTTAAGTCCTTGTTCTAACTTTCAGAGCTTTGCATGGTCAAGCCCCGATTAATTTGTTAGACTTATTAAAGGCCAACAACAAAAACAGGACAGGACCCTGAGGTCTCCGGATCAGGGGTTGTTGGATGTCCATTGATCTCGAGTCAGAGCAGAAGGTGACTGTGCTTTTGAGATTGTGGCCCCCAACTTTGTAGCTCTCTCCAACTGGACTTAAGATCTGTGAACACTGTGGTCACCTTTAAAAAGCAGCCCAAGACACAGATGCGTATATTGGATTTTGTTTAAGCGTGTCTCATTTAGTTTTGATTGCCTTTGATTTCTATTTTATCGTTTTATGTTGTAAATTTTTCATCACTATTTCAACCTGGAGAGACTCACACGGAGAGATAGGGAGACAATTGCAAGGTTTATTGTCAATATTTCTTTGGCGCTCTGGCCCCGGCGGAGGACATGCAAGCTGAACCGCTGTGAGCTTGCAAGTCCGGCATAGAGAGATAGATGCTGAATATCTTCCCCCCCTTGGGACCCGAACCTGGTGGCGGAGTCATACGAAAGAAGGAGATGTCGAGGACATGAGACATCGGGTGGAGATGGGGAGGTGGTGGGATGCAGCTTGCTGACGAACAGGTAGAGCCCAGGAAGGAGCGCCTTATATGTGGATCTGGATGGTTGATGAGCGATTGCCAACACCTGGTGAGTCTGCCATGTTGAATTTGCGGCTAGCCTTCATTTCAACCTGGAGAGACTCACACGGAGAGATAGGGAGACAATTGCAAGGTTTATTGTCAATATTTCTTTGGCGCTCGGGCCCCGGCAGAGGACATGCAAGCTGAACCGCTGTGAGCTTGCAAGTCCGGCATAGGGAGATAGATGCTGAACATCTTCCCCCCAAAAACTGAGCCAGGGCCGAGCTGGTGAGGGACTGGCTGGAAGGTGAGGAAGGAGCCTGTGAGAAGGGTTGCCCCCCCCCAAAAAGAGAAGTGAGCCTGCCTGGGCTGCCTGAGGAGAGAGAGAACGGGAGAGTGAGCCCGCCTGGCTGCAGTAGATTAAGCCCGCCTGGGCTGCCTGAGGAGAGAGAGAAAGGGAGAGTGAGCCCGCCTGGGCTGCCTGAGGAGAGAGAGAACGGGAGAGTGAGCCCGCCTGGCTGCCGTGGATTGAGCCCGCCTGGGCTGTCTGAGGAGAGAGAGAAAGGGAGAGTGAGCCCGCCTGGCTGTAGTCGATTAAGCCCGCATGGGCTGACTGCGGAGAGAGAGAAAGGGAGAGTGAGCCCGCCTGGGCTGCCTGAGGAGAGAGAGAACGGGAGAGTGAGCCCGCCTGGCTGCCATGGATTGAGCCCGCCTGGGCTGCCTGAGGAGAGAGAGAACGTGAGATTGAGCCCGCCTGGGCTGTCTGCGGAGAGAGAGAAAGGGAGAGTGAGCCCGCCTGGGCTGCCTGCGGAGAGAGAGAACGGGAGAGTGAGCCCGCCTGGCTGCCATGGATTGAGCCCGCCTGGGCTGCCTGCGGAGAGAGAGAAAGGGAGAGTGAGCCCGCCTGGCTGCAGTGGATTAAGCCCGCCTGGGCTGCCTGCAGAGAGAGAGAAAGGGAGATTGAGCCCACCTGGGCTGCCGTGGATTGAGCCCGTCTGGGCTGCCTGAGGAGAGAGAAAAAGGGAGAGTGAGCCCGCCTGGCTGCAGTGGATTAAGCCCGCCTGGGCTGCCTGCGGAGAGAGAGAAAGGGAGAGTGAGCCCACCTGGGCTGCCGTGGATTGAGAGAAAGGGAGAGTGAGCCCGCCTGGGCTGCCGGGAAAGTGAGCCCGCCTGGGCTGCAGGAGAAGTGAGCCCGCCTGGGCTGCAAGAGAAGTGAGCCCGCCTGGGCTGCAGGAGAAGTGAGCCCGCCTGGGCTGCAGGGGAAGTGAGCCCGCCTGGGCTGCAGGAAAAGTGAGCCCGCCTGGGCTGCAGGAAAAGTGAGCCCGCCTGGGCTGCTGGAAAAGTGAGCCCGCCTGGGCTGCAATGAAAGTGAGAGAACGGGGAGAGTGAGCTCGCTTGATTTGCCATAGAGATAGAAAGCCCCCTTTTGCTGCCAGAGAGAGAGAGAAACGACAATTAGAGCTGAAGGACTCCACCACCAGTAGTTGATGCGAGAGCTTACCTATAAGCTGAGTGAGCGCTGAGCAGCGAGCACGGATTGAAGGTCTGGACGGATGTAGGAGGAGTAGGCTGCCGAAGACCAGCGACCGAGTACGGCTGCGGAGGTAGCTGCCCCAATCCGAAACGAATGTCCGGAGTATTGGAGAGGGGGAAGGCCAGCTAGATCCAGGGATTTCCTAAGGAATCTGATGAACCATGCTGCAGTCATGGGGGAGCCATCGGGAGTGAGGAACAAGGGGCCAATGAAGGGGCGGAGCTTATGGCGTTTGTCAGCAAATTAAATCATGGCTAGGAAGGGACAAAACGGGCCGCCGAGACAGGCTATGGAGATGACGGCAGGGCCTTTGCCCTTAGAATGTTTGAGGTGGAGGTCAAAGTGATCGGGAACAAAACCAAGTCGTCGGGCATCAGATCTACTGACGGGTTGAAGACGCCCTGAGATGTGAACTCGCCTACCCTAAGGAGTCCGTAGAAGGCCAAGAGAAAACGCTTGACAGGAGTGCTTTAAGGTATGAAGAAAAGGGGGACGACCTCAGGGTTAAAAGAAGGCTCTTAAGAATAGAAAAGTGATGGGTTTTCTGCCATCGAGCTGGGGAGGAGAGTGCTTAGCCATGCCCTTCAGGAGGAGCTTAATGGCATGGTTAGAGAACAGACTCGGGCATGGGCCCAGATGATAGAGTTTTGCATGGAAGTTAAAGCCAGCTAGGAGGGATCGAATATAAGGGAGCTTGAAACGTCACTGGTCAAAGCTATGCAGGAGAGCCTAAATAAAACTATTAACTGTAAAACGTGTTTTTGTCCTTTACAAAAGGGGAAAATTCAATCAAAGGTTAGCAACCCTGCAACCACTGACATGGATGCAAAACACGAGTAGCTGAAAGACAAAGTAGAGCGAGCAGATCAGCTGCTACACGAAAGCACCCATTTACTTATTCAAATATTAACAGCTCCGAGTGGCTAAAATCTTTTAAAATCAACAATATTTCATTGATCCGGGACAAAAGTAGCTGTGTGAGGTGCGCCCAGAGACAATGAGAGATGACTGCTGTCACACTGCCTTGGGAGCGGCTGATTGAGAATACGGTGGGTCGGTGTAAAAACAACTAATAACAAAATCTATCATGCGGCACAATACTCTGCAAACGTCCCGTAGATCAGTGTGGCCTTGTGCAGGAGGCAGAAGCGTCACAACATTCGAGCAGCTGCCAGCAATAAGATTAAAGCCCTGTCTAACGGGGCAGCAGCAGGGCGTGAGGCAGTGCCAAGGAGCATAGCCGAGCAGAGCAGGGCAGGGCACTGCAGAGCAGGGCACGCAGCGCAGAACCGGGCACAGCAGAGCAGGGCACGGGAGAACAGAGCAGAGCCAGGCACAGCAGAGCAGAACCGGGCAGAGCAGGGCACGGGAGAGCAGAGCGGAGCATAGCAGGTTACAGCAGGGTACAGCAGAGCACAGCAGAGCAGGGCACAGCAGGGCACAGCAAGGCACAGCAGAGCAGAGCAGGGCACAGCAGAGCAGAGCAGAGCAGGGCAGAGCAGGGCCTGAGCGGGGCGGGGATGTGAGCACAGTCACTCGCTGTGATGGCTACTGCTGTGGTTATGTCCAGCTGTAACAGTTTATGCTTCTTATGCTGCTCCAGAACACAGCAGCTTTAATGCTGCATTGAAGCAGCCGTCGCTTTGCATCGAGCTGTTGCATGTCATGAAACACTAAAACAAATGTGCTGCAGCCATAATCCTAACAACGCCAACAGCAGCCCTAGTGACAGCTATTTCATCTCAAGGCTGCACTCACAATCACAGCTAGCTGTTCAAGGAGCTCCTCTATTACCTTTTGAATGCAGTGGTGTAGCTTGTGTACATGCAGCCACGCTGAAGGACTCTTTATGTGGTCTGCAACATATCCGCATACCAAACGTATTGTGTCACAGCACAGCCCTGACTTCCCTTGTGGGAGATGCAATGTGAAGACCGTTTAAGGAAATGAGAACATGTCCTCCAATTGTAAAGTTCTGCCTTCCACACAGCATGAGAAAAATAAGCCTGCATTTCTCACTTAATACACGCACGACTGTTTTCACATCAGTCAACATCATAGTCAGTTCCATCGTTATCGATATTTCGGTCACTTCCTGGTCTGATTTAGTCAATATCATTACAAGTTAATAATCTATCATAGTTGAGCTGCAACACTTTTTAAAACATGGCATCACCAACATCTTTTACATGCTGATTATGTGTTAACAACGCCTTACCCAAACAGTTTGGTCAGTTCTTGCTGGGCTGCGACATCATTTCGTTAGACTAAGAAATAAATGGTCCTGGTTAGCAAGACATCATGGTTTGTGATCATTCAAAGAGGCACCACTGAGGATGCTGTGATGGTGGTAACAGAGCTGAACTTTGACTTTAGGTGATGGATCGAACATCTGTTGATTATTAACTGCTACGCCGAACGTAGGGCTTGAATCCACGACCCTGAGATTACCAGTCTCATGCTCTACCGACTGAGCTAGCCAGGCTGTTACCTGTACGGTGATCAGCTGGAGGAGCGGAGGGGGCCGGCTTAACGGAATGTAGGGACAGAGGGCGCTACTGTGGCCGACACCCTGGCAGGAGAAGCATGGGTTTGCGTGAGCCAACATAACCAGGAGCTAGGTGTCCAGGACGGACCAGTCCAGGCGAACACCCGACTGTGACAGAACAGAGGCGGCTTTTGAGTCCAGCTCGACTCGGCGCTCGGGATAAACAGAGCAATAACGTCCCTGAAGACCCCGAATGCAGCTACAAACTCGCCGATGGAAATATCCCTGGACAGGCGGGGATCGGCCGAGCGGAACACAGCCGTGAAATCAGAAGAGGAAGCGACCTGCCGGTCGACCACAGGAGAGGGAAGCAAACAGGGAGACTAAGTTGATATGTTGCCCCTGCAGGATCTTTGGATCGAAGACGAGGCGAGACATGAGCGTGAGCGGGCACATACGGCTGGCCCTGCGATGGCCGGGCGGGCGTCGGCGAGGGAAAACGCTCCTTACGCTAGTCGTCCATTGTTCCGTCATGTCAACTTAACTCGCCGGATTGGATGCCTAGTGTCGCCGTGTTGCTACTACAGTGGGTGTGTACAGAGGGGCGTGTATACGAAGTTGTAGATAGAACATACGGTAGAATGGCTCCGGGGGAATGTAAATAACTTGTGATTTTAACCAACCGAAGTTTCTCCCTCTAAAAATTTGAGTTTTGGAGGGAAATTAATGTGTATAAATCGTCAGCAATGGAACATTATTTCAGATTGCACCATGGATCTGGATCTGCGAGCGAGGAGAGCTGCTATTGTGCTGCTGCTGCTGATGCAACACAGGAGATCACATGATCTACTGTCATTGAGTAACGCACTACGGCTGCCGTGGCAAATTTGCATAAACTTCGAGCGAGCCCAACTTTTTGACGTGCCGCAGGTCCCCCGCTCGATGTGCCGGAATCCCAGCATGCTTTGCGAGCACGGCGACAACGATGGGCCGGATTTCATTGAAAATGAACCGAATGCGTTGGATACGGCTTGCGTTGACGGAACAATGGACGACTAGCGTTAGGAAGAGCTGAGAAGCCGGCTGGTTCGGCTTGAACCAAAGAAGTCGGATCGGAGGCTGCGCGACAGCTGCTACGTCGGGCTGGAGGTGGGTGGAGAGAGCGTCTCTTTATATTTACCGGGCTGTTTACCGGGCTGGCTAGTTTCCGGGCTGCAATTTGGCTTGCGAACCATGCAGCAAGTAGAGCCCAGGAAGAAGCGCCTTATATGTGGATCTGGATGGTTGATGAGCAATTGCCAACACCTGGTGAGTCTGCCATGTTGAATTTGCGGCTATAGCCTTCATGAGGCATTTGTTTTAATCTGTATCCTTTTTATTATTATCCTCGTGAAGCACTTTGTGACATTTCCATGGTTGCATTTGCAAACTATATTATAAATATAACAAAATAAAAAAATGTATGGATTTGGATAAACATAATTTAACTTTGTATATAGAGGCAAATTAGCCATAGTTAAATGGAAAAAAAGACATAGAGTACATACATACATGTTATAGAATTAAAAGGCCTCATCAAAAATCACTGGGAGGAGGATTTTTCCTGATGAACACATGAAGAGGTATATAAACCAATGAAAATGCACTTACACCCACATACAGACTCTTGAGGGATGGAGACTCAGGTTATTTTACTTGGCCTGAGTTTGGCTCTGAGTTTGTTTGAGGTGAACTCAGTTCTTACGCTGGATGGGTCTCTGACTGGTCTGACACAAAGGACTGGGCCCACAGAGGCTGAGACCGATGGAGTCAGCACTCAAACTTTATCTGCGAAATGTAACCTGCAGGGTACTGCTCGTTTACCAGCATTCTCAGAGGATGGAGACTTTGTTATTGGAGGTGTTTTCTCCCTCCACAACAACATGCACACAGCGATTCATAACTACAACACCATGCCTGAGCCACCTCGGTGCACAGGGAGGTTAGTGAGAGGAGGGGGTTATGGAGGAAGGATGACTTGTATGAAAAGTATTTGAATTTTTACAATGTAAAGCCTTGCTGCAAAGTTTTTATGTAGTGTTTTGTCAAAAATTAACAAAAAGAAAAACAATTTCATAGAAAAATATGTTTTCCTCATACTAAAGCCAGATTACAAGTATTATTATTGTTTTTTCAAATAAGTATTTAGCCAATGATTCATGAATATCAAAAAGAATATGGTCATATTCTGACTTTAGATTACAACAAATGTTACTTATTTGTACATTCCTGTCACTTTCAGACTTAATCTAATCCTACTGGTTTAAATTCAATCGGTCCAAAACCTTTTAAATCTTTATTTTGATTCACAGAGGAACATCAGCATCATTTTTCTGTTCCCCAATTGCAGATTTCCCCCTGTATACTTCTGTTAAAATGTGAATTGCTCTTATCTTATGTGAATTTAAGTATTGGAATGTTTGTTGCAGAATTGACGCCCGTGAAGTACGCTTCTGTCGTTCTATGATCTTTGCCGTTGAGGAGATTAACAACAGCACAGAGCTGCTGCCGGGCATCAGGTTCGGTTATCAGATCTATGACTCGTGCGCCTCAGTGCCAGTGGCCGTGCACGTGGCGTTTCAGCTCTCGAATGGCCAGGACCCCGTGTTTCACCCCGGTGAAAACTGTTCCAGATCTGGTATGGTGATGGGTGTTGTTGGTGAGTCTGGATCCACGCCATCCATCAGCATATCGCGCATCATCGGGTCCATTAACATTCCTCAAGTGAATATTTTGAATTTTCTTCACTGTGTTTCTAGGACATGCCTGTGATTATTTTTCGTTCTTCTTTTATTGTAAAATTCACAAAACAACATATTCATGTTTTATTGTAGGTGAGCCACTTTGCCACATGTGCCTGCCTGTCAGATAAGCAGCAGTACCCGACTTTCTTCAGAACAATTCCCAGCGACCAGTTCCAAGCTGAAGCGCTGGCCAAGCTGGTGAAACATTTTGGCTGGACTTGGATAGGTGCTGTCCGGTCAGACTCGGACTATGGCAATAATGGCATGGCGTCTTTTCTAGAGGCAGCTCACAGAGAGGGAATCTGTGTGGAGTACTCTGAGGCTTTCTATCGTACCAACCCCCGTAGCAAGATCAAGAGAGTAGCTGATGTTATCCGCAGGTTACTGCATCTCTGATTTAGCTTGTTTTCATCGTTTTGACACTATGCTCAGTTATAACACGGATGTTCCCCACAATATAAGATTTTAAATAAATATATTATTTGAGGAATATGTCTTCTTGTCCTGCTAAAGGAACATATGATTTACTTAAATTAATAAATAGAAATACGAAGTTTTGTTTATTTTATGAGAATATAATGTCTCTCCAGGTCCACTGCTGTGGTTGTTGTGGCTTTCACAGCTGGTGGAGACATGAGGGTCCTATTAGAGGAGCTGGCCAAGGACCCTCCACCACCTCGTCAGTGGATAGGAAGTGAGGCCTGGGTAACAGACCCAAACTTTCTGACATTTGATTTTTGTGCCGGGGCCATCGGATTTGGCATTCAGAAGTCTGTGATCCCAGGTCTGAGAGACTTCCTGCTGGATCTGTCTCCCTCTGAAGTGGCTGCCTCCCCACTGCTAACTGAGTTCTGGGAGGATGCATTTAACTGCAGGCTGGGGAAAAGTAAGAAAGTTGTTTTGATTGGCAAAGTATAATATGTGATATCTCTTCATAAGCTGCTATGGTTGGGTTGTTTTGTTGTTTGTCGAGTAGACTTTTCTGTGTAAGAAAGTCTACAACTGTTTTATGTTATACACTACCCTAAAGCTGAAAGAGAACAAGACTGAAAAACGATGCATTTGATGTGTTGTCAAATCAAGTTTAGGTGCTCAGCTGCGTGGAAGAGGATTTTTTAGAAACCTGACTGCTGTGGGTTCACAGGGTTTTCACTGATGAATATTTACATCCAAACATCAAATTAATTTTGAAAACTGTGCCTATATTAAGCATTTATCAGTTAAAGAAATAACTAACGCATCAGTTATTTATACTAAATATTGTGAGTCTGACCAAATGAGCCAAATTGTGAGCACGTTTATGCTTGCATGTATGTATTTGTATATCTGACCTAATTTTGGAAGGGTGATTTTTGTTGACATGAGTCTGGAAAAATAAATGCATCAGAAGAGATGAACATTAATGCAGTGCAACTTTCCATAATTACACCATCTGCCTCTCTCTCTGTCTGTCTGCAGGTGCAGCTGCAGGTGAGAATGTGTGTGATGGAAGTGAAGACATAAAGACGCTCCAGAGCCCGTACACTGAAACATCTCAGCTTAGAATTACTAACATGGTGTACAAGGCTGTTTATGCAATAGCACATGCCATTCACAATGCAGTGTGTCAGGAAACAAATTTAACAACTCGGTGTGACAAACACAGCAGGTTGGAGTCCAAACAGGTCAGTGGAAATGAAAAGAGAATCTTAATGTATTTCATTTGGTTTAAGTTAAATTATTTTCATTAAATTAGATTAAAATCAGTTAATAACATTAAGAAATTTCCCTCTCTTTTTTTTCTACCTTACTTTATTTCATCCTCTCAGGTGTTTAATGAGCTGAAGAACGTCAACTTCTCCCAGAATGGTTATGATGTGTCATTTGATGCTAACGGGGATCCTGTTGCTGTTTATGAGCTGGTCAACTGGCAGCATACTGAGGGTGGAGTTATTGAGTTGGTAACAGTAGGGTACTATGACTCATCACTGCCGATGGGCCAGGAGTTCAGTATCAACAGGAACCTGTCCTGGGTGGAGGGTGGCACACGAGTAATGATCCTGATGATGAACAGTTTAGCAAAAGAAACGTTGGTGAACTGCTTCACATCATCTGTGTTCATCTATTGTTTTGCCTGTGTCTCTGTGACAGGTGCCGGTGTCTGTGTGCACTGAGAGTTGTCCTGCAGGAACTCGTAAAGTGTTGCAGAAAGGAAAACCCATCTGCTGCTATGATTGTATACCATGTCCTGAGGGAGAGATTAGTAATGCAACAGGTAAAATAAATTGTCTCCATGTATATCTGCTACATGAAATAAATGAATGATGCTGACAGCACTTTTTGATGTATTTTTCAGATTCTCCTGATTGTATCCCGTGCCCCAGAGAATTCTGGCCTAATGCAGAGAGAAACGTTTGTTTCCCCAAACCTGTGGAGTTTCTTTCCTTTGATGAAGTCCTCTCCATCATTCTAGCTTTTTTATCTGTGGGTGGCGCCTGTTTGGCCATCATAACAGCAGCTGTTTTCTTTCGTCACAGGACAACTCCGATTGTCAGGGCCAACAACTCTGAGCTGAGCTTCCTGCTGCTCTTCTCTCTGACTCTGTGTTTCTTATGTTCTCTAACTTTCATCGGAACACCATCTGATTGGTCCTGCATGCTCCGACACACAGCGTTTGGCATCACCTTTGTTCTCTGTATCTCCTGTGTACTTGGGAAAACTATAGTGGTTTTAATGGCCTTTAAAGCCACACTTCCAGGTAGTAATATAATGAAATGGTTTGGTCCACCACAGCAAAGAATGACTGTAGTGTTTTTCACGTTCGTTCAAGTTTTAATATGTACAGTTTGGTTGGTACTCAGCCCTCCCTTTGCAATGAAAAATCTAACTACTTACAAGGAGAAGATCATCCTGGAATGTGCATTAGGCTCTGCTATTGGGTTCTGGGCTGTACTCGGGTACATTGGCCTTCTGGCTGTCTTTTGCTTTGTGTTGGCTGTCCTAGCTCGGAAACTTCCTGATAATTTTAATGAAGCTAAGCTGATCACCTTCAGCATGCTGATATTCTGTGCAGTTTGGATCACCTTCATCCCAGCATATGTCAGCTCTCCTGGGAAATTTACTGTGGCAGTGGAGATATTTGCCATTCTGGCCTCCAGTTTTGGACTCATTTTGTGTATTTTTGCTCCAAAGTGTTTCATCATATTGTTTCAGCCAGAGAAGAACACAAAGAAATATTTAATGAACAAAAATTAATAGTAGTGCATCTTGGTTTTGTGAGTTTGACAAGATGATGATTATAAGATTGAAATTATATAACTGAATCTACTTACATTTAATAGATTCAGCAAAGTTTGTCATGAACAATTATGAGCAGAATATAAATGTGTAAAAAATTAAATGTACTCTTTTTTTCAGATTTGACATTATAAATCTTTTTTTTCTGTCTGTAATTTTGTCATTTGAAAAATACATTTTTCTGTGTCGAACAGTTGAGATAGCCTATAAACAACGGATACAGAGTTATGACTTTTCTTAAAGAGAACAACTTATCTGAATAATGTCAACTCTACACCAGGATTAATGCTGTTCCTTACTGATTAGTGGAATACAATTCCTCCAAACCTTTTGCAGAAGAATTTCTCTGATTGTCAACTTGTAATTCTGCTGTGCAATGTGGAACACCAATACCATTAAAAAGAGTTTTGCATTCTTTGGCTTTCACTTATATGTAACATTAGATAATTCACCAAAATAAATAAGTGCCAAAGTGTATTACCGTTTAATCATTTGTTTAATTGCCCTCTCAACACCTATGTTTAGAACTGGAGTGAAAATCCCATGATGTCTTTGGTTCTAGTCACATAAAAGTAAAAAAAGATACTCTGCAAAGGGTTCATAAATCATCAAATCATGATATCCTTTTCTATTTTTATCCTTGTGAAGCATTTTGTGACATTTGCAAAATATACTATGAATTAAACCAAATTGAAAAATGTATCGATTAGGAAAAAATAATAGAATAACTTTTGTATATATAGGTAATCTAATAGGAGTTGAAAGGATAAAAGGAAACATATCAGATAGTGGCTGTCACAGAATTAAAAGACTATCAAACATCACCAGGTGGGGGCTTTTTGCTCTGGTGAACATGTGAAGAGGTATATAAACCAATGAAAATGCACTTACACCCACATACAGACTCTTGAGGGATGGAGATTCAGGTTATTTTACTTGGCTTGAGATTGGCTCTTAGTTTGTTTGAGGTGAACTCAGTTGTTATGCTGGATGGGTCTCTGACTGGTCTGACACAAAGGACTGGGCCCACAGAGGCTGGGACTGATGGAGTTAGCACTCAAACTTTATCTGCGAAATGTAACCTGCAGGGTACTGCTCGTTTATCAGCATTCTCAGAGGATGGAGACTATGTTATTGGAGGTGTTTTCACCCTTCACTACAACACACTCACAGTGATTCATAACTACACCACCATGCCTGAGCCACCACAATGCACAGGGAGGTCAGTGAGAGCAGGAGGTTATGGAGGAAGGATGATACCTGTATGAATAGGAGTTGGAATTTTTACAATGTACAGTCATATTGCAAAGTTTTTATGTAGTGTTTGTAAAAAAAATTATATATATATTTTTTTTCTTTATACTGAGGTGAAATCATTATTACATTTACATTTTTTGCTTCTTCAAGGTTATGTTTCACCAAAGATTCATGAATATCAAAAATAATATGATTACACTGTGACTTTAGATTACAAAAAATATTATCTATTTGTAAATTCCTGTCATTTTTAGACTTTATCTAATACTACCACTTTAAATCAAATGATTAACCTTTATTTTGATTCACAGAAGAACATCAGTATAAATTTTCTGCTCCCCCAATTGCAGATTTCCCCCTGTATACTTCTGTTCAAATGTGAATTGTTCTTATTTTATGTAAATTTAAGCATTCGAATGTTTGTTGCAGCATTGACGCACGTGAACTGCGCTTCTCTCGCGCTATGATCTTTGCAATTGAGGAGATTAACAACAGCACAGAGCTGCTGCCGGGCATCAGGCTCGGTTATCAGATCCATGACTCTTGCGGTTCTGTGCCAGTGGCCGTGCACGTGGCATTTCAGCTCTTGAACGGCCAGGACCCCGCGTTTCACCCCGGTGAAAACTGTTCCAGATCTGGTATGGTGATGGGTGTTGTTGGTGATTCTGGATCCACGCCATCCATCAGCATGTCGCGAATCATCGGGTCCTATAACATTCCTCAAGTGAATATTTTGAATTTTCTTCACTGTGTTTTTAGGACATGCTTGTGATTATTTCTCTTTATTCTTTTACTGCAAAATTCACAAAACGACATATTCATGTTTTATTGTAGGTGAGCCACTTTGCCACATGTGCCTGCCTGTCAGATAAGCAGCAGTACCCGACTTTCTTCAGAACAATTCCCAGCGACCAGTTCCAAGCTGAAGCGCTGGCCAAGCTGGTGAAACATTTTGGCTGGACTTGGATAGGTGCTGTCCGGTCAGACTCGGACTATGGCAATAATGGCATGGCGTCTTTTCTGGAAGCAGCTCACAGAGAGGGAATCTGTGTGGAGTACTCTGAGTCTTTATATCGTACCAACCCCCGCAGCAAGATCAAGAAAGTAGCTGATGTTATCCGCAGGTTACTACATTTCTGATTTAACTTGTTTTCATTATTTTGACACGATGCTTAATTATAACAAAGATATTCCCTCAAAGAAATGATTGAAAATGAGTTTATGGAATATTTCTTCTTTCTCCTGCTAAAATTAAAATATTGAATATTTATAAAAAAAAAATTAAAAAGCGTTTGATGATGTAATGTCTCTCCAGGTCAACTGCTGTGGTTGTTGTGGCCTTCACAGCTAGTGGAGAAACGAGCGTCCTGTTGGAGGAGCTGGCCAGAGACCCTCCACCACCTCGTCAGTGGATAGGAAGTGAAAGCTGGGTAACAGACCCAAAGTTTCTGACATTTGGTTTTTGTGCCGGGGCCATCGGATTTGGCATTCAGAAGTCTGTGATCCCAGGTCTGAGAGACTTCCTGCTGGATCTGTCTCCCTCTGAAGTGGCTGCCTCCCCACTGCTAACTGAGTTCTGGGAGGATGCATTTAACTGCAGGCTGGGGAAAAGTAAGAAAGTTGTTTTGACTGGCAAAAAAATGTGATATCTCATCATGAGCTGCTATGGTTGGGTTGCTTCCTATTTTGTCAAGTAGATCTTTCTGTGTATGAAAGTCCACAGCTGTCTTATGAATAATTACACTTCTACCCTAATACTGAAACAAAACAAGACAGAAAAAAGATGCATCAATTTGATTTTTATGTTTCGGTGCTCAAGTGCATGTGAGGAGATTTTTTAGAAAACTGAATGCAGTGATTTCACAGGGTCATCGCTCATGAATATTTATATCCATGCACCAAATACATTTTAAAACTGACATATATTAAGCATGTATCAGTTACAGAAATAATTAGTATTATTATTATGTATTTGAATATGTGACCTAATTTTTGGTTGAGTGATTCTTCTTAACATGAGTCTGGAAAAATAAATGCATCAGAACAGGTGAACATTAATGCAATGTAACTTTCCATAATAACACAGCCTGCCTCTCTCTCCGTCTGTCTGCAGGTGTAGCTGCAGGCGAGAATGTATGTGATGGAACTGAAGACATAAAGACGCTCCAGAGCCCGTACACTGAAAAATCTCAATTTAGAATTACTAACATGGTGTACAAGGCTGTTTATGCAATAGCACATGCCATTCACAATGCAGTGTGTCAGGAAACAAATTTAACAACTCGGTGTGATAAGAACAGCAGGTTGGAGTCCAAACAGGTCAGTGGAAATAAAAAGAGAATCTTAATGTATTTCATTTGGTTTAAGTGAACTAATGAATATTGAATTATTTTCATTAAGTTGTATAAAAATCGATTTATGACATTCGATTTATCGAATTTCCCTCTCTTTATTTTCTACCTTACTTTATTTCATCCTTTCAGGTGTTTAATGAGCTGAAGAAAGTCAACTTTTCCCAGAATGGTTATGATGTGTCATTTGATGCAAACGGGGATCCCGTTGCTCTTTACGAGCTGGTCAACTGGCAGAAGACTGAGGGTGGAGTTATTGAGTTGGTAACAGTAGGGTACTATGATTCATCACTGCCGATGGGCCAGGAGTTCCGTATCAACAGGAACCTGTCCTGGGTGGAGGGTGGCACACGAGTAATGATCCTGATGATAACAGTTTAGCAAAAGAAACGTTGGTGAACTGCTTCACATCATCTGTGTTCATCTATTGTTTTGCCTGTGTCTCTGTGACAGGTGCCGGTGTCTGTGTGCACTGAGAGTTGTCCTGCAGGAACTCGTAAAGTGTTGCAGAAAGGAAAACCCATCTGCTGCTATGATTGTATACCATGTCCTGAGGGAGAGATTAGTAATGCTACAGGTAAGATAAAATGTCTCCATGTATATCTGCTACATGAAATATATGCTGACAGCACTTTTTGATGTATTTTTCAGATTCTCCTGATTGTATCCCGTGCCCCAGAGAATTCTGGCCTAATGCAGAGAGAAACGTTTGTTTCCCCAAACCTGTGGAGTTTCTTTCCTTTGATGAAGTCCTCTCCATCATCCTGGCTGTATTCTCTGTGGCTGGGGCCTCGTTGACCATTATCACAGCAACTATTTTCTTTCGTCACAGGACAACTCCGATTGTCAGGGCCAACAACTCTGAGCTGAGCTTCCTGCTGCTCTTCTCTCTGACTCTGTGTTTCTTATGTTCTCTAACTTTCATCGGAACACCATCTGATTGGTCCTGCATGCTGCGACACACAGCGTTTGGCATCACCTTTGTTCTCTGTATCTCCTGTGTACTTGGGAAAACTATAGTGGTTTTAATGGCCTTTAAAGCCACACTTCCAGGTAGTAATATGATGAAATGGTTTGGTCCACCACAGCAAAGACTGACTGTAGTGTTTTTCACATTTATTCAAGCTTTGATATGTACAGTTTGGTTGGTACTCAGCCCTCCCTTTGCAATGAAAAATCTAACTACTTACAAGGAGAAGATCATCCTGGAATGTGCATTAGGCTCTGCTATTGGGTTCTGGGCTGTACTCGGGTACATTGGCCTTCTGGCTGTCTTTTGCTTTGTGTTGGCTGTCCTAGCTCGGAAATTACCGGATAATTTTAATGAAGCCAAGCTGATCACCTTCAGCATGCTGATATTCTGTGCAGTCTGGATTGCCTTCATCCCAGCATATGTCAGCTCTCCTGGGAAATTTACTGTTGCAGTGGAGATATTTGCCATTCTGGCCTCCAGTTTTGGACTCATTTTGTGTATTTTTGCCCCAAAGTGTTTCATCATATTGTTTCAGCCAGAGAAAAACACAAAAAAATATTTAATGGGCAAAACTTAATTATTTTACATTATGGTCTTGAAAATATTTACCACCTAAACTGCCATCATCATCCCATCCTGCTAAAATGAATGAATCGTTCCTTTGTTTTCAAATTTGTATTCAAATTCAAATGAATGTTTTGTGAGATAGTTTGTTAATATCAATTAATTATGCTAATTTGATATTTTTACAAACAAACAAACTTTATTATGCTGAACATATTGAATAAAATTCAAAATGAAAAAAAAAAAAAATGTTCTGAGTTCTTTTTCTAAACTTTAGTTTTTGAATCAATTGGTCCTTCATTAATACTTCCATTAGAATTAAAAAATGTCCAATATAGTTTCACTGCAATGGTGATAGCAGACACATTGAAGTCCAAGTGTCAGAAAATATATATTTTTGTACCTTTTTAACGTGAATTATGAGTACTCGTACAGTACATCCGTCTAGTGTCTGATTTCAAAATGATCTTGTCACAGATTAAGTAGAATTTAAATGCCACACGGACACAAGTAAGCCTGAAAATGTTTAATAGACTGAACTGGGGGATCATAGCCTAAAAAAAATCTGATCCTCAATCCCAGAGCAAAGAGCAAAACCAGTGCGTCATGGGTCTGTTTATTACACTCGCTGCTGTTTGTAGGCTAGTCTGTACAAACTAGTTTGCATAAAAATCAAACCTACATTGGTCTGAAGTTACAAAATTACACATTCTTTACTTTTGTATTACATATACTTATTGTGAAATATAAAAAGTAAATAGATAATAAACCTAATTCCTCAAATAAAAGTGGAAAAAGCAAAGTCTCTGGATAGTGCTTTCCTCCATGTCAGTAGCTACTGACACCTATGATTGCAGACAATACATTCGAGTCGCCCTCCTATTTGCCTAGCTATGTAATGCCGTCACAAACTGTTCCACCTGTTGTGTCCTGATGGATACATCAAATAGACACATCAGTTCCGAACATTGCTGTTCCATCCTTGTAGGTCAAAATCTATCTTCACATTAGAAGGGTGGAAAATGATGGAAAATAGATAGTAACCAAGGACTCCAGACAAATACATTAAAACTAAAGTAACAAACATCTTTAAAAAATGTTAGAAGTAGAAAACTGTAGAGATTTGTGTGAAAATGTAGTGGGTAAAATTAGACAATTGACATGGCTACTCTTTAAATCCTTGTTGTTGTTTTTTTAGATTTTTACAGTGTGATAGAGTCCATGGATTGTGTTTGTTGTCAGACTGGGCACATTGAAAACCTTCTTTACATTATACAACTGCTGGGACATCTTAGTGCTTGTCATTGCAGCAACAAGCCATTGATTAACACAAACTGTTGTGGCCAGACTATACTTTCAGTCTTGGCTCAGAGCACAATAGACAGAAAATTCTGGTTGGTAATGTTATTTTGTATATCGCCACAACACTTACATCATTTGGATTAAGACTGTTGCAAAAGTAAAGTGATGCTGCATGACTTTGCAGTGATGCCTTAGGTCGTGGTGTATGGCTCCTTGACCTCTGATTTCTTCTGTTTTCTCTCAACTTCACAGGGTTATGTGACATTTACATTCAAACAGTGTCACCAACAGGCCAAAACTGGAAATCAGGATGACAAACACCTTTGTCATATATTTACAGGAGTTAATCTCAAGCTGGGCCAAAGCTGAATGAATTGGGATGGTAAGGAAAAAAAAAAAAAAAGTTTTTCATGTATTCATTTTGACTTCTATTTTTTGCTGACAATGTAAAAGCAAGATATTTCATGTTTTATTTATTAAACTTAATTCAATATATATTTATATTTGCATTTTAGGCCCATATCATATTCCAAAAAGTCAGGATAGGGAAATCTAGGTATGGCAATTAGGTAAAGAAAAAAAAAATTCAAACAGGTGATATCAACAGGTGTTTCATGATTTGGTACAAAAAACCTGTATCGGTATAAGACTTTCTCTTTTAAGGGGGAAAGATAGGTATGTCAGAAAAGTATAAAGAAATGTTCATATGATACAAAGTTTTTCAAAGAGGGGTTGAAATTGCATTGTTCTCCTACATTTAATTTCATTGAACGAGTCAAGGAGTCTGGAGCAGTTTCTGTATATAAAGGGCCTAGGCTGAACACCTGTAATCTCTGATCCATCTGTCAGACAGCTCTGAATCCAATATTCATCAACAGTTGATATGACCATATGGACAAAGAGTGAACTGATGTTTTACATCTATCCACTTGTAATCAGATCACCTTGAGATGTCAAGTATGAAGATAGTCAAAGTTCACTGGAACCTTGTCATGTCCTAATCCCATTGCTCTTGCTTCTCACTCCGATTGGTTGATCTTACGACCTATGGAAATGAAGCAAGCGTCACAGATTTTAATGCAGTCTAACTTGTCAGCCTGTTAGAAGCTTTGTTCGAACAGCATTGTCTCCAGCACACACACGCAGTCTTTTTAGGGTCAGAATTTACAATGCATCCAACGTTTTTAGGAACTTGTCATTTGTTGCATCTTTGTGCTTTTAACTTTCTTTTCATTGTATTGCTTAGTGCTCCTCATTCTGTAAAAGAAGGAAGAGTATTGAGTGTCGAAGGGAATGGTGAGAAAGAAGGAAAAGCTGTGGGAGACAGACTTGATGATTTGGGGATAGAGAGAGTGAGTGGTGTTGATTCTAGTTCACCTCAGTGCAAGAAACTGGGAGACATTGAGTCTCTGGCTTTGGAGTCTGAGGGGGATGTCGTTATTGGAGGCTTTTTTCCTTTGCATTATTTTACCTCTGAGCCACAACACAGCTACCAAAGCAAACCCCGAATCACACCATGCAGCGGGTGAGTGTGAGAATACTGATATCTGTTGTTCTTAGTTTTTGATTTCTTTTCCTGCATCTCACACTGAAAAAATGTACTTTATAAACAACTTATTTTGGTTTTTCTTTGTTTATCCTCTAGTGTTAACAGATTCATACCACTGACATACAGCAATCTCCTTCTCCTCTTAACTTACTTTTTTTTGCAGTTTTGACTACAGAGCCTTCCGCTGGATGATGACTATGGTTTTTGCAGTCGAGGAGATTAACCATAATTCAAACCTTTTACCAGGTATTAAATTAGGTTACCGGATCATGGACAGCTGTGATAATGTCCATAGCAGCCTGCAAGCTCTTCTCTCTTTGGCCACCTCCTCCAAACATGTGAAAAGTGACGTCGAACAAACAGCAGAAAGTGAAAACACATTGAATTTGACAGAAGAAAGGAATTTTGGAAATTACAAAGCAAATAATGAAACAAAAGAGTTAAGGACAACAAAGTCTAAAAGTTCCACATGTCTGTCTGGTTCACCCATCTCTGCTGTGATTGGTCTCGCATCATCGTCCCCAACAAGAGCCATAGCTCAAGTTCTTGGCCCTTTCAACATCCCACTGGTGAGAAAACACAAAAAGGCAGGGAAAAAAATCCCTGCCTTTTCAAAATCATTTGATAATGTAATGAACCAGTGTTTTAAAAAAGTTTTGTTTTGTTGAAGAAATGAACTCTGTCTCCTCCTAGGTGAGTTATTTTGCCACTTGTACCTGTCTCACTGACAAACGTTTGTACCCATCATTTTTGCGAACTGTGCCGAGCGATCTCTTTCAAGTTAGGGGTCTAGTACAGCTCGTCACTTTCTTAGACTGGTTTTGGGTGGGCACAATAGGGACCACGGTGAGATTCAACTTTTTTCTTTTCAATTCAAGAAGTTCTCGGTTTAAGACACAAATGTGAATCACAAAACCTTCTCATGTACATTTCAGGATGACTACAGTCACTATGGCATCCAATCATTCTCTAATCAGTTTAAACAACAAGGTGGTTGTGTGGCATTTCATCTCACTATTCCAAAATCACCCACATCGGCTGAGATACAAGAAATGGCAGACAGTCTGCAGAGTTCCATTGCAAAGGTCGTGGTGGTCTTTGCTACAGAGGGACAACTCCTGGATCTATTTTTAGAAGTATGCATCTTGGTTGAGCTACAGTATATATGCTGCATATAGGATATTTATGTGAAAATGTTTACATAAATAGTAACATGATTCATCATTATAATTTTTAATTTTTAATTTTTTTTGTCTTTTCAGCTTGTTCAGAGGAATGTAACAGGGCTACAATGGGTAGCTAGTGAAGCCTGGGTGACTGCCAGCCTTCTAACCTCACCTCACTTCCACCCTCTTTTAGAGGGAACACTGGGCTTCTCCTTCCCCGGAGTCAGGATCCCTGGCTTGAAAGAGTTTCTTTTGAATGTTCACCCATCTCCCAAACCAGGGATGGAATTTATCAATATGTTCTGGGAAGAACAGTTTGGTTGTAAGCTCAACTTTGGAGGAGGCAGGATTAGTGAAAAGGGAACAGATACTCTGGATGAATACAATGGTTTGAGTGAACATATCTACAATCTGGATATCCAAAACATCTCCACTGTAAGACAGAAAAGCTCACTGAAAGTGTTAGCTGATGACGAAGGTGCCGCTGAAATGCCTGTATGTACAGGTTCAGAGGATCTGAGTCTCACTGCCAGCAGTTATACTGATGTATCTCAGGTCAGAATATCCTACAATGTTTATAAAGCTGTATATGCCATCGCCCATGCTTTGCACTCTTTACTAAACTGTGATTCTGCAGAATATAGTAATGGAATATGTGAGAAACACAAGCATTTCACCACCAGGCAGGTAAGTGACAATTACAATACACATAAAACGATGTTTATTTGCTTTTTAAATTTAGTTAATGACAGAATTAGTTTGTTCTTTTTTTCATATAGTTTCTATACCATCTGAGGACAGTGAATTTCACCAACCAGTTTGAGGAGAAAGTATATTTTGACTCCAATGGGGAGCCAGTCCCTCTCTATGACATAATTAACTGGCAGAAGGACAGTAAGGGTGAAATCAGGTCAAATTTCAAATTTCAATATGCAGCAATTTAACTGTCTTCACAATTCATGATTTAGGCAATCTGTCCATTTTCCAGAATAATCATGCAAAACTGCTGTATTTATTTCTTGGCTTCAAATGTCTTAAAGATTTTTTATGATGTGATCAGATTTATCAAACTGGGAAGTTATGATGGCTCAGCCCCACTGGGACAACAGCTGCAGATAAAGCAGAACACCATTATATGGACATTAGGACAGTCAAAGGTGGGTCATATGTATCATAATATCATTTCACATGTCCTCTATATATCCCTGAGTGAAGTCTCCATGATGAACATCCTGTTGTTCAATTTTACACTTCTCTCTGATCATTGTTCAGGTACCTGTATCTCAATGTAGTGCACCATGTTCCCCTGGCAGTAGGCAGGCCAGACGTCCAGGAGAGCCCCATTGCTGTTTTGATTGTTTACCTTGTGCAGATGGAGAGATCAGCAACCAGACTGGTAGCATATAGTTGTATTGTTTCTACATATATTTTCCATCTTCAATAGGAAGCAGGGTATTGATGATTTTAGAAGCCATTAAAACCACAAAAATAAGTTGCACAGCAGTGGTCAAGTGATGTGGATGTACAAGGCAGTTTCTGAATGTTTGTTCACCCTCTGTCTATTTTATGTGTCTCCAAAGGTTCCACTGAGTGCATAAAATGCCCCGAGTCCTCCTGGTCCGACAAAGACAGGGTGAAATGTGTTGCAGGGGTTGAAGAATTCCTCTCTTTCTATGATACCATGGGTATCATCCTAGTTGCACTCACCCTACTGGGTGTTATCCTGACAAGCATTATCACTGCCGTCTTTCACCATTTCCGCACAACACCGATTGTCAAAGCCAACAACTCAGAATTAAGTTTTTTGCTGCTCCTGTCACTCAAGTTATGTTTCCTATGTTCCCTGGTATTCATCGGTCAGCCGTCGGTGTGGACATGTCGGCTCCGGCAGGCAGCATTTGGGATCAGCTTTGTCATCTGTCTCTCCTGCCTCCTTGTTAAGACAATAGTGGTTCTATTGGCTTTTCAGACTAGTGTACCGGGTTCCAGGGGCCTGAGGCTTTTTGGTCCATCTCAGCAGAGGACTATGATCCTCTGTACCACAGCCCCTCAGGTGTGAAGAATATAGAACTGTCACTAATATGATAAAATGTATGACTACTGTGATTTTTATGCATTTTTAAAGAGCTTCCTAACTTTCTATCTTGCCCGCAGATTTTTCTCTGTACTGGCTGGCTTTTGGGTGCACCTCCCTTCCCATTTAAGAATCCAGCCTACCAAGCCTCAACTGGAAAAGTAAGATTTCCCTGTCCGAAATACCATTTTTTAAACATAGAAGCTTTAATGTAATTCATTGAGATCAACGAGAGTATATCTGCATTAATGTATTGTTGTGTGTGTGTGTTTAAAATTAGATTGTTGTGGAATGTAAGGAGCCATGGCCTCCTGGATTTTACCTGGTGCTTGGTTACATTGGTCTGCTTGCTTTTGTCTGCCTCCTTCTGGCATTCCTCGGACGGAAGCTACCAGATACCTTCAACGAGGCGAAGCTCATCACTTTCAGCATGCTGATTTTCTGGGCTGTGTGGATCTCTTTCATCCCAGCTCATGTCAGCTCTCCTGGGAAGTTCTCTGTGGCTGTGGAAATATTTGCAATTTTAGCCTCTAGTTTTGGTCTGTTACTGTGCATCTTCGTGCCCAAATGTTACATAATTTTACTGCACCCTGAGAAGAACATTAAGAAAGGCATGACTGGAAAGTTAAAAAGTTAAAACATTCGCACCTTTGAATATGAACAAAAGAAAATACCATGTGAAACTTGTTTCCATAATCTTTAATAAAAATCTTTGGTTAAGTATCTGAATTTCTCTTTTATAAGATTTCCTATGAATATAATTTAGAAAATCAAAGCAAGAGTGTTAAGGCCCAGGTTAATGGACTGTCATAATGTGAGCTTGAAACTGGAACCTAATGCAAACAGACAGGGGTCAGGCGGGTAAGGTAAATCAGGTTAACTTTTTTTAAACTTGCAGATGAAAAAAAGAAGATAACCAAAGGTCAGGAAAAACTTTAACCAAGGTCCCAAATGAAAACAAGACCAAAGTATCCAGAAATTCAAAAAACAGGCATTACCACACATGCACAAAGGGGCTAAGTGGTATTGAAAAACAGGTTAGAACAATAAAGACAATAGGTGTGATTAACACAATGCTTTCCTATGCAGCTTTCTCTTGAAGTGATGCACAATTATTTTGAAGCAATTCATGGTGGTTAGAAAAATCTTTTCCAACTTTTGTCAGTGATGGAGAGGGTACTTCTGAGGGCTTCACAGATATGCATGGCATGTCAAGTGTTTTTTTTTTTTATCAGATTTTCAGATCCATTATTATCTATGGCTGTTTTTTCCCAGAAATGTAATGTATCAGATTTTCTTTTCCAATATCTTATTTACCACGCATATGAACAACTAACACTAAGGAAAATAATTTAATGCTTTTGAAGTTATAAATATATTTTTTCATCTTTTCTTTTTTTACTGACACAGTAAGATTTTACTCATGTCTCAGATTTAGAGTTCCCAGTTAAAAGCAGGCAACAACATGTAAATGATAATTTATTAATTTAAATAAATAATCCAAAATCACATTACATCATTTCTGCAGCTGAACATCTACAGTAACTGTTGATCAGTTCTGCACATCGGCTTGAAAAAAAATACTAAACAAAAAAAAACATGGATGATGCCGTTATGTGCAGCATCAATTTATGGAATGACAACAGTTTTTTTTATTTCCAATTCCAAAGTACATTCAATAAACAAAATTTTAATAAAACATTTTTCTCTTGGGTTTAGGCAATAACATTAATAGTTAGCGTTGGAAAATAATCACGGTAAAACTAAAATGAATTCACTGTCATGGATACCACTTTACTGGTTGCTAAGGTTACATATGAACATAACACATTATGACAAAACTGTATCTCTTCTTAGTTAGGTTTAAGATACATTAATTTGTTATAGATGTTTTGTTTAGGTTAAAAAAAAAAATTGCTCGTGGTAAAATACATTTCTTTTACAATGCTAATGTTATCTTCAGAGTTCACATGCAGTTGCTCTCATGGACACTGAAGGTTAGACTTGTAGCTGGGTGGCATATCAGCTGAAAGTTTATCCCAACAAACTGAAACCTACTGACTGCTAAACATCTTTATTTCTTCCAAATCTATCAATATTAAATTGATACATATCTAATACATATACATTTTTATATGTAGGAGTACGAGAGACTGTATGAGAGTTACAATTCTGCACAATTGTCACTGCCCAGCAAATACTCATGTGAAGTAAATCCGAATTTTCAAAAGGTTATCTTATGACATACTACTTTTTTTCTTTTCCCATTAAGTGCTGCTTTGTATTTTTTTGTGGCTTCAATAAAATAATGTAACACTTTGGAGCAAATAGGCAGAACAACAAGCCAAAGCTCGAGGCCAAAATGGCGAAAGACTCCACTGCGTCTGCATAGTTTCCAGGGGAGCTGATATATGCAGGGATGAATGCCAACCACACAGCGCAGAAGATCAACATGCTGAAAGTGATGAACTTGGCCTCATTGAAGTTGCCAGGCAATTTACGGGCTAGAAATGCCAGTACAAAGCAGAGACAAGCCTGCACACCTATATATCCTAGAACGCACCAGAATGCAAGGCTAGATCCCACACTACACTCCAGTGTAATCTTTGAGCGCTCGTATTTAGTATTACGGCTTGGATAAGGGGGAGCATCAATCAGCCAGGCAGCACAGATAACTACCTGAACCAGAGTGCAGCTGAAGATAATGGTCCTCTGCTGCTTTGGCCCTAGCCACTTCATAATGTTGCCCCCTGGCCTGGTGGCAGTGAAAGCAGCCAACACCACCAGAGTCTTTCCAAGGATGCATGAGATGCAAAGTGAAAAAGTGATGCTAAAGGCAGTGTGGCGAAGCATGCAAGACCAAAATGTTGGCTCTCCAATGAAAACAAGAGAACAGAGGAAACACAGAGTGAGTGCAAAGAGGATAAAGAAGCTGAGTTCTGAGTTATTCACACGGACTATAGCTGTGTTTCTATGGTAGAAGAACACAGTGAAAACACCTAAAGTTAGAAAAGCTCCCACCCCAGAAATCACCGTCAGGGCTATACCTAAGGAATCATAGGTTAGAAACTCCACCTTTTTGGGGATGCAGACTGTTCTGTTTTTGTTTGACCAAAAGTCCATGGGACAAAATGTGCATTCTATTGAATCTATGGGAAAGAGGGAGAAGGACAAAAGAAGTGGCTTTCAACAGTAGTTCAACAGATCACAACATTATAACAGATACTTGTTTTGGTGTGATTTATACTGCTAGGATTCATTCTCACTTGTCTGATTGCTAATTTTGCCACTGTCACATGGTACACAGTCAAAGCAGCAGACAGGCTGCCCACGACGGACAGCTTTCCTGGACCCTGGAAGACAGCTGGCACTGCATACAGACACTGGCACCTATGGGAAGACAGGACAAAATTATGTCTTCAAGCTCTGGTGTGTTAAAAAAAGTGTGCTAAATTCACATATTATTTCATTAGTCATGACAGAAAATTACAGTATTGTTGAAAGGCCATTTTTTCTTCTTTCTCATTTATTAAAGAACCCACAATACACTGATCATCAAGTTCCTTATTTTACTTTGGGAATCTACTAGAATAGTTTTGTGTGCTGTAATATATAAAAATATTTTTTTCCTCACATTGTACATCATCAGTACCAATTCAGCCAGAAAAAATTGTTTCAGCTGCTGTCCCTTAAAGGCCCCCCTCCCAAATAGCCTAGTCTTTAGCACAAGGCAGCAGCACCCTCCTTGAGGAATACCAAACAATTATAATGAAGCTTTCGAATAAGCATAGAAAGAACAATTCTGTTCTCTGTTGTTTGGGCTTTTCACTCTGGTTGTCTTTATGTAAAGCACATTGAGTTGCCTGTGGTATGAAATGCGCTATATAAATAAAGATGCCTTGCCTTCCCTTGCCTTCATCACTTCCGTTTTCACACGCTTTCAAACTCACTTCATTCTTAATTCTGTTATTTACTTGTTTACTCAGGTCCAATGGACTTTTCACATGCTACAGTACTAGTTAGTCAGATCCCCATTCTTTAAAACTCTTTTGTATTCTGTGTCCTCACATAGTGACTTTCGCGCAAACCACCTTCTCGCCATCTCTACCTCTTCTTGATATCCAAAGAGCCTCATCAGAATCATCTGCCCCCTTGTAACTCTGCATCACCTCCTAAAGTTTCTACACTCCATGTGTACTATCCTTTCCTCTTACATTAAGAACCTACAAATACCTTTTTGGGGACAACCTATCAGCGATAACATCATGAACAGATTGCATTGCACAGTGTACTTCAGGCTGTGTTGGACAACAAAAGAAAATTAGGCTTGTTTCAAATTTGTGACCAAATACAGCTAATTTATATGAGATGTTAGGATCAATAAATGTGTTCTGTAAAGAAAAAAATAGCTATACCCACTCTTGCAGGCCTCAGTGCAGCACCATCAGCAAAATGAAGGTGTTCATTCGGGTGTTGTGTTCCCATCAATACCAAATGGAGCCAGGACTGATAAATACTTTTCACTGGTGTTGAGTCATTTGATGTGAGACAGAATGCTGATTAAACACTTTCCCCTTGTACTCAAAAGCTAATTGTAAGCAGGTATAAAAAGGGCTTTTGACAAGCATGTCACAGGTAAACAAGAGAAGGCAGAAAAACCTGCACTACAAAGTAGGCGTTTCAAGCAGTTCAGGAGCAGTGTTTTCTCAGGGATAGATTTGTAACTTCCTTTGGTGTGAATTGTAACTTGGAAGATCTTTTACGCAAATAAACCTGCATCAAATTAAAAAAAAAAATGAGAAACATAACACGTCCACTTTAACAGTCAAGTGATTGTTGATTTTAATATTAGCTGTTTGATAAATAGCATAAGTAATCCCTAGTATTTATAGAAATATTTCAAGTCCTCGAAGAAGAGAGAACCAGAAAGTAATTGGCTTGCCTGCATAATGTTCTGTGACTTGAGGCCTTTCAATTCACACTCACATTTAGTGTCAGGATTTGATTTGGCCTACATAACAGTACCAATGTTGGTACTTTAGAAGACGTCTATGATGAGGGATACAATGGGAAAGACTGCCCAGCATTTCAAAATGTTTGTATTTAAAGTCTTTACGGTATCAAGAAAAAGGGACTCACATCAGATCCAAGCCTTCCTGCCCGTCTGACTTACCTCCATCTTAACCTACAGAACTTCAACAGTTGGCATCTGATGAAGGTAAAAACACAGTGTGAGCAGCTTGCCTCACTCTGATGCCCTGCCCACATTATCCTGTCCTCCTGGATCACCAGCTCCTCTCCAGCAGGCTTGGTTCCATCGAACAACCCCACGTTGACAAATTCAATGTTCCCACTTGTGCCTCTCTGCCAGTTGATAATGTCATAGTAGGGTACCGAGTCACCCTTCAGGTCAAAGTTTACCTCCTCCCCGGCTATGTCAAATGTAACTTCCTGCAGGTAGTGCTGGAGCTTGGAAGCAAATAAATATTATTAAAATCTTCATAAAGCCTTAAACAAGGTTTTAAGTGCAATGTAATAATGTTATAACACAGGATTATACCTGCCAGGGGAGTACATTACTTTGCTGAGCACATGAGTCGTTTTGAAAAGGTCCACTGCCTGGTTGACAGAGAAGAAGGTTATGCAGTGAATGAGCAACTGCATATACAGCCTTATAGACATTATAGGCCACCCTAGGACTGGATGTATTCATGTAGGCTGAGTGCTGCTCCAACAACGTCTCCTGTCCTGTGCAATGCGGCAACTGAGAGGCAGAAGAGGGGACAAGACTGCAGCCATACAGGGCCTCCCACAGCTCTTGCACCAGACGATTATTGGGATAGCTCTGAGGATTGACTGTCAGCAGGTAGTCACTGAGTCGGGAGATATGACCTTTTCTTATCCCAAACCCGATGGTGCCCCCTAAGTAGGGGTAATACTCGCTTCCTGTGAAGACAGATGCTGTGATCCAGGCCTCACTTGCAACCCACTGGATTCCAGTGATGTTCTTCATCATGTAGTCTCTCAAAAAAGGTGTCATTTCCCCCTCAGCTGAAAATACCACCACCACTTTTGCCAAAGAACTTCGCATCACCTTCACAGAAACGCACATAATGAAAGAGGATTTGACATGGATGAAAGATTGCTGGTTAAATCAAATGAAATAGGACAAGACTGAGGGGTACAATGCATAATGTGAAGTAATATATTCTTTGATTAGACTTAACTGTAAGGTAAACAAAAAATATATTTTAAAAGAACAAGTACACTACAGTACACGTGCTGTAAGCTTTTCACAACAGGCTGTGCTTTATATAACCATGTGTGTCAAAAACATTAATGATTATGACTCATAAAGAAAGTGAGGTTGATCAATTTTACATATAAATGAATACTAATCCTTAACTAATACGTCATGAAAATAAGATCATCCTGCAAGATTTTAAATGAATAGTAACTTTATACTATATAAATATGGTGATGAAGCAGTGTGAGAAAAAAAAGTTTTAAAGTATTTGTATTAATATGAATAAATTCATACGATGAACACTAATCAGCCATAAAAAAGGTGAGGAGCCATCTCAGTGGTCATTTTGGATGAAAACCTATTAAGTAAGTTCTTCACTTTTTCTGTTGTGACAGCAATTTTTTTATCAACCATCTCTGTTACATTCTTTCCAAGTACTTGAATTACAAAGTGTAATATTCTAAACATTATCTATCTATCTATCTCTTAGTGGTAGTAGTAGTATCTATAGTAGTTCCAATTATAATAACCTCTGGCTATAAAAGGGATTTGGAATAAACGTGGAACCCTCCAATGCTGTAAAACCTTTATTCGTGTTTTTTTGATTTACCTGCATGATCTCCAGAGCCTTCTGGCGATTGTAGAGCAGAGGGATCATTTCTTGGTACGCCACACACACGTTGGTACCTTGTAATTCCCTCAGTAAACCTTGTACAGCAAAGCGGCCATATTCGTGGTCTCCTCTGACAAGTCCCACCCAGGTCCAGTTGAAGCGCACCAGCAGCTGAGCAATGGCCTTCACCTTTTCAACAAAATCAAGTGCCAACACGTTTGGTTGAAAAACACAGGGAAAGTTAACTGAAATAATCTGAATATTATGATTGAATATTTTCTTTGCTCTTGATTTAGTAAATTAAATAAAGACACAAATAAAGGCTCTCACAAGACCCTCTATGAAGCAAAACAAAATTTAACAACGTCTTCCTTTGCCCGGACGCGGGTCACCGGGGCCTCCCCCTGGAGCCAGGCCCAGGGGCGGGGGTCGCCTGTGCCCATGGGGCTCGGTCGGACTTCCATTGGGCTCACCACCTGTGGGAGGGGCCAAGGGGGTCGGGTACCAAGGGAGCTGGGTGGCAGGCGAAGGCGGAGACCTTGGCGGTCTGATCCTCGACTACTGAAGCTGGCTCTTGGGACGGAGCCTGAGCTGGTGCAAGATGCTGAGCGGTTCTGGATATATATAGTCGGACTCACCTTGATGTATGGCTTGGGCTCCTTGAGAGGGGTTGGACTCTCTTTCACTCTGGAGTTACCCGTGGTGAGAGGCGCAGAGCAGGTGTGGGCATGCTTTTTATATTGCCTCCCAGCTGTGCACATGTGCTTTGAGGTTTACCCCAGTGGACGAGAGGGTAGCCTCCCTCCGCCTTAGGGTGGGGAGACGAGTCCTGACTGTTGTTTGTGCTTATGCACCAAACAGCAGTTCAGAGTACCCACACTTTTTGGAGTCCCTGGAGGAGGCACTGGAGAGTGCTCCTGCAGGATACTCCCTAGTCCTGCTGGGGGACTTCAATGCTCACGTGGGCAATGACAGTGAGACTTGGAAGGGGGTGATTGGGAGGAACCCCCCCCCCGATCTGAATCAGAGTGGTGTTCTGTTGTTGGAATTCTGTGCTCGTCATAGACTGTCCATAACGAACACCATGTTCAGGCATAAGGGTGTCCATATGTGCACTTGGCACCAGGACACCCTACACCGCAGCTCGATGATGTGGTTGTGGTTGTATCATCGGACTTGCGGCCGTATGTCCTGGACACTCGGGTGAAGAGAGGGGCGGAGCTGTCAACTGATCACCACCTGGTGGTGAGTTGGCTCCGCTAGGTGGGGGAGGAAGCTGGTCAGACCTGGCAGGCCCAAACGTATTGGGAAGGGTCTGTTGGGAACGTCTGGCAGATTCGTCGGTCAAAAGGAGCTTTAACTCCCACCTCCGGCAGAGCTTCAACCATTGAGTGTGAATGGGCCATGTTTCGTGCCTCCATTGTTGAGGCGACTGACCAGAGCTGTGGCCGTAAGGTGGTCGGTGCCTGTCGTGGCGGAAACCCCCGAGCCCACTAGTAGACACCAGTGATGAGGGAAGCTGTCAAGCTGAAGAAAGAGTCTTATCAGGCATTTTTGGCCAGTGGGACTCTGGAAGCAGCTAAAGGGTACCGGCAGGAAAAGCGGAATGCAACCTTGGCGGTTGCTGAGGCAAAAACTCGGGCTTGGGAGGAGTTTGGTGAGACCATGGAAAACAACTTCCGGACGGCCTCAAAGAGATTCTGGTCAACCATCCGGCGGCACAGGGGGGCGAAGCGGTGAACCGTCACCACCGTGTGTATTGAGGGCGGGATTCTGATTACCTGAACTGGGGACGCTGTTAGTCAGTTGGGGAAATACTTCGAGGGCCTCCTCAATCCTACCGACACGCCTTCTGATGAGGAAGCAGAGTCGGGGAGGTCGGATGTGGGCCCTCCCATTTCCGGGGCTGAGGTTGCCGAGGTGGTCAAAAAGCTCCTCTTTGCCAATGCCCCAGGGGTGATTGAGTCCCTCAAGGCTCTGGATGCTGTAGGGCTGTCTTGGTTGACACACCTCTGCAACATCGCGTGGACATTGGGGACAGTGCCCCATGACTGGCAGATCGGGGTGGTGGCCCCCCTCTTTAAAAAGGGGGACCGGAGGGTGTGTTCCAACTACAGGGGGATCACCCTCCTCAGCCTCCCTGGTAAGGTCTATTCGGGGGTACTGGAGAGGAGGAGCCGCCGGATAGTCGAATCTCAGATTCAGTGTGGTTTTCGTCCTGGCTGTGGAACAGTAGGACCAGCTCTACACCCTCAGCAGGGTCCTGGAGGGTGCATGGGAGTTTGCCCAACTGGTTTACATGTGTTTTATGGACTTGGAGAAGGCGTTCGACTGTGTCCCTCGCGGAGTCCTGTGGAGGGTGCTCCGGGAGTATGGCGTGCTGGACCTTTTGATAAGGGCTGTTCGGTCTCTGTATGACCGATGTCCAAGTGTGGTCCGTATTGCCGGCAGTAAGTCGGACATGTTTCTGATCAGGGTTGGACTCCGTCAGGGCTGTCCTTTGTCACCGATTCTGTTCATATTTTTTACGGACAGAATTTATTGACTCAGCCAAGGCGTTGAGGGGGTCGATTTTGGCAACCTCAGAATCGGGTCACTGCTTTTTGTGGATGATGTGGTTCTGTTAGCGTCGTCAGGCCGTGACCTTCAGCTCTCACTGGAGCGGTTCGCAGCCGAGTGTGAAGCGGCTGGGATGAGAATCACCACCTCCAAATCCGAGACCATGGTCCTCAGACGGAAAAGGGTGGAATGCCCTCTCTGGGTTGGGAATGAGATCCTTTCCCAAATGGAGGAGTTCAAGTATCTCAGGGTCTTGTTCACGACTGAGGGACGAATGGAGCGGGAGATTGACAGGCGGATCGGTGCGGCGTCCACAGTGATGCGGGCTCTGCACTGGCCCGTCGTGGTGAAGAAGGAGCTGAGCCAGAAGGCGAAACTCTCGATTTACCGGTCAATCTACATTCCTACCCTCACCTATGGTCACGAGCTGTGGGTAGTGACCGAAAGAATGAGATCGCGAATACAAGCGGCCGAAGTGACTTTCCTCCACAGGGTGTCTGGGCTCTCCCTTAGAGATAGGGTGAGAAGCTCGGTCATCCGGGAGAGGCTAAGAGTAGAACCGCTGCTCCTCCGCATCGAGAGGAGTCAGATGAGGTGGCTCGGGCATCTGGTTAGGTTGCCTCCTGGACTTCTCCCTGGTGAGGTGTACCGAGCACGTCCCACTGGGAGGAGGCCCCGGGGAAGACCCAGGACACGTTGGAGAGACTATGTCTCTCAGCTGGCCTGGGAACGCCTCAGGGTCCCCCCAGAAGAGCTAGAGGACGTGGCCGGGGACAGGGACGTCTGGGTTTCTCTGCTCAAGTTGCTGAATCCTGCGAGCCGATCCCCGGAGAAGCGGTAGATGATGGATGGATGGATATTTTTTTTGCTCTTCCATCCATCCATCCATTTTCTATACCCGCTGAATCCGTTGGTCGGGTCGCGGGGGGGCTGAAGCCTATCCCAGTGGTCAATGGGCGAGAGGTAGGGTACACCCTGGACAGGCCGCCAGTCCATCACAGGGCCACACAGAGACAAAAGAGACAAACAACCATACACGCTCACAGTCACTCCTAAGGACAATTTTAGAGACACCAATTAACCTAACATGCATGTTTTTGGACAGTGGGAGGAAGCCGGAGTGCCCAGAGAGAACCCATGCATAAACGGGGAGAACATGCAAATTCCACACAGAAAGGCCCCAGCTAGAAGTTGAACCTGGAACCTTCTTGCTATGAGGCGACGATGCTAACCACCACACCACCGTGCAGCCCTTTTTTTTTTGCTCTTGATTTAGTAAATCAAATAAAGGTGTGCTTCAAAACTACAGCATAAAATGTAATGCAGTCAAGTTACTAAGCAGTACAGCAGAGTTTGCCAAATTATGAGGATAAGATTTTTACAATTGAATAGATGAGAAGGTGACATTCTTACCTGATAATCATCATTAGGAATTACCCTAAAAAAATTTGGATATTTTCTTCTGTCAGTGAAACAGGCACATGAAGAAAAGTAGCTGATCTGTTTTAAAAAGAAAAAAAAAAAGAACAGTAAAACATAACGAAAGTTGATATGTGTGGGATTACAGAGACAAAGAGGTACTACTACCATTGGGATTCTGAATGGCCGCAGAATTCTTGACACCACGATGGACTGAGCAGAACCTGATTCCCCAATCACAGCGAGGAGTTGAGAGGCACCGCTGCACACAGGAGAGTCATCCTCACTCAACCCATTCAACACAGCCAGAGCAGCCCTCTGACCAGTTAGTGGATATGCACATGAATCAAAGATTTTGTATCCAAGAGTGTAATTTGGCAATAGTTCTGGACTCTGGTTTATCTCCTCTACTGCCAGCCTCATGGTCAGAGCCCATCGGAAAGCCCTGGGATCAAATCTGTAGCCCAGCATAGATGCACACACAACACATACATGCATTGAATTCAGCAGTTAGAGACAGAGATGTTGCTTTTATCCACTGCATCTACTGTATCATTTACAGTGATTTAACAGAAAAGTTTGTTTTTTTCATTTCGTATGAATTTATTTTTTTATCAATAACCTTAAAGCCTGTTAGAATGATTGATTTGACAAGTCAGTAAATTTCTAATACATTTTCACGAATTTTCTCAGATGTTATCTTGAAAACATACTAATTTCTCTATTAGACCTCCAGGTGTAAGATTGCTAAATTCATTTCAAAGAACAAAAGAAAGTAAAAGAAAAACAACAGTGGATGAAAAACAGACATGATTCTTTAGATGACAATTTCTTAGAAACATTTACAAGTCATAGGGAAATTAAAAATGCATTTACTAAATCCAAAAGCTTAAATAAGATGCTTAGCAACTGAGGACATCACTATAATATTCCAGATATATTTACCTCCAAACTGATTCTTAACCCTGGGAAATATATACACTGTACATGCAGCATAATCAAGTCTATAGAAGGTTTTAGATGACTAAAACATAATCTCACATCATTCAGCTGCAAACAGTATTTTAAATGCTCTATCAAGCTCACCCATTGCACTTTACTGGTGGTGGTTTGTAGGTGCAGTTCAGGTCGGGCATTTCCTGGTTATAATGGAGGGGAAAGATCCCTCCAATAACAAAGTCGCCCTCAGCCACGAAGCTTGGTTGAAAGCTGTTTTGAAGAACACACACTTTGGTTGCAGTTGTAGATGGAGAGGTGAAGCTGCAAAAAGAGGGGTACGTTAAAAGGGCTAAGTGAAGCAATGGAAGTAAAGTAAGCAGAGACATGTTGTTAGACATCCCCTAAAAGAGAGATACGACAAAGATGTAGACAAGTTATATACTAAATATGACCTTGTTATGAATGACAGTGGGCATCTTGATTGGAGATCAGTGGCTCCGCCTAATTCACTGAAGTGGAACATGAAAGTCTAAATGACAAGAGTGTCCCAGAAAAAAAACATAATTAGTCAAGAGGACAAAATTAAAGTAGGATAATGTTTTTTCTGTTGATAAAAAAAAATATTCTTGGAAGCCCACTTTTCTAAGTATAATCTAAATCCTATTTTTTTCATTACTGGAACATTCTTTTTTCTTTGTTTGTTTGATTGATTGTATTGTGTTTTTTTTTTTTTTTTGCCACTGTTGCTACAGCATTCATAAGGTCCAGTCAGTCATCCTTTGCTTGTAATCACCATCTAGTGTGTCATTACCAACTTGGTGTAAATGGTATTAAAGAGGCATTCTTGTGGGTGTGACTTAAATAGAACTTTGTTTTTACGACATATCTAAGATGTACCTAATCTGATTTGTTTGTTTTAGTGAGCATGTCTTATTTTCAGTGATAAAGTAAAAAGAAGTAGATGACGACAAGTATCATCACTTGCTAATGCTAGATGTTTTTCTTTGCCATACATAGAACATGAAATAGTGCACTTTGTCCACTCCTAAAATCTTTAAAAAGAAAAGTCAAACATACAATTTTTTTTTATATACCCATTTATACACAAACACACACACACACACACACACACACACACACACACACACACACACACACACACACACACACATATACATATATATATATATATATATATATATATGTATACACAAATACCGATCAGTCATAACATTATGACCACTGACAGGTAAAGAGAGCAACACTTCTAATCTTGATTAAATATTGTGGGAAAACCTGCCCCCCCTTTTTGCAGAGGGACAGGACTGCGTGTTGCAAAAACAGCTCAAGAAGGACTAACAAGCATGTGAAAGAGTCTGATGTGTTACACTGACCTTTAAACCCCCCAGACACCAATCTGAAGCGATCTGATCCGTGGGAAGCAAGCCCAAGACACGAAGACCTTCCCCATAATCCAAAGGCCAAAGGATCCTTTGGTACAACTACAAGGTCCTGGTACAAGACACTCCAGGACCCCTTCAGATGTTCTATGACCACACCTTCACTGGACCACACCTTGACTTTTGGCAGGATGAGTAGAGCACACTCTATATTAGGATATTAGGCACGTGGTCGTAATGTTATGGCTGATCAGTGAATATATATACATACATATGTGTGTGTGTGTGTGTGTTCTTTGTGTATTTATATACCTTTGACCTGGAAAAATTCGTTAAAAAAAAATTATTAAAATAATAATTATAACTAGAAAGCTGCAAGCAGCTGTGAGCGGGACCGAGTGTGCGTACGTTGGATGTGCGCACGTTGGGGCATGCGCTGGACGCCGTAGTTGCGCAGCTCTGCCCACACGCACGATTCCCATTGCGTACGTACGAGCACTCAATAACCCCAATGCATAGGGGTTTTTGAAAATTTCTAGGGGGCGCCACTGAACCATTTTGCTCCGCCCAAACACAATACACTTTACATACGTACGAGGTCGTCAGGGTGGACGTGTGTACCAAGTTTCATGACTTTGCGATGATGATAAGGCTTTCATATTACAAACGCCATCACACGATTTTCACCTCTGGCCACGCCCACACCGTTCAGAGTTTGGAAAAGTTTCTCCATGAAGTTTTGCCCTCATGTCTTAAGAGTAACCTGGCCAAGTTTGAAGATTTTAGCATGAAATATGTAGGAGGAGTTTCATCAAATAAGAGGTGTGAAAAAAAAAAGACATTTCCAACCACCAGCAGGTGGCGCTGTAGGTGGATGTCACTATTTTATATGTGAGCTTTCAGTCTGGGTCCAGCATTCACCGTATGAAGTTTGGGACAGATTGGATAATATATGTGGGAGTTATAAGCGACTTCATTTTTCGTGGCGAGTGATGGCGAGTCATCAAACTTTGAGGCGTCGCCACGGCAACGCCCTTTAAGTTTTGAAAAAGTTGGCCAATGAATTTTTCCCTCCATGTCTTAAGAGTAACCTGGCCAAGTTTGAAGTCTGTAGCATTAAATCTGTAGGACAAGTTCGATCTTATGCAAGGCGTGGAATCGGTCAAAAATGGCACGAAAACGCACTTTCCATCCAAAATGGCCGCCTTCCTGTGGACGTGGGACCATGGCGGCAAGAGACTTTTTGGTGCGTCTGGGCATGATGAATGAGTGTACCGAATTTCGTCGTCCCACGCGAAACTAATCCTATTAAGGGGACCATTTTTAAGCATTGTAGGGGGCGCTACAGAGTCAATGAGCGACTCCCAAAAATATAAAGTTTAGATTCTTTCATGTCGTCGACCGGCACGTGGCGCTCGCAAAATTTCCTGAGTTTTCGCATACCTTTTGCAAAGAATAAGAAAGAAAGAAAGAAAGAAAGAAAGAATAATAATAATAATAATAAACCTTACAGATACAATAGGGTCCTTGCAGTTTCACTGCTCGGTCCCTAATAATAATAAACCTTACAGATACAATAGGGTCCTTGCAGTTTCACTGCTCGGTCCCTAATAAACCTTACAGATACAATAGGGTCCTTGCAGTTCCTGCTCGGTCCCTAATAATACATTTCCAACAGTTTCAAGAATAAGAGGAATACCCCTTCAGTTCAAGCTTCACTGACGAAATGTATTTTAAATGAGATTTAAATTTAGAAACACTATCCATAAAAAGTTATTTTTTTTAAAAATGGCAGACACAAAATTTGATGCATCAATTTCTTTAAAGCTTTCAGGACCAAAGACGTATAAAAACTTTTTTTGTTTAGCAAGCCAAACAATGAACAACAAAAAATAAATAAATAAATAAATAAAAATAAAAAAATCGGCCTCATATTAGGACCTGAACACAACATGAACTCCAACATGAACACAAATAAATGCTTCCAGTAGGTGCTGTTCAGGTCAGGCATTTTAACTTTCTGCAGTGGTCAAGACAATTAAATAACACCTTTCTATGCTCACCAATGTGTACCGTAAAACTATACAATACGGCATGGTCATTGCAAAAAGGAACATACTAACTCTGTGGAAAAGTGATGAGGCGCCTTCCTTTAAGGCCTGGCTTTCAGAAATCACCAGTCTGCTGCATATGGAAAGGTTCCGACACAATGTCTCTCTCAGCTCTGCAACCTTTGATAAGAGGTGGCAACCTTTCTTACTATATCTGTCAAAAATGACCTAACAGTGATAGTTATGCTTCACTCACATCCCTCTCTGTCAACGTAACTTCATGTTTTTGATTTCTACATAATGCCAGGTATGTTCTGTATGTAATTGTATTGTTTCTGAGCAGGTTTTTTTTTTTTTTTTTTTTTTTTTTTTTCTTATTTTGCTTTATTTGTATTTTTGTTGTTGTCGTTTTTTTTTTGCTGTCTGTGCAATATGTGTTTGTTCATGAACACTTGTTCAGTGTTGTGCTTTACTTTTTTGTCACAGTATGCCTGTTGTCCTGTTTTATATATTGAAAATTTATAAATAAAATATATATATATATAAAAAAAAAAAAAAACAATTAAATAACAGACACTGCATGAACTGAAAAAGGACATGGAAACTTGCCAAGTCTGCAATGCTTACTCAAATTCCATTACGTGGTATTGATGTTTTTGAGTCATTTATATTGTTTGATTAAATAAATACACTTAGCTGAGTGCAGTCACACTCTCAGATACTCTGATTTTGAGAAACTGGAAAGAGGGTCATAAACTTAAAAAAAAAAAAAAAGATTTCCTGTTTACAGCATTCTGCACATACTGTTTACATATAGATGATGTCACAACTACTGTGTCTGGGAGGTGGCTTCAGATTTACGTGCTCTCATAAAGTATATAAAGCAGCTGTGTCTGGAAATATCATAATCCTTTGTGTGTTCTGAGAGGGCAGCAACATTTGTATTAGTATTAGCCTTTCTTCACTCACTGAGCTGAGCATGGCATTGCTGGCTGCAAAACTTCTTATGTTCATGTCTCTTGTTAGGGAGAAACCAGGCTCAGTTGCTGCTCTGGATAGCTGTGTTTTCTTGGGGGAAGAGGAGCAAAACAGTCTGTATGAAGATGGAGACGTAGTTATAGGGGGCTTATTCCCTCTACATTACAGCCCTGTTTCCTCTCTTCTGACATACAAAGCAAAACCAACAGCAAACAAATACAATTAGTATGTTACTAATAATTAGTTTACTTGTGCTGTGAACACGGATTTAATTTTCTTGGACTGCTGTTTTTATGTGCATTAATCTTTACTGAGTGGTGAATTTCTTTCTGCACAGTTTTAGCTCTCGTGCCCTGCGTTGGATGCAGACCATGACTTTTGCAATCAAAGAGATCAACCTGTCCGGTGATCTCCTTCCACACCTCAGGCTTGGTTTCCACATCCATGACAGCTGTGATGATATACCTGTGTCTTTAAGAGCCTCCTTTCTGTTGGTGAATGGCCAGCCAGAGAGAGGCCTCAGCGCTCAGAGTGTGAATGAGGACCAGAGCGTAGAGAAAGGCTATAATTTAAGCTGTGCTGCAGTAAAAAGGACCGTGTCCTCTGTAATCATAGGAGATGCTGGTTCTGGGGTGTCCATGGCTCTTCTACGAAGTCTGGGTTCTTTCCATATCCCCTTGGTGAGTGAGTCTAATTGTCTGAGCACTGTTTTGATAATTAATTCATGCCTTACTAAATCAGGCTTTTTTCCACTCTATCAATGAAATAACAATTTATTTGCAAAACAATTAAGAATTAAACCAGCTCCAATTGAACATTCAATTGTGCTTTTTCACAAAAGCTTTTTTTCTAAATTGGTTTCAGAAAATCAAGAAGTTTGCACTCGCCTAAATCAGAGAGAAAAAGTTCATATTCAATGTTACGTTTTTTCTCTTTGACAGAGATTAAGATTCAGATTATTTGCTTTTTATGGCACTGAAATGTATACAATTCAACGTTTGTAAATCCGTCCATCCCTTTTATATACCATTTTTATCCCATTCAGGTTAAAGTGAATTTGTAAATATATCTGCACTATAATTCTGCAGAAAAAGACAAAAAATAAATCATCAGAGATTTAAAAAAGCCTTTTAAATCTTCTATGTTATAAAATCACAATTTACTCAGCTTCTATTTTTCAATTTTGAGACTCCAACTCCAACTCCCCCTTTTCAGGTATAGGGATGTCCATCCGACCCACTGATTGCTTCTGAAAATAGTTGTACTTTTCGGTGAAATTTAATGCTTGTTGCACATTGTTTCCCCAAGCCAGCGCCAAATCCTAACTACTGTTTTTTTTGTAAAACTAGGTGAGCTATTTTGCATCCTGCAGCTGTCTGAGTAATCAAAAGGAGTTTCCCACCTTCATGCGCACCATGCCAAGTGACACCTTTCAGATCAGAGCCCTGGCTCAGCTGGTTAGCTATTTTGGCTGGACCTGGGTGGGAGTCATTGGTGTTGAATCTGACTATGCCCGCTTTGCCATCCAGCTTTTCCTTCAGGAATCGGTGCACTATGGTGTGTGTACTGCCTACACACATTTCTATCCTGTGGAGCTCAGGCAGCAGGCTCTTGATGGACTTCTTGATGTCATTCAGGTACCTCTATGTAAAATGAATTTCTCATATGGGGATATAACTAGAAAACGAGAACTACAGCAAGTGCATCATGATTGAGGAACTGTTGTGTAAACTGAAGTTCAACTGATGCCAAGTTTTTGGTATTTTTATTCTAAATGCTATATTGTCAAGGGTTGTGGGGGGAAAAGAAAGATGTTTTACAACATAGTATTTATGTATAATTATAATACTCCTTAGACTGAAAAAGTAATCTATATATTTCATAAGTGCAATCATTTCATTACACTTATGAAGGATATAAATTACATATTTGTTTCACTAATAAATTTTGCAAACTTAGCTTTGACTGGTGTTTGAATGTATTATTTTCCAGACAATTTAGCACGATATGTTAATGTAAAGTATTAGGATGTAAGGTTTGGTATGAACTGTATTCATTTTAATACATAATTTTAATCATTTAAAAAATGTCTTCAAACTCCAATGCTAACGATCTCTTAACATTCATTCATCAGACGTCATCTTCAAAGGTCATCATTAACTTTTCTGGTGAGTCAGAGATGCAAGGCATTCTTAGAGAGATTCAGCTTCGGAATATAACCGGTTTTCAGTGGATCGCCAGTGAAGCCTGGGCCACTGCCAAGTCACTTTGGGATAAAGCTGGAGCCCTCCTAATGGGCACACTAGGATTTGCAATCCAAAGAGCTGATGTGATTCCAGGGCTGCAACAGCATCTCACAAATCTCACACCATCCTCTATGCAGAAATTAGCTTACTTTGCAGAATTTTGGGAAGAAACTTTTAACTGTCAACTTAACAGGTCAGTGGACAGCAACTATAATGGGGCGGAAAACTACCCCAGCAGTGTGCCATGTAAAGGGTCAGAGGATTTAAATGATGTTTACTCTCCCTATTCTGATGTGACACAACTAAGAGTGTCTTATAACGTGTACAAAGCTGTATATCTGGTGGCCCACGCCTTGCAAGATATGAGTAATTGCCAAGCTGGAGCAGGGCCTTTCCTGAATGGCACCTGTGCAGACTCAAAAAATTTCAAACCTTGGCAGGTGAGACCAGCTCTAAGTTATATATTTTCTAAAGTAACATTTTAAGCAGGCAAAGATGAGTTAAGATTTGTGTTTAAATAACCTGTACATTTTTTCCTTTAGCTCATCTACTACATGAAGCGTGCTAATTTTTCTGCACTGGGGGAGAAAGTCAACTTTGATCAAAATGGTGACCCCATAGCTTATTATGATCTCATGAACTGGCAGAGGAGGCCTGATGGCTCTCTAAATTTGGTAAAAGTAGGCTTCTATGATGCCTCATTGCCCGCTGATCGCCGCCTGGTCATAAATGATTCAACGATCCAGTGGCCTGTAGGAAAGCAGGTGTGTTATTCACAAACAGGCCTGAGACCATGTTCACCTCTCAGACTCTTGTATGCACTACTGATAAACTCATCAGTTGAATTGTTGTTATTAGTGTGCAACATACTTTCTTAAATTAGCATTAAAAAATGTCACGTCATTACACCTGTCAAGCTATGACCAATATTATAAAAAAAAGCTATTAACAATTTGAAATGATACATTCATACCTACATTTGTGAAAAAACAACAGCATCTAGTCAATGAGATTACAAAGTAGCAATATTATTTCACAAATGTAATTTATTTTAAGATATGACAATTTCATAACATACGAAGCATGATCAGATTCAACCTCAAAAATCACAGTTAAGAGACTGGCAGTAAGGGAAAATATAAATACTCTTCATGATACTATGTTATCAATGCTAAATATGTTGTTACATATGATGAGGACATTAATATTTCACTATTAGACATCTGCAAACCATAAAAGACCATTAACTATACACTCATTACTGAGTTCTGTCTGTTAAAGTTTTTGAAGATGCATTTGATTCAGTTTAGAAAACAATGTTTCACCTTTTGAAAAGATGTAGAGCATTTTCACATTATATAGAGTAATGTAATAATAAGTAAGCAATTAGATAGAGTAATGCCTTGGTAGTCATAATTTTAAATCAGTGTTCTTTCTGAGTGGCTGAACTTTGCCTCTCAGGCGATCCGGTCTATATGCAGCGACAGTTGTCCCCCAGGTTCTCGAGTTGTCAGGAGAAAGGGGAAACCCATCTGCTGCTACGACTGTGTCCCCTGTGCTGAAGGAGAAGTTAGCGATGAGACCGGTGTGTACTGTCTTGTATCATGCTTTCTTCCTTTTGTTTAATCCAATCATTAACTAGCCTATACTTGAATTTAAATCAGAACTTGTTAACCTGAAAAAACAACCTATTTGCTGATACTGTTACTGTGGGCTAACAGTAGTACATGAGCAAGAATCTATTTTAAAAAAATGAAAGAAATCCAGTTCTCCTGGCTCTTCCTATATGTTTCCTAAAGCCATTTACAAGCATCCACAGTACCTGTGTGAAATGACCAATAGGAGCTAAGAGATATACAAGCACGGCACTCTCAGTCTTAGAGGCAGAGCTAAAGCACAGCAGATAGAGGAGGGAAGGCAATTTTATGTTGTATTTTCACATTTAAAAATAAAGGCTACTTTTTGTCAAGGTTACCAAGTTCTGCTTTAAATGTGGCTTCTCTAAACTACATTTTTCTCTTTTCTCTATCTATCTCCAGATTCTTTAGAGTGCTCACGCTGCTCAGAAGACACATGGCCCAATAAAGCCAGAAATCTCTGCATCCCAAAGGCTATAGAGTATCTTTCTTACAATGAGTTCATGGGTATCCTGCTGTGTGTCGCCTCTGGTCTGGGAGCTTCCATTTCACTTATCATCTTTGGTATATTCTTTACATACAAAGACACACCTCTAGTTCGGGCCAACAACATGGAACTGAGCTTCCTTCTTTTGGTGTTTCTTGCAATTTGTTTCCTTGTTGGCTTGCTGTTCATTGGAGAGCCTTCAGACTGGCTCTGCCGTATCAGGTACCCAGCATTTGGGATCAGTTTTTCCCTCTGCATTTCTTGCCTCCTGGCAAAAACAACAGTGGTCCTTATGGCTTTTAGGTCCAGACTGCCCGGAAGCAGCGTCATGAAATGGTTTGGATTCATGCAACAGAGAGTCAGTGTGCTTTTGGGAACAGCTGTTCAGGTACAAAAAACAAAAAAAAACAAACAGAAAAGTTCAGCTTAAAACATTTTCTTGATTCCGTCTTTAGAAAGTAATATCCTGATGTTTTTCTGTTTTCTCTAGGTTCTAATTTGCCTGATTTGGCTGCTCACCAGTCCACCTCATGCCAGTTATAATACAGATTACCACAGTGCTACAATCATCATTGAGTGTGTTACTGGTTCAGAAGCTGGCTTCTGGTTTGTTCTTGGATACATCGGTATCCTCGCTTGCATGTGCCTCATAATGGCGTTTTTGGCTCGAAAGCTGCCTGATAATTTTAATGAGGCAAAATTCATCACCTTCAGTATACTGATATTCTTTGCAGTGTGGATTACTTTTATCCCAGTTTATATGAGCACAGCTGGAAAATACACCGTTGCTGTCCATGTTTTTGCTATTTTGGCCTCATCGCTTGGACTTCTCTTTTGCATTTTTGCTCCCAAGTGCTACATCATTTTGCTGAAACCAGGAAAAAACAACAAGAAAAACTTAATGCAAAGATGAAAAGGAAAATATATAATTATCTCATGAATGCAAATTCTAAATGCTTTAATATATTTTTTTGTCTTATTCTTGCTGGAAATGTAATAAAGAAAACTCCTTTGAAATTCAAAATATTGTTGTCTCTTCTTTTGTTTCTGATGTAAGAAATGAAAGGCGTTATGGTATTTCTTCTCCTTAGGGATTTGACTGTAGTGCCCTTACTTTACAATGGCTTTTCAATTCAGGCCTTGTATATCTCATATAAGTGAATATTCAGCAACTCAGCCAGGGGCGGATCTACTGGTGGGCCTGGGTAGGCCAGGCCCACCCTGATTGGCAGCTGGGCCCGCCCAATCACAAGCTCAGAATACAGTTTTCCGTATGCATCATTAAACTCAAATGTTGACCATTATCCTTTAATATATGGTTATTTGTTTGTGAAAATCAATGGAAATAAAGTATAATTTATTTTTATGTATTTATTTTAAGATTTGTTCAGTTTTACAACAGCTTAACATAATGTTACATTTATGGAAAAGCCATTACGTTGTTGCGTTTCACGTCAATACATTGTTGAGAACGTTCGAATTCCTGCTAATTTGAGGTAAACATTATGATGGCTCTGTGTTGTGTATAAATGTGGAATTCCGTTGTGCTGCTGTGGCTACACAAATTTCACTTTGTCGGTTTTAAAAAAAAAAGGAGTAGTGAAGTTGGTCAGGGAAATGGTCCCAATACAAAAGTGCCAAAGGAAGGTGCACCCCGAGAGGAGTCAGCTAGTAAGGTGGAGACGGCTACATAGGTTCATGCTAACCTGGCTAGCCTGCATTCGCCCCCTTCGGAGCCCTGTGCACCTGCGGACCTGTCTGCTTTGGAGGAAGCACCTAATCAACGACAACGCACAAAGTTCCCAGGCTCCATAATCGACGGCAAACTGCGCAGCTTCAACAGTAACTGGTATGGAACGTTCAAGTGAATACAGCTCATCAGTGGACTCTGTTTTTCGTAAGCCTTGTAGACATTTTCCCGATCCCCACCTGGAAAAAACCTTTGTCAGAGATGGCTTCAAAAACTGGAAACGTATTGGGCAGGCTTGTGAAAAGCATCAGTGTAGCAAGCAACACGCATCTTCTCTGATTAAAATGCAGTCCTACATTCACAGTCACGCACCGCAAGGCAGTGGTACTGTGTTGAACAGACTTCATGGTGTTTCGTGAAAGAGAACTTCCCCTCACTGATTGAACTACTGGATGCATGCCCTGCCAACATTTTCCCCGGCATGAACAGCCTGTTGAGGTCCATCATTACGCTGCCCATCACATCCTGCTGCGTTGAAAGACTTTTCTCCGCAACTAACAGGATCAAGACAAGGCTCAGGTCGTCAATGCTGACTGGACGTTTGACCAACCTGACACTACTGACGTTTGAACGAGAGCTCACAGACTCACTGGATTACGACGAAATCATCACCATATTCAATTCCAAACCAAGACGACTCCGCCTATAGGGAGGCTACAGGTAGGCCTATTTCTCAATCTGATTCTGAATTGAAACTATCATTATTTTTTCATATTTTTCCAGCGTGTGACTGTGTGTTAGTCTAGTGTCCTGGTATTTATCTGCTGCCGTTGATGGGCCCTGCGTCAGAACTAAAGTGTGTTTGTGTGTGTGTGTGTGCGTGTGTGTGTGTGTGTGTGTGTGTGTGCTTGCGTGCGCGCACTCCAGGCCAGAGCTGAAGTAGTTGGCTGGCAGGGGATGGAGGGAGCGAGAGACAAGACAGCAGACACAAGAAGTAGCACATGAAGGACGGGGGTGGTGTTGTGCGACAGACTGTGTGTGTGTGTGTGTGTGTGTGTGTGAGAGTGAGAGAGGGGGGCAGGAGAGTCCGTGTGTTTTTAATGTGTTTGGCATTTTGATTCAGCTCTGCTACAGGATTGCGCCTATAGCGCACGAGAGTAATTTAACATAACCAGAACGACCAGACTTGGGAGTTAAATCATTTAGTGCATTCATGTGTTTTTGATATGAATTTATCATAGTGGTGTAGTTAGTTGTGTTATTGTGGTTGACGTTTTATGATTGGCCACACGGTATAGGCCTATGTTGCAGGCTGTTTAAATAAATCATATTTGTATAAATTAAATAAATAAACAGATATTTGTATAAATAAATCATATTTGTATAAACAAATAAATAAACAGAACGATCGTGCTGTCTTTCGGTGTACCTAGTGAGTAATAAATATGCTGTTTTTTTCAACTGAGCTTGTCTGTGGGCAGTTTATTATTATTGTTAGTAGTAGTATTGTCGTTTCCGTTATTATTATTATTATTTATAATAAGTTGTCCGTTATTACTATAGTGTGTGTGTGTGGGGGGCAGAAACCATTGATGTGTTCGGTATTTTATTAGGGCGCAGCAATCTTCCCGGTTCAGAAAAAAACCTGCATTTACTTTCATTGCCTGGGGATAAAGCTATAAGTATTGGTAGTCCTACTCGGTGTCAGCAAGTAGCCTACAGAAATTAATATTTGTACTTGTTTGTCGATTTTCAATGAAGTATTGGTGCATCCTTAGATAGCACATATAATGTTTGATTAGGGTTGCCAACTGTCCCTTGATATAGCCTACGGAATCGTCCCGTATTTAGAAACAAAGGTATGGTTCCGTATTGAGCCGAAACGGGACACAATTTGGTTAAAATGCAGGAAATTGCATCTAGGAAATACAAAAAGGCCTGATATAGTCTTGTGGTCTAGGAGTAGAATGAGTCTATTTCATAGAGCTGACTGTTAGGATATGTCCAGTGGAAGTAGGATGTAGAGGATTTGTTGCAAAGTCTGTGGTCTCATTGTTGAGGGAGCTGGGTGTAAGTGGACAGAATGTGAGGAAAATAGTGAAAGAACTGTCAGATGAAGCAGTAAAATCCAGTCAGTGGATTTGGATTAGAAGAAGCAATAGCAGCTGGGGGCCCAGCAGGGGCAGCACTTAGAGTAAACAGACTCTTGAAAGAAGCAAAGAAGAAATTCAGGATATTTAAGTGGAGGGTTTGGCCCATGTGATCCTTTTGAAATCAGACGGCCATTTTGGGTGAGTTGGCTTTGAGTGAGTTGGTGAGAGTGAGTTGTATGGCTTAGTTTTTGCTGGCATTTTTGCTGATTATAGGACTGTTTAGGTGAGTTTGTCTGCTGAATCTGCTAGTGTGTCTTATCCTGCCTCCACCTCTGGCACCCTCTATACTTTCATTACCCCCTACCCGAACCAGGGTTTGAATCCCATTCCTGCTTATCTTACCTCTTTTATTTCTCCCCCTACCCGAACCAGGGTTTGCATCCCCACCCCGCTGTGACTGGTGTGCAGTTGGTGAGAGTGAGTTGTATGGCTTTGTTTTTGCTGGCATTCTTGGTGATTATAGGATTGTTTAGGTGAGTTTGTCTGCTGAATCTGCTAGTGTGTCTTGTCCTGCCTCCACCTCTGGCACCCTCTATATTTTCATTACCCCCTACCCGAACCAGGGTTTGAATCTCATTCCTGCTTATCTTACCTCTTTTATTTCTCCCCCTACCCGAACCAGGGTTTGCATCCCCAAGCCGCTGTGACTGGTGTGCAGTTGGTGAGAGGCTGAGGTAGCTTGTGGCTGTAAAAGATGGTTGTTGTGGTGTGAGGAGCAGTGTTTTATTTATTTTTTTCTTCAGCACAAGTTTCTTGTGTTTACCTTGAATTCATAAACTTTTCTTTTGTTGTTGCTGCTACTTTTGCAACCAAATGTGGAGATGGCAGCAAGGATGCAAGTGGCAGTACCGGTAGTGACATGCAGGGTGAGGCAGAAGGCAGGAATGAAGAAAACTGTCAAAGGAAAAGAGAGTGCAAATACAGTGATCAGAGTGAACAGAGCCCCTAGAGAAAAGGGAAAGCTCCAGTGAGATTGTAAGGTTGATTATGAGAGGGCTAAATTGACTTGTTTGTTTTTTAGTGCAACAATCTTAGATAATCTTACGTAGCCCTGCCACACAAACATTTATGAAAAAGAAAGGAGACAATTTTCCAGGTCTGATGGGACAAAAATTGCTAGAATTATTAGTCTTACTCTCATCCACTTATAACACTTAAGACTTACATCTACCTTTCATAATAGTAAAGCCTTCCCCTGGTGAATACTTACAAAATTCATACAAAATTCCATTTCTTTGTCCACGTCCACCTTGTTTCTTGTGATCAACTGGTTTAGTTTTTATTTTATATTTTTGCTGTACCCTAAAAGATTAATGTATGCCTTCAGATCTGTAATATTTTTTTATTTTTCTTTTCACTTTGCTCATGTTGACTTTACCTGCATTTGAATGTGTCCTTTTGATTCCTCATGATTCCCATTTGATTTGATTTGAAACAATGTACACATCAATATTCTTTTAAAATAACACTAGCTTTTGGCCTCAGAAAACTTTATTTCAAGAAAGATCATTTTGCATTACTTTTTCACACTGAACACATGTTGGTTGTTTTCTTTATTGTGAGCATGAGAGATGATATTAAATATCTATATCTAAAAATGTGTCCATGATTATGATGACTGTAAAAATGCATTTCAAAATGCAGACATTAAGAATTACAGCAATTTATTTTCTTACATCAGACATTTAGTAAAACACTCAAATCATACGAATTTCTGTAACATATATACTTGGAAAAACAAATCTGTACATCTCTGTGTTTTCTTGCTCAAAAGTGACAAAAACACGTATTTTATCCAATAATATCTCTCTTATATTCTTAGACAGCTATGTTTCATAAATAAAAACATTTAAAATCAGCACATTTTGCATTAAAAGTCATATTTTTTTGTTAACACTAATTCCCATGACATGCCTCTTGGTATTCTTCTCTGGCTTCATCAATATTATATAACATTTAGGTGCAAAAATGCTGATCAATAAGCCAAATGCTGATGACAGAATTGCAAATATTTCCACAGCTACAGTGAACTTTCCAGGAGAGCTGATATAGGCAGGGATGAAGGTGATCCAGACAGCACAGAATATCAACATGCTGAAAGTGATAAATTTAGCTTCATTAAAATTATCAGGCAACTTTCTAGCTAGAAATGCGAGAACCAAGCATATTACCGCGAGGATCCCTATGTATCCCAGCACTGCATAGAAGGCCGCGTCAGAGCCTGTGCTACATTCTAAAACTATCTTCTTATTGCTGTATCTGTAAACCTTATCTGGCAAAGGAGGATTGAGTTTTAGCCACAATGTACAAATAACTATTTGAATCAAAGTGCAGGAGCAAACAATAATCCTTTGCTGTGCAGGTCCAAACTTTCCAATAACTTTATTACCTGGATGTGTGGCTCTGAAAGCTGTTACAACAACGATGGTTTTTCCCAAAATACAAGAAATGCAGAGAGCAAATGTCACACCGAAAGCTGTGTGGCGCAGCATACATGTCAAGACTGTCGGCCTGCCTATGAAAGTGAGAGGGCAGAGAAAACACAAGAAAAGAGAAAACAACAGGAAGCAGCTCAGCTCTGAGTTGCTGGCCTTTACTACAGGAGTTTCTCTGTAGTGGATAAAAACCATCATCGTGACCAGTGACATGAATGCTCCTACTAAGGATACAACTGTGAGAGCTGTTCCCATCGGCTCGTGGTACGACAGGAACTCAATATTTTTGGGAATGCACTCATTTTTTCTCTCATTGGACCAATATTCCTGTGGGCAGGGCGTGCAGTCGGTTGAACCTGTTGAAAATAAACATAGAGTGCATCTGGACAACACGTTTTCAGATTATAAATTAACAATAAATATTGTTAATATTAGTTTATAGTTTATTGTTAGTTATAATTAGTTTAAATGTAATGGAAATTCATTAAGTGCAGCCACACAAAATAAATGAAAAGCAGTATAAAAAACACTTAACATATGATACTAGACTGTGCATGTGCAGTTCAGTATGCCATACACACTTAAATGTCTGTCTACCTGATGAATTGGATATAGTTCCATCAGCACAAGGAACGCAATCAAAACAGCATGTGGGTTTTCCCTTAATCTGAGCTTTCCGGGTTCCTACTGGACATGTATGAGAGCACACTGATGTAGGAACCTGAGGAAAAAATGATCAAACCGTAAAAATACTTGTGAATTAACAGGGCTCATATGATATTTGGTGAATGAAAAAAAAAAACTTGTCACAGTTACCTTTTGGCCTGTCCTCCACACAATTTTTTCCTCCTGTATGCTGAGTTTATAATCACTATTTTCATCAGATGCAAAATGGCCCAGTGTTACATGTTGCACCTGCCCATTTTTCAGCTGCCAGTTAATAATATCATAAGAAGCAGGAGGGTCACCATTTTCATCAAAAAACACATTATCCCCAAACTCATTCCTGAAGTTCACCCTCTGTAGATGATAAGCCACCTGTGAAAAATAACAAATTATGCGTTGTTTATTTAAAACAAATATCTTAATATTTATTTGCAAATATTTGGAAGAATTGTCAGTTTAATTGCACTATTTCTCACCTCTTTGGGCTGAATCTTTGATACATCTAAACATGGCCTCACTGTTTTTTCTCCTGCTGGTTGGCAGAATACCAGTTGATGAAGGGCATGTGCAATAGCATACACAGCTTTATACACATTATAGGCTACTCTGAGCTGTGTGACATTGAAGAACACATCCTGGGAATTTAGTAATGTCTCATTGCCCGTACATATTTTGTTTGTTTTCTCTGCACTTGTGTCCATATCAGGTAAATCCACTCTACAACCCACCATTATCTCCCAGAAATCCTTCACAAATGCAGCACTTGGATCTGTGTAAGGACTAATAGCTGTGAGAAATGGTTTTAGTTTTGGGATAGCCATCTTCTGTACCACAAATCCCAGAGCTCCGCCAAAAGCCTGGTACATTTCAGGTGTGGAGGGTCGAGGTGCTGTTATCCATGCTTCACTTGCAATCCACTGAATTCCTGTAATGTTTTGTTTCACTACCTCTTTCATCAAAGGGTAAAAGTCACCCTCTGGAACAAAAGCCAGAATTACTTTTACGGTTGACTGCTTGATAATTTCCACAACATCCAGAATCCTGTTTACGGGGTATGTACGTAGAACTGTTTCGACAAAAGCAATACAAACCCCAAGTTTTTTAACCTCTTCAGTAAATGCAAGAACCCCATTTCGTCCATAATCATTGTCTGACTGTATTGCTCCAATCCACTCCCAACCAAAATGTTTGACCAAGGCGGCCAAAGCTTTTGCCTGGAAGTAATCGCTGGGGATTGTCCGAAAAAAGGTAGGGTATTTAGCTCTGTCACTTAAGCAGGCACATGTTGAGAAATAACTCACCTAGAAAAGAAACCACAAAAGGACTCTAGAAACAAAATATAGATATATCTACAAAACCATCAAACGTCACAGATCATTTAAAAAAAATCATTTTATTCCTTACTATTGGCATTTGAAATGGTCCAAGTGTTCCAGCAATAGCTATGGACTGAGATGATCCTGACTCTGCTATGAGAGCAGATATAGCTGGAGGACAACGAGAACTCTGTTTTACATCCTCTGGTTGACTAGCCAGTGTCAGTGCAGCACGTAAAGTATTCGTGGGTGATGCACAGGAGTTTAAAATTCTATAACCAAGAGATATGTTTGGAAGGAGAGCAGAGTCTTTGTTAATTTCTTCAACTGCAAATACCATCACTTGGGTCCATCGAAAAACTCGCAGATCAAATCTGAGCAATAATGATCATAAAAAAGAATTGAAAAAAGACATAGAATTGCTGATTAAATGACAAAGGTTTAAATTAGAAGAAAGAATGTGTAGTCATAAGAAAATAATTGCTACAAATATCAAATCATACCCCTCACAGATCACTCCAGGAGGTTCCTTCTCAAAAGTAGCAATGCTTCTGATCTCTTTGTTGAAAACTGGAAAAATCCCCCCAACCATTATATCACCTTCTTTAAATAAACTTTGCATGTTAAATTTGCCAAAAAGCTCACAGCTTGTAACTGTGTTTAAGCACAGAACACAGAGAAATATTTGAGTTGCTCTTCGCATGTTTGTGCTGCATGGTCAAATGAGGACGAACGTACAGCTCTTATAACAGCTCTGCTGGATGTAGGCTGACGTGCTTTTGTGAGGAAAATTGTGTCCCACATGGCACAGTGATCTTTGAGTGGTTGGGCTGACACAACAGATAACAGTGACTGCAACATTCAAAGTAGATACATCTTATATGCTAATGTGTAATGATAGACATATACGGGCAAATTAATTTAACTCAACACATTTTTCCAAATTAACTGCATTATCTCTAAATTCTTTGATATTGAATTGACAATTTAGCCGATAGATATACAAAAGTGTTAATATTAAGGGATTCATTTATTTGCCCCCTGTGTTTTTTTTTTCTTCTCAAAAACTATGCAACTACTTTATGACTTTCCCCTTCAAAGTAAAACAGACATTTAGTCATTTCTGGCATTTGTTAATGAAAAGATCATTTAGTACCATATCAGCATTTCCTAGCAATGCATTCTTGATTATACATTATACATGTTGCAGTTCCAAAAAGAGGTCCATCAAAGGCAGTTGTAGGTGTGGACTGCCCAGCCAAATTGTCCACTACTGCTGTCGCACTGAAAAGATAGCAACCAACAGAGAAGTTAAATTATAGTGAGAGGGTGTCAAGGTTGTGTGTTTATGTGGAAGGTGAGGATCTAAATGCAGCTCAAAAGTAAAGAATGGAGAAGCAGGATTCCTCAGGGGAGCGGTTGGGAGGCAGGTGGGACCAGCAAAACAGGCTGGACAGGGAAGGGTCCTACGTTGGAGCTGGCAAGGGGCCAACTATCCCAAAGCAGGAAGAGAGACTGGAGCTAGCAGGATGCCTTCAAACCCTGGGAAACAAACAGGGACTGATAGCTCTGCGAGCTCCAAGGCAGAAAAAGAGACAGGGGCTAGCTGGATAGTAGCAGACCCCATGACTGGTGGGGCACCTGCAAGCTCCAAGCCAGGAACAGGTGCTGGCGAGATGCCTGCATACCCTGAGGTTGGTACAACACTGCACATGCAAACTGACTCCAGGATGGAACTAGGTGGAACTTCATCTGACTCAGGAATGTAAAGCTTGGGTGGGCCAGAAAGAGACCCTCCTGACTGACTTCAGAAGTTTGGTGCAAAGTCTCAATGCTGGGCCTCCTTCAAGGATTGGAACTGAGATGGGCCCTGGGGTGGGCCTTCGAAGAGTTGCTGCTGAGATGAGTCCTCATTGGCATTGAGAATTGTGAGGCAGGCTGTTTGGGCCTCAGCCATTAAAAGTCTTATGCCGGAAGATCTCTTTCCAGGAGCACACTGTTATCAGTGAGGGCTATGCATCTATCTAGACAAGGTGACTGCAGTTCAAGACAGACTTAGTCCACGTGATGTTCCCAAGTTCTGCAGCTATTGGGCTTGGCCTTCTTGAACTTTCTATAAACATTTATAAGGAATTTTGCTGCCATTCAAGACCTCTGCAACTCCTGACCCAGAGAGGCCAACTCTACCAGTGAAGTGACCCCTGCAGCCTCACTAAGGCTCTAGAACTGACTGCTCTGATCGCTCACTTGCCATTATTCAGATCCCTCCAAATCTAGTAGGAAGTAAAACTTGCCCCTTCAAACTAAATAAGCATTGCTACCTCACCTTAAAGAAGCCAGAGGTTCAGCTAGCCTGGTGAATTGGAACCATCCAGGAATATATTTAAGGCAAGGCAAGGCAATTTTATTTGTAGAGCACAATTCGTACACAAGGTAATTCAAGTGCTTTACAGCTACATAAAATCACAAGAAGGCTATACAATCGTTAACAAAAAATAATTTTAAAAAAACATAAAAAATAATCATTAATTAATTAATTCAAAAGTGAAGCGTGCAGATAAAATACTTTCAGGTGTCATATGCACAGCTAAATAGAACTGTTTTCAGCCTGGATTTAAACATTGTCAGAGCTGAGGCCTGTCTCACATCTTCTGGAAGGCTGTTCCAGATTTTAGGAGCATAAAACTGAAACGCAGCTTCACCTTGTTTAGTCCTGACTCTGGGCACCAGCAGGAGACCCCTCCCTGAGGTTCTCAGAGCCCGAGTTGGTTCATATGGCTCTAACATGTCAGAGATGTACTTTGGCGCTTGACCATGAACAGACTTGTACACAAGCAGAGCTGTTTTAAAGTCTATTCTCTGAGCGACAGGAAGCCAGTGCAGAGACCTGAGCACTGGACTAATATGGTCGTATTTCCTGGTTCTAGTCAGGACTCGAGCAGCAGCATTCTGGATATACTGCAGCTGTCTTACAGCCCGTTTAGAGAGCCCAGTGAGCAGGCCGTTACAGTACTCTAACCTGCTGGAGACAAACGCATGGATCAGTCTTTCTAAGTCTGGTTTAGACACTATTCCTTTGATTCTGGCAATATTTTTAGATAGTAAAAAGCTGCTGATGTTACTGATTTAATGTGGCTGTTAAAATTCAGGTCTGAGTTCAATTTTACCCCGAGATTTCTAACTTGATAATTAGGTTTTAGAGAGAGCGTCTCAAGGTGACTGATAACACTTTCTCTTTGGTTATGTGGGCCACAGACAATGATTTCAGTTTTGTCTGAGTTTAGCTGGAGAAAATTGTTTTGCATCCACACACTGATCTGTTCGATGCAGTGACACAATGTATCTACAGGCCCGTGTTCTCCTGCCGTCAGTGACACGTAGATCTGAGTGTCATCTGCATAGTTGTGGTAAAACACATTATAGCTGCGTATTAGCTGGCCAAGTGGGAGCATGTACAGATTGAACAATAGGGGTCCCATTATTGACCCCTGGGGAACCCCACAGGTCATAAACATTTGGTCTGAGACACAGTTACCAATTTCAACAAAATATTTCCTGTCCTCCAGATAGGACTTGAAACAGTTTAAAGCACGACCAGAGATTCCCACCCAGTCTTCTAACCTCTGTAATAAGATCGCATGGTCAACTGTGTCAAAGGCAGCACTCAAGAAATGACTTCAGGTCAGCCAAATCCATCACAGCACTTGAGATCTGTCTCTGTGTGAAGGGGAGGAGTGAAGGACTGCCTTCTACCAGTTGCCGGGTGGCTACCCTAAAGAATGCAGGAGCATCCAGTGCCAATGACTGAGAGACCATCAATTCCCAGAAGTTCCAGCAGAATCAGCAGCAAGACGCAATACCCCAAAACAAAAGACCAAACTAACAGCTGCAATCAGGCAGGAGGCAGGATCCACCCTGCACTAGTTGCCAGTCCATCACAGGGCATACAGAGACACACATGAGACTAACAACTATGCACACTCCCACTCACTCTTATGATCAATTTAGAATCACCAGTCAACCTTACATGCATATTTTTGGACTGTGGCAGGAAGCTGGAGTACCCAGAGAGAATCTATGTGAGGAGAAAGTGCTGAAAGACCCCAGGCAGGATTTGAACCAGGAACTGTCTTACTGTGAGGGGGCAGTGCTAAATATCACATGGCCATGCAGGCATGCCTTTTTTCAACACAATTTTTTTTCTAAGTGCAATACAATAAAAGTTTACTCTTCTCCTTCTTCTTTCTCTTATCATTATTATTTTCAGACCGAAGCAGCTGTGTTACGTCATGGTCAGTCTGTTGGTAGTCACTTTAAACAAGCTCAAACTGGTGTTTTTTACATGATACAGTCCCTTTAACACAATGATACGAACAACTGCTTCATCCTTTATTTTACCTTAATTCATACAGATGATCAAATCGAGACTAGGGGTCTCATTCTGAAGAGAGACATGTTTATATGACATAACAACGTATACTGTCATATTACGTATAAAACATTGTCAGATTATGTAAAAGAACATCAGCAGACACAAAAGTAGCATCATATACAGTATTAACAGATATTGTATTCTTATAGGTATTGTGAATCTAAAGAAAAAAGCCATAATCTTTTAAAATCAAGAAATCATACTTTTGTGTTACAATTTTTTTCCCATGACAGATTTCTTGGTGTTTTTATGTGGCTTGATCAGTATTATATAACATTTAGGTGCAAAAATGCTGATCAATAAGCCAAATGCTGATGACAGAATTGCAAATATTTCCACAGCTACAGTGAACTTTCCAGGAGAGCTGATATAGGCAGGGATGAAGGTGATCCAGACAGCACAGAATATCAACATGCTGAAAGTGATAAATTTAGCTTCATTAAAATTATCAGGCAACTTTCTAGCTAGAAATGCGAGAACCAAGCATATTACCGCGAGGATCCCTATGTATCCCAGCACTGCATAGAAGGCCGCGTCAGAGCCTGTGCTACATTCTAAAACTATCTTCTTATTGCTGTATCTGTAAACCTTATCTGGCAAAGGAGGATTGAGTTTTAGCCACAATGTACAAATAACTATCTGAATCAAAGTGCAGGAGCAAACAATAATCCTTTGCTGTGCAGGACCAAACTTTCCAATTGCTTTATTACCAGGATGTGTGGCTCTGAAAGCTGTTACAACAACGATGGTTTTTCCCAAAATACAAGAAATGCAGAGAGCAAATGTCACACCGAAAGCTGTGTGGCGCAGCATACATGTCAAGACTGTCGGCCTGCCTATGAAAGTGAGAGGGCAGAGAAAACACAAGAAAAGAGAAAACAACAGGAAGCAGCTCAGCTCTGAGTTGCTGGCCTTTACTACAGGAGTTTCTCTGTAGTGGATAAAAACCATCATCGTGACCAGTGACATGAATGCTCCTACTAAGGATACAACTGTGAGAGCTGTTCCCATCGGCTCGTGGTACGACAGGAACTCAATATTTTTGGGAATGCACTCATTTTTTCTCTCATTGGACCAATATTCCTGTGGGCAGGGCGTGCAGTCGGTTGAACCTGTTGAAAATAAACATAGAGTGCATCTGGACAACACGTTTTCAGATTATAAATTAACAATAAATATTTTTAGTATTAGTTTATAGTTTATTGTTAGTTATAATTAGTTTAAATGTAAGGGAAATTCATTAAATGCAGTCACACAAAATAAATGAAAAGCAGTATAAAAAACACTTAACATATGATACTAGACTGTGCATGTGCAGTTCAGTATGCCATACACACTTAAATGTCTGTCTACCTGATGAATTGGATATAGTTCCATCAGCACAAGGAACGCAATCAAAACAGCATGTGGGTTTTCCCTTAATCTGAGCTTTCCGGGTTCCTACTGGACATGTATGAGAGCACACTGATGTAGGAACCTGAGGAAAAAATGATCAAACTGTAAAAAAAACTTGTGAATTAACAGGGCTCATATGATATTTGGTGAATGAAAAAAAAAAAACTTGTCACAGTTACCTTTTGGCCTGTCCTCCACACAATTTTTTCCTCCTGTATGCTGAGTTTATAATCACTATTTTCATCAGATGCAAAATGGCCCAGTGTTACATGTTGCACCTGCCCATTTTTCAGCTGCCAGTTAATAATATCATAAGAAGCAGGAGGGTCACCATTTTCATCAAAAAACACATTATCCCCAAACTCATTCCTGAAGTTCACCCTCTGTAGATGATAAGCCACCTGTGAAAAATAACAAATTATGCGTTGTTTATTTAAAACAAATATCTTAATATTTATTTGCAAATATTTGGAAGAATTGTCAGTTTAATTGCACTATTTCTCACCTCTTTGGGCTGAATCTTTGATACATCTAAACATGGCCTCACTGTTTTTTCTCCTGCTGGTTGGCAGAATACCAGTTGATGAAGGGCATGTGCAATAGCATACACAGCTTTATACACATTATAGGCTACTCTGAGCTGTGTGACATTGAAGAACACATCCTGGGAATTTAGTAATGTCTCATTGCCCGTACATATTTTGTTTGTTTTCTCTGCACTTGTGTCCATATCAGGTAAATCCACTCTACAACCCACCATTATCTCCCAGAAATCCTTCACAAATGCAGCACTTGGATCTGTGTACGGACTTATAGCTGTGAGAAATGGTTTTAGTTTTGGGATAGCCATCTTCTGTACCACAAATCCCAGAGCTCCACCAAAAGCTTGGTACATTTCAGGTGTGGAGGGCTGTGGTGCTGTTATCCATGCTTCACTAGCAAGCCACTGAATTCCTGTAATGTTTTGTTTCACTACCTCTTTCATCAAAGGAGAAAAGTCACCCTCTGGAGCAAAAGCCAGAATTACTTTAACAGTTGACTGCTTGATCAGTTCCACAACATCCAGAATCCTGTTTACGGGGTATGTACGTAGAACTGTTTCGACAAAAGCAATACAAACCCCAAGTTTTTTAACCTCTTCAGTAAATGCAAGAACCCCATTTCGTCCATAATCATTGTCTGACTGTATTGCTCCAATCCACTCCCAACCAAAATGTTTGACCAAGGCGGCCAAAGCTTTTGCCTGGAAGTAATCGCTGGGGATTGTCCGAAAAAAGGTAGGGTATTTAGCTCTGTCACTTAAGCAGGCACATGTTGAGAAATAACTCACCTAGAAAAGAAACCACAAAAAATAGAAAAAAATGTCTAAGAAAAACAATAAATATGAGTATATTGCAGAATGCACAAAATAAAATTTCACTGCTTACTATTGGCACTTGAAATGGTCCAAGAGTTCCAGCCACTGCTATGGACTGAGATGATCCTGCCTCTGCTATGACAGCAGATATTGTTGGAAGACAGGAAGAAGATACTTCTTTTTCCACTGGTCTACTGGCCAGCGTTAAAGCAGCTCGTAAAGTGTTAGTAGGAGATGAACATGAATTAAGAATCCTATAGCCAAGATATATATTAGGAAGGAGAGTAGGATTTCTGTTGATTTCTTCAATTGCAAATATCATCACTTGGGTCCATCGAAAAGCTCGCAGATCAAACCTAAGAAGGGTGGCCATTGTATTGTGTTATAAAACGACCTAGATGATCCTGTGCAGTACATGAACAAATAATTCCAGACTTGTCGGGCATTAATGACATGTAGAGAAAAGTCTGATACATAAAAACTTACAATGCACACTTCACTCCAGGCGGCTCCTTCTCAAACGTAGCAGTGCTGCTGATCTCTTTGTTCAAAACTGGAAAAATTCCTCCGATCATTATGTCACCTTCTTTGAACAAACTTGGCATGTTAAATTTGCCAAAAACCACACAACAAGTAACTGTGTTGATGTAAAGAACACACAGAAATGCAAGAGTAGCTCTTTGCATGTTTGTAATGCTTGATGAAATGAAGATGAGTGCAAAGCTCTTCTGATATAATGGATGTAGGTAGATGTGCTCTCATCATGGAAGATTAATTAATTTCCCACAAGGCACAGGGGTTATTGGTAATGTCAGCACAAAAGGGAGGTGACTGCAAAATAGAAGGTGTCGATTATCTATCTATCTATCTATCTATCTATCTATCTATCTACCTATCTATCTAGAGAGCTGTCAAAGTTCCCACACAGAAAATGTATAGTTACATCTCGGATCCAATGTTCATTTCAGCTGATGATGGAAATATACCACAGAGTTTTTGTTTTGTTGGTTGTATTAGAAATTAGATGTAAGAAAACACTCAGAGGCCATGTTCACTCTTTCACTATGTAGTCCAGTATGTACCCAGCAAACAAAAGGTGCTCTCCGATTACTTACGATGTCTGCTATTGGTTCCCACAACAATGTTCCCAGTTTAACTTTAGTGGAACTTTGTTTATATTTGTTACAGTTTGTCATTTGACCGTAGTTCAACATTCTGACCGAGAAGTGAATTAGGCTTTCAGGGAGCATCCCCTTTTGGTTCCCCAGAAAACCTTATCTTCCTTCATTATTCCAACATTAGATGTGCTCTGCCACATTTAAAATGTGTTTTCTGTGTTGTTGAGCCACTCTAACAGTCGGTTACAATTGAGTTATCTGTCTTTTTGCCATTCAGTGGGTGGTAACTATGCAGAAACCTGAGTGTAGTTAGTCAAAATAAAAAAGTGTTCGACTTACCCGCTGCAAATGAGAGCTTCAGGAGCATTTACACTTAGGTAGACCTTGTTTTCCTTAATACCTTTTTCAAATATTTTTTCTTCATTAGGCCTGAGAAAAAAAACGTAATCTACTTTTATAACTACAGCCTCAAGCTCAGATTTTAACTTGTGATTTCTTGACACAAAATAATTGAATGCATATTGATGAGTAGGTTGTTGAATATAACATCTCTGCAACACGTCTTCAACATAAAGTCAAATATTTAAGCTCTGTGTATTGTGTTGGTAATCATATAATTTAGTATGTTTAGAAATTATAGTTATTATTTAATGTATGAGAAAAAACTACATTTAAGATTTTTATTTTGTATATAAATCTTAAATCTTTGTATTGCAGCCCCTTCCAGGAAAGTTCAGCCTGAAAAATGCTTGAGGCTTCATGCGCACTTACAAAATTAATTCCATTTTTCGCTCACTGTTCAGCATGTAGAAGAAATGGACATGGCGTGAGAATATGAGGGTGAGGACCATCCCACAAACCTTTGTTTCGCACTTGTCAGCTACCAGTCCAAAATTGAAACTATTTGTCTCTATAGTCTTCAAAATTGATGTCTATGAAAAATCTTATAAACAGATACACAATTAGTTTTGATTATTTAATGAAGGTTAAGTTAATTATCAGAAAGCCCACTTGGCCTCATCCTTTCCAGTTAACAGTTACTTTATTTATGCAGTCAAATGCTATTTAGTCCACAATATTCAGATTCTGTCTTGCTTATCAATGTAACAAGCTTTTTCCCTGTGTCACATTAAAAATTGCCAGTAAACTAAATATTTTTTTCTGTTTATGTGAGACAGACTAATGATGGGATGTCAGAACTGCAGTTTTCCAGGACACACAGGAGACAAGGCACAGAGACTCCCTAACAAATGTAGCTGCTATACAGTCTTGTTTGGATGTGATACACAGATTATGGGGGAAAAAAAAGATGAAAGAAAATAAATGGTACGCTTAGCATTGGTATGCTTGGTGTTATGTCTCATCAAATTTGTTAATCATGTTTATGTCATGTCTTGTTTAGTTTCATGTGTGGGTCCTGTATGTTTTAGTTTAGTCAAGTCACTCATGTCCAGTCCTGTCATGCACTTCCTGTTTTATTTTGCACTCACATTTTCCCCTCTCGTTTCAGATCCTGACTTCCTTCCTTTGTGTACTTTCCCTCATTGTGATTGTCAACCCCGCCCCTGATTGGTTCCACCTGTGTCCCTTTACCACATGTTCAAATAGTCTTTGTCTCCCTTTGTCTGGTTGTCAGTTTGTCTTGTTCTGTCCCGAACCAAGTTAATGTCAAGCGTGAGTGCATTCTAAGTTTGAATTATTTTTGTCATCCTTTTGTCTTTGTTTTTTTCTGGAAAATAAATACCTTTTGGATTACCTCACTGAGTCGTGCTATTGAGTCCATCTGAACTGTGTCTCAGGTCGTGACACTCGGAGCAAGTAATCTTATCAAGTTCCTTTAATCCTCAACTCATGTCACCAATTACATAATTTATTCTCTTCAACTTTTAACAAATCTAAATCATAGCATTAATAATTTTGTTTTGTGACCCCAGCACAGAATTTATAAAATTGAACAGACAACTCAGCTTCTATAGGTGCTCAGGACACAACAGGTACCCATGAGAGAGCACAGTCGTACTCTGATGGTTACCCCCTCCTTTTATCTTCGGCTTTGCCTGACGTGGATCAGTTTGTGGTATGGTATTGAATATATTTACATCGTTTTACTGTGTCCACCCTGCTTACTGTTCAAAATTTTGAAAAGCAGCCATCCACTCATCGTGTGCCATTAGCCACACTCTGCTGATATGTCCTTTTCTTCATATCCATTTAAATGTCAGTCTTCAATTATAGCATCTGTGTTGTACATTTTTATAAATTTTTTCTGGCTTCTACCTCTGTAATCAGCACTTAGGTCTCACACTTATCATTTGCTTTTTTGCTTTTTTTTTTTTTTTTAATTGAACAATGGGTGATAGGAGGGGTGTGTTATAATACTTTGCATATTCATCTTTGGAGGAACAAAGAGTAAATGTCCCGCGCGCGTGCCCTCAATTTCATGTTCATCGAGATTTATGAAGGTTATGTGTAAGGAATAGAATTTACAGTACCAATTAAAACACTTTGATCCGTTTCATCATACATCACATAATGCATCTTTTGACCATGTATGAACTGTATCTATAGCCCCATTCACACTGACGAATAACCCGCGTTTAATTTGCGAATTTAGCGTGTCCGCTGTTGCGTTCACACTGCCGACCCGGTCTGCCGCGTCAACTCGACTCGCCTTTCGACCCGCGTCGGACCCTAGTCTTTTTGCCGAGCCGAGTTTGGTGTGAACGCAATCGACGCGGGTCGGACGTGGCGTGACGTGAGGAGTTTAAAAGACAAAATGGACAGCTGATTCAGAACAACAGCGACAGGTGAGGACATGTTTTACTCTGTTTTAGCCTACATCAAGTTCGAGACATTTTTTAATATGGCCTACTGGGGAGACAAGGAGGTCCGCGAGCTCCTCAGCCCCCGAGCAGAGGACGTTATTTACCGCCACATTTCGGGGACTATAGTGCTCTTGTATTCTCCGCATATGTTCTTCGGCGGCATCCCACGTTGTAACCATCCACACCCCGTAAAATAACATCTCCATGAACTGCATATACAATTGCAAAAACGAGTCCTCAAGGTGTATTTAACCCTACCTCCGACACATGGCTTGTGCCTACGTCATTGTACACGCACAGCATTTTATGTGTTTCGTGTGACGCTCTGCCACTAGGCAACGCCCCCTGAACTCGGCTTCAGGCGACACGGGTTACCAACACGCCAAGCGTTCACATTGCTCGACGCGGGTCGAAGGTGCAAGCGGGTCGCAGTGTGAAAGGGGCTTATGACTCATCGAATATTGAGTCTATGAAGCATGGCAAATTTAGAGAGTTGTCATAAAATGATGTTGATATGTGTGCGGTGCATGTAAAAATATTTTTAAAGCTTTAAAAGAGTGTCCAAATGACCAGGATAAAATATCACTTAATCTTTAAAGATTACATTTCAGAAAACAAGAAAAAAAAAAGATTCTAGATAAAACGAAGATATTTGACCGATTAAGGGTAAATCTTTTAATGTCCTTATCACCCTTAACCTAGTTAGACCTGCATAGCACTTGATTCAACATGCTTAAAAAGATTGAAATAAGTACCTTGCACAACAGTGCTTCACTTAACCCACTTAATATTTTACTATATAATAAAAAAAACAGTACATAAGTGCTTGGCCTGTATGAATGGTAAGCTTTATTCAAATGTGAAACAAAAAATTTAATGATAAAACTGTCCAGCAAATGACTTAACAAAATACACACTCTGCCTTTACTTCAACTTTGTTTGACATTATTTCCTTATTGAGAATACACATTTGTCTTTATACTTTAGACTATTAAGAAAAGGCACTGTGACATTCGCTGTTGACATTTGTGTGACTTATGTGGCAGTCAAAGATGATATTAGAGATGCTATTATATTATCTTTGTGTTGTACTTTTTTTGTGTAATTTCACCAATCCATTTCCTGTTCCGCATAATAATGTTCACTGTGTTGCTAGGACTATTTGGTGGTAGCCATTTACAACTATGGATTTAGTATTCTCTTCACTTTAATTACCTCTCTATTTCTTGAAAGCGAAGATATTTTGAATTTCATTATAATTAATTAGGGAATGCAAATAAAATAAAACACAAAAATCTTACTATGAGGATTAAAACCTTTCAGAGTTTTCAATTTATTCAACATGTCACAGATATTTACAGCAATGGCCTTTGCAGCTACAGTTTCTGTTAGACTATGCTGTAGATTTCTTTAATTTGCACAAACATTAGGGCAACTACTTTAAGACATCCCTTTTAAATTCATAACTAAAGTGTTTTTGGTGGTATTTTTCCCATTATGTGTTTTTTACAGTTTTGTTCTGGCCTGAATATAATGACATAGCACTTTGGAGCAAAAATGCTAATTAGCAAACCAAAACTGGAGGCCAGAATTGCAAATATCTCCACAGCTACAGTGAATTTCCCTGGAGAGCTAACATATGCTGGGATAAATGCGATCCAGACTGAACAGAGTATCAGCATGCTGAATGTGATCAGTTTGGCCTCATTAAAGCTGTCAGGCAGCTTCCTAGCAAGAAAAGCAAATATAAAACACAAGACAGCGAGAAGTCCAATATAACCCAGCACAGCCCAGAATCCCACAGCTGAACCCAGAGCACACTCTAAAATGATCCTGTCTTTATAGTAGTGCATGTTCAGATTGGGGAATGGAGGGTTTATTGTGAGCCAAAGTATACAAATAACAACCTGTATGAGGGTGGAACTCAGAACACTGAGCCTCTGCTGCACAGGCCCAAACCATTTCATCACATTACTGCCTGGAAGTGTTGCCCTGAAGGCAATTAAGACCATAAGTGTTTTCCCCAAAATACAAGAAATGCAGAGGACAAAAGTGATGCTGAATGCAGTGTGTCGCAGCATGCAGGACCATTTAGTGGGCCGACCAATGAAGGTCAGGGAACACAGGAAACACAGTTTTAATGAAAACAGCAGCAGGAAGCTCAGCTCAGAGTTGTTGGATCTTACAATGGGAGTCTCCTTATGAGTAAAAAATATTGTTGATATCAGAAGGGATAGAAACACTCCAATCACACCAAATCCAGTTAGAAGTGCTCCCATGACCTCATTGTAGGAAAGGTATTCAGTTGGTTTTGGAATACACTGGTCTCTCTTTTCATTGTGCCAAGATTCAGGCGGACAGATCAAACTGTCTGGAGAATCTGTGTAAGATAATAAGATGTAGACAACCATAAGATAAGATAAAGTTAAGCTTTATACTTAGATCTAGCTTTTCATATATTTTTTACAGCAGTGTGCCAGAATGAGTTTTATATGAAATTCTTACTCACTTGTCTGATTACTAACTGCTCCTTCAGGGCATTCAAAGCAATCGAAGCAGCACACAGGCTTGTTCTTGTTTAATGCCTTTTGAGTCCCTGGAGGACACGGTTCTCTGCAAATAGACCTCGGCATCTGATCATGCAAAACACAGGATGTTAAAACTCAGTAATTCAAAGAAAATATTGGGTGTCACTCAGCTGTGACAGAGAGTTACATAATATTACAAAAATGACCTCTTCAGTGTTGCCTCCCCAAACTATTTTGGCATCTTTTTTTAGGCTGAATTTCTTCCCTGCAAGTAGGGAATCATCATATCCACCAACAATTTTTATTTCAACAGAGCCGTCTCTTTTCATCTGCCAGTTCACCAGGTCATATTGGGCCACCGAGTCACCATTTTCATCAAAGAAAATCTTGGCCCCATTCTTTGTTGTGAAGTTCACATATTTCAGGTGCTCAAACACCTACAGAGAGACATTCAGCATATTTTACATTTATTTAACCTAATAAAAACATGTCCATCAAGACATATATGCATAGTTGCCTCAGATCGATATATTTTTTGTTTAAATGAACCAGAAACGATGAAAATACAAAATAATATATACACTATGGCAATATAAATGTGTTCATACTCACTAATGTAGGCTGTACTTCATCTTTGTTTACACAGGGTTTTCCAGTGGTAGGATTTAAGCCATTCTGACATTGCAGTAATGCATGAAGGGCATATGCTACAGAGTACACAGCCTTGTATACATTATTCTCTGCTGTGAAACGTGTCACATCCATGTAATAATTTGAGACTGTCTGTAAATCCTCCATACCAGTGCACATGGTAGAGGAATTTGATGGAGAGAAGCTGCAGCCAAAGAATTTGTCCCATAAAGCTTTAATTATCACACTCTGTGGTTCATCAGAGGGTTTCAAACTGAGGAGGAATTCCCCAAGACCTGGTATGGATGCTTGAGGGAGGGCAAAGCCCATTGCCCCTTGTAAAATGTGCTTTCTCTCAGGTGAGGCCAGGTCTGTTTGTGTGATCCAAGATTCACTGCCAACCCACTGCTTTCCGGTGATGTTAAAATTCTCCATTTTCGACAGAAATGATTTGGCGTATAACGAGGACATAAACATCAGCACGACCTTTGACGAGGATTTCCTCAGTGCCTCTACGATAACATCCAACTCATGTTGACGTGTATTATCGTAAACCAATCTATATTCAACACAAATCCCCTCCTTTTCTGCTTCCTTCACAAAGTTAGCTGTACCTGTATCTGCATATACGCCGAAGGAAAATACAATCCCCACCCAGCGCCAGTCAAAGTATTTCATAAGCTGCACCAGAGCAGTGCTTTGGAAACGGTCACTTGGCACAGTTCTGAAGAACGTAGGGTACCGTGTTTTGTCACTCAAACAGGCGCAGGTTGACAGGTGGCTCAGCTTAGAATGAAAAATAGATAAATAAATGACATGTACACAGCACAACTGTATGAATTTTTAAATATTGAGATAAGAAAAAAACATCCTTACCTGTGGAACCGATAGTGCACTGAGTATGCTGTTTATGCCGTCACTCACTCCAGATGTTGAGTGACCTATAACAGCCAGAGTCTGACCACTACAGCCCTGTGAATCATCTCCATTTACAGATTCTAGAGCTGCTCGAATTGCATTTTCACTCCCACAGCCATTATACACCTTATATCCCAGACTTACACCAGGGAGAAGCACATTATCTCTGTTGATCTCCTCCACAGTAAATATCATTGTCCTGGCAAACTTCAATTCCCTGTTGATCCAGCTGCAAACGTTGCGTAAAGTGTTGACATAGTAATATAAAATCTAAATATATTATCATTACTTTTGATTTTACAACACAATAGCACACAAAAAGCACTTTTGTAAGATATGTATTTATATGTGTGACAACTTTACAAATGTTACATATTTGAGGATATTCACTTACCCTTTGCAGTATGAATATGGTAATGCCTGGTAGCCATAATCTATCAGTGTCGTATAACTTATAGTGAAAACGCCTCCAATAACTAAATCACCTTCTTTAGAAAATTCCATAAACCCTGTCTGGCCCATCAGTTTGCAGGTCTGGTTTTCAGACTTCATCCTTGCCAGAAGACTTAGTAAGATGATTGTGATCCAAGTCATCATGTAACACCCTCCTCCTTTACTGAAGCAACTGTGACCACAGAGCTGACCTTTATAGTTTTCTCCTTGCAATTGTAAATATCCCCAGGCAATGTGAGCACATTTAGAATTCTGAAAAGGACAATTTGTTTTTGTGGTTTTTTTTGTTTGTTTTACTAATTTGTTTTGTTTTGTTTTTCATGCGAGGAACAGATCCTGCTCACTGACATGCAGGAAAATAAAGTCTCATTTTTAAGACTCTACTATTTGTCAAAAAATATTGAAAGGGTGGGGCTGGCAGGACATCTTCAGAACCCCAGGATGGCAGACTGTCTTGCCTCCATGTCCCCCGTGGAGACATGGAGGCAAGACAGTCCCTCCAAGGCAGGATGCCTGCAAAACCTGAGGCTGGTGGAACAGGGATTTAGAGGGTTGTCTGCAAACTCGTAGACAGGAACTGGAATTAGAGGATCATTTTTTTGTAAACCCCTGGACAGGACAAGGACTTTGAGGCTGGAGCATCCACCTTGCCACCATTGGTTCTGGTAAAGACCTTGGCTCTAGTGGCGATTCAGGCAAAGACACAGAAGGAAGCTGCTCACAGCCTCACCTATCATCCTCAGGGTAACTGACATTGAGCAAGGGCTGGGGATGGAGGTTCCAGCTGCACACTGCTTTGTTGTTGACCCGCAGATTGAGGGCTGACTGGCTGAAGACTGACTTTGCGGAAGCTGGCAGACTCAGGGTTATCAGTAAAAGGGTTTGAAGAGTGAGATCTGTTAGGCAAAGAACAGGAAGAGGAATCTCTATAACACAGTGGTTCCATGAAGTTTTTAGTGTTGTCTAATGGGATTTTCCACCAAAGAGGTTCCAGCATCGTTTTTATCACCAAAGCACGATACGCTGGCACAAACTCTTTGCTGAGCAAGAGCGAAGAGCGACTTACATCAGGGGCAGGGTTATGGAGATCACCCAGATCAACTGAAATGTTGCAACCTGCTTAAACATCCTGAGCCAGTGTAGTGCTTAATCTGTTTTATTCAAGAGCGAACAATAAAAACTGAACTGCAACTGAGATGGAAGGTCAAGGCAGCAGAAGAACGTGAGCTCAGTGATTTTCACATTTTCCTGCTGTTTCATAGCAACAGTCAAAGCTTCCCGAAATGTTCTATTCAGTTGCTCCTTGTCAGACTATTCCATATTCCATGGATGTGTGTTGTTGTTTTCCCATTGCTTTCAGTCATCTTTTCATTGTCAGTTAGTCTTTTGTTCCCTGTTTCTTTCTGTTAGCAAGGTTGTTATTAAGGCCTGTATAATACACCTCCTACCGTGGTAGTCCTGCATTTGGGTTTTCTTTTTGCCACTTGTAGGCTATCGATAACAATAACATATCTATTATAATATTTTTTTACTGCAGCAGTCTAACATTTTTAAACAATGTTACGAACTACATCATGACATTGTCAGGAGTTTTGATAGTTCGAGTTGACTCTTCAAACAGCACATATAAATTCCATTTCTATTTCTGCTCAATAATGTATGGAATCACTGCTCAACATTGCAGAGAGCCTTCACAAATACCCATTGTTGTTTAAAACAGCGTTTTAAAACTAGACTGGTGATATTAGGTCATCTGTTTGCTGGGAAAAAGGAGTCAAACGCTTTAATCTGATGTTTTTGTGAGAATAAACAGTTTCCCTGCATAATGGTCAGGTCTACAGAAATGAGTATTGCAATAAAAGGAGGGTTAAACATGTAAATAAAAGCAGTTTTCAAACTTTATTTTACTGTTGATTTTTGTAAATGGGGTTTGTTTGACATGGTGACCATTGAAACGGCAGTTTATGGATCTCTTGTCCCATTTTCTTCCATACATACTTACAGTAGTGTTTATGGCCTCCAAGAGGTGAGTTTCATAGATAATGGGATTTTGGTATGTTGTTTGAATTCTTCCATAAACCACTTTTCCAAGTTTAGATTTAGTCATATTCTGCATTACCCTCTGGTTCCCTGTATTCCTGCATCTGGGTCCTTGTCTCCACATAAATTGTGACAACTGATGGACACTCATCATCAACCAGGCACAACTTGCAATGCAACAACAACAAGTAGTCTGGATCACTATAGTTTTGTAATGTATTTCAACACAGCATTTTACTCTTCAGTTATGAGGGGCTGACACTAGATGATTAATGATCAAAGTTGCATATCACACAACAAGACAGGCCTGCAACAACCCAGTCTCACAGAAAAACGTGTAATAGCTACGTTGGTCCACAAGGGAAAACGTGGTATTGTCACAATTTGGCCCCCAAAATTGTGACAATGCCACATTTTATTTGGCCTATTCGTTTACATTGCTTCGCAACCAGGTCACGTGACTATCAAGTTTCCCTCAGCTAAAAAAGGAAAATGGCCGACTGACAACCTTTTTTCTGTGAAAAACATAATATTTTAAGAAAGCATCTGCATTTATGCAGATCAAGCTTAATTTGAAAACTCATTAGTTCTACATGTGGCCCAAGACAACAATCATAAAACCATTACTGTCAAAGACAAAGTCACTCAAGGAGCATGTTCTTTCTCAAACTTTATTGGAATTCAATTACACGTGAGGTAGTATTCAAGAGGTAGGTCGTGAGGTATTCATGTTCGTCCCATCAAAAAACAAACAAAAAGTCTTACTGCCTGAAAAATTCAAAGAAAAAAGATACACACACGTACGTTCCCCCCTTTGTCATAGCTGACTGTCAAGACAAAACGTTATAGGATTCATCCAATTACACTCGTTCTCATTAGGTGTAGATGGCGCCACTGATCTGTATTGGATGGCGCACATGACGTGAAATACATAAACATTAAACTGAAGCCAAGAGTTAGAAAAAAAAAAAAAAACTGAAGCCAAGAGTAACGAGGCTGTTTGTTTTGAAAATGTAAGGAATAGAAAGTACAGATACTTGTGTGAAAATGTAATGAGTAGAAGTCAGAAGTAGGCAGAAAAATAAGTAATGGAGTAAAGTACAGATACCAAAAAAGTGTAGGCTACTTAAGTACAGTAACGAAGTATTTGTACTTCGTTACTTGACACCTCTGCTAGTGAGAACTATGCATAATATTTTCAGAATCTTCGTTCAGAGAATGTAGACGATCTTTCATTTTGTAGTTTCGCCGAAGATTTTGGTATCTCTTTGAAAAAACGTAAGCAAATTTTTGGAAACTGAAAATAATGTGATAAATTACTACTGGAAAAGGGGTATGATTATATAAGTTATACTTCATCATACTCCTTTTCAGACTCATAATCACCGATGTGATGTGTCTTAAAGAAATTTATTTATAATTTATTATGTACTTTGTGTTTGCTTGGCACTGACCGGTGAAATGTTTTTGTCTGAAATAAATTACTATCATCATCATCATCATATCACATTGTCTACCGTTGTTAAGGTGGTTGCTATGGACGCTGGACGTCACCGACCTGCACCGACATTCCCCGTAATTTCTGTTAATAAAAATTATTTAAAAATGTGTATATATATAGTGACCTTATCATAGAAATGGTTGATAAAACATCAACCATTTCTATCAGTGGGCAATTATTTCAGTGAGCCAGTAGAGAGAGAAGGCTTATCAGGCATGGGCTTTTTTTTATTTTTCAACTTTATTGACCAAACGTGTATCTCTCATAATATATTCATCATAAATATATTATACGCACATATAATCTGTCTTTATGCGACTATAAATAACCCTTGCAAACCGGAAGTACTACGAGTACCGTGTTGATTTTGTATGATATTACATGGTGCGGCTCTAAAAGTATCTGAAGTAAATTTATTTAATTTTTCTTTGTATTGATCATCGAGATTCAGCTGTACTTGATATTTGATATATTTTGTAGATGTATGTTTTTCCAACCCTACTTTGCAAAACGGAAGAAGCTGCTAACCCAAAACCACATTTCGACAATAACAGTTAGAATATCTAACATATACCAACATCTTGACTTTTTTTAAACCTCAATCATATAGATGAAGTACAATTACTAATTCGGCTGCACTAGATATTTGATATATTCAATATATATATGTTTTTAAAACCCTACTTTGCAAACTGGGAAGAACTACAAATATGGCGCTCACTTGGATCAGATACATAGCACATCACTGGGACTTGTAGTTCATTTTAAAAACGGGCGTATTTCTTATAATTTGGAATGGTAAATACTTAATTGAGAATACAAGGAGAGATTTAAAGGGGTGGAAAACACATTTATGTCATCAGATTTTAAATATGCAATTGTGAAATTGGTGAAAATGATTTTTTACCATATTTGATAGCGCCCCCACTTGGTGGTCATATCCATATGGGTATAGTCACATAGCTGAAGTCAAGAGCTCTCTATAACAGTTGGTTCCATATCTGTAGCCTCTTCTGTTAATGATTAACAAGCCTTCTAAATTGCACTGAGGTCAACGTTCAGAGGTCAATATTTCAAGGCAGGACTGATTTATAATCTTCACACTGACATATGTTACTCACCAGGTCAGGGTCTTTTCAAAAATATCTTTCATTTTGGCCTACAACAAAGTGTAATTTTCACCTGTGTTTGGTGTTAGCCCCTTTCAGGTGTGGGTTCTAAGACCATTTGATTGTCCAGCCTGGATGAAATCAAGTCTAGATTTTTTTTTTTTTCATTTTTGGTCAGAAAGAACCTTCAAGGTATTGATGATTTTCCTAATCATGTTCATAATTTTGGATTTGGGCTACTGTAGACTTTATTTTACTCATAGGCTGGTGACAATGGGCCCCTGGGCATGGGTTTGTCAACATCCCATACCCCCAGGGCAGGGCACTCACTTCACAAAAATGATAAATAATAACAATAAAGATCATTCTTCAACAGGTAGCCCTCTCAGCACCTCAATTATCCTACACTGCCCCGCCATGCATCGTCTGTAAAGACAGACATATGTGTGTGTGTGTGTTATTTGTCCGCTATATTCACTAGTATAATACTACTACTCTTTCATCACTATATTAATCAGCCCAACTTCTTCCATCAAATCAGATACACATATAACCAAATAGACATATGTATGTTTATGTCGGCATACATACATACGTAAATAGGAGTCATGTTTTTTTGGTAAGTAGCTCTTTAACCAGCTCGGAGTGGTTGCCAGGTTCGCTAGTACCTGCGTTTTTTACGCATTACGTGACCAGTCCGGCTCTATTGGGTCAACAACCACACTGCTACAATAGCTACCAGGCAAGCTAAACATAAAAGACGAGATCTGGCAAACTGATTTTTAAAAAAAACGCAGCAGGACTGATGTGTGCTGATAACGTCTATTGAATAGACTGATAACAGTCAAATAGGGTGCATAGATATACGTATATTATTATTTATGATCAAAAAATTATCTTTTGCTTTTTGTGAATACATATTCCAAAAAATGTAAAATGAACAGAGTAAAGTACATTAGAATGCATACACAACAGAAGTTCTGTTGTGTCATATGTAACTACACACAATAGAATCGTTGTTCCTTCACGTCAGCCTAAATTCCTTTGGATTGTCCTGGTCGGGTTGCTATATAAAAAAACAAACAAACAAACAAACAAAAAAAATATATATCTATATACATAGATATATATTTCTTTCTTCTTTTTTTTAACAGAAATTACAGGGAATGTCGGCGCAGGTCGGTGACGTTGAGATAGCAGCGTTCATAGCAACCACCTTAACAACGGTAGAAAACGTGATATGCTTACGTTTTTTCAAGGAGATACTAAAATCTTCGTCAAAACTACTAAACGAAAGATCGTCTACATTCTCTGAACGAAGTTTCTGAAAATATTATGCATAGTTCTCGCTAGAAATGCCATCGAAATGCATACAAATGCAGATGCTTTCTTAAAATATTCTGTTTTTCACAGAAAAAAGGTTGACAGTCGGCCATTTTCTTTTTTAGCTGAGGGAAAGTTGATAGTCACGTGACCTGGTTGCGAAGCAATGTAAATGAATAGGCCAAATAAAACGTGGCATTGTCACAATTTTGAGGGCCAAATTGTGACAATACCACATTTTCCCTTGTGGACCAACGTAGCTATAACACGTTTTTCTGTGAGACTGGGTTGCCTGCAAACAAACACAGATGCCACTACCTTTAAAGGTTTATTTGGTGCCAATTTTCACATATAAAGGTTTTATATACAATATTGAAATAGAGATGTAGAAAGAAATAAGAAGATTAGATAACATGATTCAGTCATTCGTTTTCTCGCACCATTTCAGTCTTTTAGTGGGCTGATTACAGAAACAATTTATACAATTTACCTCAAATGCTAAATGTGTTAATTTACGTTTTACCTCATATATTCATTACACTTGTTATAATGTTTTCAATTCTCAAACTGCACCTATAATGGTGCCTGGGTTTAATTTTATACCTAACAAAAATAGGAGGAGAACTGACACTGAATGGATTTACATTTGATGTTCATATATGCATGGGAATTGAGTTTTAAAGATTCAGAAGGATACCTGAAAACCAACTTTAAATTGGCCTGATCATCCTAATGACCAGTACATACTTTGTTGGGGTCCTTGAACTTTGTAGGTATGTCACCAGTTTCAGATGACATAAGACAATCAAACAGTTTAGTGTAATGAGGATGGATAAAAGCAACAATTGACGGGAAACAGATACACAGAACAAAGGAGCCAAAAGCTCTATCTGTCCAATTGCAGCCCAGAATCTAAGTATTAAACCCATGCTACTTGCCACATGTATGCCTGTAAACCAGTGTTTCAGGATCTGACGACCACTAAAAGTCAGCAAAAGAAACAATGCAGTTATTGGTGTAGGCTGCTGCGTGGGATTTAGTATTGTCATCATAGAATACATAACTCTGCAGGCGATTAACACCTGTACAGTTCTCCCTGGATAATAAAATATGTAGGAAGCAATCACAGACCACTTAGATGGATGGATGGTGACTGATGGGACAAAACGGTGCAGTATCGGGTTAAAAAACATCACCATCATGGTGTTGTTTTCATCAGTAAGATGGATTCTGTTTGACAGTATTTTGAATCTTCTCGTGTAGATTGTAAGCAGCAACACAGCTGACAGAAAAAATCCTCCAACACATCTGCTGGAGCCTGTAGGCCGCACACTCCCCACTCTTGTGAAATTAGCCAATCTGATGCTTTCTGTTGATGAAGAAAATTCCAGATAAGTATGCTACTGTTTAAGAATAGTAAAAGTAGGCTCTTTTTGTGATGGACAGTTTTTTAAGAATATATTACCTGCTTGTCTAAGAAGTATTTCTTTTGAACTGTGTGTTGAATAGGATCTGGATAGCATCTGTTGATGGAAAATGAAAATGTCAGATCCCGCACTAACATCATAAATTCATACTTATGCAGATGGGCAAAATTAAAATTTACAGGTGTTTTCTGTTCAATTTTTACTGTGGTAACCACTTACTGATTGGAATTACAAAATATTTGCATATTTTAACAGTCTGCAACTACTTTATTACACACATAACATCATATCAATATAGCAGAAACCTGCCAACACTTCCACTCACAGAGGGATGAGTTTGGAGCATCCATCCGTGCAGATAAAATGGTATATTTCTTACCCGCTTTTAGAAGCTTCATGGCAAGACTTGATGTTGTACAGATTATTTTAAGCCTCAACATGGATGAGCAGTGATGAAAGTGTGAGGCATTTTGCCCTTACATATTACACACACCTTGATGCAACAGATCCCGTGGAATGTTCTCTTTAATCCTTCAGAGGACGTAGGACTCATTTGGCCGTCAGACAGCATTGTGATATTGCATTCTGGAAGCTCGGGTCTAAGTTCTCTGTACAATAAATCTTGAAGGATTTTGATATCAATATTGCGCATCTTAGAAATATCGATACGATCCGTGGTTTTCCAATGATGCACCAGAACAAGGACAATTATGTGGGTGAAGTGAGCCACAGATCTCAGAATTGATGAACAGACATTTCTGTAATTCCACTGTGTGATGTGATTATCAGATTTTATCTGTGGGGGACAATTACATACAAATAAGATCATTAATACATTTTAAAATGAACTGTCATGAGTAGATATACGTTTTCTGAATTGGAAAATTCTATTTTGTATGCAAATCAAATTTCACATGCAATATGAATTAATTGGATTTCTTTTCACTTAAATAACTGTAAATCTGGCACTCACCACAGTTGAATGAAAAAGACAGCTGGTCTTTGACAATAAACATACCAAAAATTGCAGAACTTCACATTTGCATATATGTCTGTTTTCCTCCTCAGCAATGACAGTGTCCTTAGTTCTCAAGCTGTTTGCAGATACTATGGGAAATAGAGCACTGTCTATTGTGAACCTCTCACGTGTGAAAATGGTCTCTGAGGCAACACTCATTTCAGAAGATCTAAAATTACAAACATCATTTTGTGAAATTACATTGTTTATGAATACGCACTATCATACATTGCAGTAGCCTCACATGTGCTCATCACGTGTTGGCAGACAGAAGACATATAAAACAAATACAAAATGTTGGTTCAACATATTCAGTACAAGAGAAGCATGATAACACAGCTGGGAGACTATTTGTGCATAATTATAGTAAAATTACTTTAAATTGTGTTTGACTCACACAATCACCCCAAGAGATTATTTATTGTCTCTCAATGCTTATTTAATTTTGTCTCGTTTGCTGCTGCTGATTTGATCAAATTACAACCTAACTGCAGATGAAAATATGGGGAACGAACGACCACATCTCACCCCAACAAAACAAGGCAAGTTAATGAGCAATTTACGAGAAAATGGAAAATATAGAAAACAAATATTTTACCAGCAAGTTACTCACCTCTTATATGTTAGGGCTAGTTTTGCTTTGCAAATTTCAAGAATGACAGCATTTTTACATGAAGCGCTTGAGGCCTTTTTTCCTCCATAATACTCATCCTGACCGAGTTTAGTACATTGGTCCAGGCTGAGCAGAGTGCCGGATGACACGATCCATGTGAACAGAGTTAAGAAGAAAAGTGTGACTGCTGTCATCTCAGAGCTTTGCCTTTGGCACACGCCTTTCATGGAAGGATGTTATTTATAGCTTCCTCTCCTCATCTGAGGTGTAGGAGGTAACATGGTGGAGCATTCTCAGTGGTCCATGCATTTTTTTTTCACTAAGACATAAAGAATATAATGCATTAAGATTTAATTGAATTAGAATGCACTTGGGGCCATTTCCCTAACAAGAATCCATCTTAACCCTCATAGGGTCCTCGTCTTTTTGTTACACAGAGAGTCCTGCTGGGTCTGTTGGACCCATTGCATTTTGGGGCTTTTAATTCAACATAATCAAACCTTTTTTTGTTAAAATATTGTACAGATGTTTACTCCATCCCAATTGCAAGTATTATAAACAACACATATGTTAAATTTTTTCCCTTTACCTTTGTTAAATTCAATTTCTGAATAAAAATGCCACTCGTTTTTGTTAATTTATTTATTTTAACAAAATAAGGAAATGCATCATATAACAGGCATAACTGGAAGTAATCAACACATGTACAAATGAAGCAAGTATTATTTATTTGAATTTCATTAGAAATTCAACCTAGTCAGGTAAGTTTACACATAACATCTGTCTGAACAACACATTAGCCCCATTGAACACAGCTATTTTCATACCAGACTGTACCACACACGAGGGGCAGAGTTTCACTGTGTGTGTATTGCATATGTACTTCTTGCACTGGGTGCATGTATTTCGTGTTTTTCTGTCCTTCTTGGGTCCACACACTTCACAGCGCTTCTTTTTGTTGTTGCCGGCCATCTAGAATAATGAAAAGACACAAATCTTTACTAACACTTTTCTCTCTCTCAGAAACATGATTTTTTTTATACTACAACAACATCAAACACTTGTCTCAGGCTCTGCAGATGGTGTAATTTGGGAGGATGTGGCACCATCATCTTCCCCCTGAATCCTCCTCACTATGGCGGCAGAGAATGGGGTTCTTGGAAGATGTCGTCTTCTCTCAATCTGAGGTCTCACCAACATTTTCCCCAATTCCTCAAGAAAGAGACGCCTCTTCTGCAGCTTTCCCCCATTCCACTCTGGGCTCAGTGACATCCAAATGATGAAGGCGTTGTATGAGGAGATATCCAACATATCAAAGAATATCCCCAGAGGCCATCGTAGGGTCTTCCGTTTGCAGCTGTAAGCAGTCACCAGCTTATCGAGGTTGTCCACCCCTCCTTTTGTGGCATTATGGTCCATGATTATTTCGGGTGATCCTCACATTCTACTTCCTCTGCATCACCATCAAAACCCTCTTGTCTCTTCAACTACCAACTGTAAGGCAGCCTGAACAGAGAGTCGCTTTGCCATCTTGATCAGTTGTGGTATGGAACCACGCTGACAGTGTCAGGTCCTCAAGATTGGTTCCCGCAAGACAAGGGTGCAAGGGTGAAATGTGTGGGAATCTGGGTTCAGACAGTGTTGGGTGCTCTAATTTTGCAACAATGTTGCAAAATTACTAACATTGGTAATTTGCACCTGATGTTCTCTCTCTCTCTCTCTCTCTCTCACACACACACACACACACACAGAGGCCCAGAGAGGAGTAAGGGAAAATATGGGTGCACAGGACCAATGATTTCCATACTTTCACTAGCCCCGGGTCCAGTGGACCCAAAGACCCTGTATGTAATATAAATGTGAAGGGGGGTATACAGGGGGGGTAATTGAAATTTTTTTCTGATTTATGTTCCTCACAGAAAATGAGCCACGGCCAATGAATCTTAGTTTGAAAAAATAATTATTTGTATTCTTTTTATTACGCTAAAAACTGAAAATGGGTCCCACAGACCCGAAGACCCTATGAGGGTTAAAGTGTTAACTGAGATTGATTTAGTGAAAAACGTTTACCAGCTATTTTGGTAAGCCAGATATGACACTGTAAATTACATTTAGGAAATTACATAATGATTGTGCCCAGGCAGCAGAAAATGTGAGCGCTACATTTCAAATGTCTTTGCATTGTGTATTGTACAAATGTGTGATAAATTTGACGTGGACCCTTCCTTGGACATTGGACGATGACGTCATCCCACTAGACGAGTGTGTAGAAAGCCCACGATATCCCCCAATAACAACAACACGGCAGCTTTGAGCAAACAGTGCAATAGTATGCGTTCATTCATTCATTCATCTTAAAGTATTGATGAAATAAAGACAGATAATGCTTTATTTAGAGGTTTTATTGTCTATGCCCGGTTCACTCCTGTTATATGGATATAAGTGGATCTCGAGTGATCTAAATAGCGTCCGAAGGACTCCGACTTTCACAAACTTTCAAACTATTATCGGTGAATAGATGAACGTATTTTATGCCAGAAATAAGGTCCAGGTTTAAAAAAAACTAACTTCCCCTTTAAGTGAAAGTTGATGAATTTGTAAATCCCATCTCAGAAACATCTGTAAAATACCATTTAACACTCCAAGCCCTCATTGCAGCTGCATTTTTCTGTGTGTATTTGCGAGTTCAGTCAGGGCAGAGTCTAAAAAGTCTTCCCAGAAGTCTTGGACAAACTGACTGCCAGTAAAGTATGAAGTATGGAACCTTAGGTGCATCTCATGCCCCCAGGAACGGAGTTTGCCTCATACGGAAACTCAGACAGCTCAAAGAGATGTTGTGTCAATGTGAGTCAGAAGACATCTCAAAATTGTGGTCTTCACTTTTGTTACTTATAGCCTGTTTACTATTAAAACCCTGCACTTACCCAGGTTTTTAGGGCTCTGTTTCAATGGAGGTCACTAGTCATACTTCAGAAGTAAAAAGGTACGTAGTATTTAAGCTTTGCAAATAAATAAATAGATAAATAAGACCTCAATTCTGGAAACTTTGGGATGCTATGTCAACGTAAATGAAAAATAAATAATTATTTGCAATTCTCACAAGCCAATATTCATAATAGAACATAGTAAACACATCTTATGTTGAAAGTGAAACATTTTACTCTTTCATGAAAAAAATGAGCTCATCTTGAATTTGATGGCAGCAACATATCTCAAAAAAGTTAGAACAGGGGCTGAATAGAAACAGCTGGACAGACATGTTGCAATTAATTCAGTTATTGATAACATGTCAGTAACAAGATTAAGCGTAAAGAAAAACATCTTAGGCAGAGTGTTTCACAAGTAAAAATGGGGTCAGCAATCTTTGAAAATCTGCATCTACAAATGGCAGGGAAATTTCACAATAATGTTCCTTGATATATAGTTGTGAAGAGTCTAAATATTTAATAACCTACAGTACATAATACCATCCACACATTCTGGAGATATCTTTTTTTGTAAGGGACACGGCCAAAAATCAATATTGTATGTCCTTGATCTTTGGGCCCTCATGCAAAACTGCATCAAAAACAGGCATGATTCTGTTATGGAAATCCCGGCATGGACTCAGGAACACTTCCAGAAATCATTGTCTGTGACCACAGTTCACCATGCCATCCACAAATCCAGGTTAAATCTCTATCATGTAAAGAAGACGCCATATGCAAATATGATCTGGAAACGCAGCCAGCAAAGCACATCTGAAATGGACCGAGGAAAAGGGAAATGTTTGTATGAGCGTCCATTCGTCCCAATGAAATTGGCAACCTGCACATCTGAAAAGGCAACACCAATGCTGAAAGGTTTATACAGGTTTTAGAGCAACATATGCAATATAATGCAAAACATTATACTGTTTTAAGCTATATTTCACAAAGCATCTCAACCTTGTTGTAACTGACTGGCTACACCAAGTTTGATAGTTGAAGATGTCCCCTCACATAAAGTCACCAGCTATGCTCAGCGAAGATTGTCACACTGTCCCATGTAACCTCCACTCAGAAGTAACTCTTCTGATCAGAAGAAACAACAGGACCAACAACTAGACTGCTCTGCTTTGCATGATGTTCTCCTTAACTGTGCCTATATAACAGTGTTCCACACATCAAATCAAATCAAATCAAATTCATTTATATAGCACATTTCATGTACAAACAATTCAAAGTACTTTACATAAAATAAAAGCATTGCAGCAGGGAGTGGAAGAAGCATTAAAATACATAAAAGAATATAAAGAGAAACAAATAAAATGATTTAAATGAATTTGAAAACAAGCAACAGTCTAGATAAGTTAAAAGATAGCGTATGACAAAAAGCAGGCTTTTAGTGTACAAGAAATTGTAAACAAAACAATGTAATATGTTTGAAGTCGACACTATGTCTGATGTTTTAGTTTGAGTGTTATGTCAAATACTATGAAAGATGTCAGAAGTGCAGCATTTGACAATGAGAGGGGTCATGAAAGTAAAGATACAGTTTTAAAGCTGTTAATCTCAAATCAAACACTGAATAACTTCAATTTGAAGTTAGTTCCCTCAGGTCTTAACACTCTGGAGTCTAAAACCCACCAGCGGGATTTTTTGACACTTCTCTAAAAACACATCTGTAACTCTGTGAGTTTTTGTCATTCAAACATATAAGTGACACCATTAAAAACCTTGAAACTTCTAGTTTTCAAATATATATATATTAAAATAAATTATATAGCTGGCCCTTTTTAAGGAGAGTGAACAGAAATCTTTGGATTTTCTGTAGTCTCAGACTGCAGCAGCTTCCTGGGTCACACCTATCGCTATTCACATGTAAAGTACCAGGTGATTGAGTGGCTATTCACAGGTGAGAACACGCCCCATTCAGCCAGCATGTGGGGGAAGGCAGCAATGTCCTGCCAGTGACAGATAATTATCACATGGAGAGTGACAGGGGGGTGGGGGCAATCAGGGGTGTTACACACCCATCTAATTAGTATTCAACTCTCAGAGACAATGCCTGGAGTTACAATTACTTTTTTACAGTTTGTGTGAAAACAAAAAAACATTTCTGACTGCACTTTTCACTTTTATGCAGCCAACACTTTTGTTTACAAGGTTCAACCTTCAAAAGTCTTGGCTAGATATATTTATAGTGTGTTTTCTTGCATTGTTTGAAGACCTCTAAAACTTGTTTTTTTGTACAGTTGTGTTTCCCCTCAATTTAAATAAAACTTGTTTGTATTACATTCACTTCACTCTGATATTGTTTTTTGGTAGGCTTTTCAGAATACAACCATATGTGTCACTTTTGCATAGATGTTTACAGTTAGTTGAAATACTTGAAAATGTCAAGGTGGTGACAACTGCCTCAAAGTCTCTGAAAAGGCCTTAGACCCCAGAGGGTTAAAATTGTTTGATTGACTAATTGTTCCTTGAGGAAATTTGGGTGGTCACTTCTAGAAATCTTCTCTATATATTGATAATGTTTTTACTGTGGATTTTTGGACCTTCCGAGATTCACTTATTGGAATTGCCTTCTACCAGCTATCTCTTCTAGAATTTATTGTTGATATTAGCCTGAAAACCAAAATAATTTTTATAAATGGATGATTTAATTGAACAGAGCTGGAAGTGACATATAGTATGGCTGTATGTACCCCTGCAGCAGCTGGTTTAAGCCGAGCAACAGCTGATGACTTCCTGAAATTTAGCAACAAGTTGCTTTTAGGTATTCTTTAACTTCAATAAAGCATTATCATTACAACACAGTGTGACATACAGGAAAAAAAAATCGGAAGGAATTAAACACTTTTTCATAGTAAGGTTTCTGTTTCATTTCACACACCCTGTCTAACTTCATTAAGTCTTTAAAGTATTAAGTTAGTTCAACAGAGTTTCAGTCCAAAGTAACAATGAAATTAGACAATCTTACAAATCTCACAACACATTTTTTTTTTTAAATTGTGAAAACGCTCTAAATGCTTCACATCTCTCGTTCACTAATCTAATCAAATTTTACAATCTAACCTCAACTAAAGAGCGATTCAGATTATATTTTCGGTTGTGCTGCAGGGTTCTGCTTCCACTGGGATCTTATGCACAAGAAATGAACTGCAACCGTAAAATTCATTCTGACAGTAGTGTATATGGAAAAGGAAAAAGGCCCTCTCACATTATTTAGAGTTTTGGGTTCCAGCGATGAAGACAGACAGACAATTTGAATTGAAAGTTGTGTTTTAGGGTTTGAGGGTTCTGACTGAGGTATCATAAAGGTCCATGCAGTGACTGAATCTTTTCTCAAATGTTTTTTTTTAATTTCTTCAGCTGTAAAATTTTAAAGTTATAAATCAGAATTATGTGTGATGTTTGTATGTTCTCAACCACAGAGAAACTGAAAAATTTGTCACTTTATTTGGATCTTCAGACCTCTCCGATTTAGGATTGAGTAACAAGAGACAGTAACTGTCGACACATTATTCAATACAAAAAATATAGATTCTTAACATGCATTTTCTGTATTTTTTATAGATATGTTTTGACCAAGAGTTTGAAACAGTGCTTGTTATTCAGATTGTTTATCGAACAAGTCAAATTAGCTCTGAGATCATAATGGAGAAAAAAAATTAATTAAACAAATACACAGAGGCTGAGAGGCATCAAAACACAACATTCATTGAATGAACATCAATCAGTTACATGTTGTGACAAAGTCGTTAATTAATAAAGGCCTTATTTTTCTGCTTGAAGCAATATGCCACCTGTTGTTCATGTTGTTGTGTAAAAGGATGAAGCAATATGCTGCAATGCTTCATCTCTTGTGTCTGTTATTGTGGCTCTGCTGCAGCTGCCCTCTCCCATTGGAGCCAAGCCAATGGGTGATGAAGTCATATGTGCAGCAGATGGGGATTTACTACTTTCCGCTGTTTTTCTTCTGTGTTGTTTTTGTTTATGTATAACCTTGTGTAACCTTATGTCCTTTTGTATTACATCATTGTATATTTGAACTGGAGTTTAACAGTATCACTTTAAAAAAAAAGAAAAGTAAGGGCAACACACTCAGCTGCAAGTCAAATGCTTCGTTGAGCGTTTATTAGAAACAGCCGAGTTTTATTCATATTATTCACCACATCTTGCACTGAAATAACAACAAAACTAACAGAACTAAGTTTCTTCAGTCATATAATAAAAGTTGCATCTTTAGAGAGTCTTACTATCCTGCTACTGTATTGTCCTCCTGCCCATGTCTATTGAAGTGACTTCTCCTAAAATGGAAGCCAGATTGTTTTTTCTCATGTTAAAGGGATAGTTCGCCTCTTTTGACATGAAGCTGTATGACATCCCATATTAGCAATATCATTTATGAACATCTTCTTACCCCCCGCTGCGTCCTGTGAGCCGAGTTCCAGGCAAGTTTTGGCGCTAACGAAGGTAGTCCGGCTAGTTGGCTGGGGCTAAACAAATAAAGGGTCTTGCTTCTCAAAACAATATGCGTTCAAAAGAGTAATACATTTGCATCACAAAATCGTTTTGCATGAAAAAGTCAGACCTCGCATCACTTGGCGCTATTTTTTCCTCCCTTGATATCAATGCGTCCAGCCACCTAGCGATAGCTGCACCTGTTACGGTGTTTACTGCTCGGAAGCAGGGGACTGCTTCGGTCTGCTCTTCGGTCTGCATAGTTTACATTGGACGCATTGATATCAAGGGAGGCAAAAATAGCGCCAATCGATGCGAGGTCTGACTTTTTCATGCAAAACGATTTTGTGATGCAAATGTATTACTCTTTTGAACGCATATTGTTTTGAGAAGCAAGATGCTTTATTCGTTTAGCCCCAGCCAACTAGCCGGACTACCTTTGTCAGCGCCAAAACTCGCCTGGAACTCGGCTCACAGGATGCAGCAGGGGGTAAGTCAATGTTCATCAATGATATTGCTAATATGGGATGTCATACAACTTCATGTCAAAAGAGGCGAACTATCCCTTTAAGGCTAGAGAGCAGAACTATTCTTGAAGGAGAGGAACTCGTCAGCTTGTATTGATAATGGGAGATTATACCACTGTGTGAAGTCTTCTCCAGCACATCCCAAAGATCTCATTGATGTCTGGACTCTGCGGTGCCTCGTACTCCATGAACACCTCATTCCCAGTTAGAGCTTGATGAATCCACACATTGTCATCTTGGAATATGCCCGTGTCATCAGGGAACCAAAAATACACACATATATATATTCAGTGCATACAGATATTCAGCTGACCTCATATTTCGAACACATCATGTTGCTGAACCAAGAGCTGTCCAGCTGTTGCACAACCCAGATCATCTGTATATAAAATAAAGTGGTTACTTTTATCGGCCAGGCAGTGTATTTTGTAGAGATAAATTCTTGTCTGTGTTTGGCTTGAGTGATCACCAGTCTCTGACATTGTCTTGCTTGCTCCAAACTCCCTTAGCTGCAAGTTTGTTTGGTTTTTTTTATTTTTTTTTATTTTTTATATGTGCTTCTCCTTACAAATCTCCCTGCCAACTCATAACATTTCAGTGGGAATCAAGGGGCTTTAACTTGGCCATTCTGTAACCTTTCGTTTCTTTAGTTGACCCATCCCCTTTTGTTTGTTAATCAATTTAATTCACATATTCCAAACAGAGATAAGTCAATACGACACCAGTGTGTTTTCTTACAGAATCAGCTGAGGTTACAACAGTTTCACAGGTTAGAGCGGCTGGTTCTCTGATGCATTGTCTCCCTTACATACATAGAATGATTCACCTGTGTGAATACCTTTTTTTGCAGGCTCAGAGGCACATCTGCAGCGGGTCAACTGAATTCTCATTCTGCCTCTGTATGTTCTGCCTAATTGATGCAGAGCTTTAACACTCAACAGTGTCTGATGCCTGTGATTGTGGGGACAATCAGTAATTTTAATAACCTTTTGTTATTGTGAGAAAGTTACCTTTGCTTTTCAAGATCACAAGGTGATCACGGTGAGCTTGAAAATGAGTGATTCCTGTGTTGACAACACCTACAGTAATTTCTTCATTATCTTGATTACTATCATAGTTTACAGCTGAATGTATCTCATGTTAATAATAATGAATATAATGTTATTCAAAGATAAATGAGAACTAACCTAACTTTTACGATAATTTTTCTACCCTAAATAGAATAGTCAAAATGGAGGCAACTCATTTTGCAATAAGGGCTTCTATGTAACAGTTGTTTTCTCTAGGAAAACATTTTTTCACTGCAACTTAAGTTTGAACTACAATATGAAAAGCAGCAGCTTAGATTATAATTTAGACAATAAAACTGCACCAAATAACAAAAATACCTTAAAACTGAGCATGTCAAATCTGAGAAAGGTGCTAATAATGTACATCAGTTTTAGGTGTCTGTCTCATCATACATTTTTTAGTATTGTGTTCTGGTCTGAACAAAATTATGTAACATTTTGGCAGAAAAATGCAGATTATGAGGCCATAGCTGGAGGCCAGAATAGCAAATGTTTCCACAGCATCAGTAAACTTCCCTGGAGAGCTGACGTACGCTGGGATAAAGGTGATCCAGACTGTGCAGAATATCAACATGCTGAAAGTGATAAATTTAGCTTCATTAAAATTATCAGGCAGCTTTCGGCCCAAAAAAGCAAGTACAAAACACAATATAGCCAGAAATCCTATGTACCCCAGAACAGCACAGAATCCCACTGCTGAACCAAGAGCACACTGTAAGATGATTCTGTCTTTATACAGCAGATAATTCAAGAAAGGGAAAGGAGGGCTAATAGTTAGCCAGAGTATGCAAATCAAAACCTGTATGAGGCTTAAAGCCAGAACACTCAGTCTCTGCTGTGCAGGCCCAAACCATTTCATCACATTACTACCTGGAAGGGTTGCTCTGAAAGCCATTAAGACCACTAATGTCTTCCCAAGAACACAAGATATGCAGAGGACAAAGGTGATGCCAAATGCTGTGTGTCGCAGCATGCAGGACCACTCAGAGGGTCGTCCAATAAAGGTCAGAGAGCACAGGAAACACAGAGTCAAGGAGAAGAGCAGCAGGAAGCTCAGCTCAGAGTTGTTGGCTCGTACTAATGGAGTCTCTTTGTGGCAGTAGAAAACAAGCGTTGTGATCATGGTGAGGATAATTCCCAGCAAAGAAAATAGCACTATCAGTGTCCCAAGAATTTCATCATAAGCCAAGAATTCTATTGGTTTTGGGATGCAAGCATCTCTTTGTTTGTTGGACCAGTACTCCAGGGGGCAGGTTACACATTGTATTGAATCTGCAAAATGAAAAACAAGGAAGATGGTCACAGAATGAAAATATATGTTTCAGGTCAACAACAATGTTCTGTTTAGGTTTGTTGTTTGTTTACCAGTTACATTACTGATCTCTCCTGCTGGACAGGATATGCAATCATAACAACAGACAGGCTTTCCTTTCTGTAGGATCTTATGAGTTCCTGGGAGGCATCTCTTACTGCAGGCTGACATGGGCACCTCAAACACACAAAGATAATTGTATGCAGTTCATATAATAAGAAAAATCAACATCCATCACGTTGTTAAGAGCAATTCATCAAATCTGTAGCCTGTATTTCACCTCAGTCATGCCATTACACCAGACAAGCGGGATGTTGTTCGTAATGAACTGAAGATCATCTGGGAGAGAAGCATCATAAATGCCAATGGTTTGTCCTTCCATTGTACCTCTGTTTGTAATTTGTAAGTTTACAAGCTCATATCTTGCTGGCGAGTCTCCATTATTGTCAAAAAAAATGTGTTCTCCATTCACAGTTGTGAAATTCACAGCCCCGAGATGTTGGAGGACCTAGTAAGTAAAACAGAAAAAGTATAGAAATAATCTGACAGATTCATAATAATGTTTTTCTGTCACAATTAACTGGCAGTTTCTCACCTCCCATGGTTGAATGTGTTTCAGGTCAGAACAACTCTCATTGGACAGGAGCCCTCTACCATAGTCACATTTAATCAAGTTGTCAAGAGCATGAGCCACTGCGTAAACTGATTTGTAAACATTATTAGTGAATCTGAGCTCAGACACGTCCGTGAACTGGGAGTTAACATTTTGTAAGCTCTCAAAGCCGCTACAGGGCTGGCTGTTCAGAGTTTCATTCAGAGAGCAATTGAACACAACTTCCCAGAAATCTCTGACAAACTGACTGTCCGGGAACTGTGAGGGGTGGAGCTGCCTCAAATACTCCTCCAACCCTGGGATCGTAGCTTTGGCGACAGTGAAGCCTAGTGAGCCCACCAGGATGCTGTGTCCCTCGCTGTCTGTCACGGAGGGATCTGTGATCCATGCATCACTGCCAATCCACTGCAGTCCTGTAATGTTATGCTTGTACAACTCAGAAGCCAACAGCTTAATTTCTCTGTGAGTCATGAAAGCCATAATCACTTTAGCGGTCGATTGCTCAATGCCCTCTATTATTCTCTGTAAAACATGGGGAGGATCTGTTGATGAAAATGCTACAGAGTACTCGATGCACACTCCATATTCTTGGGCAGCCTGTATAAATGTTGCAATACCGTTCAAGCCATATTCATTATCCACAGCTACAGCCCCAACCCAGGTCCAACCAAAGTGCTTGACCAGCTTCGCCAGTGCTCTGCTTTGGTAGTAGTCACTAGGAATTGTTCTGAAAAAAGTGGGGTACTCCCTCCTATTGCTCAGGCAGGCACAGGTAGCAAAGTGGCTGATCTACAATGAAATATTCAAACATCTGATTTTCAGTAACAGAGAAGACACTTTTAAGATGATAATTCTAGCTAATGTATTGATTTAGATTTTGCAAAATAGAACATAGTGCACCACACATCACACAATGGCTGTACAATTTTAACTTACCACAGGTATTTGAAATCTTGCTACAACTTGTGTAAAGGCAATGGTTGGATGTGATCCCGAATGTCCTAAAATAGCTTGAACTGTCTCAGTTTTTGTGCAGTTGCCATCACCAACTTCTTCCTTTAGTCCACTCACAAGTGCCAGTGCAGCTCTCAATATGTTCATGCTCCCACAGCTATCATAAATCTTGTAGCCAAGTTTGATATCAGATAGCATATCAGGGTTGTTGTTGATTTCATTTATAGCAAAAATCATGGCTTGAGCAAATTTGAATTCTCGGAAATTAAAACTGTGAAGTACAGAATAAAATATGATCTTGATATATCTGGTTCAGTTATTTCAACAAATGAACCTAGTCTCATAAATCTTTTAGAAAGACAATAATATGATAAATATGCAGGAGATAAATAGTGAAACACAAGGCTAACCATACATACTTGTTGCATTTTCTGAATTCTGGAATTGTCTTAAATGTGTCAATGACATATTCCGGTCCTGTGCGAAATGAAAAAATGCCTCCAATGAAAAGGTCGCCAACCTGAGCTAGTTCAGGTGGTTGTGCGAAGCCTTGCAGTCGACACATAGACCTTCCTTTCCCTAATAGAACCAAAAAGAACAGCCCCGATAACAGCATAATTATGTTCTGCCCTAAAGACCAGAAAAATAAGCTCTACATCTCATGGCAGGGCTTTATACATATTCAGCAGTGGAGGTGAGGTTGTCATGGTTGGAGTTAACCTCTAGAGACCAAAACAAACAAGTTAAGTTTGTAATTTTTTTTTTAACATGTATCAAACTAAAGGAACTTCAAATAAGCTTTTGAATAAAAGAAAAATGTAAGGATGTCATGTAAATGACTGTATTACATGTATATAAATACATATAGTATATGGGAAATAGTTACTGTCGTAGAAGATAGGTCCTTTAATAAATGCAGATAAAAATCTACTTGATAGACTATTAAAAATTACTACATTTTATAGGAACTGGAACTGAAACTGGATGTCAGAATAGTAAAGATTTCTACAGAAACACTTAACTTCCCAGGTGAGCTGACATACACTTAGATGAAAGCAATCCATACAGAATATCAACATATATTAAAGGTGAAAGATTTGGCTTTGTTAAAATTATGAAACCGTTTTCTGAGCCAGAAAAGCAAAAAGTAAACCCAAAGAGGTCAAAATACCCGGACAGCCTGGAAGCTTACAGGTGAGCCCACAGCACAGCACACATGCACAAGTAAAGGTGCTCATGGCAAATAAATGTAAGTACGTTCTAAAGAAAGCAGGGAGAAACTGTTTTAGTTGAGGGGCACTGTATCTGTATCAGTTTATCTGGAGACATTATGTGACATTTGTTTTATTAAATCCACCTTCACAGTCTCATAGCTGAAGGAATAAAAAAGAAGTGCTCGTTCTAAATAATGAACCAGGAATATTTTCATATATTTTTTTATTTTTTGTTTTGACATCTGTATCATACCTTGTTGAACAGCGGGATGCAACAGAAATGATACTGTATTAAGCCCTCAAATACAGTTAACCATAGTTTTCAACTGAATTTTCATACAGCTTTCTACTTTCTTCAGCTCTCTTTCTGTGTGAGATGCTTTAAAGGAGACATACGATGTCCTTTTTCACAAGTTGATAATTTAATTAGGTTTTAACAAAATGTATGTGACATGCTTTGGTCGAACTACCACAAAGAGAGACATTCATTCAGCTCTGCTCTCAATTTTTTTCATAGCAGCTGGTTTTAGGGTACAGAGTGTGCCTGATTTGAGATCTGTCCTGCAACTTCAGGCTACCATGCACTTGTAAATTTGAACAAAAATTGGACTCAAAAACCCTTAAGGTAAGTTATTACCACATGGGAGAGCATGTAGTACCTGCATGAGAGCTCACACCAGCATCAAACAAACTTTTGATGCTTTTAGAAAATTAAAAGTGTGATTGGCTCAATGTTCTGCTCAGCCTTCAGATACATGACATGGACCCGCTGTCCAACTGTCTCCTCCGTGTTCTGGGAATTGTGTAAAACACCAAGACTCCCTCCTTTAATTGCTCATTGATCCCTTGCCTGCGTTGCAGTGGTGTGTGTGTGTGTGTGTGATTGGAGTCATTTAACTGTGCTACGTTAGAAAAGTGGATGGTTAGTTTGCATGCCAGTGAAGCACAATGATACAAACCTAATGCTGAGTCAAACCCGCCATACAAAGACTTAACTGTCAAACCTGAATAGAACTTAAAAAGAAAATACAAGATGCCATTTACCTAGTTTTTAGTTTTTTTAGGTAATCCATTTTCACATCTCTCTCTCTCATTTATATTTAAATTCTAAACTCTAATGACATAATCCATTTAATCTTTTATAAGTATTTTTAGAATGGTATTTTCATATTTGTGTTATGTTTATTCTGTTTATATATTTTATTCTTTTTTCTCCCTTTTCTGGGGTGGTAACATTATTCATTCATCCACTTTTTAATACCCACTTCATCTTATTCAGCCCATCACGGCTTCTCTTGGGTATGTGGTGGGGCATGCCCTGGATAGGTCACTAGTCCATCACAGTGACAATGAGAGTATAGTTGATAAAATTTGATATATCTTCTTCTTCTTCTATGTACATATATTAATACTACCATTAATATAAGTATTAATTTGTACATATATTTTATATAATGTATATATGAATACATAAATATCTTTTTTAGAGATTTTCTGTCTTCTTTGTAGCTGCTTTGTAGCTGGTTGTCATCTTCAAACTGCCTTTCCAAGGCTTGATTTATTTTTTTAGCTAATTCTTAAGGGCTTTGAGTTATGATGTGTCTTGTTAGTTGGGACCTAATCATCCCAGCTGTCATTGGGTGAGAGGCAGGGTACACCCTGGACATGGTTGCCAGTCCATCACAGGGCAACACCTCATTGCACAGTTGCTAAAAAAGCATAAATCTACAATGAGAGATGAAATAGTCCACAAAATTTAATTGTTTAAGAAACTGAACAAAATGTTGAATCACTGAAGCTTGAAATCAGTATAATCCACTGTAATGACTGAAAGTTTTTCCTCTGTACGTGGAGCGGATTAACCGTTCAGCTGATTACTTAAGACAAACTAAGGTTCATTGACAGTCTGGTTGATTCAATTCAAGTCAAATTCATACAATAAAAGTAATTTCTGGGTACTTTAAAGCGACAGTACACAAGTTGAAGCCAATAATAATCCAATTCAATCCAGTGTAATTCTAACAGTTCCATTCAGTATTTTAGTATAAATAAAATGCCAATTTGTAAATGAGTTGTCTGACCAATGGATTGCATTGATATAAAATTCGATTTAATCCTCCATCTGGAGAAAAACATAGGGCAGCAAGAGGTGGTGGAGAATCCCCTATTTAGAGAAGATAACCTCCCACACAAACAATCACAAAAACACAAGGCCATCTACAGAAAGGGATAAAATAATATAACATACAACTCAGCAGACTCAAAAATGCCTTTGCCACATGCTTTTTTGTATTTATTTTGGTGCCCCCTTCCCCATTATACTCTTTTTTGTATTCTTTTCTGGTTTCAGTAACATGATGTAACATTTTGGGATAAAGATACAAATTAGCAATCCAAAACTGGATGCCAGAATGGCAAAGATTTCTACTGCAACACTGAACTTCCCAGGGGAGCTAACATATGCTGGGATGAAAGTGATCCATACTGCACAGAATATCAGCATACTAAAGGTTATAAATTTGGCCTCATTGAAATTATCAGGCAGTTTTCGAGCCAGAAAAGCAAAAATAAAACACAATATGGCCAGAAATCCAATGTAACCAAGCACAGCCCAGAAGCCTACAGGAGAGCCCAGAGCACACTCTAAAATGATTTTATCCTTGAATTCCTTAAAATTCTCAAATGGAAAAGGAGGAGAAACTGTCAACCAGAGAATACAAATGATGATTTGTACAAGAGTGAAACCCAGCACACTGAGTCTCTGTTGTGTGGGTCCAAACCATTTCATTACATTTCTGCCTGGAAGTCTTGCTTTAAATGCCATTAAAACCACTATAGTTTTCCCAAGAACACAAGAGATGCAGAGGACAAAGGTGATGCCAAAAGCTGTGTGTCGCAGCATGCAGGACCACTCAGAGGGTCGGCCAATGAAGGTCAGAGAGCACAGGAAACACAGAGTTAAGGAGAAGAGCAGCAGGAAACTCAGCTCAGAGTTGTTTGCCTTGACGAGAGGAGTTTTCCTGTATTTGAAGAAAATGAATGCTACAACAGCAGTCATGCATGTTCCAAACAAAGAGGCAGCAGTGAGCAGTGTTCCCATAATTTCTTCATATGACAGAAACACGGCCTCCTTCTTTATACAGGCATCTCTTCTCTCATTTGACCAGTATTCAGGAGGGCATCTCACACAGGTGATAGAATCTACAAAATAACAATGAGGCAGATGTTAGACTTGCAGTTCAGATTAGTCTCTTTTCTTTGTTTGTATCTGTTTCTAAATTCACATCACTCTGCTGAGTGGAAAGCTGAATGAGGCTGTGGGCATCAGACCTTTTCAAGTATCATTATCAGAGTTTTTCAGCCAAAGAGGATCTGATTCTGACCTTATAAACACCTTTCATAAGGTCAAACTACAGTTGGACATAATTAGATATCTCAGGTTGATTTGGTGTTTTATCTAAGTTCAAAGCTTTCATTTCAAAATACTGAACCTGCAATGTTGCTCATTTCTCCTTCTGCACATCTTATACAGTCATAGCAGCAAACAGGTTTTCCTTTCTGGAGAACTTTACGTGTTCCCGGGGGACACTTCTCACTGCAAACTGACGCAGGCACCTGCATGAACAAAAACAATAAGGAAAAAGATAATACATTCATTATGTTGTCTTGTACATTTTATACATAAAAAAACAAATATTCTGAAACAATAATACAGTTTCGAAAATAATTTGAATAGTTAGAAAGTAGCTTACCTGCAATAAGTTCATTGCCCAAATCAAAGTCTTATTCTGCAATTTCAGTTGTTTGTCTGCAGGTAACGATGCATCATAAAGACCAACTGTGACAAAGTCCGCAATATCATTTTCTCTGGGCTGCCAATTTATAATTTCATACTTTGCTGGTGGATCTCCATTCTCATTAAAGTAAACCTCATCTTCCTCCTTGGTTTTGAAGTTAATCTTCTGTATGTACTGTAAAATCTAAAGAAAAAGAAAGAGGTATTCATTTGATTATCTGACAAACATTTTACATGCATATTTAATTTTTTTACATTTCAATGTAAAGCTCACCGTGAATGGATCTAGCTGCACGTTGCTGTTACATGTTTTGTTGCAGCTGAGAATACCATGAAGGGCATGGGTCACTGCATACACTGCTTTATAGACATTGTTGAAAATGGGCATAAGTGACATGTCAGTGAAGCTGTTCTGCACTCCAGTCAGATCCTCGTGTCCTGTACAGTCCCTTGGAGTCTCTGTTGTTTTGAATTTCTTGAACTTACAACTAAATAATGCCTCCCAAAACTCTGTAAACAAGTCATTATTCGATGAATTGAGGGGCTTCACATCAAGCATAAATTCTCTCAGACCGCTGACATGTGCTTTGGGGATGGAAAGACCTATGGCTCCATCCAGGATGTGATTCTTATCCTCTGCTGCAATTTGAGAATCAAAGATCCAGCCCTCACTACCAACCCACTGATACCCAGTCAAGTTATAGTTGGAAAACTCATGTAATAAAACATCCATATCCATATGAGAGAGGAAAGCAACAATAACCTTTGAGGTGGAAGACTTGATAATTTCAATAATTTTTTGTATTTTGTCTGGTTGATCTGTTCTAAAGAAGGATAGAGAATATTCCAGACAGATGCCCAGCTGCTGTGCAGTTTCTGTGAATGTAGCCATGCCATTATTGCCATAATCGTCATTGGTTCTAACAGCTCCAACCCAAGTCCAGCCAAAGTGCTTGACCAACTGAGCCAAGGCTCTGCTCTGGTAGTAGTCACTAGGCACTGTTCTGAGGAAGGATGGATACTTGGTTTTATCACTGAGGCAAGCACATGTGGAAAAGTGGCTGATCTAAAAGAAAATAAAGAAATGGTTTCCATCCCTAGAAAAATCTGCTGCATAGAGTTTTTTTGTCACATATTCATGAACCCAACCCACCTGTGGGATATGAAATGGTCCAATCACAGTGGCTATTGCTGCGCTAGGAGAGGAGGATGTTTCTCCCATTATGGCCTGTACTTGTGCAGGTTTTGTACAAGTCTTCGAGGGTGAAGCCAAAATTTCATTACCATTGACCAAGGCAAGTGCAACTCTTACACTTCTGGCGATGGAACCACAAGCATCATAAATTTTATAACCCAGAGAAATGCCTGGCAGCAGGTCTGTACTGTTATTGATCTCCTCAATGGCAAAGAGCATGGCCTGAGCAAACTGGAATCCTCTGAAATTCAAACTTGATACAAACAGTAACAAGCATAGTATTTTCACCAGTTTGTTCTTGAAATGGAAAACAAAGCAACACAAAAGACACATACAATATAAATCTTATTGTGATGCACACTGTGATAATCTTTATCCACTTAATTGTATAATTTACCTGGTGCATTGCAGCGGCAGGGGTTTTTGTGTATAGTTATCCTGTCTGTTTCTCCAGCTGCTGTGAAAAGAGAAGATACCTCCCAACACAATGTCTCCATCTTTTACGAGCTGGGGATTCTCAGGATCCCCTCTCTGTCTGCACACTGACTCCTCAGCCTGAGAGAAAGATAACACCAACAACATCTGTAAAAGTGTCAAACCCTGCTGTAGACATCTCTGTGTTGACATATTGCTGAGTGAAAAGAGCCAACCCAGAAAGACTTGCACTGGTATTTATACATTACGCACCACCAAATAATATGATAAAGGATGTTTCATCTCTATGGACCTGAGGAGGGGCGACAGGAGGGAGGCACCAAAATGTACATGACCAACGGTAGAAAAATATATTTTTTTAAGTTTTCTGTTTCAAATACCTTTAAGTAAGTGTGTTATCAGACTGGAAAATTTGAAGGTTTAAGATATTTTTTACATAATGGGGAAAAGAATATCTGCATCATTGAAAAAATGAGAAATTGTGAATGTTCAGGCAACATGATTGTTACTGTATAAAAAGTTGGGAAAATTACAAAGCCTTGAATGCTCCACTTATGGCAAATCATTTAGTAGTAATGTAATAACATGAATGTTAGTTACTTCAGTTTAGCAAAAAATTTTCCCCTTTGGTAATTTTTTTAATTTAGTTCTGTAACCTCCATCATGACTTTACCTTGGGGATTTCTTGAACGGCCTCAGTTTTATGTGTTTGCAGATGAACCGGGTTTGACTTATCGCAATGATTACCTAAAAAAAAATGGTGCTTTTAACATTTCCCTAAACTTACCCAAGTATTTCAGTTTGCTAAATCAAACCCAACCAAACAGTGAGTGAATAAAAAAGTAAATTGTAAAAGTAAATTTTAAAAATCAGTTCTCGATGAAAAACAAATGTAGTACCCCACTTCTGAATGACAAACATCTTTGTCACTGCTCTGCCAACCCCAAACCTTATGATATATATTTTTGTTTTCTTGTTAAGACTTCAAATACTTAGAACATAGATAGTTTGCTGTACACAATTGTTAAAAAAAAAAGAAAAAAGTTGCGTCCAAAAACAAAAATTAGCACAAAAATGCTTTTACTAAATCACATCCTACAGTACAACTACTTTGCTGTTCTTTAAATTTAGAAACACTTGTAATTAAAAAAAAACAAATCAAATGACTTAAATAACTTACTTTTTTGCAGTCTTAGGTGAAAAGATAAAAGTGAAATGAGTGAATTATAATAAAATATTAAAAAATGTGCAAAACTTTAACATAATACTACACATGAAACATTTAAACATCCAATGGAACATGTTTTCTGGCTTGTCTTCAGTGTTAAAATCAGGTATAGTCACCTTTAACATCACCCAAAGCTTAAAAAAAAGGATATACACAGTTAAAGGGGAACTCCGGGGCATTTGAAGCGCGTTTCCATTGCTAGAGGTTGTCAAATACTGATAGTAGGACACAGAGAGGTGCAAATCTGCGCTCCCTGTGTGGAGATCGCGCTGTTCGCACAGCGTGTCATGCGAGGCTAATACGTGGTGGCTAAGGGGCAACTGCTAACCCTTCCACGTAAAACAACAACTTGCACACAGCAGAAACGTCACACCACTTTATAAACCATCCGACAATAAAGTCACAAGCCTTACCATCAAAACCAAATGCATGGTTCTCACATTACTGGCATGGGGACGTTACAAAACAACTTTATAAACAGCATGTAACTCACCGGCTGGTTGTAGGCTCGCGCATGTGAAAGCCCAAAAGAGTCGATGGACGATAATCCCATATACAAAACAATTATTTTCTTTAGAAAAACTGCGTTCAAGTATTTAAAACATTACAACAATACATGCCCAGTAATATTGTTTTTACTACAAACATCATGGGTACATTGAGTGAAAAGGTTGCTAAGGGTAATGGTACTTTGTCCTCATAAATGTACACACAAAACAAGAAACAGGGAGTTACTTACCCAAACAAATGCACAATTGCAGGTTCTGAGCATATTTACCAAACAGAGACAACCTGCTGTAATTTTCATTGTGACAGCTCTTTATGCTGCTCACTTTGATATTCAGGATCCGATTCTGGATCAGTTACGTGCGGTTGGATCTCATGTGTTGAAAATGTAGTATGTATGTGTTGTCATAGGTTCCCAGACAACATCTGACGTAGTGCACATTGACAAGTCACCACCATCCCCTTCCCCACCCCCTCTGCAAACCTCAGGAAGAAGAGTAAGCTCTCCCTGATTTCGAACTAATTTGAAGTCATTTTGGCATTATGAGGTGTGCAAAGCTAATCCAGAGGTACCCAAGATTAAGAATGAAATGACTTAAAATGCCCACATTAACATGAAAACATTTCTTTGTGGACAATGGACAAAATCTGAGAACGTAAAATACTTTAAATTAACTATTTTTACAATCCCTTTCATATTAATCCTAGCCTGATAAACCAGCCTAAATGGATTGGATGTCTAATTTAGTCTGGCTCCGATGAATGGATACAACGGAACATTGTTGATGAGCACAACCCGTTGTCTTTCAAACCGTGTCTGTGCCTATAGGCCAACGCTCTGACCAATCAGCGCAACTGACTGTGACGTACGTAGTAAGCGCGACAGAAAGCTTTGGTGGGAGGGGACTGTATGTAAACAAGTGAAGCAACTTCAGCAAGGCTGAATCAAACGAGCGCTGTTCCTTTGCCGCCGCCATCTTTCTTGTTGTGCTTTCGCTTCCACTGCCCAACGTCGCACTGCTCTGTCGTCACTCCCTCAAAACCCCGCCCCAGAACCCTCTGCCCCGCCCGCGTTGATTCAAAACACATCTCTGCGTTGTGATTGGTTTAGTTGCCATCTGCCAGATTCAGGGCAGTATTTTCAAAATGAAAAGTGGTTCGAAGCCAGACCCAACCGCAGGCAAAACATTTTGCCGTCCAGCAGTTGGTGCTGGTTTTCCAGGCTATATTAATCCAGCATTTACTTGGTAAAGATTATGCTCTATTAATGCTTGTAGACCTTAGCGTGACTTTTGATATGGTGGATCACAGTATCATAGATTCTCACTGGAGCGTTGCGTGGCATTAATGGAACTGCTCTTGGATGAATTAATATTTACCAGAGTGAAGCTCATCTGTTAGGCTGGATGGTTAATTCTCACCATCATCATCAGCTCCCCCACTTGACAGTTTCTGGCTGGTCATGACCTCCCTATTGAGTGGCTGTCCAGAACCTCAGCACTACTGCAGATAAAGAGTGTGAGACTTTTATTAATAAAGGCCCACAGCAGCATCAGTCAGACTCACGTGGCACTGGTCCCTGAAACTCTGACCCATTTTTTCCCTGCAGCTGAGCTAAACCACACCATGCAACCAGTCATTTAATGGGTTACCAGCTAAGTCACCTCTGAGCCTGTAACTTTACACCCTCCCAAGAAATTGCAGAGGTCAATTTACCACGTACTCCTGTATGTACGGTTTTATGATCCATACTGTAAGGATCTCAGTTGTATCCAGGTTCTTTTGTATTCAGGGGACTTGCATTTGAACCCTTAGAATCATGTTTTTTATTCACACATTAAAGGGACACTAAGTAATAAATTAAGTCATTTATTAGCTCAAATCAACATATTCATTCATAAATTGGTCCTCATTGGTGTAAAATTATCTCTGTCAAAATTCTCAATTATCCTCCTGAGTGAAGAATAACTTGTCTGTATCTACATAGAGCGGGCAAGCTCTATGGAGGCTGCCATGTCCTTCCGGTCTATGAAAAACGACGAAGTGCCGAGAGGGACATAAAGCACTTCGAATCGCGTTTTCCCCAACGCCAGGCCTTTTTTTTTTTCTTTTTTTTTTTTAGTGCACCGTTGCTGGAGATACTGCAATATCAGGTCGATGCATGGAGTGGACGGAGCAAGCCCCTATTTCATGCCCTGTTCCAAAAATCTATTTAATATATGGTCCCCGGGTAGGGGACATCCCCAACGCCAGGCCTGGAAGCGGAAATGATGTCATTTTGACGTCATGTCCGCTACCGGCGCTAATGGTAACTAGATTTTATCTCGTAAATTATCCCACTAATAATGCATTGATTGTTACAAAACTTCTGCCGTAGTACACATAGGCTCTTAACTCACAAAACGAGGCATTAGATAGTTTGTAAGTTTTCCGCGACTTTATTTAAAAGAACATCCAGATAGCAACTACACACTGCGGCTAACGCTACCGCTGCATCAACGTCACTTTCGGTAAGTTCCGGAATATGATTTGCACACCAAAGGCTATGTCAACTTATGTTATCTGACATGTTATCTGTCATCTGTATTTATAGTGTTGTTTTATGTGTGTTATGTAATCCTTTGTACTGTGTGTCTTGATGTCTTTTTGTTTGTATGGACCTTGAGTCTGAAGCTATAGCTTCTTGAATCTTGACATATACCGCCTGCCGTAGTTCAAGAAGTTGCAACGCACATTTGAAAATGCGAGGCGCTAGAGAGCAAATTCATTCGACTTTGCAAAATAAAATTGCACCACTAGATCGGGGAAGAAATTACATAATGTCCCTTTAAGACTAGTTTCTAATGTCTCAGTCCATTTTTACTAAACGTAGCGAAAGGATAAACATACATGTCAAAAGCATTTTTAAAATACCATACATTTTAACAAGGTTCAACATTATAACAGATTTTGTAATGATAATATATCGACTGTTACTTTCCACTGACCTTGACTTTACACAATGAACACAAAGCTGAATGTATAAGTGTTGTAATTAGTCTATAATAATAAATGAGCCGAAAAGGAGACCAGATTGTGCAGGCATTCAGATTTCAGAACTCCAGTTTGGTAGATAGCAGTCATTCACAGAGTCACTGCAAAAACAGTTTAACAGTTCAACAGATCTGTAACTTTTAAAAGCATATCAAGTATCTTTCAAGTCTCTGTATCGGTCCAAAAACAAAGTTTGTATTGTGCAGAAATATTAGTAAATGTATGCCTGGCATGACATAACTTCACATTCACTATCGTCCACAGAAGTGAAATACACACACACACACGCAAATTTCTTAATTGGAAACACTAAAGTACAAAAAAGTATAGTCCGCAAAGTAAATGTATATCAAATGAAGCATAAAAAAACTTTTTATATGTTAACAACATTTATGACAGCTAAAGGCAGGCCGACTAAAATTCACTCATACAGACTGGTTACGAAACAAAATCATTACAGCTTTTGGAATATATTTCCTGACAAAATGGCTTTCACTTCTCAAAATTATTTTGGTGTTCCCTTCCCCATTATACTCTTTTTTGTATTATTTTCTGGTTTCAGTAACATGATGTAACATTTTGGGATAAAGATACAAATTAGCAGTCCAAAACTGGATGCCAGAATAGCAAAGATTTCTACTGCAACACTGAACTTTCCAGGAGAGCTGAAATACGCTGGGATAAAAGCTATCCATACTGCACAGAATATCAGCATACTAAATGTAATAAATTGAGCTTCGTTGAAATTATCTGGCAGTTTTCGAGCCAGAAAAGCAAAAATAAAACACAATATGGCCAGAAATCCTATGTAACCAAGCACAGCCCAGAAGCCTACAGGAGAGCCCAGAGCACACTCTAAAATGATTTTATCCTTGAATTCCTTAAAATTCTCAAATGGAAAAGGAGGAGAAACTGTCAACCAGAGAATACATATGATAACTTGTATAAGAGTGAAACAAAGAACAGTGAGTCTCTGCTGTGTGGGTCCAAACCATTTCATTACATTTCTGCCTGGAAGTCTTGCTTTAAATGCCATTAAAACCACTATAGTTTTCCCAAGAACACAAGAGATGCAGAGGACAAAGGTGATGCCAAATGCTGTGTGTCGCAGCATGCAGGACCACTCAGAGGGTCGGCCGATGAAAGTCAGAGAGCACAGGAAACACAGAGTTAAGGAGAAGAGCAGCAGGAAACTCAGCTCAGAGTTGTTTGCCTTGACGAGAGGAGTTTTCCTGTATCTGAAGAAAATGAATGCTACAACAGCAGTCATGCATGTTCCAAACAAAGAGGCAGCAGTGAGCAGTGTTCCCATAATTTCTTCATATGATAGAAACACAAGCTCCTTTTTTATACAGGCATCTCTTCTTTTATTTGACCAGTATTCAGGAGGGCAGCTCACACAGGTGATAGAATCTACAAAACAACAATGAGGCAGATGTTAGACTTGCAGTTCAGATTTTGATACTCAAATTTTCCACATGGCAGACAGAGTGTTTGCTGATAAAAGTACTTTCAGCCCAACAAGCTCTGACTGTAAACATACTAAAGATGTCTGAAAAATGTTTTAAAAGCTTTGGCACCTATTTTTTTTTTTTCATTCACAAGATCGTGTTCTCATGTGAGATCTTCCAGCTTCTCTGTTGGAAATTTGTCATCAAAAACTACATATGCAGCATTTTAACAGCTATATCCAATTTTAAATAGAACTGTATAGCTGTCATACATGAACTGTAAAAGTTACTACTCAGATATGTGCTTTGCTTTACACATAGTTCCCATAAGTTATAGGTGACTTACACAATGAACATGAACAGTGTCCTCAGGTTCTCGCTAAGGTTCTTTCATCGATGTGTGGACAGCCATCTTACAAAAAAAGCAAGATGCATGTCCACAAATGAATGGATGTTATTGGGACTAGATCCAACATATATATATATATAAATATATAGTCTTTGCTCCAAACCCTGTGAATAAAATACTTGTCTGAAAATCACCTGTCACCTTACTGAAGTACCGTTATGTTCCTGCTCATGTGAATGTGTCCAGACATTTTGAATGAAGCAGAATTACCTACATGAGGTCATGCTAAAATTGTACAATCCTCCATATCTCAGGTTAAAGTGGATATGATATACTCTTATCCTCTTAAGAAATGATTTTACTGTGTATAATGGTATCTAGTCATATTTGTTGAAAATAATAAATGACTGTATAACTGTAACTCTATAACTATCTCAATTAAACAAAATTATGTCTTATCTTAAAATTGGCATGGATTGATGCCAGTTTTATTTTGTGTGACATTAAAGGAAAAAGGTTTGAATTAGAGAATACTGAACCTGTAATGTTGCTCATTTCTCCTTCTGTACATCTTATACAGTCATAGCAGCAAACAGGTTTTCCTTTCTGGAGAACTTTACGTGTTCCCGGGGGACACTTCTCACTGCAAACTGACACAGGCACCTGCATGAACATTGAAAATATTTCTCATTGTCTAAAATGTTTACAAAATAATACACTTGTAATATTACAAAATACTATGGTTAAAAATCTAATAGGTTCTACCTGCAGTGAGTTCTGTGTCCAAATTAAAGGCATATCTAGCAGATTCAGTTGTTTGTCTGCAGGTAACGATGCATCATAAAGACCAACTGTGACAAAGTCCACAATGTTGTTTTCTCTTGGCTGCCAGTTTATAATTTCATACTTTGCTGGTGGATCTCCATTCTCATTAAAGTAAACCTCATCTCCTTCTTTTGTTTTGAAGTTAATCTGTCTTATGTGCTGCAAAATCTAAGACGATAGATGTTATTTTGGTTAATTATCTGATATTCATTATGAATGAATATTTCTTCAACAACATGACAGTCTGAAAGATTTGATCCTTTTATTTTTAACATTCGTTGTCATATCAAAATGTAAAAATCATTATTAGTGTTGGTACTGAGCTCACCGTGAATGGATCCAGCTGCATGTTGTTGTTACATGTTTTGTTGCAGCTGAGAATACCATGAAGGGCATGGGCCACTGCATACACTCCTTTATAGACATTGTTGAAAATGGGCATAAGTGACATGTCAGTGAAGCTGTTCTGCACTCCAGTCAGATCCTCGTGTCCTGTACAGTCTCTCTGAATATCTGTTGACTTTGATTGCTTGAACTTACAACTAAATAATGCCTCCCAGAACTCTGTAAACAAGTCATTATTGGATGGAATAAGTGGTTTTACATCAAGCATAAATTCTCTCAGACCGCTGACATGTGCTTTGGGGATGGAAAGACCTATGGCTCCATCCAGGATGTGATTCTTATCCTCTGCTGCAATTTGAGAATCAAAGATCCAGGACTCACTACCAACCCACTGATACCCAGTCAAGTTGTAATAGGACAACTCATGTATAAGTACATCCATGTCTTTGTGTGAGAGGAAAGCAACAACGACCTTTGAGGTTGAAGCCTTGATGATTTCAATTACTTTTCTAATCTTTTCTGATGGATCAGTTCTAAAGACAGACACAGAATATTCCAAACAGATGCCCAGCTGCTGTGCAGTTTCTGTGAATGTAGCCATGCCATTATTGCCATAATCATCATTGGTTCTAACAGCTCCAACCCAAGTCCAGCCAAAGTGCTTGACCAACTGAGCCAAGGCTCTGCTCTGGTAGTAGTCACTAGGCACTGTTCGGAGGAAGGATGGATACTTGGTTTTATCACTGAGGCAAGCACATGTGGAAAAGTGGCTGATCTAAAAGAAAATTAAAATACATCGGTAAAGGAAACATAATAAAACAATGACAGACACAAGTTTAATCTTAACAAGTTATACCCACCAGTGGAATATGAAATGGTCCAATGATGGTGGCTGTTGCTGTGCTAGGAGAGGAGGAGGTTTCACCCATTATGACCTGCACTTGTGCAGGTCTGGTACATGGCGCCTCAGATGTTGAAGACACATTGCCAATGCCATTGGTTAAGGCAAGTGCAACTTTTAAACTTCTGGCAATGGAGCTACAAGTATCGTATATATGATAGCCCAGAGAGATTCCTGGCAGTAGGTCTGTACTGTTGTTAATTTCTTCAATGGCAAAAAGCATAGCTTGAGCAAACTGGAACTCTCTGAAATTCAAACTAGATTGAGACAATTAAAAAAAGATGGCACAATGGTTTCTCTTTGAAATAAAGACAATAACATGCTAAATTAAACCAGGTACTGGCCTTTATGACAGTAATACACAAAGCAGAGGCAAAATGGATAAAAGTTTTACGAGGTATAATTTACCTGGTGCATTGCAGTGGCAGAGGTTTTTGCGTGTAGGTATTCTGTTTGTTCCTCCAGTTGCTGTGGAAGGAGAAGATTCCCCCCAGCATAATGTCCCCGTCTTTCGACAACTGAGGGCTTTCAGAATCCCCTCTCCGCATGCACACTGGCTCCTCAGTTTGAGAGAAAGACACCACCAACAACAGTTGTAAAAGTGCACAGCCTTGCTCTGGCCACCACCTTGTGGACGTCATGCTGTCTGTAAGAATAGAATCACTGGGTGGCATCTCATTTATCTTCATGTAATGAATGGCTTGTACTGATATTTATGCATTTAGGAGGAGCTAAAGGTATAACAACAACATATAATAAATGAGGATTCATCTCTGTGGACCTACAAGGTGGGGAAAGAGAAAGTTTGCCCTAATACAAAATTACTTTTTGAATGTAGCCTGTTTTACATGATAACATTATTAATTGTAATAGTAATAATAACAATAATAGTAATTGCACACAATTTTTCTTCACAATTAAACAATAACACTATCTAATTAAATATGTATGTCTGAGTTAAACAAATGCGGGCTCTAATTGAAATTCTGTCCTAAACTGTGGCCTGGGAAGAGTTAGAACGGTATGGGTATGAATGCTTGGGAGGTGACATACCAGATAAAAAAAATCTGAGATCCATTGAGTGGCATGGTCAAATAAGGATTTGAATGGATTTGACATGGGCTGCTATGAAGATTTTTTGTTGTTGTTTTCATGTATTTTATGGGGGTGACCCCATTTGTAAAGCACTTTGTAAAATTTGTCTGTGAATGGTGCTATATAAATAAACTATACTATACAAAATATAAAGGTTATAACAAGTCAAAACTATTTGGTAATACTATACTAACACTGTAGAAATAATACTGGAACCTGCTAAAAACAAAATGGTTACATAGGTGCAATAATTCGTGAAGAAAATTTTAATATGGTGACAAAAATGTTCTAATGAGCAAATAATGATTACATAAAATGGGCTGATATGGTCACAACCATGGGGTTTTTCGCCATATTTGTAGTTCTTGGTTTTGTGTTTTATCATGTTATAGTTTATCTCATGCCTTGGTGTTTAGTTCCTGTTTAGTCCTTAGTTTTACCATGCTTTAGTTTTCTGTCATGTCTTTAGTTTTCTAGTCCAGGTCCGGTATTTAGTTTAGCCATGTTTTCCCCACAGTTTCTGTTGCTCTGCCATCACCTTCATTCACACCACCTGTAGTTTTCCCTGCAGCTGCACTCACTCACCTATCACCCAGTCAGTATTTAGTTTCCCAGTTTCCCCATGCATCTTGTCAGATCCTTACACCGTTACACCGTTTCACCGTCTTACCCGTCGATACCACTCACGCCAAGCTAATTATTATATCATCATGTCAACTCAAGTTCATTGTTGTTTCATAGCTTTAGTCATGTTTTATTTTGTCACAGTTTAGTTTGTTTATATAATAAACCAAGTTTGCTTTTTGGAAGTCCGCATCCGTGTCCTTTTCCACGCCTCGCATCCACCACCTGACAGATATTTCCAAAGCATTTAGTTTATTATCAACCTGTCTTTGAGAGGGCATGGGAGAAGTCAAAACGGGTAATTAAAGCATATAATAGTGTTGGAATTCATCCCTCATGGTCAAACATGTTTTTATTCAAAGTAATGCTGAATAAATTTGATGTTTATTGCTGTAGCCAAATTGCCTGAAAACACTTGTAACCATGAATCAGAGCTACAAAGTGATGAAGTACCTGTTTCTGTTTCATTTCATGTTAATGTTATATTAACACTAACATAAATAGGTACAATGATTACCTTGAGATGCGTAGATTTTTTTTTTCATATAATAGCAATGAATCAGAGCTGCAAATTGATCAATTATCTGTCTTCATTTAATTTCATGGCAATATTGCATTAAACCAAACTCCCACTGTTATTATAATTACCTGAAAACATGTATGGTACTTTACATGTAATAACCACGAATCAGGGTTGCAAAACAAGTTATCTGTTTCCATTTCACTTCATCACAATATTAGATTAAAGAAACACCTAGAACCATAGCATTAATAGCTGATTTTGCTCAAGATATACTTTGAAAGACTGAAAAAATATGTAATAGACTTGTTAATAAGGGTTAAAAGTTGTTTTTTAGATAATGTGGACTTTAAGATACCTTTGTGATACAGTGCTTTCTGTTTTCAAAATTATTTTGGTGCCCCCTTCCCCATTATACTCTTTTTTGTATTCTTTTCTGGTTTTAGTAACATGATGTAACATTTTGGGATAAAGATACAAATTAGTAATCCAAAACTGGATGCCAGAATGGCAAAGATTTCTACTGCAACACTGAACTTCCCAGGGGAGCTAACATATGCTGGGATGAAAGTGATCCATACTGCACAGAATATCAGCATACTAAAGGTTATAAATTTGGCCTCATTGAAATTATCTGGCAGTTTTCGAGCCAGAAAAGCAAAAATAAAACACAATATGGCCAGAAATCCAATGTAACCAAGCACAGCCCAGAAGCCTACAGGAGAGCCCAGAGCACACTCTAAAATGATTTTATCCTTGAATTCCTTAAAATTATTATATGGAAAAGGAGGAGAAACTGTCAACCATAGAATGCATATGATGATTTGTATAAGAGTGAAACCCAGCACACTGAGTCTCTGCTGTGTGGGTCCAAACAATTTCATTGCATTTCTGCCTGGAAGTCTTGCTTTAAATGCCATTAAAACTACCATTGTTCTCCCAAGAACACAAGAGATGCAGAGGACAAAGGTGATGCCAAATGCTGTGTGTCGCAGCATGCAGGACCACTCAGAGGGTCGGCCGATGAAAGTCAGAGAGCACAGGAAACACAGAGTTAAGGAGAAGAGCAGCAGGAAACTCAGCTCAGAGTTGTTTGCCTTGACGAGAGGAGTTTTCCTGTATCTGAAGAAAATGAATGCTACAACAGCAGTCATGCATGTTCCAAACAAAGAGGCAGCAGTGAGCAGTGTTCCCATAATTTCTTCATATGATAGAAACACAAGCTCCTTTTTTATACAGGCATCTCTTCTCTCATTTGACCAGTATTCAGGAGGGCATCTCACACAGGTGATAGAATCTACAACACAACAATGAGGCAGATGTTAGACTTGCAGTTTACATTTTGACACTGCAAATTTTCCACATGGCAGACAGTATGCTTACTGATCAAAGCACATCGCTCTGCTGTGACTGAGTGAGGTTGGGAAGAGACTTTTTGTACCTAAATATAGACGTTTTTCATTTCAAGTGGCTCTGATTATGAACATACTAAAGATTTCTTGAAATTTTTTAAAAGCTTTGGCGCCACTTTTTTAAGACTGTATGGAAGATCTCACAGCTCTTCTGTTAGAATTTCATTTTAAAAACTACATGTTCAGGGTTGAAACTGTCACATTCCAACTTATGTTGGAACTATGATCTAAACATATTTTTACCTTTATATTGTTTTAACCATTTAAAATACTGTGTGAAACATTTATTGTGCCTGATCTGAAATTATCTGATATATGAAGGACAAAGAATAACATCATCAGAAGTAACATAACATACCGCGTTATTTCCTGAGCTCAAAATGAGCAGGTCTGAAGAGTGATGCCACAAATACAAAAAACTGCAGTTCTTCCAATGACCTACTGAGGCCGACTCTCAAAGCATGTCAATCCTCACAGACCACCATGTCAACATGCCCAACTTTACAACAGACATAAACACATGTTCAGTAATCTGACACAGCAATATACGTTTGTAACACTTTACCATTTGGGAAATCCTCTGTGAAAATTGCCTTGAAAAAGAGGGGGTGGCACATACAAAAATATACAGTAGAACCTGATTGAATGAAACATTTGTCTGTTACTATCAATACAAAACAAGGTTCTGCTGAGACTGCTGCTGTTGAATGTCCTCACGGTCATTGCTGATTGGTCTGCAGCTTAGCAAGCCAGATTGTCATCGCTTGATTGAAACTGCTGCCATAATATACATACATACGGTGGCCGACACGTGCAAACGCGCTGCAAACGCTGAAACAAATCCAACAATAAAATGCTGCAAGAGAAAAATGCGGCAATGACAAAAACGACCGGAGCACACGCGCCGCAAACCCAAAAACAAATGCAAGAAAAAAACGCGCTGCAAACTTCAAAACACAATGGAAGTTTGCCAGGCCACTAGGGGGTCTCAACCTGTGGGGTAGGGGATCGACTATGGAAGATCTACCATATTAATGAAAGAGAAGAAAGTCAAAAGGTACGTTGTCAGTTGTCTTTTTTAAACACTTGGCCGTAATCTTTTACCTTATTATAGCGACATAACTCCGCTGCTCTTCTATAATAAAGTAAAAGATTACGGCCAAGTGTTTAAAAAAGACATAAATGACAGCGTACCTTTTGACTTTCTTCTCTTTCATTAATATGGTAGATCTCCCATAGTTGATCCCCTATCGTGTACTGTTCTCTCTTTGTGTTTTGCTCTTGCGTGAACACAGATAAACAGCCAGCCAAACTCCTTTTTCAAAGAGCCAGGAAGTGAGCGGCTTGCTCCTTTAATATCTTCTTACACAAAAGTCAATATTTCTGTTTCCCAACGCGTACTATCCCACAGGTCGAGACCCCCTAGTGGCCTGGCGAACTTCCGTTGTGTTTTGAATAGCGCTGTAACAAAATCCGGGTTATCCGGTTTTCAACCCGGATAAATACGTCACCCGGACAGACCGGATGGTGGCATGCATTTGATCCGCCTTAAAAAAAAAAAAAAAAAGATCCACCCAAGTCGAGCCAGACGGCATTTCATTATGTCAACAAATGGCAGTTACAGCGCTCTTGCACCTTTGTCGTGAGAGAAATGATGAAACCGGAATATATATATATATATCCCTCTTTAGTTGCTTACTAGGCTACAGTCATTCTCTAGCATGGTGTTCAGTCACGAACACACAGTCACACACTGAGTGAAACAAAACCTAACTCCCGCCCCGTTTGTCACGAGCCCGTTTGTTGGTTAAGTGAGCCATGCCCCCTACTGATCCGTCCTGACTTGCGATCCGTCCGGACGGGACGAATCCCCGCTGACTCGTAACTGCTCGCTCGAACGGCTCACTCTGCTCGCGCTCGGCTCTTATTATTCATAAAAACACGACTTATGTTCCAACTTCGTACCGTTGCATTTCTTTCTCTAGTTAAGCCAGCGCCACTTCATGACGGATCCTTGCTCGGTCAGATCGTATATCGAGTTGTTTCTGTGTCAAGGAAGCGGGTGCCTGAGTCTGGCGAATCATGCTGGCTCTGGGTGACTCACGGCCAGTGGAGTCACGCGGCAGAATCGAAACTTAAAAAGAACCGAGTTGGCAGGGATTCGCTACTTGCCCGTCTGACCGCTGAGTCACCCAGAGCCAGCGATTCAGCGGTCAGACGGGCAAGTAGCGAATCCCTGCCAACTCGGATCTTTTTAAGTTTCGATTCTGCCGGCAGCAAGGATTGTCGACTCGTCAACCCATCTGACTGCTGAAGCCTCTGTACCTCGCTACAGGCTCGGTTAGCGTGGCTTCATGCATCTTGTACAGTCGTTGAAAAATAATCATTTAGTGATATAGGGAGGACAAGATCATTCCATGTTGTTTACTTGTAGGTCTAAACTCAGCATTGCCTCACCTAATGCTACCACATTTGTCGCTGTGTAAATGCACACACTAGCTGTTGTGTCTGGCTTTCAGATAAAATGGCATTGAATTATTACTTGACAAAAATAAATGAATGAACTTGTAGCCATAGGCTGCTCTTTGATTTATCAAAATGAATTGATAAATGAGACAAAAAAAAGGCGAGGCGCATAGCCACTAAACGGCAGAAAGGTTTTTTTTTGTTTTGTTTTTTAATAAGTGACTCAAGTGATTCAAGTGATCCGTATAACTCGAATCCCCTCCTTGAAATGATCCGATCAGCCCGGATTGCCCAAAAGATTCGAGTTAAGCATCTCTAGTTTTGAAGTTTGGAGCGCATTTTTTTCTTGCATGTGTTTTGAAGTTTGCAGGGTTTCTCTCTTGCATGCGTTTTGAAGTTTGCAGGGTTTCTCTCTTGCATGTGTTTTGGGATTTGCAGCGCGTGTGCTCCGGTCGTTTTTGTGATTGCCGCATTTTTCTCTTGCAGCGTTTTACTGTTGGATTTGTTTCACCGTTTGCAGCGTGTTTGCACGTGTCGGCCACCGTACATACATATGCAGAGTATCAATATCTATATTTATATTGATTAAGTGTGTAGAGAAAATTAATGGACAAAAATGCAGCTATCTTGAAGTGTAATATGTGCACTGTAAAGAATTTCACTGTAAAATAACAGTAAAATACTAGCAGCAGGGACGCCAGTATTTTACTGTTTTACAGTGCAACTACTGTTATTTATTTTAACAGTATATTACCGTTTTTTGGATTACAGTATATGACTGTAGAATTATGGTAGGGTTTGTAGTTATTTTACAGTGCAGCTACTGTTATTTATCAAACAGTATAATAACGTATTTTGGATTTGGACAGCAATTGATTACAAATACTGTTTCAAAGGCAGAAGTCTGCCGGCAGTCAGCTGGTGCAAGTTTCAAATTATGGGATAAGAAATCGGTCAAAAAGAAATGTGCATCTGTGCAAGTAATCCGCGCATATTTGGGAAATGTGTGCGTCTTTGGTTGTAGTTGAGCATAAAATAAATATGTACAATCTCTAAAAATGAGTCCATCTGTGTTTATAATGGGTTATGTTTTGATTTTTGTCAAAATACGAATTGAAAAGTTACGGCATCAAAAAATACATACACGAATCGAAAAGTTACGAATCAAAAAGTTACGAATTCAAAAGTTACGAATACAAATTTCTCAAGTGCAGGAAAGGGGACAAAAATACGTCATCGCTGACGTCATCACGTCACAGGCATCACCAGCAGAAGAAAATTCGATCACCCCATCAGCGCGGCTGGTGATACTAGAACATATTTTGACTTTGACCACAGTGCGGACTCTATTTTACTCTATATTTACTATACTATACTATACTATACTAGTAAATATTTACTGGATTGCGTTTGTGATTTAAAGCATGACACAACAAGGGGCTTCAGCAGCGGATGAACCTGTAAGTTAAAGATATTGTCCCATTACTTTTTGTGTATGAAATGCGCTGTGAATAAACTTGGCTTGTGAATAAACTCGGCACGTTTATCTAGGTAGGTGAGGTAGTTCATGGTGGTAACCACTTAAATCCTACATAAGAGGGGAAATTGTGACAAGTAATGGTCGGATTAAGTTGACAAGTGCATGTGAAATCAAATGTATAGGCTATGTTAATAAACTACGATTGCTGAACAGGAGGACGACGTACAGCTTTAAGTTTATTCACAGCGCATTTCATACACAAAAAATAATGGGAAAAAAATATCTTTAACTTACAGGTTCATCCGCTGCTGAAGCCCCTTGTTGTGTCATGCTTTAAATCACAAACGCAATCCAGTAAATATTTACTAGTATAGTAAAGGATAGTATAGTAAATATAGAGTAATATAGAGTCCGCACTGTGGTCAAAGTCAAAATATGTTCTAGTATCACCGGTGTTCAGTCGATTTGTGCTACTTCGTCGAGAAATGCTGCCGCTGCAAAAACCGATAAGCGTGTCCAGAGTGGTGTAAAAAGTATAACTCTATAGCTCTGAGCGTGTCTATCGATTCAAGCTACCCCATCAAAAAATGCTACTTTATGGTTTTCTACCTCTGTATATCAAAATAAAGTCATAAAGTAAGTGTTTTTGTCTCTCATGTGGGTAATCATAAAAAGTGTAATGAAATTGATTTATTTAAGAGGGTAGCATATTTTGATAGTCCAATAACACCCTGTCAAATAATGCTCCACCTTCTCAATGCATTCTTCTAAAGCTGGGCATACACTGTGCGATTTTTTTTCAATCGCGTGATTCAGCTGCTGCTCATACTGTACGAGTGAATCGCAAGGGTTAAAACGTCACAGCTCACGATTCCTGTTCTCATACTGTACGATCCGATGGTCTGATACGATCTGGCTGCTCACACTGCACGACACGTCGGACTCGGTCGCTGCCATGCTGTTCTGTTGTCTTTTTCTTCTTCTGTTGACAATTTTCTCTTCCGTGCCTATGTTTGCGCATGCGTAGTGTGACAGGATGAGGTCAATCGGCTCGTCCAGCTGCTTCAACTGTGCGAGAGCCTCACGAGGAGCGACCAGGATTTCAAACAAGTTTGATTTTCATCCGATCGATCGGGAGGTGGTCGGGAGGGCTTAATCGTTTGTCGTTACCCCATGTATACTACACGATGCGAGACGCACGATTGAGCCAAAACTCGGCCCGATCTCCAAAATAGTCGCACGAGTGAAAATCTTGTCGAAATCGGGCCAGAAATCGCACAGTGTATGCCCAGCTTAAGACAACTTATCACCTCACTGCCACTGTAGGATGAATGGCAGCATGTTCATAACATTTTCTAATCAATATTTAAGAGGGTTTCACATTTTGATAGTCCAATAACACGCTGTCAAATAATGCCCCTTCTCAATGCATTCATGACAATGATGGAGCAGAGTCACCTAAATAAAGACAGAAGTGTCCCAAATACAAAAATCAAATGGTGACTGACACCCCATTTGTGCATGTTAAGCTAACTTCTTATTAATACGATAAGTGTTTTATTACTTTGCATGTCTTCCAAAAGAGAAAACAATCAGACGCAGGGTAGCAAAACATGATGGGCGTGAAAACGAAACTTAGAAAATCGGCACGGCGCATGCACAAAACCACAAAGTAGCAATTCTAGACAAATAGGAGAAATCGACTGAACACCGGCCGCGCTGATGGGGTGATCGAATTTTCTTCTGCTGGTGATGCCTGTGACGCGATGACGTCAGCGATGACGTATTTTTGTCCCCTTTCCTGCACTTGAGAAATTCGTATTCGTAACTTTGATTCGTAACTTTTGAATTCGTAACTTTTTGATTCGTGTATGTATTTTTTGATGACGTAACTTTTCAATTCATATTTTGACAAGTATCAAAACACAACCCATTATAAACACAGATGGACTCATATTTGGAGATTGCACATATTTATTTTATGCTCAACTACAACCAAAGACGCACACATTTCTCAAATATGCGCGGATTACTTGCATGGATGCACGTTTCTTTTTGACTGATTTCTTACCCCATATCAAATGTTGTTAAATTACAGTTATCTACTGGTATTGTTAAATGACTGATTTAACTGTTAATTTACATGTGAGGGATGAATATTCAACAGTATTTTACAATTACTGTCAAATACAGTCGGATACTGTTGTAAATCCACTGTAAATATACAGCAATTCGTTACAGTGTGTACAACCTCATAGAACATATCTTTTTTGGTCCTTTCACGACAACAGTATCACTGTCATGAAGTGACCACAACCAAATAGTAAAGCAACAATGGTAATGTTGCAGCATATTATTATTCATGTGTCCAGTCAATGTGGAGCACTTACTTTCATTACTTTCAAACTTATACATCGTTACATACCTCAGGTTGTAATGGTTATGTTGCTCTCCATTTAAAGATAACGTTACGCACAGTTTTTATAATCAAAAGTAATCAGGTATCTAAAATAATTTAATCTCATGTGATCTATGTACCGTATTTTCAATTAGTCACTAGGCATGAAAAAAACAACAACACAGACTGGCTATCTCCTATAATAAAACAATATTGCTATGGAATCATGCTACTTTTATTTCTTGACGAACTGAAGTTCAAAAGCTTGAAATAAATCGTACGGAACCTGTAATGTTGCTCATTTCTCCGTCTGCACATCTTATACAGTCATAGCAGCAAACAGGCTTTCCTTTCTGGAGAACTTTACGTGTTCCCGGGGGACACTTCTCACTGCAAACTGACGCAGGCACCTGCATGAACAGAGAAGGTATTACAAATTTCTTGCATTTCCTCACAAGCTTTTTTTTTAATAATTCTAATTCAACAGGACCAATTATGATCAAATATTTAGAAAAGGGTTCACTTATGATGTTACAAACTACTATAGTTTTTTACCTGGTGTGAGCCCTGTGTCCACATTAAAGGCATATCTAGCAGATTCAGTTGTTTGTCTGCAGGTAACGACGCATCATAAAGACCAACTGTGACAAAGTCCACAATGTTGTTTTCTCTTGGCTGCCAGTTTATAATTTCATACTTTGCTGGTGGATCTCCATTCTCATTAAAGTAAACGTCATCTCCTTCCTTCGTTGTGAAGTTAATCCATTTTATGTGCCGCAAAATCTAAGACAATGGATGCTAATTTGGTTAATTATCTGATGTTCATTTTGCATGCATAATTGGTTAAGAGCATTTTAGTCTCATATGGCTTCATTTTTTACATACATCACAATTCCTAAAATTATGTTTGTTGATATTATTTCATTGTAAAAACTATTGTCAAACTTGGTACTGAGCTCACCGTGAATGGATCCAGCTGCATGTTGTTGTTACATGTTTTGTTGCAGCTGAGAATACCATGAAGAGCATGGGCCACTGCATACACTCCTTTATAGACATTGTTGAAAATGGGCATAAGTGACATGTCAGTGAAGCTGTTATGCACTCCAGTCAGATCCTCGTGTCCTGTACAGTCTCTCTGAATATCTGTTGACTTTGATTGCTTGAACCTACAACTAAATAATGCCTCCCAGAACTCTGTAAACAAGTCATTATTGGATAGAATAAGTGGTTTTACATCAAACATGAACTCTCTCAGACCGCTGACATGTGCTTTGGGGATGGAAAGACCTATGGCTCCATCCAGGATGTGATTCTTATCCACAGCTGCAATTTGAGAATCAAAGATCCAGGATTCACTACCAACCCACTGGTACCCAGTCAAGTTGTGGTTGGACAACTCATGTATGAGTACATCCATATCCATGTGTGAGAGGAAAGCAACAACGACCTTTGAGGTTGAAGCCTTGATGATTTCAATTACTTTTCTAATCTTTTCTGATGGATCTGTTCTAAAGACAGACACAGAATATTCCAGACAGATGCCTAGCTGCTGTGCAGTTTCTGTGAATGTAGCCATGCCATTATTGCCATAATCGTCATTGGTTCTAACAGCTCCAACCCAAGTCCAGCCAAAGTGCTTGACCAACTGAGCCAAGGCTCTGCTCTGGTAGTAGTCACTAGGCACTGTTCTGAGGAAGGATGGATACTTGGTTTTATCACTGAGGCAAGCACATGTGGAAAAGTGGCTGATCTAAAATAAAATTAAGATAAATCGGTATGGGATACATGATAAAAAAATAAATTATATACACATGTTTGAACAATCAATGCTTATCATAAGTGAAGTTAAATGTTTAGCATTCATACCAACCAGTGGAATATGAAAGGGTCCAATGACAGTAGCTATTGCTGTGCTAGGAGAGGAGGAAGTTTCACCCATTATAGCCTGCACTTGTGCAGGTCTGGTACATGGTGCCTCAGATGTTGAAGACACATTGTCAATGCCATTGGTTAAGGCAAGTGCAACTTTGACACTTCTGGCAATGGAACCACAAGTATCATATATATTATAGCCCAGAGAGATGCCTGGCAGTAGGTCTGTACTGTTGTTAATTTCTTCAATGGCAAAAAGCATAGCTTGAGCAAACTGGAACTCTCTGAAATTCAAACTAAATTCACACAATTTAAAATTGTTGGCATAACAAACAGTTTAAAAAATAAAGATGATTGCATATGAAATGGAAGCATCAATAGGCATGAACAACATTTCTGCAGAAAACAGTGGCAAGATGGATACAGCTTTGTTTTGTATAATTTACCTGGTACATTGCAGTGGCAGAGGTTTTTGTGTGTAGGTATTGTGTTTGTTCTCCCAGCTGCTGTGGAAGGAGAATATTCCCCCCAGCATAATGTCTCCATCTTTAGACAGCTGAGGGCTCTCAGGATCCCCTCTCCGTTTGCACACTTGCTCCTCAGTTTGAGAAAAAGACACCAATAGCAACACCTGTAAGAGTGCACAACCGTGCTCTGGCCACTTCTGTGTCAATATCATACTGTCTGAATAATTCAAACCACAAGTGGCATCACATGTACCTTTAAACTAAATCAAACGTTTGAACTGGTATTTATGAGTTTTGAAGCAGCTTATTAATAATGACAAACAGTGATGATTTGTCTCTGTGACGCTACAAGGTGGGGCAAGAGGAGGGAGATAGTGACTAGCTAAAGTCTAGTTTTATGGATTTATTGTGTATGTGACTTCTGGCAAGAATATTTGTAATATTTTTTTCATTCAAATATATGTGATTTTTTGACCAACCATGGTTTAATTCAATGTGTGCTTTCACACTAAAACGTTGTCTTTTGGAGACTATCATGATACTAATTCTCTGATGTTATCTCTTCAACAATATACCCCCATAGTCAGGTTGTAAGCATGTTCACAGTGGATGTGGAGACTTTAGAAAAATAGCAATAAAGTCCTTATCATTTATTTTCTGTAAAGGTGAGCAAAATGTACGCTGAGATTCCCTTCATATAATGGAGACTTTCAGATACTCTTACACATATGAAAGTGTGCAAAGATGTGGATGTGTTTATTGAACTTTATAGTGTGACCAATGTGAAACAAGTTGTGTATAAAGTTTTATTCCTCTCATTTTCTGCTATGTTCTGCAACTGTTACATGACTTTCCTTTCACTCTGAACACTGCTTTGCATACTGAGTTAGAAAAAAAAAATATATATATATATATATATTTATTTTTTATAATATATATTTTTATGCTTTTAATTGTCTTAAGAAATGGGCCCCCACTTAATACTCTCTTTAATATGTATAGTACAACCAATGCTTTTCCAATAAAAAAGGGACATATAATCTAAATATTTTTTTTATTTCTGTGCTTAAGGGTATATATTTGGATATACACTGTGTGCACAATTATCAGGCAAGTGAGTATGTTGACCATATCATAATTTTTATGCATATTTTCTAACTCCAAGCTGTGCAAACTTCAATGCTTAATGGATTTAACCATAGCAGGTGATGTGTATCTGTGTAATGAGGGAGGGTGTGGCCTAAGGAGGTCAACACCCTATATCAAGGTGTGCGTAATGATTAGGCAGCTCCTTTTCCTCAGGCAAAATGAGCCACAAAAGAGATTTAACTGATTCTGAAAAGTCAAAAATTGCAAAAAAACTCTCAGAGGGATGCAACACTCTTGAAATTGCTAAGATATTGGGGCGTGATCACAGAACCATCAAAGTAGTCTGTCAGTTTATTTCCCAAAAATTCACCAGAAAACTACATTTAAGTGCCTTTTAAAAGATAAAGAAAGACAAGTTTTTCTTTTTTTCCCCCACTTTGGCATTATGATCCCAGCTAGTTCTCACTCATATATGTTAAAAAGGTGCCTTTTGTCATATGAATTATATTTAAATTTTAAAAGTATTGCATGCATAGATTAATAAAATAATTAATAACACAGACTTAATAATATGAAACTATGCAATCAATTTTTTTTTCATTTAGGCTTTATTCATGCATATTTTTTTGTAATTACAATGTTAGCTTAAACTTCAGATTTAATTTAATACTCAGATATTACTATATTTTAAAAATCTAAAACAGTACAGACATGGAAAAAGAAAAACATTTATTGATTTTTATTATGTTTTAAGAAATGTTTCAAAGGGCTCTCGTGGTACCTTTACCCATCAAATGTTTCTTTGTATTCTTTTCAGGTTTCAATAAAATGATGTAGCACTTTGGAAAAAAAATACAACACAGCATTCCGTAACTTGAGGCCAGAATAGCAAATATTTCCACCGCTACGGTAAACTTTCCAGGGGAGCTGACATAAGCTGGGATAAAGGTAATCCAGACTGCACAGAATATTAACATGCTGAATGTGATGAATTTAGCTTCATTGAAATTATCAGGCAGCTTCCGGGCCAAAAAAGCAAGTCCAAAACATAACATAGCTAAAAGTCCTATGTATCCTAACACACCCCAGAACCCTACAGGTGATCCAAGAGCACACTCAAGAATAATCTTCTCTGTGTAATATTTACTATTTCTATATGGGTAGGGAGGGTTGATTGTGAGCCAAAGTATGCAAATCAAAATCTGTATGAGAGTGAAACCGAGAACACTCAGCCTTTGCTGTGCAGGCCCAAACCATTTCATCAAATTACTGCCTGGAAGTGTTGCCCTGAAGGCCATTAAGACCACTATTGTTTTCCCCAGAACACAAGACATGCAGAGGACAAAGGTGATGCCGAATGCTGTGTGTCGCAGCATGCAGGACCACTCAGAGGGTCGGCCGATGAAGGTCAGAGAGCACAGGAAACACAGACTTAGGGAGAAGAGCAGCAGGAAACTCAGCTCAGAGTTGTTGGCTCTGACGATAGGAGTGTGTCTGTGGTAGAAAAATGTTAGGGCTACAGACATTGCAAGGCATGCGCCAAAGACAGAGAAGGCGACCAACAGTACACCCATTAATTCCGTGAAGGTGAGGAACTCAATTGCTTTCATGTCACAGTTATTCCTCTCTTCATTGGACTTGTACTCAGGCGGGCATTTGTCACATTTCACTGCATCTGAAAGCATAAATATGTTTAAGCTGTGCAGGGTACACGTCTTCAGATAAACCAGTAAGGTGCTGGGGGTGATTTTGCCCAACAGAAACACAACAAGCACCAGGGTAAAAGCTACGAATCCAGCTGTCTCACTTGTTGTGTTGCTGAACTCCCCGTCAGCACAGGTGATGCAATCAAAACAGCAGATAGGTTTGCCCTTGATGAAAGCCCGACGAGTCCCTGGCAAACAGCTTTCGCTGCAAACAGACCTTGGCACCTGCATTACAGTGACATTATTGAAAGCAAACTCATAAATTTGAAACTCAAAATCATATGAATATAATTCATGCATTTCTTTTGTAAGATACAAATTCACTGTACTTAGTGATCAAAGAAGGGTCCATGATAAAAGACAGAAAAGAAAGTTAAAAATCTGTTTTGAAAAAAAAACTGCAGCCTGGACTGACTCACCTCGAGATTATTTCCTGCCCAAACTGCTTGTACACCTGCTTTCATCTCAAACTGCTGACCGTCAGGCCGAGAGGCATCATAGTAACCGATGGTTTCAAACTGTATGTATCCTGTCTTATCCATCTGCCAGTTTACCAGTGCATAACGTGCAACAGGGTCACCCAACTCATCAAAAAACACATTTTCACCAGTCTTAGTGGTGAAATTGACCTGCTTTAGGTAGTGCAGCACCTGCAAGTAAGCACTTATGTTATTTGACCCCACAATCATAGAATTTTGGATTCAAGTACAACATTCTTTTTTTATATTTACCTGCCATGGTTGTACGTCTTTTATGTTAGCACACGTGTTGTTCTCAAAAGGCCCCTGTCCTTCTTTGCAGTTAAATAGCATGTTAAATGCATGAGCGACTGCATATGTGGCCTTGTAAATATTATTCAGCAGGCTGGCATCTGAAACATCAGTGAAGGATATTTTCACATCCCTCAGAGTCTCCGTCCCACTACAGGCTATAACAGGATCCTGAGCAGTCTCTGGTTTAGGAAACAGTCGGCAGCTGAACACTTTCTCCCACAACTCAACAAGTCCCTGATTCCCTGGTGTGGTGGAGGGCATGCTGCAAGCGAGAAACTCCTTCAGTCCAGGGATGTGAGCATTCAGTGCTGCAAAGCCCACTGCCCCCTGAACTACAGCATAGTTTATAGGGGAGGCAATGTAGCGATATGTAATCCACCCCTCACTTCCCACCCACTGCAGGCCTGTTACATTCTGAGCATGAAGCTCCTTGATAAGAATATCGAGGTCTGTGCCATCAGCAAACGCAACTATGACTTTGGAGGTGGATTTCTTTACAATATCCACCACTTCTAAGAACCACTTCCTGGGATCAGTTCGATAAATCGCCACTGAATACTCAACACACACACCTTCCCCTTTTGCTGCTTCCAAGAAAGCGGACATGCCATCATTTCCATAGTCACTATTAGTTCTTATGGCTCCGACCCAGGTCCAGCCAAAGTGTTTCACAAGCTTTGCCAATGCTTTGCTTTGATAGATATCATTAGGTATAGTTCTAAAGAAAGAGGGATAGTCTCTTCTGTTGCTAAGACATGCACAAGTGGCTGAATGACTGATCTGAAATCCAAGAGATATTGTATAATGAATATTACAAGACATTTTAAATTATTGCATTATTTCAAATTAAATAACATATTTCCCATTACAGTTTGCAGTCAAAATGCATGCATGTGCATGATACGCACCACAGGTATATGGAAGGGTCCCAATGTACGTGCAATACCTATTGTAGAAGTGGAAGTGGTGTCCCCTATGACAGCCTGCACACTGGAGAGTTTGCTACAGCTGCCATTTCCGCTTTCATACCTGTTCATTAGATTTAGTGATGCCCTGATGGAGAGAGGGATACTAGGGCAGGAGTCAAAGATCCTATAACCGAGTGTCAAATCTGGTAGCAGCTCTGAGCTGTTATTTATTTCTTCTATGGCAAACATCATGGTGTATGCATACTGAAGTTCACCTGGGTCCAGCCTGAAAAAAAGAAAATTGTGTTGTATTTTAAAAGTGAAATGTGTGATGCATGCAAAATGAAACAAAAATAATAATTAAAAAATAGAAAAAAAACAACGCAGGTGTATAAAGGTGCATATTTTTTCATCCCTCTCTTACCCGTCACACTGGATTGTTCCTGGGTTGACTTCAAGAGCTGGATTGACAGTAACTGGGTTCTGGTGGAAGGAGAAAATGCCTCCAATGTTGATATCTCCTTCCTTAGAAAACTGAGACAGTTCTTTTGTCCCATATGTTTGACACACAGGCTTTTCTCCTCTCACAGCCAAAAGCAAAACAAACATCAGGTTGGCAATCAGCAGCATAGTTCCTAATCTAAGTTATTACCGTACAGTTACCGAAGATAACCCCTCTAAATACTGACCATTTTATAGGAGTCTCCTATCAGAAAGCCACAGGGGCTTTATGCACTGTTTGTGAAAATAATTCTTGTCTCCACCAATAGCATTGCTTGTCATGTGACTGACGTGTGAAGAGGCTTGTTGGAAGTTCCACTGCCTTTGTTTTAACCATCACCAGAGGAAGTTTTCTTCAGGTGTTTTTGTTGTTTTGTATTTATTATTTTTTTTTTTTGTAGATTTTGATTCATGAATTGATTTTTCTATGATGTTAAAGGACATGAGAAAAGCAAAGGGTGATCATTATTTAAAGGAAAAATTTCCCCTTGAAGGAGGCAAAACTAAACCTTTGCTATGACGAAGCTGAAAGTGTTATTTTAAAAGAGCTTGCCTTTTCTTTCACATAAACACATGTCTTCTGAAAAGCACTTGACATTTTTCAAACCAACATCTGCAGATGTGGACTGTTTTGAATTGTGTGTAAATGTCTGTCTGAGTTGTCCTTGATATACCACACCACTTCCCCAATTCAAACTTTTTCTGGTTGACCAGCAGTCGCATACATACATACTATATTATATATATTTGTTGAGTCACACTGTTGCCAGAGAGATTTAGCGAGTTGATTTTCTTTTTTGATTCTAAAGTGGCTGCTTCAGTCAGCATTAACTTTGCACCTTTGACTCATAACACATGTTTCATATTTATTCAGTCACTGCAGTTACATGCACAGCTGAGTTGAGTCATGGTTACATCAATGCTTGAGGATTTAATATGATCACCGTCTTTATCACACTACACATAACATTCAAACAAATGTTTGAAACATTCTGCCGCTTCTAACCTATGAAAGAGATTATTATACGTGTGAGCAAAGCTGATCTCACAGCACATATGTTGTCTTTGAGTTGCTCACATGGTGATTTTGTTAGATGATGCTGCAGTATTAAAGGGGAACTCCGGGGCATTTGAAGCGCGTTTCCATTGCTAGAGGTTGTCAAATACTGATAGTAGGACACAGAGAGGTGCAAATCTGCGCTCCCTGTGTGGAGATTGCGCTGTTCGCACAGCGTGTCATGCGAGGCTAATACGTGGTGGCTAAGGGGCAACTGCTAACCCTTCCACGTAAAACAACAACTTGCACACAGCAGAAACGTCACACCACTTTATAAACCATCCGACAATAAAGTCACAAGCCTTACCATCAAAACCAAATGCATGGTTCTCACATTACTGGCATGGGGACGTTACAAAACAACTTTATAAACAGCATGTAACTCACCGGCTGGTTGTAGGCTCGCGCATGTGAAAGCCCAAAAGAGTCAATGGACGATAATCCCATATACAAAACAATTATTTTCTCTAGAAAAACTGCGTTCAAGTATTTAAAACATTACAACAATACATGCCCAGTAATATTGTTGTAATGTTTTAAATACTTGAACGCAGTTTTTCTAGAGAAGATAATTGTTTTGTATATGGGATTATCGTCCATCGACTCTTTTGGGCTTTCACATGCGCGAGCGTACAACTAACCGGTGAGTTACATGCTGTTTATAAAGTTGTTTTGTAACGTCCCCATGCCAGTAATGTGAGAACCATGCATATGGTTTTGATGGTAAGGCTTGTGACTTTATTGTCGGATGGTTTATAAAGTGGTGTGACGTTTCTGCTGTGTGCAAGTTGTTGTTTTACGTGGAAGGGTTAGCAGTTGCCCCTTAGCCACCACGTATTAGCCTCGCATGACACGCTGTGCGAACAGCGCGATCTCCACACAGGGAGCGCAGATTTGCACCTCTCTGTGTCCTACTATCAGTATTTGACAACCTCTAGCAATGGAAACGCGCTTCAAATGCCCCGGAGTTCCCCTTTAAAAAAAAATAAGACTTTATAAAATGCTTTTAAAGACTGCGAGTTGACAAGGATTCTTCATGAGCTGATTTTTAACGCGTTTAGCCATCTGAATGATGATAATGAAACAGAAAAATCTATGAATGAGAGCTTAGGAGCTTTATTGGGAATTTGTATGTATCAATAGACACTTACACTATACTGTTTTTATAAAAAAAATAAAAAAAAGATATAGATTTGAAGCATGTGTAGAGCACCTAGGCTTATTTGAGTCCAGTTGAGCATATACATGCAGGGTTGATTTTGTTAGTCTGTGTAGACAACTCATGCTGCCTTTCATAACAAGCCACTAAGGTTGACTGCCTATTAAGCAAATGCTTAAATTTACTACTGCTGCTCATAGCCTGTAAGGTCTTATTCAGCCTATAAACATTTGTTAAATTAGCATTACATCAAAATTGCAGACATTTTACTCCTACTTCTGTAAATACTTCTTTAAAGTGTTTTTGACTGGTTTCTCCCCATCATGTGGTTTTTAGTATTCCTTTCTGGTTTTAATAGTAATATATAACATTTTGGAGCAAATATGCAGAAAAGCAAACCGAAGCTTGAGGCCAGAATAGCAAATATTTCTACAGCGACAGTAAACTTCCCAGGAGAGCTAACATATGCTGGGATAAATGTGACCCAGACTGCACTGAATATCAGCATGCTGAAGGTGATGAATTTGGCTTCATTGAAATTATCAGGCAGCTTTCGAGCCAGAAAAGCAAGGATGAAGCAAAGCACAGCAAGAAGGCCGATATACCCCAAAACAGCCCAAAACCCTATAGGTGAACCTAAATCACACTCGAGAATAATCTTTTCAGTAGCATGAGCAGTATTTTTGTAAGGAATTGGTGGAGCAAGAGCTGACCATACTACACAAATCAGCACCTGCAGTAATGTACAGCCAAGTACACTTGTTCTCTGAAGTGGAGCAGAACACTGAAGAACTGTGTTTGCTGGCCTTTTACCCTTAAAGGCCATCAGGACCGTGATGGTTTTAGCCAAGATACATGATATGCACAAGGCAAAGGTTATGCCAAAAGCTGTGTGGCGCAGCATGCAGGACCACTCAGTGGGCTGGCCAATGAAGGTCAGAGAGCACAGGAAACACAGAGTTAGGGAGAAGAGCAACAGGAAACTCAGCTCAGAGTTACTTGCTTTGACAAGAGGTGTGTGACGAAACCAAAAGAAGATACACGAGACAGCCAGTGTTAGACTTGCTCCGAACACAGAGAAAGCAGTTAGGAGGGCCCCCATTGTCTCCTCATAAGATAGGAACTCGATCACCTTTGGAACACACTTGCTGTGATCTTCATTTGACCAGTACTCCAGTGGACAGCGTGAACACTCTGCAGAATCTGAATGGAAAACATGAAACACTGAAATATATTCATGCTGTAAACTGAGAGATTTGATATAACTTATGAAGTAGGAGCTGGTTTTATCAATTACACAATAAATGGGAGGAAATTGGAAGAAATGTTTCACTTACTGCTGGAGTTGCTGATCTCTCCAGCAGCGCAGGCAACACAGGAGAAACAGCAGATGGGTTTGCCTTTAATCATAGCCTGTCGGAAGCCTGGCACACAACTCTCACTGCAGACAGACAGTGGCCTCTGAAACAACAGCATTACTAAACAGTTGTTGTCATATCTGAATTTAAGCTTTAGAAACATTTTCATAACCTTGATAAGAAGTGAAACTTAAAATATCAGGAAAGAGGTCAAATGTTATTTTGACGCAGACAATGAAATCAACAATAAAAAAAAGGAATGAAAAGAATAATAAATAATGCCATGAGGACGTCAGGATCGAGAATTGATTATGTGAATACTGTTAGCTTGAATATATTACCTAATGAATAAAAAAATGGTTATTCAACATGGAAGTCAATTAATACCTTCAGGGACTTTGCAGCCCATGTTATCTTTACTCCATTCATTGTGAACTGCTTTCCATTTGATTGTGAAGCATCGTAGCTCCCTACAGCCACAAACACAATATCTCCTGCTGGGTTTGTCTGCCAGTTCACCAGCTCATAAGCTGCTGCAGGATCCCCTTTTTCATCAAAATACACTCTCTCCCCTGACTGAATTGTAAAATTCACATCCTGGAGGTGTTTCCCAACCTACCGATACAGAACAGTGAATAATTGGACATAAAGGGGTGCATGCATTACAATTTTAACTTTAACTAAAAAGCAAGTTTGATAAAGTCCATTTCTTACCAGTTTTGGCTCTAAATGATCTTTCCAGACACATGAATGTTTTTGTCCACATTTTAACATGTTATGTACAGCATGAGCTACAGCATACACAGCCTTATAAACATTGTTAGATATTCTTAGCTCTGACACATCTGTGAAAGGATTGTTTATGTCCTGTAGTCTCTCAGAGCCAGAGCACTGTTCTGTACCATGCAAACTGGACTGGAAGCTGCAGCCAAAGGTTGCTTCCCAGAATTCTCTCAGTAAGTTGTTCTGAGGATCCTGACTTGGGTTCACCTGTAAAAGAAATTCTTGCAAGCCTGTGATTTTTGCTTTTCTTATGGCAAAGCCCAGAGACCCCGTCAGTACACCAGAGTACCTCTTCTTAGCCAAATGACCTGATGTGATCCAGGATTCACTGCCCACCCACTGCAGCCCTGACAAGTTCTGCCTCAAAGCTTCCTCAAGCAGAACATCCATCTCGTCATAAGCAAGAAAGGCAACTAGAACTCTTGCAGTGCCTCTACGGATCACTTTGACCACCCTCTCAACCTGCTCTCTGGAACCAGTCCTTGAAATGGCCTCAGAATACTCGACACAAATCCCCTCCTGACTTGCAGCTGAGATAAATGTCGCCATCCCATTATTACCATAGTCGTTGTCACTTCTCACTGCCCCAACCCATGTCCATCCAAAGTGCTTAACCAGTTTAGCCAGGGCTCTGCTCTGGTAGTAGTCACTGGGGATGGTTCTGAAGAAGGACGGGTACTCCTTTCTCTTACTGAGACAAGCACATGTGGCAAAGTGGCTGATCTAATAGAAAAGAAAAGCAGAGAAAGGAGAGGGATGGAAACCTCAGTAATAGCAAAACATGGTTAAAAGGTTGTTTATGAGAATTACTGAACCTGTTGTTTTTGGAATCGTATATACGACCAGAATTTATTCTTTGACCATAGGGTTTATTAATGATACGTTCGGAAGAGCTAGAGCAGATAAAAAACAAACGTCATGAAAATTTACCACTGGTATCTGGAAAATCCCGGAAATTTGCAGCATCACAATGGTTGTGGAAGACTCAGAGGTTCCAATGATGGCATGAACAGATGACTGACCAGAGCAGGTTTTTCCCAAAGTTCTTTCTTGTCCATTAATGAGACCCATCACAGCACGTGTTGAAGGTAGTGTTGATGCACAGCTGTCAAATATCTTATAACCAACTGAAACATTAGGCAGTAGAGAACTGCTATTGTTGATCTCCTCTATGGCAAATATCATTGTTTGAGCAAAGCGAAATTCTCTTAAATTTATCCTGAATGAAAGAGAAAAGTTTAGAGTTACATGCACTTCCTTTCTGTTAAAAAATTAATGAGAACAAACATAGTCAATACCTGGAGCAAATGAGAGGTTCTGGAGTATCAGTTAAAGACAGTAAAGGCTTAGACATTTGGCCATGAATTGAAAAAGCTCCTCCAATAGTAACATGTCCTTTCTTAGACAGCAGGGGTAACTCTGGGCTCCCCAGCATCTCACAGAAAGCAGTGTCATCCTCTGCTCCGAAGGCTCTCACAAAAACCACCAGCAGAAACACAACACAGATGCAGTCATGCATAATTTAAAGATGCATTCACGCACTCACAAGCCTCTGCTTTGCAATGACTTCTCATTGACCAAAATATGTTATCTCTGACAACCAAAGCTATATACTACTGCAGACAATGATGATGGCTGAGGTCCTCAAATCAAATCACAGTATGATAATGATGTAGGTTGCCTTTCATCTCCATAATGATATTTTATTAAAAACAATTACATCATCTATGCTGTAAAATCTCTGAAAATGACAGTTGAAGGAAGGTGGATTTTTTTTTTTCTTTGTAGCAAATACTTTGACCTTACTATACGACAGTAAAAAGGGAATGACATTTTTTTTCAATGTAAATGCTCAACATACAAATATACTATCGCTGTACCTGTTGATCTTTCTCCTATAAAAAGGTTGTATTATTGGCTACAAAGGCTGTTGGAAAAAAAGTTGGTGGAGTGACACAACAAATGCAGGCGGATCATGGCTCAGAGGCTATTAGATTTCCTCATAATTAGTGTGTAAATAAGCCCTGGTTCATGTTATTTTTAACAGTTCACCTCGCCATGTCTCAGAAGTGGAAATAAAGACCAGATTGCGTCAAAATTACTTTGTTGTCATACTGCCCATCTCTGCATTTCATCTACTCAATAAAAGGACTTTAGAAGCTATATTACATGTCAAACTTCTTTGAAGATGCCCTTTTAGTACTTCTGAGAGTTGTGATCTCTGGAAAGATGCCATTAACCAACTAGATGGTGATACGGAGGTTGAAACATTTTACACTGAATGGCACAGTATGTAGTCTCTCAGGTCATCAGGACCAACCCTTCAGTCACATTTCAGTAAACTGTCCGAGGGAAACTAAATGAGGCAGAACACATTTACAGAAATATAGTTTCAGAACCATCGGCTATCACCTGAAAACCATCTATCCACCCATTTCCCCCCACATTTCTTTTTCCCCAGTGACACGTTTCAGTCTCTTTTAAACAGTCCCATGGAGTTCCAGTGCAAAATGAGATTTGTAATTGACATAGAAGATTTGAGGTCTATCACGGGGTATCCATTAGGCATCTCAATCAGATGACTGAACCAAATCAACTGGCTACTTTCAATGCAAAGGGGCAGCAGTTCTAAGCTGAGCTCCCAATGGATGTCTGAACTCCTTGTCCTATCTTAAAGGCTAAGTCAAGTCGTCTTATGATGGAATCTCATTCCCACTGCTTGCATTCAGGAGCTCATTATTTCAGTTACAACACAAGTCTTGCCACCAGAGGATTTGAATGTAGACTAAGTGGTAAAATGAGAGCTTTTCCTTCAGGCTCGGCTGTCTTTTGAAACAATGGTTTGGTATAATGCCCACATTAATACAGATGCTTCACGGATCTACTTGTTCATCTTGTGCTCCAATCTCCTCTCACTCATGAGCAAGATTCTGAGATATTTTGACTCCCCCAATTGGAGCATCAAGTCACTGCCAACCCAAAGAGCGCAATCAATCATTTTCTCAGCGGTACCATATCATCTGCAAACAAGAGAGACATGATTCTGAGATTCCCAAACCCAACCTCATCTCAGTTCATCCTTAAGATACTGTCTATGCAATCATGAACATAATAGGAGACAGCTGATAACCTTGGCTGAGAATCACACCCAATGAAAATGTGCTTGGCTTTGTGATGATATGAGGACAGAGCTCTCGCTTTGGGAAGATGAGGTGCAGGTGTCAATCTACAAGATAGCAGCTTCATCTTGTTTTCACTAAGTTCTGTGAACCAAGGCTTGGCCATCACACCCTCACTGGCAAGTTGCCCTTCTGGGTTTAGCTCCAAAGGCTCTGGCTGACAATTGTTTCTCTGTTCAAGTTGACGTGCTGAGCATTGGGCTGCTGTATACATTTTCAGTTTTAATCCTCATTATTTTCATTATAACAAAAGTTTGGCAGGCTACTGAATTCATGATTTAAAAAAAAAAAAAAAAAGAGTTTTCTTCGTCAGACACAAAAACCTCTGTCGGCAAAAGTACGGACTTGATCTACAAGTAATTTAAATACCTGTCTGTTCTAATTTAAAGTCCTTACAAAATCAAAGTCAGTGTTTAATTGTTTTTTTATGATATGTCTTCCACTATGGCTCTCATTTACACCAGTGTCTGAACCACAATGGTGTAAAAATGGTGTAAGTCATTTTCAAGATGCTCCTGTAGTTTATTTCATGAAAAAAAAATAAGAATTTCAAAATTTCCGGTTGCTAACCATGTAGCGGGACAGCTTTACTAATTTAGCATTTAATTAAATATTTACTAAGTTGGTAAGTTTGGCAAAGTTGAATAGGTAGGCATTACCACTAGGGGCCGCTGGAGCTGGGCTCATCAGATGCAGGTGGCCTTCCTTGCATCAGCTTTAAGAAAATACATGTAAATCCATTGTTGCCAGTCTGCCATTTTTGTCAACTGATTTTGATATTTTTCAAACCACTAACCAGCAACAAATCTAACAAATTGTAAGACAATAATAGCTAGTTTTGACATAATTCTGCACCACACATGCTAAGTCTCTCTCCTGCAACAGAAACACAACTCTTTGCATTCACCCTGCTCAGGCAGGAGTAGAGAAAAGCAGTTGCTGCACCAGTGAGCTACTCACACATGTGAAGTGTTATGGTGTGTTAGGAAACTATGCATTCTCTGAGAAAATATTTTTGAGACATTTTGTTGCTTCTATATCTTTCTCAGAGTGGCAATCTTACATTATAATATAGCCAAAATCATAGCACATCTGTTGCTGCGCTTATAAAATCAGGAATCTGTCGGAGCAGCAGCCTTGAAATGTTTTCAAACTGACTGCGGGTTTATACAAAGTCTATGGGTTACCTTTCAATCACAGTTTCAGACTTATTTGCTATCTAACTGCAATAATTTAAAAGTATGGAAATAAGGACAGCTTTATTGGGAGTTAGGCTGTATTAACATACAGTTTATATGAACAGAGTAGGAGAGAAGGAAGCAGATGTAAAGGGCTGATGCAAAGCAGAATGCAAGAGCAATGTGATGACATCATGAATAATAATGAGCACCTAGTGACCTATTGCAACCCTTTGTGAAACTTTATTACTCGGCTTTTGCTTCTTCGTTTTGAACAAAGTTGCCAACATAATGTAGAATGTGTAAGCAAATATCATTGTACTCGCTATTTTCACATTCTATCTGTTTTTGCACAGTGCTTTGGACAGTATTTTAGTTTTTTGACTGGGCTATGCAAAAATAATTATTTGACTATTTCAATTAAACTTGAGTGGGAGAAAATAAAGAGAGTTAAATATGCCACGCTATACGTCATGAATACTATAATGTATTACATTCCTCTATCATGTTAGCCAAGCTCTGCCTTTTTGTGCTGTTTGCTGCCAACAGTGCTCGCAAACTAGATGGGGTGCCCACTTGCTTCAATCAGGTTTAATGACCAAAATCATTTCCCATAGTCTTTTGGAGGGTGCCGTGCTGTTACCATGAAGAAGATGGCCCTGTGAAGCAAATGTTGGCTACTGCTGTTATTTAACCTGCATGGTTATATGCTCATTTAAAGTTCAGTAAATTAGTATTAGAACAAAATAAAACCATCTCATTAGTGTAAATATTTCTTTATAGTGTTTTTGACTGGTTTCTCCCCATCATGTGGTTTTTAGTATTCCTTTCTGGTTTTAATAGTAATATATAACATTTTGGAGCAAATATGCAGAAAAGCAAACCGAAGCTTGAGGCCAGAATAGCAAATATTTCTACAGCGACAGTAAACTTCCCAGGAGAGCTAACATATGCTGGGATAAATGTGACCCAGACTGCACTGAATATCAGCATGCTGAAGGTGATGAATTTGGCTTCATTGAAATTATCAGGCAGCTTTCGAGCCAGGAAAGCAAGGATGAAGCAAAGCACAGCAAGAAGGCCGATATACCCCAAAACAGCCCAAAACCCTATAGGTGAACCTAAATCACACTCGAGAATAATCTTTTCAGTAGCATGAGCAGTATTTTTGTAAGGAATTGGTGGAGCAAGAGATGACCATACCACACAAATCAGCACCTGCAGTAATGTACAGCCAAGTACACTTGTTCTCTGAAGTGGAGCAGAACACTGAAGAACTGTGTTTGCTGGCCTTTTACCCTTAAAGGCCATCAGGACCGTGATGGTTTTAGCCAAGATACATGATATGCACAAGGCAAAGGTTATGCCAAAAGCTGTGTGGCGCAGCATGCAGGACCACTCAGTGGGCTGGCCAATGAAGGTCAGAGAGCACAGGAAACACAGAGTTAGGGAGAAGAGCAACAGGAAACTCAGCTCAGAGTTACTTGCTTTGACAAGAGGTGTGTGACGAAACCAAAAGAAGATACACGAGACAGCCAGTGTTAGACTTGCTCCGAACACAGAGAAAGCAGTTAGGAGGGCCCCCATTGTCTCCTCATAAGATAGGAACTCGATCACCTTTGGAACACACTTGCTGTGATCTTCATTTGACCAGTACTCCAGTGGACAGCGTGAACACTCTGCAGAATCTGAATGGAAAACATGAAACACTGAAATGTATTCATGCTTTAAACTGAGAGATTTGATATAACTTACGAAGTAGGAGCTGGTTTTATCAATTACACAATAAATGGGAGGAAATGTTTCACTTACTGCTGGAGTTGCTGATCTCTCCAGCAGCACAGGCAACACAGGAGAAACAGCAGATGGGTTTGCCTTTAATCATAGCCTGTCGGAAGCCTGGCACACAACTCTCACTGCAGACAGACAGTGGCCTCTGAAACAACAGTACAATTCAGCTCTGAGTTTAATGTTCCAGTTTTGCAGATATCTGATTAGAATTTGAATATAAATTTAAGCTATTGGCCTGCATTTTACATAATCTGCATCAGAAGTAAAAGACTGGTTGATACCTTCAGGAATTCTCCAGCCCATGTTATCTTTACTCCATTCATTGTGAACTGCTTTCCATTTGATTGTGAAGCATCGTAGCTCCCTACAGCCACAAACACAATATCTCCTGCTGGGTTTGTCTGCCAGTTCACCAGCTCATAAGCTGCTGCAGGATCCCCTTTTTCATCAAAATACACTCTCTCCCCTGACTGAATTGTAAAATTCACATCCTGGAGGTGTTTCCCAACCTACCGATACAGAACAGTGAATAGTTGGACATAAAGGGGTGCATGCATTACAATTTTAACTTTAACTAAAAAGCAAGTTTGATAAAGTCCATTTCTTACCAGTTTTGGCTCTAAATGATCTTTCCAGACACATGAATGTTTTTGTCCACATTTTAACATGTTATGTACAGCATGAGCTACAGCATACACAGCCTTATAAACATTGTTAGATATTCTTAGCTCTGACACATCTGTGAAAGGATTGTTTATGTCCTGTAGTCTCTCAGAGCCAGAGCACTGTTCTGTACCATGCAAACTGGACTGGAAGCTGCAGCCAAAGGTTGCTTCCCAGAATTCTCTCAGTAAGTTGTTCTGAGGATCCTGACTTGGGTTAACCTGTAAAAGAAATTCTTGGAAGCCTGTGATTTTTGCTTTTCTTATGGCAAAGCCCAGAGACCCCGTCAGTACACCAGAGTACCTCTTCTTAGCCAAATGGCTTGCTGTGATCCAGGATTCACTGCCCACCCACTGCAGCCCTGACAAGTTCTGCCTCAAAGCTTCCTCAAGCAGAACATCCATCTCACCCTGAGCAAGAAAGGCAACTAGAACTCTTGCAGTGCCTCTACGGATCACTTTGACCACCCTCTCAACCTGCTCTCTGGAACCAGTCCTTGAAATGGCCTCAGAATACTCGACACAAATCCCCTCCTGACTTGCAGCTGACATAAATGTCGCCATCCCATTATTACCATAGTCGTTGTCACTTCTCACTGCCCCAACCCATGTCCATCCAAAGTGCTTAACCAGTTTAGCCAGGGCTCTGCTCTGGTAGTAGTCACTGGGGATGGTTCTGAAGAAGGACGGGTACTCCTTTCTCTTACTGAGACAAGCACATGTGGCAAAGTGGCTGATCTAATAAAAAAGGAGAGAAAACTTAAGCTATAAATAACATTTGAGGAATTAGAGATATATAAAAGTATCAAGTGACAAAATCTAACGAGTTTTAACTAGATAAGCATGGCTTGTGTTAGACATAGACATTTTATTTCAAATCAACATAATTCTTTCAACTACTATATTATTTCTAGAATTTAGTCACTGTGAACAGTGACTTCATAGAAAGATGATTATTTTCTGGAGTGTTAGAGGACTGTTCATAAAAACAAAGAGACATATATGAAAAGAATTACCACTGGTATCTGGAAAATCCCTGAAATTTGTAGCATCACAATGGTTGCAGAGGATTCAGATGCGCCAATGATTGCATGAACAGATGACTGACCAGAGCAAGTTTTTCCAAAAGTCTTTTCCTGTCCATTCATGAGACCCATCACAGCACGTGTTGAAGGAAGTGTTGAACCACAGCTGTCAAATATTTTATAACCGACTGATATATTAGGCAGTAGAGAACTGCTATTGTTGATCTCCTCTACAGCAAATATCATTGTTTGAGCAAAGCGAAATTCTCTTAAGTTTATCCTGAAAAGAACCAAAAAATAAGATCAGAGTTTTATGCACTTCTTTTCAGTTGAGTAACACATTAATTATGTGCACAAAAATAATAAATACCTGGAGCAAATGAGAGGTTCGGGAGTATCAGTCAAAGACAGTGAAGGCTTTGAGATTTGGCCGTGGATGGAAAAAGCTCCTCCAATAGTAACATGTCCTTTCTGAGACAGCAGAGGAAACTCTGGGCTCCCCAGCAACTCACAGAAAGCAGTTTCATCCTCAGCTCCGAAGGCTCCCACAATAACCACCAACAGAAACATAACACAGAAGTAGCCAAACATACTTAAGAAAGCAGGAGCACAGATGTATTCACAGATGCAATGATTTGTTCCATCATTAGTCATAATATGTGACTCCTTGAATGGGCAGAGCTTTTTATAGCTACAGTGGATGATGACAGAGTTCTTCTTATCAAATCACAGTGCGAGAGAGATGATGTCAGACTTCTTCGATGTTTGATTAAAAAATTCATGATTTCTTTTATAGGCCACCATGTCATTAACACTAGGGATGTCCCGATCAGGTTTTTTTGCCCCCGAGTCCGAGTCCGAGTCATTTGATTTTGAGTATCTGTCGAGAGCGAGAACAGAGTCCCGATCCAATACTTCTACGGTACATTAAAAAAATGAAGAACGGCAAAGAAACAGATCCGGGATGTCCCTGATTTTTTATTTCATTCACTTATTTTATCATTTTACTAATTTGATTAGTTTTATTGTTTGAAGTGTTTATTAGTTTTATTAATTTAATCATTTAATTAATCAAGTCATAAACAAATTCTTCACATTGTAGTTTAGTCCAAAAATGTCTAATATAAAAACGAGCAGCAGCTCAACTTGAAATACCTGGCAGGCATAAATAAGCAAATAAAAGTGCCACAGTGTTATAAAGTAAGGCCAGTAATCTGCTTTTCGGAACTGCACTCCTAATTCTTACTCTCCTCTGGCTTCACAGAAGGAAATGTACGTTTTTCTTAATGAAAACCAACATCTCTACCTTGTTAGGTGTGAGCCTGTTCCTGTTCTCATCAAGGATGTTAGCGATATCCTTGAAACCCCGATTATAGCTGGCTTCCCCGAGTGCGTTGATCGAAGTGTGAGCATAAAGGTCAAGACTCAGTCCAAGATTTAGTTGGTTTATTGCAGAAGCTTCTGGAGATCACACAGTTACATGAGATGCATTCTGTCCTGCTGCTAAGTGAGATCTGGGGATCTTTCTTCTCCCTTCTGATTAAATGTTTCAGTATTTGCGTTATCTCCGTCCTGGTTGCAGTTGTTCAAGGTCTTGAGGGCACAACCGGCAGCATAACAGGAAACGGGCCTTATATATGGTTATTAACAGGAAACTGACCTTTTATGGTAAGAGTCCAGAGACTCAGAGTTAGCCACAGAGTCCAGAGACCCAGAGTTAGCCACAGAGTCCAGAGACCTAGAGTTAGCCACAGAGTGGCCTCTGTAGAGCCCGAGCTGGCCCCAGCCTCAGAGGCCGAGTTAGCCTCAGAGGCCGAGTTAGCCTCAGAGCCCGAGTTAGCCTGAGAGGCCGAGTTAGCCTCAGAGCCCGAGTTAGCCAGAGAGGCCAAGTTAGCCTCAGAGCCCGAGTTAGCCAGAGAGGCCGAGTTAGCCTCAGAGCCCGAGTTAGCCAGAGAGACAGAGTGAGCCACGGAGCCCGAGTTAGCCACAGAAGCCAGAGAGCCCGAGTTGGCCTCAGAGCCCGAGTTAGCCTCAGAGCCCGAGTTAGCCAGAGAGGCCGAGTTAGCCAGAGAGGCCGAGTTAGCCTCAGAGCCCGAGTTAGCCTCAGAGCCCGAGTTAGCCAGAGAGGCCGAGTTAGCCTCAGAGCCCGAGTTAGCCAGAGAGGCCGAGTGAGCCACGGAGCCCGAGTTAGCCACAGAAGCCAGAGAGCCCGAGTTGGCCTCAGAGCCCGAGTTAGCCTCAGAGCCCGAGTTAGCCTCAGAGCCCGAGTTAGCCTCAGAGCCCGAGTTAGCCAGAGAGGCTGAGTTAGCCTCAGAGCCCGAGTTAGCCAGAGAGGCCGAGTGAGCCACGGAGCCCGAGTTAGCCACAGAAGCCAGAGAGCCCGAGTTGGCCTCAGAGCCCGAGTTAGCCTCAGAGCCCGAGTTAGCCTCAGAGGCCAGAGAGCCCGAGTTTGCCAGAGAGCCCGAGTTAGCCAGAGAGGCCGAGTTAGCCTCAGAGTCCGAGTTAGCCAGAGAGGCCGAGTGAGCCACGGAGCCCGAGTTAGCCACAGAAGCCAGAGAGCCCGAGTTGGCCTCAGAGCCCGAGTTAGCCACAGAGGCCGAGTTAGCCACAGAGGCCAGAGAGCCCGAGTTTGCCAGAGAGCCTGAGTTAGCCTCAGAGCCTGAGTTAGCCTCAGAGCCTGAGTTAGCCTCAAAGGCCGAGTTAGCCTCAGAGACCGAGTTAGCCACAGAGGCCGAGTAAGCCTTAGAGGCTGAGTTAGCCACAGAGGCCGAGTTAGCCACAGAGCCTGTATTAGCCTCAGAGTCCGAGTTAGCCACAGAGACCAGAGAGCCAGGAGACCTGCGGTTTCGAGCCCCTCCCTCCCTCCCACTGGTTGGTATGTCTGGGATCCATCCCTTGAAGGGGGGGCTCCCCCATCGCCGGATGTCCGGCCACCAGCCGGACGTTCTCTGGCTCCTCCTGCCTCATCGTCGTATGTTCGGCCACCCGCCGGACGGTCACCGGCTTCTCCTCCTGCCATGTTGTCGGATGTCCGGCCGCCCGCCGGACGGTCTCCGGCTCCTTCTCCAGCCACGTCGCAGGAAGTCTGGCCGCCCGCCAGACCGCCTCCGGCTTCAAGCCCCTCCCTCCCACCCATGTTTTGGGTTGTCTGCGATCCACCCCTTGAGGGGGGGGGGGGCTCTGTCACGCCCATGGGATTTCTCCCTATGTTTTTAGTTGTTTTATGTGTTAATCATGTCTTAGTTTTTAAGTCCATGTTTAGGTTTTAGTTTTGCCATGTTTTAGTTTTCACTCATGCTTTAGTTATCTAGTCCAGGTCCGGTATTTAGTTTAGCCATGTTTTCCCCATAGTTTCTGTTGCTTTGCCATCACCTTCATTCACTTCACCTGTTTTTCCCCTCAGCTGCACTCACTCACCTATCACTCAGTCAGTATTTCGTTTCCTGGTTTCCTCATTGTTTTTGCGAGATCCTACCCGTCATTATCCTTCATGCCACGACCCCAAATCCAAGTTAAAGGATAAGACCGGTTTTTTGACATTGGGCCCTTGATTTCACATTATAACATGATGTTCTACTCACCCCTGCTTGTTGTTGGTCATTTGGAGCTGTTCCGAAGATATTCGAGAGGCGTCTGGCTGCTCTCTTGAGATATTCGGCCATGAAACGGTTTCCTATGGGCAAGTTTATACAGGCACAAACTATGCTGTTTATAATTTATTAATTACTCTACACTAGCACTGATAACGTGGAGGTGCGTCGCTTACTTAAAAAAATCCGGGTTACTAATTTTGAATTTTAGCCGAATGAATAAATAGGCAGCAGGTCTGTGGGCTGTCTGTGGTAGTAGCACGACGATGACGTCAGTAACACCCACTTTACGACAAAAATTCAAAATTACAGTAACCCGGATTTTTTTAAGTAAGCGACGCACCTCCACGTTATCAGTGCTAGTGTAGAGTAATTAATAAATTATAAACAGCATAGTTTGTGCCTGTATAAACTTGCCCATAGGAAACCGTTTCATGGCCGAATATCTCAAGAGAGCAGCCAGACGCCTCTCGAATATCTTCGGAACAGCTCCAAATGACCAACAACAAGCAGGGGTGAGTAGAACATCATGTTATAATGTGAAATCAAGGGCCTAATGTCAAAAAACCGGTCTTATCCTTTAAGTATTTATCCATGCCACGCCAAGTAAAGTACATGTCATGTCAAGTCAAGTTCTTTGTTTTTGTTCAGTCATAGTCCTGTTTAGTGATGGCAAAACGAGGCTTTTTGAAGCATTGAATCATTTTGAACCATTGTGTCATAAAGTGGTTCACTACCGAAGCTTCATTCAATTCCCTTGGGTGACATCTACTGGCAGTAGCGATTGTTGCACCACATGCGAATGTGATGCATATAATAACACTATAATAACACTTATGTATGTATGTGTGTTGTACATATGGGTTTGTAGTACCTCATTAAAGATTGATTAATTTACCCATGAAATAATAATTTGCCCTCTCCGGGTCGGAAATGAGATCCTTCCCCAAGTGGAGGAGTTCAAGTATCTCGGGGTCTTGTTCACGAGTGGGGGACGAATGGAGCGGGAGATTGACAGGCGGATCTGTGTGCCATCAGCAGTGATGCGGGCTCTGCACCGGCCTGTCGTGGTGAAGGAGCTGAGCCAGAAGGCGAAGCTCTCGATTTACCGGTCAATCTATGTTCCTAACCTCACCTATGGTCACGAGCTGTGGGTAGTGACCGAAAGAATGAGATCACGAATACAAGCGGCCAAAAATTAGTTTCCTCCGCAGGGTGTCTGGGCTCTCCCTTAGAGATAAGGTGAGAGGGGCTCGGAGTGGAGCCGCTGCTCCCAGTGGTGTAGTCTACCTTTTTGAGGTGGGTATACTGTATAGTTGGCCAATCATAGGCCCGTGGTACCAAACTAGGGGTCGGGACTTGGGACCAATAGTAGCCCCTTAATGCACGCCGTACCTCCGGTGGCGCGCTGTAATAGTCATTGAAAAGTTAAGTACCATAGTACTACAATACTATGACATAACACAGGGCTTTTAATAATGCACTACGACTTGGTCATTGCCATTCTGGTAACAGCACATTTATAATGCTGTCTTAACGTGTTAAGGGACAAACATGTTTGTGGGGTCGCAGCTTTGCACTTACCTGCCCCTTGCATGCATGAGGGACAGCATAAACTCACTTTGATTGTGTGGACTGTGTGCTGTGTATCTCAGTGGCAATGGGACTCCCTGTGGCACTTAATCTTTGTACTCATCCCTCATAGAGCGAGACCTAACAGAGTGATTGTTTTAAAGCAGCAGAACACCATCACATCTTGAGACAGGTTGTTTTATATATATATATATATATATAGACAAGGGCTGTCAGAATTAATTAATTGTAATATATATATGTGTATTACATTCATTTATATATGTAATATACATAAAAAAATATATATATACACACACATCCATTTTTGTTTTCCACCTTCCACTCCTATAGGGGGCGCTGTTGTGCGTTAGAGAATCACCGCATTCAACTAATACAAAGAAGAAGAATTTCTATGGGACGTTATTGTCAAACAACTGATAGTGAATCCCTGGGAGATTGACTGACTACCGCAATTTCCGAATGAATGCTATTCTGAAGTGTTGTCGTTGTATTGTTAAATTATAACAAGGCTTCCATGAGAAGTGGTTGTTGATGAAACGTGGCTGTGTTATTCTAAATATTGAAAAACGAATTTTAGGTGGGTATACTGAGCATTTTAGGTGGGTATACGGAAATCCACCAAAAAAAGAGGTGGGTATACGCCGTATACCTGCGTTCAACGTAGACTACACCACTGGCTGCTCCTCCGCATCGAGAGGAGTCAGATGAGGTGGCTCAGGCATCCGGGCCCGTCCCACTGGGAGGAGACACCGGGGAAGACCCCGGACACGTTGGATCTCGGCTGGCCTGGGAACGCCTCGGGGTCCCCCCAGAAGGGCTGGAGGAAGTGGCCGGGGACAGGGATGTCTGGGTTTCTCTGCTCAAGCTGCTGCCCCCGCGACCCGATCCCCGGAGAAGCCGAAGATGATGGATGGATGGAATAATAATTTAAAAACAATGTGAAAATTTTTGGTCTTTCATTCACATTTTCTTTGGGAGTGTGCTTGGTGTAATAAAGAGGGTGCTTGTGTTACTTCAGGTGTTTTTAGTCAAGAAAAGTAGTTTTTGCACAGTACAAGGACTCAAACGGTTTCTTTTTTTTTTTGAGTCAATTTCTCCAGCTTTGGAAAATACTCTGTCACAGGGAACAGAGGAGGCTGGTGTGACAAGGAACTGTTTGGGTTGAAATATTCCCACACTTTAGAACGCTTCCTCGATGGTTGCTCCATGAGAGAATAATCCAAAACTCTGAATATCAAAAAACGAGAGCTATTCGTAACGTATAATACGTGTAGAACGGGGACATGAACCAGGGCTTCAGCCATCTTGAATACACTGAATCGCGGCAAATGTTCAAAGCTCCGCTATCAACTCGAAGCAGTCAGCTGACTCGGTCTGAATGAAGCAGTGAAGTGGTTCAAACGTCATCAGTGACGTCCCATGAAGTAAGCTCCGGCCCACTGCTTCACTATAACTACCCTGTCGAGTTTGAGGCGTGCTTCGGAGCTTCGGTGTTGGAGGTCCTGTTCATTTATTTATTCCACAGTTTTGTCATATTATCCGGCTCAGCCGCGCCTTTTGTTTTGTCTTAAGTTTATGATAAACCCAGTTTGCTTTTTACATCCTCTGAGTCCGCGTCCGTGTCCTACCACCCCCACCCCAAAACTGACAATATCGAGTCAGAAACCACGTGATCGGCCTCAATTTTCAATCAAGTGATCGGATCGGGACATCCCTAATTAACACTCTCAAATGTAATATAAATATATTTTGATGATGTGATGACTACATTATATTTGCACGTTTCCTGGTGAGGATATCCATTGGTTTCTGTAATGGAAGGATATTTTTGTATTTTCTATGTGCACAGGTGCTCTGTGTACAGATAAACATTATCCCTTTAACCCACAGAGGAATGGAAATGAAAGGAACACATAAGAACAAGCATATTCTCGTCCAATCTGCTTAATGTTTGTTCTGGGATACCACTTTCTCCTTTTTCAGTGTGAACAAGGACATGAAGATAACATGTAGGTCTCACACCATTTTGTGAAACAGCTATAGAAACAGTGTTTGCAAATTTCAAAATTCCTCTTCTGCTAAAAATCTATTTTTTCATCTTGCTAGATTCTCATATGGTGTTTTTTATGTTTTACAACACATATCACAAAAAAAAAATCAATCATCAACACTGTTGCTGAGGATTTCTGCTTTGAATTTGTAGAGCAGGAACAGTGAGATTAGGCACCCTGAATGTTCTATGTAGGCTGTTTGGAGGTAACAGCTCCAACAAGGTTGGGGTTCTACTGGCTGGGTAGGGCTCTAACAAGTTCTAGGAGAGGCTAGCACAAAAGAGCTTGTGATGCAAGTATGGCTGTCAAAATGGTTGTTTTGCCATGTTCCATTTATCACTGTAATAGCATGAAAACATATTTTGTAAACCCCCGTGTCCTGACATTTCAGTGTCCTATCAGAAGACACAGGGGTTCAATGGTATGTTTGGACAATAAAAACTACATGGTTATGGTTTGGGATAACAGCATGGCTTTCCAACAAGACTCTCTGACCATGTCAGCCACATTTCATTCTTCCAGCTTGCTACTTTAATTGAGCAATGTCATGGAAGATAAAAAAAAAATGAACAATGTGTTCCTAAGAGAGTTTAGATTTAATTTTGAGAGAGATAGGGGCGTGACACCCCAGCCAACAACTGAGGTTAAGCACAGTAATAAGTGGGAATACTAGTCCACCTCTGATACTATGGGCTGCTCCATTGGTCCAGCTGGTGAACGTGGTCATGAGCAAACCTACCATACCATACCATCTCCGGTGAAGGTCCAAACATCAACCCAAACATGTGGCACTTTTTCTGGTGTTAGAGCACTACAGGAGGCCACTGTTGAAGGATATTAGGTTGAGCTGGGAGATCTGATTCCATAACCACAGTTCCTTGCTGTTCTTCTGGTCACAAATGTCTTGTGTCATCCCATAAGCACTCCTTTGTGACAGTACTTGAAAATTTTTTGTAATGATCAGCTTGACCCATGTCCATTTTAGAAGTTTACAAAGTAGACCGTGACTCTCTTATGTGCTGGCCAAAATTGCATTAATTTAAAATAAGAAACAAACAAAGATGTAGTGTCTTTTTTATTTATCTTTACTATTTATCATAAACAAAAATTGAGTTAGTGTTTCAGTTAAATTACCCACCAAAAACATTTTACACTTTTACACTAAAACAAATTGTTAAATTACATTAAACCAACATTTTATAATATTCATTGTTATAAAATTTTGTTTTTCATAATATTCAATTAAGACAAAATAACTTGTTGGTATTTCATGATATCTAATTAAATTCTTTGATATTTAAGAAATCTACGACAAGTGATGGATTTGATAAATCTTAAAATTCTTCTTTTTCTTCTTCTTCTTACTACTATTATTGCTATTATTATAGAATATAAACTCATTTTGAATCTCAAAGATAAACAAAAAACAGTAAAACCCTAAAAATGAACGAAGATACAAATAAAATATAAAGTGTGTATAAATAAAATTGAGTCCTTATGATTTTGTTTTCCCTAGCATGTGTTTCTTTGTGTTCAGTTCAGGTTTTAATGCAAGAATAAAACATTTTGGTGCAAATATACAGAAAAGTATACCATAACTTGATGCCAGAATGGCAAAAATCTCCACAGCAACAGTGAACTTCCCTGGAGAGCTGACATAAGCTGGGATAAAGGTGATCCAGACCGCGCAGAATATCAACATGCTGAAGGTGATAAATTTAGCTTCATTAAAGTTATCAGGCAGCTTTCTCCCCAAAAAGGCAAGCACAAAACAAAGCACAGCGAGGAATCCAATGTATCCCAGTACAGCCCAGAACCCAACAGGTGATCCCAAAGCACACTCGAGAATAATCTTCTCCATAGAGTTATTTGTGTTCTTGAAGGGAAAGGGGGGATTTATTTTCAGCCATAGGATGCAAATTATGACCTGTATGACAGTGAAACCCAGAACACTGAATCTCTGCTGTGCAGGCCCAAACCATTTCATCATATTACTGCCTGGAAGTGTTGCTTTAAATGCCATTAACACCACTATAGTTTTCCCAAGAATGCAAGAGATGCAGAGGACAAAGGTGATGCCAAATGCTGTGTGTCGCAGCATGCAGGACCACTCAGAGGGTCGGCCGATGAATGTCAGAGAGCACAGGAAACACAGAGTTAAGGAGAAGAGCAGCAGGAAGCTCAGCTCAGAGTTGTTTGCTCTCACCAGTGGAGTGTCCTTATTGATTAGGAATAGAGTAGCTACTATCAAGGTGAGGAGCACGCCAAGCAAAGTGAAAAACACAAGTATTTTGCCCATAACCTCAGTGAAGGTGAGAAACTCAACATTTTTCAGTACACATGCATCTCTGTTCTGATTGGACCAATACTCCTCAGGACACTTTTTGCAGTCATTAGAATCTGTAATGAAAAATAATGTAACTAATTTAATTTAATAAGTCACATCCTAAAAATGTTAACAAGAGACTGTACCATGGCTAATTTTAGAATGAAACACACACCGTAGCATGCAAACAGAGCATGCAAATTACTATAATTCAGCTCTGTGGTACCTGTAGTGTTGCTGATTTCTCCCACTGGACATGGTATACAGTCATAGCAGCAAACAGGTTTTCCTTTTTGAAGGGCTTTATAAGTTCCTGGACGACAGCTCTCACTGCACACTGATACAGGCAACTAATTTTAGATCAAATAAATCCTGTTATTTTTGTCTTCCTTAAACAACAATTTGAGACATTATTGTCAAACTCGATGAACTAAGTTTTACTCTCAATTAAGTTACCTCCTTGCTCCCTCCAGGCCATGTTATATCTTCAGTGTTAAGAAAAAACATCTGTCCAGGAGGTAGGGAAGCATCATAGTAGCCGACTGGCTTAAACTGGACCGATCCATCTGATCCACGCTGCCAGTTGATTACCTCATACCGGGCCACTGCTGCTCCAGTGCTGTCAAACCAGACCTGTTCCCCGTTCTTAATGGTAACGTTCACCTGCATTAGAGACTCCACTACCTGAGGAGCAATTAACATTACTGTTTATCAGTATATTGATGTCAATAAAGCGATTTATGAAAACAATTGTGCTTATTATTTTACCTGCCAGGGCTTAATTTCCATAGCTTTTTCACACCCCTGACTGTTTGAACACTTCAGGATGCTGTGCAGAGAAGAGGCTACGGCATAGATTGCTTTGTAGATGTTACTAATGACTCTAATTTTTGCCACATCATCATCATAATCTCTAAACTTAATTAGATCTTCGTTCTCTTTGCAAGTTTTTGTAACACCATCCATCTTTGTCTCATTGCACTGAAATTCTGTTTCCCAGAAATCTTTGATTAGAAAATCATCCATGCCACTGATATTGGCCTTTTGTACATCAAAGCCCAGTGAACCTCCCAGCACACTAAAGCTGGTTGGAGTCACAAGGCTGTCAGCAGTGATCCAGGCCTCAACACCAATGAACTGCCGACCTGTGATGTTGTTCAGACTTAACTGGTCTAGGAGGTTGTTCATTTCTACGTGGGCCATGAAGGCAACAATGACCCGAGCAGTGCTCTTTCGGATCACTTCCACCACTTTCAGGAGTTTTTCCGGCTCTGCCCTGTGAAATTTCTCTGTATACTCCACACACACTCCTTCCTGTTGGGCTGCAGCAAGGAAGATAGCCATACCGTTGTTTCCGTAGTCACTGTCACTGTTGACAGCCCCAACCCAGGTCCAGCCAAAGTGTTTAACCAGCTGGGCAAGGGCTCGGCTTTGATAGCGGTCACTGGCAATAGTTCGAAAGAAAGAGGGATACTCTTTTCTGCTACTCAAACACTCACAAGTAGCTGAATGACTTATCTGTGGACACATGACAGAAAAATGCAGACTTTGCATACGATACTGTAAAATCACTCATACCCATTGACATCCATCTTACCACTGGTATTTTAAATGGTCCAGTAGTACGTGAAAGCACAATAGTTGAAGTGGATTCAGACTCTCCGATGATAGCATGAACAGCTGATTGACCAGAGCATCTCTTTCCCAAAATCCACTCATCACCATTCATCAGAGCCATTGCAGCACGCATTGAGGTTAAAGTCGAGCCACAGTTGTCATAAATCCGATAACCAATAGTAACATTAGGGAGAAGAAATATACTGTTGTTTATTTCCTCAATAGCAAATATCATGGTCTGGGCATATCGAAACTCCCTAAGGTTGAAGCTAAGACATGAAGAGCACAATGCAAAGTTATGGTCACCGAGATCAAAATTGTTTGACAATATTTCTGTATAAACTCAGAATTACCTGGAACACTTGAGAGGTGTTGGTTTCTCTGTAAATAAAAGTGGAGGTTGTGTGATTTTGCTGTGGATGGAAAAGGCTCCTCCAATTATCACATCTCCTTCCTTAGACAGCAGAGGAAACTCTGGACTCTCCAGTATCTCACAGAGAGGAGGATCTTCTTTCGGCATACCAAACCCCAACAGGATTGCCATGAAGGCCAGCCCTGTTATCGCTGGTGACATTTTCATTCTCATAGATTCTGATGGGGAACAGCCACCCAAGTTAAATATGACATTCATTCTCTCACTGTCCTCTTTAACCAATCAGAGTTAAATGAGTGACGACAGCCTTGCTGTGTTTTCATTGTCTGAAATGATTGTACTGTGACTGGTTATAGATTCGAAATTTAGTTGTTTCTATTAAAAAAAAATGTTATGAAGTATGTATTGAATTAAATGGTCTGGCAGCATATAAAATGGGAAAAAAATAATTCTTTTGTACTTACAAAAATACAAGACATCTAAATTTGAAAAAAATACTTTCTTTTTTTTTCTTACTTTTTTTTTCATGTGTTATATCCTTATCCAAATCAACTTACAAAGGAGGAGCTGATCATACTGGCAGTATTAAACAACCAATAACTGCCCATGCACACTTTGACATTTGGACTGGGGATGCCAACAATGGAACCAAAGTCAAAGTCAAATTTATTTGTGTAGCACATTTCATGTACAAAACAATTCAAAGTGCTTTACATAAAATAAAAGCATTGCAGCAGGGAGTGTAAGAAGCATTAAAAATACATAAAAGAATATAAAGAGAAACAAATAAAATAATTTAAATGAATTTAAAAACAAGCAACAGTCTAGATAAATCCAAAGATACCGCACAGATTTCATGCATAGACACATGAGAAAATAAATGTTTTAACCTGGATTTAAAAATGTCTACATTTGGTGAAAGTTTAATCTCCCCTCGCAGTTTGTTCCACTTGTTTGCAGCATAACAGCTAAAAGCTGCTTGCATGTTTAGTCTGGACTCTGGACTGGACCAGCTGACCTGAGTCCTTGGATCTAAGAGCTCTGGTAGGTTTATATTCTCTGACCACCAACATTTCAGAAAAACTGCTCAACCTCCTGAGCCACAGCCTCCTCAATACTTGTTCATTTTAATTACATGTAACAAAGAGTTGATAGTTGGAAATGCATAATTTTCTCCTTCATTTAGTGTCCCCAAATTTAAAAAACGATCTACTATTTTCCACCAGAGTTCAATGTTAAACATCAATTCACATCATGTGAACAAAAGAAGAAGCATGGGAACAAACTAGGGTTTTGCATGTTTTTGTAAAGGGGGATATTTTTGTATTTTCTATATGCACAGGTGCCTTGTGTACAGCTAAACATTTACCTTTTAACCCACAGAGCAATGAAAATTCGAGGAACACACCAGAAAATGCATATTCTGGTCCACTCTGCCTCATGTTTTATCAAAGGGATGTTGAGGGGCTCATTATGTTGCCATGAACTTGTACATGGCAGTGCAGTCTCAGAACAGTTTGTGGAGCTGTTACAAATAATATAATCTCTTGATTCATGTTCTGCGATACCACTTTCTCCTTTTTCAGTGTGAACAAGGACATGAAGATAACATGTAGGTCTCACACCATTTTGTGAAACAGCTATAGAAACAGTGTTTGCAAATTTCGAAATTCCCCTTCTGATAAAATTAATCTTTTTCATCTCGTCAACATTCTCATATGGTGTATTTTATGTTTTACAAGATATATCCCAAGCAAATATCAACCATCAACACTATTGCTGAGGATTTCTGCTTTGAATTAGTAGAGCAGGAAAGGTGAGATTGTAACAGCCTGAATGTTCTATGTAGGCTGTTTGGAGGTAACAACTCCAACTCTTCCCCTCTACTTGGAGGGTGGGGTTTGTTGTGGATTTTTTCTATCAAAGTGGGTGAGAAGACAAGTCAATAATAAGAGAAAATCCGGACTTTCCTTAAGTTTATTCAAAGGCAGCGTTTGAAGTCTCTCCTTCACTGAGCAAAATCAGAGAAAACAGAGAACCTCGAACAGAATCAACACACCCAATATATACTGTGGGGGTCATCTCAACCTCAGGTTGGGAACAAAGAACAAATGGCCCCCTCACCCTGCTCAGGATCAAATATAACAAAGGGGTTTATGAGGTCGCCTCTTTATTATCCCCTGAGCTAAACTCCCCAGGAATTGTCAACTATAAACCCCCTCCTGATAAATTTAGAACCTGTTTCCCTTAAATGACCAAACAAAAGGATGACAGGGTTAGTGGGGTCAGAGAAAAGTCAAAGCACTTTTTAAAACCAGATGGGCAAATAAGAATTTCCCATCACAGGTTCTACTGTCTGGGTGGGGCTCCAACAAGTTCTAGAAGAGGCTAGCACAAAAGAGCTTGTGATGAGAGTATGACTGTCGAAATGGTTGTTGTGCCATGTTCCATTTATCACTGTAATAGCATGAAAACATTTTGTAAACCCCTGTGTCCTTTTTCAAAGATGTTAAACTGCAGCAGAAGTGGATTTAGTTGACTGAAGACATTTCAGTGTCCCATCGTAAATACTACTGAAGACACAGGTCTGTAGTATGCATTTATCAAAGAACTATTTTACAAATTTGGTCCATACACAGCTTGGTTTTGCCACTAAGCTCATTATAAAGTGTGACATTGTACCAGCCATTTATTGGAGAGCCACCTCTTTTTTTTTTTGGCAGTAGTGGTCTTAAGCAAAGGGAGAGAGACAGGGGCGTGACTTCCAGCCAAGTGCTGCTGAGGCTGGGACTCATGCTGATGCTGGCCACTGATTCTACCTCTGCAAATCCTAAGATTTTTCATGGCTTGTAGGTGTGGACTCCTGTCACTCCAAGGTTTAAGTCTGATGCAAGATATTCCTGCCAGATCTGAACTATGTGAACTATGTTTGTCCATTTCATTCCATAAACTGAAGTTAAGCACACTGATAAGTGGGAATACTAGTCCACCTCTGATATTGTGGGCTGCTCCATTGGTCCAGCTGGGGAACTTGACCATGAGCAAACCTTTTATACCATCTCCGATGAAGGTCCAAGCATCAGCCCTAACAAGTGGAACTTTTTCTGATGTGAGAACACTACAGGAGGCCACTGTTGAAAAATATTAGGTCAAGCTGGGAGATTTGATTCCATAACCACAGTTCATTGCTGTTCTTCTAGTCACAAATGACTTGTGTCATCCCGTAAGCACTCCTTTGGGACAGTGCTTGGAATATTTTCGTAATGATCAGCTTGACCCATGTGTCCGTTATAAAAGTTTACAAAGTGGACAGTGAGTCTCTTGGGTGCAGGCCTAAATTGCAGGCCTAAATTGCACTAATTTTAAAAGAATAAACAGACAGAGATGTAGTGTTTTTATTTATGTATCTTTACTATTCACATTAAACATATAAGAATGATTCAGTGTTTCAGTTAAATTACCCACCAAAAACATTTTACATTAAGTTTACACTTTTACACTTAAACTACTATTTAAATTGCATTAAACCAACATTTTATCATTTGTATTGATATAAAGTGTTGATTTTCATGTTTCATAATGTCAAAATAATATGTTTTTTTATTAAATTATATTTAATTAAATATTTTACTATTTTAGATATATATGACAACTGATGGATTTGGGAAATCTTAAAATTCTTCTTTTTCTTCTTGTAATTATTATTTTGATATAATATATGAATCCATTTGAATAATTTCATTTCTTTTAAGCTTTTGTATAGATTTCCACTTGAAAGAAAAAAAATCCAACTATATATGGAAAAGAATGAAATGGGATCTCAAAGAAAAAAGAAAAACAGTAAAGACCTAAAAATGAACGAAAATACAAATAAAATATAAAGTGTGTATCGATTAAATTGATTCCTTAAGATTTTATTTTCCCTAGCATGTGTTTCTTTGTGTTCAGTTCAGGTTTTAGTGCAAGAATAAAACATTTTGGTGCAAATATACAGAAAAGTATACCATAACTTGATGCCAGAATGGCAAAAATCTCCACAGCAACAGTGAACTTCCCTGGAGAGCTGACATAAGCTGGGATAAAGGTGATCCAGACTGCGCAGAATATCAACATGCTGAAGGTGATAAATTTAGCTTCATTAAAGTTATCAGGCAGCTTTCTCCCTAAAAAGGCAAGCACAAAACAAAGCACAGCGAGGAATCCAATGTATCCCAGTACAGCCCAGAACCCAACAGGTGATCCCAAAGCACACTCGAGAATAATCTTCTCCATAGAGTTATTTGTGTTCTTGAAGGGAAAGGGGGGATTTATTGTCAGCCATATGATGCAAATTATGACCTGTATGACAGTGAAACCCAGAACACTGAATCTCTGCTGTGCAGGCCCAAACCATTTCATCATATTACTGCCTGGAAGTGTTGCTTTAAATGCCATTAACACCACTATAGTTTTCCCAAGAATGCAAGAGATGCAGAGGACAAAGGTGATGCCAAATGCTGTGTGTCGCAGCATGCAGGACCACTCAGAGGGTCGGCCGATGAACGTCAGAGAGCACAGGAAACACAGAGTTAAGGAGAAGAGCAGCAGGAAGCTCAGCTCAGAGTTGTTTGCTCTCACCAGTGGAGTGTCTTTATTGATTAGGAATAGAGTAGCTACTATCAAGGTGAGGAGCACGCCAAGCAAAGTGAAAAACACAAGTATTTTGCCCATAACCTCAGTGAAGGTGAGAAACTCAACATTTTTCAGTACACATGCATCTCTGTTCTGATTGGACCAATACTCCTCAGGACACTTTTTGCAGTCATTAGAATCTGTAATGAAAAATAATGTAACTAATTTAATTTAATAAGTCACATCCTAAAAATGTTAACAAGAGACTGTACCATGGCTAATTTTAGAATGAAACACACACCGTAGCATGCAAACAGAGCATGCAAATTACTATAATTCAGCTCTGTGGTACCTGTAGTGTTGCTGATTTCTCCCACTGGACATGGTATACAGTCATAGCAGCAAACAGGTTTTCCTTTTTGAAGGGCTTTATAAGTTCCTGGACGACAGCTCTCACTGCACACTGATACAGGCAACTAATTTTAGATGAAATAAATCCTGTTATTTTTTGTCTTTCTTAAACAACAATTTGAGACATTATTGTCAAACTCGATGAACTAAGTTTTACTCTCAATTAAGTTATTTACCTCCTTGCTCCCTCCAGGCCATGTTATAGCTTCAGTGTTAAGAACAAACATCTGTCCAGGAGGTAGGGAAGCATCATAGTAGCCAACTGGCTTAAACTGGACCGATCCATCTGATCCAAGCTGCCAGTTGATTACCTCATACCGGGCCACTGCTGCTCCAGTGCTGTCAAACCAGACCTGTTCCCCGTTCTTAATGGTAAAGTTCACCTGCATTAGAGACTTCACTACCTGAGGAGCAGTAAACATTACTGTTTATCAGTATATTGATGTCAATAAAGCGATTTATGAAAAAATAAAAATAAATAATTGTGCTGATTATTTTACCTGCCAGGGCTTAATTTCCATAGCTTTTTCACACCGCTGACTGTTTGAACACTTCAGGATGCTGTGCAGAGAAGAGGCTACGGCATAGATTGCTTTGTAGATGTTACTAGAGTATCTCAGCTCTGCCACATCATCATCATAACCTCTAAACTTTATTAGATCTTGGTTCTCTTTGCAAGTTTTTGTAACACCATCCATCTTTGTCTCATTGCACTGAAATTCTGCTTCCCAGAAATCTTTGATTAGAAAATCATCCATGCCACTGATATTGGCCTTTTGTACAGCAAAGCCCAGCGAACCTCCCAGCACACTAAAGCTGGTTGGAGTCACAAGGCTGTCAGCAGTGATCCAGGCCTCAACACCAATGAACTGCCGACCTGTGATGTTGTTCAGACTTAACTGGTCTAGGAGGTCATTCATTTCTACATGGGCCATGAAGGCAACAATGATCCGAGCAGTGCTCTTTCGGATCACTTCCACCACTTTCAGGAGTTTTTCTTGCTCTGCCCTGTTAAATTTCTCTGTATACTCCACACACACTCCTTCCTCTTTGGCTGCAGCAAGGAAGATAGCCATACCGTTGTTTCCGTAGTCACTGTCACTGTTGACAGCCCCAACCCAGGTCCAGCCAAAGTGTTTAACCAGCTGGGCAAGGGCTCGGCTTTGATAGCGGTCACTGGCAATAGTTCGAAAGAAAGAGGGATACTCTTTTCTGCTACTCAAACACTCACAAGTAGCTGAATGACTTATCTGTGGACACATAACAGAAAAATGCAGACTTTGCATACGATACTGTAAAATCACTCATACCCATTGACATCCATCTTACCACTGGTATTTTAAATGGTCCAGTAGTACGTGAAAGCACAATAGTTGAAGAGGATTCAGACTCTCCGATGATAGCCTGAACAGCTGATTGACCGGAGCATCTCTTTCCCAAAATCCACTCATCACCATTCATCAGAGCCATTGCAGCACGCATTGAGGTTAAAGTTGAGCCACAGTTGTCATAAATCCGATAACCAATAGTAACATTGGGAAGAAGAAGTATACTGTTGTTTATTTCCTCAATAGCAAATATCATGGTCTGGGCAAATCGAAACTCCCTAAGGTTGACGCTGAGACATGAAGAGCACAATGCAAAGTTATGGTCACCGAGATCAAAGTTGTTTGACAATATTTCTGTATAAACTCAGAATTACCTGGAACACTTGAGAGGTGTTGGTTTCTTTGTAAATAAAAGTGGAGGTTGTGTGATTTTGCTGTGGATGGAAAAGGCTCCTCCAATTATCACATCTCCTTCCTTAGACAGCAGAGGAAACTCTGGACTCTCCAGTATCTCACAGAGAGGAGGATCTTCTTTCGGCATACCAAACCCCAACAGGATTGCCATGAAGGCCAGCCCTGTTATCGCTGGTGACATTTTCATTCTCATAGATTCTGATGGGGAAGAGCCACCCAAGTTAAATATGACATTCATTATCGCACTGTCCTCTTTAACCAATCAGAGTTAAATGAGTGACGACAGCCTTGCTGTGTTTTCATTGTCTGAAATGATTGTACTGTGACAGATTCAGTATTTGGTTATTTATATTTTAAAAAAAATGTTGTGAAGTATGTAATAAATTAAATGGTCTGGCAGCATATGAAATGGGGAAAAAAAAAATATAAGACATCAAAATTTTAACGAATACTTTTTTTCTTCTTGTAGGAAATCTTTTACTTTTCTTTTTTTTTTCAAGTGTTATATGCTTATCCAAATCAACTTACAAAGAAAGAGCTGAGCATACAGGGAGTATTACACAACCAGTAACTGAACCTGCACACTTTGGCATTTGGACTGGGGATGCCAAAAATGGAACCACCAACATTTCAGAAAAACTGCTCAACCTCCTGAGCCACAGCCTCCTCAATACTTGTGGATTTTAATTACATGTAACAAAGAGTTGATAGTTGGAAATGCATAATTTCTCCTTCATTTAGTGTCCCCAAATTTAAAAAACGATCTACTATTTTCCACCAGAGTTCAATGTTAAACATCAATTCACATCATGTGAACAAAAGAAGAAGCATGGGAACAAACCAGGGTTTTGCATGTTTCTGTAAAGGGGGATATTTTTGTATTTTCTATATGCACAGGTGCCTTGTGTACAGCTAAACATTTACCTTTCAACCCACAGAGCAATGAAAATTCGAGGAACACACCAGAAAATGCATATTCTGGTCCACTCTGCCTCGTGTTTTATCAAAGGGATGTTGAGGGGCTCATTATGTTGCCATGAACTTGTACATGGCAGTGCAGTCTCAGAACAGTTTGTGGAGCTGTTACAAATAATATAATTTCTTGATTCATGTTCTGCGATACCACTTTCTCCTTTTTCAGTGTGAACAAGGACATGAAGATAACATGTAGGTCTCACAACATTTTGTGAAACAGCTATAGAAACAGTGTTTGCAAATTTCAAAATTCCTCTCCGATAAAATTAAACTTTTTCATCTCGTCAAGATTCTCATATGGGTTTTTTCTATGTTTTACAAGATATATCCCAAGCAAATATCAACCATCAACACTATTGCTGAGGATTTCTGCTTTGAATTAGTAGAGCAGGAAAAGTGAGATTATAACAGCCTGAATGTTCTATGTAGGCTGTTTGGAAGTAACAGCTCCAACTCTTCCCCACTACTTGGAGAGTGGGGTTCTGGGTGGGGCTCCAACAAGTTCTAGAAGAGGCTAGGACAAAAGAGCTTGTGATGCAAGTATGGCTGTCAAAATGGTTGTTTTGCCATGTTCCATTTATCACTGTAATAGCACGAAAACAGATTTTGTAAACCCCCATGTCCTTTTTCAAAGATGTTAAACTGCAGCAGAAGTGGATTTACTTGGCTGAAGACATTTCAGTGTCCCATCATAAATACCATTGAAGACACAGGTCTGTTGTATGCATTTGTCATAGAGCTATTTCGGGTCGCTTTGGCGTCAGCTTTGCGTTCCCACTGTACAAAGGGCATCCTCAGGGATGGGCTGAGTGTGTGCCGAAGCGTAAATAGCATCCAAAATTCGAACCACCTCCAAGCTTCTTCAGCTTAATGCGACACTGGCTCGCAGTCCGGGTGAAACCACTCTCTGCCATTTTTGCGACATTCAGCTGGAAAATTTTTTAGTTTCGCACAGCGCAATCGAGCTCCCGCTGCACAGCCTCCAACAACAGAGAGCAGAGCTTGAAACAGGTCCTGTGTGCTAGGTACCCCAAGCAGAAGGGTTACAAAAATGGTAACGGGTACCATGGGACGGGTACGTTTTTGTGGTAGTGGAAACACTGAAATAAGCGAACCGTTCTGAACCGACCCGTACCAGACTGCATAGTGGAAACGGGGCTTAAGTTCATTATAAAGTGTGACATTGTTCCAGTCATTTAATGGAGAGCCACCTCTTTTTTTTTTGGCAGTAGTGGTCTTAAAGGGATAATCCGGATTAAAATGCACTTTAGATCAATTTACGGGATGTTGGAAGTACATACGTTGAGTTGACATCAAAATCATGTCATTCGGATGTGTTTTGAGAATTTCGATTTGACCGTTTTCAGCCAGAAGTCGTTAGCCTGGAGGTGACGGGGGCATATCACGTGAGTCCGTAGTTGATTGCCGAGTGTGGAGTAACTCGCTCTGGAAAGTCACAATTTCGTTGCCGTTTTTTTTACAAACATAGTCCAGTATTTCTTTCGAAAGTGAAATGAAGTTGTATACAACAGCAAAGCCTAGCTTACAAACAGGTTGGAATTTTAAAATGTCACGTGACATGATGTCTCGCGTGAGGTAGCCTCCTGTTGACGGAAGAGGCTCTGATTGAGAGCAGGTACTGGCTTGATTAAATTCATTCTGGACTCTATATCCGACCACATGAAGACCTCAGGACAATTCGGCTTGACTTTAGAGACCCTCTACTCACTACCACGTAAGTGTTATGTTGTTTGGAGCTGTAGAAGAGGTATAAAAATAGCATTTTGTAGCGGTGACATGATATGCCCCCGTCACTTCCAGGCTAACGACTTTTGGCTAAAAACAGTGAAATCGAAATTCTCAAAACACATCCGAATGACATGATTTTGATGTCAACTCAATGTATGTACTCCCAACATCTCGTAAATTGATCTAAAGCGCATTTTACTCCGGATTATCCCTTTAAGCAAAGGGAGAGAGATAGGGGCGTGACTTCCAGCCAAGTGCTGCTGAGGCTGGGACTCATGCTGATGCTGGCCGCCACTGATTCTACCTCTGCAAATCCTACGATTTTTCATGGCTTGTAGGTGTGGACTCCTGTCACTCCAAGGTTTAAGTCTGATGCAAGATATTCCTGCCAGATCTGAACTATGTGAACTATGTTTGTCCATTTCATTCCATAAACTGAAGTTAAGCACACTGATAAGTGGGAATACTTGTCCACCTCTGATATTATGGGCTGCTCCATTGGTCCAGCTGGTGAACATGACCATGAGCAAACCTTTTATACCATCTCCGATGAAGGTCCAAACATCAGCCCTAACAAGTGGAACTTTTTCTGATGTGAGAACACTACAGGAGGCCACTGTTGAAAAATATTAGGTCAAGCTGGGAGATCTGATTCCATAACCACAGTTCCTTGCTGTTCTTCTAGTCAAAAATGTCTTGTGTCATCCCGTAAGCACTCCTTTGTGACAGTACTTGAAATATTTTTGTAATGATCAGCTTGACCCATGTATCCGTTATAGAAGTTTACAAAGTGGACAGTGAGTCTCTTGGGTTCAGGCCTAAATTGCACTAATTTTAAAAGAATAAACAGACAGAGATGTAGTGTTTTCATTTATTTATCTTTACTATTCACATTAAACATATAAGAATGATTCAGTGTTTCAGTTAAATTACCCACCAAAAACATTTTACATTAAGTTTACACTTTTACACTTAAACTACTAGTTAAATTGCATTAAACCAACATTTTATAATTTATATTGATATAAAGTGTTGTTTTTCACGTTTCATAATGTCAAAATATATATATTTTAAATCATATTTAATAAAATATTTTACTATTTTAGATATGTATGACAACTGATGGTTTTGGGAAATCTTAAAATTCTTCTTTTTCTTCTTCTTGTAAATATTATTTTTGATATAATATATGAATCCATTTGAATAATTTGATTTCTTTTAAGATTTTGTATCGATTTCCACTTGGAATGAAAGAAAATCCAACTATATATGGAAAAGAATGAAATGGGGCCTCAAATATAAACGAAAAACAGTAAAACCGTAAAAATGGACAAAAATGCAAATAAAAGATAAAGTGTGTATAAATAAAATTGAGTCCTTATGATTTTATTTTCCCTAGCATGTGTTTCTTTGTGTTCAGTTCAGGTTTTAGTGCAAGAATAAAACATTTTGGTGCAAATATACAGAAAAGTATACCATAACTTGATGCCAGAATGGCAAAAATCTCCACAGCAACAGTGAACTTCCCTGGAGAGCTGACATAAGCTGGGATAAAGGTGATCCAGACCGCGCAGAATATCAACATGCTGAAGGTGATAAATTTAGCTTCATTAAAGTTATCAGGCAGCTTTCTCCCCAAAAAGGCAAGCACAAAACAAAGCACAGCGAGGAATCCAATGTATCCCAGTACAGCCCAGAACCCAACAGGTGATCCCAAAGCACACTCGAGAATAATCTTCTCCATAGAGTTATTTGTGTTCTTGAAGGGAAAGGGGGGATTTATTTTCAGCCATAGGATGCAAATTATGACCTGTATGACAGTGAAACCCAGAACACTGAATCTCTGCTGTGCAGGCCCAAACAATTTCATCATATTACTGCCTGGAAGTGTTGCTTTAAATGCCATTAACACCACTAGAGTTTTCCCAAGAATGCAAGAGATGCAGAGGACAAAGGTGATGCCAAATGCTGTGTGTCGCAGCATGCAGGACCACTCAGAGGGTCGGCCGATGAATGTCAGAGAGCACAGGAAACACAGAATTAGGGAGAAGAGCAGCAGGAAGCTCAGCTCAGAGTTGTTTGCTCTCACCAGTGGAGTGTCCTTATTGATTAGGAATAGAGTAGCTACTATCAAGGTGAGGAGCACGCCAAGCAAAGTGAAAAACACAAGTATTTTGCCCATAACCTCAGTGAAGGTGAGAAACTCAACATTTTTCAGTACACATGCATCTCTGTTCTGATTGGACCAATACTCCTCAGGACACTTTTTGCAGTCATTAGAATCTGTAATGAAAAATAATGTAACTAATTTAATTTAAAAAGTCACATCCTAAAAATGTTAAAAAGAGACTGTACCATGGCTAATTTTAGAATGAAACACACACCGTAGCATGCAAACAGAACATGCAAATTACTATAATTCAGCTCTGTGGTACCTGTAGTGTTGCTGATTTCTCCCACTGGACATGGTATACAGTCATAGCAGCAAACAGGTTTTCCTTTTTGAAGGGCTTTATAAGTTCCTGGGCGACAGCTTTCACTGCACACTGATACGGGCAACTAATTTTAGATCAAATAAATCCTGTTATTTTTGTCTTCCTTAAACAAAAATTTGAGACATTACTGTCAAACTTGATGAACTAAGTTTTACTCTCAGTTAAGTTTTTTACCTCCTTGCTCCCTCCAGGCCATGTTATAGCTTCAGTGTTAAGAACAAACATCTGTCCAGGAGGTAGGGAAGCATCATAGTAGCCAACTGGCTTAAACTGGACCGATCCATCTGATCCACGCTGCCAGTTGATTACCTCATACCGGGCCACTGCTGCTCCAGTGCTGTCAAACCAGACCTGTTCCCCGTTCTTAATGGTAAAGTTCACCTGCATTAGAGACTCCACTACCTGAGGAGCAGTAAACATTACTGTTTATCAGTATATTGATGTCAATAAAATGATTTATGAAAACAATTGTGCTGATTATTTTACCTGCCAGGGCTTAATTTCCATAGCTTTTTCACACCCCTGACTGTTTGAACACTTCAGGATGCTGTGCAGAGAAGAGGCTACGGCATAGATTGCTTTGTAGATGTTACTAGAGAATCTCAGCTCTGCCACATCATCATCATAACCTCTAAACTTAATTAGCTCTTGGTTCTCTTTGCAAGTTTTTGTGACACCATCCATCTTTGTCTCATTGCACTGAAATTCTGCTTCCCAGAAATCTTTGATTAGAAAATCATCCATGCCACTGATATTGGCCTTTTGTACAGCAAAGCCCAGTGAACCTCCCAGCACACTAAAGCTGGTTGGAGTCACAAGGCTGTCAGCAGTAATCCAGCCCTCAACACCAATGAACTGCCGACCTGTGATGTTGTTCAGACTTAACTGGTCTAGGAGGTCGTTCATTTCTATATGGGCTACGAAGACAACAATGACCCGAGCAGTGCTCTTTCGGATCACTTCCACCACTTTCAGGAGTTTTCCCGGCTGTTCCCTGTGAAATTTCTCTGTATACTCCACACACACTCCTTCCTGTTGGGCTGCAGCAAGGAAGATAGCCATACCGTTGTTTCCGTAGTCACTGTCACTGTTGACAGTCCCAACCCAGGTCCAGCCAAAGTGTTTAACCAGCTGGGCAAGGGCTCGGCTTTGATAGCGGTCACTGGCAATAGTTCGAAAGAAAGAGGGATACTCTTTTCTGCTACTCAAACACTCACAAGTAGCTGAATGACTTATCTGTGGACACATAACAGAAAAATACAGACTTTGCATACGATACTGTAAAATCACTCATACCCATTGATATCCATCTTACCACTGGTATTTTAAATTGTCCAGTAGTACGTGAAAGCACAATAGTTGAAGTGGATTCAGACTCTCCGATGATAGCCTGAACAGCTGATTGACCAGAGCATCTCTTTCCCAAAATCCTCTCATCACCATTCATCAGAGCCATTGCAGCACCCATTGAGATAAAAGTTGAGCCACACATGTCATAAATCCGATAACCAATAGTAACATTGGGAAGAAGAAGTATACTGTTGTTTATTTCCTCAATAGCAAATATCATGGTCTGGGCAAATCGAAACTCCCTAAGGTTGAAGCTAAGACATGAAGAGCACAATGCAAAGTTATGGTCACCGAGATCAAAGTTGTTTGACAATATTTCTGTATAAACTCAGAATTACCTGGAACATTTGAGAGGTTTTGGTTTCTCTGTAAATAAAAGTGGAGGTTGTGTGATTTTGCTGTGGATGGAAAAGGCTCCTCCAATTATCACATCTCCTTCCTTAGACAGCAGAGGAAACTCTGGACTCTCCAGTATCTCACAGAGAGGAGGATCTTCTTTCGGCATACCAAACCCCAACAGGATTGCCATGAAGGCCAGCCCTGTTATCGCTGGTGACATTTTCAATCATGTATTCTGATGGGGAAGAGCCACCCAATTTAAATATGACATTCATTATCGCACTGTCCTCTTTAACCAATCAGAGTTAAATGAGTGACGACAGCCTTGCTGTGTTTTCATTGTCTGAAATGATTGTACTGTGACTGGTTATAGATTCAGTATTTGGTTATTTATATTTTAAAAAAATGTTGTGAAGTATGTAATAAATTAAATGGTCTGGCAGCATATGAAATGGGGAAAAAAAAACTTAAAAAAAAATATATATAAGACATCAAAATTTTAACCAATACTTTTTTCTTCTTGTAGGAAATCTTTTACTTTTCTTTTTTTTTTCAAGTGTTATACGCTTATCCAAATCAACTTACAAAGAAAGAGCTGAGCATACTGGGAGTATTACACAACCAGTAACTGAACCTGCACACTTTGGCATTTGGACTGGGGATGCCAACAATGGAACCACCAACATTTCAGAAAAACTGCTCAACCTCCTGAGCCACAGCCTCCTCAATACTTGTGGATTTTAATTACATGTAACAAAGAGTTGATAGTTGGAAATGCATAATTTCTCCTTTATTTAGTGTCCCCAAATTTAAAAAACGATCTACTATTTTCCACCAGAGTTCAATGTTAAACATCAATTCACATCATGTGAACAAAAGAAGAAGCATGTGAACAAACCAGGGTTTTGCATGTTTCTGTAAAGGGGGATATTTTTGTATTTTCTATATGCACAGGTGCCTTGTGTACAGCTAAACATTTACCTTTCAACCCACAGAGCAATGAAAATTCGAGGAACACACCAGAAAATGCATATTCTGGTCCACTCTGCCTCATGTTTTATCAAAGGGATGTTGAGGGGCTCATTATGTTGCCATGAACTTGTACATGGCAGTGCAGTCTCAGAACAGTTTGTGGAGCTGTTACAAATAATATAATCTCTTGATTCATGTTCTGCGATACCACTTTCTCCTTTTTCAGTGTGAACAAGGACATGAAGATAACATTTAGGTCTCACACCATTTTGTGAAACAGCTATAGAAACAATGTTTGCAAATTTCAAAATTCCTCTCCGATAAAATTAAACTTTTTCATCTCGTCAAGATTCTCATATGGGTTTTTTCTATGTTTTACAAGATATATCCCAAGCAAATATCAACCATCAACACTATTGCTGAAGATTTCTGCTTTGAATTAGTAGAGCAGGAAAAGTGAGATTATAACAGCCTGAATATTCTATGTAGGCTGTTTGGAAGTAACAGCTCCAACTCTTCCCCACTACTTGGAGAGTGGGATTCTGGGTGGGGCTCCAACAAGTTCTAGAAGAGGCTAGGACAAAAGAGCTTGTGATGCAAGTATGGCTGTCAAAATGGTTGTTTTGCCATGTTCCATTTATCACTGTAATAGCACGAAAACAGATTTTGTAAACCCCCATGTCCTTTTTCAAAGATGTTAAACTGCAGCAGAAGTGGATTTAGTTGGCCGAAGACATTTCAGTGTCCCATCATAAATACCACTGAAGACAAAGGTCTGTTGTATGCATTTGTCATAGGACTATTTCGGGTCGCTTTGGCGTCAGCTTTACGTTCCCACTGAACAAAGGGGATCCTCAGGACTGGGCGGAGTGTGTGCCGAAGCGTAAATAGCATCCAAAATTCGAACAACTTCCAAGCTTCTTCAGCTTAATGCGACACTGGCTCTCAGTCCAGTTGAAACCACTCTCTGCCATTTTTGCAACATTCAGCTGGAAAACTTTTTCGTTCGGCACAGCGCAATCGAGCTCCCGCTGCACAGCCTCCAACAACAGAGAGCAGAGCTTGAAACAGCTTGAAACAGTTCCTGTGTGCTAGGTACCCCAAGCAGAAGGGTTACAAAAATGGTAACGGGTACCATGCGACCAGTACGCTTTCGTGGTAGTGGAAACACTGAAATAAGCGAACCGTTCTGAACCGACCCGTACCGGACTGCATAGTGGAAACGGGGCTTAAGCTCATTATAAAGTGTGACATTGTTCCAGTCATTTAATGGAGAGCCACCTCTTTTTTTTTTGGCAGTAGTGGTCTTAAAGGGATAATCCGGAGTAAAATGCACTTTAGATCAATTTACGGGATGTCGGGAGTACATACGTTGAGTTGAAATCAAAATCATGTCATTCGGATGTGTTTTGAGAATTTCGATTTGATCGTTTTTAGCCAGAAGTCATTAGCCTGGAGGTAACGGGGGCATATCACGTGAGTCCGTAGTTGATTGCCGAGTGTGGAGTAACTCGCTCTGGAAAGTCACAATTTCTTTACCTTTTTTTTTTTACAAACATAGTCCAGTATTTCTTTCGAAAGTGAAATGAAGTTGTATACAACAGCAAAGCCTAGCTTACTAACAGGTTGGAATTTTAAAATGTCACGTGACGTGATGTCTCGCGTGAGATAGCCTCCTGTTGACGGAAGAGGCTCTGATTGAGAGCAGGTACTGGCTTGATTAAATTCATTCTGGACTCTATATCCGACCACATGAAGACCTCGGGACACTTCGGTTTGGCTTTAGAGACCCTCTACTCACTACCACGTAAGTGTTATGTTGTTTGGAGCTGTAGAAGAGGTATAAAAATAGCATTTTGTAGCGGTGACATGATATGCCCCCGTCACCTCCAGGCCAACGACTTTTGGCTAAAAACAGTCAAATCGAAATTCTCAAAACACATCCGAATGACATGATTTTGATGTCAACTCAACGTATGTACTCCCAACATCCCGTAAATTGATCTAAAGTGCATTTTACTCCGGATTATCCCTTTAAGCAAAGGGAGAGAGATAGGGGCGTGACTTCCAGCCAAGTGCTGCTGAGGCTGGGACTCATGCTGATGCTGACCGCCATTGATTCTACCTCTGCAAATCCTAAGATTTTTCCTGGCTTGTAGGTCTGGACTCCTGTCACTCCAAGGTTTAAGTCTGATGCAAGATATTCCTGCCAGATCTGAACTATGTGAACTATGTTTGTCCATTTCATTCCATAAACTGAAGTTAAGCACACTGATAAGTGGGAATACTTGTCCACCTCTGATATTATGGGCTGCTCCATTGGTCCAGCTGATGAACATGACCATGAGCAAACCTTTTATACCATCTCCGATGAAGGTCCAAACATCAGCCCTAACAAGTGGAACTTTTTCTGATGTGAGAACACTACAGGAGGCCACTGTTGAAAAATGTTTGGTCAAGATGGGAGATCTGATTCCATAACCACAGTTCCTTGCTGTTCTTCTAGTCACAAATGACTTGTGTCATCCCGTAAGCACTCCTTTGTGACAGTACTTGAAATATTTTCGTAATGATCAGCTTGACCCATGTATCCGTCATAGAAGTTTACAAAGTGGACAGTGAGTCTCTTGGGTTCAGGTCTAAATTGCAGGCCTAAATTGCACTAATTTTAAAAGAATAAACAGACAGAGATGTAGTGTTTTTATTTATTTATCTTTACTATTCACATTAAACATATAAGAATGATTCAGTGTTTCAGTTAAATTACCCACCAAAAACATTTTACACTAAGTTTACACTTTTACACTTAAGCTACTAGTTAAATTGCATTAAACCAACATTTTATAATTTAAATTGATATAAAGTGTTGTTTTTCACGTTTCATAATGTCAAAATATATTTTTTTAAATCATATTTAATAAAATATTTTACTATTTTAGATATGTATGACAACTGATGGTTTTGGGAAATCTTAAAATTCTTCTTTTTCTTCTTCTTGTAAATATTATTTTTGATATAATATATGAATCAATTTGAATAATTTGATTGCTTTTAAGATTTTGTATAGATTTCCACTTGGAATGAAAGAAAATCCAACTATATATGGAAAAGAATGAAATGGGGCCTCAAAGATAAACAAAAAACAGTAAAACCTTAAAAATGAACGAAAATGCAAATAAAAGATAAAGTGTGTATAAATAAAATTGAGTCCTTATGATTTTATTTTCCCTAGCATGTGTTTCTTTGTGTTCAGTTCAGGTTTTAGTGCAAGAATAAAACATTTTGGTGCAAATATACAGAAAAGTATACCATAACTTGATGCCAGAATGGCAAAAATCTCCACAGCAACAGTGAACTTCCCTGGAGAGCTGACATAAGCTGGGATAAAGGTGATCCAGACCGCGCAGAATATCAACATGCTGAAGGTGATAAATTTAGCTTCATTAAAGTTATCAGGCAGCTTTCTCCCAAGAAAGGCAAGCACAAAACAAAGCACAGCGAGGAATCCAATGTATCCCAGTACAGCCCAGAACCCAACAGGTGATCCCAAAGCACACTCGAGAATAATCTTCTCCATAGAGTTATTTGTGTTCTTGAAGGGAAAGGGGGGATTTATTGTCAGCCATAGGATGCAAATTATGACCTGTATGACAGTGAAACCCAGAACACTGAATCTCTGCTGTGCAGGCCCAAACAATTTCATCATATTACTGCCTGGAAGTGTTGCTTTAAATGCCATTAACACCACTATAGTTTTCCCAAGAATGCAAGAGATGCAGAGGACAAAGGTGATGCCAAATGCTGTGTGTCGCAGCATGCAGGACCACTCAGAGGGTCGGCCGATGAATGTCAGAGAGCACAGGAAACACAGAATTAGGGAGAAGAGCAGCAGGAAGCTCAGCTCAGAGTTGTTTGCTCTCACCAGTGGAGTGTCCTTATTGATTAGGAATAGAGTAGCTACTATCAAGGTGAGGAGCACGCCAAGCAAAGTGAAAAACACAAGTATTTTGCCCATAACCTCAGTGAAGGTGAGAAACTCAACATTTTTCAGTACACATGCATCTCTGTTCTGATTGGACCAATACTCCTCAGGACACTTTTTGCAGTCATTAGAATCTGTAATGAAAAATAATGTAACGAATTTAATTTAATAAGTCACATCCTAAAAATGTTAAAAAGAGACTGTACCATGGCTAATTTTAGAATGAAACACACACCGTAGCATGCAAACAAAGCATGCAAATTACTATAATTCAGCTCTGTGGTACCTGTAGTGTTGCTGATTTTTCCCACTGGACATGGTATACAGTCATAGCAGCAAACAGGTTTTCCTTTTTGAAGGGCTTTATAAGTTCCTGGACGACAGCTTTCACTGCATACTGATACAGGCAACTAATTTTAGATAAAATAAATCCTGTTATTTTTGTCTTTCTTAAACAACAATTTGAGACATTATTGTCAAACTTGAATAACTAAGTTTTACTCTCAGTTAAGTTTTTTACCTCCTTGCTCCCTCCAGGCCATGTTATATCTTCAGTGTTAAGAACAAACATCTGTCCAGGAGGTAGGGAAGCATCATAGTAGCCGACTGGCTTAAACTGGACCGATCCATCTGATCCACGCTGCCAGTTGATTACCTCATACCGGGCCACTGCTGCTCCAGTGCTGTCAAACCAGACCTGTTCCCCGTTCTTAATGGTAAAGTTCACCTGCATTAGAGACTCCACTACCTGAGGAGCAGTAAACATTACTGTTTATCAGTATATTGATGTCAATAAAATGATTTATGAAAACAATTGTGCTGATTATTTTACCTGCCAGGGCTTAATTTCCATAGCTTTTTCACACCCCTGACTGATTGAACACTTCAGGATGCTGTGCAGAGAAGAGGCTACGGCATAGATTGCTTTGTAGATGTTACTAGAGAATCTCAGCTCTGCCACATCATCATCATAACCTCTAAACTTAATTAGCTCTTGGTTCTCTTTGCAAGCTTTTGTAACACCATTCATCTTTGTCTCATTGCACTGAAATTCTGTTTCCCAGAAATCTTTGATTAGAAAATCATCCATGCCACTGATATTGGCCTTTTGTACAGCAAAGCCCAGTGAACCTCCCAGCACACTAAAGCTGGTTGGAGTCACAAGGCTGTCAGCAGTAATCCAGCCCTCAACACCAATGAACTGCCGACCTGTGATGTTGTTCAGACTTAGCTGGTCTAGGAGGTCGTTCATTTCTATATCGGGTACGAAGACAACAATGACCCGAGCAGTGCTCTTTCGGATCACTTCCACCACTTTCAGGAGTTTTCCCGGCTGTTCCCTGTGAAATTTCTCTGTATACTCCACACACACTCCTTCCTGTTGGGCTGCAGCAAGGAAGATAGCCATACCGTTGTTTCCGTAGTCACTGTCACTGTTGACAGCCCCAACCCAGGTCCAGCCAAAGTGTTTAACCAGCTGGGCAAGGGCTCGGCTTTGATAGCGGTCACTGGCAATAGTTCGAAAGAAAGAGGGATACTCTTTTCTGCTACTCAAACACTCACAAGTAGCTGAATGACTTATCTGTGGACACATAACAGAAAAATACAGACTTTGCAAACGATACTGTAAAATCACTCATACCCATTGACATCCATCTTACCACTGGTATTTTAAATGGTCCAGTAGTACGTGAAAGCACAATAGTTGAAGTGGATTCAGACTGTCCAATGATAGCATGAACAGCTGATTGACCGGAGCATCTCTTTCCCAAAATCCACTCATCACCATTCATCAGAGCCATTGCAGCACCCATTGAGATAAAAGTTGAGCCACACATGTCATAAATCCGATAACCAATAGTAATATTGGGAAGAAGAAGTATACTGTTGTTTATTTCCTCAATAGCAAATATCATGGTCTGGGCAAATCGAAACTCCCTAAGGTTGAAGCTAAGACATGAAGAGCACAATGCAAAGTTATGGTCACCGAGATCAAATTTGTTTGACAATATTTCTGTATAAACTCAGAATTACCTGGAACATTTGAGAGGTGTTGGTTTCTCTGTAAATAAAAGTGGAGGTTGTGTGATTTTGCTGTGGATGGAAAAGGCTCCTCCAATTATCACATCTCCTTCCTTAGACAGCAGAGGAAACTCTGGACTCTCCAGTATCTCACAGAGAGGAGGATCTTCTTTCGGCATACCAAACCCCAACAGGATTGCCATGAAGGCCAGCTCTGTTATCGTTGGTGACATTTTCATTCTCATAGATTCTGATGGGGAACAGCCACCCAAGTTAAATATGACATTCATTATCGCACTGTCCTCTTTAACCAATCAGAGTTCAATGAGTGACGACAGCCTTGCTGTGTTTTCATTGTCTGAAATTATTGTACTTTGACAGGTTATAGATCTAGTATTTGGTTATTCATATGGAAAACTTTGATTTGTTTATATGGTTATCCAAATCAACTTACAAATGAGTTGATGAGCATACTCAGAGTATTAAACAACCAGTAACTGCCGATGCACACTTTTACATGTGTACTGGGGATGCAAAGAATGGAACCACCAACATTTCAGAAAAACTGCTTAACAACCTGAGCCACAGCCTCCTCAATACTTGTGCATTTTAATTACATGTAACAAACAGTTAGTTGGAAATACATTATGCTTTCTTTCATTTAGTTTTTTTATTTGAAAATGACTTGCTATTTTCCGATGGCGTTCAATGTCAAACATCAATACACATTGCGTGAACAAAAGAAGAAGCATGTGAACAAACCAAGGTTTACAGTCAGTCATGTAAGAATGAATTAAAATCAACCCAGGCTCAGATTTATACTTGATATATTGAACTTAGAAACTCCCCCAACAGTAAACTCTCATTTTAGTTTATATTGCTTTTCGGTTTTGAAGTTTCTGAAAGTTTTTGAACTTGCAATCCTTAATATTGACACTACTCCTTTAAAGCAATACAATGTAACTTCTCAAAATGCCCTCTATGGAGCTCCCCCTACAGGCTTGGAGGTAATGTACGGTTACACTGTCGTAAATACAACACCCTTTTGCTTTCTCGTTTGTTGACGAACCGGAGAGGAGTCAGAAGGTAAAAGCTATGTTGACCGAGAAGGTAAGAGTAATCAAATGTACCTGGGTGCGTGAGAGAGGTCTATTTGTTTTTGCGGTAGGTGTACCAGAAAGCAAGTCGAAGTACTTCCGCTCCAGCAAAGTTACATAGCGCAGTTTTTCCAACTCAGACCCCCGAAGGCCATAGGAGACAGGCCAATTGTAATATTTTATATCATAAAGTTTTATATTAACAAAACACACAGATATATACATATACATATATATATATATATATATATATATATATATGTATGTGTGTGTTTGTATATGTACGTATGTATGCATTTTATAAGATTGAAAAATGTTTTCTAAAAAATATAATTGTCCTAAAACCTTTTATTTCTCACCCTTTGAAGAAATAAAATCATGAAATGAAAATCTAGTGAGAGGTGAGGATAGGTGTTTATCAATATCTATATCTATATATTCCAAATCTGAATACTATCTCTATAAAAAAGTTGATACGATGTATGTATTTGGGCCTGTATCAAGACAGCGATGACGGCTAAGGCATCTATCTATCTATCTATCTATCTATCTATCTATCTATCTATCTATCTATCTATCTATCTATCTATCTGTCTGTCTGTCATCCATCACATTTACATTTATTTTCCGATTACTTAACACTACAAGTCAAATTATTTACATAACTGAATTTAGATAAGGGAATTGACGCAAATTAAACTTTTACTTTTGTCACTTGATCAATAGAAGCAATTAAAACATAGCTGGTTTGGCAAAGCACTGAGCCATGTGATATTTAATTTGGTGTTTTTATTATTTCTCAGCCTAAGGGATGTTTCAGACTCAGCTGATATGCCTCTTAGTCCCATTTTAATTAAAAAATAAATTGTTGTTTGTATTTTTCGGGGTGTCTCTTACTTTATGATACACTTTAGACTCTGTTGGTTATATCTTTTGGGAGCTGATTTACTGGAACACAAGTTGTGAAGTGCAAGTGCCTAAGGCCTGATCGTGCCTTACACTTGGTGTTATTCCCAATCACGAGCAAGCTAACAAACTCCCTGAAGAATCTACAGTGTCTCCAGCCAGGCCCCACACCTCTCCTCTTAGTTTGTACTGGAAACTTCCCTTCAGGGCGTTGCATCATGACTAATGTGAAATGTCCACTTGAGAACTTGCGACCTGTAAACATTTTTTTTTTTTTTTTTTAACAATGTTGTCTTTCAAACTTCACAAACTTGAAGAAAGAAAGTTGCAGCATTTAAGTCTTTATGCTTACATTGAAGAGTATGAAATGTTAACAGGATATGCTGAATGTTTGCGCAAGACTTCCACTAACAATTGTCATTTCTGAAACCGATTTTACAGTACAACTATTTACAGTATACTATAAAACAATTTTACAGTATAACTATCTCAAAGTGACCTATGAAGACTACATATTTGTCAACAGTCAAAGATTTTATTGAATTTTTAACAGCTGGTTCCAGTGAGAATACTCATGTCATGTCAAAAGATCAAAGCAGCACCAAGGTAGAAACACCCAACTCTTGAGGCCTGCTCTTTTGCCTGTTCTTCTGCAACATATTGTATCCTTCTTACTGTATTTTTCACAGTTTGATGCAACTTCCATACCAGACTAACAACTTAACCCTTGTATGGTATTCGGGTCAAATTGACCCGTTTCAAATTTTTAAAAGAAGAAAAATGGTACAAGTATACATTTTTTTCTACCTGAAACTCAATGACCTTAGCTTATTTTCTGTGATAAACATGTATAAACAAAAAAAAATATTTTAGCACAAATGCTACTATACCCCACACGTTTACATCCTTCATATGGTCTTCGGGTCATTTTGTCCCGCATACACAGAGACACAGAGAAACATGCCCACACAGACACACACAATGTTACCTTATTATCATCTAAGCAAAGAAGCTGTTTGTTCTCACTTTCTTTTTTAGATGTTATTCCATAACATTGTAAAAATCAAACATTTTCTCGCACTATATGCTTTACACCTGCAAATTAAGGGGGTGAGACGAAGAGATAAATACCTCTAAATCACAGTACAGTCTTCCAGCATCAGTATGACCAAAAGAATTAGCTGCCAGAGGACTTTGGAACTCATATTTGAAGGGAGTCAGGCACATAGCGATGTGGAAGAGGAAGATGTCTCCAAATATGAGGATAATTTAGATCTGAATCTGAATGTGAATATGAAGATGACCTTCACTCGGAATATGCACCACAAGGAGCACCACAGGTGGCCGCTGTAGCAGCCCAAGAGCCAGCCACTGGAAGAGCCTCACAGACATATTTGTCTAATAATGGACAAATTCGTTGGTATTCATCCCCAGTGAGAGAGCCCCCCCGCTCAGCTGCTAACATAATACGGATGGTACCAGGGCTCGCACGATTTGCGGTGACTTATGTTCAGGATATCAAGTCATCCTTTGAGCTGCTGATTCTTGACTGAGTTCAGAAAATTATTCTGGATATGACTCTTTTTGAGGGGAGACGTGTTTTTGGTGACCAGTGGAAAGAGATAGACATCTTGCATCTGCATGCCTACTTTGGCATCCTCATCCTTGCTGTTGTCTACAGGTCAAGAGGGGAGTCGACTGAAAGTCTGTGGGATGCTGAGACAGGGAGAGCAATTTTTAGAGCCACAATGCCTCTGAAAAGCTTCCATGTATGCCATGTATTCTCCAAGATAAGCATGATTTATGACACCCAAGTATTGAGTATAGTGGATTTTCAACATCAGTTATAACCTTATGACAAAAAGAGTAGTCACTCTTCCATTGTTAATTGTGTTCTAGTAGAGACTGAATGTATTCATTAATCAAATCAAATCAAACTTTATTTATAAAGCACTTTTCATACATTAAAATGTAGCACAAAGTGCTATACATGTTTAAAAGCAGCCCCCATCCCCATCCCCATTAAACATATATATTATCTCAGTTATTTGAAATAGAGATAAAGACAATATATGTTAATGGTTTATGAAGTAAATTTTTTTTTTAATTTAAATTTTTTTTTTTTTAAGTTTTTAAAGCCCCAAATATGTCCCGGGTCAAATTGACCCAAGGGACACCAGAGGGTCCCAAAACTGAAGACCATACAAAGGTTGACAACAGGACTTTCTCCAAACTGATGCTGCAAAACTTGAAGAATTTGTTTTAATCATCTATTTCTAATCCTATGCATACTTATATTAAAAATAGCCACGACTCCCATAGTGGCAACTAAGTGATCAACAGCACAGGGCACATATGACAGTGCTGTAACACCTCATCACCACATGGATGCATACAATGAATTAATTTTCAGCCAAAGAACATCCATCCATCCATTCATTATACCGCTGAATCCGTCGGTCGGGTCGAGGGGGGGGGGGCTTGAGCCTATCCCAGCAGTCAATGGGCGAGAGGCGGAGTACACCCTGGACAGGCCGCCAGTGCCAAAGAACATGATTAATATATTTACAGTAAGCATAGACAATCATCCTATGACCCTGAAGAGCATAAAGACCCTCTGCAGTCATATTCTAAGCACATTTCTTTGACTTTGTTGGAAAATGTCATGAGAAGATGGTACGGGATTTTGTAAAAATATAGGGAAATAACTGTGCTGCAACAAGAATTCAAACACATTTACAATAAGCTGTTATGTGGCTCTGTTGTAGTGAAACTACGGCTGTTTTTCAAATTTATATTTAACAAAAACCACTATGTATTTTGTCTAATGCGGTCTTATTGTACTTCCTCCAATCATCCAACAATATGCATGTTGGGTTAATTGGTTATTCTAAATGTACCCCAGGATTGAGTGTGGGTGTTCATGATAGTTTGTTTCTGTGGGGCCCTGTTATGGGCTGGCAGCCCATCCGTGGTGTATTCTGCCCCTCGCCCAAATACAGCGAGGCTTGAGCCCCCCACGCATCCCTGAACTGGATTAAGCGGGTATAGAAAATGGATGGATGGAATTTTCTAGTGTTATTTCACTGAGACTTTCTCATGAATAATATTGATATAATAAGAAATTATATAAATATTGACTTTATTATCAAGGTTTGTAATTCAAATAAGTAAAGAAAAAGCCACAAAAGTAAAACATTTTGTTACAGGCTGCTTCCGCTCACTTTCCTCTCGTCGTATTGATTTTTCAGCCCAAGTTTGTCCAACTGCATGAAAATAGTTATTAGCATGTTGAGAATTCAACCATCTTTCATAAAGATCACAATTTATAAAGTAATATAAAGGTAATTGTATTCAGTTAAGAACGATCTAAGAGAAAAACTATTTGACCAAGCCCAAGGTATAGAAAATGGATGGATGCATAGATGGATGGATGCACAGTAAAACACTGGGCTTTGCTTTGTTACAGTTTTTCTCTATTGGTTTGGCTCATTTCTTGAAACAGAAATTACATTCTCAAAACTCTAAGATCATTTGGCATAACACTCTTATAGTTCAGCACAACACCATAGCTAACCTGCAAAAGCACATATCTCTCCCAAAACTGTTCACCCATGCTTCAGACCTGATTTCTTTCCCATGAAAAGAGTCAGTGCCACCCAAATTGCAAAGATCTTTCTCAATTGCCTAGGCTCATTTCTTGAAACAGACCGGACGTTTTCAACACTCTTTAGTACTTTTTGCAAAACTAAACTGAATGGTTCAGCAAAACACCATGGTTCACCAGCAAAAGCTCATATCTCCCCCTAAACAGTTCAGCCATGTGTCAAAATGAAGTTTCTTTCTCATTCAAATAGTCAGTGCCCCCAAAATGCATTGTCCTTTTGGCATTGTGTGAGCACTACAAGTCAAAATATTTGGATGTTTTGTCACTATGGCATAGGACTACCTAACAGAATACAATAGTGTATAAAACTGAAGGAAAAAAGTTTCACAGTAACAATAGCCTCAAAGCACACACAATACACTCATACCAACCATTTTTATTCACACAAATACTGTGAAGTACGTAACTTCCATACAGTATAGTATTGTAGAAGGAAAAGAAAAATATACATAGCACACATGTACTGTAATATAAACACAAACAAAAAAATAGCAAAATCATGTGGCCTACAGTACTGTAAATAAATCTGCAGCTTACAGAAAACACTATAGCAACACTTTACTGGTCGCTGTCGTCCCCCTCCCGCTCACCCTCACCCTCCCCCGCCCCTCCCTCATGACCACTATCCTCACCCTCCTGGCCGTCCAGACGTTGCTGTCTGTCTGGCCACAGATTCTCATCAACATCGCAACGTATATTTTCCCTTGCAATGCAACGCGGGAAGAAACGCCGTGCATGCCGCAACCATCCCCTACACTGATCTCCTGTAATGTCTAAACATGCAGCGTCCATTGCATGGAGCAGGGATCTTTGGTCTTGAGCATGATGCTTATACACTCTCCACCTCCAAGCAGAGAAAAACTCCTCAATAGGATTAAGGAAAGGGGAATAAGGTGGGAGCAACTCCATCATCATTCTTGGATGCATAGTGAACCAAGCCCTGATGAGTGGACCACGATGGAAGTTGACATTGTCCCACACAATCATGTAGCGTGGTAGGTGAGACTCAAGAAGACCTCGCTCATATTCAGGGACCAAATTAGTATAAAGGTGGTCCAAGAAGAAGAGGAGCTTCTGTGTGTTGTATGGGCCAAGAGTGGGGATGTGAGTGGCCACACCATTCTCAGAAATGGCAGCACACATAGTTATATTGCCCCCTCGCTGGCCTGGAACATCCACTGTGCCCCGGTGGCCAATAATGTTGCGGCCACATCTTCGCCCCTTGGCCAGGTTAAAGCCGGCTTCATCTACAAACACGAGGATGTGAGGGGTCTCATTTGCTTCCAATCCCATTATTATCTGCAAAACCCATCTGTGTTTTCACACACTGTTTTATTTACTTCTTTTACTCTGTAAAGCACACTGAACTGCTTCTAAGCATGAAATCAATCACTCAATTACTGTCATGAATTTATCAAATGTTACATGAGATTCTATATGGTATTGATGGTATCATGTTCTTGGCCCATTTTGACAATTGAACAGATTATTGTGCATGTGATGACTTATACAATGAAATCATGCTGACATATTTTGGATAGAAGAACCATTAGACCAAGAATCAACTAATCAGTTCAGATCACCAAAATCTATTCACTTGGAAAATGTGCTAAATGTAGGTAAACTGTGCAAACTGTAGGCTACTTGTACTTAATCTTTTGCAGAGATGCATTGAAACAATTGACACATGTATTAAGACAATTGCAATTTGATGAAAGCAATGAGAAATGCCATTCTGTTGTGAACAATTGCGAGGTGGTTTGGAGATTTGTCCATGTTATTTTGATAATGTAATTTCTGTTTCAAGAAATGGGCTAAACCAATAGAGAAAAACTGTAACATTGAAACATAACTATACCATGTACAATGTCGCCATCTCCTGGCTTTGTTGTGTCATTGCTGAAAACTGCAGTTTTTAGCCACAATACTCAAAGGTACGAGGCAGTTAGATGACAGAAGACATCAAAAATAAAGATGACAAAACAAAACAGATATCAGTCATGTAATTTAATAATAGGATAATACGATATTCAAAGTCAATAGATACCAGAATAAACCAGGCCCGACAAGGGCATGACCAAGTTTTACCCTTGAATGTTGCACATTATTAGAAATGTCTTTGTATAATTTTGCAACTGGCTGAGTAAAGCATACAAAATTTACAAACACAATACAAAAGCAAATAACTATTTACTATGGGAAGATATAACAGTGGCATTAATGGTGTTAATTCAAGTAAAATAAGCCAGTATGTTGTACATACAGCTGCTGTGTTTAGTTGTGTGGCAGCACAGGCACACACAGAGACATATAGAAAACGCATACAGGCACACACACACCACCCCCCACGTGAACTAAAACTTTCTCACAGCATATTGATACATTGTTTATAAACATTGGCACATATAAAGAAGGTTTGGGTGGGATATTATTAGTTGATATTATTAGTTGAATTCTGTAGGAGCATCAGTCAATATGAGCAAAAGGTATTCTGTTCATGCGGCGCTAGATCATATCTTTGGTAATGATGGTGATCCTGAGGAGAGAGAGGAAAGTGAAGCTGAGGAGGATGTGTCTGAGGAGGAGGATGATGTTCAGTATGACCCTGAACAAGACCAAACATCTGATGAGGAGGACCCAGATGTCACAGATGCTCAAGCAGAGGTCTTCAAGTAAAAAAAAGTGACATTTCATGGTTATCAAGCCCTCCTCAAACCCAAGCCAGGGCACCGACGGAGAACATCCTCAGAATGACTCCAGGGCCTAATAGATACGTTGTGTCACACGCCCAAGACATCAAGTCAACGTTTGAACTGTTCTTTCCACGACCTATTCAGAGTATCCTACTTGAGATGACCAACATGGAAGGGAGAAGAGTGTTTGGTGATAGCTGGACGGAGATGGACAAAACACAGCTAGATGCGCACATGGGACTGTTGCTTCTTGCAACATTCTCTTCATTACAGATCCTGTAATGAAGCTACGGCCAGCTATCACCAAACACTCTTCTCCCTTCCATGTTGGTCATCTCAAGTAGGATACTCTGAATGGGTCGTGGAAAGAACAGTTCAAACGTTGACTTGATGTCTTGGGCGTGTGACACAGCGTATCTAGTAGGCCCTGGAGTCATTCTGAGGATGTTCTCCGTCGGTGCTCTGGCTTGGGTTTGAGGAGGGCTTGATAACCATGAAATGGCCAACAAGGAGAGGAAGTCCAACACCACTTGCCACACATGCAAGAAATTAATTTGCGCGGAGCACACAGTAACCATCAAATACTGTGATTCATGCATTTGAACACACACACACACACACACACACACACACTGTTGTTGGTCATTGTTCATTTGTTATGGTTAAATTGCTTGGTTAATTGGTATGGTTAAACAAAAGTTGGTTTTATGGAAAGAAATTTGAACACTTGTTGTCTTTATCCTACTATTTATCTATGCGGGTCAGTTTTGACCCGAAACACCAAAGATGTAACTATTGTTAATGATTTTAAATAATAAAAAAAAAAAAAATTTTTCTTTGGTAGGTGTACTCTAATATAGGTCTATAACACATCTACAGTTTCTAATTACTCAGTCTATAAGAAAGACAAATATTTTTTGTGATTTTAAATAGTTTTTGCATTCAAAAAACGAGTGGTACATTTTAAAACATTGTGTATGTATACTAAGCCAACAATGAGTTGAAAAACAATATTGGAAGAAAACTGGTGATTTTAAGCATTTTCAAGCATTTTCAAATCACGGGTCAAAATTGACCCGCGAACATCACAGGTGTAAACAGCTTTCTAACACAATATAAGGGCTAGATGAATCGGTTGCAGGTCAAGTTTAAATGAATAATACTTTATCCAAAAAATGTAATATTTGTACCTTTCCAGTCTAATTTGTTTTATTTTATGGAGTCAATCTGTAAAACCTATTAATTTGGCTTGCATTTCATATAGATGTGTGTGTTATTTTAAGACAATAAATGAAGTTTAAGTGTTTTTCTCACTGAAGAACATTAGGTGTACCTTTGCCTTCAGTAAAGTAGTGCATCTAAATGAGAACCGTAAATTAACTTTTTTATGCTATTCACAATATGTAAGTAGGCTTTGACATGCCAGCTTTTTTACATTTAACCTAAAGATCATTTTTCCTACCCTCAACATCAAACTAATTTTTGCAGTTGATAGGGAACAACATTCTTCTTTATCCTTGCTAATTAGCGTGCACAGTGTGTTTTGAAAGAGCCAAGATCACCTTCAACTAATAATAAAAAAACATATTTTGAATTAATTAATTTCCAACCCAACACCTGATGAGCTCTTGTTTCATGGCCTCAGGCCTCAATGTAATCACTCCTGTCGGAAACACTTGCTTGTCTTTGCTTGCCCAGCTGGCCCCTTATTCCCCCCTCGGCCCCCCGGGGTAAAAGGTAAATTGGCAGGATGATGTCATGATGTTGCCTCTCATTCACAATATGCACAAAACATGTCTAAATGCTTCCCAAGTGTGTGTTCTGCTTCGGTACATCATGTTATTCAAGGATGCCTCAGATTGAAACAATAACAGCTCGTTGGTTATTTTCCAAAAGCACAAACAAGTTCACAAACAAGTCACTCACAAACACGCACCCACCACACTCTAAAGGATACGAGTGCATCTGAGAAAACAAATTTAATATGATTTAGATAAACTTTTCTATTTCATCATATCTCTATATATATATATTATAAAATTTAGTTTATCATGTGATCAGCCTTTTCAATAGATTGTCATTTAGATATTCAAGACCAAATAAATCATGTAATTCTAACAATGTTATCATAACTATTATCATTATTACTATTATTATTAGTAGTAGTAGTAATAGTAGTAGTAGTATCACCATTATTACAGTTTTTTATACATATAATTGGAAAATACATGGAATTCCTTAAATGTTTTTTATATTAGCTTTATGCTAAAACATATTCAGGTTACACTTAGATAACAATAACCAACATTGGGCTGAAGTGAAGACTCTCAATTTTAAGGGTGTTCACATCTTAACTAAAGGAAGGATTTATAGCTCAATAACATGTACAAATAGAGCTTTTTCTTGTTTCAAGGGCTCAAAGGTATTTTTGAAAAATAAGAAACTCCATGCTTACATTTTTAATACTACATCAAAAAGAAAAAGTATATATTTGCACAAAAAGTACTGCCTGAAGTCTCTACCCCACTGATATAACCGAGGACTGGGTTTCTTTCTAAAAGAAGGCCTCACTGGGCCTTTAATGCAGCTGTGTCTCTCTGCTTTTAGTTTCATCTTCACCAAGTGAAATGCATCTGAGTTGGTTGAGATTGGGTGACTGTCTTGGCCAGAAAACTGCACCCAATCCCTTTTACTGGGTTTGCTGAATCTGAGAGTACAAAACGTTTTTTCTTTTTTTTTTTATCTTTCTATTTCTTTTCTTTCTAACTGGGAAAGTGTTCTCCACTCGGGTTCGTGAAATGCTTTTTCTTCACAGTGGATAAGAACCTGTGATCATTCACCACTGCTTTTTTCAGTGCACATTCAGGCCTTTTACTGATGCCCAGTTCACAGTTGCGTTCTTTTTTTTTTCTCAGAATGCGTTTGTGTTAATTTGGTCACTCCTTATCTTCTTGCTTTCTCTCTCATTGACTGTATTTAGTTTCGTGACCTAAAACTGTTCTGTTTCGCTTTCCTGTAGAACTGCATTGTATGTATGTTTGCAATAAATATCAAATAACTAACTGTCCAACTATTGTCCTACATTAATGATATGACAAATTTCTCCTAAGACTGCATGATTTATCTCATTCAAATACTCTAAATTTGGTCATTAACTTACCAGTCCTTCAATATGTTTGATGTTTGCAGCATTATTTTAACTGGCAGAGGATGGAGAAAGCTATATTCTCCAATTAGACTTTTTCACTAAAATCTTCAGGTGTTTAGGAACTACAGGAAACTTTTCATAGTTCTTACAGGTGTTGAAGGACGTTCCCCCATTCACAGTACACATAAATACTATTAATCCTTCAAGGTGATGGGAGCTTTCCCAAAATTAGAGGAACTATCTGTGATATAACCATATTGATTAGTCCAGACAAAAGAAATTTGCATTTACTGGTCCAGATGATCTGCCAAAAGAACAGGTATGCAAACATCATTAAAAACAGTTTTCAGTTTTATATCCAAAAAACCTAAACAAAACCAAGAAGAATGGATCGACAGTGAATTCCAAAATTTATCAAGCCCGGTGGAAGAATCACTATTTGATTTGTACTTGTCTTATTCTGGCCGGCTGCCACATCTTCCCAGCCAACCTATTTGCAGTGCAAATGCAACCAAAGAAAACGCACTTAATAATATATTGTTTTTCTGGGAACTCTCCAGTCCCTACAACCATCAGAGAGCCCCTAAAACTGTTTAACCCGAATGTGCCTTTTGTGTACAATTTGGTATGCAAAAAAGTTCTGTAGAATCACAGCCTGTCTTGTTATGGCTCTCTTTTTAAGTAAAGTGTGAATATACAGTTTTGCACCACCCCTCATTTCTTCCTATATTGATAGGACATGATAGGATAGGAAATAGGAAATAGGTGCAGCAATGAATTAAAACATGCGCAAACATAAATGTAAATGGTAAACAAAGCAGAGAACAGGCTTACAAAATACGTGAAAGTCAAGCTGATCACTATGTTCTGAACATATTCAAATGAAAATATCATAGTTGCATTGATTCAAAATTGGTAAACTGAAACGACTAGAAGTTGTGTATGAAAGGGGATTTATGCATAGTGGTTCATGTTTCATCGCACAAAAGGGCTTGTCAGGCAGACCAACTTCTTTTAAATCGTCTCATTCTATTATTAATGTTATTAAGTTGCAGTGATTTGCATATTCTATACAACTAAGCAGGAAAACTTCTAAATCGAGCCTCACTCAGTTTCCATTATGGAAAAGAAATGCATTTAATTACATTAAACACTGTGGGGATAAGCCATAAAATTACTGACCAAAAACACAGGTATGAGGAAACGAGGCGTTACTGTCACAGTCCCTGTCAAACATTTGCCAAACAGGGCTCTTTTTCTGTCCTGCTCTGCTTTTGATTGTCCACTATGTAGCGGGTCAGTCATTTTGTAATGCATTTAAATTCCATTTGTAACTTTAATTCACTTTGTGGAGCACTATGAACTAGTCATGTGGTACACCAATAGGAGCCATCAGTTATAGAGTGTGCTAACACCCACAACTAGTTGATGGTGTTTTCTTATCTGCTGAGAATGCTTGGTATAGGCATGATACTACTTCTTGGATGTCTCAATCATGAAGTGGCCCATGTTAGGGATAAATTATAATTCAGCTCATTTTTGATTAATTTTGGCAAGTGTGGCTTCAAAAGCATTTGGTCTGAAGAGTGTTTTCCAGCCTTTTTCCCTGGTAAAAAGCTGCACCCCCCTCCCTGCAGCCAAGCCTGTGGACACATATCAAATGAATAACCTCTAAAAGTTGAGTTACACCTTTTTTCAAAACTATAAGAGACACTTTTATGTTCATAAGAAAAAAATAATATATATATATTTTTTAGGGAATCAGCACCTCCAAATCTGAGACCATGGTCCTTCGGCCGGAAAAGGGTGGAATGCCCTCTCCTGGTCGGGAATGAGATCCTTCCCCAAGTGGAGGAGTTCTAGTATCTCGGGGTCTTGTTCACGACTGAGGGACGAATGGAGCAGGAGATTGACAGGCGGATTGGGGCGGCGTCTGCAGTGATGCGGGCTCTGCACCGGCCCGTCGTGGTGAAAAAGGAGCTGAGCCAGAAGGCGAAGCTCTCGATATACCGGTCAATCTATGTTCCTACCCTCACCTATGGTCACGAGCTGTGGGTAGTGACCGAAAGAATGAGATCGCGAATACAAGCGGCCGAAATGAGTTTCCTCCACAAGGTGTCTGGGCTCTCCCTTAGAGATAGGGTGAGAAGCTCGATCATCCGGGAGGGGATGACCGAGCTTGCCCAGCGCTAATTGTTTTTAAAACTCAAGGCCACCCTTGAGTTTGAAGAGATCAACATTTCCAATCTGAGTGCCTTGACCATCCAAAATATTTTGTTTTTGTTCGCCTCAAAAAATAAAAAGCAGTTCTTTAACACTGAGTCAGCTTGAGGGTCGACAAGTTCATTATCAAAATTCAAGGTTTTCCACATCTTTGAGTCTGGGAATGTAAACACATGATTGTGTATCAAGTATGCAGCATCAAGGGTAAAACTAGCCTGATAAACCAGCCTAAATGGATTGGATGTCTAATTTAGTCTGGCACCGATCAATGGATACAACGGAACATTGTTGATGAGCACAACCCGTTGTCTTTCAAACCGCGTCTGTGCCTATAGGCCAACGCTCTGACCAATCAGCGCAACTGACTGTGACGTAGTAAGCGCGACAGAAAGCTTTGGTGGGAGGGGACTCTTCCAAAACTGATGCCAAGCACAGATTCTATAATAGGACAGATACGCCACTCACGGTGCATTTCCGGTTTCCAACGAGGCGATTTTGGTTGCAGTTCCACCCTCTTTCCACGTGGGGCGCCCAATTTTGGAGACCAGAATGAATGGAGTCCTATGGAGCTATACGCCCTTTCGTGCCCTTATCTCAAGATATAATTTTTTCTCTAGTAATTCGAATGTTGTTTTCGAAAGAGGGTGTTTAGAAAATACCCATGGCTGAGTTTTAGATTTTTAGAGCCACTCATTTGCTTAAAAAAAGGATTTGAAGTGTATATGACGTCATACATAGCTGGTCGACCAGCTGTCATTAGCACAATGCTAGCGCGTTGTGGACAACAAGAAGCCAACCAGTAAGAAATCAAAGGGATATATGTACTCGTTCAGTTGATTTTTTACTTGAAACCCATGTTGAGCTCTCAGAAACTACATTCAAATCTGAGCGCTCTTGAGGAGACTTAGGTGAAACTGACCATTTGTAGCATCTAGCTCCATTGGGCCCCATTCATTCTGGTCTCCACCGACGCTCCCAGTGGAATTCTGGTGGAACTGCAGCCAAAAAGCCGGTACAATGGGGCTTAATAGAGAGTGGCAAGGCTGTTCGTTATAATGGCTGTGTGCCAAGGCTGAATCAAACGAGCACTGTTCCATTGCCGCCGCCATCTTTCTTGTTGTGCTTTCGCTTGTCTATGTTCGCTTCCACTGCCCAACGTCGCACTGCTCTGTCGTCACTCCCTCAGAACCCTCTGGCCCGCCCGCGTTGATTCAAAACACATCTCTGCGTTGTGATTGGTTTAGTTGCCATCTGCCAGATTCAGGGCAGTATTTTCAAAATGACAAGTGGATCGAGGCCAGACCCAACCGCAGGCAAAACATTTTGCCGTCCAGCAGTTGGCGCTGGTTTTCCAGGCTAGGGTAAAACAAGACTCAATCTCCTCTAGCAGCATCTCGAGTAAATCATTTCGCAAATCGATGTGTAATGACTCACTCTCAGAGCCACCAGACTGCTTCATTTACAATAGATATTGTTGCAGCTCCTTGTTTGAAAATCTTCCAACTCTGCACTCCAATTTGCACACCAAAGACATCTTTGCACTGCCTGCTGTTTTATTCAGGGCCCTGCATCTGTTTGTTTGTTTCATTGTAAAGTAAGTTTTTTTACAAAAATGTGTGAGTTTGTACAGGGCAGCAGATGCACTCATTGACTTTCCTGCTTTTCCATAAAACACAGAACCAATGTAACTCGCTGTATCCCATCAGCACTTCATTCTCATATAGATTTGAAATAATCCCATAAATGTGTTATGATTTTGTCAAACTCATTGGTCTAGAAACAAGCTTTCATTTATTGTCTCTTCTGGTTTTGCATGTTTGTTAAAGCGGAAAATGTTAGACTGAGGGGAGTCTTTCAACATTGATCGCAGCTTGAAAATGTGCTTGTTGTGCATTACACAGACACTGAAACTGTGGAGACTGCTTAACAGTAGCTCCCACCTTGCCTGTAATTATCTGTCCATTTAGAAAACGTGAACCTGTGCTTTCACAGAACATCTCATGACGCTGTTAGTGACTGAATCTTTGATTATTTTCACTTATCAGTATGACTCATTACATTAATTACGGTCATTTTGCAGACGCTTTTATCCAAAGCGACTTACAATAAGTGTGTTCAACATCGGTAGGCAAAAGTACTTCAGGTCACAAGAAATCATAAGTGTATTTCCTTCCAAAACCAAACAGCTAAGAGCATAACTAGTGCTAGAGTAAGTGCAATCAGTTAGACAAATGGGAAAAAGACAATTTAGACTCTTTACCTGATTTGTTTCCTCTATCTTTCTGGAAGATTTTTTCCCTTTATTTTTTTGGCTTTACAGTTTTTGGGATTGGCAGGAGTGGAACACCTGATGCTCACAGGTTTCGATAATCTTGACACTGACAGCAGCTGTGAAAAACCTGAAATATTTTGATCTTGCTTTTAGTGACAATATTTGACCCTGTCCTCTGAGAGCATTTTCTTTGCGCCTTGGATGCTGTCAAAGGCTTACCTATATTGTATTTGAGTGCAGAGTTTCTTAGACCCCCTCTCCTTTATCTTGTGTAACACAGGGACATATTAAGTGGATAAGGACACCTATACAGCCTGAGGCAGCACAACACACTGCATGTAGTAACTTCTTTGCTTCTGTTGAGCTCTGTTTTGTAGCCTGCAGGGTTTCTTGATAATGATTTGCAAAATACCCCAATTAGGTTTATCCTCTACCATAAAATACCTTTTTTTTCATTTTATGTGTGAAGTAAAACAAGAGAATTTATTTTTTGTTTAAGTAGACAAATATGATGGAAAGGGTGTAATGAAAATTTGATTCCCTGTAATGAACCACTCACGGGGTTTTGATAATTCCATATGTTTCATGTAGAATATTGTATGTGTTTGTATACTTTTAGAACTTAGGTTCTAAGTAGGGACATCCATCTGTTTACACCGTCATGTCATGGTTTCTTGCTTTCCTTTCACAGTGATGAAGTAATTTAGTCATTTTTGGCCTTGTTAAAAGTTATTTCTACGCTAGGGTGAAGGTTTGACACATAGTGCTTGTGCGAAGGGTTAAAGCCACAAGGAAAAAAGTCATTATATTGTCCTGATGGAAACATGTCTGTATGTGCATGTGTCTAAAAAAATTAATAATGGCGTGTAGTGTAACTTCATAGCCCCAGGTGACAGTTGTCTGCTGTGTGCCTCATCACATCAAGGAAGGATGAATTAGCGCTACTCAGGCATAACGCTGCAGTATGACACGGCTCATGTTTGTCTCTATTATGATCAAGTTCACATTCCACTTCCTTGTTATTGTTGTTACATGCTGTGGAACTGGGGGTTCTTTTCCATTGATAAGAAGCTCTGGGGAAATTATCTAAATCTGACAGTCGTATTATGTTCAATATACTGGTGTATTTATATAGGCAGAGAAGCGTCTCTTCCTTGACAATAGAGGCTGGATAGTTTATCTGTAGGCTGCTCCTTAATAACTTTAAAATCCTTGTATATGAACTTCATCTGATGAAATGCTTGTAATTTGATTGATTTAATAATAATGGAACATATTTTCTTTACAGATTGTGTGGATGTCTGAGTTGGGTATGTATTATTTCTAAAGATCTAACTCTTGTGTCCTTCCAAATTCCTTAGTTAATACTGTAGCTGTTTTGAAAGATTGCATTTTTTGTATAAATTTTTTTATACATATTTGTATAATTTCATATTTGTATTGATTATCCAAAGTCTTATCATTCAAAATTTGTACTGATATTCTGTGCAATAGCACAAATCATTTTCGGATGAGCCCGATGGAGCCCAGTCTTTCATGGAGAAGAGCCAGACTTGTGCTTTTGAGTCTTCTATGCAATGGGATTCTTCCCTATGAATCCCGTCAAGACCAGAGCCTCCAATGTCATATTTTTCCCAGTGCAACATCCCTACCTGTGCTGGAGAAAAAGGGTGACATCACCTTAGGGGGACTTTTCTCCCTTCATGACATGGTGGTGGAACCCAATTTGTCTTTCACCTCTCCACCTCCTCCCACACAGTGCACCAGGTAGGCTGTTTTTTTTTATCTTTTTCACAGCTGTACTTGCATAACAAATTGTGATTTAGCATAGTCTGCTCAATGCAAGCTGCTTTTGTCTGTGTTGAAAATGACCAATGCCAATTTCTTTGCTTTAAGAGGAATTCTGTCTTCACCCAGATTTAATTTTCGGACTTTCCGTTGGATGCAGACTATGATCTTTGCCATTGAAGAGATCAACAGGGATGGCAAACTCCTTCCAAATATTACACTGGGCTATAAGATCTATGATTCGTGTAGTACACCGCATCAGGCTTTAAAGGCTGCCATTCAGTTGATGGGAAGTGAAAAGGGTTTAGGGATTAAAGGAAACACCCTGAGTAAAGGCACCTGTCACGGGACTGTACCAGTGGTAATAGGAGATGGAGGCTCCACTCAATCGCTTGTTGTGGCTCGTTTCCTGGGAGTCTTCCATGTGCCACAGGTGAATTCAGCCACTGAAGTTGTCTGATACAACAGAGACAAGACAAAATAGTGTTTTGGGTATTTTAAATGAAGTCCAACCTCTCATATGAGAATGTTTTAATGTGGGACACTTTGTTTTCTAACAGTAAGTCTTTATGGAATTGAATCATTTTTGCAGGTCAGCTATTTCTCCAGCTGTGCCTGTCTGAGTAACAAAAGGGAGTTTCCGGCCTTTTTAAGGACCATGCCAAGTGACTTCTTCCAGGTTAGAGGCAGGTGAGAATACATTTCTAAAACAATTTACTTCTGTGTCTCTTTCACTTCTTTTTCATCTTTTTATGTCCAGGTAGATGCACTAGTACAGCTTGTCAAGCATTTTGGCTGGACTTGGGTGGGTGTGATTGCAGGTGATGATGCCTATGGTCTTGGTGGGGCGAACATCTTCGCAGATGAGGTAAATCCCACAAACACGTGAATAAACAAATTAGAATTATTTTTGTAATTTTTCAGTATACAACACTAAATGGGGTTGGCATGGATCTCCTCTATACTTTTCTCAGGTTAGAAAGTTGGGCGCTTGCATTGCCTTTCATGAGATCATTCCAAAGAACCGAGCACAGACTGATATTTCATCTATTGTTTCCAACATCCACTCGTCTGGGGCTAAGGTTGTTCTAGTGTTTGCTGTTGAACAAGATGCAGCAGCACTGTTCGATCAAGCACTCAGGTGTGACCCTTTTGTGTGGATTCTGCCTTAAACTATTTCAGAAAATGCTATAAGAAATCCATTACTAGATTAAGGTGTTCATATATATTTTTTATGTACTTTTACTGAGTTTGAATTCAGAATGTGTTCTTTATTGCAAACATCACATCTGTTTTTATTTTTTCATTTAGAGGTGGGCTCACTGGGATACAGTGGCTGGCCAGTGAAGCTTGGAGTACAGCTGCCGTTCTCTCCACTCCTGGAAAGTACCATCACATCCTTCAGGGTACAATGGGATTTGCCATTCGAAGAGCCCAAATCCCCAGATTGCTGGATTTTCTGCTTCGCTTGAGTCCCTCAAGCCCAGATGCCCATGAAGATCCCTTCTTGGTACCTTTCTGGGAAGAAGTGTTCCAATGCAGCCTGGGTGTGCAGGCTGAAGGTCAGAAACATAAAGCTGATGATAAACCTCTATGCTCTGGAGCAGAGGAACTTGCGAGCATAATTAATATATATTCAGATGTATCACAACTAAGGATTTCCTACAATGTCTATAAAGCTATATATGCCACTGCCCATGCATTAAAGGCTATGAGAAGCTGTCCAAATGGTAAAGGACCATTTCCTCAGCAAGCCTGTCCAGATGCAGACAATATTCACCCATGGCAGGTACCATTTCATATATTCACTTGTCATTAACATGGCTAACTTCGATGTAATTTCATGATGTGTACTTGCTTTCTTTAGCTACTTCATTACATAAAACAAGTGCAATACTTGAACTCATTTGCTGATGAAGTCAAGTTTGATGAGAATGGTAACCCTGCAGCCATGTATGACCTGGTTAACTGGCAGCTGAAACCAAATGGGGAAATGGAGTTTGTCACTGTGGGCAAATTTGATGAGACGACCACATCTGTAAGACAAAAACTTCAAATACAAGAACAGAAGATTCTGTGGAATGGCAACCAAACCAAAGTAAGGATTTCTGCATAATAAGATATTATTAAGTGAACTGAAATGTCTGCCTTGATATATAGTGCATGACCACTTTAGTTTTGGTTTGCTCTTTTGCCAAGGTTCCGTTGTCAGTATGCAGCACCATTTGTCCTCCAGGCACCCGGAAGGCAATCAGACCCAACTTCCCTATCTGCTGTCATGATTGTGTGGCTTGTACAGCGGGGGAGATTAGCAATCAGAGTGGTGAGAAAAGGCCATTTGAACATATTTTGTTTAAAACTCTGACCTGCTGTGTAAAAGTTGAGTGAAAAAGCCACAATGTAGGAGCTAAAGTATTTTTATCTTTTCTCTAGCTGCCATAGAATGTGTGCGATGCCTGCCAGAGTTCTGGTCCAATGCTGAGAGGACAACCTGTATCCCCAAACAGGTGGAGTTTCTCTCCTTTAAGGATGCCATGGGTATCACCCTCCTGGCTATTTCCCTCCTTGGCTGTATCAGCACATGTGTCGTGGTCTTTATATTCCTCTGTCATAGAAACACCCCCATAGTGAGAGCTAACAACTCTGAGCTGAGCTTCCTGCTGCTCTTCTCCTTGACACTGTGCTTCTTGTGTTCTTTGACCTTCATTGGCCAGCCTTCTAAGTGGTCCTGTATGCTGCGCCATACAGCATTTGGAATCAGCTTTGTCCTCTGTATCTCTTGTATTCTGGGGAAAACAATAGTGGTGCTAATAGCCTTCAAGGCAACTTGTCCAAGCAGTAATATTATGAAATGGTTTGGGCCTCCACAGCAAAAGGCAATCATTGCCTTTTGTACACTAACCCAGGTGAGGGCTTCTTACTTTTAAAAAGTTGCAAATAACTTTTTTTACTGAAATGTTTTGGTAAAACATATTTATTTCTTTGCAGGTAATTATCTGTGCAGTGTGGCTGCTTGTTGCACCCCCAACTCCCAACCAAATGATGCCACGTGAGAGCGCAGTTGTCATTTTGTTGTGTGATGAAGGGTCCCACATTGCATTTGCTTCGGTCCTGGGCTACATTGGCCTTCTGGCTTGTCTTTGCCTTCTTTTGGCCTTCTTGGCGAGAAAACTCCCAGACAACTTCAACGAGGCTAAACTCATCACTTTCAGCATGCTCATTTTTTGTGCTGTGTGGATAGCATTCATTCCCGCCTACATCAGCTCTCCAGGGAAGTATGCCACAGTCACAGAGGTGTTTGCTATATTGGCTTCCAGTTATGGATTGCTGGGCTGCATCTTTGTCCCAAAGTGCTATATAATCCTACTGAGACCAGAAAAGAACACAAGGAAACATCTGATGTCCAAAATTCCCCCTGGCAGATTCTAGGATTAATGTCATGCATGTTTTATACTCTTACTTGGACTTTGCTCAGCAGTTAAGAACACAAAATCTCCTTCATACTCAAAATAGTAGTAGTAACAGCATTTTACCACCAGATGGTAGCAGAGTTCTATCTGATATCAAGCAGTCCCATCTGGAAACACACACCTGCTATACACCTCTAATCTTAAAAAAAAACAGTCTTCTCCACTGTCTTCATAAACATACATGTGCACTTCCAGCTCCAACCACAGTTCTTCTTTTCAAAATTGTATCACAAAAAATGATTATGCAGTCAAAAGTGCAGAGAGCACATCAATCTACAGTCATGAAACTCCTTTCACATCTTCTTTGTAAATGTAAAGTTCAGTTCACTACTATATAGGATTGGGTTTTGGCAGCAGTGTCCATGTTTATTTGACTTAAAATAGAATAATTAGACCCATGGTTTCTGAGATATGCTCTGTAGAATTCCCAGCTGTCATTGGTTAGTTAAATCCTCGTATTCCAGAGGCTTTTACATATAAACATCAGGCCTTGCCGTTCGGAACAAAAACAAACTAAAACGTCAGATATTTTCCTTGCTCTCCCAGCTGCTCTCTGGCTAACATTGATTATCCAGCACTGATTGATCTGTTGTTTCTCCCAAGGTAAATTAATACATCGGGTGATGGAGATTATGGATCTCTGACGTCCATAAAGATCAGACAGGACGAAAAGATGGAGGGAACAATGAATAGACCATAAAGTCTTTTACTAACACTGATTTACTCTGCTGATTTAAATCAATTTTCATCTTTCATTTTTGGTATTCTGTGCATTGTAGTCTTCACAGTGCACTGCCTGTCTGATCAGTAATCTTTCAGGGCACAGCAATTTTAACTTGATTTAATCAAAGAAACATGAATAGAATATTTCTATTTTATGGTTAAATAATGAATTAGGTTTGAATGAGAAAACACTGCTTGGTAATTTCTACAGTGAAATTAAATGACTATACAACAACAGAAACCCGATGTAAAAGGAAGTGGATCATGTCAGTGAAAAGGGTGAGTGAGTTTTAAGAAAAGGAGTGATGTAAAAAGAGCATGACTTTTTGTTGCATAGCATTTATTAAACTTTTTTATTATTTGTGAAGGTTCTTTTTTTTGGGGGGGGGGGTTAAAAAAAGGAAGCAATTGCCTTTGCCGAATGTAATTAAAGATGGAGATAAGAGCAGTTCAAAATACTGATTTATGAACATTAGGTCATATGAAATTAGGGAAGATAAACAAAAAGAAGCTATGACAATGATTGAGTTAGGGATACGGCTGTGGATAAAATCACACAAACACAATCAGAAAACACTTTGGAACACAGTCCTGCAGTAAATATGAATGTGTTGCAGCCAGTAATATTGTTTGTTTTTACAAAAAGGATCAAAAGGGTTGCTTCAACTTAATAGACTATGTTGAGGAGGATGTTTGCAGAGTTGTAAAGTGCCGTTCAGATGCTATTTTTTATAATTAGATTATGACTTTAACTGTGTGGCTATAGATTTTTCCTCTCACCTGATTTTGAAGACTTCACAATTAACACCAGTAATTCAGGCAGGACATCACAACACATGCGCCACACAACTTGTAACAGACAGAATTAAAATGTAGTAGAATATCTCTGCTGTTGATGCATACAAAAACACAAAAAAAATCAAATATGAAGACTTGAAATGTCTGAAAAATGCAGACAATCAATGCAAAACTGGAAGGACAGAGAGAGAGCACTCCCTTAGATAAGGCCACCCTATTTCTCAGTTTTAAAGTTTTGGATCCACTCCAAAATCTGATGGGTTCATCTTTCTTCCCCAAACGTCATTAAATAAACATGCAGACAAAAAAATAACAGCATCAATCACTTGCATCGATCCATCTGTCAGCTTCTACTTTTGTAGAGATATAAAGAATAACAAATTAGCAAAAGACAAAGTTAGGACCACAAAACCTTTATCTATGTTTGGAAATTCATTCGTGTAAATTCCAACAAGCGACTTTAGTAGCTCTGGGAAAAGAACCATTTATAATGATCAGCTAGAACATTGCAAAACAGCTTACAGAAACAGCATTGCTGATCTGTTAAAGCAATGTTATCATGGACAACACAGGTCCTGACATTCATGTGAATATTACTTTGGCAGGCAGCACTCACTCAACTTTGTTGCAAAGGGAAACAGAGAACACTGAAGGGCATTTCTGTGGAAAATATGTCTCTGTTCTTCTCCCAACCTGCTTTATTAAGAGACAGATTTGACTAATTAATTGTCAATTTGATTGCTTGAAGTTCGCTCATAACAGACACTGATCGTCACACTGATGGTTCATCATGTATTCTGACTAATTTTGAAAGAATTTGTTATTTTTGGGACTGTTTCTTATGAAGGCTTCCCAGATGATTCTGTGGAACAAATACATTGGTTTGATTGTTGTGATGAATAAGTGTTTTCCAGCTGAGAAGCAGAACCTCAGTACTCTTCTCCACTATTATAGATGCACCAATGTCAAAATTAAGATTATTAGTTACAATGTATGACAGCATATGAATATAAAGAAGTAAAGTGAATGTAGATGTATACATGACTAAAAATTTATTTTCAAGATGATGTTTCTCCATCCATAACGCTGGCTCGCTCTCATTCTTACCTCTTGATACCACTTCTTTTCAGGTAGCTTTTTCTTTCTGTCTATTATGTAATGAGAATGGGAATCACAGAGGAGATGGGCACCATAGAAACTGCAGCAGAAACTAATGATCTCTACCTCAATAGTACCATTCACCAATAGAGACCATGTGGTTCCCTCCATTATGTAGACCCCCAAATAATTAAAACAATTTCAAAATCTCCTTAAATTGAAGTGGCAATAATGTGGCAACAATTACACACACACTCACATATATATCAGAATCATCTTTTGGATGTTCTGAAATAGCTGGAAGAATAATAAGTGGGTTGAGAGACAGAGAATTTCATATAATGAATCATCAACTTGTCAACAGACAGTATTGTGAAATCTGTGATTTCTTAACATACAGTGACGGATAGTTTTTTCTGTTGTGACCTGAGAGAGAAATGTTTCATAGCAGAGATTCATTTATGATGAGAAAACCCTAGTGCAAAACAAAACACATTCAATTTAATGAAAATTCCAGATGATTGAAAGATGAACATGTTTGCTTTTACATATTTGTTGCAGTCTTGTACGTCTTCTCTCCTATTAATCACTGTCTGGACATCAGGTATTTTCAGAACAACATTTAACATGAAGTTACCAAAAAAAGAGCTATAACTCAAGGAAAGGATGGCAAGAGTCTCCACAAGCACTGTGACTCTCCCAGGAGAGCTAATGTAAGTTGCCCCACCCAAGCAGTAAAAGACGTCAGCATACTGACAGTGATCAGTTTAGCTTCATTAAAATTGTCAGGAAGTTTCCTTAAAGGCCAGAAAGAGTCAGACAAGGGGCAGCAGTAAGAAATATTAACCAACCGCAGACATTATTGCACATAATGATGTCCAGTTGTCTATGACGTCTCTCTCCAAAGTCTGAGGAGGAGCAATGGTCGACCACAGTACACAGATCAGCATATCAGAAAGTGAGACTGAACCAAGAAATAGAGAGCAAGAAATTTTTAGAATGTAAAGGTAACGACTAAAGCAGTCACTGTGTGAGGAAACTCAAATTATAAACAGAGAGTAGCTTGAAAACTGCCGTGTGATCTTTTTGTTTAATACTGATAATCAAAGGGAGATTTGAAATATTAATCTATGATAATGCTTCATGACTGGCTATAGTTGCTAACAGTTATAATTAGAAGTTCTATGTTGTTTGAAACTATCAGCTTTAACTGGATGCAAATGCTCAACCTCTGCTGCTGGACCTAAATAAAAACACCAGGTTTTCCCCAGGATGAAGAATAAAAAGCCACCCTGGACAGAACGATTTAGCAGGTCGGAAGTACACAACAAAAAGCTAATTGCAACAGAGTTTACCTCACTCACTAGACCAAACAACTGGTTGTCCAAAGGACAGCAGCCCACTTAAGGTGCATAATTTGAGTGACAAAAACAAAAAATCAGTACAACAAAATGTCAGTTTTGGATGGAGTTACTCTTTCAGCAGCATGTAACTCTAATGTAATTCTGTCCCAAATGATATGGGATAGTGCTACACACACACTTTTAAAATGTGTGTTTGTAATAAAGAACTATTGTGAATGTACCAGCTGTGGCTGCTATAACACTGACATCACTTAGGAAAGGAGATCCACCTGCAGGGGAATCAGCCGGCATGATCTGAGTCACACCAGAACCACTCAGGACAAATAATGCTTTCCAGTGATTCTATGAAAAGACAAAGGGAAAGACAGAATGCGAGAGAGAGAGAGAGATAACAGATGTGTTTACACTGGTCCTTTTGAGTAGGGACTTCATTATAATCTGGATATCTTCTGGTTTAATAATACATTTACCCCGTGTATGAGCATTCAATCTTGATACTATAAACCAAAAGGGTTTTGAAGTGTGAAACAATCACTAATACTAAATGTCAACATAATAAAAAAAGGTCACATATTCCAAATCAGAGGATTCAGGGTAGACATGACAACAGTAGAATAATACACATTACTTATGGATGTGATTATATGAAAGAATAGAGGAGCTATTTCCCACTTATTAATGTGGCTTCAATGGAACCATAATTCAACATAATGAACTATTCTATGCACCTGTTCTGTTGCTAATTTTTCCATCAGCACAAAGCAAGCAGTGTAAGGAAGAAACAGGTCTTCTTTTCTGTCCAGCTTTCTTTTTCACCAAATTATACGATAAATTGTAAAACAGCATCAGCTGAAGTAATAACATTACTCAACTCAACTCAACTCAACTTTATTTATATAGCCTTTTAACACAACCGTGGCTGAAACAAAGTGCTGTACAACACAAAATACAATTACATCAAACTGTGTACCGGAAAAGAAGATACATTCACTCTTCTTATTCAATTTCTGTGAAAATAAAATATACAGTCCTATGAGAAAAAAAAAAACGCACCCTTTTTCAATTTATTCTAAGGTTTTAATGTCTGGATATCACAAAACAGCATTTGAGCCTTTCCAGGTCTTAAAATTAAGTAAAAGCAACATCAGATGAACAGCAATACATGGCGTGCTACGGTGTCATGAAGTTAACAAAAACGTTGCCAAAATGCAGAGGCAGTGTGTGAATCAGACCAACATTACAAAAACCAAAGTGTTAACAGCCAACAAACTGACGTAAAAAGAAAAGAATCAAGGTGTGGCAATGGTTCAGCCAAAGCCTAGACTTCACCTGCAAACCATCATTGAACTGATGCAACGTTGCTGGTACGGGCCAAAACTCCTCTCCAACAATGTGGGAGACTGATGACGTCATATATTAAACAATTCATTTAAGTTATTTACACTAAAGGTGGTTCTAAAAGCTACTGAATCATGGCAAGTACTTTATTCGTCATATATTACTTCTGTATTTTGACTTATTTTTTGTTAGATAATGACTGTGCAATATAGCATGGGTAGTTGTTCATCTGAGGTTCTATTTACATAAATTTAAGAGTAAGTGAGGACCAGATTATTTCTTATTCTGTTCTGATAGGGAAAACCTTACTATTGAAAGAGAGCAGAGAGTGTACTTTCTTTTTCACAAAAGTGTACTTGAAATAAACCACCATTCTGAACCTATTGAAACCGACAGTGACTTTATTGTTTTGTGAGTTGTGAAATGTCAAATGATGATATCATATGAAGAAGAGGGTCTCCTTTTTTGTCAAAGCTGAGCTGAGCAGGTAGCAGGCTATCTTGGAGAGGAAGAGGTTTGCTCTTATCACCTCAGAAAACAATGACATCTATAGCTTCTGAAGATCCTGAGATTTTATTAACTTGTGCAGTTTGCAGCTTGTGCACCTCCAGAAGCTTAACTTGCTGTGAAGGCCTATTTCCAGGTATTTACATATATTCCCAGGTTAGCACCAACATACATGGTCCTGTATATTGGTTCTTAACAGGAGTTCATCTGTGAATAATTTCCCTCCAATGTCTGTGACTCATTTCAGATAACATTTAAACTTCAGTTCGAGTTAAACCGATATTGTAAACTAAATTACTCCAAATTATCTTTCAAATAAAGGAATGATTTTTTAACATGTAACCTCTGATTCTGAACAATTTGCCCAGTTTCTTCAAAGGCGTCACAGTTGATCTCAGTCTGAGATTAACATGAGCCAGAAAGGCTCCCAGGCAAGGGTTATTAGCCTTCCATGAAACAATATTATCATCCTGGCCAATAAGGGATGATTTAAAGTAATCAAAAATGTGTGGGCAATCCACTTTCTGATATGCCCTCAAAGTCTCACAAAGACATATGGAAGTGATGTGTATTTTGTACCTAAGTTGGTATATCTACTCATCATGCCCAGATAACGAGATGAAATTAAAACGAAAGCTTAATGCTAAAGTAATTAAGAAAATGTAGTATCCTTATACATATGAAGTCTAACCTCACTTTGCATTTTAATCTTCGGTAAATTGTTTGGAAAAATAAGAGCAGAGCGGATGAAGGAATGATAGACAAAGGAAATCTACCAAAATCATCATCGGAAGATACCACTTTAGTTGCAAAAGATCAGCTGTGGCCCATGGAGCATCTCATTGTGTTAAAGAACAGCATGTCGCTTAGAACTCAAATAGAAAAATAATTGGCTCAGCTGTGATGTAAAAGAATGCAGCAATATCTGACACTACAGTTCCAAGATTCTGAGTTTACCAATTGAACTTTCTGCCCAGTTCGGACATATCCTGGATTGTAATTGAGTGGAAACTCTGTTCTCGGCGAGTGTTATCTGCCAAGTAGGAAAATGGACAGGTCGTCTCGATTATTGCTAATTTCCTCCACTGCACAGATCAACTCCAGAAGCCATGCTCTGCGGTTTAAGTTGCAGTGGGTCCAACACACGTCAAACCATGATGATATAAGCTCAGTTAAACTGTTTTTTAAAAAAGAAAAAAGGAAATGTGTACAATCTCACATTTCACAGCAAATTTAGAATTTTTTCACTCTGAGATTTCAGCTCAAGCTGCTCCTGCTTTTATTCATGCGAGAAACAAATTACAACATCTCCTGCTTGATAAACAGTATCTGGTTTTGATTTACAATCAGCTTCCAAGACTCTTCATCCATAAAGATACCATGCCAGCAAAGCAGCAGAGGAGCAGAGCACAGATATGTATTATTTGGAGGAGATCAGTGTAGCAAGGGAAATCCAAATGATGACAAAATATGAAAAAAAAAGATTGATTGGTTAACGCAAGAGACATGAGCATGTCATCCAGAGAGAAGTAATGAATGTAATGGGATATCTAAAAATTGCAACTAATCTGTTATACTCTTTTGTGCTCAAAACACCTTGGCTCAGTAACAGGGATGGATGCCAGTTTGAACAACCGTGCATTCAGGTCATTTATCGCCACATCAAAGAAAAACAATGGAAGACAACACATGTGATCTACTTTAATCACTGCCACGGGTGAGGAAAATCCAATTATGGCTTAACACGAGAAAAGAAATGTTACCAAAGGGAAAGGATACTGGGTAGAGTAATATGAAGTTATCACAATTGTGAAGCAACACCAAGGTATGTCCATTTATATTGTCAGAGTTAGAAGTTTCAAAAACATAGGGTGCTTATGTAATTTCTCTTACTTTGAAATGAGATACTAATATATCATAAAACTGCAATGGCTTAGATGCAATAACTTAACTGTATGTTATCATACAACCAGCCTGACCTCATATATCAGCCCTTTACCACACAGATGCTGGGCTGTATGTGAGCATGTGAAGGTGCCACTGTAGATGTACCATGAGCAGAGGAATAGATTAGAGAGGCCTATTAACAATGAAAGAGGTTAGAGGAGAGAAAAGAGAACTGTCATTTTCTGAGGCAGATGCTGTCAGATGCAAGTGCTCATCCAATTACACTATGAGAGTCCTCTCTTCCTGCCCTCTCTTTCTTCTTGGGCTCTCCACTTTGGAGACCACCTGATCTCTCTCTTCTCTGCTGTTCTCCTTGATCCTTTGTTGAATCTTTCAGTGCATGGAGGTTTCCAGTTTTTACTGCCACTCCCCTTTCTACATCTCATGTGTTTAATGTGCACCAAAACCAAAGTGAAGAGAAAAACAGCTGAAGCGTTATCTGTGACTATCTGGAAACACTCGTGTGCACATGTAGAACCTGATTGTCAAGCTAGTTGATTTTTCATTTATTCTCTCTTCAGCAAGAACCGAGGTGTAACATCGAACATGACCATTTTAGTCGCTATCAGCCTCCCTTCATCCTTCTTTTTTACAAAGCAGAAAAACATTCATCTTACAGGCCCCTCTAAAATAGAGATATATTGAAGATTCCATAATGTAGGATTTGGGAAATAGAAGATACGTTCAATCGACATGTTTTTTAAATTATCTATAAGATGTGCTTGGAGCACAAACATATTGGAATAGCAGAAACCTATTGAATGATCAATCATGTGAGATGGGAGACCCTCAATGACGTTAATAAAAGCGGCCATGATTAAAAAAAAAAAAAACAGATGTGTTTAGTCTCTTAATGATTATGTCAAATTTTTCAGGGGAATATCATTTCTAACTACAGAGAACTACAATCCAATGAGTAACAGAAGCTCTGACTTCCATTTCAAAGCAATGTATTTTTTTGGCAGTTGCTGGGAGAATTTCTGTAAGCTTGACAGAGTAGCTATAATTAAGGATCAGTTTCGAGAGGTTACCAAGTAGGCATGTCTCAGGGGGTCATTAGAGAAGAAACTCCACGAATTTTGAATACTGCATAATTGACTCCCGGCCACTAACCCTGTTGTTTAATACACTGTCATGTCGAATAGATGAAGGTGCCATATTGATTGCCTGCCATTGTAACAAGCAAAAACTTGAAAAAAAGAGAAGCAAACTTTCTTTTTTCTTTGCTCAGATTTTTGTGCTCTCAGTTTGGAGAATCAGAACATATTCTTGAGGCAAGCTAAGCTAAAATCTACTCAAAATAGGTCCTATCGAAATAGCTTTTTCTGCCATCTGAGATAACTTAAGCCTCTAAAATGTCTCTTCGCACTGCTCAAGTGAATGTTTTTATGTGGATTTGTATGGGCATCATCAGCAAGTTCTAAGGCTTGTGTCTGTGCAACACAGTCTGTGAATAGAAAAATTTAGTTACAAAGTAAAAACAAACAAAAAAAAAAATCACTGATATTCGTCCAATGTGCCAAGCTCAAGACTCTGTATACCATCTGTGGACCAAAGTTGCCAGCCTCAGCTGTAGGAGTTCCTCTTGGTGGATACTAAAAGTGAAGGTCAGGGTGCAGCACAGCACACAGCACACAAAGTGTGTGTCAGGCATAGTCTCATCTCCAGTAAGTGAGGACAGAAATGTATATTTGTCTTATACAGTAATACTTCAAAGAGGGGAGAAACGGATATAGTTAGATGAGCCTTAAGAAGGGCTGTGGATGGATTTAAATCCAAATCCACCTGATTTGTTCCACCCTGCCCTGCTGGATGTCAGCATCAATTCTTCACAGCATGAAAACTGGCAAAGTGCCCATCACTTAAAAAAGATTAGAGCAGAGAGAAGTATTGCATCCAAGAAAGGTAAGAACCCACATTTCATGCAAAAGTCTGACATTAGAAATTATGCAGGATTGAATTCAATAGTCACTCCACAACCTGCCAACATATTGTTGTTTCCATATTTGTCTCTCCAGTTGCAGGACCAACAGCTTCATCCTACAGCCAATTCTCTGTTCTACTCATGGTAGGATGGATTATCAGCTGCACAGCAGTTGTCTACTTTGTCTTCATTTTTGCTTGGGCATAATAGTCCCACTCTAAAATGTATGATATGCTTTAGTATGAAAGAATTATTGCAAAATAACTTCAATGCACTAAACTAAAATTAAGATGCATTTTCAGGTATAACGCTGTTGATCAGCCAGTCCACCACTATGAGCCAAAATGAAACACGTCAGTAAATATTTGATATGTGCAACTGAATTCTGTATACAGTATATCCTTCAGACTGAATCTTTCTGACTTTGTATGTCCCCTGACTTTTCTTCAAAGCTTTGTGTGAAATTCTAACAACGACTGGATTAATATCTATGATTTCTTTTATATTCACGTCTTCCTGCGGATCATTTAATTCATTTCATTTCATCATTGGGTCAAACTGACATCGTACATCGCCACGTGGGGGAGAAGACAAATGCCTCTGGCCAGACACCAGCTTCGGCTTTTGCCTGTAGTTGGTTCACTAATAGATTTTGATTTCCTTTTTCTGGCAGAAAAGAGTTTGGGGTAGAAATGGAATTTTTCACTGAAATGGTTTTCTTCCAAAGGGAGGGAAAAAATGAATAACAACAAATCCTTATCATGGTCCAGTGGGGATGATTATTAGAGCTGAATAAAGTTCCTTTGATGTGAATAATTGTCTGCTTCATAATGAATTAACCAAAGAAACATTTCTGCAATTTCCCTAATTTGACTGGGTGCATAATAACCTTCTTCACTCTATGAATTCTATAACTTTTGGACATTGTGGACTGAAATCCATTAACTCAAGAATTGTGTAACTGTCCTAATGAAAACATCCAGCTGTTTCTATTAACAATTCACACATTTTAGGTTCCATATTTAGGATGTCATTTTTCACTATGCACAGCTCTTTAGAGCGAGGGAAGAATAATAATGTTTCATGACAGAAGAGAAAAAATGAGGAATGCATATACACTGGTGTGAGTGTGCACAGGAATTACTCATGTTGTGGGGACATAAATCTCTTCACATAGTCACACAATGTGGACTTGCCTTCCTAATGGAACATAAATAAATCAGAGTAAAGAAAATCTTCGAAGTTTTTGGACAAAGATCTGATGGAAAGCTGGGGAAGAGTTAAGATGAATGTATTTTTTGTCTTTGGTTTGGGTTTAGGGTTAGGCTTAAAGATTGAAATCTATCTCTATGACGCTCCCTGAATCATTACCACACTATTCCAAAACAGTCTGGAATAGTTAGACAAAGGTTATGTTGTTCCCTAAACTATATGTGAGAAGGACAAGGAGGACAATGGTTTCACTGAAGTTTTAGATGGAGACTTTCTTCATTCAACTGACACGTGAAGGTTAAAGTTATGGATGGTGTCCGATAAACGTGTGCAACTTGATGTAATGTTTGCTGAACTGATGGAAACATATATGTGTGTCCTTGGTTATTTAATGTCAGACAGCTGGTAATCAAAAATACCCTGTGTCAGAACCAGTAATGGAGTTTCCATGGCTACCACAAGTCCATTTTTGTTCTTTTTTTCTGCACTCACATCAGATGTAAAGAGAAAAAAAGAGAAAAACAATAGGCATACAATAGAGTGTGGGATCTGCACTTCCTTAAACACCTTTAATTGCTATGTGTTTAGACAGCCTGGAGAAAGGTTTTCCATCATAATTAATTTTATCCACGCTAATCACTTAATGGACTTTTTCTACTTATCCCCATTACTGAGCTCAAAATTAGAGCAAAATTAAGCATAATTTAAAATGTCCCAGCCAGTATTTAAATTTCAGCATGAGGCATTAAAAAAGCTCCAGTTTGCCTGACATATCAGGTCATAAACTGACATTACAGCTGACTCTCAAATCCTGTAATAGAATCCTGTCAGATTTAAAGGGTATTTTGAAGTCTGCATTTAATAACAGGAAATTAGATTGTCTGGTCATAACTGCAGGTCATGCCACATCCACTTCCCAGTAAGCAAGAGGTGTAAGCATTATAATCCTGCATATTTGGTGTTACTCTCAACGTGCGCACCAGATGCAAACGTCAGTCCGACGGGCTAATGAGGTTGAGATGGAAACTTTCTGCACCGCAGCACTGAAAAGAGTCAGCAGACACACATGTAAATCAACAGCGGTTTGCACACACATCTTCATATAAGCTAAAAACACTAACATATGCAGTCAGCCTGCGTCATGCACATATAACATATGTACATCGCTTCATTGTAATTCCATAACTGCACTTATCCTGTTTCTTATTGAGAGATACATCCCTCCAAAACCTTGTAGCCCATCTCAGGTTTACATTTCGGCCCTCAAATAAAGTATGTTTAGGTTTGCCACATGGTGCTGTTTAAGAAGACCTCCCAGTGTAGGAGACTATATTAATTCCATATTAACTGCATACCTACGTTTTAGATTGCATGCAGATTGTAATACTTACAGGTCTTTATTTGAAATGAGGGGAAAAAGACTTTGGATGGAAGATAGGTGGATGTTCTAGGTAAAGATAAGATGCATCACAATTGTTCTTTAAGCACAGTGAAATAACAGCAAAGAATGTTGACAGCAAAGCCCGTACATGGTTATTGTAAGATGTTCCCATATTCTATTCATTAATCTGATTTTGGTGGTGGTTGCATTAGTGTTACTAATAGTAATGCTTTTTGTATACTTTTACTAGTGCCATTACACAACTAGTGTAAGTATACAAGGTCGTTTAACATAAGGTAGTTTTTTTTTTTAATTCCAAGGATGTTGTGAACAAACCAGGTACCCTTAAGATGGCAAAAAGGAACCTGCTTGTTTATCTGATGCTACTACTGACTCATGGGGGGATTTACATTTGTCATAACAGTAGCTCTAGGCCGTCAGATACAGCAGTGTTTCCCAGAAAATCAATAAAACCTTAGAATAAATCCCTGTTTTGGAGTTGCTACATTTTGAACAGCGCAAACACTGAAATCATGGGAGATTAAGGTAGACAAGACTTTTTTCGCATATGTAGAACATTGCATATCTTTTTTTTTTTACTTAATTCCTTGAATTCTTTCCAACGTGGGAATTCATGCACTGAAATATTCTATATAAGGAGCATCACCATACAACTTAACTGGCTGTTTATCAACAGTGTGTGTGACAATGAAACTTAGTTAACTATTACACTCACAAAGGATTTGTCCTAAATATTAAAAGGAAAGTAGAGCAAACTATTTGACCTGACGCATTTAGAAGGAGGATGAGTTTCTGACTGTGACAGAATATAGTTATAATAGCTCAACCAATCAAGTGATGTTACCTTAATGCCAGTACCATGATTGAAACAGTTGACTGAATTGGTCCAAGGTGTCACTGAGCATGCTAAGACATGCAAGTAATAAAAGATAAACTTTCACCTGTCTGCAACTCTGATGGTAGGAATCTCAATTATGTACAAAACTCACAGTTTTGGGTATGTTTGTAATTGCTGAAATTAGGAGATTTTTCAGTTTGAGGATGAGCGCAGTTCAACTACTGAGTACTTATTTTAGAAATAATCAGCCATAGCATGAATGACTCTCTGGACTGCTGTGTCAATGCCAAGCATATTGTCAGTGTGGGGGGTTTGAAAAGGACACGGATGCGGATATTAAAAAAAAAAAAAGCAAAGTAGATTTATTATACAAAAACAAAGTAACAACAGAAAGCTCGGCTGAGCCAGATTCAAAAACCTGAGCTGTGGAAAAATTATTTAACAAAACAGAACAGAACACTTGGCATAACATGGGAAAAAAGACTTAACTGTGGCATGGCATGGATGGTGACGGGGAAGGATCTCACAAAGAATGAAAGGGAACCTGGAAACTAAATACTGTGGAGGGTGATTAGGGATTGAGTGCAGCTGATGGGGAAAACACAGGTGAGGGACGTGAGGCTGATGGCAGGGCAGGAGAGGGTGGCATGACAAACTAAACAAGACCTGAACCTAAAACATGATCTAACTAAAGAACTAAAGACATGATCTTAAAAACCAAACATGATCTAAAACATAAAACTCAAGACATGAGTCCATGGCGTGACACATATGTAACATTAGTAACAGCTTCAGTTGTTAATTAGCAGACAGACACAATGAGGATCCAATTCTTAAGATGTAATGGATCCTCATTTTGTCCACATCAGTCTCAGCAGAAAAACACAAAATTATTGAACAACCACAGAAGGTGACTGTTTTACATTAACAATAGAGCCCTTTTGGAATTTTTGCATTTTTTTTGGCAAGATATTCAGCATCAGTGCAAAGCTTTAAGGTTTCTTTAAAACTGAAAAATTTTATTTCAGGACTTTTTTTTTGGTATACTATATATGGGTTTCAACGTTGAGTTAAATTTTGGAGTTAAAAAATGGAGGCCCAATGAAATAAAAATGTTCATGACAGAATCAGTCTTTTTCTTTTATCTTGATGTCTGGAAAAGCATTGTATTAAAGTAAAAGTCAATTAAAACTTTTACAGCAAAAGCTTTGAAAAGGCTCTTTAAAATCAGAGTGGGGGCATTATCAGTGAGAGCACAGTCAAAGTGCACCTCTCAGTAAGAGCTCCTTGTAAATCACAGTGCCCACCTGAAACACGTTTTTTTGCACGTGTCCCTGTATGTATGCACATGTGCAACTGAGCTTGTGTTCTTTTAAGTGTTTCTGAACACACATGCATGTAACATTTTATGCTCAGTTTACATATGCTTCAGACCCCACATACTTCCAAGTACTGCCACACATACAGGCATTCCAGTGGCTGCTTGACGTCCCCCGACACCACCACGACACTCAAATACCACTAGACCCACTGTTAGGGTCACCCAAAGGCCACATATAGGAAAACTGAGTTGTTTTATGACTGGAGGGCAACAGAGGGGAGCAAGACTCTTTATTGATAGGGAAAACAAAAAAATGTCTGGCATGGCTGACTTTTAAAACTGTCATCTTAATTTAAGTGCGGAGATGCCCATAATGTTCTGTGTAGGCAGTATATCTCTAATCAAGTCAAATTTCTCAGTACTATCAAGTTTAAAATCACCCTCCTTGGTCGTTAGTTTGGGATAAAACCTCAGCAGTTTATAGTACTCCAAGTGCAAAACACTGTCGAGCCTCCCAGGAACATGCTGAGGTGTTGTAATGTTAGCTGTGGCGGTAAAGTAGCATAGTGGCTAATGACAGGGGGGGTGAAAGCACGAGGAAAGTGGGTGGTGTGAACTTTCAGTTTTCTGCCAAAGTGTTACCAGCCAGTAGGAGCAAAAGGAAAAGCTTGTCTATAAGCAGTGGCAAGAGAAACAGAGCTGAAAACAATACTTGGATGAGTAAAAAAAGAGTAAGTGAAGAAGCAAACATTATGAATAACTGCAGGAAAAGTGTTCTGTTGTTGATTTTCCAAGTCAACTAATTTGACTGCCACTCTGGTGACATTCAGTGGAATTCAGCATGCACCCCCACCCCTAAAAATGCCATTGGCTGCCTCCACGGATGAGAGGTATGTATTCACATTAGAGTCGTTTAGTTGTAACAATGTGGCACAAACCACTAATTGCTTGAAATTTATACGCTGTGGTTTGATAAAAAAAATCTACAGAAAAATGAAGAAATAAACAAAATAAAGGTCAAGAAATCCCCTGCTTTACTTTTGTATATTTGCACAACTGTGTGTGTTGGCCCTTATTCCTGCGGTACTCCCTCATTCCTCGAGATATTCTTTACCCTAGGCTTCAAAGTTTCGTTGTATTTCTGTTGCTCCCAGTTGGCATCCCTGTCCTCTTCGTCCTGTGCGATATGATTCTCTCTGGCTGTCTAATGTAACTCAGATTATTGCCTGTTCATCCAGAGTTTGGCTCTCCAGTTTCAGCGAAGGCACAACTGTTCCCTGTAACAAAATATGTGCTTGCGGGTTCATTGCACCACTGAGTATATTAACCATTAGGCCAGGTGGGAGCAGCTATGCATGTGCATGTTGTACTGTATGTTTACTTGTTTACAGTGTCATTAACGTTCAATTTGACAATTAACTCTTAATCCCTTAATGCTTCTAGTTGGAGGGAGTGTTTGGGCTAATGACTCATTTAAATGAAGATTTTCCCTTACTCTAAGGAACATTTCCAAATTAAAGTGAATCTCCACATTCCTAATACCCCCCCGTTAAGTCAACAACATCATGAGAGTGGAAAAGAAACTGAAAATATCCATCACAGACTTAAGTTTTGACAAAGAACAAAAACAAAATGCTGCAGAATTTCTACTTTGGTATGTAGACAAGAGTTAAAAAAAAAATAATCTAACATCAAAAAGTGGCCAGCAGACATGGCGTGTTATTTAAAGATTTATTTCTAAAAGAAAAAAAAATGCTCCTCAAGATGATTATCAATCATTATAAAATATCTAAATACAGGCAACTGAGGTATATTTGTCTTTCTACAAGTGGAGTGAAAGAGGGAGATAGACAACAAAAAGACATGCCTAAGGACACAAGCACTAGTGACCAAGAAAAACAAAATTTGCACAAAAGACCAAAACAATTGGGCAACAAAGTATAAAGACTGGGCATGAATGTTGCTGTATAAAGTATGAAGAACTGGTCTAGTTGGTCATGGCATATTGTTCATTGCACTAAAATATTGTATATAAAAGGCAAGCTCAATTATTTCAATTACAATCTAGTATCACAGCCTCAGTTGACATGGAAAATATAGTAATCGAACTGTTGAATTGGAATCCACTGAATTGATACAATCTTCATTTGGAGAATGCGTTAAGTTTAACATTATAAACATCCATTCAAAAGCCTCACTGTGACAGGTTGTCAGATGACTAGATTTTTCTGTAACACTATCTTTTAATGTCAAACTGGGGAACAAGAGTAAATACAGAGAGTCCAGTATTCTCTTCTGACGGCTAAATATTGTGGAGAGCGGCTTCCACTCTTACATCAGTTTGTTTAGATAAAAATAATAGAAAAATGGTTGGCTTATATCAATCGAAGTTCACTCATTTGTATTTTTCATGTCTTCTTTTAATCCATATAATATCCATATCCATAGTTTTCGTAACTGTTAGGTTGCTAGGCAACTCGTAAAGACTAACAAAGTTGCTGTTCCACATAGTGACTATGTGATATGAAGCTGCCTCATGCCACAACATTCTATAACTTCTAGACTTTGCACTCAGTCTTTTCTACTAATGGATCAAAAAACATACTATTTTAATTTGTGAGTTTAAGAGGTAATAGTTTGGCATTTTTACCCCATGGAGAGAGCCAGGATAGCCATTTATGCTAAGCTAAGCTAAGCTTGCTGTTAGATGGCTACCATGTAGACATTAGAGCAAAGTAGATTTCCCTCAAAAAAAAAAGAAAAAGTAAATAAGCATGGGGGAATAGCCAAATGACTTCTTTAATGACACATTTTCAGATCCTTTGATCTTCCACAAATCCACACACATACTCACTCAGGCTGTAGCTCAACTATAAGGCATAAGAATTAGCTTGACCAACATCAGGGAGTGATGAAATACTAATAAATAAAAAAGACCTCCACAAAGAAACACAGGACACTCAAATAACATATGAAAAATAAAATATGACCAGCCGTCATATTAAAGGCTTCATTTTTTTTTATCTTTACTGTGCTACTGAACAGCAGCCCCTGTCAACTGCAATAAAGTCTTTAACATCATATATATATATATATATATATATATATATATATATATATATATATATTTGTAATGTATTTGTAATGGTCTCTGTTTATATATTTACATATCAGTACTGTGTAGTATGGGACCACGACTAAATATTTACTGGCCTATTTAGTAAAATAAATTCTGATTTTCTGTAATAATTGATCTAATCTAGCTTTATATTTATACATATATATAAACAGAGACAATTACAAATACATTGTAGAGTGTGACTGCATGTAGATGAAGCCTGAAAGCAGGCTGAGGTTTTATGAGAGTCGAACAGCTCAAGTCCTACAATACGGTGGTCAGCCCTGTTGCATGTACAGTATGTGTGAGTGGGTGTGTGGTGTATTCATACATCAGTGGGTTGAGCACATTTTTCTGTTGGCCACTCTACAGTCAACTACTTGAACAGCATTTTTGACTGAATCACACATACACATACTGGCAGAGTATGAGAAAGTATGAAATGAGACAAGAAGAAAACTAATAAAAATTAAAACATGTGAAGTGATTGTATCCAGTGAGTAGGAAAATAATCAGGGTGACTGAATGAGTGACGGTATCGGAGTTGGAGAGACAGTGCTCCGTCCGTCCGTGCGTGAGTATACAGTCCGCTGCTGCCCTTGGATGAAGTGCATACTGCAGTGTCAGTCCAACAGCCATGGTCCATCCAGCAAAGAGCTAAGGGAAGCTGTCACCTCCCTGTAGTCCTCAGTGAGTGCTCCAACAGTCAGAGGGGAGAGGAACTGTAGGGGGGACAGGGGCGACCCATCCCAAAGGTCTTTGGATCACCACACACGGCAGACGTTATCAGGGACCATGTAGCTGCTTTTGTTGCAGTTAAATGCTTTGGCAAATTCCTGGAAATTCTGAAGGGAGCCCAGTACTCTGTGAAACATACAGAGAAGATTGATGGTTGGGGTTGAACTTGTTTTATTAGAAAGGGAAACAGAAGTTTGCATGTAATGTAATTCTATCAAGGTTTTAAAATGTTTGCTCGGCACTGTAATTTATTTCCTGCCCTTTGCCAGCAGCACAGAGCTGATCGAAGTAGAGGAAACACTGCTGGGTTGACTTTACCTGAATTTTCCTGGACTGTGTACATCTACTTTAATGGAATTAACAGCTTGCTCTGGTCGGTGTGTTCCACACCACACCTGAAAAAGACAGACAGGAATTACTGTAATAGACAATACTTTGCAATATAGCCTACCATTTAGACATTTTAACCACTGTAACCTGTTCCGGATTATTCTCAAGCCACAAACCATGTTTTGGAAAAAAGTCATTTTACACAGTTCCTCAGATACACATTTTTTCATTTCATGCTTCGTGGTCTACACAGAGGTAAATTAACATTTCAGACAAACTAAAGCTTTGAATATTTCAAATTTCAGTAAACAAGAGTGACATTTTAAATCTTTGATTTTTTTTCTTTTTCAATTTGCTTTAATCTTTCTTACAAATCTATTCATGTTCTTTCCAGACAGAAAGATAAATGTGAACTATCACTTCTAAAACCAATGGTTACATGATTAGTTTTGTTTATGGTTTCCTAGATATTGCCACTTTTTCCCCATCGGCTCAACTTACCCCATTCTCCCCGAATGTTATCAGCCAATGATTACCTGAGCAAAGTTTAGGAAGAAGAGTTGATCATGGGAAAGCTCGATTCCAGGCAGCGCGGGCTCCTCTCCGTGCTTCTTCACATAGTTCTTGTAGGCCTACAAAAAAGGCATAATCTTTCTTCGCAATCTCATCAAGGAAAAATAAACAATGCTAATTGAAAGAAAAAATACTTTCTAAAGATTAGGGATTCCATATTGCAATATTGATAAATGACAGTGATGTGCGTAAATGTGAATTACATCAGCTATAAGTATATCTAATTTGGGATAAGATATCACAGCATACCATTTACTAACTTTCTGTGATATATTTGGGAAAAAGGAACAATACAGGCATGTTAGATGTTAAACAATTTAAGGATAAGAATAAATATGTCTCTGGAGGAAATGGCAATGTATCCGGCATATATTTGGATATCAAATAACAGATATCCAATCCAAAACTCCTAGTTTTGTAAATCAGTCAGCATCATTAGAGAATAAATTTGGGATCGTTTTTTGGCCAATACACTCAAGGTATTTTGCTCTTCACGCAATATCTTCTTGCTAGTACCAAAAACTCCTTCCCTTACTTAGAGATTCTGCATCTTTTATGCAGATGTGTATTAATATTGATGTGATTTTAAATCTTCTTTCTGAAAGTACTGTCTCTAAACTTCTCATTGGTTACTCTAAATGAGTTAAAACTCTCCTGTTGAAACTTTCATATGTTTGGCTGAATAATACATATGCCAAATTGTGACACTTTAAAAACAGCATTTAAAACATAACAGGTCTGTTGTCTGCAAATAACCTTTCTTTGCTCACCCCGAGTCAGAGGTAACAGAATCAGCAGCAACGTGATGGTGAAATGTGTTTACAACGGTCAATGAACCAGTCAGTGACCTGACAAAATGAGCTATTTATCAATTATTAGCAGAGAGATGACAGAGACAAAGTATTCTCTATCTGTAAAAAATAAAACATTTTTCTTCCTTTGTTTCAAACTCTTTACCTGGTATGCCTGCCGAATCCCTCCGTTGTCAGCAATGTTCTCCCCGAGAGTGTTGTTACCATTTAACTGGAGGGGGAATAAAGGGATAGAGAGCACAAAAAAAGAAAGGGATACTAATTTTTCCTCTATTTCAGCAAATCACAGATATCACTTTTTTGGGATATAAGAAGTCATTTCCCAGGGGATAAAAGAACCATTGTTCAAAGGAAAAAGACAGAGGAGGAAAGACAAACAGAAGGAAAGGCACTCATAAGTCAACAGAAAATATTAAAGTCTGGAGTGGAGAAGAGATGAAGCTGCAAAACTGAGAGAAATGACAGAAGGATAAGCTGGCAACGGTAGCTAGAAAACCAATAAATAAGATAAAGCATGGTTTATGAGCATATTTCAGAAACTGTTTCTGGAAAATGTGATAAAATCCTTGAAGAAAATTGAGGAAACATTAAGAGAAAAGAGTGCCTGCGGTGACGTACATGTAGTCCGTTTGCCAGGTCCCAAGAGAAGTTGCTGTACTGATCAACAATGCACTTTGACAGCTCCAGGAATCTGTGAGTGGAGTCTGGTGTCCACCAGTCCTTCAGGTCACCGTCCTTGTCATAGTTTCGTCCTAAAAAGCATAGAACAAGTAAGTCGGAGAAGGGACACTAAAATATAATGAACAAGAAAAAAGCTGTGAAACTTCTGTTTGACTAACCATTCATCATCATTGTTCACAGCATTCAAACGCAGCTGATTATAATTGAAAATTTCTTTTTCCACCAGTGAATACCAGTATAAAGCTATACTGACGTCTCTGAAGTGGAAAATAATAACTTCACATGACCCACTGGAAATGAATGCGTTGAGAAACGTCCTGAGTCAGAACGCATGAATTGAATACCAAGGCTCTTTCCTTTTCTGAAGTGGTACCAGTTACAAGGGAAATATTTCTATTCAAAGACAAATGTAATCTGCCAAAAATCCCCCCATGAGGAAAGGAGAGCAACAGAGTGGAAAATCATACCATTGTCATCAAAGCCATGTGTAATCTCGTGACCGATTACCATGCCGATGCCTCCAAAGTTGAGAGATTTAGTCTGGCCCTTGCTGAAGAAAGGTGGCTGAAGGATACCTGCGGGGAACACTGCCAGCAGGAATAAAAAAAAAAAACGTTTTTAAAAATGTCATTTTATCGTCTTGTGTCTTTTATGAATGAATGCGTTTGTCCAAACACTTGTGAAATACCTATTTGATTTTTACTAGATGAGTAGAAGGCATTGACAACAGCAGCTCCAGTAACCCACCTGGAGACAAATGAGGACGAAGGAATTATATGGTGGTAAAGTAAGAAGCACTGAGGCACGGCAAAATTCATTTTTTATTAAAATTAAAACATTAAAACATTCAAATTAACCTGCAGTTATTAATACCCCGGCCAATGTTAGCTCTCCTGCCACATAAAGCTGAACTCTATATGTGAGTGGGAGTTTGTGTGGGAGAAAGTGAATGCACTGAGCTGAAAATGAGGTAGATACTGCAGCGGGTCACACCACAAGCATCACAAATGAAAAGTCATTTTTAACTGGTGCGTTTAATACTTACAACTGCAGCTTTAAATCACATCACATCTGGAATAAGCCTGTTAATTCCAACCCCCCAGTGGGATATCTTACTCTTCTTTGTTGACTTTGACTCTGAGTTTCCTCAGGCGTTTCTTCTGCATGTACTCCAGGTTCTGTAGGATGTTTTCGAAGTACTCCTCTGCACTGTAGCTCAGCTAACACCAACACGCAGCCAGAGAAACAGGAGGATTAGCGGTGATGAGAGCCATCAACACTTGGTCATATATTTGCCAGCAACTCATAAAAGCCAAGAAATCATTGGGGTGTTTTCGTAGACCTGATATGTGGCTTCACTCAGGCTACTCTGTATTCTGTTACATTCATTCAGCGAATGATGAAAAAGATAACTGCATTTTTTTTCCAGACACTCACATCTTTGTACTCATTGTTAAGGTATTTCTCATCCATGATGTCGTCAGAATAGCCGATCCGTTCGCGAATAGCTCGGGCCTGCACAAAAAAACAGATGAAAAATTTGGCAAATGCCTTAGCTGTCACATATTCTAAAGAAAAAAAAGAAGATTGCTGTTGTTAAATATTTACTTTTTCCTCAGCCGCTTTCTTGGTCTCTGCATCCATCCAGCTTAGATCATCAAGGTTACTAATGAACACTTCTCGAATGTCTTTAATCATCTCCTCCATCTAATCTCCACAGAAACGCAGCCACACACACAAACAAATAGCGACAACAGTCAGAAATATGTCTCTGACATGCAATGATAAAATGTTCCCAAAAAATGTCAAAATGAACATAATCTGCTTGTTTATTTCTGCAGTGTGGGAGGTTCTCCTCCCAATGCCAACAGAGGGGGTCAAAGAACATACAAAGCATGCTAAACAGTCTTACTACTGATTATGAATTAAAGTCATAAAAACACACTTCCCTTGAATTAGGCCTCGTTATATATTCACATCAATGAGCAGCTCAGGGTTACACATCCTCTGCATAGGAGTCTGCCGATCTTGGGTTACCTTTCTAGTTTAATAATATTTGAATGAATTAATAAAAATGCCTGAATATAAATATTTTTTTTGTAACAGTTGCTAAGATTAAGTAAGTTAAGTTGAAAGCGTTACAAAATCATAAAAACAGAAATGCATTAATAAGAGTGATGGAGGAACATGCCAACCGGAAATGTTCATCTTTTGTTCATTTTGTCGTTTTAAACTTCTCCACAGTAAAAGCGCTACTCTAGCTACAAATCCACATACTCATGTATGTATTTCAACAAAATCTTGTCCGAAAATTTTCATTTTTGTAAAGGCCAATTCATTAGTTATAGATTAAATTAACAGTAATTACATTTATCTTGAGTCTAAGCACTCCTAATTAGAGGAGAGATAGTCAAAACTAATGAGGCAACTACATTAAGCTAACAAGTTATTTAAATGGTCTTAATCCCATAAATGTGTGTAACTGATCAAATATTTTATGTAGGTATTCAGAGTATTTGGTCAGAGCAGTGGTATCTTAAAAATAAAGCTTGATTTTCAGTGGGGGGGGGGCTGCGCTGTGGTGTTAATCTGTGGTGTAAGTTTATATGATAGTTTCTTTGATGTATTGCAGTGGAATTACTACATTTAAAATATGTAAAAGCATACAGAGATACAAACTGCCACCATGATGATACAATGCTGTGCAGACGCTGCCCGCGGTCAGACATTTTAGACATGCACTAAACAAAAAAAGAGCGAATCATAAAAAAAGCCTGAGCCAATAAAAGCCAGATAGATGTAAAATTTAAAAAACGCAGTGACACTGAAGGTCGCTTTCCAGGTCTTTCTAGTCCTTCAAGACCACATCATAAGGCATCCCTGTGGCTCATCACAGCGGCAGACCCCTTGCCAAAACAACTCATGGCTTCCAACAGCAGGCTGTGGTTTGCAACACTGAGTTTTCTCTAAACTCCCTTCAAGAGATTGGATCATGTGGATGCATACATTGTTTTCTATTATGAAATAACATTCAGTTTAGCTTCAGTATTTCTCTAAAAGCTCTTACTTGATTCTATTACTCTATGCCTAACATTCAGCCCTGACCAAAGCCAGCAGAAAAAAAGTTGGTATTGGGCTCAAATTTTTTTATTCACTGAAGACTGTCCATCCACACTTGATGGTCCTGGATGGTTAAAAAATGGACACTGAACTGATGACCAAGTGGATGAACCTGCATTTTAACATGTGTCTGTGTGGCCTAAGGAAGGTTTGTGAGGACTAAAGCATGTGTGAGAGTCGCAGGTCAACTCACTTATACACACTCGTGTTTACTGCGTGGCCATGCAATTAAGGACATGGGTGATGATTTGTAGTTAGTTGCATGTTCAAAACAGCTGTGTGTGATTTTTCACTTAACCAAACACACACAAGCACGCACAGACAGCAGGGAGTTGGATCTGAGATCTAAATGCCAGAGTAGGCAAACACCCCAAGGATGACAGAAATTTATGGTATCTGAGACACTTAGAATTACGACAGACGGGGTCTTGCACACGAGCAATGTGACACCTGTACATAGTCACGTGCCAAAGCTTGCACACACAAACACACACTCACAGGAACAAAGTTGAGATTTACAGTGTGGGTGGTGTGAGCATGATAACAAGAACACCTTGTTCAGCCACTTTCAGTGGATGCAAGCGAAAAATACAGGACTGATGCACAGAGGTGACAATAACACATTTAGTCAGATGAGCCTGAAACACATGTTTTCATTCTGTATTTATGAATACAAAATCACCCACATTACTTTTGTGTTGTCCTGCAGATACAATTCGGTGTTATCAGTTCAAAATGGCGTTTAAAAGAAAGAGGAGCATGGCATAACATTTTTCACATATGTACTAATATCAAAAGTACTGGCAACAGCTTTCGACCTTGAATTAGATCTAGTCTTATCTAATAAACTTAAGCCTCATTCCCCTTCTACTGACCAGTTCTTTACTCTTTTCAGAGAAGGCCTCTTGCACATACAGCCGTCCTACAGCCTTCTCCATGTTGCTGTTGACATAAAGCGCACACTGTCGCCACACAGCTGCCTCTGACGTTGTGCCAGACAGAGCCTGCAGGGAAATCAACGAGACATAGATCAATTAGAGATGAAGGATGATCAAGTCAGCAAATTGGTTAAAGAGACTCATGGCAATTCTTTGCAACCACATTTTACGTTTCCATTACACTTTGGCTTTGAAGGAATGGGGAAGAAGGGAAATGATTTGGAAGAGGATGAAAAGATTTATAAAATATAGATAAGTAAAATGAATCAAAATCTAGAGTTTATTTGATATGTTCACATTTTCAACTCGACAATACAGATGATTGATAAAAAGATCCAGTCCCTTTGATCAGAGAACTGGTCTGCAGCTGCATTTATCCCTGTATTTCAGTAGGTGGTGCACTGGCTGTGCAAAAATTAAAAATGGACAGGAAATGTTATATAGCGTCCTCATTTATCAACAAGTAACACAGGCAGGCAGAGGATAGCTACCCCACTCTTAAACACAGGACTTGTGTTAATGACCGACTTTAGGTCTGAAGCTCTAAACAGCAGTCTGTATATTAAAAGGAAGATACATGCCATTTAGCTTAACTGTGATCATTTACTTGAACTATACCATAGGAAAAGCTAGGGTATGCTTAGTGAACGGTTGGACTCCAGCCAAACTCTAAATTGGCTAAAAGTTACTGAACTGCTGCTGAAATGCAAAACCAATTTGTGAATGTGTAGTAAATTAGTCAGTTCGTCCATCTAGCATAGCTTGTGGGCTCTCAGCACTGAGCCGTGGGGATGAGATGCTGGCACAGCAACTGAATCCAAATCTTCTTTTAAGTGTAATGTCACTAGCAGCGTGGTTCCAACTAACTTGTATTGACAATACCATTAAACCAATTGTTCCTTTTAATGTATTATCACACCATGTTAATTTTCTCAAACAGTGAAAAACAAATGCAAAAGTGATAACGATGGGCTGGGAACAGCAAAGAGACGACATGAGCAGGTGACTGCGACTGCTCAGGCTGTGTCTGTCTCTGAAACTTCAACTTCAGAAGATAAGGTAGGTTAAAATTGTCAGCATTTGAAGTTATGATGATTATTTTCTGTCTAACAGCAGATGGCAGTGATACTAGCATGGCTACCACCAAAACATTGAATGGATTAGATGTATATGCATAAAAAAGGTAGGATTTTAATTAGATGCTTTGGAAAAGGTAATTTAATCTGTCTGATTTTGTGAAGCTTTTACATTTTGGATATAGAATTGTGGTAACTGAGAACTAAAGGAATCCTCATGTTTAGCAATGTTTGACCAGGTCTAAATTTTGTGATGTGGCACAAGGTTTTTATTTATATGAACTGATAGTGATGTCCGTGGTCTGTAATCTACAATCCTTTTATGTAACAAAATGCCAGGTCATGTCTCCACATCTCCTAAATGTTTGCTTCAAATAAGGCAGTTAATGGCATTAATGGTTTGTGTTTTTTCATTGCTTCCTCTGGGATAATCAATATTTATTAGCAGGATAAATTGGCTACATCTGTTTTAATAGTTTGAATTTAGATTTTACACAATAAAACCTGTTTGGAACAATTTTTTTTGTCTTCAATTGGTCAACAATTGTAAATATGCTATACTAATAAATAAAGAAAGCCATCTAGTATCAGTTTAACCCAATACATGTCATGGGATCTCTCAGTAAAACAAGCTTAGGTAATGTCTATCATGCAAACTATCATGCAACTGGCGAGCATCCATCCTAAAATGACATTAATTGGAATTCGGCATTTTGGAATTAACACTGTAAATGGTTTAGTAAGGAACAAAGACATTTGTCGACTTTGTACAAAAGGCAATCTTACTCTTAATCAGCATCTATTGTTTGTCCAACATTTTTCGGACTATGGACCATCAGTATTTTTTTGGGAGAGGAATTTCAGTAATTTGTGGAACTAGAGCCACACTATAAATTCTAAGTTGCACTGTAGTACAGCTGCACAACACTGCACAAGAAAACAAAGGCAATACTAAAAGATAAGACAGCTGTGCGTATGTGACAGTCACAGCTCTTTTCCTTCTAGACTCTGAGAGGCTAAGAGGAAGCCACAAAGCTATCCATGCAGCAGAAAGGATCAGCAGGACACTGGACGAATTTAAGATCTCCCATGAAGCCAATAAAGCTGCCGTCATGGGCTTTTTGCATGGGCAGAGAAGACACAGTTGAATACATTCAAAGAATCGTGCAAGAAAATGAAAGTCCTCATAAAATGCGTACCACTTTGTAATATTCAATTTTTCATATTTATATCCAAATGTCAAAGTCCTGAATACTGGGTTCTGTGTTTAACTACAGACCAAGTCAGTGCCAGGGCTATGGTTGTGTACCTTGCGGAAAGCTTTCCTGGTGTCTCTGTAAACTTTGCTCAGGCCCACCACCATGTTCATAGCAAAACGCCACACCATGTAGTTCTGCAGATCCCTGAGAGGAGGAGAAGCATGGTTAAAAAGGCTTTCCTGCTCACACAAAGCCATGGTGTATCAGTAATGGGTGACCAGATGTTTTTAATGCATGCCATGCGCTCTGACCTCCACACACATAGACTCAGTCACACATACAGACTCATATAAACATGCAGACCTCTTGGTGTATTTAGCCAAGACGAGGTTTAGTCTTCTGTAATAGTTGGGGGAGTAGTTTATGATTTTCTCTGTGTCAGGAATGTTGATGTTGACGGTATCCATTATCTTAGCTGTGAAGTAACTCCAATTGAATACCTTCAGGTTGAGAAAAAAACAAAAAAACATTAGAAAGATAAAAGTGAAACACAACCAACACATTCTGACTTGTAGAGAGTTGATTTTTACCTTTGATTCAACCTCAAATGTGAAGTTGGCGTTTAGGTCTCCCAGTTCCATCTTGTTGTAAAGCAACACTGGATTGTTCCGATCCTCTGGAGTATCAGTGGCCTTGGTAAAAACAAAACAGAAAAATCAAAAATGCCATCACAACTCTGTTGTTTCCTGATACATGTACACTTTCAGTGAAGCTTAAGAAGCACCAAACGTGTTTAGAATCCCAGAAGGGCTTAGGTCTGTACATGTCAGTGCTCGAACAGTTTGACTACTTTTTAAAAATGAGCCGCCGACTGGAGTAAAGGAGAAGCATGTCAGCGAGCAGAGCAGAGCAGAGCAGAGCAGAGCAGCGACCAGCTCAGAATGACAAAACTGGACAGCAGAAACCTGTTGATGTCTGAGAAAAGTCATGCTAGGATCAGACTGGTTCACAGCTTTTTTTCCGACACGCTGACAGGAGAGAAGCGTGAGTAACAAGTTGGCGACAGGAGGCTCATACAGCTAACAAAAAAACAAGTGCTGGGTAAAACTAAAAAACACAAGCAAAAGCAAAGGTTTGCATTGTTACTCATTCTCCCTGCTTCCCAAAGAATAATTAGTATTCATGTATAGAGGACAAAGAGACGATTTATAGCATGAGAGCTATCTGTGAAAATATCAAGCTGTCCGTGTTTCACAGAGCTCCAGCCAACACCAACTCTAAAGGTTTAAGCACTTATAGCATGAAATTAAATACAGACATATGAAGAGTGTTTCGCCCCTCTACATCTCCAATAGCCTTTTAGAGGTACAAGAGTCTTTGGGTGCTGTAATAGAGCCATCCTAATTGGCTTTATTAAATGTACCTGCAAAGGTTAAAGGTTAAAAAGCCTTGCACACACGATGTGATTTAAGTATAAGTTTCACAAAAGAGATACAGACAGATTTCACAGATCTGAGGTTTTAAAGTGCCTTGAGATTACATTTGTTGTGATTTGGCTGACTTAGCAACTTAACTGAATTGAAGTTAAAGCGGGGTTTAGTTAGCAGTAATAAATTACTATGTTAAGCGTAACTTGGTGCAGTTAAGAGAGACATGGTCTATTGTGTAAACAATACAATTATCTGACAAAACTGGAAAACCTTTTAGGCTACTGTGAACTTGACAAAAACACAAGACTGCTTCATTACTGTAACTCATAACTGCAAGGATGCTTTGAACTGGAAATAGAGTGGTAACCAAGCATCTATTTAGCCAACAGCATGTGCTTAAATAGGTTGAATTGCTTTGATTGTTCACGTGTAACAGTGTGTTGGTATTGTGCTTTATTCCAGTGTTGCTTACACTGGTTAGCTATGTGGTGCTAATGCCTAATTGCATTTAAAGGGAAAGTTGCATTTTTCAAAAGCAACAATATAAATTTTCATCCTCATTGGTCTTCTCAATGCTTACATTGGCAATGTCCCGCTCTAGGTCCATAACTCGTGCCACCTCTTCTCTAATGCTGGTTTCATTGATGTCCAGTCCCCGGTCAGAGCGAATCAGCTTCGCCAGGTCAATCATGAACTGCTCATAGGCCCGACATGCCTGTGAAACACACGCCTGTTAATGGTACGTCCATAAACAAAACTGGAGGTAACAGCATGCACATATACACAGATAAACTCAGTGAGCCATTCTCAAGCAAAGTTTAGTTACTGCAAGTGCTGCTTTCTGCATATCAATCACGACTGATGGTGAACTGTAAAGTAAAACCAGAGCAGAGGATGTCTGCTTCAATCACACAACATCTGGTATGGATTGGGACAGAACCAAATTTTCTGTTTCCCTTTTTGATTTTAATCACCACTTGCTTCCTCCGGGCATGTTTTTTTGTCAGCACACACACACTTGCTTATGAGAGCATGTTAAGTGTACAAAGTCTGCAAACAAACAAAAAGTTAAATCATTATTGTACTGATGTTATAGCTGATGCCTTCATTTGTCATGCACTGTGTTTCCAGTATCAAACTGCAGGAGACTTGGAACCAAACTGAGTGGCACTGACCCAAATGAATACACAGAGATGCTTTCATTTTGTATTAATTATGTTACATATGTGTGTGTATACATGTGAAATGTAAGCGCACCTCTGCATAGGGACCAGTGCAGGCATAGTAATCTCTGGACAATAGGCCGAGACTCGTCTGCTGGTCAAACTGAGAAACCAAGGACGACAAAGATAGTTGATGAGGTCAAGAGGCCATATGAATAGAGAGAAGGGTTTTCCAGTTACAGTTGTGCACTTACATGAATGATATGCGAGTTTGAGTCCCTGTCATCAGTGCCAACAAAAAAGTTAACCAAGAGTTGAGTTCCATACTTCTCATTTAACCTGGCAATTACATCCTCCAATCTCCAGATTCTCCCTGAAGAAATAAGACGAAGAAGATTAAAAAAGAAAGAAATGCCATAAATGTCATCACACTGTGTAATAATGTGAAAAAATATCCCATACCATAGTTTGCCTCCCAGTTGTCCACAGCTATGGGCCACTCAAACATGTCGGGCAGCTTGTCGAGCAAAGGAGATCCTCCTCTGAGTTCAATTAAACCTTAAATAAGACATAGAGCCGTTACAGGTCGACTGGGCCATTTTACTGGACCACTGTCCTTGTCATGGTTTTTATGCATGGGAGCAAAACTGCTTTATTAACTGAAGTTTGTTCGACACCTGTGCATCGTGGCAGGAAACATTCATGACATTCTGCTGCCTTTAACTTTCTCTGTGGGACATTATTGTACATGTAAGCTGAATTTACAACATAATTGTCTTTAAGTTAGTTAAAGGTGATTTTGTCAGATGATGCTGTGGTTATAAAATGAGTTGACACATGGTCTTAATGGGCTGTTTTTAAATCGGTTTCTGATGAGTTTAGATATCTGACAAAAATAACAGAAAAACATGTGAATGAGAGCAGCTTTGTTGGGAATTGGGCTGTATTGATACACACTTACACTTTTTTACAGAAAGGTGGAACTTTGGACCATGTACTTCGAGCTTAAGCCCATTTGAGTCTAGTTGAGTGTATACATACAGTATATGTATAAATCAAACTGCATTGGTGTGTTAGTCCAATTTTAAAAAGCTCAATTTAGTACAGTTAAGGTCGGACTTGTTTATGTGTATTATGGAAGTCAGAACAACACAATAGCTGTTTTTCTTTCCATTGCCATGTACACATACTGACTAACTTGTCTCTTGAAAAATGAATACATTTTTGTAATGGTTTGGTAATACAATAAACTGAATGAAACACACAACCATCAAAGCAGGGTAAAAAAAATACATGCAATAGATTTTAAAAAGGACTAGCCTATGTTAACATCTTATGCCTGCTGACTCACTCTCATTGGTACAGGACTTGTAAAGAGTCTTAGCCTTGGTGAGGGCAGCAGCTTCCCCCTCCACATTTTTTTCAAGGACACCTGCAAATGGAGCACAAACAAAACAAGCATAAAGTGAGGAAAATACAAAGAAAGAACAAGTGCACTTGAGGTAATGTAGACAAGTGATGGCGGAAGGTGGGCGAGGTATAACTTCAAGTAGTATGTAGAGTTATTTTCATCATTGTGGGTTAAAAAAAAAAGGCTGCTCCAATGCAATTAATTGTTTTAAATGAAGACAGTTTGTCCTTAAGTGTCATCAAAAATAAAGTGATAGTGTACTATTGCCTGCTGAAAGAACAATCAAGAATGGGGACATTATTCTGGAAAAAGCATCTCTTATCAAGCTTGAATAAAATGATTAAACATCAAAGCTGATTATACCAATGAAAACAGTGCAGGTTTCCACAGATGAAACAAGGCTTTAATCTTGACCTTCTTATAATAAACAGACTATTATTTTGGCAGTTGTGCAAATAGATATCAGGTCCACTTGATGATGTATAAACCAGATGATATAAAAAGGTTTTCAACATTGCATCCCCTGGACTTTTGTAATGAAAACCCAGAAAAGCATATAAACAATATTTTCTCATATTAATGGCCAGTCTTTCCTTTGAATGACTGGAATAATTAAAACACTGAATCTTTAATAGCTGCTCTACAGTCCATCGTTTTTTGGAGAGATTAAGCTCATTTAGTCATGGCTGGGAGTGGAAACATGCACTGACTTTCAGTTACAATTCATAGCAGCTTTGGTGAAGATGGTGAACTAAGAGTATTAACGTCACAGCAAGAAAGGTAGAAAGCAAACAAGAGCCACCAGTGGTGGACCTGATGAATTATAGGTATAAGTACATCTACTCAATCATTGTACTTAAGGATAAATGTGAGCTACTTGAGTCCTTTCAATTAATGCCATTTTCCTTTTACCTAACACACATTCTAATCCTAATTAAAAACATTTATCAGACAACTCTGGACACTTTTTACTTAGTAAATGTAGATTGTTTAACAAAGAACAATTGAAAATGATTTTAGGGATTTTACACATAAAGCATCACTTACCCCCCAAATTTTTTTTCTTAAAGCTGTAGTTGGCAGAAACATTTTGTTCAAACTGTAAAATAAATCAACCTGTAGCAAATAGCAACTCAAGTAGGCTGACCGCACTACTACATCCCCAAACCTCCTGTGGAGTGTTTCAACCTGCAGAAATTATTGTCACTATTGGCTGATCTATCAAGGCAGATGAGCGTATATGTGTTTTGAGTTCAGAAAAAGCTGGACGTGATAGCAGCAGTCTCTGCGGGGAAAGTGATAACACCAACAATGGCAACAACTGCTTACACAGAAAGGCATACTAAAGAAAGAAGATGGAATACTATAAAAGACAGGCAAAAAGTGAGTTCGACAACAGACGGAGTAAAATGCACATCAACATCAGTAAATTCAGTCATTGATGGAACTCTGGCTGAAAGCCACATGGAGTCCCAGTGTTGGTTGCTGATATGAAGGCTTCCTGATAACAGCAGGGCAAGGCTTAGCTGGTCCTGTCACTAATTCAATAATTTACCTCACATTTAAGTTGCAAGCGTCACCAAGTTGATCCACAGTATTTCATCTACAATGGTCTAAACTATCTAAAAGGATCTCAAAACAGCATGATCGTATCTATGAGAGTCCTGCTGCGCAATGTTGATGTGCTGGATTCACAGAAAGCGACTTATTTTTGGGTTTTTTTCAAAAACAGTTTAGCATATAAATTACTATGTTAAGCGTAACTTGGTGCAGTTAAGAGAGACATGGTCTATTGTGTAAACAATACAATTATCTGACAAAACTGGAAAACCTTTTAGGCTACTGTGAACTTGACAAAAACACAAGACTGCTTCATTACTGTAACTCATAACTGCAAGGATGCTTTGAACTGGAAATAGAGTGGTAACCAAGCATCTATTTAGCCAACAGCATGTGCTTAAATAGGTTGAATTGCTTTGATTGTTAAGTATGCAGGTTGCGGTTTTCAAAATCTTTTGACAACATGACATGTGAAGCATTTAAATAAAGACGAGTAAATAGCTTTTTCATCCTGGGCTTTACATGTATCAACTACTTTATTAATTTTTTTTTGTAGCATGCAAGTCAGCTTGGGTAATCATGCGAGCATGAGCACGTCCATGTGGACATACAATCCGAATGGGGAGTTGTAAAAGAAAGGCTTTGTTTAAAAATTTTGGCAGTTTTTCTGGTTTAAGAAATCTTTGTAGCCTTCCATTTCTCAATATTTTCAGAATTATTTTCTTTTTTAGAATATAAAATCAATTGATTCTTACATACATAAATAAGCTCTACCTTTACTGAACAGAGAAATCCTGCTTTACTATTTATACAATTCTAATGACAAGCTGCAGTTTTATGATATATAGTAACAACAAACTGCAGTATATAATAAATTGTTTTGTTTTAATGATGTTTGTGCATTTTTACATAAAAAAAGACATCTTAAATGCAAGACTTACTTTTACATGAGTAGTTTCACAGAGTGGTACTTTTAGTTTTACTTAATTTTAAGGAGCAGATACTTTGACTACTGGGAGTCACAAATCCAAAGGTGTTGCAGTAAAAGGCCATTTGATAACAAGAGTGAACACCATTGCTTGTTTTTATTGCCTCTTCAACACCTGTTGTTGGCATATGGATCAGCATAGCTCAGCCTCAGGCTAAACAGTGCTTCTAGGTAGACAGCTAATCAAAATGAGTGATAAGTGTTGAGGTTGTAAACTTGCTTGACTAAGGGGGAGGACAACGGGACCACACACTTTTCCTCTGCTACCTTGAGGCAGGGTATAGATTAACGGAGTAAGATTTCCTTCAAGAGGAATGAGCAGTACCAAACATAATGAAGAACGTGAATAAATCTTCACATCATCAAGCCTTAGTCTAACGCCCACACACACTAAGTCATGTTATGTTATGTTATGTTAGGATATAGGTGTATACAACACCTTCTTAGACATACCGTATCCCAAACAGCTAGAGTTCAGACGTTAGTTTGTGTTTCACATATAAAAATAAACAATTCCTTCTATAATACTTGTAACCACAAAGGCTGAATGAGCTTATTACAGCAGTTTTCCAATAGCGTGGGGGTAATTACATGTTCTGTCGTTGGTTGAAATTCTTACAAAGTCACATCAACAAGTTCCTGCCAGTTATGATTTACAGCATGTGGTTTTCTATCCCAGTGCTTTCATGTGACTCCATAATACCTGGTAACGTTCAGAGACACAGCAATGCTTAGTTATGCCAAAGATTAATGTGAGAAATATATCACATTGTACAACAAATGTCATAACAGACAAGACAGATTATTTTTTCTTTGAGCATGACAGTTCATTCTCGACCCTTGAACAGAGATAAATTTGTTTTTCTTTCTTCTTTTGGGTTCATCAGTATGTTGCCGTTTCTACACTTCGGGGACTTTGGCAGAGTTTTAATCATTAACAGTGTCACTGCTTTACAGGGATCGTGTAATGAATAATACATGATGTAAATCTCTGAAGACTAACTGCCTTGTAATAAACTTCCAGTACATGCAAAATGTATGTAAATGGCTGGACTCTTGATTGTTGTTGTTATGGTTTATGACAGTTTAGAAAGGAACAGCCTTTGTGTATTGTACATTTTAAAAATTTATGTTCTTAGGAATCCATGTACATTTACATTTTTATTTGTGCAACAAATTATTCAGTTGATGTATATGTAAAGCGTGTAATTATTTCTTGTGTTTATACTAGAATTGTAGACGTATGCATTAGTAAAAAGTAAACTGAAATCTCTAGCATTACTGTTTGTCTTTAGTATGTTTTAGTATTTCTCAGGGGGGACTTGGTTAAGACTTACGATTCCATGAATCATGGGTGCCAGCTTAACATTTCAGACAGCCTCCTCTGCATTCACTGCATGTTGACACAATCAGGTTTGCAAGCCACATTAAGCTGCATTATGAGCTTCAGAACCAAATGTGTGCCAGTTTCTCACTCTCCCTCTGTCTTTACAGAATATTAAAAAAAAAATAGGATTTTAGAATAAAGTATCTTTGCAAGTGCCTCTTAGTTCACCAGAAGAAATGATAAGGCAAAAACCAGCATTTATAATCCAACATCCCAAACCGATCCCGCTTCTAATGCAATACAACGGCATGCAAGAAACTATACAAAACACTTACTGTTAAACTGCAGTGATTCAAATTGATGGCAGAAAAGGATGTGCTGTAAGCTTAAACCTGGGTCAAATCTCTCAAACATTTCTGAGTTAAGGCGTAGTTCTGTATTTCGGGGAATAAATTCTGTGGAGCTTGCCAATAGTTTACTTAAATCTGTTTGCTCAGTAGGTTGCTCCAGAAAACAGTTTAGTGCAAAGAGAAAAGCTAGTCAGGCTCTCTCCTAAGAAAGTACAACTTCATAGAGTCCTATATCACCCAGATATATCTTCTGTTTAACGTTCTGTATGCTGTTTAGTCACAAAATATGCACATATATAAAACAGACAAGTGCACATAGTGTAAGCATCCAATATCCAGAAGCTGAAAATTAAGCTTGCAAGGAGACATAAAACACCAGCAAGGAGCTGGGTGAGCTCACAACTGCTCTTCACCTATTGTCCCACCTCAGATTTCATTATGAAACTTGGGAGGCAGGGACAGCGGCCAGCATCTCCTCTCCTTTCACTGCTCGTCTTCAACACTGATTATTGGCTGTTTGCTTTCATCACACATTTAGTGTTTTTCAAAAGCAAAAGAACAGCACCAACAGCAGGATAATTGAAGGTATGAGTAGTTTGCTGATGGACAGGTCCTAACTTAGAAGTAATAAACATTAGATCTCGGATCAGGATCCAGGTAATTACTTTTTCCATATTTAAAGTTGTTCTGGTAGTAGAATAATGTACATAATTTACAATATTGGTAGGACTATAAGTTTTATCCGTTTCAAGAAACAATGCTTTCCGTGATATTTAAAGTGAATTTAGATGATGGTAGAAAAGAAAAAGAGAAGAGCCATTAGCAGCTGTCTCCTCCTACAACATCTCCAAAGTCAACAAGCGACAAGCAAGCGAGTAATGATCTGCGGTGGGGGGGGGGGCTCCCTTCACAGCCTCATGCTCAAGGAATTTCATTCTGCTAGCAGAGCAAAAATGCTCCTTTCCAAGGATGCTTTTCTGCTCAAGGTGACAGTACTGTGTGTCTCTTATGGATATGCCGAGAATTTACATGCACGTTTTCAGGCAATACAATACTGTAGTTTTTAAAAAAATGTTATCATTCACAATAAGTAAATCAGGAACCATTAGAGAGCTTCAAAGAAACAGGCAGGGAGACTTTTTATCCCATCACTCATCCCATTTGACTCTTGACAAGGTAGCGACAAGAACACTTTAAAAAAAATAAAAAGGTATTAAAAAGGGTTATGGTGTAAGTAGGGTAACCTTTTGACTTTGACAAGCCTTCACAGATCTAAACACAACTTCAGTATTGCCTGTCACTCACTGTTATCTCATAAATGTTGCACCAATGGATAAGCACCATCACACTGTTCATCTCAAGGCAACACCAGGATCAATACCGGAAAGAGGATGGATCTTAAATTACACAGGGAGCTGACAACAAACTCTCCCTTGAGTCCAAAAAGACATCACTTATGTCACTGTAAGTTGGAATCAAAAAATGAAGTGGAGGAAGACAAGATTTTTTTTCTCTTCTAGTTTATAATGTCAGGACTGTCAGTCACAGAGAGTGTAAGATAAAGCAGTGAGTACATTTAAGGCAAGATTAATCCCTTTCTTTACTCTAATGTCTTAAAAACACAACTCTAATGGCATAACTTATGGTAAAAACACTATTTTCTAACTTAGAGTGATCGAATGACACGGCAGACCATAAGCATTTATAAATCTTTTTCTTGTGCTTACGTCATATACTTACATCTGTAAAGACCCAAGGCCTGTTTTTGAAAAATGTACAAAACCTCTGTCAACTGCAGAGCCTGCAAAGTTTCCATAATGATTTAATGTGAATCTAATGTAGTAAAAATGGAAGAGCTGGTCTGCAGCATTATCTTGCTAGCTCACGCCATCAGCATGCCAAAAACACTGTTCATTTTTCCTTTGGGTTGGGACTATTACCTTGGTCCAAATTCCTGAAATAGGTCAGAAATTCCAACTATCCACACAAAAATGTGTATACTTGAAATAAACAAATCATTCAATTTTATCTTTTTTTGGCATCTCACGCAGGCAATGCCAACGAGAGAACAAAGTATGAAGTACCAGGTTTATCGTGCAGAAACGCACCTCTTCTGAGAAACTTGAGTTACCTCAAAAGGAGACTTTACAAAGCTGCTTTCACACCAAAGGGATAGCTAAATATTTAAAAGCTCTGGTCCTTTATATATCATCAAAAGGAAGTTTGACCTGCTTTTCTGTTTAAGTTGGACCTATTTATCTAATGTTCAATTCACACAACAATAAAGCAATCTCTTTTTTCAGAGTTCTTTTCACCCTGAGGCTGCAATGCCGCCGTTCAGAGCTTTGGTTTTCAGCCCAGTCCAACACCAATTTGCTTTATGGTACCACGTAAAACACCAGCAACAGGACAGTAAGATAACGACACACTTTTGCCATAATATAATTGAGGAGGGAAAAATTGTACAAGTTAAGGAAAGAAAGAGAAAAACTCAGGTGCAGCAAAGAGACCTAAGACAACACTATGAGAGGGAAAGACTAGACAAGAAAGTTTATAAGCTAGACATGGGACAAGAATAAACATCAGATTGAATTTTACTGCAGGAGAGAGCTCAGACGACAAAAAAAGAGGATGACAGACAGATGCAGAGTTAGCTTCAGTGGAGCTATTGGTAACTTATAACTGATTAACTCTCTTGTTCTTTCTTGTTCAATTTGCTTGAATCTGTCTTGAAGCTGCAGGCATGCAGGTGTCTATTCATGAAAAGACTACGATAATGATCATTTCCCCCTCTTCTCTGTGTAGGCTGCACATCAAGAGATTGAAACTGTGGTTGATTCCTGTAATAAAACTAATGAAAAACATGTATATACTCCAGATGTTTACTTTAGTGCTCTGTATCATCTGTATTTGCATCTCTCAACTGTAGGGCAAGCCAAATCTCCAAAATTCTCTTGTAATGCTTTAAGTTGGTTTACATTAATAACAAAAGAAAAATCTAAGAGATATTGGCCTGTAAACCTATAGTGCCTGTGTAGCGTAAGTGGTAGCCTGTCATTGGGTTTCTGCTATTAGTCTTGTTTTCAGCCTGTGGAAAATCCACCTAAGTCACAGTGAGATCGGATGTTTAACAGAAGGATATTCCACCACATTAACTGACTGAAATACCATCCCATGAGTTTTGATGCATGAGTGCACGTAAGCACCTATCAATATATGCTGCTGTGCCAGTTCCACTTGAAACCATGTATGCCCAAGCAATAACTGGAAATAATGACCCATAGTTGTCTGCTTCTGCCAGTCAAGTTGCAGTTTACACTCCAGTATGCCTGTCAATATACTTATATAATATGATGACTTATTTAATGTACTTTATGCAGTACTAGGTAGCGAAGACTTTGGGCAAAGAGTTTTGTTGATTATGATTCAAAGTTGCAGACATAACTGTGGAGAACCCAAAATTCTAAAATGTGGCTGTTTCTCTCTCACACACACACCATCAACCTGGCAGCTCAGAAAATCTACAGTCACCAAAGTTTCAAGGTGAGCATCCAGTTAAGTATCTGACCAAATAGGATACGATCACAATGCTGTAACTCTGCCATAATCTTTCCTAACCGAGACACTCTGAACGATCACCCAGTGAGGTTTTCAGGTCACAAAGATGACTTTGGATCTTTTGGACATTTATGTGACATTTTGAAATAATCAATGTCTGAATTCCTGAGTTTTGCCCCAATATGCATTTTGTAAGGGTACAGTGACTTTAACCTTTGGCCATCGCCTTATTAATCATTCTTAAAGGCTCAAACATGAGCCTCTGAGCATGATTTTTAGGTTTATTCCCTGAACTGCATGCACTCGCATTCACACCACATCCATAAGGAGAATGATTTTCCTTTCCCTTCGACATGGAAGATAGATGTTTGCTGCTGTGTTAAAACTCAAAATACAGTATGTTTACCCCAAGAGTGCAAGTTAATGTTAATATGAAGTTTTCTTCCATGAAGTGTTCCTTTGATATCACATTTGAAAATAAGTCAGAAGGCTGGTCAAATTGAAAATGCCTCTGGCCACAGCTGCTATCAGCGTAGGCTTAACAGTGTAAACACTATTTTTTTCTCCTTCCATTTTTGCAGTTTGTAGCGATAACTGAAGCTATGATTTTTTTACAGCTCCACTGTCTATCATTTTTGCTTGTTCATTCACCTCTTTTTTTGTTTGTTTGTTTGTTTTTTTTGCCACATTATCTCCCTTGCTTGAATTGTTGCCTTTTTAGACCTCTTATTGATAAAGAACTCCCCCGTCTCCACATGCAATCAACTCTGATCCATAAGGGAGCTTTTTTGAGAATGAATCAAAGCCAAGACAACACTAATCTGTCCGAGAGTCATTTTGTATCTCTATTCTCAATAATTGCTGAACTCATCCAATTTGATCTGTTAAAAAAGAAGCATCTCCCAGACAGCTCTCTATGGAAATGGTATGACCATGCTCAAGCAGACACTTGGAGGCACAAAGTAGTGGTCATTACTTTAGGAATATGCTAAAAGCACAGAGCATCTTGAACAAAGTCTTTCCAAATACACACTCTCCAGTCAGTATAACAATGTACTAAATCTTTCATAATGATCCTTTATCTTCTCAGAACTTTTCTCAGAAATATATTTTCCACAATAATCCACCCGCTTTACGTCTTGCATGAATGCTGCTCACCTCTTTCTACCCTTTAATTTTTCTAATCCACCCATTTTCTCATTACCATGTAAGCACTATTTATGTGCTCATTTAATTGTAATGAAGCCCTTAGATAGAGACCCTTCACAGGGCGCTTCCTGCTAAAGGGCACAGATCATGAGTGTGTGATTGGATTACTGACTGCCTGGTGCTAATGTTTAAGCATAGCAAAGGCTTACCCTTTAATTCTCTTTCACACACCCACACAAACACACACATTCTCTGTCAACCAATGTGTGTGTACGTTAGGATTTATTTGAGAATTGATTTTGTGCCACCTGATGTCTGAGGCATTATGTCCAGCATGATGCAGAATCCAAATTTTGAGCTTCTCCTCAAAGCATTGTCATTTTAACCCCGACTGCTTCTCATTCCGCTAACCATTTCCCTTGCTTTTTTGTTTTTACTGATGCAGGTTTTGACTCAGTTGTGTGATAATGAAGGAAAAAAAAATGAGTTTATTTCAAGTAAAAGCTGCAAATTGCGCAGAAAGTGAACTCAGTTGAGTCTGTTTGGAAGTGGTGAGTCACTGCTTTAAACTTTTGTAAGGAAAATAAACACACGAAGAAGAAACATACTGTGTTTCACACATGAAAATAGATTACATGTAACTTTAAAGTGAAGGTGAACAAGATTCATCAACAGTGGGGAAGTCTGAGATCGAACCAGCAACGTTCTGGTTCAAAGACAATCACTCTGCTAAACCCCCCCCAATGTGCATGTGTGAGCACGAGTTTCTTATAGTGTACACTTCTGCAGCACTTCCTGTCATCTTCTGTCTGAAATACTTTGCTTTACTTTCTGTCTCATATCATGCAAACGCGTCGCAACTCCAGGATAAAAACAAGGCTGTTTAGGCTGTTCACAAGCAGTGTCCTCTGTGGGAGAGAATAACTTCCATTAACATCAGCTTTCTAACTACTCTAAAAGTAAGGGGGAAACCCCCAAAGCATAAATTACATCTAATGATAAACACACTGAGTTTAAATTTAAAGAGCTTGGATCTTCACTTTTAATTTATCTACAAAAAGAAAAAGAAAAAACTAAAGTACTGGCTACTGAAAACAGTGTCATTTAAGCCAAGTTTACACAACAAGATTTGAAGCCAGATTTTCCCGTTGAAGACAAATGGCAAAGGTCTTACACAATCGCTTTCTGCGAATGCTCCAAAGAAGTGATTTGAGAGGCTCAGAGACACCCCAGCCTTTGACTGAATGTCTAGTGTTTTTTATATTTTCAATGAGTTGGATAGGGTCAGGGGACACAACGGGGACAAATCCAGAAAAGGAAAATAAAAAACATTCAATAAATATGTCAAGAAACCTGATCGGCTCAGGATAAATGTTGGCAAGAACACCCACACCTCTCTGATGTTTCCAGCGCATGTTATCGTAAGACTCAGGAAAAAGGAGAATCAGTGGAGTGAAACTACCTGTGTAATCCTACACCCATGTGAGCAGAACACTGAATCACAAACGTCTAGCTGTAACACAGTTTAACGTGAATGAAGAGAGAGACTTGTCAGCATGACAGCTAGAACTGCAGTGCGATGAGATCTGGAACTGCAAAACTCCTGTTTACATAGAAAGCACATCTTTATATTACAAAAGAAAAACATTGTACTGTGAGCAACATATTACAATGATACTAACAATTTTGTGAACTAGGCTTTTACGCATGGGTAATAAATATAAACTCAAAGTAAGACTAATTGATTTGGGTGAGCTGAGTATTCCACTAGTCTCAACACCATGTCAAAACTTTAGCCAACTACTCCCTACATTGTTCATTCGTGTTCGTCAAAATGCTCCCTTGTCTAATTTTAATGAATATAACTGTCATGTGCCCAGTGCAGTGGTGGCTGTGAAACAGAAAACAGGGGGACTTTATTACCTCAGTGGAGGTCTCAACTCTTGCCTGTTATTCATAAGTTATTAATAGCTGCCAAAAACATGTAAAATCTATCATTTTCGTGTTTATTCTGGCTAAGAATAATTACATTAACATTTTTATTACTTTTCCTGGCTACAGTGTTTACATGACCTCTTCATGTAATAATTCCACCTGCACTAACCAGTGCAGAATTTAAAAAAAACAAACTAATCTATTAAGTTATTGATGTCAGACTGCAAGTGCATCAAATTACATTTTTCTAGTGTCACAGCTTCCTCAGCAGATGCTTTGAAGCTTCTGGTTCTGCCAAATTCTACAAGAAACATAAGCTATGCAGCACATCTCCCGCTAGACTTCTCTCTGAACGGGGAGATTAAAACCTAAAGTCATACAAGAAGCTGAAGAGCAGCCACGTACTCACACTCATATACAGTGCGCACTGATACACGCACGCAGGGCTTAGCTTGGAGATGACTACCACATGCTGTTTCAGATTCCCTAACCTATCCTCAAAGCAATACACCCTCACCCTCTGGTTACAGAACTCATCCTCACTTGACATCAAACCTCCCTCTCTTGGGCGGCATCTCAACTCCTATCACTTTCCATCACTCCTTTAGTCTTTCAAGTCACTTTAGCCTTTTTTTCCTTTTTATTAAGAAAAAAACTTCTTCTTTCATCCTCTACCTGTTGTGCTTCCTTCCTCTTGCTGAAGCAAACTAATTAGTAATTAAAATGCTCATGGTCAATTGGGCAAATCATTGCACAGTTTGCCGCACCTGAGTGGGGGGGTTGGGGGTGGAAAATAAAACTCACACAAGCTGTTGTGGTCACAATCAGGACACAGATCCTCATTTTGAATCTGTGGCCTTTTACGGCAGCAGAGAACAATCCCAGGCATTTACAAGCAACCACAAATCCACACACACACGTTAGCAGCCCAGAGCGCTGCAGTGTCCAGGTGTTTCAAGGCTCCTGCGGCTGTTGACAGGAAAAGGATCTGTCCATTTGTGGGTGGTGGTATCATGCAGGCAGTGGCAGCCAGCCCAGGGATTAGAGGTTGTAGGTTCGATGTCATTTTCAGAGTAGAGGTCATAGCTCTGCTGAGGCCTACTTCTCATTGCGCATCAGTCATTAAAAAAAGACTTTCATTAGAGCAGGTGGGTCAAAGTCCTCAAGACAGGATAGCGGAATGCATATCATCACGTCTTGTTTCACATGATCAAGACAATCTATCTTATTCCTCTCTTTGACATGGCGCACACAAAGTAAACCTGAACATGTGTGTGTACTGTACAATCTGAGACATTCCATCTCCGGCTGGTGAGCCAGACAGCCTGAAGGAATGAGCACAGCACTGAAGGTTGGTGGGGATTCAAGCTGCTGAATGATTAGGAGCAGTCCTCTGGCAGTTCCATTCCTTTCAGTGGAAAACACGCCATTCGGAGCAATTAAGTCAATGATTCAAAAGCATCAACCTTTGCACTTTGACCTGAATTTCCGCTTTAGTTGCAGTTTATTTTTGTTCTTTATCCTCTCTCGCATGCAGCAGATACTGTACTGACATAAGAACTTGGTAAATCAACTTATTGCACTAAAAAAAGAGAAAAACACTGAAATGACATCACACTCTCACGCATAGACATGCCATTTATGTATATGCGCATACACTATAAAAATGCCTAAAATGATCCCTGGTTAAGCAGTGTTTATTTTTCTTTTTCACCCTGTGTGTGTGACTTTTATAACCACTGGGACTGCCGTGGAGGAGAGAGGAGAGCAGTGGTTGTCCTAAAGCAATGTGCAGTGAAAAAAAAAAGGTTGAAACGTGGGCAGTACTTCTGAGAATCTCACATTCAATAAAAATCCCAGTTAAGGCACGAGAGGTGGAATTTCACTTACATACTTTTACACCACACAGAATTATTTACGACGCACTTTCATAACTACACGCAGTCTCTGAAAGTCGAGGCCAACAGAGACTACATGACAAGCGGTCTTTAAACCCCAATAAATGTTATATTGATCCAAAACAAAAGGTGTTTATCAAGGACTAAAAGCAAATTGAGCATTGTGAGGGTTGCTGGTAACAAGGTTTAAGAATTTGTTTCCAACATACAAAGAGAGAAATATAGGTTTTCCAAAGAAAAACCTTCTCTTCAGAATGCTCAATTATCATCAAAGTCTATATCGTCCGTATCTAATTTAGTTAGACTAAAAAAACAGCAGCCTACTTCAGGTTAATGCTTTTAGTAATAATTTGCATTCGATGGAATACACAACGGCAGATGGCGGATTGTGTTTTTCCATGAAGATTAGACGATGGAAGAGTTCACAGTTGGTGCCAGGGCTCCAACTCTTATAATTCCTTCATTCTCACCCCTCTTAATCTCCTACCTCTGAAGCCACTCCACTCTTTATTATAGTCAAAATTACCAGCATATAAACTGTAAATTTATGGTCGAGGAAGAGTTTCAGTTCATGGAAAGTCTGTCCTCCATAAAGTTTTAGTGCCCCCAGCTGAGAACTCAGCTGATCTTCTCACAAACAACTTGAAGTGAAGTATGGACACACACACACACACACAGACACATAAATCTCAAAGAACACACACACATTCACAGTGTATGGTGACCCTCTCTGTATCAACCATACCTCGAGGACACTAGCAAGCCTCTAAGGCCTCCTAAAAGCAAGCGAAACCTCCTGAGACACATTCCCTCACACATACTTGCAATTAAGACTTTTCTAACCGCCATGAGTTGACATCTTTAGCGAAACAACCCGAGCCATATGTCAACACACACACACATACAGATAATGCCAACTCTGCTTGCAAAGTCCCATCTCACATGGTAGAAGTGAAGCTTAACTCCTGTGGCACTGTGATATCTATAGAGCTGCAGTCCCTGAAGGAAAGTCCTCCTTAGATCAGATTCTAAAGAAACGAAACCAAGCTGTTCTCTGTCCCCTTTGCTAAGCAGGAGGACTGAAAAAAGAAATACTTCACTGCTCTGGAGTGCTGTACAACTTCTAATTATAGATTGAAATCGGAGTTATGATTGTAATGAAAACATATTTTGTGGGTCTTCCTCCTTGTTTAAATTGTCGCCTTTCTGCACATAGATACAGTATTCTCTTTTTTTTGTGTATTTTTTTTTTCTTTTTTGTTTATTTGTGCGTGGGTGTCGGACCTTTGAGGATGACCTCCAGTTCGTCTCGTAGGATGTCAAAGGTGCTGTATCTGGAGCTGGTCTCTGGAATTATGTTCTTTTTTAGCCATCCTCCACAGGCATACTGGTAGAAGTTGTCACAAGGGTCCACGGTAGCATCCATGTTCTCAATGAGACGAGACGCTGCATGGACAGAGAGGAAGTAGCTTAGAACAAGAGGAAATCCCCACTTAAAAGAACTGTAGTATCAAACATGATATCCTTGTATGATATGAAATCTGCCAAAACATATTGAAGGCTATAAAAAATTCTATAAAACAGGTATTTTAAGAACTGCATATCCTTGAGGTCAGAGATGTCTACCGTCTTACTGGTTAATAGTGTTTGGGAAATATGTTTAATCAATTTACTCCAAAGTGTTCAAAAGAAGCTTAATAATGATATCAGCTTGTTAAAGAATACAGCCAACAGTTGATTAGCTGAAAGCTAATAGGTTCCGTATGAGTAATGAAAAAACCCTCTACAGATCAGAGCTCACTTTATCAAATTTAGTTACTTTAATCCTTTTAAAAAACGTACACATAACATCATCAGAGTTTTTGAGCCAGACTACTTATTGATCAAAGTTGCCACATAAATTGTAACGAAGACTGGCATTCATTATCCAATGAATAGAAAAGCCAGCTCAATTTAGCACTTCCATTTTTCCATGGAAAACAACAATAACATATTAATTAACCTATCAGTTTAAAAGCGCTTATCTGATAATGTTCCAAGTCTTGAAGGGTTAAACTAAGTAATCTGCTACTGGATAACTCCTTGTAATGGAATGTACAGATGTTATATTTCAATGAGATCCTTCTAAAGCAATAAATAATATAACATTGACCTATTCCTCTAAAAACTGGTTGACATAAAGGAAGTACGGATGAATGGTCCAGTCTCCACGAGCAGGCTGTGGACAGGAGCATAAGTGCATTCCAGATGAATGACAGCTTTGGATGCACACCAAAATACTCCACACTGTTCTAGTAGCAAAACTAACACATACAGTACAACAAAATGAATATGGAAAAAATATCTTAACAGACGTTTTTTTCCTATTTAGATACTACTCAGAGCCATTTGCCAAGATAGATTAGTTTAATGGCAGTAATTCGTCTCAGTTTATGCACCAGCAGTGGAAATGCATTCACTTTTTTTAGCTGCAATTAAATTACAGGAGGCAGCTCAGAGATCCCTTGTGACAAGGCTGTCTGTCAAATATGACTGAATTAGGACACTGGCTCACCAAAAAAATGCATCAGAAATGAATTTACATCTGTTGCTGTAAACTGCCAGTAGAGTTATAGATAGTTTACTCTTTAATTCAGGATTGTTTTTCAACCACAAATAAATAGTTTTCCAGAGAAAATGTGATGATGCAGTTGAATGCAGGGAAAGCTGAAGGGATCTGCAGGGGTATATGCTTATAGAGCGATAGATGGAAACATTGGGAAACTGTCTACATCAGTCCTGTGTCCACCAGTAAGAATGCATAAAATAACATAAATATAAATGGCCTTAGATATGTTGAAATTTGTCTGGTTTGGACACAAGCTGATACATGTTCATATCCCATTACCAGTTTCTTAGGTATATTTGTTTAGAGGTGATCCAAGAATATTAACCCCTTGTACAACGTGTTTGTGCAGATCAGGATCGTTTGTTTTGTATTTTTGATGGATGTTTTGACTGAGAGGAAATATATTCACATTGTGTCCATGTTCAGTATGTCTTACATCCCTGACATTCTGCAGCAGCCTCAGTCCTCTCATTTAGTCTTCCTCTGAGAAAAATCAAAGCCTTTAGAATGACACAAGAAAGAGAACGCACAAACAAACCCACAAAGATTACTTACCTGACTGCGTGCAGTCAGCCGTGGTGCAAATTTCATCTATAAGAGAACATAAAACAAATCATCACACAGTGAGAATCTTTTTTGCTCATCAGTCATTAAACTCCCACTTTGCCTGTATTTCTCTTCATTCTCTAATCACGTTTATTGCACATAAACCTAGATTACTCAGAAGTGTTGCTTTCACTCTGCCAGAAATCTGTTAATCAAAGTGAATTTGAGATACACCAACACACCAGCAAACTGCTGTATGACCTTTAACATACTGCTCCGTGGGTTATGTGTGACTGCACACAATGAGAACATGGTTCAGTGCGCGCATAGTTACAAACATAGGCAAGTCATTGAGCTTTCATTTTCCCTGACAAGGCAGCTTACACATTTACAAAGCCCAAGACAGAGAAAAAAAGAGAAAGAAAAAAAAAAAACACCATAGGAGCTCACATTCATAAGCCAGGCAGACTCCATCACACTTAATTGGATGCCCTTTTCTGTCAACTTTCTCAACTCAGCCTTGACTTAAAATAACTTTATCCACAATAACTTAAAAACCCACACAACAACCAAGAACGCGAAAGGCAGACACATGATAAATACCAGCAAAGCTTACAACATCATAAAAGGAACAATTTGCACAGTAAAACAATTGAAAACTCCACAATTACTCATCACATCCTTAAGATGTGTCATGGGTACACAATTAGGGATTAGTGAGATCAGGTCATGGGCCAACTCAGGCTTCAGTGACTCTGATAAATGTAAGCACTGCATAAAAGAAACCATTCACAGTAAAACAATTAAATCAAAAGCCTGTAAGAAGTTACACAACACAGCCCTAAAAAATAGCTTGGGTTTACAATAAGGAACAAAAAAAATTATAAAAAAAACTCGGGCATTGAGGATCTTGACAGATGCAGAAACAAAGCTTGGTGTCACCTTCTTGGTCTTTTATAATTATTAATTAAAAAATTTTGGGGGGGGCTTTTATGCCTTTAATGGATAGGACAGTTCAAGAGAGACAGGAAGCAGAGAGAGAGGGAAAGACATGCAGCAAAGGGCCATCTGATGCGGGACTCAAACTGGGGCCAGCTGCAGCGAGGACTGTTGCCTCTGAACATGGAGCGCCTGCTTAACCCACTAGGCCACTGACCACCCCACCCTCTTGGTTTTTTAATAAGAGTGCCCTACATCTGTGGCCTGAGAGTATTTACGGTTATGCAGTGAGCATGAAGTATCTAAGCTCATTTGTAGGCCTTTTGCTACTATCCATCAACTGTAGATGCTGTTCAAGGATTTCAGTTCCAATTAAATGATTTGGCAACAGTTTGGATGATGTCATTCAGGGGGTTCAGATGAATGTTACTCAGAGCATTAAACCAAGCTGTTATGCTGTGGGTAAGGAATGATTTAATGAAACACCTTTAAAAAGCTAATTAAACTTTTCTGGGGGGGGGCGTTAAGTTTCTCAGGTACAATAATTTCTATATCTCAAGACGAAATACTCCTGTCAACATGGGGAAGTCTCTCATTATCTTTCTTCCGAAAGTTACAGGGGATACAGATTCTGATAGACAGTGTTCTGTATTTTTTGCATTGTCACAATATGTCATAAAAGCAGAGATTGCAATTCACTGTGTGTTTTTGCAGTGTTTTTGTTTTCCCCCTCTTTTTTTTTTGCCCATACAACAAATCATGTTTCATGACTCTTTGCTCAGTCTATCACATTCTTCTCATTTTATGCTGCACTGTTTATTCTTGTACCTTTTATACCTGCACCCATCACTTCGGTACTTTTTATTTTTCCCTTTAACCACTGAAATGCGATGCTCTAAAGATCTGTTAGAATTATCAGATCATTGTAACTGAACTGGGAGTGGTATTCAATTCAGTCAGAGGGTATCTGATCGATGGTACAGAAAAATGGTCTTCTAGAAATGGTATCTCCCCCACAGCTTTCAGAAAAAACGGACTTCTCCAGAGTAATTGGGAATGATATTATGCATGTACGGAGTAAAACACCTAATTCTGGGGGTATCAGTTGTTCATTATAGACAGGAGGTTAATATAGTTTTTTAATAATTTTAATATAGAAAGACAGGCAGGGTGTCACGTTACATTTTTTACATGGAATTTAGCCACCACAAAGACTGTTCAACCTCTGCCTCGCTCCCCTTTTCCCCTCCTTTTCTTAAGCACTTTACGTCAATATTTTCCACAGTCAGCACCCTGTTTTGATATCACTTCACCTTAACTGTTCTTTTGCTGCAGATTTCCGCATCTGGTTATCTCGGGCAATGCCAGCAGCAGCAGCTTAATTGTCCAGTTGATCAGCAACAAGAAAGTCAATTTCCACATGATTATTCCATGCTTACTAATCAGATATATCAACCAAAGTTCTTGTAAAAGATGACCACAGCAGGCTTGTTTTAACATGAGCTGTAGTATCAAATCTCAAGCACCACTTTCCAAACATACTGGGGCATGCTTGAACCTGGATGCAGCCATACCTGTCACTATTAAACCACCCAGCTGAATTCCTGAGTTACTGAAATTCACCTGGTATAGGTTTGGATAGCAGGGCCGTACCTCAACCACACCTCTAAACACCTGGAAAGGCTTCTTTTACCTAGTTCTCCTATTCATCACTATTTGTTATTTTGACCAACAGACAGCACTACTTACCACATCGCTTGACTGCGTTCACTTGTACAAACTCAAGCCTACTTAGAACTCTGCTAAGAAACTATCCACCACTGTTCCTGGTCCTGCGATAGTTCTGGAGGCCTTAAATGCTCAGTAGTGCCACCTGTTGATTAGTTTTGAGTTTGACCAAAATTATGCTACAGTACGAATATGTATGCTGTTGTGCAACAGTGATTTCATTGGATTTAATCTTCATCTCATTGTTGTATTACGCTTGCAGGTACAGGTATTCGAAACTCCGATTACCACATGGCCTTTTTTGTTTTTGTAAATTTTCAAATGAATTAAATCTTGAAGAAAATAGTCTCCTCTGAGGTCATACTATTTGAAAATAAAAAATCCTTTTTTTTTTTTACAAATTTACTACAAGATGCCAGATTGAATATAAACATGACAATATACCCATTTCTGACTTTAATTTCAGCTTGTTTGATTGATTTTATTTGTTGCTGTTTTAGTTTAATTAATGACTTAGGTATCATTAATAATATCACAATGCCACGCTGTTTACAATTAAATATTGGTATAATAATACTTCAGGTAATAAAGACATGAAAAATAACTAGCAACCCTGCACAAATTGCCAGATAAGCCAATCACATAACTATATTGGAAGCAAAACGTAATTTGTTACGTGATCTGTCAAAGGATTTCTGGGAGAATTATACAAGCCGCCAATGAGAGCTTCATCTGAAACTGCCCTTTCTACTCAATACATGCCTCAGAGCTTGAGTTCACGTATTGAATTGCAAGCATTCAAACCACAGCCAAGCCTCCCCACTGTCTCAATGGCCTGTGTTCCACGATACATGTTCCTCGGTCAACCTAATGCAATCTCTCCAACTGGTCTTGATCTCCTCTTCAAAGAACCTGATCTGACATTAGAGACCGGACAGTGGCACGTCTCCAGTGTGCACTGAAGCAAAAAGGCATCCCTCTCAGCTGTTCAATCAACAAATCAAGACTCTTTATACTTTACTTGACATCCGTGAATATGATAGCCACAACACATTCTGAACTTCCCAAGCTTCCAGTGTCTTCGTCCACAGGCTCTTCACACTTTCCAAAGCCTTCTCAGAACTAAGCATTAATTTCTCTGAAGACAAAATGTTAGTACCTATTGCCTGCCAAGCACGCAAAACAGAAAACGTCACTGGCAACATTTCTTGTCCTCCGGAACAATTTCTTTCTTCTATGACTACATCACCCAATGTGATTGAGCTGTATATTTTACATCTAGCTGTTTCAAGGCATATTACGCCTCCTGCCGACTGTCTTTCTTTTGCTAGAGACCATGTCTATCTGCAACTTCAACGCTTCTGCTCAATCCATTCTTAAAACACACTCCTCCAATTTCTAGCTGTATAAGTCAGGTAACACCTTTATCTTTAAAGTGGTCACCAGAAACATATGTCCCTTTATCTGTGTCCTTGCTTCTTAAAAGCTTGCATTCAGCAAGATCCAGCAGCCACAATGAGTCACTTTCCCCTGTCAACTGGTCCTTAGAAGCCATGTTCCTGATAGCACTTTTTCATCTTCCTACAGCACTTCAAATTATCAATACAATTCACACCCAACTCTCTCATACGGTGCCCATACTCTGAAGAAGTAAAGCCAATTAACTGTTAGTCTCATTTGCCATGTGCATCTTTGATTTCCAGACTCCTAATTCAGCCTTTTATGAGCTGCTAGATAAATATGTCCATTCAAGGTTAGCTGCAAATGTCTCCCCTCGAAACACACTCTTCTCTACAGAAACTGGGAGAATGGCCACAAGATTCTGGTTCTGCAAAGAACCAAATTCCTCAAACATCTGGTATATTTCCAGAGCACTGTTCAACCCATTCTTTCTGTATGGGAGTCGTTTCCACAGCATCTGATTTGGCATGTTCGATCAGACTATTTATCTCAGTCCTCAATGGCATGGGTTCTTCTCGGCTCCATCCAATCCTGAATTTTATGGGGTTATTTTATAGAAGTTGGAGGTTTAAACCAACACTCTTAGTCTCCTCTTCTCAAGCCACAGATCACAAGATACTCCAAATGAGCCTTTAGCTTAATTTTCATCTATAGCTTCATTCATATTAACAAATACTCTGCATTAAACCAGTAAACTCACAGTGTTATAGAGTGATCCTGGTAAGTGAAGTAAATGATTAATCAACAGATCCGCTGCTTATCATTAAAATTGCCATGACTGTTCTGTTAGAGACATTTTGAAAAATTCTATATCCTAGAACGTAGAAATGCTGATACTAAAACAATGACATTGATCTGAAGCAGGTATCCTGCAGAGAGGAGATAGGACAGGGGCTCTCTGTTCCATTTCACACATCAGCCATGCCTCATAATATTGAATAGATGACATTTACTGCAAAATAGAACTTAACACAATACTTTAGAATTTACACAGAGTCTGAAATGTAAGTTTTTAAAGTGGTTTTGAATCATGTAAACCTTAAAAAAGGACCTTTGTACACGTACTTTGTTTTCTTTCTACTGTACCAGACGTTGCACTTTTGCACTGGGCTTTAAAAACACAGCTCAAGTGTCATGTATCACCTGAGCAAAGTGCAAGTCTTCAGCATGCTCTGTTGTTCTTACCATTAACCATGAACTCAGAAGTCTTGAACAGTGCACATGTACGGTCTAAAGGCAAACTTTGAAATATTGGAAAATATAATTTAATACTGTGGTGACAAGAAAGTGAATCACTGCCCACAAAGATGTTTCTATTACTTGATTTAGTTGTTTTGTTCACACTGCTTTATGTTTGGCTTACCAAACTTTGAACGTCTCAAACAGTCACAAAAGATTTTAGATACTTCCCATATTTCATTATCAGCACTTGTGTAGTCTATCTTTAGAGCACTCACCAGTCTTCTGGGTGGCGAAGAGGATGATGAGGGCAACAATGACAATGAAGAGCAAGGAGACGATTGTAATGAGGCCGATCTCCAGGGATGTCCAGCGGGGCTTCTTAGCCGATTTGGGGGTGTTTGTCTCCGTCATTCTTAGATCTCCTCCTTCAGCAGCCGGCTGTATCAACTCACCTAAGAACAGACTAAATAATTAGTCTACTGGGAGTGAATAAATCACCAACCAGTTCTTATGGCCACTTAATATACATTTAACAAGCAAACAAGCCAACTTGCCCTTGTTGCAGCTTCTTTAGTAATTGTATAAAGTGCTTTTCTCTGGTTTGTTTTAATGTAAAAGGAAGATTTCAACCTTTTCTCACTCCCAACCCATCATAGACATCATGGTCTGTTTTATTAACATCCAGGGTAGCCTATGGACCTCAATAGAAATCCATCAATGCCTGAAACAGATACCATGAGACCGTAACTAAACAGAAATGTCACCATCACTGTGGTTACCCAAAAAAATGGATGAGAAGCTTGTTGCACAACAAAGAAATTTGCCATCTAGCCCAGTGAGCAACAACTGGAATTTCAACATTATTTTCTTGTGGAAAACTAGTTGGTGGGTAGTCTTAATGTCAGTGACCTTTCTTTGTCTTCTTTTCAACCACATAAAATGTGGTTACGACATCAACACTATAACAATAGACAAGGAAGTTAAGGTGTCTTTTGAAAGTGTGTTTCTCCAAAGTCATACGGCATCAGTAAAGAAAATATGGTTCACATGAAGATGTAATTTCACCACATTTATTGGTCCATCTGAATATGGAAATATATTGGCTGTGTGCTTCCAGCCTCCTACTTCAAAGACAGAGCTCCCTCTTTATATTGTCATTATCAGCAATATAATGCCTGTGCTGTTTCTTATTACGGCAACTGGCTGCAATAAAAAGATTATGGTTTCTTATCTGAGCTTTATCAGTTTTAATTGCAAATGCTGATAAAATATGTCATAAATGTGAACACTTTATCTGTGTTTCAATTTCAAACATATTATCATTGGTAACCATAGCTGATTTTTTAAAGATTTCTTTTCAAATAAAAGCTAAATGGAAACATGTGACTAATGTTCAAAGTGGGTATCTTAATCTTTTTCAACTTGACTGAAAAGAGACAAGAGCCAAATGTAAGACTCAAACTCATGTCTCCTCCCTGGTAATTCTGTAGTTTGTCCAGATGTAGATCCATACCCTACACACTGAAAAAAATACTAAAAAGCTGCCCCAGGATTAAAAAACAGTGTTTTTGTGGTGTTTTAACATTCATTAGTACATGAACAAAGTAGAAAACCCATGCACAAATAACTTAATCTCTACTAAATAAAGATTAAGATAAAATAAGATTAGAAAACTTCAAAAAAGAGCATGAAATAATGGTTTCATTCATACTTCTTGATTTCAGACATTTTCATTTTGTCAGCACCATGTAAATATCCAACTCTGATAATCAATTAAACCTTAAAGTCATCAAACAAAAAGAAACTTGTCAGTTGAAACTTTCCTAATGATGAGGATTTTTCAAATGAAGCATTGATTTTTTTTAATTAGTCATTTTAATAAAACTAACATTCGCTTTGTCTTTTGATTTTCTTTGGCACCCACAAAGATGAGAAAACAGAAAGTGGGAAAGGGAGATAAAAGACTCATGGCAGGGATAAGAAGACAATGAGGAAAATAACAGTATTGGAGCAAAAGGTAAGAACAATGGAAGTTCTTACCCTTGTGGCTGTACACTTCAGACTGAGAAAAAAGTGAAAATAAAAAGAAACACACACTTCTGAAGGAGAGAAAACAGGCAAGACCTTTCCTCTGCTCCCCACCACAAAGTGTTGTTTTCCTCTCAGGGGCCAAGAGAGAACTTTAGAAACTTGATGTAACAAGCAGTTAAGTCTATCTCTGAAGATCTGAAGGCAATTAATCCTTAATCCTTTAACAACTCCGCAAAGACACACAAACACTCATCCACAGCCATGCTCTGGAACACACTTTTACAGCCAGTGCCATGAGGTGTCTGAACAGATGGGTGGGTCTTATGAGCATAGTGAGCTGAGAGCGCAGCATGACCAAAGTCTCTGGGCTTGCTTTGAGGGAACACACTCATCATTTTCTGTACACACACCCAACCACACACACACACACAAGTGCACATGTATCACAAATAGGTGCATTCTTGCGGAATGTCAAATTGCCAATCTTTCATCCACATAACAAAACAATAGACCAACGTAAAGTAAACTTCCCTGATTATGGCCATTATCCAACCACATTGTTGCACACACGAAAAACTGCCACCTCCAGGCTGTTTTCTCTGCTCCGTAACAGTACTAAAGCATCCATGATATCACCATGGTTCATTAGATTTACTGTAGAAGAGTGGCGACTTGATGCAATTCTACAATCGGAGGATAGGCAACTGAAAAATGAGCAATTGCAGACATAAAAAGAGGTGATGAGACAGTAGGATGACACAAGTTGATACATTAATCAAAACTTCCTGTCAGCTTCTTCCTGACTGCAGGAGGGGGCAAAAACTTCATCTGCGAGAAAACAGATCACCTCGACAGCAGTCCCACAGCTCCAATAAAACCATATGTGCATGTCAGCACTGGAGAGGCTGTATATTATCTTAATTTACTCCAAACCTGACACTTTGTATGCCAAGTAATTGAGTGTATGTGAGATTTATTAAAAAAGTACAAGGGACATAAAAACAAAGTGAATGAATCTATAAAAAAACAAACAAACAAACAAACAAAAAAAGCAGCTGGGGGTTTAAAAAAAGGTGTTCAAACTCTCTTAAATCATGTTTAAGTGACTCTCTCAGTGGGCTGAGGCATGTTAGGTATGGGTGTAAAAGAGAGCTCACTGCATGTCCCTTAAATGAGCCATCACATGTGCATGATGCATAATGGTGTGTTTCTTTTTAGGGATTAGAAAGTGTTTATAATGTTTAAAGTTAGATCATTCTTTACTCACCGACACTACTTCAGGTTCAATTCTGGAATGTCTTAATATCGTTTATGTGCATGACAATAATGCCTAGGGATGTTTACACTGTAGGATTTATGCATGCTGAATATGCTGCAGTTGTTGGGTGCAGTTGATATTTTTACTTTCTAAAATGTTCTTACTGACATGATATATATAAAATAGACACAACGAGACCTCACAAACCCATTCAAAATTAAACCCATCATTCACTGAGACACCTGAAAACCCCCATGTGTTTACACACATCAGCACAAAACTACTTTTACAAAGTCGCTTTTTTATGTGAATGTTTGAGTTTTTATGTGAGCCGTGAACATGAGTGTCATGTCCCTAAATGAGTTTGAATCAGAAGAAAATGTGGCCTAGTTTATAATAAAATGACACCTCCTCTGGGATCTGATTCTCAGCGCAGGGCGGCGCTCCACACTGAGGTCTAAAATCATTTTTGAGTGAGGAGTCTGAATGCCCAAAGGTGATGTGATCTAGCTGAAATGAAGCCGACCTCTTAAACTGCTCCCCTAATGGTTTTTGTAATAGCAGCATGAATGCAAAAGTAAAAATAACTTTTAAAGGGGTATTACACCGAACACAGCGACCCCCCTCAGTCCCCACGCAGCTGAGATAAGCTACTGTGGACCAATACTAGAAAGTAAGCGGAGAGGATACCCAGCTGGAGCAGCGTTGTCCAAAAATCATCAAAGTGTTCAACTCCAGCTATAAAAATATGTACAGATGCAGCACACGCGGCGGCTCGTAACCGTGCAGCTAAATGCGGGCCAGGTCCCCATCTCCTGTTGCACGTTGGGAACTACGAGGAGGTGGTGGCATGATCAACTGGTGCACGCTGCCCAGTGTCACCCAAACGGCACACGCGCACACGCAGAAAATAATAACGCGCGCTCGTATACACACAGGCACACACACCTACACGCAAACACAGGCACCGACGCACGGAGATGGCACCGTGTTACGAGTAACGTTGGGGGTGCGTGAGCGACTTACCAGATATGTCAGGAAATTTTCGGTCGATGATATATATGGGCATCACATCCACTAATCAAATATCCATCAAATCCTCAAAGGGAGCGCCAACTGCTGATCGATCTGCCACAGATGATTTGTTTGCTTCACCCGTTGATTTCAAAGAGGCACAATCCGTTCCCGTCTCTCTTCTTCTCCCTCTTTTTCGTCCTTTGGCTCTCTATTCTAGGAGTGCATTTTCACACAAACACACACGCGCACACTCACGCACAGACCCCTCTGTACAACTACCAACTGCACTGAACCATATCTACCCTGAGAGGATCGCTGAATTCAAATGACCCATCAGAGACGTGCGCGGCGCAACTGCTCAAGTGTGTGTGATCCACATATAGGGGGGATCCCACATTTATAAAGCCTGTGACATACAGTGAAATAGCCTGCTGAAGTTCCCCTTCTTCAGAGTCGCTTCCTCCCCCGTCAAGGCGGTGTTTAGGAGTGACCCTGTGAGCTGCGCCTAAAATGACTCAGGGCGCAGGTTAGTGATCAGTGACGATGTGATGTGTAGCGCTTCACTGTACTTTTTCATATGCCTCTTGGAGGATTTTAAGCAGAATCGCTACACTGCAAAGTCTCAATGCAGAGATTTATATGCATCCACCACACTTATTTTTTTTTTACCGACCAACAGCTTTTAATGGGATTACACAAAAATGGTGTTGATTTGTTTGATTCCCAAGTGGGCCTGGGCACCGACTAACTCTAGCTGTGAATCATCAATAGAACACTTTCGGGGCAGTACTATGAGCAAATTGCTTTTAAAAACCCAAAATAAAATAATCTGTGCAGCAAAGCCCAGCGTGGCTATCTGAAATGTCTCACAGTTGAATTAGATTTGTAAAGGCTAGGGCTCTATAATGTGAACATTTAGGCAACGCCAAAGTGCTGTTTGAGATCATTCTTATACCATCATGCTTTTGTGTAACATTACTGATTGTTTTCTGACCTTTAGGCAACAAATATCTGCTGTTTAAAAAAACCTTTGAGTGTGTATGTTTCAACATATTGGAGCCATTTCAGAGTAAAACAGTGCATAATCAACATGAATAAAAGAAAAAATAGGCGAGAGAACTACATAATTCACTTACTGGATTTATGTACTACTTAAACGACAATACATTTTCCTTGTTAAAACTTTCTTGCTTTGTATTCGGTGCTGCTCTAAACCACCAGTGTCGTTGTAATGTCTAATGAATATTTGTAAAGAGTTGTGAAAGGGCTCATTTGAAAAAAAAAAGGTCTTTAATTAGTTCTCTATGTTTTGTTTCTGTTCAGTTACAGTTACATGGGACCGTTTGCTCCCAGCATCCTTACTGTTAAACAACAAAGTTCACTGAAGGGTCACATTTGTAGGGACGGGAACTCTGCAAATACACAAGGAGTTTAAGTCTAAAAGCGAAGGACAGCATTAAAGTGAGAAGAAAAAAGGGCACCTCACAGCACAGAATAAATGACCTGATTTCTGCAGGAAAAGAGATTGAGACTAACTGAGTAACTGAATGAGACTCCCTGATAGTGACAGACAGTATGTCATGATTCCATATCAAACTGGGGTTTCTGATGTGAGAGGCTTTTATATTTAGGTACAGAACATGTTGGAGGTGAGATGAACCGATTGTCTTATTAAGGAAACATTTATCATTACACTGGTTGTACTGTATGTATTGTTTTACTACAAACAGTTTTTGATCCAATGTGAGTAACCACAAAGATAATTTGTCTTTGCCATCTCATGATACAGTCAGTATAGATAAAGTAGGACAGGAGCTGCAGGAAGAGTGTACTAGTGGCAGGAGATTGAAATAAAAAAAGACAAACCGTTTGATTAGGTGACAATTCTAGTCAATTGTGAAACAGACACAAAACAACAATCATTGTATTTATGAACATGCAATATAATTCATAACTTGGTTTTCACTGCAGAGTCTTGGAAAAATAAGAAATAGTGTGTTTTATTTGCTTTAGAACAAGCAATTTTCTATTTATCCAAAGATGGCATGCACCCTGATCCTCCTCACGGTCTCATTCAGGAAAGCATAAAGGCCACTGCTGCCCACAACATGAAATATAGCAGTTTCATGACAAATGCTCAAAAGTAGTAAAAGGACTGAAATTGGTACACAACTTCAGTCTTTGAAAATAAATGATAACCCTTGCAATTATGGCCTGAAGCTGATGCAAACTCATGTTTTTAAGATCCATAAAACACTTGAAAGAGGTTATCTGTGGACTGCAATGCAATTTGGAGCCCCAATCAATCCATTTTGGGGATTTTTTTTCACTTTTCAACTTTGTTGTCACTCACAATTGGTTGGGGTAAGACATAAAAAACACACACTGAGGATATTAAAAAACACATGGATAAAGTAAGGAATAAAAAAATAAATGATTGGGTTGAGTAATAAAAAAAACACATGTTTGGAGTTTGTCATCACATCACATGAACGCTGCTCCACCCAAAACAAAGGCAACTTATAACTTTGCTATGTCATCTTTAAGCGTTTAAAGGGGTGTTAGGCGCTGTTGTCAAATGTAGCTATTACACATCCTGGAGTGAGACTAGCTTTCCTCCTTCATAATGTTGTGCCAACGTCTTTCTACAGTGGCCACGATTTTGATTGCACCAACATGAAAGAAATTTACATAATGTCTGCCTAACGGCTTGGTTAGCACACTCTTAAACTGACAGTATTGAGCATTCAGTTGACTAATCAGGGCAGAAATATGGGTTTCCCATAACGAGACACACGGGAAGATTAAACGTTTTAAATGGAGGATGAGAAGAGATGCCACTGTGATGTACAGTAGAAGAAAAATAATGTGTTCTCTGAACATTAAAGCAATAAAGCCTGTTCTAGTGGACTCTAGTGGGCTTTTTGTGATTAAACCGGGACTCACACTGAGTATAAGTGAAGTTTTGAGCAAAAACAAATGAGGAAGAGGACAAAAGAGGAATTAGATTGCAAGGGTGATTGAATCACCTGTATTCCAAATTTAATTATGTGGAACTCCACTGCCATACCCTCACCTCAAAATAGATTTCTTCATCTGTTAGGACATGTACAAATTCCTCTTGTGACAGTTTCAGACAGTATAGTGAAACTGTTTGACAATGCTATTGCAAAGGCTTGATTAAGTTTAGGTGCAAAATAACTTCACCAGGTTCTGGTAAAGATCAGGGTTAAATACATGATGTTTACACTCATGGTCACTCTCTGTACTATTTCCATAGTTACAAGGGGGCAATAGCCTTCGTCTACCTTTTTTTGTGCATAAATATGTCTTCTTAATGTGGGTAGATCCACTAAAACAAGGTAATTTCCTCCTTTCCCATTGCCAGAAGCAGAATGGTTACTCTCAGTGATCTGGTCACATACACTGAAATTATTATTCCCCAAGTCTATCCTGTAGATTATGAAAACAGAAGGGGTTGGCGTTTGACTATCCTACAAGCTGTGGTAGGCCACAATTTATAATAAGTTTGACATTCTGAGAAAAACAGCTTATTATCTAAAGCCGGACAGCTGAAGCAAGGTTCACACAGCAAGACACAGAGTGAGCTGCCAGCCACTGTGTGAGCTGGTAAAACAGATCCATCAAGTCTCTTTTTATCCACGGATTGGTGATCCTGTGAGATTTGGAGCCTCCCTGTGAGATACTTCCCTCAGTAATCATTTGGTTTTAAAGTTTCTCTCTCTTTCTTACTCTTAGACTTAGGCAAATGCCGTGTTTCCATCACTGCCAGTCGCTGCTGATCGATACCCATGACTTCTACCATCATTTGACCAAGACTGAATGCTGATTGTGCCATTTCATATTTAAGATAAAACATTTTTAAAAAAGATATTAATGTCAATGGGTCAATTTACCCACTGGGAAATCTATCAATTGAACATTATTAGCAACAACAACATATGGGGTCCTTTTAAGTGCAAATACTCTCCTTAGCTTTCATCTCCACATGTGCTTTCAATGCAGCTTCATTGTCAATTATGCACACTACACGTGACATGCACTGTAAATGCTTGAGCAGGCCTATTCTTTTGTCCCTCCACACATGTAATCCTGTACATGTTTCATTGCGTCTTGATCATGAATAGTGTGAGAATCCTACAGGGAATTTTTATCTCTGTGAATATCTGAGGATGCACTGACAGCAGTTTTCAAAGTAACTGGCCGTCACTGCATTTGAAAGATATTCACTTGCGAGCATTCTCTGTGATCATATTTTCCAGTTTTGTATTGCTGTGCTCTTCACATAAAACCTATGGCCCCTTCTCTGTTGGCCATTTGAGCTCTTCTCGCTGTCAGAAAACCCAGCATGTCATGGACTCCTGGGGAGGGTTGGATTTTAATTGCACTGTACCCGGGGTGATGGGGGTATCAAAACAGCCTTATGCTGGAAATATAGACACACTTGTGTAAATACAGACATAAATATGCAAACACACAATCACTTTGCATTGTCTTTTTGATCTTATAGTATTTCTTAATGAAGAAAAATGAATGTCTGTGCCTTGCTTCCACTCTTCGAAAAATGTTTTGAAATATAAAATTCCACCTATTCAGTAGATGTGACTCTTTAGCGGAGTTAAATTGAGTAACAGCCTTGTGGTTATCACATTTAGAACTGTTCCAGAGAACTGGAAATAAAAGCTATGACTAATAAACAGTTCTGCATTCAGTCCACACATGTCTGTGAATCACACACGACAGCAAGCTTGTCACAATTCAAGAAGTTTTTATTTATTTTATGTCCAACAAGGCATTCAAATGATAGGTGCATGACGTCAGAGGTGCCAAGATATGAAGTTTCTTTAGTTTGGATCAAGGTCACCCAGATGGGCTGTTCTATCAGCATCTCTTTCCAACAACTGCCAGGGGAGTAGCTCTCCTATCAGCAACAGACGGGCTGTCCAGTTCAACTCAAAGTCTGCTGTCAGTCCACACAAACATACACACACTCACATCACCACACTACAGAATGACAGAAACGTTGCCACACAGTCAATGACTCACATGCTACACACACACATTAACCTTACTGCTGTCAGTCACACAGATGGACTTTAGACTGAGGTTTGTGACAGTAAAAAGAGGGACAAGGAAAACAGAAATGAATATGACATGGAAAATTGTTACTGAGTAATTTCATACTGGCTCAAACTATTTAAACGTTTGTTTTTTTTATTTGCTTTTCAATATGTGAGAGGAATTGGAGGTAAATGATGCTCTGACTGTGAAGAAAAAAAAAAACAACTACTCAAACAAAAATCTTTCTACAGATATTACTGCTATTTGCTCTGACCTCAGTGTTTGATTGGAGTCAGTTTAAGACACAAAGTTTGATAATGCATTGGTTAAATGTGTGCATGAAAAGTATTTACAATGTCAAAGCACGGCAGGATTAACAATTATTGCATGTCCACACTAAGCCACCAAATCAAACAGTAACCCTGCTGTTTTGTATACTTTTTGTTCCAAGATTATTATTTTGAAAACGCTCTATTTTATGTCAAAAGCTTAAAAGATTGCTAAAAGAGATAACTCTCCATTTCTTTTCAGTGCTCATGAATTGCGATGTTCTTTTCTCTCCTGAATTCATAAAAAAGGCAATTGTTTTTAGGAATAAATTAGGTGTCGCCAATCTATTCAGACCAAAGCTGCGTCATATCTATACATAGTGAGGGGGCTGCATTGCTAAGGGTGTGTAACAGGTAAGGAACTGTATTCAAAGAAACCCAGTTACGGAAACATCTTTTTATGCAACACTGCAAATAGGTTTGAAATACCAACCACAGAATGAATGGCTGGACTGGCAAAGAAAAAGATCAAGAAAATCAGTTCTGGCATTTTGTCTGAAAGGTGCAAATCACAGTCAATCACACACCACCCATCTTGACTCTCCCCTGAATATTCACTAGAAGTTCTTCTCCCTAAAAACACTGAGCTTGTGTGAAGAGAAAGATGGAATCACAGATTAAAGAGAAGAGACACGATGATTGCTTTTCAGAGAGTGGTAATGCAAAAGGGTCTTTGTGATCCATCCTAAAACAAGTGATGGCAAAGAAAGAGTATACAAATGTTTGATCAGATGATTGGTCTTGTCCATGCAAATTAACACTGAAAAAAATTGTAAAACCACTTAGTAAATAATATGGCTTGGGGCTCCTTCGGATGTTTTTTGATAAAGCCACAAAAAACCTAGCTCCCAAACTTTTTTTCGCTGCCATTTGCCACTGACATCTGCTTTTGTATTCACCGAGGGAGGGTGTAATCATCTTTTGTGTCAGATCCAGCTCCCATCTGCCTTCATAGAAACATGACACAATTTTGCCCCTTTCCCTGCATGATACTGCTATCAACAGTCTCACAGAGGCAATGCAGGCTCGCTACCTCTGTTTGTAACTTATTTGGCTCCGTTGTCATCTCAGCCAAAAATTCCATCTGTCTCTGTTCAAACAGCACTGAAACATCACAGTATGTGTTGGGCTTGAAGAGTTGAAACTGCCATGAAATTTCACTAACCTGTTTTCTATTTTCTGCATTTGAGTAAAGCTTGATTTTTTTTCTTCTCCATAAGACCAAGACTCACCCCATACAACAGCCTTCACGAGTTAACCGTGTCATGGTGAGCTTGTCTGTGCACTGTGTGTTAGCGTCACTGCAATTGGGCTGCCAAGTTTCTATTTGATGGATGGATTTCAAGGTGAGGATACTTTTTATGATCCAAATAACAGAGACTGAAGGAGTGTATCAGTACATGCGTAGCCTGAGTCAGAGCTAATATATGTGGGACACAAGAAATAGGGAATTTACTGCAACACACGACAGAGCACCCATTGAACTAATTGAGTTACAGGTTGGTGCATTGGCCAGCATGTAGGTATGAAATAGATTTTTGCATCAAATCAGAAGTGCAGAACCAATTGCAATCAACTGCTTTGTGTAGAGAATTTATCAGGTGACCATGCACGGTACTATATCTACCAACAAGCAAACAACTGCATTAATTTGCTGTATTCTAATGTTTTTGTTTCAATTTTTGTCTTTTTCGTTACATCCAGTACAATTTACAAATCAGTGTATTTTAGTGGGAGGTTTCTGTTTGCCTGAATTATGTTTTGTCTTGTTTGCAGATCCGGCAGGAGTCACCATGTCAGTATGTGCTAGACGGACATTGTGAGAATATCTATATCAAGGCAAGCCATGAAGCCATGACGTTTTTCTAAACCTTTTCAAATTGTTTTAAATGTTTAAACGTAACAAAGTGGGTTGTATGCCTAAAACTGATGAATCAGTGAGTAAAAGCAAACTTTATAGTTTCAGAAGTATTCATTTGCAGGGGAAATCAGAGAGGGTCTCTTGAATGTCAGTCCATGGTTTCAGACCTTTTTTTGAAGAAAAAACAGTCTTGTATGTCTGTTTTTGAAAATGAAAGACAAATCATGTCCAAGGGCACCAGTAAAATAGATTTTGTTTATGTACTGTTTCACAAATCACTGACAGGGTTGCTCCTGGCATACTAGTAAACCAGGCTGCCAGCCCACAATTTCCCACTGCCAGCCATATTCTACACTCCCTCCACTGTTGCTCTCCTCTCTCCTCATCCTCCTCAATGTGCTGTCCACCACCATCAGCTGCTGTAAAAGGTCTTGCGGCAAACACATCAAACAAAAGTGTTTTGACAATGAACTAGGTGTACATGAAATGACATGGGAAATACTTTATTTAGCAAAAAGTGAACTTATCCATGGTTATTGTTGCTGGCAGGGATGACCTGTATTGTTCTGTGTTACAGCAGAGCTGAAGAAGCCTCTTACTGCACACACTCCATTGTTTAAACACTGTGTTATGGAAAGGGTGGTCAGTGATCTTTTTGTCCATCAACTTGTGCAGCATTCTTCTTTGCACAATCAGCTACACAGTCTCCAGAGCAGTCCCCAGCACAGTCAGCCTTCTTTATCAGTTTGTTTGAGTCACTGTCTCTGATGCTGCTTCCCCAACAGATGGCTGCAAAGCAGATTGCGGTCACCACAGCAGACTTAAAGAAGATATGCAACATCTTAGTGCAGATGTTGAAGGCTTCCTTAAGAAGCACGGCCTGTTCTGTCCCTTGCCTCAGTGTTTGGTTTCCTGTTCAGTCTGCTGTCCAGGTAAACTTCCTGGTATCTGTATTCCCCTACCACCTCCACCTCTTCTGCTTGGCTGGAGACAGTGTTTGTCTTACTCCTGGGCCTTCCAAAAGTCCACAGTCATCTCTTTGCAAAAGAGGCTCATGGAGGAGGGGCAATGTTTTTTTTCATGCAGGGAATCAATCCATAGCAAATTTTTTAGACAAATACATCACTGTTGTTCTTCTGCTCCCAAGTGGTCACTATGCTGAATCTGTTTCCTTTGACCCTCACAGGTAGGAACAAAAAACATGCCGTTGGTAGGAGCCATGTGGGTCCAACCTGAGATGAAAGCAACATACGCTTATTTAGTCAAAATAGTTTTAAAGACGTGATGAAAACAAAAACATCACACAACATCTTTTTTTTTCTTTTTTACTAAACGCACATCTCATAAATCTGATTTTTTTTAGCTCATTTAAAGTCTCTGTCATTCTTAACAGACTGCAGACTCTCCACAGTGTCACTTGGTTGCTGTTGTTTTCCTTACCAAAAGGTGGTGCAAAAAAAAACTGCATTAATATTATTGACAGTTTGTGTCCTTGTTTACTCCTGTTACCACATCTATGCCCAGAGCCTTGCACATACACAAATACAAACACACACACACACACACATACTCTCTTGCCCCCCCAAGGACCTTCACATGCTGAGAACTGGAGGTCGAACAGGTCAAGTTGATTTCTGCTTTAACAGCTTTGATCTGGGATTTAGTGCAGTAATTTCCTGGGCTGAGTTCTGCTGGTCCAGTACAGTGTGTGTTACTCTTTAGATTACACACAGTAACAAGGACAAGGCTCCTCTGCTACAAAGAGTTTGGCATCCCCCCTTGTATTTATGTGTTGCAAAAGTTTGGGCCTGCTGTAATTATCATGAGGCAAAGTATCTTTTGCTGTAGGGCTCTCGTTTCCTCAAATGTTTGCCATAAAACCAATTAAACAGGGAAAAAAAGATTATGACGCCAATTGCTGTTAATTTGTATCTTTCTTCATAAGCATCTCTGTGTGTTGTTGACTGTGCAACAAGACAGAAGAATTCTTGCTGACAGCTGTCATCAGTCTTGGCCATTTAGCATCCCAGATAGCAGACACATTTGGGCCTAAACTGGGATACTTAGGACACTTTTAGCTCAATTATAGCAGTGGTGAGTGTTGAGGGGGCCAAGCATGGCCCAAAGACTCAAAGAAAAGGCAGATTTTAAGCTATGTCAAATGCTTACCTTACATAAATTACTTTAACACTAACACATTGAAAATAAAATCCATTACAGGTAGGGGAGAAAAGACTACTAAACAATCTTTAAATTTAATTTAGTTAAAAGAATGACAAGTAAAATTGCTTGCACTGAGAATAACTTAAAGTTATGGTTACATCATGACTTCAATTTATTATGCTGTACTTTTACCATAATCAGACTATTCACTTGAATACTAAATGTATAGGATGCTATAGTTCTTTGTTACCAGTTGTTTTTCCCTGATTTCATCTCACACTATGTTCAGTTGTACCAGTGTGTATACTGTGTTGTTGTCATGCTTCGTGTTTCTGCTGGAATCTATAGTCAAATGTGAGCACATAACGATGCAGAACTGGGATCTATTCTATAATCCTGATGCTGACAAGAGATTTAAGTGTATCCAAATGTTAGACATATCTTGGCTAATTTCAAGACGGTTTGTTTGTACTTGGAGAATAAAGATTATTTGACTTAATTGTGTGTTATTATGGTGCTGGTTGATTAACTGATTAACTCCACTTTCTGACAAAAGTCCATGTGAATAACAGCACTGGCTCATGTGGTCACCTTTGTGTGGTCTTCTGTTTTCTTCTCTGGGACATTGTACTGTTTAAAGCACTCTTTGTTTTAACATGCCAACGTGATCTGTCGACCACCTCTGACATTCTTTCCTTTCTGTTTGGGTTTACACACTCTGTTTCCTTCCCCTCTCCTGTCTTGTCCCTCTGGCCTAAATTCTTTGACACAAAATATTTTACTTCATTTGAGGTTGAACAGTCAGAGCCATGGGCAAATTGAACCTGACTAGTTGTTCCGTCTTTCTCAGCAGTAAGTGAGCATATGATGAGTCGTTACAATTATGCAACAACTAAGTGTAAGACAGCCTGAGGGTGGAACGCACAGCAGGCTGCACAGACAGATAATTATCATCTAAACCAGGTCTTTTCTATCTCTCCTCTTTATCGAAAGCGGTTCTGGTTGATGTGAGATCTCCTTTGCTGCTAAAGCCATTGCTCTTTAATGTGATGTTGGTAAAGCACTGGAACATATATTCCTGGCTGTAAACCACTGTGGTAAAACATATTTGTCATTTTTAGTGATTTTCCAAAGAATTTCTTTCATATCCTCACCGCAGCCAAATTTTTCAAACAAATTATCTATCTGAGATGTGTGCTGTATTGGAACAATCAAGATTGAAAACACACTTCCCAAGACAAAATCTGCTGCCAGTTAACTTGCTGTGGAGATACTGATCCTCTGCAGCATTTTTGAAGAGTGATTTGGTTTCAAAGTATAACTGCTTGAGAGGTTTTCAAGAGTTTGTACAGCAATGCTTGTCAGCATCACGCAGAGGATAGCCAACAATTGCAAAGAATATATGGGCTTAATCTCATGCAATTTGTTAGTTTTCTGATACTGAGGCACTTTTTGAGCTAGTGTGCTTAGTGCAGACATACTTATTCAATGATTTTGCACAATTTACTTTGCTTTTCTGCCTTCTTTCAGGCTATTGCTTTTATTCCTAAAACCATATATGAGGGATGAGTTCAAACTAGCTGGTTTATTCTAAGAGTGGTGCCAGACATACTGCAGTTTACTGAACTCCTGTGTCACTGAGGCAACAGACATGTTACCATTCCGTGTCTGCCTCTCTACGCTTTTTGCTTCAGAAGAATGAATGAGGGAAAAGGAGGCACTAATGGTGCCTTAATGAAAATCTCTAGTCTGCTCATTAATGTGGAAATGTACACACATTGTGCATATAACCATGGATAGCATGACTCACTGTTAGCACACAAACACACGTGCAAAAATGATTGCACACAAGCAAAGAAAAACAGATGGGCTTGTCACATCACATCCCTTTAATGCTCTCCTTTAATCTCCCTACTCTCACATCACTTACTGCTGTCTTTCAATATAATGAAAAAGAAAACAAATAATAGCATATCATCATCAGTTGCTCAGACAGGCTCCATAAGTTCCTTCCTTCTCTCTCTGTAACCATCCAAGTAAATAATTCTCTGCTGGTTGTTTTTTCTTGATAGGTTTTGCCATTTTCTACAGGTAATTGGTTCCATTAAGGGCTGGCATACTGGAGGAACTCACTTTGCCGATTAGAGGTTGTTGGGATAGTTTGGAAATCACAGTGAGAGAATGTCAAGGAAAAAGATATCAAACTTGTCACATTTGTTGATGATTTCTTTCCTTGAGTTAATTATTTCCACACCTGCAGAACCAAGTCCCCACTCAACACTAGCAGGGTTGCAAAACTGCAGGAAAGCAGATATGATATCAGCAAAGAAATATTGATCTATCCCTGGTTAAATCAAGGTCATGCTGTTCAAGAGGTAGTTTAGAGGGCTGGTTTATTATGCTTTAGTCACTAATTTTATGTTTTATTACTCAGAACCCAACTGTTTCATCGCAGAAGCTAAATCTTTCTACAGTGCAACAGGTCCACCTGGTGGACAATTCAAAAACTCTGTCTGGCCGACTCTTCTGATGACTGACCATTGAGATATTTTGTCATGGTGCATTCTTAGGTCCTTAAAAATTAACGATACCATGTTGGACTGTCAGGATCATCTTCTCTGTAAGGAGTGTGGTCGCTATTTCAAAAATGTTGTTACAGAGAACATGTCTGGAAAAATAAAAGACTGTGTGTTTCTTTCATCCTGAGTGTTATTTATACGTTTAATATCAATTAGTGCTCTGGCTTGGTTTCCAGAACACCACTGGCATATTTGCCCATGGACTTTATTTCCTTTTCCTGTAATGGTTTTGTGATCTATTGTTGATGTTGTTGTTGTTTCTTTGCCTGCTGTCAAGTTGAAATTTTATGTATTCCAATTCATGTCTATATTTTTCTGGGCCAAGAAAATGCACAAAAGTATCATCTCAAAGCAAAAAAGAGTAAAAAAAAAAAAGCATCCCCCAAAATGGGTTAGAGAGGTCCATGTGATTTTTTTTTTATGTGTTGGAGTGCATAGTCAACACCATTGATAAACCTTTTCACCTAAAACATGTGATCTCAGAACAGGGATTCAAACAGCCAGTGCTTCATACAAAGACATCTTTGGTACCAATCCAACTTGTCGGGTGGAGTCCATTTTCCTGGTTTGGGGATTGAGAGCAAGGTTTTCCTAATGTACCCATTTCACAGAACGCTATCGGCTATATGAGAAAGCTCAGTACAGTACAAAAAAAGACACAATTATGTAACAAAACACAATATATTTGTGCTAATAAAGATGAAATCTGTATATTTTTCATGCCACCCAGTCAGACTTCTTTAAAGAACTGTAAAATAGGGTCAGCTTTGATGCAAACAATGAGGATCCCCTAATCATAACAACTTCATTTTTAATACCTAAACTTAACCAAGTAGTTAAGTGCCTGAAAGTGCAAAAAAAAAAAAAAAACAGTGACTGAATGCAAAAAAACGACATTTGGAGGTAAAGCCACTTGGAGGCACCAGCAGTCAAGACATGACTCAATCTTGACTCTCCCACTTGTCACTCTGGTGTGTAGTGCCAGCTTTCATCTTTTCCAAACTGTGACTGCAGACTTTTTTGCCCATCAAATGCAATGCAACAGTCAATACATGACTATTCCATGAAATGCTGTGACAGCATCTCTGACCAACTCAATGGCTATTTCCATGTTCAGTAGCATGAAAAAACAGCAAAAACTGTGTCTGTTGACACGATTCAATAGATTACATTTTTGGGGCTATTTTTTATAATGCAATTAGACTGGGTTGGCTAAATATTAAAGCTGAATTAGGGCTGGGCTAGTTAAATCGTTATTATCGCGTTAACGCATTGATTATTTAACGACGATAAATATTTAATCGCGCATTAACTCGTGTTTTTTTTTATTTAAAAAAAAAAATTGGGGGGGGGGCTTTTGTGTCTTTAATGGATAGGAAAGTTCAGAGAGACAGGAAGCAGGGGGCAGAGAGAGGGGAAATGACACGCAGCACAGGGCTGTCTGATGTGGGACTTGAACCGGGGCCAGCTGCAGCGAGGACTATTGCCTCTTGTACATGGGGCACCTGCTCAACCCACTACACCACAAACCACCCCTGTTTTATTATTTATTTTATTATTTTAAAAGTCTGTTGGTCTGTGTATTTATCCCTGTGACACACTCATACACAGGGAGAACATGCAAACTCCACACAGAAAGGCCCCAGCCGAACCTCAAACCCTCTTGCTGTGAGGCTAACCACTAAACAATGTCCATCAAAGCTTAAAGAAAGTTGTTAGATTTTAGTCATAAAGCACTAAGCTATTATAGCAGATTCAGTACTGTGTCTCAAAGACTTCCCAAAACTCTCCTGGAGAACTGAACACTTGTTCACCAAAATATATCTTTTCATTTTATGTTTAACAACGACAATTAACAGCATTGTTGAACGCAACATTATCCAACACAATCAGGCCCCCTCTCTGCTCTCCACACACACATACTTACACACACACAAACACGTCTGTGTTTGTAAGTATCTGCATTTTTCACATTTTTCACTCATCAAACCAGCAAGTATGTTGTTAGCTGGCAGTCTGTGGCTTGTAAATGACATGTTGATTTATTGGATTTCATTGGATTATGATTACAATGATTTGAACTCCAATTGGCTTGTATTGGACTATATTATTTACGTGCCTTGAGATGACATTTGTTGTAATTTGGCACTATATAAATAAAGCTGAATTGAATTGAATGCCTTGCTTGTTTTCACCAGCCTCATTTCCACCAGGTGCTTTAGATTTATTCCAGCTCAATGATCAGGAAAAGACTTTTGAAAAGCCTGCCAAACAAAACTAAACGATAATTTATTTTACGCTGCTCAATTTTAAAGTTTTAAGTGTTTTCAAGTCAAACTCCAGCTATTTTAATCATTCATTGAGGGGGGACATATGAATGTGCTAACTTGGCCCTGCCCACATTTGCACCCAGTAGCAGATGATGTTGCCTTACTTGTTTCCTCTACTCTGCTCTATGTAATGGCCAGTTCTAATAATGGGGTTATTCCGAGTACATGTTTGAAACAGAGAGCAATTTCCATGAGGAGGAGGAAGCTAAATGATACAAGGCCACATACAAGTGAAAGTATCAGAATGGCAGACATGCTGTCTTTATTTGTGGTGTAGTTAAATGGTTTTAGTGGCTAAATCCAACTGTTTTTGAGAAAAAATTAGACTAGAGACTTGTTTCCTCGCTGATAATTTCGATGGGACACCACAATGTCTTAAGATGCAGTTGTAGTTTAACATCTCAGTAAAAAGACGAAGGCTTACAGAATCTGATTTCACTTTTTTTTTGTGGTGGGTAGGCAATGAAAGGTGGATTTTATGGAAACTGTGAGTGTTGTTGCCGCTCATCACTGACCAAAACAAATCGTTGAGAAAACACTGATGTGTAGAGTCTTCTTGTGATCCTTTCTGAGTACATCTGTTCCTTCAACAGCTCTTTTGGAAAAGAATGAACTGAAAATGTACACCAACATTGGTGTAAACAACACATTAGTATGTGAGTGAATGTTTACATGACTGAGAAAAAAGGACAGAGTGACAAAAATAAAATACAACAGAGCAAGGTGTCTGATCGTGAGCTCCAGTCATTGTTTCCGTGGAAACCGGTGCTGTGAATTGAATGTTGTCTGACAAGAATTTCTGACCCTCAACCTGGTTTGGCTTGAAATGGCACTGAAATACACAAACACAATTACACACAAAAATGTGTGGAAATGGCTTCTCACTCTCCTTGTTAACTTTTCATGCCCCCACTGTTTTTAATTCTATATAGATATATTCAGTACATGCATAATGCAATGGGAATATGTTATAAAGTCCCCCCAGCACACTGTCTCATGTATGATACATGGCAGCACTTTATGCACACGCTGAAGTGTTCTTAAAAGGGCACACACGCACACACGCACACGTGGGTGCACATACACTTAGGCATTCAGACTCAAAATATGATACGGAATTTTATGTTCTTAAATGGAAAATTATTTCTAATCCTTACAAACACTGCAAAATCTATTGTTTGCCAGCAACAGTAGAGTAGCTGCTCTTGGTTGATTCTGTGTGAGTCTGTCTCTCTGTCTGTGTAACGTTATGCGGTCCCAGAATCATCTATGATATGTGGTGATAGCTTTCAGTATTTTGGAAGGTATTTGTTTATCTGTCATACAGCAAGTTGCATTTATAGCATTATAATATCTGTCAGATATATTGTATTTCATCCCAAGTCCTGATCATTTGTTAAATCTTATTAGGTTGTTGTTGTTTACCTTTACCAAGTACAATTAATGACAAAAGGCATGGGAATGAAAGAAGCATCATGTTTTGTATGCTGGGCTGGAACTCGGGTCATGATTTGAAATGATTAATGCATTGGCACCATCCACTCCTTCCTTCTTCTCATATGGATGGGATTATTGTTCTGTGATAACACCCCATTGAATGGTTTGAAAAAAACAAGATTGGATGGCTGTTTACGGTCAGAAACATTACATGTGTGCAGTTGAGATCTAAATGAAGGGCTAGCTGAAAAAAGTCTGTGGTCTGACCCATAAGTGCTAATCTAATTATTAGAAATGACTAACGAGAAACCATGAGTCAGAACAGCAATCCCATCAAAAGATGGCATACTCTTTTTTATTTGACTTGTAGACATTGAGGTTTTAATTCACTTGATTATGATGTAGGTGGAGAAATTAAATTCCAATTCAACATATATTCAACATATACTGCACATGTTATTTTTTAATGAATTTTGCCGTTCTGGGCCACAGTGCTGCTAATACGTTATTACATTATTCATTTATGTATTTATGTGTGACGTATGTATGTGTCTGTTTGTATGTATGTCATATTATGTGTTCAATGTTATGTTGGAACCTGTACAAAGAGCTGTACTGTAAACAAATTCCACCAGCTTGGCTGTGTGGTCATTAAATTAATTATTATTATTATTATTATATTATTATTATTATTATTCTTGTCTTTGTCAGCCAAGTATAATTTACTAAACTTCCTTTTTATATTCAATGTACAACAAATGAAAAATGGCTCTCTAGTGCCATAGACACAGAATCTGAAAATAACATTGAGTCTAAAAAATTATGCATAAAGGTTTTTGTTCTGGTATTAAATTTGAGTATATTATTCAATCTTATTTAGTTTTATTTTGGTCTTCAACGACTCCTAGAACACATTCCTCCATTTGACTACAACAGAGTTTATTGGGATATCAGTGCTACAAGAGCTACTTTTATCAAGATACAAATTTAGTTGTATGTATTTATCAGCAGAATTAAAACATTTCTTCACAGATCGTCAAAATATATGTCATATTTGTGTCTTTATACTTGGCTGACGTGTTGTGTTATTTTTTTTATGACAACCCCATTAGCTTCTGATAATATCTATTCTAAAAACACAACTTTATCAGCCCCAGCATGCAGCGGGATGCAGCATGTAAAAGTCAGTCAGTATTCAACGTGCTGCACCTCATCCGAGAATAAAGGGTTGAGTTATTATAATTTAATGCGTCTAACTATTCAGCTGCCTTTTCTCATTCAGTTTTACTTCTCTCTCTTATGCAAATATAATTTTCATCCTCTCCCTGTTTCTGTATCTCTGTGTCAAGCGTTGCCTCATTAATACCTGATGTTACTTGGGATAATGATGCCCTTAGACACAGGGTGAGGGCTGTGGATTGTGTGTGTGTGTGTGTGTGTGTGTGTGTGTGTGTGTGTGTGTGTGTGCATGCAGGTGTGACTGGATTTTGGCTTGGTGGAAGGAATGAAGTGCATTCGGGTTGTTTAAGGTAATAAACTGTGTTAATTTGGGACGGACCACCAGAGGCCAGTAAGTAGCCAGCAAGTAAAAGAGTATTGGCAGTGTGATCTGAGCAGATGAAGGCAAATATGAGTGTGCAGTGCTGTATGTTCAACACACTACATTAATAATGAACCTGAGGGCTATTTGTACAACACATTAAAGTCATTTTTCATAGATTAACTGCTTCCATTTGATGGTGCAGATGAACTGACCCAGAGACACTGCAAGGTTTTACCTCAGAGTATCCCCATGGTTTCATTTTCATTTCCAAACCAATATCACGGATGAATGATTTATGAGATGTTAAAGGATGGTGGTAATTCTCAATTCAAACTTTTGCCCCATTAGTTTTAATGTAAATTTGTTTGACTTTATAAGTATTCATAAAATATGAATTGAAGTAGACAGAGCAATGAAACCAGGTGCTAAAAATATCGGGTTCTTACAAATACCTTTTTTAACACAAGAATAGTTATGACCATAACAGCCCTCATTTCACACTGTATAGGACACTTAACAATAAACTCTACCATGCAAAGAGAAGGAATTGTAAATAAGTAAGTGAGTAAAATATATTTTAAAGAACTTTTTAAGGACTAAATATCACAAAGTACTTCATAAAAAAATAGAAATAAAAGAGAGAGAGAAGCAAAGCAAAGTCCTTCATTGTGATAAAATAAAAACAAAAACGAGACAATAGAAATAAAAGTCAAAGTCTTTAGCTGATATTTAATACAATGTTGTTGTTTTTAAACAGAGAGTAAAGTCTGTGTATTCCTCCAACATGTGAAATAATGCATGTCAAAAAATGTCTTTTTCCGAGCAGGGTTGGAAGAATCGTGCACGTGAGGGATGGTTCGGTAAAAGCAAGGAGCATGGACTCGTTGAGCAGGAAATGGACTGGAGGATCTGATGATCAAATTTGTGGAAAGCTCAGCCACACCCAATCAAATTCCCTATCAAGTCAGTCTAGAGTGTACTTCCCAGCCCAACTGACCTCTTTTTCTGGAAATCCCTGTATAAGCACTGCGCCAGAAAAGAGAATCCCTAGAACACGACCTAAGTTGTTACCCAAAATGCCCTGGGAAAAAGGCATTATCAGTGGTGCCATGTCCAGCCACAAAAAGCAAAGTACTCAGTTGTTTTTGTCCAAAAGAGAAGCTGCAGCTCTGCATAAACCTAACGGGGGGACTTTCAGCAACATTTTTCAGCTAAATGTTGACACCATAGACATTCTTGTATCATAATCATCAAGGCGTGTTTTTCTGATGGAATTGACTTTACTCAGGGAAGACCTAATGGAAGAGGCGTTCAAGAGAAAGATTGCCAAGTACTATGATCTCACTGCTGAATGAAGAAGCAGGGGTTGATAACCCTGCTACCACTTCAAGGTTGGCAAAGTAAAGATTTGCCGGCCAGATGCTCTGCAGTTTCCTCAAGTTGATGAGGTTCAGAGGACCATCCATCCATCCATTATCTATACCGCTGAATCCATCGATCGGGTCGCGGGCAGGCTGGAGCCTATCCCAGCAGTCAATGGGCGAGAGGCGGGGTACACCCTGGACAGGCCGCCAGTCCATCGCAGGGCCACATAGAGACAAACGAGACAAACAACCATGCACGCTCACACTCACTCCTAAGGACAATTTAGAGATGCCAATCAACCTAACATGCATGATTTTTTGGACAGTGGGAGGAAGCCGGAGTACCCGGAGAGAACCCACGCATACACCGGGAGAACATGCAAACTCCACACAGAAAGGCCCCAGCTGGGTGTTGAACCTGGAACCTTCTTGCTGTGAGGCGACGGTGCTAACCACCACACCACCGTGCAGCCCGTTCAGAGGACCAATAAAGTTTAATTTCATAGGCTTTGTTGTTCTGATTGGCTTGTCAAAGTGTAGAATTTCCAAAAACTTGGAACACAAATTATAGTTCTGGCAATCTAAATTAATATTTGTTTCAGCTTGGATTTAGTCAACTTCTTTTCATAAATTAAATTGAATCGCCCCACTTCAAACACAAACTCTCCAGTTATATTCTTATTTATATTCTGAAAGCTTTTACAGAGTTTTTTTCATACAGTCTGATTTATAGATTTCATACATAGTCTGATTTATAGAACATGGTATTCCCAATAACATAGCAAAAATGGATTTTCTTCAGCTCTTGATAATATTTTCTGAGTCATGAAGGGATAGAACAATTGAAAATGTTTTTACGTTTTAGAAATCCACTTTAAAATGAAAAATCTACATCAAAAGGTGTTAAATATTGTAAAAAGAGGAATTCTTTGTATATTTAATTTATAATATCTATCTATATTGCATGTATGCTTGCCTCTGTTTGTATTTGTTCATTGAAAAGGATGCTGTTTTATGCACATCTACATGACACTTCATGTATATTTTTGTATTTCATAATCTTCTTATGTGCGAAATATTTTTCTGGGATGTCTCACCTCTTCACTATCTCTTCATCCTCTACTTTGACATAAAATCTCCATTGAGTCTATCCTCCATAAGTAGATGACTGGATGTGTTTTGACAGTGTTAGCTTTTCATATTTTTCAACAGATCCTTTTTTATTACATTTATTCAATTCCTCACCAGTGCTCCTGACTATGAAAATCTCTACAGAGCTGCACTCTCACCTTTTGCATACATGGACTAACTATGCATGCAACGCACACAAGCATATACACATGCACATGTAGACAAAGTAGGTCACCTTGATGTGTGACGCTTATGTGTGCACAAGGCTGAAACAGCTGAGCATCCACAGATAATATCGTCCCACAAAGGTCAATAAATACATCTGTATGAATACTACATCAAGTCTGGCAAAAATAAACAAAGCACATCATGAGGAATATTACTATCTCTGGACCTCCATGAGGATAAGTGAACACCCATGAACCACCTGAACAAACTGAGGAGTCCTTCAGCCTGAATATCCTTGAACACCAGAGAGAGGGATGAGAAAAGAATATACACAGACATACTGACACGTTAACGCAGGCTAAACTCTCAGAGGCAAATAGTTTGACTAGGAGTTTTATCTCGTTAGTTGCACTTAGTTAGTCTAGCAGTGTTTGACCATCTGTAGCCACCTAAAGCCGTCCAAAAAAAAAAATCATTCCTGAGTTATTGCTCCTCTTTTACAAACAAGGTTATGATTTACATCTGTGGCACACCAGCTTCCATTTCAATGAGTAAAACTAGGTTAATTTTATCCTTGAACTTCACTACTGCCATCATTGTGTCCTTTGTCCTTTTGGTTTGTGAGTGCATCTTCACTCTGATAGCTGTATGACTCACTTGGCTAAATAAAAACAAATAGCCTCAGCAATAACAGTAAGCTGACCTCTGTTATCAGAGAGCATCCAGAGCCACATGATTACAAGATCCAAGTCCGTGCCTCCAGTTGGATTTTAGGTCTATTATTTCATTTCCTGGTTCCATTTAGCTTAAAGGGTTTTAAAAATAGAAAGATCAAATAAAATACTTAAACTTGTAATTGTACTGAAATAGACTTTCATAGAGAGGCTGTTTGTGGTTTAGCTCCCAAATGGAATTGACCACAAAGTGCTGGCCCTTATGAACACAAACACAAATCTATTGCTGGCAAAAATCCATAAAATCTTCTCTTTTCTCATTTGTATGCAGTTGAGGCTAAATGCCACTCAACGAGGGAGGCATTGGGGGAAAGGTTGTTAGTGGTGGCATTACCAGGAAAAAGTGCTGATACATTACCCAAATGAAAACCTAGCCTGATGCATTGGGCCAGCTTCACACAGACCTGTTAGTAGTAGGTTTGGCTCAGCCCCAAAATGACTGCCGTCAAAGGAAATGGTGATGACGACAGCGCGTACATCAGCTGCTAGAAACAAGAGATTCTCTGGGTACGCTGTTTGAGCGGGGAGCACAAGTGCCTGCCAACACGTTACCAGCAAGGTCCGCATCCAGGGGACCGGAGAGCTCTGGTTCCGCGTGCGTCCCCAGAAGGATCACTGATGGATGGTGTGCTCTGAAGCCTCTCCCTCGTCGTGGTCACAGTATTTTATTTTTTAATAAAAGAGGAAAACGCGCGCCGTTTGTTGTGCCATTCTCAAAAATTTGCAGCTCGGTAAACTTTACAAGCAAATGAATCTGATTTGACCAATTAAAAGTGCCAAAAGAGGCGAGGAGTTTGATTTCCTGAAGATGTCCACGACGCACCACAGCTCTCCGGCGCCAAACCAGAGCTACCTTTCCACAGCCAGCTATGACACAAAAGACCCCTCCGGGATGGAGAGGCAAATTCGCCTTCTGCTTTTCGGTTTGTGCGTAACCATCGCCGCTGCTACTTTAGTCGGAGGTGTGTATTCGCTGCTGTCTCTCCTCCGGATGAGGAGGAAAACCTTCCTGTGTGTCATTGTGGCTTCCATGTCTGTGGATGACCTGCTCAGCGTGGTCCCCCTATCCTTATTCATGCTCCTTCAGTGGGAGACGCGGGGAGGTGAGGGGTCGGGCAGCCTGTGCACTTTATCCGGACTTCTCTACGTGTTCCAGGGTGTTTCCAGCAACATGAAGGCTTGCCTCATAGCAGCGTACACTTTTTATGTCACCAAGAGGTTTGGAGTGCTTCAATCTGTCCGCCGACCCTTGACAGTGATGTGGGCTGTTGCCGGTGTGTGGGCTGTCAGCCTGACCGTCAGTGTGTTACCTTTGTGCGGATGGGGCAGCTTTAAGCCTGCCTCTCTCGGATGTTTCCCAGAGAGCGACAGTTTTTACATCCTGCTGCTCTTTTCTTTGTATGTCTTGTGCTTTTGCGGCTTGTTATGTTTCTTTATCCCCCTCACGTATCAGCTGCTGTGCTCCAGAGAGCCCCAGAGGACTTTACTATACCCGAGCTATTTGGATATGACGAGGGGACTGGATGGCTCCGCTCCTCTCTGTGATCTCCAGTCCTTTTCCCGGAACAGCCTGGACCAAAGTTTCGGGGCGTACAACGAGCTGAGCCCAAGTTCATGCGGGACAGAGGTCAGGGAGAAAGAAGAGAGGAAACCGTCCCCAGTGTCTGTCGGAGGGCAGAGGGCAGCGGCTGTCGGGGATACACCAGTGGTGTTTGCACAAAAGCGCTTCTCCATGATTCTAGCGGTTGTCCGAGTTATATTATGGATGCCAATGATGGTAAGCAGTGTTACCAGGTCACCAAAGCCAAGAAGAAAAATTAAATAAATGTAATTAAAGAATACCACGTAAAACCATTCAATGGGCCTATGACGTTACAGGCGTGCGTTTCTTAAAAAAAAAAAAAGCATCTACCATCTTCATGTTTTAAATATTATTTAGTAGTGATATACATTGGAAATTAATTGCTTTAAACTCTGTGAGTTTAAAAATGATATTATAAATTTATTAATTTAATGATAAAGCCTAATTGAGTTTACATTTCCAACATAACTAGACAACAGAAGTTTGCAGGTTTTATGAAACACCTCAGGACAGGATTCATTGGGTTACATTGTGAAATAACTTGTATGTTTGAATAGACAAAAAACTATGCTAAATAAAAAAATTCTATCTAAATCTATCTATATATCTATCTACCTATCAAGCAGAACCTGTTGCTTGGTCACAAACACTGTTTTCAGAGGAACATTACTTTTCTGAGACAATGTACTCTAGTACAGTATAATAATGCATCTAATGCTTCTATTCATAGTGTTTTGGTTCAAACTAAGTCAATAGATTTGAAAAAGAAAAGCTAAAAAATCTTAGTGTGGGAAAAGCATCTGTGAAATTTCTTCCCATTCATGTGTCTCCTTCCTCATACATTTTGAATCACTCATTCCTCTGTGAATTAATTTCCTCTTCCATTTTACTCTCAGACTTTGGTACTCGTACGACACGCATCAAATGCACGCAGCGCCTCTCTGGAGACTCTGAGCTTCTTTCTCACTCTGCTTGCACCTGCGGTCACTCCGCTGTTCGTGCTGTCAGAGCGCTGGATCCACATGCCATGTGGCTGCTTCATTAACTGCAAACGGGATCCAACACAGGAACCCTCAGGTAGATGATGATACATTTTGCTAATGATGTACCAAGTGTGATTTTACACAATAAAACCTTGAACTTATTTCCTAATGTGTGAAAAAGAAAAAAAAGTTAAAAAGCTTTGTTTTCTTTTGCCGTCTGAGGGTGTAATTATATTAGTCTCATTTGCCTTCTTCACAGTGATGAAAAGAAGATTTGAGTTCAACCTTTCCTTCCAACAAGGCTATGGGGTGTACAAGTTGTCACATGCATCCAAGCCTCAGAGCAGCCCTCCTGTAGAGAAGCTCACTTATCACAGCCTTTTTAACCGTGACTTCCCAAATACTCGCCTTGATGCACTGGAACATGGTGGGCTCTCCACGCTGGGTCCCAATTTTGATTTCAGCACCTCACGCCCAGTGGACAGCTCCTCTCATGCCGGCCTCCTTCTGGAGGCGGTGGCCGGTGGAGGAGAGGTGCTGGCTGATTGTCCTCCACTTCCCCACGAGAACCATGAGGATGATGAGGAATTCCGTTGTGTCCCTTCGATGCCCTCTCATCACCGGGAGCAGGATCACAGTCTCATTGACACATCGTCAGTGTTTGAAGGGCCGGAGAGGAGGCTGTCTCACGAGGAGTGTCGGAAAATCGAGCTGACAGACTGGGAGTGGTGCAGGAGTAAATCAGAGAGAACACCCAGACAGGTACAGCACTGTCCAGAGTAGCTTGTTTATTAGTCTGATCCATTAAATTGAGTCATTTGTATCTGCCATTGAGGGGTTTATGGTTGGCAATCATGGATTTTTGCAGACTATTACTGACTCTATTGCTCTCATAAAGTAATCAAACAACTGCTATATTATTTTCCAACTGTGAGTTAATCATTTAGGAGTATTTGGTGTCTCTGGACTATAAAATGGATACATTTTCAATCTGCCTCTCCCTTACATATTGCCAAAAGAACATTAAATGCTGCCTTATTCAGACGTCCAATTTGTACATAGCCACTCTTTTAGTGTTTGAAATGAATGTCTGTCTGACTTTCAGTTCGTTGGTCTGTTCCATCTATTTGGGCTTTTTACAGATCTGGGAATATTCCTCTCTATTATCTAGCTGGCTGACTGAAAGTTGCACATATAATTTCGATAAAAAAGGTTGAAATCTCCTCTCACAGCCTCTTTCGCCCCACTTCTGTTTTCCCCGCACATCTTTATCTGGATTCTGACTAGCAGAGCAATTGATCAAAATACTATCAGATGCACACCTCTCTTTCAAAGCCAAAAATGCATTCATGACTGCTCCAAGACTCTTAATTCAGATCACCACATCAGGTTCAGCTCTATTAATTAATTTTAGCCTGGTGAGTTTTTTTGAGGTAGAATCAAGAAGTGTAGTATTTATAGATTCAAATTCAGTATTAATAAGACTGAACATGTGAAAGTAAAGTCAGCTCTCTTACATGTGTTTGTGAATGCTTTTGTGCACGTCTGCCATTCATTATGAAAACGTTTTTTTGGCTCAGGCACAGACCCAGGCTCTGTCCACAAATTCATTTTTAATTCCATTTCTCTTTCTGTCATTCACGTCCTTAGCTCTCATAATAGCAGATGCTTAATTCTCTTAGTGTTCTGCAAGACCAAACTGAATTGTTAAACAAAAAACAGAAAAAAGAATTCTCGTGATTAATGCATCCTGGCATTGGAGGTAACAGACACAGATGAGAGATCAGCCTCACTCTGCTACTGAAATGGCAGGGCAGCCACAGGCGTAACCTTTGAAATCGACTTGTAGCTTTTCCAAAAAAATAACACCATGAGCTTATTTTGGCCTCACAAAATTTGAACTGATGTGTAAACATATATGTTCACATAAAAAACAAAAAAAAGTGTGAATACAATTTTTGTTTCTCTCTCTCTCTCTCTCTCTCTCTCTCTCTTATTTTCTTTCCTTGCTCCATTTGTAAGTTTAAAATGTTTTAGTATGAAAATCACCAGAGGATGGAAAATCCACAGAGCATGGCTTTGGCTTTGGCACTCACTTTGCATCATGTATACATTTGAAATGCTTACGGCTGGCATGTGTGTATGTGTGTCTGTCCTACTTCTTAGTTTCTTAGTAGTCTGTGTGTTATGTCTCTTTGGGGCTTATTCATTGATTGGAGTCTTTAGATGCAGAAGTAAAAGTACAGTATGTCCATGCGTTAATGCAACACAATTACAAACAAACATGAAAAAATGGCCAAACAGCAAAGACAACAAAATTAAGCTCCGGGAATCCAGCAAAATCCCAATCCTCAATAATATATAAATAAAAAGATTTGCTCACAAACACACCCAGCCAACTATCACTGTATATATACACAAAGCCAAACAAAAGATGAAAGCCAAGCTGAAATACTTTGTGTTTTATGTTTTCCTGGCTGTGTTTTGTTCCTCGTTAACAGACTAGATGTCATTACCCAGCATCTTTTCTTCTTACTGTCAGGCCCTCTGGCCTTCCACATCCACAGGGAGAGGTGGAATTAGAGCCTAATAACATATTTAGCCTCTCTGTGACTTTATACTCTGTTAGCAAGCACAGAGCTGGGGGTGCACTTACATGCCCTTTCCCCGAGGGGAAATGGAGTATAATGTGCATTCACATGTAAGATACTGAAACCTGTTTACTCTTAGAATAATTATTCTAAAGCTGCAAAGTAAATTGTTCATAGCAATAAGACTTGAATGAACAGAATGGAAGAAACTATTGCTTCATTTTGATTAGATGTGGAAATAACACAACTCGAGTAAATTTACTCTTGAGAAGCTTTTTAGACATAAGACATAGACTTCTTGCACTCATTCATTGTACTCGTACACGTTCAAGTAGGCACAATGTTTTGAGTCTTTTGTCAGTGGGATTTTTCACCCAAGGAAGCCAGAAAAGGGGAATTTGTATTGAGTGCATGTTTGGAAAATGTAGATTTTAAGCATGTTATGATATTTCTTTAAGCTACAGAAGTTGTTTTCAGTCAGTATGATAACATGACACAAAAGGAAAACAAATTATTTTCTGGAATTTAAAAAAAGGTATATAATCTGATCTAAATCCACAAATTCAAAGCTGGGGCCACATTGCATCGCAGCGTTGGACATGCTTTGGACTATAAATTGATTTGATTCCAATCAAATGGCTAAGTTAAACTCAAACTGTGAATTGACTCGGCAGTGCATGCAATCGCCTAAAATGAACAATATAGGTTTTAATACCTTAACTTAACCAAACAGTACCTGAAAAGATAAGCAAATGGTGATTATAAACAAAAGTGAAGATTAACAAAGATAACTTTTGAAAGTATTGTATAAGACTCAGACTCAGTGCCCACAGTTGACTTTCATATGTTTCATACTACACCAGCCAATCCTTGTTCCAAACAGGGACTTTTTTGACTGTTACAATAGATGTGTAACAATTACTTTTGGAAATAAAACCATCTGAAATAATGCCCACCTAGAGAAACCAAGCAACTTTGGTGTCACTCTGTAGACTTGTGTTTTTCGTCGGCAATATCTATCTTAAAAAAGATATACCAGCATTTATTTTTGTTTTCTGCTTCTGGCTACCCTGAATTTGCTTTGACTTGTCATGTTTCTGCTTTGATGAGATCAATTTATGCACCATTGCCTGTTCTTACATTGCATAATATGTATTATCTTTCATTTCTCAAATGTGTACCCTCAGACAACATTCACCAGGACAAATTCCTCCACATAATTCCTTATTGTTGCCCTCCAAACATTAATCTTTTGCTACGTGCCTTTGACAGTGGCCGTTCTATGGTGTAGAAAGATAGTAAAAGAAACATAGTTTTTAATAATGTAATCAAATTCCTTTTCATACAGTTTTTGTTTTTATTACACACTGTATTTTTAAAGCCAATAATCACTCACATCATCACAAAATGCCAGTGAGACTGTATTTCATTTATATATATCTATATATATATAGATATATATAGATATATATAGTCCCTTATAATTCTAGGAATTTCTGTGAACATGTGTTGGTTGACAGTAACAGCAAATACTTTATAGTACTGGTGCATATTCATAGTAGATATGATCGATATGGGGCTGCACGGTGCTGTGCCTCGCAGCAAGAGGGTTCCTGTTTCGAATCCCAGCTGGGGTCTTTCTGTGTGGAGTGCATGTTCTCGCCCAATGAGAGCTGGGATAGACCTCTGACAATCAATTCAGTAACTGTTGAGGCATTCAATGCTAACAGCGATATGAGATTTAAAGTCAGGATCATCACCAAAATCATTAGAATTTGCCATCTGCAAATTTTATATCTCTGTGTTTGCCATTTAACGTTGTAAAGACGTGTCATACAAAAAAAGAAAAATTCACATTGACCAAAAAGGAAAAATCATAGAAGCAACACGGTCATACAGATTAATTCTAAATACATTTTTCTGTCAGGAGCCACATTTGGCTTTAACGGGAAAGCAATTCACCCCATCAATCTTTATATTCACAACTTGTATGTTTATATTAAAAAAAATTTACAAAATTGCAGCTTTATACTAGCCTGGGAATTCCCATGCTGCTTTGCGCTCGATTTCATTCTCACTGCAAAGTCAGCCTGGAAACCACCGCCCTTATTTTTGCTTAAGTGTGGGAACCAATCACAGAACGGGGGGGGGGCGCAGCAAGACGATGACGACGTGTATGCGCGACACCGAAGCTTGTAGAGTACAAGAATCCAACATGGCAGCGGCAGTGGGCACAACGTTACAGTTCGATGCAGCCTTAGAAAGTGTTTTAAGTAGCTTAGAACGCAAGTTTACTTTTAAAAAAGAGCAACGTTTGGCGTTGAAAGATTTCATTGCCAAGAAGGATGTGTTTGCTCTGCTACCAACAGGCTTTGGCAAAAGCCTCATCTACCAGCTAGCCCCGTTGGTGGCTAAGGCTATGGGGCTTAGCGAGACCCCAGTCGTTGTGGTGGTTTCGCCATTAATAGCCCTAATGGAGGACCAGGTACAGGAAGCGGTCAATCTCGGAATATGTGCGGCTCAGCTGGGTCCCGAGAATGAAAAGGCGATTAAGAACTGCCGCTACCAACTTCTATTCGGCAGTCCCGAGGCCTGGATGAGCGGAAAGTGGCAAGACATGCTAGCCACGGAGTTGTACAAGACCAACCTTCTAGGCATCGTCGTCGACGAAGTCCATTTAACATATAAATGGTAAGTGGTATTTATGAATATTACATTGACATTATGCCGTTACCTACTGTGGTTGTCACTGTGTCACTAAGTTGCGTTACTTTTCAGTATCAATCCACAGCTACCACTTAGTAGTAGCCTATAGCTTTCAGCTGTGTGTACACCATAAAAGTTGATGAGTCATGAAATTGTAATTAAACTTATGTAGTACATGCACAAACAATTTCCAATAGCCTGGCTAAATTTCCAATGCAAGTGACAATTTCAGCATCTCTACGCTGTACTTAACACTTGTGCTTTGCTTTTCCCTAACAGGGGGAAGGCTGAGAAAGGACAGAAGGCCTTTAGGGAAAGCTTTTCGAGGTTGGGGGAACTTCGAGCAATTGCAAAACCAGGTAGGTTGACAATAATAATAACAATAATAATAGCACTTTGCCAGTGCTCTTAATTCACTGTCTGAACAAGGGTATTAGCCTCAGTGTAAACACTGTCATTATAACATTACACATTGCAATATAATTAGTTAATCCTTGTTGACACATAGACATTGTTTCTTTCAAACTACTGTTACAAATTCAGCCTTCAGTGTAAAATACATATACAGTGGTATGAATGTAACTGTTACAAATTCAGCCTTCAGTGTAAAAGACATATGCAGTGGTATGAATGTAATGTGAATGACTTCCAGGTTTCTTAGTTGATATATTTCATCCTTATTTAGGAACTCCGGTATTGGCATTGACTGCATCTGCGGATCTGCACTCCAGGGACATCGTCAGGAGACAGCTACATTTCCATAACGCAACCAACATCACCGTTAGCCCAAATCGACCCAACATTAGACTTGGGGTAAGACGACTCGCAACAGATTCTCTGGACTGTTTTGACTGGCTGGTAAAGGACTTGAGAGAGAAAGGACTGGAGATGTTACCTACCATCATATACTGCCGGACAATAAACACGGTAACACGCCTATTCTGCCACCTCAAGGCTGAACTTGGGGAGAGTGCCTGGGTAGGTCAACAGAAAATAGGTAGAAACCTATTAATTGGAATGTTTCACAGCCAGACTCTACCTGTGAACAAGAGCAGGGTACTGGCTTCGTTTAATGGAGAAGGCAGCTGCAGAGTGACCGTGGCAACTACAGCACTAGGGGTTGGCCTAAATTTTCCCAAGGTCTCCCATGTGATCCTGTATGGGTTACCAGAGGACCCAGAGGCCACTCTCCAGCAGGTTGGAAGAGCAGGCAGAGATGGCTCTCCTGCTCATGCTGTTCTCTATGCAAACAAACAGCTTGCCAACACTGACAAGGCAGTAAAGGGGGTTCTACAAGAAAGTTTAAATGGCTGCTTTAGGAAAGCCTTATACTCACATTTTGAGAAAGATGTGTCCAGTGTTGAGCCTGGACATTCTTGCTGCACCTATTGTCATTCATTATGCAAGTGTAGCTCTGACAGTTGCTCTGTAGCAACCCCCAATTATGAAATGCCCAAACAGATTACATCACCTGTCAAATGCAGAAAAGTCTCCTTAGATGATCAGGGATTGGTCAGAGAGCTTTTGGAGAAGTATAGGGACAGTCTAATTCCACCGGATGAACACCTGTACACAAATGCCTCATTCTGCACCGGTTTCAGCAATGTACTAATTGAGTCAGTTGTTGAAAATGTTTTTGAAATATTTGACATCACTTATGTCATGCAGAATCTACCTGTATTCGCAATAAAACATGGTCAGGAAATCCTAAGAATTATTCACAAAGTATTTGAAGACTTTGATTTATGTGAGTTCCCAGACACTGCTGAAGAACCATATTTGCCACCAGATATTGACTTCACTGGGTACTTTGATGTTGAGGATGAGGATTTTCAAAAGTCATTAAGCAGCATTGAGTCAGGCTTATCTGTGCTTCAAATCTCGGATTAATTACTGAGCCCCTGTAAATAACTACAGTTGTAAATCTGTTTGATTCTGAATAAATATTTCTACTTAAACTTCATATGCAGTATTGTCCTCTGTGTCAAAATTCCTGAAGAACCAAAGTTACAACAAGGCTTGAAAACATGTATTTTTAATAACACCAACGAGCAATAGAAAATGTGAAAATGATATTGTAAAAACAAATTTGTTCAAATAAACATACTGTACAATTAACACAATGTAGGCATTTTCTCAAGGTTTACAAAGGGACACTGCGCCATTCATTGAGTTTCAGCATCATCCAGTTCCACAGTGCTTTATGATTTAGCTTTCCCAAAAGATTTTTTTGGAAGCCTGGAAAGGCAGCATACACTCGACCAGGTTGTTGTTTAAAAACCTCTGCCTCTTGCAGAGTGTCTACCAAGGTGAGGATGTCTTTTGTCATGTTCACATGGTGAGCACCAGTTTGCCCAGATATGCCCAGCTCCATATCAGTGCGTGTCATCATTTGTTTCATGACTCCTATGGACCTGCTTATTCTGGCTGCGGAAGTCTCATTCAGGTTGGGCCCCAGGCCCTTTAGGAAAGATTTCAGGAATCCATTTAAGTGCTCCAGATGTAAATCAAGTGGAATGTTTCGACCCTTGCCTCCCCTTGTGTTCCAGAATCGGTTCCACTTGAGACTGTGAGCAACTTGTGGAGACAACGTGGCATTCATTTGTACAGTAAGCAGAAAAGTACTGTATGCGTAACTAGTGTGTCCATAAGCTTTGTAGAACAACAGGGCTACTGTGTAGAGACGCATCAGCCTTTCACCATCTCCTTCCTTTACTGCATCTAACATGTCCAAAAGAATAAAGCTCAAACCCAGTCTGGCACAGGTGTGTTCATACTTGTGGTCACAGTGTGTGGGGATGATTGGGTTGGAGTCTGTAGGCATAACCAGGTTGTGTGTCTTCATTTCGTGGGTTTGTCTGCTTTTGAAGTAGGTGTATGTTCTTGAACAACCCTCCATACGACAAGGGAACTTGTTCTGCTGAATTGGTGTGGCTGATGGTTTGCTTGCAGCATCTGCAGCCTCGGTCATGTCAGGAAGAAGAACATAGTTGTCCACGATTGGGGCAGTGAATGTGTTGAACCATGTCCTTTTTTCTTCTGGAGAGGCCTCTTTAATGTTATCCGGTATGAGGGACTCAGGGCGATCTGTAACAGCACAAACAAAACATGGACTAAGTAATAGAGGGAGTATTCCAACACATGCAGACATTTATTTGCTAGCCTCAAAATTCAATCAGTCATCATGACGGTACCAACACCAATGTGCGAGTTAACAGTTTATTTTACACCACAGGTAAAAATGTGCATGACATGATCATCAAGTTAATTTCTTGTGACACCAACATGTGTCGGTGTTAATTAATGGTTTACCTGTGACATGATGAAAACCAAGATGCTCAATCGTGGCTGCTATGAATAGAGCAGTTGTGTCCTTGATCACAAAGTCCCTGTAAGCATTAAACGCAGCACGGGGTCCACTCTTGGCATTGCTGCACCTGGGGTGAGAAAGTATTTCAATGTAGTGTAGGCCACGCACATCTTTGTGTTGTCACCAAGCAATCAGTCTCTCAAGAGCTGCTTCACATCCCTTATAAGTGAAGGGAGACACTCACTCACTCACTCACTCACTCACTCACTCACTCACTCACTCACTCACTCACTCACTCACTTCCACAAGTTAGTCTTTCAGGAGCAGCTTCACATCGCTTAAGTGAAGGGAGACATTCACTCATTCATTCACTCTATTATGTTATTATATGTTATAATGTGAGTAACCAATCAAACATCACATTCCCCATTCATACAGTTATGGTTCATAGATAAATTCATACCACCTCCCCGGGAATAGCACAGCTGACTGAGTTCATGATGTCAGGACTGCGTTTCCCATCCCACAACAAAGAACATTATCCAGACATGTTTGCATTTAGAGTCATCTGAAATTGGAAAGCATTATAGACCGTTAACTCAAGAAACACAATACAGAGTTCAATGGCTTTGCAATCAAAGTGCTTGAGGTGCTGAATAGCGTTCACAACCTCAGTCACAAATACAATGTTAATGTATATGTAAGTGATTACTATAAAAAAATAAAAAGTATGTTGTCCTACCTCAACTTGGTCATGTTCGCAAATAGTGTGCCATGGTCCTTGGCAGAGTCCTTGAAGAAAATCTTGTGATGAATCTACAATGTAGATAGATAGGTAGATTGATACTTTATTAATCCCCAAGGGGAAATTCCAGAATTAAAAAAAAAAAAAAATCAATGTAAACATACAAACACATCAAACAAGTGTACTTATATAAAATCCATACATAAAAATTTTGGAAATAACCAAATAGTGCGAGCATTTTTTATTGTTTTTTAAATAGTTTCTCACTTCAAAGAGAACTCGAATGGCATGCCAGTCCTCGAATTTGAAATACATCCCCTCCATTCTTTCCTCCTCAGTGTCTCCGTCTGAAAATCCCCACTGAGCATTGCGGCAGTTAGCCTCTGTGAGACGGTCCCCTCCAATAAACAAGTGTTGTGCCCCATCAGGGTCTTTGGGCATATACCTAAGCAATAAGGGACCCAATAGCATACTTGAATGCAAATAGAAGTGTGACGGAGTAACAGAATTGGTATATGATTGTTATAGGCTTGTTCACAGCAGATTTGATAGTTATCATGTTTAATACTTACACTTCTTGTATGTGTCTGAGTACTTCCACCAAGTCACTTCTTTGAGTCTCATCCTTAAAATAGAGGCCTAAGGGGAACTTAAGAAAGAGAAAAATGTCAAATAGATATGTGTGCAAATTCTAAACAATCTTAGAAAATACTGGCACATTTGGATGTCCTTGTGACAACTTACATCGGTTGAACGCGTTGACATTTCAGTTGAATATAGGTGAGGTATGTGATGCACCACAATGTCTGCCAAGCTCTCAAATGCGGCCATGTGCTTGCTCAGCATTCTGGTGCCAAGAACAATGAAATCTCGCCTTATTGAAGCCTGGGTGCTCCGCTGAGGCAGTGATGAGGCAAGATTGTAGTGTTGAATGTCTGTTATGGGTTTGACATTGGAGATGTGGTGGGTGGGTATGCGGTCTTTGACGGCAATGTGGTGTATCCAGTGTATACTTTTGTTGCTCTTATCTATTGACTGGTTGTGTCTGTGTATGAAGAAATCCAGATTGTCCATGATTATTGAATATGATGATGGGCAGGTGGGCACTCGGCTGTCTTCTTGTCTGGGGGAAGGTTCGCTGCTTTCATCTGTAAAATACATAATTTGAAAAAGAAGAACATTAGATCACGACATGAACTTAACCAAACAAACAATAACTGTAACTGTTTTATTTGGATTGTATTTCTTCCTCACCTGACAGATGGAGGTCCTCCATGCTTCGGAATGCTTCTAAGAGTTCCTCTTCTGTGTCTGTAACTGTAGCTCTTTTTAACCTTTGGAAGTCAACACTACAGTCAAGTGCCATCTCGTGTTGTTTCCTTATGGCTCTGGCGTGTGATGTGGTGATAGATAACTGGCTCAATCGGTTGAAAACTGATTTCTTGGCTCCGCCGTACTGGAGAATGGTGTTTATGTAGTATGACATTGCAGCAAGGCGGGGCTGTCTGCCTCTTATTGCTATAGCTGCAGCAGCACATGCTGTGAAGTTGTTGTCATTGGTGATGCAATTGAAAATGGATAACAGAAAGGGAGCAAGCCGATGGAGGTCATCTCTTAAACTGCAGAAAGAGAATGACTTAAGGTCTGCTGCTGTAGACCTCCATAAAATGAAGTCATTCTTCCGAGAGCAGAGTGCCTCACATTCCTCACGTATTAATTGAATTATTGCAGCTTTGAGTTCCTCTTTCAGTTGTTTATGTTTCAGGGTATGACTGGCAGCCTCTTTCCATCTCTTTAGAATGATGAATTTGATGATGGGATCTTCCTCAGGATTGCACACCCTGGACAGTGTTTGTGATGGATATGTGATGGTAACCTGAAAGAAATTATACACTTAGTTTCAGCAGTTATACACAATAGTTTCAGCATTAAAGTCCTTTTGTCTGTTTTGAAATGGTTGCCATCAGACTAAGTTTAATTTCACATCTTAGAGAGATTTGTGATAGTTTGATAGTCACTGATCAAACAAGTGGATATCTGTTACAAAATGATATGCTCAGAGCTTAGTTAAGATAAGTCGCAGCCAGTAGGTAGCCTGTAGGTAGATTACAAAGTAGGTTTTATGATGAACCAGGTCTCATTTGCACATACACAGATGTAAACCTGATAGTAGGCCTAGTTCATAGTAGTCTGTTGACATGCTCAATTAAGACAGTGAAGCTCTGGAATCCTTTTCTACCAGTGTTATGACAACTGGCATGAGGAAGTCAAATGCTCGCCCCGTTTTAGATTGTATGGGACAACTAAATAAATAATAAACCGTTAACTTTGTTCACATTATATTCGATTCCAATACCAAATTATTGGCAGAGAGTTCAAACAAGAGCTGTTAGGTTGCTTATGGTGAGATTTCAATGGGCTGTTACATCACTTAATTAAGTGCATGCAATTCAAGAACCTGGAACAATTGAACAGACAATTAAAAGTATAATACCTGAGTTGTGGTTTTCCTGGAGGAGCTGGTACATGGACTCGGTGGTTTGGGGCAGGTTTTTTTTAAAGCCCTCGGGGTCTTCGATGGCGTTGGCTCGCGAGGCCTTTTTGATATGTTGCTGTCTGTGTTTCGGTCTGTATTTTTGAACTCCTCTTCCCATTGCCTGAATGCAGGTATGTCCTTCTCCAGTCTGCCAATTCTTGTGGAGCAACGCTGGCAACATCGGCTCGACTGCCCCGGCTCCTGAGCGACTGTAACCCCTAGGGTCACTAACCTCTCGAATAGACTCGGTGGTTTCTTGGATAAAAATAGGTCTGCAGAGTGACCGTATATGCCTTCTACCCTCATATTCACTTTGCACAAACGACAATAATCGTTAAACGCCATCGTCTTCTCATACACAGTAAAGCGTCTTCTTCTTCCTCGTCGAATTTCTGTCGCTCTACATACGTCATCTGGTATAAGTGATACAATTGGCTATGAATCGCGCGCAAAGCAGCATGGGAAGAACCAGACGCCATTTGATAGACATTCGTAGCGCCCAATAAACGGCTCTAGGCATTCGTAAACCACGCCTCAAATACGAGAAAATGCACACCTAGTTCCCAGACCACCATCTCATCGAGATTGTGGACGCGTCAGCCAGGCTAGCTTTATACAGTATTGTACCTCCTACATTGGTGGGTTTTGAGCATCATATGATCTACTTGATGAAGAGTTTTCAGCTCAACATTGAAGTCTTTTTCTTTTTCTTCCTTTTGTTCACAATGATGCAAACACAATGCCAACCAAACAGACAGTCAGGGAGGACAAAAGATTGACATCCTCTTTGTTTCTGTGGTGCATCATTGTCACAATTAGATAATCACAATTAATTTAGATAAATAATTCAGATTGTTAATGAGTCCTGCCATGTTTTCACCACCGTTTCATCGCAGGGTTGCTTTTTCTGTCCTCTTCCAACTGCTTGCAATGTCAGAAACACATTATCTTCACAGAAGCTCACATTCATGTGTTCTGTGTTGATTTAGTGTCAGCAAAAATGCACTAAAATTGTGACAGGAAAATGTGAATCCAATCAAAAAAAAAGAAAGAAACCCGAAAGAAACTGAATTGATGCATCAAAGAATGAAATTGTACTGTACAAATAAAATGAGATGATAAAAAATTCAGAGATCGGTTAAATGGCTTATCAATCATGCTTTTGTGTTTTGCTGCAAAAAAAAAAAACTCCTGTTGCTAGCTTCTATATGCCTGGAGGGTAATATCTCATTTCAGAAGCAGCGTTCTGTTATTGGGCTTTTATATGTAAGCCTCATGGGGTTGAAATGGTTGGTCAGCACATTCATCTTCCTGCACTTGACATCATAATCACAATCGAAGCCCAATATGTTTAAACACCAGGAATGAGAGGCAAAAGTGACCTTGTTGTTGTCATGGAGCATTGTAGTCACTGACAACAACCTGCTGAGCTAGGTCATAGCAGGAAAAGCACAGAAGAGACAATTTTGTTTTTGATGGCTCAGTTCCATAATGTGTACCAGTAAGCTACGGCAGTTAGTAAAGCTGATGGTATGCTTCAGTGTCAGATAGATGCAAAGACTGTGGGTTAGACTGTGTAGTTGACCTATGCCTCTGTTAGTATTTTTGCTTTTGCAACAGTTGGCAGCAAGGTTTTTAACACCGCCTCATATGACAGCTGAAAACAACTATATGTAACTCTGGCTCTATGACGATGTGAGGAACCAAAAAATGTCACTTTTACTGAAAGTACTGTAAAACAGCAAATGGAAAATATGTTGAATCTGTAGGTGTTGAACTGAGTCTTTGGCAAAGCTTTTAGAATTAGAAAATAGCCGCAGGGAGCATACATTATTTTATGCTAGCATTATTAGCAAATCTAATTCATCACAGAATGTGTTCCACATGAGGTATCAAATTTTTGGAAAATAGCATGATGTATGTATACACATAAAAACTGCACTAACCACAGAAGTTACACTCTGCATTGCAGCATTATGTAGTGGCCTAAGGCTACAGCTACCTGCTAAGGTAGCTGAGGAAGGCACCTTTAAGTGTATTCATCAAGTTAGATTCCTGAGAGATCATAAGTTCTGTGTGGGTCTGACATTAAAGTATGAAGTCGTCTTAAGTTAGGGTCTTAACTGCAGTAGACAGCAGTCAGAGCATTCTCAGTTTGGAGAAACAGGGAATTCTGACGTGGGAGCTAAATTAACATATTTTTAGACTGCTTTATTTAGTAGCAGGTAAAGCAAACACTATAGTTTGGATTTTCACACTGCATCATTTTTGCGTCAGTTAATTACTGTCTCGCTGCATTTTAAAAACCACACAGCGTTTGTGTTGCATGACATCTGATGCTACAATTGATGTGCTCTAAATTTCACAATACAATACAGCATTTGCTTAAGCTACTATGAAGGTTTTGAGTTTTTTTTTTTTTTTAGATTATTAAACTTATGCTCCTCTGGTTGCCCCGTTCTGAGTAGCTTTTAGCTCAGCTTCTCTGTCAGAATATCTCCCTATGATTCTCCAAACTGAGAGCTCTCTGATTACTGACTACTGCAAGTTAGAAACATTACATGGTACGCTATGGTTGGCTTTGCTTCTTTTCCTAATCCAACACACCTGTAACTGATTTTTTTGGCACTACCTCACCCGAGGTTCTAAGCAAGCCAAGCTGATACTGTACACTGTACAGACACTGCAGACTGCTGATTAGTCAGAAATAATCATCACCTGTGAGCTTGAACAGCAGTGTCTCAGTGGCCATGCACACCCCAACACACTTGCATGTTCTGTGAAGTCCTTTGAAAGTCAATTTGCAACCTAAATCATGGATATCTAATTTCTGTGCACAGATCCCTTATTGTGTGCATGACTAATATGCAAGCACTAATAATGAGCAGACCAGAGTGAAGCTCTTAGTCTTTATGATCACTCCCACAAGATAAGAACTCTTTACTGTCGATGTTGTGCTTGATGTTGACTGTTTCTTTTTTTCATGTCCACATCTTTCTTCACAGCGATCATCAGGTGGTCTGTCAATCCCTTTGTGCGCCTTTCAGGGCACAGTATCTCTGCAAGCACCCACAGGCAAGACACTCTCTCTTTCCACTTATGAAGTCAGCAGTGATGGTCTCAAAATCTCCCCCAACAATGCCAAGAAGGTAATGTCCCTGACCCCAGTCTCTTCTTTCAGAGCTTTTTAGCAAGATGGGCTACAATTCCTGTTAATAGCAGGCAATCAAAAAAGTTTGACATTTAGCAAATGTATGCACTTAATTCCCTTTAATCTAAGCAAGGTTCTACAAACTAAGTGTTTCTTATTTCTCTATTCACAGGCACACACTTGCACACTAATTCCCAAATGTGCTTGCTACGTTTTTTTTTTTACTGAGACTTAAATCAGCAGAAAATTGGAGGGGTGCTTTCAAAGACACTGATCAAGATTTGAAACAAAATTTGTTCAAAAAAAGAAAAAATTCTATTCTGACTCCTAGATTGTTAAAAACTGCTGTTTTTTTAAGAGGAGTATGAAAGTTACAGGACCCTCAAACAACAACACTCACATGAAAGATCAGTTTAGGAAAGCTTTTTTTTTTCTCACTTTCAGTTTTATTCTCTTGGCGACTCACTGTTTGGTTAGGTTCAGGCAACATAACTTGTTTAAGCCCACACAATTTCCTAGTTAGATCCTAAAACTACTTGGTTAGGTTTAGGGCAAAATTGTGGTCAGGTTCAACAACCAATCTCTTTAGTTTTAGTTTAGTTGCTTTGCATCCTGGAATTTTCTTTCATATTGTCCCTGCTGATTTATTTTGTACAAAGACTGAAATAATTTTTCTATTCAGACAGATTTATTTGAATCAGAAAATGTAACTCTATCTATAAAGAGCTGTTTTCAGTAACATTCCTTTTGAATTTTTTGTTTTTTCAGAGTATTGGTAGAAATGATTAATAAAAAAAAGGTTTTGGTTTGAGGAAAAGGGCTAAAATACAATCATTTTACAATTTAACCATCAGCCTGATAGATGCTATGTTGTTGGTTGCTGTGGTGGCACATCAACATGTCAGTACACTTAGTCATTTCCTGGTTGGGTTCAGATGCTATTAGTTCATGTAAAATTTACCGTAATTTTAAAATGTCACATTTTGGTTGATTCAGCAACAAACTTTCATTCACATGTAGTTTTTAAAAAATGCGTTTTTATAGAATATGTACATATAAACTATAAATATATGTACACTGTTTTAACTTTTTAGTTATTGCAAACAACTTTGCTAAAAACTCCACGATACTTGATTGGAGAGCCGTTTTCAGCTTATCTATAGATTTTGTATATGTCTCTGTTAAATAAAGCTGCATGTGTTAAATAAATGTATAAATAACAAAACACCATGGTTCAGATTCAAATACATTTTTTCTTTTGCACTACCATCACATCAATTGACACAATTTTGATGTTTTACATTGTACTGCCCTATTGACCACTAGAGGTTGCGTATTATTTTAATGTAATTATTATAGCTTCTTATTGCCGGCATTAACAAACATGGGATTGTTTTTGGGTGGAGGACAGTCTCATTACTGGACATAATCAGTCATAATCTATGTAATGTATTATATTGTATTGAATGTATTTCGGTATAAAACATGACAAGAGTTGAACGGTAATTAAGGTGAAAGCGTTTTTATTGAGTCAAGCACATATTCTAGTATAGAAAAAACTGAACTGAAGTTAGATTTCAGTGACATTTTACTGTTTATAAATAGCCTGTGTAATTAATGTCTCTGCTTTAAAGGTGGAAGTGTACCGCTCCAAATCTGTTGGCCACGAACCAAGTGCAGATGACGCAGCATCTGGAGGGCAGGCTGGAGATGTGAATGTCAGCTGTGTAGGAATGGGCATGGAGATCGGCGTAGGGATGGGGATAGGAGCTGGGGTGGGGGACACCAATGTCAAGATCCACCTTGAGGTTCTGGAAATTTGTGACAATGAGGAGGCCATGGACAGTGTCTCTATCATCTCTAACATCAGCCAGTCCTCCACCCATGCCCGTTCGCCATCGCTGCGTTACTCCCGAAGGGAAAACCGCTTTGTCTCCTGCGACCTGGGTGAGACTGCGTCCTACTCTCTGCTCATCCCCAGCAGTGGCAACACAGAGGCAGAGACCATCAATATCACTATACCTGACACTGTGGAAGCCCACCGGCAGAACAGCCGGCGGCAGACACAGGAGAGCTTTGGGTATCATGAGGATATACAGCTGCTTAATGAGGCCTACAGAAAGCAGGCAGGGGAGGGGGAGGAGTGACTTACGTACAGACTAGCAAGAGGGGGGCGCTCAGAAGGAGACTGAAAGAGCAAACCAGACGTTGTGTGGGCTGCAAGACAAATATCCTAATCATTCTAATTTTACTTCTTTTTGATCACCACTTTAACAGATGTGACAGGTGATCCAATTAAGAGACACATCTAATGACTGTTATTAATAGTCCGGTTGCCTGTTCTTGTACTTCCTCTTCAGGTAACATGATAAGAGCACACTTATCTGTATATTACACAGACTGTAGATAGGATTGTAAAAGTAAGTAAACTGAGTTAAAACAACATAGAAAGACAGCCAAAAGCTATAAAACGGCGCCAGTGCATCAGTATTCCCACATAGATTTCCACCATATGGCTATCTGCCATAACGGGTAAGCTACAGCAAGAGAAAAATTCACTTAGCTGTTGAAAAGGAGGAGCCAACGTCCGATCACGTGTCTGATATGAAACAGCTCATGTGGGCTACGTAACTGGTGACTCAGCTAAAAGGGGAGGGGCAACCTGACCTGTGTGTGTCTGACTCATTCAAGTGTGTGTTGTGCATAGAGATGAGAATATTTGTGATGTCAGACAGCCACCAAAAGTATCTATATGTTTCATGGAAACAAATGTGTTCATTTTACATGGATTGACTTTATCTGTATTCCTTTAAAACCAGCTGCTATGTGTAAGGTGTTTTAGACCATCAGGTCGCTACATTAAGTCAGAGAGACCCCACTATCCATGTTGTAAATCTAGAACAAGAGGAAAAGAGTGGCGAGTGATTATTTAAGAAGAGGTTAAGAGGATACTTATGCAGAATAGTTTTTTTTCTGCCTCATGCACATTCAGTGCAATTTCAATGAGTGACAGTGCATAATTTACATAAGCAGGCAGCACATGAATGTACATTCCAGCACCACTTTGAGGGATCATTTCTCTCCCAGCTCAGTTCACTTCCCATCCAATCAGTGAGTCAGCGGTACCTGTCGCTTTCTACCTGCATATATTCAGAAGTGGGGTCAAATTTCCACCAATAGCATGTGCATTTCATCACCATTTTGAATTATTTCATGGACTCTCAAAATCAGAAGCATCTAAATCTTTTTTCTCTTAGATAATATCAGTATGTGCATCAATACTTGAATGAACATTTACATGTATTTGTGTGTACAAACAGTAAAAATAGACTCTTTAGGCAAATTTGACTATATATGTGCATTTAAGTTTGTTTCATTATGTTTTCTTCAGGATTTTGGCTTTATTCAACTCTACAGCTACTCTTTGTGGACCTTATTTACAGACCTGAAGTTGTCCTTTAGCGATTTCCCTTCATGAGCTGCAAGAGCTCCAATTCTCTGCAAGATTGCTGTTATTAAAGACTCATAATGGGAAACTGCCTCCAATAGTTTTGAGACATATTCCTATGTCATCTCTGGGGCACTTGATCAATTCTGAATTAATTATTACAAATTATGAATGTAAAGCTGCATTCAATGTCAACCTTTTTAGATGGTGATTGTGCCAAAGGCTGTCAGCATGAGCAGTGCTTCATCTCTGCACCCTAAGGGCTCATTCGTGGTAGCATGCAGGCATCCGTCTGCATCAATCTTGCCCCAGGCGGAGTGAAGGATTTTGGGTATTCAACCAACACAGACAACCTTGCGTGCAGTCCTCCAACAATATGACAGAGCAGAGCTCTCTGAGATGAAAGCCAAATGTTGGCTGGTTGAAAGTTAGCTCGGTCAAGAGGGAGAGACAATCAAGACAGATTTAATTACAAAGGTGAAAAAGAGCAAAAAAAATCTATACAAAAATACCTGCAATTGGATAATCTTATTATTTTTAGCGCTTTAGTTTCCTTCTATCGCAAGGCAGATTTTTGTCCACTTCTTCTACAGGAGAACAAATTTTTACATTTTCTGCAGAATTTTTTTTGTTTCGTGCTCAATGTCATTGTTTTGAACCTCTGCTGTTGGCACCAACAACATAGGCTACTGTTTTAGAGATTTCCACCAAGTTGCAGAGGAATGCTATAAAAGGTAGGATTAGGTTTGTGTGTGGTATCGTGAGTGGGCCGAAATAGAAGTAATCCTATCAACTGTTTTTTTTCCGTGTTAAACAGGACTACAGTAAGAATATACTTACTCTTATTTGTCTTGCATATGAATTCTGATTTTGGAGTCAAATTAGTCTCATTACTGATGTCAACTCTCAAACCATTCAAATAGAATTCTTTATGACAAAAACAAGGCTAATTAGGGGCCATAATCAACTTCTTTAGAGGCTGACCTTAATTGTATGTAACATCATTGGATGTTGTACCCCTAGGATAAGTGTAGTATGTCTGACTAGTCCTCAACTGCAGTATGTTTTTATTGTGCTCAGTGCTTGAGGTTATGCAAAATTAGCATTAAAGACACACAATTTTCTTTTGTTCTTGGAAGGTTTCACTAATTATTCATTATATTTATTTGTGTGTCAGACTATTAGAGATTAAGTCTTTGAGGAAGAGGAGGAGAGGTCAGAAATCAAATTAGGCGGAACGTAAGAGAAAAATGTGGCAGGTAGCAGCAAATATAAAAAGTCTAATAATATGAAACCTACAATTATCAAAAGTCTAGCAGGACTAGCAGATATTCCTCTTGTTTTATCATTTCTCTCTGATTAAAGGATGCTCACTTCCCACTCACAACCTCTGATTATGCTGAAACAATAGGCAGGTAAGTCTGCATCAAAATTTACATTCATACGATTGAATAAGTACATCCCATCAAAACAGTAGGCTTTTTATATTCAGGCAACATAGCAAACATTTGATTCTTACTGAAGCCATGACAAAACAACAATATGTTGTTTACTCAACATATTGTACACTACGAGGAAAAACTTTTTGTTTCAGCATAGGAACTGCTGAGACTCAGACTCAGATAAATGGTAAGAGGACTATAGAGCACACAAATTCATACAACACTTCCAAATCCATGCAGTACTTGTCCCTGTCATACAATCACATACCAATGTGTCCATCTAGGTCTAGGACACTTCGACATGTAGATTGAAGAAGTAGGGTATCGAAACACCAATCCTCTGGTTCGTAGACATCACATATCTACGATATGTGATAATAATGCATTCAATCTGCAAGCCAAAAAAAAAAACAATTTTCAGGTCCACACATAAAAGTTACAAACAGTCAGGTAAAGTCTTTACCCTTGGGGGCATTGTTTGTTTGTTCCCAGCTTGAAAGACAACATCTGTGCAGTGAATTTGAATTCAGCTATACTTACTTGTACAATGACCTACCACATAGAAAGTTAGAAGCGGTTGTATGGTCTTGTTTATTTTCTCACACAGTTCGCAGTTTTGTGGTGTATAACATACTTTAGTCAGTAAGTCGAACCTGCTCCCGTGCATGTGTACTTGGATGAGGATTGCAGCTCCACTCAACTGTATGAGTAACTGTATTTGACAGCAACTTGCCCCTGAGGCAGTGAAGTAACTCCAGATTGTTATATCAGAATCAGAATCAGAATCAAGTTTATTGCCAAGTAGGTTTTCACTTAGAAGGAATTTGACTTGGTGTAGTTGGTGCGAACAATATAGATACATATATACAGAATCTAGATATATATACAATAGAGACTGTATATGCCAGTACCCCCATATTTACCACTATGCTTCACAGCTGGTATGATGTTCTTCTACTTAGAAGCTGCCTTTAGTCTGCACAAAATATGTAAATCTTACTGTGACCAGACAGCTCTGTCTTTAGCAAATTGATCTTGAATACATTGTGCCAAAAGAAGCCCACACAAACTGTTTTTGGCTCTAATTTTATGTGCAGACATCAGAGAAGACAGCTAAAGTTGCATGTCAGAGGTTTGAATGAAACAAGTTCCTATTTTCACTCCTTAAAGAGGTTTTTATCACTGGCACAACCTGGAAACCTAGACTATTAATTACATTTGAGAATGACTTGTTCCATGGGACTGATTTATTATTTGTTTCGTGTGAATTAACTGAAATTATGATGAAATCTACAAAATGTTAGTTTCATGTATATTTGGTTTAGATATATCACCTTTTATCTATTTACACACTTTCATCGAGTATCAACTGTTTACTTGCTCAATTGTATTTGCAAAACTCACCATTTCCCTGGGATGTGCTTATTTTGTCATGGCTGTATCATCAGTGGCACCACTTAAATCAATACATGCACCTTCAGTGAGCACAGCATGTTTTATTAAACATGTAAGGCAAAGCCAGAGAAGGATAAAAAACCAAAATATATTAAAAATTCAATACAAGGTTATTTTACTTCAGAGATTTCTTGTGTGGATCACAGGTATGCCAGAGGGTAGCAAACAAGGTGAATTATACATCTGCAGCAGTGCTGAGGGGAATGTGGAGACTATGAAAAAATTAAATATTTCTCCTTTCGTAACATTTTGTTTGCACAGCTTTAGTTTTCAGTATATTTCTCACACTTTCCTGTTCCGAAGTCTCAGCCGAATTGCTTTTTCTTTCTCATCGACACATTTTTAATACCCAATATCTTCCCTTTGGAGCAGCCAGCTTAGATATTGATAGTGCTCATTTATTTCCAAATACTGTCACAGGCTAAAGTATTTGCATTTAAGATGGAAACTTGAGAGTTAGCCCTAACTCAAGAAAAATGTACACTTTTTGTGTATTCATTTGTTACTTTTTAAAGACGTCATTGAATAAATTTGTTCGATTTGAACGTTTTTAAAAGCAGGGTCAGACATATCAAGGGCTTTAATCCAAAAAGACGTATGATAGATTTAATGGGATAAAGCTGATGAAAATTAATTCCTCAATGAAGAAAAATATATACAAAGTTCTCACATAAATGATGCTCATATTTCACAAAGTGGCGCTCCTTTCATCCAGACAAATGATCAATCTAAGCTTCTCAATCTTTTCCAGAGTGTCTGTATGTATTTCACTTAAAAGTTGATTACATTCTTGCATAATTACATAATTCGGTGTATATTCAATTTAATTACATGGGAGTGTGTGAAAGGAATATATTTATTAAAAAGGGCTTGTGTATTTTGCATGACAGCCACACAGATCTTAGGATTGGATCTACTCTGCAACCTCCCATGTGCAGGGCCCCTTTTACACCTCTCTCCGTGTTGTGCCATCTGTTCAAAATGTTTAATGGCACAGTTTGGAATGTCTCTTGCTTTTTGTGCCAGGACAGACGAAAAAAAGAAGTTGACAGAAAAAAAAGAACACATGTAGGAACAAGAATATATGTAATTGATTTATTACTCCAGGTTATTTAAAACAGTACACATAGGGGTGTATTTTGCATTTTGTTATTGCTGTGAACACGCAGAGATGTTCAGTGAAGAGTGCAGTGCATTAATAAGAAAATTGTTTTGTTACCAATCAGTAGAACGTTCAGAAAAAAAACCAATGTAGAACCACAAACCGACTTAAAAGAATCTTTTACGAAAAAATTGGAAGGGATTTACCAACTTTGGAATTAGTTGATTTCAGACATGGTTTACTCAAAACTTTCCAGTTCATTTTATGCAATTCTTGTCGTATCACTGTCACAATAAAAGCTAGAACCATGTATAATAAGATGCATAGTAGTTGATTTAATGCATCAAGTATATTTTTAGTTAAAGGTTGATAGATCAGCATTCGTAACTAAACTTTATTTGAATTCTCGGTGAGAATAGCACCTGAAGCTTGGAAAGCTTGGAAGCTGTCAACGAAAAGTATTCACCAAAGTGCCGCAGTACAGCAGAGCCAGAGCCTGTACTGTAAGGGGACTGTCTATGACAGTCATTGTAGATTTTTGTCATTTGGCTGTAACCTTTAAGGCCCAGAAAAGAGGTCATCCCCTAATGTTCTTGTGAGCCAGAACAAGGTAAACCTTTTTACAGGACTTATAACAGCACTGACTGTCTCTGTCTGTGTAGACAGGCTGACAAATGATACCTCAATTAGTGGTTCCCCACTCAAATGTTTTTTTCCCCTCTATTTAAAGGATGAACGCATTGTGCTTTACAAAAGTCTTGAGTCACCTTTGATTTCTTTATACATTTTCAGGAAAACAAGTAATAGGTCCATTAATTCACTGAAATATGTGGAAATGTAAATACAGCATATAAGGTAGAAACAGAATTTGTACAATTTTAATGAGCTGAAATAGTTCTTTGGCACCTTTATTTTTCAACAGCCTGAACCCTCTTAGACAAGCTTTCTTGTAATTTCTTTAAGTAGTCTTCAAGAATAGTTCTCCAGGCTTCTTGAATTACAGTTCAAAGCACATCTTATGATGATAGCTTCCCTTTTTTCTGTTGTCTGTCAAGATGGTCCTACACTGCTTCAATAATGTTGAGGCCCAGGCTCTGGGGAGGATTCATCACTCCATAAGACCTGTTGCCACTGATTTTCAATTCACTTCTCGTGCCATTTGGCATATTTCAGCCTTTTCTCACTTTTATCTTAACAGGCACCCTGGAGACCATTTCTTTTTATTTTATTTTTTGGGGCTTTTATGCCTTTAATGGATAGGACAGTTAAGAGAGACAGGAAGCAGGGGGCAGAAAGAGGGGGAATGACATGCAGCAAAGGGCCGTCCGATGCGGGACTCGAATCGGGGCCAGCTGCAGCGAGGACTGTAGCCTCTGTACATGGGGCGCCTGCTCAAGCCACTACGCCACAGACCACCCCCTGGAGACCATTTCTGATGAGGCCTTCGGTGAACAGTAGATGGATCAACTGAAAGGACACATGTGTCTCTCTGGTCCTGTGTCAGATAATTGCATTTTTTTTCTGTTTCTTAAGGACATCACTTTTAGGTACTGTTCATCTGCTGTGGATAGTGTTTTAAGACTGCCGCTTCTTCTTTTGTCCTCCACTTATCTAGTTCCCTTAGATTTTTTTAAAGACACACTGCACACCTTGCTGAGATATGCAGAGTTTTTTAGCCAATAGCTCTTTGTGAATGACTTAGTTGGTGCAAAAATACAATTTTATGCCCGTCAAACTGGTGCAAAGATTGGACTGAAAATGTGTGCAAACTTTGGACAAAGTTTTCCAATGTCCAAGAATAATACTACTCACTGAAATTTCGCTCATTAACTGCAGCTGTTTTAAATCCTTCTTCATCGCCACAATGAAAGTTGTTAGACTCCACATCTGTTAACTAAATGGAGGACACATTATGATCCCCCATCTCTGCTCAAGACAGTATTACAAAACTGAGGTGTTCACATTGTTCCAAAGACATTTTTGCTCACTTGATTTCTGAAAAAAAAAGTTGTTGGTGCCGCAGTCTTAAACACTGTAATTAGCTTTCACTCTTCTGGTTATTTTTCTTCACACATAAAGCGTGGGAAAGGTAGACTACTTCTCAACAATTCCACATTTTGACCTTTACAATTTCACATCTTCCTCCCTGTAGACCCCAGCTCTAAATCTAAAAAACAATTCAGAGCTTGGCTCCAAGTTATTTTTCTGAATGCATAAAATTTTGCAAGCTGGGGCAAAACTTAATTTCCTCAACCTCAACTGTTCTGTCTTCACTTAAAACCAGACTCAAGACTGACTGTGCTTTCTCAGTCAAGACCCTTGACCCGTGAATTTCTAATCTAGGGTTACTGGCCTGACTTTGCTGTTTTGTCTCAGTATGTGTCTCCCATGCTGTCTCCCAGCTGGTCAAGGCGGATGGCCGGTCTGGCTCTGCAGAGGTTTCCTTAATGTTTAAAGGGAGTTTTCCTACTCTCCGTTGCAAAGCTCCTGGTTAAAGGTAATTGTCCAGCCTCACAATGCACACTCTCTTGAGATTAATTTTGTTGTTGAAAATAGCTATATAGGCACACACCCATATAGAACTACAGTGAAATGAATTGAACTGAATTACCTGCCTGATGGTCTGAAACTGGAACATTCAGCGGCATGTTTTACAGTGTGGAAATTGTTCAATCACATTGAATTTAAATCGTGTACAGGATTTAGCTGAAAATAGTTTAAGATGACCGTATCCAGTAAGATTTATACATGTTGTTAAGTATGGGTAAATATTACATTTGATTCCAGAAACACGTTAAAAAGTATCACAATTTACAATGAACGTTTCCTAATGTAACAGACATTAGAGGTTTCATATACCATTACTGATATCATTAAAATAAATATTTGTACAATACAGAAAATGCAATGCATCGACTGAACTGAATGAGCTTTGTTGTGCACATCACAGCATGGGCTTAGTAAAAGGGTTTGTAGCAGCACAAGGCATGGTAAACGTGTAGGCTACACCACGTGTTGCCATCTAGACAAAATCATTTGATGGAAATGTGTCCTAAGCAGTGGCTAAGCGAGCTATGAGCTGAAAGTCAGCGTTTTCCAGTTTTCGGTGTCACAAAGGTGTATGAGGTGCCACCAGGGTCATAAATCAGAATTAACTTCCATATACACTTATGAAATTAAACTCATCCACACACTATACTCAAAACCTTGCACAAACACTAGTGAAAAGCTCTCACATAAACTAGTGAACACATTTACCTCTTATATAACCTACTCAAAAGCTCTCACACACACTACTGAAAAGCTTTCATATATACTAGTGAAAAGCTTTACCTTTCATATATACTAGTAAAAATCTCTCATACATATATCTCAAACCTCTCATATACATATGTCAAAACTCTCATACACATGTCAAACCTCTCATACACATATGTCGAACCTCTCATACACATATGTCAAACCTCTCATACACATATGTCAAGCCTCTCATACACATATGTCAAACCTCTCATACACATGTCAAACCTCTCATACACATATGTCAAACCTCTCATACACATGTCAAACCACTCATACACACATGTCAAATATTTGTGGATTTCAGTTGAAACGGAAGGCGTTTCAGTTGAAACGGAACGTGTTTTATTAAACTGGGAAGTGTAGTTTTAAACAGAAGTCATTCATTCTGGTTAGCTTCGTCCGTTTTGTGCAATCTCTGGCCGGTATTTTACAAAATAAAATGATCAACAATTGCTCAGCTACCCACTGAATACCTCACACAAGCAGTGGCATTACCCAACTTAATTTTTGCTTCAACGGGGACCCTGTTCCGTTTTCTGTCAAACGCTACAATGCTTGAGCAGCAGCCAACCACCTTAGCCACTAGCTTAGCATAGCGCTACCAGCTTCAGCTGTGGTCAGCAAAGAATCCGTGTTCGTAAGAGCTTGGACACAATGCGCTTTCATCTGATCCTTGTTGCTTTACAGATTCAATTGTTCTTGTTTTACACTGCGAGCAATGAAGAAGATGTTGCGAGTTTTTTTCAGGACAGTCCTGCTTTGCATTGAGTTATTTCAGAGAGGGGACTCCATCAATTTCTCAAAGGAAATATTGTAGAGACAGCTTGAGGATCATACACAATCAATGTCATCATTTAATGCTGCTATGTCTAGATATGATCCTAATAACAGAGACGTAATCAACACACTTCAGTTACTGTTTACATGTTTTCAAAATCTTCAAAATCATACAATCAAGTAATTCCACCAATAGTTTCACACCACCAACAACCTCCACAGGCCACCGAGGACGCCCCAGAAACAACATAGGAGCCAGACAGATTTCTCATTGTGTGTCCATTGGGATGACTTTGCAAAGGATTTCATCGTGCTTTGGAATCAGCCAAAGAACTCTATACAGACACAGACAAAGTCTTGGAATAGACTCAGTAGAATATACCTTTCTGTCGAATCAAGATCTTGATCAAATTGTCACTAATAAACTCCAGTCTACAAATGCTGGTGAAACATATGTACTTGGAAGCCTCAGATCACGTGGCATAAGTGTACAGCGTTGGCGAGTCAAACAGATCCTGCATCAATTAGATCCCATCGGCAGATCATTGAGACGACGTCATGCAATAAGCAGGAGGATATACAGTGTTCAGGGCCCCAATCAATTATGGTGATTGTAAACAATTTTGATATCTAAATGTCTGTTAATTTAGTATCCAAATAGGGCATATACATGGGTTATTAAAATTATTTTAATCTCTCAACAAAGGCATTTTGATGGAAACCACAACCTGGTTAGGTGGCAGATGGTTCTTCATGGCTGCGTGGATGGCTTCAGTAGGACTATAATATATTTACGCTGCTTAGCTAATAATAGAGTAGTGTGTATGAGAGCTTTTGAGTAGGTTATAAAAGAGGTAAATGTTTTCGCTAGTTCATGTGAGAGCTTTTCACTAGTGTTTGTGCAAGGTTTTGAGTATAGTATGTGGAAGAGTTTAATTTCATATGTGTATATGGAAGTTAATTCTGATTTATGTCCCTGGTGGCACCTCATATAAATACGAAAACGTTTTTACAATTGCCTTTTTTTCCTTCTTTCTTAGTCATTTTATTTATATAATATTTTGTTGCTTTCACTGTTCTTTTATTGTTTTTATGTGTTTTTATTTATTCTTCTCTTTATTTATTACCTGCTGTAAAGCATTTTGGTACATCGTACAGATTGTCTGTAAAGGGCTGTATAAATAAAGTACATTTACATTTTGCAACCTACTCGGATTCATCATGTGACCCGTAGCAGGTTTAAGTTTCTTAATTTATGGAACTATTCAGTTCTTTATTTAGCACCTTGAACCAGGTGCTGGGCTGGTTCAACTTTAAAATATTGCTGGAGACCAGTAAATACAAACCGTAGATGTGTAAAAGCGCAAGAATAACCATAACATGAATAACAAGTAAGAATTATACTGCAGATATTCAAATTTCACATCAGATATCAACAATATTTCAAATTGTTTAAAGAAAATCACATTTTAACCTTATTTTGATAACAGTAATTGTGTAATTTAGTTTTTTTTATAATTTATTCTATTTAAACACATAAATTAATACAATGATGATTAGTGAAGGAACATATCTTCATGTTCTTATCTGAATGACACATTAATGCTGTTAACAGCTGAGAGAACAATGCACTGATGCTTTCAGGCAGTTGTTCTGATGAAAAGATGCAGATGAACAAAAGTTATATGAATTTGAATCATATTTTATTGGTATTATAATATGATGTATGGAGAAGGTTTTATATCAATTTTCAATTTACATTCAATTCAATTCATTTTTATTTATATAGCGCCAAATACAACAAATCTCATCTCAAGGCACTTAGATAATATAGTCCAATTCAAGACAGTTGGAATTCAATTCATTGTAATCATAATTATTTTCAAAATAATCCAATTCGTTCATATAGAGCCAATTCAAAAACAATTTCCTAGCTAAGGAAACCAACAGATTGCACTGAAAACTTTTTCTTTTTCGGTTCAATCTCCCGTCCTGAGCGTGCCTGAGGCGACTGTGGAGAGGAACGACTCCCTTTTAACAGGAAGAAACCTCTGGCAGAACCAGACTCAGGAAGGGTGGCCATCCGCCTCGACCAGCTGGAGTTTGAGAAGACAGAAAGGTGGGTGGGTGGTGGGGGGGGGGGGGGTTTGTTTCAGAGGAAACATTTCCTTTGGGCGGCTCTGAGACATCTTTTGACCGTTGGACTAATTCCACTTCGACTTGACTCAGTTCTGGCACCGTGTCCGATCCAGCCTGATGAGCCAAGTCTAATGGAACCACTTCCTGTCTGTCTGCAGAGGCCGCTTCTGGTCCTGTTTCCTCTTCCACGGGTTTGGAGATCTTTGGTTCCTGGACATCGATCGGTGATTGGGGGAGGGGGTAGGGGGGGGCGACGGGGGGTGTGTTTCAGAGGAAACATTTCCTTTGGGCGGCTCTGAGACATCTTTTGACTGTTGGACTAATTCCATTTCGACTTGACTCACCAGTTCTGGCACCGTGTCCGATCCAGCCTGATGAGCCAAGTCTAATGGAACCACTTCCTGTCTGTCTGCAGAGGCCGCTTCTGGTCCTGTTTCCTCTTCCACGGGTTTGGAGATCTTTGGTTCCTGGACATCGATCGGTGATTGGGGGAGGGGGTGGGGGTGGGGGTGTGGGGGGGGGGGGGGGGGTGGCGGGGGTGTGTTTCAGAGGAAACATTTCCTTTGGGCGGCTCTGAGACATCTTTTGACTGTTGGACTAATTCCATTTCGACTTGACTCACCAGTTCTGGCACCGTGTCCGATCCAGCCTGATGAGCCAAGTCTAATGGAACCACTTCCTGTCTGTCTGCAGAGGCCGTTTTCTTGTGTGCGAGTCGTAAACGCTGCTCTTTCTTCCTCTCTCGATGTTTTTTTTTTTTTTACTGGCGGCGGTGTTTTGGCGTCATCATTTTCTTAAACTTCCTCCACGCTGAAGGCACCTCTGGTCTTCCTTCTGAGGGCTCACATTGGTCCACGAGTTGTTCTGGAACTGCTGTGTCTTCTGTGGCTGATGGTTCACAGTCCTCTGGATGTTGAGAGGCTGGTTCCATTTCAAGGACGATGACGAGTCTTTCTTGGATTTGGTTTTCAGAGGAAACATTTCCTTTGGGCGGCTCTGAGACATCTTTTGACTGTTGGACTAATTCCACTTCGACTTGACTCACCAGTTCTGGCACCGTGTCCGATCCAGCCTGATGAGCCAAGTCTAATGGAACCACTTCCTGTCTGTCTGCAGAAGCCGTTTCTGGTCCTGTTTCCTCTTCCACGGGTTCGGAGATCTTTGGTTCCTGGACATCGATCAGTGATGGAATGTTCTCCGTGTCTTGTTGCTCCTGGATGTCTTCAGGCTCGTTGTTCTTCACAATGATTTCTGGCGTCTTCTTGTTCATGCGCGGAGGCTTCGGTGCAACTTTTGGTGCAACTTTCTTCTTTGGTTCGTCAGGAATCTTTTGTGGTTCTGTTTGGGTAACTTCCTCCACTTCTAGATTCAATACTTCTTGTGAAGCCGACTCTTCTACAGTTGGGATCTTTGGTGGAACAATGATCTGATCTAAATGGAGTTGTGGGATGATGTACAGCTCTCTTTGTTCTTCTGGCTTGTTGATGACAGATTGCACAACAGCTTTCATGAGATCTGCCACCTTCTTCTCTTGAGTCTTTGTTGCCTCCTCCTGTGATGTTAGTTTGGAGGCCAGATTAATGTTGGCGGCAGTCTGTTCTGTCAGTTGTTCTTGCAGGTTCTCGACCTGATTTAAGTTGGCGGCAGTCTGTTCTCTCAGTTGTTCTTTCAGGTTCTCGACCTGATTTATGTTGGTGGCAGTCTGTTCTCTCAGTTGTTCATTCAGGTTCTCGATCTCTTTCAGAACTGCCTGGTATTCAGTTTCTGCTACTGCTGGTTTCAAAGGTTGACTCAGTTCTGCAATAACTTGGTTGCACTGTTTGAGCTCCTGCTCGCACTTCTGGCGGAGATGACACTCAGAGGTCAAACAGTTTTCCAGGTTTTTTAGCTTTTCCTCAGTCGTGGAGAGGGCGCTCTCTGCTGCGACTCTTCTGTCTATCTCTTTTGTCAGAAAGAAGTTTTTATTCTGCAGTTTTTTCTTTAGAATATCCAGGTTGTTTAGCTTTTCCTCAGTCATGATTAGGCTTTCCTTAGTGTTGAAGAGGGCCCTCTCTGTTCCGACTCTTCTGTTTGTCTCTTTCATCAGAAGTAAGTTTTTGTTCTGCAGCTTTGCATCCAGGTTGTTTAGCTTTTCCTCGGTCATGATTAGCCTTTCCTTAGTGTTGAAGAGGGCCTTCTCTGCTGCGACTCTTCTGTCTGTCTCTTTTGTCAGAAATAAGTTTTTCTTCTGCAGCTTTGCTTTTAGAATATCCATCTGATGGTAGAGATAGTTTATCTCGTCATTTTTCTGCTGGTAAGAGTTGTGGGATTTCTCTGATCCGTAATCTCGGTCGGCAGCAGAGGCGTCAGATGGAATCCCCTTGGTTTGTGAAACTGGTGTCTTGCACTTGACGCGACGAACTACGGAGGCCTGGTGATGATCCTGCAGGAGCTGGACCTCCAAGACCTGTGGAGGAACAGCTGGAGCAGGGACCTGGGATGTTTCTTCCACTTCGTCCTTTGATGATTGAGGAGACGGGGAATCCTCGGGGACCTGGGACGGTTGTTTTTCCAACAGGTTGGTGGTGGGTTCCTCATTACTTTCGTTGCCAAAATCAATGGTTAAGTTGTAAAACTCCTCGGGTAAATCTTCGTCCACCATGTCGCACCACTGAAGTGGAGATGATTTCTTGGTTTGACTCATTTTGCTTGTCTTTAAGTACTTAAAATCAAAATGACCTTTTAAGATAATAAGTAAGCGATGTTACTAAGTGCTTGTCAAAATTACTATTGAAGGTAGTAATTAGGTGTTTGTTTTAGGCGATGTGAAAAACTGTGCTGTGACTTTCAAAGATGCTTGAAAAACTCGACGTGTTTCTTCAGATGAACTGACGAACTGTGGAAAAGCAGCGAGGAGGTCTTATATATATACTTTTGGTTTCTCTGAAATCTCTGACATCACAATCGCTCTGATCTCTTGTGATGTCACATCAGTGATGACATCATCAGTGATGACATCATGATTTTGTGATGAGTAAAAAAAGAGCAACGGCTCTCTGTTCTCAGTCCATCTCAAAATGTTATCGTCCAGGTCGGTTTTAATGTATTAATTTTATGTTATGGTACTCACGACTGCTTTCTTCATGCCTCCACTGGAGAATTTGGACCTTATTCTGGGATGATCTGCAGGTTTGAAGGCTTCTGTTCTGTGGTTCCAACCACAGATTCTGGATGGAACTGAAGTCCAGATTCCAGAATGTTGATTTGTGTTCTCTGTTAATCTCTGGACGACTTCAGCTGAATACTTCCTGCCACTGTCACGTTGGAAGGTCAAATTCTGCCAGCTTTTCACCAGCCAGTATCATGTTTTCCACCAGCAGTGTTTTCCAAGACAGAATAATGTCAATTTTTTTTTTTAAATGTTGTCATCTCGCTCTTCGTTCAACATTTTCTCGAATACCTGAGTTTGTTGTTGTTGGTGGTGAAGAGGTCAAAAGGAAGTGGCTCTATTGGCAAGTTGGAATGGGTACAGCGCCACCTATCATGCTTTGTGCCTATGATTCCATTCATTCACCGCCATATATCCAAGGACAATTACCATTGCTCAAGTTAGGAGCAACTCAGTCTTATTGTAATTTAGCCAATAATCTGATCCTTTCAGTGCCATGTAACCCCACTGAATGTTCATGCACGATATTGCTAGTATGGGATGTCATCCAGCTTCATGTCAAAAGAGGTAAACTATCCCTTTTAGGTTCACATTTAAAAAAAACAAAACAAAACAAAAAACAGCTGCTCAGCTTCCATAATTTCAAATAAAAAGGCAGGCTGTCAGCAGATGATTTTGTTTTAATTTCTCACTTTTATTACAACTGAACTCTTGGTTCATTTTCTGTTCATCTCTTCATCAACAGCTCATAACCCACTTCAGTCTGATGCCAAATTGCTTCGTTTAGTAATCGTCCAATCGGCTGCGTGTTCCACCGGTTGAGTTCTCAACGTTATGTCTTTTTCGGTGGTACCAACACCTTACCTTCCCTTCGATCTGTTAATCAGAATTAACTTCCATATACACATGTGAAATTAAACTCTTCCACATACTATAAACCTTGCACAAACACTAGTGAAAACTTAACTTAAACATAAACTAGTGAACACATTTACCTCTTATATAATCTACTCAAAAGCTCTCATACACACTACTGAAAAGCTTTCATATATAATAGTGAAAAGCTTTACCTTTCATATATACTAGTAAAAACCTCTCATATAAATATGTCAAACCTCTCATACACATATGTCAAACCTCTCATTTACATATGTCAAACCTCTCATACACATATGTCAAACCTCTCATTTACATATGTCAAACCTCTCATTTACATATGTCAAACCTCTCATACACGTATGTCAAACCTCTCATATACATATGTCAAACCTCTCATACACATATGTCAAACCTCTCATACACATATGTCAAACCTCTCATGCACATATGTCAAACCTCTCATTTACATATGTCAAACCTCTCATTTACATATGTCAAACCTCTCATACACGTATGTCAAACCTCTCATATACATATGTCAAACCTCTCATATACATATGTCAAACCTCTCATACACATATGTCAAACCTCTCATATATATATGTCAAACCTCTCATACACATATGTCAAACCTCTCATACACATATGTCAAATATTTGTGGATTTCAGTTGAAACAGGAAGGTGTTTTATTAAACCGGGAGTTGTAGTTTTAAACAGAAGTCATTCTAGTTAGCTTCGTGCATTTTGTGCAATCTCCTGCCGGTATTTTATGAAATAAAATAAACGACAATTGCTCAACCACCCGCTGAATACCGCACACAAACAGCGGCATTACTCAACTTTATTTTGGCTTCAACGGAGACCCTGCAGCTGGCAAAGACATGCTGCCCTGGCAGGACGGAAAAAGAGATGTTAAGCGGCTATCCACCGAGTCCGGAGCTGGAGATGAAGTGATCGGTTGCTGCCCAAGCCTTGTAGCATTTGACAGGGTCCTGATCGAGGTTTGACATATGTGTATGAGAGGTTTGACATATGTATATGAGAGGTTTAACATATGTGTATGAGAGGTTTGACATATGTATATGAGAGGTTTGACATATGTGTATGAGAGGTTTGACATATGTGTATGAGAGGTTTGACATATGTATATGAGAGGTTTGACATATGTATATGAGAGGTTTGACATATGTGTATGAGAGGTTTGACATATGTATATGAGAGGTTTGACATATGTGTATGAGAGGTTTGACATATGTATATGAGAGGTTTGACATATGTGTATGAGAGGTTTTGACATATGTGTATGAGAGGTTTGACATATGTATATGAGAGGTTTGACATATGTATATGAGAGGTTTGACATATGTATATGAGAGGTTTGACATATGTGTATGAGAGGTTTGACATATGTGTATGAGAGGTTTGACATATGTGTATGAGAGGTTTGACATATGTATATGAGAGGTTTGACATATGTATATGAGAGGTTTGACATATGTGTATGAGAGGTTTGACATATGTATATGAGAGGTTTGACATATGTGTATGAGAAGTTTGACATGTATATGAGAGGTTTGACATATGTATATGAGAGGTTTGACATGTGTGTATGAGAGGTTTGACATGTGTGTATGAGAGGTTTGACATATGTGTATGAGAGGTTTGACATATGTATATGAGAGGTTTGACATATGTGTATGAGAGGTTTTGACATATGTGTATGAGAGGTTTGACATATGTATATGAGAGGTTTGACATATGTGTATGAGAGGTTTGACATGTGTATATGAGAGGTTTGACATATGTGTATGAGATATGTGTATGAGAGGTTTGACATGTGTATATGAGAGGTTTGACATATGTGTATGAGAGGTTTGACATATGTGTATGAGAGGTTTGACATATGTATATGAGAGGTTTGACAAATGTGTATGAGAGGTTTGACATATGTGTATGAGAGGTTTAACATATGTATATGAGAGGTTTGACATATGTGTATGAGAGGTTTGACATATGTGTATGAGAGGTTTGACATGTGTATATGAGAGGTTTGACATATGTGTATGAGAGGTTTGACATATGTGTATGAGAGGTTTGACATATGTGTATGAGAGGTTTGACATATGTACATGAGAGGTTTGACATATGTGTATGAGGGGTTTGACATATGTGTATGAGTGGTTTGACATATGTGTATGAGAGGTTTGACATATGTGTATGAGAAGTTTGACATATGTAAATGAGAGGTTTGACATATGTATATGAGAGGTTTGACATGTATATGAGAGGTTTGACATGTATATGAGAGGTTTTTACTAGTATATATGAAAGGTAAAGCTTTTTACTAGTATATATGAAAGGTAAAGCTTTTCACTAATATATATGAAAGCTTTTCAGTAGTGTGTATGAGAGCTTTTGAGTAGGTTATATAAGAGGTAAATGTGTTCACTAGTTCATGTGAGAACTTTTCACTAGTGTTTGTGCAAGGTTTTGAGTATATTATGTGGAAGAGTTTAATTTCACATGTGTATATGGAAGTTAATTCTGATTTATGTCCCTGGTGGCACCTCATAAAGGTGGCTCTCTTTTAACTTAGCAAGATGGGGGTCACAAGTTAAATATCGAAACTGTTGACCCACCAAAGCAGGTTTGCAATTATGTAGGATACGCGTTGCGTTACCATGGGAACCATACATTAGTTAGTGAGTAGGTATGCCTTTATATCTTACCACATATACCGATTTTTCAACAACAATATTGCAGACAATATTGAATTAATTAAATGTTCAGTCGTGATATAAACAGTTGGCGTGTATTAACGAACTAATTTGCACTATTTTCGAACGGCGGTCCTCTCTAATCATAATGTGTTCCGAGAGGAAACCCCAGATACTGACGTTGTTATTACTGATTGGAGATTTGGGTTCTTTCGAGCCATATAAGACATATAATGCCTGGCTGTTTTGAACTTGCATCGTAGAACTGATCTAATCACAATTTCTCCAAGTGGCATACTGCTTTTAAAAACGTCCAGCCTCAGTGCCAAGTACAGTGCGAGCAACCAATCCTAAGGCGCTACGTCAATATCCAGCTGCTGAAGATTTTGACGACATCATCATGCGACATACTAGATGAAAACGAGCAAGCGTTAAGTGTCTTAATAGCTGTGTATTGTTGTATAGTTACTGAGAAGGCTTGAATTCAATTTGCACATGTTGTTAGAACAAAGTCAGCTGTATGTTTGGTTAGTGTAGCAGCTATTTTTTTAAAACTTGAATCTCAGGTTACTTTTAAACAAAGACGTCCAGTAAAGCGTGCAGCTAAGTGACGTTGAAAAATAGCTGTAAGCAGTCTTACATCTTTTTTTTTTTTTTTTTTGCCGCAAATGGTCAGCGGGTGTTCTGACAACGTTTGATTTTTGGTGCTTAGTGACGGCGGAATGAGTTATGGGTATAGCGGTGGTGGTGGAAGACGAGGCAGAAGAGGGGGTCGCGGGAACAGGGATGGCAGCAGAGAGAGATGGGACAGAGGAGGCGGAGGAGGCTCGAGAGGACACAGTTCCGACTTTGACCAGGACCGAGGAGGTGGAGAACAGAGGGACCGTCCTCCTCCACACCTGAGGGGCCGTGAGATTGGTCTGTGGTACGCGCGATATGGAGCTGTGAGGCGAAAACAAGCTGACCGGAGATCGGTACGTGTTGTGGCGCTATTGTACAAACACGTAACGTAATTGTACTTCGTTAGTTGAACGAAACAGGTCGTCATCAGGTGTTTCTGTATCACTGTAGACTGTCAAGTCCCCAAATAACCGAGAGAGGTTATCGACTTCTGATAGAGAACACCCATCTCTGAACAGCCATAATTTTTGCCTAATCAGCTAACTTTGTTAGAAAGTGGGTCAGAGAAGAGTTTGTCTCAACAAATCGGTAGAAGGCCACCCAGATGCCCCATATCATTTATCCGTATAAATGAGTGTTCTTTCCAGTTTTCCAGTTCTAAATGAATTCTGATGATTTTACCAGTGGTGTTCCTCGTTTCCGGATGAGTTATTCACCTATGAAATCATACCCTAATTAGTTTATTTAATGCCCTACCTCAAATATGCATATTTGTTTCTACCTGCACCACATATAGCACTCATTTGTATAACACAGTCTAGTCTACTTTCTAGTTGCAGAGTTTAATTATTCTAAGGTAATGGTTGATGTTTCCCATTTCCTTTAATTTTTGTGTAGCGGGCAGTGGTCCAGATGGATGAGGCCAGAGAGCAACACATCACCAAGCTGCTGAACTCTGTCCAGAATGACCAGCATGGCCTAAGGAGAGATGGCTCAAGGAGGACAGCTACAGATAGGGATGCTCATTGGTGAGAACAGCTTCCATAGGTTCCCCACTCCTGGGTTTCACTGGGTCGTTTTCAAGCTTGCGAGGAAGAAAACTGGAACGCTAGATGCTCTTAAGTGCTGCAAATGTGACTCTAATTAACTTGTTTATGGCCCTTAGTTACTTTGATGGGGATATGCCTGAAGAGGATAAACACAAGGTTGAGGTCAAAGAAGAAGAGGAGGAAGAGGAAGAGGAAATTACTCCAGGCCAGATGAAATCAAAAGAAATGTCACAGCGGTAACTTTGCTTGAAAAAATATAGCTCAGAGTTTGAATGTGCTCCAGAACAATTGTTGTTGTTTGGGCCTCCGCTGTTTTGTTGATGGTAATGAAATTTGATGTGTTTGTTTAGTGACATCTCTGCCGCAGCAGTTAAAGACGAGCCTCCGGAGAACTGGGATGATGGAGATCAGGACGGGAATGACGAAGCAAAACCGATGAGGAAAGACAAGGATCTGGACTTCTTATTTCAGGAAGTAGTCAGAGACAGGTCACTGGATGATTACTTGAGAAGAGATCTGCAAAGCAAGAAATCTGATCGGAAGTATGAAGAAATGCTGGTGAGTTTTAATCAGCATAAAGTTAAATATATACAGTTGTTACAGTTAAAGTTTCTTGCATTAACCGTCTAAAGTAGAACATTATTTGCATTTCTTTTACTATCAAGAACAGAAACACACTGATAGAATAAAGCATCTGCAGCACTGATAATTTACTAAGCCTAAGTGGAATATGGCTCTTTACGTAGAATGCCATGAGATGGCTTGTTTATGGCAAACTTAACTAAACTACATCAAATTTCAAACTTTGAAACCAGATTTTTCAGTTTGTATAATCAGGTCATTGCAAAGTTACTGAGTTGTTAAGCTATTGTGTAGAGTCACTGATTATCTTAGCCGATTGAAATGTGGCAGACTTTTGGATGTGAACATAAAAACTTACCACTATTAATAAAGACGTAGCTACTCGTGATTTTATTTATTTATTTCATTCATTGATTTGTTTTTTTTAATCTTTAGAAATTCAGGGAAAAACTCCCATCCTATGGAAAAGAAGGGGTAAGTGTTTATTTAATTTGTCCTTCAAGCAGTTTCTCTCCTTCTGCTTACAAATCGCATGCTTTTTCTTGTCATGTCCTCTCCTCAAATTTGAAGTCTTCTTATTTATAATTTCTCATCACCTTTATCTCATCTCAATCTTATTTCTTCTATGATTCTGTCAATAGGAGCTGGTGGAGCTGATTAACTCCAACCGTGTCCTAGTAGTGAGTGGGGAGACCGGGTGTGGAAAGACCACTCAGGTCACCCAGTTCATCTTAGATGACCATATCAATAGAGGCATTGGCTCAATATGCCGCGTGGTCTGCACGCAGCCCCGTCGCATCAGTGCGATCTCGGTACGTTCCCAGCTGACTCTCTGTGATTACTTGTGGCTGTTTACCTGCTGATTTTAAAAAAAAAAAAAAAAAAAAAAAAAAAATGCGGTTACTAATATGCATGGTGTCGCGTTAATATTGCTCCTTTTTTTGTGCCTTGCTGGTAAATGCTGTTGTATGTGTTCTTCTGTTCAGGTAGCAGAGCGTGTAGCAGCAGAGAGAGCAGAAAGTGTTGGAAATGGAAATTCCTGTGGTTACCAAATCCGACTGCAGAGGTAAGGAAGTTTTTTCAAACATTTGCTGATGCATGAAATGGAGGTTCTGGACGTTGCTTAAATCAGGCTCACTGTGTATTTAATTGGATCTCAGAAACGTGTTTAGTGATGGCGAAGAGAAAGCTGGAATACTGTGTCACAGTTTTTAGGTTGCTTGGAAGGTTGTTGCTGTGGCTTTCTTACTTTGCTCCTGGTCTGAACTTTCTGGTTTACATTAAAAGTGGTGAAGTTGTTAGCTTTGTCAGAGTCAGGCAGATTTAATCCTATTAAACAGAGAGAGATGCAGTGACATCACAGCTCTTATTCAAATATTGTGTTATATCTAGTTTGTGGGTGACCGTAGAATAAATACACTTAAATGAAATAGATGCTGCAGTTGAGATTTTCCTATGTAAAAAAAACAGTTTTTATTTTGAACAACATACGTCTGATCTACATCATTGTGGAGACATCGGCGGGTGTTTCTTAATGGAATAGTAAAGTTTAATAAGAATAATGGTCTACAGTTTATGGGACGTATGAATGACACTGAATTATTTACGAGGTACAGACAATACAAGTAGGTTTATAAATCTTTAGACACGCCAATGATTTCAGCCTTTTTAGCAAATGACATAAATAAATTCACGTTGGGGACGAATGCAGCAAAGCTGATTAGTCAGTGAGTCACAGTGCAGCGGAACACTGTGTTGTTGAAGAAATGGAATTGAGTTCGGTTCACTTGCAAAGGACTAAACAAAATCCAGAAAGATGCACAATTAGACAATTAAAGATGCTGCGGTGAGGTCCTGTCAAAGCATCACTAAGGAGGAAACCCATCCTTTGGTGATGGACGTGGTTATTACCTGCAGAAGATTGTTGTTGGATGTTTATGTCCGTTTGTCCAGTTGCAATCGAACCCCAAAATAAGAGGATTCTACATATTAAAGAGTTATAATTACCAAACTCTTCCATCCACCTTCAAATCAAATTGGACTATCTGTTGTTCAAGACACAGTTCATTATATTGCTGTCACTTGAACAGATTTTGGTAAACAGCTGAAATAGAAAAATGGTGTGTTGTAGATGGGAATGCTAAATGGAGAACAGGCGCAGGAAGAGATGGATAAAACTGAGGAGAAACGCGCTCGAGCTGAAGCAGGCAGAGAGTTTCTGGAGATGAGGGAGTGGAGCTGTCTGAAATGAACTGCGTACAAAAGAATGCAGTTGGTGGGAGAACGGTAAGACAGGAGGAAAAGCGATACAGGTGATTAACACTAAGACCGTCAAAGAGCTGTGACAGAAAACAGGAGTGAATTTAAGACCCATTTTTACTATTTTTCATCTTTCCTGATGAAGCTGTATTTTTATTTTTTTTTTTATTTTTCATTTGCTTCAAATTACTAAAAGGTGAGAGTCTTTGCTCCCCTGAAAACAAAAACCAAACAATCATATCTTTTTTTTTTTTTTAGTTAGATTCTAGACAATTTAAAAAGGCATCAGAATTTTAGTCCGACAGCTAAGATGTCGCTGCCCACTGGTACGGTCGCTCAGACCACGGGAGCCTCTCAGTGGGTTTATGCAAAAAGTGCTTTGTTAAACTTCTAATGATGCACCAGATTTCCCCACAGAGCACCCACCCCCTTTATTTTTCTTTTCACAGTGGGTAATCGACTTCTGTCAGAACTGAATACAAATTGACCAGATTACATGTCATGTTGTCTTTGCCAACTAAAGGCTATAATTGCAAGTAAGCAGTGAGTTACAGAATTCAGTCGGTGCACGCAGTTACTAAATGAAATGCTTTCGTATTTGAAGCGTTGTTGGGATAAACGTAATGTAGAAAATTGTTTAGAGTCAGTAGTATTAATTGGATTTGCAGTATTCTTGGACAGAAGATAATGGAGAACAAACCCTTTGCAAGCCGTCCTACAAAGTGCAGCTGAATAAGGTTTTAGCTCAAGGACAGCAAAGCTCCAGGGGACAAAAAGAGGCTGGGGCTGATAGATTATTTCATAGCCTTCAAATTTGCAAACAGACCAGTGCTTCCTGAAGAAGACAGTTGTGTGGAGGTAGTCGGCTTATTTGAACAAGTAAAGGCTGCGTTCAGATCCATGTGGTCCAGTCCTCTCTTTTCTTTTGGATAATTTCAAATTCGTTTGTTGCTGTTTGGAGAGAATGACCTCACAGATGGATGTGGCTATGAAGGACTTTGCAGGGCTGTACTGAGTGGTGGAGAATGTTTTGGTCAAAACTAGACATTTTCAGTCTGTGGGTCTCTAACTCTGATGTTATTTCCCTTGGAAAAAGGGATTTTGAAGCATGTAATACGCAGATAGCGGGAAGAAAGAAGACATCGCTCTGTCAAATTTGTGACCAGTGGCAGGCTTGTACCAGCAGTCAGAATAACTTGTATATGACATGAGCCCTATTTTTAAGCCCCTCCTCTACTTGAATATTAGAATTGATGTTGTGCTACTGACTGCTGATAAATATCGGGGTGAATTGACATACTCATTTATCACTCATTTATATTACTGGCCATTGACAAGTTAATGCCCACTAGACAAAAACCAAGGTGACTGGTCTTAATTGAGGACCGAAAGATCTCACTGCTTACTGTACAGAGAGAGCGAAATGAACTCACAGCGAACTGGTCCTTGGCCGGATTGCAGTATAGAAATCATCTTGTGGTACCGCACAGAGAGGATGATTTGTGGAGGTGTTGAGACAGAACCAGCAGCTCCTATTTGCCCCGAGGCACCTCAGCGCTGATTGTGCTCTGGTTCCTTCGGCAAGCTTGGTTTATTCTTATTTTCCAGACCTTGTAAATACTGCGTTATGTGTCACAATGGGACCAGATGTTGATATCCCATCATTTTTATGCCATAATCACCGTTTGCATCGTTGCTTTTGGTATTTTTGAAGTCCTTTTGCTTCATTGTTGTTTCCACTGTGCATTGATTTTGTGAAGTAATTTGTAATCCTTACCATATACTTTGTATGTCATAAACTATTCATTTCAACATTATCTTTGCGTGAAATTAGCCACAGGTGTAACTAAATTATGGCACTTGCATCAACTATGCAGCAAAGCCCTCAAGGAAGTTTAGTTATCTGGGAGATTCATCTGGAAGTTTCTGCTGTTTTTTGAAGATTAAAATAAATGAGAACCCTTATTATAATTTAATGGATAAAGTTTGTATCAGTCTTTAGTACCTTTAATAAAGGATTACTTAAAGCCAGTGTGAAAATGAAATTACATCTGCTCTCCACGCGCGATGTCGAGGATTAAAACGAGAGCTTTGCAGACCTGATGCAACATACCCGTGTGTCTCCTACTCAGACCTGGGGCAAAGTTCTGGGCTTTTACCTCCGTGAGGACTTGTTTTGTGGGAAAAGTTCTCACACAAACAAAATCAGTGATTTACCACAAATATATGATATGTTTTGATGGGATCCGAGCCAGTTTTTTTTTTTTAGGCAGCGAGTGCACAAATGTGGTTTACTCTGTTACAATAAAAGCTATCTTGAATCTAAAAGACGAGGGATTGACCTCTCAGAATGTCATATCCATACTTTATTCAGATGCTGAAAAATAAAGGCTGTACTATGGAGCTGAAGGGACTGAACCTATATCAAAAGCTGAGGATCATATGTGGCTAGATATTTGTCTTATTAAAATATTGTATTTCCACTTTCAATTCAGTCTTAAGAAAAAGGTATCATCAAACAAGGCAGATTGTTTTAAATGGATTTCTCTTTTTAATAATGGGAAAGTGTAATTGTCCATTGGATGTGTATTAAAGAGCAGATTTTTTTTCATTTTTTTATGCATTGTACAGCAAATATTATTGCACTTATCGATTTCTTTCACAGGCAGGCTGGTGTGATTACTAGATATTATAGAACTTGTATGAGCCGTTTTTAATTTAAGATGGGATGCTCTGGAGAAAAAAAAAACAAAAAAAGAAGCACATCTATATTGCTTTTAATTACTTCATAACTTTCATAAATAACTGTTTAGTCACAAATTATTGTTGACATTTCATTAAATGCAACGTACAGCCCAATCCAGTGAACATTTAGAAACTGATCAGGCTTTAAAAAGAATAGTTAAGAAGTAATTAACTAAGAAGTGAATAACCAAAGAAATTTATTTTGACTAGACCCCTAGGATTTTGCAGGAGACCATGAAATTATTATAATTTTTTTTTTATGAAAACATGAATTAAAAATACAGTTAGGCTGCTTGGGATGGCAGTTTGCAGAAGACGAATTTCAGCTTTTATGTGCGCCTCTAAAGGTTGAGTATCATAATGTCGCATTGATAAAAAATATTACTCACCGGGTAAATTAGACACTAGAAAAGATCATTTTGAAGCTGTAAATACAGAAATGTAGTCTTTAGAAGTTTAATACAGAAAAGGTGGATAATGATCAGAAATGGAGTGGAATGTTTTGGGGACCTTTGTTTTTTTTTCTTTACACTGTTTTCATTTAAAAAAAAAAGAACTACAGTCTTTTTTTGTCTTCTGTCTTCTCACATTTCACAGCCGGTTACCACGGAGACAAGGTTCGATCCTGTACTGCACAACAGGCATTATTCTTCAGTGGCTTCGCTCAGATCCGTGAGTCTGATCCCCTCCCGCCTTTCTTTTTCCCCCGTCCTCTCCCTGCCTTTCTACTCTGCGTGTCCTCTCTGCGTCTCAACTCCAGCCGTCCTACCTTTGTGTCTCTTTCATGTCCCCACTGGTTTGCAGTTGGCTCTGCTATCTGTGGAAGATTCATTAGTATGGGTCCCCATCCTCGCAGGCAGAGAAATGAAGACGTGTGCGCGCACACACAGCTTCTGTTGACTGATGCCTTCATGCTCATCTTTGCATTCTGAGTGTTTTTGGAAGGAAAAAAAAGCAGTCAGACCTTGATATCACACTTCATTCTCATTCAGAATTGGCACAACTCGAGTGAGGAAAGAACTTACGCAGTCTTACAGAAAAAAAAAAGGACTTTAAAGTTATTTACACTGCAACTGGCTTTTCATATATTTATATATATATATATATATATATATATATATATATATATATATATATCTCGCCAAACTTTAGATGGATAAGATTTTATTTTTAAAAAGTGGTCATGTCCATTTTTTATAATGGTGGCAAGTCTTTGTGCTGGTAGCCATTGCAGCCATAACATACAGATAAGTTGGCTTTTTCGAACAGACAGACTCTTGACCTAAAATTAGCCAAACCCTTCCCTGTTTTCATTTTTTATTATTTTTTTTTTTAATGCTTTTTTTTCATTAGATTGTTGTCTAGCATCAGTCACCTAGTGTTGGACGAGATTCACGAGAGAAACCTTCAATCAGACGTTCTGCTCGTCATCGTGAAGGACTTACTCAACCTCCGAGAAGACCTCAAAGTCATCCTGATGAGCGCTACACTCAATGCAGAGAAGTTTTCGAAATACTTTGGTACGAAACTCATCAGATCGCACACAAAGTTTTGTCTAAAAGAAAGGTCGGTGCTTATCCTCCGTATCGTTGTCCCCTCAGATAACTGTCCAATAATCCACATCCCGGGTTTGACGTTCCCAGTGGAGGAGTTCCTTCTTGAAGACGTTTTAGAGATGATCAGGTTGAACAACACTGCACCCGAACTCACATGTACACAGGCACAACGCAGCATTCGCAGACACAGACGCACACTTTTTTTTTTTTATAAACTGGATGGTGTCTCTCTGCCAGGTACTGCCCTCAGAATCAGGACCGTCGCCCAAATTGGAAGCGAGGCTTTTGGCAGGGGCGCAACTCCAGATCTGAGAAAGAGGAGAAAGAGGCCGAATACAAGGAGAGCTGGCCCTGTTATGCACGCACACTGCAGGGCAGGTGAGTTGCTGGGAACAGCGGGATAGTTAAATTGGCAGAGCAGCTGCCAGGTTGATAAATGTGTTGTTTATGTGGGAAATTGGAGGATTTGGCTTTGTGGCATTCACATCTCTTAATAAATAACAACCTTTTCTTTTTAGATTTGAACTTTGAGCTGAGCCCAGAGTGCTTAAAGGCTGGATATAGAAAATTCTCATTTTGTCCTGCCTGAAATTTACAGAGAAAGATGAGTGCTTTGGAGCACTCGATTGTTTGATATATTTGTCATATAAATTATTCATGCATCTGCATTACAGTGTTGTACCTGAATGATGGGAGGCTGTGATGTTTCATAAAGTTTGAAAAACAGTTTCTATACCACCATTATTATTGCTCCGGCTTTACTACAGGGGGATTTAAACATTATTACTTTGCTGTAGCTTACTTTTTAGAAAGTCTGTTGAAACACCACATTGCCTGTGTGCACAGCAGATCGATTCCCACACTGATCTCACCTATACAGTATGTTGTTTGAATAGATCCTTGATGCCCAAACACTATAATTCAGAGTCAAGAAGAAAATTTAAGGTCAGGGCCTCTTAACGTTAAATGTCTACATTTTTTTTCATTTGTACTATATAGGGGGGTTCTGGAATGCTAACTTTAACACGGTTAAACTATTTTTCAGCAAGTCAACAATTGACTTTTGCTCTTTTAAGGAGAACAGCCCCTGAACCCAAAAACCCCAAATTTGGCCATGATGTGCCTTCCCTCTGGGTTGAGCTGGTTTATGCATGCTTTAGAATATAACTGCTGTTAAAACGATTTAATGATCTCTGACAGCTCAGTGTTGCAGCGTCTGACATACTTCTGTCAAAAGCTCAGTTTACCCCCTGTGCATATACACTGGGACAGGGACTGTGGTTCAGTTTCATGGCCAAGTCAAGCAAAGTGTATTTCAACTCAACGGAGCATGTAACCAAGCTGAGTGACTGGTGGTAGCAGTAGCCCTCCAAACATTCTTCTCAAGTGAAATCATTAATTTCATGATTTCACTAAGATTATTGCCAAAGAAGTGAGAGAGGTATTTTCAAGACTGTTCTTATAACGTATTTATTACACGGCTGCTTAAGGTGGCTCTTTCAGTGCATACATAAAGCTCAATGCTTTCTTGAAGTAATGTTTTATTTCTGATCTTCTGTGAGTAAAATCCGAGGCACTCGATCCAGAAGTGCTCTGATCTAAGCTCAAGTGCTTCGACTGGCTTTATGTACGCACTTGTTTCAAGATTTTTCAGCTTTTTTCTTTCAATGGCACACGCGAGTGGAAGAGAGAGCGGATTCTTATCCCAATTATTAAGTCTCACCTCTTTGGATAATAACAAAAATAGCCGATAAGCGAACTGTCACGCAACACCGAGCCAAACGAAGCCGGTGTGATTTTGTTCCTGTGTGAGTCGGCATATTTGCATAAACAGGCTGTGCATATCCAGGAGGTCTCTTTATCGACACCATCTCTGTAACAAATTGCCCATACTTACTAGTCATATTTAAGGTTCACCGGGTCTTGGTTTGGGGGGAAAGGAGGAAATGAAACTTATTATGTGACTATTGTTGAACTATGATTGATTGAACTGTGTGATATTTATGTACAAAAACATGTCTAAATCCCCTGCAGTCGCCTTACATTTATCACAGCTCGGCCAACAAGTTGGAGAACAGTGAGTGCGCTGTGTGGCCTTGTTGAATTTTGAGTGAGGGTGCGTATTTATCTTTTGTCAATGTTTTACAGATACTCTAACAGCACCGTTGAAGCCCTGGAGATGTTAGACAGTGATGAAAAGATTGATCTGCATCTGATTTTGGCACTGATCCGTCATATTGTGGTCAATGACGAGGTGAGTGTCATCTAATGTCTGAGGTTTCAATGCAGTCTGAGTTGTTTTTTTTTTGTTTGTTTGTTTTTAGAAAGTGAAATTGTACTGTAGAAGAAGATTACAATTCCATCCAAGCATAGCAGGCTTCTGTCACTGGAGGATGTCACATCTTGAGGATGTTCAGCCTCATGGTCCTGGATGTGAGGGTCTTCTAACATTTCTGATCACTCCTACAGAGCAGTGGTCCACGCAGAAGAGGGTTTGCTATTAAACGAAAGCTACTAAGGTGACTGGAATGGTTAAGCTGACAAATAGAGAGAAGTATATCGTAGCAGATGGAAGGAACGGGTGTAGCTTCCAAACACAGAGTGACAGCAGTTCGGGGAAAATGACACATGACCTGCCAGCAGATCTGTACCGATGAGTGATGAACAGATGTTCTCCCTCTGCATGTCCATGTCCTCTTTTCTCCTTCCACTTCTTAGTTTGTTTCCTCATTTTATGTCATTTCAGTGCTCAGTTCACAGAATGTCATAAAGAGCACTTGTCAATATTGAGAGGAAAGCGATGATGGCGAGGACTGTTTGCACTGCAAGGGCCAGAGCTGAAGGAAAGATGGCAAATCGGATGCACACGTTTGCTTTCACTGTGTTTTTAGCTTATTTTTGTTTTTCGAGCAAAGTGAAACGATTTTAATTATTTATGTTAGTTTGGCGCTTTGTTTGTGTAAGACGTACACAAGAGGAGTGAAGAAGAAGAGAGCCCTTGAACGAGGAGTGAGTGACTAACTCAGACAGACAGAATAATTATCCTCTCACATATGAAGTCGTATCTCTATCAGTCACGGCCCCACTCAACCAGTCGGCCAGCTGATTTGCCGTGGCACTGTAAAAGGCTGAGAGGGAATCGGCTGATTCGCCATGACGGCATTCTGAATCAAGAATATGGCCCGCCTGCGAGGCTTTCAACTGCTATGATTGGTTAATTATACTGAAGAGGTCTATGATTAGACACCTAGGGGGCTGATATGCAGGCATTAATGAGTGCCTGGTAGGTGCAACTCTGTATGTGGGTGGATTGGTGTGTGTGTTGCCAAATAGCTGTCTCGCACTACAGAACTCACTGTGCTCCTTCTTAATTTTTTTGTACGAATTAATCGGACTCTTTGTGTGCTGCATGCATGTAATGGTTCCTTTCTGTCAGGCTGTAACTACGTATGACTGCACACTGCTGACATCTCTCCTCCTCTTTCTTTCCTGCTCATACATTCACAAGCAGTCCCATGTGGATGCCAGTGTTTGAGCACTATTGATAATAATTAAGTTTAATTAAAAGGCAACAGTGCTCACGGCTCTAAAGTTGCCTTTTATGTCTCAACTTTATTTCCCCTTTGTTCCTTTCTGGAAGTGAATCACAGCTCTTTTGAAAGAGTTATTTTACACCAGCTTAGTTTCTTTTTGTCTTGACAGTGTAATATCTCTGTGTGTCTCCACCTTGGGGTCCTCTGTTATTTTCTCTCAAAAACACAATTTTGATTTGGTGCAAAATGAAAATGAAATTTTTTTTGCTTGAGTTTTTCAAATATCACATTATTTGTGACATTGATGAAATAAAAAAAAAAAACAGACTCGCTGAATTTGAAGTTGTTTTCAAGTTGCAAGTGAAAGTCTTTTGTCAGATACTCCTCGTTGGGATGATTTAAAAAAGGAAACATTGCTCAGTTAAGAAAGTATGCCATGCACGTCAACCTTTAAACGTCACACGACACTAAACATTCAATTTAAGTGAAAAGGTTTATACAAAAACATGTTGATATTCCTAATAGGTCAGGGATTGGTATGGGGTAATTATATTGAAACTGAGGCACCGGTAATAACACTGCAACGTTCTGCTGGGAAAACCTGCATCTTAAGGCTGATTTATGCTTCAGACGCAAAGCCTCTGACGCTCGGACGCAGAGCCTCTGCGAGCGTCAAAATCTTGACCACTCCCCCACGCAGAGGCTCTGCGCGCGTTGTCGTGCACCTCAGAAAAATCCTGACTACGCGACAGACGCACGCAGACCACCAACGGAAGTACGCAGACAAAAGCGGCTGTGATTGGTCCTCGGTGTGCCTTTCCGGTTGTCTGTGTGGCTTCCTCCTTTGCATTTTCGCCAACTCCAATAAAAGAAGCTGTTCTTCTTCGATGTCGAGCAACTCCAGATCCATATCTTGCATACACTTTTTTTTTTTTTTTTTGAAAAATAAACACTTCCGCCGGCAAGTTCTCGTCACCGCCCACCGAAATTCTCGCGAGGGGAAACTGCTGTGCGTCCCGAGAAATTCCAGACTGAGGTTGCAGAACCATAACATGAAAAATGGTTCGCGACCAGAGCAAAGCAACACGTCAAGACGATAGACGCAGAACTATAATCCGGCCTTTAGTAGTCACAGGGGAAATTGCTTTGACACTTGCCACCTTCTGAAACATTTTTACAAACCAGTCACCCCTCCCCACACACACACACACACACACACACACACACCTCCCCTAAATGGCAACATGGTAACAGCACTCCAAACAGTTGCAGCCTCCCCCCAGCAGGACAGCAGTGCTCCCTGAAAAAACTGAGAGTCCAAAGTGTTCCTCCAAAACTCTCCATTTACCAGTCCGGTGTGATCTGATGATACAAAAATGTTTTATTTCTGCATGACGGGGCCAAATATTTACCTTTTTTCCTACAATATGCTGAACACATTTTAATTTGATGGTCATCAAATTAGGATGTATGTTTGCCAAATAGAATGAGCTTCTTTATTTATTCTTTAAGTCTTTTCACTGATGTAACATTTTTCTTCAGCTTTGGGTGTTTTAGTGTACAATTCCCTCTCCCGTTGAACTGTTCCCTATGTCCGCTGCAAATATGATGGTCCGCAAGGTACGGTGCACATACAGGAGTGCCTACACCAATATGTAGCATAACTACGCCCAACTTTAGTGTGCCTCAATCAGTCAGAGGCAGTCCGTGGAAGCTGGCTCAACATTTTGTTGCCACTGTTTTGATTAAAAAAAACACAAGTACGAGCCACTTTTTCATTTAGAAATCTCTGCTTCCTGTAGTCTAACTTTCATTCTTCCAGAGCACCTGCCTGTATTCTGAGCCTTTTAGTTGCAAATGGAAGCACGTTTACCGTGCGGCGCTATAATTGCCTCGTGGTCTGTAACCGCAGCTGTTTTAGTGGCAGCTGGTCGTGGCATTTTTGTTCAGTATGGGTCCAGTTGCGTGCATTTTTGTGCGTATTTGCATCTAATTATGAGGGAAAATGGATATCAGGTTGAAAAATCTCAACTTCCTATGAAAGGCTTCTTTGTCTTTCTTTACCGTCGTAGCAATGTAGCATGCCGTTGCGGTAATGTCTTAACTATCTGCATCACGCAACTGAATGGGCAGAGATGTTCTCACTCTGGAATACACGAGAATACTCTTCTTTTCTCTGATAGAATTAGGGTATCTGCATTTTTCCTTGTGGAAGATTTGTTTTGTTTTATTTTATTGTTTTGTCTTTGGTGCTGTGAGAGAATCAAGTACCAATGCAAGGCAGAAGCTGGCCTGAAATGGAACGATGTTGCCGTCATAAAGATGTTGGCAGAGAGTTCCTGGGTCTATCGTGTGGCTGCTGGGAGCTGAGGGCAAGACATCTTTGTCTGACTTGGCTCAGCTCCTCCAAGGACTCTGGCACCGTGTTCACTTGGCACTGTAATGGCTGTTTTAGTTGCTGTCAGCATTTTTTAAATTTTTTTTTTCCTGTCTGCTGTGAATACAATGGTTGTGTCATTTCTTTGACAGGAAGGAGCAATCTTGGTCTTCTTGCCCGGTTGGGACAACATCAGTACTCTCAATGACCTGCTCATGGCCCAGCAGATGTTCCGATCAGGTACGCATATTTGACATGGGAGTGCACACGGATGACTTGCTGGGGAATGCAGTGAAGAGGAAATGAGCAAATGTCCTATTATTTCCATATCTTATTTATTTTCAAGTTCTCTTGCCCTAAAAAAAAAAGTGGTCGGCTTATTGCTCCTTCTCGTGGGATGTCACGGAAGAAGGATTTAAATGCAGAGTTTGACAGTACAAGACCGAAGAAAAAGACGAGTGTAAGACGAGCACACGTGTGTTCAAGCATTCCTATTTAAAAGCCAACTTTGATGTGTTTTCCTTTCAGACTCCAAAAAGTTAAAAAAAAAAAAAAGGGTATAGCATCTTTAGTTCCCGGTTAAGGAGGACAGTACTTGCTTGTTGGCTCATATTACAGTGGAAACATGCTTTAGTATTTCAGCGTTGTGCCTCCATCAGAACATCTGGAGGTCCAAGAGCTTGATGTAATTTAGTCAGGATCCAGTTATCTCACTCATCTCACGGTGCCCATCTTTGAAGTCACTCCCAACTGCTCTGTATATTAATTAAGGTCCACTACAACACAGGATGTGGCTCGTTTCCATAAAAAGTTTAAAACCACCCGATTTTAATCCCCAAACACACTTAGGTTGAAATCATCATGGATTTGCTGTGATTTTATTGCTTTGCAGGTTGAGTAGTAGCCGAGTCCTCGTGTATTGTAGAAATATTTGACCTATACTGAAATGCAATGAAAGTTTGGCTGGACACTGAGATTTGTTTTTAAAGCGCTAGATGAAAGGAAAGGGATTTTTCTACCCTTCATAAAATGACCTTATTGGAATCTGCGGTAATGGAACCCGACAGCTTGCTCTTCATTTGTTAGGATCCTAACGGTTATATGAGGCATATATTTGTGCTGCCCCATGCAACATCTTTCATAATTTGGTAACTGTTGCTATGTTTGTTTGAGTTATTCTTTTATGTCCGCTTGAATTTCAGATCGGTTTGTTATCATCCCTTTGCACTCCCTCATGCCCACCGTTAATCAGACGCAGGTCAGCATTCTTCTTTCCTCGTTTCTCTGTGCCCACTTGAGTGTCCTGCTTTATTCTCTTTTCAATATCATAGATGTCCAGTTTAATTTTTCTCCCCAACTCCTCTCAGGTGTTCAAAAGACCTCCGCCAGGAGTTCGAAAGATTGTGATTGCTACAAATATAGCCGAGACCAGGTGTGTATGTGTTGATTAGCATGTCCGACATTTGAACTTTTCTTGATTTCTATGTATTTGTAGCTGTTTTTAGTAGAGAAAGGTTAAGACATGTTACCATCTAAATGTGCTTTAGATGATAACGCAGCAGGTCCCAGTCATTACTGGGGAAAAAGCAGATTTGGAATAATTGGCATATATTTCTTGGACTGACTACAAATGCTGGCACACTGGCTTGGATGGGAAACTCTCTGACAGGCAATTTGTTAATGCATTCACAGAGCTGCACACTCAAACAAACAGAGCAAATTTAGAAGCTGCCTTCCCTCACATCGCTCCACTAAATATAGACTCTAAACCTACCGAAAGGCTTTGATTTATTTTTTTATTTTGGAACGATTGTGGGTTTAAGATGCTGCACAAAATATTCTCGACTGACTGCTTTGAAGTGCTTTTTATTTCTTTGTTATTTGATCTCACTTCCATCCCTTTCTCTTCCTCTCGTTTACATCTCTCCGTCTCTCCCCACAGCATCACCATAGAAGATGTTGTTTATGTGATAGATGGAGGAAAGATTAAGGAGACCAACTTTGACACCAACAACAACATCAGCACCATGACAGCTGAGTGGGTTAGCTTAGCTAATGCCAAACAGAGGAAAGGACGTGCCGGCAGGTGCGTGTGTCCGCGCACATACAGTATTTCACATATTTATAATAAGGCCATAGTTTACGCCAGTGGCTCTGAGTATGTAATACTTATCTGGGAGAATTGTTTTTCCTCCATTATGTCATCTGAGCTCTCCATCAGTCCTCCCCATCAGCCCGCTTCTTCCTCTTTCCCCATCTGTAAACACAAAGGCAAAGTGCAGTCACTCCCAGGTTGTTTCCAGTGTGCGACTCAAGACGTCTGCTCTGGTAGATAGCTCTGACATCAAAGTGCCACAAGGCCCAATTAGCAGGAGCTGCTTACTGTGTGCAGTTTCTTCCCACTGATTTTTCAAATTAAGCCCTTGTCACAGGACTGGTATAACATGTAACCTTTTTTATTATTATTTTTTTTTTCACCCCTCTGTCTCCCTAATTCTCTTCTTCTCTGCATATATTCAGAGTGCGTCCAGGAAAGTGCTATCATCTGTACAACGGGCTCAGGGCCAGCCTGCTGAATGCCTATCAATTACCTGAAATTATGAGGACACCACTGGAGGAGCTGTGCTTGCAGATAAAGGTTGTGTATTTGGGGAGAAAGGGAGAGAAGGACGGGCAGACTATGATTTAAGGTTAATGAAAGATAGATGTTGGCTGGTGTTTTTGGTCCTGTGCTGAGTTGCAGCCTCTCGTGCCTAATGAGAACAAGGGATAAGCATCCCTGGCTGACTCATGCCACTTGTTCCCCTGCTCTTTCTCTCTTTTTTTTCACAACAATATAATCACTTCTCTTGGCCTCGTTCTCATACGAATAGCCGTTTTCTTCTTTGACCGCTTTCTAAATTACTACCCCCCCCCACCCCCGCCTTTTACCTGCCTCTTTTTGAATCCTCATATTCCACTCAGAAATATTTCAGCCACTGCTAATGGAACAAAAAGCCACAGTTCACTCAGTTCTAGTGTTGGCAGTGATTGTTCTCTCCAGTTCTCACCTGTGTGTTTTACTGTGCATCTTCCACCAGTTTAGTCGAATGTATTGGGGTGTTTGTGAAATGTGGCTTTTTTTTTTTGTTTTAAGCTAGTGAGTGAGAGGCGGACTAATGCATCATACCAGCCACAAAGTGAGAGAAACACCAACAACATGCTTACCCTGAGCTGACTCTCTAATGCACGGACATCACCCAGTCTGTCAGATATACATTAGAGATTTGGTTGCCTCCTTACTCTATGGGTTAGTGTATTTAAAAGTCTGTCTGATGGAGAGACTAAAGCACTGAGTGAATTTGAATATTCACAGAATATTTCACATTTATCCTGCGCCCAGTATAAGCACGTGGAGGTGGTTAACTCTTCGTGTATAATATCACACCCGTCTTGTCAACAGTGATATTAACAAGTTACGCCTTATGCAGTCTGCAGCAAGCTTGAAAGAAGACACGCAAAGCTAATTCTAGTCAATCTTTCTACATCTGTTTTCCACAGATAAAAAGCTCCTGGACAGGTTTAGGGTAAATATTATGCAGTTTTTTTTTTTTTTGTTTTTTTTTTCTGTTGTTCAGTGTGAAATGTCATGTACACCATCTAGATATTGAAGCTTGGATTCATAAGTCGATTCCTGGAGAAAGCCTTGGACCCTCCCACTGAGAAGGCTGTCAACCTTGCCATCAAGAACCTCACAGATCTGGTAGGAGAGAGTCCAGGTCACTTTTTTAAAGAAAATGAGCTTGGGTTTTAGAACTACTTTGAGCAAATGATTAAATGTGACTAATGGTTGAGCAATTTAGCGATTGAGCTGAGCTATTTCTCAGTTATTGTTTTGCTTCATGAATTGTCAGAAGATGGCATAGATTGCCCCTTACAGATCCTGAAAACTTGCAGTAATGCTGTGAGAGCACCTATAAAGACAAAAAACTCTCACAAACCAAGAGCCTGCTGATTTCTAAAGTTAAACATTTTTAGTTTAAAGATTTTTCAAAAAGAGAATATATATATATATATATATATATATATATATATATATATATATATACACACACATATACACACACACACACACACACACATACATATATGCTAGTCCCCAGGGAGGTGGTGCTAGTTACTGGGCTGGTTCTGTGACCACACCAGTAAAAACACTACTTCTGACAGTGGGAAAGGATTTCATTGGCTTGCTGTAGCAGATATACCCACATTTTAAAAACTGTTCTTAAACACGCTACCCTTGGTCTTAAGAATGGCATTACTGTCTCCGTTTTAAGAAGGTGACTTTTCTACCTTAAGTACAACAGGCCTCTCTTGACCCGAGTGAATAGTTTCAAGGTGTGATATCAGGAACAATTATTCCCAAGTCTACTCACTCCAAGGAGGGTGTTCTTTAGCTGGCCATCTTGTGGATTAAGATCAAGTGAAAGATGAAATAAAATTGAACGACAATAAAACTTTTCTGCAGTAAGCTCTTTATAACCTTGTGATTAATATATGGCTTCTCGTTTAAAGCCAAGAAATTCGAATGGACTCCATGCGTCTTCACTTTTTCAAGCCGTTGCTATGCTGACAAAAACTTTTTGAACCTTCTTGAATTATGGGCTAGTCCTTTCCTTTCTTGTGGATATGATTAAATGCACAGTACACTGAGCCGAAGATGACCAAAAAACTTGTCCTTTTCTCCTGGATATTGTGACCATGTTGTGTTAGAACGCCCTGGACCACACAGAGAATCTGACAGCGCTGGGTGTCCACCTGGCCCGTCTGCCCGTGGAGCCTCACATTGGCAAACTCATCCTGTTTGGAGCATTGTTGGGATGCCTCGACCCCATACTCATCATTGCTGCTTCCCTCAGCTTCAAAGACCCTTTCTTCATACCCCTGGTAGAGCACTGAGCTCACAGACATGAAAGCATACATTGGCAGTGACACACACACACAGACAATTCAACACATTGCAGCCCTACCTTCTGAGTTTTCATGTCTTGCACACTAAATTTTTTTCATCTGGTCCATAAGGGTAAAGAAAAGATGGCAGATATGAGAAGAAAAACCCTGTCCAGGAACTCCAAGAGTGACCATCTCACTATTGTCAATGCCTTCCAGGTAACTATGACCCTGGCTTTTCTCTCCTCACTGTTTTTCTGTATGAATTGATTCTATCTTAATTTATCATGCATTGACTGGCCAGGGCTGGGAGGAAGCTAAACGGCGTGGTGCCAGGTATGAGAGGGAGTACTGCTGGGACAACTTCCTGTCTGCCAACACACTCCAGGTGAGTCAGGCTGATTGCAAATGTTTTGCTTTGAGAAGAGAAGTACGATTGTACCTTTAGTTTGATTTTTGTCTGGTAAGTTAAGGACATGGAGCTTTTTTTCAGAAGTAATTCGTCCTTTTTATCATTCAGATGCTCCACAACATGAAGGGCCAGTTTGCTGAACATCTCATGCATGCAGGCTTTGTCAGCAGCAAGGACCCGAAAGACCCAAAATCTAATATCAACTCTGGTAACTAACAGGAGACTTTCTGTCCGTTCATTTTTTGTGAATCTGGCAACTCTGAGAAGCAGTGCTCATTAGCTCTTTCTCTAACTTTTAAATTTTTTTCCTCAGACAATGAGAAGCTCATCAAGGCGGTGATTGTAGCAGGGCTGTACCCTAAGGTGGCTATGATCAGACCGTCTCACAGCAAAAAGAGGCCCGGGTGAGTCTGCTCGTCCACAAAGGGACTGCACTGCACATGATAGAGAAGTGCACAATCATTCTTATTGCTCTTCACCGGGGATGCTGAACTCAGCCCTGATTCAGTTCGATGTCTCGTTAGCTGGTTTGTTCAGAATTGAACAAACTTTTGAATCTGAATCAGGCGTGTTGAAGCAGGGAACAGGGCTAAAACCTGCAGGACAGCGGCCCTCGAGGACCAGAGTTTGACATCTCTGCTCTAGACAGACATTTGGCCCTCGCAATGCAATCATTCATCAGACCTCTCATGTAAGAGTTCTGTAAGTGTCCCGCGACACTTACCTGCGGCTGTGCAGAGACCGTGTTCGGAAAAGTGTCAAAAACAGAGGCACTTTTGGAGCTCAAGATCAATGCACTCATCATGAAATCGCCCAAAGGCAGCTGTCATCGGCAGCAGCTGTGACCTGTGTGCAAAAGATAGACTTGTACAGCAGGGGAACAGACACTTTCTCTGACAGTTGGGCTTTTGCTTTTGTCTATCCGTCTTAGTGACAGTTGCAGGCCCAGATGCACATTGGTTTCCACTGGGTCATCTCCTCTGCATATGTAATTCTCAACAGATGTGACAATAAGTCAGTCACAAGATATCCCATCCACAATACAACGGTGCAGATTTGAATAAAATCGCAGCTTAAGTAAGCACTTTTTGTTTGCTACTAAATCAGACGGCTCTCTGGTACGTGCAGCTTGTTCTCAGCAGTCAAGCAGCAGGTTCTGTCTCTGACACGCGAGCTTGGAACATGGTGTTACTTTGATGTTAGAGATGATTTGCAGACTGAATTAAAATTTTTCTTAAATTTCTCTCCTCCCCCAGTGGCAGGATGACAGGGGACATTCAAAGTGAATTATATTAACAAGCGAAACGCATCTAAAGGATTATTTCTGGAACTACTCTCAGTGATTTTAAATAAATTTATTCTGTTTTTTTTTTGTTTTTTTTTCCCCACACAGTTGGACACACAATATATACAATACGCAGACTCTCACAAAGGGAGCATAATATATATATATATATATATATATATATCTCAAATGGATGAGGAGATATTGGTGAAGTCTAGAAATAACCAAAGCTATATGACCCACGATCCCTTCATGAAATCCTGTCCAAATATATCACTTTTCTAGTAAGAAACCAAGTTTAAGTAGCATGTATCCACATTCTTTTTGGTCTTAATTTCAAATTTCTAACATCTCATCTTTCTCAGGGTGAAGGTGTACACCCAGGCTGATGGAAAGGTGTGTATCCACCCGAAATCTGTCAATGCTGAAGAGAAGGAATTCAACTACACGTGGCTCATTTACCACCTGAAGATGAGAACGAGCAGTGTGAGTAAGCGATAGGACTTGGGAGGTTCTGCTATGTTTTGACACTGCTGAATGTGTGCTTTTACATCAGTACGTGTTGATTCGTGTCTTTGTGATTTTGCACGTGCCCCAGTGACGGGTAACTGTGAGTAGACATAAAGCACCGGTGGCTAAAGGTTGGCAGCAGTGCCACACGTGCGTTACACTTGATGAATATTTGATTAAAACGCTGCCTTTCAACTGCCTCTCAAAGGCTCTTGTGCTTCAAAGCTTCCCGACACAATGCAAGAGGTGGTGGTCAGGGAGCACGCTGGTCAGTGCTGTTTCCTGACTGCTGCTCTCTCTCTCCCTCTTTCTTTTTTTTCCACCCCTCTTCACACTCTTAGTTTCTCCTCCCTTCACTCTGTCTTTGTTCTTTCTGTGCTTCTTCTTACGTGAGCCCTTCCATTCTGTGGGAAAACACCTTTCATGTCTTCTCAGATTGCTGCCTCTGCCTTTGTCTCTCATTGTGCTCCATTTGTCTTGATGGATGAAAGTGTTTTGCTGCATTTAATCATAATTTTTGCGACATTTAAATGACACACTTGTTTTTTTCACCTGCGCATTCCTTTTTTTTTTTTTTTTTTTTTTTTGGTCAAGGCTATTTGTTTGCTGGAAGAGATAAAGCTGAAGGCCGAGGCTGTAGAAAGGAAAAAATAGAATGAAAGTTGCAGATGACGTTAAACTTTATCTTCTCTGACGCACTTGCCTGTGGTGTTCTGTTACATTACACGTGGGATAAAAGCAGTTGTCCCTATGCTCTCCTTCCTTTGAATTCTGTTCTCCATGCCACTCCAACATTTCGCACTAATTTTCAACACTTCCTTGAAGGCTGAAATAGGTTCGTGTCTGCAGGTGCGTGCTCTAATTGAAAATGTAGTTTCTCTCTATGTAAAGTGCCCTGAGATGGCTTGTTGTTGGACAGGGGATCTATTTAAATAAGATTTTATTGACTCGAATTACAGTCAAGCTATTTTTTTTAGGGCTACTCGTTTATAGCAAAACCATAGTCATGATTTTTAAATTTGTTTTACAATCCTGACCTCATTATTACTTAACATAATTAAAGATACATTTACTTATCTTAAAAAAAAAATGGGAGTTTAAGGGAGTCGTCCGACTTGACGGCCAAAGGCTCTCTTCACATCATCTTGGTTCTTGCTGATTCAACTTGCCACGGCCTGGCAGGGAAGGTTTGAGCTTTAAGGCACCACTGAAAGGGAAATAACTGTGCCGGATTTGCAACACAAAACAAAACAGAAGCACTGTTGTTAAACAAGATTCAGCACAATTACTCATTTTAATCAATTCTCTCATTTTCGGAATTGTCGGAGGCTACGTTTGTAATTGTAAGTAAAACCTGATAACTTGCTCAACCCTGTTGAGTGCCACGTCTGGTATTCGGATTTTTCAGTCATTTCATTCTGGGTCCGATTTAGGCAAACTGCTCTACATAAGCAGCTGTCAGTTAAGCGCTGCAAATGGATGGAAAAGAGTGTAACACATTAGCGAGATTCACAGACGGGGCAAGATGACATATCTGCTAACACTGGAGGCACTGAAACACATTTCAAACTGGCACGGGCTCTCTTCACTAATGGGACACTTTCAGCCCACACCACAGAAAAGCTGTTGGACGCAATGTGTCATAATGATGCTGCTCCCTGTCACTGAACGTGTTGATCGGTTGTAATGCTCCTGTTATTGTGTGCTAGCGACATCTCTGTCCACCCCTCAGATCTTCCTGTACGACTGCACTGAGGTGTCCCCGTTCTCGCTGCTCTTCTTTGGAGGAGACATCACTATCCAGAAAGACGAGGGCCAGGAGACCATCGCAGTGGACCAGTGGATCGTCTTCAGATCACCAGCACGCATCGCTCACCTTGTCAAGGTGCAGCGACGCACACTCAACACACTGACGACAACTACACTGCCCTGAATTCTTCTTTGTCAAACCTGTCTTTCATGTGTGTTCCACAGAGTTTAAAGAAAGAGCTGGATTCCCTGTTACAGGAGAAAATCAGTAATCCAGCTCCTGTGGACTGGGAAAACCGTCAGTCTAAAGACTGTGCTGTCATCACAGCCATCATAGACCTCATCACTACCCAGGAGAAGCCTTCTGGCAGCAGTCAGGGCTATGGCAGGACATGGGCATCTGCCCCGAGAGGACAGCACGTTTACTTCGATGACGACGACGACGACGACGATGATTAGAAGTGGCCAGGCATTTCAATGTAGAAAGGAGCTTTGGTGATGAGTGGCTGCATCCGTGGACACAGGGGTTAGTTGGAATATTTATGATAACCAGCTGGCCTCAGCTTGGTTTAAAATTTAGTGGTCTCTGGGTGCTGCTGAAGGCCAAACGCAGAGGGCCAGTGCACTGAAAAATGAAAATGTTCTGCACATGAACCAGTCCCTTTTTTTTTTCTCTTTTTTACAATTTATTTTGCAAGGACCAATCCATCTTTAAATACACTTAGTAGCTGTTTTGTTTAATTCTGGTTTGGATAAGTTTTTTTTTTTTTTTTTTTGTTTCTCAAGTAACCACTTAATGGCTTGTGCAATAAAGAGTAAGTAAAATGTTATTGCTTAGCTTAATCTACTTTAATAGCTTTAGCTGTCAAGCCATAGCCATAATTTCACCCTGAAATGTTGCCACCTTTATGACCGTAGACATAATCTGTTCTGGGACTGGAGAACCAAATTTGTTCTGATATTTGAGAGACCACCTGGGTAACATCTGCTGTTGCATTGAGCTAATGGCTCTGATTAGTCTGCACTTGAATGATTAATTTATCATCTCAAATGTCACTATAGGAATAATCTCCCAGAAAGAATCATCATTCAGAACTCAAGATAGACTCCGAGTGATTTAGCTTTTATTAAAGGCTGATTAAAATATAATTTTTTTTTTTCAGTATAAATCTGTATTTACCAAAACATACAGGTTGCATTTATGTCTGTTTTACATATTTACATATACATAAATGATTTACAATGGTCGCAAGAAGAAGAAATCATTGCAACAAAAATCAGTTCAAGCATCAGTGTGTGGATTCATCTTGCCCAGTTTCCCTGAGTACAAATGCAAAGTCGAGTCTGGAGACTCGGTGTCCATCCAGATGAGTGCCCTGCCTTCTCCTGCCAGACCTCAGTTTGCGTCGGTCAACAGTTTTGGTTATCATCTGAGTGGCTTCCAGGGCAGTGGGCTTGATAGATGGTGTTATCAGCATCCTCTAGCCAAGTCATTTATTTCCTTTAGCCGGGCAACGCTGAAAAGAGGACTCACAGTGGACAATCACCTTAAAAGCAGAGCCAGGCAGGGCTGCTCGGCTCTTGCCATCTCCCCATCAGCGCACACACATTAATTTCTACAGCATCAGAAATATAAATCCTTAAAGGGGTGTTTATACGTAGCCACCTTTGGCTGGCGTCAAGTGTGTTATATTTCTGGCTGTCCGAATCACTGTGTGGATGGGGAGAGTAATCGTACTTGTGACACAAATGTAAAGTCTGATTCATGATGGCTACATTAGCCGGTGACAAACGGCAGGATAGAGGACAGATACTTGGCCCTTCTCCTTAACCCATGGATGACATAAGCGATCGCTCCTCCTTGATGACTGTAATTTATAACGTTGTCCAATCAGTTATGATTGTTACATTTATACAAAGTGCCTCAGATTTCAGACAAGTAGCTTTCATATATACTGTATACATATATTTTGAGGCTCAGAATACAACATAGGAGTTTGTACACTGTAAAGAAGCTGCAAAACGCACCATCTTGCCTTATTATCGCTTTCGCAATCAGTATCTTCATAAGTCATGTTGTTACTGGTGAAGCTCTTCGTCACATGGGCTGAGCCTCATTAACAGCGCTCACCAGGCTGCTGTCGATTTCCCACTAATTGGTCTACTTTACCTCCTGCAGTGGAGCTGTTCTCATTCCACACCACTTATAAAAGAATACATTTGAAAAATAACATGTATAAATTCCACACCAACAGTTATGTGGCAGGGTGTTGAAAGCAGTGGGTTTGGCTGTGGGTGTGAAGTTTTCCAAACAGCCAAGGAATTAATCAGCGTGACAGATCCCACTGTTAAGCCACCCCACCCACACAGGGACCAATCACCAATTAAGGAAATCTGTTCCGCCTTTGAGTTTGTTGGAAACAGTCTGAAAGCCAACACAGGGGCCTGATGTTTCGTGGACGCTGACCTGGATAATGGCTTCATCTTTATCCCACCGTAAGGATCCGGCAGCCATGTGTCTTCAACTGGCAGGTTGCTGATGCTGCCACCAAACTCAGCTGTCAGGGTTCAATGCTTAAAAAGGCAGGTCACTGGTGTGTAAAAGGGGTCCGTGTCAGTTTGGAAAATCCTTCTGCGGTTTAAAGCAGCCAGCTTATCATCCTGTCACACATTAGTCTCTAGTCCCTGCAGGCGATTCATCCTCTGCATGTTGCGTTCAATGGTGGCCTTGCAAGTGATTCGTTCGGCGCACTCTGCCGGGAACCATCCCCTCTCACCATCGCGCAGTCGCTCGCCTTCATACCAGCCTTGGAGGAGAAAACGACATTCACGTGAAAAGCAGAATATGAACCGTGGGTTGCCTTTAGTCTAGTCTGGTTGTTTTGATGCCGTGTGCAACATGAAAGCTAGTTGCTATGGTCACCAAAAGTGAAATGACCTTTGCATGCTTTTGAAAAGATGTAAAACTTCAAGCACACATCAGGCCCATTATGTGAAAGAGATACACAGTGAAAGGAGAAGAGAACAGATTAAAGTGCATGATGAAAGGAAGTGATTGAGAAAATAAGAGGAATATTAAAGACGGTGAGTGCAGCCACAGGATGAGAAAAACGGAAGGCTTGACGTACCGTCTTCTACAAACTGGGAGACCAGCACCACATCAGCCACCTGCAGAGACAACTCATCAGGCTGCTTAGCTGTGTAAGTTCTGATCACCTCCAACTGGTCGACTTCTGGTAGAACAGAGACACACTTCCATGAATTAGCTCAGATGAATCTCTTAATTAAAAAGTAATTTATTTTGAAGTCAATAAGTAGAAACAAACAAAAAAAAAAAGCTTACAGTAACACTGTATAACCACAAAGTGGTGCAATAGGCTCACTACAGAGTGCAGGGAGTGACCGAGTGTTCGTGGCAACTTACCAGGTCTGTCCTGACTCTTCTTATTGTTCACATTCTGGCCCAGAGCACTGATCCATCGAGCTCGCTCATTCCTAAAAGCACATGAGAAGTCACACAATATATTTTAATAAACTTTCCTGCCACTTCAATCTAGCTTTACTTCAACCCCCAAAACTCAACCTGCAGGTGGTGCCTGCCACTTAATTTATGCTTGAAGGAGCTTAATATTCAACTACTGTTTGACAACACCTGAAGCTGGAAAGAACAAAACATTGCAGACTGTTGACGCAAATAAATGAGTTTGTTGCCTAGCAGGTTTTGAGTTCCCTCCCCTATCTCTGTCCTCAGTCAGAGAGAGAACGGAGGTGTGTTTTCAGCCTGAGAGAACTGAGGAGAACAAGCACAAAGGCTGATTCTCAGAAGAGGACAGACCTGCTTTTGCTTTCTTGCTTTCTCTTGTGCAAGTTTCATGGGAAACAAAGTGGGTGGAGTCGCACATATCAGATTCTCTGAAACCACATCTCATCTCACCTGCTCTGAAGGATTTAGGAAGAGCAACAAAGGAAGGGATGAAGGGATGAGGGATGAGGCGGGCGGGGGGGGGGGGGTTCAGGAAATTAACCAGAGGGGGTTTATGGAGACCCTCAGCGATGCTCGACTGCTCCATGCACAGCCCAATCAATGACTGCGAGAGGTGGCTGTGTGTCCTCGCACAGGCCTCAAATGGACCTCCACACACAAGACCAATGACTCAGACCTCATTATTGTGTTCCTAATGTCCTTATCCTTTGCAGGCCACAAAGGCTGTGAAATATTGCACCACGTCATTCCTCAGTGACTAACATAATGAAAGAAAATCTCTGTAGGCTTCACTAAGCAGTACTGTGAATAAACTCATTAATTTAGGAGGCCCACATTCCAATAACTGGCAAAGTGCAAACTTTGGATTTGACTGATGAATTTTTGCAGTCTATCGATATCTATCAGACCTATCACCTCTGGTATATCCAGAAGGAAAATAGTCACTTACCAGTGAAGTCAATCTTTAAATATTCAGAAAAGGGCAATTAAACCCAAATTACTCGAACCTCAGTTTAATTTTGCTTTGTGGTGACCTGCATAAACTGACAAAATTTAGAAAGAAAGTGTGTTCTAGATTTTAGATTGTAACTATTTCTGTGTCTAAAATGATTCAAACCCTCCGTCAGACAACTTTGCGAACACTGCAGTCAAAAAGTTTTTACAACTGCTAATTTGCCTTTTTTATGACAACCCCTCAGGCCAGTTCTGCATTTCTGATGATGGTCTTGCTGGAATGTGCTTGATGTTGTTTTCCTCCAGAAATGTGGTGCCGAGAAAGGGTCACTCCATTCTTATACAGATGTAGAGACATAGAAATAGTTTAAAATGTCTCATTGACATCTCTTAAGTCTGAATGATCTCATGTTTATGTTATTTCCAGCCAGAATAAACACTGCTTTTGTGAAATTACACTTCAAATCAAATTTTGGCATGGGTAAGAATAATTCTGTAACAATGTTCTGGGTTACTTATCAGCTCTAAATGTGTAAATTCTTCACATTCACTGGAGCTGCTCTGTGGGGAAAGCAGCTGTTAGTTGTTGCCCTTGACAGCTGGACATTCATGCCAACAGTCAGACACATGTGCGCATACAACACACGCAATCATGACAGTCGCCTTCCCACGTCAAAACAGCTGAAATACTTGGATCGTGGATCCAATATATTGAGCACAGGCATTAGCAGAGAACATATGTGTGAGACATACTTTGGCTTGTGAGGTATGTGCTTAAATAGCAGGTGCTTGCCCTCTTCCCCTCTAAATAACAACAGGCCTGAGCAGGATCAGTCTATTCATTGTAGTAAAGCTTCCGCTGACTTAAACCATTTATCCAAAGAAACAAGAGAATGCCAAGAACCATAAATCCATTGTTGAAGGTTTGCGTTTCACCTCTGAGTAGAAGACGGTCTCGCTGCCGGAGTGTGAAGCACAAGCAGATAAAGAGTGACGACAGTCTCTCTCCAACCTTCCTTCCTTCCTCTGACAACTTAAAGTCAGCTCCAAGCCACTGGCTTTCATCTCATTCCTGTTTCATCTCTTTATCTTCCCTCATATCGGTGTTGTTTACTTTATTCATCTCTTGTTTCAGCACACTATTTGGGTGCGATTCCTACTTCTCAGGCAAACACACGGCCTATCTCTGCTCGGAATGAAGCAGTCAGGGAAATTCCCAGGCTGAGGGAACGATTCCCATCTGCAACGTTCACATTATCTCACCAACGAAAGCAGACAAGAGGAAGAGAAACCAAAAACAATGCAACGTGCAAAAGAAGCACAGACTCCCTCCTCTGGAGTTGTGCTTTTATGTAATGTGTCCTGCTTTGTGTTGAAGCTGCATATCTGACTAACAGTTCTGTTTTGCTGCAGACCTCTGTAGCCGCTCTGTTCCACTAACAGAGACATGCTGTTCGCTGAGGCTGGACTGGATAAAGCAGCAAGGTCACGGGGAAGACATGCAAACACTGAACAAAAAGACTCACAGAAAGGAAGAGGACATAGAAAGAGAATGAGGGGTGGGGGGGGTTACAATTTAAAAGACGGTCAGAGAAAAGCTACACAGTGTGTCCCTGTGCCATCTCCAGTCCAGCCATCTGTGATAATTTTTGATGTGTTACACCACTGTTAAGTTCAAAGCTCACCCTTTTATATGGTTGCTTCTGAGACTTTGAAACAGGATAACACAGACACAGGTACGGCAACAGCTTAAAGGTCAACAAGTGGAAGTGAAAGCAGCATCTCCCGCACTGACAAAACCAGAAAAGGTGATTCCCACAGTATCATTTCCAAAAAAACAGACCCGCCTGCAGTCAGAATGTGTGGAATTTCACATTTGGACTTCACATGATCAGCACTTAAAGTCAGTGGTGAAGTGAACAATACGGGCAGGTGTACGCAGCTTTCTTACTTTCTCGGCTCTTTCACTTATTAACAGAGAAATCCTGACCATAAAAGTTATGGTCTGACCGGTGACAGCGAAAATCTAATCAGCTGACTACCATGTCCTTTTTTTAAATACAAACCTAGATAATGTGACAGTCACGCACACTGTGTCATCTACACAGTTAGCCTCTTAAAGATCCCATGATACGTGAGAGACCTTTGCCTCCTCAGTTTTCTCTAAAAACAGAATACAGACAGGGTTGCTTTCCTACCAGATAACCTGATTTGCTCTGATTGGTCTGCTCCAATGACCTGTCAGGCCCCACCCACAATTCAGCATCTTTCCCGCTGAAATTCACAATATGAGGCAATGAAATTACATATAAAAAACACCTAAACATAGAATTTGAATCGATGTGGAGGTTGTCTGCTACTTCTCCACCTCGGCCCTGCTGTCTGTGTTCAGTGCTGTTTGTCAGCAAGATTGCACAGAAACTACCAAAATGAATTTCACAAAACTCTGAGAAGGTGAACTAAAATGATCAACTTATTGAATGAATTGACTGGCTTGGCTGACTGTTTGTCAAAATAAGCATTTTGAAGATTATTTCCTTGGGTGACTTTGAGACAGTTTATGGTAGACTTGAATGATCAAAAATGTTAAGTTGCTTGATCTATTGAAAACTATTCTTAGTAGTAACCGACGTTACAGAGGACAGGTAGTAACCTGTCCTGACCAGGCCCAATTAATCCACTCTGCTTCATTTATCTCCTAAAGACGCTGCTAATGTAACAACACCATTTTGTTCCATTTTGAGTTGGATCTCTATTTTAAGATGAATGGCTGGACGAAAAGGAAATTATTCTTTGGTCATCATCAAAGTGCAGACACTGGCAGCTTTCTAAAAGATGAGACATGGCGATGAGAAAGAATTGGGGGGGCATGAAGTAGAAGAAGGGAGGAGGTTATAGTCGTGGGAAACAGTCCGCTAAGCAAAGGACTGTTGCTACGCAACATCCTAAACAAAGCCCAGAAACCACTGTAATACTGGACAGTTGCCAGGTTTCCCCCACTCACCGTAGCTCATTCAGTACTCACTGAGACACCCACGCACACAGAAATCCCCAACCCCCATACTTCTCAAATAAATGGTTTGAACCTTTTGGTGCTCCTGTTCGGATATAATGGACAATTTATTGGGAAAGAAAAAAATCCCATAGAAGTGAATGGATGGAATGTTCAGAGCTCAAGTGTAAATTACATTACACAAAATATAGGAGGCACCAAAAGGGGAAACCCCCCCCCCCCCCCCCCAAAAAAAAAAAAGGTTTTTATCCCTGAATCCACAGTTTTCACATCAAAGGCATCATTCTTTCATCCAAATGGGAACATTTGTCTTCTCTTTCACAAGGTAACTCTGGAAAAACAACAGACAAATACTATCATTGATGTCTCCAAATGACAGGAAAAACAGCTCCACAAACTCCAATAATATCCAATATTACTGTTCCTTAAAGACTTGTGGTCAAAATTACAGTGGTACTAATCAGAACCGTAGGTGCAGTTTTTCCACAATAACATTCTTTATTAGTAGAAATGACATTTTAAGATGTCTTTAACTTAGTTTGCACTTGTCAAAACCAAATTCAAGATACTTTAAAATCTTTAGAAAGTCTAAGTGATCATTATCAGTGCTAATGCTGGATGTGCAGCGCAGATACACATCAATTCATTCCTTTCAAATACTAATTTCAGATATCCAACACATTATTTGTCCTTGGAAGAATAATTTTACTTTTGCTACCATGCAATGTCATAAAGGCTTCAATCTCCACACATCATTATCCTTATCCAGAGTTTTTATCGAAAACACATTTTCCACGAAGCATTGGACAAGGAAGGATAGTATTAATTGGAAGAATTAATAGTGCATATATCAATCTACTTGAGTTAAAGCTTGTAATTCCCAGTGTGTACAACAGCAAAAACTTTGTTTCTTGGAATATACATTTGTATTGACAGACATATAATAAGTCAACACAGGGCGCCCATCTAGAGGCTCTCTTGAACGAGAATGAAGCCTTCTGCAGATCCAAAACGAGATGTTGCTCACTGAGAACGAGGCCCTCCGCAAAAATGCCAACATCCTTCAATGTAAAAACGAGACCCTGCAAAAAGACATTGAGGACCTCAACATGCTTTGCGAAGATGTCGACAAACTGCAAAATGAAAACAAGGGCCTGAGCCATGACATTGACATCCTGGACGTACTTTTCAGACACACGCAGAAGGAGAAAATGGACTTGCAGAAAGAAAAAGATACCTTGGAACAAGACATCGAAGACATGACCAAGAAAAGCAATGAAGCGAAAGTTGCAATGCTGCTGAAAAATGTTTCACTGCAAAATGAAGTGACGCAGCTGAACAAAAGAGATCTGCAAGCTGTTCAGGTCACGCGTGATTTGTTAGAAAGGGAAAACCAATCTTTAAAACAGAGAAATTATGACGTGTTAGAAGAAAAGATTGACCTGAAAGTGAAGTTAAAACAAGAAAAAGACACCTTGAGACAGGAAAAAGTTACGCTCCAAAACAAACTGGATCAGGAAAAGAAAATCCTGCAGGAGGGTAGCGTGATGAAGCAGGAAAATGTTTCTGACCAAAATCAGGCCCCGATCAAAGAGATTTTAGAGCTGAATAAAAAGGGGCGAGAAGGAGCGAAAACCCTGAAAGACCAAAACGAGGTCACCGAAGAATTAGCCTGGAGGCTTCAAGGTTTAAACCAAGGAAAGCCTAAGAAAACATCTAAAGGCTTCTGGAAGAGATTCAAAAAGTTTTAAAAACCTGGCTTTCAGCAAGTAAAGCCATCGCTTATACAACAAAGCAACATCTTTGTCGTGAAAGACTATGAACCATAACTATGGCCCAACCAAAAAGACTCATAGTAACTCAAAGCTCTTAAGAATGAGCTCAAAGACTTAAATAATCTACAATGAGCTGAGAAAGTCAAAATAAGTCTTATATTTATATATAAATAATATATCATATTAACAATAGTAGATAATTAGAATGATAATGTATTTTTATAAAAGAAGTAGCTATATATTAGATATTCTCAGCTTTAATGTCATGACACTGATGGACTGGCTGCCCCCCACTCGCCCAATGGAAGCTGTAATCCACCCGTGACCCTACATTTATATGCATATGATTTAGGAACTGCTGTAAATATTAGCCTTAAACATTTATTGTCGTGTTGTTATAAATGTATGGCTTAAATTTTTTATTTTTTTTAATTACTAATAAAAACTAGATATATGGCATCTTGTATTTCCTTGTTAACTGTCGAACTTGAATATAACTTAGGTGTTTGTGTGGTGGATTTGACACTATGTTGGGTTCCTGTTATTGTGCTTCACTGGCAAGCATCCATTTTTCTAACTAACCACTATGAAATGACTCCAATAACACACACACACACACACACACACACACACACCATTGCAACTCTGCTAAGGGATCTATGTGTTATTAAAGAAGAGAGTCTTGGTGTTTTCCATAATTCCCAGTACACAGAGGAGACAGTTGGACAGCAGGTCCATTTCATGTATCTGAAGGCTGAGTAGAACATTCAGTGATATCACTCACACGGCCCGATATCACAGGCTTTTTTTCCCCTTGCAGTTTGTCCAGTGTTTCACTGAGTAAGTGTGTGAGTATTTGTGCTGTGTTTCAGCAATTTTCATCAACCGATGAATGGAAATAATATTCAACAGGTTATTACAAGTTTATTAGTAGTGTATTATTTACTCTGTAAAGTTTGAGGAAAACAATCAGTTTTCCTTAAACAATCCAGAAAGTATTATATGATAATATAATTTGAGTGGGAAGTTATTAGAAAAATGGCTGCTGATTCTGGAGAGTAACTAAAACTGTTGTGTTTCAGTAATGCTGAGCACCTGCACACGTGCTGAGCTGTCATGAGGCTCTGAATCTGTACCTTGCCTTTCTACCTCTACACTCCTTCAAATCTGTGATACTTGCATCAAGTATGTTTTTAGCTCTTATGAGTTAAAAGTATCTGAATGAATATCACATGTACTTATGAAGCAAATCCTCACAGCAAAATGCTAGAAAGTGGCATTGCAGACATTTAAAGGCATTGTTAAAAGCTCCTCCAGATCCGAGGCCGTGATTCTCAACTAGAAAAGGGTGGAGTGCTCATGAGCGAGAGATGAGAGATGGACAGACGGATTGAGCCTTTGTCAGCAGTAACGAGGGCGTTGCTCTGCTCCATTGTTGTGAAGAGGGAGCTGATCTGAAAAGCAAAGCTTCCGATTGTCTGGTCCATCCACATTTTAACCCTCAACTATGGTCACAAGAATTGGGTAGTGACCGAAAGAAAGAGATTGTGAATAAAAGTGGCTTAAATTAGATTCCGGCGGGGGGTGGCTGGGATCTGCCTTAGAAATAGCTTAAGGATCTCACACATCAGGAAGGGAGCTTGAAATAAAACTGCTGCTCTTTTACATCAAAAGGAGTCAGTTGAGGTGGTTCGGGCCTCTGATTATGATCCCTCCTTGTAGCTTTCCTCTGTTAGTAATTTGGAGGAGATCCAGGGCTCCAGCTTCTGTATAAAGAATTCAGTTGGACACTATCCAACTACATACAGATAGCACGACAACAGGCTTTGACTCTAAGAAAACCTTCCATAACAAAGCCTTGAACTATGAAAGTGTGTGTGTGTGTGTGTGTGTGTGTGAGCATTAGTGTATGTGAACAAATATGAAGGCTGTATAGCGGATTCTTTTTGTTTGTGTCGGTAATGTAATCTGAACAAAAACTCAAATTTTGCTCTAATTGCTGTAGAAAGACAGCTTAAATTATGGAGGGGGTGGTCTGAATTTAACCAACACAGCTCCACACATTAGCTGTAAGGATTTTTAAACCAGTTAGTAGCGTTTTTAGGTCTAAGAAAAACAGTTGCTGTCCTCAGATAAGATGACTGGAAGACGGTCAACAAAACACTTATCTGGTTCAGTCTGTCTCTTTCACAGTATGACTGAATAATGGAATAATAGACTTCATTTCTCAGGTCACATAAACAACGTTAGTTAGTGGGGCTCAGGCTTCAGAGTAAATGTAATAAAATAACCCTGTGACTTGCAGTGCAGCAAAAGATACCATGAAATAAGAGCTAAGGATAAGAGGGAGGGGGGGATTTGCTTTCTTCAAGTTAAAAGGAAACCGAGGCATATAATAATGGGGCGGAAATCTGACCTAAGCGTTTTTACCACAGACACAAGTACTCAGCCATTTCTGGTATCAATGAATTCAGACTCATTTAGCTGGATCCAACATATCTAACCCAAACCGTAAGAGTATTCTTGCACAACATTATGCAAGTAAAAGCATGCAGAAGCAATATTACGTCAGAGGCAAAAATGATTCATTGTGGCTTAACGCCATGACTTGTGAATCTGTAACTGAAAAGCAAGATAAAAAAAAACAGCAAGATAAGGATAAAACACTCACAGTAGCTCTGTTCCAAGGATCATGTGCACCTTTTCACCGGAGTGGTTGCTACGGAAACACAGTCGGAAGAGATGGTTGGCACTGGCTTGCCGCGAGCTCAGCATGCTGGTTGTGGTTTTGACTGGTGACAAGTTGAGATCCTCGGGCTGACAGCTGCCCACCCAGATCTGATCCCTCAGAGCGTAGTCTATCACAGTGTAACTGTCCTCACTGACGGAAAAAAACAGGCAGAACAAAACGCTTAATGATGTCTCCTTTCGTGATCTCAGGATGGTGCATCTGTTTGTAATTCAGTAGCTTGGATTCAGTTGAGATGAAGACAGATTTATCTCAAAGTGTCACAGAGGTTTTGGTAATTAATACTCTTATACGTGTGAAGTGGACTTTTTTTTACTGAGGCTGTCGCTTTGAACCTCACTCCGGCTTGTTTGTTGGTTTGGAAAGGTACAGTAAATCAGATAAACATTTAGAATATTAAAAAATGAAAAAAAGAAAACATACTGTTACAGAGTAATGCACATAAAACTAAGGGGAAAAATTATGCAAAAACTTTGTGCTTAAGAGCATAAACTTAGGTCTCTGAGGTTACAACCAACTCAGAAACCCTAAAAGGAGGCGCTATGAAAAGACGTGCATTCATGGAAAGGAGTCTGAAAGGACTCTCTTTGGTGTTTTGACTGAATCAATTTATTAAATTATCAGCTTGTGAAAACTTGTGAAAAAATGACATCCTTTGTCTGCTTTTATCTCTGAGTGCTGACACAGCCTGAAAAAATTCCCTCCACATACAAGAAACCTGGGAAAGAGAGTCAAATACACAAAAACTCTACCGTTGCATCCCACTGTTCAACAGGGCCAAAACAAGAAAAAAAAAAATCTAAATTCTTCTTAGTACTTCAGCTATAAGCTGCGAAGGTGGATTAAAAAAAACAAAAAAAAAAAAACAAATGTCACATTATCTCTCAGATTCTGAAGAAGTCCAAATACACAAATGTCTAGATGCAGTGTCCTTGCACTAAATCAGCTGCTCCCTGCTTTCTTTAGAACATACCTCCATTTATTAACCATGAACACCTTTACTTGAGCATGACACGACCCCGTATGTAGCGGTACAAGAGCTAGTCGGAGTCATCTGGAGTTGATTAAGAGGCCTGGAACCTCTAACACAGCACTGAATCTGGAGGAAAAAGTATGCATTTGTGTGTTTTCATAGAGTTCTGAAATAAAGTCTACCTCACGTGTTTTATGAACTTGAGACCGAAACAGTCAAGCTGTGAATTTACTGAAAAGCAACTAGCTCCACAAGCCAGAACGCACACTGGAGTGCAGGTCAATGCAGCATTCACAAACAGGAGCAGGGACTGGAAGAGACTCTGAAAGAGAATTGCATTTGCTCTAAATCTGCACACATCTCAGAGTGGGACATATATACAACACAGTCATTTATTTTCTGTCCCAGTATATGCGATAATGTGAGAGTGATATAAAAGTCACTCCTGCGATCCATAATTTTCAACATTTTTGTGAGCTTGTCATGAACTTCTTTATGCTGGCTCAGCACACCCAGAAAGTACTGACGGCAGAGCTCAAAAGTTGAACTGTCTGTACTTCAGCAGGACGCAGACTTCTAGAAGGTTGCAAAAAAAAGTCTTTAGCGTGGAGAGCCTTAAAGAGACAGGTAGAAATAGTGCGCTTCGTTGGATGTACTGTAGGGTAACTTAAAAAACTGGAAACATGATCAAAGCAGCCACTATATAGATTAATCTTGTGAAGCCACAATGGCCATTCTTACACAGTTTAAACAAAGAAAAAGAGATTTTGTTGCACTCCCTCCAAGCTAATAAAACATTCTAATAACTCAGCAATGGCATTTTCCCTGATTATCACGAGTTATGCAAACTATATGCTTTTGTCCCCTTTAGCTCAAGTTCTTATTTTCATTCAGCTTTGTTTATCAGTAGTTTTGTCATTTTGTCATTTCTGACTCTGGGACCTTGCCCAAATACAACATTTCTCGATGTTTGACCTTAAATTTTTGTTTCAAGTACCCGTGATGATAAAATGAAAGAACCGTTGAGGGGATTTAAGGATATAAATGAACAGAAACATACATTAATTTAGTTTTTAATGGTCCACATAGATTTTAGTATTAATGTGGTCCAATTATTTATCTTGTGTATTTAGAATGAACCCTTTTTTCTTACCAAAATCAGAAAACTAACATTCATTTGATATGGATTAGGCATCCTGTCTTCTACTAAAATATACCTAGGTATTACAAACCTTACATAATGTAATTTGTGGTATAATTAACTCTATCTTGAGCCGTTATTACCCGAATATTGTTTGGAATACATTTCTTTTTTCATATATGTGTAATTTCCCATGAAGCATTAGACTTAAGAGTAAACCAAATGAAAATAGTTCACAAAATTAAACATGAATTGAATTGATCTAAATTTCTACATATTAGGGTCATGAGCACTTTGGCTCCCGACAGGCCTACAGGTAAAATTCCAGGAACACCATGTGCATGACACTGGGGAATGGGGTGGGGAAACTTCATATTTGTGGTGTGAGTTTTCCTGCCTGTGAGGGTGAGTGGGCAGACAATACCGGATGATTGCTAAATACTAGAGGAATAAAGGTAGGAAACAGTTTCAATATCCTCTCTTGGCATGAAAGAACGAGGTAATAAACGCTGAAATAATCCGAGACAAAAACATTATCTAACGGATGCCCCTCTCTCCAGCTAACTTGGACATAAACACACATCTCAACTGGTATGAAAATCGCTCTGTTCAGAGATAACACAGGCATCTACTGAATGTTCTCACAACTGTACCAGCTACTGGCTTTCTGCTGTACATCTAGTTCTTCAGCAGACACGCAAAGTACAAATCCTCAGAGAGATGCTGAGATTTGAGTCCAGTTCAAGCACGCATTATGATCATGTGCACACATGCACATGTGCACTCATGGTCAAGGTTTCGTGTTGAGTGTTGAGACTATGATGGGCAAACACGAGAGGAGAAATTGGTCGAATCAAATCTAGGTGGAGATGGAGTTAGGGCAGGCAAAATAAAAGTTAAAAACAAACTGTCAAAAGGGAGGAGAAAAGATGATGAGAAAACAGCAAATAAAAGGAGATGAAAACCTCAACAATGTTTCGACGATGCCCAGCATTGAAACGGGAAAAGGAGGGAAGCGAAGAAGAGAGAGGAGCCAGCTGGTGGGTTATGTAAGTGTTCCTCTAGGCAAGAACGAAGCAGATCAACACTTTCCTGATGCGTGACATCAACACAGTCTAGCTTTGGGTGCGTTTCATACAGCCAGTCTCAATAAAGATCCAGTCTGAAGTCTGTAGATTTGTTCAATTAACTATTCCCCTACCTCTGCCTTTAGCACATGACAATTTATAAAAAAATACCAAATATATTGACGTTATAAACCTGAAGATAAGATCATTGAATATAAGATTAGAATACATTCTTAGTTTTTAAATAGTTATAACAGGGTTGTAACTAACAGTTGTTTAATTAATTACTAACTAACTATGGTCAGTTTAACATATAACACTTTCCCAGGTCATTTTTCCAGTCTAAGATGAAGTCTTCTACTGTTTCATTAAAGTAACAGTAGAAAAATAAAAGATCTTTAATTATAAAATACTAAATGACGGCACTTAATTAGGTTTTTTTCAACGCACAATTGGCTCTCTGTCTCTTGAACATTAAGAATGGGCCTGTAATCTGAAAACAGTGTCAGGTCATAGGTTTGTTTTTCTTCCCCTACTGTGTTAGTGCTGTGGCTTTGACCGTGTAACCCCTTCCTTCTGATAGTATTTCTAGAAATGTAAACAGGAAGAGGATTCCAGCTCACAGCATTATTGCATTTGGCAACAAAGAGCAGGTCGCTGCATGAAACACGCTCCAAGTCATAATGACAAGGCACGTGGCTGTAATATCATAATGTCCATAGGTGTTGTGACTTGCTTGTACCTGGCTAGCTTTGTGAACCCCATGTCTGTTTTTGTTTTCATTACTGCAGATGGAGTGCAGTAGAGTAGCGTGCCACAGCACGGCTCCAGCGCTCCCCACAGTACAAACCAATATTATAACAGCTTCTCCCATTCAAACTTACGCTCATGCACAAATACACACTCTGATTCCGGAGCACTCCCTTTTAAAATCCCTCTTCCAAATACAGACCTGACACCACACATAGCTGGAGTCTGCTTTCCCGGATTGGATTCCCAGAAAAATATTATAAGGAATGATTTTTTTCTTTTTTTTTTCTTTTTTTTCCATGGTTCTTGGGAACTCTCAGTCTGCAAGTGACTGGACAATCAGTTCCAGACACACAAGGCGGATGGAAGGAAAGGATTTTTTGGCAAAAATAGACAAGCATGCGAGTTCACTCGCATGCAAATTGAAACCACATCATTCCATGGAAGTCCTCTGTACACTTTCTACTTTAATGCTGTTGCCTAAAAGTCCAGGAAACAGAGACTGGAGAAAACAAACTCAATGAAAAGGTGTGCTAACTCCAGCTGATAAATGGGAGTTGTCTGGGATGTGTTTAAACTTCTTCAACTTTCAGAAAAACAGCGTCAGATTCATGATGCCAGGGAACAGCGGGCTCAGGTAACAACATCTGCTCAGCTTAATAAACCCACCCGTGATCCTGTATTTAAATTTGTTTCTCTTCCTTTTTTCAGTGTCCTACCATAATCGTTATTTGAAGAAGCTTATTTCCCAGAACAAGTTCAAACCTGAGAATGGAGTAGACAAAATGACAAGCCTTTCACTTCTGGGTCACGAGCAGTAAATACCAAAGGCTTAAGGTTACACTTTCACCCTCAACATGTCAGCACAGGTGAGTTATGAGCAAAGCCTGCAGACCGAGGAGACACTCACACCAGATTAATCAAATACAAAGCCAGAAGACACAGTCCAGCAGTTCTGTATGATCCAGAACAGACTCACCTTTTCTTACGGGTGACGATGAACACGTCATTGAAGAGGAGGAAATAGACCTGCTGCCTTGATGTCCGCTTGAGGAAGAGGCCGCTGTCCTCGACAAAAGCAGTCAACTCGCCTCTCTTTACCATCCACCTCGAGGATGAAACCAGTGGGAAAGGCTAGAAGAGAAGTTAGATTTAATCAGATTTGTTTAAAGGTTATTGTAATGTCAGAGTTGCTGGTAAATGCTAGAACACAGTTTGTGTGAGTGCATGCCTGAACAGCTGGCTATGCAGAGCAAGAAAATGGTCACTAGACACATGTGAATCCCAAGTGTTCTAACAGCTATTTCCCACACTAGTTAGACACACTTGAGCCTGCCAAGCCTTGTGGGTTCAGTGTGTATGAATATCTTTGCCAAATGGGTGACAGTGGTGTGTCTGTCTGCTTTGCATTACTGCATGGGTGTACCTGTAAATGCAACTTGCATGAGGGCCTTGCATACTTTTATACACATACATATAAATTCAAAGAAAACTGTGGCAGCAAATCCACCTTTCTGCTGAGAGTTGGAGAGGATGATCAGCACCATTTAGTAAATAAAACGTTGGCCAGAGGTCAGTGAGCTTAACAAAGCAAAAAGACTGGAAACAGAGGAAATCAACCTGGCAGAGTTAATGCAAAAATTCAGTTGACAACAGCTCTACTGACCATTTGTTAGATAGTACAGCGAAGTGAAGAAGTGCACGTACTGTATGAAAGTATCATCAATTTTCTCATTTAACTCCCCAAAAATTATCCCCTACTCCTGCATGGCTATGTCAGCTGTTAACCAGAAGAAAAAAAATTTTTTTTTAAAAATCCGGAAAGAAATCTCCCGTGTGCAGGGTCCAAAATAAAATTTGAAGCTGGGTTTTTTGGGAGCGTGGTTTGTGCTTAGTCATTGTATTTTATGCCACATCCATACCTTGATCTTGAAATCCAGCTGAGAGTTGATGGTGTACATCATTTCTGTTCTCTCCATTGTGCGAGCTCCTTCATTGCACTTTCGAACCACCTGCTCACAAACATATATACAGTCCATCAAACACAACGGAAAGAGTCATACTGGTTTTCATCTTGGACTAATAATGTCAAATTCCAGTAATCTGTGGTGACATTTTGGCATTCCTTTATATGGATATTAGTTCAATACTGACTCATATTGCTTCACCTGTAACAACCTTTAATTTAAAACAGCTCACTAAAACCCTTGAAACATGAAAGCACACATATGAACATCGGGTCCTAATGGATATTGGTGAAAAAGGGGCTAATCTATTCATTTCAATGTGTGTTCACTTTTTATTACATAAATCCACTTTAATGTTTACATCTTATTGTCATTTGACGCTGTTTTCTGTCCAATTCCTGACCAATCTTGAAAGGTTTACAAGTTATTCCAGTTCATTTTGACCTTATTATTAATGGTAAAATATGTTACATTACTAATAATAAATGACAACTGAGTAAATTCATATATAAAGCTCACATATGTTTGTGTTATTTGGTTTTCAAGAAATTTCATAAGGTATTTACCTCAAGGTTGATGTTGTCTTATCATATAAAAGAATAATCACATAATCTCTTCATTTAAATATTTCAATAAAACTTGTTTAGCACCGACCTTGCTAACTGCTTGCAAAGCCTTCTTGCACTGTTCATACTGTGCTGAGTCTTTTGCCGTCTTCTGACAAATTGTCTGTAACACAGGGAATGAAAACGCCTACCCGTCACAACATAAAACCATACAGAACACATTACTGGACAACAACCCACTCATCCCCTTTCAGTAATGTACACCACACTCTATAAGCAGCATAATAAAACACTGGAGCTGTGGGAAAACATTAAATGAAGCAAAACTTTCTCATAATCCAAAAACCTCAGAGTACAAGCATAAATCCCACAGTCTCTGGGGAGACACTAACAGAAGGCGGAGTGGGATAAAAGTACAGCAAGAGAAAGGACAGGAGGGAGGCACAGTGGAAGCTAAATAATGTTGTGCCAAAGGAAACATGAAAGTGGAGAAGAAAAAACATTGAAAGAATGAAAGTGGATTCAAATCAATTATCAAGGATTATCAAGGAATGATGTGAGGTCACACAGTCATATTTGAGGTTAGAACACACCCAATGTAGAATCAGTTTGGGTGGTGCGATGAACCAAACTGTTACGAAATAACCAGAGTCTTGTAATTCCACAGCTTGTGCTACTGTGTGTCTTCTACTTACATCCATGAGCAGAGGCAGGCGGGTGATCCTCTGCATTGGCAGGATGAGGAAGGAGATCATGGGGAGGTTCCTGCAGTCTGGGTGGCCCTCTATTCTTGTGAGTACCTCCTTAAAGGCTGGATTCTTGGACCTGCAGGATGGGAGGAGGTAAAGACTGGGTCAGAGGAGTAATGACAACACACACAGAGGCAGAAAAAGAACAGTAGGAAGAGCCAGTGGCATGTTGGCTCAAATCTATTGCCGATACAATAAGAGCATCTATTTTGTGTGTGTGTTTGCTCGGCCACTCACACCAGCCTCTGCAGGGTTCTCTGCTGGTAGACTTCATTGGAACAGTATGTGATATAAGGATCAAAATTGGACTGAGCATGCTTGCAAACAATGTCGCTGATGTCATCGATGACGATGCTCCGTTGGTGCTTTTCCTCCAGTTCCTTAAAGAACCTAGATACGAAGGTAGGGGAGACAGAGGTCAGTATGTCAGGGACTCATACTATACAGCACAAAGTCAGAGCCATCAAATCATGAGTCATCCCCTTGAGAGGAAATTATAGGAGACACTGAACGATAGATACAAAGTCAGGAAGGCGAGAATCTCGACAAACACCTCACCTCTAAACCTGCTGTGAGATGACAAAAGGAACTCCCTGACACTTTAAATAGACACAACCTACCATTAAGCACAACACAGAGGCTTTTCCTCTTCCTGAGCACCACCAGATGGCCCGGTTTAACGGCACACCACTTGGCTAACTTCAAGAGAGTAAGTGATTTGCGTGCGAGAATCTAGGTGACAAACAGGAAACTGTTGCACAGACACAGGATGCTGCCCTTGACCAACTGGACCAAGTTTGAGCTCATCTGCAAAACTACATCTAGCACCCCATCGTACCCCAACCCACTCCATACACACATATGCACACACACAGCTTTGGCTATCCTTGGGATCCTATGTAACCTTGTATCCATGCCTGACACTGTTCTACTTAGAGTTATACTTCTAATGAGCGTGAGCACACAAGCAACAAACGCAACACGCATGCTGCCAGCACCCTCTGACCCATGTCCTAAAGGTGCATTTAGGTAAAGGCTGCACCCCCCTATTTAGGCTTAACTCGCTGGCATCAATAAGAGCAAGTTGTCACGAGAGAGGAGTCACTGGAGTAAATCAGGGTGATATGAACAAAAAAGTGCTAAATTTGGGTATCAAACATGAATAAAAATTAAACTAAATGGAGTTCTGACAATACATTTTGAAGATCAACCTTCACAGTTGTGTGGTCAGGATTTATGAGGCCAGTTGACGATTAGTGAACAAATCAAATGCAAACAGTAACAAACCTGCATATGAAATACTCAACACACTCATTATCACACGTAGACTACACAGGAGCCCACTGACAGGAAGATATTTAGTTTTTGTTTTGACGGGCTGAGCTTAAAGCCTTTCTGCTCCAAGCAAAACATCTCGTCTAACCAGTACTGTTGTATCTTACGATCTGCTGCCCTTCTGTGTATTTGGGTGGGGAGGGTATAGTTTCACATTATCGTGCATGTGCATGCGCTGTGTAAGACAGGGTAGTGAGAGATGGGCTGCAGCATGTAGAAACACAGGGTGGAATATTTTAAGAATTCACTAATTCCACCATGCATGCAAACTAGCAATGAGATGTGCAGTAATGTTCATGTTTGTATATATGTACATCCATATGTCCCTAAAACGCTGCACAAAGAAGATGAAGTCCGACGCATATGGTAAAATCTATGCAAGTAGTAAAATCTTGTTCTTTGAGAAAGGGGCTGCAAATCTGGTGTGGAATGTTTGAGCAAATCTTATGAAATATTGTGCAAATAGGCACTGAATGCCCTGCATTCACACACACAAACACACATAAATATATACATATATATATAGTCCCTGAAACTCTTTGAAAAGAGTTTCCACATTAACACTTTTAGCCCCCAACAGGAAAAGGACAACTGTACATCATTTCATGTTTAAATTCCTTAGTAACGGTCACAACTTAGTTCCTTTTGACGCTGCAGGAGGTCATTCCTGCCAGCAGAAGTAGCCAAACACAATATGAGCTTATAACGACTGTTACATTACGTACATTATATTTTCTCTTTAAGATGAAAACAGTATTTTTTCATTTAATTATATTTCGCTTAATTTACCCAGATTTTATTAATTCCCTTTGGATAGATCATTTTGGGATTAATAAAGTACATTTTCATTTAGGTTCATTTTCACTTACTGCATGCCTTTGGTTAAGAGCTGACACTTCAAACTAGAACCAAGGTTTTTAACATAATCAAAACACTTACATTTGTGTTAACATTTAACATTTGTGTTAAGATGCAATAAGACTGTGACTAAATGTGACCTGGACCAAGGGCTAAGTGAACATATGACTGCAGTAAAGATGAGCTACAACTTAGAATTCTGTTATATGGAATACGGATCAGACAATTTCCAAGAGGTCAGTTACATCCAAACTAAAAGACATGATCATAATCATATAAAAAAACCCGAGAACTGATGTCATATCTTAGAGTGACTTCACATGTAAATCTGAGAGAGTCCAGCACTGTAATTGCTGAGGCAGCGCAGATTTCCCAGTTCTCAGCTTTCAGGGCCTCTAATGGATGAAGTGTTTCCATCAGTTTATAGGTTCACTGGAAGTTCAACGCTACCTTATTCAGAAAAGTCACTAAACATGGTCGCATATACATGGGCTCCATAAAATCCCGACAGACAGGTGAACTCAAGAGGGCTCATTAGAGCAAAGTTTGGTCACTGCACCTTTCATAAAATATGGCCGTTAAATGATTGGCCGATCTTGACTTCTGTCTCACACACATACACAAGCTAAGTGTTGCCTGAACAATTCTCCTAACACTGAGCGAAAGTTAGAAAAAACAGCAGAAATAAATGCCACTTGTCATGAGCGTAGTCTACAAACTGAGTTGAGTCAAATGAGCAAATCACCAGTACAAACACACCAATCGAGCACATGAAGGAAACCTAAAAATGCCCACCAACTCAGAAACATAATGCTACACAATCAAATACATCCATAAACATACTTTTTGCTGGCTTCGCAGACGTCTGTGATGTTGGAAAAGAGATGGTGGTGTTCGGTCTTGGTCATGGCCCCTCTGAGCTCTGTGGAGTTCTTGAACATGCGGATCAGGATCTCAAGACTGTGGAGGTAAGAGTGCTCTGAGGAGATGACCTCAAAAATGGCCTAAGAGAAGAGGCAACAGAGATGAAACATGAAAGAAATTCAGGGTTTCGTCATCGCCTTAGGTCCTGATTCAGTAGGACTCTCTGAGGAGAGGGCTCTGTCATTATCATGTCCGACATACCTGCAGGCTTCAGTCATGTCTGGAATGTTAAAGAAAACCATCTAGATATTTGTGAACCAGTTTTTGTTCCCTTTGTCAGCATAAATAACCCAGAATGCAGGTTTCCTTTTATGCTCTTTTAATGGATTTTGTTTACAGAGACCGAAAGGACAGCGTCACTCCCCCAGTCCACAATAGCACATATCAACTTGTATCTGTGACCCAAACTTAGATTGTAACTGTAGTAGAGAGTAAAATGGGAATCCTACCTCTTGCCTTTTGCGTTCCTCCTGATTCATCTGTTCGGACAGGCCGCTTTTCTTTACCTAAACAGAAAATAACATTTGTGAGAAAAAAATGTGAAAAGTAACTGGGAAATCTCGTGAAGTCACGCTAGTTTGACAACTCAAAGTTTGTTTTGTTTTTGTATTTGTTTTTTTTTCTTCCTAAGTCAGGGGGCCCTCTGTATTCATCAGATGTCTGTGTGCTGCTGCTGTTGTGAGACTTTCGTGTCTCAGACTATCATCCCCTCACATGGACAAAGGAACACTTTGCATCTCACAATGAAAAGGGAGCTTTTGAATTGGGCCACTAAGCAGGAACAGAAGGATCTTCAATGAATAAACAGACACGACATGCATCTAGAAAAGAGACATTTGTTGGAGCCACAAAACGGAAAGTAAAATGAGCAGCTCTTGGGCTCACTTTGAAAGAGTAACTTGACTTTCAGCATATAGTTTAAAGGAAGTGTGCGTGTTGGTATGCAGCTGGTGAGACTTGGACCATAGCTATTTGAAAAAGATAGAAACAAAGCAATGTTTTGGAATGGACTGGGTGTGGAGGGCTATTGAATTAATCAGCCTGTGGCTTCAGTAGACTCAAGTAAGGTTGAGTAAAAAGCATGCCTGTTTCTCATGTTTCACCAAAACCAAATCCTGAGAGGTGTAAAGGATATTTTTCCTGGTTTCCACAAGCTTCTCATCCTGTTTTGCTTCAAACAGACAAGGAAGTGATACTGCCTCCTTCAGAAGCAGTGTCACTTCTGTATGAGTATCTGTCCCGCAGTCCTCAGCAAACACTGAGAGCAAACAAACCAGCAGCAGGTCAAACATCTCTTGGAGTTTTTCGATTTAATTTCTTTCAGACACACACCCGTCGGTTTAAGCATTTATTGACTATGCTTTTTCTTTAGACAGTCCACCCTGTGTAAGAGCAGATGGCTTGTGTAATAGCGAAAACACACCTTTGGGGCACCAATGAATCCCCCCTGCTTTTTACTACCCTGGGTGTAATTCACAGCACATTGTCATTTGATGCCATAAATTAAGAGGCATTTATAAGTTGATTAGTCACTGTTTCCTTGATCAGAAACCACGTGAGACTCACATGAAGACAACCTGTGCATCTGGTTCCTGGCTTCAATGGAACTAAACAAAATTTCCTGTCACACTATGACATTGACAGCGCCTTGCCAGCATTTCCAACAAAATGTGCAAAGTTTGTGAAAACACCTCAGTGTACGATTCACACAGACACATATTAAACACACATAGATCCACAGCTGTGTAGCAGCTGTGATGGAAAAGAAAGCTCACTGCGAGAGGATCGTGGTCAGGCTGGCAGAGTCACCCTGTGCTCACTTCACATCTGTGTCTTCGCTGATATAAACAAATGAAACGATACTCTTGCGATTGTTCTCTAGTTTCAATCTAATTTGCCATTCATTACAGTAAGTGTGCATACGCCCATCAATTTTGGAGCCACTTCTTACTGCCTCTGTCCCCATCTTTTACCCATCTCTGCTCCCTCACTTGCGCAACAAGTAAACAAACAGATGGGAATGCTTTAGAAGAAAAGAAAATGAGCTCATTCTCTTCCGATATATTCCTCTGTCTCTCCATTCCAACCCTTAACTATATTACGCAATGCGGAGCCAGCACACGTCTCACTACGGGCAACATTTTAAGCATATTTGCAGTCTGACGAGTACACAGAGTTTGCCAACACACTGGCATCAGGCCCAGCAGTGCTTCCAAGACTTCCTGTGGCTCTGGCTGACTGTCTGCCTCCCAGTCCGCCCGAGTCCTAAAAGAACTGCACTCCCTGATAAACAGAGTGGGGGGCACAGGGAAGCAGAAGCAGCTGGAGGATGGGTATGGAATGTGGCCAAACTGGTTATTTCAAGCACCGGAATTCCAAGACTACACAGCCACAGCAATGAGATCACGTGCAATGCAGGGTGTCAGGAAAGATAGAAGAAGAAAAGTGGAAGCTACCAAAACTCTTTGTGCGTTTGCATTTTATCTCTTACCACACTGAGCTGGCTCCAGGAGGTACGTATGGGTCTGTACTGCACCACGATGCCGTTATCAGGTTTGGCTTCCCTTGAATCGGCATCCTCATCGGAGTCGTTATGTAGGGCCTTCTCCTGGTAGTTCTGATACAGTTCCTCTTCTGAAATACAGTTTTGTGTTGAAAAAAAGGTCCTTTAGTCTTACAGTTTATGGGACAGGGAGCATGAATCGGAGAGGAGCAGACTATAAATTGGAATGAGGAGAAGGTGGCTGATTCTCACCCTCACTGTCAAAGGTCCGCTGACTGGTCAAAACTTTCTTATCTGGACTCTGAAAGAGAAACAGAAACCCCAACAAAGTGATATTATTAAACTCTGAGAGTCCAATCAAACATGAATGAAAAAAATGTATCAATCAATTGACCTGTCACCTGTCAATGACCCATCTGTGCACTTTTTTAGGACCTGCTTCACTGACCCCCATCTAATTACAGAGCCATTGTGTATCTAAGTGTTTATGAGTGGGCACAGTGTCACATTACATCATGTTTCCCAACAACCACATTAATTGTTTCCTTGTAAAGCTTTGTCCCCAATGTCTGCTGCGGCTAAGTTTGCTCCACAATAGTCAGCCTGTGTTGCAGTTTTACAATTTGGACTTTCGCCTTTGCGATACTGAAAGTCTGTGTCAAAGCGATCTTTGTACACAACAGTTTATAAAACCATTAGTGGGATTGTGATGAACTAAATCACGAAACCACAATTCGCTACAGCAAAAAGGAAACTAATCAGGCATTTTAAAGACTTGCTCTGCAGACAGTTGAATATATTATCATATTTCACGTATAAATTTGATCAAATTAACAATGAATTCTCCATAAAACTCCCCACATGTCTCATGAAAAAGCAGAAAAACAGCTTTTCATACAATCCCTCATATTGCTCCTGCTCCCTTAACCGTACATATGAATATTGTGTTTGGCTCTTGAGGGCATCCAAATACGTTATCACGGAATCCATCAGTATGATTGATTCATATTGACACCCACCTTATTTTTTGCGTTGCTTTTAAGTCTTTCCAACCCAGGACTAGAAAGCTTTGAAATCCTGGGGCTGGCAGGTTTTGGTGTCCCAGGGCTCGTAGGCTTGCCTGTTCCAGGACCAGTGAGGACTTTGGTGCCAGGTCTTGTTGAGCTACCCGGTGAAGCAGGATTATCCGCAGTAAGCCCTCTGGTGACAGGCTGGGACAGCCGATGATTCTTTGGGTCAACCGATGAGGGGTCCATGTCTACTCCACTTACAACTGCCCTCCGGTAAGACGTACTCCTCAAACCCCTCCTAAATGTCCCTGAGCTCTCACTTTCTCCATCTGCCCCTTCATTGTGGCCCCCTCCAGTAGAAAAGTAGGCTCCTGTTTCCACCATGCTAAGGGCTTTTAACGCCCTTTTAGAATTCTCCAACCCCAGCAGCCCTGTCAAACCTTGGCTTTGTGTCCCAGAGGGTGGTGCCTTGCTCTGCCGAATATCAGAAGCTAAACCTTTGGGGATGAGCTGCTGAGTGCCCATCTTCAGGGCAGCGGCACTGTTGGTGCTGAGGACAATAGGGGAGGAAGGAGAAGCAGCTGGAGAAAGTGATGGTGAGGGTGACGTGGAGGAGATAGAGGAAGAGGAAGAGGCATGTCTGGTGGCCTGCGAGGATGCAGGCGAGGATGTCTGAGAGGATCGGAGCTGTGCTTGCCCCCTGTCTGCTGGGGATGGGGAGCGTGGCGTCGGAGGATCTGAGGAGGTTATGGACGAGAACGAGGGAATGCTGGAAGTGGAGCTGTGAGAAGGGGTGAGGGTACACCGTGATAGAGGAGAGGAGCTGGATGCAGACGAAAGGGAGGACAATTCACAGTGGTTATTGTTAGGTGTGTGTGGAGACAGGACAGGTGAGGAACAGCTGAGAGAAGCAACTTCCGGGGAAGGTAAATCTGACCCGAATGTTCTCTGGTCTTCCTCGGAGCTTACACTGAGAGTGTTGGAAGAGCATCTCTGGAGGTACTGGGGATGCTTTTCAGACCATATGGATTGTCCATTTCTAGTCTTCCCCCAGTCACAGTCTCCATTACGCACTCGATTGTCTAGTGAAGCAGATCTATTATCCTCAGACCTAAATATGGACAGTGAGAAATGTCTGTTGGAGAGGTGGCCGATGCTGATGCTCCGTACAACTCGGTTTTTCCGTGAAGGTTTGTGTAAAACATGCTTTAACACCACTTTGTTGCTGTCCAAACATTGAGGTGTGACGACCAGCCTCTCAGCGGGCTGGCTCAAAGTGAAGGAACATTTGCTGTCCTCCACAGGGAAGTTCGTAGCTGTGACCCCATTTATATGGTAACTCAGGGGTCGCGCTTTAGATTTGCTTGAGTCCTGGGAGCTCTTGCTGTTGTCTGTGCGTCGTTTCCACAAAGGCATGATGTTGTTATTGGATAAATCTACATCATTGCCAATATCCATGGCTGTTATGCATCTGTTGCCAAACCTGTGGGTCCAAGTGAAAACTCAGCAGCCCTGTAGATAGCAGATCTTACCCCTTGAGAGAAACAAACAATAGGTCATAATCAAGAGCACAGAGCAGTGTCCAAACCCCGAAAGTTTACTCATTAACAGGGATTCAGTGCAGAAACTAGTGGCAACTTGACTCAAGACACACACTAGCAGGAGAGCAGAGTTGCAAACAGAAGGCAAGATACTGAAAACAGATGATAGGTCTTTTGTATTTGCTCATTGTGGTGAAATGCCCCAATTACAAGAACGAAGCTGGCAAGATATTGTTAGTAGCTAGCAATTACTGTATTGCCACAAAAAAAGAAACAATGACATGCTGCCACAGAGTTAAGGGTTTTGTTTTTATCTCTTTAAATCCTAAAATAAACTTTCTTCCATCTGAGTCCATCTCGATGAAAACACAGCAAAACAAGCTGGCACAATGAGAGAGATTTCAAGAGATTTTTCTTTTTCTCTTCATCGGTGCAACTAAACTGTTTTCCAGCAGGTTAAAGTCCAACTTACCTCTAATCTGTCGATCTGCTGCCAAATGCGGTCATTGTACCTGCGCTGTCGACAAGAGAGCTACATTCTTTGGCGGAACAACAGAAAATGGATTAAATGGACTTCCAGGGCTGAGTTAATCAAATTGGAGCTGAAGTTACAGAAGTTGGAGATCGGCTGGTGACTCGCGTGCGCTGCGGGAACGCGTCTGTGCGCCGCTGAGCGCGCCGGGGAGTTTCTATGAGCGAGAGGAGGAAGAGGAGGAGGAGTAGGAGTAGGAGGAGGAGGAGGAGGAGGAGGAGGGAGCTTCAACAGGAGGCTGAAGCAAACAGCAGTTCACAGGAGTCGCCACTTCAGCTCGCACATTAAAGGGAATTTCCGATAGGACACATTTTTATTTGAAATATTAAGACAATCAAGGTGCACAATGACACATGAACAACACCTGAAGGGTGGTAGAAAATGGGATAATTTAAACAAAAACACTGCTTAAAACTCTTTTCCAATGTAGCTACTGTAGCAACCTCAGAAAGGTATTGTCCAAGGAGGTGTATAAATGTCTGCTTGAAATATCACAGCACTTGAACACACCTGTAAAATCATTGCTAATCTCCGAGTTAAATTCACCTGCTGCTTTTTTGCGCCATCGTGTGTTCAGTGGTGCAATTGCAGCAGATTGAGACAGCCATGGTCGAAAAAATAGTTTACAATTGGTACTCGCACATTGTTGAGGGGTGGCAGAAAAATGAACCCCCCCCTCATATCTATACACATTCACGGTCTCATGTGGCAAAACTGGGGCACTTGATATCTGGAGAAAATAAGGGACCTCGAGAGATTTATGGTGTTTCATTTCCGTTCCAATGAAATAGAATGTGTTTTGCAACTTGTGACTGGTTATTTCATGCACTGTTTTTTCTTTGTTTGTTTTTTTTGATTGCACAATTCTGTGCGTGACAAAAAGTTCTCATAAAATAACCCCCCCCCCCCCATGCAGCTTCATAAACAGATTCATGACTCACACACACACACAAAAAAGTAGATGTTTGGCCACTTAGTCAATTATCTTTTGTACTTTATGTGTTTGACCACTATGGGGCGCAATTGTAACGTGGCAATCACAACAGCCGTCATGAGACTGGGGGACTCCCAGGAAATTTAAAGAAGTGTATCATTATTCTGCAAATTGGCAGCCAAATAACCTGAGAGCAAAATGGTTTTAGTCACTGCTGTCAGCATGCTACGTTCTCTATTTTTTTCAATTCAGTGAAAGATAAAGAAAAATCCAAATTTATTCCATAACCATCTGTGAGTCAGCCTATTTTGTTCATTTTAATCTACCTTCACATGGTTGTCATGTGAACTCAAGAACCCCTTCATCAATACTACCACGTATGATAATACATGTTATCTTTATTAGAATTGAATCTGTAATACATTCAGCTTAGCACTATAGGCACTATATTAATTAAACTAGTAGGCTGTAACAGTTTAATAATTGCTTATCATTTCCATTGCTGTTCCAGTTCGCAGCTATACTACTACTACAGCTACTACTTAATTTTCGCAGCTGGTCATTACATTTTCAACTTTTTGTTTAACCAATAACTTAATTTGTGTATCAATGCATCATTATCCAATTTTGTCCATTCTTTTATGTCGACAAAATACTTTCAAACTGTTTTAGCTAAATATTTTAACTGTATGTTGATGTCTGTTTAGTAATAAACTGCAAATGTCAATCCATCCTGTTGGCTAACAAACTATCCGCTACACTTTTAGCTAATTATTCTAGTTTATTCATGATTTTAACTATGAATTTAGATTTTTCCATTTTGTTTAGTAAACAAATATTAACCTTTTATCCATACAATTAACTGAAAATTACAGCCACAGCTACAGACTTTTAGGTTAAAATGTTAGCTTGTTTATAAGTTATTGTTGAACACTTTAAACTTTAAACCAAATGTCTTAGCCATAATTCTAAGTTAGCTCACGGTTTAAACAATGTTATTTTCATTTATTTTATTCTATCTGGTTTGCAATTCTATTTGTAGCATCAACATCTCATTTTTAATTGTTTTTAGAACGTTATGTATTCCTTTTGGCTGTCAACTGCTTGCTGAATACTGTTTACTTATCTGCCAAAACCTGTTCAGGTATACAAACAGGCAGGTTCAAAATGCTTCACAAAGGTTTTCACACAGTCAGCTGACAATGTTGGGAAACCTTTTCAAGATGAAGAGGGGAGAAAAAATGTGAATCAAAATGTAAGGAACATATTTTTCAATAGGTGTCATAATTGTTATGCTGATTTATGTTGTTTAGGTGATCTAACAATCACCCACACAGTGTTGTCATCCCCAGAGAAATGCTGTACAGAGGAAGTCCAGCAGCCTATCCTGTTGCATTGTTTAAAGGAGAGTTCCTCAGGTTGTGTGGATAAATGAATAAACAATTGAATAAATAAATTGATGAATAAATAAACAGAGACTGGAAGACTCGTGAGTCATCTATGTCAGCAATCATCTAAAGTTAAAGACCTGAGGTCCGTTTCACAAAGCAGGTTTAGAGAAAACTTTGAGTTTATTAACTCTGAAATGAGGGAAACTCTGAGTTTTCTATCTCAGAGTAGATCAACTCAGTTGATAGTTCAGGAATAGACTCAGAGTTTTTTTTAACCTGCTTTGTGAAACGGACCCCAGGAGGGCCCCATACCTTCCTTTAACTGTAAGCCTTTAACTTTTATTAGGAGAGCAAAAGACAAAACACTCCACATGGATCAATAAAGAGGAATGAGGAAAAGAACACAGAAAACAATATAAGGAGTAGTTATGCTTAGTCGAGTATTAAAAGAAAAATGTTCAGTTTGCAGAGCCAGCATGCTAAAACTCTTTCAGACTGAGCTTATTTCTGCAGTCACTCATGATATCTATTTTTGTTACTCCCTCAAATCACAGGGCCGATAAAGCAAGAACATTAGCTTTGTCTATCGGCGTTGGCTTCTGCTTATCTGTACAAATTCTGCTTCAAAGCAAGTTGCCAAAAAAGAGATGCTCAACAGCAGTTCAACAGCATTGATGCAAAGCTGAGAAGAAGCCTGAGAGGGAATGTGAAACTCGTGCCGTTAACAAAAACTTATCATTTTATTTACTGAAAATCACCATTTTAAATTAGAAAAAAATGTGTCTGCTGTAAATATGCAGTACTTGTGACGTTTTCAGCCAATCAGCAAGAAACAAAATCAATTAAAGAAATCTATGAGACATTAGATTATAAATATCTAAAGTCTTTAAATGGTGAGATGAACTGGCTTATCGGGATTCATTGAATCACTTTCTATAGTTCATATACTATAGATTCTATAGATCATGTATCGGTTCATAGCCCCTTAACCTAGACCAGACTGTCCATAAACACCTCCGCAAAGTAACACAAATTCAACTAAGATCAGTTGTTAAACTGTTTTGAGTAAATTCTGAATCTCAGTCTCTATTGAAAGGTTAAATTTTTTTAATCTAAATGGGACTAAGACTAAGTAACACATTTCAAAGACACAAAAAAATACTACATTATTCGTTTATTTCTTTATTCAGTAAACTTGTTAGTTTACTGAATGTGGTTCCTTGTGTGGTTAGTACTTTTCAGCTGGAAAACAAATTCATATCACTATATAAATTAAAGTTTTTTTTTTTTTTTAAGTTAATGTCCAAATTTGATAATATCTTTGAAAAAATAATACTCATAAAAAAACATGAATTAATCATTCTGAGGGTTTGTCCAGGCATCTGATTATTACTCTCAACTGCTAATTAAAATTAATGCAGCAGTAAATTTTATTTAAGCGGGAATTTTTTTTCTTTTTCTTACTATGGGAATTTACATGATGCACCTGAATGCAACACCAAGGCATTAGGAAGCCACAAGCTGTTTGATGTTTCAGTCATGATTAAAGATACCATGTGCAACCAAAATAATACCACTGGGTGCCACACTAGAACTGCACACTAATTGCAAACCAAACTCAGCCAAAAAACGAAGCATAAAATATCTTTTGAGGCTTATAAACTAGCTCATGTATCTCCATATGTGACCTATAAGGACTCTGAGTGTAACTCTATTTTTGTGAGTTTCTTTTTTTAACTAAAGAAGGTGTGTTATTCATAAAATCCACAGCGTAGCTTGCTTCGAAAGGGACCCTAATGCATGAACACACACAAACCAAGAGTTTAGGACCAGGAAATACGAAGCACACAGAGGAGAGAGTTTGCACGCTGTGCTGAAAACACCAGTTCTCAGCTACATTTTGACATAGTAGGTATTCGTCGCAGTTATATTAAGATTTAGATTAGTATACACTGGAACTTTGACATTGTTCGCCAATAGTTCAATCTATTCACAGAAGAAGAGGGGCAAGCACTTACATTAAGGATTTTCCTTTGCTAGTATGGCCAGTAAAGGTTACATACAAGCCTCTGATTCCCCCAAGTGACGTGTCAATCAAAAGCTAACCGTGTCTGTAACATCTTGGATATTTTAACATCAGGCCTTTTAGAATACAAGGCGAATTATGACAGAGAATACGTAGCAAATATGGCTCAACTGACAGCTAAGTTTGTCAATGTTTTCTTTTGTCGCAGTTGTTGGCATTGATTGTACCTGCTGTGTCAGTTTAACAAGCTGATGACCCACCAACTGGCAGTTTCCTTGTGGGGTTTTAAATTTGTTGTAACAAAGCACTGTTCAGAAGTTCAAATGCTGAAGTAAACTTGATAAGTTCCACCTCAGAGGAGTCGGAATATGTGTGGTTAGGTCTATCAGTTTTGCTGTGTTTCTGCACAAAATAGTAAAGAGGGTAAAAAGAGACCGCTGTATCTCCCCTCCTGACTCAGAGATGCATTTCAGTCACGACAAGGTTTCTTGATATGTAAGTTGTCATTCTTGCAATCTTCTGCAGTCATAAACAAACCACCCTGTTATTCACCGAGGGTCACAATCCTGCTGATCTTTATTCATAGAAGGTCAGGTCAACAGTGTTTTTCTTTATTTATCCTCTATCACAGCTTTACTCCTCTGATTGTAGTCATAGTAGCCACTAAATTCCCCTTTAAGAGAATGCTAACAAAGATGTGAATTATTAGTTAGACTTCATATACAGCAAACTTTCTAGTCAAAACTCTGATTTAAATCATTGTCTGAAGAAAGGTAAAAAAAAGAAAACTCACAAATCCTCTAATAGGCTTACTTCTGAAATGTGGCATACATTACAAAAATGAAAGAGTATCTTGTTGTACCAAGTGCCAAGGATTACTGCCCTGCCTTACCCTTCATTCTTTTGTATGTAAGCCGCTTAACCTGCAGGGTTTAACCAAAAGTGTTTACTGCATCTGTGTGTATTTACATACATTTGTCTGGAAAAACATTTCTGCAGCAATTTGTAGAGTTAAGTGTCTGAAATTGTTCTTTAGACACGTGAGAAAATCAGCTTACTTATTGCAGAGAGGAGCAAAGCTTAACATTTTCTTGAGTCAAGGCGCAGTTCTCTGATTTTATTTATGTATTTACAGAAACTGCAGGGTGCATTTTTCTCAGTCCAAGTTTTTTTTCTTTTTCTTGTTTTAGGATAGCCTGGCTGACGCGTCCACAATCTCGATGAGATGGTGGTCTGGGAACTAGGTGTGCATTTTCTCGTATTTGAGGCGTGGTTTACGAATGCCTAGAGCCGTTTATTGGGCACTACGAATGTCTATCAAATGACGTCAGGTATTTCCCATGCTGCTTTGCGCGCGATTCATAGCCAATTGTATCACTTATACCAGATGACGACAGAAATTCGACGAGGAAGAAGAAAAAAATGGAAAATAAAAGTAAACTTGCGCTCTAAGCTACTTAAATTGACAACAAAGTAGGCCTATATGCTATATTCTACATGAATTTTTATGTTGTAGAGTTGTGAATTTATTTTAATAATGGAGAAATTGAGCAGCCTTGCTTTGTTGTCTACAGTAGTAGCTCAACCCTCATCTTACTTTGAAGCTCCCAGCTCCCAGAAGTGACGTCGACGTAGCTTTAGCAGCAGAAAAGCTATCAGGCTTGTGTTGATGATAATAATAAACTCCTGGACTATGTACAAACTTCCAAATGCATCGTTTTGTGAGTACAGACCATATTTGTACTACTGTAGATGTTTGGTTTCATGACATGTGATTTTAGTGTGGTAATTTTGGAGATACTGCCAGGGTCCGTTAGCGCTTGTACTAAGCTATTCGGGATAACTCAGTAACTCAGCTGATGTTCAGCCAAGATCGGAAAAACTTCGGGTGGGCTACTTGGCTGGATGTCACGGTTCAAATGACCCTAGGGTGAATCTACTCCGAAACACTTTCTAAGGCTGCATTGAACGGTAACGTTGTGTCCGCTGTCATGTTGAATTAACACTCTACAAGCTTCGGTGTAGCGCATAGACGTCGTCATCGTCTTGCTGCCGCCGCCCCCCCCCCGTTCTGTGATTGGTTCCCAAACTCTGGCAAAAATAAGGGCGGTGGTTTCCAGGCTGACTTTGCAGTGAGAATGAAATCGAGCGCAAAGCAGCATGGGAATTCCCAGGCTAGTTTTAGGAGTGTTAAAAGAGCTTTTCTGAAAAATAACTGCATTTTCTCACAATCTCTGATGTGGCATCCAAAGAATTTTCTCTTTCATCTCCACTGTACTGGACTTTAGGGAGAAATCACAGGATCTTACACACTGTGAAAACAGAAATCACAACCATCTGCATGTTAACATGCCTTCTGAACTCAATCCTTTATCTGAACTGCAAAGAAGAAAAAGGACACCACACTTGCAAATATTGTACATCAGTGAAGCTAAACTACATTTGAATGGGTAGTTCCTACATGACGTCACCTATTGTTTCGTTAACTACCATTTTGAAGCCTCAAGTTCGACATTCTTCGGGTACTGTGTGGATCTGTCTACAGCCACAAGTGATCATGTTTGAACAAAAGGAGGTAGATGACGAGTGATCTGTGAAAGTTTTCATTGAGAACTTATACAGTAAACACATTTATGTTTTTAGAAATGATATACTTAGACATACTTACCATCAGCACACTGATGAGAGTGAATTAATCATGGTATCAAGACCACAATAACTTGTTTTTCCAAAGTTGTTTTGGAGCCCTTAGTGGTAGTTCATGGTATTGCACTTCAATGTAGATGTGTGATTGCATTAAATCAACTCAGATGGTCTGTGGTCAGCTCTGGACTATAGACAAAATTTAACTGATATATGACAACTTGTGAGATGATTACTGAGAGCAAAGCATTCACTCACCACAATAGCAGCATACAGGAGTCATAGGTCAAACCAATTTGAATGACTAGCTTGGATGACTGCAGTGTCTCCTGTACTGCTGGTTGTGAAAAGTACAGTTGCGTGTGATTCAAATGATTCAGTGACAGACAATTGGGAAAACAACAGGACTCAGGATTTGAGATCACTCTTTATTGTAATGACTGTGTGGAAAAACAAAGAAAAAAATAGTGAATGAGGAAGTAGAACAGACAAAGTAAAATGGTTATTTTTTTTGTGTTTGTGCATGTGATGAGCTGCACTTAGCCTCAAACTTCCCATTATCTGTCAAAAGCAACCTATCTACGTATGTTCTATTAACAGATTTATCCATTTTACAGTATGTTGTGTAATACATTTTCATGTTTAAGCTCAGTTTAGTAGCACTTCCACCCTCTCCTTCTTATTCATCGTGAGTTACCTGCACAAGTTCAGTGCCAGATATGAACATTAAAGTCACAGCATAATGCACAACATTCCTGAGCATTTTCAGTCTTTTGGCATTTCAAAAGAGCCCTCCACACATTGACCTTTTCTCAGCATACCTCTCTCTTTTCCTCGCTCCTGCTTTTCCTCTGACTCACAGCCCATTGTACTTATCCTACTCAGCAGTGCTGTTTGCTTGCTGTCCATGCCTCCCCTCCCCTCACCCTTCACTTCCACCCACATGTCTCCTCATCCATCCTGTCAGAGAACAATACTGAAGAGAGCTAACAACTGTAATTACCATAGCGGTAAGTTACACTGGCTGAAAAAAGTGTGTACAAAACAGGAAATGCATTTGGAAGATGGAGGAAGAGTAGGTGCAATATATGTATTGATCACATAATGTACGGATAAGATATATTTATTTATTTATTTACTTTATTTATATAGCACCTTTCATACATAAAATGTAACACAAAGTGCTGAACAGGTTAAAAGGTTAAAACACCCGACCCCACCCCCCAAATCTACCACCCCCCACGTATCCACCCACTCACTCACTCACTCACTCATCCACTCACTCACTCACTCACTCAGACATGTACATACAGTGGCAAACATAGGCTCTATAAAATGCGATATTGCTGGGCACTGAGGAACCAGGTGAGGAAAGTGTTAATTTGGGGAGCCATCCACACCAGGAAGTCTCGCCAGCCACAGCCCCAAGGGGCGCCGCCAAAGGGGTCACCCCGACCAGGACGGACGGAGGAGCCCACGCCATGGCCATAATGCCACCGTGCAGCACGCCTCCAGCCCATCCCGGACAGGCCCCAGAGCAGCGCCCTTCCAGGCAGCCCCAGCTCAACTCCCGGTGTGGAGGGGAGGATAAAAACAAGGCTGGATAAAATCGATATTCAAAGTAGTAGTAAAAAATAAGATAATAATAGATAGAAGCAACAAATAAAATAAATGAATAATAAAAAAAATGTTACAAAAATGGGACAACAGCTGAGTGGTGAGAGAAAGTTGACCCATGGTAACAGCTCTGTGCCTGTTATAATCACTCGGAGTTTGCAGTAGTAGTATTAATGCATCAGGCCTACATGTGTACACAAGTGCATATGGAACCAACACAGGGGGCATCTGCCTCATAATACACATATTTGAACCCAGGCTAATCACCATGGTTACAGGCCTTCTGGCTACTGCTGATGGCTGATAAAACTGCAATGACCCATGATTGACTCTCCCCTGTGGGTTCTCATTGGCTGTTTGCCCCAGGATGATGATGTCATCGTGTTTGGCATGTTGCAGTAGATGTGGTATTGAGACATGCACTACTGGGCATGGGTGGCGAGGGCAGAATTAGATCAAAGCTGGAGGTGACAGCGGCGTGAGTCTCAGTGTTAGAGTGTAAGACCCAGACGCACTCGATTCCTTCAGACCTGTTTCTGTAGCTTTCAAGGTGTGTAGGGACCTTGCATGAGCCTCTGCATGAAGTGACTGTTATTTCTTGAAGTTAGAAAGTCAATCAAACAAGCACAGTTGCAAAGTCACTACAGAGAAACAAAATAGATAAAATAGACACAAAATTACCAGAAAAAACTCTTCAATCCAACTTGTCCTTGTGCTAAATAATAAGATGTCTTGCATTTGGTATGTACAGTGATCTACTCTGTAGGCCATAACGAGTATGTGTGTGCTTCTGCAGAAGTCCATAAACTATATGTTCTGATCAGTTCTGATTCTGACAACAGCATTAAAAATGTAAAGGACAGAATTGAAAATAAAGTACAGTCCATGGATTGCACGGTATTTTATGCATGACAATCAGATGGTGGCATTACTTAACGTCCCAGAGGGGCTTGTAATGTGTCCATAGATTCAGCAGTCTGAAGGCAAGTAAGTTTTGATTGACAAATTACATATTTTATTTGATCAAAATACACAGATTTGACTATTTCAATGCCGACTAACTAATAGTTAACTGGAACTAAGAGTTTTAAAAACAACATTGTATGTTTGTCAGTAAAATTTGCAAGACTGTATGGGATTATGAATTTTAGAAAAAAAGTCATGCTGTAAGCTCATGTTAAATCCACAAAAACAACGCTGACATAATGATGCTTAACATGCTTAATGTTCAGAGGATTTGACAGCTTAGTTTAGTGTGCCAGCATGCTGATATTTGTCATGTCTCAAGGTTATTTAGTCATTTTCCAAATGATCAGACTTTTGAAGTTTGATTTGATAGTAGTTCAGAATAGCATTGCTCAAAATATTATGTAAAATATCTGCTGTTCATCTCAATATTTTTTAACATAAAATGTAAATACAATCAACCATCTTAGATGCACTAACAAGTGTTGATTTCTGTATTAGTTGCTGTGCAGTGTTTCACATCTCAACCCAACTTCTTAGTTATAGCGCTTTCAACTATCCTCTGACCATGTGACTCCTCCTGTCTGTCTCCACTCCTCGGCTGCTGCTGAGTCATCCTGAACCCCCAGTCCAGTCTACTCTTCATGACCCCCCAACTCCCTGCCCTGCTTCAATGAACCCATTAAGTCAACTAATTACTCTTCCCAAAGCTGCTCAATGAACCCTTTAATTGAATAAAACTGAAATCTGTCTTCAAATTGGTGCAGACAACAGCACCCTCTCTAGCAGAGTCCTTGTTAGCATCCTGAAAAAAATCGGGACTTAGCCCAGCCTGGAGAATCTGTAGATCTTCCCCCAACAGTTGTTTGATGTTGGACAGAAACCTTTTTATCTCCATTTCTAATCAGTTCCATTGGTCAGCCTTTACATCTGTTTGTGATTCCACAGACAACAAACCAAGGAAAAATATCACAAAAAGCTTGTGATTTAATCTTGTTACTCCACTGGATTGTCCAGCTGTGTGAAATTTTGCATCTCAGCCCCACCTCCATCTTAAAATATTTAAGAATCTTAATTAGTATCTTTCTTTAGAGTATCTTAAAAGTTGTTTAACACCATTTATACTTCTGTTTACTCTTTACCAGCTGGGAGCAGTATGCAGCCAAAGTTTTCATTCAGTTACACATGAATACACAGCAGTACAATCAAGCAAGCTGCCATGCAAGAGCTGCAATGTAATCTTAAAAAGTTTGTCGTCTGGATAAACATAGCTTTTTCTTTGCACAAAAACCACAAAATCTATAAATTATATTATCATAAGACCTGGGACGCGTTGAAGCAGAATGAAGTGCAGGCAAACTAAAACACACTGCAGTCAGACAGCATGGCATTTTACCTTGATGCCACAGGGAACGCTGTCTTTAAATCGCCTGGCAACAGCACTTAATCTTTTACAACACCATATTATCAGTAACTTCATTTAATGAAAGTTAAAACTGAATGCACACATGGCTAATATAAACACTGAAACCTGCATAATAAAATCACGCTGTGCATTGGATTGCCTTGTATGCACTGTTAAAGTAAAATGATTGATTTAATTGGAGTCTATGTTCTTGGACTTGCTCACTTTCTGCTCAAAGTGCCTTGGCTTTTGTTGTAAATTGGCTCTATTTAATATACTGATTTGAACTTAACTCTTTGGTCCTAATGTGCGTAAAGTTTACAGAAGGGTGAGCCAATGTGAGAGCAGTGTACATGCCACCAGTTGTGGTTGTGGCCTCCTGACATCATCTTTAAGTTTTCCAATCTGCCATGTTTGAAGCTCTGAATGAGCATTTCTCCGTTGACAAATATTACAATAAAGAAGATTGTATTAACGTGCCCCCGAAGCAGACTGGAATCCTATGTAAACACACAAGTGGACATACATAAACACATAGTCCAACTAACGCGACAGGAAGCAGTGATAGCATCACTTCCTCAGGATAACTATGGACTGGTGACTGTGAGAAATAAATTGGAAATGTCTTTGTTAGATTCTCTTCTCACTGCTGTTTCTTTGCACTGCTTTAGGGATTGAGGAGCTTCATCAGACTGCAAATGAAATAATTATATTTAGAAGACTAATGGAACCAAATATCTCTGTAATATTCGCTTAGTTTAGTTTTCCCTTGAGCTTCTTATTCATCGTTATATTTTGGAAAATAGCAGTTGAACAGCTTAATGGTAACTGAAATCCATTAAAAATATCTTGTCAGTTTTTAATTACTCACATTTTGGGTTTCCAACAGAAATTCCCAAGATTTGCACCTTTATGTCTTCCCATGCAGAAACACACATACACATAAGCAACAATAGACTTGCTATCTGCCCTGCAGCATTAACTTGAGTTATCTGGTGGTAAAAAGCAAAAGAGACAGATCCTGACCTGGAAGCGCGGAGAGGGCGATACTCTAGTGAAGCTAATCTGATCAGAAAAGTGTTACATGTGGAGTCAAATGTGTTAAAGAGACAGATAAAACAGTAATGCAGGTGTAAAAGCAGTAGTGTGTGTTTGGGGGGGGTCAACAAACAATGATTGCTATTTGCCTTCAATGCATACACACAAAAAATGTACGTGTCACATGGACATAAGAGTAAAATACATTTTCTGTATATCCTAACTTGGTTCAAAATTGGGTTCAGTCATGGTATGGCATGTTGGGAGCAGACAGGGTTCAAAGCTGCAGTTATGTTTATTTTTGTTTGTTATGTTTATGCATTTTGCAGACGCTTTCATCCAAAGCGACTTACAGGTAGGCAGGTAGGTAGGGTAAGGGGGTCTTGCCTACCTAACATGTTGGTCACTGCTTGACCAAAGTGTGAAATATAACTGTGCTTGAGATGCCCTTCATTTACTGCAGTCTTTGTCCCAAACAGTAATTGTCACTACTAAGAAAAATGACACTGCTGCACCACTGGAACAGCTATAGAGGAGAAGTCGTAAAGGAAGTACATCATTCACACACAACCACAACCAATCTTTGACTTCTGTGCGGTTTTCATAGTAATGTTTTGAAATTACTCTACCCACCTTGAATTTTCTTATTTAAGTAAAGTCTAATAATTTCCAGAGTGGAAATCCCTTGAACAACTCACAAATGCAGCTATTCATGTGAATTGTTGTTATGGTAAAGAGAGGCTGGCGAAGACAGCACCAAATAGCACCAAAATTGATTTAGCTTATCTGTACAGTTAGCTTTTTCTGATTTACATTTTTGAAGGATTCTAATGTGATGTATGTGTGAAATCAAGACATGTGCAATGTAATCGCAAAAGCTGCCAACTTTCAAGGCTTTGATGTGAAATTTGCGGAAACTGATCAAATGTTAGCCTGAAACCGGAATGAGGTGGCCAACTGGGGTTTCATCTGTAAGGAAGAGAAAATACTGATAAGGGTTAAACTTACACGTCAATCTCTGATGAAGAACACAGACTCTGTAGTACTTTTCTTTTTTTTTTTATTGTCGGAATCAATCACAGCTCCAGTCCCCTCTGATTTACATCCTACGCAGAATGGAAGGAAAAGTAAAAAAAAATAATCTTTACATGAATATAAACCTGCATTTTTGCAACTTTACCCACAGAGCCAAACAAAGCAAATGCAATACAACATGAAAGAGCTAATCAGTTGTTACTTAACAACAAAGCTAAGTCTGAATCAGTCTTTCTGATTGTTCCTAGAGTTCTCTTCAGAAGTAAAATTCAGTCTGTTTCTTCCTGTCTTTATCTTGGAAATATGTGTCTTTTTACTTCTTTCTTCCTTTTCTTTTGCTGGATCTGCCATGGTGTTTTTTTCTCTTTTCTTTTTTTTCAAAGTTTTATTTGATATTCTGAAATTATAATCATCTAGTTGTTAGTGAGTAAAGCTAAATAATGTAGACTTGTAAACTGCGGTTTCTCAGCCATCGGACGCTCCAGGGCAGTTTCAGGCCCAGGAATGTGCACAATGTGTTATGATCCCTAGTAAAAGAGATGGAAGTGGGTCCAAATGCTGACTGGCCAGAGGCAAACTTAATGTTGAACTCTAAAGTCTTTATTAAACAACCCAATGGTGCTTTAGAACAGTAAATTCAAACAGAAACAAGTATAAAAAAAAGTAGCAGGACAGGAAACCCATGGTGAATAAAACAACAATGAACTGGCAAAGAACTGAGGCAAACAGAGAGTTATAAATACTGGGAGGATTGATGAGCAAATTGACATCAGGTAAGTGATTAACAGGAGACAGGTGTGGATAGAGACCAAGGCACAAGTCCAAGACAACTAAGGACATCTAGGGATAATGGAGAGAATGGAGAAACAAAATCAAAAACTGAAAGGTGGGACTAAAAAGAACATACTTGGCATACAAACCCAGAAAAATATGAATATGGATACAGAGTAAAACCCATGATAATGCTTAACTGCGGACTCGGGAAATAAAAGATAGAAACTAAACAGGACACAAGCAGAATACAAACACTGAATCTAATGAAGAGGACTGAAAACTAAAACAGAATACACAAAGAATAAACCTATAAATAAATAAAAAATACAAAGAGAAACTTTGTGTTTCATCTTCCTCTCAAGGCACTGAGAAAAATAAACCAGAACAAAAAAAACAAAAAAATTATGATAATCAAATAACTTAAGTGAACACAACTTTGGAAACCAAGAGACTAAAAGACAAAGAATAAAGTAGAATGCAAAAACCAACTAACTAAATCCCCATGAACATAACAAAAACCCACAAACCTTAACACAATGAAAATCAGAATACCTCAAGCGGCCACAAGCACATACTTTTAATGTTCACACACTTCTTCAGTGTTGCTTTAATGAACAATGTCACAAACCAAGAGGACAATCGCACAGTAGTATTACAACAAGTTATGTTTTCCAACACAGATGCCTGCAGAGACAGAATGGCTTGCAAACTGTTGCATCCAGAGTGTGTATTTTTTCAAATTTGCTGCTCGTGCAGCGTACAAAAGGTTGCAAATTCAATGACAAGTCGAAACAAACTGTGCACTAGTTATCATAGCACAGTTAAAAACAACGACCACACACTAAGCTGGAGGATGGCAGCATGTCTCTCCCGAGGCTCGAACCCCCGAACCATCTAACTGGTAACCCGGAGCATAGCGCAATCACCAAACACAATGATAAAAAGACAAATCAGGCAATTTAAGGTCATGAAAACATATTTTCTCCAAACTGCATGATAAGCAGCGTCTTTATGTCAGGGATAAACAGGGAAACATCTCAATGTTGCAGAGAAGCAAACACACAGAGGGCCACATGTCTGTCCCTCTGCAATTAAAGTCTTAGTCATACTGCACCAAAGGCTATTTCAGTCCTCTTCCAGCCCAGTTTCCTCATGCATCTTCAGAGCATGCTCTTTTCCCTTTTTTTCTTCTTTTTCTGTTTTTTTGGCTTTTTCATGTTGACACAGTAGTGATTCAAAGTCTACTGATGCTGATTATTATTGATTCATGCCACAAGGCCAATCTGAACTCACAGACCGGCTGTGGCTAAAGAAGCCGCAAATGTTTGTATTTTGTGGAGAAGACTAATGTTTTCATTCCAAATACAGCACACACACACACACACACACACACATCTTTACTGAGTGGCAGGAAAACCATCCTCCTTGACAACTCTCATCGGTCTGACATGTGAACATTCAACATGACCGCGCTTGCTCACTTGACCATGCATTCATCCTACATCTCACTGTCCTGTCACTCACTCAATAGACAGAGAAGCTCTCTGAATAGATCCCCTCTCTTGTCAGATTTTCCTCCCACACCTCCGAGCTTGCCACAGATCCACTGTTCCTGCGCAGCCCAGAATTCAGCTGAATGACAGGGCTGTCCAACACGCCACGTCTGCTGCCGACAAATCTGGCAGCTTCCCATTCTCTATCATCTGCTCACATCATCTTCCTCTCAAGATAAATTCCATCTGTTTCTGCTGGTTTTTCAGTCCTCAGACTTTTAAGACTTTTCCCGTCTTACAGAATATCACTGTTCTTCTTTATTTGATATAAGTCACATTAGCCAACCTCGTGACATGAAAAGGATATAAAACAACAGCTGGAGGAGAGGCACTGCACCCACTATCTTGTCAATTCTCTCAAGCTCTGGTGACACATTATGAAAGCAGTGCAGCGGAAATTTTCTGTTTTATAAATGCGATTTTCTGTTCATACCCTGCGGGACATATTGACACAGTGCACACTGTGAAAAAACAGGCAGTCGAATGGAGTCACTGTGATATAATGAAAATCTGGAATGTACTAAACACGTTTACAATAAATGATTTAAGATAGCTTTCCTTCAGCAAAGCAATGATATCACCAGGACATGAAGACTGACATCACCTATTTATTTACACCCTCCACCTGCAGTGTGACTAAAATGATTTGGGATCCGTGATGGTGAATGGTTGAAATTGTAAGTCCACCCAGCAAGAAAAAGGTAGGTGTTTCTTTAAAAGAAGCAATCTTGGCCATGAGTGAACAAAGACTCTGCAGAATGAGGTCATCATTAGAAGAAGTGAGCTCATGTCTTAACCGTCAGCCATACTAAACACCTATTATGGTAACAGTGAGCAGCAAATGGAGATTTTTGCCAAAGTCCAATTTTTTTCATGATAATATGCCGCCAAATAAACATGGTTGAAATTTTTGTCGTGTTTACAATCATGGGAGCACCTCAGCTAGAACAGACAAATATTCAAGTTATTCAGTGCAAGAACGTGACCAAGAAATCATGTTCGGAGGAAAAAAAACATTTGCCTTTCTTTTGTTCCTTCTTATCCAGCAGTGTTAGAATACAAAAGGATTTTTACAGATAGACCATAACACTTGGTGGCATTTCATAAGACAAAGACTAAGAGCAAATGAATGAAATTCCAAAGATTGGAGGGAAAGAGTTGCATTGAAGCAAATCTCTCCACTCCAAGGAACATATCCATCCAACCAGCTATAACCAATCAGATTAAGTGTTTATATGGTGACGTTTAATATTGAACGGGTTATCCAAAAGTTAACTCTCAACAGCTGTGTTTGCAGTACATGGACAGACATGTGTTCAACTGGAATCCTTCTGATCAGAGTCCAATTCAATTGCTAACAAAGGAGCTAAATAAAGTGAACACCCTATCCACGACTCAGAACATTCTCTTTCGACATCTATTTTATGTCTCAGTAAAGCAGGTTGGCTTATGAAATACAGAGAATGTCTTCAATACCTATTTATCGAAAATTGTTTTTGCCTGATATCCAAAAAAAAAGGAAAAGGAAAATAGTTGTAAATAGCAAACATTACTACAAAAGCTTTCAAGGTCGTAAGACCTGGACAGGAGAGATGTCTGTTTTTAGTAGTAGTGGAATATTCAGTCAATAGTGGTAATTTTTTGATATGGATTTAGTTTTATGTTATCATAGTCCTTTTTGGAAAATTCTTCATAGCGTATACATTCAGTGGGAAGATGTTGAACACGCACACACAATATAAATACAACAAAAATAAAATATGAGAAAGCTTTTGGACACAACTTAAGCGCTTTGTACTTTAAAACCAGGTGACAAAATGGCGTAAATATGGAACAAGTACTGCTGCTTTTAACGTATTCTACGATTCCTCCTACTTAAGTCGAGAACTGCACATTTCTGCTGTTATACACTTCATGATTTGCTCATAATGTTTCATTGGGAAGAAGGTATGGATAAGGGATGAGAAGTGAACACATCATGATGATGTGACAAACTTAGATTGTAAAAAAGTTGCGTACCTATTGTCTGGTTCTGACATTGTTTTGTCAAGTCACAGAATAAAGCTCTCATCGGTAGATTGGACCAAAAAATAAATAAATCTGCGTTATCACTTAGAGATGTTAAGTTTGAAAGATTAAAGAATGTCAGTGAAAACAAGCCCCTTGGAGGTAATATTAAATAGATTGATCCAGCTAGCTTCAAAATATATGTATTGCACCACAACACTGCGGATAGCAGTTAGACTTCACATACCCTATTTGAAATGTCTATATATTTAAGATTTGAAAGGCTAAACTCTGTAGATAATTTGTTGTCAATAAGAAAAAAGTAGCAATTATCACATTCACAATAATCTTTGTCCAGCTGCTCACATCTGTGGTGTAATAAGTTATTCTTTTGAAAACAATATGAAAACCCCTGCTGAAAGAAGAAGAGTGAAATGCAGATAGATAGATAGATAGATAGATAGATAGATAGATAGATAGATAGATAGATAGATAGATAGATAGATAGATAGATAGAATTTCTGCTTCTGCCTTTCACTCCTGTGCAATACAAGATTTAAAAAAAAAGCCTGAGGGTCCAGAGAACTAAAATCTATTTTTCTGCTCCCACACATTGTGAGTCATCTATCCACACTGAGCTAACCCTCCTTTATCTACCTCCCTCTTAAGCATGGTGCTTTTTGAGTGAGCCTCCACTCCTAGACAAGCTGTTTGACTTTGACCTGCACGGTCTAATGGAACTCTTCACCACGACACCCTCTCGCATCTCAACCTGAATTAGAAAATTGCATATGCAAAATAGGCCACATGGTTCCTTTTGCTTGCTGATGCCTTTCATGCAGGTAATGATGAACTGAGCTCCAGCTCTCACAGATGCCTTGGCTCAATCACAGGATTTCGTCATAAAAATCTATAACAAAAGTTATTCTATTTTTCTCAAGCTGGGCTTGGAGTGAGGAAAAGGAACATCTTTATATCGTGTTTTTCCTCAGCAAACTTGATTGGTTTGAATTATTTTATGGAGTCTTGTGATAAAGCTTATTTTTTCTGCAAAACTGTTGTGGTCTGCTGTTTTGCAATGAATTCAATGGCTCTGCACCTTACCTTTTATCCTGTAGATTGCCCCACAGCTCTCCTTAAATTCCTTCAACAATCATGATAAATTTCACTTAATCTTCTGTCAGGCTCTTCACAATTTGGTGGTATATATCTAACGACTTGTACGTTAATAAAACTATTTTGTTTTCTATCCCAATGGACAATGGTGTGGTATTAAGAATTAAATGGGAGACCTCATTGACTTGGTTACCAGATCTTTTGATAATATTATCATTTTGTGCTCATCATTCTGCTAATTCAAACCAACTGTAACAATATGTCCTGTGAAAAATGTCCTGAGCCCTATGATTATCATCAGAATTCTGCTGGCATAGAAAGAGTAGGAAAAGTTGGTATAACAATGGCCGCCAAATTGTCCAATTTCAAGCACATACATTATTCATTTTGGAAATTGTGCATGCGGTAAGCAGGCTGAAAGTGCAGGACACCAACAAGACAAGTGCGACTTATGTGTAAATATGCATACTCCACGCCCAAAATAATACCATATAGGGCTTCCTCTCTCCTGTGCCAGGAAGCGTTGAGTCATGAGAATGGCATCAAGGCGCAAAAAGAACAACTTTACGGGCTCTGAGATGAAGTTCTGCCTTCAGAGATCCAAAAAGGAAAATCTTTCATTTTTAGCGGTGTCAGCAGTGGAATTACGGGACCTGCTAAAGCGAAGAAATGGAAAGTAATTACTAGTGCTATTAATTCTGTGTCACCTGTGGTTTGTAATGTCACCGAAATAAAGAAGAAATGGTTTGATATGAAAATGGCTTAAAAAAACGTCTCACCATGGCCAGACGCTGGATGACTGCAGTTGTTGCCTCATCATGATGGCACTTTGACTTTTGCCAGAATAATCTGGCATGCCTTCTCTGGGCTATAGAGCAGTTCGAGTGAGGACTGGGACACACTTGATTTGTCTCCAATCTCCCTCTGAAAGGGAGATCCAAGGGTGGTGGAATTGGGTTTGATCGGCGTGTTTCTCTCTGGAGTTGTGGCTCTAGCAAGCTGCATATTTGCAGCGGCACAGTCCTTGGTAATCTAAATTGCGATGTCAGCCATTCGTCTGTCTCCGCAAGGATATCTACACGGTCTCGGAACACACACTCTATTCCAAGAGCCTGACACGCTAAGGCATCCAAAAGTAGCAAGTCAGCCGCTGGTTACACTTCCCATTGACCTTGTTATATACAGAGTAAAATTAACCTTCAATTAGTGCATAATTTAAGTTAATAATTCTCTTAAATTACTCCTATGCACGACTTAAGAACAAATCTGTTCGTACGAATGGTTGTTGCATGAGGCCCAATGTCTAAGTCTTAGGGCTGTTTGCAAATACTTTGAGGGTATAAACCCCGGCAGACTTGACCTACCTCTCAGCTGTATTTTTGGGTGAATTCAGAGCTCAAAATGGTTTAAATACTGGGATGCACAAACTTAACAGCATGCAACCACCAATAAAATGAAGGAGACATAAGAAACAAAACCTTATCTCCAGAAGTTGATAGTCATCGCTGTGGCACCATTTTGCCTTTATATCTTTGTTACATTTTTGTGTTTATTCCAATAAACTACCAAAAGTCAGAAAAGCCATGAATATATTGTAGCAAAAGCCCTATTTGTGTTTTTGACAGAAAATACAATAACCGTCAGTACTTTGCCTGTTTGTATTTGTGGGTGGTACAAAGCCACGTTTTTACTGTAACCAAGGGCAAGTGTCACAGAGAGTGCACAGCTTTAAGAAGTCCGCTGCAGAGTCATTATGAATGTGGCTGTCACTTTTTTTCCAAAATCAAGTTTAGATGAACTTGAATTTCAATGCAATACATTTAAATTCTAAGTGATAGTTAGTTGGGGCTGCACGGTGGTGTGGTGGTTAGCACCGTCACCTCACAGCAAGAAGGTTCCAGGTTCAACTCTCAGCTGCAGGCCCTTCTGTGTGGAGTTTGCATGTTCTCCCTGTGTATGCGTGGGTTCTCTCCGGGTACTCCAGCTTCCTCCCACTGTCCAAAAACATGCATGTTAACTTAATTGGTGTCTCTGAAATTGTCCTTAGGAGTGAGTGTGAGTGTGCATGGTTGTGTGGCCCTGTGATGAACTGGCAGCCTGTCCAGGGTGTACCCTGCCTCTCACTCATTGACTGCTGGGATAGGTTCCAGACCCCCCACGACCCGACCGACAGATTCAGCAGTATAGAAAATTGATGGATGGATGGATAGTTAGTTTCCATCTACAGTGTGCAACTTGAAATATTTTAATATTCTATTTCTCGTCATTGTCTTTCAGGTTATCTACTCTCCATTTTCCCCCCAAAATTACATTAGTCAACTTATAGTTAGATCAGAAGGCAAATGACTGGAAATGGGCTGTTGTACAGACTGAAAACTTTTCATTTTAACGGGGTGTTACAGTTTTCTTTTTAAAAGTGTGTTTGGACAACCCTGAGCCATCACATACTCAGAATCAATGGAAACGGAGATTAATTCTGATCTTTTTTTTCTTCTTTGGTTACTTCTGGATTGAAGAAAAAAAAGTTACAAGTGACCTTCTAGAGATCAAGCTTTTAAATAAAGTTTTGAGTGTCATGTTAAACAATTTGCAAGTAAAACGTAAGATGATTGAAATTTAAGAAATTGCAATGATTACAAACACCAAAAACTGCTCCACTGAACCATGAATGAAGTTTTGAGGGGATCTAAAGAAAGTGTAGAGAGGATTAGGGGAACCCACAAACACACAAATGAACAAAAAACCCTCTCCAATTATGTTAGGATATATAACTGACATTTCTAAGCCATATTAACCTTATTAAGATTCTCTTCACTCTTTTACTTTCTGCATAGTTTTAATCTACTTTAAATTCTTTACTGTATTTCTTTGATGTGTACTGTATTATAGCCTTAGAGTCAAAAGGAGTATAATGAGTGCACAAAGATAAAAGTGTGTCAAATAAACTTTCCTCCCACCATTTATTTTAGAAATATATTAAAAGCTTATATAATTTCTATGATTTTCCACTACTATAACAGCCCTGAAATGATTGTAGTTCATCACCTCACTGATTCAAACAGAAACCAAATATTGGTTTGAAACTGTCATGGATGTTCTAAATAATAATTTGCATTACTGCATCCGTCTTAGCTTGAGCTGAAGTGGCAGCTGAAAGCAATTGTGAACCACTTTCCCCCACCCAGTAAAATCTCAACCGAATTTCATTCTTACAATAAATACACACCATCACCCACATCTTAGAATGTGTTTTACTTTTGCAATGTAATGTTTTCACATGTGACCTATGATTCATGCAGTAATTATGTGAACATTTATCAACAATTAAAAAAAAAAAACCTTTGAAACCAGAGACTTGGCAACAAAACAAAGCGAGTTCAGTGTGTTTGCGGTTCCACGACAGGGCTGTCATTCACCAGAATACAATAGTACCAGCTAGTACAGTCGCCCCACTGTCCCGTCTGGTGGCCAAATGGCAGAATGCAGACTGACCTACAGTATGGCTTCTCCCTTTTTGCTAACTTTCGAGGCAGACACACTCGTTCACACAGAGCACAAGAGACCACTCAGTCCAGGAGTGACTAGCAGCATTCATCAAGGGAAAACAGTGAATTTGGGGAAGTATTTGGCAGGAGGGGAGAGGGCAAATGTTCAAACGAGTGGCACAAACAGCCACGCAAATTTGGAGCCAAGCCATCCCACCCTATTTCAGTTTCCTGTCAACAGTCACAATAGTATATGCCTGCAAGCTGTGAAACCCAACCCTATCTTATCAAGTGCAGGCTCAGACACAGCCACAAAACTCTGTAGTATGCTTGTGTGTGAGGGACAGAGGGAGTATGAGCTTGTGTGCTGGTGTGTGTTCCCCAGGAGGCATGGGGAATGAATTCAGTCCACAGGAATGCACAGCTGAGTCTGGGTGTTTTTACATCAGAACACCTACTGTATGTTTTTGGATGAAACCGCGCTACCTTCTCAGCTTTCTATCAGCCCTTGTATTTGGTCTACACTGGCTATTTGTCCTTGATGCTTGGCCCTGAGTTGTATTTTGATTCATGGAAAACTTAAATAAACAGCCTGATTTCTTGTGAAAATGGTTTTACCTCCTGATAAAACTGTGAACCAATACGCAAAAGCTCCCATAAGCTGGGCTAACACATTGGATGGCAAAACAGTACATTTTAACCCTTTAACGCCTATTGTCGCAATCAATCTCAATCAACCAGCTGAGATAGCATCTTTATTCCCCCAATGCCGGTTAGTCCATATTCACTACGGACCTAGGAACCTTTATATAAATAAATATGTAAAAGTAAAAAGGATGAATAAAAAAAACATTGTTTTTTCACTGTTATATTACTGTGTTGTTGTTATCTTATTATTGACCATTATGCCTGGTATTGCAAATAAGCAACATACCAAATTACATACCAAACATACCAAATTGACTCCAAATTGACCAGGATGCCTGTTGTCGCAAATTTGCAACATATCAAAATTTCGATTTATTTTTTGTGCAAAAGTGAAATTAATAATCTCAGCATTATTTACCATCTAATTAAAGGCTAAAACACACACAAAACATTTTTTTTATATACAGCTATATAAATTCAGAAGTTAAGGGGTTAAAGTTGCTAAGATTTTGCAAAAAGTAAACAAAAAGAATGGTTTTCATTCACAAAGAAAATGTGATGTTTCAGAAAGGCAGAAATCCTTGTTATTGAAGGACTTGTGTGTTTGTGTGTTTCATTTTGAGTGAAAAGTTGAAAAACTGATTTCAAATGTCTGTCTCGACTCCTTTCATACATTCATTTGAGCTGTGATTCTTGTCTACTTAATATCCTCTGAACATGCATGTGCTTATCTGTGACTGCAGCTGTTTCAAACCTGAGAGAATATCTTCATCTTGTCCTGGCTTGAACACGTACTCTTTACCGCCTACAGTTCTCTGAAAATAGACAAATACCCACAGGGAGCACGAGGCAGAGTCAGAGCTCTGCACCTTTAGAAACAGTAAATTGCCTTTTGCCAGCCACCTTACCTTCACCCAGTCTCACTCTTCACTCTCCTTCTGACTTTTCTGACATGTTCAGGAGTGTGTTCAGCTTAGAATATATTATCATATTGAAACCTGAAAAACCTGAAACCTGAAAACAGGTGATGGCACAAAGGATGAGACGTAACTGAAGTGAGATGTTGGAGTGAAAAACATCCTCTTTCATGGATTTTGTGCACAAGCCTGAAGGGTAAGCCCAACTTGAAACTTCGATGAAAACCTTGTTTGATTGCTCACATCTTAAACTCTTTTAAATTGGCACATGCAAATGTTATGTGTGTGTCATTAGAATAATGGGAAATTCTTTGCAAATGTTGGCTGATCTGGATGAGGGCCAAACACTGAAACAAAAAGCTCAAATTTGGCAAAAGTTAAGCAGAAAGAAAATCTCACTTCAAGTGAGAACAGCTTGGTGTAAAATCCACAAAGAGATAAACACGAGGCACTCATTCTCTCACTTGACAAGCCACTGCAGCCATATCCTGGTGTTGCACAGAGCCTCGGTATCTGTGCTGATAACCTGCTTTGTTTGACTTCTCCAACAAGATCTTGTGGCTTTAATTTGGCTAAGTTTGTCATCAAACCTCTGAAATAAAATGTCCTCAACTCTTGTACTCACTGGTTTGTTATAATTTTGATGATGCATACCCTGTGTGATGTAGCTGTAATAGAAAGCTGATTTGTATTACTAAGTAACATTATTAGGCAAACACAATGATGTAAATACCCTAATGTAAGCAGGTTTATGCCAGCTCATGACACCCACAAATCACAGTGTAATGATATATTGTACAAGCGGGGAGTGGATGGAGATGTAACAGATTGCTACACACAGTATCAATTAAATGCTGGTTTAAGTGTGTTGTTGTCATGGTGACTAAGCTAGTGGGCTACCTCTGAAATTCTGTTTCATATTGAATGCTGTTGCTATTGTTCCAGTGCTCGTCTCTTTATTCTTAACCTTGGTCCTCAGTGTGTCTGTGTCTCACTGCTCGTATCTGTCTGACTGGCTAAAGTTAAACAGCGTCGAGCTGCCTTGTCTTCTGCACCGCCTCACTCTTTGTATGTCTCTTTCCATTTCTCTCCCAGCTGTGCTCTCTGCCATGTTACCATGTTCGACGGTTAGCAGACATTGTGGCACAAGATTCTGTGGGGGTGGGGGATTTGTGCCACAGGGGGTTTACAGTCTCTCTTCCCCCCACGTTTCTAAAGGAAACAGTCTGTTTCATTGTTTACCCCGGTGTTCAGAGGCACTAAGGTAAATGGTTTTATGTGATCTGTCTAATCTGAGAGAGAAAGCCTGACTGGAGAAGCGTGGGAGCTTTGGAGTATTTTGATTTAAGTGACCTTCCTCTATTATGCTGTCTGGCTCTGCTGCAAGTCTATGCAGGTACAAAGCAGAGACAGGCAGCCAGCCACTGAGACAGGATCCTACTTATATCTCTCAAGTTAAAGGATCAATGTTGCTGCAAGATGGGTCTGCACTTTTCTTGCTTGCTCTTTTTTAAATAGGAGCTGTATATAACATTTTTAAAAATTTGTCACATTGTTAGTGCGCAGTTGCAGTTGATCCATTTTCTGAAGCCCCAAAGAGGTTTCAGGTGGATGGGTCCTGTGAAGTTGGTTTACAGACAGAATTCCTTCTGAACAGGTCACCAGTTTATCACAGATAGACAACAATGCACACACACCTAAAGCAAATTTAGAAACATCAACTAACCCAACATGTACGTCTGTGGACTGTGGGAGGACACAAAAGCAACCAGAGAAAACCATGCAGGGACAAGGGTAATATACAAATACGGCACAGATCAGCCAGGAGGGTTGGACCAGAAACGTTATTGCTGTAAGATAATACTGTCAAGCACTTATCAGCTTCTAAACTCTAAAATAACAGTGAAGGTCAAGCCTGCAATAACGCCATATACGTTAGAATATAATTAGCCTTTTTTATATTTTTTGTGAGAAAAATGTTTTAAGTAGAGATCCACACAACATTTTTTAGAAAAAAAGAACAATGACATAATAAGTTAAGCAGGTTGTCTCTCTATACAACTGTATAGGGAGACAACCCACTGGCATTTCACATTCCTAGAAAGTATGGCTATGTACGTATATTCTCAATGTTCCTAAACAAGAAATATGCCTGTGCATGCCTTATCAACCAGAAAAGAACATTGTAGTTATCTGGCTTGACGACAATGTAAGATCACTCTTTTTACTTTCATTCCAACTAACCTTTTGGTAAGATATAGGCGCCACATCCTACCTGGTTGTATTTAGAAAAAGAGCTTGAAAAACTTGGTGTAAAATTCAGCCTTTCGAAACCCTCCACATTCCACATAAAGTGGCACCATGTGAGGACTTTGGAGTACAACACATTTTTGCAGCAGTTTGTGAAACTATTATAGAAAGAAACCTATTCATTTGTGTCCTGTGACACAACTTTCATGTGTTAATGCTCAGGGCCGGAGTGGGACTCATTTTCAGCCTCAGACCACAACCTATTATTAAAATCATGTAATTATAACCTTACATTTTATATAGAAAACACATTTTGACTCAACCAATTAAGATATCTTTCATGGCAAAATAGGCAGGTTTATTTCATATAATTTTTATCCTATTCTCTTTCAATTGTGGGCTTTGTGTATTTACTACCTTACTTTTAATGATAAAAAATATAACGGGTCACTACTATCGTTTGGGCATAGAAAGTGGTTATATTGGAACTAATGCTTGCTTGTTCACACACGCAGTCCCCTCATCACTACTGGCTCTGCTTCTGACACTAAATCACATTTTAAAAATGGTCATAATTTTCAGCACAAATCTCCCCTTTTTTACAAAGCCTTCTGGTCAATTCAGGTCAATTTCATTAAGGTAGTGCTGAATTATCTAGGATCTCAGGGCACTTTTCATAGAGCAGGTCTACACCATACGTTTCATTATATTAATTCTAATAATATTCACTCAATCCTACGTGCCCACTCTGGACTTGTGGGCTCATGGAGCTTGGTGCTGTAACTTGCTTCTGACTCTGAGGGGCTACAAGACAAAGTTTCCCAGTTATGGGGCGTCGCATCATACTATTATTTTAATTATATAACGTCACATTATATGCCACAACGTCACGCAATTAATGGAGTTGATAATTATTCAACTTGAACGGTAGTTGCAAGCAAAGTTCAATATATTGCCTTACCCGTTTCATCGTCCTCATTTGACGTTACAAACCACAAGCTCGTTTTAGTGAAAAAGTTGCCAATATTTGCCTATTTAGCTGCGTCTGTTTCCAGAGCTTTCCTCTTTTTAATTCTAGCCTTCTCCACGCCACCCTTGATCTTTCTACTTTCCATCTTTCAAACACCACTGAGTGCACTGACGTATTCCGTCAAGATGCGTCTCCAAAAATGTTTCATAAAATCGAGAGCTGCCAGTGGAGGCGGTCCAGGGACAGCAGTAGCAGCACGTAATCAACCCACTGCCATGACTGAACACCGGCCCAAAAAGAAGAAGAGAACATCGGCCCTTGCGGCCCCAACATCAGACTGGCCCATCGGGAATTGTCCCGGTCCTCCCGATTAGCCACTCCGGGCCTGTTAATGCTCCTAAACAACCTGTGTAGATTTAGAGCTAGGATGCCACAGGGAAAACATTGTTTGCCTTAAAATGTGTACGGCATGTTAAAAACCTCCTTTTGGTACCTCACCAAATGACAAGTCCTGTTTCATCGGCTTTGCTAATCTGTGGGCTTGTTTTGAAACCTGTGCGATACCCTGACTACTCCTACTGAGTGACTTATCAACAGAAGTTAACTTGGTGAGTACAATGTTGGTAAGTGATGATGACCAAATCTAATTTAAAAAAAAAAAGGAGGGAGAGGCGGCATTTAATTGCATGCTTAGGAAGATGTAGATAGAAAAACAGATAAAAAGACACAAGTGTGATTTTCTTAAGAAGGTTTAAGTGGAATTCTGCATTACGGCTCAGGAAATGCCTGATGACTCAGGTTGGCTGGCGGCGAGTTCGCTAGCTGTAAGACGGAAAGCATGAGATGTTGACAAGTATAGGCAGGTAGGTAGAAAGCAAATCAGCCAGAGAGGAGGAGGAGGGGAGGAAGAACAGTGAGGAGAGCCGAGAAACTGACAGATGAACACAACACACGCCTGTTGGGGATCACTGTTATACAACAACAGACGGGAAGGTGCAGACTAATTACAATGCACAATACAAGTACATGATACAGAAGCTGGGCTAATTGTGTGGACTGTGTGTATGTGCGTGTGTACGCACTGGTGTCTCTGCTGTCTGTGCATGCAGGATTTATCTTTGCCCAGCAGGCAGTGTTGTACCATATGGTCCACGGAGTAGATATTCCTAAAACAACACACAAACACTCACACTTAGACACAAAAGACACGGAAGCTCACACGTGGACATTAGCACACACACAGTCACACAGAGAAAATGTGACGGAGATGAAGCAGAGGAAGACAGACATTGGTGAGGAAGACAGAGCCATCTGCCCATACTGGATTGCAGAGATCCACGAATCCCAAACCAAATAATAAATTACACAACAAGCTGCCAGTGGGATGCTGAGACAAGTAATGGATTGTATTTGCTTTCAGAAATGCTGACTGTTTGGGGTTGAATAAAATCAGACACGAGCAGAATTGGGTTTCATAAAATGATAGCCACTAATAGTTTTATTGTATTCTCTGGATAGGAAGTTCGAAACAGTTGAAAAATGATACGATGTCCTCCCTGGATTCCCCTCAGACACTATAGGCCCTCCAAGAGGGGGCTAGCTGGGGGTCCACTAAGCCCCTCAGTGCCCATATGGTCTGGAGGCTTACACACCCTGAGATGTCATGAGAGGGCAAGCCCAGAGGCTGGATCCACAGAGAAGAAGGAACAATGAGAAGGGAAGGGGGGGGCTGGCTGCAGGTTATGAGCATTCAGATATGCGTGCTCATGAAGGACACACTCATGGAAAGGCAAACTCTTTGTAAGTGTCTGGGTTAAGACAGCTATTTCTTAGCCTTCAAGGCTTTTCAGATTTTATCTGATCAAACTAGCTCAACGAGGTATGTGACATGATGCAATTTATGCGTGCGTGTGTCAGGGCAAATAAATAAAGAGCAGTAATGACTCCATGTCATATGATCCTCCTGCACGGTAACACTAACTGTATTAGCCTAAACAGGAGACCCGCAGCGTTGCTGCCTACCTCTCCTCACAGCCTTGTGTTTTCACCCCCCCCTTTTTTATTCCCGACCCGCGTTATCTTCAACTTGAGTCCAACACCTCCCTCTCTTTAGTTGGATTAATCAGTCCCAACTTGTCTCTCAACTTGTTTTGGACAAATTAAAATGATTCTGCCTACCTAACTTCTTGAGTGGATGACATCCCATTAGGGCTGCCAGTTGATACACTCGCTGGTAATATCCCAGATATTAATGTTATCAAAGACTGGAGTGAACTCACAGTGCACGATTGAAAGAGACTCAAGAGGTGATTAATAGATTAAAGACGGGATGTGCATGTATGATTGGTCTCATTGATTTTCTCCTGGCCTTTTTTGTTTTCATCTTGTATTTTTGATGCTGATAGGCAGTCAAGATATACAGTTTTGAAATAGAGATAAAAAAGAATGGAATAGGTAACCGATGTCCAGCTGACGAAAGTTGGCATCATAGGGATGTGCAAGTGTCCCTGGTCTATAGTTTTTGTTATGTACATACATACACACACTTTTATTTATATATAAATATATATATATATATATATATATATATATATATATATATATATATACACATATATATACATATATAAATATAATTACACACACATATGGGGTTTTGTGCTGGATTTTTTTTCTTATCAGGCTGACAGAGGCTATTGGAAGTCTTGTCATTATGATAGAGATAAGCTAGCTGTTTCCAGTCTTCATGCTAAGCTAATCAGCTGTAGGATGTAGCCTCATCCATAGCCCATTGTTTTTTCTCAGTGCAAAAAGAAAAGAAAATATAGCTGCAAGCAGCGATGTGGGGGTCCTAGCAGAATGGCACAATAGGGAAGGCTTGGGCCGTTCAGGAAGGCGTCGTGAGTCCATGCACCAAGTTTAGCATCTATATATCAATGCATCGCAGAGATACGGCCAAATGTCCCATTTGCGCGTCGGCATGGAGTTTGATTGGCTGCCGCGGTTACACGGAAGTGAAATAAAAAAATCCACATAATAACTTATTTGCGGCTTGGTCTGAAGATTCTATGTGCCAAGTCTCGTGGAGATTGGACAATTTTAGTGGCCTGAAATGCGTTTTGAAGGTTTTTGATTAAATTCAAAATGGCGGACAATCCAAGATGGCGCAAATGACGTCATTAAGTGTGTTGACCTCGTCCTTATCCAGGGATTCTACTGGTACCTCATTTGTGAAATGTGGACCAAGGGGTCCAAAGATATGAGCAAAAATGCATTTTTGCTACATATAGCGCCACCTATAGGCCGAACGTCACCAAACTTCTTGGGCCTCTTACCTTACCAGTCTTGAGTCTGTGTTATAAGTTTGACGTCATGATATCAAATGGTTGCCAAGATATGACCTCACTTCCGGTTTGGGGGCGTCAACCTCGAGTTTGATTGGCTTTTATGGAAAAATTGAAGCCTAATTAAAAATTCCACACGATAACTTTTGTGCGGCTTGGTCTTAAGAGTCTATGTGCCAAGTTTCGTGATAATTGGACAATCTCTGTGACCTGAAATGCTTTTTTAAGCTTTTTGATAAAATTCAAAATGGCGGAAAATCTAAGTATACGCAAATTGACGTCATAGGGTGCGTTGGACTCGACATGATCCAAGGATTCCAACGATGCCTCATTTGTGAAATTTGGACCAAGTAGTCCAAAGTTATTAGGCTGAATGCACTTTGAACTTTGGCGTGTTGGTGGCGCTAGAGAGTAAGCTCTTGGGGCATGAAAATTCTTGATATTGGCTTTGGCACTTGGCTGATTACGTGTGCCAAATTTCACAACTTTTTACCATAGCGTTCATGGGGCTGCCATAGACTTCAATTGCAGCGGAAACGGATTAATAATAATAATAATAAATATAGCTGCAAGCAGCGATGTGGGGGTCCTAGCAGAATGGCACAATAGGCAAGGCTGGGGCTGCTCAGGAAGGCGTCGTGAGTCCATGCACCAAGTTTGGCATTGATTCATCAATGCATCGCAGAGATACGGCCAAATGTCCCATTTGCGCGTCGGCATGGAGTTTGATTGGCTGCCGCGGTTACACGGAAGCTACATAAAAAAATCCACGTAAGAACTTATGTGCGGCTTGGTCTGAAGATTCCATGTGCCAAGTCTCGTGGAGATTGGACAATCTTAGTGGCCTGAAATGCGTTTTGAAGGTTTTTGATTAAATTCAAAATGGCGGACAATCCAAGATGGCGCAAATGACGTCATTAAGTGTGTTGACCTCGTCCTTATCCAGGGATTCTACTGGTACCTCATTTGTGAAATGTGGACCAAGGGGTCCAACGTTATCAGCAAAAATGCATTTTGGCTACATATAGCGCCACCTATAGGCCGAACGTCACCAAACTTCTTGGGCCTCTTACCTTAGCAGTTCTGAGTCTGTGTTATAAGTTTGACGTCATGATATCAAATGGTTGCCAAGATATGACCTCACTTCCGGTTTGGGGGCGTCAACCTCGAGTTTGATTGGCTTTTATGGAAAAATGGAAGCCTAATTAAAAATTCCACACGATAACTTTTGTGCGGCTTGGTCTTAAGAGTCTATGTGCCAAGTTTCGTGATAATTGGACAATCTCTGTGACCTGAAATGCTTTTTTAAGCTTTTTGATAAAATTCAAAATGGCGGAAAATCTAAGTATACGCAAATTGACGTCATAGGGTGCGTTGGACTCGTCATGAACCAAGGATTCCAACGATGCCTCATTTGTGAAATTTGGTCCAAGTAGTCCAAAGTTATTAGGCTTAATGTACTTTGAACTTTGACGTGTTGGTGGCGCTAGAGAGTAAGCTCTTGGGGCATGAAATTTCTTGACTTTGGTTTTGGCACTTGGCTGATTACGTGTGCCAAATTTCACAACTTTTTACCATAGCGTTCATGGGGCTGCCATAGACTTCAATTGCAGCAGAAAGTAGAGGAATAATAATAAATATAGCTGCAAGCAGCGATGTGGGGGTCCTAGCAGAATGGCACAATAGGCAAGGCTTGGGCCGCTCAGGAAGGGGCCGTGAGTCCATGCACCAAGTTTGGCATCGATACATCAATGCATCGCAGTGATACGGCCAAATGTCCCGTTTGCGCGTCGGCGTAGAGTTTGATTGGCTGTTGCGGTTAAACGGAAGTGAAGTAAATAAATCCACATGATAACTTATGTGCGGCTTGGTCTGAAGATTCTATGTGCCAAGTTCCGTGGAGATTGGACAATCTCAGTGGTCTGAAATGTTTTTTGAAGGTTTTCCATTAAATTCAAAATGGCGGAAAATCCAAGATGGTGCTGATGACGTCATGATGTGCTTTGACCTCGTCTTTATCCAGGGATTCCATTGGTACCTCACTTGTGAAATTTGGTCCAAGAGGTCCAAAGATATGAGCAAATATGCATTTTTGCTACATATAGCGCCACCTATAGGCCAAACGTCACCAACCTTCGTTGGCCTCTTTCCGTCCTGGTCTTGAGTCTGTGTTATAAGTTTGACGTCATGATATCAAATGGTTGCCAAGATATGACCTCACTTCCGGTTTGGGGGCGTCAACCTCGAGTTTGATTGGCTTTTATGGAAAAATGGAAGCCTAATTAAAAATTCCCTTGGATAACTTTTGTGCGGCTTGGTCTTAAGAGTCTATGTGCCAAGTTTCGTGAAAATTGGACAATCTCTGTGACCTGAAATGCTTTTTTAAGCTTTTTGATAAAATTCAAAATGGCGGAAAATCTAGGTATACGCAAATTGACGTCATAGGGTGCGTTGGACTCGTCATGATCCAAGGATTCCAACGATGCCTCATTTGTGAAATTTGGACCAAGTAGTCCAAAGTTATTAGGCTGAATGCACTTTGAACTTTGGCGTGTTGGTGGCGCTAGAGAGTAAGCTCTTGGGGCATGAAATTTCTTGATATTGGCTTTGGCACTTGGCTGATTACGTGTGCCAAATTTCACAACTTTTTACCATAGCGTTCATGGGGCTGCCATAGACTTCAATTGCAGCGGAAACGGATTAATAATAATAATAATAATAGGAAAAGCTACTAACTCAATGGGTTCCTGCAGCTTCGCTGCTAGGACCCCCAAATATAGCTGCAAGCAGCAATGTGGGGGTCCTAGCAGAATGGCCCAATAGGCAAGGCTTGGGCTGCTCAGGAAGGCGTCTTGAGTCCATGCAACAAGTTTGGCATCGATACATCAATGCATCGCAGAGATACGGCCAAATGTCCCGTTTACGCATCGGCGTAGAGTTTGATTGGCTGTCGCGGTTACACGGAAGTGAAGTAAAAAAATCCACATGATAACTTATGTGTGGCTTGGTCTGAAGATTGTATTTGCCAAGTTCCGTCGAGATTGGACAATCTCAGTGGCCTGAAATACTTTTTGAAGGTTTTCGATTAAATTCAAAATGGCGGACAATCCAAGATGGCGCTCATGACGTCATGACGTGCATTGACCTCGGCTGCATCCAGGGATTCCATTGGTACCTCATTTGTGACATTTGGACCAAGGGGTCCAAAGTTATGAGCAAAAATGCATTTTGGCTACATATAGCGCCACCTATAGGCCGAACGTCACCAAACTTCTTGGGCCTCTTACCATCTTGGTCGTAAGTCTGTGTTATAAGTTTGACATCATAACATCAAATGGTTACCAAGATATGGCCTCACTTCCGGTTTGGGGGCGTCAACGTCGAATTTGATTGGCTTTTATGGAAAAATGGAAGCCTAATTAAAAATTCCCTTGGATAACTTTTGTGCGGCTTGGTCTTAAGAGTCTATGTGCCAAGTTTCGTGTAAATTGGACAATCTCTGTGACCTGAAATGCTTTTTTAAGCTTTTTGATAAAATTCAAAATGGCGGAAAATCTAGGCATACGCAAATTGACGTCGTAGGGTGCGTTGGACTCGTCATGATCCAAGGATTCCAACGATGCCTCATTTGTGAAATTTGGACCAAGTAGTCCAAAGTTATTAGGCTTAATGCACTTTGAACTTTGACGTGTTGGTGGCGCTAGAGAGTAAGCTCTTGGGGCATGAAAATTCTTGACTTTGGTTTTGGCACTTGGCTGATTAGGTGTGCCAAATTTCACAACTTTTTACCATAGCGTTCATGGGGCTGCCATAGACTTCAATTGCAGCGGAAACGGATTAATAATAATAATAATAAATATAGCTGCAAGCAGCAATGTGGGGGTCCTAGCAGAATGGCCCAATAGGCAAGGCTTGGGCTGCTCAGGAAGGCGTCTTGAGTCCATGCAACAAGTTTGGCATCGATACATCAATGCATCGCAGAGATACGGCCAAATGTCCCGTTTACGCATCGGCGTAGAGTTTGATTGGCTGTCGCGGTTACACGGAAGTGAAGTAAAAAAATCCACATGATAACTTATGTGCGGCTTGGTCTGAAGATTGTATTTGCCAAGTTCCGTCGAGATTGGACAATCTCAGTGGCCTGAAATGCTTTTTGAAGGTTTTCGATTAAATTCAAAATGGCGGACAATCCAAGATGGCGCTCATGACGTCATGACGTGCATTGACCTCGGCTGCATCCAGGGATTCCATTGGTACCTCATTTGTGACATTTGGACCAAGGGGTCCAAAGTTATGAGCAAAAATGCATTTTGGCTACATATAGCGCCACCTATAGGCCGAACGTCACCAAACTTCTTGGGCCTCTTACCATCTTGGTCGTAAGTCTGTGTTATAAGTTTGACATCATAACATCAAATGGTTACCAAGATATGGCCTCACTTCCGGTTTGGGGGCGTCAACGTCGAATTTGATTGGCTTTTATGGAAAAATGGAAGCCTAATTAAAAATTCCCTTGGATAACTTTTGTGCGGCTTGGTCTTAAGAGTCTATGTGCCAAGTTTCGTGTAAATTGGACAATCTCTGTGACCTGAAATGCTTTTTTAAGCTTTTTGATAAAATTCAAAATGGCGGAAAATCTAGGCATACGCAAATTGACGTCGTAGGGTGCGTTGGACTCGTCATGATCCAAGGATTCCAACGATGCCTCATTTGTGAAATTTGGACCAAGTAGTCCAAAGTTATTAGGCTTAATGCACTTTGAACTTTGACGTGTTGGTGGCGCTAGAGAGTAAGCTCTTGGGGCATGAAAATTCTTGACTTTGGTTTTGGCACTTGGCTGATTAGGTGTGCCAAATTTCACAACTTTTTACCATAGCGTTCATGGGGCTGCCATAGACTTCAATTGCAGCGGAAACGGATTAATAATAAATATAGCTGCAAGCAGCGATGTGGGGGTCCTAGCAGAATGGCACAATAGGCAAGGCTTGGGCTGCTCAGGAAGGCGTCGTGAGTCCATGCACCAAGTTTGGCATCGATACATCAATGCATCGCAGAGATACGGCCAAATGTCCCATTTGCGCGTCGGCTTAGAGTTTGGTTGGCTGTCGCTGTTAAACAGAAGTGAATAAAAAAAATCCACATGATAACTTATGTGCGGCTTGGTCTGAAGATCCTATTTGCCAAGTTCCGTTGAGATTGGACAATCTCAGTGGCCTGAAATGCTTTTTGGAGGTTTTTGATTAAATTCAAAATGGCGGACAATTCAAGATGGGGCTCATGACGTCATGATGTGCATTGACCTTGGCTGCATCCAGGGATTCCATTGGTACCTCATTTGTGACATTTAGACCAAGTGGTCCAAAGATATGGGCAAAAATGCATTTTGGCTACATATAGCGCCACCTATAGGCCGAATGTCACCAAACTTCTTGGGCCTCTTACCTTTGCAGTCTTGAGTCTGTGTTATAAGTTTGACATCATAACATCAAATGGTTACCAAGATATGGCCTCACTTCCGGTTTGGGGGCGTCAACGTCGAATTTGATTGGCTTTTATGGAAAAATGGAAGCCTAATTAAAAATTCCCTTGGATAACTTTTGTGCGGCTTGGTCTTAAGAGTCTATGTGCCAAGTTTCGTGTAAATTGGACAATCTCTGTGACCTGAAATGCTTTTTTAAGCTTTTTGATAAAATTCAAAATGGCGGAAAATCTAGGCATACGCAAATTGACGTCGTAGGGTGCGTTGGACTCGTCATGATCCAAGGATTCCAACGATGCCTCATTTGTGAAATTTGGACCAAGTAGTCCAAAGTTATTAGGCTTAATGCACTTTGAACTTTGACGTGTTGGTGGCGCTAGAGAGTAAGCTCTTGGGCCATGAAAATTCTTGACTTTGGTTTTGGCACTTGGCTGATTAGGTGTGCCAAATTTCACAACTTTTTACCATAGCGTTCATGGGGCTGCCATAGACTTCAATTGCAGCGGAAACGGATTAATAATAATAATAATAATAATAATAATAGGAAAAGCTACTAACTCAATGGGTTCCTGCAGCTTCGCTGCTAGGACCCCCAAATATAGCTGCAAGCAGCGATGTGGGGGTCCTAGCAGAATGGCACAATAGGGAAGGCTTGGGCTGCTCAGGAAGGCGTCGTGAGTTCATGCACCAAGTTTTGCATCGATACATCAATGCATCGCAGAGATACGGCCAAATGTCCCATTTGCGCGTCGGCATGGAGTTTGATTGGCTGTCGCGGTTACACTGAAGTGAAATAAAAAAATCCACATAATAACTTATGTGCGGCTTGGTCTGAAGATTCTATGTGCCAAGTTCCGTCGAGATTGGACACTCTCAGAGGCCTGAAATGCTTTTTGAAGGTTTTCAATTACATTCAAAATGGCGGACATTCCAAGATGGCGCTGATGACGTCATGATGTGCATTAACCTCGGCTTCATCCAGGGATTCCATTGGTACCTCATTTGTGACATTAGGACCAAGTGGTCCAAAGATATGGGCAAAAATGCGTTTTGGCTACATATAGCGCCACCTATAGGCCGAACGTCACCAAACTTCTTGGGCGTCTTACCGTTGCAGTTTTAAGTCGGTGTTATAAGTTTGACGTCATAATATCAAATGGTTGCCAAGATATGGCCTCACTTCCGGTTTGGGGGCGTCAACCTCGAGTTTGATTGGGTTTTATGGAAAATCGGAAGCCTAATTAAAAATTCCACACGATAACTTTTGTGCGGCTTGGTCTGAAGAGTCTATATGCCAAGTTTCGTGACGATTTGACAATTTGTGTGATCTGAAATGCTTTTTTAAGCTTTTTGATAAAATTCAAAATGGCGGAAAATCTAAGTATACGCAAATTGACGTCATAGGGTGCGTTGGACTCGTCATGATCCAAGGATTCCAACGATGCCTTATTTGTGAAATTTGGACAAAGTAGTCCAAAGTTATTAGGCTGAATGCACTTTGAACTTTGGCATGTTGGTGGCGCTAGAGAGTAAGCTCTTGGGGCATGAAAATTCTTGACTTTGGCTTTGGCACTTGGCTGATTACGTGTGCCAAATTTCACAACTTTCTCGCATAGCGTTCATGGGGCTGCCATAGACTTCAATTGCAGCAGAAACGGATCAATAATAAATATAGCTGCAAGCAGCGATGTGGGGGTCCTAGCAGAATGGCACAATAGGGAAGGCTTGGGCTGCTCAGGAAGGCGTCGTGAGTCCATGCACCAAGTTTGGCATCAATACATCAATGCATCACAGAGATACGGCAAAATGTCCCATTTGCGCGTCGGCATGGAGTTTGATTGGCTGCCGCGGTTACACGGAAGTTAAATAAAAAAATCCACATAATAACTTATGTGCGGCTTGGTCTGAAGATTCTATGTGCCAAGTCCCGTGGAGATTGGACAATCTTAGTGGCCTGAAATGCATTTTGAAGGTTTTTGATTAAATTCAAAATGGCGGCAAATCCATGATGGCGCAGATGACGTCATTAAGTGTGTTGACCTCGTCCTTATCCAGGGATTCTACTGATACCTAATTTGTGACATTTGGACCAAGGGGTCCAAAGATATGAGCAAAAATGCATTTTTGCTACTTATAGCGCCATCTATAGGCCGAACGTCACCAAACTTCTTGGGCCTCTTACCTTAGCAGTCTTGAGTCTGTGTCATAAGTTTGACGTCATGATATCAAATGGTTGCCAAGATATGACCTCACTTCCGGTTTGGGGGCGTCAACCTCGAGTTTGATTGGCTTTTATGAAAAAATGGAAGCATAATTAAAAATTCCACACGATAACTTTTGTGCGGCTTGGTCTTAAGAGTCTATGTGCCAAGTTTCGTGAAGATTTGACAATCTGTGTGACCTGAAATGCTTTTTTAAGCTTTTTGATAAAATTCAAAATGGCGGAAAATCTAAGCATACGCAAATTGACGTCATAGGGTGCGTTGGACTCGTCATGATCCAAGGATTCCAATGATGTCTTGTTTGTAAAATTTGGGCCAAGTATTCAAAAGTTATTAGGCTGAATGCACTTTGAACTTTGACGTGTTGGTGGCGCTAGAGAGTAAGCTCTTGGGCCATGAAAATTCTTGACATTGGCTTTGGCACTTGGCTGATTACGTGTGCCAAATTTCACAACTTTTTACCATAGCGTTCATGGGGCTGCCATAGACTTCAATTGCAGCAGAAAGTAGAGGAATAATAATAATAAATATAGCTGCAAGCAGCGATGTGGGGGTCCTAGCAGAGTGGCACAATAGGGAAGGCTTGGGCCGCTCAGGAAGGCGTCGTGAGTCCATGCACCAAGTTTGGCATCGATACATCAATGCATCGCAGAGATACGGCCAAATGTCCCATTTGCTCGTTGGCATGGAGTTTGATTGGCTGCCGCGGTTACACGGAAGTGAAATAAAAAAATCCACATAATAACTTATGTGCGGCTTGGTCTGAAGATTCTATGTGCCAAGTCTCGTGGAGATTGGACAATCTTAGTGGCCTGAAATGCGTTTTGAAGGTTTTTGATTAAATTCAAAATGGCGGACAATCCAAGATGGCGCAGATGACGTCATGATGTGCATTGACCTAAGCTGCATCCAGGGATTCCATTGGTACCTCATTTGTGATATTTGGACCAAGGGGTCCAAAGATATGAGCAAAAATGCATTTTTGCTACATACAGCGCCACCTATAGGCCGAACGTCACCAAACTTCTTGGGCCTCTTACCTTTCCAGTCTTGAGTCTGTGTTATAAGTTTGACGTCATGATATCAAATGGTTGCCAAGATATGACCTCACTTCCGGTTTGGGGGCGTCAACCTCGAGTTTGATTGGCTTTTATGGAAAAATGGAAGCCTAATTAAAAATTCCACACGATAACTTTTGTGCGGCTTGGTCTTAAGAGTCTATGTGCCAAGTTTCGTGAAAATTGGACAATCTCTGTGACCTGAAATGCTTTTTTAAGCTTTTTGATAAAATTCAAAATGGCGGAAAATCTAAGTATACGCAAATTGACGTCATAGGGTGCGTTGGACTCGTCATGATCCAAGGATTCCAATGATGTCTTGTTTTTGAAATTTGGGCCAAGTATTCAAAAGTTATTAGGCTGAATGCACTTTGAACTTTGACGTGTTGGTGGCGCTAGAGAGCAAGGTCTTGGGCCATGAAAATTCTTGAGTTTGCTTTTGGCACTTGGCTGATTAAGTGTGCCAAATTTCACAACTTTTTACCATAGCGTTCATGGGGCTGCCATAGACTTCAATTGCAGCAGAAAGTAGAGGAATAATAATAATAATAATAATAATAGGAAAAGCTACTAACTCAATGGGTTCCTGCAGCTTCGCTGCTAGGACCCCCAATAATAATAATAGGAAAAGCTACTAACTCAATGGGTTCCTGCAGCTTCGCTGCTAGGACCCCCAATAAGAAAAGCTACTAACACAATGGGTTCCTGCAGCTTCGCTGCTAGGACCCCCAATAATAATAATAAATATAGCTGCAAGCAGCAATGTGGGGGTCCTAGCAGAATGGCACAATAGGGAAGGCTTGGGCTGCTCAGGAAGGCGTCGTGAGTCCATGCACCAAGTTTGGCATCGATACACCAATGCATCGCAGAGATACGGCCAAATGTCCCATTTGCGCGTCGGCATGGAGTTTGATTGGCTGCCGCGGTTACACGGAAGTTAAATAAAAAAATCCACATAATAACTTATGTGCGGCTTGGTCTGAAGACTCTATGTGCCAAGTCTCGTGGAGATTGGACAATCTTAGTGGCCTGAAATGCGTTTTGAAGGTTTTTGATTAAATTCAAAATGGCGGACAATCCAAGATGGCGCAAATGACGTCATTAAGTGTGTTGACCTCGTCCTTATCCAGGGATTCTACTGGTACCTCATTTGTGAAATGTGGACCAAGGGGTCCAAAGATATGAGCAAAAATGCATTTTTGCTACATATAGCGCCACCTATAGGCCGAACGTCACCAAACTTATTGGACCTCTTACCTTAGCAGTCTTGAGTCTGTGTGATAAGTTTGATGTCATAACATCAAATGGTTGCCAAGATATGGCCTCACTTCCGGTTTGGGGGCGTCTACCTCGAGTTTGATTGGCTTTTATGGAAAAATGGAAGCCTAATTAAAAATTCCCTTGGATAACTTTTGTGCGGCTTGGTCTTAAGAGTCTATGTGCCAAGTTTCGTGTAAATTGGACAATCTCTGTGACCTGAAATGCTTTTTTAAGCTTTTTGATAAAATTCAAAATGGCGGAAAATCTAGGTATACGCAAATTGACGTCGTAGGGTGCGTTGGACTCGTCATGATCCAAGGATTCCAACGATGCCTCATTTGTGAAATTTGGACCAAGTAGTCCAAAGTTATTAGGCTTAATGCACTTTGAACTTTGACGTGTTGGTGGCGCTAGAGAGTAAGCTCTTGGGGCATGAAAATTCTTGACTTTGGTTTTGGCACTTGGCTGATTAGGTGTGCCAAATTTCACAACTTTTTACCATAGCGTTCATGGGGCTGCCATAGACTTCAATTGCAGCGGAAACGGATTAATAATAATAATAATAATAATAATAGGAAAAGCTACTAACTCAATGGGTTCCTGCAGCTTCGCTGCTAGGACCCCCAATAATAATAGGAAAAGCTACTAACTCAATGGGTTCCTGCAGCTTCGCTGCTAGGACCCCCAATAATAAATATAGCTGCAAGCAGCGATGTGGGGGTCCTAGCAGAATGGCACAATAGGCAAGCCTTGGGCTGCTCAGGAAGGCGTCATGAGTCCATGCACCAAGTTTGGCATCGATACATCAATGCATCGCAGAGATACGGCCAAATGTCTCAATTGCGTGTCGGCATAGATTTTGATTGGCTGCCGCGGTTAAACGGAAGTGAAATAAAGAAATCCACATAATAACTTATATGCGGCTTGGTCTGAATATTCTATGTGCCAAGTTCCGTGGAGATTGAACAATCTCTGTGGCTTGAAATGCTTTTTGAAGGTTTTCGATTAAATTCAAAATGGCGGACAATCCAAGATGGCGCATATGACATTATTTGTTGCGTTGACCTCGTCTGCATTCAGGGATTCCAACGGTACCTCATTTGTGAAATTTGGCCCAAGGGGTCCAAAGATATGAGCAAAAATGCCTTTTTGCTACATATAGCGCCACCTAATGGCCAAACGTCACCAAACTTCTTGTGCCTCTTACCTTTGCAGTCTTGAGTCTGTGTTATAAGTTTGACGTCATAACATCAAATGTTTGCCAAGATATGAGCTCACTTCCGGTTTGGCGGCGTCAACCTCAAGTTTGATTGGATTTTATGGAAAATTGGAAGCCTAATTAAAAATTCCACACGATAACTTTTGTGCGGCTTGGTCTTAAGAGTCTATATGCCAAGTTTCGTGAAAATTGGACAATCTGTGTGACCTGAAATGCTTTTTTAAGCTTTTTGATAAAATTCAAAATGGCGGAAAATCTAAGTATACGCAAATTGACGTCATAGGGTGCGTTGGACTCGTCATGATCCAAGGATTCCAACGATGTCTCATTTGTGAAATTTGGACCAAGTAGTCAAAAGTTATTAGGCTGAATACACTTTGAACTTTGGTGTGTTGGTGGCGCTAGAGAGTAAGCTCTTGGGGCATGAAAATTCTTGATTTTGGCTTTGGCACTTGGCTGATTACGTGTGCCAAATTTCACAACTTTCTCGCATTGCGTTCATGGGGCTGCCATAGACTTCAATTGCAGCGGAAACGGATGAATAATAATAATAAGAAAAGCTACTAACTCAATGGGTTCCTGCAGCTTCGCTGCTAGGACCCCCAATAATAGGAAAAGCTACTAACTCAATGGGTTCCTGCAGCTTCGCTGCTAGGACCCCCAATAATAATAGGAAAAGCTACTAACTCAATGGGTTCCTGCAGCTTCGCTGCTAGGACCCCCAAATATAGCTGCAAGCAGCGATGTGGGGGTCCTAGCAGAATGGCACAATAGGCAAGGCTTGGGCTGCTCAGGAAGGCGTCGTGAGTCCATGCACCAAGTTTGGCATCGATACATCAATGCATCGCAGAGATACGGCCAAATGTCCCATTTGCGCGTCGGCGTGGAGTTTGATTGGCTGCCGCGGTTACACGGAAGTGAAATAAAAAAATCCACATAATAACTTATGTGCGGCTTGGTCTGAAGATTCTATTTGCCAAGTTCCGTCGAGATTGGACACTCTCAGAGGCCTGAAATGCTTTTTGAAGGTTTTTGATTAAATTCAAAATGGCGGACATTCCAAGATGGCGCTGATGACGTCATGATGTGCATTGACCTCGGCTGCATCCAGGGATTCCATTGGTATCTCATTTGTGACATTTGGACCAAGTGGTCCAAAGATATGGGCAAAAATGCGTTTTGGCTACATATAGCGCCACCTATAGGCCGAACGTCACCAAACTTCTTGGGCCCCTTACCTTAGCAGTCTTGAGTCTGTGTTATAAGATTGACGTCATAACATCAAATGGTTGCCAAGATATAACCTCACTTCCGGTTTGGGGGCGTCAACCTCGAGTTTGATTGGCTTTTATCGAAAAATGGAAGCCTAATTAAAAATTCCACATGATAACTTTTGTGCGGCTTGGTCTTAAGAGTCTATGTGCCAAGTTTCGTGAAGATTTGACAATCTGTGTGACCTGAAATGCTTTTTTAAGCTTTTTGATAAAATTCAAAATGGCGGAAAATCTAGGTATACGCAAATTGACGTCATAGGGTGCGTTGGACTCGTCATAATCCAAGGATTCCAATGATGTCTTGTTTATGAAATTTGGGCCAAGTATTCAAAAGTTATTAGGCTGAATGCACTTTGAACTTTGGCGTGTTGGTGGCGCTAGAGAGTAAGCTTTTGGGGCATGAAAATTCTTGACATTGGCTTTAGCACTTGGCTGATTACGTGTGCCAAATTTCACAACTTTTTACCATAGCGTTCATGGGGCTGCCATAGGCTTCAATTGCAGCAGAAAGTAGAGGAATAAATATAGCTGCAAGCAGCGATGTGGGGGTCCTAGCAGAATGGCACAATAGGGAAGGCTTGGGCCGCTCAGGAAGGCTTCGTGAGTCCATGCACCAAGTTTGGCATCGATACATCAATGCATCGCAGAGATACGGCCAAATGTCCCATTTGCGCTTCGGCATGGAGTTTGATTGGCTGCCGCGGTTACACGGAAGTGAAATAAAAAAATCCACATGATACCTTATGTGCGGCTTGGTCTGAAAATTCTATTTGCCAAGTTCCGTCGAGATTGGACAATCTCAGTGGCCTGAAATGCGTTTTGAAGGTTTTTGATTAAATTCAAAATGGCGGACATTCCAAGATGGCGCTGATGACGTCATGATGTGCATTGACCGCGGCTTCATCCAGGGATTCCATTGGTACCTCATTTGTGACATTTAGACCAAGTGGTCCAAAGATATGGGCAAAAATGCATTTTGGCTACATATAGCGCCACCTATAGGCCAAACGTCACCAAACTTCTTGGGCCTCTTACCTTTGCAGTCGTGAGTCTGTGTTATAAGTTTGACGTCATAACATTAAATGGTTGCCAAGATATGACCTCACTTCCGGTTTGGGGGCGTCAACCTCGAGTTTGATTGGCTTTTATGGAAAAATGGAAGCCTAATTAAAAATTCCACACGATAACTTTTGTGCGGCTTGGTCTTAAGAGTCTATGTGCCAAGTTTCGTGATAATTGGACAATCTCTGTGACCTGAAATGCTTTTTTAAGCTTTTTGATAAAATTCAAAATGGCGGAAAATCTAGGTATACGCAAATTGACGTCATAGGGTGCGTTGGACTCGTCATGATCCAAGGATTCCAATGATGTCTTGTTTGTGAAATTTGGGCCAAGTATTCAAAAGTTATTAGGCTGAATGCACTTTGAACTTTGGCGTGTTGGTGGCGCTAGAGAGTAAGCTCTTGGGCCATGAAAATTCTTGAGTTTGTGATTGGCACTTGGCTAATTACGTGTGCCAAATTTCACAACTTTTTACCATAGCGTTCATGGGGCTGCCATAGACTTCAATTGCAGCAGAAAGTAGATCAATAATAATAATAATAATAATAGGAAAAGCTACTAACACAATGGGTTCCTGCAGCTTCGCTGCTAGGACCCCCAATAAAGCCTGCCTCAAATTTCAGAAACTGCATATTGCATGAAGATAACTCTTGCATTGACGGGTGGAATGATGAATGGTCTAACAGTGACTGATAAAGTAAATAATGAAAGAAGTGAGTGAAAGAAGTAGGTGAAGACATGCATAGACATGCCCTGCAGAAAGGAGGAAGAGAGACGAGTAAGGGGAAAAGGAAAAAAGCAGCACAAGGACCGACACTGAGTCACACAGCGGGGCAGGAAGTCTTAGATGGAGACACCCTTCCTTCCTGTCAGCACACTGATCACCAACACTGGACACCATTCAGTCTCACATCATATGACGACATGTGACAAGTATTATGGGGGACAGTACCACATGTTCTACTGAATGTGTTTTGTATGAGGTGGTACTACGATGCTTTAAGTAACCAATTCAAGTGAAACTCGAGTCTGAAACCACACATGAAACCAGTCAGTCCAAAGATATTAGTATCAGAAAACTGCTTTGCAATCAAGCTTAGGGTGCTACAGCATAGAAGACAGTGTGTCATTGGTTTCTTGTTAAGGCAACTTGCCACAAAAATATATTACAACCACAAAAGCAGCAAATGGAAACAGACATTGGCCTATATATACCAACTCCCACCCTTGACCTTAACCTTTGTTTTGCTGGGATAACGTGCCCCCTTTCTTTTTGGATTTAGGAGTTGTTGTCTTTTATCCATTTGGCCCCCAAAAAATTCTGCTTGATCCTCATAAGAAATGGGAGAATATAATCCCACAAACTGGTCGGACCACGGGGAGGAATTGGGATTGGGCCATGGGAAGTATCTTAAGAAATGGATTTGATCATTTGGTCGATAGACTCCAGTTCTTCATCTCAATGTCACCATCTTGTTATTTTAGATATTTTTGGAAACGCAAATGACAAGCGATCTGAACAAGAGCTGCGCTTGTACAGATCAGAATGATCAGATGGGGCAAATTTAGGTAATGAAGTAATCATGACTTATGGACAGAATTTACTGACTAGGTATTAAATTAGATAAAGTTGACCCTTTGTGAATGGGAGACAATTGGAGCTTGTTTTTGGAGCTATTTCCTGGTGGGTGTCAGTGTTATTCAATTTTCAGGTGCTTTCACATTGGGTTCATGTTTCAGACACAGACCCACTTCAAAACGAAGGAAAAACATTCTGCGAGAGAACTTTAGCGTCCAGATTTGATTTCTCTCGCAACAATAGATGCAAACAGTTGGTGGTCGTTTACAAGAAAACAAGACGCATTAAAGAAAAACTGAACCAACAATACGTTCTCCAGTTACTGACATAAAAAAACTTTCTATCAAATTGATATGATCTAAAGTATATTCTCCAACACTGCAAAACAGCAGCACAGGTGACCACAGTTTGGCAGGATCCAGAGTCCAGAAATGTGGGTCAGTAGACTGGAGAATCAAAGAGTCACAGGAGGAGCTCCACACAGGATATGAGCAATTTCCTCAAAGCCGAGCCTCTCTAAAATTCTGAGAAATCAACTCTATGCGGAGGGTCATACGTGGAGCATCTTTTACATCTTTATAATTACTTATGCTGTTATCATCTTGGAACACTGTGCAAGTACATGTGGGAACTTTTTGGACATATACCCAGAGTTCCATGTCAATATCACACCAGTTTCAGTGAAAATGAAAGAGACACAAGTGACTCATAGGGTAATAACCCATTGTAATGTGTTAACAGTGATTTGCAGAGGTATGAATATTTGTTTCTGACTGCTGCATTGTCACACTCACTTCCTGCAGCAGCACGAGGCATATACACTGGCACTCTGGGTGAGGATGTTGTGTAATTCTGCAGTGTAAAAGAAGTTTAAAGTCAGCTGTGTCACGTGCTGATCTGTCTGGATGCACTTCCTGTCAGTACCAAATTTGGAGAGCATCTCTGAAACATCATGGTTAGGGGTTACAGTAGATTTCTAACCTGCTTTTCTTTTCAACGAAGTCTTCCAAAAATACTGTACGTCAGGCTGCTAATGTGATGCCTTCAAAAAAAGCTTTGGAATTTAGTTTATTTTAGATTTTAAATATAGCTCATATACCATAAGACTTTAAACACACACACACACTGCTCTCCCACAATGTTCTCTTTTTTGCTCCCTGGTCAGGTTATAAAAGAAATGTTGCATAAACCTGCCTCAGGAGAGAAGTTTGATGATAAATCTGGACTGTTTTAGGGTGATGGAAAAAAAGCCAAGGTATTGAAATGAAAAGAGGATGAATAATACCCACAAGACTGAACTGAAAAGGCACAAAATGTCAAATTCCTGGAACAGTAATAAGAAAATAGACAAAGGTGATGGAAATCACTGAAAACAATGTAATGATGAGAGTAGTTGGGAACTAAGGGAAAGGGGGTAAAGATGATGGAAAGAGAAAAAAATTGGATTATGAATGAGAGAGGAAGGTCATGGGTGTCATGGCACGTTAGTCAGACTGCCAAAGTTGCCGCGATGACAGGAGGGCAACGCCAGGGTGGTAGGAGGGAGTCACATGACCCAGCGTCAAGCCCCGGAGGAGTATGCGACTAACCCTCTTTCCTCAACCACATGGGGGGATGGAAAGGAAAGGAGGGCAGGAAGATGACTCTGAAAGCGGATAGCAAGTTACAATTGTCAGAAACGTATGTTTGTTTAACAGCACTGAAAACTGGAGAAGCAGGATTAAATGATGAGTGAAGACAGATTTCTTTCACCAGAGGGGCAAGGTTCATGGCCCACCGACATCAACCATCCTGTCCTGGTGAAGTGAACAAAGCAAGACACCAACTCCCCCAGGAGTCAGCTGCAACACATTTACCAAAGTTAAAACTTGACTTACGTTATATATGAGGAGTTTACCAAGTGGAGATTTAGGTAAGGCTGCCCGATCGTGGCAACAGTCATAATCAATATTTCGGTCATTACTGAGATCACAAATACTTAAAATGATATGGACTCTGTAAATGTGGTGCAATTATTGATCTTGTACCCTTTGAAACCCATCTTTTCACTAAAGGCTCCCTCTCGTTCTTCTCAGTTTGAGCTGAACGAAACCATTCATTACTGCGAAGAGGCAATGCAATAATTGTTAAATCATGTTCATCTTGTTTTCATTACTGACGGAAACCAGAGATGTAATTGAAAATTAAAACTAGGCATCAATGTATTAAAACAGTTTCAATCATTAAGTGGTAAAAAAAAAAAAAAAAAAAAGCATTTTTACGCTTGAAGCTGGAGGAGATTAACCACTGCACAAACAATGTTACCTAACAACAATGCTAAAATCTTTATGCTCAGAAATGAACCTGTTTAGACTGATGAGTAAGAGTGGATGATGTAATTAGAGAATTTTCCAAATGTAACAGATACTGTAAAGGTGTGCCACAAAATATTCCCAGTGACTGATTTACATATTGCTTATACCCGCAATAAAGTTAAACTTTTTAAAATGCAGGTTTGAGTAGCACGCCACTCCCCCTGGCTGCTGGGAAAAAGAAGATCAAGACATCAATACAACTTTGATACATCATCCCCTTCTCTGTTGACATTTCAATTCCAATGGTTAACATTTTTCCACTTCCTACTTTTGTTTTCGTGCATTTTTTTTTTTTTTTTTTTAAGTTTTCAGAAACTCCAGAGGGAAATATCTAAAAGGATCTGTAGCCTGCAATATAAATGTACCATCCTCAAATGGGTGAATCGCACACTAAAGACAATTGGGTTCTCAACATAATCAAACAGCAACTATACCAAAGGAAAAAAAAAAAAATTGGGGAAAATCTCACTATAGAGGCTTTGATTTTGATGTTCAACAAGCATTTGTTGTGTAGAATTTCCATGTGGGATGATCCATAAACATACTGACAAATCAAGTTCAGAGACAAACTGCGGCTGCTAGCTACTGAACATCCCTCAGACGGATGCAGCAATAACAAAAATACAATGTAATTGCATAAAAAATGTGGCCTGAGAATGGCTCCTCTACTTAACCTGCTGAGTTGATCAAGCATTATACCAGTAGTGCATACACTACAGTGTAATAGTTGGTGCTGGGCAAGGAGAGCATTGTAGTTTTAAGGCTTTTTCACAAAAGACAGCTGCCTGCTCAGGGCTGAAAACAAAGCAAAAAGAGTGACGCAACAGAGCAGAAAACAGAGCAGAAAACAGAAACAATGACAGAAATGGAACTACTAAGGCTTTGTAGAACTGTAGCAACTACTGATTTTATATCATTAAAAGCTCAGGCCCCTCTTAAATGTTAATTGCATAATTCATGCCAGTGCTAAGCTATAAAGCAGATTTTAAGAATTTAGGAAGTACGTTACACACAAACTTAATAGCAGATTTTTTTTTAAAAAGCTGTTAAATCCCAAACCAGATCCAAACACGCTTTTCTGTTGCCGACTGTCCCCTGGCACATGTTGTGAAGGGATGTAGGTATTAGTATCTTGTAGAATGGACTGGGTTACAAAAATTATTGCCGATTCCAATTGTGACCTAATGTGTCATTTCCTCACACTCCCTGGCCTGTGATCAAACAATGATAAACACAAACAAGGAAATATTCCAAACTTTTCTCTTCCTGTAAGTAACCTGAGAGGCTGTCACTCAAACCAAATCTCAACCTCAGGAGGGACATCTGAGGCCCGTCGTACGGCAAATGAATTCCTGCACCCGACTCGGTTGGGCTGAAAGTAACCCTGCGTTATCAGAGGTTCTGGAAGGTGTTAGTACTCTGTTCAAATTATATATTTAATTATACCGACTGACCGACCAAATTGCAGAGGATCATTCCGACAAGTCTACGACCCGATTTCCCCACCATCATAATTAAAACACTGATACTAATTGAGCTCAATTACAAACCAGGTTCTTAAGCATTTCTGGTCCTCGCTGACAGCAGTGAACAAAAGCTATTAATCCACACAAGGGACACTGTGAGTAACTAGCCCTGTCTGACAGGCTCCTTTGGCCTAGTTTCCTTTTCAGATAGGGCTCTGGTGTGAACCAAGATAACTGTGCTATGATTATCTAAAGATGGGTATAAAGAGCATTTTGACTGCGTGCCCAGTGGGATCAATCTTGTGACACTGTGGGGCAGTGTCTGGGGGCCTGTTTGGACTGACTCTATGCGCTCCCTTTTATTATTTTATCACAGCTGCTTGTTTTTTCTGTCTTTGTTGCAGGTTGTTTGTTTTTTCTGGTTCTGCTTTTGGTGATATTCCCCTCTGGACCAACATTAGAGACATGGGCAGGAAAAACAGAGCGAAGAAAGCAGAGAGCCAGTCAGTGGGGTTACATGGCACTGAAAGGATCGGATTATTGGCTAAATTACAATAAGACTGAGCTATTAAGTGCATGTAGACACCTTAATCGGACAAAAAATTGGATCAGATCGGATTACTTGCGATCAGATTAAGATCCCGAGATAGCTCGGTTGAAAGTCAAATTAAACGTACTTGTAGACGGGGGAAGCACGTGGTAAATTAGACTTTTCGTTCTGCGCATGCTCTAGATTTTTTCCAGGGGTCATGAACCGGAAGTCGGAAGAGACGATACTACTGTTGTTGTCGCCGTCTGAAAGAAACAAACAACGCGATGGAGAATGCTCCATTGTGCATCGCATTTGTGCAATAAGCAGCTCACCACAAACGAAATGTAGAGAGATGTAGCTTCATCTTGCTCTTCGTTCGCCATTTTCTCGAATACCTGAGTTTGTTGTTGGTGGTGATTTGGTCAACCGGAAGTGGCTCCATTAGCACAGCGCCACCTATCGTATCGGAGTATGACATGCTTTGTGCCTATGATTCGATTCATTCACCGCCATATATCCAAGGATAATTACCCTTGCTCAAATAAGGAGCAACTCAGTCTTGTTGTAATTTAGCCAATAATCCGATCCTTTCAGTGCCATGTAACCCCACTGAGTGAGGAGAACAATAGTTCACACGTGAGTGGCAAGTGCAATGCACTGACATTAACAGTCCGTAACATGTTAACACACTTCTTATCCAACTTACTCCATCCTTTTCCATCTCGCTTGCAGCGGAGGCTAAAGACATGTCCAGACATTACAGTTGAAGGAATGCCTGGAATGAAAGGAATTCTGGAGCATTCCCATCTAGACACAGCCAGCTTGGAGAGAGAAAGCCACTCCCTGGTTTACAGAGAAAGCAGAATGAAGGAACTAATCAACTGTCAGTCATGATGCCTGCTGCTTTCAACTGACCCTTGTTCAAACCAGAGGACAGGCATAATAAGTTTGGATTGTTAAGCCCACACTTGGAGAGAAACGCACAACAACTGTCAGGTCTAATACAGCCCACTGTTCCTGTAAAGGAACCTGGTAGCACAGAGGTGAGTGATGGCTTTGCAGCCTGTGTCTGAACAAAGGTCTGGTGTTGGAATGCTGCGAGAATCTAAACTGCACTGTGCTTAAAGGTGTACAATGTAGGTTAAACTACAGAGTGTGCGGCGATTGAAGCAGAAGAAGAAAGCTCATCAGCCTGTAAGGGTAAGACAAACAAGGTGCAAATGGATATTTCACTGTTGTTATGGTGATACAAAAAAGGAAATAACTGCCACGCACACTAAAAAAAAATAAATAAATTAACACCGATGCATTCAACTGAAAAACAAGCACCGACATGCATTTTTTTGCTTAATTTTTAAGTGATTTGATGTGCCACAGTAAACAACAAGCTAGTCTTCTGACAGAAAAGAAAAAGAAAGGCTATTAGAGTTGAACAGATTTCAAAGAGCGCACTGACTTGAACAGACACAGTACATAACAGGCACATCTGCCAGAAAAAAAGAAAAAGGCAAAACCGCTCTGTTGAACACAAGACTGCCTCAAAAATAGCAGGATGACGCCGACGGAGAAAGAGAAGCCTGTAATTCAGCAAGGAGTCTATATAGTGATTAAGTCCCATGTAAAAAATGCAAACACACACCACCCACTCTCTCTGGTTCTGTCGCAACACTTCCTGTCAGAGCAACTGCTTCCAACAGCAAAAAGAAAGTCTTGCATCAGTGCAACAAGAAACAAACCTAACCCTTATCTTGATGATTAGGAAATTCATATTTTGTTGAGTGTAACCAAGAATAAATAGCTTAAATTAAATTCTCTTTACACCGTGGATGTTCCCATTAAAAGTAAAACCACACCTCGTGTCAAAAGGCCAAAGAATATATATGTTTGTGACGACTGCGAGAAAGATGATCAAACAAACCAGCACCCTCCTCTCCTAACCCAGTCACCATTCCAGCAGCGACTAAACTCCCATAGGTCACGAGGCCACCGTGAGGAGCCATACCACATCCCAACCCCCCTTAACCATGGCAACCACATCACATGACCATCTCCAATGACCAACGACCACTGACAAGCTGGGCCATCTGCAAACCTGAGCACCACCAATCTCCCGTCGGTTGCAAATGAACCTGGCAGCTTTAAATAACCTAATGCAAGTCCTTTAAATTCAGAGACAACAAAGCAATACGAGTATTCAAAATGCCACCATAACATATACGGACACGCCAGAAGCTGAACCGATTAAAATCACAAAAAACAAAGACAACACTTTGTGCGCCGTGGTGCAACAAAAAGAGCAGGAAGTGAAACTTTCACCTTTTTGCTTCCTTCAAAGAGAAAGATAAAAAGAAACAGGAACTCAACAGGCCTTTCTCTCCAAAGGGCAAATTCTTCTGCTATCAGATGTTTATTCCACAGCAAGACACTCAAACTGTGCAGCAGCGAAGAGGAGAGTGGGTGTACATTTACAGTAACTGGGGCATACCAGTGCAATCCTCTCCCCCTCATCCACTACCAGTCTGACTATATTATTTTAACGCAGAGTTCAATTTCTGCTCAAGCCTGATCACACAATCTGCATCAAGGCCTCGGAGGGAACGTGCCATTACCCTGGACTTCACAAGGATAACACAGCTGGAAAGTAGCCACGGCTTGTGGTGGATGTGTGAAAGATCTGAGACCTGCTATCAACAAAAACACAGCTCCTCTGCACAGGAACCGAATATTAGAATAAAGGCTTTTTTCAGCTTTAGTTTGGCCAACGATACTGTCGTTTGTTCAGCTAGGTATTTTCTTTTCGGCGTCACGGTTTTGATTTAAACAACATTGCCAGGTTTTAATGCACACTGCTATCTGCCTGCACCTGTTGAATGCAATAGTCACACTGTACCCTGACGTCCCCCTCGCCCTGCAGTCACAGGGTACAGGCAAAGCCAAAGACTACATATGATACCAGTGCTTACACTGACAGACACGCATAGATTTCCAAGCCTGCATGGTCCCAAACAGCGGCCTGCGCCAGTGCAGGACAGTGACAAGCAGACACATATGCTCAGACTAACCATATGAGATACACAGAGGACATACGAAAACACAACACACACAACTGAGTTTGAAACCCAGTGCTCTTACAGAGACTGGACTGTATGAGGCTTGTCTTACGTATGTTTACTCTTTAACCCTCCAGCCATGCTGCGGTCGACCAGCCGGCCGCGTCTATGTAATCCCTGTAGGTAAACAGCAACAGAGCAGCAGCTAGCTCAGTCCTACCCGCCTCTCCACATCACAGCACTGCACCCACACACGCGGCAGCCAGGCAGAGGCTGAAACACTGCTACACCCACACACTTAAAAAGAGACATTTCCTCTAAACTCATTGTCTAGTAAGATGCTGAGTAGATGGAGGTGCCTTGCCTCCATGTTGCCGGTGAACACAGCTCAGGATCACCACAGAGGCGGGAATGACAAATCTCGTGGCGTACTTTAAAATCTACCTTTACATTCATTCCTGCTATGGTAGAGCAGCGCGAGCACTCGACCAGCCTGAAAATAACATCACTCCGACACTACCGTCGCGTAAACACTGACAAAACAACCGGGGTGAGTTACTCATTTCTTTTCATAAAAGTCACACACACACACACACACACACACACACACACACACACAGTTCTGTTTTCTTTCAGTTTGGGATTTTACATCACTGTGGTTTCAACTGTAGCCACAAGGAAAGTGTTGTTGTTGTGGGAGAAACAGCAGCTAGGCTAAGCAGCAGGAGAAAGACAGAAGTGGATCTTTGAGCAAACGGACAAAAAAAGCCTTTCGGGTTTCTGCTAAAAACCACAACAGATACATGTTGCGTAAAAGGTGTTAAAGAGAATTTTTGGGAGTCAAATTGTGACAAAACAGCAGCATAATAGCTGCAGTTTTCTGTTAGCATGTGGACTATTATACATCCTGAACGACAAGAGAACTTGTAATTCTGGGGTTTTGGCTTATGTCAGGTTACTGTAAGCTATGAACAATAAACATTTAGCTTTTAAATGACAGTATCACTGTGAGCATCCGTACCGATTTAGACGGCGTGTACGCTTGTCCTCTGACAACAGACTGACTTTGTTACTCAAGATAAACGACTGATGAAAAAGTTGTCAACAGAAACAAAACACGACAAAGTCTCTTTTCTTTTTGTAAAAATGCCATTTGTATTAAAAGTCTTATTCTTAAAACAGACAGCCCACTGTTAAACGGCTAGTCTGAAATTAAACTTACAATCAGGTTAGATTTGTCAACAGTACATCATCACATATTCTGTTAAAAACCAAAAAAAAATGAACAGAACAAAGAGAATTCCTTTGATTCGAGTGGTCTGAAAGGTAAAGTGATGTGAATAGTTCTCATGCCAAGGTGGTTCCAGTACCTGTGCATTTCAAGATATAGATTTGGCCAGACCAAGCGGACATTGCAGTTCAAAAAGGCCAATGTAAAACATAGAAAAACCACCATTTCACGAACAAAAAGCCTATTGTTGTTTCTTTTGTTGTTGTCGTCAGCCTCCACCCTTACAAGATTATCCAGTAGAAGAGTTCACTAGCTTGTGGACTGCCATGTTGAAGGGTTCTTTTGGTGATGCATGTAGGTTGGCACATTATCTGAATAGCTGATTTGTTTTGGAAAGGCACTCGACACAAGGGCGATCATGTCAGCGTCCCCATATCACTTCAGTTAGGGTCCTGTCACACACACTGAGGAGAAGCTGATGGAAAAAAAGTGGCATTCGTCAAGTCTACTCCACCAGATATGTGGTTTCTTCTGACTTCGGAAAAACAAAAAGGAATCTAAGTGTCTTAGAAGCATTGCTCCAAACTGGGTTAGGGTGCCCAAAACTTTACCCCCCCCCCCCCTGGACTGTGCAGTTATTTAACAAAATATATTCTATCTCCCTGTCTTCTCATACACAAATATCCATTTAAGATATTCTCTAAGTGTTACTCTCTGTATCTTTTCCACTGGGGTTTACTTCCAGCCGGGGGTACAGCTGGAACTGGCGAATGGGGAGGGGAGGGGGGGGGGGGGTGTTTGCTGAAACTCTGGATCAGGGTCTGACTCGGCATTGACATCCATGGTGGACACCGATCGTGCGGCAAAGATACTCCAACCCAGCAGAATTCCTGATGAGCGGACCCCTCCCTCTGTCTCAGTTGCTCCCCTCCTCCTCCCGTCCCCCTGCAGCATTCCTCCCTTCATTTTCCTCCAAGGCCAGGGTGAGACACGAAGAAGAGCTCAACAGTACAGACGCGCTGCAACACACTGAACACACAAGACACGGAAAGGGTCATGAATAAACAACATCAAATAAAAGCTTTGTAAAAGACAAGTACTTTGCTTTCGAGTGTTATTCTGGGCTGTGTTCCACAAAAAAAAAACAAAAAAAACAACTAGCTGATCCCTGAATTTAGGCCATACAAGAGCAGTGGAATCTCCCAACTCCTGTTGACCACATTCTGGAAAATACCACTTTAACAGCTGTGTAACAGCTACAAAGTGTAGATGAAGAGATTTAACCACAAGTTTGCAAACCCAATCATAGCTTCGCCCTCAAGTTCTGCAATCCAGCCAAACACTTCCCCCCAATCTGTTCAGCAAAACAAAAGATATCTATGCAAAACTGATGCTGTGAAGATTTTACGAACAAGCACCGAGAATGTGAAAATAATGCCAAATCTGACATTCATTCGGCACCATCCTCCTGAGACATCTATACTTAGTGTGGACATGTGCTAATTAAGGAGTCGAATAACAAGTTTATATCAAGTATACGAGTTATACAGCCCAGTGTCAGCCTTGGGTTTTCAGTGTACGACGTCTCAACTTACCATTGCAAACTTAAAACTGAGCAAAACAATAAAACTTTATGATTGTCCTTTTTCTTAAAGAATCACACAAGACGAGCAGCACTGGTCGTCGCCATTTGGTGTTGAGGCATAGTTCATCTGTCGGACTATCTCTGCAAACAGTTCGTCCACCGAGCTTTTATTTTTGGCTGAAGTTTCCATGAACGGGCAGCTCCATTCGTCCGCCAGAGCTTTCCCCTCGCCGGACGAGACCTCCCTTTCCCCCTCCAGGTCCACTTTGTTTCCAACCAGAATCATGGGCACCCTCTCGTACCTTTTCACCCGAATGATCTGATCCCTCATCGGTTTGATATCCTGGAAGCTCTGCTGGTTCACCAGGCTGTAGACCAGGATGAAACCCTGCCCGTTTTTAATGTAGAGGTCTCGCATGGAGGCGAACTGCTCGGTCCCCGCCGTGTCCAGGATCTCCAGGACTGACGGAGAGGAGTCCACCTCGATCTCCTTCCTGTAGAAATCCTCTATCGTTGGGTCGTATTTCTCTATGAAAGATCCAGTCACGAACTGGACGGTTAATGCGGATTTACCCACCCCCCCGGACCCGAGAACCACTACTTTGTACTCTCTCATGGTTCTCAAAACAGCCGACACTCCTGCTTCCTCTCCGCTGTGAACCCGTTGGCCGCCTTGCTGGCTTTCAAACCGCTCGCCGCTGCGCCACCGCCGGCACTTTTGTTCGGTGGAAACGGGGCGTGGCCTTCAACTGTAGCCGTCCGGGAGGAGAACACGGAGGTTTCGGACCCAGGCTCAGCATTTGTACTGTGGCATGCTGAGTTCCCGACAACGGCACAGCCGGTTCTTGACAGAGCTTCCCCCGTTTTCGTTCAAGCCGACACCGTGCGTCGGTTGCTCTCTTTGGGGGTGAAGTCACACGCCATGCAGAGTAACCACTTCCTATGTAGGCTTTCAAAATTAAAGTACTAAGGCGTACTTTGTCCAGCGAACACAATACAGTCACGTTCCAAAAGCCTATTTATCAATGTATTTATAAAGAAAATGGGTTAACATTGTTGTTACTTTGCGTATTAAGACATGAATAATCATTTTGTAGTGATACGTCTATCCTTTTGGAGTTGAGTTACTTGACTTCTGGTGTAGTATCTGTTAACTTGTGCAAACTTGCCACCACCACGAGCGCCCAACGCTTCCTGTCCGCACTCAGCACGCTTTCTGCGTCCCACGTCACTCTATAAATATTCCCAATGTTTAGTTAAAGGTGCAGGGAGGCTGTTATCGCACAGTCAGCGGAGCTACTGCCCCAGTACTCACACAGACCTGCCACACCTTAGTTTCGACATCACCGATCCTTGAGCTTACTGCTGCTTGACTCATTGTACAACTTACAGGAAAGGTTGAGCTCTTGCGATTTCAGCAGTCAGCTTCTTGCATCGTCTTAAACTGAAGTGGGTCTGTGTGTGTGGGTGTGTGTGTGTGTGTGTGTGTGTGTGTGTGTGTTTTTCCACCAGGTCGTCAGATATAACTTTAAATATTATCAAAGTCACAAAAAAAAGTCCAACTGCATTGCAAAAAAACAAAACAAGTGTAGCCTCTAATACTAAACATGTAGAATAGTCTAAATTTTAGAGATAAATGTGGATTTTCAGACCTACAGGGGTCGAATTGTTCTTAAAAGATCTCAGGAAACAAAATTACATAAGAAAAGAGATAAGACACAACAGTGTGAAGTGATTCACCATTTTAGCATGAGCCTACATGTGACACATAATGAAGACTTTTGTCTGTGCTTATTTTTATTTCTCATTGCAAAACAGTATCAGCTTAATCTTCATTTCCTTGTTCATGAACTTTGAGCCACTATTGCGTAAACGTGTGGAACTCACAGCTACCAGAGATGGAGTGCAGCTTTTTCTCTTGGCTGTTATACTTTTTAAACTGGTTGTTATCTTCAGCAATAAACGACTTGTGGCTCAAAATCTAAATGAAAAACCTATGTGATGAGTAAATCAATTATTCAAATAATCACTTTGCTTTGTGTGTGCATGTGGGTGGAGGAATCTCTTGTAGCCTACATTGTAAAATTACCACAGCCTCCAGTCAGTGCCTGTGAGCAGAGAGCAGCGATGACCAATCTACATTTCTGACTTCATCACCTCGAGGGATGGCTGGGAAAACACCAATGAATCAATAGAAGTTTAATTCAACAACAAATACTCATCAGGTGGTGATGCAGCATACACTCATGGTATGATTAGACTTGTGAGTGGAAAAATAAATAAATCAGTGAGTCACTGTGTTACTGTGAATTTTGTGGCCAAAAATCATGTTCATACACCTTCACACAGAACGAAGCTCACGCAGATGCAAAACAGGAATTTTGCCACGGGATTATCTTTGGGTGAGAGTGGATGAAACATGTGGATTGGGCAGTCATGTGGTTTTTCCAAGTGCCCTGCAGCCAGCCACTCCCCAAATCCCATTAAGAAACAAGCTATAACAAGAGTCTATGTGAAGACAATCAGCTCTCTGCCCCCATGGGGAGTGAGGGGTAATGTGAGCTAAGGCCTTGTGATGTGCGGTGTCACATCTGTGAGAACAATCACCCTGAATGTGAGGAGCAGTCTGTCCCGTCAGAGAAGACCAGAGTTTGCTTTCACACACAACTGATAATTAGATAGACACGGTCACCTTAACAGTTAATGATGTGCCCAACCCCCCAGGTGAAATCTCAAGAACAAACTATCAAAGAGTGAGATAATGATAATGTTTTCTTTTACCCAGTTGCCATGGAGTCGGGGCCTCTGGTTTGGCCATAGCTCGTCTGCTTGAAAAAAGAAACATCTGTGAGAGATATTTTACAATGAATGAAAAGCTCAGTCACTGTATGAATAGCCTTTAGGAAGTATTAAAGTACCACACTTTAGTTCAATGCTTGAAATAAGGAACGGTACATTTAATGCACAATAATTAGACAAAATGCTCTCAGTCAATCCAAAATGTTATTGATCTTCAAACTTCACTGTTTAGGGAAGGAAATGTAAGCTTAGTTGTTTTCAGGGGAATTAATGTGCACATTTATAAGGCCTAAAAATGTATTTATTTCCCAACTCACATATTTATCCTCAAAAGTTTGCCATCATTCTGACAATTAAGTTAAAAAAATTAAAATCAAATCAGTTGAGACTCTTTGCCTTTCTGACATATCCAATGACCAATATATCTACCGCTTCTTTTAATTATATAACCATTAGTTCTCCTTTTGACGAAAATGTCAGCTATGTCATCTGATCCAACTACAGCCTCCCTTGAGGCTGCTCATACAGGTGTGTTGTCCTAATAAATCTCACATTTGAGAAGGTCCCAGAAGTTCTCCGTCATTTTTAAGCCAGGTGAAGAGAGGGGGTTGTGTCATTATTTGTTCACCTTTGAAGTTGTTGCTGTCTCAATAAGCAGTTGATGCATGTGATGCAGTCTTCTTTGTACCTTCCAAAAACTTGCAGATTGTCCGAGTGTTGTCTTTCAGTTCACGTTGAACCCAGAGAGGTCCAACTAGCTCATATGTAAACAGCTGGCCCAACTAGCTCCTCATTCAACCTGTCCTGAAAATTAGTTTTCAGGTACTTTTAGGCCAATCCTGATGCATTAGCTTGTACACTTTCAGTAGTTTAGGCTTTCAGTATTCTTCACCTTGGCCATGTCTTTTAGCTCTAAACACTTTGTCCATAATGGTGAACACATTGATTATGAATATACATAAAATCTGAACACAACATTGCCATGAGTAACTTTATAATGACATGTTACAACCTTTACTGTAAATAATCAGCTGGATACTGGCACAATACACAAACACAGATAAACATCAGCATACATATGAAATCAATCTTCATGCTCTTTTTGACTCGGGTTTTCGGGTTATCCCCTGATGGGAATTTCTGGCACCCTATCAGCAGCTAAATGCTGCGCCACGTTCACTAGTGTATTGTTTCGTGGCACTATGCTACTTGGTATTATTATTTTTTTTATTTTGAGATGACTAAAATGAACAAAGTTACAGGCCCTGAGAGCTAAAGCAACACTAGAACTGCATACTTAGATAATTAACATCTTACTGGCTCCATTTATATTAAGCTGAATATAAAAGAGTCCATGGCATACAGAGCCTTTTGACTTACTTATTAGCATTGATTTGATAATGTCAGAAAACAACAACAACAAAGAAAGTAAGTATAAACTTTTTGAGATTGTCCTTCATTAAGTAATCAAGCAATTTTTTTTAGTTTATGTAGATTATTGTCATTTCAAACATGCTAAAAACATTAAGAAACTTAATTTATTACCCAGGTCCAGCAGTATATGGAATAATTAACATTGTGCATTAAAATAGATCACAGATAAATCGTTATTAATCTAATAATATATAGAAAAAAAACAGACAATTATGGTTTTTGGATTGCAAATCAATATTTACTAACCAACCATCTTGCCTGAACACTGTTAGACAAGCTTTCTTATAATGTCTTTAAGTAGTCTTCAGGAATTTCTCCAGGCTTTTTGAAGGACACCCCGAAGCTCTTCTTTGGATGTTGGCTGCCTTTTGTTCCGTTCTCTGTCAGGATGATCCCACACTGCTTTAATGATATTGAGGTCTGGGCTCTGGGGAGGATTCATCCCTCCATAAGACCTGTTGCCAATGATTTTCAGTCCACTTCTTGTGTCATTTGGCACACTTCAGCTTTTACTTCCCTGTTTATCTTTTTCAAGAATGGCTTCCTAACAGCCAACCTTCCATGAAGATCGATTGCTTGGGCCCATTTAAAAAAAATGACTTAAAGGTTTGGGCCCCCGAAAGCAAAATGTACAGAAATGAGGCGTAGCTCAAGACTATATCACTTTCTTTTGAATACTTTAAACTATATCATACATGTATGGCATTTGAAACAAATCAAACTCCTTGAACACTGGATTTGAATTCACAGAGTAGTGACAATTTTCCACTGTGGACAGGCCTCCTGCCTCTACTGACTGACATCTACTGGAGGTGTGGCTTCTTTGTATCCGACTCTGAGTTAGGTGCTGTTTACACATACCCGGGTATTTTGATAAACGAAGACCTTTCCCTTCGTTTATACACAAACGGAGTTTTTTCCTCCGAAAACGAAGCTAAAAAGAAACTCCGGCAAAAGTGGAGATTTTTTAAAAACTCCGTTTAGCGTTTGTGTGTAAACTGGTTGAAAGAGACAAAAACGGAGTTTTGGGAATGGAATGAGGAGTTGTCGTCATAGTACAGAGCCCCGCCCCTATCCGCCATGTTGGCAGGATGCTAGCGTCAAACGCCATTCTCTCCGTCCATTGTTTATCTGGCAAGCATGGAGGTACTAGCAGCATTTCTGTTGTTGAGAGCTATACTCGCTTGTGTGATTTTGAAAATTACAGTCATACAATGTATTGAACAACAAAGACATTTTTCACGGCTTTAGCAGTTTTATAGTCCAGCGCAACGTGTAAAAGTAGCTCAGTCTCGCTATCAGTACACACACATGAGCCTGGCGCCATACTTTCTTCTTGAAAAGGATCCGGAAGTTCTTCCTGTCAGCGGTTCTCTCTTTAGGCTTCTGATTGGCTTGTGTGGAATTCTCATTGTTCTAACACTGCCACTGTCAGGCTTGGCGTAATTTAACAGCTCTTGATAGCGTATTTATGCGGTTCAATGTAGACGTGGTTTTTTTTGCAAACGAAGGTTAGAAAATATGCGTTTATCAAAATACCCGGGTATGTGTAAACAGCACCTTAATGGAGCGGACAAAATGCAGCCTGGTTAAAATTCTGAACTTGCTTCATCCTGTTGAGAGATAGAGGAAAAATATGTCTCATCCTCGCTTTATTCATTTTTCTAAATTTGATTAGAACAAATAATTATAAAGTTTACTATTCATGCATATTTTTGTTATGAAAACAATTATAGCAGTTGTATTTCCTCTTTTTGCTTTATGGCACTTCATGGGAGGAAATCCACACGAACAGGCTTTTCACAAACACAAGCAGAAATAAAAGAAATGCTGAGAGACACATTTCACTGGTTTACAAAAGATTGTTTGAACGGAAGATAGAGTGATCCCCTGACGATTTGAATTTTCTTTAAAAACGTAAGCTTATTGCAACCCAGAGTCATGTTTTCAATTAGTTTAACATACCTCAACCACGATTGTTCATAAAATCACCTTTGTTGGCACTTTGCTTTGCTCTTGCCTTGGAGTGGCTTCAGGGACGTAACTGTACGGTGATTGGTCGTATGAGTGTGAGTCACCATCATTACAAAATCTCTATACACTGGGTAGAATGTTTGCCGCATTAACAACAGCTTTTAATGCTAACCTTGAAAAATGTAACAAAATGAAAGTAATGTGCAAGTATAGAAGCCTAGGCTTTGTTGAGCCTTTATGGAGGAGATACAATTTTGACTTGTCTACTTCCTTTTTCCTTTTGATGATGGGAATGTAAACAGAAAAAAGGTACATGATTAAAGTTCTCTCGGGAGCTCCCCCGTTACCGTGGCTCATTACTCTTCACCTAATACCGCCTTCATCTCATATCTTTCACAGCATGATCTAATTGAAATAGCCTGGAGAAGTCCTGAGACTGCCCTCGGAAAAGAAGAGCATCCTCAGAAACACAATAAGATGTGCAGAGATAAGTCTTTAATACTCCTAGTCCTGTGAGACTGACAGTAGACTAATTAAAATGTCTGTGATCACTGAGCTGATTAATGGCTGAGCAGGGTCCCTTCTAACAAAATTGAATCCCAAAGAGACATTTGAAGCAAAAAGTTCCAGGCCATCATTTTAGAGAAGAAAGACTTGTGGAAAATCTCCTTTTTAATGCTGTGAAATTATGTTTGTAGCCTTCTCACGTTGAATTGATTATCTAACTTTCATAGTCTGCAAATATATTCATCCTTTGTGTTGTTTTCATGAATCCAGATAATCATTTCAACAGTTTAAGAGAACAGAGATATCCTTTCTAAACCCATGTGGGCATATGTCCTCACAGTTAAGCATATTGTCACAACTATGGTTAAAAAAAATCTCTTTTTTATCGTTTTTGACCTAGAAAACAAAAATAAAATTATTTGGACACAGTCCAGCTCACACAAAAAAACTCGGCTTTATTTCACCCAAGGAAGTCAGGTAATAAATCCAAGTTAACAGCAACGAACATGCTGTCTGATTATCTGCTGTTTAAAATGAAAGATTACAGAAATAAGTGCAACAACATGGTGTTGATGGAGGGCTTGAATGGCAGGAAAAAGATGTTTAACTTATGATAACTAAATGAAAGGCTGCAGTCTGAAAGGTTGTTAAATGTAACCATTTCTCTGTTCCATTTGAAATATTGGGTCATCGTCAGGATTGTTCAGTACAATTTCTTCACAGATTCATTATAGTACAAACAAAAAGAGAAAAACTGACTTATTTAACTTGAAAAATATAGAAAATAAACATTATGTTTGGTATCTTGAAACACAGGCCTGCACGGTGGTGTGGTGGTTAGCACCGTCGCCTCACAGCAAGAGGGTTCCTGGTTTGAATTCCCGCCTGGGGCCTTTCTGTGTGGAGTTTGCACATTTTCCCTGTGTATGCCGGGGTTCCCTCTGGGTAATCCAGCTTCCTCCCACCGCCCAAAAACATGCATGTAGGTTAAATTGGTGACTCTAAATTGACCCAAGGAGTGAGTGTGAGCGTGGATGGTTGTGTGTCTTGTTTGTCTCTGTGTGGCCCTGTGATGGACTGGTGACCTGTCCAGGGTGTACCCCTCCTCTCGCCCAATGGCAGCTGGGATAGGCACCAGCACCCCCCGCGACCCTAAACTCGACTGAGTAGAAATCGAGTCTATGTAGAAAATAGATGGATGGATCTGGAAACACTAGACATTGACTTATTTTGAGATTTTAGATATTCATATGATTGATCACTCATTAGTACTAACAGTAGTGCAACAATATGGTTACTCCCAAATCTCAGATTAGTCCGTTTGGAGCTAACATACGATGAGATAGACCTTTATTTGTCCCACAGCAGGGAAATTCACAAGTTAATAAGATAATTAACCTCTCTGTGGTGCTTTTGATCTCAGACGTGTGTAACATCAGAGTAGAATTTGCTGTAATAGCAGTGCCTTATTCTTTTTATTTTATTAAGTCTTTATCATAAATTGTGAAAGTCAAATTTGAAACGGTTCCCACTTCAGTTCATCTTTTAGATACTGATTTAGATGGCAAAAAATAGTATGTACATTTATTCAAATTTGATTGATTCAAGCAGCAATAGGAACTATCTAAATGGGAATATAAAGCCAGTGTTTAAAACATAGAGCGCTGATATAACATTCACTTTTTAGCTTAAACGAACAAACCACATTCTATCTTAATCAGTGGATGGAGACTGAGCAAACAACATTGTTTTGGCATTTTTGCACAAAAATCACATATTAAAAGAATGATGGGAAAAACGAAATGACTGTGTGTACAGTGACCCAATTTGTTTATTTACTTTTTGGTTTTCAGCTGGTTGCACCTAATGTCCATATATGTTCATTGTCTTACACTATGTGTGACAACCAGCACTTTAGACACATATGCATGATAAAGACAATAAACTCGACCATAAAAACACTAAAAAATAAATAACAGAAGATATGTTCATTTTTTTATTTGATAGCAACAATACTGTAAGTGGTCGTAAAGAGCTAACCTGTGGATCAGCTTTCTCTCTCTTTTCCGCAGTAAAGCATTTTGACCAGTAGAGGGCAGCAGACCTACATTTCACCATGCGAATGTGCTGACATTTCTTGCTTGCTTTGAAATGCTACTCACAGCCCATGTGAGTAACAGGCTTCACACTGAGGTGCAACAATTGTGAAATGTGCAGTGCTTGTGCCATTCTGCACACAAGAATACAAATATGCTAGGGAACAATCATGTTATAGATATCAACAAATACGGGGCTGTGGTTTGATTTGTGTTTAGTTTTATCGTTAAACGTATGATGTTGCTTCAAAACTCTCGACGGAGACAAATGTATTGCACAAAAACAGCAAGGAGAGGATTTTTGTTCACTTCTTGGTGGATGAGACAGTTTTGTTCAATAAGAATGAGGACAAAAGGCTTTTGTTCGCTGCAGTGTGGAGACAAACTGATCGTCATTGACACTGTGACATACAGCTTTTTGACATAACTGATCCAAAACTGAATCAGAAAACAGGGAGCAAGAGAATACATGATATAAGCAGAGGAAGAGAGCCGAAAACAGAAAGAAGCAGTTAATAGGAAGAAACAGGGTGACAGAGTAGACACAGGGTCTTTCATCCAGCCACAAAGCCAGCCTTTCATGTGTAGAATTTTGCAGTCATTAATAATACATACAGCAGTATCCAGCTCAGTACAGCTGAGTGCTGGGGGGTTAAAGTTTAGAGTTGAGAGTCACAGTAACCATCAACATCATCACAGAGAAACGTCTCACACTCTCACTTCCTCACTGAGGCTGATGGTTCATACTAATGAGCGACGCTGTAAGCAAATGCATTTGTTTCACGGGCCGAAGCGTGAAGGTTGTCTCAGGAGGCTGCAGCGCTTTCATAAAGTCATCAGGCTGATGCGAACCTTTTCGTCACAAGCAGATGCCATCGTCAATGTGGAGTGTGTGGCTCAGTGTTGTGGCCAGAGAGACATGACAGGATCCCATCAGCAATGCATTTGCTGCTGTTCCCAACACAATGGGAGCAGTTATTTTATTAGAATAAGAATGTGTATTTATGTGAGGACTTGCTTCTTCTGAGAGGCTATCCTCTAGATAAGAGTTTGAAAAAGCTCTGAGATTCAATATGAAGTGTCACAAGTAATTCAACTGACTTTTCACCCTTTATGATTCTGTCCACTGCTAATATGAGAATTTGTGTGTAGAGGGATGTCTGCATTGGAAATATTTTCTGTACTCATTTCTAATAGTAAAAAGTCCATAAAACATCTTATTCTTTATGTTTCATATTTCAGGCTTTTTGAGTCGGTATATGAAGCTGTAGAATTAGTTTCAAGTTCAATGAACATGTTGAAAGGAACGGATGCAGCAGGAATATACTTTATAACTTCGCCTCAACAGCTCACAAATTACATGGCCAATTTTGTTGAGGAAGTGAAGTGTAAAAAGGACAAGCTGCAGGGTTACAGGCTGGCTATTTCCTGGTCTGGCATACAAACTTCTTGCAGTCATGCCATGACTGTGAGGTTACCATGCAACCAATCGTTTCATCTAGTTTTCTGGCTTTAAGATAAGTTAACCTGACCGTTTTCACTGAATTCAAGTATGACGATATTGCATTTTTCTGGTTTTAGTGTGTACATACAGTATATTGCAAGTTTTATTAAGTCTTAAGGTTTGATGTTTCACAATGTGATAAAGAAAAAAAAGTCATTTGCTCTTTACCTGGACTTACAATTAGGTAAGTACAACCTCAGATTAACAACAAAATGTGACTCATTACACCATGTCATTATTTTTTCAACATAAACAGAGCCAGAACGCAGAAGCAGTGGGTGGAAGTCCACCCTTACTGCTTCCAATTGAAATGCTGTGATGGGACCTTAAACAGAGCTGCGCATAAACAAATGTTGGCAAATCTCAAAGAACTGAAGCAACATTGCAAGAAGGAGTTGGCCAAAACTCCTCTACAACGACGTGAGAGACTGATAATGTCAAGCAGAAAATTATTACCTCAGGTTGTTGCTGCCAAAGGTTGCAAAGGTTCTGCAAGTTATTAAATCCAAGGGTGTACTTATTTTTTGTGCGCTCGGCACTTGGCATTTCAAAATTTGCTTCTGTGGAAAGACAAACAGAAAGTAAAACTCCTACACCGGCTGTTCTGGGAGCACCTGACATGTAACTACAAATATAGATGAAAGGTTCCTTGTGTGCGTGACCAAAGTCACAATAACAAAATAAAATAAAAACAATCCTGACAGTGGTCAGAAGAAAATTGAATTAACCTGCATTAGTTTGGACATGACCTTAAGCTACTGTCGGACCATCTTTTGTGACTCACGGTAGAGGCTCCCACTGCTGTCTGGAGATCAATATTCACTTGATCGGTGAGGTCATGTGGTGTTAGATCAGCAGGATAAAGCAATAGGCGCTCCGGCCGTCCTGCTCTGACAAAAGTGAGTGAACCATGCTGATGACCACACAGTCATGACTGAGGTCGCCTGGCTAAGTTTAGCAGGGAATCCAGGACAAGTGGATCATCTTACTCAGACACAAGCAGACACACGTGTGTAATAACCAAAAAGGAATCACAAACGCACACACAAAAAAAGTTTCTACAGGCTGGACAATCAGAGTAAGAAAGCTTACGGGAAGTGGTTGGCTGTCAAAGCACTTTCTGTCATTTTCAGAGTGCAAGCAGTGTTAGTTTCACTATTATATTCCTCTTTAATGATGCGCAGCTCCTGTTTAAGAACATTATTACCACTTTATTTTCACTGCATCCTCATTTCAGTTCCCTCTGTTAAACAGTTGCTGAATGAGACACAGACCTTCAGACAGACAACCCCTACGAGATGAGAAATGAACAGGACACCTGCACAAGGTAAACGTGTGAGTATGTTGTGCATGTATCTGTGTCTGTAGCCACTTTTCACCTAGTCTAACCCAAACCATTGATGATTAATGATTAATCATTTGGAGATGTGGCAGCTACTTCACTCTCAACACTGGCACCGCTTACAGCCTCCACAGACATCTATGAGGACACACAAACACACATACTGAGCTGTTAGGACTGATTGGGGGGGTTGAGCAGCACAGGGTAATAGAATCTAAACAACAAGGCTAGAAGGGATGAAAAAGGAGGAGACGATAAAAAGGAGATAGAGCAACTAATCACAGGAAGAGGTTTGAAAAATAAGAGGGGAATGGGGCCAGGGGTGAAATTGACAATACAAAAGCAGGTGCTGCATGTCATCAATGCAAAACTCATTGCTGCTATGCGCCTGCCTTTAATTAGCACTTGCTCTTTAGACGTGTGTGTGTAGGTGTTGGTGCAGCAGATTTGGAAGGGAAAATGTTGCATCAGCCCCTTTCTTCAGAAGTGAATGCACTTTGCAGCTGATTGTCTCTTTCTGCTAATGCTGTGTGGCCTCGGTAAGATATGCAACATAGAAAGTATGGTTCGCGTAGAGAAAAGGAGCAGTGCAGAATAAAATGAAAGAAAATCTAATCAGACTGCGTAAAAGTTTTAACTTGATTGTTTTTCTGTTGCTCACCGTTCTCTGGCCGACTGAATTTCAGAAAGCTGACGAAATCTTATTCTGATGAGGATATAATGGAGAACGACAAGACCCTCCCTTGGTACATTTCACTCCTTATGCACACCTAAACCAATAACAGTGCAGCAGTGTAAAAATAGCCTAACACCTGAGAGTCATCTGCTAAGCATGCAAGGTATATCTCTGTTGAATCATCTGGGAAAACATACCTCCCACGGAAGACTAGATTTAAGATAATAAAGCTTTATCTGTAGTAGATCATTAACACTAATGGAGCAGAATAGGAAGTACAAGACGTGACTTGATCTGGTTCAAGAAAGCTCAGCAGGTGTGTCTTTGGGAATCAACCATATACAGTACATTATGGAGCTGAGGGAGGGACAAATGAGTGGAGCAAAGGAATTAGTAAAAACTCCAAGAAGATTAACTTTGAAGTAGCTAAAAGGCTGAACAAGATTTATTGTTAGCCCATTGCTTATTATGAAACAAATTTTCATTTAAAACAGATTTATGATTTTTAAGTGATACAAACTTTCTGTCTTTTAATTTTCTACCAGCAGCTGTCTCCTTTAGAATGTGTCAAAGCTGTCAGCGAAACTCCACTCTAAATCTAAAAATCTGAGAGACAGAAGCTGTGTAGTTGTAGTAATAATTTTAGTTCATTAGTTATACGTTAGTCATAAGTTAAATCATAAGTTAGTCTTGGGTGTTTGGATCAAATGCAGATGGAATAAAATCTGAAAGGTTTCAATCTTTTCTCTGGTAACCGTCCAAAAATGTCTGCCATTGGTGTTGCATTCGGGAAATCATGACCTCAAAATGTATAAAGTCCTGGCCTGAGCCCCGGCCGTAAAACGTACTCTCTAAATCAGCTTCTTAAGATGAAAAGTTGGATCCCACGTAAGCATGCAGTTCTCTGCCAATGTCAGACTAACTTTCAGTCACTTCTCATGACTGATTTCTCTGTTTCCTTTTTGTGGGTAAAACAGGTGCAGAAAAAAAGGCTTGCATGTGATTAAAAAAAGACATTTTTTTTAAAACATGCCTATACCTCGCTTTTTTAAGCTTTGGGTAATGTTTAAGGTGATACTACATGATTTTAACACTGTAGATAAACCAGAATGGGACATTTTCATGTGTAAGCGTTTTTCAACAATCTCTTTTGCTATATACTTTCTTTATTCGTCAGAATCTGCCCACTATGACAAAAATGTTATGTCAGAGTTTGTCATTTACTGAAAAACTATTTCAAAATGCTGGTGACTTCTCTTGCACTTGGAGACATATCATTTTTTGAATTTCCTTCTTGACTTCTGAACTTCAGTAAAGCTGAGGTGACTGATCAGGCCACTTGAGCTGACCAGGAGCAAAGTGGGCTTTTCTTCACTTAACATCTACTTTAACAGGACACATTAAAATATGTAGGTATGAACATTACGGTCATTTTGCAGACGCTTTTATCCAAAGCGACTTACAGCACTCCAGAAGCCATTTCATGGTCCCTGGCTACGCTTGTCAATATACTCTTTTAGGGGCCACCTTCCATGAGCCATCACTATTCCCAGCTTCTAGTTTTTTTTTAAATATCAACTCTGCTGAATAAACTCCTAAGAGTTGTATTCACCCAGTTTGATCTGATCAAATGTGAGTCTTCACGGGAGGTATCAGAGATCTCTTAATCCTTCAAAGAAACGGACGCTTCCCCTCCAGGCAGTATAGGACCTGCATAAACAGATGTGAGGAGGAGAGGATGTGTGAACACGATGACCCTTGTTTTCAGCACTTGCTGACATCACATTGGGTTCCATTTGTTAAACATTCCCATTACGCCCCTGCTGGAATATGTGCTCAGTTGTGCCTTACACACATCTTCCTGTAAAGCCTTTTACTTTCAGACACTCACACAAGTTACATTTACATTCTCTGAAACGCACACACATCGCCACACAGCAGATAGAGAGAAATGGATGTAATTTTCCCATATTTAAACTTTTGTCTTGAGAGATTTATCATCCACTCTGCCGCAGGGCAGTGTACAGACTCACAGGTTCCCAGCTTATCAATGCAGTGGGCCCTTATTGTAGTGCCTGGCTCACACTTTAACAGTAGTTTAACAACCAGCCCGCTCTTACCAGAAAACATGGAATTCATGTTTCCAAAACATAGTCGTTTCACAAACCGTGAGTGTAAATTGTCAGACAGCAGTGTATCCCCAGACTGATGGTTTCTGTCATACATGAATAATAAAATGAATAATAAAATGAATAATAAAATGAATATTAAAATGTGTAAGCCATGATAATGTAGATTTTTGCATCTCTCTCTAACAATGCATTCTGTAAGATGTAAACCTAACAATGTACGGTACATTGCTTCCACCTCTAACCATTTCTTTTTCTTATCTACCTCAAACCATACATTTTTGAATTCTATTTTTTAGCAATAACTCGTGGGTAGGAGCATAGTAGAAAGCTAAGGAATTGCGTGAGGGAGAGAAAGTAGAAAACTACAAGGAAGACTCCCTGTAGTTTAATCTACAAACTGTGGAAAACATTGTGAAGCATAAATCTTAAACTAACCTTCAGATCAATAACGGTCAGTGGATTAGCACCTTCCACAATCTACCTCTCCTTCCTAAGAATAAGCCTTTATGGCCAAATTAACACTAAGAAGGCATTTAAAATGTAGACATCATGATGTAGGAATGCATATGGGGATGATGGACATTGACATGATAGTTTGGCTGGAAACCTATACAATAATCATTTCCACTGAAACTTGCATTTTCTGTGAGTAACATTCAACGAATAGGTTTCCAGCCAAACTACCTTCAGGTTGCATTTTATGTAATACACCCGCCTTTCAGTTTTTGTGTTTTTCACATTGTCCTCAATTTTCACATCTACTAGCATATTTGCTGTCCCCTCTGCTCCTGACTACTTGTTCTCACACCTCGTCCTATCTTATCTTTTCCCCATTCTCCCAAGCAGCATGAGCCCTTTCATTTCACCGCAGCTCATTTCAGAGCCATGCTTCCTGTCTCATAACTCATATCAGGTAGTCCAGCTCGCCTGGGCTCTGACTGACAAGGCTCTCATAACCCAACACTGCAAGGCTGATTAGAAAACTGCGTATTGTGATATGGTGGGGATCAGTTTCACCTTTGGTGAAGTTTATTGAATAAAACTGATAGGATGAAAATGACAAAACAAACTGAGTAAACGACTTTTAGAGGTTTAGAGATCTTCCTCTCAGTCAGGGTTGAACTGCTTGATGGGGCTATTTTTGACCTCACTGCACAAAATAAAAGGTAAAGGTTTGTGGATGTCAGCCAGTCAGCCGGTCGTTCAGGTTGATCGATGGTGAAGCAGCAGAAAATCAGCAAGACGGCAGATGAGAGTGGCTGCAAAGATATTGATTATAAACCATATGGCAGCCAAAATATGACAGCCCTTCCTCCGCCTCACACACCCTCTTTCCCTTGCTGTTTCACGTCCATTAGACCTGTGCACATCTTATATGCAATGCCAGGCTCTGGTTATTGTTTTTGGCACCAGTCCTGGGAAAAAAAAATCACGAGCATGACTTTACAGTCATGGGCAGGGATCAAAAGTGTGACAGTTCCCAGTAAGCGCTGCTTATACCTAGTGACAGAGCAGAATGAGTTGTTTGTGCTTGTTCATACAGGTGTGAAATCAAGGTTCAAACAACATGGAGAAATAAATTAATGGGTTCAAAGTATGTCACAGGCTACAGCAAGCACATTGCCCCAAAATGAAAATGTATTCAAGATTGATTTAAAAAAGCTGTACTGTGAAAAGCAGCTACACCTCGGGCTAATGATACCTCTGATAAGCCACGATTCCTCCTGAACAGCCAAATCTGTTGTGAAAAGATGACAGCAGAGACGCATAAACACGCCGAAACAGATAGAATGGCTGGGGGAAGAAGCAGGGAAAAGAATGGACAGTAACCATTAGATCACCTATTCAGTGATTCAGTTGTCAAAAATAGTGTAAAAATGAAGGAATTTGATGGTTTAGTGCTGAAAAATCTTATTTCTTAATAGTATGTGTGATTCTTTACTTGAGTAGTAGCAACAGCTCACTGTTAAAATATGGAATGTAGTAATTACACAATTCAGACAAGTGGTAGTGGAAAATCACCATGTAGCGATATCCTCTGTGTCATCACCGAAGCTGCATCTCTGTAAAGAGAAAAGGAAATTATATGGGAAAATGTTCTCCCTGCACAGTTATTGAGGCTTAATTGTGAAAGAGCTATGTTGTGCTGTGGGCTAATGTAGCTATTAAACATTCTGATGTTCGGTCAGGTTAAATACATGTATATCATTGACAAAATACAAAGAATAGCATGAAAGCTGTCGATGCAGGCTGCTAAATGTATTATATACATATATATATACATACATTAAGTATTTATAATTCCTGCCATTATTATTTTTGGCACATTCATACCAAAGCAACAAATTTTATCCATTTTGCATATTGTGGGCGCTTTCATTTGTTAAATCGGAATGCACGGTATGTCACACGCTCAGTCAAACTCTAGAGAGGTTTTTCAGCCTTTTAATTACAGTACATTTGTAAATGTAGTTGTTTATTTTCACTTTTCTAAATGCATGAAGTGTTAATAATTTAAGACATCATGTTCCTAAAACGTATGTTTTTTTTTAGAGATAAATGCAGAAATTATTTACAATTATAGGTTACACAGGTTGAGTCTCCTGAACACTGAATATATGCTGAGGTTAGAATTGGATGTAAATTACTGCTGACAGACACTACCTGACAGACATGCAAACATGCACACACATACAGCTTTTTTTCTTGGCTTGTGAAAACTGGTGAAACAGGTTAGAGTCTAAACATTCCTTTCTTTTGGCGCACTCCTCTGTTTAGTTTTTCATTTTCACTTCAGGTTAAACAGCAGTGATGTGGTTTAGTCTTTAACTTCTTTTGTCAGACCCGTAAAAGTGTTTACATCTACTTGTTAATGTTTGTGTGAAAGGTTTCATGATCTGACCCGATATTTGGAGCTGCATTTTATTGTACAATGACTGTTGGCTGGCAAGTTGATTAACTGCCCTGTAGAGTATTGTCTGACTCCATAGAAAAACACTTACGTGTGCATGCTTCTTTGCATTTGATGCATCAGCAGCCACAGCCCTTTTGACAGTAAGTGAGGTTGTGAGCCTTTCTTAGTCTGGGTCCTCTTTCACAAGCAGGCTGCTGGTAGATGTTAACTTGGTTTCTGAGGATGTTTTCTAGGAGCTGGTATTTTCAAAAGCCAATGACAATGTCCCAAACCTGTCAGTGCATCCTGACATTACCATATAGGAGCGGCAACAACTGCAGTTTTTGACTTGCTGTGTGGGAAGGACGAGGCCTGATAGAGGCAAGTAAACACATGTTAATACCATCAGAGGACTGAAGACAAGTTTTGGTGCAATCTGTTGGTTTCCTTAGCGAGGAAATTGTTTTTGAATTGGCTCTTTATAAATGAATTGAACTCCAATTGGCTTGAATTGGACTATATTATTTAAGTGCCTTGAGATGACATTTGTTGTAATTTGGCGCTATATAAATAAAACTGAATTGAATTGAATTGAATAGAAGCAGAGCAGTAATGTGGTGATGCAACCAAGAATCACTTAAAATATTCTCACAACGTGTATACTTAGCGGGTGCATTTGTAAAACACACAGCAGGCTGTGTGACTTTTCTTGCAAAAGTGCAACACGTTGTATATAAACACCAGTTATTAATGACTCTTGGAGCCTTTCAAAGACTTAATCGTGCAAACTGTATCCACAGAAGGCCTGAACAGCAAGAAAACTCTCATCAACACCTGTATCTTATCTAGTCCAAGCCGTACTGCCACACTCTATGTGGCATAAGGTGTAAATTGCTGAATGATCCACAGACAATACAAAAACAAATGACAAAATAAAAACAACAAAAAAAAATATAGGATTTGTACGTTTCATAAAAAGAAGGGTAGAACGTCTCAGTCAAAAGAAAAAAGGTCGCTAACATGACGTTATAATAAGAATTAGAGGCCAAGGTAAACACTGTGTGACCAAAGTTTAACACCTTAACAGTACAATGTACTATTACATTAAAATAAATAAATTACTATGTTAGGCTGTTTAAAACTGGACTTTTGAAATACACATTAACATGCATATTTCAAAAGTTGGACAAACATGCCTGGATGCAAGTTGAATGTAAGCTTTTGTGCACTAAGTCTGTATTTTTTGTCCAATTTTGTCTCACATTAAAAGATTAAATACAATATGCCTCAATTTCAATCATATTTGAATGTTGAGTTTTCTGAACTGATTTTTCTGTTTTTTCCAAATCAGTCTAATGTTTTGTGACTGCTCAGAGCAGCCGTAGACTGACACACTTTATCAGCACAGGGCGCTTTATGACAATACAATGTAAAGAATACATGGACTGGAATTAAAAGACCGGTTGTGGCGGATTATTGTGAAACAGCTTGGAATTGGAATGCAGGATACTTTGACGTCCTCTCATGACTACATCAAACCAGATTTTTATTTTTTTTTTTCACTGCGAAGAAGTGAAAGGACAACAAAGTCATCATCGCTGCTTGACAACTTTCTTTTTTCTTGTTCCTGCAAATAGACATAATAGACTGATTTTGAAAAACGAAAGAAAACACACACTGTGCTTTCAGTTTGTAACAATGTTTGTCTGAAAGCTGAAGGAATGAATTGCCATCCATTGTAGAAGAGTCAAACATGCTTCAATCGATAAACTGATGCCCCTCTTGTGCTTTTGTAGGACAAGGAGGGAAGTACAACTAAATGGCCTAGCTGAGTTATTACCGTAGTTAAACGTAACTGTGTATGGGAACACACGAGGTAAGGTTACTAAGTGCCAAATTCTAAAGAATTTCATCTTCAATAGGAACCAACACCCTTAAGAGATTCAGAGAGTCCAGAGAAGCATCTGCACACAAGGCTTAAAACAAAGCCTTCATCCAGCAGTGCCATACATAAGATGTGAATCTGTAGTGGAAATCCTTCTGCAGGCTCAGGAAATGCACTGTCAGTGATACTACTTTGAGGCTGCATCAACAAAAACCGAAAATAAGCAAGATCCATAAAAACACTCCCGCCCTCTCTGGGCCAGAGAACATTTACGATGGACTGAGACAAATGAGTAAACTATCCTGTCATATAACCGATCAAAGCTTGAAATTCTTCGCGGAAATCGTGCGTCACATCCTCCAGGGTAAAGAGAAGAGAAACCACCAGGCTGATTGTTGGGCTTGTTGATCCACAGATCATAGATAACTTGCTTATTGGTGTTGGCACCATTATTGTGGAATGATATGTACTAACATGTGTTACCATCAAGAATGAATCTTTTTCAGGGAAGTTCTCACCTACTTTTGGCCTACTTCAGACATTGTTAAAGAAATTCTTAATGGATTCAGAATGCAGCATGGCTTCCAAGTAAAACTAAACTTGACTGCCAGCATTCCAGACCTGTCCTCAACTGAAAACATTTACAATATCAAACAAAATATGACAAAGGGAGCGTTTAAATGTTCAGCAGCTGAAATAATTTCTCAAGAATGAACGGGAAAACATTGTACTTCCAAAATAACAACTATTGGCCTCGTCAGAGTGTTTATATCAGATTAGATGATAGAACACAGAGGTGAAAGAGGTTCCAACGTTTTGGCATCAAAATATTAAAATCAACATCAACAAGTATTTTTATGTATTAACATGTTGTCTTTGATGGCTTTTCTATTTAAGTTTAAATAGTGTTCCGATGTATTTCCATTAAATACTGTATTACAGCTATTTAAAGTGCAGCATTGTAACGAAGAGTTTAAAGTGCCTCTTAGTTTTGTAGCATTGTCACATGGTGGCGATTGATGTACTAGAATTTGAAGCCTTATTTTTTCTTGCTAGAATTTGAAACTTCACCACATCACACTAAGGCTCCCTCCTCATTGTTTGTATCGCATGTTACTTGCCAAGACCACACACTGACATTTTGGTTCCATCTGGTTTTCTAGTGGTGTGCGGTAGTTTTTGGCTCAAGCAGATGGTGCCTCTGCGATCGACATACTATGCCAGGTCCTCCTGTAAATCCCTAAGAACAAAGCTCAATAATTCACTGTGGCTGCCCTGACTGTGATTACCCCCTGGGCTCCCCTACTACCAACAGCATCCTATTGAAAAACACACAAAGTTTCTCCACAACTGCTGTCACCCCAACTCTTCCTTCTGTTGTCCTCCGCGTTACTGAACTTTCTCTTCCTGTGATGCAGTGAAGAAAAGTTATTTTCTAGTTCTGCATTCAGAAAGGCCGAGGAGGATATGAGAGAAAAGAGGTGAAAGGTGGCTGAAAAGGGAGGGAGGAGATACTGGCAAGCATCCCGACTTTCTGCACGTCAAGATTCAAAAGCACTTTGGCCATTGATGAATCAAACATCCCTTTCATCTAATAAAGTGCACACAGAGCATATACATTCCACAAATAGATACGTCCATAGTCCAAGTACTGTCACAGTGGGTGCTTTTTGAAAATGAAACAATCTTCACAAACAGAAATAACAGCCACTGACTGAATTTAGGTCTTCATTACCTTCACGCTCTCTAACACACAAACACATTGACAGCACACACATTTGCCATGGCCATCTATGCAGTTTGCTCCTTAAAGCCAGAAAAAAATCAAAAGCCGTTTGTAGCCATGGGTCTTTTCTTGGAGGAGAGTTTGTTGGTTTCCTGTGCCCACAACACTGCAGCCACGGGCTCCCGGCGTCAGCTTCACACCGCCGTCTGCATCAATAACTCCATGCCATTGTGATGGACACAAAGGCAGTCTTAGTCTTTGCCAGGAGAAAAAGGTGCCACTCTTTATTCCTTCCTCGTCCGCTCACTTCCTTCTGGATGGTTTAAAAGAGAAAGCCAAGAGCAGTGTGGAGGACAAAGAGGAGCAGAACTCTGCATGAATGTCTCTAAAACCAACAGGGCTTGTTCACTCGCAACAATGCACACATTCAACAGAGCAAGAATGAACAAGATGACATAAATGCTTTAAATACACTCATCAATGTGAGTAATTATGTGAGTCTTAATGCAATGTCGGACATATCTTAAATATAGAAACTTGTTGGCAAAGATGCACATGGCTCCAAACATCTTGCACAAAAGATTTACTTCCTTTCTTGACACTGATCGCCAGCCATATTACAGGAATTAGTAGGCTACAGACATCAAATGTTTACACAAAATAAATGGAGAGAGCTCCACGATCAATTTCTCCAGAATGTTTACAACAGATACAAATGATTTTCTAGCAAACATGGACATAGTGCACTATCTATTTTGAGGTATCTCATACAAACAAATCTTCAACGTGTGGATAGAGCCACAATGCAGGTGAAGCTGTGTGACTAATATATTCACAATGTTGCAAAGACACAAGTATTGAGAACCTGCTGTGGTGAGTCACTATTTCACTGATACCGGATTTGTAACTGGACTCATGCACTAAAATTGTGAAACAGACACTTAATAAAACAACTAATCTGGAACGTCACAATATCCTGTACAATACGCCTAAAAAAAAGAAAAAAAAAAGACAATTGTACCATCTTATACACAAAATACTGTAAATATTGTCTTTTTTTCTGTTGAGTAACAGGTTAAGGAGGGAAAGACCAGCAACAGAGCATGTAGCGACTTAAACCTCAGAGCTGTCAGAAACAAGGAGAGAACAGATAAAAAATGAGGACTGGTAGAGCAGAGAGACCCCGCTAATAGTGCATTACAGTGTCAGCGCGGCACATCCATGCAGCCACCTCAGCGTCAGTGCATTCACTTTTACCTCTAAAAGCCATCCCAGGTACATTTCCTTAAGCACGAGCTCTCGCCTGCTAAATAGTTATTGATCTAACATAAACCCATGGCTGGGGAAGGTGCTGTCCATTTTCAATCTTACTTTGCTTGAGCAATTTGATGAACAGGACATTAGTGCCGGCAGGACAACCCATTTATACCAGCCTGGCTCCTAATAATGCTCCATTTGTCCAAAGTGTTAACAACATTAACTACTTGACAAAAAAGGAAAAGGAAGAGAGATGGCTCTCATATTAAGAGTATAATACAATACAAGACAGTACAATAACAGGCTGCCAGTAAGCGATGGTAATCACAGGGTTAAAATGAGTATTTATCCTACAGTTCTTCAAACCATCATCTGACAGATTTTACATACAGTCCTCAGTCCACACAGTGCATTAATTTATTTCAAGTCCATCTACTTTTAAAGCTGGAGGCTCACAAGCAGACGCACAGAGGTGCCCAGTCACGCCCTCCGGTCTCCATTCTCAACATACTCAGCCAGGCTGTTGAGAGCCGTCTCCTCACTCTTGGACTGAATGACATTGTCCCCTTTCCTGGAGGGCTTTTTGGTGGCCCGTGACAGCTTCCTCCTGAAGGTGTCTCCAGCCAGGAAGTAAAGAATAGGATCCACACAGCTGTTGAGGCTGGCCAGCCCCCGCGTCACCTGGTAGGTGGCATAGACGCGGTTATTGAACTCACACATGTCAGGGCTCTGAAAGTACAGCCTGGCCCGCATGTTGAGATTTTTCATCACGTGGAAAGGCAGGTAGGAGACTGCAAAGACAGCGAGGACTATGATAACCAGGTGGATGGATTTCTGCCGCAGAGGCGCATTGTTCATGTCGTTGCATATCAAGGCTTTGACTATCATGCCGTAGCAACAAAATATGATGATGAAAGGGATGCAGAACCCAAACACGGTCAAAGTCATGCTGTAAATGAAATAACCTGGTAACTCATCCTTAGTGGTGGTGTCGTAACAGGTGATTGTATTATTCTTCAAACCAGTCCTGGAATAATACAGAATTGGAGAAATGCCTATAATCACGACCAGCCACACCAAGGTGCTGGTAATGACCGCGTTTTTCTTCTTCAGCCGACCCAGAGACTTGAGCGGGTGCACCACCCCAGTGTACCTGTGAACACTGATGCAGGTCAGGAACAGAATACTCCCGTAGAGATTCACATGGAATATAAAACGCTGCAGTCGGCACAGGACATCCCCAAATATCCAGTCTGTTTTGTTGAAGTAGTAGAAGATGAGGAAAGGCAAAGAGAGGACATAGCAGAAGTCAGCCAGAGCCAGGTTGAACATGTAGACAGAGATGCTGCTCCAGGGTCTCATATGGAAGACAAACATCCAAATGGCCACGCTGTTTCCCACCAGCCCAGTGATGAAAACCATGATGTAAACAGTGGGCAGGTAGTAGAACTGGAAACCTGTCTTGAGGGAACATCCTTTTGTTTGGTTGTCGTAATCTGTTACATTCAACAGAGAGGTCAAGTTCAAGTCTGTGGTCATGGTGTCAGGGGCAAAGGATGGTCCTGTTAATGCAGGAAAGGAAATATTTCATGTTTAAGCAATTAGCGGTTTGGTATCAAAACAGTCAAAACAAAATCAATGGGTAGATATGAAGGGTTAGGGTTAAAAATAACAACAAATAAGCACGGTCTTGACATGCAAGCTCTGAAAATAATTAGCAGAATGTCCACATGCAGTGCGACAAACACATTCGTGCTCGTCAGGAATGATGGACGTATCACAACACTTACCGCTGAGATTGACTTGTATTCAACATTCCTATAGCGTTCACAGTTGTTAAGATTTCACATAACACGCGGACGGGACGTTTCAGCAGCCAGGTGCCTTCATTCAGTCTCCCAACGGTGCCGGAAATCTTTTAAAAGTTGCAAAATCCTTTTTCTGCAGAAAAATGAGTCCTCCTACGGGCTCGTCAGGCAGAGCGACGTTTTCCCACAGCAGCAGCGGCGGGACGCAACAGAGACAGCTGCGGGCTCTGGCACGAAGAGCAGGAATTGCAAACTGTCTCCGTGAAGCGAGAGGGGAGGTGCGCACTCACAAATCCAGGGAGCTGCTTCCCGTGCACAAACGCGCCGTTTCTGTTCCGCACTCCTCCCCCTGCCCGCGCGCATTATTGTTCCAGAGATGTCTGCGCGCACGTTTTTAACAAGTTTGTTCTCGTTCATAATCGATTCGAGACTCGCTTGAGCTTGCAATGCTGTTTATTTACGGTTTAAAAAATGTAAGATATGAACATATAAGACAGTAATAACATTTTTAGTTTTTATTAACCTTTATTTTATACAGGTAAAATCTCATTGAGACCCAGGGTCTCATTTACAAGAGAGACCTGTGGCATGCCAGAAATGTTAGTTTCACTTTGACATTTAGGGGAAAACGGGACACATCAGATCACAAAACCCAGTGAATCCAAAATGTTCTGAAAGCCGTGGTAGCCTATGTCATCCTTTTGAGTTTATCATTGCAATCCCCTTTTGCATGTGATTTGGGGAGGCTGGAGCAAAAGGATGGGGTTGCCTGGGAAGAAGCATGAGAACAAATGCCTGATTTGTTCATCAAAATGGTCTTTTGCTGTCGTCCTTAAGGTGTGTGGCACATCCAAGGACAAAGCAGACATTTGGCATAGGCCGCAGACAGAGGATGGTGGAGAATAGTGAAGGGATGAAGATGTGGAGTGAGTGAGCCAAATGTTAATACGGTCCAAAGACCGAAAACCTTAGTATAGTGGCAAGTGGAGTGAGCCAAGGCTGTGATAATACTCTAATGGATTATATTAATATACAAGAGAATTAATGTGAATTATTGTCCATTGGTAGCCCATATAACTGACGAAGTACAGTTTGGAAGTTTATTTCATGTAGCCATAAAAAAACAAGACATAGGCCTACACATAATGAAATGGAGCTATTTCACATCCCCTGATTTCCCCGCATGTAAAGCAAATGGAAAAAAACACACACTCTTTGCAAATAAACTTATTCTCTTTCATCTTAAATGACAGTAGATTCAGTAGATCTTCTGAATATTTTGCATTTCAGGGTGTGTATTAACCAGCTGTGGCTTGTTTATCTTGTCATCTCACTGTGACAGATCACCCTTGCTTTAAGGGAGCCAACAAGACCTCCAGTTGAAATGATCAGATAGGTCGTTTGTTCACAGCTTGGAATACGACCAATAATGGCGCCCTGAAAAATACCACCCTCCAGCTGATATGAGCACTTCCAAATGGTAACAAACATTACTCTCAAGCCTTTGTTTGGCAATTCATAACATGACAACATTTTACTAAAACACTGTTATTCCCTCCCGATTAGGTTTAGGCAAAAACAATAATTCCTTAGAGCTAGAATTCAAAATCACTAGATTTGGGTTGGAAAAGCTGTCATGGTTAGGGTTGAAATACAGTTATTTTTACAACACAATCTGTCACCCTCATGGATGCCATTTAAATTTTAAAATGCACATCCAGTTGCTATTACAACCACTTGAAATCGCATGTTCTTCAAATGTAATGATAGGCAGTTTTGGCCTGCATGAAAAAACAATCTACAAGTATGTTTGGGTTGTATTTGGGAGAAGGACAGTCTCTGGTGGCAAATGTTTTTCTCTCCATTTAAGAAGAAGACACAATTTTGCAATGCAGCGCAAATTAGAAGGGTTGCTAATAAGTGTCACTTATACATGATATATTTTCCATGAATTTAGCACTCCATTCCCATGAGATGTACGGAATTACTTCACTTGGAATGTTTTTCAGTAGAAAGAGCCAAAAAGTCACCAAGTGTAAATATTTACAGGCAAGTATTAGAGACAGAAAATATTTGAGAAGAACTAAATTGGATTAAAATGGATTCCCATTTAAGCTTATTTAGCTCCCATATTAAGTTGCAGTAGCGAACATTTAAGTTGTTGAAAGGCACGTTGAAGTGTCTCAGTATCAAAACTGAAAGCATTGGAACTCTCCATAACCAGTTCAAGATTTCTGAGGGTAAACATCTGCCAAAACACAGAGAAAAATAATATGCCCCTTGTGTTTACCATTTCTGTGCAATGCAAACACAGCAAGTGTGCAGCAGTTGGCGCTGAAAACGAAACTTAATTCAAAACAGATTTCAGCACAGATGACGAGCAGGTTTGACATGTGTGTCAAAATGTTTTAGAAGAAAGAATTCAATGACACACTGTCAAAAAAAAATTTGAAGGCAGGCTGACCAAAGATAAGAGATGGTTTTCTGCATTACAGCTCCTGTCAAATGCCCTATTCCATTTGGCTCTGACCTCCATTTTCTCCTCTAGAGGCTGACAGGAACAGGAGACATATTGGGCACGGCTGGAGGCTCTCTGTAACGTTAATTTGAATGTATTAACCACCTACACTGGTGAGGTCAGTGCACCTCAAACTAATACAGTAGCTGCTTTGTTTCGTTAAGGATTTTTTAAAATTGGTTTCAAGACTTTTTAAAAAATCTAAATACATGGCAAAGGTTGCAGAAATCTCTCCTTGAATATGATTTAGAGTTGCTATGTAGATGAATACAATTGACGTAGGCTCATAAAAAATGTCTATTCAAGTAACTACATTTTTATATTACTAACCACACGTGTTTCATCGGTTCTCGTTGTCAGTTGATAGCCTGTTCTTACCTATTTCTCACTGTTCCTGAGGCTGTGATTAAAAGTTGTGACATGCAGACACAGTGAACAGGTCAGCAGAGTCTGTACCCTCTGAGGAGACTTGGGAACGGGAGAGGATGACATCCAGCTCTGTACTTTGGTGTGTGATTTTAATCATATAAAATGACATGCCAAAAGGATAAAATGCATATAAATGAAACGCAAAAAGGGCTTTTTATATCCCGTTGCCATTGGATCATGTTGTAGCAGATGGAACTTGCATTCTTTACATTGAATTATTCGTAAATAAAATGTATCTCTGAGGACATCTTCATCGTCACTTTTGGAACAGTTTTAAGGCTCTTTGAGGTTTATGGACTGAGGAGCTTCCCGAAGGACAACATTTTGTCAAGGGCTTTTTTCTGGGTGTAGTCTTCCTGCAGATAGGAACAATTAATGGATGTAATGACAAACCTTAATTCAAACTATTCAACATCATGTCGTAAATCCTCTTTTGTATATTCACTCCATTAATCCCAGTTTGTACTGTCATTCCATTCCTTTGCGTTTTTGTAAAATCTTTTAAAGACTATTGTTTATGTTTAAACGGGCAGCTTTTATCTGATGTTCACAGATTTGATTTTATCTTTTTAAATAATAGGTTCTGGTGTAGTGTTTATGTGTTTGACCCATCACCACATAGTTAGCAATGCTGCATTTACTATTACCCCGTAAACGTTTTTCACGGTTCACTTTCTGAAGAAATATACAAACCCAATGGCAAAAATGTCTCCAATGAGTTACGAAAAAAGGCCACAGTTCACCTTAAAGCTGGTGTGACTTTGACTTTCCGTGCTCATGCTATCCCAGGTTTTGGTGAGTCAGGTGTTCCCATCGGAACCAGTCCATGTCAGAGGGAGCAGCACTGCCCTGCACATGCTTCCAGGTGTGAAGTTAGATAAGGGCAAAGTTGAAATTACCATCTGCAGTTCCCTTGGCTTCACTGAGTGTAGCTTATGGACCACTGATTTCCTTTACAAACCTTCCTATCCAGTGCTCCATTTGGTCAAAAGTGTGAAAAAGCAAAAAGAGTGTACAAAGCGTGACATCCCTGCAAGCACATGAAAACAGGTCATAACTTGTGAGACAGAGAACACATTCATAACAATGGCTTGCTGGTATTTCTCGACGGTAACAGTGAACTTTTTCTCGTCGTCTATAAACTGATAACCTGTGATTGATGTTCAGTGTATAACCTGTATTTCTTTACATCTCCCTTTGTTGGCCCTTCTGACAACCCATATAACAACATTTAACAACATTTCCTGCTCGTTCCATTAACTGTGATGAAGCTGAGTCTCTGCAACACCAAGAAAAGAAAATCAGGCTCCAAAGCGGATTAGCATACTAACTTTAACGTCTGTCTCAGTGGGAAAATCTAATTTGACAAATTAACGGATTTGTGAGAAAACAATTTTCCACTTTGCTTTCAAGTCCTTTATATCTGCTGAGCTGCAGCGCATGTACCCCAATTTTACTTCTTTGTTCTCCTCGTACCTTTGTCTGTCCTCATGCCCATTTTATGAGTATCTTTTTTTCCTATACAATTTATAAGGGCTCCTTTTAACCACTTTATCCAATTCCAGGCTCATCACATGCCCGTAACAAGAGCAATGCACACATGATTCTGATGAACATCTCGGCTGGTTTTGATCTCTCTTATCAGCTTTCCCACAGTCTTGGCTGGAAAATAATGAATTCTCCATTTGACTCTTCTCTTCTGTCACGGTGCATCACTGCACCGTTAAGCTTACTTCTCCAGTCCCTCTTTTATGTTTTTCACACTTTGCCTTCCATTCATGCTTACCATCACATACCCAACTCTTCCCTGCAGACCAAAGGAGTGATGGTGACTTGAATTTAACAGAGAGTTGCATAAATATTGTAAGTGTCAGCAGTTTGTGTTTTCTAACTCTGCTGTGTTTCTAGCCTAAACACCCATCACTGCTGGACCTCCATGTTAAGGGTCTGGTAGAGATTTAAGTACATTTCCAGCAACAGTGTACTTGATAGCCTGCTTGACTCTCTTCCTGTGGGACCCCTGATGTAATGATGCTGCACGGATCACGTAGAAAATAAACTAAGCATCAAACAGATCACGATCAAAAATGTTAATGTTGTGTGTGAAGTTGTTGGAGAGGCAGGTCTCATTAGTCAGGAAGACATATTGTATTCAGGCTTTGGAAGCTGGTAGTTACAGTATAACATTTGAAAGATAGTTGAAAATACAAAACTGATGCAGGTCTAACAATCATAATCCACATGAATATAAACATATGTTGTTAACCCTGTTTTTTCACAACACTGCACAACTTATAATAATTCTCACGGCTTTCATTTTATGGGTGATCTGTGAATTTATTCTACAAGAGTGTCTCTAAGTATTCACTTTTTATGATGCTAACATTTAACTAAAAGCTACGGCTTTCAAGCTTTTTTTATACTAACCGTGGATCTTTGTATTTTTGCAACAAGTGAAGAGATGAGGGTCGATCTACTACTGTAGACAACAAAGTATATGCTATATTCTACATGAATTTTTATGTTGTAGAGTTGTGAATTTATTTTATCAATGGAGAAATTGAGCAGCCTTGCTTTGTTGTCTACAGTAGTAGATCAACCCTCATCTTACATTGAAGCTCCCAGATCAAGGAAGTGACGTCGACGCAGCTTTAGCAGCAGAGAAGCTATTAGGCTTGTGTTGATAATAATAAACTCCTGGACTATGTACAAACTTCCAAATGCATCGTTTTCATGCGCGTAATTTGCACGGGGGTTACGGGGGTCATGACCCCCTCAAAAATCAGATCCAGCTAATATAACCCCCCCAATATCATCAAATCAAATCATCATAAAATTCTGAATGAATAACTTTTGTTTGTTTTCTTTATTCATTCATTTCATTTCAAGATAGTATCATGTTTTAAATAATCTCTAATGTAAACCCCCCCCCCCCCAAACCGACTACTTGGTATTACCCAACCCAATTTCTCTACCGAAAGTTTGTTTATGCTCAGCCGCTGGACCTGGTGAGTGGTGCCAGAGGGTGCCAGGGATCACTGTGTGGAACCAATGTCACTGAACTGTATCTTAAGTTGCTGTTTGCTCCAAAACAGTCACACTTTTTTGGGGTTTGTTGTTCTAAGAGGTGGATTAACGAGAGTTAAATTGATGGAAAAGGGCTGTGACGGCTGCTCAGAAAGTTCACAGAGCTAGTGCAAAAATCTTGAATGTTGTCTTGCACATACCAAGACGTTCACCTCATGTGTTCCTTATATGTGATCCTGCAAGGCGAAAACAGTCGCTTTGGTAAAATTTACAAAACTAAGTTATTGTGCTCACATGAACGGCCATAAACTAAGCTTTCCAACGATATGTATATTGAGGCTATTGCTATCGCTAAGATAACTGCATCCAAAGTTGGCATGGTTCTCCTGTCAGGATAATGCTAGAAGAGGAGAAAATCACCTTTTTAAGCGGCGTTGACAACTGGAATGACTGCTAATGTGTTAAATCTTCACCGGGCTTAACAGTCAAAACATATGTTTTTCCGTGAAATTTGTTCAACCCGCCCAGTTTTCCAGTCATTTCAGTAATATATTGTGGTCAACTGTATCAAATGCAGCACTGAGATCTAGTAGAACTAAGACTGACATTTTTCCACCGTCTGTATTCAGACATATGTTGTTAAACTCTTTGTCAGAGCAGTCTCAGTGCTGTGGTTCTGTCTAAAAGTTGACTGGAAGGTGTCATAGCAGTTGTTTTGTTTTAAAAAGTAATTAAGTGGTTGAAAAACCGCTTTTTCAATGATCTTACTTAAAAATGGGAGATTTGAGATAGGCCTGTAGTTGTTCATTTGTGTCTTGTCAAGATTGTCCTTTTTCAGCAGAGGTTTGATTACAGCTTTTTTTAGTGGCTCTGGAAACACACCCGACATTAAAGACAAGTTCACCATCAGTAACAGGTCTGACTCCTTTAATAATATTATTATAAATTTATAGCAATCTTAATGTGATAGTAAGTGGGCAATATGTGAAATCAGTTCCGAATAAAGGTGCAAGCTGCACTCCAGTGTGCCACCCTGTATTGTGTGATGTATCGAGAGTTGCATTGTGCATAATACATTTGCTGCATGTAGGTGCCAACACAGTGATGAAATTGATTAATCTTTAAGTTCTTGTCATCTGCCAATGTTGGCTAGTGCTTAAACACTGAATTTAACTACTGTGTCGTTATGGCATAAATAGTGAAGTGAACAGCTGCATTTACGTTAAGAAGCCTAAATCAGTAAAAGTATCACAATGTATTTCTAACACAGGAATGGCAAATTAGCGAGCAAGAAAATGATTAACTAAATAAATAAATAAATATGCTGCGAGTTTAACCCCCCCAATGGTAGACCCAAAGTTACGCCCTTGATCGTTTTGTGAGTACAGACCATATTTGTACTACTGTAGAAGTTTGGTGTCATGGCATGTGATTTTAGTGTGGTAATTTTGGAGATACTGCCAGGGTCCGTTAGCGCTTGTACTAAGCTATTCGGGATAACTCAGTAACTCAACTGATGTTCAGCCAATATCGGAAAAACTTCGGGTGGGCTACTTGGCTGGATGTCACGGTTCAAATGACCCTAGGGTGAATCTACTCCGAAACACTTTCTAAGGCTGCATCGAAGGGTAACGTTGTGTCCGCTGCCATGTTGGATTAACACTCTACAAGCTTCGGTGTAGCGCATAGACGTCGTCATTGTCTTGCTGCCCCCCCCCCCCCCCCCCCCCCCGTTCTGTGATTGGTTCCCAAACTCAGGAAAAAATAAGGGCGGTGGTTTCCAGGCTGACTTTGCAGTGAGAATGAAATCGACCGCAAAGCAGCATGGGAATTCCCAGGCTAGGTTTTCACTTCAGAACAGACGTTATTCTCAAGTCCTTCGAATACAAACAAGAAAGTTTTCATAAAAAGCAAGGAGGTGTGACCCGATGGAGCAGTTTAGCACTTTGCCTTTCAACCATGGGCATTTGTGTGACGTATGATCCAGAAAAACGCATATTCCCTCTATCACATGACTTTTGTCACTTCCTGGTTGGGTTTATACAATAAAATAACTTGGTTAGGGTTAGAAATAATCACGGTAAATATACATTTTCCAACATGACAGTTATGGACTCCGCATTGTTTCCTTCACGTGTCTTTGCTATCATGACCACTAGAGGACAAATGCTTTTTTAATGTAATTACTGACTGTATACACATGGACAGACACCTCAGACCACCTCAAAAGTAAGAAGGTTTTAAGTCCAAACATGCCACAGTGTTTGATTGTGGCCTTTCCGTGTGGACTTTTTTTTTTAATGGCTTTGGCCTCCTGTCAGAGGCGATTGTGTGTGTACAGTTGTCTGTCTTTTTGTCTGTAATGGACTAGCCAACTGTCTATGATTTGTTATAACAGCTGACACACTACAAGATAAAAGTGTGTACAGCTAATAGATGAATATCTCTCTACTTTGGTACCTTCACCTGACCAATTTCGTTATCCTTATGATGCTGCCAATGCAATGCTTCTCTGTTGGTGTGATATTGGCCAGATGATGAGCACCACAAGGACTCTTCTGGGCATGACAATATTATCATAAAGTATTATGACGGTTCCTTCTGTGTAGCTTATTGTTATTGTTAGCTTTGATGTTAGCTGTAATGTTAAACTTTTCATTTGTAAGTCGCTTTGGATAAAAGCGTCTGCTGAATGCATAAACATAAACATTATAATTAACTGCTTTTCATCAGTCCTGCAAATGTTATCTTGATCTTACAGTTGCTCTAGCTCTAAATGTTTTCACTCTTTTCTTGTGGAATGCAATTACGTTTTTTTGGTACAGACTTTTTCCATCCTCACACAGGATGACTGAGCTCAGCCAAAGTGATCATCAAGCTCTGCTCACCTCTCTTATGAAATCCCTTTTAGCTGATTATCCAGCTTCGGGAAGAGTCCTGGATAATTAAAACTCCTTTCACTGCGGATTTATGGGGGGGTGCTTTGGTTTCAGGAACAAAAGCAGAAACTGGAGCAGAAACTTTTTCTAGCTTTACCCGGAACTGCCCCTAAATCAGGACTTTGAGCTCTGCAGGCAGTTCCTTCTACTACATGGCTTGGTCAAGAGATAAGGAAAAAAAATAGAGCAACAATTTGAATTTGAAATGAAGAGGTCTGAATTCTTATGTCGACGTGATATTTCAATTTTTCCTTTTAAATAAAATCTGCAAAAATGTGCACAATTATGAATTTGTGCAGACATAATTAGATCTGATTACTGTGCGAATTCACTGTTTTTCTTGTAAACAAGTCATTACAGTGCCTTTAAGTTGTTTTCACCGGCATGCTCTGCGGCTCATCTGATAACATTGCCCCACATTCATATTAAATGGACCTTAAAAGAAAGGTCAGTAAAGTCAGATGCACCCTTTATTTTTTTGTAAACAGTTCAGACACACACACACACACACACACACACACATACAAAGGTCAGATGCTCCCCAGGGCCCCTTAGACCGCAGCTGTGATCAACAGGCCAAACCTTATGACCAACTCTACATGTGGCCTAAACCCCACAATATCTTCTTCTTTAATCTCCCTTCTCTCTCCATTTTCCAGTCACTATCTGTGTTTCACAGATCCACCACCTGTCTTAACCAAATGGCAAGATATAATTTACTTTTGCTGCTCCACATTGAAAAAACAGACTTTTCGCTAATCTTATCAATTCAGATGAATGTCACAAAGGTTTTCTATCAAGTAGAGAGAAGGTCAGTTTGTCTGCTCTGTGGAAAACCACAGTAATGTAGTGCCAGACCAGCATTCTGCAGGCCAAGCCTTTTACTGTGAAGGCTGATAATTGAGCATTTTTGTAAGGAGACTGTGATGCAAATACAATTGATAACTGTTTCCCAAAAGGCTGAGTTAACTGATCGATGGGGCAAAGGCATTTGGGGAAAGCTACTGGTGAAACGTGGCATAATAATGTAGTTATTTATTTTCTTTTGTTGTTTTGCCTTAATATTTATTGTAGCCTTATTTGGTGACTGAATTAAAAATACAAATACTTGTGCAGTTTCTCACCAGGATCCTATGTTTTCAAAACAGCACGTTTAAGAAGAAGAGAGATGAATCTGTAAATATGTTGCAGTTATCGGCCAACACTAATTACATTTAATTAGTCTAGGAATCACATATTGACTGGCACTTTTTAAGCCTTTTTTTTTCTTTGCTTCTTTATTTTCCCGCAACATTCTTCCTCGATCACCTAATCCTTATAAATCCACATGAAATCCTTCAGGAATTTCAACAAACAGACCATGTCGCCGATGTTTATGTCACCAAGTCAACCCTTAATTATTAAAGGGGACATATTATGAAAAAGTCAACTTTTAACCCTGTTGTTCACAGCAAATTTTCATTGGCAGTCAATTCTTTACTTATCCCAAGGAAGAAATAGGCTAATGATACTAATGATATGCAGATGGGGATATCTGACGCCTGGGGCTTTTTTTTTTTACATTTAAAAGATAGAAAATTCTGATTTCCGTTTTAACACTGAATGCTCCACTCTCTGCCTTCACAAAAGCAAACTTTGTTTGAATGTCACCCATATAAGCGACTATTCTTAAACGGATAATCCGGAGGAAAATGCACTTTAGATCAATTTACGGGATGATTGGGAGTACATACGTTGAGTTGACATCAAAATCATGTCATTCGGATGTGTTTTGAGAATTTCGATTTGACCATTTTTAGCCAAAAGTCGTTAGCCTGGAAGTGAGAGGGGCATATCGTTTCGCCGCTACAAAACGCTATTTTTATACCTCTTCTACAGCTCCAAACAACATAACACTTACGTGGTAGTGAGTAGAGGGTCTCTAAAGCCAAACCGAAGGGTCCCGAGGTCTTCATGTGGTCGGATATAGAGTCCAGAATGAATTTAATCAAGTAAGTACCTGCTCTCAATCAGAGCCTCTTCCGTCAACAGGAGGCTATCTCACGCGAGACATCACGTCACGTGAGTCCGTAGGAGTTGATTGCCGAGTGTGGAGTAACACGCTCTGGAAATTCACAATTTCGTTGCCGTTTTTTTTACAAACATAGTCCAGTATTTCTTTCGAAAGTGAAATGAAGTTGTATGCAACAGCAAAGCCTAGCTTACTAACAGGTTGGAATTTTGAAATGTCACGTGACATGATGTCTCGCGTGAGGTAGCGTCCTGTTGACGGAAGAGGCTCTGATTGAGAGCAGGTACTGGCTTGATTAAATTCATTCTGGACTCTATATCCGACCACATGAAGACCTCGGGACACTTCGGTTTGGCTTTAGGGACCCTCTACTCACTACCACGTAAGTGTTATGTTGTTTGGAGCTGTAGAAGAGGTATAAAAATAGCGTTTTGTAGCTGCGATACGATATGCCCCTCTCACTTCCAGGCTAACGACTTCTGGCTAAAAACGGTCAAATCGAAATTCTCAAAACACATCCGAATGACATGATTTTGATGTCAACTCAACGTATGTACTCCCAATCATCCCGTAAATTGATCTAAAGTGCATTTTACTCCGGATTATCCCTTTAACACAGCTGCTATAAACTTACAAGTAGAAACAGACACAAAGAAATAGACTGACGGAGAGGCTCAGGGTTTACGCGGTCGATATGTGAAGGGGTATTTTTAAATGCTGTGTTAACCTGACAGCTTGTTTGTGCATTACTTCAGCTTTCCAATCTTTGAATTGATGTTTTACTAACCCGGGCTAGTTGAACACTTGACTCCCAACTATATTGTGCTCAGTACTAACTGTTGATCTGGGGATGACGAATATATTTGAGAATCAAATGGCTAGTTGAGCATTTTTTATGTGTCTACTATTGTTAGGCTAGGTACTGTATGCTCTGATATATAGAAATAACATGCTTTAAGGGCTACTGATTGTATGTCAAAACTTATATTTTCATGGTTCACTTCAAGCTATAGGACAGAATATTTTGACCAAAACAATTCACAAATATGTCAGTAAAAACTCAGGAAATTGTCTCCTTTAAGAGGGTCAAAAAAGAACACAAATAAGTTATAACACACATTTATGTTATTGGACAAGTTGGACTTGACATGAACGAGAGTGAGCAGAACCTGATAGAATATGAACGACTTTTCAATGCAATCATCTCACCAATTACTGTATTTGTACAAAGATTAAGAATGTTAAGTTTATGTTGTATCTGAAGAATAGGAAATATGTTTTAGAAAAGCGTATGTGTCATGTATAGATGCTGGGGCCATGCTTGGGATGCCCTTTTAAAATCTCATTTCCTCCAGTTTCAAAAAGCCCAGAGCCATTTGTGGTGGTAGGTGGTAAATGTTGCTCCCAGGAGATGAGAATAAGTTGCTTAAGTGAACGCTCTAATGGAGCAAGCTGCTGGAGTAAATTCAATTAAGGTAAGACCATGTTTGGGTAGATTTGGGAAGTAAATTTTGATACATATTTGTGAAAGCATTTATGCCTCATGCTGTGTGATGTTTTTTTTCTGACTCAACATAGGGATACATTTTGTCAAATGGATGAATTGAAAAATCAAATTACGACTGGTATTAAGGCAGGAATTGCTTCTTGCTTGAAGTGAGGTTCTGTTTCTCACTGCTAATGTGCTTGACCTCACTCATTATTTTGTGGGATGGGAGCAGTGGGGTAAATTAACTAATGTTTGTTGAATGCACTATTATTTGCTTGTAAAGAGCATCTTCAAACAACACTAGAGCTTTCTAATGCCATAAAACATCCATTACTTAATTAGATTATTGCATACAGCTTGTAAAATATACCAAACTCTGGCAGCCACGAGGGAAAGAGCACAGATTCTGCAACAGTATTAGAAATCACAACAAGCAGAGGGATCAGCATACAGAAGAACCCCTTTACCCTGTTTAAAACAGACTTTGTACAGTACCGATAAATGTCCTGGGAGTTTTGGGAATGAGGAAAATAGTTATGCATACATTTATCATATAAATATTTCAGATGGTTCATAGAGGCTACTGTGTTGAAGAAGACCACGGAAGTTTTTGAGCATCATGTAATCGAAGTTTTATATCCATATTGCTCACATTTCTGTGTGGATTTTGATTTGTGGTTTTGTAAATTTTGAAAAATAAAACACAGAACAATTCCGTCTACTTATGTGTTTTGAATTTTTGTTAAATCGCATTCAGTTAAGCTTTCGTTCATCTTAATTTTCAGTTAAATAATCCTTGAGTTGTTTTTAGACTCGACTTAAGTTCACTTGTGCTTAGATAAATTTATTGGACGTGATCAAGAAGGAGCACCTTCTAGGGCTCAGATCTATAAAAGAATATGACAAAATTCCTGCTGTAGTGAAAGTGCCCAAAAGCACAGAAGCCTCCAATATTATCCAAACTATGAAATTAATTATGCCTGCTGAGTCATGCAGAGCAATCAGGGATTACGGGATTGGTCAGACGTGCAACAAACAACTTATTTACTCATCTCTGCATCTATTTCATACTATAGTGAGTGAGATCCTGGGTTTCTTTGTGTTGATCAAGAACCTTAAACAACCATCGGTGAAACACTCCACAAATGAGGCCAGAGTGACCAAACAGAACTTCAGGGAATTTGTCAAAGCAACTGGATGACTGTCAGATTACGAAAAGAAAAACCCTTAGATCTAATGAAAGCCACATTGTTTGACTCAAACAATGGCTGATTAGTCAAAATGGAGGCAAAGATAGAATCAGAAAAATATAGAACGATCAGGTAAAAAAATACTTTTTCAGATTGACCTGGATTATTGACTTGGGCGAAGTTTTATATTTCAAAAAGACAACAATGTTAAACACACAAACACAGAAGTTTTGGGAAAAATATATGCGCAATAAGAATGTGCACACCCTCAGACCATGCTTACAGATGTTCTCTGAGCAATTTTTATACTTAATGGGAAGTGAAGAAAAAGGTGGCAAAATCCCACAGAAAAAATAGAGAATTTCCCTAAAATTGTATAAAATTATATTATTTATGTAATTTAGTTTCTTATTAGTTTTACAATATACTCTTTTTTAATAATAGGTGCTTTACATTACTTCAGCTATTCGTCATGAACATGAGTAAGGATGAGTGAGGAAAACCAGTTACTGCTGCTTGAAAAAGATATTGAGTATATTGAAGCTGTTCTGACTTTACCGCACAAGATTGGCCTATACACTGCTCTAGGCTTCCAAAGACTGCTAAAGAAAACAGCTTGGATATCATGCACCATCTGTTTCTCCCTCTGGCATATTTCAGTGCAAGGCTGTACAGTCAAAGTCAAAGTCAAATTTATTTGTATAGCACATTTCATGTACAAAACACTTCATCAAAGTGTTGTACATAAAATAAAAGCATTGCAGCGGGGAGTGTAAGAAGCATTAAAAATACATCAAAGAATATAAAGAGAAACAAATGAAATAATTAAAATGAATTAAAAACAAGCAACAATCTAGATAAGTTCAAAGATACCGTGCATGTTTCATGCATAGACACATGATAAAAAAAATTTTTTAAACTGGATTTAAAAATGTCTACATTTGGTGAAAGTTTAATCTCCACTGGCAGTTTGTTCCACTTGTTTGCAGCATAACAGCTAAATGCTGCTTCTCCTGGGGAACTCCACAAGTCATGGCCACTCGCTCATATTCAAAGCTGCCAATTGTATACACTGTGTAGTCTATGCAATCATCTATTGCAGATAAAGCAAGGGTTGCCAGTGTTGTCTGCCTGAAGCTCTGATGTGAGCTGATGGACTTTGATGGAGTTTAGTTCCAGTGTTTTCTGATACAAATGACTAATTTGGGGAGTGTCTCCATACATTTATGGCTAAAAATAGAAGTGGAAATCAGGATGGCATATGTGCTTATATTTTCAAAAGGACTTAGACATGTAAAAGAGAGCAACATGCGCACACAGCTTCATCAATCTGCTGAAAAGAGTGTCTACTCTTGGGTGTAAACACAGATGTAGTCATTAAACCACACACAGTTTTATGCATCTGGCCTTTGGAGTCACCAGCCAAGACAGTGGACCTGAAAGCAGTCCAGCATCTGTGGAGAGGCCTGAGAATGGCTGTGCACTGATGCTCTCCATCCAGGCTGGTGGAGTTTTAGAGGTTGGGCCAAGAACATTGGGAGAAACCTCAAAGTAAAGTGGCTTGTAGAATCACTTCCAAAAAAGACTTGAGGCTGCCATAATGGAAAAAAGTGGAGAGGATTTCAGACTGAGGCTGTATAAAGAAGAGGGTTGTCTGTTACTCCATAATTTGTTGCTGGACACAAACATCCTGAGATACTTCACTATCAGTGGGAGTAAAAGGGGCTAATGGTGCACTTCCGTGTAAATATCCTCATGTAACCATATAGCAGAGCTATTGCTGACCCACACAGATGATGGAGCTTGTTTATATGTACAGGATATACTTTAAAATGCTTCGAGGAAACACCCACATTGAGCTGTGTGCTATTAGTTTCCTCATGTAACTAAACAAGATTCTAACCAAATATTCCCTTTCTAACTTCCATTCTCACCAGGCAGAAAAAAAGTAAATGATTGCACATTGTAAGGCAGAAAGTAGCAAAAAGTGTGCTCATATTTCTGAGTATATATTTGCTTTGTTGAAATATCTTACGTGAGATAAGATTACAAATAAATCAGTGGCACCATCTGAATATATATGACAGAAACTTAAAGCTTGAACATACTGTCCTGTCTGTGAACCACAATTAAAATAGTTTTGATTCACGGATCGCTAAATCCATGAAGCTATGTGATGAAAGTGTCACGATCTGTGTCTTTTGTGTTTTTTTCTGTGTGGTCTCAGTTCTGTCACTTCCACACTTCTTCAGTTCCCTCCGGCCAGTCATCAGCTCCACTCCCTACACCTGTATTCACTCATCCTCACCAATCACTCTCACCACGGTATTTAGTCTCCCCGTTTGTTCACAGCAGTTGCCAGATCCTCACAGTTACTTACCCTTGTACCATTCCTAGTGTCTACTAGTCAGTCTGTTGAAGTTTTCTTGGTGTTGTGATTTTGTTTTCTCTGGTTAGTTTTTGTAGTTCCGGCTCTGCCGCGTCTTTTGTTTGATACTAAGCAAGTTACCTTTCATTCTGCCTCCTGGCTCTCACTTGGTGTCTGCACCTAGGTCCTCCTTCCTCGCTACCGCCTTCACCCGTGACAGAAAGACATAACAGGCAAATGGAAAGAACAGAAAAAATAGAAAGTGAAAACATAAAGGTCCCATTAAGGGACCGAGCTGGTGTAAAACTGAGAAAGAGAGTGATATTGTAAAATAAAATGTATGTATATTTACTGTTCAGACAAAGCACTAAAGAAGAGTAGTAAATCCCTTACATGGAGAAGGGATCTACTGCACATTGTGTAAACTAGCATGTCTAAACCTGCATAGTACTATTACTACATATTCAGCAGCTCTATATAAAAGAAAGAGTGGGAGAGAAAGACAAGGAAATAAGAAATATGAGAGTCAGAATGGCAGGATGCAACACGTTAACTGGCTCACTAAATCATTTTCTGTGTGACTCTCGCACACAAGTGGGTTTAAGCGCAACTACTCTAAATGTAATTTAGTCCTCCTTAAGATTTGTTTCAAGATAAGACAAAAGACCTTCCAGGGGTTTGACTCACTTATGTACATGTGTTTTAATTATTTCAGTAATAGGAGTGGTTTATAATAATAATGAAAGAAAATAATGAAAGAAAAACAAAACGTTAATGGTTGTGGTTGCATTCGAGAAAGTGATTTCAAAATGACGGTTTTACGTGAGACCACATGGCAACTTGCCAACTCAAACAACTCCTGGGTTGATGAAAATCAAATAAAAGGAAGAAATGTGGAGGTTTTAGAGCGGTGGCAGCTCAAGGTTGTAACTTGTCAGACTTCTAACTGTTGATATTCTACATAATTATGTTAGAGGTAGAGAGATAAATGAAGCACAGGGCAAAGGAAGATTTAAAAGGACACATGAAAGGACCGCTCACAGAGAGAAGAGAGATGTGACAACAGAGTAGTGACAGAGAGAGCGACCAAAGGTTGAATGAATAAAAGAGGAGCTCAGAGAAGAGGAGGCGGGAAGGAGGAGACTCAGACTGGAGGACCCAAAACAGGGGGAAAACTGACAGCAACGAAAAGAGAAAGGAAGCAGCAGTGTGTTACATCTGGAAGGAAGGGAGAGCCAAGAATTGAAACAATCCATCCTTTCTTGTTGTTGGAGGCAACGATGCATCATGGGAGATCTAATGCATGTGACTGGAGATGAAAGGAGTCAGATTCAAACTGTGGTATTGAAGAAAAAAATTGGAGATTAAGGAGGAGTATTCAATTGTATCAAGATTTCTGTAAACACTAGCTTTCGAATATGCTTCAGATGTAAGAAAACTATATTCAAAATGAGTGAAAGTGCACTATTCCAACACAATTTTTTTTTTAGATGTGAATGAGGATGATACAATTTAGTCTTCCTGGTATCAGCGTGAGGGGTGAGGATGCCAATCAGCCAGGCCACCACTTTTTTCTTAATTATTTATTAATAAATAATTTATCATTTCAGAGAGGCTGATTCTCATTGAGAGATTGCAGTGAGTTACAGAAACTAGTTAAACAGAATCGAACCAGCCAGCAAAGTCAATTATCCGGTTCTCTGTATGCTATGTGTGAGAAAAATAGAAATCAGCATGAAGAGTAACTCTGCCATTGCCTCCATGATATCAGCTGTATGCAGTCATCACAGTAAAATACTTGAATTTCTCCCCTTTATTCTCATGGCTTTGCTTCCTCCTTTTTCAACCAGTCTTCAGTTCATTACCCTCATCATTTCCCAGAAACATTAAACCAAAGAAACTTTCGCTACATTCTTAACTTCAAATTAGATAGCACAATGGTCTAGTGAGCACAGTTTCCTTGACCTAATAAGGACAGGATTACAAGAGAAAGTCAGTATCCTGTTAAACACTTAATCTCATCCACTGGCACTGCTCATGTCTGGTTAATTTATTCTAAAGTGGAAACATACCTAAATACGCTTGATGTCAGAACTGGTCTGATATATTTGCTCGGATAAAAAACATGCCCTCCTGAGTCAGGGTGATATTGAGAATTATTCAAACACAGGTTAATGAGAAACAATCTGCCTCGGGTTTGGCTGCCTGCGTGAATATACTCAAGCTGAAGGTTACATTGAGGAGCATGGTGGTGGGCTGGGCACACAAACAGGACATAGCACAGAGACTGGACGGATGCAAAATTGAACAAAATTGCAAAAAAAATTCTACTTCACTGGGCTTTTACACATATTTCCAGTGTGTAGGGATGAAATTCTTCTTTTTTTTTTGGGGGGGGGGTAAAGGGTCTTTGTTCTGTATGTGGGAAAAATATTCAAAACAGAACAAGTGGCTATGAGACTTGAACTGAGATTGGTATCTGTTGTATACATGACAAGAAACATTTCCTGTTTCCTGTTTGTTGCCAAGTTCAAGTTCAGATGATAAGAATGACACACACGTGCTGGTAGATATGTGCCAGCTGGGAGGCAAACAGGAATAAAACTTTTCTTTCATTCTTTTAAAAAAAAGTTACAATAGATAACCAACAGTAGTAGAAACCAACACTCAATTACAGTACAATGCAACAAAAATGTGTGCTTTTCCTGTCATGGCATGTTTGTTGTAATGAAACCTGAAACTTCTCCTATGAAAAAAACTAAACAAAACTATCCAACATTCACACCTTCATCATACCACATTTGTCCTTCTGTATGAAGGTGAGAAGTCAAGCACTGTCCTCCTCTTTTTAGCTTGCTTTCATTAGTTGCCAAGTTATTTATGGCACTTTTTACTTATTTTTCACTCTGCTGTATTGTGGCATTCATTTGCCACTCCTGATTTCTAGTGTGATCAGTCAGTACAGCTTAAGAACAAGTCCAAACTGATCGTAACACGACCTAACTGCTGAGGCTTGTTAGATAGCTGCCAGCAAGTAAAGATTTGTTTATACTGCAGGCAAATCAGATATGTTTCTTATCTCAGATATTCAGGACAGACTGTCAGGACTATTGTTTTAAGTTAATAAATTTGTGTTTCAATCCATCTATGTAGGTTGCTGTGATAAAGCTGTAGGGATCTAAATGGGGAGAGCAGGTTAAGATGAGCCAGTGAATTAGTTGATTCACCCTCTGTAATTGGCAACCAGGCACTTTTATTGTTATCATCTATGAGGAACCCATCATTTCTGTCAGACTGTAAAAAGAAGAATCAAATGGGAGAAATTTTCTTTAAAACTGTTTTTGGCTCATCTAAGTAAAGATGTTGACATAATGTATCAGATGTAATGGCTACTACACCAATGCCAGTTTAACCAGGTCTAGGTATGTTAATGTTGCATGTTGGTTATTTGTCAGTGTATGAAATCATGCAAATGATTTAGTTAAATATTTGCTTGAGTTGGTAAGCTATTTTTTTTCTTTCCCAATGTTTCTACTATTGAACAAAGTGAGACAAATGCAGTCCAGTGAGCCAGTTTTATGGTTTGGACAAACTGTCGGACTCGGAAAGAGCAGTAATCGTCATTTCACTGATTGGAGTGTTGAACAGTCATTTGCGCTGCTCTTCAAACGGTGGCTGTTGCATTATTCTCATGTTCCCCAAAGTGAAACAAGAACAAGTTTTGCATATAACACAGGATTTATCATGCAAATGTTAATTGGAGAAGAGGTCTTTATAAATTTTGTTTCAGACTTATTATTTGACTAAAATATTGATTAGTTTCATTAAAATTTATTCATTCATTGGAAGATTACAAATTTGGTGGAATCTTTTTGTCAGGTTTAATGTTAATTTATGTTTAAGAAAAGAAATCTCTATTTGTAAACCAAAACAGAATATTAAGTCAGCTTTTGAAAATTGAAAACTTTACTGTTTATATTACAAACAAATGGGGCTGTGAGCACCTTGTAATGCAAAACAACACATAATCCCCTCACTCAGGTGCGCCACATTAAAGGGGAACTCCGGGGCATTTGAAGCGTGTTTCCATTGCTAGAGGTTGTCAAATAATGATAGTATGACACAGAGAGGTGCGTATCTGCGCTCCCTGTGTGAAGATCGCTCTGTCCGCACAGCATGTCATGCGAGGCTAATACGTGGTGGCTAAGGGGCAAGCGCTAACCCTTCCACGTAAAACAACAACTTGCACACTGCAGAAACGTCACACCACTTTATAACCCATCCGACAATAAAGTCACAAGCCTTACCATCAAAACCATATGCATGGTTCTCACATTACTGGCATGGGGACGTTACAAAACAACTTTATAAACAGCATGTCACTCACCGGCTGGTTGTAGGCTCGCGCATGTGAAAGCCCAGAAGAGTCGATGGAGAATAATCCCATATACAAAACAATTATCTTCTCTAGAAAAACTGCGTTCAAGTATTTAAAACATTACAACAATACTTGCCCAGTAATATTCTTGTAATGTTTTAAATACTTGAACGCAGTTTTTCTAGAGAATATAATTGTTTTGTATATGGGATTATTCTCCATCGACTCTTTTGGGCTTTCACATGCGCGAGCCTACAACCAGCCGGTGAGTTACATGCTGTTTATAAAGTTGTTTTGTAATGTCCCCATGCCAGTAATGTGAGAACCATGCATATGGTTTTGATGGTAAGGCTTGTGACTTTATTGTCGGATGGTTTATAAAGTGGTGTGACGTTTCTGCTGTGTGCAAGTTGTTGTTTTACGTGGAAGGGTTAGCGCTTGCCCCTTAGCCACCACGTATTAGCCTCGCATGACATGCTGTGCGGACAGAGCGATCTTCACACAGGGAGCGCAGATACGCACCTCTCTGTGTCATACTATCATTATTTGACAACCTCTAGCAATGGAAATGCGCTTCAAATGCCCCGGAGTTCCCCTTTAAGTCTGTGCAATACATTAAAATGCCAATTTTCCAGAGCAAAAAATATGCACTGCTCAGCTCCAAACATTTAGGGCACAGCAACTCCCTGAAGCAGCACAGATCCAGAGCTTTGGTGCTGCGTTTGCAGCTTTTTGGTTAATCTTCACAGCAGAAAATAACAAAAACAAGAAGAAATAAATAACGAAAGAAATAAAAAAAACTTAGATGAAACAGCCGAGTGTGAAGCGGCTGGGATGACCATCAGCACCACCAAATCTGAGACTATGGTCTTCGGCCGGAAAAGGGTGGAATGCTCTCTTTGGGTCGGGAATGAGATCCTTCCCCAAGTGGAGGAGTTCAAGTATCTCGGGGTCTTGTTCACGAGTGAGGGACGAATGGAACAGGAGATTGTCAGACGGATTGGTGCGGCGTCTGCAGTGATGCGGGCTCTGCACCGGCCCGTCGTGGTGAAGAAGGAGCTGAGCCAGAAGGCGAAGCTCTCGATTTACCGGTCAATCTATGTTCCTACCCTCACCTATGGTCACGAGCTGTGGGTAGTGACCGAAAGAACGAGATCGCGAATACAAGCGGCCGAAATGAGTTTCCTCCGCAGGGTGTCTGGGCTCTCCCTTAGAGATAGGGTGAGAAGCTCGGTCATCCGGGAGGGGCTCGGAGTAGAACCGCTGCTCCTCCGCATCGAGAGGAGTCAGATGAGGTGGCTCGGGCATCTGGTGAGAATGCCTCCTGGCACTCAAATTAAGACACCTTGCCAAAATACACACTTTTAGAATGAAAAGACTTTAAAAAAGACACACAAAGATGCATCTATGAAAATTGTTAAATCAACCTGCTAAAAATGCATGCTGTCCAGAACTCTAAAATCAGGCCATCACAACATGGAAATGTTGAAAGATGGATTTTAACTGGTAGTCTAGGAAAGGCTTTGTCTTTATGCCACCTGGTTCCCGCAAACGGAAACAGACGTAAGTCAAATCAGTCCTTGTTAAAAGTTCTTCAAAGACTCATATCAGTAATGAAGACGCTAATCTTTTTTGAGTGATTATCCTTCAGAGATTTGGCAGCAACAGATCCACCGGTACATTTATTAACCTGAAAGTATGACATAGAGTACATTAGGCATGCATCAGAGAGAAGACGTTTGTAAAACAGTTAGGTTCAAATATCAGAGATTTAAAAAAAAAAAAAGAAGCAGCATGTGCTGGCTTCTTCACTCCAGCCTGCCTCTCTCAGCAGTGAGCCGTCCTGCTCCTCTTAAATCACAGAGAATTAATTACACCACCAGTGACTTACTGTGGGTGCCAACTGCCACTGTACTGGTAGTTTGTTGATAGCTTCAGAGAGTAGGCTGCTTTATGAGCTAAACATGCACAGCAGAGATGGACTAGATAAGGAGAAGTGAAGGGGAAAATGAGAGAAGGCACTGTTGAGGAAAGCCATTAATGAGAAGGATAGATAAGGTGTATTATACATAGACACATCTAACAGGAGCAGAATACCGATTTATACTCTATCTACTTCAAAGTGCAAATAAATACGGGAGCTACAAATAATTCGTCTTTGGACTGACTGAGCAGCCCCCCCCCCCCCTTTCGTTCTCTTCCTCACCTTTGCCAGCTGCAGGGTGAGAGCCTGACAGAGCTGACTTCAGTACATTTTGGCTTTTCATTCATGCCTCTTCATTTCTGGCTGTCCGCAGAGGGGTGTCACACAGATGAAGTTGCACGCCGCAGCTGTTACAACAGATTCTTTTCCCTCTCCTTCTTCCTGTGGGCTCTACAGTGGGATCTTTCTTTAGGTTTTATCCCAGCTCTCCCTCTCTGTCAGGTTTTCATTTGTTCTCAAATAGCACTGCAGCTCTGTAAAGTAAAACGACTGGCCAATTAACTCAAAACAAAGTGGATCATACAGTATGCTAATAGGAACTACAACATGCCTTCTGACCTCCTCTCTCTTTTTCTGATTCTCGTCTTTGTGTGCTACATGTAACGCCGAGGGACATCCTGTCGCCAACTGAATAGTCGCCGTTCATCTCCGGGCACAGCTGTGCCCTTATTACCCTCTTTGTATGACCCATATTCCGTCAGGAAAAAAAGCCCTGTTAGTTGTTAATGAGCTCTGCTGCTCGCTCTTCTTCCATTACCTAAGAGCTAAGATATTCAGTAAAACTGCACATTCAGTCATTTGAGTGTGGAAGATGCTCAGGGTCAACTGTAAACCTGAAAATGACAAACTGTAGTTGAAAGGGTGAAGGTTTCTGTGTTATATTTTTTTTCTGTATTGTTTAAAAACAGTCCCGGTCAGATAACTGGCACCCTCGAATCCGAAAAAATTCAAAATATCCTCAGAAATTAAGCGCATAAATTAATTTAGCATAATCTAAACATTTTAAGAAAACTTCCAAAGTTACTGATTAACAGGTAAATGACAGATATGCACTGGTTATTGGGACTGTTGGTGAATTAGTTAGCTTTTCAAACAAATAAGACTCACTTTGATATAACATGTGACCCGCAGTAAACAAGAAACCACGGTTTTACTGCATGAAAAAAGTTGATTGTTTTTTTTGTCTCTTTATCACAACAGACATCAAAAGAGTTTAAAGGATAAGACCGGTTTTTTGACATTGGGCCCTTGATTTCACATTATAACATGATGTTCTACTCACCCCTGCTTGTTGTTGAACATTTGGAGCTGTTCCGAAGATATTCGCGAGGCGTCTGGCTGCTCTCTTGAGATATTCGGCCATGAAACGGTTTCCTATGGGCAAGCTTATACAGGCACAAACTATGCTGTTTATAATTTATTAATTACTGTACACTAGCACTGATAACGTGGAGGTGCGTCGCTTACTTAAAAAAATCCGGGTTATTGTAATTTAGATTTTTTTGTCGTAAAGTGGGTGTTACTGACGTCCTCCTCGTGCTACTGCCACAGACAGCCCACAGACCTGCTGCCTATTTATTCATTCGGCTAAAATTCAAAATTATTAACCCGGATTTTTTTAAGTAAGCGACGCACCTCCACGTTATCAGTGCTAGTGTAGAGTAATTAATAAATTATAAACAGCATAGTTTGTGCCTGTATAAGCTTGCCCATAGGAAACCGTTTCATGGCCGAATATCTCAAGAGAGCAGCCAGACGCCTCGCGAATATCTTCGGAACAGCTCCAAATGTCCAACAACAAGCAGGGGTGAGTAGAACATCATGTTATAATGTGAAATCAAGGGCCCAATGTCAAAAAACCGGTCTTATCCTTTAAGGCAGACCTGGATTCTGGACCTGATGGTGTGCAGCGGTGGAACCAGACGCAGGACATTAACAGGTTAAATCACACAAACAAAAAGAAAGGTAAACAAACTCCAAGGCTCAGCACTGCGTGGTCATGCAGGCAAAGCAGAAGGCAAAAGAAAAAAAACAATCAAAGTACAGTGTAGGATTGTAGGGTTATCAACCAACTCAAAACAGGTGTGAAACAAAAGGCAGGAAGCAAACTTAGATGTACCAGAACAAAAACAGTTTTGGAATAGTTTTGGAAGTGACCTTAAACCTGAATGAAATGCATGAGGACAGTAGCCTGGAAATTCCCATGCTGCTTTGCGCGCGATTTCATTCTCACTGCAAAGTCAGCCTGGAAACCACCGCCCTTATTTTTGCCAGAGTTTGGGAACCAATCACAGAACGGGGGGGGGGGGGGGGGGGGGCAGCAAGACGATGACGACGTCTATGCGCTACACCGAAGCTTGTATAGTGTTAATCCAACATGGCAGCGGACACAACGTTACCGTTCGATGCAGCCTTAGAAAGTGTTTTAAGTGGCTTAGAGCGCAAGTTTACTTTTATTTTAATTTTTTTTCTTCTTCTTCCTCGTTGAATTTCTGTCGTCATCTGGTATAAGTGATACAATTGGCTATGAATCGCGCGCAAAGCAGCATGGGAAGAACCTGACGTCATTTGATAGACATTCGTAGGCGCCCAATAAACGGCTCTAGGCATTCGTAAACCACGCCTCAAATACGAGAAAATGAACACCTAGTTCCCAGACCACCATCTCATCGAGATTGTGGACGCGTCAGCCAGGCTATGAAGACAGAGTGTCTCCCAAAAAATATAGAGACCAAAATAAAATTGTCATGGGTGATTTGAAACTCATAGTTCTCTGCCCATTTCACTATGGGAAGTGATTTCAGTGGACAGAGAAAAGCAGCACATGACTCCGTGAGACTGCACTGCAAGGAGGAAAGGAACACTCAACGAACAATAAAATTCAATTCAATTCAATTCAAATTCAAAAATACTTTATTTATCCCAGAGGGAAATTAAATGTTGATGTAGCTCAATTAAATCAAAGAGTTATTATAGATGCTGATGGCTGTGGGCAGGAAAGATTTCCTGTAGCGGTACGTTTTGCATCCAAACTGAAGAAGCCTTTGACTGAAGAGACTCTGTTTTCTAATAACAGTCTCATGGAGAGGATGTTCAGGGTTGTCCATAATTCTCTTGATTTTATGCAAAATCCTTCTTTGCATTATTGTCTCCAGAGGTTCCACAGTCGTCCCCAGAACAGAACCAGCCTTCTTTATCAGGTTGTTGAGTCTTTTTAGGTCCCTGGTTCTGATGCTGCTGCCCCAACAGATGACGCAAGAGGAAATGACGCTCTCAACAACAGACTTGTAGAAGATCTGCAACATCTTGTTGCAAACCTTGAAGGACCTTAGCTTCCTCAAGAAGTACAGTCTGCTCTGTCCTTTCTTGTAGATTGCTTCACTGTTGTGTCTCCAGTCCAGTCTGTTGTCCAGATGAACACCAAGGTATTTATATTCCTCAACCACCTCCACCTCTTCTCCCATGATGGAAACAGGGTTTGATCTGACCCTGTTTCTCCTGAAATCTACAATCATCTCCTTTGTTTTGTTAACATTCAAGATGAGATGATTGTTCCCACACCATGCCACAAAGCGGTCCACCAGCTCTCTGTACTCAGCTTCTTGTCCATCTCTGATACACCCGACAACTGCAGAGTCATCTGAATATTTCTGTAGATGACAGGAGTCTGACTTGTACTGGAAGTCTGAAGTGTACAGAGTGAAAAGGAATGGTTAAAACAAGGAAGGGGAGCATAAAACAAAACTGACAACACTTAAACAAGTAAGAATTAAATGTAGATGTGTGTGTGTTGACACTGTACAATAAGTAAACTAGCTTACCTATTGAAGGACTGCTTTGTGTTTACCAGTTTAATGAGGTTGTCTCCTTAAATGGTTGGCAGTGAAAAGTTAACTTGTAGAATTTCATGTCTGAGACTCAGATTAGTTGTGCAATACTGAGGTAGTGTTGGCATATGACAAAAGTCCTATTTAGCTTGTCAGTCTATGTGAGTTCCTCCAAATAAGTAGCATTATTTACGGCCTGTTTGTTTGATGTATTAAGAGGCTAATTAAACTCCAGGAAAAAGAAGGAGACTCTCTTACTTTGTCTCAACACCCTGACATGCATATATGAAGCCCACTATATTTAAATATATATTCTATTTCGATCTCAAGTAGTTTTTGCTGATGATTATGTTTTGGGATGATTAGGAAATACCAATGCATAACTAGTATTTATAGTACTGGGTAAATTTCCTGAGCCACCTCATTCCTTTACATAAGGGCAGGAAAATAGAAAATGGGTGCGGTAATTTATTGAAAAATAGATAAAACAAACATAAATGTAAATAAAGTTTGTGAAGCAAACACAGTGTCTACAATTCCAACAAGCTTGAAAGTCAATTTGTCATGCTTAAATGATTGGTCAGTGTTCGAGGGTTTAACAAAAGGAAAAAAAAAAACACACCTCTGAAAATGATCAAAAACTAGAACTAACACAGCAGTCAATGTTAAAAGGAGACCCTTAAAAAGTCTGAAGAACTATTGGTCAAATCCACTTCAAAAGTCTGTAAGAAAGCAAACTATAAAGGAATGACAGGTGAGACAAATGACAGTGACAAGGTGTGCTAAACTGGTCTCTTGGCAGACTCGATACAAATGTGTTCTTGGCGATTTCGTAAAGTCAAGAGAAAAAAAAAGCGTGGACTGCCAGCAAAGTGTTTCAGGAAGCTCAGGTGCAGTGTTCTCTGAGAGAGAGAATGACTCTCTCTGTTTTGGATTAAGCTACACTATAAAACACAGTGAGGGAGACAGAACTATCCAAACAGTATAATATGGCGTCCATAAAGAGATATGGTTGCACAAACTTTAGAGGTCTAGTATTCGAACCGCCTTGAGCAACACAACTCCATCAAAAACGCACCCAAACATCTGGCCAGTTAATGGCAGTACAGCAGCCTACCTCCTGTTAAATTCAGTGATGGACTTCCAGCAGCCTGATCAATATCTCTCCTCTTTCAGCAGGATATATGATTAGCCTAACCCTCTACTCTTCCACTCTGTTGTTCCACAAACACAGGAAAACACACACACTTTAAACACACACACCTGGATGCAAACACACACATACATATACCCACAATATTAAAATGAAAGGTTTGAGCTAGGTGCCGAGAGCACTCAGTGAAAATCAAGTTGTGACTCAGCAATCAGATACCAGCAAAACAAAGACACTAAAGGGGTTTAAGTAAAGACGAGGAGGATGGTAGCTAAATATAAATATCATGGACATTATTTCTGACAAAAAAATTTCAGAGTTAGGAAGATGATAATCTAAGCTATCTCTTTTGGTTTGCACACAAACTACTTACGATGCCTGTTTTTGCTCATTTTTTATTAATCTCAGAGGAAACGCATCATTATTCTTTCACTCACGCACACTTCCTGCCACAAGTGATATTCAAGTGATTTAGAGACTCTCTTAGTCCACCTTATCGTCCTCTTTCATTTTGGCTTTGAAGGATGTTTTTTTTTCTCCTCCTTTCCTCCTATTATTGCCTGCATAATAAGGTCAGAGCGTTAGTCCATTATGGGACTAGTATTTTTTTTTTTGTTGTTTTCAAAGCACTTAAGTCAACTGCTTATCTCCCCACTTTAACAGAACAGACCTCACTTTCTTGTCTGTGTCTATAATTCAAAAGCCAGAAGTGTTTAAATCGTTATTGCGTTCCGGAGTATTTTTTTCACCCTGAGAAGTAATTCATTTAACAACATTTATTGGGTATTAATGAACACTTGCGGCTGAGTGCTCACAGTGCAACTCATTGGTTTCTTTCTGTTTTTTTGCCCACATGACAGCTTAGCCGGGGGTTAAGTCTTTTTGTGCTCTAACAGAAAACCATTCACACACACACACCACACACTATTGAACTTTTTTTTTTCCATTTTATAGGGCGCCTGATTGAATAGCTAGGCATGTTGAGGGGGCCACTGGTGAGCGAGATTCATGATGTGTAGCGGACGGGAGGTCATACATCATATTTTGTGAGGCAGGCGACAGAAGCTGCCATTATTGGATCAGCACTGCTTCATTAAGCCTCCACATGACATAGTTTGCTGCTAACGCCTGTGGATAGAGAGATGGCAGAGAGGGAGGGCAAGGGAATCAAGAATAAAAGTGAATGCAAAAGCAAAAGAAAAAAACTGAGGAACTGAGGAGGTAAAGGGAAGATTATGACACACGGTGCAGACAGGGGAAATGAAAGGGTTGGAAAAAAGAAACCAGGGACATGCTGTACAGCAAAAAGGAAGTTTGAATATCACAAAGAGAAACTAAAACTAAACCTCACTCATCCATAACTTTTCAGCAGTTGAAGATAATTCAATGTTTTTCTTTTTTTAAAGTTTTCTAACAGATACTGTGTGTGAGGACTAGATGCAGTAAAGGCCTGCAGCATTTTGAAAATGCTGTCTTTGTCAACTGTCTCACTTATGTTGGCGTCCCCTCCAACAGCTTGCCGCATTTTTTAAGTGCCACAGACTCATTACTGTCCTTCCATCCATCTTTGACAGAGATTATTGTTCTCCATGTTTTTATCTTCACTTCTGTCGATATGAATAGTTAATAGAATTTATTTGTACAATTTGATTTTACCAATGATGGCTTAACAGGTGATGATAGATTCCTTTGTTGTGTATTTTGTTGAAGTGGGAGCTGAATTTTCAAAGAGATGCTGTCATCTACTGGCTGTTCTGGGAATCACGTATTTTGACCATCAGCGTTGGGGTCTGGGTTACAGAAATGAATTACAGATTAGCTGATTATACTCAGACCTCCTGGGCACCTTTTTTGCTGAAGGGATAAATCAAACAATGTAAAAATGCTTTGGCTGATTGATGAGTTCTTCACAAGACAAAGCAACATTATGAAATGCTAGTATGAACTATACTGCTTCAGATTTGTTGTCAGAATTACCTCAGTATTTGAAAGCGTTCCTGACAACTTCTTTTGCTTTAAAACAACCCAAAAATAATTCAGTCACGTTGAGATTCTGTCAGTACACTAGCATATTGCTCAAAGAAATCAGGCTCGCATGTCCATTACCATCTTTGTTCTTAATTAGAAGCTTCAGTGGTCGTGATGCATCATTCATTGATTTTTCTGAAACAAGATTTTAATGAATACCTCAAAGTCAGTGTTGCCTCTGAGTGCATTTAGAAGGGTAAAAATAAGTCTCAAACATATTGCATTTTTTTCAAATTAATTATTACCCCGTTTTTTTTTTTTAAGAGCGAGCACAAACTTCAAATGGCTTAACTGTAAAGTGCAATAACACTTTAACTTGAAACATAATTTGAATAGTATTAGCTTCTAATCACCCACAGTGGTGCATGTTGAGCCATAAAAATGTGATAAATGTCCTTTAAATGTGTCAGCTTGTTATTAGAAGGCATCATTTGCATTTTCTCACAGTATTCTGAAGCCCAGAGCTATCTCAGTTATGCCCAGAGCTATCTCAGTTATGGATATCTATAGGTTTCTTGTTTGTAGTGCATTTGCTTTCTAGTCTCTTAACTTTTTTGTTTTATTTATTGTATTTACTGTAGTCTGAGTATATCAATATTTGATTGAACTCTGGTAATATGCACATAAACAGTTGTGTGCTTTGCAAAAGATGTACAACACACAGAGGCCTAGAAATATTGCTGTTGCCCCCAGAGGTATAATCATGAAACTATGGCTGATGCGTGTTATGTGACATTACTGTTTATGTTTTTCTACATGATAACTTATAAAATGCTGGCTTAAAATGAACAATTTCCCAAGTCAGTAAGCAATGTTTTTTTCCCCCTAAGGTTAGATAAAAGGATCATCACTACTCACGCATCTGTAGCATAAAGAGGTAGCTACAACCAGCAGCCCATTAGCTCACAACAAAGACTGCAAACAAAAAGCTCTTTCTAAAGAAACATAACTGAGTCTTGGTAACATTTCCAGTTTATATCACAACACTTAATCATTTGTTTGAGTAATTTATACTTAAAACAAAGTGGGAAAGTGCCAGGCAACCAGTAGAACCCCACTCACCATTGCCAGCTGATTCCTGTCTTTATGCTAAGCTAAACTAAGTGACTGCTGGTCAGTCAAACTGTGGTTTTGATGTTAAAATTTCAAAATGCAAAAAGAGACTCTATCTTTCTCTAGAAGTGGTCACTGTTGCTTCTGTTCACATCCTGTCCTCCTTTCTTTATTTTCTCCAATAAGCAACCTGCACTATGACCCAAAGGAGAAGCTGTGGAGACCAATGCCTTTATTCCTCAGCAATGCCTATGCCAGTGTCTATGAGTTGGGATGTGTGAATGGAAGCACATAAGGCTGCTGTGCCAGGGTATATAAACCACGGCCCGTTAATCTTGCTGATAAAAGGTGCCTAATGTTTTCGTTGCATCAACTGTTTCATTATTGAACTGACTATCCCTCAGAAGAACAGCATTTTAGGATGTTATTTAAAACTACCAACAAATGCAGCAGGTGTCACATATTTCAAAACTAAATCCAGGATTAGTGAAACAATATAAGTGAAAGTAATGATTTAATTTAAGGTTTACTCTGGAACAAGTAGTGTGTTTCTTTGATATCACAACCTGTCTTATAGGGTACTGAATGCAGTTTAAAAAAAAAAGTCTTATGCAGTAATTTATTTTTAATAAAACAACAAATTGAAAATGATCTCTCTGTAAGCCACATCAAGCATACCTTACATCAGCACCTTCACAGGTGCAGCAAGTGACACCATTCGGGACATTTAAGACCATGCACCATCATAGACTCTATATGGTGCATGAGAAGGGACTGTGAGAATGCAAGGAGATGCAATAGAACAGACTTGGGTATGTGTGAGTGACCCGATAATAAACTAGTCTGTTGTGGCATTTTGACCCACATTGACTGTTGTCACAAATGTAGTGCAAGTTGAAGTTAGACCTCTTGGTATTGCTGGTACTTTGGAAACACAACTATAATATTTACCTCTGAAGTGGGGATGTCTCTGCCTGCATTTTCTATGATTGTTGTAAACATTGGCAAACTAAAAATTTTGCTTTGCTTTTAAACACTACAAATACTGTATGCTAATTTTGTCCAAATCATGTACTGATGGCTCAGTGGTTGTTTTCAAAACAGTCCAGGACTGTCACTTTTTCTACAAAGTGAATATAAATTTGAATGAAAACATATGAATCAAACAAATTACAGTCAGCAACCACTTCAGACCACAGAGTATATAGAGGGATGCATCAGACGATTCAAATACATTTATAGAATTGCATGTCGATTTAATTTTTTTTTTAAACTGGACTTTTTGAAAAAAATTGACATGCCTACTATATCAAGAGAGAAACACAGTATGAATGAATAAGACAAAACAATACTACTTCTGGGCAATGCTTCTGTCTCTTGATATGGACTGACTGGACTGGACCAGTGACATGCTATTACTGTATCCCCTAAGATGTGAGACATTGAAACGGTTCACAATTTCATATTCTGTTGATATGTTTTATAATTTCTCATGGTTTAAAGTAACGAAAAGATATTCCATATCCCACCCTTTAATACCCACAAAAAGTCCAACTACTACCGGTACGTATTTGACATGAAAACACCTTAAAGTCTTTTGATAGAAAACAAATGACTCGTTTGAAGCAAATTCCTCTTCAGTTCATTTGTGAATTTTTATTACATTTTTTTTTAATTCATAACAGCAAGAATCAAATATAGCAATGCAGGCCCCATGAAAAAAATATGTAAAGACTTTTTTTTCTCAACTACACACAACCATCAAAGTTGGCACAGCAATCCAAAAGTTATATTAACTACCCTTCATGAATTATTACATGGTGATGTAGTTAATAAGACCAAGGCAAACACATTTCTCTAGCTTCAAAGATACTATGTCCCACCTGTTTGTCATTTCTTCTCTTATTTCATTCATATTATTATATTTTATGGCTTTAGACTGTTGCAATCAATGTTAATCATTCTCTACAGTTGCTTTCCAGTCGAGGTGGCCGGCATGCAAACATATGACATCCTTTCAGGGGTCCTGGGAACAGTAAAACAAGCAAAAACAAACTGCAGCAGACGACAGAATACATCATCTCAGCACTACAAGCAGAGAAAACAAATAAGAAAAGAAAAAAAAGTTCTGTTTACATTATATCATAAATGTAAGAGCGCGTGCTTGTAGGAGATGAGAGATGACTGAAATGATCAGGGCAAAAAATTTAAACCAACGAGTTAATGACCAAACCACAGAGCAGTTCTTCAGTCTGTATTTGCCTGATGTTGTACAACATTCCTGTTTGGTCAGTTTCATCAACTAGAAGCACAGCACACACAAACATAAAGAACGCACTTATAGCTATGGTGTTTGTGTTGCATGTATTTTAACTCTCCGAGTGGTGACACTTTAGTGAGTATAGTCTCTGGAATCTTTTTTTTTTTTTTTTAAATGAACCACTATTCTATTTTAGTTTTTTTTTAATATACATATTTGAATCCATTACATTGATAGAATATTGTATAATGTAAATACATCTTTCTGTGTAAATGTTTTTCTTATTCAATATTACTGTGTTGTGATCTTGTTTTTTTTAAAACAGTATATGTATTTCCTTTAACATGCATTCCTCTCTGAGTAAGGTAAAGAGACAGGACGTGTTGTGATTGGTTGGGCCTGGAAGGGTGTGGCCATGACGCAAGACCTGTGAGTACAGGCAGGTTCGGGGACCCCACAAACCCAGTCAGGCTCTTACGCTGGAGGGCAGAGGACGCCTCCTCCGGAAGGTTACCTGGCAAACTACAAGCTGCTGACAAAAAAGAAGAGCAACACTTGGTCTTTTCTGAAAGGGGTAAGAGAGTGAGAACTCGGTGCCCTTTTAATGCAAGCAATTTTGTTCAGCCTTTCATAAGATTTTTGTTGTTATCCTAGCAAAATTCCTCGTCATTATAGACATTATTATTTTCTTTTTTTATTCAAAATAAGATCTCAATATACATGATTCTCTCTTTTTTGACTATGTACAGAAGTGCAAAAAAGTCAACCTTTATCACCTCTATCGCCTCAGTATTCCCCACCCCACCCTTGTTGTTTGCAGTTGGCAACATAAGAAATGAGTGCAAAGACTCAGTTCCCTACTCACCGCGTTCACCTTGACCCCACCAGCAACGCCCATAAAAGTGATTAAATATGCAGCTTGTTTTCCAACATGGCCCAATTTCCAGGGAGAGTAGAAATATTAAAACAATAGTTACTATTTGAAATGGATACAGTAGAAAATAACATCTTTACTCTAAACATCTAAGAACTAGATTTTTATAATAGCTTTTTTTTTCTTATATGACTAGTTACAAACCTTACAATCATTAAAATATTACTCAGGTATTGGCGATGGTTGCCACAGTGACAACTGAGCCTCTCTGTTCTATTATTTCATCACTGTTAGATACTCATATAAAACATCTTTGTTCAAAGAACACAAAAAAAGACTAGAGAAATTAACAATATGCATACGGTTCAACAATATGCATAACGTAGAAAATATCGAGTTTACAATCATAATCATTCTAAAATGAACATTACATGGAATTTCAGGAAACTGTGCATGAGGAACACACAAACACACTGTACCTTATATTCATTATCATAAAGATAAATATAATACAGTAAGCAAAACTAAAAATCAGAACTAATATCAACATTTTTTCCAAACAAAATAAAACACTCCTTGTCTAAGAAAGAAGAAAAGAACTACGACAAAGTTAAGAAAACACTGACAAAAAAGTGACAATTACATAGTGCTCTGTGTGTGTTGATACGGCGTGGATTAGGCAACTGGATGGTTCAAAATGGCATGTTGCATTGTGCTGACCCGATGGTACATTCTAAGGCTTTGGATGAGTAATACAATCGTTTAATATTCTTGCCACTTTCCCTGTACTATCCAACAATTAAATATGCCTGAAGAACACCCAGAACACAAAAACAAAAAGTTCTAGAGATCTACTCTAAACATCCGTACCTTCTTTGGGCTACGCATATTTTCAAAATTTAGCCCCACTAGTCTATCCAAACTCCTAATAACAGTGACACAAATAGACTTTGGCTGACTATCTGAAAAAACAGTTCTCAGGTTTTAAACAAATACTTTTAAATATGTCGGACTATATACACACTACACTGAATCTACTTTGACAACGTGCCTTAAAATATGCATAACCATACAATCGAAAAAACAATTCATGTCATACAAATTACATCTCCGTCGCCAGATGCTTTGCAGATTTTTCACTTGTGTCACACAGCAGTTTCAACACCAACTCATCGCCCTGTGGCTTCCAAGCTATTCTTCATGACGTCTTCATCACAGAGAGAGTCTTTGGTCTCTCACACAGGCCAAAAACTTTTTGCATGGACAGACAGCTCTCAGTTAATACGGATCCAGTCATTTCATGTCTAAACTACTGACATCAACAACAAAGTCAAAGAAAAAAAAAAAGTTTGTCAATAGAAGATTTGGGGAAAGTAATCTAGTTATCAGTGGTGGCAATGGGAATCACAGGTATTGAGAAGTCATCAGATTGGACACTACATGCTGTCCAAGAGAGAAGATAGACGTATTAAAGGGCATTGTTGAGTTTAACACTACTTGAATACCATTTATGTATTTTCTGAGATGTATGGCACTTTACAGGGATGCCTGCAAGGTTAAAGACATGTGCTTAAGAGATAGAAAGGTAGGCTACAAAGGTTTGAAAGACACCTAACAGACATTCAGTTGCTATTTTGCTTCTGAGTGCACTCATTTAAATTCCCTTATCATTGGTTTAACAAAATGAAATCAGAAACAAATCCTGTGCATGCATATGTGATTCAGTCAGATTATTTGTTTATTTTACCTCAGCTGAAATACAAGGTAGGTACACCTTGGTGTAAACGAATGAAGACATTTATGGTAAAAGACCAACAACCAATGAATAAACAAACAATATGTGATTCTTGGTCGATGGACGCACCGATTCAGTCGGTTTTCCTGACGATTGCTTCACACATTTACCTCATATCAACATTCAACATATGTCTGGTGAATAAAGGTTAGTTGCCTCTGCAGAACCAAAGGCAGTCTTTAATGTAATGGCGTTCTTTTCTGCTTTTGTGTGATAGTGAACTTCACATGAAAACATTTCTAACAGACTGCATCTCCTATGTTAACATGCAGATTTATTTCGAACCAGTTCAGATTTGGTTTTCCTTTCCGCTCTTGATGTCACGGGCATGAAGGGTGACTGCTAGTCCTGGACTCGACACCAGCACGCTCCAGTTCCATCTGGACAGAGGTTTACAAGAATACAGCAAATCAATTGTGATGGACATCCAATATCAATGTAATCAGCAGACAGGCCACACAATAATCAACTGAGCAAATCCCGAATGAATGTTCACTGTTGATACTTTTCCAATACTTTGCTTTATAAAACATTTTTTCTTGACAAAGTAACAGTTAAAGGGAAGCATGGCTGCAGTTGATAAAAAATCTGCAGCCGATTACTTCCTTTATTGACTCTGAAATGAATGTACTACTTTGGGATACTAACACTGCGGCCCTGAGGATCAGAACAACAAACAGAAAATATTACTTCACCATCTATGTTTTTTTACAATTCTAATTCAATGTTACAGTGTATAATTGCAGTGCATCAAAATTCTGTAACACAGGAGAGTTTTTACATCTCTATACAAGGGCAGTCATGGCTGAGGTGAAGAGCAAGATATCCAGCCACTGAGTGTGTTGAAATAATCTCGGGCAAGTGTAGCAGACACAGGTTATAGAGAGCAAATATATAAGGAGCGTTGGATGAGTGTGTCTGTAAATAGGTGAATTAGAAATAAAACATTAAGTGCTTTGTAGAACCTAGTAAGGATTAACAGGCAATACATAAATGTTTACCGTCTTGAACTCCATTCCTCACTGAACTCCTTTGGCTATCCATGGTTCCACAAATCAAATCAAAGTAATTGCCGCCTGCCCTTGAAGTGACTACAGGGTCTGCCCCTTGAGATCCGAGCTCACTCATACAGGCTTATGCACCTTCTTGACCAACCCGCTCCTCTCAGGACCACCGTCTTGTACTTCCACCCCTAGACTATTCTCATTTGTGGTTCCACTTTGGTGAAACAATCCACCAAATAATATCCGAGCAGAGACGTCCCTCTCTACCTCCAAGAATCTCAAAGATTAATCTCTTCCTGACACCTCCAACAGCATAACACATCTAAGCTGGACTCACTTGGTCCTCTGTATAGGTTAGGTGTAAGCATTCTGTCAATTACATACTAGAAATTGATTTATCACCTATTGTCAATAAGTGATATTACAAGGACTTATTACAAGGACTTATTACTTAACTGAATTATGTTGTATTAACCCTCTCATTATAATTACAGCAAACATTCCCTGAAGTTCTACATTAAGTTACTGTTGAAATAAACAACTTCGTCAGCTGTAAAAAAAAAAATGCAGTTGTTGAAATTCTGTCACAGAACTTGTGTTGTTGAAAAGTGTGAAATGCTGGAACAAGGTGCAGTACATACTGTTCTGACTGAGACTCCTACATCTGGGTCACATACTTGTGACTAGTCAGATGGTCTGCAGATATTATTGGAATCTGATTGAAAAGGGAAAAGAGAAATAGAGGGGGAGGGGGAGATAATGAAGACAGAGAGAGAGATAAGCAGATGGATAAGTTGAAACGAGGACAAATGGCACTTCAACTAAAACTGAAGGCAAAGATAAGCATGGCGAGTATGTTCATAATCACAGATGGTCAGAATAACTAGCAAAGACCATGGAAGAACCTAGCCTTGCGCACCATACATGCATTTTTAATTAAGAGGCAAATCGGCATCAAAAGATTTAAAAGTCACTGAAAAGTCTGAGTTGATAAGAGAAGTGAGATGGAGTGAGAGGAGGCAGGAGAGGAGCAAACCTGATTGGCTGTTGCTGTTGCAAAGGGAACACTTGTGGCAGATGTGGAGGCTGCAGACACAGTGGCTGGAGAAGCACCGTGCATCATGGGTACTTGAGGAAAAGATCACAAAGGCAGTTGAACCAGAGCAGATTTAAAGCTTTTTTATGCTTCACACCACTTTCATGTCTGTGTATAGAAAGCTGATAAACATGAGAGAAGTTTGTAGTTTTTAAATGGCTATAAGTTTGGCATGTCATTTTTAGTTATTCTAATAGTTTATGCTGTTACTGTTACAGTGATGTATCAATTTGACAAAAGCTTTAGCTAGGGTAAATATGCTATTTACCGGGAGTCCTGGGTAGCTTACTGTTAACTCGAAGAGCAGTCGGACAGCAGCATGATTTCTTTTTTAGTGCAGATGAGGCATTCATAAGAGTAAGAGTTTATTTTTGCTGGAAATATTCTAATGTTGATGAAAATGACTAAAATTAGCCACCACAGTGATTACCTCTAACATTTTCTCTTCTACCAGTAACTATTCCTCATGTTTATGTGGCATTTATAACCAGACAATAAAATGAGGTGCTCATAGGGTTAGAGAGCTTGGGATTGAGGCATAATGAGCGAGGGGAATTTTTTACTGCAACAAGCATTAGGTGACAGACAGACCTGTGGCAGAGCAAACAGGAGGCACATTCCATATCTCAACGATTTATTGCAGATAACAGCAAAACACAGTCAGAGCTTCAAATCAAAATTACAAAATGAAATAAAATAAAGATATACAATTCTTGTTTCACCAACCATAAAGAGATTACATGTGCAACTTTAAGAAGAAGTCAAAGCCTAATTTCTTAAAATGGAAAAACGTGGTCACTTTATGCGGTGAGCTGAATGAGATGTGAGAGACTACAACGGGCTCAAAGATAATCAGTAAGGAAAGCTGGCACCTACCAATACTTGTTGCAGGTGTCATGCACAATATCGAGCCTGCCCATCATGCATTGCAACAGGGAGTGGAGTGAATAGGGGAGAGAAGAAATCAAGACAAGTGTTACAGAGTCAGACAATATTCACACTGGATTTGATATGAACAAATGGTGATCTGAAAATGTTAACCTGCTGGGCTAAATATAGTGACTTCTAGATGATTATTCATATCAACGATCAGTAACTACTCAATTAATAGTTACTACAAAGCAATGAAAGCATATGCATGTAAAGTGGGAAAAAACTCCTGGTCAGCACAAGTTTACTTTTCAATCACTCCCATAAATCCAGATGACAAGAAATTGTTGCAGTTGCCCTATTTTCCCATCAGCAGCTGTTTGTACTATGGAACATTTGAATGACCTCTTTTTTTTAATCCCTCAAGTGTGTTGTAGTGACCTGACAGTCCTAGTGGGAGACATATGAGGATCTGAGTATCTCAATATCACAGTGGGGCAGGCTATTTATAGGCCGTAAGATGAGAATATGGGCTAGAGTGTAAGATGACTAGGCAGTGCAGTAGCACAGAGCAGTTCAAATAAGTTGTGCATTAATGTACGTGTTCATACTATACAGAATATAGTTTTCTCCATCGATGGGCAGGACATGCCCCTTTCACCTTTAAAATGACAGTTTCAGAGTTCCTACTTGATTTAATAAATCTTTTTTTGACATCTGTTGTTCATCTGGTTCACCGTGTTACAGTGTTTGGCTGTAGGATGAGCATGGTGGGGCCGGAAAAGCATATTACCTCCATATCCCAAAAAATCTTTAAAGCATTATCTTTCATAAAGGCCTGACTTTATTTATCCTAGCCACCAAGCCAACATTCATGCTGTATGTGCAGTACATATGCAGATAATTCCATGCAACTTTATGTCATCATTTCCCCAAAAATCAAAACACCCATTCAGCCATTCTCTTCTGATGCCAAAACATAATCTGTGAGTGTGAAACATGTGATCTGGCAGCCAGCAGTGGCATAACAATCTCAAACATGGATAAAAGATGGCCGGGGCCTTACCTGATGGTATGAAGGCAGCCTGCTGCTGAAACTGCATGTTGGCCAGGGCCTGTTGGTACTGGAATACACCAGCATTGAACATAGTGGTGGCACCGTTGGCTTTTTCAAGTGCAGGTCTCTTTGGTAAAGGAGGCAAGACGGGAGGGAGCCCCTGATGAGGGGACAACACCAAAAAAAACAGGATGGGAGTGAGGGAAATCAAAGGATGGTGGCAGTGACATTCAGGACAGAGAGAAGAAAGAATTTACATTAGAAAAATAAGGTTGCTCTTCAATAAAGCTTTTACAAATTACAGCAAGCAGGCAGTAGACTACACTACTGCTGTCAGAGCAAGAGAGGAGTGTGGCGCTATATAATACAAACTGTGACATCAGTCTATCTAGTGACAACAAAAACAGTCCTCAGCACATTGTCATGAACCTCTTTTTAGGATTCTAACTGATAGTTACAGTAAGAAATACTCATTTTGAAGCCTGAAGTATAAATAGACCTTTCTGTAAAGAGAACTTAGTAACAGTGATGATTCAAAATATTGTAGCTACTCATTAATGGACCCTCAATAGAATTGGTCGTTAGGAAAAGCTGCACTGCCAGCTCCATGATAATAGTAGAATGTTAAGACTGTCATGACAACTCTTCAACACTTACTCATGCAGTATGGGAAGTGACAAAATCATGCAAAGACTACCATACACTGTTATTAGATATTTAACAATTGCCCATGAATAGCTTTGAAGATTCACCAAAGGTGATGAACTGACCTTAAAATTTTTTTTTTCATTTTAGTCCTCCTCTCTTTTTTTGGTCTCTTACTTCTTTAAGAAATAAAACTGAGGACTGCAATCAGTTCATCACCTCTCAGTGTTTCCTCAGTTTAGTTAATTAATTACAACCATATCAATCACACCACAGCTACATGCCAAGCTAAAAGGTGAAAGGTCATAGTACCAGGTCAAAAGTTGCGTCGAGGGGTCGCTTCAGCGATTTGACAGCCGACTGAGTCTTAATTAGCAGGCAGCGAGCACATGATGGCAATGGGCCAATGGGGTTCAAGCGCAATAACATAAACCAGCAAGCGGAGGTGCATCATGGGGGCAGCAGTGCAGTGTGGGTTGGTGAAAAAAAACAAACAAACAAAACAACAAACAAACAAATAAAAAAACAAATCATTGGAATGCAATATACACCAATTACAAGACTACGGCATGCACATAGGGTTACTGAAAAGAAACTCTGGCTTTTGACGCCATTTACTTTTAGAGGAAAATTAAGTTTTATTAAAAATAACTTCAGTTCAAGTGAATTTCTGGTCCAAAGAGGAGGATTAGCCAAGTAACCAAATATCTGATGTTCAGTCGATGACTTTTATTATAATATTTAAAAAGTCCAAGTTGGTGATCCAGATAATCTGCTTTGACACAATTTGTGGTGACAGAGTGATGTAAACTATCACAAACAAAGTGTTATGATGGCACATTAACTTGATCAGATCAAGTCTAAAGACAAAGCTTCTGCGCACAACAGTCAATATTTCTGGGCCAGTCATTGTTTGACTGCAGATTGAATGAACATTAAAAAAAACAGCAAGAAGCTGACGTGTTGAATTCAAGACACCAGAAAAAGAAATTATTATTCTACCCTTACTTATGTGTTTTTCTTGAAACTGAAATATAGGTACAAAAAAGTCTAATAAGGATAATTTGGTCAAAATCTGTAGCCCCATTGTTAAGTTAGCATGTTAACCACTACTGTTCATTTTAAAGAATGTACAATCTAATTAAAGGCGTTGATCCGGTCACCACAGTTCACATTTTAAAGAGATAAAAGGATACAAACAAATGGGTACACACTTATAATACTGTTTAACTTTGAGGGCAGGCCTAATCACATTGGGTCTGTTTTGGTTTTCTGGAGTAATCAGAATGTCAAAGGTTAACTGAAATCGAGCTAATCCTCCTTTCTGGATTACCTGATACACAATGTCATCTACAGCACTCGGCTGAACAAAACCTCATTGTGTCTCTTGAGAGAATGATCACTGCATTGCGGAAACACAATTAAACCAAACAGTGCTCTCTACACAGTTGTCCCCTCAGCAAAAATTTAGCACAGCCTTACAAATATACAACTAACAAAGCAGCAAAACAAGGACGGCAGGAAGGGGAGCAGAGGGCTCAGTCACATACTAGCATGATCACTACAGCCTGCTGCCAATAAAGCACACACTGACTCTGTATCTCTGAGCTGAGGAGAGCAGTGACAATAAAGATCTGAATGTAGAGTGTAAAATTTGCTCTGCCTATATCTGTTTTTTTTTGTTGTTGTTGTAGTGCTTGTGCTCCAAACTCACCTCATTGTTACAATCAAATATTTTCATATTGTCATGATTTCAGTCAGCAAATCAAGTGAGGTTTGTTTTAGATCAACAATCTGGACTCTGGGTCCTAACATTTTATTTGTTTGAGATGTCCCGTGGCTTGAGTGGTTCTTGGTGGCCTTATCCGAAGGCAGATACCTACCATGGCTGCTGCAGCCGCAGCCTGGTTGACTTGGTGTTGGGCGGCTTTGATTTTGGCCTGCAGGTGGGCCGGAGGGTGAAAGTACTTGCACTTCTCTCGCGAGCAGCGGCCCTTTATGTAGTCCATACACACGGTGACTGTGTTGTCGTTGGTGTCAATCATAGTGCTATCTGAAGGGTGGGCAAAGCGACAGTCGTTCTCCCCACGTGTGCAGTTACCTCGCTGGTATTCCCGGCATACCTGCATCACAAACACAACAGAAGGATTTTGATCACAAGCCAAACATACGAAACCTTCTTCCATGAATACACACAAACCTCAGGCTAACACACACACACACACACACACATCATGAAGTTACTGTTCACTTTACTTCACATTTGATGAAGTACTCAATCAGTTCAGTCATTTCAGAACTTGACAATCACTGCACCAGACAGAGCTAACCAATCTTAATGACAGGTTCGGCCATTACTGAAGATTGATAAGCAGAACAGATTTTGACCGGCGTTTACAGGCTCATCAATCACATAACATGGCTCCATCAGTCAAATCAGCTGTGTTGTTGTTGTTCTTCCTGAGATGGACAGAAGGGGGCAGCACTTGCATTAGCTGAAGCAAACTGAGAGGGGACGTGATTGCCTCACTATGAATGTCGGGGCTCAATGAGGCTCAATGAGGCTCATGGGAAATATGAAGCTTGTTACCCTCAAGGGAGGCTGTAGTTGACGTAATCCTCAGCCCACACAAAATAAATAACAAGGACAAACATACACACAAGCCAGGCTCACATAAATAATGAGGCAGCAATTTGTATTTTTTTAAAAAAAACGAATTTTGACCCTGAAGAAGCTGACAAATAAGTTCAGATCTCTCCTTGAGAACCAACTGCATTACACTCAAAAGCTATCCTCCATTAAATGAAATGTAATTTTGTGGTGTGTTCTATTGATCTATCTGTTATCGTAACAGAATAAGCAATCTAGCCAACAGGTCTGTTTACCTCACTGCCTTCATGCATAAATGATCTGATTTGTGGAGGAGTGGCTGCCAGACAAAAGGCCACCAGCACCGTCATCTACAAACTAACCCTGTTCTGCCTCCTGTCAAGATGGACAATCATCCACCATCACTGATCAACATGATGGATCTCAGTCTGTTTTTACGCACATCTCTCACACTAACACATTCTCATAAAAATGTTCGCCAACCTGCGCACACAACGATATTAATTCCCCACCACTGCTATCATTACTAATCTTGCTAGTGGCCTTTTCTTTTTTTTTTTTTTTTTCAAAGACAGACTGCCTTGTTGTCAGGCAGAAGTAGGTGAAGCGGGTGGGGGAGGGCGGAAGAAGATGTAAGCATGGTTGATGAATAAAGAGAAGAGGATTGACAGATGGGGATTGAAGAGACAAAGGTGAGTGTGGCTGCCACTGAAAAAAATGAGATGAGCAAGAGAAGATTAAATAGCAGCAATTAGATGTTGAGGGTAGCAGGTGTGGACCAGTCTGATTCTCTTAATAGTTATACATTAGCAGAAGCTAAACCAATAGAACAGCTTCACTGGACAAACAACAATAACGAAAAAAGGTCTGCTGATCATATTTCTGTCCCCATGGTAACTGTCCCCCTGGGACATTTAATACACGACTGCAGGTAAGCACCATATGATTTAATGCATGCTTAGATGTTGCAATGTCCTGTAGCAGCATAAGATAAAGAGTGAGAGAGACTGCAGGAAAATATTTTCTTTAACCAGCCTGCAGGATTGTCTTCTAAAATAGGAATTTCTCAAGGAACCAGTCTGCAACTTTATCTTCGACTGGTATGTGTGTCTGTCCACAGAATTCCAGCTATGTTTACTTTGAATGAAACACACTGAAAAAAACTAAAACATACAAAAAAGATTAAAGAATAAAAAAGTTTTTAAAAAAGCTAATATATGAATGCTCAGAATCAAAACAAAAGAGTAAAAGTGAGATACTTTATCCTTTACTGATCTACTAAACTTTTGTGCCAAATACTGTCAAGCTTTTTGCCAGACTATTTCAATTCTCAGTTGAATTAAGACACACATATTCCACTATTAAAAACAACTACTTGCCTCCAAATATCCTTAACCACCACTTCTTTCATGAAATTCAATCACTGCTATTTCCTTTGTTTCTGTTATCTTTGTCTCCACTTGCTCCAACCTTCGACTGATGACCACAACAGGTCTAATAATTGATTTCCAATTTCCCACTCCATCTCTCCTTCCCGTCATTGACCCGTTCCCTCGCGTTGCATGTTGTCCACTTCTTCACTGCTTGTAGTGACTTACTCAGTCTCACCCCCATTAATTACGCAGCTACCAAACATTACAACTTAAATGTAACCTTGCTAACGTTCTCGCACGCCTCCTGCCTGCCTCCAACGATTTCCCCATTATTTCGCTGCGAGTGTTTCCCGGGTGGAGCTACATAAAGGATGAGATTGACTTACTGTCCAATTAATGTTTATGTGAGGACACAAGAGGAGGGGCCTCATAAAGTTTCAAATGACTAATTGCTTTCATATAAGAAGAAAAAAAATTAATTTAAATGACAAATCTGTACAGAGCAACTTAAGCTTGTCTGGCACAAGCTTAAGTTGCTCTGTATAACGTGTCTCCTGGCTGTTGTGGGAAGTGACAAGGATGTGTGCAGGGAGATTACCGTCTTTCTTTATTCGCTTAAGTCTCTGTAATGGCTACATTATGTTAATAGGATGTAGTTACTGTAACAGCAACTGTGTACCAGATGCATAATTAAAGTCTACAAACAGAAACTGTTATGGCAGGACTCTCCAACCCATGCTTTTAATATTCAAAGAAGTACATCTCACATTTCAAAGCCCGGTCTGTTTGTGTAGCTGTGAAAAAGATCCTTGCTGGGTGCAGCATTTACCGGAGCTTGGTTAATCTGTTTTCTAATCTATAACTGATTTGGAACGGATAAAACAAATATGCAAATCCTGTCGTGTCTGTGATCATTCGGGTTTGTGTATATTCATTTTTCTTTCATGTGCTCACATTTCATCCTTGCATCTCTGTCTGTGAATCTCACCTCCAGTCTGTCCGTCCTCATGAGCTTCTGTGCAGCGGCAGCGGCAGCAGCAGCAGGTACAGGTACACCAGGGTTGCTGGTGACCAGCACAGGAGCACTGGGCAAGATGTCAGCGGGCATCAGCCCGGGCGACACGGGGCCAAGGTAGGGGTTAAATGCAGCAGCATTGGCATTGGTTGCAAGGCCGGGTGTGACTGAAAACATGGGCTGCAGGGTACAGGCAGAGTAAAAATTAGTAAAAATTCAGCTAATTCAGTGTCTCACAAAGTCAGTTTATATAGAAAGTATAGTTTATTACATTACAAGTAATGTAATACTTGGATATACATATGATTGGTAAAGAAATAAAAGATAAAAGCAGTTGTCTTTAGCAAAGATCAGTGAGAATTGTGGCTGAGGAGAAACATAACAATAATTAACTTACAAGCTTACATTTATGAAATATAAATACATGTTCTTTTCTGGCTGAATGACTGTCATTTGCATTACATTTAGAGGAGGCTTAGAGTTAGTATGTAGCACAATCTATTCTCTTTGATGAGACAGACTCAAGTGATCCTTACACCAGATATCCCACAGATAGCAGCAGTAATTATGAGGACGCTAAGTTGCGTGTTCATGTGAGGTGGGAGGGGGGCTGTGCTGTCTGTATGCATTGTGCTGGAGTTCCATAGGGAAAACATCCTCCTTACCCTTCCACAATACTCCAAGAGAGAGGCTAAGGAGTAAGCTAGCTTACATAGCACACTTCAAGTTTTCCCTGCACGTTCCTGACCTCAGCCCCAGTCTGAGGATTGTCTCTTGAGCTCCTGCCAAGAGGACGCAGTGAGTAATAGAGCAATGGCAGCAGCCAGAGCTGGACAGCTACATTCCTCCCAAAACCTCCTCACTGCTCTGGGATGGCTCAATAAATAAGAAATGACGTTGTGGACTTCCTAATTCCTCCATTTCTTTGCCCAGGAATGCCTGAAGAATTATGCCCTATCTCCAGAAAAATAGATGTATCATTTTGAGATACTTGCAGCTCAAGGTTGAGATGGGAGGTGTCTTAAAAAATGCTCACAGTCACGAGGTTTTAACAATGCAGTGATGTCATCCTGCGAAGAATTAGTGACCTTGCTTATCTCCTTTTTAGGGTGTTGCAGATTCCTTCTGTGGTGTAATTTAAAACAGTTAAACTGAGTGTTTGAGTTGTGTAAAATGAATAATGTTTGCTCTAGTGGTGTCTGTCTCTCCCTTATATGACAGGGATCATGCATTTTTAAACAGAATGACTCAGTTTGAATCAATGCAGACCAACACAGTTCTTGATATTTCTTTTACGTGGGTATATATTATCTACTGTAAATAAAAACAAGCAATTTCTCTAAATATGGCATTGGATTGGTAAGCTCATGTCAAATAGATATATTTAACCCTTAAAGACATGTTGCTGTTTTAGAGCAGTGGCTATTTTAACTATGGGTAGCAGCAGAGACCTTTGAGGGTTAATAAAATACCCTGAAATCACAAGAATCGTTGTGACTTAATATTTATATAGAAAGAAAAAAAAAACCCTACATTTTCTTTATTTTGAAATAGGAGTCTCATGGATCATATTGTCAAAGCACACACTGACTCATTTGTCAAATTTCCTGTCCCAGCTATCCCTTGCGTAACTCAGCTAATGTGGTGTTGAGTGGTACAATATTTGATTTTGTTAAACAATTTTGTAGTAACAAGTTTATCCTATGGTGGCCCTGAGCTGCAAAAGATAACAATGATAGCAACGATGACAAAAATGAAACAACTGCAACAGGAATGTAAATACACCTGAGATTTAAGAAAACACAAGAATACAGAAAAGACAACAACGAGCAAAAACACTGAGAAAACACCACGGCCACACAAAATAGAACAATTCTGAAAAGTTTTTGGTTTAATGCTTTACTCTGTTTCGTTCTTTGCATGTCAGGGACATAGTTTGCTTGCAGATTTTATAACTCAAAATATGTGCACGATAGATTTACTATTTACACAACATTTCCAGCTGTTTGTGTAGTGTAAACTGAAATTACTGAATTAATCATTTTAAGGATTGATTGAATTATTTCAGGACTGGAAATGTTAAAAAGTCATAAAAGAAGACATAGAACATTATTATAAGGAACAAAAAAATCTACCAGAACATGCAAGAATAAATCAAAAAATATATTATATATATAATTTTATTATAAAAGAATAACATAAAATCAGCTGACAAACATTTAGAAAGTTGATGTGATTAAGAGAGAGGTATGGCAGAAATCTTTGGAGTCTGACACGAATGGGTTGAAGTATGAAGCTTTTTCATACTTTTTGGACACTCACCATGAGTGTGTCGTTTGACTGTGGATTTTATGGCTTTATTTCTCTAATATTCACGCAGTGACTGTACCAAACAACAACACGTAATTTCCATTACTGTTTTTTTTTTTTTTTTTGTATAAGAAGAAGAGAGAATGAGTAAATGAATCAGTAAGTAAACACTGCGGGTAATTGTGTAATGTCAACTGTGTGCTGAACACCATCATGAGCACCATCGCTCTCAGCTAGACATAATGGACCCTTATTACCTCGCCCTATGTACAGTTCCATTCATAGAAATGAAACTCTTTTTTTTACCCACATTCTGGGGTGATGCATTGCAGCAAATAAAAAGTTGCGGAAATACTGATGAAAGCAGGAAACTAGACACAAGAGGAGAGGCTTATACCTGGTTTCATCCTTTGTTCCTTTAACACACTCTTTTGCTCTTTTTTAAACTTTTCTTTGTGGGGCAGGTCTAAAGGTCTGGTATCATTCTATCGCCTTCACTTTACCTGGCTGCCTTTAGTCTGTCCATTTATCTCCTCCTGCCGCATTCAGTGCTCTCTTTCTTCTTCAGCTGCGTCCTTCTCTGTCAGCCTGACTTCCTCCCCCTCGCTTCTCTCTTTCTCTTTCTCCCAAGACATAAACAGTAAAGGAGGGCTTTGCACTCCCTGGGAGATCTATTGCTCCTCTAAATCCTACGACGATTTTCTCTGTTCCTCTCATTGGATCTCTCGACTCAGCCCATGTTTCCCAGATAAGGGTGATAGTCATTGAATAAGTGTGGACATGCATGTGTGTTTTTCCAAGTGTGCCACATCATAAACTCTTAATAATAGTGTGAAACAAAATCATTCCATTGCTCTCCATTACACAGAGGAGAGGAATTACTCAAAGCCTGACTGGCAGGTCTCATAAACTCTTTGAGGTATCAGGAAGGATTCATTTGAAGTGGCTGACTCGGGCTCTGGCCATCACTTTGAAGATCCTCGAGGGATGCAGCTCAGTAACAGCAATTTCTGATATTGTTTTCTCTCTGTGTGTTTGTGTGTGTGTGTGTGTGTGTGTATTCTTGTTTTACAATCTTTGTGGGGTCTGTAAATGGGAGCCCAAATTGTGGGCAAATCATGTTTAAGGAAATTTGACAAATCTTTTTATGGTTTTATGGCTAGAATTACAGGTTAAAGTTAGGTTTAGAGTAAAGGTTAGGGTTGTGGGCATCCAGTTGTTCTGGTTGGGCTCGGGAAAGGGGCTGTGGAATGCATTATGTCAATGGTGAATCACCACAGAGATAGAAATACAACTTTGTGTGCATGTGTCTGTGTGTGCATGGATTTGTGGGCATGTTGACAAGTGCATGATGATAATATGATTCTTTATTGATCACGGTAATTCCCTGAGTTGTCTTAGACCTAGACTCTGACCTTCAGCAATTGCTCATCTAATTCACTTACATGATGAACTTAAATGACCATGGCTAAATACATAAATTAAATAATGAATACATATTTTAATTCAAGGTCAAGTTACTCGCTTCTTCTGCTACAGAAATGAGCTTTTTAGGTTTTTAGTTTCTGCAGTATTGAGACCCAAAGCATTGAGGAATGTTTTAAGGTCAAGAATAAATTCATGGACTCAATTTATCCATCTATTTATTTGTTTACTGTATAGCTTTGATGATTTTTATTAAAGTAAAAACTCTGAATTTAAGTGATACATATCATACTTTCGCAATTTTCTTCTCTAGTACAAGTTCCAATATTAGGGCTGCACGATGGTGTGGTGGTTTGAACATTCACCTCACAGCAAGTGGGTTCCTGGTTCTAATCCCAGCTGGGGCCTTTCTGTGAGGAGTTTGCATGTTCTCCCTGTGTATGCGTGGGTTCTCTCCGGGTACCCTGCCCTCCAACCACCACCCAGAAATTGACCGTAGGAGTGAGTGTGGATGGATGTTTGTCTTGTGTGGCCCTGTGATGGACTGCTGACCTGTCCAGGGTGTACCCTGCCTCTCGCCCAATGACAGCTGGGATGGGCTCCAGCGCCCCCATGACCCTGAGTTGGATTAAGTAACCATAAAGCTGCACCCATGCCTCTTAACGATATGATTTAGTGACACTCGTGTTTCAGTCCAACTGTCAGGTGAATCTGGAGTAAACTTTTGAAACATTGCTCAGTAGAAAAAGTGCATCAAGTATCGTTCCATTAACTTGTTTTGAGCAAATAAACTGGGATACATAGTGTCGTCAGAAAGTGACGACATAAGCTACACATGGCCATGGTAAACAGAGTCATAGTTGCACAAATTGTTCACAGTGCCTGTGAAGAGAGGCAGGAAGAGGTCTTCTGATTTTTTTTTTTTTTTTAGCAAGGATGTTGTGAATGCTTTTTTTCCATGGCACTAATATGACCACGAATATTGAATAAGATCTTCATTTTCATTCTCTGTCTTTGCCGAGGTCATCAGTTTGACCACATATTCATAGTAACTGCTGATGTCTGGGAACAAACAAATTCAAACTTGTTTTAAATAAACATGCAGATAAATTAAACTAAAATGTCCACATATGAAAAAAAGATACTCGGAAATATTCGTGCATGTGTTATTTTGTTTGGGAGGTGTGTTGCATTGTACTAATTGTCCTTTTCACCTTTTATATGTCTACTCACCACTGGTTGTAGCTGTGTGCCGGGGATCATGGCATTGGCGAGCTGCATCTGCTGGGCCAACATTGCCATGTTTTTCTGCTGGATGAGGTTGTTTCTTCCATTGATCTCCAGCTGTGTCTTTAGGTGTGGAGGAGGATGCAGGTACTTACAGTTCTCCCTGGAACAGCGACCCTGATGGGGTGGGAGAGGAGAACAAAGTTGGAGAAAACAAGTAACAGTCGAAGGGTGAGGAGGATAAAGACATGGAAAGTGGGTAGATTAGAACGGTGTTCACATTAATCGCAGCCTAATGTAAAGAAGTAATGAGCCTTGACTCAAGTTGATGCCCTCACATTTAGCAGGGGCTGACCTTACGTCCCTGACATCTGTGCCTGCCACCCCATTTGTTCTAAAGAAAAAAATCCCTTTCCTGGTCAAAGCCACGGGCTTGTTACTTTACCTATTTTCGAAAAGTCCCACCAAGGGACAAATTAGTTCCAGAAGCCGAGATAAAGGGGATTAACTGTCTATCTGCCTCAGCTAATAGACTGCTTTATACACAGAAAATGATAAGACAAAGACAATGTTGCGGTGTCTAAAGGGCACTTTTATTTTTTTATTAATGTGTTAATCATTTTATCCACAAATTAAAGAAAATTTAAAAATATATTGTTTTGAATTATGATTTGTTAAAGCCCAATGTAACATCTTTAAGTGTATGATTTTGTCTAAACACCAAAACAAAGGACCAGGACCAAAACAAATGTTTGACATTATTTGAGAAGTAATCCAAACTATATATCATACATTAGACAAATATTCCTTTACCTAATTTTCTTCTCCCTTCCCCCTAAATAGGAGTAAGTGGGTATGGAAAATTAATGAAATAATCATTTATTTTCTAGTTGAGCAGATAAAAATAATCACTGAAGCGATTCTCTCTTTCTAGTTTTATAAGATGTGAAACCAACCAGAAAGAGAAAAGGAAAGACAGTGAAAGTGCTCCTGCTTTAGAGATAGTATTTGGGGATTCTCATTTCCCAAAACCCTATGGTCTCTAGCACCTTTGAGGCCTACCAACTTGATGGTGGATGTTTAACAAATCTGAATCACCATTGATTGCCTCCCGAATGAACCAAAAGACATTATTTCACAAAAAGGAAATGTGGGAGTCCTGATGCAGGATCAATACATGATTGGACACTTCTGTGACAGCAGTAAATATACACACATTGTGCCAATCTAAAATTGTGTTTGTATCTTAAAGGCGGATTTACAGTTGACGTGTCGCTCACGGGCGGGGGCGGCCCGTGACGTCAAAATGACGTTGCAGTCCTGGCGCTTGCCTTGAAAAGACGCCGCAGCGCGTTGTCGTGCTCCAGTCGATTTTTGTAACTTGGCTGCGCCGAGAACAACAAACCGGATGGCCCAATGTGAAATCAGGCTCAGTCAGGAGGTGCATTTGTACAGGCACCTGTACGAAATTGCAGTGAAACAGCACAGGGAGCACGTAAACTCCCAAAACCCGTGGACAGAGATTGGCAGAACTTTGGGGAAAGAGGGAGAGTTCTGTAAGAATGTGTGGAAGAAGCTACAGGACAGATACATGAAGGCAATGAAGAGGGCAGAGACTCGAAGTGGTGATGCCGGGGGCTTCAAACATTCACCTCTTTTAACTGAATTAAAAAATTAAAATTATCCAGATACTGCAACAGTATCATTAATGACAGTGTTCCTGCTCTTGACAGTGGCATTGTTTTCTTCTCGACTTTCGTGGTTTTAGAGTAGCGGTAACCTTCGCGTAGCAGCGCCACCTCTGTGACGGAGAAAATTGCAACTACTGGCGCATCGACTTGCGCCACTATATATAGCCGGCACGAAATCGTGACGTCATCAACACCGCTCGCGCTAGCAGACGCGGCAACCATGCTAGAGCCTTGAGACAGAGCAGTGTGTGCTTGGGTTCTAGCTACTTTGGCCTCCTCTACAGAACACTCCCCCAAGAAGGGGTCATTTCTCAGATATCTCCTCCCTTTTTGCTCCCACATTCCTGCCATATATTTACTTTTACTTAAATCACACATGCATCCTGAGCTTCTTGCTGATATTTGTTCTCCTCATCATGACTACAGAGCAGTGCAAGTGCAGAGGTGCTGCTGTGATCTGTGTATGTTCATGCTTGTCTGTAGAGTGTGTAGAGCAGGGGTGCTACTTCCTTCCCGTCTTTTTCCCTTATTTACCTCATCAAAATGCCTCCCCTGTCTCTTCCTTCCCATCGCTGCTTTATATAAATCTCCTTGCAGGAGGATTTGGGGACCAGCCCGGCAACAATGCCACAGTACCACCTCCCATGAGGAATTAAAGGCTGGCTGTCATGCTACTGCTTATCTCGGTGAAATTACCTGCTGCTCACTGCGACCCACTACGACAGCTGCTTTCACAACCGCATAGGCTCTCCAACTCATCCCTTATTCCCAACACCTCTCTCTTTCTTTCCCCTCACGTCTAGTCTCGCTCGATCTCTCCCTCTTAAAACCTTGCATTTCATCACGCAGCCTGTTCTGCCTGGCTACAGCAGCGAAGAGAGTTTGCATTGGAAGCAGCAAAATATTAAGAGTTCCTCCAACATTTTCATTGGCTGACAGCTGAGGGGAATAGTATTCCCAGCCTGCCTCCTGGCCTAGAGGCACACATTAACAATGCTCCAAGTCTGGCTCATCCCTGTCTGGCTGTGACTATTGATCAGTGCTAATTGGTTAATGTCTTTTGATTTTCAGTACTTTCCCTCTGGCTGACTAAACCCAAGCATGTCATCTCAGGCCATGCGTTTGTGTGTGTGATCAGCTGTTACTATCCATAGCTCACAATTACATAAAAGCCTACCACTACTTCCTACTACTCTTTTAATTGATTCTTTGCATTGCTTTGAAGTAGTCAGAGTTGAATAGACTCTAAACATTAACAGTTTAAAAAGTTAAATTGGGAATACAGTGCAAAATAAGACATGGATATATTTACTATTCTGTTGAATTCCTTTATCTTTTATCACCCCTTTCAGAAACGTATTCCTGTTACTGATTGGAGTAGATATTTAGTGGCTCGACAGTTTAAAAGGGAAGGTTTTATTTCACAAGGCACCAAATGTTTTTAGTGAGGTTACACGTCCCAAGTCTTTTTGTTGAAGAAGCAACAAAGTTCTCATAAGGAGGAACTAGGGGGATGGGTGAAAGACAGGCCCTCTTGTGACATGATATCAGGACTAACATATATAAGTGATTTTTTTACCATCTGAGTTGCATTCAGTGAAATAGAATAGAATAGTAAAAGAGTAGGAAAATACTTTATTCAATACGCAACAATTTATGAAAACACATTTGTCACTCCCACTTCTCCAAATAAATGAAGATTATACCATGGCATGTGCACACAGATATATTCCTTTAGCAGAAATTTTCATCCAAAATGACTTACAAGTGAGGAACACATTTTAGAGTATCTTGCCCAAGGATACTTTGATATTTAGACATGGGAAGTTGGGAATCAAACCTGCAACCTTCTGACTGAAGGACAAACACTACATACACACCTATACTTTCACAAAAGTTGGGTTTCAACTGTGCTAATAAAAAAGCTTGATGACATCTTCCCTCTTTAGCCCAGGGGACATTAGTCTTTCATCTTCTAGTTTATGATTTCTGAAACAAATGTCAAATTTTGGTGTGTCTGACCACAGGGCAGCTTTCCTCTTTGACTCATTCCAACTGTGTGCCAGAGAGGGTGGCGGTGTTTTTCTTTGTTTTGTTTTTTCTAATCTTGCTAACAATGTTGATGTTTTTTTTTTTCTTTCCACGTTTGAGTCTTAACTTGTGTTTGTAGATGTAGAAAGTAACACTATTCACTGTCAGTGGAGATCAGTTTCTGAGCCAATGCAGTGATTTCCACTGTAGAACCATGTCTGTTTTTAAAGCATATTGTATGGGGGTCAAAAGATCCCACCTACTTAACATTGGTTTTCCACCATGTCCCCTGTATAGGTATATTTCTCCAAATTATTTATTTATCTTTCAGTTACATAAACTACTGTGAATGATGAAACTGATGTCCCTAAAAAAAATTTTAAACAGTTAAAACATATTTTCCACACAGTCCTTCATATGCTGATGAGCTCTTCTTTATGTGTGAAACTTATTGTTAAAAATAATTTTTTATTGCCACTCATGTTACTGGCAAATTAACCTAATTAGTTGAGGTTGCATCTGCAGTTTTGTTTATATTTTAACTGTACATAACTTTACCAGTCTTGAGTTGTGCCTCCTCAAACTTTTTTTAAATATTTTGCTAAAATCAAAATCAAAGCATTTTTTCATATATCATCATTGCGGTTTTTTCATTGATATTTTACGCAGTATCTAAAGTTTTTTGAAAACCTGGTTGTAGAATCTTTAAAATGACCGCCTAAATAATTTGCCTAACTTTTACTGAAGAGGTTTTACATTGGACAGAGGAGGAATTTGAAGAAACAGAATCGCATTTACCGCTCAGGCTATAATCAGAAATGTCAGCACCCCTTCATGTTCCTTTTCCCTTTAACCAGTCTTCCTACTATCTGTTGCTGTGTTGTTCTCTGGACAAGACAATCATGCATGAGGTCCCTGCTAATCACAGCTTGTGGTGACAATCATCAGGCTTCCCTCCTGCCTCTTTTCCCAGCGGTTTTCTCCACTGTCATCACAATGTCAGTACAGGTTAATGCTGAGCCCTTCTGATCCAAAGCCGTGCTCCCTCTGGCTGAGGTGTGTAACTCCCAGCCTTTACTCTGGCTGACTCTGTTCTGCCTTCACCTGTCTGCCTGTCCTTTCCTGAGACACAAATGTACAAACAGACTACTTTCATCTGTCCCTCACCCTCTCTCCTGATTGCTCCATCTTCTCATCATCTTGTCTTGTTATCTACTTGTCTCCTTTCTGTTTGTATCTCCCTATACAGGTCCAGTTCCAAACATATTCAACGAAGGATTCTTTCTTCTTTTTCAAGCTTTTTGAATAACTGAACTGTAATATTTCAGTTTCTGGATACAAACTCAGTTTCACATACAGACATTCATTTACTACAATTTTTTTTTTGTGATAATAAAATATCTTAGGTTATATCTAAAGAAGAATGGCTATAATGATGTAAAATATATTCCCAGGTCCCTCTATGTGCGATTGCAGATACCCATGGATGCAAATATTTATCCTTATCTTGAGTTACTCCACCTGCCACTGTGGTATTTCCACTCTTTTAGGGTCTCACATGTACCTGGTTAAGATTACGGCAGTAACTTGGTTTCAATCAACTTAAATGATACATTTCAGGCTGCTTGTGTTGACAAATGCCCATTCCTACCAACAGTCTGCAGACTCTCCTCATTTAATAGAGTATTTTAGCAACCTATTTCAGAGTCCTGCAGGTACTGGATTCATTTCAGAAGTGGGGTGGGCCCAAAATGAGCTTGATGGGGTGATTTCTGGTAACTATTTCTGATGTGTTTAGGTGTCTGACAAAAGAAATCTAAAAATATACAAATAAGAACAACTTTATGGGGAATTCTGCTGTGTTAATATACACTTATGCTTCACAAAAAACAAGCTATCTCTCATGGTTATTCATTGTTGTTATCAGTGGGGTTTTTTACGCTACTGGACGGGAACTGGCCAGTTTGAGTCTAATTGAGTGTAAACTTGCAGGATTAATTGGACTCCTGTGTGTTAGTCTGGCTTTGAGAAGCTTTATTGGAGACACTGTCAGTTGCACCAACATGTTTACATGGATTTTAAAAGCCCAGCTTTGGTTGGACAAACATAATTCTTTGTATTTTTCTTGTGTCATGTAAATGTACCAAGTGGAACTTGATACAGAGAGTGAAATTGTTAGGGTTATGTTTGACTGAGCTAAAGCCAAGAGTCTGTTGGAATTTTCTCCACTGATACTTACAACAAGGTTAAATAACAAGAAAAGCTTTAAAAGACTTTAAATAACACATGAAATGTCCTTGAAAGACACCTGTGATGAATTAAAAATATTTTTCTTTTTTTTTATTAGTTTAAACATGGCCCTTGATGTGTTCTTAAGTATGGTGAATTGTCTGGTAGGGACTCTATGACATAAAGGCCATCATCAGATGTCATCAGGATGTATGATGAGGCTCTGTGCTCTCATTCATGTATGAACCAGCTTGTTGTAGCCAGAATATGTTACATGTCCTCCAAGCAAACTAGCAAGCTAGTCGGGTCCTTCTAAAAGAGCCTAACTGCTCCCATCAAGCTGTTTATTAACAGGTAGCTGTTTTCAGCCAAAATATATTATAACTTAGGAGATCACACATCAGAACCAAAGAAACATGTCATTGTTGCTCCTTATCTGCTAGGTATTGTATGTTTTCAGCTTTAGAAGGTGGAAATATGTCACTATTGTGTTGAGTTCAATCGTGGCCTCCAAATAGTCAAAAAAATTATCATAGTAGGTTGGATTTTTCTAATTAATTTAATTATATTTTTCAATAAACAGATCACTGATTATTATACACTTGTCTCATCATACTCGGAAGCACATTTATGATACCATAACATCGTATTTTGTTTTTATTTTAACCTTAAAAATAAGCATTACCTTCAGGGCAGTCTGGTTGACATGTTTATGATGTCAATGATTTTTTTCTTATGTGTGTGTGTGTGCCCGTGTGCATGTTGTAGGATGCCATGATCAAAACCTCACACTGTCAGGGTGCCTGTGGTACTTTGGCAGCTCTGTGAAGCCTGTAAGAATCCAGTGAATAAAACCTGGGGCAGAATTCCTCTCATAGACTGACAACAGAGGCAAAGACAAGAACAGAAGAGAAAGATAGTAAGAGATGTTCAGAAATACAAAGAGGGTGAGTCACAGACAGAGACACAGATGCAAAGTAAGCTTTTCCTATTAACATGAATCAAATCTATGTATAGGTGATTTCAGCAGAGTTTTTGACATTATATCCTCTGAAGGGTGTAATGGGACATTGCCTTCAACACAGCCTTCTACATGCTCACTCCTGTAATCTCCCACTGATGTTAAAGGTTCTTTTTATCTCCCCGTCCAAAATGACAAATTCTGACTCAACCACACATAATCCAACACCTCAAATGTGTTCTGTATTCTCTGTATGTGTGTGTATGTGTATGTATGCGTGTGTCTGAGCAGGCTGCTGCTGCACTGTGAACACCGTGACCAGTGTGACAACTGTACAGCTCAAGTCTGGACAACCAAACCCCTGTACATTATTAATCCTCTCTCAACAGCGCTCAACCTCTCCTTCCTGCTCCCAGAGACAAGCATCAATCAAGAAAGCACCAGCTGGATGAGAACTGTGATGAGAATTCGCAAGCATGCTGGGGTGCCGACATACACAAACATAGGCATGTGATTTTCTGAGCAAAGGTTCTTGTTGCCAAGCATACGTCAGACAAATTATGACATCAGACACACCACAAAGACCAGCCTGTCTAAGGACTGAGAGTGTTGCCAAGATAGGCCAATAACACTCACACAAAGACACTTATATTGCTTTCTTATTATGCAACACACTCCAACTGTGCACTGGCCAATCATGCTGCATGTTAGGAAGTAAACCTCATGACAAACAGGTTTTTTTTTCGTTTTCTCTCTCTCCATCTCATTGTGTACTAATACCAGAAGTCTATATAAGACTCATTATCTCCATATCCGATCATTTATCAAATCTGGAACACCCCTGGTGCAATAGCACAATAGCCTGGACCAGTTAATGACCTTAAAAATCTCATTTTCGTCGGCAGAGAGATAGGCCTCTGAGGCATGGACAAAGATGGATCTCTGGACAGAGGACTCACAGACAATGAGAGACAGAGGTGACAAGCCGCAGTTAGTAGAAAGTATAACAGGGATGAAACAGCTGATGAACTAACTGACAAATACTGCTCCAGAAAGGAGCAGAAAGCTCCTACACGTCATAAATGACACACAGTTCGAGGAAAGCTTTCAGCTGTGGAGCTCAATTAGCCAAAACACCAATTACAGCCCCCAATCGCTGGGAGTGTTAGCATGTTTTGGGTGGGTGCGAGCACAAAATCGTTAGAACCGGAAGCTAATGATGGGGCAAAATCATTAGCCATAATGGCCAATGACATGACTCTGCTCCTGTTGTGCTGAGCTGTTCCAGCTGTGATCCAGTATTAGGCATTGCTGCAATGTCTGCTCATTTCAAATTAACTGTTTATCACTAGATATCAGATATTTTTTGTCATTAGGATATGCTTTTGAAGGCACTTACATTTGTGAAAGTATATCTGATAGTAATATAAGCACTGCAGCTAATAAACATTGATATTTTCAGAAGTTAAAAACAAAGAACCTCTTTATCCAAAGAAATTGGTATGCTGTTGGACTTTTATGTGCTGTGATGTCTCGGGTGGACCCTGAAAAGGATAAAATGGCTTTTGAACTGTACTAAAATAAGTGTTGACCCAAAAGAGGCAACAGTGTTTCTGTATCTTTTTTTCAGCTTTAACTTTCATTTTTTGATGGAATAAATCCTATCATTGACAATGGTCTGGTCAATGGAGTGATTGTCTCTGTTTTTAATGCGGAGCTGCCTGAGGCTACAGAGGTCAAAGCCGTCGGGTTCTCTACACACATACTTACAATCCAACAGCACAACTAAGCTCAACTGTGATTGTATGATATCCTACAGGCACTCAAGTACATATATTCATATAATTCCATATTTCCTTAATTTCTTGTAGTTTGAGATATTTCGGCATCTTATTATACTTTGTATTTGAGAGTTTGGCAACATGTCTAAAGTCCTTTTTTGTCTTTGGATATTATATATAGCACTCAAAGTGTGTTGAGTATTGTCTCAAACAGTGTGCCTGTATAAAATATGTGTGTTGATCTAGTGAAAAGTAAATCCTCTATGTAAGACTAGGAAAATATCAACAGTCAGAGCCAAATTCCTGATTTGTGTTACTTGGCCAATGAAGCTGTTTCGGATTTTTTTTCTTGGCTTGCTATTTTGCTCCAGCCTTCCTGACACTCAGTAAAGACATCCAGGTTATTACCCATACGCGTAATTAACTTGTCTGTTTCAGTGAAATAAGTCTTAGTTCTTCAGAGTATGTGCATCAACAATATACTGTTTATATGGTAATTATGAGCAAGTGAGCTAAAGCAAACATGGGAACTTCCTGCTTTTAATTCTGATACTGAAACTTGAAGATGGAGATAATATACTGTACAAACATCTGCGTAAAATACAATATTTGCACTAAAAAGCTATCATCCTATTTATATAGGAGTGACACCCAGTTTGCATCAATAACTGGACTAGTTTATTCAAACAACTCCAAATTAGAATTTGACACAGTTGATACTTTTTGGTTGGTTAAATATGGTACTACTGACTATGATTAACATTGTAGCAGTCACAGTGCCGTGTGGATTAAGAGTTTTTCAAACTTTGACAAAACCAACATTCCTGTGGGGGATGTTTACGTATGTGGATATAAACCAGATCTTCATTTTCTTTCCACAAAGGAAAAAGAGACAGAAACTGCCTAATTTACGTTCACCTTCTACCCTTTTAAAAGCTTTTTGGGAGTGAAAAAAATAAGCAACAGACGCTTGCAATAAAAATTGGGATAGACTCTAACGAACAAAGAACTCACTCTTGGAAAAGTGGGACACTTACTATCTTATCTGGACCATAACTCGAAAGTTGACACTTTAACACCCCTTTTCACCAGCAAACCGACCAGATGGCTACATACGAACTGAGAAGACTTCATAAGACTCACTTTTAGTCGAATCTTAAAACTATATTAAATGTGTTTGATAACCGTGTACAATTTCTTTCAGGTTTCCAGCTTGATCACAAGACGCATATAGAGACAATTTGTACGATTCTGGCTTAAATATTGACGAAGAAACAAACTTGTTGGAAAATGCCCAACCTGCCTGATGGAACCACATTGCCCCCTAGTGGTCTGCAGTGTTGATTAGTTGAACATTTAAATCCCAGAGGACTCAGTAAAATGGACAATATATGCAACTATTAACTTCTAACGATGTCCCTTCGGTATCTATTTGGTATTTGTTTGGTGTCCCCATTGTTAACACAGAAAATTAACATTGTGTGGTTCACTATTCATATGTCACGATTTCATAGATATTCATCTGAATTTTGAAAGTCATAATTGTCTTTATCATGTGTGTTATTTTGATGTCTTTATATTACAAGTCTATGTTATATCTTTAATCTGCATATCTTAACAAGATGTGGTGTTTTCAGAATCACCGAGACAAATGTTCTATGAGATGGGAGTAATGGAGAAATAAGAGTTTTCTTTGTCTAAATCCAGAAATCCCCATATAGCACAGATCACCTTACACAGACATGCACACAGTTCAAGCATGTCATTGGCTGAAAAAGTAGTGTAAGCCCCGCCTCCGAGAGTCAAAACCCGGAACCCGCGAAAAACACGCGCTCTCTAGTTCTCTCGTTTGCTGGCTCGCTTCAGGCGTCTGCTCTCTTGCTTCTTGCCTCTTGTTCCAAGAGGGTTCCAACCCAGAGTTTCAGAAGGAGATTTGAGCAGAGAACAGCTGCTCAGAGAGTTTTAGAGATGGTTTAAGCAGAAGAGAAGAGCTCACCAGAGTTTGGGAGTTTTCCCATAATCTCAGGAGAGAGCGGAAGGACGTGTGGATAACGATGCAGCGGACGACCGGAGGAGACCCTCCAGAACTCAGTGAGACCCCGGAGACGAGAAAGAAAGACCCGAACAAAGAAACAGATTGAAATACTCTGAAGATGCACGTTTTACGTGTTTTTGTTCGTCCCTCGCCATCCACGTCCTTCTACGTCGCACGTCCTAACCTCCGCTGTTTCACGCCATCATCACCTTTTCCTACCAAGAAAGCCAACTCCAAGCAACCTTTTATTAATCTTCTGTGAACTTAAGTTCACTTCATCAGAGAAGCAACGGACCCACTGACACCTAAAAGATTCGATCATCTAACCACAGTCCTCGGCACCATCGTTTCGGTTTCCCGGTGAAAGAAGCAACTGAGAAGTCCGCTAAAGTCAGCCACCACAGCCAGGAAGGCCCAGAGAGCGGAAGAGAAATCCCCTCGGACCCCGCGTGGCCGCTGCCGTGTTCCGAACCGACTAAACAGAACTTCAGCACAGTAAGACCGACCCGTTTTCACCTTAAAGTGGGTTTGATGGATGTCTCGAGGCTTTCACAGAATGATAAATTAATCCAAAATGTCAGTATTTAGCGTCAAATAGTCAGCCAACCTGAACTATTTGAATAAATCCAGTATCTCTCCATTCCCATATTTTATTTTATATTCACTAAGTGTTTTATATAATCACCCATATTCCATGCATCTCCTGTTTGTTTAAAGGTTCATGTCTAAGATCATATCATTGTAATAAACAGTTCATATATCTATATATATATGTTATAATCACAGATTGTGTCGTATGCTTTCTTTACGTAATGTCTGTCCAACCAAACGAGAACTTCACGAAAGTAGCGAGATATGAGACTGAATATTAATTGATTATTAATTGAAAGATTAATTTAACACCAGGATCGTAAGATTTCGAACAGTTTTCCTACCTGACTGTGACTTAAATCAAGTTAAAAACCTAGGTAGGTGGTGCCCTGAATTCGAGGTAAGGTTTATTTGAGACTGTAAGAACATCTCATAAATCCTTATATTTGATACGTATATAAATACCCGGTAACGCTACAACATCATGGGCACTCATCTTGTAAAGTGTGTGAACACTCTAAAGTCTGAGTGATGGGAAACTGGCCTTTTGTCACAATTGGCTGTAATTGCAGGGATCAAGTTTATGTCTCCAAACAAATGAAGATAGACGGTGCGCTTTCTGAATAACATAACCTGGACAAAGATATTTGTGGAATAACAGTGTTATCACAAAACCATTATTGAGTCGGTCTCCAGTACAGACTTATTACACAGTGGGCCAACCCTGACGCCTTGAGGACACAGGGTGAACACAGGGTCAGAAGCTGGATTTGGGCATCAGTATAGAGGCCTTTGTATCATGTGATCATTACATACCCTTGGCCCTTAACAAATCAGGACACATTGCTCACTGCTCAGGAAGTGAACATTCCTGTGGTCAGTGCTAGAATTTGAAAAATCAAGACGACAGGGAGTTAAGGGATTAAACATGATGTCAACCTCACCAAATCAGCAGCAGTAGAGCCTCTTTTTCATCTTTTCTCACTACACTCCTTTCACCGACCTGACTGCAATCACATAGCCTTGACTTTTTCATTTTCCTCATGCTTGAATAGTCTGCTTTAAACCAAGAAAAGTTCAAATGAAAAAGCCTCTGCAGTGTCTGTCCCTCCTAGAAGGCAGCAGTATAGGTGGCAAGTGCTGTAGGTCCAGCGAGAACGTGACTGTCGAGATGTGCAAGGCAAAGTCTCTAATTAGCTTTGTTCTCATTAGGCCTACAACACTATCTCCCCTCAGACAGACAAACACACACTTTCAATCACAAATGTGTAGACAGGGAGGTAGAGAGAAGAAAGAGAGGCCACCCCACAACCCCTGAGATCTGGCCCTTCATCTCTCTTTCACTTTCAATTAACCCTCTTTCTCCATCCTTTATCTGTTCATCTTTTTCTTTCTGCTTTAATTTCTTTTTCACTTCTAGCCTCAGCATTCTCTTTTCACAATCTGAGAAGTTTAGTTTAATTCAGTTTTATCTCCCATTCACTAAGCCAAGGAGAAAGAGCCATTAGAATGGAAGAGGGGTGAAGAGAAACACTGGATTCAACAGCTTTTAGGCCTAATTATTTTCTGCCCATTTGGTAAAATTCATGCAGCAGATATATGGGCCTCAATGGCTGCTGGGAATAGACCTCTGTTTCATAATATTTAAAGTGCCTCCTTTTTTTACATCTTGTTCATCACCTTTTTTCCCACCTTTTTTCATATTTCTCGCAGCCATTGTCATCAAGTGTTAATCAAGAGAAGGACAAAGAACTTTTGTTGTATGCTTTGCTTGGAAGTGTGGAAAAAAGAAAAAGGAAGAAGTTGTCCTTGTAAATGAACAAAAGCTGACAAAGACTGGCAGATGCCTTTGATTTGTGCCTTCAGAAGCTACATAAAGTGGCTCAAAGTGAAAACAAAAGATGCTTTTGGCAACAGGCATCAAGTAAAAAACTGTATTTTTGGAGACAACTAAACGACACAGCTGCCAAAGAACACAAACATTATTAATCCAGCCATTTGATATTAAGACCTGTATCAAATGACTATTTCTTTTAGCTTTAACCTCCAGATGAAATGAGTCAGAATAAGATGGCTGGAAGTCAGAGGGCTGGAATGTTCTATTGAATTCAACTTCTGATGAATCATGGGGGACGTGGCAGATAATCACAAGACCACACCCTGAAGCTTCTCAGAGGCAAAAGGAAAAAAACTGAGAGAAAGTCTTTAGATGCTAAAAAAAGACATCTCTTTCACATGCACGTTACACCTTAATCCACGCTCGCACACACTCTCCAGTTCTCCTCCGGCAAAGGGTGTCAGTCTACAGACATCAGCAGCTAGTGTCATTGCCTTTGGGTTAAAGCAGATAAGAGAGGATTAGCATTCATTACTCTGCAGAGTATAGGTATACCCACCAAAAGCTCACACAAAGCGATGCACCTTCTCAAACACATACACACAGGTCAGAGACAATTATCTTCTCTGTAACAACAGCTTCTTAGATACTACATTAATGAACAAAGGGAAATAATTAACAACAGCCTGTAATTGTAAAAGCCTGTCAACTGAGGCCTTGAAAGTTCATGATAAGTGCAGAAAATGTTCGACCTGGGAATACCTCAAAAATAGAAAGTAAGTATTACCTCCAAAAAATATTTTCTTCCTATCAAATCTTTGGCTTCATGCCTGCAAAGGACCATTCAACAGATGTGCACTGTGTCTTGTTTCCAGAAAGACGCTCAAGAGAGTCAAAGGGAAAGACAGACAGGAAGGACTAAAAGATAGGCCGAGTCATTTACAGGTTAAGGATATATTTTGTTAGCTCAATATATCATGTGGAGACCAATGACAGTCTGTGTCTTAATTCCTTCCCACACACACAGTGTGCGACAGAGCAGAGGGGCATCACCCCCTCCTTCTCCATGCAGCACCTTCCGGCTGCACACTCATCCACATCGATCCACATTGATCAAAGTCGGCTTGTACCACTTCAGCAAGGAGCGAAGGGGACAGTGGCCAGTGTTATCACCTTCTCTTAGCACTCTAACGAAGTAAACATCCGTTGTCAGAGTGGCTGCTGCCGCATCTAGTATCTGTGGTCACAAACAGAATTTCTTTCTGTCACAGGAGCCAAAACCTAATTAAAGTGACAGAAAATAAATGCTGAACTTAGGTTGGTGGATTCATTGGATGACTAAGTAACTTATAATCTAGTTATAATTTATATTTCCTACTCATAAAATCCTATTGTGCGGTCTGGATTGGAGCAGGTATAGGGTGACAGACAGGAAGATGTCGGCCGACCCAACACAACACAGCTGATGTGGCTCTTTTGATGGCTGAACCTGATACTGCTGTAATCCAGTTAAAGCCTTTTGAGGAATCACAATGTCCAACAGCAAGCCCTGCAACATGCACTATAACAATAAAGGGATATTACAGACATTCTTCAATCTTGAACATTTGGAACTGACGACTGACACAGCTCCCGTTCAATTCCACACTCTGCCCCTCTGTTATTACTTCTCTCCATCCATCCATACACCATCTATCAGCAGTTCCTTCCTCTCCATCTGTCCATCAATGTCCACATTATTTTATATCTATGCACCCATCCATCACTCTTTCAATCTTTTTCACTCCATTCTGTTGCTGAGCAGTCTCTGTTCTTCTGTGGTGTTAATCTGCTGGCTTGACACCACCCTCCTGCCTGTCTTTCTCTACAGGGATCACATTCTTTGCCTCATATCAAATGACATGATAATGCAATTACAGATGCAAGCATTTTTTCAAACAGCATTAGGAATTCCACAGCTAATCCTCCTTTTGCTACAAAATTAGCACGTTCAGAGACTTAAAAACAAGTGGATTTTCCACATTTTATGATTTAGGGTTAATGAATAAGCTTTTGTGAGGAGACGGGCAGTGAAAAAAAAGACAAACCCATGCTGAAAGCAGCTGAAAACATCCGCTCCATAATGGTCGTGCAGGATCAATATTGCATGGAGACAAAGTGCTGCTAAACAATGCAGTTTCTGTTAATTAGCACTCTCCTAATGATCTATTTATTCTCCATTCCTTTTTTTGTGTACTTTTTCACTTTTTGTATCTTTCTCTCTGTCCATTTGCTCCCTCCCCTTCAAACAAATTTCTTCTTTTCTTCACTTCTTGATCCTTCCTTCCGTCCACAACTGTTGACTCTGTCCTCCGACTAAAGTTCTATCTCACAGCAGAGAAAGCAAAGTCAGAGGGGGTATCTGAGTTCTTTTCACAATCGTGATATATATCCCACTTATGTGTTTATGGCTGATGGCTCTCAAGGATGAGATTTAATGAAGCTCTCATCCAACTCTGATTATTTTCTAATTAAAGGAGTGACTGATGGCAATGACTACATTCATGAATGCATGTTTGCAACGGCGTGGGGAAAAAAACAAAACAACAAACACTGTGATGACAAAGAAAGTAATTACGCTCCTTGCTTACTGTACTCCCTCGGGAGCAGAGGTTTTGTTAGTCAATACCACTCTAAAACAAATTACAAATCTAACATCAAATGCAGTCTAATATGTATTGTAAAGTATATTTGCATCTGTACATATATTTCTTAGTTTTATCAATCCATCCATACTTGCCTGCTAACAGACCTGCAGACATATTTCTCAGTCCTCATAGACCGGGTAGGTTTAGAAGTCATTGATTCAATCACGTTTAATGTATCTCTCATTATAAACCTGCTACTGTACAGACCATTTTGTTGTTCTGCCAATGTCTAACTAATGACAAGATCTGCAACAAAGTTGCCTCATTAAAATGTTGATAAGTGCGTGTTAGAATATTTGTGCATTGTCACCAAGGGCAAGCTATTTCAGGATGGCACACAGTCATCCAACCTATTTGACCACATTTCTGCTCAAGATATGATGCAATCCAGTAGGTATTTTTGAAAGTCTATAGTGAAGCATTTACATTTTAGGAAAGGTTGACAAAGTCAACAGATGGAGGCTAGACGGCTGTTGAAATAACTCACAGGACTCTCAATTAGACGAACCAAACATCAAGTCCTGTGATTATATATTATTAAAAAGTATAATTTTATTATTGCACTTTGTTTAAGGTTATGTTTAAGATAATCTTTAACTTTTATTTACAGTTTATATTTAGTTTTGACTCAGTCTTTGGTTAGGTTCAACAAATCTATTTTCAACATCATTGCTTGGGATAAATTGTTATGTCATAAAGCCAAATCTACAGTCAATTGTTTTTTTTTTACATGCTTTTTCACCACTACTAGATGTTGCTAAGATTTAATACAGAAATATCTACTGCGACTACAGTTTACATAAATAAACTAAGCTATCTTATGGATAATCATGATTTTTTTGTAAATCTCTCCTCATTAGCATTTGTCCATTTTTTCGAATTCCAGAAAAAGGCCTGAAGAAGATTGAAACAATCCTTTTGAAGAGAATACTTTGATTAAATAAATCATCTACAGCTGACAACAACATTTTCCATCCATCCATTCATATTTTATACCTGCTTAATCTAATTAAGGGTCGCAGGGGGTTTGGAGCCTATCCCAGCTGCCATTTACGAGAGGCAGGGTACGGCCTGGATTGGTCGCCAGTTGATCACACGGCTAAAACAGAGACAAAGTACCATGGAGTACCCAGAGAAAACCCACGCATACACAGGGAGAACATACACACAGAAAAGTCCCAGCTGGGATTCGAATCCTCTGTTGCTGTGAAACAATGCTAACCACCACACCACTGTGCAGCCCCGGCAACAAATCAGTTTAATTATAATTTTGCTGGATATAAAGCTTTAAGGTGAGCAGACCTTTTTGTGACCTGTAGAAACATTTCATTTGTTTAATTTTATTTCCTGTATGGGTATACATTTCATGCCAGTTTATTCAGTTTGATTTCACACATTTAACAAAAAACACAATAGTCAACTACTAGTGGCAGGCTGGCCACTCCAAACCAGTTTATACATTATCCATAAATGATAACACATTTCTCCAGTTAACTGGTGATGGCACGTGCATGTACGATCAGTTAAAAAAAAGTCCAAAGACACAGGATTGAGAGACATGCCAAGTGCCCCCTTTCCTATCTGTTGTAGCCTACAATACCATTAACAAGGCACCGAAGCCATTATGACACGATTACCTACCTGAGACGAAAGCTCAAGATTCTTCAGAACTCTTTCTGTTACTGAGATCAGTGCTGTAGAGAATAAGTGTTTCTGTTTGTGTTGATTAGTCTGTTTATGTGCTGGAGGTTGAAAATGAATGATTATCCATCAGAGAGTTGAATGCATGGTGCCCAAACTGCCGAGATTATATAAAGAGGATTGGTCGCTGACAAATAGACGGAAAGAGGAGATGGAGGAAAGACAAGACAGAATTACGGTGCTGCCAAACGATGAAGGCGTGGATACAAGTTGGCAGATGACTCCCTGTCCTGTGCTGAATAATGTTCCGTTGCTTCCACCTTTTCCATTTCCCTAACCCGACACCTTACTCGTCTGTAGTCTAATTTAAGTGTTTTGCTGTATTACAAAATTACAAAGGAAGGGGAGGTGATCAGTGTACATAGAGATATACAGGAAGTTAGTTAGGTGAGATGGGAAGGAGGGCGAGACACACAAGCAGGAATAGATCAGGCCATCAGTGATTAGATATTCCGTTCACAACAGCAGTAGCAGCAGTAGCAGCAGTAGCAGCAGTAGCAGCAGGACCAGCGATAGCGATAGGACATCACGCCTCAGCACGCAGAGATGATATTACCTTCAGACTGTCTAAACGTCCAAGGCCCTTTAGCTTTGTAAGAGGACACCCACAGAGGTACACATGCATGGGCATCATTCATATTTGGACAGAGATTCACATGAATAGAGCAAACTTAAGATTAGAAGTTTAAGAATGAAGGGTGCCAAAAGTGAAAGAAGGATGACTGCACGTGGTTGGAGGCTACTTCTCAATGCCCTTGTATGTCATTTGGCTTTGGTGTTGTTGTGTCATGTCTCCATGCTGATGCAGCATGTCTAAAGATGGATGTGTGTGTGTTTGTGTGTCTATGCTGATGCAGCATATCCACAGATGGATGTAGAAAGGGTGGCCTCTGAGGACAGAGAGACATTTAGAGGAGACGTTTCAGACAAAGTTAATAGCTGCTGGCTGTGTGTTTACTGCTTCTTTCGTAGCACCATACTAATAAAAGCCTCTTTTCATAATGTCCTGTGTAGGCCAAGATGAGAGAGCAATCAGATATGGCATATCCTGTTTAGTTAGACCAAAAAATATATTCTATTAAGGGATCTGCAGGGGGTTCGAGATAACAGTTTTTTTAGGAGTGTACTCACTTCCTACCAATGCGGTTTTAATGTATCTTTTAGTCTATATATTTAGGCAATAATGTCAATACACGTCCATAGAAATTATCTCATCAAAGTTGACACAAATTGCTTCTTGATAAAAAAAAAAAAAATCACCTCATCTTGAATTTAATGGTCGGAACATTAAATATGCCATATCTGGCATATCAGGATATGCCAGATATGGCATATCCTGTTTAGTTAGACCAAAAATATATTCTACTAAGGGATCTACAGGGGGTTCGAGATAACAGTTTTTTTAGGAGTGCACTCACATCCTACCAAAATGGTTTTAATGTATCTTTTAGGCAATATGTAGGCAATAATGTCAATACACATCCATACAAATTCTCTAATTGAAGTTGACATAAATTGCTTCTTGATAAAAATAAAAAAATCACCTCATCTTGAATTTAATGGTCGGAACATTAAATTCGGAAAGCTGGAGGGACATATTATAAGTAATTAAGTTATTTTACAACAGGTCTTTTTATATGTGATCATATAACACAATTGGGTATATTGTGATCTTCGGGCCCTCATGCGGCACTGCAGTAAAAAAACAGATTCTGTCATGTAAAACACTGCATGAGCTCAGGAACACTTTCAGATATTGTCAGGCAAGAAAGGGAAAACATTCCTCTCCCAAATGTCCAATAACGAGTCTCTTCCATCCCCAGATGTTTACAGACTGATGTTAAAAGAAGAGGAGATGCTAAAGAGTGATAAACATGGTCCTGTTTATCATTTTTGTCTCTCTTTCAACATTTGGTTGTGAATCAAATATTGGTTTATGAAATTCCAATTTCTTTGGAATTGGATTAATTTTGTGATGAATAATATAGGTGTGGATAATGGCAAATCTCCTGAGGTCTTCACAAAACAAAAACTCCTAAAAGTGAAAGTACAGCCAGTAAATGCTCAGTTTTTATTTTGTCGGTCCATGAACAGTGGCAAAGTGCATATAGTCTGCACAGACATCCCCAGAAGGGTTCACATGGACGATGACAGATTCAGACAGATGACAAATTTAATACCTCTAAGCAGTATCCATCAATGAAATATCATTGTTTGTGTCTTCTGACCGTTGACCGCAGCTGAACAAAAAAAAGAAAAGCTGAGGCAAAAAAAAAAATAGTCTTCCAAACTGTGATGAAAAGCTATAAAAGATAGAAATCACCTCGAGTGAAATGGAAATGAAAGCGTTTGGGACACCTAGAAGAGAGAAAAAGAGGACAGGAGAGCAGGGGGGTTGGAGGATGGGCTTAGTGAGAACAGATTAACAGAGGTAATGAGAGGAGAAGATGAGAGCAGGAGCATGACAGCAGAATACAGATACAGAGCAGATTAACTCCGTTTGAGTACGTTTCCTTTTCAAAGAGTTCTAATCCAATATACTGCATCCCTCTGTGCACTACAAACTGACTCAGTATTTTTTTCCTGGGACTCTCATCTCAATATATATTGCATCACCATTCCTTCTGTTATCTGTTTTCTTTGCTTTCTCTCTATGTTGTATTCACACCTTGATTTTTTTTCCCTTTCTCAAGGACTCGGACGTATATCAAATATGTTGGTCACCGTACGTTTGCAGTGTTAGAAAGCATAATTCGAGACTATGTGTTTAACTATAGGTGAGTTGATTGTTTTAATGTAAAATGCACAATACTAATGTAGTGAAGTTGATCCGACTTGATGTGAGTAAAGGGTATAGAAAACAACAGGAGAAAATTTTCAACTCAATAGAGTACCAAGTGTAGATAAAACAACCAGTAGGTAATATAAGTTTACATATTAAAGTGATCATTCATTAAAACACCAGGTTCTACAACATACCAATGCTACAACGTACCAATAAAAGTAAATCACTTTCGCTGGTTTAGAAGGAAATGAGTCTACAAAAGTAGTACAGTTGTTTTTCTTATAATCTTACATGAATTATATATGTGCTTTTGGGGATTTTGAACAAATATGAAAAAATCCTTTTCATAATGATGTACCTCTCTTACAATGTCCCAAATGATGGGTAAATAAAAGTCTTTTGATCTGTGTACACTAAAGATACATCTGTATGTGTGTCTGTGTGTGTTGCCTTTATGCAAAAAGGGGATTTTAGTGGAGACCTTAGTCTAAACTACCATATTAGCCATTTTAATAACTCATTTTCAAGGTGTTTAGACGTCTCAGGAGCTTGTAAACTTTACAAATGCAACTTTTTTTAAACTATGAGTCACTAGCTCCACTCTATAATGCACTTCAATGAACATTTGAAGACGCTGTTTTAAGTCGTTTTGAGGGCATGATATGCACCTGCCTCATGAAGGTAGGGAATACCCTTTGGCACCGCAATAACATGTTCATCAGTTCTCAAGGACACAGTCTATTCTTTTCCTTGAATGAGAGGCATAATGAGAATGGTGTTAAATAAACATCCAAATCTCTTTAGACAATGATGACACTGATGATGATGATGTTTTTTTTATGTCTTTCTTATTCTTTTTAAAGTATTGCGACACGACTGGGTAGAAACAGCATCTGTCTAAAAATAACTGCATACTGTCTGTATTTCAGAGAGTGTGAGCTAAACACCCCTTGATTTACCTCTAAGTAATTTTGTGTTCCCTTAACACTTGTCAAACCTCAATATTTCATCAACAAAAACAGTGGCTGATCCTTCTTTGTTTAACTGTTTTGGTTTTTTTTGACAACCAAACCTCTGAATACCCATCCATCCATCCATTTTTTCTATACCCGCTTAATCCAATTAAGGGTCGTGAGGGGGCTGGAGCCTATCCCAGCTGTCATTGGGTGAGAGGCAGGATACATCCTGGACAGGTCGCCAGTTCATCACAGTTATCTCAGTTATATGATCCAGTCAATTTGAAATTTTTCTCTGTAAAAATATTCCTTTTTGGAAGTTTGGCTCTACATGATGAGAAAGGTGTGGGTCATCAGCATTTAAACTAGCCAACAAAAAATAAAGAAAAAAACATTTATCTAAAAATATAATTCCCGATAGATTGTTGAGAATGTGATGTACTGGTTTCACACAAGATGTGACACCAAAATCTGCCTCCCTTTAAAAAGTGAAAGAAAAGTTTTAGCTGTCATGCTTCATTGTACAAAAGAGAGAGAAGCAAAAGTTAAGAGGAAGTGAAAGAGTAGCTGCTTTTAACAACAAAGAAAGCCTGCGTAGTTATAACAATGAGCTGTGCAAGGCCAGACAGCTGCATTTATCTGAAATGATTAATAAGAATGTCAACAATTCTCAAACTCTGTTTGTTATGGTTGAAAAACTCACAAATCCTCCTAAACAGTCAAACCCAGACCTCCTCTCCACTGAGAAATGCAACGAATTTGCCAACTTTTTTAGCCAAAAAGTCAAAACAATTAGACAAAACATTCACGCAACACAGACAAACAAGAAAACTAATCTGTGTCTAAAACCTAGAAATAACTCTGACGTTATGTCACAATTTAATATTGTTAATTTAAAAATGCTAGAGGAAACAGTGCGGCAGCTGAAATCAAGAACTTGTTCTCTGGACATAATACCATCTGACTTTTTAAAAACTGTTTTTACCTCAGTAGAAAGTGATCTCCTACGAATAGTTAACAGCTCACTGGCATCAGGCATTTTTCCCAAGTCACTAAAGACAGCTGCCATTAAGCCACTCCTAAACAAGAGAACTCTAGACGCCTCTATGATGAACAACTACAGACCTGTCTCTAATCTCTCTTTTATATCTAAGATTATTGAGAAAGTTGTATTTAACCAGCTCAATGACTTTCTGAATGAAAGTGGAAGTCTTGATAACTTTCAATCAGGTTTCAGACGTCATCACAGCACTGAAACAGCTCTGGTCCAAGTGTTAAACGACATCAGGTTGAATACTGATTCTGGTAATGTTTCAGTCCTGGTTCTGTTGGACCTCAGCGCTGCGTTTGATACTGTAGATCACAGAATCCTGTTGCACAGGCTGGAAAACTGGGCTGGACTTTCTGGAGCGGTCCTTAACTGGTTCAGGTCCTACTTAGAAGGCCGGAGTTATTTTGTTACAATTGGCAGCTATGAATCTGAGCGAGTGGCCATGACTTGTGGCGTCCCCCAGGGGTCAATTCTTGGACCTCTTCTGTTTAACTTGTATATGCTCCCTTTGGGTCAGATATTGCAGAATTTTAACATAAATTATCACAGTTATGCAGACGATACACAACTTTATGTGTCTCTGTCACCGGACGACTGCAGCCCAGCAGACGTACTGTGTCAGTGTCTGGAGGAAGTAAACACCTGGATGAGAGAGAATTTTCTACAATTAAATGAAGACAAAACTGAGATCATTCTGTTTGGTAGCAAAGAGAAGAGAGTCAGCGTTGGTAAATATCTTGAGACTCGGGACCTTACAATCACTGACCAAGTTCGTAACTTCGGAGTGTTGATAGACTCAGATCTGACTTTCAGCAGCCACATCAAAGCTGTCACCAAGGCAGCTTTTTACCATCTCAGAAACATCAACAGAATTAAAGGTTTCCTCTCCCAAAAAGACCAGGAGAAACTCATCCATGCATTCATCTCCAGCAGACTCGATTACTGTAATGCTCTTTTAACTGGACTTCCCAAAAAGAGCATTAAACATCTGCAGCTCATCCAGAACGCTGCTGCTAGAGTTTTAACCCGGACTAAGAGATCTGAACACATCACACGAGTTTTGAAATCTTTACACTGGCTTCCAGTCAGTCACAGAATAGATTTTAAAAGCCTGCTGATGGTTTACAAATCCCAGAACGGTTTAGGCCCAAGATACATCTGTGATATGTTCAGAGAATATAAACCTAGCAGAGCTCTTAGATCCAAGGACTCAGGTCAGCTGGTCCAGTTCAGAGTCCAGACTAAACATGGAGAAGCAGCATTTAGCTGTTATGCTGCCAACAAGTGGAACAAACTGCCAGTGGAGATTAAACTTTCACCAAATGTAGACATTTTTAAATCCAGGTTAAAGACATTTCTTTTCTCATGTGTCTATGCATGAAATATCTTTTAACTTATCTAGACTGTTGCCTGTTTTTAAATTCATTTAAATGATTTTATTTGTTTCTCTTTATATTCTTTTATGTATTTTTAATGCTTCTTACACTCCCTGCTGCAATGCTTTTATTTTATGTAAAGCACTTTGAACTGTTTGTACATGAAATGTGCTATATAAATAAATTTGATTTGATTTGATTTTGAACAACTACGAACAAACTTTCACACGGCCATATCTGCCACCTAATATTACTATTATAATCATCCAGTGTCAGTACAAACCATGCATCCATCACATCCACATTTTATCACAAGATGAATGGAAGAGGTCACCAATTCAAGAAACTTTTAAGTTTGTGTAATAAAATGAAATGTTGGAGCAATTTAATATCCACTTTCAGCTCTGCTCTCTTTTTGAATTTCCTTTATTTGCAATGAAAAAAACATAAACATGAATATTTCATGTCAATGCTCGAAAGAAAAAAAAGAAAAAGAAAGAAATTAAAAAATGAATTTTTTTCCCCAAAAAAGTACACATTGTGGGAGTGAAATTGTGAGAAGATTGCATTCTTCTGATGTGAACAGCACATATTATATCACAGCATTAGGGAAAACAGCATCAGTTATCTTACATCTGCAGGCATCAACAACCCTAAGAGAAACTAGGTGGGAGTTGAATTGTTAAAGTTAGGTTTCCTACAATGTTGTAAATATTTATTTCTCCTGGGGAAATACTGCACCGTGGTGTGGTGGGAAGTACTGTTGCTTCGCAGCAAGAAGGTTACTGGTTTGAATCTTGGCGTTTCTTTGTGGAGTTCAAATGCCCCCCCCCCCCCCCCCCCAAAAAAAAAAAAAAATTGTGAATATTTAAGCAACATGAGCTTGAGGACATGGATGAATACTGGTAAAATTAGAAATTAGTAATTAGTAACTTTCTTTTCATGGCTGGTCATATAACATAGAGTACTTTCCTTTAAACATTGAGTAAAGAAAATTCATACATAGAGGAGCTTTCTGTCAGCCTCATAACAGAGAGCTCATATAAGATAAAATAGTCAATACTAATTTACATGTAAGACCCCAGGCAAGTATGTCATGATTTTTTTGTCTCTAATGTAACCATGTTTGAGGCAGTATGCTACATTTTCAAGATTATAAGCGTTAACAAACTGGTAAAAATCTGTTAACTCAAAAGTACACGTTAAAGCTTTTTCCCCTGTAGGCTTGGAATAAAACTGTTTGAAAAGAAAAAAAGTTGCAATCATTTAGAGAACAGCAACTTCATGGTGGATCCACAATTGACTGTGCTTTAAAAGAATTATCATAAGGCACATAAAAATGATGGAAATCTTAATAAGAGGGAAATCAACCCCCTGTCCGATCATTTTAGGACGTCATCAGCAGCCAGTGAAGCCCCTGTGTCTTTTTGACTCACTCTCACCTGTTTCCCATCACATCACAATGGTGAGTTTATTGTATTTCGTCAGACTAAATACCCCCAGATTTGCTTTTATTCACTTGCAATAAGTAAAAGCTTTGTCTCCAGCTGCTAATTGCAACAACATGCTTAATCCCTTCAGTAGAAGCCAAAAGGACATTCACACACTCCTTCCTTTATTTCTCTCCAACTATACAGTTGTTCAACTTGTCCAAACTTGGTTGTTTGTCTGTTCTTTCTAAAATAGACTGTTTAGCAGCCAAGTTACTGTTTTCTGGGACCCTTTTGGCAAGGGTTCGGTCGTGCGTATGCAACTGAAAATACAGAGATAGGATCAAATCTACTCCTCAATCAAAGTCTTGACGAGTCATTTACTCAGACTTTCATGTAATTCTCAAATGGGACTCAATGCAAAGGTTGTCTTTTTGGCAAACTTTTAGAATTTTAGAGATGACATAACTGCATGGAAACTCATGGGAGAGAAAGTAGTGGGCAATTAGAAATGGGGAAAGAGTCGAGGACCTGTCTAAACGTTGTTTAAAATGGTAAAACTTATTCCTTTGTCTATGTTTTCACGTCCTTTAAGCACAATTTTTTTTTACAGACCCCTTTGATAGATTTGGGCAAGACTAGTTAAATACAAAAAGAAAGAAACTTAAAAAACTTAAAAAGCTACCTATGCCGCTTTGTATTCCTAATGCTGCAGGCCCTCCCTTCCTTTGCCGGCCTGCATTTCAATACCAATAAAGGGTAGGTGGTTTGACAAATTGTCCAGGACTGAGAAACCACGTTTACCAACATCTCTTCCTTTACTCCCTTTTTTTCCCTCCACATTCTCCTGCTTGTCCTTTCCTTATCCCCTTGCCCCATTCTCCAAGCCCTGCTATGTGTTATGAATTCAGATCTATCATTCTATGATAGCTGATCTATCATTCTGTCACAAAGGCAGGGAAGGGAGGTAGACTGTGGAATGCCCTGGCACTGAGAGCAGGGAAGGGCTCTGTGCACGATGCTATGCTTCCTCGCACATTCCCTGCTGCACCTCCACTTACCATCTTCGGCTCAGTTTGCCTGTCTGTTTTCATGATCCGTGCAATGCCCCAGCACCCACCCTTATGCATATTACCTGCACAAAACCAAACCCCTCGCCTCAAGTCATCGGAGCTTTAACCAAACGGTCCATATCTGCAATAACACAGTCCTTGACTTATCAAGAAATCCATCCCCAGGTACAGTACAAACCAAGGAAAGCAGCGGCCTGGGCTGCTTGACTGGGTGCCAGCTCTGGTCTCTTGTTACAATGAATAACACCCTGCTTGCCAATCAGATAGGAGACAAATTAAAGGCCATGCGCACAACATGGCAGACAGAACTGCCGGATTGAGAACCATTGTCAAAGTACCCAGGCTGATTTCACTGATACTGCTGTGTCTGACACATTTACAAAATCTATGAAACAATGAGACAGTGATATGAAATTTGTGTGTTATGTGTACACACTGGAACTTAGAATACTTCAGTACATGTACATGCAACATAGGATTTTTGTATTTGCCATACAAATATTTATGTATGGTTCTTACCCTTATAAAAGCTACCATGTGTTATGATTACATGTGTTTTACTGATGCTTTCACCGTTGTTAGCAAACTGTGTAACTAGATGAACTGCATACTCAGTGTCTGCAGTTTACCAGATCTATGTAAAATAAAGAAATATCGGTCCACGTGTTTGAACGATCTTTACTTGTTTACCGAGGAAGGAGTCTGAGGTAATGAATGGTAATTTGTCCCGTTCAGCTTCACTGACTTGCAAATGAAAACAGAAATTATTTTTATCCCGAGCTGAGCAGTGCTCACTTATCAAGGGAGTTGACAATCACTATTTTTAAGAATTTAGCAGTCGGGGGCTCTTTCTCACACGTCTGCACAAAGCCACAGCTCACAGAACAACAGAGGGACAGAGTCATTCGTCTATTTGCGACCAGCCCGGGCAGAAAAAAACTTAGTCAGGTGAATTAATATCAATCACTCCTCGATTTTGAATCTGTAACAACTGTGTAACACTAATGGGACGGCTGCAGATCAATGCCAGCCAGATGAACCATTTGTGAGTACAACCTATTCGGGTCAATGCATTTAGGATTCACTGCAGAGTTTAGGCAGCATCAAAAAAATGTTGCTAATTTTGCATGTGGGCACAAGTAAGAGGTGACCAGAATGGCAACCAGTAACATTGGTTTCTGGTAATATCATGTTGGTAATATCTTGACAGTGAAAATGTGTTAAATAACGCACATTATGATAACATACAGTCTCATGCTAAAGTTTTTGTTTTGAAAGATTTTGGAGTGAAAAAAAGGAAAGCTTGGGCATCCCAAGATATATTACAGATGACCAAACGTTTCATAACTTTATTTGAGGTTTGTTATGATTTATAGTTGCTCCGATGTGGCAAACCTTTTCAGAGGCCTTGAGCTCCTTAAAACAAACTTTGTAGTACACTGATTTTATTCAAATTAAGGTACCCCGCCTCTCGCCCGATGACCGCTGGGATAGGCTCCAGCCCCCCCGCGACCCGACCGACGGATTGAGCGGGTATAGAAAATGGATGGATGAATGGATAGACATAAGGTTTGAGACGGCTATAAGACAATATTCAAATAGCCTTTCTGAATGACGTGTTTCTTGTGTTGGGGTGGCCGTTGCTCAGCAGGAAGATTGGTTGTCCTCCACTTGAAAGGTCAGCAATTTGATCCCCTGCACCTCCATGTGTCAAAGTGTTCCTGGGCAGGACACAAAACCCTACATCTCCCTTGACATGTTTATCAGTGTGAGCAGATACATAATTCTAAAAAGTGCTGTTGTTTGTATGAAAAGAGAGGCATACTTTAAAGCTTTCTGTAGAACCCAGTAGGAGCTGAGAGGCACAGTATACATGTGGACAATTTGGTATTGCTAAAAAGGCAAACCAAAATCCCAATATGACTTCAAAAGATCTTTGTAGACACTAGAGTGCTGGTGCACTGCTCTACTCTGCAGTAGAGTAGACACTTGCGCAAATAAGATCTCACTGAAAGTGTCTTCAGAAAAATCTTTTCAGCTTCCTCACCACAAAAAAATCAAGTTTGAAAACTAAAATCTAAATGAGTCAAATTCAATTTGGAAATAAGTCCTATAGAAAGGGGGAAGACAACATGGAACGCTTTGGTGACAAAATGCAAAGGAAAAGAAAAATATGATGACATGAACAGTTGTCCAACTGTAAACCATTGTGTTGAATTCAATGGACCAAGAAACATTTTACTGAGAGAAGCAATCAAGTCAAGGACAGTTTGGAAGGGAAACTCACGCTATCTGTAAGAAAGATGAAAATTAAAAGGGAATGGTTTCTAGAGCAGGATAATTGTCCTTATAATTGTCCTTATAACCCACAATGGATTACTTCAAGAGGCACAAACTAAGGGTCATGTCATGGCCTTTAAAGTCCAACAAGCTTAACATCATCAAAAAGCTGTGAAAAGATCTCCAAAGAGCAGTAAATGCAAGATAGAACAAAAATCTCACCCAAGAATCTAGAAACATTTTGCAAAAAGAATTGGTGGAAATCCCCCAAACGAGATCTGAAAGACCTTTTGGTGCCACAGAAAACATTTAAAAACTATATTTGCCAAATAGTGTTCTACTGGGTGCTGACCATGTAGGGTGCTAAAAGTTTAGTTTCAGGTCCTTTTCTTTTTTTCTTTTTCTCTTTTGAAATAGTACAAGTTAGCACTAAATATTGAGTTATTCATGCTCTACTGAGTCAACTGGAAATCTATATTTTGTACATGGCAAACACAGCATGACTAGTTATTTTGCAAGTCACAGCAACCAAATAAGGTCAGTGAAGCTATGTTGGTAACAGTTCATGATGAAAAACACAATGCTGATTTAAATATTGAAACAGAATGTGTTAATTTTTCAGCCATGTTAAGGCTGTTGGGGTGGCAATGTTGCAATGTCATCACTTTGAAGGTGACCCTTAGCCTGGCTGACGCGTCCACATCTCGATGAGATGGTGGTCTGGGAACTAGGTGTGCATTTTCTCGTATTTGAGGCGTGGTTTACGAATGCCTAGAGCCGTTTATTGGGCGCTACGAATGTCTATCAAATGACGTCAGGTTCTTCCCATGCTGCTTTGCGCGCGATTCATAGCCAATTGTATCACTTATACCAGATGACGACAGAAATTCGACGAGGAAGAAGAAAAAAATGGAAGATAAAAGTAAACTTGCGCTCTAAGCTACTTAAATTGACAACAAAGTAGGCCTATATGCTATATTCTACATGAATTTTTATGTTGTAGAGTTGTGAATTTATTTTAATAATGGAGAAATTGAGCAGCCTTGCTTTGTTGTCTACAGTAGTAGATCAACCCTCATCTTACTTTGAAGCTCCCAGCTCCCAGAAGTGACGTCGACCTTTAGCAGCAGAGAAGCTATCAGGCTTGTGTTGATGATAATAATAAACTCCTGGACTATGTACAAACTCCCAAATGCATCGTTTTGTGAGTACAGACCATATTTGTACTACTGTAGAAGTTTGGTGTCATGACATGTGATTCTAGTGTGGTAATTTTGGAGATACTGCCAGGGTCCGTTAGCGCTTGTACTAAGCTATTCGGGATAACTCAGTAACTCAGCTGATGTTCAGCCAATATCGGAAAAACTTCAGGTGGGCTACTTGGCTGGATGTCACGGTTCAAATGACCCTAGGGTGAATCTACTCCGAAACACTTTCTAAGGCTGCATTGAACGGTAACGTTGTGTCCGCTGTCATGTTGGATTATCACTCTACAAGCTTCGGTGTAGCGCATAGACGTCGTCATCGTCTTGCTGCCCCTCCCCCCCCCCCCCCCCCCCCCGTTCTGTGATTGGTTCCCAAACTCTGGCAAAAATAAGGGCGGTGGTTTCCAGGCTGACTTTGCAGTGAGAATGAAATCGAGCGCAAAGCAGCATGGGAATTCCCAGGCTAGGTGACCCTTGCAGTTCTGAGCGAGCTGCTCATGGGATAGAAAGAACATTAGTACACAAATATATTTTCGCTACAAAATGAGCAGTAAAATGTTGTTTTGCAGTGATTTCAATCAATCCAATAGGTATGTTTTTTACTGAATTTCCATAAGCTCTACATGTTTTTGATGTTTGCTTCTTATTGGCAGAAGTTTGCACACCAGCACATAAAAAGATAAGACAGTGACAGAGTTGTTTCTATGCCTATGGACCCTCAGTCTTGAACAAAATTTGATCCGAAACATCCCTAAGAAAATTGCTTAAAACCAAGTCAAGATGTCGACCTCAGTGTACAGGGTCACACCTCTGATCTATATTCTACAACTACACTGTCCTGCAACATATGTGCAATACAAAAATGGCGCTGGGCTGTCAAGAATAAATCCAAATTGTTGAATCCAAGTGACAATCATTTAAAAAAAAAAACAGTTTAGTGGGACATAAATAGATTTTACTGGACGATGGGCTGTTGATATATACAGCCATATAAATAAGAACTGGCATTAAATTTATATTCACCAAGAATTATCATGAAGGTTTCTATTAAGACCAAACTCAAACATTTACAATTTCTAAAGATCAGCTTTGCCACAGCGAGTTCCTCATTTTCATATTTTTATTTTCTTCACAACTTCCCAGCCCAGTCCACTCTATTTTCCCACCTCTTTCCATCCTCTGCTGTTTGAATTTTCTTCCCCTGTCTCTGTGAGGAGCTGCATGGTGGGAGTGTGTTGTCTCAGTGCCAGGGCAAAAATAGACAGAAAATTACAGGGCCTTCTGAGAACACCCCACTGTGCAGTATGACCTCAAAATAACACACACACAGACATATACTCGCGGAGTCACATACAAATTTGAAATACACAGTATGCTGTCCTACTTATGTTTCCCATTCAGCCTCTTGAAGAGACAGTCGAGCAGACTGCCTTTAACAATGTGCCAACCAACAGTCCTGCACTAAAGTTATGTGCCTGAGAAGGAAACTCTGACTCTGATTCACAGATGTTAGTGTGATTACGGCCTCATCTCGGCTTACAAAGACACCCATACACACTCTTAAAAGTATTTGTACAGCTATGTATTAACTCCCTGGCCGAGGCTTAACTTCACCACTGCTATTTCCTTCCTATTCAATGATGATTTTTCAAAAAGAAGCCGCTGTTCAATTCTGCACTAATGTCTGAATCCCCATTTTATACATACTGTTATAACAAAATACGGTCCTGCCTTACTAAACCTCTGACACCACTTGTCAGCACTGTAAGCTTGAAAAAAAGAGAAAACAGGGAAGAGATGAATGAACATCACAGGTGTTTGTCATACTCACCTTGAGTGAGTCAAAACAAGCAATGACTCTGCCATTTTCCACTTGGCAGCTCTTGGCAGGGTGGGCGAACTTGCACTCATTGTCCGGTCGTGAACAAGTTCCTCTCTGAAATTCCCGACAGACCTCCAGCGTCAGCCACTTTGTGTCCCGTATCGGTGTCACACTCACCGCCATTTCAATGCAGGCAGGAGGAGTCGATAAAGGGGAATAGATATCCAACAAATGAAATTATGTTTATGTCTTTGTTTTTCTAATAATTGTAGGACAAATGTTGAGAAAGAATAGATAAAGGACATGGGAGAAAGCCAGAGTTCAGTAGTTTTGTCCCCAGGGTCTAATTGGAATAAAGCCTATGAGGCCTTGGACTTGCCTACCACCTGAGGCCCATCCTAAGAGTCTGTTAGTGGCTCAAATAGGAATTCTTCAGTCCCTGTCACCCAGGGCCTGTGCTGAGGATGGCCAAAGAGCTCTGCTTTGTAATCTCTCTCCAACAAAAACTCACACACACCAGTTCTCTCAACTTGCTCGCTCCTCAGCTGAACTTTCAGATGAGACAAACGGCAAAACACATTATCGATCAAGCTGGCCCATGATGAAAGGGTGCAGGGCTGGAGGAGGGAGGGAAATATGGAAAAAAGAAGCAGAGAAGAAGGACAAGGAAAAGAAAGGTGGAGTGGACAGCAATGAAACAATTTTCTTCCGCTCACAGGGACCGATAAAAGCTGTTTGCCTTCAGAATCAGGCTCTATCTGCAGAGAAGGGGGAAGTGGTTGGCCCCCGCAGAGGAGCGCTGAGTGGCGTCGATGGAGAGAGGTCTGGCTGGCAGACAGAGCAGAAGGGAGGGAGCTGAGAAGGGAGGTGTCAGTGGTGTGGAGACAGCCTCAGTGGACGGGGCTGGCAGTCCTGGTGCTCCTGGTGTGGCTGGCAGCTCCGGCAGACATGGACAGGCACAGAGGCACAGGCGGCTTCAATGGAGCCAAACAGCCACAAGGGTCAGCAAATGAAGGCACTTCTCTCTGTGAAGAAGCAGTAAAGAGTGTCAGTGGAGTAGGGCTTAACGCACGCACATGCTTACAAACACAAGGCTGATGTACTTACACGTACAAACAGATTCATACACACAACTTTATAATGTTTCCCAATCATTCTGTTGTACATCCGCCTTCTCAGAAGCCATAAAATAATCTGTGAGGGTCGAAAATCAAACAGAATATAGCTAACTGCAAAACTCAATTGTTTTGACATAGAAAGAGACAAAGAGAAAAAGAAAAAGAGGGAAAAAAGGCAGAAAGAAGAAGGTTGCAATTATATTCATTATTCTGACTCCTTTTTCAAATAAGATAAGATTTTTATGCATTCCAAGAGAATAATCAGTTTCACAGATATGTGTCGAAATAACCTGCTTTCAGATCTTAAAAATACTGAGATTATAGAAGCTTATGTTGTAACGTTGTAATCATTAGTAATGATAGCTCAGACATCAATAAAGAAATAAGAGTGATTGAGCATGAAGGCAGTGATTAGTGAGTTATCAGTCAGCCTATTCCCTGGAGAGATTGAAAAGGGCCAAACAGCTCGGTAGATGGTTTCAGCATTATTGCTGGCAGGTGGCCAGGTAAGATAGTAGAATAATGACTGGATAGGTCACTATGAAGGGGAGAAAAAGAGGAAAACAGACAAGTTTCTGAAATTCAATCAGACACAGTCATCCAATAAACCCCAAAACTCCATCAATCAATGATTATGTCATATCTATTAGTTTTGTTAAGTTTTAAGTTCCTGCTTAGTCTCTAGTTTTTGCCATGTTTTCATTAGTTTGTCTTGCTCTGCCATCAGCTTCACTCACGTCACCTGTGTTTTTCCCCTCAGCTGTACTCACTCCCCAATCACTCCCTCAGTATTTAGTTTCCAGGTCTCCTCATGTACTTTGCCAGATCCTCACAGTCCCTTGTGTCAAGTGACTGTATTCATGTCAAGTCAGGTTTGTTCTTTATGGTTTTTTCACAGTTTTAGTCAGGTTTTGCTTTTTCATAGTTAGGTTTTTATATACCGGCTCAGCCACACTTTTTGTTGTCAAATTTACAAAGAGGTGCAGCACAATTGGTCAAGTTTTGTTTTGAATATCTGCATCCGGGTCCTACCTTCTCCACGTCACGTGCGACGCATACCTACTAAACGTGACAGATTCAGCTATTTTCGCTTAAAATTACACCCCAAAACCTACGTCCTGAATGTGGTCACATCACTTCCAGGACACCCACACAAATGCAATGTTTTTGTGAATATGTTATCATGCAATATTAATATGACCGTTATCAAATATGAAGGAGCCAGACAAACTGAAATCTATAGAAACTTTAAAATTACTTGACTGAAAAAGATACATTAGTTTATCTGTTATTGCTTTATTCCCAAATATGCAGGCTCAGGAATATGCAACTCCTTTTTCAGTGGTGTAATGAGTCAGTATCAGGCCGCAGTGCAATATGGTAAGAGCAGATCCTTCCCACTGCATCATATTGCACCATAAGCTATTTTTTTCTCTTTTTATATATTGCTACATTGTGATATGGATGTCTGTAATTACCCAGCACAGCATGCAGGCACATCTTCTAATTCTAAATCATCCAAAAATGTCTAATGAATCTATTTAAATAAAGAAATGTATATTGAGTTATTAATCAAGATTATGTTATGTGAAAAAACAGGGTAGCTGTCGCTCAGGAAAAGAGATGCCCTCCTTTGCAAGGTTGTTGGTTCAATCCCCAACTTCTCAGTCTGCAGGTTGAAGTCTCCTTGGACAAGATACTGAACCCCATATATCCCCAAAATGTTTCCCAAACTTTAAATTGCTTTGAATAAAGCAGAATTAGCCATATGGATGGTTTGATTTGAATGTTTGATTAATGAGAAGTGAAACTGTTAAAATAATGAGTAAACAGATTGAAGATGCAAAAAAAAGGAGAGTCTGAACAGGTCAGCTATACATACCTGGCTTTTTTGCAATTGCTGAAATACTAACATATAAGCAGCACTTGAACGAACAAAAGAGATTCTCTGCTCATACCAATGTTGTATTTCACTGATTCAACATAATCCCAGTCCACTCCAAAATGAAAGAAATAATCCTGCCAGTGCTTCAACCCTTCATAAAGTTGCATAAAATCCTCCTTGGATCATACCTTAGCATAGGAAAGAACATGCTAAAACATTATAGCACTTGTGTAAGTGAAACTGATTATGTGTTCCTAGAGACCAGATGTCCTGCACTTGTGTGAAAAACCCACTCTCAGCTGGACCAATTAAAATCCAGGCATTTTTCTTTCTGTACCCTAAAAGGGCATTCTGGGAACAGAAAGTAATATACACTGAAACCAAAGATTACTCTGGTTGAAGAAGGCACCATCGATCGGCCACTGACTGTAAGCCGACATTTTCAGCTTGATAAAGTAGGTCATGACCTCTGACCACCTATTAGACTTAGATATATCCAATTCCAGATCTATGCACGTCAAATTTACAAAGAGGTGCAGCACAATTGGTCAAGTCATACCACGTCTGCACAGTGGCGCAGTAATTTCCCACAAGTTTATATGCTCTTGGGGTGGAAACTCTTTACGCTTTGTGATGCTCTCAATTTTTAATTCATGTGAGGCCAAAATAATCCAAGGAAGGATAATTGTGAAAGTGTTCGAAACATTAACTTAATCGGATACTTAAAACATCATCATGCTGATGTCAGTTTTGAAGAAGCAAGCAAAGACAAAGCAGCTGCAACGAGAGCTGAGATCCAGCCACAAATGGAGTGTGCAACTGTCCGACTCTCTCTTGAAAAAAACAGTGTCCTCTGTTAATTTTTTCATGTTTAATAAGGTGGGATGAACCTAAGGCTGGATGTCCAATAACCTTAATATCTAAAAAAAAAAAGAATTGACATTGCAATCAATGCATCACTTAAAGTCATTTCCATCTTTTCATCATAAAACGAGCCTCGAACATGCTAATCATAGCATATTTCAAACAATTACAGAGCATTCTCTTTTTTTTCTGCTGTCTCTTATCCTTTAATGGGGCTCACACAAATACAAAAATGCTGGTTTGAGGGCAATAAAGGAATAAAGAGAAGAGGGGGCAAATAAGTAAAAATAAGTGGCCAAACATTGGCTGCTTATGTATTACACTCTTCTTATATTTGGACCGGTCACTGGGCTGAACTACTTCTCCAACCAAAAGCTGATATTTTGGGCAGTATGTCTGTGTGGTTGCACATATAAAAGCAATAAGCCAAGCTAGCCAACTGTATATGGTAGGGTGGTTGTGGTAAGAAGAGGAAAATACAGCGAGAACTACCATTTTCAATGCATTACATATGGAGTGGCAAAATGAGTAAACCAAAATGCCTGCTCTTACTCACATCCTGGCCTCTCCTGTTTCCTTTTTTCACTGTGTAACACAACTAAAGCCCTCACGTTGGTGATGATAGATGGATTTTTTTTCAGATGAAAATTAAAACAGGAGGACCTTTATTTTTAAAAAAAAAGTGAATTACTTTAAGAATATTAAAGTTTAAATTTCTTAAAAAAGTGGGTCTCATGTTTGACTGTGTAAAAGATAATTCCATCACATTCTTTAATTTGTTTTATTTATGTCTGATGGAGTGCACACCCCTGTTTATTTTTAGCCTAAAGGCCAACAATAACATTTTTAAGAAGAGGAAGAATTTAAAAGCTTGAAATTAGCACAACTTCATAAAACCACATGGTGTTGTGGAGACATGCAATGGGAAAATTATAGAAACTCAAGCTTTTGTTAGACAGACATTTTCAAGGATTTCTGCCAGTACAAGGCCTATCAAAAAAAGTAACTAAATACAGCTTTTGGTGTCTGAACACTATTTCTCACTTTTTCTTTTTAATTGCTTTTCCTTCAGCTTAAGAAAAAGCAACTGAAAACAAAAGTAACAATGGCCTAATAGATTCGTGAAAAACAATATCACTCGGTAATTAAAGATTTCCCGGTTAAAATATTTGCACCTATGCTGCACTACCAGCACTGTCTCCAATCCCGAAAGAAAAAGGATTATCCTGCTTCTAAAATCGAGCAAACAGTTTGACATGTCTACAACAAGTAAATGTTGTTTCCATCACTAATTGAGACACAGTTTCTGTGGCGCTTGCAGTCATGGTTCATGGTTTCTTTTGTTGAATGTCCTGGTTTTGATAGGTTTAGCATTGGTTTCACTATACTTCTTAATTTTGTAATGCTACTGTTTTGTGGTCAGTTAATATTTCTTTATCTGTGTATTATTATTTGTAAGAGCTTTATGCCTTATGGTTTTTGTTTAGTTTTGCTTCCTGTTCCGGTTTTACACTCAGCCATTATCTCCATAAGTATAAATTTGTGCAGTGCCAAATTGTTGCAATTGTAGGTTTTGTGTGTGTAAGTTGATGGCGTTGATTTATTTGACACATATCCTCTTTCCACCTTTAAGCAAGTGTTTGGGTTCTCCACGACTACTACACCAATCATTGACACCAGCCCATTATTTCTACATATTAAATGCCACCAACATATAACTTTTTTTTTTCTTGATGGCTTGCTTATTTCACAAGTTTTTGCAAGATCAGATAACCACTCTGATCTGATCAGTCTAGAATCAAAGTTTCCTTTTCATTGTCTTAACACTGAGTGAAAACATCAGCATATGGGCGGGTTAAATCCTTGTTCCCAGTCAGAAACTAGCCATGCTCTGAATGAACACAGCCATATGTTCAGCTGCATCTTGGACTGAAAACTTCCGATTCTTGTAACCCTGCCATCAGGAGCAATTCCCTGCTGTCATAGAAATGATCCGTACTCTTCAGATCAGAGCACTGGAAGAGTGATCTTCAAAGTCTCATCCCAGATACAACTGCACAGGCACCAGCCTTTATTTGGAACATGGTTAGTTTCCGTGAATAGATATTTCACATACCTGGATGCTTTCACTCAGTGTAAATCATCTTGCTTTGTTCAATGTACCATGTTATCAAGGTTCTAACCCATGAAGAGCTGAAGTGCCCTGTAAGCATGGGAACAGATTTAGCCTTTGTTGCATTTGGTCTCAGTGGGTTCAGATTTGGAAAAGGGGTCGGGGTATCAAAATCAGAAGTATGTATCAGTACCCATCCTCGAGATGATTTAAGTGTGCCTGTCACTAAACTCCTTTCTAAAAAAAAATCTTCCTTAGTCTGTCCACAAATAAACACTGACATTTTATGTTGCGGATACCTGCACAAGGTGAAACTTTCAAGCAAACCAAACAGTAAGCATGTACAGCATATTGGATGTATTTGTAAAGCATGAATGTATTTTAGAAATGGCATCAAGCACCTAACAGTATAAAAAGCCTTTATTTGGAATGTGTTGAAGTCATAGATTTTGGCATAGAGCCAATGTGAGACCAGAGCAAAAGTCTACATTATATTCAGTAGCACTGACTTGTTTGTGCTCTGATATCAAAGAGAAAATGCACAATTTATAATAACTGCATGGATGAAAAGGAAGCAAACAGCCAGAAAACTCAACAAATTTGATTCGACAAACTTACTCTTGAATCCTCAAGCAATGACATGCTAGTTTTCTCAAATAATTTATGCTTTCTGTGTACTTCCATTGTATTTGTGCAACGCTCTGATGGAAACAGCTAAGTCAGAGTCAATAAATGGAGCTCCAACCTGATATGTATTATTAGTGCCATTTCAACCCAGAAGAATGAATGAGGCTCCTGACATGAGGTTCACCTCAAAACACACCAATGAAACAAAGGGATATCAAATGTGAGAAATGACTCTGGCATTGAGGAAATATATAAATAAAGGAGTCATCAATAAGCATCTTAGCATTTGTGAATAATGCATGTGGCCATTTCCCATAGCCAGAGGCAGAAGATATTATTACACCATCAGATCAACTAGCCAAGGTAATAAGTTGGGGTAGAGGAGGCGGTGGAGATGGCTGTGGATATGACGCATGTGTAAATACCCCATTCCCCTTCAATCCAAAGTGTGCACATACACACATACACTACATCAAAGGTGCATAGGGCAAAATATTGGCTAAACATTTCGTCTCATCCCAACTCAACCTGAGCTGTTGACATGTGGTCCATTCAAAGTACAGTGTAATGCCAAGAGTGCCATCAGGGTTCATGTCTCCGCTTGGTGAAAGAACGCCATCTGATCTTGTGCTAAACTGTGCTAAAATTGTGCCACTTGTTTTGGGCCAAAGTCAGGATTATCTAATGCTTATGACACCACTTGAGGAAAAGACATTCTGATAAAGCCCTGCGTGACACCACTGCTGCTAAATTACTATTCATTATAACCCAAGCACACATACACGCATGATAGGAATAACTTCATCTTATTTATTCTAGTCGACAACATTCATCTAGTTGGTAACAGTCTGGTTGTAGAGCAAAATACATATAAAAAAAAATTATTATTGATAATCTCTTAACCAGATGAAGAATCTCAACCATGCTAGAAGGTACAAGAGGTTGTCTTCAGGCACAGTGGAGCTTTGAAAAAACGTTTTTGATCAAATGTAGAATGTATAACAAATGTTTTTCACAAGCTGAGATGAAGGCGCTTCCAATGGAGTTAGCGCACTGAATGGATGTTATCTGTTGTTATCACTCCCACCGATATAGCCAGTAGATGCCCTTGTCTGCCTCATAATAGGCTCAGAAAGCTGTCATCGTCCATTGTAATCACAGATAAACAAATAGCAACCCAGACTGCATTGAGAATAAGTGCATTTACAATATTCAGAGGTATCGAATTGTATATATTTCAATCCCAAACCGAAAACGGGAACTTTTCGAAAGTAGTTTTGTTGTGTGAAATAGTTTTGTGGCGTAATACAGCAAATGAAAACAGATAGTGGAAAGTCAAATTAAAACTAAACGCCAAAAATAAAAACCAATCGGGTGTCAAAGCAAACACCTTGTTACCCCTCCATATTCACTACTACTGATCATGTCATGTGTATTTGAACTCTGTATGCACTCAGTTGCTGTGCAGAGTGTGCAGTTACCAAAATGTCAGGTGATTACTCTTTCCAATTGTGCGCTCACTGTTACTGTTGATATGTAGCCGTGTGTGTGTTTTGTAGAGACGCCGTTCTGTGTCTATCTAAATGAATAAGAGTTAGCTGCTCTCTTCATAAAAACTGTTTTCACTCAGTCCTTTTGAAAACATGACTGCCGTTCCTTCATCATGTCTCTAACTGCAGACGCAGAATAGGGTCGAGAAGTCGACGCCTACAGATGACAACCCCTGCTTTAGGGAGAGCAAGCATGGCAGACCACCCCAGTCTATCCAAAAACACCATTGTGATAGTACACATTGATGCAGTACTGGGTCTCCTCTGTTTGGCCTGTTTGAATTACCAAAGAAGAAACAGCAGCAGCTTAGTCAGTGTGTCTTTTGAGAAGTATAAGAAATGTGTCACTTCTTTGAGCTTGTTACTATGTCAATGCAATTTTGGTCCGTTTTTTTTTTTTCTGTCATGACCATGAATTGTTACAGCGAATGCTTAGTTATTCGTCTCTATTACAATACCTGTCATTCATATTGATGCAGTTTGGCCCAGTATGTTAATTTTTATCTGTGTAGATACCTATTTCTTGCTTAGGTTTGTCCAACTGTCTATGCAGGATCGCTCTCGCCCAACTCACAACATACACACCACAAACCATTATTACTCTTTGTTGAACCGTTGAACTTTTTTCAACTTGTTTTTTTATAAAGCACACTTTGTATACACCCCTTTGCTTTCCCCTTGTGAAGGATGATACCCGGAGCAAAACTATGAATGCTGCATCTCTGCTTTTACTCTCTCAACTGAACACGAGTGTCCTGTCCTGACACCTTGAAATGACCGCTGCCGCACTTGGAGATGCATTCACATAATCTTACAGAGAAAAAAGAAAACAACAACAACAAGACAACAACTGTCCCTCACAGTAAAACTGTACAATGCAGAAGTCTCTTGGGGTAAATTCTTGCATCAGACCTATTCAGCTATCAGTTCCTTTGCCTCCAAATGTGGATTCTGTGCTGCACAAATAGGTGACCATGGTTTACTGAGTTTCCACGGAGTTAGGGAAGTACAACTACTGGCCATATCTATGGGAAATATGACAAATTGTAACAGAAACTTCATGGGCTAATAATATCCAAATGATATGCTTACATTTAGTGATTACAATTACAGACAAAGTATGGTTTAAGCTAACCCATTATCTGAGTATTAGTCTCGTTGAAATTTTCAGTTGACAGCGCTGTTAAAGAAAAGGTAAAGAAAGTATCACAGAAGTTATTCTAAATCATTCTGAATTACACAGCTTGTAATTAAGCTTTTGAGTACGTTTGGTACGGAAGATCTGTTTCTTCATGCATTTCCTCATTCCCTGGTGTTTGGGCTTTTTTATTCTGCTGTTTTTCAGAGCAGTCAAATCAACCTCATTCGTGAATCTGTCGTCACCACCCTGGTCGAATGGTCTTCTTGCCCACTAGCTCTTATTTAAAACAGTCTTTTGTTCTGTCAGTCCACCACCCAGCCACTCTCATGAAACCTGCCTCCTCTGCATCACCACCTCTTTCTGATAACCAAGAGGTCTCATCAAATGTCTTTGAAGACATCGTCTTCCAGAAGTTGTGAGACAGGCCTCAACTCTGACAATGTTTAAATCCAGGCTGAAAACAGTTCTATTTAGCTGTGCATATGACAAATGAAATTATTTTATCTGCACTCTGCTTTTAATTAGATTAATTAATTAATTTTTTTATGTTTTTTGGAATGATTTTATTTGCCTTCTTGTGATTTTATGTAGCTGTAAAGCACTTTGAATTGCCTTGTATACGAATTGTGCTCTACAAATAAACTCGCCTTTGCCTTCTCTCTATTCATCATCCCAGGGGGAAGTCCTATCTTATCCCATTCCTTCCTACTTGTCACTGCTCCAATGAGATGACCAATCAGAGTCTAATCGCCAAAATGACTGTTTTAAAATAATCCTTTGTGTTCTCTCCTTACTGAACAACCATATAGTCAGTCATTATAACATTTCACTTAAAAACACAAAGCCTGCAAGTCAGCATGCTCCCGGCATCATTGAAAAGGTCACTAAGTCAAAAAGATTAATCGTCTTGGTACTGTAAATGTCTCAACAAAATGTCAAGGGGTAAAAACGTAGTTGTTTAGACTATCTGGTTTAAAGTTGCTGACCAACCATGGACTGGCAAACCAACTGAAAGACTGATACTGCTAACCCTGGACTGACAACAAATAGAACATATACAGGAGTCTGTTCATGACAACGTGAGCACCAATTTTTTAGCTTGACATTGAAGCACATATTGATATTGATGTGCACCATTTGGAATTGCTCATGAGGAATTCCACAGTTAACTCAAGCCAAACTCAGCCCTGCACGTGAGAGCAATATACAGAGAGAGAATGAGGGAAAATGGGGTGAACAGAAGCCAGACATCTGAGCCACTCACTTACCTTGAATAACTCCAACTGAAAAGACAAAGATGACGAAGACTAAGAAAAGTAAGATGAAATGAAGAGAGTGAGAAAGTTGGTTTGTCAATGTTAGATTTCCTATGACACACTGATCTCTGACACACAGCAGGGAGAGAAACAAAAAAATGAATATGAGGTAAGAGAAAAACAATTTGCTTCAAAACAATTATTTCCAAAGAGTCAGTGTTTAAATGAGATAAGTTAAAGTGCCCTCAGAGTGACTGTCCAGCCATCAAAAGGCTTTGTTTGTTTAGGCAGAAAGTTAACAGTTTAGACATTCCTTAAGTGATACAAATTCAGTGAAAAGAATGTGATCATGCTGTCTCTTTGGATCTTGGAAAATAGAGTTTATGAGAGAAAGATTATTGGAATTTAGCTCAAATGTAAACATGCTAAATTGGCAAGTCAGAAGTCGGTGGTGTAATAGATGCAACTTTCACAAAGCAGCTGAAAAAGAGGACGTAAAAAAGAGGAAGAAAAGATGGAAGGAGGGAATGAAATTCAGTAGCGTGAGAGGTTAAAGGGCGCTGGCTGCAGCAGCAAGAAGCAGATGCTGGACGCCTCATATTACACCGTATCACCAGCTGACTAGTATATCATCTATAAACGACCTGAGCTGCCCTTTACACTATTAGAAGCATAAGGGGAAGTTGGAATGGGGGAGGGGAGTAAAGGAGACCAGTAGTTTAGACAGGAAAAGGATAGCTGCTAGCAGCAGAGTGACCGGAAGCGAACAGGAGTAATTAGTACAAGTTAGTGAGAGGCAGAGGTTGGGATCAGGTAGAGAGAATGAGCAAATTAAAGGTAAGTATTGGCAGGCAAGAAACTTGAGGAAATAGAAAAGTAGGAATGAAAAAGCAGATTACATTACAAAGCAGTGCTGGCACTCTGCAGTGATACCATCTTGACATTTCTCATTTCCCTTCATTTATCTTTCTCTGATCCCCACCTGTTCTCCTTTTTTTTGTTTCTATACACTCATATGCTTTTCTGTTTTTAGCTTTTTCTGTCCCCATGTGTTCTTCTTGTTAAAAATCTGCTCGCCCTCTGTTAAGTTGCACTGAGGGTGTCATGTGACATAAACAACTGTGTGAACGTGGCTCTTTTAATAGTAGCTGTCCTCATTTTATTCGCCCACTGTCTCAGCCAACTCTATCTCTCCTTCTCGCCGTCTCTCATCTCGGTCTTTGTTCACACAACACCTTATGCTGCAGTACCACAGTGATATGCTGCAAGGTCATCATTGCTACGGCAACTGGATAAACCATGCTTAAAGCAAGGACAAAGTGGTTAATGGGGTCAGGTCTAGCTTAATATCATAGCCATATGGTGAAAACGGCATGAAAGGCTTTAAATATTGCCAAGACTTCGGAATAGACTCACACCCTAAACTCATTGACTGTCCTTTACGGAGGGAAGGACAATGCCTCTGACACCCAAATTATTGAAATTAAAGGTTCAATATGTAAAATTATTAGTTTAAAAACTGTTAAAAATATCCATAAGAGTTCAAACTATCACAAAAATACCAAGAAACAGCTTTTGTGTTAAGTCAAAGACATATTACACACATATTGGCCAAAGCTAGCATGCTTGCTTTTGCTGTCAGATAGCCTTGTGTAGCCCCACTTTGTTTGAGTTACTGTAACATCCAGTCCGCCCTTGGTAAAGTATTAGAGGAAGAGGTAGCACTCCCAAGCATCTGGGTGCAGTCAGAAAAATAGCCTCCTATATTCTTCTCCAAAGTACTTTTCCTTGACCTTGTGGAAAATGTCATAGGGTCAAGAAAAGGTGTTGGAAGAAATTATTAAGAATTGCACTGCAATGAGAATCTTTCACAAAGCTTTGATGTGCCTCTGCAGCACTGAACCTACAGCTGTTCGAAAAATATTCCATAAAATGAGCATTGAGCATTTGTAGACTATATGTATGTCCTGTTAGAATAAGATACGATATTCCTTCACCACCAAGGTTGGTAATTGAAATAAAAAGAAAAATATATATATATTGTTGTCACAGGCTTTATTTACATCAATCTGTCAGTTCATCTGGATGAAAATAATGGAGCATCAATTAATATGATACGGCAGCAAGGAATTGTAGGACGGTCCTTTCATAAAGGAATGGTCCAGTGTTTACAAAGATCATACAGGAAGTACAGAATCCCCTTTTTTTTCATGGCTGCCACTCAGATACTTCATTTTACTCAGTAAAGGAAGCTTCCTAACCAAAAACTGTCTGTTCGACCTGAATCCATGCTTCTTTTGATACAGTGTATGATTTGTCAGATGGTGAAGGGCATGCGATCAACTAATTAAACAGTAACCACAGTGATGGCTTTCACTGAATCATATCTAAAATTATTTCCCTGACTCAAAACTTGCCTTAATAAACCCAAAGTCACAATTCCATTACCATCTGATCTTACGTCTTAATTTATTTTAAAATGATGTAATTTAATTCATTTTGAAAGAATGTAATGTGATTATTTGCCTTTATAACATTTTATTAATTTGCAGGTGCTTTCATCCAAGGTAACTTAGGGGTGAAAAACTTTATATGAGCTTGCGAACCACTCAAGGACATCTGTCTTTACAAAATAATGTCTAGACGGAGAACAGAAGATCCCCAACCTCTGATGAAAATAAAGTTGTATCTTATTGCAATAACAGAGACAAAATCTAAAATTCCCCTCAACATTGTTGGCAGGAAGATCTTCTTCCTGGCCCATACATAACGAATTCTCATTTGAGCCACATTTGTACATATCAGTCCAGGCTATAACAAAGCCAAATTAGATAATAGCTCTGTATTTTCTCTTTGCCGTGGAATGACTGTATGAGAATACAGTATAACATATGTATTATCAGTAAGTTCCCAGGAAGGTTTCTTTAAGAATCAAATGAACATCAAATGACCTGAATCGAAAAAGTTGGCATTGTTAAGCATGCATTTAAGTTTGTTTAATGGTAAGTGTCATAATTTAAAGTCATGAAGAAAAAAATCACGTCAAAGTTGATAAAGACCTTGTCGGTGAGGTTGTATCCAGGTCTCCTTGGTTAAAAGTTTGTTTGTAGTGATAAAACACTAATTCTGCTATGTATCTTTGCACTGTGCAGGAATGTTTTCTGTTGGCATTAATCTGGATGACACCGCACAGCAAAGCTGATAGAACAAATTTACATGCAACACTATCAAGGTAGGAAGTTTTTGATTTGATCTAGACTCGAGATCTAGATTAGATCTCATAGATTCATAGATTCGTGTTGTTTTTGATTAGTTTGAAACAGCTACATTTACTGTCTGTCCAATCAAATCAATGTTCACTTCTCTAAGTAACCTGAGTCCCTGCGAATATGACCAGCTGACTATGCCAAAGAGTGGGGTTATAATTTAATTTTTCCTTCACTGCAGCCAAAGTTCGAAGTTTAGTTTCTACGCTAATCAATGTCTTTGCATTTAGGCAAATAAACAAAAATCTACAATCAAATGTCTGCAAAACATTGTCCTGCTGAAATAACTACAGACCTCCCAGGAAAAGATCTCACAGAATCACCACAAATGCTGGCTTTTGCACTTTCTCATTGATACTAGCCTGGGCAGTGTTTCTCCTTTTTGGCCTGTAGAACCAGACATCAATGTTTTTTCAAAAGCAGCAGAAACATGGACTCATCCGACCACAAAACACATGTTCACGATGTTTTCTGTCTATCTGAGATGAGCTTTTGTCAAGAGAAATTGCTCGTATTTCTGCTCATAGTGTATACATGGTTTGTTCCTCATGTAATACAGTTTCAGGTTAGTTTTCTGGATACAGTGGAGAAAATGGTTTTCTGAGTCACTCCTGAACCCACATGGCCATATTGATCATGGTGACAAGACGGTTTCTCATGCAGTGCCGCCTGAGAGATTGAAGGTCACGCAGAGTCCTTGGACTTAGATTTCCTCGAACTGAATCTTTTCTCAACTTTATTCACTGTAAATGTTTAAAAAGCCATAGTTCATAATTCTTATTTTTTAAATCCATGATTTTCTTTGCACAAAGGGATGACGATGGTGTCGCGACCCATCCTTGCTTGGAAAGACTAAGCCTTTGGTGAATGCTCCTTTTATGCCCAATCATAACCAGACAATTCATCTGCTGATTGTAGAATCTTCCAGAATGCTATTGGTTGTTTGTTTATTCCATAAACATTTCTGTCCTTCTTTGTCTCTTTCCCAACTCTTTTGACTGTGTTGCTGGTATCAAATTCTAGAGTTGTACATATTTTCTAAATACAATGAGGTTAGTCAGTGGAATTCATTTATTTTGTGCAAGTATCTTTTAAATGAACAAATTACAGATTTCGCTTTTTGTTGCATTCATTTTCGAAGACTTCAAAACTTTAATGGAAATAGATTTGTACTTAAGGCAAAGATGTTGCACTTGGTCTCTGCAGTATCTCAATCAAATCAAAACCTTTGCATAATACTGATCAGTAAGAGAAGAGCAACTTGGTCACAGATTAATAATCTTGGATCTTGTTTAGGTGAAAAGGTTAGATCAAACAAATCCTTGAAATGTGATGCAAACATGCTCTTTATTCAGCAATGAATACTCATGACATTTCCATAGTATGTACCATGGAGGTAATGTTAAACTTAATTTAATTTCCAGTACATAGATTATTACTGACCACAAACCATGAAGCAGCAGATTTCTATCAGCTTGAAAGGAAAATCAACGTTAAAGATGAATGGAAGGTCAGCCAGGGCATTGCTATTCAGAACACAACTACATGAGTATGGTGTGTATGCATATGAGCAGCTATTCCTCATTCTCTTTTTACCTCACACACACATAAACAAACTCAATCTACAGTATTTCTCCCTCCTTCAGCTGTAAGACAAACAGAGGGGAGGAGAGACGAGGAGTGCAGTCAAGTGGCACGTGTGCAAGCTGTTGTCTGTGCTGTGATATCAGCACAAGTGTTTAAAGAGCTTAATGTGCACATACAGACAGCGGGTGAGGCATTTATAGTGGACCAGAGATGTGAAATCACATCTATTTTAAGATATTTCTTTATGTGTGCTATGGACAGAGGTAACTAGATGTTTTCTACACATATGGACAGGTAGACTTGCAGATGCACCGTCACTCCAGTGTGGCTACCTGACTGTTGTGATGCCACTGTGGTGTAATGCAGCGGCAGAAAGGGTGTCACTGAGTTCATGGACATAAACCAACTCACTGCTAGACTAGTCTGCTCAGGAATAGCAATGGAGGAGGTGTGTGTATGAGAATGTGTGTGTAAGAGTGTGGGTGGGAAGATTGAGAAAGATTAGAAAATGGCTAGAAAAAGAGAAGAGCCACGGAAACAGAAAGACAGACAGGCTAAGAGAAAGACAGCGAGTGAAAGATGTCCAGGGTACAGATATGTCATGGTTAGAAGGTAGGGGGACATATGCCAGTGACAAAGTGCCCACTTTGAAAAACAAGCTCCCCAGTGTTGATTCACCACCTTGGCATGTGGCATTTCAAGACACACACACATGAGGTCACTCCTTTTTACTTTGACTGTCTCTCTTTGCTCCGATCCGCAGACACATGTCAACCTGCATGCAGCTGTGAATGAGGGAATTACATAAACAAAAAGGGAGGAAGACAATGATAGACAGATGGACAGACAGGTAGACAGAAGGGAGGTACAAGTGGCATGTCCTGTGAAAAACAGAGTGGAAGTGTTCTGCGAATAATGAGATGGGAGCAGAGTGGGAGGGAGGTTTCAGACAGAGAGAGGTACAATGAGGACTGCAAGATGAGAATATATTATAAAAAAGACTTGGGTTGTGGAAATACTTGATAGGGGACTGGTCAGTAACAACAAGATGAATTCTAATTAAAAGCTGAATGGCTGAAAGCATATTAGCACAATGGTAGTGATCACGAGCCTCAATAATTGAAGAATATTAATGCTTATAATTTGTCTCTCCATTGGAATTTTTCACATTCCAGAGTCTGGAATTTTTGATCAAATCAGGAAATACCAAAAGAGTAGATGCTCCCCAAAATAAAATATCCACAGTCAGCTTTCCAAATCTCTCACTTACACACACACACACACACACACACACACGCACAAACATGCAGTGCAAAATCTGTTACTTGTCATCAGAACAGCATTTGGCCAAACAGGGGATAATCTGTACTCTTCTGCTGTCTATGACCAGTGATTCAGTTTGACACCTTAATCTGGGGAAATCACTGAGGGCTCTTCCATGGAGCCAACTGTATTTACTATAGATTACATCTTCCACTAGCGTGCATTAGTCCAGTGACAGCTTTGCAGACGGCAGGGAAAATAGCAATCATCATACACCATTGACTGACTCCCTGTGATTTCGCCACTCACCAAATGGCCTCGTAGGACTCCCCAAACCATTTGTCTGGGCGACCGTCTATCTGCCACTTTCATGCTCTGTGACGACTTTCTGAGGCTTGGCACTCAACGTGATCTCCAATCACGTTCTCCTGCTGTCACCTTGATCACTGCATCCACCCAATTAGTTTTTTGCATTATAATTGAATAATGCAAATCAGGCTAAGAGCTCATGTGATTTCACACACACATTTATTTTCCCAGACGAACGCAGAGCTCATCTGCATTCGACAGACTGGCCTGTGACTGCCGAGGACAGCAGGGAGATGACATCACTTCCACAGGACAGATTAGTTGGTTTATGAAATTAGAAGGGGTATGACAAATTCATTGGAGATATGTATATCATTTCAAAATTAGCACTATGTGATGCAGGTCAGCTCGTATCCTCTTCTGTATATGAGCCAACTTTTCTTTCACACACTCCAAAGTCATGTGATGTGAGATTCAGAGCCTCTGCGCTCCCTCTGTTGTATACTCTAATGACCTTGTAGATCTGCCTGCTCTGATCTTAGAGAGAAGTTTTTTTTCGGCGGAGCGAGAGCCAGACAGAGAGGAAGAAACACAGAGTGAGCTATAATAAAGCCAAAAGAGGGAGGAATGAGACAGAAAACTGCAGAGAGACACAAAGGCAGAATGTGTGAGAGTGTAGAACTGCGAAATTAAAGGAGAGCTGCTGAGATTAGTGGGTGAGAAGGTAGTGTAGACAAAACAACAGGGAAAAAAGAGATACACGCAGTATGTATTACAGCGTCAGTTTGGTAAATATCAGCATCACATTCAAGAGTTCACACGGCAGTGTTGTAGCTTGAAAAATTATAAACAGAATACTTATTGTGCTTCTACCAACATACATATTAGTGGGTAGAACACCCACGCAGTTCCATCAGCAGTAGGACAACACGATGTCTTCTTTTACAAAATTCAGTTTCACTTTTCTGACTCATTCTCTGTAAAAATGCTTCTTACAGCAGTGAAAGCAACTCTACCAACTCACGTATAAAAAAATGGTCTACACCAAGAAATTTTTTAATGCTAATGTTTTAAAAATATAATGATGATTCCCTTAATTAAATTAAGAACATCAGGAACTTATATGGAGATATTCAACATTTAAAATAAATAAAAAGAGAATTCATTAATTGTTGTAAAAGTCTGACATCTAGTTTCTGCCCCTTATTTTTCTAAAAAAAAAGCTTTTTGAAGTTTCAAAACTTTTATATCCCCATTTTTGTGTCTTGCAATACTTTGGTCCAACTTGTGCTACCACAATCAGCTCAGTACATAAAGCTCTAAATAGGAGCATCTCTGCTCAAGTCACTTAGAGAGGCATCCCAAACCAGATGCTTTCAAAAAGATTACCAGGAAACCAGGAAAGTGTCAGATATATTTCTTTATTTCTATCTCTCACTGGAATAAATCAAGTATATTATTTCTGCATCTTGTTATCTCCATTACTATATTCTTCATATATGTATCTCCAACACATGTACGAAGAAAGAAACATTTGTTGAGTTTTCATTTTAAAGCTGTTTGGTCTATTTGAAAATACTAGATGTGCATTCTAATTGATTAATTCAGAAACTTTTTTTAAATCCTCTCCCCTATCCAACGGTGTCGTTGGATGGAGAACTTAAACCAGGGACGAGTTTGTCACGTTTCAAAATGATCGTTTTTCAGTTGTGTTCATTCATTTCCGCTCTCAATTCCTGTTTGGTTGGGTTTAGGCTCCTCGAAAATGTGGTTAGGTTTATGTATTGAAGACTAGTTGGGCAGGACTAGGAATATACTTGCTAACTTTAAAATAAACACGCTTGCTATGTCGCAGGGATATTGATGAAATCAAGGAAAAAAAATCTATCTGAAAAAAATAACTATAAAAATAATTTCACAATTTACTATTTCACAATTTACCATGAGACCAGCCCAATTCCATTAAAACGTGACAGAAATGTTGCAGCATCTCTAGACACAACATTATCATATCATCAAATATTTTCTGAAAAAAAAAGAAATCTTTGTAAAGAACATTAAGTCCTCTAATCATTTAATGTTCTCTTTTTTGTCATGTTACAAATTTTCTTTTCTTCTTTTTCTTTTATTTCTTTGAGTGGTTTCTGTGCGTTCACTTGTATGTGTGTTTATGCGTTTCTCCACCACCGACGGCCCGGCTGTCGCTGGATTCTTAATAATTTCCTGAGGGCAGCTAAAGTGTAAACACCAGTTGTCTTGTTATTACACATGAGGAGTATAGGGCCGTTCGTATGTGCAAGGATAAGACAATGTGTGCTTTTGAGTGTTTTATTTTCTTTTTATGGTTTTATTATTCATTCATAAATGTGTTTGTTTTAGGATTCAAAGAGAGAAGGAAACAAAGTGTTTTCCAGAGAACTGAATGTGTGTCAGTGTGTGTGTTACTGTGCATGAATGTGAGCTAACTACTCTGCGGAACATTACGCACCAACGTTACCTGTTCTTTTGTCCTCTCGGCTCTTTTCCACATTTAAAAAGTCAAACTCCCAACCATTAGCAGTGAAGCGTGGTGTAAGTCCGCATATGTACACAAATGCAGACACACGCTTACAGACAGACATAAAACTCATTCAAACACACATCAATACATCCCATTCAACATCCAGATGGTGAATAAAAGATCTGACACTGCAGAACAAAGCAGAAAAAGTAAGCTCTGGCAACTGAGCCTTGAGTCTAAACAAACACAAAGTAGCGCACAACCCACACACACATAAACAGAGTAAACAGCAAAGACTTACTGTATCTCTGCAAGGACTCATCTGACTGCTGCTGAGAGGAGAATGGAAAGCGAAAACCTCATGCTTGCTTCGCGGCACTCCTCTCTTTCACTCCCTCTGTCACTGCCCCCTCCTCCTTCTTTTTTTCCTTCGCTTTCACCCTCCCCTGCCTCTTTTCCTTCCTCCTTCTCCTCCTACTCCTTTTCCTCCTTCACTCCTTCCCACTCCCTCCTTCCCTCTTGGCAGAGCCTTACTGTATTCAGCTCCACCAGTCTCCATATAAGGCAGCACAGCTAAACATGTCACACATAATTTATCCACAGCAGGCTGCAAGTTCACCTTTCACAGCTCGCACTTGGACCATATGCAAAAGAGGGAGGAGAGGAAAAGAGGGAGGGCAGCATAGGGTAACGGACAAACTTCTGCCGTCAACAGCCACGTTCTCACAATCTCACACTGTTTGAGTGTGCGTGCATCTGCGTGCATGTGTGTATGTTAACAAATGCTGACAATCAGACCGTGAAAATGCTACTAGAAACCAAAATGCAATTCACCTCCACTGTTCCCCGTCTCTCCACCATCTGTGTCTGCAGGCAGTAAATCTTCTATAGATGCTGTTTGCGAAACCTGTCCACCTGCACGCCCACTTCCCCACCGCTCTCTGGTCTCCCTGTGTGTGTGCTACCACCTTTAAAAGGATGACTGACGGCACGAAACTGCGCAGAAAGAAATTATTTAAAAAAGGATGACATGGAGACTGAAAAAATAGAGGAGTTAAAAGCAGTGTGTTTTGTGATTGAAACGGGAAGATGCTGCAAGTGAAGGTGCAACAAAGGTGAGACAAGAATATAGTGTCAACAAACAATATCCCTTCACGGTGCTTCGTGGTTCTGGATGTGAGCACCAGCGAAACTTCCTCTGATGACGTGTCAGGTTTTACACAATCAATGGCTTTAAAAATACATTCCTGCTTACCACTCTTCTGCCACCTTTACTTCCCCGGTTGAGTTTTGTTCAACTCACAACCTTTACAATGCACTTAAAAAGAAACAAAAGCAGTGCGCAGACAGTAGCTGGGTTGAAAAGATAGAAGGAGGAAAAGCAGAGAACAGAGAGGAAGACAGATTGGGAATTATAATAGCTGCTCTTGAGTAGCGGTGCTGGCTGGTGTTCTCCTCCCTCCTCCACAGCTTCAGTCCACTCACAGGACAGCAAGAGTCACAGCTCTGTTGCCATGGCGTCTAACTCCATCAAACACTACATCAGGTCCAAGTGTATATGTGTAAGCATGTCTGATTGTTGTGCCTGTTGAGGTGTGTAAATGTGTGTGTATGACAAGTGGGTGTTACCTAGTGACTCAGAGCCACATCACCGGCTGTAGCTGCAATATATCAGTATGTTTGGAATTTATCACTTTATTAGCTCGTGTGTGCATGTGTTTGTGTGAGTGCAAGAGTGTAAAGGAAAGGTGTTGATTGAACAACAGCCTCCAGCCTGCCCCCAAAAGAACCTATGATGGATCTCTGTGCTGTTCTATGTGTTAATGTTTAGCTCTAGTTCTATAAATATTTATCAGTTCGTTCATAGAGCCCAAGCAGTACACCAGAGGCCGCTGATGTAGAATTTTGATTTTAGAGCTGGCAAGTCATTGTCTTGTGCCCAAAAAAGGTCCTGCAGTCGCGTTGCAGGATTATGCTGAATGCTGAATTGAGAACAGGATGCAGTGTCTCCAAGTGTGTACATGTTGTATTGTGATTATCTACAAACCAGATGGACTCTAAAACTACAGGACACGGCAGCAGTGTTCTGGCAAAAGCCATGTTTGTAAAATCTCCATGTTGTGCTCTGTAAGAACATATGTATTTTCATCTCCCTTTGAGAACAGATGCAAGCCATTCAGGGACACTGAAGAAGGCATACTGTGGCAGCACTAAAATTTAAAAGTAAAAAAAATTAAATACTGCTTCTGAAATGTTACTTTGGTAAAGGTAAATGTACTTGGGTGCCAAATAAGTTAAAAATAATAATAATAATAATAATAATAATGATATTGATAATAATGAATAATCAAATATATCTGATTGTAATGTTGTTCCTAATTGTACCTTATTACCAATCCAGCAGAAATAGAGAATATCCTGGGAAAAAGTCATGACATGGCAAAAATTTCAATATTCACTCTTTTCCAACATAACTTTCTTTTTGTCACTACCGAATATGCAAAGTAAAATAATCGGCTCTTTAGCAGCTTAATGCTTTATATTTATTCGCCGGTCTCTTCAGCTTTTATATAAATTCAGCTGGCTTTTACCTCCCAATTTTCATAACTTTGTAAGCAGACCGTGGCTTGCATATTTGCTAAACCTCTGAGCTGAAGACAGGTTTCTGTTCAGAGATGGAGATTGCTACAACAGTTCTAAAAGCTGTAAAAGACCATTTGATTACTTCGTACAGTCAGTGCTTCCTGTATATTACCTCTTCTACAAGTATGCCAGCTGTGTACGGAATTCTGTCTCACATGCCTTCATGCCGAAAAAAATGAATGGGCTGACTGCCCACAGCACTTTTAGCACTGACCATTCAAGGAAAAACCGATGTGCCTTTGTTATGCATCGGCATCCTGTTTGAAAGCACAGAGGCTGCAAGGAGCTTCGAAAGTTGCTGCCCGTCGATACGTCTCTGAGCCAGTAACAGAAGTACTGGCTCAGAGACATACAAGTGGCATGTTTGTGTTTAAAAAGAGATGCCGTGTTGTAGCACTCTGCTATTACAGTACCAACAAAGCTCCCTTTCTGATTCTAAACACCAAATGATACAACGCTGAGCTACCTGTGTTCGGTCTGTATGAAGGGGATCAGCAGCAGTTTAAGGAGAACGATGTGGTACAACTGTTGTGTAAAAAGGCATAATGTCTGCTAAGATTCTCAGTTGTCCTGACCATGGTAAATGTAAGTGTTTAGTGATGGTCCATACACACAGGAGATGGTCTGTGATACCACTTATCAGCGGGTTACACTCCGGTCCATGCCAACCTTCCATCCAATCAATATTCACTCTATGCATCCCAAATCCACATTCTGCTTGGGCTCAGAGCAACTCAGAGGAACACAAATGTGTAACCGTCTAAAAACACTATTACAACACTAAAATAGCCCTATTTCTCCATGTGGGACCATTGCTACGTTTCATTCAACAATTCTTGCTGTTTAGTTAGGTTTAGAAAACTAAACTAGTTTGTTAGGCTGGTTCCATGTCCTTTTAGGAAAAACCCCACATATGGGTTGGGTCAGAATAGACCTTGTCTCAACACGAACCACATGTTAGAGGACAAATTTCCCCCGTTTGCTGCAAACGTCTGCAAACAGTAACAACATCACCCCTTTTTTTTATAAATGGAATTCTTTCTTCAACTTATTCACATGACCGTAGAGGTTGCCTATGTGAACATTTGTCATTTCAACTCCCGGCAGTATAAACAATCAAAAAGCATTTGCCATTTTTCTGGTGAGTTTGGATCGGTATGTCTGGCCTTTGGCAGAGTATGAGTTGTGTGCAGCTGCTTTAAGAGCTTCTACTCAAAATACCACTGAGAGGGGTGAGAGCAAACCAAAACAGCACGGGCCACAACATTAAAACAATGAGCCAGGAACTATGACCGTGCTAAAATGCTCTGCAGAGCTGAGGTGAACAGCAGGCTCAGGTGGTAATCTTGCATTGATTTGTTACTTTGCATTAAATATAATAACTGGAGCTTTTGTCAGCAGAAAAAAAAATCAGAACTGCTGCAGAATGCTGCACCAAATATCAAATATCACCAAAAAAAAAAATTGTAGAAAATCAAAGATTTTGTCAATATTAATTGGTGATAGGCTTTTAGTCTAAAGGGAAAGAAACACAGATGAAGAAACAAGGCACGGTAAAAAGGTTTTGGACTTGCAGATAATTGCTGCAATTGCAGATAATTTAATGCACACTAAGGTTCCTGCTCACTGCTCTGCTGATGTCTGTGTATCGAGGAAAAACTGAAGGACTTGTGAAGTTCTGCTTTCTACACGAGTCAGTGTGCCTCATTCTGATCACATCAAAAAGAGGTCACAGACTCCTGAGCATATGTCCTCTGTGTTCCACATCATTAAAGACAGGAATGAGGAAAATTTCTCGAGAAAAAGTACAGAGTCGCTGCCAGTTAAAGTTGAACGGGGAGATTTGGATCTATATATCACCTCGGATTTATTCTGATAAGCCAATCCAGAGCTGGACCAAGAGCAAAAGAGGATCCGCTGGAGAACTTTACAGATCTTACAACATGGAAAATTCCAATGAGGAAAAACCTGAGGGGAGTCTGACAGGTTTTCAACATTCTCAGCAGGCTTCTTCTTCTAATCACAAACGCATGACCTTGCAGAGCCTCTGTGTCTATAACCTAAATCTGAACACCTCTGTGTGCTGGAACCAACATATTCTGGTGTACCAACATGTGATCCTAGTGGAAAATGAAGGAATCTGACAAGCAGTAGAATAAATTAAAGTCATTTGTTCAAAAACATTCTTAACTCCGCAACTAACCATTGAAATAGTTCTTAAGCCAAAACACTTTTTGTATTTGTTTATCTTAGATTTTTAACTAAAGACAGACAGTCTTTTTTTGACTTGTAGAATCACTTAAAAACACGCATACCAAGGGGATTAGGCAGCCACATCTATGTGCACTCTTTTATCCGACTGCTTTTAGCAAAAATACTGAATTATTACAGAGCACGGTCAAAGATATAGATATCACTGTCACATAGAAGTCTGGTGGGTAATTCTATTAGACGATAACACAGACAGACAGTGACAGGTGGATTTCTGCGAGGGTACAGTATACAGGCGCAGTGCTCTATCTGTGCTAAATGGAGACAAACTGAATATTCAAGAGATCTTTTCTCTTCTGATCTGCATCATGGCTTTTATACTATTCATTTCCCAGGACACAAAAGCTTTTTGCATCGTCTGAAAATTTTCAAAATAAACAGCTTTCCACATCAACATGAAACACCCTTTCAAAGGTACAAGATAAAAAATATGTACAACTGTCTCAAAGCTCCTTTGAGACTTTCTGTGATAAAAGTAATATAACTAAGACTGTCTTGAGTTGCAGTGTATTTAAGAGATGGATTCTGAGATAACGCTTCTTATGTTTTCTCATAAAATTTAAAAAATGTCCATTAGAAATAAAGGTTTGATTTAGAAACTCTCCGCTTTATTTCTCACTGTAAGACCTTATTTGGATCCTGTGTTGTGTCTCACAGTACGGTTTTGAAAACAGATTTTACGTTCTGGCCCCAGAAGGGACGCCTGAAATTTCTCTTTTGTGACCTGGACTAATAATATTTGAGAGTCCCTGCCCTGAGCTGCTGCAATCGCCCTTTTCCAGCCTGTCTGCATCTCTGGTGCAACTGATATGGTCACAAGCGTCAGTGGCCGTTAAACCACAAAATGACCCGTAACAAGGAAGCCACGCTTTTACATGTCAGCTTACACTGGTGTCATAGAGATACCTCAAAAATAGAAACAGCCTGTTTTTCTTTTTCTTTTTCTTTTTCGCTTTTGCTTCTGATGTCATGTGCTGGATCCAGATTTTTGTTTTGTAAGTGAATCCACAAAAAGCCTCATTAATTATTGTTGTCATGACATGAAAATGCATCATTAAAGACATAACTTCCCGTTTTGGCAATGACAAAAATGTTAATCACTAACTGCTGTGATGAATTTTTAACTTTTATATAATGCGAACAAGTAACCTAAAAAGTTTTGAATGATACATTTTAATTCTATTTCATAGATAATCTTTTCTTAATAGTTTGACGGTGTTCACAAACACTCCCGTCATCTAAGTACATGCAAAACCACCAGGGCATATTCAAATTTGGCTCCAGTCAAACATTATCTGCAGTATGGAAGAAAAGGCAAAAAGCCCAGTGGAAGACAAAAGAAAGATATTTCACTTGCATCTCAACTATTTAGAGTCTCCGCTCTCGATAGAATCTCTGCTTTTGAGCAGGAAAGAATGAAAGCAATCAGTAGCAACAGGCAAGCAAGTTGTTGGAAGCATAACAGGTCAAATATTAATAACACCCTGGCGTCTGTCTAGAGTTGCTCTCCGTTCTCCTCACCGGTCAGTAACAGACACAGAGACAGATCATCTTGTGAAACCAGCAGCCATCTGCACCATCAGAGCAAAGCCGTCTTACCTGCCTGCTTCTCTGTGTATTTCTCTTGCACTCGGTCTGGGTGTATGGGTGTGTGTGCACTCAAAAACACACAGCCCCTCGAACAGGAACTGATGAATCTGCACGGCTTCAGCCCTGCAGCGTGCAGTGCATTATGGGGTTTCGCTCTCTCTGTCTCTCCTCCTCTCTCTGCTGGTGCTCTGTTAGAGGGGGATGTCCTCACCTCCTGTCTGGAGAGAGGAGGGCGAGCTCACACGCACCACGTCCGCACACACGATGCAGAAGAAGCCTCGTGATGACGACTGCCGCGGCTTTGGTTGCCATGGCAACAGCCTCCCTCCCCCTCCTCGCTCATATACTGTAGTTCAGGCTCTCTCTTGGTGTATTCTGTTAAAATAGGGAAATATTGACTTGAACAAAAGAAAATTTCACACAGCACATTCACTCTGCTTGTCTCTACTTGTATTTAACTTTTGTACTAAGAGCTTGAGCTAAACAGCAGTCACAGATATGAGGAGAGACACGTTTGAACATGTGATCACTAACTGTTGCTTCTGCGTTCTGAGATAAAGAGAGGGTAACATGTAGAAATAAGGAAAAGTGACAGACAAAGATACTGGGGGTCTGTGTGCATGCATATGCATGTGTGTGGTTGTGTGTGTCAGTGTGTGTGTCTGTGTGTTGCTTTGATGGTTACAGGAAGCAGGCTATGGTTCCTGTTAATGGTTTCTTTCCTCTTTTCCATTGCTACCGCCAGTGAACTGAGGCCTGCAGCCCTTTGATAACACACATAAAAGTCTTAGCAACAAGGGATTGACCAGTTAAATGATTGGGTCATGCACTCATATGAATGCAGCAATGCTTAATTTGACCTGCAATGTCATTACCTCAGTTTTCACAACTGCTCATCTTCCTGGAGGTTGATTTTAACCCTTAGTTGGCTGATGAATAATCCTGAAAGGAGATCAATGGGTTATCATGGACGATCGAGCCAGAAGACAGCAAAAGAGCAGGAACAGAGTGAGGCAAAGAAAAGCAGAAATACAGGAAAGGGAATGAGAGTGAGGGAGAAAGGAAGATGAGATCACCTCTTCAGCGTCTCCCATGGCGACAGAGTGGGTGGAAGGCCGTGGCTGTCCTTCAAGCCTTGCAAATCAGCAACTCATAGCTGAGTCCTGTGGAGGAGCCATTACATCAGTAACCTCAAACACAGAGTTTACACATCTAGCCTGTTTTATCTGGTAGCTATTTTCCCCTCGATCTCTCTGTCCTGCAGTGCCCCACTCTGCTCCAGGTCCAATCTGACCCCACAGAAACCCTCAATGAAACTAAGACATAAGACATGTGTATCAAATGTTTTTATTGAGGTGACTGATATTTCCATTATGTCTGAGCAAGAATTAACCGAGTTGGTCGGATCAGTTTTTATTTATTTTTTTATTTTTATTTAACCTTTCTTTAACCAGGAAATGGTCCCATTGAGTTACAATAACTCTTCTGCCAGGGAGTCCTGGCCAAGAAGGCGGCTTAAAAAAAGTTACATTACAATAAAACACAAGAGACAAGACAAAACCACTACTACATCACATCTAAACAGAAGTAAACATATTAAAAACTGAGTCTACACAGACACTAAAAAACAGACAGCGAACAAGGAATGAAATTAAAAACAATTGCAGTGGTCAGTTAATGATAATTTTAAAAGGTCTTTAAAAGAATTTATGGATGGAAGAACTTCAAGATTTAGAGTTGCTTGAAGTTCATTCCAAGCTTTTGGTCCATAGGATGAAAAGGATGTTTTCCCAAGTTCAGTTCTTGTAAATGGAATATGTAAAAGTATTTTTTCTGATGACCTCGTCCTGTAAACACTATTTTGAAAAGAAAACAAATTAAAAATGTATAAAGGTAGTTTACCCATTAGGGCTTTAGCAATAAAAGTCAGCGCATGGATTTTTCTTCGGATGGAGAGAGAAGACCATTGTACAGTTTCATAAAGAGTGCAGTGGTGAGACCTGGCTGTAGCACCTGTGATGAAACGTAAGGCTGAGTGGTACAACACATCCAGTTTTTTTAAGAAAGAATAACCTGGAGTGCATATACAGTATATCCCCATAATCAAGCACTGACAGGAATGTGCTCTGAACTAACCTTTTCCTTGCAGCATACGGAAAGCACTTCCTCATTCTAAAGAAAAACCCCAACTTTGGTCTAAGTTTCTTACAGAGGCTCTCAATATGGACACCGAGAGACATCTTATCATCCAACCAGATTCCTAAATACTTGTAAGACGATACTCTTTCTATTTCAGTGCCATCTAGTGTTGACACACCAATGTTAGGTGAAGAGCGTGATTGTGTAAAAGACATAATTTTAGTTTTTTTAGCATTCAGTACCAACTTTAACTCAATAAGAAATGTTTGTACATGATTAAAAGCAGACTGCAATTGAGTTTAAGAAAGTAAAAAAGAATCCCTACCATGTGTCTTTCCAGTATCCATGGAAATTGACTGGGATTTATTGAGGATTGATTGCTAAAAAAAATTTAAGATGATGATTCAGGCAGTATACATGTTAAAGGAGATAAAGGAGAGTGTGAACAAAGTGGGAGGCAACAGGTGGTGATAAGTTCAAGTTTGCCAAGACACTTGCACTTGTTCACACCCATCTCATGACAAACTTCTATTGTAACAACACAGTTTTTCCCAATTATGTTCACACGCCAAAGGTAAAACTGAGTTGAGTGCAGCATCAACTTTTTTGAGATGTGCTGATTGATCTGAATTCTTTGGAAACACCTTGTTCATGTGGCATTAGGGTGTCAAGTTTTTGGATCCCAATTGAATAGGTTTAGCTTTTTTCGTAAATGATTGTGGTTAGATGATGTAATGGGTTTTTGGCCTTTGAATCAGGCACAAACACAGCTCAGGTGGAGACTATGATGTAGTTATTGTCAGGTTAAGGTGTTGTATTTAAACACTGTCATTTTTTAAATAGAAATAGTCTGGTGGAAATTCTGAGTGTGTTCACAGTAAAGGCGAGAAAGGAGAAAGGGTTGCCGGTTGCCAGTTAAAACTTGCTTTGCTTAAAATCTTCAGAGAAAGTGTCCCTAAGTTTAAGCAACTCCTCCAGATGTTCAGTGATGTAAAGAGAAAACTGATTTGATCTGCAAAGGTATATTTTTGCCTCTGGAAGAAGCACTTATCAGCAAGCATTGTCACTGAACACTCATGGTCCGTGTAATGAAGGGTCCTTCAGTTTGAGGGACACTGAATAACCTGCTCAGATTTGAAAGCCAGTGTTATTAGTCTGCTCTCTGGGACTAATAGTAGTAGCAGGTGTCCACAGGCTCCATGTGCCACATCTACTCATTAGAGACATTAACTCTAACAACTTGCACACATACACTCTCACATACACACACACACACACACAGAACTCACTGCTCATTGGAACTATTCTTTAATGACATTGCAGCTCCCCTTAAGCGCAATGACCATTGATTAGGCTTATGCATAATGATGGTGGCGGAACTGCCTGTGTAATTATTACTGCCCTCAGAATTTTGCTCACCTGGGTTTAGACTTCTTTCTTATAGTACAGCTGTAGTATGGGTATAATGCATCTTTCTGACACTGTATGTTATAGAAAGCCTAAATTCATCACCATGATTTAGAGGTGTGTATCTCTTGAAATGTAATTACTGCTCCAGAGCTGTGCATGTATCTGTGCATGTGTAACATTATTGGGTAAGAAGGTGAGATTGTATGAAGATTCATTTTAAGTGTTACTTGAAGATTGTTTTTTCACTCATAATATAAAGTGGAAATGTGTGTTTGAAATAGAACTAATCAGTTTAATGTGTTTTATGAGACATTAATGCAGACAGAATAAAAAGTTGGCAGTGCACCTAAAAGTTTTTTTTTTTTCCTAACTGCAGCAGCTTCAATGCTTTAGGAAGCCAGGAAACTGGTGTACCAGCTGAGGTATCGACTGACAGCGGGGAGAGAGATCCTGCTCAACAAAGAGGAGAACTGAACAATGTACATCTTGTTTTCTTATTTGAAAGTTTCTCTTTCATTTCTTTAGCTTCGAAGCAGTTGGCTCCTTAAACTGTAGCATTGTCATATGACTAATAACCAATCAGCTGATTCTTGGTCATAAATCTCTGTTTTGTGTCCTATTGAATACTTAAGCACTAAATATCCACATTGTTTAGTTATATTTTGATATGTGATAGCAAACTTTACAGTACTATAACACAACATTAACACTACCTTCACACTTGTTAGCTGACGTAAGATATCAGCAAACTGGCTCAGTTCTCAGCTGTTCTCCTAACACCTGAAATTAATTTATCTCAAATGGACAATATCCCTCCTAATCCTTGTCTTTTCCTGATCTCTTTAATACTTATTGGGCTTATGATTATAAGGCTGTGGTTAACATGTGCATTTGCATTTACATGTCCATCACAGGGCCACACAGAGACAAACTAGACAAACAACCAGACATACGCTCACACTCACTCCTAAGGACAATTTTAGAGACACTAATTAACCTGACATGCATGTTTTTGGACAGTGGGAGGAATCCGGAGAACCCGGGGAGAACCCACGCATACACGGGGAGAACATGCAAACTCCACACAGAAAGGCCCCAGCCGGAAATTGAACCTGGAGCCCTCTCGCTGTGAGGTGACGGTGCTTGAATACACATTTCTTTTAATCAGATTTGTACTGGTTTGCCTTCTCTATCATACTATATCTCTATATATTTCCAAGGTGCACAGAACCCTGATACTGATTAAAAGAAGAATAAACTCTTGGTTGTGCAGATGTAGAAAGATTTTCCTTGCTCTGCATTTCTGCAATTTAAGTCACTGTGGTTGCTAACCTGCATGTTGCACTATAATGACTATTTATTTGCATATACTGAACACTTTTAGTTGTTATGTGAGAACTGCATGTGCTGGACACCCCCCACACTCACCTCAGTGACAAAATACCAATGACTTGTGAAGCTGTTGCACAACCAGTGCTCTTTATTTTGTGGTCCAACTGTTTTCTGCATAAAAGCAGCTGTCAGTAGCTTCCAAAGGTCAGTGCAGTTTAGGTCAAAATTGTATGTGTCCATATAAATTAGTGCAGACCATCCCCATAAATGAGGCACCAATAAAGTAGATCATTAATTTTGGAGGATGCTCATATAAAAGTTGTACTGTGATAATGTGAACATGGATTGTGAACATTTTCAATACCTTCGGTTATCAGGGGACTTACTAGCTATTTTGAAAGATTGTATCTTGCAATGGGAGGTAATATTTTGAGCACTTAATCAAATTGCATGCACAGTGAGAGAAATAGTTAAAAAGAAGCAATATTCATTGTTGTAGATAATATTCGCATTATGTTAGACAGACAACCTGAAAAGTCTAAAAGGTGCAATTTAGGTTGTGCCTGTTTTTTTCATTTGCTTGAGGCAAACATTTTTCTAAAAGTTCAATTTGTTGATGCAAATACAGATCTAGATCATAAATATTTTATACTGCGCATCTAAACCACACGGTATTTCAAAGCTCACTTTGAATGGAAGAGAAATGGATTTAAGATATAAACAACAGAACACTAAAAAGGGCTTTCATTCCTGTCAGTGGTGGTAGGTTTGGCAGATTTTTTAAAAGGTACTTCTAACAGCAAAATAATATTTACACATTTGTTTTCTAAACTTTTCTGAGAAACAGAGCAGGGATGGGAGAGATTACTGTATCTGTAATAATGAGTCTGTTCCCACTGAGTCACACCAAACAGAATGGGCAAGCATCACAGTACTGAATTCTTTTTGATAATTCCTATCATGGAGACTCAACTTTCTCCTTAGTATAACTATGATAATAAAGAGGAACTAGTTTAAGTAAAGGTGTGATCTGGCAAAATCTGGAAAGTATTATAAGAAGTAGTGATTCAAAGACAGTCCAATTTAAACATAATCCACTGATCTTATTTCATAAGATAAGGCTACAAACTATAAAAGTGAAAAAAAGTAATTTTTACCCTAAACTTAAATACCTACTCCAATGAAAATCAGTTTTTTACCTACGTTAAAGAGTCCTTGTGGTGTTTTTTATATGCCAGAAAGACATATCGGGACAAGCCTGGGAATTCCCATGCTGCTTTGCGCGCAATTTCATTCACACTGCAAAGGCAGCCTGGAAACCACCGCCCTTATTTTTGCCTGTTAGGGAACCAATCACAGAACAGGGGGGGGGGGGCAGCAAGACAATGACGACGTCTATGCGCGACACCGAAGCTTGTAGAGTGTTAATCCAACATGGCAGCGGACACAACGTTACCGTTCGATGCAGCCTTAAAAAGTGTTTCGGAGTAGCTTAGAACGCAAGTTTACCTTTAAAAAAGAGCAATGTTTGGCGTTGAAAGATTTCATTGCCTTCTTCCGCGACGAATTTCTGTCGCTCAACATACGTCATCTGGTATAAGTGATTCAATTGGCTATGAATCGCTCGCAAAGCAGCATGGGAAGAACCAGACGCCATTTGATAGACATTCGTAGCGCCCAATAAACGGCTCTAGGAATTCGTAAACCACGCCTCAAATACGAGAAAATGCACACCTAGTTCCCAGACCACCATCTCATCGAGATGTGGACGCGTCAGCCAGGCTATATCGGGACAGTAATAAGCACTCAATGTCATGCTTGAGGATTTTAGAACCCATAAACACGAATTCAGGCAGCCAGAATTTCAAACACAACAAACCTAATAAACCTATCTCATCAGAGATGGTGACCAGGAAAAAGGTGTATCCAACAATAGCAACAAATAACAAAATCTTTGATAATACGATCAAGCTGATCATGTTATCAGTTATCATTACTTATTGCCATGTTGGACCAGAGTCGAAGATGAGTTGCAATCAAACAGCAGAGAGGTGATCAGAAACAGTGGATGGGACTAATTTGGACATCGATCCAAGGTTACTGCTAGAGGTAAACAAGTAGAGTTGCATCTAAGCCACTTTAAGACACTTTTTTTTGCGAATAAATCTAAAATATAAACATAATTTCAATAGACAAATTCTTAGGAATTTAATGTGTGCCAGAGGAAGAACTTTAAAGTTATTGATGTTTGAAGCACAGCACCGGTGAAATGTCAGGTTAATTTTGAGCACTGACAGAGGATATAACTAGAATACAATATCAATGGGGGAGGAGAGGTTGTTTATAGTCTTTAGAGATGCACAGAACATGGTATGAAAGCGGGGTATGCCATCCTCCATGCAAAAGTTAATTTCTATAAAAACTTAATGAGAGAATGCTCTCAATACTGTGTGAACGTGCATTGAGACATGAAAAACAGAAACCTTGTTAAAAATAGAAATACTGACAAGTATCTGGTTACACTGTTTACATGTCCAATAATGATCCGTTCAAACCCCCTCTTATTAACCAGAGATATGAAATTGAAACATGTCATTAATAATATGTAGGACCGTTTCTCATGGCCAAACAACATGACATCACCTGCATGGAAAAAAAATTTTTCATTAAAAAAAAAAAAACACACTTTTACGCCATTTAGGAATCCTGTGCCAGATGGTAAGGTTATGTAGATGACCTTGATATAGTCTTTCGATTATGAGCAACACCTAGTTCACTAGTTTCACTAGTATATGGTTAAGACAGAGCCTTGTCCAATACAAAACTATATGGAGCGTGAAACAACACTGTTACTGAAAGGCAACAAGTATTACAGTAAGTAAACTGTGCAGTCAGATTAATAAGCCTTAGGCAGACACATAACCCTAATTGCTCAAGCTAAAAGCCATTTAGCCAACACTGATTACCAAGTGTGATCATCTTCTGGCTGTCAGCTTGATAACTATTTCAGCATGGCTGCCTCTGACAGCTTTCCACAAGTGAATGTCATCCCATTGTTTGTACAGTAATGTAAAATGAAAATTTCTTGTTAATACCTCTCAAACCTAATGGTGAAAAGCAGTGGCAACCTTGTGAGTGTAATTTGGAAACAAAGATTTTTCAAATAAACAGCAGAACACTGAATATTTTCAACAACACTGAATGTAGAAGTGAGCAATTCTGACTTGACTTGACTTGAAAACATATAATGACATGAGAAAGCAAAAACACTGCATGTGGAACACAGAAGATAAGGTAAGGGGTCATGCCAGCCTTTAGGGGCTGCATGGACAGCTCAGTGTGAAGACAGCTTTGAGGCCTTGAAATCTAGGCTGGTCTTCTCACCTATGCTGACTTTTCACGCCCATTCATTTTAGAGATTCATGCCAGTTACAGTGGCAGATTGATGCCAATTTCCTTTCTCAGGAGGCAGACAATGGTGTGAGACCGGTAGCCTACCCCAGCCAAGGTCTTCGGCCACCCGAGCACAATATGTCCAAGTACACCTCCATGAAACTGGAATTTCTTGCACTCAAGTAGGCCATGACAGAGACAATCCCGGGAGTATCTATTGGGACATAAGTGCGTTGTTTACACTGACAACAACCCATTCAGCTATCTCCAGTCTGCCAAACTGGGAGCCACTGAACAGCAGTGGGCTACTCAACTTGCGGCATTTGATTTTCATATTAAATATCGCTCAGGGCGCAGCAACCGTAACGCAGATGCACTCTCAGGACAGTATGCTCCTGGCTCTCACCAGGTTTTGCAGTATTTGCTTAGCACCTTGGTCCCCAGTAGCCTCCGGCAAGGTGCACCACCAGACGCTGTAGAGCCAGTCTCAGCCCTCCCCTTTCATTCTGCTGCTGACCTTTATTCCTTGCAGGAGGCTGATCCCCTCCTGAAGAACATGCTTGTGTTCTGGCGGTGAAAGGTTCCGCCTACATCGGTTGAGAGGCAACAATGTTCCAAGTCAGCCTTGGTATTGCTTCGCCAATGGGATCGTCTTGTGGAGAAAGATGGTGTCCTCTTCCGCAAGGCCTTTCGCTCAGATGGGGGGGAAGAGTCTCTTCAGCTTATCTTGGTGGGTACGAGAATGTCCTGGTTATGACTGACGTGACTGAAATTTACAGTAGCTGTTCCAACTCAAGATCAATGGGCCCCTACTGTGGCCCAGGTCTTGATCTCCGTGTGGTTTTACAAGTTTGGCATCCCGAGCTACCTTTACTCTGACCAAGGGAGGAGCTTTGAGAGTTCAATGATTCACCAGCTCTGCAATTTGTACAATGTTGCAAAATCCCGTACCACCCCATACCATCCTGCGGGTAATGGTCAATGCGAGCGGTTTAATAGAACTCTGCATAACCTCCTTCGCACCCTTCCAGTCTCCTGGAAACAGGATTAGGCCGCCTGCCTGCCCCAGGTGTTGTTTTGTTACAGTATGACTCCTCACCAGGGCACAGGCGAGTCCCCGTTTTACCTTATGTGTGGGCAGGAACCTCGATTTCCAGTCAAATTTCTCTTTGAACGTGTCCAGGATCCAGTACCGGGCCAGGTACAGAACAGGGTAGCAGAACACCAAGCCAGACTTGGGGTTGCTTTCGATGGTGCTCATGATGGACTGCTGGCTGCTGCTGGCCAACGGAAAGAGCTGCATACTCTGTTGGGGGAGTGGCAGTTTACACTATTGCCCCTGTGGACAACTTACCCCAGGTCCGGAATGTGCATCATGATGTACTGAAGGCTGTGGTCCATCCCGAAGCTGCCGACCTAACACCAAGGGTGCCCCCTCCGCCGGTCGTGGTACCACTGGACGACGAGTTCTCCAGTGATGGCGAGCTGTGGTTTTGAGTCTCTGAAACGCTTCAACTGCCTACAGCTGCCCTGGGTACCTCAGGTCCTGCAGACTATCCGACAGAGGCCCCGCTGCGGGTCAGTCTCCCCCCGGTAACATCTCTAGCACATGCCTTGCCATCAGCCTCGTCTGTGTCTCCCACTGACCAACCGAGCACCAGTCAACTCAACAGGCATTGCGCATAACAGCCCTTGCCACAGCTGGCCGACACACTAATTTCCATCATCTTACCCGGTGCACAGGACAGCCTGGTTAGCCGAGGTCCACATCCTGTGTCTGATGCCCATTAGGTTGAAATTTTTAGGCCTTGGAATTAGGGTCTGTTGGTTTTCTGTCCATCATCGGGACGACGATGCAAAAAGTGGGGGCAGGTGTGACAGGTTGTTCCCTTCCTGGCCACCTGCATCACTGTCCTAACTTGACGTGCGCCCTAATTGAGGGGTGGTGCAGGTACCTGCGCCTATGGGAGTGGCTGCACTGGTGTGCATCTCTCTGGCTGCGCTTCCGTTTCCTCCGTTGATTGTTTCTCATGGTCGGTGGAATTGTTGGCGTGTCTGTTGTGTGCAGAGCCTCCCACATTCAGGTAAAGTACTTTTGTCAGTCCTCCATTATGCATAGGTGCACATTGACTTGACTATCTCTATTTTGCAGCAGAGCGTTAACGGAAGCCTTCCCTGGGTGCTCCTTCTGGATCTGCAATTGAGTAACACGCGACGCTGAGCATTCCTTAGCATTTTAATCCATCTGCAGTCTGTGGAGCAAAGTCCTTGCCGTTCGACCGGCCTGTGCCAGTGCTCCGAAGCACTGCTGTCTTGGTTTTTTGTTTCTTTTTCCACACATAATGCCCCATCATTTTCGCACTTACACAGTTCGACATTGTCTCGGTTCTTCATCAGAACAACATTTGATCAATGACGTTTTGATACTTTGTCGCAACTGTTGATTTTATCATTGTTTTATATCATTGTGTCATGTGACGGTCATGTAGTTCTAGGCATGTTTGTTTAACTTTTGTTTGTTTGATTTGTTGAACGGGTGCTGTGGGCCTCCGGCGGCAGTCCCGTCCTGGTGGTGGTTTTACCTCACAGTGTGTCTGGAAGTGTGAGTGCAGTGGCACAGATGTTTTCTTTGTGGACCTTTTTCGTTTGGTTTTCCCCTGCTGCCCGGTAAGCTCCAGCTCTGTTTGCATTTATTTTGTTTTGCTGCCTAGTACTACTTTTAACTGTGTTTTCTTATAGGTTTGGTATGTCATTTGTTTATTTTTCCTTTTCTTTTTTTGTTCCTTAATAAATTGTTATATTCTAACCTACTGTCTCTAGCCCTGCAGGATTTATTTTGAACCTGTGTGTCTGTTATTGTGTGTTACTTTCCACATTCATTTCCTGGGGGTGAAACTCCCCCAGGTGGCGTTGTCGGTTGACCTCTGTCCCCATAACCGCATGATGATTCCCCCACATTTGCATGCATACACAATAAACAGAGTAGGAGTGAACAAATCTCAGTAGATTGCCTCTGGTAACTTACTGTTGGTAAATATTCATAAATTCAATCTTTAGACTCATCGCAACTAGCAGAATGATGTGTAAATGTGTGAGACATTTGAAGAAAGATATGTGGAGATAATGAATATTGAAGAGTGTTCAACATGAGAACAGATGCTAAGGCAGTGAGACAGAAGGGTGAATGAGGGAAAAACAAAAGCATTGGTTTTCTGGTAGTTTAGAAATAAAGAACTGAAATGCTTTGGCCTATTAGAGACCCATACTTCTTGGAACTAATAGGCAGGGTCTTGCCTCTGATAAAAGTACAACAATTACAGTTCCTTATAAATGCTCGAACAAACGTAATATCCACTTTATTCTCCAGAGATTGATATTTGATTAAAGATACATAAGCAATGCTATCAGACAATTTATGCAGTGCAAATGAATTGCTGACTGTCGGCACTAAAAGCAAAGAATTCAATGCCAAAATTATAATAACATTTTGAAACAGAGCTTACAGGACCATATATATAATTTGTATTGTTTCAAATACAATAATAAGGATACCAAAAGGTTCCCTTCTTTGCACCTTTTCAAACTCAAAAAAACACCTGCAGCAGTCGCAGAGCAATGCTGTATAAAAGAGTTTTTACTGATTAGTTGATTAGACTAAAAAAAATACCTCATGAAGAAATATTGCTATGTTTAATGGAGGTCCTCAACACACACTGTACATATTCATAAGGCTATGTTATTCCCTAAATGAGGTGTAGGGTATTTGATGATTCAGAACACTTTTTATTACTATTTCATAATTCAAAGTCAGAATGTCTTTCCCTGAAGCACTACTCTTCACATAGATGAGGGGATGTGCTGGTGGGCTGAGCGGATCACGTCCAACAGCACTGACATACAGTTACAGATACCTTTAGCTAAGCCTTCAGATAGAGACACCCTTTTATCCTGTGAGAAAACAAAATGCTGACTTATTGAAACTCTGGCCTGTTGTCAGGGTTGAATATTTCAATGCAGTGTTGACTCTGTAATGTATGCCCACAACCCCAGACATAGATCACCTGCTCATATGATAATTTCACAATGGAAAGATGAATGCATTAATCAACTGAGTGACTCACTGTGTGAAAGAGCATGGGATATTTTACATCATGTGACAGACAACAACAGGCTAGACCTCAGCAATGCTGTCATCCCTTTGTTAATCAGTATATAACAAAGACAGAAAAAGTTATGTTTAATACCTATGTACTTATTTGTTTCATCTAACATTTTATTCAAAAACATTCGGAGGTTGACTAAAAGGTTAATTAAAACAATTTGGATGATTGCAATGATTTGCAAATCTCAATATTTAACCAATATAGTAGTCACAGTAGAACAAAGAAAATATTAAATGCAATCTAATTCGAGATTTTACCATTTTCTGAAAAAAATAGCCAATCTTGAATTTGATGGCAACAAGGAGGGAAATGTTGAATAAATAGAGAACATCCAATGTGCTGTGACTCTCCAAAATGTCCCCTTAAGATTTCTTTGTTAATTCTTCAACAAGCATTCTATACAGAAGATAATGAACTAACCTCCTTCTGTTCCTGTGTCACTTTTGATTATTGGCCTTTTCTGAAGAAAAAGTAATAAACACAGCAAATGTCTTTTTTCCACCTAAAAATAAACCCAAGAGGTGCTGGCCTGCCTAAATAGACTAATTAACACAAAGCCCTGGAGACCTGAAACAGCCACATGGAATGAAAAAGATCAGCTCACACAACACTTTGCATAAAATCCAGAGTTTCATTGTATTTGTGTTGGGGTATGATACTTTGTGTGGAAATCCATTGTTCAAATACATGTACAATCCTGAAAATCTTGGTCATGCACAAACTCCTGACGCAATGATTTTTCACTTTTCACGCCCTTTTCCCCATTCCTTAGGAGACAGTAATCCCCAGCTGCAGCACTAATAGCATTAGCAGAGCATATCCAATCCCCTTACTACACCAACAGGGTGCACAGAGCTCAGACCCACCCTGAGACAGACACTCTGAGGGACTACCCTACCCGTGCTGCGCATTACTTAGCCCAACATTGATTTAAGTTAACTAAAACAAAGATTCAATTAAGAGATGGAGATTATGGTATATCTTATCCATGCTATCACACTGGAATTGAGATGGATTGGGAGTTAAAGACGTGGAAAATCTAAATGAAAGTTTATATCTAGCCCTTTTCATTGGTCAGCTGTGTTGGGTGTTAAACAGGAAAATTGACTGAGAACATAAGAGTTCCAGATACCGGTTAACAAAATATGGAAACACTCTTTGCTTGGAGGCATTGGGATTTAAAAACAATATGTTCTTTTCTCTTACATGACAGACATGCTGTGGTTCTAGAGATAAACTGCTGGTCTACAGCGTTTTAGAAGATTCAGTCAGATAAACAACCAAGTGTCAACCAAAAACATTGTTAGATTGTCATCAAAGTTGGCAGAACTCTAGTCTGTAACCATTTACCAGTTTGATGACAGAGCAATTAAATGTACATTTAGTTTTTTGTTTGTTTTTTTATTTATTATCATCCTCATGTAAAATATGGAACCACAGGGATTAGAGAGATTTGGTTCGTGTGTGTGAATTTGTATTAGTGTGTGTTTTTTTTTTTTTGTTTGTTTGTTTTTTTTTTGCTTTTGCTACCCCATAAGGGCCAACTTTGAAGAAACCATGAGTCCTTGTGTGGACAAATGGCTTGTCCTGATCAGATGTCTAATGTGAATTTAGGTTAGGTATGAACTGGTTACAGTAAATGGGCTGCATTTAAGTAGTGTTTTTCAGGTCTTATCAACCACTCAAAGTGCTTTACTCTACAAACCAGATTCACTTTTTAGCATACAGATTCATACAGCGCTTTTGGTAAAACACATGCCAAACTTTCTCTATTGCACACACATTCACAGACAGATGAATCATCACAGGCTTCAGTGTCGTAGGATATTTTGACCTCGAAGCTGGAATTGAACCATTGACTTCCATCTGATCTATCTACTTCCTGATCCACCAGCAAGAGTTAGAATTAAAGCTAAGTGGATGTCCACAATGAATGAAAGGGAATTCAACATTCTCATCAGGACAGCTGCAACAACTTGTATGCGGAGTCAGACAGAGTATCAAAAGTGGAACGCTAACATGAGAGTCTCTTCATCATAACAATGCAGGATCGACAGTTCTTCACAGGCTATCACTTATGCATGTCCAAGTATTCTAACTCTCATGTGGCCCTTTTGTGATAATGAAATTAACAATCAGTTATTTTTTCAAAAAGAGACATTTATATCCGCTATAAAATCACTCAATTATGATGAGGACAACTCAGAAGAGAACCGTGCGCTGAAAAAGACAAAGAATATTCTGACAGAATATGATCAATTTGTGTGGCTGAGATATATTGCAAAGATCAGAATTCCATGTTTATATGTTGAAAAGATTTTACATTGAGGTTTTTGGACTGTGGGAGGACGCCGGAATACCTCTAGAGAACCCATGCATGCACACAGAAAGGCCCTGATTTAAACTAGGAACCTTCTTGCTGTGAGTCAACAGTGCTAACCATGACCCCAAAGTGCATAGGGTCATATGTAAGGGTATAAACAAACAGCCTATATGACCATATCAAGTGGAGACTTTGTTGATATGTGGGCTGCTGCTCTCGGTTTAGCCAAATATTTGCTGGAAAGTTTGCCGACTCAACTGATGGACAGTTGAAAGGAGAGCTCTATAAATTGTTTCCGAGAAAAACAACCGAAAGAAACTCAAATTCAGTACGGCCTGTCACAGTGTGAGAGAAAATCTGTTAGAGTCACACTAGAATGTGAATCTGACGTCTGCAAGCAACAGCATGCATGCAGTTCATTACGAATGTTGCAGATTCACTAAATCTAAATAGAAATTAAAAGATAATTCCTTTAGCTTTATAATCAACCAAAGCAGAAATATAAGCCAACACTTTTGGGGGGTTAAGATTAGGGGACTTATACTTATGTATATAAATAATAATAATTACTGTTTAACCTACCTATCTTTTATTTAAAGTAACATGCCACTTTCTGATTTGTTTTCTTTTTAAATAAATCATTACATTGTTAACTATGTAAACTCTATATATCTTACCAAAGCACAAGGTATATGTTATGTTTAAAGTCATTCTAGGTGATGTCACTAAATTTCATGTCAGCAGAACTAAAACTTCCAGTAGGGAGCACCAGTGAAACAAGTTAGTTTGAAGTTCTGAGAGCATGTTAATGTGTCCTGGATCAGTAAACAATGTGAAACAATTTTAACATAACATTTCACACTGGAATTCACAACAGCATCCTGATGTGCTGGGTTTGCTGAATTATTCATTTACACACTGAGCGTACATGCTTTGTTGTTTGCCAACGCAAAACCGTTGTATGTACATGTGTTTGTCAGCACACAGTACAGACTTTTACTGTCTGTGTGCTGTGTACAACTGCAGAAAAAAGAAAAGGCAGACAGGAAAAAACACAAGGGTGCATGTGCAGGCATCTGAAAATGTTCCATTAGGCTAGAAACTCAAACAACCGCTGTCCTCAAATACAGCCTTCTAAGGCAGAGTAGCACCAACCAGCCGAGGACTTGTCTGCCTTTGTCCCTGCCCTGTAAGCAAGCCTGCCAAGCACTCTCCCTCTTGACTTCAGCTCCATCTCTCAGCCATTACCAATTGCTCACAGTGAGTCACTGACTTGAAAACAAGCCGCAGTCTGCCACGGCTTCAGCTTATAAGTAATCATCCTACTATGCAGAGTCAATATTGTTTGTGTCTGTGTGCGTGCATGCAAGGGAAAGATGGAGAAAATTAGGTATACAGAAAGGGAAGTCAAGGAATTACGAATGAATGAAGAGGAAAGGAAGAAGAAAAAAAGGGCAGGCAGTTGTGTGTCAGGCCTAAGAATGAACTGTAACCTAATGAGTGCAGATGAAAGCTGACTGTCTGGGTTAACTCAATTCTTTGCTCTGCTAGTCACAGTTCTTAGTTTAATGATGTTTGCTCCAGACTACTGATGCAAGAGCCAATGCTGGATTGTCTTTTTTTGGTCATGTGTTTTCATGTGTGCGATGATCCCCGCTGCTGTTTGCATGTGTAGAGCGTTGAAGTTGGCTCAGACAGCACACAGGATGACATCACCCACACTGTGCAGCAGACATCCGTATAAGACATGTTTACAAAGCTTAAACCACCAGCATGCCTCTATCCCTGCTCATATAAACACAGAATGTGGCTAACCATGTGCACACTTGTATGTGCACACATTGTTTACACAGAACAGATAAAGAACTATAACCAGAGTGAGGGGGAAAGGGCTGCAATGTCTGAGGTTGTGATTAAATACAGAGTAGAGTGGGTGAGGATGTTCAAGGGAGGTCTGTAAAGGGTATCAGAGATTTTGAAGGGCAAGGTGTAGTGTGTACATAGAGGGGAGGGGGGTGCATTGGTTCCTGCTCAGGAATGTAAAGCTGTTTGTACAGTCAGCAGGCCAAAGAAAAGACTTAGGTGTTGGACCTCAGCCAAATAAGTGATAGCAAGAAAAATGAGAAAAGAAAAAAAAAAGGGAATGGCAATGAAAATATTGAATTGAATCTAACATGTGTTGTCTGTGGAGGAGACTTTCACATTCCAGTCTTAGCTTCAATGAAATATCTTAAGATCTCTTTAGAAATAGATCTAAATCTCAATCAACTCAATCATGCACTATTTCGACTATGTATATCTTTGTTTCATGTTGCCATTTAGCAGCAGAACTGTTTCAACTCATTGGGTTTACAAAGCAGATTTCAGTCACCATCCTTGTGAGCAAACAGTCCATATGTTCTACACATGTAATAATCAGGACTATTAACACAGTCCTACTAATACAGGTATTTTCTGCATTCCACACAATCATACGGGATATTGATCATGGTCTCTTAAGATCTGTGTAATAAGCAAATGAAAGTCAATTCAAAACAAATCAATAGGTTTTTACCGGCTTAAGGTTTGAGCTGTAACTTAGCCTCAGGCTGTTGTTTAATACCCAGGTGACTGACTACGTCTGCATTCAAAAATGTGTTTTGTAACAGTAGTGATAAGTACAGCAACAAGTTGCACTGACACTATTGGATTCTTGGGTGGATATCACTCAGTGATTAAAAAATGTACTTAGAGTTGATTATTGTTGTTAAGTAAATATCAAGGTTTACAAGAACATGCAAAAGTTTGACCCCTGGATAAAAATTTCTGCCTCTGTAGTAAAAGATGACTTTCAAATGGCTTACAGTTACAGTTGGTAAATGTATTTAATATTTCAACCCAGCTTACTATTTGTCATTTCCAAATTTCAAAATAAATAAAAAAGAAAAAGAAGTGACAGCATATGTGAAAGAAATAGTTGCAAGTTCAAATGATTTCAGGGAGCAAGTGGCATGATTAATTGCTACAGAGAAAATTAAATTGAACCTTAAAAGTAAACCCGAATATTCAAAATGAAACCTAAATAGTAAAAGTTATGTGTGTGAACAGCCACAAAAGAGGTTCTGAGAGGCTGTTAGCATATAATAAAGTGTAACAATAATATTAGCATTAAGATGTTCTCAGTGTTCAAGGTACAGTGTGTAAGATGCTGTGACATCTATTGACATGAATTACAGGCTGCAATCAAATATACATATTGTTGATGTGTATAAAAACAGGCTTTCAAACTTGGTCTTTCCTGTTTGTGATGTGTGATGTCATGGAGCTTAAACTTCTTCTAGTGTTGTATTGGATTTTTCCTATTTGGAGACTGAAAACATGGCATTTTGTATTGTCAGTGAAGGCAGCATGACAACAGAACATTACACCAAATAAAACCGAAACTGGAAAATCAGAGGAATATAATGTAATCTGCTGGTTGTTTCATAGTGGTTCTGCTCTAAAACACACATAAACACCTCCACGCAACCCTTAGGGAAGCTGTTTTGTCAGTATATAAGTCCGTTTTCCACCAACAGAGTGTTTGTGCATGTGTACAATGACAATTCAAACTAAATGCTGTTGCTGTCTAGTATCTGTGCTACACCTTTTTTGCAATAAATAATAAAGCCCAGACATGTCCCACACACAGCAAATAAGAAGAAACAGGAAAAAATTCCAGAAGAGGGTTGTGTCTATTGGGGAAACAGATTTACATGGACTTCTATGGGGCCTAAGAGGGTGAGAGGGATTACATTGGTATAAGTTCATATGTTATTTTTTTTTTAAGTATGCCTTGCAGCAGAGCTAATGTAAAAATGAAGCTGATGATACTATCATCAGTTTTTGCAGGTATTTCATCACAGTTTGTGTTGGGAAAATTCATACTTTTACATCACTACTTTATTATTGGAATTCAGCCTTGATTGTGTCTGTCAAAAATTTAATGTCGGTCCAACGAGCTGTTATACAGGTATTACACTCGACTTTGCACATCTAACTTATGATGTAACAGTGTAAAAATCAATAGATCCCCATAGTTATTAGAATTCATCCCCTGAGGAATTTTTATTCTTATTTGTGGCAATCCATTTTTAAACTAATTTAGTCATTAACAGATTTGATGCATTAACTGCTGACAGACATCCTGTCAGAGTAAAATTAACATTCACAGTGCAACACTGAACCAAATGTGGGCAATTTAAAGCAAGAGTAGACTTGGTTGGATATGAATTGCAAGGCAAATGATGAGCTGTGGCACAGAGAGAATAGAGTCTTTTGCAGTTTCTTTTTTGATTTATCTCCGTCTAAGCAAAAATCCAATTTAGATACATCCCTCCTTGACCACAGACCCATACGGACTCCCACTAACGGTGAAACATAACTCAAGGACAGTGAGTCAGCCCAGCAATATGAGCCTAATCTAATCTGTGGTACAGAAATTGGAGCCACCATGAGACAAGCAGAGAGTTGTAATGTCACCGGGTGAGACCTCTGCCCTGTTTACCTGCTGTGATAGCTGATGAGAAAGGGAACAGAAGAGATGGGAGACTGCTTCCCCTCTCTGAACATTTACCTATTTTTCCTTGTCTGTGTGGAGCAGAGCACAAAGTTAAGAAATTCTAATCACATGATACATAATATCCCCAAAGCAAGTGAAAGGAGAAGAGGGCATCGAGACAGACCTAAAAAAAGAAAAGAAAAGAAAAAGGAGATGAATTTTCAGGAGAAGGTAGAAATTCTGGATTTAGATTTTGGGTAAAGCTGAAGATCAAGTGCATAAATACAATTATATACGAACATGCATATTTCAGAGACTTCTCATTCTGATTGTTTCCTCTTACAGAACTCAATCAAAAAAAAACAGATAAACTCTTTTTCTCCACGGCACAAACATCTAACATTTTAGTGATTCTTTTTCTGTTATATGAACCCCTCCTATTTCCTCTCTTTATTTTCTGAAAATCACGTAGAGCCAGACAAATTCCTGTGGGTGCGCTATTTTGGAAAACTGTTGACCACTTTGACAATGACTGGCAAAGTGAGTGCTGCCATTTGGTGCCAACACATATAAAACCAGGAAGTCCGACCCGACAGAGATAAAGCATCATGCTCCATCTCTAACATGCCGATCTGTTAGACAGAGATTCAGATTTAGCCTTTAATGTCTCACACTAAAAAAAAGTGACTTTTTGGTGAAGTAATCTCTATTAGAGTAACTGTCATAATTTCTACCTTGTATTTTCAAGATTCAGTAAGAACTAGAGCTTATTAAGTAAAATGAAACATTTTATTAACGAAATACATGAATTATGGGGGAAGAGTAAGTTTTACATAGGTTTCCTCATACAATTTAAATGTTTAATAGTTGTATGTACGTAAACCTAGAAATACTACATAAACTTTACTCTGAAAGTGTATCGTTAAAATCTACTAAGTTACTTCATAACAGCAAATACTACAGCTATATAAAATTTACTTAAAATTTTAAGTAAAATTATGTTCCTGCCAATGAAAAACAAGTAGACTTTACTTAATTTGTTTAAATAAATATAACTCAAAACTTAGATGTAATTAAGTAAATGGTACTTAATATATTTGTCATGGTTTTGCTGATTTGTCTAACCCACATTCAGAGAGCCTCTCAGGAGTTCAGTAGCGGTAAAGAGTTTTATTTAAACAGATAGGGAGGAATCTCCTCAGGAAACGGATCTGGTTCCACTGCAAGATCTTGATGGGCACTTGAAGGAGAACACAGGGTTAGTGGTAGAACGTAGATGGAAATTACTTAGCTCTAAATTAATGGAGGCTTACTCGGAGGATGAGGGGGTCCTGCTGTGGGGGGGTCTGGGAGAAACCTGGTGGGTTCTTGAGTTCAGAGAGGCGGCTTAGTTTCTTGTCAGGAGCACGGTGGAGAGCGGACAGGGTTCGATCAGAAGGCTGAGAGAGCTGTGAATCATAGGCTGAATCCAGGCTTGGAGGATGCTTCAGGAGACCACGCTGGGCACGTTCTGAAGATGGAAACACTTTAGGAATCAAAAAGCACAACAGTAAAGTTATTCTCAAGGTTTTACAATATTCAAAGGCTTGATGCAAGGGTTACCACGTACGGTTGACACTCAGGCGTCGAAGGACTGGCAGCATGCTCCTTAAATGCTTCCAATAATGAGGAATGATTGAACCCAGGTGTGTCAGGTAGATGGCTGGCTCACTCTCTCACGCTCCCAACACCACCTGCTGGACTCAAGGTGAAATGCCACTCCCAGACCCCAACAATATTCAAAACTGTTATGTTTTATGGTAAGTAAAATTTACTTGATACTGGCGAGTGTTACTTGATATTGCAGCATTAAAGGTGATAGAGAATGGTTGAATGGGGCATTAATCCTTGTTCTGTGATGTGATATGTAGCCCAAAAAAAATAAAAGGCTCTCTGAAACAGCTGTTACTATGCTGGGTTTGGAATGCGTCTTTTTCCGTCGTTTCAGAGCTTATCTGGCAACCTCATTATGAAATGCAGGTTGCCGTTGCTTGATTGGCTGCCCTTGCTCTCACTGAAAACAGAGCTATAGAATAATACACTGACTGAAAAGAAAGCTCATAAGAATCAGAATTCGTTTTATTGCCATTGTTAGTGAACAGTGTTCACTAACTAGGAATTTGCTGCGGCGTAAGGTTCAAACATGTAACATAGGATAAAAAATAAAGAATAAAAATATATGAATATAAAATGTACAAGGTGTGTACAACAATACACAGTATCCAATATACAGAGCAACAACAGTGCAGCTTCATTAGTGCAATTTTAATTATGGTAAAGTGACTGGGGCAGGTTATGAGGTGATTATGAAGTGTTCATAAGTCCGACTGCAAGGGGGAAAAACTGTTTTTGTGACGGGAGGTTGTAGTCCGAATGGACCGAAGCCTCATGCAAATAGTCCATGTGCAGCGTGAGAAGGGTCAGCTGTGATCCGACCTGCTCGCCCCATAGTCCTGGAGAGGTGCAGCTCATAGCGCGCAGCGAGCTCATAGCGCGCAGCGAGCTCATAGCGCGCAGCGAGCTCATAGCGCGCAGCGAGCTCATAGCGCGCAGCGAGCTCATAGCGCGCAGCGAGCTCATAGCGCGCAGCGAGCTCATAGCGCGCAGCGAGCTCATAGCGCGCAGCGAGCTCATAGCGCGCAGCGAGCTCATAGCGCGCAGCGAGCTCATAGCGCGCAGCGAGCTCATAGCGCGCAGCGAGCTCATAGCGCGCAGCGAGCTCATAGCGCGCAGCGAGCTCATAGCGCGCAGCGAGCTCATAGCGCGCAGCGAGCTCATTGCTCGCTGCAGTCTGGGTCTGTCCCTGTGGGTCCTGACAGTGCAGGTCTGCAGCCAGACTCTCTTGGAGCTTTGTGAAACTGTAGTCCGTGAAATGCGCAGCGCAAAGGAAAAGTCGGCGGTTGGGGATGCTGTTAAAAATAAATAAAAGCCATTGATCGCGAACATTGCTTTCCGGGGGAAGAATATGTAACGATCGTAGTCCGCTTTCACAGCCTTGGAAGGCTCACCTGTTCCTGTTTCTCACCGAAGGGGCGTGTCTAAAATGGAGTGGCTGTGGACTTGGGTGCGGGGGGGGCGATTTCTGAAAAAGTGACGTCACTTTTTCACAAAAACGGATAGGGGGATATATTTTAAAAAGGGGAGTACTTGAAACAGAGGTCCTGACGCTTGCTGGCACTTCGTGTGTACTCCCCACAGCGGGGAGACTCAGGACTAACACCAAAAACGGGAAAAAGACGATTTTGATTCTCTATCCCCTTTAAATATTACTTAAATCATTTGAGTGCAAATACTTACAAAGGGTTTTTTAAGTAAATCTTATGAGTTGTTTTTTTCAGTGCAGGGTTATTTTTCTCAACTCAGTTTTTTCTAGCATTGGGTCAACTCTTAGTTTATCTTTTTATTTTTTAAGTTTACAGAGAAATAGCCTACACATAAATAACATCCTCGCTCGATGCACTACTTGCTTACTGAAAACTCTTTTTGCGGTATGGAGACAGATTTCATGGACTACCCGCTCCCCTGGTGCTGCTTGACACCAATTAGGACGCTTCTGATATGACAGCCCAATGGTCCAAACAGTGTAACTGACAAAAACAAAGCTGTGTTTCTCTGAGACTGTTACAGTCAGGGGAGAGGGGCCAAAGGGGGACTGGGTTAAGAGAATTACAATTATGAGGAGGGAGGAGGGAGAAAAGCCCTGACAGAAAGAAGAAGTGGAGCAAAAAAAAGAAGAAACTGAGCAGAATCTGAGCAGCTGATGTCAGTGCTGCAGAGTGAATTTTCCTGTCGTCAGCCCACACTTGACTGTCAGGTGACAGAGCTGCCGATCAGACCTACGGCAAAGAGTGACAGGAGAGCTGATATGCAGTTACAGTACTCCTGAGATATGATGGGTCCTTCTTGCTGTTCAGAATGATGTTTTACAGTCACCACAGAGGTTTACGAGACACACCGTCATCACAAACTCTGCAAAACTATTACAATGTGCTTTGCATAATGTAACCTGTTTCACAGCTCCCAGGTTTCCCATCAACAGCAGTATGATGTCATCGAGTCACGAAACAGAACAGGAGGGCTATTATTTTTTCTGTGCGGAGCGGTAATGCTCTCATTCGTAAAACCTGGTGATGCCATTAATGAAGCAAGAGAAGACTTTGCAAAGGCCCTGAGGAGTGTAGTGTGTAAGTGTGAGAGTATGTGTGAATGTGTTTGGAAATCAACTCCTGCTCAGAAAACATACAACTGCCACCTGCCAAGTGACTGATGACGGTTCACTTGAACTCGGAACACGAGCAGTCAAATCATATCCAGATGTTGCTGGTTGGAGAGCACCCCCTGTGTCACTCAACTGCCAGTTTAATCAAGGAAACGAGTTATGTAGACTGTGGAAAATATGTAAAGGTTCACTCAGGCCAATGTTTAGGAAGCATACAAGCAGGTAGCTACTTACTGCATCTCTGACAGTTCACTGTATGAGAAAGAATGCAAAGCCATATCAGAGAGCGTTGTCTGAAAATCTACTTTTGGCCGCAAACACAGCAGGGTGGCATTAAAATTTGCATGAACTTAACACACAGCATCTGGATTTAGCCACAGCATGACATTAGCTGTGCTTGACTGACCCTCAGAGCTGGCTGAAATGAAAACATGGCAGGTTTAGATATTAGCCCCCACTGAGGCTTGGAAGTCTTAGCTCTGAGATGTGTCCAGTGACGAGATGACGTTTAGTTGACCTGACAGTGGTTTTGAATTAGTATGTCCCTGCAGACAGCAGAGGCAATCATATCAGTAACGCAGAGAAAGCCTGACACAGCATACACCACCAGCATGTGTAAAACAAGCCTCTGGCGCGGCCGTGACTGAAAATGAAATAGATTCACAGCAAAGGAAAGAATACAAAAAAGATATTTGGGATATTCCCACTGTGGGGAGCTGTAGATCCTAGACCCCCCCAGGAGGCTTAACGCAGAGCAACATGGTGATCATGGGACTTTAGTTACGTTTGCATCAGATCAACCCAACATTACTCCCAACCCAAAGGGATGCAGGTCAGAATTCCTTGGCATCACATTTCAACCCACAAGGTACCTAGTTAGCGTACTTTTTCAAAGTGCTAGGTGTACCAATAGACTTAAATAGAAGTCCCCTCAATGTCTGTAACAGAAGCCGCCTTCTGTGCACCAACCAGGATTCCAGTGTTGATTACTAGCTGGGAACTGATATGAGCTTGTCACCCTCCTTGCAAGCAGTTTAAATGTGTGTCGACATTAACAAAAAAAAAAGAAATTGAAGTCAGAAACATCAGAAAAAAATTTTACGAAAGGTTTTTATACTATGCTCAGTGGAAAATGAAATTACCATTTTTCAAAGCATTTGCCCATAAACTCATATTGCACTGACAAGCAAAATGTCTAAATGTGGATAAAATTTCAACGGAAATACAGGCCTTATGTGTATAATAAGTATGGAGACATATTTAAGCTGTTGAATAAATATGTAGAAAAAAAGCTACTTCAGTAGCTCACTTGCACAAAGACATACATGTAGGTTTAGTCTTAACCTCACAGGCAGAACATCCTCTTTACTTTGCCAATATTGACAACATAATATTGTTCTGTTCCTTAATAAGGCAAGTTGGTTGTTTATCTGAAAAGGGTTGAGGAGAGCATATCTTGATGGCCTCCTGGTTTTGATTCCTATTTGAGCCTTTTTATTTCAATTTCACAATTCTAAATACAAGACTTAAAATAATCTTTTTTAAAGTTTTGCAACTGTTTTTCAATGTATTTTTTTTAGTGGGCAGGATTGTTTCTTAGACTGTGAAAAAGCTCATAGGGTTGACAAATGTTCTCAGCTGGCGTTGTCACTGTTGTGGGACTCAACTGTTAACCAAGAAATGTTGGAGGAGCTTGATGCAGAGGGGAGAAGTGTGCCATTTGACATGAGGTTGACATTATCAAAGATTGTATTTTGAGGCTAAACTATGTTTTCCTAAATCTCACCAAGCAGTTGTGGTGTAAAAGAACGAATGATTCCAACAAATAGAAAATTAGAGCCTATAAAGATCAGGCATGAGATAGAACCTCCAGTAGAGGATGGAAGGGGTCTTTGTCAGGTTTTAATGTTCTCAACCATTAGAATTAAAATTTTGTGCTTTAAGCTATATGTTGAAAAATTACAAAATAGGGGGTATTACAGTAAAAGGGGTTACTAAAAGGGGTTACTAAAAGGGGTTAGTACAGTATATGACTGTTTGGGAGAGAGGAATAAGCAAGCACAGAAGGCAATAGCAATAATCTATTTCTGAGGGAAACAATGTGTCCCAATTGAGACTCATACAAGATTAAACACATTAGGAACATTTGTTATGCTAAGTTTGACAATAACCTTTCAAATTAGGGTTGAAAACTCTTTTCCTTCTGTAGCAGTGAAGAGAATGATGAGGAGGAACCTGATCTGACCCTGTCTCTGACATAGATAAACCAGTAAACACCCAGCTGCTCTTCTCACTGAAGTGAAACTGGAACTTATCCAACAAAACTTTTATATTTCCACAGCTAAAGATAGAGTTTCACTTGGACAGAATGATCACACATATGCGAAGAATGAAAACCAGGACAGTTTGAGTGCTGTGGAGAGTAGATCTGAAAACCAATTTGCTAAACCGGTTCTGGCTGTGACCTCAACAAGGAGACTGGAGCAGGTGAAGCCCTCTATTTCACCTTTGTCTGAGAGTGCCGGTTTAACTGTTGCTCAGGCAAACACTACATGAATGACTGAATTACAACTTGACTTAAGCCTTTAAGAACAGTCTGTTCTGCTGAGGTTTAAAAGAGGATAAAACAGATAAGGTTGAAAAAATAATAATAATAAGAAGAAGGTGAGAAAGAAGGTTGAAATTATGATATTGGATGACAGGAAAGTAGGGATGAGAAAGATTTAAACGAAATTGAACTGTTCAGACAAACAGAGCAGATAGATCTCAAACAGAGCACAGAAAATTAGAAGTATTTATGCTGCATTTACAGCTCATGTAACATCATTGGTATTCTGCATATCTGACTTTCTAAGCATTGTGTCATTTGATAGACATTAAAACACCCATAAAGCCATGCACTACCTCAGACTGCGATCCATTTAACTCACTGTCAACCATGTTGATAATTAGTGCAGAGTTGTAGTGATAAAGCTCTAAGTGTGTCACCTTCCAGAAGTAGGACATCAGTGTAAGCTATAGGGACTAATGGGAACACTCGCTCACAACTGGCCAGGGTGTGAGGCACACAATCACTCACACTACATTCATCAGATTGTCGAACGTGACAATCTGCTCAAAATAGTACCAACACCTTCATTTCGTTTCATCAGGCTAAATGATTTTGGTTTCCTTTTATTCTCTCTCTCTCACTGTGTGTGTGTGTGTGTGTGTGTGTGTGTGTGTGTGTGTGTGTGTGTGTGTGTGTGTGTGTGTGTGTGTGTGTGTGTGCGTGTGTGTGTGCGCAGTGTGTGTGTGTGTGTGTGTATAAGTTGTGCAACACTCATTGCTCATCTCAGGGACAGCAGGAAAAATAAGTGCAAGTAAAACAGGCAGATTGTGTCAGTCATTTCAAAAAGAGATCTACTGACACACTCTGTTATGAGGGCACGGTGACATGATTGGCACAGATCTCCTGACTAGAGATTTCCTGACATCACAAGCTGAATTATATTTTTCTACTCTCTCACTGTTCCTCATTCTCTTTGTCTCTAGGCAACTTTGTTACCATTACATACTTACATACAAAAATATACATATCTATATATATGTATACACATACATATATGTATATGCGTATATGTTTATAGACACAGGACAATTATAATGCTTTGGTCCAGTATTTGAGTTCTGTGCTTTGGCTGCCCTCTTCTGGAGGAAAATTTAAATGAAGGGTATTGCTGATCAATATTTCCTATTTAGAATTTTCTGGGTCATAAACTGTCCTTGTTGCGATCGATCTAATTCATAATCACACCGTGAGCCGCATGGTTCATCTTCCAGTTTCTTGTTGTAAAACCACAAATTATTAACTACAGTGACGTACTGTACACTCTGTACATACAGGTGTTTTATGGTTACTTCATTGGACATCAAGGAGCATATTTTCAATAGAGCAGCTGAAGCAAAAGTTAACACAGTATAAAATGTTAAGATTAAAGCGTAAAAAAAATGCTAAAAAGAAGAAAAAAAAAATCCCTGGGGTCTTGGCACGGGTTTTGTTTTCAATATGATTATGATCATTACGATCATGATGATGATTGTTTTCATTATTTTTGTTATAATCATCCCAATTATTGCTTCAGATATCTCTGTTTAAAAGTATAAAATTGTCCGACATTGTCTGATTTTACAAATCCCAGAACGGTTTAGGCCCAAAATACATCTGTTATATGTTCTGAGAATATAAACCCAGCAGAGCTCTTAGATCCAAGGACTCAGGTCAGCTGGTCCAGTCCAGAGTCCAGACTAAACATGGAGAAGCAGCATTTAGCTGTTATGCTGCAAACAAGTGGAACAAACTGCCAGTGGAGATTAAACTTTCACCACATTTTTAAATCCAGGGTAAAAACATTTCTTTTCTCATTTGTCTATGCATGAAATGTGCACGGTATATTTGAACTTATCTAGACTGTTGCTTGTTTTTAAATTCATTTAAATTGTTTAATTTGTTTCTCTTTATATTCTTTAACGTATTTTTAATGCTTCTTCCACTCCCTGCTGCAATGCTTTTATTTTATGTAAAGCACTTTGAAGTGTTTTGTACATGAAATGTGCTATACAAATAAACTTGACTTGACAAGCTCCAAGATATGTTGTAATTGTGTATTACTTAAGTATACCTCAAGAGAGCAGTCTTGTTCTATGTGAAATGGTCAAAATATTGAGTGATTATGGGATGCACCATTAGAGTAAACTAAAGGATACTATTACATAAACAATCCAAAGTCAGTATTAAAACAAACTTGCCCCACCGTTGACCTTCACAAGCAAAAATCTGAATATTGTTGAAGCGCAAGAATGCTGCAAAATTACTTTTGATCCCTTAGAAGCAAAGCCAAACAAACCACGACCTGACCCAGGCTGAGTTTCTTCAGGGCATGCCATTATAACTTGCACACTTTTTCTCCAGAGCAAGGTAAGCAAAAAAATATCTGACTTTGTCTCACGTGTCTCTCAGCAGTGGACCATGTGCTTTCTAAAGGCCTCCAAACATTCTAAGCTCTGTTGCCAAAATATACTCCTATCAGAATCAGCATCATTAACATCACAGTGTGTTGTGTAACCATGGGATAGGTGGTAGTAGACAGCATAGATTTAAATGTAACGCCGTGTTATTGGAGTGCATTACAGTGACACGCCACATTATAACATATTTTGAGTAAATATTCCCTTTCAAGCGAAGTAATGCCCTTTTTTTTCTTTTCTCGTTTAAATGTTCCACAGATGATTCGATAAATATGTGCAAATATTGTGTTCAATTTGAAATCTACTGGAAAAACACTCCTCTTATTTCACAATCACAAAAGAACACCAGGTTTACTCCCTCAGAACAACATGCATGCCTGAAATTAGTCATGAATGATGCATCATTGATCACATTATATTAGATTCATTGCTTCCTCTAAAGAGTTAGAAAAGGTCTTTATAGCTAAGTAGTTTATTAAAGTTAGCTTACTTCAACCCTTCATGAAAATGGTACCATAACCAGCCCACTTTCACACCGGAATATGAAATAGCAACAGTATGTTGGTTCAGAGCACATAATATTGTACTTTCACAGTAAGGGTTAAATGATTGTAAGATTATATTACATTTTATGGACTACAAAACTACTAGATTGCCCTGCCTTTTTGGAATGTGCATCAATTGGAATGTGCATCAGGTTTGCATTATGTGAAAGTGTTGTGCATACTCAAAAATTGAAAACGTATTCGATTTTCAAGGCATGCTTCCGTTTTACATTGAACAAAACTGTCACAAATGTGATCTTCTTGAGCTATTATATGTTCAAAAAGTACGTAGGAGGGGTTGGATGGTGAAATTAGAGTGTTATGCAATAGATCCATGCTTGAGTGCCATCCAAGCCAATATTTTCCAACAACTTTTCACTTTTTGACTCCACTGTCAGTCACGGTTGGTTATACATGACTAAACTTAGATATTAATAATAAAAAAATATGGCTCCAGACTTGCATTCCGTTGCCTGAACTCTCTGTTTGACAAAAAAAAAAAAAACAGACGATAAAAGACTTGTTGTGGGAACTCGTGAACAAACATATCTTTAACATTTTTCTTGTGAGACTGTGTGTCTGTCACTACTAAATCAAAAGTTATTCCTATAATTATTCATATTTTTAACACAAAAGAAAACAACAACAAAAATATTTCAAATACATGCTCGACATGTAGGTTGGAAAAATCAGCTATCAATGCTATTGCTGGTGTTTTCTGCTTTGAGTCCACAGAGCACCACTTGGAGTCTCAAAAGAGCCCCTGTATTTGTGAAGTTTAATATTGAAAGAACCAGTCCAGACTACAGGATCAGGGCTTTACAGCTAAGCCATGTGGAGAAGTGAACACAAGCAAGATGGTGAACACACAGGAAGCAAGATGAGGAAGCTACTTTGTGTTTTATGCTCTTGTGATATTGACAGACCTGACGTGTTCTGTTTATGGCTGTGATAGCATGAAATCAAACAATATAGGCCCTCGTGTCTTATCCATAGATGCTAAACTATGACTGAAGTTAATTCAGTTTGTTTGAAGACATTTCAGTGTCCCACCAAAACTACCAGAGAGGATAAGTCTTCAGTCCTCAGGCACCGGCTTTGCTAATTTGACCCCAAAACAGTTGGGTTTTGCCATTAAACCAATTGTAAAATCTGACGCCGTTCCAACAATTTATCCAGTCGACCTAATGCCTGTGAGTGGGCACGTCCATCTGTTGTTGTTTTATTTTAATGTGCTTTTTCTCTTTCATGGTGTCAAGTGGTCTCTTCAGTATGAAGCTACTAAATATATCAGCGGTGAGATCAAGCTTGAGCTCATCATTTATTTTGGGGGGCAAAAAACTCCAGTGATGAAGAGAAAGTCCCTCTCGTTGTTGCATTTTTGGGTGATGGTGATGGTTTTTTCTCTTTTTTTTTTCTTTCACGCTCCAGCTGGAGTAATAGTGGACAATGTATGTTTGATCGTCATATCTACAAATGACAATCTGTCCTCTGGCAAGGCACAGAACCCTAAGTTGCTGCTGACCACACAATAGCACTTTGTATGGCAAGTTAGCCATCACTTGAGTGTTGATTGTATGTGAGTTTAAAATTCTAAATGACAAATGTTAGAAGTCTTTTGAGACAGTGATGTTCAGGGTCACTATATATATAAATATATATACTACAGACTCACGTGTTGGTTTGAGACTTGTCAAATATCTAATATGTAAATAGGCTGTGAAAAAAACTTTGAGGTGCTCCTGTAAAGTCCAAAGAGCTACATTGAAAACCACAGCCGATGAAAAAAAAGGAAACAGATCACTGAGCATTTCCAAATATGGGCAAAATAATTTGAATATATAAACTTTTCAATTTAGAGAAGTAGTTAGACAGCAAATCAACTGCGAAGGGACACTGCATCACTTTACCAAGGAATTTTCTACACGTTTTTAAGCTGGAAAGGGCTTTCCATTAAACGTGAATTCTGGATAAAAGTCTGCTGCTTGTTGGACATTGTGAGTAGTTTTTTGTTGTTGTTATTCATACAAATGAAGACCATATATCAAATGTTACTCGGTAAACAAAACGATGGTAAATGTCGTTAAAACCATGTGTACTTATTAAAAGATACTGATTTTGGTGAGAGTAAAGTGTAGATTTTATGAAAAAGACAGCTGAGCAGAGTTCGACAACTCCATGCTGCATCAGCCCGTATGAAACAGAGTATAGATGACAGATGACAGAGCTTGAATCAGCATGGTAATTCTGCAAATTTAGGTGTAATCACATGAAATGCACATTTTAGGGTCATAATAAGTCATAAACAGTCATAATCTTTACATCCTGAAAATGCAAATGATACTCAGAGCTTCTGTTTGTTGAAAACCATAAAATGAAAAGCGATAGTGATCAAATAATCCATCTATGACATATTAGAGGCACTATTACCCTCAGTACTCTTGTTTACAGTTTCCAGAGCACAAATAGTGGCAGCGCCGGCTCATGGTCACACTCTCTCTTCACGCCACCAGAAACAGCTTGAATAACACAATGGTAAGTCTTATCTTCACAAAGAATAATCTTTATTGTGCTTAAATTGGTAATCTGTGACCTTAAAATGAATTCTAAATCTGTTATCAGTTTAGTTTTCCATTCAAGGTCGTAGCCCTTTGTTTTAATCATTACTCACCTGTTTGTTTCTTCTTCCCCTACTCTTTTCTCCCATTCCTTCCTTCCTTTCTTCCCTACTTTTTTCTATTTTCTCTCGTGTCATATCCAATATTCTTCATGGTAGGTGGTCAATTGCATGGAGATAGACAAAGTGCTGGAGCGGTACTACCTGTCACCCTGTTACGGAATCGAGTTCTGCATTGGTTTCCCAGGCAACCTTTTGGTTGTACTTGGCTACATTTTTTGTTTGCAGGAGTGGCAAAGTTGCAATATCTACCTTTTCAACCTGGCAGTCTCTGACCTTATTTTTCTCTGCACACTGCCACGCCTCTCTTACCTCTATGCAAAGGAGTTAAAAGAAACTCTTCCTGGCGCCTGCATTGTCAACCGCTATGTTCTGCATGTCAATCTTTACTCTTCTATCCTCTTTATGGTTTGGCTGAGTATGGACCGCTTCCTGCTCGTAAAACATCCTACAAGGAACAACTTCCTGCTGAGGCCACGGACGGCCCTGATCGTGTCGGGGTTGAGCTGGCTGGCTGTTAATGTGGAAATTGTCCCAATGATAGCACTAATGATCCAGGACTTACAGAATCACAATTACAGCCGTTGTGAGGATTTTGCAAGCCTAAAAGGGGATGTGAATCCCTTAGGGTACAGCTTAGGGTTAACCATGACTGGTTATATTGTCCCTCTGCTTGGACTTTGTGTTTTTTCCTACCAAATTGCACATCTGCTCCAAATGCAGGAGAGAGCTCTACAGCGCAGGACATCATATAAGCGGCCTCTTAGGGTTGTTACATCAGCTGCTGTCATGTTTCTGGTTCTCTATACTCCCTATCATGTGCTGAGAAATGTCAGAGTAGCATCTCAGATGTCCTGGGCAAAGTTGCCAGAATGTACAAAGATGTATATAGAAGCGGTTTACATCTTGACCCGACCATTGGCCTTCTTGCACAGTGTCATCAACCCCATTTTCTACTTCCTCATGGGTGACAAGTTCAGACAGCTCCTGATCTCAAAACTCAGAAATATCGCAAGAAAGACACAGAGCTGAGAACAGAACGACTCTGACTAAATTCAGCACAGGATGTGTACAAAAGCCATACAGAAATAAGACACATCCACGCATGTAAAAACAATTATATCTTTACATAGCCAGGCTTTTATTCACTTTTTACCCTTTACTTCTTTTATATTTTCAAAAATGTAAAATGTATTTCATTGCTGATTACTTTATGCATTGTATAATATCATGTTTTTTGGTGTATATATAAACTTTCATTTTATTTGAAGCATTCTATTACACTGAATGTGCAGTTATTTGTAATTTGTATGTGTAAATATATGAAGCATGTTTTATCAGTGTTATTACTATGTATCATTTCCCAGGAAATGAAAAAGAGCTATACTGATGACAATTTAGCATTCCTATAGTACTTTTGAAGGTAATAAATGTTATTGATCGATTTCTTTTTATTTGACTTTGTTTCGACATCATTGCATTATCATGGCTTGCGTTTTTGTAGTCAGTGTAGTCTGTCATAGGCATAATTCTTTGTTATGAAGTGGTGATTTTGATTTCATATCTGAACAATAGGGACATCACCATAACCATGATTAAGGTAGTCACAACGATGAAATTTCAGCTAACGATTAATTGTCAAGCAAATAATTGTGATTGAATTAAAATATTTTAACTATCATATTGTCTATTTATTATACATATTGAGAATGGCTGATTCTTGATATATACAAAAACTTATAGTCTTGTAATAAATATTTCGTCACTAATGCTTTCATGTTATTTTCTTGAGTGTGTTTCTTTTGACATTGTTTTGAACACAGATTGGTCTTTTTCAGTTGTGGTTGCAGAATATAAACATTTTTTATTTATTTTCTCTGACACCGAAAATGAACAGAGTGTAATTCATTTGCTAAAAAGAGTCAAAACATACAATAAATGGAGATAAATCATTTTAAGTGCAGCAGCAGAACCACATTTTAGAACACATGCTCTCTCAGTTCCTCTTCTGCTCTACTGCGTCTATCTTCTTTGCAAGTTGAGAAGGTGCTGCCGAATTAAATTTTTCTCACAGCATTTTTACCTTCTCATCAGCATCATGCACATGGTGAATTTATTTACAATCATATGCACATGAGTAATGCTGCGATTTGTTCTTGTGAATCAACTGTGAATAAACCTAATAGCTTTTTTATTTTTTTATTTTCTGTAGACACTGTGATATCTTCTGGCCCTAATAACTATGTAGTAAAAATGTGATGTTGTGCCAGCCCTGCAGCATAAACAAATATAAAAGAAAAAAAAAACTCCCCCGATGGTTTGCTAGAACTTTCCTACATTTGTTTCATCATATCATTACTGTCACTTCTTAATCTGTGAGCTGATCATTGCTGCAGGAAGTGACAACGTGACAAAGGCCAGACAGCAGGAATCAAGAACACATTTGAATCTTCTGTATTCATATAATGATACATTGTATGAAGCTTACTTGAACTCTTTCACTCGGTGTCAATGGAAATTATTCAAATCCTGCTGAGGAATTGTTTTTCATCATCCGTTGTTTGTACTGTGAATTATAAAAAACCCTGTATGTTGTTACTAATTGCATACTGGAATAGGAGATTACTGTACTGTTCCTAAAATGAATAAGCTATCTTTCACATTTCACACATAGTACGAGGGGATTGTGCGACTGTGCTAAAAGTCTTCAGTTATCTTTGTTTATCAGGGATTTAGGTTATCCTAGCTTCCAAGTTGAGCACTGTAGTGGCATTCAGTTTGACCTTTTCTGGTGAGTCATCAGCAGACTTCTTTGTTTCATCTTGACAAGCGCCACAGTGTTTTAATAATAGATGTGCAGTTTCCCAAGTACTCTCAGGACTTCAGCCAAAACACATATATACTGTATGGGTGACTTACTTAGAACAGAGCAATAAAGTTTGGATTTGGCTGATTTGGAAGCAAAACATTTTTTTTTCAATTGTAAAATACACATTTCATTACAGAGTCAATGTGAAAGAACTTTAAGGTCACAATAGTACAGTACTTCCCACTTTTCTTTCCCTTTTCATATTTGAAACATTAACATTAAATTGAACCACCCCATTATTTTTCTCTCGTTCTTGCTAAACCTACTTTTTTTGTTGCAGCATTGAGAATATTCATATTTACAAAGGGCTGAATCTATTTCCTAAAACCATCTAGTATAAAGTATGGTACTTTTTAGAGTTTTCTCCCATAGAGACATACTGGCCTCCTACTGACCTATGATGTTTCCTAAAGCTCTGAACTCTCATTAAACACATTACGTGGCTTTAATAAAACTAATAGGATTTCATGCTTTTTTTTCAGTCATGCCAAGTCACACCATGGTTGGTCCATCTTTTCATTTAGATTAGAATCTCCCGTGGAATGAGCAAAGAAAAGAAGCAAAGATTAGATACTGGGCCCTGCTCCATGTGTGCACTTGAAGTTTCATCATAAAAAGCACAAGAATTGTGTTGAGAGAGAGCAACAAAGGGAAATCTGTCAGAAAGCATGTGAAGATAAATAAAATCCACAGCTTTATATTACATTTAATGTGATAATCTAGTATAATAATACGTTGGGAATATTGCATTTCAGAAATCCAGGGCTACAGAGGCTGTAAGGGTCTTGAAGAGCACATGCTCATTACACAGCTTTTGACTATCACTTTTTCAATATTTGCTATCTAAAATGACATCATGTCCTGTCAAGTCTGATAAACGATGTTCGACCAAAGCTGATGTTCAAACAAAGTTCGTATTCCCAATTCTTACTTTCACTTATGCAATGCTTTGTGCATGAACAGAGTATTTGTGTATACAGGATTTATGTATAATCCTTACAAAGCCGCTACACATTATTAAGTTTCTGTTGGAAATGTTTGCCATAATCCATCTCACATTACTGTTATTAGCGCTACAATAAAGAAAAGGAATTTGGGGAAAAAAACACTATTCATGAGATGTATTTTTCTTAAATTAAGAGATGAAAAACTGCATCTAAATGCACAATACCTGCAAGAATAAAAGGCTGGGATAAAGAAAAAAACATGATAAATACAGTGTAGCATTAAAAATTTACACTCTGCACCCTGGAGGCGTAAAGTGTTTTGTTGAATATCTCTTGATGAACAAGGTTGCCCTATTTGAATCATCATTTTGTATAAATGAATAATTTGCACTGATGTGTCCTCTTTTCTGCCATTAAAAAAGAAAAAAAGAAAAAAAAGAAAAACAACATGTTTTTCCAACCTCTTGGATAGAAAGTGTGTAGGTGTGTTCAGTGGAAGATTCAGAGATAGATTTGTGAACACAGTCTGCAGTATGTTTGTAGATCAAATTGTACACTCCCTCAGCTATATTATTATTACCCTTGAACTTATCCACCACAGTCGCCAAATGAGTTTTGCATGTTTGCATCAGTCTGTGCAGGATATGGTTTACAACATGCTATCTGTTTGTATATATGTTCAGCACTATCATGTACCAATATTTACCACTCCTTAGTCAGTCTAAGTCATTTTATTGTCGGATAACATTGAAATGAAAAATAATGCAAATACACTTTCCATGAGAGAAACATAGACAAAAATAGAAAGTCATATTTACAGTGAAGAATGTAGAAGTGTTTAAGCAATAGAGCCAAGGTTCTCTGTTAAGCTCGTGTTAAAAGCTACATGTTTAATGTAGGACAGAGAAATAAGATATAAACAGTAGTCTTACAATAAACAATAGCTTTGCACATATTACCCATTACAATCGCCAGCTCACAAGATTATTTGGGTTTAGGATAGAAAAACACATAATTTTTGCTAAGTCTTTGTCATAGCAGACGTTATGGACAAAAGACTAACTGAAACAAACAAATGACTTATAAATACACAAATCACAGATAATTGAACAGTAAATTACCAGCGCTATAATCTTCTGTGTGGACTTTGATGCATGCTACAATTTTCATTATCAAACTGGCACTTGGTCTCTTACTCACAACTTCCTCTAACAGTATCAGCATTTTGTTTCATCACATACTGTACACCCAATGTCTCAAAAGCAGGTCTACACTGGACCTAATATTAGCTTGTAAATGACAACATGAAAAAGGTCAAATCTCTATTTCAATGACCACAATTCTTGTTCCCACATAAAAGGATTTTTGGGTCACCATCTGTAAAGCTGCTTTTACATACTACGGTAAAATTATTCTTAAACAAATACAACGGTTAGCATACACACAGTTACACGCACTCACACATGCTTTTAAATAGTTTCTTTTTAAACTCTGAGTCTCTTGATGTTCTGTAAACTTTAAGGCTCAAATATATATATATATATATATATATATATATGTATACAGTATGTATATATAGTTTCTTATCACATTTGTTTCTAAAAACTATTCCTCTCTGCTATATTGCCACAGCACACTAAGCTATGCTTAATCACACCAATATGCAAGATGAGAAGCATCAGTTTGTTACCAGTACTCTGTGCGGAATGTGGATTTCACTGGTTTGCAACTAGGGAGCAAACAAGTGTCATGGTACGCTGCTTGCAGAAATCAAAAAGCAAACCAATGCCATGTTGATGTCATGAAGTGGTGAGAAGTGATGAAAATTCAATTTATGTTGTAGCTATAACCGGGGTGTATAACGTTTGTTTGGTTTAAAAGAGTAATTCTGTCTTTCCATGAGAAAACTTTTGTCGCTGTTTTTAACACAATACCACTTGCCAATTTTTGACAGAGGCTTGGAACCATAAGTGAGTTAGGGTTTCAAACAATTCAAAACAATCTTAGGTTTCAGAAAGAGCTGCACTCAGTGATAATTGTTGACCTTGGCCAAAAGGTGTGTTAAGAAAATCCTTTCCCGTTTTGAAAAGATTTAGGATGAAATCTGTAAATCCCTAAAGGGGTCATTACACATCTATTGGTATGCATTACCAACTACTAGTACCAATATTGATACAATGGATATTAGATCAAATGGCAGGTCCTGTGGTGAGAAGTAATAACACTGAGAACCATGCAGGGCAAGCTATCAAACAAAACAAAAAAAGCAGTCCTAAAAAGCAAACCTTTTATGATCGTCTACAGTTTTAAGTGTTACAATGACATAATGGTATAATATAATGTCTTGTAACGAAGTTCATCTCATAGGAAAAATATGTTAATTATTCTTACATAGAAATAGCATGACCAAAGAAAAGTACACCACCAAAAAGTTAAACACTACATGACAAAGACTTGCACACAACCAAAGACTAGTGCATTGTGTTGACACACTGAAACAACTACTCATAGTCAAGAGTTTTTACAAATTTTCCTTAAGCCATTTGATGTAGTTGTCTGCCATGCGACGAGCAATCAGGAAGTCAGTTGGCCATATGTTGAACATCATTGCTCCGTGATATCCTGTGTCATAGTGTTCGTGTGTCACCTCAACACCAGCAGCATGAAGCCGTGTGGCATACATGATCCCATCATCTCTGAGAACATCATACTCACATGTCAGAATGTAGGCCTTGGGTAGAGAGTGCAAGTCCCTATCTGGAACCAGTAAAGGTGATGCTCTCGGGTCAGCAAAAGATCGAGACGGTTCATCCATCCCAGATACCTGCCCTTCAACTTGCTGTGACACTGCTGGAGCACTGTAGTTGTATTTTCTATGATATGTCTCTGGTAGAAAAGCACTCCAGTTGACAAACTTTAGTAGGTTGGAAGATTCGGGGCTATTGTGGGTGTTGGCCATCATAGCTCTGAAGAGGGCCTTGTCACAAGTGAAGTACTCACTCCAGAATCGTACCATGAGGGTGCGGGGCAGAAAGGGCATGTCCTGGTTCTGCTGGTAGGAAGGTGTGTTTAGGTCCAGCGCTTGCAGTACGGGGTAGATCAGTGCTTGAGCCTTTAACTTAACCTGCTGTCCAGGCACTTTTTGCAACTGGGAAGAAAGACAAAGACACATTACATTAAAGACGAATTAACATTTTAAAAATAATTGAGTTCATCATTATTCACAGGAACATTTGACAGAAATAAACCTGTATCATCTGATCAAATCTTCCGGTAATGGTTGTTTACAAGCACTGCAATAAATCTTGTCAAGTAAAGTCATTATTTCTCAAATTGTTTACTGCTGTACTTACACTTGCTACTTAGAGAGTGTAAATGGGTTCACATTGAGAAATGTGCTTTGATAAAGAGCAATATCAGTGTATCAGAAAGTTGAGCTTTAAATTCTCTAAATGTCTCTCACTTCACTCCTGATGGTCACCATCTGGCAACATGCTGGAAAGAAATGTACCACAGAACACTGTTAGCATCACAGGTGATGCTAATGCTGGGATGATCCTATATGAGTTGAAGTGCTGTTTTTTTGTCTATGTTTGTTAAATAGTCATCTTTAGTATTAGATGTGGCAAAATAGTCTCAACAAGATGTAAATAGTTGCAAAATGCTAAGAGTGAATGCTATTATCAAATGTTGCAATTAACTTTTCTGGTATGTGTGAAACTAGCAGTTGTATGTTTCAGATCTGCGGTTTCTTGCCCCATGTTTCTTGTTTTATTGCTTGTTTTTTCTCCACATTGTTATAGTCTTTCTTTTCTTCATCCTCACCCATACCAGTCAGGACAGATGGCCACTTTCCCTCACTGCACCTAGTTTTGCCAGGTGTTTCTTCCTGTTAAGAGAGTTTTTTTTCCACAAGATACCAAGTATAGCTCAATAGGAATGGTTAGGTTTCTCCTAATAATACTGCTTTCACCTTTCACCTTACTATTTAAAGCCCCCCTAGATGACTTCTGTCTCATAGACAGTGCACAGCAGAGGTCTGGATGTCCAAAAAGCTAAGTCTATTTAGCCTCCTTTAGGACAGTGTCTTCATGTTGCCGCTCCAATCCTGGTTACTGTCTAGCACTCGAAGGTAATCATGTCAGAATATAAGTTCCACCTCAGTGCACAGACTGGCAGCTGGAGCTGGTTTAGGCAATTATTTTGACCTAAAATCATCCACGATCTCCTTGGAATCTGCCATGTAGAGTTTTGTGTTGTTGCGGGTGCACCAGTCTACAAAGTCTCTAGTCATACTTCTCTGCTCAATTCTCCAATAACAGACTGAGTCATTTGTGAATTTTTGGAAGAAAAAATTGTCTGAGTCATACTTAAAGTCTTTTATGTAATGGGTAAACAGGAATGAGGACAATTCAGTTCTTTGTGGGGTCCCAATGCTGCTCAGAGATCTTCCAGAGACAGAACTCTTGAGCTGTACATGATGCCTTGTGGTGTGTGGGCTTAGACTATACAATTTATTTCCTCGTAGAGAAATTTGAACTCTACCTTTGTCTTTCTCATCCTCTCACAAGGAAACCTTGCCATGAGCCTCACTTTTGTACAAGTGATGTTCAAATGTACCTGCACCCTTTGGAGCATGAGAATGAAAGTGTCATCCTCACCAAGAAGGGGCTTTAGGTGTCATTAGCTTTCGGTTTTAAAATGTTTTCAGGTCTAATAATAACTCCTAGGGTTCTATGTCCTTGTTGCATCTATTCTTTAATAGTAACATGCCCCAAGCTACACCATCTGTTTTTAATAAGCACAGAAAGTCCAATTTCTTTCCATTTTCCACTTGCCTCAGGATCCCTTTCAGCCCATAATATCAGGAAGTCGGTAATGCTGGCGGCAGAATCAGGGACAGTGTCGAATCCCAGTGAAACTGATTGCTCTCCCATTAAACAATATGGCTCCTTGTAAGGGTCTTCGGCTCATCTGTCTTACTGGACAAGGAGAGGAAGTTACCCATGGTAAAAAAAAGGTTGGGATGGTCCTCTCCTCCATGTTCTTGCTCTCTGTCTCCTCGTTATCAGGGGAATACAAAATTTGGCCAGGATATTTCATTGTGCGCAAACTAGCATAGCAAATAGTGCTAAGTCTAACAAATCCTCTCAGCAGTAAACAATAGTTTACTATTTATAGTTTTAGGAAATTTCTTATCCACTTTCTTTAAAGGACTAATAAATCATATGAATGGGATGACCATTTGTGAATGTGGAAAATTTAACACGAAAAATACTTTATTTATCCTGAAGGGAAAACATATTTTATCAAATTACATTGTATGTTTTGGATATTGAAATAAAGTCTTTAATACCATCAAATCCTGGAAATTGCTTATACTGACCCCAAAAGGTAAAGAACAGTTGCTCTTGTGGTTCCAATAAGTTATGTTTCTAATACTGGCTCATTGTGTACTGTGTTCGTAAAGTTCTCATGTGAACCAGAAAACGAGATGAGTCTATAAAGTCAAGATTCAGCACCTGCTGGGAGACTGCAGCTGCAAGATTTCCTCCAGCACTGTCCCCTGACACAGCAACACGCTCAGGGTCCACAGAATATCGGGCCAGCACCCCCTTCTGGAGAAAGTGTTTGACCACACGGTAAACATCCTCATACGGGACTGGGAAGTGGTGAGCAGGGGCAAGTCGGTACCTGAAGAGATAAAACAGAGGCATAAACAAATATGAACAAGAGCTGATAACAGTTTAAGCTCCCCCGTCAAAAAAAAACATCATAACGTTTCAAGTTTAATACACAATGCAAAGGCTGTGACTGAAAAATATTCTTCTATTTGTTAGCAAAGTTATATTCTTACATATCTATATTGACAAGACAAAACAAGAATGGTCCTCCTCATTTCAAAGGCCAGTAGTCAGTGTTGGCATGATATAAATATTTTGTAGTCCCTATAAACAAAGCTGACAGTATTTAGTAGAAATCAATAAAGAAATCATAAAATAATTCTCTATTTTTTTCTCTATTTACTTTAAAATATCATAATGTAATATGTTAAATATCCTCTGAAAAGACATCTGGAAAATAACATAACGCAAAACGGCAGCTGTTCAAAATTGTTTCTGCACTTTCATAACATGGTGTTGTATTCACAGAATTTCACAATTTTTACTGACTCATATCCTGTTCATGACAAATGCTTTCTCTACAATTGTTACACATGCCTGAACTCCTGGCAGGAATTCAGATTAGGCAGATAAGGCAAAACCATACACACCCCAAACCAATATGCTGATGCAAACTCATAATGATCATGATATTCACTCAAAAAGAAAGTTTGACTGAATGACCAACTACGTATCTTCCACCTAACTATTACAGTGAATAACTTAGAAAAGTGAATTACAGTGGGAAAAGATAGTTGGGGTCCTGATAGAGTAAGAGTCGGACCTCTGATCTAACAAGTCCCAAATGAAAACCTGTTATTTTCACTCTACTGCATCATCACTATGAACAATAACAGAGAGATGAGAGGCAGAAATGAACGAATAAAGCAGGATAATTATAGCTAAGTAAATGTTCTTTTTACACAACAGATTGAGCAATATGTTGCTGCAGCTGCATATAACTGCAAATGAAATAAGAAATACTTACTCTACTGACAGAACAACTGCATCAAGCTCAGTGACAATATTTCTGGCCAGGAGATCATATGGACTCATCCCTGTACAGGAAAGAGAAGAAAAGCAAAAATGAGACAACAACAATGATGGATTCATCCATTCCTGTCCTGACAGGACCTGATCAGCTTATGTGAATGAAAAACAACACAATGAGAGATGATCCTGCCCTGCAGTGCTTCCTCTGTAGTTGTTACACCCATTCAACAGATTGCAAGAACAGCATGAAACATGTCAAACTGCGTGTCATGACTTAACATTTTGGATTAGCAAAGGAAACCACCCTCTGAGGTTCCCACCGTTCCAGCATAAGGCGTGTTATTTTCTATAGGAAACTGACAGATTTGTGACTTGATAGTTTGTTCGTTATTCATGAATCTATAATAATAGCTGTCATTGGGGTTCAGTGTGGACTTGTGCCGTCAATAGTCATATTAATCAAAGGATGACCATAATGTATGACAACAATGTGTTACCCATCCAGTCATCTTTCTTTTCATACTTACAATTTCACAAAGCTTTAATTTAGTGTGATAAACAAGAAGATAAGTAACAACTAAACCAATCAACTTACGGGAACTCCCCAGACACCATCCTCCACCATGCAGGTATATGACAGCTCTCCTGAGATCATTATCACCACCCTGGTGCTTTGGCTGGTAGAGCACCGCCTCCACTCCATCAAACTTTTCCTCTGTCACCTTGACATGCTCATCAGACACAGGTACAATCCTTTCTAGCAGAGTAATGACATACATCACCCCCATGTAGTCCTTCAGCCCCAGTAATTCGCTTAGGTTTGCCTGAAAAAGGAAATAGAGATGATTTAAGGCACAGAAAAGAAGAGAAACAAAAACCATAAGGACTTATTATTTCATTTATTGTAAAGAAAAGGCACTGCTATCCAGTCTATCTGTAAACAGTCACCTTAATCAACATGATATTCATGTGATATTAAAAATAAAGAAGGCCACAGATGCAAAACTATTGTAAGTGGAAGAGAGGAAAAAGGAATAATCACATGAATGTTGCCAAGTTAAATGCCAACTGTCTCCGTAAGTAATTTATTCTGAGAAGTCACAGCTAAAAGATAAGTTATAAAAGCATGACTGAGCTGATCATCTGATGCCCAATTACTGTGACCCCAACAAAACTCAACAGATAGTCATCTCATCCTAAGTCTACATACTGTATATATAATCAGCCATTCGTATCAGTGTGAAAGAAGAAGACTGATGTAGTCTTGAGATGTCAAAGAACAAAACAGATGTGATCATCTGTAGGGGTATCATTTTAAAAAAGACCTCATACTAAAGGTTACAGTAAGTGCATTCTGAATTCAACTTAAAGCTGCAGTCTGCAAGATTTGTTGTTGTCATACGTAAAGTACTACTTTTTGGCATTTTAAGAGTTTACATGATCTATCAGAACGCTTGAAGTTGAAAACGGTGACCTCCGTAGTCGCAAAATGCAAGAAATGCTTATTTTTTAACCGAAAAATAAAAAGTTATTCAACTTCCTGTCCCGCCCCTTCAAAACACATGAGAACTCGTGCACGTAGACGTGCACGCCAGATGCGCCTACACGACTCCTCATTCATCAACTCACCTGTCATTTGCGATCATGGAAGACACAGTAAGTAGACAAGCCGTAATGAAGTTCAATAGTCTAGATAAATAAGCGTGGGGACGAGCCTACCTTGTATCGCGCGTGCACAATCGGTGATTGACAGGCAGCAGAGCCCAGCTCGTAAACCTGATTGGTTACCTTTTACCGGTCCGGTCTGCAATTTTGTAAACAAACCTGCTGGCTTTGGAGGGACCTAGCGGGACATATAGGGGACCTAGAGAACTCTTTTTTTTTTGTATTGGGGTATTTAATGTACTACTTTCAGAATCCCCGGACAGTTCCAGGCATTATGCTTGAAAAAGAGTTGCAGACTGCAGCTTTAATGTAAAAATACTAAATGTCTGACTTTAGACAACATTACATGGAAGAATTTCTTTCTGATCACTCTGAAATCCTTTAAAACATATATTCAAAATGATGCAACATACTGAGGTATTTTAGACTACATTAACTCTAATAACTCTAGAAGTTATGTATGAATATGTGATGTTACAACCATGTTTCCAAACCTATTCTATACCCACTGTATTAGCTGCACTACAACGGAGAGTAAACCACAGACATCTAATGCTCATAAACTGAGGGGAGTTTCCTTAATAGGATCTATTATTAGAACAGGTGAGCAGGACTATACAATACATGGATTAGCATCTGACATAATCTGGTGTAACCAGCATGTATATCTACATCAGCAAAAAACAATGTTTAATCTACATTCTTACCTTCTCTGAAAGAATAAAGACAACTCAATTTTACACAATTTGCCATTTAACATCTTAACTTAACCAAACCATTTTGTATATCATACAGTAGACATTGTATATACACACACATATATACACACACACATATACATATATCTATATAGATATATAGATATATATATAAGCTATGTGTGTATGTGTGTGCAATATAAGCTCTCAATACAACCGTTTCCATGCTAAAGCTTTTATTTCAAGGGAACTATGAATACCAGCAGACCTACATCAGGATAGAGAAGAATTTTTGTTTCTTACCAAGTGACTGAGAGTTCTGAAGACAGAGTTGGTCAGCATGAGTTTCCATCTTTCCTCTATTTCCTCGGGAATTGGCTCGTAAATATAATAAGCAGTAAAAGAGCAGAGAGCGACGAATACAATTATGCTTCCCCACCTCATTTTCCAGCGGGCGTCCCCAGTCACTGACTGCAGGGTACAAACGCAGATGGATTCTTAGTTGCGCTTGTTAAAAAGTCACGCCGGTGCGCAACAGAGCTTACGCTCAGAAGCAATTTTAGAACCAGACAAGTTAAATGTTACAGCACGAGGTTGGTGTCATTTGATGGTTATCGGCGTGGGGCGTTTCTTCGCTGCTTATGCGCGTTCTATAATGCATGTCTGTCTCGTAGAGCAGCAGAATTAATTAATGTGTCAGTGGTATAGAGAGCGCGCGCACGCTGAGTGCTCACGAGGCAGAACCGTCCCACCTTGGCCGGCCACGCACATTCCTCAGGTGCCCTCTAATCGTGTATAGATTACACAGGACGCACGACAAAACTGTGTGCAAGAATGAAGCCGATGCACACATTTAACTTTGATTTATTCATTCAGCCTTGCGGACCGATTTTTTTTCTCTAAATGTTCCTTTGTAAAACATACTTTAAAGTCGCAAACATTTGGAATCTAATGCGTGATTGGAAAGCCACTACATGACACCGCAGTTTATCTAAAACACTGACACATATCTTTTAAACATCTGTGACTCCCTGGTATATGTTACCAATGTTGCTTTTAGCTCTTAGCATTCCTAAGATTCGAAACTTAATGGCCATGGCAAACGAATCTGTTGTGCAGATAAATAGCTATGGTTGCAAGGCAGCTTTAGCTAATTATATTTGGTGACAGAGCCAGATAAGATGTCAGGTTTCCTGGCAGTGTCAGGAGCAACATGACTCTGGTGCACTCACATTTTAAAACGCTCCAGGAGTATGTTGTAAGTTTTTGACTGGTGCACGTAGCTACATGATATTATCTTGTTTTGTGTAGTTAAGGCCCACACAGATGTGAGTCTGGTGTTTTGGCAGTTTTGAGGTGTCACATGGGAAGCTTTGGGAAGTAATAACTGACAAACCACACCCAAAGTTTATGGATAAGAAAGCTTTTCATAGCTTTTCACCAGTGCATTGTGAGAGATTTACTTTGGTCGAGACTATTTTACTGTACCTATCAGGGATATTCCATATCATTGGATAAATTATAGAAAAACACTTTAGGAGCTTAGGATGTCAAACTTTGTTCTTTGATGTTTTTAGATAGACAAAACAATGCAGAGATATGACCTAAATGAATCCTTGAAGGTGAGAGTCCATTCACTCTAAACCACATTCGCTGGATTCAGAGGGAGTCTGTTTAAAATGTGTTCACTCACACTGTACAGTAGTCAGATTTCTCTACATGCTTCTTCTCAGAATCCTCAACCACATGCCTCCACGTGAGTCTGTGTTAACCTCTGTGTAATGACCTTTAAAAACTTTTTTCTCTGTCAAGCTGGAAGTTGTAATTGGTTTGTGTTTCAGAGAGGGCAAGTGCCTCCTTCCATCAGCCATCAAACTCTATTGAGATGTAGTCTGCTAGATCCAGGGCCTGACGGAGGGTGAAAGCCTTGTGGGACTGCTCACTGCTGAGCAGCGGAATACTTAATCTCTTCTATGAATACAAAATCACACTTCAGACACTCAGGGATCCTCCCTTGAATTCCCTCCCTCTGTTTCGCCTCCAACCACCAGCCTTCACTCAGCTTCTGAGGGAAACCACCTAAGCTCACTAGTAAATCTTTCATGGAGCTCTCTTCACTCATTGCGTCTTGTTAGTGGCGAGAACGGCAGTCAAGAGAATGAGTGGGTGGGAATGTTTTCTTCATCTATGAAGAGCCATGATGTGCAATGCTGTGCCACGTGGCTGCCCAACACCCTGCTGTGTGGGGATAACAAGCAGATTTCAAAATGTCTGAAGACTGAAACAAGTCCTTTGAGCACTGAAGTGTGTGAATATGTGATCATGCGTTAGTCTTTATGCCTCTCAGTATAATCCCATGTAAGCCCAAATATACATGCTAACAGGCTGCTTTGTATTCCTTCCTGCAGTCCACTTGTTTGAGATTAACACATCTACAAAGGCCCATCAAATTCTTATAATTAGGGAACTCTGCACAGACTTCCCTTGCCAATGATGACTGTGAGTGGCAAACTTTGTAACTTTTTTAATTTGCAGAGCCCCTGCTGGGGCAAAGTTGGCTGCATGTCAGGAGGGATCTAAAGGCAGTTGATTCCTAATTTAGTCTGAGATGAGTGGAAGGAACTTTTTTATATATGATGATGAAGAAACGTACCTTGCGTACCTTGCTATCTATTCTACAGACTTAACTGAATTAATAAGATTACATAATCTTCAGATGAAAAAACATATATACAGAAATATGTATTAATAAACAAACATTTTCAGCCTAGATTTAATTCTAAACTCTCTCCTAACAGATTCTCAAGATATTTAAAAGTGTCTTTGACATAAAAAAAAAAATAAATCATTGCATTCCTTTTAAACCTCATATCAGTTGTTATACCAGAAAACAGGCATGATATAAAGTATATTTACTTAGTGGCACAGAATCAGGTAATTACTCTGGACTTTATAAGAATTTATAATCTTTTAACCAGGTCATTTCCTAAAAGCTCAATGTGGTAAAAAATATATTCTCTCTTTCACGTTTTAAAGTCATTGAACAATATCCCCTAATTAGCATTACAGTCAGCTGTTTAAGATTTGCTGCAGGGGAATGAATAATTTAATATTGATCAAAATCTTTTAGCATTACATCAAATTACTTCTTGCTAAATGAATAAATCATAAAGAAAACCTACAAGCCCAGGCTGGACAATGTTTACAGCATTTAAATGGAATGCATCCAAACCAGCGGGTTGCAGATATAATAGTTTGAAAAGGAAAGATACCACTGAGAAGAAGAAAAAAAGAAGTGCCAAAAAAACATTATGAAATTAGTCAAAATGAGGTCAGATGCTGTTAGATCCATCAGTGCGCCTGCATACCTGTTTACTCTGGTTGTTCAGGGGATTTCAACAAACAATAAATGCCTGACCAACAAGTAGCATCTGGCATGGCTTTGAAATGCCCTTCCTCACACTCTCCTCCTCTGCCAGCCAGAAAACTCTTCAGGGGTGAGTGAGGAGCAGCTTGTTCCCACATTCCCACATCATATTGGTTGGTAAAAGTTGCAATGACAGAGCATGTAAATCATAAACAAAATGTGATGCTTAGTAAATATTTAAACAATGTATGTAATTAGAATTGCTCAAGTGAGAAATTTGAATTTAAAGCCAGGATTACATTGAAAGAAAATATTTGGATTAGAGCTGTTAAAGTTGTGTCTGTATTTTTTTTTTGGGGGGGGGTCACCTTCTGGAATCCAACAAATGATTAAAAAAAAGAGTATCTGAGAGAGACTGAGTCTTCAGATGAGGAGGACGTCACTACTCTGTGAAAGAATGTGTGGGCAAATATTTCGAGAATTTAATAATGCATGTTTATTCTTTGAAATTTATATTGGTATTTCATCACCAATGATTCATACTGAAATATTTAAAGAGCAAGACAAATATGTGTGTACAAAAAAGAATGCTGCAAACCAACACTGAACCACGTTGATTTCTATGGACACCAAATTAAATATAAATATAAATCAGTTGAGGAAATTACTGCACAGGCTCAGGAACACTTTTGACAACCACTGACAGGTCAACACAGCACCTGCGAGTTAAAACTCTACCGTGCAAATGAATAAACACATCTACTCAAGGTACACACACATGCACACTCTGAAATATGAAAAACGTGAACAGTCTAAACGAGCACCGTTCGTTTAGAATAGACTGAGGCAAAGTGGAAAAGTGTCCTCTAAAGTAAAAATAATATCAAATCTGAAATCCTTTTGGAAATCATGGACAATCCATTCTGCTGGTGAAAAAGCTATGGGACCATCAGTCTTATTATCAGTCCACATTTCAAAGTCAGCATCTGTGATGATACTGCACCAGTGTATCTGAGACACATCAATGCATCATTATCATGAATCTAGCATCATCCAAATGCAAGGGCAGCTTTAAGTGTGTGTTTACACCTTGCATTAAAATGCATCATATGCGTCTTGAGTTGCGGCTTGTAGCCTCTTCCACACATGGATCACTTTATCGATGTAAAAAAAGATGTCTTTGTTGACCCACGATGCCGGGATTCCACAATGCTGGCTTGACAAATGTAAGCTCATACGAGGACGGATCATTTCACCTCTGTCAATATCTCCTTTGAAAGCTCAGAGGCATATCAGCAGCATTTCGACTTTGATTCCCCCATTCCGCCACTCTACTTTCACACATGACATGATGTACAACAAAGGCACATCAGTTCTGGCGTAAAAAGCCATGCGTGAAAGAGGCCTGCGATTGGATCTCAGTTACCCAATGTGTATGCAAATACACAAATACATAGTTCACAGTCAGATGTCAACAGAGCAATAAATATGGCTATCAGTACGTCTACCGCCATTTCTAGCAAATAACAAAAACATGACATTTCTTAAACCTGCATTTTTAACATTTGAACACTATTTAAAACTTAAAATGTTTTATATTAATCTTAATTGAATTTAGGCTGTCTCAAAATTATTTGTAAACTTCTTAATAAGCCCAGTTATGTAACAGATACAATAGAAAGAAAGAAAACACAGAGGTAAAAAAAAAGCATAAAGTAGTACATTTGCCAACACAACACACTAAAAATATCTGCTTCATAAATAAACAACAACATTACTACCTGCACCGGTTCTTAAAAGGTAAATCCCAGGTATGGCAGGACGGATTCTGAATGAATGAATGAAAACTTTTAATGCGGACTCAATGTTCCATAAGAAAAAACACATACAACACATAAAACAGACAGTACAACACAAACACCAGGTAATTAGGACACAAACACATACAAACATCTATACCAGTGCTTCCGCATTTCAGAGAAGTATCTCGTATCACTCTGCCTGGTATCACAAAGTAAAGATAAAATGGCATTGCTGGACCCAACAAGTCTACCCATAAATGCATACATAAAGTTCCTCAGCAGAGCATGAAAAGTGGGGACGTTAAAATTTACAAATAAAGTGCTAGCACTTGTCCATCTTGGTAGCTTCAGAAAAATCCTAAAGGCATCATTATATGCCACCTGCAGCTTCTTCAGCTTACCTGCATGGTATTTACACCATAGGTTTGCTGTATAAAAAGGAGTGCAGTAGGCTCTGAAGAGATTGACCTTAACTTCATCTGTGCACATATGGAACCTGCGTGCCAACATATTAGCTTGTGCATACAATTTACGACACTGACGCTGGATATCTTCATCATCACACAGGTCATCAGTGATGATGTGACCCAGATACCGCACTTTACTCACTACATCAAGGGAGCCGTTTGATAAAGAAAACAAGGGAAAGTTTTGTTTTTGGTCCTCCTTAGTTCTTACAATAACGATTACACTTTTTTTATGATTGAACTTGATGTCAAATAAAAGTCCATATCTGGAGCACACATTAAGCAATTGCTGTAGCCCAGCACTATATGGGGACATAATAACCAGGTCATCAGCATAAATGAGATGATTAATTATCCTGTCACCCACCATACACCCAGTTTTACACTGCTTAAGATTTTTGGATAGATCATCCATATATACATTGAATAAAACCGGGGATAGAATACCACCCTGTCTCACCCCATTAGTTACATAGCAGGGTGTAGATATACTACCACCCCATCTTATTTGCATGGTTTGATTGATATACCAGAATTGCAGGATCCTAATCAGGTAGGATGGTGTACCTCGCTGTTGAAGTTTGCGATATAATTTCCCATGGTTTATTCTGTCAAAGGCCTTAGAAGCATCTAGAAAGAACAGAAAAACAGTAGAACTATGTCTTCTGTACTTGCTTATGATTTCTTTGAGAGCATAGATACACTGGTCAGTTCCAAGTTTGCTCTTAAAGCCAAACTGGTTGTCTGTGGTTTCAACATAATCACTGAGCCTATCTAAAATAATCATCTCTACCACCTTAGAAATAATGCTAGCCAGAGCAATCGGCCGGTAATTATCTATGCTGGAAATATTGCCTGTTTTGTCTTTAATCACTGGCACTAGCAAAACTGACATCATCGTTTCAGGAAGTATTCCATGCATTAAAAGACCAGTAAAACACATTGAAAGCAGGATTGGTAGCCTCCGACAGGCATGTTTTAGCTGCCCAGCTTATTGTCCTCACAAAACCGCAGAAGATGCTGACCAAACAGTGATGACTTGTCTGAAATATCAGCATTCATGTCACCAACAATAAATAAAGATGTATAAGCAGATTCTTTAATAAATGAGCTTATGAAACCCAGCCTACTGATGTATTCATCGTCATTTTTTGTACATTCATAAGGTGTATACACATTTAAAACAACAAAAACTGTATCATTATATTCAAACTTAATGGCAATAGCCCAGTCAACATCAAGCCTAATGACACTGATCAAGGGATCATATCTTTTATGCCAAAAATGGCCACTCCCCCGGGAATTCTACCCCTTTGGATTCCAGAGCTTAAGTCTGTAGTAGATTCCCCTGCCCCATGAAATTCATTATTTACAGAGTTCAATCGATCGAGATCTTGCTTCGCTAGGAATGTCTCCTGTATGCACAAAATGTCAGTGTTCTCCATGAGTTTGTCAATTACAAACCGTTGCGCTTTATCACCTGCCCCATGTCCGAGGCGCAGGCCACGGGAGTTGTATGACACAACTCTAAGATTAGTTCGAGGACACACAAGCATATCCTAACTACATTTCAGGCCCGTTTCCAGTCGGCATATCCCTATGCACTGGACCAGCGGCAGCCCTGGGTTTACGAGCCTCAAAGAAGCGTCTCACATAAATCCCCTCTGGCCACAGCTGCGGCTCATACATTTCACCAACCTCCCTGCAGATGGCGGTGACTTTGAACGATCCAAATCGTGCACTTACAGTGTCAATTTTTTCACAGGTCACATCACGGCCCAGTTTATTTTTCAAGTAGCTAGCCAGTGCGTCTGGTTCCAAGTCAAGTGAAAAGCGAGTAGCAAAAACACTTACCGACTTTGTTGTTATTGCCTGTATGTTACCTCCAGCAGAGGTCCCAACAATCCCCGCTGTCTTCTTCTCTCGCGAAGAGTTCGGTCTAGGTTTAGACGGCAAAGCAGTTCTATGTTTTCCAGAAGGATGCTTTTGTCGGCCCTCCTTCAGAACTCGGGCATAGTTGGGAGACATTACGATGCCATTCTCGCTGGTCGCGGCCTCAGCTGCTTTCACAGTCCTGCCAGGTAGCAGGGTAGCAGAATTCAGGCTCTGAGACGTCTCCGAGTCGCGGGCTTGGTTCTCCCCACTCCTGCAGGGAGTCGGCTGAGCCGAAGTCAGTCCATTCGAGTCCAGCTTTTCTACTGCACACAGACGTTGTCCTATATCCATTGTTACCGTACGAAGATCCTCACAGGCACTTGTCTGCATTGACATGGCCTGCTTCATAACACTGATCTCCACAGTGAGGTGTTCAATTCTACCAAGAAGACATGATACGTCCAGGCTACTGAAAGTGACTGGCGGTAGTTCGTCGAGGTAATGAGATACAAAATGGGGAATATTTTCACCAACCTCGTTTAACAACTTCAAGCAGCTTTTAACATTGCTGACATCTTTGTTTGCCCCTTTGTGTGACACATTTCGCTGAGAACTTGGACACAGTTCAAACAGCACTCTCTTAGAGTTCTCAATCCACTCCGATACGAAGTGGTTCACTGCCATTAACACGATGTCATCATGAGTCATGGTTTTCATTTTTGTTACCAATAAGTTTAAAAGTTCATCCTCCACAATTGTTTTCCCATTAGAAGTTGTATAATCTCCGGTTTTGTGCGAATTTTCACGCCACCAGCGGCACATCTCCGCAATCTCCGCCGCCATGATTATTCACAGGAAGAAAACATACCCCAGTAAGTTCACCCAAAGGTCTGAGACTTAGTGCTGCTTTGTTTACAGTTGCTGCAAAGAAGATCACAAAATAATTTTTCTGTGAATGACTCATTCTGTAATAAGGAACAATGTTTTTAAACAATGCATTTGGTCCAGAAACCGGAAGAACGATTAAGATACTCTGACTGAAACTGCACTGATTTGGAGAGTTCTGTCCGAGGAGTAAGTGGTAGTTCAAGTGTGTCCCAGGAGATATTTGCATCCATACTTTTGCAAAAATGTGTACATGAGTGTCCAAGAGCATCTCTGAGTAGCATGCATGACTGGATATGAATGCATCGATCCTGAGTCACACTCGTACTTAGCATTGTCCACTTGTGATCTGATCACCCAAGATGCATATTAGCACCAAGTATGAATTGGGCCTAAGCCATTTTAAAGGCATAAAGGAATAATTTTCCAGGAAGAACACTTAAACATCAATATAAAGCTTCACATTTTTGATCTCTTGCCAGACAGTGATCTGTGTCTGTGGTTTAGTTTCTTCTGTCGTCCCCGACAACCTCTGCATTTTCTCCTTATATGCATTTGTGAACAAATTAACCCTAGCAGGACATGGAAAGTGGACATGATTACACCGGCCTAGGAAGCTGCATAAGTAAAAAGTTTGCCATGAATTTAGGAGGAAACACACACACACACACACACACACAAATACACAAAAATTGAAAAAGAAAAACTAACCTACATCAGTTTCCAAAAGAAATATAATAGAAGCAGATATATCAAGTCTGGGCAATATCCTTGAATATCTGTTACAGCATCTAATAAGGTACGGAATAGATAAATGTTTCTTTCCCGTGCCATCTGTTCAGCTAAAGAGATAACAACACATCTATTACATTGGCATGGATTGTATTTTTATTTCCAAGTAATCTTGTGTGGCTGAATAGGGTAAATCAGCTTGCTTTGATCTCAAGCTGTTGGCCAAAACAGAGCCACAACCTGTCCATCAGTAATTATGAGCCTCGCAGGAAGTCTTGTGTTTTCTGGTTCATCCTTCTGTCAGTTATTCAACAGAAATGAGCTAGTTTTTTTTCCGATTTAGTTCCTCTTTCTATTTTTATACACTAAAAGCAAAGTGATGATGCATTCAAAAACAATGCCATGTATAAATTATTTGGCATGCTTTTAAACACAGTTTTCCAAGTTACTTGGCAAGTAGGGAATAGGGACACCTCTCAGATTTTAAAATAAAGTGAAGTCTGAGCTAAAAGGACTCTTTATTTCATACATTATTTAACACACAAAAAAAAACTATTTGCAATAAGTGCTGAGAATCAAATAAGAGGTTGATGAGAGCACAAGCCTACAGGAAACGATCCATTCTTTCATCCTCTATACCTGCTTAATACAATTCAGTGTCACGAGGGGGCTGTAGTGTATCCCAGTTGCCACTAGGAAAAATGTAGGGTACACCCTAGACAGGTCACCAGTCCATCAGAGGGTTAAAACAGAGACAAGCAGGAGAAACAACCATGCACACTCACACTCACTGTCAATTTAGTCTTAACCCAGTGCGAGTCTCTGCCTTTAGTGGTTCTGCCGACAATGCCAAATGTGACAAAGAGTGGTGCTTATGGGATTTGGGGGTAATTTAAAAGGACGACTACCCCACCTGGGGACTTACACCCCAGGTTATAGAAACCTAAAAAGGCAATGCAAAAAAAAAAGAGGAATTGAACAAGGACACAGGTTCGGGACTGAGGAGACAGTAGGTTCAATGAGAAAATAAGTTTATTGAAATAATACTACGAGTAATCAAAACTAAACCTAGACGAATGCAAAGAAAATGCAGACAAAGTATAAGAAAGATCATTTTATTCACATAAATGAGCTAAAATGACCAACTATAATATAACATTTTAATAATTATAACAGAAAACTAAAATCAGTGGGCTGGGGCCTCAGTTGGAGGCAGACTACTGGGAAAGTGCCCCTACTCACTCGCCTGGGTGCAATACTATAAAACAAACACACAACATGCAATAAAAAGTGCCCCAGTGCCTTGCATGCAGATGTGAGGTCCTCACCACAGTGCCTAGCCTCCCACCTGAAGACACCCAATCAACACTGAAACTAAAGAAACTTCCTAAAACACAAAAGAATGAGAGTTTGACAAAATCCAACAGAACAAAGCCAACAACCCAATCTATAGATAAACAATATCTCAAAACCCACACACAAATAAACATGATGGGAAAAGCTGGCCAAAGTAAATCAAAAGCACTCAAGAGATCAAAATGGTGCAAATAAGGCCAAAACAAAAGAAAACCAAACCCAACAAACCAACAGGGCAGCCACCCTTAGGGACCAGCAAGAGAGAACTCCAGAAAGTTGGCCATGTGAGGCCTTATATGATGCACCTGGGCAGGGGGAGGAGCTAGAAGGAGCCTAACTGAGCTTCCTAGGTGGGTTCATAACACCTCACTACAATCTACCCCCGGGTTTTCAATCATTGGCCCGACGACTGACACTCACTGACAAGGCCTAAATACAGTAGAGCCACTTAGCACAGGTCTCAAAGAATCAGTAAAAGCTAAAACACAAATCCCAGTGCACTGGGCCTGGAATATTGCTGTGGAAATGATGGTGGCTCTACATTAAAGTATCCCCCGGCTAAATTCATGAACTTTAAGCAGAAACAGCCCTCTAAAAGCAGATTAAAGTGTTATAAAACTACAAACAAAATCCTCACCTTGGTCAGTGTGGATTTATCAGTTTGTTACTTCGACTGGAGACGGATTGATCCCGACATCTACAGTGAGTATGCTAAAAGCAGCCGTTTAAAAGATACAGCTGAATATGCAGTCAGAGTGTGTTGCAGGGGAGGGTGGTGCTTGTGAATGCACTTCACTCTTCCCCTCCACTCGTCACACTGGAGCAGAGTCAGAAAGAAAAGAAAAGAGGGGAGAGAAAGCCGAGCACAAAGACCGGCTGTCTTTAAAAAGCTCTCTCCTGCTTCGCATCCTTCTCCCTCTCTGGGCCTCAAGGTTCAAAATGCAGCAAAAAGAAACTCTCAGTTATGGTTGACACCATTGATCCAGTGTCAACTAAACAAGGGACAAGTACCCCTCCCATTAGCACAGGAATATTAGGACATGCAGATACCATCCTTTCATGACTGGCTGTATAATTCTCTCTACACTCCCTGGCAAAATGCCCAGGTTTGTGGCACCTCAGACAAATCACTGCCTTCTTTCTACGCCTCGATTGAATTCTAGGGCCCTCCGTAAAGGAGAAGTTTGGTTTTTTTTAAACCTGGACCCTGTTTCTGGCATAAAATAGGTTCATCTACTCACCGATAACAGTTTGGTGAAAGTCGGCGTCCTTCGGAAGATATTTAGATCACTCGAGATCTGCATATATCCATATAACGGGAGAGAACAGGGCATAGACAATACAGCCTCTAAATAAGGCAATATCTGTCTTTATTTCACCAATACTTTAAGCCGAATTAATGAATGAACGCGTACTATTGCACTGTTAGCTCATAGCTGCCATTATTTTGTTATCCGGGGCTATCGGGGGGCTTATAGGAAGCTTTCTACACACGCGTGTAGAGGGATGACGTCATCGTCGTGCGCCGCTGCAGCACAGCTTATTTACTCTGTGCTCTGTGACGGTCGGCTAACTTCACACAGAGTTTGCTACTGCTAGTTTTGTGCAACTTGGCAGGATATTTATCAGATTTTGACGAGTGGACGACGACTTTGAGTACGATGGACGTCCTTACCGGAGTAAATGAGCTGTGCTGCAGCGGCACGCGTCAATGAAGTCATCCCACTAGACGCATGTGTAGAAAGCTCCTTAAGCCCCCCGATAGTCCCGGAAAACAACAACACAGCAGCTATGAACCAACAGCGCAATAGTACACGTTCATTCATTCATTCGGCTTAAAGTATTGGTGAAATAAAGAAAGATAATGCCTTATTTAGAGGCTGTATTGTCTATGGCCTGTTCTCTCCCGATATATGGATCTACGTGTATCTTGAGTGATTTAATTTTTTTTTGAAGGACGCCGACTTTCACCAAACTATCGGTGAGTAGATGAACGTATTTTATGCCAGAAATAAGCTCCAGGTTTAAAAAAAACAAACTTCTCCTTTACGGGCCATAAAGCTCTTAGTAAGGCGAGTCAGCTACTCTTGCTGGTTCCTGAGGATTTCCTTCAGTTCAATCAACTCAGAACTGAAAGAGTTACCTACCCTTTGGTGGTTGGACCGTTTATCTTGAACAGCGTGCTGATAGCCAAATGTGTTGGGAACAGAATAGCTTCTGCCCCTTGTACCCCCAGCCATCCCTTCCTGTTCCCATCTATGGCTTCACATACATCTATCAAAGTGGCAGTAGGATGCCCCGTAAAAACTGTTTGAGCTTTCTGCAAAAGGAGACAATCAGACACATGTTCGACAAACTTATCTCTCAGCAACACCTCCCTATTGACTGCACCATGAGGACAATTTTTTAGAACCTTCTACATCAAACACATCAATGCATGAGAGAACTCTTGCAAAGTTTCACCATTGTGTTGTTTCCTTGAGAAGAAGTCTTCCTTTAAAGACACATATGATTTGGTACATACAGTTGCTTTGATATGGACAGGACCTTGTCTGGATCTCCCCTTTCCTCTCCAGACCGGAACCAGATTTCCTCCCTTGCTTCTTCTTCCAGATGATCATAGCGCTAGGTATGCTGGAGACAGGTGTCGAGCCTGGATACAGGCTTGGACCTCTTCGATCCACTCTCCAATACTTAGTCCTGTCCTGCCCCGAAACAGCAGGCACTTTCTGTCCCTGGGGAGAAAGATCAGTCTATCAGTTACCAAGGCAAGAGCTGAGGATTGTCCAGAAGCTGAGGAGAGTCCAGGAGCTGATTAACTGAATGATGCGGTGCTTGGCCCAGGCTGGTTAGCCTCCCGTTCTTGTCGCATCTGTTGGTTCTTAGCCTGCAGCTGAGCAACCAAGTCTCTTAACTGGGTGATCTCCTCCTCCATGAGGAAACAAAACAGGAGGGGTAAGATAACACTGATGATGCCAAGAGCCACGGGACACTTACTGCAGTCCTGCCAACAGAAAAAAACAAATCACTACATAGTGAATTGGGTTGTGGAAAAAAATAATAAATAAATACAAGTCTCTGCCTTCAGTGGTCCTGCCGACAACGCCAAATGTGACAAAGAGTGGTGCTTATGGGATTTGGGGGTAATTTAAAAGGACGACTACTTACTACCCAGGATTTAGAAACCTAAAAAGGCAAATGCAGAAAAAAAAAGAGGAATTGAACAAGGACACATGTTTGGGACAGAGGAGGCAGAGATAATAGGTTCAATGAGAAAATAAGTTTATTGAAACAATACTACAAGTAATCAGAACTAAACCTAAACGAATGAGGGATGAGAACTGCTGGGAAAGAAGAAAATGCAGATATAAAGTATAAGAAAGATCATTTTATTCACATAAATGAGCTAAAATGACCAACTACAATACAACATCTTAATGATTACAGAAGACTAAAATCAGTGGACTGGGGCCTCAGTGGGAGACAAACTACTGGGAAAGTGCCCCTACTCACTCTCCTGGGTGCAACACTACAAAACAAACACACAACATGCAACAAAAAGTGCCCCAGTATCTACTTGTATGCAGATGTGAGGTCCTCACCACAGTGCCTAGCCTCCCACCTGAAGACACCCAGTCCACAATGAAACTAAAGAAACTTCCTAAAACTCATTGGGCTGATCACCGGTGGAGAAGAGACAGCCTACAGGGAGGAGGTGGTTCAGCTGGTTTCCTGGTGCCGGGAAAATATTCTCTCCTTAAAGGTAGGGTAGGAGATCCTGGATTTTGAGTCCAGCGAAGCTGCATTTTGAAAATACACCGGTAAAAAGTCCCAACCCTTTTCTTCACTTTCCCCCCGAAGGCACGCCTCTAGAGTACATGAACGCGCACGAGCACTAAGGTGCACGAGCGCTGTTCTGACAGCAAGCATCGATCGTTGCCGTATTTAGTATTTAGTATTTAGTATTTAGTATTTAGTTTATGCTAACTATACGTTTAATAATGCTAGGTGCTAGCCAAGCTGGCTCTAGTTTAGCTTCCTGCCAAGCTTCTGGACGCGTAATTCGTTCACGGAGCAGGGTACGCGCACAGGGGGGGGGGGGGAGGAGGGGGAGGGAGGAGCAGATTGCAGTTTGATAGACGGCATCAGTATCCAATCATTGTGAACGGACCGTTCAGTATGATTGGATACTGTTTTTCCTAGATTGTACGTTCTAGAGGCCACTAAAACTTTTCATATTTGTGTCAAAACTGGGGTGTGAAGAGTATTTCAAGCAATATGTAAAAAAATGTTCCAGAAAAAGATCCCCTACCCCGCCTTTAAATGCTGAGAAGACCAATGAGAGGATTATCGACCCAAGGAGGAGGAGAGAACAACATGCCCCGCTACACATCGATGGGACACAGGTGGAGAGGGTTAAAACCTTCAAATTCCTCAGCACTCACATCAGTGAGGATTTTACCTGGACACACAACACACATCAGATCATAAAGAACGCTCAACAGAGACTCTTCTTCTTGAGGAAGCTGAGGAAATTTGGACTGTCCACCAAACTCCTCAGCAACTTCTGCAGATGCACAGTGGAGAGTGTTCTGATAAACTCCATCACAGTGTGGGATGGGAGCTGCACAAACCAGGACAGAAAGGCTCTCCAGCGTGTCATTAAAATGGCACAGTTCATCTGTGGAGCTGCCTTCCCCTCACTACAGGACACCTAGACACCCGGGTCACTAAAAGGGGCCCAAAACATTGTCAGGGACCACACCCACCCACAACACAAACTGTTCATCCCCCTACCATCTGGCAGATGGTAAAAATAAAAATAAAAAATAAATGTATATAAACATTTTTTCATTTTTTTATATTCCCTTTTTAAAAAAAAAAAAAAAAAAAGTGTGGTGTGTTGTAATAGCATAGTTCTTTTGGTTGGGAAGTCGCAAAGTAAGATTTTCATTATCCGATAGTGACCACTGTGTCTGTATTGTGTATATGACAAATGAACACCTTGAATCTTGAATCTTGAATCTTAAAACACAAAAGAATGAGAGTTTAACTAAATTCAATAGAACAAACAAAACCAACAACCCAACTGATAGATAAACAATATCTCAAAACCCACACACAAATAAACATGACGGGAAAAGCTGGCCAAAGTAAAACAATAGCACTCAAGAGATTAAAAGAGTGCAAATAAGGCCAAAACAAAAGAAAACCAAACCCAACAAAAACCAACAGAGCAGCCACCCTCAGGGACCAGCAAGAGTGCTAACTACCACACCAGCCCCAGAACAAATAATTATTCACATTAATGACTCAATACTAAATTGTTTTTTGTATTAAATCACATTTCCCTGATTGGTCCACTACAATGTCCCAAAAACTGTACCCAATGTTGATACCAATATAACTCTGTTATTTAGTTTTCACTAGTGGGTCAGCAGGGCTTATACGTGAGCTATCTGTTCTTTGAGCAGGTACAAAGATTAGCTGATAAAAGGTGTGTTTTTACAATGTAACTAACAGAGGACAATACTTGGCAACACAATGGAATGCTAGTGATAAAATCTTTAGTTGATCTTCTGTAAGTGAATAGACTGTGAGTCAATCAGAGAACATGCACATTATGTCAAAGGTTGTGAGAAGCCAAGCTGCTACTGCTGTTTCAGAATAAAATGGTGCAGCTCATTTGTTTTTGTTACATATTCTCTGAGTGTAATAAGTAGCTATAGTAGCCTTTGGAAGCAGCATATGAAGTAACATTACTTAATAAGTCCTTGCAAGTCAAATAACAAGGCGTCTGTAACCCATTCAAAATGCCATAAAGATGCAAGATTCCATTTTTACAAAGAACATGACAATTGTAATTCATGTCTGTCCTACAAATGCTTCCCCCGGTTGGTATCATATTTAGGTATAAGCAGTAGCACCAAAGAATTTGGAATGGTAACATCAGTGCGATCGGCTTTCAGTCGCCCATTTGCACATCTCTACTTCAACATTCTCATGTCACCATGTGGATCAACTGACCTTGCAGTGGTCACTTTGAGATTAAGAGCAATAATGTTGTCTTCATTCATTCTTGAGTGAGTACAGCATGTATAGTGTGTTGTATTATATGTATAATTGTTTCTTTTTCATCTGCAGCATCTGAAACTTGGACTTTTTTGATGCTTTACGAATACGAATACCTTTATTCATCCCACAGTGGGGAAATTTTTATGTTACAGCAGCAGCAATAAAAAAAATAAAAAATAGTAAAGGAATTAAAATAACAGTATAAATACTATAAACAATAAACAAAATAGGACATATATACATAAGTAAATATACATGTTGTTCCTCAACATTTCTGTGACTTTGGTTACTGCTCGATTCAGCTCTAGTAAAATATTGATGCTGGTGCACATAATTGACTTCACAAACACCAGATTTGAAACTCTATACTATACTGTGAAATACAGAGAGACTCACCTGAGTTTCTAAGAACCTGTTGGCTTTATTACTGAATTTTGGGCTCAATGCAACAGCACCGTAAAACTAATTGCTGTTTAAGCTAACATACTGAGAGGACGCCTAGAGAGCTTGTGACTTTATCTAAAAATTTCTATTTAGGAGTGATTTAGGAAACAGAGCAACTCTGTGAGGAAGGGACAGAAACTCCTCAAGATCAGAAAAGATGTGTGGCTGACACTGTTGCTGAGTGTGACACCTTCTTCGGATTGGTTTATCAACAACAACAAAAAATGAGAATATAATAAAGCTTTAATCAGTAAATGTTGTGGCAGAATTCCTTAATATTCCGTTCTCATTTCTTAAAGCATCATTGGGTGGAAGATGTGAGCACATCTGAGTATTAGAATCTAATTTTTACTTTGAGGGAATATTTGCCAAAGAAAAAAGTGAAGCACACACACACACACAGATGCCCTGTCATCTGGCACAAGAGATTCATACAAATGATAAAGAAATTGTTTCAGACTGCGCTGCACCAAGGTGACAGTAAGTAGCATGAAGAAAATCGGACCACTACACTACACAACTGCACATCAATCATTCAGTGCCAACCTGTGATCCAAAAGAGTTTGAAAAGATGGTGTTAGGTGTTTTCACCAATTCTGAGTTAATATTTATCATCAATGTTTATATTTGATCTTATTAAACCATTTAACTATTTAACTGCAGCAGATCTATTAAACAATTGATTTGTTCTCTTAACAGAGCAGCAAAGTGCTTTACAGAAAGGTTTAAAGTGAGTTAGATTATCAGGATATTAACAAAAACTGCTTCAGAAGTTAAATTGTTTATCAGTGCTTTTTAATTACATGATGCAACAATGATCAGAATGCTGTTGATGCATCAATGGTAGCAAAACCACATGCTGTTATAGCAAATCAAAGAACACACCATAAATCAGTTGAAATCAGGTAAAAAGTGATGTGTTGAATGAGATTCTAACACACATGTACCAAACAATTCATGGTCCAAAATAAAACTCTGCTTACCAAGAGACAATAGAGTTAAAAAGAATTCCAAATTTTCCAAAAATTAGAAAACAAAGAGGGAGGGAGTAAAATTTTTGAGGGACTAAGTGTCTTGAGATGATTTTTGTCAGGATTTGGAGCTATATAGATAAAACTGAATTTAATTAGCTTGGGTTGATAGCAGAGTTATTGGTTAAAGCACATAGTGAGTGTGATACTTCAATATTAATAGGTATAAAATAGAGAAATCCAAGTTTAGGTTAGTGCTTAATTTGAGAGTATTCAGTGTTGCATGTACAGTGTGTCCTTTGATTTTTTCAGAATCGTTAATGTTCTGCTTATTTAGTGTTTTCAGATGTTTTTTCTGGCTGAGGACTCAGTGGTTGTTAGCATGTTAGGAGGTAAGCAGATGTTCATTTAGCACAGGGTCAAGGCATGGCTGACAGAATTAATGGAACCTGGAGAGCCAATATTGATATGATCTATGAACTGTTCTGCGAGTTGTTTCTTACATTAAAGCAGTAATGTAAGAAATGTAACATTCTCATGCCAGCACCATAGTTGAGGGGAATCCTTTAAAGGACCCATACTCGGTAGTTGGCTGATTATTTTTGTTTTTAGATGTAAGGAATGGAAAGGATAAAACAGCTGATTACTTCATGATGAGTGATTTTTATTTTTTTTTTAATTTTAGTTTGGTTTTAAGTGTTCAAACTCACCCACAAAACCCAACACCAAATAAATACACTGATCCAAACGTATTCTTATAGAGGAAAGAAGAGTAAGTGTGAGGTGCAGAAGTGGGAGGATGTGAATGGGATGAATGAAATGTTCTGTGTGTAAACAAAATAAACCTTGGTTTTAATTCTAATCTGTAGACAATATCAACTTCTGTGTGGAGACTATCAACCCCACTAGGACGGTGAGGTTCTTCCCAAATAACAAGCCCTGGATCACCAGTGACCTAAAAAATCTGCCGAGCATGAAGAAGAAAGTCTTCAGGGAGGGAGACCAGGAGTTTTTGAGGAGTGCATAGAAACAAACAAAAAAAAAAATAAGAGAGAGCAAGGGGTTGTAGAGAAAAAAGTTAGGAAACAAACTTCAGGGGAACAGCGTGACGGATGTGTGCTCGTGGATTGAAAACATCTAAGGCTTCATTTTACACCGCCTCTTCAACTTTAGCCTTAGTCAGAAGAAAGTTACGGTGTTAGAGAAAACATCCTGCCTTGTTCCAGTTCCAGTTTAATCTATCTATCTTCAATGACAACAAACTAGCTTCCCTAACATCCCACATTGGCAAAGTCCTGTAATTGTCTCACCTAAGTAAGCAAGTGAACACCTTTCAAGACCTACTACACTTATTATCCTGGGATTGGTGTTGAAAATGCCATCATCTACCTGCTTCAAAGGGACACCTCTCATCCGGACAAAGCAGGCAGCACAGATAAGATTGTGCTCTCTTATTTATCAAGTGCTTTTAATACAATGCAGCCTGCACTGTCATGTCAAATGCTGCAGAAAATAGAGGTGTATGCCTGCACAAGCATTTGAATTATTGACTACCTCAGAAACAGACCAGTTTGTGAGACTGAAGGGTTGTGTGTCTGTGAAGGTGGTCAGCAGCGAGGGAGGATCACAGGAGATTGTACTCTCACAGTTTCTCTTCTCTCTGCACGCGTCAGACTTCAAGTTCAACTGAGAGTCCTGTCATCTCCAGAAATAATCACAAATACTTGAGTTTTCTAAATTCAGTCTGGACAGCAGACTGAACTTGAATTGCAACACTAAGGCTGTCTACATGAAGGGACAGGACTAGGGATGGGAATTGATAAGATTTTTACGATTCCAATTCCATTTTTGATTCTGCTTAACGATTTGGTTCTTTATCGGTTCCCTTATCGATTCTCATTTGGAGAAAAAGGACAACAAACCGGTCGATTAGCATCAACTTTGTTTAGTTTAGAAGTAACACGAGTCATGACCTTACAAACCCAACAACGGTGAGGTCCACATTGGTCTATCATGGCCTGGGTAATTTAACTCTTCCCTGCTCTGGTGAAAGGAGAAGCTGGAGGTAGACGTGAACTGGGGGTAGTACCACCAGCCTCTGGCTCTGAGCCAGTCAGGCTCTGTCTCTCATGATTTCATCTAAATGTAATGCCTGAGAAGGCATTCATTTAACCTTAACCGTTACTAATAGCAGGTTTTACAATGAGGCAAATGGCGCTAACATGACAGGCAGTGTTTGTTAGTTAGTTAGTTACCTGCAGTGTTAGCCGAGGACATGCTAACGTTGAAACGTCGCTAACGTTGCTGCTGCTGGGTTCAGATTCACCAACGTTAGTCCGGAGCAGATCGAAAACGCTACATTCATTCATAGTTATTGCATGTTGGTATTATTTCCTCCCTTTGGTGAAATATTCACTTTGCAAGTAGCCCTGTTGTTGTCCTTTTTAGGGATGTGTAACCAAACTTTCGAGCGTTTGTACCGCTTGGGTTCCATGTTTACTGTTGACTGCTGGCTGCACTGGACTCGCCACGCAACGTTGCATGGTGACGTCATTCGCACCCACTGGAATCGATAAGGGAATCGTTTGCAAAATCGCCAAACGATTCCAAAGAATTGAAACACAGGGAACCGGTTCTCAACAAGAACCGGTTTTCGATTCCGATCCCTAGACAGGACTGACTCTACTTCTTGAGGAAGCTTAAGTCCTGCAATATTTGTGTGACAGGGGTACTGGGTAATTAAGGCCAGGTGTGGCCAATTCCCAAGACACAAGCTAGTAGGAGCTGTGCTGCACAGACAGCAAGGTGTGTGGTTGTCCTTTATTCTCTGGTGGGCAGAAAAGCCACGAGCCACGGTGACGGTGGCGTATTGTACCGTCAGACAGAGGTGACAGCAGGAGTTGGCCACCAAACATTTGGGAGACGGGTGCATGTGTTTTCTATTGTCCTACTGCTCAGTTGTCTGATTTAGGTTCTGCCAACCACCTACAGAATGTTAACGCTGTTGTAAATAAAACAAAAACATTTTACTCTCTAACTGTCGTCTTCATGGTTATGGGCCTAACCAGGGGGTTTAGCTAGGCCTGGTTTATTTTATATCACTTGAGTCAGGTTACTTGGCTCCCCATTTACCCGTGAGTAACTGGGTGAGGTTTGATTAAAATCATGATCAACATCTGCTTGCAGAGAGTTAACCTGGGGCTGCCAATAATGAGGTGAAGAATTTACATTGGATTGGCGATAACTGTTCGGTGAAGGGTGAGTCCTTTCACAATAATGAGCAATATGGCCTGGTTGATTGCATTTCAGACAAATAGGTTGACCATTGGGCGTGCGTTTATACCGATTACTCCCTCTCAGCTGCCTAGTCTCTTGACTATAGCTGGGAGTGAAGTGGTTAGTAAAGTGCGTAGCCTTCAGTAACTGGTCTAGTTGGGCCTGTTGTTTCAGTATGAAGGCTTTAAGTTCTATTAAATCAGACAGTTTGGCTGTGACCGCTTCACTACTAGCAGCGACTTGAGCTTCACAGGTCCGAACGGCATGTCGGGTGTACCTTTCCGGGGCAGGTTGGCCCGCCTCAACCCATCGAAGAGCTTCGCAGCGAACATCAAGGAGGGACAGACCTCCATCTTGTCGCACCAGCCTCATAAGCTCTCGACGCAGGCCCTGGTCACGCACATTTTCACAAAACTGGTCTCTTAACACATCGTGGGGTCTTGGCACGCCCGATGGTCGAACCTGTGAAATTTGGTCCATTAGAGCCATCAATGCATGAGAAAATTCTTGTAAAGACTCACCCTCCTGTTGCTTCCTGTCAAAGAACTTTTGTTGCAATGTTACAAAGGATTGTGAACGCCCATAGACTTCTCTCGATGCCTTGAAAATCTCCTCTGGGTCTTCTCTCACAGTATTAGACCTATATTTGATCTCATTGCGGGCTTCACCGTCCAAATGATCATATACAAACAATAATTTATCTACAGTTGACGTGTCTGCCCCTTATACAGGCTTCAACCTCTTCAACCCATTCTTCTAAACTCAAAGAACCTTTAACATGAGCAGCAGAGAATTTAGAGCATTTACGCTCTCTGGGGAGATATAATGGTCTCTCCCACCTAGCCTCATGGCTAGGAGCTGAAACCGAACTCTCGGCAGGGGTTACCCCTTGTTGCAACAGTCTCTTATTCTCGGCTCTGAGAGCCTGTATTTGTTCACGCAGGGACTGTAGGTCCTCCATTTTGTGTCCAGAAAAGTCTTAAACAGTTCAAACGTTGAGGACCTTTTCAGCCCCTGTCAGACCTCTGCAGATAATCCTGCTCCTCCCTCCGTGGTCCTCTTCGGGTTGCCAGCCGTTGTCTAATACCACTAAAAAAAACTGAGCACACACCATCACCAAAGCATGCCAAAAAAACTCTCTAACCTTGTGGGCTAGTGATCCTGCCGACAACGCCAAAATGTAGAACCTGTGTGGCTTTGTGATAAACCAGGCCTAGCTTAACCCCCTGGTTAGGCCCATAACCATGAAGACGACAGTTAGAGAGTAAAATGTTTTTGTTTTATTTACAACAGCGTTAACATTCTGTAGGTGGTTGGCAGAACCTAAATCAGACAACTGAGCAGTAGGACAATAAAAAACACTACATGACACACTTCATGCAATTAAAACACTGTCAATAAAACCATGCAAATAAAAGTCCACATGCCCAGCCTCTGTCTCATGATACTACTACCACCACGGCTACGAGGTGCTTTGGCTCAGGGTTACAATTGCTAAATAAAATCAATAAAACCAACAGAAAATACCACTAAAAACAACGTCTGACAACGGCACCATGCACCCGTCTCCCAAATGTTTGGTGGCCAACTCCTGCTGTCACCTCTGGCTGACGGTACAATACGCCACCGTCACCCTGGCTCGTGGCTTTTCTGCTCACCAAGAATAAAGGACAACCACACACCTTGCTGTCTGTGCAGCACAGCTCCTACTAGCTTGTGTCTTGGGAATTGGCCACACCTGGCCTTAATTACCCACTACCCCTGTCACATCTGCATTAAGGTGCTGCATACCTTCTATAAGTCTGTGGTGGAAAGTGCAATCTGCTTTGCAGCCATCTGCTGGGCCAGCAGAAACTGAACGATGCTGCAAACACGCTAAATAGCATGGTAATCAAACAACAAAATATGTTCATTCAGAGTCTTCTCCAACTTTTTTTTTTAACAAGAGCTTTAAGAGTAAACAAAATCAAGTCAAATTATAAGTCATGCCTTTAATCAAGAAACTATTATCTCAGATCACAAAGTTTTAACTGACTTACATTAACTATCACAAAACATTGGTGTGAATCCAGACTGAAAGTGAAAGATGTTGTACTTTTTATGTAGTATGGGAATTTGAAAACATGAAGCAATTCAGTGGAAATGTTTGACTTTCGTGTTCATCACATCTTACTTTATCTATGTGACTTGTAATCAAAGCAACAGTTCTTAGAATCTTAAGGTTTATTATTCCACCGTGTGCCTCATGATCATGGGACTTGGAGTGTGAAACACCAGAGGATAAGCTCTTTATCAGTAGTTGCCTATGCAACACTTCTGTCATAAGGAATGTTGGCCTCTCACCCCATTTCCACGGGAATTTATTCTGTTATCACCAGACACAAAGATACTGAAGGGTGTTTGCTTTTCATTACATATTAGACAACTCATATACACCATAGAAATAATGCTAGCTCAAACATTGCCTCTTTTGAACTATCTATAGTGCTTTATTTGAGTATGGTTAAAACTTATGTTGATGTGATGTTTACATCTACTCTCATGACCGCACTCACCACTCTGTGATGCCATACTTAAGAACTTAAGTAAGGCTTACGTCCTTCTCAAGTCAGCATACCAACATGCTCATAATGATAAAGTCAACAAGTGGATAAGTACAGTTGGAGGTTTGATTTAAAACAAAGTCTCCAACCAAAACGTCCATATAGGTTGATTGTTACTACTATAATATTCAATTAAATACATGTCTTTAAAATGACACGGCTGAAGTTTTCCAACTTCCACAACAGTTGGTTTACTGTGTTTATCAGCTTAGCTTATTAGGGATTGAACAGTTGGCAAATAGGAATAAGATGAAAATATGGAGAGTATATTTGATTGCAGGTATTTGGTAATGAGAGAAATGCTTGACTTGAAGATTTCTTTGATGATAAGTAAAAGATCACTACAGTTCCTCTCAGAAATGACTACAGACTGTGGAATGACCTCAAGAAAGCTTGAGCTGGAATAAGTCTGAGCTGCAGCTCAGTTCTGTTATGAAGAGCAGTCCACAAATTCTTGAAGCACAGGAAGCACTTTGTTGAAGTTATTATTGCCAAGGGAGGTTTCATCAGTTATTAAATCTAAGGGCACTTGGAATGTTTATTGAGTATGTCGAATAAGGAAAGAATTATTCATCAATTGCGTGCCTTATTAGTCTAAGCACACAGTGTCTGTCTGTACTTTTGAGTTAGGTGAAGATTAAATCACATTTTAAAATCAACTAATGCAGAAAGGACAGTTTCAGCTTTGCACAACACCTACACCTAATGTTCACTGTTTTTGTTCAGTCAAAAATACTTTTAAATCTATTGAAATCAACTGAACTCAGAAAAAAGTTTGTGAGGAAAGTCATCGCAGAAGCAATGCTAAAACATAACATTTGAGCAAAATCAATTAAACTAAAAGAAAATTTTACTTACAGTGTCTTGTTAACTGTAAAGATAAAGCCAGTAAAGAAGTCAAATTCGTGGTTTCCAATCCATGTGAATTGAATTAGTCCATCTGTGGTTGCTGAACGTTTTTCTCCAGGAGGTGGAGCTCTGCCCTAAATCAACTACTGTATTACAATAATACGTCTGCTTTATATTATATCCCAGCTGTTAGGTCAAACTCTGCACGCTGCACTATAGTCTGAGAACTATTATAAAAATGATAACAAATTTTTTAGCCAGATGACACATTTCCAAAAATCTGCACAGGATTCAGCAGAGCAGTTTAGTGTAAAAGAAGATGAAGAAATGTCTTAAATAAAGGAGAAATAACAGCTGAGATCAGAGGAGAGAGGGCTGTTGGCACTTCAGCCGTGCCCCACAGGATTTGTTAACATAGCTTGTTTGCATGCTTAAAATACATTTAACATACAAATTATACTTAAGATACTTATACAATATATAAAGCCACTAGGCTGCAAATGGAATGCGACACCTCAACATATTCAATGCTGAAGCTCTTCTACCTTCACACGACTCGCACATTGATGCATGTTGGATGAGCAAGGCCATCCAGTGGCCAGAAATGACATATGACATCTTCTCATAAAATATCTGTGTAAAATTCCAACGAATTGACATCCTTATAAATTAATAATATAAATTTACTCCATCATTACTTATAGCAATTTATAATTCAATAAGCTTCTGCACTTTAGTGGAAAACACAAAATCACATCTGCAACAATTAGCCACATTATCAGACTCAGAATATCAAATTTGATCATTTTAACGACATCTAAATATTTTTTTTCCTATAAAACCACCAATATATAAAGAATGGCCGCTGAGTTTCAACAGATTGGTGATTACAGTTGTACTATATTCATCAGGAGTGTAAAATCTATCAGTGAGAATGCAATTTTCTTTATATTCCTGCAATGTCAGAAGTAATATTGTTATATATCATTTTAGTATTTAACGAGCCTGTCTTTATGCCATGAGAACAGCAGTAAATCTGCAGTTGTATATGTCCTACTTCAGAATCCCAACTCATGCAGACTTCCTGGTCTGGAGAGTCCCTCAAGGTCCATGAGGCTGAATGGTTTTGTTTAGCTAACCCCTAGAGGTGAAAGATCAAATATGTGTAAATCAACCCTAACTGTTGCTCTATGAATCACAGTCAACATGTTACTATCACATCAGATGAATGCATAATACATACTCAAAATCACAAAAAAAAGCTACAATAAGCAGTAACAGAGGTCAGATTTCGGGGATTTTGTGATACAGCAACAGTTTTT